>NC_140582.1:949939077-959923659 GCF_964204655.1 Triturus cristatus
AAACCCCCTGCAACCATCCACTGAACCCCACAACCACAACTACAGTTGCATGTTATCACAAAGGCACATTCTTAGGCTATCAGAAGGCCACAGGAAAAAGCAACCAGGGAACCGAAAGCTGGGACACTGCCACATAGTCCATTGCACATGTTGTTAATAAAAATGAAATTAATTTACTGCTGTGTCATCTGAAACAAAAATGCATGCATATTTTCATTGTAAAAAAAAAGAAGCAATCTATTACAAAAGTCTGCTAGCAAAGCTTCATGGGGAATTATCTTAGATGCAAAACCTTAGTTTGTACCATCCACTTGGATCTCAGTGGCTACATGATGGAGGTCATGAAAACTTCAGCCAGGAGCTTGTAGGGGCTTAAAAGTCAATTGCTGTATGGTAATGGAAACTATGTGGGACACAGGGGCTGGGCTGGGAATATGTCTTGCAGGACTACAAACCTTTGTGGAAAACCAGGGCAGTGGAAGGTTCTCTGAAGTCTGGAGGCTGCGCCTGACAGAGAGGTAATTGACAGCATTGTTGCCCTGGTCTTAAGCAGTTGCATAATCAAGTGCACTATGATGCAAAGAACATCTCATGGAAACGGAGGCTGATATGGTACTAAAAGGGCATGGCAAGACTAGACCTGTTCTTAGGAAGACACCATCTGGGAGAATTAGATAACTACGTACAGCAGTTAATTACTGACTTGTACCACATCTGGCAAGAGCAGGAATGTTGCTTGAACTTGTTTAGCTGCTGTCAAATGAATACTCTTGACCTAGGTAATGATTGCACCTATTACTTTAGCATTAAAGAACAATTTAGTTAAGCACTGAGCCCCTGAGGCAATGTGGATGACACACATCGTCCTGTGGAATATTTGCATCCCTCCCTGTGGTCTTCATTTTTGGTCTTCTGCTGGTAGAGGTTATTACAAATGGGAAGCTGTGGTGTTCTCAGTAGGGATTTCCACCTTTGCATGGCTGTGTTATAACAGCATACACGTACTCGGTATAGTAAAAGTACCTTTGTTGTATTTTCTGTATCTCCCGGGCACACGACACTGCGCCATTTAAACAACTGGCACGCATGCAAAAGATAAACTTGTAAACATGCACACATTTTTGATAACATAACTAACATTAGATTTAACATTAGTGTTACAAGAATCATACACACCCCAATGTTATCAAGTTATAACATTGCTCTACATTCAACCTGGTGGACCTGCAAACATTATTCCATACAATTATCTCACATGGCAATTCACTGAGAGAGCAAAAATGAGGGATTAAAAAAGGGCTCGCTGACATTGGGAAATACTCTTTTTACCTTAGTTGGTTGGTATATACTTACATATTACACGCATGCCCATGGGTGCACAGTGCTTGGGATTATTCACAAAAACTGTAGGGCGACCACAATGCAATTGAATGGGAAAGCCTTTTTATCATACTGAAGACAAACCCTGTTTTTAGTCATGAGGAAATCACAGGCTCTTCAGCTGCTTTACACTTAGGACTGATTTTGATCATTGGGTTTTACATCCTACTTGAAAAATGCTCTCTTCCTTAACAGCTCCTGTTACATGAAAGAGGATTTCCTGCATGATGATCTGCCTTGAGCTTTCCTTTGTGTCCGCTGACCCAAACACTGCCCACTTACTACTTGCATCCTTGCGTAGACCTGCCAGATGATCAACAGCCAGAAAGAGAAAATCAAGAAGGCATGCTTTGATAGCAAAGATTTCTTACCCCCTATGTAGAGTGGCGAATCCACATTCAGTGTAGACTGCTTCGACAAGTTAGAGATTGTTTTGAGGCTCCCTCCATCAACCGACAGCGAAAGAGTCTGATCCAAGCTTAATAGCTCAACTATGTGGAAATTTCCATCATTTATGGTCTCAACACTGCAACACAGAAGAGCAAGAATTTTAATCTTTAGTATCTGGAAAGTGGTTATGCAGAATTTTGCCTTAAACGTGGTATTGAGACGTAATCACCCCAAATTATTTATTGCTCAAAAACACAATTTTTACAGCACCTGCACCTGAATGAATAAGGTACCTTGTTCCAGATTCACAAAATCGTTTCCCCCATGTTATAGCTGCTGCAGAAACTGTAGTGCAAAGAGGAAAAACAAATATCCTTCGGCAGCAATGGAGGCGACTGTATGCCACTTCTCATACAAGTAATGCACAGAGGACTACAGGACTACATCCCCACCCATGCATTATGACAGGAGTGACCAGTATGCTGGAGGAGCCGGGTGTGTGGGGGGAGGGGCACTAGGGTTCGCAGGGAGTATAAAAAAATGAAAAACAAATAAACCCGTACCTGCAGCCTTCCCCGTCGTGCTTTTCTGCTCCTCTTCAGGAAGGCAGAGGCTCCCGAATGCCCTGCAGCCAATCCTGAAGCTGCACTTGTACATAAGATCACCTTCAGGATTGGCCTGAGCGCCATCAATTTACGCTCCAGGACAGACTGTGAGTCTGTGCCCGCTCTTTCCAACCCAGCTGCGTTGCTGGATTGGAGAGAGTTTTCACTGGGCATGATGGTTTGGTCGGCCTGAGACTTCTGGCCAAACCATCATGCGCAGTGATGGAAATGCAAAACCACTCCCCTCAGTGCCTGTCACTACCAGGCCCGACCCCCAAGACTCAGCAGGAAAGGAAAAATAAAACGAGTGTCGTATTTTTTTTAACTTTTCTGATGGTTTTTTGGGGGGGGAGTGACACTCCACCACAGCGGAGGAGCCGCAGATGCATTATGGTTAGGAATGTGTCTCCTTACATTCTCTCATGGGCCACGTAGGTTCAGTGTTGTGATGTCATCACTACCCCCATGTGACTTATAGTAGCTGATGCTCACTCCACTGCTCAAAGACAGGTCAGCCAATAAATGGAAGTGGAGAAGCTAAGCTGATGGCTTGGCCCTTTCCCCAAGAGATGAGGAAGTGGAATTCATGGGCAAGGAAAATGCAGAACCACATTTTCAAAGAGGGTTTGTCCCTCCAAATAATCATCATAATAACTTGAGATTTTACAGCTCTTCATACCACACAGATGTCATTGGATCAGTGGTCACATCACATAAAGTGAGAAGGGAAGTGCTTTCTTTTTTACGGCTTGTTCTATGACATGAGATTAGATTGACTCATATCCTATAAGGTGGAAGAGCTTTAGCTCCCATAGCAAACTATTAAAACAACACAGCAATGCAGCAGCACACAGTGCACCACAAAAGGCACCACAATGCGACAGCACACTAAACTACAACACATCACAATTTCCACACTCCACAGAACAAAGAAACGGAACAATATTAAAACCTCTAGACAATACCACAAAACAACAATGCAACTAAACTACAATCAGATTCAAGTGCATCTTGCAAAAAAAGTTCAGTTAGGACATATGGTTGAAAATGTGGTCAAGAGTTCTGGTTCTATGGTTATATGACAGGAACAGCATATATTACCAGGCCTGTGGATTAAGCTCACACAATCCTTCGGCTAATCAAGAACTTGGCGCTGGACTTGATTCATCGTGTGCCATAGCTGACCACAGGGAGGAGCGTGGGCTCTTAGTATACCTTCACTGTTCAGGGGTTACCAGTGGCCAGGCCTTTGGCCAAAGACTGAAATCCCATACTGGTCTGAATCACTGAGGTCAGTTAGCATAGAGGATTCTTTCCTGAGTCACTAAGAGTTTCATGAATGCAAACCAGGCCCACATCAACCTGAATACAGCAGCCTTTGCAGTAAAGGGGATGATCAGGGGTGATCATTGGCATACAAGGGCAAGTTAGGAGAGCTACCTCAGTACTTATATTATTATCATGGCAACCACCTTCTTGAGCTACAGATAAACTGGGGTACCCAAAGCATAGTGCATCTCATCCTCTGATGGAAATGAGGGGTTCCAGTCATAACACACTACAGTAGGCAACATCCTTAAAGTGGGGTGCAGGAAGAAAGACCTGTACCCCACAACTATATAATCAGCTTCCAACATCCACACCATCTCCTGCTCAGGGGACAGTAGACAACCATGTTAGGAGTGTCACATTATTGAACTTTTTCTCTAACAAAGTCAAACACTCTGCTGTTGAGACACTCACTAGACCATGCAGAACATTTACTTGTATGGGGACTCAGGAGGTAAATCTGCTTTTCGTGAAACATACCTGATCCCGGTAGATCAGAAATGATTAAATTAGAACCAGGGTGTCAGAGTGCAACTGCATGGTGGATGTTTTTTGTGATAAATGCCTTTTACAGTGCAGTTATAATCTGAGGTTGGGATCCATCAATTTTGAGCAAACATCTCGGTACAGTCATGCCTGAACATATTCTGTTTCCTGCATTCAACACCATCCAAAGAACAAATATTTTTATGGATAAAACTTGGCTATGTTTTATTAAAGCAGGATCAACAGCCTGCTGTCACGTAAATAATGAAAGCTGAGGGGAGAAGAACAGCGAGTGATACCTATTACGAACTTAAAGACTTTTTGAAGGAGGTGGCCACTGACGTGCACATCCCTCGTATGACTAGTGACACAGCTGTGTTTTATTTCAGCTAACAATATAGCATGGTCCTTAAAACTTTGCCATTTACAACCCTCCTCATTCCTTGAAGGAACATTATTCACAATCAGCTCACACACATTATTAAAGATATAAACCATCTTAAATTGCTGTTCTAGAGAGTCATAGTTTTCTGACTTTGCCGGCTACAATGATGTAAATGATGTGCTGTGACTGTAAATCAAGGCTATGTAATAGTGGTCTGAAAACAGCCCGTCACCAGACCTATCCTCACAGCTCTGGCAGGGAAGGGCTGCTAAAGGGTGGGAACTGCATTTCATCTTTTAATGATTGTGTTTCTTGCATTTTCGCCGCAGGAGATCTGAAGTCACCAGGCTTTCTGTACCAAAGTAAATACTCATGATGGTTGTCTAAATACTAAATCTGGAGCTTGTTCCCTGGTGCAGGGAAGGCAAATAGTTCTAAAACAGTTTTTCTTTTTTAAACTTGGTGCTCTAGATACAAAAGTCAAAGCTGGAGCCAGGCTGGAGAACCTATAGCAGATCAGTAAACATGGTGGGAACGAGTTAATCTACGATACAACTTTTGTGCTACAGCTTATTTAAATATTTATGTGCAAACCATCGACAAACGATGGTAAGGCACAAGGTGTATGAAAGCACGGCAAATTGTATAATATTACTAGATCTTCCTCTATAAGCTCTCATCAACCTATCTCTTTCCTACATTACTCACACTTGGCAGAACATATGCTCATCAAAAACAGTTCCCCTTCCGCTACATATAGGTTGGCAATTTTTATGTTAACACAAGGCCTATCCCTACAGATTTACTGTTCATTTCCTCCGTCCCATAAATATTTCATGGTCATTGACCAAACTCTTCACCCATTCCACCATGACTGGGTCCTAACACAGGCAATGGTGAGAGGAAGCCAGGCTAGAGGTGTATGTAAAAAGTTTTATGTGTTTCTACCAGTACAGCTTTCAAAGTCCTTACCTGTAAATGGCAGATGCTGGATACACGCCAGTGTCATAGCTGACACGCACACGCCCACGATACAGCTCAACTGCTATGTGATCCTTGTCCCCTTTATAAAGAAGAACTCCACTGTCTTCATCAGTGGCAACCTAAAGAGAAGAAAATCATATAGAGAAAGGTAGGAAATGCATTCGAAATAGGGAATTCCAAAATTATGAAATTAATAAAATAACAAGCAACTTGAGGACCCAGGCAGCACATTGCATGCGATGGAACTACCTGTTGGCACAGCCAATGTCTGACTAAGGCCTTGCAAGTGGCACAGTTGTACCTGCAATGTAGATTCAGTTAATATATCACAGCATGAAAGCATGGCTTCTCGTGGCAGAAATTATAGCTAAATCTAAGAGAAATTGTTCACTAGGGACTTGTTTCAAAATGTATTTTAAGGCATCACATGCTGCACATAAAAAGCTAATGTTTGCCCATAAATAATGGTACAAGCCTCTCAATCGTCACAGTTTTTCGAAACAAGTCTTTATATTGTGCACATACGACAGACACATGCTCACACAAAACACACACAAATAATAATAACAATGACTAAAAATGTGTATATACAAAGAGACAAACAACCAAACACACAATAATGGGAGCTGGGTATCACATTAAATCTGCACCCACAGCATCTTGTTAATTTAATCTAAAAGGGTCTGTTGACGATATTTCGACCTTGCGTACAATTTTAAGGTCATCATCGGGACCGGTATAATGATGGGATACCTGGAACAAGCCAGGTATTGAAATGTTAGTATTTGAATAAAGAATTCTGGGGCTACTACCAAAGGCTTGATTTGAGTATACATATGATAGGACGAGAATTGCCCCTTAAATTATAAACCCCATCACAAAGTTGAAAGTGGTACAAAGGTGCCGTACACCTGTGTAAGCAGACAGGCTACTCACTATTTCACTTGAGGAGTAAGCCAAGCTGTAAAAGGATTAAGCTGGCTTATTAATGTTTTTCCATGGAAGTGCAAATTGTAATCCTTAGTGAGAAAAATAAGGAAATATTACTTATAGTAATACCTATCAAATAGGTAGCTCTTGGTTAGAGCTATATCATGGATGGATGTATTAAAGTTGGTAGGCACTCTGGTAGGTAGCGGTCTTGAGTTCAAAATATTTTTTGTTTGCACATGAGGAACTGCAAGCACCTATCTGCTCAATGTATTTTTATGATAAAAGGATTTAGTTTTAAAAACCTATTGCTGCTTGAGAGGCTAGTACCACAATTTATGACCAAAAATGTACTTGTGTGATGCCTTGAAAATGATGATGAATTTTGAAATAAGTCCCTAGTGAGCAACTATTCTTAATTACTGTATTTACCCAGGTTCCTACTGGGCATATTGGGTTGCTCCTGTACTGTTTACATCATTTTCCTGAATATCTGAAGCTTAAAGTGGCTTGGAATAAAGTTCATGTGTCTAAGACTTTGAGGTTTTCAACCACTTGAGTGACAGGAGTAATCTCCCCGAATTATATAGAATTTTTGGTAGGCCATATCCATAAGTGATAGTGAATAGGAATAAAGTGAGGTGGTTGTCACTCAACATATGCTTATTGCTTGGAAGGATTGGAAGACTTACATTTGGACCTTGTTTTGAGAATGTTAAACAGCTTTCAATCTTAATAGCCTCTTCTGTGTAATGGTTTTTCTTTTGTGTTGATGCTACTCTCTAGTATACTTCAAAGTGAGCACCACTGATGCGATTGTCTTCAATGTTTCCAGAATTACTCCAGCGTCTTGCTAGTGAGCAGACTAGTTTTTAGCAATTAAGGTTGAACCACTTGCGGCCTACATGTTTATTGGGTATAAGTGTGCCAATCAGCAGGGTTTTTAAATCTATGGTAGACTTTACGATAAGCGCTTAATTAAATATCAACTGAGTTAGAAGCTGGAGGTTTGGCTACATCTTACGCATTCTCAAAATGTATGTAGTCTAACGCCTTGAAATTATTTAACCGTTAGGTGCTTAATGTTTAAGATGTTGTAGGGCACATACACAGATGTATCAAATGAGTTGGTGGACAAGTCCATGTATGATTAATGGTTATGGGAAGATCCTATGGTATGTTATGATAGAAAACTGCATTGGATATTTATTCCTTGCTACGCATTGGTGCAGGATTGATCATAGAAATCCAAGAAGGCCCATAACAACCAAGAATACCTTCTGTGTGAGGGGTTCTTACATGCAGAGGTTGACATGCCATATGAGGATATTTTTGTTTTATGCAAACCAAATTTCAGTGGATTTACAGGAGAAAAAAAAAAGAACATCTCTGATGCACAATGGGCTTAATGTGGCTATTGTAGAGTGAAAACAGATATATATATTTTGTTACCACTAATGCATACGTGTTAGACAATGCTAGTGGGAACTGAATACAATTCACAAATGGGATATTTTTGGTTTGAGTGCTAGACTTAGTAGCCACGAGGAACGACTCCAACAGGGCCGGCCTGAGAATGCAAACGAGCCCTGGCATTTAAGTAGGACTGGCAAGGGAGGGGGATCTGTTGGTAAACACTGCTTGTGCTTTTGTTACCTAGTGGCGAATATTGCAGCACTGCTGTAAAACCGGCCCCCAGAAACGAAAATGCCCCCCACCCTTCCAGCCCACCGGGCAAAAAACCTGGTGCCCGCTACGGCAAGCAGGACTCCACACAGGTGAGCCAAACAAAGCTGGAAGAGGAGTTGGCCTAACGGCTAGGGCAGTCAACCTTGAATTTGGGGAACTGGGTTCGAGTCTCAGCAATGACGCTGAACATCCTGTGATTCTGGGCAAATCACTTAATCTCCTCGGGCCTAACAAAAATGAATGTGTCCTCCTGTAATGCAACTGGTGCTATGTAAAGCACTCTGATACCCGATTCGGGTCAAGTTCTTGCTATTTAAAACTCTGTAAAATAAAATAAAAAAAAAAGCTGAGAACCCAAATAGACGGGAATGTTAGACATGGGTGGAGGGGGTGTTAGTTCTTCACTACTATATCTTACCAACTGTATACAATTTTTTTATGCATGGGTCGACATCAAATCATCTTTTGTGTGACTAGTCCATCACCCACGTCCCCAACAATTAAATCAGACTCTTCCTATCGCTAGGACTAGACATGAAAAAAATGAAGATTTGTAAATGCCAGTCATTACCTGGAGGGTGATATTTGTCTGAGGCCGCAGCTTGGCTGAAGGAATTTGCAAATACGATTCTTTGTTCACAAAGTTCACACTGACGAGTTTTTCGCATTTTCCTCCCTGGAAGCCTGATAAGCACTGGCAAACAGGTTCATTTCCTTGCACAATACACTGGGCTCCATTCTGGCATTCATAATTGTCACAGGGGCTGGTACGTGGTAGGACCATTGGTGGAGATAACTCACAAAACAGTCCGCTAAAAGAAAACAAAAGAGAAAGCTTTTAATTAAGAAGATATACCCAACAAATACGTTTTATTGGGTGAAAAAGATATTGCCAGGTAATGTGCTGCAATTGTTTGGAAAGTGTCAACACATAAATTCAACACTTTAGCAATAGGAAGAATTGTATTATTGCCTGAAATCTGGAGAATAAGATTTCTAACTGCTCGGTTTTTTTATTTATTACAATATGTTAGTAACCTGCCTGAATGATCAAATATACAGTTTTCCTCAAATAGTTCCTTTATCTGGAGACTTCTGAAATCTTGAGATAATTGTAAATTGCACCTGCTGATTTCAAAGTAAACATTGACACATGGACAACCAGACACCAGGGACCCGCTTTACAAAGGTAAACTTACACTTTTGTGTAACTTTGCAATTCCCCAAGGAATTTTACGAGTAGTGTCTTTACGACTGCCTGTCATTTTACGTGCGGAGTCTCCTCAAAAGTAAAGATACTGTAATGTTGTGCACTGTCGTGGGGCGCTAGGACCTCCTCGGCTGGGGAGGCTAGTAGGAGGCGGGATCAGGGGAGGGGACCGGAATGCCCGGGAGCGGGCAGAGCAGTGTAGGCGAGGGAAGAGGAAGGACGTATTAAATAAAGAGTAACGTGAACCAGGCCCAGTATCCGTGTCCTATGTCTGGTGGACACTACAGCTGGCGACGAGGGTGGCCACAGCCCATGCAGTGTGGAGCCCTGTGACGAGGTGGCCTGGAGGAGCTGGGCGCGTGTGTGGTGTGCGCCTCTGCATTCACGTGGCACGGTGCGGGAGCCTACCCCGACCGCGTTCGATAAGGCGGGCTGCGACGCGGGTGCCCACCCCGGTCGCGTCTGGAGTGCCGTCCGCCTGCGGGTTGCTGAGAGCCCCGACGCGGGAGTGGCTGCGAGTGAGGACATCTGCGGCCCCTGGATGGTGAAGTGGCGTGAAGGTCTCACGGTCCCTGCACGAAAGGACGCTCTGGGTGCCCACCCCTGTCGCGTGTCTCCTGTGCCCCATTTACCTGTGGGTGAGTGCCTTCCTTCTGGTCCGAGTGCTGGATGAAGCCCGGTTGCCTGAGACGATTCTGCCGGTGTGTGCGAGGCTGCATCACGAGGGGCGCGTGGTTTTAGGCGGCCATCCTTGAATCAGGCGCCTGCACCAATCCCCTGTGAGGAATCCTTGGCGGCGAGGTCCAGAAATCAGCACCAAGCACTGATAAATGCAACTGGAAAGCCTGAAAGTCATCCAGCATTGGTAAATGCAACGAAATGTCCTAGAAATTCATCAAGCACTGGCAGATTCAAATGAAAACGCAATAGAGAGATTAAAAATCATCAAGCCTTGGTAAATGCAACTGAATGGTGGAAAAGTTATCAAGCATTGGTAAATGCAACTGAATGGTGGAAAATCCATTAAGCATTGTCGAAACCAACTGAAGAAGCGTAACAGGTCATCAAGCATTGGTACATGCAAGTGAATGGCCTGGGAGACATCAAGCACTGGTAAAGTCAATCAAGAAAGCCTCAGAGTCAGTGAGCCAGCGCAACTGCATACCTGAGCGGCACTCGCGCACTGACAAAATAAACGGACCTCGAGACACATATAGTCAAGGAAGTAGGAATCTCAACTAAAGGCCGGGGTCCTCACCATGTCTAATTCACCGACTGGCTGAGCGGGGTCAACGTCAGCCACCGCTGGGCAGATGGGAATGCTCGGAGTGTCATTTCTATGCCCACCCGAACGGCTGGTCCTGGAAACAGGTGGAGGCATGGGTCTCCGGTGGAAAGAATGGTTCGAGGATTTCGAAGACTTTATGAAAGGGTCGCAAGTGACGGATCCTGGTCAACAGCTAATAGCATTACGCAACCTAATAGGCAAAGACGTCGGGCAAATAGTAAAAGAACTATCCGCCGCCGACGCGGCGTCGTACACAGCTGTGTGTGCAGCACTCAACAGGAAATTTCTGCACAAAAGAAATATCGATTATGAGAGATACACATTTAATCTTACCTCTCAAGAAAAAGATGAGCCTATGTGCACGTTTATCACCCGCCTTAGACGTCTGGCACGCTATTGCGAATTTGACTCCATCTCGACTGAGGATGCCCTTCGTTTGAGGGTCATTGAAGGGTGTCAGTCCGAATCACTGAGGCGGAAACTGTTGAAGAAGAGCTACTCACTGGATGACATCGAAGAGATGACGCGTGTGAAGGATCAAGCGGAAGAACATGCAAAAAAAATGGAAGCTGGGAGAGGTGAGAAGCGTGAGCAAGCCTTCAGACTTCAATCTCACAATGGACGTAGACGCTCTCCGGCGAAATCCAGGTCGTCGAGGGCCAGGAGGGAACAACAGCCAGTGCGTCGGCGCCATCGTAGCTCCAGTGGCAACAACAGACGGAGAGAACGGCATCTTAAGTGCCATCGCTGTGGATATGAATTTCCTCACACGGAGGGATGCCCCGCCATGGGTCAGTCATGCCGGAAGTGTGGAGGGGAGAACCACTTTGAAAACGTCTGCGGCAACTACAGAAAAAGCAAACATAAAGATCAGGAAAGGTCATCCGGGTACCCGCGCATGCGTCATCAGGCTAAAGCAGTATGTGATCGCAGAGATTCGTCAACAGGGTCTTCTCGCTCTAGCCGTCAGTCTCACCGAGGCCATCAATCTCGACACACGTCCTCTTCAGATTCAAGGTCACTGTCTTCCATCTCGCAAGACAGTGATGAATACGTATGGATGGTCACTGACCACAATGGATTGAAGAAACATCGTAGGCTCAACATCCAAATTGGTACGCACTGGGCCAAATTTGTGATGGACAGCGGAGCCTCCCTCAACTACATACCAATGTCGGAATATCAAAGGATGAAGTCTCCTCCGCCGTTAAGCCCGGCTCATGTGAGAGTCTACACATGGATGTCCAAGAAGCCCCTCCCTTGCATGGGAAAGTTCTTAACACACCTCACGTACCAAGATCGCACCATCCCTGCCTACATCCATGTCATTAAAGGGCCAGAGGCTGACTGCCTTCTGAGTCTTCCGACTGCTGAGCGGCTAAAATTAGTGGACATCTTGTACAAGATGGATGATGAACTCGAGGTGGCTCAAAGACCTCCAAAGCCAGTTGCTGGCCTGGGAAAGACGACTCGACCACCAGCATTTCCACTGGAAGCCATCGTAGATGCCACTCGGGAAGATAGTGCTCTGCAAGACGTGATGTATCGCAGACAAAATAATAACTGGATACACTCCGATGTCGACACTTCAAACAGCGTAAGTGACAGACATGAACTTGCCGCGGTCATGCACGTGAAGGAGGACTGTCTCAAATGTCAACTGGTCAGTCGACCTGATCCCTCCGCGCCACTTCAAATGTCACCGGTGCCAGAAGGTGTGTGGCAGCAGATTGTGGTAGACTTTTCTGGACCCTTTAAATCTGGACAATATATCCTGGTCATCATGGATGAGTGTTCACGTTTTCCGATAGCCCAATTCACTGCGTCAACCAAAGCATCCAGCACAATACTTGTCCTCGATGAATTGTTCGCCGCCTGGGGTATTCCCAAAACAGTGATAACGGATAATGGGCCTCCGTTCAATAGTCGAGACTTTGCGGAATTTGCCAAGGATCTTAATTTCAAGCATCGCAAAATGACATCGCGGTGGTCACAGGCCAACGTAATGGATGAGAGGGTCATGTCTATCTTAACGAAGGCAGTTAAACAAGCTGAAGTGTCACGACACGACACTCAAATGTTTCTAAATGAATCTCTGCGGGCATATAGAAACGCGCCTCATTCTAGCACGGGCAAGTGCCCTGTGACTGTAATGCTGGGCCGTCCAGTGTGCACTAGAATACCCATGGTTGACTGGAATGAGCGAACAGCATCCCATGATTCTGATTCCAATGACATAACTGTCACTGACACATCCAAGAAAGAGGAAATGAAGACATCTGCCGATCATCGCAGAAAAGCTGCACCGTCCTCGACTCACGGAGGCGACTTAGCACTAGCAAAACAAGATCAACCAAAGACAACTAACTGTTGCCATCCTAAAGTTCCAGTAGTAGTCATTCGACAGAAGGGAACCATGACTACTGCTGAGTCTAATGAGGAAAGAATTAACCGAAATGTGGCGCCTTTCCAGAAGTGCAGTCCTAAAGTTAAAGAGGTGCTCAAGGGTCCCGTCACTGGAGAGACTAGGTCTAGTGTCACCGAAACCCGTGACCAGCAGTCCAGAGTGACCCCTGATGAAGGAGAACCTGACCGTCCCGACATCTAGACTCGGCCCCATCGAAATATTAATAAACCGAGGCGCCTGATTGAGGAACTGTAACTATGTGATAATTTGTTTTGGGTTATTTAGTAGAGATTTAGACTAACTCATTTGTCAAGAAAGGGGGAGATGTAATGTTGTGCACTGTCGTGGGGCGCTAGGACCTCCTCGGCTGGGGAGGCTAGTAGGAGGCGGGATCAGGGGAGGGGACCGGAATGCCCAGGAGCGGGCAGAGCAGTGTAGGCGAGGGAAGAAGAAGGACGTATTAAATAAAGAGTAACGTGAACCAGGCCCAGTATCCGTGTCCTATGTCCGGTGGACACTACAGATACTACTTGTAAAACCTCTGTGAATTGCAAAAAATCGTTAACTTACACAAAAGTGTACTTTTAGCTTTGTGACTCAGGCCGTAGGTTTGAAAATGCTCTCAAAATATATAGTCTGCAAACATTTTAGTGGTTACACTTATATCACCTAATGAGCAAGAAGTAGTACAGTCTTTTAATGCCTTCTTACTGGTTTGGGTGGCACTTATGAGCCAATCACCCGCTGCTACCTTTATTACATCATCAGGACCCCTTTTTGGCATTACATGACTTTCATATACCAGAAAGTGAAGTGTATAGCCATTTTTGGGGTCAAGCCTGTGACAGTATGCGCTCGCTTGCGAGCACTGTTGTTTTCAGTGAAGTGTTTGAAGCCCGCCCGTTGCTTCCCATTTGTTGAATTCAATTTCACTCTTCACTGCTGTCTCATAACTGGCCAAACGTCACTTCCGTTCATCTCTGTAGAGCAGGGACCAAGCAAAGATGAATTCAATGTAATCAGTGCCTGTCCGCTGCTCCGACGGGACTGTGGTACTTTTTCTTCCTACACTGTTCAAGGCCCCCGGCCTTGTCTGACAGCAGGGGGCGGACTTTCTCCTCCAAGCCAATGGACAGGATGCACTAGTCAATGTGTCGCACCTCAGGGCACACGCCGCATTTTCAGGTCAGTAGGTTGGTGATTTTGCCTGCATCAGCAGAGGCCAGAACTGCCAAGTCAAACAGCAGAGGAGCGGTGGCACCCATGCTGGCCAGCACCCGCGTCACTCACCAGCTCCAGTTGCAAAGGCCACCTCTGCCCAACGAAAGGCCTTTGTTTACAACAGGAAAATATCCTGCCTTTCTAGCAGATATTTAATTTTATTAATCTGCCAAGTGCTTTTGATGTGATGTCTGTCCCAGAGAAGTGAAAGCGCCACTGCCATAATCCCTCTTTTCTCTCCCACATATCCCTCTTGAAATTTTCCCTACACCTCCCTCCTCCCACTGTCCCCTAATTGTTTTGCTTTTATTACCCCTGTCAGTGCTCAAGTGCGAGGGTACCTAGTTTGCGTTTTTACTAAAAATGCTAGGCTCGAAGCAAAGATTAACTGGTCACATTTCAGTTTCCGATTGCCCTATTTATTTAAACAGATACTAAAGGGATTAAGAAATATTAGCAAAGCCAGTAGCTCTCACATATGGGAGACCTTTTGGCTTTGTCAATGCTTGTGTTCAGGGTAACACGCAGGTCTGCTTAGTCGTTATTTGAATTTGACGTAAATGGGGTTTTGGGGGGGGGGGGGGCCGACCAGGCCACCCCCGCGGAGTTTTGGGCGGGGGGGGGGGGGCAGCCGTGACACGTGGGCAAGTCTTGGGCTCCTTTTGGGCTCGTTGGACTGGGGTTGGGCGGTTTTTGGGTGGGAAGGTTTAAAACCGGCCATTTCGTGTCGAGAGTCACCATTTTGGTGGTCGCGACACGACAGCCGGTCAAGGGAGGCTTGCGGCGGGAGAATTTTGTTTCGTGGTGGGATCCGTGGTGGTGGACTGAGGCGCGGGGACGTGTGTGCGCAGCAACGCAGGTCCAGTGTTCGTTGTGGCACTTACGCGGTGAGGCGGCAAAGAGCGGTGGTGGCGATGTCACGGCAGGAGGATCCGCGTGTGGTGGAGGCGTTGCGGTGGTTGGCAGACGCGGGCCGCATGGATCTCGAGCGGCCCGACGTGCAGGTAAGGCCCCCCAGGCGCGCTGCGAGTGGGGTGGCGGCAGTGGTGGTCGCGTGCGGTCCGTCATGGGCGCAGAAGCGCGCCCCGGCGGACGCAGGGGGCGCAGCCACAGGTGCACGCGGCCGCCCCGGTGAAGCGCCCGAGGGCGGGGAAGCGGCAAGAGAGGAGGCAGGCGTTAGAATTCAGGGAGAGGGCGGGAGGGGCGGCAATGACGCGGGCCTCACAGGAGGGCCCTCTGTTACTGCCGGCATTGGGAGTGTGGCTTCTGGGGGAATGACTGCCAAAGAGGCAGGCGGCAGGCGTGGTGGTGGGCCGAGGGGCAGGGGAGTTGCTGCGGGGCACAAGGTGGCTGGGGATGCTCCTACACCGGGGCCCAGTGGGGCGGTTTCGCCGCTTTTGATTGAGAGTGAAGGTGAAGGGGTGGGGGAGGCCCGGTGGGGAGCGCACCAGTGGGAGGGTCGCAGGATCGAGGGGGTGGGGGATCAGAGGAGGGGGTGGGAGCGGGGGTACACAGACGGGGCCTCGGGGGGGGGGGGGAAGGGCGCAGTAGGAGAGGGGGGAGGGAGTAATCTCAGGTGCCGACTGGAGCGGAGCACTGGGGGTGGGATGGGGGGAGCGCCACGAGGGGGGGTTGGGGGGCTGGCGCGGGGGAGTTGCGATCCGCGTTGGAGGTGGGGGGTGGTTTGGGGGTGGGGGTGGGAGTAGGGCAGACGCAGGGGAGCTGAGGGTGGGGGCGGGTGGGGAGGCTGGGTGGTGCTGGGGCCATGGGGGGGTCGTCAGGGGCGAGCGCGATTCGGTGGGAGATGGAGTCCCTGGCATGAAACGATGGGGGGAGAGTGGGGGCGGGTGGGGGGATGTGAGGTGGAGCGGTTGGGGCAGGGGGGGCTACGCCGTCACGGCACGGGGGCCATTCCTCGGAGGCAGGGGGCAGGAGGGGTAGGGGTGTCTGGGGGGACGCGGGGGGTCGGCGGGGCGGGGGATAGGTTTACCACCGGCATGTCGGACGCCACTTCTTTCTTTCGACAGGTAGGCGTGGAGACGTGCTCGGGAGAGCTTCATGCGGCTCCAATCCACCGAAGGGATGGGCCGGCTCTGCCTCATGCGGGCGGTCGCGCTCCCACGAGGAACTTGGCGAGTGTGCCATGCAGCAGGCGGGGCGGTAGGTCCTCGCCAGCCTCACCCCGCAGGGTTGATGCGACCTTTGGGGGAGGGGGACGGAGTTTTCACAGTCCAGAGAGGCAACGGAGCGGGAGTGTAGATCTGGAGGAATTGCTGCATACATGTAGGGAGTGGGCGGGGTTGAGCTGGATGGAGGGGGCGGCAGGGCTGGAGCCCGAGGAGGGCAGCCCATACATTTGGGAGGAAGATGGGGAGAGTGTGGAAGAAGGGGAAATCCGGGAGGGTTGGGACGGGGGGGGGGGGGAGCGGACTAATGTTTGTGCTAGTTCATTGCAGCCTCAGCGTTTCCAGGCGGAGAGAGTGACGGCCCCTCCTGCTCAACTGGTTAGGCGGCGGGATCCGGTGCGGACGCCGACCTTGACGCCAGGTAAGGCGAGGCAAGGAGTGGGGACGGGGTCGGGTGGCGCAGCACAGGTGGGAGTATCGGTGGGCATGCACGCTCGGGGAGACGATGGGGGGGTGCACCTGAACAAGGGTACGTAAGTGCGGGACACCGGGGTGGGGACTGAGGGTGCAGGGACCGAGGGGACAGCCGCGGGTGACAAAAGGGCTAGGGGGACGCCCACTAAAGGTATGGGGAAGGAGAGTCATGAGGTGCCAATACGCAAACTACCGTACATGGGCATTGCGAAGCCTCTGGGGGTGCATTTGTCTTTGGCCACCAAAGAGAAAATCTGGAAGGGGGAGTATGTGGACATATTGAAGCTCCTGCATAGGGAGCTAACGGCAAAGGAAGGGTCTATGGAAGAAGAACTGGAGCTGGCTCGGCGGCCCAGTGTGCCCCTGAATATAGAGAACTGGTCGGCGGGGTTTTTGATATTTGCGAGTGTGTACTGTGACAAGTACCCGGAAAGGTCAGTTGCGTTGTTTAAATACATGGACGTGGTCCGTCGGGCGCACATGACGTACGGGGGGTATGCCTGGTCGCACTATGACGAGGAGTTTCGGGCGCGCTTGGCCTGGGACCCGGAGGCAAAATGGGGCGAGATCGACTCGGACCTGTATCAGCAGACGATGGGCGGGGCTAAGTTTGGGAAGACTATCTACACAGCCAGCAGCCTACCGTTGGCGTCTTGCCCCTTTCTGGCCCGTCCCACCGGGGGGGGGTGGGGCAAGGAGAGAGTACTGGGGGAGGCCAATGTGGGGGCATGTTGGGATTACAACAAGGGAGCTTGCGAGCGGCAATCCTGCAAGTTCCGCCACGAGTGTTCAAAATGCGGAAAGCGCCACCCCGTGGTGCATTGCTGGGGGACAGGGGACAACCAGGGGCAGCAGTCCGCTCCGGCAGGGCAACAGTCTGGGGGCAGGGGTAGTAGGGGGGGGACAAGGGGCTTTGGGAAAAGGCTCATATGCCAGTTAAGCTGCACTGGCTGGAACCCTTCTTGGCGTCTCATCCACGGACTGAGGACGCAGGCGTGTTGCGATGGGGGTTTCGGGAGGGTTTCCGGCTGGGGTACGAGGGTCCGCGGATCGCGCGGTGGGCGGAGAATTTGAAATCTGCTCAGACGCATAAGGCGGTGGTTCGGGAGAAACTGGGCAAAGAGGTCCGGGAGGGACGGATGGCAGGCCCCTTTCAAGAGGTCCCGATGCAGGACTTGATCATCTCCCCCGTAGGGGTGGTGCCGATGAAGGAGCCGGGACAGTATCAGCTGATCCAACATCTGTCCTGGCCTGAGGGGGCATCCGTCAACGACTACATAGCGGCTGACTTGGCGTCGGTATCCTACTCTTCGGTCGATGTGGCGAGGCGTCTGGTGGCGTCGGTGGGGTCCGGTGCGTTCATGGCTAAGTGTGACATCAAGTCCGCTTTCCGGCTGTTGCCGGTTCATCCGGGAGACTATCAACTGTTGGGAATACAGTTTGACGGCTCTATCTTTGTGGATAAGGCATTGCCCATGGGGTGTTCCATCACCTGCGTGCTGTTCGAGCAATTCAGCACGTTTCTGCAGTGGGCTTTTTCATGGAGGACGGGGCACGCAACGGTGACGCACTACCTGGATGACTTCTTCCTGGTGGGATGGCCCGGTTCGGCGGACTGCCAGCAGCAGCTGGACAGTTTTACAGAGCTCATGGGCTACCTGGGTGTGCCCCTGGTGCCAGAAAAGACACACGGTCCCAGCACGGTGCTGTCATTTTTGGGGATAGAGTTGGACTTGGAGGCTATGGAGGCACGATTGCCGAGGGACAAAAAGCTGCATATGCTGGGGTTGGTGGATACGCTGTTGGGGAAACAGAAGGTGACGGTGAGGGAGAGGGAGGTGCAGGTTTTGTTGGGGCATTTGAACTTTGCGTGCCGAGTGGTGCGGGCGGGGTGTACATTCTGCCGGCAGTTGGGGCTGTCCTTGTCGGGGTTGACATTCCCGCATCACCACTTGCGATTGTCGGCGGGTGCGAAAGAGGATCTGCGTATGTGGCGAGCGATTGTCGGAGGGTGTGAAAGAGGATCTGCGTATGTGGCGGGCATTTTTGGAGCGTTTCAATGGGATCCCCATGGCTCCCCCGGAGGAATGGGACGTGACTATCTCCTCGGATGCCGCAGGGGTGGGGGGTTTCGGACTGTACTGGCAGGGGAGGTGGTGTGCGGTGACCTGGCCGTCAGCGTGGCAGAATGGGGGGAGGAGCATTGCATTTTTGGAGCTGTTTCCTCTGGTGGTGGTGGTGTCCGTGTGGGCGCGGGAGCTCGCGCATAAAAGGGTGCTTTTCAAAGTGGATAACATGGCGGTGGTGCACGTTGTGAATCGGCAGTCAGCTCGGGATCCGCAGGTGCTTAAACTGTTGAGGGTGTTTGTGATGCAATGTTTGGAACATGACATTCTGTTTCAAGCACGTCATGTGCCGGGGGTGGACAATGACATTGCGGATGCTTTGTCTCATTCACAGTGGCAGAGATTCCATGGGCTAGCCACGGATGTGGACGAGTGCAAGACGCCGGTACCAGCAGGGCTGTGGTCCGTAGGAGAGAGAGGGTCACGCAATTGGTAAGGCAGTCGGTGGCCCCGTCCACATGGAGGGCGTACACGCAGGCGTGGCGGGAGTTCTTGGAGAGCGGGGCGGTCCGGCATGACAATCCTTGGGTGCGGAGTGAGCAGGTGGTGCAGTTTATGTTGGCGCAGATGGACGGGGGACGGTCGAAGGTGACGATTGCCGGCAAACTGTCAGCCATAGCATTTCTGGGGAAGATGTTGTGGGGCTATGCGCTGTCGGCGGGCGAATTGGGTGCGCCGTTGTTGGAAGGCTGGGTGCGCGAGAAGGGCGTCAGGGCACTTCAGCGCCGACCCATCACGGGGGCTATGCTTGGCGGCTTGATACAACTCATGCCGCATATTTGCCATAATCGGGAGGAGGTCCTGTTGTTTTCCACACTGATGTCATAGATGTATTTCGGGGCCTTTCGGGTGTCCGAGCTAGTGGGGCCGGGACTGCGGTGGGAGGAGGTGGAATTGCGGTCGCGGGAGGTGGCGGTCCGGTTGCGGTGCATGAAGGACGACCAGCGGGGCAGAGATCAGTGGGAGGTTCTGGGCCCCGTAGTCGCGCGAGAAGTGTGCCCCACGCAGTGGGGGAGGAGGCTGGCGTGTGGGGGGCAGGACAGGGAGGTTGTCCGCCGGGCAGACGGAGGTAGGGTGATGGCGGCACAGCTGCTCTGGGTGCTAAGGCACGTGCTGCAGGCCCTGGGGGAGGATCCCAGACGTTTTGGAACACACTCCTTTCGCATAGAGGCGGCGACGGATGCAGCGTGGAATGGGTGGGGGAGGGAGGAACTTATGCGCTTGGGGAGGTGGAAGTCGGACTGTTTCAAGACATACATCAGGCTGCGGGGTCACGGGATGGTGGAGGACGCATGAGGAGGTTCTCGATGGTTGACATGTGTCTCTTTGCAGGTGCAGTGGCGGAGCCGGACGTGGAAGGACTGTCGATCCTCATCGTAGGACATTCTTTTGTGAAATGGGCTGAACACTCGGAATGGGATAGGCACAGAGATCTTAATTCAGGGCTGGATCCGGGGCTTTTCAGTTGTCGTTGGCAGGGAAAGGGGGGCATGAGGTGGCACAAGTTAATTCCCATGTTGAATCAGGTGGTCGGGGGGGGGTGGGGGGGGACCTGTCCAGATGTCTTGGTTATCCATCTAGGGGAAAATGACCTGGTGCAATGTAAGGGCTTGGCTTTGTTGAAGCAGATGCAGCGGGACCTGAGGGAGATTCGGAGGCAGTGGTCCGGGTGCCATGTGATATGGTCTGAGTTCGTACCCAGGAGGCAGTGGAGGGGGGCAGAGCGTCCTGCGGCCATAGACAGAGCGCGTAGAAAGATCAACGGGGATTTGCGGGTCTTTTGCGATAAAGAGGGTTTTGGGAGAATGGAGCACCCGGAATTGCGCTATGCGGCAGTCTATTTTTTTAGAGAGGATGGGGTTCATCTGTCCCGCTATGGAATGGAACTGTACATTGTACAGCTAAAAGAGGAACTGGACAGGGCAATAGGGGTACGCAGATACCCGAAGCGTTCAGATTCCTAGGGGGGGGGGGGGGGGGTCGAAGGTTGTCTAGGACACCCTTCGAGTGGCATTTTTTCCTAGTTGATTCGGAGACATTATTTAGTGAGGTTTAGTTTTGTACGGCACAGGCCAAGGGAATTTGGTTGTAAGGTGCACCTGTTTCCAATATAGCGGCCTTTTTCACACCAAATGTGTCGTGGTATGTGCTGCCCCCCAGGTTAGGCCCAAAGTGTATTTTAAGCTCTGCTTTTAAACGAACTGTGACTCACACCTGTTGAAGTGGTTATTTGGTATTATGGCTACTGGACGAGCAGCAGCCATTCCGAGGTGTAACGCAGTGATGTACACATTGCTCAGCCATACTTCAGCTGTACATGCAATACTGAACATCCACTTTTTTTTGGTACAGTAATTTAGATCCATAAAATAGGCCTTCATTTCAGTGCTTAATTTGTAAAAAACGGAGTGCCAGGGCACTCGTTAGGAGGCCAAAGCTGCTTCAATTGCCCAGCGCTGCTAATGATTGCGCCAGCACAAGAACTAACCATCTCACTCCTAAAAGTGTGCCAGTATAGACTATTCCAGGCCACTAAAAGCTACAGGAATGGGTCAGGCAGCAAGTATTTGTCATTTTAAATGCATATTAAATAACTGTTGTTGTGCTCATTTCAAAAGTAGCAAACAACGCCCCAAGTGTCCAACTGCCAAAAAGAGCAGGTGTTGACTATTAAGTGCCGGTGTTAATCACCGGAAACCACCTGCACAAATTAAGCACTGCTTCATTTTGGTCTATCTACACGGCCCTCGAATGAGACTCGCAGCTGCGCTATTGGTTTTGGACAAATTTCACCGTACCTCAACATCCCATAATATGCAATTTTTGGGCTTTCCTTGACTACTTAACAGGAAATGGCACCACGATGTTATTATCAGGTGAATCGGCTCACAATTCATTTTCTTATGTTCGCAGAGTATCATGGAGGTCGTCAACACGGAATCCTATGTAATCATGTTGAGGAGGCAATGGTATATATGAGATATATATATATATATCTCTATATAATTATAATATAGTTTTAATTACTGGTTTCCTTCAGTATCTCCGTGCCGCCCTGACACCATCCATCTGATCTGGCTTCACTTTCCTGAACTTGTGTGATCTGTTACTTCAGCCCCGCTGTGGTAGAAACTGTGATAGAGTTTTCAGGGTGAGGTTGCAGAAATCAAAACCATCTTTGCCACAGGGCGGTGAGGTGCTGCACTACCACACCCAGAATGCATCAGGATAACTGAAAGCCCAGTAATAGAGCAATGTATGTCCCCTGGCATGGACCAACTCGTTGCTCAACTGGATGTCGGTTGGTTACCACCCTCCTCCATAGGCGCTGGTATCAGAGTGTCCCCATCGTAAAAGACAAACAAGAATACAAGCCTTGGCAAAGCCAATAGGGCTCACCAATGTGAGATCTATTGGCTTTGTCAATTCTTGTTTTGTTTGGCACTGGATTTGCCCAGAATCACAGGATGCTTAGCTAATGCCAAGACTCGAACCTGGTTCTCCAGTCCAAAGTCGGCAGCTCTACATAAAATGATAAAATGTAAAGCCATGTCAGGGAGTCTTTTTATGAGTGTTTGCCCAGTAAAGCTTCCCATATGCAGGGTCGAACCTGACAGTAAACAATGGGGTTAGGCTGCCCTTGAAGGGCTGTTAATTGTGTTTTCTATTCCTAATGACATGTCAGGTCACTTACCTACAATGTTTAGGGCCTCTAGCCCACATTGAATACATATATAATACGGAACGTGCGACGTGCTATCTGGTGCCCTGGAATTAGGGAAACTCTTGCAAGTTGTCATTTTAGGACCTCTTCCATTTCTCGGTTCTTTTGATATTGTGTTTAGCTCTTTACAAACGCTCTAATCCTGTTCCATCATTTTGGCACTTTGTTTGCCGGTCTCGGGAAAGGCAATTTGTCCAGCAAAGACGGCATTTTTTACTCTTTTCATTTTATTTTTCGGACCTTGGCTGCACTGTCAGCTACAATACACAATCCATAATTGCCAGATGATCACAGCTGGGTCAAGAACCCAACTTCAATGCTGTCAAGAAGTGCATGAATACAGGGGTGTAACACAAGCCCGTGTGGCAGCAGTGGGGGGACCCACACGTTCAGGGGACCCACAGCCTTCCCAAGTTTCCCCAGGTCCATGCGTCATCTGCTGCGCCAGTCTAGTACATTTCTTTGAATTCTAGGAATTGTAGTTTTGTTTATTCCATTATAAAACAGGACTACAAGTCCCAGAATTCAAAGGGTAGAACCTAGACTGGAGCAGCACATCACTTATCAGCTATGCCCTCATTCAGGCCCAGGTCTATAAATATCCACGAAATACAGGTGACTCGGGAGGAGGGTCTCCTCATCACATTCTCTGAAGGGGATGGGGGCGGGGGGGGGGGGGCTCATCATTTTATGTCCACCATTGTCTTAATCTGCAGGTTGGCATACGGCACACATCCCTCCACTTGCTTGGGAGCGGCGAGTGAGGCAAGAAATACTCCTCTATAACTGTGTCTAAATCATGCTTAGTTTGTAAAAAAAAGAGGTGCCGGTGCCGAAACTTTTGCCAAGGAGGCCACAGCCCACTTCTACCTCCGGAGAGCACCACTTTCAACACTCGCACTGACTCAGTCTCTATCTTCTAACCTTGCTTTGTTGTCTGTCCCCTAAGTCTTTGCTCTAAGAGTCTATCCTCTCACCTCTCTAATTGTTTGCTATCGTCTTTGTCACACCTGGTGCTTTAACTGTTTCCCTGTATTTCTGATTTGCCCTCTTTTCATCCTACCCCTGCCCTTTTTCCTCTCCACTTTTATACATGTTGTGCTCTCTCTCCTCGATCTAGGCTCTTTACTTTCACTTTTCTCTGTCCTGTCCTCTACATCCTTTCATTCTATCTTTTCTCTTCTTATTGTGCTCTTCTACACATCATGTCTGCTTTCTCTTTGTCTCTGATTTACTCTCCTCCTTTTCTTATACTTTGCTCCATTTTATCGCTCTCCTCTCTTCGTGTTTCTTTCTCTTCTGTACTCTTGCTCTCTCTCATCTAGAACACTGCCTCCAACCTGTACATGTCCCTGTGTTAGACTTGGGGGTCTCTAGTTGGCACAGGTATGCACTTGTGACAAATAGGGACCCTCTCCTCTAGTCAGGGTAAGGGGGTACACTCCTAAAATAACCCCTGCTCACCCCCTTGGTAGCTTGGCACGAGCAGACAGGCTTATCTCAGAGGCAGTGTGTAAAGCATTTGTGAACACAAATAGTAATCAAGTGACAACACTACAGATGGACACCACACAGGTTTTATATCAAAAATAAGTATTCTTTATATAGATTTACCACAAGACCATTAAACGACAAAAACACACAATACTGTTACTTTAGATGGTAGAATTTAACTTAGTTCACTTAAGTTCTTAAATGCGACACTTTAAGTCAATGTACCTTTTAGATGCGACACGCAGGGCAACAAAAGTGTTGCAACAATGTTGATGCATTGAAGATTTTGGTGCAAAGAAATAAAGACGTAAAGATCTTCCAGATGCGGCACGCTTCTCTGATGTTGCGAGAAGACTCGATTCGATGCTTCAGCTGCAGCAGCGATACCCTTTACGCAATGCGACGACAGCGGCCTTGGCAGCGGCACTCTTCTCCGACGTTGCAAGACACTTCCGCTCGATGCTATGCTGCAGCGGCGGCACCCCTTTACGCGATGCGACGGCTCTGACGGCGGCACGCTTCTCCGTGGATGCGAGGCGCTTTTCTTGATGCAGTGCAATGCGACAACTACGATGGTGACACGCTTCTTCCTCGATGCGAGACTCTTCTCTTGATGCGGTGCAATGCGTCAGCTACAATGGCTGCGATGGCGACACGCTTCTTCGGCGTTGCAAGACACTTCCTGGATGATGCGAGAAGCTTCTGCTCGATGCGACAGCTGCAGCGGCGACACACTTTACGCGATGCGACGACAACAGCTCCGTTGAGCAAAAGTACACACACAGTTCCTTTCTCCTCCCTTTGGCAGTAGGCAACCACTGCAGGCTAATCCCCCAGTTTCAGGGATAGTTCCTCCTCAGCTTCTTCTTGGTTCCTCTCCTCAGCAGAGTGTTCTTCTTGTTTTCCCAAAGTGATCTAAATTCTTGGGATCAGATCTCAATTCTTATACCCCAAAATCCTTTGTCCCCTGAAGGCAGAGGGGCCTTTGCCTTGTTCAAACCGGTTCTGGTCAGTCCTGGAGCACTTTGTTTGCCTGACTCCTTCTTTCCTTTCAGAGTGCAGGGCAGAGACATCAGACGCACCACAGGAGGTGGAGCCAGCATTGTGGAGGGAAGGCACAGCCCTATTCAGGTCCCAGATGCAACTCCTCCCACCCATCTACATGGAGATCTCTCTATTCAACCCTGTGCTGACTCACCCTGTCTCCGGGAATTTCCCAGCCCCCTGGAGTTCCCCAGTCCCTGTCGCTAAAACTCCAGACAAAGAATACACAGCCTAGCAGAGGCAGGTTTGGATGGTTAGACAAGAAAATACCTACTTTCTAAAAGTGGTATTTTCAAACACAGAATGTTAAAACCAACTTCACTAAAATATGTATTTTATCATTCTGAGTTCAGGCATACTAAATTCGAATTTCTACCATGTTCCCTGAGTCAGTTAGGATTATAAGATGTAATAATCAAACTGCCCATTCTGGCCTATGGAGAACAGTTAGCCTTGCAATAGTGAAAAACGAAAAGGGCTGTAATCCACTATTAGGACATGCCACACACACCAGGGCATGCCCTACCTTATACTTACAATGCACCCTGCCCTTGGCCCTACCATAGGGGTGTCTGATATGAAGAAAAGGGAAGTTTTAGGGACTGGCAAGTGGTTGCACTTGACCAGTCAGCATGACAGTACCAGACTGCACGCAGGCTCTGCAATGGCAGGCCTTAGACACACTTTTACAGACTGCTTCTGTGGGTGGCACAACCAGTGCTGCAAGCCCACCAGCAGCATTTGGATTTACAAGCCCTGGGCACTCCTGGTGCACTGTACTAGGGTCTGATAGGTAAACCAAACAAACCAATCATGGAATCACTAATTCGTACAATAATTTACAATAGGGAGAGCATATGCACTTTAGCACTGATCAGCAGTGGTAAAATGCCCAGAGTCATAAAACAGCCAACAACAGGTCAGAAAAATATAGGAGGAAGGCAAAAAGTTCAAGGATGACCCTGCAAAAAGGGCCAAATCCAACACCCTGCTATTGTTAACTCTGCTTTTTTCACATATATTAATCAGTGCGGTACGACTGGGTTTATTGCGGAACAAGCGGCTGCCTAAGCACAGCAGGTCGTGTCACTGCTAGTGCTGCCTGTAATTAGTAGGTCCGGGATGACAACGACATCGGTATCCACTGCTCAGCTTGCTGTGACCCTGCCTGCTACTGAGCTACAGCACAAACATTGTCCCCGGCAGTGCCGGTGAGAATGGCTGTGGCGCCTATGGCTCACGCACGCTCAGCAATTAGCATGCTGGGAGGCAGCAGCACCGATACTACAGGTGACTACATGGCGCAAAAAAGTTGTAGTGGGCCGCATCGAGCACGTTTAAGATTTAGCAGCAATGCAGGGCTATAGGTTATGCTACTCTGCCTGCGCAGCAAGAATAAAGTACACACTTTCATTTATTCTTCCTCATGATGAGCCCTCACTCTCAAGTTCCAAATACGCTCTCACAGCTTCCTTGCCTCAACTCCGGCTCAAATTAGGCACTGGTCTAAATACTTTATTGATACTTCAATTAAACGCAAGATAGTTTTCCTGATATCCGTATCAAAAGAGGCAGTTCAGAATCACTTAAACAATGTCACAAACCTTTTAAGTTCTTAGGGCTGGTGACCTTTTTTTTTATTTTGCTAAAATTATTTGTATAATTAACTTACAAGGGATTTTAGTCAGCCTTTTTCATTCATTGTTCTGTTATTGAGTCATTCACATTTTTACGTCTTGCTTGAGGAGGTGCACATGCGCTGTCTCTTTGAGATCTATTGTATCTTAAACTTGAAAAGGGATAGGGTTTCACCCATTGCCAGTCATTAGTTGGCGTCTTCATCACTCTCATTTCTTTTTGTATGCATTGCACAGCAGCAGCTGGGATGGTTTCAATTTGCCAGCCGTTCTTGCTTCAGACACCTTTGGGAGGGCTGTAGTCTCATTTACTTAAGATTTCACACACACACACTTGCACTCACACTTTTTCACACACTCTGTCTCTCTCTCTCTCTCATTTTAGTAGGTCTCGCCTGCATGAGCATGTGCTCTAACTTGTGAACTATTGTGTACTACCAAGAGCTTGGAACCAGCCCATTGCTTACCATTCGTTTGCAGCATTGACACATTTCTTTGTTGCCTTTCTAATTGGGCAGTGCTACCTTTTCTTTCGGTGGTGCATAGACCAAGCTAAGATTAATTAACTTTAATTAGTGTCCATACGCTGCTCGTGCTGTAATTGAGGTACTAGCTCTTAAAAAAAAAAAAAAAAAAATATATATATATATATATATATTCCAAAACTGCATTGCTAAAAATTCCAACAGGAAAAAACAACGCTTCACGGCACCCAGTGCTTTTAAGGCAGAGTTTAATTAGGCCACACAAACTCTACGCGTTTCGGGAAACTCGGTCCCTTGATCACGAGTAAACGGACATAGTCAAAAATACCAATAAGTAACGATGCATCACGTGACATGGTTTGTGATTCAAAAACAGTGAAAACAGACTGCACCGCGGAGTAACGGCATCACCAGAGACTTCTAGTTTGAATAACATTAATATTCCTCATTGCTAACACAAAAGTGCATAAATAAAGCAATTTTAAACGAGTGTATAGTGTGCAAAAAGTGACCCCATGAGATTTCATAATTCATTATGCCAATCCGATTTCTCAACTTAATTTCTTCTTATTGAATACGAACAAACTTTATCAGCAGTCCATTAAAACACAGTGGTTTTTTTTACCTACAAGTGCTGAAAAGGTCCAGTTCTGTTTAGTTAAATAACAAAGTCCCCTGTTATTCGACTAATTGTATCATGATTCACGACCCAGTTGGGTTTGTGAATAGTCAGAAAAACCGCCCAAGTGGGCATAAGAAAAACCAGATTAACATTGCTTCTTACGTTTAAACGGAGGCAAACGATAAGAAAAGAACAGGTGGGGTAGCCACATATTTCAAATCTGTAGCCCCAGTGGGCAGATTGTTACAGACTTCCAATTGGATAGATTGTAGAAAACTCTAAACTACAGTCTATTCTTCTCGTCACAAACGTGAATGTCAGAAATGCTCCTTTTCTTCTGGGGTTATTAGTGCACATCTCTCTGTTTCATGAATGGGTAACAATCTGTAAAGGATACACACAAGATAAAAACAGTGTCACGACTTCAGTTACAAATTATGGTTTAAGAAACATATAAAACAACACAACTTGGCATACCCAGTAATGTATCCGGAGGAAAAGAAGGGAAGAAGGGGGGGGAGGAGGGGGAGGGGAAAGGGTGAGGACAAAAGGGTAAGGGAGGGGGGGAAAAACCAATAGGGAGGAACCCCGGCAGGGACGGTGGGAGGCTATTAGATTTCACACTTATTCATTTCATTAATTGTGGTTCTAACGGGCCTCTAACTACCTTGGTTCAGTTTTAGCCTAAATGGACTGCTAATTCCTCGTCAATGTTATGGCCTCGAGGTTTGACTGTTTGGTATTGAATGATCATGCAAGACTCAAGTCGTCTCAGCTCAAGGACTCTGTTTCCACCCCTCTCACGCAAGGGGACCGTGTCAAGAACACAAAAAGAGAGTAAACTGGTGTTTTGGTTGTGTTCGGCTTTAAAATGTCTAGCCACAGGATATTGCCTGTCATTCTTTGTTATAGCTCTCAGGTGTTCAAGTACTCTCTTTTTGGCAGGGTGAATAGTACTGCCTATGTAGTATTTATTGCACGGGCATTTAAGTGCATATACTGCATGGTCGGTATTGCATGAGACGTGTTTGGTTATCCGAGAGGGTTTGGTATTTTCTGACAGAGTTACCACCTTGCAGTTGTTACTGAACTTGCAAGCTTTGCATTTACGGCAGGTAAAGAAGCCCTGAACAGGATTGCTAGTTCTTGGCGGTTTTACAATACTCTGACAAAGTGTATCTTTTAAGGACCTAGGCTTACGGAAAGTTACCTGGGGGTAACACTCGACTGCTGCTTCCAGATCCTTGTCAGTTTTGAGGACATCCCAAAACTTTAGAAGGCATTCTCTAACCTCAAATGCTTGGTTGGAGTAAGTCGTGACAAATCTTATTTTGTTTGCTTCAATATCAGTACCCGGAGTCTCTGATCTAGTTCGGAGAAGTGTTTCTCGTGTTCTCTTATTAACTTCATCACAAGCTTTGGTAATGTCTTTCAATTTATAGCCCCTTTCCTCAAAGCGTTTAATCATGATTTCTTTTTCCAAAGCAAAACCTGCTTCGTTACTGCAATTCCTTTTGGCTCGCAGTAGTTCTCCTAACGGAATACTGTGTATAAGACTGTTAGGATGACAACTCTCAGCGTGCAAGAGGCTGTTGCCAGCCGTTTCTTTTCGGTAGAGTTGACTTTCAAGTCGTTGTCCTGAGACTGATATCTTGAGATCCAAAAATTCAATGCTCTCCTTTTCAATTCTTTTAGTAAATTGAAGATTGTAGTCATTCTGATTGATACTATTGACAAAAAGATTGGCCTGTTCGCTGCTTCCCTTCCACACCACAAAAATGTCGTCGATGTACCTTGCCCATACTGCGACACACTCGCTGTAAAGGGGTAGTGCGGTGACGACCTGCTCCTCCCACCAGCCGAGGTATAAGCCTGCAAAGCTGGGAGCGAAGCAGGTCCCCATCGCAGTCCCGAGTATTTGGCGGTAGATGGTTTTGTCAAAAACAAAAAAGTTTTGTGTGAGACACTTAAGGATCATGTCTAAAATCATCTCCGTGTGGAAAAGATGAGAGACAGATCTCTGTTTAAGAAAATGGCGGCAAGCCTTGATACCAGCCTCATGTGGGATGCAAGTATATAAACTTGTGACATCCAGGGTTAATAACAAAAATGTGTCATCCCAAACTATTTGTTCAATGAGTCTCAAGAAGTCACTTGAGTCCTTTATAAAAGATGGGAGTTTTTGGACCAGGGGCTGCAAAAAAAAGTCTACATAACGTGACGTGTTCTCCAGGCAACTTCCCCTGGAGGACACAATGGGTCTTCCCGGAGGGTTGAGTGGATTTTTATGCAGCTTCGGGAGGAGGTAGAGAGCGGGGAGTTTGGGAAATTTGCAGTTGAGGAAATCAAATTCCTCCTGCTCAAGTAAACCCCTCTCTTTCCATTCCCCCAACAATTCCTTGTATTCATTGTTCGCTTGTGTGTATTTTGATTTGGTGGTGACCTCATAGTTTTTTGTATCACTCAATTGACGGAATCCCTCTTGGAGATACATCTCTTTAGATAAGACAACCACATTCCCCCCTTTGTCAGAGTTTTTAATCACTATATTGTCATCATTTTGAAGTATTTTGATAGCGTTAAATTGTTCTTGACTGAGGTTAAAGCTTTTAACATTATCTCTATACCTTTCTTTTTTCCGAACTTTTTCAAATTCCCGTAGAACCCCTTTCTCAAAAACGTCAATCGCCTCATTTGTTAATTGAGGGAGAAAGATGGACTTTGGTTTAAAACCGCTGGCCCCACCCATATCCAGCTCAATATCATCATTGATCAAGTTAATATAGGGATCATCAATCACATTCGGGTCATTATGAAGCACATGCAAATCATGTAGTGTCTCAATATCGTTCAAATTCAGAATGCTCGGTATATGCAAGGGTTTATCATTGTGATTGGTTATTTTGGTAGCATACCATTTCTTCAACTTTAATTTACGGGTAAAATGAAAGAGGTCAATTCGACTCTGTGTAAAATTAAAGTTGGCACTAGGACAAAAGGAAAGACCAAGGGAAAGGACATCTATTTCCGCTTGAGTAAGGTTCCGACCTGAGAGATTGACCACTGTTTTTCGGTTGATCATTTTGATTTTTGCTGGCCCCTCGTTCTTTTTCCCACTGGGCTGTCGGTTTCTCTTGTTGGAGCTCTTGAATTGTTTCCTCCTCCTCTCGCGCCGCGCCCACTTCCTCTGAAGCCGCCTGCACTTTGTTTGGAGTACACTTTGTTTCTTCCTTGGGCCATCAGCGTGAATTCGTTTAAAATTTTGTTTTTTACTACTTGAGGTTCCGAGATAGCCGAAGTGTCACTCTCGTAGTTGTCGCTTTCGCCCGTTTCACTAGGTTCCCCAGTTTTGTCAAGTTCTTCTGAACTCGTTGTTGCAATCCGGACTTTTTTCTTGGATTTCAAGATCGAGACTGGTGTCTGTGCGCGGAGGTGGTCATACTTTCGAGCAAATGTCAGTATCTGTCCTTTTTCGTAATCAACTTGGTCTCTGTGGTATTTACGTTGTTTTTTGGCTTTGATGTCTTCCTCGATTTTGTCCAACTTAGTTTGCATTTTCGACATATCGGATTGGAATTCATCAGCTGTACACATGGTTTTTAACTTACTCATTATTTCATCGGTTTCAACGGCCAGTCTTTCACAATCTTTGCGGGCGTACTTAACGAGTAACCCAAGCATGATCGTAGAGCAATTGTGACTGTTGTCAGACCATTCCTCCACTAGTCCTGGGTCAGGGTTGCTGAACGTCGGTGTAATGAAGATCCTCAAACCTCGTGGGACTCTGCCCACGTCAATGTATTTTTGCAAAGTGGTTGCCTCCCACCATTTAGTTTGCTCTGATTTTAGAGCTTTCCATAAGCTGTATATATATGACGCAGTCGATGCGGGTTGCGTCATAGTGCTTTCTTTTTACATGCCCCATCCTGTTTCTTTAACATCATGTGTCTTCTCTCCCTGTCCCACCGCATACAGTTTTGTCTCCCACCACCCCAAACTGTTTCTTCACCCCCCACCTGTCCCATCCTACTTCTTCTCCCTCCGCCCACCCCATCCAGTTATTTCTCGCTCGCCCAATCCTGTTTCTTCTGACCCCACCCTCCCCATCTGTTTCTTCTCTTCCTGCCTGCCCCATCATGTTTCTTCTACTCCACCCGCCCCATCCTGTATCTTCTCCCCCGCTGCCCCATCATGTTTCTTCTACCCCCGCCCCATCCTGTTTCTCTCCACTGGCCCGCCCCATTCTGTTTCCTTTCACTCTTGCCTGCCCCATCCTGTTTCATATGCCCTCACCCACCCTATCTGTTTCTTCTCCCCCTGTCCAGCCCATTCTTTTTTTTCTCCCCCTCCCCATCCTGTTTCTTCACCCCATGCCACTCTGTTTCTTCTCATCCCGCCGGCCTCATCCTGTTTCTCATCCCTCGCCTGCCCCATTCTGTTTCTTCTCCCCCACCTGCCTCATCTTGTTTTTTTCTCCATTCGCCTACCCCATCCTGTTTCTTCTCCCCTCCCCCACCCCATCCTGTTTCTTCTCCTCCCACCTGCCCAATCCTGTTTCTTGTGCTTAAAACGCCCCATCCTGTTTCTTCTCCCCTCACCTGCCCCATCCTGTTTCTTCTCCCCCTGCTCGCTCCATCATGTTTATTCTACCCCACCCGCCCCATACTATTTCTTCCCCCATCACCCGGCCCATCCGTTTTTTTCTCCTCCACCCACCCCCATCCTGTTTCTTCATGCCACGCCACTCTACCTTACGCCACGCTGTTCCACTCTATGCCACTTTACTTCACACCACTCTATACCATGCCACTCTATGCCCCTTTACTGTATGCCACTCTACATCCCTCCACACTACACCACTCCACAATGCTCTACTCCATGACACTCAAGTTTAATCCTCAACACTTTACTTTACAACACTCTATGCCACTCTACAACACTGCACAACATTACACTTTCTGACATTTCACTCCATCACACTCTATGCCACTCCACTCTACACCACTCCACTCTATGCAACGCAACTCACCACTCTCCTCTATGCTACAAACATTTAGCCATACTGAACATCCGCCATACTGATGTAAAACATGGCTCAAAGACATTGGCAAAGTCAATATCTCTTGCATAGGCGAGACGTATTGGCTTTGCCAATGCTTGTTACTTTATGTGACCAATGACTCACAAAAGACTTTCGTGGTGACGTGGAGTACTAAGTTTCAATTTGCAAATGCTGCATATTTTAGCACTCAAGTATATATTGTGGTTAAACTACATATGGTGAAATACATCATATTACCAAATCTTCCCTCTTAGCTCAGCTCTAACACTGTACTTTAGGAACTAAAAATGGCAAAGATTTATAAAAGTCCGGCCAGCAAAGTTAAACACAGGTTGTGAAGCGAAATCTACTCCCGCAGTAACACTTGGGAGACTGACTAGGGAACATGCAAATGAGTATTCGGGGCAAGATCCTGGCACACAAGCATTTCACGAAGACACCTCAATGTTGGTACAGTAAAAAAAGAAAAACGCAAGCACTGCCAATGGCTTATGTGAAGCAGCAGAAGCAAGTGCTTGACTAAAGGGAATGACTATAAAAGGCTGTAGAATGTCTCGGTCAAGATACATGGTGCAAGGCTATAGAAGGTCTCTTGGGATGCCACATGGCACTTTGTTGGTGATCTCACTCTTACCTGTATCCTTCCGGACATGTGCACGTGTAACCGTTCACGGCATCAGTGCACTGAGCGCCGTTCCTGCACTTGTTGTCCTGGCAGTCGTCGTAGTCTATGTCACAGTGCTCGCCGACGTACCCGGGTGTGCAGTCACATCTGTGGAGCACAATAGCACACTGTTCATCTTCACAAAACATGACCGATTTGTGCACTCACTTTTACTTATGTCTAATAGAGCCCCAGAGTCTGTCAACACACATCTCGAAAGAACTTTTACTAGCTTTAAAAAAAAAATATATAAATAGTACAATATTTGTCAGAGATGTACTCACCAAGTAAGGGCTGAAGAAAGCATCGCGAAGGAAAGGTGTGGCAACGAAATCTGCAGTTCTACTCAGTGTGGTGTTGGCGGGCGCTAGGCCCACATACTCGCAAAATGATGACACAGACACGGATGGTTAGGGTGGATAACTGGCCCAGAGCATGTGCGCTCGGCCCCTTTTATTGCCAGGGTCACCTGACTGGTGACACCTGTGGTGGGTGGGTGTTCAGTGTGTCTTACAACATGCTGGAACACTAGACTGCTGATCGGACAATCACTACATCCCTCCCAAACTTTAATGAAGGTCAAAACAAAGAAGTCTAAACCTGTGGGAGAGAATACAAAATTGCAAACAAAACATAACTCAGTGATAATGACTTCCACGTAGTCTCTTTCGCTGCTGGTCAACTGCTGACAAGGGTATCATGGCAGCCGGGACCACTAGTCCTCCTTGGCACGATGTCCGGGTGCCCTGTGGAAGCGCTCTTTTGTACTTGCACCATGGAAGTGTGCTTTACAGTGTCTTCCTTCTTGTACTACAGTCAGTGAAAGGTGCAGATGTGATGATGGTGGATCATTGGTGTGTTACTTTCCACTGTATGGTCCTGGTTGAGGTGTTTTCTCCAACTGGTGGTTGTCTCCAACAGGATTTGCAGTTGCAGGATATTCCTCTCACGGATACCCCTCTCTCGTGGGTGTCCCCTCTCACTGGACGACCCGGAGGCCCTTTGCTGCCAGGCTTCCACTGGACCGGTGGACTGCCGCCTTGTCGCCCCAACCGCGTTGGAGGAGTCGTTACGGGCCCTCTCTCCGTGACCGAAGCTCCACCTGAAAAGGGTGTTGTTGGCACTTGGTCCTTCGCGCGCTACCTCTGTTCTCCCAGGATGTCCAGAGCAAGCTTCAACAGTCCATCTCTCGTTTCGGGACCCGCTGCCACCGGTGTGCCTGAGGCCTCTGCCCCTTGGACATCCACGGTCCTATGTCCGTTCCATCCCAGAGGTGGTTGTTACCAACGGACCAGCCTGCTCGCCTCTGTCATTCCCGGGTGACCTTCGGGTTTGCACATAGATGTGTACTCCCAGTGGTGCTGGTTTTCCAGGTACTGCGTTTGGATGTCCATGCACCCTTCCACTTTCCTCTTCGGGTGATCCCCTTCTGGTGTGTGAGTTGATCTGTCACACACACCTCTTTACTCTTCTCCTCTCTTTTTCTTCTTCCTTCGTCATGGCGTCTTGCCACTCAGGATCTGTCTTTCTTTTCCCTCCTTTGCGACGCGGTCCGGTCTTCTCGCCTTCTTGCTCGTCCTCACCAGGCTTCTCCGTGTAGCGTGCACTCTACACGTTTCCCTCTGGTCTTGTCCCAACACTAGGACACTGTCTTCCTTTCACTCTGTGACTGGACCGGTCGTCGCGACCTTCTTTCTCACGATTACTTCTGACTTCAAAGTGATGTCGTCTGACTCCTCGTCCGTCTCTTTCTGGTCCTCTTCGCGGACCTCTCCTGGGGTCCTCTTCATTGACGTCCCCATGGTCATTCTCTTCGCTCGCTCATTGACCTCTTGACAGGTCAGTGTGCTCTCTGACCTCTTGTCGGTTGGCATCCTCCTTGCGACCATCTGGTTGGTCGGCTTCTTCCTTGTGACCATCTGGTGAGTCGGCTCCGTCCTCCTTGCAACCGTCTGACAGGCCGGCTTCTCCCTTGCGACCAACTGGCTGGTCGGCTTCTTTCTTGCGACCATCTGGCTGGTCGGCGTCTTCCTTGCGACCATCTGGTTGGTCGGCTTCTCCCCTGCGACCATCTGGTTGGTCTGCTTCTCACTTGCGACCAACTGGCTGGTCGGCTTCTTCCTTGCGACCAACTGGCTGGTCGGCTTCTTCCTCTTTGTGATCATCTGACAGGCTGGCTTCTTCCTCCTTGCGACCAACTGGCTGGTCGGCTTCTTTCTCCCTGTGGCCATCTGGCTGGTCAGCTTCTTCCCTCCTGCGGGTCTTCGTGCTTCTGGTGGTCGTGCAACCACTTTTTCTCCTTCTCTCCGCAGTCACAGTGCTTCGGCACGCTTCTGACTGCGCCCTTTAGTTGCTTCGTTGGATGCACTTACTGCGCCTTTCCTTCGGCCCCTTCGGGTACTTGCTGCTCGGGGTATCGGTCTCTCTCGCCCTGGCTCACTTGCTATGGGGTGCTTGTTGCTGCCTTCACACAATGAAATGACAATGTCTTGAGGGTCTGCCTGTCCCTTCAGTCAAACCCTGTTCGCTGTCATTATCTGCTTTGGGTAGCGTACCTACAACTGCCCCTGTGTGGAGTTCCTGCACTCCTGGCGCGCTCCTGCACCTTGTCTCTTCATCCTCAAAGGCTGTGTGATGGCTTGGCGCCACTCTGGCATGGCAGCTTTACTGCGCACTCTTTAGGCACTTGGCGGTCCCCACTCTTCAGGATTGCCTTACTTTTCCTTCTGCTAATTCTCTTTGTCACTTCATCATGTTGTGCCGCAAACAGCTGATCCTGTGTTGTTGCGGGTATTTCCCTGGCACTGTTGTGCTTTCTACTCTTTCTCTTTTCCCATTGGACTACCTGGATCTACTTCGCCCTAGGCATTGTCAATGCCCCCTGGCAGTCTCTCCAGGAGTCCCTTGCATACTGGATAGTATTCCTTTCAGTGGGCGCAGTACCACTTTGGCCACTAGATGGCAGCGTTGCCTTGTTTCCAGTGCTGTCCCTGGCTCGTTCCTTTTCTCCGAGTCCTCGCAATGCCTTCTCACTTCTTTTGGAGGAATGCCGGTACCAACTTCTCGTGACCTCGGCTCGTCCACATTACTTTACCCCCAGGCACAGGCACTCGCAGCCAGGTAGGCGCTTTGATTTCTTTATTTTTGGAGTGTGTCCGCTTGCATTAATCCTTCGCTGGTACACACACGATTGGGGCACTTCACTGCTACAATAGTTGACACGCCCAGCAGAGCGCCGATGGCCAAAACAGCTTCACCCACGCTGCAGGCCTCACATTCCTGTCCCTTCGCTCGCGCTTTAGGCGGCAGTGGGCGCACACCGTCCCTTGGTGCTCTCGGTCCCACGCAACAGTCTCCTCACTATCTTCAGCGGCGCTTGCCGCATACCAGCATTTCACCTCCACCGCCCCTCGCAGCAGGCCCTTTCACTTCACGGGCTGTGCAGGGGGGGGTGATGGCACTGTTCTGATTGGCCGCGTCTTGGGGCGTCGGCCACACACGCTGCAGGTCCGCTCTTCTTGAGGAGCCGATTTGGGCGGTTTCCTCACGCTGCCGGTCATGCCACTGCTCTTTACCAGTGACGGGCCGCACACTGTCCCTCTCTGTTGCGCCCCTCCGCGGCAGCCTCACACGCTTCATTCTCTGCGCGGGGGGGCTGGAGCTGGCGCCGGAGTCTGCTCGCTCCATTGTGGGGCAGAGTTGGTTTTCCTCACGTGGACGGGGGAGTGGGTAGCTACTCCACTCTCCCTCCCTTTCGCAGTCAGCTCACCTTCTGCCCTCCATGCGGGGTGGGCTCCCGTGGCCGTTCTGCCGTTCGGGGCACTCGTCATTGCTTGCCATGGGCCCACGACACCTTCCTCATTCACGGGCTCACCTCTTGCCCGCTCGCCATTTCCTTCTTGCAGTCTGCGGCGGTGGCTGGCATCTTGGCAGTCTGGCCCTGCTCACGCTGCAACTCCGCCGTCCTGAGCTTCTCTTCACGTCAGACAGCCCGGCGACAGACACTGCAGAGGCGGGGTGGGCTCCCGCTCGGCTGCTTTCTCGCCCGGGGCTTCCACCTGCCCCGTGGGCTATTGGGCACGTCAGACACCTCCTCCCAGTGGTGCAGGCATACCAGGTGCGGGGTGGGCTCCCGATCACCTTTCTGACGTCACTGTAGGCCAGGGGCTCATCACATGCCCCACGGGCCGGTAGACGCGACCTGGCCTGCTCTCAGTGGGGGTGCCTTTCACACAGGAGCTCTCTCCCCCTTTTTCACAGCTTCTGGGCTGCTGCACGCACAGGCACAGCCCTCGTCGCTAATGTGGTGTTGGACGGGCACAGCCCTCGTCGTCAATGTGGTGTTGGCAGGCGCTAGGCCCACATACTCGCAAAATGATGACACAGACACGGATGGTTAGGGTGGATAACTGTCCCAGAGCACGTGCGCTCGGCCCCTTTTATTGCCAGGGTCACCTGACTGGTGACACCTGTGGTGGGTGGGTGTTCAGTGTGTCTTACAACATGCTGGAACACTAGACTGCTGATCGGACGATCACTACACTCAGGTCTTTTTAAGTTAGATGTATGACATCTTATTTCAGCCCACAAAAAGATGATAAAAAGTTGGTATCAGTGCTACCCTCACACCAACAATTTACCAGTGTGGTAAAATAAAGCTCTCTTGCTCCACATTTCAGAGTGCAAGATTTCGCTGCCCATGTTCAACGGCTCATTATTCAGGGTATCATGGCGAGGAGACAGTTCCTTTTGTACAATTTCGTGGCGAGATTATAATGCGTATTCTTTGAAGGAAGAGAAGAAAAATGACTGCAGACACCCAGGAACGGCCGTCGGGGCATATTTACAGATGGAACCCTGTCGGTTTAATTAATTCAGTCATTTATTCTTCATTTGTGGCTGCTGATTGTTTGACATCACATCAAATATCTGCGGTGGGAGCCTTGATAGCGCTCATTAGTCACTCAGACACGTCTCATTTGTATTTAACCAGCAATGCGGGCATCATAAAATAAGCAAAGGAGACAGTTTACACCCCTGGGCAGAAAGGCCCACGAATAGCAGGCTTACGAGGATATTTATAGGAAGGAAAAATCTGAGTGGCAGTTCATTAACAAAACATTAAAGTCACGGTTTACACGTCACTGATCATTCATTTCGACTGATTTAATTAAACACAAATTTAATCGACTAAGGGAAAAAGTTCCGAAAATTGTTCCTTAAAAGAAAAATGAAAGTGCAAATCTGTAATGCCCTGCCGAACTTCATGTGACAGTGTCACCTGTCCTCTGTAAAGGTGCAAAGGCAGGCTTGGGAGCGATAATGAGGGGGGGGGGGGCGGGGATGCAGGTCCCATTGCTTCCATTCTTGTATCAACCCTCCCTCTTTTCAAATGGGGTCCGTAGAGCTGGCGGGCATACAGACTGGCGGCCGTCCATTTGAGTAGTGTCTAGCTCTGCATCAGAAAGCCACGTGCATGATTCAGAGGAACCTCATCCTTCAAGTAGGAGGGATCCCAGAGGAATCCAGTATCAAAGGAGATTGTATGCAAAATGTAGTCCAGCGTTTGTCGTTCCAAGTTCCCCTCATCCATTGACTGGGAGCTTGGAATGCCTAACGTAGGAATATGAACTGGGCCAAGTGTGAACACCTTTCTGTGAAGGTGGCACCAAGAAGACGAGGTTGTGTATTCATCGTTATAGAAGGGGCATTAAGGTCCTACAGAAGGGTCGTCAAAGACCCTTGTGTAATAATAAAAAGGGGCCCATACCATGCAAAGAAATTTTTTGAGGTTTTTGCAGGGGCCTTCTTATAAGTCCCGAGAACTCCTGCTGTCTGGGACCTGTAAACAAATGACTTGCAGCGCTGCATGGAAACAAGTACTTTGCGGCTGTCACCCGTTCTCACTCTTTGCCTAGGTCCTCTAACCAACTGGCTTGTGGATGAGATGAAAGTAGGCTGACACCGTCTGTTTAAAAATCATGGAAGACATCTTGAGCTCTCCGCTAAAGGGCAGAGGTCAGAGGTCAGAAGTCAAAGTATATTTCATGATGTTCCTCAGGAGGGAGACCTGGTATTGGGCACATTTATTGCCATGGGGTACTGGTCGCTCTTCTTTGGTGCAATACATTCAGCTTGTATGAACCTTCTGGTGCAACACTGTGGTTTAGCACATCAGGAGAAGCAAGCGATCTCATTCCTAACAGAGAAAGAACTGATTTTCTTCAAACTTGTGACATTCTCTTTTAATTTCTGCCGTTTTGAGTAAGTTGATTAGAACATTATACCTCAATTGTTGATTGGCTAGCTACAACACATGCATTTCTCTGAGGAAGTCCTTCTTGCTTGTGCCAAGCTACCAAGAGTGCACCACGAATGCCTCAGAGAAACCAATATACATTTTAGCTGTACAGGTGGGATTGTGTAGGTCTTACAAAGGAGCTCATATAGTCTAACAGTTGGATTTGATACAATGTCATACGTTGCTATACTATTGTTATCTCCTTAACACTTGCATGCTCTCTACTAAGACCTTCGGTGTAGGCACTCATTTCTGAAAGTAATGGGAGATAATGCACGATAACCTAAGTTTAATAAATATATTTACAATAAAGTTTGTTGTGAATCTGCAGTAAGCATGATGAGTGATGGAGCGCACCCATGGTATCTGACCATACAGCTTTAGAGATAAATGAAAAACACAATCAAATGTTTGACTGCACGTCCAGCTGGAGCCTGCCAGTGGAGCTTCAAAGGGCATCAATAGCACTGTCTCCACCGCTGTCATCCAGCTGCGGTAAACTGTGACTGTGGCTACATGTCCCACTTTTTAGAGTCCAGTGTGCCACAGCTCTACGACTGCCCTGCAAGCACAAGCAGCGCACAAGAGGAATATTCCCCGTTTGTATGCCCGTCTCCTAGCTATTCATAGTATGTTGGCACTGAAAATACCTCATAATTCACAACATAATACAAAGAATCAGAGGAAACAGGGAAGTAAGAGCGAACTGACTTAAAGAAATACACATTGTATCACAATGAAATCAACGCTGAAAGGGAAAGCACTCACAACATGCATTCCATAAAAACGAAACCGTATTTGCAGAGCCCCGGCAACTTTGTGTATTATAACAGAAATGAATAAAAAAAGATCGCTATTTTTATACATTACCCTAAAAAGAATAAACTGGCGCATCATCCCAGGCTGCCAATTATGAATCCTTTTAAGAATGCAGACTAATTAATCCCAACATAGGGGATCTTCAATGAAATATGAGTTTTGCTTGAGATGCATCTGTAGATATTTTTAATGTGTTTTTCTGGCAAGAAGTCGTATAATTAATAAGCCATAAAAGAAAAGCCCCATGAGATACCCACGACATGGCATGTCTTGCTTACAAAGGAGCCTCAGAGGACAGGCCCTTCTGTTCAATCCTCACACACTAGAATAATATGCCTACCACAGTTAGATGCTACATACATTCAGGGGCGTATTGGAGTATGTTGGCCCCCCTGCAGAATGGGATGAGGGACACATAAGTCGGCCATATTTCGCAGATATTCATAGGCCTTGGGTTCAATGGGTGCCCATTACTGAGTTCGTGTCCCCTTTGAGCCCAAAAGGCTGCAGGGACCTTTGTTATGCCCCTGTGTACATTAGGAAACGCCATATTGTGCCAGCTTAAAGCATCAGTAGGCATTCCAGTGTTTCGCTTACGAGTGAACATTGCGCTTTGGGGCGCAGGGACAATGACTTTTTGTTAGATTTGTATAATAAGGTACAACGTTCTTACCTCCAGGTTACGTGATAACAATACTTTGTAGCCAGTGGTGGCCGGCACAGGTAAGAGCAGGGGGCAGGGGTGGAGAGAGGGAAGTCGACAGACAACGGGATAGGTAAGATTTTATATGTATATATATATATATATATATATATATATATATAAAAACTCTTACCTTGCGCTTGCCCCATCGCAGATTTGGCGATGGGGCAAGGTAAGTGGTCTTATTTATTTTTTAATTTAATTTGACATATCCTGTCGTCTGTCGACTCCCTCCCCCATGCCAACCCGTCCTGGCTACCGCTCTCACCTGTGCCAGCCGCCACTGATGGTATCAAGTTCCTTTCGCACCATAAGCAAATCATGTCCCTTTTCCTTTGAATTGAATCGACAAATTACTTACATACAAAATTCATCGATAATATTTCCTGAATGTGTTGCTTTTATTAGGGTCATTATATCAATTTTCTTTTCAATGTGTGGAACAATTTTAATGATGGAGGTTTCCCCCTGAGATAAGAAAAACGAGGCAGATCCCATTTATTGCCTTTGTCTTCGCTATTCATTGTGGTCCGTTGAATTTGTACCTCCCTCCTAGCAAACTGACTGTCCTGGTGAGGCACCCACACGACGCCTCCAAATCCCACATGAATCATTGTCATTCCTGCCCTGCATTCCCTGCTACCCGAGGATAGGCCACTTAGAGGGGCACAGTAGGAAAACCAAGGAACACTGAAGCCTGAACACCCACTGCAGTTCTGCCGTTTCCTACACACTTTCCGATAAAGAGGGGCATCCTCCTCCTCTTCCTCCTAAGACATCTTTGCGCCTATTGCTTATCATGCACTAATCAACAACAGGAAGGGTTAAAAGGAAGAGGGTGGTTCACTGTCAAAGGGATTGGCAGGAGGCAATACTGGATTGTTAATGGTGAGAGGGCTGGGGTTGAACAGAAGTGTAAATCTGTTGGGGTAACCTTTTTTTCTTCCTATATATCAACTGAGAACGAACACTTGCTGCCACTCTCCCATCCCTCCTCCCAAGATCCTTTGTAGTTCTCTCCTACCCTCCTCTGCCCTGTCCTGATCAAAGTGTCAAAGAAGAACAAGTTACTTACCTTCGGTAACGCTTCTTCTGGTGGATACAGTATCTGCCTGTGGATTCCTCACCTTTTGAATATCCCCTGCGCCAGCAACATTTGGAATTTTTTGACGTACTGGAGCCATAAGACAGCCTCGTCGGCGTGATGACGTCAGTTCCGCCCTTTTTTTCCGTGCCTCCGAGGCACACGGACGGACCGACAACAATATATATACAGTATACACAGTACATAATATTCAAACCAACACACACAGTGTGAAGTCAATGCAGGAAAGCAAAATAAATAACACACTTCCTTTGACAGTAACAGATACATTTTGTGACATTAGCACTATTGTAGGTATACAGGGTGGACAACGGGGAGGCGGGTAGGTCAGTGAGGAATCCACAGGCAGATACTGTATCCACCAGAAAAAGTGTTACCGAAGGTAAGTAACTTGTTCTTCTGATGGATACATCTGCCAGTGGATTCCTCACCTTGTGAATAGATTGCCACAGCAGTCCCCACTCCCGGAGGAGGGTGTCCACCAGTGCTTAATTTGTAAATTATTAAGTGCCAGGGCTCGGACCAGGAGGCCACTGCAGCTTGCACCACACATCGCCCATATCATCGCTGCCAAAACAACTACTAATCATCTCTCTCGCATGAAAATGCGACAGTTCAGATAGTTACAGGTCCCCAAAGCTAAAGGAATGGCTGGGAAGGAAGGTGTTAGTAATTTTATAATGTATATTGTTTTCCTAAATAACTGTGATACTGCTCATCTCTAAGTTACATGAGCAGCGCTACCTTGTGGCAGACTGCCCTAAGTGTGGTGTTGACAATTAGGTGCCGGTGCCGAGCACCGGAAACCAATTAAATGCCGTGGTTCTGAGCACCAGAAAGCTCCGGCTCAAATTAAGCACTGGTGCCCACCATTGTATCCCAAAAAGTCCTGAAGGACGGAACGTGCAAAGTGTCCGTCCCGCCTCACCTGAGAATCTAAGCAGTAATGCTTCGCGAAAGTGTGGAGGGAGGCCCAAGTTGCCGCTCTACAAATGTCCTCCACAGGAACACCTCTAGATAAGGCAGATGTAGAAGACTTTGCCCTGGTAGAATGAGCCCTTATACCCGCTGGAGGTTCCTTACCGGCCAAAGAGTAACAGATCTTGATGCACTAGAGAATCCATCTGGAAAGAGTGTGCTTGTGCACCACTCTGCCTTTCCTGCAGTCAATGACGTCCACGAAGAGCTGGTCATCCACTCGAAAGTCTTTAGTACTATTGAGGTAAAAACTCACCGCCCTTTTAGGGTCCAAGCGGTGGAGCCGCTCCTCCTCATTGAAAGGGGGACGATAGAAGGTAGGAAGGGTAATGGACTGCCCCAGATGGAAAGGAGTTACCACCTCAGGCAGAAAAGCAGCCCTGGTCCTGAGTACCATTCTTTCAGCATGAATGGTCAAGAACGGGGTTTTTGAACTCAGAGCTTGAAGCTCACTTACCCTCCTTGCCGAGGTAATGGCAATGAGAAAAACTGTTTTAAAAGACAATAGCCTTAAGGGACACTTATGCAAGGGTTCAAAGGGAGAGCTCATCAAGTAAGTTAAGACAAGATTTAAGTCCCATTGAGGCACAATAAATGGAGTGGGCGGAAATGTGTTGGTAAGGCCCTTAATGAACCGTAACACAATAGGTGATTTAAACAAGGACGGCTGATCCGGCAAGCAAAGGAATGCCGAGAAAGCCGATTAATAACCCTTCACAGAAGCTACAGCAAAACCTTGCTGAGCTAGAGAGAGAGCAAACTGAAGGATGTTGGATGAACTATCCCTCAAAGGGTCAATAGACTTCTCCCCACACCAATGGACACATTTGGACCACCTATAGGAATAGATAGACTTGGTGGAGTGACGCCTGGCAGACAAAATCACGTCCACCACGTCAGGCGGGAGAGAAAAAGAATTCAGGTTGCCCCGTTCAATCTCCAGGCATGAGGGTGTAAGCTCAGGAGGTGGGGGTGTAGAACCTGCCCCTGCGACTGCGAGAGGAGGTCTGCCCTGAGAGGGAGACGGAGCGGAGGGCACAAGGAGAGGTGGAGAAGATCTGTATACCACACCCTTCTTGGCCAATCCGGGGCGATCAATATGACTCGGGCCTGGTCTTGGCGAATCTTCCTCAGAACCCAAGGAATCAAGGGTATGGGAGGAAACGCGTAAAGATGTGAGTCCCATCTCAACTAAAACTCGTCCCACAAAGCTCCCTGTATCGGATACTGGAGACTGCAGAATGACGGGCAGTGAGCGTTCTCGTGAGTGGCAAACAGACCACCCGAGGAGTTCCCCACGTCCGAAAGATGTGACGAACCACCTCCGGATGGAGCCTCCACTCGTGGTTGGCAGAGAACTGCCGACTGAGACTGCCTGCACGCACGTTCAGAACTCCGGCCAGATGATTTGCCATCAGACAAATATGATGATCCTGAACCCAGGACCAGAGACGCAGAGCCTCTCTGCAGAGACAATGCGACCCCACTCCTCCCTGCTTGTTGACATACCACATCGCTGTAGTGTTGTCCGTCAGGACTTGAACCGACTAACCGCGTAGGGAAGGGAGGAAGGCCTTGAGTGCCAAACGTATCACCCGCAACTCCAAAAGGTTGATGTGAAGCAAGCTTTCCTCTGGAGACCAGAGACCTTTGATCTCCAGATCCCCCAGGTGAGCACCCCACCCTAAAGTGGATGCATCCGTTATCACTGTGGCCACCGATGGAGGTAGATGGAAGGGTTTTCCTTGAGACAGATTGCCTTCCACGCTCCACCAAGACAGATCCGCTGCAGCTTCTCTGGAGATCCTCACAGACTCCCTGAGATCTCCGTTGTGCTGATACCACTGCCTGCGGAGGCACCACTGGAGCGCCCTCATGTGCCAGCATGCATGGTTGACCAACAGAATGCAGGAAGCAAACAGACTGAGCAGACGAAGGACCTTCAGGACTGGAACGACCGCTCCATTGTAAAACAAAGGAATAATTTCCTGTATGTCAAAAATCCTTTGAGGAGGTGGGAATGCTCAAAACACAGTAGTGTCCAGTACCGTCCCTATGAACAGGTTGCGCTGAGAGGGAACTAGGTGAGATTTGGGCACGTTTATCGAGAAACCCAATTTGTACAACAGCTGAGTTGTAACCTGCAGATGATGAAGCACCTTGTCTGGCGACTCCGCTTCGATCAACCAGTCGTCCAGATAGGGGAAAACTGGAATCCCCGACCTTCTGAGATGGGCTGCCACCACTGCCATCACCTTGGTGAAGACTCGAGGTGCAGTAGTAAGACCAAACGGGAGAACCGCAAACTGATAATGTTGCGACCCTACCGTAAAACAGAGATACTTCCTGTGAGACTCCAGGATCGGAATATGAAAATACGCATCCTGCAAGTCGATCAACACCATCCAGTCCTCCTGTTGCAGCGCTTGAAGAACCTGAGCAAGGGTGAGCATCTTGAACTTCTCCTGCTTCAGAAAAAGGTTCAAGACCCTGAGATCCAGGATTGGGCATAGCCTGCCATCCTTCTTGGGTATCAGGAAATACCGGGAGTGGCATCTCTGACCCCTTTCCCACTCTGGAACCACCTCTAACGCACCTTTTCTCAGTAATGTTAGGACTTCCTCCTTCAGGAGAAGAAGGTGGTCCTCCGAGCAAGCACCTTGGCAAGGAGGGTAATTTGGAGGGAATTCCTGAAAGGGAAGAGCATACCCATTTTCCACAAGATTTAGGATCCAAAGGTCTGTGGTGACCAATTTCCAATCTTGCAGAAAATGGGTAAGCCGACCCCCCACAGGACCAACATGATCCAGAATGGTGGACGACCTCCCAAAACCTCCGTACCTTCTGTAAGAGGAACCTCTACGCTGCGCCTGCAGGCCCTGAGACTTAGCTGTGGCTTTGCTGTCCTTGAACCTTTCCAAGGCTGCATCTGCTTTCTTTCCGAACAGTCTAGAACCATCAAAGGGTAGGTCCAGAAGTGTTGCCTGCACATGTGGAGAGAACTCCGACGACTTAAGCCAAGCACTTCTTCTTGTGGCAATCGAGGAGCCCATTATCCTGGCAACAGAGTCTGCAGTGTCCAAACTACTCTGAATAACCTGTCGTGCAGCTGCTTGAGTGTCCGAAAAGACCTCATTAAACTTCTGCCTGTCCTCCTCAGAAAATTTAGGAGCCAGCTGTTTTGCAGAATCCATCAGGGCGTGGATGTAACGGCCCAAAAGGCAGGTGGCATTTGTGGACTTCAAGGCCATACTTGCCGAGGAGAACACCTTCTTGGCCGACTGGTCAAGCTTTTTCGACTCTCTATCACTAGGAACTTAAGGAAATGTCCCAGAAGACTTCTTCGAACAGGTAGCTTGAACCACCAGACTTTCAGGAGAAGGATGGGATGTTAGGAAGTCTGGATCTCCTGGAGCTGCCCTGTACCTCCTAGCAACAGATTTAGACACTGCTGGAGCTGAAAAGGGCTTACGCGAAACCTCCATAACTGGCTAAGTGATGGCATCATTAAAAGGAAGCAAAGATTCTACTACAGTGGAGGCTGAATGAAGAACCTCCGTCAAGATGTTGGACTTAAATTCAGCCGTTGGGAGCTGCAAGTCTAAGAGCTCCGCTGCCTTCCTCATGACTGTGTGGTAAGGAACCACATCCTTAGGGGGAGCATCTGAAGGAGGAGAAAGCTTCCATTCTGGGGACATATCAAGGCCACTTGCCTCCTTTAATTCTTCAAATAAGTCATCTGACTCTAGAAGGTCACCCTCTTCCATTTCTTCTGCTTGATACCTCTGCTCTTCCAAAATCCTCTGCGCCTCCCGCCTGGATCTTATCCTCGGAACCGGCGTCGGAGGTGCCACACACGACTCCGACAGAGCCGGAGCCGAACACGGATTCGGAGGCACAGCCTGAGCCGAACGAGGTCGAGTTGGAGCCGGAGATGAAGGGAACGGCGTCAACGTCTTCGGTGCCGGGAAATGCCAGGACGGCGCCGCTGGAAGAAATGGCATAAAGGGAGCCTGAGGAACCCCCAAATTAAAGGCCATTGGACCCATGGGACCCGAAGGGGCTCCAGAGGGGTACATTGCTCTTGAAAAGACACCACACATGGCATTCAAGTAATGCGATGGCACTTGACCTGGGCCAGGGAAAGGCGGGTAAGGGCTCGATAAAGGCTCAGGATGAGGCAATACCGGACTCGGGCCAATCGGCGCAGACGGTGGAGAAAATGGAGTCGAACACTCATCAGGTACCGGAGCCTCTTCCACCGGAGCCTGAGAATGCATCGACGTCGGAGATGGAGCCGGAGCTGGAGAACTCTCCGGAGAAGCTGCAGGCAAAGCCAGGCAAACAGGTGAAGCCGGATTCGAAGCCGAAGGAGAAGGAGAAACATAGTCCTTACGGCGCCGAGGAACTGGAGAAGTCGATCTCGGAGCCGTCTTCTTATCTGAACGGCGTCGAGAGCCGTACCTCTTCTTCTACTTATGCTTCTTTGATCTTGAAGCATGACCCGACGTGGACTTCGAACCCGACCTCGACCTGGACCTCGATCGCCTTCGACCTCTCTTCTCCTTCCTCATCTTCGCTATGAACAGCTTGGCCTCTCTCTCCTTTAAAGCCTTTAAAGCAAGAGCACCCCTCGACGTCGTGATCCGCCGACATACACCAGACACAATCTTCATGAGGATCCGGGATGGACATATGTCCTCCGCACTCTCTACAGGGCTTGAACCCTGACTTCCTTGACGACATCTTAGGAAAGAAGCAAGTGAGGACCATGAACAATCCAGAAAAACATAGTAACTAGACAATCTACGGAGAGTCCCAGAAAACCGTTAGCGTCAACAACGCGGAAAAAAGTCGGCGTGGAGAGCTACGAAAAAAATCCGAATGTTCCTGGCGCAGGGGATATTCACAAGGTGAGGAATCCACTGGCAGATGTATCCATCAGAATGTTCAACAAATTCATCCTGAGGGCAGACCGAGGTATGTACATAATGTAAGTCCTTAAATAAAATGTATTTGAAGTTTTGACCTCATACCGATGAGGTATCATCTAAAAAGCAAACGATTATACCAAGCAGACTGAGATCAGTAACTTCATGCAAAGGATGAAGATGACAGATAAACATCATTTGTAATTTATGTTCCTCTGGGACTGAGGAGCAGAGAAGTTGTTTCATACAATTTTAAGAGGGAACGGGAGGTAACATATCTAACCTGACTGCAGACTCGAAAAAGTGGTGGAGTTTAAGAGAATTGAAGAGCTGTGGTGGTTAGGCTGTCCAAACTGAGTAAGCAACATTCTTCTAAAGAACAAAGAAAAACCTATCATCACTGAACAGTCCTTCCCCTGTTTCCTCCACGGAGAGGCGTTTCTGCGCAGATGGTCTGCCTCTTGTAGCGTTCAGATGCTTTATATGGCAGGAAAGAAAAGGCACTGCTATTCTTCCTCAAAACATCACAACAAGAATTGAAGATGGGATGAAAGGTGTTGGAAACAGATGTGTACCAATGTAGAGCTGAGATCACCCGAAGCACGTTGAAATGTAATCCACTGCTCAAACATTATCAGATTATAAAATGTAATGTATAAAATACTACCTGGCATGCCAGAGTACGCCACCTTTCTTACGCCGATTGAAAATATTATTATTGATATTTGGTTGATGTGAGACAATATGGTGTATGTTTTTTAAAGGATTGACTCATCTCAGTGAAAAGACAAAGGACTGGGAAGAGATTATATCAATCTGTACAAATAGTGTAATGGTAGAGCCACAACACTACATACAGAGGTAGTGTCCAGTCTCATGAAGAGGTGCATTGAAAATACTGCTAAAAATCTACCATTTGAGAAATCAGGAGATGGTCTGTCCTGAAAGGTTCTCGATGTAGCACCGTTTGACTCTGGTCAGGATTCTGTGTCCAGAATCAAGATCCACAAGGGCCAGCACTAGGCTTCTAAGTTACTATCTAGAAATTACTGAGAGGTGTGGCAGTTCAGCAAAATACCTCATTCAACAAAAAGCATTACAACAAGCAGAGATCTTAATCCCCCCAGCATGACGGACATACTGGAGAAGAAAGGAGTATAGGTAGGACCCATTTTGGTGAGGATGAGAATTAATTAAAGCACAAAGGATATAAAATAGATGCATCCACCCTTTAGAGAAGACGCACAAGAGCAGATGACATGTTGTCTAAACCAGAAATCCCTGCTTTCAGTAAGGGCCCAAAGCCGCTCTTACGTCCCTCATTAAACTGCATGAGACAAGTGCCTCGCCTCGGGCAACACTGCCACAAGTGAAGCTGACACAGCCCTTACCCTAGTTCTGTGGCAGTGTCTACATCAAAAAAGAAAGAAATGGCAACAGAAATGAACACATGACAAACGTTTTGAGCTGTTTCTTTTGTTAGTCTTACTTGTATCCTTTGGGTGTTACAATGCATTTCGAGTCATGCTGGCAAGTGTTTAGTTCCTGTGCACAAAAATCGAGTTTCTCTTCACACAGCTCACCTGAAACACAAGAGAATGCATTTACCTGGAGGTGGACAGACAAAGGAAGGGAAGATAGCAAGCAAGATCATTTAATTTCATAGACCACATAGATTGCCCCCAGCATTGAATACGATAATTCCAGATAGTATGGAATAGAACCCATGGCTTAATTTCATACAACAATTATTTATATTGACAACTTTTAAGCCATTTACAATTTCAAGTGCCTGAGATGAAAAATCTGTGGAACAGATGCATGCCACATCCAAACAATCATCATTTTTTGTTACATGCGTCTCCATCAGTTTGTAATGAACAAAGCACACTAAACGGGTTGCACAACATACCAAAACAAACAATTCAAGACACCCTGTTCTTCGGCCTCTATCACTACACATCTGAAGATATTCAGTGCAAGGTCGAAAAATGATCTTAAAGCTGAGGTATGTCCAACCAATAAATTCTCCAGAGACAAACTACTGAGTGACAAAGCAAGTGCCAATCCGAAGATTGAAAACCAAGGTATGCTTAACATCGGAAGCCATCAAAAGATTTACTATGAAATATGTATCTGTGCCTGTAAGAAATCTGGTTATTGGTTGGCTTGAATTAGGGGGGTGGAAGCCCCACTTTGACAACAACCACAATCCTTGTCAGGGTGAACTACAAAAGTCACTAATTAACTTGTGCTTAACCCTCAGTAAGAAAGTTAAAACACAGCACAAGAAAAATACCACACCAATTTAGGAAAATGGAGTAACTTTTAATAAATAGAATGAAACCAAACTGACAAAAATCCAATCAGTAGAACCGGAGATATTGAATTTCATGGTTTCAGGTACATATAGAGCCTAAAAGCACAAAGCGCCCCTCGTGGTCATCTGGTCATGCTAGACCAGGGAAGTCACATGTTCAGGCCAACCACAATGGAGCACAGGCCCGAAACAGGGACCACGCTAGTTCCTTTGAAAAAGTTACCTTTTCAAAGTCTGGCTTGGTAAGTCCAGACCTGGTCGCATGGATGGTCATCGCTGTTGCGCGAAGATCCGCCAGCCATCGCAGACAGTTGTTGCTGGTGCTTCACATTGCCGATCACTGGGGGTGTTGTTGCTGTAGAGCGAAGTGCAGATCTTGCATTGCTGGTAGTTGCTGGTAGTCACTGTAGCTCGAAGAGTCAGGTTCACTGGATCTTCGCATTGGCAGTCGTTGCGAGTGGCAGAGTCTCAGCGTGAACAGGCCAATTCACGGTCGCGAAGAACCCAAAACTTTGGGATTGCCACTTTTCTAGAAGAGGAGTGCACTCTCATGCCAGCCGATGATCCAGGACCTGGAGAGGCATCTCAAGGATCAGGGACTAAGCTCTTCCCACAAATGAGTGGGAAAAGATTAGATCAAGCTTTACGAATAGTGTAACGGTAGAACCACAAACTACTTATAGAGGTGGTTTCTTGGCTCAAGAAGTAGTACAGGCTCAGACAGGCGCAGCTGCAGGTCCAGGCAGGTCTAGTTGCAGCAGGTCAGCTGGGCTTGCAGGGAGGCTTCTGGAGCTTGTTCTGTACCTGTAGCTCAGACTAGGAGGTCAACCAAGTGATTCTTGGAGTCACTCAGGTTAGCCTGAGATGAAGAGAGCAGGCCCAGTCATCTTTCTCAGAGACCAAGGCAGGCCTCAAGCAGCAGGGCAGTCCTCTGGAGAACAAGACAGGCCTCAAGCAACAGGGCAGTCCTCTGATGAACAAGACAGGCCTCAAGGAGCAGCTCAGTCCTCTGGTAGCAGCATGGCAGTCCTCTGGTGAACAAGGCAGGCCTCAAGCAGCATGGCATTACTCTGGGGAACGATGCAGTTCTCTTGTAGTGTCCACAGGTCCAGAAGTGCATTGAAGTCATTTTCTGAGGGGCCACTATTTATATGTGGTGACATCTTTTGAAATATGGGGGACATCCTGGGATACCCCCACATCTGGTTCTGGAAAGCCCCTGCAAAGGCTCCATGAAGTCTGGAATGATAAAAGGCTGGTGTAACATTCCTTTGTGTGTGTTGGAGGCAAGCACTTTGAAGTGTAAATGAGCCAGGGAGCAGGTCCGCTTAACCAGTTCCCTTTGTCTCACTGCCTGGAAGGAATACACAAACCCCAGTAGCAGAGCTATTCACAGTCATGTAACACAGGACACTGGAAGCCGGCACCAAATAGATAGGGCAAGAAAATGCCATGTTTTTAAAAAGTTGCATTTTCAGAATTGTGGATTAGAATCTGACTTTACCATTAAAGAGGATATTAAATTACAATTCATATGAGTCCAAACATGATATTCCTATTTGCTCCCAATCAAAAGTTAGCACTTATCAAATGTTATAAGGTTATCTAATGGGTTGGTAGGCCTTAGAGAAGTGAAAAATGAGTTTAGGAGTTTTTCACCACCAGGACATGTAAAACTTAAACCCACATGTCCTACTTTTAAATTCAATGCACCCTGCCCTATGAGCCCTTTAGGCCTAACTTAGGGGTGACATATGTATTAAAAAACACGATTTAGGCCTAGCAAAAGGTTTATTTTAAAACTGCACTACGGGCTGCAGTGGCAGACCTGAGACATGTTCTAAAGTGCTACTGTAGCGGGTGGCACAATCAGTGCTGCACACCGACTAGTTACATTTAATTTCCAGGCCCTGAGTACTAGGTAGTACTGTATACTAGGGACTTAAAAGTAAATCAAATGTGCCACTCAGGTGAGGCCACTTTTACTGTGTTTTAAGAAGAGCGCACAAGTACTATAATACTTATTGGCAGTGGTAAAGTGCATAGTCCTAATACCAATAAAAACAAAATCAGAAAACAAGAGGGATGAGGACAAAATGTGGGGGGAGGGCACACCAAAGATGTCAGGTCTAAAAGTCCCTTATACAGTATGCACTATAACTATTTATTAGTGAAACCTTGTTATCATGCCTGACATCCCTTATTATTGTGGCCCATTTTAGCTTTATTTAACCATTTGACAAATATGAACTTTACCATCGTTCATCTGCCTAGAAAGCCTTCTTACAGTCTAAGTAAGCATTACTTTGAATCTAGGTTCAGGTCCCATTCCAATATGTTTTTCAGGTGTGGTATTCCATAAATCTTAAATCAGAGTCTCAGACACTAAGGTGTATAGACCTGACACGAGTTTTTAACCTATTTCAAGCGTACACTTATCAACACAGTTTTGTTCAACCAGAAAACTAGATTTCCCATCATTCTCCTACATCCGAGCATTCTATAGCTCCATACACTTTCTGCCACTACCCGACTACCTTTCTTTGTTACATATTTCTTATTTATGTGAGGCCTACCAGAGAATCCCAGCCATACCTTCCTAATTATGATTGGAGTAGCTGTGCATTTGAGGAAACCTGAAGCTACCTTTTTAAACCAAGTTGGAACAGACGTCCTTTGTTTACTATATCCTATACACTGATTCCCCGACACTCCAACTTAGTGGCATCACGAGACAAGATGTGTAAAGTCATGTATGTAGGACTTGTGCCAATACTGTTGCCATGCTCTGTGGGACTTGGTGTCCAATACTGCTGCCATGTTCTTCCTCAATGTGACCTACCACTATTAAGACAGATCATAACAGCACAAAAGGATAACAAAGTACAGATAACCCTCTTAGAGCCTCCTTTGCGCCGAGTCGAGCACTAGGAGATAAAGTGGCTGTTGAGGGATCTGGCATGAACCTGTTTGACCTACCTAAAGGTGTAAGGAGTGCTTTATTGGGATGAAAAGGTGGTGGTGGGTTCTCTAAAAGGTGCATTGTCAAAGAAGCATAAATTGGGAGTCTTACCAGACATGTTTGGCTGTTGCAATTAAAGGTGTGGCTTAAAATCTGGAAACTAGATTCTTGTGAATCATACAGTGTGCTACCTGAACAAGGTTTGGGAGCCTCTCTGTTGGTCGATAGATACACTTACAACAAGCTATATGTATTGGCTTTGCAAGTGCTTGCGAGTCTATCAAATAAATGAGTAATAGCAATGGCATTGTTCTGAACAGTTAGAATTGAAAACGGTTCAGCTAATTCTGAAACTATAAGGCTGAGAATTAATATAACTAAGGAGTAGCGGTTGTTTGGAGTCTCTCACTCAATGCTTTTCTCCCATTCACACCACTTCCCTCTACATTCTCTTCTTCAGTTAGACACATGTGCCCTTTTTAGGTCTCGGCTCTAAGGCTGCGCTTGCGCAGTCTCGCTCCGAGATTTAATGTTTTGGACTGGGGCTTTAACCCGCCCCTTTTTTTTACCTCTTCTCCATTGGCTGGCCTCTAAAATACTGGTCAGCCATTGGAGAAGAGCATTGTCTCTCCAAACAAGCCCCGTCTTTTTCGGATTCGGGGGCGTGTTTTATCGATTCTTTCTCTCCTCTGGAATGTAAACATTCCAGCCAATGGCAAGAGGAGAGAAAGAAAAACACGCCCCCGAATCCGAAAACGCCACTGCGTTACTCCGAGGCATTTCTGCTTGACCTCGGAGAAAGGCAGTGGTGTTAATGGCGTCCTCTCCCCCTGCTGTCGGCTCCCGTGTTCGGCTGCTGCTCTGGTATCCTCCCCCCTGTCCTCTCAGGCTGGCCCAGCGTGGAGCTCCCGGGGGCCTTTTGTGCGCGGTAATTGGTTAAAGATATATGGTAGCTTCGATTACTGTAATTACCGTCAGAGGCCCCTTATGTTGTTCGTTCCTTGTAGGATTCAACTCCTGGTTTCCTGATCTTCGGCCCCGTTCAAAGGGCATTGAGGCGTAAAGAACAAGGGCACTGAGGCGTTAGAAGAGCTTGTAAACCGCAATGGCTTTGTGACGCCAAAGGGTTATACACACAGTCAGGGCATTGTGACGTCACAGGAGCGTGAGAACCAACAGAACAGGCTTTGTGACGACAAGTGGTTATGTAAATAATCAGGGCACTGTGACATCAGAGGAGCGTGTAAACCATAAAGACGCCAACCGGCTATTAAACAACCAGGGCATTGTGACGTCACAGGAGCGTGAAAACCAACAGAGCAAACCACCAGGGCACTGTGATGCCTGCGGGTTATTAAATAACCAGGGCATTGTGAGGTCAGAGGAGCGTGTAAATAACCAGAGCATACGTCAGAGATGGGATTTACGGCGTCTTCGCTCTGATATCAGAAATGTACTGATATGGGTGTAATTCAGTTGTAAAAATATCACAAAACATGAGCGTGTCTGACACAAGAGAACGAAAGCGTGTCCCCGCACAAGAAAGGATGCGGGCGGATGACCCGAGGCATGGTGAGGGGGTGGGGGCGGGGTTAAGGCATATAATGAGTACTCCCCGTGGTTCCGAATTTGAACATCTACCCTTCTTCCGTCAATGCCTTAAATCCGAGTTGAAGCCCTCGATTTAAAGATGACATTTAGAGGGCGACAGCTCGACAGAATGGGCATTCCCCACACCAGCCCCCCCGTGTTTTCGTCTCTTCAGATGAGCTTGGCTGTTCACTCCTCGCTTCGAGAGTTGTTTTGTCAACAAGCTCTCATGTGATGTGTCAGCTAGATGTGTTTTCCCCTCACCGCAGGGACGGCGACGGCAAATGTTAATGCGATTTGCATTGTTTTATCAGTCGCTTTGATTCCGCCAACAAACGGAGGCGCGAGGCCCCTGCGACGGATTGATGGATGATCTAAGAGAAGCCGTGTTGTGTGATCCGCCTGTCACGAGCCATTTCTCTCCCTCGTTAAAAACGCGCCTATTGACAGAGCATCCGCCGCCGGCGGTGGCTCCGGCGGGGCCCGCAGCCGGATATATACCGCATCGCCCCCAATAACGCCACCTTGTTACTTAAAGGGGCAATTCTCGTTCCCCGGATCTGCAATTCCAACAAGCACTACCGACAGGCATTCTAGAATGTTTCTTCGATGAGGTTGGCTTGGGTGCAAGACCTACTGTGGCCGTGACGTCATTCATCGAATGGCCCCTATACTATAGATTGTGCACTAGCAGGCCGCGTACTGACGACTACTCGAGTAAACGGACCTCGTTTTTGTTTCTTTTTTGCAGTTTTGTACAGAGCAACTTCAACCCAAAGGTATTGGAGTCCTTTACAAGAGCACCAGTTGTACTATTACATAAGGACACATTCATTTTTAGGTCTCGGCTCGAAGGCTGCGTGTGGCTCTATGGGTGGCTCTATTTGTGTGTGGGTTGCTCTATGTGAGTGGCTCTGTGTGGGTGGCTCTGTGTGTGTGGGTGGCTTTGGGTGTGTGGCTCTGTGTGTGGGTGCAAATGCAATAGGTCTCGCATTTGAGAGTGATTAAGCTATTGACACTGTAAATAACAATGCCGTTTCTTTAAAGGTTTTAAAAACAAAAACATAACCAAAAATAATGTCATGAACAATGCCAATAGCTTTAACTTTAACAATGCCGAGACCATTGCATTGTAAATGCTTGTTCTACCTATGCCTTTGTGAAATACTTCATCTACATATCTTGAACGTAATTTCCTTCCTTGCCATCACTGTCTGTTAACTGTCCATATATTAACAAATACATACCTCCTTCACATACTTTAACATAAATTGGCAATTACAGTTGCCCCATATGTTACCCCTGCTCTGTGCATTCGGCAGAGAGGCCAATGACTGGATGAGCATGTAGTCTTTATGACCCACTTAAATGCACTGTATGAAACTTGCACTGTCTTCGGCCTCAACTCCAGAGCTCTTGATCACGCCACATTATGAACACACATTATCAACCTGAACTCACCCAGACAACTAGATGTGACTGTGTTCATAGTATGCAAAATACAAGAGTCATTTGTTGCATGAAAAGAAACTACAGAAATGAAACAGCTGGAAAAAGCAAATACTGTTAGGGAATGCAAGAAGAAGTAAAATGTGAATCTAATCCGGGATTGCATCATTTTATTGAGTACCGCAAAGATTTTTATAGGCATTGTTGAGAAATCGATCAGTGTATGTTTGTGAAGTTAAGGCATGGCTAAAGTGCCAGGTAATCAGTTTTGAAGTACTGCCTGCTTTGGGCACTAGCAAGACCCGCCCCACTTAAAGCTCTGTATGGAAGATCACCATAGCCTTATGGATGCTGCAAAGGTACTCCCGTTGGGTGGAGTTTGGAATGCTCTATGTGGTAAAGGGAATGTTAAGCAACAAAGGACTGTTTTGTAGCTGTGTTTCCTATCAGACACATTTGATGATCCTTACCGCCAGAACTCAGCGGCAGGGGTCTCAGGACAGTACATCAAACACAGCACATGGTTGTTACTGTTGGTGAGTGCTGACCTGAGGCCTTCAGAGGCTGTGACCAAAGGATTCTGTCCCATCAAGCTGAAGACCTGTCATTTGCAGGAATTGTGCAGATGCCCCAGGGCTTCTGGTCCAGAGCAATGATGTAGCCTCTGAAGAGTCCAAGCACCCTAGAGAAATCACCCTGTCCCAGAACAAAATGGAGTGTGCGCAAGCCTTGCAGGTACATAGCAAACAACCACAACACAAACAGACCATTCAATGACCTTGAGTTATACATACTTTGTTAAACAATTACCGTGGATCCAGAGTGCAGGAGCCTCCGAAACAGAAAAGAGGTCAGACTCAAAATATACAAATACGTTGAATGATTATCAATTTTCTATATTAAAATTTGTGCATGGTGGTTAAAGCAGGAATTGTGTATATCAAGGGTATTGTTGGGTGAAAGTAGCGCCTTCGGCCCTTTAGACACACTTGAGCGGAGGTGGAAATACGCACGAACGGAAATATGTTTTCCTGTTTGGCTACTTACCCCAGCGCAGCTCCGATTAGGCACTTTTATCACGCCTTTGGTATGTAATATAAGCAAGGCCGGAGCTGATCAGTCTTTTCAGATTTTTGTTATGCACCTTCTGCTCGCCTGGGGCTTGTACTGCACACACAGCGTGTCCCTTGGCTCCTTTTATCCAAGTATTATACGCCTGCTAAGTCCGCAGCCGCCTCGTAAACACAAAGATGTGGAGGCGCACAGCTCTGATGTGACGAGCACTGCTGAATAAATCTCTAACTGAGCAGCTACACAGCAAGAGGTCGGCAAGCTGGTGATGAGCTGAGAAACCTGAGCAGTAAAAACAGAGCAGTGGCGACCCGGAAAACACCAATCTCATTAAAATGCATTTAACAAGGAAATCTTCTGGCACAGGCACTACGCATGCAAACTGTAAGGAACTCTAGATTTGTGTTTGTTGTACACTTGACAGAGCTTTCAGCTGCATTTTCCAAATGGATATTAACTTTTTAAGTAGCAAAGATGTAATGTTTCGAGCAAAGTGACAGTAGTGAAAAAAAATCTGAGGGTGGTGCAAATGTCTAGCTTTGCCATCAGTTCATGTCGTAAACAAATGGCCTTCTGTTATACCTGCTGCTCAGCCAGTGTGATTGAGTTTGTGGAATGTTGGTGTGGTGATGCTTGGAATGTTCATTTGCTACATTTGAGCAGAGCTCCTGGAACGCAAAACTGTTTAGTTCCACCAAAGTGGGCCTTTACAACGGCACCTAAATCAATGCTATCTTTTACATTAGGTGCGAAGCTTGAGCACCCGTGCAAACCTTTAGTAAACCAGGGCAAAAATGGCTGTAGCCACTAACCTGCGAAGTCACCCTTCTCCCTTTTGCTCACTCCTCCACACATGATATGTTTGATATCTTAATCTCAAATTATCTACGTAGCCCTTTCGTTTTTTGGCTATTTTGGCCAGTCAGCATATTTATTCCTTGCTTGGGGGGAGGGGGGTCGCAGAAGGGTGGAGGAGGGCTATGTCTTGATTATATGCGATGTATTACCTCATTAAAGGGGACATGCATGGGATAAGTAGCCTTCGGCATGATATAAGGTTAATGTAAGCCCCCCATTTGTTCTCTATTATTTTAGTCAAAGACTGTCTCAACGCAGGGGGATTAAGTAATAAAGAGCCTCTGAGTAAAGTACAGTGTGCTGGAAAGGCATGGGAAAAATAATGAGTTTGGCACAGAAAGTTAGGAAACGAAACAAATCAAGTGATTGTGGTGCCCATGTGTTTGCTCAGAAGGTGGCCTTTCAAAGAACGCTTGAAAGGAGGCAGAGATGGCGTTGTCTGGGTAATCCTCGTTTTAGGGTCAGTTCCTGAGAAAGCTCTGGTATTTTTTTCGATTTGTTTCCAGAACCACGGGATGTGATTGCCTGCAGTGTGCTTTGCTTGTGAGTTTCCGTGCACGCCCAGAGGTCTTTCGTTCTTCTTAAGGCATGGACATGAGTTGAAGTGGACTGTCCTGTTTGGCAGGCATGCTTTTTGGAGGACACTTCTAGCTTCCCATGATATCCATCTGAGTGAAGTGAACAGAGTGGCTGGTAATATGGTCAAGTTTATGCTTTTGCTGACTACACAATCTGCAGGTTGTCGATGTACTGTCTGTGCCCCTGTCACTTTTTGAAGAGGCGAGTTATGGTCCATATGTGAGAATACAAAGGATTGGAATGTTTTCCTAATGTCTTCATTGGCAACTTGTGGCTTAAACTGACTGGTTAGTGTTACGAAGTAGCATGCTTTTGAATAAAAAATCCTTACCTGGGATATTAGGTTGAGGTTTTAAATTATAAAGGTGAAGGATTTGCCTAAATGAACTGCTTTGGAATTCATTTATAGGTCAAACAGAAGGTCAAGGACAAATCAGTGATCCTTTACTCCAAGATGGCATGTAAAATCTTGTTTACATGCAGCAGACATAGATGTGGACAGCGGCGTTCCGGGCAGATCAGCGCGGCGGGGCGGGAGGGTGTTAGTCGACAGACGAGGGAATACGGAAAATTAAGTAAATAAATAATTCCTATACCGTCATGTGCTGACATCCCACCGCCTCGCCCAACCATGATTACCTGCACGTACCACTGCTGCAGGTGGACATACCTGCGTTACAGGCTGCCACATGAGAAACTTTACCTGAGAACTAAGAGGGTTTGTGGAGTCTTGCAGTGTAGGGGATTGCATTGCTGAGACATTTGTGAATTAGACGTGTGTGTTCACATGGTGGATAATGGTGCAAAGTTGCAGTGCTGCGTCTTTAATCAAGAATCAAGGGTAGTGACTATCTGCGGAGCCATGATGCCTAGCAGGCAGAGATCACACCTACACCGTGAGGCGTGGACGCAGGGAAGGAATTTGTGAGAAGTAGAAGTGCCAAGGCAATAAGAACCAAGCTGGTGCATTGACTTCTGCCTCCACAGTCACCTTGCTTATTCCAGAAGAAACACATCTAATGTAAGTTATCAATGTTGGAAAACCAGCCATGCCAGACCCTACTTAGAATTTCTAAATGCAAAACTTGGTTATTGTGCAGGGTGTGAATATGGAGCTCAATATCAGGGCGGTAAAGGACAACCAGTGTCAGTGAAGATTATTTGGTCTTTTCCAGAAGGAGCGAGTTTAACCTACCTTGTTTATCGTCTACTATTAGTTGACTCTTTGCAGCACTGACACTGTACCACAATGCTATGCAATGCAATCATTTGGCATTTATTCCACTTTAGTTGCCTGTCTGAATACAACACTGTGTTCCTATAAAGAAGATCCATTAGTACTCATGAAATCTATTCATCATATACACCGACTCGCATACCCTTTCCCACAGCTAACTGAAGTCTGTGCGTTGTTGTTTCCATCACAATTACCTGCCTTTATTTCAGCCATTGGTTTAAGCATGGAACCAAGCCTCTTTGAATGCTGTCATTTCTAGATAACTGTTCACTGTAAAGAACCCCTCATTTGGTACACACAGCCTTTCAGTAAGTCCCCTTCCACGAGGCGCTGTCAGAACTAATGGTGGAAAATATATTCTGAAGGGCAGGGCATGTATGCTGCATCACAAAGTTTATTAATGTTTTACCCACAGCAGTTCATAGACCCGTAATGATCTATTACCCCATTATAACTGTTCGAAACATCATCCCGGCCGAGGGCAACATTAGTACTATGACTGTGCTCCTTCTCTTGGAACTTCCACCCCCCTGCAACAATGTATGCCAAGGCAAACACATTGAAAAGAATGCAAGTGAAGAGCTGCAAACAAGACCTTGTAGGCCAGTGAGGCAAACTTCAATGAATTATATGTAGCTCCAACTTACCTCCTTGTTTTAGGACTTAAATCACTTCTGCAGCCTCTGCAACATGGCTAACACCACTCCAACATGCACAATGAGTGCAGCAGGTTTCTTATAACTTAGGTAACTAACAGGCTACCTTCTTTACTTAAATCTTTTTATTTGTATTTCAACTGGATAGAAAAACAAGTCACCAACAAGAACATCCCCCACTCACCCTTCCTTACAACACCAGCAACGCTTCCTTTTGCCATCCTCTTAGTTACATTGTCCACTCATGGGTGGATTTCCACCAACATCTTGTCTTCCCACAATCCACATAGTTAAAGAAATATGACTAACGTCAACAGATTACATAAATCAATCAATCAATCAATCAGAGTACTTGGAAAGCGCGCTACTTACCCGTGAGGGTCTCAAGGCGCTGAGGGTAAGGGGGGTGCCGCTACTGCTCGAAGAACCAGGTCTTGAGGAGTCTTCTGAAGGCGAGTAGGTCTTGGGTCTGCCGTAGGTGGGTAGGGACGGTGTTCCACGTCTTGGCGGCGAGGTAGGAGAAGGATCTGCCGGAGGAGGTCATTCGTTGGATGCGGGGGACAGCGGCGAGGGCGAGGCTGGCGGAGCAGAGTTGGCGGGTGGGGGTGTAGAAGCTGAGTCTGCTGTTCAGGTAGGCTGGTCCGGCGTTGTGGAGTGCTTTGTGTGCGTGGGTGAGGAGCTTGAAGGTGATCCTCTTGTCGACGGGAAGCCAGTGTAGGTCTCTCAGGTGGGGGGTGATGTGGCTGCGGCGGGGGACGTTGACGATCATTCGGGCGGAGGCGTTTTGGATGCGTTGTAGGTGGTTGGCTGGGATTCCTGCATAGAGTGCGTTGCCGTAGTCCAGTCTGCTGCTGACGAGGGCCTGTGTCACCGTTCTTCTTGTTTCGGTCGGGATCCACTTGTAGATCCTGTGGAGGATGTTGTAGCAGGAGGAGGAGACGGCGTTGACCTGTTTAGACATGGAGAGGGAGGAGTCGAGGATGAATCCTAGGTTGCGTGCATGGTCGGTGGGTGTCGGTGCTGTTCCCAGTGTGGTCGGCCACCAGGAGTCGTCCTAGGCTGAGGGGGTGGGTCCGAGGATGAGGACCTCCGTCTTGTCCGAGTTCAGCTTCAGATGGCTGCTCCCCATCCAGTCGGCGACGGCCTCCATTCCCTTGTGGAGGTTGTTTTTGGCGGTGTGCGGGTCCTTGATGAGGGAGAGGATGAGCTGGGTGTCGTCAGCGTAGGAGATGATGTTGAGGTCATGATGGCGGGCAACTTGTGCGAGGGGGGCCATGTAGACGTTGAACAGCGTCGGGCTGAGGGATGAGCCCTGCGGGACGCCGCAGATGATGTCGGTGGCTTCGGATCGGAAGGGTGGGAGGCGGACGCTCTGGGTTCTGCCAGAGAGGAAGGACGTGGTCCAGTCAAGGGCCTTCTCTTGGATTTCGGCTTCTAGGAGGCGTGTCTTTAGAGTGCGATGGCAGACCGTGTCGAAGGTGACTGACAGGTCCAGGAGGATAAGGGCTGATGTTTCGCCGTTGTCTAGTTGGCTCCTGATGTCGTCTGTGGCGGCGATGAGGGCTGTCTCGGTGCTGTGGTTTCGTCTGAATCCGGACTGGGATGGGTCCAAAATGTTGTTGTCTTCCAGGTGGCGGGCCAATTGCATGTTGACGATTTTCTCGATGACCTTCGCCGGGAACGGGAGCAGGGAGATGGGCCGGAAGTTCTTGGGGGTCCGCCTTGGGCTTCTTGAGGAGGGCGTTGATTTCGGCGTGCTCCCAGCTTTCCGGGAATGTTGCTGTTTCGAAGGAGATGTTGATGACCTTCCGTAGTTGGGGTGCGATGGCTGCGTCTGCTTTGTTGAATACGTGGTGTGGGCACGGGTCTGACGGAGATCCTGAGTGGATGGAGTACATGACTTGCGTGTCTCATCGTTGTTGACGTTGGACCAGGAGGTCAGGCGGTTGGCGCTGGTGGTGTTCGCAGGGGAGGTGGAGTCTGGCGTAGTCGGGGCGGCCGTGGTGTTGAAGCTGTCGTGGATTTCAGCGATCTTGCGGTGGAAGAAGATGGCTAGTGAGTCACACAGTACTTGTGAGGGCAGAATGTCGTTGGCGCTGGGGTTGGAGAGTTCCTTTACTGAAGAGCTCTTTGCTGTCGTGTGCGTTGTTATCCAGGCGGTCTTTGAAGGAGGATCTCTTGGCTAATCTGATGAGGTGGTGATGTCTGCGGGTGACGTCCTTGTGGGCTGCGTGGTTGTCCGGTGTGCGTTCCTGGAGCCATATCTTCTCCAGTTTCCGGCATGCATGTTTGGGGGTCTGGAGCTTGTCGGTGAACCAGGTGGCTCTATTGCTGGCGTGGCTGTTGGAGGGTTTCTTGAGCAGGGCGAGGGTGTAGGCGCAGTCGTTGATCCACTGTCTGAGGCTGCGGGCTGCGGCGTCTGGGTTGGTGGGGTCGGTGGGTGGGTTCTGGGCGATGGTGGTGATCAGCTGGTCTTCGGTGACTTTGCTCCAGCAGCAGCAGGGCAGCTGTTTGGTGTGGTGTGTGCGTGGTTGGTTTCTTGAAAGTGAAATGGATGCAGCGGTGGTCGGTCCAGTGGAGTTCGGTGGCGTGGTTGAAGGCGACGTGGGTGCCTGTGGAGAAGACGGGGTCCAGCGTGTGGCCGGTGGCATGGGTGGGTGTGGTGACAAGTTGTCTGAGGCCGAGGTTGGCGATCAGGGTGGCAGAGTTGGCGTTGTTGTTGTTCTCGAGGTGGAAGTTCAGGTCCCCGAGGAGGATGTAGTCCGTGGAGGCGAGTGCGTGGGTGCTGGCGAGGTCGGCGATGGAGTCGCTGAACTGAGCCCGGGGTCTGGGGGGGTCTGTAGATGAGTGTTCCTCTGAGGGTGGTGTTGGGGTCGGTGTGGATTCGGAAGTGCAGGTGTTCGGCGGTGTTGAGAGTGTCGTCCGCGTGGGTGGAGACCTTGAGGGTGGACTTGTGGACGATGGATATTCCTCCTCCGATTCCGTTGGCACGATCCCGGAGGGTTATCTTGTATCCATCCGAGACGGCTATGGCGATGTCGGGTGCCGAGAAGTCGTTCCACCAGGTTTTGGTCAGGAAGGCTACGTCTGGGGCAGAAGTGTCGAGCAGGTCCCAGAGCTCGACGGCGTGTTTGCGTGCGGAGCAGGTGTTCAGGAGTATGCAGCAGAGGTGGTTGGGTCCGGTCCTAGGAGGTTTGTTGGCTCTGTCATAGGTGAAGCTGCAGGTGCGGCAGGAGAAGGGTTCATGGGTGTGTTTCGGGGCGGCTTGGAAGCAGGTGTGGTCTCGTCCAGAGTTGAGTGCGAGGAGAGTGCCAGCGTCGTACTGGAGTCTGGTGTAGTGGTGTACGCGGGGTCCAGGGGTTCTGGCGTTGGGCGTGGTCCTGGCGCGGACAGGCGCAGACGGGCTTGCCTCCGGCGTGCCAGGGGCGCGGCCGCACAGCGGCTGCCATTTTAGGCGGGGAGGGAGGGAGGATCAGCTGGGAGGCGGGAGCGGGGTGGCGAGGGGGCGGGCCGCAGGAGAGCAGCGGCGGGAAACGGGCAAGGGGAACAGAGGGCAAAAAAGGGGGGAGGGGGGAAACGATGCAAAACAACGAGGACAGCAGAAAACAAAAACAGTACAATAAAATACAGAATCACAGCTTACAGGTACAAAAACGGAGACACTATACCACTGGGGCAGCGGTAGGAACAAACCCACGGACAGGGAGGCAGCAGCAGCGGGGGGGCACTGGCGCACAGGTGGAGCTGTGTGGCAGCAGGGGAGCGACCAGGCCTGCAAGCAGGGTCAGGGGTCGCTCCTGCTGCCGTGCAGCGGCCGCCATTTAAGGTGGGGAGGGAGGGAGGATCAGCTGGGAGGCAGGAGCGGGGCGGCGAGGGGGCGGGGCTGCAGGGGAGCAGCGGTGGGAAACGGGCAAGGGGAACAGAAGGCAAAAAAGGGGGGCAGGGGGGAAACGATGCAAAACAACGAGGACAGCAGAAAACAAAAACAGTACAATAAAATACAGAATCACAGCTTGCAGGTACAAAAATTGAGACACTATACCACTGGGGCAGCGGCAGGAACGAACTCACGGACAGGGAGGCAGCGACTGCGTGGGAGGCACTGGCGCACAGGTGGAGCTGTGTGGCAGCAGGGGAGCGACTTGGCCTGCAAGCAGGGTCAGGGGTCGCTCCTACTGCCGCGCAGCGGCCGCCATTTAAGGCGGGGAGGGAGGGAGGATCAGCTGGGAGACGGGAGCGGGGCGGCGAGGGGGCGGGGCCGCAGGGGAGCAGCGGCGGGAAACGGGCAAGGGGAACAGAAGGCAAAAAAGGGGGTGAGGGGGAAACGATGCAAAACAACGAGGACAGCAGAAAACAAAAACAGTACAATAAAATACAGAATCACAGCTTACAGGTACAAAAACGGAGACACTATACCACTGGGGCAGCGGCAGGAACGAACTCACGGACAGGGAGGCAGCGGCAGCGTGGGAGGCACTGGCGCACAGGTGGAGCTGTGTGGCAGCAGGGGAGCGACCTGGCCTGCAAGCAGGGTCAGGGGTCGCTCCTACTGCCGCGCAGCGGCCGCCATTTAAGGCGGGGAGGGAGGGAGGATCAGCTGGGAGACGGGAGCGGGGCGGCGAGGGGGTGGGGCTGCAGGAGAGCAGCGGCGGGAAACGGGCAAGGGGAACAGAAGGCAAAAAAGGGGGGAGGGGGGAAACGATGCAAAACAACGAGGACAGCAGAAAACAAAAACAGTACAATAAAATACAGAATCACAGCTTACAGGTACAAAAACGGAGACACTATACCACTGGGGCAGCGGTAGGAACGAACTCACGGACAGGGAGGCAGCGGCAGCGTGGGAGGCACTGGCGCACAGGTGGAGCTGTGTGGCAGCAGGGGAGCGACCTGGCCTGCAAGCAGGGTCAGGGGTCGCTCCTACTGCCGCGCAGCGGCCGCCATTTAAGGCGGGGAGGGAGGGAGGATCAGCTGGGAGACGGGAGCGGGGCGGCGAGGGGGTGGGGCTGCAGGAGAGCAGCGGCGGGAAACGGGCAAGGGGAACAGAAGGCAAAAAAGGGGGGAGGGGGGAAACGATGCAAAACAACGAGGACAGCAGAAAACAAAAACAGTACAATAAAATACAGAATCACAGCTTACAGGTACAAAAACGGAGACACTATACCACTGGGGCAGCGGCAGGAACGAACTCACGGACAGGGAGGCAGCGGCAGCGTGGGAGGCACTGGCGCATAGGTGGAGCTGTGTGGCAGCAGGGGAGCGACCTGGCCTGCAAGCGATAGGCCCATAGCTTAGGCCCTTAGCTTAGGCAGAGCAAAATGTTGATCGTCTACTCTAGAGAGGTACTGTATCAGTGGACACCATGTGGCGGGAAATTTCTTCACTGTGTAGTTAAACTCATGTGATCATTTTCCAGGCGACCCTCTTTATAAAATGTCACAGCACCACGTTGCAGTAGTGGGCATCATGGCCAATATCTAACATAACTACACTTTGCTACTCTATGCTGCCTTCTTGGAATACAAGATGGAATCACTGCACTACAGTACAAAACTCAGTAGCATGGTGTGCATTCGAACAAAAAATGGAGATGCAATCTGCAGAGGCTGCCTGAACGGGCCAGAATCTTATGCCCACAAAACGGCTTTGCCTCACGTATGAATGGTTTGCCAGCAGTGCCCATTATATTTGTCACAAACTCAAGGACATGTGTTTTGATGTGCCGCCCTTATTCTGCATAAACCTGCCCTAGAGTAAGAGTAGATCCCCGAGAGCCTCAACTCCATCACTAAAACCAATTTGCTCCTTCTGTTCAGTAAATATAGGACTAAAAACATCTATGATATGTGTTTGGAAATGAATCTAATTAAGTGGCAGCACAGGTGTGTGAGTTTAAAAGCAACATAAATACACTCATTTATGATATAGAATACATCTGACGGAAAGGTGTTATTTTCAATCGTCTATACCTCTTGTCATACCTGTACCTCTCACCCACCCCAGGGAACTCATGCTTCTTAGTTTATTTTTTACGTTGATGCATATATGGCCAACATCATTGCCAGATGTATGTGTGCTGCTCATTTGAGGGACAGATATGTTATTGGCACACACATCTCAGCTATAAGAGGCGCAAACCTACAAAAGTGTCATCATTTCGAAGCCATATGGGTTCTCTTTCCAAGTACTAAACCTTTATTTCATACACGCAGCCACCCTGCATGTCCGGTAGGATCAGTGGCGACCAAGGATGCTGAACTCTGGCGTCTCTCTGGTGATTCTGGTCAAAATCATACTCAGCTGTCCACAATCATGTGATGAAAGACTGCTCTCAAATACAACGAAACCAATCTTTCCTATAATGAAGAGACGCTAAATGGGTTTCCGTGTTAATCTCGACAGTGAAATAACTCAACACATACATGAAGGTCTTGTACATGTGCCTCGTTCTGACCTCTGCCCCCTGCGAGGCCCTTTCAGGAGGCTCGGATAATTGCCTCATGTAGCATGTGTAATGTTTGAATGAGTAATTAAATACACAGTTCTTATAATTGCCAAGCATTTCCAATACTTTCCATCTGGGACGGGCGTTTTGTCATTAGCAGGGTCAGTCTGCCAAGTTCCAAATCTAGGCAATGGTCGTTTTGAAATAATAATTGTGTTCCAGTTTGACATTGGCGCGTTCGTATCCCCGGGGGCCATGCAGTGATTTACAAAGGAAACCACATTTTAAGACATCTATTATTGTAGCAGAGGCTCTGCAGTGACTAAAATGGTGGCGTCTCACCGTCAGCAGTGCTTAGAAACATATATGTATTCACTAGTGTGCGCACATGCCCTCTGATGTGATTACAGCAGATTCGCATATTATTAATTTTCAGAACTTAGTGCACATTTTATGACGCTGTTCCCTACTGAAAATATGGCAAAAAATCGAATTCGGCACTAATGTAAAGCAGTGCTTTTCAATCAAATAAAATCATGAATGTTGTTGTGCTCTACCGTAGAGTTTGCCGTACTCGAAACTAGCCAGAATGGAAGCATTCATAATTTGACCAAACTGAAAAGCACTCCGTTCAATTAGTGCAAAGTCTGTTTTGCTACTTTCTCATTCACGACAAACGTAATAAAATATATGCTAACTGATAGAAAAGTTAAAATGTGTATCTACACTAGCCACAACTGACGGTATTGGCACAAACTGATGACAGACGGGCCTATTCACAAAGGCAAATTTACAGTCACCCTGTAGTAACTTTACAATTTTTTTGCTAGTGACCATTTCATTACTTTATTTTGTATTTTTTTTTGTTATTCACCAGAAGGAGGCGCAGTCTTTGATGCCCCCTGGAAATGGAAGGGTGAGGTTGGAGAGGGGGAGGAGTGGGAAGGGGGCAGTCTTCAAGAACATGATTTGTGAGTGTAAAGCTGCTACTCGTAACTTTTCACACACAGGCAGAGAACTCCACCACCGGGGTGTAGATCAGCCAAGGTAAGTTTAGGGATACTTAATAAAGTTTAATAAGTATCAAGAAATATAAAAAATACTTTCATGTAAAATATAAATTAAATTAATTGAAAATCATTATTCTTAACCTAAAAGCAAAATATAAAAATGTTACACCACATTAACTAAAATCTAGCATTTCATAAATTAAAAAAAAATTATTTTTATTTATAATGACCATTTTAAATAATTTAAAACATTTGACAATCCATATCATTTTGATATGAAAATATGTTGTAAAATTTATTAAAGCATATTCAATTAAGTTTATAATAAATGAATTTGTTTATGTTAAGAAAATAATTTGTTTATTTTAAGACAAATATATATATATATATCCAGCACAACATCCTCCGTTTACTGGGGGCCACCGACTCTGCAGGGCGGGCTCAAAGGTTGCAGGAGCGGAGAAGCCTGCATGTTCAATGCTTCAAAAATAAAGCCCCACTCCGACTTCTGTGCAAACACAAGACTTTATTCGTCTGAAGCAGCATATATATAACTCAAGTCCTGACCGGTTTCGGTGTCACCACGCCTTGCTCACAGGTGAGTTCAATATTTACCATGAGTTCACGAGGCCATAGGATCAACTGCAACCCCCAACATGCATCATCGTTGCTTTGTAATCACGAGGCATTGATTAATATTCATGTTTTGCCCAAATAGCTTTTCATGAACAATGTCCCAACAACGTACCAAATTGTAATGTGCACACATTCCTTCTCACAGCAAGTGCACTATTATGCTGCCTCTGTCCATGGTAAGGGTTAGCACTGCGGAGCTTCCAAGAGGAGAAAACTCCCCTATTCCCTTTCTCTCTGATGCGCTACCAATACTTCTGGCAATCCTTCGTTTGGTGCGCGAGAGCGTGTCATGCCCCCTCCATTAAATCCAGCACAACATCCTCCGTTTACTGGGGGCCACCGACTCTGCAGGGCGGGCTCAAAGGTTGCAGGAGCGGAGAAGCCTGCATGTTCAATGCTTCAAAAATAAAGCCCTACTCCGACTTCTGTGCAAACACAAGACTTTTTTCGTCTGAAGCAGCATATATATAACTCAAATCCTGACCGGTTTCGGCGTCACCACGCCTTGCTCACAGGTGAGTTCAATATTTACCATGTGGTCACGAGGCCATAGGATCAACTGCAACCCCCAGCATGCATCATCGTTGCTTTGTAATCACGAGGCATTGCTTAATATTCATGTTTTGCCCAAATAGCGTTTCATGAACCATGTCCCAACAACGTACCAAATTGTAATGTGCACACATTCCTTCTCACAGCAAGTGCACTATTATGCTGCCTCTGTCCATGATAAGGGTTAGCACTGTAGAGCTTCCAAGAGGAGAAAACTCCCCTATTCCCTTTCTCTCTGATGCGCTACCAATACTTCTGGCAATCCTTTGTTTGGTGCGCGAGAGCGTGGCATGCCCCCTCCATAAAATCCAGCACAACATCCTCCGTTTATATATATATATATATATATTCCCAAAGAATTGCTTCAGCAATTGAGGCCGCACTCCGTTGAAGGTAAGATAACATCTTTCTTTATTCATAACAGACAGCTTCCCCTCCCGTATCTGTGTCCTGCTGGCCTTACGCGTTTCAATGAATTCCTTTCATCTTCTTCAGAGGCCACCGTGAGCACTTGCCAGATATAGTGCATAACCAGCAGCCCCTGCATGCTCATTAATTATATACAATTGGCCTCCGGTGTGCCCATAATTTCATTTGCATTTCCAGTGCATGCTGGGCCACGTAGTTTTTTGTGCACCAATTTAACCCTCCAGTGGGTACAAATGTTCACGTTACATCAAGGACAAATTATTCAGCCCCCATTGAGCCCCGGAGGAGATTCTGTCTGTTAAAATCACGGCACCTCCAACGCCAATTCAAGAAGGATTTTCCTCCGAACTGACCCTCCATCGTTCACTCGGGCGGTGAGTCGCCTCCACGGCCTGAAGCACGCCGTGCAACATGTTCCCAAAGAATTGCTTCAGCAATTGAGGCCGCACTCCGTTGAAGGTAAGATAACATCTTTCTTTATTCATAACAGACAGCTTCCCCTCCCGTATCTGTGTCCTGCTGGCCTTACGCGTTTCAATGAATTCCTTTCATCTTCTTCAGAGGCCACCGTGAGCACTTGCCAGATATAGTGCATAACCAGCAGCCCCTGCATGCTCATTAATTATATACAATTGGCCTCCGGTGTGCCCATAATTTCATTTGCATTTCCAGAGCATGCTGGGCTACGTAGTTTTTTGTGCACCAATTTAACCCTCCAGTGGGTACAAATGTTCACGTTACATCAAGGACAAATTATTCAGCCCCCATTGAGCCCCGGAGGAGATTCTGTCTGTTAAAATCACGGCACCTCCAACGCCAATTCAAGAAGGATTTTCCTCCGAACGGACCCTCCATCGTTCACTCGGGCGGTGCGTCACCTCCACGGCCAGAAGCACGCCGTGCAACATGTTCCCAAATAATTGCTTCAGCAATTGAGGCCGCACTCCGTTGAAGGTAAGATAACATCTTTCTTTATTCATAACAGACAGCTTCCCCTCCCGTATCTGTGTCCTGCTGGCCTTACGTGTTTCAATGAATTCCTTTCATCTTCTTCAGAGGCCACCGTGAGCACTAGCCAGATATAGTGCATAACCAGCAGCCCCTGCATGCTCATTAATTATATACAATTGGCCTCCGGTGTGCCCATAATTTCATTTGCATTTCCAGTGCATGCTGGGCTACGTAGTTTTTTGTGCACCAATTTAACCCTCCAGTGGGTACAAATGTTCACGTTACATCAAGGACAAATTATTCAGCCCCCATTGAGCCCCGGAGGAGATTCTGTCTGTTAAAATCACGGCACCTCCAATGCCAATTCAAGAAGGATTTTCCTCCGAACGGACCCTCCATCGTTAACTCGGGCGGTGCGTCGCCTCCACGGCCTCAAAGTCAGGGGCAGCCAGTCCCCCATCCTGTGCCGAATGCTGCAGTTTCACTGGGGCTCCCTGACACTGGCTTGAGCCCCAGATGAGATCCACCAGTAAGGACTGCATCTCCCTGAACTTGGAACAGGGTGTCCCCACCGGAAGCATAGAGAAGAAATAGTGGAGTCAGGGCAAAGATATCTTCTTGGCGACAGCTAAACGCCCCACAACTGAAATCGGGGAGTCTTCCAAAAGTGTATTGATCCCCTTAGCGCAGTCAGGGCCCACCTGAGTTAACCCTCCAGCATTGCAGCCTTGGTGCGATAGAGCTGTACTCCCAGTTATCAGAAAGTGGTGGCCTCTCTCTGCAATCCCCTGATCGGGGTGGGTTCTCCTGCAGGAAGTTTAGACTGGTCTACCCCCAGTTCATATTCAGCCCCGATAAAGCACCAAATTATTCCAGAAGACCAGTCACTCTAGGAACATCCACCCTGTAATCCTTCAGGAAGAACAGCATATCATCAGAATGTAATGCAATGTGATGGGTGAGCCACTGGTGCAAGATATTGCGGTAGTGTACCCTCACTTGTGCCCTACAGCTCCTCTGCCAGGGCAAACAACCATGAGGACAAGGGACAACCCTGATGCATACCGCGCTCCACCACATAGGAATCTGAGATCACACCCACTGTCCGGATCCTCGCAGTGGGTTCCATGTACAGTAAGCGCACCCATGCCAGGAACTTGTCACCCAGCCTCAGTGGTCCCAGCACGGCATAGAGATAGTCCCATCCCAGGGTGTTGAATGCTTTCTCAATTCCTATGGTCAGGGCCGCTGCCCTTTCATCCAGCTCCACTGCAGTCACTAGTAGGTACACCACCCTTCTAATATTAAATACAGTGCACCTCCCGGGGATAAATCCCATCTGGTCATTGCACACAAAAAACCCGACAGGTGGGTACCCTGCTCAATAACTTGTAATCAACATTGAGCATGGATAGGGGCTGTACGACACCCTATCTTCTGCTGGCCGACCCTGTTTAAGCAGGGGGACAACCAGGGCCTCCCTTGTCGTAGGGGGTAACACATGGGACTCCCGCACCAATATGTACATCCAGACCCACCGAGGGCAAGTTGAGTAATAAAGATGGCATAAAACTTGACTGGAAACCTATCTGTATCCGTTCTCTTCCCCTGCGCTATATGCTGGACCATGGCAGCAATCTCTTCAGCCGAGATATCCTCCTCCGGCAATGGCAGCAGGTTCAGAACATGAGGCTCTGTTTGAGGTCGGCTCGCATATAGCACCAGGTAGTACTCACAGAAGAGGTCATTAATATTTACCTGGTTGGAAACCCGGGTTCCCCCTTCCCACATGAGCTCCACAATCGGAGAGCCGCGTTAAGTGGGATTCGCTAGCCATGCAAGCAGAGCCCCAGATTTGTTCCTCTAAGAGTGTGCTATGATCAGGTATTCTTTATAGTCATAGCAACGCAGGCATTCTACCAAGGCTAAAAAAAATCTACACATAAAACCCTAGGGCTTTCTAGGGGAAGGAACTAGAGGCTATGGGGTGTTCAGGGTGAGCTGGCGTCCAAACCTAATATGCAATCAAAAAGAAGCTACCCTGAATACATTTCTGAATTCACAAAAACTGACAAGCACTAGGCACTAATTAGTGGGATTGCTGGGCATCTCAAAAAATATGAAAGACAGTCTTCACACACCACCAGGTGTCATGCTTCATCATTGGCAGTCCCCGCTCTCTAGAAACTGCATTTGGTAGAGAGCGGGCCTACAGCTGGAGACAGGGAGGCACTTCTAAAATCTTAGTGGGGGCCTGTGATAAAGTGATAGCTTAAAAACCAATGTAAATACCAAAATACATGTATTTATTATTAGGTGTTTTCTTGATATTAAAAATCAATGTGGGGATACGGGAACTAGTACCCCATCACCACCAGTGTCAACATGTTTGTGCCATATTGGCCCAAAGGGTCTGTGGCATTCATCAGGATGAAGAAATTAGGGCTCCTAGCTAACCACTTCTGGTTTAGATACTACCATTATGTAGCGTGACCTGTGTCATCCTCTACCTAAAGTTGGGGTTTCTTGAAACCCCAGGAAAGGATCCTACTTGCCCCATGGGAAGAGGGACAGAGGGACCCCTATAGTCACACTTGCCTCAAGGTGCGTCCCTCGCCGTTCTCCTAGAAGCGTCCACTCCTCTCCCCCGATGGTCATGGCCATGGCCACCTTTTACTGCAGTAATGATCCCTGCACTGACCGGCCAGTATGACGGTGCCATTCCAGCATATGCAGTCACCCCTCCTGAGCTTTCACCTCCTCACACAGTGTTCTGCACACCACACCCATCCATGCCAATGCAGCGTTCTCTCACAACAACCTTAAAAGCCCTCAAATCTGTCAATACGGAGTCTGCAGAACCCTCATTATTCTCAAAGTAACTCAGAACATCCTCCCTCAAACTTTCCAGTAACATTTGCTCTTTGAGATTCTCACACCGCAGGTGTCAGTTGGGTATGTGCTTGGATCCAGGCCAGTATGACCATAATCGGATTATGACTAGATATTGTACAGGCCAATTACTTTGCATGTTGCACCTGGGTAAGAACAGCCAGAGAGCAAAGAAGGGTGTCCAACTGCACATGTAGATCATGCAAGGGTGAGTAGAAAGAGTAATCTCCGTCTATAGGGTTGCGCAGATGCCAGGTGCCAACCAACCCTCATCTCTTCAACCATTCCACCACTTTTCTTGCAGTCCAGACTACCGGGGGCGTCCCACAGGGGTGGATGGGATCTGTCTAGTGAGGGGTCTGCCACACAGTTAAAGTCCCCTCTATTAAGATGGGGCCTAACAGGTACGGGTCCAGCACCCCCGCAGCTTGTCCAAAAATTTCAGCTGCTCAGTATTGCGAGCATAGATATTAACCAATGTGAGTTTTTTTTTTCCCCCAGCCGGCTACTCAAAATACTCAAAACTGCATAGCACCCCTCTGTGTCCACCTTTCCTGCCAGTACTTAAAAGTGTACTCCAGACAAACATATCAGCACCCCTATGCAAAAGCTGACTATGTGGTGAATGTCCGGTGGTGTGTCCTGCATTTCTGGAGCACCCCTCCCGCTGTGGCTACATCTCCTACAGAAAAACAATATGAGCTCTCCTATGCTTAATGTAGGCCTGGGTTTTGTACCTCTTAGTCATGCTATTCAGCCCTTAAACATTCCAGGGGAGTAGTGTACAGTCAGTGAGCATTCCGACAATCCCAATCAGTCCATTCAGGTGGCTAACCCCAAAATGGGGATTCCCACAGCCACCTCCTTTCCTTTCCATACTTGGCCTCATGCACCCTCAGAGCCAAACAATTAACCCCTCTCCCCAGGACAGCCATGAAAGTGTCCCACCATCCAAACACTTACCAACCAAAACAACTAAGAAACCCAAATAGCAAAATAAATCATGTGCAAAATCACTCAGTGAACAATGGTAGGGTTGTGGTGGTCGCCGAGCAACGGTAGTCCCGTGCCTACGCACATCATTCCAGCCATGTGAAGAAACATGGCACAGAGGCAGCAAACAAGGGTACACAGCAATTCGCCAGGAAAGGAGACCAGACCCAGCAAACCAAAGGCAGCCAAACACAGCTCAGCACAGTAAAACAAGGGAAGGCAGAGCCTCCCTCACAATTAACAAACCATATTGTCGAACATGTACAGTTCCCGATCAACCCAGGTCATCAGCCTGCGAGAGACAAAATGGCGGCCGACACTTCCTGATTTCGACCGATTCGAATGTTGACTGACATGTAACCACCAATCAGAATTGCGCTCGCGCACGTTACCGTGCGCGCACGGTGCGAGGCTATAGATATGTATGTACTTTTAACTGACATTTTCTCAGGAACTAATGAACAGATTGACTCCAGATATGCAAAAGGCACATCCCTGACCTGAGGACTACCTCTTTGCCAAATTTAAAGTAATTCTGTTCAGCCGTTTGGGCTGTACCTTGGACTAAAGGTCCCTATAAAAAATTGCATGGGAAAAACGCGTTTTGGGACCCCCCTTTTTTCTCAGCCCCCGCTTGACGAATCCCCCCGAGACTTTCAGGGTAGGAGCGGAGCGCCCCACCTATTTTGAAAATTTCGCGAGGATTCATCAATCGGCGCCAAAGTTATTCCAAATAGAATGCTGTGGATTTCCTATGGAAACACGGTCCTAACTATAACTATCTGCTGGCGACCGCCAGTAGATAATATATATATATATATATATATATATATAGTTTTTTTGGGGGGGAGACTGCCCAAACCCAACGTTTTTTCTAAATATACGATTATTTTAATTGGGGGACCCCCAAAACTCTACCTTTACTAATTACCCTCACCACTCTATGCCCCTACCAACCCCAAAACTCTTAAATCCCCTCACACACCCCAACACAAAAAATACCCTTTCCACCCAATACCCTTAACCACTCCTAAACCCTAAAAATACCCTTACCAACTTATGCTCCTACCCAACCCAAAACTCTAAACTCCCCTTACACATTCCCAAACCCTAAAAATACTCTTTCCACTCAATGGCCTTACCAACTCCTAAACCCTAAAAATACCCTTTCCACTCAATACTGTTACCCACCTCTAAACACAAAAAAAATTAAACCCAATACCCTTACCTACCCAATAACCCGAAAAAGACCCTTTCAACCCAATACCCTTACCCACCTCAAACCCTAAAAATACCCTTAACACCCAGTACCCTTCCCTTGTCCTAAACTCTAAAAATACTCATACCAGCCTACCTATACTCCTACCCACTCCTTAACCCAAAAATTATCCTCACAACCCAATACCCTTACCCACCCCTAACCCGAAAATATACCCTTACAACCCAAAACCCTTAACTTGCCCTAAACCCAAAAAATACCTGTATAACCCAATACCCTTAATTTCCCTAAACCCTAAAAAAACCCTTATGACTCAATACTCTTTCCCACCCCAAAGCCCTAAAATTACCCTTACAACCCAAAACCCTTACCCACCCCAAATCCTAAAAAATACCTTTATGACTCAATACCCTTATCCACCCCTAAACCCTTAAAATACCCTTACAATTCAATACCTTACATTGCCCAAAACCCTAAAAATACCCTTTTAACTCAATAGTTTTACTTTCCCTAAACCCTAAAAATACCCATACCACGTTATATTCCTACCCATCCCTAAACCCTTAAATGTATGTATATAAATGCGCACACACACACACACACACACACACCTTAACTAGACTTCCCATGCGTTGTAAATGTATGCATTGTAAAAGCACCAAAAAAAAGCATGTGTGGTAAATGCATGCATGGTAAAAGCTGGGTGGTAAAGGCGCTGCATGGTAAACTGCGTTTTAAAGGACGTTTCCCCTCTTTTTTTTACATTTAATGTATCAATGTCAACACTGAAAATGGAAAGCTACACAACCTTCCAAGAATTAAAAGATAAACAGACTTAAGAAGTAAAGAAAAGAAAAGACAGCTACTGACCTTTTTCCACCTCATTTTGATTAGCAGCTTGTAGAGACAAAGACAGAAGAGACAGACTTTTTGACATTGCTTTATCAATAAAGAGAACATTCAGCCAATACGAAGCAAGAATGACAGGAGTTACACTACATTCATTTATGCCTGGAAACTGTGTATTCTTTAATGATGAATGGTATATGTGTGCATTATTCTACACTGTGCTTAGACTGCATATAGCCCACAACCGTAATTTTGCTTCAGTGTATTTTTCTAATTTGTAGCACCCACTGATCCTGGAACGACCCACCCCGCACATCTGAGCTGCCATTTCAGTGCCACAATTCCACCGAAAACTGAAAACCTAGCTATTCTAATTGGCCCAGTCATGGCAGCACATACCCTCTCAGGTGACATGTACACCATACAAATACACGACATGTTACACAAAATCTAATATATCTTATTGTATACTATTATGCTTTCTTTTATTTTATTATGTTATAATTCTCTTCGATAAACTGTTTCTGATAATGTTTCTTTGTGTAAGGTGCCGCATTATCACCTGTATCCTGTCCCCACTGCATTTAAAAAATAAATTACCTAATATAAAGTATGAGGATAAGTGCAATGTCAGCAGCAAAAATCTAATGCCAGCATATAACCTAAATAATAACTCACTATACACAGCCTGATGATTCTTAAACCTTGAGGTAAGAAGGGTGATCAGGGGTTAATGATTGAGCTCGCTTTTAAATAGGTGAGCGCGCTCAATCATTAAATAGTCTGACTCTGAGCATCTCTTAACCTATTTTAATCCACGTTTCTCCACTCTACACACACCACTCAAGCCCACACACCCTCACTTCATCAAACAGCTAAGGAAAAGATCTCGGTCAAAGAGCCCCGTAGTGAGTGCCTATCGGGCACGGCAACATCGGCCTGAGGAGGAGCTAGCCCAATGATAAAGCATGACACCCATCGGGTCTGTGCGGGCCCTTTCTCCAACTGGAGTACACCGCTTCCTCTGGAACTTTAACCCCTTCCTTGTTGTCTCCCCTTAAGGAACTGCACACCCTTCTTACCTCACGGATTAGTGTCACATGGCACGGCTTTGCAAAATGAGGGATGTGCGGCCAATGTTGATTGAGCACAGGGGCATTGTCACAGGCCAGGCCCTGAGTCCAACCCATGCTGCGCATGGCCAGATTAACAAAAGATACTAGGATTATGGATAATTTGGACCAAATTATGCAGTAATGTTATCTAAATTATACAGATTTAAAGATTCAAAGTATGGAGCACAGTCTATGGCAATATTAATTTCATCCTTCTGATCTTGAAACAACATTTTTTGTGAAGTCTGCAAGTTATGTGGTAAAGTTGGTAAACTCCTAAGTATGCAATAAATGCCACAGCCACAAAATCACATAATTCCACTGACCCTCATTCACCATCGGTTATCAAAAAATTGTTTACGAAAGGTAAAAAAAAAACCGAAATATATTTGAATTTGAGTCAGTGGGGATAACGACCCCAAAATAAAAATTTAATATAAAACTACTTAATGGGTAATGATTCATATGGTGCTCTGTTGACACCTCATGGTTTTGGTGATATTTACACACACTATCTGGGGTAGGAACATATGAAGTAAAGAAAGATAAATATTGTAATCTAGGAGTTCAGTGTTCCTACGTAATGTTAAAATACCTTTTCCCGAAAGTTGGTGATTAACTCGCATCTGTTGCGAGTTGTAGACTAACTTGACCCTCAAAGGTGCCTAGGTAAGTGTGTCAGCTTAGCGCAGGCAGCAGGTGATGGATGCACCAGGGCAATATAAAACTGTGTGACATGTTAAAGGTGTGAGTATGAGGTGGAGACATCACCTCTTTTCACTCTGCACTGCTTGATTGGGTACATGTGTCAGGGCATTCCTAAGAAGGGTCAATCCTGCAGTTAATGTCACACGAATCTTCTCCTAGAGGCCATGTAAGCGGAAGAGTATGAAAACGTGAACTAAGAGCACAGCACTCCTAATAGTGTTAGCAATGCTTATGGGGAATCATTCTGGGGAGGATGGCTCAGTGAGTTGCACATGTCAAAGTGTGACGAGGCCCCATGCTTCTGACGACGGCAAATTGAGAAGTATTAAATTGGGACAAATTAATACTAGTTATTTATTGTGTAGAAACTGCATGGGCGGTTTGAGGATTTGTTTCCAAAAAGTTATGAATTATTAAATATTCATGGAAACACCTCCATTACAACAATAGGAGTTGAGACAGGGGATGCCTGTTTACAGCAGGTAGTTGCCCAGGCAGCATCCCAAAGAGGAACCACGATGCCTACAAACTCTTCTTTCTTTAAGCATGCAGTAAATAAACCGGGAACATCCATTTGAAAAGAGACCATATCAGACATCACATTAGGAGAAAAGGTTGTAAAATCAAAAACAGTGTAGCAATCTTCAAAAGTTTCAGATAAAAAAACTGACAGACTGGAAGAAAAATTTGGGAAACTCATTCATGGAACACGCTTGTTTTTAAGGGATCCATTCTATATATATTGGCATTTAGAGGATATATGCACATGTAAAAATGCAAAACAAATATTAAGTTATGATAATTGTAGAGCCACCCAGACACATTAGAACGTCCAAAAGTGGATAAAAAGACAAGCTCGAGTAGACCTCACACGTTTGTGCACAACAATGATTCTGTTTCATTGGTTCTAAAGTCTGTAGTGATATTGGATGTATCACATACTAAGGTTTATATCTGCACCTGTGGGATTTGTGCTATTAACATCTGTCGGAAGTACTGGAATTTGCACAGTGCGTGACACTGCATGTTACACTGCATTTTTAAATTGTTAAAGTGGTATTTTAATAAATTACATTTTACAATCTGAATTACCGCCGACACCACTTAACCGCAACAAATACCGGTACCCTGGACATAGATATATTAACGTGATGCAGTGAGTACTGCTAGCAAATTTAAAATATACAGACACAAGACATCTTGTTTGATCCTCAGTATGGGAGTACAGCATTTTTAGGTCGGAGCCCAGGGCCCCTAGCAAAATATCCAATTGCAAGGAATTATGCATATATTTACACTGATGGTAGAAAAGACGCTGAATCCACACATCCTACTCAAACATATGGTTGTTGGGACTCAGCTGAAATTATCCTCATGTGGGAGCCATGCAGGAATAACTCTTTGACCTCTGGTGCATGCATACCTGTGTATTCAGGTGGACACAGACAAGTGTAGTTGTTGATTCCATCTACACAGGTAGAATTGTTTTCACAGTCGTTGTCTTCGCAGTCGTCGACATTCACTTCACAGTGTTCGCCTTCGAATCCATCGGCACACGTGCACCTTTGAAGAGAAAATACAACCTTGGTCACCCTGAATCACAGTCAAGAAACTCTTCTTCTCCAGCATTAGGAAATACACCGCAGTGCAGAGCTTATCCCTGATGAGAAGACGTTTGTGTAGGAGTAGTTTTCTACCATGTATCCTTGCAGCAAGACTTTCAGTGCATAAAATATGAGTGAATATTGCAATTAAATGAAGGCCATCAAAGAAGAAATTGCCAAACATCTGCCTAAACAGTATCTAAGAGCTCTTGGAATTAGATTAGAACATTGACACCACCACCTCAGCACAGGGCAAACTGCACAATCATCCTGAATTTCCTGCACAAAGAGTTTGGTCTTTGAGTTTGCTGAAGAAGCACTTTATGTCTGGGGTTAGATACTAGTAAAGTATTTATAGAATTTTGAATTCCGAGATAAGCAAGGAGTAAATGATGAAAGGCCACCTAAGTGCTGGCCTTGAATGCTGGATACCTGGGGTCTACTGCTGCCTTTGACCAAAAATTATGTGTGATTCTGGGGAAATTGTTACCACTACTTTTGACAAAAAGCTAAATATATGCACTGTACAAATGTGCACTTAAAACAGGCAAAACAAGCAGTTTAGTGTGTTGTCTAGTACTGTCCCCATTAGAAATCCCATCTTTCCCAATATTTCTTATTTCTTTAATCTGGTCATAGAGCCCCAAGCCCCCAAACCTCGTTGTCTACCAAAGCTAATTGTGAGGTCCTATCTGACACATGTTGCATGCTGCAGGTTTGAACCTAAGTGAACTGGTCTCCTTAAACAGGAGCTAGAAACCATGAAATTACTGGAGGTTTTTCTTACTGAATCACTGTTTTCAAGTTCTAAAGCTCTATTTATCGACCTATTCTGTATTATTTATCAGTGATGGGCTACCTGCAAGCATGCATAGAAAAATCTGTCTTTATCTTGATGTGTACCACAGGGAATGGCGGACTCTTGCAGGTTGTGACGACTTCCGTTTTCAAAAGCTAGACAGGAAGACCATCGTAGTTTATTTGTCCTTTATAACATAATACTACATTGTGAGCTATATTCCATGACATTATTGTTTTTGAGGCAATTCTGTCAGAGGGAAGTCTTCACTCCCATATAATTCTGGTGCTTTGGGAAGTCTACCATGAAAAATAATGTAGCTGCAGTCTTAACATAGTGCAAAGATTGGAGACAGAATGCTGCTCAATTACTGCAAAATGTAAAAGAAAAAAGCTTCACAACCAACTAAAAGAGGATTGTCCTTATACAAAAAAACACGAACGCGAACGCGAACTTGAGGAAATCTGGATAAGAAGGGATAAGGTATGAATCGCGTGCAGGAGTAATACTGCTAAGTGTCAGCTCTAACAAGCTTGACGAGTAGATTAGCATTCCGGTGTGAAATTATTAGAGTCGTTTAATAAAGAACTCCATTACATAATTCATAGAGTACATCTGGGGTAATTGTAGTGTATGATTAAATAACTCCAGATTAAAAACGCTCACAGCATGTTTATCTACTGCTGCGGTGGTTCGGAAATTAATCTTTAATTTTCTGTTTCACTGGGAGGCACATCTCCTAATTTATGCGCCTTCTGTGAAAGCATTACACAGCAGAAGAGCTGAATGAGTGGCTCGCTCAACAGGGGGTAACTCGCTATTAATTACCATAATGCAGCCAGCAGTGTGATGTCTTACCCTGCTTTGCCTTCTATAATCATAATATGTTTTTTAATAACCCTGAAAGGACAGAGAGCTGGAGTGCGAAATCTCTGAATGGCGTACATTCTTCCCTTCTACTCTGACACAGAGTGCTAATCCTTCGGCTCTTTTCACTCCTCTCCAAGCAACCACAATCCTTCTTGTATTTGTTAAATATCTCTCCCTGGCTTCCATCAGGTCACGCAGGCAGCAGAGCAGCTCTCCCAGGCTTAAAGCAAGAAGGCTCCGAGGTAAAGCACCACGACCCTTACCTGTTTAAATTCAACTTTTCATCACTGCCACCTTTCCAGTTTGAACGAGGGACGTGTCTATATTTGTAGTGTGCTAGCGGGACATTTTCATGACACTCGGAGTGACACTTTCTCATGAGCTGAATACATTACTTTTGCCTGTGTAGTGTGGTCAGTTTCAGAAAGAACCGTCCGTTTTACAACGCAGGGGTACGATTGTCGAGAAGTTACACTAGGTGTGTAAGAGCAGCAGTCCGTGTCTTGATGCACAACTCGAAGAACTCACCAGCACCAACCACCTCCTGCAAGGCTCTCAATCTGGCCTCAGATCACGCTGCAGCATGTAGGCTGCAACTTTGCCTTATCATCTTGAACCTCTACATGGAACCCTTGGGACTCTGCTCACAGGAAATAATGCTTGTCGTTTTCGGTAACTCCCCAAAAATGTTTGGAAGGCAATCTTTAACTGACTCCCAGAAAGTGACTTAAAAACTGCTGTTCAAGCCCTTGTACTCATGTCTCGTTCCACAGTCTTCGAGGCTCTACGCTTGCCCCCAAAAGGGCATCCTACATGCAGGAGCACACTTCATCAGGGCATGAAAAAATATGACCACTTGAGGTAACGTCACTGGCTGCTCATCAGCTTGCAGCATCTTCAAAACCAGCAGCATCACCTACACTTACATCAAGACCAGCATCCCTGCCTATCTGGCTGACAGGCTCACCACCTCTAATGACTCTTAGAACGCCCGCAGCCAGGACACCATCCCAGTGGAAACAAAGAAGAGCCAGAAACAAAAACAAAGCAACTGGCCTTCTCCCATTTATGCACTGAGGATTAGGAATGAAATCTCCACATCCATGAGGACTGCTCCAACCCTGCTCCAATTTAGGAAAGAGCTGAATAGACAACTCTTTAAAGAGCACTGCATCAAGGTGCAGTAACAGTTGTCTTTCATTCTTAGCAACCAGTTACCGTACCAGTCACACATTGACTGTGTCTTTTACTTGGACCCTGTAGAGTGCTCCACTACCTTTCACAAGGTTCAAGCTATATTTACCACATACAAACATACCCACAGAATACAGGTATAGTTTCACTTTCAGAAAGCAACACATTCATTAGTTTGACATTGCGATTGAACACTTTTTTAAGTGAGGATGCTGGATCAGTGGGTTGCTACAAAATTAACTCGAGTCTCAGATTTGTAGGGTATTCCCAATCAATCAGCCGGCAGTATCCTATCATAGAAAGGGATACAAATATACTCATGTGAAATGCAGGAGAATTTGCATTTTCATGGTAGCAAAATCTAGTAGTGAGGTTTTGTGAAAGGGTTTCTCCACAGGAATAACTATTTAACCTTTGGAGGAAAACAAGGGTCCATCGTGTAAATGCACATTTTGGCATATACTTGCAAACATATAGGGATTGGGAATAGGGAACTTGGTAGATCATCTTGTAGTGACACTGAGGATATGGTGAAGGCAAAGTCCTTCTATGAGTGGCTTGCAAAGAAGGGCTGTTTATTAAATATGTGATGATGTTGGATGGCGCAGTCAATTAATTCAGTAATTGGGGGGAGAAAAACAGACCCATTTGTTATTTTAGATGTACATGCTTTCAACTTTTATGTAGCTGAGCTACTACCTGTTGACTCACTCATGGTTCACATAGTAGCCTCAGATTCACTATTTCCACTACAAAATCTGATCTTTAAATATAATTTTGGGGGTGAAGCACAAAGGCATTATCATCTGCATGTGAATACCTTGTATATAGGGGCTTTTGCTGTATCAGCTTCTGAATGAAAAACATTTGTGATGGAGCAGAAAGAAACAAGTAGTCTTTGGCTTGAAAGGAAATGGTTTCCAGATTTGATGGATCAAATTTTAGACCAGAGCTGGTGGTAAAAGAAGTAAATCAAGAAATCCTTGAAATGCAGCCATGAAATTCTTCTCACCACAATCTTATAATCTGATTATTTGTCTGAGTGAAGTGTGATCAATTTGTGAAAGAAGTCCTGGTGAATGGAAGCTTGGGACGGTGATGCTGAAAAACATGGTATATGCAGTATCTGGTTCTCCACAGCGCAGGTTGGAGGAGACATATGTGAAAGAATGTGATTGCTTATAAGGCAGTCTTTAACTAAATGAATCGTGGAAGAAAATGTAAACTCCTCCATGTTCATCTTCTAGATTTTCTGTGAAAAGGGGGGGTATTATATGCTCGCCTGAGGTAAGCTCCCAGTAGTTTCAGTGAGAAAACATAATTCCAAAAACCTTATTCATGAAAAAAGATATACATACTTGATGGTTTGCTTTTTTAGGAAGCAGAATTAAAAAACCTTAGAAATTCAATAAAAAAACCTAAGGCTACAGGTACGTTATAACTAAGGTCAGATTTTACACACAAAACCATAGAAATGTGGCTGTTATAGTTATCTGAAGTAACAATAACACAGGTCCGAAGGTAACTATAACCCTCACCATGCACTAATTATCCCACATATTACATCACTAATGACATCTTCTATAACATCATTGATATCACTGCAACATTTGCAGTAAAATTATTGATAAGAAAATTGCACATGGCGGGGCGCGTGTTATAGTTACTTGAGACAATTATAACCATAACTGCCGAATTTCTATGGTTTTGTGTGTGTAAAATCTGAACCTAACTATAATGTACCTGTAACCTTTGATTTTTTAATGAAAATATGCATATCTATATATCTCTATATATATATATATATACATATATATATATATATATTCACTTAAAAAACCATAGGTTTCACACATGTTATAGTTAGCTGGACATTTCACTCGTAAAAAACCAATGAAATTCCCCCACGTTAGTTAGTGCAGGCAACTATAACTCACGCGACCGCAATCCTCTGCTGATGACGTCAGATATTACATCACTGTATTTAGACACTTATTTACCCATGTCTTCTTCCATTAATCTTTAGCTATACATATATTACAAATATTTATTTTTCATAAAGACACATATGTCATCAGTGATGTAATATCTGACGTCATCAGCAGAGGATTGCGGTCGCGTGAGTTATAGTTGCCTGCACTAACTATAACGGGGGAATTTCATTGTTTTTTTACGAGTGAAATGTCCAGCTAACTATAACATGTGTGAAACCTATGGTTTTTAAGTGAATTTGCAAGGTTTTTTAAATGCTAATTCGTAACTATAACATGTGTGAAACCTATAGTTTTTTCAGTGAATTTGTACGTTTTTTTAAATGCTAAGTTATATATATTTTTTTTTTTTCAAGTTTTTCACCGTGCGCGCACCGTGCACGCGCTGTGGGTGCTCGGTGCGCTTCGTGCCCCGAGCACCCACAGTTCGCCGTGCGCGCAACGTGCGCGCACCTCGCGATTTAACCCCCTGACCAAGGCTAGGGGGTCAGGGACTGTCCACTCTGCCCCCTTTTCACGTTCTCCACCTTTTTTTTTCACCCACTCAGACTGCGAGAGACAAAATGGCGGCCGACACTTCCTGGTTTCGACCGATTCGAATGTTTACCGACATCTAACAACCAATCAGAATTGCGCTCGCGCACGGCAGGGTGCGCGCACGGTGCGCGCGTATAGATATTGATATGCTTTTAAATGCTATTTTCTCAGGAAATACTGAACAGATTTACACCAGACCTGCAAAAGGCACTTCCTTGACCTTATGGCTACCTCTCTGCCAAATTTCACGTAATTCTGTTCAGCCGTTCGGGCTGTAGCTGCGACTAAAGGTCCTATGGAAAAATGCATGGGGAAAACGTGTTTTGGGACCCCCCCTTTTTCTCAGCCCCCGCTTGACGAATCACCCCGAGACTTTCAGGGTAGGAGCTGAACGGAGCGCCCCATTAGGTTTGAAAATTTCACGAGGATTCGTCAACCGGCGCCAAAGTTATTCAAAATAGAATTTTGAGATTTCCTATGGAAACTAGGTTGTAACTATAACTATCTACTGGCGACCGCCAGTAGATAATATATATATATATATATATATTCCTCTCGTACTCCTCGAGTATTCTTTGCCACTCCAAAACGAGAGTTCCGTCATCGATTTGGACTCCTCGGGGTGAGTCACACAAATATTTCAAAAAACGCTGACGACGCCATGTGCGGTTTAAACTTTTATTCTTCTGCCGCCACCAAATGCGTTTCGACTGCCAAGCAGTCTTGCTCACTGGTACATGTAATGTGGAAACGCGGCCATTTTTTAAAGTGCAACACATACAAAATGTTACTACAACTATAACTAACATAAAGAACAGACTCGTAGTTCTTGACAAAGTAATTACGAACATATTTTTTAAGGCAATGCCTTGGGTTGTACAATTTTTCATGAGCAATTATTTGTTTAATTCCACCTTTAACACGTAGGGCAATTTGCTTTTCGTATTCTCAATATCATCGCTATTGCATATTTTGAAAATTCAAGCTCCAGTGAGCTTTATTGACACAGCGTGCAAAACGACAATTATTGTCGTTTGAACTACTGAGAGCCTAAATTTATTACGTATATTTGTATAATCTAAGATCAACAAATCACTTCTCAGTACATCCTATATTTGCGCTCAAGTGAGCTTCATTAACACGGCATGTTACAATGTCATTTAGCCCAAGTGGGCTTACAACTACTGTATAATTTGAAAAAATCTAGAAAAAAATCTGAAAAAAATCTAGGCTCTACCAATTAACTTAGATACAAATAGTTCATTACCCACAATTCATGCCCAAGTGGGCTCAAATCCAATAAGCATTGACAACCATTTCGCACTCTTTATACCTAATGATTGCTATACGTCTGTCTCATTCATCCCTATCCACCCATGTTTAAAACACACTTCTCTAAGGCAGCGCTTGACTGTTACAAACTATAAATGGGTATGTAAATCTTCCTCCATGTTCAAGCCTTCTGGTTGTTTGGAATTCAACTCTATAACTTTGCTAATCAACTGCAGCCGCCTTAGACACCGGCGTGCGCGCAGACTCCGCCCCTTTTTCAGGCCACGCCCCCTTATCCTGACTACTTAAACCGCTGACATCAGCGGCAACGTGTAAAACTGGTCCCAGTCCTGAGGCGGAAGCCGGGAACTGGTGGTACTCTGCTGCATATTTTAAAAAAACTTGTATTTTCGTGTGTTGTCACATTATTGAATGCTTTTTAACCAAAGCACTACGTAGCGCTCACTCGAGCTCAGCTGATCACTTGGGCTGCATCGCGCCCTTCTTTGCTAATCAACTGCAGCCGCCATAGACACCGGCGTGCGCGCAGACTCCGCCCCTTTTTCAGGCCACGCCCCCACCTTTCAACATAAATGTGTTTGCATAGGACGCGCAGCGGACGAGCGCAGCGGGAGCGCCGTTTGCGCGCCGAAGGCGCGCCTAAGGGAAGCCCGTCTGCGCCCGTCCGCGCCAAGACCGCGCCAGGCGCAGGAACCCCTGCCCAACATCCTCCAAACATCAGGTATGCACCCAACTACCTTCGCAAACTTCAAGGCAGATCTGACTGCCCCTGCAAACTTGATCTCTCTAATGTATTCGGTCCCACCAGTTGTAACAATTGTCGTTGGATTCTCAACTTCGCCACCAAGCAGCTAACTCCTCTTAAACAACCTCACTTCACTGGAGGTCTGATTAACGCCAGGTCCATGTACAAACACAGTCAGGACATCCACGACCTCATTATCGACCACAACTTGGACTGCCTTATGATCACCGAGACCTGGCTTACTGAAGACAGTAACCCTGACATAGCCATCGCCCTCCCCCCAGGGTACTCCTTTCACAGACAGGATAGACTGAAAGGTAGAGGAGGAGGTGTCGCGGTCATTCTAAGGAACTCCTTCAGCTGCCACACCTTCTGCCTCGACCCCCTCACTGATGCCGAGGGACTAGGTTTCTCCATCAAACTTAGCCAAACCCTCTCCTTTTCAGGTGGTCTGATCTACCGCCCTCCTGGAAATGCTGCGAAATTCCTCGGCTCCCTCAATGACGCACTTGGACACTTCCTACTCCGATACCCTCATTTCACCCTCTTGGGCGATTTTAACCTGCATCTGGAAATACCTGTTGACCCCTCCACCAGTAACCTGCTGCAGACATTGGATACCTTTGACCTGCAACAAAGCGTCAAGCTGCCCACACATTCCCTTGGTCACACCCTGGACGGTGTCTGTTCTAATTTCCCAGCCATCTCCACCTCACCCCCCATTCCCCAAATTTGGTCGGATCACAGCCTGATCCCTTTCCATATCCTCAATGTTCCCCCTCCTAACTGTAAAAAACCAATCCGCCAACACACTCACTCCATAAATTGGAAAACTGTGCAGGCAAGTCTTATCTCTCATCCCTTTTCCCCTTCTAACGCCCCCCCTTCCTCTGGCAACATCGATAAAGATGCAGTCTCCTTTAACAACTGGCTTTCTCAAGAAATCTCTGAACGATGTCCACCTAATAAAAAAGATAACACCCTAAAAAAAACGAAAATCAAAGCCCCTTGGTATACGCCTGACCTTACCGCCGCTCACCTACTCTGCAGGAAAGCAGAACGCAAATGGCGTAGATCATACGACAATGACGACCGTAGCAACTACATTCTCCAGAGAAAAAATTACCTCTCAACTATAAAATCAGCAAAAAGAACCTACTATGTAAACGCCATTAATGATGCCAGTCAAAAACAACAAATCCTCTTCTCCATAGTAAAGTCTTTTACTAAACCAAAAGCCCTTCAACCAGAGATCCCCCCGTCCCAAGAGCTGTGTGATAAGATCTCCGACTACTTTGAGGAAAAAATTAGTTCTATCCACATCAACTTCCCCCCTTCCCCTCCGGTGTTCTCATTTTCGGAGCTAGACAAATCTCGCCCGACTACAAACTGCCTCAATCATTTCTCTCCGGTAACCCTAACTCAAACCAGAGAAGCGATCCTCTCATGCAAATCGGGCTCTCCCTCTGACCCTTGTCCCCCCAAGATCCTCCACACCATCATTGATGAAATAAACCCCATCATTAACGAAATAATTAACCTCTCCCTCAAATCTGGCTCTGTCCCGCTCGCCTGGAAAAAAGGTGTGGTTAAACCTCTGATGAAAAAGGCAAACAAACCCCCCTCTGATTTAACTAACCTTCGTCCCATCACCCTGCTACCTGCACTGGGCAAAATCACGGAACAATTAGTCCACAAAGAGCTCAAGTCCTTCCTTGATGCCCACAACCTACTTCACCCCCAGCAATCCGGTTTCCGGTCTAGACATTCTACCGAGACCGCCCTGATCGAGCTGACCGACACCATTAAAAACCTCCAAGATCAGAGGAAGAAGGCCATCCTGATCCTTCTTGACCTCACGGCGGCATTCGACACTATTTCCCACTCCATACTGCTCAACAGACTTATGGACATTGGCATCACCAACTCAGCCCTAGCCTGGATCAGTTCCTTCCTCAGTGACAGGTCTCAAACCATCTCACTGGGCCCTTTCCAATCCAAAGAAAAAAAGATCTCGTGTGGAGTCCCCCAGGGCTCCATTCTAAGTCCCCTCCTATTCAATATATATCTCATCCCCCTGCTCTCACTCATAGAATCGTTCGGCATAATTGTCACGTCTTATGCCGACGATACTCAGCTTGTCATCCCTCTCGACGACAATTCCAACTCGGCCGAACTTAACCTCAAATGCTGCCTCACAGCGGTCTTTCAATGGATGGACACCAACCATCTTCGCTGTAACTCCAGCAAAACCGAGATCCTGCCCATTGGAAAGAACGCATCCTTCTGTCCCGCTCTGTGGTGGCCTGATAACTCTGCTGCCCCACCCCAGACAGTTTCATCGGCCAGAAACCTCGGAGTCATCTTCGATTCCGATCTTTCTTTCGATTCCCATGTCACAACTGTAGCAGGTAAATGCTTTGGCATTATAAAATCCATGAGAAAGTTCTTTGACTTTCTCCCGCTCGATTCCAGAAAGACCATTGCGGTAGCCCTCATTCTCTCTCGAGTGGACTACTGTAATGGCCTTTTGGCAGGGACCAAGAAATCCACCCGACTGAAACTGCAAAGTGTCCTGCACACTGCCGCGCGTCTTGTCTTAAAACTCCCACGCAAATCTTCTATTTCCACTGCCCTCAGATTCCTTCATTGGCTCCCTTTGCACAAGAGAATACTCTTCAAAATTCTCGTTGTAGCCTTCCGAGCCTTCCACAAATCCGGCCCAGTCTACCTGTCGAAACGCTTCCCTCATTACATCCCGGGTCGCATTCTCAGATCCTCTCAAGAAAACCTCATGACCCCCCCTAAATTCAACCTGAAGTCCAAAGGCGGAAAAACTCTCAGCACCCTGGCTATTAGAGCCTGGAACAGTACGCCAAGGCATCTTAGACTTCAGACGCATGAGAAACCATTTAGGAAGCACCTTAAAACGTGGATTTTTAATCTCTCTGACGACTGGACTAAAGCAGCCATTTAACCCTCCACCGCCCTTCCACTGATCTGGTCCCAGGTTTTTACAGCGCCAAGATGCTCCCTTCGGAGCGAACGTTCGCGCTCTATAAATACCCATCCAATATTCCAATATTCCAATATTCCAATAATGTATCGAGACTCAAGTCTCCGCAGTTTCTCTACTCTATTGCCTCTCCTTACATTTGCTTTTACAGAGTCAATCACATAGTAAGTTAACCCTTCAGTATCTTGATTATGGACTTGCTCAAAATGCCGGGCTACTGGGTATGACCTATCCCCATTCTTAATCGCCCTCAAATGCTGCAAGACCCGCTTATGCACTTCCAGAATCGTGATGTCCATGTAGCGCAGGCCACAAGGGCACTGCAGTACGTAGATTGCATGATCTGTTTTGCAGGTATATCGGCCTTTGATCTTCTTCATCACATTTGTAAGGCCTACTTTGTATTGCGACATGTTAATTCCATATGTACATGCCTTGCATTTTGTGCACTTGATAAATCCTTGCTTGCTGTTTAGCCAAGTTGTTTTCACTGGCTGCTTTCTCATTGTGCTACTCACTAGTGCCTGTTTGAAGGATTTTGCCTTTCGGAAAGTGATCTGCGATCTCTTAGCAACTTGTTTACCAAGCAGGGGATCATTTCTTATTATGTGCCAATGTTTGTTCAAGATTCTTCTCACATCATCATGTTGCCTGCTAAAAGTAGTGATGAATCTGCATTAATTGTCACTGTTATTGCTAGTCTTCTTATTAGCATCAAACAAAATTTCCTCTCTTTTCTTCTTCAATGATCTGTTCACGCCATTCTCTATCCAAGCATCTGGATAACCTCTACTTCTAAATCTCCCAGTCATGGTATCTAATTCCTTCCTGCATTCTTCTGGTACACTGCAATTACGCCTAACTCTTCGGCTCTCTCCATAAGGAATACTCCTCTTTAAATTAACAGGATGGAAACTCTGGGCGTGCAACAGGGTATTACCGGAGGTGGGTTTCCTAAACAGTTTAGTCTCGACTTTGCCATTCTCAATATAAACTGTTAAGTCAAGGAAATTTACACTTACTTTACTGATTTCACTTGTAAAATTGAGATTTAGGTAATTTCTTTGAATTTGAGCTATGAACGATTTGACCTCCTCTTCCGTGCCCTTCCATACCAGAAATAGGTCGTCAATGAACCGACTCTAATGCATTATATGGTTGTCCCATTCCCTGTGGTACTGTACTCTGACCACCTGCTCCTCCCACCAGCCCATATGCAAATTCGCATAGCTGGGGGCGAAGCAGGTGCCCATCGCCGTACCACAGGTCTGGTGGAAGAGTTGCCCTTCAAAAAGAAAGAAATTGCTGTTCAGACATTTCTCAACCATCCTAATTATCATCTGGGTATGTGGCCAGAATTTAATTGATCTGGTATCTAGAAAGTGCCCCACTGCTCTCAGGCCATCTGTGTGCCTGATGCTTGTATATAGTGTAGACACATCAATAGTTACTAGTAAGTAAGCATCTTCCCAAGGAAGATCATAGATCCTCCTCAGGAAATCACCTGTATCCTGTATGTACGAGGGAAGTGTTTTGACTAGGGGATTCAGAAATGAATCCACAAATTATATATATATATATATATATATATATATATATATATATATATATATATATATATATATATATATATATATATATATATATATATAATTATATAATATATATAAAATCCCAAAGTCTTAAGTCATTAAGTCATATTAGTGTTTGCTGATTATGAAATTTGCATACCAGAATCCATCTTTCTCTCCTTCTTTCAAGTGACACGTTCCACCATGTTCACACGGGTTGCTGATGCAGGCATGAATTGGGATATCACAATCTTGGCCCTGCCAAGAAAATGGAGAAATATTTGATTCAACGCATGTATAACCTAATGACACCAAAGAAAGCATTAGGCAATTATAGACAAGGAAATGTTAAAACGTCAACATTTCAGCTAGAAAGTAAAATAAATCAAGAAACATTAGAATAATTATACACAAACACCTTTTCGGTAGCACACCATTTATTTAGGGGGTGGGTAGTTTAGTGTCGGATACCATACTTTGGTAAGTCAAGAACATAATTTTCGAGCCCACGAATAAGCCTAGTGTAATCACTTACTATTTGAAAGCTTCATTGTATTCTTTTTGCCATGAGTTCACTTTCGAAATACAAGTTAAAACTTGCAGATCCGATCCCACATTAGACTTAAAATCGGAAATCTGGTTTCTGACGAAAATGTAGACTTGCGAGGTCTCGAGGTCAGACCTGCCTGTTACTGTTTCTCCAGGTTATAAAGTAATTCACAGTGACATACTTCTGCAACATACCTCTGATAAGGGAAGATAAAAAGAGATCTAGCTATGATTTTTAAAGAAACCTTGAATGTTGTCATTTTTTTTTAATTGATAGATTACTGCGAGTGAAGACTCTGGGATTTAAGATCTAGATCTCAGCTCATTGTATTTATATGGCATACTTTTTATTTGAGCTAGCAGGCCAATTTGGAACTTACATGCCTTCCTTCCGTACTCTAGTGATTGCTGTGTATAAATATAATATCATTTTAGGAGATTTTAATATTTGGGTTGGTGACGATCTTCTTACAGACGCTTCCAGCTTTTTGTACCCATGCTCTGTGTTAGGACTCTGTCCCTTTGTTTCATGCTCCATTCATGTAGCAGACCATAACCTATAGTTTGTCTTGTTTGAGAAACATCAAATGTCAAAACATTGTCCACAGTCCCTGGTGGGCCCATTTTATCCATCTGTATCAATGGTCTTTATCACAGCTACAAGAAATCCTCTCCAATGCCAAGCATGGCTACGTATGGTGTATCATCACATCAGAATTTTGTTTTAATGTTCTAAACTCAGATCACCGCCCTTCAGGCAACATGAAAAATTGTTGGAATCCAAAGCTCTGTTTTTAATATAAAATGAGGGCCTTCGGTGGTCATATCACTGAAAATATAAGAGTTGAAAAAAATATTATTGTCTACGGGTAATCATGGAAGACAATGTCTATGAATTGGAATCTAGAGAATGCTAAAGTGATTTTGGTATTTTACTGACCCCTGCTGGTCGTTTTCTATGAAGAAAGTTAAATAGAGGCAGTTGCCAGAAAATGTTAAAAAGAAAGTCCCTCAGCAGAAAGCAATTCTGGTATTTTACTGACCTCTACTGGTCGTTTTCTATCAAGACAGTTAAATAGAGGCAGTTGAAGAGAAAAAAAGTCCATAAGAGGAAGCAGACAAGTCCTAGGGCTCAACTCCAGAGCCCAGAAAGTACATACACATATAAGTATATACTAAAGTATATACAAGAGGTCTCGAATGCTCGACCTAAAAATATAGGGCAGGCCCTAACATCTCAAATAATTATAGCCACATGTAATGACTGTACCTACACTTTAAGATGTTCGAAATCTTGGGAAAACATGTCAACAAAGATATTTTTATGTTTTTAATTCAATCAAACTCCTGATGCAGGAAAATCGGGCTTTTACCCCTTCTTATACAATACAGTCACAGTGTTGATCTCTATCCTGCAATGACCCTGAATGGACAATGAATTAAGCCAGCCAAGCAACACTGATCTTACTTCATCTCTCAGCACCCCACAATATGGCTTTGCAGGAAACGCAAAGACATTATTTGAATGCTTGGTGGCTATTGCCAGCTGGATGAATGCCAATACACTTAAGCTAAACAGAGAAAAAAACCTTGATTTTGTAGTTGGAGGGTCTGTCCATGGCTCAGCAAAGGACAGGACACAAAGTGCATTGTGGACTTCTCCCCCTCCAGTCTCAGTATCTTTGACCATTCGCTGCCTTTCCAATCAGATACACAAAGTGGTATCATCTGGTTTATTTCTACCTAAAAATATACAGAAAGATGTAGCCAGCCATACATTGAGGATTCTAGCCACACTTCTATCCAGCCTTGACTCTGGAAATTCGCTGTGTTTGGGAAGTCCCCAATGCCATATCCACAGATTACAGGTAGTTCAGAGTGTGGAAGCCAGTCTCATTCTTGATCAACCGCGAATTACTCCTATGACATCATACCTTAAGTTTGTGCACTGACTTGCAATAACTAAAAAAATAAACATTTAAAATCCTTTGCCTAGTTATTAGGGTAGTCAATGATGAAGGTCCCATCTGTTTGAAATCTAAATTTGGGTCATACAAACCAACTCAATACTTATGCTCTGTTCTTAGAGTCCACAAGACAGTCCCAAAGGAAAAGATCCAGGGCTGGAGACTGATATTTTTCTTTTTGGCAGCCCCAGTCTGAATCAAGGTGACATCTATTGTACACTCCAACAGAATAATTTTCTTTTCAGAAACGTACATAAAACATATTTGTTTCTATACAAACATTTTTTCTAGACTCCTGGTCTTTTCCAGCCAACCTTTCGATGTCAGGACATTCTTGGGGTAAACAAAGCATTCAATAAATTAATTTAAATTCAACATGCTTTTGAGAATCACGGTGTGCTACACAGCAGAACATTGCAATATAATAGACATTTTTCATCTTTTCAGTTTGTGGCACTTCTGCACATAGTCTAGTGATTTGTAAGAAACCAGGGCATTCTGCAGACGTCCCCCCACTTTTTGCCCCCATTTGGACTACTAGATGCTGGTTGTTGACTCTGATGTGCACTGAAGCCTGCTAACCAGGCCCCAGTGCCAGTGCTCTCTCCCTAAAACTGCTATGTGTAAATTGGAATCCCCAATTGACAGGGACTTTAACCACCTTATAAGTCCCTAGTATATGGTACCAGGGGTGCCCAGGGCATGGGTGGTAACAGGGTCCCCAGGGCTTGCAACACTGTTTGTGCCACCCTGATTGATCCGTGAAAACTAATGACAGCAGGCCTGCCATTGCAGACTGCAGGGGCTGTGCAAACTCGACTCTGCCTTCACCATGTGTGGCAGAGTCAATATACTGCCTGTAATATAGATCAGTCACCCCCTAAGGAAGGTCTCCTAAAACCCAGGAGGCAGGATGCAATATATTATAAGTGTGGACACCTAAGTGCAAGCTCATATGTCCCTAATGTGCCCTTTACCATTAAAGGACACTATAAGTGATAGAAGGTCCATAGGATAACATGGGATGGCACCTGGGAATACCCGAGGTTGGCAGCTCCATTATGGCACCGCCTCAATATGTTGGTATCAAACAACGTGCCTTCTCACCCCTGACAAGAATCTTGTGTTGAGGGCGATGTGGCATGCACCCATGTGGCTTCCTTAAAGGTTGTGCACCTGGTTGCCCAGCTTCTCTGTACTCTGGCTGGCAGACCCAGTTTATTGCCACTAAGGGAGGATTCTAACCTCGAGCCAGGCAATGTGAACACTACCAGGAGTCAGGAACAAAAGCCTGGTGACCTTCAAAGGCTACACTGTCTCTAATATGCATCAGGGCTCACTCCCGACGTAGGAAACAGCCCTCCCCTGTCCCAGGCATATTTGAACCCAGACAGGCAGGAAATTAGATAGTCAAGGATGTGTACAACGCCAGAAGGCTAGCCACACCTCCAGGCTAAGCTGCCTGGTCTGTACATCAAAGGAGTGCTTCTGCCATTTTTAAAAGTGGTAAATTTAGTGCGGTTCAGGGAAGAAAAGGCGACCTACTCCCCTGGATGTGATCACCTGAGGGGCGCATTAGCTGCAGGGACTAGCAGTCCATTGGCTATGTGCTCCTGTGCCCCTAACCCCCCTAAATCTAGGATTTAAGGGCTACCCAGACACCAGAAATGAACCTGCCCCAAAGAGGACAAAAGAAGAGACCCATGACTGCATCAACAGAACTTGCACAAAGCAAAAGACTCTCAGTTCCCCCAGGCAGAGGGACCCATGTGGAAGCCTGAAGCACACCCAGATTCCCTTAGAATAGTGGCACTAGTCCCCGGCAAACTGCAGGTAAATAAACGCTCTGGATCCAGAGAATCGCTGGCCATCGGGTCCTCCGTGGGATCATCACAAACCAGATGGTCTAGTGCATTTTGTGAACTGTAGTCCTGCCTTTGACGAAGATACAGGCAACTACCGTGCTCCTCGGGACCACCGGACGTCCAAAGTACTTTTTTCCAAGGATTACCGCTGCCGCCAAAGCTTGTTGGATGCCAGTCTGACAACCGACCCCTTCACTCAACACTGTACCTACAAGGATCTCCATTCGACCTTGGACCAATGTTAGCAACCACTTTACTGTTGTGTTTTGCATCTTGTTGCCCCGCAGGACCGTGTAAGCGGTAAAAGCAGCTCTTCCATGGCTTGCGTTCAGCACCAGGGACCGCCAGGACAACTCTGCACCCGGGCTCCACGGGCCAGGTAAAATTAAATTGACTGTCGTGGCCTGGTCATGGGACCCACATCACCTTTATCCAACAAGGGTGCCACACAATTCGCCCTACAAGTGACAGATTGTTAATAGTGGTTTTCCCCACTGACCGCTATGTATTTTACCCATTTTAAATGTATTATTTTGCACTAATTTTATATTGCTTTTAAAATGTATAACTTTGGTTATATGTATACTATTCCATTTATTCTGGTGTCTTAGTTAAGCTAAAAATACACTCTATTTTTATAAATTAGTGTCAGATTTTTTTCTCGAGTCGTGTCAATTACTTATCGTTAATTAGTTATCATCCATGTTAGTACTCTGAAATGCTTAACACATGTTCCTCTAGTAAAGCCTGACTGCTCTTTGCCACACTATCAGAACTAAGCTAAGGATTTATTAGTGTGAATCCAAGGATCATCTTTGGGGTTTGTGACAGTATTGCATGGTGAAGCCTAACCAGCATCACCACATAATATTCTACCTTACTACATTGTTTCAATAAGATGACCTTTCAATTCATAAGACTGTCCCTCAACACTGAATAGACTGGCTTTTAGACCTGTCAGCCTTAGGGTGATCTTTCCCCACATTTTTTGCCTTCTTCCTCCATTTCAGCTGACTACTTTTTTGCTGGCCTTAGGACTCTGTGCACTTTATCAGTGCTAAAGTGCATGTGCTGACTCCTTAAAAAATGGCTACATTGGCTTATACCCAATTAGCATATTTAATTACGTATATGCCCCTAGTAAAGTGATACTAAATGTACCCAAGGCCTGTAAATTAAATGCTACCAGTGCGCCTGCAGCACTTATTGTGCCACCTATTTAAGTAGCGCTGTAAAACATGTCCCAGGCCTGCCATAGCAGCCTGATTGTGCAGTTTTAAACTGCCATTTCCACCTGGCAAAATAAAACCTTTTGGCAAGGCCCAAACCTTCCTTTTTATAACATATAAGTCGCATCTAGTGTAGGCCATAAACAGCCACAGAGTAGGGAGCAATGTATTTAAAAAGTAGGACATGTAGTTTTAGGTTTTACATGACCTGGTAGTGGAAAACTACCACAGGATAACATTCGAGTTACCTTATTACATTTAATAAACTGTAATTTCAAAATGGGAGCAGGTAACCAGATTAGGTTTGGTATCTGTGGAACTGTAATGAAAAATCCTCTCTTATGGCAAAGTTGGATTTTGAATTACAATTTTAAAAATACCACATTTAGAAAGTGGGCATTTTCTTGTCTTAGTCATCTTGGGGCCGATTCACAGAACTAATCTGGGACAAAATCCTAAACTTACTACTTTTGGTATTCACAGAAGACACTTACGATTTTTGGTATTCACAGAATGCACTTACGACTCCTAACTTTACGTCCAAACTCGGGCCGGAATTTCCGCACCCGGACCGTACTCTCCGCACCTGGACCGTACTCTACGGCTAGGGCCGTACTCTCCGGCTTGAACTGTAATCTCAGCCTGGGGCCGGATAAAGTGTAATCAATGGGACGGATTGCAATTTTTACAAAAAGGAACATTAGGAATGTGTGATAAATGGTAGAGGAGGTCATAAAAAACAGTTTGGGCAGGGAAAAGAGTAAGGCCAGACACTACATCATAACCCAGAAAAGTTTTCTCCTTTGTATCATGGTACATGCAGTGCATAGCAAATTTTGATGCAGAGTAAGATCCATCACTAGATGGTCCTCTTCTGCACTGCCCATCCTTTCTTCGCTCCAACATACCCCATGAAGAGTTGGTCATCCACCCGGAACTCTTTCGTTCAATCAAGGCAGAACAACAATGCTCTTTTTGGGTCCAAACGGTGAAGTTGCTCCTCTTCCTTAGAGGGATGAGGCGGAGCGTTAAAAGTAGGCAGAGTGATGGTTTGGCTTAAGTGAAATGGAGTGATTACTTCCAGAAGAAAGGAAGCTCTCGTACGAATGACCAGTTTGTCTGGGTAGATGTTAAGATAAGGAGCTTGGGTGACAAGATCTGAAGCTCACTGACCCTCCAGGCAGATGTTAGTGCAAGAGAAATGCCAAATTGATGGTAAGGAGCCTGAGTGGACAATTGTGCAGAGGCTCAAAGGAAACACACGTAAGGAAAGTGTGGATGAGATTGATGTCCCAGTGGTGCACAACGAAAGGAATGGAAGGAAACATATGTTGCAAACTTTTCAAAAACCTATGTACAAATGGAGATCAGAAATGGGAACACTGGTCATGCAACCAAAGAAAAACTGGAATTACAGAAAAGTATCCTCCGTCCTTCATGGGCACCAGTAAGTAATGGGAATAGCAACCATGACCTACTTTTGGCATCAGCACCCTCTCTATGGCTTCTCTAGCCAAAAGAGCCATCACTTCCTGGAGGAGAAGAGATAGCCTGTCATAACAAGGTGACATGAAGTGAGGAGTAGTCTCAATGGGGAGGGAGTAGCCCCTCCGGACAATCTGCAAAACCCTATTGTCTGATGTGTTGTAATGCCAGTGGGGCAGGTGATGGCAAATCCTGACACCCACTGGGTGCCCATGTTCGTAAACAGCGTTACAACAAACAAATGATGGACGGAATGCTGACAATGCAGACATTCTCCCCCAGTCAAGAGATCTGGGTTAAATCCATCGTTCTTTTGCCCACTACGCCACCCCAGTTCAGACATGGCCATATGCAAATCAGTCTTGACCCTGTGCCTCATGGGAACAGTCCATCCCGAACTGCCAAGCCATGTCTTCCCTGGACCGGAATCAAGCATCCTAGGACCGGTTTCTGGCTATCAGCCTTCATCAGCCAGAATAGCTTGACTCCAGTGGCGTAGTGAGCACGGGACCCACGTCTGGGCATACCCATCCCACTTACGGCGAAAAGCGTTACAACAAACAAATGATGGACGGAATGCTGACAATGCAGACATTCTCCCCCAGTCAAGAGATCTGGGTTAAATCCATCGCTCTTTTGCCCACTACGCCACCCCAGTTCAGACATGGCCATATGCAAATCAGTCTTGACCCTGTGCCTCATGGGAACAGTCCAGCCCGAACTGCCAAGCCATGTCTTCCCTGGACCGGAATCAAGCATCCTAGGACCGGTTTCTGGCTATCAGCCTTCATCAGCCAGAATAGCTTGACTCCAGTGGCGTAGTGAGCACGGGACCCACGTCTGGGCATACCCATCCCACTTAGGGCGAAAAGCGTTACAACAAACAAATGATGGACGGAATGCTGACAATGCAGACATTCTCCCCCAGTCAAGAGATCTGGGTTAAATCCATCGTTCTTTTGCCCACTACGCCACCCCAGTTCAGACATGGCCATATGCAAATCAGTCTTGACCCTGTGCCTCATGGGAACAGTCCAGCCCGAACTGCCAAGCCATGTCTTCCCTGGACCGGAATCAAGCATCCTAGGACCGGTTTCTGGCTATCAGCCTTCATCAGCCAGAATAGCTTAACTCCAGTGGCGTAGTGAGCACGGGACCCACGTCTGGGCATACCCATCCCACTTAGGGCGAAAAGCGCTACAACAAACAAATGATGGACGGAATGCTGACAATGCAGACATTCTCCCCCAGTCAAGAGATCTGGGTTAAATCCATCGTTCTTTTGCCCACTACGCCACCCCAGTTCAGACATGGCCATATGCAAATCAGTCTTGACCCTGTGCCTCATGGGAACAGTCCAGCCCGAACTGCCAAGCCATGTCTTCCCTGGACCGGAATCAAGCATCCTAGGACCGGTTTCTGGCTATCAGCCTTCATCAGCCAGAATAGCTTGACTCCAGTGGCGTAGTGAGCACGGGACCCATGTCTGGGCATACCCATCCCACTTAGGGCGAAAAGCGTTACAACAAACAAATGATGGACGGAATGCTGACAATGCAGACTTTCTCCCCCAGTCAAGAGATCTAGGTTAAATCCATCGTTCTTTTGCCCACTACGCCACCCCAGTTCAGACATGGCCATATGCAAATCAGTCTTGACCCTGTGCCTCATGGGAACAGTCCAGCCCGAACTGCCAAGCCATGTCTTCCCTGGACCGGAATCAAGCATCCTAGGACCGGTTTCTGGCTATCAGCCTTCATCAGCCAGAATAGCTTGACTCCAGTGGCGTAGTGAGCACGGACCCACGTCTGGGCATACCCATCCCACTTAGGGCGAAAAGCGTTACAACAAACAAATGATGGACGGAATGCTGACAATGCAGACATTCTCCCCCAGTCAAGAGATCTGGGTTAAATCCATCGTTCTTTTGCCCACTACGCCACCCCAGTTCAGACATGGCCATATGCAAATCAGTCTTGACCCTGTGCCTCATGGGAACAGTCCAGCCCGAACTGCCAAGCCATGTCTTCCCTGGACCGGAATCAAGCATCCTAGGACCGGTTTCTGGCTATCAGCCTTCATCAGCCAGAATAGCTTGACTCCAGTGGCGTAGTGAGCACGGGACCCACGTCTGGGCATACCCATCCCACTTAGGGCGAAAAGCGTTACAACAAACAAATGATGGACGGAATGCTGACAATGCAGACATTCTCCCCCAGTCAAGAGATCTGGGTTAAATCCATCGTTCTTTTGCCTACTACGCCACCCCAGTTCAGACATGGCCATATGCAAATCAGTCTTGACCCTGTGCCTCATGGGAACAGTCCAGCCCGAACTGCCAAGCCATGTCTTCCCTGGACCGGAATCAAGCATCCTAGGACCGGTTTCTGGCTATCAGCCTTCATCAGCCAGAATAGCTTGACTCCAGTGGCGTAGTGAGCACGGGACCCACGTCTGGGCATACCCATCCCACTTAGGGCGAAAAGCGTTACAACAAACAAATGATGGACGGAATGCTGACAATGCAGACATTCTCCCCCAGTCAAGAAATCTGGGTTAAATTCATCGCTCTTTTGCCCACTACGCCACCCCAGTTCAGACATGGCCATATGCAAATCAGTCTTGACCCTGTGCCTCATGGGAACAGTCCAGCCCGAACTGCCAAGCCATGTCTTCCCTGGACCGGAATCAAGCATCCTAGGACCGGTTTCTGGCTATCAGCCTTCATCAGCCAGAATAGCTTGACTCCAGTGGCGTAGTGAGAACGGGACCCACGTCTGGGCATACCCATCCCACTTAGGGTGAAAAGCGTTACAACAAACAAATGATGGACGGAATGCTGACAATGCAGACATTCTCCCCCAGTCAAGAGATCTGGGTTAAATCCATCGTTCTTTTGCCCACTACGCCACCCCAGTTCAGACATGGCCATATGCAAATCAGTCTTGACCCTGTGCCTCATGAGAACAGTCCAGCCCGAACTGCCAAGCCATGTCTTCCCTGGACCGGAATCAAGGGTATGCCCTTGGGACTCACGTCTGAGCATACCCTCCCACACAGAGTGTGGATAAAATCGATTTGGGAAAAAGGGGGTGGTGATGGACAGAGTTTCTGAATGATGCAGAATACTCTTACCAAGTCAAGAGATCATGGTTTTAATCCATCACCGTTTTTTAGCTCACTGCACCATCCCAGCTCAGAACCTGGCGACATGCAAATTAGTCTGTACCTGTCCCAGTGCATGATGGGAACAGGGTAAACCAAACTACCAAGCCAATTATTGTACTGAGAAGGAAACAAGCTTCCGGGGACCGGTTTCTGGCATCACAGCCTTCGTCGGCCCGGCTTGCCTGAATCCTGATGGTGCAATGAGCAAGGGACTCACGTCTGAGCATACCCTCCCACACAGAGTGTGGATAAAATCGATTTGGGAAAAAGGGGGTGGTGATGGACAGAGTTTCTGAATGATGCAGAATACTCTTACCAAGTCAAGAGATCATGGTTTTAATCCATCACCGTTTTTTAGCTCACTGCACCATCCCAGCTCAGAACCTGGCGACATGCAAATTAGTCTGTACCTGTCCCAGTGCATGATGGGAACAGGGTAAACCAAACTACCAAGCCAATTCTTGTACTGAGAAGGAAACAAGCTTCCGGGGACCGGTTTCTGGCATCACAGCCTTCGTCGGCCCGGCTTGCCTGAATCCTGATGGTGCAATGAGCATGGGACTCACGTCTGAGCATACCCTCCCACACAGAGTGTGGATAAAATCGATTTGGGAAAAAGGGGGTGGTGATGGACAGAGTTTCTGAATGATGCAGAATACTCTTACCAAGTCAAGAGATCATGGTTTTAATCCATCACCGTTTTTTAGCTCACTGCACCATCCCAGCTCAGAACCTGGCGACATGCAAATTAGTCTGTACCTGTCCCAGTGCATGATGGGAACAGGGTAAACCAAACTACCAAGCCAATTATTGTACTGGGAAGGAAACAAGCTTCCGGGGACCGGTTTCTGGCATCACAGCCTTCGTCGGCCCGGCTTGCCTGAATCCTGATGGTGCAATGAGCATGGGACTCACGTCTGAGCATACCCTCCCACACAGAGTGTGGATAAAATCGATTTGGGAAAAAGGGGGTGGTGATGGACAGAGTTTCTGAATGATGCAGAATACTCTTACCAAGTCAAGAGATCATGGTTTTAATCCATCACCGTTTTTTAGCTCACTGCACCATCCCAGCTCAGAACCTGGCGACATGCAAATTAGTCTGTACCTGTCCCAGTGCATGATGTGGAATCGATTTTATCCACACTTTGTGTGGGAGGGTATGCTCAGACGTGAGTCCCTTGCTCATTGCACCATCAGGATTCAGGCAAGCCGGGCCGACGAAGGCTGTGATGCCAGAAACCGGTCCCCGGAAGCTTGTTTCCTTCCCAGTATAAGAATTGGCTTGGTAGTTTGGTTTGCCCTGTTCCCATCATGCACTGGGACAGGTACAGACTAATTTGCATGTAGCCAGGTTCTGAGCTGGGATGGTGCAGTGAGCTACAAAACGGTGATGGATTAAAACCATGATCTCTTGACTTGGTAAGAGTATTCTGCATCATTCAGAAACTCTGTCCATCACCACCCCCTTTTTCCCAAATCGATTTTATCCACACTTTGTGTGGGAGGGTATGCTCAGACGTGAGTCCCTTGCTCATTGCACCATCAGGATTCAGGCAAGCCGGGCCGACGAAGGCTGTGATGCCAGAAACCGGTCCCCGGAAGCTTGTTTCCTTCCCAGTATAAGAATTGGCTTGGTAGTTTGGTTTGCCCTGTTCCCATCATGCACTGGGACAGGTACAGACTAATTTGCATGTAGCCAGGTTCTGAGCTGGGATGGTGCAGTGAGCTACAAAACGGTGATGGATTAAAACCATGATCTCTTGACTTGGTAAGAGTATTCTGCATCATTCAGAAACTCTGTCCATCACCACCCCCTTTTTCCCAAATCGATTTTATCCACACTTTGTGTGGGAGGGTATGCTCAGACGTGAGTCCCTTGCTCATTGCACCATCAGGATTCAGGCAAGCCGGGCCGACGAAGGCTGTGATGCCAGAAACCGGTCCCCGGAAGCTTGTTTCCTTCCCAGTATAAGAATTGGCTTGGTAGTTTGGTTTGCCCTGTTCCCATCATGCACTGGGACAGGTACAGACTAATTTGCATGTAGCCAGGTTCTGAGCTGGGATGGTGCAGTGAGCTACAAAACGGTGATGGATTAAAACCATGATCTCTTGACTTGGTAAGAGTATTCTGCATCATTCAGAAACTCTGTCCATCACCACCCCCTTTTTCCCAAATCGATTTTATCCACACTTTGTGTGGGAGGGTATGCTCAGACGTGAGTCCCTTGCTCATTGCACCATCAGGATTCAGGCAAGCCGGGCCGACGAAGGCTGTGATGCCAGAAACCGGTCCCCGGAAGCTTGTTTCCTTCCCAGTATAAGAATTGGCTTGGTAGTTTGGTTTGCCCTGTTCCCATCATGCACTGGGACAGGTACAGACTAATTTGCATGTAGCCAGGTTCTGAGCTGGGATGGTGCAGTGAGCTACAAAACGGTGATGGATTAAAACCATGATCTCTTGACTTGGTAAGAGTATTCTGCATCATTCAGAAACTCTGTCCATCACCACCCCCTTTTTCCCAAATCGATTTTATCCACAACTTGTGTGGGAGGGTATGCTCAGACGTGAGTCCCTTGCTCATTGCACCATCAGGATTCAGGCAAGCCGGGCCGACGAAGGCTGTGATGCCAGAAACCGGTCCCCGGAAGCTTGTTTCCTTCCCAGTATAAGAATTGGCTTGGTAGTTTGGTTTGCCCTGTTCCCATCATGCACTGGGACAGGTACAGACTAATTTGCATGTAGCCAGGTTCTGAGCTGGGATGGTGCAGTGAGCTACAAAACGGTGATGGATTAAAACCATGATCTCTTGACTTGGTAAGAGTATTCTGCATCATTCAGAAACTCTGTCCATCACCACCCCCTTTTTCCCAAATCGATTTTATCCACACTTTGTGTGGGAGGGTATGCTCAGACGTGAGTCCCTTGCTCATTGCACCATCAGGATTCAGGCAAGCCGGGCCGACGAAGGCTGTGATGCCAGAAACCGGTCCCCGGAAGCTTGTTTCCTTCCCAGTATAAGAATTGGCTTGGTAGTTTGGTTTGCCCTGTTCCCATCATGCACTGGGACAGGTACAGACTAATTTGCATGTAGCCAGGTTCTGAGCTGGGATGGTGCAGTGAGCTACAAAACGGTGATGGATTAAAACCATGATCTCTTGACTTGGTAAGAGTATTCTGCATCATTCAGAAACTCTGTCCATCACCACCCCCTTTTTCCCAAATCGATTTTATCCACACTTTGTGTGGGAGGGTATGCTCAGACGTGAGTCCCTTGCTCATTGCACCATCAGGATTCAGGCAAGCCGGGCCGACGAAGGCTGTGATGCCAGAAACCGGTCCCCGGAAGCTTGTTTCCTTCCCAGTATAAGAATTGGCTTGGTAGTTTGGTTTGCCCTGTTCCCATCATGCACTGGGACAGGTACAGACTAATTTGCATGTAGCCAGGTTCTGAGCTGGGATGGTGCAGTGAGCTACAAAACGGTGATGGATTAAAACCATGATCTCTTGACTTGGTAAGAGTATTCTGCATCATTCAGAAACTCTGTCCATCACCACCCCCTTTTTCCCAAATCGATTTTATCCACACTTTGTGTGGGAGGGTATGCTCAGACGTGAGTCCCTTGCTCATTGCACCATCAGGATTCAGGCAAGCCGGGCCGACGAAGGCTGTGATGCCAGAAACCGGTCCCCGGAAGCTTGTTTCCTTCCCAGTATAAGAATTGGCTTGGTAGTTTGGTTTGCCCTGTTCCCATCATGCACTGGGACAGGTACAGACTAATTTGCATGTAGCCAGGTTCTGAGCTGGGATGGTGCAGTGAGCTACAAAACGGTGATGGATTAAAACCATGATCTCTTGACTTGGTAAGAGTATTCTGCATCATTCAGAAACTCTGTCCATCACCACCCCCTTTTTCCCAAATCGATTTTATCCACACTTTGTGTGGGAGGGTATGCTCAGACGTGAGTCCCTTGCTCATTGCACCATCAGGATTCAGGCAAGCCGGGCCGACGAAGGCTGTGATGCCAGAAACCGGTCCCCGGAAGCTTGTTTCCTTCCCAGTATAAGAATTGGCTTGGTAGTTTGGTTTGCCCTGTTCCCATCATGCACTGGGACAGGTACAGACTAATTTGCATGTAGCCAGGTTCTGAGCTGGGATGGTGCAGTGAGCTACAAAACGGTGATGGATTAAAACCATGATCTCTTGACTTGGTAAGAGTATTCTGCATCATTCAGAAACTCTGTCCATCACCACCCCCTTTTTCCCAAATCGATTTTATCCACACTTTGTGTGGGAGGGTATGCTCAGACGTGAGTCCCTTGCTCATTGCACCATCAGGATTCAGGCAAGCCGGGCCGACGAAGGCTGTGATGCCAGAAACCGGTCCCCGGAAGCTTGTTTCCTTCCCAGTATAAGAATTGGCTTGGTAGTTTGGTTTGCCCTGTTCCCATCATGCACTGGGACAGGTACAGACTAATTTGCATGTAGCCAGGTTCTGAGCTGGGATGGTGCAGTGAGCTACAAAACGGTGATGGATTAAAACCATGATCTCTTGACTTGGTAAGAGTATTCTGCATCATTCAGAAACTCTGTCCATCACCACCCCCTTTTTCCCAAATTGACTGGTGCCGGAGGCATGGATCCAGTAGGGGCCCCCACTGAACCTGCGGAGTCCAAAGGAACTCTGGACAGAAAGGGCCACCCAAATATGAGGTGCTTGGCCTCATAAGATTCTTTCAATTGGGCTGGGTTGCTCCTGCTCCCGGAAGGTCGGGGGGATGTGGAGCTGAACCAGGCACTGACTCAACCACTGAGCCAGGTCTCGAGTGGTGACGCTCCCTCATCTTGTTATTTGACAGATGAGGTTAACTCGAAGCACGCTTCGACTTCTTCTTCTTGTGGGACTTCGACTCACCTGAATCGCTCGACGACTTGGAATGCGACAACAACCTTGGGCTCTGTGACCTCTGCCAGGATTTGTCCATGACCGGGACCTTGTCATCACGCAGACGCACGTTGAGACGCCATAAGCTTGAGGGATCACTCCCTCAAGGCCTTCGGGTGCATGATGCTGCAGTTGGGGTAGGCCTTTGGGTCATTATCCTGCTCGAGGCACCTGAGGTGTACAAGGTGCAGGTTAGTCACCGACATCTGTTGGTGACAGGCTCCGCAGTGCTTGAGGCCAGCCTTCTTATGTGACATATTGTGCCATACCAGGAGGTTAACCTCAAAAAAGACTTTGAAAAAATTAAGGAATAAACCTTGTCAAAAAGTGACTAAGGGGAAGCTCTTCCTGTATCTGCGCTGGCTATCACGGAAAGAAAAGAACACAAGTCAGAACGCTTGGGTGGCCTATATAAGCACTGCGAACATCATTTCCAGTGCAGATGACGCCACATGAAGCCAAACGATGCCACCCACAGGGGTACTGCTCATGAAAAATGCACCGATCCAGTCTGATGCCTGAGGATAATTCTAATGTAAGGCATCTGTGGCTAGAAGTGTCTATCAGATCCAGGATTTAAGGTACTCTTATTCAGCTGACCAAACTCGGTCCCTGTTGCCAGCCTCCGCTCCATCACTTTTGACCTGAACTTATGACTTTGTCCTTGTACAGCGTGATCAGATATCCATAGTTGGCGCTTTGTGCTTTTTGGCACTATTTTCACTGCAATCTTTACACCATCATATCTTCAGTTCTATTGATTGGATTTTTGCCATTTTGGTCTTCTTTTATTCATTAAAAATTACTCTATTTTTTCAAAACTAGTGTGGGACCCTTATGTGGTGTGTTTCCACTTTGATACTGTTTGAAGTGTTACGCATATACATTACACATTGCCTCTGATTTGAGCCTGACTGCTGTGCCAAGCTACCTGAGGGTTGAGCACAGATTAATTTAGGGTTTGCTAGTGACTTCAGCCTGACAAAGATTGCGATTCCTGTTTCAGTAGAGTTTCACCGAAACCCCCAACCAGTAACCCAATCTCTTTCACTCATCAGTGGAATATTTTAGGGGTTTAGGGATGTATTCATGCACTTGCTAATATTTTACTTTGCAGTCTGTCATGAAATCCAATGAAAGTATGGCTGCCATGGTGCAACAGGACTAAATTATCTGATGGGAACGTTTTATGCACAAAACTTTGCATATAGAGTCTCAGATAAAGTAAAATGCATGTTTAGGTAACCTCATTTGAGATCGCTGTAAGCTTTAGAATGCGTGCCACCACAGCACTGATGGTGAGTCGAGGTACAACTGCCCTGGTGGGACAGGCACACTGTCAATGTGGTAAAGGGCAGGTGGTATCACTGTCAGTATTGGTGGCCCCAACACTGCCAGTGCCAAGTTGGTCTTTCCAAGTCTCCATCTGTATAGCTAACTTAAAGGAATAAGCAGCAGAGTTTAAAAATGTGGTAATTACTCACTTCATGACCCTCGCCTGCTAAGGTGGTGGTTAATATTTAGAAAATAACTATTGTGGAGCAGATCCTAGCTAGCTTATGCTGTCAGACTGAAACAAGCAACACCAGACTTAAGATGTGCAATCAACATGGAACTTCTGCCTGGCTCTGCCAAGGAGGTGGTTCCAATCTATGCCTTAAAACCAGATAACTAGTGAATAGTCACAACAGTGATAGAATGTTAGGCTATTCACAAAGGCATTGGGTTCCATGCATGTAAATTCAATTCTTTATTTAACATTTTAGTGGTTTATATCAACATACATTAACATTTTCAATATTACATGTCCGGCTAATTGGCTCCTACAACTGGGTTTCTGTTTATGCCATACACGACCTATCATAATTCGTTAATAACTTAAGTAGATTGTTTGCTTTAATCTCATTCTATTTTAACAGAGACCAAGAAAAAAAAAACTGCGAATGTTTATTGGTCCGATGCTCATACCTTGAAGCCATATGGGCAGGTGCACCTATAAAAGTCCACTGGGTCGTTGTTACAGGTCCCGTCGTTTTTACAGGGGTTGGATAAGCAGGGGTTACACTTGGCAAGGATGTTAACGTCCACAGGACCTGGAAAAGAAACAGAGAAGCCCATTGTGGTTCACGACATCTGCAACAGTGACGTGTTACACCCTCTCACCCATCTCTTCAGTGAAAAACTGCAACCATTTCATAAAGATTGCCACAAGTGCCAGGTGGTGTATTTACACTGGGCTAGCAGGAAACTGCTTTGTCTACAATCCTCTATAGCAGTGGTCTTCAAGCTCTTTAATACCGCCCCCCCCCTCCAGCCCCCGGGACAAAAAATTTATAATCGGGCATTATTCACAATTATTCTATTAAATTGGCAGTTTTTAAAAAGGTCTTACCTTATTTAATCATTACAGTTAAGTTCTATTACCATTTTAAAACACAATCAAACACATAATTGCAAAACATACTGTTCTGGTCAGGCAGGCCTTACTAACGTGTAAAAAGTATCCACAGTGTAATTATTAGAAATGGGGGTAGAGGAGTTGGAGTCTCTCCCCTCTTGATACCTTCCCCCACCCAGGATATAAATTACAAAAGATGTTAGTGAAGACCATTTACAGAGTCGCTTACTTACATTTTATTTTAGCTGAAAACAAGGCAGTTATCAGCATAATGCTTCTTTTGGCCAGGGCCTGGATCCCCTTTGGAATAACTTGAGGCTCCCCTAGGGGGGCCCGCCCTCCAGTTTGAAGACCCCTGCTTTAGAGTAATATATGCTAGCTAAAAACATAGGGGCAGATTTATGAGGGACTTGCGCCCCTTTTACGCGGCCGTTGCGTCACTTTTGTGACGCAGCGGCGGCGTAAACCCTGCGCCATGTTGCGCCCCATTTACATCGTGACGCATCAATGGAGATGCGTCACGGTGTAAAGCCCTGCGCCACATGAAACCTGCGTCAGGTTTCATGTGGGCGTTGCTACTCAGGGGGGGCGTTCCGTCGCAGGAACGCCCCTGAAAAGTGACTCAGTGAAATCTATAAGATTTCACTGAGTCACTTTCCCAACGCTGATGCGTCAAAACCCTGCGCCTGCTTGAAACAGGCGTAAGGCTTGAGACACCATGTTAGGGATAGGGTAGGTTGGAACAGTGCTGGAGTTGCGTCGCGCTTGCGACGCAACTTCAACACTGCGCCAACCTTACGCCGGCAGATGCGTCACGTATCTGCTTGTCCTTGCGCCACGATGCGCCGCATTGTAAATGCGGCGCATCTGCGGTGGCGCAAGGGCAAACTTGCGTGACGCATCTTCCCTGGCGCATCCATGCTGATTTGCAGGGATGCGCCAGGGATCATAAATATGCCCCATAATTTGTTTTTCATCAATTACTAAGAAAAAAGACATAACTGGTTTCCGTATTGAAGACTCATTTAACACAAAAACCGACTGAAGTAGCGGAAGATCCTGCGTACATCTGAAACAAGCTATGCCCCCCTCAAGCCACACTACTAAAAAGCATTTGGCAATAGCTCAGTGGTGTACCACAAAATGATGGGACTCCACTGCAGAAAATTAAGAGGGGCCTCCAGTCTCCAATATCTCAGACGTGTATTGGTCTTGAACTGAATTGGGTTAGGGGGCCGAAGGATTTAGGGTGGGAGGGACATGTGCCGCTGGGGCTGCAAGGGCCTGTATTACGCCCCTGCAATAACTGTAACAGAATTACAACCAAACCTTTTGCATGGATCCAGGATTGTAACCAGACAACCACCCTGCCCAGACTAAACAACACTGTGGAGTAACAAGGATGCCAAGGGCACTAATGCAAAACAAGCATTGAAAATGCAATAGCTCTCGACTTTGATTAAGTTAAAGCCATTTGCTTTGCTAATGGTATTGCATAGCAAAGCAAATGGCTTTAACTTAATGAAAGGCGAGACCTATTGCATTTTTAATGCTTGTTTAAAATGAGAGAAATACTACAACCCGTCCCAAAATGCACAACAAAAACTGGGGTCTGGCTGAGGGAAACCTGGGGAGCTCTGAAAATGTGGGCAAGTGACACAAATTAGGATAATCATCACGGTTTGGAAGGCTCGCTAAGTTGGAAATACATACAAAATACTAAAGTGAAAGGTAGGCAGCGGAGGATACTAAAAAGAGGTAGCAGCATAGATGGGACAAGCAGAACAATGATTACTTGGTCTTGGAAGCTAACTTCATCAGCAGGGTCTTCTTCTTGGAAATTTAGGACCGGGAAAAGATGCAGGCATCTGCGACTACAGGAGGTGGCGCCCCCCATTCGCAGTGCTGCATGAGACCAGCTCATCGCCATTCTACTCTTACTACGCGCGCCTGTCGTGCTTGGACAAGGATTGACATTGAAGAAGGACTGAAGAAAATCTCACTGTTACCGAGCCAATCACTAGAACCACAATGATAACAACAAAAGAAGGACGAGCTACAGTATCAAACAGTTCTGATTTCAGGGCAACGAGAATGCTTTAGGAAATGCGAGTTGATTAAAGATTTGAAAAAAATTAGACAGAATTTGAAGTTGGTAATATTCCACAAACTTTCCTCACAACAAGTGACGGGGAATTGTATTTTCTAATAGAAAATATAGACAACAGCTTTCGTTTTATATACATATATCTATGCAAGTATGCTTAATATTATAGTATGGAGATTAATATTGTAGGCCCATGGTGAAAAAAGATACCTGGTAATTTTGCTTAGCTGTGACTCCGGCGGTGAGAGGCGGGCTCCCCGTGCGGTGGTAGGCATCAGCGCCCAGGGATGTGCGTCGACCACCGAGGTGGCAATGAGCAGGATGACCATCTGAATCTCCGCACCGGCCATGCGGCGAAAGCTGCGACCCCGGCAGCGACAGGCGGGCTACTCTGTGCGGTGGTGGGCATCAGTGCCCAGGGATGTGCGACGCATGATCTGCCAGTGCATGCATGCACGCCGCCAAGCAAAAGCACGCACACAATGGAAGGAGGGACCCGAAGGGGGGGGGTGGCGGGGAACGAAAGCACGCCGCCAGGCGCGTGCACATTTTGTCCACCCATACGCAGTGAGCAGCATACGCGAAGCGGCATTTTCGTTGCCATGGCAATGAAAGCTTCGCAAGATGGCGTTGGGCTGTCCACTGTCCGTACGTATAAGTGCATGCTGTTAGCTGTGGACACATGGAGAGAGCAGCCATCTTTGACCATCCCTACGCGTGCATGTAGGCCTTTGAGAGATTTGATTGCATAAGGGACTCGCATGGCGAGTGCATCGCATGCGCTGCTATCGCCAGGCGAGACCTAAAAATGATAATGGACCCCCTTGCAATAACTGGGCAGTAAAAGACAACAATAACTGAGCTGCAGTGGGTCTTTCCGTCATGTATGTATAAATGACACTCCAAACCTGAGGACAACAGGCATATCGGCACTTTATACACCACATTAGAAAACGAATTGGTAATAACTACAACAAAAATTACAATTATAACAATAAGGTTTTTTTTTAATACTTTATTTATTCAGTTTTAAAGAACAACGGAGCAGTTGTGCATAGTTTTAAACATATATTTAACTCCAGTTATTGCCATATAGTTATAACAATAACGTTTAAGCCACTATTGAAGTTATTTGATTTCACATGAACTGGCTCCCTCCATTTTTATATTCATGGGGGGATTGAACTGAATTTCCGGCATTAATGACCTTCAGTTATTAATCACTTTCTTTACTGGTCTACCCTTTTCAAATTGTTTTTCTCTGTAATTACGAAGAATCAAAAAGTGTTTCTATTAATGTCCATACTGCTTATATTATGCACCAATTTTACAGAGAAATGTGTTAGTTGCAAACGAGAAAGGCAAGATTCCCAAGACCTGACCAACTTTGCTGGCGCGAAGTTTATGTGGGAGAGAACTGGCCTCCTCTAGCAGCAAAACGTATGGTTTGATCAAAGGAGCTTTGGTTAAGGTCTACAGTAAATATGACTAACCATTGATCACATCCCTCTGTAATTTTATGCCTGTTTAGTAATAAAACTACAAAACAGGCACAGCCCAGGTACTATGCTTAGCTGTTGGTGTTATTTACGGACTGGGATTTGTAGTCTTTCTTGTGCTCTTTGCCATCAGGCCGTGGCATCGTCATCACTTTAGAGATTGTCCCACTCCTGCTAAGTGCTTTGAGTTTCGTTTCTAGTGGTAGCATAAATTACATTTAATTAGTGAGAAGGCTATTGGCTGGTTCATCTTTTCAGTGCCAATGCAATATTTTTCTGCATGTCTCTGCCAAATGTTTTTTTTTTCTGCTGGACTGCGAACAAATCTGAGAGTGCTTCTAAGATATCTCCGAAATGTAGCTAATAAAGCGCCATCTGACGTCAAATGAATCTAGTGAGGACAGCAAAATGGCTTGGAAACATGGGGCGGGAGCGGGAGAGGCGTGCAGAGACGCAGGAGCTAGGTACGGGTAAGCAAGTGATGACATGAGAACTATTTCAACATCTGTGTACGTCATACATACTTTTCAAGTGCATATTGCAGCTGTCACAACCAATAGCAGTTAGCTGGAAATAATGAACTCCATATTGCCATTGCCTGTCGTCTCGCTAACATGGCATAAACATTAAATGTACTTGGGTAGTATCACAACAAAATCGCCTTGATCAGACAAAATGTAAAGAAAACACGGGGGAAGCAAGCTGTTATTCTCCAGAAACACGTATACTATGGAAAGCTGCCAGTATAGCTCTGGCAAGGATGGTGAGCCATGGAATGAAAACACGTGAGTGCGCCCATCACAACGTCAGCGAGATTGAGAACACATTCTGATAGGGCCTGAATAATAAACAAGTAATACATATGTTCTCGCAAAATTCCTCCCACGATAGAGTGCAGATTTACCACGTTTTGAAATGTAACATATTCCCAGTGGTTGGTCTAGAGAGCGGCGGCTGCCTCGGGTTTCTGGGCGTGATACTGACAGTGCGAGTAAAGTCCCATCATAGGACGCTGCCGTTTCTCCCTTGCAGAAATGTACCCACGGGCAAAGGAAGCCCATGCTTTGTAATTGCACTTTTTCTCCACAAGAAAACGTTTTTTTCCCATGGTAAAATCCCTTCCCGTGCATCCCACGGAGTCTGGTGCGCCATTCCTCTTCCTAGCCTGGAAAGCGATTTAACAGAGCGTTGGCTAAAGCAAATCTCGGACCATTTCTAGGGTGGGAAACGGTCAGACGGGAGTTTATCAACAACACGTTTGTCAGCATTCACAAATGCATAAGTAAAAACACGCATTGATCTACCCACTTCTTAACCCTTGTGCAGAACTTGAAGGCACGTGTGCAATTGTATGCAGTCATGGAACTGCAGTACTGCACAATAGTTCATCAGTAAGGTCTGTCATTTAGTGGTGGGCGTGGACTTTGAAAGGTGTTTTTCTTTGAAGCAGAGATTTCGAGGTTGAGGTCACTTGTGATACCTCTTGCACAACTCAAAAAGCCCCAGGTTTAGATTCTACTTAAAATTGTGTCATGTGGGTCGGAGTAGGGAGGTGTAGAGATCGGAAGAGGGAAAATCTTGGTTTACTGGTGTATGTATGTAACTAGGTTTAAAAAAAAATATTATTTTAAAAGGTCATTCCACGTTCTTGCTTCCAGGGAGGAGAAAAGGAGCATGTGAATCTACAGCACTACAAATTGCAAAACACTTGCAACAGGTATGTAAGGTTTTCCGTTTTCAGCATATGTGCTGCTGCAGATCACATGCTCTGCATGGACTGAAAAGCAGTACTCGTCACCCTAATACGGTGCCACTTGTAAGACATGAATGTCCGTACAGTAATACTTTGTGAAAGGGTTGATCCTGGATTACGCTGTGAGGCCCGTTTTCGAAATTGAGTTTCCAACAGAGGCCTGGCCAAAATCTACAAAAAGTTGCTTAGTCTTTCTGCAGAATTTGGCACTGCCAGTGTCACACATAAGGTCACATAACATCAAAGGTGAGTTGGGCCCTTTACACAACCAACTGAGATTAGGGGAAAGCTTAGCAAATCAATAGCTTGATTGAAAAGTAAAGAACAGACAACTTAAGGTAGAAATCTAGTATGTATTAAAGATAACATAACGTGTATTAGTAAAGAGCATGTTTCCCCAGAAGGGTATCTTGGCGGCGGCGCTGAATAACAGATGTTTATTGTAACACAACACAATGGTATGCATTTTATTGACCTCGGAAGCATGAAAGGAGGAGCAGATCTGCCAGGATTAGAACCTGTGACCATAAGGTCAAACACAGGCTCCTGCAGTGGATGTCTTAGTCCACTAAGCCACCAGACCCAGCTTAGATGACCTAATCTTTAAGCACTTGAATAAATGGCTCCTATACCGTTACAGCTTGCAGTTCACCAAATCTACAGATAAAAGTGATTTAAATAAGGAAGGCCACTTTCCATGAAAGGTACTCTGGTGGGTAAGAGTGTAGTGGCACAAATGGTGGCCTAAAGAGCTGTGTAAGAATCCTGTTACGCTCCCATGAAGAAACTGGTAGCTCTCCACAAGCGCTCACCTTTTTAAGTGCTTACATAAAGGCTCTAACCACAGGGATCTTGAAGACTGACTGGTGTCCTCTATTTTACAGGTAAGGTGCTACGGTGGCAAAATGTAGCTTGATAAAATAGTAGGCTAATCCAGCCCTTTGAAGGTGCAGTAGGTAACAGATGAGGTCTTGCACCAAGACCTGTAAGATCTAACAGAGATTGTTACAACAGTGGACAAAAACCTTTTTCTCTGTGAGCGCGGAAGAAACCTTTCAGGATTCCTTTAGAATCTGCATTTACTTATCTCAAAAGTAATTGCACCCAAATTCTAAAACTTCAGATGCCAATCAAGGGAATCAGCACCCTGAGGTTGGGCTGTTTCAGATGTTCTTGTTATCATGTGAGGAAGTCTGGACAACATTTTGAGGGGGTGTGTAGACATTTTGAGAAAAAGGGAGCACTATGGCTGCCTTGCCCAGGTAGGTACAACGAGGATGTGTCTTAATGTTGCTTGTCACATTTCCCTCACTACACTCAGAATGGCCATTAGTGGAGGAAAAGCATATGCAAATATCCCTGACCAACACCTGCAAAGAGCACTGTCCATGGATTATGTGTGTACCTGGAGATAAAGCTTGGCATTATGCATTCTCACTTGTGGCGACAGATCTAACACTGGGCTCCCCCAGTGGTGGAAGTATTGGTGGATTAATACGACAATTAATTCCAATACATGTGCTTGCTGATGCATTCTGCTGACTTATCCACAAAGACGTTGTCCACTCCTGGGAGCAGAAGGACCTAACAATGAATGGCACACTGACAGATTTTATCTACTAGCTTGGACAATTGCTGTGAGTGTGTGCCCCCTTGGTTTTGTAAGTAGTACACAGTAGTCATGTTGTCAATGTAAATGAGTAATGTTTTGTTGCAAATCAGTTTGTAAAACACTCAGTGTGCTAGCTGAACTACCATCAGTTTGAGAATATTAATGTTCAAGCAATGTTGCTCCGGAGACCATTGCCCTTGAAATGTAAGCTGGCCCATGTGTGCTCCTAAGCTGGCCCATGTGTGCTCCTCACCCCATGAGGGAGGAACCTGGAATGCTGGTAACTTGTGGTTGAGGACAGGCCTGCGCAATAACAAGTTCTTGTTGATCCATCATTGCAGTTTGTCCTGATCCCTGGGCTCCACCAACACTAGATCCTTCCACTAACAAGAGGGTGCATTATTGTGATCTGGCAAAGATACATCCGTCCGTCAGCAGCTTTGCCAGATCACGTAAATCACTCGACTGGCGATAAATAGAGACTCCAACCGACGGGTGGAAGTCATTAACTGAATCATTCTGAGACTCCAACCGGCTGGTGGAGGTGTATGTGGTTTTACTCGTAAACCCATGTTTAACTAGGAGGAATTTGACAAATTGCAGAGATACCAAAGAATAGTTTTTTGGCTGCCATCCCCCACTCCTGTCCTGAAGAAGACCCACCTTGACGCATTTCACTTTTGCACAACTTACAGGGTCGAAACGTTGACGTACTGCATATGTCTACACAACGCTCATGATCACAGTCTTATTTGTCATTGGATCCTGAAGCATATGTGCTAAAATAATAAGGACATACAAAAAATCTTTCTCCTCCCCTTTTTAATTGCACGCTTAATTGTTTCTGTATATAGTGTACGGTCTTTATCACCAACCACCACATCACTTTTTTCACCACATTCACATATTTCATATTGCAATTGAAATTGTAAATTGCGACAGCCAAAATTACCTGATTTTTTCTAAATATATTATTGAATTCTAATTTTGGTGTGTGTTATATAATTCTTCCTCCTTTGCAAAATCATTAAATATGTGTTATATGTAAGCTGTAGCTACTTGCCCTAAACAATTAAAACCCTGACATAACCAATTTTTAGTTTAATATTTCTTTCTTGCAGCTGCTGCCCCGGATGCCTCCCCCAGAGTACAGGCTTAGATGACTGACTCTTCTGGGAGAACTCTAACGGCTGGAATGGTGGACACTGGGAGGTGACCACTGAATTGTCTCCAGCTCCTGCTTGTTGTCTGCAAAACCCAGACTTTGCGGACTGTGCTCAAAGGGGCCCATTGGGCATTGCAGCGCCTGCCCAACCAGGAGCTGCCCTATGATGAAGCATGACACCTCCAATGTGTGAGAGTGCCCTTGCTCCTTATTGGAGCTATCCCTTTGCAATCACGCTTTTCCTTTGGAAGCACCTGGCTGAAACAATATACTATCTGTGCCTGCCCCCGTATTCCCACCCCTCCTCCTTTCTCTCCCCGTTTCCCACATAGGAACAGCATACTATTTTCCTTTCATCATACCTTGACAGCAAGCCAACAGAGCCATTGTGCCATTGTGTGCCATCACCCAAAGCTATTTGCATGCCTGCAGCATCAATTCACCTGCTTTCTTAGTTTAATGGTAGGATATGCCATATACTTTTTTGAAAGCCCTTTTTTGTGATATATACACAAGTGAATCTGGTGGGGGACTTGTGGTGGCACTGTATACTTCTTCTCAACTCTAGGTGCGACGATAGTGGCGTTGATGGGTTTTTAAAAAAAAATTCTGTAGAGCATTTTTGCATGCTCTTTAACATCTGCAGAAACTCTGCCTTTGAGAGAGTCTCAAAAAGGATGTCATCCTCCTCCTCTACTATATGGTGCTAAAGTATGTGATGGTCCTCCGTATGGTAGTCAGAGGTATTGCCAGGTATGGACGGTTTAACAGGATATTGCTCCAAAGACAGGTCATCTGGGAAGTGGAGATTATAGTCTTGCCACTGGTCCCCTCCATCATCTGTGGGTTTAGGTCCTCATAGATGTCTGGTTGATCTGCAGTGGGATCCTGATTTGAGTTTGTATGAATTGACTGTGCTGGGGATGAGGACTGTGTAGATGACACTGCAGGTGGAGGTGGGGGCTACCTGGGCATTGTTTTTTTTTAGAATGTTGTATGCCATGAATGTTATGAGACTGCCTCCTCGTTGGACTTGGCACTTTGTGGCTAAAGTTTCTTAAACTTTTTGCCTTCCTCCTAGACCTTTTTCTGACATTATGTTGCCCGCTTAGATGCTTTGGGCACTTTGCCACTGCTGATCAGTATCAAAGTGCAAGTGCTCCCTGTATAAAGTGTTATGGTAATTGGTTGTCCATAATGGGTATGTTTGCCTTACTAGTAAAGTCCCTAGTAAAGTGCACTATGTGTGCCAGGGCTGGTAATGCAAATGCTACTCGTGGGCCTGCAGCACTATTAGTGCCACCCACACAAGTAGCCCTAAAAAGAGAACTCAGGCCTGCCACTGCAGTGCCTGCACGCAGTTTGCAAACTGCCATGTTGTCCTGACAAGTGCACTCATTTGCCAGGCCTTACCCTGCTCTTTCCATGCACATCAGACACCCCTATGGTAGGTCCAGGGTACCCCCCTAGGCAGGATGCAGTGTCTGTGAAAGGTAGGACATGTACTGAGGTGTGTACCATGTCCTGACAGTGAAATACTCTCCATTTCGTGTTTCACTGTTGCAAGGCCATCTTGCCCATAGGACAGAAAGGGGAAGGCTGTGTACTATGTTTCCAGCCTATCTTCCCATAGGCTTAAGACAGAGAGGTGAAGTTTAGTGTGCCTGAACTCACAATTTAATAACACATCTTTTTGTGAAGGTGGTTTTTGCATTGTGTGTTTAGAAACCACACTTTTAGAAGTGTCTGGTTTCTTTGTTCTAACAATTCTGTGTGTCTCTGCCTGGTTGTGGATTGACTGTCTGGATTCTAGGATCTGGGAAATGTCTTGACCCAGGGGAGGAGGTGAGACAGCAAAAGGCTGACCTGCATCTGAAGTTAAGGGGGGAGGAGTAGCCCCTGGAGGTGAAGAGGCCTGGGCTGCTACCATAAAAGAATGGCTCCACCTCTTGCTGAGTGATTGAGGAACCAGACCCCCACTAATCAAAGGAAGAAGGTGTCATTGGCAGGGAGACACACAGAACTGGTTTGGACAGGGGTCAGTGCCCCCCTGAACACAAAGACTTCTAAGACATTTAGGGGTATAAATTTGAGAGCTGAAACCCCTGAACGTTGGACTGTTCAAGACTGAAAAGGATTGAAACTACTTCGTGGTCAAGAGGAACATCTGCCAAGGAAGAACAGCTGAAGAGACTGAAGAAAAGGACTGACTCTTACTGTGTGTTCTGGGGCTGGCCTGCAGCTTGCTGATTTACAAAGGAGAGGCTAAGGAACTTTGCTGTGTGCTGTGTCCCCCTGCTTGAAAGGACTTTGCTGTGTGCTGTGTCCTCAAGTAACATTTTCCCAAGGGCCCGAGGAGAGCTGGCTCCCTGTTGTGGAAACTCAGGAACATCAAAGTTTCCAAGTGTGTCTCAGCGGCGCTGTGTGTGTATGCTTTTTGCAGCCTGAGACCTTTGTAAGCATTGCTCCGGGACTGTGTGGCCCGAAACCCAACTGAATCTCAGCGACGCTTTGTGCGTGTGCAGGCTGAGACTGCCATTGGGGTCCGTGGTGCTGGTTGGAAAGTGCCCATGACTGCAGTGCCCCCGCAGCGTGAATCATCGTCCACGCTGCTGTGAAGTTGTTTGTGGCCTGAGCCGTCATCGTAACTGAGGCTGGGGATCAAGATCGCCGCCGCCAGCCTGAGCCTCAACGTGCTGAAGGATTTCGTAAAGCTAAGGAAGTTGTGAGGTAATTGTGATCATTGTTCGCAAGAGGAATCTGCCCAAGATCATCAGCAACGGAGAAGGCAGCGCCGTAACCTGTCCGGCTACAGCGTCGCCTTGCATCAGAGCTGCGTCGTCATCGGGAGCGCCCAGCAGGACGTCTGACGAACGGGGAGAGAGAGAAAGCGAGGCAGCGCATCACCCAGGTAAGGTTTGGACTCCGGTCAGGAGCCGCAAGGGTGTGTGGCGTGGGGAGGCGCAGGAGGAGTACAGGAGTGCTTCCATCTCTCTCCCGCTGCATTGCGTTAGACGCGCTGAGTCCTCGAGCGACCTGGACCTGCCCGGCAGTACCAGGGCCACCCTCGGAAGTTCAGGACTGTTGTCTGTTTTCGGGGCCTAGTGGTGCCCGTGCTAATCGCATCGATTGGCCTGGTATTATTCCTGCATTACGAACTGCCATATTACTTGCATTGAGGATTGTATTATTCCTGCATTACGAACTGCCTTATTACGTGCATTGAGGATTGTATTATTCCTGCATTACGAACTGCCGTATTACTTGCATTCAGGAGTGCGTTATACTTGCATTAAGGAGTGCGTTATACTTGCATTACGAACTGCCTTATTACGTGCATTGAGGATTGAATTATTCTCGCATTACAAACTGCCTTATTATGTGCACTGAGAATTTAATTATTCTCGCATGACAACCTGCCTTATTACTTGCATTAAGGAGTGCGTTACACTTGCATTAAGGAGTGCCTTATACTTGCATTACGAACTGCCTGATTACGTGCATTGAGGATTGCATTATTCTTGCATTATGAACTGCCTGATTACGTGCATTGAGGATTGCATTATTCTTGCATTAAGGACTGCATTAGTCTAACGATACGAATCGCATTACGAACTGCATAGCATTGCATTAGGACTGCATTTGAACATCGTGAACTGCTCATTAATACCGCAAGAACCTACAAGTGTTTATTGGCCTAATAACCGGCAAAGTGAAATATAAGGAATATGCATATGTTGGATTCTTATTGTGTGGTCTTACCGTATTTTTCTTCTTGATAAAAATACTGCTATTTTCATACATCAGTGTGGTGTCCATTTGTAGTGTTATCACTGTGTCACTGGTGGTGTGGTTGCAAATACTTTACACATTGCCTTGAAGATAAGCATGGCTGCTCGTGCCAAGCTACCAGGGGGTTAGTAGGGGTATCAAAGAGGGTGTCCCTCCTTTCCCTGACTAGAAGCAAGGGTCCCTATTTGGAATAAGGTACCTACCTCAGCCAACTAGAGACCCCCAGTTCTAACACTCCTCCAATGTGAAGAGGCATTTTCGGTGTGAGACTGACCAATTGGAGGTGGATGTGACAGATTATATCCAGAGATTGGGTCTATCTGTAGCCTCGTTTTTTCTTAACATCAGTCTGCTTGCCTTTGTCTTCTGCTGGTGGTGGTGCTGTGCGCCAAGGCCATGGCTGGTCTTGAAGTCACCCTAAAGCTTGATGTTAGAACCAATAACTGGTTCCGAGGTGGGCAGTGTAGGCACTTGGGGTGAGGCTGGTTGTCTCAGGAACTTGGTGCTTTCTCTGAGCCTAAATGGGTCAGGACCAGTGGCTGGCAGACAGCTGTCTCCTCTTTGGAGGCTGTTCGGTGCTCCTCTTGAAGATGTTCCTTGCTCTGGAGCAGAGGCTCAGTTAGAGGTCGAACCACAGAGGGTAGAGCCTCTAGGTGTGTTGATTGAAAAATCTGAGGTAAAGTCTTTGTCCCGGCCCCTGGTTTAGTTAAAGGACATAGAGCAGAATGCTCTCTGAAGACCCAGTCACTACGTGAGACAAATTGGGGGCTCAACTTCCTTTGGGCCCCAAGTGTACCGGAAGGCCCACCAATTTGAGTAAGTTCCATCAACGCCTTAGAACTTGAGTGTAGTTGATGGCTTGGGAGAACCTTAATGCTGCATTCTATAATGCACCCACTGCCATCTCTTCGATGCAGACTGGTCTGTTTACACAGAACAGCCTTAAAGGTCAAACACTTCGATTCTTTGTGGTCTGCCTGAATGCCCCATGTTGGTCCAACCACAGGAACTTAGTTACACTTAGGACAGTATTTAAAGGGTGTATTCTCTATAACCGTGCTCCAAAGAAACGTTCTCATATGACCTGGCACCAAGGACGTTGTTCTAATTTGGTTCTGGTGTGGTTGCACTCTATTCGTGTATTTAATGTAGTTATTCCACGGTCTTGAGGTTGAAAATGTATATTTAGTAGGCCATGATTCCAGAGCTCTCACAGATAAATTCAAACCCAATGGTAGAAAAAAACAGTCTAAGGTGGAATTCTATGTCCTGTTACATTGTGGGTTTGGGGGAGATATAACAAGTCACCTAGAAACCTAAACGTCTACTTCACAGAAAACCAACGTGCAACATCTGTGCCCAACACTGGAGGCAAGGAGCATGCAGAAGGTAGGATATTCAGCAGCAAATGCTGCAAACATGTATTTACACCTCTTAAGTTTTATTTTGTGGATACCTGTCAAGCATGACTGGAGCCATTTTCTTATATAAAAATATGATAATGGCTCAAAATGGTTTTGTGAATCGGGCCACATACTATTACTAAACTCCTCTCTGGCATCACCGAATAGCATCGAACAATAAGATCAGGCAAAGGTCCAGAATAACTCTAGCGTTATCTCAAACAATGTCTAGGAGGCAGATGCTTTTCTGAAGTTGTTTCCCCATTAATTACTATGGACTAATGCAATTGTTAAATTCAGATCAAATCATATATTTCAAAAAATATTTTCAAAAAGTGGTCATGAACTGACACAGTTCATATTTATAACTTTCTGAACTACCTTCCTATTCTTGTCAACTGCATGACTTTAAAACAGCACATCATAAATGGCTATTGATTATAACAAAGTAGCTTTGCAAAAGGAACATGGCACAAAAATACAATAGGAGGGTACTATTTGATGTGAAGTACTATTTGATGTGAAGTTTTATAAGAACTAGTGCCTGCAATTAAAATTAAAACTGTAGGTTAAGCTGTTCAAAGATTGTAAAACAGTATTGTACAGCAATTACAAAAAAGTTGTCTCTTAATGAAAATTAAGTTGGTGTGCTACATACAAGAATTGCTAGCTAGAGCTACCCATGTTGGTACTGCTGGAAAAGGGGATTTGAAAAAGGAACTTTTACTTGAGGCAATTATAATTTTAATGTCAATTTCAAAAGAGTTTACTTCAACTAGGACCATGCTACTTTGTGTAAATCGATCTGGTTTGACTTCTTCCCATTACTAATTTCAATTCATCTTCAGTCCTCCCACTTCCTTCCCACCACTAATTTCCTTGCATCTATCCTAATTCTAAATAGTTGATCTCAGTAACTAACTGAACATGCCAAAAACCCATGTAAATACTTTATTACTCTCCCATAATGTAAAGAAGATTGTATTAAAAGCCACCTATAATAAGAAATGTGTTGTGGCCTTAGACGTATTTTCTATTTTGAATAAGCACTGCATGCAAGGACTGTGGGCAGCCTCTGGGTAGGAAATTTCTACTGGGTGCCAGTGGAGACTGGGAGCTGAGCTGGGCTGCTGACAATGTTGATGGTGCTGTGTGTATGAAATAAATTATCTTGTGAAATCTTTCCGCCTCCACAACTCAATGCAATTCTTACTTTTTTCTTTCTTGCTTTTAATACTTCAATACAAGTGAGAAGTGATGTCACAGTGCAAGCCCACAAGTCCTCTACTGTTGCTGGGCCAGCACTAAGAGGACGTCTCCCCTCTACTTGCTGAGATGAACAAGTTACTTACCTTTGGTAACGCTTTTTCTGGTGGATACAGTATCTGCCTGTGGATTCCTCACCTTGTGAATATTCCCTGCGCCAGCAACATTCGGAAACTTTTGTAGCAGTCCACGCCGATGAGGTCGAAGGCGACGTCACAGAGGCACGGCTCCGCTCGCCACTCCACTGACGTCACCGGCTCCATAAGAAGACCTCGTCGGCGTGATGGCGTCAGTTCCGCCCTTTTTTCCGGGCCAGCGAGGCACACGGACGGACTGACAGCAATATATACACAGTATACACAGTACATATTATACAAATCAACACACACAGTGTGGATAATAAAATAGAAAGGCAAAAGAAACAACACAATGCCTTTGACAGCAACAAATACATATACCAAAGGTATACAAGGGTGGACAACGGGGAGGCAGGTGGGTCAGTGAGGAATCCACCGGCAGATACTGTATCCACCAGAAAAAGCGTTACCGAAGGTAAGTAACTTGTTCTTCTGATGGATACATCTGCCAGTGGATTCCTCACCTTGTGAATAGATTCCCACAGCAATCCCCACTCCCGGAGGAGGGTGTCCACCCTTCTATACCAAAAAGTCCTGAAGGACAGAACGAGCAAAGTGTCCGTCCCTCCTCACCTCGGAGTCTAAACAATAATGTTTCGCAAAAGTGTGGAGGGAGGACCAAGTTGCCGCCCTACAAATGTCCTCCACAGGAACACCCCTAGACAAAGCAGAAGTGGAAGACTTAGCTCTAGTGGAATGGGCTCTTAAACCCTCTGGAGGTTCCTTACCAGCCAAAGAGTAGCATATCTTGATGCACAAGACAATCCATCTGGAAAGGGTGCGCTTGTGCATCGCTCTGCCTTTCCTGCAGCCAACAAAGCCCACGAAGAGCTGGTCGTCAACTCGAAAGTCTTTTGTCCTGTCAAGGTAGAAGCTCACCGCCCTCTTAGGGTCCAAGCGGTGAAGTCTCTCCTCCTCCTTGGAAGGGTGAGGGGGAGGATAGAAGGTAGGGCGGGTAATGGACTGCCCCAGATGGAAGGGAGTTACCACTTTAGGCAGAAATGCAGCCCTGGTCCTGAGTACCATTCTTTCAGCATGAATGGTCAAGAACGGGGGTTTTGAACTCAGAGCTTGAAGCTCACTTACCCTCCTTGCCGAGGTGATTGCAATAAGAAAAACCGTCTTAAAAGACAACAGTCTCAAAGGACACTTGTGTAAGGGCTCGAAGGGAGAACCCATAAGATAAGTTAAGACAAGGTTTAAGTCCCATTGAGGCACAATAAAGGGAGTAGGAGGAAACCTGTTTGTAAGGCCCTTAAGAAATCGTAGAACAATAGGTGATTTGAACAACGACGGCTGATCTGGCAAGCAAAGGAAAGCCGACAAAGCCGATAAGTATCCCTTAACAGTAGCCACAGCAAAACCTTGCTGAGCAAGAGAAAGGGCAGACTGCAGAATGTCAGATAAATGAGCCTTCAAAGGAACAATTGACTTCTCTCCACACCAGAGTACAAATTTAGACCACCTGTAGGAATAGATAGATTTGGTGGAATGACGTCTGGCAGACAAAATTACATCTACCACATCAGGCGGGAGAGAAAAAGAATTCAGGTTGCCCCGTTTAATCTCCAGGCATGAAGGTGTAAGCTGTGGGGGGTGTAGAACCTGCCCCTCAGATTGCAAGAGGAGGTCTGCACTGAGAAGGAGACGGAGCGGAGGGCACGAGGAGAGGTGGAGAAGATCTGTATACCACACACTTCTTGGCCAATCCGGGGCGATCAATATGACTTGGGCCCGGTCTTGGCGAATCTTCCTCAGACCCGAGGAATCAAGGGTATGGGGGGAAACGCGTAAAGGAGTTGTGAGCTCCAACTCAACTGAAACGTGTCCCCCAACGCTCCCTGCATCGGATACTGGAGACTGCAGAATGACGGGCAGTGAGCGTTCTCGTGAGTGGCAAACAGGTCCACCCGAGGAGTTCCCCACGTCCGAAAGATGTGACGAACCACCTCTGGATGGAGCCTCCACACGTGGTCGGCGGAGAACTGCCGACTGAGACTGTCTGCACGCACGTTCAGAACTCCGGCCAGATGATTTGCCATCAGACAAATCTGATGATCCTGAGCCCAGGACCAGAGACGCAAAGCCTCTCTGCAGAGACCAAGAGACCCCACTCCTCCTGCTTGTTGACATACCACATCACGGTAGTGTTGTCCGTCAGGACTTGAACCGACTGACCGTGAAGGGAAGGGAGGAAGGCCTTGAGTGCCAAACGTATCGCCCGCAATTCCAGAAGGTTGATGTGAAGCAACCTTTCCTCTGGAGACCAAAGACCTTTGATCTCCAGATCCCCCAGATGCGCACCCCACCCTAAAGTAGATGCATCCGTTATCACTGTGGCCACCAATGGAGGTAGATGGAATTGAGACAGATTGCCCTCCATGCTCCACCAAGACAGATCCGCCGCAGCTTCTCTGGAGATCCTCACAGACTCCCTGAGATCTCCTTTGTGCTGATACCACTGCCTGCGGAGGCACCACTGGAGCGCCCTCATGTGCCAGCGTGCATGGTTGACCAACAGAATGCAGGAAGCAAACAGACCGAGCAGACGAAGGACCTTCAGTACTGGAACGACCGCTCCATTGTAAAATAAAGGAATCATTTCCTGTATGTCGAGAATCCTTTGTGGTGATGGGAATGCTCGACACACAGTAGTGTCCAGTACCGCCCCTATGAACAGGTTTCGCTGAGAGGGCACCAGGTGAGATTTGGGCACATTTATCGAGAAACCCAATTTGTACAACAGCTGAGTTGTTATTTGCAGATGATGTAGCACCTTCTCCGGCGACTCCGCTTTGATCAGCCATTCGTCCAGATAGGGGAAAACCGAAATCCCCGACCTCCTGAGATGTGCTGCCACCACTGCCATCACCTTCGTGAAGACTCGGGGTGCAGTGATAAGACCAAATGGAAGGACCGCAAACTGATAATGTTGCGATCCTACCGTAAACCGGAGATACTTCCTGTGCGACTTCAGGATGGGGATGTGAAAATACGCATCCTGCACGTCGATCGACACCATCCAGTCCAGAACATGCGCATGGGTGAGCATCTTGAACTTTTCTTACTTCAGATAAAGATTCAAGATCCTGAGGTCCAATATCGGACGCAGTCTGCTGTCCTTTTTCGGAATCAGGAAATACCGGGAGTAGCATCCCTGACCCCTCTTCTGCTCTGGAACCACCTCTATCGCACCTTTTTGTAATAATTTCAGGACTTCCTCCTGTAGGAGAAGACGGTGGTTCTCTGAGCAAGCCCCTTGACAAGGAGGGTAATTTGGAGGGAACACCCCGAAAGGGAAGGGTATACCCATTTTCTACAGGATCCAGAACCCAAAGGTCTGTAGTAACTGATTCCCAATCTTGTAGAAAATGGGTAAGCCGGCCCCCACAGGACCAGCATGATCCAGAAGGGCTGCTTTGCGGTGGTGGGAGGGGCTGAGGAAGAGGAGGAGGAGGAGAGCTGACGGCCACGTGTGCGACCCCTGATTCTGCCTCTGTACCCCTTATACAGAGAGCTCTGCTGTTGTTGCTGCTGGGTCTGCCTGTAGGAACGAAAGGTTGCCCTTCCGAAACCCCTATATCTCTTAAACGATCCTCTTGACTGGGATTGAAGGCCCAAAGACTTAGCCGTAGCCTTACTTTCCTTAAAACGTTCAAGTGCAGCATCTGCCTTTTTGCCAAATAGTCCAGAGCCATCAAAAGGCAAGTCCAACAGCGTTGATTGCACATCAGGGGAAAACTCTGAAGACTTAAGCCACGCACTCCTCCTAGTGGCAACAGAAGACCCCATGACTCTTGCTACTGAGTCCGCTGTGTCCAGTCCACTTTGTATCACCTGACGTGCTGCTGCCTGGGCATCCATCAAGACCTCATTAAAACCAACCCTATCCTCCTCAGATAGTTTTTGAGCCAATTTCATTGCAGAATCCATGAGCGCATGAATATAGCGTCCCAAAAGGCAAGTGGCATTTGTAGATTTAAGGGCCATGCTGGCCGATGAAAAGACCTTTTTGGCCCGACTGATCTAGTTTTTTAGCTTCTCTGTCACTTGGGACCTGAGGAAACGCACCCTTAGATTTCCCTGAACAAGCAGCCTGAACCACCAGGCTCTCAGGCGACGGATGTGAAGTTAAAAACTCTGGGTCCCCTGGAGCTGCCCTATACCTCCTGGCAAATGTTTTAGAAACTGCGGGAGCAAAAAAAGGCTTATGCCACACCTCCATTACAGGATCTATAATGGCCTCATTAAAAGGCAACAATGGTTCTGAAACCATAGTAGGAGAATGCAGTACCTCTGTTAGAATGTTTGACTTGAATTCAGTAGAAGGCAACTGCAGATCTAACAGCTCAGCTGCCTTCCTTATGACTGCATGATATGGAGCCACATCCTTTGAGGGTTCATCAGAAGGTGGAGTAATTTCCCATTCAGGAGATAAATCCAAGCCACTAGCCTCCTTAAGTTCTTCAAAAACGTCATCAGACTACACAAGCTCTCCTTCTGTTGCCTCTTCCAAAAGGTACCTTTGCTCATCAAGCACCCTTTGAGCCTCCCTCCTAGACCGGATCCGTACAACCGGCGTCGGCGGCGCCGTGATCGAATCCGACGGCGCCGGTACCGGCGTCGAACGTGGTTCCACAGGAGCAGCCGGCATCCAGTGAGGTCGAGTCGGCGCCGGTGAAGAAGGAAGCGGCGTCGATGTCCTCGGCGCCGGCAGATGCCAAGACGGTGTCGCCGGGAAAAATGGCATGAAGGGGGCCAGTGGATATGCCTGAGGCACTCCCAAACTGAAGGCCATAGGACCCATCGGACCCGAAGGTGCACCAGTGGAGTACATAGCTCTTGAAAATACCCCGTACATTGCATTTAGATAATGCGTGGGGTCCTGACCTGGTCCAGGGAACGCAGGGTACTGATCAGGCATCACCGGACTTGGGCCAACCGGCGCCGACGGTGGAATTTGCAGGGTCGAAGGCTCGCCCGGTGCTGAGACGGAGCCGGAGACGAAGCCGGAGCCGGGGATGGAACCGGCGTCGGAGATGGAACCGGCGCCGGAGATGGAGTCGGAGAATGAACCGGTGAAGCCACTGGAGAAGAAGGACCAGCAGGTTAATCCGGAACGGGTGAGGGAGACACAGAGTCCTTACGGTTTCGAGAAGGTGACTTCGACTTCGGAGCCGTACTCTTGTCAGAGTGACGTCGAGAAGAATGTCTCCTCTTCTTTTTGTGCTTCTTAGATCTTGAAGCATGCCCCAAAGTCGACTTCGACGCCGACCTCGATCTCGACCTCGATCGTGACCTCGTTCTCGACTTCCTCCTTCCTCTCTTCTCTTTGTTCATCCTCGCGATGAAGAGTTTCGCCTCTCTTTCCTTGAGAGCCTTGGAGCTCATCTTGCGACAGCAAGAGCATCCATCCACATCATGGTCCGAAGATAAACACCATACACAGTCGTCATGTGGATCCGTAATAGACATATGTGTTCCACATTCACGAAAGGACTTGATCCCCGATCTCTTTGTCGAAATTTTCACAAAGAAAGGACAGAGAAATCTAGTAGAAACACAAAGTAACAGTGAAGCTACAGATAGAGATTCCCGAAATCGGTTGGCGTCGACGGCGCGGAAAAAAGGTCGCGAGCGGAGCCGTGCCTCTGTGACGTCGTCTTCGACCTCATCGGTGTGGACTGCTACAGAAGTTTCCGAATGTTGCTGGCGCAGGGGATATTCACAAGGTGAGGAATCCACTGGCAGATGTATCCATCAGAAATCACAGTATGACAGAAGGGGCTAGGAATGAAGGCTTGACAGAGCTGGCAAGCCGTGGTAATCAGGAGCGCACCACTGCGTCCACCTCCTTCTTTCTACTGAACCTATCACTAGATGTCTGGAAGGTGCACAGCATGTTAGCCAGCGGCGGCTCCTTCAAAGAGGCAGAGGAGTGCCGCCCCACTGCTTCGAGCAGTGCAAAAAGGAAAAATAAAATTATAGTAACACTATGTTATTATCATTTTATTTTTCCGTACTGAGGCAGTTTTGCGGGGCTGAGCTGTCATCACAGCCAGCAGGGGGAGGAGTGTTTTGTGCAATTAAGTGTACATGATGGTTTGGCCGGCCATCTTGGGCCGGCCAAACAGACATGCGCACTTAGCATGTTCTCCACCTGGCTGTATTGCACAGCCTGGGTGGAGAACATGCACAGGCTTTCACTCCCCATCCGAGTGCCGAACCAGGCCCCTCAAACCAATCACGACACTGCTGTCATGCTGGTGACAGCAGCGTTAATTGGCTTGGAAGCCTGTGTGAATCCCTGCGTCAACTGAAGAACAGAAGAGGACGGAGGAGTGTTGGTGGCCGGCAGCCAGGTAAGAGGAAATGTTTTTTTTTTTAACCCAACCGTAATATTCCGTGGAAGCTGCCACTGATGTTATCTACAACACGTGCCAAAACCCTCACACCTACAAAGTATATGAATGGCTTTATGCCATGTGTGACAACTTAACCAATCCTGACATGGAACACAACACCACACTGTCTTCTGGGACTTGTAGCTATTGTTTGGAAACATTTACTTAACACCTCCTCATACCAGAATGCTAAATGTTGTTCCCTAAAGGCGAGGGCTAGTTGAACATGTCTCACTAATCATGGGAACCTTAAGCAGTCGTGTATGCAATTCAATAAATAAAATATGCCCAATGGCACATTAAAGGATATTGTAAACCACTTTGCTGTACTGGGACTTTTAAATGCACTAGTTCTAGTCTCATGCCTCTATATAGTCTTGATGCTCCCTTGTGACTTGTGATATCCCTACAAAGTTCCTTTGGATGCCCTTTAGTCCCCAAATATTGCCTGTCACCTGCAGAGTCTTTTTTTTGTATGTGACCATTTACCAGAGCACTCTGAGGTCAAAATAAAGTGATGTGCAGCCCTATAAAAAACAACATAGATAAATTAATAATAATGCTGGAGAGATGAAGCAACTGAGCTCACTAAAATGGCAAGTTCCTGAATGTATTGTGTGTTGGTATTTATTTAATTCTAACCTCACGTGGAGCAAGTACGCGCTGTACATCAAGCTGACCTTGGTAACAAGTCAAGATTGTGTGCTTCAAGAGACGATGGGCGGGCAAATGGTGTCATTTTTGTGTGCCTGGTTGGATTGTGGAAGCATGTAGGCCTCTTATCTATGGTAGATATGGTGCAGCCCCTAACATTTGGTTATTATCCATCCAGCGCCTAGAAGGAATTCAGTTACGCAGTTATACAGGGTGCCCTATTAAAACGTTTCAATAAATATGACAAACAGTCGGCCTGCAGTATTGGCAAACTGCATGATTGCCCACGCAGGCTTTGTGGAGCAAGGGTACCAGAAGGCTGGATAGCCTATGATATGGGAACGCAGGGTGAGAACAAGGTACAAGCGTGCATGCCAAAGGTCAAAGGTCTTGAGATACAAAAAAGGAAAGTCAGAAGGTGTGGTCTTCACTGGGCACTTAAGTCAAAGAGGCTGTTCACAACCTTACCTGGGATCAGAAAACCACAAGCCCCCGGAACCTCTAGGAGCAGGGCACGGGTATTTAAAAGCCAAAAGTAAAAGATTGAAAAGGTTTGTTAGAAACAACACATGAAAAGCTGGACAAAGATAATCAGAGTGGAAGTGTTTTGTAGGCTTGAATTTAAGACTGAAGTACGCTTTCCTCTTTTCTACAGGATTTTTGGAAAAAAATGTGCCTCCATTATAAATACCAATGGGGCATGTATATTTAAAACCACAGTAAAGGCCTGTTTTGCACACTCTACATGGAACTCTTTATTGCACAGTTAAGGCGCAGGCGATGATGCATCTGTCATATTTTTTGACTGTCGATGAGAGAAAGCATTGAGGACGTTACCTTGGCACGTGAATTTCTTGGATGGAGTTGTAAGAAGTAACTTATCAGCCATCTCCCCGGGTCCAGCGCACCGGGCAATGCCCGGCTCTTTGTACTCCGACTTTACCCAGTCCGACAACCACTGCAAGTTACAGTCGCAGTACAGAGGATTGGCACCTATGGCACTGAGAAAAATGCAATATTAAATGCAGTTAAAAAAAAGTTTTATTTAATATTCAATCGATGCCACTTGAAAATACTACTGAAACTTACAGATGGGAGAGGGAGGAAAGGTCACTGAATGCTCCCTCAGGCACCGCAGAAATATCATTTCCATGTAAAGACCTAAGGAAAAGGAAGGGTAGGTGAGTGGAGGGTACACAGCATTTTCTGAACATGTCTGCATATTCCTGGCAAGAAGGTTTCCTCTTTTTAGCAAAGGCAGGTGAAAGGGTAACTAGGTAGACATTCTTGAGAAAATTGGGATTGAGTCCAAATATTCTGATTAATGGTTTAACCATGGCTTTCCTTGACAGTCTAGACTTGAGGCAAGAGAGGTATTCATAAAACTCAGCTCTTACAAAAAGTGCAGTCAGTACGAACAGCACTCTTACCTTTGGGAATCACATCTTTGTGACTATAGTTATGTAGGGCCCCATTCCTCCACACAGGGACTTACAGGCTACACAAGACACACTGCTAAGTTTAAACCGAGGAAGTGGACTGCCAGAAATTCAGTGCGGACTATCATCACCTCCAGGTGGCAACCACTGAAGGCAGAGCCGGTGCCCTCTTGTCAATGACGGCTATGACAGAATAACAGTTACAGAAGAGTGATCTGGGTCTTTATTCATGATAACTCTTACCATAAATACTGGTGAATGTCACCCAACTAAGATATGTCTCAATTAACCATTCCTTATCCAGGTACTGTTCTGTGACTGCATCTCAGCTAAAGCTGCTGGCAGCGCAGGTGAGTGAGGGGATACGATGCTAGGAGCAGCAAGGGACGTTATCCTGAATCGACTCAGTTTAATAGGCTTTTTGTAAGAGTATTTAGTCTTAAAAGGGCACCCAATTGAAAACAGCACTAATAAACACTATTGTAATCATTAATGTGGTTGATCTCTGTCAGCCAATTAATACATCTTTGGCCAGATCACACAAAACGTAATTTTGAAGCTAAAGATTTACTCACAGCAATCGCAGGGACTTTAAGCCATCAAATGTCCGAGCAGGAAGGCACCTGAGACGATTGTAGCTAAGAATCCTGAAAAAACAAATTTAGAATGTTTTCTTCATTGTCAATAGATTTAATGAGGTTTTCACAAAAACAGGAACAGTTATCCATATCTACGTCTGATCCCATTCAGCCCAGTCCCTCTGTAATTTTATGTTCCACTGCCAACCATCACCCTCACACAAGCCCTCCTGGTAGCCCACTTAAGTTAAACTTGCCTAATCGTTATAGCAGCATTGGATAGTGATGTTTGTTAGGAGGTCTTCAGTATGTCCCCATTCTGGGTGTCATTAGTACAAGTTAAAAGCATGGCGCCACTACAATAGTACAGCATCCTCTCTCGGGTTCATGCTCCACCTGGAGACCCAATCAGTAGGGACTTCTGAGTGCATTAAAAACTGTTGTGGATCAGGCTTCATGTTATTAGTTATACTGAAGTTATAAGATGCACACTTACAAGGTGAGCAGCTGGGTCATGTTGCTGAAGCTCTGGTTAGAAAGGGTGCTGATCCTATTATTGCTTAAATCTCTGCAAAAAAAATCAAACATATTACAAAATTCTAAAAATGTAGAAGTAGGAATCCCAAAATTTATACTCGATGCGTGGTTTACCATTGTCTGCAGTTAGAAAAAAAAGACGTCATAGTCCCACTCTATTAAATAAAAACCTGTATTTAGCGACCAAGCCCACTAGTTCAACAACTCTGGTCCTAAGTGATGGATATATCCTGCGCACAGTGAAGGTACAAGTACTGCTACCATAAGAATGTACAGATGTCCCAACCTCTCACACAACAACTCAGAATGTGAAGTTTGAGAGTTCCCATGGAGAGATTGGTCAATGGCTTAGTTTCTACGCATCATGATATCGCACTCCCTTCACAAAACTGACAATCTCCTTTCACCTTCTACTTCAAAGTCAGTCAGTTGGGACACTCCTCTACAAGGAGCATATCGTTCAGAAGAAACCACTTTAACTGCTCACTCGATATCAATGTTACCAAAGAGATCCCTCCCAAATGAAAATAAGTCTTACTTTGCACCTCACCTTCTAAGCTAAGCTGTGCTATATAAATAACCGCATCACATATGTATATAGACCAACACCAGTCCCTCTTTTGGGATGAGATTTATTTCTAAGCTATCTTAAACTTGTTATTATGCTTAGGTCCCTCCTGCTCACTGACATTATATGATAAAAAAAGGAGATACTTCAACATTCTGCTTACCAAGGGCCAGATGTACTAGAAGACTGGTCACAAAATGTGGTCGCGAATTGCACTCTAATGTTTGCTGCCAGTGTTTAATTTTACAATACTACTTATGTACTATAGATCACATCACAAAATATCCAGTCGCAGAGGGCTGCAGAATGACCTGCCTCATGAATATTAATTTGGCAGGTCGCCATTTGCAAAAAACTGCGATTTGCTACAAACACAGTGATGGGCTACCATCCAAGTGTTTGCATTCCCAAAATGAAATGTATTTTTTTACAGGACCCTGTGTTGCATTAAAAGAAAATTCTATTTGAGAACACAACAGGGGCAGGGGGAACTGGTAGAAGTCTTCTGGAACACTGCCTGCTGTCCCCCAAGGTTGGCCAACATGATTACCAAAGGGAAAACTTTCCAACTGGGACATCTTTCCCTTTGTGAATCCGTTACCACATCCTTTGAGGTCTCAGTAACTGCTTGAGAGTTTGGGACCTCAGTTGTGTTCGTACACCATTGATACACATACTGAGATTTAGTAAGGCGGGCACTTCCCTTTACAGTCCCTTCTCCTAATGGCGATTTGGTTAACTTATTTTGCAAATGTGAAATTGTGCTGATAAAAAATTTGTTTTGATACCACAAAATGGATTGATACACCAGACTCCTACTAACCACTGTTATGATCCATGTAGAATCTGTAATGGTTTGTTTTGGTCTTTTTTTTTTAACTAAAGAATAGTTCTATTTTAACGACAAGATCGTCCGCATAACATAGTTTTAATCTTAAAAAAATATCGTACATTATCTAAAAATCAAGTATCGCATATGGCATGCTCATAAGGTACTTACATGAGCGTTAAATGCTTGAAGTTGAAAAGGTCCTTAGGAATAAGGGTGAACTGGTTTCCATCCAGGTAGCTGAAAAAGTACAAAGCACCATTGTTGGGAACAAGGAACATGGCACTGGGACTTGATTAAAAACTGGCTTTTGTGTTTAAATACCATTTTCTCACTTGCACAGTATTGGATAATTTGCAGATGCATGCCTATCATGTCCTACTAGCACTCTATTAGAAAGTCTCAGACTTCATACTACGAGGAAGTGAGGGCTGGGGCAGGTGAGCTGGGCAGGACAGTGTGTCGGGGTAGGGCAGCAGGGGCAGGCATGAAACTGTGCTGATCAGGAAGAATTAGCCAGCAGGGTGAGTTATTGGAGCAGGGCGGTGTTATGGAAATGTGCAGGGGCAAGGCTTTGGGCAACAGCAGTAGGGCGGCAATCGAAGAATTCAGGGCAGGAGAGAGTGGCAGGACAGTGAGAGGGGTACAGCAAAACTGAGAAGGATAGTGAATGGGTGAGACGTGGAAAAAATGGCTTGGAAAAGCCCATGTTTGCATCCTGGTTGCAATCTTTGGCATGAAAGGCATTGCTATGGCTAAAAGTCTGACTTCCTTGAGCCACGTGCCATGGTGACAGGATGGCCAGGAAATAGTTGTGATTAATCACCTTTGAACAAGCCAGATGTTTACTTTCGCTGGATCAGATCACATACGTAGATTTACCACAACTCCCCATGTGTCCTGCTTAACACAAATGGGCCGTGACAGTAGAAGACAAGTATGCAAAACCAGCTGATGGCCGATTGCAGAAATATCATTTTATAGCAAAAGTTGAATGTCATTTTCTATACACGAAAGCATTTGTTTTCAGAAAACTGATTTACTCACATGAGCGGTAAATATTTTCTGAATCTCTGATTTCAAAAGTTCAAGTCACAGTATATTCGAACTTCACACACACACACACACACACACATGATAAACCCTACCCACTGTCATGCAGTAGAAAATAATCATTCACTGTGATGATCTACAAACTTTCTAAGGCATCGCCCACACGACGCTGCAACCCTTACAGCCCTTTATCAAAGCTTTTTGCCAAAAGTAGAACCTCCCACCTGTTCGCTTCAATATTGCCAAACGAAAGCTCTGGATAATGTCAGAAGCAAAAGTAATTTTTATTTAAAATGTGAAGGTATCATCTAACTACAAATGTTAGTTTATAAAATAAATAAATAAATAGGCTTTAGGGCACAAACAAAATATTTTATTTCACTAACTGCAACCGCCTTTGGTTCTAGTGTATCTCTGACTGCAAACAGATTGACCTTGAGCAAAGTGGCCTAGGGTCATGGAGTTTAGGGGTGTATTTGCTTTGAATATTTAGGTTTCAAACCGTTCTGCCACTATTTCACACAGCAAATTTGAAGATTAAAAAGATATGTGGCAAAAATGCTGAATACAGTCAACAGGTTCCTTTCCATCTAATACAACATCGCAGTACAAAGCCCAATCAGGTAAATGTTATACTTAGTAGGGGTGGGCAGAACTAGCAGAGTTTTACTCCGCGGAATTCCGCAGTTACCTAAAAACTCAGTGAGATTCTGCTGAGCTTTGAGAGAGGCGGAATTCCGGTCCGTCACGCGGCTTGTGCTTATTTTTAGTGCCGGGAGCGTGCCCTGCGCTGTTAAATCAGTGAGAATGGCACCACGTGGCACACCAGAAGGCGCTGCTTCTTTCTGCCGCACGAGTAGCTTTTCTACTCGAGCTGCAGCTTTCACAACACGAGCGGCAACTTTATCAACATGCGTGGTAGCGACCTCCACAAATGCGCGCATTGGAAAATATCACAAGGAAGCAGTCTAGCACTCTTTTTTTCATGCTCATGCTCACCAACTGAAAGCTGGAGAGCCGCACGCAAGAAAAACTCCGCCACGTAGCGGTTGGCAGAGTTTTTCCGAACTCCACGCTCCAAGTGGAGCACGGAGTTGACAAAACTCTGCAAACTCCGCTAGCGGAGCAGCGTTTACCGCCCGCCCCTAATCCTTAGCTGTTGCCTGTCAAGCTACTGTTCAACTGTATGATATTTTGTTAGAAAGGTTTTGCCACTCGTATAAATGAGTATAAATCAACTTGTAATTAAACTGTCTGGGAATGTTGCACACTTCTGAAACTGTAATAGCCAGTCAATGGAAATACTGGCCTGTGGTTTATGCAATATTTTGTGTTTGACACCTTCTAGGCAAGAATTTAAATATGTTACCAGAAAAAGTGATTTGTGTTTACATTTGCAGATAGTCACTGTGCTTACTGTATGAATGACCTTTTGAGGATGTACATTCTTTCTTTGTGACATCTATTAATCATATGGATTTGATATTGTTAAAATCATTTGTAAAGACTATTCAAGGAAATCTTGACTTTGACAGATTTGGCTACTCTGCCTGCTTCCTGACACATTCCTATACCTAAGAGGTGGCATCTTCTATGAACCAGGCTCGTCAGCTGCTCCATGTTCCTCTCAGCTTAGTCCCATTGGGGTAAGAGGCAGGCACGGCTCCTCCGTAATTGCAGAGAAGTGTTGCCCCACTGCTCAGAGCCAGCAGATGATAGATACAATGATAATAAAACAATATGATCACCTGAGATGCTAGCAGTTAGGCCGCCCATCCTTGGTGGTGCAGAGGCCAGGCAGGGGTTCATGTTGTCACAGTGGTGGTCTGTGACCCACAGAGTCAGATGGAATCAGGCATGGTCGCGTGTTGCCAGACCATAACTTGCGAATGTCAGTTATGTTGCTTGCCATATGCCCTTTCCCTGTTTTCTGTCTTAAAGGCCCATCGGCACTGGGGCAGGAAGCTGGAGGTGAGTCAGTCTAGTGGCACTGTATAAGAACGAGTGTGGAGCTCAGACGTGAAGGCAAGGGAGGGGAGAGAGAGTGCACCAGTTCAACACATGAATGATACTCCGTTTTTGCTAATACGAGGCTGCAAGGGTAGTTGTGGCGTTTCAGAATCATGGATGGGCAAAAATATCACATGTAAATTGGATCATTTTCATGTTACACACAGTGAGTGACAGATCACAAGTGGGCCTCTGGTGGCCCAAAGTATAATCAAAACTGAAATGAAATGAGTATGTAGTTAGTGTTACAACTGCAAGCGAAACCTAAAGCAGCAAAAAAGTGCTGGGCTCCGTGTAAGGAAGTGCCAGAGGCACAAACTGAGTACTGCACATCTCTAAGTGTTGTTAATCACAGGAGTGGTTTGCTCTAGATGGGAATCCGTACAGGGTAACAAAGACGTTTAGCCAAAAAACCCAAACATCGATATAAAAGTATCAAACTGATAGCATATTTACCATGTATCAGAAAAGCGTCCATCCCTGGAAGAATCAAACCACCCACTGGCCAATTGAGATAATGCATTTTATTTTATTTTGACATGAGGCATTGCTGGAAATACAATCGGGCTGACTACATGAAGCCTTACAAGTTATTTTCCATCTTTGTACCTCTGTTGTATTCTTGTTTGCAAAAGAATAGTTAAACTTAAATCCCATGCCTAGAATTTAGTGCAATTCTGATAATTTTTCTCATCACCTGAATCGATAGCCAAACAATGCAAAAACAAGAACCTTTCTCATTGGGCGCTCGGTCCATCTGTGGGAGGAGTGTGATATTTCATATTTCAAAACAAAAGCGCCCCGGGAAATACTGTTCAGTGTAGTTCGGTGTGAAACAATGCACACGATACACAGCACGCATAAGTTCTCCCTGGTCAGCATTCACCCCGAACCCCAAACTGTAATCAACGCACCCGGTGAGAGCCATCAACCCACAAGACCATCAAATGCGATGAACAGAAGCGAACGTTCTATTCAAATGAAGTGGGCACAATTAGGAATGGAGGCGTAAGAAGAGTAGAGCATAAAATTACCCCCAAATTCTTTTTGAATGAGGGATGTGCACGGAGTGTTACACCTTAAATAGTTGTGAAATGAGGGTGTACCTCTGAAAACAGCTGTTTCTCTGGGGGTGACATTGTTAAGCTTTGAAGGGCCTCATACTGCTGAGCTGCAGCTTGTGTGTAGCTACGTACATATCCCTCCCTCCCCGTGTGCACACAAACGACTTTCAGCAGTATGAGAATTGTTTTTACTGCGTAATGAGAAATCCTGCAGTGAGAACGTGTAAATTACGCATGCGTGAATGTGTATTATCTAGTATAGACTACAGAAAATACATTTTTACATTTTTATTACTCACACCACGTGATGCAAATTTGCTCCTCACCTTTTTATCTGAAAGCAAGATTTCATACCCCTTTTCTTCTACTGTATCCCACCCCTCTGTTGAACAGGATTCGACTGCTTCATGGGCTGCGTTCATGCTCCACAAGGTGACATACATGAAATCTCCCCCTCCATACTCTGAGCCCACTGGTTCACAAGGCAGATGGAAGGCGCATTGCCTTCCCTTCTGTAGCTTTCACTGGTAAGAGTCGTGCACTGATATCTCAGACAGCAACAGAAGGCACATTGCTTTCCCTTTTGCAGCTTTCACTGGTAAGAGTAGTGCACTGATATCTCAGACAGCAACAGAAGGCGCATTGCTTTCCCTTCTGTAGCTTTCACTGGTAAGAGTCGTGCACTGATATCTCAGACGGCAACAGAAGGCGCATTGCATTCCCTTCTGTAGCTTTCACTGGTAAGAGTCGTGCACTGATATCTCAGACGGCAACAGAAGGCGCATTGCTTTCCCTTCTGCAGCTTTCACTGGTAAGAGTAGTGCACTGATATCTCAGACGGCAACAGAAGGCGCATTGCTTTCCCTTCTGCAGCTTTCACTGGTAAGAGTCGTGCACTGATATCTCAGACGGCAACAGAAGGCGCACTGCTTTCCCTTCTGCAGCTTTCACTGGTAAGAGTCGTGCACTGATATCTCAGACGGCAACAGAAGGCGCATTGCTTTCCCTTCTGCAGCTTTCACTGGTAAGAGTCGTGCACTGATATCTCAGACGGCAACAGAAGGCGCATTGCTTTCCCTTCTGCAGCTTTCACTGGTAAGAGTCGTGCACTGATATCTCAGACAGCAACAGAAGGCGCACTGCTTTCCCTTCTGCAGCTTTCACTGGTAAGAGTCGTGCACTGATATCTCAGACAGCAACAGAAGGCGCATTGCTTTCCCTTCTGTAGCTTTCACTGGTAAGAGTCGTGCACTGATATCTCAGACAGCAACAGAAGGCGCATTGCTTTCCCTTCTGTAGCTTTCACTGGTAAGAGTCGTGCACTGATAGCTCAGACAGCAACAGAAGGCGCACTGCTTTCCCTTCTGTAGCTTTCACTGGTAAGAGTAGTGCACTGATATCTCAGACGGCAACAGAAGTCGCATTGCTTTCCCTTCTGTAGCTTTCACTGGTAAGAGTCGTGCACTGATAGCTCAGACAGCAACAGAAGGCGCATTGCTTTCCCTTCTGTAGCTTTTACTGGTAAGAGTCGTGCACTGATATCTCAGATGGCAACAGAAGTCGCATTGCTTTCCCTTCTGCAGCTTTCACTGGTAAGAGTAGTGCACTGATATCTCAGACGGCAACAGAAGGCGCATTGCTTTCCCTTCTGTAGCTTTCACTGGTAAGAGTCGTGCACTGATATCTCAGACAGCAACAGAAGGCGCATTGCTTTCCCTTCTGTGGCTTTCACCTGCACTGATATCTCAGACAGCAACAGAAGGCGCATTGCTTTCCCTTCTGTAGCTTTCACTGGTAAGAGTCGTGCACTGATATCTCAGATGGCAACAGAAGTCGCATTGCTTTCCCTTCTGCAGCTTTCACTGGTAAGAGTCGTGCACTGATATCTCAGACGGCAACAGAAGGCGCATTGCGTTCCCTTCTGCAGCTTTCACTGGTAAGAGTAGTGCACTGATATTTCATACAGCAACAGAAGGCGCATTGCGTTCCCTTCTGCAGCTTTCACTGGTAAGAGTAGTGCACTGATATCTCAGACGGAACAGAAGGTGCATTGCTTTCCCTTCTGTAGCTTTCACTGGTAAGAGTCGTGCACTGATATCTCAGACGGCAACAGAAGGCGCATTGCTTTCCCTTCTGCAGCTTTCACTGGTAAAAGTCGTGCACTGATATCTCAGACGGCAACAGAAGGCGCATTGCTTTCCCTTCTGTAGCTTTCACTGGTAAAAGTCGTGCACTGATATCTCAGACGGCAACAGAAGGCGCATTGCTTTCCCTTCTGTAGCTTTCACTGGTAAGAGTCGTGCACTGATATCTCAGACAGCAACAGAAGGCGCATTGCTTTCCCTTCTGTGGCTTTCACCTGCACTGATATCTCAGACAGCAACAGAAGGCGCATTGCTTTCCCTTCTGTAGCTTTCACTGGTAAGAGTTGTGCACTGATATCTCAGACAGCAACAGAAGACGCATTGCTTTCCCTTCTGTAGCTTTCACTGGTAAGAGTCGTGCACTGATATCTCAGACAGCAACAGAAGGCGCATTGCTTTCCCTTCTGTAGCTTTCACTGGTAAGAGTTGTGTACTGATATCTCAGACAGCAACAGAAGGCGCATTGCTTTCCCTTCTGCAGCTTTCACTGGTAAGAGTTGTGTACTGATATCTCAGACAGCAACAGAAGGCGCATTGCTTTCCCTTCTGCAGCTTTCACTGGTAAGAGTTGTGTACTGATATCTCAGACAGCAACAGAAGGCGCATTGCTTTCCCTTCTGTGGCTTTCACCTGCACTGATATCTCAGACAGCAACAGAAGGCGCATGAAAGAGACGTGCAATGCACCGGAAAGAGTCGCTAACATCTCATTTCCGTCCAGGTGTAGCGCCTGTTGCGCAGAAACGCTGATGAATATTTTTCAGGCTAACAGACAGTTCTAAAAATCTTGCGAACCTTCTTACAGTGGGCATGCTTGAAACCCTTCTGAAGAGTGCTCTTGCATCAATGATTGAACATGTTAAACCGCGTCGCCTTCTGCTACCTAACGTCCTGCTGTGTACTTAAATATTAATTGTAGCTATTTGCAGCAGTGGGACACGATTAAAGTTTAAAAGCTATCATCATGTCTGCGGTGGTGTCGACGGGCAGAGAGAGGAAGCACACAAGGGACGGGTGGGGGGGGGGGTGGATGTTGGGGGGCCAGGCGCGAGATTTCTTTACCTGTGTCTGTAAAATATAGGCTAGTGCCACTGAGATGGTCTTCTGAAGGAAACACACGCTCTCTAGAAAGCACACAACATTATTTTTTCAATTAAATGGAAAAATATAAATAACATTATTCCCTTCATTAATTCAACTACATAAAGATGTGACAGTGTTTACAATTTTGGACAGAACAGGGGAGAGTTGTCTGTATGTGGGGTTTATACTTTTAGTAGCAAATATAGTACATTTGCTTTGTTCGTGGTGTAAACAAAATATCTTCGGCCATCTCTTGGAATAAATCGTTACCTTAAGTCAATTCTTGTAACCCCTGTAGTGGCGGCCGGCACGGCTCGCGGGTGGCGGATCGGCGTGGGGGGTGGGAGGGCGCAATGTAAAAAAAAAAACCACTTACGTTGTCACTGGGTCCCGCGTCCCTGCTCCTGCTCTCCTCCAGGAACAAGAAGCACAGCCAGGATTCCCTGATCAATCACAATACTGCAAAGCATTGTGATTGGTCTGAGCGTCGTGGTTCGATGCTCAGCTAGGAAATGGGGGCCTGGGCATGTTCTCCACACAGGCTGAAATGCAGCCTGTATGGAGAACAGGGAATGGGCTATTAAAGAAAAAATAATACCATTCAACCAACCTGGGTTCAAGCTACGTCAAGCACAACAGATAGAATGGCAGCCTTTTGATGATAATTGGAAAAAAACAACTGTTCTACACCTGTTTCATAGATTTACAAAGGCCTTTGGTCATGTCAACAGGACCAGTCTCTGGCAAAAACGAGTCTTTCGGAGCATCCCTCCAAATCGGTTATGTGCCATCCAACTTTTATACACTGACACGTGGATGCAAATCAAACTAGGAGCAAATCAGGTGCTCTCCCCGAGGGTGCCCACACAGAAGGGTTTCAAGCAAGGGTGTGGTCTCGCCCCAACATTCTTCAATCTTTGTTTATCTCAGATATGACCACTCATTTAGATTCAGTAAACTCTCACCCCCCAAGACTCGGGTGCCGTCTAATAACCTCATGACAATCTATTGATGATGTTGGACTCCCAAGTTTAGGTGGGACAGGTTTTCAGAGGCTATTAAAAACCTTGAATACATACTGGAATGAAAACGAGATGGCTGTTAACTTTGGCAAAACAAATGAAGTGATCTTTAGAAAAAAGGTATGGCTGCAGGATCAGCTGTTCATCGTCCACATCTCAATGCTTTAAAACCAAAGGCTGCAGTCTTTAACAGCTGTCTTTTGGGTGCTTTCACGCAAAACGTCATCTCTCATATTTGCTCTGCTATTGAAAGTAATAATGGCAAAGATTATAAGTACAATGCATTTGGCAAAGAAGCCTTCCCAGACAGGTTGGGCACATTCCTCACTATGGGCCATATGTAGGTAACATACTATTTACCGATTTATAAATACCGAATTTTACCGATTCGGTATTTAAGAATCGGTAAATAGTATGTAGGTAAAAAATCGGTAAATTTTACCGATTCAGAAAGATTCGGTATTACTGATTCGGTATTTACCGAATCGGTAATGAGGCATACCTTCCCATTGATTCCTATGGGCCTGGAGGCCCATAGGAATCAATGGGAAGCCATTCACCATTACCGATTCGGTAAATACCGAATCGGTAATAGGGGGAGCATATTCAAGGGTGGCAGTGTGTCACATTCACACCCTGTTGCACCCCTGAATCGTGCATGTGTGCACATGTGGCGCACATACATGCCCTAAGGGCTTGTATGTCTGCCACATGGCACTGTCATAACAGCAAAAAATAGATTTTTGAAAGGTATTCGATATTTATCACCAACCTGTATTTGGTGGTAAATACCGAATCCTGAATACAATAAAACACTCACTTGAGTACTCCCTTCATATGATTTAAGGATTCGGTAATTTACCGAATCTGTATTTTACCGATTCGGTATTTTACCGATCCATTACCGATTCGGTAAATTACCGAATCCTTAAATCATGCCTCCTACATCTCAAATGCCTAAATACTGGTCGGTAACGGGATATTTACCGAATTTCGGCCGTTACCGACCGGTATTTAGGTACCTACATATGGCCCTATATCACACTGCAGAGTATACCGAATTTTATTTCACCTTCCATACACGGCGTCGCAGCCCCAGATTCGATTGGAATTTGGTTTGATGGATCAAGAAGTGGCTGAGAAAACTTAATTTCTCAAATATATGTTCTTATTATGGCAAATAGGTCCAGACTTTACGATTTTACATTTGGAAAGAGATACAATCTGGGGAAACCACAAACTCAAACGCTTGGGTAATATCACTAGCTACAGGTCTGAAATGTTTAAAGGCTGAATCTTTTTCGGAACAGGCCCCACTTTGTTATGTATCTAAACATGTATGGAACAAACAGGCACAATGCTCCTGGCTGGCTGGTTATAAATACAAATTTGGAAGTAGAAGCCATGTCTGTCTATCAATCAACTCTTAGAAATGACTATTGCCAAAGGACATTCTGGCTGAAGCATTAAACGCGATTACAAAAGAAAGCTTTTACAATTAAGATTTAGTGTATTCCCTTCGTACAGCTGCTTGACAAATGGTGAGACTGCTGAACTTCAGGAATCTGCAAACGGTGCCAACAGCGAAAGGAAAGCACGATTCACATGCTGTGCACCTGCGCTTTCCTGCTAACTGACTGTGGGCCTTGCTTCGGAACTTTTTTATATGTTATGGAGTTAGAACTTGCCACCAAGCGATCATTTTTTGCATGAGAGGAGAATTTTCCCGTGTGCCCGCGCACTTTTTCAAATTTATGAACATAACAGAGAGACTGCTGATTGCTAAATCTGCCAATGGCCAATCTGAAACTAACACATAAGAGGAAATGGCATACAGCAACTACAATGTATGCCCTTTGGGAGGAGAAGAACAGCAACACGGAGGAGAGGAACAGTAACACTGAGAGGGTCATTCTGATGGCGGTTGGACTGCATCCGATGGCTCATCAGATGCGGTCTGACCTCCATCTGCTGCTGCAATCTGATTAATTACAATGCGTGCGGTCGGAGACAGCAGGCGGAGGGACAGTCTGACACTTTGTGACGGGCTCAAGGAACTCGTTGGAGGATCAGTAATCCGTACAATAGGGGTGGTGCCTTCTCAGGCACTGCCATATGGATTTGAATGTCCCTTTCTGGCTTCCCTTTCACGGTGGTTCGCCCACCATGAAAGGGCAGGCGGAAAGTGACTTTGGGGACCCCTAGCAGAGTCTCCTTGCCCCCGCTATGGGGCCCGGAGGATGGTGCCTCCTACACATTTCTGCACCCCTTTCTTCTAGTCAGGATAAGGGGATTACACAACCAAGATAACCCCTGCTCACCCCCTTAGTAGCTTTGTACGAGCAGTCAGGCCTATCTCAGAGGCAATGTGTAAAGTATTTGTACCTAACTCACACAGTAGCACAGTGACAACACTACAAATGGATACCACATAAGTTTAGAAAAATAAACTATCTTTATCTAAACCAAACAAGACCAAAATGACAAATATCCAACATACACAACTCAAAATATGACTTTCAAAAGGATTCAAGCAATTCTGTCAATAGAACTAGGGTCTATGGATATGGTTATTTTACACAATGTACCTCAAATGCATTAAAATCCGCAAGGCAAAACAGCCGCAGAGGAGGGAAGCGTTGGAAAACACAGTGATGCATCGGTTCCTGAGTCCTTGGGGAAGCTGCACACAAGAGAAGTGTTGCATGGAATCAGACTGTAAGGGGAAGCGATGCGTTGAAATCCAAGGTGGTTCTGGTCTGCGGGTGATGCATTGGGAAACTTGGCACACAGGTTGCTATGTGTGGAAATTTGGACACTCTGGAGGTCGATGTGATGGCGGCAAACAAGCGCTGTGTCGATTTCTTCAGCCGCGGTCCCATGATACGCTGATCTTTTCAGCCGCACAGCGGGGCCTGTGTTGGGGTCAGTGCAGGGATCTCAGACTACAGAGACAAAGTGCGCTGTACTTGGGCTGTGGTGGTTTCTTCGAGCACGGGCAAGTGATGTGTCGATTTCTTCGGCCACACATGGAAATTTCCCCCGAACGGCGTTGCTGCATCAGAAAAAAAAGACGCTGGAAGGGTAATGTGTTTATTTTGATGGTTGCCAGCAGCTAAACAACTTCCAAGGGCCCAGAACTAGAAGTGACACCACAAGGCAGGTCAGAACTCCCAGCAGTGAAGTTCAGGGAAGCTACAGATGTAGTCTTTGATAGCCCTGAGCCTTCTTAACAGGAAGCAAGCATACACTAGCCCTTGGAGAAACGTCATAAGCAGGATACACAGCAAAGCCCAGTCCTTTCCCTCTCCAAAGCATAAGCATCAACTGCAGGCCAACCCAGCAAAGCAACACACAGCAAAGGGGCAGTACTCCTCCTCACAGCTCTTCAGCTCTTCTCCTTGGCAGAGGTTCCTCTTGATCCAGACGTGTTCTAAAATTCTGGTTTTTTTTAGGTCCAATACTTGTACCTCTTTTGGCCTTTGAAGTAGGCATTCTTTAAAGTTCTTGTCCTACCTGGTCTTGGGTGGAGACAGCATTGTGAGAGGCCAGGCACAGCCCTATTCAGGTGCAGGGGACAGCTCCTCCCACCAATATAGCACAGGAAGGCCCATCAGCCTGGTGATAGGCCATCAGGATATGCAGGGCACAACTAAACTCCCTCTGTGTGGCTATCTAGAGTGACTGCACACACAGGACCCTGGCAGTTTAAACCATACATTGATTCCACAGGCAGGTAGAGGCACAGGGTGGTTAAACAAGAAAATGTCCTCTTTCTAAAAGTCGCATTTTCAAACAGACAACTTGTTAGAAATGGGGGTATCTAGTTGGCAGAGGTATATACCTTTGTCCAAGTAGGGACCCCTCTTCCTAGTCAGGGAATGGGGGATACACTTCTAAAATAAACCCTGCTCACTCACTTGGTAGCTTGGCATGAGCAGACAAGCTTATCTCAGAGGCAGTGTGTAAAGCATTTGTGAACACATACTGTAATACAGTGAAAAAACTACAAATGGACACCACACCAGTTTAGAAAAATAAGTAATCTTTTTCTAAACCAAACAACAAAAATTCACAATACAGTAGTAAAAATATGGCTTTCAAATGGTAGAAATAGTTTTGTTCAAAGCAATTTGCAGATGCGACACTTTTCACACAAAGTACCTTGGATGCGTCGCGCACACAAGCAAAAAGGGTCTCAGGGATTGTGATGCGTTGTTTCCTTACACGCAGGGAAGGTGATGTGTCGGTTCCTTGATTATGGGGAGGTGATGCGTCGGTTGCTTACTGCTGCGCAGGGGGGGTGATGCGTCGGTTTCTTACTGCGTGGGGAGGTGATGCGTTGATTTCTTACTGCGTGGGGAGGTGATGCATCTGTTTCTTACTGCGTCCCCCAACGATGCGTCAGGCCTGGTGCCTCGATGTGATGCGTGACGATCCGGGATGATGCGTGGGTTCTAGCAGCCGCACAGCAGGGCTTGCGTCAGAATCGGTGCGGTGATCTCGGACTTCAGAGATCGGTGCACCCAATGTGGAGTATGGCGATTTCTCGAGCCGCGGGCAGGCGCTGTGTCGGTTTCTTCAGCGATGCATCGGAAACAGGTACGGACGTGTTGCGCTTCTCATCGTTGCATTACTTTTCCAGCTCCCAACAGCCAGAACAATGTCCGGAGGCACAGAACAGCTACAGGCACCTCTTGGCAGGTCAGAACTCCCAGCAAGGAAGTTCAGGGGAGCTGGGGGTGAAGTCTTTGTGTCCCTGAGACTTCAGAACAGGAGGCAAGCTCTTCTTCAAGACCTTGGAGATCTTCCTCAAGCAGGGGACACAGCACACAGCAAAGCCCTTTCCTTGCCAGAAAGTTGCCACTGCAGGCCAACCCCAGACAGCAAACAGCACAGGGGCAGTATTCCTCCTCAGTTTCTCCAGCTCTTCTCCTTGGCAAAGGTTCCTCTTGATTCCCAGAAGTGATCCAAAAGTCTGGGGTCTGGTCCCCTCTTTTTCTAATACAAAATTGTTTGTTCTCTGTGGCAGAGAAGCTCTTTGCCCTTGCCCAGCCAAAACCAGTTCTGTCCTCTCTGGTGCAGCTTCATGGCAGGAGATGGAGACAGCATTGTCTAAGGCAGACCAGGCCCATTCAGGTGTGAAAGAAATCTCCTCCCCCTACTCTGAATGCAGCACAGGTCTACTCAGCCCAGCCCTGACTCACCTTGGAAAGGAAGGACACACATAACCCCGCCCCCACCTCCCCAAAGTGGCTGTCTGAACAGAATGCCAAGCCCCTGTCACACCAAAGCCAGACAGTCAATACACAACCTAGCAGAGGCACACTGGATGGTTAGGCAAGAAAATACCTACTTTCTGTATGTAAAAATCACCCTCACTAAAAGACGCATCTTAACATTCTGATTTCAGACATATTGAATGTTATTTTCCTATCTTGTTCCCATGGGCAGTAATGCTCATAAGATGTTATGGGAAAACTCTCCATTCTATCCTATGGGACAGATAACCTTACAATAGTGAACACCGAAATTGGCAGTATTTCACTATCGGGACATGCCACGCACATCAGGGCATGTCCTACCTTTCACATACACTGCACCCTGCCAACAGGGGTACCTTGGGCCTACCTTAGGGGTGGTTAACATTAAGAAAAGAGAAGGTTAGGGCCTGGCAAGTGGGTGCACTTGCCAGGTCTACATGGGAGTACAAGACTGCACACAGGCACCGCAATGGCAGGCCTGAGAACTTGTTGCAAGGCTGCTTGTGTAGATGGCACAATCAGTGCTACAAGCCAACTAGACGCATTTTGTTTACAGGCTCTGGGCACACACAGTGCACTGTACTAGGGACTTGACAGTAAACCAAAATAGAGCAATCATGGAAACACCAATCCACAACAACAATTTACAAAGGGAGCACTTGCCCTTTGGAACTAAACAGCAGTGGTAAAGTGCCCAAATCATCTAGTCCAACACACAGCAAAAACATAGAAGGTAAAGGCAAAAATACAGGGGAAACCCACACCAATGGTGCCAGGTCTAACATCTTAAAAACCACCTTTACTAAAAGATGTGTTTTTAAATTATGAGCTCCGAGATCCCAAACTCCAAATCTCTAGTTGTTTCCAATTGAAAGCTACACTTATAAAATGTTACAAGGCAGCTCCAATAATAGCCTATGGGAGAGCTGGTCCTAGCAATTGTAAAAACAAAATTGACAGTATTGCACTATCAGGACATGTAAAACACACCAGTACATGTCCTAGCTTTCACATACCCTGCACCCTGCCCATGGGGTGCCTTGGGCCTTCCTGAGGGGTGCCTTGCATGTAGTAATAGGGAACGTTAAGGCCTGCACTCAGAGACACTGCAATGGCTTTACAGGGCTACTCCTGTGTTTGTCAAAACCGTTGCTGCAGGCCCACTAGTAGCATTTGATTTACAGGCCCTGGGCACACAGTGCCCTTTTCTAGGGACTTACCAGTAAATCAAATATGCCAATCATGGAGAACCTATCAGAATTACAATTTACACAGGGAGCAATTGCACTTTAGCAGTGGTAAAGTGCCCAGAGTACATAAACTAGAACAAGCATTGGCATAGCCAATAGGTCTCGCCTTTGGGACCTTATTAGTGTTTAGCCATGCAACAGTTGCATAACTAAATACTTATAAGGAGACCTATTGGCTATGCAAAGCGGCCGTGCCACCCCGAAAGTGAAAGTGATCGCGATCCCGATCACGATCAAATATCACAGCGGCCGCGAAAGCGACAGTAATCGCGGTAAAGCGCGGGAAAGCGCGGCGCGCGCGCCCGCGCACATGCACTGTTGCTCTAGGCTGGCCTGGTAGCACTTTTTGGAGCCCTCTCAATAAGTCTTGCCAGACCAGCGCATGCGCTGGGTCAGGCGAGACCTAAAAAACGAAGTCCAGCATAACATCAAAAATACAGGAGGAAGAGGCAAAAGGACAATGGAAACAACACCAAGGATGCCAGGTCTAACAACCAGGATCTGGTAATCTCTTTCTTGAGTTTATACTTCTACCAGCTAGAATCTGCAGGGCATCTACAGGGTACACAGAGCATTCACTCATACCACATTTTCTTAGCATGCAGGATTATTAATCAGTCACAAAACAAGAATATTACAATCCTACACACACATGTACACGTGAAAAAGCAGCCTTTTAAAAGTCAGATGACAGGTGCAACAGTGTGAGTTGAAATCTGTACTTGTAACTTTACGCTCATTCTACTACATTTGTATTGTGAATCTTGAAAAAGTGTAAAAGGGCCCTCAATTATTAAGCTGATTGACGATTAAGCATCAACACCACAGAGATGTTGACTATCTTTTTCATTATTCTGGGCTGTCTGACAGGGTAACCAGATGAATCCAAGGGCTCGATTAACAATGGGAACCGTACATGTTCACCTGAACTCCAGTATACAGATGCAGTAGCGGCTGCTACGTGTCAGTAGATGGAGCGGAGAAAATGTAACTTACCTTCTTGGTGGCGGCCTCTCCTCCGTCCTTCTGTCCATGATGCAGGAAACAGGAAGCACCCAGGCTCCCAAACTTCCCTAGCCAATCACGACGCTGCTGTCACCAGCATAACAGCAGCCTCTCGATTGGTCTATGCACCCTGGTTCGACTCTCATACAGGGGCTGGGAGGCTGTGCATGTTCTCCACCCAAGCTGTGCAATACAACCGGGTGGAGAACATGCTAAAGTGCGCATGACTGTTTGGCCAGCCCAAGACGGCCGGCCAAATCATTATGCACACTTGGGAAGTGCCCATCACTCCTCCCTCTGCTCTGTGAGCAGCCAAGCCCCACCCGCACCTACAGTGTCACAAGGGAAAAAAAAAATGATAATAACATGGTGTTATTATCATTTTATTTTTCCTGTGGGGTGATGCTCCTCCGCCTTAGTAGAGGAGCTGCCGCTATACGGATGCAGATTTATGATTTTTTTTACCAGTTTGCAGTAATGCATCTAGAAGTGACTTTTTCTACAATTGCCCTAATGCCGCAGAATTGTACATAGGGTACTATTCTGTATTGAAAAAGGCAGCCCAGCTGTGCAATTACACATTTTTCCGCTAGGTGGGCATAACATTTTTCTCTGGGTAGGACAGAATAGGAGGGCAGTTTGTGAATGCTCAGGTGGTTTGGGGATGCTCACAAACTCACAAAACAGGTAATGCCTTATTATGCTCAATACCAATCCTTTGCGTGCGAGCTATTCCTGCAAAATTTTATTCAGGTGTGGTGTTCAACTAAGAAGTAGTAACTGGATTTAAACTTGAGTGATATTCTTTGGTGAATACTTAGCAGACGTTAATTCAGTCATTCTCGACTCTAAACATTTCTTTACGGCCTGAAATGCCTTTGTGAAACGCTTACATTCAGTATGTTCAGTTGAAAGAAACCAGGACAACACTACCAGAATGCATTACTTCATCTTATGAAATCTCATGATTCGAAAAATATGGCGACGTCTATCATCGAAATGTAGTGTCTGAGAACGTCATGTGGTTTGTGGTAACTGTGGTTTGTGGTAACTGTTAGTGTAAGGTGAATTACTTTAAAAGTTTATACACTGGCCGATGTTCATGGAGACAGTGCCAATCTAGCCTCTATTCCTCCCACTCTGTGGCATCGATGAGATTTGCTACTCACAGCTCGGTGACCTCTTTGGGGATTCCTTTGGGCATGGCCTTGAGACCTTTGTTGCTGCAGCGGACAACAGTGTCCAGGCAGGTACACTCCACAGGGCAGCGCGACAGTGGAGAACAGCTGTTGTCATCATTTCCTGTTTTGTGGAACAAAGATAGACAGAAAAATATGTTTTTCTCAGCTGATAACAAAGTATTAGATGTAGTAGTATATAAAACGTTATATTGCTTCGGAGCCATACTACCATTCATCGCCATAAAGAAGAAAGTATTAGCTTCAACTCCCATCTCCGTGGCAGATCTAATCAGCCCAGTCTGTACTGCCATTAAATGTATTAAACTAATCTACCCAACAGTATTTGTTCTTCATTTTGCACGACCATTTAATTTACCAGAAGCGGTAGAATCCTTCCGACTTGAAATGACACCCCATTTTGAGGTAGCCGACTGCAACATGCTGGGAAAAGACAATGGATCCCAATTCAATGCACACGTGGAAACTTTTTTAATGCTAGAAAACTCTTGGCATCAAACACACAAGTCCCCCATGGACTTTTTCCTTCCAATTCTAATCAGTGATGGACTGTACATCAGCACCGCTGCTGCCCCTCCTCTCAGAAACATCAACAATGGCCTAGTTCAAATTTGGCTTCAAAGGGCCCTGACAGGCTTTGTCTGCCATGTTCGGACAGATCAGATGCTGGGCGGGCTCACCGTCATCGCACGTGAAGTCCTGGACGGCCACATCCTGGATGGGGATCTCCTTCAGGAAGTAGGGCTTTTGGCAGCGGGGGTTTCCAGTTACAATCCGTTTCTTCCTAAGCCAATCTCCTAGCCACGCCAGGTGGCAGTTGCAGTTAAAAGGATTGGCCAGGAGGTTCCTGTGAAAACACAAGCAGGTAGGGCATAATTCACCCCAAATTATATGCAGGAGTTTGCAGGAGAAAGTTAGAAATGGCAGTGCAAACAGAGGACATTCACTGTACAAGTGAAGCCTTTATCACATGCAAACATGTCATTGGGCAACGGTCACTTTAATACCAAAAAGTAACTGGTGCCTCTCAAAAATAACCATTATAAAAAAGGGTGTTTCCCTAAGAAAGCCTTGTCTTATACATTTTTATTTCGGATATTTTAATTGTACTGTATGACAGGTCACCCATCTGTAAATCAAAACAATTATCCTTCACTTTACACAAAGCACAACATAACTGCGTTCTTAAATGAGCAAATAAACGACAAAAACAGAATGTGCAATCTTTTTTCTAAATGACCTCAGTGAAAGGTGATTTTATTTTGTCAGAGATCCGACTTGCTGTCAAACCATCAGACATGGGTAATGCAATGATTTAATATAGAGATGAAGGCAGTTACCTTCATATTATTAGATTTTTTGTGAACTATTCTCGCTATCAGCATATCGTCTTCAGGAATAGGTTTTTCTTCTGGGCAGGCAGCCTAATCCATAACATGCCAATTATGATAAGGAATTGACTTTCAAGTCCCAGTATTTTTGGCGTGTCTGCACTCCAGCGTACATTTGTTCAGTCCTCTTATTTGTAAACATGTTGTCTCTGTGAACATTCCAAATTAGTAAATTGCAGAAAATATCATATTTTACATTCTACACTTGCGGGACCAGAGGACTGCGAGTCCCAGCTTGACCTGCGGCCACGTGTTGCCGCCAACATTGTCCCCGCGCCCCGGAGGCGCATATTTAACACGCCCGCTTCTCCCGCAGCACGAGAGTCTTCACTACACTTGCAGGACCAGGGGACTGCGAGTCCCAGCTTGTCCTGCGGCCGCGTGTTGCCGCCAACGTTGTTCCCGCGCCCGGAGGCGCATATTTAACCCGCCAGCTTCTCCCGCAGCGCGGGACGCGTGTGGGCATGCTCGGGCCAAGCCTGGGCCTAGGGCGGGCCCGTCTGCGCCCATCCGCGGCCGTTTGAGGCTGAGCTGGCCCACCCCCCTTTCATCTGTGAGAACCATTTTTCACGCAGTTTCCTATCCTGATGCCTATGCAGATTAACGTGGAATACGCCACCGGCACCCAGATGAGCGACAATCCACGCACTACAATTGACTCATTTCTAGTGAGAGCAGTTAGTGCAATCACCGATTAAATTGACAGGACAGAACGTTGTTTATCCCTGGGCCCTGGCACGATGGTTGGGGAACAATTAGGTAATAGTAGCGGCCTCCAACAGGGAGAGACTACGCAATCTGCAGAAGCTAAACATGACTTGTTTATTCAACCTGATTCCCACTCCTTGCATAGATCTGATAGATCGCCATCCCCGAAGAGAAAGATAGGATGCAAGAAGAGATTAACAGTGGTGGGCAACCCTAAAGGAAAGAAAGGTCGTATGCAGACCCCTAAAGACCCGACAGGTGATAGCATAGATGGCCAAGGCACAACTGCCAACTCACAAACAACATTAATCATAGCCACAATTGTATCCAAGTTTGAGGAGCTGCTTAGGCCAGTTCACGAGAAAATGTATAAACTGTCTAGTGAGGTGATTAAGATATGTGGCCTAATGAGGGACTCTTGCACCAGTGCCACGACAGAGAGAGATGTAATTAGGGGAGGGATAGATGCCCCTGCGTCTAAGATAATTACCCCTAGTGTTAATGGAATAAACAAAAGAACAGGCAGAGAACCCAGAAATGATATGGCAAGCACAGGGCCCACCAGTAGAACCAATGAATTAACAACCCATAAACCACCAAGTCAACAGGTCCTGATTAACCAACCCCGACTAGTCCAAGGGGCTAGGTTGGATGGGATGGATATGGAATATCCTACTGCTACCCCAAACAAGTCAGGTCTCAATACAATCCAAGAGAGGAGAGTAGACACTCCCATCAACCTGCCCCCGAAATGCTGCCCATATGTCGCTGTTTTGGTGAATGTGCCTTCCCTGCAACCAGGACAAATGGAGAGCCATGATGCCCTAAAGAACAGAATAGTACACTGGCTTCACGAGTATTGTGGCTTCCCAGGGACAGGAGCTAATCAAATCCTAATGACACAAAGAGTGGGATGGATTGGCCCCTTACAAAAGTGTCTCAAAGGAGACTGTATAATTATCAATTTTCGAAGTCCCAGTTGGGCCAGAAACATCTTAGTTAGAGCACCCCATTGTCTAAATTTCATTCAACCATGACACTTTTACCACTTGTTTTTTTTTACAGGCACCTAAGGTTTAGACAACATAGAAATGATGACCAAAACCTATGGAGCACAAATTTAATTTTATCAACCCAATCTCACCAAGATTTACCAGTTTCAAATAGATTCCAGGCCCTGAGCTCTCTTCAAGAAAATGATTTACATAAGGGTACTAACCATCCTAGACAGGAGCCATATTCCATCAGAGACTGGGATGACGATACAGATGCAGGGGGCTTACCTCCAATCGATCTACCTCAGATTGAGCCTCCTGTCATTACAGACACAGAGCCTATACCTTTAGAGGATCCATCTGTAAGTTTAGATAAAGGAGGTAATGCCAAGTACACGCGAGATAATCCTGAGAATATACTTGAGAACGGTTATATAATTACCAACAGGAATGTCGCAGGCTCAAGGGGAAAACAGGATTCACCAGCTTGGCAAGATTTTATTACTATCGACCGTGATATAATTTGCCTGCAAGATACCTGGTGAACCGAACCGATATATGTAGAAAGGTTTACATCATATTGGCTCCAGGCTGTGCCTTCGCCAGCTGGTAGAGCCAAATGGGGGCTCCTGACCCTTATTTCAAACAAGCCATCTGTTTTTATTGGCAAAAGAACTATCACTATAGGAACACACTCCCAGATCTTATGGTTACACTGCAAAGATGGTAGGGATGTGGTCATGGTTAATTACTACAATAATGTGTTCGGTTAAACCCGTAGTAATGTTGTATTTGAGTTAGACAACGGGCTTGACAAACTGCTAAGTACTATTAAGACTCATTTTGTTATAATTTGGGTGGGGGATTTTAATATTCAACCTTGCCCATTGTCGATGACCAAGGCCTGCGGGATTACTTATGGGGAGGATGACGAAAATATGCATTTTATACACAATGACTATGCTGGAGCTCTTAATCTATTGATGGCCAAATATGACCTCGAATTGTTACAATGTGCGTGGGATACCAATGGAGGCTCTATACCAGCATTCACTGGCAGAAATGCTGCTTCTATTTTTGATCATATGCTTATTTCAGCTAGCAGCAGTTATTTGTGTTCTACTCCATGGATCACTGAGCTAGTTTTGAGTGATCATAATTGTATTTCTATGTCAACCTTAGTTTGGGGATTAAAAACGACAGTAAATCAATATTTCATAACTAGTATTACTCCTATTAGGCCTAATGAGACACATATTAAATGGGTTGGTGTGGACCCTGCAAAAGTTCTAAAGGAGATTGTTATCAAATGTGATACAGAGATTTCTCATTGCCTCAATGAGGACATTAATCTCTCTCTGTTGTTAGCCAATTTTGGAAACATTAATGTCGTAATCGAGGGGATACTGACTGCACCCTTCAGGGAAAATAGCAAACAAAATAGAGGTTGGTTTGGTCATACCAGTACACAAAGGCTCTGAGCCAACTCAAACAAGCCTTGGGTAGTAAACCCAGAAATACTGAGACCATCAAAAATTCACGCCTTAACTATAAACTTCTTAAGGCAAGGAGAAATAAGCTTCAAGAGTTAGCGTGGGATAAATTATCCATGGCAGCGGACACAGCGAATAGTAAGTGGGAAACCGTCAACTCAACGTTTTTTAAGAATGATTCTTTCCCAGAATTACTCTCTCATGTTAATTGTGATGCGTGGGTGAGACATTTTTCTGGTATTTTTAATCTACTTGACCCCGATGTACCTTGGACAGCAAGTATAGTAGGAAGTCAGTGGCCTGTGTTGCCCCATCGACGAAGTCCATGATGGATTGACTGGCAGTAGGGGTGGTAAAGCACCTGGCCCAGATGGGGTCCCCATTGATGTTTACAAAACTGAAATAAACTTATGGAGCTCCATTTTAACCAGAGTTTTTAACTTAGCAGTGACGGAGTACATACCAACGTCATGGGGTCAATCTGTGATAATGCCTATTTTTAAAAAAGGCAGCAAAAACGAAGCAAAAAATTACCGCCCTATTTCGCTTCTGGATTAATCAGTTAAAGTGATGAGCAGAATATTATTGGTGAGACTTGAAAACTGGGCCACCGAAAACGAGATACTCTCACCAGGTAAATATGGATTCAGAAAAGGGTTGGTAACTCTCGAGCAATGCATCAATTTAGAACTTTTGATAGGCAAATATGCGCACGCCAAACAGGGAAGACTATACCTGTGCTTTGCAGATCTTAGCGTGCATTTGACCTTGTTGACTACTCTATTCTGTGGCCTACCCTGCTCAACTTAGGTGCCTCGAAAGAAATATTTTTTTTTCTCGCAAGGCTGTATGAGAAACTTTCGTGCAAGGTGCGATATGGTCAGCGGGGTGAGTGAACACCAAACTTTTGTCATGGCCTGTGGTCAGAAAATCAAGAAATGTAAAACTTTTTACATAGAGAATTCCCCTGTGGAATTAGTTAGTTCCTTTTGCTATTTGGGTGTAACCTACTCAGGAAATGGGAAATGGATGAATGAATTAGCTAATGTACGCTCTAAGATGGTCAAGAGAGCTTATGGGATTTTTAGATTCGCAGCCTAGCTAGGCACCCGTCGCATTAAGGATATGGTAGACATATATAAGGCCAGATGTGTTGCCATAGCCCTTTACGGCGCAGGGGTTTAGGGCCAAAATCCTAGCCAGACACTACAGCTTGAAGAAAACTCTTTTTTAAAACGCCCCTTGTGTCTACCCCCATCAGCATCTACCGAATTTACACACCGCGAAGTAGGTATTAATTACCTATCGGAGCTCATTGCTTTGCGGCCATTATTGCTATGGAGATCCATTTGGGCCAAAGAGGAGACAAAATTTACTCAAACCATCATTAGAGACTGTTTACTCCTGGATAAAAGATACAGTATCCCCTGGCTCAAATATATTCATGTCTGGTATGGTAATATATATAATTTTCAGATCCAGGATGACCCAGGCTGTGTGACAAGCATATCCAAACAGGAGACTAAGGATATCTTTTTAGCGCCCGGGGTTTTTGCGGGAGGAACATGGCGGCCGTAGTGTGAGCGGTCGCGGGTGCGTTTCTCTCGCTCTCCTCTAATAGTGTGACGGCGGGCTAATGAGGTTACCCATCGAACGCTGACTCCAGGGATCGTTCTGGAGATGAGAAAGGAGTGTTGGAGGCGCCGGCTCCCCTGTCCTCTCTCGGTCGAGAGGAACGCGTTCGCTTCCCAGGGCAAAGGTGGAGCCGTCTCGCGCTGGAAGTGGGAGGCGGCGGCAGCAGCGCGAGGAGGCAACGCTCTGCACTCGCAGCTTTGGTGGTCATTGTGGGGAAGCCCAGCACAACGTCCGCGTTCCGGAGTAAACAGTTTTGTGTCGAAGGTAGGGGGGGCCCGGTTGGAGTGTAAAATCCAGACCGAGGTCTCCGTGGGGGATTCCTTTTTTGAAATACTCGGATGGCGAGAGGCTGATTCCCATTACCATTTTGCTGGCGGTTCTGAGATCTGCAAGGGGCCCGGCGAAGATTATATTTGTTGTGGTGTTGTGTGTAGGGGGTGCTATTTAAAAGGGGGGGCCGCCCGCTCATTGGACTGTATGGAGAAAAGCACAAAACTATATGAGGGCATTTCCCCACCCAAGTTGAGTAGATATTCCTTGCGAGCAAGAGCAGCACACCTAGCCGCTAACAGGGATATTGTACATTTTTCCCAGAGGGTTCCAGCGCCCGTGGCAACAATCCCTGAGGTTACAGCTAGAGAGCTACCCACGGAGTCAGGGCAGTTAAAGGGGAAGTTAAGATTGTTAGAAAGGAGAAAAAAAAACCTTGTGACTAAAACTAAAGTCACTCCATCCCTGAAAACATACTATCAGGTTATCTCACTTATATCTTCAGCCAAACCCCCCCTATCGCTAAGCAAAGTCATGCCTAGCCCTCCTCAACAGGTGGGGGCAGCTCCCCCAACAGACACATCGAATGGATTACAGGCACCCCCCGATCTTTCTCTCATTTCTACGCCTAAAGAGAAGGTGGGGAGGCCAGTAAAGATTAAGACAGCCAAGAAGGCCACAATCAGTGACAATAGGGGTCTTAATCAAGAGCTAAATAAACAACATGCAAAATTTACCCCTACAATGTCATTAGAACAAGATCTGCCTACAGGAACAGTCCTCTCCAATAGATTCTCAGTGCTAGAGGTTCAAGAGGACCAAGAGGAGGAAGTCCATAATAAGGATCAAGAACAAGGTGAAATGGAAAATGGATCAGCGATCAATCAGAGAGAATCAAGATGTCCGACCTCAGATACCTCAACATCAGATCCACGCTCATTAGCAGATCTGTTGTTAGCAATGAAGGAAGAAATGACATCCAGGTTTACTATTTCAGAGACAAACCAAGCGGAGATGGCTACGCGGTTCTCCGTCTCAGAGGCAAACCAGGCAGCTATCCGGGTCTCATGTGACGCTCTGGCTAAAAAACTGGAAGAGATCACGGCTAGAACCGAGACACTTGAGGAAGAGATACCAAAACTGAAGGATTCCTTAGAGACTACCACAGCAAGGTTAGATTCCCTCTCTGTTGAGAACAAAGAACTGAAGGACGACCTGGAACGTCTAGAGAATCACTCGAGGCGAAATAATCAAAAAATTTTAAATGTCCCTGAGGCACTTGAAGGGGACGATTTGAAAGGTTTTCTGATCATTCTGTTAAAGGCTACTATCCTTAAAAACTTGCCGAATATCGATCTCAATCATGAGATTCAAAGGATTCACAGAGACCCCTTCAAAAGAAAGATTGGGAAACAGAAGCCACGTAAAATACTGGTGAATTTCTTAACCTATTCCGTCAAAGAGTTAATCCTCTCAGCAGCATTAAAAGAAGGGACACTATCTTCGCCACCAACGGTAAACCCCACATTTTCCTTCACTATAAGATCCGATATCTCCCACATAACAGCCACAAGACAGTGGGAGATGGGTAAGAGGCTAGAAGAGATAAATAGCTTGGGGGCAAAAGCACAATTAAGATTTCCAGCCACCCTTCGGGTCATGTGGAAGAACCATATGCACATGTTGCGGACACTGGAAGATGTCGATACATTCATTGCCAAAATCCAGCAAGAGAAAAAGGGTGGGTAACAAAACAGGAGGGAGACATAGTTACTAAACTGGAAGGTTCCGCCCACAATATATATCTCAGTTTTTTAGATAGGGGAGAGCTCAAGAGGAAAGCACCCGAACAGGCTTAGATCAGCCTAATAGAAGGGAGGGTTCCTCAAGGGTTAGGGAATAATGGGAGGGTAAAGGGTCACGTGGGGGAGACTAAGGGGTTAAGAGTGGGAGGGGGGATGAAAGGGGGGGTAACACTAGGTGGAGGGCAGAGTAAGGGGAGGAAAAATAAAAATAAAAATACCTCATCGCACCAAGATTTAGGTCTAGTTAACAGTAATAAAGCAATAAGGAAGAATGTTTACTCCAAAGAAAACTCATGGCAACAACCAGTAGGATGAATAAAGTCCGTAAAATCCAATATATCTCCTGGAACTTAAACGGCCTGAGGTGCGAGCGTAGGCGTAGATTGATATTAAAATATTTAGAGCTCACACCTGCACAGATATGTCTACTGCAAGAGACACACTTAAACCCAGCTGAATTTCAAGCGGTCTTCTCAAAGACCCCATGGGTACAATGTTTTTGTGCCTCACAACAAGTAACGAACATCCGAGGGGTAGCAATCGTCGTAAAAAAGGGGTTCCCATGTAGGATCAAGTCGGTCCAAACGGACCAATCAGGTAGATGTATCATTGCCCTCCTAGATATCGGGGGAGTCGAAATGACTTGTTCATCCTACTATGGACCAAATTCAGATGACCCCTCATACTTAGCTAAATTACAACGTAGCCTAATGTTAGTAAATCCCCCCCTGATAGTAGGAGGGGATTTTAATGTAAAACTCGATCCAGTAAAAGACAGTTCCCACGCAAGTCACACAATAGCAACTCCAAAATCACGAAGGGTCTTGAAAAACTTAATTTCAAACTTAAACTTAGTCGATCTATGGAGAGCCAAGGTAAGCAATACCCAGGGTTTCACCTATTATAGTAAAAAATATAATCATTCCTCACGGATCGATTATATATTGGTGAATAAAGAAGCGTTAAAAAGTTTTACAAGCATTATGGTTTTGCCGACACATTTATCAGACCATGCACCTTTACTAGTAGCTTATGCGATCAGCGATAAATGTTCCCAAACCCGATGGACCCTGAATAGAGCAATGTTATTGAACCCAGAAATAATTCAATCTATTAGTAGCTCTTCTTCAGAATTCTTTTCTATTAACCTGGGATCAACCTCCATAGATCACGTATGGGATGCCTATAAGGCTAACTTAAGAGGTTTAATACAAGCACAAATAAGTTTAAAAAATCGAATAAAGACCCAGGAACTAAATACCCTTGAGGGAAAGATTGCTACGTTGGAGACTGAGATGAGAGAGGCTCCAATCGGAGCTGCGCGGGAACAAGATTTGATAAATAGTAAACTGGAGGAGGCAAGACAAAACGTTAGGCTCTTCTTAGATGAGAAGTGTAAGGCGCAATGGCAGACTAGAAACATGGAGGTCTTCGAATACGGGGAGAAAGCGGGGGTAATTCTGGCCTGGAAGGCAAGATTAGATAGGGCAAAGAACGATATCAATGAGTTATATATTGACAGTAGCGGAAATAAATCTAGTGACCCGGAAGAAATACAGAAGACTTTGTTAACACTATTTTCAGACCTATACAAGGAAGACCTTGAACCCTCCCAAGCCCAGATATCTAATTGATTAAAAGATAAGTCGCTTCCAGTCTTAACGGAGGCCTCCAAGATGGCTCTGGATGCTCCCATTACTACAGAGGAGATATCGATTCAAATAAAGCGGTTAAAAAACAAAAAAGCAGCAGGGCTTGATGCCCTCCCCAACGAAATATACAAATTACTTCAAGATGACCTTTTACCAATACTCCACGCCCTTTTCAACTCAATCTACTGTCCCAATGGGGTGATGCCTAGATCATGGAGTGAGGCCACGTTGGTGTTAATTTTAAAACCCGGGAAGGACCCTTTGGCGGCGGATTCCTACCGTCCAATTTCTCTGCTCAATGCAGATTATAAAATCTTCATGGGTATTTTAGCAGAGAGACTGGCGAAGTTAGCTCCTAGTTTAATTAACTCTGACCAGAAAGGCTTCATACAAGGGAGGGTTATTCAAGATCAAACCCAACTTTTGATTGGAAACATAGATCTGGCAGAAGCAAGAAAAGACCCCCTGGCAGTAGTGGCAGTAGATGCCGCCAAAGCATTCGATCGCGTTTGTTGGAGATATCTGTGGCAAGTTTTGGAGGTCATGGGAATAGGCCCCGTATTTATACATACTATTAAGCACTGTTACTCAGGCGCCTCGGCTAAAATCCACCTAAATAGTTCACTAACTCCTAGCTTTCCTATTCAGAGAGGGACAAGGCAGGGATGTCCCCTGTCTCCACTTTTGTTCAACCTCTATATAGAGCCCCTAGCCCAAACAATCAGACTGAATAATGACATTACCCCTTTTAAATCATTAAGCTATGAATGTAAATTGGCACTTTACGCTGACGACGTGATTGTTTACACTAACGATCCTGAGAATGCAATCCCTCAATTGGAATTCACGTTAAGGGAATTTGGTAAGGTATCAGGGTATCGGGCCAACTCAGATAAAACCGAGATAATGTGCTGGAACACCACATACAATAGTGGCCCCCAGAGTAAGGAATTTAGATATCTTGGAATAAAAATCGTCAAAGATTTAAATAAAATTACATTAATAAATCTTGGGAAAATCGAAAAGGACATAGATTATTTATTTGCCAAATGGAAGAACCTCCCTTTGACCATCTTTGGAAGGGTAAACTTGGTCAAAATGTCTGTGCTCCCTAAATTAACCTATATTTTCAATGCTATTCCATTAACCTTTCCTGGTAAAACCATAGCCAAGATACAGGGTAAAATAGGTAGCTTTATTTGGGGCCAAAAAACATCTAGGATGTCGTGGAAGAAGCTTAGGAGGAAGTTACTTAAAGGAGGATTAGCCTTGCCTGACATCAACTGGTATCTAATGTCCTACCAGTTTAAAGCTGTTAGAATGCTATTAACCTACCCAGATACAACTGCATGGGGGAGAGTACTGGGGGAAATGGTGTTAGTTGAGGGCGGCAGCCGGCAAGGCGGGTTTTTGTACAAATATGGTGCACCAAGGTTCTTTAAAAGGGTCCGGCAAAAGGTATTGAAATCTGCCTTATTAAATTGGTATCAAATGAGGAAGATATGGGGTATTGGCTATTTTTCGAATTTTGCTCCAATTTGGGATTCTCCGGGTACCCCCCCTTGTATGTGTGACAGTTTGGCAATACCAATTAAAAACTCAGGTATGGAGAGGTGGTCAGAACTGGTTGACTCAGAGGGTATCCTTCCTTGGGAAGTACTCTCAGTTAAAGTAGGCCCTCACCTCTCAAGGTTTAAATATCTACAACTAAAAAGTTGGTACGAGTCAGAAAAACATAACATCGTCGGAAACTGGGAACTAGAGCAATTATTACAAGATACATCCCCGAGGAAGAAGGAGATAGCCTTATGGTATGCTCGAATTCAGGAAGCAGAGGAAATCAAGACCTCCTCTCCCTCCTCAGTTTGGAATGGATCACCTTTAGACACCTGCATTGAGGAGCTATTTTATCCATCATTAAAATTATTGTATAAATATATAAAGCCGGCATCCCTGAAGAAAAATCATTTTTTTGTAATAAACTGACTATACTACACCCCAGCCAAAATTGCAAAATTTGCACCAATCCCGCCCCCAAGCTGCCCACGATGTAGTCTTGTACAAGCCAATGATCTACACATTTTCTTCCAGTGCCCTGAATTAACAACATATTGGAAAGGCTTGAAAGATATCCTCTCATCCATATTAGAAGTAGACATAGTTGTAGACCTATCCCTGGTGTTTTTTGGTAAGAACGATTCTACCAATGGCGTTCTCTCACAGGATCACATGATCCTCGTTCTATATCTGATCCTCCTTGCAAGAAGAGAAATTTGTATCAAGTGGAAGGATAACATCGCTCCGGGCAAGGAAGAATGGTTGAGAGCCGCCATAAGAATGGCGAGATTAGACCAAGACACCAGGGATGACAGTCATCATAACATTTGGCAACCCCTGACAAGTTGGGCACGGCAGAGACATCTGATTTGATTCAATCTACCAACGAATCAAAAAAAAAAAAAAAAAAAAAATAAATAAATAAAATAATAATCTCCACTTAAAAGGTCCTATGATTACACCAGTCCTCAAATACGAGAGGAAGGCCAAGGGGCCTAGACAGAAACAGCGAGCCAAAGAGGCCCCCAGGAACGAGACAATGTTGGCTTGTCAAATCTGTGGAAGTCTTTGGTGAGATGAGGATAAAAAAAAAAAAAAAAAAAAAAAAAGGATATCTTTTTAGCCCACCAAATAGAGACTCGCAGGAGACTGATAGGCAAGCAACCTACCCTCGTACTTTATCAACAGCTTGAGGTCAGAGGAGGATTTTGAGATTACTTGTAGTGACTAGGCCATCACATCACTTTGTTCTGACTCGCTTGAGATTAGGTATAGTACATCACCTAGTTGCCTTCCCTTCTATGAAAATGTGCCCATCAACCTTATGCCCCTGTGATGGGCAATCAAAACAAAGCACCACACATAATATGCTATTCTGTACATTTTATTCATTTTTAAGACGCTTTTATTTGAAACCTTCTTTTTTTAAATTTAATGTGATAACAACCCATGCTGCTATGAATTTATTGGTTACCCTTAATGATCCTGGAATATGTTTTTATGTTTCTTATTTTATTCTAAAAACAATTGCTGCTAGTAAATCTATTATACTTGATAATTAATTGGATGGATTTATGCACTGGATATTTTTATTCAAAAAAACAATTGCTGCTAGGAAATCTTTTATTTTTGTAAATTAATTGGACTGTCATATGTATCAGATACTTTTATCCAAAAACATTTGCTGCTAGGAATTGTACATTTGTTATTCAATTGGACTGACATACGCATTGGATGTCTCATACATGTTCTTAAATTTTGTTTTTTCTTTTATGGTTGTTGTACATACCGAAAAAAGCTCTTTTGAATTGAATACATGGGATGATGGTTGTGTTTTCCACTTGTTGCTCCCCTTAAATACGACAAGCATGGTGGTTGAACTTACAGTGGTCCTTGAAATGGTACCAAATGAAAAACAAATTATCAACATCTTTAAAATGTAAAGATATCCTGAAAGGTGTAAACTGCATATCTCAAATGAACTTTAATAAGTTCACTTTTAAGATGAAAATATGTAGGTCTAAATTCATAAATTGTATTGCACATTTAAGTCGGCTTTAGCGGTGCTAACGGGTATTTCCAATAGAAAAATTCCGAATGTACAAAATTTTATAATGGTAAACAGATCTTAAGATGCTGGTGAGTCCCCAAATATGGTGGACTTTCTACCACTGTAAATATAGGGGCTAGGTGCCTTGCAAGATGGCTGCAAAATGTAGTGATCACCCAGAAGCCTATATTTACTGGTATCTGAAAATATTTAACAGGTAGCTTACCCCTCTAGAAACAAGTGAAAGGAGAAATTGAAAAAGGAAGGAGTGAGTGCTTTTACAAGATAGAAAAGATTAGGGAGAACCGGCCTTTCCAACTCACCCTTCTTCCTTCACCAACAACTCCTTCTCCTCTCCTTCCAAGTTCTGTAAAATGATTCCTCACCCTGCTTGACTCATAGAAAGTCTCCGTTCCCACTATCCCAACTAACCATTCTGCCTAACGCAATCCCTTTGTTTCCTTCAAAGGCTACTGAATTCTCCCAGTAGACTTCAATGCAAGATCTCTAAAGGGGAAGTATTCTAATGCCCACAGTACGCTCTCAGACTCGAAAATTAACCTAATCCTCATCACTGACACTTAGCTAAACGATGACGCAGAAGCAATGCTACAGCATGCGATAACTACTAGCCACTAAATCCTCATGAGAAATTGACCCACAAAGAAAGTGGGAGGAGTAAAATTCATTGTTCACAAAATCTCTCCACCTACAAATTCCATTGTTAAATATGCTACTCTAGAATGTAAATCGCTGCTTGGCAAATGTCCTCCTGCACCATTCTTTACATCCTTTTTCGTTATGTTTAGACCTCCACTCAACAATCCTGCATTTCATCACCTCTTTGTAGATAGGCAAATCTAGGCACATTTGGAGACTTCAATACTTTGTATGTTAAACATGATTTGCCCAAAATCAAAAGCCTATTTTAAAACATGAGATTACTGAATATAGTTCAAATGGTCTCTGGTCCACCCACACAGCAAGGTATATCAAGTAAGTAAGTGTTGCCCCTCAGAACTTCCTCACAGGTACCAGCATATCAAGTGTCCTGGACTGATCAAGCTATAATCTAGTTCAACCTCCACATGTCTTCCCCTCCAGCAAACAGCTACTCCCAAAACAACAGCCAGAGAGGACCAGGTCACCGTTATGATCAACCGGTCTCTTCCATGCCTAACAACCCATACCATGGGGATATTCATAAGGTGAGGAATGCACAGGCAGATGTATCCATCAGAAAATCACAGTTCAACAGTTCCAGCACAAAGATTACTACATCCTCTCATCAAAGCCAGGAAGCTAGTTAGAGGAGAAAAAGGAAAGGCCCAAAGTTGGATGGAGGCAGCTATAAAAGGAGGAATCTCTTAATGAGGAAGCAAGCAATTTAGTGAAGGGCAGTGCTTTGTATACCATAGAGAAAAGTACCCAAAACAAACTAGGAAGATAAACCATTTCAAAAGGCACAGAATGATTCAGTAGAGGTGCACTAACTACTGCATTTGAGTTCCCAGCAACTTGCTAAAGTTACAATAAGGGACAATTCTTTGCTCCGACCTGGGTGGAATCCTGTTTGAATTTCAGAAAGAAGATTAGTTTCTTCTACGTAGGCTAGTAGTTGTATCAAGGTAGCTTGTTCAACCAATTTGATTAATAAATTATCATTACAGATTAGGTAAAAATTATAGGGTGCACTGAGGCAGTGCAAGTTTTTGCAGAATTGGTTTGATGTAGGCAGTTTTAAGGTAATCTAAGAATATTCAGATGTTAGGGAGCGGTTGATGATACCTTTAGTTTGTAAGGAAGTTGAGCTGTTAATGAGGATTTCATTGGTTATATGAGTGGGACAATGTGCCACCGATGATTCTGATGTACCGCAGATGTTTGCCAGGGTAAAATGTCCTCAGTAGATCAAGGGTTGACAGAGAGCAGTATCCGTAAATAAATTTGATTAGAGCTCTAGAAGATGTGTGGATTGAGTTCTAGGTCCTCCTTGGTATTAAAGTTAAGATATATATCTGTGTCTTTGTCTTTAGAGAGAAAGTGGTCAGCAATGGAAAAACAGTTTTTGTGTTAGGGTAATTTTTGATGTTGAACATTTCGGGTTCAGAAATGTGTCGATTATCTTGTAAAGTTCTGCTTTTGGCTATGTAGCTACCTAAAGGCGTTATAGATCCTAGAGTGGTATTGTAGTATAAGATTGCCTGGGGTTTGTTAGTTTTTCCTATGTATTTCCTACATTATTTTGTTATATTTAAGATATTGCACCTCTGGCTATTGATAGAAATAGAGCACATGTTTCACTCTGAGGGCAATAAAGCAACTCAGTATAACTCAAATCTATTGCATTATACTAATTTCCCACCCATTGAAGGATATAAAGCACACCTCCCAGTCTAAGTGACCAAGATGGAAAGGGGTTGAGAAAACTTCCATGAGCTTGGAGAAAGGTGCTGTTAATGGCCAGTTGCTATTACGTTTGCACTGCTCATCCCTCTTCTGTGCACATGGATGCCAAAAGAATTATAGGAAGGGAGAGGAGACAAACCCTCTAACAGACGTATTGGCAGTCTGCTTAGTGGGCTCTTTGACACTATGCTTCACAACCTGGTTTATTAATAATGTGCATTCTGATAATGTGAAGGTGTTATTTGTTGCCAACATTTTGGCTAAAGTATAGTGACAAATGGATGACGAATAAAGTACGTCTACGGTTTATTTCTGACAATGTTTTTGAAACAACATTTCCTCATGATGACAGTTTCTCGGGTCCAGTATTTCAAACACAGGGGATTTTATAGGCTGAATCACTCTTGCATTTTAGTAAAAAAAAAAAAAAAAAAGATATTGACATAAATGAATGATTTACACCATGTTTTAGGGATTCGATGTCACAATACTGTGGTAAATAATATTGTAGACAAAAATATTGTGTCAAAAATATTGTTTACTACAATATTGTCTCCCTATACTTAGAATAGAAATGTCAAAAATATCGGAAAAAAAGACTAAAACATAGTTTTTAGTGTAAATGCAGTTTAAAGTAGTACATTTTAACTATAATATATAAAATTAATGTCATGTAAATACATGTCACTAAGCATTTAATGCTATATATATTTATATAAACATAGAAACATATATGTATAGTATAGCAATTAAGGAATTTTTTTTTTACATTATTCATTATATTAATTTAGTTTTAAATGTTAAAAATATATTTATTTAGTACTTTAAAAAGCATATATAATAATGTAAACAAATATATATATACCATGCAAAATACAAACAATAAAAAACCAACCAAACAAACAAAATTCTATTACAAAATGTATTAATTTCACCAACATATAAAATAGTAAAATATTAAAACCACAAAAACACATTAAAAATATAAACATTAAAAAATAAACAGAAACAACATTAAATATAATAAATATTAATATAAATACATTTTTCCAATATTAAGAAAAACGTTTGACTCCAGAAAGGTTAGATATACAATTCCCACTTCATTTTAAGTAAAGCACTATAAACTATTTAAATAATAAACAATCAATTACATAATTAACAATAAAAACGAATTATCAATAATTTTCAATTATTTATAAATGAACTTCCCACCCTAAAAGCCTAACAAACTGATACTAAAATATAACCTACTATCACTAATAACAAAACTAAAACTAAAAATAAAAATTTTAATTTAAAATATAACAATTAAGGAGCCGATTACGATGCGGCCCATAAAGTCTCCGACCAGGGCCGCATTGTAATGAGCCGCTCGGTTTACTTTCAGACTGCCTCATTATGATAGAGGTGGTCAGAAAGTAAACCGGCTGGTCATTCTGGCTGGCTTCCAACGGGCAGAGCCCAACCGCTAGTCGTAATCCGGTCAGTAATCTCAAGGGCGGGCCTTTCCACCCTTGAGAAGACATGGTTGCCGGCCTGTCGGGCATGGCAACCATGTCGGAAAGCTTGTTTGGGGGTCCCCAGCAGGGCCTCCTTTGGTGGATGGCCTTCAGTTGGAAGCCGACGGGGTAGATATGGTGTCCCCCTGTTGATCCATGCTCCTTGTGGCAGGTATGAACTGCACCTCCCTTTCCTCAATGGGAGCTTGTGTTACAGCCGGTTTATGGCTGTAACATGAGCTCCCATTGAGGGAGGGAATTATGCGACCGAACAGTGTTTGGTCGCATTGAAATGAGTCAGTCGGGACCGCCGACAGGGTGTCGGTCGGTCCCATGACCGAGTCGGTGTCGGGTGGAAGCAATTCCGCCTGATATCAAAATAAGCCCTAAATATTTTACATGATTAAAACAAATTGCCATTAAATTAAAAGAAATATCTAATTTAAATAGCATCCCACCCTATTCCCCTGTAAACCGAACAACCTGCTAAAGCACTACAAATTACTGATAATATTTTAAAAAAATTAAAACAAACACTTAAAATTACAAAATATATTTTATAAAATAAATAACTATTACACCAACAGTACTAGGGCCTAAACTTAATATTTCAACTAAAACAAATTAATATAATTAAAAGCAATATTGTTTACAACTATATTAATGAAAACTATATTAAAAACGATATTGAAAACAATATTATTTATCAAAAAATGATAGTCTTGACAATGATTTCTATATCATGATATTTTTGAATCACAAGATTTTTGGGGACAATATTTTCCTGTCAGATATTTTTAACTTACTATTTTGTCCAAACACCATTCTAGGGAGTCTAGGTCCCAGTTTCACACCTGCAGGTGACGTGCAACAACTTCCCACAAAATACAAGCTGTTAATGGCTGCAAGACACTCACATATGGGAAGCACACCTTGACAGGCCGTGTGGCAGGGGCTGAGGTTCGACCTAGATTGAATTCATTGGAATTACTTGTCTGAAGAGAAAGTGTAAACCTTGTGCCAGTCAGCATCTTTATCATGAACTGTTGCTCTTTGTATCCAGCTGAGGCAGCACTGAAGAAACCACGTGTCAACCAGGCTGTGATTAGAGGGATTACCTTAGGATAACTGTTGTCGTTCCACAGTAACAACATGTGGAACTTAAGGGGAAGTTATTCTGCAGCCAAAGGTTTACATGCAGTAAAACGGAAGTATTTACAGTGTTTAGAAATGGCAAAAACGAAGGATAAAGTGGTATACAAACATCAATGAATTATTATCATTGATTCCTCCTTGGTATGACTCCCAGGTTTCTGCCTTAGGTTTTACTACAAGTTAAAAATAATTCTGGCATCCTCCAGCTGTGGTGGAATGTGGGGGGGGGGGGGGGGGGTGCATTCCCTGCTTTGTGCATGAATACATTTGCACACAAACAGTGCATTACCAACAGAGATGCAAACCCCCCAAGACGAGGCTCCTGCGAATAGAAGATGTTATATTCTGTTTCCACATGATTATGGTACAAACACTGTACTAATTCCTTAGGCTGTCTCAAATATGTCTTTATCGCTCTCTAGATGTGTAATGAAGATGGTTTTAACAATGATGAGCATTTTGGTAATAGACTTTTCTTTTCCTGAGAGTTACTTAATTTCCCGTGGACTCACAACATGTCTAGACAAACCTTTCACTCTGATTCATTAGCAGAGATAACCTCAATACCTATCAATTGTGTGACCTCCAGCACTGCTTCATCATTGTCTACACAGCCTTAGGTTCACTGATCCAAATGCACAGCTAGCCACTGGTTTTACTCAGTCTTGACCATTACCTTTTCCAGCTCCCCATCAGTTAGAGCCTGCCTCATTGTTTGGTTACAGACCTCATGCTAGCCTTACACAAGAGTCACAGCTTCCACTGTCCTGTACAGTGGCATTCGTTGATAAAAGCAGGTGTGCTTCTCAGCCCTAAAACTGATTTTTGATATACCCACTTGTCGTGAATGCAATTATGGGACATTTTCAGAAGTAATATGTGTAGCATACATCTATTGTCAAGCAAAATATAGCGCTTTCCTCTCTTACAGTACCTTTGCATCTAAAGAAAAAGGAGAATATTTAAACTACTTCTGGTCATCCTCAGATTTTAACACACATCTTGGGTACATCCAAACAAAAGACACAATCCAGTGATGCATTCCCAAATATAAACGAAAGGGTGTGCACGTTCCTCAAAGTTGTAGCAATGGGTGGTATACGAATGCACATAGTCACTCAAGTATGAAAGGAAGGAGATGGCTATTGTACTCAGGCCAGGCTCTGCAACGTGGTACTTACAGCGTGGACAGCGAATGGAGCGTGTCGAAGGCACCAGGCGCTACTGTCGTGATCTGGTTGTCGTACAAGGAGAGCAAGCGCACAGAACTCAGCCCTGTGAAGCTGTCATTGCTGACACAGCTAATGCGATTGCTTCTTAGCATCCTGGGAAGAGGCAAAATGATCATTGGTTGTTAACGAGATCAACATTAGTCAGAAGCATAAACACAAAAAACAAACTCATGCTGGCAGGTCACAGTGTCGCTAGGTAGGGTATAACAACAAAGGTTACAAAGAGACCACACATGCAGTTAATAGAATTTCCTGTGCTTTCTTTTTTGATTAACTTTCTTCAGAGACAGATGCTAATCACTTACAAAAGACATTTACCGACCTTGCTGAACATGCAAATTAAATGACACATCAAAAGGCTTGCATTTTTGACACGTTTAACTCTTTCCTACCTATTTTGCAAACCATAGTGTCTAATTCTCGAAGTTGTTTCTTGTTGCAAAGTCTGCGATTTGAAAAATCACAGGCTTTCTAAACCACAGGTCACAATGTACTCAAACAGCATTTTGAGGGGGGGGAAGTCTGTCCAACTCGCAGTGCAAACTTTGCAACTCGCTGCGATTCTGAAGTAGGAGGCGACATGAAAGTGGCGTCCCCTTCCTCCTTCAAAATTGTAATGTTATGTATAAATGGTTTGCAACCTCAACTGCATGTGCAAACCACTGACTGGATACAGAGAGAGCTTTGTATCCATTTGCAAGATGGCTGCCATCCGTGAGGGGCAGTTTCCACTCCGCAAATGTGGGTTGTTAACACTGAGGGATGAAGACGGTGTTCTGCATGCTCCTCAGTGCCATTCACAAATTCCATTTCATGATTGCATCTGTGGTCTTTGTTAAAGATTAGGGCTGGCTTGAACAAAACAAACTAGGCATTCTGGGATTGCAAATGCACGGAGTTTATATGCCTGAAGGACATAGTAACAAATATGGTTTGCCACAAATACTGTTCCTGAGGTATCCATTACACAAATATAGTCCCACTAGGTGGAATTATTTCAAATGAACCCCAACGAGCTGCTATTTCTTTACACAGTATTTAGGACACAAGATATATGTTAGTCAAATATTCTGAGGCCTCCATTTCGTGCATGCACAGCCTCTTCAGATGGAGTCACATACACAGTTCTGCCTTTCTGATATTAATAGGGCAGGATTCTGCAAATTAAACCTAATAGCCATTTTATAATGAGAAGCAAGAACGCATCTGCAATTGTGCACAACGAAAGCCAGTCATTGTTAACCATGACATTTAGTGGATAAGACACTCATTTCTTTGAATAGAACGCTATGAAATAAAACATTTTATTTATAGAGACAAACTGATTTAAAGTGCCATAGTTATGAGAGTTTTGTGAAAATATGAGTGCCACCTCAGTTACCATTCATTGTTCCCCTCACGTGGCCTTAAAGCGATGCTCTCATTTCTGCATCACATCTTGGGGGGACCCGAAGTGATACTTCACCAGCCACAGCACTGAGGGCTGAAAGCCAAACACATATACACGCGAAGATACAAGAAGTAACATTGTCACTGCAGGTCATCCTTCTTTCATTTGTGCTAATGTCTAAACTCCTCAATGCAAATGTACCGGCTTGCTCCAGAATAGAAAGAAGCATTGGCAAAGCCAATTGTCAGGGCTTGCCCTTTTAGTTATAAGTCAGATACACTGCCTTTGCCCCAGACTCCAGGCAAGCTTACCCTTTGGAGTCCCTGGGAAAGCATTTGTTTTTACATAAAGTGAACATCTTTGTCTTGCAATAAAAACAAATAACAGAAAATGATTGTAATTGTTTTACCACACAGGTATGAAATCAAGAATTGAATGGGACAAAAACGGTGACGATTGGGTGCACTTTTCAGATGTAAAATAGTTCTCCATGCCTCACAATGGAACCAGCTCATTGGCGGCGGATTGATACGTCACATCGCACATAGTATTAGGTGAGAAATGTATAGTCCTGAGCTGATCCAATATTTGTGTGTCGAAATCTCAACGCAGTGGTTGAAGGGGCTGATGCAAGCAAGCCAATTTATGAAGAAGGTAGACTTAAAAGCTTAGTTTATGTATATTGTAAACCATAGTTATTGAGGCAGCTGCCCCGTGAAGCCAGACCTTAAAAATGCCCTGTAATAAGGCTCCTGACAAATTTTCTCCTACAGCATTCTAAATATGTCTGGTGATTACTGGAAGCTTATCTGGCTACACAGATGGAAACCCCACTGATGATGCACTCCTTGAGAAAATTATTAGAGGTGGCCATTTTCACCTGAAGGAAATTTGGAGAAATGACTGTCATAAAAGGGGTTGTGCCTCACAATGTATGGACATGTTTACAATATTTCACAAATGGCTGGCGGTGATAATATCACTGGATCTGATAGTCTTACACTATTTTCTGGCATATTTGACATTGTGGCCAAACAGGAGATAAGGTATTTCCATCCTATTTAGCCGCGCCTTCCCAAAAAGACCGTATGGGGAGAATAATCAGATAAACTATTCTTTTTAGAACATTATTTTACCTTTGTCTTAAGTTGGAATGTTATTAGAAACAGAATTTTTTTAACTGTTTGGTGCCGGTAGCAGCGTTTTGCTACCGGAGTATGCTGTGCTGAAATGGCCATTGGAGACATTGCTGACAGCTGAGTAAAGTGAAAAGGATAAATGCGTGTAAAATATCTCACGCTTAAATGAAAAGGAAAAGGGTATCTACCCAACAACTTAATAAAAATACTAAAAGTAACAGCCCAAAAACGTCCTGCTTAGGCCCACTTGACTCCTTACCAGCGAGACACTAGGTAAGGCGTAGTGAGGGTAATACACGTTATTACCATGCAGGCTCATACCCCGAGCCCTGGAGAGCCTACGATGCGAACTATTGCATTAAAAAGAGCGGAGGTAAACAAATTAAGCCCACTACTCCACTCCCACCTTCCTTTCCAACATTCTAGCTGCCAGTCTGAGGAGAGCTGAATAAAACAGTTCAATTGTACGATTGGACAGCAGTGTTGCCTCCCCCCAATGTGGAATTGTTCTGCGTGCGCCGACCTGTCCACTCTTGGGGAAATAGCAAAGTCCAAAAATGTCACAACATTGCCAGTGGTACCCTTGGAAACCCGCGACTCCCAAGCGTAGCACTTCTAAGGGCACGGATTTGTTATTTTTGTGAGTGAGACCTATGAGTCGAATGTGGAAGAAACAAGACCATGCAATAGGGTAACTGGCCTGGGGGGGGGGGGGAATGTGAAGTTGAAGCATCCCACTGAGCCTGCAGGTGGAAGATGAATGTGAGCAGGTGAAACAGAGTCTTATGCTTCTGTAGGCCATGGGGAGCTTTGACATTTGTAAAGATAGTGTAGGATCACCAGGTGCTCTGCCAGGATCCCAGGAAGGCCTCTAAAAGATAGATCAGAGAAGAGGAGGGCATGCTCTATAATTGAGAGAAGAACAGAACACCACCCCTTTTCAACAGCATTAGGGAAGAAACCTGGTTTTAGTTGTCTGTAGAGATGGGTGAGGGGTTGAGGGTGCCGGTGAAGCCCAGCTGTCATTGTATGAATTGTTTATGCTTAACCCAAATATTGGCTAATTTATGGTACAATCAAGGCCTGGTTTATTCATGCTCAGACTCTAGAAGGACCACAGCCATGTGTGCTTGATTCGTTTACAATAAGGCCTCCGCTATGCCATGGGCAGCAGATTACCGCTCAGCAGCGACAGTAGACAGCACCCTGCACTCCCTACAGTTCTTTAGGCAATGGTGGTGGCGAGTGGTGCACGTCTGTCAGGTTCAACCCACTGCCAGGACTCACTGCTCAGCTCTGCTGGCAGGCCTGGACTGACTCTGCATAGTGCTTTACGCCATAAAAGTACAGTCCAGTTCTTCCTCTGCCAGCACAGGGAAATAAATTGTGTTAAAACGAGGCGATTCTTGTGATGGCAGTTTGCATTTTTGTAATGTAGTTTTACAAGCAAGTAATGTGATTTGTAATAATACCGAATTCTGCCATTTATAAACGTGCAAATTATTAGCTAAAAATATATGTATTTATTGTTGTAGCGGTTACGCCTAAGCATTGTACATAAAGCAAGCAATCAGTAATTCTGTCAAAATAGAAAGAACTCGATAATCACCCAGTTAAAGTGATAAGGGACAACAATGATGGTCCGTGAAAGGTAGATGACAATGTTACGAGTAGGAGGGAAGGATGAATGGCCTAAGGGTGAAAAATAGATGAAGATGGGAGAGTAGTCGACATGAAGCGATTAAAGGAAGCCACAACAGCAGACAGAGAGAATCCAGACACAACCTAACACGCCACAGTCCTTCTACCAGCTTAATCTGTGAGTAACTCTGGGATGCTACTTTCTCCATATTTACGACACGATGGTGTTTGCGCAATATCTGGGGAGCTACCTGCGAGAAGTGACCTAGAAGATGAGGTGACATCACTTGAGAGTGGTCTGTAGGGTTGAGATCTATGGCGACAATATTCCCGTGCAGATCTGTATGCTTAGTTATGTAAATCCCACTTATCGTAATGACCAATGGGCGGTTGGTAACCCAATCACGTGCGTTTTGTGTGTGACCTTCAAGAATTAACAAAATTACAAAAATGACCTCCGACCTGCTCTGCTGGTTTCTAAGGAGCTGCACGGACGTCGCTTAAGAGATATTGCCCCGGCGAAACCCTGAAGCGGCTCTTCTCTCACTGCCAAGCGAAAGCTGCACTTAGCGATTAAAGCCTTCGTTGCCATCCCTTCTCCTCCCTAGCGCTCGCAGTGACATTTATGGAGTTCACTTTTAAAGCTCTGTCCGTTATTTACAGCACAATTACAAACAGATGCGCCTCACTCATTAAACATTTAAAGCCAAGGACTGGGAACAACTTAACATCTTAACAACTTAACATCCTACGGCTTGAGAAGCTCTTTCACAACAAAGCTTCCACAGTAGAAACAGTTTACACTATGTTTGGTAGCTTGGGTCTCTACCGGGCGTGCACCTTGGCTAAGGTGTGACAATAGGCTCCGCCCGCCTTTAATACTCCATGGGGCCCAAGGTAGCCTGATGAATATATTCTCAACAGAGGAAAGTCCTCGGTACATTTGTACACGTGCTTTGTAGAAAGAAAGAAGCTGTGCTGTATGCTGTCAACAATGGCAAACAACAGCACAAATAGTGTACGGCCTATATATTGGCACAAATAGTGTACGGCCTATATATTGGCAAAAATAGTGTACGGCCTATATATTGGCAAAAATAGTGTACGGCCTATATTTATAGCGACAGAACCGCAGTGCGCAAAAGGATGTAAAAGCATGTTCCTGTGAAAGCCATTTGAGATTCAAGCCACTAATACAACATAGCTGAAACATGTAGATCTGTAGATGCTGAAGTATAATAAATACTCCAAGTGCATCGACCTTTGTTTTTCATCTTGCCAAAGGACCCAAGAATAAATTGCAAAATAAAAGGGACACCTTTAAGTAATTTTGTTCTCCGACCCCAAAACAATAAGTGCTCCCTCGACTAACATTGTTGAGCTCGCCCAGATACAGAAGGTATCTGGGTGAGGACGCGATGACGAAGCATGCCAATGGACGATACACTCGGTCACAATGTGATGGATATTTCATTACAAGTGCATTATGTCTCCTATGGCACTTGTGATAAGGCAGACGGGATATCCATAATGTTTGTGAAGCAGTAACCCATCCACCAAACTCTAAATGATGTTCCAGGTCCTCAAAGGTAGCACTTCCACCTGTCCATGGACGCATATATGATGCATGGAGTGCCTTTTTACAGATATTTGTGTTTGGCTGCAAAAAATACAATGGCAATCATGCTCACACCAGACCTACTGACATTTGACTGTTTAGCATTGCCCATCGGTGAGAAGGAGTGGTCAAGAGATTAAACTTTCTGCTGAGGAATCAGGAATCCTCAGAGCAAACACTAGTTGCTCCACTTGATTGCACTGCGTGGTACTGAGCAAATCTCTTTGTATCTCTTTGCTCCATTCCATTTCCTCTGAAAGTAATAGGAGCACCTGGAGATGAATTACAGATCTGCACACGTATGGTGCCACCGTGAGAGCCTCTCCCTATCCTCACAGTAATCTACTCATCAGAAACAAATTACAAGATATCTTAGATATTCTACACCCACATGCACACACAACTGCAACATAGCCATTCAATAGGCTAACGATCCCACTCAACAGAACTTTCTCCTGAGGCCTATCAATGAACAGTCATGCACACAGTGGACCACAATGGATGACAAACTTCGATTGTGCACACACACACTAATACACATAATATACTACAAAGATCCTTTAAAGGATCAGACACATTAATCATTCAAGTAACCAATTGAAACCATTGATAAAATATACACCAGACAGACAGGTGATCTGCATGGCATTGGTCCAGTGTCATAAGACAATGAGTACCCGAATACATGGGAGCCCTCAGACTCTGAACATGCTACAGCACAATACAGACAACAGAAGTGTATTATGCAGAAGCTGCCAACAGCATCACAAGTGCTGTGGCAGAAGCGATGGTGCAAAGTTGAATATTTGTGCCATCCTTGCTCGCTGATGTCTGTTTTGTCTTTCACTCTTCTGTGCATTCAGACTTGGATAAACGATGAAAATATCACACACAACAATGTGTTGAAACGAACTTAGGACCTTTAAAACAGACACAGGCGTTCATTCTTCAGAAAGAGGAGGAGAGACAGCAGTAAGGAATCTGCGATTAGACAGAGTAACCACCAGAAAGATCATAACCAATGTTAAGTAACTTGTTCCACTGAAGATAAGCTTTACTGCAGATTTCTTGCTTTTAGAATAGACACCGAAGCAGTCCCCTTCTAAAAGGAGGAGGGCTTGAGGAGTGAACTTGTATCAAGATGTGCTGCAGAAGCGAGTAAGCAAAGAAGCCCTCTCTGCAGAGATGACTGTTGAGGCAGCATTTGTTGCACGAATGACAATATCAGATCCTGACAGCTGTCTAGTACAAGAGCGCCCCTTGGCAACAACCTCGAGGCAGCTTTAGCTAGGCTGTAGCAAGCACGTGGGCCCTCAGGGGGCTTCATCCTTGGCCAGAGCACAGCATGTCTTTATATTCAGGATGATCCAGCTGGAAAGGGTCCATTTCTGCAATTCTTCTTCCTTTCGTGGTAACCGCAAAGTCCGCAAAGGGCAGGTCATCTACATGACATTTCGTCATTTGAGCAGTATACAAACTAATGCCACCACATTAGGTTGGCTCCTACATAAGGCTCTTCACCACTATTAAGCAAGCTGGTGGCATTTGTTGGCAACTGGGAGCAAACGTGGTTTCAAAAACCCAGACCCAGTGTGGCACCTGGGATCATTCTACAGGTGAGGTATCAGCTGCTAGAAGTATCCATTAGAAAATAGTAGCAAAGCCCAAGACTGAGTTTCAAAAGTAAATACGACTAAATGTTTTGGTTAAAGCAGGATATGTTTTTATCGTGTACCAAATGCAGTACTACTCTACCAAATTATCTTTTAAAGAGAAAAATGTAATGGTAATTGGGACATGCATTAGAAACAATAGCCATTATCTCAACACATTACTAATTAATGGCCTTAATTTATGACCCATGCATGTCTGATCAAGAAAGCATCAGTACATAAATCCCTTGAGTCATCCAATCAGTGCTTAAACGTACGTTATGTGGCAACTGACCAGTTGGAATCAACATTATATTGAAGAACAAATCTAGGGCACGGATCTAAGAAGGAAAGAGAGGAGTCCAGTCTTGGCAATACAGGAGACCACGCGTGCTAGTCCAGACAGCTTTATAAGATGAAGCCAAATATCTCATTTATTCCTATCATTAGGAAAGCACAGGTATTGTTGTCTTCATGACATTGCCACTCAGTGATAAGTATGCCTGCACCTATCATGCTTGTGGCAATGACTGGATCTTGACTTTCTGATATTTAACCAAGCTGTTTAAGACAATATGAAACTGATACAAACAATCATATAAATAGTTTGTTACTATACAGTGGCATTAACAATAACTCAAATTTGAGAACTACTTTCCTAAAAGACAAGAGGAAGGAGCGAGCAAGTAGAAATTATACTTACAAGGTTTTCAATCCCTCAAGCCCCTTGAACATCTTGTGGTGGACATTTTCCAACCGGTTAGTGGTCAACAGCAGCTCATTTACACCGCTGGATCCTTCAAATGCGCCTTCTTCAATGTCTGTTATCTTGTTGTTGCTCAGGTTTCTAATTGAACCACAATAAAATCAAAATCAAGTTTTGCTTACTTATTTCAGTGGTTTAGTTAGCGAGGGCAGTGGTTCTTAACCTTTTGACTTCAGTAGAAACCCCCACTGATTCGCTACTGGACATCAGGAACCCCACCTAAGCTATTTCTATGATTTGAGCCTCAAAACAATACTCAAAAATACAGAACTAAGTATACATAAAAAAAACCACACAACTAATAAAATATTTTATTTAATACACAAACAACAATATGCACAAATCTATTTATTTTAATGGGAATATTGGAGCCTTTTAAAAAATGTAGGGCCTGAGTTATACTTTGGAGGGCAGCTCACTGTCTATCAAGGTGATGGAATTCATTTCCTCTGCCACCGTGGCTGGACTACTGCTTACAACTACTTGGAAGTGTATTTTACACACTGAAGTAGAACATGATATATTAGACACTAATAAAGAGTATTACTTAAGGATATCTTTATTATTAACAAAAGGAAAATAAAATGTACGTTTAATCTACTAATACCATTTTTTTGAAGTTTCTTTGGTTTGTATTATTTGGGATTATATATCAGGAAAATACTGGGAACAATACACTCTATTATATGTATCAAAAGCAGTATGCAAGCAAACTAGTTAATGCCTATGAAGTTTTCTAAACATCAAAATAAGGATCTCAGACTTAGAAACTACTCTTTAAACTCCACTGTTTCTCACAGGCCTTCTTCAGCCTTTGAAACAAAATCTCCATATAGAACATTCTGTCTAATGTCTCTGGTGGCCCCGATATGTTGTATGCATGCCCTCTTTTTGGGCAATTATGGAAGAGTATTTTTTATTTTCATTTGGAAAACTCTTACCAGGTGAAGATCGAAGTTGTTTAAAAGATTAGACTTTGCTTCTCCCTGTGATGCAGCTGTAAGTCTGTTCTAAAAAGCAAACTGACCTATAATGATGGAGGTTTAATGTCAGCGTAATTCCCACTTGCCTTTTCTAGATTGCTACATTACCATTTCAACTGAATGGAAATTGTGTGTCGTGGCTATACTGGTCTTCTTTTCACTTTGGAATTAGATAATCAAAAGGGATATGCTTCTGCATCATCGTACAGATACCTGCTGCTTGATTTCTGGGGAAATTAGATGTGTGACTGCAGACCTTTCACGCTCAGTGCCGCTTAAATAGTGTGTCCTAGTAAATGTGAATTTTGCACCTGAGCTAACAAGTCTGTTTTACAGTCATTCTTTTTTCCTAACGAAAGTTTAATGAAGCGAGAACCCAAAGGCATATGTTGAATGCAGGAATAGAGGCAGAACAGCAGAGTTTTGGGAGTCGTTAGAGAAGCTGGAATCATTCCTGAATTGGTAGGGGCTGCCAAGAACCCCACTGTGGAAGTACAACAGGCCAGCTGTCTAAAGGCTAAACTGATGTGGCAGAGGCATGCAAGTGCAGGGCGAGGGAAGACGCTTGACTGACAGCGGCCACCCCTGTTGAAAAAAGATATCCCAGCTATGGTACACCCCACTGATCAGGCAAAAGCTCATGCTGCAGTCCACTTGCTTGGCTCCACTCCCAAACCCATTGCACCCAGCACTGACAGGAATTAATGAAGCTGTGAAATTACAAAGGGAGGCTGACATGCCACTTCAATAGCAGTTGATCAAGGAGCACACACTAACATTTTACGCAGCTGCGGGAGCTTCTTGAAGATTCCAGTTGCTTCCAGTACTGTGAACTCATTGTTGTTAAGGCGGCTGCAAGGAAAATAAATGAAAAAGTTTCTCAACAAATACTTCTATCAAAAAGACATGCTTCTGCAAACAGATATCCAGAATCTCGTCTGTACTCAGGCAACATGTGTAACAATACCATCTTTGGAAGGATTCCAGAATATTGAAAGCAAGCTTATAAATATATCTGTATGTTTCCAAGATTTATATGCTACACACGTATATATGTATATAAATACATCTAAAATAAACAAATGCATGCATAGCAGCTCAGGTGGGAGCAATCAGTGCTCTTATTAACCGGGGCTTCAAATAAAAAAGGCGTGGTTTAGCAAAACCTAAACACTGTCCCGTTTTTCAAAAATCCAAAGTTCATGAACTTAAAAAAAAAATATAGCAGAATTCAAACTGAGATGAAAAATGCCAGATGCACTAGGGTGTATAATAATGACTGAAGAAGTCAAACAAATCTAAAAGTAGCAAAGATTATCAGAGCACACTGTTGAGCAATAAAACTATTTTGCAATCTAAATTTTTTTTGTGCAACCACAGGTCTAGTGTAGGTCACCTTCATACATCTGTAAAGAGAAAGCTTTGTCACTGTCGCCACTAATCGAAAGGCATAAAAAGGCGCCTCTTCTATAATTCTACTTTGACTTTTCCTTGTAAGTACAAACTATCCCTAACAAAGCTATTGGGGGTGGCATGTTAGAATTCATTTTGTAAACCAATCCTTGAAATAAGGTGCACTTGTAGTCATTGTTAAACATATTCTTCTGGTCCGAATATGAAATATACAACACCAAACCTCTCTGCAACAATGCCAACAACATAAGGGCAACCCCACACCTTACAAACATCGCTCGCCAATGTCAACAATGTCAGAAACAAAAGCATCCACAGCTTATTACTGTCTGGCATTCATTAGAGAAATTCTGATAGCAGTAGTGAACCAGGTTTCCTTGAAGTCAGGATGCTTCCCTCAAAGCATCTAGCTTCTGATATCTTAAACATACTTCCATGACTGCCAGATGCCCCTATTGACCCTGACTACTCTTTTACTCCTACACTCATGACATTCAACTCTACACGTTCATTAATAACAAACAAGATTAATCGGAGAAATTAAGACACAGAATGTCCAATGAGGTCAACAACAGATTTCCTTCATCTTAGTGACACCAAAGCAGAACTATTGATCCTCAGAATAATTTGTTCTTAAATCACCCATGAAACTCTTCTACCTATTCTATGTCAATCATTCCCACTGGCAAGGTGAAATGAGAAGGAATCTCAACAGACTCTCACAGCCCAGTGCATTTCTATGTTCAATGCTTCTCACCACTAGCCTCCTTTTCATTTCCAAGACAGTTGCGCAGTTATAGTTAAAGCTATCATCAATTCCAAACGCAGCTACTTCAACTCACTCTACATAGACTCGCCTAACACGATTACTGCCTCCAAATGTTTCATAACAGAGCAGCAAGAGTCATAAGCTAACTAGAATGATTTCCTACGGTCCCTCTTACTCACACTGGAACCACTCTACTATAATCTTATTAAGGCCTGAGTCACATTCAAAGCCTTTTACCTGAAAGCCAAACCAACGAATGCATCTGCTTGAATACTTGAAACCACAAAATACACATAGTACCACAAACTACCCTTCCCTAGATGGGCACTGCTCTAATTGCAAAATGAGGATGTCTTGAGTAGAATGCTATTGCCCACAACCCAGGTACCCTCCCAGACAAGGGGCAAAACCTGACCTTTCTCATGGTTTTTAAGATGTCTAAATTGGAGAGGTTCATTTCATAATATTTTTAAATTAAACATACAAGGATGTGCTATTTATTGTTCTCACATTTTCAGTTTTTATGAAATTTACATCCAGTATTAGCATTTCAGTTGTTCATAGCTCAAACATGTTGAGATTTATTGAAAATCACAGATTCTAGACATAAGCATTAGGCTAGATGTGCGTTTAAAGTTTAAAACAAATGATTAAGCATTTTTCATTTAAATAGTGAAAGCTTTGTCTATGTAAATTTGGCTTTGGCTTAGTAAACCAATTTATTCACCACCCAATCACATTGCCACAAATATGGAATGGACAGAATCTATATGACATCTATCTTTTTTAAACTGTTTCATAAACAGATTATTTCCTAACTGTGTAGGTCACATTTCTAGGTTCCAACATGCAATGTAACTAGCTGACTCGTTAAGAGCTTGGAGTACAGAATTTGAAATGCTTACTTGCATGGAAGGCTGTAGACTGTAACCCAGGTTGTGTTATCTTGGACTATGATAATGGCACGATATACTCATTTTAAATTCACATTAAAGGGCATTGCGGAGGGTGGACAACAGGGGACTGCCATCGGTAGAAGTATATGAATATTATAGGAAGTGTGGGTTCGTTAGTAAAAGGGGAGCAGGAGCTCTGAAAAGATGTAGGTAAATGAATATGGATACGGATGAAAAAGAACTACTAAAGGCTTTTGATTTGTTTTGATTATATACATTATTGGGGCTGCAGGTCTAGCGCTAAATGAGTATGAGTACTGATAAGTGGTTGAGTACTGACGAATTAATACACATACGTGAGAAGATAAATAATAGTTGATAAATGTACACTGAAAGTAAAACATGCTTACTGGCCTTCTTTTGACCTATATGTCTACATTTGATTGAGACTGTTACTGTTATAGACCACTTTTAATTTCATAATCGTCTAAATGTGTGTATATAATTTTCTATACGTAGCTTAACTTGGGAGCACAGTTCACATAGTATTTCACGTAAATGTTGCCAGGTTCTTGCAAATGTATTAAGCCCACTTAAGCGTGGTCTGTGCTAATGCAGCAATGTAAGTACTGAAGACACTGCCCTGTATTCACATTCCTTTTCTCATCCGAAAAGGCTATATCTCATCAACATAAAACTAATTCTATCTTCAAGTCTTGATGTCCTTGAGAAATCGGACACTTTAAGGAAACATTTTTAGGATTTAGAAATTGGGTGTCGTTTTAATTGTTCTTTTTCTTAACTTGTTTCATTGATGAATTGTAACCATAGTTTTTATTGAAAGCTTGCTGGTTTGTGTGCATTTCTAAAATATACTTTTATTGATGTAAGCTATAGGGTGACTTGATATTTATAAGTTGATCATCTTACAGTTCCGCAGTGTACTGGGGGATGTGATCAGGAATTTTCGTTAATTTTTGATTGGAGCAGTCAACAGTTGTCCCTTCACAGCGACATTTTTCAGGACAGGCCAGATCTGCAAAACAGTCTCCACTCAGCTTAGATCTGTAATCCTCAGTGCCTGTGGAAAATTAAAACAAAAAACAGACAAAGCTTTGAGTACGTAAAGTGAGATGTTATTACCTAGGCAGGAAAAAGAGGACACATTTAATAACAATGACAGCAATAAGGGTGAGAACGTCAGAGGTTTGTTAAAAACAAAAGGACTGACATAACAAAACATAGTTTTAAACAAACAGGGTTAAACAACAGGGGCAAAGTACTGGCTGGAAAATGTTGACCAAATGATGCTATATCATAAGCTTTTCACAGCTACAGTGTCTGCTGATTCTGTGGAACCAATGTGAAAATCTTAGAATGGCTACTGATTGCTGTGCCATATATTGGATTTCGATGTGCAAGAAAATAATGAACGTCTAACTTCTATTATAAATACTGAAAATCCTCATACATACACTTTTCTATTCAACTTTTATTCTAACAATTTTGTTTTTTTTAAACAATTGAAACATCAGTTTTTAAATGTCTCTTTGCTCAGAAGCAGGTTCACATTTGTCTACATTTTTAGAAGTGTGTGACCAGATTAAAGCCTTGTCTAGCCTCTACAATTCGAATGTGTGCTAAATGGCAGCCGTTTAATAAGCTGTAGAAAGCTGCGTGACGTTCCATGGTGCTTGACAGAACCATGTTTTACTCATACCTCACAATCACATGGTTAGATCAAGCACAAGAGAACATCTCGCTAGGTAGCTCAAAAGCATCCATAGGCCAAGGGTATGACCAAAAGGAACAGAGGAAGGAAGAAGTGAGAGTTGAAGGGTTTCTTCAAGTTTAGTACCTGTGATGTATGGTCTGCGATGCCACAGGGATATATGTGTGACTGTCACTTCCCCCAACGGTGCCAACATGAAGGACATTCTAAACAAATCATGGGTGACACACTGCTCAAGGAATGGACAGAGGGTTGCAAAGTAACAGATGAAAACACGGTTGACTACTGGCTTCATCTGATACACAGGAAAAAGGGCCAGGATTAGTAGACATTACAGCGGAACAGGAAGAACACAATACTTTGTTTCAGTCATTGGACTTTACTTACATCCCAAATGGTGAACTCCTAGAAAGTAAAGACAGCCAAGAAAGAAAAGAAGACACAGCATTCCCCATTAAGACAAAACAAACTGCATACAAAGCTGCAATAAGTCTGCAGAACACATGTACCGTAAGTATGATCAGTACAGATTAGACCCAGCCACCTTGTGAGGACAACATAATTTTGCAATTTGGGAAGTGAAAAGAAAGTCATGTAAAAACAGCATACCATATGCGATTATAGTATGCCTTCTGGTGTCTTCCTTCTCCTATTGGGCTATTGATTGTATTTGACTTTGTCTCTTATACTACGGCTGAGACTAAAGTAAATGCCAGTGCTTCTCCTGTTCTAACCCTAACGATGGGACTTCAAATATGAAGCCAATGAACACTAGTCTCAAGCTTTCGTTTCAGGGCGGAGCTCTAGTACAACAAATGCACCCTTTACAAATAATAAGAGAGGAGGTTCGGATCCTCAAATATTAGTTCAGCAAAATACAATGTAGCACATTTGGACCACAACCTCTGATGCTTAGCAGAGCAGAGGAAGGCATATACTAACTTTCTAATTATTTGCACTCCATACATCCATGAAAGGAATTCGCCGCAGAGGTTATAATGATATACTTTGAATTAATAAGGCATACACAAATATGAACAAATATTTTGTAGATATATTAGCACAAAAAGGGTGTGTTAAATACAGCCATTTGACTTTGGCATAGTATTTACTTTCCATCCTTCAACTCGGTCACTTCCAAAAAGTCTCCAATGGTTGCAAAATCCACCATAAGCTTACCACCTATCCTAGCATTTACAGTAAAGTGAGCTCAGTGCAATCAAGGTCCTATACACTGTGAGCGCTGCAGAGCAGGTAGCAATGTAGGGTTAGAATGAAGGGGAACAACTGTACCAGCTTTCAATACAGAGATGTGCTCAGCTGCAGAACTAATCTATCTTCTGCTACAAAATTGTAGAAAAGAATTATAATGGACCATCATTAGATGGAAAGATTGCCACCAAGGTAAGATTGTGTCAAATCGATTTGAACACAACCACTCGAGGCATATACCAGAAGTCAGTTAAGAGACTGACATTCACTGGACAGAGCAAATATGTGGCAAATTCCAGATAAAAACACAGCAAATCCATTAGATTTTACACATAGTTCTCATCTAGCCATATGCTAGCAGAAAATATCAACCCCATCCGTGGGATGCGCCATGGCACTGAAAATAAAAGTAGCCCAATAAAACATGTTATTTAGAGCAGTTGTACTAATAAACACATATTAACACATTTATTATCACAGTGCGAGGCTCAAATTCCAGTTTATTAGCACAGAACAGCAAAAGTGACTTTAGAAAAACAGTGTTTTCTGCCTCCCAAGTTGCGTATAATCATTACTTTACACAAGGAATCAACTATCAGTCAAAATGTCTCTTCAATATGATTTCACATGATGGTATGAATGTAAGCCATTGTATCTCGACTAAATAGCTGACAATAAACATGAAAGAATGTCATGGCATAAACCGTGTATGCAGATGCAGACTACCTTGTTTTGTTTGTGCCGGTGCTTCTTGACAGTGTCACATATGTATCATGATCCACCACAAGTTGGCCCTGTCCATTTTTAATCAGCACAAGACGATTTATGATTGCAAAATACATAAACAGTAATAATACCAGCACATTCAAGCCATTCTTTTAGTTGTGGATAGGCAGAAACAGAGCCTAGTGTTACATTTCAAAGAGTTTGATGGTAAGTAGGTAGCACCGCACTCGCATTTGGCAGGGAAAGTCGGCGGTGAAAACTGCAGTGGCCTCCTTAGGAAATGAAGCGCTGCTGGAGAGTACTATATGCTATTTGTTACAGTCCTTGACAAAGAGGCGGGGCGCCATGACCCACTCCAGGCTACGCCTATCGTGAGGCACAGCTCTTTCCCACACTCTACAATGGTAATAGCTCGCAGATCTAGCAACTATTGCACACACCTCTGCCAAAGAGAATGTATATATATATATATATATATATCTTTATAATACATGTAGATGTATACTAGGCTACTTATTACCATTGTTCAGTGTGAGGAGAGCTTGTGATTCATGAGAGGCGTAGAGTCCAGTGAGGCATGGTGCCTTACCCCTCCTTCAACAATGGTAATAAATAAATAGCATATTGGATTATGCCTCCACATTTTATGTGTGTGTTTTAACGATTGTATTTAACCAAAACCAGGCTTCAAGGGGTTAACTTTGTCCAGCAAGGTAAAATCGCACTCAAGAGATATCTGACTATTAGGAGAATTGTTTCCATGTGTAAAATAATTGTTCAATGCAATCTGTAAAGCAGTAAAAAGTATGTTTCTCAGGCCATGTTCCCTGTACTGTAGTAATAAACTCGTATTTTATTTTTGAAATGTAGTAATAAATTGTGAATGTGAGTTTCATTAGTATAAATGCTATAAATAACTTGTTATTGGGCCACATTTATTTGGCAGAAATATATATTTAGCTAGGTTGTTGTTATTGGCCTGGTTCAACCAATATGACCAACCCTTTGCAAAAATGCTATTTGGCATGGCACGTTTGGTGCCGATCCATCATATCTGGACTCTAATTCTGGCATTCCTCTCATTTTCAATGAAGGAGAGCAAAGTTGGAAGCTCAACCTATGCAGAAATGCCTCCAGCCTTTAACGCATACATATACATCGGCCTGCCTACTGGAAGTCACACAAAGCTGCTTCTTGCGTGGCACTGGGGTATATGACACAGTTGTTTGTTCAATGGCTCTGTGCATTGATCTTGTCGGATCTGACAATGGAAGGAAGATCCAATGACATGGCTAATAATTTCAGCTAGTCAGTCAGTTCTCTAAACACTCTACATGTCAGCAGGGTTCAACGCAAGAAGGTGTCCACATTTTTAAGTGAAGCTGTTTTGTGGGTCTGGAGAAGCAAAACAGTAATCTTAGACAGTTTGGGGGATGGGTCAGTGAAGTCCTTTCTTGCTTCTCCAAAAATCCAGGGGAGGCCCCTCCAAGTTTTTGGCGGGCCCCAGAATCCCTGTTCACACCTTGTGCAGAGACGGGTTTTCCAATGAAAATATTCAATGAATTAGCTTAATTTTCTAAGAGGAAATGGCAAAGCAGGGTGTGCAAATTGTTACTTTCTTTGAGGTCCAAAAGGAATCAATTAAAAATTCAAATTTTTAGAAAGAGCGCCAACCCCTAGGGAGAGACAATACAAGCCAATCCCCTCAGAATTTTCATATTTACCTTCCCTCACAAACAAAGAGATGTGAACCTAAAAGGAGGGACGGGAATGACAGGTAGTAGGATAGAGCTCTAGTCAGAGGTGTCACCCACAGTCAAACATACACCTCTCTGAGCATTGAACCTGAAGATGAGGAATTAATAGTAAGTTACGGTGCCACAGAGGAATAGATTACATAAACCATACAAACCTTACTGTAGGCTATTACATGTAGCAGAAGCCGCCTCAGCTAGGTGGATAGCACGGTACCGTGGGGCCACTATGAATAGGAGTAGAGTGCCTACACCTCTTTCTATAAGGGAGAAGGGACTCCTGAAGGTCAAAACCTTCCGGGAAAAGAAAAAAAGTGCTAATACAGGTACAGGGGAGGCCTAGTTCTCACCCTCAGCAACCACCATCGTTAGGATTTACAAGAAATGTAATCGGCAACTAGAGTAAGATTACATCAATTCTTACCAAACGGAAAGCGATTTTTAAATCATAATCAGAGGAAAGCAGGCTATGTCTTATCCAGAAAGGAAGTCTGAACACTGGCAGAATAATGCTGTCTTAGCTGGGCTTCTAGCTTTGGGGCTTTTCAGTCCGTACAAATAAAGCGTTTTGCATTGTTTCAACAAAACTAATTACATACAGATATACGACAATGAGACAACAGCACGTTATAGCATAAGTAGAGGGTGGCGAGAGCCCACAAAAACATCACTAACGCTATCACAATATAGAGTCACCCAAGATGCAGATATCAGTCATTGCGTAGACTGGTGGTTGCTGTGTGTAGACTGGCGGTTACTCAGCCAGGATCTCATATGTGGTTTCCTTACCTAGACATATTATATGTATAGTGGTCTCAACATGGGTGCAGCTTTGCTGTTGCAGCAAAACTGCAGATGGGTGAGGCTGGCAAATCCGCATCCATGCAGATCGTTAGGCCCCTGCAAGCCAAAAGTCTGATCCAATATCTATCTTAAGAAATCCACTTCTGTCTCTTTTTTCTAGGCACAGGAAAATAATTAAACAAGTAAACTAAGAAGCTTAATCATGAATGGAAGCCATCTGATCCTTAAAGAGAGGAGTGAAGGACCCAGGCTTTGATCCGTAGCCTACTCTTCTTTCCCATTAACTGTAGAGAGCCCCAGGACTCTGTTCTGTCATCCATTTTCTTTAACTTTTAGCTCCTATCAATTATTTTCAACCTCATTCATGGTGAGGTGCTACAATTTCAGACTTATGCGAGTGACACACAGCTCTGCATTCAGGTAGCCGGACCGTCTAATAATCTCCTCCGAAAATTTAGTGAGGATTTAATTCATGTACATGTGGTGGCCGAAAACACATCAATATGTTTCTAATATTGGTAGTCTAAAATCTAAGTCTAAGCAACATTTTGCCACTGCAGGCAGAATGGAGTTAAAAGAGCATTATGTAGATTTTCATAAGGGAGTACGAGATCACAAAGAAGGCGATGTTTACCTTTGGAAGCACATTTTAAGGGCAAAGGGGACCAGAAGGAAGAGCTTGGATAAGAACGGGTGATTTTCTCTTACCACTTTCAGACTTATGCAACAAAACATCTAAAAAGGGAATAGGGTTGCATGCAATGTCTCAAAGGTTCAGAAAACAAGGCTGCTATTAGCCTACAGAGGACAATGAGATGTCGCCCCAAACATGAATGTTGTGTGCTTGAAAACTACATGCATCACCTCTTCTAGACACTATAACAATACAATGGGTTTCTTCTCAGGGTTAGGGTGATGCAGTGTGCCAGTCCAACTGTAGAGCCAAACCTACCTGGAATGAAATACTGTTCCTTTGCTAAAGCAACAGGAAGAGAGAGAAAAACACAGAAAAGATGGGCCGAATGTCAGGAAGCAGAGAATGAGCTTAATTACATTAAGAAAGGAATGAAGTTAACAACAGACAACCTAGTACACGAAATATGGAATCAAAGCAGGAGCTGGTGCAACACAAAGTAAAGCATTTGGTGGTGCAGGCATCTGAAATATCAACAGCAAGAAATATTTGGACTCAACAGACTACAAAAAGAGGCCCCTGGGACAGGTGGACACCATATCAAGCGTAGGCTTTTTAGGGTTGGAAACCAAGTGAGGAGGAAATGGCACCAGATTTGGAGATGTAAACAGCTAATTTCACATTGAGGTTCTTTGGATAAAAAACATAACAGGGATCAAGAAGTAGCCAAAACAGTGAGGATTTTGCAGGAATCCAAGCATTACTTAATATTTTAATATTTTTGGCACAAAAGAAACAATGTGGTTCCTTACAAAAGAGATGGAGTGCAATATGCCACGGCACAGCTCTGCCAGCTTCACTGCTGAATGTAGACCCCTTCTGTGCCAACACAACCCACAGCAAAAGCTGCAGGATCAACACCGCCCTCCCCCCAAAGCTTCTCCTTCCTCAAGAACAAAGCCGGGTTCAAGAGCGCCCAATCATTCAGGAGAAGCCAGCTGCCTTTGCCAGGACTTCTATAACTACTGTTTTTGGCAACAAAAGAAAATATAGCAGCTGAACTAAGCAAATTACCTGAGCAGCGGAATTTCTTGCTTTTGATCTGGCCGATCCTTTTGTTAGCCAGTCGGCGGGGGCTGGTACAGCGGGCACCGCTGGTCTCAATGGGGTTTGTGTGCAGATAATCCGCCAACCACTTCAGATGGCAGTCACAGATAAATGGGTTCTGAGCCAAATGCCTTTCAGGGATGAATGGAAATAATTTTACACATTATTTTCAAGTGACCGGTCACTTTTTAAAGTATTAGTCTGCTCTAGAGCGGGAATGCACACAGAATGAAATTACCATTGTGACAGCACTAACTAAGCCATTTCCCCCGTTAGCAATCCCTCCTGGTGACCACTAAGCAGAAGTGGCAGGAAAAATACATACAGTGTCTGAACAGCACGCAGCGGTGAAAATGTGCCTTTCGCAATAGTCTGAAGCTTGTTATCATATAAGGAGAGCAGGTTGAGGTTGTGAAGATCCTGGAAGGCGTCAACTCGTAAGCAGTTTAACTTGTTGGCATTCAGCAACCTGTTCCAACACAGAAAATACACAGCGGAAGGTCAGCTTGACAGCATCTGCAAACACCGCCCGTACAACCTGCCCCTGCAATAACTTAATGCTTTACTGGCCCTTAGGCAGAGATTAGTGAGATTAAAAGGAAGCAGCTAATGTGGCTGAGAAGTGCCTTGCATTGTGCTATTTTATGCATTGGCTCTGCAATCACCAAGTATGGTAGCACCATCAGCCCTCCTGACGGAAGTTGTATAAGTGTAATCTATTGGTCATTTCAGAATGTTAGTGTTCAACACAACACACAATGGACCTCAGTGCATTATTGACAATATGCACGGACAGGTAGAACACATTGCCTGTTGCACAAAGGCCCGTGGTGATGAGCGAGAGACGTTGTTCATCTGCACGGGTGCATGTCTCAACAAGACACATCTCATGGGGATGAAAGCAGGTTCCATGCATAATAGTTCCACTCTCTTCTACTGAGCGGTACCTTCCACAAAGTACATGATTTACTACTATTGAGAACTGGGCAGGAATGGGATAGTGAATGGGACATGGCTTGCTTCCTGTTATCCCTTTCCACCCAGGCATTTAAAACACTGATGGTAAACATAACTACCAGCTTATGTAATTAGGCCAAGTATCTTTACCGAGCACCTAACAGTTACAACTGTTGCACTTCTGTCATGCACTCTTTGTGAATGTTAAGCACCTTCTCATGCTTGCTCATTTGGACAATTCTGATGCACCCCATTGAAGGCATGGGGCTGGAGAATCTTTAATAAAACACATTAGGTTTTTGAATGTATTTTACAACTGCAAACTCACAATTACTTCACACTTTCTCTATGTAAGGATTTAAAAGATTCATTTTCTGGAAGAGTTTTGATCTGCGGAGTAGAAATGACCAAGAATAGTCTCTCACCAGACATTGTATCAGTAAAGAAAAAGGTCAGGTGCTGAAACTTTGAAAAGGTAACATCCTCTTTCAAGTCTCAAGGACCACAACATACGGTGGGCACCATTTATTTCACTAAATAATCAAGTTGGTGACCCTTCCCTTTCATTGTGCGCGCTCTGCTTTTTAGCTCGGTTAGTGATTGTTAGACCAAGCTGTTCAAAATGTTTGCTCGAACACGCCACTGGTTGGTATTGTGCATAACATACAAGGACTGTGGGGAAAAGTGGAGACCCATGAGAAGCCGCAGTAAAAAGATAGGCAAGCAGTAACATTTGATAGACACTGAAGTTCTTCTGGCCATTAATGTAACTTTCAGTCCGATCTGTTAAGGGTGTAGGTCCCAGCCATGGTGGCCCAATACTACACTTTTGTCTGCATTCAACAGCGAGTACTGGTTGAGATGGTGTATGTTATGTCAAGGCTCCTGCTTACCATCTAGTTTTGGAAAAGATTCTAATTATTTGAATCATAAATCTAAAAGAAAAAGTTCTGTGCAAGAGCAATCCACTATATATGTTTCTAGCGTGGAGAAGATGGATAACAAAACTTAAGATAAAACATGGGGGAAAAAAGAAGTAAGATCCGTAGACTTTGTGCAAGAATACAGAAGGACCTATTCACAAACTGCACTTTGCAGAATGTTTTGTAGAACTACAGTAGTACTAAAAATGCACTACAAAATATTATCCACAAAATACATGCAGAGGCCTACGCCTCTGCCTGTCCTAAATTTTCCGGTGCAGAGATCTAGTCCTACTGCAGAGTCTCCACCTACATAGGTATACGTTTTAGTAGTAAATGTGGAGGGAAAGAATAAAAGGCTGGAAAATGGGGAACTTTTATGACTAAAGGGAAAGGGTTTAGTAGGAGTAAGGAGCAGTTACGCGAAGGCTGGGGATGGAATATGGAGTGACCTGCACCCACCCACAAACTGCACTTCTATACTTAGTACTGCTAAAAAGGGCCCAGAAATGTTGTAAATGTACTGCAGCTCAGAGGTGGAGTCCAGCACCACCCATGGACACTGACTGATACTGTAAAGCCCTCCCCCAGAAAATAATGGAGGTATGGACTTGAAATAAACCCCATAGGAAGTAATATTACATTAAATTAAATTATGTAAAACAGTTACAAATATAAATGTTAATTTATTTCAAATGTATATCTAACGAAGTTATATTTTTTATTTTAACATTTGTTAATGATTATTTCTAATTTAAAAAGTAGGATAATTTTCATTTTTATTATAATACTATCAAATTACTTTTCATTAATTCTATTAATCATTTGGAATAATTATTATTACATAATAAAATTAGATATTTTTACTAAATATATGCAAAATATTTACATTTAAATTTAAAGTAAAAGTGTTGTAGTTTAAAAAAAGTTCTACATATAAAATAAATATAAATAATATTTTACATTAATATTTAACATAAAATATTTGCAACAATTCTTCCCAAGTTTAATAGGCTTTTAAAATTGTCCCCACACTTTACCAATGGAAGATATCCACTAGTGGAGAACAAACTCTGAATGAATCAACAGTTTCATAATTAGTATGTGATTTTCTATTGAAAGCATTTAAAGAAGCATTCTTGTGTCTAAAGAAACAGGAGCAGGCCGCAGGGGCCTAGCAATTATTTTACAGAGATCTTTACAGCAAACTCATTTTAAGCAGTGCATTCTACGGTGATGAAATCTAGCTATATATGCACACCCTGATAGCATGGCCTTCTGGTTCTACCTACATACGTGCTGCAGTCTCATAATCCTAGCTCACAGGAAACAATCTGCAGAGTTGAATGGAAATCCACTTCAGCGCACATGGGCCCACAAATGATGCCAGCATAGTTGGCGAATTAGGTCCGAAATGTTAACATAAATATGAAGCTTCTGTATCTGTTTGTTAGCCCATGAAAACATTAGTGTAGACGGGATTACTTAATTCCCACAATTCTTTGCTTACCCTTACTAGGACTGCTCAGACAATATGTGCATGCAATCACACAGGAGAGAGTAAATAAAGACTTACAACAACTGCAAAGAGAAAAGACCCTCGAACAGACTTTTTGGAAGTTCAGTAATTTTGTTTCCATAGAGAACGCTGCAGAAAAAAAAAGAGAAAAACATTATTAACAAGACCAACAACCAAATATTAATAACAGCGTTTGCCTTATTAAGACACCTCACGTCTACATGTTATCCAAATGACCCAAGGTTTCACAGTGCAAGCATACAAAGACAGCTAGGAAAAACCTGAGCACTCATCATCTGTCCCTGGAGAATCCATTTCATTTTGTCGGGTGGCTTTCTCTTGCTTTAAAAAAGAGAAATGTTGCACTTCTCAAGTAGTTCTGCCTTCAAGAGGTGAGATTTTAAGTTGACTAAGCTAACTTTGACACAGTCATATGTGTTCCACCTCAATAACACTGGGGACTTCCATATACTGTCTGGCAGCCAATTACATACCAGTGCTCAGTTTTCTGGATCTCTTTGCAGACTTGGAGCCTTATTTATCGCTTAGTGGATGGGATACCTCATCACAAACATGGCAGACAACCTGTCCACTCTATTGCAAGTGCATCATTGACGATGGCACTTATAATACGGTCAGTCACCTGTGTGAGTACGTATCCCACTCACCAAACTCTAAATAAGGCTCATCAACTCCATTATCCACTTTCTTCTCTTTCCCTTTTTAGGTTTCGGCTACAGATTGATCGATTCCAACGCATACGTACATTTAGAGTGGGCTTTGGGTCAGCCCCTTGCTCATGAAAGGAAGGCTTTGTTCTCAATCTAACTTGTCTGCACTTTATTCAATGGCTTTCCAGTCTATTGTTGCGTTTCGTCCACCCAGGATCAATACTATGTCACAGTGATTTGATTGGATGAGTTCTAGCCATCTACTCATGGCTTGAAGGTAAATATTTTTCTTATTTTACAGTGAGCCGTCCCTGAGAGTGTGTGTATCTCCTCTCTCCATTCCCTGTCACTCCACTTTTCCATCTGCTTTCCTGACGCCAACCCTTGTTCCGAATGGCACCGGTCCTATTCCTTGTGGACAATATTTTATTTTAAAAAATGTATTGAAGGCCCGTCATCTGAAAATTTTGCAAAGCTGCAAATAACATTCCAACACGACTGTCTGAAAGACAGGCACAGTGTTAGAACAGTAAATAAAAATGACCACAATGCATCACAATGCACCTGTAATGAAGCACATATGTGCAAAAGACATGATGCATGCATGTGCATTGGTGGCCATCTTAGATGGGGCTTCTTTAATTGAAAACCCTTGACAAAATTGGCAGGAGTGGGCGTGCATGCATATTGACGCATACATATACACGTCATTGCCAAAAAGCATAATCAAAGCAAATAGCTCGACCTTTTAGAGATGAGACATTCTTGCTTTGCCATGATTGTTTTATACAGTTGCAAATGACAAGTGGTTCCAGTAATAGTGAATTTGCTGATGCAAAGTGAAGAACGTAACATAAAATATAGTAACAGAACTAATCATGTAGAGTGATTTAATTGCCTATTTCTAAATTTGACCTACAATTTAATAGCACAGAACTGCTAGTGAAGCAGGTTATCAACATTTTGTTGCCAGAATGAGGCATGACAGATATGTTGTCTCCTAAATATTATTACAAAAAATATCGCCTCACTGCAGTTAAATAATAGAAAATCAATATCATTCCAATGGGACAATATTTTTGTAAACCACATTTAGGACAATATGTCAGACGATATATCTGTATCTGATATATATGTCAGACGATATATCTGTAGATGATATTGTGACATAAAAGAGTGTCTTCCCAAATATCAGTCAAAATTCAGACATTTAACAGCTTAATAACAAGCAAACGTTTACATCAAGACTCATCCGAGACGCATGTGAACACATAACAAGCATACTGGTAAGTGTTTCTAATTAAAGATACCTGTATCAAGATGGTCGCTACACATCATGTCAAGATGTACATGTGGGCATGCATCATGACTCGTGCACATGGGTGCCTTGTGACATATGCGCGCATGTATCACAACTGTTGCAAGCGCATGCATCACGACATGCCCATCATTTATTTTTAAATTTACCACTCTAATATGACAAAAAAGAGGCACTGCTTCTGCAAATTCCAGCTTCAGAGTCCCTCTTCCCTTAATAACAACATATGTCCCTGGGCAACGGGGACCTGCAAAGCCTTGGGCAGGGGGGCTGCATGCCTCCTCACCTTTTTGATAAATCGGCCCTAAGGGATGGGGTCTGCCTTAGTGCAGCCGAACCCTGTGACCAGCCCCATTCTCTAGATTGGATGCCCATGGGGGTTTGGACACAGGCCAAGGCCAGGCTCTATGGCCAAATCCAGGCCATAACCGGCGGAAGGCTGCGCGCGGCAGTGGGGGACGGGTTGCCTTTACGAATGGTAATAAAACCCGCGCCCTCACCATGCACTGCTAATTACCACACACATTACATCAGTCATGATACGTTCTATGACATCATCAATAATATCATTGCAACATTTGCAATTACATCAATGATGACAACACTGTGCATGGTGGGGGCACGGGATATAGTAACCTCAGGGCAAGAGTTATAGTTACTAAAGATAATTATAACTGGGGAATTTCTGTGGTTTTTTTTGTTTAAAATGCTGCCAGTGATATTTTCACCCAAGTATAACGTCACTTTAACCTGTGTTTTTTTCTGTGAATATATATAGCTATATATTTATAGATATATAATTTTAAAGTACGGATGAGACAGGAAAGGTTGGGTAAGAGCGAGGTAAGAGAAAGTAAACGCCAACAGTGAATTTGGGTGTGGGGGTGTATGATCTTGGAGAAGAGGTAATATGAGGAAGGGAGCAGCACATGTGGAAGAGAGAACGAAAACTCATACACTCTGCTGATGTGTTGCAAGTAAAATAAAAAAAAGTCTTCTCAGCAAATCACAGGAAGATTACAACTCATCCAATCAGAACAATGTAAGACCAAAATGCTCATGGGTAGGACAATCACTACAATAGGGAGGAAAACCATCAACTCTGAATCACGTAAGTGAGACAAACTTCAAGCCCTTCAATTATGCAACAGCCTGACAAAAATCCAGCTCTACGCATCTTGGAAACAATAGTTCAGAGCAAGAGACAGCTACATTTGTTTGCAGCCACAGGACATCATACATAACTAACTATAAACCAGAAACAAATTAATGGGTAGATCACAAATATTACCCCTTTTTGCACCCACCTGTGCTGGATACAGAAAAGGTTGCCTTGGAAGACCAGCAAATACATAGAATTAAAAGTCACATTTGATAGTAAACAGCACCAGTTAGTATTTTGAGCTGGAACCAGCAATGGAAATTGGAGTTAAATCCAGTATAAAGGTGGTAAACCCTGTGTACAATGCAAATAATGCATCCTGATATGGACTACTCATGAAGGAACCAGTTGGAGAATTATTTCAGCAACACCAAGGAGAAGTTGTGTATGATAAAGGCTTGAATTTATTTAATTATCACATTGCATAGTGACTGGTACCTATTACAGTGGGCAGTATGTGTAAAGCAGGATTTACAATAAAGGGTTTGAGAATGGAATTCTGAAAGTCTAGGCCTGTTCCCTCCACCCACGTTCTGCCTCTGGTGACTAGCACACAAACCTCTTGCGTTTTAAAGTAACACTTTACTTAATCACGGCACCTAAACTTGAATATGGAAAGAATGTATTACTTATTCATCTTATTTTGCAAATATTTACAACCACGAACAATTTTAATTTTGCAATATGGAACTAGGTTTATTTCAGAAAGACCAATTTCCACAGCTGCAAGCGCTAAAACCATCAGTTACATGTTGATGGCGCAGTACAAGTGTCTGAAAGTGTAGTTTGATTACAGAAGCCAAATGATTTATACCTGTTGATGACACAGTATGAGTTTCCAAAAGTATAGACTGATTACGGAAATCAAATGAATTAGGCAAGAAGTGCGAGTTTTGTGTACAGCTACAAGGTGGCTCGAAAGTCTGACTTCATAGGTTCTACGTTCCAGCACTTGGAAGTAAAGCAGATGTAGATGAATGGGTGTTACACCTGCAGCCAAAAATGCCAGGGATTCCTGGAGAAGGAGCATGCAAGGCCCTCCCCGTTGCTCTAAGGTGAGGTGCATACTTACAGCGAGTTGAGGGAACGCAGGCCTTGGAAGGCGTCGGGAGCCAGCTCCGAGATCTGATTGTTGCTCAAGTCGCTGAAATTAGAAATGGCGGCACGCAAAATTAATGTGGCCCTGTTTCCTGAATAAAAGAAATGACTTCAATTGCACATAACTGGAACTTGTCACAATCCAAAGAAAAATAAAGAGTTACTAGTGGAGAAACCATGGTTTCAACACCCTTCATAGGAAGAAGCAACGCACACAACGTTTTTGTGAGAACAGATTCTATTAGAATATAATGTCGTGCATTCCCAATTATCTGAATCCACCAGTGCTGGAAACAGAAAATGGTTATTTAGGAATCCACCAATAGAAGAGGTCGCAGTAGAAATAGAGCAGAGACCCTGATGCATGCATTTTGCAAACTATCCATAAGAAATTGAAATCAATGATTAATGAAACAGAAAAGCCAGACTGGCTTACTTAATTATTCACCAGCAGGCCACATTTTAAGACGCAGAGGGTGGATAAAGCACCTGCTGTAGACATCTCTGTGTATTGAGGAAGTCACTATTACCTGGATGATGCGAGTCACACAAAGATGTGTACAGTCTTTGATCGCAGGTTTGGGGTGCAGGATACATTCAAAATGACAGTGCTTGCGGAAGAGCACAGGCTGCAGGGGAGAAGTGTGTACCCTTGTAGGATAGCTCCTGGAGTCACGCAGGTCACAAGTCTGGATCTTTGTAAAATAGCTCAGTTGGTTGTGCATCCACTGGAAGAATGGGCCTGAGGCCTGCAAGGCATCTGATGTAATCCTTGCTGGTTTTAACTCAATATTTTTTCTCCCCTGATTATTAAAGCAAGTACCTAATGGTTTAAGTGCCAATTTATTCCTGTTATTAAGCTCCAAAAACCAATTCAGCATTGTATGTTATGCCAAAGTTACATGCAGAGGGAGAAAGTAAAAGACTTCCATAAACTCAGGTTATCTCTTGGCAACCGCGTGAAGTGGGGACTGCCATATTTCCTCGCATGGGCTTCTTCATATGCGCCGAGGCATAGCAGTGTCATGCAGGGCTGCCTTCGACTCCAGACACCTGCTCCCACCAAGGTCCGGAATATTTCATAGACATTATGAGCTAGGCTCTGGTAGGAGAAAGGTTGAAATCCACCCTGCAGGCCGCAGACTTCTGCCACGCATGCCACAACACGCACTGAATGTGCACTGACTCCGCTGCATGTGTACTGTTGTGGCACACTCAACCGGGCACAGTGGATTTGATTCACCTGGTAAAGGCGGGACCCAGTTCTAGATTACAACAAGTGCCATAAGGAACAAACCAGACTACAGTCCGTTCAAAGTGTGGCGATTACTCTGAAGACCAACTACCTGGGGAGCGCCCTACGCTGAGGATACCAGGGCCTGCTGGGAATGCCATGATGCTGTGATGAAAGTCTATGCTGGGAGCTTTTTCTGCCACTGCCCCCTGAATATTAAATAATACTATAATTTATTCAGAAAAATCATAATGGTGTCCGCTTCTGATTACTGCAACAGATGGAAAAACTGTCACGAACATAGTGCTCCGTCTCCCAATAGTACATCTAATGACAAGAAATAGAAAAGGGAAATACACCACAATACAGCCCACTCACATTCTTCGCAACTTCTTGTATGGAGAGAAGGCGCCAGGAGGGATGACCTTGATTGAATTTTGCTCTAACCGCCTGCAAGAGAAAAGTTTTAATAGTAATGAATAACAAGCATTAGCAAATTCAATAGGTCTGGGTTGCTCTTTGAGCCCTGACAAAATAACAAAAATAAAGATTGCTTTCTCTAGTACTTAAATAAGATTAGTAAGTTTAATACATGATGACCCTGTATGCTTTTGAGAAGTAAAACAGTACATTATGCATCGCAGTGCAAAGCACTCCATACGTTGCTGAATGATACCTCAAACAGGCAATAACTTTTAGTGAGCGAGAAATACTCCTCTTGGCCAAGCCAAAGCCCACTCTATGTATATTTTATAGAAATGTTGGTAGCAAAAGGTCATGCAGACAGCTGCACTCTCAAACCAGACCTAAAAAGCAAATAGAAAACTGTACAATGTAGCACGTAGCACCTAAATGGCTCGGTTTACTTTAAGTTATTTGGATCAGGGTTATCTTTCAAGCAATGCGTTTTTGCTGTCACACCGGTTAAGAAGGACTGTTGGAAATGTAGGGCTCACTGCGCCTGTATGCTAGATGGATGTGCGTTTGCTCCACAATGTGGAAGAAATCTGAAGGGCAACAGACTCAATTAAGTAGCAATGTACAGCATGGCAGGCAGAGTGTCAAGGTATGAACCCCAGTAGCAGCCGGCATTGCTCGTGGGTGGGAGGCGGGCATGAGGGGTCGCAAGGAGGGGAGGAATCGCTGGGCGGTTTCGCGGGACTGTAAGGTAAAAGAAAATAAACTTACCTTTCTGCCGAATCCCGCTCTAATCCTGCTCTCCTGCCTCCGACAGGAACAGGAAGCAGGCAGCCAGGCTCCCTCCCCTATACCAATCACAACGCTGGAATGCAACATTGTGATTGGTCGTGCCCAGCCAGAGGCTAGTGGGATGGGCAAGAAGGGCAGAGTGCACATGACTGGTTTGGGCGGCCTGAAAGGGCTGACGAAACAGTCTTTGGGCACCCGGGAGTGGGAAAACCACTCCTCCCCGGCTGTGCTCGGAGAGCAGAGCTGCCCCACCGACCCGCCCACCTGCAATGCACAAAGCAAAGATAAAATGGTAATAACTAAAAGTTATTGCCGTTTTATATTTTGGCTTTCTCGCTCTGCGAGAAAGCAGTGGGGTGACGCTCCTCCGCCCTGGTGGAGGAGCCGCCCCTGGTGAACCCCACTAGCCAGCTCGATATTCTGATAAAGGCTTGCTCATGCTGGGAACATCGAACATTACATTATATTCTAATAGTATTTAAGTAGCGTTTTAAGCCCTTACAAGGCCCAAAGCACTGTAAAGTGCCTTTAGTCAGCTCCGGCATCTCATAAAAGGGGGGGGGGGCGGGGGGGAGTAAAAAATCTGATAATGCACAAAGCGAATGGCATGGCACAAACACTTAGGTGCCTACTTTGTTGACAAAGCAAGTATACTGAATTCAGCTTTAGAGACACAGAAGCAAATTCATTTCAAAGAGTTCAAATTCGAGCCCAACGTTCCGTGAAAAATCTAATTAGATACATATCCGAATCATAAAAAATCAGATGAAAAACAACCTAGGAGAAACATCTGCAAGCCTCAATTGAAACGAAAAGAATGAAAAGTGTCTTCATCCCCAGAGATGAGCTGATTGTGTAAACTACTTCTGTTTATATGCGGTTAGGGAGGATGTCCACAGGTTCAGCATTAGCAATCTTACACTGGAGAGCAAGTGATCATTATTAGGCACAGAAGACAGACTGCCCAGATGAGGGTGAAATACTCTAAATTAGCTCTTGTGAAATGATACGTCATTCTCAGACCCAAACACTAAGGGCTGCCGTTTTGCTATTATGTTAGACTTATAGTAGTGAATGACTTTATGTACAAGTGCAAAATCACTTTTCTAATTCAGAAAATGTGGTTTTACAGTCACTAATGATTTTACTCACACAGATTTCCATGTGAGTAAATCTATGGGTCATAAGCACGTAAACCAATGCTGGTGAGTCCGCAGATACTATTTCAAAGCTCTTTCCAGCCTGGAAATGGTCAGATTGACTCCTGTTGAAGTTGGGGTTAAATCCATTTCTAGGTGAAGGGCAAAGGAACATCTAACATCTTGTTGATGGTTTACAGGAATGAGATTCCCTCCAAGAAAGATACAAACTAGAATGTGTTTGTTTAACTCCATCCTACTCCTTCTCAGAATGATATCTGGAAAGCTGTGTCTGGCAGAGGCTTCCATGTCGCGCCTGAAGAGTTTTGCGATAATGTGAAATTCATAAATCTACACTCTCACGAGGTGAGTGCAAATGACTCGATGCAATTTACTAATTTCTTGCAGAGTGAGGCCCGAGGCATTCCTACATCTTTTGGCAGTCATAAGGGCACGCTATGGGCTCCTCTACTCAACTGAATAGCAATCTTCAAAACAAGTCTCCGCTCAGAACCCATGCCCATGCGGTTTTAGAGAATGCAGTGTTAAACTTCTTTTTTTAATCTTGTGGAGGGGGAGTGGAAATAAAGCTTTTAACCCACTATAAATACAATATTACTGGTGACATTGATATATAACTATATAAATTCGCAGTTTAGTGCAGGTATGCTCGTATAAAGGTGGTAATACTAGTGCTTAAAGTGGCGACGAATTGATCCCTCAGGGATCTATTCTAACTCCCTTATTACTTAATCTCTACATGATCCATTTAGCCAACCTGATTTGCTCCTGTAGTTCTGGCATAGCTTTATATGCTGACAACACTCAGGCTGTGTTAAAGGAACATCAGATATATACGAGACAGCATCTGCCTTCTGCTATTGCCCATCAGACATGAAGGATGGATGAATGCTCATCCTCTCATACTGAAGGGGGACAACATGGAAACCTCCCTCGCCATTCTGCAACCTCTGTTTCTGGCCACCACCTTCCTTTAGTCTGAAGTCAGTATGGCCCACCTGTGTAAACAAATTGGGTATAACAATGTACTCATCTTTCTTTCTGGTGGACCAAGTCAATGCAGTGACAAATGGGTGCTATTTTCAATTATGCTCTATGATGCATAACTTATATCTGTTTGCATTATGTCCAATGTGCAGATTATCAATGCGTGTGTTTCATTGTGTCTTCATCACCGTACTTCGACTACCTTAGTTTCCTAGCGTGCTTAATTCATAAAGTTCGGCTCATTCCAAATTATATTGTTAGATTGGTACTTATAAAGAAGATGAGAGACCATATAACTCCAGTGGTGGCATTCTTACATTGGTTGGCTGTTAAAGCTCTTTAAATATATGTGTCTAGTGCACAGAAAAATCTTCTCTTCATCTGGCCCTGTTTTGAGGTTTGGCTTAGTCTTTATCAGACTGGGAGATCATTAACGTCACAGACGAACTGCTCCATGCTGTTCCCAAACTCTGCCACCAAAATGTAGGGGGTTATGCTTTTTCTGCTTCAGCAGCTAAGGAGTAGAATTCCTTACCCTTAAATTTTAGACAAATTGCAGACCTTCTTTAGTTTAAAAGGGCGTGAAAGATATGGTTGTTGAGATGCCATTTCTAGCTGTTCGTTCATGGTTGGTTTCTTCTTGGTTGTAATTTCTTTGGTGGTCTGAGCTAGTTTCTTAGCGCTTTGATGCCCCTTTCTAACTAGCACCAAGATAGCCCTTTGTGGTGAATACCATGCTTCACAAAACACCTAAGCTAAACTAAACAAATAAGGCCACTATGAAAATCACTACTACAACTATTACCACCTGGACTTAAAATGATTAACCCAAAGAAAACTATAGTTATGATGAGCAACTGGCTGGTTCCCAAAATCAACTTTCACCAACAAGGACCGTGGATATCCTTCAAAGAGAGCTTACCCTACAGGATACGAGCAGTGGAATAAGCAACGTTTGCAACATAGCCTCTTCTTTAAACCTAAATACGAATGCTACTAGTACAATCTAGGACAAGGCTGGTACTGAATGTATTTGGAGGATATGGACTCAAGAGCAAAAGTATTCCTCTCTCTGTCCTTCTTTTTGCACAAGCTCAAAATCAAAGCTTTATGAACTTATCCAAGCAAGTAATGAATGTTGCTCTTTATTAAAAATACATACATATTTAATTCCTATTTCATGGTGCTGGAAGATACTATAAACTATGTTTCATAAATATCTGCATTAATTTGCATTTATTTAATATGTGCAACATCTGGCTGAAAACAAGGAGCAGGCCATTGGGGGAGAAGGGGAGAGGCAGTATTGGGGTGTAGGACATCAGCAAGTGAGAAACTATTTATAGGAGGAAGATTTAAAAAAAGGTTAAGGGGCATATGAGCCATTCAGAGAGAGTCTCTGTTTATGGTTCAGTGTAGATCTGAAGCTCTTTAGAGTCAGAGTGTTTCTGCATGAGGGGGAGAGGTCATCCCATAATTCTGTATCTGCTGGGTTGGGGCGTTTCACACCAAGACTTTCCTTTAACATTTTAACATGTTTTTATTGGAGCGAAACTATATTTCAGTCAATACAAATAGGTTAATTGTTTAGGGCTTTCTTGTATGCTGACTTCCTGGTGGCCCAGAGGTTGCTTAATATAATATTCACCACAGTTAATATGAGTCAGGCTCACATGTATAGGTTTAGACTAGCATGAAAAGGCCAGTATAAGTGCAAAAGAACAGAAACTGAGACTACGGTGGCTGATCAGGACTCGCAGGTTTTATTGGTTGCATCTACACTATGGTTTCTATTTACATCATGAGCTCTGTCTACCAAAATATGCAAAAAATAAACATAGGGGGCTGTAGTAAATTGACCAATTAGACCAATAATAAATCCAAGGTACTTTCTATGATGAGGTAGAAAGGCTTTATTTGTACAACCACCGACAGAACTCTTCAGCAGGTCATATCTTCAACGCCTCCTTTGCCAGAATGCCGATCTCTTACAGAACCATGAGATCTGCATTCTGTCACCAGGACAACCCCAAGCTTCCAACATAAAGCACATATACAAGCAAATTACAACACATCCCCTTTACATCAAAATAAAGAAATTCAAACAAGAAATTAACATAACAGCATCCTTGGAGCATATGATACAACTACATAAAGATGAAAGCAACCTATCTATACTCTTCACACATAACTAACTCTAAGAACTAATAGATATTAATACTAATACAAAATATTAATCCCCAAACTTAGAGGGAATTAACCTCTGTCTATTGGACTTTGCAACACCCCCATCCCTTCCATTCGGAACACCATCAGGAACATCATCAGGAACGTTGGCTTCACCATGCTCCACCCCAACAAACTTAACCAACCTAGACATACTCCATGTACATCCATTGTCCAAGGTTACAACATTTTTTCTAGTATTTATGATGACAAAAGGACCTGAAAGATTAGATAATCCTTTATGACAATGTCTCACTTTTTTCACCCAAACCGTATCACCGACATTCCACACCCTCTTCTTCACAGCTCTTTTCTCATCATAACGCACTTTGTATCTTCTCTGATACTCCACAAGTCTAGACTTCTTCACATCTTCACTAACACCCTTGCTCTCCCACTTTGGAAGCCAAACAGGGTTTAATTTAGAAATTGCCAATCTTCCTCTTAGCGCCTCAAAAGGAGATTTCTGAGAAATCACATTGGGAGCTGTACGATGCGCCCACCAAGTCTCCCTCAACACCTCCCTCAAAGGCACTCTAGTATCCAATGCTCTCTGGACACAACTCTTGACCACCCTATTCATCCTTTCCGTGAGACCATTGGCTTGCGGAGAATATAACGCAGTCTTCTGATGCACTATGCCCAGACCTTCAAGAAAATCATGCATCTCTTGTGACACAAATTGCACCCCATTATCCGTTACCAGAAACTTGGGTACGCCTTCTGAAACAAAAACATCCTTCAAGAACTCAATCACCGCCTTAGAGTTAACCGTACCCATGCACTTAGTAATCACCCACTTAGAAGTATAATCCACCAACAGTACCACAAACCTCTCTTGGAAAGGCATCAATTCCAAAGGACCCACAATATCTAATCCCAACTTAGTCCAAACAACATCCGGCACCTCCACCGGCGATAGAGGGACCTGATTAGTCACATGAGACTTGTCGTTGATAGCACACAAATGGCAATCCTTCACTACAGACTCCACCGTCTTATCCATCCCTGGCCACCAGTACCTTTCTCTGGCCCTTGCTTTCGTGAGGCTCCTACCAAGATGCCCTTCATGAGCCAAATTGACAACTTTATCCCTAAGGATAACAGGCGGAACCAACCTATCACCCCTCAATAACTTACTTCCACAAAAAGACAAATCATCTCTTACACACCAAAATGGTTTCAACACAGGATCAAGACTTTGAAAGTTAGGCCAACCCTTAGCTATAATCCCTTTCAAAAGCACAAATACTTCATCTTGAGCAGCACTTGACAACCACTCTTCTTCAGAGAGCGTCCCTTCCATCACCCAATTCACAAACACCGGTTCCTCACAAACCTCATCCTCACCTACCGGTACCCGAGACAAACAATCAGCTGACTTGTTGTTTAGTCCCGAAATATAATGAACTCGGAAATTGAATTCCTGTAACCCTTCACTCCACCTCTTGAGTCTAGGAGTTAAGTGATCACCATGATGGCTTGAGTATATCTGAACAAGAGGACGATGATCACATTTTACCTCAAACGGAATCCCCCACAGATAGAACTTAAAATGGTGTATCACCCAATATACACTCAACGCCTCTCGCTCAATACAGGAATAGTTTGCTTCCGCATCCCTAAGAGCCCTGGAAGCAAAAGCCACCACTTTCTCCTCCCCATCTTCCACCTGCGAAAGCACTGCTCCCAAACCTTTAAGACTGGCATCAGTTGTCAAAATGGTTTTCAGTCTTACATCAAAATGACCCAAAGTCGGCATTGCTCCAATCTCTGATTTAATCAATTCAAAAGCTTTGTCACTTTCCGGCGTCCAATCAAAATGTGCACCCTTCCTTAACAGCGTCCTGATCGGTTCAACTACACTGGCAAACCCCTTCACAAACTTGGAGTAAAACTCCGCCATCCCAAGGAAAGATCTGACCTGCTCTTTATTTCCTGGAGCAGGAGCTTCCATAATACTTTCAGCTAACTTAAGCTTTGGCTGTATCCCATCACCAGAAATGACATGGCCTAAATACGTTACAGATTTTAATCCTACTTTGCATTTATCCTTTTTAAGGGTGAGTCCTCTCTCTCTCAATTTACACAACACCAACCTCAACACCTTTTCATGCTCACTCTCACATTTCCCATAGACCAGAATGTCGTCTTGGAAAAATAAGACATTTGGAAGATTTCCTAACACCATCTTCATAATTCTCTGGAAACAGGCCGCTGCCGAAGCCAACCCAAAAGGTATCCTTAGGAACCGGTAAGCCCCCAAGGGTGTAACAAAAGACGTTAGGTGTCTTGAGCCCTCGTGAAGTTTGATCTGTTGGTATGCGGACGACAAATCCAACACACTGAAAATCTTAGCCCCCTTCAACAAACTGATACACTCCGAAATGTTCGGCAAAGGTTGTCGATCCACCCAGATTCTCGTCATCACACTCCATGTCTGAGTGTGATGACGAGAATGATTTTTCAGAAGAGATCGCTAAAGTTGTCAATTTGGCTCATGAAGGGCATCTTGGTAGGAGCCTCACGAAAGCAAGGGCCAGAGAAAGGTACTGGTGGCCAGGGATGGATAAGATGGTGGAGTCTGTAGTGAAGGATTGCCATTTGTGTGCTATCAACGACGGAGAAAGTGGTGGCTTTTGCTTCCAGGGAAGGAGAGGTTCACCCTTCTCTGACAAAAATGCTGGGGGTTGTGACATGCTAGTGGAGGTAGCCATAGTCCAATCGTTTTTTTCAACAAAAAAAAAAAAGAATAAAGGCGATTAATAAGTCTGGGTTCAATGTCTCACCTTTATTGCTTAATTCGCAACCAATTTGGGTTGTTCGTGAGGTTGTGATGAATGTATCCTAAAAGGAATATAAAACGCGAACTCAGCGTTTTATCCCAATCCAAGATGGCCGCTCAAATAACGTGACGCCATGTCAGCGTCAGCGTTTAATTGCGAGCGCGAAGGAACGATCCATTCGAAGGAAACAACACGCGCGTTGGTGCTCGCGAGCAGTTTAAATCAAAGTAAGTAGGCAACGGTTACCCAAGTCTTTGAACTACTTACTTACTTCGAAAAATAAAATGTTTCACAATCTTGAGTAAATGCTGAATAGCACACCGTTGAGATTGTGCCCGTTCCTCAAGTCGTCTTTTAAATCCGCAAATGTAAAATCCAATTCAAATCCAAATGGGTTCGTAGGGGAATCGGTGGTTGTGGCTTGTCCCCAATCAAGGTAGTCACTAGTCGCTCGTCGCTTGTCGCTCGTCGCCAGTAATAAATCCAAGGTACTTTCTATGATGAGGTAGAAAGGCTTTATTTGTACAACCACTGACAGAACTCTTCAGCAGGTCATATCTTCAACGCCTCCTTTGCCAGAATGCCGATCTCTTACAGAACCATGAGATCTGCATTCTGTCACCAGGACAACCCCAAGCTTCCAACATAAAGCACATATACAAGCAAATTACAACAACCAACATTCACCATTTCGTTGGAAGAATGATTATAAACATTTGTAATTTGAATCAGAAAATGGCAAGGACTGGGTAAGTTTCTGAGCCTCAAATGGAGCCCCCGTAATCCTGATTAGGGTGCAAATGGGAGTTTGTACCTGAATCAGCAATACACCTCACAAGAAAATGTTATTGTTTCCAGGTAAAACTGCTAAATATGTGAAGTTAAGCACCCCCTTTATGTAAGTATAAAAAAGCAGCATTACTTCTTATTCCGCATTGCAACAGGCAGAGCTTGGATTGGGGGTGACACAGTATTGGCTGTTTTACTGCCCTTGAATGCCGATGCACTCAGAATGAGGCATGAAGTGAGAGGATCTACATAAATTGTGTCTTTTACATAACTGTCCGACTTACAGGTGACAGGACAACATACGCAAGAGATAGGTTCATTTAAAGTCACAATAATTAAATAGAAGACGCTAATGCAGTCTCCCAATGTTTTGCGCAACGCATGGCTGGCCTCATCTTTTGGGTGTCTCTGAAGCCCTAGAAAGTTCAAAATGCTTGGAAAACGTATACATTTTGATAAGCTTGGGTTATCATCATGGTAAATTCTGCCCACCATCACTGCCTAAAACTTAAGACAAAGACACTCGAGAAAAAGTCATGTGTGTATATGTTGTATTCGGTATCTTTTGTTTGTCTCTTGTGGGGCTGAAGCAGTACAGCTTTCAGAGGCAGCCATTTTGTGACCCTGAACTGGAAACAAAACACATAAAACTGTGATAAGGTGCAGAAGTGATTGGCTTAAGTGTTGTAACTTCCTGCAGACAAAAGCTCCTGGCGGGAAATGTCTCGGGGACTGCAGAAGCGCGGAGGCGAGCGCGGGTCTTGTGATGTGCCTGGAACACATGGCCAGATGCGAATACTCTCACGTGCTAATAAAGCTGAACGCTCCTCGCGGCACTGGCCCCATCTGCTATTAAAGTTAACGTGGGAAAGGCAGCTGTTAAAAGGACTGACCATATATTTTAGTTCAGCACGTCATCACAGCTCCCGAATCAGCATCGCCATCACTGATGGCGTCGAGGAACCTTCTGATCGAGGGGAAGCACAGGCGCTGGTAGTAGGAGTGCTGTGGCACCCCCGGAAATAACCACGCAGGAGTGCAGAAGGAGAAGGGGCAAAAGAGATGCCTTTCAATGTTGTCTTTATCTTGCCACCTTTCTGCGCTTTCACAGACAGTGGTCAAATGTCGATCGGCCATGTATTTGTTTGACAAGGGGACTGGAGTTTAATTTTCATTTTCGGTCTATAATTCTGAAAAGTGAACTGAGCGAACGTCTTGCTGTGATGCAGGGAGTGTGAAAGGAAAGGCTGTAGGTTATGTGCAAATTATAATTATGCACTGAAACCTGATTTCCACACACTGTCGCTTTATAGGTAAAACTGCAGTTCTGTGAATATGTATGGCCCATTTCAATTGTGCTGTTTGTAAATGACAGTGCCCTACCACACCATGCTTTATTACTATATTTGTGACAGTTTGCTCCATGTGCCCCACCAGTTACAAAACACATCCATACCACTAGGGCCGGCTGTACTGTTGGTGGCGCCTATTGCAAGTCTTTTTTGGCACACCTCAATGACCTCCTTCTCCACCAGTACCCTCACTACCACCCTCCAACACTGCCCCTCATCTCTCCAAGGTCCCTCACTGGCATGTGTTTCATTTTTTATAGCGCTACTCATAGTTCACTCACACTTAGCTCAGTGATCTGCATGGTACACATTCTTTGCAGCAGGCACGTTAACCCTATACGCAACTTTATGATGAGTTTAAACAAAACTCCAATCTCTCTCCAGCAGGAACATTATTCACCAATTTATCTTGACATTTTTATTGTTGCCTGAAAACTGCTGGACACATTCAAGAAACTCTGCAGCTTGTGCTATTAGCCCATAAGTTATTTTTAAACACAGCCCGTCTCCTCCCTAAAGCAGGTCCTGCATACCACTCCCCTGCGGAATCGGCGTGGTTCATTTGCTACACTTGTGCTCTGTATGATGCTTAGATTTTTCATAATCACTATGACTTGGGTGCTGTAACACTGATGGCAGCATCCTCACTCTGAAAATAGTCCCATCTCCACTGGAGGAAACAGCAAGGATCTATGCAACAGGCAGTCCTTGGGCTAGCTGAGTGACCACTTGTTCCATCTAAAACTGGTGATGGGTGTTTTTGCCTTTTAGCACAGTGAGCCTAGATTACTCAGCAAAGGAATAGTTTTGGACTCGACAAGGAAAAGAGTGATAAGACCCATTCATGGCACTACATCTGGTCTATCAATAAGGTGCCAAATTGCCATTGACTCAGGGCTATGGGGAATCTGTAATATTTGAGGAATTTGCAATACAAAGAAATGTAATCTTTTTTACATTAACTTATCCTCTTAAAAATACTGCCTGTGATTGAATCTGTATTTAGTGGGTGCACGTGCTTATGCCTTTAGTTAATTTTTGACACTTATAATAACGATAGGTAGGGAGTTGAAATGGTGCTTGCTTGACTGTGCTATTGGAATCACTTTGGCTGACCGATTTGTTCTTCTTTACTCACATTGACCCCCCTCCCCGCCCCCCCCACCCCACAGGGCTAACCAGAAACTTGCCCTTCACAAACCTCCCAAGTGGGCACTCACGGATACAGCCTGCCAGGCAGGTTCCAAAGTATCTATTGCCAATGTTCAACTAAACACACAGAGAGCTGTTCTGGCCATCAGTGAGAGGCCACAACCAAAGAATGCTCCAAGCTGAAACTGAAACAAAATGAAGCCCAGTATAATGTTAATAAAAACATCAGCACCCTCATGAAACACAGACACGCCACCTGCTTTAATAAAAGAACGTCCCGGAGTCTGTCTTGAGCTGAGCAAAGGAGTCTGAATGTTGCTCGGTGTTGCATCAAATATTGCCTGCCGCACTTGGGGAGCTTCACAACTCAATCAGACAATAGGTGAGAATCAAAGACCTCACAATCCAGTCTGGCTTCATGATAGGTCTTACGCGTGAAATGGCAGATGCTGAGATACTGGGAAGCAGACAGTAGAAAGTCTGATTCTTGGTTTAGAACAATGCACATGTGGAGCTGAATCACATCCCCTCACATTATATACACACGTGCTGAGAGTGCACGCTGAGGCCCTCATCTGCTTCATGCTGTCCTTTGTGCTGCAGGAGCCTGTGAATGTGTGAAGAACTCTGAGCGATGGTGAAGGAGGGAGGACACCACTCCTCATGGAAACCCCATTTTATTGGGCCCTATGTGCCAAAAGCCTCCATCGATCCACTCTTAGGCGCATGTCCACCTCCCAGGAGCTGCAGCAGTGTGTTGCGCCCCTGCCAGCCAGCATGTGGAGCCTGAAGACAGCAAGAACCCTTTCCCAATGAGAAACACATTGTGGGCTAAGCGGTCAGCCCTGCCAGAGTTTTAACGAGAGTGCAGGGAGATTGTGTAACTGCTCAGAACGACAGGAAGCTCCACTAACTTCCAGATGGGGGAAGTTTCCCCAGGCTGTAAACAGTGCCACCTGCAGATGGAAAGTCACTTGGCTTGCAGATACGACTGGCATCTCAATGAGTTTATCACTCAACGATTCATAATCAGTCACTCTGCATTTTGGGCTATGGCCGACACACTGTGCATCCCATGCGAGCATTCTATAACCTTATTACCCAAAGAAACAGACTATCACGGCTGAGTTTAAAATCTTCAAAGCAAGTGCATATCCAATCCAACAAATATTGTTCTTTCAACCCCGAGCCCAACATGGGCATCGTGTGAATGACAATCTGTAACTACACAACACTGCCTAATGGTAGGAGCCTGGCAGCATCTGACAGCACCCTGTCAATTCTACTCTTCAACAAGGACTTGCGCAGTTAATTTCCTTAATGTTTTTCAAGGTTTATGGCTGCTATGGCTGTAGATCTCTTGCTACTCGTTCCCCACCCCACACTTCGGATTGCTAACTAAAGGAGCTAATTCTGACTGACTGACACTGGGTTTCAAGATTCATAATCCCACATCCGTCCCGAAAAGCCATAATTCCAAGTCATGTCATGCTTAAATGTGGCACGGTTGTTTGTGCAGCACAGTGTGTGACAAATCTGACTGTAAAGACACTTCTCTCCTCTCCTTGTTAGGATGGCTACAGTGCCAGCTTCTCTGTGGTTCTAACCGAACGTCTGGACTCTGGAGGTTAGCCACTATGGGTCTCTTCCCTTTCACGGTATGTGTGGAGCCCCAACTTTACTGCACTCTACATAGCACTTTTATGTGCACTTTAGGCTACCAGCTATAATGCTATGGATATACCATTCAGCTGCATGAAAAGCAAAGGTGCTGCTCCAGACATCATGGAATGGAGGGAGTGCATGGAAAGCTAGTTAGTGTTCACGGTAATCGCCAGGGGAATTCTTGCATTTCATTGGAATTGTCCTTGATCTAAATGAAGCAGTCCCCAATTGTGTTTAAGCATATTTATAGTACGGAAGTGAACACAAACCGGAAGCATGCACACACCCATGCAGTCTTTGGAAGATATCCTGACCAAACCGGAAGCATGCACATACCCATGCAGTCTTTGGAAGGTATCATGACCAAACCGGAAGCATGCACACACTCATGCAGCCTCCAGAAGATATCCTGACCAAACCAGAAGCATGCACACACTCAAGCAGTCTTTGGAAGATATCCTGACCAAACCGGAAGCATGCACACACTCATGCAGTCTCTGGAAGATGTCCTGATGAAGCACTACCAACAATATGTGGGGCAGTTGGTATGTCTCGGGGGAGGAGAAGGGCAGCAGACGGGAGGTCAAGGGTTGTAAGGAAGCACTATGAGCTCCAAGGACTCTCTGCCCCATCAGTGGTGCATTTATCGACTGTGGTGGCCATAGTCCTCTTCTAAAGAGTGGGCGAGGGGAATCACTGTGCGCAATCTGTCGCTATGGCAGTGGCCACACTAACAGGATCTGAATACGAGCACTTCAGGACACCAACAGGATTTCCATAGGCGCACACCAGCATCTGTGGGGGTCTGAGGGCCATAGCAAGGCTAAAGTCTGCAACTGCACCCACTGCGCCATGGTCAGACAATACAGCAGAACACCTGGACACAGTACACCCGCTGCTCTGGCATGGTATGATGCATGTTTGCTTGTACACACTGTGAATGTGTAGATACACAGGAACAGGACACCTTTAATGCCACACAACGCGACCACGTGACCGTGGGCACACAGGCCCCATCTGTGTGTGTGCGAACACTTACAATCTGTAATGTTGCCTTGATCTATTTGACCTACCAGCACTGCTACCTTCCGTTATTGTGTGACATGCAGACAACCATGATAAAGTAAAAAGGCTGCACCTCTCTGGAAGCTCTGACGCCCTACCATTTTGCAGTTCGGTTCCACTTTCTATAGTCGTGTTGCACCCAGCACTCCAAGATTGACATTCACACATCGAAATAGCACGCGGTCGTTATTACTCTAAAATGAGGCAAATTGAACTTCCATAAAATGAAAAATGGGCTTCCCTCTACAAATATTTATTAAATATCTTGCTGACACAGATTTTAGGCAAAGAAATAATTTACATTACATGTTTTCATTATTTGCTGTAAATCAGAAAGTGTTTAGTGGACTTTTTTTGCTTATATTCTTTCATCCCTTTGCAAAGTAAACGTTCCAATTATTATTATTTTTTTTTAAATAAAACTCTAAATGTGGTGCAGCCCTTTTTTAAAGGGTTGCAGTGACACCAGGAGACGAAGGAAGGAAAGTGGATAAACCCCAACTCTTTATGGGCTTAGAGGTATTAGCTGACTTTGTTAGATGTGGATAGAATTAGCAGAGCCCGGGGGATGAGTAATGCGAGATACCTTTTAGTGATTTAAAAAGTTAAGCCTTCCAGTACTAGGCATGCTTTCCAGTGCAATACACTTGCACATGCGACCGCAGCTCCAGAGGGCTATCACAATCCATATGCAAGGCACGATAATCTTGTATTTGCGAACTCATATTATCTTACCATCAGACAATGAAGATGTCTTTGCGTTCCTTCCATAAACCGGGACACCAGACAGTCGATCAACATTTAAGTAAATTTACAAGCATGCACAGACAGGCCTGGGCCTTGAACTTGTCGTTGTATAATGGTTATTCGGCATGTAGGACTTATTTTTTGTTTGAAAAATCAGAAAAAATATGGACCACCACCATTAGCTTTAGCAGACAGTCGAATCATCGTACGTACATTTCAGTAATTGTCTCCGGTAGGTTGGTTGGTATGTCTGTTAAACCTTTCCCACGGCAATCCACGATGTTGTTACTGCAGGTACAAGCCACGGGGCAGTGTAAGACACTGCAGGAAGGAGCCATGAAAGACTGGTGACCTGCAAAGCAAAACATGGAATAGAAATTCAGCCTTCTGGCCTTGTGCTAGAAAGCACCATTAGCGTTGGAATATGGAAATAAATACACGAATTTTGTCTCTGGCATTTACATACAGAAACAACCAATGCTCAACAAATTGAATTACCTTTTCTAAGGTAAGCCCTATGGGGGTGTGGGATCGATCAAAGTAATTTTAAATATCAAATGAAACAGGTGAAAAGTCAAATATTGGACCTTTTAAATAAATAGAGGTGAAACGTGAACAGTAGTCAGTAGAGAGAGAAGGGGTGTGTGCGAGCCACCCCAGACAATCTTTAGTAAAATAAAGTCATGTGATCTTTGTGGCAGGGGCAGCGTGGAGCACCTGGCAGGTCTGACCGGAGCACTTTGGTGTAAATTTAAGTGAAATGGTGCCATTCGAAGCCTAAAAGGTCAGTGAAGTTGGCCAAAAATGAGTAGCAAGAACACTTTATAAGTTCAAGGCTTGTGGAGGCAAATTGTGCATTTGCAAGCACGTCAACCTAGTAGACTCCAATGTCTAAACAAAAAAAGGTGGCACATTGGGGTGGCCAGAAAAACATGCATTTGCAATGCAATAGGTCTCGCATTTATGCGAGTTTAAGCTATAGGCATTGTAAATGACAATGCCTTCTATTTATGTTTTTAAAAAGCAAAACAAAACAAAAAAGGCATTGTTGTTTAGAATGCCAATAGCTCAAACGCGCGTAATTGCGAGACCTATTGCATTGCAAATGCTTATTAAACAATTCAGTAGGTACCTAAGAATGCTGGCTCAAAGGTTAACATTTCACAAGCTTTATTCAATAAGGAATACAGAACTTGCTAATCGCACCCAAATAAGTGTGTGTATTTGTTTCTTTTGTCCTGTGTCTCAAGCCTAACATTTCAGAAGTGCAGAGGACTACATGTCTTGGTGTACCTTCTGTGTTGTTAATAGTCCCTTGCTGGAAGAAATGCGGTATTCACCTAAATCTCATTTCATCACAATATGCAAACATTTGTCACCAATCATTGAAACAGGTTATCACAAACTGTGATTGGCAAAGGTGACTTCCCCATGTTATCGTGTGAGTTTATATGACTGTTGTACAGGAACCTCCTGCCTTGTCTTCACCAGAAACAGGAGGCTAAGGATTTTAGGGGCTTCACCTTCTGAATGTATGCCTGCCGGCTAGCACCACGTACGTCTCCTGGCTACAATCCATTGCAGTAATGTGCGATAATGTGCTGCATGGTTAAACACTTATAAGGTCTTAAAGGCGAGGCCAGGTGGGTTCCAAGCTACTGCTGGGATTTTCCTGCAGTGGGATTTGCCAACCTGCCACGGAGCGCAGTGCCCATTCCACCCCTGCAGCACAGTCTTTAACTCCCTAGCCCTGGCCCACAGCCTCCAACCCCCAGCAGGGGGCTTGTTACACTACTGCTTTATGGGAATGGCTAGCTAAGGGAGTGGTGGCGCTGGGAGTCAGCCATGGAGGTGCCAGGGAGGCGTGCTTGCCAGGTATACAGGCAGGGAGTACTGTTTACTGTGGCTTCCCAAGGGAGAGGGTCCGGAGCGGGCAGAGTGTTCTGGGGCAGCCACAGACAGGGGCGAGGCTGAGCTAGAAAAGACCCAACAAGCCCGTCCGACATTGCCAGCAGCAGCAGCTCACATAGGCAGGCGATCATCATCACAGCACGGTCCTGCAAAGGTGGCAACTGATCCCTTGCGCATGCTTGGATAAAAAAGTTGTGCGCATGGCGGCCGCAAGGGATTTAAATAGAAACAAACAAAGGAAGCCCTATTACCCCCACGCCACATGTGACACATTTAGTCAGGCCGTATCTTAAGCCCACAAAATGTCTTTGATGCAACAACGACCGGCGCTTACATTTGTCAGCAGAGTCTGACACGTCCGTCAGGGAAGGGTAAAAAACAGATGGCACACTGCACGCAATTAAGTGGGAGTGAACCGGACGAAAACTGTAGTTAGGCGCGGCTGCTTCGGGACTACACGGAAGTTACCATAGGATCAACAGCCTACAGAAATCAAGAAAACAACAGCAATGCCAGACTTAAACCAATCGCAAGGGGCAGGAGAAATTGCACAGAGTTGAAGCCAATATACAGATTACTTTAAGTCTCGCTGAGACACCGCATGCGCTGCCAAGGCAAGACCTAAAAATGGTTGAAAACAGTGCAGTATGTCCTAAATCCTTGTCTGAATGAAGGGGCCGGACAAGTTAGTAGCTAAGAGGACGACCACAGTAAAATTCATATGGCAGCCCCTATCTATAGAAATTATCATACATAGCAAGTCGACATAATGAACCACATACATGAGTAACAGTGGAAGCTATTAACTGCACTATGTAGAACAAGACTGTGGCAGTATGCTTTGTAAGTATGCTACTATTAATCTGGAGTATGGATACTTTAGAAGTAAGTGATGTACGAAGAGTCAGAAATCTAGAGATTTCCTAAAGGGTGTACGGCTCTTTAAGAATAGAAGAGCCTGGTAAAAGTTGGCCCCAGTCCAATGCCTGGAACAGGAACAACTCAGTCACAGCTTTACCCGTGTTTCTCACACACAAGCCTAGCGGGAGGTAGAAACAACGGCATGGCCTTGGCAGTGCTTAATTTGTGCCGGTGGTTTCCGGTGCTGAGCATTGGCACTTAAATGGAAGTACTGGCTCTAGTGGCAGTCCACCACATGGTGGCACTGTCTTTTTAATTTCGAGATGAGCACAACAATCATGTTTATTAAATTAACATGTATTGAAAATTATTACTACCAGACTCATGACATTATTATAGCTTTGTGTGGCATGAAATAGTCTGAATTGTCACATTTGCAGAGTGCAACGGTAAGGTTTCATGTTGGTACTGTCATTGGCAGCGCTGGCAGGGTAGGGGTGATGCAGGCTGCAGTAGCCTTCTGAGAAGGGCCCTGGCCCCTAAATTTTTACAAATTAAGCACTGGCCCACAAGCAGAATTAGAGGCACCAGTCCCAGTCCCCTACGAAATGTCCACAAATTCAAAGCAGCTTCTGCATAGTTGACCAATAGTGGGTAACATACACCTCTGATGGGAAAACATTTACTCCCATGCCATAAACATTCCATTATTGCCCCTCCCCCACCATTCGAAATCCTTGGTGGAAGTTCAAGATGGCTAGTTATAAATGGATACTACTGGAACTAGCTACGATTGCTTGTTCATTTTTGACACGTGATGAATTTATGGGAAAAATTCCATTTATTGCTGTTTAATTTTGGAACTGGTCATTGTTGTTTGAAAAGCGCGTATTATTCTTGTACAACTGACAAATATTATTCATCATTCAAAAAAAGTATGTAGCAAGTGGCTCCAGCAGAAACCAGATGTAAGTGGTCTACAAGAGATGTGCCAGTGAAGCAAAGGAAAGGGTGGGGCCTGGTTTAGAAGCACACGCTTCTCAACCACAGAGTAGGGTCAGTGGTCAGGTCAGTGAGAAGGGAGAGCTTGCTCCTCTCAGTAAAGCACATTCCCGTGGACTCAGGAGTATGCCTGTGCAACATTTTTATTGAGTTGATAACGTTTTCAAATTTGACTCTATGTAAACTTAACTGCACCGTTTCTGCCCATAAGGATAACTCTGCCACCTGACATGGATGACGCGTGAGCTCAGGATGACAGTGACTCCCATCTAACTGCTCTGCCATCCTTTGTCAGCTGAGGGCTCTCCTATCCGCAGATGAGCACTGGAGTGTCCAAACACATATCAGAACTGGGTGGCGAGCTTCTCTTCCCTTCGCTGCAAACTTTACATCCAGCTTTTCAAGACCGAGAAGAGAAGGTACAGAGCTCCACACAGGCGGGATCTGCGAGGCCCGGAAGCAGGGAACTTCCCCTTACAGCGAGGGCAGGCCTTGAAGCTAATCATAGGAGACAAGAAAATTACAACCACAGTTTGAAAAGTAGGAGAAATGCAGCTCAGCAAATAAACCCATGACACAAAAAAACCTGAGGAGGAGCCCTGAGGAGCTGACCCGGATGATATTGGGAGCACACTGGAGATCGGATTTCAAACTAGCAGCAAAAAGGCAGGCACTGGGGTGTGCATAAAGTGACTCTCTACTGAGGGTTAGAGGTGGGTGCACTTCTCATGCTGTACTTTTCAGGTTAAACTGTTTTTAACTGGCGCATACAATCACCTACAACCTTCCGGCGGGGGAGGATGGCTAAAAAGTATTTAAAAAAGAGACATCACTTTTCACGAGTTCCCCTCCCATTCTCGTTCGCCCTCCCTGTCCCAAGTCATGTTGTACGTTTTAGTCACAAGCAGTTTCCGTCTGTGGCCTGGTGAACGCCTATGCACTTGGGAGGTGAAGGTGTCAAGCGCGGCTTCAGTTAGCAGCGAGTTGACCAGTTCCTGCCGCTGGGCAGTGAGTTGACCAGTTCCTGCCGCTGGGCAGTGAGTTGACCAGTTCCTGCCGCTGGGGAGCGAGTTGACCAGTTCCTGCCGCTGGGGAGCGAGTTGACCAGTTCCTGCCGCTGGGCAGCGAGTTGACCAGTTCCTGCCGCTGGGCAGCGAGTTGACCAGTTCCTGCCGCTGGGCAGTGAGTTGACAAGTTCCTATCGCTGGGCAGCGAGTTGACCAGTTCCTGCCGCTGGGCAGTGAGTTGACCTGCCGCTGGGCAGCGAGTTGACCAGTTCCTGCCGCTGGGCAGCGAGTTGACCAGTTCCTGCCGCTGGGCAGGGAGTTGACCAGTTCCTGCCGCTGGGCAGTGAGTTGAACAGTTCCTGCCGCTGGGGAGCGAGTTGACCAGTTCCTGCCGCTGGGGAGCGAGTTGACCAGTTCCTGCCGCTGGGCAGCGAGTTGACCAGTTCCTGCCGCTGGGCAGCGAGTTGACCAGTTCCTGCCGCTGGGCAGTGAGTTGACCAGTTCCTGCCGCTGGGGAGCGAGTTGACCAGTTCCTGCCGCTGGGGAGCGAGTTGACCAGTTCCTGCCGCTGGGCAGCGAGTTGACCAGTTCCTGCCGCTGGGCAGCGAGTTGACCAGTTCCTGCCGCTGGGCAGTGAGTTGACAAGTTCCTATCGCTGGGCAGCGAGTTGACCAGTTCCTGCCGCTGGGCAGTGAGTTGACCTGCCGCTGGGCAGCGAGTTGACCAGTTCCTGCCGCTGGGCAGCGAGTTGACCAGTTCCTGCCGCTGGGCAGGGAGTTGACCAGTTCCTGCCGCTGGGCAGTGAGTTGAACAGTTCCTGCCGCTGGGCAGCGAGTTGACCAGTTCCTGCTGCTGGGCAGCGAGTTGACCAGTTCCTGCCACTGGGCAGTGAGTTGACCAGTTCCTGCCGCTGGGCAGTGAGTTGACCAGTTCCTGCCGCTGGGCAGCGAGTTGACCAGTTCCTGCTGCTGGGCAGCGAGTTGACCAGTTCCTGCCGCTGGGCAGTGAGTTGACCAGTTCCTGCCGCTGGGCAGCGAGTTGACCAGTTCCTGCCACTGGGCAGTGAGTTGACCAGTTCCTACCGCTGGGCAGCGAGTTGACCCGTTCCTGCTGCTGGGCAGTGAGTTGACCTGCCGCTGGGCAGCGAGTTGACCTGCCGCTGGGCAGCGAGTTGACCCGTTCCTGCTGCTGGGCAGTGAGTTGACCTGCCGCTGGGCAGTGAGTTGACCTGCCGCTGGGCAGCGAGTTGACCAGTTCCTGCCGCTGGGTTTCATGAGTGTATACAAAGCACATTCGTGCTCATTTCCTTCATAGAACAGATGCAAACCTAACACCTGACCTAAAAGTACACTGCTCTGCATTTGATCACTATGTCCAAGTTCTTTAAGGTAAATTGTGGTCAAACGACGCGCAAATATTTTTTAGGTCTGGCTTGACAGCGCAGTTGTCGCCTAACCTTATGTGGCTGGGTGGTTGTGACAGCTAAAGGCCGGGGAGTTTGCAGCTCCCCAGCCTGCAAACTGGCAGGCGAGTAAGGGCAGATGGTGGTAGAGGGGCGCTCATAAGGCACTCTGGAATCCCATGATTGGGAGGAGGTGAAAGTATGGAGTGCGGGGGCGCAAGAGGGGCGGCCCTCTCCTTCTCTCCTCTTTAGTCCTTTCGGGTATGGGTGAGGGGATCTAGAGAATGCTAAAGAAGGCTTGTGGTATGGTGGGGGGGAGCGATACACAGGTTTTGAGAACTGGAGCGAGTTGGGGAAAAAGCAGCTCAGATGCACAAGCAATCAGATAGGAGTCAGTACATTTGAATAATCAGCATAAGTTGAGCGGGTACTTAGCAGGTGGATTGACCTGGAAAACACTGGAGGACTGTTTACTAACTTCCGTTTCTGGGCGGATGGGGACACACAAAATGTAGTATCGCTCAATAATCGGTCTACATCCTGCTATTCCGATTAGCATTTAATAAGAACACCTTTAGAGACCCCATTTATTGGTGCATTCACAGAGGCTACAGAACATATAGCGTGAACACCATTGTGATTACCGTCACTCTGTGCATTCAGCACAGAGGCCAAGGAATAAAGGAGCAGATTGTCCGATCACCTCCATGGTCATGCAACAGGCACTGTAACTGGCACTACCTTCTGCCTCACCTGTCAGGTGCAACTGTCCACATACCTGATGCAACTTGGTTCTCAATTGGGGGAAGGAGGGCTTGAGTTGGGGAAACGTGAGAGACCAGGGCTGATAGATTTGGAGGCCAGAGACACTTGTGGTGGGGCCCCTCACACAGCAGTTTTATTAGGACCAGGCATATTTCGCGAGGGGACATGTCTTTAAGAAGAGCTGTACTGTTCCCTTCTGAGTGCGAAGTGAGTGAACAGTGAAGTGAGGGTATCTTGTAGGAGTTGATTTAGTGTATCCCTATATACTGATAAGGGTACTCACTAGTGAGAAGCAAGTACCATAGCTCCTCATTCAAAAACACATACAGTGCGTCGTACACGCTTTGAATGTTGATGGCATTATTGCCACGATTATGAAAAATCTCCAGCTCAAGGAGGCAGCTCTTATCAGTTAAAGGCTCTAAACTGGCGAGCTCATATTATCGGCGTACACTATACAGTGGGTTAACATGATGGGTCTTAAAGGCATGTTATCAAAGTGTGCATTTACAGTTTGACAGGTGCCCTGAAATGTTCCAACATATCTTCTTTTATCTAAAATGATACAGAATCTCATTAACTGGCACCACTCTCTAGTTGGAATACCACCAGAGCCGCCCAGATCCCAGAACACTGCAAGTAGGTTAAAAGAGTCCAGTTACATCAGCTGCATCTAAGGCTCATAGGACATTTATGTTCTAAACCGTCTACATCGGAAAATAACCTGGACTTCCTGAAAAGATATATGAAGTTGGATGAACAGGTCTGGCTTCTACATCTAGCAGCCCTAGCATGTGTACCATGACTAGATTAAGGAGATATATCTAGATGATGAAATAAATGAGCACAAGCCATTGTCCATCCAGTGGCAGAATTGCACGGGATATAACCTGGTCCCCAATCTTAGCTTAACCGCCCACATAACAAATTGTGTGACCTGGTGCTTCATTTTCATTTTGTGTCAGTTTGGAGAGCACAGGGAAGGAAACATTTTCAGAATGTACAGTATAGAAACCTCTCTTGGTTACGATATTGTAACAGTATAGATATTGATTATTCTATACATGAAATACACACTAGATTTCACACTGAAACCACAACATGTACCTTACACACGTTGACGAAAAACATCACAGAAACAGAGACAACGTTGAATATCAGCACAGTAAAAGCGTGCTTGATTAGCTAGATAAAGTAGGAATAATCACACAATAATAATAAGATGCTATGAAGACGAATGAGAAATTTTGCATTTCTATTGATTTCGATTGCAGAGTGTTTTTCACAAACTCGACATTGACGCAAATCAATGTTGATAAGGGTTCCGTGCTTCAAACTTTCTGTAGAAGTACATAACATCATGAAAAATACAAATTAATTAAAACGATTTTGTTAATGATTTTTAGAATTAGTTTTCATGTTGCTACTTTTTGAAAATCGTATGAGTAGGCCATATTAAGGATTGTTCATTCTTATATAATAATTAGAGAAAACTATTATTTCTATGAAACGTTTTATTTATTTTATTGTATTTTGCATCGTTATTACCGAGTTGATTCACTAAAAGATGATGATTTTAATGCACTGAAATTCTCTTGTTTAGGCTGCATTATTTCATGGCCTAGTGAAATGAACTTTGACCTGTCTCTTTCAAATGTAGCTTCAACTGTTCCTGTCTAATATAACAGTGTGACTATGAATGAAGTTGTATTCCTTGTGTGTGTGACTAGGTGGGAACCGATCCATGGACTGTATCCTTGAAAGAGCTACCAATACACATTTCTTTTTGTAACTAACCTGTGAGGATGGCAAAGCCTGTGGTTTCTCATGACTAGCGTGGGAAATAAGGTAGGAATAGCAAATGATACCTGACAAAGGGAAGATGACCACACAATGGACATACCACTGTTCTTCGACCGCTGATGTCACAACTGTATCATCTACACTATAAAGACGAACTCACCACAGGAGGGGCAGAGATGCAGACTAAAGGGCTCTCTGACTTTTGGCGCTTTTTGATCGACAACTTGGGATGCTTTTGCAGCTGCTGCTATAATTGCTGATTGATTTGGACTCCTTTCCTTGCCGGCAACCTGAACTCAATGCTTTGATTTTACCTTCCAATTAACTTGCTTACTGAAATGTTGCTTGTATGCATTGATTTTGGATCATTAATATAATAACTACATTTCCTAAATTGCCTGAGTCTATTATTGTGTCCTGTTCTTTCTTTGAACTCTACTGTTAGTTTGATTCTGAATGCGTAATAGAGATAGTCATAGATTGTTTTCAGAATATTAAATCCTGATGCTTTTATTTTGCATAGCAACAGCTGAACTATTGCTTTGTATCATTTTGGTCAGACTACACTTCTTCAGGAGGGCGAGTCTTCCAACTTAATACTTTATCTTTACAGTATGGTTCTGAGAATAGTTTATTTGGACCTCATTTCAAACTTGTGAGTTGGCCACTAATTAATGGTACTCATTGAGTGGCTAACTGTGGTTTGGCCATCCGGAAGTCTCACCCCTAACAACCGAAAATGATTCACCAGAGGACCAGTTCCTCAGTGGGTATAGAGTAAAAGCTGTGTTCAGTAGAAATTCACTGGAAAGATAGATTGATGGGCCCAGTGCGGTTTCTGAAGTAGAGGAACAAAGTTTCTGCTGCAACAGTCTTATAAACAATAATATAGCTCCATATTAAAGCAGTCAGCCAAACGCAAAACCGACATCTTTTGATTCTCTTCTCCGCTCAGCCCCAGCCAGAGTTTACCACTACTGAGACGGGGCACACACCTACTTAAAGCAATCTTAAGTAAGAGCCAATAAATCAGCTTTTCAGGAATAGGTGTTGTGCCGCTATCAGGAAAAGCCAAAACCAAACTGAGAGATTGTTAAATATAGAAATAAGAGTTCTATGAAATGGCGGGCACTTATACAAAGAAACTAGTAGAGCCTCATTTGGGTAGTTTATAATTGGTACATTTATAATTGGTACATTCTCAACAAAAGTATGATGTGGTCAGACAGAGGAGCAGGAATGGCCAAGTAATACAATGGGGGTTTTGGGACCCCAAATATACTGGATGGAGCAGACACTGCCACTCAATGACCAGCTTTCTAGGGATAGATCTGACCCAATGGATCGGTTGGGGATAGTCTTCCTGAAGCCCCATGGAGTACTTTCCTTTTTATAGGTTGCTCCGTTGTGCCATGCACTTCCCTCTGTTACCGTGTTACCTTTCCAGTGTTGGCAAGAGGCGCTCCTCAGCCTGGGTTGCTGGAGGTCCCTTACGAGGGAGACACTGCTGTGGTGTGGTGCATGCATGCCACAGGCATCGCCTTTAGAGGGGTTCTCATCTTGGGACCTCAATGGCCTGTCCAAATGGGGGAAATCTGGTGGGGAAGTGAATTAAAACTTTCCAGCAGCTTTCGAATGAATATGATCTTTCAAGCTCCCAGTTTTATTGCTTTTTAGAGATCCACCACACTGTGGGTGCTTACAGAACAACTAGACCAGTTATCTAATCTCAATTCACTCGAGTCTAAACTCACAATTGAACCTGGAAGTAAGAAAGGAATATAGGGAATTTGCAGATTGTTAATAGTAAACATTCTGGGCATATTTAATAGGCTTTGTTTGAGCTGGAAGGAGGATATGGGAAGTTGGAAAATGAAATCTTGACGTGGGCACAGATGGCCCCTGTACTCTGGAGATTTCGTCCAAACTCTGTCTCGTCCAGTTTAATTACCTACATAGTGTTTACTACCACCCTGCATGACATTGGAAGATAAGGACTGCCCTAACCGAAGCATGCCTCAGATGTGGTCTTCTAGAGGCCACTCTTATCCACAATATGGGAGTGTCTTATGATAGCTCGGTACTGGGACAGATTCATCGTCTTCTGGGAAAAGTGGTTGGTTCTCCTAGACCCCACACTTGCCCTTCTGGGCCTCATAGAGGATTGGGATGGTTAAATCGCACCATGAACGCGGGTGGGGCAACTTGTGGCCAAGAGGAACATAGCTAGAAGAAGGTGGGAGGTAGAATCCCTTTCTAAGGTGCAGTGAATCCACGGTATGGATTACTGTTCCTCAACAGAAGACTCTGTTTATAGGGGCCCGGGCTGTGCCAACAAGTTGGATGATAATACCTGTCACACGCTGCCTGCAGCCAGGGGGAAATCAACCTCCTTCTTTGAGACATTTTCGGGTTTGAAAATGCACTATGTGGTGTATATTATTGGACATGTCTATGCAAATGTCAGTATGTATTTTACTCTCGCTTTTATTTAAAAAACTGCAATAGGTTTATAAAAAAAAAGAATGGCCAAATAACAGACCAGTTGAATGTAAACTTGTAGAGCCAGTAGCTGCCAAGCGTGAGTCCAGGGTAAGGGGAGTGGCCAAGTGATTGTAAGTTGAGCAGTGTAAGTGCAGGGTACTCTGTGTGAGTGCAGGGTAAGTAGTTATTTATTAACTGCAGGTTAAGGGGTGTTCCTGTGTCAGTGTAGGATAAGGTGCATGGTGAGAGGTGTGTCTTCTTACTGAAAGGTGAGCAGTTTATATTATGAGTGCAGGGTGAGTGTGTGCCTGTGTGAGATCAAAGTGAGAAGTGTGCTTTTGTAAGTCCAAAGTGAGCAATGTTCCTGTATGAGCACAGGTGAGAAAAAACATAAGATGCATGCAGCACATTAAAGTTGGACATATATAGGCTTTCCCAATGCTGGTTTTGAGTAAGCAGTGTAGGAAGGTGGAATCTGACTACATGGTTGCCCCCACTTTTTTCCTGGTGTTTTGATGGTTTCTGAGTTAGTTTGGCTGGGAACCTGCTATTCAGGTCCCCAGCCTATCTGCTTTCTCTTATAAATGGATTCCTTGTACCTTAGGTATACAACAGGTTAGATTCTGATGTGCCCTTATAAGTCCCTAGTATATGGTATACTATGTACCCAGGGCATAGGTACCCCAGAGGCCTACCAGGGGCTGCAGCATATATTATGCCACCCCTGGGAAGCCCTCCAAAATGACACCACAGGTCTGCTACTACAGCCTGGGTAAGGTGGTGCATGCACCCCTTACTGAGATAAAGGTTCACTATATCTCGCCTATCACTGCACATAGAAACCTATGAGTCACCCCTATGGCAGGCCTAATCAATCCTGAAGGCAGGGTGCTTGGTTTTGTGTGAGAGGGTGCCCATGCATGAGCAGAGCCCCTCTGCAGCCTTTGGAATCTCTTCTCCGGGGTTGTTTGTGATGCAGCCTGACCATATACTCTTAAGAGCATTATAACCAAACGGTAAATGCTAACTTTGGACTGGCTGCACGGAAACATGTTGTGTTTGGTGTCAAACACCTTGGAATCATACCTCCACACCAGTAACTGGTGTGGGAGTATGATCCCACCCTTCTAGAGGGAGAGACATGACAGCACCGGTATACCCGGTACCAGCTTAAAAGAGCCCTGGCATTACAAAATGGATGCTACAGCCATTGACACGTGTCTGGCCTCCTGCTGCTGACCGAAACTCCGGCACGGGATGCCTGGACAATAGGTTTCCAGTCACAGGGAGGTGTTACCACCTCCCAGACAGGCTTTAGTGTATTGGGGCTGGGTGGGTGCACTCTGAGAGTGCTTTGAAGTCCTGCACTGGGGCACATTTGGTGTCTCTGTGCATAGTCCAGCTCAAACAGGTTGCAGGGTCTACCAGCCCCTGCTCTGGCGCGAAACTGGACAAAGGAAATGGGTGTAGCCACCCCTCTTTCCAAACCCTCCCATAGGTGGGTCCCCTGAGTAAGTCCAACCCCTTCCTTGGGTATAAAGAAGGAACCTGTGTAACCAGAACTTTAGATATTCCTGGACAAAACTCTGAAACTGAATCCTGGACCTTCGACGATCTGTTCAACGCCAGATGACTGAAGAATCTCCCTTGGGGTAAAGGAGTTACTCCCCTGCTTGGCAGGCACCAAAGACGCATCTGTCCCGTCTGCATCCCCGAAGCTCCCGCTGGACGCCGAAGACTTTGCAACACCTGAGGTGGATTTCCAGACTTCCCAGAGGCCGAACCGAGTCCCCAGCAAAGCTGAGACCCGTAGCCCTCGTGGGTACCGTGGAACCGGAACCCCTGGACATCGTGCACATTTGCAACTGCAATAGCTTCTCGACGTCCCTTGAGGTTGTGCACTGGGTTACTTGTAGCCCATACCCTAAGATGTGAATCCACCGAAGATTGCTGGCCTACCCACTGCGAGTGACCCATGGGCCGCCATTTTGTGATTCCTCTTGAGGTCCCTTTGCGATCCCTTGTCCGTCGACTTGTGGGTCCCTGAGAAGGGTAACTTTACTTTTATTGGGCTTCCCTGGTTGCTCTAGACGTGCCCTTACTCTCCATCGCTTGGGGAGTCCCCAGGGCCTTGCCCCGAAGCATCTTTCTCCTTTCTGCGTGGGTTGCTGTTGCCAAGGCTTGTTGTGCCCAATCTGGGCTTCAATGCTGCAGCACTCGACATCCTTCCTGGGACAGCTCGAGTCCAGCTCCTGGTCGTCCTTGACGCCTCCTGGTCCTCGTGGCGGAAGAGTCAAGCTTCACCTCTTTCACCTGAAACACCCGACATCGGTGGGCATTTGTCTATCGTGCCCCTGGTCACTGGCAAGTGACCCAGACTCTGTTCCCTCTGCTTTCAGGTTGTTCACATCTCCGATCCAGGCTTGGATCTCTTCGGACACTTCGCATCTTCCCGGCAGCAGCCCTTCTTTGCCAGCTTCCACTGAAAACGATGACACGACCCGACACCATTTGACACCTATGCACCCGGCTTCCCTGGGTGAGGTAACTCGAATACTCCGGTGCTCCCGTGAGTATTGACCCTAGAACTGTCTAAGTCCAAGAGGGTTTGGTCCTAGTCCATTTCTAAGTGTCCTTAAATTTTAAAAATCTAACCGTGACTTTCCCCATAGAAGCTAACGGGAGCTCACGGCTGTGTTCTCACACTGCACACGGCCCCGTGGGTCCCCTGTGTCACTACCTTGGGTGGGTCCTTGGGGTCCCAGCGATTCTACAGGCTCTAGGCCTTGTGTCTAGTTAAGTCGTGGTTCTTATACCACGTTCTTATTTTATGGTTTGGTCCGTCCCTAGGGCCTAACGTGTATTTGTGCTACTTTACTGTAATATTTGAAGTGTAACTTATGTGCTTTTGCCTCTAGCCTCATAAAGAGACTAGAGGGGTGTGTTTAGTAATAAATACATATATTTTATATATATCTACCTAGTGTGGTTCCTTTCATTTAGCCACTCAAGAGATTATAGACTGGTAAAACAAGCTGCTTTACATTCCTTCAAGACTTAGCCTGAAGGCTGCTCTCCATAGCTACCACTAGGATAGATTTCAATAAAGGTTGTCTTTAACCTATCATCAATAAGGGGTTGTTTGGACAGGTGCAAGGTGCCCACTATAACTAGTGGACAGCATATACCAGGCCAACTTCTCACAAGCAGACACACGTGAGGCAGGTGAGCTTCTTAGAATCATTTACACAGTTATATCCCTCTTAAGATTGTTCCTAACTTAACTTCCACTTCAGATAACTTCAGTGATGGGCTCAAAAACTGCACTCGCTAGCTACTTTGATCTGCCACCTGGCATCATCAGCAGAAGGCACAATTCCCACCATAGCAATGGGTTGTGGCATTTTAATGAACAATGTTTTAATATGTCTTCAAGATGAACAGAATGGTCCAAAAATAACCTTTAGAGAATAGACTCTAATTTGTTCAGCCTCTAATGAAGCAAGCATTTGTTCTGGCAAATGTTTCTTCTGCTTTGTGAAGGTTAACAGTCATATAGGCAAGGTGAGTCTGTGTGTACATCTGCATTACATTTAAACTCGGATTATACTATTTGAGGTGCGTTTAACTGCAGTACATGTGTGCCTTCTGTTCCTTATTTTATCGAGTACCAAGTGAACCTAGAGCATACTATTCCAAGAATCCTATTGCAGTACAGAATACTCCCTGTTCCTTTTTTATTTTTATATATAACCAATCACACCTCGGGGATCGACCTGAGTGCATCTCAGCCTGCCTTCTGTAAACGCATTCTTCTTCAGGATGAATCTTACGGTTGAACTTTGGAAAACTATTTGCTTCACCCGGCCATAATTGTTATGCGCTATGTGATATGTTATATAGCATGCTATTACAAGGGTCCATTGCTGACATGAGGCTTCAATAGTGCTTTACTGCATCAACATGAACTCATGGCACTGCACCTGAAGAAACAGTCACACTAGCTTTATGAGCATGAGCACTGGTTTACAGGAGCGCATTTATGCGCCTGCAATGTAAGGCCTGTGCCTGGATTAGCAAACCCTGATCCATATGTGTGGATGAACAGGGGATCTGCGTATGGCAATAGACCGCTGACACTCCACCCATACGGCCCCCTGCGGATTATGACATTTTATACACGGGTTCATGCCCGCTGCTTTCGCTTTCTTCTTCGGCTGAAGCAAGACAGCAGCCCTTGCGCTGGTTACCCGCTACGCACAGGACCCTTTATGAATAAGGATACTACGTATGCAGAGAAAGCATACTCCCACATTGGCTAGAAGCAACATGCTCCCTGCAAGTGTGCAACAGCATTTTTGAGAAAACGACTTTCTACTGTCAAGCTGTTTTTGCCATAACTTGAAAAAAAGGTGAAACTGTTTGTTTGTAATATTTTCCAATATATGCATTTTTACAAGATCTTACCTGGTCCTGCTGTGAAGCAAAAACCTGTTTCAGTTGATGTGCCCGATTTTGACCGACAATAAAACATGCACACGTTTCATAGGTGTCCTTTAAGTTAGGAAAGCTCTTTTTACATGATTCCCTCGCTAAAGCATCTCAAATTATATTGGTAATATTTTAAAAGTAAAATGTGCTTGCTGTAAGCTCTAGATACTATCACACATTCAGACATTGCAATATCAAACCATCTGCAGCTGATGTTTGTTCTATCTAAAGTAAAAGGAAAGAAAACTTGCCTTCTTCCTCGTCTAGAAGGCATCAATGAAGGAAAAAATGGAGAAAGCGGGTTAGTACGGAGGGGTTAGTCATTCCGCTAGAAACACACAACAAACACATACTATAGTATGCAGACATTATTCTGAAGGAGAAAGTAGTGTTCTGAGGATGTGAACCCTGCAGTGCGTAAGTTTCGGTCCTGTTGATGAGTGGATCACAGATTTCCAACCCATGCTCAAACCCCTGCTTGCTTATGGGTCAGAATTCTGAGTTACACAGAGTTTACTGGGTGCGATTAGGGTCTTAGCTACTGTTAAATTTCGATATATTAAACCTGCTGGAATCTGGCAGGGGAAAAGAGAATAACTGTGATATGCAGATTTTGGGTTTCGCTAAACACCAAAATCTGCATGTTATTCCCCAAAAACTCAGAATAGCTACAATTTATCACACCTGATAAATTGTGAAACCTGGGGACTCAAATTGTATCTGATGCAATAAATAGCACTCGTAATCAGGGCCTTAGACACATTTAATGTTTCATTTTAAAAGTTGAATCACTTAGCTACACTTCATATGTCCAGACATTTATCATTTTAGTCTGTACAGTTCATTTTGAATAATTAATGTAAAATAAAAACAGTTTCACAGACGTTTCTGTTTACATGAAATGTGTAGATACAAATACCCGCAAATATATGCATCAAAGTGCCTTAAATCAAGCAAAATGACACATCTACAACATTAATGTAATGTCCTTCAGATATAGCCCTGCAGGACTCTAGAAATATTTTTGTGCCAACAGTCTGCAGAGGTACACCAGAGAAAAATCACCAGCAACATTAGCCACTAATAAATGTTTTATATGGTATACCTAGGCATAGGTTTTGTTTGCAATGATAAGCAGAGCAGACAAAATAAATTAGAAAAAGCACACAAATCTTATGGCGACCCAACTGGAAATTTGTTTTGCAAGCTACACGCATCAGGGAAATTTGGTTTATGTACATAAACAGCGCAGAAAAAAAGTAAATGTTTTTCACATGCATACAAGAGCTTTGACCTACAATTTCTCATCCCACTAGTTAATTCACATTTATAAGACCGTGAGATTGCTTAGCAGTCAAGTTGTTACTCAAGAGATCAAGAAGTTGATGATTTCAATACGCAATGGACAATCTCAGCCTTTTATCCTTCCCAAGGTGTTAAGATGTGTTCTACGGAGTTAGGTAATAATAATGATCATTATTTACATCTCCAGAAAAAAAATACTTTTTCATATATGATAATCAATCTGTCATTAATATTATGGACTACAGAGCATTTGTAGCAAATTTTTATCAAAGTGTTCTGAAAACAGACTTCTTTTTATTGCTGGCTCTTTAAATCGTCTCTCATTGTTACACTTTACTTTCTGATAAGTTTTCCTTCAATGTACACAATCTAATATTGTCTACCAATGTCCTCCTGATAAAATGCTCTGTTAGATTTTGCTTGTAAGATACTAATATACATATTTGTATATAGACATAATACCTACTTGTAGATACATTTTTAATCAATGATGCACAAAACATATTCAGGTGAAAATGACTAACCAGAATTACACCAAATTTAAAGTGTCCCAAGGGAAAAAAAAGCTCCTGGGGCCAATCAGAACGCTTTATTTTTGAATTGGCACTCCCGCAAGAGTCTTGTGAGACTCTTGCGGGCCTAACCATCCAGATATACAAATATTTTAATTTCTAAAAAAACTACTGAATGGATTTACACCATATCACTAAAAGCACAATCTGCGAACCAAAATCCAGCTTCCAGCCAAATTTGGTGTAATTCTGTTCAGCAGTTTTTGCGGTATTCCTCCTTGAAGACTCTATGGAAAATGCATGTGAATTTTGAGTTTTGAGAACCCCCTTTTTTCTCAGCCCTCCCTAGACGGATGTCCCCAACACTTTCCAAGCGCAAACTAGGCAAACAAGAGCCCTCTTTAGGAAGGTTTTGTGGAAAATATCGGCAAACGGTGCCAAAGTCATTAGCAACACAACAACGCATTTTCTGAAGAAACACTGACCTAACTATGGCAATATGTTGTAAAAGGAAAATGTTCTTTTTATTTTTTCATCTAAATCGGAAATCTAATAAAATAGCTTTAGAAAAGGGTGAGGAGAAGTTGCCCTGTTCCCCTGCTCCAAAGGAAACTTGGTACATTAGTCATTCTTCATAATTATCAATATTGAACTAAAAGACACATACTCGAAAATACTTAAAGAAACCATAAGCATATCCTGACATTCTCTAGTCTTTTTCCAATCAAAGCACATGCATTGTTTTCTAAATCTAGCTACAATCCAAGATAAAATATCTGTATATAGACTCCATGTGCTTAGATGCAAACAGCTTCCTAATATGAACATAGGCCATGCAATGACCCTTTTTAGCACACATCTCATCACAAATTATTAGTTATGTGAGAAATCATCATATATATGCAACTGAACATCTGTAATCAGACCTAAAAGAGTTTGCTTGGGGCAACGCGATATTCTGAAGTGACGGTAAGGACACAATTTATGCAGTAAGTTTGCACTCACAATAGTGCACTCCATTATTACGTACCACTGCACGCAAACTCTCGCTTTTGAACTTCAGCTACATTGTGTCCCCTCAGGTGGGTGGGTCCCATACATTGGGTGTAGAGGCCGACTCGTGGCCGTTGCCGCAGCCACTCAGATAGCCAGGCGAGGTGGCAGTCGCAGTACAGGTTGTTGGAATGGAGCCGGCTACATGAAAGGATACACAGTCAATAGGTCTAGATTAGTGAGTGCAAAGAACAGCTTTTCAGAACTGCTGGATAACAAGGGTCTTACTGTCATTTGGCATCATTTAAGTATACATTTTGGATCTTATCAGCAGGCTTTTTCTCCATGCATGTATTTAGACTTAGTAGGCACATATTTTATCTCTGCCTGATTAATGTGATGAGAAAACCGGAGTTTGCTAACATAAAATTAAGTCTTTGTAATTCCTGCTCGCTTTTTCCATTGTGAGCAAAACTAACATACATGAGGGCTTGAAAAGCCATGGAATTCTTTGGCTGTGGTCTGTACAAAGGGGAGGAAAAGACTCAAGGGTTTGAAGCAAATCGCCCCGTAGGGGTAACAGGCTGACAGCAAGAAGAAGAAATAACTGTTAATAAAAGATCTGGCTCCCAATTAGAAATATCAGTAAGCCTCGTCTTTATGAGGCTCTATAGAAACGGCTGCTAAATCCTTTTAGCAGGTCACATTCGTTTTCTGCTGAACAAGGCCGAATAATAATTCGATATAAAACACTCCTTTCACATCCCTTTTCAGCTTCCTTCTCTTTTTGTTTAATCACAGAAAAGAGGATTAGCTTCTTGTGGCCCCTCGGGACCCATCCTCACTGCAAAGCCTGAAATTTAAAGACACAAATGGCAGCTAGGGAAAGAGTTAAGCCAGTCACCTCCCTGACGGCGGGGAGTAGCCAGGGATCATGGCTCCACGCCAAGAGGTAAAAAGCACTTTGCCATCAATAAAACATAAGACAAATGTATCCACTAAATTAGGTAAATTACTCCAGACTGGCTCTCGGTTTTTTCCAAACTACAGAGAAGGACGTGTGCCTCTATAAATCACAATTTTACTCCCAGAATCCTCTATAAAATGCAATACCTTTTAATCCACATCACTCAATCCTAACCAAATAACAGTAATGGATATTAAAACAGGATGCTCAGTCCAGAAAAGCTAATTTCATTTTACTAAGGTAGCAGGAGGCTGAGTTTTGTTTAATTGGGTCTGCCGGCTGTAGGGAAGGAAAGCTTAAAGATTCCAAATTTATCTGATCCGACAGTCAGTTTAAGGGTCATCCGTGCTCAGAAGGAGCAACTAGAAGTTCTCACTGCATAGGAAAACTTCAGAGTTTCTTAAAAGAAGCCCTTCAGGGAAAAAAAGAAAGGGACAGTTATCTTTAGATAGTCATCCATTCCTAACAATCATCAACAACAGTATCCCAGAATGTTCCTTTGCTTGCTTTGGTTTTGAGACCTACTGTGACATCTTTCCAAGGATGTCCCCATTAAGTAATTCATATTTTCATCATTCAATGAGGACTTTATATCTGTTTTATCAGCTCAAAATGCACACAAAAAATCGCCTCAAGGGATGCACATGTTCTTGAACCCGGCCCCCTCTAAGTAACAGCAGAAATGTAGGGAAATGCTGGCCCCAGGTGTCTAGAATTATTCGTTCGGCTAGGCTGGAAAAATAGAGGGGTCAACAGATAAGCCATGACTTGTACTCACAAGGTTCGGAGTTTAGGCATGTGGTTGAAGCTCGCCACCGATAGTCGGGTGATGTTGTTATTGTTGAGCGTGCTGTAAGAAGAGAAAGGCACCAGGTCATTACAATCAAGGGTGTCAGTCCCACATAGAAGATAGTTGTAGCGTTTAGTCGTTCAGTCAGTAAACAAGGAAATATGCCCGCTGAAGAAGTTGGAAACAAATAAGACCGCTAGTCAGTGATTATGGCTGCATTCGGTGTGATTGCTCTCTCTCTCTGGCACCCTACTTGTAAAATAAAAGTGCCCTACATGTAGAATAAATAGCCCACCAGGGGCAGGGTGTCTGCACTCCTCAGAGGCTTTTACCTTTTTAACATGCAGGAATTCCATATTTAGAACACAAGCTAAGCCTAAAGCAAGCGGACACCCATTCTGCTATAAATCATAGGTCAAAGCTAACTCACTATAATGAAGGTGGGGAGGCTGAACATGAGGGACACTCTTCTATCAGTTTCTCCTCAGTCTGTCACCAGAAGACGTCTGTGCTGGGTAGTTATGAAACAAAGAAGGACATCACATCCAGTTATCCACAGGCAAGAATGTGGTTTTTAGACAGATTCAACAATGAGGGTTGTGTGATGGAACCATGTATGCGTTTACCACGCATGCCATATCCGCGCCGTCTCAACAACGCAAGTCTTAACCATAATTATGCCTTTACTGTGCATGCTTTACAACGCATTATGCGTTGTTAAGGCGTGTACGGTAAAGGCATATCCGTGGTTAAGATTTGACAGGAACGTTTTACCCCCCGACCTGTGCCCTCGCCCTGACTCCAAAAACGACCTCACCCGCCTGAAAACCAACCCCATAACCCCTCCACCCCGAGTCCTAAACATTTCCCTGCCCCCAGTCCTAATAACTACCGCGCCCTCCCCAGGTCCTAAAACCTACCCGAACCCCTAAAAACTACCCCGCCCTCCCCTAAGCCCTAAAAACTACCCCTAGCTCTAAAATCAACCCTGCCCCCGTAAGTATTACAATCCCTGCCTCCCCGTCCTGAACCCGAAAACTGCGCCCCAAACCCCCGCCCTGGCATCTAAAACTACCCCCTACCTCCTAAAAAATAACCCCTTCCCCTAGCCCTGAAAACTACCCGGACCCCCTCCCCCTAGCCCTGAAAACTACTCTGACTCCCCTGCCCTGAAAACTAAACTGAACTCCCTCTGCCCTGAAAACTACCCCAAATCCTCCGTGCCCTGAAAACTAAGCGGAGTTCCCCAACCCTGAAAACTACAAGGAATTCTCCCAGCCCTGAAAACTACCCCAGCCCTGAAACACAACCCCCCCTCAAGCCATAGAAACTAAACCCGGCCCCATCCCAAATTACCTCACCGAGTATCATCCTCTCCCCATTCTTCCTGCTTCCGCCAGCCAGCAACTAGACAGCGCACTGCCTTAACCAAGCATATGCGTGGTTAAGGCATATGTGTGGTTACGGCAACCATATTAGCACTTGCGAAGTTGGAACACATGTGGTTTTGCCCACATTGTTCCAACTTTTTCCCAACAATGATGAGGTTGGATACCTCCTAGACAATCAAATGCACAACATTGACCTCTTTCAGAGAAAACAGACGTTCAGCGATCCTTGGGGCAAGCCAGTTAATAAATGATGGTTACCTAATCTCTTGGATATGATGCAACTAATGCCATAATTCTGTCTATACGTTTGTGCAGTGACCGGAAAGTCATCTTAGCTATTTCCTGTAACGTGGGTAGACATCTGCAAGGTAAAATAAACGTTGCTGTTCCAGTTACCTACTACTATTGACTCAAAGCAATCAGTGCCCGAGTCAATGGCCTCTGGTCTTGTGGCATTTCAGAAAATATTATCAGTACAATCCACCTCCTGGTCTCAATAGAATACCATGTCTTACACATAAAAAAAGTAAACCCTGATTGCTAATTGCAGGAGGAGAGAGAACATGAAAAAGGAAGACCCTAGGAGCCACGTAGTAACCTTCTCTTCACTTTTAGATCCCATTAATCTGTTGTTTTCCTTCAGGTAATAGAAATCTATAAGAGTATTACTGTGGCTATATATGTATTGTTCAATGCCCTAAAATATGCCAATATCTGTACTTCACATTATTTCTAGAACCTTTTGTAAAACACTTCATTGTGAACATTTTGTAAGATTCGTTTAAGGGATATTTTTAAGAAACCCACCTTTTGGTGAACTTTTGTAATATAATAATTATGTAGAGTATTTTTGCTACAGTGCTTACATATCCAGTGCTCTTTATTATGGTGCTATTATAGAAGGATCATTGCTTGTGCAATTCCTGGGGGTAATGTTAATACAATGTATGTGATATTTAGTTACGGTATTCTAGTGTTTGGGAGGTGTTCTACTGTATTCTAAAACATTAAATAGCTTTTCAAAAGTGTTGCAAAGTTTGTAACTCCTATTTAAAGAATTCAAACAATTGGGATACATCCTTGCGCTATATTTTAGCATACAACTGAAGGACAAAGCAATAATGGATGTTTTTCATGATTGTTACACCGTATGACATCATTAGCGAGGCCACTGTCCTTGACAGCGGTGGAGTGGTGACTGCTCAGACAAAACCTGCAGCAGGAGATATGGAGTCCCAGGATCCTAGCTGAAGCACAAACCCCCCTTTACTATGCAAACAGAGGGCAAGGGTGGCAAACATTTGTATGTGCTTCCTTTTGGGAGTGGTTTGTTTGGCACCTGCACAGGGTGTGGACGGAGAAACATGCAGCAGTGTAATTAATCCCATCTGAGTTGCATGGATTCCTGAATTAATCCATTGATGGGTAGAAAATGAGGCAAAGAAATGAAAGGGGATTCCGTCACACCTACCTCCATAAGTTGATCATGACTGATAGGAGAAATCAAAAGCTCAAAGGTGGGCGAGAGTAAGTATTGAACATTTTGGAAAACATTTGTTGGTTTCCTGGATTGAAAACTCCTGCATGAGATAGTCAGTGATGGTGTATAAGGAGGGTTTCATAATGAAGGATTTACCTGAATGCATCTATGCACTACCAACAGAAGGAAACAGAGGATGCCTCTTTTGTTATTACAAAAGAGGCACCAAAACGTATGAGCCCTTTCAGGCAGTAAACACCTTTACTGAGCAGGCAACAGCAAATACTAAGAGCATGGGAGCGGTGCCTCACTTGATAGTTCCACCGCTGAGCCTGATGAGACAAAAGGGCACCAGGACATGTGGAGATATGACATATAAGACGGCATCTAGAGCAGAGAATTATAATGCTAGAGGGCGTGGAGTTGAAAACAGCAAGCAATGAAAAAATGTTGATCAATAAAACTAACAACAGTCCAACACACTCATGGGATAAGAAAAAGGTTTCTGCCTGGTTTTAAGGGGCTTTACGACTGCCCATGAATCAGATTTTGAATTTACTCTACAGCTTATATTTGGATCCTGTGCCAAATGGAGGTTTTGGTGATCCTCCTTAATATCCTTCTACCACTCTTCCCTCTTTAAAGTCTTGTAGAGGGGAATGGAGGGTACCCACTTGAATGCACTACAAGAAATATAGGAAAGCCCAGCACCGTGGTTTCTATGGACATAGTTTTATGGATGAAGTTCAAGAATAAAATGAGTAGGTGCATGCCTAGAGGCCTTTGTGTTTGACTCAACCTAAGCCTTTACCATGAATAAAACACTTGTAAAACTGTAAGAAACTCACACTTTGATCTAACTATTCAAGGTATTCCAATATCGGAGGGACTACTTTTGATGTAATTACAATGAGAAAGCATTATTTATCAGTGACGGCTCCTCGAGGGAGTGCGGCGGGGCGGGGAGGGGCAAGGTGGGCGTAGTAAACTCCGGCATACAGCAGAACGTAGGCAAGTAAATAAATAAATAAATCAAACGAATTACATTGCGCGCGCTGCATTGCTGATTGGCGTCGCAGTGCGCACAATGTAATTTGTTTATTTATTTATTTACCTCCGTTCGGCCATATGCCGGAGTTTACTACCTCCCAACCTGCCCCTCCCCCTCCCCGCCTCACAGCACTCCCTCGAGGAGCCACCACCGTTATTTATTAAACTATATAATGTAAACTTTAAACTGAAGAGAAATAAATGGCAAGAAAATCACATAGGTTTGTTAGAATCAAATCAGTGAAGTTAGTAGCATAATTTTAAATCAACTTTTAACCCATTCCTGGTAAATACACACCACAAATATCATCATAGGTGGCATAATGAATAATTTCACCGCCAACAACACCCATCGCTTCATTGCTGGCATCACATATAGAAACAATGACATCCTCAATGTCATGAGATCCTCATTGATGCTGTTGCTGGGGTTGTGCACTGCTCTGCCCCCAATCCCACGCCTTAAATAACATTTGTTTTGTAATCCAAGAATATCTCTTGCAACCTGTGTCAGATACTATGTGTTTTAGTGCTCGTTGTAGTGCTTTAAACAGCACTGGATTGCACCCAACCCCCCATTGTACACATGTATCCATTTGCAATATAATACTTGCATACACTTTGTTCCCAGTATTTGGAACTGGAGACACTGTACAAAAGGTTTTGGGGCTGGAGGACTCACTGCTCCATTTAACTAGTTTTAATAAAATAAAAACAATTGTGGATGCTTGGTAACCCTTGCTTTATCAATTAATATAGATTCTGCATGTCCTTGAACTTGGACAGAAAAAGCTTTAAAATGTTTACATACATCATGGCGTGAGTGCGGTAATCTCATAACAAAATTATAAACAGCTCCACCTTGAAACTTATTAAGTGAAGTTCCAATATCCACGCCAATTTATTGTTCAGGTCAATGATTCTTTGCCACTGTGTTACATTTCCAAAACAATCATGAATTTACAGTATTTTAATGTTCAGTCAATAATGAGAGGCTTATAAAGCTTTACTTTCTCATTAACCCCTTCGGTGCTCATGACGGAATGGTTCCGTCATGACCCACGGTTGAGCTGTGCTCATGACGGAACCATTCCGTCATGACCACGCCCGCGCAAGATTCCGTCAGCACAGCGGCGGAATCTGCGCAGCATCGAAGGGGTTAAGAGATTAGTCTGTAGTTTTGCCTTATATTCAAGTTAGTCAGATAATTCTGACTATCAAGAAAAAAATGGCTTGAGACAGCATGTCCATAAAGATATTAGTCTTTATCTTAATCTGGGGGACCTAACCTATCCTAGCAAAAACCCATGAAGAGTTCCTTTTGGTAAACAGCAAAGGTTTGGAGCATCAAGCTTACAGTTGCAAGAAAGCAAACTCTTCATGGAAAGCAGTTCTGGAAACTCAGCTGAGTTCCCTGACAGTTGCAGTAGCAACCATCAATCCAAGTTAAAAGGAAATTAATCACAGCCGTAGCTATGATTCAGCATTAAAATAAAAAGCATCCTCACAAAGGGTAAGGAAAACAAGGAAATCACATTTAGCAGTAGCTTACAAGTAATTCAGGGTAGCACAACAAAGTGCTAAGGGGCATGGAGGGTAGGGGTGCATAGAATGCATCAAATGTAATGCAATAAATAACCAGAAAAGCACAACACATGTAGCAAACTCTAAATGTTGAATCATCTCTAGCCAATAGGAGAGAATCTTCCGATGGTCCACCATCTTCTTTCTCGGTTCCCACGGTAAACATCCATGTCAACATGATGCTATTTGAATGTGGCTACAGCTTATTACAAAAAGATATATCTAGGAAGGTTTTCATGAGAACCTTTGCAAACCTACTCTGTTAGCTGTTCAGTGTCCCATTATGTAACAATGGACTGCTCTATGAAATGAATCATTAATATCTAGCATGTCCTGGTTAGATCATAAAATTCAAATTTATAAGCATGTGGCAGAGGAAACTATCTAAAATACGATGAAGTCATATGGTGTGAGGAAAAAAAGAAATACATTTGCAGCAAATGTGACATTTCACGGAGATGTTTTAATTGTGCAGTTCAATTATAACGTTAAATCACCATTTACAAAAAAGCATTTATTTTAATACAGGGAAAGTAAAGAATAAATAAAAATATTGAGGTCTAGCAGTGAAAGAACGGCAGAAATGGGAGCTTTCTGCAGAAATAGGCAGAATTTTTCTTTGTGCACGTTTAATAAAGGCACATTTTCTCTAACCACTATATTGACACATTTTCTACGTTATCGTTAAGGCACATTTCTACATTGTTATGAAGTAAATTCACGTAAAGGTTTTCAACTTCCACAATGGTTAATAACCTACACCTATTGCTAGATACAGTATTCTGCTGCTCCTTAGGATTAAGTGTACATTTCTTGTATGACTCTGAAAATATGTTCATGGGGTTGATATCTTCTTTCCTGTATGTCTTACCCATTGGATGAAGGTACTTGCTGTGTAAAATGCATTGAGCTAATTTATTGAAGTGGTTTCATAGGAGAAAATCGTGCTTGTCTGATCCAACGAATCAAATAGGAGCAATATGGTAAAAGTCATCAATGATCAAAATATTTATAATGATGGAAAATACTTGCCAATAATTGTGATTGTTACACTCATTATTAAATATACAACCTATTACCATGTCAGTCTGATTTACAGTGCGGCCCTCATTCCTTATGGATTTTACCAGCAAAGAGGTCTTCAGCTCTGTGTGTGGCTAATACTCAATGCTAGTGGGTGGGGTTGCGCATTGGTCATAGGGCTGTCCTGGTCTTCCTCAGTGCATCAAGTTAAATGCAGCTCAAGGCAATCCGTACCATATAATCTTCTTTTGGTCACTTGAGTGTTGAAGTGCATCTAGTGCTCTTAGCCCTTGATGCCAATGTTTTGTTCTTCTGAACTGTTCAGAAGGGCATTGAGTCCTGGTGGGGATAACATAACCGACTGCTCAATTTCTGTGGATAAAGAGCAAAGAGCTCAAAAGTGCAGACTCTTGTTATGAAAACTGAACATGAGCTCCACCAAGGGCAGGGGCTTGTATATACACTGCTAGAGAGTAGAGTTTCACACTGGTCACAGGTTTGTCCCAGTCCTCCACAGAGCATCATGGTACTCAATATCTATGTGTGTCATGCAAGAGAAGGCAACAATGGTGTCTGTATACCTATGTGTGTTTTGCTCATGGGGAAAATGCTCATAAAGCGGTAATAAACTAGTTTTATTTATTTTTTATGTTTTTTACCAATTTTTTATTTATAGAGCACAGATTCACTCAAATGTGCAGCTAAACAAAATAGAACGTTCTCTGAAGAATCACACATTTTAATGATTTCAAATCTTTTCTAAATGACAGCTGTACTTTGATGCTGCTTAATTTTAAATGGTAGTCTACCATACTTTGGGCACTAAGTTGCCTCCAGTAGGTGCAGTTCACTGGGGGTAACTAAGCAATGAGCAGCGTCAGACCACAGAGACTCACCATATTTGTGCTTTTTAAATCTTTCACTGAAGCAAGATGTATCCTTTTCATACCAGATTTTGTTCACAAGACAAGAAGTGCCATTGAAGGTCTGGGTGTCATGATCAATTTTATTAAACCACGGGTCTTTCCAAATGGAACATTTGCAATAAATTAAATATTCAGGTAAAGCAAGATAACAACTTTACAATAGTCAATTTTTTAGAGTATGGAGGCAGGGGTCATTCTGGAATGAGTGTCTTTGGAAACGTAAGGGCGTATTTTTCCTATCTGGCGTAAAGCATGAAATTTGCATGAGGTGTCCTTATATATCTTAAAAGGGAAAGACAGATACTGATCAATATGGGTAACCAGAGACTGGTCATTTACAGAGTAGGAAGGCGGAATGCCCTTAGATGTAGGCCAGATGGAGTCTTGCCAGTGATTGTTTTTGGAAAAGGAGCAGGTCTATTTAGGTCTACTGAGTCAGAGAAAATTACTGCTCATCAAATGTTGGACAGCACAGAGACTGATTAGAAAGTTGGACATAGAATGAAGTACAATGTGGTGTAAGTGGAAAAGCAAATGAATATTGTCAACATAAGAATGTACCAACATTTATCATTACTACCTTGTCCATGTCTAATTTTCTATTGTATACAATACCAAAGAGAAATGTGCACTAGAACAACCTGTTATGGCATCTTGCCCATTAACAACTTAGTGACTTAGATCTTGCCAGTGAGTAACTGGCTATACGGCATCTAGCCTATGAATTAATTGAGGAAGAAATATGCATTTGATATTTGAGCCTCTGCACATTATGAACAATCAGTATTGGTAAATGAACCATAGAATTCGCAAAGATGAGCACTCTACTTCTAGGTGCTGGCAAACCTACCTGTCTGGTACATTTCTACAATTCTGTTTTATTTGTTCATAGGACCCTAAAGTGGGGGTTTCGAAACAAAAGTATCCTTATCATCACTAGTGCATATTTTTTTCACCACCTTCACAAAACAAATTTGTTCATATACTATCTGTGTTTTTACCTACAAATGCTGCTGTCTTAAATAATGTAAAAAAATGTGTTGCATCTCTTATTTTTTACGGGAAGCAGAAAAGTGTCCCTGGTGACCTAGCTCTTCCCCTACGTACGTTCAGCCTCTACTCTGTACATCTCATAGGGACATGGAGTTCTGTATTACATTCTAAGCCTACGATAGCGGTAGAAATGTAATTCAAAGCAAGGGCTCCACAAGGTCCATACATGGCAATGCGGCTTCCATGGTCTCATCAAAAATGTGTCCCGCTTAGTTACTTTAAATTTAAATGCGCAGAGACATGCATATAAGCACCATGAATCTTTCCTTCATGAGCACGCCGAGTAAATGTTTGGACTGAAAAGACTCTATTATTTCAATAGAGTCGACATTTTGCTCCCACAGAATGTTTGCCCTGGCAACTCTTAATTTTTTAGAATATTCATAATCTTACAATTTTTATCTCGGGCAGTACGTTATTCTATGACCTTGTTACATTATGCTTGTCATCAATACATTTAGCTTTATGAATTACTATTTTTTTTTTGTTTGTTTTTTAGATTTTTTGCATCAATCTTGTGCTCCCTTTCCATATTTATTCTACATGGTATTTATTTTCTGTTACCAGCAGTGACGACAGAGTTTAATCCATGCGTTTGGTCAACTACAAACGTACTAAGCCATGATACCTTGAAACAGTCACTGTCATCTGAAACATAAAGCATGCCATATGAGGTGAGAAATGTATGTGACAGATGACACAATTTTTTCTTGTTTCTACGTCTCTCTATTGGTAGAAATGCAGCCGTGCTAAATAATAGGCAAGCATCTACAGAATGTAGGTAAAAATACAACATTAATCACTACAAATGTTACCACCTGTATAGATTAATGATCAGACACCAAATGGGGGTTAAGAAAGGGTTATACCTTGAACACAATGGAATGTGCTGCACAACTTTAAAGCCTATTCTGATCATTCAAAAGCAGACAAATTAATGTGCAATGTATTTGATATTTGTGGTACTTGTTTCTAGTGATATATTTACTGAACTTTTAAAAAAATATTTGCATTAGGTTTTATACGTGCCAGTTATTATCATGTAGGTGTGACATGACGTCCAGGGAAGGTTGACACATCAGTTGATACTCATTAGTGCCATACGATGGTAGCCGTGACGCCTGAGAGCTTAATTTCTTGACGATGCGAAGTGACAAATCAGAACCATATGGGATAACATGTTAAATATAATTCCATCATAATGGAGGTATGGTCATGATCTGTGATGTATGATGATAGTATCCGAAACTGGACCCTAATGTAAACATGAAACTGGTGACAGGGGTAGAGGGAACTGGTAGGCTGGGGAGAAGACAAGGGATTAGTTAAATACTAGAGGTGGGTCAAGGCTAGACCCTGGTGCGTGGCCACAGGAACCTTGAGGTCAAAATAATAGCATATGCTATATGGAACTAAGGAAGAGCCCCAAGTGCAAGGGAGCCAGGAGGTTTGCCGATTGGGAAGACTAGATACCGGACTGGGTATGCTCAATGAAGAGAGAGGGCCCAATGCTTTCAAGGTGGTAGAGCATTGTCTGTAGGGGTGCAGCCAGGGGCATACAGTTATCATCTCATGCTCCGGCGACTGGCTGTTTATGAAATGGCATGGGCTTCTTTATGAACCGCTGTTCTCTCAGCCTTCGCCCAATACAGGAGATACTGGCTACATTTATCGAATGACGGGGGTAGGCCGGCGTCCACTTGCCGGTAGTGATGGTGAGTTTGACAAGAAGGAATGCTAAGTCTGCAAAGCGCAGAGCTGCTCTGGCTTTCTTTGTCTGTTTAAATATGCCCAGGTCACAGGCCTCCTAGAATGTGGGCTCTCAGACCAAAAAGGCATACATTTACTATCATGATTTGAAAAGCAACAGTGTTTTTGCCACTCCAAATGCATATTAGCTTAATTCACTTGTTTTAGCATTTTTCAATTATGTACTATATCAAGGCAATGACACATTACACAATAGGAATTCATTCATTTTAAGAAATTAAGACTGGTGACATAGCTAGCTGGAAAAGCCTCCCGCTATCATTGTTGGGCAAAGCGCCCCTCTTCAAGATGATGTCCCTGCCCTGCTTCCTGTATGCTTTGCAGAACACCATGGACCTGGTCCCAGCAGAATACTTTAGAGAGGTCGAGAGCCTATAGAGAGACCTGTTGTGGGACGAGAAACATCGCATTGCCTTGACCAAACTCACACTCAATTGGTATGATGGAGGGATCAGCCTCCCGGACATCAAAAAATACTATTGGGCAGCACACCTTGCAGCCATTAATCAGGGCACCTATGGTCGACTGAATGACCCTGGATATGCCATGGATAGACAGACTCTACCGGGTGGGAACTATAACAGGGCCCTATATTCCAAACCCAAACGATACCCCTTAACTGGACCAACTGACCACTTGGTCCGCATCTGGCACGCAGTTAACACAAATCTGGGCTGGGAACAAAAACTCACTCTGCCAACCCCCCTGTGGGTCTCCGAGCAACGAGGCAGCTTATAGAAATCGAAAGGATTCGAAATTTGGGATCTTATCGGAATCTCACTGATTAAAGACATGTGGGAGAAGGGCGAAGTTAAATTCTTTACCTCTTTGCAGCAACAGCATGAGTTGGCTAACTCAGAACGTTTTAGATACACACAAATTCGTCACGCACTAAAATCCCACTTCCCGGCAGGCTCCTCCCCTCCGGCACCCTCTCCATTAGAGGATAGACTGTTGGACGGGCACCTACCCGAGAAAGCTATATCACTGACCTATGAAAAACTGATCAATAATATGACAGACCCACTCGGGCCACTACGTGATAAATGGGTGAGATATGGCATCGAATTAGATAACGAAGACTGGCTGGATGCAGTGTCCTCACCAAGAGTAGTGGCAATCTCGGCTAGACTCAGGCTAGTTCAACTTAAAATTCAGCACAGAGTATACATCACAGGGCCTATTCTGGTCCGCAAGGGTAGATCCGACATGGGGGACTGTAGGAGGGGGTGTGGGTTGGAAGGGACATTTCTACACATACTATGGGAATGCGAATACATGCAATCATACTGGCGCAGGATCCACGATGTGCTGGGCCTGGTGCTCTCAGTTGTCATACACCCGGATGCACAAAGATGCCTTTTAATCATATGGGAGCCCACTGATTTAAATAGTCATCACACGCAATGGGCCACACTAGGGCTTATACTGGCAAAACGGAATATAGCACAGAAGTGGGGAGCGGCGCAGGCACCTAAAGTAGAAGCCTGGAAAGAGGACCTAGACTGGTGCACGTACAGAGAAGAGATAGTCTTCACAGCCCGTGGCTGCCCCAAAAAGTGGTCCAAGATATGGGACCCCTGGAACGCCTATAGAGGACATATCTGCAATCCTCCGCTTAACATTGACCCCGATGATCCCCCCCCCCCCACGTAATTTGTACCCATGACGCTCTGACACTAACTGTTACTCACTACTGCATTTACTGATTGTAATGTACCAGATTCCTCTGCATTGTATGCCATATTTCGATGAATGTTAATAAAAATAACTTTTTTAATAAAAGAAATTAAGACCATGCATTTTTTCAGGGCAGGTTTTCTTTCTGGAAAGAAAGACTGTGATAAACGGTTATAGTCATTTGCTTCATTTTCGAAGTAACTTTTAATTTTTAAGCAATAATGTATATTTTCCTGCATAACATTATTGTAAGACGACTGAAATACATAATTTATTTTTATTTTCAACTAAGAATTTAAGTCTGAAATGACATTGCTATTTTTATTACAGATATATTCAAACACTTCGCATAAATTCACAGGCAGACTCGCATATACATTTTTCGGATGCTAATCAGTTCTAAATGATGTTTCCGCTTTGTAAACATTTATAGAAATTTTATTTTCGACTACAGTTTGTCAGAGATGACACTGCTATTTTTATTAAAATTATATTCAAACACAGCATAAATTCACATGATGTCACTTTATATGTATTTTTCAAAGACTAAATGGCTTTTAAATTACTTTTCAATAAAACTTTATAAATATTTCAACAACAAAAAATCAAATAATCATTCTAGGTAAGTCAACATTCATTGTCTTCATTCAATTGTATTTCCCTATATAGGCCGAAAACAAAAGGAGCTAAAAAAGTCACTCATATATGACCAGAATTTGTGAAATCAGCACTGCTTCCTTAACTACAATAAATATTGTTTAACAGTTAAAAATAAGAAGCGTCTTTTGAATACTAGACATCAGGGGCAAAAGGTCTTGTTGATTCCAATGAGAGTCTTTTATGAAGCAATCTTGGCAGTTTGAGGATAGCGCAACCCTTAAAGTATTCAATTTGTAACCTGAACTTTTTGACACATGATCCAGGAAATTGTTTGTGGACTGTCTTTCCATTATTTGCTCACTTTGGCCCAGTGTCAAACAACAATACACAGATGTGCTTCTTCTTCCAAACATCTAGTGCAATTTCGTGCCTCTTTCACCCAGATTTCGGCAATCAATCAATTGTAATATTCTACACTAGTACATTTTATTTTATTCTAGGGATTTATTTCTTAAAATTTTGACAGTTGTGTCCAGATCCAACGTCAAACTAATTTAGAGCTGCTGCCATTTTCCATGGACTGAAGCTTTGTCTCCACTTCACACTAAAAGCAGCACTGCAAAACACAAGCAGACCTGATTCAATTCTGATGGGTTAGAGCAGTGATACAAAGTAGGGCCGGGGGGTCGCATGTGGCCCTCCTGACCTTTACATAACCAAACCCCTCACAGCATCACTTATATCGAAGGTTTTTCATTGATTTGTCTGCTTTTCTTTTATATTTGCATGCAATAACGGTATAGTAACTGAAGGTTCTTCTAATGAATACTGTTCTTTTATTCAGGCGTTTTATTGTGAAAATAACAAAATCTACGTGGGCTTTTCACCATGCAAGTGTAATGTCTCTCCAAAACGTGAATATTCTAAATCCGCCCAAATTCCCTCTCAAGAGAGTACAGGCACAATTTCATCATTTTTTTGCAAATCAAGTAACTTACCCAGGAGATAATAAAACCTTTCACCTGAAAGGTATTTCAGAAAAGAGCTTTTAAGCATGCAAGTCTAAGGACTGTTATCTAACAGCCTCATAGTTTCAAGGTTTCAGAAGATATATATCCGGGCTGTAGAAAGGCTTTGATTGATAGATTGATTGATGATAGTAACCCATTTTGTTGCTTAGATAAATAGGGCCTCATTCAAATCAAAATCATAACCCCCACATGCACAGACATACACTGCTCTGATGTAGACATGTGCAACTGTTTACAAGAAGCATGCAGGGCTCAGGCGTTCAGGTTCTTTCCGGGGAGTTTCAGAATTTACGGATATAAAAGTCTGGTATACACAAACATGTCTGTCTGGAAACTATTTAGAACGAAATATCTACACTAAACGAAAATCTGCAGACATTAGATTAGGAATTTATTGATATTTCACATAAAAAGTACATGAAAAATCTATTCCTCATGTTTAAAACCTTTTCAGTTGAGCAACTCACTTCTCTCACACCTGTGTGAAAATAGGAGATTTTCAGACACTTGCCTTAGTTTGACTTCCTGAAACCTGGGCCATTTAACTTTAAGTTTAAAAGTGCATTTAATGCTGGGCCACTGAAATTATGCCCTTTTGCGGCTGCTGCATTTTCCACCTAATTATGGATTCGCTGCATGTGCCACATAATCAGTCATCTGCTTTATAATTTGCAGATTTTAACAAAAAAGTGTTGTTTCTAGCTCAAACAGATAAAAAGTTATAAAAAAAGTGACGAAACATGTTGCAAAGCGGTGGAAGGCCCTTAACAAAGGTTGACTTGTAACCTTTCTGTTGCTTATTGCTGTATGTGGGTTTCAAATTGGTACTAATGAGGTGAAACATTTACCCAGATTCGTGTTAACATGTGTAAACGTGAAAAAATAATGAGGTAGTAGCCTCATACATTTGTGCCACATTGTGCAGAATAATATACCTTTTCTAATTTAGTCGGCACAATACATAGTCTGGTCCTTTCCTGTCACATAGTTCCAGTGTTCCTGATATAGTGGTGTGAAAGGTACTGCCATTGTTTTGAATGCCTTCACTTATAGAACTCTATAGGTGTTAAACTCATTTTCACAGACCACCTCCCTGCAAATATCCACGAGCTGCCATATACAACTGACGTTTTTTTTTTTTTTTATGGCAGAGCTTATATTTTTGTAAGTGCTACCTCAACCTGCTAAGAGACGCTGAACTTATCTTTGTGACTTAGAATGAATTTTGCTTTCGGAATTCTCCACGTTTTCTGCACGGAGGATGATTTGCACATGGAGGAGTTTGGGAATCTTGTACTTAGTGACAAGACTCCACATACAGTCACATTTTGCTAAATGCCACGTCTCTAAAAGGAAATGTCGAGAATGGTTGTAAAACTATGTTCCAATGGTGTTACTGGTTACAGGTCTTTTGGAAAGCACACATCTCTCTAAACGTCTGCCCACTGAATGAATATATATTAAATGGCCAGTCTGATTTCTGAAAAAAGTGTGTTCTGCACATTAGTGTACTATATGCTTATGTCATCATTTTAAAATATGAACTATTGCGCTGTGATCATCATCCTCAAACAGTGAAAAGACTATGAATATAAAAAATAATTAGATACACCTTCGAATTAACAGGGAATCAGGAATCTGTTGATGTGTCTGTTCATGCACCACCAAATGCTGCTTGATTTAGACACAAGACATTAATAATTGTAAGCGCTTCGTGGCCATTTCAATTAACTAAATTCTTGATTTCAGAATATGGAAAATGTATAGCTCTTTCTTTGGCATTGGTTATTAATTTCTCTGTTGAGAAGAAAGGTTCTCCTTGGTAAATATCACTGGAGACACTTGGCATCATTTAAAATGGGGACAACTTGTCCTGGCAAAAGGTTGGTAACAGGAAAGCTATCAAGTTAGTGTCTACCAGGAATGGGTTGATCCTCAAAAAACATATGAGCATATCCTGACACAGAACATGTGTTAAATACGATTACCAAAAAAAGTAACATATTTTATTCTCCAGCTCAATCTGCCAATAACTAATTCTGGACTTACTTAAAAAGTAATGATACATAAATGCCAAAGAAACCAAATTGTCGAAAATATCTTACTATGTATACTATATACATAGTAAGGTTTTTTTTCGACAATTGGGTTTCTTTGGCATTTCTGTATCATTACTTTTTAAGTAAGTCTTTCTTTGCACCATAATGGCTCTGAGATATACTTAACAGAACTACTTAAATTGCCAAGGGAGGTGGTCAGAGTAAGACCTTAGGGCTTCTGGCACCGCAGCTAAACAATACATCCTTCTTAAACCAAGTACCAGAAACAAAGTGAACATTATAACTTAGGGGGGTTTGCTTGCCTCATATATCAAATGGAGATATGATTTGCAAATCAAAACAAAAGGCTGGCTGGCTCACACTTTTCCTTCCTTAATGCCTCCACTTGGCCTAAGTCTACACAAGTTTAGTTTGGTATTAGTGTTTAGCATGTTTAAAACGGAAATTTGATAATATGGTAGGCATTGTATTTGCTCTCAAAGTATATGAAGATTGTGTATATTGCCACATTCATGTGAAGATATGCAGGTTCATCAAGAGCGTGCAGTTTTTGACAGTATGTAGGAAAGCAAAAGCAAAGCAGGAGTCAAATTAAGAATGTGAACTGTTAACTTTTAGAGTAATAATATGGTTGTTTTTTAAAAGAACTGGCTTGTTGCCTTGTGAGGCCTGAGGTTGAGAAGATACACGTATGCAAGAGGAAGATCCATCCAGTTTCCCCGTGAGCAGTAGGGTCCTCATGGTGACTGTTCGTGCCCGTAAGTAATTAGGTTAGACCTGCACCATCCTAGAACTTCCTTTTACTTTCTCAGTCTGGTTCCTTCTTTGTTCTTGGGGCACACATCACGTCACCCTCATGTCCTCACACCCTAAACTAAACTAAAATCCAGAACTGAGTGCTACTTTGTGAAAGCTGACATGGAGAGGTGCACAGCAAGTAGATCGTTGCCGGCTGGCCGGCACAGGTGATCCGCTTGGTGTAAATCCCTAAGCCTCTGAGTGATATGACAGACCAGAGTGAAGCCAGAGTTGCCAAGCATGACATTCAGAGCTCTGAGGTGTAAACCAGTACCAAGTTGATACTAACACATGTGTAGCTAACTGTATGTTGTATCTTTCCAACCATGTTCCTTCCACACCCCAGACCCGAGCTGTCCTTCTGAACAAATAAAGAAGTGAGAAGATATGGCCTGAACAGCCTTAAACCAAATAGGGGTAGATGAACAATCCAGTTGGTAACCAAAGTAATTGCCACCTTTAGTGTTGTCACAACCCATAACAACAGATGTAAGAAATGTCTGGACACCATAGACAACAAATGGATTGGTTTGGTGAAGGCAGAATTTGATGGTTTCTTTTGCATAAAGTTGAGCTTCTTGGGAACCTGCATGCAATTATCTGGAAAGGCTCAGTAAAACGGAATATAGCTTTGGCTCCAGTACAATAATAATTTAAGACATTCTTTGAACTCACAATGAGCATCTGACTAACTACACTGTAAATACCTAATCCTTAATCACCAGTTATTGCCGAGAGGTACTATTTAAAAATATTCAAGCCAACATTTCAACAGAAACATGTTAGGATGACAAAATGTCTGCATAACTGTTCCAGCAGTCAAACCCATGAACCATAATATTTAAATGGTAATGTATATTACATGCGTTATGTTGTTAAGTATGCCCCTGTGCCGGCTCATGTTATTCTGAAATCAAATACTAATTTCTTTATTCATTTTCTTGACACTGTGTATAGAAATTATAACTTTAGTCGTTGGTTTAGGAATGTGATGTCCACTCTACCAGAGTTGTGCTTGCAACGTGGCAAACAACAATACATTTTCTTCACCTGTGTGCAATCTGTAAACCTCAGGCACAAAGTTCAGTGAAATTGGTTCTTGAATTAAAAGCAGACACGTCTTAGAAAGAAACCAATAAAAGCACCACATCCCTACAATTCTGAAACGTATTCAGACTGTACAAGAAAATTGGCCAAGTAAGTTCTGAATTATGTCTGTTAAGGTATTAAGGCACCCTGGGGTTTGTGGTGCATCCGTGACCCACAAAAGGCCATTTGCTGGATGGCACCAACTCTCTTCCTGTTGACTCTATCATGCTGTGCGTTTCGGTGCAAGACCCACTCTGCAATCACCTGATGTCTTTTAACCACTGGACATTAGAAAAGGAGGACTCTGTCCATATATTTCATTTCCCTGCTCGTGTGTTGGCCCCTTTAAGTGAAGGAGCTGTGTGCATGGTAGATGGTCACCTGAACTTCTCCTTTTGCCCCACTTGATCATTTGACACTGTCTTGTGCTAAGGAACACCAACAGGAATCACTTTCTTATTGCTGTCCGCCTCCCGCCATTTGTCGCCTCCTTGCCATGATCAATGAGTGTTAAAGACTGCGACTTTCACCAACAGAGAGAACAGAGAATTTGCGCCGAGCACCGGAATCTTTCTCGTAGCAGCGTGTTTCTCTGATTAAATTTAGAGGTCAAAGGTCATTGGTGATTATTTAATACCTTTCACCTCCTTCAATAGCTTGGAAACAGGGCAATTCTACGACACAGTCTGAATAGCGCTTGTCTGTACGCATGCACTACCACAACACCAGGCAACTGCAAATACGATGTGTCCACTTGATGTATGCATTACTGCGCTCCGTGAAAAATGAAAGTAAATCTTAAACGTAAGTAGCATTTTATCGATGTTGTGTGTTAGGGGGAAAGCATTCTGCGCTGTCTAATAATGCAATAGTTCTAACCTACTTCCTCACTTAAAGATGCATGCATCTCAACTAGAGCAACTTGGTCTGTAGATTGTAAATACATACAATAAATAAAAACATATTTAATTCGCAATCCCTTTCTCGTCATTTCGTTTTCTTAAGAACCGGGCGCTTGTAAGGTTCCCATTTGGAAACCATATTGATTTTAATGTCTATGCGAACATGATAGCGCACCACATAGCGCCGGGGCGCCCTCCCTCCACAGAGTGGTGTTCAGTTTTCGTAGGCAAGTACTCTAAAGATTTAAAAAAAACACACACACGATATAAAAACAAAAAAAAAAACAATTTATGCAGCAGAATCTACAGTACGAAAAAAACAACTTCTGCAGCAGAAGTTACAGTACCCTTTCACCAGTACCCCTTTCACCATGAGACCCCCGCCCCCTTTCACCATGATGTGAATAGAACACATACAGAGAGCATGCAGAGAGGGTACTCACAGGACTTCCAGGTCGCGGAGTGCTCGGAACGCCCCGTCTTCAATACAGCTGATCTGGTTGTAATCCAGTTGCCTGTGAAACAGAGCAGCGGGGTCATCATAAGGGTGGCAAACAGAGTCGGCGTTGCGCGAGCTGCGCTGTCCCGGCTGGCCGGCGGTACCAGGCCGCAGACGCTCCACGTCAGCGCCCCGGCCAAAGCGCCGCGCGCCGGCCTCGGGGTGTCCCGCGCCATTCTGGCCTTGATGCCGCGCGCCACGGAGATCTCTCTTCTCCAACCTCCCTGCTCAGAGCCGCAGCGCACAGGAAGCCCCAGTAAATAATAACTGCACCTTATATTAAACGCCAAAGGAACTCAATTTCATTACATCAAGAAAAGCTATCCATTAGAAGCTCTCAGCGTCATCTCGCGAAACAATTTCATTAAGGTAAAGGACTGTAAATCACTTAATGTCACATGCATCCCCTCGGTGACCTAACAGAATCCATTTATCAGAGGAGCCCAGCTGCATGTTAATTCCCCCATCCTTGGCAAGAAGCTTTACCCTCAGCAAAAAAAAAAAAATCTGTTTCTCCTTTATAATTACTAGAATCTAAAATAAAAACAGACGAAGAAACCCGGGTTAGCCTTCTGTGAACTCTTATTAGAACTCGCTCGTTCTCTGGCAGCAACTACAGCCGGTGAGAACAACACTCTCGTTGCACACTACACAAGGTTTACACATTCATGTGACAGCATGCTATGGAGAGCGCTAGAAACCCTGCTATAAAGCCCCGCCTGCCAAGCCGTACATACATTATTAATCTTTGTGTATTAAGGACATAAAACATGTATGCACGCCTTGTTGCAGATGGTTTGCTTTTTTGATTTCAATGAAATCAGCTGGGCTTTAAAGACAGAAAAAATAATTCAGATAATGAGCCTTGCCCGGTGCCAGTAAGGCATTTCAGCCTTGTCATTCTGATATTGCACAGGCAAAAAGGGTTTTACACAGCGAACATCGCTGCGGCAAACATCTATGGTGTGCTCAATTTGTAATACCTAGTCAAGCACAAGCAGGTGGTTGTGCCAGGTTAGGTGTTAGAGAACCAATCAGAATCACGGCCTTAAGATGTAGAGAATTTTTTCAGGAAAAGGTCCCACAAAAAACCATTTTGTTTGGGTTACCTTTATAATGGAACTTAGCTTCGATAGCGATGGAGCACTATTGAAGAGGGTTGAGAGGTTACCTGGGAACAATTTATGACTAAAACACAAAGCTAGAATGCGGCTTATGGGCGTTATTTCAAAGGGGATTGTGTTTGGATGGGCTGCGGACGGCGACTGCTGAGGCTACTGTGCATAAGTGACAAAGGGAATATTCCTTGAAGAGGTGGCTTCAGAGCACCTTCTTGAATTGCAAGGGAGACAAGACATGTCTGGTGGAGAGGAAGGGCATGTATGATGTTACAACGCAAACTACTACAACGCATACTTTTGCAACGCAATTTCCATTACAACGCATGCTATTACAATGCATGTACCATTACAACGTAAATTACTATTCTAACACTGCCGGGTGCTTACCTCAGGGAAAGTGCTGGTCAGACAGGCATATGTGGTGCAATGGCAGGCGTTGTATTAGCATGCGTTGTAGTGGAACTTGCGTTGTATTGGCTGCGTTGTGCGTTGTAATGCCTGCATTGTAATGGATCTTTTCCAGAGGAAGGATATTATTAGATTGCCTTCAAGTCTAGGTCATGAAAGCTTGAATCAGTTTTTTTTCTTTTTCTTTCAGTTTTGAAGTCTTGGTACTCCTTGGTTTCTTGTGTTGTAGAGACTATCAAGACAGCCAGTTCATCTACATGGTACGTTTATGAGTTTGCAGTCTCTAATTTCCAGTGATGCAACAGTTCTTGTAGAAAATGCATACTGGCAGGGGCAGCCAATGCAATGGGACTGAGGTTCAACATAGCTCATTAATGAGGTGGGGCGCTGTATGTAGGATGCTCTTCAAGATGGCAGACTGTTAGCTGCGATGCCAGGTAGAACAGTGACACAGTGTGGATGTGAGGAGAAGATATGAGGCTGTTGCGTGGAGGCTTCAATTCAGCAGCCAGGGGTTTACTTTCCACAGGAGAGAAGAGAAAGCTAATACCATGCCATCTGTTTTTTTGTTTTGCTGTCCTCTTTGAGGGCATTATACAGTTATTGAAAATCCCTGTCATTTAGAAAATGATTTGCTGAGCACGTTGCTTAGGTAGCACGTGAATCAATGTCAGACTTCAATACCCACTCAAGAGAAGAAGATGCCAATATGGGCCTTGCAATCAGCAGTGCCGAAGACTGCTGAACGGCTTAGTGGTACCAAGATGGAGTGATATTTCCAGTAGCTCGAAGAATCATTGATAGCATTGTGGTTGTTGACATGGACCAATACATTAATGTAGAATGTGTTTTCAAAGATATTCTCCAGTAAACTTACAACTGCTCAAGTCATTTGGCTTTTTTTAGGCGTGGGGGGGTTATGACCAGCTATGAGGGTTGTGGGGAAGGTTAAATTGTGTGAGGGAGGCTTTAATATAGCCCTAGAGACCAACGTAGCGGGCTCTACTGGCCAATAAAGGCCTGGTCTAGCCTTAAAGGCCTGAGCCAAAGGCAAGGATCTTCAACAAGGGAGCTGGCCTTTAATGACCGGTAGAGCCTGCTACGGAGGGCTCTAAGGCTATTAGAACACTAGGGGCAGAATGTTTTAATTTGTAAAAACAAAGGCCTCTCTGAGTTCGAGGGGGTCTAAATCCCCTCGGGCTCCAAGAGGTCTTTGTTCACAGCAACAGCTGTGAATTGAAAAAAACATTGGAATGTTGCCGTCTGGGCTTCTACCGGCCATTAGAAGACCGGACCACTACACTGTCTTCAATGGAGTGCTCAACATTCCAATGTTCTAATAATATTGATAAGGGGAGAGTGCACCACGTAGAGTTTGCAGAATGCAGTGGAGGAGGATTTTGCCTTTGAAGGTGACTTTTAATACAGTCAAACTGGAGGGGACATATATGAAGAGCTTCAAGAACGCCCATTTGCGTATGCTTCATAGGGCATAAGTGTAATGGTCGTGCTGTGTGTGTTACATTAAATGTTGAATGTTGTTAATTTTCACCTTGAAGATTTTATTGATGGTGGTTGTGATTTTGGAAGAATGGAAAACTCATGGTTTGAGAATTAACACACACATTGTTACGCTGCCTTAACAGAGCTCTGCACTTTATGTTGACTTCTGCTACTTGGTCAGCAGTCATTTGATCATGTGTGCTTTGCTAAATCATAGGTTCACAGTCTGTTTTAACTGGGGGGATAGGTACACAGATATCCTGGCCCTAGAGGACTCCATTTGAAGATAATTCTGCACCTTTAAAGTTGTTTTTGTGACTTTCTTTCTTCATGTCTAGGCGATATCTGTCTGTATGCCTGAACCCACAGTCTGTCCCTGATTTTTTTCGCTTGCCAAAATCACCTATTTGCCTGATCCTGAAAAACTGTTGTATATTCTTTCAGGTCAGTGCATAAATTCCACTAAACTGGAGCAATTCTCAATCACCAAGAACACTATGAATCACGGAAGCAATTTTTACGCATCCATTTTTTGAATAGGTAAATTGAACTTAGGAGGGAAAAAAGATCTAAGGGACAGATATACGAGGCACCTGCAACGCATTAGCGCCGCCGCTGAGTCACTTCTGTGACGCAGCAGCAGCGTAAAGCAAGCGCCATGCTGCGACGGATTTACAACATGACGCATCTAGGCAGATGTGTCACGTCGTAAACCCTACGCCACATTATACCTGCCTTCAGGTATAATGTGGGCGTACCGTTGCAGTGTGGGCGGTACGTCGCAGGAAAGCCTCAGAAAAGGGCCTGAGTGAAATCTACAAGATTTTCAAGTTTCAAGTTTCAAAAGCTTTATTCGACAGCATATCATAAAAGCAAATACATCCTAACCTTTTCATAAATACTAAGCTAAAATACAATATATAAAAATGCATTAAATCATGATGCTGGCGAATAGCATTGAGTAAAAACAACATCAAAGGATAAAATTCTTTTAAAAGATCAAATATTGAATAAAAAATTAATTAGACATTTCTTGGTATCAAGCATTCACAGACCAATTTCAAGGGATTTCAGGGCACGAAGACGTAATATCCATGCCCACCCCAGAAATTTTGCAACAGCAATAGCCAAACAGGGGGTGCAATCAGATTCAAGGATTCTTAGGGCTTCCTTGTAGCTACGTGTTCCCAAGTTTGAACATACTGGCTTTAACCACCTAAGGCGAGGGGCGATATATAATGGACACACAAACAACAAGTGACCTGTATCCTCAATCAAGTCTAAACAATAATGGCATTTATCATCCTGGGAAGATGACCATCTATGGGTAAAAGCTTTTACATGGAGAGACCCAATTCTAAACTGGAAATACAGTTTCCTGTCCATGGGCCTCTCTATGATGTCCCAAAATGCCTCACAAGATGGTAAAGATTTAATATCAAACAAACGACCAGTCAAGTTGGAATCTTGGCCAGCACAAGAGGCAGATGTCAAGGTCATATCCCAGTACAATTTCTTGAGGATTGGCTTTGATGGAAGACTTGAACCGTTTGGGTCATTCCATAAGTGCCCTAACCCCAATTTTATAAGCAAATCCTTAATTCCTTTAAGCCATAAGATGGAATGAAAATGGTCAGCCCTAATAATACCTTTCAGGGCGGTGGCGTAGTGTGCTAATTCTGGCGTTGCCATAATCCGCCGCCAATACAGGAGTGGACGTAATCGTGCCAGGTCCTCAACTTTTTTCCTGCCTAGATCATATTTTAACGGGATCATTGGGGTACTTTGGGGAACACCTGTTAGGCAGCGTAAAAACTTGTTTTCAGCCAACCTTAAGTAATTCAGGTTGGCAAAACCCCATAGTTCCGAGCCATACAAGGAAGCACTAATAACTTTCATGTTATAAATTTCCAGGGCGGGACTAATTGGTTTGGTCAAAGAGGATTTATGTTTAGAAATAATTGCACCTGCTAACTGGTGAAACTTTAGAACAGCCATGTCAATATGGTTTGACCATTTCATATTATTTTGGAGGGATATACCTAGATATGTAAAAGCCTCAACCTGGTCCAGCGGAATACCATTAAATTTAAGAACTCCTCTGAAGTTTTGTCGCTGGTTTAAACACATAAATTTAGTTTTGGAGGTGTTTATCTCAAGGCCCCGTTCTTGGCAGAAATCAGCGAATACATTTAGCGCTTTCTGTAATCCACTTGGAGTTCGCGAGACTAACAACGTGTCATCCGCGAACATGAGAACAGGCACTCGGGACCCTGCCAATATAGGGGCGTCCGTGGGGGAACATCCAAGGTGGTCAACTATCCCATTAATGTACAAGGAGAACAGCGTGGGAGCCAAGACACATCCCTGTCGAACACCACGTTCGACAGGAAATGGGTCAGTCACCTCCCCCTGACTTCCCCATCTAATTTGTGCGTAATTGTTCTCATGTAAGCGGATAAGTAACGTTAGTAGTTCCGGGGCCATTCCTGCTTGAGCGAGGACCCTCCAAAGTTTAGGACGAGGCACCAGGTCAAAAGCTGATCTCAAGTCTATAAAGACCGCGTAAAGGGTCCTGTTAGTCAGCTTCACATTCCTCCAGTAAAGAGCTAGAAAATAAAAGACCTGGTCAATAGAGCTAGTGCAAGGTCTAAACCCGGCTTGGTATGGTGATAAAATATTATTTTCTTCAACCCAAGATTGTAACTTATTTTGCACTAATCGACCTATTAGTTTTTGTGCTGAGTCTATGAGACTAATAGGTCTATAGTTACTTGGGAGTGATTTGTCCCCTTTTTTAAAAACCGGAATTATTTCCGCCCCTTTCCATGAAGAAGGAATAGGTGCACCCATAGCTATTGAATTGGCTAGCCATTGAAAATATTGACACCAAGATGATCTGTCTGTTAAAAACACATCCGCAGGTATCCCGTCCATTCCAGGAGCTCGGCCCACTGTTACACTATCCAAAGCTAAGTTAACTTCTTTAATCGAAAACACCTGCGTTTGGAAATAGATGGTAGGGGGGAGTGAATGCTCTCCTTCGGATAATACAGAAGCGTACTGTGGTCTAAAGAAATCTACCCATTGGTTTTTTGCCACATTATTTTGGGGAGAAGGTGCAATTCCGCCTCTATCCCACTTTACTATGGCCCAAAATTGTTTTTGATCTTTGGCCAAGCATGCATGTTTCAAATCTTGCCACTGTTCCTCATCCCATTCTTTCTTGGCTACTAACTGCGCTTGTCTATATAGCTTCCTAGCTAGTCTCACATCTTCCGTGTTTCTTGATCTCAAAGCTACACTCAAATTCTGGCGAGCTGTTTTACAGGTTTTATTAAACCATCCCTCCTCTGGTGGGTATCCCTTATTGGCTTTTCCAATCCTGGAGGGCTTCATAAAAAACCCTTGAAGTTTTGAAAAAAAGATATTATGGGCCTCAAGCATAGTTAGATAGAAATTTTTATTGGTCGATTGGGAACTTAAATTGGCCACCTCACTAATGGTCGCTTTTTTAAGGTTCTCTAAATTTCCCAACTTCTCTATAAATCTATCCCATTTGACATGTCGCATGTTACAAGATTTTCACTCAGTCACTTTTCCGACGCCTCTGCGTCAAAACCTTGCGCCTGCTTGAAGCAGGCGTAAGGCGAGACGCAGCATGTTGGAGATAGGAACAGTTCTGGAGTTGCGTCACGCCCGCGACACGACTAGCACTGCGCCAACCTTACGCCGGCAGATACGACACGCATCTGCCTATCCGTGCGCCATGGCACACCGCATTCTAAATGCGGCGCATCCATGGTGGAGCACAGGTAGATTTGCATGTCGCAAGTTTTCTGGCGCATCCCTGCTGATTTGCAGAGATGCGCTAGACCTTGTAAATCTGCCCCTGATAATTCTCATCTACTCTTCTTGCAAGGCGCAATTTTTCGAAATAGGCGGGCCACATTTAATGTGATTATATATATTATATATATTTGTAACAGACGTGGTAGGGGCGAGTAGTTTTGGTTTCTAAATGCTGCCCAGTATTAGTCTATAACATATTTTGTCTTCACAATCTCTTAAATGTATAGTATTTTACAAGATTAATTCCTCAAGGATTTAGTTAACAGCTTTCTTTTATTTGAAAGCTTTACTCTATAATCACAGCATCCAGCTGTAACCTCTTAGACAATTTATCAGAGCGCTTAAATTAGCACAATGGCCTGATATGTTACCCTTAATGCCACACAAAAGAGAAATCGTTTTCAGACAAATTGGCAAAATGTATTAATGTCATCAAATGTGCCTAATGCAGTCAGCAGGTTAATCTGTATGGGTCGAGCTGCCGGTTTGCCCATGCCTCGTTATCCTTGGCTGTCAATGTATAAATCACACCTGACACAGCGTCTGCTAAATCACCAGGACAAAGCACAAAAGAAGGGCCAGCAGGGAAGCAAGTGCTCGAACATGGGAGGCAGAGGCAGGTCCTTACAGCGGCTTGAACTGCATCAGCGCAGTGATGGTGAAACGAAGGAGCTATCCTTTTTAAAGGAGCTACATTTTAATTTCAAATGTGAAGGAATATGTCGTAAGTTGATTGTCAGATCTGAAAAGGGCATTATGACTGGTTTGGTCTTATAAACATATAATAGTTATTTCTATCCCAAAATGAAGCTAGACTCCTTGTTTTAAATCAGAAATCAAAGACTGGCCTAGGCCTCTGTTGCCAGCCGGGCGTGGTGTATCAGCTGTGAGCAGGGTGTCGAGCATGCACCTGGAGTGCTTTGAGGCACTACACACATACAAATGCCAAAACAAAGAAGCATCAAGACAATCAAACTGAGCACAACAAGCATCACAAATCAAGGAAGGGGAATGTACTGAGAGGTGATATTCTCCCTTTGTTGGTATCTGAAACATGTCATCAATGCTTCATTCATTCAAAGTATTGGTGATTATCAGATTCCTGCAAGACCTTAGCTTTTGCCTGCCTCTGCTAAGCTGATAGCATCTAGGGCTGGTACCATTACGATAAAAGAGTAAACAAGCGAGTGACTAAATGACTGAGTGTAATAATGGTCGTGGATGCTTATAGTACTGAACTATAGGGCAAAATAAGGCATGTTAACAGTGGCAGCGGCTTGTATTTGAAAATGGTGGGGTGATCGGGTGACTATTTCAACCACATTTCAGGCATTGTTAGAAATTAGGAAAGCCCTTAGGCGCAACTCCAAAGCTCTCAATCGTGGTCTGCTATAATCAGTGTTTATAACTGCCATGATTGTGATAGCAAAACACAGAAGATGATGGACGAAATGTTGCACATTGGCAAAATATTCACCCCCAGTCACAGATCTGGGTTTAATCCATCGTTATTTTGCTCACCACGCCATCCCAGTTCAGACATGGCCATATGCAAATCAGTCTTGACCCTGTGCCTCATGGGAACAGTCCAGCCCAAACTGCCACGCCATGTCTTTCCTGGACCTGAATCAAGCATCCTAGGACCGGTTTCGGGGATTCACCCCTCTTCAGCCAGGATAGCTTGACTCCAGTGGCGTAGTGAGCACGGGACCCACGTCTGGGCATACCCTTCCCACATAGGGCGAACAGCAAAACACACAAGATGATGGACGGAATGTTGCACATTAGCAAAACATTCACCTCCAGTCACAGATCTGCGTTTAATCCATCGTTATTTTGCTCACCACGCCACCCTAGTTCAGACATGGCCATATGCAAATCAGTCTTGACCCTGTGCCTCATGGGAACAGTCCAGCCCGAACTGCCAAGCAACGTCTTCCCTGGACCGGTATCAAGCATCCTAGGACCGGTTTCGGGGTTTCACCCCTCTTCAGCCAGGATAGCTTGACTCCAGTGGCATAGTGAGCATGGGACCCACGTCTGGGCATACCCTTCTCACATGGGGCGAACAGCAAAACACACAAGATGATGGACGGAATGTTGCACATTGGCAAAACATTCACCCCCAGTCACAGATCTGGGTTTAATCCATCGTTATTTTGTTCACCACGCCACCCCAGTTCAGACATGGCCATATGCCAATCAGTCTGGACACTGTGCCTCATGGGAACAGTCCAGCCCGAACTGCCGAACCATGTCTTCCCTGGACCGGAATCAAGCATCCTAGGACCGGTTTCGGGGTTTCACCCCTCTTCAACCAGGATAGCACGACTCCAGTGGCGTAGTGAGAACGGGGCAAATGTCTGGGCATACCCTTCCCACATACGACGAACAGCAAAACACACAAGATGATGGACGGAATGTTGCACATTGGTAAAACATTCACCCCCAGTCACAGATCTGGGTTTAATCTATCGTTATTTTGCTCACCACGCCACCCCAGTTCAGACATGGCCATATGCAAATCAGTCTTGACCCTGTGCCTCATGGGGACAGTCCAGCCCGAACTGCCAAGCCATGTCTTCCCTGGACCGGAATCAAGCATCCTAGGACCGGTTTCGGGGTTTCACCCCTCTTCAGCCAGGATAGCTTGACTCCAGTGACATACTGAGCATGGGACCCATGTCTGGGCATACCCTTCCCACATAGGGCGAACAGCAAAACACACAAGATGATGGACGGAATGTTGCACATTGGCAAAACATTCACCCCCAGTCACAGATCTGGGTTTAATCCATCGTTATTTTGGTCATCACCGCACCCCAGTTCAGACATGGCCATATGCCAACCAGTCTTGACCCTGTGCCTCATGGGAACAGTCCAGCCCGAACTGCCAAGCCATGTCTTCCCTGGACCGGAATCAAGCATCCTAGGACCGGTTTCGGGGTTTCACCCCTCTTCAGCCAGGATAGCTTGACTCCAGTGGCGCAGTGATAACGGGACCCACGTCTGGGCATACCCTTCCCACATAGGGCGAACAGCAAAACACACAAGATGATGGATGGAATGTTGCATGGTGAATGTATGACATTGTTCTGCATTCTGTCCATCAACTGTTGTTTTTGCATTTGTCACCCCGAGTGGGACGGGCATGCTCAGACGTGAGTCCCGTGCTTTCCATTCCACTGGAATCAAGCTATCCGGGCTGAAGAGAGGTGAAACCCCGAAACCGGTCCTCGGATGCTTGTTTCCAGTCCAGGGAGGACCTGGCTTGGCAGTTCGGGCTGGACTGTTCCCATGAGGCACAGGCTCAAGACTGATTTGCATATGGCTGGGTTCAAATTGGAATGGCGTGGTGAGCAAAAAAACAATGGATTTAGGCCCAGATCTCTATACTGGGGTGAATGTATGACATTGTTCTGCATTCTGTCCATCAACTGTTGTTTTTGCATTTGTCACCCCGAGTGGGGCGGGTATGCTTAGACGTGAGTCCCGTGCTCCACATGCCACTGGAATCAAGCTATCCTGGCTGAAGAGGGGTGAAACCCCGAAACCGGGCCTAGGATGCTTGTTTCCAGTATAGGGAAGACCTGGCTTGGCAGTTCAGGCTGGACTATTCCCATAAGGCACAGGGTCAAGACTGATTTGCATATGGCTGGGTTAAAACTGGAATGGCATGGTGAGCAAAAAAACAATGGATTTAGGCCCAGATCTCTGTACTGGGGTGAATGTATGACATTGTTCTGCATTCTGTCCATCAACTGTTGTTTTTGCATTTGTCACCCCGAGTGGGACGGGTATGCTCAGACGTGACTCCCGTGCTCTCCATGCCACTGGAATCACGCTATCCTGGCTGAAGAGGGGTGAAACCCTGAAACCGGTCCTAGGATGCTTGTTTCCAGTCCAGGGAGGACCTGGCTTGGCAGTTCGGGCTGGACTGTTCCCATGAGACACAGGGTCAACACTGATTTGCATATGGCTGGGTTCAAACTGGAATGGCATGGTGAGCAAAAAAACGATGGATTTAGGCCCAGATCTCTGTACTGGGGTGAATGTATGACATTGTTCTGCATTCCGTCCATCAACTGTTGTTTTTGCATTTGTCACCCCGAGTGGGATGGGTGTGCTCAGACGTGTGTCCCGTGCTCTCCATGCCCCTGGAATCAAGCCATCCTGGCTGAAGAGGGGTGAAACCCCGAAACCGGTCTTAGGATGCTTGTTTCCAGTACAGGGAGGTCCTGGCTTGGCAGTTCGGGCTGGACTGTTCCCATGAGGCAGAGGGTCAAGACTGATTTGCATATGGCTGGGTTCAAACTGGAATGGCATGGTGAGCAAAAAAACGATGGATTTAGGCCCAGATCTCTGTAATGTGGTAAATGTATGACATTGTTGTTCATTCTGTCCATCAACTGTTGTTTTTGCATTTCTCACCCTAAGTGGGACGGGTATGCTCAGATGTGAGTCCCGTGCTCTCCATGCCACTGGAATCAAGCTATCCTGGCTGAAGAGGGGTGAAACCCCAAAACCGGTCTTAGGATGCTTGTTTTCAGTACAGGGAGGACCTGGCTTGGCAGTTCGGGCTGGACTGTTCCCATAAGGCTCAGGGTCAAGACTGATTTGCATATGGCTGGGTTCAAACTGGAATGGCATGGTGAGCAAAAAAACGATGGATTTAGGCCCAGATCTCTGTACTGTGGTGAATGTATGACATTGTTCTGCATTCTGTCCATCAACTGTTGTTTTTGCATTTGTCACCCCGAGTGGGACGGGCATGCTCAGACGTGAGTCCCGTGCTTTCCATTCCACTGGAATCAAGCTATCCTGGCTGAAGAGAGGTGAAACCCCGAAACCGGACCTCGGATGCTTGTTTCCAGTCCAGGGAGGACCTGGCTTGGCAGTTCGGGCTGGACTGTTCCCATGAGGCACAGGCTCAAGACTGATTTGCATATGGCTGGGTTCAAATTGGAATGGCATGGTGAGCAAAAAAACGATGGATTTAGGCCCAGATCTCTGTACTGTGGTGAATGTATGACATTGTTCTGCATTATGTCTATCAACTGTTGTTTTTGCATTTCTAACCCTGAGTGGGACGGGTATGCTCAGATGTGAGTCCCGTGCTCTCCATGCCACTGGAATCAAGCTATCCTGGCTGAAGAGGGGTGAAACCCCGAAACCGGTCTTAGGATGCTTGTTTCCAGTACAGGGATGACCTGGCTTGGCAGTTCGGGCTGGACTGTTCCCATGAGGCAGAGGGTCAAGACTGATTTGCATATGGCTGGGTTCAAACTGGAATGGCATGGTGAGCAAAAAAACGATGGATTTAGGCCCAGATCTCTGTACTGGGGTGATTGTATGACATTGTTCTGCATTCTGTCCATCAACTGTTGTTTTTGCATTTGTCACCCTGAGTGGGACGGGTATGCTCAGACGTGAGTCCCGTGCTCTCCATGCCACTGGAATCAAGCTATCCTGGCTGAAGAGGGGTGAAACCCCGAAACCGGGCCTAGGATGCTTGTTTCCAGTATAGGGAAGACCTGGCTTGGCAGTTCAGGCTGGACTGTTCCCATAAGGCACAGGGTCAAGACTGATTTGCATATGGCTGGGTTAAAACTGGAATGGCATGGTGAGCAAAAAAACGATGGATTTAGGCCCAGATCTCTGTACTGGGGTGAATGTATGACATTGTTCTGCATTCTGTCCATCAACTGTTGTTTTTCCATTTGTCACCCCGAGTGGGACGGGTATGCTCAGACGTGACTCCCGTGCTATCCATGCCACTGGAATCACGCTATCCTGGCTGAAGAGGGGTGAAACCCTGAAACCGGTCCTAGGATGCTTGTTTCCAGTCCAGGGAGGACCTGGCTTGGCAGTTCGGGCTGGACTGTTCCCATGAGACACAGGGTCAACACTGATTTACATATGGCTGGGTTCAAACTGGAATGGCATGGTGAGCAAAAAAACGATGGATTTAGGCCCAGATCTCTGTACTGGGGTGAATGTATGACATTGTTCTGCATTCTGTCCATCAACTGTTGTTTTTGCATTTGTCACCCCGAGTGGGATGGGTGTGCTCAGACGTGAGTCCCGTGCTCTCCATGCCCCTGGAATCAAGCTATCCTGGCTGAAGAGGGGTGAAACCCCGAAACCGGTCCTAGGATGCTTGTTTCCAGTACAGGGAGGACCTGGCTTGGCAGTTCGGGCTGGACTGATCCCATGAGACACAGGGCAAAGACTGATTTGCAAATGGCTGGGATCAAACTGGAATGGCATGGTGAGCAAAAAAACGATGGATTTGGCCCAGATCTCTGTACTGTGGTGAATGTATGACATTGTTCTGCATTCTGTCCATCAACTGTTGTTTTTGCATTTCTCACCCCGAGTGGGACGGGTATGCTCAGACGTGAGTCCCGTGCTCTCCATGCCACTGGAATCAAGCTGTCCTGGCGGAAGAGGGGTGAAACCCCCATACCAGTCCTAGCATGCTTGTTTCCAGTCCAGGGAGGACCTGGCTTGGCAGTTCGGGCTGGACTGTTCCCATGAGGAACAGGGTCAAGACAGACTTGCATTTGGCTGGGTTCAAACTGGAATGGCATGGTGAGCAAAAAAACAATGGATTTAGGCCCAGATCTCAGTACTGGGGTAAATGTATGACATTGTTCTGCATTCTGTCCATCAACTGTTGTTTTTGCATTTGTCACCCCGAGTGGGATGGATATGCTCAGACGTGAGTCCCGTGCTCTCCCTGCCACTGGAATCAAGTTGTCCTGGCTGAAGAGGGGTGAAACCCCGAAACCGGTCTTAGGATGCTTGTTTCCAGTACAGGGAGGAGCTGGCTTGGCAGTTCGGGCTGGACTGTTCCCATGAGGCAGAGGGTCAAGACTGATTTGAATATGGCTGGGTTCAAACTGGAATGGCATGGTGAGCAAAAAAACGATGGATTTAGGCCCAGATCTCTGTACTGTGGTGAATGTATGACATTGTTCTGCATTATGTCCATCAACTGTTGTTTTTGCATTTCTAACCCTGAGTGGGACGGGTATGCTCAGATGTGAGTCCCGTGCTCTCCATGCCACTGGAATCAAGCTATCCTGGCTGAAGAGGGGTGAAACCCCGAAACCGGTCTTAGGATGCTTGTTTCCAGTACAGGGAGGACCTGGCTTGGCAGTTCGGGCTGGACTGTTCCCATGAGGCAGAGGGTCAAGACTGATTTGCATATGGCTGGGTTCAAACTGGAATGGCATGGTGAGCAAAAAAACGATGGATTTAGGCCCAGATCTCTGTACTGGGGTGATTGTATGACATTGTTCTGCATTCTGTCCATCAGCTGTTGTTTTTGCATTTGTCACCGCGAGTGGGACGGGTATGCTCAGACGTGAGTCCCGTGTTCTCCATGCCACTGGAATCAAGCTGTCCTGGCTGAAGAGGGGTGAAACCACGAAACCGGTCCTAGGATGCTTGTTTCTAGTCCAGGGAGGACCTGGCTAGGCAGTTCGGGCTGGACTGTTCCCATGAGGCACAGGGTCAACACTGATGTGCATATGGCTGGGTTCAAACTGGAATGGCATGGTGAGCAAAAAAACAATGGATTAGGCCCAGATCTCTGTACTGGGGTGAATTTATGACATTGTTCTGCATTCTGTCCATCAACTGTTGTTTTTGCATTTGTCACGCCGAGTGGGATGGGTATGCTCAGACGTGAGTCCCGTGCTCTCCATGCCACTGGAATCAAGCTATCCTGGCTGAAGAGAGGTGAAACCCCCAAACCGGTCCTTGGATGCTTGTTTCCAGTCCAGGGAGGACCTGGCTTGGCAGTTCGAGCTGGACTGTTCCCATGAGGCACAGGGTCAAGACTGATTTGCATATGGCTGGGTTCAAACTGGAATGGCACGGTGAGCAAAAAAACGATGGATTTAGGCCCAGATCTCTGTACTGGGGTGAATTTATGACATTGTTCTGCATTCTGTCCATCAACTGTTGTTTTTGCATGATTGTGATAGAGCACCACGTTATTCTGAAATTTGTAGGGGTGCATCATATTCACTGTTAGTCCGCACCCACATATTAACCGAAGTAGTTTAGGTGTGATATAGAATTGTATTACTAGAATTGTTTAACATAGGTGTAATTAGAAATGTAACCATGCTTTTTATTAAGAGTAATGTCATAGATCATTGCAAATGTAATTTTTAGTAAACGCATAGTGTTTGGTTTTCATGTAATGCAACGTATAAGTTTAAACATGTGCCATATGAAAGTTCCACATGTAGTCTGCTTATTCACGTATAAAGTAGTAATGGAACTAATGCTTAAAGTGTGATTTAGGAATGCGTTTAATAATGTAAAGGCCTGATCGCATATACGTTTAAAGAGAAAGGCCTGTTCATTTCTTATGTTAGCTAAATGTTGTAGGCCGAAAAATGATTTCCCTTGGTAAAGGCTTTGGGTTTCAGGAGAATGGAAAATCTTAGAGAAGTGAAACGTTTTTCATTCCCATGTTTCTGTTGCAGGTGCAAGGACATTTAGCTTGTTAGAGAGACTAGGTCTTTGTTTTAGGAGTTAGGATGGTACGAGGAGCCAACAGGGGAGTACATTGGAATTTACGGATGATACTTTCAGCAGAGATGGTGCCTGGGAACCAAGGTCAAGCTAACCGTCGTTGGATGAAATACAAGTTGCGCTGGAAAAGTACTGGAAGAAGACCTGGCTGAAGAGGTGTGCCGAAGGGCGTGTTGTATGCTTTTGGGATTTTGTATTAGGGACAGTGCCCCGAGGGTGGAGCAGTTGAGGTTTAGATGGGAATCTAGAAGGAGCATCTTAGAATGAGCTCTGACTAAGTGAATGTACTTCTAAGGAAGTCTTCACTTCTGACACCTTTTTACTCTCTTGCCTGAGAGGGAAATGCTAAGTAGGGATGTCACCTTAGAGATAGAGTAGGGATAGACTAACTGTTTTTTTCTTTTAGGCTAATGTTTCCTAATGTAGAAATTGGACTAACTATTGCACTTTTGATGCTTTTAGAATTGATTATTCTTTTTATTCTGAGTCGATTGAGACTCTTGCAGAGACTTTCTTTTGTACTAGTGCCCATTTATTTTCTTCACCTTGTATTGAGGTGTTTGTATGTGCAGTTATTCTTGGTTGTAATACAATCTTAAAGTTTTAGATACAGAGTCAGTGGTCCTTTGGAACTGAGATTTGATTCTGTTGATTATGTACTGAGAATTGAATTTCCTCCCCTCTACACTATTTAGCAGATAAGAAGATCCTGGCGACCTGAGAGGATTCTTGGAGATTATAAGGTAGGCAAAAATCCGGTCAAATCAATTGAGAGCTATGGATTTCAGGCTGAAGGCAGTGCAAGTTGTTCTTACTGCCGGACAGAGGGTAAAAAAGTCAAAATTTTAAATTAAAAACAAATAAAATACTTACCTACCTCTCTCCATCCTGCAGTCCATGGCTCCATGGCAGTGAGGGGTCTTAGAGCCAACTCCCCTAACCAATCCAAACGCTGCTGTCATGCTGTTAACCAGAATGAGAGAAGTGCCAGGATTGGTTGGAACGGGCTGGCTCAGCGCTCCTAAAGGCACTGAAGGCCTGTGCCTGCTCTCCACCAAGCTGTCTAAGACAGCTCTGGTTGGAGAGGTTTAAGACAGCCGGCCAAAGTGACATGTGCATATTAAACTGAAGTGTGCACCATTTCTCCTCTCCTGCTGCCAGCCAGCAGGAGTGGCCCGCCCTGCCCTGACACTTGGCTCGGGCTGGCCGAGCTGAAATATTTTATTACCATTTTATATTTCATGTTTATTATGCTAGCATCTGGGTGGGCGATGCTCATCCGCCCTAATGGAGAAACCGCTGCTGCATGTTAACATACAGCATAAAGCAGTTTAGTTATATTAGGGGCTAACATTCATTGGTATTTGTACAGCAATATTCCATCCCTGACCCAGACACCGCCTTGCTTCACTTATCACTGTCAAATGGGCTTTTTGGTGGCTAATATGTCATATATGAAGACCACTCTCAACACCCAATACTTTTATTCAGTAGCAGATATGTAGCTCATCATCCCAATCTACACCCTAGAATGGAGACAACCTTTTAGATGGGCATCCTTGCCACTTTAACTTTGCAGCCTCCTTTGTGATTAACTATATAGGTGATTTATGTAGTTTTAATTCTTAAATCTATTCTTTAATGTAAGTTTAATCAGTGAGAGTGATATATATATATATATATTCACTGAAAAAACCATAGGTTTCACACACGTTATAGTTAGCGGGCATTTCACTCATAAAAAACCAATGAAATTCCCCCGTTATAGTTAGTGCAGGCAACTATAACTCACGCGACCGCAATCCTCTGCTGATGACATATGTGTCTTTATGAAAAAAAAATATTTGCAATATATGTATAGCTAAAATTTAATGGAAGAAGACATGGGCAAATAAGTGTCTAAATACAGTATTAGCATCAGCAGAGGATTGCGGTCGCGTGAGTTATAGTTGCCTGCACTAACTATAACGGGGGAATTTCATTGTTTTTTTATGAGTGAAATGTACGCTAACTATAACGTGTTTGAAACCTATGGTTTTTTCAGTGAATTTGCAAGGTTTTTTAAATGCTAATTCCTAACTATAACGTGTGTGAAACCTATGGTTTTTTCAGTTAATTTATACGTTTTTTTAAATGCTAAGTTACTTTACGCCGTTCGTGGCGTGCGCGCCCAGTTCACGCAGTTCGTTCCGTGCGCGCACAGTGAGCACGCGGTGCGCATCGCGCACCGCGCGCCCACTTTACGCAGTTAGTGCCGTGCACGCACGGTGGGCACGCGGTGCGCTACACGCACCGCGGGCCCACGTTACGCTGGATGGGCCATGTACGCACGATGCGCTTCGCGCACCGTCCGCACACGGAGGACATATTATGCGCTTCGTTGTGAAAGGTTATCTATTAAATGTTCAATGCTTTAAATGCTATTTTCTCAGGAACTACTTAACAGATTTACACCAGACCTACAAAAGGCACTTCCTTGACCTGTAGACTACCTCTCTGCCAAATTTCAAGTAACTCTGTTCAGCCGTTAGGGCTGTAGCTGTGTCTAAAGGTCCTATGGAAAAATGCATGGGGAAAACGCGTTTTGGGACCCCCCTTTTTTCTCAGCCCCCGCTTGACGAATCCCCCCGAGACTTTCAGGGTAGGAGCGGAGCGTAGCGCCCCATTAGTTTTGAAAATTTCGCGAGGATTCGTCGACCGGCGCCAAAGTTATTCCAAATAGAATGTTGCGGATTTCCTATGGAAACAGGGTCCTAACTATAACTATCTTCTGGCGACCGCCAGTAGATAATATATATATATATATATATATATATATATATATATATATATATATATATATATATATATATATATATATATATATATAAATAATATAAGGGGGCAGGTGAGGGATGCCCAGGCCCCCTAGACCACTGCCCAAATATATATATGTTTTTGAAAAAGATGTAATCCCTCAGCCAGGGGCCACAGTAAATTACCAACAGGAGGGGGGAAAGGGGCCCCCATTCCCAGGGATCAAAGTATAAACAAAACAAGCATTAAAAATGCAATAGGTCTCGCATTTACAAGGGTGTGAGCTATTAACATTGCAAATGGCAATGCCTTTTATTTTTGTTTTTAAAACATAAATAAAATGCATTGTCATTTACAATGCCAATAGCTTAAACTTGCGTAAATGCGAGACCTATTGCATTGCATTTGCTTGTTAATCAATGCACTCACAGGCCGACCTCTGATCTCCAGAGCCGCCCTCATCATTGTACACAGGCTGACCTCACCCAGCAGCGGCCTTTCTCAGGCGCAGAAGGCGACCCATTGAATTTAGGATTTTGCTCACTCCTGTACACAGGCTCTTCTTTTTCTACAGGCGTAGAGGGCAGATGGAGAAGACAAGATGACGAGGGGGAGGAGACAGTAAATGTGAGAGAGTCAAGATGAGAGGAAGGTGGCCAGGGTGGGGAGAGGTGGCATGATCGCGGAAGGGAGAGGGCTTAGCAGAGGAAGGACGAGGGAAGAAAGGTGTAGAAGAGAGGGGGGCCATACGGCAAAAAAGGGCTGAGGAGAGAGGGCGAGGTGAATGAAGGGAAAGTTCAGTTGATAGACAGGGCGGAGAACAGCTGAGATTGGGAGTGAGAGTGGTGGAGCGGAGGACAGGCAGGTCCAGCAAAGACACGGGAGGGGTGCGAGCAGAGAGAAGTAAAGGAGGGAAGTATGCTGACGAGGGAGAGTGCAGGGCAGTGAGGCTTTTGGAGTGAAGGTGATGAAGAGGGAAGAGATGAAGAGGAGGGCTGAGGGTAGTGGTGATGAAAGGGGAGATGAAAACATTGGAACTTTCCGAAAAGGGGACAGCAGGGGAAAGGAAGGAGCGTCGATGGGCAGAGAGGGGACGGGCTAATGCAGAGGGGAGGGTAGTGGAGAAGAAGGCGGGATGGTAAGTGAGATAGGAAAAATTTGAAAAGAAAGAGGAGTGCTTGGAGAGGGAACAGACCTGTTGGCGGTCACGAGAAGGAAGGGGGGAGTGGAAAGGAAGAAGAAGAAGAGCTGGGTACAGGAGATGAAAGGACGGGGAGAGAAACATAGGAAATGACAGTAAGGGTGTCTAGTTAGGAGAGGGCGGGAGGGCGGTAGTAGAGGAGTAGGGAGACACGTCATAGAGGAGGCAGTGGAAGGCGAACGTGCATTAGAGAGGAAAGAAGTGGGGGAGGTGTCAAACTCCATTACCTTGGGGTCCAGTTAGCACTAAATAAAACTGAACAAAAAAAAAAAACACAAAAAAGCTGGATGATAAATTGAGAAGAAAGTGTAGAAATGAAGGGAGAAAGAGGGCGACAGAAAATGTGAGGGAGCGAAGATAAGAGTCGGGGAGTAGAGGGTGTGAGGTGTAAAATGAATTTAGGCGGGATGGTGACTGGGCGTGGGCGAAAGAGGTGAAAGAAGTCATACAGAATTTGAACAACAAAAAAACCAGAGAAAGTGAGTGAATTATAGAGCGGTTATCGGCCTCAAAAGGGCCTCTTTGCACTACCGCTGAAATGCGGTTGAAAGAAAACAAGGGCTACTATTGAAAGCCACATCAGAGAGATGAGGTGGGTGAGTTATGCCAGTTGAAAAGTGTGCGGAGAAGCAGGGTATCACGCTGAGAAATTACAAAAAAAAGTGTAAGACGGGGTGTAGGCAGTTAGTTCATGTAAGAGGTCTGGGAGGGAGAGTAAGGGGGTGTAGCGTTACAGGAAGCAAAAAAGGTGGCAAGAAAAAGAAAGAAAGGGAGAAGAGGTACGGGGTGGGGGAAGGTCAAAAACGAGAGAAAAAAAACGTCCGAAAAGGGCCCCAGTGGAGAGGGTGATCAGCAGTGAGGGGTCGGGGAGCGCCAACAGGAAACGAGCAAAGTAAAGTGGAGAAGAGAAGAGGCTGGTGTGAGAGCGGAAGGAAAAAGACAGAACTGGTGAACGGGGGAGGAGAGGGGGAAAGGCACAGAAGGTGGGCATGAAAAAAGGGTGTACGTAGTAATGGGGAGGGAGTCCAAGAGGGGAGGGGCTAATATAACGGTTAACTCGCCCCATGTCATTAGCGTGAGAAAGGAGGAACGGCTGTCAGGTGGCCTCGTGCCGCGTATGTCAGTTTCAGCCAGCTCGGGCTTTTCGCTCACCCAGCACTTTGCATTCTGGGACTTGTAGTTGAGCTTTCACCATTAAAATGATGGGGTTAAAAAGTTAAATGACTCGAAGGGCGGATTTGGTGAAAACAAAGGGTTGACTTAGAATGTCACACATAAAACACGGAAATAAATTCATGATGGTGACTTCTGTCAGTTCTGCTTTTTTTAACGAGTGCAACTTTCGTGCCTTGTACTTAACGAGACCAACTTGAAACTGGTGCCTAATAAATAAGCAAGTCCTTACAGCCACCTAAATGCAATTCGATATGGGGACATCTCGTGGGAGGGGGAGGGGGAGCTTGCTTCCAGCCCTATTTCTTTAAACTAATCACTGTTTTCTGTCGTGTTGAGTTTGATCGATATGGAAGTCTGGACAGGATAAGGGATACAATGTTGAGGACTGAGTGAGGAAGGACAGACTAAGAGGGTATGAGAGACAAAAGACGGGGTACAGTAAACAAGGCTCCATGTCGGCTCAAAAGCCTTTAATTCTGGGCAAATCACTTTATCCCCGTGCCTACCAAAAAGGAGCGTTTCCTTGTGTGATGTAAGTAGTGCTCATGTAAAGCGCTACAATACAGTTGGTTCGAGCCACGGACCCGCCGGTGGGAGGACAATCCCCCCGGCACTTGTGTCTGATGGTCTTTGCAGCGCGCCACGGATAATAAAAGGTTGAGAGCGTGAGAGCTCAGCAGATACGTCGGACGAGATCAATGCAACAAGCCTTTATTTCACATTGCGCGTGCGCAGCGCGACACAACATTCGGAAATAGGAATCGCCCCCCCCCTTTCTATATTTGTCAGACATGCGACACCCTTACCTCACCTGCCTCAAACCCAGGGAGATGATGTGGCCTAACAGTCCGAGCTGCCATCTTTCGAACAAGGCTCCATGTCGGCTCAAAAGCCTTTGATTCTGGGCAAATCACTTTAGCCCCGTGCCTACCAAAAAGGAGCGTTTCCTTGTGTGACGTAAGTAGTGCTCATGTAAAGCGCTACAATACAGTTGGGTCGAGTTCACGCTATATGCAAGCGCACGCCATGACGTATTTGCTTGCAAAATGCGATGCAGCACGCTTAACAAAATTTGTTTTATTTATTTAATTGTTTACTTACCTCCGTTCATCCGTATTTTGGTGTTTATTACCCCCCACCCTGCCCCTCCCCCGCCCCACTGCCCCGCAGCACTCCCTCCACGGGCCACTACTGTGCTCCACTATGAGGAGTTTTTCTGGACTCCGTTTGCGACGCGGAGCGCCGTTCGGGGAAAACTCTGCAAACTCCGCAAGCGGAGCAGTATTTCAGCCCAGGCCTAGTGAGAACCTGTAGAAGCCACCCTGGAATTTTGGCTCCAAAGCACTCTGAAGCACACAAAAGCCAACAGTTTTAGTGAAATGTAAAAACTTTAAATAAATACCTATCAAAACGGAACCTTTATTTTGTTTCTACCTTTGGGTGCTGCATTCATTTTAAAAAAGTGCACCGCGGAAATGATATTAAGGTCACAATCCAAAACTTTAAAAGTTTCACATAGCTAGAATTGAGGTAGCAACGCCTCGACACTAACGCATTGCTTACGACATCACGCCTGACAGATAAGAAACAATGACATCATATATGACATCGCCAATTACATCAACGGTCTAGCCAATGGCATTACTTACTACATAATTTATCGCATGATAAACTTAAAATAGCACCAATGAAATCTAACCTCGCCAATACCCTACATGTATTCCTGAGGCAGTCCCTGCTCCCACCTGCAGCCACTGGACTGGAAGCGCGCAGCGTGACATAGGAGGTGCCAAACCACCGAACACCTTAAACGTCGTTCATCAGCACCTTCTCCTCCTAATAGAGGGACTCCCAAAACATCTGCCTGTCTTCCCCCGCTATGGCGGTGACTGTAGACCACCGGGCGAGGTTGATGCATTTCGCCGATCAGACTCAATAGCCACCTTGAAGACCAAGGCAAACTTTCTTTTTTTAAGACTTCGGCGCTCCAAAGTAACTAAAGGGGGCACGTAGCGCCCTACAGCATCCGCAAAATTAATGATTCTAACTGTTCTAGAACAGGATCAATGCAAAGACAATCTCTAGAATCCAAACTGTAGATGAACCCCCATCCACGTACACCTGTGCTATACTGAGTCAGGTGACCTCTAGGCACATTGTTAGGGTTCCGATCAGCCTGTGAGGAAACTAATGGGGCCAAAGTACAGAAGTGCAGCGTGAGGCTGAACTAAAGCGCAGGTGAGCGGTGGGATATGTCCGTACCTGTTGGGCCTGCGGTTCGGTCAGAGGTGAGCATGCTTGGAAGCGCCTGGTGCGCGCAGAGAACACCACCGAAATGGCGCTTCATTCAGGCTCTTACCACCTGCCTCTGAAGCACGCGCTCACCGCATTAACTTTATGGTTGTGTTTGCTAACGAGCTCCTTATGTGCAGCCTTTTTATGGCAACAAGCTCCCGACACGTTGTGTGACGGGAACCGGGTCAAAAAGGACCTGAACATCAAAGGAGGACTCATTTTATGCAAACGGCGTGTGTGAGGGGAGATTGTGTGACTAATAAAAACCTCTGAACTTGAGCTCGTGGAGTGCGGCGTATCTTTGTGGAAGACACACTGGCGTAACGAAACGTGAGGGGTCCTCCCTGCACAGAACGTAGAGGGGCCCCCTTCAGGAGCTCTCCGGCCACAGTGCAGTGCCGAGTGGGCCCCTTGGAGCTTGGGGCCCCCGTGCTGTGGGGGTCTGTGTTACGCCCCTGGGAAGACAATATACATATACGTGTGTGTGTATACACACGTATATGTATATTGTTTTCCAATATATATATATATATATATTATCTACTGGCGGTCGCCAGTAGATAGTTATAGTTACAACCTAGTTTCCATAGGAAATCTCAAAATTCTATTTTGAATAACTTTGGCGCCGGTTGACGAATCCTCGCAAAATTTTCAAAACTAATGGGGCGCTCCGTTCAGCTCCTACCCTGAAAGTCTCGGGTTGATTCGTCAAGCGGGGGGCGAGAAAAAGGGGGGGTCCCAAAACGCGTTTTCCCCATGCATTTTTCCATAGGACCTTTAGACGCAGCTACAGCCCGAACGGCTGAATAGAATTACGTGGATTTTGGCAGAGAGGTAGCCATAAGGTCAAGGAAGTGCCTTTTGCAGGTCTGGTATACATCTGTTCAGTATTTCCTGAGAAAATAGCATTTAAAAGCATATCAATATCTATACGCGCGCACCGTGCGCGCACTGTGCGCGCACCCTGCCGTACGCGAGCGCAATTCTGATTGGTTGTTAGATGTCGGTAAACATTCGAATCGGTCGAAACCAGGAAGTGTCGGCTGCCATTTTGTCTCTCGCAGTCTGAGGGGGTGAAAAACAAAGGTGGAGGATGTGAAAAGGGGGCAGAGTGGACAGTTCCTGACCCCCTAGCCTTGGTCAGGGGGTCACAGAAGGACCCCCAAGGGAGAAAAAAACAATTTTTTTTTTCTTCAATCGCGAGGTGCGCGCACCCTGCGCGCACTCCGAACCGTGGGTGCTCGGTGCGCAAAGCGCACCGAGCGCCCACAGAGCGCGCACGGTGCGCGAATCAAAAAACAAAAAAAAAAATCATAACTTAGCATTTAAAAAACCGTACAAATTCACTGAAAAAACCATAGGTTTCACACATGTTATAGTTACGAATTAGCATTTAAAAAACCTTGCAAATTCACTTAAAAAACCATAGGTTTCACACATGTTATAGTTAGCTGGACATTTCACTCGTAAAAAAACAATTAAATTCCCCCGTTATAGTTACTGCAGGCAACTATAACTCACGCGACCGCAATCCTCTGCTGATGACGTCAGATATTACATCACTGATGACATATGTGTCTTTCTGAAAAATAATATTTGTAATATATGTATAGCTAAAGATTAATGGAAGAAGACATGGGTAAATAAGTGTCTAAATACAGTGATGTAATATCACACACACACACACATATATATACATATTGACAAAAACACTGAGAAAGTGATATGTGCTCAAGAGGCTGTAAAGGGAAGTTTGGTCGTTATACATTGAAGATTGGGGAATGCAGCTATCTTTCTCTGTTTTTAAAGTTCTTTCCTAATTTTGGTGAGTGAGTGCGGGCACTTCACGTGTTTGGAGCTGGGCAGCAAAATGGAGAGGGTGCGTGCCGCCGTTTTACAGACATGTGAAATGTTTGGTAAAAAGTAGCCTGTCTTCAGTCAAATCTGTAACAATCTGCAACAGAACTTTTCACAACATTGACCGGTTTGAAACTATATTATAGAGAAGTGGATGATGCTCGAGTAGAGGGAAGGCCCCATAAAATGCTGGCCTTTATTGCTACAGGAAGGGGCGTCCGGTGTCTGCCTGTCAGTGTGATTAGTCATGGCGAGGGGCTCCCAGCCTGATTCTAGGGCCCACGGGATATACACGGCCTGGAGCGAAACTAGAGATAGGGGGAGCGAGGGACCAAGGAAGGAAGGAAGATGTGGAGAAGTGGTGCCATGCCCCCACAAGCAGTTCTCATAGTCTGGCATATAAAGAGAGACCATGCGCAGAACCCAAACAGTGAAATGTCCAGATTAATGAGACAAGATGAATGATGCATTCACCTTCGTGTCTGAGACATAAAAGAGAAGTAAGGAAGTGTGTATGGGAGTGGTATGTTTTTTAAAAAGAACACAATGAAACCGAGAGCGAACGGGGAAAAAGAAGATGAAATGAAGAGGTAGTGAACCTGTGGATTGAAGGAAAAATAACGAAATAGGCGAATAAAGCGAGAAGGAGTGAGAAAGAGGAAAAGGGAAAGGGTGGGAGTGGGATTGGGATTGGAGACAGCAAGAAAGTAATGAAACAAGGAAGGGCTGAAGGGGAACAACGGAGGCAAATATGGCATAAAAGAAAGAAAAGAAGCAACAAAGAAAGATATATACTTAAAGAATATTGAAAAGAAAGAACCATAGAAACATTTAAAGTTCAATACATGTAAATGAAATGACAAGACTTAAAGAATGAAAAGCAAACTAAGGGAAAGATAGAAAGAAGGAACGGGAGGGCGACAGATAGGAAGAAAGAGACGCAAGAAGAGCTGCCTTTAGCATTTTATGGTGGGCGCTTTGTCTCGCCCCCCGTTAGTTCCTGCTCTCGCTCGGACAATGCCCCAGACTGAGGTGTGAAGTCCCCGGCAGGATGAAAGGAAAGGTCGGGGGTGCCGAGCTGGAGGCCTTTGTCTCTGGAGCCCGCCTCAGATACTGGGCAGCCTCCCCATCTCTGGGGGTGGAGGGGGCCGCGGGCCCCTCTGAGGACAAGAAGAAGAACCTGCCCGGCCCGGGGAGGGGCGTGGGGGCGCATGGACAATGCAAGCGGTTCAGATGGCGTGCAGGAGCACAGCCACAGTCCAGACGGTGGTCTGTGTCACAGGTGTGACGCATTCATCTATCTGAAAGCGCGCACTTAGTTAACTATTAAGATGAACCCTTCAAAAGGCGAAATTTAGCATTTGATCACTGGGCAAAAATCAACCGAATTTGAGCAATCCTCAAACAGTGATTTCAGAAGTATTTCAGCGTCTGAACCACGGACAAAATCAGTTTTACATCGCTTCATCTACGCCCACGTCAATGCAGTTAACAACAGCACATTGAAGACATGCATGTACAACGATGCCATGACTCGAGTTTTCACCTGTGGGCATTTAAGTTGGTGTATACTTCAGTTTACAAACTGATAACTCGAGAATATAACAAACAAGCGCACGCCATGACGTGACGTATTTGCTCGGCTTTTTCTGCCGAGCCACTTGGACAGCCACGCCTGCCAAAAGGTTTCTTGTCTTTATGAGGCCATGTGTTTGGCCCCATAAAGATAAGACACCTTTTGCAACCAACGCAAAGCAGGCGAGGCCGTCTAAATGGGACGGCTCGAAAAGCCAAGCGAAAACATCACCGGCACCTCTTTCCCAATGGCTGGCCGCCGTTTACCATAAACGGTGACGCCGGCCAATGGGAAAGAGGGGCGGGGCTTAATGCCCCTTACTGAAAATACCCTGTCAACACTAAATCTCGCCAGCGAGACTGCGCATGCGCGCAGCCTTACGCTAGCGAGACCTAAAAAAGGGGGCATGGGCCTCCTCTCCCCATGCCCATAAGGTCTCCGGGGGACCCCATCCCTCAGGGTCACTTCTTTATTAAAAAGGGGCAGGGGTATGCAGCCCCCTCCCCAAGCCTGTACAGGCCCCAGGGACCCCCATGCATAGGGCCGAAAAGCAGATTAAGTGAGGGGGTCTGCAGACCCCCTCCCTGAGCCACAAATGGGCTCCGGGAGTCTTAAAGCGGTTGTGGGTGGCACTATGCTAATCGTTTGCTTAAAAACTGTGTTGTAGTGTTTTAAATATATAACCAGAGCCGGCACTCCAGAATGCAATTTACCACTGTAGTTTAATCCGTCGGCTGACCAGTTTCCACATTACGATTTTTGACAAAGCCTCGTAACCAGAGTGAACTGTGCCCAATCTTGTTAAAAATAATTATGTTCCACACCACCACCAAAAAACAGTGAAAAGACTCGGGCAGTGCTTAATGCTTACAGAGAAAAAAAAGAGAGCTGCATGTTTGTATGAAAATTAAATAGCAGTTGAAATACAAAGAGGATATTTTTAGTGAAAATCTTGTAAAAGCACAGGATAATATATACAGGAATGTACTGCAACCAAAACAGGATTTGAAGGGCATGAGTTGGTATAACTTATGGCAAACATATAAACATGATTATTGTGCCCATTTTGCATTTCAGTTAAACGCTAAGTGGCGAACTGTGCTACATATGCAAACTTGTGGTTCCCCATGATACAGAAGAATACGGATTTGCGCACAATGGAGAAAAATGAAAAAATTAAATAAAGTAAATATATAAATCATATGAATGCTAAGTGGCAGAAAACAGCAGAGGCAGCCAGAATTTAATGTTATTCTTCTGAAGCCTCATTTAATAATAGCATATAAGGGGTCACATAAATAATTATTAACACGCAGCCAAGCGATTCCACAAAATCATATGTAAGCAACCAATGCCCCAACACACATACCAAAAAACAAATGTGTACAAGTGAAACACAAATTAACAAATGTTAAAAATCAAAAGCAATTCACTAGAACACAAATGCATTTCTAGATCCAGGCTCAGTTAGAAATATAAAGATACTCTTGTAGAGAAAGTCGAAAAAGGGAAATCGGAGAAGCAGATGCCATATCCATAAGAGATGCTCTTGTAGTGGACTGAAATCTGAGGAAGGGTAAAGATGCCTCACAGGTGTACCAATCATTAGCAACATCAGACCTGCTCAGATACTTACACACCCACTCACAGATCCACTCAGATTGTCTGAGTGCTCCATGGCATTTATTGGGGGAGGGGTGTGCATGGGTCCCCTTTCCGGGCAAATTTTGGCCCCCTGGGACCCTATACCCTGGAGCCCAGCCATGTCTCCTGGGTGAGCCCAGGCCACCCAGTGTGCAATGGGACAGCGTCTGGAGCCTTAAGGCCCCTGCGGTCCCTGCCAGATCCCAACCTCCTGCAGGAGCCAGCATTGGTGCTGTACGGAGGGAGCTGCTGAAAGGCAGCTCCCTCCATGCAGGAGCAATACTTTTTACTGTTTCCCTGCCCGCTTGACAGTGAGAAAGGAAATAAATGAAACCTCTTCTTCCGGGTAAGCAAGAGCATTTTCTCAGCTCTCGCTTGCTGGAAGTGGACTGTTTGCTCTAATATAGCAGGAGCTGTCAAAGCTCCTGCCAAATCACAGCAAACAGCTATGTCACAGGGTAGGCACCCCGGAACACAGCAGGAGCCAGCCCTGGGGGGCGGCGGTCCACAGGGCTATTATTGGCTCCAGGAGCGGGGCTGTACGACCCCCCTACTCAGGGAGGTGGTCGTCCCCCAGTGCCGTATACGGCCCGGGATGGAGTCCGCACGTCCCCCCTGACAGTTTTAACTACATTTTAGGACCCAGAGAGGTGGTGGTCCCCGGGGTCAAGGGGGGTTTTGTGCCCCCTCCCCATTGTTTAAAATTAGCCCGCAGAGGTGATGGTCCCCAGGTGTTAGAAATGGGGTTTCAGGTTGGCTATGGTATGCACCTAAGCAAGGCAGAACCCGCCACTCTAGTCAGGGCAAGGGAGTAACACACTGAAGATAACCCCTTCTCAACCCGTTGATAGCTTGGCAGAGAAGTCAGGCTTATCCCAGAGGCAATGTGTAAAGCGTTTGTGCAACACACCCACACAACAGTGACACACTAGGCACACCACAAGAGAAAGTCCACACAAGGTTATATAAAAATATCCTTTGTATTATCCATAAAAACATATTTGAACACCATCACATATATTACTGTGCCACTTAGCATAAAACATTACGCCTAACCACCATCAGCAGTTCTCTACAGTACACACTTGTGGAGTGCACACATTAGTAATCCTTACTGGCAATGTACTACCCAAACATGATCACACCAGCAGTGCACCAGAGCAAACACTTGCAGCGTGCACATATTATAGTAACATCATGATTGCGCTTAACGTAAAACACTATGCATTGCCGGATGTCCACCACCCATACGAGAACAACAGTCAGAGTGGCACCTGTGCTTTTATGAGGGTACTGCGAGTCTTCCCATGGGCTTCTGGGCCATGTACCTGCCTACTCCCGGGAATGCGATAACCCTAGCCAGGGGCCTCCAGAAGGTCTCACCCCAGGCTTCCCAAGGCACACCAATGCCTCTCTCAGAAAGCAAGGGTCCTGAGGATATGTCACACTCTGGCAGCTGCTCACACTGCCTTCTCGTGTTCTCGGTGCATGCTTGGACGGCTCAAGGCCAATCAGGCCTAATGTCAGGGCAAAGGGAGATCTCCCCCTAGTCTCCCGGTTCCACTGGCCTGGCGTCCCACGGGCTTCCTCGAAAGCCAGATGCCTGTACCCACGAGGCACTGCCCCAGCGGGCCAGGAAAGAGGAATGGCTGGCGGCCAAACACGGAGCAAATTCTCCATCAACTTTTGCTCTTCTCCACTTGGCCTTTCACTGCAGTGGGCGCCGCCCACAATTACGTTGGTGTTGCTAGGCAACGCCGGAACATCAGCCCGGGGTTTCCATCTTCCGCTGGAGCTGCTTGTCGTAGCTGGGATCTGCGAGGTCGTGGCTTCTTTACCCTGGAGTGTGGTCCGCTTGGCCCCGCTGACAACCAGACTCAGCCACACGGCTTGTTGCCTCTGCCTGGCCTCCGGAGGCTGCGGCTTCTCCTCATGTAGTGAATACATTCTGCGCCCGCCGCATTTGAGGATCGAGCCCACTTCCCGGGCTCCTGACAACAAAATTGAAAGCACCCACCATGTGCTTCTGGTGTGCAGGCACAGCGCTTAAAAGCACAGCAAAGATGAAGCTTTACTGCAGTATGGGCCCACACCTGGGGCTTGGCAAATAAACCCCAGCATGCCCCAAGCCCAGGTTCAGAGCCCTGAGCCCAAAGAAAACAAAGCGCTCGAGTCTACCCAGACCAGGGGCACAGCAGCACTCCTGGGAGAGTGCTAGAGACACGCCAGCAGGGCGCAGCCAGGCAGGCCAGCACAAGGGCCTCAGATCAAAGTGATAGTCCACTCCAGAATAGATTCCTCCTGGCAGTCCAGCAGCCTGCCCGTCACAAGTCCCACACAGCGTCTACTTCTTTACATGGGGTCACTGCCCCTTTACTTATAGTCCTAATGTCTTTGTTTTGGGGGCACTTTACAATACAATTACAAGTGCACAACCCTCCCCATTCATAGTGTAAGCCATGGCTTCAGACACAATACAGGGTGGCGGAGCCAGCATTGTAGAAGGCAGGCACAGCCCTATTCAGGCAGACCAGGTCTATTCAGGTGCAATGGACAACTCCTCCCGCTACTCTAAATTCAGCCAAGGTCTATTCAGACTAGTGCTGAGTCACCCAGGCAGGACAGGACACAACCCCCCCAGGAACTGGCTGGAGTGAATGCACATTCCCTCTCCCATGTCAGTCAGAACCAGACGGTCAATACACATCCAGGAAGGCACAAAGACACATAGCACACAGAAATGCCCACTTCTAAAAGTGGCATTTCTAAAATAGTAATAATAAATCTGCTTTCACCAATAAGCAGGATTGATCACGACTATTCCAAACATACCAAACATTGTCACGTTACCCCTCTCATGTCAGGAACTACGACTGAAGCACATATCAGGGAATCCCCAATGCATCCCTATGAGAGGGCAGCCTCACAGCAGTGAGAAACCAAATAGGTCTGCTTGTCACTACCAGGACATGCCACACAGTTAAGGCACATGTCCTACCTTTTACCTACACCGCACCCTGCCCAAACCCAAAGGGCTAGCTAGGGCCTACCTTAGGGGTGACTGATATGTAGTAAAAGGGGAGTTGCAGACGTGGCAACCACTTTATATGACACGTCACAGCAGCAGTAAACTGGGCGCGCAGGCCCTGCAGTGGCAGAGGCCTGAGACAGGTTTGAAAGGCTACTTAGGTGGGAGGGGGTGGCGCAAGTAGTGCTGCAAGCCCACAGTAGCATTTCATTTACAGGCCCTGAGTTTATGGGATACCACTGCACAAGGGACTCACAGGTAAATTAAATATGCCAATCAGATGTAGACCAATCTTACCAAGTTTACAAGAGAGAGCACATGCACTTTAGCACTGATCAGCAGAGATAAAGTGCCCAGAGTCATAAAACCACCAACAGCAGGTCAGAAAAAATACAGAAGGAAGGCGAAATGTTCTGGGATGACCCTGCAGAAAGGGCCAAGTCTAACACCAGGGCTTTGTAGCCGCCCCAGGGGGAGGGTGGTCTGTATGGCCGCCATTCAAATTGAAAGCAAAGCCCAAGGGAGGTTGTGGCCCTTGGACTCAAAAGAGCCCAGGAAGGGGGTCCAAAGAGCCACCCTCCATTATATTAAAAAAGCCCCAAGGAGGTGGTGGTCCCCGGGGCTTAAAAGAGGGGAGGGGGGCCTCGTGAGCCCCCATCCTTTTATTAATTTTGCATAGTTCTGGGACCTGACACCCCCAGAGGCTGAACAGTTGAGAAGCACGGGAGCCCGAACTTCGTTTTAAAAATATGTTTGGCGGAAGCTGCGGAGGCCTAGGGGGTCAGGGTATTCCTACCCAGACCCCCTCTCTTTTTTTAATGTTTTTTTGTGGACTCACCTGAAGCAGAGTCCCAAGATGGTTGCCAACACTTCCTCATAGAAGTGTTGCCAGCCAATTACATTTCAGCGCAGGGACTGTCAGATCCTCAGAGGATCCGCGTCTTTATGTATACCATTTTTTTTTTTATTTCTCAAAAACTACTGACTGGATTTACAATAAATAACAAAATGGGTTTCTTTAGCGTTGGTGGTGCACTGTGGGACAATGTTTGTTTGTGCCCCCCAATGACCACCTCTGACACGGATTCCCTCACTATCACTTTTTAACAGTGCCCCTCAAGTCTCCATAACCACTTTCTCGCTCAGATGCATTAATTAGGTTTATAGTGCCACTCATACCAGTGTAGGGTGTCGGACCACATTACATCACACACACACATTACACAGAGACAATCAATCATAAGTTTGTAAATCAGTGTATAGGAAATGTTACACACGAAAAATGATTACAAGGTGTAGCAGTGACATGTCCTCCATACTGATAGACAGTATCGTTAAAGAGTGCTTGGTCTGAAGAAGCGCAAACTCATAATGTAAAACACCATGGTTGGGGGTTACATTTAATAATAATTTTTTTTTTTTTTTTTTTTTTTTACCGAAATGAACCCTTTTTGCAACATTAGAATAATGAAAAATCATAATGAGCTGATCTATACCTTGCATTAGCTCACTGTTCTATATTAGGATTTTAAGTTATACACTGCAAGTAATAAAAGGATCTCTCTGACAAAAGCACTGACCTATTTACATTATATGCACTGTGTGATCTGCACGGTACATGCCCTTTTCATCAGGCATTTCAACCCTTTACACTACCTTAATATGAGTCAAAACTTCCACTAGATAAAACTCCGATCCCACTCCAAGAAGAACCTAAATCATCAGAGTTACTTTGAAATTTTTATTGTTGTATGAAAATTGCTGGAGGCAAGGAATGTGCAGGTGCTTTTAAAACTACAATATACTTGCAAATACGACCCCCAAACCCCCACAAGTGAGCACCAGGGTGAGGTGGCACCGGTCACACCGCCCTAGAGCTGGCCCTGATAGGCATCTCCAACCGCCGTCCTGATTACGATGTATGGTTGCGACGACCCGACCTTGGTGGTCTGACTGTCTGCCTCGAGGCATCGGGAACGATGAATTTGGGGTACATACTCACCCAAATCAGCTTCTCCCTAACAGACTTAAATGTGACTACGACTCTGTGTGCGCCGGATGCAGGTAAGTCCATTGGTGGCATTAATCCCCATTGACTGCAGAGATCGCCACACTCTAGCAATAGAGTACATGGTGCACAAGGCATATCCTCACATATGTCATGCATGTGTGTGCATATTATGTTTCCTGTGATTTTGCGCAGACTTGCAACAAGATATTCAGAGGTATGTCCACTGCCATAGATGAGACCACTGCGGTTCCATCGTAATACGGCGGGGGGAACCTTCCCTGCCTCAGCAGTCAGAATCGGATCGCGGCCACGACAGTCTGCCCGACCAGCATCGTAATCAGGCTATATGTGTTTTTTGTTTTGCTAATAACTTTGGCACTGTTAGACTTGGCACCATTGGGGTGGGTCTCCCTTCCATTTTTTTGCTGTTGCCTCATAGGTTGTTGTTGGTCTAGATGCTTTGGGCACTTTGCCACTGCTGGTCAGTGCCAAAGTGCAAGTGCTCCCATTGTAAATTGATGTGATGGATTAGTGATTCCATGATTGGCTGATTTGATTTACTTGTCAGACCCTGGTACAGTGCACCATGTGTGCCCGGGCCTGTAAATCAAATGCTGCTGGAGGGCTTGCAGCACTAATTGTGCCACCCACAGAAGCAGCTTGTAAAATGTGGCTCAGGCCTGCCATCGCAGAGCCTGTGTGCAGTCTGGGGCTGCCATGTCTACTTGGCAAGCGCACACACTTACCAGTCCCCAAACCTTCCCTTTACTGCATGTTAGTCACCCCTAAGGTAGGCCCAAGGTACCCCTGTGGGCAGGGTGCATTGTATGTGAAGGGTAGGACATGCCCCGATGTCCTGATAGTGAAATACTGCCAATTTATTCTTGCAAGACTATCTGTTCCCATAGGCCAGAATGGGCAGTTTGTTTATGATATCTTATAAACATAACTGACCCTAGGAACAAGGTAGGAAAATAAAGTTTAGTATGCCTGAACTCAGAATGTTAAGATGCATCTTTTAGTGAGGGTGATTTTTACATTCTGTGTTTGAAAATCCACTTTTAGAAAGTAGGTATTTTCTTGCCTAACTATCCAGTGTGTGTCTCTGCTAGGTTTGTGTATTGCATGTCTGGCTTTTGTATGACAGGTGGCTGGGGAGGGCTGTGGCTCCAGAAGTCCAATGAGTCAGGGCTGGGCTGAATAGGCTTGGTCTGCATTTTGAGTGATGGGAGGAGTAGCATCTTCACCTGAATAGGGCTGTGCCTGCCTTCCACAGTGACGGCTCCGCCCCCTGTGGTGTGTCTGAAGCCAGGGCTCACACTGACAAAGGAGGTTGTTGTGCACTTGCAATGTGCCCCACAGAACTGGTTTTGGCTGGGTACAGACACTCTCTGCTTCAGAGAACAAAGGATTTTGGTGTATGATAAGAGGGGCCCAGACCCCAGACTTTTAGATCACTTCGGGGAAATCAAGAGAAACCTTTGCCAAGGAGAAGAGCCGCATAAGCTGAGGAGGAATACTGCCCCTGTGCTGTTTGCTGTCTGGGGTTGGCCTGCAGTGGCTACTTGCTGCCAAGGAAAGGAGAAAAGGACTTTGCTGTGCTTTGTCATCTTGAGGAAGATCTTCAAGGGCTTGAAACTGAGCCTGCCTCCTGTTCTGAAGTCTCAGGGACACAAAGACTTCACCACCAGCTCCCCTGAATTTCCTTGCTGTGAATTCCAACCTGCAAAGAGGTGCCTGCTGCTGTTTAGGACTGCTAGAGACTGTTTGTTGCTGGGAGCTGGAAAATCGACGCATCCGCACCTGTTTCCGATGCGTCACCTGAGAAACCGTCGCAGCGCCTGGCGCGGTTCGAGAAATCACAGCACGACGCATCGGGTGCAACGATCTCCGAAGTCCGAGATCACCGCACCGATCCCGAAGAAAGCCTGCTGTGCGGCTGCACGAAACCACGCATCGTACCGGATCGACGCATCGCATCGTGGCACCAAGAGTGTTGCATCGTTGGGGGACATAGTAAGAAACCGATGCATCACCTCCCCAGGCAGTATAGAAAACGATGCATCACCTCCTCTCCGGTAAGGAACTGACGCATCACCTCACCTGCGCTGCAATAAGGAACCGATGCATCACCTCCCCCGAAGCAAGGAACAGACGCATCACCGTTCTTGCGTGTAAGGAACCGACGCATCACCTTCCCTGCGGCCATTTTGTTTGTTTTGCGTGACGCATCCAAGGTACTTTGTGAGAAACGTGTCGCATTTACAACTTGCATTGAACTGAACTATATCTACCTTTTGAAAGCTTTATTTTTAGTACTGTATTGAGGATTTTTGTTGTTTGGTCTTGTTTTGGTTTATTTTTCTAAACTGCTGTGGTGTCCATTTGTAGTGTTTTCACTGTATTACGTTATGTGTTCACAAACGCTGTACACACTGCCTCTGAGATAAGCCTGTCTCCTCGTGCCAAGCTACCAAGGGCATGAGTAGGGGTTATTTTAGAAGTATATCCCCCTTACCCTGACTAGAAAAAAGGCCCCTGTTTGGACAATGGTACCTAGCTCTGCCAACTAGAGACCCCCATTTCTAACAGGCACCATTTGACGAATCTTCACAATATTTTCAAAAGTAGTTTGGCACTCACTTTAGCTGCTGTCTTGAATGTTTTGGGTGATTGGTCAAGCGGGGGCCAAAAAAAAGGGTGGGTCCCAAAACGCATTTCCCCATGCAATTTCCCATAGGGTTTTTGAACAAGACTACACCATGAACTGCTGAACGGAGTGACACCAAATTTGGCAGAAAGCTAGAGCTTGGTCCAGAAAGAGTGCGGTTTGTAATTTAGTGTAAATTCTTTCAGTAGTTTTGGATTTATTAAAGAAGAAAGATGTATCGCTTTCTAGGGACATGAATCCTCTGCAGAACCAAGAGATCACACGGTGAGATCTGATTGGCTGCCAACACTTCAACAGGAAGTACTGGCAGCCATCTTCGGACTCTGACTCAGCTGAGTCCTTAGAAAAAAAAAACAGAAGGGGGCAGGGTTTAAATACCCTGACCCCCTAGGGCTGGTGGTGGGGTCCCAAAAAAATGTTTTTGTGTTTTTTGTGGAATATCCACAGCAAAACAAAATAAATGCGGTCTCCCACGCTTGTTGTTTAATTTGCCGCCCAGGTGGGCCAGGTCCAGAGGGGAATATAAATGTGCAATTAATGGTAGATGGGACACATGTGGCCACCATCCCCAGGTAAATTATGGCCCTGGGTCTGCCACACCCCAGGGCCCGGTCACATTTGAGAATGGCAGCTGTGTAGCCCCCCTCTCGGGGCCCAATTCGGCCCCAGCTACCCAAGGGCCCGCCTGATATGCTAAATGGGGAAGGAGGCCATGTGGCCCCACTCCTGGGCTGATTTTGGCCCTGGGGACCTCATCCCCCTGGGCCCAGCCATTAAAATAAAATGGGAAGGGGGTCGCGCAGCTCCCCTCTCCAGGCCGTGTTCTGCACTGGTGACCCCATCCCCTGAGGCCAAACTGTGCAATGCAAAGGGAGGGGGGCCGTGTGGCCCTCTCCCAGAGTCATTAGTTGCCCTGGGAACTCCATTCCCCATAGCTCCTGCTATGTCCCGGGGTGCCCACCCCCGGAATATCGCTGTTTCCCTGCCAGCACAAGTTTGGGCAGGGAAACCTTTGTTTGCTCTCACTTGGTGGCAGCAGTTTAAAGCTCCTGCCATCCGAGTTGGCTCCCTGCGTGCGGGAGCAGTAAAAATACTCCCGCCCACTGGGAGTGGAGTTTTCATCTGTTTCCCTGCCCGCTGTGAAGCTGGCAAGGAAATAGATTAAAAAATTGCTCCCACACGCTGGAAGCAGCATTTTTTGCTGCAACCTGCTTGCGAAAACAATGCCAGCTTCCTCTGAAGGCGGGTAGTAATAGTTACCTTAGGGCACACATTATCGTTTCTTGAGATAAACATAACTAGAACTGCTATTTTTCTATGGTTGTGTGCATGTAAAATCTGAACCAAACTATAACACCCATGTAACCTTTGTTTTTTTAGTGAATGTCTAAGGTTTTTTAAATTCTATTTTCTAACTATAACGTCCCTGTAACCTTTGGTTCTTTCAGTGAATATATTTATATATTCATATATGTATACACCCAGCAAATGTGCCCCATCTCCCTCTCTCCTAGCCCAGGAAGACTATTCAGAATGCAGATGAAACCCTGTTACACCCAACCCTTCCTATATGATGGCTGTCTGGAAAGTATGCACAAAGCCTAGCTGTCACTCTACCCTAGACATAGATTGGAGTCAGGCTGCAAAGCACATAGAAATGCCACTTTCCAAAAGTAGCATTACCACAATAGTAATGAAAAATCCACCTACATCAATAAGCAAGATTTATCACCACTATATCAAACAAACCAAACATGGCAACGCTACTCCTTTCAAATCAGAAATTACAAACATTTAAGGGATTCCCAATGCTAACCTATGAGAGGTGCAGCACTCACTGTAGTAAAAAATGAAATAGGGTGTTTTTCACTACAGGGACATGTCTCACAATAAAGGCATGTGTCCTACCTTTTGCCTACATAGTACCCTGCCCATAGGGCTACCTAGGGGTGACCTATCTGTAGTAAAGGGGGAGTTTCAGAATTGGCAAGTGACTTTAAATGCCAAGTCAACGTGGCAGTAAACTGTGCACGCATGCCCTGCAGTGGCAGGCCTGAGACAGGTTTGGGAGGCTACATCTGTGGGTGGTGCAAGCAGCGCTGCAGGCCCACTAGTACCATTTAATTTACAGGCCCTAGCTATATGGGATACCACTATACAAGGGCTTACAAGTAAGTTAAATATGAAAAATAGGTGTAGGCGATTCATATCATGTTTAAAGAAGAGAGCACAGGCACTTTAGCACTAATTAGCAGTGGTAAAATGCCCAGAGTCCTAAAGCCAACAACAACAGTTCAGAAAAAATACAGGAGGAGGGCAAAATGTTTGGGGATAACCTTGCAAAAAGGGCCAGGTCCAACATATATGTATACACACACACACTAAAGAGCCAGCACTGGGGACCCTGCGTACTACATTCACGATGCATAGTTGGGACTGAATGTAAGGTTTTTGGTCAAGCCCTGACCTGAGGCCCTTTGTGAACTCACACTCTATTCACAAAGAGAAAATTGGCTTTTAAATCTACACCACTTTCCTCCAGTCTAGATGCATGTTGAAATGCATATTTTGCATTCTTATAGCAGCAAACATTTTTAGTTTCATAACCACTTGACCTTTATTGTAGAACTTGCTTATATTAAAATTGTGTTGCTTAGAGATGCTGTGCTCTACATATATGTTTTTTAGGTCGAGTCTATAGAAACAGCGCGCATGCGCTGCTAGCTTCGCGAGGCATGCAGTTATCAAGTACAGAGTGGGAGCTCTGTGGAAGCTCCGCCCATGTTTTTAATTGGCTCGTGTCATTGTCTTTTGTAAATTCTGTCTTCTGATTGATTATGAGGCTTGTTCGTCCTGCTTTATTATGCCATGTCGTCATGTGTATCCTTTCATGGCTACTGGCCCCTTTACTTTGAGTGTTAAACTGTAAGGTACGTGTTATTTAGTGCACTATATTTTTCCCCCTCCCCCGCCCGCACTCCCGCTGTCGTGTCTTTTCGCACCCCCCCCGCCCGCACTCCCCGTTAGCAATGCAATAGGTCTTGCATAAATGTGAGTCCTATTGCATTGCAAATGCTTGTGTTGTAATAAGGTTACATTGCCCTGTCCATTCATACTGATAGCACTAATGGGAGGTGATCTGTGTAGTAACCAGGGATAGTAGTGATGGTGTAGTTTCCAATGTCATCTTTGACATGTGAGGCCTTCAGCAGTGCTCAGGAGGGTGAGTTATGGCAAACTATACGAGGTGAATGTAAGTTTTTTAGTTAAAAAAATGTCCTTTGAGCTGAAACTTTTAACGTTTTTCGCATGCTTTGGTCTTCTCAGTAACTAAGCATAACTGTGCTTTAATACTCTTTTTCAGCGAATATAAACACACACATTTACAGCCATTTGTAATAATATCCCACTATCTACAACAAGTGTGTAGAGCAGCATCAAAGGGATCAAATACAGGTGCTGCCTTGCTATGCAGGGTAGCCCAGCCCTTGCCCTCTTTTACCAACATGCCTGAATGCCAACCCTAGGTTTAAAGGACTATTGCAAAAGATCTTCTAAAGATGATCTAAAACTAGAACCTCCTAAATAGATGGCAATAGTTTCTTCAAAGAAGAAGTTTATGAGTTCTTTTGGAAAACGTTAATTGCATCTCAAGATGAATCAAGTTTATATTCCTGTGCTGCCCACTTAGAATTAGTAATGACTAGATGATGGTTGTGAGCTTCACACTACTATGGCAATACTCAGCAGATTCTAAAAATGGGGGAAATTAACTTAGGCTGAGGGATGTAACATAATAATGGGAAAAGAGCCTCCATCCAACTGGTGGCTGCACCTTTCTCATGTTCTAATGTGTAGATCGAATGCCCTGCAATGCACACTGGCAACTAGGGTCATTCCAGTCCTCAGTCCCTTCTAAGAGGAAACAACAATGAAAACCACCCATTGTTTAGCTACCTCCTGGCGGATTCCAGTGATGGTGCTGTCTCAAAGCAGCACTGCAGCATGGAGGAGTTCACCTGTTTGAATGGAATTTACTTCAGTATACCAGCAATGGCATTACGCCTGCGTCTTAGCAGAACAGAAGTCAATGGACTGTATCACAAATAAGGCACACTTTCCCTGTTTAGACAGGTGTGCCAGGCGCAAACAGGGAAAGTGTGCCCTATTATGATGAATGTGCTGCCCTGAGGGCAGCCCTGAACATGTGCTGCACTGGGAGCAACGCGTTCAGTGAAATATGGAGCGGTTGTTTCAAAGCTGCTGCATGCTTCACAGGGCAGGTGACAACCCGCCTGCACTTTGAAGAGGAGAGAGAGGTCCCTTTACAGGCAGGTGCTGTGAGTGACTGCCCCTGCCTGCAGGTGAATGTCTGGGGGTCCAAGGTTCACCCTATAACCTCTCAAGAGGGCTTCTGTCAGGGAGGACACTGACAGTACACCACCTTTTTGTGGCGCATTGTCAGTGTGCCTCCTAAGGGCATGTTGGCCTGTGTGCCCGTGTTGGCAATATTGCACGGGCACAAATGCGAAGTGATTCACTTAGTTGCATAGGACCACATACCATGCAAATGAGGGAACGACCTCTCAGGATACCGCTGGCGTTACATGTAAGGCAGCACTATGCACCGGGAGTGAAAAAGCAGGTGCACACACCTGTCGTGCCCTAGGGCACGATGTATAATACTGCCCCGGGTAGCCTCAGGTAAATGGAGCTCGGTCCTTGTATGAATGGTGTGTCGTTTGACGCAATCAGATAAATATACAAATGTTTGGTTCATAGAGGCTTTATTTTTTAACAACATTATCAATTGTGTTCTATTGAAATTATAGCTGTGATAATTAACTATTACAACTCAGCCAAATGTGGTTTAATGTGATTGTTCTACTTCTCTCACACTGCTTGTCACAGTGCACTCCACCTGTGGCCTTCATTCAATTGGTGTAGATCCACAGGGAATGATTGTTTCTAGAGTTTTGTGGTAGTGCCCTGCAGATATCATTTGACATATTTTCCCATAGCAATTTGCCCCAAATGACATGGTTCCGGTCATGTGGGGGTAAATTGAATAGGGATAATGCCACAGTTAGGCACAACCCCTAAATTGCGTGATTAGGGGGTCTCCCCATGAGCATAGGCAATTTGCTCAGTGGGCCTAATTCTCAAATAAATTGTATAAAACCATGTTTACTTTTGCCTCACAATCAAATGTTTTTGGTGTAGGGCTTTACAGTGCATATGGACTGCTTTTTGTAATTTTTACCGAGATAAAAACATTGGGGGTGAGACCTTCCCATTTGCATTTACAAAATGGGAAAATACTTGCAATACTTTTATGGACCCTACACATTTCTGCATTTGTGGGAGGCCCTAAAAACTCTGGCATGGCCGGCAGTCCGTCTCACCCATTCCCATGACACCTTTTTCCTCCCGTTTTCCTATCACTCTACAAAGGAAAAGATCAGGGAAAGATCAACCAGGTAGAATGACTTTTGAACTAAAGTAAATGAATTTCCTTGCAGAAATCCTGATTCAGACTCATCCCATTTAGAAGCAGAGATGCACTTTCTTGGGAGTTAGGCCCACCACTTTCAAATGCAAGGAAAGGCAACAGCATTAGAGTGTCGAATTTTAATAAAAAGATTTAAAATGTTTTTTGGTGGTTGGTGGCGGGGGCTCTTTAGAGGTATTTTTGCTTAATTTTGCATGGAGCCAGCAAGCTCAACACACCATTCCACTTACTTGAAATCTATGCGCATAAAAAAAAGCCTTGTGAATTATGCACCACTGTAAAGCCTTTTGTGATCCACTAAAAAGTATCATGCACGTGAAAATAGAGATTATTTCCCGTCTTTGCCATGGCAACGCAGCCACATCTTTCCAGTGGGGAACATCCACCCAGAGTAGATTTCCGAGTCCCTCTAAAAAGTCTACAGTTTGTTTGTGGCTACAATTCAAATCAGTCCAACATACAATATTCTATAACCTGAGCTCGCAAGGAGTTATCGACGTCTACGGTCTGGATCTACGCTGGCAGCGTGCACAGTACGTAAAAGCAACAGACGTAAGCATCAAAATTCAACTGAGAAGACTTACAGGTTCTTGATGTCCACAGCCCCACGAAAAGCCTTCCTTGGAATGGCCTGCATCAGATTTTCACTGAGGTCACTATATATAGAAGAAAGAGATTACAAGGGTGAGCACTGTATAGAAACAACACAATATTTCAATTCTTCTTGCATCACTTTAGCTGAATCACAGAAAAGAACACAGGAGCAGGCCCAGGTTCCAATCACTAAAATGGAAAAAAAATGGCGAAAAAAAAGAACAATTCAGAGCAAATTCAGTTTACGGCCACTTTAAGTAATTGGCAAATGGACTTCTGCGGCACTGCGCTGACAATAAATCCACTGAACGAGATGCTAACCTTCAGCCTGTCTTACCGAGACTGGATTTAATTGTGCTCTTTATGAAATTGCATTATGGTAATATGACAGGAGACTCGCCTCTTGGTTGAAAAATGGCGGCAGAGAAAAAAAGTATAACATAAGGTTATGACACCACCTGGGTACCAAAAATACTGAGAGCATTGTTTAAAAACATGCTGTCTGCATGCAAAATTTTTGAGTACTTTAAAACCTTAAACATTTTGTGCAAAAGGTCGATTTCCACACATCATATTCGGACATAAAAAGTCTGACAGGCATCACCCCTGGTGTTTGAAATGGTAATGATGATTAAGGTGATCCACTTATAGAGCTCTGACCTACCATATGCCAGGAGGCAGCGCTTCACAAAAAAATCTAATAAATAAATAAAAATATAGGGCAGTTCTGTGTAGTACTTCTCAAAGATGCTAGTAGATTCTGGTATTCTCAAATGAATTCAGCAACAGACCATAAAGCAGACAAGATTAATGCAAGGTTTTTCTTTTAGAAAGTTCTACAATTTTCAGAACAATCGGCGTGCTCTTTTTGTCAGAATTAGTAAAGTGAGGTGAACAACTAGATTGAGATTATATAGGTATGTCTTCCCTGGCCCATAATCTCCCCTCATTTAACACTGAAAATAAGTCAAATGGTGTCATCATGCCATACTCCAAAGCTAAACAAGCGAGAACTGTGTAGCACTATGCCGGTGCTGACTAGGGCATAGGGGGTCTACTCACAAAGGTATTTTGTAGTAGTACTATTGTAGGACACATTTATGTACTTTTATCGGGGTCACTGGAATGATGCAGCAGAGAGGGCAAAATTATGCGGCAGAGTTGAGTAAAATATGCAGTAAGAAAAGGCAAATTATGCGACATAATGTGGCACATTTTATAATAGCATTGCTTCCTTATTTCATCATTTTTAAACTTGGTACCACTGTCTGAGCATTGGTTGTATCTATTTGCACCATTTTAATTCCCAAATATAGCAACAAGCAACAAAAAGGTGACCAGTCCAGCTTTGCAAAGGGCCTTTCACTGCGCGGCAACACGTCGCTGGATTTTTAGTAACTTTTGAACTAGAAATAATTTTCTTGTTAAAATCTGCAGATTATGCGCCAGATGATGGATTATGTGGCAAATGCAGCAAATCTATAATCATGCAAAAATCAACACAGCCGCATAATCAGATATTTCCAGTGGCCCTGACTTTTATATGCTCTTGTGAAGTAGCCCCACACATATAAAATTGGAACATTTAATAACTATCATATACCATTAGTTGTATTGTTTTGTGTAAGAAAAGGGTTATTAGTTGTGCAGGATGTGAGTCCTGTGCAAGTAATAGGTCCACAAATGTGTCCTCCTGGGAACCAAGTACCTCATTGTAGCACTTGATGCTCTTAGGGTAGCAGAGCAGCCAAAGGCCTACTCAGGGAGGGTGGTGTGGGTAGTAATTTCCTTTTGCTGGCATGCAATATCACTGAATAAACGATTGCCTAGTCAGTGGTTTTTCTTTGAAAAAGGAAAAGTACATTCATTACACACACACTACTAAATACTACACAATAGTTTACGAATACATACATCAGGCAGATTGAGAAATTACTTTGCTGACACCATTATTACACATTTGACCCCCTAAAGGGTCATGACCCCCATAGTCACAATATCTCCCACCTATACCAGATAGAACATCACAGTATAAGGGGGTTTCATTATATACAAATCAGGCCTATTTGCTTTGACAAGGGATAATCACATTGAAATATAACACGAGCCTACTGGCTTTATCAAGAGGCCCTCACAGCAATATAAAAGGCAAGCCTGTTGGCTCTGTCAAGGGATCACCACGTTATAGAAACAATAACCACACATTAAAAATCACCATCATATCCCTGGCATCAGTAAACACAATCATTATTGATACTAAAAGCATTGCAATGTTTATCATAGATCATGGTCAGCAATATATTTTAACTAAAGCATTGAAAATCAATATAACATGTGTCCAAGTCTTTCTTTTACCACTTCAGGTCACACAGAATGCAGCCATAAGACCAACCCCAAGGGGTTCCTGTGATTCTAAGGCAGTGCAAAAGCCCCAACTCTGGAGTGCTTTATAAACAATTGAAAAGTTTCCTGGAGCCATTCATTCAATGACCATGAGACATATGGCTAGTTTTCAAATCACTTCTAGGGGGCCTGCTCCATTCTCTGAAGGCCCGCAACAGTGGAAAATAACGTTGGTTGTGCCTCTACCTCTTCTTGGGGCACCACAGGGGAAATAAATATGAAAAGCCCTTGCAGGGCAGTATAGGGAGCTCTTAGTCCCAAAACAGTAAATATTATAAAAGTGGGTACTCCCGCTGTGCGGCTTTGCCACACGTGTTTTCATTTGTTTTGCTTTTTTTAGAAGTAGTGGTGCCCCGGTCCCATCTGGGACACCCTGCGTCTAAGTGGAGCATTAGGGGTTGTGGGAGGACCCCCAAAGCCTCAGCCAACCTGAACGCTTCCAGTGCGCTGTCCTCCAGCGCTCAGGAGCTGGCATTTGGTTTCTGCTCCCACCATGCGAGAGCAGCTGAGCATGTTGGTTCTGGGCCATGGTCATCTTATAAGCTCCAGGGAAGGATTCTTGGGACCCTGTCATACAATTTCTGGGCTTGCCACCATGTGACCAACATATCTTTTGTATCAGTCCCTGGGGGATGGGGTCCCCGGGGCTAAACAAGCATATGGTGAGGGGACCCTATACATGCCCATCTCCACAATAATTAAATAAAATGGCGCCCTCTCTGTTAGAAATCTTAGGATTTTCCACAAAGCGCCATGCACTCCGTTTCTTCTCAAACGTTAAAATCTTTCATGCTGCATCACCAGGGCCCTTTGGGAAATTTTAAAGATCTTATGTTGTGTAGTTTCCACTTTCCAATAGGAACTGTACATTTGTTGGGCAACATAAACATTGTGATTGTGCCAGGTTGATTCCAAGCACCCCCGTAGGATATGTTGTCCTATAGGCCAGCTAGCTCATCGTGCCACCATGAGCAACTCTAAACCTAGACAAGTAGCAAATGGTTTTGGCAATTACCGAACATGACAACCCTGACTCCCAGGAATGGTGGTAACAGATCCAGAACCCTTCTGCTCAGTCACTCGTGCTCTTTCTCGTAGAAATATACACGTAATACACACTGGCTTTTTCAATATTTATTGAACCATTGTGATTCTTGTATAGAATATATGTGCTGCAATGATCAATAGACAGAAGCAGATAAAAGTAATTAGCAGTATAATGATAGTGAACAAACGAAATAGTTCCACCGTCTTGCTAAAACAATGTAAATATGCACGTCTATAACACAGCGTATAAATATAGATATACATATATCGTACTCCTACTATGCGTTGTCTAACCTAGGAGCCTAGGGTGTGTGTGTGTGTTTTACCAAAAATCCCCTATTGGACGATCTAACCCCCATTGCCTGAAGGGAAAGTATGTAGGTCCCCATCTTGGTCACAGGTTGGACATCCCTCTTCCCAGAGGGATCAGCAAGCAGCAAGGCTGAGGATTCAGCATGCAGTGACCTTGCAATGACAGTAAGTGCTCCTCTGCCCCAACTTGGAAATGCTTGTTTATTTATAACAAAAAATAAATTGCTCCTGAGCCAAGACCTTAGTCAGACTCCATTGTTTATGATCTATTGATAGCTGCATCGCCTTATGGATGAATAACAACCACATTTGCTCAAGGTATATTTGAACCTTGTACAACATGTTCAAGGTGTTGTGATAGCGTTCTTACGAAGTGGAATGTGTAAGCAAATGTAGTTCATGGAAACTAATCCTGCACTGTCACGGACGCAAATGTGTGTCAAAAGTCTTTAAGTGAACAAGAAGGCAAATTAGGAAGACATGTGCTTGTTACAATGGCAGCGTTTCTCCCCGGGCCTAACTGAGCCACATTAAACTTAGGCTCCTTTTACTCCTGGTGGTAATCTCTAGCCACAAGGAGCATTTCCAGCAGGCCTCCTCTACCCAAAAGGGGCACACTTTGTGGGGAGCTGGTTTCACTGGCTCCCTGAACCAGCTTTCTTCTTTGCCTGGCTTCCGGTCCGCCTCTCCTGTTGGGGCTCAGAGGTCCAGGTCTTTTTCCAACTGGTCCTCAGAGTATGTAAGACAGCCAGCATAACTGGTAATGAAGAGACCCATCTAGTCATGTGGGTCAGTTGCAAAGTTTTTAGACTATCAGGGAACAAAGTGACTTGTCAGTCCAGCTGTCCATGGTATTGCTGCCATTGCCGTCCTGGTGTCGTGTTCACGGAGCTTGCCGGTGCTCCCGCTAACACACACACAGAAACGATCGGAAGACTCACTTCCGTGTGGAGGTTGAGTCCCGGTCTAGTCTTTCACCAAAGACGAAAGGTCAGGAAAAACACTTCCGGGGGAAACGCATAAACATCGCGTTTTCCCGCCGGTTCAATGCTTCGAATTCTTGGAAGTTCCCCGAGTCGTGAGGATTGTCCCGGAGCCAAGCAACGTCGGACACGAGCGGATTCTCTTCCTGCTGTAGAGACGCTGGAGGGCTTTTCATCCCTACGCTGGAAACGAGTCGAGGTATCATTCCTACACCGAACCTTGAGCCTTGCAAACGCAGGAGCGTTGCGGGGTTTGTCTTTTGTTTACACCGTGCTGGAGCGCTTTATAGTTATTTTGTTAGCACCGCGCTGGAAGCGCTTTCTAGTTATTTTGTTAGCACCGCGCTGGGAGCGCTTTCTAGTTATTTTTGTTTGCACCGCGCAGGAGCGCTGAGGGGTCCTCGTGATTAATACAGCACCAGAGCGCGTGTCAGTTCCTACTTGCTTTCCTTGCGGTGGAGCGCGATTCCAGGAGTGTTTACTTTGGGGTTTTTGGTAAATCATGCAGTGCCCCATCGCGCATGCGCGCTGAAGTGGGACAGGGTACCACAGTGTTGAAGCAGCGTGCATCAGGACGTGTGTCTTCCAGGGGTGCCTCTGTTGTTGTCAAGCAGTTTGTTCTACTATACGCGCAGGAGCGCTTCCCCTTGGTTTACTGAGGAGCTTGTAGTACAGCACCTCGCTTAGACGCTACTTCAACTGGCTGCAAATGGACTGAAACCCGTGGTCTGCACAGCACTGGTGAGTCTTCAGAATTGGGGACACGGGTTTTTCTGTGTGTGGATTACGGGTTGTATAACGAGTAGGAGTCCCTTACTGAACTGGGTCTTTTCCTGTTTTCCAGTTGACTTCAAGATACCCAACACACCACCTCCTACCTTCTTTCTGGCTCCCTTCCCTGCGTCCATCTCATCCCTGCTGGGTCTTACTGTCCACGAGGGTCAGGTGGGTACAGGGGCGGGCGCTCTTGTCGTCTCTGCGGAATCGCTCCACAAGCAGAGGTAAGCCTTGTGGGGTACTTGACACCTGGTCCAGGGCCGGCTCGCTTTCAGGCTCTGGGGTTGCTATTTTTATACCCAGTGCCAGCCTGTGGGAGGGGCTCACCTTTACCGACCCACAGTGTCGGCTGGTGATATTTGAAAGTGGTGAGGCATAAAATAATTTTCGTACTGCACTGTGGCTAGCGAGCATAGCGAGCGACCCCAAACAACCTACAGGGTGTTCGGGGGGGTTTCTCCCCCTGAGAACATTTTGAAAAAAGAGTGGACACATGTTGCATTTTCAAGCAAATTTGAGGTCACAGAAACCCCTCTCGACTAATTTGCAAATGTCCACTTTCACCTCACCAATGTTAATACCAATGAGTGGCTAAACAAAGTACTGCGCCTGACCTGCACAATGACGCGGTCAGACCAGGCATCCTATCTTTCGGGGTTTTATTGCCCCCATAAGAACAAAGTTTCAAGTACTCAGTGATAAAGGCCTACCAGAAATGCTCCATCTTCTACAGATGGGTGTCTCATAAAGTAATCAGAAAAACTCCACCTTGTGACTAACACAACTGAACATGTTGGTATTGTTACTAATTGCAACCGAACCACACTGTCAGCTGCATCAACCAAAACTACCTGTTTATAGGCAAAAACACAAACTAGGACACCCCAAACACACCCCAAATCTCACAAATATACTACACAACCCCACCTATTAGCTCCATCACCCAAAACTACATGTTTATAGGCAAAAATCCAAACTATTCACTTTCCGAAACACCCCAACACCTCCATTGGATAACATTGCAAACCGGACTTTCACGAAAAACGCTATTTTCTGTACTACTTCGATCATCTTCAAACTTGGTGGGACAATAGTTCCCGCGATTCCCAACAACCTCACCAAGTCACATCTCAACCGATCTACTGGAAGTGGTACGACTTTTCATTCAAACATACCCCACCCCCCAACATTGAAATACACCCATAAATCAACCAAATCTGGCCAAAATCGACATACATTGGCCAAGGGAAATCACAGCAGAAGAGAGACCATTTAGATTAGTTTTTTTAAACTAATCCCCTTTGCGCTCCTACGGACACCTTGGTGTGTGAGGTGTGAAGCTGCAGGCTTGTTTTCTTTTTACACAGTTTACCTGACCTCGCGCCCTCTTCCGTGGGTGCTAATTGTATCCGGAGTGTGCAGCATTTCACAGGGGACACTGAGTGGATCTGTCCCTGCTGCAAGGCGCACACATACAGCATATGGTAAACAAAATACAAATAGCTCTTTTTCTTTTCCGTATACTACGAAATTATATGCAGGTACCTCTTACCCTCTTGCCGCCACACTCCTGTTTAAGCCAGTACGCCGCCAGTCGGGAACTTGTCCCGATAGAAGCCCAGACCTTTTGGTGTTAGTCAGGCCTACGGCTGCCTCGAGAGACCACAGTCAGTGGCAAGTCAACCGAGCCTACATGAGCCGCAGCAGCAGTAAATCCAGACGCTGCTCTCAATCCTGGAGCTGCTCTCTACGAGTAGAGAGCAGCGCCAGGGTTGGTTTGAGCAGGCAAAGTCGCCGCTCATTTTTTGCCTACTGGGGACAGCTATTTAGGCCAGACCCCACTCACCGATACTGTTTCTGCTGAAAAGCCACTGGGCGCATGTTGGGTTCCTGGCCAGATAAACGCAGCCGGCCAAACCCAACATGCGCACTGCCGTCGTGCCACAGACAGCTGCTGAGCCGCACAGTCTGCACTCATTATTTCCTGCCAGTGCGCGCCGCTCTTCACTGTCAAGTCATGTGACGCCGCCGCGCGAGAGCGCTGGTTTAAATTATTTATTAATTTATAGAAGATTTTCAACTTTCAAACTTTTAAATATGTACTTATTTAAAAGTTTGAACATTGAAAATGGTACAATAATTAGAAGTGAGGCAATGCCCACCGCCCTAACGCAAAACTCACCACTGCCTACCCATAAAACTGGTTCTGGTAAGTTCCTCCCTTTTCACTGCGTTTGGCTCCAGCCTAGATAGTGAAACAAAGGTTGGGGCAGGCCTGGTGTCAGGTTCCTTCATGCGTGCTGGGGCATATTCCATAGAAGTGTGAGCACAGCTCCTCCTCAGCTTTCCTGTCAGGAAGACCCACTCCCCTCTACACCAAGGCTTCTTTGTGCACTATCCGGCCCCAAAACACATTTCGCAGTGGGAGAGCCGTCACCAGCCTAGGCAATTGGCCACTCACAGAAAGGCCCAAAAATCTTTAGGCAGGGAGATTCCAACTTTCTAAAAGTGGCATTTCAAGAATAATAATATAAAATCTTAATTTTCCATTTCCATTGAAGAGGATTTTAAATTACGAGTAAAATGAATTTAAAAAAGTAAGTATTTCTCTTGCTGCTACCAATACAAATTTAGCATTTAATAAATGTGCCAATGTAGTTCAGTGATTTCCTTTTGAAGCAACTAGTGTTGCTACAATGAAAACCTACTTTTTGGAGATATTTCACTGTAAGGACATGTTCAAAATTAATTTCTACATGTGCTACTTTTAAATACCATGCACCCCACTTTTAAGGGCAATAAGGCCTACTTACGGGTGACTTATTAGTATCTCTTTGCAAGGTTTAAGCCTGTCAGAAGGGATTACATTGACATGTCGAAATTGCAGTTTAAAACTGCCACAGGGAGGTTACCTGTGTGTAGCTACCACTCTGCTCACACTGCAGCCTCTCAGACGCATCCAGTCCAGTGCCACTTACCCTAGTTGCATTGCAGCAGCCCTTTCTTAAAAGGCAGACACTGGTGGTACACATGCAGAGTCCAATTACCATGCAATTACCGGGAGTGAGACTCAGATCGTGAAACCCACAGTAAAGCGTCTAGATACCTTCGAGGGTGGTTAGCTGCGCTTTACAAATCCCGATTGATTGAAAGGTCCAAAAACCAGGTGATAAAAGCAGAATAATCCTGATGTACTAAATGGGTGGAACCCATTTACAACAAATTGAATTGCCGTATTTATATAGCCCTTACTACCCCTATGTGGGGGCACTGCTGTGTCCTCTTACACTTTTTAATAGTAAGGAGTTGGATGTTTTGGGTCAATTCATTAAGGCAAGTAAGAGTATGTAAAAGAGGGCTACTATGGTACTACTTCCATACTCAAATGTTTTTTAATGATGTTATTCAAATGTTTTCAAATACATTTACGTGCAGTGAAATATGTCTGAGAGTAGATTTTAACACTTACATATTTTAAACACATTTGTAACATTAACATCAACCTTGTGCCTGGGAGTGAAAAGAGATTATGCATGGTATTGTACATTGAATGTGCAGGACTCTTATAAGTTTTGTGTTCCTAGGGAACAGCCAGACATCCTTCTTGTTGGAGATAGCGCTCGCTAATATATAGTCTCACCGATGTATGGTATAGTGTTTATAGTGTTATACTGTCTTATGGTCCCTCACAATGCAGGTTCATCTCTTGGGAATATAAGGCCCTTGATTAATTCTTGCCATAACTCCCAATGTTCTGGTAACTTCTCATCTGTTCTCATCACTAATTTCATTCTGACATCTTCTGCCACACACCATTCTCCTGTATCTTCTAGTCAACAGTCCACATCTGGAATGTTAGGCCCAAACCAGTGTATTGCTACTCGTCTTCTAGCTAATAACAGTGCCAGACCTATAAACTTACTTTATGGAAATGTTTGTCTAGCAGGGCCCTATGCCAACAGGTATGTTTGAGGACAAGCCTGAATTGCCATGTGCAGACGTTGGCTGTATATTTTCGCCAGTTTGACATGTTACCTCATGCTGCGTGCACTTAGGACACAGTGAGCTTTTTGCATGATCCAAATTATGACACATCGTAGGTGTGAGATATGTTCTATGTACATAAGTGATTGTGTGCTACTAGATGCCTGGCTAATGAGTGTGTGTGGTCCCTCCCACTGTTTGCCTTGTAAGGGCTCGCCACCATCTGCTTCTCACTGCTGCATAGCGGGCAGCGGCGGGTGAGTATGTCTGCACGTAGTGCCTGATATGTGGGAGTAAATACTCCCGTAGCTTTGTCCAACTGCAGAATGTACACTAGCATAGAGCTCCGAGGCTCGTCCTCACCACTCTCCCTTCTCCTCCCCCCGCCTGTCTCCATTCCCATCACCCACTCCTCTTAGTCTGTCTCTTACACTGTTTCGATCTGCTTCTCCCACTGCCTTATTGTGTTCACTCTCTTTAATTGTCCATTTCCATACATCGCCCTCTTCTCTCTCTCTCTCTCACACACACACGCGTTCTCTCGCTCTCTTTTTGTCCCCTCTCCCATCCAACCTGGCCTACTCCTTTCCGCCTCCCTCTTCCATGGCTTTTATTGACTTTTCTATGTCCTCTTGTTTACTACGCGTTTGAAACATATATAAAAGTAATTAAGCAACGTGTTATACTTTAGCAAATGTCAAATATTGCCTCCCACCCCTGCTGAGACCCTCAGTGGCAGGCGGGGGTAAAAAAGCCGCACGGACTACGAAATTGTAATCGGAGAGTTTTACGCCTCGGACAGGTAGGTGCATTCTTTTTACTGTGAACGGTATTGTTTTGTGTAAACCTCTATGAGCGCTCTCACACTGTCTGGCCTTTGACACGTGACAATCTACCTTCCATTTGCAAGACAGACTTCTGCCTTTTCAGCGGCTTAAAGATGGGCGATCGCACCTTTCTTTTCAAAAAGGAGAAGAAACATATTTTGTTAAAATGAATTTGCGGCCACATGTACGACATTGTCCGAAGTCGCAAAAGGACTGGCTTACCACCTACTTGTAGTAGGCAGTAAATTGCGATTTCTTTGCGACTGCATTCCGGTTTAAAAAAAATCATACATGCCCCTGCATCTCCCTATTAGGAAAGGACGCCCTTGGCAGGCCCTTTCCTAATAGCGACTAGCAAACCTGATTTTGCGAGTCGGTAACAGATTACTGACTCACAAAATAGGGTTGACACATGCTACAACCCTTTTTAGCAGTCTCAAATGGCCCTAATCTCTGTTTGCGACTGCTAAAAACAGTCATACGTGCGACCCTTAGAACCTTGCACAACTAACATCTCGTCTCTAGATGCACCCAAGTATTTTTTCTACCTCATCACAGAGGAGTGTCCAGTTTAGGCCCAGAAAGAACGGCAGGATCATTACCAGATTTTTAGGTTATTCACAAAAAATACAATTACTTATAATGGCTCCAAATGGAACTCATTGACATGGAAGTGGTTACCCTAAACACCTGGCATGCATCTGGCTCTCCATGGCCTATTTTGCATCAGTAGTTAGCATGTTGGTTTCACATGTTTTCAATAATGCTTTAAAGGACAATACAAAAAAAAAAACCTTTATAGGCAAAGGAATAAAAAAGAAAAAAAGAACTAAGTGATGTTTTAAAACCAAAATAGCCCCCATTCTTTCCTGCATTAATTAAAAGGGACGTTTCCTGCGTGTTACTTGTATTTTAGACTCAGTGCAACCCCATACTTTTGACTGATATACGACTGATATAGGACATCTCATGTAGATACACCAAAGTGCTGCAGTGCGGCATCTATATCCCTTTCTGCACAGACGTTCCACCGGAAAAGCTTCCTCCCTTTCTGTTTTTTCTCGCCCTTTAGAATCATTATTTTGTGAGGTTGAATAAATGTTCATGCCAGAGCATCCTGAATAGAGGCCAAGTACATGGAAATGTAAAACTGCCAACATTGCTTGCCTCTTGGTTTCACCTCTCCTAAGGTTTGTCAAACAATATTATGAGTTAGTTCAAGTTTCCAACTGCATAATAAATAATGTGGAAAGTTATTTTTAAAGATAAAGGGAACTGAGGAATTTTGCATTTGCATATGAGATCTGCTCTAAAGGAAATTATGTTCTTATGTGTGGATCTGTTGCCAATGTAGCTGGTCTGGCGGTAGACGGTGGGTAACATCACAAATTGCAATGCACTTTTCCAAAAATATCCGGCATGGGGACTGTAAAATATCCTTAAGCATAAATGGTTGCATGTGTGTGCAGTGCTGGAAACCTGCAAATATCTGATTCCCAAGGGGAGTGCTGGAATTAAGTGAGACCTTTTAAAAAGTCCAAAATTTACTCCAACCCCAGGCACAGGCCTACAGGTGTAAATTTACAACTTTTTTTGTGAATCTGGCCCTTTGAATCAATTTTCTTTCCCTCATACAGTTAGTCAAGTGCAACTTTCCCTCAAATGGGACTAGAACAAGGTCGCCCACAAGCACTAATAGGAAACTGTTGTACCTGGTCGAAGAAGGATTGATACATCTCAGAACAAGTACAAAGGGGAACAAGTAACGGATAAGGAAAATCACAATTTGCTCACGTGCAAATGTCCTATTGAAAATGAAATTCCTCAAAGAAGTGTACTCAAAGCATATTGTGGTAAATGCAGATAGTAGCCATTTTGTATTGTATTGTATTAAGCACTTGTAAAGCGCACTGTCGCCCAAAGGGTATCCTGGCGCTGTTGAACATGTGCCCAAGTCAGCCGTGGATGGACAGACGGCCATGAGCAGACTGATCGAAGCGAGCCAATTATGAGAAAATTCCTTCTCTGGGAAAGAGCCAGGCTTGATTTTTTTCCTAAATGTCATCAAATCCTCTGACTGTCTTCTATTGGTGGGGAGTGTATTCCAAAGCTTTGCTGCCGCAATGCTGAAAGCTCTCCCACCTGATGTTATCTTTCTGAATTTGGGCACCTTAACCAAATTGGCCAAAGATGAGCGTAAACTCCGGGTGGGGACATACTATGCAAATTTGTGCTGCATGGGTTTGGGTCCAACACCATGCAGAGCTTTGAACACAAGGCAGAGGGATTTAAACTTTATCCTTTCTGACACTGGGAGCCAATGTAGCTCTGCCAGCGCTTGTGATGCGGATGAATATCTTGGTCTTGCTAAAGCCATTTTGGCGGCTATCGACTGAACCCTCTGCAGTCTCTCAATTAACCTCTTCAGTGCCCATGACGAGCTGGACTCGTCATGGGCCGCGGTTGCGCTGTGCCCATGACGAGTCCAGCTCGTCATAAACCCCGCCCGCTAATGTAACGGCCGGCACAGGGCGGGGAAAGGGCGTGGCACTGAAGGGGTTAAGTACTTTGGAGACTCTAGCAGCAGTGCGTTACATTAGTCTAGTCTACTCAAGATAACGCTTCTAACTACCAGTGCTCTGACCTGTGAGGGTAGCATCGGTAGGATCTTTCGGAGCGCCCTGATGAGAGCAAAACAGCAACCAGCAGTTTTGTTGATCTGGGTTTCAAGGCTCAGTTTGTCATCGAATATCACTCCTAAATTACGCAACGTCTCTGAAGATCTTAAAGGAGTATTGGTCGGTATAGGCCAGAAATCGTCTGGTAGTAGACGAGGAACTTTACCTGCTGCGCAGCACAAGATCTCTGTTTTGTCTGCATTAAATTGAAGAGAGCTTTCTCTCAGCCAGCCAGAGGCATCCTTCATGCAGGTGTGGAAATCTTCCAGTGAGGTGAAATGGTCCCCCTCCAATGACAAGATGAGCTGCGCCTCATCTGCGTAATTAAGAAGGCTAACGTTATGAGCTTTAATGTCAGCCAGCAATGGTCTCAAATATATGTTAAATAATATTGGGCTGATAGCCGATCTCTGAGGACACCGTATGGGTTGTTAGTGAACTTAGATTGAAACGGTGAGAGAGCCACTGCCTGTCGTCTCTTGGAGAGGTATGATTGAAACCATTTCTATGCTGTACTCACTATCCCTACGTCCTTGAGCCTGGCCAGAAGTATCTCATGGTTAACCGTGTCGAAAGCGGCGGACAGGTCAAGCAGAATCAGTATTGCTGACTGACCACTGTCCGTCCGCATTCGAAGGTCATCCAACACGGTTACCAGAGCAGTCTCCGTTCCATGCCCTCGACTAAAGCCAAATTGCACGTCCTCCAGTATATCGTTAGTTTCCAAAAACTGGGAGAGTGCTTTACTGATCACCTGCTCTATGATCTTTATTGGGTAGGGCAGCAGGGAGATAGGTCTATAATTCTTAGGGCAGCCTGGATCCAGTGTTGCTTTTTTCAGCGAAGGTGTCACTACCGCTTGTTTCCATCAGTCTGGTACTGACCCGCTGGACAGTGATTGAATATAGATTTGTCTGGTAATTGGAAATAGCTCTGAGCTCAGCTCTTTCCATATTCTATGTGGCAATGGATCTAACAGCGAGCCTGAGGAGATACCTAGTGCTATTCTGGCAAAATCCTCCACCGAAGGGGTTTCAAAATGATCTAAGAAATTGGGGTTTTCCCCCATACTTTCTCTTTCCTTTTCCTGAGGTACTTTTATTGCCTCTACCTTGCGATTTCCCTCGGTGTATGGACTACTTGGCCCAAAGCCCTCGAGAATAAGGGTGATCTTTTCCTCGAAAAAGGTCGCAAGGTTGTTTCAAATATCCTGTGAAGGCTGCATTTTATTTTTGGTGCACTCTGGATTGGCAATGTCCCCTATTTTAAAGATGCTTCTGGCACTATATGAGGACCTTAAAATCAGGTCTGCAAAGTACTCTGCTTTTGTTCTGCCAATTTCTCTTTTATAGTGAGCTATTGCCTCTTTCCAGGTGGTTTTGTCCTCCTCTGAATATCCCTTTCTCCATTTTCTCTCTGCTGACTAACAACTCATCTTTAGAGTTCGGAGTATTTCATTGTACCATGGTGCGGAAGGTCTGCCCTTTTTCTTATAATTCTTTAGAGGAGCAACCAGGTCTAGTCTAGTAATTATATGTTCGCAGAAGGTCTCATAATTTTCCTCTACCTGCCTATCTCCATCAAATATTTCCTTCACAGGAAATACCGGGGAAAGCTTTGCTTTTTGCAGCAATCCCTTTCAGTCCCTAACTTGGCATTTCTTTGAGCCAGTGATACTGGGATTGTTCTTTTTCGGGTTATGTACCTGGAATTTTATCAGGTGGTGGTCACACCACTCCACCAACATGGTCTCTGTCCTTCCCATGGCTTGTTCTACTGCAAAGATTAGGTCCAGTGTGGTCCCCCCCCCCCTTATGCGTGGGTTCAGTGACTTGTTGTATTAAATTGAGGTTCTTACAGGAGTTGATAAGACTATTATAGTTTGAGTACAGACTCCCGTTACACCATAGGTTAAAATCCCCCACGATATATAATCTGGAATGGGTAAATGCCATATTAGTGAACACGTCAGTAATTGCCTGCAGCTGTGCATTGTTAACTGCTCCAGGAGGTCTATAGCACAGTATTCCCATCAGCAATTGTCCCTTGTGGTCTTTTAGTGAGAATCCCAACATTTCTATGCCATCCGCTTCGTCAACATTTATGGGCGCGAAATCCCACATCTCCTTAAAAATAATCCGAACCCCTCCTCCCCTCCCTTTGGGTCGTGGCTTGTGGAATACTTTGTATCCTGACGGACAGGCTAATCCCGGCTCCAGGTCTGATCCTGGATGTGTCCATGTCTCGGTCATAAATAGGACATCTAGATCATGTGTTTCCAATAGTAGTTGGATCTGTATCCAGTGTTTGGACAGGGATCTGACGTTAAGCAGACCGCACACCAGGATGTCTCTACTATCCAAATTTGGCTTTGTCCGGCTGTCTCTACATGTCTAGGCGTCCCCTCTCGCCCTCCTGTTTCCTCTAGATCCTGCGGCTCCTTACTTGTGTGGCAAAGTCTCCTTTCCTCCACCTCTTTTCTCTCCAAACGGGCAGCATGGCTGGCGCTGTGCGCGGTGAGTGCGTGGACGTGCGCAGACGGGCTTGCCTTTGGCGCGCCGGCGGCGCGTCCGCTGAGCGCGGTCGCGCTGAGGCCATGCTTTTGACGCCCCAGTCCCTCCACATCTAGAGTGCTAACCGGAAGTTCCTGAGAGCTACCAGCGCTCACTGTAAGTGAGGGGGACTGTACCGAGCCCCAGGGGGAAAGAGTTTTTCGCTGCTGCTTTCCAGTTAGTAAGCAAATAACAATTTTGAAAAAATAGACGCTAGTGCAAAATCCCAATGTACTCAAAATCAGCGCTATTAAACAATTAGACAATTTTTAAAAATATTTAAAAGAGAGGCGTCAGCGCGGCAGAAAGGTCTGTGTGTGCGAGTGTGATCAAATTCGAGAGAGCTGTCACTCTGTGTGCGCTGCGGCCATGCTTTTGAAGCCCCAGTCCCTCCGCATCTAGAGCGCTAACCGGAAGTTCCTGAGAGCTACCGGTGCTCACCGGAAGTGAGGAGCACTGTACCGAGCCCCAGGGGGAAAGAGCGTTTTCCGCTGCTGCTTTCCAGTTAGTAAGCAAATGACAATTTTGAAAAAATAGACGCTAGTGCGGAATCCCAATATACTAAAAATCTGCGCTATTAAACAATTACACAATTTTAAAAAATATTTAAAAGAGAGGCGTCAGCGCGGCAGAAAGGTCTGTGCGTGCAAGTGTGATCTTGTTCTTTTTGATAACATTTTGCATCTAAGCTTAGCAAAATCAGAGTTTACAAATGAGTGTCTGATAGCAAAACTAAATAATCTTGATATAATCCCTGCCCACATTCCACAATCTTGGCCATGACCTTACTTTTACTGTAGTCAACACCGTTAGATAGATGCTACTGCCTTTGAATATTTTGCATATTGACATATTTATTAGCTTTCCTCACCATTTATCTTCTGCCACACACCTTGTTTTTGAGAAGACTGCCTTTGATGGCATGCCATAGCCTCTTCAACCCATCACTAACATTCCTACTCTTTTCTCATTGAGGATTATCTTTGCCTGACATGAAGCAGCTGTTTAATCCTCGCCTAATAAAGTGTAACCACATTTCTAGTTTTGGCATACACTTAAATTGTGTCAATCCATTAGATAAAATCTGTTTGAGGTCTGAATTTACATAGAGAATCATGGTCCGATCAAAGTCCATACTGGCTTTACAGACAGAAGACTATGGGGCACATTACAATGGCGGTCAGACGAGTGTCTAACTGCCATCTCTGCAAGTAGATGACTATACGAGAAAGTGTTGGTGTTCTCATCCATCCTAACATGATATGACCGCCGTGCAGGTAGTCGTAAAATGCCTTTTTCTACTGCTGCTTCTGTTGTGGCCCGGAAAAGACACTTTACAAACATTCATGCACCGTGTGCCAGGCACCGTGTGGTGCTTGGAACATGGTGCATGGACGTGTGGAGGGCACCACATGTGCCCCCCCCTGGACACTTGGCAGTGGCCAACGGAGGATGGGGGCCCTGATTGGGGCCCCCAAAGTCCATTTCTGTCTGCCTTTTCAAGGCGGTTGGACTGCCATGAAAAGGCATTTGGAAGCAGACATCATGATCCTGATCCTCAAGGCGGTGCCTGTCATGATGACTGTCCCACAGCCATCATGATGATGCCCTATGTGTCTCTGTGGTGCTTCACAAAAACAGTATACCACTTGTGGGTCAGTCTCTTTTGGTCTTGTGGGCTCTCAGTCATAGCCTATATCATGAGGTTCACTTCTCTCCTACATAGCTCTGATTCCCTACCATCCTTTCTCATTTTACCATGTCTTCACAGTAGTAAGAGTTTGTGAGCAGGTCTGGTTCAGCTTCCACTGTTAATAAACTCTGTCCCCCAGAGCAGCATTTTGGATTCACCCCACACCTCCCTCAAACCCCCGCCAAGAACCAGGAAAGCGAATAGTGCAAAGCTTCAGGATGAGGCTCCAATTTCCCCTGCCCCACCTGATGTCTTGAAGGAGTAAATAAATCAGAGGAAACAGTAGTCCCACCACACGCCATATGGGGGATCAAGTAATATCTGGGGCACCAGATTGATATGCATTCTTTCACCCATTCATTTCAAGGAGTATCCAGACTGGAACACAGCTATATAAGAAGAAATCTTGACTTGGATCATTCCCACAACAGAACTATTACCTCATCAGTTTTCGTCAATCTTGATGGCTTAGCATTAGATGTCACTACGTTATGCGTTTTTTTCTTTTAAGGGCACAAGTTTCATGCCCTCCTCTTTTTTCAATGATGTTGTTTATAAATATGTGAACTGGTCTGTTGGTTTCATCCTCACTACCGCTGGATATATACTGTTGTATTCCATGTTGTTTTATGTAATGAATGTTTCCCTTGAAACTGTCTCATGGCAACTCCAAGCTTCTCTACTAGAGTCCAGGCTGTTGGAATCTAGCAGTCAGACGAAGGAGTTGTTCAGAAGGACGGCTGTTGGGGGTTCCCTGCTCTTATACTAAATAAAGTCAGTTCTTCTTTTGGTGGCTGTGCCTCGCCTCTTCTTAAAATTAGCGACGAGGATGGGATACACCCTATGAAAAGGAAGAGGTGTGCGATTTAACCTGGATGCGTTCCTGAAAAAAATCTTTATTGGTTTGTTATTGATCGAGACTGACGTGGCGTGTTTACTACATTCCTGCAGAGCGGAGGACCCCCAGCGGCGTGTGTAATTGTTCCCTTTAAAAAGAGGTCTAGAAGCTGTCTACAAAAAACTTAGTAAGTAATTAAACTTACTTTTCAACCGTCTTGGGCCTGGAACATCGCACACGAGTGAGCGTGAACGCGTTTGAATCATTACAGCGTCTTGTGAACAGCATTGTTCTTGAGCTGTTCTTGTTTCAGCGTTCCTGCTCAGAGTCCTGAGGCTCACTGTGATTACGCGGCTTGACGTTGCGTGACCTCACGCTTTCCTTGGTCACGTTGTGCGTGCCACCATCTTGAAGGTGGGGATTTTTGTTCCTCCACGGCATAGTTGTTCTGAGATGAATCTCTGCCTAAATCACAGTTGTACTGCTACGAGTGGAAACGGTACGGATCTCCTTGGTGAATAATCCTTTGAAATCACAACATTTAACAGGGACATTACATGCAAGTGTCCATCGGTGATAGGCACACCGCCTGTTACCATAAGGTAAATACCACCGGTTTTATCACAAGGTAATTAGCATGGATACCTAAATGCTGCAAAGCATTTCAAGAGCGACATCATCAGCTAGTGCCATTTTAGTTATACACAAATTGTTATTTATTAGCTGAAGCACGAACCATGTCCAACCAGGTTATTGTTCCTCCTCCCACATTTTTTCATGAACCTGGTTCCATTTGTATGGACTGGGAAGACTAGAAAGAATCCTTTTCTACATATTTAGAAGCACTTGGAGGTGATGTATATGTTGCCAGTAGGAAACTTGCAATTTCGAAACATCATCTGGGTGTGGAAGACAGGAAAGTATAAAAAATCCTTCCTAAACCTGCAGCAAATGAAAGGAATGCTAATGAAACTTCTGATGACGATGAGGATGGATACGAAATAGCCTTGGCAATGTTGGAGGAGAGCTATGGTAAAAAGTTAAGCGTTGTGGTGGAAAGACAATTTTTTTTCGCGCAAACAATTACAAGGAGAAAAGATTGAACAATATGTTGCAGCTTTAAGGGGGTTAGCAACTACGTACAGATTTAGAGATTTAAGAGATGAGATCATTAGAGATCAGTTGATAAATGCTACAAATAACAAAAAGGTACAAGAAAAACTATTAGATTTAATGGATCCCACTTTACATAAGTCCATTGAAATTGCTAAACGTTTAGAGAATACGCCACTGTACGTTAAAGAATTAACACGTGTTGAACCTTCTGTTGAGTCCAATTCAAGTAAGGTATGTCATGTGAGTGATAGCAACTAAAACAAAAGGGGGGGATCAGAAGAAAGCAAAAAGGAAAACAAAAAACAATGTATTAATGTGAAAAAGGTGTGCTACAGATGTGGTAGCAACAGACATTCAGCTGTTCATTGTCCTGCATCGAAGAGTAGATGTTATAAATGCAAAAGAATTGGCCATTTCTGAAGAGTTTGCATGCTACTGATATGTCTCGTACAAAACCTATTGTGAATGTGATAAATGAGGATTCTGTGAATAATTCTGGTGATAGTGACATCAAAGTTATGGTAATCAATGATGTAAATGATATGTCTGGGAACATTAACGAAGCGTATAACTCACCGAAGTGCAACATAATTATAGATAACAAAATTATACCAATGTGGGCTGATTCGTGCTCTCCTTTTACTTTAATTGATAGACATAACTGGATGAACTTAGGTTCCAAGGAACTACAAGTTGCTGATGTGAATCCTGTGGGATACAGTGGACAGAAATTACTTGTGATTGGTTATTTTTCTACCACAATTACATTTTTAGATAGGGAAACTGTAGCCAAAATATATGTTGTTGAGAAAGGAAAATCCTTACTTGGATGGAGAGAACAAAAAGCCTTAAATATTATACTTAATCCTAACCATCCTGCACAGGTACTTCTTACTGAAGCACAAGATGATATTAATAGTGAGTGGGTATTCAAGTTCCCTAATCTCTTTAAAGAAAGAATTAGGTTGTTTGAAGAAATTCAGACATCATATAATTCTCAAAAAAGGAAGCATTCCCAAAGTACACAAAGTGCGAAACGTATCTTTAGCATTGAGAGGATCTCTCAAGGAGGAATTAAATAGGTTATGCAAAGAGGGCATCATTGAACCAATAGAGCATCAGAATGGTTGAGTCTGATTGTAATCGCATGCAGACCCAATGGCTGTATCTTCATGTGTGTGGACTTAAGAGACTTGAATGAATGTATATGGGTAGACCGTTATCCCTTGCCTCATATTAATGAAATGTTGGCTAGTGTAGACAATGGTAAAAAGTGCATATCATCATATCCTGTTACAACCTGAATCCAAACACTTGACATCTTTTATAACTCCTGATGGAGCTTTTCAATTTGTTCGAATGCCCTTTGGGCTGGCTTCTGCTTCGGCAGTTTTCCAAAGAGTGATGCAAGCAGTTTTGAAGGACATTCCCAATGTGCTTGTTTTTCAGGATGATGTTTTGGTTTGGGGTAGAGATAAACTGGAGCATGACAAATTGTTACAAATTGTACTTAACAAATTAGAGGAAGCGGGTCTAACCATAAGTTTACAGAAATGCAAATTTTGTCAAACAGAGGTGGATTATTTAGGACGCACATTATCTCAAGAAGGAATTAAACCTAAACTCAAACTAGTGGAAGATTTAGAGAAGGTCCCAATTACGAAAGACAAGGACCAGTTAAGGTCATTTCTTGGACTGGCTGAGTATTACTCGAGGTTTATTTTTAACTTTTCTGACCGTGTCTTTCCTTTGCGAGAATTAATGAAAAAGAATGTAACTTTTGTATGGACTGACGACTGTCAACGTGCTTTCAATGAGGTGAAAGAAGATATTGCTATTGCTAAAGCTACTGCTCTAAAACCGTTCAATCCTAAAGACAAGTACATTATTGTAACTGACACCAGCAGGTATGGTTTAGGTGCTGTATTAATGCAAATACATGATGGGAATGAAAGGGTGGTGGCCTTCGCATCACGCACGCTCAAGGGAGCTGAATGCACGTACTCCACCATAGAAAAGGAAGCATTAGCGTGTTGGTGGGGAGGAGCAACACTTTTGTCCGTTTGTATGGGGTACAAATTTTTAATTACACACGGATCAAAAACCCCTGATTGACATATTTTCCACTGCGGGTGGGGGCAGGGCCACACTTAGCATTGCAAAGTGGATATATCGTCTAGAAGAATTCAATTTCTCTGTAAAGTATGTACCGGGGGTTAGAAACATAAACGCTGATTGTCTGTCACGTCTTCCAGTAGTAAAAGTAGACAATGAAGAATTTAAAGTAGTCGATGATGATTGTTTGGTGGCTGATTTAGTTGATGTTTGTCAAGCTATAGAAGCATCGGAATGGAAGCAGGCCAGTGTAGATGATGTTGTGATTAAAAGAGTAATGGATTCTTTACCAATGAGTGAAGGATGGAAACTTCATGATGACATGTTACAATATAAGAAAGTTTAGTGTGAATTATCTGTGGTAAAAGAAATTTTAAGGAGGATTGACAAATCAGTAGTTCCTATCTCCTTGAGACCGAGATTGAAAGAATTATTACATGAGGGCCATGGCGGTATGACTGCTATGAAGAGGAAAGCAAGAGAAGATTTCTGGTGGCCTGGCCTGGACAGGCAAATCGAGAGATTTGTGAGAGAATGTGTGGAATGTTCACGTAGCAATAAGGCTCATGTGGTACAAGAAACTCCAATCCATCATGTGAAATGGCCAAAGAATGCGTGGGAGAGGTTAGCTATTGACATATGTGGTCCTTTTGATATACTAGGAGTGGGCACTAAATACGCAATTGTATTGATGGATTATTTCTCTAAATGGCCTGAAGTAACTTTTGTGTGAGAGGTCAAAACCAGTTATGTAATAGATTTTTGTGAAGAGATCTTTCGTAGAGAAGGTTGTCCGGCAGAAATGTTGTCAGATAATGGACCTTAATTTGTGTCTAATGAATTTAGTGGGTTTCTTAAAAAATGGGGCATCAAACATCTTAGGACACCAGTTTATCACCCAAGGGGAAATGGTTTAATAGAGCGCTTCAACCGAGTGTTGGGTGAATGCATTCCGATGGCTGTGCATAACAAAGAATGTTGGAAAAGTTTTGTGAAGAAGATGTTGTGGAATTATAGGACCACCCCACACTCTGTGATGGGTGAAATACCTTTTTGTTTACTTAAGGGAAGAGTCCCATGTTCCTTAGCTGTGCCTGCATGGATGGGGAGAAGTGGAAAGAAGTTTGTAAATGTAGATGCCATGAGGACAAAAGTGGAAAACTATCAATTAGCGTATGAACAAAAACACAATGACAAACTTTTCAAGAAACCTTGGTGGTTTGAGTTAGGAATGTTTGTAAGAGTACACATAGGAACTATTCATTGTAAGGGTAGTTCCAAGCTGTCTGAACCAAGGAAGATTCTATTGATCAAGGGTGACCTTTTGAAACTTTCTGATGGTAGATGGTGGAATGCCAATCGCGTTGCCAAATGCAGTGTGTTTGAGGTACGAGAATGGTTAAAGTGCAAATCTGATGGTGATGACATTCCTAGCAGAAATCTTAATGTTCGTACTAGAAATAGGTCTAGGAAGTTCCAAGATTATGTTTGTAACTAGTCTGTCTAGGAGGTTCCAAGACTATGCCTGTAATTAGTCTCATAAGTATGATTAAATATGTCTTTTTATTGTCAATTTTAAGTGAGAGGCTATGTTGTATTCCATGTTGTTTTATGTAATGAATGTTTCCCTGGCAACTCCAAGCTTCTCCACTAGAGACAAGGCTGTTGGAATCTAGCAGTCAGAGGAAGGAGTTGTTCAGAAGGACGGCTGTTGGGGGTTCCCTGCTCTTATACTAAATAAAGTTAGTTCTTCCATTGGTGGCTGTGCCTCGCCTCTTCTCAAAATATACTATGGCATGTTGAATATTAGTAGCACTTTTCTCCCATGAAATCATCTCCAGCAAGCCATAATGTTCTGAAAAATGTAATTGTAGATATCTCTATGGGTGAAGAGTTGAGTGTCAAGAATATTGGGATAGGTAGAGTCGTGAAATACCTTTTTGCTTCCTCCTAAGAGTTCAACTACTTGCTAGGGTTCTTTAGAGCAGAGAAGTAGCACCATCAGTGGGTAACGCTTGCCACAGCCACTGACAATCTTGAAAAAAATGTGGTTATACTCATTGAGGGTTGTGTTATATATACTTAGCCCTCACAATTCTCCACCTTTGTTCACAATCATCTATGAAATGTTTTCAAGCGAGAAGACAAAACACAACACATTTGTTTAAATCTAAGAAGTCTCGGTTAGGACTGCAAAGGCCTAAGTTTTAAATGGAGAATGAAAGAAGACAATTAAGAGATGTCCTTTACCATATAATCAAAACAATTCAATAAGGATCCAAAATGTAATCCTCTGTTTTGCATCAATGTTATACCGGACATCCTTTGTGTGGTTTTCCCCCAACTTTGTGCCTTTAGCCCTGATGTTTTTGCTGACTTTGTTTTTTCTGGCCTCAGGACTCTGCATACTTTAATACTGCTAATCAGTTCTAAAGTGTGTGTGCTCTCTCTCCTTTAAAACATGGTAACATTGGCTTCCACCCATTTCCTGTAGAGGACCTATGTAACTCCCAGGGACCTTCATGACATGTCTCCGACTCGACCAGACAGCTACCTACGATATGGTGCTAGGTGGGGGGGACTTTTTGCACTTGGCCTGGAACTGCCTGGGGGTGCAGAGTTATTGGAACTAGGTGGTAGCGGACTTAAAGCAGACCACGCACCTTAGAATAGAATACACACCCAGGAGCTGCCTACTGGGTAACATTAAAAGGCTGAAGGCCTGTAAAATGGCATATACAGTTTTGCAATTGGCACTGGTGCTAGTGAGATGTAGAATCGCTATCACCTGGATGGGTCAGCGTACTCCCGATATAGAGCACTGGCACAGAGACGTGAAGTAGTGGTCACTAGCAGAGGAAACCATATGAGCTCAGAAGGGATGAAAAGGTAGATGAGGACCTTACAGTCTGGCGAGATCTATGCGAAAAACTTCTAAACACAGATTCTAACAGAGGGACAAAAGACAGCGATAACTCGGATAACAATGTGGGAGATTACACGAATTTAGTGAGTGAGAGGACCTTACTTATCATCAGTAAAGGGAACAGAGTATGAGCGTGGGTTAATGGGTTTTACCTTGGACAGTGGGACTTAATGACAGGTATGTGATGGATGGTTGGAGGTGTGCCTTCTCTTGTTAAACCCACTGTGCAATGTACCTCATACTCAAAATACTGCTGTGTTCTATTTCATAAAATTGAAAAATAAAGGTTTTTTAACTCTTAGGGCGCGGCCGGAATTTCCCTGCGGTGCGCGATAATTCGGCGCGTGCACAGATCGGACGGCTCCCGGCCGTCCGACGCACACGTCCGCCGTGACGACGGACGGCCGGAAGCCGTCCGACACATGCACGGGGTTAAACATTGGCTTCCACCTATTTGGCTCATTTAATTTATTTTTAGGTCCCTAGTAAAGTGGTACAACCTGCACCCAGGGTCTGTAAACTAAATGCTACTGTGGGCCTGTAGCACTGATTGTGCCACCCACCCACTAAAGTAGCCCTTTTAAACATGTCTCAAGCCTGCCATTGCAGCCTGTGTGTGCAGTTTTAAACTGCATTCGACCTGGCTCAATAAACCTTTAGCCAGGCCAGTTATTTGTCTCTGTACACCAGCATCAGTGGAAGGACGAGAGGGACACAGGGGTCCAACCATTTGCCAGTGTTTTGCATGTGGTCAGATCATGAAGCAGAGGCCGTTTGCCTCTTTGCTTGTCAGGCTGGTAAGTGAACGAGAGGCCCTTTCACGAGTGGGATGGTCCTGGGCAGCAGGGTACATACAATAATATACTCCAGATCTCACTGGGTGCATCACGAATGAGAATCCAAACGACCAGGAATCTGGTAGGAGGAAAAATCCAGTTCAGACAAGGAAGCAGGTGTTACGTAGGGATTCTGTGAGTTCAATATGTCTACTTTGCTAAAGGTTTAATGTTCCTGCCTCTGGATAATGCTTCATGTTAGATCATTACTTGGCAGCGTCTGAATGAGAGGCTGTTAAAAGAATGGTCATGTCTTAAATGTGCACGTCCTGATCTGTAGGAAAAGACGATAGCTGGACCTTTAGGCATATAGGTGTGGTGCTGACATTTCTTGCTTGCACTCCTAGGCGGTGACCACAACATGCACACACACACCTACTCCAGAAAGGAACAGACAGGGTGGCGTCGCTGAATACAATGTTTAGCCAAGGGATGGCTGTGAGGCACGGCAAACAATATGCATACCGTATGGGAAAGAAAAGGTGTTTGCACAACCCTGGCTCTCAGTGCAGTGCGTTGCTTCCTGCCACAGTGGGAGATATGTTTACGTTCTGGCACAGAGTTTGAAATGACCATATGCTGGATTTTTCTCTAAACAAAAATCACACCCACCGTTGACACACCCACCTCTCGCATATGGTGCCTTCAAAAAAGCTTTATCGCTGTATTAGGAATGTTTGTTTATTTTGTATTTATTTTTTACAAATATGCTTTTGTTTCGGTAATACGAGCGTGGCAGGGGAAGAGCAGACATGGAAAACAAATCATTCCTTCTGTAAAACCATAGCGTAGTGACAGTCCACCATCACATGCCGACCCTCACTCCTTTTCCGCTGTAGTGGGTGTCAATGTGATCACTGGTTTCAGTCGAATGCACCAAGATCCCTGTACCCAATACTCTACAGCCAGACGAGAGATCAGACCTCCGTACCCAATATCCCACAGCCAGGTGAGAGGCAGGGTTCCTGTACCCACAAACCTACAATCTGGTGAGAGGCGAGATACATGCATCCAATATACTACAGCCAGAATAAAGACCAGACCCCTTTACCCAATATCCTAAGCCAGACGAGAGGCCAGACCCGGTACCCAATATCCCACAGCCAGGTGAGAGGCAGGGTCCCTGAGCCCAATATCCTACAGCCAGGTGAGAGGCAGGGTCCTGGAGCCCAATATCTCACAGCCAGGTGAAAGGAATGGTCCCGGAGCCCAATATCCCACAGCCAGGTGAGAGGCAGGGTCCCGGAGACCAATATCCCACAGCCAGGTGAGAGGCAGGGTCCCTGTACCAAATATCCTAAGCCAGACGAGAGGCCATATCCTGTACCCAATATTCTACAGCCAGGTGAGAGGCAGGGTCCCTGAGCTCAATATCCCATAGCCAGGTGAGAGGCAGGGTCCCTGAGCTCAATATCCTACAGCCAGGTGAGAGGAAGGGTCCCGGAGCCCAATATCCCACAGCCAGGTGAGAGGCAGGGTTCCGGAGCACAATATCCCACAGCCAGGTGAGAGGCAGGGTCCCGGAGCCCAATATCCCATAGCCAGGTGAGAGGCAGGGTCCCTGAGCTCAATATCCTACAGCCAGGTGAGAGGCAGGGTCTTTGTACCCAATATCCTACAGCCAGGTAAGAAGCAGGGTCCCGCAGCCCAATATCTCACAGCCAGGTGAGAGGCAGGGTCCCTGAGCCCAATATCCTACAGCCAGGTGAGAGGCAGGGTCTCTGTACCCAATATCCTACATCCAGGTGAGAGGCAGGATCCCTGTACCCAATATCCTAAAGCCATGTGAGAGGCAGGGTCCCGGAGCCCAATATCCTACAGCCAGGTGAGAGGCAGGGTCCCAGAGCCCAATATCCTACAGCCAGGTGTGAGGCAGGGTCCCTGTACCCAATATCCTAAAGCCATTTGAGAAGCAGGGTCCCGGAGCCCAATATCCTACAGCCAGGTGAGAGGCAGGATCCCTGTACCCAATATCCCAAAGCCAGGTGGGAGGCAGGGTCCCTGTACCCAATATCCTACAGCCAGGTGAGAGGCAGGGTCCCTGTACCCAATATCCTAAAGCCATTTGAGAAGCAGGGTCCCGGAGCCCAATATCCTACAGCCAGGTGAGAGGCATGGTCCCTGTACCCAATATCGTAAAGCCATGTGAGAGGCAGGGTCCCGGAGCCCAATATCCCACAGCCAGGTGAGAGGCAGGGTTCCTGTACCCAATATCCTCCAGCCGGGTGAGAACTGTAAGTGACTAAGTGCCCTAGTGGAACGGTGAGTGGTCAATGCAGCCTTTTATCCTTCGAAGAAGGATACGTGAGTGCCATTAAATTGATTAAAAGTAACAGCTGCTTCTGGTAGCCCTATAGAAATGACAAAACGGTGGCAGCCAGCAATTCATAACAAGCATTGAAAATGCAACAGGTCTCGCCTTTTATTAAGTTGAAGCCATTTGCTTTGCTAATGGTATTATATAGCAAAGCAAATGGCTTTAACTTAATAAAAGGCGAGGCCTATTGCATTTTTAATGCTTGTTTTAGGACTTGTGCCTTGTATAGGGCCCTCAAACAATTCCTTTTTCATAGATGAATTACATGGACGTTGGCTCTCTTGTGCTATGTGCAGTTTTTTGTCCCAAGATGCATACATATGTTGAGCGTGGGCCCCTATAAAAGGACGCATAATTAACCATCTGTCCTAGGAAGCTTGTTTCCGGTCCAGGGAAGACATGGCATGGCATGGCAGTTCGGGCTGGACTGTTCCCATGAGGCACAGGGTCAGACTGATTTGCATATGGCCATGTCTGAACTGGGGTGGCAGAGTGGGCTAAAGAATGGTGATGGATTAAACCCAGATCAGTTGACTGGGGGTGAGTGCTTGCAATGTTCAACACTCCGTCCATCATTTCCTTTGGTTTTTGCTCTCTTGTGCTATGTGCAGTTTTTTGTCCCAAGATGCATACATATGTTGAGCGTGGGCCCCTATAAAAGGACGCATAATTAACCATCTGTCCATATGTTCCCTTTGACAGGTAAGGTGTGAGGGAAACGTCAATGAGCCCCACTGCTGGGCCATACGTGACGTCATTAATGGGGCAATGCGAGCTGAAATTGGCTTTGCCTTCATGGATGTCATATGCGATGCCGAATTTGATAGGCTATAGCTACTGCCCACTTCCTGTCCCCTTGCTATTAGATAAGCGCTTAGAAGCAGGCAAACGTGAGTATGAGCAAACCTTCGTAATTGATATATGTCAATGGAAGAGTCTTTTCCACGATGGTCATTCTTGCTAAGGTTGTAACTGTAGTATTTCTTTCTCTTTTTAAAAAGAAAACAGCCGTCCATAAAATATTGATTTCGCGTTATGATTTCAGAAGTTCCAGCTTTAGTTTTTTCCGAGATAGATGGGAGTCGGCAAATCCTACACTTTGGATTGTAGCACATTGTAAAATGCAGAACAGGGGCCAGAAACGCCTTTACTTTTTTAACCTCCTCCCATAAAGCGAAGGAGACCATTCAGAAGGATAACGAACGCTGCTTGATTGCTTCCTAATATTCCCATGGTGGGAGGGCTGCCTCAAGCCCCTTGTTCCGTCCGGTAGTGGGCATGCCTTTCAAGTGTGGTTTCCAGGGATATGTATCACCTTCTTCCTAAATAAAAATATATTAACGTTTCATATAGCGCTTTGTACGTGTACTTTTGTCAGTCTGGACGCTGTAAATATTATGTGCTATTTATTACAGCATAAAGAAATACGATTACATTTTCTCACCCACACTTGAAGCGAAATTATTTGTCTCGTGACACTGGACACCTTTTTTCTTTTTCTCTTATGACTGGCCTAACCGTTGCCAACCCCTCGCCCCCCGAATAATAAAGGTAATAATAGTGTCTTTCTGCAGCGGTTCATTTAGTAAAAACATGCTATAACCAAATTCTTTTTTATTTTCTTGTCAATCAAAGGTCAGCTGTTTTATTGTTAACCTGTGAGAGAAAAGTATTTTGACGTGCTTTTCTCGTTTAACGTCTTTTTTGTGTTTAGTTCGAACGCCATTTTGTGGATCTGTTTTAGCTGATATCTCTTTTACAAACCCCTTTACACCTCTCAAGAGCTGTTTGAATAGTTGTGGGGTTGAAGCTGTATGTGTGTGGAGGGGGGGGGGGGCGGTTCTACAACTGCGTGGGGGTTCTCAGCAAATATCACTCACTGGGGCAGCTGTGCGTTCAGAGTCCCTCATGGGTCTCTGGAGTGGCTCTCCACCCCTCAAACTTCAGCGACTCCCTCGGGTGTTCCTGTGGAAGGTTCACGGGAAGCCCCGGCGCTGGGTGTGTGCCAGTCTCGCGAGGGGCAGAGCGGTGTCTGCGCCTCCTCAGAGACCTGGCACCAGGGAGATGCAGTGCCAGATAACCGCGCACTGTAAACACACGGCCAGGGTAGGCGCAGCACATTCAGGCGGCGTCGGAGGAGGCAATGGTCTCTGCCTTACATGAAAACCAGAGGGGCTCAGTAAATACCCAGACAATAACTTTATTTATCGGCACGTGAGTCGAGGGAGGACTCCTTCAGTCTTTTAGAGCCGTCCCAGTTGGACTGGCTCGCGAGCCGTCCCAGTTGGACTGGCTCGCGAGCCGTCCCAGTTGGACTGTCTCGCATGACTGGTTTCTTATCTTTATGGGGCCATGTGTTTGGCCCCATAAAGATAAAAAAAACGTTTACGCCAGCAGTAAGTCGGGGCAGCTAGTCCAACTGGGACGGCTCTAAAAGAGAAAAGTGGACGTCACTAGATGCTCTTTTCCAATCGCTGGCCACCGTTTAGCATAAACGGTGACGCCAGCCAATGGAAAGGAGGGTCGGGGCTTAAAGCCCACTAGCGAAATCTAGCCTGATACATTAAATCTCGCCAGCGAGACTGCACATGTCTGCGAAGTCTTACGCCAGGTGAGACCTAAAAAGGGAAGTCATTTGTAAAAATAGCTGCCGACATTTAACACTAGTCTTTGCAGTCCAATTCTAAAGTCATTCATGGGAACCCATCGAGGGCATGTTCGGTAGCTTTGAACAGCAACATATCTCCGAGCGGTTACTCAGGAGGGATCGACTAAGGGGAGACGAGGAGTCAAGGGAGGCACACACAAGGGTACCTCATCCACCATGCTTGATAAGCTGCTCTGAGCGAAGAACTCAGTTAAGGGAACATGTATGTTCCGAGAAACGGCTGAAATTAAATCAGGACGTTCTTTAAATGCACCGAGGGCAACGAGGTGCATGTTGTTACTGCAAGCACGTCAGAACCTATTGTGGGTCCTGGGACAATGATCGGAAGCGGGGCCTTTAAGGCGAGGACCCGCTTCACAGTGGACACTGTTCTGCATGGACAGTTAAAGCACAGCCCGTGTCTGGCGCCATCTAGCGGTGTTAGATATGATGGCTGTCTCGGTAACTAAATGCTCCAGCGCGAGCGCAGGGCCTTAATAGAAAGAGCCTGGGCAACAGTGAGCCCCCTGTATCCCCCACCCGCGTTTTAAGGCACCGACTTTGCAGTCACGTTTTTTTCTGTTGTGTCGCACTGCCTCGCTCTGGATGTTGGTGTCTCCTCAACAAAAGCACGCCAATTAGGTCATTTCACTAGGAAGTTGCACATAGTGTACACGATGTCGTAGCAAGTATTATATTTTGGAACAGTATTTGTTTAGTATAAAGTTTAATGTTATCTTGTCGCTGCGTCACATTATACACTGTGGGCTTATTTACAAGCCTCTTGCACCACTTTTGCGTCACGTTTCCCATGTTAAAAGTGACGGTAAAGTGGCGCAAGGGGCTTGTAAATCTGCCCCTGGGTAGTTCACAAAATGTCGTGAACCTTCTCAGTAAAGAGCTGCAACGCTGAACCAGATCCATATGTGCGCGGACAAGAGCCGCACCCTAAATAGAACTGCGGATGTCCTACATTTTAAGAGGGTGATGTCTATAAAATATGCATACTGCGAGGCGAGACCCCTTGTCAAGCGCTCTTCTAAGCACCGGCTCGCTAATGAAGCCGTAGTTCTCCCTTCCTCCGCCCGGGCTGCGTGACAGCACCGGCACACATTCCATTGGGCCCTTACACAGGCTTACAACGGCCAACATCTGCAGAGAAGGTCACATAAATTGATTTAAAGGGTGCAACACAAGCATATCCAATCGTGCTTCTGCAGAGGGCCGTATATCTTTGTTGGGAGAGTGGCATCTGGCGCGCACATGGACCGGTGACAGCACCGCCCTGCCACGCACAGATGGAGCCTGGACTCCGGGGAGGTTCCGCCCAATCAGGGAGCTCGCCCTACAAATACTCGCACGCGCGAGTCCTCCGCGTGGAACTCAAGCGATTCCTAGTTCTCGCAGGCGCGTTCCCTCCATCACATTTAAACATTAGTAACATTCTCTGATTTATGCGATACAACAACATTCTATCGTCGAGGCAAAGACATTCTATCGTCGTGACATGCGCAAGGCGAACTTTTACGCAGGAAGGTTCCGGTGCACCGCTTTCTGCAGCAAGGCATGATGGTTATTTTTTTTTTAAGTAATTGCTCGTCTGGCAGGCGTGCTGAAAATTAAATTAGTTGAACTTTTTCATTAGACGTCTTTGGCAAAATAAATGTATTAGACGAAGAGCATTTGGCAATTAAAAGTGACAGGTGCATTGACTGCGCGGTGCATTTAAATCACATCGATAAGCTTCATTCGTCAAAAGATTTAGCGGAATGCATTTTTTAAACCCCATCCATTATGATAAATTTCACAGAGAGGAACATTGTAGTGTAACCAAATGAGGGAGGCAAGACAGGATTGATGCTTTGTTCGTTTATTCTTATCTTCGGTACACAATTACGGCCCACGAGGAGCAGCGGGGGAAATGACCGCCGGCTCGTGTCCTCGCGCTCTTCTGCCCTGCCTGCCCGCCCCCCGACGTCACAGCCATCCTCGACACCGGATTGGCCGGTGACGTCAGGCGGCATGCAAGCAGAAACAGGACTACGGTGTTAGGAACGAAGCGTACGTTACATCACGTACAACATCTCCCTTTCTTAACAAAAATAGAGAACTATACATAATAATCATCTCATAACAAAATCTTCGAACCTTTTAGGTGCCCTGATATGCCTTGCAGGTCTGCGGGGAGTGATTTGCATGTTGGCCCCCGCGCTGCGGTTGGCCGTACCACCTTGGCTCGCACTCATCACATTGCGACTGTCATCCCTCACTGACATGGGACTGCTGTCGCCCTGGCTGTCCACGCCCGCTAGGCCATGGCACGGACTCGTACCATCCTCAGTGGTCCCATCAATGTCCGCTTGCACCTGCCATTCGTACATACCATCATCGACCTCATTCTCATGCACCTGGCTGCCTCTCATGATGATCTCTTCTTGACCTGCCTTGAGCCTGACAATGTCGTCCTTGCTCCGCCATCCCCCACCTTCCAAACAGACAGCTCCCTTAGTCACTCCTTGAACTCGTGCAGGGGTCTGGAAAACAGACTCTCCCTTCAACACTTTGGTTGGTTTCTTCACCAACACCCAATCCCCCTGCGCTACCTCTTTGACTCTGGCTCTATTCACCTCATCAGCGTACCGCTTGTTGCTTTCCTGTTTGGCCACAATCCTTTCCTTAACCCTCAGCCTCTCATCGGATACATCTTCAGGTACCTCCCTCATGTCATACCACCTATCAAGTTTGGGAGTAAGCTCGCTCATACACCTTCTCCCTCTCATCAGGTAGAACGGAGTGTGCCCCGTGACTGCATTGGGCGTGTTGTGAAATGTGTGTACCTTGTCCGCCAGAAATGCCTTGACATCCAATTTGGAGGCAATTGCCTGCTGCACACCCTCCTTCAAGAACCTATTCATGCGCTCGACCTGCCCATTGCTCTTTGGGCTGTACAGCGGGGTTTTCTCCTGCTTGATCCCCAATCTGGACAGGAAGTCCTTCATCTGCCTGGAGACCAACTGTGTGCCGTTATCGGACATCAAAACCTTCGGCTGTCCTTCATTGGCGAAGACCTTCTTCAGCTCCCTGATCACACGTTCGGTGGTAACCTCCCTGACGAACTTGTAGTGGATCCATTTGGAAAAGTAATCCGTAAGGACGATGAGATGTCTGCAATCGTCGGGCAGCAGGGTAAACGGGCCCGCGAAATCAATAGCGACTTTGATCCATGGACCAGCAGGAATGTCCACCAACTGCAGCGCATTTCTCGCCGTCTTCCAGTGCTTGTCGGCCCTCAAACACGGTCCGCACCGGTCGATAAAACTGTTGACCTCGCCGCACATCCCTGGCCACCAGTAGTATTGCTTGAGTAAGGTCCTTGTGGCGGTAGCGCCCGGGTGACCCTTGTGAGCTAACCGGATTAGTTTATCTCTCAATCCTTCCGGCGGCACAAACAGATCATGTCTTTTCACGAAGCCGCCCTCGATGGAGAGTTCGGGGCTAACCTGCTGGAAACTTCTGAGCGCACCGTTCAAGTTCCGGATCGGGGGCCAGCGAGCCATAATGTGATCCATCACCCTACGCATAGTCGTGTCTTTCTCTTGGGCCGCCATCCATTCCTCCTCCGAAATGGATCCTTCGCATATGGCCGTAGCATCCACCAGCGCCACTACGCATTCCGTGTCATCCATGGATCCGTCCCCCTCGCCGCTGACCGGCAAGCGCGACAAGCAATCCGCTCTGCAATTGAGGCCGCCCTTGATGTGTCTGATGGTGAAATGATACTCCTGCAGCCTGGACATTAGCCGCAAAAGCCTCGAGCTGGCCTTCCCGTTGCCGCGGCCTTCGCCGTCCATCATGTAGATTAAAGGCTTGTGGTCCGTGACCAGTTCGAACTCCATGCCCCACAAATAGTTCCTCAGCTTCTCCACGGCCCATACGCATGCAAGCGTCTCCCTCTCAATGGTGCTGTAATGCTTCTCAGCGTCACTCAGTGACCGGGAAATGAAAGCGACCGTGTTCTCCGTCTTCCCATGGAACTGGCAGAATACCGCACCGATACCCTTGGCGCTTGCGTCGACTGTAATCACATTCCGGAATGCCCTGTTGTATGGCTGTAGCACGGGAGCAGCCACGATGGCCTGCTTGACGGCATCAAAAGCAGCTTGTTGGGCATGCGCCCACGTGAATTTTTCGTTCTTCCTCAGCAGCTTCCTTAGGGGCTCCACGATGGTCGCATATCCCTGCATGAATTTGGAGTAATATTCGCTGAGCCCCAGGAACGATCGTAGGGCGTCTTTGTCTCCGGGGCACGGGGCATCACGTATGGCCCTCACCAGGTCATCTTTTGGCGCAATGCCCTCCGCGGTCAGCACGTGTCCCAAGTAGTCGATCCTACCCTCCATGAACTTGCACTTGTCCTTGGAGACAGTCATCCCTTTGTCGCGTAGTACCCCCAGCACTTCTCCCAGCAGCTCCAGGTGCTCCTCTTCACCCGCCGTGTGGACTAGAATGTCGTCCTGGAAGGCTTCAACCCCCTTCATGTCGCCGAAGAGCAAATCCATCAGTCTTTGGAAGACACCGGAAGCTGAGGCGAGGCCGAACGGAAGGCGGACGTACCTGTAGGCACCGAACGGGGTAACAAAGGTGGTAAGCGCCTTGGACTCCTCCGTGAGGCACACCTGGTGGTATGCGGACTTCAGATCAATCAAGGTGAAAAATCGCGACCCAGATGTAGAAGACAGGATCTCTTGGATGTTGGGTAGAGGGTGGCAGTTTACCAGAATGTTCCTGTTCAAAGATCGCAGGTCCACACATAGCCGAATGTCCCCTGTCCTCTTCTTCTTGGACACCACGATTGCGGACACCCACTCTGATGCGCCTGCTTCTTCTATCACTCCCTCCGACTTCAACTTATCCAGCACAGCCTTTAGCTCCCCCCTGACAGAGAGAGGAACAGCCCTGACCTTGTGTTTTATCGGCACGGCACCCTCTTTCAGTCGTATGGCGTGCACGAATCCTCTCACACACCCTACTTTGTTTTCAAACACAGACTCAAATCTGCCGATGACCTCAGCTAATCCCTCATGTAAATCATCCGGCTGCACGTAGCCGACCCAATCCTCCCTCAGGACTATGGGATCATCCGCCCCCGGGACTAGCATCACCCCCAGCTTGGCCAGATCCTTCCACCCCACCAGGCTCCTCCCTTTCTCAGCCACATAGATCTTCGTTCTCACTGTTCGCCCTCTGAAAGTGAGGAAGTCCCAGAAGTACCCCATCATCTCTATGTCTTTCTCCCCAAAAGCCTTCGGGTTCACATCCGTCTCATGCAATTTCACACCTTGCCACTTCAACTCGTACGTGGTGTCAGAAATCAGGGTAATGGGGGAACCGGAATCGGCCGTAAATGGCAGCTCAACTGCACCAATCAGAACGGAGCCAATAGGCCCCTTCACTCTCCCATCCTCAGCATCAATGGACAATACAATGTCCGCATCAGTATCGGCATCGCAGTCGCTCACCGAGCTCACTTTCACGCTCCCACCAGGTCTCCTGGCTTTGCATACTGCCGCAAAATGGCCCACTCTCCTGCACTTAGAACAACTCTTGGACAGCGCAGGGCATGTCCTGCTATCCGCCAGGTGATCCCTTGACCCACACCTAAAACAAGCGAGTGGCTTCCTGCCCCCCCCTTTCTCGCTCGCCACCCTGTCTGGGGTCCTGGATGCACCTCTATGTTTGTCCTGCACCAAGAACACATTAGAAGCCTGGTTCGTGCTCGCAAGTTCTTTCGTGGACACCATGGAACGTTCAACGGCCTTCGCAATGGCCACCACATCCTTCAGCGACGGATTCCTGCAAGAAAGCAACCGCTCCTGCACCTTTTTGGAATGGCAGTAGAACACCACCTGGTCCCTGAGGTAGGTATCAGTCATCTCCCCGAATTCACAGTCCTGTGCCAACACACGTAGACAGGCAATATACTCCTCGATAGTCTCACCTTCCTCCTGCTTCCGTAAGGCGTATTTGTGGCGCCCCACCATGATATTACCCTCCTCAGAGTATTGCAGTTCGAGCCGCTTAACCGCCTCCTGGTACACGTCTAGAGGGGCAAGGGCCCCCGGGGGGTCCGTATAGACGGGCAAACTGTCAAAAACCTCCTGGCCTGCTTTCCCCAACAGTCCGAACAGAAGCGACTTCTTGCGTGCAGCGCTATAGCCCTCGCCGTCAATGGAGACGATGTAATTCTCGAATGCGCGCAGCCACCCCTTCCACTTCATACATGGCTTACCAGGCGAGTCCAGAAAGAGGGGCGGCACACATATGTTGATGGGTTGCGCCATGGCAGGAGAGCAGGTACACGTGGGGCAGCAACGCAGATCCTGGACACTCCCCACCGAACTCGGAAGGACACCCCGACCGCAGGGATGTAGACGTCAGGCACTGCAGCAAGAAACGCGGCCTCAGGAGATGGAAGCTCCCACTATCAGCAGAGAAGGCGCTCCCCCACCGCAGCTCACCAGCGCAGCTCACGGAGTCGTCGGGGCGAGACAGCACCACAGGTCAGCAGGCAGCCCCCAGCAGCACACCAGCAGGGCTTCGAGGCAGGAGGGACAGGCAGGCAGCAGAAAGCAGTAGCCTTAAACTGGCGCACGGGAAACAGCAAGGCGAGACCAGCGTGAGGAACAGCACATGGGGACATCTGGCATCAATCAATTCACTCGCGGGCCGTAATGTCCGTTTTTAACCCTCGTCGCCATTTGTAGTGTAACCAAATGAGGGAGGCAAGACAGGATTGATGCTTTGTTCGTTTATTCTTATCTTCGGTACACAATTACGGCCCACGAGGAGCAGCGGGGGAAATGACCGCCGGCTCGTGTCCTCGCGCTCTTCTGCCCTGCCTGCCCGCCCCCCGACGTCACAGCCATCCTCGACACCGGATTGGCCGGTGACGTCAGGCGGCATGCAAGCAGAAACAGGACTACGGTGTTAGGAACGAAGCGTACGTTACATCACGTACAACAAACATGCTACGGTATTACTTAAAATACGGCTCCATCCTGAGGCAATCGATTTCTTAAACAGCTGCATCGACTCCTGCGTCCTTCTCTTTAGAAAATGAACCAAACGGAGAAACACTGGGGCGGGGGTGGATTCACAGAGAAACAAGCAGACATGCGCAAACCCAAGGCCCATAGCCTCACACTCTAAGCAGAGCGCAGCTCTCCATGTGTGCAACTAACCCTACATCGACAGACTTTCCGCAGGCATTACATCTACTTTCTGGTTCATTGTTACAAAGCAAGGCATCTTAATTTTTTCCCTTTTTTTTTTGTTCACATGGAAAATACATTTAAAGAAACCCTTTTACCTTGTTTTTGGTCGTTTTACAAAACCTATTTTACTTTTAAACACAAAGATTCGGAATTGCACAAATTGGGTATTAAAACCACTGGAAAGATGAATGAATACTGACATAATTATAATTTTATGGGGATTCACTGCCTTCACAATTCTCACCCTCCTATTCCCCAAAATGGAAACAGATGTTCCCATCACCAACTCTAATTTTACAAAAAGCAGGAATTACAGGATGCAACCGCTGCAAATGGAAAAACTTTCACTTTGCCGCGTTCAGGCTGTAGTGCTTGTTGTTCATTCATACAATAGAGAGGTGAGGCAGTTTGTGATGTGATAGGACTCAGAGCTCCTGTCCAGGTGAAGATACACCTTGTTGTCACCTATGAACTTACTGAACTAAGGCCCAGAATTAGCCCCTAGCAGACGGAGTACCATCCCTCACGGTGACAGAGGACTGAACGTCCCCCACCCTCACGGTCCGTAGCCTGTCCTAGTTAGAGGTGAGACTGACCAAGTGTTCATCTCTGTATGGTGAAAGGAACCAGTGTCATGGCAGTTACCGTCAAGGTACAAAAAGTTGGTGGACCGCCACTGTCTTAACGGCCATCCACCAAACTTTTTTTTTCCCCCTGTTTTTCTGAAACCAAGTCGCCAAAATGGGAGTGGATCATTGAAAAACAAAAACAAATGACCCAAAAACACTAAAAGATTTCTCCCAGGATGAGTGTGGTCATATTTTTTAAAAAAATCATCTGTTCCTAGATAACAAACAAAAGAAAACCATCTCTAGAGTGTGTGGAATGATGGCTTTACTCTGAAAGCCCTTACTCTGTCGGGTGCTGTCAAAGGTAGCTTATCCTCAGTGTCGCCAAAAGGGCCTCCGTCAACGGAAAGGTGATGGTCAACCTCCCTTACAAGAGGTGGGCGCACCGTTAGTTTAGTGGACAGGGTGCTCTGTTGCATTTACTGGGAAGAGGTGTGGCGCCGCGGCCAGGGCGAGCGACTCCGGAATCTGGCGATCACGGTTCGATCCCCGGCGCCGGAGGCAGCTTAGCCCAGCACCCTGTGATTCTGGGCAATAGCTTGCTTAATCTTCCCGACGGCCCCCGGCGCCTACAGACCCTTACGGGTGATTGTTCGCGCTTTACAAATGTGGATTACGCAGAGAATCCCGTCTGTCACCCTGTAAACCATCCCCTAAGGGTGCAGGAGTTCAGTAATGTAAGCTAAAGTGATGAGAATTAATAATAACTTACTTTTATAATGCACATATACTGTTAGTATACAATTGATTGACCACAGAAAGGAGGACAGCTGAATATGCCTTGTCAGTATTGAAACTCAGGACTGGGAGTCTGCAGGTAGTTGCAGGTTTTGGCAGGGAGTGCTGAATCCAATCAGCTATCCTGCTGGCTTAGGGAGAATAAATGACAGTAGTGTATGGCACACATCCGGTCCTGTGAAATTTTAATACTGAAAAATGTGAAAATTAATGAAATGCTTACCACCACAATACTGGGGATGACAACTCCCTGCTTCACATTATTAGATCACCGCACACTAGACAGCACAGCTGTCTTATATGCAAAAGACATTTTGAGGACTTTGAGAAAGTAGACCTGGGAATGCATTCTGCCCGAGGCTTGCTACTGGCTTTGTGGTTTATAACAAACTTTTTCTGGCTTTTGATTTGCTGTCTTTATTTGCTTTAGACTGTGCAGCTTGCGTTCGTATCTCTACATGCTAACGCCATGTTTACAGTAATTCTTCTACACATTCGTTTTCTGTAATAAACAGGCCTTTAAATCTTGTTCTTATATCATCACATTTGCTGGGCATTCAAAGACCGAGGTCAAATGTCAGGCTGTGTTTTCATGGGAGCCTGGTGTTTATTTTTGCTTTCTGCTGATTTAAAAGTTAGACCAAAAATCAACAAGGGGTCTTGACTCTACTCAGTAAGGCTGAGCCAATGTAACCAAAACCAAAACAAAGTGCCAATACTGAACACCACTTTACATGATACTACAACATAGGGCCAATGAAAAAAAATCAAAGGACCCTGACCAACATATTTGAATTCTCAGTTTTATTTTCAAAATTCTTTAAATAGTTTTCAAGCAGTACAAAACCTTTTATCTGTTTCACTCAAAATTGAATAAACAATGGAAAACTGTATACAAATACAAATAATCACCAAAGAGACACCACATTCACTCTGTCACTGCATCCATTCAATACACACTCATTTATAGCCCAACCAGCAATTCAGACATACTACAAACAACAACACGATCCCCAGCCGGTTAGGCCACACTAATTCGTTTTTGAGAGGCACAACCAAGAAGGGGAAACAGCGTAAAGAGCCAAACAACGGTGTACTTATGCTACAGTCTTTAGAAGGTACACAAAGTAATATCAATCATCAAATCCACAGTGAGCAAGAAATTATTTAGTGTACCAACAACCAAATTATTATCACAACGTTTGCTCGACGATAAAGCGACACATTTAAAACCCAATCATTACCAGGCTGCTCTTCAGGACCAAGAAATCTAGAAAAGAGAAACACTTTCTCTTACTAGTCAAGTACAATGATGTGAAAAAAAACTTTCATGAAAATACAACCCCTGGCGTATAATTGGCTTACCTTAGTCTAACGTCTCTGAGCCTACTGTGCTCTGCGATTTATCAGTGAACCAATGTGTCTGTGAGTAAAAATTAAAAAATGAAAGTAAAATCAACAACCAAAATGTCCTCAACTTAAGTGCTTATTGAACATGTCTAAGACTGTCTGAATCGACTTACAATATGGTGTCCAAATGCTCAGCTACACAATCAGCAGCCCAAAACGTCCTCAACTTCTTTTGTTGGATACAAGTGATGACTGTGTCCTCGCAACTCCTGTCCGTGAAAATGTCTGGAGGAATGAGGGGGGTAAACAATTAGGAGCCCCTGTTTGGACCGAAGGCAGATCAATGCATGTAAAACACGAGGCAACATACATTAAACGCTAATGCGAGAAGGCGGATTCTTGTAATTGAGTTTTATTATTCTTCCGTATCTCGGACATTAGAGGAAACACGGGCCATGTCTACAAAGCAAATTAAGTATCGATAAAGAAGATGTAATGCACCATAGTTCGCTGGCAATGCCGGAGGAAGGATTCACTCCAAGTGGTGTCAGAATAACTGGACAGTCTCACGGCCGCTTGTGGATCACAGGCGGAAGGTAACATACCTGAAAATTCGTATGCTCGCCGGCCATTCTATTCCGTAAACAGGCAGATGCGTTGGGGCTCGTCGCGTGTGATGTTAACTTGGCCCGGGATTTATGGGAATGCTATAACTCATGGGAAATGTAGTCCTGTCATGGCGCCTAGGAAACAAAGGACGGCCTCATTCAATTACAATAAACACAACTTTATTTGAAGTCAGGTTTTGGACGCTTTGGTGAAAATAAACAAGCACGTGATTCCTCATTCCTATTTTAACACTGCAGTGTTTAACATACGAGATGTTGCCAATGATTTTTAGGGGTTGTAATCCAAGATCATAGAAGGCCATCATTCTACACTAAGGTGGATTAAGTGCGAAGCAGCAAATGCATTGGTGCCTTTTTGGAAACCCACCCTGTATGAGCACATGGAATGAAGCTGACTAACAGGGTGGAAATAGCCTCTTTGAACATGCCACCTGGACGACATCAGAGTTTGTATAGTTCAGGTATCAGAGTTTGTACAATTCAGAAACTTCTTTCAATCCATTAGTCGCAGTGTTAAATTTCAAGATGAGCATAGCCTCTAGTTGAGATAGTCGCAAATCTGTATCGCCACCTCTTGAATTTAATTCGATTCTGGAGATCACTGTCCATCTCAGGTCTCTTTCCATGTGTCCTTTTAATTTCTAATGGTTGACCAGTGGGGCATTTTCTACATTCCTCTTAATTCTGGATTTATGTTGCGTGATTCTTTGACAAATTTGCTGGCTAGTTTTTCCCACATAGAGTTTTGGACATGGGCAGAGCATGCCATAAACTAAGCCTTTGGACTTACAATTAGTGAACGTTTCGTGTTTCCAATGTATCCCTTCATGGGAGAATACTGAACCTTCCATTGTCTGCTCGCAACAAGAGCAGGACCCACATTTATGATGTCCACTCACTCATGTCAACCCAACATACTCTCAAAGAGTTGGTGTAAAGGGCTTGGGTAACTCCGCACGTACCACATGATTTGCAATGCTTTTCTCCTTCTTCAAGGCAAACAGAGGTACCTGTGATAATGTTTTATCTAAGTTCTTAACCAGGTGCCAATTTTGGTGATAATTTTCTTTAGTTGGTTAGAGTTAGGACAAAAAGTGGACACGCAAACTAGTCGGTCCATCTCTGGTCTTTCTTTTTTCTCTAGAAGCGACTCACGTGGTGTCCACCACGCTCTCTTCATTGCGTTTTTAAAAAGTCTCTTAGGGTAACCTCTATCGATCAGTCGGTTAAGCAGATTGTTTGCATGCAGGAAATATTCATCCTTGAAAGAGCAATTACGATGGATTCTTAAAAATTGCCCGAAGGGCAAGTTTTGTTTCAAGCTCCTTGGACGATTGCTCGTATAATGGAGGGCCTTATTTCTGTCCGTCGGCTTTCGAAAAAAAGTTCTGACCAATTTGCCTTCTGAGGGATATACTTCAACATCTAGAAAAGTAATTCGATGTATATAAGAGTTGAGGCTGAATTTGATGTCTTCTGTCCTAGCATTAAGCCAAATGAAGAAGTCACTTAATTGTTCTTGTGACCCAGTCCATACCAAGAAGATGTTGTCTATGTAACGCATCCAGATGGAAATAAACTCTTGAAAAGGATTGTTGTTATAGATACATTTTTCTTCGTACATGCCCATGAATAACACGGCCAGCTCAGGAGCAAAAGGACAGCCCATAGCGACTCCCTTTCTCTGATAAAAGAAATCACTTCCAAAGCAAAAGTAGTTTTTCTGTAATGCAAACTTCGCCAATTGGATGATGAAACAGGGTGATGCTAGGACAGAAGACATCAAATTCAGCATCAACTCTTCTAAACATCGAATTAATTTTCTAGATGTTGAAGTATATCCCTCAGAAGGCAAATTGGTCAGAACTCTTTTACGAAAGCCGACGGACAGGAATAAGGCCCTCCATTATACGAGCAATCATCCACAGAGCTTGAAACAAAACTTGCCCTTCGGGCAATTTTTAAGAATCCGTCGTAATTGCTCTTTCAAGGATGAATATTTCCTGCATGCAATCTGCTTAACCGACTGATCGATAGAGGTTACCCTAAGAGACTTTTGAAAAACGCAATGAAGAGAGCGCGGTCGACACCACGTGAGTCGCTTCTAGAGAAAAAAGAAAGACCAGAGATGGACCGACTAGTTTGCGTGTCCACTTTTTGTCCTAACTCTAACCAACTAAAGAAAATCATCAACCAAAATTGGCTCCCGGTTAAGAACTTAGATAAAACATTATCACAGGTACCTCTATTTGCCTTCAAGAAGGAGAAAAGCAAATCATGTGGTACGTGCGGAGTTACCCAAGCCCTTTACACCAACTCTTTGAGAGTATGTTGGGTTGACATGAGTGAGTGGACATCATAAATGTGGGTCCTGCTCTTGTTGCGAGCAGACAATGGAAGGTTCAGTATTCTCTCATGAAGGGATACATTGGAAACATGAAATGTTCACTAATTGTATAGTCCAAAGGCTTAGTTTATGGCATTCTCTACCCATGTCCAAAACTCTATGTGGGAAAAACTAGCCAGCAAATTTGTCAAAGAATCACGCAACATAAATCCAGAATTAAGAGGAATGTAGAAAATGCCCCACTGGTCAACCATTGGAAATTAAAAGGACACATGGAAAGAGACCTGAGATTGACGGTGATCTCCAAAATCGAAGTAGATTCAAGAGGTGGCGATACAGACTTGCGACTATCTCAACGTGAGGCTATGCTCATCTTGAAATTTAACACTGCGACTAATGGATTGAATGAAGTTTCTGAATTGTACAAACTCTGATACCTGAACTATGCAAACTCTGATGTCATCCAGGTGGCATGTTCAAAGAGGCTGTTTCCACCCTGCAAGTCAGCTTCATTCCATGTGCTCATACAGGGTGGGTTTCCAAAAAGGCACCAATGCATTCGCTGCTTCGCACTTAATACACCTTAGTGTAGAATTATGGCCTTCTATGATATTGGATTACAACCCCTATAAATCATTGGTAACATCTCGTATGTTAAACACTGCAGTGTTAAAATAGGAATAAAGAATCACATGCTCGTTTATTTTCACCATAGCGTCCAAAACCTGACTTCAAATAAAGTTGTGTTTATTGTAATTGAACGAGGCCGTCCTTTTTTTCCCAGGCACCATGACAGGACTACATTTCCCATAAATCCCGGGCCAATTTAACGTCAGACGCGACGAGCCCCAACGTGTCTGCCTAATTACGGAATAGAACGGCCGGCGAGTATACAAATTTTCAGGTATGTTATCTTCCGCCTGTGATCCATAAGCGGTCGTGAGACTGTCCAGTTATTCTGACACCGCTTGGAGTGAATCCTTCCTTCGGCGTTGCCATTGAACTATGGTGCATTACACCTTCTTTATCGATACTTAATTTGCTTTGTAGACATGGCGCTTGTTTCCTCTGATGTCCGAGATATGGAAGAATAATAAAACTCAATTACAAGAATCCGCCTTCTCGCATTAGCGTTTAAGGTATGTTGCCTCGTATTTTACATGCATTGATCTGCCTTCGGTCCAAACAGGAGCTCCTAATTGTTTACCCCCCTCATTCCTCCAGAAATTTTCACGGACAGGAGTTGCGAGGACACAGTCATCACTTGTATCCAACAAAAGAAGTTGAGGACGTTTTTGGTTGCTGATTGTGTAGCTGAGCATTTGGACACCATATTGTAAGTCAATTCAGACACTCTTAGACATTTTCAACAGGCACTTAAGTTGAGGACATTTTGGTTGTTGATTTTATTTTCATTTTTTTATTTTTACTCACAGACACATTGGTTCACTGATAAATCGCAGAGCACAGTAGGCTCAAAGACGTTAGACTAAGGTAAGCCAATTATACGCCAGGGGTTGTATTTTCATGAAACTGTTTTTTTTCACATCTTTGTACTTGACTAGTAAGAGAATGTGTTTCTCTTTTTCTAGATTTCTTGGTCCTGAAGAGAACCCTGGTAATGATTAGGTTCGAAACGCTTCGACCTAGCGTTGCTTTATGTCAAACAAACGTTGTGATAATAATTTGGTTGTTGGTACACTGTAAATAATTTCTTGCTCACTGTGGATTTGATGATTGATATTACTTTGTGTACCTTCTAAAGACTGTAGCATAAGTACACCGTTGTTTGGCTCTTTACGCTGTTTCCCCTTCTTGGTTATGCCTCTCAAAAACGAGTTAGTGTGGCCTAACCGGCTGGGGATCGTGTTGTTGTTTGTAGTATGTCTGAATTGCTGGTTGGGCTATAAATGAGTGTGTATTGAATGGATGCAGTGACAGAGTGAATGTGGTGTCTCTTTGGTGATTATTTGTATTTGTATGGAGTTTTCCATTGTTTATTCAATTTTGAGTGAAACAGATAAAAGTTTTTGTACTGCTTGAAAACAATTTAAAGAATTTTGAAAATAAAACTTAGAATTCAAATATGTTGGTCAGGATCCTTTGATTTTTTGTCATTGGCCCTATGTTGTAGTATCATGTAAAGTGGTGTTCAGTATTGGTTTTGGTTTTGGATTTAAAGGTTAGAGCATTTATAGGAAAGAGGAATACAGCGTACTTTCTCCATGGAGCCTGCTTCTGCCCTTTTATAACATTTGTATTTTTTACATAGCCAACTCAAAGGGTATTTGTTCTTCATCTGTACAAAAGGTTTTCAGGTTTTTGGCAAAATTCCTCTTTTTTGGTGAGTCCATTTAATTTGTGAAACTGCCTCCAAAGCATAGGGGCAAGGCATTTTGCTACAGGTCACATTATGTCCTACTATTTTTAGCATCTATATCCAACCACTGCCAACATTGGTTAGGTCCATCAGTCTCACCAGCCTGACAAGTAGGGACTTTTTCCACTCCATCGGGATACAAGCATTAGCTAATAAACCATTACATACCTCCAACAAAGGTTGGGCAAGTGCACATAACAATTGTACCTTAGATACAAGTTTTCGGCCTGGGTCTCATACCTACTATTAAACAGTGACTAATGTCATGATTTCTGTATTTTGTACACATTATTCCATGCTGTAAATTCAGTGGAAACACTATGTTCTCTTTCCTGACATAACTTAACAACTTCAGGTAGAGCTGACAAAACTGCATTGATTTCCTTAAATTTGGATTCAATAAAACTTCATGTAAAACATTCCTGAAGGTGGTGTTGTTTTATTAATCTAGAGTGCAACACCTGGGTTATACTATACAAACATGATGTTCTTCAAATCATTAATGACATTGTTCACTTAAAAAAAGTATATTGTGATGCATTCTTCTAAAAAGATTCATTTGGACATGATTTGCAGAATTTGTGAATAAAGAATGTGACACAGTGGTCTTTAATTAAGGTTTCAAAATCACCTACATATATATCAGCTGTGCCAAAATACACCCACTAGTGGACAGTCGGTCTTCAAGGAAACGCTGAAGATGGACCAGATTTTTGGTGATGTGGGATGTCGGACATCATCATGCATGACTTCAGCAAGCATCACCGTGAAAGACCAAATTTAATTGGCGACATTCCGTGTCACTAGCCTGGTATCTTCATTATGAAAATGAAGGGTTGTAGAAAAGTTAAGCCCCACGGAGAAAGAGTCCCGAATATGCACACTGCACCTTTCATCATTGCCTGACCGCCTGCCTATGTTCGTGGAGTGCATTAACAAACCAGCCACTTCAGACATTTTTTATAAAGTGTGAGACTGACACAAAAAATGTACCACCCTCCCCCACACAAATATGAGGAGCAGAGTTCCAAAGTCCTAGTGCACAAGCTGGCAGTGATTACATGAACTTTATTTTTACCGCTTTGTCCCATTTCTCATCAGTTATTTTCACAACTTCTACGGTATCACTTCACCAATTATGACCTCGCACACTATCAAGCTAGCACGTCCTGCGTTTCAGAGAAAAATATCCTAGTCTATATAGAGGAATTATAAACAACTCTGCATTTTAGTCAAAATAAGCACACATTGATTTAAAAGCATCAAATCATTTGTTTTGGCTTAAATGCATCCTGGTGGCCCCAACCTGGAGGAGGTTCAAGGGAAATATCTGGCCTGGTAGTACAGGAGTGCTCTTGTACATAGTCTTACAAGCCTTTGGGACTGAACCACCGTGTTCCTAATGTCTTCCTGTATACATAAGACTAACTACAAACACAAGGATTCAGTTACAACTAAATTTCAAGGCCTACTGAATAAAGGATGCATGGCAAGGTATAGACATATTATTATATTATAGTCTACCTCTATCCACATCCATGTGTGCTAAAGTATTCCGATTTTTGCATGATTCGTGGCCTGCCTAAGTGCATGCGTGTTTTTGAGAGCTATCCACTAAAGATTGTCTCACATACAAATGGTCACCCATCCTACAGTGAATTGTCTTGATTTAAAGTGCTCTAACTTTGTGGCAGGGATAGTTATCATTTATGCAAACTAAATAACTGATATGTTAGTATGGCTGTCATATTGAGCCTCTATCGTTTATTTCAGTTTCCGGAAGTCATAACTCATTGCTATACAATCACAAAAGTTGATAACAAAACTGTTTATGAAATTTTGTGACGTCAAAAAAAATTTCAAGGCCAGGTGACAGGGATCTCCCAGAACCTGTCAGTGCAGCTCTGCTTGTCTGCTTTTACAGAAAGCACAGCTGCAAGAGGGGGAGGAAGTCAGAGAAGATAGTGGGCTTTGGTTAAGGATAGCAAGTAAGATATTTATTTTTCACATTTGCGTCAGGGAGGAGAGGGCATGTTACGCATAGCTCTCCTATTATCCTCTGCCTCTGTGCAGTAGTTCATGCTTCCATCATACCACTGAGGAAGGATGGGAACCAAACAATTACGGCACACAATACAACAGTCATTGGCTGAAGACATTCAATCTGGACTGGTTCATCTATGACGACCAACACACTGATCTAAAGTAAGAAATTCCAATCACTACTTCTGCGGAGGAGTGGCAGAGGCAAGGCCTGAACAGAGTCCAAGGTTTTGCTCACCAAGTATAGCTGGTACCCTTCGCAACCTGCCGAATGTCAGGCACAATTATTCAAATACACTTATGATCCGTAAGGAAACTCTACCAGTAACACCCCCTACTTTGGGGGAAAGGGTCTGTCACTTAGAACACGTCATCATCACCCACCATGTCTATCGCAAGCACTAATTTACCAATATAAGGTTTGGTACCCTACTTGAACCTGATGTTACTTGAACCTGATATTTTCCATGTATCCCACTCCTATTCCTGCACATGCTGAAAAAAGTCCTTTACGGCCATGATGCAGGTTACTAATAATAAAGACATTCAGAGAAATTAGTAGAGTAGATGGGTCTCGTGGTCCCAAAATCCAAACCCCATACTTCTCTAAATAGTGATCATAAAACACATACTACAAGACCAGGGAACAGACAATGTATCGAGTTACGTCCCTCAGATCTCAATTCTTTTTCAAACAAAAGTATACAATACAGTTTCCCTTTCAAAAGATTCGTACGGTAGCCTTATGAGCCAGAAAGGTGTAGCAAGCTCTTTCCAGACTTTTATTTCAGGCAGTGCCTTGCTCCTCGCTCTTTGACTTCATTTTCGAGGGTTCACGTTTTCCAGGCCTCCCTCTTTCATCTTTGTGGTGGTTGTCGGATGTGAAGAAATTCTAAAAACACTAAAAAGTATAATCTTCCAAAGCGAATCAGACAGAATGGTTTGGTTTAGCCGCTAAAGGGTATCGCCTGCTCCCCCTGAGGAAACATCGGGGCACGTGTCGGGATGGCATCCAATTGTGGGGAGCCTCTTTCTTCAAGGGAACCAACAGGAATTATCACAGTGATCGGCGGAATGCATTGATTGAATTGGCTAGTCCTTTTCTTCCTGTTCCTGAGACCTCACATGAGGGCTGGGGCTGCCCCTGGCTACAGGATGTGAGTGTTGGTCCAAGCACAGCCAGCCCCAGCCGGTCTCCTCAGGCGGCTGCAAATTGTTAGCTCCTTTCTCCCTGTGGCTTTCCTCGCCATTTACCATTCGTTATACTAACATTTTTAGTGAACCCATATGTCTGAGGTCTTGCTCCAATCACTTCATCAAGATGTCTTCATATTTACGAACAAATAGAGCTGTTTTAGGATATTTAAGGGAAAAGCCAAGAGAGTTTTGTGGTAAAAGAAGAATGACTGGCACTCTTTCAAGTATCAGGTCAGTTCATATGTACAGTATGTAATATGACTGGCAAAATCACAATATTATATTTACATTAAGAAATGTTCAAATTTAAGAACGATTTCCCATGTGTAGGATCATGAAACAGATGATTAAGAGGACACCGTCTGCCCAGAAAGTTAAGCCAACTGCACAATTAGGCAGTAGTTCGAATTCCTTACACTTAAAATGACACAAGGCGTGTGTCAAATCCATCATGAGTAAGTGTGAGAAAGATTGTCAATGCTGTGATGCTCGTGACCCTGTGACTTCACTCTCCAGCTGTGACATAACACACAATGATAGGGCCTCCCTGCAGAATGAGAGGAGTGGCCCCTGAGACTCACTTCTCACAGATATTCAAAAGCCTCTGGCTGAAAGGGGGTCCGCCTCTAAAGCCCTTTCCCCCCGCCACAGGGGCTGCAGGAGTCTGCACCGTGGCCCTCTGCTAGCGCAATGTGAGGCTTAAGTTAAATACTAACTCTCTATATGTGCACATTACACGCAGAACATACACAAAATGAATGACATGTATTTATCACTAAAGTATATACACAAAAGTGAAGGTGTTGTGTAGCGAGGCAGCTGAAGGTTGATCCGGGGTACAATGATCTTGAGAGGGATTATTGGATGGGGAGTTAAGTAGATGCATACATACACATCCAACCATAAGACAGCATAGCGCTAGTCCCAGGGCACAGTCACTGTCCAGGGTTCCAGAGACTAGAATTCAGAAGAGGTCCCATGAATTGAATCCGGATGGGGGCATTGCAAGTGTCTAGTGACAGGGTTCTCCAAAGTCAGTCCTGGAGAGCAGGACCCATGCCAGATTTGGTATGATAACTACATTTATCTAAATGGGGATATGCTAAAAATCAGCAATGGATCCGGCCCTCCAGGACCAACTTTAGCGAACCCTGGTCTAAGAGGTAATTACAAGGTTGGGAAATGATTGCAGAAACATGCCTTTGCCCGTGCTTTTTAGTCCTGTGTAAAACTATATTAGCATATGCTGATGATAGGGCTAATGCTTGACTTTTCTGTGTGACACAGAGTATCATTAAGGCAGGGGCGGCCTTAGGCATGTGCAACCTGTGCACCTGCACAGGGCCGCCAAACCCCAGGGGCCGCCACGAGGAATCGGAATCCGACTCTTTCTTCCTGTCGTTCATTTGTTCCCCTGTGAAATGAATGCAAAAAAGAAAAACACTTTTGCTGGGAATGCCGCTTTGACATTTTTCTATTCTAAAGTGCAGCCACGGAAATAAAAGGTTCAAAATAGGAAAAATCAATAAATAAAGCAAGACGGAATGTTCTTAAAGTGCCCAGATCGGTTTTATTCAAACCCCAAAAACATTAGCGTCACCTTACTCAGTTTGCCAGTGAAGCGCTGTTTTCCCCCGGTGGGGAACTGCGCCAAACCTGGAGGTGCTGCGATACCTGGTTGATGAGTGGATTGAAAAACAAAATGTGTACGGCGGCTTTGTGTTCACGAATGTGGTCTTTTTAAACCATACTGCTTACGTTTTGTAAGCATATAAGCAGTGGACATTGAAATGGGTCCTTTCTGGGCGCTGTAGTTTTCAGGCAGAAGCACTCACTGATTTCTGAATAGTGAGTGTGAAAGCGTTAAGTTCACCATGTTGTTCCTGCTTACATTTCAAAAGCGTTATTTAATCTTTCATTCCCAATGAGTGTTTGCTTTTTCCAGGATGTTGTTACTTTTTCCTTTAGGGAGCATATTGCTCTTGCCAGTGCTTAATTTTTCATGGAGTCGCATCCAGTTGTTTATAGCAGGTCAAATTTGATTGTAGTTGAAGTCAATGTGAATTTCTCTCAGTGGGGCAGTATGGTGTTCAGTGAGGGAGGGGATGTAGCACTAGGGGAAGAGCTGCCGAATTTAGAACTGAGGAACCAGGTTCAGCCTTCATGAGCAGTCCCCCAGACCACTCTCCTAAGTGAGCACATTCCCACGCTAGACCTTAGAAGACCCTGCAAATCCGGAAAAGCCCTGGTGTCTTAACACCAGCAGGTGGACCCTAGCAGTGGCGTGTGGGTTCACCTTGAATGCTTGCCCACCACAATCCATACTGAAGTTCACCTCCAGCCTTGCTGGCAGGCCTAAGAAGTAGCAGACCCTAGAGCAACAGTGAGGTCACAGGACCCCTGAGAAGAGCTGGCACTAGGGTGATGCGACCGGTGTGACCGCAACGGGTGCTGACTTTGAGTGGGGGCATTGTATATTATGGTTTTAAAAGCACTTGCTGCCTCCTTCCTGGCTTACAGCAATTTTTGGTAATAATAAAAATGTCATGAAAACTCCGGTGAGTAAACATCTTACTAGAGCGAGATCGGAGTTTTGTCTAGTGGAAGTTTTGACTCATGGAAAGATAGCGCAGAGGGTTAATGTGCCTGCTTACATTTCAAAAGCGTTATTTAATCTTTCATTCCCAATGAGTGTTTGCTTTTTCCAGGATGTTGTTACTTTTTCCTTTAGGGAGCATATTGCTCTTGCCAGTGCTTAATTTTTCATGGAGTCGCATCCAGTTGTTTATAGCAGGTCAAATTTGATTGTAGTTGAAGTCAATGTGAATTTCTCTCAGTGGGGCAGTATGGTGTTCAGTGAGGGAGGGGATGTAGCACTAGGGGAAGAGCTGCCGAATTTAGAACTGAGGAACCAGGTTCAGCCTTCATGAGCAGTCCCCCAGACCACTCTCCTAAGTGAGCACATTCCCACGCTAGACCTTAGAAGACCCTGCAAATCCGGAAAAGCCCTGGTGTCTTAACACCAGCAGGTGGACCCTAGCAGTGGCGTGTGGGTTCACCTTGAATGCTTGCCCACCACAATCCATACTGAAGTTCACCTCCAGCCTTGCTGGCAGGCCTAAGAAGTAGCAGACCCTAGAGCAACAGTGAGGTCACAGGACCCCTGAGAAGAGCTGGCACTAGGGTGATGCGACCGGTGTGACCGCAACGGGTGCTGACTTTGAGTGGGGGCATTGTATATTATGGTTTTAAAAGCACTTGCTGCCTCCTTCCTGGCTTACAGCAATTTTTGGTAATAATAAAAATGTCATGAAAACTCCGGTGAATAAACATCTTACTAGAGCGAGATCGGAGTTTTGTCTAGTGGAAGTTTTGACTCATGGAAAGATAGCGCAGAGGGTTAATGTGCCTGCTGCTAAGAACATGAACCATGCCCATCACAAAGTGCACATATTGTAAATAGGTTAGTGGGTTACTGCTTTTGACAGTAAGATCCTTTTGCTACTTGCAGTTTATAAGTTAAAATCCTAACAAAGAACAGTGAGCTATTAGCTTTCATCTTAGAGCTGCATTACAAACTGCAGGGAATAAACTATTGCTTTATTTTTTTTTCCCTAAGCCTTTGATTATCCTAATGTTGCAAAAAGTGTTCATTTGGATAGAAATCAATAACTCATATTAAAGGGAACCTCCAATCATGGTATTAAGTTTTAAATTCTGAGTTTGTGTTTCTCCAGATCAATCACTATTAAACTATACTGCCTACTAATATGGTGGTCATGTGACTCCTACACCTTGTAGTCCTTTGTCTGATGTAACTTTTCCCATACAGTGATTTACACACGTAAAATTGATTGTCTCTGTGTATATTGCTGACAACAGAAAATCCATGGCTCTGAAACAAATGGCTTGTTCTTCCACTTTTAAGCATATTTGGGACATTCTGTGATTAGAAACATATCCCACTTTGTGAATTTATTTTAATGTCAATAACTCATATTAATCGTTAAATAATCATGTGTTTCCATTGGTTGAATTACATTACATAATAAGCTGTAAATGGTCAGTGAAATGCCAAACAAATACTAAAGATTGGGATGTTTTGCCAATCATGGCCACACCTCTAACTCCGCCCAGTGAGCCAATCCTCAGGTTATTCCCGCCCTCTGATTCTCCGCCCACAGTTCCCCTACTGTTTTTTTCCCCACTTCAACCACTGGATACAATACATATTCGTGGTGGCCCCTGGCAGGGCTTTGGCGGCCTCTGGCTTCCACTAACTTGCAAACACCCTGACCGTCACCCCCCCCTTCCCGCACCTGTGTTCCTCGTTCCTGATTCGCGCCTCCCCCGTAAAGGTCGCGCGGCGCGGACGCCGCCATCTTGCTCTGTCTGTCTGGTCTTCTATTGTCCGTCCGCGGCTCGGGACAAAGCCTTTTACTGCTGAGCCGGTGGCGTCCGCGAGATCTGAGAGCCTCGGCGTCCGGTCGAGCCCTGTCACAAGCTCTTATCGGCCTGAGGGCCGCATACCAGACCACGTCCGTCTGTCTGTCCACTCGGAACAGCGGTGACTGGATGCAGGTGAGACATCTGCCTTCCAGGCGGATGAAGCGGGCAACAGGCATGTGTGTCTCTGAATGCAGGGTTCCTTTACTCCCTGTATATTTCTGGATGTGTCAGTGCTGTCTGTCATTTTGTCTTTCTTTTTGGGTCAGTAACGCTGCCTATTAGTTTTTCTGTCTCTGTGGGGATAGAGTGATCTGCGCAGACTCAACCTCCTCAAACTGCTTCCCGCGTGCAGCGTGGCGTGTGTCATCAGGCTGCATTCTTTCCGGTGGTCGGACTCGGAACGTTATGACGCGTGCGGTGCCATCTAGCTGTCACACATTGCCAAACTGTGGTAGGAAGGTGTGTCTCAGTGAGTCTTACAATATTTTAAATACAAAGAAAAAAAACATTTTAGGTGAAAAAGGGAAGAAAGGGAAGCGTGATAGGTTTTTGGTAAACAGTAGGTAAACATGAGTAGTGCGTCACGTGCTAAGGTTGCGGAAATTCGTTTCTTTTGCAGTTTTCCTGGTGTGCCTGGGTGAAAACGAACCCTTATTTATTACATCGCTGCCCGCGTATCCAGAGGACACAGGTCCTGTCATGGCCCTGCAGCCGTCTGCGCCAGTCCCTCACGTTGTGTGTCACAATGCCCTCCTCCTCCTCCTCCTCCTCCTAAATGTTATCGTTCTGAGACAAATTCGAAAGGGTAGGAGCAGCCGCAGGTACTGGTCATCTAACGCCTTTTCTGGACGTTTTATTAAAACACCTTCCTGAGCTCCGCCCCGCCCGGACCCCCTCTTCCGGGGCCCCCTACCTACGCTCCCTGCACAGGGCCACCATGAGCCTAGAGCCGCCCCTGATTAAGGTGACTCTGACTTGTGCAGGGAGCCAGGGAATCATAGGTAGGAAGGTAGTAATTGAATTATAGCTTCTTGAGCCTGAAGGGAAGTTCTGGTGCTGCGTCCTGCATGCCGAGAGAATATTGAGGAGTGCCTGATGGTCAGCATTCTCAAATCTGTTGTCAAGTCGAGTGCAGTAAGGAGGCGGGGGCTGCCCGTCCACAATCTTGTGTCACAACACGATCTGAAGACTAATCAATAGCCACACAGGGAGGGATTAGATTAGACCTTTTCTTGAAATTGGATATTTTCTGTAAGATTTGAAATATGAAAGGTGGGCTGAGGTTATCTAGGTCTTCACTGTCTAAGTACATTTTTTTCTTTATGAGTATGAGCATTTGTGCAGTTTTTAGAGTCCGGCAGGATGTTTTGTGTGAGGGCTTTATTGGTTATATTAAAAAGCAGTAAATGTATTTTATTGGTTGCAAATTTCATTTTGGTTTAAAGAATGGGATGTTCTTTGTAATTGATTCCTTTGAGAATAATGGGTTAGCCCATGATGTATTTAACTTAAAGCAATTTCAAGTTGGCCCACTTGGGTGCAAGGCATGATGGGTGGTGACATTCCGATTTGGTCTGGTGTTGATGCATGGAATAGATTATTGATTATTTTTATGATCTGATAATTGGCTGTGCTATTTGTCTGCTGTATGGTACTGATATGTTCTGCAGAAATTTAAAGCAGGGTTGGGATTTGCTCCTACTGGATAGTTGTGGGATACTGGATGTGTGAGAGCCAATTTTGACTGCTGGGATGCTGTTTCAGCCTGCTGGAAGGAGGCCTGCTAGTTCTCTAAGATGGCCAGGACACTGCCTTTTGAACCATTTGTTCTCTCATTTGATAACAGAGCATTACTATCTGGGAGTAATTAGGTATTGCATTAAGTGGGTGTGTTACTTGTATGCTTCATAGATTCACTGAACATAGATTTTATTTCTGTACTTATATAGGTAGGAGCTGGTTGGAGGCTGTGTCAAAGGGTTTTTTTTGGCTTGGGGGGGTTTCAGGTGAACAGGACTCCACCTTTGAAACAACAGAGATGTTCACATTATATTAGCCTCACATCGTCAAGAGGCCAAAGACATGCCACAACAGAGTTATATTGAAGATTTTTCAAAAGTTTCACAAAGTCTAATTCAAGGCAGTGGGGTAGAGGCAGTTATGCTGACAATGGCTTGGAAGGTATTATTTAGAATCAAGTAGTATATTTACCTTTGCTGTGGGCTGAATGGTGGTGGAGAGGGTGAGTAATCTGGCATGAGTGAGTTGATTATGAAACCATTCAAGAGTTGAAGCTGCTGTTTTGCGGGTTTTGGTTGGTCACTGTATTTCATTGGTGTGTAATGAAATGACTCTGGAATGGCATAAAAGTCTGTCTACTCCTTATGTTTTGGGAGGAGTCAGGTGGACAATGCCATAGAAGTGGTGAGGAGGTCGTGAGTCTTGCCTTGGATGTGTGTGCATACAGGGACCTGCTGGTTGAGTTCAAGTGTTCTTATGAAGTCTGTATGGCTGCCGTAGCAGGCTCTACCGGCCATTAAAGGCCCACGCCAGTATTAAAGCTAGGGCCTTTAACAAGGAAACAGGCATTTAAAGGCTGGTAGAGCCCGCTACGGAGGGCTCTAAGGCTATTAGAACATTCCGCCCCAGAGGGCAGAATGTTCTAATTTGTAAAACAATGGCCTCACGGAGCCCGAGGGGATTAAAATCCCCTCAGGCTCCGTGAGGCCATAACTTTGAACTGTCAGAGCTTCGGGCTTCTACCGTCCATTAAAAGCCCGGAGTACTTTATTGCTTTCAATGGGAGCTACCAATATTCCAATGTTCTTATACTAGTTAAATCCCACTCTCCAAACACGACCACACTGCTCCCAGAATCGCTGCTGCAGTTAAAATCCTGGGGCAATAATGAAGCACTCAAACCATGATTCTAGCATCTGATGGTGCGGGATAATTTGTTTTCAGGAATGCCAGGGATGTTGGATAATCATTGTCATTTCATGGAACCTTTGACTGGCTTGCAAAATGATGGAAAGTGCAATTGGTGCGTGAAACAGACATCTATATGAGTTTGTTATCCCAAGGATTTATTCATGAAACTGGGTTTAAGTTCCAGGGAACATTTATGTAAATACCAGCCTTTTGACTGTGCAGCGCCTTTGCCCATGCAAAAAAAAAAAAAAAACTGTTTGAAGTTGTAAATTAAAACCATGAGGTCTGCGTAACTTGTAGACTTTTGTTTTCACTTGGAATGTCCCAAATCATTTCCCCCCAATTCCTGATCCGTTTTGCCTGCGTTTTCTCAGAAAGATGTTGCCAATTGCATTGTGGGCCGAGCAATAAACTAATTATCATGTACCAATCCTTTTGTAATGCCTCTAATCCGATTAGTGGTAACAATGAAAGAAAACCAATTGTGCAGCGTTGAAAAAATGCCTTGGTTAAAGTGGAATGATCTGGGAGTGGCGTCCAGCCGTTCCAAGGCCCCTCGCCCAGAGGAGCTGGTGAATAGGGCCCCAGTGGAGGCTGTGGGGACAAGGGTTAGCTTCCTGACGACAGCCCTTCGTTCCCTTTCATTCCACCCCGCACTTCCACCCGGGCCTAAGCGAGCCCTAAACACTTAACTCACAGCCAAGCCCGACGAACCTTGACCCCATTTAACGGCTGAAATTCTGCCTTGCAGGGTCTGTAACGAGCATTTTAATGAAGCGGGTGACAATATTACAACGTGTCAAACGAGCCAAACCAAGTGCAGGAAATGAACCAATGTTCGCGCGGGCAGCCCTCTAAAACACCCGGGAGTCCAATGTTTGGTCGTGAAAGGGCCTTCAGGAGTTTGTTAAGATACTTTCTCACCCGCTCCGCGTCTGCGAAAGACACCAGGACAGCTGCCCCCCGAGGTCCATCGCTGAGGGGCGTGCAATAATGTCTCTTGCTTTGTTCCCACTGGAGATGGAGCCAGACAGCATTGAAAAAATGGCAATCCGCGTTGGAGAGCATGACATTTATCTGACTTCCTTAAAAGACTAGTTCTGTCCTTCCATTCCTACTTTGGCCAGAGAAGTTGCCCAGGGGACAGCCATTCTCTTTGGAAAAACAAATATTTACCCTTTTCATGGATGGGGATGCCTTTGAAAAGCATCTTTTCTCTTGCTGCATTTCAGATTGGCCACAGGTTTTTCTGTTTTTTTTTGTTGCCAGCACAGAGTGGAAGCTGCTTTGGGAAAAGTTATCCAACTGCTGTTTGCTCACGTGCTAAGGGTCCAGGAAGGCAAATAGTTACTGTTTTACATGCGCAATAAGCTTGGGAGGACAGGTTGCCATAGAATCCTAGCCACTGGAATGTTCACAGCCAGTATGTTGAACTGGTGCCTCTTTTTCAGATGTGTCACAAAAGAGAGACGAGGAAAATAAAAGCATTATTGGGGAAATAACCGTTTGACCCGTTGAGTGTTCACATGGTACTTCGAAGACTCCTTGCATCAAACATTATATTCTTATGTATTTGTTTGTAATTACAAAAAAAAGACATATCGTTTTGCAATTGCTTGTTTTTCTTCTGCTTAAAAAATCTACACTTCTCGTTTGGTAGGCAAATCAATACTCAAGTCAAAGTTCACTTATAAAAAGAACTTATATGTGACAATTTTTTTTCTGTACATTACCCTGGAATTTGCCACTTCCCTCACAACTGTAGTATTCGACGAATCCCTGGAATTTTTGGTTGACAGGAAGCAAATATGCTGGAGACAATATTTAATCAAGTTGCATGTAGTTCAACATTAAAGTGCCTAGCTCCACTGCAATGCAGTGGAAAATAGTACGCATCTGGTCTCCATCACAGGGTCATGGAAATCTGTGTCAAAGCAGAGGAAATCCTAAAATGTCACAGTTGCTAATCAAACGACTGGCTGACAACAGGGCAATCCAAGCAAATAACTATGTTCCACAAGCAGTGTCCCGCTATGTGCTTTGGAGTGGGAAGTGGAGGCTGTTCCCACCACCAACTCTGCAAGCCCTACCCAGATCCAACCTCTAATTGAAGCTGACAACTGCACAACAATAAATAACTGGAGTCATGTGGGCGGAGTGACAGTCACAGACAATGTGTAAGAAATTCATGACTTCTAAGAGTTCTACACAAATTCCTTTCCACAGAGTCTCTCATTCAAGTGCAATGCAGCCTGAGTGAACACACACACATAAGTTAAGGGTAGTTAGATGGGTATGCACTTGCTGTTCCATCCCTGGAGTTTGACAAATGGGGTATCTTTTATTTGGTTTAAAGCAGCACCTGTAGTGCATAGTGCTATTAAATGGAAAAACTACAATGACAAGTCGCACAAAAAAAGGCTACTCTTAGTTTTGAGAGTGGGTGGCACGTGTTTGATTTCCAGTGTGTGAGAGGAGTCATATGTTGTGAGTATTTCGCTCATGAATGAGCTAAATGTCATTGAGCTAAATGTAATTGAGGTATCATATGAAGGGCACAATTCCAGTGTACATCAGTGCTTAATTTGTAAAAGGATAAGTGCCGGGGCTCTCGTCGGGAGGCCACTGCAGCTTGCACCTCACATAACCCATGCCAGCGCTGCCAATGACAATACATACACAGCTTCTAACTTGCACACTCCTACAAGTGTGACAAGTCAGACTATTATAGGCCCCCAAAGCCAGAAGAATGGCTTGGGAGGCAGATATTAGTCATTATTAATGCAAATTGAATAAATAACCCTCTGTTGTTGTGTTCATACCTAAATTTGCAGGACAGCGCCACCATGTGGCAGACTGTCATAGCCCCGGTGCTGACAATAAGGTGCCGGTGCTGAGCACCGGAAAGCACCGGCTCAAATTAAGCACTGGTGTACATTTAGTGCTACATGTCGTATTTCCAACGAGATTGCGGTGGTCAATATAGTGAGAGTTTCTAATTTGAATGTAATCCCACACGTTGTAGTTCCTGTGCCAGTGCAGAGCTGCATGTTATAAGTTCAGTGTGCGTGCGGTTTAAGATATTGTATATCCTGTGATTGTGCTCTCCCATGTGTCACGTGCTTTGCTTCCAGGGTGAGTGTGGTGTCATTTTTTTCAATCAATCAATCAGGGGGTTTATAGAGCGCGCTATTCACCCGTGAGGGTCTCAAGGCGCTGGAGGGTGGGGGGGCGAGGGGCGTTTAATGTAGTGTCAAGTGTTGTTGGTATCCTCAGTGCGCACGTGGTGCCACCTATTTTGACCCCTCGCAGTCTGGCTTCCGGGCCAACCACAGCACCGAGACCGCCCTGATCGCAGCCACCGATGACATCCGAGCCCTGCTCGACAACGGAGAAACAGCGGCTCTCATCCTCCTTGACCTCTCCGCAGCCTTCGACACTGTCTGCCACCGTACCCTAGTGCAGCGCCTCAGCAACGTCGGAATCCAGGAGAAGGCACTGGAATGGATCATCTCGTTCCTCGCCGGAAGGACACAGAGAGTCCGCCTCCCCCCGTTCAGATCAGAAGCCACCGAAGTCATCTGCGGCGTTCCTCAAGGCTCCTCGCTCAGCCCTACCCTCTTCAACGTCTACATGAGCCCCCTCGCAGCCATCGCACGCCAACACAACCTCAACATCATCTCCTACGCCGACGACACCCAGCTGTTCCTCTCCCTCACCAACGACCCCGCCACCGCCAGAGCCAACCTACACGAAGGGATGACAGATGTAGCCAAGTGGATGACGAACAGCCGCCTGAAACTGAACTCGGACAAGACGGAAGTCCTCATCCTGAGATCTTCACCCTCCGCCTGGGACGACTCCTGGTGGCCCCCCGCCCTGGGCAGCGCACCCAAACCAACAGACCACGCACGCAACCTGGGCTTCATCCTGGACTCCTCCCTCTCCATGACCAGACGAGTCAACGCCGTCTCCTCGTCGTGCTTCAACATCCTGCGCATGCTACGTAAGATCTTCCGGTGGATCCCCACCGAGACCAGGAAGACGGTCACCCAGGCCCTCGTCACCAGCCGTCTGGACTACGGCAACTCCCTCTACGCCGGAACCACCGCCAAACTCCAGAAGAGACTCCAGCGAATTCAGAACGCCTCAGCACGACTCATCCTGGACATCCCCCGTCGCAGCCACATCTCCGGACACCTGAGAGATCTGCACTGGCTCCCGGTCAACAAGAGAATCACCTTCCGTCTCCTCACCCACGCACACAAAGCCCTACACAACCAAGGCCCAGGATACCTCAACAGCCGCCTCAACTTCTACGCTCCCACACGCCAGCTTCGATCAACCGGCCACGCCCTCGCCTCCGTCCCCCGCATCCGAAGAGCCACCACAGGAGGAAGGTCCTTCTCCTACCTGGCCGCCAAGACTTGGAACTCCCTCCCGACCCACCTCCGCCTGACCCAGGACCACGTTGCCTTCAGGAAGCAGCTCAAGACCTGGCTGTTCGAGCAGTAGCGGACCCCCTCTCCCCTAGCGCCTTGAGACCCTCCGGGTAAGTAGTGCGCTATATAAATGCTTTGATTGATTGATTGATTGATTTCCACTGTGAGTAAGGCACCCCATAGTGTGGGTGTTCCTAATGTGAATGTGACATTCCATGTTGCATTTCCTGCGTGGGTGTAGTGCCACACTTTAAGAGGGTTTCCAGTGTGTGTGGACTCACACCTATTTTCTATGTAATAGTACTATCATGGGTTGGGAGTATCTGCGGTGAGGGTGCTGGCTCATTTTGAGAGTGTTTACCATGTGAGTGTTTACACCTGGCATTCGTCCCAGCAATTCTCTCGAAATACTTTTCTGAACCTTGACAGTCAATACCTCATCACCCAATCACGTATATGTATTACAAACCTTTACGTTCCATGTGTAGTAAACTGACCAACAAAATGAGTTTGCGTTCGGGAGTCAAATTCATACCGTCTATACCAAGAACCCAACAGTGCTATTACCAACCACTGAGCTCGGAAACGTTATCACTGCCTGTAAAAACGAATGAATGAGTTTAGAACTGATCTTACATGCATTCCGGGGCGTGGAGACGCAGGGACAAGAAAGAGTGACTATTCACGTCGCTCTGTATGCGATACATCGACGTCCTACTGTATTTTTAACTCTGGCCACTTAGGGGCACTCATGGCCTTTCTAATGATTCTCAGGGAGCCAGCCTCAATGGCTAGCGCACAGCACACGCGCACACTTAGCTCGCGCGCAACTACGCCAGCTCACAAGTGACGGCAAAGGCTATTGGTCAAACCAACTGCTACCCCGCGTCACATAGGACGCGTGCGGCGTTGTGCAGCTGTTGTTCGAAGCGCGCATATCCCTCTGAACCACACAGCAGCAGCCTTGTTAATTGACTTAACATGAATCTGAAACCTTCATAATTTATTCTTAATGAGCCTTTAATACTCTAAACCGATTAGAGTCTGAAAGTTGCTGCTCCATGTCATATGTACATGAAGGGGTTTCGGGCCGGACTCAGAAATCTAACAGGGCAGATTTAAATGGCTCAAACACGTGAGAAGTTATTGTATCAGCCCTTCTGCCAGCCCTTCATGTTCTGCAGCAGAATGAAACCACCCCTTCGAGAAGCAAGCAACAAGTGGCTATACAATTTCAGTTATGCGCCTTGACTTTTGATTTAAGAAAAAAAGGTACATATATCAAATACAGTGCTTGACCTCAAGTTTCATTAAAGCCCTGCACAAATCACATGTATAGGGCTTTCGAATCCCCACACCTTTTGGGTTTCACCAAGACCTACTGTGGAAAGCATATTAATTTACAGTGGAGTTTGGGCCAATCCACTGCTTGTCACTGGTTGACTTTCTGGCCAATCACATTTTATTGCCTCTGATTCGATGGCTTGCCTTCATCTTCTTGCTTTTCTCCTACCCCGGAGCATAACGTCTTTATTATACTTTTGACTGGTTGACTTGTATACTTCCACTGCTCATGTTCCGGGCCCTAACTTATTTTCTTTTGCCTTTAGGACTTCATAGGAGTGCATGTGTTAATCCCTTGCTCCCTGTGCGCTGCTTCCCTTCCACTTCACCCCATGCTCTCTGTAGCCATCCCTGCCCACAAGCTCGTCCATTGTTTCTTTCTCTTCCCGCTCAGCTTTTTTAAAAATGTTTCTTACATTAAGCGCTCCTCCTGCTTTGCTCCCCCACCTTCTGCTGGCATTTAATGCATTAATTCTCCCCAAATTCATGACACCTATTGCTCCCACACCCTTCTCCATTTTGTTTTTTTAAAAGTTATTTCCTATATCGGAGGTACCAGCAACTACAATTGGCTGCCAGTCCTCTCCCACAGAATATGTGCTTTCGCGTACATTTAACTTATTATTTTTTATTTACCGCTCCGAGATTGGTGTCTGTCATCTTGGAATGGCAAATAAAGAAAATCCATATAGCCAGCCATGCTATGCTGTATGTGCACATACCTGCTGAAGCATGCATGTGTATATGTCATCACGCTGGACCGCTGTGGCGTCATAAGGGATATGCACACGTGTCACCACGCATGCAAGCGTACATATCATCACACTTTTTTTGAGACAATACTTTTCAGCTAAAAATCAAGCATTTTTTTCTTTTTGCTGCTTCTGAAAAACATCGGCAAAAGGCAATGGCAATGGCAAAGCCAATGGGTCTGCGTTGACATAGCCAAAATGCAAGACAGACCTTTTGGTTATGCCAATGCTTGTTCTTATGTTTCACTCAGAGTCAAAATTCCTGCATAAACAGTGAATTTATCAAAGAATTCCCATCTGCATAAGAACCAGTTGATCCTCTCGCATGGATGGAGTGTGCAGGTCCCTAACATGATGACAAAGCCCTGAAGAAGACCAGGAGTCGAAACAGCTTGAATGATGATGGCGAAAGTGATATTAGGCATCTGATTGGGGGATATCTGGCTATTTATTTACCAAGGTAACAAGATGCTCACATTTGCAAGCAATGAAATGTACACTATTAACTTTTATCTCAGTAGCATCTATGCACTGTGAATCACTGGCACCCACGTGCCCAAAACTTGGCTTACAGACTACGGCTCTTCATTGGCCAATCATGCTTAACACTAGCGATGCCAAAGTTCAAGGTCAGATTATCGTCACTTGCTGCCACAAAGGGAGCACATCTTTTTCCAAATATGGCCTCATTCAACTAGCAGAAAACAGACCTGCTGCACTCCCTCATGGGCAACTTCACTTGTTCAAAGGCTTCTGAAAGCTTAGAACATTTCAGGGATGTAGTTTTTAGGCGAACTTTGACCTTTAGCTGTTATTAACTACAGATGGGCACACGGACCTCCATTGACAGGCCCTCCTGTACATACAAGGAAACCGAAACACTAACAGATGCTTGCAACTCAGTTTACCCAGGACAGCTCCTTATGCAGACTCGCCCACACAGACATACTCCCGAGGGAATGGCTTAATACAACTGTAATACCTTTTCATACAACTTTCGGAATCCAACATATTACTATATTATGCCTTATCTATTTTACTTGCCAGTGCTATGTGTGGTCAGGGCTTTACTTCCCAGTAAATTATTAAAGCAACAACGGATCCGTGCATAACACATATCACAGGAGCAGAAGGAGCAAAGCCAGCGGTAACCCTCTGGGACAGCACCGGATTATCAATTACCCCTTGTATTGGTAGGTGATAAGTTCAAATTCACCCTGTGTGTGCGCTCTCGAATGGTACCCGCTAACACAATACCTCCCCAAATACTGGGGCAAAAATGGAACATAAATAGCAAAAGCAGAATATCCGATCAAAAGTATATCCCGTCCAGGATTTGAAAGATGCGGAATCGGGCATTTTAAAGATTCGGACTCCTATCCTTATCATTGGATATACTTTTGATCGGATATTCTACTCCTAATTACAAGACGGGACGATCATTCGCAACTTGTCGTAATCAGACCATTATCCTATTCAAATTATCCATTATACCATTTATCCCTGAAGAAGTCCCAAGAGGACGAAACGCGTCGGCTGCTTTGGCTGTTCCTAAATGTCATTTTAACAAATGAAAAATAAAGAAGATCAATTTGGAAAAGAAAAAACTTGATGTATATGGACTAATTTGATTTGAGTTAAATTTAAATTTGAGGTTGTGGTGCGCCTTTTGCTATTTATGTTACATATCACAGGAGCATTAGTATGCCGGATACATCTAATTTATTGAGGCAGAAAATTATCCCTTCTTCTTACTAAAGAAAAAAAACTTTAAAAGATGAAAAACAAAAGTGTTCGTAAGTAGGAGTTAATTTATGCAGTAAACGTAATATATTCTCTTGGAACTCCACGCTGATGAAGCAGTCAGGTGTGCGCTATCTTCTCATACTTCGAGAAAATATGGACACCCACTACTTATCTTCCGAAGGACGAGGACATTCTGATGTCACCAGTCACTTGTAATAACCTAGAATAAATTAATAGCAATCTAATTTTCTAAATACCTGTATTAAGGGCAGATTATAGGGGTTTACATAAATATACTTTTATGTTATTTCTATCTAATTAATTTACACTCTAGCTAGCTATTTTTTAATAGCACCTTAAACTTGGATGTTAAAGCCAATGCCTCACACAAAGGCATTGGTGTGCTTAACAACAAAGAAAGAACAGTTGTTTAAAGAGAGAAATGCAAATACCTGGTTAAGTAAATATAAAAATGAAGCAAAGACAATAAAAAGCTATGAGAGCAAGCATAGTGAGCAGTGAATCCTACAAAGCTCACTAGTTAATCGATGATCTGGCCGAAAAGATAATGGGAAATAGGGAGGTTATGATAGGATAGGAAGTAGGTTTTAGCAGATGTCTGAGTAGAGCAAATCCAGAGCAATCTGCCACTATTGTCAACGGCAGTCAAACCTCCTGTGATAAACAATATCCTGTGCCTCAGTACGTGTCGAGAAAAATACCCGTACAATAACACCACCAATCAGCGTTATTGAGCAAGAAATTGCACCCATGATAACGAAAGTGCATTTATTTATAATTAATCAAACTGTTAATATTATTTCATTTTCTAAGCATTCGCGGACCCCCTTGGTAGGCTTCCCGGCCCCCAGCGGTCTCCGGACCTCAGGTTAAGAACCTCTGCCCTACAGGAGCTAACATCTGACAATGTAACCAATACATTCGGCTTTACTGAAAAATTAAGGATGCAAGTTCAACTTAGGTGTGCAAAAATCTCTCACGAAGTGTCACCCATAGCAGACCCCGATTTAAAAAAATCAGCAGCATCTACTGACATATATTTCTACAAACAGAGCTTACCGTTATAGGTAAGCTACAGGGACTGTAGGCTTTCCACATTAGGAAGTTTAGGTTTAGCACTGGGAACACGGAAGGGGCCAGTAGAAGGATATTGATAAGGTAGAGAACGTGCAATTACTCCGTAAGACACGTGTATTCACTAACCTTCAAAATGCTTTCCCACTTCATGAACACATATAAATATGCTCTTAAAAATTAATTAGACAACTGAGATGGAAAAGTTCTCCAAAAAAGGATTTCACATAAGGAAACATGTTTTCTTATAGCAGCAAAATAAGTGAAAACAAAACATTAAATGCGCTAATATACATTTATGCCACACTTATGCAAGCACATTTTACATTATGAGGACAAGCTTTCAACAGTAAATCCGGGGCAGTAGAATTAATCTAAAATACCTACTAGTAGCATAGAGTTCCACGCCCAGCCCTGGAAAACTTTGCAAAGCCCCCAAAAAGTCCGAATTCTGTTCAGATTGTAGGTTGAACCAATTTCTCACTTTTAATACCAATTTAGGCAATCACCCGATTACTTACCTACTCAGACACCTAGAAACATATCAAATATGGCAGCATCTCTTCCTCAAAACATTCTTCCCTGCAGCTGTAGAAGGGACGTACTTAGTCAGCTGACTAGTTAGAAAACAACTGGTGCTTCACTGTTACCCAGCATGTCAAATGATGGTAACTGCTAACCAGGGCAAATATGCAAATAAATGTGGTAGCCATCAGTTTCACTTTTTGTACTACAATGGGACAAAGCATATCTCTCGAGATCAAACGAGGTGACCAGTGGCGGCCGCTATTTACCGGAGGTGGCAGGGCCGGGGAGAAGGGACGGGTGGGGTTGTAAATTAAATAAAGAACAATAAAAACACTTATCTTCAGGCTGGCCACCCGGCCGGCCGCCGCCTCCCGCTCCTCGGAAGCAGGAAGCACCCAGGCTCCTGACTCCCTAGCCAATCACAACTCTGCAGTGCAGCGTTGTGATTGGTCAGAGCGCCGTGGATCGACGCTCAGACAGAGAATGGGGGCCTGGGCATGTTCACAGCCTGGGTGCAGAACATGCAAAGTGCGCATGACTGTTATGGTCGGCCCGAGAGGGCCGGCCAAGCAGTTATGTGCACTTTAGAGTAGAGCAACCACTCCGCCCAACACCTGGAAATGCAAACCTAAAATGATAATAACGCCGGCCATTATCATTTTATTTTTCTTTTAACTACTGACACTCCTCCGCCACAGCGGAGGAGCCGCCACTGGAGGTGACAGACTCACCACGTTCCTTTTCATGCCCAATTTACCAAGATAACACACCAGTGTCACAGTAATAAAGACTTCTCTTACTTTACCTAAATTCGAAAAGCCACGTCTTTTGTCTTGACACCAGTTAATGAGGTAAACAAAAGCACCGGGCAATAAAGCAGTTAATGACTGGCTAATTAGTATCCACTGGTTGAGTTTAAGAGACACTATTGTGCTGACCTTTCCTAGTAGTCCAGGTCTTTAAAGTCACCCCACTAACTAGTGATCCACGGGCATTGTCTGACTCAGAGTAAGGGAGACTTGAACCTAGATGAAACTGCCCATAGCGACGTCCATAATTCTCCGATGGATTCGTGGAAGAATAAAGGATTTGCGATGTGGGATCTTGTTAGAAGGGCTATAGCTGTATTTGGAGTCAGCAATAACACATACATGGAGCAAGGCCTAGTAGTGTTACTAGGGCACACGAGCCGGTGCAGCGACTGAGTAAAGAAACTATGTTACCATGCAAGAATTCCAAGAGGCGCGGTGCGGAGCAACATACAGGCAACTCTCACAGACATCAATCAGACAATGTTCAACAATCTGGGAGGGACTCGCAAACAATGCAATTTAAGTCTCAGTCAATACAACTCAAAAAATATTATTACATTTGCCAACCCAAAAATTCCATCCCAAATAAATGCCATCATGTAAAACCTCTTTCAAAAGTAATTTTAAAGTTCTCAGAAAACACTGACGATGTATTCATTAATGCATTTTGCAAGTGCCTCTTTTTAACTCGTCCGCATCCAAATATCAAACAGTTATGAAAACAAATTGTACAATATAAAAATAAAATGCTATTTTTTAAAAAGTCACAGCACTCTGAATTGCAAAATAAAAATCACACTAGCGATTTGAGGTCATATTTTTATAATGTTTTTAGTAGGCAGTAACAAAACAAAAGGAAGTACAGTGAATCCAATTTTACATTTCCATTCCTTTTATATTGGAGGATGATTGCTTTAAAAATAGAATTGAACTGCCCTTGCATAACTTTTATTGCCCATATCATCTGACTGCCTCACTTGAATTGTCATTTTGCCATTATCGAACGAGTCATACGTTTATATGCCTTTGCCACAGCAGACTGTATTAATTACCTAAGAGTCCTTACTTTTTACTCGTGTAATAAATAGACTTTAATACTATTCCCTGCAGGGTAATTTCCTATTCCAATGGATTTACTTTTATTCAATATACCTTTTCTGAAATATTGTATATTTACAAATACCTGTATACATTTAATTTTTTTAAAGTTAACTTAGTACAGATTTTATCATGGCGAAGTTTGAAAGTTTAAATAACTATTTTTCAAAAGTTTATGTTTTTAAATTGCTGTTTGCCAAGGCGGCATTTGAGTGCTATTTTTCGCCATCAAAACTAACTTTGTATATGAGATGCAAAGGAAAGATTGATTTTGGAAAATGTCTGGCACCCCTGTCTGCCCACTAAGAGTCCTCCATATGTAGTAGGGTTGAATTTCCTTGGTGAGAAAGGATCCTCAATAATGTAACTTTGAGAAGAATTAAAACATCAGTGGGTAGAACATCTATTTTTGGAGATCTTATGGGGTTAGGAAGGAATCCTCAAAATTTGAGCTGTTCCTTATTGTGGTTAAACATGTATATGGATGTAAGTCGCCATTTTAACTAGAAAGACAGGCGCCCAACCTAATTGTATCTGCTGATTCCCGTCATTTAAGCTAGACTGCTATATTGCTATAAGTTTTGTGCTGCTGTGTTCTCATATTTTTGGTTATAACCATGAATGTATTTACCGAATCTGTCTAAACCAGCTCTTTGAAATTAACAACACATGTTATGCTGCCTGCAAGGTTTGCATTTGACAACATTATGGCCGGCACGGTCAGTCTGAACCGCATACGACAACTTCTAATGAATTCATGTAATGACTGAAAATCAAATCATTCAAAGTTAAGTATTTTAAGAGTTATACGTGAATTTACATACACACGTGCCTGTGGTAAAATTCTCATGTAAACCTTCTGAAATGAAGCAAGTTCTTTAAAAGCAGAAGCAACTATATCTGCTATGCTTTCAAAAAAAGGCTTGAAAAACAACAACGAGTTTACCTATGCTGATACTTATTTATGACTAAAAAAGTCAAGGCGTCAATAAACAAAATACTGTCTGCCTACTCGAATTTTAATCGAAAATATTTGTATTTTTTATTTTTAGAAAAAATCTATCAGTTTTCATATATCACATTTTAAACACATTAGCACATTATACCACAAACCAAAGAAAGAACAATTTGTCATATATGGACAATAAATGACTCAAGATTAATACATGAATGATAAACAAACATCGAGGACAAACCACTTGCTTACATATACAACATAAAACACAGAACATGTAACATCAACGGTCTTATCTATTTCAAATTCCAATGGCAATGATAAATCAATGAAAGAAAAATCACAGGTAACCGTGTACAATTATGGAACCAGGGATTGCCTGCACTATGCCAATTAAAGGACTTTTTTAACAAAAAATGTAAACAATGCAGGAAAAATTTCCGTATTAATCACACTTGTTAAACAGCCAAATGTAAGACCAAAAACATAAATACAAAAGGTAGACACGTTTCAAACCCCGTGGATTCAAAGATAGGGGTTCTCTTCAGGACCAATCACTAAAAGACAATAAGGAATAGTAACTTCACCAGCTGCATGCATACAGGAGACGTACAGAGGCCGGTCGTGGGTGTGGTGGGACGTCTGAGACCCTGGAAATCATGGATGATATGCCCAGCACGATGCACATGAGCAAACTCACTGTGTGTCACGTTGCCACACAGCTGCTCCTCCCTGCCACGGGCACCCACACTTGTTTGCACTACACTATTGCATCACGTGCACTTCTATGGGACACCATTCTAATGTCTGTCCACGCATGTCCAGCACCATGCCAACAACACTGCGATGCTGGGCTTCAAGGTGTGCGCCTACTTGGGTGTAGGCCAATGGTCCGGACAGGGCGGACACAGGTGTCAGCCCATGGCAGGCTGGGATCGTGCTGCGAATGAGGCCAGGCAACAGATTCATGCATCCGCAAAACTGATACACATCACACCTGGCATGCATGTGCCAAGACCCCGAGCGTTCTTGCGCTCCTACATGTCCCTGTACCTGCGGGCCCGTCCTCCTGGTATATGCCACATTGCAAGATCATGTACTGTGGCCCTGGTGGCGACAACACCCCAAAACAGAGACACACTTACCACACTTCCTGCACCGGGCCAGGTCCGGACAACACCCTGCCCCCCCGCCGAACCAGCACATGCAGCCTGTGCATGCAGGGGGGCAGGTGCAGGGTTACATGTCCAGGGTCACTGCCAACGCTGAGGTGACATGGCAACGTCCGCAGAAGACAGCACACTGTGATGCTGCAGGGCCCGTGCCCATCATGCTGACACAAGGAACACACAGACACACTTGTTCAGATGGTGTGAATGGCTATGGGCACGTGCGCACAGCCACATTTATTATCAGGCACACTTACCGAGTGACACCTGTGTTGGATGTGTTTGGGGTGTGCGCACACCAGCCGGCAAGGGCTGCCTGGTGCAGTCAGAAATCGACAACAGTGTACATCGTAAAGGACACAACCATTCAAACATAATGGCCCCATGATTTGTGCTGCACAGAGTTAGTAGCCCCGAATGCACAGCGTCCTGCACAGGCCTTCCGCCACAGGCCGCTGACTTGCGGTGCACTGGGGCAGGGTCACGGGTGCAGAGCAGGTTCACAGGATGACAAGGGGCCTTGTCGCGGAGTGTCTCGATGGACAGTGGAAGGGCAGGCCCACGCTGATACAGTCACTATAGTGGAGATGAATGGAACAGACACATGTCGGACACCAAGTCTGGTCCAGCCAGAAGAAGATGCAGAAAACCACCAGGCCATGGACTTTGACGCAACCAAGGTCCAACCACATGGTGCCCATGACTCATTGCGCACAGAGTTAGTGGCACCAGTGCTGTTAGGGGATGCCGCCTGCCATGAGGCGTGTTCAATGGTGTGGATTTCTCCACATCTTACCCAAAACACAGTTCCACATGTGTGACCTACTGGACCGCAGTGTAGGCCTGAGGCAGTGGTCAGCATGGGCCATTCACCGAAAGTCACCGAAAGTCGCCGGCATAGGTTGGATGGCCCCATCGGCCTGCGTAGTTCAGATTCAGTGGCACCACGGGACGTGGACTTGTGATGAACAGGATTGATGGCACCAGGTCAGTTGTTGATGGTGTTTGGTCACCTTCGTGACTGTGACCCGGCTTTCGTCCGGACTGAGCCGCATTTTCCTCTTACACCTCTCCGTGCGACAACTGGTGTGGACTCTGCCATTTGTGATTCGCGACCAGGTGCTGGATGTGGGACCTTATGGTCCGCAGGATAGCCTTGGTCTCTCATCCACGTGTCGCCAGCTGGCGTTGAACAGGGTTAGTGGCACCACGTGTCGCCGGCTGGCGTTGAACAGGGTTAGTGGCACCACGTGTCGAGGCTGCAGAGGTCACAGAACTGGTGCTTGAAGCTTTCACCGGCACGTGGTGGGCCCTCCTTGACACACACCGGTGTCAGCAGGTGATCAGTGTGGCCTGGCTGCGCAGGGGCGGGTCTGACGGGTTCGGGGTCCAGCGGGCCGGGGCACGGCAGGTGCACGGGATCGCAGGAAACTCCGCTCACGAGGACAGCATCGTTCTCGTGTCGTGGTGAGGGGCGCCACCCTGGCAGAGACCCGGAAATCGCTCCGCACACACCGGCAGTGCAATGCTACAGCGTACCCGCTTGTAGAGACACGGACGACTCTCCGTGCCATCAGAGTCTCACAGCACGCTTTTGGCAGTGCATGTGCACTCCACGATATTTTTAGGAACAACCTCAGCGTAATCGCTGAAGTAACACAGATTATATTCTATATGGCTGTGATGCACAGAATGCCCTAGTTTATGTTTCAAGGGCCATAGATACTGATGTTTTGACACCACAGCGCTTAGGGCGTAGAACATTGTCTACAGATATATACTGTCTACTATAGTTTACAGTCAGCCTCAGAGATCTTCTGCTGACTGGTGCACCATATACTTTGGTGATACTGTACCTGTTATATTTGTTGGACTTTTTCACCCAAAATTAGAACAACAGCAGCCGGGTTGGAATTATCACCGGCAGCTCGTTCATACGAAGATTGTATTACTTCTTGCAAGTTATTCACATGATTTCAGACATTGGTCATTCTCATTTCTGAAACATAGTCACCAGCCGGGTTGGAACTATCACCGGCAGAGCATTCGAACCAAAACTATCACCACTTCTCAAAAACCCTGAGGAAGTCGCGGGATAACTCCCATTGGCGACGAAACACGTGTCGGCTGGTTTTCGTGTGTTCCATTGAATAATAAAACAAGAATGAATACACTGGAGATTGAACATTGAGACTTTTTGGATCTTTCAAAGCTATCGTTTGATTGACACCTTGTTCACGTGTGCCCGGGACTTACATTGCACTGACCCTGGCAGAGACGTTGGGCTTTCTGGAAGAGGACCATGCCCAGGGCTACGTGCTTTTTATTCACACCCCTACGCTGGCCTGGCGTACGCCGGGCCATCCCACTCCGCTCATGCTTACGGGGGGGATGTAACAGGCAACATTTCCACAAGCTCCCCCACTGGCCGACGTGTCATGGTTGCGTCCACTGCCCACTACACTCCATACACCAGAGGTGTATATCGCCATGGATGTGGGTGTGTTCTGCATACTGCGGTCTGTCCAGCACATCTCTGCCACTCTTGGCATTGTGTACTTTCCCAGTCATGGTTCTCCTGCCTCCTTCACACATGCCTGGTTGCCACGTCCCCCACATTGGGCTATTGTGTGGCTGAGGTGCCATGCCGTTGATGGCTCATGTTCACGGCTTGCCCAAGTTACCATTGTGTGTTGTTCTGTCGTGTCTGTTGGGTGGGCATGTTGTTTTGCATGTTGTATGTGATTTTGTGATGTGTGCATTGCCAGAGTTGTGAGTTGCATGGTTGTGGAGTTGAAGTGAGTGGGGTGTTCATCTGGAACTTGCCAAGGGGCTGTGCATTTTCCTTGGTGCCATCCTGGGAACGCTGTTTGCTGATGGACTGGTGGAGGATGGAGGAATTGTGCACACTGGCTGGGTATTTGGAAGCGAGACTGGTGGAGGTTCCACGGTGTTCGGTTGTTGCCTGCACATTGATGTGAGACGTGTGCTTTCTGTTGCGGTGATTGTGTGCTGGGTCGGCAAGGGGCACAGGTATGACATGTGTGCTGTGGATTGCCCCCAACATGTGCGTGCATCCAGCTATGGCGTATGGTCCTTGCTTGGTGTCCAGCGGATCCTGAGCATTGTACTGGACGTATAGGGACTGGGGTACCAGGCTGATGGTGATGTCCAGGACTGGTGTGAGGGACTTGGATGTGGCTGGCTGTGTGACTCCTCCTACTGTGGCGGGTGTTGGTTGGGGGGTACCAGGGACCAGCAGGTGCAGCACAGCCAGCAGTTTTGTGTGGGGTGGGATGTTGGTTTTCTGCTGTGTTAGTGCTGTCGGCCTGTTGGGCGTTATTGGTCAGGATATGTACAATGGTTGTCCTTTTGAGCCTGTAGTGGGCAATGACATTGCCAGGTGTTGGGTCTGTGTGGCTGGTGCGTTTCCTGGGGGTCTGCTGTCTTTGTCTGCCCTGCCTCTATGGTGGTCCGGGTGGGGGGAGGGGAGTGTTCTGGGTGGGGGTTGGGGTCATGGGGTGGTGACAGTGGGTGTTGTGGGCCTCTTGGGTGTCCAGGCCGCATGACCAGTTGCTCCATGACATCTGTTGCCCTTCCGATGTGGCTGTGGGCTGTGCTCCCTTTCGTGGTGCAGGCTGTGGTCCGACTTTGCACCAGGTCAGAGCAGGTGTCATTTTCCTGCTGTTAACGCGCCTTCTTGCCTGTTTTCTGTTCTTATCGCAGTTCTGGCTGGTCGTTGTGAATGTTGTGGAGTGGTGTTGTCGTGGCTTTGGGCACGGGAACGCCTACTCAGTATCTCATTAGCGATAGTTGTGGGGGTCTTCTGTGGCGATGTTTTTTGCGGCTGCTATCGTGGGTAAACTGGTACTGTGGGCTGTTAACACCAGCTTGTGAATGGGGCGATAAATTTATCGCAACTTTGGCTGCGATAAAGTGCCGTTAACTCGGCGATAGCTCCTTATGAATATCCCTCACTGTGTGTTTTATGTGATGATTGTGTTCACATTCTGGAAACATCACGAGTGATGAGAAATTGTGAAGCGACAGTACATGAGTACTAAAGTAGCTACAGGAGCCTGAACTTCAATAAATAAGTAGTGGCAAAGCCAATAGGTTTGACACACGTTCAAATGCTAGCAAAAGAATTAACAAATGTTTGCTATAATGCTAAATCATTTTCAAAAATAATTTCTCAATGTATGAAATACATGGCTGTGATAAAGAAACAAATATGTGATGACAAAGCGTGCTTTACAGATATAAAAGTGCCCCCAACCCACCGTATTCTAGTAGAACCATAAGGCTACATTCAAATGTCAACAGAAAGAAGTTGTAACTAAAATATTCCTGCGGGCTGATCTAACATGTGACGTCGTGGAAAATGCTGGGCATTTTCCCCTTGTTAAAACTGAGTAGGTTTGATCTACTGAAATCTAATGAAAGCTGCAAATATTAACACTCCTGGGGCTGCATTAAACATTGTGCCCGGAGGCGCAATGGGCATGTGCACCTGCTTTGGACGCCCTTGGGGCACATTGGAATTAAACAAGGGGCAGCAGATGCTTGTGCGTCCTCTTCTGTAATACTGATAGCGGTGGAGCACATGTAGGGTGGGCGCCATCATGAGAGGGCGTTCCCTCATTTGCATGTAGGTTGACCCCATGCAATGAAGCAACTTGCGCTCGCACAGTATTATAGACATGGGCACAGAAGCAGACATGCCCTTAGGAGGTGCACTGAAAGTACGCCAGAAAAAAGTGGTGCACTTTCAGTGTGCCTCCTAAAGGCAGCCTGCTGCAGAGGACAGAGCTGGTCATATGGACCCCCAGACATACCTCTGAAGGCGGTGCAGTCACTTACTGCACCCTCCTGCAAGAGGATCTCTCTCCCCACTTCAAAGTTCACTTGAATGTGCTTCCCCCATTCTTTGCAATAAGTGCACTATCCCTGTTTGCACCAGGTGCACCTTTTGAAAGGTGCACCATGGCGCAAACAGGGAAAGTAATTACCTGGTGCAATGAACACCATAGTTGTGATAGGATATCAGTTTAACAGCAAATCTGTAACCAAGCCCTTAGAGAAAACAGCAAAGGTCAATTGGCCAAACCACTGAAAATCAAGGTAGGATCCAGACACCACCTTCTACCTATGTCTTTAACAATGGAGACATCGTTAAAACAAATAATCTAAACTAGAAAATATTCTTACAATTTGTCTTTGTTCTCATTATTTGCATGTTAAATGGCATAGTTGATGTATAAGGTATAGAAGGCCTGTAATATGTGTGTGATCACCTGCGACCATAATACAGACGCATGTGTAATACACGTTGGATCAAACAATTTTGCTCAACCTTGCTCTTTGGAAAGATTTCGCCTTGAGGCAGAAAGAGCTAAGTGGAACCACTGCTACACATACAAAACAAATGTGTTTGTTTATAAATTATTTTACTTGCATATTAGAGGTGTAAACAATGATATCCTTGCCCATGTGTGTGTATGTGTATATGCCTAAAGGATACAGCAGTAGCGTTTGTAATATGTTTGCTACTTGTGTAGTAGGATTGGAATTAACTGATAGTCAAATCTGGACATTAGAGAAAATATATTTTTCTATTTCTAATTAAATTAACATAATAGAAATAGTGTGAAATCTGCTCAGTACATATTATGCCCTCATGCACATACTAGTTGCCCCATTCACTAACACACGAGGAGGAAAAGCGTTTCAAATGTTTTGCCCTGATATTCTATTTTTAATCAGTTCAGAGTGACTGTAATATGACCCTGCACTTCATTTCTTATGCCAGGCTACTTTTAATGTCACTGATTCTTTAATGTTGAATAGGAGAAATAGCCTGTTAGTCCTTATTATGTTTAAGGTGTGATGTCACAAAATCTGCTGCCAAAGAAGGCACTGGACATTAAGAGCATCGCTCCGCATACAAAGCAGCTGCTACTTAAACCCTCCATGAAATGCAGAGCTTTCTCTTTCGAGTAGTACTCTGTGAACTTCCCATTGCATTTATTTAGATAAGGATCATTTAAAAAAACACATTTGCTTTGTTTTGTTTGAACACTGCTTCTGGCATGCAGGACAGAGCACAACTCCTCCCTCCCATGAAGCTTGGTTTAAAAATGCCACACACCAGGGCGTATTATCTCAATGTGAGGTAAGGCACTCTCAAATTACACGAAAGCGGCTGAACTAAACCATTTAAATAGAACACACAGAGGTGCTCCAATGGCAAAATGTTATGTACCTTTAGTTCTGATCATCTTTGCACTGTTCCTCCATACAGTTGATGTACAAGTTTGTAATTTGTATGCAGGAAGCGTCTAAAATAGCCTGGTGCATTTGGCTTGTAGTCCTTTACAGCAATATTAAGTGAAACAAAAAAAAGTTTATCTAAGATTCATTTCATATTTAAATTTTCAACCAGTGTTTCATATTCTTCTGCTATAGTAGGATTTCACGTACGTACTTGGAAGATGTTCTCCATCACAGGGAGCATGGCGCTAAATACTAAAATATTGCACAGTTTACTGCAACCCACCTGAAAGTTTTGAGACTTTGTAAAGGAACTCTGCCCTCAGGCTCATTCTTCTAGGTGGTCACGGACTCCTATGTAACTTGTGAAATCCATTTAACAGATCGTTTGCGGACCTTTATTCCATATATAATCCATCAGGTCTCTCCTCCAATGATATTCAAGGAGTTGTATAAGCAAGCCACGCGTATGGTACATTTTAGTGGTGTGTTTTAGTACAGGTGGGCAAGACAAGTAAGGATAGATCCAAATGTCTGGCTAAGGCTTCACCAATAGGTTCTGGCTCCAAAACAAAGGGAGAAAAAGCAGGGACAACTGAGAAGGTATACAAAATGGGCTTTTTTGATTGAAGTACAAGAAGCACATGTAAATGAATACCTACTAGGAGACAGCTGCACTTCACATGTGTTTCATGAACACCTCAAACCCACAGAATCAAGGGAGGGATCTCCAAAACCGCCTGGTTTTGCTAATCTATTTAATTGCCGTCACTAACACTAACCAGTGACATTAACATGTCCGGCTTTACTTTTTGTTTACTGTACTTTCTTTAGAGATGTTTCATAGATATTTGTTTTATTGAATATAGTTTATTATTTTAGCTCATAAAGGAACTAGACATTTGTTGCTAAGAAGGAGACTATCACTCAGAGGCTGAAATGCACAATGTGCGCCAAGAAACCTGAGCATAAATTCCAGCTCCCTCACTTGACCAAACTCTATGAGCCTAGGAAAATCTTTTTACTTCGTTGTGCCTCATTTTCCTTGAGACCAATTTGAGAGCATCATGAAGTAATTCAGTACAAGATGTGCATCAAACAAAAACAAATCACTAATGCATGGTCTAAAAGATGAAAATGATGCACCTATATAGGAACATGGGTGTTAGAAGTAGTGCTGTTGCACTGAGAATATTGTTGACCGGCACAACCACACCGACTGTCATAGCTGTTGCCCGATTCTGGAGTTGGGCGTGGCTTATTAGGGGAAAAAATGATAATACCGCTGATCACAGTGAATCCCCGGGCAAGTAAAGGACATATCAAAGTGTGGAATTTTATTGTACAGTAATAAGAAATGTATAGCAGATTGTATATTTTAAAAATCTTTTAGTCCCATAATGTGATTTTAGTTAAAACTCATTTTTATGACACGGTAAACTGTTATGAAATTTGTTCTGTTTAAATCTGTGAATAGTAATATATTTTTTTTTTCATGAGAAAATTTCATAATTTTATAATTTTTCATCTTTTAATGTCTCATTTTTAACTGATTGCTGTGTGTGTATATTGTTACTGTATTTTATGATTTTAATTCATCGAAATAAAGACTATAAATTGGAAAAATGTGTAAGGCGGGGGGTCTATAAAGGGGGATATTATCTAACTCTCTCACGCAGTGACGCAGCGCCCAGAGGCATTGGTAGCTTACTCGGAGCAGACCCAGAGACAGCGAGGCATCCACGCCTCACAAGAACCTTCAGAGACGGGTAGCGCAGCACCTCACAGTTCAGAAGGCATTTAAACCATGCACCTAAAAACAAGCTGTTTAATGTCGGTAACCTTCGACTTTCTTAAAATTTTACGCCTAAAACCAGTTACGCTTCTTGTGGCCCAAAAATATTGGTTGTTTGTACAGTGCACACGACAAACAAATCTTTCATGGCTGAGCCATGGCAAAATCCTCCAGGCATAGATGTATTATTGAATGTTTCTAAGTTTATGTTTAGAAACAATTGTTTTCTGTAAGCATTACTCAATACACTCATCGAAACCATTTTTTTTGTACTGAAACACTTACAAATATGAAACTAATAACCCGTTTTAGAATATTAAAGATGTTTTGTCATATTTTACCTGACATTCGAAGTGAAATTTACACGCCAAATCTTGCACTGGCTTGATTTTTGCTTTGACTTTTTATTCAAAACCAGACCTTTCTAGAAGTATGCTTTCAAGCCCATCTCTATGCTTTAGTTTTCGGAGTACTGCATTAGCACCCTAAATTAGTCAAATAAATTCTCCCCTCAAACTCTTTTTTTTACAGAAAATTCCAAGAAATCTATTGTGCTTTTCTCTAAGCCTGTGCTATGATTGGTTCCCTTTCATTGTGCACTAATTTGCAATATGAGTAAGCAATAAATCAGAATATGTTGTCTTTCTTTGTTCAAATTCATCGTACCAAAAACCATCTCCAAGTTACTCATTCACATAAGTAAGAAGTGTTTATAAAAACATAAGAGCAATAAGATGCAGAAATATTCAAAAAAATTAACTATTTTTCTTTATGTGTGTCTCTCTTTTCCTATATGCATTACTAGGTAGAATGTCCAGCTGTCCAACAGCATATGATGTTTTGCGGTCTAATGGTCTGCTATGGAGTACATTTTAGCTGAATGCTGTTGCATCGTAGTAAGTGTTCTTAAGTGTCTAATCATGCTGATGGTTTCAGTTGGTATTCCTTTTAAACTAGCTCATTTTGTATTTTCACTGGACAATCTCCAAATGCCCATAACCACAACTGTACCTAATAGAAACAAATTGTACATGACCAGTTAATTTAAAAAAATCTAGGGAAACATCCCCCCGCCCCCAAAAACAATCAAGTGACCTCAAATGATTGCTGCACGCTTCACTTCAAATGACATATTACGTTAGGTCTGGTGGCAAAGTTACAGCCACAGCCATGCATAAATTGTAGCCACACTGACTTTTTAACTGCATACTGTTACTTGTTTAACCTAGTGTACTTTTTATATGCCTTTTCACCATTGTATATCTCACTTTTATTACAAATTGTTTCACTTATGAGAGTTAGCAGTAGAGGCAAAAACTGACTGAGGCACACAGCCGGGCGAGAGCAATCAGAGTTTCCCTGCCTGCAAGAGCACAGGTAGGGAAACAGAAGTGTACTTCCACCCGACGAGAGCATTTTCAAAGCTCCTGCTGGGTGGGAGGACACTCCTTCCCTGCCCAAGCTCCTGCCCTCTAGTTACTGTTTGGCCCCAGTGGATGGGGTCCCCAGGACCTCTACAGGGTAGGGGAGGGGGAGAAGGGGCATGCGCATCCAGCAGTTTTTGCTATGGAAAATGCATGGGGATTTTGCATTTTGGGACCCACTCTTTGTTCTCAGCCCCCGCTTCATGGATCACCCTGAAACTTTTTATGCACACACCAGACAAAAAGTAGCACTTTGTTGGGAAGTTTCGTGAAGATTCGTCAAATGGCGCCAAAGTTATTAGCAAAACCAAAAGGTGTTTCTTTTGGAAGCGCTGACCTAACTATAGCTACCCAGTGGCATTCGCCACTAAGTAAAAATATTTGTCTATACAGACACACAAACATACAACGTATCCTACATTATAAATGAATGCTATCGCAGCACTCTCCTTATTTTCTTACTACACAATCAAACAACCTCGCTCTCATTGACTGACTTCTCCCATTTTAGCAACAAATTGCTGCAGCCTGTTGGCAAATGAAAGCAGCGTACCAGAAGGCAGCTGCCGGAGGTGTGAGCAGAACAGGGCGGTCCTCTTTAGAATGACGGGAAAGAACCTTTAATCTGAAACATAAATACCACAAACACCAATGGATACAAATTACCCGGGGCTTTTTGACACAAAATGGAGACCATGTGTAAATAGAGATTAGAGCTGTCAGAATAAATAAAGTTAATTGTGAGTGTAAACTGCTTTGTTCCCCGGCTCAGTCTCTTGAAAAGCAATTGCTTTGTGCACACACAATCAGCCGCGTGCGGGCAACAGCTATTAGAAGAGCGCACACTGCATTTAACATGGGCCTTATGTCAGTAATAGAAGCATCAGCTGCAATTCATTAATGACATTTGGGTTACCAAAATGATCCCATAATGCTCATCCACTACTTCTCCGGCCTGCTGGTGAAAACTGTTTTCTACAACATTGATTTGATAAGTGTAAATATGAGAAAAGGAATTAGCTTACTTCTTTTTCGAGGCAAATTAGATCTTACAATGAGGATTTCCCATGATAAACAACAAACTATTTGCCCAATGTCCAAGTAAGATGTATGGCCAAACGCACTGAATGCACCGATAAAAAAATCTTGCTTCATTTTGTTGTTTTCTTTGTAATAAAATACATACAAAAGTAAACCCAAAAGTGTCAAAACACGCAAAATATTTTCCCTTAAACTACAACACTAAAATGGCACTTGTTTGATTATATGGCTGATACAAAGTACAAAAGGTGTGGAGGGGTACAAGAGTCTGTACCCCCACTGCTGCAGGGCCACACTATCATCGGGCAAGGGGCGGGTTCTGCAGCCATCCTGGGTAGGTCTGGCCTATAGGGCAATCAGGGAGTGGGCGAAGGGCTTGTCTGACAGGTCAGTGTGTGGACCAGCTTTTGACTGTTTGTGGGCCTATTTATGGTCTAGTGGGCCTGTTTTTACTGATATTACCATAACATTGCCTGCAGCGAGCTGAAATGCATGCAGAGTTCCATACCCTGCAAACCACTTCGACAGTGTGGCTGTACAAGTTCAATACTGTCCCAATTTGCAAACATGAGCCACATTTTTAGCCATCTGATTCACTACTAGGGGCCGCTTTTTAGTGCCCGACCTATTTTCTGTCCCAGTCTGACTCTGCAGTCAACCTTAGCTCTGACCTCACTTCCTTTGAACCACACACTTGATGTCTGTGTTCATGCTGCTAACTTCGGAGACGATTGTCCCCATTCACATATTGTATTTAAAAACTATGGTGGCACAAAGTTTGGGGGTGGACGGTTCGCTGTTGCACTGTCATGGGAACCAGGCCTACGATAGGCCGACCAGGCCTCAGTGAAACAGCTCTCCAACAGCTTTTTTAGAGGTCCTCCCATCCCGAGGATTAAACCCAGCTTGCAATGTTACATGTCATTGGCAGAAGAGACTTGTAGGCGGGCCTAGGGCCAGGCAGTGGAAGCACATGCATCTGCTGTATCTCCGACACTGAAAATGGCTAAATGTCAGGTGCATGTAGTGATGGGCAGATGAATTAAAGGATTGTGAGGTAGGGTGCTGGCGGAGCACCAGTACATGCTGTTCTCCTTAGATTCAAAAACGACCACAGCAGTAGCTTTTCTCAAACAGTGTAAAATAATGTAGGGTAACTTTGAGACATGTTGGTCTTCTGACAGAGTTTTAAAGCAAATCTGCCTTTAGTATTAGGACAATTCTACATCTAAAGGTAAAAACTAGACGTTCAACGGTGAAAAACCCATACACACAATCTTCTGCTTGTCCCCTTAATCTGGGTTATATTTTCATAAATTAGCTACTATTTTAAGGAGAGCCAAATACAAAGAAACACTAATGATTAATTACTCAAATACTAATATTTGATTTACCATTGTGCACTCCCAGCTCTCTAACCATCTATGATGTGATATTTGATGTGATGTGTTTGAGTTAACAAATGACCAGACAGACAGAAGTCTGTTGCAGCCTGCAAATGGACTGAGTATGATAGACTGCCTGAGCTTTCGGGAACATGCTCCCATGACAGCGAGAATCGTATTACAACCCAGGTGAGTAAGTACACACATTGTGCTCGACATTCACTGAAGAATGCCAAGGGCATTTGCTGCTCCTTTTCTCAAAGACGAGGGTGTCAAAAAAGAGTGATGGTCTAAACAGGAAGTGTTAAACAGCGACAGATACATGTGGACGAGACCTGGCCCATGGGCGGCTGTGGTGTCTGGCAGTGCAGTTTGAGTCAACACCAGACAGGTTATTCAAAGAAACTACATGCTCCAGGCTTTTGGGTCTTTCAGAATATAGTTTATAAGCATAGTTGTGCTTGTCTCTGGATGGGGATGTGGCAGGGCAGATATTTTTTTTCTTTTGGTCACATTTTGCAAAAGGATGTTCAAATCCCCTGCAGTGCGCTTACTTTTCTTGTAATTTACATATAGTGCCTGGTAGTGAAGATTTAATTTACATAGCACTATATTTTTGACTCCCCCGCAAAGATATTTATTTTATGGACAACAGAGGGATGACTAGCTGAACTGGCAAGGTCATGATTTGACAACAACAGCTTGCACAATCACCTGCACACAGATCCCAGCTCCAAGTGGTTAGCTCACTGAGCTATCTTTCCAGTAATGAGCATTGGTTACACTGTTCATCACAGTATTACTGAAGTCAATGTAAAAGAGTATTCTTCTGCAACCTCAGAAAACCTTAGTATAGAAGTGTGCTTGTGAATGAGTTTCGAATTAAAATGTCATTGCATCATAGGCAAGACTATTGTGGAAACATGAAATCCGGAAACGTACATTACTGGCAAAGCTGACACAAGTCAAACTAATTTTCCTGAATAACGCTTTAAAATAATTCTTTAAATGTGTACTGCGCTTGTAATAAAAGACCACGTCTAAGCACTCTTGATGCAAGCTACAGGCTGTTGGGTGTAATTCAGTAAGACAGCTATACAGCATTTTATCTAGCTACTGTCAAACCTTTTGTGTTTTTTCTGCACCTCAGTTTTGACCCGACTGAAACCCTAGACCTGAATACGAGCCTCATCCATCAGGCGCTCTGTGAAAAGAACCAGCCCCTTCCCTCAGGGACAGAGAACACTGAAAACCAGGAGTGAGGTCTACAACAGGCCACGCCCACCAAGTTGTAGACGAGTATCCTGTTCTTAGAAGAGGCATGCACAGTGAACACATGACTGTGGGTCTAAGCTGTCACGTCTTGCACAGTACTAGGATACCTCTAAAGTGAGCTGGGGAGAAAGATGGTTTTCTCATTTATTATTTTTTTACCAATATGCTGGACACTGCCAGAATAAGGCCACATCTGTCTTTAGACAGGCGTGTCTGCAAACCTCTAGAATATAATAGAGCGAAATCGTTGTTCTTTAGCAAACAGAACTATAGCAACAACAACGGAAAGTTATATGTATCTCTTGATGAAGCTACTCATTCTAACATTTATTTGGGGAGAAGTCGGTTACAGTCTCCGTTCTCCCGGCCTTCCGCGGCTTCCATGTCACACTGCTTTACAGATGCTACAGATCTATCTGCAACAGCAAGTTAGCAATCAAGCAGTATGCGAAACCCCCGGCGTGTCATAGCTGTGGTAGGCATGATCAGTCCAACGTGGTCAACAAGGGTTCCCCTAGTCTAGATTTAGGAATCAGAAAGGTCCTTAAAATCCAGAACTTCTGCAAAATCAGTGGGTCCTGGTAAGCCACAGTGCAGGGAAAACTTGTGCTCTTGTTGGTGCAGTTTTTAAGTTTCAAATATTCCAATTATGATGCCCTCCACCCACATTTACACGGTGACATTAGCAAACTCAGAATTGTGTTATGTCACTAAAAATATCACAGCCACATTCCGTGAATACTTCAAGGTGGCAGAGCTCCTAACCTCTACCACACCCCTTTGCCTTCAGAGTGAAACCTGCTCAAAACAGAAGCAGGTGTCAATCTCTGGTCTTGCAACCATTTGTTTCTTTCTTCCTCTAACCATGTGAGAACACTCTGGCAGCATCCAAGCAAGGTGACTGTTCTTCCTATGTTGAACTAAAGTGTACACACTTCATGCATGCTTTTCTCATTGAGGTTATCTTATGTCAGCGGAGATTTGTATAGTTCCATAGTGTCATGACTGTGGCCTCGTGTTTCTGTAGGTAACAGCACAAGAAAAGCTATTGTGCATTGAACGGGAGTAGGCTTGAATATATAGCAATTTATAACCTCTTTAAAAAGCAGAGTAGATTAGCGTGGCGTAGAGTGGAGTGGTACTGAGTAGAGTGCATTGGCATAGAGTTCAGTGCTACAGATAGTGTGGAGTGGCATAGAGTAGAGTGGTGCACAGTAGAATGGAGGGGTGCAAAGTGGAGTGGCCTTCACTCCAATCTATGCCACCGGACTCTAATCTACTCTGCCTCACTATACTCTACGCCCCTCCACTCTACACCAATGCACTCTATCCTGCACCACTCGACTCTATGCCACTTCACTCTCCTCTGAAACAATCTATTATAATAACCGACCACCTTCCTCTTTCGCGTATGGTGTGCGCATGTCGTTTATGCATTTATATCCTTGTGGTCTTATAGTTCTGATTTGCTACAGTGCATTTGAACATCTTCTCTGAGAGGCAGTCTTTTTCCTAGAGGGCTAAAACAGACTCCCATTTATGTTGGGCTTTGTTTCACTTGCGATAGTAGCAGATTAACTTCTTCTATCTTGTGAGTTTTTGTACATTTATTTTAATTTTTAATAGACAATGAAAGCTGTATGATGAAAAGTTCCATTTATTTTTAGACCCGCTCTTTCTTACATGTTATTCAAAGAGCTTGGATCTGACCGCAGGACCCCTCGGTCTGTAACCATGAGCCCAGACTTGGTCTTGTCAGAGCAATGATTAGCAAGAGGGAGAGGAGGACCATGTTGCCCCGCACAACATACTTCGGAAGACCCTCCCTGCAGTTGTTTCTATGGGGGCGGTTTGTTATCATGGTCTCCCTCACAGCGAGAAATCCCATGCCAAGTGAAGTTGTGTCCACTGCTAATTAAGGCAGCACTGAAAAAGTCACACATGCAGTCATGGGGACCAAGTCTTCCAGCGGGTCATCTCACAATTTAAACTCCCTGCTGGGACCCGAAAAGGAAGTGAAATAACAAATTATACACCTGATGCTCTAGTAGGCCTGTAAAACCATAGGCAGTACAGAAAGGTCAACCTCTTCATTGTGCCGATGGAACCGCTGTCCAGGAAATAGGTTTCCTACGACAAAGAGTCCGATGACTACTGAAGGAGCATAGATGGAAGGCTCTTACCTCTGAAAGGAGAGTTATAGGATTTCAGGAAAAATCCACACCAGCGACTCCTACTTTTGAAAAGAATCTCCTGATTTTATAGAACTTTGAATATTTTTATTCCGTGTCCTCAATATTATTGCGCAAGGTCATTTGTATGCAAAGAAATAATAAAATAGTAAACAGAAACATTATTAAACATCGCAATTGAAAGCTCAGATATTGTTTTGTTTTGATCCTGCAGAGCACCAATATTTCCAACAATAAGTAAACGTTTTTAATTTAGTAACATAACAAGTTGAGCTATGAGGAACGGTTGAAAAAAGAATGGTTGATCATTTCATGCTATAAAATAGTAAAGAAATGCTAGAATATAATAAATAATTCTTACTAGCAAGAACATGTCTGTAGTGTCTGTGCTGATCTTTTCTAAGAGTTTGAAGTATATTTTACTTATAGGGTTTACCGTATACAATTGTTACCTATATTACACATCAAAAGCAGTGTGAAATCTCGATAACCTATATACAGATGGGCTTGATGAGCATAATCATAATTTAGAACACAGCAGTGTCCTGGGAGACAAAGTCAGATAGTATGTCAACATAAAAGCTTTGTCTTGTTGGTCCATATGAAATCTATGTCTGCAATATAAAATGCCCACAGACATTTCTTGGTTCAGTGAACCACAATCAAATCCTGTTTGAGAAATCATACTTTGCCCTGAACAGGAAGCAAATAATGTTGCCTAAAAAAGACAGATTGCAGTCATCCTAAGTATGTGATGGAGTGGTATCTAAGTAACAGTTAAAGGAGTGGAGAGGGCTCTAGTCTGCAAACACTGCTTGTCGTGATGACGACTTCTGTGAAAGGACCATGGGCAGCTTAACAAGAAACAATGTATATATGTGAAGCCTAGCTTGTAAAATTGTTAGTGGGCAACATCTTTTAACTGACATATTCACCTAATTATAACGTCACTTTTACCATACGTACAGCCATCCCTCTGCCACGTGGCGGGGGGTTGCCCACACGGCCTAGCCTGCGGCCAGGCCCTGTATCCAACACCCCGTCTGGCAGAAGGCCCTTATGTCAACCCCTCATGGTCAGCCAACCCCGAAGCACACAGCCTTCAGGCGTGCGCAGCAGTGTTTTGGCGGCCAGTCTGACCAACCCCCTTCAGGCACCCAAGCCCCTGTGTGTGGTAAGGCCTCTGAGCAGCCAACCCTGCATCCCGCATGGCCTTCTGCAACACCAAAATATAAAAAGTGAGCCTATTGGCTTTATAAAGAGGTAAGCATACCATCTTTCTCAAAACTCGCCAATAATTTTAATCAAATGTATATTTCAGCAATTCACAAAATGTAATGTTTATTGATATTAATTACTAAAAATGTTTCATAACACTTTATTGAAAACATCTGTGCTGTTTTCTTTTTACATAGTTTTTACTTTTATGTTTTGAGTCCTTCTTTTAACATTTTCAGCCCACATAATGCAATCATAAAAACAGCCACACGAGGGCCTTGCTTTTTTTTTTTATACATCTTCAGGCCACATAAATGCAGCTATAGAACCAGCCCCTAGAGGGCGCTGCACTCCCAGCTCTAGCGCAAAAGCTCCAACCTGGGATGGGCTTTAAAAATATATGGTAAGTTCTCCTTGTGTCAAGGAGCAGTGAATAATATATGAGCGGATCCTGCCGCTCATTTATTATTGCATTTGGTGTCCTGGTACCTACCCGGGCACTGTTTAAAAAAATAATAATAATTGGGGAGGAAGGCGCATTTACTGCCCTCGGTAACCCATCCCCCGGGTCCTTTCTTTTCATTTAGGGAAAGGGGGCACGCCAGCCTCACCTTGAGCCTCCTTGGGCCCCAGGGACTCTATCCCCTGGAGTCTGTATCTTTAAAAAAGGGGAGGAGGATGTGCGGCTACCAACCCCGTGCCTCCTTGGCCCCGGGAATCCCATCCCCTTCTCTTTTTTAAAGGGAGGAGGGCATGTGCCCCCCTCCCAGAGCTTCCTTCGCCCTGGGGACTGCATCCCACAGCAACATTATCTTTAAATAATGGATGGCGCACACGACACCCAGGGCCTCCTTGGCCCCAGGACCCTATACCCCAGGGCCTCTAGTGGATGCCCTAGTGACCACCAAGGGCAACCAAAAACCACTACATTGGGGGCCTCTGGGGAAGCCCCAGGGCCCCAGCCAGCTCCCCACAAGCTGAAAAAGCCGCCATTGCTCCTACCCAGAGGGAGTCGCTATTTTTGCTTGCTTCCTTCGGTCGGGATCAATGTGCCTTTCCCTGCCCGCAAAAAGAATTGTTGCCGACTGCAGAGGGAGAGAACAATGGTTAACATTCTTTTCCAGACCCAGTCAACATTTCTAATTTTCCAGTCTCAAAATTATAGGCCAGAACCAAAGGCACGGGTGCATAATGAGAGTGATATTAAGTAAGAGCAGCTGAAGTTGAAATCATGAGGGCATTAACATTATTAGCGTCTAACCTCCCCTGCCCTACTATTGCAGCCAACACATCAAAGTAAACTGACCCTTTTCTGCCCTCTTCTTGCCCCTTCCACAGAAACAAAAATGCAGGCTGTAAGCAATTAAGAGTGTTAATTGATGGGGTGCTACAAAAACAAAAAGGGAAAAAATAAAAATATACCATATGCCTAAGGCTTGTGATAAAAATGTTGATTTTAAATCAAATCATTCACTGATATAGCTTTCACTAGTGATATTTTTGTAACAACAAGCTTTTCAGTTATGACACATATTTTATTATTATTTTATTTGTGAGGGAGGCAAGAATACATTATCACCTAATCAATTAATCAAATCGCAGACAGCTACACTGTTACAATATCACTTAAACACGTTTTCAACCTAAACTTTAAAAAGGAGGGTGTGCAAAACAAATAGAGGCTGTTTAAAGTTAATATAAGAAAATAGAATTCAAAAAAACATACTATGAACTAACTTTGCAACTAAAGAGAAAGGAACTATTTTGGGGTAGGTGTGAACAATGTGAATAAGCCTTGTGCAGTCCCTCAAAGCAAAGGGAGCTAATGAGTAAAGTGGGCTGACCCATTGCCCCATGCTGTGGTGGGCAGAAGCAAACTGTGAGTGACAATTTAACAGACCAAAGGTTAAAGCCCTCTGACCAAAAAACCCACTTTGATGTATATTATGTTTGTTTTTTACAAAAACAATAGCCTAGTGAAAACAGCTAACAGTGTCTCAAAGGCCTGACCTATAAATGTCTGAAGTCTTCTGTTAACATCAAAATGTGAGTCTAAACTCTTGGAACAAAACCATAGCCCAAATTGAGCCTTTGTGCTTTTTTATGAAAGAAAGAGAACCTGAAATATTGGGAATTCTTACTTCAATTAAAATTTTATCACTATATTCTAACATTCTGTTCAAAATACACAGTAACTTAAGTATGTCATGAAATATGCCTTTTAAGAGACATATAGGATGCATTGCAGGGCTGGGGACAGAAAGTGGTGACAATGAACGATGTACCAACTGACTAGCTTAACTATTGTACAGCGTTAACTAAAACCAGACAAGGTTACCAATTACTATGTGTTCTATTGGCCCGTTCTCATGCTGCAAGCTCCACTTAATGGGGTATGGTAAGATTTTGCTACAAGCCTGTAGCGCTTTTTGTGGATCACCTGAGACTGAGTAAACAACTCCACAGCCAGCTAACCCTCTTCCAATTTTTTGTCAGGTCTCATTACAAACGTGAAGTTAGTGCTTAGCAACCGGTGCAACAGCATCTTGTGAAAACAGCAGGGGACACAGAGCTCCAAACCAGACACTGTAGACAAGTTTCCACTTGTAGGCTTGTGTTCACTGCACACCCCAACTGCCATTCACTTTTTACTCAGCATATACCCTATGGGCATCTGTTATGCATGGCTTCCACAGGAAGCCTCCATCCTTTACACCAGATTCTAAATCTGGTGACTCACTGCTATGACTAGCAAAACTTGATAACATTTACAATTATAGATCGGTAACAGTGAATCACTGGGGTGTTTTTCACTGAAGGGTTCTGAATGACATCAAATCGACAACGAGAGGGAAGCTTGTGTTGTCTATGATGTCAAAACCTTACCTGCAATCCCTAACCAACCCTGACCATCTTCATTCCTTCCTCCCCCTCCTGCAGCTGTGCCTCTGCTTTCATTAAAAGCAGACAAGCCATGTCCTCCAGGCCTGGTAGGTCTTTATGACGTACCAACAGTGGGTAACGAGTTTAGTTATCAACTATTGCTACATCAGAGCAGTGATTTATGACATTTAGAAACGTCAGAGCAGTGAATTATGACATTTAGAAACGTCAGAGCAGTGAATTATGACATTTAGAAACGTCAGAGCAGTGAATTATGACATTTAGAAACTGAAATAAATTATATAGGCTCTCTATGACAGCCATACATAACAGGACTCTTATCCACTGTTGCTGTGTCAAAGGACTTACGGGCCAAGGTAACAGAACTCCCTGTGAGCCTGTCAGTGCCGCACTGCTTGTCTACTTTGATTGAAAGCAGAAAGCCCAGCTGCAGGAGGGGTAAGGAAGGCAGGGAAGGTGGTGGGGACTGGTTAAAGATGGCGGTAAGGTACTATTTTTCACATCTGAGCCCCCAATTACTCTTCTGCCCCTGTGTAGCAGTTGTACGCAGTGGCAGATTACTTCAGGGGCCATACACAACATAAACTGATAGATGGGTAAAAAGTGAATTACGGGGTGTTTTACACCTCGGGTTCTGAGTGACATCAGAGACAACTTGAGCTTCGCTCTTACTGTCTATTGAATGTCACTGAAAATCCCTCAGTGAAAAACATCTATAATTCAATAGTACCCATCTATAATGCTATAGGTTTTAGATATTGCTAACAGATCCCAAAGAATGGCAAAGCACTTTACAACATGTAGTTAATAAAGAGGATATAAACTTGCTCAGCATCGCCAGGTGGAACAGGTGAACAGATATAATACATAAACTAGTGAGGCAGATGAAAGCAATAAATGTGTGTCGCCTGCATCAATACGGTATCGGGGCATTTAAAAGATAAATGCATTTAAAGCAGGCAGCAATAGTATATTTGAAGAGAGCAGCAGTACAATTACCGAGTAACTGTACAAGATTAAAGAAAAAATGGAAGAAATTAAAAAAAAAGAAAAAAAAAAGAAATCGAGTAGCCTCTGATTTAGGCAGACTATGTTGCAAGTTTTACTAATGCTGGTCTTTATTAGAACTAGAGCGCTCTTTCCAGAGTTCGCACCCATATGTGGATGTTCATAGTATTACTTCATGATTTAGGGACCTCGCCCAAATAAATCAGGAATAACTTTACGTAACAAGGACATGGCACAATCTTCAGCAATTTATTACTACCAGACTTTTAGTGTCACATACTTTTTATTAATGTTAATGGGCACTCCTGCATCATTTTTGGGAAGTGACCATGTTATTAAAGTGCATTTATCAATTTACTGCGCTTTTTCGTCTCAGGCCAAACCTATTCTATCAAATCTGGATGTATGTTACTTGTTTAGTGTTGTATGATGATTTTAAAATGGTATTACCATTTGTTTCCTGAAAACAACTACCTTTTATTTTTTTAATATATATATATATACAGATAATGCCGGCTGTATTTTTGAATTCATTTACAGACTGGTTCACTTGTTTTTTTACATATCACAAAGTAGGCAGCAAAGGACTTCAGAGAGATAGATAAATCCAAACAAAAGGTAACATCTACTGGGAAATGCTAAACAACGCTGTTAACTGGAAGCATGAAGAATTTGTCTTTTGCCCAATAGCCGAATGGTTCCACTTACACACAACCCACATGCTTAGCTGCAGTACCTAAGATGTGTCCTGTGTTACCGCTGCACTTGCACTTACGCTGCCCGGGATACGAGGTCTAGTATTGATTAAATCAGCAGGTCTTCTGCCTCCCCTGGTGGTGCCAGGGCTCCATAATGCCCTCAAAAACAAAATGTGGAGCACCTTCAGAAGACGCCACACTAGCTTCCCACGAGAAGACCTTAAAAAAGCAGGTCTTGTTTTTGGCAGTCACGTGCCTTCCTTTGGCAATTTGGTGTTGTGCTGAACAGCAAAGGAGGTGGGTGAGGATGTGTATGCAGCACACCCCCTGCAATTCAGTTGTGGTCCACTGGCAGAGTGACTACTGCTGCAGAGTGCATCACCAGCAGGGTTATATCTTTCCACCTGTTCATCTGCAATGTTGGCTGCAGCGGCTTGGGTCTGTGCGTGACTGAAAGCGCACTGGCACGGAATCTCAGACAGAGGCAAGGAGGGGGGTGGGAGTGCAGTACCTACTACCCTCCCCTCCATTTTCATCCACTGCCCTGAGAAACTTTAATCACCATCGTTAAGCCCAGACAGAATTTCAAGTGGAATTTGTAGGGCAGTCAGTGGAATGTCCCATGGAATGAAAAATACATTTTCACCAGAGGCTATGATCACCTTTGATCTTTCCTGGACATCTACTGCAATCAATCACCACCACCTGGTTCCTGACCCTAACCCCCATGCTCTCCACATGGAGAGCTGACAATGGGTAGGGGGTCCCCATAACAAGTAAGGGCTTGTGTTTCTCTTGTTCTCGCTATTATATTATAAATTGACCCCAGCATCACGATTTTAAACTAAGGTGCCATCTTTTTAGAGACCTCTTCTTCAGCACAAATAATTTTTGGGTAATATGTCAAAACAATCGCAGGTTCAAAGTTGAAATAGTTACTCTTGGGAAGTATCCTCAGAAAAGACGAACACCTTGTCATCAAAGAAATGGACTAATATAAAAAAAATTGCAGTAAGACTAGGAAAAAATATATGAATAAATAACCGAATAGCATATCATGCGTTGAGTGCAAAGAATCTGTAGAGTCGTGAGAGATGCCCTCCGTGTCTGGTGAGAATGTGCGTGTGAGGCCAGAGGTTAGTGCATGCCACAGATTTATTACTGGAAGTTGATATGGGTGCACTTGGCAACTTGCTTGGTGGTCTGGGTTCCAGTCTGTTGTATCTGTTCTCTGCACTTCTCACACACTAGGTCTATTGTTCAGGTCACACTCGATCCATTCATAAAAACTGGTAGGAAAAGCAGCCATTGAGGCTCATCTCTGTGACACTGAACTTTACACAAGTTCTCTGCGATTTACCAACAGGGTGAATGCTTCTCCTATCGCCCATGCCCACATGATGAAGCTGCAGCTCTGCGACTCAAACCTTGACGAGGCCTGGTGTCAAGCATGAAGGCCAGGGCCACTACCGCTGGTCGCTCTCCATCCCAAATGTAAGTTCTCATCAAAAGTTACGTATGATCTGCTACTGATTTATGCCGTAATGATAATCCCTCATCTACTACCTTACTCTCTGTTATGACAAACGTTATACGGTAACTGCTTGCACAAGTGTATTCCCCCTGATTCTACAGTGCACAGAATTGCTCATTAGGAAGTCACAGTATTAGCACTGAGCTCACTCAACACAAACCCATTGGTTTTGGGCATATATGCCAAAATCTTTGATTCAACATCAAACCCTTGGTCACTGTTGATCCCAATGCAGGGACAAAAAGTTATAAACAATTACCATAATCTTACTAGCATTTCCCATTGTTTTACAGATGGTGCCTGCCCGGATCCCCAATGTTATTACATCACTACCTGGCAGGAGCACTTACCCACACTAAAGGAGAATGTTGAGTGAATGCAAAGCATACCGCTCACCAATGCATGCTTTGGCACCTAAAGTCATATAGACACAGTATAAAAAATTACACCTGAAGAGAAATAAATAGCATATCACCTGCTGCCAAAGACTTTTTAAAGACCCCCACTGTTTAATGGGTCTTAATGAGATTAAAACCAGTTTTGCACTTGGGTCTTTATCAGGCATCAGATTGTCTCCAATGACACCTGGCCTACAAAATTCTGTCGTCCCGACTCACAAAAGGTACATTTACATTTATAAACAAGTTAACATTTGTTTTGGAATTCACAAACTCTGAATTAATCTGTAAATTTATGACTGTGGAGACTCAGCAGTCAGGGCGCAGCACTCAGCACATAAAAAGCTAGGCATGTTGTATCTTTTTATGGGCGGAGTTCTCGCAGCGACGGCGGATTCTCTGCACTTGTAAACTTACTATTAAATCAGAGTATGTGAATTCCAAAACTTAGACAAAAGTGTAAGCTTACCTTTGTGAATCAGGCCCTTTGTGTTAAAAGTACACTAGCCCTCCTACAGAAATTAAGACAAGTCAAAAATGTATGAGAAAATCTGGACACAACTGTAAATAGTTAGCTAATAATTATCAAATCATTTTAGGGCGCTTAATATCGTTAAGTTTAGCCGAAGCTGGCATTTCTCACAAACACAGCAAAGAATCAAGCAAAGGATAGATGCAGACAAGAGCCAGCAGAAGAGAGGCGGGGGATTCAATTTCAAAGTTACGAAATGCAATCCAGAGGGCGCGCCAAGAGCTGTTAAGTGGGCAGCTTCAGAGCTCTCACTCAACTGGAGCACGAACAGCCATCATCCCAAAGAGCTGAGACGTGCATGCGTGAGTGACTGGTGGGGCCGCAGGACAACAGGCTGGACACGCGGGTGTGAAATCGCGTTGCCATTGTGTTCCGAGGAATGCTGTGCATGCCAGCAGGAACACCAAAGACCTCAGCTGACCTAATGACCCCTTCAAGTGCATGCCGGTTATTAGTTCTGCATCACTGGTGACCCCCACAAAGGGCTACTGACCTGTGAATGCTGACAGACCGGCAGCACAGCCTCTCCTGCGTTTTAATAAAATAAACATAATTTACTAATACATCATCACTCTGGATCCTACGCTTTCAAGTGTCTCGAGGCGATATAATTATTTTACTTTGCTACAGGTAACTTATCTGAACTGCTTAACTTTTCTGAAATCCTGGCCCTAATAATGCCATAAAATGTTCCCAATATCAGCAACAATGCTACAGTGTGCAGCAGACCTGGCTGCGCTCAATGGCATGGGATCAGAACAGGCAGTAACAATCGGAGAGGCAGGCAGCCTGGAGAATGTGTGTCCACCTGCAATGATTTCGGATTCCTCGTTAGTCTGTCTCGGAGGAATTTGAAATGAGGACTTGTGCAGGCAATGGCTCTGGCCTCCTTGGACTGGCACCCCAAATGCAATGCTCATGGCCTCCCCCTTAATGAAAGAGATGCAAATACAAATGTACATCTTCACAGATGAGATTACATACATCACTACCCTGCTCACTTTGCAAGAAATGTGATTGTGTGTTAATTACATGTTGATTGTAGGTGTTATGTATTGGTATAAATATTGTGAGGACAAAAGCAGTGCATTAGGTGTGTGATTTAACTGTCTGCATGGCTGTTGTGCAAGTTAGCAATTGTGCTCCTAATAATAATTTATGAACTTTAGCGGTTTTGCGGCTTTCATTTATACACATATCTGCACTTAAGCTGTGTTTTTAGGTGAATCCATGAGGTTTTGTTAAATATAGGTTGAGGTGTTATAAGCAATGCTAACAATAACTACACTTTACCCTTTTTTCAGGTAATCAATTTTTTTAAAAACATTATACACCACAAAGAGTTCCATGCGCCAAACCCTGCACCGGCAGCCACCCCATAAGGATGGCCTTCAGTTACTAACAGCAAGGTTGGGTCTCAAGCCAAACTCTACTTAACCCTCCATGAGTGGCCAACCCTAGCTACACATAGCCTTCTGCAGTACTGTTATATATCCTTTCCCCCCATTTTTTACAGAATTCATGAAAATCGTGAGACCTAGGAGGGTCCGCAGGACTATGGGAGGATCCAGGCTTCATTAATTCTTGAAAGCATTTGCAAACCCCAAAATAAAAGAATTTAACAGTTATTTTATTCCTTGGGCTCAGTGCACTGTGCTGGATAATGGCGGCCGCAACAGAAACTAATACGCGACAGCCAGTCAGAGTACAGCAGATTTGTGAATACACAGGCAGATTTGACAATGTGCAATGAGCGACAGGAAACAAAGCGGTCTCATTCAATGGTGTGCTTTAATTTTTTTAATTAGATTTATGAACCTACTGGAGGTTAGTTAATCTGAAAATTGATGGCTGAAATATTTCTAAAATGTAACCTCTTCATGCCAAGACTGGAACACTTTTTTAAAAACTAATTTCTAGAAAAGTACTGAATTAATTTACAGGAAAGTAAAGGGGCATCCTTGAGTAAAGTTCAATTTACATCTAAGTTTGGGGTAATTCTGTTCATGTGTTGATATGTTGAGCAAAGAACCTTATGGAAGTTAAAATTGGGATTGTCACCTTTGGGACTGCACCTATTTTTAGGCTGCCTCTTCATAGGTATGTACAAAATCCTCCATCAAGAACCCAAAGTGAATGTCTGTTTTTTGAAACGTTGTGTGCAGATTTTTAGAATGAGGTTAAAGCCATTTAGAAAACAAAAATGCCTTTCCAATGGAAAGTTAGGTTTAACCATAAATACAGAGGCACTATTGCGACCTAAAAATGCCTTTTCAATATATACAAATATAAATTCTCATCAATATTTCCATTTCAGAAAAGCTCTCATTATGAAATTGGCACACACCAGCGGCAAAATGGCGCCCACTTACAACTCAAAAGCATTATTTTACATGGCTGAAAGGCATATCACATGAACATACACAGCGGTTTTCAGCCCAAGTGGGCGTGATGCTTTTAGTCTTAAGTCTGTTATGTTGTACTATTTTATGTTATGCAGATTTGTAGAGCACACTATCACCAGGGAGGGTATCCTGTACTGAGCAAGTATGAGTCTAGGAAACCTACGGCCAGGTGGGCGAACTCAGGCCTTCAGTTTCTTGTGGAATTCAATAAGTGAGGAGGAAGCTATTGTGTGTGGCAGCAGATCGTTCAATGCTCTCAAAGTGATATAGGAGAAGGCCCGACCACCGGATCTGGTTTTCTGTATGCGTGGGATTTACGTAAATAGGAGTCTAGATGAGTGGAGATGTCTGGAAGGTTTGTGAAAGCAAATTTGATTGTTGAGGTATTCTGGGTCAGCGTTATGTAATGCCTTGAAGTCTGAATGAAGAGTTTGAATTTTACTTTGTGTATGTGGAGCCAGTGGAGCTCCTTCAGGTGTGGTGTGATAGGAGTGCAGAGTAGATGGTTAAGAGCGATTCTGGCTGCCGAGTTCTGAATGGTCTGCAGCATTCTGGTGAGTTTTTTGTAGATCACGACATACAGGGTATTCCTGTAGTCCAGCTTCCTTGTGACGAGGGCACGCATGGCGGTCTTTTGGTTGCTGAGTGGGAGACATTTGGAAATCTTCTTCAGCATCTTCAGGGTATGAAGCATGAAGCAGTGATAGTGTCGACTTGGGGGTAAATGTCGAGTTTGCTGTCAATGCCAATCCCGAGGTTCTTGGTGTAGGTGAAGGAGGTAGGTGTCGGTCCTAATTCTGCTGGCCCTCGGATGGAGTCACGCAGTGAAGTGCTCTTCCCAAAGATCACAATTTCAGTCTTGTTGATCTTTACCTTCAGACAGGGCAGGATCTTTTCCAAGACAAAATGATAAAGATCGTCATGAGAAAGACACTGGCCATTATGCAGAGTCTAATATGAATCAATTCAACTAATATTAATTTTTATTAAAATCCACCAATAGTGGGTAAATGACCAGGTTTCCCTTCACAAGCTGTAAGGAAACCATTTTTTAAGGAGTTTCCATAAATTTTTCTTCTCCTTTTCTGTTTCTCATGTGGGCAACCACCCAATTTTTCATAAAATCCCTAGTGCATAAGCTTAATGTAGTCCTTACCACCTGTCTGAGCCCCCATTAGATCTTTTATTGCCCCTCATTTTAAGTTCCAAGCAAAAGCATCGAACAATCATTTCAGTACCATTCCTTTGGTTTCACTACAGGTGTTTTCACTGCTCTTCTTCTGTATTCATCCCATTGAGTACTTTCGAGTGAGAATTTGTCACGCATATCAACACTAATAGTCTCAGTGGGCCCGATTCACAGAACTAACTTAAGACAAAATCCTAAACTTACTACCATTTTGGTATTCACAGAAGGCACTTACTCATTTCGGTATTCACAGAAGTAAGGAGTCCTAACTTTAGGACTCCTAAATGCCTTCTATGAATACCGAGAGTCTTAAAGTTAGGATTTTTCTCAGTTTCGAAGTAGTAAAGTTAGAACTCCTAACTTTAGGACTCCTAAATGCCTTCTGTGAATACCGAAAGTCTTAAAATTAGGATTTTTCTCAGTTTAGTAACGCTGTGGGCGCTCGGTGCGCTTCGCGCACGAAGCACCCACGATGCGTTGTCCGTGCCGTGCGCGCACAGTGCGCACACCCCGCGCTTTTTCGAAAAAAAAAAAAATGTTTGTTTCATCCTTGGGGGTCCTTCAGTGACCCCCTGACAAAGGCTAGGGGGTCAGGAACTGTCCACCCTGCCCCCTTTTCACATTCTCCACCTTTGTTTTTCACTACCTCAGACTGCGAGAGACAAAATGGCGGCCGACACTTCCTGATTTCGACCGACTGGAATGTTTACTGTCATGTAACAACCAATCAGAATTACGCTCGCGCACGTCAGCGTGCACGTACGGTATGCTTACCGTACACGCACGGTGCGCGCCTATAGATATATATGTACTTTTAACTGAAATTTTCTCAGGAACTACTGAACAGATTGACTCCAGATATTCAAAAGGCACATCCCTGACCTGAGGACTTTCTCTTTGCCAAATTTCAAATAATTCTGTTCAGCCGTTCGGGCTGTACCTTGGACTAAAGGTCCCTATGGAAAAATGCATGGGGAAAACGCGTTTTGGGACCCCCCTTTTTTCTCGGCCCCCGCTTGACTAATCACCCCGAGACTTTCAGGGTAGGAGCGGAGCGGAGCGCCCCACCTATTTTGAAAAATTCGTGAGGATTCGTCAACCGGCACCAAAGTTATTCAAAATAGAATTTTCAGATTTCCTATGGAAACACGGTCCTAACTATAACTATCTACTGGCGACCGCCAGTAGATAATATATATATATTATATATATATATATATATATATATATATTACCTACTGGCGGTCGCCAGTAGGTAGTTATAGTTAGGACCCCTTTTCCATAGGAAAACCTCAACATTCTATTTTGAATAACTTTGGCGCCGGTCGATGAATTCTCGCGAATTTCTCAAAATAGGTGGGGCGCTACGCTCCGCTCCTACCCTGAAAGTCTCGGGGGGATTCGTCAAGCGGGGGCTGAGATAAAAGGGGGGTCCCAAAACGCGTTTTTCCCATGCATTTTTCCATAGGACCTTTAGAACGAGCTACAGCCCGAACGGCTGAACAGAATTACTAGAAATTTGGCAGAGAGGTAGTCCCTAGGTCAAGGAAGTGCCTTTTGTAGGTTTGGTGTAAATCTGTTCAGTAGATTCTGAGAAAATAGCCTTTAAATCAATATATATATCTGAGCCCGCTTACGGTACGCTTACCGTACGCTTACCGTAAGCGTACGGTGGCGTGCGCGAGCGCGATTCTGATTGGCTCTTAGATCTTAGTAAACATTCGAATCGGCCGAAACCAGGAAGCGGCGGCCGCCATTTTGTCTCTCGCACTGAGTGTTGTTTATCAAACAAGATGGCCAAAAACATGTTACGGGGCTGTTTTGACAACTCCCTCCCACATAGTCATGTTGAGGGAGTCCCCAAACATCCCCCAAGAGCAAAAACGGTTTTATTTTTTTTTCGGCAAGTTCGCCGAGTACGCTTACCGTACGCTTACCGTAAGCGTACGGTAAAAAAAAAAAAAAAAAAAAACACTATCCACACTTACCCCACCCCCTGTGCTTTTGGTGGCCGTAGGCCACCAAATGTACAGGGCTTATTAATAGGTTAAAAAAACTAAATTTTGGAAACATGAAATTATAAAATCGAAATAAAAAAAACACTATCCACATTGACCCCACCCCCTGTGCTTTTGGTGGCCGAAGGCCACCAAATGTACAGGGCTTATTAAAGTTGATAAAAACCGTGCACGGAACGAACTGCGTTAAGTGGGCGCGCACGCCTCGAATGGCGTAAAGTAACTTAGCATTTAAAAAACCGTACAAATTCACTGAAAAAACCATAGGTTTCACACACGTTATAGTTAGGAATTAGCATTTAAAAAACCTTGCAAATTCACTGAAAAAACCATAGGTTTCACACATGTTATAGTTAGCGGAAATTTTACTGATAAAAAACCAGTGAAATTGCCCCGTTATAGTTAGTGCTGGCAACTATAACTCACGCGACCGCAATCTTCTGCTGATGACATATGTGTCTTTATGAAAAAAAAATATTTGTAATATATGTATAGCTAAAAATGTATGGAAGAAGACATGGGCAAATAAGTGTCTAAATACAGTATTAGCATCAGCAGAGGATTGCGGTCGCGTGAGTTATAGTTGCCAGCACTAACTATAACGGGGCAATTTCACTGGTTTTTTATCAGTAAAATTTCCGCTAACTATAACATGTGTGAAACCTATGGTTTTTTCAGTGAATATATATATATATATAGACACACACACAGATGTGTAGTGTGTAATATGCTATTTACCACTGCTGGCTGTGGAGTGATGCATGACTCACAAGAGGCAAAACCTCAAGTGGGTCATGATGCTCTGCCATTCCTCAACAATGGTAATGAATAGCGTATTATACTCAGCACAAATACATATATGCTTTATGCTATGGTATTATTTTCACCTCATTTTTTAGCAACAGTTACTCAAAACTAGAATGCTGAGGGTTAAATTTGGGGAGTAAGGTAAAACCATCTTCATTACCTTTTGGCCCCAGTACAGGTACGAACGCTTCAACATGATTTTGAAAACAGCCTCTCCTAGACCTGGCCTTCCTATTGGATACATCAGTTCCATGCATTTATATATTCAAAGAGAAGTATAATTTCAAATACTCTTTGTATATTTTAATACTGTCCACAACCCACTATAGTCAGAGATGCGCTTTTCAGATGAACAAAGCTCCTTAATGAAAATTTTGTGGGAACAGAGAAAAATGCCACTTACATTCTATCTTCAAATTTGTAAGCAAAACCCAGAATCCATCTCATAAAGTGCTCTTTTATGCAGTAGACTGCCTTGAGGCCAAATCTATTAAACTGACGCTTCACCATTCTAGGAGTAGGTTTCTCTTACAGCTCTTAGAGAACTTACATAAACTACATCTTGTGGGCAGGAAAAGGCACAATGGCAATGACAAAGGAAAATGATGAAACTTCACTGACTTCTGTGAAAGCAAGCCACATCCGCCATTTTAAGTCGAGGGTACATTTTATTTGCCACTGTTCTAATAAGCCATCAGTTATGTTTTGCATGAATAGAACATGCAGAAAGACAAGTGCTCCAATACAATGCTACATAAAACAGCTGAAGTTTAAGGATATGTACATCCACTTGTGCACATATATATATATATATATATATATATATATATATATACATACATATATATGTGTATTACACACATGCTGATAGTGCCTGTGTAGTTATGGTTAGGCCAGTCTTTCAATTTAAAAGCCATTATTTTTAGGACATGCCTATCAGACAGTGTAACTTACCTGTTTGTGAAAAGAGCTTCTGTCAGCTTAGATACTTAGGGGCTAATTACGATGGCGTAATGATCTCCACCGTCGTGCTGGCGGTTGCGACCGTTTCGCCATTGTAACGTGATTTACCCACTGACATATTACGATGGCGGTGGGTATCGTGGCGGACGGATAGTCCGTCCGCCGCTTTTCCGTCGGTTCGCAATCGTTACGATTGCCAGCCGGGCAGAGCTGTTGCTCAAATATGGTAGCGGTGCCTAGCAGGCACCACCATCCATATTAGGATGCTGAGATTTCAAGGCCTTTCCATGGCGGCTATGCCGCTATGGAAAGGCTGGCAGGGATTTGCTTTGGGAGCCCGTTGTGGGCTCATGGGGGGGTGGGGGTGCACTTGGGTGGTACCTTTGGTACCCCCCTACATGTCCATCACAAGGTGGCAGGCACCGCGCAGTGCCTGCCATGTTGTGCATGGAAATGCACAACATGGCATTTTACCATTGCGGCGGGTGCTGCAGCCAGCAGCACCCGCCGCATTGTTAAAATGCCAGATGCGACCGCCGCGGTGGCAGTCGCATCATGATCAGGGGTACGGGACCATCGCAGGATGGTGGGCGGACTCAGGTCCGCCCGCCATCCTAATAGGCCCCTTAGGCTTAAAGACTGCCAATTGCTTGACATTGTTGTTTTTATGCCTCTCTCATTTGCTTTAGGCACTGCTTTTTTCTTTTTGATTAAGTACACAATAAGAATGTAAGAGTTTTTCATTTGTTCCCCTCATTTACTTCTCTTCCCCCTTCCCTGACCTTTATGTTGCTCTTTCTCACCTGTGTGCTTCTCCCATACCCCCCTCCATGTTGCACTGGCCCTCATCTGCTTCTCCTCATTGCTTTCTCGCCTGTGTGCTGTTACCCCTTCCATTTCCCTTGCGCTTTACGTTGTTCTCTCATGCTATCAGCTGTGTACTTCTCCCTATTCTCCCAGTTGCTTCTGCCCTCTGTGTTGCCTTTCCCACCTGCGCCCTTTGTGTTGCTTCCACCCCATCCCTCTATGTGACTACATTCCCACCCGCACTCTTATGTTTGCACCCCCAGCTGATCAGCTTGGATCAATAAATAACAAGCATTGGCATAGCCAATAGGGCTCGCCTTTGGGACCTTATAAGTGTTTAGCCATGCAACAGTTGCATGGCTAACAGTCCATGCGAAAGTGAAAGTGATCGCGATCAAACATCAAAGCGGCCGTGAAAGTTAAAGAAATTGCGGTAAAAGCGGCGCGCGTGCCTGCGCACATGCACTGTGGCTCTAGGCTGGCCTGGTAGCACTTTTTGGAGCCCTCTCAATAAGTCTCGCCAGACCAGCGCATGCGCTGGGTCAGGCGAGACCTAAAAAGCACCTTCCAAACGCACAGGCTCAAAAAGCGAGGTGCCCGCCCGCCCACCGCACCGCGTGCAGCAGGCGTGGCCAGGCCACTCGTGCTCTGCTTCTCTGGCGCCAGCCTTCCAAGGAGCGCTTGTCCCAGGTTGGGCCTAGACATTGGCTGGCCAATGAGGAGGGTCAGAGATCCCATCATAGCTGCTGAGGGTGTGAATGAGCTGAAAATGAATAATATCTTCAGAGCTGTTCTGCGCATGGGGCCCCCAAAATCCTTAAAATGTCTTTGAGATGGTGTATGTTAGTTTGATAGATTGATGGATGATAGATGGACAGATGGACAGGTGAAGAGATAAGTGAAGGGTAGATGGACTGGCAGTAGGACAGATAGATACTAGTTTACTGTGTGCGTCCATATATCTGTGTGGGGAGGTCCCGTGCTGCTCCTGGGCTACCTCCAGTGGCGTAACAAAACTTGAGGGGGCCCCCGGCAAAGTGCAGGGAGGGCCCCCCTCCGGACACACTGAGGAGCTCTCAGGCCAGGATACTGTGCTGAGGGGGCCTTGGGAGCTTGGAGGGCCCCCTCACATTGCGGGGGCTGCGGGGGCCTTTGTTACGCCACTGACTGCCTCAGAGACCATTCCCCAGTATCACAGTGACCACTCTGGGCAACTGGCTGACTGCAGCTAGGGCAGACAGGTCCCTTCTTCCCTACCCCAAGCGGGGTCTGTGGAGCTATCAAATCTCGACCCCCTGCAATCAAGAAACATCCTCAGGGCACTGCTGTACTTCCAAGCAGCCACCATCGACTCACCTAAACCCCCCTCAGTGCAATGAGAGCATGGACTCAAGGCCCAAAAAGCCCTGACACAGCACAGCTGGCATGGCCATGTCCATCCCTGCGGGTCCTCGTCAGCTCCAGGCTGCCTGGAACCCCAGTGCAGCGCCACCGTCTCCCAGTACAACACTGCCTCGCATCAAGGAGCACTGAATGGAACATCCCGGCCACCGTCTCCCAGTACAACACTACCTCCATCAAGGAGGCCTGAATGTAACATCCCGGCCACCGTCTCTCAGTACAACACTGCCTCGCATCAAGGAGGCCTGAATGTAACATCCGACGGACCCCTGCCCTCTCCCTCCACTCGGAAGCCTGCGAGGTTCGCAAAGTGCCTCCATTGCTGTCTCCAGGAGAGGTCCCAGGTGGATGGAATCTGTGAACTCCCAGCAGCTGAGCAATGCCCTCTGCGCGCAGCGTCTCACCCATCACATGGCGAACTGTTGCCACCCAAGGTGCCACAGAGGCCTCACGGCAAGCACAACACCCTTCTAAGCAAGCACTCCTATTCGATAATGCGCATTGACGCCCTGCTGTGGGCACGAAGCTCTCATCTAGACACAGACAGCGAAACCCATATCTTGTGTACTGTGTACAGGAGCCAGGTACTAACAGCAGCTCTTACTTGGACGATACAAACAGTCTAGGGTGGCCGGATGCTGAGCCTGTGGGTGTATGCCTGCTCCTCCAAGGGTTGCATGGCAGATGCTTCCAGGGACTCCTGGGGCTTCATGTCAGTGCTTTGAAGGTTTGCAGTCTCAGGGCTACCTACTGCTGTAACAGGACCCGACTCTGAGAGTATTTTCCATGAGTAGGTGCCACTTACTCCTCAAAGTGTAGAAGTGTGCTGGCAAAGGCTTTGTGAATTGGACAGTGGCTGAGGGAACCCACTGCTTTAGCAGCTAACTTGGGGGTGGGTGGCGCAGTAATCTCTGTCCCAGTGAACGTTGATTCGTTTATATGTGGCCTATTCTGTCTGCAGGCCTCCAGACAACATGTCAAAACCGTTCCAAGGTGAGAGCAGGACAAGGCTAAGAGGTGGGGGCCAAGGGCTGGTAAGTGAGCCCCAGGAAAAGAAAAAGAAATGAAGAATACATTTAGAAAGAAGATAGTGCAGCACATAGAGTGAGTGGTGGATGAAAGATAATGTGAGGAAAAAATACGAAAATAATTAAAAATGATGGTAGATAGAGGAAGGAAGATTGGGAAGAACACAGGAAGGGGGCAAAGGTGGAGGACTGGAAGGATGAACGTTTCGATGGAGAAGTGAAAGAATCAGTGAAAGGTTGGATGGAAGGGTGAATGAAAGGTTGGACAAAAGAGTGTAGGGATAATTGGATGGAAGTGTGACAGGATGGGTCGATGTGTGAAGGAAATGGTCATTGGATGGATGGAATGATGAAAGAAGGTATAGATTGATGGATGGAAAGGTGAAAGGGTGGGTTTATGAGTGAAAATATAGATGAATGAATCAGTGAAATGGTGGATGGATGGAATATCAATGGATTGCTGGAATATGAAACGGATGGAGTGAAGGGACAAAGAATGGATGAATGGAAGGGTGGGACAATGAAAGGATAGATAGGAGGGAGTACAGGTGAGGAGAACAATTCTAGGAAGTGTCGGGTGTACTTGCTTCACTCACTCAGGGGCATATTTACAATGAAATGTTGGAGCGTGGAGCTGCGCCAAATTTGGCAGCGCTGCGCTCCGACATTTCCAAAACGCAGTGGTGCACAGTATTTACAGTACAGCGCACCCTTGTGTTTTCCCTAGCCCTGGCACTGAAATTAGCTGCCGAGCACCAGCGCAGGTACCCTTGCACCATAGGGCAAAGGTGCCTGAGTTGCAGGGAATGAGTGTTTATGTGCAGGAAGGTGTCCCTTCCCATAATGGCGATTCATAGAAGTAGCAAATTGTCATTATATAATGATTGCTTATGTGCAGGAAGGAACTCTTTTGTGTGCATAAACAAATAATTCTTGGCATTTTGCTCTTTCTCTATGGCCTGCAGAAACATATAGAAACACATAGAAAAAGCAAAAAACGAGGGAAATAAAAGTATTTCTCCTCGTTTCACCATTCTAAGGCCTGCTCTTGCATGGCGTATGTTTTTCGTGCTGCCTCAGGTTTACACATCCTTGTAAATTTGGGGCAGCGTTAAAAAGCAATGGGTGTTGCGGTGGAACGCCCACAGCAACATCTATTGCACGCCTCTTTTACACTAAGTGATGTGTGTAAAAGGGCCATATTTACAAGGCACTGTTAAGCCTTAACGCCGCTTTGTAAATATGGAGAAGGGCATAGCGCTACCAGAACGCCGCAAATGGGACGTTCTGGTGGCGCTATCCCCCTGTAAATATACCCCTCAGTGTCATTAAAGATTTGATTCAAAGTCAGGCGTATTTTAACTTTCTGTCTATACTCTTGCTTGGGCCTTGCTTGTCCAAGGGTGGCTCAGTTGATTTAGAAGCTGCTGTTAAATATAGGGTGAGGGTCGGTTCTGCCTATCTGCGCTCGCCCGCTGCGCACCAGCCGGGTACCACACAAAAGCTGCTAAGATCCCCGTCTGGAGGAATAAGGGAGTCAGGTGCACATAAATAGACCTGAAGACTCTTCCAAAACTGGCATTTCACTTCATGCCATACTGGGCAAGTGACTATTAGTAGAACAAGGTCACACATAGAACCGAAAGCAGCAACCCGGCCATTTCTTATGTTTAATCTGACCCCAGTCACGCGCAGGGTAAATTAGAGCGTCTTTAGTTAGATTCAGTCACTTAAAGCACAGAGGATGAGTGTAACATTTGTATAAATAATATATAACACTATTCTGCTGTGGCTCAGTGCCCAAAGACTGCAGAGTGCTGCGGTGTGGCCTGGTACTCAGCCCCTGGCCCCGTGTGGGTACTGCAAGCCACGACATGGGATGGGCCGAGTGGATGTGAGGCTAAAGCCTGCGAGGGCATCTGCTGAGGACAGCAGCGTAGCAAGGATGACCTGGCCCTGGTGCAAGAAAGGAAAATGGCTTCTTTGGCGGCTATTAGGTACAAAAAAGGAGCATTGTCAGGGGGTCAAAGGCCCCCTCAGGACTCTGGGCCCCGGTGCAACTGCACCAGCTGCGCCTCTGGCTGACGAGAGGTCCAGGCTGCCAGCTCCTCTGCTTGGCTGCCTCCGATGTGAAGGAACAGCGCCCCTCGTGGCGCTTGGGGGTAATGCATTACAGTGGTTAAAACGCGGAGAGGCTTTTCCGGCTCTTCTAGTACAGGAACGGTGTATGCTGTGGTGTAAAGAGGGCGTGGCAAGGATGGCTCGGTCCGTCGTGCAAGCAAGGAAGAAGAACCCCCATGCTCCCCACTTCAACAGTGGAACACAGACAAAAATCGATGGTGTGTAAGCGGCCTATCGAATCCATAAGTCCAGTGCCACTGCACCTGCTTCACTATTGTTAGTTACGCTCCTGAAAGGAAAAGGCTGAGTACCAATCTGACGTAGGACGTACTATAAAGAGATATGCGTACCTAGCGCCTAGTGTACAGCGCTGTTAATTACTGCCTTAGCTAAATCAAACTGCATATGATTATATGTTCTAAGATGCATCTGCAGCGCTTTGAAACCAGGCAGGGTGGACTTCGCACTATACCAAACTGTTAAATAGAAAAAAAAGTTAACTTTGTGGAAGTCGGACGTACCCGACTGTGTCTAAAAATACCAATGCCGGAACTAGGTAGAGCGCCTAAAGGGATCCAACGAGCCCTCAGCGCTCCGAGACTATGTACATTTGTGAAAACTGTAATAACCTAACGTGCGTTTTACAAGTTCCTGAAACTGCACGGAACCCCCGTACGTTCGGGACAGTGAGAAACAAACGGCGTGAAATGATACCTTCGCCGCAGGATCTTTCAGCCAGGCTGTCCTGTCCCTGCCAGCGAGAGAACATGTGACGCCCTGTCAGTTCCAAGAACCGTGCTGAGCCCTGCGTCTTAAAGACATGTGTCATGACCCCACGATCACAAGAACGCTGCTGAGATATATGGAAGGCCACGGGAATTATGCGGCAGGGGAGGGGGCAAATTATGCAGCAAGAAAAGGAAAATTATGCGGCGTAATGCGCTATATTTTGTGACAGCATTGCTTCATTATTTTGTAACGGTTACACCTCTTACCACTGTCTAGGTACTGGGTGCGCTTCATTAGTTCCTGTTAAACACATGCATATAGCAAAAAGCAACAGAAAGGTGACCAATCAAGCTTTACAAAAGGATTTGTGCGCGTGCTTGGCGGGGGAGCGCATTCCAAGCGGGGGAGCGGAACCTTTGAAGTACGATGCCAAACGGATTTCATGGCGGCACGATGCACGTGATTGTGCGTGTGCTCGCCATGCAATCCGCTTTTGGGAGCACTTTTGAGAGCCCCTTACTAGAGTCTCGCATAGCGATTGCTATCGCAAAAGCTAGGCGAGACCTAAAAAAGGAAGCAAAAGCACCTGCATCCTTTTGTACGCGCAAACATGCATGGTGAACCCACCTACAAAATGATATGACTACAGCCTTACAACGCCTTTTTCAATTGGGTTCTGCCTTAGCCACACTGCACACATTGGGAATTTGTATAGCATTGCTAAAAACAATTGGCAAAGCCAATAGGCCCTAATGCTTGTTTGTTTTGCTAATGACTTTGGCACTGTTTATCAATTCTACATTCTTAGTTTGTTGTAAATCCATTCAGCAGTTAGCCTTAAAATGTGTTCTGTTCTAAGCATGACATAGATTGCCCATGGATTTGCAAATCCATAGAGGATTTATGAATTCAATTAAGAAAATAAAGACACACCATTAAACCAGGGAGAATTTTTCTCCCATCATCCATTTCAGATTTATAAATTCAGCCACGCTCTGATTGGCTGGTCATAACAGAAAAATGCCTTTTGCACCACCAATTTCCAAAATGGTGCAATGAGTACGGTGTTAGGAAACAAATTGGAAAAATGCATTACATTAACCTACTCTTACTCGCAGGTAAGTGTAGAGTGGCCCAAAGAGACTCCCCAGCATTAAAATGTATATCCTTTCTAGATTCTACGGATCATCCTTTAGTCTCAGGGCTTGCAAATTCGACACACAATATGTGATTTCTGCTTGTTTCTTATCCACTCTGCACCTTGCCTTCATCTGTGTGCAGAGGCAGTTGGCCGCCCATGGTGGGTTGTGTGAACGGCCAGGGTGAAGGGAAGTGCCTACGAACATCCCCTGAAACACATGACCAAAGGCTGTGTGCAGTGGGACGGCTGCCCATGGCAGGATGAGTGGAGGACCTAGCACACGCCATGCCCCTGCAGCCGACCTCCACTGCACACAGCCAAATGCTGTGCTCAGGGGGAGTTCACCACCCATGGTGGGATGGCTGCAGAGCCTGCAGCGCTCATTCGAAGTTCTTGCGCAGATGAGGTTGGCCACCCGCAAAGGACCGAGTGCAGAGCCTAGACAAATGCCAGGATATGCAGCACACCCCCACAATGCACAGCTGAAGGTCGTGCACTGTGGGGATTGGCCATAAATAGAAGCCACAAGGAACAGTTGGATGTGGTATGTGATTTAAAAAACAAATCACTGGGTAAAAAACAAAGGTTAAAGAGAAGTTATGGTTTATGGCTTTATGATAAATAAATAAATATGACCTCAACATGCATTTAAGACTTAGTAACTCACTGATAAAACATTTAAAGTGCAGTTATTCCCCTAAATCCCCTATCAACCACTGATATTCACCAGGCATACTTAGGGGTAAAGGAAGCATAACTTGTGCCCCATCATACACTGCTTATGATCTTACCCATGACATTACTCCCGAATTGTTAAATTGATGACACCACCTATGCTAGCTGTGTAGTTGGGACTGGGTGTCAACAATGGATTGGGTGCAGGGCCTGGATGTAGATGCGGTACTGTGGCTATCCTCCTCTGTGAAGAGCTGAAAGCCCTGTGTACAGGGAGGTTGGCCACTCACAAATGTTTCGATGCAGGTTCTGGCTGAAGCCCATGCTCTGCCACCTACCATGGATGCAGAGTCAAAGGTTATGCGCAGTGGTGATTTTAGCCGCCTTGGACAGTTGGGTGCATGTCCTTTGACTAAAATCTGCTGTGCATCTCTGAATGCCATGCTCAATGGAGGCATGCTGTCTAAGGAGGGTTGACTGTAGGGCCTAACTGAAGTCCAGGCCCTGCGGTAACCCCCTGCTGCACGCTGCCGCAGGCATTGTGACACAGCATTTTGTGAGTTTGTTTTTTCCACTTTCAAAGCCAGCAGTTTTCACAAGTGGCCCAATTCATTGTGGATGCGCCGTAGAGCCATGGATGCTTGGCCTGGGATAAGAGCACCTTCGTGGCTCATGAGTTGCATCTATTGGTTAGTGACAATGGAACGGTGTGATGTTACTACTCCAACAACTGGAACTCTGCAGTGCTGTTTCAGGAGTACAGCAGCATGTATGCACTATGTTAGGGTCGTTAAACAGGCATGTGGAAAAGGCATTATCCCCACTAGCCCAACCCTTGGATGTATACAAGCTATGTTGTTGAGAATCAATGTCCCTTTTTCCCCATCTCAGCTGTAGGATAGGAACACCATGTGCTTTATTTACACAAAAATCCTAACTTAGACACACCGTTTTTATAGTATTTTTATTTCTGAGGAAACGGCTCCAGTTTTCTCATTTCATTGTAGTTTTATGACTTGAGAAGGACTTCTTAAAGGAATCTACAGTCCCTGCGACAGTCGATGGTCTCACTGTGTGCCAGGACTACATCAAGACGTGATTGCCATGACGTAAAATATATATTTTAACTGATTTTGGATAGTTTAGGACTTGATGACAAATGCTCAATGTATTTAGGTACCAGCATCTTCCTGCGGTAACCAATAGAGGTGCACTTTCTCTACAGTCTTTCCAGTAAGATATAAAGTAATAAAAGTTAAATAAACCAATAAAAAACAATTAGAACAACACAAATAATGAATCATCGCATGGAACATCAATATACTTACAGTAAAACTGTGGTTTGGGTGCCATTAAATGCTGTAAATTAGAGCGAGCTGGCAGGTTCTGAGAGGCTGCCCATATATTAATCTTGAAATAAAATCAATATGTACTTGGTATATGCATAATAGGCTGCGTTAGTCTCATAGCAGCTCTCAGCGTCCTAGCCAAATGGTATCAGCCCAGAAAAATATCAAAGTTCTACGCCCCTCATGGAAAGACAGCAAAACTGGCAATACAGTTGCGACCAGAGCTCTTCTTTCCATGTCTAGCACAGCAAGTTCCAACCAGTGGGCTGACATTTAAGAGGAAGCTTTACTGTACACTCATAAAAGGACTTATGAGTAGGGGAAGTAGTACTTCACGAGTATTCAATTGCATAGTGTTGCGTCTTTGTCAATCAGACCCAAAACATCCAACTCCCTATGCTAAAAAATGCAAAGAGGGCACAATCCTTTTAAATTGCACTAACTGCATATGAATATTCTCATTTTACAACCCCTTTAGATGCTTTGGGGCTGCGTACCAAAGGCATGTAAGAGTATGTAAAAGAGTACTTCATATTTACTACTTTAAGCACTCACAAATGTGTGTGAATGGGCCCCAGTGTGCTCTAAAACAGAGACAGAACTAAAAATTAAATAGCTATAAATACCATTCTTCCACAGCTTAATGTTTTTTTACTGTGGAGAACCCCTTCCTCCCTCCACCCCAATGTGTTTGAGGTGCCAATCTATCAGCAGAGTGTTTGTGATTGTCCACCAACCAATCTGATGGAAAGCACTATATTTAGCAGGTCACCCACAAACTCGCCCAGTAATTGCACCATCGAAAAACAGCATTTATAGTTGTAAATTGCAGATTCTATGCAAATACGGAAAACGTAGGTGCACCATGCATTAGCTAAACTTACTAACTATGGGACCAGTGCATAAAGGATATGTTCACTAAGTAGTCACTCCTTCTGCACTCATTACATTGCGCTGCATCAGATGTACCAATTTGTAACAGACCAAACAACAATTTGCATTTATTCACAGAAATCCTGCTTTATGTATATTAAAGGGGCAGAATTCTCTCTGTGAGTCATTGGGAATAGCAGTGCGTGTAAAGGGACACAAGGGAGAGCATGGCCACTTTATGCACTCCCCACTGCCCACAGACCATATTCAGCAGGTGGAAGCTATCCCTGACAGTCAGCATCCACTCTGCTAATGGATACCACTCCCTTCCAGAGTCAGTATGCTATTAGCTATTGATCCCTATCCTTGTAAGTTTCAAGGAAGGAGAGGATCCCCCTTCCCTATTCCAAAACAAATCTAATGAGCCGGAAACACACCGTGAAAAACTGCATTGTGCTTTTGGTTTTTGTACTTGCAAAGACTGCAGTTTTGCACAACTTAGCAGTTGTAAGCGCCAAAGACCTTTGCTGCAGCTGGCACTAGGGGCTTTCGCCTTGCCTCAAACTATGCATCAGAAAATGTAATACAACGTCATATAAGCAACCGAATGAGGCACTAAACACCCTGGATGCCCATGCACTTTCTCCATCAAAGAAATCAGTCACCTATCGCAAGACCATTAGCACATAAAGGAGCCTATTTGGAAAACAGCCTTTACAACAAGGTTTTTACCAAGTTGTGACTTTAGCAACCATTTTTAGCACGCATGTTTTTACCACATGTAGGTTTTTTACAATGCATGCCTTTACCACGCATTTAAGGTAAGTTGGGGGGTGTCAGTGTCTCCCCCACAAAAACATTGTTTTTATATATATAAACAATCCGTGATAACGACATACGTTGTACAAGCATAAGCGTTGTAATAAAAGGCGAGGTAAAGGCATGCAATGTATTTCCCCGAGTTGTTCCATCGTACAATCTTCCTATTCAGAAAGATGTTTTTGCATCTGAGTGATATACATATGTGCACTACTAATAGCACTCATGTTCACACCAGAGTAACAAACTCTTCCATATGAGTAAGTCGCTTCACAAGGTTGGGTGGACCCCTTCCAGTGCTGGAATACTTGCACAGTAGGTGAACACCCACAAACCTGCGAGTGTCGGTATCACAAATGTTTGGCAGGCACATTCCCACTCTGGATATCGTCAGATATTTACTCCTACAAGAGAAGGAAGAAGCCCGTATATGTGGTGGAAATGAGCTTGATCACACCCAAAATAAAATTGAATACGCTTTTGGGAAAATATGATTCCCCCATGAAGACATACATTAATAAAGTTAGAAAGTGGAAATGCAATTTTACCTTTCATTTACAACAGTGGATGTAATGTGCAGTGTGTTTCTTAATGTTTAAATGCTTCCAAATGTGAGTACTCATGGGGTGTGTGTCAGTCGCAGACGCAAAAGAGTATTCCTGGATTCATTGTGAATTTCACGACAGCAGGAAATGTCCATAAATTGTAGCAGTATACTTAGTATTGGACTGGGACAGAAAATAGGCCTGGGCACCAAAATAAAAATGAATCCATTATCGAACCACGCAGGTAAAAAACAGTGTCCCACATTTGTAAATTAAGCCAGGTTCAGACTTGGAAAGACAAGTTTTATGGGAATTTTGCAAGGAATGGGAGACTGCATGCATGCATCTGTGTTTCCTGCAGGCAATGTTTAAGTCATATTAGGATACAAATACGAGAGTGACCCCTTTATAGCCAAGAGCTAGGGTACAATAATCAGTTTTTAAAAAAGACAACTCTCTGCAAATCTATATTCACTGCTTTTGCAAACAATCAAACCATAAAGCTTCACCAGTACTGAAGAGGAAACACCAAGGGGATGTATATATATATATATATATCTTTTGAATTAATTAAAACATCATCAGAATGTACATTACATCATTCTAAAAACAATATATCAGACAGTAATTCACAAATATTAAAAACATCAGAGAGAAATGAAAACAGACATAAAAAGTAATCTTTAACAATGGTTATTCCATCAGAATCGATAACAGTATTGACAATGTTTGATTTCTTTATGACCAATGCTATTCGTTCATTGGATGTAACCTTTGAGGTTTGAGGTTTCATCCAATGAACGAATAGCATTGATCATAAAGAAATCAAACATTGTCAATACTGTTATAGATTCTGATGGACTAACGATTGTTAAAGATTAATTTTTATGTGTGTTTTCATTTCTCTCTGATGTTTTTAATATTTTTGTAATTACTGTCTGATATATGGTTTTTAGAATGATGTAATGCACATTCTGATGATGTTTTAATTAATTAAAAAGATATATATATATATATATATATATATATATATATATATATTACCTACTGGCGGTCGCCAGTAGGTAGTTATAGTTACGACCCTGTTTCCATAGGAAATTCGCAACATTCTATTTTGAATAACTTTGGCGCCGGTTGACGAATCCTCGCGAAATTTTCAAAACTAATGGGGCGCTACGCTCCGCTCCTACCCTGAAAGTCTCGGGGTGATTCGTCAAGCGGGGGCTGAGAAAAAAGGGGGGTCCCAAAACACGTTTTCCCCATGCATTTTTCCATAGGACCTTTAGACACAGCTACAGCCCGAACGGCTGAACAGAATTACTTGTAATTTGGCAGAGAGGTAGCCATAAGGCACTAACTGCGTAAAGTGGGCGCGCGGTGCGCGAAGCGCACCGCGTGCTCACTGTGCGCGCACGGTGCGCTTCACGCACCGTGCGCGCACGGAACGAACTGCGTGAAGTGGGCGCGCACGGCACGAACGGTGTAAAGTAACTTAGTATTTAAAAAAACGTACAAATTCACTGAAAAAACCATAGGTTTCACACACGTTATAGTTAGGAATTAGCATTTAAAAAACCTTGCAAATTCACTGAAAAAACCATAGGTTTCACACAAGTTATAGTTAGCTGTACATTTCACTCGTAAAAAACAAATGAAATTCCACGTTATAGTTAGTGCAGGCAACTATAACTCACGCAACCGCAATCCTCTGCTGATGCTTATACTGTATTTAGACACTTATTTGCCCATGTCTTCTTCCATAAAATTTTAGCTATACATATATTACAAATATTTTTTTTTCATAAAGACACATATGTCATCAGCAGAGGATTGCGGTCGCGTGAGTTATAGTTGCCTGCACTAACTATAACGTGGAATTTCATTGGTTTTTTACGAGTGAAATGTACAGCTAACTATAACTTGTGTGAAACCTATGGTTTTTTCAGTGAATATATATATATATGTATATATATATATTTTTTTTTTCACTTAAAAAACCATAGGTTTCACACATATTATAGTTAGCTGGACATTTCACTCGTGAAAAACCATTGAAATTCCCCCGTTATAGTTAGTGCAGGCAACTATAACTCACGTGACTGCAATCCTCTGCTGATGACGTCAGATATTACATCACTGTATTTAGACACTTATTTACCCATGTCTTCTTCCATTAATTTTTAGCTATACATATATTACAAATATTTTTTTTTCAGAAAGACACATATGTCATCAGTAATGTAATATCTCAGCAGAGGATTGCGGTCGCGTGAGTTATAGTTGCCTGCACTAACTATAACGGGGGAATTTCAATGGTTTTTCACGAGTGAAATGTCCAGCTAACTATAACATGTGTGAATCCTATGGTTTTTTCAGTGAATATATATATATATATATATATATATATATATATATATATATATATACACATCCCCTGGGTGTTTCCTCTTCAGTACTGGTAAAGTTTTATGGTTTGACTGTTTGCAAAAGCAGAGTATATAGATTTGACAAGAGGTGTTTTCTTTTTTAAAAACTAAGTCATATTAGGGAAATCAACAGTAAAAACCGGACCACCAGGTCATAAAACTGACCAACAAACTGCTAAAAAAACTGTCACACACACTGATCTGCCACCCCAGCCCATTGGGCACTGCCTAGTTGCCCTATAGGCCAGTCCGACCCAGAGTATGCTTCTGAGAGTAAAATTCAAATTGTCCAGCCGGAGTTGATGAACTGGGCCAAAAGGGAGCAGACACAAGTTATGTTATGGGGGGTTTTATAGAGTGTGCTAATACCAAAAAGGCGTCTTTGCGCTAGCATCCTTACATCCTTGACTCACCGGATCAGCATTGCAGATATGAGATATGGCGGTAAGCCACAAACACATGATTAGACAGTGTATTAAGATCGTTAAAATATACAATTAGAGAGTAGATTTAAACAGCCAAGATTTTAGATCTTTCCTGAATTTCAATAGGTTATCTTGGATACTCAGGTGGTCTGGAAGCAGGTTCCACCATTTGGAGGCGGAGTGGGAGAACCTTCTCCCTCCCCAATGAACTTTTTTTATTCTGGGTACTTGCACCTTCTTAGCAGTGCTAGAGCATAAGGTTTGCAGGGGGTGTACCACTTAGAAGGCCCATTCTTTCTGCAGGACATCTTTTTGTGTAGCCCTTTGTGGACCCAGCAGAGTGCTTTAAATTCAATATGTGCTCAGTAAGGGGGCCAATGTAACTATCTTGTAGACTTAGTGACCGAGCACAATTTTTGAAGATTTAAAAGAACTCAGGTTGCTGCATTTTGGAGCATCTGAAGTTTTAGTTAGCACACAGAATTTACAAACATCATTTGTACCCTATGTGTACCTGGAGAGGTTGCTCTTGGGTTCGCCTATTCTAATCTAAGATGAAAGATGACTTATTTGACCCTTGGCTGGTGTCTAGCAGCTACAGGACCTTCATGGGGTAAGAATGACCAGCACACTCCATGTCATCACTGAAAATGTTTCCATTTCTGAGCTTTTCGCCTGTAAATCATTGCTATTGGTGTATTAGTAGAAGTAGCTCAAAGTAAGCAATCCAAGGCCACAATGGCCAGAATGCATTTCGTTGACTAATAAAAGCCTAGGACTGGGCAAGGAGAGCCCCCCCAAAGGGATCAAGCTGAAAGACCATGATTAGACAGGTAGCATGTGTACTGTGCAGAAATTCTCATGCAAATATTAGGTTTGTGAATAACATTGGCTTGTTACTATCAATGTATCACAAATTTATACCGCACAGATTCAGGATTGAAAATAGTTATTGCCATATATGTATGTATAGTTAAGTTACGAAGCAGCCAGAGCCTGAGAAGCAGACCGTCATTAAAATTGAATATTTTGCTCCATACTTTGGAACGTGTGTTGCACAGGTAGGTCAGTTTATATCAAACAATACACATATAAATAAGGAAACTGATTGTAGAGTTCTCGGCTTTCACACAGACCCTGCACCATTTTATTTTGAAAACAGCAGTGTCATTAAAAGACCTACCACCAACTTCCTTTCCTTAGGGATTACTTACACTCCTCTTGAGCCCCGATGAAAGCTTGCCAAGGCAGACTGAGCACAATCTTGGAAATCTGATACGGTTGTAGCTGAATTCTCACCCAGAGCACCTGGGGGTATCCTCAATAAGTGAACACGTGTATCCTGCATTCAACACACATTACACACCACCATGAAAGCCACAGGTATCTGTGAACTTTGCCTCCAAGGGAGGAACATCTCGAGGCCTCTCTATCTTGGCAAATAACTCACCTTGTTGCTCACGGAAAGGCCACCTTCCAAAAGGCAGAAAAGGAAACACTGCGCTTAAAAAAGCGTGGGGCGTGAGAGGAGACAAAGAGGGTGGGCTATCGGGAGGGATTCGAGGGTGACTTTGGGCGCGGAAAAAAAAATGTGATGTACTGTTCCCCGGTGAATTAAATAAAACAAAGGCATCCATCAAGGGAAGAAAAACTCCGAAATCCAACTCCGGCGCACATTACCTTAGTCACGTGCCGACAGCACAATCTATTCATTCGCAGTCCGAGGATTGGTCGCTGTCAAGCAGCGGAGGACAGGCTATTAGACTATTATTTACTATTCATTCTGGATGAAGAAGTGCTTTGCAGAGAGCATCGTAACAGCGATCACTGCACCCTGCTGCCGTGGCAGTTTCTGAAGGATGTTTCAGCAAGTGCAGTCAAGCTAGAGGAAATACAGGGGAAACAGGAGCACCTTGCACCTTCAGCACAGGAAAGGTTATACAATGATGGCACATTTTCCCCTCAAACCTATGCTGAGTTCTACTTCCAAGTCAAAGCAATTATCATCAGTAAAAATGTACCTGTTTTCATTGGTCCTCCCCTCGTACATTCTTCGGCGCTTATAGGCCAATGGGTTTGTAGCCCTAGAAGTGAATGATACCACTACCTCTTTTACTACTACCCACTACTACTGATAACAGTGTTGATATCATTAAGGAGAATAACTGCACATCAGGAGATTGGGCAGACGACAAACCCATAGCTGGACTGCTATATGATGGCAAGGCTCCTGGAATTGTTGCTTTCCACCAACTCTCATCACACCTTGAAGACAGTGGCCTCCTCAGTGGCTCCTGGTCAGGCTTCAGATCCTGTACAGTTATTAAAACCATGTTAAGAAATATCAGAAAAAAGCTTCTCTGTGTAGTAAGTTGATTGTTATTTATTCTTGTTTATTTGGATGTTGTAACTTTATGGAATTTAGTGATGTAAGCAAACTAAGAAATTCAGTCTGATTCTAGAATGTGGGTAGACATTCAGATGAAGACTGGGTTTCTGATGTGACAAGTCGTGGGCCACTTTTATCAGAAATAAATCTACATTTATATTTCTTGAATTCTGTGTTCCTGCAAGTTATTTTGGCTCTGAATGTGAAGAGGGCTTACTACACTCTGCTCTGTGGAAAATAGCTCTCCTTTTTCCTTAATACACCTGAACTTGAAGGTGGCATTTAGCACCACTGTATTCTCAGAGCTTAAACGTGGTGCAAGCATTGGTGGAACTGACCTCAAAGTGGGGGAACTTGGCTCACCTCTCAGCAGAGACGCTCAAAATTCTGTGATTCTGGAGGAGAGGATATCCCTTTCCGCATACAACATCATCCTATATTGGGCAAGACCATACCACTCGACAGCTCAAGTGATACACCGAGTTGTTTGGCAGCTATTCTGGTTACAACATCAATTGGTCGAAATCTGTGATTTTCCCGTTGTCGGGTTCTCCCCCTCGGATACCCTCTCGGCGCTCCACCCCGGTGGTTTCAGAGGGATTTACATACCTAGGTGTGTACGTCACGCGCGATAGGATGGAGTTTTGGGGGGAAAATCTCGAGGCCCAGTTGGCCCGCCTGAGTGCAGACGTAACTCATTGGCATACACTTCCGCTATCTCTTATGGGTAGAGCGGCTCTGTTCAAGATGCTTACACTGCAGAGACTCCTCTACGTTCTGCAGAACACTCTATATCCGGTCCCCACAAGCATATTTAAACGGGTCTCGCAGGCGGTGCAGACCTTGTTTTAGGACGGGGGGGTCCCCTAGGATAGAGCTACATAAGTTACATAGGGGGGTGTTCGATGGAGGACTGGCAATCCCGGATGTTAAACTATATTACTGGGCCTCACAACTGCAGGTGATCAATGACTGGGTGTACACGGATAGGGACGAGCCTGCCTATAGGGTTGACAGAATGGCTATGCCGAGGGGCAATTGTGACCATCGTCTCTATGCTCGCAGTCCGCAGAAGGTATGGCCTGAGCACACTAAGGTAGTATTACAATGCTGGAAGGAGGCTAATCGGCTTCTGGGCTGGGCTGGGCTAGCAAATTGACCGGGAGAACACCTCTGTGGCAGGGTGAGCAACTGCGCGAGGTCAATGCTCTGACGGGGTTCAAGGGGTTGCAACTGATAGGCATAGATTACCTTGGGGATGTATGGAAAGGGGACTCCCCCCGCACCTTCGAATACCTCCAAAAGGAGTATGACTTACACCACAGCACGTACGACTCTTGCACGCCCTACAATCCCACATACCTAGTGGCACGCTCATCCCAAAATACTCCCCGATGGAAGATTGGTTATTACTTGACACCATTGCGGAGAAACCCACATAAAAAATATACCCAAATTGATAAACAATATACCTGACCCCTTGGTCAACCTCAGAGCAGCCTGGTCCAAGGACGTTGGGTGTCTTGACGATGAAGACTGACAGGACGCACTTTAGGGTCCTAGAGAAATTGCAATCCACTCCAGGTTCAGGTTAGTGCAGTTTAAAATCCTTCACCGCACCTAATACCCTCGCACACACCTCTATGCATGGGGGAGGTGCCAGTCGGCGTCCTGTGTAAGGAGCTGTCAACAGGAGGGCACCTTCTTTCATATCCTGTGGGAGTGTCCAGAGATCATTCCCTTCTGGACGAAAGTCACGGACATCATGTCCAAGGTAGTGAGGGTGACGATCCCGATGGAGCCGAAGTGGCTTTTACTGCTGATTAGGGGGGAAATTGACTGGTCGAGATATGTGGGTATATGGTTGGCCCTAGCCGCAGAAGTAGCGAAACGGAACATTGCCAGGGGTGGGAGGTGCAGGCGCCCCCGCACTAGTAGGAATGGCAGCGTGATCTTGACTGGTGCCAGAGAGCTGAAGAAACTGTATACAAAAGTAGGGGGTGCGCTAAGAAATGGAAGAAAGTGTGGGCGCCCTGGCGCAAATACAGGGGAACTGGCGCACTCTTGGAGGGATTGTAATACTGCAAAGGATGGATTGTCCCTGTGGTTCTGTGATCTGTACTTTTCTGCTTACAGTGGTATTGATTCCCAATGTGATATATAGACACTGTGATTCTGGGCAAATCACTTAATCTCCCTGTGCCTAACAAAATGAATGTGTCTATCGGTAATGCAACTGGTGCGCATCTAAAGCACTCTGAAACCTTCGGTTCGAGCTTGCCCTATATAAAACTCGAAGAAAAAAAGAAAATCACTCCCAAGAAGTCATCCAGTCACTCCCAGGCAGGCAAACTGGGTCCTTTCCTTTCACATCCAGGTCAACCAATCAGCATCATGTGCTGTGGCAATCAAGTCTGCTTTTCAATATCTACATGTAGCCTGCCTCCCAGATTCTCAACTCCTATGACAGTGGTGATCACTTGCACATGAACTACACACAACTCCACATCAAGCTCGATGGGAACACCTCTGGCAATCAATCCACGGCATTTTGTGGCCTCTCCATTTCCATCTCTTGATGTTGAAGGGTAGGCCTTGCTTGAATGGGCACAAAGCTTGTATTCTCCTCAAGGGGTTGGCCAATCCTCACCAAATGCCCTTCAATTGACCAGTCACTAGGTTTTACTCCACAACCTGTGCCCAAAGACCACAGTTAGAGAGTTCTGTTTGACTGCATGCGGTCACTAAATTAGTCTTTTAGAAATGCCATCTGATGTGTGGTGTCTTCCTCTCCTCCTTCCTCAGAAAGGTGACATTATCTTGACCGTTTGACTTCTCACCTAAACAACTGCATTGCCCTGCACAACAAATCAGTGCCCAAACTCCAGAAGGTTAAAAAAGATGTGACCCCACTATTATTTGGCCTAAATCACAATGTCCATATCACACCAGGCTCCCTAAACCCCATCCCAACCGGACAAATCCCTGTACAGGCCAGATCTGATTATAATGCAGCCAGAAAGCTCAACATAGATGGTCCTCTAACCACTAATGCAAGCAATGTATCTCCTATCATCCAGCTAGAAGTGTGTGATCTATAAATCAAAACTTACTCTTGACCCACTGATTTCGCCTCAAGAAGTTTGGTGGAAGGTACATTACAATGGACTAACTTAAATTTACATCTTAGACTGGAAAAGACCTTTCTGAAATTCAGGAAGCTTTTAAAACCTATCTTTTCTGGACGGAGGGGGCTGAGTAACCTGCACACTTAAGACAGTAAAATCTCCCAGCTCTGCCATGAAATTGAATTTATTAAAGTGCTTTCGCCCCACAATGTAAAAACATAGCTGCCTTTCGCATGAGCATTATTAAAAATAAATAAATTAAAATTTTACAAATAAACTAACATTGCAATTTCGCATATGATGCATTAACAAATAGTACACTAAAAGAAAATCATATTTAAAACCCTTGGATCTAATGTAATATATCTCCAGAAACTTGGAGAAACTCCGACTTCCTGATGGACTTATTAAACAACCTGAAGTTTCAGAAGGATGCCCCAGCTTTTTCTCAAATATAGGCCAGTTGGTTTTCTTGTGTGGCCTTTTCTTTGCGCAAGATCTTGGCTATTGAATATACCTAGTCTTGTTGTGAAAGATGTAAAACAGCATACAATCCTCCATGTCCTCTCTTTCGCCGTGCAGAAATTTGTCTGAAACTGTGGGTTTTTTTCTGTTCATAGTGGCATTTACTAGCAAGCAGCCACCACTTTACAATGCAGTCTTCTTTCTCTCTGGCCTGACCATTCCTTAGCTTGGTGTAAAGATAATGAGTGGGCTTCCCAAAAGGCAGAAGTTGGTGTCAGGAATAGTTTTCAGGAACAACCATGCTTCAGCTTGCGTGTCTCTCTCTATCTGCTTACTTAGTCACACTCTCCCAGAGATCAGGGAACGTGCTTGACTAGTCTGTCACTACTAACCCATAGGCCTTCACGCTCACTATCACTCTCCGCACTGTTTGCCTGTTAGAAGAACAGTCAGCAAACGCCTTCCCTACATCTCAATATTAGAACACTGGAATGTTGGGAGCTCCATTGAAAACAATAGAGTGCTCCGGGCTTCTAATGGCTGGTAGAAGCCCGGAGCTCCAACATTCCAATGTTTATTCACAGCTGTTGCTGTGAACAAAGGGCCTCACGGAGCCCGAGGCGATTTGAATCCCCTAGGGCTCGGTGAGGCCTTTGTTTTGCAAATTAGAACAGTCTGCCCTCTTAGTAGCGGAATGTTCTAATAGCCCTAGAGCCCTCAGTAGTGGGCACTACCAGCCATTAAAGACCCCCTCCCTTGTTAAACGTGCTCACCGGGGCCTTTAATGGCCGGTAGAGCCCGCTACTTTGGGCTCTAAGGCTATATTAGACACTGGACCCGCTCTCACTACTCACTGTCACTCTAGTCAACCTTCTTTTTCACCCTTGTATCAGATGTCTTGCTTCTCTGTCAGGCCATAGGTCTTCTGTGAGTGCTCTCATGAGTCTTTTACCTACAGAGGCCTCACTCCATAAGGTCAGGCTAGTACAGCCTCCAACCTGTAGCCCTGATACTGTCCCTCCTACAACACAAAGTCCCAGAGTAGACAACCATCCATTTCAATCCTCTGGATACAGCTTTGCAGAGATTAAGAAGGCCTGGTTTAAAATGGGGAAGGCAAAGGTTCAGATAGTAATTACATTACCACTGTCTTAAAATGTCATCATCTAAGTAGGGTATGATACAGCACACGATACGCATAAAAAGCTTGGCATGAATGAGTTGCTAACGCCACATCAAAGAGTAGCAAAGATACAGATGAACACAAAACCGATGTTACAGATCCAGAGAGCTCCCTGTAGCAGTGCACCGATAATGTAACTCACAGAAACCCCACAACCACTCCTTACGGCGCTGTAACCCAACGGCAACCCTTCAGGAGCTGTTGTAACTCCTTGCAATGCGTAGGTGCAAGCAAGTCTATCAGAAAACAGAAACGTTCCAAAGATCCTGATATCATAAAATAGGAGGCTATGTACAGGTAGGTAGGTATCGTGCATAGGTAGAAACAGCCAGGTTGAAAGTCATATGCAGACTTTTCTGGGTCTAGGAACTCGTATTTTGCAACATTACATAGGTAAAGCCCAAATTTGTTCATGCACATACCGTCATGTATGCACACAACTGTAAACAGTACGGCTTGTTTTGAGTGGCAGCTCTGTATAGGTGGAGTTTAACCCCGCCTAAGCAAGAGATGGCCCGCGCCCCAGATTACAGATGCAGCAGAGGAGTTCAAATACATTTTCACAGTGTGACGTTTGCTGCACTCCCGCTTCAGGGAAAGAGCTGAGATTTTTCACCCTTCCACTGCCACAAACCGATTACTAGCAAAGGTAAAACTTTAGGAATTCAAAGAGATATGACTTATCTGTAAAGAGCTGAAGAATAGGATAACATTTTATAGAGTAAGCAGCTACCAATCACTAAAAACTGTCCCTTAACCTACACGCCCACACTTCGTTCAGCATGTAAAGACCATTCTTTACACAATAAAAACATAATAAAAGAAACATGGGAAATGAGAACAAAACCATATATATCTATTTTTTACCTTAGCGTTATCAGTTTTATTTTAGTAACTGCCTCTCCAATTATAACTTTAATTTTGCCCCCATGCTTCTTTCAAAATCTGGAAAAATAAATTTTCCTTTCAAATGATGGAGAGATCACTATCTGAAGGCGTGCACACGGAAGAGGGGAATATTTGTCGATCGTGATGCTGAGGAACCGTCATACTTATCTAGAACGATTTTGACCACAGTGCAATACACGTGACCGAAAGAACCATTGGAAACCATGTATGATATGGAGTAATAATACAGGAATTCTCATATCGTCTTGTGATCGATTTAGGCCACAGTACAATATACTGGACCGCATGAATTTTTAAAAATATTGCTAAATACGACGTTGGAATAGAGACTCATTTTGAATATATTGGCTACGAATATATACTGTTGATATGTGAATATTCCGTACCTGTCATAAGATGCATATATTTTTTGCTGCCCTGATGAAGTTCCCTATAAGGGATTGAAACACGTTAGCTGGACTTTTTCTCTATCTGATGATCTTAAAAAGAAATTTTGAATAAAGAAGCTATTTTTCTATCAAATCTGACCTATTGGACTCTTTGAGCTGCGCACCCCTATTTGGTATAACATTTCTGATCCGGAGCACAGTGACGCCATTCAGCGTCTGGAGCGGGGGTTGTGTGCGAAGTTACATTTAGGAACTGGCACGAGGTGCGGCATAGGAGGTCCGCCGTTGTTGCTGTTGGATAATTGGCATTATCTGAAGGCATTTATGTTTCACATATTAACAACTTTAGTTAAGGGATTTTTCAAGTAGTGTAGCCGCCAGGATGGCTCAGTGACACAAGTTCTAATTTTGGCACAGTCAACTCAGGCTTTCATCCTCCCAAAGTAAGCAAACAATGAAATTCAGTAATAACTTACTAGCAGTGCCTAGACGCAGCAAATGCTGAGAATGAACTACAATATCAAAACAAGCACTGGAAAAGGAATAAGATCTGATCTTTATAATGAGAGTGTCAAGCTGTTGGCTTTGCCAATATTTATCTGGAAATTCTAGTTGAAATAGTAAAAGAAAAAACATTTCACAATATTTGAGGTAACAAACAAATCTTATGGAATTTCAAAACTACACTGAATTCAATGTTTTCAATCTTTATAAATAGCATGGGTTCGCTTTCAAATACTTTTCTCTAAGGAAACTTTGAACAGAATTTAAAAAGAATAAGAAAGTGTCAGCATTTAAAGGAGAGTATTTACTAAGGCCTTTCTTTCTGCAGAATTCCACTATTTGGTCCTTGACAGTAGCCCTGAGAGCAGATTTATGAGTCTTGAGAAGACGCGTCATGCTAAGTACACCTCCTGACTCAGACGGCAGCTGAGAGAGTGTAGCAGATGGCCCTTCCCCCGCGCCATGAAAGCTTTTGTGTACCAAAGATTTTGTTTCATGTAATGTGTGTAATGCAGTGGAGTGAGACTAATCAGACAATCAAAAGGCGCATAATGAGGCAATGCTACAGGGCTGGGACAAACACAAGAAGAGGAAGACAAGTCATTGAGAGTGACCGTAAAGTCAGCCAATGGTAAACAATGGGAATGTTTTCCACTGTAAGTCCTAAATAGACCTTTCTCAACCAGATAGCTTGCACTGTTTGGTAGGCGAGACCTAAACAAACTATACATACTTAATAAGTAGCAAGATGATGCAACAGATGAGATGCTCACTGCTGGCATCCTGTGCATGACTTGCAGATCAGAAATTCAAGTTCCAGCAGGATACACTCAAGTCATTAATCCTCCTGAGATCAACAACAAGTACCATTATTGGGTTACAGTCACACTTGTTTTTTACAGACACCCTCTGTTACAAAACCTGTATAGCAGGTATTATAAGTGTAATGCTAGCTATTGAAATGTCTGCTAAACAAAAACATTTATTATTTCAGTGGACAAATACTGCCTTGCAAAACACTGGCATTTTTGCACTGACTCCAGATTGGGACACATTTTTCAAAGTACATTTTCAGATAGAAAGCTCTTCTCTTGAGTCTTACTCAAGCAGCACGTAGATATCGAGTCAATGTTACTAGTAGAAAAGTAGGCTTTTGTAAATCATATTTCTCCAATTTTCTGTTTAAATTATCCACTTTCTCAACGTCGTCAATTGAAACCTTTCAGCTGTCAACATTTCAGTACATCCGATGCAGAGACCAAAGAAAAGATATCTGTTCTGACAAATCTGAATGGCTTTGAAAATTATAGCAAAATTACAGTTTTCACGTATTTTAGAATCTTTAAATTGCATTTAAATTACCACCGCAACTACCTGGGAAGTTTTTTCATTACAGAATTGTGGAAAGTGTAACTGCAAAAGAAACCTTCACCACAGACTCAAATTTTACGGTACAAAGAAAATATTCAAAATAAAAACGCTTTGAACATTCACAATAAAATTATCAACCGTTTTCAATTTATTTCAATATTTTTTGTTCAATTTCAATTCAATAATGTTATGTTCAATTTCAATTAAATATTTTTTGTGCTCAAACACTATAAAATAACAATTTGAGTTCAGCATTGTGGCAGGAGAGAGGATGGGGTGTTTAAGTCAACAGATCTTGAAGCAGCAGAAATACATAAAGGAAAGTGACAACACAACTGAAGAAAACTGTGGAGGAAATGACGGTCGACATATGAGGGGACAGACACTTTATGAAAAGGAAAGGAGAAAGAAATTAAAATCAGACTCCACTCCAAAACATTTACTTGAACGTTCTGGCATGCACCATTTAATTTTTTTAATCTTACAACACTCCAATGCTCAAGTTCCCAGAGATTGAACCACCAATATTTCTCAGTTCACTGGGGAATGAACTCCTCAGTGGCCAGTTGGTTTTGTGCTAGCACCGAGTGGGTGTTGAAATATGGAGTATTAAAATAAGGAATGCGTTCTAGTGAGGGCTTTGCAAGCATGACAGGGAGAGTAACTGGGGTCACTTTCTGGTGTGGAGTTGGTAAATAATCTAAAATTAGAAATACTCATCATTTGTCTGAAGCGGACCACACCTCTATGGCAAGGGAGAACCTTTGCAGATGAAGCATGACGAAACAGACAGTACCCAGTCACTCGTCAGTAAACTAGCAAGAAAGCTCAGTGAGTTAAACAACTGCTGCTGAGATCTGTCTGCCATCTGCAAGTGAATCTAAATAAACTTACTCAGCTTTTTGTTGTGCAATGCCAATATAAAAACTAACATCTTGCATGGACAAGTACGACACCTGTATCTTACAGCCAACTAATGCTTCAAACCCATTGCCACAAGAGACACAAAAGTGTCACATTAGAATTACCATCTAAAAATACTGGACAGAGATTTGCATGTCATTTTAGCTTTCGCATGAAGTAAAAAACTGAACACTGCTGAATAAAATGAGGACTGTACCTGGAGTTGAACAAAGATACGCTTGCTCTTGATCAGCTGAAAAGGTAGGCTTTAAAACTTTTTTTTAAAAAGGGGATTAAACTCAGAGTAGATTATAAGAGAGTTGCTGACATGCCAAAGACCACAGGAGCGAGAAACAATTGCCACTCCTGTGGGCGTCCGACTCTATATCATGTGATGCTGGCTGGAGGTTCTAAGATCTCAGGCCAGAGCATGCCAGTGTATTCTGTTACAGAGGTAAGAGACAGCTGTTCCATTAACAGCTTTTGCAGGAGACTGAATGTCTTAAAAGCTATTTCGTCAGTAGTAGGGAGCCAGCACAATCCTCTGACATTATCAGACCCATTCCAACCTTCCGCATTACATTGCTGAAATACGGTACCGCACAGTCTATGGGGCAACTGTCCACATCCAATGCCTCCACAGGATAAAAGAAACATATGATTTGACCCAGGGACATTGAGTTCCAAAGATGGAGAGGAATGTGTGGGGACCAGACCTCACCTCCGAACAACACCCTTTTACTCCAAACTGCCCTCGTACTTGGTGGAGCAACTTCTTCAACAGTTAAACCGATCCATCCTCGCTCCCATAAAGGCCTTCTTCCATGCGGTTTTCTTGCAATCTCTGATCAAATAAAGCATGACAACACATCACACACACCCCAAAAACCTGCACTGGCACCCTCTCTTGACATGAATCAATTTCCACTCAGTCAGTGCCATCTGCCAAGCCATCCACACAAAAGTCTGAACTGCAGCAATTCCATCACAAATCAGATTAAAAGGAAATCCCCAAGACAAGATAAGAGAAAGTAAGACTTTAGGCCTTTTTTTATACCTAAAACTTGCAAAGTGAAATGCCACTCCGAAACTGACTCCAAAGCAAGAGGCTTAAAACGTCCTCATAACTTATACCTTCCCAACCCAGTTAACAACTCTCTTACCTCAGCTCCTCCCTGCCCCTCTCTCTCTCCCCACTAACCCCGAAGGAGTTTTTCCGTATCCCTGAACTTTGTAAAGGGTCTGGTCCATGCTGTCTATGCACCAGTAACATAGCATCCTAAATACCAATGGAGCTTATGCAAGTTATAGTTTGAATATCTGTAACCTGCACTGCTCAGCATCGCCCATTTTTCTCGGTCAAGTAAAAGCTTTATAAACAACCCCAATAAATAAAACATAAAAATAACCTATAGTCTGGAATCTGTCAAATACATTTACCAATATAAACCAGCTTTATCTATCACCACTGTACTTTATGCATGGAGCTTCTAAGTTGCATAAAGCGGATATGATGGCAAGATCTCCCACTACAAACTAAATAAGTACTCAAAGCAAGATATTCAAATCATGGAAGTCAATTTACTCTTGTGCCAGGTTAGGGCATTACTAATTGTCGGGCTAAGAAAGAAAAGGAAAACATGAAGCTACAGCAATGAAGACTAATAAACAATTTATGGAATATGTTATAAGGAAGCTTTCCTGCCTTCAAGAAAAGTCATAACAAATGATAGGAATACCTAACTTAATGATATCCAACTTATCAGTTTGGAAAGCATAAAAAAACCAACAAATACCTAAACCTGCAACAGTGGGCACTGAACTCGCTGAGCTATTTATCCAGTTTACCACTATCGGCTTCAAGGGAGCACAGAACCCTAGAGATATATTCATTCCTTTTGAATAATCTCTTTTTATAACTACTATTTTCACCCTCGTGAATAATAAGTAAAGGTATTTATATAGCACCTTCGATGGACCAAGTCGTTTACAGCTGCTTGATTAAAATATTCAAGAGTGAAGCTTTGTCAATTTGATACAGTCCATTCATTTTTTGGAGAAGGAAGATTCCTTTTTCCCAGATGACAGATGAGATTGATTGGCAATTTATAAAGCGCAAACAAATGCCCGAAGGCGTCAAGGCGCTAAATATAGAAAGATAGATAGAAGACAACAGAATTACTAAAGGAGGATTTGTTTTGAAAATCACAAAACAAACACATTAATCGCTCCTATGCATCCAACTTGGCCTGCTCATCAGATTGTTCACATCAAAGTGCAATCATGTTTCTTGGTTGGGGGTACAGGAATTGCAGTACAATTGTTCTCTTTATATATGTGCGCGGCTACAGTTTTGGTGTGCTGTTGACAAGCAGAAATGCTTTCTTGGAAAAAAAACAGCCAATCATGAAGACATCTCATAGAGTCTGAAAAAGATAACTGCTCTACGATCAGAGGATCCAGAATAGGGCAAATCAATTTTATTTGAAAATATTAATTACAGTTTGCAGTTTGACTGAGTGTACTATTGACTGCTGGCAGCTCTCCCACAATCGATAAACCCATCAAACAAAACCAGCTGAAGAACAGATGGGTTCCCAACACACAGGTGGTTGTTCAGAAATTATTTGGAAACATTGTTCCAACTATTGTATTTTAAGATGCATTTGGCTGTTAGTATGGATAAGAAATCGATGGGATTTAAAAAAAAAAATCCACACACTTTCGAGGTCTTCTTCAGAAAACGTTTAGGACATTGTAAATTGTTCACTACAAACCACTGTAGTACTCCAACTTTGGTTAAAATGTGATAGAAGTTAAAGATTAATTTACATCAGTGATTGGGGAGTTTCCACATTTCCCAAAAGCTGTTTTTGCTTCCTGACATGTAACCAGGAGAATCTACAATGCTCATTTCCACATTCCTGGTCACAGGTATGGGTTGCATCCACATTCCTCGGTACAGTAAATGCAAATGGAGAGTGCCACATAGTCAGAAACAAGCAATGGCAATTTCTAAAAGCCATGCAACAGGCATTTCTAGCTTCTGCATGGTAAGTAAGATGCATTATTCCCTGCATGACAGACTAAAGGTATGGACAGCCTCCTCATGTCCAGCAACATGTGTAACATGCCCCCATGTTTCCTATATCCTGAATGACAGCCTCTGCAATCCCAGCAGCAGATATGGCTCTGCATGCCTAGCAACAGCTAAAATCAGTCTCCACAGATAATGTTAGACAGCATATGACTGGCAAAACGTACTACTACACTTCCCATGCTCGGCATACAGTCATACTAGTTTCCACAGTCTCACCAGGCAATATGGACAAAGAGAACAGTCTCCACATTCTCAGTCAAATGGCCCGCCAAGCAACATGCACCCATCAACAGGCAACACCTGTCTCCAACTGCCTAAAAACAGGGACGGCAAGTTCCCATGAGCCTGCATCTGCAGCTCCATAATCTTCCCCCTGCAACTCAAGTCTTAGCTCCCATGCCACACTACAGGAGACTTCCAAGAGCACTGCTGACCTGAAGTCAATGTGTTATTGCAAATCTAGGAAGTTACAAGCGCATCTTACGTGTTTTGTGTGGGATTTGCAGCATCTACGTATTTAATTAGTTAAATGGTGTTCTGAAGAGTGACTTAAGCTGCAATATAAAGAGGCAGCAAAAGGATCCAACTGCATTTCTGAACTGAAACACTATAGGATATTTCCATTCTATAATCAGTAGCCCCCAGGGCTGTGATTTCACTTTTAAAAAGTTAGAATTAAATTTCATCAATGATAATCCTATGAAATGCATTTTAATGGTTTAGCTACACCTGGCACTAAACTGCCACTATTTAATTGTAGACACCTCCTGAGAAGATGAATGTAATCTGAGACCAGAGACCATAAACCATCACATAAGATCAAGGCACTCCCTACATGAAAACAGAATGAGAAAAATTAAGGGAGCACTGCACGTGCTCATTTCAGACAGTCTCTGCCACAGTTTTGGACCGACAGTGTGTTTAAGTAGCTGACAGCAGTGGTATTTTACCATCTTAGATAGTGGTAAATGGTTGCATGTCACAAGAACGTTAAAAGTGCTACTTTCGTCTGCCGTATCAAAAGTAAATGACAGAACATAGCACACTAACATACAAAAAGCAACATAACAACGGAATTAAAATAGAGCACAACACGAATGTCAACAACTACAGCATAACATTACAACAAAACAATGCAACAGTGCAGCACAAAAAACAAATCAGGACCAAAAACAACACCTCAACAAAAAGCCACACAACAAATACGCACAAAAAGATTTGTTTCACATTACCACCTCAGGAAACCAGTTTCATAAAACAGTGGTATAGGGCCACTAAACAGTGCCAGTCAGTAGTGGTGCTTATATAGGGATAGTGCATAATGAGAGCATCCCTAACATTTAACCATCTGAGAGAGATGCTTCCCTATAAGGGTGCAATAGCAGGTTCATCCATGTCTTAGGATACAGACTAAAGCCTTTGTCCACCCGTGAGGATCGGGGAAGAACCGGTCCAAATCTGGTCGCTCCAGCGTCATTTAAACTGTTCACTAGTGGGGAATGATGTTGATGCTCCCATATAGAGTCCATCTTTTGGAACTCCCTACCCAATTCACTAGGTTTCAAAGCAAATTCTCTGAGCTTTAAAAATGTTTAAGTATTGCAGTATCTATATAGCACTTCATGCCCCTAGTACGGCTCCTTTGCATTTTAGATATAATCTAGAAAGTGGCTACTCAGTTTGCTTTGAGTGGCTGGTGAAGTGTGTGTGTAACATGGCTGTTCGAGTTCCGAATCTTGAGCGTGCTTGAGGTTTTGAGGAGTTGCAGATGGAATGTAACAGTTCTTAAGTTAAAAACATACTTTTTAACCCTCAGTCAACAGTTCCTTGTAAACTCCCATCTTGAAAAAGTCGTAGCTATATACTGGGCTACAATTACTATAGGACAACATAATAAAATCATTCCACTGGACCAGTGGCGACAACATTGTCTGCAGAGCAGTTTAAGTGCAGTGGCGTAGCAAGGTCAGGTGGTACCCAGTTCGGAAAATTTCTTGTCACCCCCAGTTTGACAAAATGGCAAAAATATGTGTTTAAAACACATATTTTTGCCATTTTGTCACCCCCCCCACAGTGATGACACCAGGAGCAGCCCACACCCACCGCACCCCCCTCCCTACGCCACTGTTTAAGTGTCACAATCTGGAACATACTTCAATATCCTCGATAGAACATCTAAATGATCCATTCTTAAAGAATCATTGGAACTCTGAAAGCAGCTGTAGAACAGAAGCCTATGGTGTTGAGTGGCTGCAACAAAATAACACGCAACAGGCAATCCCTACTGCATGCAACCATGAACACTGTCTGCCATCTAGCCCGGAACCTCACTCACCACTATTCATTACTAAACATCCTCACAGAAGTCTTAGGTAGAATGTCTTATTTAACCCAGTATCAAGATGATATGCAGCGCATTCGCAACAAACTGCTGTCAAGTGAATAATAGGCGACATGGTGCCAGCGGCGGTTTTTCCACAAGGGCGGAGGAGCTTTGTCTCCGCTCCACCCGCTGCGAGCTGCACGTGAAAAAATAAAAAGGCAATTAAATCACTTCATTGCCATTTTATTTTTTACCAATGTGAACACCGCAGTGCCCCTGAGCCAAGAGACATGCAGATAGGCAAGCATGGAGGACTGGATCAGGCTCTGGCCGTATGCGCCAAAGTGCGCATGTCAGTTTGGCTGGTTGTCTTGCATTGGCCATTCTGACATGCCCACTTTGAAGCTCTCCATCCTGAGCTGTCTTCGACAGCTGGGTGGAGAGCAAGCACAGGCTTCCAGGGCCTGAAGGAGCATCCGGCCAACCTGCTCCATCCAATCCTGGCACTTCTCTCATGCTGGTTAATAGCATGACAGCAGTGTCTGGATTGGTATGGGGATCTCCTCAGCAAACTGCAGTTTCCAAACACAGATGAGGATGGGCGTTTAGTTTTATTTTGGTCTTTTGGAGGGAGGGGTTGCTTTATTTTCGGCTTTTGGAGGAAGGGGGTGTTTTATCGTGGGCTTTTGGAGTAAGGGGGTGTTTTATTATGGGCTTTTGGAGGGAGGGGGTGTAATGCTTATTTTTTTGGTAGCGGTGGGGCACTTAGCTCACCCACCACTTTTAAAGTTTACCAGCCGCCCCTGCATGGTGCACTGTAATGATAAGGGCACAGTGGATGGGAGGGACCTGGTCTTTCTGCCTGGGGAGTTTAGGGTAGGGAAAGAAAACAGGCAAGTGGATGTGATGGTGACTGCTCGACTGTTGATGCTGTGGAATATCACACAGAGGGAAATTATATTTCCTTCTGCACAGTAAGCCAAAGCTACCCGCCTGGTACAATGAAGGTGACACTGTTGCCAGCAGGCTGGGCAAGGATTGTAAGGTTGTTGTCGCTGCAAGTTAGTGTTAAGGGTGATCAGAACTGCTGAATTGGCTAACAGGCAAATTTCAGAACAAAAACAATGTTCGAGCAGAGAAAATATTAATGGTGAACTGGGACGCAGTCCAGGCCCGAAGGGCAGGCAGGGACAAGAAAGTCAGGACTGCGTTTATATTATTTAGGTCAAGAAGCAATGTAGGCAGTAAGCCCAAACTCTAAATTGAGCAGTCAATTTGAAGATTGATGGGGGGGGGATTTGGGGGCGAGTAATGGGAGCCTCAGGGGAAGAAAATGTTAAGAGGAAGATTGATGGGACAGTTATTCATTATGTAAAGCTTGACAGCACACTGATAGTTTGTGTGGCTAAGCCAAAGGATGATGTTTGGCAAACTCAACTTGGAATCAAATATAACTGCTTTTTAACAAAGACAAGCGTGTCCATGGTTGTCCCCTCAAAAAAATCTACAATACCAAATTGAATCCAAATAGTGCACTGCTCACATTCAGTGTGGATACATGTTTTTTTGTTTGTTGCAGATTTATAAAGGTATCAGAGCGCTTTACATGAGCACCAGTTACATTACACAAGGAAACATTCATTTTTTTGGTAGGCATGGGGAGATTAAGTGATTTGCCCAGAATCACAGGATGCTGAGCGGACGCCGAGGCTCGAGACTGGTTCCCCAGCTCCAAAGTTGGCAGCTCTGGCCTAGGCCACATTCTCTTCCTCTTATTTCTTTATAAGCCTTTTCCCTCAGCCATAGAATGATATTAACATCGGCCCGCAGGATTGGGCCAAGTACCACTCCACACGTATAATACAAGCAGGCTTTCGGCTGAGCATTCATTGAGGAGTAGTCCGGGTCCACCAAGTGCGCCCTTGAGTGAACCAGTGCGCATTGAAGCGGACATCTTCCCAGCATCCCCGCAGTGCTACCCGCCATCTCCTGGCACACCGCTGTCAGCTTTAGAGCCGTCTCAGCCAGCTTTTTGCTCCATTTTCCCCCTCTGATAACTGCGGCTCTCCATGCTTCAAAAACAAGCAGGAGAAAGCATGTAGTGGCCTTTGCTACACTTGTTAAAATACCTTGCATTCCTTTGCTTACTCCCTCCCGCTGAGGTCCTAGTGCATGCTGTTAGAGATTTAGAGTCTGTAGGCCCCAAGTAACTTCATACCCCATCATTAAGGAATTCCCTGCTGCCAATACATTGATCATTAACTTTTGTTTCCAAACCTAGCGAATCGGAGTCTTTAAAATGTGCTTTGGTCCAAACACACTCCACATGTAAAGATAACTTGGAATTTACATAGCGCTACATAGTACATCATTGCACTTCTAATAGCTGCACAAGCTACCAGCTGTTATTACGTAATTCAATAAGCACTGTTAATCAATAACGGAGGGATGAAAAGCAGGTTCAGTCTGGTCTGAAGATGAACTCGACTATATTACTACCTGAGCTATCTAGTGCCTTATGCATGACCACCTCTAGAAAATGGAACATAATATATACTGAGGTTAGGTGGCGGATTTAAGACGAAGGTGAGAGTTCTCCAGAAGTGAGGGGCAGCGGTAGAGAGGATTCCGTGGTCTTAAGCTCGACACTGGTTTTAAAGTTTGCGAAGGTTTCCTGTTTTTTCGACACTGGTCTTAAAGTTTGCAAATGTTTCCATTTTTTAACCGTAGCGCTCGAATAATGTAAAGATTACACCGTTTGCAGTGCTATAAGACTGCTGTCTCACTAGGATTCATGCCTGTGGCATACAAGTTACACACAGACCATTGCTACAAGAGAATCTCTTCAGCTGGTATATTAACCCCTGGAACTATCTAACACGGATTGAAACCAGTGACCTGCAGTCTATACATAGGACCGAGCAATAGGCACATGAATTGCAAATGGTTTCTCACTGGCATCTTGATTTGCTGCAAAAAATGCTGGTGTTTCTGCTATTTCTCTTAATATTTTCATTGTTTCCCCTTTTTTGTCTGAAATCTTTCTTTTCATAGTATTTGAAGTTTTACATTCATAATCTCCTTTTATGTATCCTGTGGTTATTCCGATTTACTTTTGTGTTTTTTAGCATTTTCTGCAATGTATTTCTTATCGTGTTGCCCCATCTCCCCCGTTGCTCTCCTGTCCTGCTTTTCTAGTCTGGTTCTACTTTAGCAGTGCCTTTTTAGGTCTCGTCTGAGCCAGCGCTTTAGCGCTGCTCTGGCGAGTGCTATAGAAAGCGGGATTTGGAAGTGCAAACAGGCCGCCAACTACAGTGCATGTGCGCCGGGCGCGCGCACCGTTTGCCTGCCTGCTGATCACTTTCGCGGCCGCTTTGATGTTCTCAGTGAGCCCCGCGGCCACTGAGAACATCAAAGCGGCCGTGAAAGTGATCACCATTTGCCACCCCCTCCCTGCTTGTTTTTTTTCTTATAAATTGTGCTCTGCTTGGAAGTAGCAGAGGATAGATCTGTGGTGGAGATTAGCTGCTTCCAATGTCTGTACTACTCCCACTACGGAGGTGCACTATGGGGAACAGCCTTCGCTAATTTACACTGCACAGATCAGTTAAACTGATTCTAGTTAATTTAACTGTGGCATAAGGAATTTTGAATAACGGGCTGCACATGACCAGTAGAAGAAATTAGATATTTTACTGATTTAACAAGAATCCCCAGTGAAATTAATGGACAGCAACCAAAAAAATGCATTAAAAACCAGTTCCAACAGTAACTGGGATCACGCAGGATATCACAATCGATAAACTCAGCGCGCACATAACCTGCATGCTGTGTTATCATGTGCCGACCTCTCACAGCTGAGGGAATACAGGCACGAAGTGCGATTACCAGGCAACAAGGGAGCAAAGCCTGCCGTGCCTCCGCCCACCTGGAAGAGGCAGGGCCGATCTATTATCTTTCTACTTTCCCCTGCAGCAGGTAAGCAGGCGTTGCAATGAGTAGTCTGACCAGGCTGCTGCAAGCCATGCACCTTGCCCCATACAGTGGTGGTCAATAGTCGCCACCGCCTTACCTGTGGACCCCATGCATCTTCTCAGCCTAGCGCTCAAAACATAATAGCTCTCACAACAGCAACCTCTTCTCAGCCGCTCTGCGTGCACCCGGCAGGTAAGACTAGCACACACTGGCACTCCAGGCCATGGAGCGTCTCTTCCGCCCGAGCAGCCAGGCAGAAAGAGCGATTCGTCTGCTTGACTTCTGCCCACAGAGTCTTGCTGCCTTGGGACCCGTCTGCCTCTCCTGCCCCCTCCTCCCCGAGCACGAGAGCCGTGCTACAGCCCATCCCTCACTGTGGCATCCTCCGTGCGTGCTCCTCTGCCATCCGCATGTGCCTAAGCCCTAACCCTCGTCCACCCTACGGTGACCTCCTGTTCAAAAATAATTAGAGAGGCCGCAGGCTTGGGCCTCTCTCTCTCACCCGACTGGCAGCCCCTCTGTGAATCCATCGCCGAGCCACCCTGGGCCCCCCCAATTATCCAACCGCCTCACCATATGGCTGCGTCTTTGTTCACGAGCCCTATCACTACTTCACAGCCTCCCTTTTAATCGCTCCCTCTTCTCCTTTCTCTGCCACTTTCTCTCACTCATACATACTCTGTCACTCCCTTTCTCTTTCTTCCTCTAAATTTGTCTCTCCTGCCTCTGCTTTTCTCTCTCTAACATTTCCTCTAACGCTCGATCCATCTCTCCTCCTCTTTCGCCCCACCTTCTCATTTTCCATATGCGGGTAGATACAATTCATATTGCACTTAGAGTGGTACCGTAAAACACAACTTTTTAGATCCCGCTTTAACTCCCGCTCGTGCTGTCAAATTATGGCCCTTTTATTACCCAATCCAGGCTGCCTTCTGATGGAAAAGTGAGACCAAAGGGCAATTACACAGTCACTGCATCCGACAATATAATGAGGTGTTGGGGGAGAGGTGGTATTAGCAAGATGTTGTCAGGAAAGGGTGCTAAGGGCCTCACATCAAGAATTCATCGGAATAGAGGTCCCCTCGTCTATAGTGACACTCCCCCCGCCACCTCCCCAAAGTTGACTTCCACTGTTCTGCGGCATGATTTACTGTGAACAGATAGGGACACTTAAAATGTACCCCCATTTTAAGTTGGAGCTATCTCACAGTATTTCAGGCACTGGGAACCCAAAGCTGCCGGGCAAATTTGTCGGACCAGCTCCCTGGAGGAGCGGGTGGCGTGCAAGTTGAGCTATTGGCATTGTACATAACAATGGCTTTTAATTGTGTTAATTAGCAAAAAAAAATCAGAAATAAAAGGCATTGTCATTTACAAGGCCAATAGCTTAAACTCTCGCAAATGCGAGACCTATGGCATTGCAAATGCTTGTATTCTGTTGCGCCTCGCTGTGTCTTGAGGTCTGCCCTCGCAAGTCGCCTGCAACTGGTCCTTCACATACACTGGCCCCTCGCACACAGACCACACACACTGCCCCCCTCGCACACAGCCCACACACTGCCCCCTCGCACACAGCCCGCACACTGCCCCCTCTCACGCAGACCACACACTGCACCCATCTCAAACAGACCACACATACCACACAGCCTGCACACTGCCCCCCTCACGCAGACCACACACTGCCCCCCTCTCACACAGACCACACACACACTGCCCCCTTTCTCACAGACCACACACACACTGCCCCCCTCTCACACAGACCACACACACTGCCCCCCCACACTCTGCACCCCCCCACACTCTGCACCCCCACACTCTGCACCCCCCTCACACTCTGCACCCCCCTCACACTCTGCACCCCCCTCACACTCTGCACCCCCCTCACACTGCACCCCCCTCACACTGCCTCACTGCCCCTATACACTCTGCACCCTCACACATTACCCACTTACACTACTTTAGGCCACACACACACACACTGCGCCCTTACAGCCCGCACCCTTACACACTGACACTTTGCCCTCATACAATGCCCCCTCACACACTGCCCTCTTACACACTGCCCCCTATTTTGTACGATGTCAGTAGGTGCATTTTCACTTTTTTTTAAAAGTCACAAACGTTACAGGAACAAAACATTTCCAAAACGCATTTTAAGCATTTTTTTTTGTTTTCGGTCAATGTTTGTCGGTGCTATGTATTTGGTGCGAAAGTTAAAACTATTGGAATTGTAAATGAGAAAGCTATTAATTTAGCTATTTTCAAAACCAACACATAAATACAAAATTTGGCATTTACAATACCAATAGCTCAAAGTTTCCTAATGCGAGACCTATTGCATTGCAAATGCTTGTTATTTTATTTTCATTCTGTTCTCTACCATTGTTTATTATTTTGCTTCCCTACTTCTCCCATTTCCTACTATTTCTCTTTGTATAATTGTTACTCCCCCTCTCCCTCTACAAGCATACTCCCTTACCATATGCAAACTCTAGCCCTTTCCATTACTTTCCCACTAACCCTACATTTACCACTAACCTTAAACTGCTGCCTGAACCTAACCTTCTGGTATTACCCAAGCAATGACGTCACCCTGCCCTTAAAAATACACTCAGACAACCCTTATGCTGTCCCTCACTCTACCGCCTTCATGCACTATGCTCAGTGTTTTCTTTTTCTTTTTTTTCTTTGTGTTTCGTAATTCTTTAATGAAAGTTGAAGGCAAACATATCCATATACGTAATGTGGTTTTAAAGTCAACGAAACTAGTCATCTGTTTTCCCCCAATCATTTCGAGGACATAACATCACCCTTCTAACACACCTGTCTAATGGAACATTTGACTTTTAATGGGACCCAAATATGTTCAATGGAGTACCAAGAGTGAAGTGGGACACATTTAAAGGATGGAAAATAGGCCACCCTGCATTATGGTTGGGTAGTAAAATGCTGCTGGAATGCAGTGGACAACACAGACTACTGGGTGCCACTGCACCTGCTGATCTATTAAGTTCCTGCATACAGGCACAGAATAATCTACACACAAATATCATCAGTGAATTCTAAGCCATAATAAAACATTATTCTCAAATGGTGCTAGCAATTCCAGACAACTGACTTCATTCTCAAATGTACCAATAAATAGGAATGCGTACGATGGGCAAAACGCGAAGCCATAATGGTTCCATGGGTTTGGTGATATTCGGAATTCTCATAATAGAAATTATAACCAAAGAATAAGGACAAACAAAAATGATCCAGTACAGTGTCTTGTGAAATAGAGCAAACGAAAATATATATTTAAAACAATCTTACACTGAACAAACAGGAATTTAAAATCTAAAATACTTTTCATTATGGAAATGGACAATGAGAAAAAGAAACTACCTGTGGTTGTAGGTGCTCAAACCATTTGAAATTGTATATTTGCACCAGCAATATTTCACAAAGTCCGTTTTTCACCATTTGCCATTGCTCTTTTGCCCACTAAAGATTTTCCCAGCACAACAAAAATAATGTTACCATTTAGCATCTAATTGAAGCCAGCCAAGCCAAACCTTTGCAGAGCTCTTTCTTAGACACTAGAATTGCAGACAAGAAACTCTTTACCTTAAAATATATTACAAGCAGAATAATTTTTTTTTATGTTAAATAAGGATATTTGTGGATAAAAATAATTGTAAAGTCACAGCTTTCGCACTGCTGTGGTGAAGCAAAAAACGTTGCAAACTTCACTAAGTTGTGAAGTTTTCCATAGGCCTTTGCAGAAGTTGCAGAAATCAATTTTCACACCTTTGTACACCCGAGTTGTACCAGGGTGTTTTCTAAATGTGCCATGACCTAAGCACATAGAATTAAGAAAAGGGAAGACAGGAGAGAGGAAAACTCGAACATGGGATAGGGAAAGGGAAAGGAAGAGACAAAGTGAATATTAACCTGAATAGAGAGGAAAAAATAACCTAGTAATAAACATAGACAATGAAAAAGGCCACAAAACAGTGCAAGAAGCGGCAGAGTGGAGGAGAATGCTATATATAGAAGAGTAATTTAAGCCACAGGGGCACAAGATCCCTAATAAATCAAATGGATGATCTAGTGGAGGGGAAGAGTAGAAAGATGGGGAGTGGATCAAAGAGGAAGGGAAGAGTCAGTGAACAGATCAGGAAAGAAAGGGCCACAGGATGTATCAGTTCCCTAAAAAGCAAAGAACTACATTTAGAGCAAAATGGTATTCATCAAGTTGGTTTAATGAACCTTTATGATGCTTTATTAAAAGATCACCATTTGCATGGAATGCAGTGTGCGGGCGGCTATGTCAGGTCGGCATTTGTGAACCAGTGTTCCACCAAAAAAAACCATGGAAGGCTAGAGATGTAATCCTTAAACCAAAGGTTATATTAAAAAAAACACTCTTTTGTATAAGTGTGGATGTCAGCTTGATGCAGATAAGGAATTATTGATTACGTAATATTAATGTCATAAATACAGGCAATATGATTGAAAGAATTCACACAAATCGTTAACGTCAACGCTGTGGAGAATATTTAACACCCATATGTAATTCACAGCTTCCATTCTTGTCACGAAACAGAGGCTGGCTCCCTTACACTGACAGCATTTTCTCTATGGTACCGCACATTTGGTGATCTAAACTTTGCTCCCTATCCCACTGCTTTCTACTCCCACTTATTCAGCAAACCTCAAGTTCTACTTATACCATTGTCAGCTCTCTAAAACCATATCAACTCTGTGCCCATGCACTTAAATGCTCTGTGAAAACTCTATACTTTATGTGTTTTGTATCCTCTTTTACTTAGTAACCCTGTAAGTGCTTTCTATACATTGACTTTCTATACATTTACTGTCTTTATACCCCGCAAAACATTAAAACGCAGGTAAGAACCACTCAAGACCTTTTCTGGTACCTTACCATATGGTAAATAACTCTTAAGGTGGCTGGATGTAGCTGTTGTGCACACACAAACAATTCTTAAATTAAGTAGTTTAAATCTGTTTGTACCATGGTGCTCTAAAAGGAAAGGTGACCACCAAACAAGTTCAAGTATTCAAAATTGAGTTTGAGCGCACAAAATTAAAAGTCCACAGTAATTGTATCAATATTGCATCCTTTAATTTGATCTTCGAACTTCGAGTCTCTAGCTAACATGTGTTTTGTTGAAATGGCGGGTCGCCTATGACTTCATCAGAGCTATGAGTAAACAAACCATAACCTTTTATGAATAATATTCACAACCATCTAACAGTATTCCCATTCTTCACAACTCAACACCTTATATTACAATCCATATATAATAGTGGTGTGAATACACCCCGTGTGGATTCCATTCCCTATATTTTTCTCATTTCCCCATATGCTCTGTACCCTCTTGGATGCCACCTTCGATGTTATTGATGCCCGGGCCCTGCTCACAGCCCTCACATTCTTCCTGGCCTGCACACCGTTTGACTGGTTCACAACTTACCTAGCAGGCAGACAGTGTTCATCAAGGCAGAGTTCTGTACAACCCATCTTTCCATTTCATGATGAGCTCCCATGAGTCAATAGCTTTACCATTAACCTCCAATCTAAATATGTAACACATGCAGTTCTTACCAGTCATTATTCACTACTGATATACAACAATTTCGAAGAGCTGCAGCAGGCAACATGCAACATACTTTAATCCTCCCTTTCCCTACCAGACTTGATGTTGGCCAAATTTCACTAGTTCAACCACAGACAAAAGGGACCTTGTACTTCTCAACAAAGTGGCACATAACTATGGTCTTCAAATGATTCTTGCCCATCTTTGCACCCTGTGCAACCCCCCTTAGCTGCCTTAATACCACTACCCTAATATTTCCAAAAGTCTCAGAACTCATGATACCAGATCAGCATTCCCTTTCTTTCAACGTTAAACCGTACTTATCTCCTCCCATTTTCAGGCTGCACTAAAGTCTCACCTTCTCACAAAATGACAGAGCAATGCCCTAATAACCTGTCACTTTACTGGCACACCTCCATGCAGCACTCACCTAGTAAAAAAACCAACAGAAATACTATCATACACTATCTATAGATTAGTACATCTACTCTGCATATGCCTGTTTTTGTGTTTACAATCAGTCCAATACATTGACCATCATTGAGTTAGGTAACAACAAGGTCCTTATCAGTGCCAAGAAACACCTTTTGTAATGAGCATGTCATTTACAAATGAACTAGTATATCACGCCCACAGGCACTCTCGATCCCAGCAAGGCAGGATATTAAGGACTGCAAATCACAAAACAGAAGGATGCAAGCCTCCTCAGCACAAAGCCAGAATGTGGAGCAAACCTCCTAGCAGTTACTCTCACTGCCTCTCGATTCAGGTCAGAAATAAGGACCTCTCGATCCAGTTCAGAACAGAGATGAAACTCAGTAACACTAAGGCCCAACTCCCTACCCACGAAAGAGGTCAACATTTTCAACACCCTCAAACACGTGAGTGTGAATTTCAGATCAATATATTCTCCAGCCACCTAACCAACCATCAGAACTGAGTTCTTTCTGATCTGTTAACACCATCACTAATTCCCTTTTTGCTTACTAGTAATAGATCTGGGCTACCAAAAAACCTTGAATACATTTAAATAAATTAGCCTTGTCACCTGAACTGAAAATCCTTTTAATTTGTCATAAGTATAGTTGTATGAAATGAAAAACAAGCATTTTGCAACACGAGAATAATGGGTAAGCTGGAGGAAAGCCAAGACCTTGAACTAAACAGGAGCACTGTCCTATACATGACAAGAAGTGCCAGCACAGGTGAACAATGCAACGAATCATTTTTCAGTAATGACTAAAATAAAGGTTTTTAAAAAATTGGCTGAAAAGTGCATGTGCCCAGGCCCATTATAGTTATAGTACAGTGGGGGAACAAATTATGCAGCAGGGTTGACAAAATTGTGAGGCAAGAAAAGGGAAATTATGCGGCGTAACAAAGCATAACCTGTAGCTTTGTTATTTTGCGATTTTTACATTTTAACAACTATTAATACTGTCGGGGAAATGCTGCACCTCCTTAGTAAAAGATTAACAACACAATGCAGCAATCAGCAGCTGAAAGATGATCAGTTTTGCACAAGATCTGCATCTGTGCAGAACTTTGAGTGGCGCTTTTTGTTTAGCAACTTTTGATCTGACAAACATACAATTTGTTTGTAAAATCCGCAAATTATGCAGCAGAAGCTCGAATATGGTGCACATGCACGAACTAACAAACACAAAGTGATGCAGAAGAAAACACTAGTCGCAGAATCGAATCATTCCATTTGCCATACCTGCACTACCAGCTACCACAAGGGCATCTGGAAAACTGTGACATGGCATCTCTGCCCTAAAGGTAAAACTAAAAGTTCTCAATGCTAAAAGCAGAGCCGTGCAACAGTGATCCACTGCTGTCCATACCTTCTGAAGAGGCTGATGAAGTACCTGGGTGCTAAGGCCCCACAGGCACACAAAGACTCGCCCTGCAATCTGTTGTGATCTGTCCTTCAGGCGCTGACATGTAGACAGATGGGGTAGCCTAAATATAATGAGAACCAGACTCTGTTAGCACCTGCATTGCTCATCACCTACTTTCAGCGCCCCCGTTTATATGACATAAAAGGTATAGCGGAGAATAGCGAGTATGCAAATTATGTACTTGATGTTTAAGTGCCTCTGTTGGGTGATGCATGTCAAGGCAACTTATAACAAGCTAATGGAGAAGCATAGGGGTGATACAGGCAGGGGGTTATAAAATACAAGGCTTTCAGAGAAGCCACTAGTTCACCTGTAGACCCCAGTCCTATCCAGGGAGGGAGCCCACCGATGGCCCTGCAGTGACAAGGCATTAGCTTTCTTTTTACAAATCGGTATTCAAATGACATTACCACAGAAACCTCTCCGGGACAGCTTAATTTTTTTTTTAGCATAGTACCAGTAATGATACAAATACTAAGTATTTAATACAAAATAATCCTTATAAATATAATTCGTCCCATTGGAAATATATTTTTGAATGCTTATTTTTGCATCGGCTCAGCGTGAAGTGGACTGTGCCATCCAGGAATGATCCCAAGGCTGTAATGGAGAATGAATCAGCAACTCACATCAGGCCCTCTGTCCCGCTCCTGGCATCATAACTATGGCCTAAAGGGACCAAATCACTCATTTAGTTCAGACTGCTAAAGAATGATGGCTCCTTGGGAGAGCAGCTCATCAAGGGCAGGTCTTCTTTCATTGTCTTCTGCTACTTGTAGTCCTGTTTACTACTTGCTGCAGAATGAGAGAAGGTTGAACCCAAACTGCCTCTAGAATCTAACACACTCTTGCCTTGATTTTTGTACAGTGACTACAGAGAGCTGCAAATATCTACTTGGATAGATTACTGTTAGATCTGGGGGTCTCTAGTTGGCAGAGGTATACACCTTAGGCCAAATAGGGACCCTTGCTTCTAGTCAGGGTACAGGGACACACACGGTAGATAACCCCTGCTCACCCTCTAGGTAGCTTGGCTCGAGCAGACAGGCTTATCCCCAAGGCAATGTGTAAGGTATTTGCACGTAGACACCACAATGATCCCCCCTCCGCACACAACAAACTTAGACCACACAGGTGAGTTATATCAAAAATAATATATCTTTATCTAGTTTCCGCAGTTGAAATCAAGCATCACAGGTTTACACTATATTCGCTTTCTTGGTTGGTCGGGATCGGTGAGACGATAGTCTCTAGTCTCTTGCGTGATTCGATACTCACTGAGAATGAATCAGTTTGTAGGCTCTTGATGTTTAGGCAGCTACGTTGCTCCGGCGGTGTCGCTGCGCTCGTTGTAAAAGCGCTCCTCTGGCTGTTCGGTGCAAGGTTTCCACAACTCCCTCGACGAGCCCCCAGTGACGATGTCGACGTCACCGGAGTCAGCCACTCACAGTGCGGCTTCGTAGAGCAGGGAAGTACGACTCTCGATCTGCTTCAGGCCTCCGGGTCGCGGCAAGGCACGTGCCGATGAGCACGTCGGTCTTCTTGATGCGGCAACCGGTGTCAGGCCCGGGTCAGTGCGGCACTCTCCAGCAAGACAGAGAGCAGCCAGCCCACTTCACAGGCAGATGTTGAGAAGCTTGGTAGAACAGTCCCCGGTCCCTGCAGCACACAGCAGCGCAGGGGGGACACAGCGAAGTCTTGAGTTCTTGGCAACCTTTCTATCCCTGGGTTGCGAAACAGGAGGCCCGCTCTTCTCAGGCCCTTGGAGATTCGGTTTGAGACACAGCACACAGCAAAGTCTTGTTTGGTCAAGTGGGTAGGGTCAGCACACAGCAAGACCCCTTCTCCTCCTCAGCTTCAGTTGTACAGCAGAACAGATCAGCCCTTAGAGCACACAGCAAGGCAATCTTCCTTTAGTTCTTCAGCGGTCCGTCTTTCAGCAGAGGTTCCTCTTGATGGTAGAATCTAAAAATCTGTTGTCAGGGGTCTTGTACTTATACCCCTAAAAGTCTTTGAAGTCTTTGTGCAAGTGGGTCCTGAGCCCGGTCTGATCCAGTTCTGGGTGTTGCTGGAGCACTTTGTTTTCCTGGCTTCTGCTTTCTTTTCAGAGTGAGGGGCAGAGTCGTCAGCCGCCCAGCAGGAGGTGGAGCCAGCAGTGGGGCAGGCAGGCACAGCCCTATTCACTCCCTGGTGCTATCTCCTCCCTCCACTCTACTTGCAAATGTCGCCATTCAGCAAAGGGCTGACTCAGCCAACCTCCTGGGGGATCCCCAGCCCCTGTCACTCTCAAGCCAGACAGTCAATCCACAAGCATGCCCAGGCACACAGAAGGGTCAGACAAGAGAACAGCTACTCTCTAAAAAGTACTATTCTCCAACTCAGGATTTAAAAACAACCTCTCCTAAAAGATGTGTCATTAAATGCTGAGCTCAGGGATATCAAACACTCATGTCTTATCTTGTTCCTATGGGAAGATAGGCGGATAGCCATTGGCACCAGCCTCCCCCATGTTAGCCTATGGAGCAAGATAACCTTGCAGCAGTGAACACGCAAAATGGCCGCTGTTCACTACCAGAGCATGGTACCTGCACTAGTACATGCTCCACCTTTTACATACACTGCACCCTGCCCAGGGGGGTACCTTGGGCCTTCCATAGGGATGACTGATGTGCATAAAAACGGAAGGGTTAGGCCTAGTCAGTGGGGACACTGACCAGGGTGACATGGCAGTCCGGGGACTGCAAGCAGGCCTGCGGTGGCAGGCCTGAGGCACTGTTTTAGAGCTACACAGGTGGGTGGCGCAATCAGCGCTGCAGACCCACTAGTAACATCTGTCATCACCAGCCCCGGCTCACACAGTGCACTTTACGAGGGACTTCATGGTGATACAGATATGCCAATCAGGTATATCCAATCAATATGATATTTTACACAGGGAGCACTTACACTCTGGCACTGATTAGCAGTGGCAGAGTGTCCAAAGCATCTAAACCAGCAAAAACGAAATCCATCACAGCATCAAAAAATCCAGGTAGCAGAGGCAAAGATAGGGGAAAAACCCACGCCAAGGATGTCAGGTCTAACAATTACACATTTATAAAGCATGTTCATTCTCAATTCTTTTTTATGTTTCCATGTTAAACAGTCATTGGAGATTTGAGTAACGTAAAGAAAATCATTGCTGTTAAGCAAAGCCATCTTAGCACATCAAAAAAGGTTTAATCATCCTCAATGTCGCAGTAGGTCAAACGGGCCAACGGCTTGCTGTCTGTCTCCTACAATGCAAAACCCTGTGCTATTTAGAACCAACAAACAAGCAGATTGAAACATGTCAATATAACGAAGCAGACTGTTTGCTACCTATGAACATCAATCCTTGTCCGCCTTACGTGGGTCAGACCTCACAGTGCCATGTGAACGAAAGATGGACATCATCAATGAGTTCCAATCAGGCTGAAACAAATTTGAGATGTTTTTGTGACATTTTAGAGGGGACATGACCTGGTACTTAGGGATGGACAGTCCCTGTGGGGCTGAGCTAAGAAGAGTTCCAGGCGGTTGGCACCTGTCTGTAATGGCAGAGAAAATCTCAAACTTACGTGAGGAAAAATTCCCAGATCAATGGCTAAGTGTAGCTTAAACATTCCCATCTTTTATGTCATAGTTCCTCAAGTTTGTGTAATCATACTAAGTGTAATAATCCTCCTGCTTTATCATGCTGTGCTATGTTCATCTTACAAGGGCATGAGTTAAACACTCCCCTTTCACCAGTCACTTGCCCTCATTGGCTTATCTTCATGAAAAAATGCACATCTTAATGTGGGCGTGGCACGCTCCTGCAGGAACAATCCCTCGAGGTGCCACCAGGTTAAGTCAGACACAATACCCAGACATTCCTTTACTGCAGTTGGCCAATGAGAAATAGTGGATGTATGATCAACCCTCTTGTGAAATTACTAAAAACGCACCTTGTGAACTTACAAAAAATGCATAATAAGGTAAAGTAAATACAGCTGGAGTTGTAACATTGAAGGGTTAATGCGTTTCCGGTTAACTGAAGACATTATCCAAGGTACAAGAATTACGTGTTAGAGGTGTTTGCCTTAAAACACACTGCCCCTGACGTTTTGTGCCATACAAGAATCATTATAAAACGAAGACAGGTTAGTGGTATCAGCTCCTCAGGGCAGAGCGCTATCAACAAGAAAAAAAAGGGCAGAGAAATGACGAAATAATGTCTTTCCTACATGCGTGGCGGCCATTTTAAGACTTTGGGCACAACTCATTACAAACAACGCCTGCGCCATTTTAACCAATTGGGACAAATCAGCTGTCCGGTTTCAAATAACTGCCTTTCATCGCTTGGATCAACCCTTTGAGACACAACCTCCTCGGTAGGATCTTCTAAAGGGCTATCTTTACCCTTAGAGAAACATTATTTTTTAAAGAAAAAGGGGGCTATCCTTATCCTTAAAGAATCCTTTACCCTCTGTAATATTACTCCAATTTGAATGAGTGCACCCCTACCTCAATTAAATATTGAGGAGAAATTGGAGGAGCTAGTCAACAAGGCTCTCAAGAAGGTTTTGGGCTCGATTGATGACACAATTAATAAAAAATAGAGTCCATATCCCATACATCACCATACCCCTCTACAAGTAAACAAAATGGAGCAACCAAGGCTCCCAAGAAGAGGCCTTCTGGAGGAAACCAAACAAAGGGCGCAAAGAAACCTAAAACCTCCATCCCCTCACAATCCCAAGGCGGTGACAAGACTGGTGCCTCGGGCACCCCAGATGGGCAAAGAAAAGGCCCTGAGCTTCCTATCCACATAGATAGCGATGACAGTTATGAACCAGAAATCGAGCTATCCTGCTCCTCTGGATTCAATACTCATGTGGAAGACGAACAATTGAGGAGAACGGGAAGCTCTGAAGAGGCATCTAAGGCCTCGGGGTCCAAAATGGTACTTGTGGACCCATTTGGGGAGGAAACGTTCGATCCTCTACTAATTAAACATCCCCTATCTCCGGAGTGGACGCCATCTCAACATATCGCAGACTACCTCTCCTTCTGGTTGAGGAAAGAGATACCCCAAGAAGTAACATCCAGATTCCGGTCTAAATGTCCGCGCCCCTCCCTACCCAATAAAGTGGCTATGACTCCGGAACTATATCCCAAGGTAGTAGCTTTTATAGCTAAGAATAACAAAGACCCGAGGAAAGGCATGGACAAAGGATTGAAATCCTGTCAAGACAGCCTTCTCGCCATCATAGGCCCACTCACTAAAATTTTTGAGATGGCCGAATTAGCTTACCTGGGAAATAACCAAATTGACCCTAAAGAACTTAGAGAATGGGTACAGAGGGCTATATGCCTTATTGGCAATGCCAATACTGCCATCTCCACAGAAAGAAGAAAAGGGGTGCTATTTAAGATCGATCCTAAGCTGATTGAATTAGCCAAGAAAAGACAGAGGTCCTAACTCCCAAGGCCTTCTTTTCGGGGAAGATTTCATCAAGGAAATGGCTAAGTACATTAGCGCCTTTAGTTCTATCCAAAAATCCCAGAAATATATTTAAAAAGTATTCCAAGTTGGAGTTTTTACCAGGCCCGGGAAAATGCCGGGTTGTTTCCCTGGCCATGGAATACCCTCCTCAAGAACCCTCATCAGCCGTGGCGGCAGATTTATCAACAACTACGGCTCCCACCAGTTCTACCCACAGAAACAGAGAAACCGTGGACGTCCCTTCAGAGGCGAACGGAGACAATGCTCCTTTTCATCAGGTAGGAACCTCGAAAGACCTTTCAGATACCCCTCCAAAGGTGGGAGGGAGACTACGCCAATTCACTGGCAGTTGGAATTTAGTAACTCAAGACACTTGGGTCTTGAATACAGTGATGGGCTACAAGATAGACTTCACCGATATCCCCTTCCAAACAAGACGCCCACAGGAGATTATCTTCTCACTCAAAGACAAAGATCTGGTCTCTCAAGAGGTAAAAGACTTACTAAAGAAAGGGGTAATTATCGAGGCCACACAATTAGGCTTCCTCAGCAACATCTTCTTGGTAGAGTAGAAAAACAAAGACATGTCATAAACCTAAAGGACTTAAATCACTGGGTAGTCTACCATCACTTCAAGATGGAGGGAATACACCTTTTAAGGGACATTTTAAGAAAAGGGGACTGGTTGACGAGACTGGACTTAAAAGACGCCTACATGACAATCCCGATTGGGAAACCTCATAAAAAATGTCTCCAATTCACATGGGAAGGAAAATTATACCAATTTTGCAGTCTCCCTTTTGGACTATCGTCCACCCCTTGGTGCTTCACCAAGGTACTGCACCCCGTGACTGCTTGGCTCAGGGTAAGGGGAGTGAGACTAATCATATACCTCGATGATATTCTTATAATGGCCCAATTAAAACAGACCATTTCCCTTCACACGGACCTCGCAATACGAATTCTAGAACACCTAAGTTTTGTCATAAACAAGAAAAAATCTTGTACAGTACCAAGCCAAAAACCACAGTTTTTAGGCTTCCTGGTTGATACTATAAAAGCAGAACTGCAATTACCTGCGGAAAAGGTAAGGAAGGTGAGGAAAGAACTAAGAAAGACACTTGCCAAAAAGACCTTCCCCCTAAGAGTCCTAGCAAGGATCTTGGGCCTTCTATCCTCCACAATTCAAGCTATCTTTCCGGGACCCCTATATTATCGAGCACTTCAAAGGCTAAAAGCCGTGGCTCTAAGATCAACTCAATCATACTCCCAAATGATCTCTTTAGACCAAGAATCAAGTAGCAAACTCCTTTGGTGGTTGAAGAATGCGGAGGCATGGCTTGGCAGAGCCATTTTTGGGGAGGAACCAGACCTCATAATAATAATATCAGATGCGAGTTTGGAAGGATGGGGAGCGAGATGTGGGAGCTCCTCAACAGGGGGTCGCTGGACAACCCAAGAGAAGAAGTTGTATATCAACTGCTTGGAATTACTGGCAGGTTCATTTGCAATCCGCTGTTTGACCCAGAAGTCAGTGAAATGCTGTGTGACATTACGGATGGACAATGTGTCAGCAGTTCGATATGTCAACAAACTGGTTGGACCCCACTCCAAAGGTCTAACAGACCTAGCAAAGGGCTTCTGGGTATGCTGTTTGAATAAAGGAATATCAGTTATAGCGGAACACATTCCTGGGTTGAGCAATGGTGTAGCAGACTGGTTCTCCAGGAATTTCAAGGACTCCAGCAACTGGAGACTAGACAGACAAATATTCTTGACTATCCAATCCAGATGGGGTCCCTTCAGGATGGATCTAGTTGCAGATAACTTGAACACTCAACTAAAGGAATTCTTCAGTTGGGAGACAAGATCCTCAGGCTCAGAATGTGGACGCCTTCCTCCAAGATTGGAGGGGTCTGGCTCCCTATGCTTTCCCGCCTTTTGCAATGCTACCTCGCCTTCTCCTTCATGCTCGGCGTTACAGAGAGAGCATAGTTGTGATAACTCCCCTTTGGAGATCCCAAGCCTGGTTTCCAATCATCCTGGAAATGAGCATAGACTTCCCAATCTTAATTCCTTCGTTCCGAGAAATACTCTTGGGTCCAGAAGGGGACGTTCACCCCCTTGTAGATCAGGGTCTCCTGGTTCTGACGGCATGGAAGATTTCAGGAGACAGTGGCAAATCCCAGGGCTTTCGCCAAATGTTTTCAGACTCATTTCTGAGTCATGGGCATCTGCAACAAGGAAAGCATATCGATTGGCATGGAACAAATGGGTTCGCTGGTGTTTTCAACGAGATTATGATCCCGTTTCAGTTGATTTAGTACATGCTGTTAACTATCTGTCTGAACTCTTTACTTCAGGCCTGTCTTACAGAACCGTTAATGTCTATAGATCCGCTATTTCTGCAGGCCACTCCTTAGTTAATGGCTTCTCTGTCGGACAGAATTTACTAACCAAAAAGACAATGAGAAGTATAAGAGTTCTTAACACTCCAACCGCTAAATATTCCACCCTATGGAACGTTACACTTGTACTTCGCACCCTATCCTCCTGGGGAGAGAACACCTCTCTCTCTTTAAAGTGCATCTCATTTAAGCTTACTGTTTTGTTATGTCTAGTAGCCTTCAGAAGAACTTCTGATGTCAAAGCTTTAGATATTTCTAGCAGGGCCTTTCAACCTGAGGGTGTTTGTTTTTACCTCAAAAAGAGAACCAAAACTATGTCCTCTTCTATCTTTTACCCCTTCTTTCCTCAGAATGAAAGACTCTGTGTGGTTAAATGTCTGAAAGAAAACGAGAAAAGAACTCAAAGTCTGAGATTGAATGAGACTCAATTATTAATTTCCCACAGATCTCCTCATAAGGGAGTTTTGTCACCAACCTTAGCAAGGTGGGTGAAGGAAGTTATGTATGAAAGCGGTGTAGACACCTTTATCTTTGGAGCACATTCTTTCAGAGGTGCATCAGCTTCCAAAGCCTACTTTCTCAGTGGGGGCTGCAAGAAATACTTAAGGCAGCAGTCTGGTCAAATGATGGTATGTTTAAGAATTGTTATTTTAGACCAATCTCTAATGTGATTGATAATGTTCTTAATGCACTGTAAACTTGCATAATATGGCCTCCGTGTCGTGCCATAAAATGTAGATTTTTCACAGCCTGCTGGGCAGAAAATCTGGATTTTATTAAGGACACGGAGGCTAATATTATCCCACTACTTTTTTTTAATTGAAACCCACCCTGATGTTTTAAGAAGATATTACGGAAATCTATTCTTCTTCTTCTTTCAGAATATGAATTTCCTTTCCTCCGGACCACGAATTGGAAAGCTGTCTTTTGAACCTTTTTCTTCGCAGTCTAACAAAGAAGGAAGATGGCTGGTCATGAGGGGACTTTATATCTCATTGAAATGTTCATTGAAGTTCTATGTTCTTCAATTGTTGCTGCTGAGCTGAGGCAATAAAGGAGATTTTCATAATATTAGCCTCCGTGTTCTTAATTAAATCCAGATTTTCTGCCCAGCAGGCTGTGAAAAATCTACATTTTATGGCACGACATTGTAGATTAACCTTGCGTTTGAACACTTAGGGGGTGATTAGTATAGCGGGCAGATCGCCACCGCCGGTATGGCGGTGGCGATCCGCCAAACCGGCGGCCATACCGGGCAGAAAAGCACAGCAATATGGTGGCGGTGCCTATTACTATAGTGGCGGGGAAGTGCCTTTCCATGGCCGGTGCGGACCCCCGGTTGTTGGGAGGTGGGGGATGCACATGGGGGGTACCTATGGTACCTCCCTGCATTCGCATGCACAAGGTTAAAGGCACCGCACAGTGCCTGCCACGTTGTGCATGCAAATGCGCGACATGCATATATTGCATTGTGGCGGGTGCTGCTTCCAGCACCGCCTGCCACAATACAATGTATGCAGGATGCCACCGTCACCGTCGCGGTGGCATCCTAATTGCCAGTGCAGGACCGCTGCACCACTGGCGGCCGGTCCCAGCACCGCTAGGGTGTCCGCCCGCCATCCTAATAGGCCCCTTAGGGTCTAATTAGAGGTCTGGCGGTCCAAGGACCGCCAGACTCAAAGTGGTTTGGCGATGGTGGTCTTGCGAGCGCCACATTGCCACTCTAGTGGTCGTGCTGGCCTGAGACCGCCCTCTCCGCCAGGGAACTGCTGTTCCCTGGCGGCTGTGCAGCGGTCAAGAAACATATGCTTATTGGGAACCGCCATATTACAACTTTAATTTCTGCCGCTCATTTCATGTAGGTCCCACCTCTATGAAAACAGTTGCAGAGATGAAAGAAAGTGGGGCCTGCAGTGCCCCCTTCCTTGTGCCTCACGCCTTGTGGATGCACACAGGGGGACACAACATGTGCCGCCCCTGTGTGCATGCACAGAAGTTCCAGCACGGCATAGACTTTCGAGTACATGCCGTGCTGGAACTTCCTTTTATGTCCCCATGGGAAAAGCAAAGGAATCACCCACCAATGACAAAAAAAGTCATTATTTGGCGGGCAGATCTCATGTGGGTTTGGGGATGCGGTCCCTTTAGGGCCAATTATGAGTTTAACGGTGCGGCTGCAAGACTGCCTTGCCGCCGCACCATCTTACCCACGTGAGAACCCCTTCAAATAATGACTTTTCTTCCAGACTCGTAATTAGGCCCTAAGTGTGTGTAAGTGACAGAAATGGTAAAAAGGATTGACAAAGTGAGCAGACCTGGATTTAAAGTGTCAAACATACAGCCCAGCATGACAGAACTGAGGAAGCCATCAGAGAGGTCTGAGAAGGCTTCAGTTGTAAAGTAATCCCTCATTAGTTCAAAGCAAGCACTCCACTGGGGGTGGAAGGATACACTTAAATAGCCAGTATTATTAGGTGAAAGAAGAATACTCTACTGACCTGAACCAAGACACAATTGACAAAGTCTCAAGCCAGTGCCTGAAAGAGGGTTGTTGAAAGTTGAGAGCAACAGATCTAAAACCCACTGTATGTATATTGTTTGCAATAAATCTGTATGACAGGTTCGCTGTCTGAACCCAGATGATAGTTGGGCAGATTCACAAAACTTACATAAATTGATAGAGGTGACATACTCCGGAAAAACAGGAGTAATTAACATTTATTCACACACAATCCTTCGAGAACTGAGCCCTTTCCCAATGTCAACAATGGCTGGTGAAGATGCCACCAAAGATAGCTGGGCTACCGGTTCACCTCAAACAATAAAATTCATACCATCGATCTACAAAGAGAAGCTATAACTTGGAAGAGTGCTGAACCGTTATCAGCTGAAATATGCAAAACCACTCTTATTAGCTTCTCCTAAAGCGATTCCACCTATCAAGTTGTACTTTCTGTTTCTGTCAGGGCTCTCAACTCCCAGAAAAGAAATGCAGAGAGCTTTCTTAAACCCCTAATACATCAATAATTTCATTAATATATTAATTCAGTAATTAGTTAAAAGACGAGTCATTAACATATGAACTCTACAAATCATATCGCATTTTGTTTTTAAAAAAGTTACATCAGGAAACAAAACAGTAAATTCCTGTTTGAACTGGTCAGTAAATGCGTAACTAAAGTACCATATTGTGCGTGAAAAACTGCAAGCCACATTGTCAAATTTATCATCACAGGAGAGCTCCTGAGTATGACGTCAGCAAGCCTGGCCACCCTGCTCTGTATAATCCTACTCCGCGTGAGCAGCCATTTGACAGTGACAGCTCTTTCTGCAGTAGTTTTGCCGGCGATAGAATCCTCTCAGGGTTCTGATTACAGGAAGTACGGGTCAGACGGCGATTCTGAACAGGCCGAAAGACGTTACTTGGAGCTAAGTTTAAACAGCCCAGAAGGGTACAGAGTGCCACGAGAAATGTCTTACACACGAACCATGAAAAGGAGAGAGAGGAGCGCGCACCATATGGGAGAGAGGATATGGCGTAACAGCCAGAGCTGCCCACTTTGGAACTTGGGAACCAGGTTCGAGCTCGGTCGGCGTCGGCTCAACGCACTTTGATTCTGGGCAAAGCACTTAATCTGTGAATGCGTCCTTGTGTAGTGTACCTGGTGCTCATGTAAAGTGCTCCAATACCTTACGGCCAAAATTCCCGATATATAAAACAAAAATAAAACACAAAAAAAACTAACATGCGTCGCGGGTCACCAGTGACCTCCATCATAGCAGCGGTCGCTGTGAAAAAACAAAAACCGAAAGGCAAAGGTGGCTGAATTTAGGAAGTCACTCATTCGAAGGCTACCTAGCATGAGTTGCCACTAAAACAGGGTTCCCCTTCGAATCTCATTAGTTCCACCAGGGCCGATGCGCCAAGCACTTGTGAGCTGCCTTGAAGCAGAACCAACAAACAGGCATCCTGCCAAAAACAAGCCTTGCATAAAAACCTGTGAATTGTAGAACTGCAGCTCATTTCATTTTAATAGGTAGGTGCAAAGGGGGTCCTGGAGAATGGATGTGGCGTTTCGAAATCTTTACGAGCTGCAGCCCTGGTAGAAAGAAACAATATGGCTTTGGCACGTCTAATTGCTAACCTTGTCAAAAAATGTAATCAGCTATGTTCCACTAGAGTGAACTTTCAGGCAAGATGAAAAAGAGCCTTTTAACCACTCACCACCGTGTTGCTGATAACTGTATAAATGACGGAAACCTAAGCATCCCAGGGCATTCCCTGAACTGCAATTACATGAAACATAGAAATCAATGAAACCCGGTCCAGAACAGCAGACTAAAGAACAACAGGAGAAGCCCTCGGGCACCCACGGCACGCCTAGCATAATGTTCATATTAATATGAACGTACACACGCGATACAGCACAGACTACTGCAGGCTTAAGGAAACTGTAAGCTACCAACACACTGATTAGTACATTATTATATGTAACTCGTGACTTCACTGTCACCATTTTTCTGGTGTTGGTGATCTCCGCACTGTAGGTATAGATTTCAGCAGTAAATGTGGGAGGTGTAAAGGGGAATGGTGGGAAATTGGAAATAATTACTACCAAATAGGAGGGGTTTGGGGAAATTTAAGGAGGGGCTTAGTGATGTAAATGATTACACAAAACACATCTGTATGAAAGTAAGACAACTGCAATTAAAAAAAGACACACATTCTACTTCTGCCCTAATATTTTAAACATAACATTTTTTAAATGCAAGCAATTTGTTTTACAGTTAACAATACATTTAAATTTAAAATATATTTTTACCTTACTTTAATAACTATTACATTTAATTGAGAACATAACTTATAACCAACTCTGTGACAAATTAAATAAAAAAAATTTGTGAAGGTGGATGATTATATTTTTAAAATATTGTTAAAAAATATTTTTAAAAAATTCATTAATGTATGTAAAATAAATTTACAATTTAATACAAAGTAAATTTATGGTTGTAGTGTGTTGTATCTTTTTTAAATAGCATTATGTTAAAATTATTTGTTTTATTTTTCATTAAAATAAGTTTGTGTTTTTTTAATAATATACTTTATTGCATTTCCCTATTTTTGCGTACACAGAGATCTTCACAAACTGGTGGAAAGTCACTAATAGTAACTTTACACCTGTAAATTCAGTTGCAAGACTATCCGTCCCCTCATTTGAGGGGGTGGAGACTCTCAAGTTTACACCTAGCTTTAAACCTTCACTTTGAAATAGCCAATCAATCAATCAATCAATCAATCAATTAATCAGGGAATTGTAAGTACACTACTCACCCGTGAGGGTCTCAAGGCGCTTGGGGGGGGAGGGGTGAGCAGATAGTAATAGTGAATAGCAAAAAAGTAGAGATTTACACATAGGTGTAGGAGCAGATCTACATGTGAGCATATTTACACATTCAAACTTACCATTTTGAGATAAGTCCTAAAAGTGAAATGCAGTGCCAAAAGTCATTTTCAATACTGAGTTTGAGGTTTATGTGTGTTAAATAAAAGGTAAATTCCAGCGCTGATTTAATAAAAAACAGCAAGTGCATTAATCAAAAAGGGTACAATAAACAACAACTTATGAAATATGACTGTGGACTGTCATAGAAAAAAAGCTTTGAAGAAAACAATCGGAAGATGTAATAATTCCATTATTTAAGTGTTTAAGCCACAGTTGTTATCCTGCTCAAAGCCTTACTTCCAGGAGACTCTGTTGGGCCAATTCACAAAAGAATTTACCAGTATGAGAATTACTAGTACAGGAGTATTCTTTTATGTTCTCTTACAGGCCTTTGTGAATCGGCCACAATATGTGCCCTACTTGTAAAAGTGCAAAGAGGGCAACGTCATTTCTATTCACACAAATTGTATATGAATATTTCCTAAATATTATTTTAATTCCCATTGAAGTTATGTCCAATTCCCAAAGGCATTTATAAGTACGTAAAAGATTACTGCAGGAGTACTGTTTTACATACCTTTACATGCCTTTGTGACTAGGCCCTTGAGACTTCAAAACACAAGAAAATTAATGTATCACACTATAGAAATGTTGTCATGTTTTTATAAATAAGGTGATGGGATACTAAAGAAATTATGTGCAGGCTTTTTTATGGGCATTGCTGGCGCCTGTAGTTTATAAACTACGTACAAGTACTTCCTTTAATGAATGTACTTCTCATGGTTCATGAGTTACTGCAATCAGTAAATCCACTTACCTCGTCTTATATATGATTTTCTCCATTTTCCTATGTTCTCTAAATGATGACCATGAATAGAGATGTTTTAAGGCATGGGCAAAGTGGGCAGTTCCTCAAGGACCCACCTTCCAAGGGGTCACTGGATAAAGTAAATGTTCTCTCTCTCTCTAGCTCACCTCTGTCTATTTCACCATATTACCAATTTCTCTCTGCCTACCTGTACCTCTGTCTTTCTTTGCACAGTTTCATCTTAAGAATTTTTGGGGTCCTTAGGAAGACATTTCAACTGTTTTTGTGCGTGAAACAAGGTTCCAAAAATGTGTTTGTAATCAAGTAGGCTACAAATAGCACAAAAGTGGGCAATACAATTCAAAGTTTTTACAAACAGAGGCCCTAAAACATTTCTGGCCTGGGGTAGTATATATAATTAAGACAACACTGAGCATGGTCATTACACTCCACCTGCTCTGGAAATTCGTATTTAAAAATACATTACATGATCTTGTATTTAAATATGTTTTTAACAGTCTGTTTCTGATATCTTATCTGTACAGTCACTGTAGTTTATAACACTGGAACATTTTATTTCCAATGCAGGATAAACGTCATCATGTTCTAAAAGAAAGAGCCATACAATTCAGAGCTTGAATCTGAAGGTGACGTTCCCAGATGTGTGATAAATTTGTGATTCAGAGTTGATCACTGTTGCATTTATAGTTAATGCAGGCATAGGTTGTGAACTCATGCTCAGCATTACGGTCTATATATTCTAATACGATGCTTAGGAGCTACCATCGAAGGTTGACCTTGCTTTTTCTGCAGACAAACTCTTCACAGTTTCAACTACATGGCAGAGACTTAATGTATATGTATATTATGTGAAGTGCGCTTGTGGATAATGTGGAGCCCCAACATGCTATAAGTGAGCTCGAGGAGAAAACGCAAGCAAACTATACATTGACCTCTGTCTATTTTTTGGTTTTGTGAATAAAGAAGCATCACTTGCTTTGATCAACTCTCTTTCTGTGTCAATGAAGAATACATTCTCCACAATATACCCTATTATTTAAAATAAGAATACTAATGAAGGCAGAAAGAGACATATGCAGGCACAATTCAAAGTTCTCACCATGGCATAGCTAAACTAACTTGAACAGCCACTGCAGAAGGCCGCAATGATTCCAGGTTCCACATCATAGAATAAAACAGGCGCCAGTTCCAGTCCTTGTGCTTTGGTTAAATAACTTTCTTTATAACTATCATGCGCGCAAAACACAGCATGGTGTCTACTGTACTTGCAGATCGAAAAGAGTAGTATGCTATTCAGTACAGCTATTAAGGGAGCTGAGGGGAATCGCGACCCACTGTAGGTCTGACATCTTGTGAGTCATTGCTACTTTCACACTCAAAAATGTTATAAATAACGTAATGTTATTTGCACATCTGTACACACACTATTTACATGTATAGATAATGGCCTCAACACCAAATGAAGCTTCCAAGTGCTTCTGCATCTAACGGCTTTACAAATGCAGGATAGAACAAAAAGACTAGTTAAAGAAGAGCTAGATGGCAACGACTAATGGGAAAACAACACACTACAAATCAGCACAGTTCATAAGTTAAAAGAGAGAAAAAAGCTAACAGCTGGGAACAACGTGGACACTGTGTTGCCAGTAGAAAGGCCACCGAAGGGCAAAGCATAAACTTAACACCTGCTACTAGCAATCCCCAAAGCCCTCAGGTTTTGTGAGAAAGTGCATGGTGAGATCAATCTAACGAATTATTGCCAATCTTCAGGGAAAATATTTATATTTTTTGTTACACCACAAAAATAGTGGTTTAATCACACATGCTGGGGGGCTACAACCACTGGGCAATGTAGTGGGAAAGGTTGTAAGGTTGGTTTCTAAAGTTTGCTTTCCAAATAGAGCCATAAGTAATACATTCAGTGAACACAAATTAAAAATATAACTAGATTCCTTCAAAAGAATAACCTAGACTGTGCTGTGAGAAAGCAATATTCATGTACAAACTCAAAAATGCAAAGTTTTAAATTCTTTAGAAAATATATTTCCTGTTGTAAATAAAATACTTTTCACTTATTGATAAACTGTGCAGTAAAAGGGAGGTATTTGCAGAGTTATGGAACTGATTTTAGGATCATGTTTTCGAACAGAATAATAATCTGCCTAATTCTTCTTAAATTTACATTGAGCATTACTAATCATTGCCACAGAGACCTGTTTAAAAATGTTACGCAGAAGTCTGAGCAAAGCTAGAAAGAATTTCAAGAGTTCAAAGATTGATACTGAGCATTCTTGGCATGCCCATCTTCTATGGGGTTTCTCTCCATGAGTATCACTTTTCCCATATCCACAATACTAAAAATGTTGAAAACCACACTGTAGTGACAGTATCCTGAAAGCAATAGGAAAAATATTATGTTAATAGCCATCTATGCTTCCTAACACACTACCCTGATCAAGTCCTGAGTCTTATCACAAAGTATGGCCACCACAGTCCATTTTCAGATTCCACCACACAGAAGGGGATTTAAAAGGGTAGATAAGGGACATATCTTTGAGTTACTACTGAAGGAAGTTACGGGAATCTACATTCTCTGACATGATTACTGAGCATATTCACAATCCTGAAAATAAACACAAGTAAATTCAGAATGTAGAAAAGGATCTCATTGGGCAAAGTGCTTCTGCAACATAGTATGATAATACCGGGCATCAATACTGCAATTTGTGTCCACACAAAGTTAAAAAAACATACATGATCACAACTCTGCAGAGTTTTATAGGGCGAATACTAAAACATGCCATGTAACATGCCTTTTCCATATCAAACAAGCTCCAATTAGACAGTAAGAGGCATAATTAACTACCACATTGTGGAATTTCCAAATGGTGTGACACAGTCTGTGCATGAAATAGTTATCAGAGGCCTTTGAATTGAAGCATGGTCACACAGGTTTCAACTGTTAGGCCATGTTTAAATCTTCAGTGCACAATATAAGAGAACACTCTGATTTACAGCGTTAGAAAATCACTCTGCTGGAGATGGGTCAGGCAAAGGCACATAAATATTTAAAAGTAGTTCCAAATTGCAAAACATACAGTTTCTGGACAGAAATATAGCACAAAAATAGTGTATTAACATATTAGGCCTGAGTGAAATTTCTGTGGCGTGGCGGTAATCTCGCCTAATTTAAATAATTTTATAATATGCTTGTTATGCAAAATTTACGAAACTATGCTATGTTACTTAATTATGTGCCGTTTGCAGCAAAACTTTAGCACAAACACACAGGAATGATGAAGCCGACCAGGACATGAATGGCTGCTGCTTGCAGCTCGTGTTTTTTACCATTTTTTAAAGCACAACAGCTGTCAGTGCTTCCGAAAAAGACAAAAGGATGCATATGGTGCTGAAATATATCGGCAAGTTCCATTTTTACTCTTTGCGTACTGTACTGTTAAGTTTTACATGCCCAAGTGCTGAAAAGGACCTAAATTCCTTTTTCACTTTTGTAAGGCCTACCTCTCCCACAGGATAACAGTGGGTTAACTTATTATATTTAATAACTGATGCTAATATTGATGTCGATGTGTGCAATTATACGTGTATGTACAAAAAAAGAAATCAAATCATTGTTGTTGAGATCTCCCGATATGACTTCTCCATCAACCCTGAGTCAGAAATACATGGTCAGGTAGGCCCTGCAGCCTAGGCCTGAGGCTACGGATTGACAGATCTCAGGTGGGGTGGCACCTAACCAGCAGGACAAACTTGTGAAAAGGAAAAACCCAGATTAGTCCCACAGATAATCAGTGACACCACAATGGTCCTAGGAGATTGGCCCCAATAAAATGCACATGACCAGGGGGCGCACATTCCCTAAACACCATAAAGTTAGATTCCACATGAAGTGAGGAACACTCAGCCAATCAGGACACAGCACACACTACACACACAGTGATCATGTGCTCCCCATGCCGGAAATCTGGACACATTACCCACTGGCCCTCATTGTGTCCAAGCAAGGTCGAGACCCACCTGCATTTATCATCAGGTGGGAGTAATAAATGGTTTCATGTCAAGAACCACATTCCACTCTTGAAACAGGATCTATGGATTGTTTTAGGATGCTACAAGAAATGTACAAAAAGACAATCAAAACGATTGTACTTTGAGTCAATCCTCAGACCCGTTTCTGTATACTGCAGTCCCGGATACTGCAGTCCCGGCCGTAGCGTTTGATTAGACCAACTGTTCCTGATTTGCCAAATGCTTCTGGTCTTTGTTTTTTTAAGGTAAATTCATATTCGAGCAACAATAACTTTCAATTGGGAGCAGGTAGGATTATTGAGTTTGGTGTCTCCGCCGACCTCACCCTCGTCACCGTCCCCTGCATCCGAAGAGCGACCACCGGCGGCAGATCGTTCTCCCACCTCGTCCCCAAGACCTGGAACACCCTCCCCATCCTCCTACGGCAGACCCAGGACCTACTAATCTTCAGGAGGCTTCTCAAGACCTGGCTATTCGAACAGTAGCAGCACCCCCTAGCCCCCAGTGCCTTGAGACCCTCACGGGTGAGTAGTGCGCTCTACAAATGTACTGATTGATTGATTGTCTAAAGAATTGTAATTTAAAGCCCTCTTTAATGGTAAAGTTGGGTTTTTAAGTTACAATTCTGAAAATGCCACTTTTAGAAAGTCGGCATTTTCTAGTCCTTACCATTTGGTGCCTGCAGCTTACTTACTGGGTCACATGACTAGGTGCAGCTGGCATTTGGACTTTGTATATTGCTCTAAGACAGTGAACCAAAAGGGCCATAGGCATTGCCAGGATGGCAATCTCTGACTTGATGAGGGGGAGGAGCTGTCACCTACCACACTTGTACATCACAAAGGCTCTGCCTGAGGACACTCAAAAAAGGTTTGACACTAGTCTATTGTGACCGAAGACAATCTAGGTCCAAGGCAGGGAGGCAGGTAATTCCGAGCTCCTTTGGTGTGGAAACCTGAAAAACCATCTCCTACTTCGAGGTGAGCTCCAGGTATAAATATTAGACCCTCAGACCCAACCCTGCAGTACACATCTGGACTTGTGGAGGACTCAGAAGAAAAACTGTTGTGCTGCTTTGCTGCAAGAGGACTGCCACTCTGCTGCCTTGCTCTCCTGCCTGAGTGAGAAGGACTGAACCTGCATCTGGAACCCAGGACCACCAGAGTGAGTCCAATGGCTAATTTGCCGGCCTCCTGATCAGAGCCTCAGGGACACAACAGGCTACAACAACCTTGTATCCAGCACCAGGACTCTGCCAGCTGTGAGTCTACCCTGCCAAGTGGCGCCACCCAGTCCTGGTGCCACCCCAGGTGCTCCTCCAGGCCAACTGTGGTCCTAGCAGACCCGGCAAAGTGGGGCGCTTCGCCTCTTAGTCACCATATCGGAACCACTGCGCGACGCATCCTTGATGCAAGAGTTTGAATCACAGTCCACAACCTCCTCAGAACTACCACTGCATGACATATCCTCGACGTAGGTCTTTGCATCTCATGCCCCTCGTCGACGGCATACTCAACAATGATGCAGGAACATGCATCGCACACCCCACAACCTTTTCAAAACTAGCTGGTGCACAACGCATCTTTGCAGCAGAACTTCGCATTTCAAGCTCCTCATTGACCCCATCCTTGACGATGGCACAGGATCTTGCATCACAGCCATATCATCTTGGCCATGCGACATATCCTCGATGCGGGAGCTCACAACCCTCCGCAACCAGGATTAACGTACTCTTATTCAGTGGGCCTAACTTGGTCCCTGTAGCTCGCCCACGCTCCATCACTGTCTTCCTCAACTTGTGACTTTGTCCCGGTCTGGCATGACCAGATAACCACAGTTTGCGCTATATGCTTTTTGGCGTAATTTTCACTTAAATCTTTAAAACTTCATATCTGTGCTCCTACTGATTGGACCGTTGTCAATTTAGTGTTAAAAAATGTATTACATTTTACTCTATTTTCTAAATTGGTGTGGGATTTTTCTTGGGTTGTGTTTCACTTTATTGCTTCCTGCACAAATACTTTATACATTGCCTCTAAGTTAAGCCTGACTGCTCTGTGCTAAGCTACCAGAGGGTTGAGCACAGGTTAATTTTGGGTTTGCTTGTGACTTCACTCTGACAGGGGTTGTAGTTAATGTTTGAGCACGGTTTCATCCCATCAACCAGTGACTCAATTTCATACAGGAGTCTTGCAATCTTAAATACATTTCTAAAAGCAAGGTAAGGGTGAGACAGATCATCTTCTATAAGCACACAAAGCAGAGTAAGACACACGTTAATTTGATCTTCAATCAACAATCGAAGCATATTAACCCAGTCGAACACAGTGTTTTCTTCATACAAAAAGCTTTCTCCATGATGCCCTGTACAGTATTCTATTTTTTTTTTTATTGATCAGAGCTATCCAGAATCATACAATACTTACACTTGATAAATACTGCAAAATTGATACAGAATACAAATCTTTGTACATTAATTAGCAAAACCTAAACAACAAAATCCATGATCAAATTTCTTAATTGCCCCCACCCGTTTTCTACCTCTGGATACATTTTATTTAATGCTTCTGTGGTGTAGTATGCCATACACTGAGCAAGAAATGCCATTCTTTTATAGTTTGCAGCCCTCAATATCTTATTTCCTGTAATTGAAATCTTTTGCCATTCGTGATAAGAAAAAACACATTGAGTTTGAGTTGCCACTTTCTCCAACATTTTTAAAACCAGAGGGGATTCGTCCTGGGAGCTCATTAAACGATACCAATTACCCACTCCAGTCAACTTAGAAATATACAGTGCAGTAGCAATTTTTCCATGGGGGAGGAGGGGGGTATTGAATATAAGATTATATTTTTTCAAAAAATAAATAATTTGAATAAATTCAAAAAAAGAAGGTTTGTTATGACCAAGACCTCTGGCCTGCACTTCTTCCCAAGTAATCATCCTACCCTGTATAACAAACTGATTAACTAGCCCCAAACTGGAATCATTCCATGTTTTCAACTGAGTGGAATGAAGATGTAAGCCTAAATCTCTACACTCAGTTAATTTTAAAGAAAAAAAAACAGAAAAATCCTTTTGTTTAAAAACAGTACGAAGTCTATATGAAAAATCCACTAACGTTTTATATCTTGTTTTCTTTGGGAGTTTTGATGTCTTTAAAAATGTGGGAACTTGAATTCCGGCTTCTTGAAACATTTTATTAATGAAAAAATTATCGACCTGCTTCTGTTTAGATAATAAACACGCTACATAGTCAAAAAATGATGATTCATAATATGAACGCATATTTGAAACCGCTAAAACCGCCTAACTGAGTATCTAGTTGCAAAATCGGCAACTTAACTCTAGCTGCCTTTTTATTCCAAATAAATGACCTAATCATTAAGTCGATCCCTTTAAAAAAAACTAACATTCCCCTTAATCGGAATATTGGTAAAAAGAAATATCAAAAGAGGTAGAATAGACATCTTAACAAGTGCCACACACCCTATTAGAGTTAGAGGAAGATTGCTCCATTTATCAAGTAGTTTCTGAATCTTTATACTGGTGGCTTCGTAATTCAGTTTGACTAACTGCCCATATTGGCCTGTGACATAAATCCCCAAATACCGTATAGGATCGTTTTTTAATGCCTGTTGTTTCAAATCTTCTGACAGGAATTCAGACCCAGTATTTAAAATTAAAATTTCAGTTTTGCTTGGATTAATTTTATAGCCCCCTATTTGTTTGAATGTCCTGAATTCTACCATTGTTGACTGCAGGTTTGATTTTTCAGGAGACTGATACAGAATGACATCATCAGCGAAAAGTTTTAATTTTGCCATTCCGTCGATCGGGGCTTTAATATTCCTATTAGTTCGTATTCTAATTGCGAGAGGCTCAATAAAAAAAGTAAATAAAAGGGGTGATAAGGGGCAACCTTGCCTAGTCCCACGATTTATGTCAATTAACCCTGTTTGGGCCCCATTAACTATTATCTGGGCCTGCGCCCCATGATAAATATTTTGAAGCATAGCGATTACTGGAGACGAATCCCAAACCTAAAAAGTGCATAAAATAAAGTGTCCCAATTAACTAAATCAAAAGCTTTTTCTGCATCTACCATCATGATGCAGGCAGGTGTCTTATTGATGTTAAAATAATCTAGCGCTTGTATCAAAAAACGGGTATTTGTTGTCATCATTAAAATGGAAATGGAAATGGTCACCCATGACTTTTGGAGAGGGGCACTGGTCTATCGCCCCCCTGGCCCTATAAAGGATTTCGCCTCTCAATTAATGGAATTAATAGCCCCCCATGTGATTGCTTCGGAGAATTTCCTATTATTAGGTGATTTTAATATACACAGCGACAATCTTTCGCTTCCCGAAATATCAGCCTTTGTCTCTGACTTATCCACACTGCAACTTACCCAAAAAAATGAGGGTCCCACACACACGGCTGGCCACACTATAGACATCATTTTTTCTAACTCTGACCGGCTTATTTGTAAAGCCCCCCGCCCGATGTGCTGGACTGATCATGCTATTATCAGTTTCCAAGCGCAGTTCCCTCTTACGTCCTCTTCTATGGCAGCACACATCCAATTCTCCTATAGACAATGGTCTAAAACCAATCCGGAGTCTTTCTCATTAGCTTTTATTCCTCCCAGGTATCCCCCGACCAATAATATAGAAGACAATCTTACCCTTTTTAGCACTACTGTTTTAGCGGTCATCAATTCTATTGCCCCTGTAAAGATATGTTCTAAAGCCCCTACGAACAATTTGGCGGTCTGGTTCACTCCGGAACTACGTATAACGAAAAGTTAATGCAAAAATCTGGAAAGAAAGTGGCGGCGCACCCACCTAGATACCGATAAAGCAAACTTCAGAGCCGTGCTAACCCTCTATCATAAAGAAATCAAACAAGCCCGCAGAACATATATAGCTGCGCAATTAAGGCTAGCAGGTAATGCGCCGAAAATCCTCCACCAAATTTTGCAAGATTTTACTTGTCCGAAAGCTTGTGATTAGGACAACGAGCATTCCCAGTCTCTCTGTAATAAAATCAGCTCTTTTCTCATACAAAAAATCGATGCCATCTATGACAAATTCTCTAATACTTGTCGCACTTCACTGTCCGACGACATTGTGAAACCCCCTATTGTCAAACACACAACTTTGCTGACCCTTCCTCCCCTCCTACGGGATGAGACCGCCACACTATTACGCAATGTTAAATCTGGCTCTCCCGTAGATGTTATGCCTGCAAGATTAGGGACGTCTCTTGCTCACGCACTAGCAGACCCTGTCACCCTGCTGTTTAACTCCTCTTTAAGTAAGGGGCTAGTTCCCCTCTCTTGGAAAGCTGCACAGGTCATCCCACTACGTAAAAATAACAAGCTTCCTATGGATGACCTCGCCAACCTGCGCCCTATCTCCCTCCTCCCTTATTTGAGCAAGGTCCTCGAGAAGTATGTGAATAAACACATCTCGAACCATATCGAAGCGACTGGCTACCTGGACCCGTCCCAATCAGGGTTTCGTGCAAACTACAGCACCGAGACTGCCCTGGTTGCTGTTACTGATTGCATTAGATGGACGTTCGATCAGGGACAATCTGCCATCCTGGTTCTTTTAGACCTTTCCGCCGCTTTCGATACGGTTGACCATCTGACCTTGCTAGAAAGATTAAGAGGGGCAGGATTAGGGGGTACGGCGCTCAGTTGGGTAACTAGCTTCCTTACTGACCGCACACAAACCTTGAACCTTGGCCCTTTCCGCTCCACCACCGAGTGTCTGACCAAGGGCGTGCCACAGGGCTCTTGTTTGAGCCCTACGTTGTTTAACATCTATGTGGCCCCTCTTGCTTCTCTTCTAAGATCTCTTGGGTTCATCCCCATATCCTATGCGGATGATACCCAACTTATCTTCCCATTTGATAAATCTTCACTGACTGCCCAAACTTGTTTCTCCCAAGGTATGCTGGCCATTTCGGAGTGGATGAGTGGTAATTTGCTGCAGCTGAATGCCAGCAAAACGGAGATCATCCTCTATGGAGATGCCTCCATCATGTGGTCACCAACCTGGTGGCCAACTGAGTTGGGGCCCGCTCCGCTGCCTAAACTTACAGTAAAAAACCTTGGCGTTCGCCTCGATCAGGCTATGTCCATGAAGGATCATGTTTCTTACACCGTCAGTGCATGCTTCTTTACACTGCGCCTTTTGAAGAAAGCTCTTCCCTATCTCCCGGACTCTTTTCGCAAGACACTAGTCCAGGCTCTGGTATTAAATAAACTGGATTACTGCAACGCCCTAATGGTCGCTGCCAATGAATCTGCCCTTAACCGTCTGCAAGTGGTGCAAAACACCGCAGCACGACTGGTCACCAAAGCCCCAGGCAGATCTGCCTCTATTCCGCTGCTTCGGCAATTGCACTGGTTACCAGTGAGGAAACGAGTCAAGTTTAAACTCTGTTGCCTGACCCACAAAGCACTGTGGGGCCCCGGCCCTTCCTACCTGACTGAAAGGCTCCTCCAATATATTCCCAACCGCAACCTGAGATCAGGCTCCAAATCGCTGTTACTCATTCCGAGGATAAAGAGAGCACGGCTAGGAGGTAGATCTTTCTCCTACCAAGCACCATTGGTCTGGAATCAGCTTCCCCTCCCGCTTAGACAGTGCTCCGATTACCTTGGGTTCAGAAAGATACTAAAGACCACCCTTTTTTCAGAATGATTCCGCTACATTATCTTCGCACAGTTCTGCCAGTGCCGAGAGACCCCTTCGGGGGTGATTCACGCGCTCTACAAACTATTTAACATAACATAACATCATACGGCCCGCTATAAACCCTGTTTGATCATAGTGAATTACTTCCTTAGCTGCAACAACAAAATGCTGGGCCCAGATCTTTTTATAGTCAGCATTTAGTAGACTGATCGGTCGAAATGAATTGAGATTATTAGATGGTTTACCCTTTATTACGAAACTAATTACTATCTTCCTTTTAAATTCTGAAGATACCGTCCCACCAGTTTTGATATGATCAAATAATTTTTTCAGAAATGGGGTCAACTCCTTTACAAATTTTTATAAAATTCGATTGGAATTTCGTCTTCGCCACAAGCTTTTGCTCCAGCCAAAGACTTAATAACAGCCGATATCTCAGCCTCTGTAATAGCCTTCTGAAGCTGTGTGGCTACACTCTGTGATATAGTTGGTAATTGAAGTGAAGCAAAATACTCATGGATCATATCCGAATTAACTGAATATTTTGTGGTATATACTTGTTGAAAATGGTCAACAAAAATTCGAGCTATATCAGCTCTGTCAGTTACTATTGTATTAGTTTTTGGATCAATTATTTCTACAATACAAGCGGATTCTTGTGGAGACCTAGTTCACCTAGCTAACATCTTTCCAACCATTTGGCTTTCTTCATACACTTTCTGCATATATGTCTGAGACCAATTTATTTCTTCTAAAACAAAAAAATCTCTAAATGCCCCTGGCCTGTTCCACTGACCCCGCGATAAGGAGCCCTCAACTTTAGAAGCATTATCCAATGACTGCTGAAGCTGTGCATTTTGTCCTAGCCGTACCCTGGTTTTCCTGGCGGAAGCAGCTATCATCTGTCCGCAGGCCGCAGCCTTAAATCCACCCCAAACAGACAAAATATCAGCTGTCCCTTCGTTAATATTAAAATAATCGAGTAACCAGAGTCTAAACTGTTCAAGCCACAATGAATCTTGAAGGAGAAGGCGGTCCATCTGCCACTTGGACCTTCTCTTTTTAGAAAGACCAATTTCTATGTTGGCCTGAACATATGAGTGATCAGAAAAAGCATTCGTGCCAGTGCCTGCAGCCCGAAAGGACAGTGAACGTGAAATCAATAGAAAGTCGATTCGGGGTGCAGACTGATGTTGACGTGAAGAACAAGTATATTTACGAGCTGTCTGATTAAGCAATCACCATGCATCAATGAACTGAAAATCTTCTAACAAAGCATCGAAAACCTTCTTTGTCTTAGGTTTCAATTGTTTTTTCCCCTATTTGAGGTATCCATTTTCAAATCCTGAATATAATTAAAATCACCCCCAAACACAATTTGCCCAGAAACCCCATTCAAAAGTTTATAAAGTGTATGTAATGCAGATGTGTCATCGGTTATTGGACCATAATAATTAATAAGATTCAGAACCTGTTCATTTAGTTTAACTTGTACCCAAATCCACCTCCCCAGGCGATCCCGTTGTTCTTGAAGAAATACCCAATCAATTTCCTGTGAAAAATAAATTGCAACCCCCCTCATTGCTGCTGAAGCAAAGAAAACTCTAGAAAACATTCCTGGTATATAACATTTTGGGGTATTTGTTTTCAGATGAGTTTCTTGAATAAAAAGAATATGAGGTTTTAAAGTAACTAACCACCTAATTAATCCTCCATATTTACGTCTATTCAATATACCATTAACATTTACAGAAAAAACTGACATTTACTGGATATACTCATTCTGCTAAGAGAAAAAAAAAGAAAAGAATAAAAAACATTATAAGCATCAATTTTGTACTCAGTAGATTCCTGCACATTTTATCACTTTCCTGTTAGCACCTGCTCTTTTTTTCTGCTAACCCAAACTGCCCTCGCCCGCACCTACCCCAAGAACCACCCCACCCTTAGAAAATGCGGCTTTCCCCGCTGTTCACATTCTCCCCCCCCAGATACTAGTACTGGTGCCCTGATATTGCACCAAGGGTGACCTACCCCCTCCCCCCCCCACAAAAAAACAAAACCCAAACCTCAAGACCGAGATCCAAAAGAAGAAAAAAAAAAAAACTAAAGCAGACATTCAAGAAGAATTTTGAAGAGATAGCAAGATCTAAATGCTTCTCTCCTTGTTCAGACATGAGAGGGCATTATTGAAGACAGAACAATAAGCTAAAAAAAAGTTATTTTCAAGCTGAAATTGACCTAAGAAGCTCCTGCGCCTCTTTAATACATGTAAACAAGGGAAACTTCCCCCGCACAAGGACTTTGAGTTTAGATTGTTGCGCAATAGAAGCTTATGCCCCTTGGGCTTTGAAGAGATACAATAACTTGATAAACTCTTTGCGTCTTCTTGCAGCCGCTGCGGATGTCAGAAAAAAATCTACATTTAGCTCCATTCTCAGTTTCAAACTGTCTCGACTGAATTGCTTTAGACAAAAAAAATTCCTTTATGCGATAATCTGCAAAATTAACGAGTATAGTGCGGGGGAACTTCAAATTAGGGGGAAGATGAGCTGGAACCCGATGAGCCGTAGTTACATTTAAGTCGCCAAAAAACTCAGGAATCACAACCTTCTTCATGAAGGATTCGACCCAATTGAGTGTATCTGCTCCTTCAAACTGCTCCGGGACACCAACTATCTGTAGATTTGAGCGACATGAGAAATTTTCAAGTTCTTCAATCTTGTTTTCCATACTTATTTTCTCACAGGAGGCTTGATCTACTTGCTGAAAAATACCATTCATTTGGTCCTCAACAAGGGAAATTCTTGCTTTAGACTCCTGAATTCGAATTTGGAGACTACAGACTGCTTCCTCTATCTTCCCCAGTCGCTGATGTATATCAGCGATTTCAGATTGTTGTGATTTCTTCATGTCCCGAATTTCTTCAAGAATCATATTTAACATAGTTTTGATATCCATCTGATATGAAATAGCCTTCTCATCCTGGAGTGCGAGATCACATTCTTTAGCTCCTTGCTGTGGCTCATTATTATCTTCGATCATCAAAAGATCTAGCGATTTAGTCTTCCTTAAGACTGAAGCTACTTGTTGGCCTTGCAGATCTTGCTGGACTTGCTGATCTTGCTGACCTTGCTGGACTAGCATGGTGCCATTAGATTGAACTAGAATGTCCTTTTCGCAAGTAGAGAGGAGAGAGGGCGGAGACTGAGGAAGCAAAGTCGCAACAGCCATTGCCAGAGTTAAAGCAGTATTTTTAAGCTGGTCCGAGTCTAGCGAAACCATCAACTGTTCTTCTGCTTGTACCTATACTCCCTGAGCGCATGGGGAAGAAACCCCTGGAGAAGAGGAGGATACTGGCCCTGGAGATAATGCCGGCTCTGGTGATACTGCTAACGTTATCGTATCTCCTGTTGTGACTAAGGTGTTCTGCGCTGAGGAGTCTTGGCTGAACTTATCTGGCCGTGGCGAAGTGATAGGAAGTAGCATCTTTTTAACGAAGAGAGGGAAAACTCTGGCATTCTTCTGCTCTTCATTTTTTTGAGGTACAACATCTCCTGGCGAAGTAGCCAAGTTGTTATCCCTTAGCTTAGATCCTACAGCCTCCATCAATATCTCCTTTAGTGATGGATCATCGGTTTCTGAACTTTGAGAGCTAAAGGAGGACTCCCCATGGTGCATTTTAGTTCCTGCTTTAGTTAAAGTCTGATTCAGCTTGGCTTTAGCTAAACGTGTTTTAGTTTTTGCTGCAATTGCAGCATCCGCTTTCACCGCAGCTTCGGCAAGCTTCAACTGTTTCTTTATTATACAACTTCAACTAAGCACACCAGCTTTTAAATCACAAATGCTGACCAGCCCAAGTCTCTTGCCAGGTCTTTTAACAGCAAATTGTATCAGGACTTACCATTTGCGCCGCCCTCCTTCCGCTCTCCTCCCGTTCTCCTCCTGGCTCAATCTTTCTCTCCAATTGGCTGACTTTCAGCGCTTCTAGGATTCTCCAGTAACACTTCCCATGTTTTTTCCGTGCTTTTATAACCCGGCTTCTTGTAGAAACCACACCGCTCCACTTCTCCACCTTTCCAAACACAGAGCCTCTATACAGCAGCTGCCAAGCAGGAGAAATTGGAAAAAATCTGACCGGAGACTTCGCACTCCGCACTCAGCTGGGCGGTATACTGAAACCGGAGCCTCCGTGAATCAGTTTCTGGCACCCAACATACACGCTCCACATCCAAATGAGGGCGGCACTCCGAATATTCTTTGAAGAAGCCGCAGAACAGCAGAGCAGCCAGGACTGCAGCCACCCCACGACCGGCCCGTGCTGATTCAAAGGAGAGCGAACGAAATTCAAACAGCAGCTCCTGTCTTCAGCGTCCACTCCCACCGTGCCAAACCATCAGACGCCATCACTAGAGGGGGAGGAGCATCACCAATGGCTACGCACTAGCGGGAAGCGCCATCACCCTCTTTCTTGAAACACCTTCAGAACAACACCTGTACAGTATTCTAGTTGAAAACTTCAAAGTAGAATTCTCCATTTCTTTGTCAAATTGATACAGTTTAAGATGTTTTAGACAAGCTCTGCAAAAAACAAGCTCCAAACTCAGTGGCATAAATTTGATATACTCTGATCCAAGAGCAGATTAATCTTCAGAGAGCTTGGTGTTGATAAGAAGATATACATACTGTAAAATTAAAAGATTAAAATGCATGCATGCCTTGTTCCGCTTATGTCGTATAAAATCTTAATTTGATTATTTTATTAGATCTTAGCATGGCTTTTGATACTGTGTCCCACTCCATTTTGGTGGAAAGATTAATGTCACTTAGCCTTGCAGTTTCAGCTCTGGCTTGGCTTGCATCATTTTGATAAGAGCGTTTGTTCCAAGTCTTTCCATCTAGTGCCAGATCTGACCCGCAAGCTTTAACCTCAGGAGTTCCTCAAGGATCAGTTGTGAGCCCTTGGCTGGTCTACATTTACGTCCGCCTGTTGGCAGATGTAGTGGAGAGTTGTGGCTTGACCCTTTTTTCTTATGCAGCTGACACGCAGATCATCTTTACCTTATCATCTTCAAATAATCATGTGCCATCTTTCTGATCTCAGCCTGGGCTTGAGTCATATCTCCTTGTGGATGAATATAAATTTGCTCAAGCTCAATAGTGACAAAACAGAGGTCATGATTCTGGGCAAACAATCCTCTCTTTGGGGCACACAAACATTCACTGAAATTCCTAGGGGCTCTGACTAGTCCCTCTCTGAAGGTGAAAGATTTGGGACTTCTTTTGGATGGCATGCTATACATGAAGACTCAGGTGGCCAAGGTAACTGCCACTTGATTGCAGTGTTCAAGTGGCTAAAAAAGATTATCTGGATGATCCCTTCGTCAGTCCAGAGGACTGTGATCCAGGCCTTAATCCTATTCCGATTAGATTACGGCAATGTGTTATACTTGAATACCGATGAGACAACAAATCATCAGCTGCAGGTAGTATAGAATGCAGCCGCCTTCCAAAATTTGCCTCGGTCTCTCATCTTCTTCTCGAGCTGCACTGGCATTCTATCTATAGATGCATTAATTTAAAGCCTTATGCTACATGTTCAAAGCCAACACTGAATTCGGATCAAGCTAAATTCAGGATTTGGTGGTGCCATATCAGCATACACGAGCTTTGAGAACTCTGAACCAAGCCCTGTTTACTGTGCCTAGATTTCGCCCAGCTCATATGAAAGAGTGCTCCTTTGCCTACTTATGCCAGAAACTTTGGAACGCCCTTCCAGAACCTTTGAGAAATCGTACATCACGAATTGCTTTCCAGGGTCTGAAGACCTGTTTTTTTTTAATCTGATGCACCTAGCTTCCCCTGCTTATTGCCCTGCACGGAAAATCCCTTTTGGGTAGCTGTGCGCACTATAAATCTGTAAATAAATAAATGATATGCAGCTAGAATATTGGAAAAGGTCCATTACACAGAAGCTTAATTCTAAAGGCAGCATAGCATGTTGGGCCCGGAACGGGCCCAGGACGATGATTAGATTCAACAGAAAATGGGCAGATGGAACCGTGCCTTTTCAATGTCCTTTCATCACTATCCCACCCGGCCTTCCCATTTTAATAAAATCTATGCTTTTATATAGAGCACAATTCTATTGGAGCAAGTGTGCAATCCTTCTTAGAGCAACATTTACATCCATGATTGACTACTGCAATTTTAAAAATGCAGGCTCCCTCACTTATCGTTCTGCCTACTTTCAGTGGGTAGTGAACCAAGCACTGCAGGAGATCTGTTGCTGTATGCTTGGAAAAATGCTATACTGGACTGGCCTGCCATTACTGGCTCTCAGTGGTGGCACGGGTAAACTGTATGATTCTTTCGTGCTCAATACTGGTATGATACAGCCATAAACAGTACACAGGCAGCAGGTGGGAGCCTTCAGATGAGGCAAGCCTTTAGCAAATGTACTCATTATTTTTGTAGCTAGCCACAATACCCATAATATTCTCCTGTGTCACGCATTTTGGCTATTAGAGGTCACTCAGATTCTCACAGTGAGAACCATACCCGTCATTTATAGTTAGCCATCTATAATTCTATATACCTTCCACATACCAATTACCTTCTTATTCTGGCCACATACATTTGAATTCTGACGGGAAAAGGAAGGAGGTACATAAATAAACTTGCAGATTGCCCTTGTAAAGTTAATGAACACTATAACATCAGGCCAAAAGTCCGATGCGTGAAGAGTTAGCAAAACTAAAGGATTATAATTAGCAAGTGAACTAAGGGTAAGCAATCTCTGGGCACTGTGTTCGACTTAAGTGCTGAATTTCAAACACCGCAGCTTTTTTTAATTTACAATTACTGTCTGCAAATTAAAAACAGGACATTGGAGGGGAGAGACAAATAACGTACGTGTTTTAGTGAAACCAACTGAACACAAGTAGGTCAGATAATGAATACAACATCATTATGAAACAGGCAGAAAAGTATATATCAGAGACTGTTACCAGAGCGTTACAAGAATATACGAGCAGAAGGCAAACATGATTATCATTAATATAAAAAAATAACTACGCTGGTGAGGTAAAAAGAAACATAACGGCGAGCCTGTTTTGTTTCTTTACATCTGCAGTGACTCAAAACATCAAACAACTTAAAGCAAATAACTGTAGGACAAAGTAAATTGGAACCGTTGAAGAAATTCCAGATGCCGGCTGCGCTAAAAAAAATAAACATATGAAATAATAAAATAAGCAGACCTTCCTTCTCCCTTGTCAAGCCCACGTCATGCTACAGATTCACTTCCGCTGGAATAAAAAATAAAAAAAACGAAACTCCGGGTACCAACGCAAGTAAGTGTACAGTGCTCCACTTTCTGCTATCAAATCCTTTACCGGGTCGGGTAGTCTCGGATTTTGAATCAAGGTATACTAGTGAGGCGTTTTCCTTGTAGAAGCAACGGTCACAATTTAAAAGGCAGTGGACTTGACTGGCCCGAACTTGAGGTAAGTTCTGTGGCATGCCGCATGCCGTTCATTTATCGTGCTAACCAGCAGACCTTTCCATTAACACCTGCACAGCAGTTTATTTTCTCTGACGCTTCGCCGCAACAGGTGTTAGACGTCGATTTCCCAGCCCTAAAAAAATATCCAGATTTATCGTACTTTTGGGGGATTCCCTGCTGTTTTTTGGGGGGGGGTGGGATGGTGCAAATAGCTGACACACGCAAGAAGTAAGCCCTGCCACGTCTTTATCAAGGGTAAACTGTGTTTCGTCTGTCATGGGAAAGGACCGAAAACACGCTGTAATTACAGGGGCGACGGTGGGCAATGTAAACAAACGCGATTCAACATGGCGTCGTGCGGCGGCGCGCGCTGGGCCAGCCCGGGTTTATTACCCATGGGCAGGGCCCCTCCGCGGTGTTAGAGCATTATGGAAACTTCAATGGGTTTCCGTCAGATTTCAGCGTTGAACTTCCGGATGGCTAATTGGCACCAAAAACAATACAGCGAAATAAGCATTTTCTTGTAACTTGTTCCTCATAAAATGCCCTCGTTGGGAAATTGCGCACACAATGATTTCAATTATCTAGTCTTTAAATAATTCCCATCATCTTTGGGACTCAAAAGCACAACGATTACCTTTACCTAAATGTTGGGTGTTCTAGTCACGTTCCTTGCGCGGAACCTGGAATGTAGGTTCCGTGCAGAGAACGTGGAATGAACTGGGGGCGGCAGTTGCTGCCGGGTTGCCTGTACATCTGGATCGGAATAAAGAAGCTGAAGATATCTCTACCTTGTCTTCTTTACACTGGCGACGGGCTGGTCCAGTGTGCAGTCTTCCTTCGGTCCTGTGGGTCTTTCGACTCTGCCGTTTTCCTGCTGGGAGCGGCGTTTGTGCGGACTTGAAGCGGATGAACTTCGATGAATTCAGGAGTCAACGTAATGTGGCGGACTTGAAGCGGATGGACTTCGACGAATTCGGGAGTCAACGTGGCCGGAGTACTTCCTGTTGATGTTCCCGACTTTGGTGAGACGTTTTGCGCATTTCTTCTGGTTTCCGTTGTGTTGATCGCTTCGGCGCGTACTTCGACGCGCGACGTCAGCGCGAGCGTCTCTGCGTGCCTTCCTCTAGCCACTTCCAATTGTTTATCATTACCCTGGCAACAGTAGCGTGCGCAGGCATACGCTTCAATTAAAGGCTCAATAAGGATTTTAATGCATAGGTTTTTCAGGCATTACTGTGTATAATTTATCACAGTTTTTTTTTTTTGCACTGTTTTCCTGAAAGTGGACAGTGATTATGAGTATATAAACAGTGGTTATCTTAGGTGGCAGCAACTCACCCACGCAAGTTTACTAATGGATAACGTCGTGGCTCCACCTCCATTTTTACAGTCACCTGGTCCTCCTCCCATGATATGGCAACAATGGAAAGACACTTTTGAAGCTTATCTGGAAGCAATCGATGGAGATACTTTCACCTCTAAAAAGAAGAAAGCTTTACTTATGTACAATGTAGGTGCTGAAGCAAGGTCGATTCTAAAAACCTTACCTTTGGAATCAGTTTGGATGTGCACCAACGGAGGTGAAGATGGTGATTCACTAGTTGTTGATGACTATGCTTCATTAATAAAAACTCTTGACAAAAGGTTTAATCCTAAACGCAACGTAGTTCTGGAGCGGCATAAATTTTTGCAGCGCGCACAGATGCCTGGTGAATCTATTGATGACTTTGTCGCTGCTCTCCGAATTTTGGCTCTCAAGTGTAATTATAGGGAATTTCGCGATGAAATAATTCGCGATCAGCTGATTGAGCGCACGTGCGATAAGAAAGTCCAACAGAAACTTTTATCTTCTGATGATCCAGACTTAGAGACTGCTCTTGTTTTAGCGAAAAGTGTGGAGCATTCCCAACTTTGTATGAAGGAGTTAAATACACCTGTACCAACAGTCGAAATCACATCTCCATCGGAGGTCAAGCTAGTAACCACTAAAGCTTCCACCAAATCAGTCAGGGCCACTGATACTAATGTTTCCCGGTTACCATCTGTGCCAAAGCCTCCGAAAACGAAAGCTGAAGGACAACATCCTTCATGCTATCGTTGCGGCAGTGCTTCTCATCTGGGAAATTTCAAGTTTTGTTTTGCCATAAACCAGACTTGCTTCAAATGTGGGAAGAAGGGACATTTAGCACGCATGTGCAAAGCAACTTTAGCCCACAGGGTACCTCCACGCATTGTAAGGGCCATTGAAGAAGACTGTGTGTATGAGGATAATGAAAGTTATGAACTGTTAATGTTATCTTCGTCATCTATACAAGAAGAGGGGGTCGTAGAAATAGCTTCCATTGGTGAGGGTCATAGAAGGAAAAACCCTGTGTGCACTATAAGTGTGAACGGAAAGGACATTAAGTTTCTAGCAGATTCCGGTTCCCCTTTTACTCTCATTAATGCCAAGGATTTTAAAGGTTTGGGCGACATCCCGTTAGTTCACTCCAATATAAAGATTTTTGCTTACGGGGGCAAAAGAGTAGAAGTATTAGGCAAATTTAAGGCAAACCTAGATTTTAAGGGTGATTGCATTTATGGTACTGTATTCATCGTGGAAGATGGTGCAAATTTGCTAGGTTGGCACGAACAAGGTGATTTAGGAATCATACTTGATCCAAATCATGCTGACATGGTTTTATCTAGACGGGAAGCTAAACAATACTATGGTAGTCTTTCGAATGTTGCTCGGGTGCATACTATCACGACTGATGTGTGTGTTGAGAATGATTGGATCAAGAATTACCCGGAAGTTTTCAATGGAAAGTTAGGCAAACTTAAAGGTTTTCAGCACCGCATCGTTCTCAAAGAAGGTGCTAAGGCTGTAGCGCACAAAGTACGAAAGGTACCGCTTAGTATGCGTAGTGAGTTGAGACAGGAATTGGAACGATTATGCGCATTGGGGGTGATTGAAGCTATAGAAGGGTCTGAGTGGTTGTCACCCATTGTCTTAGCGCGCAAAGCCGACAAGTCCCTTAGGATGTGTGTGGACTTGCGCGACCTGAATGCTTGTATATGGGTTGACCGTCAACCTCTACCGAACATTAATGAGATGTTGTCAACTTTAGAGGGTGCCAAGTATTTTTCTTCCCTTGACATATCCTCTGCTTACCATCAAATTGAACTGTACAGGGACTCGAGACATCTCACGTCATTTGTGACTCCAGATGGGGCTTTCCGTTATTTACGTATGCCGTTTGGATTGGCATCAGCTTCCGCAGTGTTCCAACGTCTCATGGGGAACCTGTTTAAAGACACTGCGGGAGTGGTGTTCTTTCAGGATGACATTCTTATTCACGGAAAGACCATACAGGAGCACAATGCCAGAGTCAAGCATGTATTAGAAATTGTCAAGTCTAGCGGGTTGACATTAAGAAAAGACAAATGTAAATTTCTTCAAGAGGGTGTAGATTACCTTGGTCACCATATCTCTGCTAAAGGTGTTGAACCCAAAATGAAACTACTTGATGCTATTCGAGATGCACCTGAACCTATGAATAAGGATCAACTGCGTTCCTTTCTGGGGTTAGTAGAGTACTACGCGAAATTTGTGGCCAACTTTTCTGAAAGAACTGTATGCTTACGAGGCCTTCTCAAGAAAAATGTGAAGTATGTGTGGTCTGATCAATGTGCATCTGATTTCAAGTTGCTGAAAGAGGCTATTGTACAAGCACAGCCCCTTAAACTTTTTAACATCAATGACCAATGCATTGTTGCCACCGACGCCAGTAATGTTGGCCTTGGTGCCGTTTTAATGCAAAAAAGATCAAATAATAGAGAAGAAATAATTGCCTTTGCCTCTAGAACACTTCGTGGTGCTGAAGGAACTTATTCTACCATTGAAAAAGAAGCTTTGGCGCTATGGTGGGGTGTACAGTATTTTCGGAATTTCCTGTGGGGCAATAGTTTTGTTCTTAGGACTGATCACAAACCTTTGGTGGACCTGTTCACCACCAAAGGTGGGGGTAGAGCAACGCCTCGCATTGCTAAATGGCAGTACAGACTTAATGAATTTGATTACCGTTTGGAATATGTTGCTGGTATAAGGAATTGTGTGGCTGATTGTTTGTCAAGGTTGCCTCTTTCTGAAAATGTTGTTGAATTTGCAGATGATCATCTGGAAATGGTGTGTGCGGTTAGCACTGTAGCCGATACGGGAGCCGCCTTATCCGAAGCTGATTGGAAGCTGGCCATTTCTGAGGATGTGGAGCTCTGTAGGGTGATTGATTTTGTAACCCTGGGTTGGCCCAACAGCACTACTATTCCTTCGGAATTGATTCCTTATTTGAGAATTAGTGACGAGCTGTCTCTGGTTGATGGGATTTTGCGCAGGGGTGGGTTATTAGTTGTGCCCTTGTCATTACGAAAGAAGGTTTTAGACTTAGCCCATGAAGGTCATCTGGGTATTCGGGCGATGAAACGGAGAGTGAGGGAGGATTTTTGGTGGCCGGGTGTTGATAGGTCCATCGAACATTGTGTTAGAGAATGTGGTGCTTGCGTGTTGAGTGATAAAACTCAAGTAACCTGTCCATCTTCGGTTAGTCCCATTCCTGTCAAAGAATTACCTTGGTGCAAATTGGCTTTTGATGTGGCTGGTCCATTCAGTGGTTTAGGGAGTTCTCCCAAGTATGTGCTTGTTTTAATTGATTACATGTCTAAGTGGCCAGAGGTTAGGTTTGTGGATGGAATCAACTCTGGTACCATTATTAAATTTCTGATGGAGGTTTTTCTTCGCAAGGGATTTCCGGAGGAATTAGTAACTGATAACGGTACCCAGTTGGTGTCTGCTGAAATGGAAGATTTTTTGAAGAAACATGGCGTCAAACATATACTCACCTCCCTTTATCATCCACGTAGTAATGGGTTGGTTGAGCGGTTCAATCGCGTTATCAAAGAACAGTTACAGTTGGCCTTCATAAATGGTCTTGATTGGAAGTTGGTGATTTCGGATATGCTGTGGGCGGTGAGAACTACTCCGCACTGTAGTACAGGGATGTCTCCGTTTTCCCTGTTAAGGGGTAGAGTTGCGGGTTCCAAACTCAATAAAGATTGGATGTTAAGGAAGGTGATGGATTCATGAAGATTAGGGAGGGTAGCTGATGTCAGAGCTGCTACTCAAGCCCGGTATAGATCTAGTTGTCCCAGGCGGTCTTCTGTGCGTCAGGGGGATTGGGTAAGGGTCAAGAAACCTGTGCTTGTTCGTAAAGGTTTTTCTCGGTTTTCTGCTCCTGTCAGGGTTGGTAGGGTGAAAGATCATGTGGTCGTTCTGGATAATGGTAAAATTTGGAACAAGTCTGCTGTTTCGGTTGTCCCTGAATCAAAAGTTGAGTTTGTGAAGAACAAGTTTGGCATCAACACACAAGGTATAACTTTAGTTCCAGGGGTCAACATTTCTGGGGGTTGCTCAGCTGGGAGTAATCGTACTTCTCAACAGGGTCTTGTGAAGACTAAATTTCTCCCTGCCAGAGCTAGGTCATCTCCTGCCAAGTTGCAGGATTATGTGAGATTTTAATGTGTGCTCTTATGTGTTGTGGGTTGTTGTTGTGTAGGAAGGGGGGTGTGTTGGGTGTTCTAGTCACGTTCCTTGCGCGGAACCTGGAATGTAGGTTCCGTGCAGAGAACGTGGAATGAACTGGGGGCGGCAGTTGCTGCCGGGTTGCCTGTACATCTGGATCGGAATAAAGAAGCTGAAGATATCTCTACCTTGTCTTCTTTACACTAAACTTTCACAGATTATTAAACAATTCAGCCCAAGTCTACAAGTTTGAAACAATTTTCGTAACCCCTAAAAAAAGCAATTGTTTTATGTAGTGAATCCATGCTTTATTATTTCGGAATAACCCTTTCTTTTCATAAATACAACTAAAAGCACCTTGAGAGCCTTTTTCCACATTACACCAGGCTATCAATTAATGATATGAGTCTCGCCTTTTATTTTTTGCAAAACAATGCGTTTTCCTCTTTTCTCTATTCTCATTAACACATCAGACATAAGACCTAGAAGAAACAGGCTTGCTGGATTCTTAGCATACCTGTCTTCTCTTTTTATTACTCTGTACTAACAGCAAGTGCCCAATTCACAAAGGGCCTCCGCACTCGTGTCGGAACCTCTGCAATGGAAACTGCATTTGAATTGTTTTAGGGGGCTCACATCTCTAGTGGCATCTGCTGTAGAGGGACTAGTTTTCACAGATTCTATATTGACTTTCTGGAAATTCTGTGAACTGAGGGCCATAATTACTTAAGTTTTCCCATGTCTTGAGAGCGTCTTACACAAAAAACAAATGCTTACCATCATTTTAAGTCTGCCTTTTCTGACTTAAATCTGGTTTCAGAGTGCCATACGTCAGGGAAACATCAGTACCTGAAAGATCCAAGGCCGAGTCTTAGGGGAATTAGATCCAATCTCAGACTCATTGAAACGTGGTTTTCTCCAGGATCACCCAACCTCTCTCAAACCAAAGAAAAATGAGATCTGAGTTCTTTTTGAGAGAGTTGCATTTATCAACCAATGGTATACACTTTAAATATCTTTTGTATTTATTTGTGGTGTAGAATGTCATTTCCTTTTTGCTGGGTGGTGGAGCAATATTGTAGGTTTTCTAGATTGGCAAACAATAGTTTGTTCTTTAATACCATTTCACTCACAAAAATTGTCAGGATGTGGCAAAGTGAAAGGTCCACAGTTATGCATAGCTGACCCTAATGTAGGGTGACAAGATTTTGAAAAACACAAAAAATTGCAAAATTTGACAAACACAGGAGTGCGACTAAAATTTTGCATCAACCCAAGGACACAGAAGAACTTAAAATACAGCGCTCACCAATGTAGAAAACGCATACAATGAGGCACTAAGGGGAATGAATACATTTAATGCAACATTTACACAGAGTATCCTCTGTTTTAATTAAATTGATTTCAGAAAATGCAGGTAACTATTCCTTCATTGCAACACAAATAAGCTTGCCGCCCTTCTGGGACGCGCTGAATTTAGTTAAATCTGTAGCAACATATGATGATAAACTAGGACTGTTATGGCAAATTCAGAACGTCTTGTCACCCTACCCCAATGAGGCATTGTTTGTTTAAAGATTATTCATTAATCTGTGCACAAATACAAAAACTTACACAGTTGTAGTGAAAATGAAAATATTTTGCTGCCCATATATAAAAGTGTTCTACTGACTAATCATCTTTGGTCAGGCCCATGGAAGGCAAACAAACATGTAGATCTTATAAGTCAAATGAGCACACACCTAATCTATGGCATCTCGCTATATATATTTTAGATAATTGTAGGAATAGTAGTGATGCATACAAAGAGTGGGTAACAATAGCCTGGAAAATTTGAAAGTACAAAATAACCCATTCAATTAATAACTGACCTGTGCAGTGCATACCGAATACGCTTCTGTGTATAATCACCGTGAAAGCTCCCACTCAAACCAGATGGGTGATGAGCCACCTACCCATAGCAGCTGTCCTTAATTCACAATGAATGTCTCTGTTCTGACTTTTATGAAGTTTTCCCTATAAACTGGCTGCCTTGTTCATTTATTTACAGTAAATGTGGACTGCACCCTAAAGGGTCTGAAGAGCCATACACACAATCAATTGAGCAATTTGCCAGGCTAAAATAAATGAATCTTAAAGGAATCATCCAGTGAAGAGGAAGAAACAGTCATCCATCACTAAAAATAGGCATTCTAGAGTGTTCCTTTGTTAAGTGATGTCTACTTGGGATTTGAAAGTGAATGTGACATTATTCACCACATAGCCCCTTAAGAGGAATCTCCAACAGAAATGCTCCTCTTATCATTATAGCTTCAGATAATAGCAATATTTTTACTCTCCAGTTTCATCTAAAGGTCCATAAACTCCACCCCTGAACTAACATGCCGGGTCACTTACTGGGATTTATGTAAAAACCTCTTAATAATACTTGGAAATTAAGTTTGTCATTGGTATCTGCACGAAACAAGCATTGGCTAAGCCAGTAGGTCTTGCCAATGCAAGAGCTATTTGCCAATGTGTTTTAACCATGTTGTACATGAGTGTGGCTGCTGTTCAGCTTGGCTAAAAATTAGTGATGTAGAGAGGAGTGACATGGAGTGTCTTCTAGTGGAATGGCGAAGAGTGGAGTAGAATGTCAGAGTGTTGTGTATTGGAGTGGCACACAGTGGGGTCGCAGGGTGTGGTCTACAGTGGAGTGGTGTAGAGGGCATTGGCATAGAGTGTTTCAGAGTAATATGATGCCGAGTGCATTGGTGTAGAGTACAGCTACATAGCATTCAGCAGTGTACAATGAAGCATTGTGAAATGGAGTGATATCGATTAGTGTTGCATAGTAGAGTGCAGTGGCGTAGAGTGCAGTGGTGCAGAGTAGAGTGCCATAGAGTGCAGTGGGGGTAGACAGAGGCAGAGTACAGAGGCACAGAGTGGTGCAGAGTAGTGTATAGTGCCATAAAGCGCAGTAGCACACAGTGCAGTGGCATAGAGTGGAGTACTGCAGAGTGAAGGGGCATAGAGTGGAGTGAAGCAGAGTAGAGTGGCGCAGAGTGGTGTGACAGAGTGCAGTAGTGCAGTGTAGAGTGTTATAGTATGCAGTGGCATAGAGTGGCATAGAGTGCCGTGTTGTAGAGTAGAGTGGCGCAGAGTAGAGTGAAATGGCATAGCATAGTGGGTAATAGTGGAGTCACGTAGAGTAGAGTCGAGTGGCGCAGACTAGAGTAAACTGGTGTAGAGTGCATAGGCTTAGAGTGTTGCAGAGTATAGTAGTGCAGAGTTCAGCAGTATAGAATTCAGCAACGTGCAATGAAGAGCCAAAGAATGCAGTGGCCTATATTTTAGTGTTGCATAGTAGAGTGCAATGGCGTATAGTGCAGTGCTGCAGAGTAGAGTGGCGTAGAACGATGCAGAGTTGAGTGGCATAGAGTGGTGCAAAGTAGAGCATAGTCTGTAAATTGCTGTGGCATTCAGTGCAGTGGAGTACTGCAGCGTGAGTAGAGTGATGCAGAGTGCAGTGGCATAGAGTGCAGAGTAAAGTGGCGTAAAGTGCAATGTTACAGAGTAGAGAGTTATAGTGTGCAGTGGGGTAGAGTGCAGTGGCGTAAAGTAGAGTGGCACAGAGTAAAGTGCAATGGCATAGTGGGTAACAGTGGAGTGGAGTGACGCAGAGTAGAGTCGAGTGGCGTAGAGTAGAGTGGACTGGTGTAGCGTGCATTGGCATAGAGTGGTGTAGATAGCAGCAGTATAGAAATCAGCAGCGTGCAATGCAGAGTCAAAGAATGCAGTGGCATACATTAGAGTGGTACATAGTAGGGTGCATTTTCGTAGAGTGCAGTGGTGCAGAGTAGAGTGGAGTAGAGTATATTGGTGTGGAGTAGCATAGAGTGGAGTGGTGTAAATTGCAGTGGCCTAGAGTGGAGTGCTGCAGAGTGCAGTGGCATAGAGTGCAGTAGTGTAGAGTAGCGTAGAGTTCAATGGTGGAGAGTGCAGTGTTTCAGAATAGAGTGTTGCAGAGTAGGGTGTTGTGGAGTGCAGTGCCATAGAGTAGTTTAGTGGCGTAGTGTGGAGTGGGGTGGTGTAGAGTGGAGTGAGGTGATGTAGAGTGGAGTGGGGCAGGGGAGAATGCAGTGGTGTATAGTGCAGTGGCGTAGAGTAATGGTGTAAAGTGGTGTACAGTGTAGTTGGCATTGAAATGCAGTTGTGCAGAGTAGATTAGAGTGGCATACAGTGGATTGGCATAGAGTGCAGAGGCATAGAGTCGAGTGGAACAGAGTGGAGTGCATTGGCATAGAGTGAAGTGTTACAGAGTGGCGTAGAGTGGAGTGACATGGAGGGGAGCTATGCATAGAAGGGTGGAGTGGCGGAGACAGGAGTGAATAAGAGTAGAGTGGCAAAGAAAAAAGTGGCAAAGAGTAGAGTGGCAAAGAGTAGCATGGTAGTGCAGAGTCGAGTAAAGTGCAGGGGTGGAGAGTGGTGTGATGTAAGTGGAGTGGTGCAGAGTGTAGTGGACTGGCATAGAGTTGAACATGCATGGGATGGTAGCACACTTCCATTACAGACAACACATCTTTAATTGAATTGACCATTACATTTGTAGATATACAGTTTCACTGATAAAAGTAAACAATAATGTGTGGAAATATTATCATAACCTAGTATAGTGATTTCTTTTGACAGTTTTAAAATATTTGTTTCCACCACACTTCAGTATTACCAAACATTTGGCTTCATTTGGACTTTTACAATTCGTAAATGTCTGCAAAGTTTATTTACAGACATTTACATTTTTGTGTGCCAGAAAAAAAATAACATTGTACAGCCTTCCTCAAGCACTCCCCCATTGCCAGCATGATTGTCACATACATTCTCTCACTTTGAAGTCAGAGAAAGAAAAGTAAACACCAATCTCCCTGGAAGACAAAGCCTGACCTTTGACCTCTGTCTTTGAATGTACAACAAATGTGCCAAGTTAAGAACAAGATTTAAAAGCCTGTATACTGAAATCAAGAACTGGTAAATGAATAGAGTAAATAGGGGTTGGGCAAGAGAAGGGACACACTCGAGCTGGACAGCCTATAACAAATAGAGCCAACAAATAGAATGCAAGCAAATGTGAGTTACAAACCACAAAACCAATAGTAAACAACGGGCAGAATGCATTCCCAGGGAAGCTTTCCAAATGTCCCCAAGATGTAATTAGCAAACCAGACAGCTGGGTAGGCTTTGACCTAAAAAGTATGAAAGATTTATTTTCTAAAAAGAAACAAAGTCTACATCACTTGAGATAGATCCAGCACCATATATTCATCAGAATCTACCCCGACCTGCAGTAACACTATTTTTATACTGGCTCTGAAGAGAAGGACCAACATGGGGAAGTAGTAGACACCAAAGAATAACAGGCATAGAGGCGACCTCACCTCCCATCCCCCAAGAAATGGCAGCTGCCCTTTCAGGCAGCAACAACTGCTCCAATCAATAGGAGGACAAGTACTGCTGCCAGGGAAGGGATGGCATATATGTATATGTATGTATATATACACACACTTTACCTATCTATCTATCTCTATATATATTTAACAGAAAAAAAACTAGGGTTAAAGTGATGTTATAATTAGGTATTGAAGTGAGGTAAGAACTGATCTTTAAAAACCCAAAAAATCACTGTTCATCGGTTACAGTTTATCATTTACACTCAAAGAATTCACATGACCCTCCATTTTAAATGAAGGGGCTGACAGGTATGCATTTGTCACTGATAAGACACCTTCTTCTAAGGCCTATGGACAAGCCTCCAAAGGTTGGTAAAATACACTACACGCATTCAAGAGGGTAGTACAATGGCATACAACATTAAATCCATGTTTACAAACCTAGTGCAAGTTAAACAACCCCTGGGTGGGCACTCCTACACGTTACATTATTCAACAAACTGCACTCCCTCAAAATCTTCAGTGAAATTCTGGAAATGAACCTTATTTCAAAGAATCTGTCTATAGTGCTGAATTACAACTAGTTCACATATAGACAAGCCCTGTTATCACGTTTTAAGTTGGGGGATTAAGTCCCTTTGAATCCTGAGGGTCCCTGAGGTCCAACTAGCCCACCAGGTACCTCCAGTAAGCGCCACAAGGCTGCGTTGCAGAGAAGTGTAAAAAGGGGAGTGGCCTGGAGCACCTCTCTGCAATGCAGCCCTGTGGCGCTTCCTGGAGGTACCTGGTGGGCTTGTTGGCCCCCAGAGACCCCCAGTATTGAAGGGGAATTAATTCCCCAATTTAAAACGCGCCACAGGGCACGTTTGCAGAGTGTGCTTGTGAGGGGGCGGGGCCTAGGGACGATCGCGTCTTTTAAAAAAAACATTTTTTTAAAGGGGGGCTGTGTGGACCCCCTTCCTTTTACTTTTTTGTGGCCCTGGGGACCCCATCCCCCAGGGCCTCACCCCCAAATTAAAATTTAAAAAAAAAATTTACGGGAAGGGGGCCGCGTGGCCCACCTCCCGTGGCCAATTCCGGGCCCTGGGGACCCCATCCCCCGGGGCATGGCCAACGTTAAAAATATTTTTATGGAGGGGGGCTGCGTGGCCCCCCTCCTCTGGCCACTTACGGCCCCAGGGACCCCATCCCCCGGGGCCAGCCATTGATTTTTTTATTTTTTTCTTCTTAATGATGGAGGGGGCCGCGTGGCCCCCCTCCCGGGCCATTTATGGCCCCGGGGACTCCATCCCCCGGGGCCTGGCCTCTCGTTGGGGACCGTGGGGGGTCCCCAATCCCCCGACGGTCCCAGCCTCCTGCGGGAGCCGGCATTGCTTTTCCACATGGGGAGCAGCTAAAATGCTGCTCCCCATATGGGAAAGCAATCAGCTTTGCTTCATTGAAGAGAGAGCAGGTGTCCCTTTTTAAAAAAAAAAATATGAAAACATTTTTTGTCTTGGGGGTCAGGGTGTTTCTACCGTGCCCCCTTTTCGCGTTTTGTGACATTTTTGGGGGTTTTTTTGTGCCTCGGTTCTACCGAGGCACAAGATGGCTGCCAACACTTCCTGATTCAGAGTGTTGGCAGCCAATTAAAATACAGCTCGTGCACGGCAGGGTGCGCTTAGGCTGCGCTTAGGGTACGCGGACCCTCCGAGGCCATAGATATATATGTACTTTTAAATGTTAATTTCTCTGGAACTACTGAACGGATTTACACCATTTAAGCAAAAGGCACGAGTCTGAACTAAGGACTACCTCTTTGCCAAATTTGGTGTAATTCCGTTCAGCAGTTCGGGCTGTAGCTGCGGCTAAAGGTCCTATGGGAAATTGCATGGGGAAAACGCATTTTGGGACCCCCCTTTTTTCTCAGCCCCCGCTTGACGAATCACCGTGATACTTTCAGGATAGGAGCAGACCGGAGCTGGCCAAAAGTTTTGAAACTTTTGCAAAGATTCGTCAATCGGTGCCAAAGTTATTCCAAATAGAATGTTGCGGATTTCCTATGGAAAATAGGTCCTAACTATATCTACCTACTGGCGACCGCCAGTAGGTAATATAGTATATGTATATATATCTATCTATCTATCTATCTATCTATATATATATATATATATATATATATATATATATCAACCCTTCCCAACTATGTCCTCGTCTTTCAACAAAGTTAAGCACTCCCAGGGAGGTTCCGTATCAGTTCTTGTTTAATCAGCAGATAAATAAAACAGCAAACAGACGCGTTTCGGAAATTCCTTCTTCAGTGTCTAGTTACAGACGCCGCGCACGGACATTTTAAAATTCAAGTTAATTGACATCACTTCCGCCGTAACAAAACAAATGACGGGCATACAAGCCTCACTGATGTACTGTTGTACGGCGCCAATCTTGCAATGGTGTGAACATCATGTAATATCTATTCTCATTATGATAAAACATTTCATTCATCAGTATTCAGACAGTAAGCATTTATATCTATGATATTCAGCTCCTCATAACAGAGATTGCAAAAACGCTATATAGCATTCTGTTCTCACCACCTTCTATAATAGATGTAAACGCATATTTACACACATTGGTTGAATTACATGACAGCCCTAAACACATTGAGGTATAGAGAAACCATCAAATTACGCTGTGTATCGGCATTCGGTTATCCTGAATCACGCCAACTATTGGATCCATTCTTGGTTACTATACTCTTATCGATATATGTTGTTAGGGGACTTATTGCTATCGATCTGCAAGACTGAGGATGCTATCGCATTTCGCCGTGTATCGGCATTCAGTTATCCTCAATAACGTCATGTATTGACTCCATGCTTCGTTGCTATACTAATGTAAATATATGTTATAAGGAAACTTGTCGCTGTCGAAAAAAGAGGTCAAAATTACCGCAAAACTAAAAAAGTGGCAGAAATATAAAGGTTGGAAAATATGGCATATAGCCACGTAACTTGGGAATACATATTAAATGTGTCCTAATTCATCTTCCTAGATGTACAGCTAATTCCTCTCCACTATTAAGACCATAAGGTACTTTGGTATGTATATAGCGGCATTCCAGTTGCCGTAATCTTTGTACTCTATCTCCGCCTCTAGGACTTATAGGTACATAGTCCAAACCAAAATATTGTAGCAGCTCCCTGTTGCTCTGATGTTTAAGGGCAAAGTGTCTGGCCACTGGGTAGTTGCCATCTTTGTTCATTATGGTGCGCTGATGTTCAAGGATGCGCATTTTGACATTATGGATTGTCTTTCCAATATATCTCAGCCCGCAAGGGCATAACAGACAGTAAACCACGTGTGTAGTGGAACATATAATGAATTCATCTATCAATCTAGGTCTTTTCACTCCTTCGATGTTGTAACTCAAATTTTTTTTACTGTTTGTACAGGCCCTACATTTTCCACATGGAAAAAAGCCTTTCATTTCTTTGAGTGTACCTCTTGTCTGTGTGATAGATGACAAGTGACTCTGGACCAGTTTATCTTTAAGTGACCGTGATTTATGAAATGTTATTAGTGGCACTGATGGAATATCTTTGCCAATCACAGAATCAGTCTGGAGAATATGCCAGTTTCTTTGTAGCATTCTCCTGAGGATATTGGCATCATCCGAGAAAGTGGTAATCATGCGGAATTTGCTACCCTCGTTATCTTTTTTCTTTTGTACTGTATTAGCATCTTTTTTAGTTAGAAGGTCTTTTCTGGGGATTCTTTCCACTTTATGGAGTGCAGATGTCATCACTTCCTGATCATAGCCTCTGGCTTGAAATCCTATGTGAACCCGGACCCACATCTTCTAGAAGAATGGGCTGAATACACAGCAGCATCCTGCAAAGGTATGCTGGCCATTCTGGTAAAATTTGCATGGAGTGACAGAGAGAAAGCATTGGCAGAGATAGCGAGTCTGGAAAAGGAAATAGCTAATGACGCTGATAAATCCAAACAAGAAGAACTAAAAGAAGAAATGAAGAAACGGTTACACAAATATGAACTGACGATACGGCAAAGAAAGCAGGATAAATTTGAGCGTGACGAACGAGATTATGCTCAGGGAAGGATTCTGACTTTCGCCAAGAAATTTGATGAACCCCGCAAAGAACTCAATAAAAAGAAACCTATTGTACCCATGGAAAGAATCAAAACCTCCGAATCAGAGATCACGGAGAGTTAGTTATCAGGAGAAGAAACGACTGTCCCTCACAGTGACCAAACGAAAACTCCTTTTCATCTGGAGTTCAATCTCATCCGTCAAACTTGGCTCAGAGGTGGGAAGAGCAAGCCACCCGAAAACGAAGACGGACAAGGAGAGGTGGCTGGCGGGGGAAGAGGCAGAGGAAGGGGCAGAGCTGCATCTTGAGCAAAACGCAGCAACAGGGGCAAAAGATGGTAGGAGACGTGGACGACCTTACCATCATTAACCTCACATCACGAGTATTGACAGAAGCGGAAGAATCTGCCCTGAAACTGGGACTGTCATTCTGTCCCAATGACCGCATGGAATACACACAGACGAGAATAGATCTGTTCAAGTTTATACGCAAAATCAAACTGCACACATTTTGTAAACTCAAACCATCTATAATTGAAGCAAGGAGACTCAAACAAAAATTCCACCAAAAAGAGACTGATATCCTAACGGTTCAGGATCTTAGTATGCTTGAGATGTTTGAAGAGTTGCGAGTAGAAGAACAGTGTAGGAGCAGTCAGAGCGGAGATATAGTTTTAAGAGCATGCCGGGTGGGCATCGAACAGGAAACACCAGTCACCACCTTTAAGCCTCCTTCACTCTTCAATCCGCAAATGCCATACGATGCGATTGATTCTTTCTCTGACGCTGTACTACAGGACCTCCTGAAATATAGGACTAAGGCTATACCATACAAGCCTAAACAGAAAAATCTGACCGAAGAACAAGCAATGATTCTCAGAGACTTAGCCATGGATGACCAAATAATTTGCAAACCTTCAGATAAAGGAGGAAACGTAGTGCTACTCACCAGAGAACAATACTGCCGTGAAACCCATCGTCAGTTAAATGAAAACAGATACTACGAAAAAACCAACAAGGAACAATATCATGAAAGTATCACTTTGTACCATAACCTCATTTCCAAGTGGCGTGACAAAGGGATGTTGGACACCAATGAATTTCTCTTTCTGCGCAATAGTGACCCAGTGACACCAACGTTTTACCAACTTCCGAAAATTCATAAGGACAGAGTTGATCCACCTGGGAGGCCGATAGTCTCCTCCAAAGGAAGTCTCACAGAAAACATGTCCACATACATAGATGTTTTTCTTTTTCAACTGGTTATACAACTTGCATCTTATGTTAAAGACACTAAAGACTTCATCATACAGATGACTGATATTCAATGGGAACCCACTTTTCTATTAATTGCCCTAGACATTACTAGTCTGTACACCTGTATTGATCACAGTCAGGTATTAGAGGCAATGAAATATTTCCTTAACAAAAGACCCCTGAAGTTCATGGAACATAATAACATGCTGATTGAATTTATTCATTTTTTTCTATTTAATAACATCTTTTTATTTCAGGGTCAGCTATACAGACAGATCTCGGAGACGGCTATGGGCACCTGCTTCGCCCCCAGCTATGCGAATCTATTCGTAGGCTGGTGGGAGGAGCAGGTGGCCCTAAGCAACAAGAGAAAAAAATGGGCTGAACATGTAGTTGTCTGGCACCGCTGCATTGACGACCTTCTCATAGTGTGGAGAGGGTCGGTCGAACAGGTGGAGGATTTCATATGTGAACTTAACAGCAATGATCTCAATTTCAGGTTCACATAAGAAATCAGTCCAACAGCAGTCAATTACTTAGATCTTAAGGTATACGTGAGAGATGGAAGTCTTGAGACCGAATTATATCGGAAACCAACTGCCGGCAACTCCATCTTACATTCCGGCAGTAACCATCCTCCAAAACTTATCAATAGTGTACCTTATGGAGAGCTTCTCCGTCTCAAACGTAATTGTTCTAGAGAGGCTGACTTTAAAACTGCTGCTGCGAACTGTATTACAAGATTTCAAGCCAGAGGCTATGATCAGGAAGTGTTGACATCTGCACTCCATAAAGTGGAAAGAATCCCCAGAAAAGACGTTCTAACTAAAAAAGATGCAAATACAGTAGAAAAGAAACAAGATAACGAGGTTAGCAAATTCCGCATGATTACAACTTTCTCGGATGATGCCAATATCCTCAGGAGAATGCTACAAAGAAACTGGCATATTCTCCAGACTGATTCTGTGATTAGCAAAGATATTCCATCAGTGCCACTAATAACATTTCGTAAATCACGGTCACTTAAAGATAAACTGGTCCAGAGTCACTTGTCATCTATCACACAGACAAGAGGTATACTCAAAGAAATTAAAGGCTTTTTTCCATGTGGAAAATGTAGGGCCTGTACAAACAGTAAAAAAAATTTGAGTTACAACATCGAAGGAGTGAAAAGACCTAAATTGATAGATAAATTCATTACATGTTTCACTACACACGTGGTTTACTGTCTGTTATGCCTTTGCGGGCTGAGATATATTGGAAGCACAATCCATAATGTCAAAATGCGCATCCTTGAACATCAGCGCGCCATAATGAACAAAGATGGCAACTACCCAGTGGCCAGACACTTTGGGCCCGATTCACAGAATTAACTTAAGACAAAATCCTAAACTTACTACTTTTGGTATTCACAGAATGCACTTTCTACTTTTGGTATTCACAGAATGGATTTACGACTACTAACTTTACGTCCGCACTCGGGCCGGAAATTCCGGCCCGGAGGCAGTGCTTCCTGCCCAGAGGTGGAGCTTCCGGCCCGGAGGCGGGGCTTCTGGGCCGGATGCGGAGCTTCCGGCCCGGGGGTGGGGATTCCAGCCTGTGGCGGATATTTAGCCATGGCCAAAATCTCCACCTCCGGGCCGGGAGCTCCGCCTCTGGGCCGGAAGCTCCGCCTCCGGGACGGAATTTCCAGCCCGAGTGCGGACGTAAAGTTAGTAGTCGTAAATCCATTCTGTGAATACCAAAAGTAGTAAGTGCATTCTGTGAATACCAAAAGTAGTAAGGGCATTCTGTGAATACCAAAAGTAGTAAGTTTAGGATTTTGTCTTAAGTTAATTCTGTGAATCGGGGCCTTTGCCCTGAAACATCAGAGCAACAGGGAGCTGCTACAATATTTTGGTTTGGACTATGTACCTATAAGTCCTAGAGGCGGAGATAGAGTACAAAGATTACGGTGACTGGAATCCCGCTATATAATTGATCTACATACCAAAGTACCTTACGGTCTTAATAGTGGAGAGGAATTAGCTGTACATCTAGGAAGATGAATTAGGACACATTTAATATGTATTCCCAAGTTACGTGGCTATATGCCATATTTTCCAACCTTTATATTTCTGCCACTTTTTCAGTTTTGCGGTAATTTTGACCTCTTTTTTCGACAGCGACAAGTTTCCTTATAACATATATTTACATTAGTATAGCAACGAAGCATGGAGTCAATACATGACGTTATTGAGGATAACTGAATGCCGATACATGGCGAAATGCGATAGCATCCTCAGTCTTGCAGATCGATGGCGATAAGTCCCCTAACAACATATATCGATAAGAGTATAGTAACCAAGAATGGATCCAATAGTTGGCGTGATTCAGGATAACCGAATGCCGATACACGGCGTAATTTGATGGTTTCTCTATACCTCAATGTGTTTAGGGCTGTCATGTAATTCAACCAATGTGTGTAAATATGCGTTTACATCTATTATAGAAGGTGGTGAGAACAGAATGCTATATAGCGTTTTTGCAATCGCTGTTATGAGGAGCTGGCTATCATAGATATAAATGCTTACTGTCTGAATACTGATGAATGAAATGTTTTATCATAATGAGAATAGATATTACATGATGTTCACACCGTTGCAAGATGGGCGCCGTACAACAGTACATCAGTGAGGCTTGTATGCCCGTCATTTGTTTTGTTACGGCGGAAGTGATGTCAATTAACTTGAATTTTAAAATGTCCGTGCGCGGCGTCTGTAACTAGACACTGAAGAAGGAATTTCCGGAACGCGTCTGTTTGCTGTTTTGTTTATCTGCTGATTAAACAAAAACTGATACGGAACCTCCCCGGGAGTGCTTAACTTTGTTGAAAGACGAGGACATAGTTGGGAAGCGTTGATATCGACACACACACATACACTGCTTTGAATGCAACGAACAATGTTTTATATATTTGTCTCTTGCTTCAATTGTATATTATTTGTGTTTTAAACAAATAAGGTTGTTACTGTGAACTGAGAAATTGTCTGACTTAATGCGACGATCATGTACTACAAGGTGCTTGAGTTATTTTTAACTGGCTGGACAGCTGCTTGAACGTTTAACTTTAAAAGGAACAGTTTGGTTGATGAATTCTATGGCCCTGTCGAAGGCTTTTGCTGAAAAGCATTAGGCATGTTTTGCACACTTTAAACAATAAAGTAATAATGGAATAAAATTAATTACATGGATGGATAAGTGCTGCTGTGCTGCTTGCCCTTCTTTTGAACTGAGGTATAGAGGTTTGAATTGAGAAGGGATTCACATGTATAATTAATACTGTAGTCGAACCTCACATGGCATGCACCGGGGAATGCAAAGAGAGACAAGCTCCAACAAGACAATAACCTGGAAGTGAGAGGAAAGAGCTGTCACCTTTGCTCTGCAGACAGTTGGAAGCTGAGCAGTAAGTGGGGGATGACACCGCGGGCTAGTTAGCATCTCTTACAGAACCTTGGAGGGGGGCAGTGGGAGGGGCAAACTCCCAACCCAGGTAGCCATTCCTCCCACTCCCATATGTTTGCTGGGTGAATCACCCAGCAATACATATGCACTAAGCATTTCCCGGTGGAAATTTCTAATTATACATAGGATGTGACCTGATTAATGAGTCGGCATATTTAGCCAAACCATTTAGCAAATTACAGATCATATAAAATGCAAAGCGGAGTCCAACTTAATCCAACATGGTGGACAGATAGTTCAGAAGGGAACATATTGCTAATTACATTTTCAATGAGCAAAGTGCGAGCGAGTTCAGAGGGCTCCAATGTGAAACAAGGGATTGAACAAAAAAACAAACCTAAAATTAGTCAAGAACTTGACTATGTGTGTATCATGGAAATCAGTTAAGTGGGGAAAATTATGACTATGCACAAATATATTGATTACCAGAGGATCCCTAGGGATCGTAGAATCCTGATCATGCCTACACTAAGTGACCTAGATGATGATTTTTTTCAAAGAATTGCTAATGGATACTTCTGAGGGTTCTTTCAAATTGATGAAAACGTTGATTAAACATGCTGAGAGAAAAAACATTAAAGTTGTGGAAACAATGAAGGAGATTGAGAGTGAGTTAGATAATCACAAAACTTGAGGCGGGATAGTCAATGTCCTGCATTCCATAGAAAAGATACTGGATAAACATGAATCAGATATTCAAGCAAGAAAACAAGGAAGTTCAATCAAGGCAGATTGAACTATGCAAATGGAAGTATATATACATTTGCCAGAAAATGTGATTTAATAAGAAGTAGGGATTTTATGAACAAAACATTAGAAAAGGAAGAACTATCCAATGCTGCAGACCTCTCTGAGGTTAGTTCTGCAGATGAAGGTGCGTCAGCTACAGCCCAAAACTTTATCAGATATGTGCGAGTCAAAGAGGGAGCAGAAGCTCAAACAAAGCGGGCAGAGGGGCAACAAAAACCAGGGAAGCAACATAAGAAGAAGGAAAATGAAAATAGGGAAGAGGAAGGTGCAAGTGAGAACAATGATGATGGAAGGTCATTCAGCACTAAATATATCCTTCAAGGTATTAAGTGATAAACAACTAAGAGTATACAAAGGATTGACCGTCTGCCCGGACACAAATCTAAATCTTGTGAATGTGAGAATTGACCTAAATAAGTTTCACCATGAAGTAAAAGTCAAAAACTACTTTGCAACAAAAAAATAGAAAAAACATGAACCATAAATGACATCCCTGGACAAATGAATCAACAAGGAGTAGTTGATTAATTAAGAGAATCAGAGTTCTGTGAGGCAGTGAGTAAAACAACAGGAGAATCATTGGGCAGTGTTTGCAAACCAAAGTCCTCTTTCTATTTTCAATTACAGAATGCCCTCATTAGTGATAGTACGCTTTACCAATACACATTACATAAAGTAACCTCGATGAATAAAACCTGACCTCTTCCAAGAGATAATGATAGAGGACAAAAATAAATTAGTGAAAAGGAAGAACAGATAAGAACGTTCAACCATGACTAATTAGGAATGAGTAGCTGCAAGGGATCTCCAAAATGACCAAAACATAACAATCACTTCCTCTGATAGGGATGGTAATATTGTGATTTTGGATTCCCGCAAATACATCTTGGAGGCTGAAATGCAATTGAGTATCAATAATATTTTACAAAATTAGATAAAGATGAGCAAGCAAATATGCAGAGATCTGCCACTATGAAATGAGGATCTGGAAAGAAAGAGAGTTAATTTGTGACAATGAACATGGATATTTGAAAATAGAGCATCCGATTAGACCATTGATTAATTTTTTTAACCAAATGCCGAAAAGAATATTGCGACTCCACTAGCTGTCCAATTGTAAGCTCCATTGGCCCATTTCTGGAGACCACATCCAGATTTATTCACAGCTTTCTATTTCAATTTGTCCTTACATTACCATCATACTCGAGGGACTCCACCAACTTTTTAAATAAAAGTAATGAGATTTCATGGAGATCAAATTTTCTAATGGCAACCATCAATGTCGTTTCCTTACATACGTTTCTACACCTCAGTGTCTTGAGATCGAGATCATTAAGGCTCATTTCTTGAGATCGAGATCAGTAAGCCTCATCAAACATTCTGGGCTGTTGAATGAAATGGTTGAATTTTGTTTGAATCATAATAACTTAATCTCCAATGGTTGTTAATTTTTACAAGAACAATGGACTGCTCCAACATACCCAAACATGATGATAGGAGGCAGAAATAGTTTGGACTGAACAGAATTAAAGAAATGCTGGATCGTGTGAAACTCAGGACTCATTTTATCAATAATCTTTGTGATTTGGGAGGGAGATAGAACTGGTTTAGAATCCTTTATTGCATCATTAAAAAATAATGACTTCAACCTGAGATTCACTTATGAGATCAATAAGAGGGCAATCAGTTTTTCAACATTGAAATCTGTATTAGAGATTGAAAAGTGTGCACCAAGATTAATAGAATAGCCACACGCTGTAGCACCATACGCCAAGTGAATAGTGGACATCCCAGAGCATTGCAATGAAGTGTGCTGTAAGGGAAACTTTTGAGAGCTAGGCGCAATTGCTCTGAACAAGAGGATTTGAACTTCAGGCATGAGAAATGATCAAGCGGAGAGGGGGTAGTGTTGGGAGAAGCTTTACAAGGAGCTCCTAAAAGAAACAGAGAGAAACTGTTGGTGATAAAAGATGAGAAGAAAATTGCTGAAAAAGGAGGTACTGTAAGGTATATTATGGATTTACACATGAGTCACTTTAATATTAGGAAAATAGTCAATGAAAATTGGAAAGTACATGTTCTATTCTTACATATCTGTTTACTATGCTAGTTGTTTTTCCTCTTACATTCCAGTTCCATTTAGAATGTACTTGTAGAACCTCAGCTTGCATTGCACCAGTTGTACTGTGTTTCCCTGAGCATCTAAGGTTCCTGTTGCTGTGCTGCATTTACCTATAATAAATATCCTTAAATATATTGGATTCAAATTTCTTTCATTGGCGACGAGCGGAGGAACACTATTCTCAACTTCAAAAGACAGCAGCACAGAAGATTAGTGCTCCAGAACCCATTCACAAAGGATTTAAGGATTTATCAAAAGAGGAGAAAATTTAAGAAAAAGATAAGGACTCTCTTATGAAGGAAGAAGCTTGGAGGTTTGACAGTGATAATTGCTTCGCTATTCACTTAAGGAACCACAAAAGAGAAAAGAGGAAATACTAAATTAAATCATTCAACGGAAAAGAGGGGCATTTTCAATGAGATCTGGTTGCTTTTGACAAGCGCATTCTTCAACGAGGAAGAAGAAGAAAAGTATTACCAGCGTTACAAAAAAAAAAGGAAGGGAAATTATTCGAAATTCAACACAGGTGGAGATTGTTAACTACCTGCGGGATTTGAATACACCAAGGAAGCTTACTCGCGAGCTGATTTCGATCGCAGAGCCGTCATTGTGCTGCAGAATCTTCCTCGTCAGCTTTACCGAGCGTCATACGCCCGCATTGCATTCTGGGAGCCGAAAGTGTCTCTGGGAACGTGCGTATATGACGCAAACGACGTGGCGGCCATTTTCCTGTTGTTGATTAGTATCCTAGCAACCACACGATCGGAAGGAAGAAATCTCACACAGCGTTCAAGAGTTCAGACCATCTTTGCTGCATTGTTACTTGCTAGTTGCAGTTACCAGTCAAAAGGTCAGTACACTTAAGATTCTGTGAGGAATAGACATTAGGGAAGAGAGAGTCACAATTTTAATTTATAAAATATGGAAGCTGATTCAACAACATTTTTTTATTTATTTAAATGTACCTTCACTAACTGATAAATCAAAAATATTTTGATTAAGAGACTACACTGGACTACATTTTTTATGGTGTGGTATTTTGGTCCTAATTGTTGGGTCAACTGTATTTATTTTCGGACAACCACACAAAGAATATCTTCAGTGTTCTTCATTATAAAAAAAAAATGAATGGACAAAGAGTATTATAAAGGAAGTTCAAGTATTTGTAACTTAAAAATATGCAATTTGAACCGCCAGCAAAGTTTCTGCAAACTAAAGGTGAACCACCACTTCCATGGGCTAGGTGGAAGGAGGAATTCATTAATTACATGAAAGCGATTGATGGTGAAAGGATGGGAGCGGAAAGAAAAAAAAGCATTTTGCTACACTGTTTAGGTTCAGAGGGACAAATGGTGTTTAGAGCATTACCGCAAATAAGTACTAAAGAAAATGCAGAAGCAACTAATGTATACAATGAAGCATTACTTAGGATAGAAAAGAGATTTAAACCGAAAAGTAATTTAGCCTTGAATAGGTTCAAATTTTATACTAGGATACAAGAAGGAGAGTCATTTGATGACTTTTTAACAGGTTTGCGCACTTTAAGCTTACATTGTAACTTTGGTAACATCACAGATGAAATGATAGGAGACCAAATTATAGTTCATGTAAGATGTAAGGAAACACAAAAACAACTATGGGTGATCCAAAATTATCAGAAGCCATTTCCACAGCAAAAGCCTTTGAGCAGACGGAAAAGTGGATGCATGTAGTAAGGACAATTGTAACAAATCGGAGAAACCGGAAGAAATTGCTGTCGTCAAACGCCAAGTTGATCTTAAAAATGAAACTCATAATTTGAATTCCACGTCAGTTCAAAATTCTAATTTTAATACCCCTAAAAGGTTTGATGGAATAGGGAAAATGGACTTTGCTACAGGTGTGGGAACAGAAATCATATGGCTTCATTTGCTGGATGTCCAGCCTTAAAAAGAGAGTGTGAGAACTGCGGAAGGATTGGACATTTTCAAACATGTGTAGGGATCAGAGAAAGTATAATACACAATATCGCTCCAGAATTTCATGTACTTCTCAAGGACCCACACAGGAACTAAATGATACAGTAAATGGTGATATAACACAAACTTCAGGTTTTGTTGTGTCTCTTCTGGATAACATTTCTTTCATTAAGGATGATATGGTTTTGTCCATTCAAAAACCACCTATGTGTGTGGTTCAGATATGTAATTTGAATTTAGATCTTACGGCAGATTCTGGATCACCATGGACAATAATATCTAAACAATATTTTGAGAAAAAACTTAGGGGTGTTTTTGACCTGGATAAGATTTATTCACCTGATATAAATCCTGTAAGTTATGATGGTTCACAAATTGACTTGATGGGTTATTTCAAAACATCAATAGTGTTCAAGACCAGAAAAGCAGATATACACATGTATGTTTCTGTCAAAGGTATAAATGTGTTAAGTTGGAGGGACCAATGGAAGCTTGGAATAATGTTGAATCCAAGACTTAAAGAACCTGTGGTGTTGGATGAATCACTTAATAATATGTACATCTCATTTACAGGATCAGAGGATATGGAAAAGTTAATTAAGGATTCTTATAAGGAAGTTTTCACAGAGTCTTTAGGGAAACTTAAGGAGTATTCTCATCAAATTAAACTCAAAAGTAATGCTACACCGGTTAGACAAAGAATTAGACCGGTACCGTTAAATATAAGAGATGAGTTAAAAGAGATGTTAAAAGAACTAGCATCAGAGGGCATTATTGAACCTATCAATTCATCTGAATGGGTTTCACCCATTGTTTTAGTCCGCAAACCGGATAAAAAAATTAAGGTTGTGTGTGGACTTGAGAGCATTGAATTCTGAAATTGTTGTGGATTGTCACCCATTACCAAATATAAACGAGGTGGTGTCACTATTGGAAGGTGAAAAGGTGTTTTCCACTTTTGACTTGAGGTCAGCATATCATCAAGTTCCTCTAACAGATGATTCTAAAATGCTAACAGCTTTCATCACTCCACAGGGTTTATATCAATATAACCGAATGCCCTTTGGTTTGGCCTCTGCGGCATCGGGATGGAGTGATTCCAAAAAAATTCAATGTTGATGGAATTTTAAATTCTCCTTCTCCAAAGACCAAGGAACAGTTACTATCGTTTGCGGGAATGTGCGAGTATTATTCTAAATTTGTGCAAAATTTTGCTAGTAAAATGGAGCCCTTGAGGAGGTTGTTGAGAAAAATAAATGTGTTTGAGTGGTCAGAAGAACAAGAACATGCTTGCAATATTATTAAGCAGGATATTTTAAATGCTCCGATCTTAAGACCTTTTTGCATGAACAAGCATTGTGTTATCACAGTTGATGCAGGTTTATATGGAATTGGTGGTGTACTCTCACAAAAGTGTGGAAATGAGTGGACTGTATGCTTTGCTTCGAGAACCCTAAAAGAGACTGAAAGGCGTTATGCCGTCATAGAAAAAGAATTACTCGCATGTGTACGGGCAATTGAACATTTTAGAAATTTTATTTGGGGTGCCAACTTTACTTTGAGAACAGACCACAAACCCTTGATTAACATACTTTCCCCACGTGCAGGGTGGAACTCCACAGCTAGACATCCAGGTTGCAAGAATATTGTTTTAAGGCTGAGTTTGTCCCAGGAAAATAAAATGTTACAGTAGACTTTTTGTCACGTCATCCTTGTCACTCAGATTCAGAAATAAAAGATGATGAATTAGAAATTGTTACTACTATTCAGGATGTTGTAGTAGGTGCGTTTTCAGACATATCTGAGGAGTCATGGAAATCTAGTTAAGAGAATGATTCTCCATGGAAGTTAATGAAGGAAGATATTCTGGAAGGCTGGCCTAGGAGGAAGGATATTAGCGAAGAACTTGTTCCCATGTTTAATGTTTCAGATCAATTAGAGTTAGATGGTGATTTTGTATATAAAAGTGGAAAGTGCGTTCCACCATTTGGAGTGCGTGAGATGATTCTTAAATTAGCCCATAAGTCACATCCAGGAATGTCTGCTATGAAACGTTTAATTAGATCTTATTTTTGGTGGCCAGGAATGGACCGCATGACAGATCGGGTTGTTAGGGAGTGTGATGTTTGCATTTCTAATGAAAAAATGTTTAAAGTCTGTGGTTCTCCTCTTAAAAGTACTGAATGGCCAGAGGAACCCTGGAAGAAATTGGCATTTGATATATGTGGTCCTTTCTTAAATCTTCCATTAGATTTGCATTATGCGTTAGTTCTAGTAGATTACCACTCAAAATGGCCAGAGGTCAAATTTGTTCCGATGGCTACCACAAATAGAGTTGTTGAATTCTTTAAAGAGATCTTCGCAAGAGAAGGTTGCCCATCAATCATTGTCACTGATAATGGGGTTCAGTTGACTTCAAAAGATATGGAAGAGTATCTTAAATGTCACAATATCAAACATGTCGCTACATCATTGTATGCACCACACGAAAATGGTCTGGTTGAACGCTTCCACCGGGTACTAAAAAATTACATATATTCTTAAGCAGACACATGATTGGAAGAATGATTTAAGGGAAAGATTGTGGATGTATAGAATTACTCCACATTCTGTTACTGAAGTCAGTCCATTTCGTCTGTTGAAGGGAAGAGAGCCTGTTTCTCATATTTGTCCTTGGTGGCTCAAGGAGAAGTGTGGTAATAACATCAGGAATGATTGCAACATTATGGATACTAGCATTATTGTTAAAGAAAAACAAAAAATATATAGAGAATGGTATGACAGTAAATGGAATACCAAAGAGCATAATTTTAGAGTAGGTGAATATGTGAGAATTAAAAAACCTGGTTTCCTAAGGAAGTGTTCGAGCAAGTTCTCTAAACCCATTAAAATCACCAAAGTTTTTAGGAATTCGCTTATAGCTCAGGATGGTAAGATTTGGAAGGTCAGACGTATTTCTAAGTGTCCTCTGGATGCTAGGTCCATCCATAATTCCTGTCAGGTGAATTATAATTGCTTGCCTTCAAATTTACCTGTTTCCACCAAGTCTCAGGAGTTACCTCACACTGGTGGTGATACCACAATGTTACACAATGATTCTGTTGCTCTGAGAGTTAAAGACTCTTCTCGCCCAAGGGTTTTACCCACGAAATTGTTAAGTTATGTTAGATAGTTTTTTTTATGCTCTTGTTAAATATTAGTTGCTTATTTATCTGGTTTTTTTTTTATAAATAAGGGAGGTATGTTGTATTCTTACATATCTGTTTACTATGCTTGTTGTTTTTCCTCTTACATTCCAGTTCCATTTAGAATGTACTTGTAGAACCTCAGCTTGCCCTGGGCCAGTTGTACTGGGCTTCCCTGAGCATCTGAAGGTTCCTGTTGCTTTGCTGCATTTACCTATAATAAATATCCTTAAATATATTGGATTCGAAAGCGTGGAATGGGTATAGAGGGTCCCTATGTACATCCCTGTTGGTGGATTTGGCAATGCGACGGAAAGAACTTAAGGAAGTGTTGAACCAAGAAATGTAATTCATTCTATGTTACTCAGAAAAGTGTTTTACGTTGCTGCTGATGCAAATATGATCCTGTATGTGCAACTGATAAAATCAATAAAATGTTATCCAAAAAAAAATATATATATATATATTGGATTCAAATTTCTTTCAGTACTACGCTTGGGTGAACTTTTACGTGAGCTTACCTGACTACCCACAAATAACTTACAGAAAAGTAGCCTCCTTGGGTAGCTTATTAACACAACGTAACATGCCTCCAACAGTACAGACTGGTTAAGTAAAAGACAGGCTTATAGAAATGTTCAAAATGGAAGGCATGTTAGTTTGTGGTTAACAAGCTTTTTTACAGACTCAATTAATGGACAAATAAGAAAGGTTAAGCAGTACAACACATCTGACACTAGGCATGTGGTATATGTACTGGAATGTACTTGTGGGGAAAGAATTGTAGGGAGAACTGTCAAGAAGGTGAAAATTAGGATTCAGCAGCACATCCGTGCAATCAAGAGTAAGGATTTCTCCTATGCCACTGCAAAATACTTTTGGGAAGAAAATTATGGCAATATAAAAGAACTGTAATATTATGGAATTCATCTGATCCCCAAAATCAGAAGAAAACATTAAGGAGAACAGAATCCATGTTGAGAATACTCATGAGAACATAGGGCCCGTAGGGACATAATCTGGATGCAGAATTCCATGTTAGCTTATAAGGAAGATTGTGACGCGAGTATGCTAAAAAATAAAAATAATAATCTGTTCAAATGTAAAATTATGGATGAAAATAAGGGATGATCCCATCAGGGTTAATATGTTTGTACTGTGCCTTTCAATATTACCCCTCTTTATTCAGTTTGAGAATGTCTCAGTATTTGACTAATATCTTTTAAAATATACACAGTGAAAGAGATGAGAAATATACGGAAACTTTAGTTGGATAACATTATGATAAACACACCTTGCTTTTATGCCAGGGGACTGCACATGTACGTTCAAGATATGAGCCCTTTATTTGAATCCAAGCTCTGTTTTGCACTTTGGCCTTATGCAACTGAGTTATTTTGGAAATTCTATCCTCTTTAATCCAAACAACTACTTTAATGACCCACTCCCCTCCTACTGTTTGGCTGCTACCTTCCAATTTATCATTTCTATTTGGACTGCAATAATCAACGCCTCCCTTCTACAAGGGTCGATACCTGATTCTCTAAAAGCCGGTCAAGTCATCCCCATCTCAAATAAACTTACGTTGAATCCTGCCTCTCCAGACAACTTTAGAGCAATATCCAATATCCCACTCCTAGCGAAAGTTCTGGAGAAATGGAGAAATGTGTACAACTTCAATTGAGCCAAAACATAAACAACTTCAATCTACTAGACGATTTCCAATCTGGGTTCAGACCAGAGCACAGCACGGAAACTACCATTCTCCATTTTGTGGATGATGCTCTCCAAGCCCTTGACCAGGTCAACCACGAGAAACTTCTTAAACGCCTCAAACCCAGGATGGAACTGGAGGGATCCGTGCTCAAATGGTTTGGATCCTTCCTCCAGAACCGTTCCCAGAGTTTCTTAGTCAACATAAATGTATCTGCTCCCTCTCCGATTACGGTCAGAGTCCGCCAAGGATTAACTCTTTCCCCTACCCTCTTCAATCTCTACCTCTAACCACTAGAAGTACTACGTACCGCCAAAATCTTCTACCACATGTATGCCGATGATATTCAGATCTACATCAAAATCTCTTCTCTGGAGGAGATCTATTCCCTGAATGAGGCCCTGAAGTTGACTGTTCAGTGGCTCACCTCCAAGCAGCTCAAACTAAATGCATAAAAAACAGAGTTCCTTCTAATCTCACCTCCAAAAGCAACTCTGACATTCGGGAATGGACTAAAACGATCACAGCTCTAAACTGCTCAGCGACCATATTGGACTCTGCCAAATCTCTCGGAATAACCCTAGACAGCAACCTGGATATGCGTGACCACATCAACTCATTGGCTAAAACCGCCAGGTGTCACCTGAGCTATCTGAGAAAACTAAAACCATTCCTTGACACTTCCGACCTAAAAATAGCAGTCCAGACACTAGTTATCTCCAGAATCGAATATGGATGCCCTACCCTTTCTGGCCTATCCAAGATCTCCACTGCCCCCCTAAAAGCTTGCCTCAATGCCACCGCCAGACTCCTAACAGGCTCAAAAAAATGTGATCATATCTCATGCATCTGAAAGCTCTGAACTGGCTTCCTCTTGAAGCCAGAATCCAACTCTAACTGGCGTGTTTCACTCACAAGGCGCTACACACGAAATCCCCTGTATTTCTTGCCCAGAAACTCATGGTGTCCGCAGGAGCCAGAAACTCCCGGTCCGCCAGAGACCTTTTGCTCCAGCCACCCTGCTTTCGAAAGAATAAATCCTACAATCATGCATTTTCTGGGGCTGCACCAAGAATATGGGACTCGCTGCCTGCCGCCCGTCATCAGAAGAATTCCCTCACTGGAAATTTTGAAAAAGGAAGCCAAAACCTCTCTAATGGGTAAGTTCCTCTCATAACTCTTGATTTTGCACACAACGTTCAGTGACCTTGCTTTATTTTGTTGCTAATACACCTTGCACCTCCCTGTACTCTCACACATGCAACTCTTGGACTTTCTCGACATTTCGACTTGAAAATTGTATGCACCTTTTTTAGTTTTAGTCCCAAATGTTTCACCCCCCTGCCTTTGTCTTACTTGTATCAAACTTTTTGTCCCTGTAAAGCGCTCTGATACCCTAACGGGTCATGTTTGCGCTCTATAAAACACCAAATAAATAAATAAATGAATAAAATAAATACATACTTGTAAAGTGTTATGATATGGATTTATATAAGATGGACCGTATGTAGCTGACTCAAGATCAACTTTAATTGCACTTTTCAATCCACAAATTTATTAGAAATCACAACCTATGCAGTTTGTTAACATACACTGTAGGTGTGTATATATACTTTAATGCTTTTGCTTTTTACTATACTGGTACTGCACCCTGTGAAGTTTGGGTTTTAGGCAAAGTTTAAACCAATTGAAATATATGCAATAAGCCTAGCAAACTACAGCAATAGAAAAGATACAGAGGTATCAGTTTTTGAAGTGCTGTTTCAACTTTGGAATCAATCAAAAACCTAGAAGTGGAATGTTTTTATAAATGAAATACAAATGTGGAATAATAAGTTTAATCAATTACACAAACTTTTCATCCCTGTTGAACACATTAGAGCTCATCAGAGAGGTATTGATTTGTTGTGACACAAGGTAATACCCACTAAAAGTCAAAGCAATACCCTTTCGGGCTTGGAGTGCTGCATAAATTATGCAAACAATTGAGCAGGAAAGTCTGGATAGTTCCCAAAGTTTAGGTAGAGAGCAACTCTGTTATATGGAGCACCCTGCAACACCATCGACACTCTGAATCTGCTCACCCCAACTGTCTGATTCTCCAGCAAAGTTTTTAAGCATAGGATTAGCATAGTGCCATCCACGTTGAGCTAGAGAATGCTCTCTAATGAGCTCTAACTACAGTGGAACACATGTCAGGGGTTTCTTTTATTCATTCCAGGTTGGCTTTGATTATATTTTACCAATCCAAAGCTGTAATATTGTGCTCGGAGTGGTTTAAGGCTGTAGACATTTTTTCAGCTCAGCGTGGCTGGAACTTGCTAATCCTATACTTGAAGACTTTGCTTCAAAAATTGCAAAAGTCTTTGTCACTCTCTAGCTCAGCCAGTGTATTTATGTGATTTTGTGGTTGTGCTTACCGCATAATTATGGATTCTCTGCATTTGCTAAATAATTTTATATATCCTACAAATTTCACAAAAAATATTGTTTGTAGCTAAAATGAATTAAACTAACACTGCCAGGGAATGTGCTGCACAATTTGCAATAATTGCCACATATTTATATAACCTTGCCACATAAATTAGGCTTCCATGCTGCCTCAATAGTGGTAAAGGCTAACATTATGATGACAAAATCCATATTCCACAGGACCAAGTGAAATATTTTCCATAATTCATGTTTCCCCCTAAACATGTAATATTACACACATACACTGAAAATTAAATCTCACAAGGTTATCTTCGAATCTAGCATTACAAGTCATTTGAAAACTAACTAAACAGCATCCTGGTTCAATTAGGAAACCGAAGTAAATGAGTTGCTGCCTTGCTTGTGCTCTCTTTTGTTTACTCCTGCAACACCTCCTGAGTTTGTATCCATGACAAACTACACAGTCAGACCCAGACTCTGTATTTCTAAATTGCAGATTCTGCGTCAACTCCATGGGTTTTGAATACCCTAGTTTCATTAAGAAAGCACTGTACTTGTAACAAACACTGGCAAAGCTAATAGGTCTTGCCTTTTGGACATATTGTCTTTCTGTTTGTAGATGCTGTGCAACACATCCAAAATTATGGCGGGAGGGGAGAAACACAGGAAGAGGGCAACAAGGACCAGGGGGAGTGGGCAGGGGCAGAAGCAGGAACGGGAGAGAACAACACAGAGCATGGGAAGGGGTTCTTGGAGAAGACCATGATTGACAGAGTAACACACGGCCCGGGGTCAGGGAACTGTTTGGTGGAGGAAGTACATGAGAGAGAGGAAGACAGAGTATCGAGACAGGGGGGCTCTAGGAGGAGCAACAAAATATGCATGTAATCTCATGGTGTACATAACCAAAAAGAAGTTCCCCAAAAGGGGGTAGTGGAAGGCTGCAAGTCAGACAATCAAAAGTATGATAAAGAGGATATACTGCATTGGAGGAATAAACAATATGGGACGAGGAAAGCCATCTAAATAAGAAGCAAGCAAATAACAGTGACAATAAAGCCAACTAATGGTAAGCACTGGGCCAACTGCAAGCCCACTACCTTTCCTAGTAATCTCCCTTAAGTAACCTAAAAAGCAAACATGTTATTGCAAAGAAGCTGATTTTTGTGTGTTAAACCGGACTCAGAATGAAAGTTGCTGCCACAATATAAGCAATTCCTAACCAGAAGAAAACCTACCCTGCAGGCAATCCTTATTAGTAACTGATCAAAGTCTGTGGAAATAACTCCCAACACACAACCAAACTACTAAACACCTACACCATCCAACAAGCTTCAGACAAACAACTCTGCAGACCAACGAAAAGGACACCATTTGATGCTACAAGTTCCTGCCCTCTTGACCCACTGTCTATACTTGTGTAACATGGCCGAATTACTAAGTAAAGTACAAGTTTGTTACTTGTTATGGTTTAAATGGACTAGTTTATGTTGCTCATCGCTCTATTGCCTTTAAGCTAGGTCTGCACTATATCAATACCACATACATACATACTGGCCAGCTGACATCACGAGCAGATAATTGTGCAAAACACAAAGAAAATACATTAATACATCATCAACACTATACTTCTATAATTAAGTTTGGATAACATTTTGCTTCAATTCTCAGTTTTGCACACTTATGATTACTTCAAGTTCCAAAAGAAATTGCGACAGATCATTTACTAAGGAAGTAAGTAAACTGCACACCTAATGTAAGGCTTTTAGCGATACATAAAGACGTGGTGAACAAAACTACTATCCTCATATCCTAGGCTGACAAATTACAAAATCTCTGTTAACTTTCCTCTGCAGACTTTTCAAGAAATAATATATATATATATATATATATATATATATATATATATATATATATATATATATATATATTAGTTATCCGATTATCTTTTGCAAATAATCATGCAGCACACCAAGGGATTCTTCAAAAATGGGTCTCCTTTATTTTGACGAGACACCTATCTACGCGTTTCGATAGCTTCACGCTACCTTGCTCACGACATAGTGTTTTCATTTCCGATAGTTTAAAAACATTTCAGACAGCAAGAAGGGACTACTCAGATTACAACAAACCTTCCTTTCTTTCGTAGAAGAGGTGTTGCCATCTTGGAGTGGTTTCTCTAATATGTATCGTTTCAAGCAAGTGCTCCAAGACGAACATTTTTTCACAACATTAACTTTGTTAGGCACACCCTTATAAGTAATTAATTCTATTAAACCTTAATTACTTTCCATAAAGTGCAAGTGCGTATTACAACTTCCAAGGGAGAACCAAAGCATTAAAAATAAAGCGACATTCATGTTCCTTAGTACTTTAGCCTGCGTTTCTTTCATGTGACTATTTTTTTCTATAAACATTCTATTGCAAAGTGCAAGTGCTTATGTAAACTAATACTCATTCTAAAAATGTTACAAAGTGCAAGTGCTTTTGTAAACAATCTTCGAATTAATAAAGTGCTAGTGCTTTAGTAAACCCAATTTAACTTTCTCAAAATCATTTTTTGGGAAACTATTTTCCAGTACTAGATTAAAAAAGTTCTTCATCAAAAAATGCTTGTACTAAGTTACATGTCCGCCTTACCTTTAGAAAAACTTAGAAAAACTAGTTATGTTACTCCTTTGTTAGTGTCCCTCTCTTCACTTACTTTTGACTAAATTCTTTTCTTTTTAAAACAAACAATGAAAAAGAAACATGTGTTAACAGCACTTTCCTATTTCGATAATTACTTAATTTTTCTTTACAGGGACATCCAATTCTTACTTTTAATTGTCCTTACTTTTTCTTAAAGGCAAGTGAACAGATCCTCATCTACATTCAAACCATGCGGTTCTTGACAGTCAAACTCCAGTATATAATAGGTCTCCAGTTTACGGAGTTCTTTCTCCCTATCCCCTCCTCTGTTTTTCTTAGGGATTTCCGCTATGCAACTATACTGTAGACCTTCTGGATTACTTTGATGATGTTTTTCAAAGTGTCTAGCAATAGAATAAGTCCTATCCTTATTGACTATAGCTCTTCTATGCTGTAGAATGCGTTTAAAAACCGGCAAAGTGGTACTACCTATATACACCTTCTTACAGGGGCATTGTAACCAATATACCACAAAGTTGGATCTACAGGTTAGGTGTCCTTTAACCTTAATGGTTTTATCAAAAATAGTAGTAAACTGCATGCAATTCACTCCATGTTGACACGCCTTACATTTAAAACATTTTAAAAAAACTGTTTTACTTAACCAACTTGATTGTCCCGATTTTCTCTGTTCAGTAAATTCACTGCTGACCATTCTGTCTTTTAATGACTTAGACTTCCGAAATGTAATGTCTGGGTATTTTTTCATCTTTGGGCCTAATACATTATCACATTTAATGAGGTGCCAGTGTTTATTCAAGATCCTTCTAACCTCTATATGGCTTGTATTAAAGGTGGTTATAAACCTACAATTACTTAAGCCATCATTCGAAATTTCTTTCCTTTTACTTGTTTTAGAGGCTTCAAATAATGCTTTTTTCCTATCAATCTTTCTGGCTTTTAAAGCGGCCCTCTTGATTACATTAGATTAATACCCTCTTTGCAAAAACCTTTCTGTCATCTCACTTTCAGTATTCAAATATTCTTCCTCGCTGCTGCAGGCTCGACAAGCTCTGTAAAATTCTCCGAAAGGAATACTTCTAATAAGTGGGGCTGGGTGGGCACTATCTGCATGAAGGATTGTATTCCCTGCAGTTGGTTTACGGAAGATTGTTGTCTCTAACTTATCCTCCCTCACCTTCACCCTGACATCTAAAAAGTCTATACAAGTTTCACTGTAATTACCAGTGAATGCTAGATTAAGAGTATTATCATTTATATCTTTCATGAATTGCTTGATCTCAATCTCCGTGCCCTGCCACAGCACGAAGACGTCGTCTATGAATCGCACCCATAGCAAAACATGCTCCAGCCAATGTTCCAATGTTGGCCCTTTGAGTACCTGCTCCTCCCACCAGTCCAGATGTAAATTAGCGTAGCTGGGGGCGAAGCAGGTACCCATCGCCGTTCCTCTCTCTTGTTGAAACAATTCATCACCGAACAAAAACATATTTTTAGTTAGACACCATCTCATCATTTCCAGCAGCATACAATTATGTCTTACAAATCTTAAAGGTCTCTGATTCAAATAAAATTCAGTAGCTTTGAGGCCATCCTCATGTTGTATACTCGTGTACAGGGTTGTTATGTCTAATGTCAATAACAACATACTATTTTCTTCCCATCTAACATCATATATATATTTCTAAAAATCTGTTGAATCCTTGATATATGAGGTTAAGGTCCTAACAATTGGGTTTAAAAAATAATCTACATATTTCGAGGTGTTTTCAAATAAACTCCCACACGAAGAGATAATAGGTCTCCCTGGTGGTGTGATGGCATTCTTGTGTACTTTCGGCAACATATAAAACACAGGCAAAATGGGATTATGTTGCTTTAGGAACTTATATTCATCCCAGTTAATTAGTTCTTCCTTTTTCCAATCATCCAACCTTTCATGATATTGTTCCTTAATCAAATTAAAATCCGTCATTTCAATCCTCTTATAGCATTCAATGTTATTTAATTGATTTAGGGCCTCCTTTTTATACAGATCTCGCCCCCACAAAACAACATTTCCGTCTATGTCCGACGGTTTTACTACTACACTCCCATCTTTTTGTATTCTCTCCACTGTTCTTTGTATTTGTGCTTTCCGAGGATTACATCCTTTTTTCCTCTTATTTCAGGTTTCTGCCTACTTACTATACAGATTTTTCAAATCTTTAGTAACATTGTCTGAACAGATATTTACATTATCCCGTGGCATCTGTGATATATATATATATGTATATATATCAAGGCTCAGTGGGGTGACAAAAAAGGAAGCAGCACTCGAACATGACACTCTTTTCCCCAGTAAAAGCAATTTAATTGGTAGGCACAGCTTCGCTTCTCAGTTACTGCTAGCGTGCGACTGCCACCTGACGCGTTTCGTTCAAATTCTCAGCGCTACAATGAGCCCCGAGGAGTGAAGCCGCTCTCAATCCATGCACCGTGCTCCACATTGGGTCCCGCATATTCGGAGCTCGTGGCCCTGTTCACATGGGGTGGTGCTTGCTCAGCGGCAGGTCTACCTCTTATTACATCAAGGCTCAGTGTGGTGACCAAAAACGAAGCAGCACTCGAACACGACACTCTTTTCCCCAGTAAAAGCAATTCAATTGGTATGCACAGCTTCGCTTCTCAGTTACTGCTAGCGTGCGACTGCCACCTGACGCGTTTCGTATTTCACTTCCTCAGAGGCACAGCAGTCGAAAGAAGCAAGCCGGGCCACATCCTCCTTTTTAATCCAACCGTACGCTGATATGCAGCTGCTCTGGATGAGACAATACGCAATGATCGATGGGAGATGTAGTCCGTAATTACTGTCCATAAATGGTTTCTTCCTTTAATAATTGCCAAATTCACAGCTCTACAATGAGCCCCGAGGAGTGAAGCCGCGCTCAACGACTGCTGTGCCTCTGAGGAAATGGAATACGAAACGCGTGTTTTTGGTCACCCCACTGAGCCTTGATAGATATATATATATGTAATTTGTTGCCATAAAGTCGGAGACTCCACTCATCAAAATGTACTATTAAGCAGGAAATCAAAAGTGCAAACTACATTTTTAAAATGTACACACACAAAAATAAAAGCAGCGTGCATCAGCCATTGTGTTTTTCAATGGCATGCAAAAAACATTTTTTTTAAACTAACCCAAAGTTAGTTTCACAGAGGTCCAGGGCCAGGTTATACCCCAGTTCTGTGCCGAGTTTAATAACACTGGCATGTTGGATACACCACCTTGATATTTGCATATACATGGAGATCAGCAGAGCATCATAGGTCTTCTTTACCTAGATCAGGGTTGCTCAAAGTACGGCCCGGGAGCCGCAGGTGGCCCTCCTGACCTTTAATTGCAGCGCCCCGGTGAACAGCAGCACTGAGCTGCTATTCACTTGCAGAGCAGGTACATTCAGAAATCTGTGAAAGAAACGGGCATACTTTATTTACACGTTAACTAAAGTAACAGTAAAGAAGAAAAGAAGTGTCCTAGACAACTTAACTTTAGTAATATCTTTAGTTTTAAAGACCTCTTGCACTAAACATGTAAAACCTGATAAACTCTCTGTAAACTACAAAAAAGTGTGCTTTATTAACATTCATGAGCGTTTTACCTTAGTAGATCAGATGATATCACTACACTGAGAGGCATTTATTAGCAGTGATAGTTTTCAAACATGATCATGAAAACATTCATGCCACCCCCATTCTGAAAACAATGCAACTAGTGAACCAAGAGACAATTCATCTGTCAGGGGCACCTTTTGTGTAGCCTTGGTTGTTATATCATTGAAACAACATTATAGTTTATTAAATAAAACACAAGAGAAGTTTTTTTTACAGCAAACGGTATATTTTAAGGGGCTCTCATATGTGGTAATGAAGAAATAGGAGGCAAAGTGAAATTAACCAATTGCCTAGGATCACACAGTTTTGTAAAGTAGGGAAGCCAGGACTGGTACCATGTTCTGTGGTTTCACATTTTGCAATTCAGTCAGCAGATGAGTATCTTTTTCCCTCTCATGTTTTACATTAGAAGTTAATGCTTTGACTTTAATTCTTGGTGCATGAGAATAGAGATTTGGTGGCAGACAGAAGTGACGTGAAGGCTTGGTTCGTAGTTTACACCATGCATCTGCTTCGCATTCCCTACGCCCACCTTTCATCACCCGGACCCTCGCATTGCTGGTATCGGTGCGGCCCTTGATCATACCACAGACAATACTTTGCAGCCCCCGGGGAAATGTTTGCAAACACCCATGACCTAGCTAGAACATCTCCATCATAGCTGCCGTCACTTCAAGTGTAGGGGGAAAGGCTCCAGTGTGGGTTTTCGACGACAGATTTCATTCCAATTTTTTGTCCCTGGTCTAATGCTAGGCTTCGGCACACAATTCCTTTGTGGTTGCTGAAGAGGCTTACCGTGAGCATAGAAGGCAAAGGCTGTCGATTGTTAAAATCTGCATTACCAAAGTGTACTACATTGCTTTTACTAGAGACTCAACAACTTAAGCCTACAGTGAGCCTTTATCGCACAAACAAAGCGTTCTTTTAATCCTTCAGATACAAGTGTAAAACAGACAAAATATAAAAATTCTTCAGATGAAGGAAACAACATTCCTTTTTTCAAAAGTCACATTTTCAGCATTGTACAGTACGCACCATACTGGCGAAACCGTACACATCCCCCACCCCCATTGCACAGAGATGGCCATCACAAAGAGGCGAGATCAGTGGATGTGGAGAATGGGAGATATTGACAGAGAATGGGTGGGGGGAGGTTACTTAAGTGCATCAAAGAAAAAGCTTTTCTGTTCCCGCTCCCTCTGGACACTTTCTGCTTCAAGCACGGAAAGTGCATTCTTCATGATATAAGAATGCTCGCTTTTGTGATGCTTCCTTTTCTAGCCCAAATTCCCTTCGGCTGTGGATTACACAACAAAGCAGAAGAGGCGTGAAATCAGAAGATTTCTTGAAACAAGTCCAATTGAAATCAAAGTTTAACTTAAAGAGACATTTTTGTCCTGGAGCCTACAAGAAAGTGGATTCTGGGTAAAGTTTACTTTAAAAAGTGATTTTTAAAAAGTATTTTCAGGCGGGAGCTCTTGAAGTTGTTATGTGGATTTATAATGTAATGGGTGCTGCTAATTTCTTTTAACAAAACGGAAGAAGTACGCTTAAATTTGCGTTCCTCAGAGTACTTTTAAACAAGGTACTTGTTATTCTGAAATCTAATTACAGATCAAATCTCTGACAACAAAATTTATTATCGATTGAACTAATGAACCTGTGCATATTTTCTTCTGCTGAGGATTAATATGTGAAAATGGATGAAACAGACCCCGAAAATTGATCCTGACTGGGCCTGGCTTCAATGCAATGTTTGTGGTAATTGGTGCTAGAAGTTGTCTACTCAAGAGTGGTGGCATTCTGGCGCCCCTCTGAAGTGCTTTCTAATTGCTAATAGGATAGGCTACAAGTGATTATCCGGCTGTGGGAAGGATTATCCAGTACAAAGTTGATAATATAAGCCTTTCATGTTGAACAGGTGAACAGCAGAGTGACAAAAGAAAATTCCATATGCAGTATTTTAGAATGAGGCGGGCAGCCCAGTAAACATTTTCCAAATTCATGGCCGTGGTTGGAGCCATTAGTGTGGGCAAAGGCCACTGTATTAATTCAGCGGCCTTTGTTTCGCTGGCACCGCGGTGTAATACAGTACGCGGAGAGCAGAGCTAAGCGACTGTGGACTAAGCCATGCGTGAAATTGCGGTTGAAGTTCAAGTAAGAGCCTGTGTGCAATATGGTCGGGTGTACATTTTTTGTCTTCAATTGACCAACAAAAGAATGCTCAACTCTTTCAAAAAGTGTTTTGGTTCCAATCGAGATAGCTTAATGCGGCGACTTAAACTATTAAGTATGCGTGGTCTGCAAAGCTTATTGGCATATTGATGTTTGGCATCACTGTCAACACAGCAGAGCACTTCTTTACAAAGAGCGAAGTAACAGGATTTCAATCAGGCAAGATATATCTTTTTGGAAGAACTCCAAATGATTCATTAACGAACCTTTGCACATACCAGTGCAAGACCATTTTGCACGAGGATTCTTTCCCATGAAATCGAATTGCACACATTTTACACCAGTCTACATTACAGATAGGTTTTAGCACTAGGGAAAAAGTGATGAAATGCATTACAAAAACAGTTTATAACAGCTTATAAATCAATGTACCTGTCACAGAGATCGTAAACAGACGTTGGGTGGAAAATGTTTCTTTAAAGAAAGAGCAAACTCGCTCCACACTGCATTTGCTACATTTGTAATCACAAATTAAAACAGATCAATGTTTCCTCAACAGTGACCTCTTTCACATTTTAGTAGTATTTTTCTATCTCCTCGTGAAGTACCTATGGCACAAAAGTCTACATTTCTTTTTCTGCTACACTTGCCCCAATGTACATGTAAATGTTGTTTGCTTCTTTTCACATCATACCAGCAATAAATGGTGCAGATGTGCTTGGCATTTTGTTTTTTATTTTGCACCGGCCTAAAGTTTCTGTAATACAGCATTAAATGCTCATAGAGGTTTATTCAAAGCACAGACTTTTCTCTTACAATGAGACCAATTTACCAATTTAGCATAAAGCCATGCAGAAAAATGCCCCAGACACCCTGTTCGAGGGTTGCTATTAATAACAATAACAATAGTTTCAGTTTCAGTGCCTCCAAATTAACTGATAGACATCCCATGAATTTTATGATACTGAAATAGATGTATTCAATCATAACAAAACCATTGCAAACAAGCACTGGCAAAGCCAATAGGCCATCGCCAATATTTAAAAATAAATTGGCCAAAGGTAAAAAAAGCTTTTAGTTTCAAAATGCACACATTGCCATAGTAGTCAATGCCACTGAAAAGAAACTACTCTACAGTGAAATTAGCAAATGGCTAACGTGAGCTCACCCATCACCCCAATGCTTTATGCTGTAGGCGGCAGAAGCAAATTATGAATGACACAACAGACCAAAGGGTGAAGAGGGCTGGCTGAAAAGTATATAATGTATATAATTTTAGTAACAAACACATCCATGCACAAAAGAATTGAAGAAAAATAAGAAATAGGCATTTACACAAAACTTTAATACGGCTAGTGAAAACTGTTTGTTTCCTGTTTCAGCTTATGAGCATAATATCAAGTGACTTTGAAGACTACATCTGTTCATTAGGAGGTTTTAATTTTTTGAGTCCAAGAAGCTGGATATTCAGAGCCCTCTCACCCCTGTATCTCCTTCAGTTCGCAAGGATTGTTGCTAGCAAGGGGGGTTTTCTGTAACTGAAGGTGAGCCAGGGATACAGAATGAGAATTGTTAAGAGCAAAAAGCCATATGAAAGAGGAGAATCAAGTTAACAGTAGGTAACTTTTTTCCACCTCACATAAGATTGATGTTGAGATTTCATATCCAGACCATTGCCAAATTTGTAAACTACCAATTAATTTTGCTTCATATGCTACATCAACTATTATGGTTAGCTTTGGTTCAGGTTTGTTGGAAGCTACAATGGCGAGGTGGAAAGTTCCAAGTTGGGAAAATCACTGGCAAAGGCCAGCGAGGTCGAGGCCTTCATGGAAAAGTGCATGAGTTTTGTCCTAGTTTTAGGACGGGTCAGCAGAAAAGTTAGTGTCAGTGGTAAGTCCTCACTGGATATGTTGAGCCCACTTTTGATACCACTCACTGGAATCCTACATTCAATACCTTGAATCTAACGAACAAGTTACTTACCTTCGGTAACAATATATCTGTAAGAAACATAGGTTAGTTATAGATTCCTTACCTTAGAATTACCCCCAGGCATCAGACTGGATACGGAAAGTTTTTCGTCAGGTGTACTCCTGCACATCGGAAGGTGGCTTCGGTCGACTCTGCGTCCGTCCTCAGCATCGTGGTCGCTGGGATGACGTCGCGGTAGCTACTTAGATGCCGCCCTCGCGCGCTGATGTCAGTTCTGTACACGACTTTCCACGCCAGAAGCGCAGAGCCATGCAAGACACTGACCACTGGTGCACAAAACTAGGGCCCTGAAAGGATGTTCTTAACCCTAGAAGTCAGTTCGCAGAACGGGGAGGATGGGTGGGGCGGTAAGGAATCTATAACTAACCTATGTTTTTTACAGATATATCGTTACCGAAGGTAAGTAACTTGTTCATCTGAAAGAAACAGTTAGTTATAGATTCCTTACCTTAGAACAGATACCCCAGCAATACCAACCCCAGAGGTGGGCCTGCAAACTAAGTTCACACCAGAAAGTCCTGGAGAACAGACCGGCCAAAGAAGCTGTCTCTCCAGACTTGGCTGTCCAGGCAGTAGTATTTTGTGAACGTGTGCAGAGATGCCCACGTAGCTCCCTGATAGATGTCATTAAGGGGGACTCCCCATCCCAAAGCAGTGGTGGCCGCTGTCACCCTGGTGAAATGGCTGTGCAGTCCCACTGGAGGCTCCTTCTTTGCCAAAGAATAGCAAGCTTTGATATATAGAACAACCCACCTGGAGATGGTCCGTTTGTATACGGCCCGACCTTTCTTAGTGCCCACGTACCCATCAAAGAGCTGATCGTCCAACCGGAATTGCTTTGTGCGATCCAGATAGAAGGAAAGTGCATGTTTTGGATCCAGACGGTGGAGCCTCTCTTCCTCTTTTGAAGGATGCGGAGGCGTAAAGAAGGTGGGCAAAGTGATGGTTCGGCCAATGTGGAAAGAAGTAACCACCTTGGGAAGAAAGGAAAGTCTAATTCTAAGGACTACCTTGTCCGGATGGACAGCCAGAAAGGGAGGCTTGGAAGAAAGAGCTTGTAGCTCACTCACCCTGCGTGCAGAGGTGATGGCCACCAGAAAGGCAGTTTTCAAAGTAAGAAGCCTGAGAGGACAGTTATGGAACGGCTCAAAGGAAGCGCACATAAGATAGGTAAGCACCAAGTTGAAGTCCCACTGGGGCATTATTAAGGGAACAGGAGGAAAAAGATGAGTAATGCCCTTAAGGAATCTATTTACAACAGGGGACTTGAAAAGAGAAGGCTGATCAGAAAGACTAAGGAAGCCTGAAATGGCCGAGAGGTAGCCTTTGAGAGTGCCCAGAGAAGAGCCCTGCTGGGCCAAAGAAAGGAGGAAGAAGAGAACCTCAGAAAAAGGGGCGTAAAGGGGATCCACAGCCTTTGCTGTGCACCATGCCACAAATTTGTTCCATCGGCAGGCGTATACCGTCCTAGTGGAGGGACGCCTGGCTGCCAAGATAACATTGCAGACTTCGGGAGGCAGGTCAAACGACGTCAACTGGCGCCGCTCAATCTCCACGCAAGGAGGTGGAGGCTGGACAAGTTCGGGTGGAGGACTGTCCCCTCCTGCTGCAACAGAAGATCCTCCTAAAGAGGCAGTCGGATCGGAGGATCGATGGCCATGTTGAGCAGCTCAGGATACCAGACTCTTCGTGCCCAATCCGGAGCCACAAGAATGACTTGGGACCAGTCACGCTTGATCTTCATCAGCACTCTGGGCAGAAGTGGTATAGGAGGAAAGGCGTATAGAAGACCGCAACTCCACTCACGACGAAAAGCGTCACCTAGCGAGTGCTGCCTTGGAAATTCCAAAACGCAGAATTGCTGACATGGCGCGTTCTCTTCGGTGGCGAGTGAAGACGCCATTCGTGATCCATCATGTATCTGCGGCTGAGTTTGTCCGCCCTGGTGTTCAGGGAACCTGCCAGGTGTTGAACCACCAGGGATGTGCCTTGATGTTCCAGCCATGACCAGAGGCGGAGGGCATCCTGACATAGGGTGCACGACCCCACCTTGCCTTGTTTGTTGCAGTACAACATGGCGGTGGTTTTGTCTGTGAACACCGGCACCACTCTTCCCCGGACAGAGGGAAGGACTGCTTTCAGTGCAAGAAGAATTACCCGAAGCTCCAAAAGGTTGATGTGGAGCCTGGACTCCACCATGTGGCCGCCCCATCCCAGAAGTAATGCATCGGTCACCACTGTGAACTCTGCTTGAGGAAGGGATAGGGATCTGCCGTCGACCCTGATGTTGAGCCCACTGGAACTTCAGGTCCCACTGCAGAGCCCGCATATGCCATGTGGCATGTGGCATGGTCCACCAGCAAGATGCAAGAGGAGATCAGGCCCAGTAGTCTGAGGGTCATTCTCACCGAAATCCAGGAGAGAGGCTGAAACATTAGTATCATAGCCTAAAAGTCCTGGACTCGCTGCTCGAGAGGATAGGCCCAAAACTGCACTGTGTCCAAAACAGCTCCAATATCAGAGAGCATCTGTGAGGAAGTCAGGCGTGACTTTGGCATGTTGATTGAGAACCCCAGCGAAAGCAGGAAATTCGCTGTGGGCTGGAGGTGAGAGAGGACAGTCTTGGGCGAGCTTGTCTTCAACAGCCAGTCGTCGAGATAGGGGAAGACTGGCACCCCTCATCTGCGCAGATGAGCTGCGACCACTGCCAACAACTTGGTGAACATCGAGGGGCGCTGGTAAGACCACAGGGGAGCACTGTGAATTGAAGGTTCTTGTTGCCTACTGTGATCCGCTGGTAGCACCGATGAACAGGCAGGATGGAAATGGGGTAATAGGTGTCCTGCCAGTTCAAGGCCACCATCCAGTTTCTAGGTTATAGGTTCTAGGTTAGACAAGACCTGAGCCAGAGTGAACATTTTCAACTTCTCCTTTTTGAGGAAGTTGCTGAGGGCTCGCAGATCTGACATGGGGCCGAAAGGAGCCACGGCCATGCAGAGGTTGCTGAACTTGCGGTCTTGTGGGTGGCATATGGTTGGTGAAGCTCAAAACCCCCTTTCCTGGCCACAAAAGGGGCAAAAAGCAGATGGGGGACGGGTGGGCACTGAAAGGCCCAAAGTCTTGTTTCAAGCCTGCGAGTCCTTAAAGCGCTCCAGAGCCATGTCTGCATGGTCTCAGAAGATACGGGTGCCATCAAAGGCATGTCCAGAAGGGAAGCCTGGACATCCCCAGAAAAGCCAGAAGTTCTGAGCCAGGCATGGCGTCAGACGGCCACCGTTGATGACATTATTCTGACTAGCAAGTCGGTGGTGTCAAGCCCACAATGAATAGTGAACTTTGCCACATCTCTCCCATCTCATACCGCTTGGGAGAGAATGGCCCAGGCATCCTCTAGGACCTGTGGCAGCACCTGCGCAACCGTTTACCACAAGGAGTGGGCGTAACTGCCCAATAGGCATGCAGTGTTCATAGACCATAATGCAAGGTTAGTGGAAGACAAAATCATCTTCCCCCAACTATCCAGTCTCTTGGATTCCCTGTCCAGGGGTGGAGAGGGAAACGCACCCTGTGAGGTAGAGGCCTGAACCACCAAACTCTCGGAGGTAGGGTGGTAGGTAAGGAATTATGCATCGCAGGAGCGGGGTGATGCCTGCAGGCAACTGTCCTATTCACAGGGCCCCCCATGCTGGTCTTGGACCAAGTTCCCAGAGGGACATCAGTCAAGGCTTAATTAAAAAGCAGGAGGGATTCCGAGGAGGTGACACCCGGCTGCAAGACCTCTGTCAAGACATTTGTCTTGACTTGCACCAAAGGGAGCCGAAGGTCCAGGACATCGGCTGCCATTCTCACCACCATAGTATTTGAAGCTCCCTCCCCTGTAGACAAGTTAGGGAGAGAAAGCTTGCCAGAATCTGGGGAGGTATCCAGGCCAATGGCCTCACCCAATTCCTCATACTAGTCTCCCGATCATCCTCCATTCCTAGCCCCTCAAAAGAAGGCTAAAGATTCGATCTAGGATCCAAGGGTGCCGTCAGAACCAGAATCTCGATAGACACCGATCCGGCTCTGAGTCATAGGGGGTGAGAATGAGGCTGGCGCCAGTGGCACCAGTAGTCTCGGCGCAGCAGCCGGCGCTGTGGAAGGTCACAGGGGAATGCCCGGTGCCAGTTCAGATCTACCGCAGATCCACTGGGGGGCATCGCGCTGGTGTGTAACCCGATGGAGCCCCTCCTGAGCTTTTGGGGCCCGAAGGCATGCCGGGAGGATCAGGTTGCCCAAATATGAAGCACATGCAATCATAGAAGTCTTTTAACTGGACAGGGGTTGCTCCGGTCCCTGGAAAAACAGCAAAGCGTGAAGCCAGGCAAGGCGAGAGTTTGGCAGAACGAGGACTAGGGCGTTGCGGCTCCTCCGTAACATCGGCTGACAGATATGGAGACATTGAAGCACGCATTGACTTCTTGTGCTTCTTATGCTTCTTACCTGCCCCACTCGAAGACTTCAAGTGGGAGAATGAACAGGACCGGAAATGAGACCTCCGAGGCAAAAAGCCTAGAGTCGAGCACTGGGCTGCAAGCAGCTTTAGTGACCACCTCCTCAAAGCCTTCAGAGCCGTAGTCTGGCAGTCGGTGCACAACTTCAAGTCGTGGTCACTCTCCAGGCACCAGAGATAAACTAAGTGTGGATCCGTCACCGATATTGTGCGATGGAAGGCGACGCACAGTTTGAATCCAGAAGTATTCTTCGACATTGAGGAGAAACCTATATGCCAAAACTTTGACAAAATGTCGCAAAAAAAGCCTGTTAAAAAGTGACAGAGGGTAGCTCTCTTCACGGATCTGCGCTAGCTGGCGTGGAAAGGAAAGAACAGACATCAGCGCGCTGAGGTGGCACCTATATAGGTGACGCAATGCGAAGCCGGCTGACGCCACCTGCCAGTGCTGAAATCTGCAGCTAGATGTCTTTATCAAATGGCAAGGGTACTAGCAAATCCCTTTCTCTGTAGGTTCTAAGGAATTCAGTTATGTGGGATTTAACTTCTTGACAAAATCTGCTAAAAGTGTTGAGGAAAAGGCTGGTAGAAAGCACCAGCTCAGCCAATGACAGACTCCCCAAAAGCCATTTAACCTCACATTTACTGAACTATCACAAATAAAATAATTTTGCTCAGAATATCAGGTTAGGAAAAACAAAGGAAGGGAGGAATGACCGATGTGTCTTTCCTACTGACTTTTGCTAATCTATTTCTTCAAAAGAACTCAGGGTAAGACTAAAGTACACATTAAGATCCAACACCACCGGAAATTATTCTCAACACATTATTACAACTTTGTGCGCCCCTGTTTAATGACTGAAACAAGCAAAGAAAAGAGTCTCAGCAATACAGAAACGTGCCATTGGCCCAAACCTAAAATTATGCCAGAAAAAATACATTTGGAAACCCCAAGTGTATGAATTCTACTCACAATCAGCAATCAGTGACAGACAGTATGATGAGCAAGACCATGTTTCTTTTCTCCCCGCCCCAGCCTCTTATATTTCTTCAGCAATCACAAGGACTGACAAAATAAGCATTACAGAATTTAAAGAAACTGCCTATACGGCCCACCTCCTAGTTAAGGTTTATATCACCTTAGTGTCACATTGTAATTGTAATGAACCAAATATATTACCCTTGCAGGTAGATCAAGAGTGATGAGATAAAATTAAGAAAGACAGTGATGGAAAAAGATGATGTACACGCACACGTGAACTGTAACAATGAATTTAATTTTTAATTGTTTTGATTTTATTTTTTTAACTGTACTAGCAAGTACATTTTGGTCAAAATATTTACACGACCCCCTTATGGAATTAAGAATCATTTATAGTTTTAACCAAGCTGTATTTTTCCAGGCTTTTGAAATTTTTGCTCCACAGGATATTTACAATTTTAAGCGGCCAATTACTAAAAATATACATGTTTTGGCTGGCATTAATAAAAAGAGAAATGTTGGCATGTTATTCATTTTCTTAGGAAATAGTTTGAAGCAAAACCACAACTCTTGCGTAGCATTATGCTCCTAATTATATGGTGAAAAATAAACAAATAGGCACATCACATTTTTTGACTGAGATTTGACTGAGTGCAAGCAGAAAGTCCCTTGAAGGTTAAGAAGTCGAGCCGGGGGCATGTTCCCTTTTATATGCAACTGCTTTATTTAATACCACAATAAAATCCAGGGCTAAATAATTCTTTATTGTTACAATGTCCCGTGGTAAGCTGAGAGGTATCGATGACGGGAGAGTTAACAACAAAAACGTAACAGTGTTCTCATGTGAAAACTGCGCACACAGTAATATCAGGGGTCGAAACAATATTCTGCACACAAAAAAACACGAGCAGCCTTGAGGAGCGCATTGATCAACTAGAGAGCTCGTGTGAAATGTAGGAAATAAAACTGAAATGGATTCTGCTGAGGCTTGCAGAAAACAAAATGGTTCCAGTCTATTTCCCTCATTCAATCTCTCTTCAGAGAACAAAGGCGTGGGTGAGCTCCGAGTTTAATACTTTTGTTTATTTGTGCCATGCTATGTGGGAAAAAAGAAAATGAGGGACATTTTGAAAGGACATAGCCCATTTTCCATTTCTCACGCATGCTGCTGTGATATGTAAGAGAAATTGATGTGAGCCGAGAGGATCACCGCCGTGAAGAGACAGGTTTTAATCTCAGTACAATCATTTCATGAATGTCTGACAGTATTCAAATGGCCCATATTTTATCATGTGGATCACACATATTTATGACTTGAATTCGGTTTTTATGAAATTCTGGATATTAACGGGACAGTGAGGAGACTTAACATAGATACCTCTCTATTCAGACTAGCTGGGATGCTCAAGTTTGTAAAACTGTAAACAATTATTGACACGGTATTCGTTATGAGCTAACAACGAACACTGCATTCCAAAATAATGTAATGTAATGTGGGTGTACTTGTAAAGCGCACTGCAACTCCATGGAGTATCCTGGCGCTGAAGACCGCTGGGGAACCCGTCCTGGTTTTCCCTGTGAGATGGTCCCTTTCTGGGTATCTCCAAGGTGAAACCAGGCATCCCTGGCGTCTGTGGGGGGCCGTTGTAGAGATGAGGCAAGCTTAATGCCCAGAGTGCCGAGTGTGTTCCTGGTTAGAGTAGGTACCGAGGCGAGAATTATCAAGTCCGTTTTGACCCTGGTCCATGACCCTGCCGCATCGGGAATTGAACCCTGGTCCCTGGCTGATTCTCTGCTTACGGGTCAGCCGCCTCTAACCAGTGAGCCACACCTCTCCACCCAGTGAGCCACACCTCTCCAAATACTGGCTGGAAAATTCACAGGATTATAATGAAATATCAGTGAAGCAATGCAGACAAAGAAAAAAGAAGCAGTGCGCGACCCGTAGAAGCACTACTGGTTAATTTGCAAAGTAGAAATGGCCACTCGTTTTTAATATCCGTGATGTAAGCAGCACTAGACCAAAGGCAGCCTAGAGAACATTCCTAGGAGCTTTCTAGATAGTGACCCCTTGAGACGCTGACGCTAACCCCGCAAGACACTGAACAGCTACATGTTAAGGGAGAACCCTAGTAGTCCTAGATACGCTTTGAGCCATTTTCTTGAACAGTTTTTTGCACAATTTATTTTCATGACTTCCTTCTATGGCCACAGCTCCTCAAATCAAAGAAAAATGATCCACTAAACCTCTTCAGGAAACCAGTATTACACCATGACCTGTGTTACAAAACTCTAACCTGTGCTGACTTTTTGTGTAATGTGCAGCGCACACTGGTTATTTGTGGGCCTGCACTCTTGAACAGTAGCACACTTTCAGCCAGTGTGTGCTGGAGGTTCTTAAGCTTTGGTGGGAGCAATTAGGACTAAGACGTCTCCACCCTTATGGAACCAATACAGCACAACAAGCTGGGCTCGGTCTTCATCATTCACATCAGATGCTCCGTGGCCCACGATCACCAACCAAAGTTTAGTAATCAAGTAGTCAATCATATTGTTGGTAGAAACTTTCAAATTTCTCACGCAAAGAGTGCTTTAGAATAGTGATTTACAGGAGAGAAACTTGCGCCAGTAATAATTTTATGCATTCGGGCACTGAGAATTACTAAGCCTATTAGATCATTTCTGGGATCAGGCGATTTAGGAAGTCTGATTTCTGGATCAGCCAGCAGCAAAGTTGACTCAGAATTGGTCAGTAAAAGAATTGCTAAACTTCTGCTTTTGAAGGGTAATCAAGCAGATGGGCTGGCTGCCTTGGGCAGGATTCTGAGTAGTGACACATAACTTAACTTGTAAGTCACTAGAATTTTGCTCACTGTGACTAACGTTCTGATGGGGTACAGATCAGCACTGAAGTGGACTGCAATATGACAAATCCAGGGGGATCCCTCTTGTGCGGAAAGCCTCTTGTGCACCATATCAAAAATGTATAGAGGGTTTTCGAGGCTGCCTATTGCTTACCACTGATTGGCTTTCATTTGCTTACTTTTCTTTTCAATATCTTTTCTTCCTTTTTTTGTGTACCCCCTTTCTCTGGAGTAATCGATACATTTTTCTGGGCTTTGACTAAAAGGCAATCTTTAAGGGTTGTTTTTGTTTTGTCTCCTGCATTTCGCATAGGGCATGAATTGCCAGGGCTTGACATACAAAGGGATTAACGGTGCTGGGGAGTGGGCTGGCTGCTGCACTCACTCGGCTCGTATCGTATCTGTTGCAAAAGGTGTACTTAGCATGATTGAAAATGAGAAGTTTCTTCTCTGGGAGTCCTATTAACCTGCTTCATGGACTAGTGCATAAGACCAAATGTCAGGGGCATGTTTCGGTTCCAAGTTCAGTGGAAAGTAAATTAGGTATTTGGGAGAAATATTCCTTTAAATTCTTACACTTTATTTTTCTTTTCAAATTAAGTTCAGTTTTCATGTGAAAAGTATTTGAAAAATAAAAGCAGGCAATTTTTAAAGACTGTAAATACAGAGTTCAATGTATTGTCTTAAAATACCTTAAGATATGTGTTTACTTTTCCTCCATTACTTTGAATTTCTTTTCTTCTACTTAAAACAAAATGCTTTACAAACAAGCATCTGCAAAGCCAATAGCTGGGCACTGGCTTTATAAAGGCGACCCTTATTAACTATGCCAGTGCTAGTTAATTTTGTACATTTACAAAACAGACATGAGTAAACCTAGATAAACAACATCCTTTGTGGAGTCTTAAGAAGTAAGCCTGTCAGTCTCCGTGCCTACACACACACACTCTCTCTCTCTCTCTCTCTCTCGAGAATTTGGAACACTTATCCACATCAAATTCACAGTTTACACCCACTGTAAGTGTACATTTATAAGTACAGCCAATGCTGGTGGAAAGAGCATTGCAAATATTTAAGGAAACCCTTTAGGTGACACTCCTCTGACACTCCATCAAACAGGTGGATTTCACCACCACATTAAGCATGCAGCCTGAGCTATCCTAAACCACAGATTCATTCTTGTGACTCAGGATCTGCGATTTGCAAGCACAGATGACACTTTTTGAGGACCTAGTTTTACATGGAAATGTTAAATGTTTTAAGAATTAATCCATACATTTTGAGATACATTTTCAACACATTAGAAATTTGATATTGGATTTGTTAACATCTCAAAACTGACTCAGACTAACAGAAGGTGCTCCAATACCATGCTAAAGCAAATGTGTTCTAATTAACAATAATTAGAGTACTACATCTAAGGATATAATTCTTATGCCTAAATCATATCACTGCTTTATCCCCCCTCCAAAAAAGATCAGAAAAATACATTGTGTTGTACACATACATGTATAAGGCCACTATAATATTCAAGCCCCATCCTCCAGAACTCTAACTCCATCAATTTTCCCATTGGATATGAGGAATGTACAAGTCACAATAAACACAGAAAACAAAAAGGGAAGCAAATGCATATTTTGCTATTGAACAAATATAGTATTGTTCTTAGCAATATTTTGCTGCTTGCCAGCATTAGACAAGCTGCAGAACATGACACTCATAGCTGAAATGGACAGCTGTGGTTCATCATGATTATATGGTCATTAATTCTGTAATAATGTTATTATGGTTGTTAGCTAATTGTATGTTATAACGGTGTAATCTCTGTACAATACCAGTGTATTATACCATAACTTTCAACAGACCAACATAAAAAAGTAACCCTGCCCCCTCTAAGTCAAGCATTTTCAGAAGAGCTATGATTCTTTGCAATTTTTTTGTTATGTATTTTCTGGTTAGTGCCATTAAAATCAGATATTTCATGGATGAAAGGAGGAGACAGGAAAATATTAACCAAACTATATTCTAATTCCAATAACTCAGGACCTAAAACTCAAACATTCTGAAGTATGTCAGAATCTACAATTCATAGGTTTCTTTCCAAGACATACAGAGCTACACATGAAAAGGTACCGAAATCATCTATTGCCATGCTTACCGTTTCCTTGTGCGCTTTCTCCACAGGACAGCCTAGAAGTCTGACAAGTGGAAAACAGCCGCAGCCCGTGCAGGTAAGAGCTGTGGGGTGGTGGAGCCCTGTGTGGGAGGATTTCAACGGATGATGACGAGGGAAAATTAAATAAATAATTCATTTTCCCTCGCCATCAGCCATCAACCCCCCCCCCAACAATCCAGCCCCCCCGCCTTCCTCCCCACCCGGCCACACTGCTCTTACCTGCATGGGCCGCCGCTCGTGGAAAACTGCATTAGCACATCAAATGTTTTTTCCTCTTTTGCCTCAATTGGGGTAACCATTTTTCACAAGGAAGAAAACCTCTTCTGTTGCATCCCTATCTCCACTAAATAAATCAGTCTCTTTAAAACGTTCCCACATTAATTCCTCATGTGCCCCAACCATTTATGGAGTAAGTTTCAATGCCTAAATGAGGTGGGAAATATCTTTGAGAAGGGCTACGAAATTCCACAAAGTAAAAGCTTAGGCATCTTCAAAGCCAATTTACCTCCAAACAATAAAAGTATTACTGAGGAAACCAACCAAACAGATGGAACTTTCATAATACGAAGTTCATTCTGTATGGAAAGCTTTTCCCACATCCTCATTATGGGAATCGTCATCTATGGATTTACTCCTGCCAATTGTGTTCGCTCTTACTTTGATTGAGCATAGATGCTAAAAACAAAGATTCGGTGCACTAGTCACTGCACCACAACATCTTCAGTAAAGTTGCTACTAACTAAACAGTCAGTTTAGGTTCTCGCTATCTCTGCTGAATTAAGTAATGAATTACATTCTCAACTGGTGAACAAACAAATCTGTAAGCAACAAACACTCTAAACTAGATGTAACCTTACTATTCAGGCATAAAGAAACTGAGTGCACTTCTAAAAAGCAAAGCAAAGTATTCCTACCAGGCTATCTCCAAGTGTTTCTAGTTTCTATTTAGCTTCAGTCCTAACTTCTTCTACAGAAGCACTTAATTCCAGGACTGATTAGCTGAGGGGAATAGATCATACTCTCAAATGAATGTTGTGCTATGTTGTGATTGGACATGCAACACGATTCAATAGAAAAAACCAAGACTCGTGTGAAATCCTACATCTGCCTGCGCCGACCCTTTCCCAGTCCAGCCAGTTCTTGAAGGCTGAAGTTACATTAGGTTATAGCGACATATGCAAGAGAAAATGTACATACAGTGAATCTAGATTGGACAGGCATCCACACTCTCCCCAGGGCTGTGTCTGGACATAGAGGGGCGTAACACAGGCCTCCGCTGTGCCCGCGTTGTGGGGGGGCCCCACGCTCCAGGGGCCCCCTCACCTCATCATGAATTAAATGGTGTGCAGTGCACAGGGCACGCCCGGCCTCTTAATAAATTAAAAATCACACTCGCCCCCTGGGCCCCGGCCGGGCCTCAGAGGCTCACCTCGCTCTTCTTCAATTAGATGGTGCGCAACTGTTGCGCACACGTGGGCCCCGGCTGGGCCTCTGACTGAGCCTCTTCATTAATTAAATGGTGTGTGGGCCCGTCCGGGCCTCTGAGCCTCACTGCTTTCTATTAATTGGTGGGTCAGGGTGGGTGCGCGCGGCGCACAGTTGTCTTTGCGACGCGTCTGCGCGGTCTTTAGGGTGGGGCAGGGGGCAGGGCTGGTGACCAATGCCCTGATTGAATTATTTGTCATGCGCATTAAGCGTACACAATTAACAGTGCATGTGAGGCTGAGGTGTGGCATCCCAGGACCCATCCACGCTCCTACACCGTTGCCAGAAACTGAAAAGGACTGTCCGACGTCCGTCACCGGCCATCATTTAAATTAATTTATTACTAGCCCCCCCCGCCTGGCTAGCCTTGCCCTGCCCATGCCTTCAGCTGCCTGCCCGGCCCGCTTGAGCCAGCGCGCCTTACTCTGAAGGCCCAGCCCTCAGGTCCGGTGAGTCTGCATCTGAGCCTAGTAGGCAGGAGTGGTCCGTGGGTGGTGGCGAGGATGGCTCCTGAGCGTCTGCGGGGCCTCCTGTACTTCTAAAACCCACCAGGAGGGCTTACGCATTCTGAGGAGTGTGGTGTTCATTATGTCACCACTGTATCTGGTGTTGGGTAGTGAGAGGCCTCCTGCATCACAGGACACGTGGGGAGGGGCCCACAGGCTGTCACTGATGACATCCGGAGGACAATAACCCTGTGTGCACCCTGCGGGGTCGGGGCAGGGCTGGGGGATAATGTACCTGTCGTGTGGGGTAGAGTTTTGCTGGGCCCTTGGTGTCACGTCACTCTGCGAAGTGCTGGGCAGTCAGGATTGAAGTGCCGGCACTGTCCGCTTCAGGCTCTGGGTCAGCCCTGTTGCGGACACTGTCCTTTCCATCCTATGGCGGCCCTTCCAAGTTCCAAGAGGGTTGGCCTGGTCTGTTTGTGCTGCCCTGTGGAATGCTCTTAGGTCTGTTGGTGCTACTGCCCCGTGGAATGCTCAGGGATCTGTTTGTACTGCCCCATGGAATGCTCTTAGGTCTGTTGGTGCTACTGTCCCGTGGAATGCTCAGGGATCTGTTTGTACTGTCCCATGGCATCCTCCTAGGTCTGTTGGGGCTACTGCCCCGTGGAATACTCAGGGATCTGTTTGTACTGCCCCATAGAATGTTCTGAGTTCTCTTTGTTATACGTCTGTGTACTGTCCCGTGAAATGCTATGGGATCTGTCTATGCTGTCCCACAAAATGCTGTGGAGTCAGGTTGGATGTATTGATACTGTCCCATAAAGTTCAGTTGAGAAGTGCTGCTTCGTGTCCTAGAAGATGCTCTTAGATCTGTTTGTGTTTTCACTATTCCACAGCACGTGCAGCAGACTCGCAGAGTTCGGCATCCTTCGCACTGCCCCATCCGCAGTGGCGGATGCCTGCTGAGACTGCTGGCTCTGCCTCTGCCCCACTAAATGCAATCAAATTCTTCGGAAAATTGCTTCTGCCGGTCCGTGGAAAGCTTTGCAGGTATGTTGAGATGTGCCCGGGGTGTCCCGTTAAAAGTGTGCTAAGCGTCAAGCGCGCATTGTTCCTTTAAACGTGATGCACCGTTCTAGATGCTTAATGCTCCTACTATGCCATTGAAAGTACTTGAAGGGGTGAAACAGGCGGTGTCTCTTTAAATATGATGTATCTGTGGATGCGAACTGCTATCACTGTCCCATTGGTGCGGCTACAGGTTTTGGCTGTGAATTGCCGGTAATTTGGCTGATTTATTCTTCGTAGTGTATTGGGTGAGTCGCTGCGTTTGTAGCTGCTGTTGTCACATCATCGTTAACTCATTCAGGACAGTGGGGATTTTGCTGACCATCCAAGCAGGGAAGAGCCAATGTAGGTACATGAAAGTGCCAGCTCTATCTGTAAAGTGCAGATACTGACTAAATGAATGCAGTCATGTTGGAAAGTGCTGGGATCGCCCCACGTAAAGTGCCGTGTTCCTCGTTGTGAAGTGCGGCAAATAAGTACATTAAAGATGCTACAGTTAGATACGTACCAATAAAAATTAGAAGTGCCTTACGCCCACCTAGATAGTAGTGTAAGGCTTGTTTTTTTATTTATTGTTTATGTTGTCATTCTTTAACATCAATGGTGTTCTTGCAGAGTGTTGTGTGAGTGACTTTGACATATTTGTCTAATCATTGTGTCTACATCCAACAATGAAGGATTTTATTTCTTTTTTAGAGTTTTTCAGTAGATCAGTTTGTCAGGTCTCCCTATGACGTGTATATGACGTCAACATGGTTGTGTGTGCTGCCAGGCCCCATTGGATGATTCAGTGTCACTTCTATAGTGTGTAACAGTTGCGCTGCGGATGAGTGTGACAGCCTTGGCCACGGAGAAGGATGTATGGTGGCCAAAGCAGTGTTGGCAAGTGTTGGCCGCAATGGGTTTCTTCCTTTGGGGATCTATAAAATCCATCAGCTAATGGACAATTCCTGTGGCATTGTGACCCATAGAAAGAGCGGGTCTTCCCTCCATACTCCACAGGAGCCTACATCTGTAGTCATGGGCACAAAGACGTGTTGGGCCAGTCCGGGGCATGTCAGCAAGAGGACTTCATGGGGTCACACCTTCTTGAAGATTTGCAGAACACTAGCCATGAAAGGACAGATGCTCATTTAACAGATCAAATATATTTTTTTAAGTTTTCATTTTGGGGCGTTTTGCATCAACGTAGCAGCTAATGGGTAGCGTAATATCACTTTGATTGTCGACGGTGGGACACTACTCAAGTCTTTGCCTGTCCCCTTGAAATCAGAAACACTTCCCCAGTTACACAGGTGGTATAGTCCGATTTTCCCAATTGATAAGTGAAATTTGTGTTACATAATCATCAAATCCAGGTCCTTTTTTTCAGGAATTTGTGATTGTGGCCCATACATAATAGAGGGGTGGGGGATGGATGTAGAGTCCAAGGAAGGAATACAAAGGCCTGAGAATAAGCAGAGATCAGCGGCGGGCTGGCCTGTCTGAAAACTGGGACATTTTCTGAAAAGGTCAGTGTCTCTGAAAGCTTGTGAGGGTCGGGACAGAGTCAGTCGTTTCTCAGGCAAACATGCTTAATTTCTGCTGGTGGATGCATGTTGTAGACTCAGGCGTTAATATTTGGGCATCCGGAATTATTTTCCATTTCCAAAGATTGACCTAGTGAAATGCAGAGAAAGGCAGACAACGGAAAAAGAAGCAGGAAGAGAAGGATACGACAGTAGCAGGGATAAAAGCAGGAATTGGAATAAAAATAATCCCCGCTCTGAGCTAAGAGACAGGGTGGGAATGTGTAGTGGAAGAATGAGGCATGGGGTGGAATAAAAACTAGGCTGCTCTGAAAATCTCCCAGTTTTCTATTGTGCCTGCGAAAGGCTTATCCTTTGCTCACAGCGTGTATCTAGAGAGATGGGTGGGTAGATGAGCGAATTAAGGGATGGTTATATGGACAGACGGTCTTGGTTTGATATGTGTTTCGATGACAGGAGATGGGTGGGTGGGGATGGATGAACGGTTGGGTTGATGTGTTGGGTTGGCTGAATGGCTGGGTGGGTGAATAGATGGATGGGTGTTTACTAGTTTGATGGATAAAGGGTTTGGATGGATGAATAGATGGGGTTGGATAAGTGGGTGGGTGGATGGGTCATTTGGGTGGTGTAGTTGGATGGGTAAGGATGGATGGGTTACGACATGTGGATGGCTAAGGGGTGAATAAAAATACAAAATGTGTAGCATTTGACTCGAAAATGGTCACACAAAAGTGTCAGATAATGACACAGCAATGACGTTGTGCTTAAAAATGCTCCCGCCCTCGCCTGCATAATTGTGAGCATCCTCATAATGCGGCCATATTGCTCTCACTTGCTGTTGCTCACTCATATCCATTAATGATTGTTGCCAGGGCAATTGTGTCTGCAAGTGTGTGGTTTTTACAGCAGTTCTTTGGAATTACTAAATAAATAGTATTGGGTCATTCACCATTAAGCTTCTATTGCCAGCCCTCTCTATTCGAGTAGCATGTGGGTTGGTGGGATCTAAATGTCCCCCATTGCATTACGCTTCCCTCTTCTCACAAAGGGCGTGCAGATGTTAAGTGTCTTGCGGCATCTTCCATGGCATGTGCGAGCTATATTAAAAATGTGTGCATTCACTCCGGTCCTACAGGTTTCCTCAGTGGGTTTCGCTTTTGAATCCAGTCCTGGATTTGCTCTGGTAAGCTATCGGTCAGCATAGGCCCTTGACCATGAGGGATCACCTACCTTGTCCCACCCCTGAGGATCGTTGGAGTCTCAGTGGGTGGTGGGGTGATAATCGGATAATTTGGAATCAGGGAGGGCATCATGGTGGCGTGGCTGGGGCCCGGCCGGCAATAAAAGTCAAACATAGTGTCGGGCGGTACATACTTCACCCACTCTCCATCTCATGCCGGTCATACACCTGAAGGAAATTCGCCTGCATTTAATTTTAAAATCAATAGATCAATCTACAAGCAAAATGAAAGCCTTTCCAAACTATATCTATATTTTAGTATTTCTACGTACGGTTGTCTAATCTCACATCGGGGCTCTAACGGAGTCAGTATATATTGATGAACATCATGATCCCTGTAATAGGCAATGTTTCCTTAATTCGCTTACCGCTTTAACTTGTTTATCTACTTTAGTTGATCATTGTCGTACTAAATCCTATTTTACGTCATCAGTGACAAACTAAAGTCTTTAATGTGGTTTTAAGTTTGGCTGATATAATGTTTGCTGCGCTCTCATTTCGCACATATGTCTCAGTCATGTATTAGTTAATTCCTGGTAACCATTCTGGCAGTTTGGCCATTCACCTCTCCAAAACTTAGAGCTGCCTTTATCAAATGCCTCAGAGCATTCTACAAGGAGCAACTTGTAATACCTATCTGTGATGAACTTCTACCACTTGTGAGTCTAACCTGAGGAATTGCTGGACTCAGATGTCGAGATGATACACTGTAGGTGGTGGGCCGGGCCGCCGGGGGATGGGGGGCCTCCATGTGCTTTGCAGGGGGACTCCTTCATGTTTCGTTACGCCACTGTGGACATAGTGAACAATGTGTATGTGAGGACGCACGCTCTTCTGCTTTCTGTATTGTAAAGGAAGCTTGATTCCCTAATGTCTATGTTGTTAGCATTCTAGGTTTCTTACTGAAGCACCAGAAAATATGTCATCTTCATCTTAGCCGCAGCTAATGCCCGTTTTATTCCAAGTGGAAATCTGAATTGACTGTGTTTTTATCTGAATTGAAGTTTCTTTCCTAGCGCAATGTGGTCCAGTTGTATGAATTGCCCTTTCAGAAAAGAAAACGAGGATGGTACAAAACCCTTTCTACCGGGTCTGTTTTATAGCCCTAAGGAAATCTGCGTTTTTGTGCTTGGAAATGGTTCAAATAAATGTGTAATTTCCTTAGTCTTCGTCGGAGATCCTTTTAATCATGTTTTATTAAAAAAGAAACGTGCCCAAACAATCTGTGTACACCTTCTAAATGCCCGGCAAGATGTGAAACTTTTCCCTGTGGTGCTGTTACTGAGAAAATGGAGGACCTGGCGCTTGCTAAATTAATATTTATAGCCAGTGTTATTGTTTATTCTAAGTCAGGTATGGTTTACTAAATTTGCTCGTGTTGCCATTTAAACACAGTTAAATAAATAGCTAAATTAGTAGCCGACCTGTGTTTAAGAAACATTCTAGGGCATGCAGCCAAAAAGTACAAAAAAATGTGAAGAATTTCAATTAAACTGTAAGGAACAACAATTGCATGCAACATATGCTCATTAGATCCATTATTCTATAAAGAGCGCGTTTAATTCTTTCAGTTTTGAAAACAATCGTTTTGTGAGATTATTTCAGTGAGGCGTTCTGTTGATGCTGTCTATTGTTCTGATAAATTTATATTCCAGAAATACATCATGTTCTAGAGTACTGCAGAGGACATCTTTCAGTTGGTTTAAAGAAACTGTGAAATGTGTTTCTGAAAATAAAAGAAATTCGTATTTTTCGAAAATTGTGTGATAAAATTATGATCAATGCTGCAGGATTTTTAAATGTTTGGAAGCGCAAATAAATTTATTTATAAACATTTAACGATTCTCCCTTGACCTCAGTGAAATAATACTGAATTATTAGCACTCACCAACCAGATCGTACACTTTGTTCAACACCAATAACGACACTCTACCAAGGGGGACTTCAAAGAAAATACCGCGTACAGCATTGTAGGATGTATATATTAAAAGATTTGGTGAAATAAGAAAACCAACACAGGTTTAACACCCTACTTCTGTTTAGTAACATTTTTATTGAGTTTACAGCGGTGAAATCACAATGCCACATTCACAAATTGTTTGTAATGTTTCCATTGAACAATAAGAATAAAGTTATGGGGGGCGTGGCCTGACCGCCTGCGAGGCGGTGAAGCTCTGGGATCTGAAGGCCTAAAACCGCCCTAAATATCCGTCCATTCATCCGTTTTTTCCCCATAACAGGCAGCGGAAGTTGTGCGGTGCACCCACCAAGGCTCCGCACGCCGACAGTCACTGGCGCTGAGGCTCCGGAAGACAGAGGAGCCATGAAGAGCTCAGGCTCAAAATCCCCGGGCTCGAGTTGAAGAGCTGCCGACCCTGGGTTCAGTGAGGGGTGGGCGCGGCTGCATGGTCGTGGCGGCGCCCCGGAGGACGCTACGCAGCCGCCTAAATCCGGGCTCCTGGGACAAGTGGGGATCGCAAGACGCTCTTCTCGCTGCCTTTTTCTTGCATAGGCTGCCGCGGGAGCCAGGAGGCATCGGCGACCCATGGTGCCGCCCAATCTCGTCTGGCTTGCCTGCTGCCCTACAGTCCATTCAGAAGCATGCAGTCTGGGCCGCGGAGCCACAGGCCCGGCTGCATCAAAGGCGGAGATAACATAGACACCGGCGGCGGCCAATGGGGGTAGAGGTGACCATCCCAGAGGGCTCTCTGCCCCGTGGCCGTGTTGCGAGGACAGCGGTGGAGTGATTTGCACTGCAGAGGTGCACAATAAATACCTCGGGGGCTGGGCATCCCTGCTCAGCTGCATAAAAATACCACAGCGGATGTGCTGGAGCCGTGAATCCGGTGCAGCGCTGGGTGCAAGGCTTGAGAAGCAAAGGGGACCATAATCGCGGCCAGTGGCCATTGGACTGGGCCATCCTGGCAGGAGAAGTGTGACTCCAGGTCTGGGCATCCTTAATACCCTGACGGCAGTGCATCAAATATTCGGCAATTTGGTGAGACGCTGCTCTGAGATCGTCTTTGGTGTTGGACTTGGCGTGCGGGGAGTGAGGCGTGTGATACCAGGATGCGGCACCGGGGAGTGACACTCCGCTAGCGGCACGGCGCCATGTCTGGGCCTAAGGGACAGAGGTCTACACTCCAGACGAAACTGGATAAATACACCACCCATAAAATGAGTGAACAGGAGGCAGCGCGCAGCGGGGAGGCCGACAAATCGTCAATGCCACACAGAGAGGAACAGACACTCGTGGATGTCATGGAAGCCATTGCGGGAGTACGCACCTCGCTGGAACACAGAATGGATACCATAGCCATCAAAATGGCGTTGATCCAGGCTGATTTGCAAAAAACTAGTGAAAAGGTGAAAACCATGGAGGGGGTGACCAAGGAACTTAGTGGTGAAACACAAAGAATTGACAAGGAAATTAAAGAACTTCAAGCAGCGCAGCGACAATAGGATGCCCAATTAATTACTACGAAGGTCGCGCAAGACGCAACAAAGTCAGAGTTATCGGGATCCCTGAATGGGCGGAGGGGCCGGCCACTGACCTGTTCGTAGAAGACCTAATCGTGAATTGCCTATGACCCAAAACACTGTCAAAATTCTTCACAGTTTAAAGAGCGCACAGGGTGCAGGGGGGGAAGGCCTCAACCCGGGGCCCCTTCGCGACCCATTCTGGTATGACTCCTTAACTTCAGGGACCGAGACAGCATTTAACAAACGGCACATACTAGCCCTCCCCTAAAGATCGAGAACAGTGAGCTATCCTTTTTTCCAGATTTTACCATTGCGGTTCAACGGCAACAGCGCACTTTCCTGAGCATTAAAAAATCACTGAGAGACAAAGTCATTTACTACGCGATGCTATTACCGGCAAAACTGAGGGTGGAGGCGGATGGCAAGACTTGGTTTTTTGATACGCCGGAAGTGACACAAGAATGGTTGGAGGGTTGGAGACCAGCGAAGGTTCAAAACGCAAAATGATAACCAGACTTTAGACCTAGCCCGTAAAGTACCTTGCCAAACTCGTAAGTGTTGGCCAAAGCAATCCCACGTCACACTCACCTCTACTGAAGCCTGAGGAATCGAGACGACACGCCAAACAGGCTAAGCGAGCATTTTATGCACTAATTGATCGCATTTGTATATGATACATGTCCAAGTATAGTTGTTGGGGCACAGATAGCAGCAGTTGGGGATCCGATGGGCGGAAGTTTGTAGCCCCTTCCCCCTCCAATTACCAGTTAATTCTTGGTTAGGGCGACAGGCACTAGACACTAGAAATGTTTGCCACACCCTCTGCACAGAGTCACACATAGGGGTAAAATATAAGGAGGAGTTCGGGGTCTCCAGCAGACCATTGACAAACCAAATACCGCAATGTCTGAGCACCTCCCATATAGTGAACATTGGTGCTACAGCAGAGAAGGTACAAGAAGTTATCACACTACAGGAAGTTGAAGAAAGATGGTAAAGGTGAGGAACAGAGTTTAAACATATCCACTGCCTGAAAGATCACACAACCCCAGATATCCACCCAGGTACTAGCAAAGGGAAGATCGCCGCACCCTGAAAGGAGATTCCTGCCCTATGCACTGTCACACACCCAACCTCTAGGGGGCGGAGGGAGGAATGCCATAAAGCCCAGGAACCAGTTCATAAAGAAGCGGAGAGAGATGCTGAGTTTTAATGCAATGGGGGCACCTCCGCCTCATGAAACACATTTACATCTTATAGTAAAAAAATAGCACCTTCGATAGCAAAGTAATGTGGGACACCTTATTTCGCTTGATGCATGGCAGGTAAAAGTGTGTTACGCAGATGTGCCTATGTGATGATTACGTTTGCTGACCTGTACTATAATCTTTCTACATGTCTTGATGAAGGGTAGTGGCATATACTGCCTGTCTGTGGTACCCAAGTAAATCCAATAAAAAAGTATTTATAAAAACAAATGGTAACTCCACCAGATAGGATGCCCAACACTAGTTTTGCTAAGTAAGTTCGCTATATTTGTACAGGCATCAGTGGGAGTCTAGCATACTAAAAGCAGGTCCACAGTTGGAGAAGCTTCAAGAATAAAACAAAAGCATGCAGATTTTGCACAGTTCTAAATCGAAAAAACACAGGGAAACACAAAAGGGTTTCTGACATTTATTCTACATTTTATGAGAAATTATTATAATCAATGGAGAAAAAAGCCATCCTAATTGGATAAACATCAGATTATGAGATAAATTACACCACCTTTGATAGCAAGAAACAACAACCCAGGCATAAATTCTCATCCATTAAGAATGCCTAATGAAAGTTTCAAGTCAGTCATATAAAGCAAACATAATTTCTACAATTCCTAGAAAGGGAGTTTGAAAAACTGGTTAATTGGCATTGCTCTGCAAAGAATGAACAAGTCAGACCTATATTAAACAGGGGTGCAATGTACTGAGTTTCAAGCGACCTTCCTTGAGGTACAGTCGCTGTCCTCTGAAATCAGACACTAACATTTACAAAGAGTACGATAAGCACTAGTTAAAACGAAGTCATGGCTACTTCTATTTGGTTATCAAGGCAAAAACACATCAAATGACCACTCATTAAAAACTGTATGTCATTTGGATTTTAAAACTGTACAGAAAGTCTGGAATCAGGAGATAAAACACAAATACCAAATAAATTTTCAAGGAATTTATTTTGTCACTTGTATTTCGAGACAAGTTGAATGGCGAGGAATTCATTCATTCAATATGTATGACTTATATACGTGGAATAAGTGGGCTTTTTGTAAAATAAATACAGTATCAGATGCTGCTAGTCAACGGTTAATGGAAAGAATATTCCTAGACTATTCCATCCAGTCCTGAGGGTTGGGTAGTGGATTTCTTGTACTAACTTCCATCACATAACAAATATAGGGCCATATTATCAAGAACGGGCGATAACTTTATTGCCTCTTTAGCGGCAGGAAACTGCCACTAAAGCAGCGATAAGGGGCTTGATAATATGCCCTATAGAATTCCAGTAGAAGCCCAGGTTCTGGTGTGAAGGACATCAAACCTGGGCTTCTATTGAAATTCTATAGGGCATATTAACAAGCCCCTTATCGCTGCTTTAGCGACAGTTTCCTGCCGCTAAAGTGGCGATAATGTTATCGCACTGTCTTGATAATATGGCCCAATGTTTCAAAGAAGAGAGAAAGGTTCATAGAAGCTCAAGCAAATGTCAAATTCACGCAGCCCTCACATAATATTAAGCCATATCTGTATAAGAAATACTTGCCAACCATAGCCACAAACCAAGACTTTGCATCTATCTGACAGCAGCACAGTCGCGGCCGGCATGACGGGCGGGTGGGGGGGTGGAAATGGGGTCACTGCAGTGGGGGGGTGAGGCGGGAGGGGTTTAATTAAATAAAATAAAACTCACCGTCCCGCACCACCTCAGCTCCTTGCTACGACTCCCGCAGCCCTCAACAGGAAAGCCACCCACAGACAGCCTCCCTCCCCTCCACCAATCACAACGCTGCAATGTCAGCATTGTGATTGGTGAGGCACAGCGGAGAGCGCTCCAGCCGGGCCATTTTCTCTATGTAGGCTGCATGCAGCAGCCTACATAGAGAACAAGCATTTGCAATGCAATAGGTCTCCCATTAGGGAAGTGTGAGCAGTTTGCATTGCTATTAATAATGTAATAGTATCTATTGACATTCTAAATGATAATGGCCTGACTTTATGTGTTTGTTTTATAAACTATATTAAAAAGCCATTGTCATGACCAATGGCAATATCTTAAAATTAGTAAAAAGCGAGAACTATTGCATTGCAAATGCTTGTTTCAGTTCTGCATTTTTTTTTAAGTTGTAGTCAGTATTCAGAATGCAATCCATTTTATCAGCGTTGCCAGTGCTCCTTTATGTTTAATGCTATAACAGAAACACAATCTTCCAAGCAGATTACTAATTAGCATCTCCAGCCCCTATTACAATGTCTCACTTTATGATGGACAGTGGTGATCCTGTTTCTAAGCGTCGTGAACACGGGGTGAACTAATGCACTTTGATTTTAATTGTTCAAGGGCTTTCTACAGACACATGACTGCACACGTGTAAAATGGCTTGGAATCTTAGCGTGGGCACACGATCCTGTGCTCTTTAGCAACTCACTGATTCTCAATGTCACTCACCAAATGAACAGTCGTGTGTAAAGTAAGGGATAGTCATATAAAGCCCTCTAATAATAGTTCCAGGTAGTGTTCCTTTGTTATAAAACTGCCTAAAATAAAAATTGCTTGAGTATGAAGCTTGTAAACGGAAAACGGTGAGCACTCTATGGAGTGTTCCAAGATAAAGCTACAATACTTTTAAATCTTTAGAGTTCGATTTTTGTCCCAGCAGCGATATAGTTTTGTAAATCCTTCAATCTACCCACTGTATCCTGTGTTATAAGCAGAACAGGAAACGGATTTACACCTACAATTCGGAAGGATGTCTGACATTGTTTTCTCCTGGCGCCCGCGTTGTCTAGAATTGTAACACTTGCGAATGCCGCCATTAACCAAGACAGAAGGCTCAGTCTGGTTTCGATCTTAGTGGCGCCTGTTGTCTGTTCTGTGATAGAACTCTTCCGTGCAGTAAGGGAGGAGGAGGAGCGTGTGAGAGAGGGGGGAGGAAAGACTGCCATGCGAGGGCAGCTTTAAACCCAAAAAAACCCCATCCTATCCTGCGCTTTCATTGCCTGCTGACGTTAAATGTATAAGTACTGAATGCAAAAAATGTGTGTGTGCCACTTCGTCCTCATTGTAAACATATACTTTGACCTCAATTTTGAAAATGAAAAAAAAGGGCTCACATGAAAGTGCCTTGACGGCGAGCGCGTGCCCCACTGTGTTTAAAGCCGGTGCCCCCCTTCTCTTTCGTGGGTGTGAGTGAGTGAGTCGAGGACAGCAGGGCGGGAGGGGTGCACGGGGATCTTTGGCGCAGCCTGAGGTCGCAGGCACTCCATGTGCCACAACAGGGGACGTTTGACAGACGGATGATGGAAAGGACACAGAGGCACGAGAAAAGCTCCGTCAGGTGTAGGCTGCTGTATGAAATATTGACAGCGCCAAAGCAAAAAGAAAATGCAGTGTTTAGAAATGGTTAGAGAGTGTGTGTAAAACAGGGAGAGCATGGTGAAAGGGAGTCGATGCTATAAAGTATATGCCGAAGGCCAGAGTGAAAATACTGTGATGAAGTGGAGGATATGACCCATGACGTGTCCTGGCTAAGGGTTTCATAAAGATACGGGGAGAAAGAGTGCATGACAAACAATGAGAGAGTGCTTATAAATCGCGCAAAGAGGAATTTCAAGGAGAGGGAGGAGCGGGTGGGAGAGGCTTGTAAATTACTTCGAGCTCAGTTCCATGTAAGGGAGGGGGAAGAGCGGGTGGGAGAGGGGGAGGAAAGGCTGCCATGCGAGAGAGAGGGAGGAGCGGGTGGGAGAGGCTTGTAAATTACTTCGAGCTCAGTTCCATGTAAGGGAGGGGGAAGAGCGGGTGGGAGAAGGAGAGGAAAGGCTGCCATGCGAGAGCTTCAGTCTTGCAGCTGTGCGCGTGCACAACCATCGGGAACGCAAGCTGGAGGCCTGAAAAGCCACTGTGTGCACTTCCAAAACTCGCTTACTAAAAGTCTCGACAGAGCAGCGCTAAAGCGCTGGCTCAGGCGAGACCTAAAAAGGGAGAGTGAGCATGACTGGGTTGGTCGGCCCCGGTTCAGACCAAACAGTCAGTACTCACCACAGTGGGCAAGCCACTCCCCCCTGCCTGCAAGCAGGACCGCCCACCTGCCCTCCCACAACCAGGCACTCCAGGCACTTCTGCTTTCTCGCAGTGCGAGAAGCAGAAACATAAAATGGTAGTTTTACCATTTTGTGTTTCTGCCTTCTTGCACTGAGAAAAAGCAGTGGGGCGACACCCCCATGGAGGATCCGCCACTGCAGCAGCAAGTCAAACATGCATATGGTTTTGCAACCGCCCAGAATGTAAATGTAAAACATAATTCCAGTGCTTGAAAGTGGGTAGATGTGCGAAACGTGGGTCAGCTGAAAATAGGGACAACAATTGAATTCTTATATTTACCAGGACAAATTAAAGAAATGAATTACTCTAATGAACATTTAAATGTGAGAGACTGCTATCTTTTTTAACAGGGTCATGTTATTAAGTAACCTACAAGTAATACCAATGCTGAAGGCCCCTTACTTGCTGGAGAGTACAAATAAGCTATTAAGTACGCCTAACATCTTTACATGCATTGGCAGATACATGGAGTCCTGTGAAAAGGAGATCCCAGGAAAAGAGGCAAAGTGCCCCCAGATGGGAACCAAAGTATACAGCCAGCACACTGCTGGTCCTTTAAATAGGAGGGGCATACGGCAAAAGTCATTATGCCCTACCACCTCCAGATATTAGTGGTTTGCTCCAGCATATGCTCTGCCTAGTGCTTTTGCACCATTTCACTCTCAGTGTAGGAGAGCGTCAAGGCACTGATTCGGCGTGCTTCTTATTCAAGAATCTTGTACTGTTCAGACAGGCAGATCCTAAAGTTCCTACACATGGCGTGGATGTGGACAGGCACAGCTTATCGGCTCAGTACTGTCCTTTTATGGCCCAAATGAAGGGTGGCAGTGCTAGATGGCGGCTTCCAGTGAGCTGGAAAGAAGCGCGAGGCCAAGGTCCTTGTTCGCTCCATGCTTTTCTGAATCGCTTATCTTGTCATTTTGCTATTCTTGGCACTCTTCTCTGATGTAGTTTATCAGTGTCTTCTTCACTGACAGCTCTTTGCACCCCATCAAACATAATCACTATATCATTTATGTAGTGTGTTGTTTTCGCAACTGCAAGCTCTCAAAGGCTGTGGTTCATATTTCACCTGGATTGATGTCTGCTGGTTTCACATCTCTCCTCACAAGTCATTCGCATTGTTTTCCTCCTATTATTTTGATCTCTTGACACAGAGATCCGTATTTCCCTATGCCTCCTGCTGATTTCGGCACTTTTATTCTGAGCATCGTATTTTTAGGAGTCCCTCACTTTCAGCATTACTTTCATAAATTGTAATCCCCTTTTATCCAGATTTGGTTTACAGCCAGTGAATGAAACTCGCCATATAATTCGCATGCAGACTGCTTTGAACTAGTAATTTAAACATGTGTCAATCGAATCCAAAATGTCTTACTGATTTATTTTCCTACATGGGTTTCAAACTATACTTCACTTCCTATCTGGCTGAAATAATCTTTCATGTCCCTAAAACTCAGAAAGCGATTTCCCCAGCAGCAGCCTTATAAGTATAAACAGAATCATCCATGCACTAAAACTGGGATTTTCCCAGTGTGCTTCTGATTTCATGTACTTTCAGACAGTTAGTCTTCCCTGGTTGTGGTTTAAGGGGTTTGTTCTTAAGTGACCTTGTGTTAGGAGACACCTGCACACCTTAAAGAATGTCGGCTCTCTGTGCTGCTGTGGAAAATGTATGCATTTTTATAACATGCACACATCCTTGTAAAATTGTGCAACAGATGTTTCCCACAGAACTCATCATACCATTGCCCAATGTCGAAAACATCTGGCAAGGCAGATATAAAGTTTATTAGCCCACATGTCTAGTAGAGATCAAAGAATTAATCGAGGCGATCCCAGCAGCACTAAAAGGAGCGCAGTCCTTGTGTGACCACGGAGGACCTTCCATCTGTAACGTTCCACCAGTATCACTAAACCCAGGCCAGTCCATGAGTGACCACTGAGAACTTCCCATCTGTAACGTTCTCCCAGTAGCACTAAGCACAGGCCAGTCCTTATGTGAGCACTGAGAACCTTCCATCTGTAATGTCCTCCAACGAGCACTACGCAGAGGACAGTCATTTTGTGACCACAGTTGAGGAGCGTTTTGAGGTTTCCATTTTTCAGTGGTTTGGATTTTCGCTCCGGTCGAAAATTCTTACTTTTATGTCAAAGCATGCTAGGTCAATGCTCTGATACAAGCTGCTGTGTTTAACTTTGAGATGGTGAGAACATGACTTGAAGGCCTGTAACTTCCAGGTTTGTAGAAAATGTAGACTTTTTTCTGGCTGCAAGTGTGGAGTTTACAACCATATCATACTGCAAACATTTTGAGAAAGTTGGGCGCTAGTACAACCACCTGATCAACCCACATGCACAAAGTGAGTGAGAGGATGTGGGGCTACATGACCTGTCCATTGTTAAGATATAAAACAGATAATCTGCATGGAGTTTCCCATACTTCAGTTGTGGTATTACCATATCTCTCTTGCTGGGGTGCCTTTTGAGGAATACACGGGCTGGGCTATGGTGTTGGCATGCAAGCAATGGTGAAGGTCACCCTCATTCAGGACGCAGCTCAGGCCAGCTTAGTGTTCGGCATTCAAGGGAACATCATTTCCACTTGGTGGCTACTGCCATGAGCCAATCAGAAGGGTTTACCCAGGATCAATCCCGGTTTATTCAGGGGTAAAATGTATGGCGCTTATTCAAAGTATAATTCAGTTGTGGATATACATAGTGCTTTAAATGGGCCGGTACTGTCTGGTACGGAGTACCCGCACTTTTTTATTTTGAGAAGAAGAGTACCAGAACTTTTCAGTAACAAGCAGGTGCTCTAGTACAGAGTACCTGCACTTCTATTTTTCCATTCCAAGCACTGGATTTACACTTAGTTTGGCAACAGACTTCTTTTCAACCATGAATAACTCTTACTCTGCCCCTTAGACTGTACTGTGTGTGCTGATTTTCAGCTTTAGTTGAGGTTTGGGATGCTTTGTCCAAATTTATCAATATATTTATGTAACAAAACTTAGAAAGTGGAAACCTAGGTGGAAAGCAGTGCAGCACTGAACACTGCAGTCCTTGGTAGGATCTGACGTTCATGCTGATCTTGAAGCTGAAATACTGGAAGGCGGTCACATGAAATATATGTAGTCTTTCTTCTTCATGTGTCTAGTCTCAGATTCATAATATCTGCCTCATTTACATGTATTAACTACAGATTCAAAAACAGAAAGTTTCCATGTAGTTACACGTGGCATCCTGCAGCCATTGAGTTATACAGATAATTAGGGCAGAGTGGTTTTGTCATACCCAAGGAATTTGTCAGGCTTGCTATTTAAGGAGCTTAAAGAGTTTGAAGTGTTTCTTTTATAAGATAAATACAACATTTATTGGCTTTCAATATCAAAAACACATGAAATGGATTGCTTTTGCTGGCTGCGTCCTCAGTACATAGACCATGAAAGGATAAGATATTAGCCTGAGTGGGAACAGTTCAGATGTAAGGCCCCTGCTCTCTGCATCTACAGAATAGAAACCCAGTGCACGACAGCATTCTTTGGTCGCACAAATCACAGAGTTTACGACTGGAAAATAACATTTTTGTGTTTGCTAAACACCTTTTACGATTGATAAACTGATTTCTGATTCGCAGAAGGTTTTTTACAATTCTTTCTGAACTGCAATTTGGAAGGGAAGGGAATGAAGAACAAGTTACTTACCTTCGGTAACACTTTTTCTGGTGGATACAGTATCTGCCTGTGGATTCCTCACCTTGTGAATATCCCCTGCGCCAGCAACATTCGGAAACTTTTGTAGCAGTGCACGCCGATGAGGTCGAAGACGACGTCACAGAGACACGGCTCTGCTCGCGACTCCGCTGACGTTACCGGCTCCATAAGAAGACCTCGTCGGCGTGATGACGTCAGTTCCGCCCTTTTTTCCGTGCCTTCGAGGCACACGGACGGACTGACAGCAATATATACACAGTATACACAGTACATAATATACAAGCAACACACATAGTGTGGAAAAAAATAAACAGAAAGGCAAAAGAGATAACACACTGCCTTTTGATAGTAACAAATACATTTTGAAACACCCTCATATACTTAAGGTATACAAGGGTGGACAACGGGGAGGCGGGTGGGTCAGTGAGGAATCCACAGGCAGATACTGTATCCACCAGAAAAAGCGTTACCGAAGGTAAGTAACTTGTTCTTCTGATGGATACATCTGCCAGTGGATTCCTCACCTTGTGAATAGATTCCCACAGCAGTCCCACTCCCGGAGGAGGGTGTCCACCCTTCTATACCAGAAAGTCCTGAAGGACAGAACAAGCAAAGTGTCCGTCCCTCCTCACCTCAGTGTCTAAGCAATAATGTTTTGCGAAAGAGTGGAGGGAGGCCCAAGTTGCTGCCCTACAAATGTCCTCCACAGGAACACCCCTAGACAAAGCAGAAGTGGAAGACTTAGCTCTAGTGGAATGGGCCCTCAAACCCTCTGGAGGTTCCTTACCAGCCAAAGAGTATCATATCTTGATGCACAAGACAAACCATCTGGAAAGGGTGCGCTTGTGCACCGCTCTGCCTTTCCTGCAGCCAACAAAGCCCAAGAAGAGCTGGTCATCAACTCTGAAGTCTTTTGTCCTGTCCAGGTAGAAGCTCACCGCCCTCTTAGGGTCCAAGCGGTGAAGTCTCTCCTCCTCCTTGGAAGGGTGAGGGGGAGGATAGAAAGTAGGAAGGGTAATGGACTGCCCCAGATGAAAGGGAGTTACAACCTTAGGCAGAAATGCAGCCCTGGTCCTGAGTACCATTCTTTCAGCATGAATGGTTAAAAACGGGGGTTTTGAACTTAGAGCTTGAAGCTCACTTACCCTCCTTGCCGAGGTGATTGCAATGAGAAAAAACGTCTTAAAAGACAACAACCTCAAGGGACACTTGTGTAAGGGCTCGAAGGGAGAACCCATAAGATAAGACAAGACAAGGTTTAAGTCCCATTGAGGCACAATAAAGGGAGTCGGAGGAAACCTGTTTTTGAGGCCCTTGAGAAATCGTAGAACAATAGGTGATTTGAATAATGACGGCTGATCCGGCAAACTAAGGAAAGCCGACAAAGCCAATAAGTATCCCTTTACAGTGGCCATAGCAAAGCCTTGCTGAGCAAGAGAAAGGGCAAACTGCAGAATGTCAGATAAACGAGCCTTCAAAGGATCAATTGACTTCACTTCACACCAGAGTACAAATTTAGACCACCTATAAGAATAGATAGATTTGGTGGAATGACGTCTGGCAGAATAAAATTACATCTACCACATCAGGTGGGAGAGAAAAAGAATTCAGGTTGCCCCGTTCAATCTCCAGGCATGAAGGTGTAAGCTCTGGAGGTGGGGGTGTAGAACCTGCCCCTCCGACTGCGAGAGGAGGTCTGCCCTCAGAGGGAGATGGAGCGGAGGGCACGAGGAGAGGTGGAGAAGATCTGTGTACCACACCCTTCTAGGCCAATCCGGGGCGATCAATATGACTTGGGCCCGGTCTTGGCGAATCTTCCTCAGAACCCGAGGAATCAAGGGTATGGGAGGAAACGTGTAAAGAAGTCGTGAACCCCAACTCAACTGAAACGCGTCCCCCAACGCCCCCTGCATTGGAAACTGCAGAATGATGGGCAGTGCGCGTTCTCACGGGTGGCGAATAGATCTATCCGAGGAGTCCCCCACGTCCGAAAAACGTGACGAACCACCTCCGGATGGAGCCTCCACTCGTGGTCGGCGGAGAACTGCCGACTGAGACTGTCCGCACGTACGTTCAGCACCCCGGCCAGATGATTTGCCATCAGACAAATCTGATGGTCCTGAGCCCAAGACCATTGACGCAGAGCCTCTCTGCAGAGACAAAGAGTCCCCACTCCTCCCTGCTTGTTGACATACCACATCGCGGTAGTGTTGTCCGTTAGGACTTGAACAGACTGACCGCGAAGGGAAGGGAGAAAGGCCTTTAGTGCCAAACGTATCGCCCGCAATTCCAGAAGGTTGATGTGAAGCAACCTTTCCACTGGAGACCCAAGACCTTTGATCTCCAGATCCCCCAGATGCGCACCCCACCCTAAAGTGGATGTATCCGTTAGCACTGTGGCCACCGATGGAGGTAGATGGAAGGGCCTTCCTTGGGACAGATTGCCTTCCACGCTCCACCAAGACAGATCCACCGCAGCTTCTCTGGAGATCCTCACAGACTCCCTGAGATCTCCTTTGTGCTGATACCATTGCCTGCGGAGGCACCACTGGAGCGCCCTCATGTGCCAGCGTGCATGGTTGACAAACAGAATACAGGAAGCAAACAGACCGAGCAGGCGAAGGACCTTCAGGACTGGAACGACCGCTCCATTGCAAAATAAAGGAATAATTTCCTGTATGTCGAGAATCCTTTGAGGAGGAGGGAATGCTCGACACACAGTAGTGTCCAGTACCGCACCTATGAACAGGTTGCGCTGAGAGGGCACCAGGTGAGATTTGGGCACGTTTATCGAGAAACTTAATTTGAACAACAGCTGAGTTGTATCCTGCAGATGATGTAGCACCTTCTCTGGTGACTCCGCTTTGATCAGCCAGTCATCCAGATAGGGGAAAACGGAAATCCCCGACCTTCTGAGATGGGCAGCCACCACTGCCATCACCTTCGTGAAGACCCGGGGTGCAGTAGTAAGACCAAACGGAAGGACCGCAAACTGAAAATGTTGCGATCCTACCGTAAACCGGAGATACTTCCTATGCGACTTCAGGATGGGGATGTGGAAATACGCATCCTGCAAGTCGATCGACACCATCCAGTCCTCCTGATTCAGCGCTTGAAGAACATGCGCAAGGGTGAGCATCTTGAACATCTCTTGCTTCAGATAAAGATTCAAGATCCTGAGGTCCAATATCGGACGCAATCTGCCATCCTTTTTCGGAATCAGGAAATACCGGGAGTAGCATCCCTGACCCCTCTCCTGCTCTGGAACCACCTCTATCGCACCTTTCTGAAGTAACTTCAAGACTTCCTCCTGTAGGAGAAGACGGTGGTTCTCTGAGCAAGCCCCTTGACAAGGAGGGTAGTTTGGAGGGAATTCCCAAAAGGGAAGGGCGTACCCATTCTCCCGGAACCTGAGAAAAGCACCCTTAGATTTTCCTGAACAAGTAGCCTGAACCACCAGGTTCTCAGGCGATGGATGCGATGTTAAGAACTCAGGGTCCCCTGGAGCTGCCCTATACCTCCTAGCAACCGTCTTAGAGACTGCGGGAGCAGAAAAAGGCTTACGCCACACCTCCAACACAGGGTCAATAATGGCCTCATTAAAAGGCAATATCGGCTCTGAAACTGTAGAAGGAGAATGCAGTACTTCAGTCAGAATATTTGATTTGAATTCAGTAGTAGGCAACTGAAGATCTAACAGTTCTGCAGCCTTCCTAAAGACTGCATGATATTGAGCCACATCCTTCAAGGGTTCATCGGAAGGTGGAGTAATTTCCCACTCAGGAGACAAATCCAATCCACTAGCCTCTTTAAGCTCCTCAAAAACTTCGTAAGAGTCCACCAGCTCTCCTTCTTCTGCTTCTTCCAAAAAGGTACCTTCGCTTATCAAGCACCCTTTGAGCTTCCCTCCTGGAACGGATTCGTACATACGGCGTCGGCGGCGCCGTGTTCAAATCTGACGGCGCCGGTGCCGGCGTCGAATGTGGATCCACAGGAGCAGCCGGCGTCGAACGAGGTCGAGCCGGCGCCGGTGAAGAAGGGAACGGCGTCGATGTCCTCGCGCCGGTAGATGCCAAGACGGCGTCGCCGGAAAAAATGGCATGAAAGGGGCCTGTGGATATACTTGAGGCACCCCCATATTGAAGGCCATTGGACCCATCGGACCCGAAGGTGCACCAGTGGTGTACATGGCTCTCGAAAATACCCCGTACATAGCATTTAAATAATACAAGGGGTCCTGACCTGGTCCAGGGAACGCAGGGTACTGATCCGGCATCACCGGACTCGGGCCAACCGGCGCCGATGGTGGAATAAGAGGCGTCACAGGCTCACCCGGTGCTTGAAGCTCCTCCACCAGAGCCGGAGACGAACCCGGGGCCGGAGATGGAACCGGCGTCGGAGATGGAACCGGAGCGGGAGATGTAGCCGGAGCCTGTTGAAGCCACTGGAGAAGAAGGACCAGCAGGCGAATCCGGAACGGGTGAAGGAGACACAGAGTCCTTACGGTGTCGAGCAGGTGACTTCGACTTCGGAGCCGAACTCTTGTCAGAGTGACGTCGAGAAGAATGTCTCCTCTTCTTTTTGTGCTTCTTGGATCTTGAAGCATGCCCCGAAGTTGACTTTGACGCCGACCTCGATCGTGACCTCGTTCTCGACTTCCTTCTTCCTCTCTTCTCCTTTTTCATCCTTGCGATGAAGAGTTTCGCCTCCCTTTCCTTGAGAGCATCCATCCATGTCATGATCAGATGATAAACACCAAACACAGTCGTCATGTGGATCCGTGATCGACATATGTTTTCCACATTCACGACAGGGCTTGAAGCCCGATTTCTTTGTCGACACTTCTTTGCAAAAAAGGGACAGAGAAATCCAGTAGAAAATACAAAGTAACAGTGAAGCTACAGATAGAGATTCCCGAAATCTGTTGGCGTCGATGGCGCGGAAAAAAGGGAACTGACGTCATCACGCCGACGAGGTCTTCTTATGGAGCCGGTGATGTCAGCGGAGTCGCGAGCGGAGCCGTGTCTCTGTGACGTCGTCTTCGACCTCATCGGCATGGACTGCTACAAAAGTTTCCGAATGTTGCTGGCGCAGGGGATATTCACAAGGTGAGGAATCCACTGGCAGATGTATCCATCAGAAAGAGGTGTGTCCTTCCAACTGTAATCGGCATGAGCTGTATCAAAGGTTTACAGCCACAATAGCAGTCACAAACCTTTGAAATATTACCGTCTCCTCAAACGAGGTGGGAACATATTCGCAACGGTGAAGCTGCACCTTCCGCTTTTCTAATGGTGTCATATCAGACACCTTCATACAGATCTTGTTTTATAACTAGCATCACTGAAACATGCAGTTTCACTTTTCATAAGTGCGTCAAATGATCCATATGTTTGCTAAAAACCTATGGCCAGGTTAAATTGCATGCCATCACATGGGTCCACCTGGTTTTAATGCTCAGAGCCTCACCACGGGAGGTGCGTCGCATGAACTTTCAATCCAAAGCAGCACATTAATGAAAACCTGTGTCCCAAAAATTGTTCAGATCTCAGCAAAAGGCATTCAACCTGCTGAGTTATCCTCCTGACTGCTACAGAAGCATGCCCTCGAATTGTCTGTATATTTGGGGAAGCCTGGTGTGCATTGCAACATGGCTTCTGCACAAAGCTGATCCCTTTTCAATACGAATCCCTCCTGTGAGGTCTATGTCGACGTCTGCAAAATGTAGCCGCTTGGGCTACTCCCAAAACAATGTGGGCTCTCCTGACTGCTTTCGTGTCCTTCTAGATAAAGAAAAACTGGAGCTGGGCCTGTACCAATACTAAGTCATCCTGCATTTGGTAAGTAACTAAAATCCACCTACATATTTCATGAAACATTCTCGTTTCCGATTTGGTCTGCCATATACAGCTGAAACAGGGATTCTGTTCTTTTCCCTAATCACGTGCCTTACAAGCCAACAATACACAAATGGAAGGTGCTATAAATGATACTCTTTCATCAATGCTAAAAAAAACTGTAGTCTGTTCAACGTATTCAGATTTAAATCCTATACAGACTGCATGAATACAAGTATATAATAACATCCAAACATTAGATGTACTATATACAATCAGCTCTTGGATACAATTCACATTTTAGGCTGAAATTTATCTTAGCACCACAAACATATTGCAACGTTTGGGGGCAGGGGGTTCATTCTACCAACATGTGTTACGGATTCCGTTCTCTCTTTAAACCTTCAGGTAATTTAAGGATTGCGGGCTTTCTGGCTCCCTAAATGATTTCATCATCATCAATGAATGGTGGATAGGTGCTTATGGAACATGGGGATACATTATACAACATCCAGTGCAGATAATACTTGTTCCTACGCAGACCATGTACATTCATGTTACAGGAGGCATGTGGGCTGTTATCACAAACAAGCATGCACAACTGAAACAGTGTTGAGAGGCATTACCTGGTCTGCACATGAATTCTGCATGCCAATTAGGGAACGCTGGTTACAGCATTCACATTTTCTAGTAGGAGGATGGCTCAACATCTCTTCCACGAAGAACGTTTTATAGACCATGCAGGGCTAGCCTATGAAATGTGTACCCCATGTTGAACATTGACCTATGGCCCCTTTAGGCTGGCGCACTCTAGCAGTTGTACACGCAATCTGCACCCCAGTGCTTAATTTGAGCAGGTGGATTCTGGTGCTCAGCACCGGATCTTAATTACCGGCAGCTATGACAGTTTGCCAAATGGTGGCGCTGTTTATCTTATTTAGAGATGAGCACAACAACAGTTCTTTATAAATTCAATATACATTGACAATTACTTATATCCAGCACCCAAGCCATTCTAATAGCTTTGGATACCTGGAATAGTCTGAATTCTTACTCTTTTCTCACGTAGAGGAGTGTGATGGTTAGTAGGTGTTTTTGTAATGTCTTCAGCAGTGCTGGCAGGGGCAATGGGTGGGACGACCTGAAGTGGCCCTGGCTTACAAATTAAGCACTGCTGCACCCCCTTTGGGATTCCTGTTAAATGTTGCCAGAAGTGGCCCACATTACAAACACAGCAGCAACTCTGATGAATGGCATGCATGCACCACCAGCTCCTGCTGAGGACTTGAGTATTGTTCACTTTGTGTAAAGTGAGGCAATTGTGAACCTACACACCAAAAGAATGTGTGTGCCTCAATGGACTCCCGGCACATTATATATCATTTATAGTGCTTAAGACACAAATCATGTGTAGTGTTTGGCAAACTGACAAACACTATTCCATGTTATGTAATTTGGCACTTGTGTTTAAGTGGAAATTGGGAGTTTGGATTTCACAATAGAAGTTTTGGATCAAGAGTCTGTGTGATGTCAGACAAGCCTTTTCTTAATTGTTGAAAACCCCATAGGATTAACCAGTCTTAACATAGCAAGTCTTCTGACTTTTATTGCTTTTTAGCCGATGAAACATTAGGTAACCCTATATGATTCTAAAGTGGCATGAACTTTTTATTTTTATATTCCTTGTTCAATACTTAAAACACCAATTAACTTTACATTTTGCACAGATGTTTTACTTCTACGTAAGCTCCCTCTCCTGCTTAATGTGGTCTGGAGTTCTCATTCAACAACCTTTTCTACAAGAGCAATACATTATACTGAAATAAAACGATGAAAATATAACATGAGCTTTGCTCCAAATGTCTCTGGTTACTAGATTGCATAATAGTAAAAAACACAAATGCTAAAATAGGATCTTGAATTGTTCACTTTCTTAACATTTTCAGTCATACATTTTAAAAGAGTCCTTATTCTTTGTCCAAGTTCAAGCAGCTCCGGAGGTTGAGCAGCCATGCACTTTTTATAGCTTAGGTCTCACCTACCAGACAGTGCAAGCTGTCTGGTAACAAAAAACTTTTTCTGGACTTACAGCCCACCTATTGCTTACAAGTGGTTGGCTTTATTGTCACTTATTTGCTTGCGGCTAATTCAATGGCCTTCCTTGTCCGAGCGTACTCTGCTTGTGTTTGTATGTCCCCTGGAACACAGTTTCTTTAATATCTCCCTGATTGGCTGGCTTCTATCTTTTCACTTCTCACTTTTATGTTGTTTTTTTCTTTTTAGTTAAGCACTCCATTAGAGACCGTCTGTGTTCCAGTGTCTACATCTTGTGCTTCATTTTACCCCCACACTCCAAGTTGCTCTCTCTCCCTCGCATGTGTGCGTCTCCCTGCCCTACGTGTTCTATGCTGTGCTCTCCCTGGTCTGCTTCTCCCTTTGTTTTGCTCTTCATCATGCGTTTCTCCTCCACCCTACATGTTGCTCCCTTTCTCTTATGCTGTTTTCCCCTCATCCCCCACCTTTTTCGTTAACCCCCGAGTTGGTCCTCTGTTGCATCTCCCTGACCCATGTGTTTTCAAATTGCAGCTGTCCCCTCCGTAAAAAAAAAAAACTGTTTTGAATTACTTTCTTTTAATTCTTTTCAATTATTTATCGATCTCAGTTTCAAAGAAAAAAAATTGCCACCAATGTCATGTCATCAGTGCATGCATGCGTTGTGAGGCGTGCACGTGCCTACAAAATGACGAGGCATCTGGCGGCCACATACTCACACTTTCTTTTTTCTTCTTTTGGCCATTCTGCACAGCACTGGCAAGAAATGCTTTTTGCCGATGCTGTACAGCATTGCCAAGTCAGTAGGTCTCAAAGGCAAGAGCTATTGGCTTTGCTAATGCTTGTTGTTGTTTTAACAAGTAGGCTGCTGGAGCCATGCTTGAGTATTTAGAGAAACGTTCCCGCAATGAGCAGTTCATTTTCACGTAGGAATATGTAAAGAGGTGAGAAGGGATGGTTTAGCTCCACAGTGATACCACACCACAAAAACAGATGTTATTACATTAAGTAAGACCTAGGACATGAAAATATCAATCCTCTCACACAGAGGGGCGCGCCAAGACCCAAGTTGCACTTTCTGTAACTGCCCGGGCCTACTCAGAAAGCCAGTCTTTTATAAAGATGGCAAACGGATGAATCAAAAAAAGCTAAACTAATTCGATTTACAAAGAGAACATAACACCAAGAGATGATTAGACAGTCCTTAGCACCCATCCCAAACCGAGGCATGCTTTGCTCTGTTCAGATGCGCAGGTATCTTATACTCATTTCCGAGAGAGCGATGACCTGAATACCCAAATAAATGTTTATATTCTATGTTAGTCATGCTGCTCATGGGCTGCATATCACACTTGCTACATGGGGAAATGCCTGTTTAATGACCGATGGTCTCATGACTCCTTTGTTTTTCTCTGTTTCCCTATCCTTTCTCCGTACCATGAGCCTACCCGTATTCTCTTCCTCTTCCTAACCAACTCTCCCCTTCCCTCCACTTTCACCTTTCTTCTGAGGTCTTTGTTTTCTTTCCTTCTACTGGAGGCTGATATGACTGTATTAGTTTGTTTCTTCACAGCTGTTAACGTGCACACTATTCACCCAGCTACCGCTCCCCCCTTGCCCCCCCCACCCCACCAGACAGGAATCCCTGCTAACCTATTTGTTAAACGAAAATTACTAAATAAACAATGCAAAAAACAGAACAATAAGAGATGATTAAGCCGAAGGAGTATAATTTTCATTGGATAAAATTAATAAGATTACTTTTATGATTTTTTTCATTCATATTAGAAAAACTAATGGCAATAAATCACTTACAGATATGATGTTTTATGTGGAATTACACCGTTTTGTAGCTGCAACTACCAGGAAGGCCTAATCTTGAATTTGTACATCCACACAGTACTGGAATTGGAAATAAAATTACTCAGGGAACCCCTAAATTGGGGTGTCAAGATGTGGCAGAGAAAAGAGGTTGGAGTCCCAAGGGTCGTAGCTTGTCCGTCAGTGAACTTGTACATTTATTTTTATTTAAAAATCTGCTGTAAAGAAATTAGCAAGAATGACACGTGTGACAGTAAGTCATCAATATTACTTAATTATTCACAAAGAGGATGCATTTTAAATAATATCTTACAAAGGTAACACCTGCTGTAGAGATATTTATGTGCATAGCAACTTCGAGGAGATTATAATTAAGGTAATATAACTAATAGTTAAAACAGTTCTGTCTTTTGAGTCATAGTTTTGACACATAAAGTAGAATGAAGGGTTAATGTGCCTTCTGCAAAGCACTTCATGTAACATGAAGATCACCAATTTGTATGTTATTTCGATAGATAAGTGGGCTACTGCGTTTGACACTGAGATCATTTTATTACTTCCAGTTAATAAGTTGCTAGCATTTTATTTTAGCACAGTGAACTATTTACGGCACCAAGGAGTTGCAGGCAAACTGTAAAACATGGGTTTAGATCCTTGTTGTTTTTATTCTCAATCTGTGGTGGTGAGGCAGATTCGTCCCTAGTGGGATCCCGCTACTTTCCAGCAATACATCCACAGTAGTTGGTCATCTCCAGCACACTTTCAGAAATACTGAGGACATAGTAAAGCTGTCCGAAGACTCCCTAAATAGTTAGCTTCAAATTAAATTAGAAAACGTACAATTTTTTTTCTCTTTTTTAATGTGTTTGAATATACTTGTAGACCAAAACAGAGGTATGTTTTTCTAAAATATTTAACAGTCAAAAAGACTAACACGAGGGCCATAACAGTATTTTATTATGTATAACACTTAGGAAATAGTAATAATTTATAAGTAAAATCAACGCAGCACCAATCAACACAACAGCATAGGAAGGAAAAAACGAATCATCTAATTAAAGAAAACATTAGTTTACAGAACTTACTGAAGTTTATAGCCAAGTGATAAACCTGGTTGACAAGTTTTTATACTGCTTATGTGTGACGTTTCCATGTTTTTAGTGTTTCCATGTGTGACATTTAAATTTCTTGTATGTGACACACCGAAAAACATTAGTTATATTTCTGACTAAGCAACTATGGCCATATAATTAGTTACAATCATACAAATGATGCTATGCTCATGTAGTGCTTATGCTCTAGTTTAAACACATATTACTTAATTTTTGTACTGCATTAAAAGGAGCTGGCATTACTTAATTTCAAGGCAGGAGGACCCTGATGAGCTTTTCAGAAGCCAACCCTGCTCCATCTCTCATGCTTGAACACAATGTCATTATTATGACCCTTTTGGAGTCCACTTATTTTGTCTTGGACACAAGAGGGAGAGCGGTTCAGTGTTTTAGGGCCCTAGACAGGTGTCGGACAGCGAGTTCGGTCCCCATCTCATCTTCCACAGGCCCAGGTGTTTTTTTAAGTGGGTGCCTGGAGATGCCACCTTTATGCCTGGCAAGAGCTAGGTAGGTGGGAATGACCCCTGAGGATGATCTAACCTGTGGGTAAAAGTTCTAGACACTAATCCTACCCACTTTGGGTATTTTCAAGATGGTGAAAGTCTTCCCCCACACTAAGTTCGGGCTCGGAGGACTTGGGGTTTCTGTGAAGTGTACTTAGTGTCCACCCATATCTAACACTAAAATCCAGTTTGAGGCAGGCACTGTGCCCTTAATAAACCCAGAGACAGAAGTCTGGTAGAACAAAAGTAGGAGTTTCAGCAACCAGGCAGTGGATACATAAGAACTATTTTGGCATCCTGTTTGCCTCCTTCGAAGTGGGCCCTAGGTGGTATATTTAAACCTAGCAGACCGGTCAAGCAGGCTCTGACATGCTAAAGTCAAAAAAGGGCCCACCATTATTGGAGCCTGCCTGGCTGGGGGGACAAAGTAATGACCCTGCCCAGGTGTCAGCTAACATTTGCCTGTGACAGGGGAAGCCTCTAACTTTCTAACCGTTTTTTTTCCCAGTAATATTTAGTAGAGATCTAACTTCACCATTTAATTGGATTTTGAATAACTGTTAAATATAGTTGTTTAATTATTTTTCTAGCTACTCTCATTCGCAAGATACAGTATTTAGTATTGCATCCCAGTGTTTTTATATGCAATAGCCAGCCATCCTACAGTGGCAATAGCTTTCAGGGTCTTTTTACTGTAAGGACATGTGTAACATTAAACTTTTGCATGCCTTACTTTTAAAAATCATGTACTCTGTTTTATGGGCAATAAGGCCTTCTTGGTGACAAATATTTAAGAGGAAGGTTTAGGCCTATCAAAAAGGGGTATTTTGGCAGGTCAGATTTGCAGTTTAAACTACACAGCCAGGCTACAGATGGTAGGCCTGCAGTGATGTTTACAAAGTTATTGTAGTGGATGGCATAATTGGTACTGCAGTCCACTTGTGACATTTAACTTGCAGAGGCCCTGGTTAAATTTTGTGCCATATGCTCGGGACTTATAATCAAGATATATATGCCAATTGGGAGTATTCCAATGTTACCATGTCAAAAGGAGGAGAATGAGCACTTTCATCACTGGTTAGCAGGGGTTAAGGGCATAGCGTTCTACAGCCAGCAAAAATATAAGGTCTAGCAAAAGGCGAAAAATCGAGAGTGACCACACAGTAAAGGCGGGTTTCCTATTATGTACTTATATATGAGCTAGATTCTTATTATAGATCGAGCAAAAGTTCTAGTCTATTAAATTAAACCTACGAGGTTTGATTTCAGCATGCACGCTGATTTGGTATTGAAATGGTGCTCTAACGTGATAATGAAGAAAAAGTGAAATATAATATTTTCCTAGGAACCCATAATTTGGTAAAGCAGAAAATCTATGACTCATCTCAGACTTTGTGATTGTGCAAGTCAAACTCTAGACAAACCCCTTATCTATGCTGTGATATCTCAAGGCGACATCTTATGGTAAACAGTGCTTTCCTATAACAGTGCTAACTACACGATGTGACTCGTGTGTGACAGGAGGTACGTCAACAGCAGAGAGGAAGCAGTGGTAAGTTAAAACAGTACTTTTTGGGGAGATACTGTGGCGTTTTCCAAGCTGCAGTCAAGCTCCCAAACACTGGCCATTCGGAGGATGAATGGTGGCCAGGACTGCTTGACGAATGCAGCAGCCCCGGGCTTGTTCTGCTAAACACAGGTCGTTCCTTTATTAAGAATGGAAGCTCCGTAATTAAAGTCCGGGCAGTATCTAAACCAGATCAAACAAGCACACGGGCTGGGAAGCATACGTGTAAATAAATGCCTGGAGGTAACGCGCGCGCCATGACGCACCGAACGAGCACGTTAAACTGCAACGACGTGCACAGAGAAGCCAAGATAGAGGTCAACACGATAAACACACGTGGAGCTTATAAAACACGTTACTTTAAAATATAATCATGTTCCGCGTGGCTGTGATGAGATTAGCAAGAGTTCTAAACGAATTAACTCCATTCGTGTTTATTAAAGCAGAGCAGGGTGAAAATAGCTTAATTTATCCACCATCGCACAGAAAGGACTTTCATTGGGCCCAGTGTAAAAGTGCCATGCATTGCTGGAAGCCATCGAGGATACGTGTGCTCTTATATTTTAGATATGGCCTTCATGGAGTGTTTAAAACATCTGCACACATGTGTACTTAAAGATTCCAGTCAGCCTTCAAAGCCCCTTCACTTCATGGAAAAATATAACAATATTACATTTCTTACGAATATATAGACATACAAAGAACACTTCGGTTGGTTTTGGTATACAAGTATCAGAAAAATAAAATTCGAAAGTTAGAAATAAAAGACATATATCGAAAGGCGAGAAGGGTATGCAGCACCGGGACACAGGGGATATCTGTATGAAAGAATGCCAAATAGTACATTTGAAATCTCGAGCATCTCGTAGCCCCCCGCCCCCCCGATCGCCCCTCCCGCTGTGGCGTCGCTAAGCCTCTGCTCCGGTTCCCATTCACGCCTCCGTCCCACCTGCAGTCGCCCGGCCTGCACGCAGATTGGCAAGTGGCTGCCGGGTCCTTCCGGGCATTCCTGCGACGACACTCCATCACTTTTTTCCTTTTACGAAATTGAATGCACTGTCGGAGGCTTTACAAAGGGTAAAGGGCCCGGGGCACCTCCCATGTCTGAAGTATTTTTCCGTTTAGTTTTTGAAGGTGCGCAGCCTCTGAGGGCGGGATCCCGGCAGGAGTTAGTGCTCAGCTGCGCGCCCTTTCTCCACGCTGCAGGCTGGGCGCGGGTGGAAGTCCGCGTGCTGACAGCGCGCGCCTCTCTGCGCCACCGTTACAAGGCAGCAGGCAGGCCACAATCAGAAAACAGCTGCAGGTGTAAATATTTTGGAGTCACTGGCAACATAATGTACTCCTTTTCCTCTATCATAAAGGCCAACTTTTACTCCATTTGTTTGCAACCTGTTCCGCAGGTGCGAATGATTGTAGTGGTATTTGGAGGCAGCTTCCAAACAGGCCTTAGTGTAGCCCTAGCCCTTTAACAAAGACTTCAGAAAAGAGATTGAATAGTTTTAGTGCACTTGAAAGAGCGCAAGTCCAACAACAAAAATTCTATGGAGTTGCAAAGTTCTATAAAGTTCTGGAACTTTTCCGGGCCATACTACAAAGGCGAACAGTGCAGTGCGAGCAGCTGTTCCCACGCAGGCCGGTGTTCACCGCACTGGGGTGAAATCGCCACGGTTGGCGATTCTTCCAAGCAATCGACACACCGGGCCTGGTACAATAAGAGCGGAGTTTAGGCGAGCGCCAGGGATAAGTAGACGCACTTTAACATCCTGCAGCTTCAGTCACCACATTCTGAAGAAAAGAGGAATCCGGTGAAACGGAGGGAGGTGGGGGCGAAGAGAAGCCGCCCAAAGCAAAGCCTCTGGTAGTTGAAGATGTGGGATTCGGGTCCTTTCTTCGCATAAAGGTGACTGCACACAGCAGTGTTGAAACGTGTAGCAACGGAGTGCAGAGATGAACTTAAACTTTCTCTGAACCGCCAGGTGCGCTCACTTTCACTCTCACTATTTTGCCTGTTAATAGCAAACTTCAACATACATAAAACTAGAACGATGAAAGATTAACAGGACCGTCGGCAGAAACCCTTCCCCACACCTCAATCCAGTGCACACTGAACTGTGCGTTTACCCTTGTCAAGTGCATGCAACTGCAGAAGACTAGATGAACAATTCAACCCACCTCATGGATTTGGCAAAATACTTTAAGCCGCTGCCACAAGGTGCATGACCCAGCCACTAGAGAGGGAGCTCACGCTCACAAGACCAGCATTCACTACACATTCCACGGTGCGGATGCCATGTAACTGTGAACACAAAACGTTTCAGAGTCTACTCTCACTCCCCTTGATCCAGTGGGATATTCTCTCCTGATAAGGCGGGAGTAGAGTCCGATCAATTGTAGGAGTGGTTGTGTGAGCACAGTGTGGCAGCTTATTTGCGGTCCAATTATATTGTATCTTATTTTGTTGCTAGTGTATTTTGAGGCTCTTCCATGAATTCATATGTGGGAGACGCATAGAACTGAATGCACTAATGCTGACGGACAGTCAGTCAGGCGATTTAAAGTGTGAGTGATGATGTCCAAGGACTAGCAGGATACTGGCAAGGCATTTTGTGGCTGGGTTCTGTCAGTGCTTGCACTAGCAGTAATTAAAAATCGACTTCGAAACACTTCCCTATAGTCATGCCCTTAACTTTAAATGCAAAATCACTGGTTGATTTCTCAACAATGACTCTGAAAACCTCTTTAGGTAATTATGACAGCGATACAGTCCCTAGTTGCATTTTACAGGCTTTCCTTCATTGCCATTCCCTAAGATGATTTGCTTTTCGCGTATGTTGTGTTTCTGTAGTTTTATTTTTCGTGTAAAATCTGACTCTTGTATGGTACTTACTGTAAACTAAGTCTCTCCTTGATGTCTGAATGAGTTCAGGTTGTCAGTGATTTTTTGACAGAGCACAATTGAGAGGCTAGGAAAGCAGTACCAGTTTCTTACAGCGCTCATCAGTGGGCGATAAGGTGTCCAGGCTACCTGCCCAATTAATCCCTGACCTCTCTGGAGAGCACACAAAATAATGGTCACATATGTATCAACTGTAAGTGTGTGTGTGTGTGTGTGCATGGTGAAGGGGAAGTGCTATGTGAAAGTACATGTGGAAAGACAGTGAAAAATCAGTGATGAAGAAGGAGATGAATTTTAAGACATGCAGAAGGCGGGATTTCAGAAAGAGATGTGGGAAGAAAAGTGAATGTGTGACTACAATATAGTGAAAGATTGCAGAGGAAAGAGCTGAGACAACACAAGAGACAGACAGTGAGAAGAGCATCCTCCCTTCCACAGACCTTTCTGATGTTTCATTCACAATCCCATATTTCCATAACTCATTTTCAATTCAAATGAGTCCCAACAATACCATTATTGTTATTTATTTACCTTACAATGAATCAAAATCAGTGCTGACGATTATTGGAAAAGTCAATAGGTTTGTCTTATTTTAGGTGTTTGTTTTGCGATATGCCTAGATGCACTAACAGAAAAACTCATAAAGAGGCACCCATACTGGTCTGTTGGCATGCGTTGTCAATCACAGGATTATTTTTCAAATGTTTTAGGCCAAGTCCTTAATTACATAGGCCACTCCCCTTGAAAAGTATTCCTAGTTAAGCTTCTGTAGCTGTTCCCCGTTAAGAGACCTCACTTTTTTCATCACACTTAAATCACGTGATGCTGGTATGGCTGCTACGGAGTTGTGGATGGTTGGAAGGTGCGGTATGACATTTTTGCAGTAAGGAGTAGTGGGAGACAGCTGCCTATAGTGGAAGTGAACGAAAGCTACAAATGCTGGCGGTTGAGCTCATAGGAAGTGGGGTCAGTGGCGTCACTATGGGGGTGCGGACCGCACCGGGTGACACCATCCCATGGGGTGACACCGAGGAGTGCGAAGGTAGGGACATAGGCAGGGCTCCCTCCACTTATTTTAGCTGTTTTTTACCGGGTGGGCGCATTCCCCCCTGCCCAAAAGATGGAGCCGGTACCTGAGTCTGCACCTGCGTGCGCGCTCATCACTCACCAAACCTCACCTCCTATTGTCGAGAGAGGGCGAACAGAGCTCTTTTAGCCACATGCTCCCCGTTTTGCGTGTGGATCAGGCTGGCTTCTCTGGCAGGCCCACTACAACTCCTCAAGCAGGCAGGTATGCTCTTCTGCCCGATGCAGGTCACCTTTCCAAACCTAGGCCCGGTCTGCAGGGAAATCGTTCATTATGCAGACATTCTTGAGCCCGGGTACTGCAGTCGGCGCTTGTCCTGAAATATAATGGAAGCTCGTTCTGACTAACAACTCGTTAGATACTATGGGACTGTGCTCAAAGGGGGCGTGGTAATAAACACTGTAGTGCATGTTACAGGTAACGCTGCTGTTGATTACCGACCAGTGTAGCTCAACTAGTGCAAGGGTAATATGCTTGACTTTCATTTTATAAATAGCTCTGGCTGTGCGATTCTTCCTGCACATTTATCAGGAAGGAAGCCCAGTGGAGACTACTTTCATGTAGTCTAATCTGGATATCACCACGCCCCTCAACAAAACCCTCCACGAAAGGCAGCATGAGCTGGTGATTACCGTTTTTCATTGAGCTGCTGATGCCCTTTGAACCTGCCCCCATCGCCTTGCCCTTTGAACCTACCCCCATATGCCTTGTAACCTTTGTTAATGAGAGGGGACTACATTCCGGTTACACCACCTAACTTGGAGCATCCGCCCACTTCTTTTTTTTAGGACTTGTGCCCTGGGTACGGGGCAGAGGGGAGTACGGAGGTACGGGGCACGGAGGAGTGCGGAGGTAGGGGGAGTGTTGAGGTACGGGCATAGAGGGGTGGGGCGGTATGAGACGCAGAGGGTGCGTAGGTATGGGTGAGTGCGGAGGTATGTGGCACAGGGAGAATGTGGAGGTACGGGCCACGGAGGAGTGCGTAGGCAGTGGCGTCACTAGGGGGGTGCGGACCGCACATCACCATGAGTTACCGCACTGGGTGACACCAACCCTAGTGACGCCGCTGAGTGGGGTTTAAACACACTTGTGAAGACATGGACTACAGTTGGATGAGCGGACTACATAGTGCATCTGGACATTGAGTATCATTTTTTTGAGTCAAGGAAGGTGGCTCACGTACTGACATTGCTGATGAAGGTGACTACCATTATTTGGGTGCAGTAAGTTTGGTCAGTGAGGACAGAGCACCATGACCACATTGTGGAAGGCAGCCTATATTTATGACTTGTTTCTTGCCATCAATAATTTGAAGGCAGCCATTAAGATTTTTAGCATGTGGTATAAGGCACTGCACATTATACTTAGGATTATGCCCAGAAGCAATTAGAATCCACATAAACCCTCAAATTGTGGGCAGAATATTGGCATGTGGTTTCAGAAGAAAGCAGAGAGCTGCTTTTGTAAGAATGCCAAGATAAAATGCATCTGCAAACAAGGCTCACATAAACACACACTCTTCTGGCAACAGTCCATAGAAACAAACGTACGTGATCAAAGTAAGGGTACACCTGATAGATGTCACTGAAAAAATCTTCATTAGTTTCACACTCTCTTTACTGGCACATGACTCAGAATCAGAATGATCAGGAAAATACTGGAAAAGAGGACTACCTGAGGGTTGGGAGATAAGAAGCAGAAAATAATTCCAAGCCTCTTACTGTAAAAACAGCACCTATTCATCCCTATCAATACAATAAAGGCAGAGTTGAAACACTTTCCAAACACAGAATCCATGTTGACTTAATTTAGTCAAAAGTTATAGTTGGCAGTTAATAGGGTAACTTTAAGAGCCTTGGTCAATGAACATCTGGACTACTTTAACATCATTTACAATAGGCTTCTAAATAAACTCAGCGACATGCTCATAAGGTTACAAAACTAAGCAGCTTCTACCGCTGTAAACATGACCACGTTAAATCAGCCATGAAAGCACTGCAATGATTCCTGGTGAATACAAGGGTCAGGTTCATGGACCTCTATGTTGATCACAAAGCTTTCAGTGGGAGTGGCCCAAAATACTTGGGAACACTACTACTCCACTAAACACTAATTAAAAAACTATGCTGAGTGACACACAATTAAGTAATGGAAGTTCAAATGGCTAAAACAGAGCGGAAGATACAAGGGAGTTCAGGGATCTAGACTACGGAATGCCCAGAACCAAAACCTGGAGCAGGGTCAAACCACACCACCACGCCGTTCGAGAAACATTTGAATAGCAAACTTGCTTACATCTAGGTAACCCCATACAGATAAGTGTTCACAACTGAAGAGCATTGAACCTTACCAATCCGACTCTAGCAACCCACAAGCTTGCTCAAACTAGACTTTTCCGACATGCTCTTTAGCTCTTTGAGATATCCAATAGGGACAAGCAGCACATCATAATATTCCTAACCCAAGTAATACACTTAGTAATCATACCAAAATGTTGGACAACAGTGGTTGGAAGTAAGATATACATTAAATGTAAACCGCAAAAACATATAGCTGACCAAACAGAATATCCAAAAAGTCAGGGAGCCAGGATAAGCTAGAGTAGAATTCCATGCAACAGAACCATGAGGCATATGAGAAGTTTAGCGATAGACAAGATGAGTCCAACCCAAGAGAATAATCATGATTCAAATTTAACAAACACGCACATTCAAGCGCAAAAACGAGCATACAGATACACATACCCGCACAGACACACACAAGCACCTGCGTCATGTTGCAAACAAATGTTCTTTGGAACGTGTTCCACTGTTTTGTGGAGCTCAGTTTGTGCTATATTAAAAACCTATATTAAATACAAAATAAAATTAAATATTAAGCATTTTACTTGGTTATAGCTATATGCCATGCAGTTATAATTAGCATACACCATAGCATTTAGATAAGTGTGATTTACTTCCAAGAAGAACATCTTGAAAAGCCTACTGTAGCATATTTTAGAAATTTTAAAACTAAGGAATCCTCTCAGACCTAGGTCTGAAAAATGTCAGTATAACTGGAGTGCTCATAGTAATATTGCTAGGCTGCAACAATATCAGTGGTATCTGCAACTACAGAAATGTATACCTTTCTTGTTCAGCACATCTGGCACTTTGAAGATTTGACTGGTAACAAAAGAGCGCTAGCAGCAGAGAACCACAACTACTGGCCATTGATACCATGGATGACTCAAAGTATGTGTAATAGATGTTAATGTGAAACTTAGATTTTCCACAGTCGGGGTGGGTAGCAAATCATGATTTTATTAAACACACAGATGCTGATTTTATGCATAACCTTATTTATTGTCAGTTCACAGCAGCAACTAGAACAAACATTTATAACTTAGAATAAGAATCCTTAGAACATTCCAATCCATCATATAGTCCCATGACAGGCAGCCACCTTCCTTCTTTTTTGCTGAGGAATGAAAGAACTCAGTTCCATTTTCAAACCTGAAGCATCTACAAATTGGGAATAAACTTTTTCCCCCAAACTCTTCTGATCTTCTTATTTACTTCCTAACATCACTCCCTCCTAGAACACAAAATCATATGATAGGGTGGGCAGAACAGAGGGAGGGATAATATCAGCCTCTGTGTCTTTAATAATATCATGAACTTCTACATATCCCTGCTGTGGGAAATCAGAATTTTATGTCAAGGCACGGAGGCCAATAATATGCATGTTTAAAGCCATGCCATAATATTCCTCAGAGCACATTCTATTGGTTTAAAATAAAATTTCTTAAACACAGAATCTGATGACCAATCTGCTGGAGCTAAGATACTATTCAAACCCTTGGAAGCCATTGACCCTCTTGCAGAATGAGCTCCAAACCTTGCACCATCAATTCATGCCTTCTTCACGACCTCTTTAACGTACCTAGCCAGCGTTGGAATAGAAACAGGTATGAACTGTGATTCTCCTTTTCTCCTTAAATTCTCCGTTCTCCTCTCATATTCACGCAAACAAATAACCACACACAACTTCCTGTTCTCCTCCAAAGCTGAATAACCAATCATCTGAGACATACTCTTAGATCTTTTCCTAATATTGAAACAAACTCCCTTTGGGAAATAACTTTGTGATGTTACCTCCAAAAACGTAACATAATTTCCTTAATAATAGATCTACGTCCCACAATGAAGAGTACTTTGGACCCAGAGGTGTTCTCAATCGCACACTCCTCAACAACATTTTCACCACATCATGTTGTCCCACAGGCAAGCTATTCACCAACTCGTGTCCTGCTAAAATTGCAGACCTACTAATATTCACTGAACTGTATCAATTTCCTTTTAAAGAAATTTAAAGAAAACCTCTGTCAAAAAATGAACCACATCTCCCACAGGTACTGAAATGGGATCTAAATTCGTGAAACACACCAACAGACCCCTCTCTTCCATGCCAAATTTGTATATCTTAGTTGTTTCAGGAGCCCAGGACTCCTTGATGAGTCTAGAAGCTTCTAACAATAAGCCAGACACTTGCCAAGCTCTCCCGAAATCAACCATCCCATCAATCTCAGCTGCCCCTGTAAAACTAGATCGTATCCCTACCCCATCACATCCACTAACAGATCCAAAACCTTTGGCAGAAGAACAGGATCATCTATCAATAACCCCATGACATCTGGATGCCACACTAAGGATAGCCAAAACAGTTACTAACACAATTTCCGCACAGTCTTTTCTCACTTTCAACATCAACCTCTGTATCAACGCAAAAGGTGGGAATGCATAACTGCCAGCAATTACCCAATGCTGCAGAAACACATGCACTGCTTCCACCTCTGGATCTGGCCACCAGCTGTAATATCTGCATATTTGAGTATGTACCCTGTTTGCAAAAGTCTCCACCATTAACAGAACCCATCTGTTGTCTAACGCCCTGAACACTTTCCTGTTCAACATCCAATCGCTGAGAAATCCCTTAACTTCCTGGAATTCCAATCTGCCACCGTGTTGCTTAAGCCCGGTATGTACTGAGCCTGAACCATAATATCCTTGTTTAGACAAAAATGCCAAAACTCCTTTGATAAGTGCGCTAAACCCTTTGATCAAGGCCCTTCTAACTTGTTTACATACTTCAAAGCAGACACATACTTCATCTTTAGTAATACACAACATTTCATCTGATTCCTGACAAAAGTCTTTATCTCAAAAGAACCTGCCAACAACTCCAGATAGTTGATATGCATTTCCTTCTCCTGTAAGGTCCAATTTTACCCTGTCACAAGAGAACCACACCTTGCTACCAAACTTGAAGGCTGGCATCAGATTCTATTACTATATCCGGAACCTTGCCAAAAATGGCCCTTCCATTCCAGACTTCATAATTTTCTAGTCTCCACTCCAGCTCCCCAGTCATCTCTATATCCATCTGCACCCTCGGGGAATACCTCAACCTTTGTGTAGATGCTTGGACTTCAACCTCTGCAAAGCTCAGTAATGTTGCAGGGCTGGAAAAATTGCCTGCATTGATGCTGATAATAGTCCTAGCAGTCTGGCTATTTGACACACAGTTATACATTCGCACAACATCCTTCTTATCTCCTTGAGAATCTTCTTCACCATTTCCAGTGGTAATTTCAACACACATTTCAATGTTCGAATCTGAAATCCCCAAAACAACATCTCCTGGGCTGGCTCCAGCAAGACTTCTTCCTGTTCATTACAAACCTAAGATCTTCTAGCACCCACACAGCTAGCGCTGTATGCTTCAGTGATAACTCCTTATTCTCTGACATTATCAAAAGTGTACAATTAATCAGACACCTCTCATCCGACGCCAAGTCACAATATGTTTTATCACCTTGGTGAAACACCAGGGAGCCAAAATGAGACCAAACGGAAGACTTTTGAACCTACACATCACCACTTGCCATTGGAATCGCAGAAAATCTCTCTGCTCCCTGCAAAGGGGGACCATCAAGTAGGCATCCTTCAAATTTAAACGTGTCAATCAGACTCCTTTTCTCAACAGATCACTAGGCATATAAATCCCTTCCACCTAGAAGTGATTGTACTGAACCCAATTTCAATTACCTCAAGTTTATTACAGGCCTCATTCCTTTGTCTTTTTGCTCTACCAAAAAAATATTGCTCACAAAACCCAATAATACATTTCCTGTCCTCTCTATAGCTCCTTTCTTCACCAACTCCTCTACTACCTGACTTACCATCCTTTCTTCCTCATTTGGGAATCTTAGGGCTCTTGGCCAACTTTCCTAAACCGGCACATCTACAAATCTATTCAATAAACCTGCATTCATCTCTTCTTATCTCTCTAAAAAATGAGCGAGTATGCCACCAATTTTTCTTGGTGTTGGAAATGGCCCTTTTTGCAGGGTTATCCCAAAACTTTTTGCTTTTTCCCCCTTTATTTTTCCTGACCTGTGGTTGTTGGCTATGGGCTCTGGGCACTTTACCACTGCTGATCAGTGCTAAAGTGCATATGCTCTCCCTGTAAATTGATATGATGATTGGTTATCCATGATTGGCATATTTGTTTTACCTGTAAGGTCCCTAGTAAAGGGCACTGAGTGTGCCAGGGCTGTTAATTCAAATGCTACTAGTGGGCCTGCAGCACTGATTGTGCCACCCACATGCGTAGCCCTAAAATGGTGTCTAAGGCCTGCCACCGCAGTGCCTGTGGCAGTTGCTAACTGCCATGTTGTCCTGGCCAGTGTACACACTGGCCTGGCCCTTCCCTTTTCTTACACATTGGACACCCCTATGGTAGGCCCAAGGTACCCCCCTGGGCAGGGTGCAGCGTATGTGAAAGGTAGGACATGTACTAGTGTGGGTAACATGTCCTGATAGTGAAATACTGCCAATTTAGTTTTTCACTATTGAAAGGCCATCTTGCCATCAGTCTGGTATCCCTGAACTCACAATTTGATAACGCATCTTTTAGAAAAGATGGTTTTTAAATTCCGTGTTTGAAAATAGCCCTTTTAGAAAGTGGCTATTTTCCTATTCATCGTAGATCAAGGGGGAATGGATCACTTGTAACCAAAAATTAGCGGTTCGTGAATCTGGGTGTGAAAATATTAACACCTAGATAGGTGTTAATGAGAACCCTCAATAGCGTATTTTTGAGTGGTATGGGCGGTTCTGGGCGGTTTATCTTGATTCTCCGCCTTATCAATACGCATCAGCATTATCATTGGGTCTCTTTTGTCATGCTGCCTCCACCTGGAGGGAACCACTGTTTCTTGGTAGTGATCAGGAATAATTGTGAAAAAGTGATAATAGTGAGGTTAAAAATGTCGTCCCACACTACCTTGAAGAAATAACAATTTATTCTGGTGGGCGTGTGGGTAGACTATTAAAAAAGAAGAAGTGGTGCTACAGGTTAGATTATGTAACTTAAGCACTGTGGGTGTCCGTATCAAAAGGTCGACATGTTTCTGCCCGTTCAGTGCCCCAGGAGGGGGTCGTGGGGCATTCTTCAGGACCTATTAGTGTGAGCTGTTGTTGTACAGTTCAAGTATTAGAAAAAATGCTGTCTTCAGACAATATGATAGATAGCAACGTCTCAGAAATTACTGTTACCTTGAGACGCATCCGATTTGCGGCTTTGCCGTGGCAGCGTCACTATCTTGCCTCAGTTTCGGGCAATGCACGACTTGTGCTGACGCTGGCAGGCAGGGCTCGTGGATTTTCCTATTCAACCTTTCTGTGTGCCTCTGCCTGTTTGTGTATTGACTGTCTGGTTTGTGAGTGACAGGGGATGGGGGTGACTGCAGGAGGCTGGGTGAGTCAGCACTAGGCTGAATAGACCTATCTGCACCTAGAGTGGTAGGAAGAGTTGCACCTGGGCCTGAATAGGGCTGTGCCTGCCTTCCACAATGCTGGCTCCGTCTAATAGCCCTGGCCCACACTCACAAAGGAAGAAGACATGCCCTGGCAGAGGGCACCCAGAACTGGTTGATACTGGATCCTAGACCCCTCACACATGGAGAACAAAGACTTTTGGGGTATAAAAGTAAGACCTGAAACCCCTGTAAATTAGACTACTTCTGCAATCAGTAGGAATCTCTGCCCAAGAAGATCAGCTGAAGAGACTAAGGAAGACTGCCCTTGCTGTGTGTTCTGGGGCTGACCTGCAGTTTGCTGTATCCACAGAATGAGAGAAAAGGGGACTTTGCTGTGTGCTGTGCTCCCCCCCACCTACTTGAGGAAAAGACTTTGCTGTGTGCTGTGTCTTACAAGAGTCTCCATAGGCCCGATAAGAGCTGGCCTCTTGTTGGGAACGCAGGGATACCAAGGTTCCCAAAGAAACATTCTGCAAGCAGCTGTGTGCGTGTTTCTGCGCACAGCCTGGACTCTGTGAAGATTGCCATTGCCTGCCCGTGTGATCCTGGGGCTCGGTGTGCGATCGGCACACAGTTGGGCTGGTTGAGGCTTGCCGTGCCCTTATCTGGCTAATCCGGCGCTTGAGAGTGCGTCTCTGTGCACTGCCCGAGGCAGTCATCAAAAGGAGGCCGGAATCACCGCCGCTGGCCCAGGACAACTATTGGGAGAAGTGCTTTTAATTCCATTACAGTGCTGTGCCCAAAAAGAGTGCCCGAGGCCGGGTTCGACGAGAAGAGAAGAGCCGCTGACGTCACCGCTGTGCCGTGCTGGGATTGGCCTCAGCCGTCAGGGATTCCTGCGTCGTCATCGGCATGCCATGCTGGGATTGGTTCCAGCTCAAGGGATTCCTACAGCGTCATCGGTCTGCCGCGTTGGGATTGGCTCAGCCTCGAGGGCTTCCCCACGCTCAGACCAGGAAGCAGAGCTGCGCCGGAGACCGGGGAGCATCTCAGAAGAGGAACCTGCCTCGCCCGGACGACGCATTGAGTTTCACGGACGGCCCAGCTCCCGCCTGACAGGTAACTCGCTCCGGTTCTCTTGCTGGAGCTCGCACCTACTGCAGTAGTCCCACAACGCCCGGCCGACGGGCCGTGGGTTGCTCTTGAGTCCCGCACTAGTACCTGCGCATTGGGAGACAACGGTCATGGGAAACGTCCTGTTCAATTGGAGAAAGAGGCAGCGGGGGCCATATTAAAGATCCGAGTCCTCTGGGTGGTACCGAGGACAGCTTTTCACATACTAACTGCGGGGACAGAACACCCGTGCCTCATTTAAAAACTGAACTGCTGAGTCCCCGCTGTTGGGACTATATCTTCACCAAACATCCTTGACAATACCTGAACTGTAAACCAAAAGAACACTACAAAGAAACCGTTTTGCAACAAGAGTTTATTGTGTATGTTGGATCTATTTGGTTTTGGTCATGCTTAACTTCAGATAAAGATATTTATTTTTATAAATACCTGTGTGGTGTTTCACTGTGTTACTGTGAGTGTTAGCGCAAATACTTTACACATTGCCTTGGGGATAAGCCTGTCTGCTCGTGCCAAGCTACGAAGGGGGTGAGCAGGGGTTATCAACAGTGTGTGTTTCCCCTTTACCCTGACTAGAGTGGTGGTTTCTGCCTGGCCTTGGCGCAAGCCTCAGCCAACCAGAAATCCCATTTCTAACACTTGGGATACAAAAAGGGTCTTTTCCCGAACATACTTTATTGTCCTCTTGTTCTTCTGTCTCCCCTAGATCTTCTTCTTCCCCTTTGCCTCTGGGGATACAATCCTACTGTTTGATATCCAGAGTATCTATATCCATGTGAGAACGATGCCAGTGTGATCCTAAATTCAAGGCCGGGGAATCAACCCCGCATTTTCATGCCCCCGCCAAAAACATTCCTAATATCTTTGTGTGCTTTCTGTATAGAGTTGAAAGCACTGGCATACCTTGCCATTTCTTTCCCAAATTCATCTCCAAAAAGCAGGCCTTTTGCCTCTTGCCCTGGCTCCCTATTTTTAAACTCTGATAACTTTGGATCAATCTTCATTAGGAGACATTTTCTACGCTCAGAACACAAAGCTGCATTAGTGTTTCCCAGCTAACACACAGCTTGCTGTACCCATTGGCACAGCCCCAAGACATCCACAGCAGTCTCCTGTAAATATGCTTTCTCACATATGTCGAAAATGTGGGTTATGGCACCACCTTCATCAAAGAAACGATCATGACAACTCTCAAAACCATTGTCCAGACCTCTTCAGGGATCTCGCCCTGACTGTTAAAAAAGGTCAACATCTTGGAGTCAAACTTGGGTGTAAATGCCACCTTATTGGCGAAGGTCTTGAACACTCTGAACAAAGCCTAGTTTTGACCTCCTTAGGTATCTTCTGCCTAATCTAATACTCCACATATTCTACCACATGCTGTGCTGAGACCCACTGAGGACACAAAGGATGCTGTATGGTATGAGGGTCAAACATATAGTTCCCCAAATAATCCTTGACTTGATCAACCTGATCCTTTCCTTCAAAAGATCTGTTACTCCTTTTCTTGTCAATCTCCTCATCATCCGTGTTCTCCAAATCTAAAAAACACAATATCACCACGTCACCACTGCTGGATGACTCGTCACAGGTCTCTGCTCTGTGACTCCTTTTTGTGGCCTTTATAAATCTCTCATCCAATTCCATCGAGTTGCCCTCTGATTTGTATTTGAACTGTAGTATCCTTTAGACTTAATACCTTACTCTTTCTGCAGATACTTTCTTTTTTGTGTCACCTTAAAACCCTCATTTTATTCACCTGCCTTAACAGCACCCTCTTCCACGGACCAAAAATTGCTCCTCCTCATTCTTATTACCACCTAATTTACCTTCCAGCTTCTTCTAATAGGCGTCTAACTTCTTTCCCAATTGGGTTGCCGAAATAGAAACCACCTTACTAACACACTCCAGCACCTTGGCATCTAAACGCTGCTCTGATGCACTATTACTCTCCATACTATCTATTAAAAATTACCAACCAACTCTTTTCCTGATATTCGATAATTTCCTATTTTATTTAAAATTTGAATTCTCTTAAACCAAATAAATCTTCACGTCTCTCACAAAACCTCATAAACCAGCATTCCTCGGTAGCTCCACCTCTGCAAAGGGTTAACTTGAAGCTGACAGGAAAAAAAAAAACTGTTCTAACCCCAATTATGGTCACCCTAAGCGCATAGGAAAACACAAAGACTCTCCCTATTCAAAATTGTCCCCTGCTTCCAAAAGCGAGTACAGCAGCCGCTCAAGTCCAAACCTCTTGCCGACGCGCTTGTAAATCTTACTTAGACCTCACTTCCTACAGGTACATGTAAGCTTGTAATGCTCTTAATGCTTTTGATCTTTAAAAACACACATAGACTTGCGCACTCTGTGCATGCTAGAGCACGCATAAATGAATCTGACACTAAGCCGAATCCCTACTTTACCGACCCCACATGCGACTGTCAGGCAAACGGAAGAGTCCATGAGTGAGGCCTAAAACTGCCTTTTACACCACACCTGAACCGCTAATGCCTATTAGCGTCCAACAAATCCAATATTATGTCATAAACCTAAATTGTAAGCCTCCACATCTGTAGAAAAATGGGTCCTCAATACAAAGTCATCCGAACCGCCTGCATGCGCCTGTGACTCTAACCCAATCAGGGCGCCACAACTCTTGCACGCCCAACAAAAGTATGGCGTTTCTCTGTTCCCTGTTTCAGTTATGTCGTCATTACTGCCGTCAAACTGAAATGACCACTAAACTTGCCACACTGGCCTCAAGCTTACTCCCCAGGCACCAGTCATCCTAAACCTGGACTCCACACAAGCTGACGCTGTAAAATAAATGCATATCAACTAACCCATTCTCCATGAAACTCTTAACATAATATGCACCCTTGAGAGTATATAATATATAATTATAATATATATATTCATATTCATGCGAATAAATAATGGTTTGGAATGTTATAGGGATTCTTATTCTAAGTTCTAAATTTTTGTTCTAGTGCTGCTGGGAGTTGGCAATAAAGAGAATATGCATAATATTGGCCTCTGTGTCTAGCTATAAAATCCTTACACATCTGCTCTTTCTATCCATACTCGTGGGAGGACAGGGAGAGCAACCCATTAAGGAACCACCACAGTGTTCAAGCTGGGTTCAATTACATTATCAATAGCGGGAAGAGTGCTTACTAAAGCAGCATGTAGGTGAAAGATGCAATTGGAGTGGTGTAATTTGGGCTCCACCCTCACACGTCCTAAATATGCAATAAATATGTGCACTTAGCACTACATACTTGTGTGTTATAACTTTATTAATGTAAAGGGTTACACTTAAATTCAATATTGAAGTGCATTCACAGTCGAATTAGAAATTCATATACACTGTGTACCTTAACTTTATTAAAATGAAACATAGGCTTAAGAGATATGAAAAACCATCCTCACACTATTAAAATGTATTTGCATTAGAAATGAGAGAGATTTATGTAAACGTGTGCACTAATGTTTTCGCATTGGTATTCATAATCTATTTCTTAATCAAACTTAGGTTTATGCATTCAAAGTAACTTTACATTTACCTAAAGTGTAAAATTAATTTAATGTTGAATTTATGTACTTATATGTGTCATTCATTTGTAGTTGTATGTTCATAAGAAACATGTATTAATTTGCCCCATTGAATAAGACGCTTAACTTGACGTAACTAGGCCTGTATTTTTTTCTATATAAACACTGTTTTCCACTCTAGCTTGCGTGTCTTTTCCTTGAAGGTACATTCACATGAGTTTGTTAGTTTGAGAATGGATGTAACTTTGTACTAGCAATAGAAGAAGAAGACCTTGACAAAGAACATGGAGAGCCAGAGCGTTAACTGCAGTAAAGTATCAAAGTATCGCTGGCGACCAAGGACTATATCATTCTCAGGACTGGCCTAGGAGAATCTGCTAATGTTGCACTTCACAAAATGAGAAAGGAAAGAACAATGGAACTCCTGATGGTGTGATCAATGTGGGCTACCCAAATGATTATTGTGGTATTAACTAGTGTTCTCACAGGTTCATTTTGGCCACTTTTGCCTTGGACTTTGACTGGTACAGACCTCTATACATACACCTTAGATTCTTTGCTGAGTGTAACTTAGGCTAACACATATTCCCTATCTCTAGAAGACTATTAACAGAGCTTCCGAAAGGCTAACACCTTCCCACATACTTTTCACATTTTTCTCTTTTTTTACAGTTCCCTGACTATTTGAGAATCCTTTAGAATAATCACCCTTAATAATTTCAGTTTCTAAACTAGATGACTTTAGATATTAGTCATGTTTAAGAGAGAAGATCGAAGGCTCTTCTCTGAGCGTCTGATTCTGCTGTTAATTCTTTGTATTGCTGTGACTGAACTTTTTCCGGAGGTTTGGCTATCCGGTTGTTATTCTGTAACTTCACAGTATGGTATTAAGATTCTTTACATTAACCTGACTGCTAACTTGTACGTAACATTTAGACCTTGTTTACTGATTACTGGTCCTTACTGTGTAGCTAAATGGGTTACACTGTTAATTATATATGTTTGACCAAATGCTAAATCCCATCATTTCTCAATCGCATAAAAAGATCCGTTGGATAACCAATGGTAAGAGGTTGGCCCAGTGCTGGGTCACATGTAAATGTACATTTCACCAACATCCTGCAGGTAGGAACATCAGTGGCCTAGTGACCTGCACCATGAGCTCATAAAATTCTTTAACCTCCAAAATGGAGAATGCCATCATAGAACCTGGCCGAAAGGGTAGGACGGGAGAAAGCCCACGTGAGCAGTTTTTGGCATGACAGAGTTAAAAGAAACTCTTTAAAAGAGGGAACCAAACTTTGTATTTCAGCTTCAATCACTGCCTATAATCCAACACACTTGACTGCAGTGTTCTGCAGGTCCTCAAACTGGGCAGGTAATTTCTTCATAGAGTTAGCTTTTGAGAAACCGACTATACCTTCCATTGCTTCACTACAACTACACCTTTCAAAAAACAATCAAGGATAGGGTGTGACAGTTAAACACACATACTTGAATATGTGCTCATAAAAGATCATTTTCCTTGCTTTTTGTCTACCAATACATTACCAATTTTTATTCTACATTCTATATCAGAAGCCATATTTGTCTCTTCGTTTACCAATTTTAACCCAACTCAAGGCTTGGTGTCTGCATTTTTTCTGAAATAAAAAACACATTCATAGGACTGTGATGAGGGCATCATCACTAATTTATCAATCTCCCTATCACTGAGGGAGTAGTACCATTCAAGCTCATTGATGAATAGATTGTGTTTCTCCCACAGAAAGGTCATCTTAATTTTGACATCCTGACCAATTATGAGAGCATTGCCTGGTATTGCAATATGTCTCGAAAAGTAGCAGGAGTGCCGCTCCAGAACCTTCTAGATTCTACCACAGGTATATTTCCTTCAGGTCACGGTTTCGAACCCAACAAGGAATACAGACAGCTTTTATTAACTTCTTGAATGATCTCCTTTGGACAGAGGATGAGGGGCAGTCTACGTTGGAAGTCAAGCAAAAACTACCTGCTGCCTTTCACTGCATGGACTATGATATTCTTTTGAAAATACAGCCAGAGTGTCTTCCATGACTCCTACCAACACCTGACTTTCAGGATGTTGCAAAAAGTGAAAATTGTTTCTTTCCAACAGTGTCAACAAATCATGTGGTGTCCCACTAGACTCTTCCATCTCTCCAACAATCTTCAATCTATATTTAGTTCCCTTGCTTCAGATCCGAATTGAGTACCTGTCACATGTTAGGTACATTAGGATATATGTTTAGGTTTCACTAACCTCCCATGACTTAAATATTTTACAACAATGGGTAAGCTAAGTAAAACACTACTCCTGTGAATGTGGTGAAGTTAACGTTGGCCGAAAAAATATGAAGTTCTGTAACTTCATCTAGGGTGAAGTCTTGCTTTATATGTCCCATTCCATGCAGCTGGATGTGCCACCCAACATACACAGCACATCAGAGTGCAGCGTATTGTGATTCCAGCCTGTCACTCAGAGCTGCCTCTCCCCGAGTGGTAGCGCGGAAAACACAATAGTCAACACTGCTAAAAAACGTAATTTCGTGTCCCCACTGCCAGACTCCCATCTTGAGAATTCCAGCAGCAAGGAATTAAGTGAAACTGCCAGGAGAGGAGGTAGTCTCTGTTCAGCTGGCAGAGAAATGGCATATGTTCCATTACTGGTTTAACAAAGCATGGCGGATGTGACTGCCATTGCAATAAAGCGTAGACATTTCCGTCAATCTGTTTCTTTCTCATGCAAGATCCATATATTAAGAAAATTGTATTTGTAATAAGACGTTCACACAAATTAAGACAAGGTTGCATATTTTTGAGGCAGTTCCCAAATAATTCCATATCATCTGTATCAAAAACTCCGACCACAACCATAAATGAGTTTTTTGTTTTGAATGAGTTACAATCCTATCAGCACCCCTAACATTCTGGGTGAATTGGTGTTAGAAATAATATTGCTAGAATCATTTTGATATCTTTGGTGCATGCGCTCATAATATTTTCAGAACTGTAATTTAAAATCGTCCTATTTGCAGCCCCTCCTTCGGTTGCTTGGGGCTTTAATATTTCACGTTTGAGAAGTTTTAGCAGAACACAAGGATGCCCTGCTCCCTCCAGTCAGATGGCAGATGGCAGATGGCAGTTTTTTACACACTGTAACAAAAGTTGGAAAAGAAGGTTGGAATGTCTGGTGCAGAACGGTGGTAAGTGTAGATAGCCCAGAACACTGTATTTTTTTGTTTCCCATTAAGACCACAGTGATTTATGCTTCTGACATGTTCACGGCCATACACCATGAAACCCAGTAAAGCGTGCTCTCCTCATAGGAGGGCTTGTATGGCTTTCTTTTCAGTTCTCAGGGATGCACCTTCAGGCCTGGCCGGGGGCTGGGTTCATTCTCCAGTGTTTACTACCACGGCCTTCTGACGTTTTTATTCTGCCCCGCCTTCGCATTCCAGGAGGCTCTTATTTTAGACCCTCTGACCTCCACCCCCTGGAAGGCATCCTTCACCGAGCACGCCAAGCATTTACCACCGACACAGACTTCTCTGTCCTGAGTCAACATGCCTCCGGGAGGCAAACGCGCCAACTGTACGTCACAGCCAGTGTATGGCCGGGACCATATCTGGCGTGATTTATTGATTTCATGAGGTATTTTGGACAAGCTTGCGGGAATGCTCCTTGGGAAAATGTAAGCACATACATGATATTAAAAACTGCCTTATAAACTCGAGTTCCCTATATCGTGCTGAAGTGAGACCTGAAAACGACAAACTGAGAATCAATACAGGATCTATCGCAAACAATTTAATTTGCAAACCCAAGGTATCCACGTTTTAAAAACGAAACCACTGGGACAACGAGGACAGTCTGCCACTGTGCAAAAATGCGACCTTTAATGTTGTCTAAATGTGGACTGCTGGCTGGAATGTGGGGAGTCACCTGCTGCCTCCGTCATCGGACTTCCCTACTCCCAGATGACTTTGCGAGCAGAAGGCTTGTCGTCATTACTACCGACTTCAATCACAGCTTAGTCCCTGGAAGAGAAGACCATCATTCAGCTTAATGAGCAGCAGTTGCCCGGTAACTCTGACGGGTCCTGCAGGGCACAAAAGCAGCGTGGACATTGCTTCAGAAAGCGGAAGTCTATGCACTATTGGAATTGTCGGATGGATCACTGTGGACACGCTTCATGAGCAAGGACATTATTGAATTCCCATGATATTGATATGTACCTGTCGCATATGGCCCTAATTACTGCCTTTTATGTATCTAGGTATAGATGTCGGCTATGCCTATATTTTTAATTTATACTCTTGGCTTTATACAATCTTTATTTGAAAGTACTTTTCTAAAATATGAACACACTTGTACACGTGTTAAATTGGCCCCTTATTTGGACCCGCCTTAACATCCTTTACGGCTATCACATTCCTTCTGAAACTCAATACTCTTGTATATATTCTAACATATATATAGGTGCTGTGGCCATAGATTGCAATTACAAATTAATAACACATACTTACAAGGCAAGTGTGATATTTGCTGGGTGATGGGATTGGATTTATCACTGCACTGTTTTGTAATGAGATGTGATTTCAAATTAGAGGTGATGGGTACTGAAATGTAGTTTAGAATCGGAAAGGTGGGGGGGAACTGGAGTTGATTTGTTTTCTGGGTGTGGGGAGACATACCAATCAAGGGCTGAGGAACTCAAAGTATTTGAACTTTGAGATTGGGCATAGATATTTTGGTACTGTAAGCAAGTGGAGGTTGACAGGTTGACTGAGCACAAAGAAATCAGGTGGGTGAATATTTGGACAGGTTTTATAGCTTATATGTGGTAAAAAGAATGTTTATGTCCAATTAAAACATTGGAATGCTGAGCGCTCCATTGAAAACAATTGTATTGTATTGTAATTGCATTTGTATAGCACTTACTACCTCTGACGAGGCGTCGAAGCGTTTTTTCGGCGAGTAGCACGCTACTCCGGGACCCTTAGAGGATTAGTGTTGAATTAGTATAGTGAAACATGCAAGTACATTTTATGTGGTGGATATGTTAGTCAGTTATTTGGATTCAGAAGGACAACAGAGTAATAGAAGAGAATAGAAGTTTTCTATTTATATAGCGCTTCTAATGAAGTTCTCCTGGCTTCTAATGGCTGGTAGAAGTCCAGAGCATCAACATTCCAATGTTTGTTCATAGCAACAGCTGAGAACAAATTCCTCATGGAGCCCGAGGGGATTTCGGCTCTGGCCTTTAACGATGGAGCGGGCCTTTAATGGCCAGTAGAGTCCGCTACGGCGGGCTCTAAGGCTACATTAAGAAAGACATATCGAGGACAGTCCCTTGAAAAATTATTTCCAATAACACAACTTACACAACACACTGCATCTGACCATAACATTTCCGTGGCCAGTGCTTAGATTGTTAACTCGAAATGGAAGGCGCAGATAAATCTTTATGATGTCCCGCAGTTGCAACAGGTTATGGACGACAATGCAAGCATAAGACTAAACACATGGCTATTTCCCCCAGATACTAGGGTAGGCATGAATCTCAGTTCTGGTAAGTAGATAGACACATGGCATTATATCTCTTTATCTGGTTACTCTCTCATAGTGCTGGGACGTGCCGTTAGGCGCAACCAAAGGCTTTACATATAGCCTTATTATTATTAAAACAGGCTACCTGCCAAAGGTTTTATTATTAGAATAAAGCCTTAACTGGGGTATAATAATGGACCCCTGACACAGTGCCATCCTGCCTGTAAGGACGGGTTTCAAGGTTTCCTCAGAAACACTGGTAGGGGTAGAGAAATAAATAGTGACTGGTGATACAAAAAGTTTGCTATTTAAGTCTTATAAGAATTTAGCATTAGGTAGCAAAGGATAATCCAGTATTGAAATTGAGACAATTAAATTTCTGCGTGGAGGATAGATTGAAAAGGAAAACAGAATGATGCAAGAATGTTATCTGCATGCAGGTGAAGTGAGAAGCTGGAGGAGGAGCTGGTGTTGCTAAAGGAGGCCGTGCACAAGCACATCAATTGCCATGGGTGTTTGTGCTGAACTATACCAACATCAATTGTAGTGGTAGGAGGGCCGGGGTCGAATATTGAGAACAGATTATGTAAATTGATAATGCAGGACATGTTAATGGTAAATATCGTTCCCATGGAGTCCAATTGTCATAAATCACTCTCTACTGGGTTACATATGGTTAAAGAGGAGTTGTAGTAATTATATCAGCTGTTTGGCAGCCTCTCAAAGACTCTGAGAAAAAAAAGTAATTTGTCTTGATGGCAGTGGTTTGATAGAAAGAATGGGTGGAGTCTGTATATTTTTTTTGAAGTAGGACAGGTTCGTATTTAATGAAATCTGTGTAGAAAGCCTTAAAGAAGTGACTAGTTAATGTGGGTCTAAACCGGTCAAAGCAGGGTCAGACTGGCCGTAGCAGGCACCGGGCATTTCCCCGGTGGGCCGACAGAGTAGGGGCCGGTTTTGGGCCCCCGGAGGCCGTTTTTGTTACAGGGCCGTTATGCTGCAATATCGCCCCTTGTAACAAAATCGGCCGAAACCGGCCTTGGCAAACAGATCGGCCACACCCCCAACCCCCCGGGAGGATGGCCGAGCACTTTGCCATGGCTGGTTTTGGTTCCCAGTCCAGCAATGGGTCAAAGCACTAGATGATAGATCCAGAGGATTTGTTTGAGTGTGAAGAAGTAACATGGAGTGCATAATGGCTGGTGTTATTAAGTATAAGGTGGTTAGCTCTTCCGGAGTAGCGAGGGAGAAGATGTCATATTGGGTGGAGCGAGTGGAACGGAGTGTCAGAAAGTGATGAGAGTGTAGGGAGAGTAAGAAGGATGCTTATTGTGCATCTTATGGTGGAGATCTTTGAGTAAATGTAAATAAAAAGCTAATCGTCACATGTATGACCGCTACATTTCGCGAGTTCCTAATTGTGACTTTTTGAGACTCGCAATTAGGAAGTTGGAAAATATGATGTGCAACTGTTTGACACTGTTTGCAATTCCCAGTGGGTCGAAAATGGACCTGCCTCAGCATACAAATTCATTGAAAAAAAAACAGGATGCGTTTCAAAAAGAAAAAAGAAACATTTAAGTTTAATTTATTTTTTAAGTGAAGGCAGTGGTCTATGGGACCAGTGTCTGCTGTTAAAAACCTTTTCGCAGCCATCCACAAAGGGGAAGGAGTCCCCTGGGGACCCCTTCCCATTTGTGACTGGCTCACTACCTATTTGAAGTAGGCGGTAAACTGCTAATGTTTTGCAACTGCATTCCAGTCTCAAAACATTCATACATCCCCCTGTGACTCGCTATTAGGAAGGGACGCCCTTGAAATGCCCCTTCCGAATGCTGACTCCAAGCCCTGTCTTGCGAGTCAGTAATAGGTTACCGACTCGCAAAATAGGGTTAGTACATGTCAAAAGGCTATTTAATGGTCAAAAACAGCCTGATTCTCCATTTGTGACTGCTAAAACCTTTTGTACATGTGGCCCCTATAGACCTAGCAAAGAGGATGGACTGTGTTTTGGTGATGTGTGCAGGGGGGTGGAGGAAGATGATAAAAAAAGTTCTGATGCTATGGTTTAGCAGAGGAGATGGGACTAATATAGTCAATGAAAAACTATAGTCACTATTGCTGATTGACGCTTTGTATATTTTGAGGTACCCCTTTTACTCCTTCATAGGTGAATGTGTGTTTGTGATGTGAAGGCCTAAATCATTGGAGTGATCCAGCACATAGTACAAAGGACTAGATGTTAAAGGTTATGATGGCATAACAACAAGTAAGGGTTGCCAGAATTGTATTAAAGAGGGATTGTCTAAGAGTGAGGCCAGGTCATGATATATCTGCAGAAATATTCAGCGATTGTGTATGGAGCGACTTTATGCTAGGGATGGGCACCAGGCAGTTGGGAGGAGAGACGTGTGGAATTTTGATGCATACGTGTATTACTGGGTAGTCAGCAGGACGGACAAATGATGAGTGTGAAGTGGAATGTAAGGTCCGACAGTTAGTCATTTGAGAGGGTTGGAAACATGTGCATGCTTGAAAAGAATAGTCAAAGACTGAATAGAAAACTTATTAATAGTGACAAGTGGACAATACAGTCCAATAAAGCGATTGACCTTTGAGCCAGAATCGATTTGAGACAAAGGAGATGGTGAAATTATATTGCCAAGTGTCAAAAATATAGTATTGACAAATTGACACGTCTTGAGTACAAAGATATTTCAAGTGCTAATGCTGAGTTGCCTTTATTTGAAATTTCAAATTTTGACAGCTAGGGGAAACAGAGAAGAATGCCTTGGCCCGTATACGAGTAAAACCTGTGAAGGCGAGGAGAATCTAGGTTTTTCTAGAAATCGAGCACAACACACTTCCTATTCAGTACCAATCCTTCCACAGTCATTTGTGTCAATGTGACATAACATGGAAAAATAGGGCAAGGTTAGCTGAGAGCCTGCGTCATTGGCATAAATAATGTAGTTTAGCAGATGCAAATTTATTTCACATCGCAATATTATGCAAACTGTAAAAAAAAATGTAATCTTGCGGAAAAAATATGACAAGGTACCATGTAGAAAAAATACCAATATTATTAAGTTGTAAGATTTTATATCAAGAAAACGTCTATTCTGAAAGCTATTGAAATGAGCCAAACACTACTAACAGGATACTTAAACAAAAAATACATACGTTTTTTTAATGTGTTACATATTTACCTCATGAAACTGACCTACACTCTAATTCTATTCCCATTTGGTAAGCAGCAACAGTGTCAAACTTTAGAATTCATCCTTTGGAAATTCTAAAATTACCTTTTGATTCATGACAGAGGCCATTTTGTCCTCTGGTTACACATAATGTCTGCACTCACTGGTGGTTGCAAGTGCTTAATAAAAATTGGATTGCGGTTACTTCCTGAGGCTTAGACGGTATCCGCGGCTCAGCATCACAGCAAGAAGTATCAGAACAGAGTGGGACTGTTTGGCCTGTCAATCACTTATCAGCGGGCACAGTCCTCGACAAACAGCCCGTTGTACTTGGGCCCCCCTTCACCACTTGCAGTAATTGCAAAACCTAACACAATGATAGGTGCATTTTTCAAGGCTTCAAAATAAAATCTACTTAGAGCCACAAAGAAAAATCAATGACTTGTTCGCTTTGCTCAGCAGAAAAAAAAACACAATAGTGAAAATGTTACACATTCAGTATAATTGGAATGCAAATGTCTTTCAATGATCTGGTGCTGTTTAAATGGAACAATAGCTGGCTCTGGGTTCGTCTTTTTCTCTTCTTTGGATATAGAAGTCTATGACTATTAGAGAGCAAGGGAGACTGTTTAAAATCACAACAAACATGTTTTCTTCTTTTATATTCTGCAGTTACAATTATTTTACTTGAAGTTAAAACTATAAGCAACAGCTCGCTCATACAAACCTGTGACTACAAAAATCTAATGAATATATACAAAATAAATATTAGATAGCTAATGGCAAACAAGTATTCATCCAATTTTGTCATCAAACCGTAGACAAACAGTGGCTCCAAATAAGCTACCAGGAGAAGAAAAATGAAACTAGCGGCCCAGGACCCTATTTAAAGTTTGGTGCATTCAGGAAAGTCAACAAAAAACTGGAGGATATCCTAACAGTCCTATTTAGAGTATATAAGGCCGCTATGAACTATAAATGGGGTTAAAGGGACATTGCCACTTTTTGGTAGATATTTTGTATCCGCCCAACTCTCAATAAGGGCCACAATCAGTTAATCTAGGTTGCACCTTTAATACTCCTCTTCCTTGGTATATATCTTGAATATATATTCCTCCAATTGGAAAGGCTGGAACCTCATAAAAACTGTTCATTAAAAGAATGGGAGCTAGTTTGCCTTCAGAGTAGCACACATTCAGACAGGACAGGCACAGGTTACAGACTTCTGTACAAGCATCAGTAGTAATATTCAACCATCGACCTCAAGGAACTTTGCTGGGTTATAAGCCTGAATGAAGAAAGCTACATATTGGGAGAGCCAACACTGCCGGGAAGGCAGCTAAACCCCCGCTATTGAGAGATAAGGAAAAGAGATATTACTGAAAGGAATAGCAGATGGTAGCCAACCAAAGACGGAGAAGCTCATGCAAAATCTTTGTGTCTAAAGTTGCTGCAGTGAGGTTTAATCAGACATTCATTCATGCAGTGCTTTAGTAAAAAGCGGACAGGGATCCAGAATTGTCACAGCTGGGAAGATTTCCACACAATGTACAAACACAGAGTATCCAGATAAAAGCTGTTTGGTGCAATAAGTGTGACCCAAAAGCATGTTATTAGAAGATGTGCATTCATAAATGCACATTCACACATTTATTATGATAGTGCAAAGGTCAAATTCCATAATATTACCACAATACAGAGAAAATAACAGGAGAAAGCACTGTTTACTGCCTCACAGATGACGGTAAAGAAGAACAATTCAACTACTAATCACAAGGCCACTTCAGTATGATGTGATGTCTGCATACTTTTAACCCATTGTACTCTGGTATGGATACACATCGAAAGAGCATGCCATAAACCTCATATGCAAGCCTGCACCAGGGGAAATGCTGTGTGTTACCATTCTTGAGGAAGGGGAGAGGCAGCATGGCTGTCTTATGAGTCATGGACCCCTCCACACTCACTAATGGTTCTGGAATATAATCGAGTACAGTGCACCATTATAGCTATCCAGGTCATTGCTTAGAGACATGAGGAAAGGTAGTGATCATTGGGCGCGTCTGCTCTTAGAGGCTGGGGGCGCTGTCCTACTGCTGGGCTTGGAAGGGAGGTCCGCGCCCCCTGACTGCGCACCGACAGCAGACACCGGGGTGTCGGCGAGCGCCCCTTTCCAGACCAGACCAATAACAGCAGGCGGACACCGACCATCATGAAGTTATTATCACTCTTCCGCTGTGGTTCCGCGCTGCAGTCTTTCAGACTTCCCTGTGGCCCGGCGCTGCTCCTGCCTTGTTTAGTGGCATCAATTATGCACGAACCATTAGAGCAAATGTTTGTCTGTCGGTACCGCTGGGCAGCGCCAACGAACACAGGCTTCAGAAGTGCCTGCCGTGGTATTTGAATAGCGTCCATCATTTAGCAACATTGATGCCATCGCAGTCACCGCCCACTGTAGGGTGCAGGGTCTTGCTATACAGTATGGGCCAAGCCGTAGTTTTATGGGTTGGTGAAGGGGTCACTTTACACCGCACGCTCAGATTCTCAAATCCTGCTGTCACACGCATCAATCATTTTCAACAGATAAGTGTCGCTGCACCAAGTACGACACACCAGCACCAAACACGCGCCACCAACGTGAATAGTTCATGCATTACAGATTGTTATGTTTTCGCATCGGCGTAAACAGATTACGATTAAAAGTAAACATGCAACACATGCCAATCGTTTTTGGCTTTTGCAAAGTGAAAATATTGTGTCAAGCCACACACAGAACATCCACCGGTTTTTCAGAGTTCAATGGCACACGCGCAAAGCGCGCGCCCTGAATGTGGAGCGTGGACTTGAGGGCGCACGTGCAGGGGGCGGACCCCTCTTTCACCGAGCCGCAGGTAACTCACAATCTGGGAGGGCAATTCTCTCCCTGGTGGGCTGGTGGCAGTGACGTCACTTTGTGTGTGTGTGGGCTGCCGCCCCCTCTCTGTAATGCACAGGAAGGCGGAAGGCCTTGTACTTCTGGACGACAAGAGGGAATATAAAGGCCCCAGCCAAAGAGGGAAGGTCCTCTTAGTTCTGCCGCACCCTGGGACCCGGTCTCCTTTTTGTAATGTGTTCACTTCAAGTGATTTCGAGACTTTTGTCTCAGAACCGGTGTTAATTTAATTATTTTACACGAATGTGCAATGTTAACACAGTTAGGACTTTTCCAACCAGTAAGTTACATGTAACTTTTTCTGTCTTTCTAGTTTCTTAGGGTTTAGCATGACGGTTGGAGCTAGGGGATTAGTCTGCCACTCAAACTCAGGTGCCATTGGCACTCGCCATTGGCTCTGTGGGTGGGGAGGGCCGGTCTGAGGTGGAGGACGGGTTCTTTGCGGGCCTAGGACCACTCCTCAGTGGGTGCTGATGGCACAGTGGGTTAAGAAGGTTTTAAAGCGGGAGCACTTTTATACATATTTTTTCCTACATGGTCTTGCAAAATTTTAACCATGCAAAAATGTGAGTATATATGTATATGATATGAATTGATACATATCACTTAATTATATAATAAATGAGGCCCTATGTTTTTCAAAATGCTTAATGATTGACCGCATTAGTTATGTGGGGGAGTCCTGCTCTGCACATTGTCAGCCTATAAAGACAGGGTCAAACAGAAAGCACCAGAACAAGTATAAAGCAGGCACCAGTAATGTAAGACGTCCATGTACATAAAAATACAAACAAAAGGGACCCACACAAACATATACCGATAGAACTGGTATTTTCAAGGCAGCGACAGTGCAGGCTTCCCTCACATAAAAGAAGCCCAATCGTAGTGCAATTCTTTCTTTAAATACACGAAACAGTTACCGCAAAAACAGAAGCCGTGCAGTGGTGGACAGTTTCTTTCAGCAGGCGGTACCCGCATGTTACCCTTGGAGCACTCATAGAAGCCGCAGAAGGTGGTGCATATCTGGAGTGGAAGCTGCAGCGGGGCTTTCACTCCGGAGCCACATACTTTCATTGTGCAAGGAGGGAACACCACGAGGCTTGGGCCCTGATCATGAGCCTTAAATATCACAAGCAGGGTAGGAACTATGGAGCAGGCCTAAAGAGGCACCGTGCTTATGATGAAAGTACAGCCGGAGTGTCACTCAGTGGCAGAAAGCTGCACCGACGAGCAGACGAAAAATCATATTTGTATTTTGTAATATACACAGCTTGTTTCTGTCTCTCCTTATGTTAGAAAATGATTATAGTTATGTGTTTTATTAATGTTGAGTTGCCCTAGGAATTTACATTGTGCATTATTTCCATGCCCAGACGAACTCCCTATTAGTAGTATGAGGCCCATTCTTATTTAGGCTCAGTGCTTCGAGCAGCTCCCAGGCTCATGGAAATCACCCTATGGAAATGTAAACGCACCTGCAAGGAGCCTATTCATTTTTATGTCAATGCCTCGCAGACAGCTCAGCTAACATCTAGGGGACATTCGGAAAGCTTCACTGGGAATGCATTTCACCCATTGCTTACCATTGGTTTTGTAGTTTATGACTCACATTTGCTTACTTTCTATTTGGTGGCTCTATGTGTTTTAGGCTGTCCAGTTTGATTTATTCTCTTCTCTTCCCTTGCACAACATCCTATTTACTGTATTCTTCCACCAATACTGAATTTCTGTAAACAGGCCTTCAATCTTGTTTCTAACTTGACATATTTGCTGAGCATTTAAAGACAGGTCAAATGTCAGGCTCTGTCTTCCAGGAAGGTAGGAGTTTACTTTTATTTCTGTGGCTTCTAAGTGAAAGGATTTATGTGACAACTATGTTGGCTACACAGGGTTTGCTGCATGGTGTTATTTTTTTCTATCACAAAACAAATTTAAATGTCTGTAAATTAACTGTGCAGATATTTCAGATTATGAAAAGCACAACTGAAGCACATTGTTCGGTAATTCTGAAGTGTGGTGGATACAAATATTTTAATACGATCACAACAAATCAATACACTAAGTGATGACACTTCCACACATTATCGTTTGGGCACTGTATATACATTTTTCAGTAAAACTGTATGTTTGTGCAAATGTAATGGACATTTCAATTGAAGATGTGCTGTCTAATGGCAATACGCTACCACACCATGCATAGTCCACCTTACCACACTCTACTCTACATTGACCACTCCACTGCACTCTACTCTGCACCATTCCAGGCCACTCCACACTGCTTCACTGCACCACTCCACTCTATGTCACATCACTCAACACCTCTCTACTGTACACACATTACTCTATGCCAATCTACTTTACCTATAACTACTCTACTATGCACCACAGCACTCTACTTCACTCTACTGTGAAACAATCTACTCTATACCATTGCACTCTATGTCACTCTTTTCCACTCTACGCCATGCCACTCTACCCAGCTCCACTCTACGCAACTGCAATCTAAACAGCGCAACTCCACTCTAGCCCACTGCACTCTACACCACTCTCTGCTATGCCACAGCACTCTACTCCATTCTATGCCATTCCACTGTCCTACACTACTCAATTTTATGCTACTCCACTCTACGACAATCTACTCCACTCTATATCACTCTTCTCTACAACACTCTACTCCACTCTAAGCAACGACCTCTATGCCACTCCACGACACTCTCTGCCATTCCACTCTACACACTTTACTCTACTCTGACACTCTACTCAACTCTGACATTCTACTCCATTCTACCCCACTCAACTCTAATCCATTCTCCACCCTTCCAGTCTATGGCACTTTACTCTCTCCATGAAACTCCGCAACACTCTACACCACTCCACTCCACTCCATGCCACAAGACTCCACTTCACTCCATGCCCCTCAGCTCTACCCTACACCACTCTGCGACTCACCACACCATTCCATAATACTCCACTCTACTCCACTTTATAATTCGCCACTCTCCTTTACCCCACTGACATTTAACCATGCTGAACCACAGCCAGGCTGGTGTACAACATGGCTAAAACATAATTGCAAAGTCAACAGCTCTGGCATAGGCGAGACCTATTGGATTTGCCAGTGCTTGTTGTAACTAGTAGCTGGGCATCGTCTCACTTAGACAGAAATATTGAATCATGCACCAAGTCACTGGATTCAACCATTGACAGGGGGCAGGGACAGGCAGCATTAAAGGACAATACCATACCAGTACACATGCACTTTCACTGCTTCACAAGCAATGACAAACAGGTAAGAGCTACACTAACCAATTTGTAAAAAGTTCCCATCACTAATAGAATGTGTCAATATACTAGATAAATTGTGTGCACCTGCTCGCCACAGCCTGTCCGACATAACCAGAATTAGGAGATACAAGACAACCATTACAGCAATAATAATAATGGATAATCCATTTCAGTAATATTTGTAAAAAATATCTAAGGACATTTTGAACAGGCTACTGCCAGGGCATTTGACTCCAGGAGCATCAACGCCACACTTCTTCCAGTGAACCCTGGAATTGCATTTGATATGATTTGTCTGCCGTGCTTCCAGCAGTGAGCGCTATGGAGCACTCTTTCGAAAAAATAAGAATATAAGATGCATCCAGTTCTTCCTACCATGAAGTCCATTTCTTGAAAATGAATTGCAATGCTGTTTCTCTTGTGAACTTGATAGTTCAGCAAACCTGAATATTTATGTTTTCATTTCAACACACAGTGTGAAATACAGGGCATGCTTCTGTTGACTGTATCAACATAGATTCTGAGGGTGGTTTACATCACAAGCTAAAGTTATCACATTACCATTAGGGGAATAGAAGACCTGTGAGGAAGGCTCATTTAGGTCTAGAAGCAATGAGGCTGTGAAGTGGAAGCCCATCAAACTAACAGTGATGAGAACACATTAAAGTATAACACCCGATTACTGTTTACAAAAACCTTGTCATTCATAATTAGGGTATGTATGGACAAAATAGAGAAATCGAACAAGTTACTTACCTTCAGAAATGCCTTATCTGGTAGAGACTATATCTAGCCGTAGATTTCTTACCTTAGAATTTCCCCAGGTGTCAAACTGGATTCTGAAGATTTTTTGTGAGCAGCACCCTGCGCACTGGTAGGTGTTGTTGATCAGCTACACGTCTGTTGTCCATGCATGAAGACGTTATCGAAGGTAACTTGTTCATCTGATACAGACTTCAAGCCACAGATTCCCTACCTTAAAATAGATACCCAAGCAATACCATCCCCATAGGTGAGTCTGCTAACCAATTTCAAATAAGAGAGACCTGCAGGACCAAAAGGGCAAAGTGCCAATTCCTGCGGACCTGACTGTCCAGACACAAATGTTTGGTGGACGTGTGTAGGGAAGTCTGCGTTTCTGTCTGACAGATATCCAGGACCGGAACTCCACATGCTAACGCAGTTGTTGCTGCCTTAGCTCTTGTGGAATGAGCCCACAAACCTTCAGGAGGTTGCTTTGTGGCCAGTGCATATCAGATTTTGATGCACAGCATGACCCATCTAGAGATGGTCCGCTTCTTCACAGCACAACCTTTCTTTGCACCAACATATCCCATGAAGAGTTGCTCATCCACCTGGAACTCTCTTGTGCGGTTAAGGTAGAATGACAACGCATTTTATGGGTCCAGGTGGTGGAGTCACACCTCCTCCTTAGAGGGATGTGGAGGAGCAATAAAGGTAAGCAAGGTGATAGATTGGCCTATATGAAAAGGGGTAACCACTTTTGGTAGAGAGGATCCCTTGTACGAAGTACCACTTTGTCAGGGTAGACTGAGAGATAATGAGGCTTAAATGATAAGGCCTGCAGCTCACTTACTCTTTTGGCAGATGTAATCACCGCAAGGAAGGCTATTTTCAAGGTGAGAAGTCTGAGTGGACAATTGTGTAGAGGTTCGAAAGGAGCGCACACAACAAGAAAATCAAAAACAAATTAAGGTCCCACTGAGGCATAAGGAATAGTAACAGAGGGAAGAGATGAGTAAGACCCACGAGGAACCTATGTACAACAGGAGTGTGAACAAAGAGGGTTGATCAGGCAACCAGTTGAAAGCAGAAATAGCAGACAGATAGCCCTTAGGAGTGCCCAGAGCAGAGCCTTGGGGGATAAGAGAAAGAATGAAAAGCAGAACCTCGGAAAGAGGGGCAGAAAGGGGATCAACAGATTTATCTGCACACCATGCCACACATTTATTCCAATGGCAGGTGTAAATCGTCTTGGTAGAGGGATGCCTAGCTGTCAAGATGACATTACAGACTTTGGGAGGAAGGTCGAAAGGTGCCAAATGACGATGCTCAAACTCCATGCAAGACCGCGGAGAGAGGACAGGTTCAGGTGGAGAACCCTCCCCTGTTGCTACAACTGAAGATCCTGAAGGGGCAGCCTGATCGATGGCCATGCTCAGAATCACGGGATAGCAGACTCTCCATTCTCAGTCCCGGGCCACAAAGATGACTTGGGCCCAGTCGTTCTTGATCTTCTTGAGAACTCTGGGTAGGAGTGCTTTGGGGAGAAAGGCTTACAGGAGGCCTGAGCTCCACTCTAGATGAAAAGCATCACTGAGCGAGTGCCGCCTTTGAAACTCCAGCACGCAGAACTGCTGACATTGCAAATTCTCTGCAGTGGCGCACAGATCGTATCGAGGCTCTCCCTACTGCGTAAAGAGACCTTGCACCACCTCCGTATGGAGACATCACTCGTGATCTGCTAGGCATCTGCAGCTGAGATTATCCGCTCTGGCCTTCAGAGAACCTGCCAGGTATTGAACCACCAAAGATATGCCCTGGCGTTCCAGCCATGTCCTGACAGTTGCATCGCCCAGAGTTCCAACATGTTGATGTGGAGTCAAGATTTTGCCGGAGATCAGAGTCCTTTGATCTCCTCCTCTCCCAGATGGCTGTCCCATCCCCGGAGTGATGCATCTGTCACCACTATGAGATCTGGGTGGGGAAGGGAGAGAGGTATTCCTCTGACCCAATCACAGTTTGTTAACCACCACTGCAGACTGTTCGCAGTTGCTTCCGATATCTGGACCAGGTTAGAGAAATTCCCCTGATGTTGCGCCCATTGGAACTTCAGGTCCCACTGCCGAGCCCGCACATGCCATCTGCCATGTGTAACCAGCAGGAGGCCATGCGGTCCAGCAGCCTCAGAGTCAGTCCCCCCGAAACTCAGGATAGAGGCTGAAACATCGATGCTATAGACTGAATATCCTGGACTTGCCGCTCAGGAGGATAGCCAGAAACTGTACTGTGTCCAGAACAGCTCCGATGAAATGAGCATCTGAGAGGGAGTCAGATGTGACTTTGGCACGTTGATAGTGAACCCCAGCAAGTGCACAAGGTCCACCGTAGTCTAGTTGGTGGTGTGAGACGACAGCCTGGGGAAAGCCCACCTTCAGTGGTCAGTCGTTGAGGTAAAGGAAAACTGACACCCCTGACCTCTGTAGATGAGCTGCAACCACAGCCTCCATCACGCTGGTGAAAACCCGAGGGGTGCAGGTAAGGACAAAAGAAAGCACGGTGAACTGAAAGTGCTTGTGGCCACCGTAAATCGCAGATAGCTCCGGGGGGCAGACAGGGCGGGAGTATGAAAATAAGCATCTTGCAAGTCCAAAGCGACCATCCAGTCTCCTGGGTCCAGGGCAAACAAAACCTGAGCTAATGTAAGCATTTTGAATTTATCCTTTTTGAGGAACTGTTTGAGAGTATGAAGATCAAGGATAGGATGAAGGCCCATGTACTTTTTGGGAACCAGAAAGTAGCGGGAATAACAACCACATCCTGCTTCTGGCAACATAACCCTCTCTATGGCAACCTTGGCCAAGAGAGCCGTCACCTCCTCATGGAGAACAGACAGATGATTCTCTGTCAGCCGATCGTGAGTTGGTGGCATGGGGGGAGGGGTAGCGTCGAAGACGAGGGAGTAACCCCATCGGGCAATCTGCAAAACCTACCGGTCTGATTTTATGGACTACCATATGGGCAGGTGATGGTAAATCCTGCCTCCAATTGGGTGCCCATATTGGTAAAGGTGCAGGAGGGTTTGGAAGCAGATGCAGTGGGGGAGTGTCACACTGACCAGATCACTGGCCAGCTGATCCACAAGGTCTGTGGGTACTGCACCCTGGCCACGCAGTGGCTGGGATGCCTGCGCGAAGCAGTGGCTGAGATGGAATTTAGCGTTGCTGGAAACCCTTCCGTAGCCACGAGAGTCGTGAAATCTAGATTGGGGTGGACGTGGCGCTGCAGAGAGTCCTACGGACCAGGCCGTAGCACAAGAATCCGTAAAGTGCTATTGTCGAACCTACTTTGTCTCTGAGGAAATGGGTGTTTCCATGAGGGAAGCCTGGACATCCCCCAAGAAGCCAGTTGTTCTCAGCCAGGCGAGGTGCCTAAGTGCCACTGTCATTGAAACCGCTCTGCCCAGTTAGTCGGTCGTGTCAAGTCCGCAGCAAATCGTGAACTTTGACGTATCTCTCCCATCAGTAACAGCAAGGGAGACTACAGGGCAGGCCTCCTCCGCTACCTGTGGCAGCAAATGCGCAACCGTATACCACAGAGTGTGGGAATAACCTCCCAAAAGGCATGTAGCGTTCACAGACCACAAATCCAGGCTGCTCGGCAGAAGGTAACATCTTCTTCCCAAATGAGTCCAGCCTTTTGGATTCCCTATCCTGTGGAGCAGTAGGGAAAGCGCCTAGGGAGATGGAGGCTTGGACCACTAAGCACTCAGGTGTAGGGTGTTGGGTGAGGAAGTCTGGTTCCCCAGGTACGTGGCAACGGCGGCGGGCAATTGTCCTATTCACAGAAGCCCCTGTTTTGGGTTTGAACCAGATACCCAAAAGTACATCAGTGAGGGCGTCACTGAACGGGAGTTAGGGTTCCGAAGTGGAGACTCCCTGTTGCAGCATCCCCGTGAAGAGATTAGTCGTGCTTCCACCATCGGCAACTAAAGGTCAAAGACCTCAGCTGCCCTATGCACCGCCATTGTGTAGGATGCTCCCTCCTCCGTAGCCACAAGTATTCAGGCCACTCGCGGCACCCAGGTCCTCACACCAGTCCACATTCTGTTCATCATCAGGCTGGTATTCTTAAGGGTCCAGTGACACCTCCCAGTCTTCCCCGAGGCCTAGATGATGTAAATACAGCTTAGGCTCTGATCTGAGAGGCAGGGATCTCATTGGCATCGAAGCAACGCCCCTCTGGCTCCATGTCGGAGTCAGGGATGATGGGGATGGCGTCGCAAGGGGGCCCTTGGAGCATGGGCGTTCGGACTGGCACCGGGGAAGGTAGAGATGTTTTGACTGGTGCCTGTCCGAACCCAGGAATGGATTCATTGGGGCAGAACCAGAAGGAACCCCCTCTGGCCCCACGGGGCCCAAAAGCAGGTCATCGGGGTCAGACCATCCAAAAATGAGGTGCATGAACTCATAGAACTCTCTTAACTGGGTGGGGGTCAATCTGGCCATCAAAAATTCAGGAATACGTGGAGTCAGTCCAGGTGCAGGTTTCGGAGAACGAGGCCTAGTGCACCAAGGATCCCTTGTCTCATCAGCCGACAGACAAAGCGAAGTCAAAGAACGGTTCAACTTCTTACACTTCTTCCTATGCTTCCTACTTGAATGTCGCAACAACTTTGAGCAGGATGAAGAAGACTTTGGGCTCCGCAAATGATCCCGGGACCTTATCCTAGACCAGGATCTTGGCCACTGCAGAGTCGCATGCCGGGCCACTTACAAGTTTCAGGGACAATCCCTCAAAGCCTTCGGAGCCATGGTCTGGCAATTGGAGCGCGCAATGGTGCCTTGGTCATGCTCCAAATACCAAAGGTACACGAGGTACGTGTCCGTCGCCCACATCGGACGGTGACCAACCTGCGCAAGGACATCCTTGATACACCAGGATGCAAACTTCAAAAGATATCGACAAAATGTTGAAAAAAGTCCTTTCAAAAAGTAACAGAGGGGTAACTCTTCTCCGAATCAGAGTTGGCTTGTGCATTTAGAAAGGAACTGACGTCAGCACACATGGGTGGTGCCTATATAGGTACCACAATGTCATTTCCGGCGCGGACGATGCCAACGATGGATGCGGAGCCGATAAACGTCACCTACCAGCATGCAGGATTACTGCGCAAAAAAATCTTACGGATCCAGTCTGACGCCTGAGGAAAATCTAAGGTAAGGAATCTGCAGCTAGAGGACTTTATCAGATATTTTCTAAACTATCAAAGTTCAGTATCATAGTTCAGGGAGGACGATAACACTAAATACATTAATACTATTACAAAACACCATCACCTAATACACAGACAGAGCTGCTACACATAGGAGGTTAGAATTTACATGCAGAGAGACCTTACAGGCAGGTACACCTTGAAAGCAAGGTAACAATAACATTATTAGGATAAAAAAACAGTTATCCCATTCATCTTCACTAGATGTTCTCCTGATCTCTTGAATACTACAGGTCATAATTGAGATCTCATAGACAAGTAATCTGAGCTGACAGCATTCATAATGATAGGACCGTCAACACATGAGATAACATGCGACAAAGCACTTGTGGGAGAAAGAGGACACATTGTGTAGTAGGAGCACACACAGTAGGGACAAACTGTATCCTTTATTTTGACTTCAACATATAGTATAACATTTACATTTCCAAAGATATGAACTGATCAGACAATTTTGCTATTTATTTCAAAATTACATTTCACGATTTGGATGTAAGATTAGGGTAAAGTAGTCAAAATGTCATAAGGACCTGAGAAATGGAAAACAGGACACGCCTGAAGTACAGACAAAAGGTTTTGTATACAAGAGTGTAGAGAAAAATACTATCCTTATGCAGATACTTTAACAGAAGCAGCTGGAGGATTAGTCCCATTAAAACAGGTCAAGGTAGGAAATGACTCACAAAAGATTGTGTATGGAATTGCATGTCCTTAAAATACAGTTTATAACAAAGAACGCCAATAGTATTGATATGTTGAACACAAAGCCAAGAACACTCATAGAATAGCACATTCCACATAAAAAACATCAGAAACTTCACTCAACACGTTTCCATGGTTACAGAGAAATGCACAGTAACCACTGACCTCCAAGTGTCTGCGACTTCAGTAAAATTACAAAGAAGAAAAAATCAGATTAAACAAATTTAATTGACACCATTAACTAAGGTCTTGGATAGGTTTCACCTATTGTCAGATAATGATTTGAGTTAAACATTATGGAGCCAGACCTTCTGGTGTACCAAAGGCTTCACGTCCTGTTGGACTGCTGAAACTCTAACTATGGGAGGGTGTAAATGCCGCGCTGTCAGTGGGGCTAGTCCATGAGGAGCTGAAACATGAAGTACTGCTCCACTGTCAGAGAAGGTTACCTTGAATAGTAATGATCCAGCAAGCTGTAGGCTAAAATCACAGCCGTCCCTCTCACTTAAACTACAGGCGATAGCACCTGTTAATCAACCATAGCAAACTGTGAATGCAAATGATATGCTGAATGATCCCGAGGTAGGGTTATGGCACAATACAGGTATGGAATCTTAGACAGCCTATGTACGGTGGCAGATGGAGGGGGCGCATTCAGAACTTCAGAACCGGGTAGCCGAACACATCTTGCAGAACAGCCTGAATCAGATTGGAATCATTGTTGAGGCAACTCAATAGGTTCCATTTTAGCATATATGTAGATTACTGCCCATAAGATTGCCGCTCTTTGACTCTAGCCCAAAAGATATGATCTGTGGAAATCCCTAGAAGTGACCCTAAACTCATGCTATTCAATAAAAAATAGTTATTGGCTGTTGCCTGTTTTCGGTTTTTTCACATGCCGATGAAACACAGGTATTCTTGCAATTTGCCAGAGACCCATTCAAAACTGATGCTCAATTGCAAGCTTGTTTGGCAGAAATTGCAAGATGGATGGAATAAAACATGTCAGAACTGAACCCTCCCTTTTTCTCTTCATTAACCGAAATGTAACACGTGGTTATTGCTTTGCTGGTGTCGCAATGGACCCATGGCTAGCAAGTTAAGCAAGTTCCTCATCTTTGAGATGCACTTTTACCCAAAGATAAAGGAAGCCCTAAAAAGCCCCTGGAAGTCGAGAGCTTGCGGGTGCCTTTTATTTCTGTCCTCGTGGGGTTTTTAAGGATTACCCTTGTACAAACTAGGCTGTAGCAACTGAGTGTATCAAGGTAGCTCAGCAAGTTAAACACTAACTGTAGAGATTTGCGTGTGAAGTGTAGGTTCGAATACCTTCTATCCCCTCTGCGGCCAGTAAAATGAGTGCCCAGTTAAAATTGTGGAAAAAAAGGGGTTTATTAACTTTTTATATGTAATGTGCACTGAATAAACCTAATATATGAGTAACAGGTTAGTTTTCAGCACAGAAACTGAAACCTCTCAGCCTGTTCTATCTCTACTTTGATTGCTGATTTATAACCGTTTCGACGCTACGCTTTTTGCAGAGAGCACACTTTAGAACTGATGCACAATTCCTAGAGCAAAACCTAGCTCAACCAGATCCCAGAGACTTTCATCACTGCCGGATGGTGACATCTTGTTTCAAACCTGCTCCCTTAAAGACAAAGTGTGTTGCTTTCCACCCAGCAGCTTTGCGTTCACTCTAAAGAGGGTGCACCATTTTAGAAATACTGGGTAGTATTTTTTTAGGGGTTTTTTATGTCATTGGCATCAATTAAAATACGCTTGTTATTTTACACCTGTATTTTGACAGAATATTAGTTGGATGTTTCGAAATGCTACTTATCAAGTCACCAAAATGTAACAGTAATATAAGAAAAATCAAAATCAATCAATTATATGTACGGATTTGGGATGTTGAACTGTCTTGCAATTTGCAGTTTTTCAGCAGTCAAATCAAGTGAAGATAATGTGTATTTTGGCCCTGTGGCTGACTATCCGCACGTCACCTTCTGTTAATGCCTCACCTTCATTGCTTTCTCCTGCAGGTCACAAAGAGCCCTGAACCAGCACTTTGAACTTCTTAAAAACCAAAGAAGAAAAAATCTTGCATCTATTGGGTGGAAAAAACACAGGCATTTATGGAAATCTCGGGCACAAGTTCAGCTTTCCGCAGGCTGAATCACACAGCCCTCAAGTAGTCCGGGAGTAGAACAGCTGCCCTTCTTTGTAGCCCTAAGTGCATTTCATCCCGCCTTAGTGCTATGAGGTAAGGCGCTGCTCAAGATGCTTTGTGTCTCAGCACTTTGGCAGACGTTATTAAAAGGCTGGAGTGGATTAAAGCTTTCTTATTCTGTTTTTTTAAAGCTTTCCCGTGGCCTTGAACTCTTCCTCCAGGAACGACCGCTCTTGTACCAATTCAAAGGGCCATACATTCTTGCGTTAATGCCATGTTCCCTCCTTTTCTAGAATGTATGCTGTTTTGAAGCACACGCTGCACTAGACAGGTAGCACTAACAGTAAAGAGCAGATTATGGTGGCTTTTAAACTGATGGTGAAGTGCCTTCTTCTTAAGGGTATGTCTGCTCTCAGTTTGTTCCCGATTCTCTTTAAAATATGTGCGATTTGAAAACCTTAATTATGAGGAAACCATATATGTATGTGGCCACCCCACACTCAGTTTAACTTATGCCTCAAGTTTTGACCACTTTTTTCGGTGTTCCAATCCCATGTGAAAATATTCATTTTGATTCTCATTCAATAGGCAAAGTGTATTTTATGCCGTAAGAGCACACTTTGTTGAACTATTTTTGATGTTAGTGATTATAGTGTTTACGAGAAAACCCATTTAGAACAATAATTCTCATGAGTAACTTTAATAAGGATGAATTTTTGTTCATCAAATATACAAAGAACTTGAGGTTTAATCAATTGCCACAGAGACAAAATTATATGTATATTATGCCCTTGGACATTTACAATAACGCAGTGACCACATTTCAGCGATTGCTTTCAGGGAAATTTCTCAACAATAATTTGTTCTTGTGAATTCATAAACCCTAGGAATGAGGTTGTGCATTTGACTTCATCCGCATTTCATCATACAGAATTACTGAACGTTCCCCCTTCTAACTTTAGCCTTCAACATGCTTTCCCCCACAGTAGTCACAAAACGTAATAAGGCTTATAGACTAACACCAAATTAATGGAGACCACCACAACAAAAATACAGCAAACTTCCAGCGATGAATTTAGTGGACATAATAGATTTTCGAGAATTAACTGAAATATAACACAATAAAATGAGCACATTCTTCACCAGCCCAGGTAACTTCAGGCAGCGGCAATGACCATGCCATCCTCAGTCCTGAATTCCATCTACTGACTCCCACTGAAGAGCCACTGGTCCTCAAGGCAGCTTGTCTGACCTACAACGCCCCCATCTCAGCCTTCTGAGTTACAAATGAAAGGCAACTGAGCTTACCAGGCAGATATTTCAGAAACCTTTAGTAGGCCGTGCCTGCAAAATGGAGAATTCACACTGCCATGCTGTGTCTCTACAGTGAGCAGCTTACACTGCCCAATTTTCTTTTATTTTCTGGATTTATTATCGTCAAATCAGGCAGCAAGGCACAGTTCAGAATAAGTTAATTTGTAGTCCAGTGTAGAACCTGAGCTTAAATTCCCAAACTTCAGGCTTCTATGTGAACTTTGTTAGTCAACAGATCACAACTCTTAAGAACACGGAAAGACTTTTAAGAAGTATCTTACTAAGCAAGAAAAATGTAAATGTTATTAGCATTCATGCACTCTATGTTGACCGATTCCTTATTTACCAAAAATGAAATGCTATCTAAATGTCACATGTGGCTAGATATTGCCAGATGCCGTCATTTATACGTGCGGCTGGATGAATGGATGGAGCTTGCAAGATTCAATCATGTCATGTCTTTTGGTCATGTAGAAAAAGGCATGGGGTAGGTGGCAATGTGACTGCTAGATTTTTTGCTTGCAAGATATGTATGCATCATTCTTCTATTCTCTACTGAAGTTCAGACGTTTCCTTGCGATTCCAGGGCACATGCTTTTATCATGGATGAAGCTGTCGGAAAGAAACTCATCTTCAAAGAAATTATGCCAGTCTGCCATTTTCTGTACTGTGGTACAAAAGGGGGTGGTGATGGACGGAGCATCAGAACCAATCAAACACTCACACCCAGTCAACAGATCTGGGTTTGATCCATCACCGTACTTTAGCCCACTCTGCCATCCCAGTTCAGACATGGCCATATGCAAATCAGTCTGGCCCTGTGCCTCATGGGAACAGTCAAGCCCGAACTGCCAAGCCATGCCTTCCCTGGACCGGAAACAAGCTTCCTAGGACCGGTTTCTGGCATTTCTGCCGTCTTCAGCCAGGCTTGCTTGAATCCAGTGGCAAAGTGAGCAAGGGACTCAACGCCTGAGCATACCCTGCCAACTTATGGCGAAGCGGTACAAAGGGGGTGGTGATGGACGGAGCATCAGAACCAATCAAACACTCACACCCAGTCAACAGATCTGTCCATCAACGCCCCCTTTTGTACCATTTTCTGTACTGTTGCATACTTTTCAGCAGCAGCATCCGTTTCTCTGCATTGGCTGATAGGGACACGTCCCTCACATGTGCCATTAAACATATGTATTGCATGGACGCATTGTCACAGGGAAATGTAAACATACGGTACGAAAAGAGCAACAGTCCAGCAGAGTGAAATGATTGAAAATAATGCATGTTGAAAGGTGGCTTTTGAAATAAATGTGTTGCAAAATATCAGAACCTATTTATTTCCCGGAAATTCAAAATGAGGTCAATTATACACATGTATAATTAAATCCTTCCTTGTGATTCTTAAGACTCTCACCTTTGTTCAGAAAATGTGAAGCATGAGCAGCACACCCAAAGCAAGTCAAGCTATCGTCATAATGAAGACCAAACGCGTTTTTGGAATCATCCATCCTGTGTATTTGCACAGTACCATCGCTTTTATTTGGTCATGTGATCTGCAATACCCTCTGCCAATGTTAGAAATGTGCATTATACAGCTAATGGTTTCGATCCCATTCTCAGCATTTTGCAAATCCCAGAATGCAAAGTGCTTTTACAGACAAATACCCAGGACTGGCTGAAGGTACCCCACGAGGGATGGGTCGCCCAGCAGAAATCTAGATCTCCATGTGTGTCTCTATGTATGATGTGTGCGCCTGGATGTGTGCTCCTGGGGGGAATTTGTGTTTATTGGTGCATGTATGTATGTTGCATGTGTGCCCAGATGTCTTTACATGAACATTTAAGCCTGCACCTGCCTTGCTTGCTCTGCCTAAATGCATGTATATGTTCATGTTTCTCTGTGCGTGTAGGGTATACAAAATTACATTTTGGTTTGGTCAATACTGGTAAATCGACCACTTGTATGCCCGAACTGGCCAGGTCACTAGGCAACTAACTTTAAATTGACTTTTCACACGTCTGCGTGACTTAAAATTATTGCTTTAAATAAACGAAATACAACCCTTTAACTTTTCATGTATATCATTTTCCTTATTCATAAACGCCAATATTTATCTGCAAAGATAAAAGTTCCTCAGCTGCCATGCACTCCTCAGATACACTATTAGGCCTATGTAACAGGAGGGACACATAAAAAAAACTGGGTTGGATGAAGAAATGGAAACCATGAACAATCAACATCTATGCCACGTTCATTTATTGTTTTCTTGCCAGCCATTTGGGAACTTGCACTGTCTGTCATGTCACATTTCTTAATTAACCGTTCGATTAATTTAAAATCATTACAGTAAAAAGTGCTATGCTGTACCCCCCTCCTCTTCTCCCCCTCTCCCTCCACTCTATTGAGGCCTTGGAGCAGGAATGGTCCCCTCGCCCGCCTATGATCTTAAGTGAAAGCTATTTGCAATTGCCGATGGATAAGGCTTGGGCTACAGGGCTGATTGTTGGTGAGGACTCTCCTCCTGTACAGTTGGTTGTGTATCCTAAAGTAAGGCGAGTCAGTATAAGGTTGAGCCTATACTGTGCTACCCTAGACTCTAGCTCGTCATGAGGGCTTGTGGGTGAACCGGGACATTAAGGCCGAGATTGAATACACAGGTGGACAGTGAGACCCTTGCAGTCCAGGTCGTCTACGCCTGGTAGGGGTCTGCTGTGCAAATACGTTAAAAAGGATAAGGTGCAGGAAGTGCTGATTTAAAGTGCTATATACGTGGTTGCCCTCTTAGCCCATTGATTATTCTGTTGCAGCACAGTACATACAGACCGGTAGGTGTTAGTAACTTATTAGTCGAGAGTTAGTAAACTGTACTAATGATTTATTGAATGGTGACCCATGTTATGCTCCCCTTTCTAACCTGTCAGGGACCTGTTTGGCTAACCCCTTGGAGGGATAAACTGCACTGTGCTAAAAAAAGTGCAATCATTTACCTGCCATGGGAGCGGTGTTAGTCTGTGACGATTTGTTAAAACCAATTCTAATTATATTCGTGAACTTCCCTAGCCTGGCTAAGTTGCATGCCATGGTTTCAGTAAAGCACAGCTCCGAAGCCTCCTTCCAAGTCCTAACTACCTTAGCAGGTGACGAGGACCGTCGGCCAGTTTCAGACCGCAACACAGTAGCTGTAGCCAAGATTCTTTGCGGAAGTAGTCGGCACGATATTACTTCCCCCTTAATTGTCCAGGCTGGTTTAAAATCTGTGATTCGTAGCGCTGTAAGTCTCACGTGGAGTATCTTTATCCGGGCCTGTGATGTCAATGCATCGCAAAAATAGGGTTGTGCTTGCCCCCAGGCTATATGTCCTTTCCAACTTACACTGTAGTTTTAATATGCATTTGAAAGGGCAAAATGAATAAAAAAGGATGTTCATCTTTCAGATTTTATTTGCAACCAAGCGGCACTTTGAGCTTGTTCTTTTGCGTCAGATTTTCTCCTCACTGTTTTTTTTCTGTTATGCTAAGGGGATCCCAAGGCCTTGAGAACATCTCTGACGCACAATAATCAAATCCAGCTGCTGGGAATGTAAACAACAATGCACACATATTTGCTATGTAGCTGGTAATGGCAGAGCCTTGCTTGTGACCTCCATGCATACATTTTAGTATAGTCCTCTAAAAGGGTTTTTGAGATCCTAAATATTTTGAGAACCTGATAGTTGATGACAGGGGGATCTGCAATACCATTAGATAAAGCCAGTGTTATGCTGGGCATTAAGCAAAGTACACGTTCAGATGTCTATGATGGTATGAAAGCTACTTCTACAGGCAAAAACAGCAATACAAAAACATATAGCATTTTAGAGTGCAGCACTAAGAAACATGTTCTCAGCAGTGGTTGTGCTTTTTATTGCACCAAGAAGCCCTGGGTGAACATGTCATTTAGCAAATTCAGTACCATTTGACTTGCCTCTTGTAGTGATCTATTGAAAACTGGAAGGAGATGAAGGATTTGTCCTGGGGCATGCATTTTCTTTTCATTGACTGGATACATGCAGCCATACAACTGCTTTAAAGCCTCTGGCATATTTGTGGCTAATGCACTTCCACCTAAGCCTTAAGGTGTGAAAACAAGCATGCCTGCCGTATTTAGTAGTCAATGCAAAGACGCTGACTGGTTGGTATGATTTGATGACCTCCACGCACAAAGACTGATCTGTGTACTTATTTCTAGTGATATGTGGTTAGAAATTGCAGTCAGAAGAAACTTTTTTTAAATTAACATATTTGATTCCCAAATATTTTAAAGTACAAAAACACATAAGAAACACTCTTTGATCATATTTCCTTTTTCATAAAGCATGTATGCCAAAACAAAAGAGAAAAATGTCATAGGGTAAAACTCAATTCAATGGAATGTGACCTTCAATAACTGGGTCATTTAAAACCCTCAAACCTTATGACGATTACAGAAAATCCAATGTCATTCATTTATAGGAAGAGCTCGGACAACTAGAGAAGGTCAAGATAAGACCCCAGGCTGCATGCAACATCAGGAGTTAATAGAACTGAATGGTTAACTAGCACATGGATTAATTCCTGTCTACTTGCTGAGGATCTTCAAGGAGTGAATTCAGCTGGGCATTCAACATTTTCTACAATTAGTATTCAAGAGATAAATTTACATACTGTGGATGTAAAATGAGTCAATTTGCAGATCCATTGTCTATAATGACAACGTAATATGGGGCTACACTGAGTGTAGGCCATCAGGGAGAAGTCACACTTTAACAGTGAACTTTCTTCTCCATTTGCATGACTCGTTCATGGAAAAAGAAATCGGACATTCTTTAACAACCTGATCAGATGCTTCACACCTGCCTATTTTTTAACAGGTTATTTTCTGACAAGAACATAACATGATGAAATATTGTCCTTCCTCTTCAAGGGTTTTTCAACTACTTTATCATTTCCTACTTTACAGTTTGTCCACACGAAGACAACAGTCTCACCTCTAATCAACCTAGTGGATGATGGACAATGTCCGAAGCCATCTGTACTGATCGAGTGCCCTCATACCTTTTGATGTATTCAGTCCTCCCGTTGGCACGGTGAGCCAGCTGGGAAGTGGAACAAAGCCGTACCAAAAACTAAATCCATTAAATAGATTAACCACCGGCGATACTGCCTCCAGGCAAGGCATCCAAAAGCAAAGCACGTCATGGTTAAAGTACTGCAAAGCATTAATAAATCTAAAAGAACAAACCATATTTCGTTTTCATCTGCAATATACCGTGCCTCGCTTCAGAAGCACAGAAGCTTCATCTTGGTCCAAGGTTTGGATTGAAAACCAAACTGAGAGGCAGCCACAGAGATTTTTTTTCTAATTAAGAAGCTGTTGCACATCAATGCTCAAGTTATCAATTTCACTGGTGAACAACTACAAAACATAGAAAAATGTCCTACTACCTAATCAAACATAATCCAGTGCGATAGGTCAATCATAGAAAGATCTCACAAAGCATAACCATCATACAGTGTACAAGGAGTGACATTTTGATCCGCCTTTTATATGGTACCCTACATAATTATTATGCTACTGACCAGCAAACATATGAAGCTAGGCGTACAAAACACGATCAATGACATATTCTTGCCACCAATCAATGACGCCCCAGAGGGCAGTGATGGATCGGACAGGACAAGTGATGCAGCTGATCTGCTGCATCTTTTGTGAGATAACACACACACACACGGAAAGACATGCATACATTTGTAGGTCTTGTTTTGGTCTGTTGGGATCCACATTGGGTGCTCCAACTCTGCCATTTTTTCAGGTACACTCTGTTATTTCAGAGACTTCCTAAGCCACGTGGTTTAATAATTTAATTCAGACATATTTGGACCTTCATATTAAAGGTAAAGGAATCAAAAAAGTGTTTAACTATTTTTATTTCATGAAATATGCCACAATGCTTTTCAGCTCTGTGCTTCACAAACATTACCACAAGGAGGTATTAAGCTTCCAAGGAAACCAACAAAAGAAGCCTCTGAGAATTTCACTACTCCCCCCTTTAGGTGTTAATTAAATGATCATTTACCACCGAAATGTAAACAAAACTATTTCATCAACTGACAGCCCAGCCTATTATAAACCCGCCGCAATAAACGTCCTGGTGCTAATACTCTCAGCCGCGTTCCCATAACACTCCGCGGTGCCTCTGCTCCCCGTGTCTAGGGTTAAGCATCTCAACACAAAGCAAAGGCTGCGCCCACTCAACTTCCAGTTAGATTTTCCCATCGTCCAGTGACCTAGGTAACACTTTGAGCAATAAAGAATACATTTAATTTCTGCAGCATTTTGTGAGGATTAGGAACAATTGTTGGCCTCCAGTGACTTCTTACCCCTATCGTTTGTTTTCCTTTCCATAGCATTCCTTATGCTCGCAAAGAAATCCTGATGGTTTGAGACAAGGAACAAACAGAACATCAAATTAGAGGGTTTCAATCAAGTGGAACTGTTGGATGGGGAGCAAACAACCTTTCTTGTCGGCTTTTCTCAGCTATTCAGGCCTTCTGTGCTTTCATCTTTTACCAGTCCCAGACACCAGCCGTACTGGAGAGGTGAAGTACCACCATTTCTAGCTTCTTCCCTGCCCTTTTCCGGGAGCTTATTCACTTCTTTATATGTCCCAGTCTCAAATGATCAAGAGGCAACTTTAACAAAGGTTGTTCTCTTTGAGGTACGCGTTTATGAGTTTTGCCCCGTCGACTGATTTGATTATAACAAACCATTTCAAGTTGGTTCTTTCCCACCATGAGCTTTCATTTCCAACATATCGCCTTGAGAATGTATGGAATGTTTTAAACTCTCTGCAACCTTCATGGCCGGAGAAGGTGTAATCTAGTGGGTAAATTGCCCACTCTGGAGCTTGGGGACTTGGATTCTGATCCAGTCTCTGGAGCTTTACTAAACTTTGCGTGAATAGGGACGAAGAGCTTAATCCTCCCGTGTTGTAAAACTGTAAGTATCGGTAATGTATTTAGGAAATGTAAATGTGTAAATTCCCAACTGATGTAGTGTTACATCAATTCATACAAATACTATTGATTAAAGACTATGTGATTTTTAGCATAGCCAGTCAACAGACATTTATAAGAAATATGTTTTGAAAATCTTCATGTTGACCAACTCTGAACGACTTGTCAGTGGGTAGGAGTCAACCAATCTGTGACCATTTTGAAGCTGACCCTGGTTCTTGACTCTTGTAAGTCTTTTGCCTTTCACACAACATCTTTCAGGATGTCAAGCACAACACGTCAGATGAACTCGCAGTTAAAAGCAGCCAATGATGCAAAGGCCTTGAGAGTTTCAAGGAGGTGTCATATCAAGGAAATCCCTCATAATGTAGGGCAGCACATGTAAATTGAAGGTGGTTCTGTCGTACCTTGGATTAGCTGGATACAGCGAGGGTTTTTAACTTGCCGTAAAACTAAGGTTAACTCTGGTAAGCATTCTTACACTCTTTCAATACTTTTGCTCAGCTTTTTCCAGTACTTTGTTAGTTCAGTGCTGCTGTACAGTACTTTATCAAAGTCTGTTTTTGGAAGGTGTGGACTAGGACCTATTTCAATGTTACAGTGCTTATTGACATTTTTTTATTCACCATTTATTACGCGGGAAGGAAGACAAGTACGGTTAATGAAATTCTGTGGGCTATTTAGGGTGAACTACGTTGAAATGCAGTAAAAACATATGCTTAAAGTCTTGTTTATTATTCCCAAAATGAGTGCGTCTTTAAATGGAAACTGTGTAAGTAACAACCTTTTCTTAGTTTAAAAAATACCCACCACTGACCACAGTTGGCATTATTGTGTCTGACTGCTCATTTCACTACAAAGGCAAGACCATCACAAACCTTTGTGATACTAGTGTGTTTAACAGCTGTAACACAGGAATGGTGTCTTTAAGTTGTGTTTATTGACTCATTCTTGATAAGGGCTGCAACTCTTCACGATTATAGAAATCAGTAGATAAAAACCTACACTGGTGGCAGAAATATGAAAAAGTGATAGTGGTGGACGGAGTGTTAAGGAGTGGTGAGTGTAAGCATTACAGTGTTTCATTGGAAGGTCAGTAGTATACCATCAATAATGGTGTTTGGTGATTGTGTTGCTTTCTAAAGTCAATTTGCTTCTCCAGCAGGACCTGTTTACTCTAAAGAGATATTCAAATGGCGTCTGGGAAGGCAATCCAGTGGAGAAATAGCAGTATGGAATATAAAATGTGTCTGGAGGTGGCCCTAGATGTTTTTGGGACGTTGATACTTTTTATTAAATTAAAAGCATAAAGGTTGGCCTACTGTGAAGAAAAGCATGTTTTCAGTAATACATGGTGGAAGAAGATGATGCCGCCATGGGCCGATTTGAAAACAAGGGTAAATTGGTGCTGGGCCATGCTTTCTACTGACGCAGAGGTGTAGCTGCATCTTAAGAAGTTAAATTGAGTACAGGTAGCAAAGAGGAGGGCTGGTAGCAGTCAAGATGATATCACGAAGGAACTAAATTGTCAAAGCTTAAGCTATAGGTTTCTGTGAATGGTGGAATATAGATGCTTTGTCTATGGACTATTTTCAGCCTTCTGTAACTCAGGGTCACTGATGCGTAATACTGCAACTTGTTCTTCTACATCGGGCTGCCAAAGAGGTAGTATTAGAACCATAAAAGAGACAGGTTATGAGCAAGAGAGGTCGCGAGACAAAGGTAGTGCCATAGTAGAGAGCATTCAGGTACAACCACAGGCGGTAGGGTGAGTATGGAGTTCTTGTATCTCTTAGACACAGGTGTGTTTTTCCTGCTAGAAAATTTACAAGAAATGTCTGTGATGCCAACGGCAGGCATGGTAGGCAAGTGTGCTGAACTGGCATCAAAAGTAGGAGTTTGGAGCAGTGATGATGCTGGTGGAACGTTTTGGCAAGGGAGTTAAGTGTGCAAATGCAATGTGCGAAAGCCCAACTCTGGGGGTAGCAGGAATTATGGTTGTAGAGGAATTGGAAGAATGTTTTCCAGAATAGCCTCTTAATGTTGTGCATGTCAGCATTCACTGGATACTTATTTTCCATCTCAATTTAGTACACATCAAGCAATTATGTAAAAAAAAAAAAAAAGAAATTGGGATGTTCTGCGAGTGTAAAGCTATCCACTCTGTCCATTTGCCTCAGACTAGTGACCAGTAGAATGAATACCCGTGCTCATGAAAGTTCGCACAGAGCTAAAGTTTCTAAGAACGCAGTCCTGTCTATAAGAAGAGGAACCCCACGTAGGACAGATTTTGGAAGATGGCTTCTGGGAAGTGGATACAGACCCTCCATTGACACTGCTTGCGCTAGGAGTCCTGTGTTTTGTTAAAGAGCTTCAGCCTCTTATTCAGAGAGCTGCAATGCCCACCTGACTGCACTAAGTACAACACAGGTCAAATTATTGAGACTCTCTATTTCTAGGCACAATGAAAGAATGCAAGTGTATGTTTTAAACAGTGGTGCAGCTAGACCTACTGCCACCCACGCCGGACCCTAACTTTGCCACCTGGTGTATGTAAGAGGGGGATGGGTGGCAGCCAACGGACAACTTGTTCCATGGTGGAGGGGTGAGGGGGTGGCTTGCGGCCAACGGACGGCTTGTTCATGGGGGGGATGGTGGTAATCAAAAGACACGACTTCCTCACCTGCGCTGCTCCCAAAAACAGAGCAGCCAATGCAGACCCCCCCCCCCCAACTACGCCACTGGTTTTTAATAAACCCTTCCCATAAACTCTTGGTTTGTGCCTTGCTAGGTGAAATATAAACCACTGAATTAAATAAATAAACCCAGTGCTTTAAATGAGCGGGTACTGTCCGATACGGAGTACCAGCACTTTTTTATTTTGAGGAGGAGAGTACCGACACTTCTCAAGAGAAATGCAATACCTTTAATTAGAGAGTACCGGCACTTCTCAGAAACAAGCAGGTACTCTGCTACAGAGTACCTGCACTTTTATTTTTCCATTTCAAGCACTGAATAAACCAAATCAACGAGAAATATGACCATAACTTTTTCCTACACATATTCTTATATTATTCAAAGTGTTCTTATTCTTTTTAATATTATCATCATTAGCACAACGCTTACAGAAACTAAACGATTCTAATTGTACTATCTGAATTTAGGCTTGTTTTATTTGCTAGACTTGTAGAACTAGCAGTCCAAACCAAATCATTTTAATGCACTTGCGGACACATCCAGTCATAAACAGGTGCACGAATGGTAGCTATGGACGAATGTTAAAAGGAGTGACACAGGCGCAGCGAACAGCAACTAACTATACAAAATGGCATGGGGTGGACGTGCAACAGAGGAACCCCAGAGAAACAGAGGGGCAACTGCAAGTACAAGAACTCATGGCGTCATTCGTAGAGAGGGAAAAGTAGCGTTCAGAGTTTAGGGCTGCAGTAGGGGCCAGTTCCAGACAGTGTGGTTATAAAGGCCCCCCCGAATGACAAGTGGGACGGATCTGCTTTTTAATGTGGGTGTGTGCTTCACGCATCTTGTTGTAGCTCATCCAGATATTTTGACTACAAGAAGAGTAGTTTGTCTTAGGACAGGGCTCAAGCACCGAAGAAGTCTTTGAAATTGGTGAGAATGGTCCTATAGGCACCTGGTGGTCGATACCACAGGAGGATAGCATGGTTGTGAAGAGGCAAAAGAATAGGGTATCAGCAATAGTTTTGGTACTCAAAGGCAGAAAGAGTTGTAGGGCGAATGGTTATGGACAAGGAATTTGGTAGATAAAGGCTATATTATTGTAAGAGTTATTGGTTCTATGGGGATACAAGAGGTAGCAGTTGCTCTTTGATGTATAAGCAACAGTCAGTTTGTAATGAGTTTATACATGAAGAGGGCGTAAAGCACTGCTGAGAAGTCAATTAGCAGGTACAGTGAATGTCTTTGGAGCTCTACTTGTAACAATTAAGACGGACTGTGTATACTTGGGACGAGGTTTGTGGGCCCCAAAGACAATGTTCTTGATATTGTGGTTGCTGGGAGAAGAACGGCAATGTTTACTGTTGAACTCATAGGGTGACATGAAATAGAGTTAAGGTATTGTGGGCAGCTGGACAGGCAAGGGAAATAATATGAGAGTGTGAGAAGTAAAGGGGGCCCTTGGCAGTTGGGAAAGAAGAGGAAAAGCTTCTGCCTGTGGCCTGAGACTAACTTGCGTTTGCTGAGTGGTGCCTGTTCAGCAAAGCAGTGGCGCGGGAAGCCAGATGTGAAGATCCAAGAGGGAAGGTGGGATGGGATCTTACTGGCTGGAGAATCTCACCTGAAGATAGCCACTGACAAAGTCCGAGCAAGCCAAGATAGCGCTCCCTTCTGGAGGAGTTGGGCCTGGCTTGGGAGTTGGAGAACAGAGCAGACACTCAATCCCCTTGCTTTAGCTCTCACATCTACTGTGGAGAGAGAGCTCTTCTACAGTGCACGATCTTAAAAAAATCATCCCCCAAGAAGGATGGGGTCGATAAAGTACTGTATTTAAGTATTTAATTTATTTATCATTTCTTTTCTATGACAGTGTAAATAAAAAGTCCTGTAGCAATATCACCTGTTGTGTACAGCGCTATGAACCTATAAAGTGTGTGACAGCTAGCACTATATTAAAACCTGTTATGTTATTCTTATTAGGATTATATCAGTCAATTTTTAATAGTGCTGTGAATTATATATATACATATAACAAATTATAATACAGAGCAGCAGTGCTCAAACAAAACATGCTGTTCCAAAACCAGCATACACCGCACAGCGTCGTCCCAAGTCAGTCCTGTTAGTGTGTAATTGGACTTCTCCATACAAAAAGAGGTTCTCTGGTAATCTCTGAGCAGCTAAATAAATGCATGGTGCAGTAATTATACAACGGGACATGACAACCATTGAAGAACTTTCACCTAGTCTTTGAATGAGTTCTCAGGCAGGGTAGCCAGCGGTAGTAGCTATCATGGTAACTCGGTGGATGAGTAATGATGTAGATCTGACCAGACAACAGTCGCCATAGCAACTGTAGCCTCCAATCCCCGCATAACTGTAGCTGGATTTATTGTGTCGGGGGCCAACCGCGCCAAGAGTAAAATGAAGCAGGGAGCTATGCTATCCGACGAGCGCCCTCACTTTTAATCAGGGCTCGCAGGAGCGGAGTTCTCGCCTCTGCGTGTGTGCGTGGTTCATCGCATTCCCCACAAAGACCACAGAGCCGTGAAGTGTCACGAGGTGAGCGCTTCGGTTGAGTTCGATGACCGAGACATGTCTTTCATGAAGTAACTAAGCAGCAAAATCGTACTTGAGGAACAAAACGCAGAGGCTGTGCACACCAGCTTCCGCTCGGGGCATCTCACGCGACGGATTCAAGTGCCACCCGTAAGCAGCCAATGTCACATTCCATGCAAGCAACACAGAGCCACATTATGCAGCAAACGGGCCACCCAAGCCTGCAGCTTATTTTAGAAATTATTGTTAGCGGCACATTCAGTTAGTCCACCTGCTCTCGCGCGTGCCCGGTCCCCCGGAGTGAACACTGCCACCCGACACCCCGGGCGGGGCACACAAAACCTGCTGTCCAGGAACAATCGTGCCCGGCGCGTTTCTCAAGGGCCGTCAGCCGAGCACTCCACAGCCCGCAACAAAGCACAGCAGAAAATGGCGATCGATGAACTGTGCACTAACAAGTCAAATTTATACGTCAAATTCAATTTGTCTCCAATGAGCACTCATCGGGCCATGGTGGGGGCTCGCGGGCCAGAGCCAGCACGAGAGCTGGGGCAGGGACAAGGCAGTGTACATGGGCATGTAGGTCACAGCAAACAATGTCCGCGTCACCCGCAACATGGGATGTGTGGTGGACAAGGCGCATCGAACAAGGTAAACCTTCACCGACTGATAAATGCCGACGCAACTCCGCGCTGCAGCGCAAGGGGGGAGACAGAAGGGGGTCGGGTGTACGTGCTCCGGTGCCAGCTGCACAGAAGGTTCACACGGGCCCAGGTTAGAATCCGGTCTGTTTTTGGCAACACTTCGCCTCGTTTGCGCATGATTTTTCTTTATTTCAGCACAAAGAGAACAGGGGATTTAGTGACATTAGGAATCGTGTAGGGTAGACACAACTGAAGTATGACAAAGTATGTACATGTCCCAAAGATGTAAGGACAGGCTTTTGGTCATCAAGTCAGGCAATGGGCTGGACTGATAGAAAACGCATAACACAGGAACATGCATGGTGCAATTGTACTGTCCCTCTAGGGGGCCTCCATACACCATATCATACACCACCATCCTATACCGGGAGTCGGTCTGAAGGGAATCCCCACCGAATCCCCACCGCTGACCGCTCACATTGAGGCATCCTGCCTTTAACCCCTCCCATGCTCACTCCCAGAGAGCGCGCTCCACCCCACATATTGCCCTGCTGCTTCTGCTGCTGCTCGTCTCAGTTACCAGTTAGGCCTGATTGTCACATTCGTCAATGAACAGGACTTAGAGGCAGCCAAGATAATACGGTTTCCTTGTTAGATGTTTAAAATGTTTAACACTGTGATTTCAAGAATTTGTGCTAGGTGTCCTGGGAGGGAGAGAGAGCATAGTCAAGAATTGAACAGAGGCATATACACTGACAGACTCCAGCTTCACAGCCAAGCCCTACTTGAATGAATACCATGACCCTTCTTCAGCTCATGGAACGTGCTGCTTCGTTCCAGCACTTACACAACATATAAGGTTGCATAAAATGAGACAGAAGAGTAACCATATCCATCTCATGCCTCCATTTCAGATGAAATATGGGGAGTGGCTGGGAAAAGTGAATCCCCTCCTTCCAATATCCCCTACCCACTAGCAGAACCTCAGAGTCTAGCAGCTCCAGTGCTGGTGCTGTAGGTATGTGCTGTTACACCTGGATCTTCTTCCATCTGCTTATGCCACCTCCGTGTGGCGAAGCAGGGCAGACAAGACCGATTATGGCACGTAGGACAATCTGCTGATGTGCTCTCAGCAGGGGGGACCACTGCCAGCACATTCTAGACCTCTGTAGCCTCTCCGCGTTCACCCATTCTCCAGCTGTGTGGCAAAGGCCAGTAACCAGAATTTCTATTAGGAGAAACACAAGCCTTGCAACTCAGAGGGGCCAATGTGAATCCCTTCTTTTTCTGTTCCCTATGATTTTTAGCTTCAACAGTAAAAAAAAAACAGCTTCTGAAACTTGCCTTTGACTGATCTCCAAGGAGAAGAATGTTTGAAACTGAAGATGTTTGTTAAACGTTTCAATCCAACCACGACTGACCTCCAATGCCCTGCGCCACGCCCCACACAGAAACCTTTTGCCACACCCCACAGCGCTCTGAAGTGACCAAAATGTGACATAAGGTGTTTAATAAATCTCCTAAATAAATGCATGAAAAACAACTTCCAGGCAATAACTTCCATGCATCAGCATATATGTGTGGTGTGGTGTGTGTGTGCGTGTGTGTGTGTGTGTGTGTGTGTGTGTGTCTTTCCTTGACATCGGCCTAACTGAAAATGCTCTACATCAGTGAACTAGTGCAGCTCAAGCAGGAACAGGCCTTCTTCCTGCAATTACTCACACATCATTTACACACACACTTCCATTCCAGGTCACAGGCACACTCCACTGAAGTCTGCAATTTGTTGCTTTATTGTCCCCAGTAGTAGCCACCTTAGCGTCTACGTGTTTTGACTCCTGGTGTTTGAGACCCCAAAATTGGTCCCACACCATGGTCCAAAGTGGTCCAGATTGCGGTCTGTCCACATGGCTCATCAAGGTTGGGCCCCTAAGTGTGGATCCACTGACTCAAGAGTTTCTCCAAACCCCATGTCTGAGACAACTGCACTTTAAGGGACCAATGTTACATAACAATAAAAAAAGAGTTAGGTTTGTCATCCCAGACACTGTAACCCACTTCACTGAATTCGAGAGACACCCGTTTGCTTTGCAGACTATGCTTAAACAGTGTCGATGTTGGTTCCCTGCTGGTGTTGTTACGGTTTTAGGCATGTGAGGGAACCTTGAACTGACACTACCTGACCTGTAATTGTTCTTTGTGTTGAGGGAATCTAGCACTGATACACTCAGTGCTGTACCCATGTTATGTACTACTGACACATGATAAACAGGCATTTGCAAAGCCCATGTGTTTGTATGTTTGCCAGCTGCCAGCCCTTTGGTGTGGTAGCTGCCGCCAACCTAAAAAATTATTGGCTCAAAGCAAAAATATTTGTTTGGTCTCAAAAAGCACATATTGCCATAGCAGTCCCTGGCAGTGAGACGAACTACGTATTGTGTGTTTTGGTGCTCCTTTGGAAAGGATATAATACTGTCACAGTAAAGTTAGCCGAAGGGTGAGGTGTGTGGAGTGTTTTAACCCATGCTGTATGCCATGATGGGCGGAGGGAACATGTGAATGAGACCTTTAAACAAACCAATGGATTAAAAGCGCTGGCTAAAAGCTCCTGTCATTTTAGTAACATATAGAGACTTGGCTGACACACGACCTAAAAATATTTTCACTATGCAATTACCAGAACACCTAGCACTACGATTGGTTGTTTGGTTTGTTCTGTGTTCTCGTGTGTGCTGCCTGGATTTACAAATACCAAGTATTGTATAAAATTAACATATAAAGATACTCTAACCAAATTCACTTGAGGGAGAAGGGTAAAACATTGAATAGATAAATGTGATACTAACTATGGTGGTTGGCCAAAGGGCACACAATCATGTTTAAGTTTTGGCTAGATCATTGAATATTATAGCACTTTTTTGTGCAGGCAGAAGATTTGTCAGCCTTATGTGCAACTTGAAATATAAGTGCAATTAAAGTACAGCATTATAGACTTTAAAAAAAAAGCAAGTTTCATCTTGCATGAAAATGTTGCCCCGTCTTTTAACCTCCGATATTATCGCTTCTCCACCACTCAAACACCCCATCTGTCAACGAGCGCTTGTAATTTTATTACACTGTCCTGTAGTTTATGTAGAGTTGGTATTACCTTACAGAGTCCGTTAATGGACTGGATAAACGGTAATGCTATTTAAACTAGGCTCCCGCTCTCTCAAACACAGCTGCAGCCAGACTACTATTTCTGTGCAGGCAGTTTGACCCAGGCCACAGCGCCCACTCAGCCTGTCCAGGGAGAAACCGGAGCAGGCAGCAGAGGGGGAAGCCAGGTCGGGCCACTGAACCAGAATACATATCCAGCTCACCCCTTTTCTTTCATATTCCTATTAGGCTGCACAAATAGCCTGCAGGCTTTGTCATCTGGTATCTGATTTACAAGTAGTCACAAGGGGACTGTTGTGCTGGTGGTGGCTTGTGGCGCAGTGCATCAGGACCGGCGAGACTGGGCGATAAAACCAGATTTAAAAAACCTTTATAATAGTCGTTTAATAATATTGCACCAAATGAGGAAGTCTGGATCTCTGAATGGGAGATGAACTAGAAAATATTTCATAAACCAGGTCCAAGCCTCATTTTCTAGAAAAACTTTCCAGATATATTGGAGAAGAGTCATAGGTTTAACACACTACCCAAAAGATTAACTTGTGAAATATTCCAGTGCGCTAAGGTCTGAAACAATGCCCACGATACTCACTTATTACTGTCCCCCACCTAGGGCTGGGTCAGGCAATCCAGTGCTAGCAGTCCCCACCTTCCACTTTCTTGAGGGTCGTTAATGATGCCTCGTCAGGGGTAGTAAGCGCTATATAAATGCAATTACAATACAATACAATACACCCTCTATGCCCTAGCTAGAGCAGCACCAGGGAACCTTTCCACGCAACAATCAGTTCAGAAACACAAAGTGTAGCTGAATTTTATGAAACTTCTGGAGTTTTGGTTACAGGGGTTTCAACCGCATTACAGAAAACATATTTTTGTGCATCTAATTAACAGAAGAAGAGAACAGTTTAACATTCAGTATACCGAAACCTAACTATCATATCTCATCTGTATTGTATTACAGTACAACATCTAGGGGGATTCACATGCTTTTAATGAAAAGTGATATAGCGGTACAGAAATCACACACCTGCACAAATACTCAGTGTACCTGAGGCCCAGCTCACGTGACTACTGGGATACAAAGGAACTATTTGTTTTTCACAGCTGTGTTTTAATGGAATCTCTAAATAAAATGGTCTGTAAGCAAAAGGCACGAAGCTATAAAACAAAATGTTGTTTACTGCTCTGACACAAAAAAACAATCAACATTGAGACAGTAAAAGAAGGCAAGGTTTGGGGATGAGATTTAAATGGAGCAGGGAGATGAGAGACATAGAACAGTAAATGGACCCTCATCTGGCGCAAGATTCCTATGGATCACGTGACTGGTACTTCCTGGCTGAGAAAAAACCTTTTCAAACTCAAGGTGGCAGTAAACGATGGTGCAGTCACAAAATGCCAGAGAGAGGGGATCATGCGCACGTTGACTTCCAATGGCATCACAGACTCACCTTTTGTCCCACCCTTAGCCCTTAAAAACCCTCATATTTGGTGCTCAAGGCTTGCTGGTTAAGGAGTAGGAACTACAGAAAGTAAAATGTCCCAATCATTTTCAGCAGTAACTAGCACTGACGAGAAAATATTACCAGTTTCTGCGGACAAAACAATGTTAAGGCATAAATGTATCAAAAGCAGGAACTTCTGAACCAATAATAGGAAGGGAGGCCTTGACCACATAAAAATACATTGCATAGCCACAGTGAAGGAGGGTGATGTCTGGAACTACGGATCACATGGGACACAACCATCTAAGGGCACGGGACTTGAGCTCACCCATGGCCCAGCACTTCCAGCGACTAGTTAACTATCTGGCAATGCTTGGTAACAACACATTTCCAAGCAGCTAATGCACTTGTCAAGGTACACAAGAGCACCAAGCAGACACTTTCATGGTCTAATCCACACTAACCTGAGGGCAGAAGAAATGTAATACCACAGATCCGCCCCTCCCGCCTCCTCCTCACACACCACCCGCTTTAATGTGCTGTCTTTTCATCCAGTGCAAAGCATTATGAAATTTCACACACAAGTCTGTTACGCCTGATGTCAGTGCACCACAAAAAACAATTACTCAGGGCCTATTTCAAACCTAACCAAGTTTACCTCAAACCCAGTCGCCCTGCCCTGCATCATTTCTCTCACTCTTAGGGCCGAGAAGGAGGGATACAACGGAAGGATCACAATAACAGAGGGAGAGAGAGAAACGAAGGGAAGAAAAAGATCTGTGGCAGTGACACAATTCAAAAGTGACAATGCTCTCTGATCATCATTTCTATGTGAGTCTTATGACTGACCTTCATTTATTGTGTGCTTGGTCAATAGAAAAGCGTGACAGATGCTATAACTCGAAGCCCTCAACAATATATTTTTAGTCGACTCATAGAAGAGACTGTGGATAACAATTCATGGTGGCCTTAACATCTGACATGCACTTTTAATTTGAACATATATCACAAGTTTGGCCTATCCACTTATGGGGAGAAAATGGCTGAGTTCAGCATGTCGCACTCGCAAGAGCGGAACACTATATATCAGTAGGTTCAGCAATATGAGATGCTGCAATAATTGCAAATTCCAAGTATTCACTTGCAGAACTCCAATGCTGTATATTTAGCGGCATGAATATTGCCATCTGTAACACAGTGATGCACGTGAATTAAGGAAAGAACGAAAAATGAGAAACTACATTGCATGCAACCAAATCATGGAAAAACAAATTCAAGAAAAGACAACTTTAAGGATATACAAAAAAATTCAAAAATGAAAGGAAAGCTAATTTTAAGGAAAAATCCAAAAGTACATTAAAATTGGGTGTAGTTTACAGGTAATGAGGGTTTTTTGGGTTCAGTGATGGATAATGTTTTGGGAGGTGAAGTGTTGGAAGGGTTCACAAATGAGTGAAGTTTAGGAGTGGTGAGAAGTTTTTATGGTTCAGGGATGGGTGGAGTGTAGGAGTGTTTAAGGTTCACAAATGGAAGGAGTTTAGAACTAGTAAAGAGTTTGAAGTTTCAGTGATGGATAGATTTTCGGGTGAGGAAGGATTTTTAGGCCTCAGCAATGGGTGGAGTTTAGGGTGGGGAGGGGTTTTAACGCCTCAGGGACAGTAGGACTTTAGGGGTAGAAAGGGCTTTTAGGGATCTGGGATCAGCGAAGTTTAGGAGCCTGGGTTGGGTGGTGTTTAGGGGTGGTGAAGGTTTTTAGGGAACTGTGATAGGTGTTTTGGGGTGGTGAGGGATTTTTTAGAGTACAGGGATGGTGGAGAGGTGGGGGTTTTAAAGGTTCCGGGATTGGTGAGGTTTAGGCATAGAAAGGGGTTTTTAGGGTTCAGTAATGGATGGAGTTTAGGGATACTGTATTCAAGAAGGTTCAGCAAGGGGCGGAGGTTAGGAAGCAGAGACGATTGTAGCTTAGACGTGGTGAAGAGTTAGGTTTATGGGGTGTGTACAGTTTCTTCCTAGAAAGTACTTTAAGGGCCTGATTACTCGCTTGGCAAATAGGTAACTCCATCACAAACATGACTGATATCCCGTCCGCCGTATTACGAGTTGCATGGAACACAATGGAACTCGTAATACGCGGACATGATATCCATCACGTTTGTGATGGATTAACCTGTCCACCAAACTCATAATCAGGCCCAAAGAGTTGAGGGATGGATAGAGTTTAGGGGTCAGGGATGGAAGTAGTTTTGGTTTGGTGAGCGTTTTTTAGTGGACTGCGATGAATGGTGTTTACAGATTGTGAGGGGGTAGGGGATGGATGATGTTCAAGGGTGTTGAGGGGTCAGTGAATTAAAAACACTGAAAGTAATGTTTGGGAAGGCTTGTGCTTAAACCTTCATATTTTTCTTTCCACAAAAGGTATTCATACCAAATTTGCCTCCTTTATTTCCAGTATCCTGGGGTTTCAAAATGCACCCAGGGTTTGTAGATTCCCATGGAGGAAGTGGGGTACTATTTTTATCAGATTAATTGTGGGAATGCTGGGTAGTTAGGAATTTTATGGAACCCTAGAGCTTCTAGAACTTTCTCTCACATAAATTGTGAGGAAAATTAGCATTTAGCCACATTTGTAGGTTTGCTAGGGCTTATGGGCAAGAAAACCTTGTGAGATTCACGCAAGTCACACCACCATGGACTCTCCTGGGTGTCTAGTTTTCAGAAAAGTGTGGGTTTGGCAGGTTTCAGTGGATGGCGGCAGAGCATGCATGTCTGTTGGGCAAGTTATGGACTGCAGTCCTAACCATAACTTGTGAATTTCAGTATTCTTTTATTTTTATTTGCAGCCATAACTTTATTTTAACTGAGGTTTTTCAGTGAGTTCTGAAGGTTTTTTCAAACGCATCTTAATGTGTTGCACACAGTACTACCCATATCTTCACTTTAATCTACTTTTGTCAGTTATTTTTATTTTTTTATCATACATTTACATGCAACAGCTTCCTTTGCCCAACCAATCATGGGCATCCAGCCCCGCTGCACTCGGTCTGTGGCCTTGCATAGTGGGGTTGGCCAAATAGATTGCCCTGTGGCCATGCTTTGTATTCAATCTTCTGCAGGTCATCAATACCCACTGCACATGGCCTTTGGCTGTGCATAGTGGGGGTGAGAAGCAATACTTGGCCTTTGGCCATACCCAGTGGACAAAACGCGAATTAACAGCCTTGATAGCTCTAAAATATAACCTCTTAATGCCAGGCTAGAACGATTTAAATGCTAATTTCTCAAAAACTGCTGAACATATTTACACCAAATTAATCAAAGGCATTTCCTTAACTAAAGTTCTATTTGCTTGTCAAGTCTGGTGGAATGTGTTTCAGCCGTTTTTTCTGTATCAAGTGGCAAAGAATCCTTTGGGAGTTAAAATGTGAAATATCACTTTTGGGACTGCCCACACTTTTAGCCCCCTTTTTTGATGAATGTGCACACAATTTGCCAATAAGTACTCGAAGTGAATGTGCAGTTTTTGGGGACTGTCTTGTGTAGATCACTAGAACAGTACTAAAGTCAATAAGAAAATAAAAAAATGCCTTTTCAATGGAAACTGACAGTACCATAACAACACAAGTGCTATATATATATATATATATATATATATATATATATATATATATATATATATATATATTTCACACAGGTTATAGTTAGGTGGACATTTCCCTCGTAAAAAACCAATGAAATTCCCCCGTTATAGTTAGTTCAGATAACTATAACTCGCGCGCCCGCAATCCACTGCTCATGACGTCACATATTACATCACTCATGACATGGTCAGTGGCATCACTCATGACATCACTGATGACATCATCCTTGTGATAGAGTGGCGGTCACGCGAGTTATAGTTATCTGAACTAACTATAAAGGGGGAATTTCATTGTTTTTTTACGAGGGAAATGTCCACCTAACTATAACCTGTGTGAAACCTATGGTTTTTTAAGTGAATTTGCAAGGTTTTTTAAAAGCTAATTCCTAACTATAACGTGTGTAAAACCTATGGTTTTTTAAGTGAATTTGTACGTTTTTTAAAATGCTAAGTTATGTATTTATTAAACAAAATTTTTCAGGGTTTTCACCGTGCGCGCACCGTGCACGCACGGTGCACGATCGGTGCGCTTTGCGCACCGAGCGCGCACCATGCGCTGTGTGTGCCGTACGCCAATGGTGCGCGCACCCCGCGATATTTAAAAAAAGTTTTTTTCACCCTTGGGGGTCCTTCTGTAACCCCCTGACAAAGGCTAGTGGGTCAGGAACTGTCCACCCTGCCCCCTTTTCACATTCTCCACCTTTGTTTTTCACTGCCTCAGACTGCGAGAGACAAAATGGCGGCCGACACTTCCTGATTTCTACCGATTCGAATGTTTACTGACATCTAACAACCAATCAGAAATGTGCTCGCGCACGTCCCCGTGCGCGCACCGTGCGCGCACGGTGCGCGTGTATAGACATTGATATGCTTTTAAATGCTATTTTCTCAGGAAATACTGAACAGATTGACACCAAACCTGCAAAAGGCACTTCCTTGACCTTATGGCTACCTCTCTGCCAAATTTCACGTAATTGTGTTCAGCCGTTCGGGCTGTACCTTCGACTAAAGGTCCTATGGAAAAATGCATGGGGAAAACTCGTTTTGGGACCCCCCCTTTTTCTCGGCCCCCGCTTGACGAATCACCCCGAGACTTTTAGGGTTGGAGCTGAACGGAGCGCCCCATTTGTTTTGAAAATTTCGCGAGGATTCGTCAACCGGCGCCAAAGTTATTCAAAATAGAATTTTGAGATTTCCTATGGAAACTCGGTCCTAACTATAACTATCTACTGACGACCGCCAGTAGATAATATACATATATATATATATATATATATATATGTATATATATATATATATATATATATATATATATATATATATGTATGTATATATATATTCACTAAAAAAACCATAGGTTTCACACACGTTATAGTTAGGAATTAGCATTTAAAAAACCTTGCAAATTCACTGAAAAAACCATAGGTTTCACACATGTTATAGTTAGCGGAAATTTTACTGATAAAAAACCAATGAAATTCCCCCGTTATAGTTAGTGCAGGCAACTATAACTCACGCGACCGCAATCCTCTGCTGATGCTAATACTGTATTTAGACACTTATTTGCCCATGTCTTCTTCCATACATTTTTAGCTATACATATATTACAAATATTTTTTTTTCATAAAGACACATATGTCATCAGCAGAAGATTGCGGTCGCGTGAGTTATAGTTGCCTGCACTAACTATAACGGGGGAATTTCATTGGTTTTTTATCAGTAAAATTTCCGCTAACTATAACATGTGTGAAACCTATGGTTTTTTCAGTGAATTTGCAAGGTTTTTTAAATGCTAATTCCTAACTATAACGTGTGTGAAACCTATGGTATTTTCAGTGAATTTGTACGTTTTTTTAAATGCTAAGTTACTTTACGCCATTCGTGGCGTGCGCGCCCACTTTACGCAGTTAGTGCCGTGCACGCACGGTGGGCACGCGGTGCGCGTGCCCACGTTACGCTAGATGGGCCATGTACGCACGATGCGCTTCGCGCACCGTGCGCACATGGAGGACATATGATGCACTTCGTTTTGAAAGGTAATATTTTAATTTTTCGTATATGCCCTTCGGGCACCATTTGCACACGGGGTGGAGAGAGTGTGGATAATTTTTTTTTTTATTATTATTTTTTTAAATATTTTAGTTTAACTCATCTTTAATAAGCCATGCACAATTGGTGGCCTTCGGGCACCAATTGCACACGGGGTGGGGAGAGTGTGGATAATTTTTTTTTTTTAATAATTTTTTACCGTACGCGTACGGTAAGCGTAATCGGCGAAATTAGCGAAAAAATAAAAATTCCGTTTTTGGCCTTGGGGGATCTTTGGGGACTCCCTCAACATTGCTATGTGTGTGGGAGCTGTCTAAACAGCCCCTTTACATGTTTTTGTACTTTATATTTTAAACATCACTCTCAGTGCGAGAGAGAAAATGGCGGCCGCCGCTTCCTGGTTTCGGCCGATTCGAATGTTTACTAAGATCTAAGAGCCAATCAGAATCGCGCACGCCACTGTACGCGTACGGTAAGCGTACCGTAAGTGCACCGTAAGCTGGCTCAGATATATATATTGATTTAAAGGCTATTTTCTCAGAATCTACTGAACAGATTTACACCAAACCTACAAAAGGCACTTCCTTGACCTGAGGACTACCTCTCTGCCAAATTTCTAGTAATTCTGTTCAGCCGTTCGGGCTGTAGCCCTGTCTAAAGGTCCTATGGAAAAATGCATGGGAAAAACGCGTTTTGGGACCCCCCTTTTATCTCAGCCCCCGCTTGACGAATCCCCCCGAGACTTTCAGGGTAGGAGCGTAGCGTAGCGCCCCACCTATTTTGAAAAATTCGCGAGGATTCGTCGACCGGCGCCAAAGTTATTCAAAATAGAATGTTGCGGATTTCCTATGGAAACGTGGTCCTAACTATAACTACCTACTGGCGACCGCCAGTAGGTAATATATATATATATACACACTTGTAATCAACCCACTCTCCATCTCCAACTAGTGCCATGCGCCCTACAGGGGTGTAGCATCGGCACCGGAGGAGCTTACCAGTGTGATTAAGATACCAAACTCCAAACCGACTTCCAAAAGAAGGATGCTCACTCAGGACATTTCAAGTGCAGTTTAATTACATAAATACATTTATTACAAAATAACATGGGGAACAGCCTTTCCACAGTGAAGTTTAGAATAGATATATATATATATTTATTTATTTCACTGAAAAAAACAATGGTTACAGGGACATTATAGATTTCACTCGTACAAAACTATTGAAATTCAGCAGTTATAGTTACCTGAGCTAACTATAACTTATGGCCCCGCAATGCACTGCTTATGACCTTACATATTATATCACTCATGACATGGTCAGTGACATCACTGATGACATCTCAAAATACATCATCCAGTGATTGTTAGGGCTTTCTAAAAGTTTTTGTGAGTTAAACATATCACTAAAGTACCAAGAAAGTTACATTAGTATACATTGTGTACTGCTAAGAAGTGATTTATTTTTAAATAACGTTTGTGTGAGTCGCTGTGTGACTGTGTGTATCTGTGTGTGAGTGGGTGTCTGTGTGTGAGTGGGTGACTGAGTACAGCTGTGTGAGTGGCTGTATGGGTGTATAAGTGGGTGTCTGGGTAGATGTGTGGGTGACGTAGCAGCTGTGTGAATGGCTGAATTTGCAAGTGAATGGCTGTGTCCGTGACTTTATGGGTGGGTAACTGATTGGCTGTGTGAGTGGCTGCATGGGTGGGTAAGTGGGTGTGTCAGTGACTGCAAGGGTGATTGAGTGAGTGGGTGGGTTGCTGAATGGCTGTATAGATGAGTGACTGGGTGTGTAAGTGGCTGTATGGGTGAGTGAGTGGCTGTTTAAGTGAGTGTTTTGTTAAGTGAGTTGGTGTGTGAATGGCTGTATGGAAGAGTGAGTGTCTGAGATTGGCTGTATGAGTGAGTGAGAGGCTGTGTGAGTATTCTATGGGTGCGTGAATGGGTATGTAAGTGGTTGTGTAGGTGTTTGAGTGTGTGAGTGAGTGGTTGTATGGGTGAGTGAGTGGTTCTGCTGAGGCTAAATGGATGAGTGAGTGGGTGTGTCAGTGGCTGAATAGGTGAATAACTGGGTGTGTCAGTATCTCTATGGGTAAGTGTGTGGCAGTATGAGTGGCTGTATGGGTGAGTGACTGGTTGTATGATCATGCTCTATGAGTGAGTGAGTGGGTGTGTGACTGGCTCTATGGATAAGTGAGTGGTTGTGTAAGAACTTGTATGGGTCTGTGAATGGGTATGTGAGTGGGAATATGAGGTTGTATGTGGTGTGAGTGGGTATGGGAGTGGTTCTGTGGAAGATGTAATCTGTGATGTCATTTGAGATGTCTTCAGTGGTGTCACTGATCATGTGATGAGTAATGTAATATGTGAGATCATAAGCAGTGCATTGTGGGGGCGTCAGTTATATTTAGCTCAGGTAACTATAACTGGTGAATTTCAATGATTTTGTATGAGTGAAATCTGAGCTTAACTATAACGTCCCTGTAACCTTTGGTTTTTTTAGTGAATTTCTAAGGTATTTAAAATTCTATTTCCGAACTATAACATCCCTGTAACCTTTTTTTCAGTGGATTTCTGGGTTTTTTTTAATTCTATTTCCTTACTATAACATCCCTGTAACCTTAGTTTTTTTAAAGTGAATTTCTAAGGTTTTTTTAATTGAATTTCATAACTGTAACTTGTAACCTTTTAGAGTGAGAGAAGAGAGAATGATTTATTGTTTGATTAGTAAAAATCATTACAATGATGAGCATGCATAAATAAAAACGGATATCGGACAATTGCTAAAATGTTTAAATATAGGGTAGTAAACTAACATTAACTAGACTCCTGTGTCTTTGCTTACATTATTTCCTCAGCTTTTTAGAAGCTACCTAAATGCGGCCATTTAATACGTTGATACAGTCGCAAACAAATGGTAAGTTATTAAAGGGTGTGAAATTCAACAATAAATAATTATTTAAAACCTAATAGTCTCTGTTTGTTCATGCTTTTAAAATGTAAACTTCATCTAGACAAGGTGTCCTTTTTGTTAAAAAACAGTTAAGAGCCGTGGTGATCCGTTCTAGTTTTAGCGTCGACTAAAGCAATGGGGCAAGACATTAGTCATTGTTAAAAATCTGCTAGGCAAACCACTAATAGTGCAATTCTATTTGTAAATAAGTAGAACCCCTACATATGATGACTAAAAGTTTCAAGATCACACAAAGCAGAGGACAATAAGTAAAGAATGTGGAAAATGCCATATTCGGCCGCTGTCAAGTAGTACAATGAAGTAAATAGATTAGCAAAACAACATCGGGCTTAGGTCTCCCCCTTATGAATTAACAGTTGTTGGCTTGCTGGCTCTCGCAGTTTGTAAGTCTTTTAACTTGCTTAACCTTTTAGAGTGAGTGTGTGACTAATTTCATAAGTGTCTCACTGCATGTGTGAGTGAGAGCGTGAGTTTCTCAATGTGTGTGAGTTTCTGAGTGGGCCTGAGAGTGGCTGCATAAGTGTCTTACTGGGTGTGTGAGTGAGTGCATGAGTGTCTGAGTGGGTCTGTGAGTGTGTGTCTCAGTATCTAATTGAGTCTCTGAGTGGGTGCGTCAGTGTCTGAGTGGGTCTGACTGGGCAAGTCAGTGTCTGAGTGGGTCTCTCAGTGGGTGCATCAGTGTCTGACTGGGTCTCTGAATGGCTGAATCAGTGTCTGTGTGGGCCTTTAAGTGGGTGGATCATTGTCTGAGTGGGTCTGACAGTGTGTTAGTGGGTCTGTGAGTGGGTGCATCAGTCTCTGAGTGGATCTCTTAGTAGATTCATCAGTGTCTGAATGGGACTGTGAGTGGGTGTGTCAGTGTTTTAGTCAGTCTGTGAGTGGGTGTCTGAGTATCTCAGTGAATCTCTGAGTTGGTGCATCAGTGTCTGGGTCTCTGGTTGGTGTCTGACTCTCTGAGTGTGTGTCTGAGTGGGTGCAATAGTCTCTGAGTCTCTAAGTTGAACAGGATCTGACATGCATAGATAAGAAAGGAGACATGAAACTAAAGATTGAAAGAGTAATCACCGCAGCATGTCACATAAGTGTTGTGTGTAAGACAAAAAAAGTCCATTGCATGTAGTTTACGGTTCAGTCTGCCACCACTTTTTTGTCTCAATATTCTTTGCTAAAGAGAAAGGGCTCCCATGCATAAAGACTACGAAACAAACTACTTAGGCTGCGCCTACCTGAAGCTCAGTAAACAAAATAATCGACGTGAAAGAGAAACACCAAGAAAAAGAACCAAACTTAATTTCAGAAAATGATAAAAACACATGATGCCCAATTCAGAGAGGTTTGAGCGCTTACTTGTGCAAATACGTTAGTGCACGGGGTCAAAGTCACATTAGTGGTTTACTATATCAGATTTGGCAATTCCAACTGGATTACCTCACCCCTAAATGTACACCAGTTTGGCGTAAATTTAAGTGTTAGTAAATCTTCTCACAGTACAAAGTTGTGTGCTTTTCAGATTTCAGGATGGCAACATCTGTAAAGGAGGAAGCCAAAACCAACTTGCGAGATGGTCGGTATTTGTAAATGAGAAAGCAGACACATGTTTACACCTACCATGGCTGGTACTAATCTGTTTTCATGGTGGGAAAAATAAGCAAACACTCCCGAAATTGGTGTCGGTGTTGTGGATAGGGTTTCCACACTTAGAAAATATTTTCATAAACTAACAAAAAAGCTATTGATTTACAAATGCAGAATTATACACTTGCAACATTTCCAAATGTGTGAATGTTTACACCTGTGAGTGCCCCTCAGGAGCAGCGACAGTCACAGCTTCCCAGCAGTACTCTGGAATTAACTACTTCTCAAATGTATTGCTTCAAATTCGTACTCTTAATGTGTCACTTATTTTCTCTTTACTGCTTTTTATCACAAAGTATTTCCCCATCTTTTTCTAAAAAAACATGTATTTTAGCCTCTTTTTTGCTCCTTCCTTTTGAGCCTTGAAGAACATTTATTTTGCCTTTTCCGTCCTTGTTTTCTCTTTCATACTTTTCCCTTTATCCTTTTATTTTTATTTTTGGGCCCTTTTTTCCTTAACAGCCCCACCCCCTATTTTTGTTTTAATTTCTCTGTTTTTCCCTGCAATTTTCTGCTTCCGGATCCCTTCCTTCTCTATTTCCAATTAGAACATTTTGTACTTTTTCAAGAAGTGAGCTTTAATCCAAGAGGTTATAATTTTTTGGTGTCACGGGAATACCATTTGTCATCAGTTTCCCGTTGCTAATAAGTACCGCTCATGACGAGACAAAGTAATATGGAATATGAGTAGAGGCAATGGGAGAAAATCAGCTTTTTAAAGTAACCACATAAAAAGCACACATTGTGAACATTCAACAAGGGTTGTATTGAAAATATTTTAATCCCATATACACATATTATTTATTCTCCAATACAACCATCAAGCCTCTGAAAATAAGCTAAAACAGACAATAAGCAGAGCAAAAAATAATACTGCACAACGTCCTTTAAGTCTATTGATCGCCCCGCACTGCACAAAAAAGAGCTTCTCCTGCTGGCTACTTTCGAGGTGTGAAAAGCCACTCTGCTTCACAGCTGGCGACCAAACTCTGAATTAACCAGCTAGTGCTGGTTACATTTAACGAGGACATGGCGAATGAGGCGGTCACTTTACATCACACGTCTGTGTGTTCGTTCACGAGCTAGAAGTTCACATGCACAAGGATACAACAAGTACACGAGAAGCACACGAATGCCGCTGGTAACAGAATGCCACCCTGAAATGCACCCACTGCCAGACAAGACGGTATTTGCAGCTCAGGTTCTCGCGAGTAAACATCACAACATAGTCGGTCTGCGTTACTGCGCACCGTGTGTGTGACGCGCAAGAACACTTCGACAAAGTTTCAAGAGGGCGGTTTAAAATGCACTAACATTTTACTGGGTCCACTTACAGTCGGTACAGTTTTGGAGTCCCCAGAAACAGCAGCTCGGGCAGCACTTGAAGGTTGTTTTTGTTTAAACGCCTGAAAAATAAAGAAAAGCGGACATTACAAAATGGAAAATGCAAAGAGAAACACAAAACACCGTTAAAATACATCTGTTTACACACTTGACACCACGGTGACCTCAAATGATTAGTATGGTACACAGGCAATGCAGTGTTTGTTCTAATTAATGTGCAAATGATACTGAAATACTAGCTGGAGTCTATGTCCTCAAGTGAGAGAGAGGGTAAAGCAAATGTGCCGAAATCCATGACAGGAATGGGAATGAGAAGCACTGATGTATACAGATGGAACACTATGGGTCAAAGCATTTCTCTAGTAAAACAAGCCTCGTTATATAAAGAAATTGACGTCAGTGATGGTTCATTTATTTTTTACCAAAGGAATGGCCGAGAAAGTTTGGGCGAACAGTGATTTAATCACCACAAAAAGCATACACAGACGAGGGAGGAGTCGAAGAGAGTGCTTCATGGGTATGGCATTTCCCTGGCCTGGGACCAGCTTAAGAACTCAGAGGTCCACGGAGATGCACATTTAGGGCCTGATTACGAGTTTGGCGGATGAGTTACTCCATCACAAACGTGCTGGATATCCTGTCTGCCGTATTAGGAGTTCCATTATATCCAATTGAACATAATGGAACTCGTAATACAGCGGATGGGATATCCTTCACGTTGTGATGGAGTAACCCATCCGCCAAACTCTTAGTTAAGCCCTATGTGGAGAGTGAGCGAAAGTGAGGCAGCAGGCACTACCTAAAGCTGTGGCACATACATGGCGTGGAAGAAATCAGCAAGCAGCAAGGCTCCATTCTCATCTTGTTGGGACCCATTATGGCGGGTGCGACGAGGAGGAGTTCAGTGGCACTGTGCTGCTGCCGCTGGTAGACAGGTCAACATCAATGGGGCCCACTGATATGAAACATGGAGAACAGATTTACCCAGACTCGGCTGCCAGAAGAGAATCTCTGAAATGTCAATGGCAGTTCTGAACTAGGAGAGCTGTTTGATAGCTGTTGGCTAAGTATTCAACATTATCATAGAGAAACAATGCAAAAGAGCTGAACATTACTTTTTGCAAGAGAATCAAAAAGGAGGAAGGGATCTGAGGTGGAAGACACAGGAGAAGTAGCAATAAGCAAGCTCCTGAACGGATAGGGATAAATGATGCATGCACCGGACATCATCTTGAAGAAACTGGAGGGTGGTCGAAAAAGCTATGGTGGAAATTGAGTCCAGAGTGGAAAAGGTGGAGGGACTGATATCAGGGATAGAGCGTTCTGTGCCTTTTTTTGGACAATATGTCCAGCCAATTGAAGGAGATTAGACTACTGCATCCTCAGACCTTCAGGTGATCGTGTACTCTTATTGACAGTAATCTATCAAAGCTATGCTGTAGCTTGAAAATAAAAAACGAAGTTCTGGACAATGCGAGGAGGGTGTCCAATAATCTAGAACTATGTTTTCCTGCCTAGGCACCAGATGTTTTGCAGGCTTTTTTTCAGAGACCACCTGCCCCCAAGATCTAACACAGTTAGTTCCCGTTCCGGTACAACAATCAGGATAGCACTGACTAGTGGATTTGGAATGGCAACAAGCCATCCTGAGCATGGCTGCAATCTTGAAACAAAAGTTTAGCTACAATAATAACAGGATTCTCCTTTTTCTTGATGTAAGTGCTCTAACTCGGGAGAGATAGCGCAAGCTTGCTGAAACACATAAGAAACTCTAGAAACTAAAGTTACAACACGCAGACAAAATGTTTATGTTCATTGATAAAATGGTGGGAAATTCCTTCCTGGAGAGACTGAAGGTTCCCCCTTGATGGATAGCTCAAGGTCCACAGATCTATAGATGGGTGGAAAGCCAGTATGATCCTGTAGCTGGAATGGGACGTGTTTGCACATGAGGTGCATATTGGACGGGGAAGAACAGTCATGTCTTTTTGCTGTAAATGGCTATTTAACGTCACTTTAAGGAATAAGTGCTGTCTTTGTGGATATTATTCCCCTATGATTCCCTTATGATCCCCACGTACTTTACGAGAGCTGCTTTGGGGGGAAATATTCAGTAGTTGAAGGTTTGTCTTTTCACGCTGGTATACCACATACGTAATCACTTAGTAGATTCTTGAAGACAGACACCCATTGTAGGCATCCATCAACCTTGGGCAGCAGCACTTCAAGAGTTTGTCGGTCTGGAAGCCCTATGGTTTCCAGGGAAGTCATGAACACTGTAAGAAATGAAGCTGGAGGGCCACTCTTTATTCTGTGAGCCCACTTACGCTGTACCCGCTGTCCCTGATGGGAGAGTTGGCAACAACTTCACTATTTGGAGCAGTCCTAGCCAGAAGTCTAAATGAGGAAATTGAACGCAGAAGTGAGAGGTCAGGAAATTCGCCAATATTTGGAAGATGGCATATTATCACCTGCCTCTAAATGAGACCCACACTAGTGTAAAAGTAAAGCCAGACTGAAATACACACTGTAGATGGTAGTGAAGATTTGTTGCATCACTGCCCGAAATCTGAGAACGAAAAATGCATTTTGAGGCATAATGTGCTTACTATTAAACCCACTTAGTGAAAGAACAATTATTTAAAGTATGATAGTTATGTATTGGATACAAAAAAGTGCTCACAATGAGGATGGGGGATTAACCGGGGGCCATATTATGCTTTTTATCATCTTGGTGTAGTGTTCCAAGCAAAAGGCCATTGCGAGAATGTTCCATCAGAAAGGGCATTTCAGATTATATATGTAGATCAACAGTATTCAGAGGCCATGAACTCAGACACGTAGTTGCATATCTTGACTCATTTATAAAACTTGAAAATGTATGGTTTTGTAAGATTTGTAACACTCGCTTAAAATGCAATACAATCATGATATCCCCGATTATCTCTCTCAAATAAGTGCAATGTGATATTGTGCACAGATGCCACACAGTGCAAAGAAATACATTCAAAATGCCTCAGCTAGTACATGCCATACTGTTGCCATCATTGAATTGTGATCTTAAATATTGATCTTGCACTTTCATAAATGCAATGGCACATCATTAGCCAAGGGCTCTGCACCTTCTGTAAAAAGGGTGTTACTGATATGGTTGGTTATGTACATCAAAGAACGGTAACAGGATATCACAGACAGATCTAATTCATCTTTAGAATACTGTGGGTCAAGGTTACTTCTGAAATTACCACATCACTGTGTGAACACCGCCTGGATTGCAAAGAGGAGGACTTCAGTATTGTGAACATCAATGTTGGTCTTGTGCTGTCACAAATATGATGTTGTTTGAAAGCTGATTGACATCCCTTGGTGACTTTCTACGCTCAATTTTCTTAGAAACCAAAGAAGGTAGGCCAGATATCTTCCATGTACTGTTGCTTCTCTTATTTCTATTGTATATTGTATTATACATGATCTAAACTATGGAATTTCTTCAGTTGTCCCCTACTGCACAAATATTGATACGTATTGTTCCAGATATTTCATATATATGTTAAGTTTGCACAGACTGTGATTAAATGGTCATGTGTGGTTCGCTAAAGTCCCTATGTGGAATGTCCATTCCTTTCCTTTCCTTTCCTTCCCTCCCCTACACGTCACTGATGTGTCTCTGCTTGCCTCTATTATATTGTTTATATTGTTGGAAGAGTGCCCTAACGTCTGTGTGCATTGTGAGTGCTATGTAATATGGTCTGTTGCTTCTCTTCCAATAAAGAGTTGTTAAATAAAAGAAAGCTGGCTACCAACTTCCAAAAACAGACTTGTCACCCAAAAAAACATTAGACCTGCCCACCACCGATTTAGAAAGTAGCTAGTTTTTCTCTGTCAAAGTAGCCAAGATCACACGTTTTATTACATAATTGAATGCATAAAACTAATGGAAAACCACAGCAAACAAAGCTTGTCAGGCCCTTGTTACACACACAATGTAAAACTGGAAAGGAAGTTCAGAGTAGCAATAGCCAAGCACACCAGGACTTTATTACAAACACTGAACAGAGTGCCAACGCTAACTCCTGGAAAAAGGCAAGAACATTGAAATCTTAGGACTAGGCTTGTTGAAAATTCAAATTCAAATAGCCAAGTCTTGCAATCTTTGCAACTTAATGAAGCTGACCTGTTTGGAATCTTCACAAAACTTTGTCAGCATGTCAACCTTATTACAAAAGGTTTTTGCAGTTGTTTTTAGGTGGTAGTGATGTCATCCTTTGTTTTAAACACCTGTACCAGTTTTTTAAAGTTAGAAAAGTGTCACTGTTTAAACAATTATCTCCATGAAATTAAGAAAAAGCCAATTTTGCTCATCCCCTTGGCATTACATGCTCTGCAAAATACATAGAAGTTTACAGAGGGTAAATACTACTAATGACATTGTGAATCAGGCACAGAAACTAGAGTGTCCTTTAGAGTTTGTTGGAAAGGGTACACTGCTGTTAATTGGTCGTCTCTGTCTAAATTACATTTGATATAGTGCTTACTAACCCGGACGAGGCGTTGAATAAAAAAAATCCAGATTAATACAGTGGTACCTTAGCTGGCGCCACTGGCAATAACCTTTGACCTGCGAGCCCATTCACCACACAGTTGTCAAGTCAGAGAGTGATGCTTATTCTACTTTATTCAGAGTGGGACGATCATGAATCATTTTTCCTGAGTGTGATCACCATTCCACAATAATAACTCCTAAAGTCAAGGCTACTCATTCAGCTGAACTGGTTATAATGTATGTATATGTTTCACCAGGCAGTATGTAAACTGAATTTGCCATTGTGTTAAAACCTATGGTATAAGGTATGGCATGGTTGGGCTTATCTCTACAAAAGTCATAATGTATGACTGAATTGCTGACTCATAAGACGTCCATGCCCAGATATGCTCAGATAGCACTATATTGCCAAAGTATTCCAAATGTTGATGTTGTACTTCTTTACCTCTTAACACTTCATTAGCCAAGTCTCTACACTGCATTAATTCTAGTGCACTTGCTTCACATCAACATTCCTAGACATGTCCTTTACACTGATATGGCCTAATAGTTAAGTTGGAAATTTGGTCTATGTCAAGTTATGACTTGCTAAGGCCTATGTGTGTCAAAAACAAAAAATGTCCCAATGTTGTATTTGCCTTTGATGTGAGGTCATATATTATTTTCTTACATCCATTAGGGCAATGTTTTCGGTTTTTCTGCATCTCATGACCATAGCCAAATACTTCTTATACACAATGTACGTAGAGTGGGCACTGAGTCATCCCCCATGGACGATGACGTTCAGTCAGACCTCTTCAGCTATTGCTTGTATAAAGTGGGGTCTGCCACATTTGGATCAGCCGCACGAGTATGAGCAGTCATACATTTTGCAGTCTAGATTGACCACAGAAAAAAACCTCGAGCCTAGCAAAGTATTTCCCCCCCTTTTATCATCAAACTCCAAGTTTGAAGTTTCTACATGTCTCAGTGCAGTGAAAGCTTGGATATCCACTTATTTTATGAAGCATAATCCAAATTAATTAAACTCTGTCTTTCTTGGATACGCACTTATTTTACTAAGCATAATTCAAAATATTTAAACAATTTCTTCCTTGCTTCATCCTCCTCCTCCTAGTTTCCTCATTCCAACTTAGCTACCATTCTCTACTGCTGCTCGCAATTTTGGATTTGAATTTGAGAAATGACTTAGCATCCATCCTCAATTCACCGGTTTCCAAATCTTGTCATTTTCACCTTAACAATATTTATACTATCAAACTTATTTTTTCTTTGAAAATTTTATCACCAACTTTTGCTCTGTCCCATCTTCATTACTGTTGTTCTCTTTATGTTCAGCTTCCTAAGCATGCCAATATTTCAGAAATTTTCTTTATTCACTGTCCCGCATCATGTTTCACCATACGTTGCGCCCTAATTTATTAGCTTCTGATTCTTCTTCAGCTTCGTTTTAATTTTTTGTGCCTTGTTTTAAAATGTTTTTACTTACTTGCTACAAGGTTACATGTTTTGTATTTTTCTTTACTATTCTTACACAAACTCTATATTCTTCTTCCTTATTTCTGTTAAGTGTACTGAGGCCTCCCTGTGCTTCTTTCCATTGCACTTATTAGTTTTGCTTCCACCAAAATTGTGAACTGAAATTCCAGTTCATTTAGAAACTCAGCTACTCTTTCCATAAGAAGACGCTTTATATTTGTACTATTTCACACATACAATAGGAAAGGTGTTACAGAGTCAACCCTGACAAATCCAATAGGACGTGTTTTAGTACCTATGTTCGTTTTTGGGTCTAGCCACAGTAAATGCTTGGTGTCTCCATAAGGTGAGTGAATGTGCATATCAAGGTATATTTTTGGTCTGCCTAAATAGATTGATGAGTCTCTCTAGGCAGATTATGATCAAGCTAAAGCCAAGAGATTGGCTTTATTTATTATTATGTGTAGTGACAAAGGCAGTAGGTCTCTCATTTTAAATAGTGAACAACTTGGCAAGACATGTAGACTTAATCTTTTAATTGTGAAAAGCCTTATGTTTTCCAATAGGCCCATGACCAACCATTGCTAGTGTTTATGATTAGAGCTTGTTGATGCATACATTGTCAGATGGAACATCACTAATTGCAGCAGCGGACTAGCTTCCCCCAGTGATATTTCTTTATTGTGCATGCTTTTCACTCTAGTTAATCTGCAAAGTCCCTGTTGGAGGGAGTCCAGTTTGTTATTTCACCTGCAATCTTGTAAATATTTGTCATTTTGAAATAGTATTTCGTTATGTGTGCATTATTGTAATTTTCACTGTAAAGGAAAATCATCTACATTTTGAACTTTTTGCTAAACACCATAGAAAGGACATGTATTTTGTGGACTCAGTGACAAATACAATAGGATGGGGCTATATTTTGAACTCTGTAGCTAATGCAATAAAATTAGTCTTGTAATTGGCTATCAATCAGGATTCCCACATCCTCTGGATCGACAACTGTCAGCTTGACCATATATCATGTGCCCTCCTGTGCACTTCACCCGGTACCATCATCTTATACTCAGCACAGGTACAATGCTGTGCAATGCACCAAGGCCAGACAGTGTGAACCGAGGACAGAGGCTACTGTGCACACAGTACCACCTACCAAACCAACATCAGTGAACAATCAAGTGCACTGCTTCATGTACTGCCACCAGTAACACCATATACTCAGCCAAAGCGCTATTATGCACTACATGTGCTGCTACATACAGCAATGCTGACTAACACCTGCTTTCTTTCAGAGCTTTGTTGATTGTCCTTCCATACTAAAATTGTAACCCAATCATTGGACTTGGCTCATGTCACCCCAGATCTGTGACTTCCCTTGCTGAACCCATTTTGTTTACTTTAAGGACTCTGTACACTTTACATCTGCTAACCAGTGGTAACCCATGCTTTTGCTCTCCCTTAAAAACATGGAAAAATTGTCCTATACCTGATTAGTACATTTAATTTACTTGCGAGTCCCTCATATATTGTACTCCATATACTCAGGACCTGTAAATTAAATGTTACTAGTGGGCAGCAGCACTCATTATCCCACCCACTAATGTAGCTTATAAGAAATGACTCGGGCCTGCCACTGCCGCCTGTAAAGGAGTTTTAAACAGCCATTTAGACCTGGCAAAAAACACCTTTTGTCAGGCCTAAACCTTCCTGTTTATTACTTGTAAGACATAAGGAAGGGTGCATAGTATTTAAGAAGCAGGACATGTGCACTTAAGTTTTATATGTCCTGGCAGGGAAGAACTCCTAAAGTTAATTTCCTCTGCTCTAAGGCCATTTCTCCCATAGATACTGGGTTACCGTACTACTGTTACGCCCTGTGCCACATGTACAGTGGCTTTCACGTTGGCAAAGGAGGCGTAAGGCGTTAACAGACGGAGGTTTTAGGGATTCTATGGTTTACCCCCACCCCCCTTTTGTACTATGCTGTACTCTGTGTTTGTATTTCTATTTTCCCTACATCTGCGCCTCTGTGCCGGATTTCCCATACCACACCGACCTACCATTAGGCTTGAGGGGGTACATAGGAGGAGGCATGGTTTGGATAACAATAATTAGAAAGGTGTGATGGATATTTAAGGTGCACCAGTGCAGGTCTCGGTGCTTGGCTTTGAGATTTCTGTCTCCTAAGTTCAGACTCCTTGTGATCTTCCTGTACACGGCTCTGCAGTTTGTGAGCCACAGTCTAGTGGTTTCATCCACCCTCCTGGACTTCCTGTTTGCCTCTGTTGTGACGACAAAAGCAGCCCCACGTTGGGTTTGTGTTATTATCACGATCCTGTGTTCCCGGTGGTTATCTGTTTCCACCAAATTGCCCAATCCTTTTTCCTTACATGGCTATGGACGGTGAATTACAGTTGTCACCTCTTTCTCTCTTATTTTCCCCCATTTTGAAGTTTTTGAATCTGGCTGGACAGCATTCTCTTTGGGAGATGAACGCATTCTTGGGTTCCAGTGTCTCACTTTGTTTTTTTAGCTTCTCCATTGTGGAACACCTGTAAAGCTTCTTTGAAAAGGCCAGTGCACTGATGAAAGGACCTCAAACTTCTGGGACCTCTAAAGTGGCTATGCTCCATTTCCTGATCTGTTATAAGGAGTGATTTTTGGTTACTGACTTCATTTTTTGAACTATTGGAAGAGTTACTTTGATTGCAATCATATTCTGCACTCGAAGTCTAACCTGGTGGGGGCGAATGAGGTTAACTTGTTTCCCAATGACACCTACAAGACTTATATGATAAGTGTGCTTTTGTGGGGTCTAGCACAGGGACATAGTTGTGTGAATGTGCTGAATGGTCCCTTTGTATTTGGAGTACTAATGGGTGCCATTTTTTCTTTCAGAAAGTACTTCAATAATGCAAAGGGATATTTACTAGATAACGTGGGTGAAGTCTGATTGCAACAATGTCTTGTTCGTCCATTGGGGTCCCACTGTCTGACATCCTCCTCCTTTCTCCATGGAGTGGTTACCAGACTGGTGATTTAATTTATAGTGCGTTGGAGCAGGTTCTGGAGGAGACTGGTTGGGCCATCTTTGCTCCTGCAGATTTGAAACCTCAGGTCAGTGGAAACTTGACAACTACACTTGAGTGATAACTTCAGTGTGGGACCAGATAGAGAAATGCTGTTTATACTGAAAATGAATTGCAATTTAAAATTGAATGGCAACATCGAATTTTAAGTTACTATTCTGAAAATACCACTTTTAGAATGTTGGCATTTTTCTATGTAAACCAAATGTTCCTTTCTGCCAGTGCCTAGGGCCATATGACTGCATGACGCCCCTGTGCTATTTTCTGTATTCCTTACAGACATGGGGACAAAAGAGGCCTAGGTTTGGAGGGAGAGGGTCTTCTGGACAGGATGGTTGAAGAGGAGTTCTGTCTTGCCATCATTACACTTCAAAGGACCTTGCCTGCAGCACATACAAAGGAACCTGACACCATGCCTGCCCTTGTCACCCTATACAGTTTGAAGCCAAACCCAGGGGAATTGCAAGAACTGACCAGAATAAGTTTGTAGGGCAGGCCAGGGAATTCCACCACACAAAGGCTGGCACCAGGTATAAAAGTGGCACCTTCTGAACATCTCTTCAGAACACTCCTGGACCTGTGGAAGTTTCTGAAGAAGAACTGCTCTGCTGTCTGGAGAAGGAAGATTGGACCTACTTGCCTTGAAACCAAGCTTCCCAGAAGTGTTTCCAAGGGCCAGTTGGCTGAACAAGTTTATATAAGCCTCCCTGCAACTGCCCACCACCAACTAGACCTGCCCGGGTCCTGATGCTGGTCCTGATCTTCAAGAGGTGAACCCCAGGTCCTGGACACGTGGCTGGCATCAGAGTGTACTCCTCTTGAACTCAAGGTGAACATACAGAAGATTTGGACTCCTTGCAACTACAAAGTTACCTCTTCGCACAAGGAAAGGACCGCTACCAACAACGCTAAGCACCAGCAGGAACTGCTCTTCGTGCCAACAGCAACCTTCTGTGATGACAGCCAAAGTGAAGCTCCAGCATGACTTGTGCTTCATGCCGACAGTAACAGCCTGCATTGATTGCCAACATGATGCTCCAGTGACGATCAGCTCTTTATAACAGTGACTGTCTGCAATTCCGGGTCTGCTCCTCGCAGCCCAGCCAACGCGAAGGACATCTCCTCACATGGACATGAGATGGTAACTGTTAAGGGGGATGAGCCTGGTCCCTGTATCCGACCCATGGTCCATTGTGGTCAGCCTGAACTTGTGATTTTTTCCTGGTTCAGCGCAACCAGATAAGCAAGCGAGGAGCTCTGTGCTTCTTAGCACTATTTTTACCTAAAACCTTATTAGCTCAGAACTCCGATTCTACTGATTGATTTGTGTTGTTTTGGTGTCATTTTCTTTATTACACTGTACTCTATTTGTCTACATTGGTTTTGAATTTTTCTTCTGTTGTGTTTTTACTTGTTAGACCTGCAATTCTTATGGTGGTCTTCCCCCAACTTTTTGCTGTATCTTTTTAGCTGGCCTTTGGACTCATCACTTTTTAACCACTGCTGACCAGTGCTAAAGTGCATGTGCTTCTCCCTCAAAACATGGTGACATTGGTATATATCTGATTGGCATATTTAGCTCACTTATAAGTCCCTTGTAAAATGGTATACCATATACTCAGGGCCTGTAATTTAAATGCTACTAGTAGGCCGGCAGCACTGGTTGTTCCTTTCAAACCCATCTCAGGCCTGCCATTGCAAGGCCTGTGTGTGCAGTTAACTGCCACTTTGACGTGGCTTTTAAAACCACTTGCCAAGCCTTAAACTCCCTTTTTATTACACATAGGTCACCCATGAGGTAGGCCCTTGGTAGCCCATCGGGCAGGCTGCTGTGTAACTAAAAGGTAGGACATGTACTTTTACGTTTTAAATGCCCTGGTAGTGACAAACAGCTAAATTCATTTTTCACCACTGTGAGGCCTACTCCTCTCATATACTAGCATTGGGAATTCCTTAAAACACTTTAAAGCTATAATTCCTGGTTAGAAGGGAGTTGCTAAAACATGTTTCATATCTTTGGAATGGTAATGATAAATCCTATTTAGTGGTAAAGTTGGATTTGACATTACTATTTTAGAAATTCCACTTTTAGAAAGTGGACATTTCTGTGCTTTTAACTTTACTCTGTGTGCCTGCAGACTGTCTCCAATACACACCTGGGCTGGGTGACAGCTACACTTGGTGCATTCCCTTGAGACAGTCACAAACACAGGAAGGATGGGGTCGACAGAGGACTCATCTGCATTCTGATAGTCTTCCAGGGCAGGAAAGGGGAGAGGTAGCTCACACTTACATCTGAATTGGCTGTGTCCTGTCCCCACGCAAAGGACTGATTACCCTCCACAGAGAGCCTGCCAGACAGGACTGGGATTAAAGGGAACATGTGCACTTCAATGAGCTGCTTTGAATTCACCCCCCACTTCAAAGGCACATTTGATTATAAGTGCTAGTGCTCTGACCCTACCAAATCAGTACACTACTGGACCTGGGAGGAACTCTGCTGAAGTAAAGACAGCTGTGCAGTAAGGATTGCCACTTTGCCTTGACTGACTGTTCTTAGGAACTGCTTCTCTGCTTTGCTGAGCTGCCCTGCTGATCTCTGCCCTGTGAGGATAAGGACTGGACCCTTCTCACTTGAACCCAGAGTGACTCCAAGGGCTTGCTGTTTTGTCTCCTGTTTTATAAAGTCTCAGGGACACAAAAGTCTTCTTACAATCCTGCTGGTGCTGCTGTGCTCTGTCATCTGTGAGTCCTACCATCGTCTGAGGTGCCACCTCAGATGTGGATTCTGAAGCTGATTTTCCACAAAACTGATGCATTGTCACTACTTCCCTCTGACTATTACATCATGTCTGCTAATAGGTGCATGGGCAAGTCAGGGGGGGGGGGGGGGGGGGTGGCCGCTGTTATCCACAATGACTTAAGATTCTGCTCCCTGACTTGTCTTCCTCTCACTGACACCGAGAATCTAGTGATAAAATTAGAATCCACCAACGACTCCTTGGTCTGTGTCCTACTGTATAGACCACCTAAGCAGATGCCTCTCTTCCCGCTGGCTCTTAGTGAACAGATAGCCAAACTGGTGACCGAGCACGCTAAGATCCTTCTTGTGGGAGACTTTAACTATTGGTATGGTGACCCCAATGAAGGACCTCAATCCGCAGAAATGTCTGATTTGCTTAAGAGTCTAAATGTCTCCCAGATGGTTTCTTCTCCGACCCACTCCAAGGGGCGAATTTTGGATCAAATCTGGGTTATTGGCGTGACCACTTCTATCCCTACTGCCTTACCTTGTATTTGGTCCGACCACTATCTCCTTAAATTTTCATTCATACGAACACTGCCTCTCAAAATTAAGGCTACGGAAGGAGGTCTGGCTAGAAAATGGAATCTCATTAATAAAGCAGATTTTTTTAATACTCTAGCTGCTACTGCCCCATCTTCTGACCATGATATCAACATCATGGAAACAAAAGTATCCAAATGGCTTCTTGACGCCAGTAATAAACACGCCCCATTTAAAAAAATTAAATTAGTACGGCGGGCGGAAGCAAATAGATGGTTTTCAGCTGAGTTCAGGGCCAGAAATTGGCCTTGCGCCAACTAGAGAGACAATGGCACCAACAATATGCTCCAGGTAAAAGATTACAATATACCGATGCTCAGGAAGAGTACAAGAAAAGTATTCTGACTGCCAAAGCAGCATTTTTCTCTGATCGCATTCTGCGTTCCAACAAAAACTCTAAGGTCATCTTCTCTGTAATAGATGAACTTTCTAACCCTGAGCGCACCCTCTAGAAGGCTGCCCCCTCCCAAGATTTGTGCAACTCATTGAATGACTACTTTATCGATAAAATTTCTTTAATAAAAGCTAGCATCCCAACTCATTTGCCTCCTCTAGGTTCCTCTAGTTTACATTGCAATGATAATGCAGCTTTCCTACCATTAGTGATAAGGCCTTCCAAGATCTATTGGTAGAAATTAAATCGGGCGCTCCCTCCGATTGCTGCCCCCCCCCGCATTCTTAAAGAATGCCTTGCAGTTCATCCTGGCCCTGCTCTTACACTGCTGAATGAATCCATTACATCGGGTTCAGTCCCCTCAGCTTTTAAAAGAGCTACAGTCGTTCCACTTTTGAAAAAACCAGGAGCGGACCCTGCGCTTCTTTCCAACTACCGTCCGATTTCTTTGCTACCCTTCCTGTCTAAAATCTTGGAGGGCCATATAGCAAAATGTCTCTCTAATTTCTTAGAGTTATCTAAATACCTGGACCCACATCAGGCCGGCTTCCGACCCGCCCACTCAACCGAATCGGTGATTCTATCGGCGGTGGATAGTCTGCGGAACTTTGCTGATATAGGCTGCCCTCGAGCCTTGGTCCTGTTGGATCTGTCCGCAGCCTTCGACACGGTCGACCATAGTATTTTGGTCGACCGTGTGAGGAGGGCGGGAGTCCGGGGGGCTGCGGCTCGCTGGCTCACCTCCTTTTTGGAGGACCGCTCACAAGCTGTTCGTCTGGGTCAGTTTTTTTCACATCCTCATATAACCACTTGTGGTGTACTCCAGGGCTCTGCCCTTTCTCCTCACCTTTTTAATATCTATATGGCCCCCCTGATCAAGTCACTTAAAGACAGAAACGTGACGGTCTTTAACTATGCTGACGATCTTCAGCTCCTTCTCAGGGTTGACAGTTCCAACAATGCTGTTACGGGTTTCCAGGATACTATGCTATTCATCCAAACTTGGATGGACCTTAACCATCTGAAGCTGAACCCTGGGAAAACGGAAATAGTTCTCACTGGGGATAGCCATAAGCACTGGGGCCCCCACTATTGGCCCTAGAACTTGGCCCTCCACCCGCCCCTTCCATCTCAGCTAAAACGCTAGGAGTAACGCTGGATAGTGATCTGTCATTAAAAACCCAGGTTGGAGCCGTGGTGTCCAAATGCTTCTTTCAAATGCGGAAAATCCATCGTTTCCTCACCCACGACGCTCTGATCCAAGCTATGATTTCTACGGTTCTTTCCCATCTTGACTACTCCAACTCCGTCTACCTGGGAATGCCTCACTACCTGTTCAAACGTCTCCAGCTAGTTCAGAACCAGGCAGCGTGACTGATCTTCCATCAACCGAAATGGCACTCTGCCTCCCTACTGCTAAGAAAACTACATTGGCTTCCAATTGCCCAGCGGTGTGTTTTCAAGACGGGCTGCCTTATCTTTAAATCCTTGCATGGCATCAGCCCTGAGTTCATCAATAATTTGATACTCAGGTATTCCCCTACACGTGCCCTAAGATCCGCCCACCAATGTCTCCTTACCATCCCGGACTTTAAAAGGGTACGGCTAGGAGGACGCAGATTTTCCACTCTTGCTCCCAAATTGTGGAATACTCTTCCACTTGAAATTCGAGCCTGCCCTAATCTTCTTCAATTTGGAAAACTCCTGAAAACCTGGCTGTTTAATCAGGGTTAGTCTCTGCCTCAAATGTTAACTTTGAACCCTAGCGCCATGAAGCCAATCAGCGTACGAGCGCTTTACAAAATCCCATTAACATTAACATTAACATATTGCGCTGGTCGGAACCAACGCATCTGCCTTCGATGCAGAGGCTGTTCGACGATAGCGGTTCTACAGCCTGAGCGAAACGACAACAAGGATCTGCATGGCATGACAGCGACACATTGCCTGTATTTCAACAGAGCTTCACGACGATGCAGTGACCCGACTACATGAAAAAAATCAATGCATTGTGCTATCAGTGTCGATGTTATGCTCCATCCAAGGTACTGTTTCAGCGGGACCTGAGTAAGTCTTGTAGCTGGCCTGCCCTCCATCGCAGTCGGCCTGAACTTTGGATTTACCCCGATTCCTCGCTATCTCAAGTAACCTTCCAGCGCTATTGACCACTAAGCACTGTTTTATCATTTATTCTTTCAAAATTAATATCTTGACTTTTCCTGACTGGATTTTTGTTATTTTTTCTTGACTTACTCAGATAAATATTCTCTACTTTCCTAAACCTATGTGGAGTATTTTTGTAGCGTTTTCATTGTGTGTGTGCGTGTTGCACAAATACTTTGCACATTGCCTTTTAAATTAAGCCTGGCTGCTCTGTGCTAAGCTGCCAGAGGGAAAGTACAGGTTAATTAATAGTGTGTATCTAGCTTAACCTGACTAGGAATGTGGCCCCTACTTCGACAGGGTGCAACCCTCTGCCAACTAGGGTGCCTATTTCTAACATTCCTTTATTGCTGTTTGCATACTGCATGAATACTTAACACGTTTGGCCTTAAGCTAAGCCTGACTGCTTTTCTGCCAAGCTACCAGAGGGTTAAGCACAGGTTTATTTAGTAACTTGTGTGGTTCACCCCGACAAGGATTGTGGTTATTATTTGAGTGCGACTTCAACCCCACTGTACTAATAACCCAGTTTCTTTCACCAGTAAAGCGTTCTTTTGAAACGCACTGGCTTCTATAATTATTTTGGATAGTCACAGAAGAAAGCCAGAAGTATGATATAGAGAGAAAACGCAAATCGGCAAGATCCCTAAACCCTTACTTTGTAAAGGGCTAGAAATTACATGGTTTAATCTACTGACAGAGTGCATGCGTACTGGTTTCGAAGTAAAATGTATATATATTTAGTTCTTTAAAATCATCTTTAAACCAAGTGGCAGTGTCGCACTAACTAATTCTAAAATGAAAATACAATTACAAAAAAATATAACGAGATTGAGACAACATACTTGTAGATTTCATCCTAATATACTTTTATATTTTGTGGGTATGATACGAGCCGTCTCTTTCTGTCACTAATGTGCATGAAATGGTGTAAAAATGATAAACCCTGAAGAGCCGTGTATTGCTGCCATGCTCCATGCAATGTTGTGTTTCAAAAAAGACAAATAAATTTGATAAAACAAACATACTTTCATATCTTGCACAATATTTCTTTAGAATTAATCACACATTCTAGTTGGTTCACAACTATATTCAAACACATCTCATAAATTCCCAGGCACTCATTCTGCTAAGTACAAAGCCTTGTGTCTTCTGCGTTTCCTACGGTGGACACTGTCTATGAACATGAACTCTGATTTGGACCCATTGAGAAATAGTCAGCTCTGATGCATTCTGGATATTTGTGAAGCAATCAGCAAAGGATGGGGCAAACACATCTTGGATAGTGGGGTAGATACATGTTTCACCAGATAGCTGCATATGTCAACGCAATGACTGACCAGGATGTGGACAGCAGTACTATATATGCATTGAAGAATACTGGTAAGTGGTAGAAGGTCTGAAGATAATCCAAAGAACAATAAACAATGTCTTGTGGTATAGGAAATCAACAACGTTTTCTATTGCTCAAGGAAAAAACATAAGGCTAACTAAAATGTCAAAGGTTATGGAGCCTAAATCAATTTAAGATCCCTCTGGCACAGAAATCCCCATACAATGGAGAAGATCACCAAGCTGCCACGATATGATTCTGAGAGAAAATACTACCACATCAAACATGATACCAAGGAAGTTCATTGTTTCTTCAGTCCATGTACTGCCTCAGTAAACTCCTGTCACGGTTTCTCCTACAATAAGCCTTCCCCCGACCTAAAGACCTCACCAAACCATCTTCCCCTCCATAGTTCAGGTATGTTATGTTATGTTATGTTTGTTTATTTATATAGCGCATATATACCGGCAGGTCTCTTAGCGCTTGACAGAAGGAGATTGCATCAGAGGGTACAGACAATCCTTGTAGCGAGCACAGCTAAAGAGTATCTTCAAATAGCAGGGTTTTTAACAGCTTTCGGAACGGAAACAGACCCGTTTCTTTACGCAAAGAGTCAGGTAATTGGTTCCAGAGACGTGGCAGAACAACTGAAAAAGCTCGGCCGCCCTTGGTGGCCAGATTACTCCGAGGGCAGGCTAGCTGGAAGGCCTCTGTAGAGCGAAGTACGCGCCCTGGCACGTATTTAGCTAGGCGATCCCGAATGTAGCCAGGGGCATGGCCATAAAGAGTTTTATGGGCGATGCACAGGCCCTTGAATTTTACCCGCTGTCTGACAGGTAGCCAATGTAGTTTATGCAGCAAAGGGGAGGCATGGGTCCTCCTCGGAAGGTTAAAAATCAGCCTGGCGGCGTCATTCTGCACAACCTGTAGGCGGTTCATCAATTTCAAAGGGAGTCCTAAATAGAGTGCATTACCATAATCGAGGCGCGATAACACAGTGGCTGAGACTATTGAATTTAAAGAGGAAACTGATAAGAGAGGGACCAGTTTCCTCAGTTGTCTCAGGACGCCGGTACAGGTGCCCACTACTGAGTGGACCTTATGACTCAAGGAAAGTTCCGAATCGATTTTAATTCCCAGACTTTTCACGAATGGTGACGGACATGGGGGGGCCCCAAGTTCTTTGGGCCAAAACAGGCCACTCCAGAAGTTGTTTTTAGCTGGAATGACAAGGACCTCTGTCTTGTCAGGGTTAATTTTCAGAGAATTAACAGTCATCCAGTTCGTGGTAAATCGTAGGATATTTTGAACAGTTTCTTGAGCTTGGGCCGAGTTGTCAATGCTCAGGATGAATTGAGTGTCATCTGCATAGTTGAACACTCGGCAGTCCAATTTGGATAGTGCAGTTACTAAGGGCTGCAGATATATATTGAAGAGCAGAGGGGACAAAGCCGAGCCCTGGGGCACGCCACAGGGGATATCTCCCCTGATCGAGGTGTAGCTGCCGAGTTGAACCCTTTGCGACCGTCCCGACAAAAAGGACTGTAGCCAGCTATAGACAGCACCCCTGAAACCCAGATCCGCCAATCGAGTCAGTAGAATGGAATGGTTAACCGTGTCGAAGGCCGCAGAGAGATCTAAAAGTATCAGGGCGCTCGGGGCTTTGTTGTCAGCCTTTAGCCTGAGATCGTCGAGAACAGATAACATAACAAGCTCCGTGCTATGGTGGGCTCTGAAGCCAGCCTGGCGGGGATGGAGAAGCTCTGAGTTTTCGAGGAAGCTGGATAAAGTTTTCAGAACATGCTGCTCCATAACCTTAGCTAAAAAAGGAAGTTGCGAAATAGGCCGGTAATTTTTCAACTCAGCCTTATCTGCCCCAGGCTTTTTCAGTAGGGGAATAACTCTAGCTTCTTTCAGATTAGATGGTACCTGGCCAATGGCCAGGGAATTATTTAGAAGTGAGAGGATCTGACCATCCAAGGCTGGAAGGGCCATCTGGAAGATCTTCGGAGGACCGGGATCGGCCGGTGAACCAGATTTGGTCTTATTGATTAGAAAGGCCAAAGCTTCGGGGTCCAAAGGAGGGAAGTCTGTAAGGAAGTGAACTGGCGAGGGGGAGGACAACGCCAGTTCCTCGGAACTTAAAGCAACAGGGGATCTATTGATCTCACAGAGGATATCTGTCACTTTCTGCAGAAAGAAGGTCTGCAGGGTATTGACATTGAAAGGGATTGAGATTGAGTTGACATCACCTTTTTTACTAAGTTCCTTTAGGATCTTAAAGGTTTCCTTCTGTTTATTAGGGGCGTCTAAGATCCGAGCCTCATAGTATTCGGCTTTCCTCGAGATGATGGATTTCTTATATAAGGTCAGAGCTGCTTTATAGAGGGTCAGATCAGTGGAGTTGTAGGTTTTCCTCCACTGTCTCTCCACTTTCCTCAAACTCTGCCTTTTTACCCGCAGAACTTCGTTGAACCAAGGAGCCCCCTTACGTTTGGGCTTAATTCTTTCCCGACGTTCTGGAGCTAGATGGTCAATAGCTGATTGGAGGGTATTGCTAATGGTCAGGCTGGCTGTGTCGATATTGGTATAACCTTCCTCTGGCCTGCAGGGAGGAGTTCTCCGGAGGGTATCAATGAGGTTTCCCGACTGGATCTTATGCCAACTTCGCACTCTCCTCCATTCCACGCGAGGTTGAGTGGGAGGGCTATCCAAGGGGACCCAGCAAGTGATTAGAAAATGGTCAGACCAGGCACATGGCAGGATGTTAACAAGCCTAGCTTGCTGGCTAGATGACCAAACCAGATCAAGGGTGTGCCCCTTGATGTGGGTGGGGCGGGTCACCAATTGACAAAGTCCTAGATTTGACATTGTCAGATCAATTAGATTAGCTTGTGGCTCTCGTGGGAAATTTTCCCAATGAAAGTTGAAATCACCTACGACCATGAGCTTTTGATACCGAGTGCCAAGGTCAGACAAGATTTCACCAAGGTGATCACAAAAGCCAGGTGCTGCATCCGGGGGGCGATAGACTGTCAGGAGAGTGAAACAAGAGGAATCGAGGGAGAACTTAATTCCTAAAATGTCGGAGTTATCGAGACTTTCGGATATTAACATGGTGGCTGAGAGATTCGATTTAAAAAAAGTAGCCACCCCTCCCCCTCTTCTGCCATCTTGCCTGTTGTGCCAGATAGCGTCGAAGTTTCCTGGAAGGGACGAGATGATGTCAGGGGCTGATGCGTCCCCCAACCAGGTTTCTGTCAGGGAAAGAATATCAATATCCCCCTCCTGCAGCAGAGTAAAGATCTCCAGATGGTGTTTTTGCAGGGATCTGGTATTCAGAACTGCCACAGACAGGCCTAACGGGTTCTCTGTTTTGGACGGGAGATGGATAGGGAGCCCATCTGGAAGTTCAGGAGCTGTCCCTGGGTTCCTTAGGAGATTTTCGGCTTTTAGTATTGAGCGGGTGAGGGGGTTCAAGGCGTACTTGCCAGTAGCAAAGGACAGCAGAGCATCCGCTGAATACAGGAGGTGTGGGCCAGGGTTTGTGGCCCCTGGTCCCGGCAGGGCGCGGACGGGCGCAGACGGGCTTGCCTTAGGCGCGCCTTCAGCGCGCCCGCGGCGCGCCCGCTGCGCGCGTCCGCTGCGCGTCGGCTCCAGCGTCCTATTAAGGCATACCACATTCCAGTCACAACCCAGCCCTGCCTGCCCTCCTCTATGAGCCTGTTCTACTTAGTCATCCCACGTCTAATAAACTCCCAATCCTGGTCAACTTCTTGAAACTGACCTAGAATGTTGAGCAGGCACCCTGCAGAAGTTGCCATGTAAAGGCACAACATCATCCCTTTGAAGGAGCGAATGACAAAAAAGTTCAAAACAGACATTCACGAATGGAACCCAGAGAAACGATACACAGACAAATATAAGTGCCAAAAAGAAAGGAACCGTCAACACGTCTTTTACACCTCTGACATTTCAGAATGGGGTAAACCTTGGATCTCCATTCACCAACGCCATGGGTGCCCATGTGCTGGAATAGTTAAAGTCAATCTATAGTGGTGTTTTCTCAACTGAGGCTGCCGCCCTTGTGTGGCAGTGATGAGGACCTGGATTAAAACAATGAGAAGTCGGTCATCCATGTGGCTGTATGGCAGCGTGGGCGACGGGAATCATAACGGCAGGATGATGCACATATGATTTAACTTGGTTGATGGTGAAGGATGATTGTTGTGGAGATAATTCCGCCCTTGGGGTAATCTGAAGAACTACTCATAGAGCATTCACATCAGCCACCACATACCTATTGTCATGATGCAGGTGGTAACTGTGTCATTGGTGGTGACTGGAATATCAAGTGCAGGGGGCCACCAAAGATTAAAGGCCATATTAAGAGTTTGGCATGTTACTCCGTCACCAACATGACGGATGTCCCTTCCGCCTTATTATGAGTGCCATATGATATAATGCACTTGTAATGAGGCAGATGGGAAATACATCACATTTGAGATAGAGTAACTCATCAGACAAACTCTAAATCAGTCCCTCTGCATTGGGAGATTGTTCAGCAGGAATAAGGGTATTGAAGACGGCGATGGAAATGACCTAGGACTAGACTGGTTTTGGTGCCCAATTAGAGGGCTTTACCATTGAGAAATGAGGATGCAGCTTAAAAAGGAATGGCCAGATCAGGACTGGACAGAATAATTTGTAGCCGAGTGGCTGTATCTGAGAGGAGGACCCAGAACAAGTAACCTGGCCTGGATGTCCAGACATAGGCATAAGCGGAGTCTGCAGGCAGTAATGTATGCTAAGTGAAGCCTAACGCCTCTGACAGAATCCGATGTGGAAGTGCCACTGAGACAACAAAAGGCCTGGCATCCAGCGCAGAGTGGTCAGCAGGAATCAAGATTTCAGGACAATGCAAGTAGATTTTTCTTTGGTTGATTGCGCAGTCTCAAGGACTTGGGTTGAGGGCGATTTACTGTTTATATATACGGAGGCAGGGTAGCTTCTCACCAAGCATCCACCAAGACCCTCTTTGGCCATTGGTGGCTCTTACTAAGTCGTATCAGATTTTTTGCATACTTTGCATGTGTCCTACAGACATAAATTACATATTTGCTTGCATAATGTTACGTTGTTCTGCTTTTGTGAATCGGCATTGGTTCATCCATCTAATGGATCACATTCCCATGTGTTAGTCTTATTTTCAGAAGAAAATAAAAGCTTTGTGAATTGGGAATTAGGAGTCCATACGCACTGAAGAGTTAAAGAGATCACCTCATGTGAAACAACAAGGGCTGATAAAGTCCAGCCTTTAGGACCCTCCTCCGCATCTTTGAACAGGGAATTCTAACTCTACAAGGCTTCCACACGGGATAGCTAAGGTGTTGTTTCACTTGTACCTGAAGCCAAACCAAAGTGATACTGATGCAGGCCACTCTCGGATGCTACTAGAAGCCTTCATTCTGATGACTGCAATGGAAGGATGTGGAACCATGTCCTCTTTGAGTTCAGTGGGATGCAGATCCAAAGTAGAAATGTTCAAACATGGCCTCCTAACCAATTTTCTCCTTAAAAAGAGAACTTCAGCTTACAAGAATGTCATTTCCGCCACTTTCCGGAAAGGAAAATCAATTTCAAAAGTACAAAAGACAGACAAGAATTCTGCACTCTTTCACATTCAAAGAAATAAAAAAGAAACTGGGTTTTCCTGTTAAAGCAGACAAGGGCTGCAACATATTTGCAATGTAAATAAAATGAAGAGCAATCATTTTCTGTTCCTTTTGTACAAGCCTAGATGATTTCTTTAACACTTTGAAACAGTGCAAACGAATCTACTCGTTTGGGAGAATAGCATTCAGCAGCAAACATTTGCCACAAAGAGTGCGCAAAAACAGATGTGGGAAAAATAAACAGCCTTCCGCGGTGGACTCAGTAAAAAGGGCTGAAGAGCAAACACACGGTTTTCCTCCAAGAGACACATAAAGAACCCCACAAGAAGCTCGTCGTATTGATGAAGAAAGTACAAGGCTGAAAGTTGCTTTCTGGTTCAGAAAGACTTTAGAGTATGCTCAGCACAAAAGAGAAGTATTTCCATGGGCTTCTAGATGTATTTATTTTTTTAAGTGGTTTTTTTTTTTGAAAGAGTCTTTCTGTAGTTGTTAATGTTACCTAGATGTGGCTGCCTGTTCACTTTAGGACGTATTTAATAAAGTCATAAAAACAGTTTCCATGCTTTAATTAGGATCACATTCATACACCGCCAGCTCAAATGGGACATTTTAACATAGAGATTACCCTGGTAACTAGAGTAAAGTTTTTTTAGTTCCGTTTGCCTTTAGAATTTACAAATTGTTTGCAACTAGGAAGCTGAACAAAAGCTGTTATTTCCCTTCTCTTCAGCCAACTACCAGGAGCTGGTTACTTTAAATAAGCAAATGAAGTCCTGCGTAACCACCTAGGGAAGGATTTTTGAGAAACTTCAACTACTTCTCACTTCCATACTGAATTTTATAGCATCCCATCAGCTGGGGCTCTGCAGAGCTCTATCTGTATGGAGCTACATCACTGTATTCTAAGGCTGATGTTAAACACAATGCAAACGATGTCTCCTCAGGATAGTTTAGTGGGCACTTTTGAGGACACTGAGTTATTATGACACATTCAAGACTTTAAACTGTGGCAGAACGCCCTCTCCTACACAGAAAGACATCAACCTTCTTCAACTCGTGCTCAACAGCCCAGAATTTGAGATAATATTCACAGAGTTACTTTTCTTACCCAGACCTTCCACAAACGACCGATGGCCTGTTTTTGATCCTTATTCATCCTTATTTACTTCATCTCTCTAAACTTTAAACACCTCATTCCACCAATCCTTGCATCCTCCCCCCTCTTGTAACCCACAATAGAGAAGCAATCTTCCTGAAATGCTGTGCTCCTGTATGATATACCGCCTTATACAAATGCACCTGCACCCCATTTAATCACGGGAGATGAAGTGGCATCTATGCCTTTGATCAGGATCTCAGCCTTCAGTCGTTTATGGTCACCAAATCTATTATCCACTAAACACCAGAGATGAGTAGAAGGCTTTAATGAGATCTTCCACATAGACATGTAACTGCAAATCAACAGCCAGGGACCAGGGTTCTGAAACAGGAGAGTGGGATTTGCATGTCTAAAGATTCTATAGGGAATAGAACCGATGAGCACAAGATGGGAGCATAGTGCTTGAAAACAGTAAAAATGCAGGCTGCAGCACCAGGCCAGCAGCACCTGCATAGCAAGACATAGATTAGGATAGGAATGTACTCTTCAAGTGTGACTCCAATAAGATAGTGCTTACACTGTTCTAATGGGACTTCTAGCAGCTGCCGGTTATTCATGTAATTGGCACAGCCTGTTTTAAAATGGTTAACATGACACATGGGAACAGCAAATTTACCAGTTCCAAAGACATGGCTCTGAATCCCGAAGTGAAAGGAGATTTCTAGGATGGCAAAGTGCCTATCCAGATGGACCTGGCAATTGTGAATAGAACGAAACTACTAAGCTTTCCTCACAAATATGGGATATTTGCTCTTAGCAAACTGACTGGTACTCTCCATATGCGTCTAGGATTAAATTTAAAAGTAACACCTCTTCTTCACACTGCCTTCTTCTTTTGTCCATTTTATTCATCTGCTCTACTTTCTTAGCACTTAGTGTGTTTGTGTATGACGCAGACACAAACAACATACTAATTCTCCTGCTTGGCTTTTAGGCTGTCTAATGTTACCTGTGGACCAGCAGCAAAATATACCATCAACTGGCAGCTCAAACCCTTCAAAATCTGCCAACAATGAAACCACTCCGCAAATTATGCCTTACAGCAAACTACCACAGAAACATCCATTTAAAATCCAAGAAGACTGTCTCACCATACACAACAAGTTATATGTAGTTACTTCTTATGAGAGTTAGTTACTTCTTATGAGAGTTATGGATTACTTATGTATGTATCAGTACATGAAAACGTGTATGCCTCACATAGCATACACAGCCTAATTAATCCTCGTCCTATCATGTGCAAATATACAATCTTACAGGATTTTTCGATCAATGCTATCCTGACCATCTTTTAGTAAATATCTTAGCTAGTTTTTAAAGGGTCTTGTTGGTAAGCTGAGAAGCTCATAGTGCACAACTACACAGCGCACAGGTACTCTAGTAACAAAATTAATCATCGGAAGTAGAACAAATTTATGATTTGCTACTTCAGCACTTTTTGGGACATCAAATAGATTGAGATTAGCAACCCTCATTCGGTCTTCTGCTCTTTCACGTCTTGCGTGTGACTTGTGGTGTTTCCGGTACCCACTGTGTTCTCGCTTTTTAATCGCTACTCTCTCTGAAGCTCCTAGCCAACGTTTTGTATTTGGATTCTCAAATTTAGCTCTACACGCAATGCCATTCCTTTGAATAATTTAGCAAGTAGGGTGATTAATAGACTATTGTTCTTGTCAATCCTTTAATTTACCCATAATTCTCGACTTGAATGGCAAAAGTGCATGTGAATAAGAATCACATTCATAAATTTACCAGGGTTCAATTAAGAGATTTGTGTCAGAATCGGCATTAAATGCTATTTTACTCCATTCTAACTTGATGGCCCGCTAGCTAGTCCTCTTTCTAATGCCGTTAGCCTGCTCTTCAGGATTCACAGCTATGCTGTGCACTACCACATTGACCCTCCTCAACAGCATTCCTGAAACACAGAAATCACAACAGACAGCTTGAATTGAACCCACTCTACTCCAATAGATCAGCCTACATGTGGCCAGCTCCTCACAAGCAGGGCTCTCTGCTCCCACAGGTTGGGAGGAGTCCATCTCATCTTATCTACCTGGACTCACATGTGGGGGAAGGTCTCTCCCTTAGCTCTGCCGCAAACATCACTGAATCAGCTGTAAAGAGACGAGCCACAAAGCTATAATAGTTTCCATTACCTGCTGAATAAAGAGTTGCAATACAATGAGCATCAACCGCAATTTAAAGTGTTTCCAAAATATACCATGAAAAACATTCTCAATAGGGCAATCCTCATATCCTGACCATAAGCATGGGTGTTCACAAGGCCAACTCTACAAGACTGCACCTGTGTAGGAAAAGAGGCCAAGCTATTTATGAGATCAACAGGTGGGCTCCTCAATGGCAGCGATCTCATCTGCAAATTGATCGACACTAACCCACAATCCCTGCCTTTAGATAAAGCAACAACCCACCAGCCCACACCATTTGAAAATAAATGAATGCAACGGGATTCATATAGAGTAACACTGCCTGTCCATATTTTGTTTAAAGTAATTACTGGATGATTGATTAAACGGCAATGACTGGAGTACATGTTAGCTTTCTATACAGATGTTCAATAAAGGGCACTGTTGAGATGTGGCTTTGTTTAATTATTGATAACTACATGTCGAGTCAAAGATTGATCAAAGAATGATCAATTGGCTTTTACCAGAAATAACACAAGTTCGGAAAAAGATTCCTGGTATGGAGACAGAATCTTTAAGGAGAACCATAATAATGAGAATAATGTCTAGAAATCACAGTAATTAATGAACTATTCTAGATGTGAACAGGACACCAATATCCTGGTATTTAAATGCTGTACAGGCTCTCTGTTCTTTGTTGTGTGAAATGACTCGGGAAGTCCCCTGCTTTCATAACTTACTGTTCAAGCAGATAAGCAATGCATAAAAAACGTGAAAGGTCTCTGTCTCCCCCTTGGGGATGGTTTTAGTTTGGGTTTCTTCTGTAAAACATTGCTTGTTTTTTATTGCTGCAAAGTGTATCGTTACTCATTGGGTGGGGGTAACGCTTGGGACATCCAAGTCTTAGCCGCTTGGTTTCTAATGCATGCCCAGTCAAATAGCGATGTTAACTTTACTTTTACTGGATGTTCAGACTTTATACAGGCAGCCTCCTCTCGGCCCTTTTCATGGGCCCTCAGTAGACTCTGGCCCTTTGGCCTTGTTGCTTGTATCCCGGGAGGATTCTGTCCTACACTCTATGTTGCCTCACCACGTTTGTGATGCGGGGGGTATATGGTCTCTCCTTTTTTTATTGGCTGGGTAACACCCTGCTCCCCTGGTAACTGATCCACCCTACTCTGTACTGATCCTTACTTGTTAATCACTGCAGCAATGTATAAGTATGATGTGCTTGACTTTAATAAACAGAATTTCAACAAAAAAACGTGAAAGGAGTGTTTTAAACGTACATAACAGAAGTATATGTAGATCACATCTTTACATGGATTTGGAGTGCGGTCCCAGATGAAGTCTAAAATACACTAGGTTCTGTAACTATCTATAGCAAATCTGGAGGAAGCATCCTCAAAAAGCTACATTCAAATTAGATGCATACCAAACACAAAATACTGAGGCATACGAACCACATATCCTATGAGGAGACACCCAAGAATTTTACCAGTGCCATATGTGATGGCCCGATCCTCAACACCCAAGGGGATCTTTAGTCAAAGACATTTTCACTGTACCATGTTACGGGTGGTGTGAGGGGTGAGGAGTGATGGGAGGTGGTGTGGTCTGTAGTGCCTATGTTAATGAGATCGCAGGATTTTACAGTGCCCAGTTATGTTTTTGTATGTTTCTATTTTACTAATAAAAAGATCTGAAAAAAAAAAAAAGAATTTTAACACTGAGGTGTAGACAATGAGTGAACAATATAAACGGGAGGGTGTGGGCTCAAGGACCTGAGACACATCTTGGGATGGTCTCATATTAAGAAAGGTAGAAACACAACAGAAAATTAATAAGTTGGAAAAAAGCACAAGAGAGTCCATAGGGCTGCGTGCTTACTAAGAGACAGTACCATCCATATGATCATATATAGATAATTTGTAAATATCAGCTACTAAATTGAAAGTAAATTCCCTTTTCTTCATTAGCATGGGCTTTCCTTAAGGAAAAATATAGACTGCTGTAAAGCACTTCTAGCATTTTGGAACCTGTATTACATGTTTTAAATTTTATTTACATTGGAAAAACATTAGATGATGCAAAGTTTCAATGCTATATAATATTTTTTTTTAAAACGTTCATGGTCTGGAAATAACCTTTCATTAACAGAGTAATTGTATAAAGTAGGTAGAAACAAATGAACCAACCAAATTGTGTGGCCTGTAGTGTTAATTAAGGAAGAAAATGGATGGTCTCTGGATGGGCCTGTCAGGCCATCCTTGCTACCACATTATTCTTCACATTATTCTTTACACAGAGGTGAATCAAAAACATTGATATACAAAACGCAGTTATAAACTATCCTCCTTCAGTATTCACTGGGTGACACATTCACTGAGATACAAACAGTTGTGATTGTTGCTCCCAGATATTGTGCATTCAATCAAACACTGGAAATGTAGTGTACAACCAGACTCTAGGAATCAGATCCAAACAACTTATTTTCCAGTAATTAAAGTTCACCCCATATGCAGCATACTAGAGTGATCAATGTTAGTGAACGAATGCCCTACATCAACAGAGTTGCTCTTTAAAAATAGGTAACACCACACCTCTGTTTCAGTATTTCCTACTATATAAACATGGACAAGAAGTTAGTACAGCTATTGTTAGTAGATTTGATAGAGAGTACTACTCCGTGGGACTCACACATATAATTTATGGCTGCTTAACTCTTCTCTCCCATAAAATGTTATTCTCGAATGGAAATTAAACATATGACTTGGCAGAAAGGTACCACCACACTACTTTCAACATTGACCTTCCCAGGAATCCTTTGGTACCATAACGTTACTATTGCTCTGCTTCTTAGAACCCAGAAATCCTCCTGGTATTCTAAAACAGGGGATCTATCACATGTTTATGCATCCAGTGCAGTTATCCCTGAAGCTGCAATAGAGAACATTAATATATATCCTCATGGATGGTCAAAATGGCACTCTAAGAGGCAGTTGTCAAACAGGGGGAATTAGCCTTTGTACTGTTTCATGGTGGCATCGACATGAGAAATGTGAGAAGGCAGCTAAAATTGCCATGGGGAATCGCCTATGTAGCCCATTTAAGGTAAAATTGGAGTGTAACGAAAAGGAACATTTCCAACCAGAACTATGAAATATCTGCTCTTATAGTGATGAGTCATCTCATGAAAATATGAATCATTAAAGTCTAGGGAGCTTACCACATATTGTGACTTGAACTATATGAATGGATGCTAAGATACCCATCGTTTTACTATCTTCCCTTCCCAAAATGTATGGATAATTGTGTTCTTAGAGTGCACTTCAAAAAGTGAGAAAACGACTTCATTGCAAACCAGGAAAACTCTAATACCGAATATTATTTGCATATACTCTAGTAGTAAACTTAATGTTAAACCTCATTACGTCTGTCAAATCAACCAAATATTACCAGTTTAGCAAGTCATCCATTGCCAGTTCCAAATTTGTAAACATGTTTTGTAGGCAGAAATTCTCTTTGAACTAGGTTTGGTAATCAAACTCTTTCCATAAATTACAAATGATTATTATTTGAAATCCCTGAATGGAAGTTACATTTGGTATGTTTTATTAATAAGCAACTAGAAGAATAGTTGAGCACGCCTTTGATGATCCTGACTCTGGAAATGTACATGATACAATTATTGGTCCTTGGAGGGACTAAAAATCCATTATGTTGCTCAACATATGCTACATATTGAATTTGGATAAGTAACCATTTATAAAGTGACACCATATTAAGAACATCTGAACAATAAAATCCCTCTGAATGTATACTTTTAACAAATCCCAGTATAAAGGAGTGATGTCGATTTTGTGTATGTGCCATTTTTCTGTGTTCCAATCCAGTAAATCAAGGAAATGTTTGCACCCCAATCACAATTTCTACAGATAAACTTCAGGGAATGTAGTGAGACACAATTTTTTCTGACAGTTAGTTTAGGATGATTTCTTACTTTTTTCAGTATAAACTTTCAGGTTGCACATACCCGTCCCTTTACAAGTTAATTTTGTTCAGATAATGTTTGCTGAGTCATTCTTTCATCGACGTTCCCAGGATTAAATCTTTTTATGCATCTGTGGTGTTTCTAGGTGTTTCAGGTTTGCAGCGTTCTCTGGTTTGGTATCTGTGACCAATCCACTGTTTCAACAAAGATCAAACTATTTTACCAAAACAAAGTGACACATCTGGAAAGGTGGCCTTCTCAAATCTGGTGACTTAAGTGATCATTGGTTGGGAAATCATTTGCTGGTTTCCAAACCAATTTGGTTTGATATTTGCTAGACTTTCAAAACCATTTGGGAGACCCAAGCATTTGTGAACATAACAGTCATGTGTTCTTAGATTTCACAGGGTGTCTTTCATTTAGGAATATGTGGTATTTTTAGATTTCTTCAGGTGCAGGTTTATCTGAGATAGAACGTGTGTACATGCAAAGTGCCTCGGTGGATCACCTGCTTGAGATGGCTTTCCTCAGTTTCCTACACACATTCATATTCATTTCTGCAGGAGGGGAATCCTGAATTTAGTTTCGTTCATAATTACTATTATATTTTAATATGGATTTATTTGACTGCATGATAAAATAGGCATTCCATGCAAAACACTATAGCTACTGAAATATTAGGCATAGGAAATATTTGAGTCCTCTGTAGTAACTTCAGGATTATAGGTTTACCGACTTATATGGCCATGATATTTAATATTTGCTATTTTATTAGAGAAGCTATCTATCCCACATCGGGCAGAATGCTAAGTGAGATAATATCTCATGAGTACCTTAGCTGTTTTTAATCTTAACCTGGATAACCATCAGGAATAAAAATTATTGGGTTATGCATAGTTCATTTTAATTATCCCAATCCACCATTCAGTCATTTGCTCTCAAAGATAATGGCTGGAGTAATTTTTCCTTCTGATTTTATCTCTCTCTTCCTCCCTTGCTGCCCCTATTAACTTCTGGTGGGGACTCTCCTTTTTAAGCGCCAGGATACCCGTCGGGTGATAGAGCGCTATATAAGCACCTCATTACATTACATAATGGCAAAAGTTGGCGGCCTGACTGACCTAAGATACTGAGAAAATAATCTCCAGCAAAATAGCCCTTCAAGAGTATTGCACCACCCACAAAGCGACAAGCATGAGGCGATAATGAAGCATGCCACTTGGAGGATGGGGTTCTGTGCATTCTGAAAAGGATACGGCTAGAGACCTGACATGGTCCACTGACCGGATTATAATCAGCTAAATCCCACTGCCACAGAACTGCACATTTTTATGATTCAGTGAGTGAGATGAACACCTGGAACTGGAATATTTTGTGATCATCAAAAGACATTTCTCTTTCTGCTAAGGGATTTTCCATGTGGTAACCCCCTCGTGGTATATAAATGTTCAATTACCCCTGCAGGGCAATAGTAGCAACAATGGCAAATTAGCGTTGCTAAAACTATGGAGATCAAACGTAGCACTGCACCTTTTCGAGTCCTGGCACTTAAACATTCCGCCAGCCCCTTATTCCACATGGTTAGTTGCAAGTCTCTGGTCGTCTGCTATTCATTGACAAGGAGTCTGAATGCACAAAAGTGAAATACGAGTAATTGAAACAAAAGGAAGGCCTGGCTATGCCCAAGAAAATCAGCAGTTCCTCTGTAGTAGTCCTACCAGAACAGAATAAAATAGTACCCAGAGAAATTAAAATCAATACACGCTTATTTCATACACTATAGATTGGCAGCCCTATATGTTCAATTACTATTGAAGAACCAAAATAAATGTATTATCATATAAAAATGCCCACATGTTTATGTCCTTCACTATCATTTGCAGTAAACTGTTCATGGGTTTACTGAGGCCAATGCGTCGGATGGAAGCTACTCGAGACTGACACGGGAGAGGTGAATGTTTTCTAGTAAGACGCTGATGGCTTTATAGTATTTCATTTGAACTGGCTGCTGAATCTCATGCTAAAGCAAGTGTAGACCATAGTGCCGCTCAAAGGCTGATGAATCCAACCACAGCGAGCACTGCTAGGGATCATGGGCTACTGAGCGTTGGAGCACTGTGCGGAGGTGTTTCGAAATCTGGCGCTAATGGCCCTCCGCACATAAAAAGGAATGCTCTGGGTATGCTAGTGTGCTTCTAAGTCAGGAGAATGGATTGTTGAGACCGAGATTGCGATGGAATAAGGAGTAGGACCAGGGAAGCTGTGGGGAGGATTAACAAGAGTTCTGGGCTTCTCCACCTGGCAGAACAAGGTGGCCGTGAGGCTTTTATGTGGTGACGACAGAGGTTGTTGACCCTAATGCCTTTGGTACTAATCAACGTATATTTATTGGTTGGGTTAAGTTTGTTTCTTTGAAAGTTCTTACTTATGTGGGGCTTTTTGACAGAAAGGATCCTCAGAATCCACCAGCTGGGAGAACATGACCTGATCTGTGTCTGTGGATGCTGTCAGTCTTTTTTAGGAAGCTCTTTGCCGAAGATGCACCTGTTTTTTGTGTGCAGGGTGTATTCATTGTGAATAGAAATTATTTAACTATTATCAACATGCCAGTGTTAAATATTTCAAGACGAACGTTTTAAACAATACCATATGAATCAATTATTACTAATGCCTCAAAATGGAAAACAAAACCAAGATGACCACAACTTAAACATATCATCTCAGAGACACGGCGAGGATGTAACAAATAAGTCACATTTTGAGGATATTGCAAGAAACATGAATGGTGCAAGTTCACCTCCTCCCAAGCTTGTAGCTTCTCTCATAGTGCATCCTAAATAAAAACTCATGCAACCACTCACGATATCACAGCAGTTGTGCATCCACATGTCACATACATTTGTATGTCTTCCATGAGCATTCTACACAAAAACAGAGAGTCTTTGCAGCAGGCAGCATACTATCGCTCTCAACAGAGAGACTTAAAAGCAGACAGCATTCCCTCTCACCCATCTCATATTATTCCAGCAGTGGTGGTATGACCTCATCAAACACCGTGTTTCTTAAGGAACATCATGTGACATGGCAAATTTTTATCATCTTATAGGACACAAAAAAACTTTCCAAAATTGCCTTTCCACCAGCAACCCTTGATGGTGGAAAGGTAATTTTGGAAAGTTTTTTTCTGTAAAACATCTCGAAGTGTAAGAAACATTACAATAGACTTTCTTTTTGTACATTTTGACTTTTTTCTCGTATTCCTCAAAATTCCATTCAGCACAAGTACAGTTATTCCTTTTTATGACGTCACAACTCAGTTGAATTCTTACTTCTTAAATATTTTGATTAAAAAGAGCAAGATGCATAAGCCCAAATATAAACAAACATTACGAAGTAGAACATTTATTATGCTGCACAACTTAGACCCACAAATCTGCTGAAATCTCCTATGCAGAGCACGGTGTCCCAAATTTCTGCACAATGCCTTATTTTTTTGCGAAAAAATGAATAGTTTGAGATGTATGAACCCAACATCTGAGGAGTTTAAGTTAATGGATACCCTAAACTCTTTGGGTTAACTGGAGAATCCTCAAAAACACAGCAAAATTAGACAGACTCTAAAAGCAAGAAATAGGGCTGTGATGAAAAATATATGTCTCTTGCAACTAGAGATATAGAAACATAGATTTGCCTAATTGTGTGTATATTACCGTGCCCCTTGGAATAATCGAAACAAATGTATCTTTTTTTCATCTTAAATCCACACACAGGATATGGTTTTGCGTTTCAAAGCAAAGGTGGGAAATCAAGATAAGATTAGGCCTTAATTTCTAACTGGCATCTCAACTGAGTGAGAAAAGAGAAAGGGAAAGGTAGATTAAATCAATTTGAGCTGCCCAATATTATTAAGAGGATGTTTTGCACGAAATCTACAATTTTCGCTCCCTTTCTACAATTGGCTCAGCTCATTACAATTCACCAAATAGCTTGTTGTTTTGACAATCTCTCGGTCCACAAAAAAGTTCAATGTGTGAAGTAAATTGCCAATTTTTCTAGAATTAAATAATGAAATAATAGCATAAAATAGTGCAAAATTCTTATACAACTCAGTGTTGCCATACTTTTGGGATGAAATGTACTTACAGTCTTTCCAGCTCCTTCAGGTCCTGGAATGCACCCCTTTCGATAGTAGTAATCTTGTTTTCCATAAGCTGACTGAAACAAAGAGCATACAGGACGCATTTTAATGTGAGCCACAGTCAGGCTGCCCTCAACACCTGTCAATGCTCAACACAAAGAACTGATCTCTCACAACCACCTCACCTATTCTTCAGTAAATTTGAACACTGGTCTGACATTTCACATCCAATTTAATGCATTTGGTGCCTGTGTCACCTGACACCCCTCTGGGGTCCGTGTGCTGAAGCGAAAACAAAAAAGCCAGTCACCGCACCATGAAAAATCAAAGAAGCAAATCTTCCAAATCTGCTCAGGAACTTGTTTCTGGGTCACTGGCGACTGTTTTGAAAATAAAGCTGAGGTCCCTTGATGTGGGACACTGCCAGGCAATGATTTGATCACGTTTGACATAATTGACCATGAACAATTGTTATTACTTGACAGCTAGTGAGCTAACTTTTTTGCTCAAAGTCTAAATGTAATAGAAGGTTTCGCGATCACACGTTTGGCTAAGTAATTTTATTAAATAAAAGATTTCCAGACAATTTTGTGCATGGTGCGGTGGAGCACACAAGGAAATTTCATGATAGAAATTGAGAATTTAAAACACCATCCAAGTAAGTAAAGTACATGATAAATTTATATTTATCATTGAAAAGTTCACTTTTAAAAGTAGGCAATGCAATGCGAATAACTCAGAAAGACGTGTTCTATAAAACTGGAAATAAGTGTACTAAATTCACACCAAGCTCTAATATAGCATTGTTTTATAAGAACTATGAAATTATTAAAAAACCAGCCAAAACAAAGCACGGACTCTTCCATAACTAAACCTAGACAGATCGAAAGTAGAAGCTAATTTTTCAAAAACATTAATTTCATTTTCCAGTCCGAGAGAAAGCTGTACTCTTCCTTGGCCCTTTCTCGCACAACTATGGCTGTCTACAGTGTAGCGGAACTCAAAGGGAAAAACAACTTTGAGACAACTTTGGTCAGAAATGTTAGCTATGACGCTTAACCGTACACAAAAGTTGTGTAGACGCTTTTCAATAAACAGCCATATTGCTATAGTTACTGAGGAATGTTTTTCAATGAAGAACATTTTGACTAAAAGAAATAAAGGGCCAGATTTAGAGCTTGGCAGGCGGTTACGCCATAACAAATGTAACAGATTTACAAGTGCCACAGTATATGATGCACTTGTAATAGGGCGGACGGGATAGCCGTCACATTTGTGACAGAGCAATCTGTCTTCCAAATTCAAAATCGGGCTCCAATGTTTCTGGCTATAAGCGTTCTCACTAAACTTTGTTTTGCAAATATATAAAATAATGCATATAAGGAACTGCAATGATCTTTGAAGAAAAAACATGTACTTTTCCCTTCACAATGGCCTACACAAATCACTTTTAACCTGATTGTTGAATACATTTTCCACAAAACTTACACAACCAACAAGCAACAAATAACAGGCAACTAACTGTCTGATTGTATTCCCAGGTCTGTACAAAAGGATCCCCAAATTGAAAATGCACTATGTTGCCACAATAATGCTGCTAAGCGCTCCGTAAGAGTTAAAACATAATTTGTATGTGCGCTTATAAGAGTAAGTCATTTCGACCAGACACAGAAGCAATCCATGTGATATATTGTATCTGTGCAATGGAGTATCATTAAATCATAGTAACTGCCAACACTGTTACATTACACCTTTAAGAGGCAACCATCACTTGGAACTCAGAGATACTATAAACAGAGAGTGGGTTCATATTTTAGAGTTGTGGTCCGCAACGTGTACGCCAAAAATGCAGAGGTCATGCAAACAGCATGCACGTCCAGTTATTTTCATTGTAAAATATAAGACTTCAAATCAACAAGTGCAACGTACAGGAAAACAAAATGGCTGACTTACAGCACTCGCAGATGTTTCAATCCAGCAAAGTCTGTCTTGGTGACTCTCGTGATGTTGTTGCCATTGAGATCCCTAGGAGAAAAAAAAGCAGGAATCTGCATTCAAATGACTCATTCTATCCATTTCGGTTTTGCTCAAGCTCATATTTCTGGGATTAAAAGTTGGACAAAGTTTAAGCATTTCATTACGCAATTGTGATTGAGAGGGTGGGGTATGTAAACCGGTAACATTACCATATCCTCAAAACTTGACTTCCAATTGTCAACTTGGCAAACCTGGAGTGCATACTCTGAGTTAGCTACATAGTGAATGTTGATAAATAATGTTTAAGCTTTTATTTGATTAAATGTGAAGCAATGAGGGAGATTTCTATGGAACTCACTTACGGGAGCAACCTTAACTATTTTCATGTCCAATGTCTACTCCTCCTTCGGCCTTATCCCCTCGGCATCCTTGTCTCCCTTACCGCATGCGCATCTTTTTATTTTATTTTTTAAATCGGTAATTCAGATGTTCTTGATTAGGACGTACAAGCAAATTAAGGACTGTTCAAAACGATCTGTTGGATGATAGGTTCCATTCAAAGTATTGGGGTACATTATTATATTCAACATCTGTTCCTTATTATGCTTGTGCATACATAAGAACTTAAAAAATAAAGTTAAAAAAACAAGTTGGGGGAAGCAGTGTTTCCACAAGCCATCGAGCACATTAAACTATGTAACTGAAAAGGAATTAAGTTCACTTCTCGAAGCTGCAGTGAGCGCTGGGGACTTTGCCTGAATTGTTCCAATTGGTAACAAGAAGAATGTTATTGACTTTTAAAGACGCATTTTAAATATGAAGGCAGTCAAAAAAAAAACACCTGATACATTTTATGGCACAAAATACTACATCTGGATATGCTAGGAGTACCCAGTTTCAGAGTTCTTTGGGGCTGAGGGCCATTAGTATTTTAAATGTGAGTCAAGCTTTGATTTTCCATTTGCAAGGCACTGGCCTGAATTGATATTTGAAGAGGGTCACAGAAAGGCGAATATTTCCTCGAAATATGTATGCAGGGAGAGAGCACAGAATGTGAATTTCAAGAACAGCAAATCTGCAATCGTGTCTGTCAAATGTGGAACTGACAGTATGGCGAGTTCTTGGGCAGTGTAAGGGCCCTTAACATTTAAAAGTACAGGTTTATGACCTCGTAAGGGTGAGGATTTACGTCTTTTTGGAATTCACAAACGCTTCTAGAAGTGAGACTGAAACCCTGTGACAGACGAATGGCCCACCCATACTTCTGTAAACTTTTCTGATTTCAATTTTCAGATTAGCAATATATCCATGGATAGTTGCTTGGTTGTATTTTTCCCACCATGGGAAAACATTTTTCCTGTGGTGAAACCTCACTAAAATTGCATGTGTTCCTTTCCACATTAAAAATAAACAATTCCAGCTCTTCTTAAGAGTACATTTCTGACATTTCCAAGGAGACATGGGGCCATGGAAGAGTTTGGAAATACTTACAGATATGTACGTTTGTCGGTGTATACAAAGCCACAGCGCATGGAACGCCCACTCCCTGCCCTGTGAATAGATTTACTCCCAAAAAATTGTACGAGTGAACTATTTTATGAGTGTCAACCAACTTTTTGGTGGATTCAAACGATGGTTTTTGGCTTCGGGAAAAGACTATCTGTGCCTATATGCATGCCATACTTTCACAGACACACACACAGAAATAGCTTGGCAAAGTGTTCCCACAGAGGGAGATGTATATAAAATGTAGACAGCCTCGTGCCACAGCGCATTCTCAATGTCTTCATGAATATTCAAAAGGTGAGGGCTAGCAGCCGTGTCAAAACCTACTTAGGGGCTCGTTAACACGAGTGACAACCCTTGAAAGACTGTGCGTGCCCACATTAACGTTACTTTGGGTTGAGAAATGCGGCACCCTCATGATAGACCCCTGCTGCCCCGCTGTGCCTGTAAACTTTCAGCTGCATTCAGGGTACAGTCAGGAGACCTTCCTGCACTGTCGGTATTGCATGGATCGTTTCTTTAATTGATGTGTTATTTTTGATAACTGACCCACGAGTGATCGCGCCCTCTCACAGTAAAGCCACGCTCGGGGTCGGAGCTACAGTAGCGGCACAGAGAACAGGACAAGTTGACTCAAGCGATCCCGACCTGTGTCTATAGGCGCTGAGAAAATTGTGCGCGTTGGTGTGAGTGATTTATACAATCGCATGTGGCAGGAAACTGTAAAGTGCCTACTGTTTGTTTACAAGACGCGGGCTGATTGGAGCCCCGCAGCCATTTCGCGTTTCTCGTCCCCGCAACGAGGCCACGCGGGGAACTTGTGCGGTTCTCGAAAGTTGTCAACGCTTGAGTTAGTATGGGAGCGATGTAGGATGCGTACTAATAGGTTCGTGTTGCTGGTAACTTATTATAATTTCAGTTCACTACAAATGCCTAAAAAACACAATCTAAGCCTTCGCCCCTTCCCCAGCGCATAGAAATACTAGACTTTTTTTCCCTTCGTTAACTCTGCAAGTGCTTAATTCTAAGACAATTCAAAGTTAAAAACTCACAATAAACGGATCAACTTTGCCTACTCCGTTTCCCTCGCGTTTTCACGCCTTTAATCCGCGTACAGAACATATTACTCTACCTGTGAAGTGTTTATTGATACAGTTCATGTGTCCTTGGAAAACATGTACATTTTAAAAGGAGATATGCAGGAGTAGACACTAAAACGTAAATAATAATTCATCGCATCATTGAGTGAATGCATTCATTAATTACAATGCAAATATTGTAAGTAATTCCATTTATTATGGAATCACACGTCAGTAGCACTGCTAAATGAAATATTTGTAAGGAATCACACTTGACCGTGTTGTCAAACCGCTCTTTCGCGCTGTCCGTGTAAATGGCGAGGGCTGTGAGCGCAGGCGGTGCCATTTGCTTCTCTATCTTAGCTGGGAGGTGCCCCAGACACGTAGATCCCGGCGCGCCCCACTAGTAGGACCCAGGGGCGCCCCACCGCAGCATGCACCACATCACATTATCGGGTGGAATGTTTCCCATCCCAGTAAAATGTACACCCCCGCCCTCTTGGGATCTGGTCCCCTCTGATTGTCGCATGGCACTATCTCCCCAAAACGATAACACCCCCGCCCGCCGTAGGATCACCGCCTCAACAGTCAAGTGAGCCCTCCTTCGGACAGCGCGGTGCACCCAGCTGCACTTCGCCAACACCTGCAGGGTCTGGACACCAGGGCGGGCAGGGGTGCGGTGCCAGTTCAGCGGTCCTAAGTATGGGTTGGGACAGGCACTTTACAAGTCTATATTCTGTCCTGCCTTTAATTATACTGCCCCACAGTATGTTCCACCCCATCGGAAAGGGCCTGAAGAGCGCGGGTCAGCCGCGCTCCCTGGCTCCAGGGAGGCAGACAGTCACCGGGTATTAATCGATACCAGATATGATAAACTTCTTCCATGGGTCTGTTACGCCGAGCCCTGCAGGGTGAAGCCCTCCCGGGATCTCTGGCTGGAATCACACGAAGTGACTGCAGAGAGCGCGCCGGGTGTCGGTCTGCGAGGCGCTGTGTAATCTTATCTCCGGTGCAGCCCGGGGCACAGACTGCATTCCCACAGGTGTGCGCTGCTCAGGTTATGTTTCCTGTGCAGATGAGGTCTTTTTTTTACCACGAGTGGCATAGCTGCCGTGTCCGTGTGTTTTCGAGGCTATCTTGAGTTTTCCCGTGGCTCTCAGCACGCATTAAAGCCGCTTATTTCTCTGCGCAAACATGGAACTAACAAACAAAGCTCATTTGAAAGTTATCCATGGCTATATCTGACCCAGTAACTATTTTTGCATTCTCTTCCCGTGCCCAAGCGCACGTGCACTCTCTTTTTTTTATTCTACAGGTATCTAAAACTAATTTCCTTTCAAGAGTCTGTCGTCTCTTCTCTCTGTTTCTATGCAGACTGGTCACGCGTCTCAATTTTAGAGTCTCTTTGCTTTAGTCAGTCCCCGTGTCAGATGTCACCTGTTCATGTTTAGAAGCCTGTTTTTCTGACGTGCCCCTTTGCTCGAAGGCTACCCTTTTCTCTGAGCTCACGTGCATCACTGCTGTGGGCTAGGCTCGTGCCTGATCTCATATGCTAGCGCTTTGATGGCTAGCCTAGTGTCTGTCTCACAGCTCGCTATACTAAAAGTTGTACCCATGTCCGGTCTCTGTTGCTGACTGCCCCAGCGTCAAACCTCGTGTCCCTCTTTTGCAGGCTGTGCTGGTCACTGCACCTGATGCCACGTTCTTATTTTGGAGACTAACTCGTGTCTCATCTCACGTGTACTCCCCCAGAGGCAACACATGATGTCTCATCTTAACGTGTACTCTGTCCGAGGCTACCCTGTGTCTCATCTTACGTGTACTCTCTCAGAAGCAACCCCGTGTCCGCGCTCACGTATACTCTCTCAGAGGCTTCCCCTGTGTAGCATGTACTCTCCAGAGTGAGATTTTGTGCAGTCTCTCAGAGCACCTCATGTGTCTGATTGCACGTGTATTCTCTCAAAGGCAGCCGGTGTCTCATCTCAAAATGCACTTATTGAGAAGCACCCCTTGTCCGATCTCACATGTTCCTTTTGGGATGCTGGCAGAGTCTGATTTCACAGGTAGTGTCTTTAACTCGTGTCCCCCCCTTTGCCACCACCCCTGTGTCTGGAATTAGGCGTCCCTCGTTTAAGAATGCCCTACATCCATTCCCACGTGCCCACTTCGCACTCCGTACGGACACGGCCAACCTCTGGGTATAAATGTTGGGGTACTCACAGGCGCTCGGTGTTGCGCGGGATGTTGCGAGGGACGGCGCGCAGGGCCAGCCCGTGGCAGTCGACTGTGCTGCCGGTGCAGGAGCACTGCGCGGGGCAGGACTGCGGGGCCACCTCGCTGAGGATCACCAGCACCAGAGCCGCCGACAGCGACAGCTTCCAGAAGCCCAAGCCACACATCTTCTTCTTCACCAGCTCCACCAGCATGGGTCCGAAAGGCGGCAGGGCTGCGGGGCTCCGGGAGCGGGCGCAGTCTGCGCAGCTATCCCAGTCCAGGGTCCGCAAACAGGCAGCAGTAGCAAGTTCAGCCGGCGAGTCTAGCGTGTGCAGGCTGCGGGGGAGGGTCCGCGCGTTGCCCGTGCGCTCTATTTTTCTGCATCCCCTTCATGTTCTGCATCTCCTGCAGCTCGGGCATCTCCGGAGCCCCGCCCACAGGAAGCTCCTCCCCCGAAATGGAGAGACAGCAGAAGGGTTAGGACCGCTCCGCCCCCACAGAGCAAGCGAGCGCATCCCACCCTTCCAGGCGCGCCCCACCCATTCTTTGTGTGTCCCTACCTACCCCTGAACACGGGCATGAAGGGGTGCGCGCGCGTCAAACTCGTCGCATGCACGTGTGGCTGTTGGAAGGGATGGGAGGTGAGAAGGAGTGGCAACGGGCGATAAATGACATTGTCTACGAAGAACAAGCGTAGCGGATTTAACTTCATGTGACGTACGTACTGCACCTACTTTAAGCACGCTAAATCTGCGGAATGTAAGTAAAGTGCCGACGCGAAGAACAGTTTGACATTGCCATGCCTCCTCTCTGTTCAGACATTCAAAGAGGGGCGGTATCAGGGTATGCCATCCCCTTCGAGTGGTAGGAGCCCCAGCTGTTTGAGGAACCCCCTGCCGAACCTGCAGTGTGTGGCAAGTTTAGTGGGACTTAGGAGTATGCCAGTTGCATCTCCCAGGTACTCACGCTGCTAGTCACTAACCACTTGTCGACTAAGCCCTTTGGGATCTGGGGGAGGGGGTGAGGTGGAGAGCAGACCAGCCAAAACCAATTTGTTGTGGGAAAAAGGCCGCTTTATTGAAACAGGTGCACAATACAATGAACATCCCTGGCAACTGCCTTACAAAACTTAAAACCTCACTAATACATCCAAATACCGGATCCTGACCCCACCCCTATGATCCCCTGAACCAGCCCCCACCCTGACATTACCATATAACCAACAATACAATGCCTTGCAGTAAAATTATACCCTTTAGTTATACACTTCAATTAACCGCCATCCTATGCCTGCCTCTCTACAACAGTAAATCAGTAAACTTCTTTAACTGAACGTAAGGGGGGCTTGGGGGGGGGGCAGGCGACCGTAGGGAGTCCCCACCCCCGGGCAGTTTGGGAGGGGGCGTGTGGGGGGGCGTGGCTGGCTCCGCGCGGCCAATTTTCGAATTTGGGCTCCTTTTTCTTACCAAATGTAGCCCAATTATAAATACTTTGGGCGCCTGCTCACGGCCACCATTTTAGGTTTGGTGACCTGGTGGCTGGGAGCTAGGCTAGTGGTGTGTTTTTTGTTAGGACTTTTAGTGTGGCGTTATTGCTTCGCGATGGCGTCCCAGGATTACCGGGTGCTGGAGGCTCTCCGGCTCTTGTCCGAGGCGGGCCGGATGGATTTGGTGGTAGGGGAGGTGGCGGGGCCGTCGCGCCCTCCGCGACAGGCCTCGGCTGGAGTGGCGGCTGCGGTGGCCGCTTGTACGTCGCCGAAGCGTCATAAACAAATGCCGGTGAGTGAACGGGGCCGCCCGCGTTTACGAAAGGCGGCCCTCGCTCGGTATGTTCAGCCGTGCCGGTCGGGTGCAGCGGAGGGGGCAGGTGTGGTGAATGCGTCGGAGCATGGGGCGGGCTTAGCCTTGGTGCCAGCGCGTTCCTTATCTTCCCCTGCGATAGGCGTTAAGCGCGGAGGCGGGCGCGGCATGAAGAGACGCGCGTCGTCTGTGCCGGAGCATAATTTATTGAACGCGGGGGAGGGGGGACGCGCGCTGAGTTCTGACGGGGCGGCGGACGTGGTACAAGTATCGGGCCTGGAGCGTGGGGAGTTTCCTTCGGTTAGGTCAGATGGGGGTGAGGGGGGAGACGGTAATTGTCTCGTTAGGGGTGCTGGGGGTCATGAGGCAGGGGCGGGGTCCTCTAGGGTGCAGGTGTCAGGTGGTGTGGGTTCAGTGAGGTCATATGAGGCGCGCATAGTGGGTGACAGGCACCGGGTGCTTAGAGAGCCAGAGCCTGGTAGCCCCTTGTTGTTCTCTCCTGGTTCTTCCGTAGGGGGTGCGGTTTTCTCTGTAGGGGCGAGCTCTCTGGGGGAAGGGGAATGGGCGCAAGTGGAAGGGTGGTGTCCGGCACAGGATTTGAGGGTACAGTGGGAGCAAGGGGTTTCAGAGAAATCATTGCCTTCGGGAGGGGTTGGTTGGCATTCACTGAGCGAGGAGTTTTTGGGGAAGGCTGGGGAAGGGGGGGTCGGTGAAGAAGGTTGGTTGTTAGGAGAAGGGGATTCAGCTGGAGGGGGCCTTGAGGGGGAGGGCCTGGACATTTTTCCTTCCTGGGCAGAAGGTGTCCGGGGTCTTGGTGGGGAAGGTGCATCGGGGTGGTCAGGCGCTCGGGGGCAGGACAAGGTGGGGGGCGACATGGCGAGGGTGGTTTATGGGGCGAGCAGTCGCGACAGTACGAGGTCGGGCAGGTCGCTGTCTCTGGGGGAAGGGTATGGTGAGGTTTCGGCGTCCGCTTTGGGGCACGCTATGTTGGAGTGGAGTGGGGACGAGGAAGAGATGGTGTCGTCGGATCTAATGGGGGCGGGGCGAGCGGCTTTTTCTAGAGGCGGTCTGTCAGGCGAGGGTTTTTTGAGTGGTCTCGGGTCGCGAGTGACAGGTAGTTTTCAAGGTCCCAGCACACCAGTCCAAACTTTTTCTTTACAGGGTAGGACACGTAGCAGAGCAGCAGACTCGGTAGGGCGTGGTGCGGCTGTGAGAAGTTGGCCTGGTATATGATGCTCACTAGTTAAAGTGATCACCTTGTACCATGCCAAGCAACCCTTATGGTGTGGTTGTAAGTCAACCTTTTCGGACTAGCTGCACTAGTGGTAGCGTAGGCTAAGCAGTCTTTGAGGCTAAACTCGTGAAGCGTGTTAAGCCAGCTGTTTTACCAAATGCAACCCCCTTTTATACCAATGAAAGGACACCACACAGATATATATTCAAAATATATATGTATTTATTTCTCAAAGTAACCCCTAGTCTCTTTATGAGCACAGGAGCACAAATCGTCAAACAAGATTACAGTAGAATACACAGAAGTTGAACTTTATATGGATAGGCCCTGGTGGCCGCTCAAACCATATACTAAAATAGTGGTATAAGTACCACGAACAGAAAGGGGAAAAGGCCTAGGGCCTCTAGAATCGCTGGGCCTACAAGGAGCTAACTTCAGTTAGTGACCAGGAGGTCCACGGGTGGCGTGTGCAGAGCAAATAGTCACACGCGAGCTCCCATAGGTTTCAATGGGTGCGTAAAAAGTACAAATTTACTGCAAAGAGGATCTTCCGGATGGACTATGACCTTAAGATTGGAAACACAGACACTAGAGATGTTACTCTACACTTGGGCACCGGAGTGCCAGCTTTACCTCACCCACAGGAAGCGGGTGCATAGGTGTTGAAGTGCGTCGGGTTTCTTCTATCGGGTCACTGGAGCCTGTGGACAAAGATGCTGCAGGCGGTCGGTCCGGGAGAGATGCGGTGGATCCAAGGGTGGATCGGAGATGTTGAAGACCTGTAAGCAGAGGGGACAGTGTTCACAGTCACTAGCCAGTGAGCAGCGTGGCACCAGGTGGGTACCAGGCAATGTCGGGCGCAAACAGGAAGAAAGGTGTAGCTTGTCTCTGCAGCCACGTGGTCCCTGGAGGTCGACGACGTCCAGGAGTCGGTTCACGAGCTGTCCCACGCAGGCTCTCGCTGTCGGCAGTGTCGGCGACTTGATCGAAGCAAACAAGCCTTGGCAAAAGCAATTGTTGTAGGAGATGAAATAAGCTGATGGTTCTGACCAGCAAGGTCAGAAGGACTGCTCCTTTGGAGGGGAGCAAGGGCCAGTCTGGAACAACCAGACCAGTGGTGTATTTCGTGAAGTTCGTCGCCAAGATGGCCACTAGCCAGCGGGCCAGCAACCGGTTAGGCGCGTCGAGTGGCAAAATGCAGAAGGGCCCCACGCAGATCGTGGAGATGCTGGAGGGCTCACCTTTGGTGCAGATGCTGCTCGAGGGTTGGGCTTCTCAGATCCCAAAGCACAACTTGGAGGGAGCCTCGGTTGTTGCGCTTGCAGCTTGTCGTCGTCGTTCCAAGATGGCTGGCTCCACGTGTCTCGTTGCCTCCATGGGTCTCCTCTTTTCAGGGACTGTGGATCGGGCGGTGAGAGGTCTGGAGGTCCAGGTCTTGTCAGTCTCTGGGCTCGGGCTCCGGCGGGAGGCGGCGGCAAAGCAGACGTTGATTTGCTGGATGGTGCTTGCGTTAGCAAGGTGGTCACTCCCTGACCACAGGGGAGATTTCCTTCAGTCTTCTGTGCAGCAGAATGTCGAAGTTCCCGTCTTCTTCTTAGTTTCAAGTTGATTCCAGGATGTCTGAAGTCTTAGGACACAGCTCCTACCTTTAAGCGGATTCTAGGGGCCGGACTACCTGCTAGGTCCCTCCCTAAGGGTGGGACCAGGAAGGGGGGTGGTTACACCCCCAATCCTTTGTCCAGCTCGCCCCAGGCCCGGGACTGGTGTGCCCCAGGACCGGTTTGAACTGGCATATGCACCGAGGCTCCTTGTGAGCCACAGGCATGTCTGGTTTCTTTCAAGCCCTACCTGACCAATACACAAAATCCTGTCTGGGGTGGTGCATGCACCTCCCCTGGCAGGAAACCCTTTGTCCACACCTCCCAAGCTGGAAGGACTCCCAGCAGCAGGAGGGCAGACTTGTGTCTGTGGTGGCAGCATCCATTTTGTGGAGCTGAGGCTATGTCTGATTTTACCCGGGTTTCAGGTACTGTACATGTTGTGTCCCTCTAGAAGGGTGGAATGCTAACCCCGTCGCCAGAATTGGTGAGGGGTTAGTATTACAATTCGTATGACACCTTACTCAACATGTTTTGATAAAGCCAAACCAAAGATAGCATTTAACCGCGAGGTTCATAATGCACTTAAGAGTATATGGTATGACGATATCTGGAAACAGTAGAAGGAAGTTGTTCCGACCACTGCAGACAGGCTCAGCTCATGCCAGAGCACCATCTCACATGGAACCAAGCACTCTGCCTTCAGGATTGTTAAGGCCTGCCATAGGAGTGACTTATAGGTTACCAGGTGTCCCATTTAAGGTTAGGTATAGGTATACTACACCTAAGTAAGAGGTGATTACACCAACTTACCCCAGCTGAGTGATCAGCCAGTTGTGTCAAATTGTAAGGCCAAGCCTGGGGTGGCATAATACATGCTTCAGCCCCTGGCAGGCCTTGGGTACACCAATGCCTTGGGTACCTAGTGTACACTGGTACAGGGGCTGACAGGGTGATCCACTTCCAATTGGTTATGCACCTAGGGTGCATAGTTTTAATTTAGTAGAGAGAACAGCAGGCTGGGGGTCTGATTGGCAGGCCCACAGCCTCAATATGTCAAAAAACCAGTGAAGCAAAAAGCAAAAATTTGGGGTGACCATAGGATAGCAGACCCTACTCTCCTACAGCGGCCCATTATCGCCGAGGAGAAGGGAGGATGAGGCCTTGCGCGGCACATTCCGTACCGGCGGGGGATCCCGTCGCGGCCAGCTCACGAAGGTCCGGCGCGACCTCGCTGGCCCCAACGTCACGGAGGTCAAGGTGGACGGAGTTTTCTAATAAGATGGATTGTTATGTTAATCGACGTAGGGGGGAGGACCGGCGAGTACAGTCGGCTCCCCCGCAAGGTGGTTTTAAGGCCGCGGAGGCCGGTGGTGCTAATTCAGGGTCCGGTAAGGCCCGTGTGGTGGAATTTGCTGAGGAGAATTTGCTGGTGGAGGAGCCAATCTTGCTCGATTATGAGGAAGACAGCCCCGAGGAAGGGGAACTACGGGGCTATGAGGAGGGGGGACACTCTCATGTTTCTCGTAGTCTTTTCCAGGTTTCGGGTGTGGCACCCATTGCACAGTCCGTGGTGGTGAAATCCAAAGGAAAGCACGGCCCGTCGGTGAGGGCGCATCCTCCAAGGGAGTCTTATGAGAGGTCGGCAAGGCGGTCGGAGTCGGTCCGCACACCCTCTTTAGAGCCAGGTGAGAGCGCTAAAACACAGGCCAAACCTATTATGGTGTCTGTGGGGTCTGGGGAGGATGGGGGAGGGGGTGTGTCGGAGGGGAGATTGTATAGAGGGAAGTATGTAAAGGATACAGGGGTTGGCACGGGGACGGAGGGAACGTTTCCGGGGGCCAAGGTGGAGTGTGGGTCAAATTCAGAGGCAGGTGATGGTAAGGACAAGCCACAGAGCAAAGAGTTAAAGAAGCTCCCTTACATGGGGGTGACTAAGCCTTTAGGTGCCCATTTAATGTTAGCAACAAAGGAGCAAATTTGGAAGGGCGAATATGTGGAGATTTTGAAGCTCTTACACAGGGAGGTGAGGTCTAAGGAGGGCTCTAAGGAAGAGGAGTACGAATTGGCTAAGCGCCCTAAGGTGCCGCTGACGATTGAAAATTGGACGGCGGCATTTTTAATTTATGCCAGTGTATACTGTGAAAAGTTTCCTGAGCGCTGCGTGGCCATATTCAAGTATATGGATGTAATACGGAAGGCCCAGATTACAGGTAATGGTTACGCTTGGGCCCAGTATGACGAAGAATTTAGGGCCCGTATGGCTTGGGATTCAGAGGCAAAATGGGGCGAGCTAGATATTGATTTGTGGCAACATACCATGGGGGCCGCGCCAGGAGGTAAGACTATTTTTACTGCTAGCGGTCTGCCTTTAGTTTATCGGCCCTTTCAGGGGAAGCCCACCCGGGGTGGGGTGGGAGGCTCAGCCGCATCACAGACTGGGGTCGGGGCATGTTGGGATTTCAACAAAGGCCTCTGTACTCGGGAGTATTGCAAATACCGTCACGAGTGTTCCAAGTGCGGCAAGCGCCACCCTCTCGTCAACTGCTGGGGCGTTAGGCCATCAGGCGGACAGCAAGGGCAGCAGGCAGGCGCAGGGATGTCTGGCAATGCGCAGCAGTCGCAGGGTGGACGGGGGGTAGGGGCGCACAGGGTTCTGGGCCAAAGGGCTCCTACGCCAGTTAAATTGGCTCAGCTCGAGGAAGCATTGAAGGGCTATGGGGACTTGGTGGCAAAACAGACTCTTTTGGATGGTTTCAAGTGGGGTTTTCATTTGGGGTACCACGGGCCCCGGCACAGAAGGTGGGCGGATAATTTGAAATCCGCATCAGAGCACAAACTGGTGGTGCGTGAGAAATTGTGTAGAGAAGTGCAGGAGGGGAGGATGGCAGGCCCGTTTGGAGAGTGGCCAGTTCATAATTTGATAATTTCCCCTATTGGTGTGGTGCCCAAGAAAGAGGAAGGGCAGTTTCGGCTGATTCAACATTTGTCATGGCCTGAAGGGTCGTCAGTCAATGATTTTATCGATGAAGACGCTGCTTCGGTGTCATACTCCTCAGTTGACGTCGCCATGTCACTTGTCGTGACCGCGGGCGCAGCTGCAGGCATGGCAAAGTGTGATATCAAGTCGGCTTTTAGGCTGCTCCCGGTTCATCCGGACGATTGGCCTTTGTTGGGTATACAGTTCGAGGGTAAATGGTATGTAGACAAGGCGCTACCAATGGGCTGCTCGGTGTCATGTGCCCTTTTTGAACTGTTCAGCACTTTCTTGCAGTGGTTTTTCACGCATCGCACGGGTCACAGCTTGGTCACCCATTATTTGGATGATTTCTTATTTGTGGGCTCCCCGGGCTCTTCGGAGTGCCGGCATGCTTTGGAATCTTTTCATGAGCTTATGGAGGATTTGGAGGTGCCATTGGCTCCGGAGAAAACAATGGGGCCTGATACAGTCATCTCCTTTTTGGGTATTGAACTTGACTTGGTTGCAATGCAGGCTCGTTTGCCTGAGGATAAGAAATCCAAAATGTTGTCTTTGCTAGACACGATGTTGGCCCGGCCGAAGGTGACAGTGAAGGACATCCAGGTGTTGTTAGGCCATTTGAATTTTGCTTGCAGGGTGGTAAGGGCGGGTCGGACTTTCTGTAGGCGCCTGGGCCCGGCTTTGGCGGGTCAGCATTTACCTCACCATCACGTGCGTTTGTCGGCAGGCGTGAAGGAAGACCTGCGTATGTGGTCCTTTTTCTTGCTTCCATTTTAATGGAGTACCACTGGCCAGGGACGAGGATGTGCAGTGGGATGTGCAAATGTTTTCGGATGCAGCGGGCAGTGATGGTTTTGGCATTTACTGGCAAGGGAGATGGTGTGCAGAGAAATGGCCACAGGAGTGGAGGAATGGTGGGCGGAGCATTGCCTTTTTGGAGCTTTTTCGACTTTTGGTTGCTTTGACCATTTGGGGCAAGGAGCTGGAACATAAGAGGGTCCTGGTCCGTGTGGACAACATGGCGGTGGTGCAAATAGTCAATAGGCAGTCAGCCAGGGATGAGCAGATTTTGAAATTGATGAGGGTGTTTGTGCTGGGCTGTTTGCGCTATGATATTTCATTCAGGGCTTTGCACGTGCCAGGTGTGGACAATGACATTGCGGATGCTTTGTCTCGTTCGCAGTGGGGGAGATTCCATGGGCTGGCCAAGGAGGCGGACAGGACACCGACCCCGATGCCGGAGCACCTCTGGTCTATCGGCAACGTAGGGTATTTCAACTGGTGGTAGGTTCTTTGTCTGCTTCCACTCGTGCAGCGTATGCTTTGGCGTGGATGGAATTTTTGTCCTCAGGAGCCTGTAGGAGGGAGGAGTCGTGGCGCAGTTCGGAAGATGTAGTCCAATTTATCCTTGACCTCATTGAGAAGGGTTTGTCTAGAGTCACTATTGCTGGGAAGCTAGCAGGGATTTCTTTTATGGGTAAGCTTTTTTGGGTTATTCCCCGTCTGCTGGGGAAATAGGACGCAGGATGCTTGAGGGTTGGGCTAGAGAGCGGGGTGGAACCGTGATGTCCCGTTTACCTATTTCCTGGCAGACGTTAGCACGTTTGTTGACCGTTTTGCCTGTAGTTTGCAGGGATGATTTTGAGGCTTCGTTGTTTGCTACCCTTATGGTGTTCATGTTTTTTGGGGCTTTTCGGGTTTCTGAGCTCCACGGGACCAAGGTAAAGCAGGGCATTTGTTGGCAGGACGTGTTCTTCACGGACACAGGGGTGAACATTTGGTTGTCCAGTTCAAAAACAGATCAGAGGGGGATTGGTAAGGGGGTGTGGTTAGAGGCAGGAGCCCCCAGTTGTACATGTCCGCTGCGTTTGGCGCGGCAATGGAAGATACTATCAGGGGGTGATGGGGGCGACTTGGTTTTCCGGCATATGAATGGGTCGCGCATCACTGACTATCAGCTGCGTATGGTCCTGCGCAAGGGGTTACAGCGTATTGGTTTGGACGGGGCCCAGTTTGGGACGCACTCTTTTAGGATTGGGGCGGCAACTGAAGCGCATAACCGGGGTTGGTCTCAGGGCGACATAATGCGCTTAGGGCGTTGGTCATCAGACTGTTTTAACAAATATGTACGAGAAAATGCAGCAGAGGCGCCTGCGTCCACCTCTTTGGTTTGAGTCTCATTCTTGTTTTTCTTTTCAGGTTCGGTGGCTGGGCCACACGCAAAGGAATTGACGGTGTGGATTGTGGGGCATTCCTTCGTCAAGTGGGCACATGTACAAGCGTGCAAAAGTTATTTTGGGGGAAGTTTGGGTTTTAATGACAGCCTTTTTCGGATGATCTGGAAAGGGAAGGGGGGTATGCTTTGGAGGGAGCTTATTCCATGTTTGAATAAAGCCATGGTGAGGGGACAATGCCCGGATATTCTTTTAATACATTTGGGGGAGAACGATCTTTGCAGTGTGAAAAGGGTGGTTTTACTGCGTGCCATGAAAAGGGATCTGGCATTGTTGAAGGAGCGATGGTCGGGTTGTCATGTTCTCTGGACGGAATTGGTCCCGCGGAGGGTGTGGAGAGGGGCTTTGAATCCCAGAGCTATCGACAGGCCTCGGAAGAAGGTGAATATGGAGATCTCCAGGTTTTGTCGAGATTTGGGTTTTGGGAGAGTGACGCACAAAGATATTCGTTTTGAGGCGGTTGAATTTTTTCGTGGAGATGGGGTACACTTGTCAAGGTTGGGCATGGACCTTTATCTTTTGGAACTTAGGGAGGTCTTGTCTCGGTGTTTAAACGTGCAGAATCAGGCTCGTGGTGTTTGAAGCTCCTTGTTGTTGGGGGGGCAGAAAGAGGGGTGGGGTGGTGGTTTCACCGCCCCCCCTCTTTCTGGGTGGCGGGGGTTATGGTGAATTTTGGACAGTTTTACCGGAGGTTGGTGGAGTTATGTTATTGAGTTGGGTTATCGACAGGGAAAGGTTAGGTTTGTAATTTTAGTTCGGTTACACAGTTTGGGGGCCGATAGCTGTAAAGGGGCAGGCAGGGGAGTTTGGTTAACGCATGGTTTGTATTTTGAATTTGTTGGGGGGGGTTATACAGGAATGTAATGTTTTATATTGTTGTAATGTTGTAATGTACGGGCGGGGGCGGGCTCGAAGGAATCTAGGGGAGGGGGCGGGGGGCGGGGTTAGGTTTGTTATATTTAGTGAGGTTTAGTCTTGGAAGGCGTTTCGGCCAAGGTTTTATAAAATTGTAATGTGCACCTGTTTCCTTTTACACACAATTCTTGGTCTGCGGCCTGCTTCCCCCCCACCCCTCCCTCCCAAAATAACCTGCCCACCCCTTTCCTGTCCATAACCCCAACTTCAACAATAACCACAAAACTTCTGCCAACCCTAGCAAACTTTCAAAAACCCCTGCCACCCAGAAAATGGGCGGAGTGAATCTACCCCACTTTTCTGCCCCCCGCTTGCTAACAGTCTCCGGGTCCTCATTTAGAATGTCTCTGCATGTTCAAAGACCTGGACAAAACCTCCCTGATCTCTAAAAGGTATAAATCCATACCTAGCCTGGACAAATGCACTCCGTCATCCCTGAAAGCTTCCACTGACTGGAAACGAATCTCCTTATGGCTAACATGTCCAAAACCTAAGCCCCTCCAGAAACGCAACATCTCCGTATTCACCTTCCGCCTAGCTTTATCAATGGCTCCCGGGTTAATGGCTCCCCACCAAACCCTGCGCGGCACAAACTCTGTCCATATTACAAAGCAAAGGTATGCTGTTCCTACAGAGGCTGTCAAAGGTTATGAGATTTGTACGAGTCAGGAGGTGATTCCTCCTTAAGGAAAAAGACCCTCACACATCCGGCAGACTCGCTGTCATGTATCGTCAGCATGTGGCCCAGATGTCAAGTATCATCATCAGGTCTGCTCCGAATCGGGGCGGCGCTGCAATCCCCGATCGGCGACCTTCAAGGCGCCTTTTAGTGGAGATCTTTATTCCATTATTTACCGGTTGGTGAGTGCAAGTGAGGGCCCTATAGTGAAGTGCGTGTGAGACTAAGTGTGTTAAAAGTAAGTAGTGGAGATCCTAAGTAACAAGTTTTAATAAGAATGGTCCCACTCTTAATTAAAAACAAAAACATGCGTAATCTTCCAGTGAGGGTGTCTGAGTTACGCTCAAGTGGTCAACATGTTTCTTGCATAGGTCAACTAGACCGCAATTCTTCAGGACCAGAGAAGTACACACACTTATTGGTGGTGGCAGCAACTAATACTTACCACTGGTACAGCACCCTAATAAGTGGTTACTTAAAAATTAGTAATGCCTGTGAAAGAGAAGGTAAAGCGACAATCATACAAATCATAAAAATAAATTTGCTGTAAACACTGTAAAGTCAAATCGCCTCATAAACTGCACCCAGAGAAGTGTCATGCAGTATCAGTGATGTGTAGGTAAATGGCATGATAAGGAGTGTTAAACAAAACTTCTTAGTGACTAGATTGACATATTAGTTATGTCAGGCAAGGGCTGTTGCAGAACCGATATCTTAAAAATATGCCAAAATGTGTAAAAACTTGAGGAAAGAAACAACTTACCCTGGAGTTCAGGGCGTCTAGTTCCAGCGAGCCGGCGCTAAACAATACCACTGAATAGTACAGTGTTCTGTGGACACAAAAGCACCCGTACATGGGGTGTATTTAAACAAAGTCATGTATATACAATCAAGGCTTATACATCGTTATTTCGGGATGGCACTGTTACATGGTGTAAAGTCAGAAAATGATAATCAGTGGTATCTCGAAGGGAGATAACGGTATACAAAGATATTTTCAGGTTATACACAGTTATCTTGGCTACCCTCGAATATCATAGTGATTATGTATTCAAGCTGCCCTCAGTTGAGGATCAAGTGAAACAGGATCGAGTCTCTGTAGCCCCCCTAACGATCGTGTGTTAAAGCAGCCCTCATATAGAAGACAAACAAGGAGTCTCTAGAGCTCACCCCGGGGAAATGGTCAATACTCACAGCCGTCCTTCATGTGGAGAGACTCGGAACCTATCTTCCGTCCGCGCCAGCTCGGTGGACACCCCTGGATGATGGCGGGGAGAAGACATAGCTAGCACGAGCCAATCAAAGGGGAGGGCTCATCGTTACACGTCAAACGGTTTCGTGTGTGGAGGGTAGAGCCACTCTGATAGGCTCCCGTGTGAGCCTATCTGAGAAACATCATTAGAAAACATTGGAACATCCTCAATACCGGGGTTCTTTCATTGACTACCCCTCGGTTTGCGTTCAAACGAACTACCAATCTGAAGGACAGGCTTATACACACTAGACCAAAACTACCCAAAAACATCAGACAGACCACCCTATGGAACCTCCCTCCTGTTACGGGCCATTATCCCTGTGGCTCCTGTGTAGCATGCCCTCTTACCAAAGTCACGAAAAATATCGAATTTCCTAATGGGTTCGTTTGGCAAAACAGAACACACACCAATTGCAACACCCATAATTGTATTTATCTGATCCTATGCCCCTGTAGTCTCCCCTATATAGGGATGACCACGAGACCAATAAAAACCAGAATTATTGAGCATCGGAGCAATTTTCGGTGTAACAGAGATAACACGAAAATGACAAAACATTTCCTTGACAAAAAACACTCCCCTGACTCTTTTCAGTGGACTGTCCTCCAATCCTTTAAGACCATTAGCAATGCTAAATTGTTCTCCATTGAACAAAGGTGGGTTATGAGACTTTCCTCACACCTGGTAGGGTTGAATGAAGACATCCCATGGGCTAGCCTACTGAACATTTGATCTTATCTTTGAATCCTCTTCAGCTCACACACGATTAATCGTAGATGGACTTTACACACCTGAACTGGTCCAACATTATTGATTATCTATCCCTAACACAGGGACTTTCTGGGCCGTTTTGTCGCGCCTGTATCACCCGAAAACCCCCCCTGTTAATACTTGTCTGAGGGGAATGTCCTTTTTCCCTCTGCCGACCCCGTTCATTTTGATGACGGAATTCTACTTGTCCCTCCCGTTCATTTATTCATATAGCCGAGGGCGAGCACGTTAATATCTGGATCTTGTTGTATATTCACATTACCAGATCCGACGTGTATCACATGACAATCACGCTTGATTCCCGCGATGGTCGTATAAATATATTTGTTCACGTTACCTGTGAACTGGGTTTACACAGATAACGCTGGGGTTTTTTTCTTGTTGCTTTTAGATTTCCTAAAATCCTTTGACTCCATGGCTTACATTGTTAATAAGTATTATTACGGATTTTTTTGACACTGTTAATCAGCCAGATCCGTGATTTTCGTAACTACATTCATGTTGCGTAGTTACCGTTACCAGGAGACATAACCTAATACACCACCACTAATTGGCTGACGTCTCTACCCCGGAGCGTCAATAGGACGTCGACTCTAACTCCATCAGACACACGGGAGCCTATCAGAGTGGCTCTACCCTCCACACACAAAACCGTTTGACGTGTAACGATGAGCCCTCCCCTTTGATTGGCTCGTGCTAGCTATGTCTTCTCCCCGCCATCATCCAGGGGTGTCCCCCGAGCTGGCGCGGACGGAAGATAGGTTCCGAGTCTCTCCACATCAAGGACGGCTGTGAGTATTGACCATTTCCCCGGGGTGAGCTCTAGAGACTCCTTGTTTGTCTTCTATATGAGGGCTGCTTTAACACACGATCGTTAGGGGGGCTACAGAGACTCGATCCTGTTTCACTTGATCCTCAACTGAGGGCAGCTTGAATACATAATCACTATGATATTCGAGGGTAGCCAAGATAACTGTGTATAACCTGAAAATATCTTTGTATACCGTTATCTCCCTTCGAGATGCCACTGATTATCATTTTCTGACTTTACACCATGTAACAGTGCCATCCCGAAATAACGATGTATAAGCCTTGATTGTATATACATGACTTTGTTTAAATACACCACATGTACGGGTGCTTTTGTGTCCACAGAACACTGTACTATTCAGTGGTATTGTTTAGCGCCGGCTCGCTGGAACTAGACGCCCTGAACTCCAGGGTGAGTTGTTTCTTTCCTCAAGTTTTTACACATTTTGGCATATTTTTAAGATATCGGTTCTGCAACAGCCCTTGCCTGACATAACTAATATGTCAATCTAGTCACTAAGAAGTTTTGTTTAACACTCCTTATCATGCCATTTACCTAAACATCAATGATACTGCATGACACTTCTCTGGGTCCAGTTTATGAGGCGATTTGACTTTACAGTGTTTACAGCAAATTTATTTTTATGATTTGTATGATTGTCCCTTTACCTTCTCTTTCACAGGCATTACTAATTTTTAAGTAACCACTTATTAGGGTGCTGTACCAGTGGTAAGTATTAGTTGCTGCCACCACCAATAAGTGTGTGTACTTCTCTGGTCCTGAAGAATTGCGGTCTAGTTGACCTATGCAAGAAACATGTTGACCACTTGAGCGTAACTCAGACACCCCACTGGAAGATTACGCATGTTTTTGTTTTTAATTAAGAGTGGGACCATTCTTATTAAAACTTGTTATTTAGGATCTCCACTACTTACTTTTAACACACTTAGTCTCACACGCACTTCACTATAGGGCCCTCACTTGCACTCACCAACCGGCAAATAATGGAATAAAGATCTCCACTAAAAGGCGCCTTGAAGGTCACCGATCGGGGATTGCAGCGCCGCCCCGATTCGGAGCAGACCTGATGATGATACTTGACATCTGGGCCACCTGCTGACGATACATGACAGCGAGTCTGCCGGATGTGTGAGGGTCTTTTTCCTTAAGGAGGAATCCCCTCCTGACTCGTACAAATCTCATAACCTTTGACAGCCTCTGTAGGAACAGCATACCTTTATTTATTTAGATTTATGCCTGGGCTGAGTATGCTGGACCTGTCCTGAATAGCCCCTCTGTTCCTCCTTGTTTTGTATCATATTACAAAGCAACCTGCCCACTGCTCTTTTATCAAGGCCAACTTCTTCATTGCCCTCATCAAACCAACCCCCTTTTCCCTGCACAAATCGTTTTCCCCAAGATGAACCACTAAAAGGTACGGGCACCTGCCACCTACCATCCAGCTGTTGAGACAGGGAACCAGCTCCCTCCATCGCATGCCCCCTTTCCCTTTCTACAAAACCTTAAACAAATGTTCGTTGAAACACAGGTTGACACAAAAATAACTCTGGTGCGCTTGAACTTGCGCCCATTTAACAAAAGAGTGCCCCACTATCCAAATGGTCAATTCTACCACCTGTGGGCCTGGCACAGAACCTGCATCTAGAAAAATTAGAATGAGACAAAAAATGTAGAGATGGCGCATGCACATCCAGTCTAACAGAGAGCCTAAAACAATCTGAGGACCAGGGACCCAAATGCATGATATTCCCGGGCCCAGCCGCTGTTGCACGCCTCCATTGCAGCACCAACGTCGTGGCCACCGAAGAGGACATGTAACCTTTGGGACTGTCCCCTCCAACCTGACCCATCTACCCCTACCCCTTTGGTCTGTTTTTGACCTAGCCAACCAAATCTGCAGACCCCTCTCTTGTGGAATCACATCCTGCCACGCTACCCCCCTCTGTTCTTGTTACCCAGTAGTTCTGATACTCTGAACGTCCCGAAAAACATCCTAACCATTAATGTCGAACACAGACAAGTCTCAACGTCATCCCTACACACAACTGGTAATACTTCAATGACTCGAGCTAAAGTCCGCCATGATAGCGGTTTCCGTAGTTGCCGCCCCCCAGCTTTCTCTCTGGCCCACCCCTTGAGTATTCTCGTCCCCAGTTCCCCGCTGACGGAGGATAACCCAATAGCAATTTGCACATGAAAGCTATCCCAGCCAGCTTCCCGGCGATTTTCACCCTGGATAAACCCCTATCGATGAGATCCAGAATGAACTGAATGACATCTTCCGACCGCCGCCAGACCTCCAGGCGCCGCTAGGCACGTGATTTCAAAAACTCCTTCCAAGACAGCCTGTATGAAGCCCAAGTGGATGCCGCCAACGAGCCTACCACCAATTGTAGCATCCTATGTTGGCTACGTACCGCAAATGGGTGGGCATTGGCGTCGGCGTCCTGTCTGCCTCCTTGGCCAGCCCACGGAATCTCCCCCACTGTGAACGAGACAAGGCATTAGCTATTTCATTGTTCACACCAGGTACGTGTGTTAAACCTGGCACCTTGGCGTGAGTTTCCCTTCCACTTTTTGCTGATGTGCCTCATTGTGTTTTGTTGGTGTTAGCTGCTCAGGGCACTGTGCCACTGCTAATCAGTGACACAGTGCAAGTGCTCCCTTTTGTAAAATGTATACATTGATTGGTGTCCATGTTTAGCCTATTTGGTTTACTATCAGCCCCTAGTAAAGTGCACCAGGAGTGGCAGGGCTTGTAAATGCAAATGCTGCTGGTGGGACTGCAGCACTGGTTGTGCCACCCACAGAAGCAGCCTGGTAAAATGTGTCTAGGGTCTGCCATTGCAGAACCTGCGCGCGGTCTGGTACTGTCGCGCTGATTGCGCAAGTGCACCTACTTGCCAGTCCCCAAACCTTCACTTAACTACATATTAGTCACCCCTCTGGTAGGCCCAAGGGCAGGGTGCATTGTAGGTATAAGGTAGGACATGCCCTGATGTGTGTGGCATGTCCTAATAGTGAATTACAGCCATTTTCGTTTTTCACTATTAAAGGCTACCTGCTCTCCATAGGCCAGAATGGGCTGCTGGAATTACTACACACTGTAATCCCAGTGGACTCAGAGAACATGGTAGAAAGTCAAGTTTAGTATGCCTGAACTCAGAATAATAAAATACTTCTTTTAGTAAAGTTTATTTTAATATCCTGTGTTTGTAAATACTACTTTTAGAAAGTTAGTATTTACTGACCTGGCCATTTCAGTCTGCCTCTGCTGTGTGTGTGTGTTCTGCCCAGTAACAGTAAGGAGCAGGGCTGGGGAATTCCAGGAGACAGGCTGGCTGCCAGGTGGTGGGTAGAGAGATTACACCAGGATGGGTGGGAGGAGTACACCTTGACTCTGAATAGACCTGTGCTCTGCCACCACAATGCCGGCTCTGCCCCCTGTGGAGCGGCTGATGTCTCTGCCCTGCTGCTGAAAGGAAAGAGCAGAGTCACCACAACAAAGTACTCCAAAACTGGACTGAGCCAGGCCCAGGCCCCCTGGCGACAAAGAACAAAATAAACTTGCTATAAAAGAAGGAGCCTTGCTCCTAAGAAATCAGATCCTGTTTGCGCCAAGAAGAAACTCTGCCTGAAGAGAAGGACCTGGGAAAGCTGCATGGAGGAGTACTGTCTCTATGCCTGAGAGACTGGCCTGTGGTGGGTGCCTTGCTGCTAAAGGAGAGGAAAAGACTGAAGAAGAAACTTTGATTCAACTTGTGCTTATCAAACAATCTCCAAGGGCTTGCTTGTGAACTTTCCCCCTGAACTGCGCCCCAGGAACAGTGGGCGCTACCTTTCCCCTGGAAGAAGAGAAGCTGCTGGAGGTGATTCTGCAAACGCTGACCCCAGAGAACCTGTGTGTCCCTCATCTGAGCACCGCGACCTCTGCCACCGGGGCTGCTGTGAGCACAGTAAAGGCCTGCCTGCCTGGCCCGAGCACAGCAAGCAACTGCCCCCCGAGCCGTAGCTCGCAAAGTAAGGAAGAGACTGACCAGGCTCCAAGCGCCGAGCCTCTGCGACCCCTGGCCGTGGAGATTCCTGTAAGGACCTGCAACGCACTGTTCATCACCTGAGCGAAGCCGACAGCGCTGCGACGCGCTGGAAATCACCCCCTGCCTGCCCCTCCTTCTCCCGACCTCGTTGTGTGCCTGGGAACGTCCTGAAGTGCCCCACGAAGCATCGCCGCCCACTGACCACGAGGGACGACAACGCGACGTGGGACACTCTTCTGTGGACTCCTGAAAGCCTCGACGAACATTGCCCCCAAAGAACAAGGTACCGTAAGCTGCAGCGCCTCTGTACGCAGCTGCCTTCGCTGTGTACGGCGATTGTCCCGCTTCGCTTCACACGCGTGAAGCGTGAACTTTGGCAACGTGCGAACCAGCTGTACGAGGTGTCCCGACGAAGGTACGTCCCGTACAGCATTAAATAAATTGACGGTGCTCACGCGGGAAGCGTGAGGTTCAGCAAGAGGCGTACCAGACGTGTACGACGCGTACCTAAGAGGGTACGGTCCGTACGGCTCACGTCCAGCGTACGCGTGCTCACGCAAGAAGCGTGAGAAATGGCACGACGCGTCCAAACAGCGGTACGAAGCGTACCGGAGGCGCTACGAAGCGCACAACACCCCAAAGAAGCCTATTTTAAGTAGAAAAGTGCCATTTTAAGACCTGTGGACTGCCTAAAAGTAATGCAAGTAACTGGAACCTCATTTAAGTAGAGAACTGTATTTTTGGAAAGCCTGCGTAAAGAAATCTTATATATAAAGAACTTTATTTTTACATAAATACAGCCTTGTGTCTATGTGTGGTGGGTTGGTGGGGGACACCTTGAATGCTTAACCTAATGCCCTCTGGAATCTAGCCTGACTGATCGCGCCATGTTACCTAGAGGGTGAGCAGGGGTTATTTTTAAAGAGGTAATCCTACGCCCTGACTTAGAGGAAAGGGTCCCTGCTTGTCGCAAGTGCGTACCTGCGCCAACCAGAGACCCCGTATTCTAACATTGGTGGCAGCGGTGAGGATTTACGGATTTGCATTTTTGGTGTCTGCGCAGTGATTACTAGCCATTGCACAGTGAGGACAGTCCAGTAGCTTGAGCCACAGAACTTTAAATTTAAATTTTGCTTGCCAAGAAGATCCCTTGTGTTTGGAGTCATGCCTGGCCCAAACAGCATTGAGAAGTCCGTCTCTGAAAGCTCTGAGATAGCAGGATTGGAATGGGATGAAGCAAAACTGGACGACTACACAAGAGATGAACTCAAGCGCTTCTGCAGGAAGCTAAAGGTTCCACATAAAGGATGCAAGAACAAACCAGACCTCTACAAGGCGCTGAAAGCCTGGATGGAATCAAGGGGTGCAGCTGAGGATGTTGTACCTGAGGGGGTTGACCTAGTGGAACCAGCAGAGAGCGTCCAGAGGAGCTGGCAGACAGACAGGCCGCAAGAGAGCAAGAGGTCACTTTGGCAAAGCTGAAATTAAATGGCCAATTGGAGCTAGAGAGCAAGAAAATGGATCTTGAAGAAAGAAGAATGGAGTATGACCTGAAAATGAGGGAGCTGGAGATAAAGGCCAAAAGTTTGGAAAGCCCTCCCTCTGGTGGCAGCGCAACGCTGGTGCAGGTAGAGTCAAGGGTGTACATGCCAAAAGATGTAGTTAAGGAATACTTTAAGAATGACGACATAGGGCAATGGTTCAAGGCCTATGAGGTAGCCATGTCTTCCCACCGGGTCCCTGAGAGAGATTGGGGAGCGGGGTTGTGGGGACGGTTCCTCAGTGAGGGGCGGGACACACTTTTAGATTTGCCCTCTGATGTCTACAATTCTTACCCCCACATGAAGGAAGCTTTAATGAATAGATATGGGCTAACTCCTGAATTATATAGACAGAGGTTCAGGGGGTGTACCAAGATTGCGGGGAGTACGTATGTGGAGTATGTAACCTTTTTCTGCAGAGCACTGGATGGCTGGGTGAAGGGTAGCAAAGTGGATGATTACCAAGGTCTCTCTGATTTAATTGCATGGGAGCACTTGTCGCTTAATTGTTTTCCTGAGCTACGCCAACACCTGATAGATAGCAAGCTGACTAACCCTAGGAAGCTTGCTGAAGAGGCGGACCGCTGGGTCACTCACCAGGGTCCACAAGGGTCGAGTGGGAGACTCCGCCAAGGGTGGGCAGGGTCCCTAGCAGAAGAGTGCGGGGGACAGGGGAAAACAGAAAGGGTTTCCAAAAGGCCCCCAAAGTAATACCCAAGGGAACCAACAGAAAGGTTCTCAGCCTCCCCCACCCCCGAAGCCGACAGGGGCCCTGACAGGTAAACCTGTTCCCAAGGGGCCCCCTCAATGTTATAAATGTGGTGAACTAGGTCACTTTGCCAGTGATCCCAAGTGTCGCCAGTATGTGAAACCAGCACCCACTGGTGCTCTACCGAAGCAAGTGACTACAGTAGCCTTTGGGGAGGAGGTAGAAGTCCCAGGTGGGTGGGACCCCGTCCAACTGTCCTTAGTCTCACTAGGAGACAGTGAGATGGTCCCTAATGCTGACTTGCCCTCTAACACTAAGAAATATGGGCAAGTGGTGACCGTCAATGGGAAGAAGGTAGAGGCTCTTCGAGACACAAGTGCCAGTGTGACTGCAGTGCGGCAGCACCTGGTATCTCAAGAGCAGGTTGTACCCCATGCCTATTGTCGGGTTGTCAATGCTGACAACACAGAGAGTCATTGTCCAATGGCTCAAGTTCCCTTTGAGTGGGGGGGGGTCTCTGGTACTCTGCAAGTCGATGTGAGAACTGCCATGCCTGTAGACTGTCTCCTAGGGAATGATTTGGAGAGCTCCCCTTGGGAAAAGGTGGAGAAGACAGCTCACCTGCGGGTGGTGGGCTTACCTGATTGGGCGTGCGTGACCACCCGGCCGATGGCAGCCAGTAGGGGTGTTGAAGGGACCCTGGAGCCTGAGGGAGAGGCCCAGGAACCGGCTTTAGGGAGAGGGCGCAGGAGGCACGGGAAACCGGCTCCTACAGTTCCCACGGCCCAGGAGGAAGCAGACCTTGAGGGGGATGCCCTGGAGCCTACCGAGGAACAGATAGCCGAACTGGGGGACCTGCCTGAGCTGACCCATTGGCAGCAAGAAGGAGGCCCCACCAGGGAGGAACTCTGCAGGGAGCAGAAAGAGTGCCCCCCTCTAGTGGGTATGCGGCAGCAGGCTGCAGCCCAGGCCAATGGTGATCAGTCCGGTACTCACTTAATCTACTGGGAGAACGACCTCCTGTACTCAGAGCCTAAGGTTGCTGAACCTGGGTCAGCCCGTGCGCTGGTGGTACCCCAGAAGTTCAGAGCCTTCCTACTGGGACTGGCTCACGACGTTCTGTTAGCAGGGCATTTGGGGCAGGACAAGACCTTCGAAAGGCTTGTCACCCACTTTTATTGGCCTCAAATGCGCAGGAGTTCTGACACTCACTGCAGGACATGCCAGACTTGCCAGGCAAGTGGCAAGAGTGGAAGGAAGCTGAAGGCTCCACTCCAGCCTTTCCCTGTGGTCAGTACCCCATTCCAGCGAGTGGGGATTGACATCGTGGGGCCACTGGACCCCAAGACAGCCATGGGCAACAGGTTTATCCTGGTCTTGGTGGACCATGCCACCCGGTACCCTGAAGCCATCCCTCTGAGGACAGTGACGGCCCCCGTGGTGGGACGGGCACTGATGGGAATTTTCTCACGAGTAGGATTCCCTCTAGAGGTGGTGTCTGACAGGGGGACCAATTTCATATTGAAATATATGAAATCCCTTTGGCAAGAGTGTGGTGTGACATACAAGTTCACCACCCCGTACCATCCCCAAGGAAACGGGTTGCTTGAGCGATTCAACCGAACCCTAAAGGGCATGATTATGGGTCTTGAGGAACCCATGAGGCGTAAGTGGGACGTCCTCTTACCATGCCTTCTCTTTGCGTACCGTGAGGTGCCACAGAAGTCTCTGGGGTTCAGTCCCTTTGAGCTTCTGTATGGCCACCCAGTACGAAGACCTCTTAGTCTGGTCAAGGAAGGCTGGGAGCAATCTCCCAGGAAACCTCCCCAGAATGTATATAGTTACATGCTGACCTTTCGGAACCAGACTAGGCGTTTCAGGCAACTTGCTGAGGCAAATCTGGAAGCCAGCCAGGAGGAAATGAAGCGGTGGTACGACCAGAACGCCACTCTGGTTGAGCTTCAACCTGGTCAAAAGGTATGGGTCCTGGCCCCTGTGGAGCCTTGTGCACTCCAGGACAAGTGGACAGGACCCTTTGAGATTGTGGAGCGCAAGAGTTCTGTCACCTACTTGGTGGACTTGCAGTCTCCCAGGAACCCCTTGAGGGTCCTCCATGTCAATCGACTGAAGCCCCACTTGGAGAGGTCCGAAGTGGTGTGGTAAATATTTAAATTACCTGTACTATTTTTTATGCGGTAAAGTCTAGTAAGAATAACTCAGTCAAAATAAGAGGCAGAATCCGTGGTATTAGAGGTTCTGAAAAGGGCTTTATTCCTTACAAAGGAATTATGGTTCGAACCAGGCAATCTTATTCCATCACCACGAAGGTTCAGGAAGGGATAGGCAATACATTATTGACAAGTAACAATATATATATGAAAAGCATTGCATTAAGACAGATGCAGGAGGCGTAACAGCTGATAATACAGATAAGAATACACATACGTAATGAAAATGGGCGTAATAACAGGCGTATACTAGAAACGTCATTTAAAATGATGTCACAAGTGGGTGGATCCATAAGAGAATCCTGCAGTGTCAGCAGAAATATTTGGCAGAGATGCGCGCGCAGCCGCATGACGTGTGATTGACGTGCAACTAGAGGGTGAAGGGGAATTGACATTTAGCTCTACATGTGGAGACAGAAGTCTGGGGGTCAGGTCAACCTAATCCCAAATCGTATCTAATATCTTTGTTTAAGGAACTGTTTTATCCAAAAGGAAAGGTCTCTCGGACGGAATCTATTCTATACTGACTGTTAGTGCATGTACAAGCGTCTATGTGTCTACATGAGATGCGAGGGGGCAGGAATCTTCCATGGTAACAGGGGCTATGAATTACTTGCATAAAGACAGCGAGGCCGAGCTCTTTGCTCGGTAGCTGGAAGGATGTTTACCTAAACTACTAGACAGGAATGCATTGGATGAGGAGCGGAGCAGATAACTTGAAGGCTGAATACAGTTTTTGGCAGGCAACGGGCCGCGTCAGGCACCGTTAGCCGCGCAGGGAGTAGGACAAAGTTCATGGATACGGATGCAGGTCCAAGCTGGAGCATTTCAGAGGCAGAAGCAGGAAAAGGCTTGATGGCAGAATTCAGGGCCTGCTCGCCTGAACTGTAAAACGTGAAAAGTGAACCATATAAAGTCGGTGGCCAATCATACTTAGGAATGGAATATTCGACCCATTCATGGCGGATCTGAAAGAGGACATGTTGACGTTGGACGCACATGTATTTGCGTCTTCATAGCTGGAACTGGAGGGAACATACATGTACTTGTAGCATGTACATGGAGCCGTTGGGGTCTAAGATAGGGGACACAATTGACCATAAAAATTCATATTTCCTCATTCCCTCCTTGTCCCCTACGGACCCTTATGAAATATCCATCTTCATCAATCCATCAATCTGTTCATATAGCATCATTTGTTCTTCTTTCTTCTTCCGGGATCTTGAATGAAAATTCGAAGGCGGGATACACGATGTGGCACATAGACCACAAATCGCTGGCCCACATTGTAGACACAAGCAGCAACTGAATAGAATGAGAAAGCCAATACCTAGGAAGGATAGGATCCTCCATCCCCAGGCTGACAACACGCTCCAGAACCAACCGGACCAAGTCCAGGTGCCTGGATTCTGGTGTATCTGGCTTACGATCTTATGAAGTCGAGTTATGGCTTTATATACTGACGGCGCGTTTTCTGGTATGAAAACACAGCAACTTGATCCGATGACCCTACAAGCTCCGCCCCTATCGGCCAGGATGACGTCAAGGACAAGACGATTTTGAAGAACAACAATCCGCATCGCAGACTGCTCCTCTGTTAAGTTGCCTAAGGCGGAAGTAGTTTCATTCACTACTGCTTCAAGGGTTCTAGTTAATCTACGTATCAACTTACTATTAGTGACTGTACCTATGTAGGGAAAGAAACCTTTATTGAAATCTGTATATTGCTCCCATGCTGTTTCAGTGTAGTCGACAATCGGGAGATCTCTCTGCTGTCTATTGTGTACTAAATGGGTATTCCTATGGTAATCAGGCGGGGCTAGGAAAACAGGTGGCAGAAGGAATGCAATGTAACAGGTACCATCCCAATCTAGGGGTAGGCGTATGTATACGGTGTGACCACAGATGAAGTAGGAGTGACGAGAAGCTCTAAATGTAGATTTGCCTTTATCACTGAATTCTATTACAGTGGTACATTTACTATGACCCATGTGTATTGAACCATTCTTTCTTACACATAATTCGCCTCTAACTGGAAATACTGACATAGCGGGCAAGATTGGTGTAGCTTCGGATTCAACATTCAGGATCATGAGATTAAGTGTAAAGTTACCTAATCCATATACTTCATTTTCTAGATCAGTTCCTGTTCTTTGGGGAAGTCCCTCCTTGTTAGGGTAGCAGACTTTAAGTAAAACTAGGTTCAGGTTTCCCCAAACCCAGTTGTCTTGATAAACTACTGAATTTGAATCTAGGAAATTAATCAAACTAAACCATGCTCCACAGGAGCCATTGTGTGTGAATGGATACGGAAAGAGAGGCAGAACTCCCTTGTATTTCTGATAGGGAGGGAGTCGGCCACATATCCAACAATTTGTAGCATTGCTGGTCTGATGAGAATGATGTAACATACTAATGAATGTGTTGTTGCGCAGCGCAAATCTATAGGACAACTCATGCGGGGGTAATTCGCTAAAAGAATGTTCGGCAGTAGCATTGAAAGCACGCTTGGAAATAGGGTAATACATGTGTAATAATATACTGGCAATGATAATCAGAAGACTTAGAAAAAACATAATTAACAATGTCACTATGCAGTGACTACGAAGTGATTTACAGTACGCATGTTTCTTGAGCTGTTTCTGTCTATTTCTCTCTCTATTTCGGTCTAGAGGATACATGTCAGAGACAAATTCAACCGATTCACCTTGGAGAGGACTTAAACAATCAAATTGTCTGACTTGCTAGACCTTAGTTTCAGTTTATAGTTTTCCTTTTCTGTCTTGTCAACCAGGGGGAGTTTTGAGTCAGTCTGTGAGGGAATGCAGGGCTGATAATTCAAGTCGGATGATAGTCCATGAAATTTTTTGATATGGCTCGAGTGCAACCACCCTTTACGTCCCTCAATCTTCACAGCTGTCCTTGTGGTCAATAAGACGAGTTTAGGCGATTGCCAGCGAGGCTCCAGCGGGTTCCTTCTGTCGAAGTTCCTTATAAGTACAAGATCTCCCGGAACCACGTCATGGGGCTTCACCTCAGTGTTATCGGGAAAAGCTGCAGCTACCTGTGAACGACAAGATTGTAGTGCAGACATCAAGGAAGCCAGGTAATCTGTCAGCATATTACAATCAACATCAGTTATTTTACGGGGTATAGGCGTCCCCCACATATTTGGTGGTCTACCGAAGATCACCTCATACGGGGATAGCCCTGTTCGAGAGTGTGCTACCATTCTCATGTAAAAGAGCGCAACTGGTAAAGCTACTATCCAGTCGACACCTTTTTCTCTACATACTTTGGACAGTCTAATTTTCAAAGTTTGATTATGCCGCTCCACGAGACCTGCTGCCTCGGGATGTCGGACACAGTGGAATTTCCATTGATAGCCTAACAAAAGTGAAACATGTTTCATTAGCTCGGATGAGAACGGTTGGCCATTATCTGAGTACACGACACGGGGCAAACCATATCGTGGGAAGAATTCTCAAACTAACTGTTTGGCAGTAGTCGGGGCAGTGTAATCTGAGACGGGATACGCCTCTGTCCACCGGGAAAGAGCGCATACAACTACGAGGACATATTTGAATCCTCGACATCGTTCCATCTGGATATAATCCATCTGGAGGACTTCAAAAGGGTGATCGGGGGGTTGAAATCCACCTTGTTCTACAGGTACGCCTTTTCCTGGATTGAACTGACAACAAATCATGCAGGTACGTACTTTCTGTTTAGCTGCTGCTCGCAAGTGTTTATTGAACCAAATGTGTTGAATACTGTCTAGCATAGCTTTCTCTCCTAGGTGCGCTGGACTATGTATTGTGTTAATGATGACTTGAACCATTGAGTCGGGGAGAAACCATATAGATTTTCCCTTCGTCATCCATCCTTGATCCGTTTGGATCCCTCCTAATTCAGTCCATCTCTTTATTTCTTCTGGTGTAGCATGTGTCTGTATGTCAATTACATCAAGGGCGGGATCCTTAACTGTCATGCAGCGTGTTGGTGTCGGAACTATTGTCTTTGTCGTGTCAGTTGTATGAGTCTGATTCTGAGCAGTCTGTTTAGCTGTTCTGTCAGCTAGGTCGTTACCCTGAGAAATAATGTCAGTCACTTTTGTATGGGCTTTACACTTCATAATCGATATTGCAGTCGGCAGATGTATTGCATCTAACAGAGCTTGAATAAGGGGACCGTGCTGGATGTGGGCACCGTGAGAAGTTAAATAACCTCTCTCTCGCCAAAGCACGCCGAAGTCATGGACGACTCCGAATGCATAACGTGAATCTGTGTATATGTTGACTTTCTTATTTTTGGCTTGAATACAGGCTTGTGTCAGAGCGATGAGCTCTGCTGCTTGAGCTGACAAGGTATCTATACAATTTGTTTCAATAACTTCAGTGTCTGTTGTGACTGCATAAGCGGCCACTAACTCTCCTGTACTTGTTCTCATGCATGAACCATCTACATACAATGTCAGGTCTGGATCTGATAATGGAATATCTGTCAAGTCTTGTCTGGGTTTCGTCGTAATAGTAATAACTTCAATACAATCATGTGCCAGCGGGTCTGTTCCACTTAATGGCAAAAGTGTGGCAGGATTTAATGTACTACAACGTCTGATTTCTATGTGTGGCTGGAACAATGTCAATTCATAACCCGTCAGTCTTGCTATAGTCAAGTGTTGTGTTTGGGTTCGGTTCAAGAGAACCTCTACTGCGTGTGGTACTTGTACTGTCAATTGATGTCCTAACACTATGGCATCACTTTGTCTGATTGCTAAAGCTGTTGCTGCGACTGATTTCAGGCACGCAGGAAGAGCCTGGGCTACGGGATCTAATGTACTGGAAAAGTAAGCACATGGCTTGTGTGATCCTGCTTGTTCCTGCGTGAGTACTGACAAAGCAGTACCTTCTCGTTCAGTAACAAAAAGTGTAAAACGTTTGCTGTAACATGGTGTTGCTAAAACAGGTGCTTGACATAAAGCTTTCTTTAAGCTTTCAAAAGCTTGCGTATGTTCCTGAGTCCAAGGGAGGACAGTCGATGTCGCTGCCTCCTGTGTTGTCAACTGAATGAGAGGTTTTGCTAGAAATGCATATTGAGGGATCCACTGCCTACAGTACGAAGTGAGGCCAATGAATGCCCGTACCTCCTTTTGTGTCTTGGGTGGCGGCATGTTAACAATTAACTGGATACGGTCGGGTGTAAGCTGTCTTCCCCCCTTGGACAGCAAGTGCCCAAGGTACACAACTTGCTGGACACAGAATTGCAGCTTTGAAGGGGACACTTTGTGCCCCTTGTCGGCTAAGAAATGTAAAACCGTCAGTGATGCTTTTTCACATTCAGGTTCGCTTCGGGCGGTGATCAGCAGATCATCGACGTATTGAAGCAGGGCAGTGTTAGCAGGCATGTGGATACTGTCAAGTTCTCTTTTCAGTGCTTGGCTATAGATGCTGGGGCTTTCTGTGAATCCTTGAGGTGCGCGTGCAAATTTAAAACTTCGTCCATTTAAACTGAATCCGAACAAATATTGGCTTTCCGGATCGATTGGGACGCTAAAGAAAGCGTTCTTGAGGTCAATTACAGTAAAGAACGTTGCTTCTGAATCTATGGCTGTTAGCAATGAAGAGATATCTGGGACCACGGGGTATTGTGGTACAATGCATTTATTTAATTCTCGCAGATCAATAACTAATCGATATACTGGTGGTGCTTTTGGGTCAGTTCGTTTAAGAATCGGAATTATCGGGGAATTACATACATTGGAGTCGGTTTCCACAACCACTCCTTGTGCAATGAGCTCGTCAATGATTTGCAGTAAAGCCACTACAGCATCTGGGGGTAACTTGTATTGTCGTATTCGTGGTAGTACCACTCCTGTTTTGAGTGTGACTCGATATGGTGTAATGTGCATACAACCTACATCAGTGGGGCCTTGCGCCCATAAATGTGTGGGTAAATTCTGTAACCGGTGATCCATGTCTCTGGACACATAGTGACCTTTAAAGTCACGCAAAAATAGTCATACTCCTTCCGGAGAACAACATATTACAGCTCCTAGAGCCTTCAATGTTTTTATACCTAACAAGTTTTCTGGACATGATTTAGTAAGCAATAGATCTGTAGTTCGTGTTAATGGACCGACTGTGAATGCAAGTGGTTGCGATACTTCGTTAATAGTGGGCTTTCCTGAAAAACCAAGGGAAATATTTTGTGAGCCTGAGAGGGGTGCCCCTGGGACTTCGCTGTGACTGATAGTGGTTCTGCTAGCCCCTGTATCGAGTAGAAACTTTCTGTCTTTCCCTAATACGTGACTCTGTACGTAAGGACCTTCTTGATCTACGGGAACCTCAATAAGGGGTGGGCCAACTTCCCTCTCTAGGCTATTTCATGTGTAGCGCTGATACTCTGGATAGTCATTTTGTGCATACTGGTACATCTGTTGTGTCGTGTTTTGTGTTGCAGCAATAGGCTGTGGCTGTTGTTGTGGTTGTGGTGCGGTCTGTTGTGGAACTGGCATAGGTTGCGCCTGCTGAGGGACTTGTTGTTGGATCTGATCCTGTCTAGGCGGACGTGGTCTCTCTTTCGTTATACCCGTAGAGATATTATGTTTTAGAACTGCGCAATCGTGTATATAATGACCTGGCTGTTTACAATAGTTGCATGTCCCTCTAACAGGACCTACTGAATCATTGGACTGTGTTGTACCCTTTTTATGACCGTCAGCTGGAACTGACTGAGCAACAAGCATTTTCATTTTCGTGTCTTTCATACGTCTTTGTTCATGTTCTTGTTCTTCTCTAATTCTATTGTGATGATATTGTAACATTTGTAACATCTGTGACGGTGTGTTACCTTGCCAAGTACTCTCGAATTTTAATACTCTACTCTTAACTTGGGGCAGGGAATTCTCAACTAACTTTGTCACAAACAGATGTGGATACGACTCACTACTTGCTTTTATGCCACTATTAATACCAAAACATTTTTCAAATCGGGAATAGAAATCACTAGTGTCTTCATCTTGTTTTTGTTTACAGGCTGAAATTGCACCCCAGTCTTCCTTTTTCGTAGTTAATAAACGTGGTAGTACCTGCACTAATAATCCTGGTAATGCTGTAGTCTTTTCCCCAAGCCCTGAACCTGCAGCTCGGGCTTTTTCTTCGTTTTCTAATGCTGTCCACTCTATCTTTTGGTCTCCCACCTCCCATTCCTTTTCTTTGAGTTTCTCGTAAATACCGGCAGGCAATAAAACTTTCAATATTTTCATAATGTCAGGATAAGTATACTCTCCCATGAGTAACATGTCTTTTATCTCACGGTGGAAACCTGCTGGGTCTTTGTCATGGCTAGGTACTACTTTCTTCATTTCTAATAATTCAATTTTAGTTATAGGCGTGTACACAAACACGCGTTTAAAAGTATTGTCCTCACCTCTCATTGGGTGCACTTCGCGTAAGGGATTCTGTCTGTCTATGTGATACGTTTTTCTTTCCAACTTGGGGGGAACTGAAACATGTTCTGGGCATACGAAGACAATGTACTGGTGTCGATATTCTAGAATTTCTTTAATTAAATCAGTACCTGAACCTCTCCATTTATTCGTGAGTAATTCTATCAGTATATCAGGTAGGGGACCAGGATCGGAGTGTTGGCTTCTATATAATATAACGAGGTGTTGTATCATGTATATACCAGCTAAACGCTGTTCGTCTGGGTTAAGATTAAAAAACGTGTGTGCTAACGCATCATCACTGTATTTTTCAGAACTGTCAGCCCATTGTACTGCTGACCTGGCTAATTCTTGTTCATCCATAGAATCGAGCATATGATACCCCCTTCGGTCTCGAAGTAATTTATCAGCAGCTTGGAATAGGTGTTCAGGGGACTTCGTATTTAACATAGGGGCTTGAAAATGTCTGTTACATTCTGGACGTATCGGACGTATCGGGTCATTAAAGTATCTGGTATTGTTACAAGGTCTTCCCCTACCTACATAAGCTATCGTTTCTAATTGTCCTGTGGGCATTTCTGATTCTTCCTCCTCCTCTCCCTCTGATTCAGTTTTGTCTGCCTCCAATCTGGCTTTATGTACTCGTTCTACTTCTTTGCGGATCTTTCGGCACATAGCTACTATACATGTCTGTTTATCATGTTTTCCCTCCGATATATTCTGACCCCATCTGGTAAGTACTTGCATTTCATCCTGGTCTACCTCGGACCTATCTCTGTCTCTGATCAAGCAGTTTATGAAGAAGCGTAACAGTAGTCTCTGTATATCCACTTTCTGGTATTCCATGGCTTCGTCAATACTTTCAGGGCCTTGCCCTGTTTGGACAAAGCGATATATATTGTCTAAATGTGTAATCATTCCTGGTAGTGTCGTTAAATACATTGAAGCTCGTCGTATACGTAGTGATGATAGCAGCATTCTGTCATTTTTACCGGGCACCGGATCATATCTACAATCTACAAGATGTTCCTTAAACATGTCGGACGTTGCTATTTGGGGTGTACGTTGGTTTGCTAAATCTCTAAGAGACGATTTACTTCGTAATGGTGGCGTGGCGAAAATTGCTGCCGCACCTCCTGTCGCACCTTCTGAGGTGCTAGGCATAAAAGGATTTGTGGGATGTAAGGTAGAAACTGTGGATGCAGGAAAAGTTGGATTGTGCGGAGGAGTTTGTGGTTGCGGAGTTGGGGGCGGATGATCTCGGTGTTGAGCACCATCGACAGGTGGCGTGTGTGGTGGAGCATTAACATATTCGGGAGCTACATCGTCTAAATAGGAGGAAAGGAAAATATCTTTTGCGGTCTTGGGATGTGCTTTAATCGGGAGTAATGGGGGTGGCAAATCTTTCGGTATTTCCGGGGTGGCCTTAGGTAAACCTTCGGCCAAGAAAGGATACATACCATTCATAAGAGCGTTTTGTTGTCTGTCTACTTGTTCTGTTTTTACTCGGATACCTTCCTCAACTAATACATTTTCTCGAGCTTTATTTGAGTTCTCCCTACTTTTCTCCTCCAGTCTGAGCGCTTTCTCTGTGCGCCTATGCGATTCTTTACGCCATAGTTCAATGGCATCTTTCTGTGACTGTCTGGCTTTCTTTTTCCATAATTCTTCTTCTACTCTCATGATGCAATCTGCATCCCATGTCCCAGCTACGGGCCACTTCTGACTTTCTGCTAGATCCTTGGTGTAGTCTACCCATAAATCAAGATATAGTACGGCATCTAGGCCATGTTTATGATACATAAAATACCCTGGAGTGTCCCTAGGTGGAATGGGAACAGCTTCTTCGAGTACTCCTTTTCTAGTTTTGATCTGTCTTAATTTTGAAAAGAACGGCATCTTTAAACCTTGCTACTTGATTCTTTCTTGAACTGGACTTGAACACAATTAATACAATAAACACAATAATGAACACTCATTCATACCACAATTTTTAAACACATTAAAACATTTGACATTTAACATTTAACATTTAACGAACAATGATAATTAGAAGAAAACTAGTTACTGACATAGTACTAATACTAGGTAATACTGAATTATATACATATGAACATACTGGATATACTGCTAAACAGTACAGATACACTGCTAAAACAGTGCAGACCGGATCTGTGTACCCAAACCCGTCAGGACCGGCACAAACCAATGTGCACGTCTAACTGCCTCCCCAGCAATGGTACTCACCGGGTAGCACGGAACGGAAGGCCTCGGAACTGAACTGAACTGGACCGGACTCGACTCGACTCGGAACTTCGGAACCTGGTGGGCCTCTGTATACCTCGGATCTTGCTCTCTCAGCTAGGCTCTGGTCGGGATACTTCGCACTTCTCACCGCCTCGTCTGGGTGTTGATCGCAGCCTCAGTCACCCCCGCTTGGCCGGAGGGAGATACAGGAAATCCTGCGGGTACGCGTTTTTGTCCGTTCAGCTGTGGTAGGGGACCGGGCCTGCAACGCACCTCCGGCGCGTGAGATGAGAAAGTGTCCCTATTCGGGCGCCAATTTATGTGGTAAATATTTAAATTACCTGTACTATTTTTTATGCGGTAAAGTCTAGTAAGAATAACTCAGTCAAAATAAGAGGCAGAATCCGTGGTATTAGAGGTTCTGAAAAGGGCTTTATTCCTTACAAAGGAATTATGGTTCGAACCCGCCAATCTTATTCCATCACCACGAAGGTTCAGGAAGGGATAGGCAATACATTATTGACAAGTAACAATATATATATGAAAAGCATTGCATTAAGACAGATGCAGGAGGCGTAACAGCTGATAATACAGATAAGAATACACATACGTAATGAAAATGGGCGTAATAACAGGCGTATACTAGAAACGTCATTTAAAATGATGTCACAAGTGGGTGGATCCATAAGAGAATCCTGCAGTGTCAGCAGAAATATTTGGCAGAGATGCGCGCGCAGCCGCATGACGTGTGATTGACGTGCAACTAGAGGGTGAAGGGGAATTGACATTTAGCTCTACATGTGGAGACAGAAGTCTGGGGGTCAGGTCAACCTAATCCCAAATCGTATCTAATATCTTTGTTTAAGGAACTGTTTTATCCAAAAGGAAAGGTCTCTCGGACGGAATCTATTCTATACTGACTGTTAGTGCATGTACAAGCGTCTATGTGTCTACATGAGATGCGAGGGGGCAGGAATCTTCCATGGTAACAGGGGCTATGAATTACTTGCATAAAGACAGCGAGGCCGAGCTCTTTGCTCGGTAGCTGGAAGGATGTTTACCTAAACTACTAGACAGGAATGCATTGGATGAGGAGCGGAGCAGATAACTTGAAGGCTGAATACAGTTTTTGGCAGGCAACGGGCCGCGTCAGGCACCGTTAGCCGCGCAGGGAGTAGGACAAAGTTCATGGATACGGATGCAGGTCCAAGCTGGAGCATTTCAGAGGCAGAAGCAGGAAAAGGCTTGATGGCAGAATTCAGGGCCTGCTCGTCTGAACTGTAAAACGTGAAAAGTGAACCATATAAAGTCGGTGGCCAATCATACTTAGGAATGGAATATTCGATCCATTCATGGCGGATCTGAAAGAGGACATGTTGACGTTGGACGCACATGTATTTGCGTCTTCATAGCTGGAACTGGAGGGAACATACATGTACTTGTAGCATGTACATGGAGCCGTTGGGGTCTAAGATAGGGGACACAATTGACCATAAAAATTCATATTTCCTCAGTGGGCATGCTCTTGGCCACAGATGATGGGACGGAGGAGGAGTCTGAGCCTCTTCCTGAACTCCTGGTAGCCTCAGAGCTAGACGGGTCAGTGGATGGAGTTAACCATTCACCCACCCTGACCCCTGAGCAACAGGATGACTGCCGCCAGCTGCTGGGGCAGTTTCCTGACCTGTTCTCCCTGGTTCCTGGTGTCACAGATTGGTGCGTCCATGATGTGGACACAGGAGACAGCTTGCCTGTGAAGCACAAAGCTTACAGAGTAACTGACAGGGTCAGAGCCTGCATCAAAGAGGAGGTCTCAAAGATGCTTGCTCTTGGGGTGGTTGAGTCCTCCAGCAGTCCATGGGCCAGCCCAGTGGTCTTGGTCCCAAAGGCTGCAATGCCGGGTGCCACACCCGAACTCCGGTTCTGTGTGGACTACAGAGGACTCAATTCGGTCACCAAGACTGCTGCGCACCCCATCCCCAGAGCTGATGAGCTCATTGATCGGTTAGGGGCTGCATGGTACCTCAGCACGTTTGATTTAACGTTTGGGTACTGTCAGATCGCCTTGACTGATGGGGCCAAGGAGAGGTCCGCATTCTCGACACCAGATGGGCACTACCAGTTCCGGGTTATGCCATTTGGGATGAAGAATGCCCCTGCCACCTTCCAGAGGTTGGTCAACCAGGTGTTGGCTGGGCTGACCGAGTTCAGCGCCGCCTACCTGGATGACATCGCAGTGTTCAGTGGCACATGGAAAGAACACCTGCAACATCTCTGGGAAGTGTTGATGGCACTGCGCAAGGCAGGCCTCGCGATCAAGGCAAGCAAGTGTCAGATCGGGCAGGGTTCCGTGGTGTACTTGGGACACCAAGTAGGGAGCGGCCAGGTGGCGTCCCTACAACCCAAGATCGAAACCATCCTGGCTTGGGAGCCCCCAAAGACCCAGATGGAGGTGAGGGCCTTTTTAGGACTCACAGGGTACTACAGGAGGTTTGTCAAGGGGTATGGCAGCATCGTTGCCCCCTTGACAGAGCTGACTTCGAAGAAGCAGCCCAGAAGAGTGATATGGACTGACACCTGTCAGAAGGCTTTTGACACCCTGAAGACTGCCATGTGCACGGCACCCGTGCTCTTGGCTCCTGACTAGTGCAGACAGACGCATCAGAGCATGGTGTAGGGGCTGTTCTCTCATAGATGACTGAGGAGGGCTGGGACCAACCTGTAGCCTTCATTAGTAGGAGGTTACTTCCACGGGAACAAAGGTGGAGTGCAATCGAGCGAGAAGCATTTGCTGTGGTCTGGGCGCTGAAGAAGCTAAGACCCTACTTGTTTGGGTCTCACTTCCGGGTTCAGACCGACCACAGGCCCCTCAGATGGTTGATGCAAATGAGGGGTTAGAACCCAAAACTGTTGAGGTGGTCCATCTCCCTACAGGGTATGGACTTTACGGTGGAGCATCGCCCTGGCACAGATCACGCCAATGCTGATGGTCCGTCCAGGTTTTTCCGCCTTAGTGAAGAGGAACTCCCTGGGGTAGGGTAGTTAACCCCACATTTCAGCTGGAGGGGACACGTGTTAGACCTGGCACCTTGGCGTGAGTTTCCCTTCCACTTTTTGCTTATGTGCCTCATTGTGTTTTGTTGGTGTTAGCTGCTCAGGGCACTGTGCCACTGCTAATCAGTGCCACAGTGCAAGTGCTCCCTTTTGTAAAATGTATACATTGATTGGTGTCCATGTTTGGCCTATTTGGTTTACTATCAGCCCCTAGTAAAGTGCACCAGGAATGCCAGGGCTTGTAAATGCAAATGCTGCTGGTGGGACTGCAGCACTGGTTGTGCCACCCACAGAAGCAGCCTGGTAAAATGTGTCTAGGGTCTGCCATTGCAGAACCTGCGCGCGGTCTGGTACTGTTGCGCTGATTGCGCAAGTGCACCTACTTGCCAGTCCCCAAACCTTCACTTAACTACATATTAGTCACCCCTCTGGTAGGCCCAAGGGCAGGGTGCATTGTAGGTATAAGGTAGGACATGCCCTGATGTGTGTGGCATGTCCTAATAGTGAATTACAGCCATTTTCGTTTTTCACTATTGAAGGCTACCATGCTCTCCAAAGGCCAGAATGGGCTGCTGGAATTATTACACGCTGTAATCCCAGTGGACTCAGAGAGCATGGTAGAAAGTCAAGTTTAGTTTGCCTGAACTCAGAAAAATAAAATACTTCTTTTAGTAAAGTTTATTTTAATATCCTATGTTTGTAAATACTACTTTTAGAAAGTTAGTATTTACTGACCTGGCCATTTCAGTCCGCTTCTGCTGTGTGTGTGTTCTGCCCAGTAACAGTAAGGAGCAGGGCTGGGGAATTCCAGGAGACAGGCTGGCTGCCAGGTGGTGGGTAGAGAGATTACACCAGGATGGGTGGGAGGAGTACACCTTGACTCTGAATAGACCTGTGCTCTGCCACCACAATGCCGGCTCTGCCACCTGTGGAGCGGCTGATGTCTCTGCCCTGCTGCTGAAAGGAAAGAGCAGAGTCACCACAACAAAGTGCTCCAAAACCGGACTGAGCCAGGCCCAGGCCCCCTGGCGACAAAGAACAAAAGAAACTTGCTATAAAAGAAGGAGCCCTGCTCCTAAGAAATCAGATCCTGTTTGCGCCAAGAAGAAACTCTGCCTGAAGAGAAGGAGTACTGTCTCTAAGCCTGAGAGACTGGCCTGTGGTGGGTGCCTTGCTGCTAAAGGAGAGGAAAAGACTGAAGAAGAAACTTTGATTCAACTTGTGCTTATCAAACAATCTCCAAGGGCTCGCTTGTGAACTTGCCCCCTGAACTGCGCCCCAGGAACAGTGGGCGCTACCTTTCCCCTGGAAGAAGAGAAGCTGCTGGAGGTGATTCTGCAAACGCTGACCCCAGAGAACCTGTGTGTCCCTCATCTGAGCACCGCGACTTCTGCCACCGGGGCTCCTGTGAGCACAGTAAAGGCCTGCCTGCGTGGCCCGAGCACAGCAAGCAACTGCCCCCCGAGCCGTAGCTCGAAAAGTAAGGAAGAGACTGACCAGGCTCCAAGCACCGAGCCTCTGCGACCCCTGACCGTGGAGATTCCTGTAAGGACCTGCAACGCACTGTTCATCGCCTGAGCGAAGCCGACAGCGCTGAGACGCGCTGGAAATCACCCCCTGCCTGCCCCTCTTTCTCCCGACCTCGTTGTGTGCCTGGGAACGTCCTGAAGTGCCCCACGAAGCATCGCCGCCCACTGACCACGAGGGACAACAACGCGACGTGGGACACTCCTCTGTGGACTCCTGAAAGCCTCGACGAACATTGCCCCCAAAGAACAAGGTACCGTAAGCCGCAGCGCCTCTGTACGCAGCTGCCTTCGCTGTGTACGGCGATCGTCCCACTTCGCTTCACACGCGTGAAGCGTGAACTTTGGCAACGTGCGAACCAGCTTTATGAGGCGTCCCGACGAAGGTACGGCCCGTACAGCATTAAATACATTGACGGTGCTCACACGGGAAGCGTGAGGTTCAGCAAGAGGCGTACCGGACGTGTACGACGCGTACCTACGAGGGTACGGTCCGTATGGCTCACGTCCAGCGTACGCGTGCTCACGCGAGAAGCGTGAGAAACGGCACGATGCGTCCAAACAGCGGTACGAAGCGTACCGGAGGCACTACGAAGCGCACAACACCCCAAAGAAGCCTATTTTACGTAGAAAAGTGCCATTGTAAGACCTGTGGACTGCCTAAAAGTAATGCAAGTAACTGGAATCTCACTTAAGTAGAGAACTGTATTTTTGGAAAGCCTGCGTAAAGAAATCTTATATATAAAGAACTTTATTTTTACATAAATACAGCCTTGTGCCTCTGTGTGGTGGGTTGGTGGTTATTGTGGGGGACACCTTGAATGCTTAACCTAATGCCCTCTGGAATCTAGCCTGACTGCTCGCGCCACGTTACCAGGAGGGTGAGCAGGGGTTATTTTTAAAGAGGTAATCCTACGCCCTGACTTAGAGGAAAGGGTCCCTGCTTGTCGCAAGTGCATACCTGCGCCAACCAGAGACCCCGGATTCTAACAACGTGTAACGCCCTGAAAGCAATATCATATCTCAGGCACCCCAACACGAAGACCCTTAGCAACTTCAGTACTTGCTCGTTCCTTGCTTACTGTCTATTCTTAATCTCGACTAATGCCATGTTGTCTACTCTAACCAGTACTTTCTTGTGAGCCAACGCCTCCTCCCAAAGCGTTATTGCTACTACTAGGGGAAAAAATTCCAATAAGGCTATGCTTCTGCCCCCTCCTTTACAAAGTGGCAGCCATTGTTCCGCGCACTACCTTCCCTGTCATAACAGGCCAAAGCCTTCGCTGCCTGCTGCATCTGAAAGAATTTGCTCGTCCCATGTCAAGTCTTCCTCCCATGCCAGTGGCACTTCATTAAATGCCTCAAGAAACACAGTCCACATCCTCAAATCTTCTTTCACCCCAGCCGCGAGGCGCACATGGTTGGGGGGTAAGTGTTGCCCTGCTAATGCTCATCCCAACCTTTGGCAAAAAGTCCTCCCAGCCCTCATTACCCTGCACGCAAACTTGAGATGTCCTAACAATGCTTGTATGTCCTTACCTTTACTTTGACTTTGGATAACATGCTTTTCAACAATTCCAGAATTTTTGTCCTTTTCTCTTCCGGCAAGCAAGCCCGCATTGCCTTAGAATCGATTTCTATGCCCAGGAAAGACAGAGACGTACTTGGGGCCCATTGTCTTTTCGGGTGCCAAAGGCACCCCCAGTTCCTCCATTAGCTCATGGAAATTGTCCAGCGCTGCCTGGCATTCTGTGGAGCCCGGTGAACCTACAAAGAAGCAATCGTCTAGATAATGTGTCACTAGTTGATGACCTGTGCGCCGTGTATATAACCACTATAAAAATGTGCTGAAGCACTCACACAATGCACACGACATAGAGCAAACCATCGGCAATGCTTTGTCCATGTACCATTTTCCATCAAAATGGATACCCAGAAGATCCCAATCATCCGGATGGACTGAAAGCAACCGAAATGTCGACTTTATGTCACATTTGGCCATTGGTGCAGTTGCACCCGCGGTCACTACCAGTGACATGGCCACGTCAACTGATGAATAAGATACGGAGGCTGCCTCCCCATCAATGAAGCCATTGACCAAATTCCCTTCCGACCACGACAGATGTTGTATCAGTCTGTATTGTCCGACTTCCTTTTTGGGCACTACACCTATTGGCCAGACAATCAGGTTCTCCATTGGCCAATCATCAAAAGGCCCTGCCATCCTCCCTTCCTGCACCTCTTTGATCAATTTGTCCCGTACTAACTGTCTGTGTTCTGTTGCCGATTTCAAATTATCAGACCATCTTCTCTGTCTTGGACCCTTGTTACCCAAACTAAACCCCCATCTGAACCCCTTTCTCAAAACTTGTGCCGCTCCCTTGTCCTCATACCCTTGAAGCCCCTCTTCCACCTTATCAATTTTAACCGGCGTACAAGTCTTTGGGCCCAGGGCCCTGGGGCCCCTTAACCCCTAGTGTTCGTAAACAGGTGCGGATGTTCTGGTGTACCATTCCCTGACTGATGCCATTGCTGTCCTCCCTGTTGGTGTCCGCCCCCAAAGCAGTTGACCAATGCATGTGGGCCCCCGCATTTGGAGTATTCGTGACAAAATGTACAAAATTCCTGTGTGCACTGGCCCTTGTTAAAGTCCCAGCATGCCCCCCATGTCCCAGCTTGAGCCTTTCCCATGCCCCCCACCCCTCCCCGGGTGGATCTTCCTTGAAAGTGCCGATATACGATGGGTAAACGGCTGGCCGTAAATATGGTTTTGCCTCCCTTGGCCGCCCCCATAGTGTGTTGCCATAAATCCGTGTCTAATTCCCCCCATTTTGCTTCTGGATCCCAGGCCATTTGCGCCTTGAACTCCTTGTCGTATTGTGCCCATGTGGATACGCATGGGCACAATATCTGAGCCTTTCTAATCACATCCATGTACTTGAATAATGCTACGCAGCGCTCCGGGTACTTCTCACAATATACACTGGTGTAAATCAAGAAAGCCGCCATCCAATTTTCTATTGGCAGAGGTACTTTTGGCCGCTTGGCCAGCTCGTATTCCTCCTCTGTTGATCCCTCTTTAGACCTCACTTCCCTATGTAGGAATTTTAGCATTTCCACATATTCTCCTTTCCATATGCGCTCCTTTCTCGTAAGCATTAAATGTGCACCCAGGGGTTTCGTCACTCCCACATAAGGGAGTTTTTTAATTTTCAACTCTTTACTCTCCAGGTCCTCTTTTTTGTCTCCTGACTTGTCCCCTTCTCCTGTCACTTTGTCCGTGTTGGTTCCGCTCTCTATTTTAGTACTTTTTGTGTCCTCAACGTCTTTCGTCCCCACCCCTATGTCTCCTACATATTTTTATTTCCTTAAGTGCCCTCTTCCACCCCGTCCCTCCTTTCCCCTGTCCCTATTGACACCATCCTGGGTCTCTCTCGCACCCTATCCGTTTTACTTGGCTCCAAGGAGCGTGCCCATACAGTTGCAGTCCGCCTCGCCAGTGGCCCTTGGATATCAGATGTCCACAGTGCCCCTGCCGCTCACCCTCGCTTCTTCTGCGGCTTCTCCGCCAGTGCCTTTAACATACTAGCCAAGACGTGAGATTGCCCCCTGTTCCTGGACCTCCTCCTACCGCAGTCCCCCCTCCTCGAGGCTCTCCTTGTCATAATCTAATTCCTCTGGCTCCCCAACCTGGGGCCATTCCTGCGTGAACCATTCCCTGCAGGCCCTGCTGGACCCGCTACGCCCGCTTGGGGTGGAGCTGACTGTACACGCCGGTACTCTACCGGCGCCGCTGCCCATTCAATATCTTTCTTTGACGGCGCGGCGGTCCACCTTCACCCGCCGGTTGTTGGGGCCAGCAAGGTCATTCTGGGTCTTTGTCTGCTGGCCGCGACGGGCTCCCCCACCGTTATCGGGTACGCCTCTGGAGGTTCCACCCTGGCTTCGCCTTGGTGCCAAGGGACCGCTCCCAGCCCTGCCAAGTCAGCTATGCAGCGCTGCTCCTTGCCCGTCCAACTACTCCCTATACCTACCTTGCCGTCCCCAACCCCACTATAGCCTCATACCGACCTCCCCGCCCTTTCTTCTGCACTGGCCTATCGGGGGGGCATCCCCTCATCCTCTACCCCACTCCACTCTAGCCTGGCTACTATTACAGCGGACGCCTGCCCCTGCCCACGACCCATTCCCCCGACAGTCCCCTCCCCCCACTCTCGGGCCCCTAGAGTCTCCCCTTATCTGGCCCATGGACGGAGCGCCCTTCGGCAAGGGACCCCACTCGCCATATAAGCGTCTAGCTGACCCACCCTGTCCAGGCCCCTCACCTCTTCATTCCAGGCTGTAAAGATGTCAGTCCCTCCCAGGCCTGACTCCCCCAGCCAGCTCCAATTCCCCCGGCAGCTCGTCTTCTGAACCATCCCTCCTCCCTCCTCCCTCCTCCCTGGGCTCTCCTTCTCTCCCCAGGAAACTAACTCCAGCCTCCCCCCCACCCTCCCATAGCCGTCCCTTGTCCCAACCCCACCGTCTGACCGCCTGGGGCCTCACTCTAAAACCATTTCTTCATCTGACAGCTGAAAGGCAGGGCTCTCCTCCTCTCCCTCATAATGGGCCATCCAGCCGCCCCCAGTTAACCCATCCCTCAGGCCTTGTCCACAGCCCTTGCTAACTGCCAGCCCCCAGTAGCCTCTGCTTTGGGCTCCCAGCCAAGCAGGTCGAACTGGCCTTCCCCCCGCTCCCACCCGTGCCTGAAAACCTGGCCCCATACTTCTGATTGCCCCTCTCAGCAGAGAGGTCTTCAAAATTGAGGACCACGGCAGCCGTGAAAGACCACCCCGGCTTCGGAGCAAAACAGTCAACGAGCCGCCCTCCTTGACGTGGCCGCGCCCCCCGCTCCTCTTACGGCTATCAGCGGGAGCGGGGCCTCCTAATGGATGCGCCTCGGCAGCTGGGACCCACGCCCAGGGCTCTGAGATGAAACAAGCCTTTTCTCTGCCTCCCCCCACTGGGCCCCACCCCTGCTCCCTTTCTGGCTATTAGCGGGAGCGTGGCCTCCTAACAGACGCGCTTTGCAGCCCTGACATGCGCCCAGGGCTCCGAAGCAATAGGCGCCCAGGGCTCTGAGATGAAACAAGCCTTTTCTGTGCCTCCCCCCACAGAGCCCCACCCGGGCAAGGCCTTCTGGGCTCCAAGGCGGCCGATGCCTTCTTCTTTGCGGACTTGATTCCCGGCCCCACAGCCCCGTGAGGCTTCGCCAGGGACCAGCCCCCACCCCAGCAGCCTCACCGCCTTCCCCATCCCCCATGTGACGGTTGCACCCGGGGACGCTCTCCTGACATAAGAGCGGCCCCTTTCACTCACCGCCATGACTTTTTGCCGTTTTGGCGATGTGCACGCTGCCACTGCAGCGGCCACCCCAGCCGACACCTGTCGCATCAGGCATGCGGGCTCCACGGCCTCCGAGATCACAAGGTCCATTTGCCCGGCCTCGCTAAGGAGCCTCAACGCCTGCAGCACTCTAAAGTCCTCCATCTCAAGGTAAGCTCCTAAGTACAAATCACACTAAACTACCACCCCAACTAACCACTAGCAAAAGCCTGAAAAAATTTAACTACAGCACACGCTCCTAGCCACCAGGTCACCATACATAAAATGGTGGCTGGGAGTGGGCGCACACAGTCCTTATAGTTGAGCTACTCTTGGGCTACATTTTTTGAAGCCCAACTTCCAAAATGGAGATGGGGAGCTGCCCCCCGCCCCTCCCAAACCGCCCGTGGGGAGAGACCTCCCTTCGGTCGGTTGCCCCCCAAATTCTTTACCCCCTACAACCCCCCAACCCCGCCAACCTCTGGCCTGAGCCTTATTTTCGATGCTTGGGGCAGTTTGCACCTAAGCCTTCATAACTTTTTGTTCTCGTCAAATTTGCACCCTTTTCCCTTCTTGTTGGGGTTTCTAAAGTTACGCAGGTTTTGTAGGTACGCTGAGTCATTAAACATTTGGCAGGCAAGTTTTACGGCTGGACAGGCAACACGAAGAGGAAGTAGGTGGGAGGACGTGGCATGAAAATTAAATTATGTGACCTAGAGGTGTGATGTGGCAGTTGGGAGAAGGAATTCTTTCTGCTCATAATGCAAACAACCAGGGCTTTGGAGTGGGATGAAAACACTGGGGGGGTCTCTCATAGGGGTGTGGTCACTGTAATTAAGGGCGTGGCTTGAAACGCTTAAGCTAAAATTCTGTGTTTAGCATAGTGTGCTGCCCCACTGGTATTTTGCTGCTTGTGTCCATTCATCCAGATATATAACACAACAAGTAACATTACACCTACAACAAGCCAGGACTATTGGCTTTGTCAATGGTTGTAAGTTGCATAAGATAAATAATGCAACAACTATCACTTTGTGCTATATTATATTAAAAATGCTACTCACTCTTGTGGACGAGGTTGTGGCGTAATGATAGAGCAGCTGACCTTAGAGCTGAGAAAACAAGTTTGAGCCTGACGTACTGTGATTCAAGCTCCAAGTTTGCGCTACATCAAACTGAAAAACGAGTCTCTTTGAATCTTCATCAAAGGCAGGGATGGGTTGTACTGTTGCAGAGTGAAGGTTCTTTTTTTTCACCCTGAGGGTAAAATTGGAGAGCCCGATAGGGACCCGTCTCGGCTCCTGCTTTTAAAATTTGCCGGTGCTGAGCACTGGCAAGACCCAGCCCACTTAAAGCCCTGAAAATAACATGTCTTAGAAATCCTTCCATGCCGAACAAGGGTACATTGCAAGAGAATTTCTCTTCATATTTGTCATTCCTGCTGGATTTCTCTTAAAATGTTTTTGTTGCACTGATTTTTAGACATTTAGATGGACAAGACGGAGTATCTTTTATCTCCAGGACGGCCCTGCAGAGGTTTTGCATCTTTCTAAGGGCCTTAGTACGAGCTTGGTGGTCCTCCTGTTAGCCTGCCGCCGCCGTGCCGACAGGAGGACCGCCGAGCCCATAGTGCGCCTGCCGGATTACAAGTGTAATCCATGGCAGGTGGGCGGTGTTGCAGCAGTCTCACGGCGGTAGTCTGTTAGGCTCATTTTAGAGCCTTAACAGCAGACCGCCGCTGTGACAGTACCTGCAGCACATTCCTGCACGGTGTGGTATGCACCATGTCATGCATTCCATACCATGCAGGAACGGGGGTGCAATTCCAGGGGGGCACAACATGTGCCCCCCTGCATTCAACTTCAGTCCCAAAAGCGGCAGTGGGGCCTGTTAGAGACTTCTTACTTCCATGTTTGCTACTGTTTTCATGGCGGGTTCACCGCCATGAAGAGGGCGTTGAAAATGAAAGTCGGAGTATGATTGGCATATTCATGCCATTTCCAGACCGTCAGGGCTGTGGGATCCTTGATCCCAGCGGTCTCATGGCGGTCCTACTCCCACACTCCTAATACAGCTGACAACCCGCCTGTGTGGCAGTGGTCGGACTGCCACCATGAGTATGGCAGTCATGTGGACTGCCGTAATCGAAATAAGGCCCTAAGTCTTGTAGTCAGGATCAGGTCATGGTGAAGAGCCAACAGCAAAATCCAGGGCATTGTTGAGGTTCGAAAGAAACACAGCCAGCAGAGGTTATTGTAGTATAATCCAAATGAAGAATTGAATCAAGTATTGAAGTTGAAGTGAAGTTTATTTCCAAACCCCTGCACAGCGTCCTTCCTTGTAGGTACCAACAGCTGACTCACTACAACATTCTCAATTACAACATAGAGAGAATACATTCTAGAATATGAAGAGGACATAGTTCTAAATTAACCCTATGATAACATAACATTACATTACAATACTACACAATCCCCTCCGAAAATTAATAATACAAATTAATTTCTGGTTGATAGCATAATTATCATTGCTAAGATTTAAAGGAAACTGAGATGCTTCTAACCACCAAAAAGTCCTTACATTGGCACTACTCTGCTCCTTTTGATAATTAGTGTTTTTTACAGGAGCTAAACGACTAAAATGCCAAACTTCACTATTATGCGGTAAAGCAGTATTCTTCATAACCTTGACAACTTTTCTAGGTTCACTAAATCTACTTTCACCTTTCCTTGTTATCCTTCCACTTTTAATCCGGACCCAGTCTCCAGCACAAAGCATGGTTTCTCTAGTGCCATGTTTTTGGTCATAGTACTTTTTATTTTTTTCTTGAGACTCTGTTATGCGTCTGTTAACCTCATCAATGTAAAATTCAATCATTTCACTTCTTTTCATCCAACCATGATTGACTTTAGAATGAGGAATTCTACCTCTCATTAACGAAAATGGACTCACACCAACAGAACCATGGATAGTATTCCTATATGTCCAAATCCTTTTATTTAACTCAATATCCAAAGAAAAAACACTTTGATTGGCAAGTTGTATAATACCTTTAATACTGCGGTTCACCCTTTCAACTATACCATTACCTGATGCATGATATAAAGCAGTAAAACGTTGTTGAATTCCAGATGCCATGAGATCATTTTTAATTTCACTTGACTTGAACTGGACACCATTATCTGATAAGATGACAGCTGGAAACCCTTCCCTTAAAAAAATATTATCAAGAAATGAAATAACAGTTCTAGTATTGACACACTGTACAACCTTTAAATCCAACCGCCTTGAAAAAGTGTCTACAAGAACCAAGATGTACTTGCAAGAGCCATCTTGCCAAGTGATAGGCCCCATGATTTCAAGTATCAAGGAACGCTCTAGCCTGGTTCAAATCCTTTTTGAGTGGACGGACATTCCAGGTCTTTGATGGAGATTGTATTTCCTCAAGTAAACCCCTGGCCTGTGGGGTACCGCAGGGATCGTCACTTAGTCCTGCCTTATTTAATGTGTACATGAGACCACTGGCTGAGATTGTTCACCCATATGGTACTAAGATCATTACATATGCGGATGATACTCAGCTTGTGGTCTCCCTTGCACAAAGGAACTGTTTCATCGCACAGACCAACCTGACTGTCTGTATGGAAGAGGTCAAAAACTGGATGACGGCTTCATCCCTTAAACTTAACGGTGATAAAACCGAACTTATGTTACTCGGACCACCAGCACTGTCTACCATTGACCTTCTATGGCCTTCTAGTCTGGGCGTTCCGCCCATCCCAAAAACCAACATAAAAAGTCTTGGAGTCTGGCTGGACAAATCCCTGACCCTGAACATCCAAACAACCAAGACTTCTGCAACCTGCTTTGGAATCATCAGAATGCTGAAGAAAATTCTTCCGCTTCTACCGTTTGAAGCCAAGCAGGTTGTGATACAAGGCTTAATTCAATCTCGATTGGATTTTAGTAATGCCTTGTATCTAGGGTCACCGGAATATGTCCTGCAAAAACTTCAGCGCACTCAGAATTGTGCCGCGCACATGCTGCTTCAGCTTCCGTGTAGAGCATCAGTGGAGTCAGGACTGAGGATTCTGCACTGGCTCCCTGTCAGGGAGCAAATTAAATTTAAAGCCATGTGTATCTCTCACCAGGCCTTCTGGAAAACCGGCCCAAAGATCAACTATTGCCCGCTTTTTCCTTACCACCCCAGTAAACAACTCCGCTCTGCCAAAACATTCCTGGCTGAAGCTCCCAGGATCAGGAGATCAAGAGCAGGAGGTAGGTCCTTCTCCCAGAATGCAGCTAAACTATGGAACTCTCTCCCTCTATATCTCAGATCCGATTCCAACCTGCTATCTTTCTGTAAAAAGCTTAAAACATTCCTCTTAACTAAATAACTACCCCCGAAGCTACTACACCACGAGGTACTATCTTTTTTCTATCTTAGCGCCTGGACGCCCTTGGGCAGCAGTCGCGCTTAAAAAAAACCCTTTTCATTTCATTTCATTTGTAAATGTAAATGTAATACGTTCTTGTTGAGCGCAACTGCCACCCCAAGGGTATCCTGGCGCTATGCAACTACTTCCCATGGCAACTTGGGACACCCTAACAAACTCAAAGGCGGATTAAAGATTTATCAGATGTCTCACATTTGATACATGATCTAACAAATCTTTCAATTTCCATGTCAACTTTGGGCCACCAATACAATTCATTGAGCCTTTGTTTGGTACGTGTAATCCCTGAATGGCCCTCATGACATAAATTGATAATCTTTTCACATAAATTAATAGGAGGAATCACTTTGTCTCCACGAAGAGTCAAAGAATTAGAGACACTCAATTCATTACGGACCTCCCAAAATCATTTAAATTCATCCTTGACGCATCTTTTGTTCCATACCAATCCAACCATTAGTAACAAACTCCTTTACTTGACACAAAATTTCATCATCACTTTCAGAATTAAACCAACCTTAGTGAAACTGTCAAATACTCCAATAGTAGACACACTAGCAACAGAGCACTCATTCCAAGGATTGTTGTCGATTTCCATCAAAGGTAAAGCCATTCTACTAAGAAAATCAGCAGTAATGTTTTTAGCACCTGGAACATATTGGATATCATACATGAAGTCTTGTAGCCTCATAGATAGCCTTGCAATTCTTGCTGTAGCATTGATCAAACCTTCTGTAGTAAGAAGTTTGGTAAGTGGTTTATGATCACTTCGTAGCGTACATTTTCTGTCCCATAAAATTTTTCTAAAGTGTTCAAGTGCCTATACACATGCTAAGGTCTCTCGTTCTATTACAGAATACTTCTCTTCTGTAGGGGTAAGAGCACGGGAAGCAAATACAATTACTACTTCTTTGTGTTTGTCATCAATTTGAGTAAGAACACTTCCTAGCCCTCTACCGATAGCGTCGGTGGTGACAATGGTATTGGCTGAAGGATCAAAACCTTTCAAATTGGGTGCTTGTCTAATCGATTTCTTGATATTCTGAAAAGACAACTGACACAAATCATCCCAAATTAATTGTACTTTGTTTTTAGTAAAGATCTCATGTTATAAGTTTTCTCAGAAAATTTCTTGACAAATTTAGCGTAAAATTCCGCTAACCTAAAAAAAATCTTAAATCATCTTTAGATTTAGGTGCAGGTGTCTCAATGATAGCTTTAGTTAAACTGGTCTTAGGTCTAATGCCAGTGTCACTGATTTTACGACCCAAATAACTGACCTTCCATTCCGCAAATTTACACTTGGAAATTTCTGCTGTTACCCCTTTGCTTTGTAAAATATCCATTACATTTTTAAGTCGTTCATCATGAATTTTTTTACTGGAACCCATAACCAGTATGTCGTCTTGCAAAAAAATGACACCTTGCATATCTCCAAAAAGCTCCGACATCAATCTTTGGAACACTGCTGCAGCAGATGCAAGGCCAAAGGACATCCGTTGAAACTGAAAACACCCAAATGGGGTACAAAAAGCAGTAAGTGCTCTACTAGAAGGATGTAAGGATATCTGGTGAAAAGCACAGGATAAATCAATGGTGGAAAACAATTTAGCACCCTTCGTTAATTATAACATTTCATCAATCCTATGTAAAGGAAATTGTTCCACAATAATGTTGTCATTTAAAAATATTAAATCAATACACATCCTGATTTTTCCATTGGCAAGTCTGGCTATAACAATGGGTGAAACCCACTCCGAAGCTTCAATGGGATCTATTATGTTGGCATCTTGTAGCTTTTTCAATTCATCCTTAACCTCTTGTCTAACGATCAAAGGGACATGACGTAGTTTATGAATTTTAGGAATGGCATTGGGTTTCAGGTGAATCTTATGAGTAGAACCTTCTAGTTTCCCAATTTTCCCGTTGAACACACTGGGATAATCCCTCAAAACCCACTTTTTTGTTTCTTCAGAATCACATGCAACCAAAACTTGTTCCGAGCTATTGGGATCAAGAATAATGTTGAGGGAACGTTGATCCCTCCATCCCAATACAGACGGCCCATCATCTGCAACGTACAATTTACCTGATGCTCTCCTGCCTTTAAATTTGAAAATTAGTGATCTGAACCCTAACATGTTTATTTTCTCTCCTGTAAAGCTTTCTGGGCACACATCAATGGGTTCTAAATGGGAACCAATAAGATGAACAAATTTCCCCTCCCAAATGGTGCGTGCTATAATCGTGAAAGGAGAACCAGAATCAGCTGCTACTTGTAGTGTTACACTCCAAAAGAAACCATGCATAATGGTTTGTTGTTCCCTTCCCCCTTTAAATTCAAAACTATATCCCTTTTATTTTTAATAAATTTGACAAATGAATCCTCCAAACACTCTTTAGATTCATTTTCCGACAAATCAGAATCATCTTGTGTAACACACGCCACTTGACTTTTTTTGGTATGTTTTCTCTTACACACTTTTGTAAAATGACCAATAATGCCACACTCTAGGAGATTTTGTTGGACATCTATCAAAGTTAGCAATGTGAGATGTGTTGCCACATCTATAACAAACAAAATCAGAATTATTCCCTTGATAATTCTTACCTCTCCTTGTGTTCCATCTAGGTGGGATTTTAAATTATCCTTTTTCCCCTCAGAAATTTTGTTGACAGTTATTTGTTCAGTCGGAGTTGAAGATGCTTTGGCGCATCTGTCAGAAAGTTCTGCTTTCCTGACTAAAGTTATGAGGTCTTTAAGACTAGCTTCTCCTTCTATCTATAGTATATCTTGAATATTTTTATTTTTGGAACGCATCACTACTTGGTCTCTAATCATTTCATCATGCAGTGCGCCAAATCTACATTTGATTGCCAAATTTTTAAGAACGGATACATAGTCCTCAATGGATTAATTGTCATTCTGTTTGCGTTTGTAAAATAAATGTCTAGAGACTGCAACGCAAACTACTGGCGAATAATGATCATCTAGATCAGAAATAGCACATTTAAAAACATCAACATCACTACTACTTTCAGGTCTTTGCATTTGATTAAAAACTCCAAGACCTTCAGGACCTAGGCAATGTAGTAAAATAAGTAGTTTCCTTCCAGGAGACATAATGACACCATTGTCTTCCAAAGTTGCAATATAGTTGATAAAGTATTCTTTCCATTCATGCCATTTACCATTAGGTTCACCAGGATTTGTTAGAAATTCTTTAGGTGTGTTTCGATTAATGGTGACATTCGTGAACCCAGAAGCTGTTCCTGAAGCACTAGTGTTGCCTTCCGTCATAATGTAAGAGTGCAGTATAAATAGATTCAGAAAAAAAATAGAATTCCTTAAAACAAAATAGTAAATGAAAATGTAGGTGAATCTTACTGCAAAGCTCTGTAGTTCACGAAATGCTAATCACAAGTTAAAGTTTTCTCTCAAACTTATCGGTGCGCAAATAAAATCCTTTTGAAACCTCCAAATAACAAAATGGCCGCACGTAAAGGTCACGCAGCGTGACCTTGCTGCTGACGTGAGTGAGTAATGTGCGTGGAGGCACAGAGAACTCCAAGGAAGAATGCGCTGACAGACGGAAGAAGACTGAGGGTGCGAGGGCAAGCAGATGGAGGCAATACAATGGCTCGAGCAGCAACGGTAACTCTGGTTCAAAGGTAAGCAGAGTTTAACTGCCAATGCCGAGCTGCTGGAAATGTACTGTGCGAAGGAACAAAAGTACAAAAGACTCACATGGATAGGTTTCCTGGGTCCCAAAACAGCTTTTGATAGTGTCCTCCGCAGATTGCACGCCGCAAATAAATCCGCCGAACTGTAGAAACTGTAGATGAAGATTTCTGAAGAGGAGAGGTGGCTGAAACGGTGGGACACAGGGGTTGGAACTCCCAAGTCATTGCCAAAAAGATGTAGTATAATCCAAATGAAGAATTGAATCAAGTATTGAAGTTGAAGTAAAGTTTATTTCCAAACCCCATGCACAGCGTCCTTCCTTGTAGGTACCAACAGCTGACTCACTACAACATTCTCAATTACAACATAGAGAGAATAAATTTTAGAATATGAAGAGGACATAGTTCTAAATTAACCCTATGATAACATAACATTACATTACACTACTACAGTTATCTTGTGGGTTTTGCACCTTTGTTAACTCAGTCTCATGGTCAGGATCAGGTCACGTTGAAGAGCTAACGATGCTCCAGGGTGTGTTCACGATTCGAGCATAAAGCATGCAGTGGAGGTTCTGTCACGGATTCACGTTGCTTCGGACTGGAGGTCCAGGACTTCACCCTCGGAAGAAGAGAGGTGTGCACAGGGCATCAGAGGTTGTGAGAAGGATCAGGATGAAGGAAATTATCAAGTGGACCCAAGCAAGGGGAACTCATCCTTCACGCTGATACCATGCACGTACCAGTCCCTCAGCATGCATCGAACAGAGCAGGCAGAGAATGCTGCAGATTAGTGACACAGAGATAGGAGCATCGGAATCTAGAACTCTGACCATGGGTTGTGTTTGTTATAGCTGGGTCTTCCATGGCTACTTGGTCCGGGCTTGATTTGTTAGTTCGCAGCTTGCATTTTGGAGTAGCAATGGGTAGCTAGGGTGTCAAAATGGGGCAATGGCATCTGTGACTTCGGCTCGGAAATGTAGAGAGATTTATCTACAGGAGGCAAACAACCTCTTGGGGTGTATACAGGCTCCGGCTGCAGCTCCCCGCCACTGTGTCTGCCCACCTAAGGATGTGTAAAGTGTTGGTAGCCTGTGTCCTAAACCCCCTCCTGCACACAAGAGCCAAGCAGCATTTAAGATGAGATGTACAAAAGTTGTCCCAAAGCATGGTGACTTGATTTGTTAAGTCAATCGGAATTTATTTAAGGATGGAGATAGAAGTGGTGGCAGACTTTTTGAGGGTTGAGGCAAGTAGTTTAATCGTATGGGTGAAGTGCCAAGTTCACTTGTGTAACCTTGATGTATAAAGGATTCATTTGACAGATTATTAAGGATTTATAAGGAACTACATAAATTGTAACGTTTTGCGGCCTTAGATTAATGATTGTCTTTGCCTTCGTTATTTAAATTCTGAATTATTATTACATTTGCTCGACATTTAAGGTGTGGTGCTCTGCGTTGATAAAGATCGGTAAGTAGTGACTTTTTTTGGCTCCTCTTGGACATTAGTGACATCAGAAACAAACTAATAAGAATGGAGACTCAGTCTACTTATTTCCCTCCATTGCTAAGATCTTTGCAGCTGAATACATTTAATTACAATCCAAATAAAAGTTTAATAAAAGAAAGCCTCTGAAGGTGAGAGAGCAAATGATTCTAGGAAAAAAGAAGCAAGGATACTGTCTTTGTTGTCTAATTCTTTTCAGAAGATTTTCACTAAACATACTAATTTAAATCCAGTTTCTGTGCATGAAGAGGAAAGGAATAACTTGTCTGGCATTGGATAATGGAACTGCTGAAGGTATGATTGAAGTTCTTTAACTGCCAGACTTAGAAAAAGACCATAGACTGCCTTCCTCTCGCTGTCCCTTCATCCTTCAGCTCACAATTTGGATGTTCTGTATCATGATTAGGGCTCCCAGTTTTATGGTATTTATTTTTGTAACTTTCCGTCTGTATTTATCCATATTTATTTTTTGGCCATCTTATTGGTATTATCCATATTTATTTTGTATTTCGAGAATAAATTCAGCCATTAAATGGTATATTTCCTCATTTATTTAACTGATAAAAAGGTGCTCATAATTTGATGTCTGTTGTGTTTTAGCAAATTAAGCAGCCAAATATAGCAAAACACTACACCCACTGGTGAATATCAGCATTATACTACAAATATCTGTTAATGGATGCCTGTATTTAGGGAAATCTCAACCTGTTTTTTAACTCTTCATGCTGTCAGTCTGCTCAGCTGCTGTCCTGGAATTCACAAAGACAGCATGGACAGTCATTCACAAGAAGCACATTTTAAGTATTTTTCTGCTTTTAAAAATGAATACAGACAGGAAACATATTGGTTTCTGTCTGTAATTATCTGTAAAAACTGGAAGCCTTAATCATGAAAAAAGTGGTAATTCATCAATTCAGGATTCAACTTTGTTTCCAACAGCTGCTTCTTCCTTCAGTGAATTTTCACTAGAAGCGGGAGTAGACCCTGCCCCATGGTACTCTTCTATAAATATACATTCTATAACATCCACATCATTATTAGATATTGTATTGTTAATGCAAACAACTTTGGAAGAAATTTTAGAAGCCTTGGTAGTTGTCAACTAAAATCTACGGAATGAAACCTGTCTTCTAAAACAGTGATTCTTAACCTTTTGGCTTCTGTGGACCTCACTTAATCATTACTGGAATCCGGTTACCCCTAATTAATCATTATTGGAATACGGTGAACCCATTGAGTCATTACTGGAAGCCGGGGGCTCCAGCCTAAGTAATTTAAATGATTTGAACTTTAAAACAATACATAAAAATGCTGAAACAAGCATTTATCAAACAAAAATGATGACATATTGTATTTAATTCACAAACACATACTTCAAAAAGAAACATTTTAATTTTAATATGAAGTTTGGAGCATTCCTAAATTCAATTGAGGCCACACATCGTCCATACTATATTCTGTTTGGTGCATTTATACTACTCCCACGGAGCAATCTGAAGATGCCAACTTAATTTTTAGCCCCTAATTTCAACCTAACTTACTTTTACAGTATGTTTTAACTTTTTCAGTTTTACATATTGCTTCTTTATAATAATCTGTTAACAATATGCAATTTTCTAAGTAGTTGCAGGCCCTCTTCACTGACACCCATGGGCCACAGGTTAAGGTCCGCTGTTCTAAATAAAATTTCGACTTGCATAAAGTTAATATATGTCTTCCAACACTAATAAGTCGGCATGTTTTAGTCAGTTTGTCAAGTCAGGAAAATGGAGCTCCTGGCAGTCTAATACAAGGCTCTTCGACAGGGCCTATTTGCACAACTAGTACCGGTTATATTCCCATCATCTAATATTAATTAATAAAAGATATCAAACATACGGTTGCTTGAAATTCGCCTCATATTATATATATATTAAATAAACTTAATAAAATGAGACAAAGAAAAGCTAGGAAGGTAACTGCTTAACAGATAGCAAGGAAGCAATCTGTTGAACTTGGAAGAGATATCTTACCATCATTAAAAGGCTCCCCAGAGCCATCTTGATAAAGGAAACAAAATAATTCTAGTATAGCTTTGACTATAAAGAAGGGGAAGGCCTAAAACCACAGCCTTTAAAATACACTAATCAAGTTTTTCTGGTTTGGTTATCTTGTTTCACTGCATGAACAGATAAAGTTAGTGCATATTGAATTTAATAGTGCGCTGTCTTCTATATCATCAGGCCAAATCCTTCCGTTTGATTCGAGAGGAAAAATGTCCAAGACATTGCACCCAGTAAATAGATCTAAGTTGCGTTCTCTGTTTAAACAAAACCCTACACTTACTACATTTTTTTAGGGAATCTTGCCCATGTGGGTTTTCATATAGGTGAGTAGGGTTTGATTGCAGATACTGTACATAGAGCTGAAGAAGCTATTATGGACCTGGGTGTAAAAATTCCTACCAAAGCAGATGTAAAAGAGGATAGTGTAATTCATACTCTAACTTGTCATGACCTATTGACACTAAAACAGAGGGATTATATACCTCATTTTACTCAGCTAATAAAAACCACTCCCACACGTTATCCTCAATCATATATGGCCCCAAGGATCAACTGATAAATACAAATGTGAAGATTGAGATATTTAATGAAGTGAACCCAGATCACCTAAGGCCAACTTCCAGATATGCTGAAAATAACCTTCTATGCCACTCTGATGAGGTACCAGGATGATCAGCAAAGGACCATGTGGGCAGATGAATAATAGAATATGGAGTTCTCTAGTAACCTAAAAAAACTAAGCTGGAAAAGTCATGGATATAACAGAATTAATAGGGACGGTCACTTAGATAAAATATTAAACAATCACCATATTGTGCTCTTGCAAGAAACCTGGTAACGAAAGACAATCAAATGGCTTTGGTGCTATTTGGCTAAATGGCTTTGTTGCTATTAATATTTCATGAGTCAAACAAGGTAGATGCTGATTATCCACAGGCTTGCTCTCATTATTATCCATTACAATAATCAAAATGGTTGTTGAAGTGGTTTTGGACTCAGTACCAGGATAACCTCCCCTATACAAATACACATAACAACTCAAGTAGAATGCACATTACAATTTTTTAGATATGGATATATAATGAAATCAAAGTGTTTATATTGAGGCATGGTTAAGCCACTGCACAAGATGGTTGTCTAACATCAGAGCTCCAGAGAGTGAAGAAACAACATTCCTGATATTGTATGAACAGACCTCCTGTTGTGTGATTTTAAGGCATGGCCTCTGGCATTGTTTGAGCACTTCTCATTGCATTTGAAGGTACAATGCTGCTTTCCTGCAGCCTTTTTAAAGAGCTTCTGCGCTCTCTCCCTTTTCTCTCCTATGCTCAGAGGGATTTACTGCCATCATTTATTATAACGAGCTTTACTACAATTCCTGTTTTGATTCATGGGAAATCCTTTAGTTTACCTCAAAAACAACATTGCTTTTAAGTATTTGTCTGAGGCACACCACATGTTCTCTTGGATGCTGTAAAGCTATTGGAGCTTCACCTCTTCCACCTTTGGCCATTCTTTGGTTTTTATTTCTACAGCAAACCTTTACATTGTTGTATTAATACATGGGGAAATCGAGAAACCTCAAACTGCATGCTATTACTGTTCCCTCATCTAATACCATTGACATTCTTTCAATAATGCAACTACCTACTATCATGTCTAACATATCAGCTTCTAAACCAGGCATTATACCATCAGCTGTTCCTAAGCTGGGTTCTTCTGTTAAATCTCATAATCCTATCCCTCCCACTAAACGTTTAAAACAGGACCGTCCTTCACCAGATAAAGCTCCCTCTACTATTTATATGGCGACTTTACTGGATGAAACTCATGCTCTCCGCCCTCACAGGGAAGAGGTTAATAAGAAGCTTCAAATTGTGGATGATAAATGATTTCAGAAGCGGAGCAAAACATTAGTGATCTGCAGGACTGCCTAGGACACAGCTAGAAATGACTCTATGCAACAAGAAATAACTAAGTTAAAAAAGATGGCAGTGTAATTGGAAAACAGGAATAGAAGAAACAAGTTAAGGATTCAAGGTCTAGCAGAATAATTTGAAGGCGTGGACTTCCTTTCATTCTTTGCCTCATCTCTTCCAAAGGTGCTGGAAACATAGATTGGGTTCTAGTAGAGGGTTCCTATCTTCTAAACAAAGAGGAGTTATTCTTTTTTCAGTGAATATCTTGATATCCTTAAGGTCCTCAATCCTGCACGATCAAAGAAACACTTATCTTGGATGGGTCACAATATTTCTTGTCCAAGATGTGTTAATGGAAATAGCATCTAGACATAAGGCTTTTTTGGCTCTCCGACCCTTTCTCTATTAGATGAATGCCCTGTATAGTTGTATTAATCCATGCTTTTAAAAGTAACTTTTAAAGATAAGACAACCACATATGAGGATCCGGAGCAGCTTCAAAAATTTATTGGTGACCACAGGGGAAAAACCATGGAAACCTTCAAACCATCTACTTCTCAATAATGCTCTTCTAATTTTTGTCTTTGAAAATTTTGCTGTTGTTACTAAGTTCATATTGTGGTTTCTAATAGTCCCTTTTGCTGTTCTTTATTATTGCAGATCTTCGGGTGCTGTCTCTTCAACTCCTTGCTATACCATTAGATTATGTTGTTATGCCACCGCTCCTGTTGCTCCGCCACGGTGTCATCTTTGTTCTGTGCTGTTTCCACCCCCTCCTTTGTGTTTACTAGGGGTGGGCGGAATTTGCGAAATCCACTTTCGCAAATTATCGCGAAAATGTTAAAAATTATCACAAACATGCGGAAATATCGCGAAGATGCAGAAGTTTTTTTCCCGCATGTTCGCGAGATTTTCTGCATGGTTGCGACTCGCCAACTTACCCATGTGGTTGCTCGCGGGCGCGGCCATCTTGTTTTCAGTTGTCTCGCAGTGCATGATCACGAGAAGAAAGACGTGATCGCACGACGCATGACGTCACTGCGGGCGAGAACTGTCGCGAGACAGCGCAAATGGCTAAAAACAATACAACATCTCATGGAGAACGCGACCGGATCAAGAAAACTTGTCGGCAAACGCAGGGATTCAGGTAAGGCGATCGCGCGCGCACGAGAATGTATTATTTTACAGCGCGAGCAAGAACCAAATTATCGCTAAGCTGCGGAATGCGGAAATTTTGACATTTTCGCGCTTTCCGCGGAACTCGAAAATGTCAAATTATCGCAATTTCCGCGAACGGAACGAAATATTCGCCCAGGCCTAGTGTTTACCTTCAGGTATGTTTTACAGTCGCTGTTCTCTTGGTATGTACTCTCTGTTTACTTACTTCTACCTGTTACCTGTCTTTTTCCTCTTAAATCCTTTCTCGTATGTCTCTCCTATTATATTTGTTCTTTTTCATGTTTCTTTCTTTTACTATGATGTTATTCTTTTTTCTTACTTGTGTGTCATTTATCAATAGACCTCTCTATTCGGTTTACCTGCAATTATACCATTTAGAGTTATCTCATGGAATGTTAAAGGACTGACCAATCCCATTAAAAGACACAGAGTTTTGTCTCATCTGGCCAGATTTAAACCATGATTTGTTCTTCATGAAACCCATTTATCAGACTGGGAAGCTTGCAAATTACAGAAATAATGGGTAGGATAAGTTAGTTATGCTACGTAATAAATATTCTATTAATTCACAACAGACAGATACTTATGGACCCTGGATAGCAACTGATTTATTGATCAACAATATTCCTTTTACTGTATTTATTGTTTATGGCCCTACTCAGCCGGATCACACTTTTTGGCAAAACATAGTTTAGAAATGTTTAGAATTTTAGAATAAATATTTCTGATTTTTGCTTGGCTCCTTTTAAGATTAAGGGCCTGATTACGACTATGGCGGGCCATTGGACCACCGCCAAACTGGTGGTCCACCCACAGTATTACAACTTTGGAGGTTGGACTGCCACAGGACCACTGCTTCTGCTGGGGATCCTTGATCCCGCTGTGGTGGCGCAGCGGTCGGACGCTGCAATGTGCTGGTGGTGCCGTCACGGCGCACCAAGCAAATTACGATTTACCTCACTGCCATCATTCCCATGGTGGTGAGTCCACCATAGAATGGATGGAGGTGAGGCAACTCAGGGGGCCCTTACAGTGCCCTCTGTTGCCTCTGTGCATGGGGGTGCATGCTGCGGTGCATATGGTGTGCCCCACTGTATTTCTGCATCCCCTGTTCCTGCATGGGAAGAAATGCATGTCATAGTGCGTTTATTCCTGTGCAGGAACATGCTGCGGCGCTCCCACTGCAGTGCCTTTCTATGGCTCTCCTTTGGGACCACTGCAGCACTGACCAGTCACCAGGATTAAACTTGTAATCCAGCAGGTGGTCTGACTGCGGGTTTAGTGGTCTTCCTATGTGGCGTTAGAGTGGCGGCCCGCTGAAAGACTGCCAAACTCGTAATCAGGCCCTAAATATTTAGGTCTTTGGTTTGCTAAATAAATTAAAGAAACTGTTAATATCTATTTTAAAGAAGGTTTTACAAAATTAGAATTTCTTACAAACACCTGGACACCCTTGTTTCTCTCCTGGTGGGGTAGGCTCTGCTCTATTAAAATGATGCTTTGTCCTTTAATTTTGTACCTTACCTCCAAGGCTGCCAGTTATGATTCCTTCCTCTTATTTGAAAACAATTGACTCTATTCTCTCAAAATGTTTATGGAATAATAAGAAACCCAGACTTGCTTTGGCAAAACTTAAAAGAGACCATTCTCAAGGTGAAATTACTGTTCCAGATTTCCCTCTATATAATAAAGTCTTCGCTTTATAAAGTCTTCACTTTAAAACAAGCTTCATTTTGGCTAAAGTCTGCTAGCACATTTTATTTTCACCTTTTGGGTCGATATTGAAAAATCCTTTATTCTCCCTCTTACGTTTAAAGAACGTTTAACTTTTTCAGTCAGGCAGCCTCGCTTTTTGTACTTTTATTTTTGAATTTGCTTGCAAACTTCTTGAACCATATTTGAAGTTTGGCAATTCCCCCAAAGAGTTCTTCCTTCATTCTTCCTCTTGGTATAAAAAACAACCATAAATCAATTCACTGGCATTCCTGGAGAACTAGAGAAGTGCTATGGGCCCATCAGTGTTTTCAGAACTCTACTATTATGCCCTTTATTCCCTATTGTTATATAACACAACCTCAAGCAACCCTCAGGAGAAAAACCTTTCACCAATATTATTGTGTAATCCTAAAGCCTCATTTATTTATAAATGTGTTTTGAATAGATCTTCTATTAGACATAAATCTGATATAGAACTACCCTGGGAAAGTGATCTCAATATCTCCTGGTCTGTTTCTCTATGGGAAAAAATTTGCTCCAAATTACAAAAAACATCCTGAACTGCAAGTACTACCAAAACATTATGCTTTATAGATAACCATGTACTTATTACTTCAGCATCCATTGCAAGAATTTATGAAACCAATGCCTCCCTTTGCTGGTCATGTAAAGTTATTGATTCTGACCTCATGCACGTGTTATTTTTCTGCCCAAATATTGTATTATTTTGGAAGCAAGGTTGGTCCCAAATTGCTAGCATTTTCATGTCAATTTCCCTTCAATATTGTTCGTGTATTTCTAGGACATTTATCTGATATATGGTTACACTCTTCCTTTGATATTAAGATAATGGGCTTGCTCTTAGCAATTGCATTTAAAGTTATAACTACTAACAGGAAGAACTCTTCTAATGTTTCTTTTAAAGTGTGGTGGTATTTGGTGTGTTGTAATCACAGATTAGATACTTTATTAATACTTCCTTAATTCTACAAAGTTGCTTTGGCTACATATTACAGATTTATTTGGATACTTCTAGTATCTCTTCAAATAGATAAAAATGATGATTATAAACCTGCATAATTGTATACAGTCTGTGTATCTTTACCTATTTCTAAGAGGCCCATTAGGATCTCGGGCGGATCGCCACCGCCCGCATGGCGGTGGCGATCCGCCCGAGATCTGTCCCCGCCCGCCACCCATTTCCCCCCGTCATATTACTATGGCAGGGGGGACCGCGGCTGATGGAAAGACCGTCCGCCGCTTTTCCACCCTGTCAAGAAGTCGACCGGGCGGAAAAGAGTTTAATATGGTGGCGGTGTCTGTGAGACACCGCCAGCCATATTACTATGGGCGCGGCAACATACCTTTCTGTGGTGGCATTGCCGCCACGGAGAGGCATGCGGGAATTGCTTGCGGGGGCCCGTTGCGGGCCCCCAGGTACTCTGGAGGGAGGGGGGTGCACATCGGGGGTACCTATGGTACCCTCTGCATTTCAATAGACAACGTGGCAGGCACCGTGCGGTGCCAGTCACGTTGTGCATTGGAATGTGCGACATGCATTTTTAGCGTTGCGGCGGGCAGTGCTTTTAGCACCGCCCGCCGCAATATTAAATATGTGTGATGCGCCTGCCACTGTGGCGGGCGCATCCTAATTTCCCCTACGGGACCCCCGTCCTTATGGCGGGCGGTCCCTCTTCACGTCGGGATGGTAGGTGGACAAAGTCCACCCACCATCCTAATGATGCTCTACATTTCTCAAACCTTTCCCCACATTACTCTTACTTTATATCACATTAGGTCTATTGTTTCTCTTTACTTTTTGACTTTTCCACTTCGACATATTTTCTGCTTCTCTTCTCTTTCCACCTTCTTTTTCTCTTTTCTTTTCCCTTTCTTAATTCTCTTTCCTTTATTTCCTTTAAGGTTTATTCTGCTTTTAATTTCTATTACATTGAACTGTGCTTTTATCTTAAATGAGATTGTTCTCATTCTCTTTTATTGGTTACACTTAATACTGCTTAACATGACTTTTTGGTCTCATGGTACTGATTTTAAAGCTTTATGGTTGTATTCTTGTATCTTATATACTGTTTTGTACATGTTAAATAGAACCTTTTAAACTGGAAAGTATTTATATTGATTATTATGTATATTCATATAGAATACATTTTGGGATTAGGCAAATGGATGGATGGTTTTGAATATCTGATCAATAATGCCGTACTTAAATGTCCAATGCTATTCTGATTATGCAGGTGATTATAATGCAAAACTGTTCCCTGTGTGCACTAATGCATTGCTGCTGTATTTATTGGTGCAATATGATGCACCAGCGGCCGTTTTTCCAACAGGTTCCATGTCAATAGAGGCAGAGGTTTTGAGCAGATGGCTGGGTAAAATGACTTAATTTGTTTCAGCGGTTGTTTATGCACTGATATTCCAGTTTAGTCATCATTGCTGTCCTATTGATTACATTTATTTATTGTCATAGCAATTTGTTATATTTAAAATGTTTAAAGTATTGGATTGCAAGGGAAGCACCCATTAGGCTAACTTATCAAGTTCAAGTTGTGGGGAAGTCACTGCACTTGAGAAAGTTCCACCCGTTGCTATACGTTTCACTCAGAGACTTACCACATGACTGGATCCCCTTCACCTGCAACATTTGATTTCTTTTCAAGTGTCTGTTTTGAAAATATCTGTGTGTCATATAAGGATAACTTAACTCTGGTATAGTGACCTGTGGGAAAATGTGCTGGCTTGTATTCAAATCAATATAAACCAGCATTTAACAACATTTAAGCATGCAGTGAGAGTTCCCTCACAGCTGTTGTTTGATTCATCACGTAAGAAATTAAAAACAATTTTAGAGAGCACAAAAATAAAATCCTTATCCAATATCACTAAAGAAGAAGTCAGGTAGTTAACAAATGATTACAAGTTGAATATCGGAGCGGAACATTTTTCTTTTTTTACAACTGTTGGGACACAATGATAGTGGTTATCCAAACAGGTGAGCAATGGAAATTTTGAAAAATAGTAAATAACATCATTAATTGCTACCCAGTGGCCATACTGTGTAAGATTGCAGAAGATACATGGATAGCTTAGTTTGATAGTTTGGATGGCCTGTCTGTTAGGCAAGGTAATCCTGCATTGCAGTGATGACAGCAATTTATACTGTTTTGTGTTGAAAGAAATTCAATCCACAATAGCATCTTGGAAACTGAGTAGAGCTCCAGGCCCAGATAATATCCTGGCCGTATTTGCCAAACCTAATAGAGGCTATTGGGCAAGCATACTGCACTTGTTTAAATGTATAAATAAGATCAGTGTTTTTTTCCAGATACGTGGGAGGGCTCTGTGGTAAAACCCGCTCTTAAAAAGGTGACGGAAGCTTGCCATCAAACAACTGACTAATAAATCTGCTAGATGTTTCAGAGAAAGTTTTTGAAAACATTTTATTGAATCACCTTGAGTAATGCCCCAGTTACTTACTACTAATCTTCATTACTCCGAGTCCTGGTCTTCCAGGATGCAGCCCATAAGCATGAGAACCAGTTCCCTAGCTGAAACCCCAAAATGTTCCCCCAAGATGGCCCGCGTTACCTAGGACCCACCACAATAGGGAGGAACTAACGAAGCACTACATGTAACATATCACTCCAAAAAGACAAAAGGAAAACAGAAAATAGTCACCGTAATTCCCGGACACGAGGGTGAGACTCAGGACTGCATCCAGGAAGACCAGGGCTCAGGGTAATGAAGATTACTGGTAAGTAACCAGGCCATTACCTCGTCTGTCTTACTGAATGCAGTCCTTATGCGTGAGACAATACACAAGCAAACCAGTGACTATTTCCATACACTAAGGTCGAAATCACAAACCAGTGAAGCACCAAGTGTGCTGAAGCAAAACAGATTTTATTACAACATACAAAAGAAACTGCAATTCAAGATAGAGAATGAGCTGCAGACAGAACATGATCCCCAAAGGAGGATTAAAAATGCCCACTCAATTGTAAATGACAGTGGGATGGAAAAGTATGATGGAAACCCCAAGTAGCTGCAGCACACACATCACACAAAGAGGCACCATGAAAGACCACCCAAGAGGTAGCCACCCCCTAGTTTAATGACCTTGCACCTGCAGGGAAAAAGACCCAGATACCTGGTAAGCCCTCGTGATGGCAGACTTAATCTGGTGAGAAATGAAAGCAGTAGAAGGACGTAAACCCTTATTGGGAAGACCAAATGTAAAAAAAAGGGAATCAGCCCACCAAAAGGAAAAATAACTTTCCAAATAAATGGACAAAGGTCCTAAAAAGATCCAAGTGAACTTCTTCGCCCGAAGAAGGGTCAGGAAAGAAAACTGGAAGAACAATGTCCTTCAAACAATGAAACCGAGAAGGAACCTCAGGAAGGAAAGCCTGGTGTGGCCAAAGAACAACTTTATCCAGAAAGAAACGGATAAATACAGAAACCAACATCAATGCACCCATTTCTCCCACCCATCTCCCAGAACACACAGCAACAAAAAATACCACCTTCTCCATCAGAAAATTGAAGAAAACCATATCCAGATACTCAAAAGGAGGACCAGTCAGTACATGGAGCACCAAAGGCAACTTCTAGGGAGGAATGGGGAAAATGGGATCCCAGCTTTTGCAGAAAGTAACCCTGAAGGAGCAGTGAGGCCAAAGACAAAATATTGGAGAGATCATCCCCTCGAAAAGCTTGAAGAGACCTAAGGGTAGAAACAGCCAAACCTAAGGTGAAGCCATCCTGCAAGAAACCCAAAATCCGTTTATGGAAGACAAGAGAAGGAAGCCAACCCCTTAGAATCCCACCACTTAGCATAGTGCCCCCAATGGCAACCATACAGTCTGCAAGTGGAGGGCTTGTGAGATAACTGGATGGAGGTGGCCACAGCCTCAGAACAACAACCCAGATTCTACTGATTCAACTACTCAACAGCCAGACCCCCAGATTGAGATGCTTCAGGGAGGAGAAGGAGAAAGAGGAAACACCCAGGGATGACATCTGAAGAAGCAGAGGGAACCACGGCCTCCTCTACCACCCCATAGCCACCAGAAGAACCTGCGCACGTTTGGAAATCACTTTCTGCGGCACACTGGGAATTAAGGAGATTGGCGGAAAACAATATAGGAGACCTCCTGGCCATAAAATTGAAAGGGCATCCGTGGCCCAATCCCACTAAAAGAGTGAATCAAGGAGCATAAGAGGGGAAGAAGGGCATTGCCCGTTGTGGCAAACAGGTCCAGCAAGGGGTGCCTGAACCTCAGACATATTTGAAAGACCCTGGGGGAGAGATACAGTGAGACAGATGATGGGATCCTCAGACTGAGATTGTCCGCAGTCCCATTTTCCATCCCTCAAAGATAGACTGCTGTCAGATAAAGAAGATTCCACTCTATCCTCAAGCCTCACCTCTCTGGCCAAGACAAAGAGGGAGGAAATCATCCCTTCTAGATGACAAATATAAGAACTCGTGATTGGATTATTCACCTGGATACACACTCGCCGACCCATGATGGAAGGGAGGAAATGAAACAGGGCCGCCCGAACTGCAGCCAGCTCCTTCCAGTTGTAAGAATGGAAAAAATCCACCTTGCTCCACAACCCCTGTGCGGGAAGACTCCCCAGGACTGCACCTCACCACCGACTGCTGGCATCGGTGGAGATTATCACAGGAGGGGAAACACTCAACTGATGACCCTTGTTGGGGTTGTCTGGGTTCAACCACCACTTCAACAGTATCAATATAGTCCACAGTGTGTATTAAATGTTGTTATGTATCTTGATTCCTCTGCTAATGCTAAAGGGGTGTTTGGACAAAATATCGACTTAAAAATTTCGGGAGACAGAAACATCGGAAATTAAATATCGTGACACACAAATATCGTGATGCACAAATATCGTTGACAAGAATATCCTTTTTGAGGTAAGTAATATCGTTTTAAATAATATTTATATTTTTAATATCATTTTTAATAATATAGTGATTAAAAGTATCATTAAAAAAATTATTTAAATGTGTTTTAGTTGATATACAAATTTGATAAGTTACTATTGTTTATATAAATGTTATTAGTTTTTTAAATATAGTTAACTGAATTCGAATTTTTTATTTATTTTCTAATGGAAATTTATGGTGTTTTAGCGGGTTGTTGGCTTTATAAGGTAATCAGGTGGGAAGTTAATTAATTTATAATTAATTATAAATAATTTAATAGATGTGATTAATTATATGATTGATATTTATTATGTAACTTAGGCAATAAGGATTTATGTCGAAAATATGTTATTTGCGGGCTTTTAGGTTTGCAGGGGTATAAGGAAGGAAGTTAAGTAATAATGAATTATTAATTAATAATGTATTTTTATCACGTAATTGATTTTTAGTTATGTAATTGGTGGAATACTAATTTATCTTACATATATATTAGTTGCAGACTGCTAGGGTTTAGAGGTGTAGGTTGGGAAGGTAATTAATAATTAATTAATAATGTATTATTGTTATTTATTAAATTGATTTTTAAATATGTAAAATATTGAATACTGATTAATTTTACTTATAGTTTAGTTGTGGGATGCTAGGTCTGTAGGGATATAGGGTGGGAAGTTAATTAAGTAATAATTAACTATTTATTATTTGTAAATTCATTTAATTGAATTTAAATATGTAAATTAAGGAATACTTATTTATTTTAATTATTTTTCAGTTGTGGGCTGCTAGGGTTGTAGAGGTCTAGGCTGTGAGGAAATTTGATTACGGCTCCATCTTGCGTATTGACACCATTGTGATGTTGCCCTCACTCAGGCACCGACGACCTTCGTAGCGTTTCTTCGTACTCTGAACTGTAACATGTTAAATGACCTTTTTCCTTTTCCTCTGAGCAAGGTACATTCTGGGACCCGGCTTGAAGCAACTAATTTCCGTGATAACCATCTATTGACCCTTGGTGATCCTTCTCTGCCTTCCCTTTGTTTTACGAATCACCACCTGCATCACGCAAACACGTCCTGTTGTAAAATTAATTAAATTTAGGAATGCTCATGCCACCTGGCCTATAGGGTCAGGTAGAGAACACAACCCTAGGGAAGGAATTTCTATTACCTGTTATCCTGTATCTTGTAAAAGGAATGTTTGCTAGTGGATGACATGTTTTTTTTGCACATTGAGGGCGTTGTTGCTTTAGGGGATTTAAGCGCTATAAAAGACTGTGAGCCACGGATTGAAGTGGCAGTCTCCTGAGAACCTACCACTGATGTACTTCTAGGACAACTGTACCAGGCTGCAGCTAATTAATTGAAGTTCCTATGCCAACAGAGTGTTTCGTGTCTCTGTACAATTAAGCAGGCGAACTCAGAAGATTTCAGGCGTACCCTGCGCCGCCAGGCCTAATTCAGCCTGGTTCTTCAAATGGTGCCCTCAGAGGTAGCGGTTTTGCCTGAAGGTCGTGAGGAACCCTGCAAGAAAATTCTGGAGGAATCGCGAACCACGTCAAGTGACGCCTGTATGTCAAAGTGGTCCGAAAGGTCTTTTTCAGCGCGGTTTCTCCTTCCTGAAAGCTGCTGACTGCTGCCCTGACTGCCGCCTTGCTTTGGCCCTTTTTGGTGATGTATGGTAATGCGAGACGTTAGACGGGCCTCTGTTGGCGTAAGAAGACACTTAGTTAAGTATTGGTGGGTAGCTCCCACAATTTTGTTTGATTTGGGTCTTTGATTCGGCTATTGCAAAAGCCGAAGCCGAGGGGTGAGTACATTTGTGCTGTGTTATTTGATTTAACCCCTTGATGTTTGTGAACAGTCCAGTAAAATAACGATGCCTGGTCTGAGTTAGTTTAGAAAGTTTTGTTGTTTTGGTTGTGAAAGGGATTCCCGGCTGGAGGACTCTAGTCCAATTCCTCCGGATGAAACTATGTGAATTAAATTAGCCGGCTCCCTTGAGGGAATACCTAAATAGGTTTAGGTATAAAAACATATTTCTTCCTTGGTGATTCTGTATCCCCAGGGAATTAAAATATGGACATAATACATACAAGGATCCTTTGTTCTGCGCAATCTTATGAATGGAGTGTATTTTGGCTTCTTGGACATATAGCAGTCTGTTGGGCTGTTTTTTTTTTTGCAGTCTTTTGGAACACTATTAAGAAGCGTTTCTTGTAAATATGACTTGCAACTAGTATTTACAAATGGTTTGGTTTAAGTACAGTCTGTGGGCTGTCCTTTGTTTCTGTCCTAAGTGTTGATCTGTGGGTTAAATGTATGTGTCCTGAGTGTTTGACCCCTTTCTGGTTATGTCTGAAATGAGCTCAATGTGTGTTTGTGGTTTTTCTTGATGTTTTCAGTCTGTTAAACAAAATGTCAGTTAATTAATATTAAGTAGAAATTAAATAAAAATCCTGAAATGAACCATGTGATATGCTAAATAGCTATATGTTGCTATATAATTTATAGAGTAAGCAACTATGCACATGTACAAACTGTTAAATGCTTAAAAAAAATAAAAATTAAAATTCACATTCACTAGGAATACAATGGCCTCAAAAACGAAATTGTGTGTTTTGTAGAAAAATAAACTTATAGTATTTTTTACTTACATACATTGTATTAGATATTAACAGGCAAACACTTCAGCTGAAGTACATTTTTGCTGAACTCAAACGCAACACGCATTGATATGTCTTCGTTTAAAAGCCAGGACTTCGCCCTCAGTTGAACACGGGTGAAACTTTGCATTTCAAAATGTTGTTTTAAAAAAAAAGGGTTCCAAAACTAAGGTTCATTATTTGGTATTACAGGAAGACATTTCAATTAAGGGTTTCCTCTCTTTAAGCATTTTTATAAGTTGTGTTGTACTGCATAATGAGGACATTTGTATATGGAATTTCACTTGGCACAGGCTTTAAAAAACTCATTTTATTTAAAGGATTTGCAAGAGATATGTCTAATATCCAATATCTGCAATCTGTAAAGAACATTCTGAGGATGATTAATATGTAGCACAATTATAGGATATTTATTTTTAAGTGCCCCACATATCAAAGTCTAAATTGGGTAAAATAGACTATTTAACAGCATTCTTGCCCTTTACAATAGCTTTAAAGTGCCTTAGCCTTCAGTAAATGCATATATTTAGGTATAATACAAATTTGCAGGTTGTTCCCATTTGGGGTTGCTTTTAATGTCTCAGTGAGCCAATGTGCCCAGTGCAGAGGTTTGAGTTTAATATCAAGATTGAAGGTTCTAACTCTAGCTAGACCTACTGAGACGTTCATCCTTTTAAGGTTGATGAACTAAGTACCGTTGCATAGGGTAGTAACAAACATTTGTTCTAAAGCTAGTATGTTACGTTATTATGTTCTGTGAGTTATTCACAGTAAATGTTTTAATAATTTAAGAATAGAAATAAATTGTAGCCCCTAAAAGAAGTAATATACATAACATGTGTTTTTAAAAAGGGTTAATTATTGCAGGTTAGGAAGAGTTAGGAAGGTTTGTCTGTGACAAGCTTCAGGGTGAGGAGAGAAACAGGGCTAAAGAGCGCAGAATGCGATGCAGAAATTGAAGGCAGATTTTGACCTTGAAGCCTGTAAGGTGGGGGCTAGAAATAGGAGCGAGTAAACCAGGTGGTGAAATCACTGCTTAGAAAGCTTCTCTGACATGAAAATGTGTAATGCTTGCAGCAGGAGAGCCTTGGAAAGTGGTGGGGGCCAGGAGTGCTCGCAGTGGCTGGTTCCGCGCTGAGGTGCTATTTTTAGCTTTTCTGATAAGATAGGACAGCCGAGAATCGTTACGGAGCCCTGTCTGTTCCCATATTGTTCAAGACAAAATAAAAAAAAGGGGGTGCTGAGAAGAAAATGATACATTGGTATTTCTGCTTTTGAAAAATAATGTCCACGTAGTTGCCTTCATTTAACAAATGTGGCATTATCCTCAGACAAAAAGTAAGATAAAGCTCTTTCTTAGAATGCTGTGGGCTACATGCCTAGGTAAAAATGATCAGCAAATTAAGATTCATTTTCACAGGAGGAATTGTGGCGCAAGGGAACAAAGAGTGTCTGTGAAAATGTTTTCCTTTTAGACAGTTAAAATTAAGGTGGCTTAACATGCTTACATGTTTTAGTCATTGCAAAGTTGACAAGATGGTTACAGTTAAGTACCATTAGGTTTGTGTTTTTTATTTTTTGTGTTTTGTTAATGTGTGTTATGTTTTGCCTCCTGATTAAAAGTTATAGTTGATATTTTTGTGTGTTATGTGAAGTGTTTTTCTTTTGTGTGTTGTGTATTTTTTTTTGCTTCTGTCCACAGATCTTTCATGGATTGTTCTGGGTGGTTCGAGGGCTGAGAAGACTACAGTTGGACACGTGAGTTGGTTTGACGAAGATGTCAGTTGTGAAGGAATAATGGTGAAATGAGCGTCCTGAATGACTATAGGCAGGAAATCGGGGTGAGAGAAGACTAGAAAGGACTGAGAATGTTACAGTAGGTGAAGAGGAGTAGTGAAAAAGCAGGGGTTAACAGTCAACGAAACATTGATGGTCCATATCATGAGGTGGTGGAACGAGTGTTCCATATGTCCCTGTGGGACCTAATCAATGTGCAAATTGCAAAAAGGAGGGTGCCGTCAGCTGTGTGTTGAAACAGATGTGTTTTTGCATAACTTCTTTGGAAAGAAATGTTTGTGTTTATTTTTGTGCATTTTGTCTTTCTATGAATTGTTCCTGCTGATCCTGTGTGTCAGAAGCGACACAGTCAGTTGTTTTGACAGCCGGTCACCACTTTGGTTACCTGCTGTCAAAAGAAAAGAGTAAGGAAATGGAATATTATTTTTGAGCCTGACAAATTAAGCAGGCCAGAATACTTGTTGAGTTGCAGGTTCATTGTGCATAAAGTGCATGACATAGTGTTGTGCGTCACCGTTCATTTACATATGATATTGAAATTTGTCTATGCTTTCTGTGCTTGGTATACAGCAAGTATACCTGATGGCTTGGCATGTGTGTTTTTATTTTATGCACGTTTTTTTGTTTATGCGTTGTGTTTACACTTTTGCTTTTAATACTGTTACAAGCTCCCCTGTGTTGTGAGGGGATGGTCATGACGATGCCCATCGCTACGCAACAGTTGGTTGGACTTGTTCTGTTTACTAAATTTCACAGATATGATATTTCATGCTGTGAATATGACAGGCAACACTTCACCAGTCCATGTCTATTTGGCTATAATGGTATTGAAAAACAAAATAAACAAAGAGATATATAGGATTAAAAGTGTGTCACCTGCAGTTAGTCATGTTACTGCTCCTTCCTTTAAGGGACGAGCAGCCTAGATTGATGTTCCCTGATTAGACCCTAAGGATGAACTATAAATCTGTGGCTCTTGCTAAAGGTGACCTAACTTTCTTTATGATATTGCACTTCCACATGTAGTCATAAGAGACACCAAGAGTTTCTTATTTGCTGTACTGAATAGCAGGATTGTGATTTTAAGTGGGTATAGTGCCCCCTCCGGACAGGTGACTAGGGAAAGGAAAAATTGTAGATCAGACACCAGAGACCTGAGAATTATTAGACTAGGGTCACAGGTATTCTCAGTGATCATGAGGAAATATTGTTTAGCCTGTGTATTGCATGTTGCACTTGCTGCACAATTATTAAAGGGAGGTATCTGCATGCCCCTGATAATTTGTATCATGCGTTTCCCCTTTTGAGGTGTTCTAGATAATGAATGTAGGAACACACAGATGTAGTAATTTAAGAGATGTTTATCCCATTATCATGAAATGAATATTTGTAAATCCATAAGGGACTGGCCTATCTGTAAAAACTGGTGCCACTATGAACCACGTCCAGTTTTACTAATGATACCAGAATGTTTAATTGATTGGTTATTGAATTTGCATTTTGGATTCCCCTCCATTATATCTGTCCTACCTCATGAGCACTTTCTTTTTTCACACTCCCCTTGGAGCAACCTCTATATTAGGAGCATTTAATATGGTGATCTGCTCTAAAAGTCTCTTAGTTTTCTCTGGTCTGTATCATACCCTGTTCTCTTCAGGTATTGAGCCGATCATGCATCTAAACTGACACATTTTCACTCTGACTCCTGCAGTCCCGCATTTTGGTGGGTCAGCACTGATTACAGCTCAGGCTACTGCTGCCATACCTTTTTGATGGTGCACTGTTCACACACATGTTGTGACTGATAAAGGAGAGATTGCAACATGGTCAATCTCCTTGTGGCTTAATTATATTGAGATTGGATACAGACTGTCATGTAGCAGATCCTATAGGCTGGCACACTGTGTGTTTGAGTGTTGGTATGAGTTACTGTGATACGTTTGGCTGGCTGTCACTCTTAGGGTCTTGAGATGATCAGTGCTGCCTTCTTTAATAGGCACCTACTCGGAAATTGATTCTGGGCTTAACTTCACCTCAGAGAGCTACTTTGAAGGTACTGGCGAGCTACCAGTGGCTCCCGAGCTACTCGTTGGAGACCCCTGGACTAGAAGTACTGCCTTTGCCTTTGCATCTTATGAGAGTGACAGTGCATTCTAAACCAGAGTTGTCCCATGGCTTCTGGCCACTCCCTTGAAGATTGCAGGCCACCTGCCTGCAGTCTTATTGTTAAATACAATGAACTGTTTTTATACTAAACTGAAGGAAACTAACAACTGTGTCACATTCCGTACGTCACTAGATTCTGCGGGAATTAAGTCATAATAACCTGCAGAACACCGATTTAAGCCTAATTCCCATCAGTGACAGCTACAGATGAAAGACGGACGTCTTGGCCCTACAGTCCCAGCACCCAGAAAGTAGCAAGGCTGGACAGCGATCGCCAGCGCGCCATCAATGGTATCTCCAAAGCATTGTACTTGCTCCATCAGTAGGCGTTGGACATCACAAAAACAGAGTTTCAGTGTAAAAGAGCGAAAGAGAATGATCCCGTTTTTTTGATGGCAGGGCTGGTTTGAGGCTTCAGTTTTCTACCTGTCATGTGCTGGTAACCTCTGACAGTGTGCAGTCCCTTGAGCCCCTTGGCCTGAGTTTTGGCCACCCCCCCTCTCTTTTCTTTGCTCCAACGGAAGGGCAGTGCACCGGAGGATCTAAGGCACTACATGATGAAAGGAGAATTAAATGAAAGAGCAGCCCAAACATCCTCTGACACTAAATAGCGAGTGTTGGAGCTTGAAAGTGTTGCTGAGCGTGAAAGTCTGTTGCTCTTTCCGATTAATAGTACTTGGGTCTGCATGAGATGATCTGTGCCCATGACCAACAAAGAGCACAATATCTGTAGTGCCTGCCGCAGAGGAAATATATTGGTGCACTGCCTTGAGACATTGGGACTTTCGAGTGAGCTGTGAGTGTTTGCCAGGAGGGCACTCCAACGGATACTGAGAAGCACTATTTTCATGGAAGGCCTGAATGAAGAGGCCCAATGCGGAAGAAAACAACAGAAGCAGATTTGATGGACGATAGAAGCCTACCAGAGAGGCTTAGAACGGACTTTGGCATAGTTATGGTTGCACTAGCGGTTCCCGTGCAATTGCATAGAATGGGTGTTAGGAGACTGAGTTTTATTGTTTTGCTGGCATTGTTTTCTATCCTCTTTTGAAGAGTATCCCCATTTCACCTGAGAGCATTGATAAGGATCGCCACTGTTTCACCTGAGTATACAATAGTCACTGAAATGCATAAGAGCCCTAAAAAGGTTCGCTAAATAATTTTATGATTTGCTTTTGCCTAGGGTTGTGAAAAAATGATAATCCTGTTTGTAATAATGGTCATTACTTTCTTCTGCTATCTGAATGTTAATTATGACTCGATGCTTTGTTCTCTTTGTATCCCTGTTGATAGCTTACATATACCTGCTTAAATGAAATGTGTAGAATGGAAAATGCTCACCTAGCAATGAATTAGGATTTGCCTGAGTAATGGCAAAAGGAGGGTCTGAGGAAATTTGATTACGGCTCCATCTTGCGTATTGACACCATTGTGATGTTGCCCTCACTCAGGCACCGACGACCTTCGTAGCGTTTCTTCGTACTCTGAACTGTGTAACATGTTAAATGACCTTTTTCCTTTTCCTCTGAGCAAGGTACATTCTGGGACCCGGCTCGAAGTAACTAATTTCCGTGATAACCATCTATTGACCCTTGGTGATCCTTCTCTGCCTTCCCTTTGTTTTACGAATCACCACCTGCATCACGCAAACACGTCCTGTTGTAAAATTAATTAAACTTAGGAATGCTCATGCCACCTGGCCTATAGGGTCAGGTAGAGAACACGACCCTAGGGAAGGAATTTCTATTACCTGTTATCCTGTATGTTGTAAAAGGAATGTTTGCTAGTGGATGACATGTTTTTTTTTGCACATTGAGGGCGTTGTTGCTTTAGGGGATTTAAGCGCTATAAAAGACTGTGAGCCACGGATTGAGGTGGCAGTCTCCTGAGAACCTACCACTGATGTACTTCTAGGACAACAGTACCAGGCTGCAGCTAATAAATTGAAGTTCCTATGCCAACAGAGTGTTCCGTGTCTCTGTACAATTAAGCAGGCGAACTCAGAAGATTTCAGGCGTACCCTGCGCCGCCAGGCCTAATTCAGCCTGGTTCTTCAGCTGGAAAGTTAATTAGGGAAGAATTAGCAATTAACTATTTGTTAATTGATTGTAAATATGTAAATTATGGCATACTTATTTTTTTAGTAATATTTTAGGTGCGGGCTGCTAGGTTTGTTGAGGTATAGGGTGTGAAGTTAATTGAATAACAATGATTTATTAACTGATAATGATTTTATTGATATTAATTATGTAAATTGATTAAATGATTTTAGTTGTTTTTATGACATTTATATATCAATATATATATATTTCATGTTTGGTTTAATTTTTTTTTATTAAGAATGTAATATGTTTTCCACGTTCATGGTGTTAGTTATATACGTATTGTGTTTGAAGTGAAGTTCTTTCCCTACTCTTGTTTAGACCTGAGTAGGAATAGTATAGTTAACCTCTTTGCTGTTCAACACTTTCCCTACTGTTGCACTGTTTGAAGTGGGAATAGTAAATTTAACTCATCCAAAGTCCAACAGTTACTCTACTGTTGTGTTGCTTTGAGTGGGAATTGTAAATGTAACCCCTCCAAAGTCTAATGCTTTCCCTAACACCGCACTCTTTGGAGTGGGAATAATAACTTTATACCAGTTACACAAACTGGAGCGGGAATAGTCAATTTGACCCCATTGAAGTCCAACACTTTCCCCACTGGTGCGTTGTTGGGAGTGAAACTAGTACATGTAACCCTTCTGAAATCTAACATTTTCCCTGCAGTTGCACAGGCTGGAGTGGAAATAGTAAATATACCCCCTCCGAAGTCCAAAACTTTACCACTGTTGCATAAACTAGAGTGGTAATAGTATATTTACTATTCTAACACTACATTTGTTTTCATAATATTGGTAAAATAGATTTTATAGCATTAATTGTCTATATTTCATATTTGTTTATATTGTTTAATGAATTTTAATGTTTATAGTATTTTTAGTAAATGTGTTGAAGTTTTACAATTTAATAATTTATTTATTGTCCACATTAATTAATTATTATATTTTTCTTATTGAATTGTTTATATTTTTATGATTTTATTGTGTAGGTATGTGATATACATCACCTACTGGCAGTCGCCAGTAGGTAGTTATAGTTAGGATGTAATTTCCATAGGAAGAGCATTTTTTAATTTGGCAATAACTTTGGCGTCCTTTGACAAATCCTCGCGAAATTTTCAAAATTAGTCCGACGCTCTTTTCAGCTGCTGTTGAAAGTTTCAGGGTAATCTGCCAAGCGGGGGCAGAGAAAAAGGGAGGATCCCAAACACGTTTTCCCCATGTTAATTTCCATAGGAACTTTAGACACAGCTACAGCCCGAACTGCTGAACAAAATTACACCAAATTTGTCAGGAAGGTAGATGTTGGTCCAGGGAAGTGCCTTTTTGTGGTTTGGTGTAAATCTATATATTAGTTTGGGAGGTATTTAAAGATATGTCCAATTGTATATATAGGAACGTGGAGGATCTGCAACCCCTTCCAATCTCAAGCTGAGATTTGATTAGCTGCCAACACTTCGAACAAAGTTGACAGCCATCTTGGGACTCGGCTTGAGCCGAGTCCCAGAAAAAACATTGAAAAAAAGAAAAGGGAGCAAGGTAGAAATACCCTGACCTCCTAGGCCTCTTGGGGGGAGTTCATACAAAGACAGAAAAGCATTAAATGAAAAAAATTTGAGCTGAAAAAAAAACAAAGCCCGAACTCCCACGCTTCAGTAATATCACCCCCCAGGTGGACAGGTCCCGGGGGCATTTTCCAAATATAGGAGGGGGCACACCGCCTCCCCTCCTGGGGCGTATTATGCCCCAGGAACCACCACCTCCCTGGGGCTTGTTTAAAGCGAAATGGGGAGTCCTCTTGGACCCCTCGGGCCCCAGGGACCACCACCTCCCCGGGGCCATACACAAACAACAAATTGGGGGGCCTCAAGGTTCCCCTCCACCCTGAGAACACCGCCACCGGCTTATGAATCCTATGGGGTGGGCCTCTCGGACCCCCCCATGCCCCATGCCCCAGGGACCATAACCTCCCCGAAGCCATGACCAATTTTACTGGGGAGGCCTCAGGGACCCCAGGACCACCACCTCCCTGGGCCAAGTAAATATTTTAGAGGAATCCACAGATTACACTGAAAAATAAAAGCGTGGACTCCCACGCTTCTGTAATATTGGCCCCCAAGTGGGCAGGTCCCGGGAGCATTTTCCAAATATAGGAGGGGAGACACACAGTCTCCCCTCCTGGGGCTTATTATGCCCTGGGGACCACCACCTCTCCCGGGGCCATACACAGACAGCAAATCAGGGGGGGCCTCAAGGATCCCGCCGGGCCCCGCAGAACACAACCTTCAACGGGGCACTCTCAGGCCACCCCAGGGACTCATCTTCCCCAGACCCATAAACAATGTTTAGTTGGGAAACCTTAAGGACCCCCCGGGGACCACCACCTCCCTGGGACAAAGTAATTTTTTTTTTTAATAGGAGTGGTGCTGCATTCCCCCTCTCCCATGCCATTCTCACCCCCAGGAACTGCCACCTCCCCGGGGCAGGCCCTACAAATTTGTAGGGCCTCTTAATGCCATAGATGGCCCTGGACACTGCCACCCGTTCACCCCCTGGGGCCCACCCAAGGACATAGATGTTTGCTATGGTTCGGTGGGAGCTTTACCACTCCTGCCAAGCCATAGCAAACTGTCTGCTTCCAGCAAGCGAGAACAATAAATATGATCTCGCTTACTGGAAGGCGGGGAGCTGGCTGGGACTTGGCATATTAATTTGCTGATTTACTGTTATTCTTTCCACTCAGTTTTTCTTTTTTTCTTAGCCCTTGGTTGGGTTTCTTTTGTACTTTGACTATTGGTACCCCTGACAATTACAAACGTTATCATTTGAATTTCAGATTCTGTTCTGATAGTTGCGTTCTGTAGTATTCTATGGTTGTAATCTAGTTTCTATGGTTGCCATCTTATCTTATGCTATGCTATGATGTCACACTGTCAGTGCAGAGTTAGAATGTGATGGTTCAAAGATTGGAAATGTAACTGCTACTCTGTGACTTCTTGGCAAGGTGACCTTCATCTGTGTAGTTTACAATAAATCCTTCTACTTAACTCTGCGTTGGACTCAATCACTACAAATTGTTGGCGACGAGGATGGGATACACAGCGGAACCCACCGTGTGTCAACTGTCTTCATTCAACTTCCTTCAAGCAGCCAATCTCAACGTGGATCCTCAATCTTGCCTTGTCCATCTCTGCCAAGGTCACACTCGCTCAAGTCACGTTCTGGTTTCCTTGCCAAAATCACCTTGATCTTGCTGCATCTGCTCTGTTAGGGTTTATCTGGATTCCGGTTGGTCTCCGACTGCATCGTTTGCTGCTGTTTCTACCCTCACTTGTGAGGAAAGGAGGGAGAGTCCTCTTTGTTCATGGACTTCGTTGAGGCTGCGGAATAGGCTTTGACATAATTTTGCTTCGACGATTCAGCATTCCGGCGTGTTGTGTGTAGAGGTTTTGACATTTTCCAGTCTTAATCCAGAGCGACCGTCCAGCGAACTCTACGTAAACCGCCTGGCTATTGGCCTGTGTCTCCACGTCTGTCGACTGTAGGTCCAATTCAGGTCTACGCTGGTATCGTTTATATTTTTTAAATTTTTTTTCCAATAAGGCTGTAGAAGAGAAGACAACATCCTTTCTCTAGGCCACCCCTCCTTGACCAAAACACAAACTTGTTGAAGAAGACTATCTTCTAATAAGGCTGATCTCCAATCTTCCTCAGACCCAACAACCAGATCAGGAATATCTATGGTAGCCACAACACAGTCTTCAGCATCTTCCTCACACAACTTTCGAAAGCACATACCTTCACAACCATCATTATGTTGAGGAAAACGAGACAAGAAATCTAGTCTGCCATTCCTCCCACCAGGAATATGTGAAATGTCAAATTGGTATTGTAACAGTTTACTAACCATTCTCATAATCCTGGCTGTACAGCACTTACTAGGACCAGGAATGAGAATAGATACTAAAGTTTTGTGGTCAGTAATTAATCTGAAACATCTTCCCCATACTTATGGACGATATTTTTAAATGGCCCATAAGCATTCAAGTAATTCCTTTTCAATAACAGAATATTGTACCTCAGCACTCCTCAAAACCCTTGACGCAAAGGCAACTGTGTTTTCTTTATCTCCACAAACTTGAGTAATGATAGCTCCCAAACCGACCTGCCTGGCATCTACCACTATACAACAAGGTAAATCAGGGTCAAATGGAGTGAGAGCATTGCTCCTCTCCAGAGATGATTTGACTTCATTAAACGCATGATCAAAATCTTGAGACCATTCAAATTTGACTCCCATTTTGAGCAAATTACTGATGGGTCGAACAATGGAAGCAAAATTTGGGATAAACCTTGAATAGTATTCAAACATGCCTATCAAAGACTTGACACCAGTCTTGTCTTTAGGTACAACAGCATTGGAGATGGCATCCAGAAGACCATGTCTAGGTTTGATGCCTTCACATGATAATAAATGACCAAGATATTCAATTTTTTTGCAAAGAAACTTACATTTCTCAGTTTTGAGCACAACACCATTATTTTTGAATATGCTAAGTACCTTCCTAAGAATAAAATCATGTGAAGAATTGTCCTTAGCATTTATTAGCACATCATCTTAAAAAACCAACACTCCCTCAACCTCTCTCAAAAGATTTTGCATGCCTCTCTGGAACACCGACGCCGCGGATGCTAGTCCAAAAGGCATCCTGCGATATTGAAATGTTCCGTGAGGAGACACAAAGGCAGTGAGAGGGCCAGAATTAGGATGGAGTTCTATTTGGTGGTAGGCACTAGCCAGATCTAACTTTGAAAACACCTGAGCACCCTTAACACACGTGAAGAGATCATTGATTTTAGGCAAAGGGTGAGAATCAATCCAAATCTCTTTGTTAAGAGACCTGAGGTCTACACACACACATAATTGCCCACAACTCTTGCGCACTACAACCAAAGGTGATAACCACAGAGATGATTCTGTTGGTTCAATGATTCCCTTGTCACGTAGGCTCTTGAGTTCTTTGTTAAGGTCATCCCTTACACTAAAAGGAACCCATCGAAGTTTGTGCTTGACTGGGACCGCCCCATCTCTAACAATAATTTTGTGTTTGAATCCAGCAATTTTCCCAAGCCTATCACCAAAAACAGATGGAAATTCAGTTTTCCATTTAGTACCTTCTTCATCACAAGTAACTAACATAACTTGTTCTTTGGTGCCTGGGATGAGTATCATACCAAGAAGCCCCTGGTGGAACCACCCCAGTATATTGAGTCCCTTGACAGCAACATAAATTTTACCTCTGATCCTTCTTCCTTTGAACATCATAACATCTTCGATGAAACCCAACAATTCAACTTTTCGTCCCTCATATGAGACAGGTGAGCGATCAGGAGGGAATAACCCATGTTTCATTAAATAATTTCTGGGTTATCATTGTAATTCTGTCACCAGAATCTACCAACAGATGAATAGTTTTATCACCAACAAGTATCTCCACAATAGGATCAACACATGAAGAAAGATCTCCAGTTACTGGTTCACTTATAACATCGTTAGAAAACATGTTTTCATCCATGACAACCAAAATAATTTCAGAGTCTGAGTCGTCTTCAGATTCAGCAACACAAGCAATAGTCTTTTTCTGAATTTTCCTCCTAAGACACACTTTCCTCTTAAGACACTTTCTTCTTAAGACACACAAAGGATGTTGTCTTCTCTTCTACAGCCTTTTTGGAAAATTGAAACTGAACTTTCTCTAGAGGATGGTATTCTCATGAGATGTGATAAGCTCATTCCACCTCACTCTCTTAGGCCCACCATTGTCAAAAAGGCTCACGAGGGGCACTTAGGCACTACTCTCACCAAGCGTCATGTTCGTGAGCACTTCTGGTGGCCAAGTATGGATGCTGAGATAGGTGTTTTGGTGAAAAATTGTCATGTTTGTTCTTCAGCTGAAAAGGCATTTAAAGTTGTCACTCCACCTCTTTTCCCTGTTGAATGTCCATCTGGTCCTGGGGTCAAAGTGGGCATTGATATCATGGGTCCTTGTGAGGTTTTACCTTCTGGATGCAAGTACATTTTGGTACTTTGGATTATAAATAAAAATGTCCCGAGATAAAATTGGTCAAAGAAGCTAGCTCGGCTAGTGTTTTGAAAGAGGTGTTTCTATGGGAAGGATTTCCAAAGTTCCTTGTCTTGTATAATGGGACTCAATTTGTAAGTGAAGAGTTTGAAGTTTTTTTGACCTCCAGTGGTGTGAAGCACTTAAAAAGTTCTCTTTATCATCCACAAACTAACGGTTTAGTGGAAAGGATGAATTGTGTGTTGGGTGAGTGTGTCAGGTGGGCTGTGGCTGGTAAGTATGCTATTGTTCAATCCCTGGAAAGTATGCTATGGTTTTACAGGACCACGCCTCATTCATCCACAAAAATGTCCTCTTTTAAACTTTTAAGGGGCAGGAAGGTCAATACATGTTTCAAGCCTGGATGGATGAGTAAATGGTTTTAAACTGATTCAAATCTCGTATTGCTTATGGAAATTGTCAAGGAAAATTCTGAAACTGAAAACCTGGTTTGATAAAAAAAAGGAACCAAGGTGGTTCCTTTGGTTGTAGGTGATTTTGTTTGAATCAAAACCTCTGTACATGTCAAGAAAGGCAACAGTAAATATGGTGAACGAGTTAAGGTTGTAAGAATCGGAAACAATGCCGTTCAAGTGGAGGGAGGTCATTGGTGTAATCTTGCCAAAATTGTTAAAACAAGATCAACTTTGTTGCCTGTTGACCACAATATTAGTAAAGGTTCAATTTTACCCTATTCTTCTGCATGCAGAAGTAGTTCAAGAATCATTGTTACTCCGAAAAGATTTTGTGAGTGATGTTTTAGGTATATTTCTTCTTACCTTTTAGTTCTGCTGTTGTTTTACTGTCTTTTTATTCTTGTTTTTTTGTGTTGCAGGAGAAGGGAAGGTATGTAGTATTCTATGGTTCTAATCTAGTTTCTATGGTTGCCATCTTGTCTTATGCTATGCTATGATGTCACAGTGTCAGTGCAGAGTTAGAATGTGATGGTTCAAAGATTGGAAATGTAACTGTTACTCTGTGACTTCTTGGTAAGGTGACCTGCAGCTGTGTAGCTCTTTACAATAAATCCTTCTTCTACTTAACCCTGCATTGGACTCAATCACTACACTTTCAAAATGTTTCTCTTGTGTCCTAAAGATGATCCTCTTAGTAATAAGGTCGAAACGCCATTGACGTTCCCTTTGGCAACTTAAGAGGACGCAGTCACTGTATTGTTGATCCTGTAATATATCAGACACATTTGTTTATTATTCCTCTCCCATTGTGTTTGGTTGTATAAACTGTAATTTGTGTTTCTTGTATGTTCATTATGTGTAACCCCGTGAGCACCATGTTATATGTTTGTATTTTTTGTGATATTTTTCAAGTTCCGTAATAAGTTATTTCAATAACACAAAGTTATTTTCAAGAAAAATCTTTGTCTGTGGGTACCCTTTGTTTGTATTTCATGTATATTTTATGTACACTTCTTTCTGTGTTTAATTTTACCCTGAACCACTGTAGCTATTATATTGTTTAATTGCCTCAGGTTCTGGGGAGTAGGGCTGCCTCTGGTGCAGGTAATCCCTTTTAGAAAGTAGGCATTTTCTTACTATAACCATTTGGTGCCTTCTGCCTGTCTCTGAATACATGTCTGGGGTGGGTGACAGCTGAACTTTGTGCATTCCCTCTAGACAGCCACACACTAAGGGAGCTCAGGTGAGATTGATGGGTAATCCTGGGCAGGATGGGAGGGAGGAGCAGACACTTACATCTGAATAGGCTGTGTCGTGTCATGACACAAAGGGCTGCATCCGTCCCTGTAGTGAGTCTGGAGCAAGGGTAGGAAGGGCAGGGACTCTGTGCACTTCAAAAGGCATCTCTTTGAAGTCTCCCTCAATTTAAAGACACAACTGGGTATAAGTACTGGATCTCTGACACCACCAACTTAGTACACTTTTTGACATGTGGACACTCTGTCAGGAAGAAGTACTACTGTGCTGCTGAGAGGGCTGCCACTCTGCTGGACTGCTACTCTGCTAGACTCCTGCTCTGCCGTGCTGGTCTGCTGCCCTCCTTGCCTGGGAGTGAGAAGGACTCGACCTGCATCTCCCCAACACAGCACCAAAGTGAATCCAAAGGCTTGGTGGCTTGCCTCCTGTTTTGAAGTCTCAGGGACATCAAAGAATTACAACATACCTGCGACAGCATCTGGGATCTGCCATCAAGTGGTGCCAAATGAGTCCTGGGACCTTGGAAGTGGGTATAAAGTGCTGCTCCAGTAAAGATCCATGCACTACATTTCAGTTTAATCTTTGCATCTTGGATTTTTGTCATCTTGGTCTTGTTTTGTCTATCACATTATGGTCTATATTTCTAACCCAGTGTGGTATCTTTTTGTGTGGTTTTTTCACAGTTTTACTGCTTGAAGTATTGCACAAATACTTTACACATTGTTTCTTAAGTTAAGCCTGAGTGCTCTGTGCCGTGCTGCCAGAGGGTGAGCACTAGTTAAGTTAGGATGTGTATCTGAATTACCCTGACTAGGATTGTGGCACCTGCTTAGACAGGGTGCATTCTCTGCCAACCAGAAACCCAATTTCTGACAATGTCTAACATATTTCCCATTACGATCAGTATCCAGCTATTCTAAATCTCCTTCAACATTAGTGTTGTAGCCAGGAGAAGGCCAGTAGAAGGAAGATGAAAAGGAAGAAGAAGAGGAGGTAGCTGAAATGCCATGAGGAGGTTTACCTATTTTCGTATCTTTTTAATGCAGGTTCTTCCTCTAGAAGATTTGCCTGAGTCTTCTTAATGAGAGTATTGAGGTGTGTGGTGGAATGAGAGCCTCCTGTAGGAGGAATGAAGGAGTGTTCCTTTATTTTTACTATGTTTCTCTATCGTAGCAACAAAGTGACTAGTAGGAGTGAAAATTAAAGAAAGAGGTGAAACTAAAAACTTTTCTTGCAACCAATGACAACTCGCCATAAGAAAAATAGAGATCTGATTTGCATAAAAGCACTATACATATCAGAACTACGAGTCTGGGCTCACAAATAAACATGGCGCCCACTGAATTTCACACTTCCCTTTCCTCTGCAGTTCACTGAAAATGACCTAGGAAACACCTAGAGAACGAGCTGTCAACATATAGGAATGCTTCTGGTAACAGGCCACCATCCCCCATAACCTTAGAAGAGAAGGGAAGTGTATTCCAGCCACTTAAAATTTGCTTGTTCATTTATTCCAATTAGCTGAAAAGAATAGCTCACGGAAGCAGCATAATTTAGGTGGGACCCCAGAATTTATTTTGGCTACCTTGGGTGGCTGCAACAGATCAGGATCCTCCTCCAAGTAGAGTTTATTCATACGTGTACCCCAGCTTGTAGACCCCTGCCCAGTGCAGGTCTGCAAAGTAAGAAATAAACAAGCCTTTGCAATGCAATACGTCGCGCATTAACACAAGTTTAAGCTATTGGCATTGTAAATGACAATGTGTTTTATTTGTGTTTTAAAAACCAAAACATAAAATTTAGGCATTGTCATTTACAATGCCAATAGCTCAAACTCGCGTAAATACGAGACCTATTGCATTGCAAATGGTAGGCATCACGGACAACGGGAGGGAGAGAGAGCGGGCGGCCGGGGTAGAAGGCACGAATAACGGGAGGGAGCGCAGGGGGCGTGAAGAAGTCACGACAACGGTAGGGAGGGCGGTGTTGTAAAGAAGGCACCAAAGCACGTCGTGCCTGCAGTAAGAGAAACTGGATAAAGAAAATAGTGCTTAAAGACTAAATAACAAGTACCGTGTAACAACCAAAGTAAAAGGGCCAGTCGCCATGGGAGGTGACAAATTAAGAGGAGACTGTACTAAGGAGGGAGTTTCAAGCCTATTTATGAATCGGACGCCAGCCTTTAGGCCGGACAATGACACAAGCCAATGGCAAATATGGGCGGAGAGCGGGCGGGGCTTCTCTTCCCTACCCCACTTCAACAAGTCTCCCAGAGCAGCGTACGCGCGCTGGCTTTAGGCTCAACCTTAAAAACGACTAAGAATAATTACTCTCTACATTGTGCTGCTAAAGCCACGCTTAAAATGCAATGTGTTTAGCTACCATAGAATAGAATAATATTTCGAAAACTTCAGAAGTTTAGAGAAGTGCAGATGACACACATTAAAGTAATGCAGTGTCTAAAAGTTAAAAATAACCTAAGGAGTTTTGTGTGTTAGTCTTAAAGAAAGGAGGTTGAGACAGGGCATGAGACCTCTATAACATTTTATTTTAATTAAATTGTCATAAATAAAACGGTTGAGTAAGTAACAAATACCACAATATAATAAACCAGATACCTGGACAAGCTTTTTAAACGTCAAACAGCAGTCCAGGACTGCAACAGAGCCCTTTGTGTGCAAGCCCGAAGATGGTCGCTACCATGTCCCAATGAAAACCTGTAATAGAAGTGAAGAGTACTGATGTATAGTGTGTTTGAGGTCCTGTTATATTAGTGAAGAACAGGTTGGGCACAACAACACCGGGGGCTATGGTACATTAGTGGAGTGATGGTACTGCCACCAGAGCACATGGTTCCACAATGATCCACAATTCTCTACTGTGCAGAGCATGGGCTCCTGCATCACATCTGTGGGTCGAGCAATGGCCTGTTTATTTTAACATTCCTATGATTATAGTTTCTGCACCACTGCGTGGGGTTGCCATGCAGATCCATGTGAACTGGTACAGTGTGATGGTTTCTGTGCAACCACGGGTCAGGGGTATATGGGGATCCATTATTCCTTCTATTTAGTATAGCAATGGTTCCTGCACCACAGGAGGGAGCGGACAGAACGGCTCAAGACCCCTAGTGCATACATCAGCATAACAACTTTCTCTGATCACGACGCTGGACATGATGAACCCTGGGGCACTCTCTAACTGTGTAACAGCCTGATACCAGCATCATGAACCAACACTTTAATAAAGGCGACAATATCACTAAAATGATAGAATATCAATTGCCCATAACATGATTTTATAATTCAGCGTTTCAAATAAAAAAGTGGCTGTTAGAAGTGGGTTCTGTCCCAAATAAACCCATCCATATTTTTTGATTCTGGACTGCTGGTATTTGGGCCTCTGCTGTGAGTAAATTTCACTAATTGAGTCGCAGCCACAGTAAGCATACAGTAAAATGGTAATGAGTGTTAACGGCCTGTGCCTGCCTTTTAAATGAAGGTACACTGCTGTGCGACAGGGACAAGAGGCTCTGTGCTAGTTACACATGAATACGGTTGCACGTGCGTGCTGGTTTAGCGAGAAAATCCAGCGCCTGTACAAGGTAGCTTGTCAAAGATGGGACCTTGAATACATTGGTTATGGCCTGTACAGGCCTTATACTTCGATTGGACACCCAAAAAATTCCCCTTTTCCTTTGACTAGAGTGTGAGTCTGTATTTATTTTTACTGCAAGTCTGCGGTGCTTCACTCTATGATTAAGAGCGGGTCCATGTTTTCAAAATCCTGTGCAAAACAGGGGTTTGTTCAAGGGCTGGAAATTCCAAGTACGGTGGTATTTACCGCATCTAATATTACCATGTGCAATAAATACCTCACCGGTCATTATATTTCAGCAGGTCTGGGCCTCAGCAGGTTAAATCATTACGATATTTACCGCATGTTGCACATTTATGATGCTCCTCAAAAGCTCAGAATAGGTGCTGGTTATTGCAACCGCTAATTTCCAAACTAAATGGATTTTATCAGATTCGATAAATAACACCCACTCCTCCACCACACCAGAAATTAGAGCTTAGGAGGAAAGGAAACAGTTTTGCAGTGGTATTTACGGGCAGTGCCAGTTATGGACATGGCTAAGACCCAGGACAGAGCTCTTGCAATCTAAAACCTGACGTTGCAATCTTGGAAAATACCAGGATGCTGGTTGGGGGTGGAAAATGCTGTGAACTGCTCCCAGAAAGTGTCTGTTAGGGGTGGAGTGGAGATCTCTGGAGTGGGCAAAGAAGCCCACCTCTAAAACTCTCCACCTCCCCTTTTAAACCACTAGAAAAAGGAGTTGAAGAGGAACTGCAGTCGAAGAAAAAAGGATCTACCACGTGGACAAACTACTGCCTGGAGTGGAGACACACTGGACTTGTACTTGTAAGAGGGTTCAGCTGGAATTTCTGTGAATCAGTTCAGCTGGAGGTGTCTTAGGAACTTCCTCAACTACTGCAGGAAAAACAGGTGCCTTTCAAGTGACTAGGAAGTGATAGAAGCTGGGGAGTGAATGTAGGCCTGCCTCGAAAGCCACATGGTGCTGGCCAAGGAGGATGTTAGGAACTGAAGATGCTGGAGGGCAGGACCTTGAGCTCTCTCTAATTAAAAGGAGAGCAGTCTAAAAAAAGCTCCAGAAAAGAGCCAAAATCTTAGCTGACAGAAGATCCTAAATAAGCACTCCTGGTGGCTGGAGCACGCCACCATGAACAAGGAGCAACAAACTGCTTGAAAATCGGCCTGTCCCAGTCAAAGAAACATCATTTGTTTGGCCTTCTCATTCGTAGGTTGCCTGGCAAGTCGCCAGGGCCAGGAAAATCTATACTATGATCAGCAGTTTTATTTCAAGCCTCCCGTGGAAGGCGAGTGGCCGGGGAGGGGGGTGGGTGCTGTAGTCAGCCTACTGAGGTGTACCTATAGTGCCCCCTCTTCCCACTCTGCTCTGGGCACCTCATACTCCACATCTCCAAATAACCCTGGCAGATCAACCATCGCAGTGCCCCATCGAGCTCCATTCCAGTTTTTTTTCTATTGGTTGTGGGAAATACACTTTCCAAACCTGCCTAGGGAGCACCTGGTATGTGAGGAGTGGCTCTGCTGTGGACGAGGAAGAGCAGGGTGAGAAACCACGCACTTCTCTGGCCTGGCAGCTGCCACAGAGTAGTACTGGGGGGCCAATGAGCCATAATCTGCACAGCTCCTGGGTCCGCAATGCAGTCTGTCCCAAGTAAGTCGCGGATGCCCATATTGGAGAGGGGCCCCAGTTAAAAAAAAAAAAAGACAAACACAAAAAGAAAACATTTACTGGCTTTAGCAGCAACATCAGGAGCAAGACCACCACCACCGTTAACAATAACTCTGAGGGTAGTTCCTTGATAGGGAGTATGAATTAGGGATGGCATAGCTGCCACGGTTTCAGATTGCTATGTGTGACATTTTTATAATTTCAGTGTAATTATGAGTGACATTCAACGACTATGATTGACACTTTCTTGGGAGCAAAATCAAACAATGGAAACATATAAATATCAGAAATTACACACATTCGAGCAACGAGAAACTCAAAGAAGATATTAAAACTGTTGTAAAGCATCAGAAATGTAAGGGCAGTGTTGGACCCTGGAGATCCAGCTACCGCTTACTGAGGAGGCCAATCACAGTGTAACTGTGGACACTACAGGAGGCTCTGGGTTTGCAAGTCACAGTGTAGCAAGGAGGCCCGGAGATTATCGATGGCTTGGGGTTTATTTAGGAGAGCAGTGTGCACAGAGAAGGAAATGAGGTTACATCCTGATATTTAAAAGGGTTATACAGGATGTCAATAGACGAAGTATTGAAGGTTAAGGTGGGGCTCATGGCCCTCCTGTGGGTTGTGTAGGAAGTATCAGGGAGGCCTGGGCCTGCTTGGTGCACAAAGGAGTTCCACGGACACCCACTGTCAGTGCAAGTGCACACAGAATGGATAGGGGTTATGGAGTGACACTGTAAGGTGTATACTGAAGGTCCAGTGTGCTGCCTATTGTTCACCCTCTAGACTGCTTTCTGCTGTCTGGGCTTCCCTGCCTGGGCTCCTCTCCCTCCCAGGAATTCTCCTTACCAGCAGAGGCTAGGCTAGCATGAAGAGTTGCTCCACTGCACCCATTCCCCGGGTCCTGCCATCTCCATCTGCTCCGCTCACTTAGGATCCGCTGATCGCACTGAACTTCGATGCTCTAATAGTGTATTCCTGTACACAGGAAAGTGTTATGATTTCCAGGTGAGGACCTTTGGGGCTTGTTTCTTTTCTAGTTTCATTTTCATCCGGTCCTTTGTGCAAGCTAATGGGATCACATGGAATGTTTGGATTGTTCCAGTATGCAACGAGGTAAACTCAGAAAAGGTGCACACCAAAACAGGTAAATAAAAGGTATGCACGAATGACAAGCCGTTCATAATTTTTTTTTTTTCTCTCACACTTGTTTTTATTAAGTTTAACAGTTTTTAAAGATGTCCCTATATATAGCACTCATTCTTTCCATGGTTAAGGCTTTCCACAGGCGGTTGTGCCATTGCGACATGGCCGTGGCATCCGTCTTCCTCCATGCTGCCGCTCAGGCCGTTTTGGCCGCCCCTAGGCAAAGCCACAGGATGTCTTGGTCTGCTATGGTTTGGTATTTCAACCCCGGGTCCCTAAGTCCCAGAAGAGCAAATTCAGGAGAAATCGGAATGGGGTATCCTAGTATATCTTTGATATAGGCTAATATGTAATTCCAGAAAGACTGGATGGGCAATCCCACCATATGTGCCGAAAATCAGAGAGTAGACCGCATCCCATCCAACATAGCAAGGAAGTGGTAGGGAAAATCTTCTTAAGTTTGGTGGGGTAGAGGTGCCAATCGTAAAGTACTTTATAATGGTTCTCTCGTTGTGTCAGGGAGTGGTTGTGGCATTTTATGTCCTTCTATAATTCCTTCCATTGAATGTCTATGATATCCTGGCCAAGTGTTTTTTCCCACAAATCAAGATATCTGGGGCGAGGAGATGGTATGGTGCGTAATAAAAGTGTGTAAAGGAAGGAGATGGCCACTTTCATTGTGTCTGCACCCTTAAAATATCGTTTAAATTGAGTGAGTTCCCTTGTGGCCCTTTCTCGGATCCCGGGTTGCAGGGCCCAGTGACGTAATTGGAGATAGCGGATATATTCTGATTAAGGCAAATTAAATTCACACTGACAGATTTCGAATGTGAGGAATTCCCAATTACGGAATAGATTTGGGGAGATTTATTTTAAGGCCTGCTACTTGTTCAAATCGGGTCAGCTCCTCTTGTATTACTTCCAGTGAGCGAGCGGGGTCAGACAACATCAACAAAATGTAGTCGGCGAACAAGGATATCTTGTGTTCCTCAGATCCAAAGGGCACCCCTCTAATTTCTGAGGATCCCCTACTAGTTGCTGCCAATGGTTCAATGCTGAGCGCAAAGAGGAGCGAGGACAGGCGGCAACCCTGCCTCGTCCCCCTCCCTAGTTAAAAAAGATCTGATGCTACCCCATTCACCAAGACCCTGGCACTTGGAGCTGCGAAATTAGCACGTATCATGTTAATGAAGACGCCGCAAAATCCAAAACGTTGAACGGTCTGGAAGAGAAAGCTCCAGTCCACCCGGTCAAATGCCTTCTCGGCATCTAACCCCAGTAGAACTACAGGGATCTGTATTTTATTCGTTTTCTCTATTAAGTGGACCACTCTGCGGACGTTTTTGTGTGTTTGTCTGCCCCTGATAAAACCAGATTGGTCCAGGTGTATAAGATCGGGCATCAGCTCGTCCAACCGGGAAGCCAGTATCTTTGAATATAGTTTGGCATCCAAATTCGGGAGCGCTATGGGGCGGTACGAACTACAGAGCTAGGGATCCTTCCCTCCCTCCCTTTGGGATCACTGTGATCTGTGCTTCGCTCATGGATCTGGGAGTTTGAATAGAGTCTGCCATATGATTAAAGAGCCTAGTCTGCTGGGGAACGAGCTCCGCACTGAAGCTTTGATAGAATTGAGCGGTCAGGCCATCCGTTCCCGGGGCCGTGTGTAATTTAAGGCTTTTAAGTGCTCGCTGAACCTCTTCCTCTGAGATAGGCTCCCCAAGTTGCTCGTTCTGGAGACTCGTCACCCAGGGAAGCATCACTGAATTCAGGTAGGAAGCTTGGGCGTGTATATTGGCTTGGTCGGGAGTGTAAAGTGCCTTATAGAAGTTATAAAAAAGTTGCGCTTTCCTAGTTTCCTCTCTAGTCAGGGCGCCTGTGGGATCTTTTATGCTTGCAATATACTCCCTTTCCCATTTTACTCGAAGTTGTCACGCCAAGTTCGAACCTATCTTGTTACCCTGTGTGTATGATGACTGCTGAAGGCGGAGTAACGTCAGTTCTGCCCTATTTGAATAAATGGCGTGTAATTTCCCTTTCAGGACCGTGACCTTTCTCTGAAGTACGAGGGTGGGGTTAGCTTTATGATCGTGTTCCAGAGCCTTTAATTCCCCCTCCAGGAGCATCCTCTCCGCCGCCCTTTCCTTGTTAAGAGCAGACATAAGGGACAGGCATTGTCCCCGGATGAAAGCTTTGAATATGTCCCAATTATTTGCCACTGAAGTATCCTGAGGGTCGTTTAGTTGGAAGAAGTCTCTAATGGATCCCTGTGGGGCATCTCGCAAGGTTTTATCTCAGATTAAGGCATTACGGAAATACCATCTCTTGGATTTAGGTGTGTTGCATCTCCACTCCATGGAAACCGTAATTGGAGCATGGTTATAAATGATGATGGGGTGTGTTATGGCCTCTTGAACTTGATTATTGAGAGTTTGACTGAGGAATGTGAAGTCCAGACGTGAATAACTGCGGTGGACATATGAGAGGAAAGTATAGTCTGTGTTGCCTGGGTGGGCTTCGCGCCATGCGTCTATGAGGCCCATCCCCTGTATCGCCAGTTTCAGGGCCTTTGGGAAACTGCCAGTGTGCGCCTTGTGAGGGTTGGAACTGTCTGTTGCCGAATGCCAGGTGAGGTTAAAGTCCCCCATAAGTATTATGTCACCCGAAGCAAAGCCCCCCAGCAAAGAGAGCGCTGAATGAAGGAATTTCACCTGGTTAGTTTTTGGGGCGTAGATCGACGCTATGGTGCATAGTCATCCCCTTAGACTTCCCTTCACCAATAGGACCCTCCCCTCCTTGTCTGTTTTATAGTCGTCGGGTTGGAATTGAAGCGAAGAGTGAAAGAGTAAAGTCACCCCGTTATGTCGTGTGGTGGAGGAGGATTCATAGATCAGTGGTTAGGCCTTGTGTTTCAGCCTGTGGTCTTCTGATCGTTTGAGATGGGTTTCTTGGAGGGCCACCACATTGTAGTGTTGGTCTGTGAGGAATTTCCATACCTTTTAATGTTTAGAATGGGCATTTATACCTCGGACATTCCACAATAGTGTGGTGATCACCATAGTAATGGTTGTGGGGGGTCATGCTCATAAGAGTAAGCCTTACTTTGGATCGTTTCTCACCTTTCTCCCTTCCCCGACCCGTCTCTCCCCCCTCCCAGCAGGTTGCTGAAGTGTGTCTCGCCTCCATCTCCCCTCAAAACCCTCAGTATCATCACCATCTCCCAGGGTCAAAAAGAAAAACACGACAAAAAAAGAAAAAAAACGGATAAACTTGAACAGTGTCAACTTTGGGACTGTCAGTCCCCAGTCCAACCTACCGCCGTAGTGTCCGACCGACACTGTGAGGCGAAAAGGACCATAGTCCGCTGCCAAGAGTTCTGCTTTGCTGCTAATTAGAAAGACAACCACAATCCCATCTTAACTGTAGTAAAAGTCTTCCATCTTCTTAGTGCATGCGGCAGAATGGAGTATACAGTACCGTGACACCAGTGCGCCGTTGGAGGAAAGGGGAAATGGCACTGTTGTCGAAAGAGGCTGACTCCAATACTCACTGATATAAAAGAGGAAGGAGGCTTAATCGCTGCTGTCTGCTTTTATTTATTTATTTATTGAATTTATAGGGCGCAACAGCTACCCAAAAAGGGTTTCTCGATGCCAAGGCGGACTGGGTGAGAAAGAAATGGCAGTTTGTAGAGATTATTGGTTACATAACCAAGTCTTCAGGGATCTGCGGAAACGGGTGTAAATTGTTTCTTTGCAGATAGCTAGAGGAAGAGAGTTCCAGCGGGAGGGGCCCAGATAGGTGAAAGATCTGCCACCCATCCTGGAAAGTTTGAATCTGGGTACAATACATTTTTAGTGAGTTGCAGAACGGAGGTGGCGAGTAGGAACAGAGGGGCTGACAAGAGACTGCAGATACTGAGGTGCCGTGCCTATTTTGATTTTGAACATATAGCTCAGTGCTTTGAACTTAATACGGTTCTCCACCCTGAGCCAATGCAGGTCACGGAGATAGCTGGAGATGGAAGTGGCTCTGGGAACCGTGCAGAGTAGTCTTGCTGCAGAGTTCTGTACCAACTGCAATCTGTGAGTCACCGCCTTGTTGGAGCCAAGGTATAGAACATTTCCGTAGTCAAGCCTTGAGGTGATAAGGGCTTGAACTACTGTTCCCTGGGTAGCATCTGGCAGCATCCAGATGATCTTCCTGAGCCATTTCAAGATGGTGAAGCAAATGGCAGTAACCTTAACTGCCTGGTGGTGCATGGTCAACGAGTCGTCAATGGTTACGCCTAAGTTGCGGACTTGGCTGGAAGGCCGAGGGAGAGTACCCATCCCATCAGGTCAGTGTAGTAGGCCCCAGAGATCTTTGTTCTTGCCAAGGATCAGAACCTCGGTTTTATCGCCGTTAAGTTTGAGATGGTGTTGAGCCTCCTCTCCCCCAAGCCATCATAGCTCCGAATTTGAGAGTCTGTAAGATGTCTCACGTTTCTAGTTCGTCCTGCGGTATCTGTCACTTTATTCCAGGAAGTTCCTGTGTCTTCTTTGTTCTAGGACGTTGACAAGTGCGCCATGAGTTAATCTCACCGTCATCAGATATGTCCTTGCCTTGAAGGGTGGAGAGATGTACCCCAGGGTCACCAGCCGGTGTTGGAATACTGAGGATGCGGCACGCCTCCTGTACCTCAGTGACGTGATGTTCCTTCTTTTTGTTTTCAAAGCTGAGACCAAAGGGGTAGGTCCATCGGTATCTGATATTGTTCTGCCGTAGTTTGTCAGTGACCGGCCTGAATTGCTGGCGGCGGCACAAGGGAATCCTTGAAATTTCACCACATCTGCTTTCCTGGCAGCTTGTAGCATAGCTTCTTTAGTTTTAAAAGAGTGGAGTTTGGCTAGAATATCCCTTGGTCTGTGTTTCTAACCCTGCAAAGGCCGTCCTACTCTATGGACTCTCTCCAGCTTCACCTTGAAAGACACCTCTCCCATTCTTTCAGAGAACAGTCCCTTAATAAAAGCCTCAAGATCTGGGCCCTCTGCCCTTTCTTCCAGGTTGCAGATTCTATTATTATCACACCGAGAGCGGTTCTCCAAACCCTCTTGCTTGAGTTTTGTTGCTGTGTGTTGTGTCTGAAGCTCTCTCACTAAAGCCTTGATCTGTTCCGTTCTTTGTTTGAGGTCTGCGGTTTTAGCCTCCGTGTCCAACACCCTCATGCCCACCGAATCGACGTCTTGCTGAAGTGAAGTAAGTCTGCCACTGAGATTCACCTTTCAGTGGGTCAAGGGATTGGATCATGTCCGCCTTCAGTTCATTTTGCAGTTCCTGCTTGAATGCTTTCAAAGAAGCGAGTAGGTCCTCCTTAGACAGCGCCATTCCGGATGCCTCGCTTGTGTCCTGGTACGATTCTGTATTAGTGGCAGGGGAGAAGTAGGTAGAGACCTTGTTGCTCTGAGGTTATTTTTTAGGCTGCATAGAGAGGTGGTCGATGGTGCCTGTGGGAGGTGTCTGGAGTGCAGGTCTGGCACGCCTCAACACAGCCTCAACACCAGAAGAGACTGTGGTCCCCGCTGTGAAACTCTACAAGAGCCCAGGATGCAGGAGGCTCCAGGCCTCCGCCTGCCTCCTGCTCCCAGACCTCCTCAATGTAGGGGCATCAGATCACCTCCTGCTCTTCCCACGAAAAGCAGCTCCTCACACACCATCCATCTGCTCACGCTTGCTCTCCAGTAAAGAGTGGCTTCCATCCTCCTCCAGCACACGCCCCAGGCAAGTTGCTGATGTGGGAAACTGTGAGGCTTTATGCCCCGATTTGGCCATAGTGCAACAGAGTTATGGACTGCTGAAAGCACGAATGGAGCGCCCGCCAGGGAACAGGGGATGCCTCCCGCAGCTAATGTAGAGGGACTGACTGTTATCACGAGGCATTATGTCTTCCACAGGCGCTATTTTAAAGTCAGGCAGCGCCGGGTCCAGTTCGACTCAGAGTTCGGTGTGAGATGGAATGGAAACACTGTCCTGGCAAGTCTCACCCATTTTTGTGCCTGCCGCCGCCACCAGGTAGCCGTTTCAACGCCCTCCTGGGCGGCCTGCGCTTCTTTCCACGCTGTGCAGCATCAAGGGGAAATGGTGTCCGCTTCTTCACCCGCCTCGCGCCGATGTCACTCACCGGGCTATTGGACACCACTTGCGTGTGTTATTTTTTGTTATAAGCTGCACTCTGCAGACACGTGGCTGGTGCTGGCTTCGCAGACAGGTGATGGATAAACTGGTTTTAATTGGTTCGACTTTCTAGAAAAGTTACCGTCTACTTCGACCACTGTTCCTGTCTGCATTCATGCGCAGCGGTATAAATATTAGGCAGAGAGGTCGACTGTGCGGCCGTCTACTGCAGCAGATGGGTGACGGTGATGTTGTATGCGCTCTTCCCATAAATCATGCACTTCGCAATAACATCTCTAAATCAGCCTTACCTGGATGTGTTTGAGAATGGGAGGGGGGTTGTGGGAGCAAGGTGAAGGTATCCTCTGCCACATATATCTGTAGTAGAGTGAGACTGCATGAACGGAGCTGTCCAGACCGTGAATTAAATGCACAATTTTAATGTGCATGATGGACAATTAATTATGTGGAAAATCAGTGGCATTAGTAGAAGACATGCCAGTGCGTTTAGGCCAGCACAATCAAATGTTAAATCATTCTGATTAGTTCTCAGCCTGAGACAGGTTTTGTGCCGTGGTGTCTGAGGTCAAGTGCGTGGCTGCAGGTGTGTCGGTGTGTGGAAGGAAGAAGACAAGCGATTTGAAGCATGACATTTGGAACTTTAAATACCCACAACTTTCAGCTGAATGATTTTAATTTATGTCCTTGACTCCAGGGAGCTAGGCACACACTTGCTTGTAAGCTTGAAGATTATTTTGAAGTGTCGGGCCCGGCGGTGGCCGGAAGCGCGAGCTGCATTTTTGCATTACGCGCCAGCCACCTGGCTCGCCTCAGTCTCTCTGTGCCGGTCTGCCCGCATCCGGTTTTCTCGGGTCGGCTCAGCCACAGTCAGGGGCCGCGAACGAACCACCACTGACCAGGCAACCGCACTTTGAGTCAGTCCTTCCAGCGTTCAGCCACTGTGTGCGCCCTGCTGGTGGGTTGGTGTCGGTCGCGACGCGGGGCCGGCCACTGGATTTACCACGGTGCCATAAGCTGATCACCACAGCTTGGTCACACTATGCTGATTGAATTTTGTTAGAAAAGCATAATCCATCCAAGGAAGACAGGAGTCGGTAAATGAAGATAGAGCGTGAGTTTAATAACACGTCTATACTCAGCAAGTTACAGGTCAAGAATGTCAACCACCCTTCCACCAGTCGCATGCCCAACCTTCCACCCTTTTTGAAACTACACATTCTTCACATGACACGAGCTAACCACGAGCTTAGATAAAGATCCACGCTCGTGACAGCTCGCGCTATCTTACATTGTGTTCCCAACACACCTTCCCCCCTTTAAAGAAAACAAAAAAAACAAAAAACGAAAAAAAACACATGAACCTAAACATAATATTATACATAATAAGAAAATTACTAAATTATCCCATAACAAAATCCTTGTACTTTTCAGGAAGACGATGTGAGCGTACCACCCTAGAATTACCAGAACAACAAGTAGGAACAAACGCTTCCTCACGGCTGTCATCACACTCAATATCAAGAAAAACATTGCTGCTATAATCTTCTTGACCACTAACAACTCCTTTAAACAAAGAAACTCTGTTTAGATTCCACACCGAACCACCATCAATTCTGATGGCATTCTTGAATGTCTCAATCACTTTTCTAGGACTTGACCATACAGGACACCCTTTACCAACACCTTCTTTTTTCTTTATGCGAATCCAATCTCCCACTTTAATCATCTGTTTAGTTGGTGGGCCTATTTTCTTTTTCATATCATGTTTCATTTTATTTTTGTACACTTCAACTCTCCGTTGGACAGCTTCATAATCCACACTAAAAAAATCATTCCTACTCTCTTTCATCCACCAGGGAGTTAACTTAGTGCTAGGTTTTCGCCCCCTTAAAAGTTCAAAAGGGCTAACCAAGGTAACCGAATTTGGAGAAGTTCTATATGCCAATAACATAGAATGAAGTGCATTACGCCAATTTAAACCACCCTTAACAGATAGTTGAATAGCTTCTTTAACAACACGGTTAAATCTTTCAACTTGGCCATTGGCCTCTGGATGGAACACAGAAATCCTCCTGTGGATGATTCCACACTTAACAAAGAAATCATTCATTTCTTTGCTAACAAACTGAGGTCCATTATCAGTTACAATTTCTTTCGGAATTCCTTCTCTACAAAATATCTCATCTAAGAATTCAATCACACTATGAGAAGTAACCTCCTTGACTATCTTGACCTCAGGCCATTTTGAAAAATAATCAATAAGTACAATTCCAAACGATTCATTCTTGGGTAAAATGTTAAATGGACCAATGATGTCTAAACCGAGTTTACGCCAAGGACCATTTGGAAATTCAACAGGGTGAGGTTCCGGGCGTAGAGCAACAGCAGATTTGTCACTATCCGCACATTGAACACATGAACGAACAAAATGATCAACATGATTATCAATGCCTGGCCACCAAAATGATTCCTTGACACGTCTCCTGGTAAAAGATATTCCCAAATGCCCTTCATGAGCAATTTTAAGAATAGTATTTCTAAGGGAGAACGGTGGAATAAATTTGTCTCCTCTTAAAATCCAACCATTTTCAACAGCCAGTTCATCCTGCACCTTAAAGAAACCCATCATCTCTCCAGATAACTTCCTTTGTTCTGGCCAACCTTGCAATAAATACTTCTTGACATTAAGCAACTCTATGTCCTTTCCCATTTCGGTGAACCAAACATCCTCTTGTAATCAAGAATGCTGACCCAACACTGAATTAACATCACCCATGGTGAAAGCCACTTCCCATTCCTCATCTCTGCTGGTATCTGGAAATTCTGTAGGAGAGATCAACCTAGACATACAATCAGCATGTACATTGGCTTTGCCCTGAACGTACTCAATCTGAAATTGAAAAGACTGTAACCTGGAAGCTAGTCTAGCCAGACGTGCGGACATGGTTCGCCCCCCACCAGGTGACATTAAAAAAACAAGAGGTTTGTGGTCCGTTTTAATGACAAACTTTGTACCCCACAAAAACGTTCTAAAGTGTTCAGATCCCCAAACGCAGGCTAACAACTCTCTCTCAATGACAGAATAGTGTTTTTCAGCATCTCTCAAAGCCCTTGAAGCATAGGCTACAATCCACTCTCTCCCATTGTCTCTCTGTAAAAGAACACCACCTAACCCAGTGCTACTAGCGTCTACCATAATGATGCACTTTTTTCCACAAACAAACGGCTTAAGACACGGGGCATTCACTATAAACTCTTTCAACACTCAAAATGCTTTGGACATCTCTGGGGTCCATACAAATTTAGCATTTTTCTTCAATAGACCTCTGAAGGGGTCCACTTTAGAAGCAAAATTCGGTATGAATTTTGCGTAAAATTCAATAAGACCCAAAAAGGCCACAAGTTGTTCCTTGGAGGTAGGTATGGGAGCATTTACAATACTTTCCACGTGATTTTGTTTGGGTTTGATCCCCAATCCACTAATAGTGTGCCCTAAATATTCTACCTCTTTTTTCTTGATCTTGCATTTATCAAGGCGTAAAGTGAGACCCTTCTTTGACAAAGCAGCAATAACACCTTCTAAATTCAAATCATGTTCTTCATTGTTTTTCCCAAAAACAAGAATATCATCTTGAAATGCAATAGCGCCCTCCAGTCCCTCCAAAGTGTCTCTCATAAGTCTTTGGAAAACTGAAGCAGCACTAGCAAGACCAAAAGGCATACGACAATACCTGTACAATCCTTCAGGAGTAATAAATGCAGTTATGTTTTTTGATTCCTCAGCAAGAACAACTTGGTGGTACGCACTAGCCAAATCAATACACGAGAATACCTGTGCACCCGCTAATGTGGAAACCATCTCATGTAAATTGGGTAAAGGGTGGGCATCCACCCAAATGGCATTATTCACACTGCGAAGGTCCACACACAACCTAAGTTCGCCTGAAGATTTAATGGAAATCACAATGGGAGAAACCCACGGAGATGATTCAATGGGCTCAATAATATTATTTTGACATAATTCTTTTAGTATGTCCTTCAATTTGTTTCTGTAAGTGAGTGGGACATTCCTTACTCTATGACGGATAGGGACAACATTGTCATGTAGTTTTATTACATGTTCAAACCCTTTGTACATTCCTAATTTCCCACTAAAGACATCAGGAAACAACCCTTTTAATTTATTGACAATTTGAGAATTGTCATCGTGGGAAATATCACAGGACTCAACAACATAGACAGGAGGAACAGCTCTAGGGTCAATTTTGATTCCTAATTCATGTTGGTGAGGCCACCCTAACAATGATAATCCTGACCTTGCCACATATATTTTCCCAAAAGTATGACGACCAGAAAATTCTAGATTGGCACAAAAAAACCCTATTAAGTCAATTTTGTGTCCTGTGTAACCACCAGGGGAAACATCCGGTGGAAGCAAAGTTTTCGTAGACCAACTTTCATTAAACACACTTAATGAAATAATGGTGTACCAGGCACAAGAATCAACCAAGAATTCTAGTTTAACATCATCTACAGAGATAAAACATGAAGGAAATTTAGCGCACTCTCCACTACCACACACATTAATGACGGTGTTGACCTCATATTCATTGTCATCCTCTACGTTATCACTTTCATCATAAATACAATTCACTTTTTTAGGTATTGATTTACAGAATTTCCCAAAATGACCCTTTTTATTGCACTTTGAGCACGTTCTCCCGATGGCTGGACAGTTCTTGAAATCCGCTAAGTGTCCATCGCTTCCGCATCTATAGCAAAGTAGTTGATGTTGGTTTTTCTTCTCATATTTTGTAATTCTAAATTTATTATCAGTTTTAGAAGAATTATCATTTCTCTGTGAAACATACTTTCTTTGCTTATCAGTATCCTTAGTTACGTTAAAAACATCACTTTTTTCATTTCCTCTAATCTCTTTCACAAATTTTTTTGAATGTTCAATTGATTTTGCAATGTCAATAGCATTGTTCAAAGACATGTCAGACGTAGTCCACAGGCGTTCTTGAACCTTTTTATTATTTGTTCTCATCAATATTTGGTCTCTAAGTACTTGCTCATAAGATATGTGCTCGAAATCACATGTAACAGCTAAGGATCTGAGAGCTGATACGAAATCTTCCACAGGTTCATCAGGGCATTGTTTTCGTGAGTAAAATATATACCTTTCCATCACTATATTTTTCTTTTTTCCATAACGCAGGTTGAGTTGTGATGAGGCATAGCTATATACATCAATATTTCCTGGATTGACTAAGGCAGGTAGAGTTTTAAATTCTTTCAAAGCAATTCCGCCCAAACAATGCTTAAGAAGGGATAGTTTCCTCTCTGGTTCACATTCTTCACCCTCCAAAACTTCTACATATGCCATGAAAACAGGTTCCCAAATCTCCCACGGCATAGGAGGATCACCAGGAGAGGATAAAAATGAAGGAGGAGGAACAATGCCAGACATGGTGAAATGTTCAATGAAAAAAAAACTGATATCATATAGTTAGATATAAAATAAAATAATAAATGAGCCTAAACGATTTATTTGGTTAGAATTAGACTCAAAATGAGAAAGGAACTGTTACCGCAATAAATCTCCTCTTCAACACTTTGCTTTGCACCTTTTTTGTTAATTCCACGTTGATCCGAGTTGTTGCTAGGATACCGTGAAACAAAATGGTGTCTCCTGCTCCTTCGCGTCACACGTCAGCACGTCAGCGTGCGTCTGACGCGCATTAGCATACGTATGATGCCTTGCGAGATATGAACTCGTTGAGGGTTCCAACTGCGGAAATATTCCTTACTTCGGCTGTAATCCTCAAGCTTCCTGGACTAATGCTACCACTCCAGTATAGCCGTAAGTTTCTTTTTCCTCGTTGCGCAGCAATTGACGTCCTCACGAAAAGTCACGTTACAAAATGAATTTCTTCCGCTTTTCCAAGAAAACGAACAAAAACAAAAAAAATAAAAATATAACCAGGCTGGTTCGATTGTAAATGTATCCCGCTCGTCGCCAGTGTTAGAAAAGCATAATCCATCCAAGGAAGACAGGAGTCGGTAAATGAAGATAGAGCGTGAGTTTAATAACACGTCTATACTCAGCAAGTTACAGGTCAAGAATGTCAACCACCCTTCCACCAGTCGCATGCCCAACCTTCCACCTTTTTTGAAACTACACATTCTTCACATTACACGAGCTAACCACGAGCTTAGATAAAGATCCACGCTCGTGACAGCTCGCGCTATCTTACATTGTGTTCCCAACAAATTTACCGCCCGCTCGCACTACAGGAGGATAGCAGCCTTTGTAACGCGACCTACAATTGCCCAACTCACTGACCTCACTCGTCATATCTTGGAGGTACCCATTGGCAGGTACTGATTGACGTCAGTTAGTGCTTATGCCACACGCACCTCACAGTGTTACATTGTAGCTTCGTGAGCTCAGCCAGCCCAGCCCCAAAGAAGTCTGCCGAGAAGACGTGTGGAGCACCGCGCGCTGCCTGCCTGTGCCACTGATTTATAATAAGCAAGCTCTCAGGCCACAGGGCTTGACAGTCAGGCACAGGCGCTAAAATGCGTGACTTCACATTTCAGTGCGGTGATGCGGACCACCACACTGAAATGCGTTAGTCTAACACCTGATGCGTGACACTTGGCAAGGCTGGGATGGTCGACTCTAATTTCCACAAAGAATGTTAAATGGCCCTCTGCTATAACACCACACTTAGAAAAAAGTGTGTGGGCGAGGCTGAAGGGGGCAGTGAAGTCAAAGCAGTATTCCTCTTTTGTTTTAAAATGATTCTCTATTAAAAAAGGTCTCCACACACCTGCTTTTCTTCTTCTAGTATGAAATGCTATGCGGATCGGGGGGAGGTTACATCTATCCCTCTTACACATTTACAGAATTCTTTATTTCTCACATCATGGTCTTCTGAGACAAAACAACCAATGCAACCTCTTCCCACAGAGAAGCTAGAGACCAGACACTATCCGTTGGAAGTCAAGGTGCATCCCGTCCTAAGGGGTTTGAGAGACGGCTTCCTGCCAGGGTAAGGCATCCTTCTAAAAGCAGATGGTGCTGGAACTGGCCTCATGAAGGCAATGTGGTGTCCTGAGATCACTGGTGATAGATGAAGCACCTTCACAGAGGCAAGGGCTTTCTTTAGTGGTTACCTCCTGTGTGTAATGCGACACCTTTATATAAATCAGGCACCTACCTCTTCAACAGGCAGGAGCTGCAGTACATGTTTGTCTCTGCACAAAATAAGATGCTCCTCTGGTAGGGTGTAGGAGAGATGTAAAAGGCGGTTGAACTGTTCCTTTCTTCGGTACATAAAATAAGCATTTCTTCAAGCTGGCATTGGAGCCTCAGAGAGCACAGATTGATTTGGATGCAACTGCAGGCTTATGGCTTATACACATACTGCCCTTGTCCGTGCCGGAAGCCGAAGGGAGGACACAAACATCACTCTAGAAGACTCAGGTTACTTCTGAGCAGAAGACAGACCAGAAACTATTGCTGCCATGAGTGACTGAAAAACGACATCCGGCAGACTGAAGAATTGATGTGTAGGTCATGCATCCACGCATTACAAAAAGAGCACTAAACGGTCAACTGGCTTCTGACTTTGGCGTTTTCATACTCATTGGAGAGGCACTTGCACAGAAACACATAAACATATACGCACTAGAAGCCACCCGTACTTAGACACGTCCTCCCATAGCATCTGCGTTTAATAATGAAAGTACACACTTCGAGGAGTGGACAAAGGCACAGCACGCCGACCATCAATCCAAAACGTCCAGGAGGCCCACTGTACCTTCCTGTAGTCTTCAGAATCCTAATTTCAAGAAACCTCTCCGGATGGAAATACTCTAGTACAGAATTGTAGTTGGTAAGGCTGAAAACAGCAAATGGAGTGCACACCATGAATTACGAAAACATTGTCCCGTATCAAAACCGTGGAATACACATTTCCCCTTTGGACAGGTAGAGCTAAATGTTGTTTCATTTTCACAACCTCAAACTTGGTAACTTCCGAATCGCACTGCATTTCATTTAACATGATGCCTCAGTGGTAACACTACACAACAAGCATTTGCAATACAATAGGACTCACATTTACGCGAGACCTATTGCATTGCAAATGGTAGTCATCACGGACAACGTGAGGGAGGGTGGGGGGCAGGCACAGACAACAGGAGTGAGGGGGGAGAAGGCACAGACAACGGGAGTGAGGGCGGAGTAGGGAGGGAGAAGGCACAGACAACGGGAGAACGGGCGGGGGAGTGGGGAGAAGGGAACAAGAAGGCTCGGACAACGGGAGTGCGGGAAGGGGAGGGGGTGAGAAGGCACGGACAACGGGAGTTAGGGAAGAGTAGAGAAGGTGGTAGGAGAACCTCATTAAAGAAAAAAGGGCTCACAGTCTAAATAACACGTACCGTGTAACACTCGAAGTAAAGGGGCCAGTAGCCATGGGAGGATACAAATGATGACATGGCCATAATAAGTAGGGACTAACAAGCCTATAAACTGATCCGAAGGCAGCATTTACAAAGGACAAAGACACAAGCCAATGAAAAATATGGGCGGGGCTTCCCTCACGTATTGAACTGCAGCAGATCTTCACCAGAGCAGCGCTTGCGTGCTGACTCTAGGCTCGACCTAAAAAGAAAAGATGGTCCCCCTAATGATGATGCAGCAGGCAGGCTGTGGAAAGACAGACACAAGAACATGTGTTGGTGTTAGTGGAGATTTCGAGGGACGATGCTGAGGGGAAATTAATTATTTATTTAATTTTTCCTCGGCCCTCGAAATCCCCACTTACCCGGCCCCACCCCTGTTACCTGCACAGACCACGGCTGCTGCACTCATGTAAAAATGCACCACAACATGATCTAAACGTATCTCCCGCCCTCACCTGTGACACCAAAAACTCTTCCCATGAGCATTATGAAGCTCTATGCGTGATCACTACTGCCAGTTCATCGCAACAGGATCAGATATCACCTTTGTCCTTCAGTCACAACACGAAACCTCTTCCTATACAGGCCACATTATAAACCTACACTCACCAGTAAGGCACAGCAAACTGAGTAGTTGCAGAATCTTACGTTCAAAAAGATGACGGCCTCATCAGGGGCATAAGGCACTATACAAATTGTATAAAACAAAACAACTCAAAAAAATGATTAATATATTGCTTGATTTAGTTTCAACCACCAGTAATCACTCACGTCAATCTATTTTTAAGTGTTCAGTGCCACTGCAGGCCATCTCAAGTAGCGAGGTCATGTCCCCTATGAATGAGAACACAAGCACCTCCAGACTGGTTTCACCTTGCAGTGCCTAATCCGTGATTTGCAGCTTGGCACTGCGAGGTGACTCTCAAAGTGTGGACATAAACCTCCTACTTTAGACTAACTTAGATAGGAAAAAATAGTATTCCATCCTACCCACAACTTTTGCCTAGCAGTTCAGATTGGACTATCCCTTTTAAGGGCAGGAAAGATTAGCTGGTTTATCCCTGTCTGGCATGTAACAAACTAGCTAAACCCAATGGACTGGAATATGGCCATAGTAGTTACCAGCGGCTGAGATCATTCAGACACTCAGTCCAACACGTTTTTTTTCTGTCTAGATGAGTTTCCCTAAATAGGATGTTTGGCATTTGGGATGCCACATGCAGACGGGCTACAGGGCCACAATAATGGCCGTTAGGGTTGTTTGTCACCAGTGTGCAGGGATCTGTCCTACTGTACCTCTGCAATATAAGCTAAATACACTATTCCAACACTCGACTCTCAGGCTAGTGAGAGTATGCAGTCAATGGATTCTCACTGAGATTGTGGTGGTGCTTTGAAACTTAACAATCAGCCAACAGCTACAGTAGTTCACTGTACCATTCTGCACTTATATCAGTAAAGAAAAGTTCTTTAGTGTCACAGCAAAATGAAATTTGTTTTTATTTATTAAAAAACAAAATCCCCCTTAAAAAAACAAGTTAAATGTTTTACAGACAGTAACATCATTTTGACATAACAGTTAGTTAAACCTGTTTTTTTTTTTACTTTTGTTTTATTGTTTTGTGGACTGAAAACTGCAGCACATGACAGCCCGAGCCTAATCAAATCAATTTGGTACGTTTCCTCGTTCTTGTCTCATTACAATATCACTGGACCTCAGGTCCTTGTTACACAGGGTATTCATCTATCTGGGAAGCGATCCCACCATTTCCCCCAAATTGGTTTGTGTTTTCTCAGGCACTCCCTACTCTTGTACACAGATTCCTTTACTAGATCACAATGGTCATTTGTAGTCATTTGCAATTGCAGGTGCAATGTTTGGGCGCCAATGCTTGGCAATGTCTTTCTTTGCCATGAATTAATTGATATGCAGCAGTTTCTCACCTCCTCTGGTACCATCACATTCCAGAGATATCCCCAATAAAATAGTTTTGGGATCCCATGCAATGGGAACCCCAATCACTGCCTGCAGGGTTGCATGAATCTGGGACCGGTGGGTCTGAATTATGGGACATTCCTAAATTATCTGCAGGAAGGTGCCCAATGCCACACAATACGTCGTGCAACCTGAGTCAGGTGCCTTCCCCATTTTATGAAGCCTTTCAGGAGAATAATAAGTCTTATGCAAATACTTAAATTGTATAAGACGTATTGTAGATGCGAATGATGGTCATTTTTGCCTCCAGCCAGTCAGTATTTTCAAGGACGCCTAAGTCGGCAGCCCACCACTCCTTCTACTGCAAGAGAGCGTCCGGCATGTTAACCATCAAGGGCTGATATATTCAGGAGACACCCCTATTTTCTACTTTTTCCAAAACCAGCTTAAATTCCTTCGGGCTAAAATCGAGTTGCAGATTTATTACTTTTTTTATAGTTTTCCAGGGCAAGCCTGATCTGCAAGAATTGAAAGAACTGTGAGCTATGTAAATTATGCTCTTCGCTAAGGTCAGTTAATGATTTGCGTGGACATTCAAATATACCTCAGATGCAAGATCTCTATTTTATCCCAAGAACCAAACCTCTCCATTGTTTCATCTTCATTAACTTCTTCCCCACCCAATACATTTTAAACCTTTATAGCAATAGTCTATGGATACCTTTGATATTGATGGTATGGCATAGGAGGGTACCTTACTATATAGCAGTGTCAATAATCCTGTTTCTTTTAGGCATCGGATTTCAAGTATGATGGTTCGCCGCCCAGTAGTATAATTGCACATCGATAATTCTCAGACCACTACCATACTGCGATTTCACACATTTCGTAAAAGACACACTCTAGTCTCAGTATATAGGGCGTCTTGGAAGATTGCATCTGCTGGCAAATCTTTAAAACAATTCAAGGGGTAAACCGTGAGACACAAGTGTTTTTCCAGATGGCATGTATTTATTCTGTCTTCTAATACTTCTGGATCATAGATGGGCTTATCCACTGTTTCCTTGTCGATTCTCTCTAAGGCATGGACTGGATTATCCAGCATCAATGGGTTATCTATTTCAGCTTGAGGTGTGGCAACCTTTCAGTATAGGTGTCCATAGTAGTTTGCAAAGTTCTCTGCAATATCCTCTGCAGACCTCACTGGCCCCTTCACTGGATCTCGTTTCTTTGCTATGACATGGAGCTCTATTTCCCTGTTTGCCAATCAGTAAAGCAATTTGCTTTTCCCCCAATTCATATTGCCTATGCTGGGATGCTAACCATCTTGCCTGTGTCCAATAGTTTTTCCCTGGTTCGTCAAAATTTTAACTCATTGACAGGAATCACAATGACATTGTTTGCTGTCAATGACTAGAGATGTCTATTGGGCCGATGGACATCTCTAAACTTGGAGTACGGGTACTCTGAACTCTAAATCAGCCACCAAGTCTCTTTCTTTCAGACCTCATGTTACCTGGTAGCAAAAGACGCTGCTGTAGCAGCATCAGTCAGTGCACTTTTCTGTTTAGGGTTAGCGGCGTCTTTGGAAGTGCTGCAGTATGTGGACAGAAAACTTACTCTTTGCTGGAGCCACTCTGGTGCACACCACAGCGGGTGCACACCACAGCTGGCCTGGTTGTCAGGTTCCTTGTCTAAGGAAGTTGTGGCCTCCGGGCCAAGGGGTAGATGCTTTGCTACAGTGATATTCTTCTGCACATTGCACAATGAAGATGTAGCACTAGGCCCTTCGGAACCATTAGACATATAACAGATAGCACATTCTAGTCTTGAGTTGCAAGTTTTCTTCATGCATGTTGCAGCTTGAATCACGCAGATGTCATGTCTCATGCACTGCCTATTCACATGCCTCCAATACTGTGCTCTCTGGTTCCCCAACAGCCTTGTGAAACACTATAAAGACTCCGGGTTTCTTTTCTGTACCCCTTTATGCGCCTTAATGACCATGTCCTCGAGCACTGCGTACTCTTGAATATTTGTGCTGTGGGTTTCTCACTGTTTATTGTGCATGCCCATCGAGCACTGCATGCTCTGCTTTGGTATTTATTTTTAATATTTATTTTTCAGTATATTATTTATGTGCCTCAAGCTCAAAGGAAAGGCTCTAGTAGCTTTTATAATTTTTCATTATTGTGTACATGCCCTTGCGTAGCACTGTGTGTGCTCCCTACTACTTTGCCGCTTTGTTACGAGACTGCTGAGATCTCTGCAAGATTTTGACATTCTCGGCAGCCATATTGGGTGTGGCTAGGGTGCGATCAAATGGACATCTATTTAAACCGCTCCCGTGTTCTAGCAATTTCTTTGCCTCGAGAACGATCAACATGCATCGGAGCGCATAATCGAATCTGAGCAAGCTACTGCAACATGCCAAAAGCTGACTTGTCCTGTGAAGACAAAAGGACAAAGCACTGGATTGAGGTATCGCGCAAGCGCATGCATGCATGTTAAAAGCTACTGCTACTATAGAAAGCAAGCATCAAAATTCTACTGGAGTCATTGAACCAAGTACAGAGTATTGTGGTGCTTCAAGTTTTGTGTTGCAAACTAAAGACTAACGTAATTGCCAGCAATTAACTTTACTAAGAAGGGCTAGTACAACTCAATCCAGACTAACCACATTTATGCTCTGCTGCAAAGTTCATTGAGCAGAAAGAAGAAAATAATTGCAAGCCAAATATGAATGTTATTAGACCAAATGAAAATGATATATTGCGATTCATAAACCTCGGTGAGAACTATCACCATTACCTTGAAGACCACGGCACACTACTACTCCTGCAACCCTGGTGAGAAGTATTACCACCGCATTGAAGCTTGGTGTGATTAGGAATCATAAGCCAGTGTAGCTCGTTAAGAAGATTGTAGACCAAAGCCAATATTTTTAAGCCGGTAGAGTAACCTCGCAGCTGCATTCTGCACTATTTGTAGCTGACTGGCTGTAGCTTTATCGTCTCCCAAATACAGCACATTGCGTAATCCACTCTGGATATGATTAAAGCCTGAATCACAGTCCTTTGAGCGGAAACAAGGATCATCCAAATATTCGTTTTAGCTATTTAAGTATGGCAAAACAAGTGGCAGTCACCTTAGCCACTTGAGGCTTCATAGATAGTTTATCTTCCAGAAGGAAGCCCAGATTTTTAACTTTCTGAGGTGGACTGGGCAGAGCCCCTAGGGAGTCAGGTCAGTGGTGTGGGCCCCAGAGAGAGGAGTTTTTCCCTAGAGTCATGACCTCAGTTTTTTCGCCATTGAGCCTGAGATTGTTTTTTTATATCCATAAGGAGATGCGACTCAGGTCCAGGTTAAGGTCCATGGTTCTGTGCAGATGACAAGGTAAAGATGGTCTGTATGCCATCTGCATAAGAGAAAAGGGTCGGACCACACATCTCCACTTCATCTGCCAAAGGGCGAATGTAGATGTTAAACAGCAAAGGGCTCATCACAGAACCTTTGTGGACTTCTGTCATTAAAGCTTGTTTCTCGGATCAGGCGCTAGAAGAAAAGACTCTATGTGTGGTCTTTTAGAAATGATCTGAGCCAAGCCAAGGCTGAGCAGTCAAGGCCCAGTGCTATTAGTCTCTCCTCCTAGATGGAATGAGACACACTATCAAAAGCCGCGCTATGGTCTAACAAAATAAGCGCAGCTTTTCCGCCCTCATCAAGGCGCTGCCTCAAAAGCTCGGTAAAGTCCAAGAGGACAGATTCAGTATTATGTTATGCCCTAAATCCAGACTTAGAGTGGTGAAGAAAATTCTGAGCCTCCACAAACAAGGTGAGCTGAGCATTGATGTGTTTTTCCTGAACATTGAAAAAATAGGAAGCAGGACATAGTGGCCGGGTCCAGATTGGATTTTGCAGGAGTGAAAGGACATTAGTGTGTTTCCATTTCTGGGGAACTAGCCCCTTGCTTAGAGAGGTATTGAGATGATCCCTTATTTTGGATAACAAGTTAGAATCCAGTTGCCTAATCATGTTAGGGGATAAGGAATCTAACGGGGAGCCTAATTTAATAGATTGCAGGATGCTATTGAAAGTCGCAGTGGCCAACAAAGACCATGTCCAGACAAGATATGCCCTACAACATGACCTATTCCATTGAGTGCAGCCATGCCACCCTCCCCTTATGTGCAAGCCACCTGCCAACAGCATGAGACCTCCCTCTTCCTCCTTCATCCCACCTTAATTGGGCCCGGGCGAAGGTGACCCTCCTTTCGGTAACTAACTAGGTATTGCGCCCCCCACCCACGCCAGCTAGATGCATTTGATCCTGTCACCAAGGTATAATTCTCCTGAGGACAATGTATGTAATGTATGCTGTGATTGTTTCCCCCCTCTACTGCACTCCCTTCCCCCTTTCCTCCTCTGGTATTATGTTCTGCATCAATGTACTGCTTCTATGGGTTTATATATTCTTCAATAAAGAATTACAACACAAATAAAAACAAGGACCATGTCCTTACTTTTGGTGTCAAGCCGGCATTAGTCGTAGCGCCCGGACAAACTGCATGAGTTGATTTCTGAATATCAGAGTCAGCCACAGGGTCACTTAGATGGGCTCCATGTTTGCAATCTAAGGCAAATTGAGAAAGAATATTCATACTTTTTTATATAAAAAAGAGCTAAGTCTTCGTATTGAGTTTTAGAAAGCGAGGGCATGGGAGGCAGAATACAGGGATCCAATAGTTCCTTGACTACCCTAAACAGTGTCTTGGAACAGTTTTGAGTGCTTAAGATTTTCTCTGAGTAGAAGGCTGCTCTAGCAGACTTGCAGAGGCAATGATATTTTTTAGAGCTACTCTGTATCGACTTTTAGCCTCCTCTGTATAGGACTTTCTCCATAGTCTTTCCGAAGCCTTACAGTTGTTTCTTTTGTTTCAACATTTCATTAAACAAGGTGACCGGTGGCAGAAAACTGGCCTGGGTGTTTGGCAGTGTCTGGTAGAATTTCCTCCACCGCCTCCGTAAGCCAGCTATGAACCAGATCCTGATCCATGACCAACACTTGTTTTAAGTCAGGCCTGGTACGATGGAGTAGCTTATTAAAAGCTAAAATATTAATGTTCGCCCAATTCCTTGATTTGGCCAAGTGGTTAGAATGTGATGTCAGGGAGCAAGGCGGAATTCTAACATATAGTGGCAAAGGGGAAGCACTAACCAGGTCCGCGATATTGGAAAGACCGCATCCACCAGATGACTGGCCACTTGAGTGGGAGCAGAGTTACACAAATTCAAGGTGAGGACACCAAGATCCTCTAAGAGATTAGAACTCTGGATGCACTTAGGGTCTTCTAGGTGGAGATTTTTGTCACCAAGTAGGGTAAAATTGGCCACGTTTAATATGTGTGGAGCTACTAATTCTGAAAAAGAAGTACACCATTTTCCTGCATATCCCAGGGGATGATAAAGCAAGGCCCCTGTAAACATTTATGTCTAAGCGAGAGTGCAAAAAGCAAAGCTTCACAGGCAGGGACAGGAAATTGTATGATTTTAACCTGGTGGTCAAACTCATTCACTGCCTTTTGGAACAGAGGCCTGAGAAAGGGAGGGCAACTGACCACAAGGTCATTGTAGTCAGGGGAAAACATAGGGGAGAAAAAAATAAATCGAACAATACCCCGGAACCATGCAAATAGGGGTAATTAGAGGCCCTTTGACCAAGGAAGAAATGGGTAAAAGCAGAAATTTAAACCAATATCTTTACTGTGATAAGTCAGGTCACTTTGTCAAAGAGTGCCCCAATAAACCCAATAAAGTAGAATGCCTAAAACAGGATCACTATCAGTGCCTGTAACTAGCCTGAAAGTACTGGAAAACGAGACTCGGTAGGAACAGGGGTTGGTCTAACGGGTTTACCAATAAATCCAATCTCACAACATCCTTCTTGTCTGTTTCACCACCACATGACTATATCTCTAACCCCTAGAGCAGTTTCCGGACAGACATGGGAGCCTTAATTGACTCCGGAGCCACCAGAAACTTCATGGCCATTTAGGAATTAACCACCATAGGTGTCCAAACTCGAAAGAAGGACAAACCTGAGGTAGTGAGGACTGTTGCTGGGAAGGATTTAACTTCTGGTTCTCTTTGATCATGACCTTGGACAATGGTCATGAAGAAAACATCTTATAATCAAAAGGAAAGGGAGCTAGAAGAAGCAGTCATCCATTCTTCTTCCTAAACATGTATCACGAATCAAAAGGGAATGGATCACTTGTAGCCGGAAGTAGGGGTTCTTAAAACGTTGTTTGAACCATTAATACCTGAATAGGTATTATGAGAATCCTCAATCACGTATTTTAGGTGGTATTGGCGGTTTATCTTGGTTCTCCGCCTTCTGAATACGTGTCAGCATTATCATTGGGTCTCTTGTGTATAATGCTTCCTCCACCTGGAGGGAACCCCTACTTCTCAGTAGTGATCAGAAATATTTGTGCAAAATGGTGATAGTGACGTTAAAAGTGTCTTGCCCACACTGCCCTCAAAAAACAATATTTATTCTGTCAGGTGCGTGGGAAGACTCTTAAAAAGTAAAAATAGTGGTGCAATAGGTCAGATAATGTAACCAAAGCACATTTCCGTGTCCAGATCAAAAAAAGGTCGACATGTTTCTGCCCTTCTAGTGCCCCAGGAGGGGGTCGTTGGGCATTCTTCAGGACCTAGTGGTTGTGAGAGCCGGTGATGCCTAGTTCTAAAATTAGGTTTATAACTGTCTTCATAAATATGAGAGCTAGCAGTATCTCAAGGTTATTGTTACCTTGGAGCGCATCCGTATTTTGGCTGCTGCCTTGCCACCGTAAGCGTGTAGCCTCCTTTGTGGGCTAAGCACGACTTGTGCTGACGCTCCATGTTTGCAATCTAAGGCAAATTGAGAAAGAATATTCATACTTTTTTATATAAAAAAGAGCTAAGTCTTCGTATTGAGTTTTAGAAAGCGAGGGCATGGGAGGCAGAATACAGGGATCCAATAGTTCCTTGACTACCCTAAACAGTGTCTTGGAGCAGTTTTGAGTGCTTAAGATTTTCTCTGAGTAGAAGGCTGCTCTAGCAGACTTGCAGAGGCAATGATATTTTTTAGAGCTACTCTGTATCGACTTTTAGCCTCCTCTGTATAGGACTTTCTCCATAGTCTTTCCGAAGCCTTACAGTTGTTTCTTTTGTTTCAACATTTCATTAAACAAGGTGACCGGTGGCAGAAAACTGGCCTGGGTGTTTGGCAGTGTCTGGTAGAATTTCCTCCACCGCCTCCGTAAGCCAGCTATGAACCAGATCCTGATCCATGACCAACACTTGTTTTAAGTCAGGCCTGGTACGATGGAGTAGCTTATTAAAAGCACAAGTCGTGCTTAGCCCACAAAGGAGGCTACACGCTTACGGTGGCAAGGCAGCAGCCGAAATACGAATGCGCTCCAAGGTAACAATAACCTTGAGATACTGCTAGCTCTCATATTTATGAAGACAGTTATAAACCTAATTTTAGAACTGGGCATCACCGGCTCTCACAACCACTAGGTCCTGAAGAATGCCCAACGACCCCCTCCTGGGGCACTAGAAGGGCAGAAACATGTCGACCTTTTTTTGATCTGGACACGGAAATGTGCTTTGGTTACATTATCTGACCCATTGCACCACTATTTTTACTTTTTAAGAGTCTTCCCACGCACCTGACAGAATAAATATTGTTTTTTGAGGGCAGTGTGGGCAAGACACTTTTAACGTCACTATCACCATTTTGCACAAATATTTCTGATCACTACTGAGAAGTAGGGGTTCCCTCCAGGTGGAGGAAGCATTATACACAAGAGACCCAATGATAATGCTGACACGTGTTCAGAAGGCGGAGAACCAAGATAAACCGCCAATACCACCTAAAATACGTGATTGAGGGTTCTCATAATACCTATTCAGGTATTAATGGTTCAAACAACGTTTTAAGAACCCCTACTTCCAGCTACAAGTGATCCATTCCCTTTTGATTCGTGATACATGAAGAAAACATAACATTTCACCTCATAGATGCCCCCCAGTTTTGTTTAATATTGAGTATTCCCTGGTTAACTAGGCATAACCCTCAAGTAGGCTAGGAAACTTGATCACTGACAGTCAAATCAGATTTTTGCCAACATCACTGTTATCCGGGGTAGATCGCCAAAGCACTTTGATCACGTCTACATAACCTACTCTAGGTTCCCTTACTGACATACCTCCTACATACACTCAGGTAGAGGGTCTCCCAGAGGTTTACTCCGACCTAAAAGAAGTCTTTGATATGCAAAAGGCCAACAGTCTACTGTCCCATCATGCCTTTGACTGCCAGATAGACTTAGTTCCGGTGGCAAAACACCCTGTAATTGCATTTATTCTCATACTGAGAAAGAAAACTTCCATTTGTGAGACTATCTCGATGAATACATATAAAACGATTCATCTGTCACTCCAAGTTCCCTGTCTCTTCTCCCTTATTCTTTTTGCAATCTATTTTTGTGCCAAAGAAAGGGGGAGAGCTTCGGCCATGTGCCTTAATTGACATTACGGTGAAAAACTGGAACCATCTACAATTGAAACATAATCTCTTTCATCAGGTGAAAGATGCAGTTGTTTATACCAAATTAGATTTAATAGGGGCCTACCACCTAGTCAGAGTCCATGAGGGAGATGAATGGAAGACCTAATTTCAAATGAAATTCAATCTTTTTTTAATATCATGTGATGGCCTTTGGACTCTTTAATGCCCTGCTGCGTTTCAGTTCTTTATAAATGAGGTCTTGCATGAGTTCATTGATGTGTGCTGTATTGTATATATTGATGAAATTCTCATTTATTTATATTCAATGTTGGAGCATGTACAACAGGTACGCATCCTTCTTCAGCAACTGCGTAAAAATAATCTCTACATGAAACTAGAGAAAAGTAAGTTTCACACTATCAAAGTTGAGTTCTTGGGCTATATCCTCAGTCCAGAGGGTATAAGCATAGATAACAAGAAAGTGAATGCAGTACTCATTTGGTCATCTCCCACTTCAGTCAAACTAATCCAGAGCTTTTTGGACTTTACCAATTTTTCCCAGAATTTTATCCATAATATCTCTAACATCATTGCTCCTATAACTTGATTACTGAAAAAAGGGTTAGATTTCAGTGGGATGCTGAGGCTGAACTGGCTTTTTAATCACAAATTAGTTATTCACAGAAGCAATAATCCCAGCCCATCTGGATCCTGAAGCCCCTTTTATTGTTGAAGTAGATGCTTCATAAACTGCTCTAGTGGGTGTTCTGGCTCAATGGAACAAGCTCACAGGACATTTGCACTCTATAGCCTTTTACTCCAGAAAGCTACTCCCTGCTAAAAGAAACTAAGCAATAGCTGATTGTGAATTATGGACCATTAAAGCAGTGTTTGAGGAATGGTGCCACCACCTGTTAGGGGCTAAACATTCTGTAACAATCTACACAGACCATAGAAACCTTCATTTTCTCTGCTCTGTCTTTGCTGTCACACCACACCAGCTACAACGGATGCTGTTCTTCAGCTATTACAATTTTCTTATTATGTACAGGCCTGGCGAAGAGAATGCCAAAGATGATGCTGTGTCACAGATAGGCGACACAAGTAACTCTGAACAGAAGGAAGACCCAAAACCAATACTATCTCCTAATGCTTTGTTGGAGCAGTGAAGGGGCTGAATTTCTAACAGACCTACAAGAGATTATAAAGAGCAAAACCAAAGAACAACAGTTAGCTGAATGTCCTGATTTAGTGGCACATGATGGACTGTTATACAAAGATAATTGTTGGTATGTGCCATCCATGATTACCAAATACAAGCCTTGGGCCTTTGTCATGATTCCCTATTGACCAATTATTCAGGGTCTCATAAAAGATTGAATTTGTTACAGAGACACTTCTGGTGGCCATCTGTGACCAAAGATGCACAGGAGTACATTATCACTTGTTCCATTTGCCCTCTGAGCAAAGGAGCTCCTATTACTCCTGTTGGGCTATTGCGTCCCATCCCCATGCCTTCAAAGCCTTTGCACACAGTATCAATGGATTTCATAGTTGATCTACCTAAAACCACAACAGGGTATACTACCATTCTTATTGTTGTTGACCATTTATCCAAAATGGCTCATTTTATATCCCTAGAAAAGTTTCCCACAGCTTTGGGGTTGGCACCTTTTTTTATGTCTCATGTTGTAAGATTACAGTAGAGTACAGTCACACAGCCTGCTATTGTATCCGTGCCTGTGTTCTATTGCTTTGCCTCAAGAATGGTCAGCACACATCACCAAATCTGAGCGAAATACTGCAACACACCAAAACCTGACTTTCCTGAATTTGAGACACTTGTCCTCGCACCCCAGAGCAACTTAACTCATATCTATCCTGTAAAGCATTGGATTCAGGTATTGTGCAAGCGAAAACATGCATGTTAAAGGCTGCTGCCACTATAGAAAGCAAGCATCAAAATTCTACTGAAGTCAGTGAACCAAGTACTGAGTATTGTGGTGCTTCAAGTATTGTGTTGCAAACTAAAGACTAATGTAATTGCCAGCTATTAACGCTATTAAGAAGGACTAATACAACTCAATCCAAACTAACCACGTTTATGCACTGCTGCAAAATTCATTAAGCAGAAAGAAGAAAATCATCACAAGCCAAGTGTTAATGTTACTAGACCAAATAAGAATGGTATATTGAAATTCATAAACCTCAGTGAGAAGTATCACTGTTGCCTTGAAGCGCACAGCACACTACTACTCCTGCAACCCTGGTGAAAAGTATCACCACCACATTGAGGCTGTGCACTACTACTGAAGAGCATAGTTGGTCACAGGTACTTATCTTGACATATTGTTTATCATGCCCACAGGGTGGTGGGGACATAGACCCATACACGGGATTATGGATTTCATAAGCATTCTTTTGTGTTCCCTAATTGCATGACAACAGCAAATACAGAAGATTCACGCTTATGCCTTAATCCCAACAGCAGGATCTCCTCCCTCAGTCCCACCTGACTTCCTTGCAGTTTCTCTTGCGAGTTAGAGGCTACAGGGTTGATCCACAGCATTAACCTGGAGCAAGTTAAAACTTCCTACGGTAGGTCTATATCATCTCTGCTGGTGTACGCTGTGGATTATTATGGTACATCCACATCAATTGTCAGCAGGGAGACTGGGTGAATTTCCACATATAAGTTGGTGCGAGTTGTACTCCCACTACTAGTTAACTCCTTCTGGGTGTTCAACACACTGGGAACATTGCTGGGCTTCTACTTCTGGACCATTACTCCTACTGCGGCAAGGCAGGTTTCTAGATGGTAGTCTAACCCTCAGCTTCTCTGGAAAGCTGCACAGACTTCATTTGATGTCCCCTCACCTATGGGAGTCTGACAGTCATGCATATACCATCCCTGGTCTCACGGAAGCACTGTGAGTTATTTGGGGATCACTCTCCCTTTATCAGTGAAGCAGCTTGGAACTGGAAGAAAGTCTGGTTTGGGTCCCACTTTTATACTCCTATTATCCGGGAGAGGATGTTGATCCACTGTCTAAGGTCATGGAACTGGTTTGAGTTGGTTCCCTTTCATGTGTCATATTCTGTGCCGACATAGGCTTAGTGCAGTGATGACTCTCTCAGCAGATAGTGATGGTGTTGGCTACAAGTTGGATTATCAGCCTTCCTGAAGTAGCTATCAGAAGTAGACAAAAGGGAAGGTCCCATCTAGAAACTTCCCTATCTTTAACAACAGAATCTGCTGGCTCTTCTCCTTTCTCCTATCATCCACGAAAATGCAGTTCTCAGGAAAATCTAATCAGCAATCCCTTGCTAAAAGTCCCCTTAGAATTTCTGACGGAAGCCCTGTCTCCATCCTCTTTAATTTCAGTGTCAGGGTCTCTGCCCTCCAGCTTTGGGAATACGGTGACTTCATTGTCATTGTCTGGGGAAGCTGTCTCCATCATCCATCTTATGCCATGCTAAACCAGGAGTTATCCAAAATGGATCCGACTGGTCTCAGCAAACATAAATTCCACCTGGTCTCACTGTCATGTATGTGCCATACAAACACATAATATACACACACTCAACATGCAGACAAAATGTCAGTGCAAGAATATGAGTGTTACACTAAAGTGGATCTTTTACAAGAGTATGATCAGTCGTTTTTACTTTCTTTTAGAATGGAAAAAAGCAGGCTCAGAACTATTAATCTTTAGCAATTGGTGTGCTGCTACCACCGCTTTATGTTAAAAGCCCATGACATTGATAGTAGTCTCATGTGAACAGAGGGCATGGAGGGCATGCTTGGTGCACTCCTCCAGGCCACAGAACAGGTTCTGGACACTGGTTTTACCTTCTACAGGCCTAGGGCATAGCGCACATACTAGATTAACATACTAGCTGGGCCAGCAAAAAGTTAGGATATCAGTTTTGCATGTAGTCGTGTCTCCCAGGGCATGGATACATGGCTGTACACCATGCACAGAACATGCTTGGCCCTGCAATTCCAGCTGATCTTCACCTATGGGGCCAATAAAGACTAAAGTAGTCTGGGATTGCGTGTGCCCTGTTCAATTGTGATGTGGACTAGTAATCTATGCTTAATTGTTCGTTTTCTGGTTGGGCCAAAACTCATTTGCATATGGATGATCTCTATCTGAAAAGCTAAAAAGCAATGGACTTGAATAATGCTCAAATTCATTACCAGAGTCTAAAATTCAATCATTCCGACCATAATTCTGAGTGCTGTGTACAAAATAATACAATACACGTAGTAATCAAGTACTTTGCAACATCTGGGGCTTGGACTCATTTTCTCCACAAAGGGGGGCGAGGTGGCACTGACGTGTGTCACAATCCACTGTTGGGACTGGACGACACGGATGTACACACAACCCTCTAGTCACAGGATGAAGAGCAGTTGTGTAGGTCAGTGGACGGCCTCTAGACCCAGGCACCTTATGCCGAGCGACACCAATTAGGGGAACCCAAAATCCGAAGGCAACAGTTACAGGAATAATTACAGGAAATTGAATTGAGAATAACAGTAAGATTGCACTCTTCTCCCTAAAAATGCACAGATAATGGGCACGGGAATTAGATTACGTCTGGCGGACGGTTGTAACACAGGCAGTGTCGGACTAGTCCATGAAATAGGTCTGGGCACCAAAATGTAGTGGCCATAGTGCTTAAGCTGAGCAGATAGGGGGCTCCAGTACTTATTTTTGGGGACTAGCACTTATTTCCCCCTCATCAGCTAGTTCCAGAATGAAAGAGAGTGAAAAACAGGCAGATCAGAAAGACAGAGAAAGATGGGCAAACTGCTGCAAATGACTAAAGTAGGAATCTGTAAGAGTGAGAAAAAGTGGCAGGGGGTGTCATGTCGTGGATTAAAAACTACCAGCTGTGTCGACATTTTATTGCACTGGCCGCTGGCTTCTGAGCACAGCTTCAGGCACTGGCACTCTTTCTTCCACAAATTAAGTATTGATTGGCCCTCATTAAAAAAAAGTAGCCCTGTACTGAAGTTAAAGTTGCCCTCATTCTCAAACCATGGCACCATGTAACTTTGTGACATCTTCTTGATAGTCTTTGAGGGGTGTGAGAGCACACTTTTCTGGTTGTTGCTGGCATAGTTTGTGATATTAGGGAAATAATTAAAATTCATTATATTCCCTCCTTATCAAAAAATATATACCCTATCCCTGTTCTTCTAGTGACACTTTCTTCTATTGCTCGATTAACTGTGTCCTCATAGAGGAATTATCATGCATGAGGCACCTACCTCATGCCCTTAGGCTTGTCTCCTTTCAATGTCTCGCTCCTGATCCCATATTTAAAATTCACCTTTCCATATCAGCGTTTTGAGGTGACCTAAAATCCAAGTCAATAATCAACTGTTTACTTGCTGTTGTAGACCTGTACATAAGTGCATTTTTGTCAATAGACTCATTCATTATGCAGACAGCAAAAATAAAGTGAACGAATAGTGACAATCACTTTAGTGAAATGGAAAGTTGCCCCTGGCTAAAAGGCAGCAACTAGAAATTCTCTCCAAGAGGAGTAGTCTACGTAATTAAGAATGTGACTTAAAATATGTGAATTAAAAGCTGATGCTCCTATTAGCATTCTAACTGAACAGTATTTGGGTGCCTATCTGCGAGACTTCTTTTATCGCATCCAGACATGTCACACAACAACGAACACATGCCTAAAACTTTAGTACCAGATAAATGAGTAATAATAATTGTAAATAAAACAGAGTGAGAGACAAACAACAAATTAGCATTGGAAGAAAGTAGGGCTCTGTTCAACTGTATGGTTAAATATTTTGATATCCCAGAGCATGACTATAGACTCTTCTCTCCTTGTGCTGGACTTTGAAGACACCAGCACAGACACCATATCTTTGTGTCAAATGGTAACAACCTGTCATGAGTGAATTTTACCTTTTTAGAAGACTCGCGGCTTAAGGAAGGGAAATAAGGAAAGCCATACAACCGATGCTGGCTTTAGGGGTGCCTTCAAGCAAAGGGTAAAGGGAGAGCGCATTTAGAAATATCTTATGGGTTTAAAATCACCTGCTGCAAAGATCCGTCTGTGCCCAGCAATTGTCAGGCAATAATAAAAATGTCAAGATAACTCTGGTGATCTGAGTTTTGCCTAGTGGCAGTTTTGACTCATCATAAAATAGCACAGAGGGTTAAAATGATGCTCGGATATGAATTTACCTTAAAAAATGAAAAGATAAGAGGCATTTGGAAAAACAGGAACAAATTGGTTTAATTAAACGCAGCAGCCGAGTGAGTATTGCCAGAGTAGCGTCTGAAGAAAGTCTCTCATTGAACAGAAGTTTTGAACGACCATTTACCCGATCTGGCATTCTTGTGCTAGGCATAAACAACAAGTACATCCACCTGATAAGGGGACACAAGTGGCTCTCAACCTCGGGGAGAGCTAGTGTGGGCCAGTGTGTATGTGTCCAGATGTCCAGCGTGGGGAGCGCATGATCATTACAAGTGGTGTGTATGCTGTGTCCTGATTGGCTAAGTGTTCATAACTTTATGTGCTATCTATCTTTGTGGTATTTTGGGAATGTGCTTCTTTGACCAAACATGTTTTGTTGCGGCTAATTTCCTCGGACCTATTTGTGGTGTAGTTGCCTATCTGTGGGATTGATCAGGGTTTTCCCTGGGTGCCCGTTTGTTTTTGGACTAAGTGTAACCCCACCTGTGACCTGTCAATTGGTAGGCTTGGATTTTAGTTGCAGGACCTGTATGACCATGTATCTCTGATTCAGGGTTGATGGGGAGGTCGCCTTGAGTGAATCCGAGAGTAAAGATATGGGTTCGTTAAAATGTGTACAATTAACATGGCAGTCATTGATATAAATGTTACCAACATCCTCAGGATTGTGCGTACAGTTTTCATAGTGTACATCGATATTTTCTTTACTGATATTGACATTGTTATGCGTGCATAGATCATGGCATACATTTACATTGTTTCTTTTGGTATCAACATTGTTATGTGTGCATGAATTATAGCATACATTGACATTGTTTTTACTGGCATCGACATTGTTATGCACGCACATTTTATGGCATGCATCGAAATTGCATTTATTGGTATTGCTGTGGTTGGGCTTGCACATATCATTGTGTATAATTACATTGTATTCACTGATATAATCATGTGTGTTTGCTGCAAAGCATGTGCAACATGCAACTCACAAAGGAGTATTTTATGTACCTAGCTCTGTGGGTAACTACTTTTGTACAGTGAGCTATGAAATGGCTTCAAAGAGCAGCATGCAAACTTCAAGGCATAGGTTTAGAACCTTTTTTCACCCACTTTTTTGCTATTCTAAGTTTGCTAATAGGGTGTGCTTGGGTAGAAATAAATTCTTATTAGTGAAGCCAACTCCAACCACTGTGTTGCATTTTAAATCCAGAGTATGTACTTCTCTAGGTCAAGCACTCTTAAAATATACTGCCTACCAGTATGCACAACATGTGCCTCCTACACCTTGTAGACCTTTTGTAACATTTTGTGTACACTAATTTGTACACTTTTATGATTCGTCGTCTCTGTATAATGTGTGTGTAATGTAAAATGCTTTGACACTCTGTATTATTATGAGTAGCGCTCTAAAGATTTTAAATTAATTTGAGAATGGCTATGGAGAGGTGAGGGGCACTCTGGCATGATGGCAGAGAGGGATTCCGTGGAAAAGGAGGTCAGTTGGGGCGCCATCAAAAAATGTTGTACTGGGCGTTACCAACGCTAAAACCGGCCCACATTCAAAACCTCGTGATATTAGTTGACATACAAAATATTTTTAGTTATAATGTCATCTACAATATGAATTGTGGTTCAATAATTTGGATTAATTTATTTTGCCGGTCATAGCAACCATTTCAATCGATGGCGTATTTTTGTAATTTTCTAGAGAATTATCTGGAGTCTGGAACAATGAAAGTATTTTTAGTGAAAATGGAGGTGGACCACTGATTTGAAATCCCGGGTGTGTGCGTGTCAAAGTCCATGGAGTGGTGCGGGGTGACCAAGGGACCTGCGCACACAGTGCTTACCGAAATCCCCGCTTTCTTACCTAAGAGACCACACTCCCATCAGCCATGTCCGTTAGCAGGTGTTTTGAAAAAGGAACACAAACTAGAGTGGGGCGGTGCGCGCGGCAGTGTTTATGGCGGCTCGAGCGCCCTCGTGAGCAGCAATGAACGGTAGCCGGACTGCGTCAGACTTCTGAAACAGCTGGGCACAGAAGCTGGTTCTGAGGTACGAGCGGGGTCTCTGCGGGATCGAGAGGAATGTTAAAAGTATTTACATTTTACAAGCAATTGAGCTGCGTGTGAGACACTGGCAGTTTTTTTTAAGATTAAAAGGATGATTTATAATGCGTGACCCTTCTTAGTGAAAACACAGTCCCTCCACAGGGCCTGGGATCAATTAGTACTCTCGATAAACGTTATATTTGTGAAAGGAAACTTATGCGCACCAGAGATAGACGGCCAGATTCACAAAGCCATTTGGGTCGCGAGCTTTGAGGTTCTGAAAATGGTAGCCAGTAGGATTAATCAGTAATGGAGGCCTGATTCACAGTATACATTGGCATTGTCTCTACTGGTATCGACATTGTTATGCAAGCACATTTTATGGCGTGCATCCAGTGGTGGCACACACCTACACAGCCATTCAGCCATCCTATAATTCTGATATCTGTAAATGTAAAATGATTGCATTCGGTGGTGCAATAGTAGCACGTGGCATATAACCCTCAGAATGTTAAAAGGATTATAAGGTCAAATAAACAGGGGGCATATTATCAAAACAGGCGATAACATTATCGCCGCTTTAGCAGCAGAAAACTGCAGCTAAAACAGCGACAATGGGCTTGATAATATGCTCTATGGAATTCCAATTGAAGCCCATGTTAAATGTGAAGGACGTCTAACATCGACTTCAATTGGAATTCCTTAGAGCATATTATCAAGCCCATTATCGCCATTTTAGCGGCAGTTTTCTGCCGCTAAAGCGGCGATAATTGTATCGCCTGACTTGATAATATGCCCCTATTAGTCGTTTATGCCTGTACACTGGAGCTACATATGTAAGGTGATTTCTCGATCAATACCTGTGCCAATATCGAGCTTTAAAGTTTTGTTGGAGTGACATTCAGAGTGGCAGTCGCCCCTCTAGTGGCATTTACTTTAAACAATGATTAAATGACCCGGGTCAAAGTAAAGTTTGAATTCACACCCCTTGCTTTGGACTTTGTGCGAATTGTCGCCATGACCAATCTCTGATTTCCCCCTAAATTCGCCATGAAGCCATTACGGCGCTGGTAATGAGGATTGGGCTGCCTTTTCTCTTTTATGGTAGCGAAATTACAGCTGTCCGAACAGCGAGCAGCTGGAAGTCCATTACCCATGAGGCTCCCTGCTGGCAGGGGTGGAAAGGACACAGCATGGGGGCGTGGCCTACAGGTTGGGAGGTGATTGGATGCGGCGAGTTGTCATTTTATCAATGAATGAGTTAGAACACAGCTCTAGAAGGGACTCGAGTGAGCTGGACTCGAGTGGAAACAGCCACGCTGGAATGTGGATGTGATGAGAAACACATTGAAGGTTTTGCTCTCTTCTAAAGGTGGCGTTAACTTGCTCATTTCATTGTAGGCAGCAAGTGGCATCCCAGAAATTTCAAATATGATAGAAAAACATGTAAATTCCCCCTGCTCCACCAGCCTTCCACGTGCTTCACGGTGGTAACTGGCTGTGATACTATTGTAAATGAGGGTGAAAGGGCGAGGAAACACGTGACGAAACGAGCTCATAACTGGAAAAGAAAGGGAAGGGTAAGCAATTTAAATTAACGTTGATAACGCCAATAGTCTGTCCTTGGGAAGCTGATGGCTACATTGTGTTGAATTTTTACCGTAAACATATGCCACAAATATAAAAAGAAGAAAAAGCACATGACACCCCATAAATGCTGCACCCATATACTTTCCAATAAAAAATCCAAATTGAAAAAATAAGCATTATATATAATTTTAATAGAACAGTTAAGGTGCTTCCTAACCTGGAGGTTTACATAGAAAAGATATAGAAGCACTCTCTAATTTTAAGGCACTTGGCAGGAAATTATTACTTTTACTGGTGCAAACAAAAGGTACTTTTGGCTTTGAATTAGTGTAAACTGGCATAGTTTAAACACACAAAGATGACTACAGAAACATGGTAAAATATATTGGCAAAGTATTGGCCCACCAGCACTAGTTTTTTTAGGTGGATATGTACATATGATCAAGCAAATGCCATTACTCACAGTCCAAGACAACCATGGCTGAAGTTGGCTGACCCATTTGCAGCATCCTGAAACCTGTAACCAGACCAACAGTCGTAGAGGGCTGACCTAAAGCCTGTCCATGAATGTATATATATATATATATATATATATATATATATATATATATATATATATATATATTACCTACTGGCGGTCGCCAGTAGGTAGATATAGTTAGGACCTATTTTCCATTGGAAAGACGCAGCATTCTATTTGGAATACCGTTGGCGCCGATTGACGAATCTTCGCGAAATTCTCCAAACTTTTGGCCAGCTCCGGTCCGCTCCTATCCTGAAAATTTCACGGTGATTCGTCAAGCGGGGGCCGAGAAAAAAGGGGGGTCCCAAAACGCGTTTTGCCCATGCATTTTCCCATAGGACATGTTGACGCAGCTACAGCCCGAACTGCTGAACGGAATTACACCAAATTTGGCAAAGAGGTAGTCCTTAGTTCAGACTCGTGCCTTTTGCTTAAATGGTGTAAATCCGTTCGGTAGTTCCTGAGAAAATTAGGGTAAAAAAGTTAGTGATATCTATGGCCTCAAAGGATCCGCGCACCCTCCCCGCACCCAGCGCGCACCCTGCCGTGCACAAGCTGAATGCTAATTGGCTGTCAACACTCCAGATCAGGAAGTGTTGGCAGCCATCTTGTGCCTCGGTAGAACCGAGGCACAAGAACCCTAAAAAACAAACGCGAAAACGCGACAAGGGGGCAGGGTAGAAACACCCTGACCCCCTGGGCCTGCTCAGGGGGTCCCACCAGGACCCCCAGGGCCAAAAAAAGAATGAAAAAAAAAAATCGGCGAGATTTGCGCACCCAGCGCAAATTTCGGCCAAAAATAAAAAACAAATTCAGCGCGGGCTCCCGCGCCGAATATTCTATTTTGCCCCCGGGGGCCAAATCCCGGGGGCATAATTTAAAAAAAAAAGTGTGAGGGGGTCCCAATCCCCCCCACACTGCCCCGGGGACCACCACCCCCCGGGGCTCAAAGATTGAATATGCGGGGGGGCTCACGGCCCCCCGCAGCCCCGGGAACCGCCACCCCCGGGGCTTCATTATAAATGGGTGGGGGGCTCAAAGGCCCCCCCAAGCCCCAGGGACCGCCACCCCGGGGCTTTTTTGTTTTAAAATAAAAAAAACCTGTGTGGGGGGTCAAGCCCCCCCCCACACGCCCCGGGGACCACCACCTCCCCGGGGCACTAAATATTTAAACTAGGGGTGTCGTTACGGACCCCCAAGCCCCAGGGACCACCACCCCCGGGGCTTTAAATTAAGTGGGAGGGGGGCCATGCGCCCCCCGGAGCCAATGATGGCCCTGGGGACCGCCACCCCCCAGGGCCGGCTCCTGCAGTGTCCCGGGGTGCCCACCCCCGGGACACTGCTGTTTGCAATGACAGGGCGGGATTCAATGAAGCAAAGACGATTGCTTTTCCCCATGGGGAGCAGCATGTTAGCTGCTCCCCATGTGGAAAAGCAATGCCGGCTCCCGCAGGAAGCGGGAGCCGGCTGGGACCGTGGGGGGATTGGGACCCCCCACGGTCCCCAACGAGATGGCCAGGCCCTGTGGGATGGGGTCCCTGGGGCCAGTAGTGTCCCGGGAGGGGGGCCACATGGCCCCCCTCCTAAATTTATTTTAAAAAAAAGAAAAAACGGCCCCGGGGGATGGGGTCCCCGGGGCCTTTAGTGTCCACAGGAGGGGGGCTACGCAGCCCCCCTCCCTAAAAATATATATTTTTTGTTAAAAAAAGGCCCATGCCCCGGGGGATGGGGTCCCCGGGGCAGATGAAGACTTCCGGAGGGGGGCCACGCGGCCCCCCTTCACACTTTTAAAATAAAAAAAAAATTAGGGTCAGGCCCTGGGGGATGAGGTCCCCAGGGCCAAAAAATAAAAAACATAAAAACGGGATCGGGAGGAGGCCACGCCCCCTCCTTTCATCACTCTGCAAACGCTGACGCGTTTGCAGAGGGGGAACAAATTCCTCTTCAATACTGGTGGTCCCTGGGGGCCAACTAGCACACCAGGAACCTCCAGTTTGCACCAGGGGGCTCCGTTGCAGAGAGGTGTTCTGAGGCCACGCCCCTTTTTACACCTCTCTGCAACGCAGCTCTGTGGCGCTTAATGGAGGTACCTGGTGGGCTAGTTAGACCCCAGGGGACCTCAGGATTCAAGGGGACTTAACCTCCCAACTTAAAACGCTCCACGGGGCGCGTTTGCACAGTGGTGAAGGTAGGGGGCGGGGCCTGAGGTGATACTGTGCAAACACACCCTGTGGCACGTTTTAAGTTGGGGAATTCATTCCTCTTCAATTCAGAGGTCCCCTAGGGGACAACTAGCCCACTAGGTACCTCCACTAAGCGCCAAGGAGCTGCGTTGCAGAGTGTTGTAAAAAGGGGTGTGGCCTCCGAACACCTCTCTGCAACGCTGCTCCCTGGCGCATACTGGAGGTACCTGGTGGGCTAGTAGGCCTCCAGGGGACCTCAGGATTCAAGGGGACTTGATCCCCCAACTTAAAACACCCCACGGGGTGCGTTTGCACAGTGGTGAAGGTAGGGGGTGGGGCCTGAGGTGATATGTGTGCAAACACGCCCTGTGGCGCGTTTTAAGTTGGGGAATTCATTCCTCTTCAATCCTGAGGGTCCCTGGGGACCAACTAGCCCACCAGGTACCTCCAGTAAGCGCCACGGAGCTGCGTTGCAGAGTGTTGTAAAAAGGGGCATGGCTTCTGAACATCTCTCTGCAATGCAGCTTCCTGGCGCATACTGGAGGTACCTGGTGGGTTAGTTGGCCCCCAGGGGACCTCGGGATTGAAGAGGAATTAATTCCCCAACTTAAAACGCGCCACAGGGCGTGTTTGCACACGTCACCTCAGGCCCGCCCCCTTTCTTCACCATTGTACAAATATTCCTCTAAAATCAGCCGAACTACGAATTCCGATTTACTCACCTGTCATCAGGAGAGAACCCAGTGCTGCATCTTTTAGCCCAGCACTGACCCGGAAAAGTAATTCTAAGCGTACTTACCAGTAACTTGTATTTCCTTCCATAGGAATTCATTGGGTGGTTTTCAGCAGAAAAGTTTCCAAGTGTCCATTTTTGAAACGTACAAATATTCCTCTAAAATCAGCCGAACTATGAATTCCGATTTACTCACCTGTTATCAGGAGAGAACCCAGTGCTGCATCTTTTAGCCCAGCACTGACCCTGAAAAGTAATTCTAAGCGTACTTACCAGTAAATTGTATTTCCTTCCATAGGAATCCATTGGGTGGTTTTCAGCAGAAAAGTTTCCAAGTGTCCATTTTTAAAACGTACAAATATTCCTCTAAAATCAGACGAACTACGATTTCCGATTTACTCACCTGTTATCAGGAGAGAACCCAGGGCTGCATCTATTAGCCCAGCACTGACTCTGAAAAGTAATTCTAAGCGTACTTACCAGTAACTTGTATTTCCTTCCTTAGGAATCCATTGTGTGGTTTTCAGCAGAAAAGTTTCTAAGTGTCTATTTTCACAAACTAAAAATATTCCTAAAAAATCGTCTGTATGACTTAAACACATTCTTTCAACTGTTTACAGGAGGTTGGCCAGTGCTGGATTCAGGATCCACCACTGAGTAAGAAAATGTAACAATGACACTACTTACCTACTAAGTGAATTTTCTGCCATAGGATAACATTGGTGATTCTATGTGAAAATTTTTCTGTGTCAACTTTTACAATACAATAATATTCCTTAAAAATAACTACTGTAACCAAAACGCTTTTAATCAACTGTTTACAGGAGATGTCCAAGGACTGAATCTAGGATGCAGTCCTGTGGTTAGAAAAGTAATCCATAAAGTAACTAATTGCATTTGACTAGAAATTCACATTGAGCTCAATGTTGCATTGTGTTTGAAATTGTGTTGCCAATTGCAACAACTGTAACTACTGTACTTAAAAGTCTATTGCCTATTTGCAAAGTATTTAAACTAAAGTAATTCATTCTGAGAAAGTATATTATGTATTGTAATGTATAATGTAATTCAAAAAATAAAATATCTAAAAATAAACAGTTTACAAAATGTAGTAACTCAGTATCAAAATAATCAGTAGAACAATTAATACATTAAAAATTGTCATTTACAAAACCTTTGAAATTCACTGAAAAAACCATAGGTTTCAGGCCTGATATAGTTAGGAATTAGCATTTTAAAAACCTTTGAAATTCACTGAAAAAACCATAGGTTTCAGGCCAGATATAGTTAGGAATTAGCATTTAAAAAACCTTAGAAATTCACTGAAAAAGCAATAGGTTTTAGGGGTGTTATAGTTAGCTGGACATTTCACTCGAACAAAACCATTGAAATTCCTCCGATATAGTTAGTTGTACTAACTACATCTCGCGCGCCCACAATCCACTGCTGATGATGTCACATATTACATCATTCATGACATGGTCAGTGACATCACTGATGACATCTCAAATGACATCACTGATGACTAACTACACATGTGAAAGGCAGTATATATGCGTGTAAGAGTATATAAGTGGGTATATGTGAGAGTGTGTGATTGAGAGAATGGCTGTATGGATGAGTGTGTGCTTGTATCAATGATTGTATAAGAGCGTAAGAATGTGGTACTATTTTTATGAGTAAGCGAACTTGAGTGTGTATAACTGCATAGGTGAGTAAATGGGAGTGTGATTAATTATTTGCATGACGACTGACTAGGTGTGACAGTACTTCTATGGATGATTGGTGGTGTGTGAGTGTCTATGTAGGTGTATAAATGCATATGATAGTCTTGTACGGAGTGACTGTAAGTATGAGTGACTGTACATGTGAATGAGTGGAGGTGTATGTAGACCTAAGAGATAATAAGTGAGTATGTAGGTATTGGTATTGGAGTATCTATGGTTTTGAGAATGGACGTCTGAAATTTTGAGTTTGTGTATCAACGGTTAAATTAGGGTGTGAGAAGATGCAGTAATTTATCACATGGATGATGTCATCAGTGATGTCATCAGTGATGTCATTTGAGATGTCATCAGTGATGTCATCAGTGATGTCACTGACCATGTCATGAGTGATGTAATATGTGACGTCATCAGCTGTGCATTGCGGGTGCGCGAGTTATAGTTAGCTGAACTAACTACAACAGGGGAATTTCTAGGGTTTTGTACGAGGGAAATGTCCAGCTAACTATAACTCCCCTGAAACCTATGGTTTTTTCAGTGAATTTCTAAGGTTTTTTAAATGCCAATTCCTAAATATAACGTGCCTGAAACCTATAGTTTTTTCAGTGAATTTCAAAGGTTTTTTAGATGCCAATTCCTAACTATAACGTGCATGAAACCTATGGTTTTTTCAGTGAATTTCAAAGGTTTTTTAAATTCTAATTCCTATCTATAACTTATCTTTGAAGATATCATGTTTAATGATTTTGATTGGATTTCTATATTTTTCAAATTCAGTGTGTCATTTCATTAATTAAATTTTTTTTAAAAATACTTTTTTATCACCATTTTTAAATGTATTTTTTCAATTAATTCTTTTAAAAATTAAAAACATACTATTTGAACTTAATGGGGCTTTCAAACATATTTTTTTATATTTAGTAATTTTTTTTTTAACTATATGTGCAAAACTTTATTTTATATATTTTTGTGCCATGTTTTTGGATCCGCGCACCCTAAGTGCACCGTTCTCGACCCCTACGCGATAGCATCCGTGCATAGTATGCGTCGGGTACATGGTTAGTGCGCGATTCCTATGCGACCAGTACGCGACTCCCAGCCTATACGCGACACGTTCGATGTACGTAACGCGACGTTTACGCACTTCCGCGATGCGTCATCTGCGTCTATGACGTGGTGGGTGCGCAGATCCCGCGAAGTATTTAACATTTAAAAAAACATATTTATGTATTTCATGTGAATATTAAATGAAGACAAACTCTAAACTAGTCTTAAAAGTAATATATTTTGACATCTAATCCTTTATTTCTCTTTAATTCAATTTCGCGGATGCACGCTGGGTGCGTGCTGCGTAAGCGCAGGGTGCGCGGATCCCATGAGACCTGCAAAAAAAGAGATTTGATTGGTTCATTACACTTCCTGTTCTAACTACTGAAAGACCCCACCCATTTCAATCATTCTTCTTTGAGCTTCTTTGGAGAACCACCTCTTTGGAGAGAAGAAGATTTTTTAGACTAAGTTTACACATAGCTCTAACTTTTTTCAACCAAAAATGGCTTCAGGGCAGCAGGCATCACCTGCATCACCTCATACTTCTGAGGATGATTTTTTGCCGGAGTTACCACGCAAAGAACGTTTCTCTTCAGTGGTGTGGACATTTTTTACTTTTCCCGAGGGGCAGAATAAGACCAATGCCACCTTGGTCACATGCAAGATTTGCAAAAGAGTCCTACCGAGAGGGGATCCTAACAAGAAAAACTCTTGCGGCACGGCAAGTATGATGAAGCACATGAGGACCCTTCATCCAAACAATCTTGCACGAGAAGAGTGCCGACGGATGAGAAACACTCCTGCTACTGCGCCATCCACCTCATCGCAGCCGAGCACATCAAGAGTGCATCGATCAGACCAAACCTTGGACATCCGTCCTCAATTTCAATTTTTAAAAGTGCTCTGCACTAAGTGCAATAAGACTTTGTGCTATGGCGAGCAGTTGATCGGACTGATCTGCCGCCGCCAAGAGAGTCATATTTGCTAGTTTTTTTTTTTGTTGTTCCCTGAAGTTCATTGTTTGGTTTCTCCTGTTTTTTTTTTTTGGAAAACCAAAAAAATCACAAAATTGTTAGAAAATACAAAAAAAATATAAAAGAAGAAAGAAGAAAATAAAAATTCTTGTAAGAACTAAGTTTCCTGGTTTAAAAAAAGAGCTAAATTTCTTTGTTAGTGTGTGAAAGTTTAGATGAATGTATGTGTAGTACGTAATTTACTGAATGAATGCATTAGTAGCGTATGGTGAATGTATAAGTGCAAAACTATAAGGAAGTGCTGCAGCATCACACAGTAACCTCTTTAACTGCAGTGTGCTGTAGTGCTTCCGAAGCACAGGGATGCAACATATGTACATAAATATGTTGCAAATCTATGCTTCTGTCTGCACGGCTGCTTAAACTGCAGCCATGTGGTGACACAGGCACCCTTGCACCATAGTGCAAGGATATCTGTGTCATGTGCTGTTTGTTTTTCTGCAGGAAGACACACCTTCCTGCACAAAAACAATGAGAAAATGCATTTTTCTTCTTCAATGTTTGCTGAACATTTGAAGATATAAAAATGTGGAGAAATGAAAACAATTCTCTTTGTTGTGCTTTCCTACACCAATTGTAGAATGGTGCACCATTCACACACATATCGAGATTTATGATTTCTGATAAATCTAGACATGTGTCTTGTTCTATGAGTATCAAGTGCAATCATGCACAACAACACTTATAGAACAACCTTTCAACACAAAGTGGTCTAAATGATGAGGTTGTATTTACATGGAGTATAAAAAGTGCACAGAGTGCCTTTTCCTCTCTTTGTAAATATAAAAGAGTATCTTGCACAATAAGTATGTTACAAAAAGTGAAATATTTCCGTTTTTAAATTTCCTTGCGAATGATAGAAGGTAAGCACAGAGTTTTGTCTGCAAAGATGTTCAAAGAAGAATGATTGAAATGTTTGCGGTCCTTCAACAGCTAAAAAGGTGAAATATTATGAACACCTCAATTCTCTTTTTTTGCAGGTCACATGATATCTGATTATGGTCAGATTTCAAAACTACATAAACAGAGTGTTCTTAGAAACGTGTTTCAACTTTGAAGCTTCTTGCAGGCCTCTTCATTCTGCATATTGAGACTTAGTTAAACTTACCTTCACAGTAATAGGAATAACAAATGGTATTCATTTTTTGCTGTTTTTATTCAAATATAAATTCTTAAAAATTGCTTATTTTAAAATTTGGATCTGTGAAAGAAAAGAAAAAAAAATTAACATATAATAATAAATTATTTACAACACAACATAATTTCCACAAAGTAATTTGTTTGCCTTTTTTGCTGTTCTCAGAATATATTGAATTTCACTCGAAATAGTGATTTCAATGGTACTCATCACTTAACAGCGGGCAAAAAAAAAGCAATCATAAAGATTGTTAAAAAAAAACCAACATACTATTCTCAGTAAAATACCAGAAAATACAAATCATACATATATGAAATGCTTACAGATTACAAAATTTTATAACTTTAACTTATAAAAACTGTAAATGATGCCGCATTAAAATAATCACCGAATAAATGACCACCAAAAAGTCCATAATTCAAAAATATACCTTTCCTTGAGGCCAAATGGTATTTTTGCACTTCTTCTTTATGTAAATTGTCCAATGGTAGTCCTATTAAATTATAATAATAAATTCCTCAGAGAGTGAATTATCTTCCTAAAACTTTGGCTTTAAAAATATTAGGTAGGAATTTTGTAATTCCCTAGGCAAACATTGTTTGAAAACCAACTGGGCATCATTACAAAGTGTCCAGCCTTTGTCACATTTTAGATAGGCAGTGTAATGTCCAGATGTGGTGGAAGGACCATCATGGAAAATTATTGCAATTGCTACAAAAGTCCTTCCTGATATTGATAGTTGAGCTGCTACAAATTGTTTTATTAAAGTATCCAATTTTCTTCCGTCAGCTGTACAACGTTGCATCATTAAAAAGATGTATTTTCCATATTTTGTTAAGAATAATGTGGATAACATTTCGGATTTACATTGGCTACACTCCATGTTTTGAATTGCACCTTTCACTAATTTATTGAAAGACACTGATTTACAGTCTGGTAATGTTAAATACAGAAATCTCTCAGTGTCTACATTGGTGCTACATGTATACATGCAATTTTCACAATAATGTTCCCATTTGTAAGAAAGGCCAAAAATATTTTCTATTTCTACCTCTTCATTTTCAAAAATTGTAAGCATATACATTAAAAATTCCTGAGCATCTTGTTGGATATTTTGTGTACATTGTGTGGAACCAGAACACACATCCAAAAGATTACGAATATCTGAAACAGATTGTATTTTACTTCTATCTGTTGTCAATTTTTCATAAACAGAATGCAACAGAGAACAACATTTTTTCCCGATTCTGCATAATTTGTGCTTGCAAACCTTCCAGATATAAAACAACATTGACCACTACATTAGCATAGCAGTTGACACCAGAACTATTTTCAAACTGATAACCAACAATCTCTTCAACAGTGTCCAATTTCTTTTTTACCTGCAATCGCAACATTATCTTGTTCTTTTCCCTTCTCTACACCTTCAGTACAGATATTCTCTAACCTTCTTTTTTGACCAACCATACGCTTTTCAAATACAGGATATTGACCTAAATTTGGAGCATACACCCTTCTTAACCTATTACACTCTTTTACACAGTTTGCATCTGCAGTAACCTTTGTCTCATAAAAATCAATCAAAAACAAACCAGATAATGTTCTGACTCGCGACAAAGCAACATATGCCATACCCTCTTTAAATACAGTAGATCCAATGTTCACCAATGCACTGTCTACACTTAATCCTTGAGATTTATGAATAGTCACTGCATATGCCAGAGAAAATGGAAATTGTTTCCTATGGACATATAAATCTTTAACAAGCAAAAAACTAACTGAACAACGACCAATTTCTTTAACTCCATCCACCTGACAAAATTTAATTTTTAAAAATTCAATTCCTTCTTTTTTCTGATAATTTACAAAATCCACCACTTTACCCATTGCACCATTTACTAAACTTTTCTCTACATCCAAATTACGTCTTAAAATGACCCGACAGTTTACACACACATACAGTGTCTTTTCCAAACCAGCAGTTTTAGATATTTTTTTTTTCTAAACAATCTAGTTTTGATATCAACTTACCCGTCAAAATAATAGTGATTCCTTCATGTAGTATTTTATCGATGGCTTCCATTTTTACAATTTCTTCATTTTCCAATTTTAATAATTCTTCGTTGAATATTGAACACTCACGCAGTGTCGGCATTAAGCAAATCACTGACTTATTTTTAGCAATTTCCACGTACACTTTTGCAGCAACTGCATTTTCATTTGGAAAGACATTGCAAAGTAATCGACTCTCCAAAGCTTCTTTCCCTTTTTTTGTAAGAATTCCAATTCTTATGTCTTGAAGAATACTTCCATATTCAGCATCATTTGCCTGGCGCATATTTGTTGTCAGTTCTTTATATTCAAAATTACTCCAAATGTTCACATTACCAACACTGCCAAGAGACTTTCTGGTATCTTCATGGGCAAGTGTTTTAAATACCGGTTGTCCTTTTACCGGTGTCAGACGCAGTAGATCTCCAAAAACTATGACGAGTTTTCCTCCAAATAACACGTCATACTCAGTTTTAAGAATTTGCTGCATTCTTAAATGCACAAAGGCAAGCATCAAGTTTGAAACCATGCTCACCTCATCAATAATGAGAAGTTTCATTTTCTTCAGCACTCTTGAAACTTCACAACAAGCTTCTCCAGATAGCTTGTTGTATTCCAATTTGTTCTCATGCTCTACTGGCAGCATTAGTAAACAATGTAAAGTAATTCCTTTAATGTTATGTGCTGCCAACCCAGTTGGAGCAGTGACAACACAAGACAAATGCGACTCAGTTGTTTTTTGCTGATAACTTTTAATTACTTTAATTAAGAAACTCTTTCCTGTTCCAGCTTGACCACTCACATACATTCGGATAGGTTGAAATGATGTACATGAGCACCCTTTTTTTTCATGAAATAATCCATGGTCAATCTGCTCTTTCACTTGCTGATATATTTGTTTCTGTTCAACATTTAGTTGCTCTTCCAAGTTTCCTAACTGTATTGCATCTTCTTGTGCTTGATACATTGCTCTTACCACCTCATTCATTGCAATCGCTGCTTCATTTTCAACAATTGGTTGTCCTAGTGGATCTTGACTCAGTGCAGCAGAACTTTGACTGTCTTGAGAACTGTCTCTAGCAATCTCAGCTGCAATTGTAGCTTCTTGATCAATTTCATCATTCAACATTTTCACATAATTTGCGAAAGCACTGCATTGTATGCTATCTTTACAAGCATTAAATGAATCTTCATAGCTGGGAAAATCTCCAAGTAATTCCAGTTCAGAACGCCATGGTTTGAACATTTGCAAAAGGGCTAAATAGTAAAATTCCTTTTTGTCAGCAGTGTCGCAACTCAGTTTTCTGTGATTAATTAAATTTCCTTTCCTTTGTTTCACCAGACATCCTTCAGAACCAATCACTCCATATTTTCCATCGTTGATGTTCTCTGTAATATTCCGTTTAAAAGTGTAGTTTTGCAGCACTTCATAGAGACCTAGACTCACCCAAATGATTCTTCTACTTTTGGAATATAGACTTGCAGATGATAACTGATCTGAACATTCATATGCTCCAATTTCACGATGCGATAACATCTTCAAACTGAAACTGTATAATTTCTTACTTAGACTCTTCTTGTGAGAAATCTCTTCCCACATTTCTTTCAATTCAGTCTTTTCTGATTTAGTAATGTAAGACGTTACATATCGAGCAACAGCAATGGAATTGTCCGCAACATACTGAATATCCATGTAAGCGTTCCACATGGATAAAATAACTGGATTGTAGTCATTTATGTATTTTGATTCTTCGCTTCTTCTTAAGTTGTAGGTGTTTTTCGGAGACTTTCTTGTGATGGTATGTCGTACAGCTGACATAAAACTGTTCACTCTTCCTTTGGCTAATACAGGACGTGGAAATCCAAAACGACATTTGGTATAGAACTTATCCTTTGACTTGTACTTTCGTCGACAGTATTTTCCACACCTATGGCTTTGGAATCGTAAGACTCGTTGTTTTAAGTTTTTCTCTTCTCTGCTATTTGGATAGAGCACATGTAGCATAATCTTCAATGAAAGACAAAACAGTTTCATCTGAATCTGTTCCAAATTTGGGGGCGTCCTTGACCCATAACAACATATGTATGTGAGGAGCACCTCTTGCTTGATACTCCTTTCTCCAAAAGAAATCCACAACTTCTCCAAGAGGAGGATTCTTTTTATTGCAGATGAAAGACATCAGAGCTTCAAATCTATGATTGAAATATCTGCATACATTGACAGGATCCAAAGAGCACAATTCTCCAGGTGTCTTGTATTCAATATTTTTTATATTGGAATTTGCCTCTCGAAGAAATTCAAGTAAATCATCCCAAGCATACTCAGCACAGCTTAGTGTAACAAACCATGTAGGAGTTCCCAAGTTCCTTAGCATGCATTTCAGTTCTCCATGTCGACGGTACCAATATTCATTAGTCCCACGCTGACATGCCATCAGATTAATCAACTGAGATTCTAAATGATCATCTCTCTGATGCACTTTATCCATAAAATCCTTTGCAGTTACATTTTGAAGATGCATTCCAGTTTTTAAAATGTGATTTACTGCATATGAAAGCCCAGACAAGTCACTTTCAAACAGAAGATGAAACATATAAGGGATACATTGTCGAAATCTTGGATCTTCTGCATATAATCTTGTTGTCCGATATTCAGATGCAGGAATCTGCACAGGACGTTCATCATATCATCCACCTTTTCCTGTTGGAAACAACTGCGGGAAACAACGAGCTTCCAAGCTCTCTTCCCATACACTCATGGGACTTCCTATTGCTTTTTTCATTTGAAACAACTCAATTGTATTCCCCATCACCTCTTTGGAATGAAGTGGATGTACACTGTAATGTTCATAGATCTCTTCACATCTGGACATGTCCACTTTTTTAATATGTCCACTTAATGTTTCACTATCTTCTGCTAAATCTATTTCTTCTTCTCCAACAAACACATTTCTATAGTACTCATTATTTTTTAACAGTTACAATGATGCCTTTTGCACTTTTCTAACATCCACTAACTCTTGCCAGATTTTCTTATTCTTAGTAGGAACACCATTAACTAGAATGACTAGTGGCTCATTTTCTGCATGAGCTACACCAATAGTTTCAACATTTTTACTTAAATCTAATGGTAAATACACAACTCTTCCTTTCAATCCTCTTTGCAACTCTGATGGAGGTAATTTACTTGTTTTGGGCTCCATACGAACAATAGCCTGAAACGGGTGAACACGTTGTATTCAGAATAGACTCATACGTATTTAAATCAATCAGCTCTGGAGGAATAGCAACCAACTCTAGATTATTATGAACAGCTCTAGCAGGCATTTTATTCTCATCTAATTTATTATAACAATATTTGCAAATACGCTACTCACATCCCAAATCAAAACAATCCTCTACCAACAAATAAGTTGCACATTCCATCCACTTATCCTTATCTTCTATTTCACTTTTTAAATACAGATTGACACCCCTAGTCTGATTTTTATAGTGACTTCGCCGACAACAAATACAAGAAACATTTGATCTTTCACCTGAAATTACCTTAAACTTTGTGATTTCATCCTCAAATCTTTCTGTAATTACAGGTTCTACATTGTCTTCAACATTTTGTTCTACTAACGTGTCAGTTTCTTCACTCTCTTGCTGAGGCCCAAAGTAACAAAACTCAATATCCTCACAGACCTGCTTCACATCTGAAACTGACCTACGTAAAAGCACTGTTTAATCAATCAATCAATCAATCACGACATTTGTATAGCGCGCTACTCACCCGGAAGGGTCTCAAGGCGCTGGGGGGAGGGGTGCGTTACTGCTCAAACAGCCAGGTCTTGAGCTGCTTCCTGAAGGAGAGATGGTCTTGGGTTAGCCGAAGGTGGATGGGGAGGGAGTTCCAAGTCTTGGCTGCCAGGTAGGAGAAGGATCTTCCTCCGGCGGTGGCTCTGCGGATGCATGGTACGGTGGCGAGGGCGTGGCTGGTCGATCGTAGCTGGCGGGTGGGCGTGTAGAAGGTCATGCGGTCGTTGAGGTACTTGGGGCCCAGGTCGTGGAGAGCCTTGTGTGCGTGGGTGAGGAGTCTGAACGTGATTCTCTTGTTGACGGGGAGCCAGTGCAGGTCTCTCAGGTGTCCGGTGATGTGGCTTTGTCGGGGGATGTCCAGGATGAGTCGTGCGGAGGTGTTCTGGATGCGTTGGAGTCTTTTTTGAAGTTTGGCTGTGGTTCCGGCGTAGAGGGTGTTCCCGTAGTCCAGTCAGCTGGTGACGAGTGCCTGGGTAACGGTCTTCCTGGTTTCTGTGGGGATCCATCTGAAGATCTTGCGGAGCATGCGCAGGGTGTTGAAGCATGATGAGGAGACGGCGTTGACTTGTCTGGTCATCGAGAGGGAGGAGTCCAGGATGAAGCCCAGGTTGCGCGCGTGGTCCGTTGGTTTGGGAGTGGTGCCCAGGGCAGGGGGCCACCAGGAGTCGTCCCAGGCGGAGGGGATAATCCCAGGATGAGGACTTCCGTCTTGTCTGAGTTCAGTTTCAGGCGGCTGTTCTTCATTCACTCGGCGACGTCTTTCATCCCTTCGTGTAGGCTGGCTCTGGCGGTGGCGGGGTCGTTGGTGAGGGAGAGGATCAGTTGGGTGTCGTCGGCGTAGGAGATGATGTTGAGGTTGTGTTGGCGTGCGATGGCTGCGAGGGGGCTCATGTAGACGTTGAAGAGGGTTAGGCTGAGTGATGATCCTTGTGGTACGCCGCAGATGACTTCGGTGGCCTCGGATCTGAACGGGGGGAGGCGGACTCTCTGGGTTCTTCCGGCGAGGAACGAGATGATCCACTCCAGTGCCTTCTCTTGGATTCTGATGTTGCTGAGGCGCTGCACTAGGGTGCGGTGGCAGACAGTGTCGAACGCAGCAGAGAGGTCCAGGAGGATGAGGGCCGCTGTTTCCCCGTTGTCGATCAGGGATCTGATGTCGTCGTTGGCTGCGATCAGGGCGGTCTCGGTGCTGTGGTTGGCCCGAAACCGGGACTGCGAGGGGTCGAGGGATCCGTTCGTCTCGAGGAAGGCGGCGAGCTGTCTGTTGACGGTCTTCTCGATGACTTTGGCAGGAAAAGGAAGGAACGAGATGGGACGGTAGTTCTTGAGGTCGGTGGGGTCTGCTGTCGGTTTCTTCAGGAGGGCGCTAAGCTCGGCGTGCTTCCAGCTCTCCGGGAAGGTGGCGGTGTGGAAGGAGGTGTTGATGCTGTCCCGGAGGTGGGGTGCGATGATGGCGTCGGCCTTGTTGAAGATGTGGTGGGGGCAGGGGTCGGTGGGGGATCCGGAGTGGATGGTGTTCATCGTGCGGGTGGTGTCTTCGGTGCTGATCGGGGTCCAGTTGCAAAGGGTGGTGGTGGCGGGCGTTGGTTCGGTGGTAGGGTGCGTGGTCTGTGCGTCGAAGCTGTTGTGTATGTTGGCGATCTTGTGGTGGAAGAACGAGGCGAGTGAGTCGCAGAGGTCTTGCGAGGGAGTGATGTTGTTGTTTCCGGCGCTGGGGTTGGAGAACTCTTTGACGATGCTGAAGAGTTCCTTGCTGTCGTGGGCGTTGTTGTCCAGTCTTTCTTTGAGTGCTTGGTGGCGTGGATCAGCTGATGGTGTTTGCGGGTGGCGTGCTTGAGGGCGGTCCTGTTGTCTGTGGTCTGGTCGAGCCGCCAGGCTTTCTCGAGGGTGCGGCAGTTCTTCTTGGAGTCCTTGAGTTCGTCGGTGAACCAGGGGGTTTTCTTGCTGCCGGGTCTGTTGGGAGGGTTCTTTAGTGGTGCGAGGTCATCGGCGCAGGCGGTCAGCCACTTGGTGAGGTTGCTGGCTGCTTTGTTGGGGTCCGTTGTGCTGGTGGGAGGGTTCTGGCTGAGGGAGGCGGTGAGCTGCTCGGCGGTGATCTTGCTCCAGCTCCGGCGAGGAACCTGCTGCGGGTGGTGGTGGGTCGTGGTTCTTCTGAAGCTGAAGTGGATGCAGCTGTGGTCGGTCCAGTGGAGTCCGGTGGAGTGGCTGACGGAGATGTGCTTGCTGGATGAGAAGACGGGGTCAAGCGTGTGGCCGGCGTAGTGGGTGGGGGTGTTCACCAGTTGCTTGAGTCCGAGGTTGGCGAGGTTGTCCAGCAGGGTGGTGGTGTTTCTGTCATTGTTGTTCTCCAGGTGGAAGTTGAGGTCCCCTAGGAGGATGTAGTCAACGGAGGGAAGGGCGTGCGGGCTGATGTCTTCGCTGAATTGTGTGTGTGGTCCCGGGGGTCTGTAGATGAGGGTGCCTCTGAGGGTGGTCTTGGGGTCGGTGTGTATCTGGAAGTGGAGGTGTTCGGCGGCGGTGAAGGTTTCGTCGGAGTTGGTCGAGATGCGGATGGTGTTCTTGTGTACAATGGCGATGCCTCCTCCTGTCTGGTTGACGCGGTCCCTCCGGGTGATCTTGTATACGTCCGGGATGGCTATGGCGATGTCGGGCGCTGAGGAGGCGTTCATCCAGGTTTCAGTGAGGAAGGCGATGTCTGGTGCTGTTGCGTCGAGCAGGTTCCAGAGTTCGACGGCGTGCCTGTGGATGGAGCGGGTGTTGAGCAGGATGCACTTGAGGTGGGTGTTGCTGGTGTCTGGCTTGGCGGGAGCAGTGCAGGTCCGGAGGCAGGTGAATTTGCAGCCTTGGCAGGTGAAGGGTCCGTGGGTGCGTCTCAGGGTGGCACGGTAGCAGGCGGGTTTCCGGCCGGCGTTGAGTGCGTTGAGGGTGGTGGGGTCGTAAGTCCGTCGTGTTGGCTGGCGTTCACGGGGGCCAGGGGTCCTGGCGCTGGGCGCGGTCCAGGCGCGGACGGGCGCAGACGGGATTACCTTTGGCGCCCCTTCGGTGCACACTCGGCGCTCCCGCTGCTCGCGTCCGCTGCACGGTCGCTCTGGGGGCGTCATAAGTAAGGAGCTGGGAGGGAGGAGCAGCTGGGTGGCGGGGCAGCGAATGGAAACACAGGGGGGCAGGGCCGCAGGGAGGCAGCGGCAAGAAACTGGAGAAGCAGCGGGCAGCGAGCGAAAGACGGGGGAATCTGCAGGCAGGAGGCGGCAAAAGGCAAGGCAGGAGCGGCAGCAGTGAGTGGGGCGACCAAGCCCTGTGGAAGGCTGAGCGGTCACACTCTGTGGTCCCCTACGGTTCCCTTAAGTAAGGAGCCGGGAGGGAGGAGCAGCTGGGTGGCGGGAGCGGGGCGGCGAATGGAAACACAGGGGGGCGGGGCCACAGGGAGGCAGCGGCGGGAAACTGGAGAAGCAGCGGGCAGCGAGCGAAGGACGGGGGAATCTGCAGGCAGGAGGCGGCAAAAGGCAAGGCAGGAGCGGCAGCAGTGAGTGGGTCGACCAAGCCCTGTGGAAGGCTGAGCGGTCACACTCAACTCACTTAACTTTAGTGCTGGACTTTTTGCATAATACAACCTTCTCATTAACTTCCGCATTTGAGTATGATGTACTGCCAGCATTCTGAAATGGTGAAAAACACTTTCACAAACTTTCCTAGAAAGACAAGCCAGAGAATGACCTTGCAAACCAGTATGTTTTCTCACTCTGCAAGGGTCTAGTCCTTGCAACAGCTTAATCTTTTGTTTTACACTTTTTTTAGTATAGACTCGTAAAAAACGACATAATTTTTCAATAGATTCCTGTCGTACACTACAAACACTACTGCAATCCCAAGTGTACACAGGGTTTTTAGCACGTCTCCCTAAAACTTCATCAACTATCACTTCTTCTGCATTTCTTTCACCCATTTTCTCTTTCTCCATTGGACAACCATCACTAACCTCATAACCTCTACCACTGGTGTCAACTGCATACAAACATTTTTCACTTAGTGAATAACTCTCTTCATTAAAAAAAGGCTCTGAACTAGAACTGTGTTTCCATTCTCCCAAAACAAATAACAACATTTATTTTTATTAATAACTCTTTTCCACCTACTTTTGGCCTTCATTACATATATTGGTTTATCTAGTGATCGAATTCTGTTTAACAGTAAAATAAACAGTTTCCTTTTTACTTCAAAAGCCTTTTCCACAATGCTTTCAATATGCTTCTTCTTTTTATAAAATAAAGCTCTCTTTTTATATTTCTTCACATCTTTCAGCAAATTATGCACTACTCTCTTATAAAATATTTTTTTGCGTAATTCCTTATACTGATTTTGTCTTCTTTTACCATACTTTATCTTCTTTGACTCAACATTTGGTTTTTTACTTTTCCTCTTATTTTGATTTTTTTTCTTACTTAAAATTTTTTCTGAGGTTGAAGCATTCTCTACATTCTGTTTGCTCCTACAAACATTTTTAGGTCTCGTTGAGCCCCAGCGCTTGCGCTGGCTCGAAGAGACATTTTATATGTGGGATTTTCAAAGTGCTGCTGGCTGGCCTAACGCTTGCGTTCACGCGATCGTGCACGCGCGCAGCCGGCCGCCAGCAGCACTTTGAAAACTCGTGTGCGTCATCGCGATCACTTTCGCTTTCAGAGCGATCGCGATGACGCACGCGCACACACAACTCCTCCCCCACCACATTTTGCATCTCTGGCCGCTCGCGCGCGGCCAACGCTTGTTTAATTAATTGGCGAGCAACTAGTCTTCGTATTTTGTGCAGTGGTAGGTTTTTTAGGTCAACGGAAATACTGGTGCGTGACTGCTCTGTTTAGCAGGGCCTCCCGTTACCGTGCCTTTCACCCGCACTGCAGTTTGACTGTGAAGACACTGATGGCTGCAGCGGGGCTTCTTGGTAGCACAGATTAATGGACCAGACTTCAATGTTCTAATACCAGGCTCCGAATACTTGGGGAAAGTGTGTTTTCCAGACTCCCTGCCATAGCCGAGGGATCCCGAAAAACACTCAATTGCATGCTTATGTCAGTGCACACGCGTTTCCTGTGTCCGCGCGCTCGTTTCCTGCGTCGGCGCAGACCCCAACCGGAACTGGGATGCCGGATTCGGAGGTAGAGGCTGGTGCCGTCTTTTTTGATGTGGTAGTTTTACATATAGTGTTACTTTTGGGCATCACCCCATAAACAAACAATTACTTGGAGCTTATTAAATGCGCCCCTCCATTGATCTTCCAACATCTCTTCCTTCATTCTTTTAGCCCCTCCCCATCCTTTCTGTCGTTGTTTATTTCTTCCCTCCTTCTTGATCCGTCACCCACATCATTGCTTCCTTTCTTAGTTCCCCTTTACCTCCTTTAGTTCCAGGATGCCTCTCCGCCCCCTTTCCTCCATTTTCCTGCTTCGTTCCTCTCCTACATCTCTTCCATCCTCCCTTCACCCTCCATTCTGCGATATTCACCACCTTTCCTTTTTTCCCTGCTCTCTCTTAACTACCTTCCTTTCTTCCACCCACAATCCTACTCATACCTCCTGCCTTACTTTCCTTATTGGCTTACTGTCATTACTTCGTTCCTTCCACTTTCTCGTGCTACTTGCATAGCTCTCTCCCTTCCTCCCTTCATTTCTTCCTTCCTGCCGCCCCTCCCTTTTTCTCTCTCTCGCTCTGACGTTCTTTCCTTCAACCCATCCTTTCTTCCTTCGTACCTTAATTTCTTGCTCGCTTTCATCTTTCCTCACTTTCCTTTGTTTCTTCCGTCCCCTAAACCTCGGTCCCTCCATGCGTCACGGAAACTTCAAGGCCTTCCTCACCATCCACAGCTACTCCCAGCTCCTTATGTACCCCTTTGGATACAAATGCACCAACTCGGCAGACAAGTCTACGTGCCTGTATTATTAGTATACCTTCCAGATGAGTGTGTGAGTTAAGTGGATTTTACTGATGGTTTATTATAGTGTACACAGGCTACAATGCCAGTGTGACGTCAGAGTTCAGGTGGTTGTGCCAGCGTGCTGTAGTACACTGCAGTATTGACAGATCTTATGTACAGATGTTTAAACATACCTATATATATCTGTGTTGTTTGTCAAATCCTCACAGCAGGTTCTGCTGTAAACCAGATTTCATTGTTAGTTTATTGTATTGTACACATGTGATGTCAGTGTTCCACATGTTTTGGGTGGTTGGTTGGTGCACCGCGGCAAAAAATAGGCCTTGGCACCAAAATAAAAGTGCCCCCCATTAGCAAATATATAGCCGAAAAAGGGGCCCAAATTTGAAAAGAAGGCTACTTTTAAACTTGTTAAGGCAAATTTATGGGTATTTTGCAAGGTAAGGGAAACTGTGTGCTTTTGTGCTTGCTGCAGGCTGTGCATGTGGCAATATCAGTGAAATCAACAGGAAAGACCGGCCCAGCTGACCATTAAGCAGGCCCACAAACTTCTAAAAACCAGCCCACACACTTATCTGTGAGACCAGCCCATCGGGCACTGCCTGGTTTGCCAGTAGGCCAGTCGGTACTTGGGTATACTTTGACTAGTTTAATAAAGTCATACACCAATCACACCCTTTTAAATAACTTTCAGATCGAGTGTTTGTGTTAAGTGAATTTAATGTTGGTTTATTGCATTGCACACATTACAGTACTATAGTGTCAGTTTTGAGGTTTTGTTGGTGGTTCGTTATATTGTCTGTTAAAAGGTGGGATTTTAGCAATCTACAAATCCAGGTTAGGTTAGGCGTGGTGCTTATGGTGCAGTGGGCAGTTCTGCAGTAGGGGTCCAGTTGGTGCCAAAGTGTGCCCGCCCATATTTTTGTTGTGCAGTATTTCTTTCAGAGATTTGTTCAGTGGAGACAAGTTAGATGGTGGCAACTTCAGAGTAGAAGGATAAACTGGAGCTTATTTAAAAGCCCCTTGCGCAGCTAGAGCGTCACTTGTAATATGGGAAAAAGTGACATACCGGCGGCGCAAGGGGCTTGTAAAGGCCCATGATGTCATGAGATCCGCTAGTTTTTTCGAGCGGTCAACTAAACATCTTTAATATAACTTAGTTGTTTTGTAATCAGTTACTGTTTATTACTTAGAGAGTATGGACTGATGAGTTAGTAAGACATGTTCATTTTTTAGTTATGCTCAGGCATTCTGAATTTGGTTGAAAATGTTTGGGATGAGCAAGGTTATTGAAAAGCACACACACACCGGGCAACCAGAGACCACCCTCTACCCAGGGTTGTTTTTTTTCTGGTATACTTCACTGGTTGCTTTTTTCACCTTTGTAGCATGCTGCTTTTTTTACTACATATGTTTAAACGCAGAATTTTTATATAGGCCAAGGCACTTACCGGCTATGTCCTACTCCGCTGGTGTGTGTGCTGGATGTCTGAGTGATTGTACTGTGGTTGATTCATGCTTGGGCCTAAAGTGTGTGTCTCTCTCTCTCTGGATGAGGGTGTAACAAGGGTTTAGCACACTTTGTTGGTCAAGTGCACAGATAGAGAGACCTACTCTTCAAATGAATGTCTGAGAAAGGTGGCAGAACTGGCTGAGTACAAGCTGAGTGGGTGGTCATGTGTATGGATTTTGTTTTTAGGTCGAGACTGGGCAGCAGGTTTGCTGCTCTGTGAGGCATGCTGTATTCGGGTAGGGACTCGAAGCTCCACCAACTCTCCACCCATATTTTTAATTGGCTTGTGTCATTGTCCACTGTAAACTGTGGCTGTTAATTGGTCAATAGGCTTAGTAGTCCCTTCTTAGTACCGCCTTGTCTCCTTTTCTAACCTCCCATGGCGACACCCCCTGTTACGTGTGTTGTTACTTGGTAGGCTTTAATTACAGCCTTCAAGCACTATTTTCTTAAATAACTTTGTCCTGCCTGCTGCTGCATGCAGGACACGCTCTCTCCTAATGCTTATAGCATGGGCGCCAAATGCATTTGCATTGCAATAGGCCTCGCATTTGTGCGAGTTTCAGCTAATGGCATTGTAAATGACAATTCCTTATATTTATCTGTTTTAAAAACAACATATAAATTAAAGGCATTGTCATTTACAATGCCAATAGCTCAAACTCTCGTAAATGCGAGACCTATTGCATTGCAAATGCTTGTTAATACATTGCTTCGTGATCTTACCAGAAGATTTTTTCCTTTTAGCCACATTATCTTGCACATTCAATACTTGTGGTTGATGTTTGTTGGACCTAACGTCCTAAAGGTAGCTTGGCTCAGGCCAACAGGCTTTTTTCCCCTCATAGCGCCTCGTGCTTGCATCACACCCAACTCACAATTTAACGCAACACCACTTAAAAAGGACACTACACCGATCAAATTTAAAGATTACTTGAACTCTTTATCTTGTCTTCTCAAACGTGAATACTCAATTTCCCCTTTCAGGACAAAACATTTCCTTACATTTCAGGTTCAACATTTCATTACCTTACAGGATAAACATTTCATTTCATTTCAGGGTAAACATTTCATTTGTCAATACAGTTCTTTTGATATAACCCCAGCACAGCAAATATTTAGACACAATATATGGCTTTCCACTAATCTGAACGATGTTCCCCTGATAGCTGGTTTCTCTATCCGCTATACTTCTGGACTCTTAGACGGTCACGGATATATACTCATTACACTCAAAGACTAACTGGTCAATGACCGTGCTGCTGGCAGTTACTTAATGCTATCTAGGCAGATTATTCGTAGGCTCTTTATTACCAAGCTTAATCCCTTCTGGAAAGACCTTACACATCAACTCTCGTTGGTATTAGGACTTGGTCTGCTGCCTTCAGCATATGTGGATCCTTACTACCGCTTTGACTTCTGTCCCGTGTGGAATTGGGACTGTGTATTGTTATTCACAACCTGGACCTGGGTTCACTCTGGGCTAAATGGACCGCCTCTGTGCGTGAATGCGGGCTCCCTTGGGCTCTTCCCCCCACTCTGTTTATGCCCCGCTTACTGTTTCCGTAGTGTCCTTCCTATGACGTTCCTCAGAACCGGGAGTCGAGTGCTCACCCCCACGGAGCACACGGAGTTCGTCGCGCTGACAGGACGATCTTTCTCGGGGGACAGGCGAAGAACAGGGCACAACCACCAACCGCCTCCCCCCCAAGGACTGCCCTGCGGGTGAGCTCCTCCACTGGTGGAAGCCTCGCTCCTTCACTCTCCACAGCCCCCTGGACACTTTCCTCAGCAATCTCCACAGGCCAGGGGGATGACCCAATACTTCCGCGTCCTCCGTCTCGGGCTCCCGCAGCCGCCAGTAGCAGCGCGGCTTGCGGAGGCGCGGCCTACCTTCTCCACTGGCAACAGCAGGGCGGCGCTTTGGCGTCGGCCCCGCTCACGGGACCCTGGGCAGTGACTTCAAAGTCAGATCCGCCCCGCACTTCCTGGATGCGAGTTTTTCTCCTCAGCTGGCTGACGCGATGCCGGCCAGCGCTTCCCCAAGAGATTCCTTCACTTCTCCAGATCTCCCAATGACCACCGGCCACACCCCGGCAATCCCAGGCAGTCTCTCAACCTCGGGTTGCGGCGGTGAGTACTCCAGGCAAGGAATCGTGACGGGGGGGGGGCACAAATTAAGGCCGCAAGGCTCACCTCACGACCGATGATTGGGCCAGCCAACCTCTACACGATAGGGCCCGGGCCCCTCCCCTGTAGTCAGGGACAGTGGACAGTCGCTAGGGCCAATTCGACTAGGAAATCCCAGGCCACGACAGGGGTGAGAGAAAGGTAGGTCCAGATGGCGATTCTCCCCTGGGTCCAGACCTTCAGGGAATCTGACTACTTGGAGGCTCTCAGGGAAACGATGACCCCAAAGTCTTTGGCTGTGTTCAGGGACCGGCCAGAAGGTTGGGGGTGGTATCAGCTGATTTTGGAAGACGCGCAGACCCAAAGACCTGTCACTCCCCTATCCAGCGCAGCCACCTCCTCACACAGGTGCCTTACTCCTGACTGCCTCACAGCACCTCCCACTCCTAAAATGGCCGCCCTGCCCCCACCTCTATTTATCACCTGGGGCCTGACTGGCCAGAGTGGCCCAGAAGGTTCCGGAACCTCTCATGGCAGCCTATGGCCGAGGTGCAGAGGTGACAGTTGGAACCACCATTTTGTGAGTCTAACCTCCCTCTCCCTGTTTCTACAGTGAAGCACCTTGCGCTTCTCCCTCAAGTAATAAGGAAAAGGTGCCCAGAGCCTCTACGTCAACATCCAAAAAGTAATTAGTGGACAGAAAAAAATGAGAAGGGAAAGGGAAAAAAAAATAATATGAGGAGGGAACTGCCAAAGGGCTGACAGGTCTAACAATGTTTCTTCAAATAATCCTCCTGTCTCTCTTGTTTTCTTTTTCTTTTTTTTTCTGGCATAATTTCTCGATTTTAACATTGAAAAACAGTATCTGCAAAAAAGAATCATAAATAAATGTATGTTAATAACTTTCAAATTTACAGTATTCCATTACTGTACAAACATATTTTATATAAAAACTGACTAAGAGACTATAGCCCTGAACCACAAGTGTGACGATGATTAAAACACTACATACATAGTGCATATTACTTTGAAGCAGTTCATGCCCTAAAACCTACCTCACTAAAAGACTACATGCTGACTGACTGAATGATTACAGTACTAAAACGAGACACACTGGGTGAGTAACAGGGTGTTTCCTAGAAGTGTATGAATACTAACTGAGGAATTGAAGGTGCGAAAGACAACTGTGTAGCTGATAAGAGAACTGAATGCATACTGGATAGGCATTTAAAGCAGTCCATGTACTGAGGCCTAGCTCACTGCATGAGTACTTGGGTACTGACTGAATGATTAGACTACAGCAATGAGACTGCCTGGATGAATTTATAAGTGGTAGGCTTTTCGCACAGGGAATGGATTAGTACTTGGTACTGAATGGGTCACTAGAAGAGTTCAAGTGACAGGATGTTTGCTGGACTATATGGATACTGACTAGGGAATTGAAAGTGTAAAAGACAAGTCTCTAGGTGGTTAGAAAACTGCATGCATAGTGCATAGGGCAGCAGTCCATGTGCTAAGGCCTGGCTCAGTGCATGAATACTTAGACAGTGACTGAATCATTAGAGTACTGGAGAGAGAGTCTCTTGGTGAATTTATAAGTGTTTGGGTTTTGGCACAGTGAATGGATTACTACATGGTGCTGAATGGGTCACTAGAAGACTGCAAAGGGAGTGACAGGGTGTTTCCTGGAAGTGTATGGATACTGACTAGGGAATTGAAGGTGTAAAAACAACTGTATAGGTGGTTAGAGAACTACATGCATACCGCATAGACATTTGAAGCAGTCTATTTGGTAATGAATGGTTCACAACATAACTACTTAGAAACTGACTAAATCATCAGACTACTTCTAGGACAGTGCCTGGGTAAAAAAATTTAATTTTCAGTTCTGGTGCAGTGAAGACAATACTACATGGTACTGCACTTTAGTGTCAAAGCATGACTCATTTTATCAATGCATAAGCAAACACTGGCTTCTAATGCTACTAAAACTTGACAACATGACAGGTTTTAAAACACTTATCTGCCACCAAATACACAATGTTACAAAATGCTTCTCTCGCAGTGGTTCCCAAATGCACACAAACTCACAGTGTGATTCTACACAACAACCACTATCCCTAGGAGTTTACCAAACCTCATTCACTACAGTGGAAGTGGTAAGGGAACTGCACACAATCTACATATTTCTCGACTGCACTTTAGTGTCAATACCTGACTCATTTCATCAACGCATAAGCAAAGACTGGCTTCTAATGCTACTAAAACTTGACAACATGACAGGTTTTAAAAAAGTTATCTGTCAGCAAATACACGATATTACCAAACGCTTCTCTCACACTGGTTCCCAAATGCACACAGACTCACAGTGTGATTCTAGACAAGCACCACTATCCCTAGGAGTTTACCAAATTGATTCACTACAGTGGAAGTGGTAAAGGTACTGCACACAATCTACATATTTCACGACTGCACTTTAATGTCAATGCCTGACTAATTTAATCAACGTATAAGCAAAGACTGCCTTCTAATGCTACTAAAATTTGACAACATGACAGGTTTTAAAACAATTATCTGTCAGCAAATACACGATGTTACCAAACGCTTCTCTCACAGTGGTTCCCAAATGCACACAGACTCATAGTGTGATTCTAGACAAGCACCACTATCCCTAGGAGTTTACCAAAACTCATTCACTACACTGGAAGTGGTAAGGGAACTGCACACAATCTACATATTTCACGACTACACTTTACTGTCAATACCTAACTCATTTAATGAAAGCATAAGCCATAACTGTCTTCTAATGCTACTAAAACTTGACAACATGACAGATTTTAAAACAGTTATCTGTCAGCAAATACACGATGTTACCAAACGCTTCTCTCACAGTGGTTCCCAAATGCACACAGACTCACAGTGTGATTCTAGACCAGCACCACTATCCCTAGGAGTTTACCAAAACTCATTCACTACAGTGGAAGAGGTAAGGGAACTGCACAGAATCTACATATTTCAAGACTGCACTTTAGTGTCAATGCCTGAGTCATTTAATCAACGCATAAGCAAAGACTGGCTTCTAATGCTACTAAAACTTGACAACATGACAGGTTTTAAAACAGTTATCTGTCAGCAAATACATGATGTTACCAAACGCTTCTCTCACATTGGTTCCCAAATGCACACAGACTCACAGTGTGATTCTAGACAAGCACCACTATCCCTAGGAGTTTACCAAAACGCATTCACTACAGTGGAAGAGGTAAGGGAACTGCACACAATCTACATATTTCACGACTGCACTTTAGTGTCAATGCCTGACTCATTTAATGAAAGCATAAGCCATAACTATCGTCTAATGCTACTAAAACTTCACAACATGACATGTTTTAAAACAGTTATTTGTCAGCAAATACACGATGTAACCAAACGCTTCTCTCACAGTGGTTCCCAAAGGTACACAGACTCACAGTGTGATTCTAGATAAGCACCACTATCCCTAGGAGTTTACCAAAACTCATTTACTACTGTGGAAGAGGTAAGGGAACTGCACACAATCTACATGTTTCACGAGTGCACTTTAGTGTCAATGCCTGACTCATTTAATCAACGCATAAGCAAAGACTGGCTTCTAATGCTAGTAAAACTTGACAACATGACAGGTTTTAAAACAGTTATCTGTCAGCAAATACACAATGTTACCAAACACTTCTCTCACAGTGGTTCCCAAATGCACACAGACTCACAATGTGATTCTAGACAAGCACCACTATCCCTAGGAGTTTACCAAAACTCATTCACTACTCTGGAAGTGGTAAAGGAACTGCACACAATCTACATATTTCACGACTACACTTTACTGTCTATACCTAACTCATTTAATGAAAGCATAAGCCATAACTGTCTTCTAATGCTACTAAAACTTTACAACATGACATGTTTTAAAACAGTTATCTGTCAGCAAATACACAATGTTACCAAACGCTTCTCTCACAGTGGTTCCCAAATGTACACAGACTCACAGTGTGATTCTAGACAAGCACCACTATCCCTAGGAGTTTACCAAAACTCATTCACTACAGTGGAAGAGGTAAGGGAACTGCGCACAATCTACATATTTCACGACTGCACTTTAGTGTCAATGCCTGACTCATTTAATCAACGCATAAGCAAAGACTGGCTTCTAATGCTACTAAAACTTGACAACATCACAGGTTTTAAAAACGTTATCTGTCAGCAAATACAAGATATTACTAAATGCTTCTCTCACAGTGGTTCCCAAATGCAGACAGGCTCGCTGTGTGATTCTAGACAAACAACACTATCCCTTGCACTATACCAAAACACATTTCTTCATCTAGAAGAAGTACTACATTTTAGTATAGAAACATAACATAACTCCTTTCACAAATTCATAAACAATGTCTGGTTTCTAATTCTACCAAAATATAAAAACAGCACAGTTATCTGCAAACACATGAAAAACAGAAATGCTTATCACAGAATGGTTTCCACATGCACACACACTGTCAATAAGATTGGAGAGAAAAAAGTACTCTCTACACTTTAGCAGAAGAAATACATTAGTCTGATTACAATCAAAATAGTCTACACACATCCCCTCACAATGAAATAACTCACCTTTCAAGATGTTTTGTAGATTAAGAAGTATATCAGTCACACACCAGATATCAGTCACACACCAGATTTTCTTATACAGAATCTCTGCACTGTGCACCTCTCAGCAGAACCAAAGAATGGCAAAGTTTCCCTTTCTTTTTCCACACATATACATCTAAACATCACATCACATTCCTTCCCACATAAATTCAAAAGCAAACACACATTTCTATTGGTTAAACATTTCAACCCTTTCCAAATGACATAAACTTCAACCCTTCCCCCAATCTGCCTTCTGCCCGTTACCATAGAAAGAGGCCATGGAACACTGTACTGAGAACACAGGTCACAAGTTCAGCACACGCAATGTTGCTAATCAAAACAGCAAGTGTGCTTGACTTCTCAACATATCAGCTTATCATATATAATGTTCCTTACAATCAGTTTTTGTTAACCAATAAGAATCATGCGTTTAAAAAACAGAAATATGCACCCTACCTTTTAGTGTAGAAGGTTGTCAAACAACCAATGATTTCTTGTCTTTTTTCAAAATTGCATCTTAGCCACTATTTTAGAAACAACTTACTTTCCAAACTGCCATTTCATTTAGAGAGACCATCTGAGTGCATCCAGACCTCCTTACAAGATGCTTACAGTGTGGATTGTGGGACACAGCTACATTTTCTGGAGCCGAAGGTATGCAGAAAACAAAGGCGTTCACAAAGACCTCGGTTTGCCAAATGTAGACATTAAATGGATTGGACAGAGAGGATTAAAGTGGCACCAATTGATGCCATTGGTGAAATCCTTCATGCAAATCCAACACCCTGACCTCATAATAGTGCACTGTGGTGGCAATGACCTAGGCACTTTGACTGGGGTAGGTCTGGAAATGCTTATGAAGGACACCTTTGCAGAACTGATTTCACTTTTCCCTAAAACTGCCTTTGTGTACTCTAACATATGCCAAAGGCAGAAATGGAACTGGTCCAATCATTTTTGTCCACAGATTGAGAAAGCTAGGAAACATGTGAATAAATCCGTTTCTGCTTTTCTCCGAGACTATAGAATGGGGTCCATTTACAATAACAATCTGCGCTTTCGTATGCAAGAGATGTATAGGAGAGATGGAGTACACTTTACTGATGAAGGAAACAGAGTCTTTCTCAACAACTTTAGACTCTGTATAGGTACTTACTTATAAGTGCCAAAAACTCTCAATGAACACAACGGCTCTTTTTAGAGCCACTCAAGAACAAAACACTTAAGGTTAATCTTTACCTCCCAACAATTTCATTTTTTTTCTCCTTGGATCCGCGAACCCACCGCGAGAGGATCCGTGCATCCAACGTGATAGGATGCGCGCACCGTGCGCGCAATTCACCATTTTTTTTTTTTGTAAAAGGGGGCCCCAGAGGGTCCTTCTGGGACCCCCTAAGCACCTCTAGAGGGTCAGAGTATTTCCACTCTGCCCCCTTTATATGTTTTACACACTTTTTCCCCTTGCTTCTTCAGCCTCGCTTCTACCGAAGCAGAAAATGGCCGCCAACAGTTCCTGGTTTCGAATGTAGAGAGACACTCGACAGCCAATTAGCATTCAGTGCGTGATCGGGAGGGTGCGCGCTTGGTTCGGGGAGGGTGCGCTTACGGTGCGGGTAGGGTCCGCGGATCCTCCCCGGCCATAGATACCACTAACTTTTTTACCCTAATTTTCTCAGGAACTACTGAACAGATTCACACCATATATGCAAAAGGCACGAGTCTGAACTTGGTGTCATTCCGTTCAGCGGTTCGGGCTGTAGCTGCGACAACAGATCCTATGGGAAATTGCATGGGGAAAACGCGTTTTGGGACCCCCCTTTTTTCTCAGCCCCCGCTTGACGGATCACCTCAAAACTTTCAGGGTAGGAGCGGAGCGGAGCTGGCCAAAAGTTTGGAAAATTTCGCGAGGATTCATCAACCGGCGCCAGACTTATTGGGAATAGAATGTTGCGGATTTCCTATGGAAAATAGGTCCTAACTATAACTATCTACTGGTGACCGCCAGTAGATAATATATATATTTATATATATATTATCTACTGGCGGTCGCCAGTAGATAGTTATAGTTAGGACCGTGTTTCCATAGGAGATCTCAAAATTCTATTTTGAATAACTTTGGCACCGGTTGACGAATCCTCGCGAAATTTTCAAAACTAATGGGGCGCTCTGCTCAGCTCCTACCCTGAAAGTCTTGGGGGGATTCGTCAAGCGGGGGCCGAGAAAAAAGGGGGGTCCCAAAACGCATTTTCCCCAAGCATTTTCCCATAGGACCTTTAGTCGAAGGTACAGCCCGAACGGCTGAACAGAATTACTTGAAATTTGGCAAAGAGGTAGTCCTCAGGTCAGGGATGTGCCTTTTGCATATATGGAGTCAATCTGTTCAGTAGTTTCTGAGAAAATTGCAATTAAAGTACATAAATATCTATAGCCGTGCACCGTGCGCGCACGGTGCGCGCACCCTAACGTGCGCGAGCGTAATTCTGAATGGTGGTTACATGTCAGTCAACGTTCGATTCGGCCGAAATCAGGAAGTGTCGGCCGCCATTTTGTTTGTTTTGAGTGTGAGAGTGAAAAAGGAAGATGGCAAATGTGAAAAGGGGGCAGGGTAGAGAGTTCCTGACCCCCTAGCTTTTGTCAGGGGGTCCCTGAAGGACCCCGAAGGCAGAAAAAAACATTTACATTTTTTTTTTAAAAATCGCGGGGTGCGCGCACAGTGAAAAACCATAAAAAAATAAATAATTTTTTAATACGTAGTTTATTGTAAAATAAATATATAAAAAATATAAGAAAAAAGAAATAACTTAGCATCTAAAAAAACGTACAAATTCACTGAAAAAACCATAGGTTTCACACACGTTATAGTTAGGAATTAGCATTTAAAAAACCTTGCAAATTCACTTAAAAAACCATAGGTTTCACACATGTTATAGTTAGGTGGACATTTCACTCGTAAAAAAACAATGAAATTCCCCCTTTATAGTTAGTTCAGATAACTATAACTCGCGCGACCGCCACTCTATCAAGAGGATGATGTCATCAGTGATGTCATGAGTGATGCCACTGACCATGTCATGAGTGATGTAATATGTGACGTCATGAGCAGTGCATTGCGGTTGCGCGAGTTATGGTTATCTGAACTAACTATAACGGGGGAATTTCATTGGTTTTTTACGAGTGAAATGTCCACCTAACTATAACATGTGTGAAACCTACGGTTTTTTAAGTGAATATATATATATATAGTATATATGCAGACGTGCAGAGTGTAATATTCCCCTAGAGGTCCAAAACTTTTAAATGCAGGCAATTGTTTGTTGTGGTTTTCGATGCTTAAAGTCTCACCCAGGAAGAAGGTCAAAGGTTGACCGAAACGCGTCGGAAATAATTAGCCTGTGCAGAAATAAAGGAACAATTAAAACTCACCTTAGGAGTGCGGCTCCATGCTTTTCCGCAAGGAGAGGGTGTTGCAATGTGTCAGTGGTGTGGTTCTGCCGCAGAGCGACACACCGCCAGCAAATGCGCCATGGCTGCCCGAATCTAAACCGCTTTGGAGCCCGTGAAAACGATAAGGGTCCAGCAGTGCGCTGCCAGAGACCGACTCTGGTGTGGTCTCCAGAAACCTCGAAAGTAGGGATGCGAGGGAGTAGCGGTGAGCAGCAACTGACTTTATTTTAAATACATCGTAGGCATCACCCACCGGAGGGATTAGAAAAGGATGTCCCATAAGGGCGGCCACTAGAGGTCCAAAACTTTTAAATGCAGGCAATTGTTTGTTGTGGTGTTCGATGCTTAAAGGCTCACCCAGGAAAAAAGGTCAAAGGTTGACCGAAACGCGTCCGAAATATTTAGCCTGTGCAGAAATAAAGGAACAATTAAAACTCACCGTAGGAGTGCGGCTCTATGCTTTTCCGCAAGGAGATGGTGTTGCAATGTGTCAGCGGCGTGGTTCTGCCGCAGAGCGATGCACCGCCAGCAAATGCGCCATGGCTGCCTGAATCTGAACCGCTTTTGGAGCAAGTGAAAACATTAAGGGTCCAGCAGTGCGCTACCAGAAACCAACTCTGGTGTGGTCTCCAGCAACCTCGAAAGTAGGGATGCGAGGGAGTAGCGGTGAGCAGCAACTGACTTTATTTTAAATACATCGTAGGCATCACCCACCGGAGGGATTGAATTGTTATCACACCACAAGTTCCAGCATGCTTTAGAAAAGGATGTCCCACAAGGGCGGCCACTAGTGGTCCAAAACTTTTAAATGCAGGCAATTGTTTGTTGTGGTGTTCGATGCTTAAAGGCTCACCCAGGAAGAAGGTCAAAGTTTGAACGAAACGCGTTGGGAATAATTAGCCTGTGCAGAAATAAAGGAACAATTAAAACTCACCGTAGGAGTGCGGCTCTATGCTTTTCCGCAAGGAGAGGGTGTTGCAATGTGTCAGCGGCGTGGTTCTGCCGCAGAGCGATGCACCGCCAGCAAATGCGCCATGGCTGCCCGAATCTGAACCGCTTTTGGAGCCTGTGAAAACGTTAAGGGTCCAGCAGTGTGCTACCAGAGACTGACTCTGGTGTGGTCTCCAGCAACCTCGAAAGTAGGGATGCGAGGGAGTAGTGGTGAGCAGCAACTGACTTTATTTTAAATACATCGTAAGCATCACCCACCGGAGGGATTGAATTGTTATCACACTGCAAGTTCCAACATGCCTTAGAAAAGGATGTCCCACAAGGGCGGCCACTATAGGTCCAAAACTTTTAAATGCAGGCAATTGTTTGTTGTGGTGTTCGATGCTTAAAGGCTCACCCAGGAAGAAGGTCAAACTTTGACCGAAACGTGTTGGGAATAATTAGCCTGTGCAGAAATAAAGGAACAATTAAAACTCACCGTAGGAGTGCGGCTCTATGCTTTACCGCAAGGAGAGGGTGTTGCAATGTGTCAGCGGTGTGGTTCTGCCGCAGAGCGATGCACCGCCAGCAAATGCGCCATGGCTGCCCGAATCTGAACCGCTTTTGGAGCCTGTGAAAACGTTAAGGGTCCAGCAGTGCGCTACCAGAGACCGACTCTGGTGTGGTCTCCAGCAACCTCGAAAGTAGGGATGCGAGGGAGTAGTGGTGAGCAGCAACTGACTTTATTTTAAATACATCGCAAACATCACCCACCGGAGGGATTGAATTGTTATCACACCGCAAGTTCCAACATGCCTTAGAAACGGATGTCCCACAAGGGCGGCCACTATAGGTCCAAAACTTTTAAATGCAGGCAATTGTTTGTTGTGGTGTTCAATGCTTAAAGACTCACCCAGGAAGAAGGTCAAAGGTTGACCGAAACGCGTTGGAAATAATTAGCCTGTGCATAAATTAAAGGAACAATTAAAACTCACCGTAGGAGTGCGGATCTATGCTCTTCTGCAAGGAGAGGGTGTTGCAATATATATATATATATATATATATATATATATATATATATAGTATATATGCAGACGTGCGGAGTGTAATATTCCATTTATTGCCATTGTTGAGTGTAGGAAGGGGTATTTACTCGCCAGAGCTGAATATTCAAGTTAGTCATTATGATGCTCCCCACCCTCCACAATAAAAATGAACAGCATTGAAAAGTCTGATGTAGCGTTCCTGGAAAAGAATCTGAAACCGCAATTGATCCGCCTGAAAAGCGGTGTTGCACATTGGAGAAAGCTCCCAATCTCCCTGATGGGAAGAGCGGTTCTCTTCAAAATGATGTCGCTGCCACGCATTTTATACGTTATACAAAATACCCCCTGCCCAATTCCTGAAAAATTCTTTGGGACATAGCGAACTGAGAACATTGCTGTGGGATGGGGGGCGCACGGATAGCGTTGGCTTCCGAGCACATCTGCTTCCCTAGAGAGTGGAATTTGTCTCACTTCTCATTTTCAAGTTCTGCTCCTCTTTCTTTCATCTACTCTCCTCTTACCGTCACCTCTACCAAATAGGGTTTACTATTAAGTTGTAATGTTGATGAGTATTGAGTCACATACGTATTGCTCCTGACTTATGGCCTGAGCTAGAGTTTGATGGGTGGTTTTCCATTTAATAGTGTGGTGGAGGACATTACATCTAACACATTGACAGGCTCCCATATGCAAGATGTTGAGAGCCCAGATGGCCCAGCAGTAATCTCTGAACCATGAGAGCAACCCATTATGTGTGCAGGGGTCATTCCTTGTTTTTTCTTTCCCTCACCACCAGGTTTTACCTGGTGATATTGAACAAGAAAAAAGATCATCACAGCCTCCAATCTAAATATGATGGGTGGTGTAAAGCCCTCACCCATTTGGTCGTCAGAGGAAGTTTTAAATCGATAGAGCCAACAGGGGCTCCATCGATGGAAAAGCTGGTGGTTCTCCCAACCCTAAAAAAGATGGGCAGAGCATCAGCTTTGCAGACAGGTTAATCTGTTGTGTTTTCTGATTTTCCTGTTCTTGAATAAGAGTAGGCAATATTTTAAAATCTGTGGTAAGTGGATGCAAAACCTTTGGCAATATTTTGCTGGATTTCAATCTGCCTGGCCCACATTAAAAAAAAAATGGAATGCTATGGAATGCCATCACCTTAGGTATTCCTTGTTCTCCACAGTGAAGAATCGGGGGGGGGCAATACCATTGAGGTCTAACACTGTTGGAAACTGGGCAATATAGTTAGCTTAATGGTAATTTAATTTAATTAATATGAATGCCCAGCTACTGACATTGATTGGAAGAAAGTTTTTCATAAGTGAAGTCTGCATGCTGCATCCCCCTCTAGTGCGCCATGAGGCCCCTCAGCTAGAGTCCGCACACAGGCTTCCCTGCTGAGGAAGTTGCTTGCTAGAACACTGTCAGGGTTTTTTAAATATAGTTGCAATAATGCAATAATCATTGAGCTAATTAGGTTAGTAGGCTCTTAAAAGTGCTCCTAAAAGCAACTGTGTTGGGCTTTGGTCTTAGTTTTCTTTTTCACCAGTGAAGTTACCATAATTACACTTTGAGGGGAAAAAAGTGTCAATTTTGTCAGTTCAGAAATTTTCCCAGAAATGTTCCCAATACTTATTCTTGAGGGAAGTGCCTCCTGAGACATAGGGGTCTATTGTCAAAGGTACAGTTACACGTGTAGATTTACTCGATCAAATGTACTCTTGCACTTTATAGCAACTTTATTACTTTTGGCTATTCAACATTTAAAGTGTAAAATGACTCCAAAGTCTAGAATTACATGTCTCACCCCCTACGTTTAAAGGGTGGTGTCTACATAAACATAATTTACCACCCTAACATTGCTACTACTAGTTTTATGACTGTATTTTAAGTTCTGCACACTTGCAGTTCTCGACAGCCAGGGTGGCGAACTGTGTAACCCGGTGGAGACCTCAGCATCCCAGAGGGAGGGCTCCATATGAAGGTAAATAGGTGAATTACATAACCTGTACCAAATCATACACACTTGAAAATCATTCCATCAGCATAAATCCTGCCTACACCATAGGCTGTGCTGTTTTTTTTCCGCTTCATCTGTCAGCTTCAGCCACCGCATGCTGCCTGAAGGATTCAGAACCCACTTCTGAAAACAAAAAGAAATGTAATTGAGCTACTGACAGCACTTGTAGTGAAATATGTGGTAGCATACTCCAAACAGCTACATGGACTGCCTCCGTTCCCCTTTGGTGAAATATAGCAGGTAGACCTATGGCAGGAGATGACAGACTTTGTAAATGCATTTGAGGGGAGGCATGCACCATGGGGGTAAAAATAAAATCAAGTGACAAGATGGGAGTATGGAGGTGAAGTAGAAATTTTCTAGGACTCAGCTAGCACAACCACTTCCTAGCTTGGTACTTGGATCCCATCTCTGTCCCACCCCCCTTAAAAAGGCTGTCCTCTTCACAATCCACCCTCATGTGCCATTTGGGCTGCCTCTTTCCGATAATACTAATGTGGTGCCAGGGTTGTAAAAGCTTCTCTCTCTCACTAAAAACAAGCATTCAATCACCCAACCATATGTCCTTCCCACATGTCTACATTGTTAAGCACACATCACATTTACAGACCTCAAAAACACTTTCTAACACATACCCTGTATATACCTAGATGTTTATAATACATTGTACTCTTTTCATACAGCACAGGTTTGGAAAGGTGACTAATATCTGTGAGAAGATACCTAGGAAAAGCTATCTCTAATCTCCAATGAGAAGCATGCGTATTAACAATGCCAAAATGTTTAATATGTTCCGTGATATACAGCACATTTCAGTATTCTTTTGATTACCTATCTCTTTGTTGTGGGTGGACAGTCATCAATGAATATGAGCACAAGGACATATTTTGGTATGGTCATGTTACACCTTTGAAGTAAACATAAATAATCAGTATTTGTCAACACTCATATTGGGGTTAACATATGCCAATATTTTGAATAAATGACCTCAGAAGTATTTGTTAGTAATATCACCCCTGCAAACCTTTCCTTCCTGAGCTTTCATTCCGTTTTGATCAAGGTGGAGATCTAGGGCCTGAGTCATCGTCCTCAGCATTATGACCCTGATGAGATGCAATGTTGTGGAACATGCCACCTTTTGTAATTATCTCACAAATTATAACTGACATATACAACAGTGTACTTCCTGCTCCATGTAGGTATCTGAATTATGACTTTGATATGCTAAAAGTTCTCACAAAAGGTTTGTTCCCCAAAGACCAAGTTCGTCAATGTTATGTGTTATACGAGCATTCTCAAGCTACATAGGAATTGATATAGCAGGGAATTGTCCAGAACACCCAGAGCGTCATCCTGCCCCCCTTGCTCCACATTCTGCATGTTCATTCCCAAGCCCCCGTATTCCCCTGGCTCACCTCTTCTGAAGCTACCTTTTTTGTAGATTCTCTTTATTGGTCCAGATTCTTGCCCTTCTTGGCCGCCAAGAACATTGCGGGAGTAACTGTTTTCCTGGTGCCCCCAACACCAACACTCATCGGGCTGCAACTAACCTCAGCTCCGCCTTGTTTTTTTCCTGGACGGTTTCCGGGGACTTGAGTGGGGCAGTATTGCTTCCTGTGCCTTGCATCTTTCCGCTCCTGGAATTCTTCGGCGGTATCCTTGCCGGGGCTGCAACCTGATCCCGATCCCGATCCTCAGCTAATCACTGTGAAGTTCCACAGACCAGGCGCCAGACCAAGCTGAAGCACAGATATGTGAGCCGGGGGCCGCACGCCAAAAGGTTATGAATCGTGAGTAAGTCCCACAGCATTTCCTGCTTCTGTCTCCCTATTTCTCCCCGTTCTCCATATTCAGCCGTGCTCTTCTTTTGGAGGGTACTGGAGGGACAGGCTTTCGAGAGCTCACTCGGCCAAGAGCTCGGCGGCAATCTTGCCTCCAGGCACCAGCATATCCTTAAGGGCCAGTGCTCTGGGTGTTCTGGACAATTCCCTGCTAAATATCTCAGGGACTGATGGGCTGTCGGGGCAAGAATCGCAGGCCCTGATTCATGATATAATGCTAGAATCCTCAGTCTCGGTACATGAAAGACAAAAATCAATGGTTATGAGTATTCCAGGGGATAAGTTGCCAATACTATATGGTAATGCTGACATGAACCCACTGGAGACGGACACTGGTAATATCGGGGACCCCTTCTACTCACTCTCAGATCATACTAACTCATCAGGGGATGAGTCATTGCAGGTATCCGATGATCCTCCCGGATCTATAAGTAGGCGATGGAGTGAAACCAGTAGCATATGTCAGGAAGAGGAGACTTCTGGGAGGCATAGCAGGGTATCTGGTTCCGGAACAGTTTGTAAAAAATTATTACCCTGTATATCATCTGTACCATGTCCGCCTGGGAAATTTGCTAATCCGCTTCAATCTCGGGGGACAGAGCAGGCTAGCATTGCTAAATCTGGGAGTGTAGTAGGAGGAGGGGGCTCCAGACAAGATCAGAGCAAGTCAGTGGAATGTCCAGTTGATATCTCGCTGGCAGTTATATATGAGACAATGATGTCGCATAGAGAAAAAAGTCGGGCTGAAAGTCAAAACACCCAAGGCGCCTGTCGAAAATTGCTAAATTCAATCCGGCGGGTGGCTAAATCGTGTTCGGAGATCGCAGAGAGGATTTCCGAAGCCAAAAATAGAATTTCCACACTTGAAGATAAGATGACAGTGCAGAAAGCAGCTACGGCTGCACTCATGATACAAAAGAGCGATATCTCGTGGAAGCTCGAGGACATGAAAAATCGTTTCTGCCGCAATAATTTAAGAATTCTTGGTGTACCTGAAAGGGTCGAAGGTTTAGATCCCCGAAAGTTTGCTGTGAAACTCTTTACAGAAGCCTTTCCGGAACTGACACAATGGATTTGGTACACTGAGATACAACGCGCCCATTGGTACCCCTTCCAGCTAAAGAATCAGGCGGGATCAAATCAATCCACTATAAGACCTAGAGCAATATTGATATGTCTATCCAATTTTCTTTCTAGACAGGCTCTATATGACTGGGCTAGGCCAGATAGACAGAGAAAGTGGGCTGGGTGTGAGTTCTTTGTCCGCCCTGACTACTGTCATGCTACTGTGGAAAAAAGATGGCAGCTTAGGCAGCTGATTAATCCCTTTCAGGCCAAAGGCGCTCAAGCTTTTCTACTAAACCCGGCTAAACTAAAAATAATATATAAGGACAAGATGAGATTTTTCACATCCGAATCAAAGGTGAAAGAGTATTTACAAGAAATTAAACCCTAGGGGAAAGGATAGCTTAAATGGCTGGTATCTCTGCTACTGTCTATAGGAAAACATTGTTTCTCGTTAGATAGGGTATTAACTTCTTAGATAACTTCTTAGATTTTAAATCAAGCCGTGCTTTAGTTATATGCTTTCTGTTTATTCTCCCATGGTTAACGGTTGTGGTCTTCTATCTTCATTATTAAATATGGTACGTTTATTTGGGGACTGGTGAAATGGGAGGGGAGGGGGGACAGGTGCTACTACGAGGCTCTCCATCACTGTAGACCGATGGGTCTATTAGCCTCCATTTGTGGGAGAACAGGGGGGCTTCCGCTGGTAGAGGAGGCAATCAAGGGGTGGTGGGGTGGGTTCTGGGTTTGGGGAGGGTGCGGCTACTACGGGGGATGGTGTAGGGAGGGTGAAAATTGTAAATAAGCCAATAGCTAGCGTAGAACTAATAAAAGGAAAGGTGACGATGTTTAGGGAGAGAGGGTGCATCCGCAGCAGTGCTGAACCAGGTTAAAGATGGTTGCTCTATCTGCTTTAACTGTATGCACGTTTAATGTGCGGAGACTTAATGAAAGGGGTAAACAGCAAAGAGTTGCACGAGAAATTAGAAATATCTCACGTGATGTGGTTTGTCTCCAAGAGACGCATGTCCCGTGGAATAAACATAATATCTTAAAGGAGATGGGGTATGAGCTTTTGGTCTGTACGTCGCAAGATACTACTATCAGAGGTGTCTAGCAGATAAGTATGGCCGTTGGGCTATGATCAAGTTTGTAGTTGCTTAAGAGAAATTTACAATATGCTCCTTATATGGTTCTAATAATGATGAACCTCAGATTATCGAATACTTGAATACAGAACTGGCTACTTGGGGGTCGTCCTTGATACTGGCGGGGAATTTTAATATCCAAATGGGGGAAGTGACCCAGGGGTCTGAGGGAGATAAATATTATGGCAGGAAACCTAAGGTCTATAAAGCCTTAAAACAGCTTATCTATGAACATGGTCTAGTTGATGTTTGGCCTAGGTTGAGACATTTAGATCCAGGATATACATATTATTCCTGTCCACATCAAAAGTTAGCAAGATTGGACTACTTTTTGTCACCAAGACTTATCTAGCAGATGCATATATACAGATTTTTCCCTGAATAACCTCAGATCATAACCCTGTTCTTTTAAAACTTACTATGCATGGCCTGGTACGCTCTTAAGGGACATTTTCCTTTGATGGGAAACTATTAGTAAATGAGGAATTTATTTGTCATATACGACAATGGTTAATTCAATTTATGGCCATAAATCGGAACACAACTAAATGTGGTATAGTCTGGGATGCTATGAAAGCAAGGCTTAGGGGAGAGATATTGAACTTCGGGCTACATGATCAAAAACAACTTAGGCAACGTCTACTGGGCCTTTATGATAATCAACAACATGCAGAATATGCCCTGATAGAGGCGGTGCAGGGGAAATTAGATACTGCACAGGCACAGACGGAAGTTGCATGCTGTAAAGCCAGGATAAATGAGGAGTGGGCTAGAGACATTGCACAGAAATATCATCTCTTCAGGAAAGAGTGCTATGAGTTTGGGGAGGCAACTGGTAGATGCTTGGCCAAGAAAATTAGATGTAAAGAGGCCAAAAACACCATCACAGCAATTGAAGACCCGACTGGTAAAATAGTTGAAACACCAGAAGAGATCATGGAGGTATTTCGGGTGTTTTATGAGGGGTTATACTCTGAGAATATTACTAACTATGAGAGACCGGAAGAGCTCGATAAGGATCCGCACAGGAAAATGTTAAATGAAGAGGATCAGAGAGCTCTAGAGGAGCCGATTACCTTAGAAGAGCTTGTTGACGCTGTGGGTTCATTAGCAACAGGGAAGGCTGCTGGTCCCGATAGGTTCCCGTTAGAAATATATACAATCTTGTTAGCAGAGATAAGATCAGATATTCTGGCAGTATTTCAGGAAGCACAGAGGGGGGACGCCCCTTTATCATGAGATACAGCCAATATCATCATATTTCTAAAAAAAGATAAACCACCCACTTTACCAGGGTCGTTCCAGCTAATTTCACTATTAAACTGCAACGGGAAGATCTACGCAAAAATACTGGCCACGCGACTTTCTCGAGTGATTACACCTTTAGTCTCGGTCCACCAGCCAGCATGGATACATACCAGGGAGAGGCATGGTCAACCATATAGGCAGAGTTACTGCATTATTAGACTCTGCCAATGTATGGAAAGCGCTATGTGGTGTGATTTTATTAGCTGCAGAGAAAGCGTTTGACCGTGTCTCTTGGGAATTCTTATGGACAACAATGAGGTGGCAAGGCTTCGGACCTGGTTATATCCAGGCAGTTAGAACCATGTACAGATCTCCAGTTGTTCGGTCTGTGCACTGGGGCGGGAATCAAACCCTGTATCTATATCAAGGGGCACCCAAAAGGGTTGTCCCTGTTCCCCTCTGTTGTTTGCTTTGTATATCAACCCTTTCCTGAATCTGTTGGAATATAGTTTAAACACATCTCTATCGAGTCCGGAGCAGGAACGGGTTGATATATTAGCATATGCAGATGACATAGCGATGGTCTCTCCGGATTCAGCAATGACTTTGGTAAAGACAGAACAACTAGCATCAATATATGGGAGGAGTTCCGGCTATAAGTTAAACCTAGCCAAGACACAGGGTATTTGTACAGATCAAGTATCTTTTAATGATCCTAGAGTCGTAAAGGAAGCAACGTATCTGGGAGTGCGTCTAAATGCATGCCTGGACCCAATGGTTCTGTCTAATTGGGACCCCATGCTACGTAAGATCAAAAAGGAACTAGACAGAATGAAAGGTCTACATTTATCGATGCTGGGAAGATGTAACGTTTTAAAAATGAACGTTTTGCCAAGGGTCCTATATTTTTTCAGGGAAGTCCCATTAGAACTTGCAGGGAAATAAATCCAGAAATTGCAATCTATCTGCAGTAACTTCTTGTGGGCCCAGGGCAAACCCCCATAGAGCTATGAAGTTCATGACTCTTCCATGAATACGAGGAGGCTGAGCAGTTCCCAACTTTCAGCTCTATTATTGGGCATGTATGTTACAACGTATGGGAATCTTATTATTTGGGGAAGGTGAGGATAGTGTGGACGAAATCCCACATTTTTTTCATACATTATTGGATTCTAAAACAGAGAGGGATTTTTTAAGATACTGGAGCCCAGTTATTATAAAAAGACTTGTTTTAAGTTGGTCCAGGCAGCTCACAAGGCTTGGCTTCAGATTTGGAGATATCTGCAGATTGGCAGGTTCAATTTCTATACCCCCATGGGTGCAACAACTTTACTCCCCCCAATCTTCTCTGGTGCTATTATGCATAGATGGGAAAGTAAAGGTATTCAGACTTTAGGTGACTTAGTAGATAATAATGGTGTTAGGGCATACTCATCATTAATGCTTAAATACGATCTCCCTAAAGCTGATTTTTAGGTCTCGCCTACGCAGCGCACATGCGAGCTTGACACCATATGTTTATAATTAACTTACAAACACATGGTGTTACGAGGCACTCACCTGTGCTCCAGATTGTTTCACCTTGATGACGATGTGAGGACAGGTCCCCAATCCCTCTAGAAACTAGCAGCGTGATACCAAGATATAACTTAGGATCTGTCCGGTAGTCTCAGGGGGGAAAAGGGGTTGGGATGACAAGAGAAGAGAAACAAGAAGATTCCAGCGGTCTTCTTTTAGGGGGACCAGGGCTTCAGGGGGCTTGAGTATTCACAGGATACAATGAACAGAAATGTAACTGGATAGTGGCTTGAGTTTTCTACTAGACTCCTAAGTATAAAACACAGAAGATAAACAATGTGTATATCTGTGAGGCAGTATCTTCTTACAGTTATCATAAACTTGTAACCAAACGTCTCCAATAATTCTTACCTACAGACTACGTAGGTTTCAACAGAATTTTGGGTTGATCTAACAATCTACTTGTCGATTTATGCAATCTGCAATAAACAATACAATCATTAACATACTGTCAAATAAGTTTAACAATCATGATAGCATTTAGTTATGTTCACCAGCATAGGTACCTGAATGCTTATATGCCCAGCTTAAGATCAGATGCCTTGAGTGCACAGAAGTTCAAATGCTGCCAAAACAACCTTCTGCCATAAAGTAACAAAATACTGCATACAAAATAATAGTAGTCAAAACCACATCTGTGCTGTTGTGATTCTTAAGGCTAACTTTGCTTTGCGATAACTATTTTCACACTTTTAAAAAGGCACAATCTTCTTTGTTTTATAAATGTCAATAGTTTCTGGGTATTACGGGAAACCACGCTGTAACACTCGAGATGAAGTGTTTTCCTTCTGTCCAAGAAATATAGTTCTGATAATTTGCACAGTTCAAAGAGCAATGTTCCAAGTTCTAAAAACAATGTTCCAAGTTCTAATGTAAGCAGACTCACCGTGGGATAGTTGTCTTCCGAAAAATACCTTAAAGCATGTTTTCTCTGTGCGCTTCTTTTCAGGGAACACGACACGGAAGAAGACGTCGGACCGGAGACTCAGCCCGGAACCAGGAAGCCAGGAAATTGCTGATGCAAGGCTGTCAAGCAGGAGATGCCGATCGGAAAAGCTGGAGCCAGGTAAGTGTGTTGAAGCAACGAGGCCAAGCACTGAATAGTGAAGAGGAGTGGTTTAAATAGGCTCCTAAGCAGGTGCTGGGTGTGGTCCTGGGTGTGGCCCAACTGTCTTTCAGGCCCAGGGTTTGTGGCAAACTGGGTGTGGCTTCCAACTGTCTTTCAGGCCCAGGGATTACTGGGTGTGGTCCTGGGTGTGGCCCAACTTTCTTTCAGGCCCAAGGTTTTCACAGAATAACTACACATTATTCTATTACTTATGGCATGATAGGGCCACAGTTCAAGAACATGACATAATACATGAACATAATTTACAGTAAACACATATATGAACAGGATGGTATTCCATGATTTGAAATGGAAGAAATCCATACATTAACAGGATACCTTCTACAAGATACCAGTGTTATATTACCATTTACTCTGTTTCTGCTGATATGTGTTCAAATCAAGGTGGACAGGGAAGGAGACGTGCATGGGACAATGCACCTGTAACACATGGTGCCTCTGGCTCGCTCCCTCAAGGGAAACGCTTTGTGTGCTGTCGCACTCCCCCACCCCTCCCACTTTTTGCGCGAGGCGCGTGCGCGTTTGTTTACAGCTGCTTGACATTTACAGGAAACGTGTTTTACAGGATTGGTCACTTCTAGGGAAACCACTGTTGCGAGTTTCCAGCTTTTCCCCTACATAACAGAAAGTGGCTCATTTTGTTATGTTATGTTATATGAGCTTCTATTTTCAGTTCACTTGTTTTACAGAAGGCCAAGGCTTTGTGCGGGAAGTATAAATACCCGCGGCATGGGCTTTGCATCTAGACTGAAAAACATATCCTTCCAACAGTGCACCCCTCTTTAGAAGATACGCAATTGTACACGTACGTATTTTATTTTTACTGCTCAACACGTAAATTACTGTGAAAGTTGCGATTTTTCATTATAAAAGAACGGTTGCTATGTGTTTATCTCCCGTTTTCTCATCTTTTTTTCACTGTAATATTGAAAGGTTTGTAAACGAAGCACCAGAAAAACAAAACCCACCAACTACAGGGGCAAACTAAAGATTAAAACAAATATTACCGAGCTACTACTAAAATAATGATGCCACTTATCACTAAAACACAACTCAAGTATGTAAAACATTTTTGATTATATTTCCATATGACCGAGCCTCAAAATATAAGGGGGCAGATTTACAAGCCCCTTGCGAAACATTTACGCCACCGTTGCGTCACTTCTGTGACGCAGCGGTGGCGTAAATCATGCGCCATATTGCGCCTTATTTACAACGTGACGCATCTAGGGAGATGCGTCACGTTGTAAACCCCTGCGCTACATTAAACCTGCGTCAGGTTTAATGTATGCAGGGTGGGCGTTCCATCGGAAAAAACCTCGGAAAAGTGACGCAGTGAAATCTACAAGATTGAAGCAGGCGTAAGGCATGACGCAGCATGTTCGGTATGGGCAGCCCCTGAGCATTGCTGGAGTTGCGTCGTGCTTGCGACACGACTCCGCGAAAGCGCCGCCCTTATGCCATCAGATGCATCACGCATCTATTTATCCCTGCGCCATGATGCACTGCATTGTAAATGCGGCGCATCTGTGGTGGCTCAAGGGTAAACTTGCGTGACGGTACTTTCCTGGCGCATCCCTGTTGATTTGCAGGGATGCGCCAGGAAACATAAATCTGCCCCAGAGTCTTTTGATTTCCAGGAAAGCATTACAAGTTTGGAAGTCAATGCGCCAAAGGACATTTAGAAAAAAATCTTGGTGAGTTCAGCCTGGCTATACAAATGTTCACTGAAGGTTGTTTCTTTTAATGGGTATATACGTTTTGGCCAACACCGCTCTCATGGTCTCATTTAGAGTAATATCAGAATGCAATGTTTTAGGAAACATAAGCGGTAAGTCAAACATCTTCTCGGTTTTGTCGTCAAAATATTGACACTCAATACGATTGGCCCAATTTTTTCTGCGATAATTGTCGTATACAATAAGATTCAACATTGATGGGTATTGGATTTATCATCTGCAATACTTATTGCCTGGTACAAATTAAGCCCCTGAAATGGGATGTTGATGCTTACCACATCAAAACTTGCATGTCACAATATTTATGGCTATTTTTCCCTCAATATTGCCAGGTTTGACCTGTCAGACATCCGTGGGGATACTTTTGATAACGCACCTAGTATATATGGCTGTGATTTAAAACAAAAAATATCCTAAATGCAACACAAGTGACAACAGAAGTAATTGCTTGCTGTAATTACAGGATGCAATCAAGTTCACACCCTCTGTTTAATTTTAGCAGATCAAACTTGCTGGAGTTTAAATGGGGACAAAGGCCCAGTGTTTACTGTCAATTTTGGTGTGGTAAGCACCAAAATTGGACATGTTATTCCCGAGTCCTAAATTGAGGACTTATGGCAGCACCTTCAGTTTGCAGTCCTGCAACATCAATCAAGGTGCAAAGCACCATTAAAAACAAGCAGTTGCAATGCGACAGGTCTCACATTTGCGAAAGTTTGAGCTATTGGCATTGTAAATTACAATGCCTTTTATTTTGTGTTTGGAAAACCTGCAAGCGGTGCGTAAACACGCACTTTGTACTTATTGTCCTTGCTTACGAGAAGCAAGGCTGGCAGTAAAAGAGGCGCAATAAAAAATAATAAGCATACAGGCAGCAACAGGAGGCTCGTGGCCGACATGGGTCACTTGATTGGGGAGGGGGTAAGCTGCAAAGCGGAACGGTGTTGGGAGACTGAGGACAGAGCAGGTGTCCTCAAAATCAGTGCCATGCCATCAAAAATAACAAGCATTGGCATTTCCAATAGGTCTCGCTTTTGGGACCTTATAAGTATTTAGTTATGCAGCACAATATCTTTGGTGCAACAACATCAACTGTTGCATGGCTAAACACTTGTAAGGTACAAAGTTTAGCCATGCAACAGCTGATGTTGTTGCACCAAGGATATTGTGCTGTAAAACTAAGTACTTAAAAGGTCCCACAAGCGAGACCTATTGGCTATGCCAATGCTTGTTTTAAATATCTACAGATTCGCGATTATTTGCTAAAAAACAGAAAAACAACCTGTTAGAAGTAGTGAGGGGCCAGGGAAGGATTGGTAATCTATATCAAACACTTACCACTATGCAAAAGGATGATCTAGAAATGCAGAATGCTGCATGGAACACCAGGCTATCTCTTGGAGGAAATATTTTACAAGAGTTTATCGTATTAGCCGATAAACTTTTAATCTCCTCCAGTCTTAAAACACAACAATATAAGACTATGTTTAATTTATATTATACTCCTGCAAAAATTGCACGTTGGGGTGGCTTAAATGAAGATAAATGTACCCGGTGCGGGATGGATCAAGCAGATATAGTACATATGTTCTCAACTTGTCCAGATCTGAAACAATTAATTAATAAGATGCAGACCTTTTTGACGGAAGATTGTGAAAACCCCTGCAGTTATGCTGCTGGGAGGTTTAGAGGATGGTATGCTACCACAGGGAATGTATGCATTTAGATATCTAATATATGTTGCGGTTGCAGTGGCTAGATTATGCATAGCATCATTATGGCGGCAGAAAGAACCCCCTACCTTCGAAATGTGGAGAGGAAGGTTATATGTTATATGTAAACTTGAAACTAGTTTATATGCTGTTAAAGGGCTACAGAAACAGAGACTAGGTATTAAGATCCTGGGGGTCCTTATAGAACATTTAACACCATTAACAAGTTAAATAATCTCTGTTCTCAATTTTAATAGCTATAGAAGGAAGTATATGATCCTTATGTTACAACCACTGTGATATTGATTTTTTTATGTTTGGATGGGTCATACTGGTTTATATTTTCCCTTTCCTGTATTTTTTCATTTATGTAATTTGTTATTTGCAATTGGCTATTGGCTAATAAAAAAGATTTTTTAAAAATAATTAAAAAAAGGAATTGATATAAGGCTTGTGGGTCCATGCATAGATGGCAAAGCATACACACTGTTACCTATACATGAAGATTGTTTTTTAGTGATTGATTGGCATCAGCAATGTATTATGCTATTGAAAGTACTATGTTAACTTCTCAATAATCACCCATCTCTAGGTTGACCTCCAGCAAGGCGTCAATGATCGCAGAGAAATGAACTACTGTAGCTGTGATGATGCATCTGGCGTTGCCCAGTACCTGTGTTCAAGGAATGCAGCCCCTTCCTAATTCTGTAAATGTGCTCAGACTGTGATAGGAGACATAAAGAGAGATGTCGATCTCATCAATGCAGCCTGTTATATTGGTAAATTTGCTATCTTATAAAGATCCAGCTCAGTTTCTTATAACTGCACCGGTGTTTGAGAGAAGCGTATCTGTATTTGTAATTGCAGGAAACTTTCACTGAGGAAGTAAAGATTGCCCAGTACCTTAGTCACTTAGGGCCTCATGTAGGTAGCATACCAGTTACCACTTCTAAAATACCGAACGATACCGAATCGGTATTTTAGAAGTGGTAACTCGTATGTAGGTAATGAGTCGGTATTTTTTACCGATTCGTTACAATTCGGTAATTACCGAATCGGTATTTACCGATTCGGTAATGAGGCATACCTTCCCATTGATGGGAAGGTATGCCTCATTACCGAATCGGTAAATACCGATTCGGTAATGGGGGGAACACATGAAAGGGTGGCAGGGTGTCACATTGACACCCTGTTGCACCCCTGATTCGGCCATGTGTGCACATGTGGCACACATACATGCCCTAAGGGCATGTATGTATGCCACATTGCACACTGCTACGCGTGTAAAAATGCTTAAACACATACATTAATTATTTACCACCAACTACAAGTTGGTGGTAAATACCGACTCTAAAACACACCCACACACTCCCCCTACATCTCGATTTTGGCTTCGGAATTTACCGAATCGGTAAAATTACCGATTCGGAATAGTTACCGATTCGGTAACATTACCGATTCGGTATTATTACCGAATCGGTAATTTTACCGATTCGGTAAATTCCGAAGCCAAAACTTGTCCCCCTACATACCAATAGCCAAAATACCGGTCGGTAACGGTATAATTACCGAAAATCGGCCATTACCGACCGGTATTTGGCTACCTACATGAGGCCCTTAGAGTCTTTCTGTCCAGCAAGCCATTTGAAACCAACACCTGAACATGTGGGGGAAGTGAATGAGGGCGGTGAGTGATTTGCCCTAGGGTTGGATCTACCTCTGCAGCAAATGTACTAGAATTTGCCTGTTGAGTCTATAACAAACATACACCTTCTGGTCTACAAAATAGGGTACCTGCAGTCTGATTATACTTACCCTTCGCTTCTGCTGTGCTGTCAGATTCTCATCCCATGCACCATGGCAACAAGCCTGCCATTTTGAATGCTTCTCATGCATCTTTGGAGACCGTTTTGTAGTATACAAATTATTATCACCTGTTGCGAGGTGGTGTAATTATTCCCTAATTTATGCTGTGTGGTGACTATTCACAAAAAGAGAGTAGGAAGAAGATATTCGTGAAACACGATTTGCAAATTCTCTATATTTCGATTCGCAATTTAGATTTTGGCAATGTAAACTAAACTGTGTGATTCCATGTGCCGATGGAAGTCTTATTATTTACAAACCACACAGCACCAAAGTTTGTTTTTTGCTGTGCATTTTCATCTGGTCGTCTTGGAATAGAGGAACAGAAGTCGTAAAATCAACATTTCACTTGAAAGAGCCGCAGCACACTTGGATACATGCACACATTTGTAGTATATCTGAAACTAACTAATGCGTTTCATGGGGAACCGAATCATTCCATGTTTCTCAAGCATCAAAAGTTTGTACATGTGAGCTCAAAGGCCCATTTCAATGGATTTTCATGCCGAGAACAGTAGTGAAACCTCCTTCAGTCTGGACTGGGTTGAGGTTTCTGATCTTCTGTGTTGTTCACACCATATCCAAAGGCAGCCATGTTATCACATCCTCTTTCTATTGAGTAGTTTCACTGATACATAGTGTTTAGAACCCAAGGCAGTTCGCAAACGATGTCCTCGTTCATATAGAAAAATGTGTCATTCCCTACTGCCCAGGAATATCTAGATTCAGAAAGAATAGGGCAGGAATGAGATCTTTCTCCCCATTGGAGGCAAAGGCCTAGAATATTTTACCAATAAACATTAGAATGATGTGAGGTGACGTTGTGTTTAGAAAGGCTTTAAAGTGTAGGGCCTTATTTTGATGTCAGTAGGTCCACCACGAACAGGCTATCGGTCCGACCGCCGCATTACAATGCGGATGGTTGGACCGCAGCGGTCTGGGGGACAGACCACCGCCTCCGACAAAAATAGGAGCCCATCGAGGTGGCGGTCGGACACTAATCTGTCCATTAAGGCGGTTCCTGCGCAGGCACCACCATCGGATTAAGATGTCCATTTCCCACAGCTTTTTCATGGCGGTCCTACTGCAAGGCACCATGATGTTTGAAACGTGCCTGTTTGTACTGTGGCTTGTGCTGCAGCCCCTTTCCTGGGCCGCACACACATCGCGGTAGAAAAAGGCACAATCTGACCTCCGGGCTGGCGGTTTTATCCTAATCGGGAAGGTGGGTCGCAGACCCATTGTCTGACTGACACCTGCCCGTGGCGATGGTGGTTGGAGGCTGGTCCGACCGCTATGGTAATGAGGGCCAATAGGTCCATCATGTAAAAATCAGTATATATTTTGACTGCTTTTAGGACATTAGTGCAGAAAAAAAGTGTTTTGGTTTCGGATGCAAGCAATGTACTAACACTAACTAACTGGCGATCTAGGTGGCAGAAGGTAGCATACCATGGGATGCCATGATATGGCATGGCAGACAAATGCTGCATTCTTAGAGAGATTTAACCCTTAATGGAAATAGCTACCAAAATACAAAACGTGTTTTATTTGATCAAATAGCACCTGTTAATTTAATCTTAGTTTGAGTTGTAAAATAAATCTTAATAATGTAGATAAAAATCCTAATGGCTTTGTACAGTGCTTGCGATTTCTGACTTGTAATAAAGTAGCTGGGAACTAATGTGTTGCTGTAATAAAGAATTATGCTCTGTCTTTGCCAGTGTCATGTTTCAGCTGTGTCGATTTGTGCGACTTACTCCTAAGATATTTTACCCCTCAGTATCCTTTCTTACTGTGCCTACTTTTGATATTTTTTGTAAAGAAACAAGATCACATGTCGTTGTAAAACCCCCGAAGGCTTTCCATAGTATTCAGACGTTTATTTACCGATAACAAATTAGCAAGCACAGCCCCTTTGGGTACTATTAATGCATATCATGGAAGGCTCGAATTAACAGGTGGCTTGTGAATATTTCCCACATGAAAGAAAATTCATATACACAGTGATGAACGTGCTGGGATCCGGTCCCTACCCCATTTATGCTTTCATCGCCCTCAAGAAAAAACTCGCAAATGTGAACAAAAAATGAAATCGACGCTAGAAGAGTGCACTGTTTTGAGAAGACATCGCACAACTCTCCTTCTTGCAAGACCTTTTTAGTAATAGCTATAATATAGCCTTATAGCCCGCCGTAGCGGGCTATACCGGCTGTTAAAGGCCCGCTGCAGCGTTAAAGGCCTAGCCGAAGGGCTATAAGGCTATTAGAACATTCTGCCACTAGAGGGCAGAATGTTCTAACAAAACGAAGCCTTCAGGGAGCGCGAGGGGATTGAAATCCCCTCCGGCTCCCTGAAGTTTTTGTTCACAGCCAGAGCTGTGAACAAAGACACATTGGAATGTTGGCGCTCCGGGCTTATACCAGCCATTATAAGCCCGGAGCACTCCATTGTTTTCAATGGAGCTGCCAACATTCCAATGTTCTAATATTTAGGTCAAACTGAGAATGGAACTCTTTCAAGATAATAGCCACACATATGTCAAAGTAGATCTGTATATCTCTGTGACAAAGACAGAGCGAGAAGGATGGAGAGGGAGAAAGGAGGAGAGATGGGGAGAAAGAGAGGGACAGAGAAAGAAGGAGAGGGAGAGGTGTGTCAGTTCTTTTTTTTGCCAGTCCTGGCAGTTGCAATGTAAGCCTAGCAGCAACAGAGGTAAGAAGGCAGGTATGCCTCACGAAGCAGGACACCGAGTGGCCAATTTGTGGCAGAAAAGTAGTCTCCCAAGCATCATTGACCCTCCACGCGGATTGTTGAGAAGCCAAGACCTAGCTCAAAAGAGGTGATGTTTAGACTGGATCAAAGTACAGTCCTATTGGAATTACAATACAGATGGAAATAAATGTCAAACCACACTTTATGTCATTTTATACAAAAGAAGACAGCTTAAAGAGCTCAAAATATATAAATGTAAGCGCAGTAACAACAGTACCCGAATAATAAAAAACACACAAACTGAGTATGTAAAAAAGAGAAGACAAAAAAATACAGTTGTAGTATATATAGATGCATGCCAATCTCTGTCACTAGCTGATTGCGAATTTTGAGTACGCCCTCCCACCAAAGCTCCGTAATATGTAAAGCATTGCTCATGGTTGCTAACTGATTATGAACATCAGAAAATGTAAGAATACAAATGAGGCGAACTGTAGGGAGGGGAAAGGAGATACTACATCAGTGGAATATTCTGCTTCAGAGTCCACAGTCTAGAGATCTGGGAACGGGGTAGATATTGTTATAAGTAAGTATAAGTATAAAGAAGCTTGTAAAGCGCTCGAATACCAGAAGGTGTCTTGGCGCTAGAGTGTGTATAATTAGCAGAAAAGTTATCTGCTGGTTACCTCCTGACTCTGGTCAAAGGCCCCACAGTCAGGCTTACAGATCTAGGTGATGATAGAGTAAGATAGCTATATGTCCTATGGGGACAATCGGTGTTTTGGCCCACAGACACAAAGCCACACTGTAGCCTCATTCAAGTCATCTTCGAGCTATCTGGATCTCTCAAATCAGCTGCATTCTGGACTTCTGCACTCCAAGGCATTATCAGGGGACCCCAGAGTGTGGCTCAGGAACATTTCTTCCAGCATTGAACCCTTTTAAGCAGATGAAGAAAAGGCAAAACATAAATGTGGCACAAAGAGAGAATGTGCTTTTCAGCCAACTTGCCACTCGTCTGCTTATGATAATTGTGCTTTTTTGGGTAGCCTTCCTCTGTTCTACAGCAACGGCTAGAATGGACTTGTACTGAACGGTGTCCTCACCTCTGGGGTAATAGGACTGGCTGGGGGATTTCACTCAAGCAAGCCAGCAGCTCAACTGTGGGGCATCATGCATCGTCTATTGTCAACCAGGCAGAACACACTTCCATATCCACGAAGCACCACAATAGAGTTCACAGGTGTGCCAATATAAATATTCCCTCAGCTGGAGTGGAACTCTAATATACATTTCCAGTCCTTGGTATCTGGGCAGCAGCTAACTGCCAGTTAGTGTCAGTATATCCAACTTGACATTTCAGCCAATCAGTTTGGGACAGAATTTAATTCTTTAGAGGAATCTAAGAGATTGGCAAACCCTTTCCAAATTCCAGAAAGCACTGTAATGGCAAGGCTATATGAAAAATTAGGCAAGCACAATCTCCACAGACCTCCTCTAATGGGAAGCTCTGAGTATTTACCCTTAACAGGCCTTGCAACAGTGAAAGAAGAGGGGAAAAGAAGTGCGTGCTAAGAGTTTCTTTGTTTTTTTCCGGTGGAATCATCCCCCATCTTGCACTAAGCTTAATAGTTGCTTGCATCAGCTAAAGATAATCTTAAATAACTTGTACAACTATTGTGATCTTGACCAGCCTTCATTGTTCACTTGTTTAAATGTTCAATGCCATTATTGCAAAGGCAATAATGTTCTTGATTGTCAATAACAATCATAAAGGGAAACCATTTTCTTTCTCAGGTCGCTGGACTGAATTTCATGGGGAGGCCAATGGGCATCACCCAGGGATAAAGCGACTACACCCCCGTAAGTATATCTTTTTGCTACCGGTCAGGACCCGTATAAAGTAGACGGGTGTGGCTATTCAGAGAGAGAGGAAAATCAAGGGTTTAAGATCATTCTGGCATCCCTGTCTTTTTATAATTCTTAGAAGTTACATATAAGTCTCGTTTCAGGCGAGCCATCCACATAAAGTCCGGAAATATGCCATGCAGCATCAACTTGAAGAAATCATTTTGACCCCCTTAGCTGTTCTTTTTCTGGCTTTGCCCAGTAACCAGTTCACATGGCTGGCCAACGGCCTCCAAATACATGCCCACCTGGCCATTTCTTTGCTCCCTGCTGCCTTCTCTGCTGCATGCAAGAGAATATGCCTGTGAATATGGTCCCTCTTATGGTTGGCTGCGGATATGAGGTATCAATGCAATGTACTGTCTGTTTTAGGCCTTGCTTTAAACTAGTGCCACTCATTTAGGCTAGTCTGGGCTCTTGAGATGTGGCATGATACTAGGACTTTGAGATGCCATTGCACTAATCTTAAAACAAGATGGAAAAGCCCCTCTCCTGTGACCTGGCCTATTGCATGAGTACCAGGAATGCCAGGAGAGAAATAGCATTTCCCTGACTTTTAGGAAAAACCCAAGGTTGAAGTAGGTTCGGCCTGCATGTAGCATGACTTAACTAGAGAGGTTGCCCATGGGCCATTGTTATATGGCTTGCATTTAGCTTCCATTTTAGTTTCTCGTTTTAACTTAGCCTAATTTTCCAATGGTGGTTTGCACATGTTTTCCTATTGTGAGAATGGACCTTGTACACATGTATTTCTGATAAAAAGTAGTGCATTGTTTCCTTATAGTCTGTACATTTATTTCCAGGGTTTCACAAATTCAGAACATTAGGCATTGTTTTATTTTCTTTGCTCGTAAGAGACAGTTATTCTGCTTTAGTCTAATTAAAGTGCTGTCCTGCACCTTTGACGCAGTTTGATTAGCTTGTCATTTTATCATTTAAACTTCGTCCATGCTGAAGTTGGTGAGATGTGCACTTCCGCTGAAGTCATCATGGAACACTGCTGTAAGATGCATTCCCACTGTCCACGGCCTTCATCCTAAGAAAGAAGTTAGCTGTACACTCGGAGGTGTATCCATGGATGCCCTGAGCCTGCCTTCTTGACATACAGCACTAAGGTATGGGGTTAGGTCATCCCAACAGGCCGGGCAGCTAGCTTCTGCAGATATGCTCTCTTTAGCATAGAGACTAGTAATAGATAGGAGTAACTTTAGCAACGTCATGAACAATTATCATGATTGAATTGTTCGTATTTTTCTTTATCCTAATAACGCTCATTATAATAATGTGTCTCATCTTCCTTTCAATCGCAGTTCATGTTTTATTTGCAAAGATTAGAGCTTGTCAACAAACGTTTGAAAGTGAAATATTGTATCTTTTCTTTGTGACACTCTGGGCATAAAAAAATGACCAACAAAAGGGTTAGATCTGTTTCCAGTATTTCCTTGGGAATCTGAGTCATGTACTAGGTTACTGACAACATCTATAACTCTGTAAGTTCAGGAGGCTGGATGCGGTGCTACTGTGAGCTAGCCCTATAGACCAACAGTTGCTGATTATATAAGAAGACTCAGGCTTTGTATAATGACATTTTGTTGTTCTAAATACACAGTCATGTTAGATTAGTAGGAACCGTATAACACCATGAAAATCTGCTGCCCAGCTGAGGTGCATAACCGGAGAGCAAGGTCAACTTCTGCATAACAAGAAGACTGTGGACATGCCAGATACACCAAAAGACTGTCTGCTTCTTATTCTGCTAGGCTCCCCTCAACAGTTGTCCATGTCTCCTAGAAATGGAGATTGATTCAGTAACCTGCCATGACATTTCATTAGGTGTATGACCAGATGCTGTGTAATGCTCCACAAGTAGACTTTGTTGTCGGATAATTGAGCTGGGAACTTTTGGCTTGTTTTGCCAAAATAATTTTGGCCCCATGGAGATTCTATGCAGTAAACACATTTTGTGTGATATTTGAGCAGTCACTCATTCTCACCATATTTGAACGATTTGCAACGTTTGCTAGTGGGGCAGGAAGCACAGTGGCCACATTTATAGTTCCTAGCGATATTACTTAATCCCAATAGTTCAGGAATTTTTAAAAATTGTTTTCCTGCAGAAATATTTATATGTGCTATAACACAAAATGGCAAGACTTTCTTTGCTGTTTTAAAAAATGGAGGAAACATGCTTCTCATGAAAAGTTTGGATAATTATTAATTAGCGTACATTGCACAGGCATGAGTGTCACTTAAATGCTTCTGTCCTGATGATGGTCTGCCTGCATCCAGTGCACGCAGGGCCAAAATATCGACACTCTCTTTCTAATGCAGTTTCAAGCATGTGCATTCATTATTTTTTCAATGAATATCGAAAGATTTGTGATCAACTAGGTAAACATTCTTTGAATGCATACATTTTAGATTATTAACCATCTCACAACTGGTGTTGGCTCTTTTTCTTTGCTTACTTCTGAACCTCAATATGCATTGAACAAAATTGTCATTCTATTTATGTTTATGTTGTAATTGTAATCCCTGTGGGCAAAATTATTTTGGCAAAACAAGGCGAGCATGTCATTGATCGCAACAAACCTTTCCTCAATTTAATTAAATAATTTCTTTCAACAATAAGTAATAGCCTGCGGGCCAGGCAGGGGAAATGTGATGTCCTTAAAGTTGCAAGATCAATCCCTGAGCTCAGTGCAGAATTTCAGCTATCTGGGTGTTACCTTTGATTCTTTTAATTCTTGGCAACCCCAGGCAAACGTAGCACACATGAAACTAGGTAGGGCGGCCAGGTCCCAATTTAGTCTTGCTTTGAGGAAAGGTAGGCCTTATCTCTCCCTATATTACGATTTAAATTCCGCAATGTGTCCCCAATGGGTCTAGTTTGAATTACATAAAACTGCAACTAAATAAATAAATAACTAAGTGAAACTAAAGAAAAGCTTGTAGTGGGCCCAAAAAATATATCTTCTAAATAGACAAATAAGCGAAAGAAACCTCTAGGGAAAAATATGTAAAGCCATCCTTCAGACTGAGGAAAACAAGCCATGTCATGGGAGCAGAAAAGTTCTGAGAAAGTACACCATTTCCATATTTGGTCTGTTTATTGTGTTCTGTGTAAAGTTTCTCCTTCAATATCCTATTTCAGTTTTAGTTTGCCATTGTGCTTACATACTATTAAGTTTTCTTACACTGTCCACGAGAACCATTGTTTTCTTAAATATATTCTATGCCCTGGTTCTTTTTTTTTTATTTTTTTTTAAAACCTTTATTCTTTTAAGTCAGGGACACAGCTATTCAGCCGACAACCCGGAGGTACGGCAGCTTTAGAAACACAACACAAATGAGCGTCCACATTTCACTGATAGAAGAATCAGAAAGGTTCCGTTTTAAATAAACACAAACCCAAACCTAAACACAAGCAAGTTTATAAGTACTTAAAGCACAAAAAGGGGTTCCCAGCAGGGGGAGCGAGCCCCATTTCGTCCATCAGACACAGGTCAATAGTAAGGGAAAGGAGGGGAAGGCAGAGACTCAGGAAGGCAAACACATACCAGCAAGGAATACATAGCCGGAAAGAATGCTAAGGGGAGAGCTGCTCCTCAGGCGGGTCAGGGTCTGGGGGCAGGCATATGCCCCCTCTGTACTGATTCCATCGCCCCCATACGGTGTGCCATTTCCGGGGGCGCCCTCGAGCACAATACACTGTCTTCTCCCTAAACATGCTCCAATCCATGTTTTCCATCCACGCTGTCAATGTAGGAGGCCTAGTAGAGCCCCACAGGCGAGCGATGTCGCGCTTGGCTACCATGTTCCCTAGGGTCACCCACTGAGTCTGTGCCGCGTCGTGGTCAGTAGGACCCCAAACATTCAGGAGACAACACCGCGCCTCAGACTGCAAGACGATGCCCGTCACCTCCCCATCACATCGTGGATTCGCTTCCAGAACTCCATGATCGCACCGCATTCCCAAATAATATGTAGGAAGGTGCCCACCATACCACAGCCTCTCTTACATAAGCCCTCCTCAGAGAAACCCATATGGACCAGCCTGGGCCCTGTCACGTAAACTCTATGGAGTACTTTAAGCTGCACCAGCCGCAGGCGCGCAGGGATCGCGACCTCTTTGGGAGAAGAAACTGCATACTGCCAATCCTCATCATCTAATTCGAGGCCGTCCCTAGTCCATTGATCGCGCAACCCTAGAAGAAGATCTGCCCGAACGTTAATTCGTTTCTTATAGATGAGAGAGATGGTACTCTCTGGCATATGGCCATCCAGGATCCGGTCTTCTAACGGAGAGGACTCAGGCACCGTCTCCCCCTCTACAAGGACTGACCGCAAGGCGTGACTCACTTGAGCGTATCGGAAGAACTCCGCGCTCCCTAGCTCGTATTCCTTCTGCAGCTCCTCGAATGACTTCACCCTACCCTTAACCAAAAGTTCTCCAACCCTGGATATACCGATGAGGTCCCATTTCTCAAACCCCTTTGTATGCCAAAGCTTACCCAGAATCGGAGTCAAACAACGGGGTGGCAAGGGTGAGCTTATCCTTCCAGCCCAGTGAAGCTGTCGCCACCTTCCACACGTGCACGGCCACCCTGGTGGGCCCCGTAAGAGTTGAGTCCAACGACTTCGAGTACAACGCTCTGGGGTAATTACCCCCGCTATGCCCTGGTTCTTGGTTAGCAGGGTCACCTTTGGTTTTTTGATACAATTAAATCAGTTGCCGTATTCATAAGCAAAACACTCCAACTGTTTTTGTTGAAACGAAGAACCCTATTAACAGCCGATAATATAGAGGATAGCAATGTTCTTATGCTCGAAACAGAGACTGGATTGTGTGGAAAAAACATGAAATACATGAGATCTTTCTTAACCAACTGGAGCCAACATATCTGTGTTAAATCTTTTGTTTGAATCTTTCCCTCACATAATACACTGCACAGTTCCTCAAGAATCCCCCCTGCCCTGCATCCTGTTCAATATTTCCATTTGCCCATGGAGTTACACCTAGACCTAGCAGGTTAATCGCCTGACATACACTGATGGCACTCCAATCTTCTATCATTAAAAACATGGGCCACTGATCCAGGATAGCATAACAACAAAAGAACATCACACATTTTAATGGATGAAAACACACTGCCTGTGCATCTATGGAGCCAAGGCGGTGGTCTTGTCATTTGGAATAGTTGCCTCAGGTCAACTATCCCTCCTCTGAATTCTGAGCAGAGATCCAGCAACTCCCATAACTCCAAAAGAGAAACTAAAAGGTTTATTTTTTCTGCCATTTAAATGCTATAACCACAATAATTTCGCTGCTGCAGAAATGCCTCCTTGTCCTTCATAAAAACCATTGAGATGAGGACGTTGCTTCAGAGGTGACATGCCTTGATTGTTATAATTTCACCTATGGCAGACTCTTAAGGCACTCAGCAGAGCAAAATCTAGCTGGGACGGTATGTTTTAATTTGCGAATAAGAGACCACATAAAAGTAGCTCTGAAAATGCTTTGTTGTCTTCCTGTTGAGGTGAGAATTCAGGGCCAGATGAATGAGCCACTCGTAGAAAACTATTTGTCAAAATTTGCAAACAGTATTTTTGTGACTAGTGTGGTATTTTGTGAACTGACATAGGTGTAAATAGGTCGATTCCCAAAATACTGAATCTATGGGGCATATCAACAACAACCGGCGATGATTATCGCTGAGCGCACTTAGCGCTAGGATAATTATCGCCGGCTAGCGTCGATTTTTATCGCTGAGATAGCGTGCTATTAGCAACGCTTATCTCAAAAGCGATAAAAATCCTTGCGCTAACTGCCTAACGTGAGATTATCGCTGGCAACTCAACGAAAATCTCACGAAATGTAGCGTTAGCTTGTTGATAGGGCCTCACAAACTTAGCCATGATATCCACCCTCCATAGGATATCTTGGCTAAGTCAGTGCTGAAGCAGGCGTAAGGAAAGTAGCGATAACAGGGGTTATCGCTACTTTTCTTGCCGCTATGCTTCATAGAGATGAAAAGCTGGGCATTAAGATTTTGTGCACTAAAGCAAGGTTTCACGCGTTAGCGTGACCTTGCTAATTAGGCGATAAAATTACCGCCGCTTTTCGGCCGAAACCAGCCGCAAAAGCGGCGATAATTTTCTATCGCCTCGTTGCTGATATGCCCCTATGTGCGTTGCAATTGAACCTACCTTATGAATAATAATGAGGTTGATTGCAAACTGAGGCCTGCTATTACTCACAGCCATAACAGGGATGTTGGGCTGCTGGGGACAGCAGACCATCATGTCGGTGATTGCTTTTAAATAAAGCATTTGTTCAAAAGCAGCCTTTTTTCCTTTAAAGAAAAATGGGATGCATTTAAAAATGAAGTAAAAGCTTAAGTAAAATTTTTTAAGGCCACTGTCTGCTCTTAAAAAATGTTTTGTCAACATTCACAAAGGGGAAGGGGCCCCATCCTGTTTGCGAATGGCTTAACACTACATTTGCATAGTCAGTAAAATATAACGTTTTGGATTTCGGTTGCAAAACATTAATACATCCGAATCAGCGTTTGCAAGGGACAACCCAAATACACCCCTTCTAAATACTGATTCATTATTTAGTAACAAACCCAAGGATCGCAATTTGGGTGTGTTACATACCAAAAGGCCTTTTGCGGTTGCACACAGCCCAATTTTGCAAATCGGATCTTTTGCGAGCGCAAAATGCCTTTTGACATCTGGCTCTAAATTCACATTCCGCTGCTCTACACATGACATTTATTGGGTCGAGGATACATAGAGAAAGCTGAACCCCGCTACAGCCATCCTAGGGTCTTGTAATCGTTATCTGCATACCAGACCTCCCCAAAACACCTAGGACCAGTTGAAACATGAAGGGAAGGACATCCGAACCAAAATATATGAAGGAATCGAAAACCGTGTTTTCTGGGTCATCCATAATTGACCATGACTTTCATGAAAGTTGCAATAAGGAATGTCATTGAGGCATCTTCTTAACTAACAGGACTCTAGCTTGCCTCTACTGCAGTTGTACATTTTTTGGTCCTTTCTAGCACTTGTAAGGTAATATGCAGCAATATACAATACCTCATTCTTTTAGTAAAATACACTGTCGCTTTTGGAGCGAGAGTAAGCGTTGACCTGGTGGTTGATAATCTTGCAGAGCATAGAAAGTCCCTGTCTTTTTAGACGGTGTGTTTGAACCCGGTTTTGAGGTCCCTCTGAGCTCCGACCCCTTTTTCTTTATGTCGTATGTTTGTTCCTATATACATCTCCTCAACTTGTCTAAAGGATAGTCTGTAGGGAAAGCCAGCGATTTAGATCTATGAGGTTGTTATATTCCACTCACGAGACCTATCTTTTGTCTTAAACTAAGATCCTATTCCTAATTATATTTTCATTATCCTTGATACCTAAAGAGAGTTGGACACGCTCTCTCTGATCTATAGTTGTGAGGTCTACCTTTTGACCCTCACCATTGACCTTCATCAATCCAAAGACCTGCACTCACTATTGCGGTAAGATTAATTTATCCTGCATATGCCAACACATAGATTCCTGTCCTTGCCGCTTAGAAAACAGGATTTTCACTATTCTTCGTATTTTCTATTTCTTTTTGTTTAGAAATTCCCTTTTGTTCTATTTACAAATCAAGCGTCGCCTGAGCCACAAATTCAGCGTGGCTTGAGTTAGACTTTTGTCTATTTACCCTCATTGGTATGTATGAACTACAGGATATTAGAACTAGCATAGAGATACAGAACATGGCCTTCTACACATGGTATTGGGAGATAAGGTTTGACACAATTACCATGCTTACCGACTCTTTTAAGTCGACCCTATTGTTTTCCAGCACGGAATGGACTGTATATTCACACTTGAGTATTGGTTTGACCTATACTCACCATGCTGTTTTCTCTGTCTTACCCTCTCTACTGTTTTCCAATTGAGCTTTATAGAGCGGAGATGCATGGTTCTATTTTCTGTCTTTACTTCTGGGCAATAGTTCCTTTTGTTCCATACGTTGTTGATCGCTCACACGTAGATTGTTCTCTTTAGCCCAGCTCTTTTTTATGTGTAGTGATTGCCTTTTTTGTCCTGGAGGACTTTCCCGGTGACATTCTGTTTAGATTGCTTCCCCCCTTGGATCCACTTCTATCTGATCCGTTTTTTTGCCCTGAGGAAGGTTGACTTCGGAGCGAGGTCGATACCTTAATTCACGTCGGCTTTTATGTTGTGATTGGTTAGGCCTGGACACTCATAGTAATTGAGTCCCATTGGATGGAGGAACCTGGGACTATTCTATAGTAAAACATTTAATTATACTGATGTATGTATTAAATAAAGGCTACACCATTGAGTTACTTTGTATTTCCTGGTCTACCAAAAATGTTATTGTATTGTTTTTATTGAAGGATCTCACTTTTGTTTGAATGAATGATTGAAGTATGGGTATATTTGAGTATGCCCGCTTTGAGTATATGTGTGCCTGATTAAGACATCCTGGGGGTTATTATTCTTTTCGGGTATCCCGGTACTCTGTTCTAAACGATCTTTAGTGTTTTTTTATTGTGCGTGATTTATTGTTTTTTTATTCCTTATACGGGATTTCACTAAAAAATGAGAAAAAGAAAATAATAAAATTGCAAAAAGGCTCAATTTCATGAGAAAGACTAGACGAAAAGACAGTGCTGTAATTTCTTGTGGTTGTCTGCTAGTGTGTGACGTTACTGCGCACCATAAAGTATTATTGTATATTGTAATTATACTTATTCACCAGGCAGGATTTGTTTTTGATACCGGTTGACAATCTCAAACCTTAGTTCAACATAAATGTAGAATTAAGTGATTTTAGGGTGCTTTCTGGTGCACATCTTGATGTTTTGCATTTCAGAACTTCATGAGCATTTCCCACTTTATATTTATTAGGAGGCATAGAAATCAAAGTTTAACCTTAATCTCCACTTAAAGGCAGCGTAGGCCCACAGACCTTCTGTAGTATGGCTTCTTTCCCCCCGGGTCTAGTGCCAGTTTTTGGCATTATGAATCTTACCTTTCCATTTTTGGGCAGTCATGGTAGCATGTAATCTTACTTAGCTTTTATATCACTCCCTAGTGTTTTTTGTTCTGAACCAGAAGAGAAGAAGGGCCCTTATTAGTTTTCAGTTATTCGTTTTTAAATTGAAAACTGGTGCCTTTAATGATAAGATCTATCTGGGCAGTCATGAACGTGTAGCCATTTTAAGAGGATGCAATATTAAGTCACAGATGGTTCCTTCTTAACTAAGAGGGGGAATAACATATATTTAATTTTTGTAATTTAGTTGTAGTCATCCCTCTGCCATCCAGTAGTTGATGTTTTTGTGTACTCATATGAAAGTCCCTAGATAGACAGTTTATTCTGGCTGCTCGAGAAATTAATGCAAACGGGATAGCATCATTGCGGAAACTTTGGTGACAGTGGAAAGCTGTCTTTATATAAGCTTATGGTCCATTGTATCAAGTTGGACAGCCAATGCTACTGTACATGTATAGCATATCATTCCACACTGAGCACGAGGTAGATTCTGCCCCTTGTTTGGTTGACTTTTTTTTGCCTACTGGAATATAATGAGCTGGAGATACCATTTCCTAAAAGTTGTTATAATACGTTTTTACAGTAGACATTTCCTTTAGAAAAGTGGAGGTGTAATCACTCTTTCATTAAATCACCAATTTGCAAACCCAGTAATGAAGGTGGGGAAAACAATTTGGCAAATTGTCTTAACTGCAAAAGCAGGAAATACATCTGGTGTTGGTAGGTTTGGGGGAGGTGCAGATGGAAGGCATTTTGACCGACGATTCCTGTCTTTGATTGCTAATTAAATTGCTGTAAAACACATTATGGAAGATATCAGAATGTTGCTCCCCCCTCTTGTATATTAAATTTTGCTAGAAAATAGTAGGCAAAATTATCATATTAAAGACTTGTAGGGGCTATGGGTTTACTTCTCTTTGGGGCAAATGTATCAAATACCGTTATTGCGATTCTCAAATAGCGATTTTTAGAGAATCGCTATTTGAATATCGCAAAACGGGATGTAATAAAAAATTTGCAAATATTTTGCAATTCCTTGGCATTCCTTAATTGCGATTCGCAAATTGCAAATCGCAATTAAGGAATACCTTCCCATTCATTCCTATGGTCTAGGAGACCCAGAGGAATGAATGGGAAGACATTCTCAATTTGCGAATCGCAATTTGAGAAACGCAAAATGAGAATGCAATTTCAAGGGTGTCAGGGTGTCACCTATTGCACCCCTGAAATATGTATGTGTGCACATGTGGCGCACATACATGCCCGAAGGGCCACAAGGCACTTTGAAAAATGCAAAAAAGTGCATTTTCCAAGAAATCGCAAATTACCACCAACTTGAAGTTGGTGGTAATTTGCGATTCCTTAAGGCCAAATCACACTTTTTCTGTGCTTCATACATTGTATTTAAGGAATCGCAATTTGCGATTCCTTAAATGCAATCGCAAAATAGAGAATCGCAAAGTTTGCGATTCTCTCATTTGTGATGCCCTTTTGGGATGATACATCTCAATCCTTTTTCTGTTCGCAAATGGGCCAATTCTGAGAATCGGCATGTTTGCGAACGGGAAAAGGGCTTGATACATATGCCCCTTAGCCTCCAACTGATTATGTCTGGCGTTTATTTATTAAAGACTGGAAAAGTAACAAGGAGTTTTTGTGCTCTTGTCTTACCTCAGTATCCAGGGGCTACATCATTGAGCTTTTGAGCTAGCCAATATGGTGGCTTTAAGGTTGTCCAGGAGAGATTTACTAACAATAGAGTTATTCAAAAAATCCATTAATAATCCGCAGGAAGGAGTCTCTAAAATTGTTGATATATCCTGTTTATCAACTACCATAAGAAAATCATAATGAGTAGTGATTTAGCTGCTTTGATATCCATAAAATCTGAAAGGTAGTACTTATGCTGGATCGTTGACTGTAGTTTAATTCTTTCATTTTGTAGGATTTGTTCCACAGTGTCATTGTCTCGTTAATTAGCTTCTCATACAATAACCACGAGTTACAAATAACTTGATGAAGAGAGAAACATTTAATGTGCCTAAGGCAAATGATATCAAATTGGAAGGTAAAATTGCCTCACCCTATTCCATATACATTTTTCCTGGTAGCTGGCTCTCATATATTGCAGGGATGATTGGCACATTTTGTACCTTAATTAGGGGCCTATAACAAAGGCAAATTATGTATGCAGTGGTTGCTTGAAAGTGCAAATTTCCCTTAAGTTGCCTCAAGAGTACAGAAACCCATAGGCGACTATCCATCTAGGAGCTTTTGAATATCTCATGAAAGAACACGTTTTAAAGGTGATGACTGTTGTTATTGAGGTTAAACCTGGTTACCCTTTAGACCCCTGCCCACATTTTATTTATTCCCGGTTAGCTATCATATTATGCTCCTCTTTTACTGAAATTTTAACCAATCCTTGTCTGAGGCAACCCAATCCAGAGGTCTGGAAAGAAGTGATACTCCTACCCTTAGCTAAAAAAAAACTGGAAATGATGCTTCTATCCTTTCCAATTATTGGCCCATTTCGCTCCTTCCGTTTATGAAACAAATTCAAGAAAAATCGGTGAATTTATTTATTTATTTGTTTAATTTATAAAGCGCATGAATCACCCCCGGAGGGGTATCACCGCGCTATATGTAGCATAGCAGATAGTGCAGATCAAGAGACCTAAACTCAGAAGAGTTCTGTTTTAAGAAGTTTCCTAAAATGAAAATAATCTGAACATTTTCGAAGATGTATTGGTAGCTGATTCCAGTACTGGGGGGCCAAATAGAAGAAGGCTTTACCGCCTGTAGGGGCTTTCCTGAAACGAGGAATGACAAGCAGGGATTTTTCTCCTGAGCGAAGAGATCTATTCGGCTGGTAAGGGATATGTTTTTCTGTTAAATAAGCGGGACCTCTGCCATTCAAAGCTTTGTGTACAATACAACAAATCTTGAATTTGACTCTCTAGCGTATCAGCAGCCAATGGAGTTGACGCAGGAAGGGGAGGGAGGCAGTTTTATTTGATACATTCCTAACAAGATGGGCAGTAGTGTTTTGTACCACCTGGAGTCTATTTAAATAAGAATCATTTGCTGTAATCAGAAGAGCATTAAATATGCAACTAACTTACTTTCTAGTAAATAACAACTTATTGGGCCCTTCACAGACTGGGTCCCGTGCTAATAATAGCACTGTCTACATTGTACCCTGTGTTGGATTACATCAGGCTGGTAGTTGACAAGGGCAAGGCCGCTACCCTGAGCTTACTTGATCTTTCCGTGGCTTTTGACACCGTCTCATATAGTCTGATGATCAATACACTTTTGATATTGGCCTACATTCTAAATCTCTTCAATGGCTGGGCTCCTTTTTAAAGAATAGGTTGTATACAGTGCAACCGGGCACTTTTAAATCCCACCCTCATAAATCCGAATACGGAGTTCCTAAGAGCTCCTCATTGAGCCCTACGCCTGTTTAATGTTTATATGGACCCTTTGGCAAAAATTGTAAGGAAGTGAGGTTTTGAGGTGTGTTCTTCTGCTGATGACACCGAGTTAATCATCTCACTGAGTGAGGAACACAACAGAACTCGAGGCAATCTGGGGGCCTCACTGAAGCAGCAGGATGGATGACTAATCATTGTTTAAAGTTAAAGGTGGACAAAACTGAGATCCTGCTTTTCAAGTGGACATAGTCTGGTGTAAAACTATATTCCAGTCCTTGATTACTAGTCGTCTGGACAATGGTATTGCCATTTTTGTGGAAATGGTAGATTACCTTTTTACCAGACTACAGGTAATCCAAAATTCTGCAACCAAGCTAATCTGTAATATAGATAAATTTGGGTCTGTTACAGCATGTTTGACATACTTACATCCTTACATTGGCTACCTATGCAAAAGAGAGCCAGTTGCAAGCTCTTGTGCTGTGCCCATACATCTTTATATATCACAGGTCACGAAATATTATGGACTAGAGTTGACTTCTACAAGCCCTTACTGGACCTGAGATAATGAAATTCGGCCTAGGCTAAGGTCATCAGAATAAGGAAGGCCAGATTTGGCGGTCATTCAGTCTCACATTTGGCAGCTGCTAAATGGAACTCCCTTCCTTTAGATCTGATCCTCACCGACAACCATTTTCGGTTTAGAAAGAAATTAAAAACCTAGCCGTTTTCTGGATAATGTCCTTATATGATCGTCTTGTGAGGTTCTTTCTTTCTGATGAAGTGATAGGGAGCATTATAACGCCGTGATATCCCATAGGGAATTAATGTTGTGCTTTAAAAATAAATAAATAAATAAATAAATAAACATAATGGGAAAGAAGCCGGAAAGTTGATAAATTAATTTTATTCACACATCTACACCTTTCAATTACCTCTATTCGGATGATTTGCACAATAGACTGTGGATGTGAGGATTTCCAAAGAATTATCAGAAGATTGTGTCAATAAAGTTCCATCTAAAATAGAATGTGTGTTTTGTTGGCATTGGGACTCTGCACACTTTACCATTGCTGATCAGTGCTAAAGTGCTTGTGCTCTTTCCCTAAAACATGGTAAAATTGGCTTACACCTAACTGGCACATTACATTTATTTGTAAGTCCCTAGTAAATGGTACTACATGTTCCGAGGGTCTGTAAATGAAGTGCTACTAGTGTGGACGGAGAGTACCGCAAATTGTTTCGGAACCTTTTCCTAATTTTGGTGAATTTCCATTGTGAATCACTGGGATTTTATGGATGTGTTACCTAGGACGCAGTCTGTCTAGTAATCATTGTCTTACAACAAAAAACTTAATTCTTGATCTAATCTATGAAATTGTTTAGCACTATAATTTTGGCAAGGCTCTATCTTTGGGTAAATCGTCGGATACTTTGACGTGAATAATTCACTCATCACCAATGTTTTCTGATGGTTGCTTTCAAAACATTTATCTTGTGTCCTGATGATGACCTTTTAAGTGATAAGGTTGAAACGCCGTTGGCAACTAAAGAGGACGCAGTCACTGCATTATTGATTTTGTGATTTAGTCAACAGTTTGCTTATTATTCTTCTGCCATTGTGTTTGTTTGTATACTCTATAATTTGTGTTTTTGTATGTTTAATATGTGTAACCCCATGAGCACCATGTTATATATGTTTGTACTATTCCTCATCCTTTTTATGTTTTGCAATAAGGAAGTCTAATAACATGAAGTTATTTTCAAGAAAGTTTTGTCTGTGGGTACCTTTTATTTGCACTTTTGTATGTGGTTAAACTTAATTCTTTTATGGAATTTTTTTTTTTTGAACCACTGTAGCTTCTATATTGTTTATTGCCCCAGATTTGGGGGAGTAGGGCTGCACTGTTAAAGATAGTCACCAGTGGGCCTGAGGCGCTCATTTTGTCACCCACTAAAGTAGCCTTGTAAAGCATGTCGTAGGTCTGTCATCGCAGCCTCCAGTGCAGTTTCAAACAGCCAATTCGACCTGGCAAAATAAACCTTTTGCCATGATGATACCTGTCTTTTTAAAACATATTTCACCCCTAAGGTAGGCCCTAAACAGCCAACAGGGATAGGTGCATTGTATTAAAAAAGTAAGATATGTTTTTAAGTTTTGCATTTCCTGGTAGTGAAAACTCCTAAATTGGTGTTTCACTACAGTAAGGCCTATCGTTCCCATTGGACATCATTGGGTTACCTTATTACTCATAATCAGCTTTAATAGTATAGTTGGATTTTAAGTCACAGTTCTGAAAATGCCAATTTTTGAAAATTGCTCTACTATAGAAGGTGGTGGCCCATAATCAGTAAGGCTAGAGTACACAGCCACACACATGCCAATACATTTATTTATTTTTTATTTCATTTAATTATTTTATGCTTCAAAGTGAGAACTCAATTTATGAGACTGATCAATGGTTAACACAAAACCAAAATACAAACTTTTTTTAAAAAACACACCAGTTTTTGCACATACATCACATATATTACATATATTATACTTTAAACTTCTTAGACACCACAAAATATGACATAAACATGACATATACAACAAATCCAACATTTGTTTTAAAACATGAACAAGCTCAAGTTCCAGATTAAAAAAAAAAGTGAATGATAAAAAAGAAATAGAAAAAGGAAAAAAGAAGAAAAGGAAGCCCAAGTTGGTTGCAAATTTCTTTAAGAAAAATAATTTGACTCTACTGTCACCATAACATACTTGGAGCTAGAACCCAGGACATTATACGCTCCTGATATGTCTAGACCAATTTTCCTCCAAGAAAAGTCCCTTTTTTTCACTTTAGCAGGAGGATAACCCAACGTCCTCTGTGATTTATCACTCTATGCACACAATAAACACTCTCTCACCATCCTCTTCACATCTTTGTCCAACCCCGGCCACCAGTATTCTGCTCTTACCCTCTGCTTGGTTGCACTCATGCCACCCTGGCCTTTGTGAGCCAGCAATAAGATGCGTGCTCTTAATGCTTCTGGTGATATTAATAACTCCCCTCTAATCAAAATTCCATCTTCCATAGATAATTCCATCCTTACATTCTGGAATGACTCCAGCTTCTGAGAAGCCTTTCCTTTGGCCAGCCACCCAACAGTCATGTGCCCCACAACCTCTTGTAAAGTCACATCATTCTTAACAGCTTGCAACCATTCCTCATGCCCTATGCGACCCTCCATAATGACGTACACATTGACAACCAATTCCCTACCATCACCAACCTCTTCATTGCTTGGGTCGCTTATTGGCAGCCTCGACAAACAGTCGGTCACTACATTCTTTTTGCAAGGAATATATTCCACGGTATACGAAAATTAGAACATTCTTAGAACACAACAGAAAATGCTGGATGACGCTTGAATCGTCCCTCTATTTGTAAATGCATCAACTAAGGAGTGGAGATCAGTACGAACCAGGAATTCTGTTCCCAACTCAATTTTTTTTAAATGATTCACTCTCCACCAATACACCAGAGCTTCCCTTTCTATTGTAGAATACATACGTTCAGCATACCTCAGTGGTCTCGAAGCAAAAGCTATGGTCATTTCCTTCCCTTGCCTCAGTTGTAAGTGTACAGCACCCAAACCTATGGCACTGGCATCCGTACACACAATGCTTTTATCACTTGTATCATAAGGCTTGAGTGCAAGAGCAGATGCAATTTCCTTCTTAAGCTGATTAAACTCCTGCTCAGATTGACACACCAATCAAATCTATCATTCTTCGAAATCAACTTACACATACATACAGTTTTTTCCACGAACCTAGGGATGAACCCTAAATAATATTCTGCTAGTCCTAAAAAGGAGTTCAGCTTATCTTTGTCCCATGGCGATGGTGCCTCTTCAATGGCCTTCACCAACTTTAACTTTGGTGACACACCCTTTTCATCTAACCAATGTCCAACATACTCCACCCCTTTGTCCCAAATATTACGCTTTTCCAACTTTATGGTCAACCCTCTTTTATGTAATATTTCCAGCTCTGTAGACAAGATTTCATTATGTTTTTCCTTATTCTCTGCAATATGTCGCCATGAAAATAAGTTACATTACTCTGCCCTTTGCGTAACTAGTGCATCACCCTCTGGAACACAACAGATGCTAAAGCCAGTCCAAAGGGTATGCGCTTGAGCCTGAATGCTCCTCCAGGGGTGACAAATGATGTGAGATGATTCTTTGAGACAGGGAGCAATGCAATCTGATGATAGGCAAATGACAAATCCAAGGTAGAAAATATCCTTGCCCCCTTGATTGTTGTCAGTATCTCACTGATATTGGGTAGAGGATGTGTGTCCACCCAAATGGCGTCATTAAGGTCGCTCACATCTATCCACATCCTCAACTCTCCATTTGTTTTTTAGCTAAAACCAGTGAGGCTAACCATTCCAACGCCTCAATTTCCTCGATAATGTTTGCTTCGCACAGCTTTTTCCACTACTTCCTCAAATGCTCCCTCTTGACTAAAGGCACAGTGTGAACTTTGTGCACAGTAGGACAAACACCCTCCTTTGAAACGATTTTGTGAGCAAAACCTTTGAGCAAACCAAACTTTCTTGGGAACTTTCTCTTGCCACTTTATTTCACCCACGAAATTCACATCTGACAATGCCCCCAACACCTGATCGGGATGATTGGGATCCAGCCTTATCAACAAGTCTCTGTTGAGGCCACGACAGCAAACATTACCCATCCTTGGCAACGTACACCGTGGAATAGGTCTCCTTGCCCTGGAATTCAAAAATGCTTTCAAAGTACCCTAACAACTCTATGGGTTTGTTCCAGTATGCCACAAGGTTGATATCTGGCTTAAACATTTTATGATCAGGAAATTTATCCAGATATTCCTCATCAATCAAAGTGTAATGGGCACCCGAACCAGCCCTTGCTTGCACCTCTACCACAGCCACCTTAATTGTACAATAATGATGCACCATATCAGTACCATCGTATAACTTTATACGATTTTGTGTAAAATTATGCAAGTATAGATAAAAGCTCAAGGTACAAGAGAAATACAAAATGGGACAATAACATGTTAAAAAACATTTTCATTGGTAAACAGAAGAGCAGAAGCAGCATCATATACAAATCATCTGTAGATAAGTGTCACTATATATGATGACTCTCTGGGAGAATCTGTAAAAACAGACAGGATGGAGATAGTAGCGTCATACAAAGGATACACATCAAAAAATGTTAATATCTAGAGCTAAAAACTTCAGCCAGAAACCGGAACACATAAAAACAAATTGTGGATGTAGATAAAAGCAGCAAATATAAAAAGGCGGGTACAACCTGCTAAAGCTGAAGACATGGCTTTTTGGAAATTAGATCTAGTCCTCTTTTATCAGAGCCGTTTGCAAGCGCCCTGAGACTCTTGTGAATGATGTGTGCGTGATACAAATGCTCTTGACTTGACTTGACTTGACAGGGCTGTGATTGACAGGAGGGGCCTAATTAGTGTAGGAGAGTAGGATCTGCTTCACATGTTTACCCCCACTTTTTGCTGGTGTTTCACTGTTTTTCGACTTTGATCTGGCTGGGACCCTGCTATTCAGGGCCCCAGCCTAGCTGCTTCCTGTCTAAAATGATTCTTTAGGTACAGTTCAGATTGGAACTGAAGTGCCCTTGTAAGCCCCTAGTATATAGTATACTATGTACCCAGGGCATAGGTACCCCAGAGGCCTGCCAGGGGCTGAAGCATGTATTATGCCACCCCTGGAAAGCCACCCAAAATAACACCACAGCTCTGCTACTGCAGCCTGGGTAAGGTGGTGCATGCACCCCTTACAGAGATATGGTTCACTATATCTCACCCTATACCCACATATAAACCTATAAGTCACACCTATGGCAGGCCTTATCAATCCTGAAGGCAGAGTTCTTGGTTCCTATGTGAGAGGGTGCCCCTGCATGAGCAGAGCCCCTCTGCAGCGTTCGGAGACCCTTCTCTGATGCTGTTGGTAGTGCAGCCTGACCATATACTCTTAAGTGCATTATAACCAAACGGTAAATGCTAACTTTGGACTGGCTGCACGGAAACATGTTGTGTTTGGTGTCAAACATCTTGAAATCATACCCCCACCAGTAACTGGTGTGGGCGTATGATCCCACCCTTCTAGAGGGAGAGACATGACTGCACTGGTATACCCGGTAGAAACTTAATAGAGCCCTGGCATCACAAAATGGATGCTACAGCCACAGACACGGGTCTGGCCTCCTGCTGCGGACTGAAACTCTGACAGGGGAGGCCTGGACAATAGGTTTCCTGTCACAGGGAGGTGTAACCACCTCCCAGACAGGCTGATGTGTATTGGGGCTGGGTGGAAGAACCCTCTGAGTGCTTTGAAGTCCTGCACTGGGGGCACACTTGGTGTCCCTGTGCATAGTCCAGCTCAAACCGGTTCAGAGGCTTCCAGCCCCTGCTCTGGCGTGAAACTGGACAAAGGAAATGGGTGTAGCCACCCCTCTTTCCAAACCCTCCCATAGGTGGGTCCCCAGAGTATGTCCAACCCCCTACCTTAGTATAAGTATGGGACCCCTGTCCTTAGGACTTTAGATTACCCTGGACGAAACTCTGACACTGAATCCTGGATCTTCGACGCTCTGCTCAAGACCAGAGGACTGAAGAAATCTCCCTTGGGGTCAAGGCGTGACTCCCCTGCTTGGCAGGCACCAATGAAGCAATTTGCCGGTCTGTATCATTGAAGCTTCCGTCGGACTCCGAAGTATTTGCAGCCCAAGAAGAGGATTTCCAGACATCTCAGAGGCCGTCCTGAGTCCCCAGCAAAGCTGAGATCCACAGCCCTCGTGAGTAGTGTGGAACCGGAACTCCTGGTCACCGTGCATTTCTGCAAGTGCATTGACTTCTCGACGTCTCTTGAAGTTGTGCTTAAGCTGACTTGTAGCCCCCATCTCAAGCACTAAATCCACCAAAGATTGTTGGCCTGGTCATTTTGAGTGACCCATGGGCTGCCATTTTGTGTTTCATCTTGAGGTCCCTTTGCGAGCCCTGATCAGTTGACTGGTGGGTCCCTGAGGGGGTAACTTTGCATTTCCTTGGGCTGTCGTGGTTGCTCCAGACGTGCCCTGACTCCCATCCAAGTGGTGAGTCCCACAGACCTTGCTGGTCTGCACCGAAGCATCTTTCTTGTTTCTGCGTGGGTTGCTGTTGCCAAGGCTTGTTGAGTCCAATCTGGGCACCTATGCTGCAGCACCCGACATCCTTTGTGGGACAGCTCAAATCCAGCTCCTGGTTGTCCTCGACGCCTCCTGGTCCTCGTGGCTGAAGAGTCAAGCTTCACCTTCTTCACCTGAAATCACCCAACATCGGTGGGCATCTGCTCATCGCCTTCCTGGTCACTGGCAAGTGACCCAGACTTTATCCCCTCTGCTTTCAGGTTCTTCTCATCTTCGATCCAGGCTTGGATCTCTTTGGACACTTCGCATCTTCACGGCAGCAGCACTTCTTCTCCAGCTCCCATTGAAATCGACGACGCGACCCGACACCAAAAGACACCTATGCACCCGGCTTCCCTGGGTGAAGTAACACGAGTACTCCAGTGCTCCCGTGGGTGCTCGCTCTAGAACTTCCTAAGTCCAAAAGGGTTTGGTCCTGACTCATTTCTAGGTGTCCCTAATCTTTAAAAATCTAACTGCTACTTTCCCCATAGAAGCTAACGGGAGCTCGCGGCTGTGTTCACACACTGCACACGGCCCTTGGGTCCCCTGTGTCACTACCTTGGGTGGTTCCTTGGGGTCCCAGAGATTCTACTGGCTCTAGGCCTTGTGTCTAGTTAAGTTGTGGTTCTTATACCACTATTATAGTATATGGTTTGGCTCGCCCCTAGGGCCTGACGTGTATTTGTGCTATGTTACTGTGATTATTGAAGTGTAACTTACGTGTTTTGACCTCTAGTCTCATAAAGAGACTAGGAGGGTGTGTTTAGTAATAAATACATATATTTTATATATATACCTGTTGGGGATATCTTTCATTTAGTGACTCAAGAGATTATAGACTGGTAAAACAAGCTGCTTTACATTCCTTCAAGACTTAGCCTGAAGGCTGCTCTCCATAGCTACCACTAGGATAGCTTTCAATAAAGGTTGTCTTTAACCTATAACCAATAAGGGGTTGTTTGGACTGATACAGGGTGCCCACTAGAACTAGTGGACAGCATACATCAGGCCAACTTCTCACATTGGTGTGCAGCGTGTGGGATTCCAGCTTGCTGTTGTTTTACCAGATAATCTCAATTGAGTAACTAACTGAAAACCATTAAAGGTACCCTAGGTACATATAATACAAGCTTTAGAATACAGTAAATTCTACTGAACTTAGAGTTGTGTGTTAAGGGATGGCACACCCTTTCTGCAACTCAAGAGAGTTTAGTATGCCACACTAGAGTAGGTAGTGCAATACACCACACCACACTAGTAATGTCTTCAAGGCCAGGAACAAGTAGGTCCTTGCCAGAAGCCAATGGGCTTCAAGATTCCCAGTATGATAGACTCCCATTCATGGAACCGAGAGCATTATGTGCAACTAGGAAACTGAAGACAGGCAAAAGTCCAACCCAGCATCTCATAAAGGTACTCAGACTGGATGACCTTAGCAGATCTTTAGGATCTGAAGGGCTAGGCAGAGTGGGTGGGACAGCACCTGAGGAAAGGCCTAGTGGTGAAATTCCCCATGACCTGACCTCTGAGGCTGGCCAGGCAGATAACAATAATCTGGACCTGGAAAATCCAGTTCCCTAGACAATGATGGAGAGGACCAAAATGGACTCTTCTTTGTCCCTCCTTGGAGAGTTGGTGGTGGGCCAAGAAGGTCAAGATCTTCCTCCAGGGAGTCTAACCCTTCTAACTCATCTGTAGGGACCTCAATCTCCTCTCATAGGAGGGAAACCTCTCAGGCGAGAAGGGAGAGACTGCTTAAGTATGAGGAAGCTCATCTTGAAATCATAAGAAAGCAGGTAGCCCTAGATATGGAGGCCCTAGAGCTCTACAGAGCTAGCAAAAAATGGTACTAGAGTCCCATGGTGGCAGCAACATCCCTAGAGATAGGGAGAGGTCTCATGACCATAGAAACCTGAATAAGATTGTCCCTCCCTACCAAAGTACAAAGGGTCCCCCAGGAGCAGTGGGCAGCAATCTTATGGCTCTCCTTTGCAGGTAGAGATAAACTCCTCACTGTTAGAGAAGATGAGTCAGATGATTACAACAGTCTGAAGAGTGCCTTAATTGATGGGTTTGGCCTAACCACTGAACAATACAGGTTAAAGTTCAGGGAAACCCAAAAAGCACAGACTCAGGATTGGGTAGACTTTGTAGATTGTGCTACTAAGGCTCTGGAAGGTTGGTTACTTGGAAGTAAAGTGCATGACTCTCAAGGGTTGTACAATTTGATTATGAGGGAGCAGATCCTTAATAATTGTCAGAATCAGCTGTTGCACCAGTACCTGGTAGACTCAGATCTGACCTGTTCCCAAGAATTGGGAAAGAAGGAAGACAAGTGGGTCAGAACCAGGGTGAGGCAGAAGGTACATAACTAAAGTGGTGAACCCAAGAAGAAAGATCCTAAAAATTCTGCCAAGGGTGGGGAGAAGGGTAAGGACCAGAAGTCTTCACAAGGCCCCCAAAACTCTTCTTCAAATGGGGATTCACAGTCTAACAAGGGAAAGGGCTAAAAGAAACCTTGGTGCAAAATCTGTAAACATAAACCTCACTGGACCAGTGACTGCACCATGTCCAAAGAATCGACTCCAGTCACCATTGCCCCTAAGGCAACTGTTCCTCCTAGTACAGCTACAATAGGTGGTGGTTCTGAGATGGACTCTGGCCTAGTCAGAGTTCCAACTCAGGCTGTGTTAGTCTGTGATGGGGGCATGGATATGTCCCCCTTTGTGAGTCCCAGTAATCTGGGCAAACACAGACAACAGCCTTTAATAAATGGAGTAGAGGCTTGGGCATTCAGGGACACAGGAGCAAGTGTCACAATGGTGACAAAAGATCTTGTGGATCCTGGGCAGATTATACTTGGTGAAATGTACCAAGTGACCAATGCTAGCAATGTCAGAACAGACCATTCTCTGGCAGTTGTTAACTTCTCCTGGGGAGGGGTAACTGGCCTTAAGAAGGTTGTGGTAAGTGCAGACCTACCAGTACAGTGCTTGCTTGGCAATGATCTAGAGACTTCAGCTTGGGCTGAAGTGGAGCTCAGGACACATGCAGAAATGTTAGGGATCCCTGCTCATGTCTTTGCTGTGACTAGGTCACAGGCCAAAATGTCTAAAGCTGGACAGGCCCTAGATTCAGGAATAATGGACCAGGTGCCTCCCAAGAGCAGTAGGGTAAAGGCAGTGCTCCTCAGTGCTCCCGTGGGTGCTGGCCTTAGATCTTCCTAAGTCCAAAAGCGGCTTCCACTGGGTGGGTCTGCTCTTTAAGGAATATTGTCTCCGGGGCAGCTGGGACTTGTAGCCCTCAAACAGGCTCACTGCAAATAAAGGAAATAAAACATAAGAAACACAATATTGGCAATACACCTTGCCTAAACTCAATGTCCATGGGTGGAGCAGCACATCCACCACCATGCAGAGTGTACCATATGCCTGTTACCCCTTGTGGTAACTCCAGTATGGCGGCAGTATGAGGCAAACCAGAAGGGAGTGCGCAGGCATGGTTGGGGCAGGCACTATAATGCACATCGACGTGGTGCTAAGAGTACTCCCCCCCACCCCTCCCTCCAGCACATTCCAGGGCCCAGCTTCTGAGGTTGGAGGAGATAGAAGCGCCAAAGTAAACAAGGTGCATGCACATGGTGTGCGGGGACCCAAGAATCATTGTCCGGCCCATAGCCCTTCCAAGCCACCAAGTACCTTAAGATGTTCCTGCAAAGTTTGGCATCTACTATTGCCAGAACCTCATACTCCCATTCACCACACATCAACACTGGAGGAGGGCGACAGTGCTGGGAAGCTAATTTAAGTAGAGAGGTGTGGAACACTAGATTGATCGCAGGGCATGAGGCAGCTGCAGTTTGTAAGTTATGGGAGTCACTTGCCGTATTACTTGATACAAGCCTATATACTTAGGGTGGACAATGTTTTTGTATTTTAAGGTTATGTGACACGTGGATACCCAGACCTTGTCACCTGGTGGATAAACAGGGCCTGGACAATGTTTCTTATCATACTGCTGTTTGCATGCTGACTTGCCTTTTACTAAGTGCTCATAGATTTGTGCTTGTGTCTGATGGATGTGTTGTAAGGTGTCTTTGACAGTGGGTGTGAGGTCTGCCGATCGAGGTACAGTGATCTGTAAGGTACCCAAACAATCCATAAAAAGGAATCATGCCAGTGGAGGTGTGATAGGAGTTGTAGTATGCCATCTCAGCCAGCAAGAAAAGCGAACCCCAAGAGTCTGTGGCTTCCTCTGCATAACACCTTAAATTCTGCTTTGTAGTCTTGTTTAAGCATTCTGTTTGACCATCTGTTTGCGGATGGTGACTGGTAGATAAAGAAGAGGAGATATGAGGGGCTTTACAATATGCATGTCAAAATGGAGAGGAAAACTGGAAGCCTCGATCCAAGAGGATCACTTTTGGTAGCACATGAAGTTGAACTATATCGTGTAAAAGAAGGGTCGCTAGTTGACTGGATGTTGGTAGATTTGTACAAGCGATGAAGTGGGCGCATTTAGTGAGACTGTCCACAATTAAAAGGATTTCTGGGCAATGCTGTGCTTTTGGAAGACCAGCAATAAAGTCTGGAGTTATGTGTTCCCATGGTTTCTGCAGAGTTGGGAGGGGAATAATAGACTTCTAGGCTTGGAATGATCAGTTTTATTTCTTGCACATATGTCACACTCAGCTACCACAATTTTGATATCTTTTTTCAAGGTTGGCCAACAGAAGTGTCTTTGGACAAATTCTGTGGTCTTTGGAAAACCTGGATATCCTGCTGTAGGGTTGGCATGTAACCATTGGAATACAGTGTGTTGTAAGTCTGTAATGGGGGACAAAAACACGAGAGCCATGTAAAGGCAATCCTTCAGTAATGGTTCTTTTTAGATGTTTGTGAAGCCATTTTTGGCAATCCACTATTTTGAAATGATCTCGAAGGGTCTAAAAAGAATTTGTTGGTGTTGGTGAATCAGATTACTTTATCGGGGATTATTATGGACTGAGGAGGTGCTCTTGTATGGGTTGCTGTGGAATCCAGTTGGGATAGTACATCTGCTTTTTCATTGTCTGTTCCTGGTCGGATGGTCACTACAAAAACAAATTCTGTAAAAAACAGCATCCAACGCAATTGTCGTAGCATTAAAAGTCGAACTGCACTCATGAACTGTAGATTGCGGTGATCCGTAAAAACTGTGATTGTGTGTGTAGCTCCTTTCAAGTAGTGTCCCCACTCCTTGAAGGCATCCCTGATTGCCAAAAGTTCTTTCTCCGCAATGACATAATTTTGCTCAGCTTCATTGAGCTTTCGAGAAATATAAGCGAATGGATGTAGTTACCCTGTGTTGCGGTGTCTTTGCGAGAGTTCTGCATCAAGAGCGACTCCATTTCAACGATAAAAGGGTGTTCTACATTGGGATGGGCCAAGATTGGTGGTGTGGTGAAAGCCTTTTTAAGAGTTTTGAATGCTGTATCAGCTTCAGGGAACCACACAGATTGTTCCTTTTTTCGTACAGTATGGTGATTGGTGACACTGTTTGTGAAAAGTGGTCAATAAAGCGAGGATAAAAGTTGGCAAAGCCAAGGAAACATTGTACATCTCATACTGACTTGGGCGTGGGCCATTCAACTACTGCTCGTACCTTTCTTTCTGACATTTGCATACCTGAAGGAGTCAATATAATTGGGAATTCTCATTTGCTCAGTTTGCAATACAAATGATTGTTCTGGAGAGCCAGCAAGATCTGTTTGACATGTAGTTCTGATCCATTGTTTGAAAATATTAGTATATCGCTCTATTGTAAATTAGTCCAGGTAGTCGCGTAGGACAAAATTTAGAAAGACTGAAACGCAGCTGGGGAGTTGCAGAGGTCAAAGGGCATTACAGCATATTCATATACGCCACAATGGTTTTGAATGCAGTTTTCCATTCATCTCCAGACGCATTCAAACCAGATGGTACACCCCTGTTAAGTCCAACTTTGTATAAATAACAGCCATTTAGCTTGAGCCAGGGGAACTAGGATAAGAGGTTATGGATATCTGTTTTTGATGGTACTTTTATTTAATGCTCGATATTCTATGCATTGCCTCATGTCTCCATTGGCCCGAGAAACAAAGAAAAGAGGAGAAGTGGCTGGGGATTTGGAGGGGCAAATATTGGTCAAGATATACTCTTAAATGTTGGGTTTCCTGGTCAGATAAAACATAAATATGACAACTTGGAACAGTAGCACCAGGTATCAAGTCAATTTAACAATCCTATGGTCTTTAAGGTGGTAATACTTCAGCCTCCTTTTTGTCAAACACATCCATGAATTGGTTGTATTAATATGGTAAGTTAATGTCTTTCTCTGCAGCTGTGGCAATTTGAAACACAGGAGAGGGGCTATGATCATTTGCCTTGTGATGGAAACAAGTATGTTTAACGAATGACAAAGTGAAATTTATTATGTTTTTCATCCAGTCTATGTGAGCATTGTGAAGATCCAACCATGGCATCCCTAAAGTAATGCTATATCGATGGACTTGAATTACATTGAGTGTGATGCTTTCAGAATGACTCTCTTTTGTTCTTTGGTCCAAACACTCCAAGCGTAGCAGTATGATTTGTGATATAACAAGACCCCAGGACAACACTTTCCCATCAACGGCCTGCACCATTTCTGGGACTATCTTTTTGATACAGGGGATAGTTAGCTGTCAAGCAGTCTGGGCATAAATAACATTTCCTGTGGCTCCTGAGTAAATAAGAGCACTCACCTTATAAGTCTGTTCACAAACGTGTAGATCAAGCTCAATTTGTCAATATGCCATTTTGGATGGAGCGATAGGGATCATAACCTGGGAAGGGAGAGTTGTAACACCCAAGTGTAACCCTTCTTTACTACTTGGGCTGCCGAATTTTCAACTCCAGTATCTAAGCTTGGTACTTTTTTCTTGGGTGGTCGAGTCTTGTTTCTTAGTTTTTCTGGGCACTCTTTAACAAAGTGTCCTTTGCGACCAAGGTATAGACATTTGCCGTTCTTACAACGTAGTTCTTTTTCTACTTTAGTCAAAGGTTGACGTATTGTCCCTATTTCCATGGGCTATCAGTGTGTATTTGCTGGGTCTTCATCTTGTCATATCGTCAATTAGATTTCTCAGATTTTCTCCTTTCCCCTTTCCTTTCTGAGAGGCGGTCGTCTAGCCATAATGTTAAGTTAATAAATTCTGAGCAAGAAGTGGGTTGAGGGTCAATTTGTGCTAGAATGCCTTTCAGATCATCCTTTAAGCCTTGATAAAAAAGAGCTGATCTCTTTTTCTCAGGCTACAATGTTTCTGCTATTAGGAGGTTAAACTGCGCTACGTATGAAACCAAGTCCTTAGTACCTTGTCACAACTCTAAAAGTTCACGGTCAGCAGATAAGGTGACTGTCCTTTGATCAAATTTTGTTTTTGAATTCTTGTACAAACCGTCTCCAATTATATAAAATTGGCTATCCTGGCGAACTAGTGGCACTGTCCAGGTAGCTGCATCTCCAGACAGGTGGGATATTAGAAATGCTATGTGGGACTGTGGGTCTGGGAAGGCGCTAGGCCTGCATGTATAATGTAGCTCTACATGGCTGAGAAATCTACTTTTCCTGGATTCCCTAAAAACTGCTCAGGAGCGGCTAGAGGTATTTGCATAGGACCTGTTAGAGAGATGTTAGTGGGTTGTGACTAACCGTGGTGAGGTCTTTTAACAAGCTTATTCAAACAGTCCCATGGTGGGAAAGGAACAGCAGGGAAGGAGACCTGTAATAAAAATGTTTAGTGTGCAATGATAAATGTTAACTGACATGAATTATGCTTTGCGTTTTGGTATTTCCAGTTTATACTTGGTAGCCTTTGTACTTATATTTTGCACAGTGTTACGCCAGAATATAATGCTGGCTCATAGTCAGGTTCATGTCACACCCGCAATCACTAAGAAATCATAAGTTTACTAGGTGTTTGTAGTAACTGCGTAGTCAAGTAAAGATTTTTCAGTTCCTTTATTTCAAGTATATCTTCTTCATGCAGTAACCTCCAGCAGAGTACCAACAGCAACTGCTGTTTCTTAGAACCCCATAGAACAACCATTCTAATTACATCATCAATGCCCTGGAGGATTTATTGCATAGGACATCTTCAAACATCCCTCTCCTTATCATAACACAATGAAAATATAACAGATGAAACAATTCAAACACAGGGGAATACAATGAATAATAAGTACAGAAAATAATAATAAACATTTGAGATGACAAAGGAGATTATAACTGAGTTGCATCGACAAGGAATTTGACCTTACACAGGCTGCCTTTACTCCAAACTCTTCCATCGCTCAATTGAATAACAGAATGTCTTACTTTAACCACTTTTTGAGGTTGGTAAAATTTACTTTCTCCTTTCCCTACGTGACCAGACTTCCTCACAACCACCCAGTCACCACAACTCACATCCAGCTCCTTAACCCCTTTCCTGTTGTCATAAATTATCTTATTCAGCCTCTGAAACTCCATTGCCCTTGCAGACATGCACTCACGATCCACCCACACCTGGTCCTTTGTAAACAACCGCACAGGCAATACCTTCGATGCAGGCTCTCTTCCCTTGAGAGCCACAGATGGAGACACACCCATCTCAGAATGTGGGGTAACTCTATGGGCCCAGACCATGCTGTCCAATTCACTCTCCCATGCGAGACCATTGGCCAAAGATAACCAGATATTCTCCATGATGATTCTATTGACCCTCTCCACTAATGCATTGGCCTGCGGCCTAAACAATGCCACTCTTTCATGTTTAATGCCAAGACCCTCAAGGAAACTCGTCATGACCGTAGCAACCAGTTACACACCGTTATCAGAAACTCGTACCTTGGGAATCCTTTCTTCCAAGAACACTTCCTTCAAACATTCCACCACACTCCGACTTGTGATTTCTCTCATGGACTTAACCACAAACCACTTGCTATGGTAATACACAAGAACTGCCAAAAACTTGTCTCTTACACCCAGCTTATCCACTGGACCGATAAAATCCAAAGCCACTTTTTCCATGGACGAGTAGGAATTTCTATACATCCCAAAGGTGGCAGCCTAACCACCTTGCATTTGTCGCTATTGCCACAGGCAATACAATCACTGACTACTTTCTCAATCGCCTTGTCCATATTTGGCCACCAAAAAGACTGCCTCAACCTTTTCTTCGTTAAACTCCTTCCCAAATGGCCTTCATGAACAATCTTCATAATTCTACCCCTAAAAACCCTTGGAGGCATGATGCAACTACATCACAAAACCTTATCCCCATGAACGCTCAATTCATCTTTGACCACAAGATATTGCTTTAAGGACTCACCAAGAACATTCAACTCTTGCCATCCATTGCTAATCAGAAACTTTAATTGCTTATATTCAGCATCATTGAGGATGCCATCGTTCCACTCGTCCTGTCTCAAAGCTAACTCCTCAGCAACATGACTGACAATCAATTTGTCCAAAGAGAACACATCTTCTTCTTCAGTCACTGGCAAACGAGACAAACAATCGTCACCACATTTCTGTTTCCTCTGATGAATTCCACACAAAAATTGAGGTCAGTCACAGATAACAACCATCTGGAAATGCGGGGAGTTACACTAACTTCAAGTCCCCTACCACACTTAAATACATGTAATAATGGCTTGTGATCAGTCTTAAGTGTAAAGGGCAAACCCTAAAGATAGTATCTAAAATATTTCAAACCCCAACAACAAGCCAGTGCCTCCTTCTCAATGGCTGAATAAGACAATTCAGCCCCTTGCAACCTCCGTGAGGCAAAACCAATAATCTTCTCCTCATCATGCACTTTTTGTGTCAAAACTGGGACTAAACCCACATTACTTGCATCAGTTGTCGCAGTAGTTTTTTTTGGTGACATCGAAATGCCCCAAAGTATGTGCGGTGGCAGGAGACTGTTTGAAAGTAGGCAAATGCAGCATCACAATTTGTTCCCCACACATACACTGCTCCTTTTTTCAGTAAAATCCTCATAGGTTCAACCACATCAGCAAGGTTAGAAAATAATTTGGAACAGTATTCAGCGAGTCCTAAGAAACACTTCAATTGTTCCTTATCCTCAGGTCGTGGTGCGTCCACAATGGCTTTCACAATGCATTTTTTAGGTTTAATGTCTTCTGCAGAGATCTCGTGACCTAGATAAGACACCTGCTTCCTCCGGAACTGACATTCTTCTCCTTTTACAGTCAGACCATATCTTTCCATATTCCTTAATACCTCCTTTAGTAGGTCATCAAGTTCACTCTCCGATTTTCCCACCACCAATACATCGTCTTGAAAGCACAACACATTTTGCATACCGTGTACAATTTTGTGCATAACTCTCTGGAAAACTGCAGAGGCCGATGCTAAGTCGAACGGCATGCGGCACTAATGATACACACCAAGAGGAGTTGCAACAGAAGTTAGTGTTCTAGACAGACTCTGGATGCAAGTTCACCTGGTGATAGACTGCTGACATATCAAGAACGCTGAATACCTTTCCACCCCCCATCACACTCAACATCTCTGTGATATTTGGTAACAGTTGGCGATCTACCCACATATTCTTATTTAAATCATGCAAATCAATGTAGAGATGAATCTTACTGTCCTTCCGTCCCTAAATGATGAAGCAATATGGCTTACCTTCTTAAGGGGCCATACCTATGTCCAGCAATGGCTAGCATGTAGGTGAAAAAAATATTTGTCCACCTCTTCCATGGAATGACAGGTTCCCCAGGGAGTGGTAAAAAACTTGCAGGAGGAGACATACTTTGTTCTGCCATTTTTTTCTGTACAGAAAAAATAACAAAGTAAAATAATAAATTACAATAACAAATTTAAACAATACATTAAAATAACAACTCAAAACAATTACCTAAAATAATAACAATGCACTTAATCTTAACTGTAATGCACATGTTAAATTCAAACTGTTCCTCAGTCTTCTTTCTCTGCAATCTGTAGTCCACTTTACAAGTGCATCATATAGTCTTCCTTCTATGCAATTTGTATTCCTCTGTATACTTCTGTGTGCATAGTCCTCTTTCTATGCCCATGTAAGAGTGGCGTGTGAAGAGACTGTTGCAAGTATGACGGGTGAAGAGGCTGCTGGAACCAGGAAACAGGAAATAGGGATCGCAAAGATGATTGCAGATTGATGGTAAGCTTACTTCCAGCTATAGTGAAGCGTGCAAGCCATTGAGTGTATTGCTAGGTGATGAACGCACGAGCTGCTACGTGGCCAGCAAGCGCAGCTGTGATTAATTGAAAGCGAAAGGCATGAGCGCACCTTCTCGAGCTGTGCGGGGGAGGCAGCACAGCTATGAACAGTTCCAATGAAGCAACGCAAACAGCAAAGAATAAACCCACAATATGTATGCATGCCTTGACCACCTAAATGAATGGTGCGGAACACAACACAGTAATCCTGACAGTGGGAAATCACGGCCGGCTTCCGCAGCCGCACCGTGAAGGAAGTTTGTGAGGCCGCACTCGAGCAGATGGAGTTGCGGCAGGCCTGAGATGAAGGCCGCGTCAGCACTCCAGAGCTCGAGGCAGACGTTGGAAAGGCTCGAGCCGCAGTGTGTTCTCGTTAATAGGCAGTAAAAAGGGTCAAAATAAGGCTAGCAAAGGCAATACCAAAACCCAAGGACCCAAGATGAAACTTGAACTGCCAATATTGAACAGTCTGTCATAAATACAATTCAGAGTAACTCCAGCGTAACCCCAGTCCCCCAGTACAAGACACCTCTAACCCAGTTGCGGTTTTCTTGTTTCCTGCCTTAAATACAGTTGAGGGTACTCATGCCCCACAAGGTACAAACTATCGATTTGAAGCACAGCTTTTTCTTAGCAATGGTCCAGACTCCAGGTTACAGCGCTTTTCCAGGGGTGGAGGTTACTGACTGGTAGCTGCCCCCTGCTTAGCCTGTAAGTCGCTCGCCACCAAAATCTGTAGTAACTGTGTAGTCAAGTAAAGAGTTTCTCAGTTCCATTATTTCAAGTATATCTTCTTCATGCAGTAACCTCCAACAGAGTGCCATCAGCAACTGCTGTTTCTTAGAACCCCACAGAATTACCATTCTAATTACATCATAAATGCCCTGAAGGATTCATTACATAGGACATCTCCATAGTGTTCTTTCACACTACATGCAAAGCAAAATGGTGCGATAATCGGTACTTGCACATGAGCATGCTATAAGTCACTCTGATCCTTCTCAGTGAAAAGAAACTAACTGAGCACTGAGCCCGAAGCTTCCCTCAGACACACTGTAAATATACTTGCGTGAATCAAGTGAAGCCCTAAAAACATCGGGGTGATCTAGTGCTCTGCTTCAGGACAGTAAATCAACTCCCAAGTGTGCATTACGTCACAACCATCAACAAGGCACACAAGAATCTGCTTGCCGGCTTACCGCCCAGAGCAGTGCCGCTATTCTTACGTGAATTCTTGCCTGTCAGGAATTGAAATGCAGCAGGAGCCGGACAATGGGATAGTCAGGAACCAGCTCGATGTCTCAAGATCTCGCCAGGCTGTCAGCGGACTGCTTGACGCTGCGGGAAAGACAGGCGATCCTGCACCAGCAAGAACGTCTGAATAGTCAGTGGCTTCCACTGGGTGGGGCCGCTCTTTAAGGAATATTGCCACGCTCAAGATGGCCACCTCCGGGGCAACTGGGACTTGTAGTCCCCAGGCACACTGCAAATAAAGTTAAAAAGGGAGCATCAAACATGAGCAACACAATAGTAGCAATACATCTTTCCTAAAATCAATACCTATGAGTGGGGCAGTGAAGTCACCACCGCACAGAGTGAACCATATGCCTTTTACCGCAAGGGGTAACTCCAGCATCATGGCAGCATGAGACAAACCAGAAAGAAGTGTGCAGGCTCCACTGCTTGGTTGGAGTGGGTCCTTGAGCACTCACTGCCATAGCACTGACAGCAATATAGGCCATGCCTAGTTTCTCATAAATGATCAATGTGGGTGTACCTTGCCCCACACCTTGGAGGCCCCTCATAAACATGTTTTCCACCACCTGGATAGTGGCAATATTTGCATATCCCCAGATTTCACAGCCAAACGTTGCCACAGGGATACCCTTGGCTTTAAAAACATTTAACATAGTCTGAATTGGCTTGTGCCCCAGGGAACTAGAAAAAGCATTTAGACTCACAATAGCCCTCTTAAGACAGCCAGTGTTCTTTCTAATCAAGGGCTGCCTGCTAAAGCCTGAGTCTAGTAAAACCCCTAAATAGGTCAAATTATCCACCTTACTTAAGACCTCCCCTTGCACTGAAAAGCAGGAGGATTATGTCTTCTTAGGGCCTACCACCATAAAATGAGATTTTTTAATATTAGTTACCAAATCCAGATCATCAATAAATAGGATAAAAAAATCAAAAAGTTTCTGAAGGCCTCTTTCTGGCTGTCCGTTCAATCAGGACTGTATCGTCTGCAAAGAGAAGAGCGGGGAGCAGACACCCACCCACTCTCGGAATGTCAAGACCCCGCTCAGATAGCCCCCCTTCCATATCAGTAGCAAATCCAACTTTACTGATTTGTAAAATAAATTCTTCCTCTTGACCTCCTAAACCTTCCTCACCCAGCATACAAACCAATCCCTTTGATTTAGAAGGATAACCTACCTTTTCTTTGCAAACTCTAGCAAAATGTCTTTTGGTTGGCTTCCTGCACATTTGCCCAATGGCAGTACAATTCTGCTCAGTAGCTAAGTGCCCCTTCAACCTTCACTTATAGCATGAAGATCCCTTTTGATCTGACCAACTTTGATACAAGGAAATAGCTTCCCTTTTGTTCTTTACTTTACTAGATGAGTTAGTTCGCACCACTTCCGCTTCACTGTACAACTCAATACCATTTCCTTGAGCCCTTTCACAGTTTTTCTCTGCCCTCTTTGCTATATCCTTTGCCTTCACCAGGGTCAAGTTCTGTGTGTTCAGCAGCTTTTCTTGCATGGGATTGTCACCAGTTTTCTGCACCAGTTGATTGGGCAGCATTTCATCCACAAAACCTTTGTAGCGGCTAGTGGACGCCAATTTTCGCGGACATAAAATTGTCTATAGATTCCCCAGGCTTTTGAGCTCTTTGCAAAAAACTAAATCTTTCCACCACCTCATTCTTTTTTTCCATAGTTTAAATCTTTTTAATGCCATTTCATAATCATCACTATCTGAATCCTCTTCATCCTCTTCGGGCACTGGCAGTAGGTGGAAAGTTGCTCGTAGTCCATGCAGGCAACAAAAAACACTGCCCAAGTCATTCATCCATGCCATGAAGAGCTGCAGCTTGTCTGTCGCTAGGCAACACTGCTAGAGTCAATACTAACGTTGAAGAACGGCGCCCATTAAAACAGACAGGTTGCCAAGCAATGTATTAGGCAATTAGCTGCTACCCACGTGACACCATGCGCATCTCCTCTGGTGTGCACGCACGCACTCAAAATTTCTGTAGGCCATGCACTTCCTGATGCTACAAGCTCATGATCCATTCGGCAGCCCCATTTTGCCCCCACTGCATGTCACTCACGTACAGGAGCTCTGAAATCTTCAGCCATGTTAGCCGTTGTAAGTACCGCTCAGCGCCTCCTCACTTGAAAGATCCTTGGCCCGAAACCCACCAACTGACTCCACCGCCACTGCTGCCCACAACCTCAGGCAATCGATCAACGACAGCGCCAACACTCTCGCCCCGATCAAGAAACCCTCCAATAGACGCTCCGACAAAAAAGCCACCTGGTTCACCACCGACCTCCAAGCATCCAAGCAGGCCTGCCGTAGGCACGAGAAAAAGTGGCACCACGTGCAGACATCGGACAGCAACTCAGCCTACAAGAGCGCCATCCGCAGACACCACCAACTCATCCAAACCACCAAAAGGACCTCCTTCAAAGAACGCATCAACAACAACGCACACAACAGCAAAGAGCTCTTCTACATCATGAAGGATCTCTCCAACCCCAACCCCAGCTCCAACTCCAACGATATCCTGCCAACGCAAGACCTCTGCGACTCCCTAGCCACCTTCTTCCACTGCAAGTTTGCAGACATCCACGACAGCTTCAACAACCAGGCCCCCCAGACAGCCACTGACACCCTAGGCTCACCGCCCCCCAGCCTCACCGGCCCCCTGCACTCCTGGACCCACGTCAATGACGACGCCACCATCAAAACCATGAACACCGTCCACTCCGGCTCACCTTCAGACCCTTGCCTGCAAGCTCCACCAGCGCACCCCATCTCCGCAAGATCATCAACAACTCCTTTGAGACCGCCACCTTCCCAGAGAGGTGGAAGCCCGCCAAAATCAACGCCTTACTCAAGAAACCCAAGGCGGACCCCAAGGACCTCAAGAACTTCCGGCCCATCTCCCTACTCCTGTTCCCGGCAAAAGACATTGAGAAGATCATCAACAGGCAACTGACCTCCTTCCTCGAAGAGAACAACATCCTGGACCCGTCCCAATCCGTATTCTGCAGCAACCACAGCACCGAAACCGCACTCATCGCCTCCACGACGATATCAGAGCCCTGCTGGACAACGGAGAAACAGCGGCCCTTATCCTCCTGGACCTTTCGGCTGCTTTCGACACCATCTGCCCCCACACCCTATGCACACGCCTCCACAATGCAGGGATCTGCGACAAAGCCCTGGACTGGACCACCTCCTTCCTCACCGGCAGAACCCAGAGTGTCCGCCTCCCTCCATTCCGATCTAAGGACACCGAGATCATATGCGGTGTACCCCAAGGATCGTCCCTCAGTCTGACCCTCTTCAACGTCTACATGGCACTGCTCACCAACATCGTCCGATCACACGACTTCAACATCATCTCATACGCTGACGAAACCCAGCTGATTCTCTCCCTCACCAAGGCCCCCACCACCGCCAAAACCAACCTCCACGAAGGAATGAAGGCCATCGCCGAATGGATGAAGAACAGACGCCTGAAACTGAACTCGGACAAGACGGAAGTCCTCATCATCGGATCCACCCCCTCCGCCTGGGACGACACATGGTGGCCGGCCGCACTGGGAGTTGCACCGACACCCACTGACCACGCACGCAACCTGGGGGTCATCCTGGACTCTTCGCTGTCAATGACCCAGCAAGTCAACGCCGTCTCCTCCTCCTGCTTCAACACCCTCTGCATGCTCCACAGAATCTACAGATGGATCCACCACAGCCACATCACACCCCACCTGAGAGACCTGCACTGGCTCCCTGTCAACAAGGGGATCACCTTCAAGCTCCTCACCCATGCTCACAGAGCACTCCACAACACCGGACCAGCGTACCTCAATGAACAACTCACCTTCTATACCCAAACCGCCAGCTTCGCTCAGCTGACCTCGCCCTCGCCACCATCCCTCGCATTTGACGTGCGACCGCCGGCGGCAGATCATTCTCCCACCTCGCCGCCAAGACTTGGAACACCCTCCCCATCCGCCTGCGACAGACCCAGGACCTTCTGGCCTTCAGGAGACTTCTCAAGACCTGGCTGTTCGAGCAGTAGCAGCACCCCCATTTCACCCCCAGCACCTTGAGACCCTCACGGGTGAGTAGTGCGCTCTACAAATGATTGATTGATTGATTGATTGATTGGGCCAGTCCAACTGCACAGCTTCTTTGCTGCCATTTCCTGCCCAGCTGACTCCTATGACAGGACGCTCTCCACTTTGGTAGCCATCCTCGTTGCAAGTGAAGAAATGGTGGCTATACGAGATAAGTTAAAATATATATTTATTTAAGATGAGAACAACACAAAGAGGGAGCCACTGGCCAGCACTCCAATTATCTATTACCTCCCTTCATTCCACCGTTTCCCTGACCACCCATCCCACATGGAATACAGGAGCATTCCATACATTTTACATGCCCCTAGATGATACAACACTGCTGTACGTGTCCTGGGACTAGGAATAGCTTGGCAGTTGGCCTTTGTGTATTCTTTCCAAACAGTGAGACAAAGGAGAACTAGTTGTTGGCAGTATGGGCCATCCTGCTAGGATGGTTGGAGTGGAGCTGTTACCTGCCATTAGCCCAATTTCATAATAACATTGTGCCACTAGAAACATTGATCAACCTTATGCAAATCAGTCACCATCCTGCTGTAATCAAAACTGTCCACCTTGAGCTTGTCCCTTCTGAGCAGGAACACAATCAACCCCATATGACTTTTGGCCTTGTAGCAGCTCAACAGATAAGTTATGTGTAGCTTAATTCCTATTGATTAGCATGTCTGGGTATACTCAACACAGTTAGGACCTCTCACTGAGAAATACAAAGAGGGATGAATGTAAAATTTGAATTAATCCCAGCCACTTGTTAATACTGTAGGCCACTTTTCAGGATATCATTGTTTTGCTTACAACTGACAGAAACCAACCTTATCCACATCATCCATGGGCTTTTTCCACTCGAAAAGTGAAGCCCAAACCGTGAGACCACTTCTGCTCTGAAAGGCAATAAAGGCAACCCTAGATCATCAGACTGGTTTCGGTCCTGTTGGACATTTTTATTGAGGTGCAGCTTTAGTTCTTTGTCTATAGCACAAAGAGGAACAGAGGACCCAGGATAGGACAGGCTCTGTCTGGGCTGCATTAAATGTATAGGTTTTTACTCACTGTGCCACCATAGATCGGGACCAAACCTATGCAAAGTGGTCATGTTTCTACTCTAATTGGAACAGCCCATCCCAAACTGACAGGTCATGTGTCCTCTGAATGGGAACAAAATCAAGCCCGGACCAGTTTCATTCTTGTTGGAACTCATAAATTATCTTTTTTATGCTTTATTTATAATTTTATGCAATAAAATTAATAAGGACAGCAATAAACCACATGGTGTTATAACACATTATAATTAGTATTACAGCAATTTATAAACAAAAGAGATTGCTTAAATTTCCGGTGGTACATGCTTGCACATATCAAAGTCGGGTGACTGGGTGCATTACAGAGGCCCAGTGCTTAATTTGTAAAAGGATAAGTGCTGGGGCTCTCGTCGGGAGGCCACTGCAGCTTGCACCTCACATAACCCATGCCAGTGCTGCCACTGACAGTACATACACAGCTACTAACCTGCATACTCCTACAAGTGTGACAAGTCAGACTATTACAGGCCGCCAAAGCCAGAAGAATGGCTTGGGAGGCAGATATTAGTCATTATTAATGCAAATTGAATAAATAACCCTCTGTTGTGTTCATACCTAAATTTGCAGGACAGCGCCACCATGTGGCAGACTGTCATAGCCCCGGTGCTGACAATAAGGTGCCGGTGCTGAGCACCGGAAAGCACCGGCTCAAATTAAGCACTGCAGAGACCTCATACTGGGACCGATACTATGAAGTGGGGCCCTAGACAGCAGGCCACCGGGAGTGTCCAGATAGAGGCGATCCAGAGTTCGCACTCAGTGCATCTGAGTCTAAAAACAGCAAGTAGTCATAGAGAGGTTGCCAGATATCCTTGGGTCTTGCATGGGGTCTGCAGTGTGGCATACACTTCGCTTGTCATATCACAATATGTCATACTGTTTAGCCAAGCTTTGATAGAGGGACAGTGCAGCACTATCTCTCTCTTTGTCAGTAGCAGGGTCATTGCAGTAAATCTGCTAGTACTTTTTGGAACATCAGTCACATAACCCAGGAGTGCCATCAGGTGGTACGGCACAATTTCCATTGAGATCATACAGAAAATTCTGTCAAACCTGTCAGAACAGAATGTAGAAATTGGAGGGCAGGTCCACATCAAATAAGGGAAGTCAGCCTCAGGGGATCTACATTTGGGACACTGGGAGGCTCCAGAGGGTTCAAGCTTGGCCTGTCCACTGGGTGCGGTGTAGGCCCTATGTAAGAACTGAAGGTGCAGCAATTTATGGCGGCGGCTAGGGGAAAACAGTTTTGTTCGTGAACAGCAGTAGAACCATTCTTTATCAGAAAGGGATGGCCCAAGTTGTGTTACCATTTCACTCTGACTTTGCCATGATGTTTATGTTTAATGGCCATACAGGCATGATAAAGTTTAGAGATCAATTGGTTGCTCTCCGCATCTGATATTAACAGGGGAGTAAAATAGTGCGCGGCAAGTGGGTAAGAGAATATAGTCTTGTGCATGCGACAGAGGATAAAATGGCCCATATGGGTGGTGTTAGCGAACCTGGTGTCATCGGTGTGAGTAAGAACGTGCCCATCTGGGAATTGGTCACCTATTGTGTGGAGTTTGTGCCATGTCAATGTGTGTTAAACCACTTTTTCTAGGGTCCAAGGCAGCCATGGATTCTGTTCAAGGGCAAGTACAGGAGAGTACAAAAGATCGCCACCCATAGTATAATAGAGTTTTCTGCAGGCCTAGCTCATGGTAGACTGTGTCTGAATGTCGGAGGGGTCTAGTTTGAGGCTCAGTGGCATTATGGATGCCAAGGGGGTTGTCCCAGCTAGGTTCACTTTCAGGTTTGGTATATGATAATTGGGTGTCCAGATAAAACCAGTAGTATGTGAACTGGCACTGTGCCATGATGAAGTATATCTGGAAGTCAGAGACAGCGTACCCGCCCCATTCACAGGGTAGGACAAGAGTGTCTCATTTAATCCGGGACCTGCAGCCGGCCCAGATAGGTTTCAATAACAGTCTTCGTAACGTTTGAAAAAAGGAATTCATCAAGGGTATGGGTATATTCAGGAATAGGTATAAAAAATGGGGGAGGACAACCATTTTAATAATAGTGATCCATTTCACCATGGAGAGGGGAAGATGGAACTAGCGATCAATCTGTATTATGAGCCTGTCCATGGATCACTTGTTCTTTGTCTCGATGTAGGGTTGTGCCCAAATATTTGGTAGGGACTTGGCACCATGGGTGAGGGTACTCACACTGTGTGGGCTTCGTGATGGAGGTGAAAGGGAACAGCTCCGATTTCATCCAATTAACATGCATGCCGGAGAACTCACTGAACCTGATAATCTAGCCAAAAAGAGGGGCCACATTTTCCAAAGGATGGCGAATAATTAATAGTATGTCATCTGCATTCATTGATAGAAGTAAGGGGCTGGTGGTAAACTGGAGGCCACGGTGCACGTGTTTGTCTTGTAAATGACGTACCATAGGGTCCATGGCGGTTATAAAAAGAAGTGGTGACAAGGGCCAGCCCTGTCTAGTATCCCTAGTAATGGCAAAGGGCTCTAAGACAGAGCCGTTCACCCACAGGCGAGCCACCGGACTGGAGTACAACAGCTCAATGAGAACAATGAAATCCCAGTGGAATCCCAGCCTTCGCAATATCACATGTAAAATGGGCCACTCCAGAGAGTCGAACACCTTCTCAGCATCGAGAAGGGCAAAGACAGTGGTCATATCCAGGGATAGTCTACTGATGACTGAGAACTTCGTGCACAAATTGAAGGAGATGGACCTACGGGGAAGGGACCCGGTTTTGACTGATGAAATGATCTGTTTCATCAAAAGGGATTGTCTATTGAAAACAACCTTGGCTAGAATTTTGTTATCGAAGTTAAGTAAGGAAAGCAACCTATAGGAGGCTCAAAGGTGGGGTCCTTCGTAGTTCAAGGAGAAGGGTAATCAGCCCTTCATGCAGCGAGGACTAGAGGATCCCGGCGCCAAGGGCCTCTGTATACATTTCCACCAAATGTGGGGCAAGGATATGTTTGTATGCCTTATAAAAAAGCATCAGCAACGCTGTCTAGGCCAGTGGCCTTGGAGCAATTGAGGCATTCAATTGCTTGGTTAATCTCTTCACTAGAGATAGGCTCACTTAGGAAAAGGCTCTGCGTTTCAGTAAGATAGACCAGTGCGGTTTCCTCTAGATATTCCCGTTGCAAGTCATCGCCCGCATCTACTCTGAGGTGTACAAATGCTGATAGTATAAAAGAAATTCATGTGTAATGTCCTCATTGCAGGTAACCCGGTCGACACCTTCCAAAGGGAGCTCTGGAATACATTCTAGGCCCCGGTTAGGTCGTAGGAGATGGGCCAGAGTGCAGCCCGGGTGCTCACCCTCCCCATATCTCTGGGCTGGGGAGTATTTACCCAAAAAAGCATTCTCCCTGTCACCTAGTTATCTGAATTCGTTAAGGAGGGTGGGAGCGCGGGTGCCGGTGAGTAGTCCCAGGACACTGGCCTCTTGATGTCACTGAGTTCGGCTTCTATACGGGCTAAGCTGTTTCAAATATCTTTGAGGACCCCTGCATGTTTAGAGATGTAGGCCTTGAAGGCACCACTTTACTCCGAACAAAGCCTGCATTGAGCTCAAAGTATTCAAGAATGGAGTTGCTGAGTAGGACCAAAAGACAGCGTCCAATAGTGCGGTGCCCAGGATGAACCTCTCCAGTCTCCCCATGAAGGGAATCGCAAGCACCATCCTCACAGGCGAATGGTCCAACAGTGTACGTGACAGATGTATGTCTGTGAGCCATAGGGTGGCCTTCGTGGATATTTGCCATAATCCAATCGTGACCACACCGTGTGAGGAGCAGAGTAAAAGGTGTATCCCAGCAGGGTAGAGTGACGGAGAAGTCATGCATCTCTATGGTTATAAGTGCCAATAATGCCTCTGAGAACACGTAGGGCTTGTGGTTTGCTACTGATGTGGATGCTAGTAGTGTCTAGTGTGGGGTCAAGGAGTAGATTAAAATTCCCACAGATTAGAACTATGTTAGTATCGAAGCGTCCCAAGAGAGAAGAGAGTTCCTGAAAAATGGAGGGCTCATCCACGTTTGGGGCATAAATATTCAATAAGGGCAGACGTGTCTGACCAGTGTGCTAGCAACAAGAACATAATGACCACTGTTATCCACAACTGTGGCATGGTGACTAAAGGGGAGGCTTTTGTGGATTAGTGTGCACACACTGTGAGAGTATGTGCTATAGCTGGAGAAGAATCTATGGGGGCCTCGGGGTTGCTTAGGGCAGGGTTTGCTGAGGGTGCGGATTGGTCTCATGCAAGAATGCTACCTTTACTAAGTGTCTGGTGAGATACGATAATACTTGCTTACCTGTGCAGGGATTATTTCGGCCGCAGATATTCCACGTCATGAATGTGAATCCTGCCAGTCGTTCCTTACCTATAGCGGTGTACAATAGAGCGAAGGTCGCAGGGCCAAAGTTGTATTTGTATAGCATCAAGTGTTCTCTTACAAGCATCCAAGTGTGTAAAAGAAAAAAGAGGCGAAAAGAAAACCCAACAGCCACATAAACCACCAAATACCTCCCCCCACTCACACTAGGAAACAGATACCTAGTGAATCCCAACAAACCCTGTAAAACAAACAAAAACCCAAAGTTTGTATTGTGGTATACACCTTGGAGGGCGGACAACGCTACTGCAGGTGGAGCTCTATCAATGAGTAAAACCTGATGTGTGTGAATATCATTTAGGTTACTGAATAGTGGAGCAGCCAGGTGATGAGGAGGACAAACCACAGCATGGAACTTTCAGCTATTAAAAACACAGAGGAAGAAGGGGTGTGACACTCAAGAACAGTTCAATCTGGCAGAAACAGATTCTCTGATGTGCGAAGTTCTGGTGGTGTACGCTCCGGGGTGGTACGAAGAGAAGGTGTTTTGTGAGGGCTTTGTTGTTTGCAAAAGGTCAAAGCTTCCGCTGGTGTGTTGAAGAACCTGGCCCTGCCATTAATACCCACCCAGACTCTGACAGGGTAGAGCTTGCCATATTGGAGTCCCTGTTTGCGGAGAAGAGCCTTAACGTCATTGAATTTGCGTTGCACTTCTCGCACTGCCAATGTGAAGTACAGGTAGAATTAAATTGTAGAGCCCTGATGCTGCAACAGGCCTTGTTCCCAGGCCAAGCACAGCACTGTGTCCCTGTAATTAAGCAGGCGAGCAACTATTGGGCACCTGGTGGGGGACAAGGGTCTAAGGATCTGTAGGCTTGTTCCACCACAAATGAAGATGTCCAATGTTGGCTACTGAAAAGGGTCTATGAGAATCTGCTCCACAAATTGGTCAGGATGACTCATGGCAGTAAATTCAGTAATTCCCACTATACGTATGTTATCTCTGCACAACCTTGCTTCAAAGTCTTAATTTTTAATGGTCTCTGACTTCAGGTGTCATTTGTCTTCTTCAGACGTTTGGTGAGGGAAACCTCAGCATCCTCCAAACTGGGATTTTGCTCCTCTGCCCCATCCAGCCAAGCATTATGATGCTCCAGACATTCACCTATCCGGTCCAGCTCCCCGCGAGAGTGTCAAATCGGGCGTCAATAACACGGAAACCAGAATGGAGCTCAGCGACAATAGCAGCAGTGCCATCCTGTAGGTCAGTAGCCTGTGTCGCACTCTGTCCATCCTCCACGTCAGACAGGGAGTCTGACCTACCCGTTACCTTGGTGCTATCAAAAGTAAGCTTGTATTGTTTCCGACCTTTGGAATGGTCTGATCACTTTGCTGTTCATTTCTCCTTAATACACACGAAGAATTTTGTACACAGATCCTTGGATAAGGGTGCATCTTTCCATCGTTGGGATAAACTTGACATTAACAAGTTTAATCAATATCTTTTAAAAACTTGTCCTGAGGAATGTGAGAGTTCGGTTGTGGAGATGAACATTGCTGTCTCCGACTGGCTCACAAATGCTGTTAACACTCTTCTCCCGCTTACGTCTAAATATCCCAGGTCACATCGCCCCCCTGCGCCTTGGTTTTCCACTGAACTGAAGTCCCTACGTACTAAATGCAAGGCTTTGGAACGTAAATGGAGGCATTCTTATTCTGTTTTACAGAAGACTATTTATAAAGAGGCTTTAAAAGAATACCATCTAAAATGTAAAACCGCTAGAGCTATTTACATTTCAAACACTGTAACACAAGCTCAGAATTGCCCTCGCACTCTTTTCTCTGTAGTCAAAAAATTGACAGGAGTGGATACCATTCCAACACCTCGACCCCTAGAGGAGGCCCAGTGTAATTCCATTGCGGAATTTTTTATCACGAAGGTCAAACGCATATATGATTCTATGAGCCCTTCTTCAAATACTGAGGAACCTGGTTCCACACAGGCTGTAGGGATCGAATCGCTTTTTCCTGTGAAGATGACACAGTGGCAATTATTTGATGATACTTCGTTTTCTATCTGCCTAAACAGTATCAAATCCGGTTCGCCACGTGACCCTGTACCGGTTAAAATTCTTAAATTACTGGATCTTGAACCGCGGAGAGTCCTTATGAGACTTTTGAACGCTTAATTTCTTGAATCCCAGGTGTTACAGGATTGGAAGCACGCAATGGTTGTCCCCCTGCTAAAAAAAGCTGGAGCGGATGTGTCCAATCTTGCCAATTTCAGACCGATATCCTTGCTACCTGTACTCTCTAAAGTGCTGGAGAGGCACGTTAACACCCAACTATACAATTTAGTGGAATCTTCGGGATTTTTGCACCCTTCCCAGTCTGGTTTTCATGCGTATCATTCTACTGAGACCGCCCTTCTCGGGGTAACGGAGAGTCTAAGACACGGTGTCGATCACGGGGGAACATCTGCACTTATCCTTTTGGATTTAAGCGCGGCGTTCGACACCGTGTCCCATTCCATTCTTTTGAACTCTCTTCGATCCCTGGGATTGGACGGTCCGGCTTTGACTTGGATTGCTTCCTTTTTAAGTGAACGCACTTTCCAAGTCTTTTCCATGAAAGCCACTTCCTCCACTTATTTATCGGCATATGGTGTCCCTCAGGGGTCCATACTCAGCCCCTTATTATTCAACATCTACATGAGATCTTTGGCCTCTATTGCAGAAGATGCTGGGCTGACTATTTTTTCATATGCCGACGATACTCAAATTGTTTTTTCCCTCTCCAGCAGTGAAAGCAATGATGTTTCGGTTCTGAAAATTGGGTTGTCATGTATAGCGGAGTGGATGCAGAGGCATCTCCTCAAGTTAAACGTGACAAAACTGAAATTCTTATTTTTGGGAAGCAGAAAGACTTATGGGGCCCACAACATTGGCCTAGCGAGATGGGTACGCTCCCTCAGCCATCCTCAGTGGCCCGTAATCTCGGCTTTCTCATCGATGATAAACTCTCCATGAGGCAGCAGGCCACTCAGGTGGCCGCCATCTGCTTTAATACTCTGCGGTGGCTCCAGAAAATTTTATGGATGATGCCTCTAGCCACCAGGAGAACCGTTGTCCAGGCGTTAGTAACCTCTCGCCTGGACTACGGAAACGTCCTTTATCTTGGTGCCGATGTGGCCACTATAAATAAACTTCAAGTGGTTCAAAATTCAGCTGCTCGTCTTCTCTGTAACATTCGTAGGAGACTTTCAGCCACACAAGCTTTGCGTGACCTCCACTGGCTCCGGATTCCTAGCCGCATTAATTTTAAGGCTATTTGCTATCTTTTCAAAATTAAACAGGGTTCGGCCCCTAAATATTTGCAAAATCTGGTTCAATTGTATAAGCCGAATTGCACTCTTAGATCTTCTGCTAACTGCGATTTTGTCATTCCCCGTTTCAAGCTTGTAAAAATGGGAGGACGAGCCTTTTCCCATCTCGCCCCCAAATATTGGAATGCCTTACCCGTTTCTTCGAAATCAGAAAATAACTTTTCCATTTTTAGGAAAAGGTTGAAAACTTTGCTTTTTAAATGATCTACCAGCTGTCCTAGTTGTCTTCTGATGTTGCCTTTTTAGTGGTCCAATTTTTCTTCTTGAGTCTATCCCTTCGCGCCGGGAAACCCACTGTGGGTAGCTGTTGCGCGTTATAAGTTCAAATAAATAAATAAATTAGTGTCCCCCCCTGGTTGTGGTGGCCAATGTTCTAGGGTCACTAAGCCTGCATTGGCGGCAGGGAGCAGTGACTGCAGTAGGCGCGGCATGAGTGATTGGGGGAGGCGACAGCAATCTGCGGCGAGATATCATTTCCCTGAGAGTTGGGTGAGAATCAGCAGGTAGGAGATGGCAGAGGTGTGGTACACCTCAGTAAGTATCAGGGGACCAGGCGGCACCAGAGACTGTGAATGCTGCAGTAAGGACCACTGGATAATGAGAGGGTGATCGGCGAGCCAGAGAGTCCAAGGCATCAGCGGAGAGGGCTTGAGGGTCAGGAAACACCCTAAGTGGGGGGTAATGATTAGTAGTTCTAGGACCCTGGGGACAGGGTGATGGATCTTAGTCCCTCATATAGTAACAGCCAGGGTAATTGCAATCCCAGAGTAGGGTTACTGTGGGAAAGCCCAGTGGGCAAATACAAAGTACTCACTGACAATAGCTCCACTTTAATTAGCCACTGGTATGCAGGCAGCTGCTCCAGGCTGGAGGCAGGTTCGCGATGTAGCGGGAGGAGGAGGGCAGGGGTTAGAGCTCCCCCGGAAGATCAGCACCAGCTCCAGATCATTTTGATTAAGGATGTAGCAGACTGCCCTGCCAGAGGCCAAGTTTGTACAATGAGTGCCGATGGGTTTAGTTGTGATGTGGTGATGTGGTGACTACCGGAGGCCCGCGCAGACCAGGCGATCCGGCCGGGTCCAGGTGACCACAGCTACAGAGAGGTCCCCCAAATAGGGATGATCGAAGGCCTGAATGCAGGTCCTAGGCCATGAGGGGCAGATGCGGTCCACAGATGTGGATCGGTGGCTGCACACCCCAGTGACAGTACAGACAGGGATGGAGGGGAGCCGAGATGGCGTGCACCCCCTCAGTAATGGTAGGGGGAGTCATAGGTGGTGGGCCTCAGGCTCACTGGCGGCCCCTGTCACCATGGGGCTTCTGACGCAAGGCTAAGCCTCAACCACCTGGTCCTGAGTAGGCAGTCTAAAAGGCACAGCATCAAGGAAAAAACTGCTGTGGTCTGCTCTGCCGGTGTCAGTGGTGATATATCTTGTTGCTCCGATGAGGATGGAGATATTTGTCGGGGTAACCCAAATCAGGATGGCTAGCGTTGCAGGAGCCTCAGTGCCGTGCAGTCATTTCAGTGTGGCCATGCCCTCTTATAAATGATAATTGACATGGTGAGCACGGCACACAAGTCTGTGGATGTCAGCCACAGATAGGGGGCTTACTGAGAAATTAAAAAAAACTTTATGGGTGGAATGCTTTAATTAATCACAGCCCCTTGCAACTTCTCAAGATCATATTCTAGTTCATCCTGCCATAAATCACATGAGCAATTAGTGTAAATTTGCTGCCTGTGTACCTTGGAATGGAGAATAACATGCGTTTTTATCACAATATTCACCATTTTCAGATGCCCAATTCACAATTTGGTGCAAATAGTACACCTCCTAACGTGGGCACCACGCACTATTGCAAATTAACGATGCACAAGTTGAACTCAATTTTTTGCAGCGGAAACATGATCAGACTTTGAATGGCAGAAAATACGAGTCTAGCAGTTCCTCTCATATAATCGTCCAAAATCTGTTCATTCACAGACTGCTCCTCAATGTCTTCTGACTGGTGTAAAGGTCATACACCTTTTCACCCCCTTATTGCCAATTTTGGTTATCTTGTCTCTCAATTTAGGTGTCTTCGACACCTTCAAAGAGAGATATTTTCCAGAGATTGTGAAACCTATATTAGAAATTGGACCCTCACCAAACATAAGGTAGTGGGCCTACACTACTCCGAGCTCCCTGCCTAACAGCTTTGTCTCTGCGCTTGTCACTCTATGCATGTGTTGCCCTGCTGATGCAGTACTGAAGCCCCACACCGGCGTCTGCTACAATGTGTGGCCAAGGGAACATATGTAGTATTCTATCCCTGGATCCAGGGTGCCGGGTGCCCAGACCCTCCATTCTCTGAGATCTGCTGCATTTGGTAGCATTTCCAGATTTCTTCTGTGGCTCCATTCATCCTGTTACTCCTTTAAATTGTTTGTATTCCTGTGAAGCCTCCTAGTTCTCCTTGCCCTCTCAGCAGCCTTATGATACTGTCGACCCCAACAACGTTCTAAACAACCTCTCACTGTGAGCAGGCATCAATAGGACAGTCCTTCATTGTTTTGCTTCGTTCCTGATCCATCGCTCTCAGCTAATCAAACTAAACAACTCCACCTCTACAGCAACACCAGTCTCACAAGGTGTTCCCCAAGGGTCAATCCTATCTCCTGCATTATTCAACCTCTATATGGAACCCCTCACAAAGATCCTGAAACAAGCCGGAACTGCCTACCATCTTCATGCAGATGACACCCAACTCTACATTAACATTTCGTCAGCTATGGACAACCAACACTTAAATACTACTCTATCCATAGTCCAATCCTGGCTGACCAGCAACCATCTGAAGCTCAACCCTAACAAAACTGAACTCCTCTTTATTCAACTGAAGTCCTCTCCTATTCATATCTGCTTGACAACCTCACTGCAATAAACTACAAAGTATCCATAGCGACCTTTGTTAAATCTCTAGGGGTTTCACTTAACAGAGACCTGAACATGAAAGAACATAATAATGCCTCTGCTAAAAGTTCCCTCTCCATTTTCTTGGGAGTACCACAGGAGGGATAGGCCTTCTTGGTTGGGTAACCTGGCAGAGTCCACCTCATGGTGAAGGTAAAATGTGGAAGTGTGCCTTAGCGAAATTTGAGGTGAAGCTTCTGGGCTGTCACAAGTTCGGTCTCATCAAGAAATCCCTCCGCCCGGAAGATATCCTTCACCAAGAGGAAAGCATCAGTCAAGGACCCATGCGTGGTTTTTACGTGCATTAGGCTTTGTCTATACCGACTATAGTTACCCCTGATGTATAACTTGTTGATAGGCAGGGGTGACAGCGGTTTCTCTCACCCAATCCCATTACCTGACTTTGTGAGGGTTTCTCTGACATACGGAATCCAAGGCATATTACTGGAGCCGGGGCAACCCAGAATGTCCTTCAACCCTTGGCGATAGGACAGGAGCTCAGGGGTTGCCCAGATCCTGGTCAAATTTAGAATAGGTCACATACCTATCCCTTCAGAGATTGGCCTAAGGCCCAATTCAAGTCTGAGGGGAAGAAGAGGGGTGCTGACAGGGAGGCTCAGCAGTTGGTGCAGTAACTGATTTTCTGCTACAGATAGGTCGGCAGGGTCCTTGCAACCCCCCAGAGCTCCACACCATATAGGGCAGTACCTTGAGCTTGCTGTCTATAAATCTATAGCATTGGCAGAACTGGGCGCAATTGGGATCTTCGGTGCATTGTGGCCAAATCCCCCTGTGTGTTGCTCTAATTTGAGTCTACACCTGTCAATATAGTGACGCCAGTCCAGCTGGTCGGTGAGGATCAGTCCCAGGTATTCAAAAGTATGTACTTGCTCCAAAGAACACCCCTTGAGCTTAGGGTTGGGTCTGGTGGAACAGCAGGGATTGAAAACTATGAATTTTATTTTTGCTACATTCATTTCCAACCCCCTGTCTGAAAAATATGTGAAAGCTGTACAGAATCCTCTGCAACCCCATAGGAGATTTAGACAGTAACAGAGTGTCGCCCGCAAACATCAGGGTGGGAAACCTGATGCCTGTTAGACTGGGAACATGTCGTGCACAGTGGTTTAGGTGTGTTACTAGCCCATTAACATAGAGGGTAAAAAAAGTGGGTGAGAACACAACCCTGCCTAACCCCTCGGGTGGAGAGGAATATGTCATTCATCTCCCCAGACGGCCACACTGCACCTGCACATAAATGTGTTTGATCAGCCTGATTGTAATGGCCTGGAGATAGGTGGGTATACCCACATCGGCCAGCCCTTGGCATAGCTTAGGCCTGGGGACTAGGTCAAAAGCCAACCGAAGGTCTACAAAAACAACATATAGCCGGCCATCCACTAGAGTCACTGTTTTCCAGAAGAGGAGTTGGAGGTGGAAAACCTGATCCACAGTGTTAGTGTGTTCCAAAAAGCCTGCTTGTGAGGGGTAAGAATCTCCTCTGTGTCCATCCAATCATGTACCCTTTCCAGGAGAATCCTTCTGTACAGCTTTTGTGAGCTGTTCAACAAGCTTATCGGTCGGTAGCTGGACAGCAAGGTAGGAGGACCCTCTTTGGCTAATTTCAGCACCCTGCCATGTTAGGGAAATGGTGACCCCTTTAATATGGCATTAAAAAGCAAAGAGAAGGATGGACTCCAAACGTCTACCTCACTGAGGAACAGGTCACCCAGGATTTTGTCAGGGCCCTGTTTTATTAAGGATGATCTCAAGGAAAGCTGATCTTACCTTTAGAGGTGAAATAGGGGGAGTCTTCTCCCATTCACTTGCTGAGTCGCTGCTGTCATTATTGGAACTACTCAGAATGGACGTGAAAGCATTGTCTACATCAGTTACAGAATAGAGGTTAGAAAACTGGGCAACCTACTCCATAATGGGGACATTGGTTTCAATAAAGCGGTATCATTCGTGGGAGCCGGTACACACAAGATTCAAGAAAGTGCGCTGGTCACCCTGTCGCACCGCTTCCAATAGGCCTTCCCACTCTCTTTTAGCTTGGTTAATGGCTTGTTTGTAGGTCACCTGACGATATTTTATTAACTCCTGTAGTGCAGTCTGATGGCTAACATCAGGGATGCCTTGGCTAGTTCACAGCTTTGATTAAACTATGAAGGGGCAGTAAGCCTCCCTGCAACCCTTTTGATTTCAATGTAGAAGAGCTTCCTAAGCCCTTCAAGCATGGAGCTATGGATAGTTATGAGCATATCCTATGTTTCCCTGAGATCCAGGAGCCCATCAAAAGATAGAAAACCCTCTATGCTTGCTACTACAAGTTTATATATTTCCCCAATCATCTCCTGGGAGGGGGCCATCCTACACCACTTTACTCTACTCAAATTATTGGTAGGCCTTAACCTCCAATCAAAATGTTCAAAGGCTCTGGTTAGTTTACTGCATGTGGGGAGAGTTACATCAAGAACTAGCGCACTGTAGTCGTTGTCCTGCCTCTACGTTACCACAATGTTCACAAGATGTGGCCAGACCCTAACATCCACCAATATTTATTCAATAAGACTAGTGCTCTGGAAGCAGTTGAAGGTATGCTCGGCCTCCCTATCGGAGGCAGTTCTACCATTTCCTGCATGCAGGCTCTGGTTCAGGGTTAGGGTATTGATTTGTAGGGCCAGGGGGGATCAGCTTTTGATGAGGAGATTGTACCTAATAGCATAAAGTGTCAACCGTGGCTATCTGGTTGTGCTGGACCAGTTCAAATTCAAAAGTTCAGGTCACCCGTAATGGAGCATGGGTCGGATACAGGTCCAGATTATTCTGAGTGAAGATTTACCTTCTCAGGTTTTGTGTCAAAAGTTCTGTTCATGTTGGCGAGGGTCACGAGCAGCAAGTAGAGCATTGCTGGTGATGGTTGGTGTGGCAAGAAGAACAGGCCAGCTGATGCGGATGGGTGGGCTAGTACTTCACGTTGGCAGTCCGCTCTGGTGATTGATGCTTGCTGTGCAAAGAGACAGACTTGCGGCAGCTTGGACTGATGTTCCATGCGAGCGAAGAGCCCAAAAGCTTGAATTAAGAGCCTCTTGAGCCAGGACCTGTCTGGGACCCGAGTGGCACTTCTTGGGTGTCAGGAACTCATTGAAGACAGGTCCAGGAGCTGTCGGGGAGCAAGTCAGGTCCCTTAAGCTCAGATCAGGAGGCCAGCAGACTAGCTCTTCGAGTCACTCTGGGATTCTGGGTTCAAGATGTGTTGCAGCTCCTGTTCTTCCTCCCCAGTCCATTCAAGAGGGCAGCAAGCAGCAGGTCATCAAAGCAAGGCAGCAGGTCCTTCAGAGTAGCTGTCCAACAGAACGGCAGTCCTTTCAGCAGCATAGCAGTCCTTCTTCCTGGCAGAGGTGCCACAGGTTAAGAAGTGTACTGAAGTAGTGATGTCTGAGGTTCATTTTGTATACACAGTTCTGCCTTTGAAGTTGGGAGAATCTTCTTGAGGCATGCCTTTGAAGTGCATAGATGCCCTGTCTTCCTGGCCCTGGCTCCAGACTAACTACAGGGGGCATGCAGCCCTTTGTGTGGAGGCTCGACAAAGCCTATTCTGGTGTAAGTGAGGTTGAGCTCCACTCCTCCCTCCCATCCTGCCTGTGATGGCCCATCCAGTCACACCTAAGTTCCTATTGTGTGTGGCTGTCTAAGAGGTTTACACAAAGCCCAACTGCCAACTACATCCAGTCATGTGACCAGAGACAGGCTGCAGGTACTAAATGGCTAAGGAAAGAAAAAAATGTTCAGAAAAAAAGTTTAGTAAAAAAGTGTCTAAAAGGGGTATTTTCTGAATTGCAATTTAAAATTCAACTTCACCATAAATTAGGATTTTAAATTAGGATTCCAGAGACACCAAACATCAAGCAGATATTTCTTCCTATTTGGTAATATCACTTATCAAATATAATAAGGCAACTCCAATGTTATCCCATGGGGAGAGATAGGTCTCGCAGTAGTGAAAAAATGAATGTAAGAGTTTTTTACTACCAGGACATGTAAAACTTTAAAGTACATGTCCTACTCTTTAAATAAATGCACCCTGCTCTCAGGGCTGTCCAGGGCCCACCCTAGGGGTAACGTATATGTATTTAAAAGGAAGGTTTGAGCCTGGCAAAAAAGGTTTATTTTGCCAGGTCGAAATGGCAGTTTAAAACAGCACACACACGGCTCTGAAATGGCAGGTCTGAAGTATGTTTAAAGGGCTACTTAGGTGGGTGGCACAATCAACACTGCAGGCCCACTAGCAGTATTTAATTTACAGGCCCTGGGCACATGCAGTGCACTTTACTAGGGACTTATAAGTAAATTAAATATGCCAACTGGGTATAAGCCAATGCTGCCATGTTTTAAGGCGAAAGTACAAGCACTTTAGCATTGGTTAGCAGTCGTAAAGTTCACAGAGTCTTAAGGTCAACAAAAATAAATTCAGCAAAATGAGGAGGAGGAAACAAAAGCTTTGGGGATGACCCTAAAGAACGAACCATTACCAGCAATACCTATGTTAATGAATTGAAAAAAATATGGCTCCTAGAATTTGGCAGACAGAGTACAGTCTGTTAGGATGGGGGAGGTCATTTCGTCCACAAAACTGATGGACTGCAGTCCACCAAATTTAGAATTCACCTCTGGTCCAACTGAGATCGCCTTACTTTGATAGGAACAGCATTCCGGGTGCTTCCTGTTAAGGTACAAAATGTTTGGTGGATAGCCACCTTTCAATTTTGATGGCTGTTCATCAACCTTTACTAACAACAAAGTTTTTGTTTTTCAAAAACAAGCTCCCAAAGTAGTAGTTTGTAATTGAAAAACAAATAAATAATGATCCCTCACTCTGGGAGACATTTCCCTGGGTGTTGGGTCATTATTTGTTTTCTTTCTGTCCCTCACCACCTAGTTTTAGCTGGCAGTGACATACAGAAATGAGGACATCACACTGTAAATCATAGGGGAATGGCACCCTTCCTCCAACAGTCCTTACTCTGTCGAGCTGTTGAAGGAAGCTTTTTATGGACAGAATCAACTAGGGCTCGGTTGACAGAAAGCGGACAGTCGTCATGACCTTAAATAGGATGGGCAGATCACCGGTTTGGCAGACAGGATACTCCATGAGGTATGTGGCAGAGTAGACTGTCTGCCACACTCTAAATCTACCCCTATATTTGCTCTCAAATGTTAGCACCCCCTTTATTGTCAAGTGTAGTTATCTTACTTTTCAGCATAAGTCTCTTTGACCAGCTCAAATAGCGGGATGTCCAAAACATTGTGAAATCTGTTTTATAAATTGAACCCTCACCAAATTTAATGTCACAGGCATAAATTAGTGGACCTTTATGCTTTGGAGACATCTGGCCAAATGGCTTTGTTTCATCATGCTTTGTGTGCGATGTGCAAAGCTGATGCCCCCGCTGACATCCACATCAGTGTCTGGCACCACTTGTAGGTAGGCATGCAGCAATGGAATGCATGTAGGTTTGTGTTCCAGGCTCCAGGGTGCCTACCAGACACCAGAATGCGTAATGGATCAAATTTTCTGGGACCATTTAGAAGGGTTTCTGAATCCTTAAGAAAAGATCACCCTTTGTTGACGCAAAAAGCAGGTAAATAACAAAAGGCTTTGAATGCAGTTCCCAACTGGCCCTGTGAAATACCATGATTTGAAGGAAGGCATTTTATTAGCGAAAAAAGAGAAAATAATTTGCTCTAATTTAGACCTAGTGTTAGTTAAGAGTTTTGTTTTACCCAAAAACGTCTTAAGAATACTTGCAAATACATATATACAAGCATACATGCATAAACACATAGGTAAGCTTTTGGTCAACCAATAAATTGGTCTGTTGTAGTGCCATTCACATATTGCTTCTTCTCACTGCAGGATACAGCATGAGCAATGGGAAAGCCCCCTTAAGCCATTGAGTCCACTCATTGTGAATGATGGCATTTGTCCTGTGCACAAGGTGAATATCTATGACACAAATAGTCTCCTTCAATGCCAGGAACTGGTGGGCTGAAGTTTACTTTTAAAAGCAAATATTTGCCCCTTCAATAAACTTTCAAATGTTTTGTCTTCTATGAGTGGTTGGCACAATTCGGAAACAGGGAGCTTTTGTATCCACTTACAGTACATCATTTCGTGTGCTGCTATTGCTAGCATCAATCATCTATAAAATGGCTTTAAGAATCATTCAAAGGAGGCTACTCATGCGTGCACACTGACATATTTGAATGCCCTTTTTGATGTTTCATTGAAAACCCTTCCAAGATGGCCACTACGTGTGAAGATGCATGATCATGCATGCATGTGTGTGGTTGAACGTGCAACCAACCTTCTTTGGTATTTGTTACTGTAGGAAAGTGGAGTATTATTTGGGGTGGACAAGTGTCCATCACAAAGGATAATGCCACCTCCTGCTAGATGCCACACAAGTTCAATCAAATAAACCACGAGTCTAAGGCCCTAAGACCTTGGGGAAAGCCACATAGAGACTCTCAGGGTGTCTGGCAGAGGCCAACAGGAAAGTCCAATCCAGAACCAGTTGTCACTAGTCAGCTGGGCACTTCAGGGGCAAGGCCTCATGCAGCTTTTTGTGTCCCTGGAGCCACACAGGAGGTCAGCCGGGACCCACTGGTGGATCGCAAGCTGACTTTGGGTGGATCGCAGAAGTCCTAATCTACATGTAAGTAATATTTAAAATGATTAGCTTTGTTTGTGCACCAGGGTAAAGGTGTTGCACTAAGACCCTAAGTCCAATTTTAAAACAAACCCTTGCAATTATTTCCAAGCAATGCTCCAGGTGAACCTTCCAGTAATTGTTGCTGCAGCTTTTTAACTGCTAAAGCTATTTCAACAGAGAATGTGCTCACCATATCTAAGCATACACACCCATACCACTTGTGTATGACTTTCACATATGCATTGAGAAATATGGATGTGGCCTAATGGCTGGAGCTGCCAACTTTGGATCAAGAGAACCAGGTTTGAGTCCCAGCATTGGCTCAAAAGCCTATGATACTAGACAAATCACTTAATCTTCCGAGCTTTAAGAAAAATAAACATGACTTTGTGTAATGTAATGGTGTACTTAAGTAAAGCACTCTAGTGTCCTTGGACCGTGATCTCGCTATTTAAAACTGCAAATGGGTGTATATATATATATATATAAATTCACTGAAAAAACCATAGGTTTCACACATGTTATAGTTAGCGGAAATTTTACTGATAAAAAACCAATGAAATTCCCCCGTTATAGTTAGTGCAGGCAACTATAACTCACGCGACCGCAATCCTCTGCTGATGCTAATACTGTATTTAGACACTTATTTGCCCATGTCTTCTTCTATACATTTTTAGCTATACATATATTACAAATATTTTTTTTTCATAAAGACACATATGTCATCAGCAGAAGATTGCGGTCGCGTGAGTTATAGTTGCCTGCACTAACTATAACGGGGGAATTTCATTGGTTTTTTATCAGTAAAATTTCCGCTAACTATAACATGTGTGAAACCTATGGTTTTTTCAGTGAATTTGCAAGGTTTTTTAAATGCTAATTCCTAACTATAACGTGTGTGAAACCTATGGTTTTTTCAGTGAATTTGTACGTTTTTTTAAATGCTAAGTTACTTTACGCCATTCGTGGCGTGCGCGCCCACTTTACGCAGTTAGTGCCGTGCACGCACGGTGGGCACGCGGTGCGATGACAAAGCAAGAAAGCACGTCAACAAATCTGTTTCTGCTTTCCTCCGTGACTATGGTATGGGTGCCATTTACCACAACAACTTGCGTTATGACATGCAAGACATTTATAGAGGAGATGGTGTGCACTTCAATGATGAAGGGAACAGAGTCTTCCTCTTGAACCTTAGACTCTGCATCGGTACTTACTTGTAGGTACCACTAAAAAATCATTTCATAAACACAACGGCTCTTTTTAGAGCCCCCTAATATCTAAACACTTAAATCTGATTTTAATTTTTTTTTTTTTTTTTTCTACCGTACGCTTACCGTAAGCTTACCGTACGCGTACCCCGTGATTTTTTTTAAAATCAATAAATGTTTTCTTTGTACTTTACAGTCCTTCTTTGACCCCCTCACAAATGTAAGGGGGTCTGTAACTCTCCTCATTGCCCCCTTTTCTTGTTTTCACTCTTTTTTTTCTGAGTGAAATACACAAAATGGCGGCCGCCGCTTCCTGGTTTCGGCCGATTCGAATGTTTACTAAGATCTAAGAGCCAATCAGAATCGCGCTCGCGCACGCCACCGTACGCTTACGGTAAGCGTACGGTAAGCGTACCGTAAGCGGGCTCAGATATATATATTGATTTAAAGGCTATTTTCTCAGAATCTACTGAACAGATTTACACCAAACCTACAAAAGGCACTTCCTTGACCTAGGGACTACCTCTCTGCCAAATTTCGAGTAATTCTGTTCTGCCGTTCGGGCTGTAGCTCGTTCTAAAGGTCCTATGGAAAAATGCATGGGGAAAACGCGTTTTGGGACCCCCCTTTTATCTCAGCCCCCGCTTGACGGATCCCCCCGAGACTTTCAGGGTAGGAGCGTAGCGTAGCGCCCCACCTATTTTGAGAAATTCGCGAGGATTCATCGACCGGCGCCAAAGTTATTCAAAATAGAATGTTGAGGTTTTCCTATGGAAAAGGGGTCCTAACTATAACTACCTACTGGCGACCGCCAGTAGGTAATATATATATATTCACAGAAAAAACCATAGGTTTCAGGGGTGTTATAGCTAGCTGCCCATTCCACTCAAACAAAACCATAGAAATTCCTCTGTTATAGTTAGTTATGCTAACTATAACTCACGCGCCCGCAATGCACTGCTGATGATGTCACATATTGCATCATTCATGACATGGTCAGTGACATCACTGATGACATCACTGATGACATCTCAAATGACATCACTGATGACATCATCCACTGAATGTGGTTTAGTTTGAAATGTAAATATGTATTATATATATACTAATCTGTATTGAAGATTGAGTGGATATATAACTGTCTGGATGGAGGATTTAGTAGCTGTCTGACTGTCTTTTTAAGTGAGTAATTAAAAGTGTCTCACTTAATACATGGATTAGTAACTAAACTATGTCAATGTGTGCAGCACTGTCTCTGTTGTTGTATAACATGACGCATCAGTTGGTCACTAACTACATGAGTGTGTATATTAGTTATTGATTAGTTGGGTGAGTATTTGTATAGGACACTGAGTTTGTGTGTGGTTGGATGGGGTGTGTGTAACTCTATGCATAGATGTGGGAATGGTTGATTGACTAGGTGTATGGGTTTAAGAGTGCATGTGGAAACAGTTGTTTGGGTGACTGAGTGTATTTATTTGTGTGTTGGTGAGCGAATATATGTTTTAGTTGTGCATCTTCAACAAAGTAAAAAAATAAACAGCATTGTATGTGAGAGTTGGTGTCTATAAATAAGTATGTGTAAGAGTCAGTGATTGTGAGAGTAACTATGTGAATGAGTGTATAATTGTAATGGTGCTTTTTTAACATATTAACAATGAGTTACTATGTGTTTGAATAAATGAGGTGTTGTTGGATAATTGTGTAAGTGAGTAAATTTAAGTGCAATACATTTTTTTCATGAGTGAGTAGGATGACTGCATAACCGACTAAGATGACTGCTGATGTGTCAATGTCTATATATGTGTATAAGTGCATTTGATAGTGTTCTATTAATTAATGACTGCATGTATAGATGATTCTGTTGTTGAATGGGTAGTTGTGTGTGTAGACTTAGGAATCAGTAAGTGGGTATGTAGTAACTGGTATTGGTGTGTCAATGGTTTCAAATATGGTACTCTGTATTTTACAGTGAGTGATGAAAGGTTATACTAGTGTATGATGAGGTGTATCAGATTGTCAAGTGGATGATGTGATCAGTGATGTCATTTGAGATGTCATCAGTGATGTCATCAGTGATGTCACTGACCATGTCATGAATGATGCAATATGTGACATCATCAGCAGTGCATTGCGGGCGCTTGAGTTATAGTTAGCAGAACTAACTATAACGGAGGAATTTCTATGGTTTTGTATGAGTGAAATGGGTAGCTAACTATAACACCCCTGAAACCTATGTTTTTTTCTGTGAATTTCTAAGGTTTTTTAAATGCTAATTTCTAACTATAACGTCTCTGAAACCTATGGTTTTTTTCAGTGTATTTCAAAGGTTTTTTAAATACTAACTTTTAAGTGTGATAGTAGTTATATCTATTTTTTTGTACTTATTTTCTACAGTTTTTTAACTGTTTATTTATAAATATTGTATTCAATAAATAACATTATATATTATTCTGAAAATTGCAAAAAAATAAAAAAAAATTTAATTAAAACTGAAATATTGATGAATTTTCTTGTTTTCATTTTTTATTTTAATATATTTATATTATTTTCTTTAAAAAAAAATTCCAATGTTTTTCGGAGTCGCGCACTCAAAGTGTACACATCACGGTGGGCGTGCGCATTCTAGCCGCCATTTTAGAAAAGTCATGAAGGATCCACGTATGGTGTGCGACAGCTGCGTATTTTTCAGTTACATCATATACATTTAAAATCACGTGATATGCGCGATTGGTATGCGACCAGTCTGCGACTCCTGCTCCTGCGCATTTGCAACACATGCGCATTACGGTACGAGATGTTGGCGCGGTTGCGGGTCCCGCGTGACATCATATACGTGCTGGGGCGCGCTGGGTGCACGAATCCCGCCAAAAAAAATTATGTTCCAAAATGATATGTATGTGTCTTTAATATACATATTAAAGCAAGAGATTATGTAAGATATTCATCAAAATATTATATTTGTACTTATAATAAACTTATAATATTTTTAAATATATTTTCGCAAAGTCGGGTGCGTGCATCGTGAGTGCAGAAAACCAGGTCAGCAGAGCTGCTGTAGAGCCAGAGAACCAGGTCAGCAGAGATGCTCTAGAGCCTAAGAACTAGGTCAGCAGAGCTGCTCTAGAGACAGAGAACCAGGTCAGTAGAGTTGCTGTAGAGCCAGAGAAACCAGGTCAGCAGAGCTGCTTTAGAGGGAGAGAACCAGGTCAGCAGAGCTGCTTTAGAGCCAGAGAAACAGGCCAGCAGAGCTGCTTTAGAGCCTGAGAACCAGGTTAGCAGAGCTGCTTTAGAGCCAGAGAACCAGGTCAGCAGAGCTACTCTAGAGCCAGAGAACCAAATCAGCAGAGCTGCTTTAGAGCCATAGAACCAGGTCAGCAGAGCTGATTTAGAGCCAGAGAACCAGGTCAGTAGAGCTGCTCTAGAGCCTAAGAACCAGGTCAACAGAGCTGCTCTAGAGCCAGAGAACCAGGTCTGCAGAGCTGCTGCAGAGCCAGAGAAACCAGGTCAGTAGAGCTGCTTTAGAGGGAGAGAACCAGGTCAGCAGAGCTGCTTTAGAGCCAGAGAACCATGTCAGCAGAACTGCTTCAGAGCCATAGAACTGGGTCAGCGGAGCTGCTTTAGAGCCAGAGAACCAGGTCAGCAGAGCTGTTGTAGAGCCAGAGAAGTAGATCAGCAGAGCTGCTCTGTAGCATAAGAACTAGGTCAGCAGAGCTGCTCTAGAGCCAGAGAACCATGTCAGCAGACCTGCTGTAGAGCCAGAGAAACCAGGTCAGCAGAGCTGCTTTAGAGAGAGCAAACCAGGTCAGCAGAGCTGCTTTAGAGCCAGAGAACCAGGTCAGCAGAGCGGCTCTAGCTGACACTGACTGACTGACACTGATTGACTGACACTGACTGATTGACACTGACTGACACAGATTGACTGACACTGACTGACACTGATTGACTGACACTGACTGACTGACACTGACTGACTGACTGACACTGACTGACACTGATTGACACTGACTGACACTGATTGACTGACACTGACTGACTGACTGACACTGATTGACTGACACTGACTGACACTGATTGACTGACACTGACTGACTGACACTGGCTCACTACTCTCTACTGCTCTACTGCTGACTCTCTACTACTCTCTCTACTACTCACTCTCTACTACTCACTCTCTACTACTCTCTACTACTCTCTACTACTCACTCTCTACTACTCACTCTCAACTACTCTCTACTACTCACTCTCTACTACTCACGCTCTACTACTCTCTACCACTCACTGTCTACTACTACTCTCTCTACTACTCACTCTCTACTACTCTCTACTATTCACTCTCTACTACTCACTCTCTACTACTCACTCTACTACTTTCTACTACTCTCTACCACTCACTCTCTCCTACTCTACTACTCACTCTCTACTACTCTCTACTACTCACTCGCTACTACTCTCTACTACTCACTCTCTACTACACTCTCTACTACTCTCTCTCTCTACTACTCTACTACTGCTCTCTACTATTCACTCTCTACTACTCACTCTCTACTACTCTCTACTACTCACTCTGTACTACTCTCTGCTGCTCTCTACCACTCACTCTCTACTACTCTACTACTCTCTCTCTACTTCTCACTCTACTACTCTCTCTCAACTACTCACTCTCTACTACTCACTCTACTACTCTCTACTACTCACTCTCTACTACTATCTCTCTACTACTCACTCTCTACTATTCACTCTCTACTACTCACTCTCTACTACTCGCTCTCTACTACTCACTCTCCACTACTCACTCTCTACTACTCGCTCTCTACTACTCTCTACTACTCACTCTCTACTACTCACTCTCTACTACTCTCTACTACTCTCTCTGCTACTCACTCTCTACTACTCACTCTCTACTACTCTACTACTCTCTACTACTCGCTCTACTACTCACTCTCTACTATTCTCTACTACTCACTCTACTACTCTCTCCTACTCTCTACCACTCACTCTCTACTACTCTACTACTCACTCTCTACTACTCTCTCTCTACTACTCACTCTCTACTACTCACTCTACTACTCTCTACTACTCACTCTCTACTACTCTCTACTACTCACTCTCTACTACTCACTCTCTACTACTCACTCTCTACTACTCTCTACTCTACTGCTGACTCTCCACTACTCATTCTCTACTACTCGCTCTCAACTACTCTCTACTACTCACTCTACTACTCACTCTACTACTCTCTACTTCTCACTCTCTACTACTCTCTCTCTACTACTCACTCTCTACTACTCTCTACTACTCACTCTCTACTACACACTCTCTACTACTTGCTCTCTGCTACTCGCTCTCTACTACTCTCTAGTACTCCCTCTACTACTCACTCTCTACTACTCTCTACTACTTACTCTCTACTACTCCACTACTCTCTACTACTCACTCTCTACTCCTCACTCTCTACTACTCTACGACTCTCTCTCTACTACTCACTCTCTACTACTCACTCTCTAGTACTCACTCTCTACTACTCTCTCTCTACTACTCTCTACTACTCACTCTCTACTACTCTCTACTACTCACTCTCTACTACTCTCTCTCTACTACTCTCTACTACTCACTCTGCTACTCACTCTCTACTACTCTCTAATACTCTCTCTCTGCTACTCACTCTCTACTACTCACTCTCTACTACTCACTCTCTACTACTCACTCTCTACTACTCTCTCTCTACTACTCTCTACTACTCACTCTCTACTACTCACTCCCTACTACTCACTCTACTACTCCCTACTACTCACTATCTGATACTTTCTCTACTACTCTCTACTACTCTCTACTACTCACTCTCTACTCTCTATTACTCGCTCTCTACTCTCTACCTCTCTACCTCTCTGTACATGCACACATATGCACATATATATATGCATATATATGCATATGCATTTATATATATGTATGTGTATATATATATACATATATAAACATATAAATAGAATCTGCATATCTATATAAATATAAATGCATGCAAACATATACATATATGCATACATATGCATGGTATGTACATGAAATTTTGAAAAACTCTAATACAAGCAAAGCTAAAAAGCCACCTAATTACAAACAGATTTGCTTTAACTTAAACGAGGGCGAGACCTATTGCATTGTCAATGCTTGTTTACTTTGATTCCATCAAGAAGGCATTCAGATGTGTCACACATTTTCCATAAATTCTGAACGGTAGCACTCTAGTTGCTCATTAGATCACTGTAGTAAAGCTACTGCTCACCAGGGAAGTCTGCTGCTGGTATTCAAAGTGCATGTTTCAGTCTGCATGTCAGAATGTTTTAATGAAATAAAGGAGGATTTGAGAAGTCACTCAAAATGTGCCCTAATTTTCTTTCTGCAGCACAAATCATAATTTCTATGGCAAAATGAGCCCCCTCATTTTGTTCCTTTGCAAATTAAATGTTTTAAGTGTTACCACTTTATTCCAATCAAGATGGCATCAGGTGTGCCATACTTTTGTCATAAGTAAGACTGTTAGTGCTCTAGTTGTTCTTTAAAACACTCTGGGACATTCTGTCATTGGGCTATAATTGGGCTACATCTCGGTGATATTTGTGCTACATTTGGGCTCTTTTGTCTCTGGTGGCCATCTTGGGAGACTTATTTGTTTTTAAGTTTCCTAATTTCCTCATTTACAACAGTCTCCTCAGTAGGAAATACTTCCAGGTTTTTTACTTTCATTCCATCAAGAAGGCATTCAGATGTGTCACACATTTGCCATAAATTCGGAATGTTAGCACTCTAGTTGCTAATTAGATCACTGTAGTCAATGTTGCCAGATTGGGCTATTTCCCGCACAATTGGGCAACTTTTTTCCCAGTTGTGCGAGAAAAAACCATGCCTGGCGGGGGGCTACTTTTTGGGCTAGATTTATAAGGTTGTGCGCAATTTTGTGGCCGGGGCGGGCGCCGACCACGAGGAGTCCATCGCGTTCAGTGCACTCACTCTTATTTTGCACATGCGTGTGCGGGCCAATGTGGGGGTCCCCCAGGGCCGTCAATCCAGTAGCGTGCGAAAACGCTACCAATGACGGCCCTGGGTATCATTTTTTGGCCAGCCCCTGCGGTTCTCTATAATGCTGGGACTTCGTGCGTGCGTCACGGTGCGTGACCTGACGGAGCTCTTACTTTCGGCTCGGCTCAACGGTGGACGCCAGGACGCATCATCATCATCAATGATCATGAGGAGTCGGACTGGAGTCGGACGCACGTGGTGTCCCTGCTGCTGCCGCCCACTGTGGTCCACTGGTGGTCACCCAGGCCACAGGCGGCGGCGGGTGGTGCTCGGAGGCAGCGCTCTCTGCGCAGCGCAGGCTAGCCAGCCCAGTGAGCCCACCACCAGTCGACAGCACAGCCTGGAGTCACGCAGCACAGCAGCAGGCCTCCCGGACTTAAACGCCCGCCCCGACCTCAGGTGAGTGAGTCAGAGGCGACACTAGAGCCACATTTCAGGGGGGGGAGGGTGTAAGAAAAAATTTCGAGGGGGGGTGCTGAGTCTTTCAGCAATAGACAGAGTGGAGATTGGGGCAGGGAATTCTTTCCGTCTCATCATTTTAGAAAAGTGCAGTTTCAATATTATATTCGATTAAGCCATGGTTGCTGCATTTTTATTTTATGAAACTAACAACCATTAACAAAGCAAATGGTTCTGGCTTGTTGTAGGTGTAATGTTACTTGTTGTGATCTATATCTGGATGCAATGACAGAAGAGGCAAAATACCAGTCCGGCGATACACAATGCTCAGCACAGATTTTTAGCTTAGTTGTTTTAAGCAACACCATTAATTACATCAGACACGCCCCTTGGAGAGACCCCCAGTTTTTTCATCCCGCTTAAAGCCCTGGAAACACCATGTCACAATCACCTCATGGCCTGGCACTGTGCATCATGCATGACTCATGACTTCCACTTTTTTAGATTGCCAATGTGCAGGTGCATAGTGAACCCTCCCCCACCCCCCCTTGCTTTCGGAAGACAGCAAGGGCGAAATTCTTGATGGGCCTCTTCTGTCTGCAACTCTGCAGACAAAGGCTCAGCTCATAATTAAGAGGAAAAGGTGGACGAGTGAGTAAGTGAAGGGATGGCTGGATGGCTGGATGGATTAGTGAAAGGGTGAATGGATGAATGGAAGGGTGAATAGATGGATAATGAGCGAAAAGATGGATGGATGAGTGAAAGGGTGGCTGATCGGTGAGTGAATGGGTGGATGGATGAGTGGATGGATGAGTGATAGGGTCAATGGATGGATTCATGAGTGGATGAGTTGAAGTATGGGTGGATCAAAGAAAGGAAGGATGGCTAAGTGAAAGGTCAATGAAGAGAGAAAGGGAGGATGAATGGATGACTGAAAAGGGGACTGGGTGGTAGGATGAGTAACTGGGTGGATGGATGAGTAAGTGAAAGGATGGCTGGATGGGTGAGTGGATAAATGGCTGGATGGATGAGTAGATGGTTGGGTGGAAGAGTGGATGGATGAGTGTACGGATGGATAGGGTGAAAGGGTGGATGAATGGATGAGTGAAAGTGCGGATGGAGGGATGGATGAGTGAAATGATGGATGGAAAGATACGTACGTTTTCAAATGGATGAATGTTTGGATATAGATGGAATTACTTATACACTATTACGCGACCTCCTTTGATGTGTCTGTAAAACGTAGCTTTTGTCCCGAAGTTTTGTCCTGAATTTTGACCTCCCGTCCTGAATTTTTGTCCTGAATTTTGACCCTTTGTCCTGAATTTTTAAACTCACCGTCCTGAACTTGCACCCATGCCAGTTGGTTACCTTATTTGTAGGAAGTGATGAATATTGATAGATGCCAGGAAGTTGACGTAGGTAAAGAGAGTGTTTTAACACCCAAACCAAAACTGACCACATCGGTTGTTCGTAGGCCAGCCCAGCTTCGAAAACGGTCGTGCAGGGGCCACCCAACCTCGCACGCACCTGCTGGCAGCACCACATGCATCTGTTTACCACTGTCCAGGCATGGATCTGACATTCCGTGCTTCACCACGTTGCTGATGCCAAGGCGCGCACTGACGCACACTGTTTGCGGCTCGAACTGGAGCTGATTTCGGGGGGGGGGCTGAATCTTTAAGCAATAGGCAGAGTGGAGCTGCAGGGGCTCTTAGAAGTCGCAGTGAGAACTGGTCTTAAAAATTAATAGCATTAAGGCAGGTGCCCAGTTACCACCCTCCCACCATCTGTATATTGAATAGAATGTATATTTGTCGTTAAAATTGTTTCTGATGACAATTTGTGCATAATTGGAGACTTGCTAATTTGGGCTGGTTTTTGGGCTGAAACTGGTCTGATTGGGCTTATTTTGGGCTTATATTCGAGCGGCTTTGGGCTTGGGACGGGTCTAAAAATCTGGCAACACTGACTGTAGTAAAGCTACTGCTCACCAGGGAAGTCTGCTGCTGGTATTGAAAGTGCATGTTTCAGTCTGCATGTCAGAATTTTTTAATGAAATAAAGGAGGATTTGAGAAGTCACTCAAAATGTGCCCTAATTTTCTTTTTTCCGCACTAATCATAATTTCTATGGCAAAATGAACCTCCTCATTGTGTTCCTTTTAAATTAAACTCTACTATTATCTCTACTACTCTCTACTACTCTCTACTACTACTCTCTACTACTCACTCTCTACTACTCACTCTCTACTACTCTCTACTACTCACTCTACTGCTCTCTACTACTCTCTACCACTCACTCTCTAGTACTCTACTTCTCACTCTACTACTCTATACTACACTCTCTCTACTACTCCCTCTCTACTACTCACTCTACTACTCTCTACTACTCACTCTTTACTACTCACTCTCTACTACTCTACTACTCTCTACTACTCACTCTCTCTCTACTACTCACTCTCTACTACTCACTCTACTACTACTCTCTACTACTCTCTCTCTACTACTCACTCTACTACTCTACTACTCACTCTCCACTACTCACTCTCTACTACTCGCTCTCTACTACTCTCTACTACTCACTCTATTACTCACTCTCTACTACTCTACTACTCTCTACTACTCACTCTCTACTACTCTCTACTACTCAATCTCTACTACTCTACTACTCTCTACTACTCTCTCTACTACTCTCTTTCCTACTCACTCTCTACTACTCACTCTCTACTACTCTCTCTCTACTACACACTCTCTACTACTTGCTCTCTACTACTCACTCTACTACTCACTCTACTACTCACTCTCTACTACTCCCTACTACTCACTCTACTACTCACTCTCTACTACTCTCTACTACTCACTCTCTACTACTCCACTACTCTCTAGTAATCACTCTCTACTACTCACTCTGTACTACTCTCTACTACTCACTCTCTACTACTCTCTACTACTCACTCTCTACTACTCTCTCTACTACTCACTCTCTACTACTCACTCTCTACTACTCTCTCTCTACTACTCTCTACTACTCTCTACTACTCACTCTCTACTACTCTCTACTACTCACTCTCTACTACTCTCTCTCTACTATTCTCTACTACTCACTCTACTACTCATTCTCTACTACTCTCTCTCTGCTACTCAGTCTCCACTACTCACTCTCTACTACTCTCTACTACTCACTCTCTAATACTCACTCTCTACTACTCTCTACTACTCACTCTCTACTACTCTCTACTACTCACTCTACTAATCACTCTTTACTACTCTCTACTACTCTCTACTTCTCACTCTCTATTACTCTCTACTACTCACTCTCTGCTACTCACTCTACTACTCTCTCCTACTTGCTCTCTGCTACTCTACTACTCTCTACTACTCTCTCTCTACTCTCTATTACTCATCCTCTACCTCTCTACCTCTCTCTACCTCTCTCTACACGCTCACATATGCACATATATGCATATGCATTTATATATATGTATGTGTATATATATATATACATACATATATAAACATATATATAATCTGCATATCTATATAAATACAAATATAAATGCATGCATACATATATATATATGCATGTAATGCACATGAAAGTTTGAAAAACACTAATAAAAGCAAAGCTAAAAAGCCACCTAATTACAAACAGAATTGCTTTAACTTAAACGAGGGCGAGACCTATTGCATTTTCAATGCTTGTTTACTTTGGTTCCATCAAGAAGGCATTCAGATGTGACACGTTTGCCATAAATTCTAAATGATAGCACTCTAGTTCCCCATTAGATCACTGTAGTAAAGCTACTGCTCACCCTAAGTCTGCTGCTGGTATTCAAAGTGCATGTTTCAGTCTGCATGTCAGAACTTTTTAATGAAATAGAAGAGGATTTGAGAAGTCAAAATGTGCCCTAATTTTTCTTTCTGCAGCACTAATCATAATTTCTATGGCAAAATGATCCTTTGCAAATTAAATGTTTTAAGTGTTACTACTTTATTCCAATCAAGATGGCTTCAGGTGTGCCATACTTTTGTCATAAGTAAGACTATTAGCGCTCTAATTGTTCTTTAAAACACTCTGGGATTTCTGTCATTGGGCTATACTTGGGCTACATCTCGGTGATATTTGTGCTACATTTGGGCTCTTTTGTCTCTGGTGGCCATCTTGGGAGACTTGTTATGAAGTTTCCTAGTTTCCTCATTTACTACAGTCTCCTCAGTAGGCATACTGTCAGTTTTTTACTTTGATTTAATGAAGAAGGCATTCAGATGTGTTACACATTTGCCATAAATTCAGAAAGTTAGCCCTCTAGTTGCTCATTAGATCACTGTAGTAAAGCTACTGTTCACCAGGGAAGTCTGCTGCTGGTATTGAAAGTGCATGTTTCAGTCTGCATGTCAGAATTCTTTAATGAAATAGAAGAGGATTTGAGAAGTCTCTCAAAATGTGCCCTAATTTTTCTTTCTGCAGCACTAATCATACATTCTATGGCAAAATGAACCCCCTCATTTTGTTCGTTTTTAAATTAAATGTTTTAAGAGTTACCACTTTATTCCAATCAAGATGGCTTCAGGTGTGCCATACGTTTATCATAAGTAGGAGTGTTAGCGCTCTAGTTGTTCTTTTGGACACGCTGGGAAGCTGCAGTAGAACACAAAGGAATCAACTGACAGTCTCTGCCTTTGTTGGATGTACATGTTTTACTGAGAATGTCAGACTTCATTCTCACATGACTAAGAAAGATAATGTGAATTTACAGAAAATATGCTCTCAGTTTAGCTTATAGATCACCTTCCAAACCTCTGTGGGAAAAGCATGTGAAAATAGTTTTCTCTCAAACATGATTCATGATATCCCAGCAGAAGGCTTTTTCACATGGTAAAATCACCTTAGAACATACCACAATTCCTAAAATGAGTATGGTACCATCAACAAATGATTTATAATGTAACTAAAGTCTTAAAACCATCTATTAACTGCAATGCTTTTTAATGAGGTGCTATCATGTATATTGGTCTCAAGATGGCTGCCAACACTTCTTGGATGAAGTGCTGACAGCCAATCAGATCTCACGATGAGATGTGTGGTTAGGCTCCGCCCAGATATATATGTGATTTTACTTATGATTTTCTCAGGAACTACTGAACGGATTTACACCATTTAAGCAAAAGGCACGACTCTGAACCAAGGTCTACCTTTCTGCCAAATTTGGTGTAATTCCGTTCAGCAGTTCGGGCTGTAGCTGTGTCAACAGGTCCTATGGGAAATTGCATGGGGAAAAAGCGTTTTGAGACCCTCCTTTTTTCTCAGCCCCCGCTTGACAAATCACAACGAAACTTTCAGAATAGGAGCGGACCAGAGCTGGCCAAAAGTTTGGAAAATTTTGCGAAGATTCGTCAACCGGCGCCAGACTTATTGGGAATAGAATGTTGCGGATTTCTTATGGAAAATAGGTCCTAACTATAACTACCTACTGGCGACCGTCAGTAGGTAATATACACGATTCGGGATGTTAGCGGTGGGATGAGGGTCCCGGAGAGCTGCCTGCCATCCACTACAAGATCCAGACTGCCGTGGGGTGAGAGCAGACACCGCCCACTGGGGGAAGTACTGACGCTGCTGTGCCTGCTCTATGCGGACTCGGAGTACCGGGTCTGAGACATCCCCCTCACGACGTGTCAGCAGCGCCTACACCTATCAGAGCGAGGCATTTGCTGTTTAAAAGTGGATGATTAACTTATTTCCTTTCCTGGTTTGACAAGCATCTGATGAAGTCATTACGACGAAACGCGTCATGCTGAGAGCCTATTAAAGCAGCACTACTCTGGAGAACCCGTGTGTGCCCGACTTTTCTTTTCAAACAAGAGGAGTGTGGTTTCATATATATATATATATATATATATATATATATATATATATATATATATATATATATATATATATATATATATATATATATATATATATATATATATATATATATATATATATATATATATATATTCACTTAAAAAAACATAGGTTTCAGGGGCGTTATAGTTAGCTGGACATTTCCCTCGTACAAAACACTAGAAATTCCCCTGTTATAGTTAGTTCAGCTAACTATAACTCTCACCCCCGCAATGCACTGCTGATGACGTCACATATTACATCACTCATGACATGGTCAGTGATATCACTGATGACATCACTGATGACATCTCAAAAGACATCACTGATGACATCACTGATGACATCATCCATTGAGTATGTGTTTCTGAACAGTTTTATTATGTTTAATGTATATAGGGAAAGGCCTGTTGAAAAATAAGTGGGGGTACAAGTGTGTGAATGGATGATTTTCTAGGTGCGTAACTGACTCTATAAGTGAGTCATTAAGTGTATCTTACTGCAGACTAGTGACTAAACTGTGTGAATGTCTGTATGTGTCTGTGTGTTGGTGTATAAGTGGCTGCATGGTTTTTTGAATAGCTATATGAGTGTCTATATGGGTTATTGATTGGTTGTCTGAGTATCTGTATGGGTGCCTGAGTGTTTGTGTGGGTAGGGTGTGTGTGACTCTGTGACTAGATGTGTGAGTGGGTGATTCAGTGGGTGCATGTTTTTAAGAGTGTACCTGTGATGGACTGTATGGTTGGGTGAGTGTATGTATAGGTGTGTTAGTGATTGAATGTATATCTCAGTGGTACATGTGTGAGTAACTACATATGTGAAAGGCAGTATATATGTGTGTAAGAGTATATAAGTGGGTTTATATGAGAGTGTGTGATTGTGAGAGTGGCTGTATGGATGATTGTGTGCTTGTATCAGTGAGTGTATAAGAGCGTAAGAATGTGGTACTATTTTTATGAGTAAGTGAACTTGTGTGTGTATAACTGCATAGGTGAGTAAATGGGAGTGTGATTAATTATTTCCATGACTGACTAGGTGTGTGAGTATGTCTATGGATGATTGGTGGTGTCTGAGTGTCTATATAGGTATATAAATGCATATGATAGTCCTGTACTGAGTGACTGAAAGTATGAGTGACTCTACAGGTGAGTGAGTGGAGGGGTGTGTAGACCTTAGAGTCAATGAGTGTGTATGTAGTTATTGGTATTGAAGTATCTATGGTTTTGAGAATGGAAGTCTGAAATTTTGAGTCGGTGTAGCAAAGGTTATATTAGGGTGTGAGAAGATGCACTAATTTATCACATGGATGACATCATCAGTGATGTCATCAGTGATGTCATTTGAGATGTCATCAGTGATGTCATCAGTGATGTCACTGACCATGTCATGAGTGATGTAATATGTGACGTCATGGGCAGTGCATTGCGGGGGCGCGAGTTATAGTTAGCTGAACTAACTATTACAGGGGAATTTCTAGGGTTTTCTACGAGGGAAATGTCCAGCTAACTATAATGCCCCTGAAACCTATGGTTTTTTTAGTGAATTTCTAAGGTTTTTTAAATGCCAATTCCTAACTATAACGCCCCTGAAACCTTTGTTTTTTTCAGTGAATTTCAAAGGTTTTTTAAATGCCAATTCCTAACTATAACGTGCATGAAACCTATGGTTTTTTCAGTGAATTTCAAAGGTTTTTTAAATGCTAATTCCTATCTATAACTTATCTCTGAAGATATCATGTTTAATGATTTTGATTGGATTTCTGTATTTTTCAAATTCAGTGTGTCATTTCATTAATTACATTTTTGTTCAAATACTTTTTTGTCACCATTTATTTTTAAATGTATTTTTTTAATTAATTCTTTTAAAAATTAAAAAATATTATTTGAACTTAATGGGGTTTTTAAACATATTTTTTTATATTTTTCAAAATATTTTTTTAACTATATGTGCAAAACTTTATTTTATATATTTTTTTCAATGTTTTTGGATCCGCGCACCCTAAGCGTACCGTTCTCGAACCCTACGCGATAGCATCCGCTCTTTGCCCTCTGACCACTGGTGACCTGCCTTTGATTTTAACTGTTCGCCGGACCCGCTTCGCGGGTCCCGCTTCACCAGTATTACCTTTGGGAGAACTGCGCTGTGTCCGTGAGGCTTGTGGTGCTCTGGGGTACTGGGCAGGGCTGCGAGCGTTTCAGCAGGGACTCCGTGTCCCAGGAGTCCCTGCCTGGCCGATTGAAAACACCTGGTCTGCTCTCCTTGTCAGCCCCGCCCCCTGCACTCGGTTTGTGAAAAGGAGTCTGCCTGCCTTTCCTCACTGGGACGCTTTGTTGAAGAGGAAGCCCTGCTGCTGCTCTTTGCCCTCTGACCACTGGTGACCTGCCTTTGATTTTAACTGTTCGCCGGACCCGCTTCGCAGGTCCTGCTTCACCAGTATTACCTTTGGGAGAACTGCGCTGTGTCCGTGAGGCTTGTGGTGCTCTGGGGTAGTGGGCAGGGCTGCGAGCGTTTCAGCAGGGACTCCGTGTCCCAGGAGTCCCTGCCTGGCCGATTGAAAACACCTGGCCCGCTCTCCTTGTCAGCCCCGCCCCCTGCACTCGGTTTGTGAAAAGGAGTCTGCCTACCTTTCCTCACTGGGACGCTTTGTTGAAGAGGAAGCCCTGCTGCTGCTCTTTGCCCTCTGACCACTGGTGACCTGCCTTTGATTTTAACTGTTCGCCGGACCCGCTTCGCGGGTCCTGCTTCACCAGTATTACCTTTGGGAGAACTGCGCTGTGTCCGTGAGGCTTGTGGTGCTCTGGGGTACTGGGCAGGGCTGCGAGCGTTTCAGCAGGGACTCCGTGTCCCAGGAGTCCCTGCCTGGCCGATTGAAAACACCTGGCCCGCTCTCCTTGTCAGCCCCGCCCCCTGCACACGGTTTGTGAAAAGGAGTCTGCCTGCCTTTCCTCACTGGGACGCTTTGTTGAAGAGGATGCCCTGCTGCTGCTCTTTGCCCTCTGACCACTGGTGACCTGCCTTTGATTTTAACTGTTTGCCGGACCCGCTTCGCGGGTCCCGCTTCACCAGTATTACCTTTGGGAGAACTGCGCTGTGTCCGTGAGGCTTGTGGTGCTCTGGGGTACTGGGCAGGGCTGCGAGCGTTTCAGCAGGGACTCCGTGTCCCAGGAGTCCCTGCCTGGCCGATTGAAAACACCTGGCCCGCTCTCCTTGTCAGCCCCGCCCCCTGCACGTCACACTAATTATATCTTTGATATCCCTCCCCGCTGCGCGCGAGCGCGCGGGGGAGCGCCCGGGGCTAAGCCCGGGCAAAGGGCGGGCCGTTTGAGGCCGTTCGAGGACTGTGGAGGCCGGGACCGGGCCACCCCCCCTTCATTTGTCCTGTCTTGCTGGACCCCCCTGGGGTTCGTACACCTGCTCCCTATATATTCATCGGCAAGCCATTTATCCCACTGTTACAATGGTGTTAACAAGAGGCAGAAAAAAAAAGGCCGCGGGAGGGGTGGGTAACCTTTTAGGTCCAATGGACGATTTTATCATTAAGGCAAACTCTTTTATCGACCAGAGTATCAGCCTTATGGAGGGCAGGGTGTCTTTAGACCTTGCACGCGCCAAGAGATCTTCTTTGGGTGCTCTAGCGAGTGTAAGATCCCCTGAGCTAGTTATTGCTCCTGATCCCAGGTCATTTAATGAAGGTAGGCGTAGCTTACCAAACATGGTGGATCTATCCGCAACTTTGCTATCAGACTTACAGACCAGCACAGATCTGGAAAAATCCCCTGACCTTCTCCCGCAATCTCCACAGCTATCCTCGCAAGTTACGCCAGAAGAAACAAGAAGAGATAGAGGGAGGAGGGAGGGCGCCGTGAGGAAAAAGAAGTTGGACATAAATCAGCCTTCTCTAGTTCCCAATACACTAGTTTTTAATAAATCAGTTTCTAGGCCTAGTTCAACTGAGTACTTACACCCGAGAAAGGTACAAGTAGTTCACTCCGCGACAGCACATCTCCCAGCACACGATAGTTCAGACCCCATTTTTGTGGCCTCATTGACTGATGTCCCTAGCGGTGGAGAACCACTCCGGTCTGATAATTTACAGATGTCATCAAACAGTATAGCGGATCTATTGAAAACTCTACTCACCCCAATAGAACGTAGGTTAACAAATATAGAAAATAAATTGATCAATCTTTTAAATCTGTATAAGACTACGCAGGTATCAGAGACACAAATTCCACAAGTAAAAAACCAGATTCAGAACCCAGCCAAATCAGCACTTCCACAAAACTGTATATCTACTCCTACTGCCCCATTACAAAAATTAATTCCATCCACTAACTCAAAAACTAACAGTTCAGCAAAACCCGCCCCTAAAAATATCGCTACCTTAACAGTGGCAAGTACTTTGCCTCAAAAAATAATGGTACAAAATGCTCAAGCCTCAAAAAACTTGTCCCGGCCACTACCAGCTTTAAAAACAGCACCCCCAGTTTCTGACACAGGTGGTATGAGGGTAGGTCAACAGGCTAGACTTCCTGTTGACTTGCCCCCGGAAGCCTACCCCCTTGTAGTGGTAATGACGGGTGTCCCTGAACTCTAGGATTATAATTCAGAACCCACAGGGTCCCTTAAGAACAAAGTGCAATTCTGGCTCAATACTAATTGCCCTGTTCCACTGACAAGGTCCTACAGGATCCTTATGGTACGTAGAACTACCTGGGTGGGCCATGGCAGGAAATCACTGCCAGGTGACTGCATCGTGGTAACCTTTGATGATCCTAGAGCAGCCGACCATATCTGCGCATGGGAAAATTCATGTGAAAGTGGAGGAATAAGCATTAAACGGCTTTCCTTTTTTTATCCTTCAAGGTCCTCAAACATCCAAGAGCCATCTTGGCAATCGATGGGTCCCCACTACTTCGACTATGACAGCCACAGGCAGACAATGGGTCCCTGTCATCCCCAACACGACAATCCCTGGCAAATAGTGGGGCATCGACATCTGGGTAGAGACTGGGACAGCTGGGGTGGGACACATACGTTGAGGGCGGTTAATCACGAGCGCACTCGCCGGGCTCCCTGGTCCGGTATTTCCACACATAACCGATTCTGTGGCTTAGAAATGGTCGATTGACCACTAACATTGATTGACCCCTTTAACTCAAAGTCTACTACGGGTAATGTTAATACACCTGATTTAAATAACTCAGTTATATTTGGCGAAACTGAGGGGTTTGGGGTAATAAGGACACAGGGGTTTGATGGTGCAAGCACAACTAACAGGGAATGTAGGCTTTCTTCCTCCATCGTGACTCCTCAGCTATTAACGACACAACATTTACCCAGCGACATCAGCTTTAGTATAAGATCTAGTGTAGCAATCACGGAAGTTAGGCCGAGTTTTTTCATCCTACAGCCTGATTACGTGGAATGTGGCAGGTTTGAGTAAAAAGGTCCACCAGCAAGCATGGCTGGATGTTATTAATAAACACACTATAGCCTGTTTGCAGGAAACCTGGACGACCGAGGAAATCCATATTATAGGATTCCAAACCTTTCATTCGCCCGCACTTATTAGTAAGCAGGGTAGGAATAAAGGAGGCCTTTGTACTTATGTGGCTACAACGGCGGAACTTAGGGCCATCAAGTGTCTTAACGCAGAGTTTTATCAGGTCTTGGTCTTTAAAGGGCCCCGCTCTATCAATGTAATTCTAATTAATTTTTATAATAACGTACCATCTATCCACACAGAGCATGTTCTTTACAATCTTCTCAATAGCATAACATCTCTAATAGATAATCTTGCAGGTGAGAAGGTGCTAATCTGGGTAGGGGACTTTAATTGTACTGTCTGTTCCCTTTCTGCAACTGGCTTGTGCGGTCTAGCAGATTATGGGGAAGACTGCCCTACCCATTTCACCCACTCAAAATTAGGCAACTCCTTAAATAATATGATGTTCTATTTGAATTTGTCCTTTGTAAATGAACTGTGCAGCCCGATTATTCCGTTTCAACCAACTTTTAACGGACGAGGGTGTAACTCCACCATAGATTTCACCTTAATGTCCCCGGCCCATCCTGGTTGCACAATCCTCTGGGAGACTGAAAAGGCTCTCTTCGGAGATCATTACCCCATATCATTCTCAGTAAAAACAATGGGAGAATGTAGTCAACTCAAGAAGAACCCTAATTATGCTCCCAAGGTTTATCTGGGTGCTATAAATGGGTATGTTATCAAATGAGATAAAGTTGAGCCAGCTGGCTTCTTAAAGAGCTTGGTTTCGACGTCTCTCGAGGATATTCACGTATGTCTAACAGCTGCCATGGAGCCTGATAAAGTCGTGGCTGCCTTTTCTAATATCCAACGGTCAGTAAAAGATCTTTTATTTAGAGAACATAGGCAAACAGCTAAGCGCCCACAGGGTTGGTTTGACAATAAATGCACCAAAGCTTTGACTTCTCTCAAAAAGGCCCTACATACCAAACCAAAAAACCAAGACCTGATCCGTCAAGCCAGAGGAGCTTACAAACTGACCATTAAAACGAGAAAAGCCACCCTTAAGCGGAAGGCGTGGGCGACCTTACGTGAGGCCTCGCAACAACGCGATAGTGCACTATTTTGGAAAGTGGTTAATGCCCCATACCTGCAAAGCAGAGCGGAAGACATCTTAGACGTGGCTATCCCAGGGGATACCTGGGTGAACCATTTTAAGCAGTTATATAATAATCCGACTGTAGGGCACTGTCCTCCTTCGCTAACTGTCAGTTTGACGGACCTCGGCTGATCAGGCGAGCGAAATGCTTTTCCGCTGAATATCACTTTCAGTCTCCAAGAGGTCATTAAAGCTATTAAGGACAGCCCATCCGGTAAGGCTCCGGGTCCCGATGGTGTCCCAATCGACGTCTATAAGGCAGAGTTGGATCTATGGGCACCCTTACTTACCAATGTTTTAAACAAGTCTAATCAACAGGGATTTGTGGCATCTTGGCCTGACGCTACTGTCGTGCCAATATTTAAGAAGGGTGACAGAAACGACCCAAATTGTTATAGGCCAATCTCTCTTCTGGATGCACTGATGAAGGTGGCTGGTAGGATCATCCTAAATCGGATCCAGAGCTGGGAGGCCGAAAACCAGGCCATCTCTAACTTACAATATGGCTTTAGGACGGGCAAGGGAACGGTTGAGCAGTGCTTGAACTTGGCCTTAATTATTGCAAAGTACACTCAAGCGAAGCGCGAAAAGTTATATATTTCCTTCATTGACCTAAGCTCAGCGTTCGATTGTATGAATCATGAACTCCTTTGGAACACACTTTCTTTCTTGGGCCTTGATTCCCAAATCATCACGTTTATTCGCGAACTTTACAGGGACGCAGGCGCAAGGGTCAGATTCGGACGTCTGGGGGAATGCTCAGACAAATTCACTATCTCGCGGGGGGTCAGACAGGGTTGCATATTGGCTCCCCTGTTGTTCACCATCTATATTAACTCTATTGGAGAACACCTAAGTAATTTTCAATATGACTACCCCGCTATAAAGGGTACTTCAGTGCCCCTATTACTCTATGCTGACGACGCGGCAATAATGTCGCGTACTAGGTTAGGTCTACAGCGGGCGGTGGTCCAAGTTTCCTCCTATATGAGGGATAGGGAATTAAAGGTGAATACTTCTAAAACTTATAACATGGTCTGCGGCAGGGGCCTTAGAAGTGCACCTTGTCCTATTTACTTGGACGCCCAAAAAATTGAAACCACTGAGAAATTCTGTTATCTAGGTGTGACTTTTGATAGGAGGGGGAGCTGGAAGCCGGCAATAGCAACAAGGAAATTAGCCTTTTTACGTTCTGCGGGAGCCCTGAACAATTTTTCTGCAAAAATCGGGGGGAAGCCTGCTAGGGAACTAATACAAATCTATAAGGCCAAAGTGGTTTCCTCAGCCACCTATGGGGTAGGGCTCTGGGGGATAGAAAATGCGCAGACGTTACAAAGCTGTGAGAATCAGTTTATCTGTCACTTACTAGGAGTCTCTAAATTTTCATCTACTTACATGACCCATATAGAAGTAGGCCTTCCCTACATTAGTGACATTGTTAACATCTCCCCTCTTTTATTGTGGCACAAGGTCTGGGTGACAGAAGAGACAACCTTAAATAGGGAAGTAATCACCGACTGTCTCACAATTAATGGAATGGCCAATATTAGGTGGCTCTCCTACGTGAAAAATCTTTGTGTAAGGATAGGACATCCAGAATTCTTTGATAACCCGCTCAGTTTGGATGGGCTATCGAGAGCCGCCTTGAAAAAGTTGGCTCTTGATCACCTGGTAACGGAAAGATGGGACAAGGAGAAAATGAAACCTACTGTACTTCGGTTTCAGGAAATTACTCAGTGCGAGGGTCTCCAATATTATCTAAGCTTAGAATTAAGCCCATATGCACGCACACTGCTGAACCGCCTCAGATTAGGCATGTTTTTTCACTTAGTCACCTTCCCCCTTTGTAATGACTGGTCCACAGAAATCCATTTGTGCCCATGTGATGATATTTCCAGACAATCGGACATACATTGTGTCTTTTTTTGTGTATTTTACAAAGTCCCGCGTAGAGCTCTTCTGTTACCTGTTCTTAGGGCCTGGGGGATTCGTACCTGTAAATTAGCATACATGAAATTATTGCTATTAGAAGATGATTTTTTAAAACTAGTAATTAAATTTAGAAAATCTATGTAATCCTCATGTTCCTAATTTGTTCCGAATTATTATGCTCTGAATCTTTTTAATGATATTTTACCTTGATTCTATGATCGAATAAGCTTATGTTGTTGACTCTGTTTTATTAAAAAAAAACATGTTTGTATTATGTGCTTTTATGATTTTATCTTAAAATCTAATAAAGCTTGAAATGAGAAATGAGATTGGTTCATCACACTTCCTGTTCTAAATACTGAAAGACCCCACCCATTTCAATCATTCTTCTTTGAGCTTCTTTGGAGAACCACCTCTTTGGAGAGAAGAACATTTTTTAGACTAAGTTTCAACCATAAATGGCTTTGGGGCAGCAGGCATCACCTGCATCACCTCAAACCTCTGAGGATGAATTTCTGCCGGAGTTACCATGCAAAGAACGTTTCTCTTCAGTGGTATGGAATTTTTTACTTTTCCCGAGGGGCAGAATAAAACCAATGCCACCTTGGTCACATGCAAGATTTGCAAAAGAGTCCTATCGAGAGGGGATCTTAACAAGAAACACTCTTGCGGCACGGCAAGTATGATGAAGCACATGAGGACCCTTCATCCAAACAATCTTGCAAAAGAAGAGTGCCGACGGATGAGAAACACTCCTGCTCCTGCGCCATCCACCTCATCGTAGCCGAGCACATCAAGAGTGCATCCATCAGACCAAACCTTGGACATCCGTCCTCAATTTCAATTTTTAAAAGTGCTCTGCACTAAGTGCAATAAGACTTTGTGCTATGGCGAGCAGTCGATCGATCTGATCTGCCGCCGCCAAGAAAGTCATATTTGCTAGTTTTAAAAAAATAAATGTTTTATTGTTCCCTGAAGTTCATTCTTTGGTTTCTCCTGTTTTGTTTTTTGGTTATTTTCTTCAGAAAAATCCAAAAAATCACAAAATTGTTCAGAAAACCCCCCAAAAAATATAAAAGAAGAAAGAAGAAAAAAAAATGTTCTTGTAAGAACTAACTTTCCTGGTTTAAAAAAAGAGCTAAATTTCTTTGTTAGTGTGTGAAAGTTTACATGAATGTATGTGTAGTACGTAATTGACTGAATGAATGCATTAGTAGCGTATGGTGAATGTATAAGTGCAGAACTATAAGGAAGTGCTGCAGCATCACACAGTAACCTGTTTAGCTGCAGTGTGCTGTAGTACTTCCGAAGCACAGGGATGCAACATATGTACATAAATATGTTGCAAATCTATGCTTTTGTCTGCACGGCTGCTTAAACTGCAGCCATGTGGTGACACAGGCACCCTTGCACAATAGTGCAAGGATATATGTGTCATGTGCTGTTTGTTTTTCTACAGGAAGACACACCTTCCTGTACAAAAACAATGAGAAAATGCATTTTTCTCCTTCAATGTATGCTGAACATTTCAGCATGCATTGAAGATATAAAAATGTGGAGAAATTAAAACAATTCTCTTTGTTGTGCTTTCCTACACCGATTGTAGAATGGTGCACCATTCACACACATATCGAGATTTATGATTTCTGATGAATCTAGACATGTGTCTTGTTCTATGAGTATTAAGTGCAATCATGCACAGCAACACTTATAGAACACCCTTTCAACACAAAGTGGTCTAAATGATGAGGTTGTATTTACATGGAGTATAAAAAGTGCACAGAGTGCCTTTTCCTCTCTTTGTAAATATAAAAGAGTGTCTTGCACAATAACTATGTTCCAAAAAGTGACATATTTCCGTTTTTAAATTTCCTTGCGAATGATAAAAGTAAGCACAGAGTTTTGTCTGCAAAGATGTTCAAAGAAGAATGATTGAAATGATTGCGGTCCTTCAATAGCTAAAAACGTGAAATATTAGGAACCCCTCAAATCTCGTTTTTTGCAGGTCACATGATATCTGATTATGGTCAGATTTCAAAACTACATAAACAGAGTGTTTTTAGAAATGTGTTTCAACTTGGTAGCTTCTTGCAGGCCTCTTCTTTCTGCATATTGAGACTTAGTTAAACTTACCTTCACAGTAATAGGATTAAAAAATGGTATTCATTTTTTGCAGTTTTTCATTCAAATAAAAATTGTTAAAAATTGCTTATTTTAACATTTGGATCTGTGAAAGAAAAAAAAAAATTATAACATATAATAATACATTTTTTACAGCACAACATAATTTCCACAAAGTAATTTGTTTGCCTTTTTTGCTATTCTCACAATATATTGAATTTCACTAGAAATAGTGATTTCAATGGTACTCATCACTTAACAGCGGGCAAAAAAAAAACAATCAGAAAGATTGTTAAATAAAAAACAACATACTATTCTCAGTAAAATACCAGAAAATACAAATCATACATATATGAAATGCTTACAGATTACAAAATGTTATAACTTTAACTTATAAAAACTGTAAATGTTGCCGCATTAAAATGATCACCGAATAAATGACCAGCAAAAAGTCCATAATTCAAAAATATACCTTTCCTTGAGGCCAAATGGTATTTTTGCACTTGTTCTTTATGTAAATTGTCCAATGGTAGTCCTATTAAATTATAATAATAAATTCCTCAGAGACTGAATTATCTTCCTAAAACTTTGGCTTTAAAAATATTAGGTAGGAATTTTGTAATTCGCTAGGCAAACGTTGTTTGAAAACCAACTGGGCATCATTACAAAGTGTCCAGCCTTTGTCACATTTTAGATAGGCAGTATAATGTCCAGATGTGGTGGAAGGACCATCATTGAAAATTATTGCAATTGCTACAAAAGTCCTTCCTGATATTGATACTTGTGTTGCTACAAACTGCTTTATTAAAGTATCCAATTTTCTTCCATCAGCTGTACAACGTTGCATCATTAAAATTATGTATTTTCCATATTTTGTTAAGAATAATGTGGATAACATTTCTGATTTACATTGGCTACACTCCATGTTTTGAATTGCACCTTTCACTAATTTATTGAAAGACACTGATTTACAGTCTGGTAATGTTAAATACAGAAATCTCTCAGTGTCTACATTGGTGCTACATGTATACATGCAATTTTCACAATAATGTTCCCATTTGTAAGAAAGGCCAAAAATATTTTCTATTTCTACACCTTCATTTTCAAAAATGGTAAGCATATACATTAAAAATTCCTGAGCATCTTGTTGGATATTTTGTGTAAATTGTGTAGAACCAGAACACACATTCAAAAGATTACGAAAATCTGAAACAGATTGTATTTTACTTCTATCTGTTGTAAATTTTTCATAAACAGAATGCAACAGACAACAAAATCTTTTTTCCCGATTCTGCATAATTTGTTCTTGCAAACCTTCAACATAAAAAACAACATTGACCACTACATTAGCATAGCAGTTGACACCAGAACTATTTTCAAACTGATAATCAACAATCTCTTCAACAGTGTCCAATTTCTTTTTACCTGCAATCGCAACATTATCTTGTTCTTTTCCCTTCTTGACATCTTCAGTACAGATATTCTCTAACCTTCTTTTTCGACTAACCATACGCTTTTCAAATACAGGATATTGACCTAAATTTGGAGCATACACCCTTCTTAACCTATTATACTCTTTTACACAGTTTGCATCTGCAGTAACCTTTGTCTCATCAAAATCAATCAAAAACAAACCAGATAATGTTCTAACTCCAACATATACCATACCCTCTTTAAATACAGTAGATCCAATGTTCACCAATGCACTGTCTACACTTAATCCTTGAGATTTATGAATAGTCACTGCATATGCCAGAGAAAATGGAAATTGTTTCCTACGGATATATAAATCTTTAACAAGCAAAAAACGAACTGAACAACGACCAATTTCTTTAACGTCATCAATCTGATCAAATTTAATTTAAAAAAATTAAATTCCTTCTTTTTTCTGATAATTCACAATATCCACCACTTTTCCCATTGCACCATTAACTAAACCTTTCTCTACATCCAAATTACGCCTTAAAATTACCCGACAGTTTACACACACATACAGTGTCTTTTCCAAACCAGCAGTTTTAGATATTTTTTTTTCTAACAATCTAGTTTTGATCTCAACTTACCCGTCAAAATAATAGTGATTCCTTCATGTAGTATTTTATCGATGGCTTCCATTTGAACAATTTCTTCATTTTCCAATTTTAATAATTCTTCGTTAAATATTGAACACTCACGCAGTGTCGGCATTAAGCAAATCACTGACTTATTTTTAGCAATTTCCACGTACACTTTTGCAGCAACTGCATTTTCATTCGGAAAGACATTGCAAACTAATCGACTCTCCAAAGCTTCTTTCCCTTTTTTTGAAAGAATTCCAATTCTTATATCTTGAAGAATACTTCCATATTCAGCATCATTTGCCTGTCGCATATTTGTTGTCAGTTCTTTGAATTCAAAATTACTCCAAATGTTCACATTACCAACACTGCCAAGAGACTTTCTGGTATCTTCATGGGCAAGTGTTTAAAATACCGGTTGTCCTTTTACCGGTGTCAGTTGCAGTAGATCTCCAAAAACTATGACGTGTTTTCCTCCAAATACCACGTCATACTCTGTTTTAAGAATTTGCTGCATTCTTAAATGCACAAAGGCAAGCATCAAGTTTGAAACCATGCTCACCTCATCAATAATGAGAAGTTTCATTTTCTTCAGCACTCTTGAAACTTCACAACAAGCTTCTCCAGATAGCTTGTGGTATTCCAATTTTTTCTCATTCTCTACTGGCAGCATTAGTAAACGATGTAAAGTAATTCCTTTAATGTTATGTGCTGCCAACCCAGTTGGAGCAGTGACAACACAAGACAAATGCGACTCAGTTGTTTTTTGCAAATAACTTGTAATTACTTTAATTAAGAAACTCTTTCCTGTTCCAACTTGACCACTCACATACATTCGGATAGGTTGAAATGATGTACATGAGCACACTCTCTTTTCATGAAGTAATCCATGGTCAATCTGATCTTTCACTTGCTGATATATTTGTTTCTGTTCAACATTTAGTTGCTCTTCCAAGTTTCCTAACTGTATTGCATCTTCTTGTGCTTGATACATTGCTGTTTCCACCTCATTCATTGCAATCGCTGCTTCATTTTCAACAATTGGTTGTCCTAGTGGATCTTGACTCAGTGCAGCAGAACTTTGATTGTCTTGAGAACTGTCTCTAGCAATCTCAGCTGCAATTGTAGCTTCTTGATAAATTTCATCATTCAACATTTTCACATAATTTGCGAAAGCACTGCATTGTATGTTATCTTTACAAGCATTAAATGAATCTTCATAGCTGGGAGAATCTCCAAGTAATTCCAGTTCAGAACGCCATGGTTTGAACATTTGCAAAAGGGCTAAATAGTAAAATTCCCTTTTGTCAGCAGTGTCGCAACTCAGTTTTCTGTGATTAATTAAATTTCCTTTCCTTTGTTTCACCAGACATCCTTCAGAACCAATCACTCCATATTTTCCATCGTTGATGTTCTCTGTAATATTCCGTTTAAAAGTGTAGTTTTGCAGCACTTCATAGAGACACATGTTCTCAAGATGATGACTTCTCTTTGGATAGTATGTGTCCAACATATTGGTTTTCAAAATATCTGTACTTTCAGGGTCATTTTCTGCTAAATATTCAATTTCTTGAACAGATTTCAGTACCCGATTTCGCATTCCTGCAAGACCTAGACTCACCCAAATGATTCTTCTACTTTTGGAATATAGACTTGCAGATGATAACCGATCTGAATATTCATATGCTCCAATTTCACGATGCGATAACATCTTCAAACTGAAACTGTATAATTTCTTACTTAGACTCTTCTCGTGTGAAATCTCTTCCCACATTTCTTTCAATTCAGTCTTTTCTGATTTAGTAATGTAAGATGTTACATATCGAGCAACAGCAATGGAATTGTCCGCAACATACTGAATATCCATGTTAGCGTTCCACATGGATAAAATAACTGGATTGTAGTCATTTATGTATTTCGATTCTTCGCTTCTTCTTAAGTTGTAGGTGTTTTTCGGAGACTTTCTTGTGATGGTGTGTCGTACAGCTGACATAAAACTGTTCACTCTTCCTTTGGCTAATACAGGACGTGGAAATCCAAAACGACATTTGGTATAGAACTTATCCTTTGTCTTGTACTTTCGTCGACAGTATTTTCCACACCTGTGGCTTTGAAATCGTAAGACTTGTTGTTTTAAGTTTTTCTCTTCTCTGCTATTTGGAAGAGCACATGTAGCATAATCTTCAATAAAAGACAAAACAGTTTCATCTGAATCTGTTCCAAATTTGGGGGCGTCCTTGACCCATAACAACATATGTATGTGAGGAGCACCTCTTGCTAGATACTCCTTTCTCCAAAAGAAATCCACAACTTCTCCAAGAGGAGGATTCTTTTTATTGCAGATGAAAGACATCATAGCTTCAAATCTATGATTGAAATATCTGCATACATTGACAGGATCCAAGGAGCACAATTCTCCAGGTGTCTTGTACTCAATATTTTTTATATTGGAATTTGCCTCTCGAAGAAATTCAAGTAAATCATCCCAAGCGTACTCAGCACAGCTTAGGGTAAGAAACCACGTAGGAGTTTCCAAGTTCCGTAGCATACATTTCAGTTCTCCATGTCGACAGTACCAATATTCATTAGTCCCACGCTGACATGCCATCAGATTAATCAACTGAGATTCTAAATGATCATCTCTCTGATGCACTTTATCCATAAAATCCTTTGCAGTTACATTTTGCAGATGCATTCCAGTTTTTAAAATGGGATTTACTGCATATGAAAGTCCAGACAAGTCACTTTCAAACAAAAGATTAAACATATAAGGGATACATTGTCGAAATCTTGGATCTTCTGCATATAATCTTGTTGTCCGATATTCAGATGCAGGAATCTGCACAGGACGTTCATCATATCGTCCACCTTTTCCTGTTGGAAACAACTGCGGGAAACAACGAGCTTCCAAGCTCTCTTCCCATACACTCATGAGACTTCCTGTTGCTTTTTTCATTTGAAACAACTCAATTGTATTCCCCATCACCTCTTTGGAGTGAAGTGGATGTACACTGTAATGTTCATAGATCTCTTCACATCTGGACATGTCCACTTTTTCAATTTGTCCACTTAATGTTTCACTATCTTCTGCTAAATCTATTTCTTCTTCTCCAACAAACACATTTTGATAGTACTCATTATTTTTTATCAGATACAATGATGCCTTTTGCACTTTTCTAACATCCACTAACTCTTGCCAGATTTTCTTATTCTTAGTAGGAACACCATTAACTACAATGACTAGTGGCTCATTTTCTGCATGATCTACACCAATAGTTTCAACATTTTTCCTTAAATCTAATGGTAAATACACAACTCTTCCTTTCAATCCTCTTTGCAACTCTGATGGAGGTAATTTACTTGTTTTGGGCTCCATACGAACAATAGCCTGAAACGGGTGAACACATTGTATCAGAATAGACTCATACGTATTGAAATCAATCAGCTCTGGAGGAATAGCAACCAACTCTAGATTATTATGAACAGCTCTAGCAGGCATTTTATTCTCATCTAATTTATTATAACAATATTTGCAAATACGCTGCTCACATCCCAAATCAAAACAATCCTCTACCAACAAATAAGTTGCAAATTCCATCCACTTATCATTATCTTCTATTTCACTTTTTAAATACAGATTGACACCCCTAGTCTGATTTTTATAGTGATTTCGCCGACAACAAATACAAGAAACATTTGGTCTTTCACCTGAAATTACCTTAAACTTTGTGATTTCATCCTCAAATTTTTCTGTAATTACAGGTTTGATGAATACAGGCCCCAGCCAGGCCCGCAGGACATAAGGGTTCGCTCTCCTGCAAATGGAATCTATAAGGAAGTTGGCACGGAAACTGCAAAGTACAAAGACAAAGTTTATTAACCCTTAAGGGTGGTCCTACAATCCATACAACACCCTTCAGTATTGCATAGAGTAGCACAAAGAACTTGCGTACACGGTCCCCTTTTATACACAACAGAGGGGCTCATAAGTGGGTGGATACAACATAGAGCGAAATTCATTACCATTTAAGGACATTTTCGATACAGGATCAATATGTGGGCGGAGTCAACAATTTCCTGGGCCCGCGAAAACATGGTCAAGCGAGGACTAACTGATAACAGATGTGGTCAAGTCTGGGCATGCCCCAGACGGACAAAGGAGCTATTTATAGACTGTTACTAGGCAGATTGCAAGAGCAACTAACAAAAAGATAGGACTCTTCTCGTGTTGAGCACGTGGAGACATAACAATACAAAATGGAGTCCAGACTTTAGTCAACATAACAAAGGAGACAAGTTCTAAGGAAGGAGAATTCATGTCTTTGGTAAATGCTTAATCACATCGTCGTTTCAATTTACAACAGACGACCCTTTCAGCATTTACTGAAGACATCCGGTTTGTTAGGATAATCATCGTATATGTCAATTGTCATCATTTCCTCTACTTCTTTAGCTAAATGTTTCTGATAAGTGACATTGGCAATAGCTTTCTTATCAGGAATACAGAATGATACACATAAGGAACAGAGCAAGGGACCACATTGGACACAAATGCAACAAGAAAACAGAACTGCTACAATAATACAGAGACCAGTTAAAACCTTCCACCCCCAAGCAGTGATCAATGCCCAAAACCATCCAGAAAAGGTCCAAGTGCTGTTTTCTGTATGGATTTCAGCTGCAATTTTGTGCAACCTGTTGATAGCATTATAAACTGACGGCGTGTGGTCAGGGATAAACACACAACAACTACTTCCGATAATTTTACAAGCTCCACCTCGGTCAGGTAACATAACGTCTAACACCATACGATTCTGCAATGCAACAATTCTAGTAATCTGTAATTCTTCCGTAAGATTCCCAAGAGCAGCAGCGGTCTGGTTTGTCACAGCCTCTACCACTCTTGTTAACCTTCGAACTTTCCTACTATTTAGGGCAGCTCCAACGAAGAAAAACAATCTTAAATTAAAATCAATATACTGCTGCAGACTAGTGTCAGTCTGATCCACATCATCAATTGATAGAGTACGTTTATACCTATTTACAGTCACATTATTTAACAACTTCAAATCCGTATGATAAGATGCAGGTGCCAAAAATACAGGGGGCAATAGAAATGCCACATAACATACTCCGGACCAACCGGCTGGCAAACGGTAATAACCTTTATTTCCACATACGAAGTATGTATTATGGGATGCTAAAAAGGTACTGTTATTCAACCCGTCGATGTTTAATATGGTAATGCAATCACTAACACCAACAGGAATATAACGCACACTCTGGACACACAGGTCCGCTTGAGCTTGTGCCACTTGAATCACAAATCTGTCTTTTCCCACAGTGTCTCTGGTGTTCGTGAAAATATAGGGAATCGATTCATTGTCTGGTCGATACTCTTCCCATTCCCAAATTGTCCCATTCGCTTGCGGATATCCATCTTTATCCTGATGACATTCTTTATTGAGTCTGAAGAGTAATCGTCCCACTGTTGGTTTCCGGGTGGCAAAAAGCAAAGTGTACCATGCTCTACAAGAGCCATTATGAGAGAAAGGAAGAGGTATGAATGGCGTTCCTCCTTTCTTCTGGTGAGCTGGCATCATACCGCATATCCAACAGTTCGTAGCATTCGTGGCAACGTGGGTATGATGCAACATCTGGATGAAAGTGTTATTCAAATAAGACTGACGATGCTTCAATTCTTGATACGGAAGGGTATAGAAGTAGTGCTCCTCAGGCACTGGAGTAGTCAACACAAGTAACTTTCGAGCAGGAGTCACATCCTCCACAAACCATGTGGTTATCCCAACAATAGCTACTGTGAGCATAAACCCTGTTGCAAAAAGGATTTTCTTTTTCTCCATGTCAGAAATAAGAATCAATATCTTCCTGAAACTAAAAGGTTTGTCAGAACTCTTCCCCTTGGGCAGCGGTCGATTTCTTCACCAGCGGGCCAAGACGGGTGTCGCTACACTAATGCAGGGCTGATCCCCCCCCTTGCCTCATTGGCTCTCCGTTTCACTAACCCAAGGGCCGTTCTGACAACATGTCCCGGTACTGAAGAATTCACTTCCTTGGCCTGAGATGATATCGCTTTCCTCCAGGAGTCGCGTGGTCCGGGAAGAGCTCCTCAGTGTCGTTCGGTTCCCCAGCACGGCCTTTCTCTGCGGCCAGAATTTCTCGTTGATCGGTCAATACAGCAGACTCCACCAATCCGGGCAGTACTTTGCGGCAGTGCAGGGAATGGATCCAATTCTTTCTGTTGGAAACTCGCACAGCCGTCCTCGTTGCAAGTAGGACCTGCTCAGGACCAACCCATCTCGGCTCCAAGCTGTTCGTCCTGTCAAAGATCTTCACCATGACATAGTCGCCAGGCCTGAGACTATGTCCTTCACCGGTGGACCGATCAGGGAGCGCCTCCCGGACCTGTTGATGAATAGAAACCAAGTTATCCGTTAACTGCGCCAGATAATCATTCATCATTACACAAGGTACATCATACACAGTCTTAGGTTTTGGTGGACCCCAAATATTCATTGGGCGTCCAAAGACAATCTCGTACGGTGTAAGACCGGTTCGAGAGTGCGGTACCGATCTAATTGACAATAACGCCAGCGGTAAAGCATCTGGCCAAGTCAAAGACGTCGAAGCTTGGATTTTAGCGATCTTGAGCTTCAGTGTACCATTATACTTCTCGACTAGTCCCGCAGATTGAGGGTGAAACACTGCGTGAAACTTCTGGGTGATACCCAGACCCTTCAAAACATACTTTATAACATCCGCTATAAAGTGGGGTCCGTTATCACTCCACAGAAGTCTACAAACGCCATATCGAGGGAAGAACTCCTTCAACAGCATCTTGGCGGTAGTCATTGCAGTATTGTCTTTCGTAGGGTATGCCTCAACCCATTTGCTAAAGGCACAAACCACTACTAGAACATACTTCAAATTGTTACAGCGCTCAAGCTGGATGTAATCCATCTGCAAAACCTCAAAGGGTGCAGTAGGTGTTACAAATCCTCCTGCTGGAGTTCGAGTACCCTTTCCTGGGTTGTACCTCAGGCAGATCATACAGGTCTGCACCACCCTCTTTGCCGTGCTAGCAATCTCTGGATGCTCCCAGACTTGGGTAAGCAATTTTACAATTGCGGAAGCTCCAACATGTGCTAGCCCATGTGCCATCTGAACCATAGGTTGTACAAAAGCCGTGGGTAACTTCCATCTATCCATCTGCTTATTTCTCCAGCAACCCTCATCATCCAATTCTCCCTCACTGGACCATTGCTCCCGTTCTTTATCAGAAGCGGTCCTCTGTATTTCTCGCACTTCTTCCTTCGCATCGTGCCATCTTTCTACTTGCGACTTCACTACATACATGGCAGTAGCTCCGGGCTGCATCGCAGTCTCCCGTGCCACCCGGTCTGCTAACGCATTCCCTTCTCCAACTTTATCAACTACTTTCTTATGGGCACTACATTTAATGATAGCAATTTTCCTCGGATATGTCAATGCAGTCAAAAGGTTATGAACTAACTCTCCATGCATTATTTGTACTCCATGCGACGTTAGAAACCCTCTCTCCTTCCAGAGTAGGCCGAAATCGTGCGCTACTCCGAAAGCATAGCGGCTGTCTGTATAAACATTCACACACAATCCTGTACTGAGCTCACATGCTCGTGTTAATGCTATCAGTTCCGCTGCTTGAGCTGATTTCTGTGGTATGCGTGCTGTCTCCACTATTGTTTGCAATGTGGTAATTGCATACGCTGCTGAAGTCGTACCATCTGGTAGCTTCAGGCATGATCCGTCCACCCACAGTTCTCCATCTACATCTGAAAAGGGCGTATCCTGGAGATCAATACGACCCTTTGTTTGTTCCTCAGTCACGAGAATACAATCATGTGCTTTCTGTGCTTCAGACTGAGTCTCGGGGTATGGCAACAATGTGGCCGGATTTAACGTTACGCACCTCTTTAACGTAATATGAGGAGCCAAAAGCGTCAGCTCATATCCCGTTAAACGGGCGCTGGTCAAATGCTGCGTCTTTGTCTGATTAAGCAGGGCATCAACAGCATGGGGGACTAATACCAACAGCTTATGAGATAACACAATTCCTTCGCTTTGGCGTATTGACACAGCTGTCGCCGCAACCGAGCGAAAACAACCAGGCAATGCTCGGGCAACAGGATCAAGTACAGCCGAAAAATATGCACAAGGGCGCTGCTTGTCGCCGTGCATCTGCACTAAAACTGATAATGCACATCCATCTTTCTCATGCACATACAGCGAAAAAGGTTTGGTATAATCAGGGGTCCCTAACACTGGTGCTGAACAAAGGGCCTGTCGTAATTGCTGAAAAGCAGCGTCACACTCATTTGACCAAGGAAGCGGAATAGGTGTGTCTTTTGTCAAAAGGGCTAATAATGGTTTGGCTATGTGTGAGAACCCTAATATCCATTGCCTACAAAAAGAAACAAGACCCAAAAATGCACGCACGTCCTTCTGCGTGGAAGGTACTGGCGTGTCCAAAATTACTTGGATACGATCTGGTGTGAGTGCACGCCCCTCCTTAGACAAAAGGTGACCCAGATAAGTCACCTTTGGTCTACAGAACTGCAATTTCTTCCGAGATACTTTGTGATTGTGGGATGCCAAAAAGGAAAGCAAGGACAACGTACTCTTTTCACACAACTCCGGAGTGTCGGCCGCCAGCAAGATGTCGTCGACATATTGAATGAGGGCGACACCCTCGGGCAGAACAAAGGAGTCCAATTGCCTTTTCAAAGCTTGACTATAAATGCTAGGGCTTTCTGTGTAGCCCTGAGGAACTCTACAAAATCGATAAGACCTATTATTCAGAGTGAAACCAAAAAGGTATCGACTATCGGGATGAATAGGAATCGAAAAGAAAGCATTTTTCAAATCAATGACTGAAAACGTCGTCGCCGTAGGCGGGACCAAAGTAAGCAACGTCGTGATATCAGAAACATCTGGATACTGAGGTATCACGATCTTGTTTACTTCTCTCAAATCAATTATAAACCGATAAACCTTGGCATCCGTATCCTTTTTCAAAATGGGTAGAATCGGGCTATTACAGACGTTGTAGGGAACTTCCTCCACTACTCCCACCTTAATCAAATCCTGCACAATCTGTATAAGGGCCTCCTCCCCCTCCTGGGAAATACGATACTGCGGGAGGCGTGGTAACATTGCCCCCTCCTTGACACTAATATGGACAGGCGGAATCACCATCTGTCCCACATCAGTATCCGAAGTGGCCCACAAAGCACGAGGGAGGGTAGCTAACACAGCATCCTCTGCAACCACACACATCCGTTCAGACCGAGGGTAATTGTCATTTAATATCACCCGCACTCCAGCAGGGGAGCAGCGAATCGTGGCTCTGAAGTGCTTTAACATATCCAGGCCCATAATGTTGTCCGGCGTGTTCGGGGCAAGCAAAAACGGACAGGGTGCAGAAAAAGAATCAACCTGAAATGTGAGGGGCCGCGAAAGAGGGCTTCGGGAGAGTGTACCGTCAAACCCTACCGATGTAACCGTTAAGCCAGATGGGGGAGCCCTCGGAACCAATTGTTTAGACAGCGCACTACGAGTCGCTCCTGTATCCACTAGGAACTGATCAGTAGAACCCAAAACCTCAGCTGATACATAAGGACCCTTCTGATCAACCGGCACCTCAACTGATTCTAACCCCCATCCAACGCATTCCTATGCATGCTGAGAATCATGGTACCCAGAGCGGTCAATCCCCGACACTTGATACTGGTTTTGTCGATCGAAAACATTAGGCGTATCTCGTTGCTGCCCGGCAGGGTCAAAACAAGCGTGATCGTTAAAATTCCCTCTAAAATTCGAGAAACCCCCTCTACCTCTCGGGCCACCCTGATTGTGTCCCTGACGCGAAGCATGCAACGCCGGGCAATCTCTGGCCCAGTGTCCCGATTGCTTACAATACGCACATTGATTCCTGTTCAAATCAGATCGGCCCGAGGGAGGACCATAAAATCCTCCCCTACCTCTATTGACACCCCGACGGGGCGGACCATATACTTGCGCTAACATCACCTTTGTTTTTAAATCTTTTGATCTCTTCTCCTCCTGTCCCTTCGCTTCTTGCTCCTGACGCTCATAATACTGAGCTATAGTCAGGAGGGCTGTCGGGGTCGCAGTGGACCAAGAACTTTCACTCGCTTTTAGGCGGGCTGCGATCGCCGGTAGTAAATTCGCCACATATTTATCAACAAAGAGGTGTCGACCCGTATCATCCATAAGTGACTGACCACTAAAATCATGAAACGTCTCCTCAAAGCGCGTAAAGAAATCTGCAACTGATTCATCGACTTTCTGCTTACACGAGGCTAACATGTTCCAGTCAATCTTTTTAGGGGGGATGATTGTCTTCAACTTAGTCAAAATAGCAGCGGGGAGATCTAAGATAACCTGAGGTGGTTTCTGTGCGGGCTTCCTCTCCCTATCCTCATCCTCAAGCTCAGACCACCGAGCCTTAAAAGCGGCAACATCGTCCACCTTCCGCACAGATCGCCACATATCTGGTGGTAAAATAAGCCCAAAGAACAAATCTATATCTGCTAAGGTCATAGTACAAGAATTCAAGGCCCCCTCGACTTCTTCGTAAAAGGCCGCTGGATTCTTGCGGGGATCAGGCAACGCATTCTTTAATGCCATGACGTCAGCCCTATGCCAGGGAGTATAAACCCAATTGTACACAAAATATCCCTTAGTATCGGCGGAGGTAATATCCGAACTAGTTCCCGCTCCTTTAGGAGGGACATACAAAGGCGCCGCCTCTCGCATTGGTTTAACATGCACTAGATCACTCTTATCTGAGTGGGAGGTAGATGATTGGTCATCACCGACACGTGAAGCCGACTGCTTTTCCTCCTCAGCTTTCTGGCGCGCTTTCTCTTTAAGGTCACTCACCGCGTCCCGTAATGCAAACAGCCGTCGAACCGCATCAGGCGCCTTAGAGGGAGAGAAAACACCATTACGCAATGCTTTAGCATCTGATACCACATCATCAGGCTCAAAGACGCTGGAATATTTCCGGAAAGCAGCAATCACTTCATCAGAAAAGTGGCCCAAAAAATACAACTTCTCTCTATCCTGCCACTTCTCCCAAGAATTCAACAACTCAGCAAGGGATAACTTGCCCTTAAGTGCACGATAGGAAACTTGCCGAAGCTCACCCATTCGGTCAGCCGATAACATGGACCGCGTGTCTACCTTACCCGACACCGATCCAGAATCCGGTGGCCCCGGGGCAGACGCGCCAACATAAGGGGGCGGAGAGCGATCTAGTAAATAAAAATCATCGTCAGGATTATTAAGGACAGGATAAAGTGACTGACGGACAGCATATTGACCCGAGACTTGCAACAGACTTGTCTCTCCGTCTGTTCTCTTTCCTCCCGACGCTTCGCTTCCTGTGCTCGCACATGATCATTCTTCCGTTGCTCTTTATCAAACAGCGCTTTCTCACGTTTCTCTCGCTCACGCACTTCCTTCACCCATAATCGCACACATTCAAACATGTCTTGACGAGCACGCCGTTTACACATACACTGTTCCACATACTCAATCTTACGCATATCAAACGATCCATACAAAGGCCATCGTAACTCAGGATCCTTTCTGGTGTATTTCCTCCATATTGTGCTGTACATTATGGAAGAAAGACCATGCTTCACATACATATCCCTATTAGGAGTCCCCTCTGGGGGAGCTGGAGCAGATTCCTCGAGGTTTAACCAGTTTCCAAAGCAGCAGCACCACTTACGGAGTGCGCTAAAAGCAGGCATGCTAAAAAATAATGCAAAATATGCAGTATTATCAAAAAAAATGGCACTTAAACGTTGTGCCGTTCAAAGTTACACAGTTCCGGAGAAATATCTCCACATTACCTGCCTATATGTGTTGCAACGCATATATTCTCACAATAATCAATACAAGATATGACCGGTCATCACAAATCAAACTCAAATAGCCAAACCAGGCTTCAAAAACTCGGAGCAAGTACCGTACAACGGTTCTTACCAATCAAGAGTCCAGATTCCAACTGCCAAGCTCCAAAATTCGCCCAAACGGCTGTCACGGCAGGACCGACAGAAGAGGTCTCAGTCGAGGACCGGCGCCACCCAGATGGTCAGCTCGGAAGGGAAGGAAGAAAACCTCGGGATGCCAGGACTAAAGTGCCTCTGGCAGTGATCACATCCCCGGCCAAATTCCTCACCTTCGTCGCGACCAGTCCTTCGAGCATCCGAGTCGCCGATGAGCCCCACGTGACGGGCGCCAATTGATGAATACAGGCCCCAGCCAGGCCCGCAGGACATAAGGGTTCGCTCTCCTGCAAATGGAATCTATAAGGAAGTTGGCACGGAAACTGCAAAGTACAAAGACAAAGTTTATTAACCCTTAAGGGTGGTCCTACAATCCATACAACACCCTTCAGTATTGCATAGAGTAGCACAAAGAACTTGCGTACACGGTCCCCTTTTACACACAACAGAGGGGCTCATAAGTGGGTGGATACAACATAGAGCGAAATTCATTACCATTTAAGGACATTTTCGATACAGGATCAATATGTGGGCGGAGTCAACAATTTCCTGGGCCCGCGAAAACATGGTCAAGCGAGGACTAACTGATAACAGATGTGGTCAAGTCTGGGCATGCGCCAGACGGACAAAGGAGCTATTTATAGACTGTTACTAGGCAGATTGCAAGAGCAACTAACAAAAAGATAGGACTCTTCTCGTGTTGAGCACGTGGAGACATAACAATTCAAAATGGAGTCCAGACTTTAGTCAACATAACCAAGGAGACAAGTTCTAAGGAAGGAGAATTCATGTCTTTGGTAAATGCTTAATCACATCGTCGTTTCAATTTACAACAGGTTCTACATTGTCTTCAACATTTTGTTCTACTAATGTGTCAGTTTCTTCACTCTCTTGCTGAGGCCCAAAGTAACAAAACTCAATATCCTCACAAACCTGCTTCACATCTGAAACTGACCCACGTAAAAGAGCACTGTTCAACTCACTTAACTTTAGTGCTGGACTTTTTGCATAATACAACCTTCTCACTAACTTCCGCATTTGAGTATGATGAACTGCCAGCATTCTGAAATGGTGAAAAACACTTTCACAAACTTTCCTAGAAAGACAAGCCAGAGAATGACCTTGCAAACCAGTATGTTTTCTTACTCTGCAAGGGTCTAGTCCTTGCAACAGCTTAATCTTTTGTTTTACACTTTTCTTAGTATAGACTTGTAAAAAACTACATAATTTTTCAATAGATTCCTGTCGTACACTACAAACACTACTGCAATCCCAAGTGTACACAGGGTTTTTAGCACGTCTCCCTAAAACTTCATCAGCTATCACTTCTTCTGCATTTCTTTCAATCATTTTCTCTTTCTCCATTGGACAACCATCACTAACCTCATAACCTCTACCCCTGGTGTCAACTGCACACAATAATTTTTCACTTAGTGAATAACTCTCTTAATTAAAAAAAGGCTCTGAACTAGAACTGTGTTTCCATTCTCCCAAAAAAACATCACTTTTTTTTTTTATTAATAACTCTTTTCCTCCTACTTTTGGCCTTCATTACAAATATTGGTTTATCTAGTGATCGAATTCTGTTTAACAGTAAAATAAACAGTTTCCTTTTTACTTCAAAAGCCTTTTCCACAATGCTTTCAATATGCTTCTTCTTTTTATAAAATAAAGCTCTCTTTTTATATTTCTTCACATCTTTCAGCAAATTATGCACTACTCTCTTGTAAAATATTTTTTCGCGTAATTCCTTATACTGATTTTGTCTTCTTTTACCATACTTTATCTCCTTTGACTGAACATTTGCTTTTCTACTTTTCCTCTTATTTTGATCTTTTTTCTTACTTAAAAAATGTTCTGAAGTTGCAGCATTCTCTACATTCTGTTTGCTCCTACAAACATTTTTAATAAATTGCTTCGTGATCTTACCGGATTTTTTTTTCCTTTTAGCCACATTATCTTGTTCATTCAATACTTGTGGTTGATGTTTCTTCAAATAATCCTCCTGTCTCTGTTCTTTTCTTTTTCTTTTTTTTCTGGCATAATTTCTCAATTTTAACGTTGAAAAACAGTATCTGCAAAAAAGAATCACAAATAAATGTATATTAATAACTTTCAAATTTACAGTATTCCATTACTGTACAAACACATTTTATATAAAAACTGTCTAAGAAACTATAGCCCTGAACCACAAGTGTGACGATGATTAAAACACTACATACATAGTGCATACTACTTTGAAGCAGTTCATGCCCTAAAGCCTACCTCAATAAAAGACTACATGCTAAGTGACTGAATGATTACACTACTAAAAGGAGACACACTGGGTGAGTACCAGGGTGTTTGCTAGAAGTATATGAATACTAACTGGGTAATTGAAGGTGCAAAAGACAACTGTGTAGCTGATTAGAGAACTGAATGCATACTGCATACGCATTTAAAGCAGTCCATGTGCTAAGGCCCGGCTCACTGCATGAGTACTTCGGTACTGACTGAATGATTAGACTACAGCAAGGAGACTGCCTGGATGAATTTATAAGTGGTTGGGTTTTCGCACAGGGAATGGATTAGTACTTGGTACTGAATGGGTCACTAGAAGAGTGCAAAGGGAGTGACAGGATGTTTGCTGGACTATATGGATACTGACCAGGGAATTGAAAGTGTAAAAGACAAGTCTGTAGGTGGTTAGAAAACTACATGCATAGTGCATAGGGGTTTGAAGCAGTCCATGTGCTAAGGCCTGGCTCAGTGCATGAATACTTAGACAGTGACTGAATCATTACAGTACTGTAAACAGAGTGTCTTAGTGAATTTATAAATGTTTGCGTTTTGTCACAGTGAATGGATTACTACATGGTGCTGAATGGGTCACTAGAAGACTGCAAAGGGACTGACAGGGTGTTTCCTAGAAGTGTATGGATACTGACTAGGGAATTGAAGGTGTGAAAACAACTGTATAGGTGGTTAGAGAACTACATGCATACTGAATAGACATTTGAAGCAGTCTATTTGGTAATGGTTGGTTCACAACATAAGTACTTAGAAACTAAATCATCAGACTACTTCTAGGACAGTGCCTGGGTAAACTTTTTAAATTTTCAGCTCTGGTGCAGTGAAGAGCACCAGAGCTACATGGTACTGCACTTTAGTGTCACATCATGACTAATTTTATCAACACATAAGCAAAGACTGGCTTCTAATGCTACTAAAAGTTGACAACATGACAGGTTTTATAGCAGTTATCTGTCAGCAAATACACGATCTAACCAAACGCTTCTCTCACAGTGGTTCCCAAATGCACACAGACTCGCAGTGTGATTCTGGACAAGCACCACTATCCCTAGGAGTTTACCAAAACTCATTCACTACACTGGAAGTGGTAAGGGAACTGCACACAATCTACATATTTCACGACTACACTTTACTGTCAATACCTGACTCATTTAATGAAAGCATAAGCCATAACTGTCTTCTAATGCTACTAAAACTTCACAACATGACATGTTTTAAAACAGTTATCTGTCAGCAAATACACAATGTTACCAAACGCTTCTCTCACAGTGGTTCCCAAATTTACACAGACTCACAGTGTGATTCTAGACAAGCACCACTATCCCTAGGAGTTTACCAAAACTCATTCACTACAGTGGAAGAGATAAGGGAACTGCACACAATCTACATATTTCACGACTGCACTTTAGTGTCAATGCCTGACTCATTTAATCAACACATAAGGAAAGACTGGCTTCTAATGCTACTAAAACTTGAGAACATGACATGTTTTAAAACAGTTATCTGTCAGCAAATACACAATGTTACCGAACGCTTCTCTCACAGTGGTTCCCAAATGTACACAGACTCACAGTGTGATTCTAGACAAGCACCACTATCCCTAGGAGTTTACCAAAACACATTCACTACACTGGAAGTGGTAAGGGAACTCCACACAATCTACATATTTCATGACTACAGTTTACTGTCAATACCTAACTCATTTAATGGAAGCATAAGCCATAACTGTCTTCAAATGCTACTAAAACTTGACAACATGACATGTTTTAAAACAGTTATCTGCCAGCAAATACACGATGTTACCAAACGCTTCTCCTACAGTGGTTCCCAAATGTACACAGACTCACAGTGTGATTCTAGACAAGCACCACTATCCCTAAGAGTTTACCCAAACTCATTCACTACAGTGGAAGAGATAAGGGAACTGCAAACAATCTACATATTTCACGACTGCACTTTAGTGTCAATGCCTGACTCATGTAATCAACGCATAAGCAAAGACTGGCTTCTATGCTACTAAAACTTGAGAACATGACATGCTTTAAAACAGTTATCTGTCAGCAAATACACGATGTTACCGAACGCTTCTCTCACAGTGGTTCCCAAATGTACACAGACACACAGTGTGATTCTAGACAAGAACCATTATCCCTAGGAGTTTACCAAAACTCATTCACTACACTGGAAGTGGTAAGGGAACTGCACACAATCTACATATTTCACGACTACACTTTACTGTCAATACCTAACTCATTTAATGGAAGCATAAGCCATAACTGTCTTCAAATGCTACTAAAACTTGACAACATGACATGTTTTAAAACAGTTATCTGTCAGCAAATACACGATGTTACCAAACGCTTCTCTCACAGTGGTTCCCAAATGTACACAGACTCACAGTGTGATTCTAGACAAGCACCACTATCCCTAAGAGTTTACCAAAACTCATTCACTACAGTGGAAGAGATAAGGGAACTGCAAACAATCTACATATTTCACGACTGCACTTTAGTGTCAATGCCTGACTCATTTAAGCAACGCATAAGCAAAGACTGGCTTCTATGCTACTAAAACTTGAGAACATGACATGTTTTAAAACAGTTATCTGTCAGCAAATACACGATGTTACCGAACGCTTCTCTCACAGTGGTTCCCAAATGTACACAGACTCACAGTGTGATTCTAGACAAGAACCATTATCCCTAAGAGTTTACCAAAACTCATTCACTACACTGGAAGTGGTAAGGGAACTGCACACAATCTACATATTTCACGACTACACTTTACTGTCAATACCTAACTCATTTAATGGAAGCATAACCCATAACTGTCTTCTAATGCTACTAAAACTTGAGAACATGACATGTTTTAAAACAGTTATCTGTCAGCAAATACACAATGTTACCAAACGCTTCTCTCACAGTGGTTCCCAAATGCACACAGACTCACAGTGTGATTCTAGACAAGCACCACTATCCCTAGGACTTTACCAAAACTCATTCACTACAGTGGAAGTGGTAAACGAACTACACACAATCTACATATTTCACGACTGCACTTTAATGTCAATGCCTGACTAATTTAATCAACACATAAGCAATGACTGACTTCTAATGTTACTAAAACTTGACAACATGACATGTTTTAAAACAGTTATCTGTCAGAAAATACACAATGTTACCAAACGCTTCTCTCACAGTGGTTCCCAAATGCACACAGACTCACAGTGTGATTCTAGACAAGCACCACTATCCCTAGGAGTTTACCAAAACTCATTCACTACACTGGAAGTGATAAGGGAACTGCACACAATCTACATATTTCACGACTACACTTTACTGTCAATACCTAACTCATTTAATGAATGCATAAGCAATGACTGGCTTCTAATGCTACTAAAACTTCACAACATGACATGTTTTAAAACAGTTATCTGTCAGCAAATACACAATGTCACCAAATGCTTCTCTCACAGTGATCCCAAATACACACTAACTCACACTGTGATTCTAGACAAGCACCACTATCCCTATGAGTTTACCAAAACTCATTCACTATAGTGCAAGTGGTAAGGGAACTGCACACAATCTACATATTTCACGACTTCACTTTAGTGTCAATACCTAACTCATTTAATGAAAGCATAAGCAATGACTGGCTTCAAATGCTACTAAAACTTCACAACATGACATGTTTTAAAACAGTTATCTATCAGCAAATACACGATGTTATCAAACGCTTCTCTCACAGTGGTTCCCAAATGCACACAGACTCACAGTGTGATTCTAGACAAGCACCACTATCCCTAGGAGTTTACCAAAACTCATTCACTACACTGGAAGTGATAAGGGAACTGCACACAAGCTACATATTTCACGACTACACTTTACTGTCAATACCTAACTCATTTAATAATTGCATAAGCAATGACTGGCTTCTAATGCTACTAAAACTTCACAACATGACATGTTTTAAAACAGTTATCTATCAGCAAATATACAATGTCACCAAATGCTTCTCTCACAGTGATCCCAAATACACACTAACTCACACTGTGATTCTAGAGAAGCACCACTATCCCTACGAGTTTACCAAAACTCATTCACTATAGTGCAAGTGGTAAGGGAACTGCACACAATCTACATATTTCACGACTTCACTTTAGTGTCAATACCTAACTCATTTAATGAAAGCATAAGCAATGACTGGCTTCTAATGCTACTAAAACTTCACAACATGACATGTTTTAAAACAGTTATCTATCAGCAAATACACAATGTTACCAAACACTTCTCTCACAGTGGTTCCCAAATGTACATAGACTCACAGTGTGATTCTAGACAAGCACCACTATCCCTAGGAGTTTACCAAAACTCATTCACTACAGTGCAAGTGGTAAGGGAACTGCACACAATCTACATATTTCACGACTGCACTTTAGTGTCAATGCCTGACTCATTTAATCAACGCATGACTGGCTTCTAATACTACTAAAACTTGACAACATGACAGGATTTAAAATAGTTATCTGTCAGCAAATAAACAATGTTACCATATGCTTCTCTCACATTGGTTCCCAAATGCACACAGACTCACAGTGTGATTCTAGACAACAACCACTATCCCTACGAGTTTACCAAACCTTATTTACTACTATGGAAGTGGTAAGAGAACTGCACACAATGTGTATATTTCAAAAGTGCACTTTTGTATCATTGTCTGACTCATTTAATCAACGCATAAGCAAACACTGGCTTCTCATGCTACTAAAACTTGACAACATGACAGGTTTTAAAAGAGTTATCTGTCAGCAAATACAACATATTACTAAATGCTTCTCTCACAGTGGTTCCCAAATGCACACAGGCTCTCTGTGTGATTCTAGACAAACAACACTATCCCTTGCACTATACCAAAACACATTTCTTCATCTACAAGGAGTACTACATTTTACTGCAGAAACATAACTCATTTCACAAATTCATAAACAATGACTGGTTTCTAATTCTACCAAAATATAAAAACTGCATAGTTATCTGTCTACAAACACATGAAAAAAACAAATCCTTATCACAAAATGGTTTCTACATGCACACACACTGTCAATAATATTGTAGAGAAAAAGAAGTACTCCCTACACTTTAGCAGAAGAAATACATTAGTCTGATTAAAATAAAAATAGTCTACATACATCCCCTCACAATTAAATAACTCACCTTTCAAGTTGTTTTGTAGATTAAGAAGTATATCAGTCACACATACCAGATTTTCTTATACAGAATCTCTGCACTGTGCACCTGTCAGCAGAACCAAAGAATGGCAAAGTTTCCCTCTCATTTTCCACACATATACATGTAAACATCAAATCACATTCCTTCCCACATAAATGCAAAAGCAAACACACATTTCTATTGGTTAAACATTTCAACCCTTTACAAATGACATAAACTTCAACCCTTCCCCCAATCTGCCTTCTGCCCGTTACTATAGAAACAGGTCATGGAACACTGTACTGAGCACACAGGTCACAAGTTCAGCACACACAATGTTGCTAATCAAAACAGCAAGTGTGCTTGACTTCTCAACATATCAGCTTATCATATATAATGTTCCTTACAATCAGTTTTTGTTAACCAATAAGAATCATGTGTTTAAAAAACAGAAATATGCACCCTACCTTTCAGTGTAGAAGGTTGTCAAACAACCAATGATTTCTTGTATTTTTTCAAAATTGCATCTTAGCCACCATTTTAGAAACATCTTACTTTCCAAACTGCCATTTCATTTACAGAGACCATCTGAGTGCATCCAGACCTCCTTACAAGATGCTGACAGTGTGGATTGTGGGACACAGCTACATTTTCTGGAGCCAAAGGTATGCAGAAAACAAAGGCATTCACAAAGACCTAGGTTTGCCAAATGTAGACATTAAATGGATTGGACAGAGAGGGTTAAAGTGGTACCAATTGATGCCATTGGTGAAATCCTTCATGCAAATCCAACACCCTGACCTGACCTGACCTGATAATAGTGCACTGTGGTGGCAATGACCTAGGCACTTTGACTGGGGTAGGTCTGGAAATGCTTATGAAGGACACCTTTGCAGAACTGATTTCACTTTTCCCTAAAACTGCCTTTGTGTACTCTAACATATGCCAAAGGCAGAAATGGAACTGGTCCGATCATTTTTGTCCACAGATTGAGAAAGCTAGGAAACATGTGAATAAATCTGTTTCTGCTTTTCTCCGAGACTACAGAATGGGGCCATTTACAATAACAATCTGCACTTTCATATGCAAGAGATGTATAGGAGAGATTGAGTACACTTTACTGATGAAGGAAACAGAGTCTTCCTCAACAACTTTAGACTCTGTATAGGTACTTACTTATAAGTACCAAAAACTCTCAATGAACACAACGGCTCTTTTTAGAGCCACTCAATAACAAAACACTTAAGCTTAATGTTTATCTCCCAACAATTTCATTTTTTTTCCCTTGGATCCGCGAACCCACAGCGAGAGGATCCGTGCATCCAACGCGATAGGATGCGTGCACCGTGCGCGCATTTTGCCGTTTTTTTTTTTTCAAAAGGGGGGCCCAGGGGGGTCCTTCTGGGACCCCCTAAGCACCTCTAGAGGGTCAGAGTATTTCCACTCTGCCCCCTTTATATGTTTTACACACTTATTCCCCTTGCTTCCTCAGCCTCGCTTCTACCGAGGCAGAAAAACGGCCGCCAACAGTTCCTGGTTTCGAATGTAGAGAGACACTCGACAGCCAATTAGCATTCAGCGCGCGATCGGGAGGGTGCGCGCTCGGTTCGAGGACGGTGCGCTTACAGTGCGGGTACGGTCCGCGGATCCTCCGCGGCCATAGACATCACTAACTTTTTTACCCTAATTTTCTCAGGAACTTCTGAACAGATTCACACCATATTTGCAAAAGGCACGAGTCCGAACTGAGGACTACCTCTTTGCCAAATTTGGTGTCATTCTGTTCAGTGGTTCGGGCTGTAGCTGCGACAACAGATCCTATGGGAAATTGCATGGGGAAAACGCATTTTGGGCCCCCCCTTTTTTCTCGGCCCCCGCTTGACGGATCACCGCAAAACTTTCAGGGTAGGAGCGGAGTGGAGCTGGCCAAAAGTTTGGAAAATTTTGCGAGGATTCGTCAACCGGCGCCAACATTATTCCAAATAGAATGTTGCGGATTTCCTATGGAAAATAGGTCCTAGCTATAACTATCTACTGGCGACCGACCAGTAGATAATATATATTACCTACTGGCGGTCGCCAATAGGTAGCTATAGTTAGAAGCTGGTTTCCATAGGAAAAGCATTTTTTGATTTGTTAATAACTTTGGCGTCGTTTGACGAATCTTCCTGAAATTCTCCCAAATAAAAGTCTATCCAGGTCAGCTCCTATCCCGAAAGTTTGGGGGTGATTGGTCAAGCGGGTCTGAGAAAAATGGGGGGTCCCAAAACTCGTTTTCTCCATGTTAATTTCCATAGGAGATTTTGCGACGAGCTACAGCCCGAACTGCTGAACGGAATTACCCCAAATTTGGCAAAAAGGTAGAGCTTGGTTCAGAAAGTGACCTTTTTTTAAAATGGTGTAAATCCGTTCGGTAGTTTTTGAGAAATTCAAAAAATAAGAGTCAAAAATCAATTTCAAAAAATCAATTTCCCATGTGCAAGGCTACAGCCGAAACTACTGAACGGAATTACTCCAAATTTGGCAGAAAGGTGGTGCTTGGGTCAGAAAGCGAACATTTTGAAAATGGTGTAAATACGTTCAGTAGTTGATGAGAAATTAGAAAAATTTAAGTTTTGAAATCTGGGCGGAGCCTAAGTCGCGTGTGAGAGCTTCACTGTGATTGGCTGCTAGTAGTCCAAACCAGGAAGTGTTGGCAGCCATCTTGTGGCTCGGTAGAAGCGAGTCCCCCGAGAACAGAGGAACAAAGGTATAAAACAAGAGAAGGGGGCAGGGTAGACAAACCCTGACCCCTTAGGCCTGCTCAGGGGGTCCAAGAAGGACCCCTAGGGCCCAAAAAATCTTTTTTTTAAAAATAAAAAATCGGCAAACATTTGCGCTGGGGTCGCGGGTTCTCGCGTTTCATTTTAATGAGGCCCTTGGGTGGGCTAGGCTCCGGGGGTATTTCTTAAAAATAATAGCAGGGGCTCGCAGGGGTTGCTGGGGTATGCTGGGTTCTGCTCAGTCCCAGGGCTTCAGTCATGTTGGGAGGGGGTTTGCGTGGCCCCCCTTCTGCAGCCTTCTATGTGCTTGTAACTTTGGCGTTGTTTGACGCATCTTTATGAAATTATCCAAAAAGTTTCTCTTTTTTTGATTAGCTCTTGTATTGAAAGTTTGGGGGTGAATGGTGTAGGAGGGGCTGAGAAAAAAGAGGGTCCTATAATGTGTTTTCTACATGCAATTTCCATACAAAACTTTACAGAAGACTACAGGTTAAACTGCTGAACGGAATTACGCCAAATTTGGCAGGGAGAAAGGTGATGATCCAGAAAGCACGCTTTTATTCCGCTCAGTAGTTTTTGAGAAATATCAAATTTTACAGATATCGATATTTGAGAATTCTGACATGTGATTGGCTGAGGGGTTATAAGCACCAGCTTGTGGCTTATTGGCTGTGAATGGTTGAAACCAGGAAGTGTTGGAAGCCATTTTGTGATTTACTCCGTTAGCTCGCATCTCTCCGTGTAGAAGCCTTCGGGTTCGTAGTTTTACCTCTGTGAGGCAACACTGGCATCTGTGTCTGTGTGAGATATGCCTTTCACGATGCCTCTCTTCATACCACCAGGTAGCGGCTATGCCTTTAGAAGCCCATCCGTCGGCTCGGAGCTCTGTGAGACAGTCTGTCGGTGCGATCCCCTACACTACCCAAAGACTTCCCAAACACCACTGCACTGTCGCACACTCTAAAGTACTACCCCCAGCATGATCCCCTACACTACCCAAACACCACTGCACTATCCTAGACCCTAAATCTACCCCCAGCATGACCCACTACCCAAACACCACTGCCCTACCCAAAACCCTAAAATACTACCCCCAGCACAACCCCCTATACTACCCAAACACCACTGCATTGTCGGAAACCCTAAAACACTACCCCTAGCAGGACCCCCTACACTACACAAACACCACTGCAGTACCCTAAATCCGAAAACACTATCCCCAGCATGACCCCCTTCACTATCCAAACACTACTGCACTACCCTAAACCCTAAAACACTACCGCCAGCACGACCCCCTACACTACCCAAACACCACTGTTCTACCCTAAACTCTAAAACACTACCCCAGCACAAAACCCTACAGTACACAAACACCACTGCAGTACCGTAAACACTAAAACACTACTCCGAGGATGACCCCCTACACTACACAAACACCACTGCACTACCCTAAACCACTACTCCCAGCATGACCCCTTACACTACCCAAACACCACTGCATTTTCGTAAACTCTAAAACACTACCTCCGGCACGATTCTTACGCTACCCAAACACCACTGCACTACCTTAAACCCTAAAACATTACCCCCAGCATGAACCCCTAAACAGTACACAAACACCACTGCACTACTCTCAATCCTAAAACAGTACTCACTGCATGACTTCCCACACTACACAAACACCACTGTGGTACCCTAAATCCTAAAACACTACCCTCAGCACGACCCCCTACACTACACAAACACCACTGCACTGCCGTAAACCCTAAAACACTACTCCCATCATAACCCCCTACAGTACACAAACACCACTGCACTGCCGTAAACCCTAAAACACTACTCCCAGCATCACCCCCTACACTACACACACACCACTGCACCACCCTAAACCCCAAAACAGTTCTCACAGCAAGACCCCTTACACTACCCAAACATTACTGCATTGTTGTAAACTCTAAAACACGACCTCCAGCACGATTCTTACACTACCCAAACACCATTGCACTACCTCAAACCCTAAAACGCTACCTCCAGCACAAACCCCCTACAGCACACAAACACCACTGTACTACCCTAAAGCATAAAACAGTACCAGTCCGTCGGTTCGCAGGTCTGCGTCTGTGAGCCGCCGTGTCCCTAGCTGTACATGTGCAAGCCAGTCCGTTAAGTGATAGGTGTGTCTCTGCTAGCAGGGCCATTGGCCCGTTGGAGTCCCTTTGCGAGTTAGACCCGAGCTCTCCCTCTGCGAGCCAGCACACAGGTGTGCGTTTGTGAGCCGACGGCCCGTAGCTCTCCCTGTGCGAGCCGAGCCGACGAGCCGCAGCTCTCCCTCTGCGAGCCTGCCCGACGGCCCGCAGGTCTCCCTGTGCTAGCTGGATCGCAGCTGTCACTCTGCGAACCGATATTGGGAATATAAGGCGCCTCTAAAAAGAGTCCTTGTGTTTATTAGTTGGAGCTACATATAAGTACGGATGCACAGCTTCAGGTTATTCAGAAAAACTCGATTTCCCTGATCTGTGAAGTGTACTCCATCACTTCTGTAGATATCAGCAATATCAAAACGTATGTTGTTGTTGTAGATCGACTCCATTCTATGGTCTCTGAGGTATGCAGACACAGCTTTGTTGACATTCTTCCTAGATTTTTCAATCTGAGGACAAAATTGGTTTGACCATTTCCACATCTGTTTTTGGCATATATTGGAATATACAAAGACAGTTTGAGGCAAAAGCAACATCAATTGTCGAAAGGTGTCTTTCATTATTATTTCCAAACCTACACCAGTCAATGTGCCTAGGTCGTTTCCACCACAGTGCACAATCATGAGGTCAAGGTGTTGGAGATGCAAACAGGTTTTAACCAAAGACAACAATTGGTGCCACTTCAATCCTCTCTGTCCAAACCATTTAATGTCCACATTTTGTAAACCTAGGTCTAAGTCAATACGTCTCTGTTCTGCATACCTCTTGCACCAGAAAACATAGCTATGTCCTACGATCCACACTAGCATTTTGAAGGTATGGCTGGGAAGTATGGATAGATGTCTGTAGCTCATGCAGTCCGTTCGTAGAATAAGGAATATGTTTAAAGGTGGGGAACTACTTTTTTTTCTCATTCAAAACGATAACTGATTGGGAGATGAAAAGCATTGTTTTTTAAAAGTAGGGTGCACATTTGTTTTGTGGAAAAGCATCTTTGTGATTGGTTAAGAAAAAGCAGTTTAAATGTGGAGTACATATCATAGGATAAAATTTGTTCGACTCAACTTACACCTGCTACTTGCATTTGGAAGGCACTGTTCGAACTTAAAACAATCGTCAACTTTTAACCACTTTTAACCTGCATGTGATGTCAAATGTTCGAGAACATGTTGCAAAAAAATATCGTTAGGTTTAAAAACATTTACGAACTTTTAACCTGCACGTGTTGTAGAATGTTCTAGAAAGTGTGTTGATAGAATACGTTGCACTTCTGACTTCTATGTGTCCTTGAATATTTAAAAAACTGTTTATATGGAAAATTCAAAAATTACCAATAGAGAGAAGTTTTGCAATCTAAAAGAATCAAGGAACTATTATAATTTGTTCTTTACATGTATTTATGTGTGGAGTAACAACATTACAGACACAACAGCACCAGGAAGAGGAACAAGCAGGGAGTGGGTGGGACAGGGGGAGATGGGCACAATGGCACACAAGCACAATTAAGCACAGCACAACTACAGACAAACCATGGCTAAAATGAAACACACCAACAAGGAGCACAAGTCACACAACCCGCCAACATCACACCACTGAACATGCACAGAAGTGAAAACCACACTGCCTGAAAGGGAGAAGGGTGAACAAAACCTCACATGAAGGGACATCTCACACACAGTGCAGAACACACACACATAGGAAGCAGAGCACACCAACATCCAACACAATGTTGTCCAAACACAAACATTCGCACAATCGAACACAGGACACAAATGCACTCGCCTGTGGCGGATAAACGTCCAAAAGCATCAGTACGAAACAGGCACATGAGAACTTGACAGTATATCACGTCAAGATCCAGCACCTGACCCACTATTCCCAATCAATATAAATACAATGATATTTCTTCATTGATTTTGTGTGTACACTGTAAATGCACCCACTACCACAGTGCAATTCAGTACAGGATTTTAGTATTTAGAATAAATCGCAAAGGTGCACCTCGTGTGTTTTTGCACGGGAACTCCTACTCTGCATCTCATTATCAGCACTTTAATGCAACTAAAGTTGAGATAAATCTAACACACTATGCAGAAGCTGGTGCAAACTGCAGACATCACCAGTATTCCCGCGATAACTGCCCCAAAATGTAGCACTATGGTGGACACCACCAAATAACAGTAATAAGAACGAGAAAGAGTCACACAGCACTTAAGTAACAACCAAAAACTTTATTGAAATTTATTTTCTTTGAAACTTTATTTTTCCATTTACGTACATATAGAGGATAAACTAAATGTAACAAACTCAACACAAAACTACAAGGTGGAAGACTCCTATCGGGTCCATCAATGTGGATGACTCAGCCTGGAAAATAAAGCACAAAATAAGGACGTATGTAATGCGCATATCAAAAGAGTGAGATACTGAGAAAGAGAGAAGGAAAAAAAAGCCAGAGAGGGATGGAAAGAAAGGGAGTGAGAAAGGGAGAAGGGAGAGAGAGTGAGAGAGATAGAAGGAAAGGAAGGAAGAGAGTGAAGAGAGGGAAGTGAGAGAGAGAGAGACACTGCCGCCCTTGCGCATCCATGACCAAATAATTACCTGCTGCCACCGGAGTGCCTACCAGTGGGCACTCCACGTGCCCGTGAAAGCTTCAGGGCCCGGTCCTGCCACCATGGCTTGGTGCACATTATGCGGACCCTCTCCGCGGCCCAGCAGATCCCACACATGTCGCTGAGTCCTGAGTCATCAATGGCGGAGAACACATCAGCTTTTAGTGCCGCTAAACCTGTGCAACACAAGTCAGCGCCACGTGGTGGTAGGCAGCTGACGGCCATACAACTTAGGGTGTGACTAACCCTGTGCAACTCAAGTTCGCGCCACGTGGTAGTAGGCCCCTGACAGCTATACAGCTCAGGGTGCGACTAACCCTCTGCGCAACTTTTCATGGAATCTTTATGATTGAGACCCGTGGAGCATCCACCATCCAGTCACCACAGGCAATAAAGGATGTGACGTTGTCAATCGATTATATTTGCATGGTCACATGGCCTGTGACGCTTGTGCCAGATGGGTGTGGTGTGTGTGCAAACCTGCCCTCAGGGAGTGGCCGTGACATGTTGACAACTAGACCACTGACCTGCACACCAACAGCGAGTACGCCTGTGACAGGTAACTATGTGTGGGGGTGAAAACGTGTTTTCTCAATAGATTTTCCATAGGAAACTTTAGACAAGGCTACAGGTCAAACTGCTGAACGGAATTACGCCAAATTTGCTAGGGAGAAAGGTCTTGGTCCAGAAAGCGCGCGTTCTCACATCGAGTGAAAATATAAAAGAAATGTCCCGGGGCAATTTAATATACCGGAGCTCTGTCTGTGCGAGATAACCCTTTCACGCTCCCTCTGCCCAACATCACCACTGCACAGCCATGCCGTTAGAAGCCAGTCCATCGGCTCACAGTTCTCTACCTTTGCGAGCTAGTACACTGCTGTGCCTGTACCTCTGCGAGCTACTACGCTGCTGTTCCTTTGGGAGTGGACGGCTCTGTGAGTCAAGCGGACGGGCCGCAGTTGTCCCTCTGCGAGCCTGAGTGCGAACTGTTCATAAGTCACACTACATAAGCATTGATGATTGTTATTCAGTCCGTCAGCTGGCATCTGTCCGAGGCATTTCTGAAAACATGCCAGAGTTCTTTCTGTGAGATATACCCCTTTCACGCTGCCTCTCCCCACATCAGCAGGTAACGCACCCTCTTCCCACATTACCAACATACCCCCAACAACCTTCTTGGGCTCAGAAATGTCCCTGTACGGTTGGACAAACAAGAATCTTAGTCATGTATAGATTTACATATAAAAGTTTTTATTTAAACAAAACAACAGCAAATAAAACTGAAGGGGTCTGGTGCTGTGGTCGCTGCCACGAAGTTGGGGTCACTGCCATTCAGGACTCAGTACACAGTTCCACATGTGGGATCGGCTTGTATTGAACAGTGTTAGTAGCACCACGTGTCGCGCCTTGTGTTGTAAAGGGTTAGTGGCACCACGTGTCGCTGGCCTTGCATTTGGAAATATGCCTGACTGAACAAAGGGAGTCTGGTGCTGTGGTCGCTGCCATGAAGTTGGGGTCACTGCCATGCAGGACTCAGGACACAGTTCCACATGTGGGATCTGCTTGTTTTGAACAGGGTTAGTGGCACCAAGTGTCGCGGCTTGTGTTGAACAGGGTTAGTGGCACCACGTGTCCAAAATTCGAATTGCGAGCTCTGCTGCCCAGAGTGTAGACTGTTATTGAGTGTTCGTTTGCACTTGAAGATGAATTTGGTGATTGTACTAAAGCTATAACTGATATAAAAAAAGTTCTTGAAGCAAGGATACTAAAAGGATATTATGTAGGTTTTAGGCCTGTGATAGTTACTTGCCTAGTGGACTCTGTAATTAATGAATCATGATTTAATTTTAATTGTGAGCCCTACTGACCGCAGTGTAGGCGTATCATGAAAAGATGAAATATGAATAGAAACACTGTCGAAGTGTATGAGCCTGATGCTGCTTGGTGCGGACGGGCCGCACTGGGAGCAATGTCTCTTGCCTACTGCGTCATCTGCAATCGCAACTGTATCTGAATTGTGAGCCCTGCTGACCGCAGTGTAGTCCTGAGGTAGCGGTGAGTAAGGGCACACAGCCATGTGGCGTTCAGTAGAGCTGCACAGTTATTGGCACTGATATCAATGTCTTTACATGCATTGAAAGAATCTTCATAGCAGTCAAAATCTCCAAGTAACTCCATTTGGGTCCGCCAAGGTTTGAAGAGTTGCAGAAGAGCTAAATAGAAAAACTCTCTCTTATCTGAAGTATCACAACTTAATTTCCTGTGATTAATCAAATTTCCTTTGGCATGCTTTACCAAACATACATCAGATCCAATTACAGCATATTTTCCTTCATTTTTTTTTTCTGTAAAATTTTTTTAAAAACTATAATGTGGCAGTGTTTCATATAGACATATGTTTTCCAGGTATAGACTTCTATTTGGATAGTATGCAAGGAACAGCAATTGAGTTATCTGCAACATATTGTATGTCCATATTTGCATTCCACATCTTCAAAATTACCGGATTTTAATCATTAATGTACTTCGATTCTTCTGTTCTTTTTATATTATAAGTATTTTTGGGTGATTTTCACGTGATAGTATGCCTCACTGCTGACATGAAACTGTTCACTCTTCCTTGCGATGACTTATGGTGCACTGAGTTAGTATTACCTTTGGCGCTCAGCGTGTACACACCCTGCGATGATGCGTCGTCAGAGGTGGCCGCACTCGGACCAATGTCTTTTGTCTATTGAATTTTGCCTCAATAAGGTCACGTGGTGTTGACTTGTGGTGCACTGAGTTAGTGGCACCTGAAGCACTCAGCGTGTGTGCACCCTGCGAGATGCGTGGTCCGAGAGGGCCGCACTGGGAGCAATGTATCTTGCGTACTGGACTGCGTCATCTGTAATTGCTACTACATGTGAATTGTGATGACTGTTGTCCACAGTGTAGATCGAAGGCAATAGTCTGTACAGACATAAGTTTGCGGTGCTGGGCTGCTGGGTTCGCAGGGGGCCTGTGTCGAGGAGACCCGCGGTCATGGTGGCAGCCTCGTGGCAGGGTGAGGCCTGCCGCTCTGGCACAGTCGTTGGTCTTCACAGTTTACAAGTGAACCACGCCCAGAGCCCTGGCCTATTTATTCACACTCCTACGCTGAAATGGCGTACATCGGAGCAGTCCACTCCAGTTATGCTTATGCTTACAAGGGGGGGGGGGCACACAGCTACATGACTGAGATCTTCCCTAGTGTTTGACGTAACATGGTTGGATCCACTGTGCATAACACTACAAGCACCAGTAGTATTTGTGCAGATGAGATGTGTGTGTTCTGCATACTGAGATGTGTCCAGCACATCACCGCTACACTTTGCATTGTGTGCATTGTAATTCATGGGTGAATTGCTTCCTTCACATATAGTTTGTTCACACCTGTCCCAATATTCAGCTATTGTGTGGCGGGGGGGGCAATGCCGCTTTCAAAGTTCAAAGTATGCTTTATTCGAATTTCATTCATAAAAGCAGAAAAACAAAATCAATAGAAGACGAATACATACAACAGTTTTAAAACGAGATTAAATTTCAATCATTAGCAACAAAGTGCAAAGCACACTTCAAAAGAAATTTTTTGCCTCAAATATTTGATCCTATATTTATGTACTGTTCTATTTACAATGGTAAGAAAATAATAAGATACATAATTTAAAATAGTTTAAAAATGGCATACAGATAAAAATACAGGAATAAAACGTAACAGAGAATAGACAAATGGCTAGCAGTCTCTGTCATAAATAAGAGAGTAGTTAGGTAACTAGCAATCTCCTTCTAATTGACCACGCCCAACCTAGATACTTTGCGGTGGCTACTGAAACCCATGTCAAAGTGCTGGTGCATATAATGCGCAGAGCCACAGTGCTACTTTCTGTCACGAAATTTTTGCACATTGGGGACAACCAGATACGCCTTGGTACCGCATAGGGTTGGCAGGAAAATAAAAAGTGACCAATGGTTTCTTTGGTAATACCACAAACAGGGCAGGTGTCACAAGATCCACCTTCCCACTTGGCTGTCAAAAATTTGATGGGAAGTGCACCTGCTCGGAGTTGGAAGAGAAGCTTCCTTTCACCTGGCCTGGTTATAGTATCCCAGTAAGATTCTAAACAGGGATACATTTTAGCCTCCAAAAAATCACCAGACATTGAGCCAGCACTGGAGCTTCTCCAGTGTCGGGACGCAACCATCTCCCAGTAGGTGGTCTTTAAAATACTTTTAGATGGGAAGATTGCTCTCGTCGGGTCTTCCCAAAGTGAACACATACCAAGGTCGATCAAGGATGTCTTTAGTGATTTCAGCCATCCGATTTTGTGGTATACATCAGATCTTATGATATCTAAAAATCCCTCGGCGTAATGATGAAGCACAGGAGTGGTCCATAGCCTATGCCAATAAATAATCGGGCGAAGCTTAACTAAATCTGTAACTGCTCTTCTACCCAAGTCATATTTTAGGGGCAACAATGGGGTGCTTTTAGGTACACCAGTTATAGCCCTGAGAAATTTATTCTCCGAGGATTGAAGTGCAGCCACCTTTTCAAAACCCCAAAGCTCGGCGCCGTAAAGTGCAGAGCCAATAGCCTTTGCTTCATAAATCTGCAGGGCGGGTTTAACAGGTTTAGTTAAAGATTTTCTGTGCTCTGTAGAGATAGCACCTGACAATTGCCTATGCCTAAGTGTTGCAAGATCAATATGATGCCGCCAGCTCTTCTCTTTAGATATGTGTATACCTAGTGTTAGAGTCGGGGATCTCTGGTTGGCGCAAGGTTGCCCTTGTGTCAAGCAGGAACCCTCTCCTCCACGTCAGGGCGCAGGATAACCCCTCGCGAATGACCCTTGCTCACCCTCTAGGTGCGTGGCGTGAGCAGCCAAGGCGATTCCTCAGGCGTTGTTGGTTAAGCACTTACAATCGTACACACAGTAAATACATCAATCCCCCCAGAAACGGACACCAGACTTGGATATATATAAAAATACGCTTCTTTATGTAAAAATAGGTATATATATCTCAGCAGACTTATCACAAGACCAATAACGTTTTCGCTATGCCACCAGGTTGTACAGCAGGCAAATGTTCTTGGTTCGTAGTTTCAAATGGATAGTTCGTAGTCTCTTTACTTGTAGTTCCAGTACTCACAGAGATCGGTTCCTGCGAACGGGGAAATAAGGCGTTGCGGGCCCCGAGCCCGATACTGGACTTCTTTCGTGATTAGGAGAGTCGGCACAGGTCGGTGCGACTCTCAGCTTGGGAAGTGTTCTTGGGTCCTCAATCAGCAGGTGTGGGCACGTAGGCAGGCGCGGCCAGCGACCCTTTAGCACGGCGGTGCAGGAGGGTCTCCACAGCGGGGGCGGCGCGGCCTGAGAAGTCCGGGGATAGCGAAGCGGGGTCGCAGGGCACGTTTAGTGCAGCTGGGTGACCCGGCGTAGATCACAGTCGTCGGACGGCTTCCGGCAGGAGGGGTGATAGAGCGTTCAGCGCACTCCAATGGCAGGCGGTGACAGGGATGCAGGCGGCCTGGCCCGGGAACAGAGAGCGGCTCCGGACGGAGCGGGGCTCTCACGGGTTGGAGGCAGGCGAGCTTCTGAGTGTCACGGCCCTAGGAGGGGCGATGAGGGGCGCAGTCTCTTTTCCAGCGGGATGCACACACGGCTCGAATTGGAGGACGAGCAAGAAGCACAGAGAACCCACTGTTCCTGGGGTTCAGTTCAGGGGGCAAGCTCAGATCAAGCCCTTGGAGAATGTTCAAGCACAAAGTAGCAAAGTCTTTTCAGTAAGTCTCTTCCTCTCCTCTCTCAGCAAGGCAAGCAGCAGGCCAGCTCCTCCGGCGTCTTCTTCTCCTTCTAGTCGGGCAGAGGTTCTTTGTGGTAAACAGGATTCTGATTTCTTAGGAGCCAGGCTCCTACTTTTATACCATGATTCTTTTGTTCTTTAGCGCCAGGGGGCCTAGGCCTGGCTCAGTCCAGTTCTGGAGCACTTTGTTATGGTGACTCTGCTCTTTCCTTTCAGCAGCAGGGCAGAGACATCAGCCGCCCCACAGGGGGTGGCGCCGGCTTTGTGGTGGCAGAGCACAGGTCTATTCAAGAGTCAAGGTGTACTCCTCCCACCCATCCAGGTGTAATCTCTCTACCCACCACCTGGCAGCCAACCTGTCTCTGGGGATCCCCCCACCCTGCTCCTACTGTTGCTAGGCAGAACACACACACACACAGCAGAGGCGGACTGAGATGGTCAGGTCAGTAAATACTAACTTTCTAAAAGTAGTATTTACAAACCCAGGATACTAAAATAAACTTGACTACAAGAAGTATTTTATTATTCTGAGTTCAGGCATACCAAACTTGACACTCTACCATGCTCTCTGAGTCCACTGGGGTCACGGCGTTGGCGTGATCCCAGCAGCCCATTCTGGCCTATGGAGAGCAGGTAGCCTTCAATAGTGAAGAACGGAAAGGGCTGTAATTCACTACTAAGACATGCCACACACACCAGGGCATGTCTTACCTTATGCCTACAATGCACCCTGCCCTTGGGCCTATCAGAGGGGTGGCTAATATGTAGGTAAGGGAAGGTTTAGGGACTGGCAAGTGGGGGCACTTGCGCAGTCAGCGCGACGGTCCCGGACCGCGCACAGGGTCTGCGGTGGCAGACCCTAGACACACTTTACAAGGCTGCTTCCGTGGGTGGCGCAACCAGCGCTGCAAGCCCACCAGCAGCATTGGCATTCACAAGCCCTGGCACCCCTGGTGCACTTTACTGGGGACTGACAGTGAATCCAATAAACCAATCATGGACATCAATTACAGGTACACTTTAGGGAGCACTTGCACTGCGGCACGGATTAGCCGTGGCGCAGTGCCCTGAGCGGACAACACCAGCAAAACAATCGAGGCACACCATCAAAAAAGTGGAAGGGAAACTCACGCCAAGGTGCCAGGTCTAACACGTGTCCCCTCCAGCTGAAATGTGGGGAGAACTACCCTTGCCCAGGGGGTTCCTCGTCACTAAGGCGGAAATACCTGGACAGACCGTCAGCGTTGGCGTGATCTGTACCAGGACGGTGTTCCACCGTAAAGTCCATACCCTGTAGGGAGATGGACCACCTCAACAGCTTCGGGTTTTCACCCCTCATTTGCATCAACCATCTGAGGGGCCTGTGGTCCGTCTGAACCCGGAAGTGAGACCCAAACAAGTAGGGTCTTAGCTTCTTCAGCGCCCAGACCACAGCGAATGCTTCTCGCTCAATTGCACTCCACCTACTTTCCCGTGGAAGTAACCTCCTACTGATGAAGGCTACGGGTTGGTCCCAGCCCTCCTCAGTCATCTGTGAGAGAACAGCCCCTACACCATGCTCTGAAGCGTCTGTCTGTACTAGGAATTCCTTGGAGAAGTCAGGGGCCAAGAGCACGGGCGCCGTGCACATGGCAGTCTTCAGGGTGTCGAAAGCTTTCTGACAGGTGTCAGTCCAAATCACGTTCCTGGGCTGCTTCTTGGAAGTCAGCTCTGTCAAGGGGGCAACAATCGTTCCATAGCCCTTGACAAACCTCCTGTAGTACCCAGTGAGCCCCAGGAAGGCCCTCACTGCGGTCTGCGTCTTGGGGGGTTCCCAAGCCAGGATGGTCTCAATTTTGGGTTGCAAGGGTGCCACCTTGCCACTCCCCACTTGGTGTCCCAAGTACACCACGGAACCTTGCCCGATCTGGCACTTGCTTGCCTTGATCGTGAGGCCTGCTCGGCGCAGAGCCATCAACACTTCCCAGAGGTGGCGCAGGTGTTCGGGCCAGGTGGCGCTGAACACTGCGATGTCATCCAGGTAGGCGGCACTGAACGCATCCAGCCCAACCAGTACCTGGTTGACCAACCTCTGAAAGGTGGCAGGGGCATTCTTCATCCCAAATGGCATGACTCGGAACTGGAAGTGCCCATCTGGTGTAGAGAATGCGGACCTCTCTTTGGCCCCATCGGTCAAGGCGATCTGCCAGTACCCAGACGTTAAATCGAACGTGCTGAGGAACCGGGCAGCCCCCAGCCGATCAATGAGCTCATCAGCTCTGGGGATGGGGTGCGCGTCAGTCTTCGTGACTGAATTGAGTCCTCTGTAGTCCACACAGAACCGGAGTTCAGGTGTGGCTCCCGGCGCAGCAGCCTTTGGGACCAAGACCACGGGGCTGGACCAAGGACTGCTGGAGGACTCAACCACCCCTAGCGCAAGCATTTTGGAGACCTCCTCCTTGATGCAAGCTCTGACCCTGTCAGTTACCCTGTAAGCTTTGTGCTTCACAGGTAAGCTGTCTCCTGTGTCCACATCATGGACGCACCAATCTGTGACACCAGGAACCAGGGAGAATCGGTCGGAAAACTGTCCCAGCAAGTGGCGGCAATCTTCCTGTTGTTCGGGCGTCAGGGTGGGTGAGAGGTTAACTCCATCCACTGACCCATCTTTCTCAGAGGCCACTAAGAGGTCAGGAAGAGGCTCGGTCTCCTCTTCCATTCCATCATCAGTGGCCAGCAGCATGCCCACTTCGGTCCTCTCTAAGTGGGGCTTAAGGCGGTTAACATGTAGGACCCTCAAAGGGTTCCTGGGAGTCTGCATGTCCACCAAGTAGGTGATAGGACTTTTGCGCTCCACAACCTCAAATGGACCTGTCCACTTATCCTGAAGTGCACACGGCTCCACCGGGGCCAAGACCCACACCTTTTGTCCAGGTTGAAGCTCTACCAGAGTGGCATTCCGGTCGTACCACCGCTTCATCTCCTCCTGGCTGGCTTCCAGATTTGCCTCAGCAAGTTGCCTGAAACGCCTAGTCTGGTTTCGGAAGGCCAGCATGTAACTGTAGACATTCTGGGGAGGTTTCCTGGAGATTGCTCCCAGCCTTCCTTTACCAAACTCAGAGGTCCTCTTACCGGGTGACCATACAGAAGCTCAAAGGGGCTGAACCCTAGAGACTTCTGCGGCACCTCTCGGTAAGCGAAGAGCAGGCATGGCAAGAGGACGTCCCACTTACGCCTCATTGGACCGTCCAGGCCCATGATCATGCCTTTGAGGGTTCGGTTGAATCTCTCAACCAACCCATTTCCTTGGGGATGGTAAGGAGTGGTGAACTTGTACGTTACCCCACACTCCTTCCACAGGGATTTCATATACGTGGATATGAAATTGGTCCCCCTGTCGCTCACCACCTCTAGAGGGAATCCCACTCGGGAGAAAATTCCCATCAGTGCCCGTCCCACCACGGGGGCCGTCACTGTCCTCAGAGGGATGGCTTCAGGGTACCGGGTGGCATGGTCCACCAAGACCAGGATGAACCTGTTGCCCAGGGCTGTCTTGGGGTCCAGAGGCCCCACAATATCAATACCCACTCGTTGGAATGGCGTACCGACCACAGGGAAAGGTTGCAGAGGAGCCTTGTGCTTCCCTCCGCTCTTACCACTTGCCTGGCAAGTCTGACAGGTTCTGCAGTAGGAATCTGAATTCTTATGCATTTGGGGCCAGTAAAAGTGGGTGACAAGCCTGTCATAGGTCTTGTCCATCCCCAAATGTCCTGCTAACGGCACATCATGAGCCAGCCCCAGTAGGAAGGTTCTGAACTTCTGGGGTACCACCAGCACACGGGCTGACCCAGGTTCAGCAGCCTTAGGCTCGGAATACAGGAGGTCACTCTCCCAGTACACGTAGTGTGTTTTGGCCTGAACACCATTGGCCTGGTCTGCAGCCTGTTGCCGCATACCCACGAGAGAAGGGCATTCTTTCTGCTCCCTGCAGAATTCCTCCCTGGAGGGACCTCCTTCTTGCTGCCAATGGGTCAGCTCAGGCAAGTCTCCCAGTTCGGCAATCTGTTCCCCGGTAGGCTCCAGAGCATCCCCCTCAGGGTCTACTTCCTCCTGGGCCGTGGGAACTTCGGGGGCCGGTTTCCCGCGCCTCCTGCGCCTTCTCCCTAAGGCCGGTTCCTGGACCTCTCCCTCAGGCTCCAGGACCCTCTCAACACCCCTACTGGCTGCCATGGACCGAGTGGTCACGCACGCCCAGTCGGGTAGACCCACCATCCTCAGATGCGTGGTCTTCTCCACCTTTTCCCAAGGGGAGCTCTCCAGGTCGTTCCCTAGCAGACAATCTACAGGCATGTCAGTTCTCACAGCGACTTGTAGAGTACCAGAGACCTCCCCCCACTCAAAGGGAACTTGAGCCATTGGACAACGACTCTCTATGTTGTCAGCATTGACAACCCTACAGTAGGCATTGGGTACAATTTGCTCTTGAGACACCAGGTGTTTCCTCACCGAGGTCACGCTGGCTCCTGTATCTCTAAGAGCCTCAACCTTCTTTCCATTGATGGTCACCACTTGCCCATATTTCTTAGTGTTAGAGGGCAGGTAGGTTACAGGGACCATCTCACTGTCTCCTAGCGAGACTAGGGTCATCTGCCCGGGACCCCCACCCTCCTGGACTGCTACCTCCTCCCCAAAGTTAACACTAGCTACTTGCCGGGGTGGAGCACCAGTGGGTGCGGTCTTACCAAACAGGCGACACTTAGGATCAGAGGCAATGTGACCCGGGTCACCACACCTATAACAATTGAAGGGCCCCTTTGGAACAGGTCTACCTGTCGGGGCCCCGTTCTGCTGCGGGGTTGGGGGAGGCTGAGAACCCTTCTGCTGGTTCCCTTGGGAATTACTTTGGGGGCCTTTTTGGAACCCCTTCTGTTTACCCTTGTCCCCCCCACTCTTCTGCTGGGGACCCTGCCCACCTTTGGCGGAGTCTCCCACTTGACCCTTGTGGACCCTGGTGCTGAGCCAGCGGTCCGCCTCCTCAGCAAGCTTCCTCGGGTTGGACAGCTTGCTATCTATCAGGTGCTGGCGTAGCTCAGGAAAACATTGACTGGACAAGTGCTCCCATGCAATTAAATCAAGCAGCCCTTGATAATCATTCGCTTTGCTACCCTTCACCCAACCATCCAGCGCTCTGCAGAAAAAGGTCACATATTCCACATACGTACTCTCAGGGATCTTCTTGGTCTCCCTGAACCGCTGTCTATATAGCTCCGGAGTTAACCCATACCTGGTCATTAAAGCTTCCTTCATATGGGGGTATGAGGTTTGGAGATCTAAGGGTAAATCTAACAGTGTGTCACGCCCTTCAGCAAGGAACCTTCCCCACAACCCCGCTCCCCAGTCTTTCTCAGGGACCCGGTGTGAGGACATGGCCACCTCGTAGGCCCTAAACCACTGCCCTATGTCATCCTTTCTGAAATACTCCTTTACTACATCTTTGGGGATGTACACCTTGGACTCTACCTGCGCTGGTGGAGTGCTGCCACCAGAAGGAGCGGTGTCCAAACTTTTCGCCTTCAGCTCCAACTCCTTCAATCTGATATCATGATCCATTTGGCGTTGTTGTGCCTCCAGGGCCAACTTCTGCTTTTCCATTTCCATCTGTCCTGCCAACTTTGCCATCTCCATTGCATGCGCCCTGTCTGCTGCCCTGTCTGCCAGCTCCTCTGGCGACCGGACTCTGCTGGGCTCCTCAAGGTTGTCGGGTGGAACGATGTCCCCCGCATTCCGTGGGTCTCGTGACTCCTTCCAGGCTCTCAGCGCCTTGGCGTACTGGGTTCTCCTCTTGAATCCAGCATGGGGGACTCGGAATTTTACACTGTAGCCTTTCAATTGCTCTATCGTGTAGCCTTCCAGTCTCTCCCAATCCACCTCATCGATTCCAGAAATCACAGAGAGTGCTCTCCCAGCGGAGTGTGAGCCAGGCATGGTTGCAGTAATGGCAGATGTCTCAACAAAGTTCAACAAAAAAAACCTGTGGCTGCGTTATTTGGTCTGCTCTCACTATCTGGTGATTAATAATTCACTGTATGCAGATTACAAGTGCAAATCCGAAATCCCAACCGCTGCCACCAATGTTAAAGTCGGGGATCTCTGGTTGGCGCAAGGTTGCCCTTGTGTCAAGCAGGAACCCTCTCCTCCACGTCAGGGCGCAGGATAACCCCTCGCGAATGACCCTTGCTCACCCTCTAGGTGCGTGGCGTGAGCAGCCAAGGCGATTCCTCAGGCGTTGTTGGTTAAGCACTTACAATCGTACACACAGTAAATACATCAATCCCCCCAGAAACGGACACCAGACTTGGATATATATAAAAATACGCTTCTTTATGTAAAAATAGGTATATATATCTCAGCAGACTTATCACAAGACCAATAACGTTTTCGCTATGCCACCAGGTTGTACAGCAGGCAAATGTTCTTGGTTCGTAGTTTCAAATGGATAGTTCGTAGTCTCTTTACTTGTAGTTCCAGTACTCACAGAGATCGGTTCCTGCGAACGGGGAAATAAGGCGTTGCGGGCCCCGAGCCCGATACTGGACTTCTTTCGTGATTAGGAGAGTCGGCACAGGTCGGTGCGACTCTCAGCTTGGGAAGTGTTCTTGGGTCCTCAATCAGCAGGTGTGGGCACGTAGGCAGGCGCGGCCAGCGACCCTTTAGCACGGCGGTGCAGGAGGGTCTCCACAGCGGGGGCGGCGCGGCCTGAGAAGTCCGGGGATAGCGAAGCGGGGTCGCAGGGCACGGTTAGTGCAGCTGGGTGACCCGGCGTAGATCACAGTCGTCGGACGGCTTCCGGCAGGAGGGGTGATAGCGCGTTCAGCGCACTCCAATGGCAGGCGGTGACAGGGATGCAGGCGGCCTGGCCCGGGAACAGAGAGCGGCTCCGGACGGAGCGGGGCTCTCACGGGTTGGAGGCAGGCGAGCTTCTGAGTGTCACGGCCCTAGGAGGGGCGATGAGGGGCGCAGTCTCTTTTCCAGCGGGATGCACACACGGCTCGAATTGGAGGACGAGCAAGAAGCACAGAGAACCCACTGTTCCTGGGGTTCAGTTCAGGGGGCAAGCTCAGATCAAGCCCTTGGAGAATGTTCAAGCACAAAGTAGCAAAGTCTTTTCAGTAAGTCTCTTCCTCTCCTCTCTCAGCAAGGCAAGCAGCAGGCCAGCTCCTCCGGCGTCTTCTTCTCCTTCTAGTCGGGCAGAGGTTCTTTGTGGTAAACAGGATTCTGATTTCTTAGGAGCCAGGCTCCTACTTTTATACCATGATTCTTTTGTTCTTTAGCGCCAGGGGGCCTAGGCCTGGCTCAGTCCAGTTCTGGAGCACTTTGTTATGGTGACTCTGCTCTTTCCTTTCAGCAGCAGGGCAGAGACATCAGCCGCCCCACAGGGGGTGGCGCCGGCTTTGTGGTGGCAGAGCACAGGTCTATTCAAGAGTCAAGGTGTACTCCTCCCACCCATCCAGGTGTAATCTCTCTACCCACCACCTGGCAGCCAACCTGTCTCTGGGGATCCCCCCACCCTGCTCCTACTGTTGCTAGGCAGAACACACACACACACAGCAGAGGCGGACTGAGATGGTCAGGTCAGTAAATACTAACTTTCTAAAAGTAGTATTTACAAACCCAGGATACTAAAATAAACTTGACTACAAGAAGTATTTTATTATTCTGAGTTCAGGCATACCAAACTTGACACTCTACCATGCTCTCTGAGTCCACTGGGGTCACGGCGTTGGCGTGATCCCAGCAGCCCATTCTGGCCTATGGAGAGCAGGTAGCCTTCAATAGTGAAGAACGGAAAGGGCTGTAATTCACTACTAAGACATGCCACACACACCAGGGCATGTCTTACCTTATGCCTACAATGCACCCTGCCCTTGGGCCTACCAGAGGGTGGCTAATATGTAGGTAAGGGAAGGTTTAGGGACTGGCAAGTGGGGGCACTTGCGCAGTCAGCGCGACGGTCCCGGACCGCGCACAGGGTCTGCGGTGGCAGACCCTAGACACACTTTACAAGGCCGCTTCCGTGGGTGGCGCAACCAGCGCTGCAAGCCCACCAGCAGCATTGGCATTCACAAGCCCTGGCACCCCTGGTGCACTTTACTGGGGACTGACAGTGAATCCAATAAACCAATCATGGACATCAATTACAGGTACACTTTAGGGAGCACTTGCACTGCGGCACGGATTAGCCGTGGCGCAGTGCCCTGAGCGGACAACACCAGCAAAACAATCGAGGCACACCATCAAAAAAGTGGAAGGGAAACTCACGCCAAGGTGCCAGGTCTAACACCTAGGTATGTAAAAGTTTTCACTACCTCTAGCGGGCGGTTATTCATAGTAATTTTGGATTTGAAATTACGATGGGGGTTAAAAATCATAAGTTTAGTTTTGGCTGTATTACCTCTAAGCCATACTCCCCACAGAATTGATCGAAAATAGACAAGGCATGCTGTAAACCGCTAGGGGTTTTCGATAGGATGAGAGTGTCATCTGCAAACATTAAAATGGGGATTTTAATCCCTGCTAAAGAAGGGGCATCCACTTGTGCTGAGAGCATCCGGCCTACTACATTGTTAATGTACAGTGTAAAAAGCACGGGAGCCATTGAACATCCCTGGCGAACTCCCCTTTCAACAGGAAAGTCCGCAGTTACCGAACCCATCCCCCCCACTGAATTCTGGCGTAATTAGATTCGTGGAGTCTCATTATGAGGGATAATAGTTTGTTTGGGAGTCCCTGCTTCTTGAGAACCGACCATAGCATGGAACGAGGGACAAGATCAAAGGCGGCCCTCAAATCGACAAAAGCCGCATACAAGCTTCCCTCGCCCAGCACTACGGTCTTCCACTGTAGCAATGTAAATCGGAAGACCTGGTCCACCGTGCTAGTGGAGCGACGGAAGCCTGCCTGAAAGGGTGAAAGAGCATTAAACTCCTCCGCCCAGTCCAGGAGCCTGTTAACGATCACACGCCCCACAACTTTTTGGATAGTATCTATAAGGCTTATTGGCCTATAGTTACCCGGCTGGGACCGGTCGCCTTTCTTAAAAATGGGTATAATTACTGCGCCCTGCCAGGATGTAGGTACCGATGCACCCTGAGCAATAGCATTCAGGAGAAGATAAATGTACTTGCTCCAGCGTTCTTTATCATTAATAAATAAGTCCGCTGGCACTCCATCAAGACCAGGAGCACGTCCACTGAGCCAAGGGCCGTCGTAATTTCAGAGATGCTGAAGAGAGTTTCCTGGATTTGTTCTACTCTAATTTCTGGGCCCGAACTAGAACTGTTTGGGTCAGCATACTGTGCTCTGAAAAATGTTACCCATTCTTCTTCAGGCACATTATTGTACGGGGTCTCTGGGAAACCAGATTTTCCCCACCTAACAATGTGCCAAAACAACCGGGAATCCCGTTTGCTGCTCGCTACCCTTAGCTCAGACCAATGGTGCTCGTCCCATGCTTTCTTAGCCTTGGATATGCTAATTTTGTAATCCCTTCTAGCTATTTGGATTACAGAGGATTGACCGCCCTTAATGGCGTTACCCAAGGTTAGACGTGCATTTCTACACTGTTTATTGTACCACTTGTTAGGCTTTGGGGCTCTAACTCCATTGTTTTTTACCGGTTTCAGAAAGTAATCTTTGATTGTGCAGAAGAGGGTATTATGTATTCCTTCTACCTTGTCTAAACCAGTGTCACGTGAGTTAGAATGCTCAATTGCCAATATTGCTTGATCAACCTGGTCAGAAATTTCAGCAATAGCTTGGTGATTGGTTGCTATCTTTTCCCACTTTAATCTGCGCAGGTCATTAGTCAGAACGGTCAGGGGAGGAACCAACTCAGAGGAGCCATTGGGCTGGTTGGTATGGGACCACCATTTATGTATTGTACACAAGGGATTGTGATCACTCTCAGTTCTCCCGACAACCTCCATGTCGCATATTGAGGACCACAATCTAAGGCTACACAAAACGTAGTCAATTCTACTATTATGGCGCCCATTATCAAATGTACTGGCACCGTTCCTTTCGCTACTGGTCCTTCCATTCAGAGCTCTTAAGCCCTTCTCATAACAAAGAGAATTTAGGGCAATGACATCGTTGGTCCAGCGGACAACCGCATTGAGCTCTAATTTGGGGACTCCCCATTGACAATCCTCTTCCTCCCCGAAAAGATCGTCTTCATTGACTAATGGCTCGAATGTTCTATTAAAATCGCCCGCGATGACAATGTTGTTATTTAAAGAGTGGGTATCAAGAAGGCAGCTCAAGGCTGCTAATGTCTCTGAACTCCCCCCCCTATTACTCCGAACATAGATGTTATAAATATCCAACATACCTAGTTTTCCTAGGTTCACTTTAATTGGTTGGATATCTCCATTATTAGTTTCCACAACTTTAATGGATAGTTTTAGATTCTGACGGACCCATATAGTTAAACCCCCCATTGGCCTACCCCTGGGTCCTTTTATTGCAGGTACCGAATAATTCAAATATCCCTGTACAAAAGATGGTTCACACAACCAAGTCTCCTGGAATATGCACAAATCAAAACTATTGACAAAAGATATCCAATCCTCAGAATCCAATTTAGAGGACAATCCAGCTATATTCCAGGAGAGTAGGTTCCCCGTGATAGCCTTGGTACCAGCCAAGCCATCAACAGATGGTAAAAAATCTGGGGCAGGGAAATAACCAATGCAGGTATCTGTGCTTGCTTGTGATACCGGCTTTCTTAGATCACTTGGGGCTAAAAATGTATCAGAAGATGGTTTTCCAAGGACCAAGGAGGAAGCCTTAGGGCTATTAAGTCAGTCCACGTCTTCGAGGTTTGCTAGTACCTCATATCGATTTCTGAGCGGAATAGGAGGGTTGGATTGATTAAAAAGTGGAGCCCCAAAATTATTATTGGGAACTATCTGAGTTCTGGGATAAAAATAGGTTAATTCCCAAGTAGTGATAAAAGACCTCGTATAATTAGTATGCCAATTGAGGATGTGGCTGACAGCTCTAGGGTCCCTAAAATTGATTAAAATGATGTCCCCATCTATATTTTTTTGTGTATTTCCCAGCCAGGATAAGCGACGAACATGTAAAATTTCCCCGTTGATATATGAGGGAAGAGGGCGGTTCTGGCCAAGCCAGTGGATCACCTTGTTTTTTAACTGCAAATATCCCTCTATTGTGCCATCTTTTAAAGTAGGAACACCCGCAAGGACAACCACAAGAGGGACAGCTTCTGGTGGCAGGTTAATAAAAGAAGGTCCACGTGGTTTAGAGGTAGGAGCTAACTTATAATCTTTCCTATCACTCGTTAGGCCTGTTTGTGACAGAACATTATCTCCCAAGCAATCAATGGTGTTATTTGGAATAATGGGTTGCATTAGGTTGGGAGTTATAATTCCACCCGCATTAGTGCAGGTTACCTTGCTAGTACTCGGGTGGGTTTGGGAATTAATCTCCAGAGGAGGAGCAGTATAGAATGGTTCAGCAGGACCTGGACCAGCAGAAGGCGCTGTGTTTGATTTACGAGAAACCGCGGCTGATTCCATTTTGCTATTCATTAGAAGTTCCACTTTCTCCAGCCTTTTTTCAATTGTTTTTAAACTCTCAACAACGGGTACCAACAGAGATTTCAATAGCTGATCTATATTACCCATTAACTCTATAACATTTATGACACTTAACAGACAGGATGTTGACCTGCCAGGAGAAGATGTACTAGCTATATGGTGTGTAGGACCTTTATCGGTAAGTGCCGCACCAGAGTTGCAGCTGAGTTTTATTTTCTTTTTATTCCTTAACAAATTAGAGTCTATCTTTCTCCGTTTATTAGGCACTGGGCCCGTGGATTTAGATTGCCTTGATGGGTTGACCTTGTGGGTTGGAGACTTGCTAGCTTGTAATAATGACCCATTAGAAACAACTGGCTCGTCAGTTTGGCTAGGGAGTGTGGTTAAAACTATAGGGGATAAATCAATCAGTGTCTCAACAGAATGTACATTTTGAGACAGTACGACAGAATCATTATTACCAGAAGGGAGTGGAGTCTCTTTAAAGGAGAGACCACTCACATCTGGGGAGGTTACCACATGCTGAGGGGTCGTGGGTGGAGGCGTACTTTTAATCAGTTCAATAGAATTACGACGCCTCGCTCTTAAATCTGCGAGCGTTGCTTCACGATCTGAACTCGAGGTAACTTTAAATAGAGAACTGTCAAGAGTACCTCTATTAGCACAATCAGCCATATCGATATAACTTAGTATCGTACACCACTATAAAATAAATACTACGAAAATGAGAGGGTATGAACACAACCCAACAGTAAAAGACAAACCAGAATACTTTAAGAACAGTACGGTGGAAAGTCAAGAGGGTGAGCCCAGCCCGGCCTCCTTCGGCTCCTGAGGGCTACAGAGGGCCCGCCCTTTGCCCGGGCTTAGCCCGGCGTCGCCCGCGCGCGTCCCGCGACGCCGAGGTAGCCTCTGCCTTTTCTGCGCCTCCGGGCGCGAACACATCGGAATTGGCCGCAAAGCAGCCTGGGAGCTGTAGTCTCCCCCAGTCACAGGCGCGATAGCGTTGAGCGCCGACAGAGGAGACACACAGCGTTTGCACCCCAGGAGCAGCGGGACAGCAGGACGTCCACCAACAGGACCGCAAGTAAGTGTAGCAGCAAAGGATTTTGCACCCCCGCTCCACCGAGGGAGCCTCTGCCATTTCTGCGCCTCCGGGCGCGAACACAAGCGGAAGTGGCCGCAAAGCAGCCTGGGAGCTGTAGTCTCCCCCAGTCACAGGCGCGATAGCGTTGAGCACCGACAGAGGAGACACACAGAGTTTGCACCCCAGGAGCAGCGGGACAGCAGGACGTCCACCAACAGGACCGCAAGTAAGTGTAGCAGCAAAGGATTGTGCACCCCCGCTCCACCGAGGGAGCCTCTGCCTTTTCTGTGCCTCCGGGCGCGAACACAAGCGGAAGTGGCCGCAAAGCAGCCTGGGAGCTGTAGTCTCCCCCAGTTACAGGCGCGATAGCGTTGAGCGCCGACAGAGGAGACACACAGCATTTGCACCCCAGGAGCAGCGGGACAGCAGGATGTCCACCAACAGGACCGCAGGTAAGTGTAGCAGCAAAGGATTTTGCACCCCCGCTCCACCGAGGGAGCCTCTGCCTTTTCTGCGCCTCCGGGCGCGAATACAAGCGGAAGTGGCCGCAAAGCAGCCTGGGAGCTGTAGTCTCCCCCAGTCACAGGCGCGATAGAGTTGAGCGCCGACAGAGGAGACACACAGCGTTTGCACCCCAGGAGCAGCGGGACAGCAGGACGTCCACCAACAGGACCGCAAGTAAGTGTAGCAGCAAAGGATTTTGCACCCCGGAAAGTTCGCTGTCTTGTTCTGCGCTGCCTTGGTGATAGAGGGAAGGCCTGGGGTTGGTGGTGGGTGTTGTGGCGTTCTTGGGTGTCGGAGCTGCTTGATCAGTAGGTCTATGACATGTGTTGGTCTTCAGATGTGGCTCTGGGCTGGGCTCCCTTTCATACTGTATGTAGTTGTTTAATATTCAAAATACAAGAAGACATTATATAGTTTAAATAACAAATAAAAAAAATTACAAAAACTATTTTTCGGATATTAAAGTTACAAAATATCACATCTTTTTTTCAAAATTACTGAGAAAAACATAGGTTTTATGAACATTATAATTAGAAATTAGTATTTAAAAAAACATTGAAATTTACTGAAAATCGATTGCCACATTTCCCAACATTGAGCTATTATATGGCTGAGGTACCATGCTGCTTTTGGAGGGTTCGCTGTCCTGTTCTGCACTGCCTTAGTAGTAGTAGGGATAGGGGTGGTACGGGGGTGGGGGTCCTGAGGGTTGTGGCAGTGGGTGTTGTGTCCTTCTTGGGTGTCGGAAAAAACTATAGGTTAAATGAACATTATAATTAGAAGTTAGCATTAAAAAAAACATTGAAATTCACTGAAAAAAACATAGGTTTTAGGCATGTTATAGTTAGAAATTAGCATTTAAAGAAAACCTTAGAAATTCACTGAAAAAACCATAGGTTTCAGGCACGTTATAGTTAGAAATTACCTTTTTAAAAAACCTTAGGAATTCACTGAAAAAACCATAGGTTTCAGGGACATTATAGTTAGTTGGACATTTCACTCATACAAAACCATAGAAATTCCACCGTTATAGTTAGTTCAGCTAACTATAACTCGCGCCCCCGGAATGCACTGCTGATGACGTCACATATTACATACAATGCAATACATTGTACCATATTACGTTGTGACCATACTAACGCTTGACCATTATCCCTATTTATCCAACAGGTTTCTGAATACGGACTTTTGGGATTTCCAGTTATTTCGATCCACAAGTTGATGTTCCCCGTTGGCAATGTCACTCGTTGCTTGATGCTTTTGTGTTGTTAATTTATGTTTTACTAATAAAGTACTGTTTTTCCACTACTGTTGACTACTAGACTTTATGACCTGGCGCACCCCCATTTCAGTGACTACAATCTTGGATTTGGAGCACAGAGGCGTCAAGCAACGGCTGGGGTTGGGGTTGGTTGTGCAGGAATACTACGAATTGGGACGAGCGGGTGGTGCGGATGTAAGGGCCCTAAGTTGCTTTTGTAGACATGCAACCAAGTCGTGTGAGGAACTTTAATAGGGCTGGCTGTGAGACTCCTCCGACTCTCGCAGTTGTTAGTTGGAAGATACCAGAGGCCAACAGGTGCAGCACAGCCAGCAGCTTTGTCTGCGTAACGATTTTGATTGTCTGCTGTGTTGGTACAGTCAGCCTGTGGGCAACATGGCAGTGTGCACCAACTTGAGAATGGGGTGATAATTCTTTTGCCACTTTTGCTGCGCTAAAATGCCCATAACTCGGCGATAAGTCCCAACTGTTGGGTTATAGAGTGACTATAAAATGAGCCCTTGTGTTTATTAGGACTTTGTTGTGGCTACATACGAATCACAAGAAAAAAGATGAAAAAACAAGAAAAGTCTGCAAGGTACAAACTCCCTGACCCCCTAGGCCTGCTCAGGGGATCCCACAAAAAACTATTACTATTTTTTTTTTAAAGCGGCTGGGTGCACGGATCTGGACGGAAAAAACCCAAAAAACGATGGGGTGTATTCTCAAGAACTTATCGCTGAGTTATCAGCACTTTACCGCAGCAAAAGAATTATCATCCCATTCTCAACCTGGTGAAAACTGCCGATAACGCTAGTTTTCCAGCGATAGCTCCCTCAAAAAACACATCGCCACCAATGAGAGTGACAACTAACGTTAATGAAATGCAGAATAGGCGTTCCCGTGCAAAAAAAACCCATGAAAACACCACTTACTGATATTTTCAACAACCAGCGAAATCTGCGATGCGATCCAAAAACAGGCGATAAGCCGCGTTATCAGTAGGACTTTAACATCTGCCTTTTACTGGTGTAAAGCAGGACGACTACCTACAGTATGAAAGGGAGCCCAGCCCAGAACAACATCTGAAGACCAACACATGTCATAGAGTTACTGAACATGCAGCTTCGACACCCAAGAAGGCCACAACACCCACTGCCACCACCCCCAGGACCTCACCCTCGGACCACCGCCCCTCCTACTACCACGGAGGTAGCGCAGAACAGAACAGCGGACCTTCCCAAAACGGCATGGCTCCTCACCCACACAATAGCTGAATGTTGCGAGACATGGGAACCAAGTATGTGTGAAGGAGGCAAGTCACCCATCAATACCAATGCACACAATGCCAAGTGTAGCGGTAATGTGCTCCCTATGCAGAGCACAGACCTCTCTATGTGTAAATATACTGCTGGTGCTTGTACTGTTGTGGACAGTGACGCAACCATGTTACCTCAGGCAGTGGGGAAGATCTTGGTCATATAGCTGTGTCGTCCCCCCCGTAAGAGGAACCGGAAGCGGAGTAGGCTGGTCCAAAGTACGCCACTCCAGCGTAGAAGTGTGAATTAATAGGCCGGGGCTTTGGGCGTGGTTCACCTCTGGGAAGGCCAATGCATCTGCCAGAGCGGCGGCCCTCACTCTGACACAAGGCCGCCGCCATGACCGCTGGCCTCCTCGACACAGGCCCTCAGCGAACCCAGCGGCACAGCACCGCAGAGTTTTGTCTGTACAGACTACTGCCTTCAATGTACACTGCGGACAGCAGGGCTCACAATTCAGATCGAGTCGCGATTGCAGATGACGCAGTCCAGTAGGCAAGAGACATTGCTCCCAGTGCGGCCCGCCTGGACCACGCATCATCACAGGCTGCGCACACGCTGAGTGCTTCAGGTGCCTCTAACTCAGTGCAAGGCAAGTCAACACCACATGTCCTGATTGAGGCAGAATTCAGTAGACAAAAGACATTTCTACCAGTGCGGCCAGCACGGACCATGCATCATCGCTGGCTGCGCACACGCAGAGTGCTTCAGGTACCACTAACTCTGTGCAGCTCAAGTGAACGCCACGTAGCCTTATTAAGGCAGAATTCATTAGGTAAAAGACATTGCTCCCAGTGTGGCCCGCCCAGACCACGCATCATCGCAGGCAGCACATATGCTGAGTGCTTCAGGTGCCACTAACTCAGTGCACCACAAGTCATCGCCACGTAGCCTTATTAAGGCAGAATTCATTAGACAAAAGACATTGCTACCAGTGTGGCCCACCTGGACCATGCATAATCGCTGGCTGCGCACACGCTGAGTGCTTCAGGTGCCACTATCTCCCTGCACCACAAATCATCACTGCGTAGCCTTATTAAGGCAGAATTCATTAGGTAAAAAACATTGCTACCAGTGCGGCCGGCCGGACCATGCATCATTGCAGGCTGCGCACAAGCTAAACGCTTCAGGTACCACTAACTCTATGCAGCTCAAGTAAACGCTATGTGGCTGTTGGCCTTTGCTGACCGCTGCCTCCGGCCTACACTTCGGTTAGCAGGGTTGACAATTCAGATAGAGTCATGATTGCAGATGATGCAGTTCAGTAGGCAAGAGACATTGCTCCCAGTGCGGCACGCCCGGACCACGCATCATCACTGGCTGCGCATACGCTGAGTGCTTCAGGTGCCACTCTATCAGTGCACCCCAAGTCATCGCCACGTAGCCTTATTAAGGCAGAATTCTTTAGGCAAAAAAGATTGCTCCCAGTGTGGCCCGCCTGGACCATGCATCATCGCAGGCAGCGCATACGCTGAGTGCTTCAGGTGCCACTAACTCAGTGCTGATATATAAAGTGGACAACCCAATATACCCTTGAGGGCTTGGGTAAATGCAAATGTACTGGTAGAAGAATGCCTTCAAGGGATTTTTTTAGAGTACTCTGTTATATACTTGTTCAATATAGGATAAATGTATCCCTATAGATCAAATCTCACATGGACTTCAAGTATTGTAGGCTGTACACTATGCTTTTGTCATATATATGTGTATCACCTCAAAGTGGTCAAATCAAATAATCAAATAATCAAATAATCATAAGAAGCAAAAGGTGTGTAGAAAATGTCAAATTTATATCAATAAATGTTATTTAGGGTACCTAAAATGTGGACAGCTATACATAAATTTGGAAGGAAAGGAGTACATTCAATAGTTCCTTCACTAAAGATAGATCAAACACTTTTTCTCAACAATATTCAAAAATTATGTAAAAAACAGTGTGAAAAGTCGATGTTTCGGTCTTTTAAATTTCAATGCGCAAGACCATCTTCAGGACAAAGTGGATTTAAAAGTTGACCCCTTATTGAAACACAGCAGACAAACGCGTGTCTTTATGATTAACAGGATGCTAGTCGTTTGTTAATCAGCCTTCAAAGCGCACAAATTTAGTTTGAAGTATTACTTGTTGTGTACGGACATTTCGACTACTTTATTAGTCGGGAGGCTTAAGGTTCGAAGCGAGGTTCCGAACAGATCTCTTCGTAGAGTATAGATATCTTCCTTCGAATGTTACTGACATTAGTCAGCTGCTGAACTACTGTCAGTAACATTCGAAGGAAGATATCTATATCTCACAATTCAAATTCAGACTTGATTAATTAATTTCAGAGTCCAGTGGGCAACTAACTATAACGTCCCTGAAACCTATACATTTCGACAATATATTCCACACATATTTCATATTTTGTTCCATACGCCTACACTGCGGTCAGCAGAGCTCACAATTTGAATTGAGTCTTGATTTATTATTTGCAGAGAGAATTGTACTCTATGTCCTCGGATTTTGTCAAGAGGAAGGGACAAAAAGCATTCCTCGATGTCTGTGCTGACTACTGCCTTCCATCTACACTGCGGACAGCAGGGCTCACAATTCAGATCGAGTCGTAATTGAGGATGACGCAGTCCAGTAGGCAACAGACATTGCTCCCAGTGTGGCCCGCCCGCACCACGCATCATCGCTGGCTGAGCACACGCTGAATGCTTCTGAGGCCACTAACTCAGTGCACCACATGTCCATGCCACGTGGCCTTATTGACGCAGAATTCATTGGGCAAAAGACATTGCTCCCAGTACGGCCCGCCAGAACTACGTATCATCACTGGCTGCGCACATGCTGACCACCACTGTTGCCACTAACTCAGTGCACCACAAGTCAACACCACGTGGATGTAGGCCCTTGCTGACCGCTGCCTCCGGCCTACACTGCAGTCAGCAGGTCTCACACATATCCAATCAAATCCTGTCCTGCAAGGACACGCCATCATCGCTGTCTGCACACACGCTGAGCTCTTCAGGTGCCACTAACTCTGTGCATCACAACTCATGGACCCTTTATGATTGACTTTCGTGCTGTAGACTCCCGGACGCAACAATGTCACCTCATGCAGCAGGAATATCCCAAAGGGACATTAACTATTTCTTCCCATCATCACGCTCATCTCCGGTGCCCCTACGTCAGTGCACCACAAGTCATGGACCCTTTACGATACAATCTTTTCTGTGTGATTTAAGATCTGGTACCCCTACCTTAGTGCATCAGAAGTCATGGACCCTTTATGATTGAATCTCTGTGTGTGATTGGATTATCACTGTTGTAGTTGTTGCCAGCACCAACCATTCCCTGAGGGCTGGCTTACACTCACCCCACACGCATCCAGCACAGACGTCACTGGACATGTGACCCTGGTAATAAAAAGGGGCCGAGCGCACGTGCCCGTAGCCAGTTCCACTATCTAACTGTGTCCGTGTGTTCATTATGTATGTATGATGGCTCTGGTCCCTACCACATTACATTGTGCTGTTGACTGCACATGCAATCATGTTACCTCTGGCAGTGGGGAAGACCTCGGTTATGTAACTTTGTCTGGGTCATGGGCTGACTAATCACTTGTGAAACTTGTTGTAGCGCTGGCGCTTTTGCGAGCGCTTAATACCTGGAACTACTGGCCCTTGGCTTTTTAAAACTCCCTCGTTTTGTATCTTATTTAGTTTTTAATTTTGAATTATTCCCTGGTTTTATTCTCTAGGTCCCCTGCTTGCACTATAATTTGTGTTGCTCACCGCTGTTGGGCGGGTCCATCTCTCGGTCTCATTGAAGTCGATAGGGCGCCATCTTAGGAGTACTACGAGGTGAGCGTGTGGCTTGGACGCTCTAGCTCTCCGTAGGGCCATAGACACTTGAAAAGGGAGGTAAACTGTCTGTTCTCCCTTGCTGACTAATCACTTGTGAAACTTGTTGTAGCGCTGGCGCTTTTGCGAGCGCTTTATACCTGGAACTACTGGCCTTTGGCTTTTTAAAACTCCCTCGTTTTGTATCTTATTTAGTTTTTAATTTTGAATTATTCCCTGGTTTTATTCTCTAGGTCCCCTGCTTGCACTATAATTTGTATTGCTCACCGCTGTTGGGCGGGTCCATCTCCCGATCTCATTGAAGTCGATAGGGCGCCATCTTAGGAGTACTACGAGGTGAGCGTGTGGCTTGGACGCTCTAGCTCTCCGTAGGGCCATAGACACTTGAAAAGGGAGGTAAATTGTCTGTTCTCCCTTGCTGACTAATCACTTGTGAAACTTGTTGTAGCGCTGGCGCTTTTGCGAGCGCTTTATACCTGGAACTACTGGCCTTTGGCTTTTTAAAACTCCCTCGTTTTGTATCTTATTTAGTTTTTAATTTTGAATTATTCCCTGGTTTTATTCTCTAGTTCCCCTGCTTGCACTATAATTTGTATTGCTCACCGCTGTTGGGCGGGTCCATCTCCCGATCTCATTGAAGTCGATAGGGCGCCATCTTAGGAGTACTACGAGGTGAGCGTGTGGCTTGGACGCTCTAGCTCTCCGTAGGGCCATAGACACTTGAAAAGGGAGGTAAACTGTCTGTTCTCCCTTGCTGACTAATCACTTGTGAAACTTGTTGTAGCGCTGGCGCTTTTGCGAGTGCTTTATACCTGGAACTACTGGCCTTTGGCTTTTTAAAACTCCCTCGTTTTGTATCTTATTTAGTTTTTAATTTTGAATTATTCCCTGGTTTTATTCTCTAGGTCCCCTGCTTGCACTATAATTTGTATTGCTCACCGCTGTTGGGCGGGTCCATCTCCCGATCTCATTGAAGTCGATAGGGCGCCATCTTAGGAGTACTACGAGGTGAGCGTGTGGCTTGGACGCTCTAGCTCTCCGTAGGGCCATAGACACTTGAAAAGGGAGGTAAATTGTCTGTTCTCCCTTGCTGACTAATCACTTGTGAAACTTGTTGTAGCGCTGGCCCTTTTGCGAGCGCTTTATACCTGGAACTACTGGCCTTTGGCTTTTTAAAACTCCCTCGTTTTGTATCTTATTTAGTTTTTAATTTTGAATTATTCCCTGGTTTTATTCTCTAGTTCCCCTGCTTGCACTATAATTTGTATTGCTCACCGCTGTTGGGCGGGTCCTTCTCCCAATCTCATTGAAGTCGATAGGGCGCCATCTTAGGAGTACTACGAGGTGAGCGTGTGGCTTGGACGCTCTAGCTCTCCGTAGGGCCATAGACACTTGAAAAGGGAGGTAAACTGTCTGTTCTCCCTTGCTGACTAATCACTTGTGAAACTTGTTGTAGCGCTGGCGCTTTTGCGAGCGCTTTATACCTCGAACTACTGGCCTTTGGCTTTTTAAAACTTCCTCGTTTTGTATCTTATTTAGTTTTTAATTTTGAATTATTCCCTTGTTTTATTCTCTAGGTCCCCTGCTTGCACTATAATTTGTATTGCTCACCGCTGTTGGGCGGGTCCATCTCCCGGTCTCATTGAAGTCGATAGGGCGCCATCTTAGGAGTACTACGAGGTGAGCGTGTGGCTTGGACGCTCTAGCTCTCCGTAGGGCCATAGACACTTGAAAAGGGAGGTAAACTGTCTGTTCTCCCTTGCTGACTAATCACTTGTGAAACTTGTTGTAGCGCTGGCGCTTTTGCGAGCGCTTTATACCTCGAACTACTGGCCTTTGGCTTTTTAAAACTCCCTCGTTTTGTATCTTATTTAGTTTTTAATTTTGAATTATTCCCTTGTTTTATTCTCTAGGTCCCCTGCTTGCACTATAATTTGTATTGCTCACCGCTGTTGGGCGGGTCCATCTCCCGGTCTCATTGAAGTCGATAGGGCGCCATCTTAGGAGTACTACGAGGTGAGCGTGTGGCTTGGACGCTCTAGCTCTCCGTAGGGCCATAGACACTTGAAAAGGGAGTCATGCCTTCGCGCAGCGGACTCGCGCAGCGGAGTCGCCGGACTTCCGCCGGAGTTACGCCTGAGTTCAGCCCGTCTGCGTCCGTCCGCGCTGAGGACGTGCTGATGGGCGGGCTGGCTGACCAGACTCCGCATTGCTCGTTACATATAGTGAGGAATTATTCAATAGGTGAGTTGCTTGCCTTCAGACCTCGACCTCTAGCTTGCCATTTCTCTCTCTCCCCTGAGGATTTGTGATTTTCATCTTCATGCCGCCTATGTGGGGCGGTTCTGTCTCCACCTAAAGGGGTGGGGGGAGGTTCTTCTAATCTATTAGCTAGTCGGATTACTACACAATCTAAAAAGGGCTTCTTTATCAACGCCAGGTCGCTTATCAAGAATAATATTGCGTTCCATGAGTTTGTCACTGATAGGCAACCGGACTGGGTCTTTGTCTCGGAAACCTGGGCCTCCGACTCTTCCGGACATGATTTATTACTGGCAATTCCGGAGGGCTTCACGATTCATAGACAGGATAGAGTGGGACGTAGAGGGGGAGGGTTGGCAATTTTGTGTAGAGCCCCATTTTCCTGTGTGATAAAGACGGTTTCTGAGCCCTCGGATTCTTTTGAGGCTATGTACTTCTGTATCTCTTCTTCGCCTACAGCTTCCTTCACGGGCATTCTCGTTTATAGACCGCCTGGTCCCAGAACGAGTTTCTGCTCCGATTTACTTCGAATCTTAGAGCCTTACTTTGGTAAATCGCAGCTCACTATTCTGGGGGATTTAAACTTCCATCTGGAGGATCTTGGAGCAAGAGATACATCTCAGTTGATTAATTCGTTAGAAGCCTGTGAGCTTAGCCAGCTGGTGAAAGGCCCTACTCATCGAGCGGGCCATACACTAGACGGGGTCTTTACCAACGACCCTAGACTCTCAGCTGGCTCTCCCATTCCCTTGGCCTTGTCGGACCATCTGGCTGTACCCCTTGAACTCACAATCTCTATTGAAGGGCCCCGTAGTTGTGCCATCAATAATAGAGTCTGGAAAAGAAGCTATAAAAATATTACCACCCAAGCCCTCGCTCCTCTTATAAGAGGCTCTGGGGTTTTGTCCTCACGAGATGTTAACGTGGCGGCTCAGGAGTTTGCCGATTCCATTAGCAGAGCGGTTGATGTACTTGCCCCCACTTCTTTGCGATATGTGGCTCGTCGTAAACCCTCAGTGCCCTGGTTCACAGAGTCTCTAAGACTCCTTAGACAAACTTGTAGAGCCAAGGAGAGGAAATGGCGTAAGTCCTGGGATCCTTCTGATAGAGATGATCACAAGCTGTCTCTACGAACTTATAAATCTAATGTGATCAAGGAAAAACAAGACTATTTTTCTAATTTGACGGCTTCCCTCCCCTCGTCCAAAGAATTGTTTAAAATAGTTGACTCTCTGTGTTCTTTTCAGTCACCGGATCCAGTTGTGGACTCGCAGGAGTTATGCAACAATATTTCCGATTTCTTTTATAAGAAAATTTCGGATATTCATCAGGACTTAGAAACTCAGAGGAATGTATCAGATGATGGTTCCCTCCTTGTTGTTAAGGCCGCAGAGTCCTGGAGGAAGGACCCCAATCAGTTCCTTACCCTCACCGCTCTCCCTTGAGGGTCTCAATGTCCTACTCGATAGGACTAAGTCTGCTTCTCCTGCTGATCCCTGTCCTTTAAGAGTTTTAAAGGAGTGCAGGGAGATCTTTTTGCCTCCACTGCTGGAAGTTATGAATGAGGCCCTAGTCCAGGGTATTTTTCCCGCGGCTTGGAAAAAGGCTATAGTTAAACCTCTCCTTAAAAAGCCTTCCCTTGATCCTGGAGTATTGAATAATTTTAGACCAATCTCTTTGTTACCTGCTCCTGCTAAGATGCTTGAAGCTCATCTCAATTCCCATCTATCCACCTTTCTTGACTCCTCTGAGTTTCTTGATAGTTCTCAGCATGGATTCAGGAAATTCCACAGCACTGAATTTGCTCTGACGATGGTGGTAAATAACATTCGCTGCAAGGTTGATGGGGGTCAGACAACTATTTTAGTTCTTTTGGACCTTACCGCAGCGTTTGATACCCTGTCTCCCTCTATCTTAACCTCTCGGTTAAGGGAGGCAGGGGTGGCTGGGTCGGCTCTAGGTCTCATTGACTCTTTTTTACATCTGAGAGAGCAAAGAGTCATGCTTGGAGACTTCCTCTCCCTTGTTAAATCTTTGCAATGTGGGGTGCCTCAAGGGTCTGCTTTAAGCCCAACTTTATTCAACTTCTATGTTGCCCCCCTTGCTAGGTTAGTAAGATCTCAGGGGATGGAGGTAGTCTCGTATGCCGACGACACACAAATCATGGTGTCCCTAGCCCACCCTGTCAGTGTCTCGGTGTCCAGTTTTAGGTCCTGTATGCAGTTGGTTGCGGATTGGATGGTGTTAAACTCCTTAAAACTGAATGCCGACAAAACTGAGGTCCTTGTCTTCGGTAAAGACCAGGCTATTTGGTCTAGTGATTGGTGGCCTACATCCTTAGGAACTTGCCCTTCCCCTGTCAAGTCTGCTAGGAACCTTGGAGTCATCTTTGACACTTCATTGACTATGAATCTCCAGGTCAGCAGGACGGTATCCACATGTTGGGGAGTCATTATGACCCTAAAAAAAATTCTTCATTATCTCTCACCACTGGCACGCAAGCAAACTGTGACTGCTCTTGTTGGCTCGAGGTTGGATTACTGTAATGCACTTTATGCGGAGACCAATAAACATCTCATCCAGCGCCTTCAGGTGGTGCATAATGCTGCTGCTAAATTCGTTCTGGCTCTCCCAAAAGACTCCTCCTCAACAGCTGCTAGGAAGCACTTACATTGGCTCCCCATCCATTTCAGGATTTCTTTTAAACTTCTTTGTCTCACATACAGAGCCCTCTCTGCTGGCCCTTCGGATGCTCTGGGGTCTCTTCTGACACGTTATATTCCCAGTAGATGTCTCCGCTCTTCAGAGGCTAATCAATTGGTAGTCCCCCGAAGCAAGAAGGTGAGATGGGGTAGTAGAGCGTTTTCCATCGTTGCTCCGCGACTTTGGAATTCTCTCCCTTTAGAGATTAAGTCCCAACCCTCCTTGGTCCTTTTCAGGAAAGCACTTAAGACCTGGTATTTTATGAAGGCTTACCAGTAAGTTCCGCTTATTTGCGAGTCAGTACTGTTTGGTTAGGCGCCTTGACGCCCATTGGGCTTAGTTGCGCTATACAAATCCGCTTCATTCATTCATTCTATGAGTACGTGGGTAGAGACTGGATGATTAGAGTACTGCAAGGAGTGTGTATAGTAAATTTATAAGTGCTTGGGGATTGGCGGAGTGATTGGATAAGTACATATGTTGGCAGAGCCTAACCCCGAGCACGAGCTTGGCTCCGGGGCTGCCAACCAGTGGCAACCCCGGCGGAGCATCAGGATTACAAACCAAGCCTCGGGAAAGGCCCAGAATCCTGTCTGCAAAATATTCCCAGCCCCAGGGCTGGATCATTGACATATGGTGGATAGAATCTGTGGAATTCTGTAAGCGTAAGCAGAGTGGGCAGAGCCGGCATACGCCAGTCAGGGGCGCAACTAGAGCCACATTTTGGGGGAGGCCGATAAAAATTTCAGGGGGGGGTAATTCTTCCAGTCATAGGCAGAGCGGAGATGCAGGGGCTCTAAGAAGAGGTGAAATCACCACAAAGCCTCGTTTACAGGTAAATGGTCTTTTAAAGACCTGTGAATTACTCGTGTGCCGTGCTGAGAGTTGCACACCCAGCGCGTTCACACTAGGGGGTCGCGCTGAGAGCCGCGCACCCAGCACGTTCACACTATGGGGCCGTGCTGAGCGCCACGTTAGGATCGCCACTCCAAACTTTTATTTAAAAAAAAGTCCACTTCCAAATAATTTATATTCGCACCGAGGACCCCATCCCAGAGGCATGAATGTATTTAATAATTATTAGGCCGTGTGGTCCCCCTTCCCTTGTCCACTTCTGGCCCCGTGGACCCCATCCCACGGGGCCTGGCCTCTTCGTTGGGGACCGTGGGGGGAGCCCCCAATGTCCCCACGGTCCCAGCCAGCTCCCCGCCTCCTGCGGCAGCCGGCATTGATTTTGGGCAAGAGGAGCTGCTAACATACAGCTCCCCTTGCCCAAAAGCTATCCTGCAATATAATTATAGGATTGTCCCCGGAACCTAGCCCACCCGGGGCTCATTTAAATGAAGTCGGTGAGCCCCCGCCTCATTTTAAAAAGAAAATATTTGTCTGGATTCACGCACCCAGCGCGCATTCTGACTTTTAAAAAAAATTAATAAAAAAAAAAAAATCTGCCTGGGGATCCTTTTGGTATCCCCTGAGCAAGCCTAGGGGGTCAGGGTATATCTACCCTGCCCCCTTTTCTTTTTTTAAAATCTTTATTGACTGTTTTCTTGTGACTCGGTTCTACCGAGTCACAAGATGGCTGCCAACACTTCCTGGTTTGGAGTGTTGGCAGCCGATCACAGTAAAGCTTGTGGTCATAACAGCTAGTCACAGTGAAGTGCATGGTCGGGAGGGTGTGCGAACCCACTGTGGCCCCAGATATCAAAACTTTTATTTTTTGGAATTCTCGGCAATTACTGAATGGATTTACACCATTTAAAAAAAAAGACTCTTTCTGAATCAAGCACTACCTTTTTGCCAAATTTGGTGTAATTCCGTTCAGCAGTTCGTCTGTAGCCTGTAATAAAATTTCCTATGGAAATTAACATGGAGAAAACACTTTTTGGGATCCCCTTTTTTCTCAGCCCCTGCTTGACGAATCACCCCCAAACTTTCAGAATAGGAGCTGATCTGAATAGACCTTTTATTTTGAGAATTTCGCAAACATTCGTCAAACGACGCCAAAGTTATTAGCAAATCAAAAAATGCTTTTCCTATTGAAACTAGGTTCTCACTATAACTACCTACTGGCGACCGCCAGTAGGTAATATATATAGTATATATATACACACACATACACACACACACACACACATATATATGTGATCAAGACAGTGTCTAAACTGTCGAAACGCGTCATGCGGGGCACTTGCCTTATTTTATTTATACTGATTATTTTGCAATAAACGCACTTTAAAGCAACCAAACACGTTGTGGTATGTACCTGATTTTTGCTGAGGCATTCCAGGATTGTGAAAATCTTATATATATATATACAGATTGCTGCTAAGTAAAACCTGAACGCTTTTGTTCAAAGCTACCTGAGGGTTAAGCACAGGTTTATATATTGGGTTATTAGTTATTAGCTTTCACCCCTCTCAACTAATAACCCAATATATATATATCAAGGAGCATCATTCCAGTGATTGGATGAAAGCAAAATTTTTTGCACTAGATAGTGTGCCCAAACACCCTAGAGGTGGGAATAGAATACAATCACTGAGGCGACTCGAATCTCGTTTTATTTTACAAACAGGCAGTCTGTTTCCAATTGGTCTTAACAATGATGAGGAAATGTATTCACATCTGTAAATATTATTGTATTACTGTTTGCTGAAAGAGGCTTGAGGGTAAGTTTCATCTCCCCCTTGCTCCCCCTCTTTCCCCCCCCCCCTTTTTTATTCTGTTTCCCTCGCTGCTATAGTAACCAGTTTTAAAACCTGAATTCTGATGACTGTTTACCCCTTTTTTGATTATTGATTGTATGGTTCTGTTCTCAATTGTATTGTTATGCTTTCTGAATGTACCCCATGGCCGGATACAAAAATGGGTTGTTTAGTGACAGTTTGTTTTTAACGTAACATACACTAACGATTGACTATCCCTTCTCTTTTTCGTTTCTGCAGCTTGGGGCCTATGAATAGATGAATTCCTCACCAATAGTCACCGATAGAATATACTGGCTAAGTCCTTGGTATGCGCACATTGTTTACTTTATGGGACTCGAATAGATTTTTGGGGTACTATACCTATATTTGGATGCACTTATTTCCAGTTGTGGCCTTCTTCAAACAAACATTAGGCTCAAGCACTCCCTGGTACTTTACCAGTAGTTTTGATATTGATTTTTGGACTTATTTATTTTTGGACATATATATATGTGACCACAACCTTGGGAATTTTTTCTACCTGCCACTGCGCTTACTATACTATATCACCCAGCTGCAGGGTTTTCGATATTATTCTATGTATCAACAACTTATATGCGAAAAGCTAAACATTGACTGTCACGAACAACATGAAATCAAGTATAATGCAACAATGCTCACAACATTTGTAAGTTGATCGTTTAACATGGATACCAAAGGGAAAGCATTAATGTATTAAATGTAATTTGTTTTCAACCACGAAATTATTGTGTGAGAAGAAAGACTGAGATTAAGTCTGTTTTTACTTTTGTTTGTGCACGCTGCGACGTGCCCGGAACCAATGATGATATATACTTCCTGGTTCAGGAGCGAGGTCATGTGACCAAGGCTGCTTGTCAGCCGAAACGCGTCGTCTGGTGTGAATAAACTCTACACTTTCCTGCAGACTACGGAGTGGCTCGTCTTTCTTCCTAGGATATTGGGGAGAACTTCAATGCAATATATATATATATATATATATATATATTGGGTTATTAGTTATTAGCTTTCACCCCTCTCAACTAATAACCCAATATATATATATTACCTACTGGCGGTCGCCAGTAGGTAGTTATAGTTAGGACCACGTTTCCATAGGAAAACCTCAACATTCTATTTTGAATAACTTTGGCGCCGGTCGACGAATCCTCGCGAATTTCTCAAAATAGGTGGGGCGCTACGCTCCGCTCCTACCCTGAAAGTCTCGGGGGGATTCGTCAAGCGGGGGCTGAGATAAAAGGGGGGTCCCAAAACGCGTTTTTCCCATGCATTTTTCCATAGGACCTTTAGAACGAGCTACAGCCCGAACGGCTGAACAGAATTACTAGAAATTTGGCAGAGAGGTAGTCCCTAGGTCAAGGAAGTGCCTTTTGTAGGTTTGGTGTAAATCTGTTCAGTAGATTCTGAGAAAATAGCCTTTAAATCAATATATATATCTGAGCCCGCTTACAGTACGCTTACCGTACGCTTACCGTACGCTTACCGTAAGCTTACGGTGGCGTGCGCGAGCGCGATTCTGATTGGCTCTTAGATCTTAGTAAACATTCGAATCGGCCGAAACCAGGAAGCGGCGTCCGCCATTTTGTCTCTCGCACTGAGTGTTGTTTATCAAACATGATGGCCAAAAACATGTTACGGGGCTGTTTTGACAACTCCCTCCCACATAGTCATGTTGAGGGAGTCCCCAAACATCCCCCAAGAGCAAAAACGGTTTTATTTTTTTTTCGGCAATTTCGCGGGGTACGCTTACCGTACGCTTACCGTACGCTTACCGTAAGCTTACCGTACGCTTACGGTAAAAAAATAAAAATAAAAAAAACACTATCCACACTTACCCCACCCCCTGTGCTTTTGGTGGCCGCAGGCCACCAAATGTGCAGGGCTTATTAATAGAGAAAAAAAACGTAATTTTGGCAACATGAAATTATAAAATCGAAATAAAAAAAACACTATCCACATTGACCTCACCCCCTGTGCTTTTGGTGGCCGAAGGCCACCAAATGTACAGGGCTTATTAAAGTTGATAAAAACCGTGCACGGAACGAACTGCGTTAAGTGGGCGCGCACGCCACAAATGGCGTAAAGTAACTTAGCATTTAAAAAACCGTACAAATTCACTGAAAAAACCATAGGTTTCACACACGTTATAGTTAGGAAATAGCATTTAAAAAACCTTGCTAATTCACTGAAAAAACCATAGGTTTCACACATGTTATAGTTAGCTGGACATTTTACTGATAAAAAACCAATGAAATTCCCCCGTTATAGTTACTGTAGGCAACTATAACTCACGCGACCGTAATCCTCTGCTGATGACATATGTGTCTTTATGAAAAAAAAATATTTGTAATATATGTATAGCTAAAATTTAATGGAAGAAGATATGGGCAAATAAGTGTCTAAATACAGTATTAGCATCAGCAGAGGATTGCGGTCGCGTGAGTTATAGTTGCCTACAGTAACTATAACGGGGGAATTTCATTGGTTTTTTATCAGTAAAATGTCCAGCTAACTATAACATGTGTGAAACCTATGATTTTTTCAGTGAATATATATATATATAGGGTTATTAGTTGAGAGGGGTGAAAGCTAATAACTAATAACCCAATATATATATATATATATATATATATATATATATATATATATATATATATATATATATATATATATCACTCACCAACCTTTGCTTTAACAAAACAAATCCAGGACACGCACGAGTGTATGATGAAAAGATTTACTGGGCAAGTTAGCACCTCAGTGCTGCTTCTGATATATATATATATATATATATATATATATATATATATATATATATATATATATATATATATATTGGGTTATTAGTTGAGAGGGGTGGAAGCCCCACTCAAAAAATAAACACAATTATTTTCATGGTAAACCACAATGTCGCTATATAAACCTGTGCTTAACCCCCAGGTAGCTTTGAACAAAAGCGTTCAGGTTTTACTTAGCAGCAATCTGTAATGTATTTATTCAGCACTTAAACAGTAATAAAGTGAAAATACACACTCATAAAATCCCAAACCAACTTGAAAAAACTATGTTTCCATAGGAGATGCGTTTTCTGGGTTGCTAAGATCTTTGGCAACGTTTAGCAAGTCTCCACAAAATTTTCCCAAAAAGTGCTCTTTTTTGCCTACTTTATATATGGAAAATTTTGGGATGATCCATTAAGCGGGGGCCGAGAAAAAAGGGGGTCTCAAAATACAAAATACCTATACATTTTCCATAGACTTCTTTAAGAAGCACTACCACAAAAACTGATGAACGGAATTGCACCAAATTTGGCAGAAAGCTAGATCGTAGCCTGCAGATTGTGGTTTTTGTGACTTGCTGTAAATCCGTTCAGTAGTTTTTGAAAAGTTAAGGTTAATAAATTTTTGTACATCTGGACATTTGGGTTCGAGTGACTTTTGTGAGAGTACCTCAAACGCAATTTAAAAAAATAGTGTTATGATTGCCCCAAGAAGCTTTTTTTCCTTAGGCCATCTTGCTCCTGCAAGAGGGAGTGCTCTGATTAGCCGCCAGCAACATGAGAAAAATGTTGCTGGTAGCTATTCCAGGACTCGTGGAATTAGTCCCCTGTCCAGAACTTGTATTAAAAAATGACAGGCATACCTTGCTCCCCTACACCCTCTACGCCCCATGGGAGGACCTAGATTGACCATCCCTGGTGCTATAATTAAAAAGGAAATTGTGATTGTGGCAAAAAAATGATGCCCCTGGACTGCACTACTTAATTAAGTGGAGGGGGTGCACCCCCCCAACCCCCCTCACTATTCGGCCCTGTGGACCCCATCCCTGGGGTCTGATTAATCAAAATGTAGATGGGGCATGCGGCCTCCCAACATGTATCATATTCGGCCACAAGCTGTTTGTTAATGTAACCAGACAACAGGAGATACCCCATAGACCCAGTTGAGACCTGGATAAATAGTGTATGTAGCAAGCAACAATTTCTCAACAGATAGTATTAGAAGGCAGTTAGTTTTTGATGACATGCACAAAAAGATGCTAAAAAGGAGGAAACAGGGAGACCTTAATAGTTATAGCAATAAATGCAAAGAGTGGTCTGTATTTGAGCAAAAACAGTGATATAAGAAGAAAAAATGACGGCACGCTATTACATTGAAGGTACATGTAACCTGTACAAACTTGTGCACATTTCTGCTCGTGAGGAACAAGGTGAATGGTGCAAGTGACAAGGCAAAAATAAAGACAGCAGAAAAATGGCGCAAGAGAAAATAAAGTTGTAAATATATACAGTGGACTTTATGGTGGTTCTGATGTATTAACACAGAGTTAAAGAAAAAGGATAATTTCGAAGAACCACGGATGTGGCGCCATGAATTGTGCTGATGGTTTGACGGCCTTTCGACCTGTATAGAAATTCAGGTAATCTTCAGGACCGGGGTACGTATTTGTAGGAGTGCTGCGTAGGAGCCGGAAATTGAAGTCCGGTGGGAGTAGCCAACAAATCAAGGGCTGCTAGAGGTGATGTGGATTCATGGGGCGAAAACAAGGTAACCGATTCAGGTGGACTGTTCAAGAGAGACAGGGTAGCTGAAGGAATGGGCCTGACTTCCTTTTAGTATGGTCCTGTTCCTCAAGGGAGGAAAATCCCAGAGGTGGTTCCAGCGTCAGGGTCAGCGCGTGCGGAAATCATGGAGCGCTCAGGAAGCGCGGGTATATGAGGCATAAACTATTTGAATATTTGTGCTTGCTTTCTGAACTGTGGGTCTGTATTTGTGCAAAAGTGTTGGAAGGGTGGCATGGACGTCTTTAGGGGGCTTGAGACCCCTTGGAAATGCTTTTGCGACCCTTGGCCTCAGAGGTGGCAACACCAGTGCCAAGAACGTGGGGGTAAGAGGGCTCCGCATTTCTTATCATCTGCCTGTTTTTATTATACTACTAATGAATAATATTCTGTTATTCACTATTAGTGTAATAAAAATTGGAGCACACTTAAGACCTATGGTAGCAGCCATGGTAAGGAAAAAACTGGTTTAAAATTATGTTGTAAATGTGCTTGCGGATGAGTGTTTGTTTAAGTGAAAGAGAGAGTGGGCGTATGTGTGAGAAAATGTTATTGTATGTGTAAGCATGTGTGTGAGCGTGAAAGTGAGTGCAATCAAGTGATAGGTAGTGAGTGATATTGTGTGAGATTGAGGTCCAGAATTACTATTATTTGACCCACGGGAACACTGCACCAAAACTGCTGCGCTGTCTGGCGTCACAGGGGGAGAGAAAAAAGATGCCATATCTAATAAGATTTGGCACAATTTTCTCTCCCGTGCGCTGGCGCACTTTTGAAAGCCATGCGACAACGCACATCCCTTTGTGCCAGAGTACAAAGTGTGTGCGTTTTCTGAAGCATGAGTTTTGTACTGAAAGGGGTTCCTTCCAGTACAAAAACTATGTTTTAACCCTTTCGCTGCTAGGCCTTCCCCTCCCCACCCCCCCGTGCTAAGCATTTGTTTGGCTATTTGGGGTAGTTTGTGCTTAGGCCCCTTTAACTTTTTGAGCAAATAAGGTATCCCTGCCAAATTTGCGCCCCTTTCTTCCAACATCATAGGGATTTTAAAGGTACCCAGGGTTTGTGGATTCTCCTGGAGGGGACCTAGAAATTACCCAAAATACAGCTACATTTTGTTTCTCTTTTTGGAAAACTAAGGAAAAAGTGCTGCTGAAGAAAGCGTCTGGTTTTTCCCCTGCAAATGGTATCAAAAAAGGGTTTGTGGTTCTAAAATCATCATGTTCCCAGCTTTCAGGGACAAGCAGACTTTTGTCAGAAAACCATATTTGTTTTACACAGTTTTGGTATTTTACTGAGACATAGCCTATTTTTGCTACTTCTTGTGCTTTCAACCTCCTTCCAACTAGTGGTAGAAATGGGTGTGAAAGAGGTAATGGATCCTGGAAACCATACATTTCTGGAAAGTAGGTACAATTCTGAATTCAGCAAGGGTTCATTTGTGTAGATCCTTCAAGGTTTTTTTCTAGAAACTAACAGTTGAAAATAAGAAAAATTGAAAATGAGTTGAAAAAAACAGACATTTGTGCCAATGTTTTCACTTGTAACTTCTTCTAAGTATGACAGACGTTTGAAAGCAATATACCGTTACATCTGCTGGACCCTTCAGGTTGTGGGGATATTAACAAAGTTTTTGGTAGTAATATTTCCTTTCTAGGGAATTGGAACCGCACAATCATTAATCATTTCTTGTTGATGTTTTTAGTGTGACAATCTTTACAATATATATCTATATTTTTATAGTGGGTGCTATTCTGTTCTTTCTAGCACCTACTACCAGAAGGTGCCAACACCACAACCCGAAGGTTAGGTAAACAAAATTATAGCAATTGAAAGAAATATTCAGCACACCCTTAAATGTATCAAAACGGTCCAAGTTTAGGTATAGGACAATTCAGTGGCTTGATGAGTGACAAACCAATATTCATGCACTGATTGATTGACAATGATACGATTTCAAATTCTTAAGTTCTACTCGAAAAACAGAGTCTACATCACTGGGTTATCTTCACAGACATAATTCTTTTTATTTTTCTTTGATGATACATCCCACAACAAAACCGCCAACACGTGTTTCGCCTCCCCTTAGACTTTGTCAAGGCAAAAAGCGAACTGTTTCTTGGCCATACAGTGCATCCCCTAGGCAGTTGTGAATCTTTCTCACACTATTGCCATAATATTCACCACAGATCTCAAACTTATGTGTGATGGATTAGGTTAGCGTTCATCACAACAATTATCTGAACCTTGATAAGTTCCAATCGAAAATGAAGCCATCAGTGTCTGTATCCCGTTACGTCCTCGCTGTTCAGTATCCACTGGTTGTGGGGATATATACGACTTGTAGGTTCACCAAGAACCCGAGGAGCCCAGAGCCAATAATTGAGCAGTGTCTTGCAGTGGTTTTTTGATTATGTACCGGATATATAGCAATTAATTTGGTAAAATATAAAGAGTGAAAATTAGCTATCAAATACACCTATGTATTTCCGAAATTGAAACAGAATATAGAGTTTAGAAACAGTAGCTATTTGCACATCTCCAAAATTGTGGTCACCCATACTAGCATGTGAATTGTAGGACATTTTTCAAAGTGACTTCTTTTTTACACATTGTCTTTACATTAGGAAGGCAGAAATACATAGAAAGTCAATAGGTAATAACAATTCTGAGTTACCCTATGTCTTCCGATAAAAATGGTACCTCACTTGTGCGGGTAGGCCTAGTGCCCATGACAGGAAACGGCCCAAACCGCAACGTGGACAAACCACATTTTTACAGTGAAAACCATTTTTTTGCACACTGCCTAGCTGTGAATTTTGAATCCTAGCTCTGCCGGCACCTAGGGAAGCCTAGCAAACCTATACATTTTTGAAAACTAGACACCCACTGAGAACCAGGATGGGGTGACTTAAGTGGCTCTCACTGGGTTCTGTTACCCAGAATCCCTTGCAAACCTCAAACTTTGTAAAAAAAAAACTAATTTCCCTCACATTTCTGTGATGGAAAGATCTAGAATCTGCGTGGATCCACAAAATTCCACCCACCCGCGTTCCCCAAAGTCTTAAAATAAAAATGGTACCTCACTTGTGTGGGTAGGTCTAGAACCCGTGGCAGGAAACGGTCCAAAACGCAACGTAGATACACCACATTTTTTACAGTGAAAACTGACCCTTTTTTGCAAAGAGCCTAGCTGTGGATTTTGAAACATAGCTCTGCAGGCACCTAGGGAAGCCTAGCAAACCTATACATTTTTTAAAACTAGACACCCAGAGAAGTCCAGGAGGGGGTGACTTTTGTGGCTCTGACCAGGTTCTGTTACCCAGAATCCCTTGCAAACCACAAACTTTGTAAAAATCAAAACATTTTCCACACATGTCTGTGATGGAAAGTTCTGGAATCTGCGTGGCTCCACAAAATTCCACCCACCCCGCATTCCCCGAAGTCTTCCAATAAAATGGTACCTCACTTGTGTGGGTAGGTCTTATGCCCACGACCGGAAACTGCCCAATACGCAATGTGGACACATCAAGTTTTTACAGTGAAAACAGACCCTTTTTTGGCAAAGTGCCGAGCTGTAGATTTTGAACCCTAGCTCTGCTGGCACCTAAGGAAACCTAGCAAACTCATACATTTTTTAAAACTAGACACCCTGGGGAATCCAAGTGGGGGTGACTTGTGTGGCTCTTACCAGGGTATGTTACCCAGAATCCCCTGCAAACCTCTAACTTTGTAAAAAAAAAAAATCCTGAGATTTCTGTGATGGACAGTTCTGGAATCTGTGTAGATCCACAAAATTCCACCCTCCCCGCAATCCCCCAGGTTTTATGATAAAAATGGTACCTCACTCGCGTGGGTGGCCCAAGTACCCATGACAGGCAAGGGCCCAAAACGTATTGAGGAGACATCAAAATTACCTATCACAAAACGACCTACGTGGACTTGCTTGGACCCCCCAATGTTTTCCCACCCAGAATCCCTTTGCAGGAGATTCTGGGTAGGAAAACGTTGGGGGGGTCCCACAAGACATATCTCCCTGGACTCCCCCAGGTGTCTAGTTTTTGAAAATGTGTGGGTTTGGTAGGTTTCCATAGATGGCCACCGAGCCTGGGTCCAAAAACCCAGGTGTCCCCTCTTGCAAAACCAGGTCGTTTTGTGATAGGTAATTTTGATGCCTCCTCAATACGTTTTGGGCCCTTGCCTGTCGCGGGTACTTGGGCCACCCACACGAGTGAGGTACCATTTTTATCGGAAGACCTGGGGGAACGCTGGGTGGTAGGAAATTTGTGTCAGCCCATTGATCCCATAACTTTCCCACACAGAAATTTGAGAAAAAAAATGATTTTTTCAGCTAAATTTGAGGTTTGCAGTGAATTCTCTGTAGGAAAACGTTGGGGGATCCACGCAAATCATACCTCCCTCGACTGCCCTGGGTGTCTAGTTTTCAGAAATGTGTGGGTTTGGTATGTTTCCCTATATGGCCGCCGAGCCTGGGGCCAAAAACCCAGGTGACCCTCCTTGCAAAACCAGGTCATTTTGTGATAGGTAATTTTGATGTCTCAATATGTTTTGGGCCACCCACATGAGTGAGTTATCATTTTTATCGGAAGACCTGGGGGAATGCTGGGTGGTAGGAAATTTGTGTCAGCCCGGTGATCCCACAAATTCCCACACAGAAATTAGAGCAAAATTTGCTTTTTTGAGCTAAATTTGAGGTTTGCAGTGGATTCTGGGTAGGAAAACCTTGGTGAGTCCATGCAAGCCATACCGCCCTGGACTCCCCAGGGTGTCTAGTTTTCAGAAATGTGTGGGTTTGGTAGGTTTCCCTAGATGGCCGCCGAGCCCGGGGCCAAAAACCCAGGTGACCCCTCTTGCAAAACCAGGTCGTTTTGTGATAGGTAATTTTGATGTCGCCACAATACGTTTTGGGCCCTTTCCTGTCGCGGGTACTTGGCCCACCCATGCAAGTGAGGTACCATTTTTATCGGGAGACCTGGGGGAACACTGGGTGATAGGAAATTTGTGTCAGCTCGGTGATCCCACAACTTTCCCACACATACATTTTTTAGAAAAATTTGATTTTTCTCAGCTAAATTTAAGGTTTTCAGAGAATTTTGGGTAGGAAAACGTTGGTGGGTCCACACAAGCCATACCCTGGACTTCCCCGGATGTCTAGTTTTCAGAAATGTGTGGGTTTAGTAGGTTTCCTTAGATGGCCGCTGAGCCGGGACCACAAACGCAGGCGACCTCCGTGCAAAACTAGGTCATTTGCGATAGATAGGTGGACACCTGTGTTTTTGGTCCTGGGTTTGCAGACATCTAGGGGAACCTATAAAAACCCGACATTTCTGAAAACTAGATACCCCTGGGAGTCCAGGGAGGTGTGGCTTGCATTGATCCCCCAACATTTTCCTTCCAAAAATTAGCTGCAAAGCTCAAATTTAGCTAAAAAGTCACATTTTCCACTAATATCAGTGTGGGAAAGTTGTGGGATCACCGCACGGCACACATTTCCTACTAACCAGCATTCCCCTCAGTCTCCGGATAAAAATGATACCTTACTTGTGTGGATGGGCCAAGTGCCTATGACAGGAAGGGCCAAAAACGTGTAGAAATTGAGGGGTGCCCAAAGCGGTTCTATAAGGTCAGTTGGTTTATACGTTTTTCGGCTGACGCTTCTTTGGGCTTCCACACAAGTGAGGTATCATTTTTCTCTGGAATCCAAGGGGAATGCTGGGTAGTAGGAAATGTGTGCCTGCACGGTGATCCTACAATTTACCCACACAGAAATGTGAGGAAAATGTAACTTTGTAAGTACATTTTATGTTTGTGGGGGATTCTGGGTAAGAAAACGCTGGGGTATCCATGCAAGCAACACCAACATCCAAGAGTCAGTACACGCACACAACCATCCACACACACCACCAGCCAAGTGCCATCCACGCACACCACCAGCCAAGCGCCAGCCACACACACTGTCAGGGACGCTCTCCTACATATACATAAAACAACAAAATCCCTGGATCCTAGTGGGCTTTCTGCCCCCTCCGGGGATGTGGGGCAGCTTAGGGACTAATGCCCCCATCTGCCTCCCGGGGAGGCAAAAAGGCTGTGGTAATTTTGTTTTGGGGGGTGGAGGCATTGGCATGCCCATTTTGGGCAGCCCCCATCTCTGCGTATAAAAATAAAACAATCCCTGGGACCTAGTTGGCTTCCTGCTCAGATCAGCAGCTACTGACACATCTGCCTCCGGGAGGGGCAGAAAGACTGTGGGATTTGGGGGGGGGGGGCATTGGCATGCCCATTTTGGGCATCCCCCTCCCCTAAATTCAATGGGAAAAAAACTGGCCTCTAGTGGGATTTCTACACCCCCAGGGAAGCAGATTGGTGGCTACTACCCCAACTGCCCCCCCTGGGGACATAAAGACTGTCATTTTGCGGGGGTGGGTGGGGGCATCGGCATGCCCATATTGGGCAGCCCCCACCCCTAATTCACTTTGAAAACAAATCCCTGGATTCTAGTGGGCTTTCTGCCCCCCCGGGAGGGGGCAGAAAGACTGATTTCACCCAAAATAATATGGGGGGGGAAAAAGACCCTTGTCCAAGGGGCCGCTCCCCCCTCCCTGGTGCCTAGTGGATGGATATGGATCCCTGCTTGTTGTGACGGAAGGGTCATGCGAAATGCCTTCTTGGAAAATATCGGTCAGGGTTCATATGATGTCTCTTCCTATGATGTCATTAAGGTCAACGGGTATGTGATGTCACTTCCACTGCCCCAGGCATTTTGGTGAATGGACGCTCAGGGTGGTATAGTTCAGTTACTTTTACCAATGTGTTCAGTGTTTCTTAAGTAGATGACATTTGTCGTTTTTTATTCTCTCATAAATCATGCAGGCTGTGAGCGATGGTTAGCTGAGGATAGTTATAGATACCAGCCCAAGTTGATAAAATGCAGATACCAGCACAAGTTGATAAAATAGTTGATAAAATGCATTTTGCAACAATTCTCTTACCTCTGTCTTCTTGGGCAGAAATGATGCAAAACATTGTTTGAGGTGATTACAATTTGCTCTTTCCGCTCCAGAGGAAAATGTTTTTGTGTAGTATAATAAACGTAGTGGACATCTGATTATGTTCCAGTAGCTCTCTTGTAATGCAACGCCTCAGACAGGCTTACATTTCCATGTTCTAGCCGAATATATAGAATCTCAGTTTAGCGTTTATCAATCACATCCTCAAAGCTGATGGGTCCGTGTCACACGGCCTGACTCTGGGAGTTACCGAGTAATTACATACGGTGCACAGAGTACGATTTCTTCAGACCTCAGTACAAGGTACCCTTCTGCGCGCAGGCGCAGACCATGCCGGTCCTACAGAGGCACTGTGAAGGAGGGCAGAAGTGTCTGCCTGGGCAGTATCAGGTGTTTGGGTGACAGTGGGCTTTACAGACCATGAGCATTCTGAAAACAGCCTGAAAATGGGTAGATTGGAAAGGAAATGTGAATTCATCTCGAAAGAACGTCGAATATATATCTTAATGGCTAAATAAAAAGGTGTGCACGGCATCCATCATGAGAAATAGGGTAAACTGGGAGCCGATGTCTGAGACTGTGGGGAAGGTTGTTATGTATTAAACGACGCGTCGCTTGCTACTTTTTTTTTAATGGTTGGCTTCATAAGCCGGGCTTCAACTGAATTATTGACGAGAACAATCAGCATTTCTATGTTCCGTGTAACTGCGCCCAGACATTCCGGCAGCAGCGCCAGCCTGCCAGCTCCCATTCGACGTTCCCACGTTCCCATGCCATTTCTGTTTATTCATCTATGCATTTCGTACTCTTAATCTTGAAATACACGGCCCATATTCCACTTTGGAGTCAGACGAATTCCTGACGCATGAGAAAAAAAAGATATTTCCGCCCTCCTTCAGACTGTCATTTTAATTAAACACGCACTCCAAAATTAACATAGGCTGTTACCAGGGTTTATTTGACATCCGTTCTCTTTACAAGAGCAAAAATAAATCACGATTTTACCGCCGAAGCTTCCTATATTGCCGCCCCATAAACTCAAGAGGCAGATGTTGTAATTGACAAAATGCTGCACGTCAGTTTCTGGAGTGAAACAATTGCACCGTCTGCAAATGCGCTGCTATGACGAATGGTCCAATCACCCTCTTCATCATAGCAGTCGGCAAGAATACACGCAAACAGGTGATGATGCAAACCCTGCACCCTAATGAATCCTTCCAAAAGTATTTCAGATCAATATCCCCAGACAGATACATATGTTGGTATGTTAAATGTACAAGGAAACACATAAAATCGGTTGTGTGACGCAATATCCTATACAGAAGTCTCATCTCACATAAAAATAGTGTCAGAAATATAATTTACAAAAATATTGCACTATTGGGTGTAGATGTACTAATATTAAATGCAATGGGGCGATATTCTTTACACTATATGAGACCCAATGTTTATATCAGACACTATTCTAGCAAAGCTATTCTGCGTCAACACTGAATAGCTTCGAGCTTTCTCTTTAGAGAAACATACAAATCGGTAACAAAAAAAGAAAATAAAGAGTGGTAAAAGTATTGAGGGTTGAAATGACGTGGTGGTGAGACAACATGAGAAAGAGGGAGAGAGTTCGATGCAGAGATCAGAAGGAGAAGAATTTTAGAAGTTAATGTCTGCTCAGCCAGGATGGAAAGCGCCAGTGAAAGCTTACTTTCGACTGCTGTGTTCATATTGTGTGCATCAAATATACAATGTATAACTGTTAGCCAGCAGTATTGGGCGCATTTTGCACAAGAATTGCACTTTTCCGGTTTTTGTTGTGGAATTTGTCTGCAATAGGTGCTGGTGACCGTTTTTGGACATAGAATTGCGCCTATTGCACTGTTATGCTCTGGCAATTTCCTCCATTAAGCACCTGGGGCCCTCTCATGCCGAGCTTTTCTGCTGCAGAGCCAAGAGACTGCTCTATGTGCCTACAGGACATAAAGTGAATTAATTAATATGATATTTCTCTGAGTTAGGGATTTCTTTTCAGACAGCGCAGCTCAGAAACAGAAAGAGGCAAACCTTGCTCGCTGTTTCTGAAATTGCCAATACAAAAGACTGGAAATGAACAATACTTATGCTAATCCTGTAATGGCCGCAAAGTAAAATTCAGGTGCAAGAAATGTTTGTGAATGTTTCTCGAAAGGAGCCCTATTAGAAAGAAAATACACAGATGGAGCAGGGAACTGACCCAGCCATAGAACTCCCTACCAAAGCAATTGCCGCAGAACAATGGAGGGAGTTGGAGCAGGTATGTTGAATTGCATAGTAATGACTAAACATTTATGAGAATATGGGGCATGTACTAATACACTATATAGCTACAAATAAGCAACTAATATAGTGAACGAAATTCATAACTTTGAAATTAAAAAATCCAAGATGTCTAAAAGTAATCCATTGCAGCAGTGACTAGGAGAAAGTTCCAAGATTGAGGGGATAGTTGTCATGTTCTTGATTCACTGAATCAGGGCATGCTACATGAGTGCAAATCAAGGTAGACAATGGCTCATAGTAGAACTCAAAAAGTAGCAACATACCTAGATGTAAGATATCGAGTTAATATCCTTGATTCTAGGAAAATGCTTGAGGATCGCAAAGAACAAGCATTGGTAAAGAAAAAGGGTTTCTCTGGTCTCAGTTTGCTTGTGTTCCCCTTTGGAGAGGCCTCGTCTGACAGTTCGGGATGGACTGCGCCAATGAAAAGTAGGTTCAGTACTGATTTGCATAAGACTGGCCTATGTCTAGAGTGGCACAGTAGGCAAAAAAACACAATGGTTTGGAATGTTAGTAAAAGAAATTGCCAGTGGTATATACTGCTGGCAAGCATTCCTTCCATCACCTTTTCCAAATCATTCCAACCCCCAACATGACTTCTGCCTGCAACCATAGCAACAGGTCATGGAACACTGGTGTGAGCAGAGAGGTCAGAAGTTCAGCACACAATGTTTCTAATCCAAAGAGCAAGAGTGCTTGACTTTTCAAACCTAACAGCAAATCCAAAGTAATCTTCTGTGGGAACACATTTTTCTGAACCAATACAAAACATGCTTTAAAAAATGTAAACATACAGCCTAGTTTTTAGTGTTGAATGGTCTGAAACAGCCAATGAGTTCTTTTTATTAAAAAAAAAGTATGTACGCCTCCATTTTACAACTATCTTTCTTTTCATATTGCCATTCTGCTGAAAGACACCTTCTGAGTGCATCCAGATCTCCTTGAAAGATGTTCACAGTGGGGATTGTAGGTCATAGCTATGTCTTCTGGAGTGAAAAGTATGCAGAAAAAAGAGGTATGGTGAGAGACCTTGCTTTGCCAAATGTAGACATTAAATGGATTGGTCAGAGAGGGTTAAAGTGGCAACAATTAATGCCTTTCGTGAAATCCTTTCTACATCTCCCACAGCCTAACCTTATAATTGTGCACTGTGGTGGAAATGACCTAGGCACTTTAACTGGGGTAGGTCTGGAAATGCTTGTTAAGGACACCTTTGCGCAATTGATGTCACTTTTTCCACAAACTACCTTTGTATATTCTAATATATGCCAAAGGCAAAAGTGGAACTGGTCCAACCAATATTGTCCGCAGATTGAGAAAGCAAGAAAGCATGTCAATAAGTCTGTTTCTGCTTTCCTCAGAGACTATGGTATGGGTTCTATATACCACAACAACTTGCGTTACAACATGCAAGGCATTTATAGAGGAGACGGTGTACATTTCACAGATGAAGGCAACAGAGTCTTCCTCTTGAACTTTAGACTCTGCATCGGTACTTACTTGTAGGTACAAAAAACCACTCAATGAACACAACGGCTCTTTTTAGAGCCAACCAACATCTAAACACTTAAATTTGATTTTTAATTCTATTTTTTAATGAATTTTTTGCCGCCGTGCGCGCACCGTGCGTGCACTGTGCGTGCACTGTGCGCGCACTCCGCGATGTTTATTAAATGTTTTTTTTTTTTGGGGACCTAAGGGGTCTTTCATGGTCCCCCTGAGAAGGCCTAGGGGGTCAGGAACTCTCTACCCTGCCCCCTTTTTACGTTCTCCACTTCTGTTTTTAACTCTCTTCTGCCTCTAAAACTCAAAATGGTGGCTAGGGGTGCGCGTACCATGCGCGCATCCCGCGATTTTTTGAAAAAAAAAATGTTTTTTTCACCCTTCGGGGTCCTTCAGGGAGAACTCTCTACCCTGCCCCCTTTTCACGTTCTCCACTTCTGTTTTTAACTCTCTTCTGCCTCTAAAACTCAAAATGGCGGCTAGGGGTGTGCGCACCGTGCGAGCACCCCGCGATTTTTTGAAAAAAAAATAAAATGTTTTTTTCACCCTTCGGGGTCCTTCAGGGACCCCCCTGACAAAGGCTAGGGGGTCAGGAACTCTCTACCCTGCCCCCTTTTCACGTTCTCCACCTTTCTTTTTCACTGCCACACACAAAATGGCATCCGACACTTCCTGATTTCGACCGATTCGAATGTTGACTGACATCTAACCACCAATCAGAATTACGCTTGCGCACGGCACCGTGCGAGCACGGTGCGCGCCTATAGATATTTATTTACTTTTAACTGCAATTTTCTTAGGAACTACTGAACAGATTGACTCCATATATGCAGAAGTCACATCCCTGACCTGAGGACTACCTCTTTGCCAAATTTCAAGTAATTCTGTTCAGCCGTTCGGGCTGTACCTTCGACTAAAGGTCCTACGGGAAAATGCATGGGGAAAACACGTTTTGGGAACCCCCTTTTTTCTCAGCCCCCGCTTGACGAATCACCCCAAGACTTTCAGGGTAGGAGCTGAGCGGAGCGCCCCATTAGTTTTGAAAATTTCGCGAGGATTCGTCAACCAGCACCAAAGTTATTCAAAATAGAATTTTCAGATTTCCTATGGGAACTCGGTCCTAACTATAACTAGTTTTTTTTGTTTTTTATTCAAACCTCTGCCACAATATAAAAAACAATCTTTTGCTTAACTGTGGTGTTTATAAGAGTTCATTCAAAATTTTAAATAAAAACAAAATTATCTGTAGCATATAATTTTAAAAGGACAAAATGGTTGCTTTCTGTCAGGTGTTTAATGAACATTACAAAAAAATATGATTCTTATTGTAACAAGAAAAGGGAACTATGGGCCAGATGTACGACCGTTTATTGCGGTCGCAAAGGGGCATTTGTCCCGCTTGCTACCGCAATAAACTGTGGCACAATGTACTAACCCTATTTTGCGAGTTGCTAATCTATTAGCGACTTGCGAAATAGGGCTATTTATTTATTTATGGTTTTGTATAGCGCTGAATCACCCCGAGGGGTATCTCTGCGCTTGGAACGGCCCCACTGATACCGGCAAACCGATTAAAAAAGGTGGGTTTTAAGGAGCTTTCTGAAATGAGAAATGGTCGAACAATCGTGAAGATGCGGTGGTAATTCATTCCAGAGGACAGGGGCCAGATATGAGAAAGCTTTACCACCGCTACGTGATTTTTTGATTCTGGGGAAACAAAGTAGGCGTTTAGATCCTGACCTAAGAGAGCGCAGAGGAGTGTAGTTAGTTATTTTACTAGAGAGATAGGACGGGCCTAGATCATTTAAGGCCTTGAAGACAGTGCAGCCTATCTTAAATTTCACTTGTTTCCTTACCGGGAGCCAGTGGAGTTTTTTCAAGAGGGGCATAGAGGGAGTTCTAGGCGGGGCACCCGCAACTAGGCGGGCAGCCGTGTTCCGCACAACCTGAAGTTTATTAAGAGAGGCTTCATTGGTCGAAAGAAGCAGGGCATTACGGTAATCCATTCTACTCAGAATCAGGGCCTGCATCAACGTTTTTTTCGTCGAAGAGGGGAGTAAAGGGAAAATTCTCCTGAGTAGACCCAATACATAGTAACAGGTGCCGGTGGTGGAGTTGACATGGGCATCTGGAGTGAGCTTTTGATCAATTTTGACACCTAGGTTTTTGACAACTTCTTTAGGTGTCGGGGCTTTACCCAACTCCTCAGGCCACCAAATAGGTGACCAACAAATGACAGCTCCTCCAAACAGCATGATCTCGGATTTTTCGGAGTTTAGTTGGAGGAAATTACTTTATATCCAGGAGGCAATAGCCATCATGCCCTTGGAGAAGATGTGTTGGATGTCAGGTCTATTTTTGTCAAAAGTAAGGAGGAGTTAGGTATCATCTGTATATGAGATGGGATTGAAACCCAAATTCCTCATAAGTTTAGCCTGGGGGGTCACATAGATGTTGGGCTCAAACACGAGCCCTGAGGGACCCCCTTGGTAACCCGGGATGGGGCAGATTTAAAAGGGCCCAGGGTTACTGTCTGGGTTCTATCCATTAAAAAATCAGTCAGCCACTTCAGTGCGAGTCCCCGAACACCCATATCTTGCAGCCTCTTCAGCAGAATCTAATGGGAAATAGTGTTGAATGCTGCTGAAAGGTCAAGCAGCACCAAAAGTGCTGCCTGACCTTTGGCCAGTGCCATCCTGATGTTATCAGTCACCTCCACTAAGGCAGTCTCCGTACTATGTTTGGCCCGAAAGCCCGACTGTGAAACATCAAGAAAGTGGGTGGATTCAACAAATGCTGATAGATGTTTATTAATATGTCTCTCTATAAGCGTACTCTGTAAGGGGAGCAGGGAGATGGGGCGATAATTAGTGAGCTCAGAAGTATGAATTTTAAGGTTTTTGCGGATGGGGATTATTTGAGCATGTTTTCATTCCGACGGGAGGCTACCGGAGCTCAGAGAGCTATTAAGAATGGAGCAAATGGGTAGTGCAAGTTGGGCCGAGAATCTAGAGGATAATTTGGCAGGGATAATGTCAAGGGGAGAACCTGATTTGGTACATTTGAGAAGGGATATTACTTCTGTAACAGCGACGGAAGGGAAACTATGGAGTTGAAGGTGTGTATTTATATAGTTAGAATAGTCTGCTGTGGAAGGGGAGGAGGAAACATTTGCAGAAATAATTTTCTGATAAATGTTTTTAGTGTTCTGAGTGAAAAAAAAGAGATTTTGTCGCACAAAGATTGCGATGGAATAACAGTGGTCTCACAAGCTTTCGGGTTGGTAAAAGATTTCAAAATTTGGAAAAGCGTCCTGGTATTATTTCCGGCTTGATCTAATAAAGTAGCAATGTAAAATTTGCGAGCCTTTTTAATATTTTTGTGGTGTGTGGTCAAAGCGGCCTTGTAGCTAACTTTATTTTGCTCATTGTGAGAGAGTCGCCAGGTCCGCTCTAGCTTCTTACATAGACTCTTTTCATCACGCAAAGCAGGGGAGTACCAGTTCGTGGGAGTGGCTTTCGGAGAGTGGGTTTGGAGCTTCATAGGAGCTACCTTGTCTAAGATGTTAAAAATGACAGAGTTAAAATGAAAAAGTTGTTGTTCAACATTGTAGGAGACAGTGTCCATGTCCCAGGAAAGAAAAGGGGACAGAAAATGATCAGGCGCCAGTTTATGCCAGGGTCTGTACCAACGATTAACAGGAGTTTTTGAGTTGGCGGAGATGATGATGGGGCTGGTGAGTTGGAAATTGATCAAGGAGTGGTCTGTCCAGATCAGGGGATGGGTGTCTCCACATTCAATGTTCTGAGAGTTAGTTAGGATAAGATCTAAGGTGTGACCAGCTACATGGGTGGGTGTGGAGTTGATTCTTACGCGTCCAGAAGAGGCCAGATCTTTTAAACATAACATGGCGTCCTGGTTGAGAGCGTCTTCACTATGAATGTTAAACTCTCCTAGCAGACGGAAATTGCGGGTGGCAATTACATGCAGGGAGATAAAATCTTGTAGTTGGCTAGTAAAGTCCAATGTCGGGCCTGGGGGCCTGGACACTAGGGCTCCTTTCCAGCTGTATTGGGGGTGTAGGTCTAACCTAAATATGAGGCATTCGAATGCCTCTGTGCACAATTGATCCAGAGTAGTGACAGATATAGAGGCCTTACAGATTAAAGCTATGCCCCCACCAGCTCCGCCTATCCTGTCGAGTCTCTGGATGCGATAGCTTTCAGGAATAGACGTGGTAATGGCTGGGATGGAGGAGGGTTTTATCCAGGTTTCGGTGAGGAACCCTATGTCAGGACTTTGGTCAGTTAGGAGGTCCCATATGTTGGTAGCGTGCTTAGGGAGAGACCTAACATTGGCCAGGAAACAATTCCATTTAATATTATTCAGGGGAGGTTGGGCAGAATCGTGAAGGATATTACTAAGTGGGTCTAAAAGCTCACTAAAGTGAGAGTGGTCTAAAGAAATCGATTGTGGGCAGGAGTGTGCAATGCTCTGGAATCTACAGGCCGAACATGAAAATGGCCCGACAAATAGGCAATGCAAGTGAGTTAGCAATCTACAAGGGTTAGGTTTGATGTTTAACAGTTGATCACGCATATAACTGTATTGTGGGCTGGAGGCCATGTGTGTGACTGGGTGTAAACGACCAGGGATCCTGGCTCCTGGGGACGGACTGGCGCGGATGGGCGCAGAAGGGCTTGCCTCTGGCGCGCCTCTGGTGCGCCATCGGCACGCCCGCAGTGCGCTCGCGCTGCGCTCTTGCATTCCCCCCACTTAAAGAGCTCCAGCCACTAGAGCGCTAACCAAGATGGCGCTCAGTGGATGGCCCTAGCCTAATGTAGTCCCTTGTTTATCTTGCTAAGTAGCGAGGTGAATTTCTGAATTTTATGGTGCAAGTAAGTGGGCCAGACAATATTTAACAGTACAAAGTATTATGACAGTATTAAAACAGGCATCCGACAATAGCAAAAATTAGCGCAGCGCTAGTACGTACCCTCGCGGCAGCGAGAGGGCACGGTTCAGCAGTGCAGTGATGCAAGTAAAACAGGAGCAATTTCCTAAATAAAATGAGTGCGTTCTGCGGTCTGCAATTAAACGTTCTGAGTCACAGGTCAGTCCCTGGTAAATGGTACCACAGGTACCCAGGGCACTGTGACCAGGGAAGGCCTCGAAGGGCTGCAGCACTTATTGTGCCACCCTCAGAGGCTCTGTACCTTTACCATCACTGTTAGACCTGTCAGCCCTTTGGGTGGTCCCTCCTCATCATTATTTATTTTGTCCCACTTTTTAGTGTTGATGCAGGATCAGGGAGCCATTTTCCCTACCCCTGGAACTTCTGTCTGAGGGCCTGAGACACAAAATGGTGGCCACCCATTGTCACCTGTGACATCACTGGAACCTACTAGTACCTTCCAGAACATTCTAGAACCCTGTGACAGTGTGAGGCAGGTTTGGAATGTTGGGAAACCATCTCAGGTTGACAGTTGGCAGTTGGAGTTGGCAGTTGGCACCTGACCAGTGAAGAGAGAGGACAGAGAAACAGAAGGAGGAAGGAGTGAGGCAGCAGGGGTGGAAACCAGTGCTTTGAGTGGGGTTCAGAAACCCACCCTTGATGCTAGTCCCTACTGACCAAGCCCAGCCTAGTGCCCTGTGTGGGATAAAGACCAGAAAATCATCTTAAGGACTTGAACAGCCGGAACAGGCCTTAAAGGAGAAGAACAGCAAGTTCCTGACCTGTTTGGTGGAATCCTCCTGGAGACCCGACGTCGAGTAGCCTGGAGACCTGGAGCCCGAGGTGGAGAAGCGGCGCTGACAGAAGGCAGACGTCGTACCCAGAGCCGCTAGAGGTCGAGTGAGGGCGCCGACGGAGGTCGTGGAGCGACGCCGGAGGTCAAGTAGAAGTCACCTGAGGTCGAGGTGAGGCGTCGACGGGGGAGTGAAGTCCGCCCTCCGGAGTCACCGGAAGCCGAAGTGAAGCGCGCAGGAGGTCGGGAGTGGAGATCGCACTCTGGAGTCGCCTGAGGTCGAGGCGAAGCGCGCAGGAGGTCGGGAGTGGAGATCGCACTCCGGAGTCGCCGGAACCCGAAGTGGAGCCGACGGAGGTCGGGAGTGGAGGTCGCACTCCGGAGTCGCCCGGAAGTGGGGAGACCGTGACCCTGTGACGCCGGAACCCGACATCGAGCCGAGGCCGCCCAGCGTCATCGATCCGGAGCCGCCTCACGGCATCGACCCGGCGTCAGGTAAAGCGGATCGACCCGACATCGAACCGAGGCCGCCCAGCGACATCGAACCGGAACCGGCCGACGGCATCGACACGGCGTCAAGTGGAACCGATCGACTCGTCATCGAACCGGAGGCGCCCATCGACGTCGACCCGGCGCCGAGTGGAGCCGAACACCGAGAAAAGGGCAGTAAGTGGTAGAAAGGGCATCTGAGGCCCTGTGGAGCCATAAAAGACCATTCTAGGGGCTAGAGGGGTGTTAGGACCAAACTGAGACTGGTGTAGGGACCTGTGTGAGGGACTGTGTAGTTGGTGAGCCAGAACCTTAGGGTACCCTCATTTTACCTCAGCTTAGGCCCCAGCCTTGACCACCCTAGGTGGGACATCCCCAGGCCACCCCAGTGACCACAAGCTGAACTTGGGCATGGTAAAATCAATCTACATCATAAATGTGATCTGATTTGCAATTGTTTGACTACTTATATTATTTATTGAAGGAGTGTTATTTATTGTCTGACCGTATTTATTCTTGCCTGGTATTTATTGTCTGACAGTATTTATTTGCCCTATGTATTTATCGCACCTCTATTTATTCCTTGGGTATTTATGACCTAGTCCTATTTATTGCACCTGTAAAGTGTTATTATTTAATTGACCTGCTATTTCTGAAGAAAATCCTTTTGTATTGTATTTGTGACATAACCCTGCAACTAAGAGAAAATTAAGATAAACACAAAGAGATTCTTTCATAAATTTTTACGGTGTAGAGTCGTTTTTGGAACGGATGAACGCATGGTTATTGTGAGGGTGTGACGTACGCTTAACACGGTGCCTGACCCCCGACCGCTCGAGCCAAGCTACCCCTTATGCGTAGAAAGGCCGGGTGACTGCTAACCCGGTTGCCCGGTTTTCTAACATAATTGGTGTTCAGCGGTGGGATACAGCTGTGCTTGCGTCCACTTGACAATAACTGTGGGTAGTCCATAGGCCTACACCGGGAGTTTTCTCAAAGCGGACTTCATAATTCTGAGTTTTGTTTTTTCCAAATTTACTCTGGTGGTGGGAGGAGGTATTATAAAAGGTACCCCCCTGCATAGCTTCTGTAAACACCTGTCTTCTAATCTGAGTGGGCAAAATGGAGTTTGTGTTGGAAGATGTGGAAACTTACACTGTGGCCCAACTCAGAGAGTTTTGTCAGAGAGAGGGGGTGTTTTGTCCCCAAGGTGCAAAGAAGGGTGAACTCCAGACCAGCTTGAGGGCTTGGGGGGAGGCACGACGAGAAAGTAAGGCTGAGCAGGAGGACAGGGATGGAGAGCCTGACAGCGAGGGGGCTGGGTTGTACCAACCTGAGGTGGGGAACCTAGTAGCGGGGCCCAGAACCATTTCCAGGAAGGGCAGCACTGTCTCTAGCGGTGGCTTATCTGAAGCAGAGTTAACTGACCGGAGGGAGAAAAGACAGCTCACATGGAAGTTAGCGGAGCTGGAGAAAGAAAAGGAGGAACGGAGGATGGCTCACGAGTTGAGGCTCAAGGAGATGGATCTCCAGATCTTACGAGTCGGGGCACAAACTGTTCCTAATGGTGGCAGCAAAGACCGAGAGATCACCAGGGAACCCAAACCCTATCTGCCGAAAGACATAGTAGCTAGCTATAGTGCAGGGGATGATATTGCCAAGTGGCTAGCGGCCTATGAGGTCTCTTTAAGGGCCCATGGGGTTCCAGAGAAGTACTGGGGAGGGGGATTGTACAAATACATGCCTCCAGCTGGTAGGGATGCATTATTGGCCCTAGAGCAGGATGAGCAGACCCACTACCCCACCATGAAAGTGGCGCTCGTGAGAAAGTTTGGACTAACACCCGAGAAATACAGACAGAAGTTCCGGGGTAGCCACAAACTGGCACACAGAATTGGGTGGATTTCCTGGATTATGCGAAGAAGGCATTAGAGGGTTGGATTCAGGGCAGTGAGGTGAGGGACTACGAGGGGTTGTTTGATTTAATGTTGAAGGAACACCTGCTCGAAAAATGTTTCCCTGAACTGCGTCAACACCTGGTGGATAGCAAGCTGACCAATCCCCGGAAGCTTGCTGAGGAGGCGGACATTTCGGCTATTACCCGGGTGTCCACAAGGGGGACTGGAGGGGATACTCAAAAGGCCGGACAGGGCGCCCCCCAGAAGAAAGAGGGAGGGGAAAAGAAAAATGAGTTCTCTAAAGGCCCCCAAAATAGTTTCCCAGGGAAGGGAACAGGATTCACCCCTAGGACTAACCCACCCAGAAACCCTAATCCTGGCCAGAGTCAGCAGCCAAGGGTTGTCCATTGCTTCGAGTGCGGTGGCGTTGGACACTATAAGGGAGATGGAAGTGCCCGAAAAGACCACCCCCTCCCATTGGAGGAAAGGCCCCCGGAGTAGTTAGTGCAGTGCTCGGGGAGGAGATGCCCTTAACTAAGGGAAGGGAGTGGGCGGGTGTCACTTTAGTGTCCCTGGGAGAACGGGAGATGGTTCCTAAGATCCAGGTGCCCGCAAATACCGTAAAGTATGGGCAGTGGGTCACCATCAACGGCCAAAGAGGGGAGGCTCTGAGAGACACAGGAGCCAGTATGACTATGGTACGTAGCCAACTGGTGTCTCCAGAGCAGGTAATTCCCGATGTACTCCACCCAGCCGCGATGGCTGACGGCAGAACAGGCCACTATCCGGTGGCCGAGGTTCCCTTTGAATGGGAGGGGGTTGCAGGTTCACTTCGAGTTGCCGTAAGCCCTGCCGTGCCAGTCGATTGTCTGCTGGGGAACGACATGGAGCACAATGCTTGGAAGGAGGTGGAATACCGGACTCATGCTGAGATGCTGGGTACACCTGACTGGGCCTGTGTCAGCACAAGGTCCGCGACTACCCGGAGGGGGAGTTCGTTTCGGCTGGAGCCTGGAACAAAGGCCCAGCCAGCTGCCGACCAAGGGAAGAACCGAGGACAGGAGGAGTCTGCCTCGGCATCCGCGCCCCGTGTGACGGATAGGCCACCGGAGGTGGTGGACCAGGAGTCCGCGGTGGGGGATGTTACCAAACTGGAGGACCTACCCATCCCGGCCGAGTGGCACGTGGAGGGAGGGCCGACCAGGGAGGAATTCTGCAAGGGCCAGAGGGAGTGCCCTACCCTTGAGGGACTGAGGCGACAGGCCGAAGCCCAGGCAGCAGGGAACGTTGAGGGGAACTACAACGTTTACTGGGAGGATGGCCTCCTCTACAGTGAACCCAAGGCGCCCCTACATGGATCGTCACGAGCCTTAGTAGTCCCTCAACGTTATCGAGCCTTCCTACTGGAGTTGGCTCACGAGATCCCCTTGGCAGGACACCTGGGGCAAGACAAGACCTTCGCCCGTCTTGTCCCACACTTTTATTGGCCTCAAATGAAAGTGTCGTCCGACACCTACTGCCGGACATGTGTGTCTTGCCAAGCCAGTGGGAAAACAGGGGTGAAGCTGAAAGCTCCCCTGGAACCACTGCCTGTCGTTAGCACCCCCTTTGAAAGGGTGGGCATCGACATTGTGGGTCCGTTAGATCCACCTACTACAGCTGGTCACAGGTTTATCCTGGTTCTGGTGGATCATGCCACACGGTACCCAGAGGCCATACCTCTGAGGACCATTACTGCACCTGTTGTGGCTAGGGCCCTGATGGGAATCTTTACCCGAGTGGGTTTTCCCAAGGAAGTTGTGTCCGACAGGGGGACCAACTTCATGTCAGCATACATGCGGGCGATGTGGAAGGAGTGTGGAGTGACCTACCGGTTCACCACTCCTTACCACCCCCAGACCAATGGTCTGGTGGAGAGGTTCAACAAAACTTGAAAGGCATGATCAGAAGTCTGCCTGAAAGCCTGCGGAGGAAATGGGACGTCCTCCTACCCTGTCTATTGTTTTCCTACAGTGAAGTGCCACAGAAGGGAGTGGGCTTCAGCCCCTTCGAGCTTTTGTATGGGCACCCTGTGCGTGGACCTCTCAGCCTGGTGAGAGACGGATGGGAAAGAACTCCCAGAAAGCTTCCCCAGGACGTGGTGAGCTACATGCTGGCCTTCCGGAGCCAGATGGCTAAGTTGTGGAAGCAAGCTTCTGACAACTTGGAAGCCAGCCAAGCAGTAATGAAGGCGTGGTATGACCACAACGCTTACCCGGTGGAATTGGAGCCTGGCCAGAAGGTGTGGGTGATCGAACCAGGAGAGCTTAGCGCCCTCCAGGATCGCTGGTCAGGACCCTTTGAGGTATTGGAGAAGAAGGGTAAGGCTACCTACTTGGTGGATCTTAAGACCCCTCGTCAGCCCCAACGGGTGCTGCATGCCAACCGCCTCAAACCCCACCACGAGAGGCCCGAAGTCATATTGATGATGGTGACTGACGGAGCAGAGGACGTGGAAAGCGAGCCTCTCCCCGACTTATTTGCGTCTCAAGAGAAGGATGGGTCGGTGGAGGGAGTGATTCTCTCCCCATCTCTAACTCCTGAACAGCAGGAGGACTGCCGCCAGGTCCTGGGACAGTACTCGTCGTTGTTCTCCCTTGTTCCGGGTAGGACTCACCTGTGCGTCCATGATGTGGACACAGGAGACAGCCCACCTGTGAAGTCCAAGATCTACCGGATGTCGGACAAGGTGAAGGCCAGCATTCACAGTGAAGTCACTAAGATGCTGGAGCTAGGAGTGATCGAACCTTCCAGCAGCCCCTGGTCCAGTCCGGTGGTGTTAGTACCAAAAGCTGCACCACCGGGTGCCCAACCGGAACTGAGGTTCTGTGTGGACTACCGGGGACTGAACTCAGTAACCAAGACTGATGCTCATCCGATCCCGAGGGCGGATGAATTGATTGACCGGCTGGGAGCTGCCCAATATCTAAGTACCTTTGACCTTACTTCGGGGTACTGGCAGATCTCTCTGACTGATGGAGCAAGGGAAAGGTCAGCCTTCTCCACGCCCAATGGCCACTACCAGTTCTGTGTGATGCCCTTTGGGCTCAAGAACGCACCTGCCACGTTTCAGCGTCTGGTGAACCAGATCCTCACTGGAATGGAGAGTTTCTCTGCTGCTTATCTGGATGACATAGCCGTCTTCAGTAACAGCTGGGAGGATCACTTGCGTCACCTGCAAGCTGTTCTCCAGGCCCTGAGACAAGCTGGATTGACGATCAAGGCCAGCAAATGCCAGATCGGGCAGGGGTCGGTAGTGTACCTTGGACACTTGGTGGGTAGGGGAGCGGTGCAATCCCTCCAGGCGAAAATCGAGGCTATTATGGCCTGGGAACCCCCCAAGACTCAGACTGAGGTCCGAGCTTTTCTGGGCCTCACGGGATATTACCGCCGCTTCGTGAAGGGGTACGGTACCATTGTTTCCCCCCTCACGGAGCTCACGTCCAAGAAACAACCTCGACGGGTAGTCTGGACGGAGGCTTGTCAGCAGGCCTTTGTGAGACTGAAGCAAGCCATGTGCGAGGCCCCGGTCTTAAGGGCCCCAGACTTTTCTAAGGAGTTCATTGTCCAGACGGATGCATCGGGACATGGCACTGGGGCAGTATTATCGCAACTCAATGAAGAGGGTCTGGATCAACCCGTGGTCTTCCTATCCCGGAGACTCCTTCCCAGGGAACAGAAGTGGAGTGCAATAGAGCGTGAAGCCTTTGCAGTGGTATGGGCTCTGAAGAAGTTGCGGCCATACCTGTTTGGCTCGCACTTCCTGGTTCAGACCGACCACAGACCCCTTCGTTGGCTGATGCAGATGAAGGGGGAGAATCCCAAGTTGCTAAGGTGGTCTATTTCCCTACAGGGAATGGACTTTCAGGTGGAACATCGGCCTGGAGTGGACCACGCCAATGCAGACGGTCTCTCAAGGTATTTCCGCCTTAGTGATGAGAACTCCCAAGGGGTTGGGTAGCTCTCCCCACTTTCAGCTGGGGGGGACGCGTGTTAGACCTGTCAGCCCTTTGGGTGGTCCCTCCTCATCATTATTTATTTTGTCCCACTTTTGCCTCAAACCCTGTTAGAATTTTTCCTTTTTGGGAACCACCAGACTTTTTAGTGTTGATGCAGGATCAGGGAGCCATTTTCCCTACCCCTGGAACTTCTGTCTGAGGGCCTGAGACACAAAATGGTGGCCACCCATTGTCACCTGTGACATCACTGGAACCTACTAGTACCTTCCAGAACATTCTAGAACCCTGTGACAGTGTGAGGCAGGTTTGGAATGTTGGGAAACCATCTCAGGTTGACAGTTGGCAGTTGGAGTTGGCAGTTGGCACCTGACCAGTGAAGAGAGAGGACAGAGAAACAGAAGGAGGAAGGAGTGAGGCAGCAGGGGTGGAAACCAGTGCTTGGAGTGGGGTTCAGAAACCCACCCTTGATGCTAGTCCCTACTGACCAAGCCCAGCCTAGTGCCCTGTGTGGGATAAAGACCAGAAAATCATCTTAAGGACCTGAACAGCCGGAACAGGCCTTAAAGGAGAAGAACAGCAAGTTCCTGACCTGTTTGGTGGAATCCTCCTGGAGACCCGACGTCGAGTAGCCTGGAGACCTGGAGCCCGAGGTGGAGAAGCGGCGCTGACAGAAGGCAGACGTCGTACCCGGAGCCGCTAGAGGTTGAGTGAGGGCGCCGACGGAGGTCGTGGAGCGACGCCGGAGGTCAAGTAGAAGTCACCTGAGGTCGAGGTGAGGCGTCGACGGGGGAGTGAAGTCCGCCCTCCGGAGTCGCCGGAAGCCGAAGTGAAGCGCGCAGGAGGTCGGGAGTGGAGATCGCACTCCGGAGTCGCCTGAGGTCGAGGCGAAGCGCGCAGGAGGTCGGGAGTGGAGATCGCACTCCGGAGTCGCCGGAACCCGAAGTGGAGCCGACGGAGGTCGGGAGTGGAGGTCGCACTCCGGAGTCGCCCGGAAGCGGGGAGACCGTGACCCTGTGACGCCGGAACCCGACATCGAGCCGAGGCCGCCCAGCGTCATCGATCCGGAGCCGCCTCACGGCATCGACCCGGCGTCAGGTAAAGCGGATCGACCCGACATCGAACCGAGGCCGCCCAGCGACATCGAACCGGAACCGGCCGACGGCATCGACACGGCGTCAAGTGGAACCGATCGACTCGTCATCGAACAGGAGGCGCCCATCGACGTTGACCCGGCGCCGAGTGGAGCCGAACACCGAGAAAAGGGCAGTAAGTGGTAGAAAGGGCATCTGAGGCCCTGTGGAGCTATAAAATACCATTCTAGGGGCTAGAGGGGTGTTAGGACCAAACTGAGACTGGTGTAGGGACCTGTGTGAGGGACTGTGTAGTTGGTGAGCCAGAACCTTAGGGTACCCTCATTTTACCTCAGCTTAGGCCCCAGCCTTGACCACCCTAGGTGGGACATCCCCAGGCCACCCCAGTGACCACAAGCTGAACTTGGGCATGGTAAAATCAATCTACCTCATAAATGTGATTTGATTTGCAATTGTTTGACTACTTATATTATTTATTCTTGCCTGGTATTTATTGTCTGACAGTATTTATTTGCCCTATGTATTTATCGCACCTCTATTTATTCCTTGTGTATTTATGACCTAGTCCTATTTATTGCACCTGTAAAGTGTTATTATTTAATTGACCTGCTATTTCTGAAGAAAATCCTTTTGTATTGTATTTGTGACATAACCCTGCAACTAAGAGAAAATTAAGATAAACACAAAGAGATTCTTTCATAAATTTTTATGGTGTAGAGTCGTTTTTGGAACGGATGAACGTATGGTTATTGTGAGGGTGTGACATACGCTTAACACGGTGCCTGACCCCCGACCGCTCGAGCCAAGCTACCCCTTATGCGTAGAAAGGCCGGGTGACTGCTAACCCGGTTGCCCGGTTTTCTAACAATCACACACTGCCTTTGCAGGCTGCGTGGTTTGGTGCAGAACAAAGTGAAGAGTCGACATGGCACACATCCCTGTGTGCCATGCCTACAACACACTGCACTGGCATAGATCAGTCACCCCTCTAGCTGGGTGCACTATACCAGTGGTGAGGGTACAGGTGCATGAGCCCTGTACCCCTACAGTGTCTAAATCAATTCTTAGACATTGTAAGTGCAGTGCTGCCATTAAGAGTATGTGGTGCTGGGAGTTTGTCATTACAAACTCTACAGTACCATAATGGCTACACTGAAAACTGAGGAGTTTGGTATCAAACTTCTGAACACATTAAACTCACACTGATGCCAGTGTGGGATTTAATGAAAAATGCACACAGAGGGCAGAAAAACGACCTACCAATTGTGTCCAGGCTGAGTGGCTGCTTTCAGCTGCCACTATCAGACATGTTATTTGACCCCTGGGTCGAGAGCCTGCTGCTCTTGGGGGCCTGAAACAATGCACATCCTCTGACGAGGTGCTAAGCCTCCCCCCACAGGATGGGCAGGGTCCACGAAGGGGAAGCTTTAAAGGACTGCCGTCTTTGTGAGCTTCTTCAGGCCTGTTGCTGCTTTCAGGAACTGGCCCCCACCGGTTCTCACCCCCACTTTGGGCGGGAGAATTGGTGGGAAACCCAAGTGAGAAAGAGAGGTGTGCCCACCTTTGCCAACCCACCCCTCAGGTGGGGTAGGCGAGGTGAAGCACAACTCTCAGTCCCGCCATGTTGCAGATGGGGGACCCTAGCCAACCAGAGTGAGGCATATGCCCACTCCCACTGGAGGGTGGCAAAATAGGGGGTGTACCCTCCTCAAAGAAGGAGCCCATTGGTCTAAACCTTTACTTACCTGAAACGCCCCTAAATCTAGTATTTTGGGGGGGCGCCGAACCTTGCCCCCTCGACAAGAAATGACTACAAGAAGAAGAAGGACCGAACAGCCGTGCCGAAGCTAAGAAGAGGAGGACGCCCACTGACTTGGTCCCAGCCCTACCGCCCTGTCGCCACCTCGAACCTACAGAAGCGAAACTCCGGTGTGTCCTGCAGCAAGCAACCTCAAGAACCCGGAGGACCTACCCTGCCTTCCAAAGAAACTACTTTGTCTCCCGTGAACACCTGATTTGTTCACCCACAGACTCCAGCTCCAGTGAAATCTGCGAGTCTGCACCACTGTGCACTCGACGCCCACGGCCCGAGTTCGAGTGGCCCAGCACCACGAGGACATCTCCCCGGCCAACCTGATCCAAGATCCAGAGATCCCTGACCTGCCTCAAGCCTCCAGCCGATGTCTGCAGCCTAAATCTGGAAGGTCCCCCCAACCGCGACCAGGAGCTGGTAAGAAGATTCGACACTAAAAGACACCCCTGCAACCGATGTTCCACGGCCTTGGGCGGTCCAGCCGACGGTGTCTAACCAGCCCCCAGCATCCCAACTTACCTCTCCAAGTGGTGGTCGCTCCCAGAAGACCTTCGTCCCAGAGCCTGCAGTGTGTTTGCAAATCGGAGAAACCCCATTGAAAGTAACAGGGTGCCAACGTCAAAACAGCACTCTGCACCCGGACGCCCTAGTGCCGCTGAGGGTGCACCTTTGGTTCTGTCTTGAACCCCCATTTGCCCTGGGCTTAAGTCCAGGAGCTTTGCTCCCACAACCTTGTCGCCTGCTCGTAAGAGAGCCACCAACCAGAGGCTCCCTATCCCCCATTGGATAACATTGGGCCTCAGCACTCTGCACCCGGCCGCCCTAGTGCCACTGAGGGTGTAACACGAATGCATCCTTGACTCTGGAGGACCCTTGAGTCAAACCCCAGAATACCAACTCCCACAACCAAGTACTTACCTTTGAACCGATAACACTATATCCCCCATAGGATAGCATTGACAGTTTTTCTGTGAAAAGTTTCTAAGTGTGGCGAAATCTATAAAAATCTTTTAAACTGTAACCGAATACCTAAAACGCTTTTACTTACCTGTTTACAGGAAATGTCCCAGTGCAGTATCCAGGCATACTGCACTGTGTAAGAAAAGTAATCTGAAAAGTAATTTACATGGCCTTCTATTGAAAAGTCAATACAAAGTTTATGTACAGTATTTCACAGTATTGCATTAACAGTAATTCAAACTGTAACCAAACCAAAGTATATATACAACTGCAATTCAAAAACTATTATTATTACTGCAAAGTATAAATCACTTACATGTGCCAGGCTTGCTTGGTTCTAGGAAAGATAATAATTAAAAGAATATTTTTACACAAAACCAATTGGTCTGAAGTTCAGGCTTCACTCCCTGTACTGTATGCTTTGGATGGCAGAAGCAACATGTGAATGGTAGTTGATTAGAGCAATGGATGAAGAGGACTGACCCAAAGCCCCTCTGTGGATGTGTGTGTGTGTGTATAATATATATATGTATGTGTGTGTGTATTTTTCATTTGTGAATTTTTCTTGATTACATGAGACTGGCAATGCACAACTAAATCTATCTCTGGGTCAGATCTTTTAATATAAATCTAAGCTTGTTGCCATGTTGCATAACATGGAGTCTAGACACAACCCTTTGGAATTGTGTAACTATAAAAAACAATACAAAATAGAGTTCCAAATTATCTGACAGTATTGGCTTTGCCATGCTTGCGCTGCAATTGTACAGGCATTGGAAAAGACAATTCCGTCAGTGGCGAGTGACTGCTGTGGCTGACATCACTGGCTGGTGCGCAGCTATATTTGCTGTGTCAGGCTCCAGCAAGAAATTTGGACACAGAGTAAAGTGGGAGGGGTTGGAGGGTAGTAATAGTTACATTAAGAGCAGGGTGCATAGGGTAGAGGAAGTGCAAGAACCAGGGGAGCATTATAGGACATAACATTAGGAGGGGGAATGCAAATGGCAAGAATAGTGAAGGGGAGCAGGGAAACAGATAGGTCTATTCACCACCTTTGAGTACTTAAAGTGACAAGCCACCGAAACAGATTTAATGAAGAATAGCTCCCTGATATTAGCAGTGGAAGGGTACAACTAATTCAATCAAAAACCATAAAGAACCAGATATATACTCTTCCAGGGGTGGGTAAAACATGAGGATAGGTAGACAGGCCAATCAATGAGATAGACAGTTGAGAAGGACTAGAAAGCCATCAAATAATGAGACTGGGGCCAACCCAAAACCCAGTTTAAGAACATGTTAAAGTATTGGATGCAATGCTCTCTAGGACAGACAACTGAAGTTGTCCATAGCAAAACCATAAACATAATGCAAAGGTAACACTTGATTTGGAAACAAATCATCAAAATGCAAATGAAGAAATCGACTATCTACATTTGCCATTTCTCTTGATGAAATCCATTACAAAAATTATGTTTACAGTTCCCGTATTTAATAAAGTTAATCTGCTGTGTGTTTTTTAAATTGTTGCCTCTTCTGCTCTGGGCTGCCTTTTCAACGGTCTCAGCTCTAAGTGTTCTACAAAAACAGCATGCGTTTGTCCTCTCAGACCAGCCTCTACTGTGCCTAAATCAACTTTGTCAGGGCCTTTGGCTCCCCCTGAGACCTGTCCAAAGGTTAATACGTCATTCCCTGTAATTCAGTAGCATTACAATATGACAGCCTGTCCTAATTTAAAGGGCTCAGTTATGAAAACTGTTGTGAAGAATAGATACATCTCCCCAGTTTCTCCCCATTTAGGCAGAGTGTATAAAAAAATGAATCTGTAACTGCCTTTTATTTTTGTGAAGTCACGAGGAATGGGATATTGTGCATGTATCCAATGGTAGTGGCCTAAAGAGATGTATTATCATGCCATGCTAGCACCTCTGCCTGGTACGCCTAATTGTGTTACCACGAGAACACACAGTGGGCAGGTATTTTGCCAGAGGGTATTGTTTGGGAATCAGTTAGTGAATTGAGCTAAACCCTTATAAAGTGGACTGGAATGAACTGGCCTGCAGTGAGTGCAGTTTTGGGTGGGGAGGAGAGCCTTTGCTATATAGAGGTCTGCATTCAGCTTAGTCAGCTTGAATTTTGCCACAGAAAGAGCTCTGGGGGAATATTGATGGAGTGGGATGTATGGAAACAGTTTATAAATTAGTTTGGTATTACACACCAATGATATCTCAGTTCTCATTTCAACAATACATAATTATCTCACCTGGAATTCTGAACTTGCTTGGTACCAGAAAAGAAGCCATCTAGTCTGATGCAAAAAAGACTTTCTACTATCTGCCAATGGGAGGGACACTAGGAAAGTTTGTTCCTACCCTTGACTTGAATCTCTGGGTTCTGAACAGGGCTAGCCACAGAGATATCCAAACCTGTTTCTGCTGGGATCTTTGTATTGTGGAAGATACCTAAATTCACAAAGCTGCTCACACAGAAGCTGCAAATTCCTGGCTACAAGATAAGTGTGAACTGAAAGGAATGAATGTAGAAAATCCAGTCCTAAAGATCTTTGATTTTGGATCAGAAGGGTTTTTAAAGTCAGAGGAGTCCTACTTCCTTGCAAAAATTCTTTGCTCATCTCTAAAATTCTAGGAAAGATAGAGAAGACTCTAAAGCACAATCGATTGATGGAGCAGTGCGTATCATATTGAGGTACAGACTTCCACAGGTGATCTGGCCTGTGTGAAGCATTCACATGGTTGGCGGATTCTGCTTCAAAGCAATATATCAATGCACTGAGGATCCCTGGTGAATGTTTAAAAAAAGAGGCTGTTCTTTGTTCAATGCTGTTTTCCTATAGCCTTCGATGTCTGGAGCTAATTCTTAACTATTGAAGTATCTTAGTAAAGTCATAGAGTTGTAACCAAACTGGCCTTGTTGTAGTGTTGTGAATAACACCACATGCATTTGCACTTTGGACTGTCCGTGTGCTCTGTTCTATTTACAGGAAACTTGCTATGCTACAAAAGGTGAGCAAAAGAAACCTTACAGAGTGCTGTTTATGTCTGTAGTCTAGGTTATTAGACAGTCCAACCGTCCACTTCTCATACTTCTCATATATATGTATCAAGATGTCTTATGCAGTTAACATGTCAAATACTAAAAGTGCATTTTGTACTGCTGCAGGTATTTGTTTTTGTATACTTCTAAAGCACAGACCACACAATAGTGCAACGCAGTGCTGTTCCAGATGTTCAAGGGAGACACCAATAATAGTATAGAAGTTGGGCAACCATCTCACCAGGTAATAGTGGGCACTGTCTCCAGTCCTGACCCTCTAACCTACAAATCAATGTTTTTGTATGTGTTAATTCAATTTGTTCAATGAGAGCAGAACAACACTACAGAATGAATTTTGCCACACACAATTTCAGGACTAGAAACATTGTCGTCAATGATGCAGAGGAAGGTGATCACCTAGATAGAAAAACACCTTGTTTCCAGTCAATTAAGGAGATAACATAGACGTTGAAGATGTGTGGTATTAGCAGGACATCAACATGGTAGCTTAGATTCTCGGTTCATAGCAGGAGAATGGCTTGTCTACTCTTTTTTTTTATTGAGGATAGATAGCAGACAAAGTAACAAAGTAGACATGTTAAACACGGTATAAAACAAAGAATATAGTTTCATAATATCCAAATTCATATTTCAGTAGATAATAAATAGATTTACATATAGTATAACCAGCATTCTAAAAAACCCGACCTAACATTCATAATATCCAAATTCATATTTCAGTGGACAATAGATAGATTCACTTACAGTATAGTTAGCATTCTAAAAAGCCCAAAACAGGGAAGAAACATGCTGCAAACTTGTCTCGGTTCAACAATTGAGAAAATAAAAATGAAAGAAACAAAAAGAAGAAACCTCGTGTCTCTTCTTTACCCAAAAGGATAGCCTGCCTTATGCATTCTCATCTAAACATGAAATCCGAGCATTGCCCTCCCAAGTTATCTTAAATTTATAAAGCACCCCTACCCTTTTTGCATATGCCTCTTCAAATTGGTAGGTCCGGGCTAACTTGGAGGGCCAATGTCCCACTGTAGACACCTTCTGAGATCTCCAGTTTTGCAACACCAGAGATCTGGCTACTGCAATAGCAGCAAAGATGAAATATTGCCTATACTTTGGCAGCTGGCTAGGTGCGTGAGAAAAGCCAAAGAGGGCCAGCGGTGATGAAGGTAAGATGACCATAGATACAATCACTAATAAATCTGAACACCTCTTCCCAGAAATGACATAGTTTGGGACATGTAAACAATATGTGCGCCCAATCACCTGCCCCCACACGATTACATCTAAAACAATTGTTCGGAAGTACAGGAAACCATTTGTGTAGTCTGAGGGGGGTATGATACTCCACCCACCTCGAAAGAAAGGACATCCTCTTAAAATTTGCTGCCCTTAATGCCTTATTCCCCAAATTTGCACCCTTGTTGCCATTCATTTATATTGAACCAGCAGTTAGTTTCCTGAGCAATTTTTGAAAGTGTTGCCTCAATGAGATTCTGGTTCGAACCCTGTCGTACTAAACGGTACCAATTACTAATACCGCTTAAGTTCAACTCTAGGGCTGCTTTTAGAATTATTGTTTGTGATAAAATTAATTATCTGTCTAAAACTTACCCAGAGATCGCCCCTCTGAGGTACATAATGCAATGCGAATGCCTCCCACAATATAAAATTGGTGCCATTGTGGAAATCTCCAAATTTACAAAATCCAAGCCTATTATAGGACTGCAGTAGATTTTGTGGAACCTGGAGACCCCACAACTCGCAGTCTTTAAGGGGAGGAAATGCGTGGCACAATGGAATGTTGTAAGCTTTATGGAAACGTTGTATACGGTTAGCCATTGTATTCACCACCTTATACCTTGTTCTTTGGGATAGCTTGGCCGTACACAGAAATGGTGGTAGCTTAACTGAACTTTCTATTGGCATCAGATTCAATAAAAAGTTATTGAATTTTGAGGCAGGAGCCTCCAGCTGAGTGAGTAAACTAACGAGTACAGCTTGATAGTAGGTAGATAGGTGAGGTAATGCAAGTCCACCCTGCTCCACGTCTAGTTGAAGAATAGCTAGCTTGGTCCGGGTTTTTTTTCCCATATAAACTGCCATAACATTTTGTCTACTTTGTTAAAATAAGAAATCAGTATTTTTAAAAGAAGATTTGAAAACAGGAATATCAGCAGGGAAAGGATTGACATTTTCACTAAATAGACTCAGCCTACTATTTTCAGAGGTAGAAGTGACCATTTTTCGAAAAGAGTTTCGATTTTATTGAGCGTTTTTATGTAGTTTAAAGGGTTTAGATATCTAATAGGTCTTAATGGCTGAACTTTTAGCCCTTCAGGAAGATCGGCCTCTAGTGAATTGAATAGGATAAGCTCCATTTTGGACTGATTGACCTTATATCCCCCTAATTCTGTAAAAGCTTGAATTTTTCAGAGCGCCAGCTGGATATTTGCCCTCCCTGGGTTCAAATATAGAATCAGATCATCTGCAAAGAGCTTAATTTTGGTAATTCCTGGTAGAGGAGCCAAGATTGACGTGTTGGCTCGGATCTTTGTTGCCAGTGGCTTGATAAAAAGCCAGAATAAAATTGGGAAAAGGGGACAGCCTTGCCTAGTCCTCCGTCTTATCAATACTTCCCCGCCTGCTATGCGTTTATAATTATTTTCGCAGATGCCCCCGTATAGATTCTCCTTAGCATCTCGATCAGGCGGGGTGGAAAGTCAAACTTCTGGAGGATAAAAAAAAGGACCTGCCAATCAACCAAATCGAATGTCTTTTCTGCATTCATCATTAAATTAGCTGCACTGTCCTTCCTGGCAAAGAACTAGTCAATAGCTTGAATCAGATAAAAAGTATTTGCCGCCATTGATCTGCCAGATAAAAACCCTGTTTGATCCACATATGATGCATACATCCTGAGATCCTCTTCACCCAAATTTTCTTAAAAAGCTTGTAGTTCAGGTTCAATAGACTAAATTGGACGATAGGAACTTGGATCCGTCGGATCCTTATCCTTTTTCAGGATAGTGATCATGACTGCTTCCTTAAATCTATCAGGGACAGGCAAGAATCCATAATCTGATTATACAAAGACACTAGCATGGGGGAAAGTTAATCTATAAACACCTTATAAACCTCGATTGGTAACCCATCATTACCACTTGCCTTCACACTGGCCATATCTTTTATAGAATCCCTGAGTTCTGTGGATGTAATCGGTTTAGCCAGAACCTTACACTCGTCCTCAGTAACCATAGGTAGCTGGACTGAGCTGAAATAGTCCTCAAGGGCCAGGGTGTTTATTAGCTGGGTCTCCGCATATATTTTCTCAAAATGTGACACGAAGATCTTGGCAATACTATCTTTGTTGGTAATCAGATTGGTGGTAATGGGTTCCCTTATTTGCGGAATTGGTTGCCTACTCTGCTGCGTTTTAGTTGACCATCCTAAGAATTTGCCTATATGTTGACTTTCTTCATACACCTTCTGCTTGAATGCATTACTTCCCGAGATCTCTTCCAGAGTAAAAAAAATGTGATTGCTCCTTTGCCTTTATTAAGTCCTGCTGCGCAATTTCTCCCTCAGAGTTTCCTGAGGGCTTAGACATAAGTTCTGACCTTGCTTGATCCACAGCATTCTGAAGTCCTTGGATCTTCTGCTGTCTAGTGTTTATAGAGATTTGTCCCGAATGTGGCTTTAAAAGCTTCCCATACCATAAAAAACGATGCTGTATTAATATTTTGCTCATAAAACCATTGTAAAAAATCACAAGTTTCAGTGATCCACTTGTGGTCCGAGAGGAGTGCTTTATTAAAATACCATTTATGGTTATGTTTTTTTCGGGGAGGGTAGGTATAAAATCAAAGAGACTCCTGAATGATCTGAAAATGATTTAGAAAAAATGGCGGACTCGCCTCTCTCCAATTGGTTATTTATAAAAAAAAAATCTAAGCGGGAGGCTGCTTTATATCTAGCTGAGAAACAGGTAAACTGACCAAGGCCTAGGTGATCAAGACACCATGGATCAACCAAGGTGAAATCTTCTTTGATAGTTCCTAACAGACTAGCTGTCTTTGGTTTTAGCTGATTTATTTACTTTTTGATTGATGTAGCCAGACCCAGGTCTTGGATGAAATTAAAATTGCCACCCATTAGTATAATACCCTAGGCATTTATTAACCAATCAAATATCTTATTCAGGGCCCCAGTATCGTCAAAGTTCGGCCCATAGTAATTCAACAACACCAGGTCTACACCATTAACTGAAACCTCAATCCAGATCCACCTTGCATCTACATCTCGAATCACTTTTCCAAGTTCCCACTCTAGGGTGGAAGAGAGTAGAATAGCCACCCCCCCCCGAACTGCAGAATGTGATGAGGCAAAGTATGAATGAGCATATTTCTTGGGGAGTGTCAAATTCGGGGAATTAGATTTCAGGTGGGTTTCTTGGAGAAAAATCACCTGCGGGGAAAAAGAGGCTATCCAATTCAACATTGCTCCTCTTTTCCATGCATTTGAAAAACCATTTACATTATATGTAATTACTTTGATTGGTTGAGACATAACTCACACTAGCGCCCAACACTTGACGCAGCCCATATAAACACATTATACTCTCTCCTTTGCCCGACTTCCTTTTGCAACATCCCTCTTGTTGTAGTTAGCTGGCATTGCTTAGTGGCATAGCATCACCCACATCTCCCTTGCTCGCCAATCTTGATTACATTCCTCATTTGATTCTGATTCTTATTCTTACTTTTTACTTGCCTGCTACGGGAACATTGTTTACATCACAGTGTTTACACCGCTATACCTTTACAACGCGGGTACTACAACGCTAGTCATTACAATGCCTTGCGCTGGATGGCGCTCTAACCTAAGGAATAGTACGATTTACTATTCCAAAACCTTCCCTACTGTACGTAGACTGGAGTTGGAATAGTAAATCATACTATTCCTAAATCCAGCACCCTCCAGCACAAGTCGTTCTAATGACTTGCATTGTAATGCCTGCGTTGTAAAGGCACCACGATGTAATGTCATATATTCGCCTGCTACTACTGCGCCCATTTGTATTATGCTTCAACCCCCAACTCCAACCCCTCCACCCTTGGCCTCCCCACCCTACCTGAGGAAGGAGGTAGCCCTTACCTCGCCTCCTCAGACACCCCATCGAACATGGGTGCCTTGACTTGGCGCCTGGTTGCGCGTCTATCCTCCCTCCCCTCCTCCGTGACATATACCATATAAATTTCCCTTTCTAGCCCTGAAGTAATTCCTAAAGAGTATCCCCTCCTTAAAGTGCAAAAAGTGATATCCTTCTCAAGAGACAGGAAGAACATAAGCTTTGAAATATATAGCTAAACCAACTTGTGCTGGTTCTACTAGCCATGATCTATAGAGCTACAAACTAAGAGTACACAAAAACTGCCCATCTTAGTCAAGAAAGAAAAAGTAGGGATCAGTTTTGCAGTGTTCCATAGCTATTTCGGAAATCAATTACTGTAAACTAAACCCGCCTGCCGCTACCCACTACCATACCTCCTTCTAATGGAGATAAAACTAAAGTGCCGTAGTGAAAGTGAACACTGTGCATAAAGTGCGTAAAGTGCAAATACAATAGGGGTAGAATAGGGTTACCCTCATAGATAAAGGGGATCCTTGAAACACAGAGAGGTAGTAGTAGCAACATATACATGACCTTTGTAGAAAAGGTCACAATACAGTCATAAAGTGCACAGAGTTAAAGTGAACAAAGTGCATCACAAAGTGCATAAAGTGCCTACAGTACTGGAAGAAAAGAGGCTCCAGACTATGAGAATTATTTAAAGTGCGAATTTCTATCTATAATCCCCGAGTTCGAGGACCAGAGGATCATGCTCTGCTCAGATAGCGACCCTTTCCCTATTTGCCACGTGCTTGAGCAATCGTTTGTAGTAATCCTTGAGCTTCCTCCAAAAAATAGCAGAGATGGAACTTTCCTTTCCATAGAACTTTCAACTTGGACTGATGGAGGATAGAGACCTGTGCTTCTGCACTCTTAAACTGACCCATCATGCCCAAAAAGTCCATCAGTCTGTGTGCTGCAGATGCTGATATATCGGAGCAAACTCTCACTTTGGCTCCGTCTGGTAGAACAATGCCTCTTTTTTGGATCGCTTTGGTTAGGATAGCCTCTCTAATCTGATAATCTGAGAAATTAATGATCAATGTCCTAGGATACTTGGCCCCCGAAGGTCTCTGGAAGGAGACTCTGTGGGCCCTCATTATAGTAAGGTCCTCCGGCGCTTTATCAAGTATGTGGTCTCTGATTAATGACTCTATGTAGACTAGAGGATTGAGCTGCCCATTTAGACGTTCACTATCCTCCGATATCTCTGTAAACGAAGGATTGATCATCATGCATAGTTTTCCATATCGTCCAACTTTAACTGTGAGGCCTGTAGCTTTTTCTAGAGAGAGGCATCATCCGAGTCATATACCAGGGGGTATTTGCTGTACCATAGTCTCAATTTTATCCAATCTCTGATGTAATAGGGATAATTCCTGGGCCTGTGAAGAGTTGCAATCGCGTATTTCTCCTAGGATAGTTTCAAAAAGCTTATGCATTTGATCCGTCAAAACCATCGGAGATTGGGGCGTAATAATACTTCCTCCAGCAGCTACAGTTATGTTTGTGCTTGTGCATGCATCCCCCTGCTGGGTAGGTGGATCGGCCTAGGATTTCCGCTGGAGACCACTGGATACTGAGGGCAGAGAGAAGTCCAAGGTCATCTGGTGTCACTTGCTCCTGAATAGGAGCATCACCACCTTCTCCAAAAGCAGCCTGTATAGACTCCTAGGGGTTGCTCTCTCGTGGAACCTGACTGCCTTGAACTGTGGTGCTGGCAACCACCATATCCGAGGTAGTTTGAGCTGACAGGCCAGGAGAAACCTGATCCACTGAGGGCAGTTTGGTGACTGCATGAGTCCCCTTAGGAAGTTTTACAAACAGAGGACAGTCTTTCAAGGAATTAGCAGACTCTGACATTACCCTCTTAGACTTAGTTAGTGCCCCTATGATTCTTTGCGGAGCTGGGGCCTCGCTCCACCCACCATTACTCTCTTGATGCATGTTAACGAGTCGTGGAGTTTCCATATCCGCTATCCTGCCTGAGACCATAGTTTCTTCTCCACCGGTGGTCCTGTCATTGACAGTGCTGGCGACAATTTGTGGTGAGGACCCTGAAAAGACTAAAGACCTCCCTGAGAGAGTTTGGGCCAGAGGGAAAACGCCTGAAAGTGCCCACTCGCTTGTTATGCTCATTGCTTCCTCTTTTTTCTGTATGGCTCTTCATCTCTTAGCTGCCAGTAGACGTGCTTACAATGCTTTTCTCTTTTTTTTTCGAGTCAGGGCTTGGGGGGTAGGAGCCTCGGCTGTAGTTCTTGCTCCTAGTCCTCTTCGAACCATCTGGTGCATACTTTGTGTCCCGGGCTCCAGAGTGAATCGCTCTCAGCTACAGGGCTGCAGGGGCACTATATGTTGGCGAGAGACTACTTTACTCCAGGCAGCTGCTGCTAGCACACATCTGGCACACACCTTGACCCCCGAACCTCTTGGACATTATAGAGAGGGAGCAAAGCCTTCTACATAAAATGATCCGAAAGAAGGTATCACCTTTTTTTGACCCCTCACCACCAGGGAAACCTCTCAAGAATGTCAGAAAAAATGTCAAGGGCCGCAATGCGTGTATGAGGCTACATAGAGGAGGCTCCCACCCAGCACCAGGTTACCTCACTGCCTCCAGTACATTGTGCCTGCCGTGTCTTTCCCCCTTCTCAAGGGATCCGTAGCTCGACACAGAGCTCACAAACCTGGAGGTCCTTCACCCTCAGTTGTACAACATGCGGGACTCTGGTGGCACATTGGCAGTTCGCGGCTCCCACTGCTAGCTCCCATGCTGCTATGGCACAGGAAACTTCATTAGGGACTTCAATGAAAATCTGCAGTCTGCATCCCGCTGAGCGGCTCCTCACTCGCGCTCCTGTGGCTGGAAGTGACCCAGAAGCAGCGGTCGATCGGGCTCACCCCGATGCCATCCGTGGCTTGTCTACTCCATATGACTTTTCTTAAGCTCAACAATGTCAGATTTGCTAGCACTAAGTAGACCTCAAAGGAGCATGATTGTATCTGCTAGGTGGGATGAAGTGTTGGAAGTGAAAGCTTTGTAAATGTTGTAGCAGGTCTAGAAGGTAATGCAAAGTAGTCAGGGGAGCAAGTGAAGCTTCTGAAGCATAGTTGTGATCCAGCCACCCTTGTGCCTCCATTCGCCACTGTTTTCCTCCACTCTTATTCCTCATTGAGGTCCAAAATCTTATCAGCTGTCTTCCAAGCCTCTTATGCCCCTGCACTTGTGTGTTCCTCCTGGCTCTTGACACCGCTAATCCAGGGACATTCTATAGGATAGGTGCCAGAGTCAACATAAACAAATGGACGGTCATAAATGGAGTAGAAGTCAGGCTCCTACAGGTAAAGGGTAGTGGTATTAGGGGGAATGCCACAGGGCGAGAGTAGGAGGAATTACTGGGAAGAGAAGTGCTCGGGGCACAACAAGGAGGGGAAAGAGGTGCCTCATTTGCCACAAGGAGGGGGTTGCTTAGTGAGAGGAGGTGAATGTTTAAGGCTGCACATATCTCATGCATGTGATACTTCATTACATGCTGTCTACAAGCCTCCTACCTCCATCTACAAGCTCTCATATGTATACCAGTTGGTCAATTTTCAACTGTTGCAGTCCCTTGTTTTTTGTTCCTTGTTTCCCCCTTTTCTCTGGGCCCCCTTTTGCATTCTGTATCCCTGCTTCACCGTTCCCGCGGCTGCGTCCCCTGCGACAACGCTCCCCTGCTCGCCAATTTGCTGCCCCGCTTCGGCCTCCCAGCTGCTTCTCCCTCCCACCTCCCCTTATATAGTGGCCGCTGGCGCGCCATAGGCGTGCCTGAGGCATGGCTGTCTGCGCCTGGACCACGCCCAGCGTCAGACCCCCTGGCCCCTGCGAACGCAACAACGCCTGACACCGCTACGATGCCAGCACCCTCCATGCACTCAACACCGGATGACCACACACCTGCTTCCTGGACGCCCCGAAACGCACACAAGGACCCTTCTCCTGCCGGAACTGCAGCTTCACCAGCATCCGATCCACAAATCCACCCACCAGGAAAGAACACAACCACCTCAGATGCATTCTCCTCAACACCCGCTCCGCCCGCAAACACGCCATTGAACTCTGGCACCTACTCGACTCAACCTCCCCAGACGTCGCCTTCCTGACGAACACCTGGCTGAACCCCTCCTCGACACCCGACATGGCCATAGTCATCCCGGATGGCTACAAGATCACCCGCAGGGACCGCACCAACGGAGTAGGAGGAGGAATCGCCATTTTATTTATTTATGTTTTAAGCTTATAAAGCGTGCAGCTACCCCCAACGGGGGTGTCCCGGCGCTACGGACAGATAGCAGTAATGAGTATCTAGCGTGGCTAAGGGTTGGAGAACAGCCAGGTTTTTAAATTACGCCGAAACAGGCATTTGGATTCTATCATACGAAGAGATAGTGGTAGGCTATTCCAAGATTTAGCAGTAATAACTGCAAAAGCTCTGCCCCCTGTTCTGGAGCGACGAAAACGGGGAGGGCGAAGGAGGCATAGATGATTTGATCTAAGTGATCAATTGGACTGGACAAGCCTGAGTCTGGCTCTGAGATATGCAGGCCCTTGCCCTTTTATTGCTCTAAATGTCAGGACCAGAGATTTGAACTGCATGCGGCTGGTCACAGGCAACCGGTGTAGCTTCTTCAGATGAGGGGAGATTGAGTGACGATAGAGGATATTACATAGCAGCCTTGCCGCTGCATTCTGTACAATCTGAAGACGTTTAATCAAATAGGCCGGAGCTGCCACATACAGACTGTTTGCATAGTCCAAGTGTGATGTTATAAGAGCATGAATGACGGTCCTGCATGTGTCCATAGGCAGAAAAGGGAGAATTTTACGAATCATGCGAAGCTTAGCAAAGCACGCAGAGGTGACCTTATTTATTTGCGCCTTGCAAGACAATTCATTGTCGAATTGAAAACCCAGGTTCCTAGCTGAGTTCAACGGTACAGGGGGAGGGTTCAACTCAGGAGGCCACCAAAGTAAAGGTAGAGGTGGGTCTTTTTGATTAAAAAACAACACCTCGGTTTTATCCGAATTGAGCCGGAGATTGTTAAGTGCCATCCAAGATGAGATGTTGCTCAGGCAGCGTCTAACGTTGGAATAGCTAAGGTCAGAGAGATCTCTAAATTAAAACACAAGCTGAGTGTCATCAGCGTAAGAGATCACCCTGACCCCCTATGATTCATACACCCTGGTCAGCGGTGATAGAAAGACATTAAAAAACAGTGGGCTCGGGGTGGAGTCCTGAGGGACACCGCAACTTAGTGGTTTTTTCTCAGAGACAAAAGGTTGGAGGTGGACCGGTTGAGTACGGCCACTTAGAAAGGATCTAATCCAGGCCAGAGGGGTACCCTGAATCCAGAGATTATATAGTCTATCTATCAATATGGCATGGGAGACTGTATCAAGAGCCGCGGACAGGTCGAGGAGCACAAGCATAGCCGCCTCGCCTGCATCCACGCACTTGCGAATAGTCTCCGTCACCTCCAGAAGTGAAGTCTCGGTGCTATAACCGGACCTAAATATGGATTGCGAATCATGAGGTAATTGTCCAGACTCAAGGTAGCCCGCAAGTTGTTCTTGCACTACTTTCTCTAGTATTTTGGCTGGTTTAGGCAAAAGGGAGATAGGCCGGTAGATACTGAACACCGAAGGATCGACTTCAGGTTTTTTCAAAATGGGGATCAGCAATGCCTGTTTCCATGACGTGGGGAACAGACCAGTTAGTAAAGAGGTGTTCCAGATCGCATTCAGTGGAGAGATAATGAGAGGGGCGAGTGAGCTAAACAATTGAGCTGGACACGGATCCAACGGGGACCCAGATTTACACGACAGCATTTCTTTCAAGGATGTTTCGGTCGAGATAGTGTTGAAAGACATAAAAGCCTCCTCCTTAGGTATCCTGGAATCAGGGGCTGGGATTGACAGGGGCTGATTGAATGTAGCACAGATACTGATGATTTTTTCATGAAAAAAGTTAGATAGGCCATCGCAGAGGCTTTGACTGGGGCAGATCGCACTGGATAGTGCAGCAGGTTTAGAAAACTCTTTCACTATTTTGAACAGAGTTTTGGAGGAGTTATCAGCAGAGCTGATTTTTCCGATAAAGTACTCTCTAATAATGGAACGTTTAAGTTTGTGGAATTTTTTAATAGCAGCTCTATAGGAGACTTTAATGTCTGGATCATAGGATTGTCTCCGCTCAAGCTTTTTGCAGTTGCTCTTCTCAGCCCGCAAGGCAGGGGAGAACCACGGTGCTGAGGGTTTTAACCTAGAGGAAGCTATTGGTCGCAGTGGGACAGTAGCGTCAATGGCCGAGGTTAACCGGGCATTGAAATTTGAGACATCAGTGTCCAGATCTCCTACTGCCTGCCAGGTAGAACTAGTGAGCGCGGGGCCTAGTGAGGCACAAGTGATTTTGAACCATTTTCTACCATAGTCCCTGGCCTTAACTGAAATGTCGGTGTGCGGGATCTTCGCCAGACTAAATGGAATTAAATAGTGGTCAGACCAGGTCAGAGGCAGGGGAGACAAAGTGGTCAGACCTGAATGATTGGTAAACAATAGATCAAGTGTGTGAATTGGTTAACAATAGATCAAGTGTGTGGCCGGCCTGATGTGTGGGGCCATTAACCAGCTGGATAAGAATGAGGCCCTCCACGGAATCCAGGAGCAGTCCTGCTTTGGTGCATGAAGTATCATCTACGTGCAAGTTAAAATCTCCTAAAATAGTAAAGTGAGGGTGCTTAAGCGATAGGTCGGCGGCCGTGGTGAGTAGATCAGTGAGAGATTGGGGAAAGAACCAGGAGGATTATATAGAAGAATACCCGCCAAGGTTGGATTTGCGGCATCCGAGCTGCTAAAATACATGGCTTCAAGAGAGCCGGTGTTAAAAAGTTTTCTAGAGACGATCTTTCAGCTACAGCATAAGATCACAGCAATCTCCCCCCTGCATTAGTGCCAATTTGGTTAACCCCAACAAAACGGAAGTCCGGGGGAATGGCAAGATTGAGGTCAGGATTGGAGGAATCTTTGACCCATGTCTCTGTTAGAAACATTAGGTCCCAAGAATAAGTGGTAAGAAAAAGCCAAATATCTCCCAAATGACAGGGTAGCGATCTGCAGTTAAGTAGGCACGCCTTGATGAGATAGGGGGGGGGGCAGAGGACATGACTACCGGTCCAGTGGAGGGGAGAAGTGATCTGGATGGAGCAGCAGGACCCAAATTAAAAGGGCAATTGCCACAGCTAAAATGGTCATTGAAAGTCCCAGAGAAATTGCAAAGTGACGGGGTGCTGCACCCTTCATTTCTAATTGTCAATAGTTGGGACCTGGACCAACAAATACGAGCTCCAGGGGGCCAACCAACAGCATGGCTGGCGCTGGTTGCGGAACAGGCGAGGACGGACGCAGACTGGCTTGACTTTGGCATGCCAGCGGCGCGCCCGCTGCGCGCGTAGGGAATGACATGGCCCTTAAGTAATTGTGGGGGTAATGGTGCTAGAGCGCTAACCCGTGACTCCTCCCCTCAAAGAACTGGAAGTGAGAGCCTGGCAGCCCTATCTACCCTCCACAACAATCGGGCAAGCCCGTGGTGGACCGGGGTAGGGGCTAGGGCAGAGAAGGTGCGGGGAACCGTACACTTGTGGCCAAGAGAGTAGCAATGTGCAAAGAGCAAGAACAAGTAAGTATAAAACAATTTCAATTAATATTTTTTATAAAAAGCGGTAGAGACCTTAAAATCACGTATAGCAGCTAGCGTGAGGTATTCAGCACTGCGCGCGTACGCTGCACGTAAGTAACTGCGAGGGTAATGGTGCTAGAGCGCTAACCCGTATCTCCTCCCCTCAAAGAAGCGGAAGTGAGAGTCCGGCAGCCCTCTCTACCCTCCACAACAATCGGGCAAGCCCATGGTGGACCGGGGTAGGGGCTAGGGCAGAGAAGGTGCAGGGAAGCGTACACTTATGGCCAAGAGCGTAGCAATGTGCAAAGAGCAAGAACAAGTAAGAATAAAACAATTTCAATGAATATTTTTTTTAAAGCGGTAGAGACCTTAAAATCACGTACAGCAGCTTGCGCGAGGTATTCAGCACTGCGCGCATCATCATCTACAGGAACACTCTCCGAGTCTCCACCAACACCGACGACACCCTCAGCACTGCCATACACCTGCACTTCCAGATCCACACCGACCCCAACACCACCCTCAGAGGAACCCTCATCTACAGACCCCCGGACCCCAACCACAGTTCAGCGACTCCATCGTCAGTACACACGCCCTCGCCTCCACAGACTACAACCTTCTCGTGGACCTGAACTTCCACCTCGAGAACAACAACGACAACAACTCCACCACCCTGATCGACAACCTCGCCAACCTAGGACTCAGGCAACTCGTCACAACAACCACCCACTCTGCTGGCCACATGCTTGACCCCATCTTCTCCACAAGCTCCCACGTCTCCTTCATCCACACCACCGAACTCCACTGGACCGACCATCGCTGCATCCACTTCACCTTCCGGAAACCCACCACGCACAACCGCCGCACCCAATAGATCCCCCGCCGCTGCTGGAGCAAAGTCACCGAAGACCAGCTAACCACCACCCTTGCCCGGAGCCCACCCACCGACCCCACCGACCCCGACACCACCGCCCACAACCTCAGACAATGGATCAACGACTGGGTCAAAACCCTCGCCCCGATCAAGAAACCCTCCAACAGACACACTAGCAAGAAAGCCTGCTGGTTCACTGAGGACCTCCAGGCCTCCAAGCAAACCTACCGAAAGCTAGAGAAGAAATGGCACCATGAACAGACACCGGACAGCTACGCAGCCCACAAGAACGCCACCCGCAGACACCAGCACCTCATCAGATCCGCCAAAAGGGCCTCCTTCAAAGACCGCCTAGACAACAACGCACACAACAGCAAAGAGCTCTTCAACATCGTGAAGGAACTCTCCAACCCCAGCTCCAACACCAACGACATCCCACCTTTGCAAGACCTGTGCGACTCCCTTGCCACCTTCTTCCACCGCAAGATCACAGACATCCACGACAGCTTCAATGTCACGACTGCCCCAACAACCACTGAGACCTCCGTCCCCATGACCACTATCCGCACCGATCCCCTGCTCTCCTGGACCAACATAAACGACAAAACCCTCCAAATCATGAACACCATCCACTCCAGATCTCCGTCAGACCCTTGCCCACACCACATCTTCAACAAAGCCAGCACCACCATCGCACCCCATCTCCAGAAAGCCATCAACATCTCCTTTGAGACAGCGACCTTCCCGGAGAGCTGGAAGCAAGCCGAGATCAACGCCTTACTCAAAATACCCAAGGCTATCTCCAAGGACCTCAAGAATTTCCGGCCCATCTCCCTGCTCCCGTTCCCGGCGAAGGTCATCGTGAAGACCGTCAACAGACAACTGACCCACTACCTCGAGGAGAACAGCATCCTGGACCCATCCCAGTCCGGGTTCCGCAGCAACCACAGTACCAAACTGCCCGCATTGCCGCCACCGATGACATCAGGGCCCTGCTGGACAACGGAGAAACTGCAGCCCTCATCCTCCTGGACCTGTCAGCCGCCTTCGACACTGTCTCCCACCACACCCTACGCACACGCCTCCACGACGCTGGGATCCGAGACAAGGCTCTGGACTGGACCACCTCCTTCCTCTCCGGCAGAACCCAGAGCGTCCACCTCCCCCCTTTCCGCTCCGAAGCCACCAAGATCATCTGCGGCGTACCCCAGGGCTCATCCCTCAGCCCGACATTGTTCAACATCTACATGGCACCGCTCGCCCACGTAACCCGACTGCACGACCTCAACATCATCTCCTATGCCGACGACATCCAGCTGATCCTCTCCCTCACCAAGGACCCCCTTACCGCCAAAACCAACCTCTACAAAGGAATGAAAGCCATTACAGAGTGGATGAAGAACAGCCGACTGAAGCTAAAGTCGGACAAGACAGAAGTCCTCATCCTCGGCCCCACCCCCTCGGCCTGGGACGACTCCTAGTGGCCGACTGCACTGGGAACAGCTCCAACACCCACCGACCACGCATGCAACCTGGGGTTCATCCTCGACTCTACCCTCTCCATGACAAAGCAGGTCAACGCAGTCTCGTCCTCCTGCTTCAACACCCTCCGCATGCTCCGCAAGATCGCCAGGGGGATTCCCACTGACTCAAGAAGAACGGTCACCCAGGCCCTCGTCAGCAGCAGGTTGGACTACGGAAACGCCCTCTACGCAGGAGCCTCGGCCAAACTCCTTAAACGACTTCAACGCATTCAAAACACCTCCGCACGCCTGATCCTCGACATCCCTCGCTGCAGCCAGATTCACACCCCACCTGAGAGACCTGCACTGGCTCTCCGTCAACAAGAGGATCACCTTCAAGCTCCTCAACCACGCACACACGGCACTCCACAACACCAGACCAGCATACCTCAACAGACGACTCAGCTGCTACACCCCCAACCGCCAGCTCCGCTCCGCGCCCTCGCCACCGTCCCCCACATCCGAAGAGTGACGTCCGGTGGCAGATCGTTCTCCACCTCGAGATCAAGACCTGGAACACCCTCCCCATCCCCCTACGGCAGACCCAGGACCTGCTAACCTTCAAAAGACTCCTCAAGACCTGGCTATTCGAGCAGTAGCAGCATCCCCACCCCAGCACCTTGAGACCCTCACGGGTGAGTAGTGTGCTTTACAAATGATCTGATTGATTGATTGATTGATTGCCGCTCAGCACCATCAGCACAACCAGTGTTGGCTTAGCCAAAGGGGAGTGGGAAAGGTGGCAAGCTGTAAAAGCCTCTGCAGTACTCTCGCTCACAGAGTGCAGTTCAATGCCACCGAAAGAGAGGATGAACCAGAACAGAGTCGATGAAAATAAATACAAGGAGGGCAGCACAAATTGTGAGACATGTACACTATCAGAGTTCCAATTAATTGAATTCAGTAATTCATTACTGGCTTGGCAAAAAATTCAAGTATTTTCAAAGCATTGCTGTTTAGATTACTTCTTCTCCTGTACATTTTTTTTCTTCTGTATATTTTCTATTTCCTGTATACATTTTACACTGTTGTAGGCGAAGATTTTATTCCTCCAAGCTTTCGTATTGTGGAGAGAATTTTGAGTTTCAGACAGGGTCAGACTGGTATGTAATACACCTCACTTTTATAGAATCTGGAAAGTCAGGTCATTATGCCCATACAGGCTGATAGGAACACCGCAGGGGAGAGAACCTCAGGTGGAGCTTCTCACAGACCTGCCAACTTGAACATAAATCTCACTGTGTGAGGAGGTGGTGGGCCTTATGCGAGAATTACCTAAGAGGCACTTTTGTCCTTTCCCCGCCCCCAATCCTCCCTCCTACAAAAAAAAAAAAAAGCTTATTGAGGCTGGTGCTGATATCCTGTGGTGTTATCACTTCCCTTGATGGACGTCGTCAGTACAAAGCCTTGGAAAACTAGTTGAAATCCACTATTTACAGTGATTTTCAGCTTGTTTTCCCTGTCACCATTTGTTATTGGCTCCTCATCGTGTGACCGTGTGATGGGAGCTGATATCATGTGTCACACAGTGGCACCGTGGGAGCTGGCAGGTCTGAAATAGATAACAAATTTATGGCTGTAAGCAAACAATTTATATGGGAAAATCCTTATGCAAGCTGTCAGACCTCGTTTGGGACACCACAGGTCAACCATGGGCTACTGGGCTTCAACTGTAGAAATGAAGGTCGATTCACTGTAAATTCCCAAAGAATTACCTCCTCTGGCTCTGCAAACTGCACCACCTAAACCCCTTCCACACTTGAATCTCAGTGGTAGAGATGGTGGGCAATCACAGGCTTCTCAGGGAGGTAGTGTGAACTTGCTTGAGCTCACAGCTCCACAATCAATGAAAAATTCAATATCGTAGTGTAAAGCCCAGTGCTTACCTTTACAAGAAAGAAGAGTTATTTATTACACACATGTCATCAAGGGTCATGTTCAGATATGGCATTTGGCCCCTTTTCGCTATTTTAAGATTTTACAGATGGAATTGAACCAAGTCAGTCTCTGCTTAATCATTTCACCCCTCTTTCAGAGGATAGGACTTTGGGCCTCTTGGAGGTCATTAAATCAGGGCCTCCGCGAGGCCCTTGCCCACCTTTGATTTTGCATATGATATCTAGAACAGTGGCTAACCACCTTACCATATTGCTAACTAGAGGTCTGACATCGGGTTACTTTCCAGCCGATTGGAAGAGGGCATCAATTTACCCATTTTTGAGAAAATCTACCTTGGAACCCTGTGATACAAAAAAAACTGTAAACCTATATCAAGACTACCTCTGCCAGCCAAAAGTTTGGAGAAAGCACTTAATGCAGAACTAATGGCCTTCATTGAGACGCATGACATCCTGGATTCTTCTCAACATAGGTTTAGGCCTTCTCACTGTACTGAGTCTGCACTGCAGTTTGCTACCGTGGAGATTTGCAGACAGGTGAATTCAGGTGATTCTACTTGACCTCTCCGCCGCGTTTGATACAGTGAATCATTCACTATTAATCAGCTGGCTTGAGGGATTGGAGTTAGAGGAGAAGCCCTTGCCATCCCGAGTTCTTATCTCACAGGAAGGGAGCATAGTGTAGCTTTTGGTGATTTTACTTCAGATCCTTTTATTTTGCCATGCGGGGTGTCCCAGGGCTCCTCACTATCGCCTACAATCTTCAACATATACATCTCTCCATTGGCAAAACGTATTAGATCTTTCAGCTTTGCCGTCGTGTCATACACAGATGACACACATATTGTCGTGTCCATCTCTACTAATGTTGACGTTGTAGCCACTAAATTTAAGGATTGTCTAATCAACATTGTCACCTTTATGCAAGAAAATTGTCTAAAACTGAAATCCGGAAAAACTGAGGTAATCTTCGGCTCCAATCATTCTTTCTGGAATACATCTTGATGGCCTTCCTCGTTCGGCACCCTCCCCAGTCCAGTTCAGAAAGTAAAACATCTTGGAGTGTGATTTTATGAACAGCTTTGCTTCACAGATCAAATAAACAAGACCTCATCTTCTTGTTTCCACCTTTTTATGGCACTGAAGAAGGTGTTTCCTTATATTACGGTGGATTAGCAGAAGCTGGTCATTGTTGCATTAGTTCTATCAAGAATAGACTATTGTAATGCCCTTTACTTGGGCATACAGAAAAAGTTGCAGCTGAAACATCAATCACTTCAGAATGCGGCTGCTCGTTTGATCCTCAGGATTTCGAATTTTAATTCATTGGTTGCCGGTGACCGAACAGGTGGAAATTTAAAGCCCTCTGTATCGTTCACAAGGTTTTGTACAGTGAGGGTCCTGCATATTTTTGGAAGTCTTTTTACTGGCATGTGCCTAACCGTAATTTAAAATCTGCCACTGCAAAAGCAGTAGCAGTCTCTAAAATCAAGAAAGCGAGATGGGGAGGGAGAAGCTCTTCATTCTTGGCCTGTAGGCTGTGGAATTTCAAGCCCTTTGTCTTGAGATCCCAGCCCAATATATCTTCCTTTAGAAAACTGTTAAAGACATGGCTTTTCTCCAATCACTCCTAGTAGATTTGCTGTTTTTCTCTTTCTAGCAGGAACACTTAGTGCTAAGACACCTTGGCAAATGCACGGTTTATAAAAATGTTTCTTACTTACATACTAGAATATAATACTAAACACTACTATCAATCGAAAATGGTTTAGGGTTTCTGGGCGCTATTCAAGTAGGTGCTGCATCTCTTTCAGCTTCCTCCCTGCTCCTCCTCATCCAGGCTCTAGACCTGTTATGGACGGTGCGCCCTTTCTATGGGGAATGTGAAAATAGCTCAGGTGCAGTTTAATCACTCCAAATATTTGTGCATAGAGTCTCAATTAAAAGTTCTTACCACTCTCCAGTGAAATCATTCCTTACACGTCGGCCTTGCCACCTGGCCTTCAAGCACACCTATGCCCTCTCTGCTGGACATGCAGGCCACCAGGCTTGGGTGTTGGGGCAGCACAGGGCAGTGCACCTTCGTCCGGTGCTTGCGGAGGCAGGAGTGCATAGAGCAGTCCTGGATGGATGTGATTCTAACTGGGACAGCAGCAAGTGCCTCTGGCTTCAGAATGTTGGCACCGGCCCCATTCCACAGCCACCAGGTCCTTTCTGGGGCCCTGCATGGGCCATGCGACATTTTGTAGATGCCGTCATTTCTGGTTGCTCATGACTGGTGGCTGCAGACCTGCATGGCCCGGTTATAACGGGCAGTTGCAACCCATGCATGGATTCGCAGATGCAGCCGTACACAGGCTGGTTTCCTATGGGCAGTTGGGGCCACGCAAAAGTTGGTCGTCACAGGTCACCACTTTTAGCAAGTATGGCAAAAATTCAGCTGGCATTCCACATCGCAACACACTACCACATCCCCAACTAGATCTCAGTAATTGCGGTTGTGGAGTCCTGGTCCCACCGGAAACTGGCATAGAGAGATTGCAGGCCTGCTGATGATTGAGTCCAACAGATTGTTCTCTAACAGTCCTCTCTTCTGGGCGCCTCATTGGTCCTGGACATACATTCTTCCATATGATTGACAGGGTTCTTCCCTCTCTAAACATCAGGCAGGCTCTAGGACAGGTATTCTGCTCCTCCTGCAAGACAAGCAGACCTCAAGTGAGTTTTATGGCCTGCCTCTAGAGAGTACATTTGGCCTTCGTTGTAGTCCATAACACCTTCAATTGTGTATAAAATCTGTTTCACCCTGAATTAAACTGGATCTTTGGATGTGTCCCCTGGCATGGAGTGCAGCACTTATGCACCATATTCACAATTAGATTGTTTACATTGTGACACTTTGATGCTTTGTCATTATAGAAACTATGGAGATTTGTTGTACCCGAATTATTTTGGATGATTATGTAAGTGTCCTGTATCATGGTCTGAGGGGCGAACGACCTTTACAACGCGGTTGTTACACCACGATACATTTACATCGCGGTCATTACAACTCAAGTCATTACTACGACTTGCGCTGGATGGCGCTATACACTAAGGAATAGTATGATTTACTATTCCAACACCTTCCCTACTGTTACGCAGGCTGAAGTTGGAATAGTAAATCATACTATTCCTATGTCCAGCGCCTCTAGCGCAAATCGTTGCAACGACTTGCGTTGTAGTAACCGCAATGTAACATACCGCGATGTAAATGATCGCGTTGTTACGTCACTTATTTGTTTGAGGCAGTTTCATACAGCTTTTGTATATTTTTTCTAATTAAGTTATTGTTTATCTACACCCCTCTTGCCCTTTTACAGAGGATGATTTTTACCTCTTGTTGTCCGCCTTGTGTCGGTGGCATTCATTTGTGCTTTAACAGAGGTGAGACCATATAATTGTTTTGGAGTTTCATCAATAGACAAAACACCACATTTTCATCTGAAATGTTTTCCTTGTGTTCAAAACATCAGTGATGCTAATGATCCTGTACTGTGTGACAAAAACAGGATAACACTTTGAGACTACATAAAAGGGTTGATGGCAATATCCCATGTAAGTGTTCTTAGCAGTCAATATCTTACTTATGTGAAGTTGTGTTATTTGTTTCGCCATTTTACAACTGACATGCACAGCGCCGTCTCACTTATCTAGTTCATGAAGCAACTCTTTCATCCGTAGGAAACATTGCTTGCATTACTAAGTTGCCTGAGGAATAGGCTGTAGAGAACACGGCAATAGCAGGCTGCTGCTTGGTCCAAGGTGGGTGTCCTAACATTAAGGGAGTGTACCCTCAGAAGTCTTGGGTTTCCAGGCACCAGTTCAGCTGCAGGATTAATACTGAGCTCATTATAGTGAAATGAGGCAGTGGGCTGACCAAAGGCTGTCTCCGTTGACCTAGTTAGGCATATTGGAACCTATGAAGGAATTATGGACAATGACCTACCTCACGGAGAAAAGTGTAGGCATTTTAATAAATATTCTGAACTGTGACGTTATGTGCCTTAATAGAAACGCCACTAACCCACATTCCTTGATGGATCTAGTACTTTATTTGAAAGTAATAGACAATGTAATTTTCTGGCACCAGTTTTGCATACAACTAGAAGTCTGTAAAACCATCTCCTGACAGGATATATGCAATCCCAATCTTACAAAATTTTAAAGATTAAACAATATATTTTGCTTAGTTTAAGAAAGAGCAAAAAGAGCAAACAATCAATAATCAGATATTTGGCTCTCACAGAAGAAGCCAGAAGAACACAACAGAGAGCTGAAGATTACAATGCTTACTGACTAAAAATATGGACTACGACACTCTCTGTCTACTGTGGAAATACAGTTCATCAACATAAAAATCCTCTGAAAATCCCCAGTGCTCCGGTGCCAAAGCTGATCATCTAATGTGATGACATGGTAAACTTGCTGCAAAGGTTCAACATCAATCTTTGCAAAAGGCCTGAACAGTGGGAAAGTAATAAAAGATTTTTTTGTCTGCCATGTTACCAAAAGGAGACTTATGCTATAGGAGCAGAACTTAGAACATGAAGTTCAATCTGCTCATAAGAATGCCCTTTACGATCCATCTGAAGGCAATCACTCCACAACATATTTTTGCCTATGCGCGGGGAGTTTTATCCTGAACGGAATCATCCTGGATTTATCCAGATCAAGATAGCCACATGTAATTGAAGATTTCCATGTTATTACCAGAACAGACATTAGACAGATAGCTCTTTATTGCTGATGACAACTCAAATTAATTTGACTATTTTTACTGACTTTTCTCTTTCAGTGACGCATTTTGGACATGCCCACTTTGTCTCATTGATTTAATTTGATTTGATCAAATTGGGGTCAAAAGACAATGAAAATATCCTTAAAGACAATCAAAAAAATGTTTATGAAATGTATGTACAGTCACATCAACAAAGGGTGCTAGAACGGGGGGGACATAGTTTTAGGCTGTGTAGTAGAATAAAAACTTTAGGATTTGAAGAAATTGGATAGTTTAAGATGCGTGGAGAGGAGTGTGAAGACTTGATGTCATATCCAAGATAGACAAACTAAAACTGTAGAAATTGCTCATAATATTGCTAAAGTCAAGCAAATCTAGAGAATTTTCTGCAAGAATAATAATGATCTGTTGGTTCCCTCTAACTCCGCTATTATTGGGGTTGGTTCATCCATCAAATAATAAAATCCAATCTTTTAAGGTATGCAAACTACATTTAATTGGAAGCTATTTGTATATTTGTTGGTCATTCCATAAAGCAAACTAGCTTGCATTATTTTGTTACCTGGTGAGTCCATCCTATCCACGTAACTCCTAAAAATCAGCCAAACCAAACTGATTGTCTTATGCCTATAGGTGAAGGATGGGGTATGTGCCGTCCGCCTCAGCAAATCCTGATAAACTGACGCATTAATTTAGCGTCATCCCTCCACCGTTGACTCGATGGAGCAAGTTATCCGCCCACATCTGCTGCCTATTAAGCTACCTCACTATTAGATTACTAGATGTCTGTTGGACCAACAACGTGATTGTACTAGTGGTCTGACTTCAGTGTAGATAGAACAACTACTATTGGTCCTGAAGAATTGCCGCGTGATCAGTCTGACACATACAGACAAGAAACATGTCGACCGTATAGCCACTTTGGACATTATTCCTTAAGTTGCCCTCATTATCAGTTTTTTAAAAAGGGACCAGTGGGCTCATCTGATTAAAATTGTTACTCTGGAGCACAACTGGCTACCATTTTAAATTCTTTTCTTTGCCCACACCTTCACTACATTCGCTTATCTACACCACCCTCTGCACTACAAATTTAGAGATGTCTGCAGGCCCAGCAGACATCTCTTACCATTGTCAGGAACCACCCACCATCTGTTGACCAGCCAACAAACCTTTAACATGTTTTTGTATTTGGTACATTTTGCGATATTCTCTGTAGCTGTAAAATCAATGTAGAGGTGTTATTTTATTTTTAAAACCAATCTATGTACTTATAGGTCGATTAGCAAAATAACAAATCGCAGAGGGTTGCAGACATCCTGCCTAATTATTATTCTTTAGACAGGTTCCGATTTGCAACTGTTAGAAATGGGGGTCTCTCGTTGGCAGTGGTTTACACCCTGTCCAAGTAGAGACTCATTCTAGTCAGGGTAAGGGAGTCACAAAGCTAAGATAACCACTGCTCGCCCCCTTGGTAGCTTGGCATGAGCAGTCAGGCTTACCTCAGAGGCAATGTGTAAAGCATTTGTACAAACATACACAGTAATACAGAGAAAACACCACACTAGTTTAGAAAAATAGTCAATATTTATCTGAATACAACAAGATCATAATGACAAAATCCAACACACACAAGTAAAGATATCACCTTTAAAAGGTTCAAAACATTCAGTCCATAAGAAACTATGTATGAGTCACTTTTACCACAAAGTACCTGGAATGCGTCATCAAAGACGAAAACAGGGGTGGCTCGCTCATGTGGGCAGGGAAGTGTCGCCCCACTGCTTTCTCGCAGTGCGAGAAGCAGAAACATAAAATGGTATTATAAATACCATTTTATGTTTCTGCTTCTTGCACTGCAAGAAAGCAGAAGGGTTTAGTTGGGAGCGGGTGGGTGGGCGGGTCTGCTTGAGGGCAGGGGAGGAGTGGCTAGCCCAATGCTGTGGGCCCTGACTGTTAGGTCGGCCCTCTGGGGCCGACCAAACCAGTCATGCACACTCTCCCTTTTCTCCATATAGGCTGCATGCAGCCAACATGGAGAAATTGGCCTCCCCATAGACGCCACTGTGGTCGACGTCTCAACCAATCACAACACTTCCATTACAGTGCTTAGGGAAGGGCTTCTTGTTCCGTGGGACCCGGCTAGAAGCTGAGATAGCGCGGGACCCGGGATGGTAAGTTTATTTTTTTTAAATTAACCTTCCCTCTGCGCGAACCCCCGCGCGACCTCCCCACCCACCCCATGCTCGCGATTCATGCAGGCCGCGACTGCACAGGGGAGGCGAAGCAAAAAGTGATGCATCAGTTCAATACTCCCAGGGGAGGTCATATGTTGATTCCTTACTACCAGCAGAGGGATGCGTCGATTCCTTACTGCAGCACAGGGGAGGTGATGCTTCGATTCCTTACTGTCAGGGGATGTACTGCTTTGATTCCTTACTGCGAGGGGTGGGGATGCTTCAATCTCATTGCATGCGTCCTCAGTTCCTTACCACTGGGCAACGTTGATGAAGAACTTGGTGAACAGGAACAATGCACCAAAATTCCAGATGCACTGGTTTCGATGCGGCGGCTGCGGAACAGGAGAAGCGTTGATTTCCCATCTGCGAAGCGGGTGATGCGTTGATTTCTCCAGTTGCTCAGCAGGGCCTGCATCGCAGTCGGAGCGGGTGCCACGGAAGTCGGTGACATGATTCTTGGAACTGAGGCTGCAGGGATCTTTCAGCCACAGGCTGGCGCTGTGTCAATCCTTCGGCTCCACTGTAACAATGCATTGGTTTTTCAACCTGCATCAGGAAAAACAGGCACTGGAGGTTGGTGTGTGTATTTCCTTAGTCCTTTTCAGCAAAAAACACCTCCATGGGTCTAGAAATGGAATTGGCACCACTTGGCATTTTAGAAATCCCAGCAGAGGAGTTCAGGGGCTGCAGGTGAAGTCTTTGATGGCCCTGAGACTTCTTAATAGTAGACAGGCACACAAAAGCCTTTAGGGAGCCTTGGTAAACAGGACGTAGAAAGCAAAGTCCAATACTTTCACTGCCCAAGACTGAAGCAGCAAGCAGCAGGCCAACACAGCAAAGTGGAAGCCCCTCCTGATAGCTTCTCCGGCTCTACATGTTATTTTATGTTATGTTATGTTAAATTAATTTTATACAGCGCACAGCTACCCAACAAGGGTTTCCCAGCGCTAAATCTGACAAGGGACCAAAAGCAATAAAATAAGATCAGAGATACAGATTAAAATTATTGATTAAATATCCATGTTTTTAAAAGTTTACGAAAAATCAGATATGAGGTTTCATTGCGAATTGCAATGGGAAGGGAGTTCCAGAACACTGGACCAAGACAGGCAAATGACCGCCCACCCATTCTTTTAAGTTTAACACTAGGCACCACAAATTTACCCTGAGTGGCCGAGCGAAGCACACGAGAGGGCTGGTAAGGGTGAACCAAAATTTGTAAGTATTTCGGAGAAGAACCAGTTTTAATTTTGTACATATAACTCATGTCCTTAAACTTCACACGGTTTTCCACCTTAAGCCAATGAAGATGACACAGGGAACTGGAAGTTGAAGAGTTTATAGAAAGCCGGCATAGCAGCCTGGCAGCAGAATTTTGGACCACTTGTAGTTTCCGTGTAACATCCTTATTAGATCCCAGATAAAGGATGTTTCAATAGTCCATTCTTGAGGTCACAAGCGCCTGGACTACGGTTTTCTGGGTGGAAACCGGAAGCATCCAAATAATTTTTTTCAACCATTATAAGATGGTAAAGCAGGTGGTAGCCACCTTTACAGCCTGCTGCTTCATAGATAGTTTATCATCAATCAGGACTCCCAAATTGTGGACATAGGCAGAGGGCTGAGGAAGATCACCCATTTTGCATGGCCAATGCTGAGGGCCCCCGAGATATTTTTATTTTTCCCCAAAATGAGGACCTCGGTTTTTTCGCCGTTAAGCTTAAAAAGATTAGCTTGCATCCACGATGCAATATTTCTTAAACCAGTCTGAAGCACTGAAGGTCCACACATCTTTTCCGTGGAAAGGGAAAAGATGATCTGGGTGTCGTCAGCATAAGAAAACAGGCACAGCCCTGCTTCCTCTGCTATTGTTGCCAAAGGTTTAATATACAGATTAAACAAAAGAGGACTCAGGATAGAGCCCTGGGGTACCCCAAAGGAAGAGGGGTACTGGATGAAAAAACTTGAAATGTCCGCTTGGCAAGAAAAGACGAGAGCCAACCAAGTGCTGAACCAACAATGCAAGAGGATTGTAAAGATATAATTAACACGGTGTGGGACACCGTATCAAATGCAGCGCTCAAATCGAGCAATATAAGAGCTACGGTGTCCCCAGCTGTCATGATCTGGGACGTCGCGAAGCCCCGCCGTGAAAGAACGGACTCCAACACCCAGAAACCCAGGCGCCTACCGGCAACACGGGACCTCCGGAAGCGCATAAAGCGCGGAACCACCCATGAGGCGGGGCCAATGATTCCCATCGTCTGGTTCGTGTACGACTCGGAAGCGATCTCCGGCTCGCTTCGTTCCCGCTTGGTTTTCTCCGGGTCCAGTCCGGCGAGACATCCCTGCAAGAAGACTCGTGGCCGCGTGGGAAAGCCCCCACCGTCTCTTCCATCCACGGCAGCAGGCAGCCTCAACCTTGCAGTCCGCACAGGCTCCCAGCCGCCCAGCCGCCCAGCGAGACTCCCTCCTCTCGGTGAGTACACTCCCGGCGCTCCTCCGCCCAAGGATTCCGGGCGTGACGTAGAAGCGGCGGGTACACTCACCGGTGGAACTACAGGTCCCTCCGTGCCAGGAACGGAGGGGACCCCTTCAGGCTTCTGGTGCTCCTCCGCCCAGGGATTCCGGGCGTGATGTAGAAGCGCCGGGAGCACTAGCTTGATACACCTCAGGTCTCTCCGTGCAGGAACGGAAGAGGCCCCGATCGATTCCCAGCGCTCCTCCGCCCTAGGAGGTTCCGTGGGGGCGTCGAGTGGTAGCGCCTCCGCAAGTCAACCTTAACTCTTCCTGAACCTCGGCCCTCCTTCCCTACTACCCGTGACGTAACGAGGTGGTCCCGGAGAAAGGCTCCCTGACTTCGCTCCGCATTTCTCCACATCCTCAGCATTTTCCCGATCTGCACCAGGGGCCCTGGTGTCCCGCGGAGCGATACGGAGGGAGGAAGGGTCCCCAGGTACGCAGAGAGACTCAGGCCAGGGGTGGTGGTGGGACCCAGAGGGTCAGCCTTGGTGTAATCCATCTCCTTCTCTCTTTGCAGGTCTCCTTCCCCGCTGTTCCTACCCTTCCTTCCCTCGCCCACCTGTCTTCTGAGTCCGTGAGTGTTATACATACGCCGGACTGGGGACGGATGGGTGGTGGACCCATACCTAGCATCGGCGTCATCCCGAGGAGAAGATCCCTGGGAACCGTGACAGAATCATTGGCCCACGATTTTTCCTCCTCCTGATCACGTCGGTGCGACACCATGGCCACCTTGGACGACGTGTTGGCCGCGTTGGCCCAAGTGCAACTAGAATTGGCGGCTTCCCGGGCAGACTCCGCCGCGCTGCACTCGCGCTTGGACCGCATGCAGCGTAATCCCTTCGAAGCGGGGCCTGTCCCCCCTGTCCCTACCCCCCAGGTGGTTGTAGAGATGCCAACACAAATCCCCTTGGCCCCCCCAGAACGGTTTCACGGGGATATACAGAAGGTGCAGGTCTTCCTGACGCAGATACAGCTACACTTCCACTGCAAGCCGAAACTTTTCCTCACCAATCAGGCCAGAGTAGCATTCTTGATCTCCTACCTGACCGGAGAGGCAGCTCAGTGGGCGGTTCCTCTCGTGAGGAGAGACGATGCCCTCCTATACGACTGGGATTCCTTCCGGCAGGAGTTCGAAAAGACTTTCGACCGCCGGGCCGACACCTTTTCCGCCGATCGTGACCTCCTTGACCTTCGCCAATCCAGTACGGATTACTTGGGGTACGTCAACAGCTTTCGCCGGTTGGTGGCCGAAACCAACTGGCCTGAGTCAAAGCAGGCCGCGATTTTCTACCGAGGGTTGACGGAGGAGCTAAAGGACGTCATAGCCCAGATAGACCCGCAACCAGTCACTTGTGCTGCCATGATTGAGCTGGCTTCCCGGCTAGAATACCGGCTCCGAGAGAGAAAAGGGGACCACAAAAGAAAGGACAAAAACCCTTCGCCGTTTGAGCCTCCCCGGTTGTCGGAGCAGGCATCGCCCCGAGGTGACCCCATGGAGATCGGGACGGTGAGAGCGTCCCTAACCCTTACCGAACGGGATCACCGTCGGAGACAGGGTCTCTGTCTCTACTGCGGCAAGAAAGGCCATTTCTTGCGTGAATGCCCGGTACGTCCAAATACCAATAGGCCAAAGGCCAACCTGACGGCGGCCTGTCTTGGGGAAACGGCGTCGGAAAACCAACGCGCTTGAAGGGTCAGGGAAGGAAGCCTTCAAGCTGTCATTTCATTCCTTCCCTGGAGGCTGACGGCACCAGAGAACCCGACCACCTGTTTCTCACCGTGCAGGTGATCCTCGACAGGGGCCCCATAGATGTGAGGGCCATGATTGATTCCGGAGCCACGGGCTGCTTTATGGACATCAAGGAAGCGGAACGGTTGAGGATCCCGCTTCGCACGAAAACCACTCCCGAGCTGGTGTATGCAGTCGACGGCAAAGAGCTGGAATCCGGTCCCATTCGTCACGTGATCCCATCCTTGTGGATCACCATAGGAAGAGACCACGGCGAATGGCTCGCGCTGAACATCCTCAAAGCGCCGAGATGCAAGCTCATCCTTGGGCTTCCATGGTTGAGGCGACACGAGCCGTCCATCCACTGGTCAACCAACACGATCACGTTCGGATCCCCGTTTTGTCAGGCCCAGTGCCACCTACAGAGGGCCCCGGTGGATAAAGCCGAAGCGGGCTCGCACCACTTGGCCACAGCCGCAGAGAAGGAAGTGACTCTCCCCGACTGCTATGCCCAGTATGCGGAGGTCTTCGATAAACAAAAGGCCGAAGAGCTGCCACCACACCGCGACTACGACTGCCGCATCGACCTGGTTCCAGGAGCCGCTATCCCGTGCAGCAGAGTGTACGCACTAACGGGCCCCGAAACCTGCCACTTGAGAGCGTACTTAGATGAGTATTTGAAACTGGGGTTTATTCGCCCCTCGAGTTCCCCAGCGGCGTCACCCCTGTTCTTCATACCCAAGGCTAACGGCGAGCTTCGCTCCTGTATCGACTACCGCTTTCTCCACGCCCTAACCATCAAGAACCAATACCTCTTGCCGCTCATCCCGGTGCTATTGGAGCAGGTCCAAGGGGCGCGGATCTATACGAGGTTGGACCTCCGGGGGGCATACCATCTGGTACGGATCCGCGCGGGCGATGAGTGGAAGACCGCATTCAAGACAAGATTCGGCTCGTACGAATACTTGGTGATGCCCTTTGGGCTTTGCAAAGCCCCGGCAGCGTTTCAATACTTCCTCAACGAAGTATTGAGAGAGTTCCTGGACCGATACGTCGTAGTTTACATCGACGACATCCTGATCTTTTCGTCTGATCCGGAGGAACATGTCGGTCACGTTCGGAAGGTGTTGGCGGCCCTGGAAAGAAACCAGCTGTTTTGCAAACTCACCAAGTGTGAGTTCCACGTCACCACGGTGGAATTCCTCGGTGTCCTGCTCACTCCAGAGGGTCAGATCATGACTGAGCGCAAGGTGCAGGCGGTCGCCAAGTGGAACCAGCCGACATCCGTGAAGGAAATCCAGAGCTTCCTGGGTTTCTCCAACTTCTACAGGAGATTCATCCATCAGTTCTCTCACATGGTAACCCCGCTCACCAAGCTAACGCGCAAAGGGGCTCCCTTTCTCTGGTCCGCTGAAGCCCAGACGGCGTTCGAACAACTTAAGAGAGCCTTCACCAGTGCCCCCATCTTGCGACATGCCGACCCTGCTCTTCCGTTTCTGGTCGAGGCGGATGCTTCTGACGAAGCGGTGGGCGCAATTCTATCCCAGCGCCAACCGGACACCGGTGTGCTCCACCCGGTCGCCTACATGTCCAAGAAACTGAGCCCGGCCGAACTCAACTATACCATCTCTGAGAAGGAGTTGCTCGCCATTCGGGAGGCGTTCCTGGAATGGCGGCATTGGTTGATGGGGGCCCGGCATCAGGTGACTGTGTACACGGACCATCGGAATCTCCAATTCCTACGGTCTGCCCGCCATCTCTCTCCCCGACAAAAGAGGTGGATGCTCTTCTTTGCGGAGTACCATTTCTTGGTCACCTATCGACCAGGAGCGCTCAACCGAAAAGCCGACGCCCTGTCACGCCAGAATTCCCAGGGCCTTCCAAGGGGAACCCCAGAACAGTCCATCGTCTCACCAGAGCAAGTCGTAGGCAGCATAAAAACCGACTTGTTCTTGCAGAAGGTGAAACAAGGACTCCGCACCTTCGCCTGGACCACGTGGTTGAAGAGCCATAAGGAATGGCGCCTCCACCAGGGTCTCCCCCTGTGCGGCTCCAGGCTCCTCGTACCCACGCCCCGGGTTCGGAAGCTCATTTTCACCTGGTGCCACGATCTGCCCTGTGCGGGGCACATGGGAGGGACCAAGACCTTGGAAAGGGTGCTGAGGCAATTCTGGTGGCCCTCCATCAGACCGGACGTGTTGCAGTGGGTTCAGCTGTGTGCGATCTGTGCGCAAATGAAAACCGACCATCAGAGGAAGCAGGGGCTCCTAATGCCTCTTCCCACACCGATGAACCCCTGGGAAAGGATCTCGATAGACTTTGTGGTGGGGCTACCGACGGACCAGGGATGCACCGCCATTATCGTGGTGGTGGATTACCTCACCAAAATGGGACACTTCATCGCCTGTAAACAAGTCCCCACTGCAGGGGTTTTGGCATCTCTCCTGTTGAGACACGTTGTGAGGCTTCACGGACTCCCGTTAGGGATCGTGTCTGACAGAGGCTAGCAGTTCACGGCCAGGTTTTGGAAGGTGTGGTGCGAACAGCTCAGCATCTGCTCTTCCCTCTCCACGAGCTTCCACCCTCAGACGGATGGCCAGACCGAGCGACTCAACCAGACCCTCAAACAGTACTTGCGCTGTTATATAGATCAGGCAGCGAACTCGTGGGTGGACTTGCTCTGGGTGGCAGAAGTGGCCTACAATAACGCACAACACTCCGCTACACACCACACTCCCTTCTTCCTCGCTTCCGGGTTCCACCCACGCTTTATCCCCTTCATACTCCCACGAGAGACCACGTCTCTCCCCAATCTCCAGACTCGGCTCAGCGCCATCCACTCCGCATTAAGACAAGCCCGGACTCACCTTCGGGTTGCCAAGGGGAAGTACAAGGACCAAGCCGACAAACATCGTAGACCCGCTCCGGTCTACCACAAAGGGGACAGAGTGTGGTTGTCCACCAGGAATATCCGCTTCCGGACACCCAGCGTCTTTAACCCGAAGTACATTGGACCCTACCCGGTGGTGCGACACGTGAACCCCGTGGCGGTGCAACTACGGTTGCCCCCTCATCTACGAATTCACCCGGTGTTTCATGTGTCTCTGCTCAAACCTTCGCTGTGCCCGATGAAGAAGGCCCCCGCTCCCGTGTGGGTCCACCATGACCGGGAGTATGTTGTTCGGCGAGTCCTGGATTCCAAGCTGGTGAGGGGGAAGCTGTGGTACCTCTTGGCGTGGAAGGGGTATGGCCCGGAAGAGAACTCCTGGGAACCGGCTTCGGCGGTGCACGCGGCATGCCTGGTGGCGGCCTTCCACCGCCGCTCTCCCTCCAGGCCTGGGGGCCCCGGCGGTCGAGGGGGCACCGGGGTAAGGGGGGGTGTGCTGTCATGATCTGGGACGTCGCAAAGCCCCGCCGCGAAAGAACGGACTCCAACACCCAGAAACCGAGGCGCCTACCGGCAACACGGGACCTTCAGAGGCGCATAAAGCGCGGAACCACCCAGGAGGCGGGGCCAATGATTCCCATCGTCTGGTTCGTGTACGACTCGGAAGCGATATCCGGCTCGCTTCGTTCCCGCTTGGTTTTCTCCGGGTCCAGTCCGGCGAGACATCCCTGCAAGAAGACTCGCGGCCGTGTGGGAAAGCCCCCACTGTCTCTTCAATCCACGGCAGCGGGCAGCCTCAACCTTGCAGTCCGCACAGGCTCCCAGCCGCCCAGCGAGACTCCCTCCTCTCGGTGAGTACACTCCCGGCGCTCCTCCGCCCAAGGATTCCGGGCGTGACGTAGAAGCGCCGGGTACACTCACCGGTGGAACTACAGGTCCCTCCGTGCCAGGAACGGAGGGGACCCCTTCAGGCTTCTGGCGCTCCTCCGCCCAGGGATTCCGGGCGTGACGTAGAAGCGCCGGGAGCACTAGCTTGATACACCTCAGGTCTCTCCGTGCAGGAACGGAAGAGGCCCCGATCGATTCCCAGCGCTCCTCCGCCCTAGGAGGTTCCGTGGGGGCGTCGAGTGGTAGCGCCTCCGCAAGTCAACCTTAACTCTTCCTGAACCTCGGCCCTCCTTCCCTACTCCCCGTGACGTAACGAGGTGGTCCCGGAGGAAGGCTCCCTGACTTCGCTCTGCATTTCTCCACATCCTCAGCATTTTCCCGATCTGCACCAGGGGCCCTGGTGTCCCGCGGAGCCATACGGAGGGAGGAAGGGTCCCCAGGTACGCAGAGAGACTCAGGGGTGGTGGTGGGACCCCGAGGGTCAGCCTTGGTGTAATCCATCTCCTTCTCTCTTTGCAGGTCTCCTTCCCCACTGTTCCTACCCTTCCTTCCCTCGCCCACCTGTCTTCTGAGTCCGTGAGTGTTATACATACGCCGGACTGGGGACGGATGGGTGGTGGACCCATACCTAGCATCGGTGTCATCCCGAGGAGAAGATCCCTGGGAACCGTGACACCAGCATCCATTCGCTGTCGTAGCACCTCTGATACTCCAAGCAGAGTTATCTCAGTAGAATAGCCTGCTCTAAATCCGGACTGAGAGGGGTGTAGAAGGCTAGTTGATTCCACAAAACAAGTGAGTTGCTGATGAATGTGTTTTACCAAAATTTTGGAGTAGGTGAGAAGCATAGAAATAGGCCTAAAATTAGATAACTGAGATGGATTCGCATTGGCGTTTTTTAAGAGAAGCAGAACCATAGCATGCTTCCAATCTGAGGGGACAACGGCTTCTCAAATGGAGGCATTTAGCAGCTGCATGATTAGCATCAAGGAAAATGAGTCCAGCTGCTGCAGCACAGATACAGGGATAAGATCACAAGGAGAGCCAGATTTAATACTATTCAAAATCTTTTTAAAAGAATTAAAATCAAACAGTGTCCAGGTTTCAAGCCTAGTGGAGTTCCTCACCTTGTAGTCAATCATGGGAGGTGACATACCAGATGCCACTGTCTGAGTAGTTTGTAATGCAGAGTATATTTGCTCTACTGTATCCACAAAATAAATGGCGAGGTTATCGCTCTGTTGTTCATTTAAAATAGGTGGGATTGACTGTGTGTCAGAGCCAGCAAGTTTTTTCACCACGCTAAACAGAGTACGCAAACGATTCTCGGCATTGGAGATAGTGGAGGAGACATATTCCTTTTTAGCTAGTTTACAAAGGACTTGATAATGTTTTAAGGCTAGCTTATAGTTGGATTTAGAGTCCTGTGAGTAATTCTTCCTCCAGCTCCTTTCCAAATTTTTACATTTGTTTTTTTTAATTTTTAATTGCTCTGTAAACCAAGGAGCAGGGGGGCGGTGGTTATATTTCTTTTTCGTAGTTAGTGGAAGGCACCATTCAACTGTGTCCGAAATCCATTCATGTATCATACTCGATGAATTAGTTGATATATGCTCAATAATAGGGGCGTTATCAATAAGAGTCCTATTAAAGATTTCTAGGACCAATTTACTTCAGTTCCGAGATTTTGAGGACTACTCACAGAAGTAGTGATTGGAGTCAGTGAAAAAGTACACTGACATTTAGTTGCAAAATGATCAGACCAACATAAAGGGAGAGCAGGATCACAGTGAAGACAAGTTAAATTAGAAAAAATAGTATCCAACAAATGCCCAGCCACATGAGTGGGGCCGCCATTTAGCAAGTAAAAGATTTAAAGCTGCAAAATCCACAATCAGTGTGCTGCTAATCGTGCATTCTGATTTTTCAAAATGTAAGTTAAAATCACCCAATATGGTGAAATTTGATGCTTTGAGAAGATGTAGTAAAAATAACAAAAGAATTTCAAAGATTCATAAAGTGGGACACAAGCCTGTGTCCAGTACATACATTAGGCCAAGAAAGCAGCCGCATTGCCGGATTATTGCTCCCGTATTGCCGGATTCCCTAACTATCGTACCAACCTCGTAACCTCCACGAGGTTCCGCTGTCCCTTGTCCAATTCAAAGACGAGTTACACAATTTCCTTGCCCATCGGCCACGACCCCCGTTTCATACCAACAATACCGTCTCTGATACAACCGCTGCTGCGGTTATTCAGGTTGTACCTTACAGGCATTATTGTCCTTTGTCCTGATGATGATCCTTGCATTTACTTAGTAGGATCGAAACGCCGTCGACACTCACAAATACCCGATATGTTGTAAAAACTTTGATTGTGACACATAAGGGTATTGTTTGTTTGTACTGTTTGTTTTTCCATTATTTATGAATCTTTGAAATTCTTTCGTTATTTTTACTATATTAGTAAAACTCATGACCTCTGTCCGGCTGGACAAGTCTCCCAAAATATAAGTACTGATTGGGTCCTTATTTATCACTAATGCTACTCTTTTTTTGTCTAGGGACGATTGTTGCTTAGAATTACTTAATTCCCAGGGTCCCTGGCAGACTTTTTTCTGGGTGCCCTTGTTGTTACTAAATATATTTGAGAAGATGTGGTGCAACTAAATCTGGCAGTAAAGAAGCCCAGGAGCTGGAAGGTCCAGGGGGGTGATAGACAAGAATACCTGAAAAAGTAATTTGCGGTGTCAATATAATTTTAAATAAAGCTGCTTCAGAGTTTAAAATAGATAAATCTTCCGGTTTACATTGATATGACTTATCATAAATTATAGCAATTCCTCCACCCTCTCCGCTGACCCTGTCCCTTCTGGCTATGGCATAATTAGATGGTAAAGCCGAGGCAATGTCAGGGCCTGAACTGGAGTGTAACCAAGTTTCAGTAAGAAAGATAGCATCAGGATGTTCAATATTTAAAAGGTCAAATATATCCATCTTATGTTTGGGCAGGGAGCGGCAATTAACATTCCAAAAAGTAAAGACTTTACTAACAGCATTCTTACCTGACAGCAAAACAATATTTTCTTAAGGAGGGGGGGGGGAAGAGCTCGTCAAAGTTTCATAACTCTTATCTTTAGGGGATACCGTACAAAACGAAAAATTGCAGCAGGGGCAGCAAAAAGCATCATTAAAAACAGAGTTAACGATACAATTCGGATCTATGCATGGGCGATATTTCAATAACTGTTCAGGTGAATACTTCTTTAATACCGCCAAATTGGGAGATAATTGGCCAGGGTTCGTGGCCATTGGTCCCGGAAGGGCACGGACGGGCGCAGACGTGCTTACCTTTGGCGCGCCGCCGGAGTGCCCGCTGCGCGCGTCCGCTTACTGCTCATTTAAGTAGAGAATGAGACAGTGCGGCATGCAAGAACTAGTGTGCTGACTAGGGAAAGCGCGTGGCACACTAAAAATGGCCGCCGCTAGGAATTTATCGTAAAACGAGCAAAGTTCAAAATGCTCAGTGCAAAGTGGCAATATTCAATTTTTCAAAAGCAGCATAGATTTTCACAAGTAAGGCAGGGAAATACAGTACAATTCATGTGCAAATTTGTCAATTACAATAAAAATCACGCCAGGAAAAAAAACACAATGGAACCTGTCAGGCGGAATGTCAGGCAGAATGTCCTCTTAGACCATAATTGTTCTGAAGTTATGGTGTCACAGCTCCAGTACGTATACTTGTTTCTACCTTTGAAGTAGGCAAACTTCAAAGGAAAGTCTTTGTAATGCACAAGACTCTGCCTTTCGCTGACCTGGCTACCGGAACAATACAGGGGGTTGAGTAAGGACTGGCACAGACCTATTCAGATGTCAGTGGCAAACTCCTCCCACCACACTAGCTCAGGAAGACCCAACAGCCTGGTGATGGGCCATCAGGATATGCAGGGCACACCTCATCTTTCTTTGTGTGACTGTCTAGAGTGAATGCACAAACAGCCCAACTGTCAGCTAAACCAGACGTGGAACACGCACCTTAAAAACCAACTGCACTAAAAGATGTATTTTTTAATTATGAGTTCAGGGACCCCAAAATTCAAATCTCTATATTTTCCCAATTGGAGGTTACACTTGAAAGAGGTGACAAGGCAGCTCCAATGATAACCTATGGGAGAGATAGTCCTTGCTATGGTGGAAGACAACATTAACAGTATTTCGGACATGTACATGCCATACCTTTCACATACACTGCACCTTGTCCATAGGTCTACCTTGGGCCTACCTTAGGGTGCCCTACATGTAGTAAAAGGGAAGGTTTGGGCCTGGAAAGTGAGTGTACTGGCCAGGTCAATGACAGTTTAAAACTGCACTCACAGACACTGTAGTGGCAGGCCTGAGACATGTTTGCTGGGCTACTCATGTGGGTGGCACAAACAGTGCTGCTGGTCCACTAGTAGCATTTAAATTACAGGCACTGGGCACACACAGTCTGCACCATACTAGGGTCTTTCCAGTAACTCAAATATGCCAGTCATGGATAACAAATCAGAATAACAGTTTACACAGGGAGCACTTGCACTTCAGCACTGATCAACAGTGGTAAGGTGCCCAGAGTTCTAAAACCAGCAAAAATGACATGCAGCACACAGTCAAAAACAAGAGGTCAGAAGCAAATAAAAGACATGTGAAAAATACGCCAAGGATGCTAGGTCTAACAGTGACCCCCTGTGATTGGCTAGTATTAAAGTTTTCATTTCCATTCCTCCCTCCCTCCACCGGATGAGTTATGGGCACAAGGTGTTCAGACCCTTTTCCCCTGGTACACCCAAGTGTGAGTGAACTGTAAGGAAAGGTGATGGGGGGCAGACAATCTTAATGTCCTGAGCCCCACCCAGACTTTGTTTCATCAATATTGTACATAATATGTTTCATCAATAAACATGTGCAAATATTTATGAAAGTGGATGGAGCTCATTAATGATGACAGAATGAAGACTTTTTGGGAGATGGTACCTTAGACATATAAAGATTAACTAGTTTACAGAAGAAACTAATAGATTCTATAACTGGAATAGATGCCGAGCAAAGGCTAGTCTTCATACAACAGAATGAAGAGGAACACAAATGCAAGCATACATTTGAAGTCCAGTTTCCAAAAGATACTCAGGAAAATTTGTAATACCAATGCCAAATCAGTCACCTTAGGAACAGAGTTCAAGCGACTCTTGACCTTCCTGGTAGGTCGCTCACCCCCGCTGCAGCTCATCCTGCACCCCCGCTGAAGTGTCCTGATCGCCGCCGAAGTCGAAGCCCTCCACCACTCGCAGGCTTCCACCTGCGCTTCATCCCTGGTGGCCAGTAGTGGCCTTGGTTTGCATCCGCTCTACTGTGCCTTCTCTGCCTGTCCGCTCCTCCTCTGTGCCCCCCTGTCCCCCGCTCGCCGCTCTGTTCTGTGCCCCATTGCTTGATTCTGTGCCCGTTTTCCTCTGCTGTTGCCCCCTTTGATTCTGTGACCCGTTTTACTCTGCTGCTGCCCCCTTGATTCTCTGCCCCGTTTTCCTCTGCTGTTGCCCCCTTTGATTCTGTGCCCCGTTTTACTCTGCTGCTGCCCCCTTGATTTTGTGCCCCGTTTTCCTCTGCTGTTGCCCCCTTTGATTCTGTGCGCCGTTTTACTCTGCTGTTGCCCCCTTTGATTCTGTGCCCCGTTGCTGCCTTCCATGCCCTCTTGATCCTTGCCCCCGCCCATCTCCTTCCCGAGATCGCCCCGCTCTGCTTCCCTGCCCCCGCCGCTGCTTGCCCTGCGGCCCCACCCGCTCCACGCCCATTCGCTGTCCCTGCTAACTAGGCCTGGGCAAAAATTTCGTTCCGTTCGCGGAAATTGCAATAATTTGACATTTTTGCGTTCCGCGGAGAGCGCGAAAATGTCAAAAATTCCGGTTTCCGCAGCTTGGCGATAATTTGTTTCTTGCTCGCGCTGTAAAATGATACATTCTCGCGCGCGCGCGATCGCCTTACCTGAATCCCTGCGTTCGCCGACAAGTTTTCTTGATCCGGTCGCGTTCTCCATGAGATGTTGTATTGTTTTTAGCCATTTGCGCTGTCTCGCGACAGTTCGCGCCCGCAGTGACGTCATGCGTCGCGCGATCACGTCTTTCTTCTCGCGATCATGCACCGCGAGAACAACTCAAAACAAGATGGCCGCGCCCGCAAGCAACCACATGGGTAAGTTGGCGACCCGCAACCATGCAGAAAATCTCGCGAACATGCCGGAAAAAAACTTCCGCATCTTTGCGATATTTCTGCTTGTTTGCGATAATTTTAAACATTCTCGCGATAATTTGCGAAGGTTAATTCCGCAAATTCCGCCCACCCCTACTGCTAACACACCGCCCGCCTCCCAGCTGCCCCTACCTCCCCTCCTCCCCATATATGGCGGCCGCTGCGCGGTGAGGAGAGCGACCCTTGACCTTCCTGGTAGGTCGCTTCCCCCGCTGCAGCTCCGCCTGCACCCCCGCTGAAGTGTCCTGATCGCCACCGAAGTCGAGGCCCTCCACCACCCACAGGCTTCCACTTGTGCCTCAGCCCTGGTGGCCAGTGGTGGCCTTCATTTGTATCCGCTCTACTGTGCCTTCTCTGCCTGTCAGATCCTCCTCTGTGCCCCCCTGCCCGCCGCTCGCCGCTCTGTTCTGTACCCCATTGCTTGATTCTGTGCCCGTTTTCCTCTGCTGTTGCCCCCTTTGATTCTGTGCCCGGTTTAACTCTGCTGCTGCCTCCTTGATTCTGTGCCCCATTTTCCTCTGCTCTTGCCCCCTTTGATTCTGTGCCCCGTTTTCCTCTGCTGCTGCCCCCTTGATTCTGTGCCCCGTTTTCCTCTGCTGTTGCCCCCTTTGATTCTGTGCCCCGTTGCTGCCTTCCATGCCCTCCTGATCCTTGCCCCCGCCCATCTCCTTCCCGAGATTGCCCCGCTCCGCTTCCCTGCCCCCGCCGCTGCTTGCCCTGCGGCCCCACCCCCTCTGCGCCCATTCGCTGCCCCTGCTAACACACCTCCTGCCTCCCAGCTGCTCCTCCCTCCCCTCCTCCCCATATATGGCGGCCGCTGCGCGGTGAGGAAAGCGACCCTTGACCTTCCTGGTAGGTCGCTCCCCCCGCTGCAGCTCCGCCTGCACCCCCGCTGAAGTGTCCTGATCGCCGCCAAAGTCGAGGCCCTCCACCACTCGCAGGCTTCCACCTGCGCCTCATCCCTGGTGGCCAGTGGTGGCCTTGGTTTGTATCCGCTCTACTGTGCCTTCTCTGCCTGTCTGCTCCTCCTCTGTGCCCCCCTGCCCCCCGCTCGCCGCTCTGTTCTGCGCCCCATTGCTTGATTCTGTGCCCGTTTTCCTCTGCTGTTCCCCCCTTTGATTCTGTGCCCCATTTTACTCTGCTGCTGCCCCCTTGATTCTCTGCCCCGTTTTCCTCTGCTGTTGCCCCCTTTGATTCTGTGCCCCGTTTTACTCTGCTGCTGCCCCCTTGATTTTGTGCCCCGTTTTCCTCTGCTGTTGCCCCCTTTGATTCTGTGCCCCGTTTTACTCTGCTGTTGCCCCCTTTGATTCTGTGCCCCATTGCTGCCTTCCATGCCCTCCTGATCCCTGCCCGTCTCCTTCCCGAGATAGCCCCGCTTCCCTGCCCCCGCCGCTGCTTCCCCTGCGGCCCCGCCCCCTCCGCACCCATTCGCTGCCCCTGCTAACACACCTCCCGCCTCCCAGCTGCTACTCCCTCCCCTCCTCCCCATATATGGCAGCGGCTGCGCGGTGAGCAGAGCGACCCTTGACCTTCCTGGTAGGTCGCTCCCCCCCGCAGCAGCTCCGCCTGCACCCCCGCTGAAGTGTCCTGATCGCCGCCAAAGTCGAGGCCCTCCACCACCCGCAGGCTTCCACCTGCGCCTCATCCCTGGTGGCCAGTGGTGGCCTTGGTTTTTATCCGCTCTACTGTGCCTTCTCTGCCTGTCCGCCCCTCCTCTGTGCCCCCTTGTCCCTCGCTCGCCGCTCTGTTCTGTGCCCCATTGCTTGATTCTGTGCCCGTTTTCCTCTGCTGTTGCCCCCTTTGATTCTGTGCCCCGTTTTACGCTGCTGCTGCCTCCTTGATTCTGTGCCCTGTTTTCCTCTGCTGTTGCCCCCTTTGATAATGTGCCCCTTTTTACTCTGCTGCTGCCCCCTTGATTCTGTGCCCCGTTTTCCTCTGCTGTTGCCCCCTTTGATTCTGTGCCCCGTTTTACTCTGCTGTTGCCCCCTTTTGATTCTGTGCTCCGTTGCTGCCTTCCATGCCCTCCTGATCCCTTCCCCTGCCCGTCTCCTTCCAGAGATCGCCCCGCTCCACTTCCCTGCCCCTGCCGCTGATTCCCCTGCGGCTCCGTCCCCTCTGCGCCCATTCGCTGCCCCTGCTAACACACCTCCCGCCTCCCAGCTGCTCCTCCCTCCCCTCCTCCCCATATATGGCGACCGCTGTGCGATCGTGCAGTGGATGCGTGCAGCGGGCTCTACTGGCATGCCGAAGGCGCGTCTAAGGCAAGCCCGTGTGCGCCCGTCCGCGCATGGACCGCGCCCAGCGCCAGAACCCCTGTCCCCCGCAGCAGCCACGAAGACCGCCGCCGCTGAGACGCCATCACCCACATCGCTCTCAACCCAGGAAGGACCCACACCTGCTACAAGGCCGCCCCAAAGCGCACCCACGGTCCCTTCACCTGCCTGAACTGCAGCTTCACCTGCCTCGAAAGCGCCGAGACACCTGCCACGACGGAACCCAACCACCTTAGATGCATCCTGATCAACACCCGCTCCGCACACAAACACGCCTTCGAACTCTGGGACCTACATCACCGGACGTCACCTTCCTGACCGAGACCTGGATGAACGAAGCCTCCTCGCCAGACATCGCCATAGCCATCTCTGATGGGTACAAGATCACCCGCAGAGACCGCACCAACAGGGCCGGGGGAGGAATCGCCATCGTCCACAAAAACACCATCAGGGTCTCAACAAACACCAACGACACCCTCAGCACCGCCGAACACATGCACTTTCAGATCCACATGGACTCCAAGACCCCCCTAAGAGGCACCCTCGTCTACAGACCACCAGGAACCCGGCCTCAATTCTGCAACTCCATCGCTGACCTCATCAGCACACACGCGCTGACCTCCACCGACTACAGACCTGAACTATCATCTGGAGAACAACAACGACAACAACACCTCCACCCTGACCGACAACCTCGCCAACCTCGGACTGAAACAGCTCGTCACGATGCCGACCCACATCACCGGTCACACGAGTGATGCCATCTTCTCCTAAAGCCCCCACGTCACCTTCAGCCACGCCTCCAAACTCACCTGGACAGACCACCACTGCATACACTTCTCCTTCCGAAAAGCCCTCACACACCACCGCACCCTAAAGACCCCCCGCCGCTGCTGGGGCAAAGTCACTGAAGAACAACTACAGACAAGCCTCGCACTCAACCCTCCGACCAACCCCACCAACCCCGATGATGGTGCTCTCACCCTCGAACGCTGCATGAACGACTGCAACACCGCTGAAAAAACCCACCAACAGAGACACCAGCAAAAGAGTCAGCTGGTTCACCCCGGAACTCCTCAACTCAAAGCGCACCTGACGGAAATTGGAAAACATATGGCACAGCGACAAGATGCCGGACAGCCGCGCTGCACACAAAGACGCCATCCGCAACCACCACCACTTCATCAGGATCGCCAAATGGACCTCCTTCACAGACCGCCTTGACAACAACGCACACAACAGCAAGGAACTCTTCACCATCGTGAAGGAACTCTCCAACCCCAGCTCCAGCGCCAACGACATCCCGCCATCGCAAGCCCTATGCGACTCCCTCGCCACCTTCTTTCACCGGAAAATCACCGACATCCATGACAGTTTCAAACCCCGGATGACCCCTGCAGATCTCGCCGCACCAGACCCACCGCACCCCACCGTCCATGACACCCTGACAACCTGGGCCAACGTGAGCATCGAGGACACAATCAAGACCATGGGCACCATCCACTCCGGATCCCCATCCGACCCTCTCCCGCACCACATCTTCAACAAAGCCAGCAATTCCATCGCACCCCACCTGCACAAAATCATCAACCTCTCCTTCGAGACCGCTACCTTCCCTGAGAACTGGAAGCACGCAGAGATCAACGCCCTACTGAAGAAACCCAAGGCGGATCCGAGCGACCTCAAGAACTTCCGACCCATCTCCCTGCTTCCGTTCCCAGCAAAGGCCATCGAGAAGATACTTAACACCCAGCTCACCCGTCACCTCGAAGATAACAACATCCTGGACCCCTCCCAATCAGGATTCCGCAGCAACCACAGCACCGAGACCGCCCTCATCGCCGCCACAGACGACATCAGGATCCTTCTTGACAATGGCGAGACAGCGGCCCTCATCCTCCTGGATCTCTCCGCCGCCTTCGACACCGTATGCCACCGCACACTACGCACGCGACTCCAAGACGCAGGGATCTGGGAGAAGGCCCTGGACTGGACCACCTCCTTCCTCTCAGGCAGAACTCAGAGAGTCCACCTCCCCCCGTTCCGGTCCTAGGCCTCCGAGATCATCTGCAGCGTCCCACAAGGATCTTCCCTCAGCCCGACGCTGTTCAACATCTACATGGCACCACTAGCACGCATCACCAGACAGCACAACCTCAACATAATCTCCTATGCCGACGACACTCAGCTGATCCTCTCCCTCACCAAGGACCCTCTCACCGCCAAATCCAACCTCCACCAGGGAATGAAGGCTGTCGCCGACTGGATGAAGGAAAGCCGACTTAAGCTGAACTCAGACAAGACGAAGATCCTCATCCTCGGGTCCAACTCCTCAGCATGGGACGACTCATGGTGGCCCGCATCACTGGGGACCCCCCCCGGCCCCCACCGACCACGCACGCAACCTGGGAGTCATCCTCGACTCGAAACTCACCATGACCAAACAAGTCAACGCAGTCTCCTCCACCTGCTTCAACATCCTCCGCATGCTCCGCAAGATCTACAGATGGATCCCGACAAACACAAGGAAAACAGTCACCGTGGCCCTAGTCAGCAGCAGACTCGACTACGGAAACGCTCTCTACGCCGGAGCCTCGTCCAAGCTCATCAACAGACTGCAAAGAATCCAGAACGATCCTCGACGTCCCGCGCCGCAACCACATCACCCCCCACCTGAGGAACCTGCACTGGCTCCCCGTCGACAGGAGAATCTCCTCAAGCTCCTGATCCACGCACACAAGGCACTCCACAAGACCGGACCAGCCTATCTCAACAGTTGACTCTCCTTCTACGTACCCAACAGGAAACTCCGCCCTGCTGACCACGCCCTGGCCATGGTCCCGCGCATCTGTAGAACCACTTCCGGAGGCAGGTCCTTCTCCCACCGTGCCCCCAAGACCTGGAACACCCTCCCCCTCTACCTAAGACAAACCGAGGACCTGCTGACCTTCAGGAGACAACTCAAGACCTGGCTCTTCGACCAGTAGCAGCAGCAAGCCCCCCCCCCCCAGCGCCTTGAAACCCTTACTGTTAAGTAGTGTGCTTTACAAATTAAATGATTGATTGATTGAGAGTTAGGGTTTGTGCTCCAACTACTCCACCTCTACCATATCTATTTCCCCAGCTCACTGAACCACAGGAAAATGAGAAAGAGAGCAAGGATACAAAGGAGGAGGATTTTTTGGACATGTTCCCACATTATCCAATGAGGTTGGCGTGCAGTTGGTGATGCACCCTGAAATGGAGCTCAAGGAGGTAAAACGCAAGCCAGCACTGCAGTGTCACTGCCTAGCAATACAGTGACAATGCAAGACAATTATTGCACTTCTGTGGATCAATATATAAGTATGCTGAAGTTCCGCACAGGGGTGTAGAGACTGATATGAATGAAGCCATTTTTTATTTAGCTTGAGACAGACTGCAGTACGGCTGTTTAGAATGGATCCCCATTTTTGTCTATCCAAGTGATGTCGATGATATCTAATTTAATGAGCATTAAGAAACTGTTCTCCAATATTCTAGAAAATCCCACTTGTTTCCAAGAAGAACTACAGAGTGTGACTGAGGAAAGTAGAGCCAAATGGGCAGATATGAATCAGTTGTTGAGATTGATGGAGAAAGTGCATTGGCCGAAGAAGGCCCCTAGGAATTATAGGGAACTGAGTACTGCAAAGAATGCATTATTGAATACGATTGCGGGGACATACCGAGTAAAAACTGATTGGACTGAGATCTCAAACTGCAAACTAAATAAGTGTGAGGTGCCAGCTGATTATTTGGACAGACTTAAGGAAGTGTATGAATGGTATTTGGGCATAGCCTGTCTGACAGAGATGGTTCAGTAAGCTGTAGGTGCTACTTTTGTACAGGGATTATCGTTGACTTTTACCTCCATATTTATTGGATGGAAACCTAAGATATTAGCTAAACTGGTGATGGTCGATAACCAATGCACAGTGTTGCTGGAGAAAAGAAGGAAATGCTCAATCGAAATGAACGTCTTTGAAACTGAAAAATATGCAGACCGTAATTAAAAGGAATTGAAAAGTAGACCGTCAAGGCAGCAATGGCAAAGGAGGGTAAGGAGGTTAAATATTTGGGAGGGGAAATGTAAAGTGCTGAGATGCAGTCCCAGGTGCAGGATGTTTGTGTTTCAGTTGTGGCCAACTGGTGCACTGGAAATGAGATCGTCCAAATACTGCTCCTAATACATCAGGACTCTCTGACCATCCTGGCTGTCATTGGGACAGCCCAAGAGGTTCAGACTGTTATGAATACCCTAATACCTTTAGATCAGAAGGGCTATTGTGTGAATTGTGTCATTTACACACTACTTGCCTTTTTGACATGGGAGCAAGCCAATCCGCTCTAAAAGCATCTGAAATACTCTCTCTACCTCTCTCTGACATGTTCATAGATGCTGTCGTTATTTTTAACCAGAGAGTTCCTCACCATGTTACTGATCATGTGTCCATTTCAGTGGGACCTTTCAGTGACAATCATTCTTCTTTACTTAGCCCAACTTTCTTTCAAATGTGTTAAAAAGGGATATATTGTATACATTGAATTGCATTGTGTTCTGTTCCCCAGAAGGGGTGTTCTTGAATAAACCTCAACTTCAAGAGGGAAAGGTACTTACATTGTTATGTGAGGGATTGAGTTGTCAAGAGGAAGCAGACAAGATTGCCATATCTTCTGATTTAATAGAATTCATAGGTACCACATTATAGCCCAAAGGAACCAAACATGTGGAATTCACCTAATCGATGGAGACGGTAAAGGTCAACGTCGTTCCTCAAAAGAAGCTACCTACAATAACCCAGTACCATTAAAACTCAAGGCAGAGGATGGGATCCACCCTGTAATAGCAGATCTGATCAAGCAAGGGGTTTAAGGACCCATTGTTGGTATATGTAATACCCTGATTCACCTGATAATCAAGCCAGGGAAAGCCAATGTGTACAGGTACATACGCAAGGCAGGGAAAGCCAAAATGTGCATGTTCATTCAAGACCTTGGGGCTATTAATAATGTGGTTATCCCAAGTTTCCCTGTGGCCCACAAACCTGACGCCATTCTTTATTGCATCCATGCAAATGGTAGGTGTTTTACTCTGGTGAACCTTTATTCCGCTTCTTCTCCCTTTCCATACATTAGGAGGGTCAGTACCTCTTCTAATTCACATCCGTGGGGTCTAAGCTATGGTTTATGAACCTGACTCTCTCAAGGATTTAAAGAGTCTCCTCAATCTGCCCCTAAGCACTAAAGAAAGATTTGGACACTTTGGGTTTCTCTGGGTAGTACCCTACTTCAGAATGTACATGATATACTTTTGGCATCTGTTACTCTAGATCATTACAAGGAGGATTTAGCCTTCAACCTCACCGAATTGGCTTCTAAAGGGCACAAAGGTTCATAGGAAAAATTGCAGTTCTGCCTTCTCTGTTTAAAATACCTGGTAATGAAATCTCTGCTGGAAAGCACCATTTGTTGTCTGAATGAGTTGAAACCATTCGTAAGGTCTCCCGCCCTGTAACTTTCTCTCAGGTATGTCCCTTTTTGGTAATGGCTGGGTACTGTAAACTGTGGACTCTGGGCCACACAGAAATGGCAAAACCTTAGCAAAAGTATGTTTGAAAATATAACCATGAACGCATGCCGTGTTCTAGTGAAGCCAAAAACGTATTTGTAAAAAATAAACAAGCTCTAACTTTCACACATGCGCTAGGGCTCCCTGATCATGCCAAACTATCTACTTTGTACGGTCATGAATGAAATGGATTCACACTCAGAATGTCGTTGCAAAGTTATGGGGGCCAGAAAAACCTCATAGCATATTACTCTTCATGTCTGGACCCTCTCACAGTTGGGCTCCACTGTGGAAATTTAGCTTGCAAACTGAACATTATCTGCGCCATCTTGCCTCTCCCCAGCGCCACGCACAGCGAATGCACGGCCGCCATTTTAGGCACCCCACTCTCTCCCCGCTCATTCTCGATCACCAGCGCTTCCCCCTGGCGCTGCGAACATCCCCCTCGCGCCGGCCACCCCCGCTCTCTCATACACGGGCCATAAACCCTCTCCTTCAGCGCGACCCTGCTACGGAACCACATCCGACCGACATCCCATACATGGTCATGCCGCTCCTTTGATAACCTCCTTCCTCTGCGCCCCATTGTCCGAACTGGTCCCAGGCCATCACCTAGCCCTGCGGATGCAGTTTATTGCCCCTACTGTAAGGGAAACACCCCACATCAAAGGGATTACAGTGGATCAAAGCCCCTACCCCCTGAGACCCGGCCGGTCGCACACACCCCCGGGAATTGGCGGAATTTCCTGCTGCGCGATAGCCATCTCCCACTGCGGGTAAGGTGGGAACCTCTACTGTAACTATGTGTGGGATCGGATCTGAGCCGGGGCTTCAGGGGATGTTCTCTCATGCATCAAGAGAATCTCAAGAATGTACTATGTGTAATAAAGCAATAAACCGGTGTATAAGAGACCAGGTCTCAGAGATGCAGTTAGAGCACCTCGTGACGATACCTTGCTGTCTGATCTGATGTGTTCTGCTCCGACGGAATAAAACTTTGTTTCCTGCCTTCCAGTCTCCGGCGCCTGCCTCTTTCATTGGTAAATTATCGAGTGGTATGAGAGGCGATTACCGCCGGGCAAATACTTGAAAGGTTATCGACTGAAACTGCCGCTACCATTTAACAATTGGCGTCCCAAACGTGGGGCCCATCAGCGACACGTGGATCCATTGGGAGAGGTCCCGACGACAGAGTGAACGACTGCAACGATCGGGAGAGCTCCTGCCCAATAGACCCTCGTCTGGCAGCCGATCATCCGAACTTCACTGGTTCCGAGCAGACCTCTCTCGAGTGATCTACGGTCCTGACTGGGAACCATCAGGAGTGCCGCGGCAAATACGGAGAGTAGAGGACGATCGGGCGCTGGAGGCGGAAGACGAGAAACTGTCCACGCGGTCCGGGTAAGGTCGTGATACACGACAAATTGCGAAATAATTGATTGATTGTCCGAAGCTTTTGAATACTAGTATTACTCATTGATTGTGCTCATTGATTGTTCTCTTTGAGATATTCGCTGTCTACAAACGGGGAGGAGTAGAAATACTCTCTCTCTCTCCCTTTGCAGATAGTGAAGGGTAGGTAACGCAGACTTTTGTCCCCGTTGAAACCCGTCGTGCCTATCTTTATCTCCCCACTGATTGATTGTCCGAACATTGATTGTTTTGAAGAATAGTGCTCTTTGAGATATTCTCTGTTTGCAAATAACGTAGAATAGAAATATTCTGTCTAGTCTTTGCAAATAGTGAAGGGTAGGTAATGCTGACTTTTGTCCCCGTTGAAACCCGTCATGCCTATCTTTATCTCCCATTGATTGATTGATTGATTGATTGTCCGAACACTAGTTGTTCGATATTGGTTCTTTGGAGGTATTCTCTGCTTACAAATAACGAAGAATAGAGATATTCTGTCTAGTCTTTGCAAGCAGTGAAAAGATAGGTAGTGCTGACTTTTGTCCCCGTTGAAACCCGTCATGCCTATCTTCTCCCCACTGATTGGTAGTTGGTTCTGCCCGGACCGCTTATTAGAGGTGAACCATCCGGCTCCACTGGAGGGCACCCCTAATAAGGACATGTTCACTAAGTATGGACTAGTCGCCGTAGCTTATACCAAGCTATGGCATAAATATACAAAGAAGGACCCCGAGAGTCAGTGGCCACTGATGGGATCCTTCGACGACCATAAGATAGAAGTGCTAGAAATAGCCCTGCGTAGCAATAAGACAACGCCTACTATGCTTGACAGTATTGGCATGTGGCGCAAAGAAGCAACGCAACGGAAAAAGAGGGAAGAAGTAAAAGCAGAAAAGGAATTACGAAAGGCAGCTCACCTTGCCGCTAGAAAGTTAGAAGAAGAAATAAAGGAGAGAAGGGAAACTAAACTAAGACAGGAGCCCGAAACATCAGGCCAGTACGCTGTTAGGACCCCTTCTTTGCTCTACCCTGAGTTGTCCTCCAAGCAGCGAACGAATGACGAATTGCTGTTAGGTCCCCCGATCATTTACATGCCCCCTCCATATGCACCCTCCCAGTTAGTGGTGCAACACCCACAACCCCCGAACCTGAGCGAAAGCAGTACAGGGGCCTCGGTCATCACGGCCTCCGCGCCGGCCGAGCCTCCTGTGCTGAACACAACGTCGGCAATAACGCTAGATGACCATGAGATGGGAAAGAAAGATTCCACCAGAATGAATCGATTAACGAAGGATGAACGAGCAGGAATTGATAAGATAGTAGGGACACTGGTGGAGCGAAAAGAAAGTGAGGAGTATATAACAGACGTGTATAACTCGTATGCCGACAGCCGCAGACGACACTTTGTCGTACGGCTCTGTTATCACGCCCTGAATGCATATGAGGATAGATACCACGATAAAGGTCCCGAAGGCTTAGCGACCCTATATAGGAAGGTAGACATCGGAGAAGAAAGAGAGGGCGACGTGACGAACCTCTTTACTCGTACACTCGAGGTCTACCGACACCTTAAAGAACATAGGCAGACCACCAAAGCAGAAACCCCCATAGCGACTAAGCCCCAGGAAGGAAGGGCTGATGCCATGATGCCCATCAAAGAAGCTGCCCCCTACTGGGTCCCCCCACGAGGTCAGGGAACACATGACGACATCAACCACCAAGATGCGAAGGGGAGGGTTGTATATAACTGGGTCTACCAGCCGTGGGACCGGCAAGATATTTTGACCTTTAGAAAAACTCTACCCGACTTGAGAAAGAACCCGACTGCCTTCTACACTGAACTAGGTACAGCCTTAGGTTCTACGATTATGACTTTAGCAGATATCGACTTGTTCTTTGGGCTATGTCTGCCGGCTGATGTGTGGAAACAAATCCGGAAAGTTGACCACGCTGAGCCGTTCGGATATACCTGGGTACAACTCGATACCATAGATAAGCAGCGAGAACCAGGACAGAAACCCCCGAAAGCCATATTAGAGCTCCCAGACAAGATTGTACTAAAGCTGAAGACTCTAATCCCAGAAAGAAAGGTAGACTGGTCGATAGTGACGGCTTGCCGCCAGAAACCCCAGGAGGATGTGTCTGAATACTTCTCCCAAATCGAGACTGTGTTTTCCGATTACAGTGGCCAAGACATGACCACCGCAACCGGACATCACCTCTTTGTCCAGAATTATGTGAAGGGTCTGTCACAAGAAATTTCCCAGAAACTACAGACCAGCGAGAGTAGTTGGGCAGCCTCCAAACCCGCAGCAATTCTCCAGATGGCCCAATACTACGAAAATCAGAAAAACGAGAACGATAGGGCGTCAGAGAAGAAGAAAAAGGAACTGAAGGAGAGGGTAATGATAGCGCAGTTGCAAGGGGGGACCATAGGAAGGGAACCCCTGAAAGAGAATTACCAACCAACCGCCCCTAGAAAGCTACCCCCTAGAGACCATACACCTGCACCCTACAACGGACGGAGAGACTTAGATGGGAACCAATGTGCGTTCTGTAGAGGGTTCGGACACTGGAAGTCCCAGTGCCCGGTCCTTCTGGAACTAAACAAAAATAGGGATCCCAGAGACACAGCATATGACCCCAGAAACAGAGGACAGGGACGAGGGCACACGAACGACGCAACCAACGTCAGGCCAGGCAAACCAAACACCTTTGATCGCCCCCGACAAAACCAGTGTCAGCAGTCCGACTACGAAAGCACCCATGACTTCGCATAGGACCGCCAGGGGCAAGGGAGGGATCCAGTCGAACTCCGTGTTGACCAGCAAGGCCCTTACGTCACTGCTAAGGTCTTGGGCACAAAATCTCCATTCCTGGTAGACACTGGGGCGACACGTAGTGCGTTATCCAAATGACTGATCCCTAGGGCACCCTTGTCTGGCTCACATGTAACCTCAATAGGCTTCGATGGAACGCCCTCCACTAACCCCTTATCAGCACCAATCTCCTTTGACTTAGAAGATAACACCACTGACACAACCTTTCTGCTCTCCTCCAACACCCCCGATGCTATTATGGGACTTGATTTGCTAAAACATTTTCGAGCTACCATCAGATGCTCCCCAGACGGAGTTCGAGTCATCCTACACGATAACCCAGATCTGTCCAGACCCTGTCACACACGGCGTATGCTCTCTATAACCGATGCTGACATGTCCCTACTCGATACATTACCTTCACATCTATGGGCTAAAACCGACTCAGATGTAGGGCGCATGGTGATTGACCCAGTACACATAACCGTCCGACCAGACGCAGTGCTCCCAAAGCTTCCACAGTATCGGATATCACCCGAAGGCGAGAAGGCATTGGTGGAAATCATCGAGTCCCTAGTCGAGGCAGGAGTGGTAGAAGAAGTAGTCAGTAATGTTTGCAACAGCCCTATCCTACCCATTGTAAAGAAGCAAGGCGAGGGAGATGAGAAAGCCTACCGTTTCATTGTTGATTTGCGAGAGGTTAACAAAGTAGTCATACCCCAGTACCCCGTGGTCTCAGACATCACCACCATCCTCACCCTGATTCCATCCACTGCCACCACCTTTACTGTTATTGATCTCAAAAACGCATTCTTCTCCATCCCCATCCACCCAGACAGCCGTTACCTCTTCGGCTTCACCCTAAAAGCCCGTTCATACAGATTCTGTAGGGCACCCCAAGGCTACACTGAGAGTCCCAGCAGTTATAGCCAAGCCCTCAAGAGACAGCTAGATGCAGTCCAACTACCCGATGGAGTGGTGTTGATACAGTACGTCGATGACATTCTTTTGGTGGCCGACACCACTCCACTTTGCCGTCGCAGCCACCATTCACCTCCTCCGCTTCCTTGCGGAGAACGGTCACAAGGTCTCCAGAAAGAAATTGCAATTCTGCCAGCCCCAAGTAACGTATCTAGGCCACCTACTATCCAAGGACGGGAGGAAACTTACCCCTGACCGAATTCAGACCATCCTAGAAACCCCTGTTCCCAAAACTCAGAAGCAAGTGCGGTCCCTAGTAGGCCTCACCTCCTTTTGTCGACAGTGGTTGCCAAACTTCAGTCTTATCGTAAAACTTCTGCTTTCCCTGCTGGCTAAAGATGTCCCCTTCCCCCTCCCCTGGACACCCGAATGTCAATCCTCCTTCAAAGAATTACGAGACGCCCTCTGTTCGGCCCCAGTCCTAGGAACCCCAGACTACACTAAACCTTTCTCCCTCTACACCCACGAAAGGGAGGGATGTGCGTTGTCTGTCCTAACCCAGTCCATAGGCCCTAAACAACGCCCTTGTGCCTACTTCTCTGCCACTCTTGACCCTGTAGCCAGAGCTTTGCCCGCATGCCTTCGAGCAGTAGCCGCCGCGGCTATCTCTATCCGGCAAAGCGAGGGGATCGTACTCTCAAACCCCCTCACGGTACTGGTACCCCATGCGGTTGACACCCTCCTGAACCAGACCAAGACTCAACACCTGACTAGCGCACGACTGACCGGTTACGAACTGACTCTGCTTGCCCCCCACATCACATTGAAACAATGCACCACTCTGAATCCAGCTACCCTACTACCTCTCCCTGACACTGATCCCAATGCGCCCCCTATACACGACTGTGTGACCCTCACCGACGAACAGACCAAGAGTAGGGTCGACCTCCGAGATACTGCCTTCCCGGACCCTGACGGAGAACTGTGGGTGGATGGCTCATGCATCAAGCTCCCCGATGGCACCACCTCAGCTGCCTATGCAGTCACCACAGCCCGAACAGTTGTTGAGACAGCCCGCATCACACAGCGATCCGCACAGGCGGCGGAACTAATTGCTCTCACACGAGCCTGCATCCTGGCAGCAGGGACAACCGCAAACATCTACACAGACAGTCAGTATGCCTTTGGGGTAGTTCACCACTTTGGGCTCTTATGGAAAGAGAGGGGATTCTTGACTTCTCATGGCACACCCATCCTGCATGGAGATCTAGTCTCTGCCCTGACCGAAGCGGTCCTCCTCCCCACACGGCTGGCTGTGATCAAATGCCAAGCACACAAGAAAGTGACAGACATTATAGGACAGGGAAATGCACTAGCTGACATTACTGCCCGAACCACAGCCGAGAATAGGTCCACGACCCGTATGTACGTGACCAGGTCACAAGCTGAGAAATGGAAGGATGCTGGGGAAACGATTAGGGACATCCAATTAGCCAGTACACCACACGAGTTAGCTGAATGGGCACGGGTGGGATTGAAGGACGATGATGGTTGCTGGCGGACTAAGGACTCGAACAAATGGTTGCTACCAGACTCATACTTGATCCCCATGCTGACCATGCACACTCCCCCGCACATATAGGGTCTGCCCCCATGATCGAACTCGTCTCCAAAGTCTGGCACAACGACAAGATCCCAGACTCAGCCAAACGTCTGGTCCAACAATGCCTAGTATGCCTCCAACACAACCCTGGGAAAGGAACTGCTGTACCCCGGGGAGGGTTCGGGGTCCCCAATCACCCTTTTGAAGTCCTACAAATGGACTATGTCCAGTTAGAAAGGTGCCAAGGTTTGAAGTACGTACTTGTCGTTGTGTGTGCCTTCAGCAAGTGGGTGGAAGCCTACCCAACCCACGACAACACCGCTATGACTACTGCAAAAGTACTACTGAAGGAATTCTTCCCCCGATACGGCCTTTGTCGAATTTTGTGGAGCGACAACGGCCCCCACTTCGTAGCCGAAGTTATCCAACTCATCTTAAAGGGGTTGGGTGTAAAACAGAAATTCCATGCGGTCTTCCATCCCCAATCTGCAGGTCTGGTTGAGCGACACAATGCCACATTGAAGCTTAAGATAGCAAAAATAGTCGCCACCACAGGACTAAGATGGCCAGACGCTCTCCCACTAGCATTGCTATCAATGCGTTCCACCCCCACCAAACACCACTTAACCCCCTACGAGGTCGTCTTTGGGCGGCCCATGAACCTTTGGACTGCACCAAAACCAACATCCATCCACGACGTCCCGGACGTCCTCATGTCTGACTATTTGTATAACCTAACTAAGACGTTGTCTGTTACCTATCAGCAGGTGCTGCACGCCATTCCCGATGTTTCCAGGGGCCCGGGACACGACATCCAACCCAGTGACTTCGTCTTAGTGCGTAACTTCCAGCGCACCAAGAGTCTGGAGCCCCGGTGGACGGGCCCCCTGCAAGTCCTGATCACCACCCGAACAGCTCTTCGAGTGGAGGGGAAACGCAATTGGCTGCATGCACACCACTGCAAGAAGGTATCACCGACCCTGACAACCACGGACAACATCACCACCCAAGAAGAACTTCGGGACAAAGACCGACCATCCCTGAGCCGCTGCCCAGATACAGAGACACTCGAGTTAGTAAGATATCCTGATCCCACCGTGCCATCCAAGGAAGGGTATAACTTGCGACGAAAGGAGAGAACTTCGGCTAAGCAGACCACAGGCTAAGTGGAAATCTCAGAGCGGTAGCCTAGTCACCTCAAAGGCCACCAGGAGAGAAACTAAGCGAAGTCTGTGGTTCTGCCCGCTACCGAGTCTCTTGAAGGTGATGGAAGCGCCCGACATGAAGATGATGGAAGCAACCGGACGTCCGAAGATCCACTACAAAAACCCAAAGACTGACCGAATGCACAGCTTCAAGACTATCGCACTTTTCATTACCCTTCTCTTTTGCCTTCTCCTCGTGGTCACCTTCTGGATCATGGAGGAGGGCACACCCGCTCATAAGATATTGCTGACCACCGTTCAACCTACCACCACGAAAGAACACCATCTGATCTCACTTTCACCCCAACTCCGAGAAAGGCGTAAGGAGTTCTGGAATAACTCTTTTGTGCAGTTGCTCCACCAACACAATCTTGCTGCCAACGCCACCAATTGCTGGATCTGTGGATTGCTTCCACATGCCACCGGACACTCTATCCCTTTCATCCCTTCACCTTTTTCTGTCCATGGTTCCTGCCTCGCCTGGCTAATCCTCCTGCAAGAAAGCTACAAGGACAATGCCACTTCCGGCAGAACCATGTCACACTTCTACCATGGGTTCTGGCTGAACAAAACTGGAAAAACTTCTGCCCTCTTCTGCCCTCTGAGATCGAACGCTTCCTTTCACATGGACATCCCTGCCAAAGAACGAGTTGAAATGCAGGTGTTCAACAACCCAGCCAGACCCACCTTCTCTTACCTCCGGAAACGGACGGCCGCCACCCTAACAGTGGCCCTGTCCGTCATCAACATCACTGGATTTGTGTGCCTCGAAGGCCTGGGGACACAGCTGGTGGGCCACAGCTCCTGCCTCATCGCCCAAACATTGGACTCAGTTGACCCACCCTCCTTTGTTGCCTCCCCGAATATGTACTTCGTCTGTGGTACTAAGGCCTACACCTGGCTTCCGAAAGGTTGGGGAGGCACCTGCTACATCGCCTTTGTCCTTCCTCCGACATATGTGGCTCCAGCAAACCACCACCGACAGAAGCGGGCCAAAGACATTGTGCAAGCCGACTCCGCCGGGGCACAGTTCATGGACGCAGTGAAAGGCCTTGTTCCACTCTGGGGTCCAATGGCAAACAGCCGTGCCATCCGCCACTTAACCCAGGCAGTCGAGACAGCGATGAACATTACAGCTGGCGCCCTCGCCAACAACACCGCTGAGCTTCAGGCCGTCCGCCTGGTGGCTCTTCAGAACCGCCTCGTTCTAGATGTGGTTCTGGCTGATCGTGGAGGAGCATGCCGCATCATTGGGTCCAGCTGTTGTACCTACGTACCGGATAACTCACCCTCAGTCTACAAAGCAATTGAACACCTCCACAGACTGTCCACAGAGGTCCATCAAGAGCAAGAAGAATGGTCACTGGGGAGTTGGTTTTGGGACACTATTAAAAGTTGGGGATGGAGGCTGTTTTCATTTATCCTCATACCAATTGTGATACTATGTGGATGTTGCTTGGGGATTCAGTGTCTGCCACCTTTATGTTCGCTTTTTATGAACTGCATCTGCCCTAAGACTTTGGACTTTGAAACAGAGCGAATGAAAGCTCTGAATGAGGTGGAAGTACGGGGTATTATGGGGATAGATCCAAACTAGGCAAGCTGGCGAGATATGTTAAAAGGGAGGACTGTGGAAATTTAGCTTGCAAACTGAACATTATCTGCGCCATCTTGCCTCTCCCCAGCGCCACGCACAGCGAATGCACGGCCGCCATTTTAGGCACCCCACTCTCTCCCCGCTCATTCACGATCACCAGCGCTTCCCCCTGGCGCTGCGAACATCCCCCGCGCGCCGGCCTCCCCCGCTCTCTCATACACGGGCCATAAACCCTCTCCTTCAGCGCGACCCTGCTACGGACCCACATCCGACCGACATCCCATACATGGTCATGCCGCTCCTTTGATAACCCCCTTCCTCTGCGCCCCATTGTCCGAACTGGTCCCAGGCCATCACCTAGCCCTGCGGATGCAGTTTATTGCCCCTACTGTAAGGGAAACACCCCACATCAAAGGGATTACAGTGGATCAAAGCCCCTACCCCCTGAGACCCGGCCGGTCGCACACACCCCCGGGAATTGGCGGAATTCCCTGCTGCGCGATAGCCATCTCCCACTGCGGGTAAGGTGGGAACCTCTACTGTAACTATGTGTGGGATCGGATCTGAGCCGGGGCTTCAGGGGATGTTCTCTCATGCATCAAGAGAATCTCAAGAATGTACTATGTGTAATAAAGCAATAAACCGGTGTATAAGAGACCAGGTCTCAGAGATGCAGTTAGAGCACCTCGTGACGATACCTTGCTGTCTGATCTGATGTGTTCTGCTCCGACGGAATAAAACTTTGTTTCCTGCCTTCCAGTCTCCGGCGCCTGCCTCTTTCATTGGTAAATTATCGAGTGGTATGAGAGGCGATTACCGCCGGGCAAATACTTGAAAGGTTATCGACTGAAACTGCCGCTACCATTTAACATCCACCATGTTTACATTCTGTAGTGACTGTGGCAAATTTTGTTGATACTTCTGAAACTATCCCTCGAGTTCCCCTTGCTGCTATGCCCCATTCTTTGTTTGTACTCCTTGCTACAAAAACTCAGCATATCTCCACAGCCCGACTGGCTCAATATGAAATACTGCTGTGTCTGCTTGCCATATTACTCTGACCCACTGTCCCACTTTGAACCCTGCTTCCTTAATGCCCACAAGTGAGCTTGGAGATCTACATGATTGTGTAATAGCCATTGCCCATGTTACTAAACCATGCATCTATAGGACTGATATCCACATTACTGACTGCTAGCTAACAAATATCTCAGGAATGATGAGGGTAGTCTAATTGCTAGGTATGTTGTTTATACTATATCTCAAATTGTGGAAAACTGCCACTTACCTCTTGTGAAGTAGGCTCAAGTTGCAGATCTCATCTTTCTCCCTTGAGCCTGTATCCGAGCCAAAGAAATGATTGTTATTTTGTAGACGGACCCAAAGTACATGTTTCACTAGTGAGTGATGCAGGATTTAGGTTCCTCTAGAAGCAAAGAGGTTTGCTGATCTCAGCTGGAACTCTTACTAAGAATGGGTAATATGTAAAACGTTTAAATGCCTTTCAGGTACCAGAAAAGTTAACAGTGGTAAAGTGCTCTGCAATTCAGTAACCTTATGGTGATGATGTTTCAAGGGGCAATGCCCTGACTGATTCACCTGCTAAGAATTTGTCTCACTTGCAGGAATAAGCCTCCAAAAATGAAAAACAGTTCTGGATCAAGCAGCAATCTAAAAGAGACCATGAGGGGAGGTGTAGAGATAGTACTGGGTTTGTGGTGACACTAATATTTCCAAACTCCAACCTCACCAGGTTGTATAATGGGGTAGCCCATTATGATAGGAATGGCATGTTACATGCCACTGGAACCAATTGGGGTGCATCCTTTCTTTCTTTCATAGCCCAGTGTTATTGCAATCTTGTTCCATATGCCTGTCACACAATATCTGAAAAGGTATTAAGGCCACCCCCTACTGCTCACACTCCTGCATGGGGCCCTTACGTGCACATCCAAATAGACTTTGGTCAGATGCCCAAATTTGAAAATTATTCATTTGTTCTTGTGTCTATGTTTTCGGGGTAAGAGGAAGCATACCCCTGTGCAGATGCACAAGTGGGTACTCAGAGATGTTATCCCTTGGTTCAGGGTACCATACAGAATCAGTAGTGACTGCAGAACCCACTTTGTGTCAGTAATAGTACAGGCAGTTTGCAAGGCCTTAGCAGTACCAGCATTTTCATTGTGCTTATCACCAGAGGCTGGTAGAACACCTTAGGCCCACTTCCAAGGGTCCAGGACTGGTGTGGCACCACTTGGCATGGTAGACTCACAGATGAACGAGTCCAGGTGCAAGGTTGTTAAAAATATGTTGTGTCCCTGAGGGTTCTCCTCAGGAGGCAAGCTAGCTAGCCCTTGGAGTCACTCTGGGGTTCTGAGTTCAAGAGATGCAGGTCCAGTCCTTCGTACTCAGGCAAGAGGGCACCAGGTCAGCACAGCAGGGCAGCAGTCCTTCAGAGCAGCAATATAGCAGGCTGTCAGTCCTTTCAGCAGCACAGCAGTCCTTCTTCCTGGCAGAGTATCGACAGGTCCTGAAGTGTACTGAAGAGTTGTTGTCTGAGGTCCAATATTTATACCTTGTGCATTTCAAGTGGGGAGAAGCTTCTAGAGGCATGCCTTTGAAGTGCACAGGTGCCCTGCCTTCCTGTTTCTGGCTTGAAACTAACTATAGGGGGAATGCACACCTTTGTATGGAAGCAGGACACAGCCTATTCAAATGTGTGTGGGGCTGGCCCCACCTCCTCCTTCTCATCCTACCACCCAGGCACACCTAAGCTCAGCATTGTTTGTTGCTGTCTAGGAGGAATACATAAAGCCCAACTGTCAACTACACCCAGTCATGTGACCCTGAGACAGGCTAAAGCCACTAAATGGCTCAGGCAGGAAAATGGCAACTTCTTAAAAGTGGCATTTTCAAAATTGCAATTTAAAATCCGACTTCACCATCGGTTATAATTTTTCATTACAATTCAAAAGACAAAAAACCTGTTTCCATTTAATTACAGCTTATTAAATGTAATGAGGTAACTTCAATGTTACCCAGGTTAGAGTCAGGCCTTGCAGGAGTGAAAAACGAATTTCAGAGTTTTTCACTACCAAGACATGTAAAATTTAAATGTACATGTGCTTCCTTTCAGTGTATTGCACCCTGCCATATGAACTGTTTAGGGCCTACCTTAGTTATGTTATTTTAATACGTATTAAAAAGGAAGGGTTGGGCCTGGCAAAAGGTTAATGTTCCCATGTCGAAATAGCAGTTTAAATCTGCACACACAGCTGCAATGGTAGGCCTGAGACATATTTAAAGTGCTGCTTGAGTGGATGGCACAATCAGTGCTGTAGGTCCGCTAGTGGCATTTAATTTCCAGGCCCTGGGCACAGGTAGTGCCACTTTACTACAGACTTACAAGTAAATGAAATATGCCAATTGGGTATAAGACAATTCTACCATGTTTTAGGAGAGAGAACAAGCACTTTAACACTGGTTCACAGTGGTAACGTGCGCGGAGTCCTAAAGCCAGCAAAAACGAGGTTAGCAAACAGGAAGGGTGAAGACAAAATGTTAGGGCATAAACCACGCTAAGGATACCAGGTCTAACAGGAGGTCAGTCAGCTGACCCTTGACATCCCTTCAGCCTGGGATGAAGGGTGCAGGTCCAGTCCTCCTTCTCAGCTAGCAGAACAGGCCTTAAGCAGCAGGGGAACAGGGTGTCCTTCTTGTGTAGTATCCACAGGTCCAGGAGTGTACTGAAGAGTGAGTATGAGGGTCCTCTTTTTATACCTGGTGGCTGCTTTGAAGTAGGAGAAGCTTCTGGAGCTTCCCCCTAACAGAGATATTTGGAATTTCCTGCCTCCCTGACCGCAGTCTGTCAGGGGCACAATAGGCTTGTGTGATGTCCCTTGTATGTGAGCTGAGCCAGTGCTTTGAAGTGTAAGTGTGGCAGGTGACAGCTCTGCCCCCCCATCCTGCAAATTCCAGACCCTCTATTGTGACACTATCTGGGAGAAATACACAAAAGCCATCTGACAACTACAGCAAATCATGTGACGTAGGAACTGGGTGCAGGCACAAAATGATTAGGTCAAAACAATGCCAACTTTCTAAAAGGGGCATTTTCAGAATTGTGACTTAAAATCCGACTTTAACATCAAAGAGGATTTTAAATTACATTTCCTCAGACACCAAACATGACTTTCTATCTGCTACTAATCAAAAGTAATCACTTATTAAATGTAATACAACAACACATGCTATTGATTGGGAGAGGTAGGCCCTGCAATAGTGAAAAACAAATTTGACAGTTTTTCAGTACCAGGACATGTAAAACGTAAACGTACATGTCCAAAGCACCAAGGCCTAGGGGTGGTTTAGGGCCTAACCCAGGGATGACTTATTTATATTGAAAAGGAAGATTTAGGCCTAGCAAAAGGTCTATTTTTGCCAGATGGAAACAGCAGTTTAAAGCTGCACACACAGGCTCTAATTGGAGCCTAGGACATGTAAAGGGCTACTTAAGCGGGTGGCACAATCAGTGCTTCAGGCCCACTAGTAGCACTTAATTTACAGGCCCTGGGTACCGGTAATAGCACTTTACTAGGGACCAACAAGTAAAAAAAATATGGCAATTGGGTGTAAGCCAATTTTACCATATTTGAAGGAGAGAGCACAAGCACCTTAGCAGTCCTAGAAGCCAACAAAACAGGTTCAGAAAACAGAAGTGTGAAGGCAAAAACTGTGGGCGTAACCCTGCAGAGAGGGCCTGTTTGAACAAATCTTTGCCATCCTCAGTAAAACGCTAGTAAACAGAGCATACATTAGCCATTGAGGGCCATATGTAGATAGCTAAATACCGGTCGGTAACGGCCGAAAATTGGTAATTTTCCCGTTACCGACCGGTATTTAGCCCTTTCTAATGTTTTAAGGATTCGGTAATTTACCGAATCTGTATTTTAAGAAATCGGTAAAATTCCGACTCGGTAAATTACCGAATCCTTATATCCTATGTAGGGAGCACTCAAGTGAGTGCATTTGTGGTTTAAGGATTCGTTATTTACCACCAACTACAAGTTGATGGTAAATACCGAATACCTTTTCAAAAGCAATTTTGTGCTTTTTTAAAAGTGCCATGTGGCAGACATACATGCCCTTAGGGCATGTATGTGCGCCACATGTGCACACATGCACGATTCAGGGGTGCAACAGGGTGTCAATGTGCCACCCTGCCACCCTTGAATATGCTCCCCCTATTACCGATTCGGTATTTACCGAATCGGTAATAGTGAATGGCTTCCCATTCATTCCTATGAGCCTCCAGGCCCATAGGAATGAATGGGAAGGTATGCCTTATTACCGATTCCTAAATAAAGAATCAGTAACATTCGGTATTTAGGAATCGGTAAATAGAAATTACCTACATATGGCCCTGAGACTCATAAAACTAATTAATGTGTATATTTTGAAGAAAAAAGTGAGATGGGCAATTACGTCTTGGAAAGAGCAGAAATTAATGTAGCCAAAGTCACAGTAAGGAACACTTTAGACAGGCTTCATTATTGCCTGTGTAAAAAGAAGATTTCTTTTTTTTTAGTAAGGAAAATTACATTTTTGTAGAAAAAACAACTATCATCAGATGTGAGAGACAGACAAGGATTCTTCCTTGGGTATCAGGGGGATTTGGTTCACCTGATAAATCCAGTATGACTTGGCATTCAGAGGCCGCCAGATGTGTCTCATTTTCACTGACCAACATTCAGAATATGTGTGCGATTGAAGTGGAATTTTTATTTGATTGCTACCATGACATTTAATATTTGGTTTGTAGATTAATGCGTATTTCTTTAGTATGTTGTTCGTTGCAGCTAATTATTTTCAGAAAACAGTTCTCCAAAACCATGATATTGTAAGCCCACTTAGATCAGTTTTCTGCAGTAAAGCAACATTACTCCTGCTAATCGCTGGCCCTATGACTTTGGGAATAAAAAATTGGCTGACTTTCTATCCCTGTATCAGTTAAACCGGTTGATTTAAGATCTAATTTCTTTTAAGTAAGAGGAAACTCACGGGCAATATGGTTTGTCTCATGATCAGACTGTCATGTTTCTTAATTCGAAACATTCTGTTATAACTATTGGGAAACATAGATATCATACCTTATTTCCTCTGACTTTGCTAGAACATTATTTGCTCTTTATTTTGAATTAAAATAATAATGTATCTTGCTGTGTTTAAAAATGTATGTGAGTTACTGAGAAAGCATGTGCTGTACAGTTTCTGTTGGAGTCCTGCCGACGCATTTTCAAATAAGTTATTTAAGATCAATTGCTAGCTGGCAGTTTTTACAATCCTCATTGATATGTCTGACAGACTTTAGATGTATTTGTAAAATAGCAAAGAAATCATGGACGTCTAATGTCTCATTTGCATTGTATCGTATTATATAATTTGTATAGTGCTTAATACCCTTATGCAGGGCACATGCTTGCCCACGCAGAGAGCACCTCACACTGTGTGGTTGAAATTTTTAGGTTGCATCTAAGAAAGTTCTTTCTCTATTTGTTGTGAGATATATTGTTTACCTTACACTAGACTAATTGCTTACCGTTGGTTGGCTTCATTGCCACTCTTATTTACTTGCTTCCTATTCATCAGCTGCTGAAGACTTTCCTTCATTTTCTTGTGTTTGTCCCTTCCCTGGAGAAAGTACTCATTACGTGCATCCTTACACTCCTCATTTTTCAGGTGCTACTTTTTTCTTTTTATTTAAGTACTCTTCAAGAATGTGCGCATTTTCCAGTTGTATCCTTCATGTACTTCTCTCTCCTCCATATCCCTCTTTCTCATCCTCACTCAGTTGCCGTTCTTGCTACCTTCCCACACCCACTTTGCCATTATTGCTTCCCCGCCACCCCTTGTCTCTTTGCTCCCTAAGCCCCAGCATTCTCCATCTGTTGTCAATTTGCTTCCCCAGATATCTCCTACTCATCCGCCATTGTTCATGTGTTCCCCATCCCCTCCCTCCTGCCGCTATCTGTGTGCTTCCCCAGCCCCTTCTGCCTACCCTCCTTTATAAGCTTGCTGCTCCAGATGGGCCCACCCATCCTCTGTTGTCAGCTCGCTGCCCCATCCTCTCCCACACCCCCTCTGTTGTCAGCTTGCTGCCCCATCCCCTCCTACCCACCCTCTGTTGTCAGCTTGCTGCCCCATCCTCTTCCACCCATCCTTGTTATGTGGCCACTGAGGCCCATGCAAGAACACCACCATTTTACATGCTCATGTTTAAAGTTGACATCTTCCTTGAACGTTGAAACTTTACACACATTTGCATGAGGGCCGGTATGGGATAATATTCTCTGAATTGGCTTTGTTTGCACTTTATTTCTTCATAGGCATATTATCAGAGCCTTAAATATTATGTACGAAGGCTAAGTTCACTGCGCAAATGTTGATGTTTGTTATTGTTGACTCAGTGACAACTCTGTAAAGATAGAATCAATAATGGTGGCTTGGCTGGGGCTTTGGCATGGTAAAAGGGGTGAAGGTTATTATATACAACATAATTCCTTTGTTTAACCCCTTCAGTGCCCATGACGAGATAGTCTCGTCATGGAGCGCGGTTGCGCTGTGCCCATGACGAGACTATCTCGTCATGAACCCCGCCCGCTAATGAAATGCCCGGCACAGGGCGTGGAAAGGGCGGGGCACAGAAGGGGTTAAACAGAGTTTTATTTTGTTTACACTGTTGAGGTCGTCCTATGCCGGAATTCCAGCCCAGCTGAATCTTGTTTACTTCCTGAGAAGGATGGTGCCCAGCTCTTCACCAAGACGGACCCATGATGAAACATACCCACAGGCAACTGGGGAGTTAGTTCACCCTAAGGAATTCTGGCAGATTCACCCCCCCTAGGCATCCTAGGTTAGGGGGCGCTAGGTAGGAGTGTAGGTGTGATTATACATGTATGCTTGTAATCAGTGTAACAGCACAGTGGTTGAATTGTTCATCTTCTTTGCGATTCTGGTACTGCTGATTACTCTATTCTGTTTCCTTCTATTGATCATTGCAGTGCACGTATTTTACACAAGAATCACAATGCTTCCATAAATAATTGAAATGCCAATTTGAATATTTCTTGTGTCTCCCTTTGGGCATGCATAAGTTCCAAACAAATGGGACTGATCTGTTAGCCACAATTTCATTGGGGAGTCGGAGTTGTCATGTTCTGAGGTTGCAATTTCCTCCAGTATACCTTTCAGGGTTTAGAGGTCCACAGGGTGCACTGTGACCTAGCTTAGAGTAAGGCCAACATATCCCGATGCTATACTTGGGGTCAATCTTGCACAGTTCATGTTGTCCAAATGCACAGTCTTACTGATAAAGCATGAACCGTACGACACTCTGTTTCTTCCCCATCTCCTCGAACCCACCCTTTTTTTATAGCTTGCTTCCCCTTCCCCATCCGTCCAGACTCCCTTGTCAGTTTGCGTCCCCATCCCTTCCTGCTGAGCACAGGACCCACATCTGGGCATATCCATACTGGGACGGATAGGCCCAGATGTCAGGTGTGGTTCCCGAAACTGGTCTTATGATGCTTGTTTCTTGTCCAGGGAGGACCTGGCTTGGCAGTTCGGGCTGGTCTGTTCTCATGGGGAGCAGGGTCAAGACTGACTTGTATATGGATGGGTCCAAACTGAAATGGCATGGGGAGCAAAAAAAGATGGATTTAGGCCCATATCTTGGTACTGGGGTTTTTGACATTGTTCAGCATTCCTTTCATGAATTGTTCTTTTTGCATTTGTCACCCCAGGTGGGACGGGGATACCTAGACATGGGACCTGTGCTCGCCAAGTTACTGGATTGAGGCTATACTGGCTTATGAGGGGTGACACCCCGAAACCGGTCCTAGGATGCTTTTTCCAGTCCAGGGAGGACCTGGCTTGGCAGTTTGGGATGGACAGTTCCCATAGGGAGCAGGGTCAAGATTGATGTGCAAATGGCTGGGTCCAAACTGCGGTGGCAGATGAGCAAAAAAAAATTGAATTTAGGCCCAGATCTCTGTACTGGGGGAGGAGTGTTTGACATTGTTCAGTATTCTGTACATCAGTTGTTCTTTTTGCCTCTGGCTGTAGGCAGAATTGGGAGTGGTAATTGTGCTTAATGGATAGGGAACCCAGGTGCAGAAGGAAAATGGTGGGCATAGGTGCTAGGGTAGGGCTCAAAGATTGAGCTGCTCTGGTTGTAGCCTGAGATGGGATTAATGAGTGGGCCTGTGGGTGTTGTCAGTATTTTGTCAGCCTGCTGGTGCATTGACAGAGTTCTCCGGGGGAGTAATTGTGAAGATTTGGGCCCAGTGTTTAAATAACTGTCACCCAAAGGCCTGTGTTATGGGCATAAGTGGCCCAGAAAAATAAATAATAGCATAGGAGTGGAGGGTGTAGGTTCCACTCCTGGATTTATTTCAGGGCAAATTTTGGTGGAATAGGTGTACCATACTGCACAACGAGACACCTAAGTGAGACTTGAGGGATAATGGACTGATTGTTGAAACCAGTCACTCTGGGTTGGTTTGTTAGTGGTTACTAAATCTGGAGATACTAGAGCAGTGGCGGCTCCTCCATTCAGGCGGAGGAACATTGCCCCACTGCTCTCTCAGCAGTGGGAACATGAAAAATAAAATATTAGCACAGGTTATTATTTTATTTTTCCTTGTTGAGCCGATTCAAGGGCAGGAGCCGGGCGTTCCTGATGGACAGCATCAGGGGTAGTAGTGGTGGTCACTGCTGGAAGTGTGCATGTCTGTTTGGCCGGCCGTCTAAGGACAGCCAAACCGACATGGGCACTTAGATCTTTCTACCCGAGCTGTGCTGCAGCCGGGTTGAGACCAAGCATGAGAGCAGTGTCAGGATTGACTTGGCGGCTGAGATCCTTGCACGGACTACCGGGAGTCAAGGGGGGAGGTGCAGAAGAGCACCGAGGCGGCGACCAATAGGTAAGTGCTTATTTATTTATTTTGTAGTTTGCTACCCCCACACTACCCTGCGCTGCCCCATCACTTTTGTTTCACAGGGGCTGCCACTGTACTAGAGTTGCCTTCTGCTGGTGGAATTTTAGAACTTGAAGATGGAAAATGGCCCCGTAGGACACATAGTGTCAGTACCTCATCAGCCCGCTGGGGCATTGGTCAACAGAGACATGTATTTTATAGTGATGGCCCAACAACATTGTTGTGCTAGAGTCAAATAAGAACCGCAAATGCTACTTTTCAGAGCCATTTAAAATGTGCTTTCCATGACGGCAAAGAATGATTAACATCAGTCTACCTATGCATTAGGGTTTTTTCCTCACTCCTTTAGGAATAAAGTAGCCTTGGCAAAGCTCATATATTTGACCGTTGTACAGTTTATGATTATATAACTACTCATCAAGGAACACATTTAGTCAGATCAAGACATGCTTCAAGAAATGCACACTTGCAGGCAGCTATTCATAAAGGTGCCACCTTGCATAAAGACAGCACAAGTCCAGGCTTCCAAGCTCACAGGAAACACACATATAATTATCCATGTACACAGCAATAGAATGAGGAACTCATAAAGGTGCATGCATTTCGCACACAGACCTCACTGCGTAGCTGAGTCATGTGCAAAAGACCCCATGTCACATATGAAACTTTCGGTCAGTGTGGGGGTTTTGGCCAAGTCATTTTTACATGCTTGGATTTTAAGCCCATAATGTAAAAAAAATACTACAGTCCGAATATGCAATATTTTGCTGGTCAAAAAGCCAGACTAATGAGAAGTGCCACACACGGAGTGCACCTCTTGGCAGCAATAACCCTGCACAAATGCACACATGGACAGGCAATGAAAGTAAAGAATGTAAGTCTTTCATGGCAACGGACACTTTGACTTTTCTATACTAAACGCGTTTTGTGTTCATGTTGACACATTTTCGCCGTCCAAGGATTTTGATATATCTTGGCACTTAAGTGGGTAAAGAAAGACAAACTTATTATATGCATTGCTTCAATTCTTTTTCTCTGCAGGACTATCAAAGTTCTCGTGAGTTTTCTTTTACATGTGCCTGCAGAGTGTTGACTGACCATGGTTCCCATGTAATAGAACTCTGTAATAGGAGATGAAGGAAACTTGCTGCTGTTACACGTGCAGGCTATTACTAAAACACATGCAGGCTATTACAACTACAGCCTGCTTCATTTACGTACTAGTGAAAAACACATGCAGGCTATTACAACTCCCGCCTGCTTCACTTAATTAATGCGATGCTAAGACTTCTCTCTGAAAGTGCCAGTAATGAAAACATCCCGTGACACATTAACACAATGTTCATGCTGAATTCTATTCCTCAAGCATGACACTTGAAGACTTTTCTCGGGCAGCCAATAACAAAGAAGGACATTTCTCATCACTTACCCAGGTCATTTAGTCTTAAAGCCTGAAACAGATTTGACATGAATGAAATACGCAAGCGACATCTATAAATAGTAAACTAACAAAGTGCCACACGCTCTTCATACCTATGCTTTAGGAACTCCAGTATTGTATACTATCCAGCAATTTAAACTAGCTAACCTATTTTCTAAATAGTTCATCAGCCTGTGGAAGAGTTTTTTTTATAATGGGTGAGCATAGATACTGGGGTCACTATCCTTCAATGTTTGCTTGTGGTGGTTGTAAAGCATGAACCCAAATAATTTTAACAGCAAAAACCATAGTCCACTGAAGTCCTGCTCAAAATGTTTCGTTTAAGAAGTTGTTAGTGTTGAGGAAAAGGTCAAACTTTACTTAACGGGGCCTCCTAGAATAAGCATCTGGAATTCTGCTGCCAAAGCTTTAGGTCATGGCTTTGATTGTGATTTTGCAATATGGAATGAAAGCATCATGCATTACTTGCCTGGACAGTTTACATTTTTGGTCACAATTCTGCAAAGTAGACAGAACTATACCATTTTTGCATTATGAAAACAATGCCTCACTTCGCAGGTCTGGATTTTACGGGCACCCCAGACGAATGAGCAATATACACAATTTATGATCAGAGAAACTGAGACATTCTGCTAACTAATGAAAATTACATACGTATTTAAAGAATAAACTATCAAAGTCTTATGAAAGGTTTGATGTACCTAGCACATAGGTTAAATTGTTCATAGAAATCCCCTCCTGACTGGGAATTGTAGCAAATAGGAAAACTTCCATAGCACAGAAGCCAAAACAGTAATTTGAATTCGTTTTTAAAACATATTAGTTTTAGATAAAACTATAAGCACTGAAATGTAACATGGTAGCTTCCGCCTCTAAAAAGTAATAGATTTAGGAGTTTAATTAATTGCATAACATACAGTGTTGGAAGCTGTCAATTGTTTTTGAATCACTAAATCAAATATACATTACTAGTATATTTTTATGTGTATCACAAACTGCTGCCCCTATGCTGCCTCTAAGGGCTGTACTCTTTCCCTCTTAGGCATACATACAGTGACATGCATGTGTTGGAGGGGAAATTCTTGGTTAACCCATATGTAAAGAGAGTGTTTCGGAGAATCCATGAAGTACTCCAGTTTTGTCACAGTGTAACTCACGTTTCATAAGGTGAAGAGAATTATTTAAACAGTGTTGAAATAGACAAAGCCCAAAGGTATGGAAGAAGAGGAGAGAGTGCTTGTGGAAGCTGGTCACACATGAACGAGTACAGAGATGAGTGTAATTTGTGTCTGTACAAGATACGTACTCTGATTATTCTGGAGTGAGAAGGATGCACTGTTCAGAAGATGTGGGTAATCATGTCATGTTCTGTACCAGTAGCGAGTGCATAAAGCAGTTTTCCGTGACCGCAGTAGTTTCCATAGATGAAGAAAAACATTAGTTCTATCATCCCTGCACGACAATTGCTAGGGTTAGCAAACCAAAGATCCTAAAAATCATCAAAGCAGGAGTCCAATGTGGAAACGCATAAAGAGCCTCCTGTCGTTAGACCTAAGCGGGGTAATTAAATGTAGATATACTTCACTATTTGTATTCAGCTGATAATAAGAATTGTAGACAGTCTAAAAATTAAATGTACATATTTTGGTTGATCTTTTGACGTTGGCTGCATCTGGTGATGCAAAGTGTATCTCTATAGCTGCCTGTATTGTAAAAAAGCATCTGAAATATTTTTCACACAGTGTACACCTGAAAATCATATTTTTATTCCAGTACAAACCATTCTTTTAGGAACTAACTGGCCTATTCAACAAAGTCTTTTTTTTGTTAGATTTTAGAAAGCTTTATTAAAACAGATAAAGAAAACAGGGTACAAAATTATAGTAAAGAACAAAAAATACAAATCCAGAGGGTAGCAAAGAATATATAAGAAAAAACAAATAGTGAAAAACTCAATGCTTTATACATAATCAGGATCGAAACCAATGTTAAGCGTAAAATAAAACCAAAGAGTACCATAATAAATTAACACTTTTGCTTTTGAAATTTGAAGATGAGAGAAGGAGTAAAAGAAAGAAAGGAGGAGGAAGAGAAAGAGAAGGAAAAAGGAGAAAGGAAAAAGAAAGGAAAGGAAAGAGGGCAAGGTGACAAAAGATAAAAGATATCAGCAATTTTATCATATAATCTAGTAAAACTTTCCAATGACAAATAATACAGAATACAAAATCGCAAATAACAATATACTATCTATAAAATATGAACATTATAAAAAGGAATAAACGCAACACTCACGGCGGCTGAAAAACATAGTTACTGTCCTTGGCATGCAATGCAGAGGAAGAAATATAATTAATGAGAGGAAACTAGAATGCCTCTTTATGAAGAAGGTGCTGCGAGGTGGTTACAGAGGCTGTATCAAGCCTATGATGATGGCTTAAAAGATTTCACCAGGCAGAAAAGGAGACTTTGGAAGCATCCTTCCAATTAGAAGTTATAACCTGAAGAGCAATAGCAATGGTCAAGTCTACAAATGAGCCTAGTTTACGAGCACCCAACCAATGTATTGAGTTACTACCCAAAAATATGGATTGCATATCGAAGGGAAAATTGATGGAGGAAATAGAGGTAATTGACTTGCATACTTTGGTCCAAAAAATAGAAATATTGGGACAGAGAAAAAAAGAAAGGCTATATGTGCCAGGAGTATTCTTACAGGACCAACAGTAAGGAGATAGGTCAGAGCTGAATTTGGAAACAGCTAATGGGGTTAAAAATAATCTCTGATAAAAATAATAGCGGTGTTTGAGTGGTGCTGGCATTGCATGAAGTGTGGTGTATCCGAGTCCCAATGGAGTTCCATGTGTGTATAGAAAGAGTATGTTGTAAATCGGCTTCCCATAAAAGTTCAATGTTGCTTTTGGGACGAATGGGGAGAGAAAACAAGAGGTATTTCTATTTATAAGAGGTGCGAGCAGAAAGGGAAGTAGGTAATGCTTGTGAAGGAGGGTTAGATGAAGAGGAGGAAGTCTCAGAAAGAAGAGAAAGCTGTTGAGCTAAATCCAATCTGACAGAGTCAAACTTAGAGAAAGACGCAACAGGTACGTTATATTTAGATTGGGTTTCCTGGAGAGATAAAAGCTGCTTGTAATGCATTAAGTGTTTAACCAGTATAATCCCTTTGATAATCCAGTCTTCCCAGAAGATAGTATGATTAGAAATTTTAATGGACTTATTATGCCAGATAGAGGAATCCATGAATAACCGGAGTGGTGAACGAGATTTAGAAAGAATCAGAGAGTCGATATAAGATATGGGATGGTAGGGGATTTGAACGAGCGAGGAGGGTGAGTTAAGTTGGCTAATGAGGAGAAGGGGAATGGATGAATAACGGATTCCTCCAATATATACCCTACCGATATAGGAGGGTCATCTGAAGAAGAGAGATAAGGCAGAACTTGACGAATTAAAAAGGAGGAGTTATATTGACGGAAATTGGGTAAGTTGACCCCACCCCTCTCTTTAGGGGCAGACAGAGCAGACAGAGAGATGCGAGGTTTCCGGTTATCCCAGAGAAATGAACTCAAGATACTATTAAGATTCTTAAATTATTTTAAGGGAAGCCGTACTGGCAACATGGAAAGGTAGAAATTAATTACTGGAAGCATCATCATCTTAGAGGTGTCCAGCCTACCCCACCAAGACAAAAATAGAGGAGACCATTTCTCTGCCATGTCAGATATTTTTAATAAAACATCATTCAAGTTGAGTTGGACTGTTTTGGCAATTGAAGAAGAGTATTTTATCCCTAAACAGTAATGCAATTAGTATTCCATTTGAAATCGGTCCCTTCAAACATGCTTCTAAGAGAGTATTTATGTAATGGAAGACTTTTAGACTTAGAAAAATGTAACTTATATCCAGACAGGGCGGCATAAGAAGACAAGAGGTCGATAAAAGCGGGTAGAGAGATAAAAGGATCAGACATATATAACAAAATATCAACTTTATAGGCCGTGAACTAGACTTCAATAAATTTATGAGTAAAGCCCCCGAAAAGCAGGAGAAAAGGTCCAAGAGACAGATTAAAAAGCAAAGGAGACAGAGGGCAACCTTGACGAGTGCCTTGTTGGAGAGTAAAATAAGGAGACTGAAGACCGCTAACGAAGACCGAAGTGGTAGGGGAGGAATACAACAAATTAATAAGGGATAAAATAACAGGACCAAATCCATGCCACTGAAGGGCACGCATCATAAAAAGCCAGTGAATGCAATCAAAAGCTTTCTCCGCATCTAGGGCGATAGCTGCAACTGGGGAGGAGCTTTTGGAAGCAAGATGTATAATATTTAAAAAAAGTTCTAGAGTTGTCTGCAATCGTTCTACCTTTGCTCATATCCAATTAAAAACAAAGTCTTTTTGATGATGTAAAGTAGTAATTTTGTAGTACTAATTTAATGCAATCTCAAATGCTATTCACTAAGGTCCGGGCAGAGATATTCAGTGATCTCTGCATATGCCATGGAAAATTGCATTATGCACTCGTTACTGCTATCTTTTATGGGTGGAGTTCTCTGCTACGAATGCAAAGAACTCGACATGCTTGGGTCAATGTTTTTGGAAAATGAGGGAGGGTCAAGGGGAGTTGTTGGAAAATGTGGACTATCTAATATGGAGTGTGATGAACAAAGAGAAAATGGGGAAGAGAGGGGCATGCAAATAACAAAACACACCTACAAAAGATCCAGTCTGTTGCTATTCACCAAAATTACTCCCACATCTACTTAAGAGCCCACACATCTTGGAGTAAGTCCACTCACAGCTACTGAAAGGAAATCACACATAAATTAATGGAGATAGGGCAACAGCGCAGAGGGAAAATAGGAAAAAAGAAAAGTATTTTATATGGAAAAAATGCATCAAAATGTTGCTAACATTTTTTAAATATATTTTTACAGCAGTAGAAATGTATTTAAAAACATGCACACTCAAGTGTACAATGCTAAATATAGGCAGACATATTCTCTTCAGACTGACATATAGCTACAAGGCTACATTCCCAGCCAAAAAACCTACTAAGGCACGGCCACTCATCTTCACCAGTCATGATTCAACCACATCCATTAGACGATGAAACTCAACACACCGTCAACGAATCGTACACAGACTGCCAATGTAAGAAAACAAGCCAAAGACAAACCAATTGTTTTTATCATGTTGGTAAATGCCTTTCTTACATTGCCCCTCTTTTTGTAAAACAATTACCTGAGAAAGAGAGAGGATCTACACACACAGGATCAACATCTCTGGTATATCCAGGTATGCTTTAGTGGCAAGAAACTGCTTGCATCCTGTTGTGATATTTGACTTGCTTGCAGACTATGAGCAGGAGTTCCCTTCACCTTCAGCTCACTCCCATACCACCCCATCATATGTCAAAATACTGGTTACACTCAACGTCTTTGCAACTACAGCTTTACAGAAGGTCATTATGGTTAACATTTGCATCTGTAAGGCAAGGCTGTCATAATGCTTGTGTCAGGTACTTAGATGCATTACCAGTTGAGTGCACCTGTATATCACCAAGCTGTGGTCAATGTCAGAAAAGCAACTTATCACAAGGGATTCTTTCCCATTGTACACTTTATTTCTAGTCTGAGGTGCCATCAGTTACACCCATGTGGCACTTCAACCACCCAACCAAAGGAAGCAGCATTTCCGCTGACACTCCATCAATGTGTAAGCTGCCTGTGATGACATCTTTAAAAAAGTTTACATTCTTGGGTGCACAACTGCCATCTATATTGTCCAGCAGTCAGCCTTTGGCTGTAAGTTGGTCTTGAGGGATTTTGGTGACATGTGGGTACTAGTTAAGTTTACCTGACTGACACTGGAACTTCAGGTGTACTTTTACAAAAATATGCACTCATATTTGCATCCCATTCCAATACACCCATAATAGTAATGTGGACTGTATGCATGCATGGAATGTCTGTAGCACTCTCATTGTGACAACTGTAAACCAATATACACACCTTAGTTGAAGGTGATGCTAGGTATGGGCCCTATCTCCATCTCTTTCACCCCCTTCCAACATCCAACCAATCTCTTTCACAAGAAGTACAACATGGCATACACTTATGTGTTGTATAGTGGGGGTGATTTATAAATGGGACCCATTCTTGCCCTGGTGAGTGGATAGTGCCCATTGATAGTAATTGACATTCGCCTATGTCCAGTAATTGTGACTTATTTGGGATATCTGCTTTAGATTGTTTCAGCTGAACGCTAGGTGTCTTCTGTTTGAATTTCTGAGTGAGAAAGTTGGCCCATTCCTGCTCCTGAATGTTTGAGATTAAGATGTTTCGATGCCTGGTCAGTTGATTTATCCTTTGCCAAAATGTATTGAAGTTTGGATGCCTTACACTATAAATTAATTTGGACCAAAAGCTCTCCGTTTTCACTTTTTTGAATTCCCATATCTATTTTTTGCATTGTTTTCTTAACTGTAGGAATGTCTCCCATGTTTTCCCTTCATTTTTTTTTATTGCAACTTCCTTTGTGTTCTTTTAAAGTCCCTTTAAAATGTTTGCACTTAGTTTGGTAACTCTTAAATTGGATCATGTCTTTCAACCTTAACTTGGGGTGCTTTCATTTGGTGATAATATACTTAGAAAGAGAGACCAAGCTTGAATCCTATTCATATGTTCATTTGCCAATTCAGCCAGGAGATCTTTTATTGTTGAGAACCAATCTGTTTTAGTTTTGTTTGTCCATTTAAGGCGTTTTAAATTTGTTGAGTTTATTTGGCCCTCTGGTATACTAGTAGACTGAAATCTTGCCACATTTAAATTTAAAATGTTGTGTTGAAACGAGTGATCGATGAAGGTGGTATACTCTATATCAAAGCGGGTCAGCAGCTGCATTAAGGGAGCATTATAATTGTAAAGTCGAGTATCGTTTGTGCCCTTGGGCCATAATATGTTTTTTTTGGGGGTTGTCTTCTTCCGTTCTTCCATTAAGCACTAGCATGCCTTGATATTCAAGGTCTGTTGCTACTTGCTGTCCAATACGGTCTATGCGAGTCGTCCCAGCTTGAGACTGCTGTTGTACACACCAGTACGTGTTGTCTGCTGTCAGAATTTCATCTTCGTCTGGCGTGAATATCAGGTTAGAATTTAAATCTCCTGTCACTATTAGATTCCAAGCAGGCTCGGCATAACGCAGACCTGATATTGTTTTACTTAGAAGAGCATTTTTCACCTTTTTAGTTCGGAGCTTCGGGTTGTGTGTAATAATTGATCAATATTATTGTACTTTTTATTTCTGAGTATAAGTCAGTGAATTTAACTGGTTGTATACTAGGGTCCGGAGATTTCAACTGTTTGGTTATCATTTTTAGAGCTGTTGCTATGTAGACTGTCTACCCACCTATTGCACTGCCGTATTGATTACATTTTTCTGCTGCTACTGTGTAATAAGTGAAACCTGCTATTGGTAGTTCATCCTGTGACCACGTCTCTTGCAGAGCTATAATATCACAATTTGCCCACACCTCAAGTAGTAGCTTTGCCCCAGCTATGTTCCAGGATAGCATATGTATAGCACCACATTCAGAGCTACGGGCGTATCTTTCTTTTGTCTGTCACTCCTCTTGTTGCTACGTATGCTGGGAAGCCACTTCCATTGGTCTGAATTTGAGGCAATTTCCCCGTGTGGACCTTTGGCTGGTCTATCTGGGGTCTGGACTATACCACTCCGACCTTTTGCATTTTGTAAAATTGAATATACCTGGGTGGGTACTGCTGTCTAATTTACTTTCCTTTTGACTTGATATGTTTGATTTTCTTTCAGAGGAAATGGGTAACAGGGTGCAGTAGGAGCTGATATTTGTATACCCCAGACTGCAAATCGATCAGAGCTATTTAGTATTAGGTGTGCTAACTCTGGCGTCTGCCATGTGGTTAGTGTTTGTTCTTTAATTGTTTTATGGTTCCCTGGGAGAAATTGGACTTCTACGAGGTCTGCCGATTGTTTATGCTTTAATTCCAATATTTCAGCCATGAGTTTCAAAATGTTGCTTCTATTCAAGATGTCGTGACTACCCTGTGTTTTGTATTCGGGTGCCCATATTATCTGTTGAGTAGCCTGGTTACATCATGCTATTGCCCTTATTATGCCCGTTTCATTGCATTGCAGTACGAAAACTTAGTTGATCTTGAAGTGAGCGACGATGTTTTATTGCAGATATCGTTGTATTTGATTGAAGTACTTCTGGATCTTGTTGATCTATCACTTCTCTTTATGGATGGAGAGGTGAAGATGTTGCATCCACATTCTCAGCATGTTTGTTTATTTCCAAATGAGCAATTATTGGGTTATTTGTATTATTTATTTCCCTGCTTACTGCTGATTCCAGTCTCGAATTTTGGGCATTAGACAGGGTTTGTGGCTTCTATGGAGCTTGTGTCTTTGGAGATTTTAAGTTTTCCCCTGTATTGATTCTCCCTTTGCCTACTTCCTTCTTAACTTCTTGTGACTACAGTCTCATTGGGGTGGCTGTCTTATTTATTTTGTGCTCCTTATAGAGAACTGCGTTATCTGCCACAGTAAGGATCCAAGTGTTTTTTCCCCGATCTCCTATGTCGACCGAGGGCTTGCCCAGGAACTCCACGTTCTATGTATCTTTATATGATGTTAAATCTGCTACTGTGTCTAGAAGATCGATCTTCTCGGGTCATTCCCTTTTGGACTTGCCTTGAGTGGCAGATCTCTTTTCCCATTGAAAATATGTCCGTGGTGTGTTTTCTGGAGGCCTGAGTTTACTCTATGTACGTACCTCCAGACCCTTCATTAGAAATAGTGGGGTTACATGGAGGTCTATCCGATGTAATTTCGGTGGGGTGTTCTTCTTGGGAATCTCCTGTTTTGGGTTTAGAGAAGATAGAACATACTCTGACACCTGGCTGAAACTCAGGATCAGTCATTTTGTTTCTCGCTCTCCTTTCCTTATTTTTTTGTCTTCTCGATTGAGTCGGCTTCTTTTCAGGTTGCCCAGATGTGACATTCTGTGCTGCCGCTTGCACATTCTTGTACATTCTGCCGTCCCTGCAGAGGGAAGCTGAGATTCTTTTTTAGGTTCTAAGGTGGAGTTTGCAGCTACCTGTGGTTGAATCTGACTTGTGATTGCTTCTGATTGATTTATATAAACAGTCTCTAAGTGAGCAGCAGGAGTGACCAGGCATTTGTTGAAAGTAAGTATCTGTTCTAGCAATGTTGGTAGGAAACTCAATTTGTCGAGTATTGGTCCACATGTGCAGGCCGATTCCTGCGGGGAACAATCTGATTGCACTCTTTTGATTAGATAAATTAGATTATCGAGTTTCGCGTTTATTCCAGCTATATATGACACACTGACATTCATTAGATCTATTTGTCTATCCAATTTATCTAACTGCATTATCAAAGTAGCTGTTGATGTTTGCAATGCTTGCAGAAGCGGTGTGATGAATTCTGTTTGCACATTAATGTTGCTATTGTTGTTATTTGCCCCTTTTTCGGGTGTACAACTAGATCTCTTGTTTTGTTTAAGTAGAGAGTTGACACTAAAGTCTATTGTCTTGTCCACCGGTATAATTTGTGCTAAGTAGCTGATTCTCCACTTCTTCTCTTCCTTGGGCCTCCGCCCGTACCTCCTGTGTGCCTACTGCAGGTTTACTCGCCTGTAACTCATCCAAGTTTGTAAAGGGTAGGCATGAATTTAGCCATAAGTGCGCAAGGTCTTCAGTATTTAATTGTAAGTTTGGTGGACTGACTGCTTGACCATGCCCAGAGGCCTGCAAGGAGATGCTCATTGAGATGTCATGATCTTGAATCTTTTGCATTGTAACCAGACTAACTGGCATACTTTCTTCATTGGTTTTGCTAAAAGCAGGCAGTAGCCCTTGATGCTCTGTTTTGATGCTGATGTCTTCTCGAGCAGCGTGTACTAGCGCCGTTGTTCTAATGATGTTTTGCAGTGAGTTAACCCTGGCTGGGTTACTCTTACCTTGATCTACGCATTTTTCACTTCGAGTGCCAGGGATTTGAAACACTGTGGCGTTTGGATTTAGTATCCCTGAAGTAATTATTTGGGCTTGCTCCTCCCCCCTTGGGTATATCCATTGTAGGATTTTTAGGGGGGCCAGAGGGGTCATCAGACCCGATGCTTCTCCCCGGGGTAGCGCAGAAAGATGACCCGGGATCCTTTGGAAATTAAATCATTAGCCCCATTTTATTTAATATTTATATGAAACCCCTGATCGCGGTCATCAAACATCATAATATTAACATCGTAAATTAGGCTGATGATACGCAGCTGTTCCTTTCCCTTGAGCCAGATCAGTCGACTTCACCGGAAGTGTTTCATAGTTGCCTGCATGACACAGCACTTTGGCTGCAGGAAAACTCACTGCAATTTAATGCGGGTAAGACAGAGGTGCTCTATTGCTCCTCGGATAGGATTTCCCCTGTGATGCCCAGCAACTTTTGGCCTATCGACACCTCGACCGCTGTTCGACCAGTAAAGACGGTTAGTAATCTGGGCGTTATGTTTGACAACAAACTAAGTATGGAGGCTCAGGTGACGAAAACAGTGAGCTGCTGCTTAGCCATTATTAGATCATTGCGGAAGATTTTCCCTTTGCTACCCCCTCCTGCGCATACGTTAGCAGCACGAAGTATGATTCTCAGTCGACTAGACTATTGTAACGCCTTGCTACTTGAGTCTCCAAACTTTCTTCTTGATAGACTGCAGAGGATTCAATCAACGGCAGCAAAGTTAGTGCTAAGATGGTCCAGCAGGTCCTCTTTCTCTTCGGCCTTGGCGGAGCTGCACTGGCTCCCATTGAGACAGAGAGTTCAGTTCAAGTCTCTTTGCTTGGTGTTTAAAGCCCTGCATGGGCTGGGGCCTGTTCGTTGCAAAGAAAGTTTGAGTGGTATGTCCCCGTGAGAACTCTTCGTTCCTCACTGGCGAGTCTGGTGAAGGTACCTAGATTTAGGAAGATTAGATCAGGCGGCAGATCCTTTGGGGTTGCAGCAGCTAAACTCTGGAATTCTCTCCCATTGGAGCTCAGACAAGTTAGTGACCTTCTTCTTTTTAGAAGGCGATTAAAAACATGGCTGTTTCCTAAGATCTAGCATTGGGGCACATATCTCTGTTCCTCGCTATATTCTACTCTGAGTTGCTAGCGCCAGGATGCCTGCCAGGTGACAGCGCGCTCTATAAATGAAATAAATAAATAAATAAATAAATCTCGAGTTTTGGGTTGATTTTGCGTTTGCCACTGATTTTTAGAACATGGAGGCTATTGGTGAAAATAATGGGTTCTTTAGTGTGGAACTTGCACCATTTGCATTTGCTGGTTTTCCAATGTTTTGCCTTTTGGGAAGTCTTTTAAGGGCGGCGACTTTACCTCCCGGTGTCTTCCTCACCCTGCCCGATTGCATGGTTAATTGATTTGGTGTGCTATCATTTTTATCAATCACACAGCTGCAAGTGCGCTTGTCACCTCCACTATTTGTTTGAGCAGGCCACACCAGGCCACAACAGTCACAATAGTTACAGCCGACGTTGCTGGTCATTTGACTGTGACCACGTGTTAGCTTTATTGATCCCCCCCCTTTGATGGCGGCACTTTATCCTTGGTCAACGGGCACTTTTAAGGATCTTTAAAGGGTCCTAGGGCACTTGCAACTGACGTCCTCGTCCTCGTCTGGGTACAGGGTACTGGATACTAGGGTTCTTGGGTGCCGAGATGTAGCGGGGACTAAGGGGGAGGAGAGGGCGACCTCCACTAAGGCCATTGCACTTACAGCTACCGTCTTGCTACTCAGCTGAGTGCAAACAGAACTCTGGCTTACTTTCCCCTCTCCCCAACTCACCGGGATCTTGTCCGTAGCCCCGGTTCGGCTTCGGTCCACCAAACCACCAGCAAGAGCCCAGGACCTGAGTATTTGAGCTCTTTTGCCGGACGTTTCCTTCCTGGTGCAGCTGGTAAGCCTTCTGGTGCAGGCTGGTAGGTTGCAGCGAGGTGGTGGAGGAGGGTGCGACAAGGAGAAGAACACAGAAGCCGGCTTCACAGCTGAGTCAACCGAGCCCTGATTCAACCCAACCCAGCTCGGGCCTGAGTCCTGATGCCAAATACTGTCCGCCACTCAGCTGTTCAGCGTCCCCCCTCTTAGGATGGTGGGGCGGCAGCTGCTCACAGTATGGCAAGGCGATATCGCCAAGGATGGAGCCAAGGAAGGTTACAGGCTAAGGGCTCCAATTTGGCACTGGCTCAGCTGATAACCTCAGCTGCGGTCCTCCACACCGTGGTCTCACCACCATCCTCTGCCTCACTGCCTCGCTGCCTCTCCGCTCAGGGCCCGCTCCTAACCTGCACCTGACAGTTTTGGCAGTATGTGACAGTATCTTTCCGTGGGGTACTTGCGGCGGTAATTGCAGTGGTAATTGCAGCCAGTCGGCGGCAGTCGGACCGTACCGCTGTAATCCACTCCCCCTGCTCCCGGCCTTTCCTGATTGTTATCAGAGGGAAATTCGCCAGAATTCACTGCGGGAATCTCAGAGGGAATCGCCGTGGGGACTGCCGCTCACTCCTTGCTGCCACCGCTGTCGTTCTGTTCTGCTCAGCTGCTGCTCTCTCTCAGACTCGATCAATCAATACTTGTGCTGAGTGGAATATTTCACATTGTTCAAGCAGGGGGAGACATTTTCTATAAAAATGACTTTGTGGGCTCCCAACAAAACCATACATAGAGTAGATACACCTGTCAAGTTCAATGACAGAAGTTGTTCTACGAAACCACTGACCTGGTTTACATGTCAAATTCCCAGTGTTTGGTAAATCAACACAATCAACTACAACAAAATATTTAAGTAAGTTGAAAAGAACAAGGAATGTACTTATTTCACAGCAACAATCTTACTTGTCGCTTAATCAGTCACCAGTCGATAAAGTTGAATCATTGTATTTATTTAACATCAATTTGTGCATTCAGCACATTCTTTGCTTCACAGAACAAGTTCTCCTTGCCTTCAACAAACTAATGCCTCTCAATTTTAAAAACCATGGAACATGGTAAAGGTTGTGCATCATCAACAGAAACGCTCTTTGCAACCCCCAGTTTCACTCCTTTTTCCCCTCAAACTGACAGACTTCGGATAGGCCCTAGCACAGGTTATGAATTCACAATCTGCTATCATCAAGGTAAAGCTTCTTGGAGGATTTCTCCACCCTTCTACAGCCTTATTATGCAACTCACTATTATCTTCAGCTACTTCCTGATTACTGGCATTTACAGTGTCTCACTGGAAGACACCTCCTTCTGAGCGTTGAAAAGGTGTCATTAGCATTAACACATAATTCCTATCTTACAATCTACTCTTGTAACAATGGGTCCTAAATTGACAACTTTCCCCAATACGGAATTGAACCACTCACTGACCCATAACCTTCTAAGATCACTAAGTCATTAACAAATATTCAAACCTTGACAAAACTGTGCAAAATTGAATTGCACATCAGACTCACACTACTAACCTCCCCCTGAATACATCAATACGCAGACTTAATTCACTTAATTGGTTTGCTGACTTCATTTTTAATAACTTTAGGACTCTGGGCACTTTACCACTGCTAACCAGTGCTAAAGTGCATGTGTTCTCTACTTAAAATATGGTAACATTGGCTTATCCACAATTGGCATATTTAATTTACATATAAATACCTAGTAAAGTGCACTACATGCACCCAAGGCCTGTGAATTGAATTCTACTAGTAGGACTGTAGCACTGATTGTCCCACCCCCTTCAGTAGCCCTTTAAACATGTCTCAGGCATGCCTTGGCAGAGCCTGTGTGTGCAGTTTTAAACTGCCATGTCCACCTGGCAAGTTACCAATCTTGCCAGGCACAAACCTTAATTTTTAATACATATAAGCCACACCTAAGGTAGGAGGCCCGAGGCAACTCTAAGGGCAAGGTGCAGTGTATTTAAAAAGTTGGACATGTACTTTAAAATTTTACATTTACAGGTAGTGAAAAACTCTTAAATTAGTTTTTCAGGACTGCAGGGCCTATCTCTCCCATACGCTAACATTGGGATTCCCTTATTTTATTTTATACGTGTAATGTCCAATTGGGAAAATATAGATATTTCAAGTGTAATGTCTCTGGACTCACAATTTAAAATCACAACTTATGGTAACGTTGGATTTTAAGTTGCAAGTCTAAAAATAGCAATTTTAGAAAGTTGGCATTTTTTTTACCTTAACCATTCTTCTACCGGTCTCTAAATACACGTCTGGGGTGAGTGACAGCTAGACTTTGTGCATTCCCTTCAGACCAGCCGCGGCCCGTGGAGGGAGTTCCGTGGGGCGGTAAGGCGGGGCAGGGGAGGGGCGGGGTGGGGGGTTCTAAAATCCGGAATATGGAGAATTACAGGTAAGTAAACAAATAAATAAATAAAACGAATTTCGTAGCGCGCGCTACGAAATTCGTTTTATTTATTTAATTGTTTACTTACCTGTAATTCTCCATATTCCAGATTTTAGAACCCCCCACCCTGCCCCTCCCCCGCCCCGCCTTACCGCCCCACGGAAATCCCTCCACGGGCCGCGGCTGCTTCAGACAGCCACGCACAAAGAGAGCTTAGGTGTGACTGATGAGCCATCAACATCCTGATGGGTCATCCTGGGCAGGAGGGAGGAGCTGACACTTACACCAAAGTGGACTGTGCCTGTCCCCACAGAAAGAGCTACGTACCCCCCTGTAGTGAGTCATGAGCCAGGGCAGGAACCTTCTGCATTTCAATGGCCTCTCATTAAAGTCTCCCCCACTACAAAGGCACAACTGGGTATAAGTACTGGACCCCTGACACCACCAAATCAGTACACTTCTGGACCTGAGGACATTCTGCCAGGAAGATGAACTGATGTGCTGCTGAAAGGATTGTCACTCTGCTGGACTCTGCTGGACTGTTCTGGACCCCTTCCTTGCTGTGCCTGCCCTGCTGTCCTCCTTGCCTGGGAATCATCCTGGACTCCGAGCTCAAAATGGACCGCCAGATCAACTCCATCTCGTCCTCCTGCTTCCACACTCTCCGCCTCCTATGTAAGACCTTCAAATGGATCCCCCTCGAACACAGAAAGACTGTCACTCACACCCTGGTCACCAGCAGACTCGACTACGGCAACGCACTCTACGCCGGAATAAACAAAAACTTCACCCGCAAGCTACAGAACATCCAGAATGCCACCGCAAGACTGGTCCTCAACCTGCCAAGACACTGCCACATCTCCTAGAACCTGTGCACACTCCACTGGCTCCCCATCGAAGCTAGAGTCACCTTCAAGATTTTATTTATTTATAAAAAGAGTTTTATATAGCGCAAACGTGACCCTTGGGTATCAGAGCGCTTCATAATTACATGAGGTAGGTGAGAGATACAACTTGTATAGCAGAACGTTTTACAATGATATGAGGTAGGTTAGGTATGCAGCTATACAGTAGTGGCATAAATATATACAGTTACAAGATTTAGGATACAGCTTGATGTCAGCAATAACATATATATATATACATATATATATATTCACTGAAAAAACCATAGGTTTCACACACGTTATAGTTAGGAATTAGCATATAAAAAACCTTGCAAATTCACTTAAAAAACCATAGGTTTCACACATGTTATAGTTAGCTGGACATTTCACTCGTGAAAAACCATTGAAATTCCCCCGTTATTACATCACTGTATTTAGACACTTATTTACCCATGTCTTCTTCCATTAATTTTTAGCTATACATATATTACAAATATTTTTTTTTTCAGAAAGACACATATGTCATCAGTGATGTAATATCTGACGTCATCAGCAGAGGATTGCGGTCGCGTGAGTTATAGTTGCCTGCACTAACTATAACGGGGGAATTTCAATGGTTTTTCACGAGTGAAATGTCCAGCTAACTATAACATGTGTGAAACCTATGGTTTTTTAAGTGAATTTGCAAGGTTTTTTAAATGCTAATTCCTAACTATAACGTGTGTGAAACCTATGGTTTTTTCAGTGAATTTGTACGGTTTTTTAAATGCTAAGTTATGTATATATTTTTTTTTTTAAGGTTTTTCACCGTGCGCCTACCGTACGCGAACGGTGCGCTTCGCTGATTGGTTGTTAGATCTTAGTAAACATTCGAATCGTTCGAAACCAGGAAGCGGCGGCCGCCATTTTCTCTCTCGCACTCTTAAGGGAGGAAGAATAATAAAGGCAAAAAACATGTAATGGGACTGTTTAGATCCTAACCACCTAGCCATGATTAATGGGTCCCCAAAGTTCCCCCAAGGTCAAAAATTCATTTTTATTTTTTTATGACAAATCGCCGATTACGCTTACCGTACGCGTACGGTAAAAAAATAAAAAAAAAATTAACCACACTCTCCCCACCCCGTGTGCAAATGGTGCCCGAAGAGCACCATTTGTGCATGGCTTATAAACACCTCCTGGCGAAAATTTAAAAGCTTACCTTTCACAACGAAGCGCAAATTATGTCCTCCATGTGTGCACGGTGCGCGAAGCGCATCGTGCGTACATGGCCCATCCACGGCACTAACTGCATAAAGTGGGCGTGCGGTGCGCGAAGCGCACCGCGTGCTCACTGTGCGCGCACGGTGCGCGAAGCGCACCGTGCGTGCACGGAACGAACTGCGTTAAGTGGGCGCGCACGCCACGAATGGCGTAAAGTAACTTAGCATTTAAAAAAACATACAAATTCACTGAAAAAACCATAGGTTTCACACACGTTATAGTTAGGAATTAGCATTTAAAAAACCTTGCAAATTCACTGAAAAAACCATAGGTTTCACACATGTTATAGTTAGCTGGACATTTTACTGATAAAAAACCAATGAAATTCCCCCGTTATAGTTAGTGCAGGCAACTATAACTCACGCGACCGCAATCCTCTGCTGATGACATATGTGTCTTTATGAAAAAAAAATATTTGTAATATATGTATAGCTAAAATTTATTGGAAGAAGACATGGGCAAATAAGTGTCTAAATACAGTATTAGCATCAGCAGAGGATTGGGGTCGCGTGAGTTATAGTTGCCTGCACTAACTATAACGGGGGAATTTCATTGGTTTTTTATCAGTAAAATGTCCAGCTAACTATAACATGTGTGAAACCTATGGTTTTTTCAGTGAATTATATATATAGATATATATATTACCTACTGGCGGTCGCCAGTAGGTAGTTATAGTTAGGACCACGTTTCCATAGGAAAACCTCAACATTCTATTTTGAATAACTTTGGCGCCGGTCGACGAATCCTCGCGAATTTCTCAAAATAGGTGGGGCGCTACGCTCCGCTCCTACCCTGAAAGTCTCGGGGGGATCCGTCAAGCGGGGGCTGAGATAAAAGGGGGGTCCCAAAACGCGTTTTTCCCATGCATTTTTCCATAGGACCTTTAGAACGAGCTACAGCCCGAACGGCTGAACAGAATTACTCAAAATTTGGCAGAGAGGTAGTCCCTAGGTCAAGGAAGTGCCTTTTGTAGGTTTGGTGTAAATCTGTTCAGTAGATTCTGAGAAAATAGCCTTTAAACCAATATATATATCTGAGCCCGCTTACGGTACGCTTACCGTACGCTTACGGTAAGCGTACGGTGGCGTGCGCGAGCGCGATTCTGATTGGCTCTTAGATCTTAGTAAACATTCGAATCGGTCGAAACCAGGAAGCGGCGGCCGCCATTTTGTGTATTTCACTCTGAAAAAAAAGAGTGAAAACAAGGAAAGGGGGCAATGAGGAGAGTTACAGACCCCCTAACATTTGTAAGGGGGTCAAAGAAGGACAGAAAAGTACAAAAAAAACATTTATTGATTTTAAAAAAAATCACGGGGTACGCGTACGGTAAGCTTACGGTAAGCGTACGGTAAAAAAAAATAAAAATAAATAAATGAAAAGCAGATTTAAGAGTTTAGATATTAGGGAGCTCTAAAAAGAGCTGTTGTGTTTATGAAGTCATTTTTTTAGTGGTACCTACAAGTAAGTACCGATGCAGAGTCTAAGGTTCAAGAGGAAGACTCTGTTCCCTTCATCATTGAAGTGCACACCATCTCCTCTATAAATGTCTTGCATGTCATAACGCAAGTTGTTGTGGTAAATGGCACCCATACCATAGTCACGGAGGAAAGCAGAAACAGATTTGTTGACGTGCTTTCTTGCTTTGTCAATCTGTGGACAGAAATGATTGGACCAGTTCCATTTTTGCCTTTAGCATATGTTGGAAAACACAAAGGCAGTTTTAGGGAAAAGTGTAAACAGTTGTGCAAAGGTGTCCTTCATAAGCATTTCCAGACCTACCCCAGTCAAAGTGCCTAGGTCATTGCCACCACAGTGCACTATTATGAGGTCAGGGTGTTGGATTTGAATGAAGGATTTCACCAATGGCATCAATTGGTGCCACTTTAACCCTCTCTGACCAATCCATTTAATGTCTACATTTGGCAAAGCAAGGTCTCTCACCATACCTGTTTTCTCTGCAAACTTTTCACTCCAGAAGACATAGCTGTGCCCTACAATCCACACTGTGAACATCTTCAAAGGAGAACTGGATGCACTCAGGAGGTGTCTTTCAGTAGAATGGCAATATGAAAAGAAAGACAGTTTGGAAATGGAGGCATACATATTTTTTTCAAAACAAAAAGAACTGATTGGCTGTTTCATACCATTCTAGAATAAAAACTAGGCTGTATGTGTAAATTAATAGAAGCATGTTTTGTATTGGTAAAAAAAAATGTGTAACCAAAGAACAGTACTATGGATTTGCTGTTAGGTTTGAAAAGTCAAGCACTCTTGCTCTGTGGAATTGAAACATTGTTTGGCGAACTTCTGACCTAACTCAACACAGCAGTGTTCCATGAGCTGTTGCTATGGTAGCAGGCAGAAGTCAAGTTGGGGGAAGGGTACTAGGCAGAAGTCAAGTTGGGGGAAGGGTACTTTTGGAAAAGGGTTGGTTTTCAACCAATAGAAATGTGTGATTACATTTGAAAAAAAGGGGGAAGCACTGAGATTTGAAACTTACAAGTATATGTGTGGAAAAATAGAGGGAAAGTTTGCCATTATCTGGTTCTGCTGAGAGGAGAGAGGTGAACACAACAGAGATCCTGGCTCTGATAATCTGCTGTTTGAGTGTCACATTTCTTTCACAACTAACTAATTTTAAAGGTGAGTTTACAGTTTGAGAGGGGATGTATGTGGTAACTTAAGAAATGAATAATAGAAATGGAAATTGTTTTTGTTGTAGTTACACATGGTGGTTTCATAATGTGTCAGTCTGTAAAAGTGATTTTCACTTGCCCCGAAAAAAAAAAGAGCAGTAAGTGTGCTTTCAAATTGGCAAAGAAATTTCGTTTTGGGACTAATGTGAAAACATGACTCTGTGTGCAGAGAGGAATTATAGGCAGAGATTTATTGCGTCTTGCTCTGGTGATTTCACAGTTGCATTAGATGGAAAGGGGGAGCGAATTTTTGGGGGAAGAAGCAGAGTCTTAGCACACACCCATGTGCTTGCCATGTATAGTCATGCACAGTATTTACAAGCGAGTGGGGTTTTCAGGTTTCAGTCTGTAATGCAAATACATTCAGCATCACTAAGGCTGGTTGCCCTTGCTGGAGTGTAGGCAGTCACCGAGAATACACATGGTGGTGGTCTGAAAAAACAGTTTGGACATGTGCATTTAAAAAAATGAAAAAAAGTGGTTTCATAATGTGTCAGTCTGTAAAAGTGATTTTCACTTGCCCCGGAAAAAAAAAGAGCAGTAAGTGTGCTTTCAAATTGGCAAAGAAATTTCGTTTTGGGACTAATGTGAAAACATGACTCTGTGTGCAGAGAGGAATTATAGGCAGAGATTTATTGCGTCTTGCTCTGGTGATTTCACAGTTGCATTAGATGGAAAGGGGGAGCGAATTTTTGGGGGAAGAAGCAGAGTCTTAGCACACACCCATGTGCTTGCCATGTATAGTCATGCACAGTATTTACAAGCGAGTGGGGTTTTCAGGTTTCAGTCTGTAATGCAAATACATTCAGCATCACTAAGGCTGGTTGCCCTTGCTGTAGTGTAGCAGTCTGGACATGGGCTTTTTAAAAAATCTGAAAAGTGGTTTCATAATGTGACAGTTTGTAAAAGTGATTTTCACTTGCCCAAAAAAAAGAGCAGTTAGTGTGCATTCAAATTGGCATAGAAATTTCGTTTTGTGACTATTGTGAAAAGAAATGTAGTAATATATTTAAATACAATAAAGGAATTGTTACAGAGAATCGGTGAGATCTGTACAAATAAAACTTTAGAATTTTATTGGATTACCATTGGAAATTTAATCAAAAAAGAATTTTAAAATTACTATTTGGTCTAAAGGAAATGAAATCAGATGTATTTTGGAGTTATTTGAGATATAATATTGTGATTATACTTCTGAAACAAACATATCAGACGGTATTTTAAAGAAATAAGTATTGGTATTAGATGATATTTTTTTAGAATATTATGCATTTCTATAATGTTAAGTTTAAGTAAAAAAAGAATCAGGGCTTTTTTAATACAATCTTTGTGATTGTTATTTTTTTTTGCCCGCTGTAAAATGATGAATGCAATTGCTTTCACAATTTATAGTGAAATGCAATATATTCTGAAAACAGCAAAAATAAGGCAAAAATATTTTATGGAAAAAAATGTAAATATGTGTACTGTATTATAAAATGTTTTAAAAATATTAATACTTTTTTCTTTTTTTCCAGATCGATATAGAAAATTTTCGAAAACTACAAACATTTTTAAAACTATTTTTAAAAAAAACAAATGAATAAATATTTTTTCAGTGAGTATGGTAAGTCAATAATAATAATTGTAGTCTCTCAAGGACCTTGTAATGTGTTTATTGATTTTTAGTGTTTTTTTAAAAAAAAAAAAAACAAAAGTACGCACACCGTACGCGTACGGTAAAAAAAAATAAAAAAAAGTTTTTAAAAACATATGTAAAAAAAAGATGAAAGATAAGGTTGGCTCTTAAAAGAACCGTTGTGTTCATGCAGGGACAGAGGAAAGGAAGCATGGGAAAATTATTCAAAGCGACAAATGTGTTGATCTATTTTGTTGTTCACTAGGGAAACACTGGTCTCCCTATAGCAAATTAGATCTTGACAAAATGTGCATCGAATATCAACCTTCCGAAATCGAGGGTTGATTTCCAGAGGGCCAGCAAAAGGAGATTCTCCCCCCACAGATGAAGGGCTCACCTGACCTGCAGAAGAAGGAGTCAGCCCTGCAGATGATGGTTCAGGCTGAGCTGCTGTGGATGTACTGGCTTGTCTTTCTGAAGAGTTACCTCCAAAAAGATGACCATGTGTCCTTCTGTGTACATCCTGGAGGTGTCTCTTCATGGTGTGATTCCCAAAGGAATACTTCCTGTTAGGATTACCTCTAGAAAGTACATGCTTACACAGCTTACAAGTCACTAAGGGTGCATTTACCTTTTGCTGGCCTTCAGGAAAAGTAAAATAATCCCATACATAAGAGGGCTTTTGTTTCCTCGATCTCTGCCTCAAGACAGTGCTGCTAGTGCTAGCCTCACTCTCAGAAGAGCTCTGCTGTTCTGCCATCGTATCCCAAAGACAAACCAGCTCCTTCTCCCAAGGGATCACAAGCAGAAATGAGGGGAATGGGTGTGGTGTAGGAGAGTTCTAGAACTGAAAGTAGTTTCAACCAATCAAAAGTTGTGTTTCATGATCACATGACCTACCGTACGCTTACGGTACGCTTACGGTACGCTTACGGCAAAAGTGCGCATGCGCGTAAAAAAGACACGCGCTTGCGCGCATGCGCATAACAGTCACTCCCGGCACTTCCGCGTAACGTGCGCGTGTAGCGTACACGCGTACGCGTCCCACGCGGAGTACGCGCGGCTACGCAAATTGCGTAACTATACGCAAGCAGCGTAGGAAAATTACGGACGTTGCGTAAACCGTACGCTTACCGTGAGCTTACGGTACGCGTACTAAAAAAATAAAAAAAAAAATAGAAAAAAAGTACTGCAAATAAATTTTACATGTTTATTTTAAAAAATATATAAAACATATCTAAGAATTTTAAAAATTTAATCATAGTCTTTATAAAAGGTAAGAAAATTAAAATAAAAATATGTTAGAAAAAATAGAAGAAAAAAAAAAATTAGCATTTAAAAAACCTTGCAAATTCACTGAAAAAACCATGGGTTTCACACACGTTATAGTTAGGAATTAGCATTTAAAAAACCTTGCAAATTCACTGAAAAAACCATGGGTTTCACACACGTTATAGTTAGGAATTAGCATTTAAAAAACCTTAGAAATTCAGTGAAAAAACCATAGGTTTCACACACGTTATAGTTAGGAATTAGCATTTAAAAAACCTTAGAAATTCAGTGAAAAAACCATAGGTTTCACACATGTTATAGTTAGCTGGACATTTTACTCGTAAAAAAACAATGAAATTCCCCCGTTATAGTTAGTTCAGCTAACTATAACTCGCGCGCCCGCAATGAACTGCTGATGACGTCACATATTACATCACTCATGACATGGTCAGTGACATCACTCATGACATCACTGATGACATCTCAAATGACATCACTGATGACCTCACTGATGACATCATCCTTGTGATAGAGTGGCAGACCTCCTCTTCCCCTAATAAAACCTTTGATACACACATTCAAAAATAGAGACTAAAATTTACAAAACAATGGACATACCAATAACAGTTACAACAACCTCTTCAGTAATTCTAAGATCCACATACACATCCACTCATTCACCAACAGTCCAATACAGTCACTCATACATGTACTCACTTTTCATATGTACTCATACACCTATACATCCTGTAACACAATGCCACTCATCCATAGAGCAACTCACACACATAGTCACTCATGCTAATAAAGAATCAAACATACATTTACTTGCATATACAGTTATACACACACCACCACACTTACTTCTACGGAAACTTACACATACTTAGTCTTTTAAACAATCACTTATGGAAATACATACTTATTCATACAGGAACTCTTTCAATCTCTCACTCTCACATATACTCACATATATAAACCAATAGTCACATATACTAGTTTTAAACATATGTAGTTACTCATAAAGACACTATTGAGACAGTCATTCACTCACTAACACACCCATACACACACTCATCCACCCATGCAGTCCTGCACACATGCTCTGTTCAACACATACAAACAGTGAGTCACTCATTCATGCACCTATGCACTACGTCATACCCCCCACCGAACCATGCAGACACTCAGACTGATACTCAAAAAACCAACTAATAACCTATATAGACACCCATGTAGCTACTCACCAACCCATGCAGCCACTTATACACAAAGTGAAAAAATGATACAGATATTTATATATTTAAACATTACTCACTAAGCCATGTATTCACTATGATACACTTAATCAGTCAGTTACATAATCAATTTTTCAAAAAGAAATCATCCATTTAGACAGTAATATACCCATTTATTCTTCCATCAACTTTGAGATATACATATATAAAACATATTTAATTTTCAGAAAAACACACATTCACTGGATGATGTCATCAGTGAGGTCATCAGTGATGTCATTTGAGATGTCATCAGTGATGTCATGAGTGATGTCACTGACCATGTCATGAGTGATGTAATATGTGACGTCATCAGCAGTTCATTGCGGGCGCGCGAGTTATAGTTAGCTGAACTAACTATAACGGGGGAATTTCATTGGTTTTTTACGAGTAAAATGTCCAGCTAACTATAACATGTGTGAAACCTATGGTTTTTTCACTGAATTTCTAAGGTTTTTTAAATGCTAATTCCTAACTATAACGTGTGTGAAACCTATGGTTTTTTCACTGAATATATAGATATATATATATACTACCTATCTATGTCTGTCTTCAATGTTACAAATAAAGTTATTGGGACTGCTTACTATACAAGGTGTACTGGGTCTTCCAATACAAATAGTTCCGAGTGTCTTTTTCTGTGCATTCTACATCCACAAGTCTCGAGTAGTATAGTACCGTAAAAGGTTATCCCCAGTATAACTGCTGACTTTATCTTTACTTACGTTGTAGATCTGTTTTGGAAACATCTATATCACGGTGCTAGTGATGAACTGTCTTGCCTAAGGAAGGAACTTATTCATTAGGAAGATCTTCGCTTCCCTCTTGAATGTTGCAGTGTTTGGAATTTTCCTAATGTTTGGAGGGAGTGAGTTCCAGATTCTGGGGGCTGCTCCAGAGAAAGCACTAGATGCTCACCCACGCCCACAAGGCCCTCCACGACACCGGACCAGCATACCTGAACAGCCAACTCAAATTCCACGCACCCCAGAGGACCCTACGATCTGCCCAGCTCTCCTACGCTGTGGTCCTCCGCACCAGAAAGACCAGATCGGGAGGCCACTCCTTCTCCTTTCTCACGGCCCGAGCCTGGAACGCCCTGCCGATCCACCTCAGACAGACAACATCGCTCCCCATCTTCGTAAGAAACCTCAAAACATGGCTCTTCAACAGACCCCCCCCTTGATGGACTTGAGCCTGCTAACCCCCTCAGCGCCTTGAGACCCTTACGGGTGAGTAGTCATGCTTAACAAACGCCTGATTGATTGATTGACTGAGTTTGTGGCTTGACAACGAAGCATCGCCTATGAGTCCTAAGGATCAGAACCGATGTATTGCCTCCCTGCAACTCGCATCTCATTCTCTACGCATCCTCCAAACAAAGGTACTGTATCAGCAGGCCAAGGCTGATCCCTCTATCTAACGAGTGCTCCATCGAGGTCGGCCTGATCGTTTGGATTTGCAATGGGGTGTGGATTTATTTTTGTGTGGTGTTTTCACTGTTTCTGTTTTAAGTGGTGCACACATATTTTACACACTGCCTCCTAAGTTAAGCCTGACTGCTCTGTGGCAAGCTAACAGAGGGTGAGCACAGGTCATCTTAGGGTGTGTGTCTGACTTACTCTGACCAGGATTGTGGTTCCTGCTTGGACAAGGTCATATTTCTGTCAACCAGAAACCCAATTTCCTAACATTGGTAATCAGAGCTGAAGATAGGACTTGTGTTTGTGCTGTGCCTTACAGTAATTTGGTGTATACTACCAATTCATACTTAAAACCAATCCGAGTCAATTGTCTCTGATCTTCATTGGCATTTTGTTTCTGTCATCTCTGATTGGCATTTTTAATTGTTCTATTCTCCCTGGTTAGTATTTTACATTTTTTTTAAAATCATGTCTCTGACTAGAGGTTCTACATCTGCATCTTCACCTGCAAAATTGACTATGAGCTGGCCAACGTGGAGGGTTACACTGTGGCCCAGCTCAGGGATTTTTGAAAGGACTTAGGGCTTCCTGTAAAGAACTCCACTAGGAAGGTGGAGCTGCAAAAGGAACTGAGGGTGTGGTCAGAAGCCCCTTCTGCATTGAATGTGACCCCAGAGGAGGATGAGGAGCTGGACGAGGAGGAGAATTTTGATCCGGACCCAGAGGAGAGTCTTGGACTGCTGTGTGTGGAGGAAGGGGACAACATCTTACCAGGATTGAAGATTCCCCTCAGACAGGGAGCAGTGTGTCATCCAGAGGCCTGTCTCCAGAGGAGTTGGAGGACAGGGAGGGAGTAGAGAAAGCTCAAATTGAAGCTTGCCAGATTAAAAGTGGAGGCAGAGCAAAATAAATTGGCAATGGAGGAGAAAATTGCATTTAAGCATTTGGCTCATGAGAGAATCATTAAGGAGTTGGACCTCATGGCCAGGCAGGCAGAGGCCATCAGTGATGGTGGCAGTGTTTCTTCAGTGCCCTCTGGAGACAGGAGGGCCCACATACCTGTAGAGTTGGTGCCTGACTTTGTGGTGGGACACACAATTGATAAGTGGTTTGAGGCCTATGAGATTGCCCTGCAGATGTGTAAGATCCCTGAGGGATATTGGGGGCCAGTCTGTGGAGGCATATCCCTAGGGAAGGGAGGGATACCCTGCTGGCCCTAGAGAAGGAGGACAGGATGTGGTATCACCCCATGAAGGAAGTCCAGGGCTTTGAGTGGGCCGGGTCCTGCCGGGGCTCAGTACCTGCAGTTCTAAAAAGTAGGTGCTGAGATGGGTCCCTATTGGGCTCTCCATTTTTGCCCCTACCCTCAGGGTTTAAAACAAATCTTATTTCTGCAGCAGTACCACACATCACTGCTTTTGAGGTAACTTCAAAGAGACTCAATATAGTTCTTTCACAGCCTCATCATTTCATAACTGAAGCATTTTCAATATTCTTTACAATTAATCCATAGTTGTTGCTAATTTATCTTATGAAACTAATAACCATTGACAAAGCCAATAGTCCTGGCTTGTTGTTGGTGTAATGTTACTTGTATTATATATCTAAATGCAATGACATAAGCCCTTAATGGCATCGGCCATGCCCTTTTGGGGGACCTCCCAGTTTTTTCATTCCACTTAATGCCCTGAGGAAGCCCTTATCAGGAAGTATGGTCTGACCCTTGAGAAGTTTAGGCTCAAGTTCAGGGGCAGCCAGAAACTGCCCCATAAGTCCTGGGTGAATTTTGTCGATTCCTTTTTCAAGTCACTGGAAGGTTGGGTGAAGAGCAGTGAGGTGAATGATTACAAAGGGCTGTATGATCTATTTGCTAGAGAGTACATGTTCAGTAATTGTTTTCCAGATCTGCGCCAATGTTTGATTGATAGTAAGCTCATTAACGCAACAGAGCTTGCTAAGGAGGCAGAACGCACCAGGCTCCGTAAGAAGGTATCAAGTGGGGATCACCCCAAGGGTGGGCAAGGTCCTAAACAGAAGAAGGAGGGGGGGACAAACATAAAAGCAAGGAGTTCTCTAAAGGGCCCCATGATAGTTCTTTGTGTTAGGACTACCATCCCCCTACTGAGAAGAAAAAGAGTTGGTTTCCTGGCAGTCGGTCTGCAGGGAAGGCACCCCTGATTGTCAGCAGGAAGTGCACTTCAAGGGAGATTCCAAGTGTCCCAAGTGGGGGCCGCCCCCCACCGGTGGGCAGTCACTGGAGTTGGCTAGTGTAGGGCCTAGGGAGGAGATTGCCCCAGATAGATTTGAAGGGAGAGAAAAGTTTACCCTAGTGTCCCTGGGTGACAGAGAGATGGTGTACAGATCTGACATGCCTGGCAATACTAGGAAGTACAGTCAGTGGGTCACCATCAATGGGCAGAGGGTGAGGGCTCTGAGAGACACAGGAGCCAGCATGACAAACATCAGGTGTCATCTGGTGTCTTCGGAGCAGGCAATCCCTAATGTGTTCCACCAAGTTGTTGCAGCTGACAACCATGAGAGCCACTACCCAGTGGCTCTGGTTCCCTTTGAATGGGGGGCTCTCATGTTCCTTGAGGGTAGCTGTGAGTTCATCCATGCCTGTGGGTTGTCTGCTTGGCAATGACCTGGAGCATACCGCCTGGAAGAAGGATCAGCTTAGATCCCACTTGGAGTTGGAAGGATCGCCTGAGTAGGTGTGCCTAACCACACGGTTCCTGGCAGCCCAAAAGGGTAGTCAAGAGGACCTGGAGCCTGGAAGAATGGCTCAGGTACCTGCCAAAAGAAGAGGAATGGTAAGGGGTGCAGGAAACCTGCCCCTGAGACTCCCACGGTCCAGGGGAGGCTGAACCAGAGGGGGACGCCCTGGTACCTACATGGAAGGATGTGGCGGAACTGGGTAACCTGCCTGAGCTGTCCAACTAGTAGCACAAATGGGGGTCCCAGCATGGAAGAGTTCTGCAAGGGACAGAGGAAATGCCCTTCTCTTATGGGTATGCAGTAGCAGGCTGAGACCCAGGCAGCTGGTGATGCCTCTGGCAAACTCCTGGTTTACTCAGAGAATGGTCTCCTGTATAGTGAGCCTGAGGTCCCTGAGCCTGGTGCAACCCATGTGTTGGTGGTTTCCCAGTGCTACAGGACGTTCCTGCTGGTTCTGACTCATGATTTTCCACTTGCAGATCATTTGGGGCAAGGCAAGATATTTTTTATCCAAACAGATTTCTTTGATTTTCAGCGGAAATTATCCTCACTCAACATCCAGCCCCCACCCTTGGAAGTGCCCAAAACTTCTCTAGACCCTGTAAGTGTCTAAAAGGACATTATTGTGTTGTGAGTGTTCCCATATATCATGGGTTTTGGTCACAGGCCTCAGTGGTGCCCCGTTGTTGTATATGTCTTTTCTCTATCCCCCTTGGGATGGGCTTCTCCCCAGAGTTGGAGTCGTTTCTAGTGGGTACCAGGCATCTCCTTTGGCATCGAGGAGGAAGTCCCACTTACTCCTCATGGATTCGGGTAGATCCATAATCATGACTTTGAGGGTTTGGTTGAATATTTCAACAAAACCATTGGTTTGAGGGTGGTAAGTAGTGGAGAACTTGTAGGTTACCCCCACACTCCTTCCACATGGCCTTCATGTACCCTGACATAAATTGGTACCCCAGTCAGATACCACGATTTGGGGAAACTAAAAATGAGTAAAGATCCCTATCAGTGCCCTGGTCACAGAGGGCGTAGTCACTGTCCTCAAAGGGATTGCTTTCAGGTACTGGGTGGTATGGTCTATCAAAACCAGAACGGATCTGTTTTCCATGGCTGTCTTTGGGCCCTGAGGTCCAAAAATATTGATGCCCACCCTCTCAAAGGTGGTGCTTATGACAGAAAACGTTTGCAGGAGAGCCCTGCTCTTCCCCCTGACTGTTTTGGGCCATATGAGGTGAAGGAGCACAAGAGTGATGTCACCTACTCAAGACTTTTAGGAACCCTTTAAGGGTCCTGCATGTTAATCGCTTCAAGCCCCAGTTTAAGAGGTCTGAACTTACCATGCTCCTGGTTAGTGATGATGGGATGGAAGAGGAAAGTGAACCTCTACCTGACCTGATTTCTTACAAGGAGCAGGATGGGTCAGTGGAGGATGTAAGCCTTTTGGACTCTGGGCACTTTACCACTGCTAACCAGTTCTAAAGTGCATGTGCTCTCTACTCAAAATATGGTAACAGTGGCTTATCCACAATTCACATATATAATTTGCTTATAAGTCCCTAGCAAAGTGCATTAGAAGTGCCATGGCCTGAAAATTAAATGCTGCTAGTGGGCCTTCAACACTGATTGTGCTACCCACTTTAGTAGCCCTTTAAATATGTCCCAGGCCTGCCATTGCAGAGCCTATGTGTGCCGTTTTAAACTGCCATGTCAACCTGGCAAGTTAATCCTCTTGCCAGACCCAAACCTTCCTTTTTAACACATATAAGCCACTCCCAAGGTAGGCTCTAGGCAGAGGCTGCAGTGTATTTAAAAAGTTGGACTTGTACTTTTAAGTTTTACATGTCGAGGTAGTGAAAAACTCTTACATTTGTTTTCACCATTGCAAGGCCTATCTCTTCCATTGGTTAACATTGGGGTTGCCTTATTACATTTTATGAGTGTAATTTCCAATTGGGAATATTTAGATATTTCGAGTTTGGTGTCACTGGACTCACAATTTAAAATCACAACTTATGGTATAGTTGGATTTTAAGTTGCGAGTTTGAAAATACTACATTTAGAAAGTTGGCATTTTCTTACCTTAAACATTCTGTGCCTTCTGCCCATATCTGAATACACATCTGGGGTGTGGGACACCTGGGCTTTTTGCATTCCCTCCAGACAGCCACACACAAAGGGAGCTTGATGGGCCATCAACATACTGATTGGCCATCCTGGGCAGGATGGGAGGGAGGAACTGACACACCAGAGTAGGATGTGCCTGGCCCCAGACAAAGAGCTGCATACCACCCTGTAGTGAGTCTGGAGCCAAGGCAGGGAGGGCAGGGAGCTTCTGCACTTCAAAGGCCTCTCTTTTAAGTCTCTCCCACTTCAAAAGCGCAACTGTGAATAAGTACTTGACTTTGACACCAGCAACTCAGTACACTTCTGGACCTGAGGGCATTCTGCCAATAAGAAGGGCTGCTTTACTGCTGAAAGGACTGTCAATCTGCTGGACTTTGTTGGACTCCTGCCTTGCTGTGCATGCTCTGCTGCCTGCTGCCATGCTTGATTTGGAGTGAGAAGGACTGGAGCTGCATCTCTACATCCTTAGAACCAAATTTATCCCAGGGCTTGCTGGCTTGCCTCCTTTTCTGAAGTCTCAAGGACATCAAACACTTCAAACAACCATGCTACAATCTCTGGACTCTGTCAACTGTGAGTCATATCCTGCTAAGTGGTGCCAATCCAGTTCTAGGCCATTGGAAGTGTTTTTTCTGGTTGTTTACTGCAAAATCCATGCATTGACGTTGTTGTGCCAATTAGACCCAATGCTTCTTCTTCCACGCCAATGCATTGCCGCTGCTGCGGAAGAAAAGGACATCGCATCCCCGGCTGCGCTGCTTGACGATGAGACATCTCCTACATATAGTGCTGCTCAATGACGACGCATCTCCGAGTTCACAGCTCAATGACGATGCATCACCTATGAATCTTAAGGATCGGAGCCAATGCATTCAGGATCAGAGCCAATGCATTCAATCAACCAATCGAGGATTTATAAAGTGCAGCAAATCACCCGTGAGGATCTCAAAGCAATGGAGTTGCGAACTGCTTTGTGGTGATCTGTTCAATTGAACAGCCAGGTCTCGAGTCCTTTCCTGAATTTCTGGAGCAATGAGGCAGTCCTGAGGTGCAGGGGAAGGTCATTCCAAGCTTTGGCAGCCAGGTGTGGGAAGGAGCGTTCTTAGCTGTTGCTTCCGCAGATCCGGGGGGTGTCTGCGAGGAAGAGGAAAGTGGACCATAGGTGTGTGGTCGGTTGGAGGAAGGCCATCTGTTTTTGATGTGTGCTGGTCCTTCGTTGTGCAGGGCTTTGTATGCGTGGGTCACCATCTTGAACTTGCATCTCTTCTGGATCGGGAGCCAGTGTAGCTTCTTGAGGTGGGGTGTGATGCGAGTCTGTCTGGGGAGGTCAAGAATAAGTCTTGCCGCTAAGTTTTGAATTAGCTGTAGTCTCTTCGGGAGGTGATTCCCACATAGAGTGTGTTCTTGCAGTCCAGCATACTGGTGCTTAAGGCCTGCATGACAGTCTTTCTGGTGTTGACTGGGAGCATTGGATCCTGGACTTCATTACATTGAACAGACCACTCCAATGTCCTCTTCTTTGATACAGAGCACAGGCATTTCAACAGAATATAGGGATAAGCTTCAGCCCTCCTCCTCAACACCTTAGAAGACTTTATTTTTTGTAGTGAAAGTGAAATGTGGATCAATACATCAGGATGGCAGGGGACTTATCACAGATGACCAGCACCCTCCCAAACCTCAATTACCAATGAGCACAGTAGATGGGAGTAGTGGGCATTAATTTATAGTTACAAAAGTAAGGTACCTATTGGCTGACATCTACCAAGATCTGTCTATATCACGCTTATTGTAGAAGAACAGCATTTTCATGGCACGTAAGATGTTTTGATGAACGGTTAACCATCCAGCAACCAAAGTAAGTTTGCAAAACCTTGTTTCAGCATGAGAAGTGCAAGGTCACATGTGGTGCAGAAGCATCACATATGAGACAAGGTGAAGCTGTCAGCACTGATCTTTCTTAAACCCAAATACATTTCTGCTTAACTCTACTTTCTGTAGGTGTCTTTCAAGTGAATTCCTTTTATTAGCATTTTTGGGCACTGGCATTTATTAATCAAGCATCAGTAGTGACTCCGGCTGCAAACAAAAACAAGAGGAAAGTAACTGTATACACATCAAAGGTATGTTCATGAGAAAGGCGCCCATACGGATTTGGTGCCTTTTTACATATTGCCAGAGTGGCACAATTTTTTAAGACAATTTTACCACCATCATCAAAAACTTTATTACGATCACCAGGATCCAAAAAAGTACACAGCACAAGTATAAAAAAAGAGATAAAAAGATTTGGGAATAAATGTGTTAAAAACAATTTCATTAATTAGATGTGCAAAGGAGCGAAATACAGCAATTCCGGGTGTCAGTACACAATGATCTCATTACCTCAAGATAATGGCCCGTACCAACAAGTCTACACAATGGAAATGTCTATTTTTTCCTCGATAATGAATAATGAGGGTAGAAGAAAAGTAAATGAACAATTGACTCTGGACAGGCTTTGCACGCAGTGCACAAATCATCAAGAGAAGCACTAAAACACCAATTTGAACAAAATAGTCTGGTGGGCAAAGTCTTATAGCGGAACTGTAAGAAAAGTTTACGTGCCACTGAAGGAGTGATTTCATCAATAGTTGACTCAAACAATTAGACAGTTTTAAAACTCAAAAAGTCTTTTGTCAAGCCAGTCGCTGATTCTGCCAGATCCATTGCAAGCGCCTTTTCCCAGTACAATTCTTTCAGCTCCACCCTCGAAATTTGCACCATACTTTCCGGATTGAACCAAAAGGTCTCCATCCCCAGCCTCCCCAATAATTCTCGTAAGTACATGAACCACCTAATCGATGTTGCCTGGGAAAATTTCAGGAGTTCCTTCAAAGCCTCTTGATAAGTCTTCAGCTCTTCCACTGTCCATAGCCTGAACCAAAACATTAGCAATTTACAATTCAGCTTATGCTTCAAGGTCCAAGTACAGGGGTTTCAGAGGGGAGCTAGATCGAAGATCTACCAGCGATCTTAGGAAGCGTTTTTTGACAATAGTAAGGGGGGATTGACTGCCCGTGCCCCATAACTCAGCACCATAGACTACTCCTCCCATAACTTTGGTGTTGTAGATTTCGAGTGCAGGGGCAATTTGACAACATACCGTCTTCCTATGTATTTTGCTGATATGGGCACATTGAGGAATTAATTGTAACTTTGCTTTTTCCATATGTGGACCCCAGTCGATCGTTGGAGTCAGGCGAATGCCAAAGTAGTCAAAGACTTCTTCTTGCTCCAACTTAGTGCTACCAGCCCACACAGATCTAGTTGTTGGTTTATTTCTTCCTCTATTAAAAATCATATAGTTGGTTTTTGCCTCTTTAAGAATCAGGCCCCTATTGTCACAAAACCTTAAAAAATCATTCAGGAGTTATTGGAAACCCTGCAGTGATTTGGAAATTAAAAGGGTGTCATCTGCAAACAATAAATCAGGCACTCTCCTTACAGCAATTTTAGGGGCATCACAGCTGTCCCTATCTAGATAGTCAACAACTGCATTGATAAAAAGAGTAAAACGGGTGGGCGCCACCACACATCCCTGCCTCACTCCACATTGGCGAGGGAAAGTTTCTGTTACTTTGTTGTTCGCGCCGCACCTGACCTGTGCTGTGTTTGATGAATGTAGTCTAATTAAAATGTTTAAAAGATTAAAAGGGAGGCCCATCTCTTTTAAAACCCTCCAAAGTCTAGCCCGAGGGACTAGATCGAATTCAGTGCTCAAATCGACAAAGGCCACATATAATTTGCCCCCCTTGACAACTACTACCTTCCAGTAAATACAAATAAGGGAGTAGGCCTGATCCAGTCTACTGACTTTAGAACGAAACCCAGCCTGGAAATCACTTAGGATTTGGGACTCCATCATCCAGTCCTGCATCCTTCCTAGAACCTGTTTGCAAAACTTTTTTGGGAGGGAGTCTATAAGGCTTATCGGCCTATAACTCATCGGCTTAGATCTATCCCCTTTTTATAAATGGCCACTAATTCTGCAATCTGCAAGGATGGTGGAATAGGGGCACCAGACAAGATCAGGTTCGTAACCAGATTAATGTACAAACCCCAGTGCATTTTGCCATCTCTATACAGGTCATTGGGAATTCTATCTGGACCAGGCGCTTGCGCTGACACACAGGTTGAGATCGCTATTTGTGTTTCCTCCAATGAGAAAACCAAAGTTTCACCATCCCCTCCCAGAGGCTCGTCCCTCATCTCACTAGTCTCACTACTTATGTGAGTGCCATTACCATATAGAGAGCCAAAATAAGCAGCCCACTCTTCGGGCTGAACGGTGTATTCCAAGATTTGCCTTGTCTCCTTTAGCCATTATGCTGCTTGTCTCCAGACGGCCTTGGGGTCTTTATCAATTAATGTAATATGTAAGGAAGACCAAAGAGAACCCTCCCACTCCTTTTTAACTCTACCATTCTGTACTCAGCTCTGCAGATTGCAATCTCCGCACATACCCTTCGTTTTAGTGCACTAATAAGTGCCCCCTTTGCCTTCCTACAATCCTGATTGTACCAGGGACTCTTAGTGTCTTGCACCGGATCTGTACGTTGCCGCCCTTCCCCCGCACTTTAGGAGATCGACTAAGTATGTACCTCATCTCGAAATAAAAACAGCTCATGAAGGGGCCCCAAGCTCTCAACTGCTTCCTTGAGTGGTAGTTTGACCAACTCCTTGATCATCTCCCTTGCTATTTCCTTCATTGCTTCTAGAGATGCCAGGTGCTCCTCTACCCAGCCCCACTTGACAGCTCTTTGATTGTTTGCAACCGAGAGCACACTCAGGTCGGGCACCCCGTAATAACAGTCTGTGTGGGGCCCAGTTTTGTGAGGATAAGAGCAAGGGCATTGTGGTGACTCTCAGATCTTTTCAGCACTGCCATATCTTCCACTAAGGGCCAAAGATTGGGGGTGATTAAACAATAGTCGATTCTACTAGTGTGACCAGGTCTGTTAAAGGTGTGTTCTCCGTTAAGATCCAACCTAGTTCTACCATTTGTTGCTCTTAAATCATGTTGTAAAGTATGGGCGAGCACCTGACATCCTCTCTTCGTCCACCTTACTTTTGGGAGGTCTAGGGGACCAATTGACCACTCACAATCCCAGTCCTCAGTTAGGTCTGGAGGGGTAGAAGCAAGGGGTTCAAAGGTACAGTTAAAATCACCTGCCACCATTACAGGGGCACTATTGGAATACTTGTCCAAGGCATTATCTAATATATAGATGGTATTTGTTTACTCCAATGCACGGTCCACCCTATTGTAAATGTTACAAATTCTGACCCTCCAGCCACCGAACAGGGTCAGTTCGAGGGCCAAAATATATTGTTAATCAACATAAAGGAGCTTAACTTTGGACCCCAGTGCATTTTTTATCCAGACTGCAAGACTCCCGGAAGGTCTACCCTGATCTTTCCTAAAAGCTTTAATGGCATGAGCGGAGAACCCACTTCTGAAAGGGGTGGAAAAACTCTATGTTTCCTGGAACAGGATTACATCAAAGGTGTCCATAAAGCTACACCAGTCTGGGTCTGATTGCAATTTTTAAATCCCGGCCACACTCCATACTAGGACCCTTAGATCAGAAAAGGCAGGTGCCCCACCTCCTGGTGCGGGTTTAGGGGCTAAACCACCAATTTTGTGGGCAATCAGGGGCTCATCTACAAAAGAAACTGATACACTGCTATCCACTGTGCCACCGTTAGGGACTAAATTACTGATTCCATTAACAATCGGGGGCCCGATGCAATACTCAGTATTATGCGCTAAGCTTCTATGTGTCAAAATTTCTACTGGGGGCAAATTCAGCGGGGACCCTGGGTTCCCTAAGTTGCTTTCACCAAATTGTAGTCACCTTAGGCCATTCCTTGTTCAAGGACAAGTGCATGATCCTTCCCCGTGAATCCGTGGGTCACTAACTCCAACCTTGAAGGTCGACTATACCTAATAGAGATAGAGGTAATGGCCAGGGGAATGGTATGAGAATCTATCGCCAATAGTCCAGTGACCATGTCCTTATCAAAGAACCTAACTTTGATCATGTCCCTGGCAACCTCGGGTAAGGTGAGTGTTCCTGCATATTTAATGTCATCTCTAATTATCAAGTAACAATGGCGAGTGGATCTCAGCCAATGGATGACTTTGTTTTTTAGTGATTCATGATCTTCGGGCTCAACCCGAGAGAGTTTAGGCACTTCAGTGAGGTAAACCACATTTTGGGCATCCTGATCGCTTTGCTTCATGTAAATACCATCCCTTACTGACCCCATCTCCCGCTTTTCCCTACCCATTGGCCTGGGGGGTGTGGCCTTCATCTAGGGTCACCTCACCTCTATCTGTGGCCTTAGAGCAAGCCTTAACGTGAAAGACTCCTGGCTGTGTGCTTTTAGTCACCGATGCATCTGTAACATTTGGATAAGGATTCCTGGAGCTATCTGAGGGGTGTTATAAAGTAGTATGGAGGGTACTGCAAGGGGTAACTTTATTAAATGACTCAGCAATCTCCCGGGAATCAGGCCATTTGCCCCTATCCTCTACTGTGGATTGTAATGCTGATGGAGGTACTGAGAGCGACCCGTGGTACACCTCCTGCCTGCATGCTACCCTCTCAGTTAGAGTGGCGACCTCCCTTCCAAGGGCAGGCACCTCATCCCTCAGTGACTCGATCAGTGACTTCAGTACAAGCACCTCGGGCCGGTGCATTACAAGATACTGCAGAATTCTTTGGACCCACTCCCAGGCACCCTACCTCCTCATGAACAAGAACATCAATTCTGTTACGACATTTGATTAGAGGAGTTTGAGCTATGCTAGTTGATCCATTTGACTCAGCACATTGCACAGGTATGACCAGGTCTGGTTCCAGATTTGGAGACCGGTTTGTCAAACCCTTACTATTCCCTTTAGTGCATTGTTTAAACATATGTGGAATTAGCTTGGTGGGTTTTTCCCCTTGTGGTATGTTGGCTGAAGTGACCAAGGGGTCTGCAGGATCATCATCTATAGATGTAGCTGGCTTGGCAGTGTTGCCCGCCTGAACAGGAGAGCTCGATGGACCTGTATCTGCCATTTCCTGGCACTCAGTTAATATTGACTCAATTTGGTCCATAGTCTCATGGCAGATTGCGCCGAGAGACTTCTTTTTCCTTTTAGAGTTGTCTGTGCGCCCTGAGCCTTAACATGACTTTTCCTCTTACCCATCGTCCTCGGATTCCCTTGGTTGCTTAATATGTTAATGGTAACACACCACTGCACTTTTATAAGAAAGAGCTCAAAAAACACAATTTCAACCCTCACTACCACCGGAGCAAGGAAGGGCGGACACGGCTGGGCACCTAGCAGAAAGTGAAATTAGCTGTGCAGCTTCAGTTCCATTAAAAAGGGATTAGATATGAAATAAAGAGGTACAGTACCAGTGTCTGATTTAGTTCGCTGAGCCAGAAAGGATGACCCTATTGCAGAGCCAAGGGAAGTGGCCCCGCCCCCCTCTTCCTGCCGCAGACGGGCGCAGATGGGCGGGCACGGCCCGGGAATGCCGGCGCACGTCCCGCGCTGCGGGTGCCATGAGATGAATATATGCTCCTCCGGGCATGGGAAGACTGGTGGCGTTGCCTCCTGGCACAGGGCACTCTGGGGGTTGCAGTCCCCCTTCTCACCCCCTTCTCACTGCGGCTGGCGCTGGCGGCTCCCGTGCTGTGGGAGCCCCAAGATGAATATATGCGCCTCCGGGCGCGGGAAGACCGTTGGCGTTGCCTCCTTGCACAGGGCCTTCTGCGGGTTGCTGTCCCCCTTCTCACCCCCTTCTCACTACGGTTGACGCTGGCGTTGGTGGCTCCCGCGCTGCAGGAGCCGCGAGATGAATATATGCACCTCTGGATGCAGGAAGCCTGGTGGCGACGCCTCCTGGCACAGGGCACTCTGGGGGTTGCAGTCCCCCTTCTCACTCCCTTCTCACTGCGGCTGGCACTGGTGCCGTGAGATGAATATATGCGTCTCCGGGCACGGGAGGACTGGTGGCGGCGCCTCCTGGGGCAGGGCTCTCAGGGGGTTGCAGTCCCCCTTCTCACCCCCTTCTCACTGCGGCTGGTGCTGAGGTTGGCAGCTCCTGTGCTGTGGGAGCCGCAAGATGAATATATGCGCCTCTGGGCTTGGGATGACTGGTGCCAGCACCTCCTGGTGCAGGGCACTCTGGGGGTTGCAGTTCCCCTTCTCACTGCTGCTGGCGCTGGCATTGGCGTCTGTGGTTCCCGTGCTGTGGAAGCCGCGAGATGAATATATGCACCTCCGAGCAGGGGAAGACTGGTGGCGGCGCCTCCTGATGCAGGGCACTCTGGGGGTTGCTGTCCCCCTTCTCACCCCCTTCTCACTGCGGCTGGTGCTGGCATTGGCATTAGCGGCTCCCCAGACAATTTTACAAAATGCACGCCAAAGTGAATGCAGCTTCTGCTGCTGCATCTACAGCAGGTAATAGGTTTTAAATGCGTGCATCTACAGACACGTGAGCGGCTATTAAAAGAGCCTTAGGGTTGGTGTTTTTTTTAATATTTGCCTCCTTGCTCCTCCCTTCTCGTCCTTGACGTTGACGTTGACGCATTATCCAACCAAAGGTATTGTTTCAGTGGGCCAAGGCTGGTCCCTGTATCCGACCCGTGCTCCATCATGGTCGTACTGAACTTTTGGATGTGACGTGTTCAATCGCAACCCTGATTGGTGCCTTATTTTTCTAAGCACTATATTTCAAGATATTCTTTCAAAATTCATAACTCCGGTTCTACTTATTGAATTTCTGCCATTTTGGTCCTGTTTTGTTCATTAAATTAAGCACTGTTTTTCTAACGTGGTGTGGATTATTTTGTTTGGTGTATTCACTGTTTTACTGTTTTCAGTGTTGCACCAATACTGCACACATTGCCTCTTAAGTTAAGCCTGACTGCTCTGTGCCAAGCTACCAGAGGGTGAGCACAAGTTAATTTAGGGTGTGTATCTGACTTACCCTGACTAGGATTGTGGTTCTTGCTTGGACAGGGTGCATACCTCTGCCAACCAGAGACCCAATTTCTAACACATCCCATTTATATCCGACTCGTGACTGTTCAGTGCTCCATAGCCTCATAACTAGGTTGGCACTTTGAAAACTGTATATATATACATACATATAATAATGAAAATGTAAGCATATTACTACTGATTTGCGTCCTATGGTGACCTTCGATACGACCCTAAATGCTAAAGCATGTCCATTCAGTTGAAACGACATCGCCCTTTGAATGAAACGCTGGTGCCAGTATGTGACTACAGCAACAGCCGTGTAATTTCTAGCACCACTGAGGCTCTAAAGCGTCTTGCAATAAACCTGCACAAGCTAGATCAATTGTAACACACTTACCTTTCGCTTATAACTGCGAGGTCCCTCGCTGTGATGCCCCAACTAATACTGCAGATTTTCAGAAGCGAGGAAACGCACATCAAGTGCCAACTGAGGAGGCTTCAGTCATAGCATTCCCTCCCACACATCATCAAATAACTCTTGGAGTCAAAATCGTAGCAGGTCGACATGGGTTTATTTCTTGATATGGGCAGTTTTGCTAATACTTTTCTGTTGTCACGTTGCTTGCCTGAAAATTGCCCGAAGCGTGTTATTCTCGAATACATGTGTAACCATATATGCCGGGCACTTGCTCAGATGATCATGTCTCCGTCAGGGAGAACTGCCACCAGGTTCAGTCCTGAATACCACTCATGAGTTTGACCCGCAGTTTCCTATGTCCACTTCGGAGTCTGAGCTTGTAGGTGTAATGTTTGTGGAAAAGAACCTGTGTCCATAAAATCCACTCAGTACTGGCTGGTGCTGACAAGCGAACTGTGTATATTTTAAATGTGAAAAAACTGATATGGTGGAATACTGAAGTGAAAAGGAACTTATTACATATATTGACAGGCAATAAATACAATATGTCTGTCTGTCTACGTGACTTGCTTATTTCCCTCTGCTTTTTGTTGTTCTGATTATTTACTTATCCTCTGCAAACACATTGAATACAGTTTAAATGTGTGCATGATGTCTTTTTTGATGTCACCAGACCCATACACATGCATACTACGACATGCACACATACACACACACACACACACACAATCACACACTCTCTCTCTCTACCGCTCTGCTTTTATTGCACAAAGTACTGTGGTATAACGACCCATATTTCACGGGGAACTGTTAAGTATGGGGAATATTTCACAGTTCACTGAAAGGTAGCAGAAACGTGTTTATGTGCAAATAACTTTTGTGCTGTATATTGACTTTGCATGACATTTGACAGGCTGCACGCAAATTAAACCCAGAATCAGAATCTCATATTTCATGAAAGAGCCACAAGAGGGAAAGAGTTATAGGGGAAGGGCAAAAAACATAATTGATTTGCTAATAACTTTGACTCAGTTTCCAGTCTGCTAAGGCGGAGGATCGTCGCTCCACTACTCTGCAGCAGTAAAAGAAAGGAAACAAATAAAATGATAATAACGTGATGTTATTACCATTTTATTTTGTCCTCCTGCTGAGGCAGCTTTGCGTGAAGGGCAGAGTGGGGCAGGTGGGGCTTCAGAGCAGGGGGGAGTGGTAGAACCCTCCTAAGTAATGACTGTTTCGCCAGCCGTCTTGGGCCGCCTAAAACAGTGATGTGCCCTTTCCTTGTTCTCCATGCAGGCAGCATTACAGCCTGTGTGGAGAACATGCCCACCCTTCCAGCCCCTGGCTACGCGCCGTTTCACAGCGCTCAGACCAATCACAACGCTGCATTGCAGCGTTGTGATTGCTCAGGGGAGCCCGGCTGTTCTTCCTGTTCCTGGAGTCGGACGCAGGAGAGCAGGAGCAGAGATACGGGACCCAGCGACAAGGTAATGTTATTTATTTTTTACATTGCGAGACCCGCAACCCCCCCACAATTGCCCCGCTACCCATGAGCCGTGCCAGCCACCACTGTCAGTTTCATGCAACACATTTGAGAGACTCTTAGCATGCTTAGCATGCCCTTGATATTTTGAGTTTCTTGCAAAATTGTTAAGGATTTCACACTTAAAGGTGGTTGTCAAAATGTATTTATTACCTGGTAAATGTCATTCTGTTTATTGAATCTGTATGAAATGTTGCAGGCTGCTAGTAAGTTAAGGGCATCTCTAAGGGATTGGAGTGTGGCCCTGCAAAGTTAAACGTTTTTTTTAGATGAAACATTAAATGTGTTTTCCTGGTTGTCATATGGATACACGTTTTGGTGTGTAGTAGATTTGGTGGTTAATAATAAAGCCTTTGTATTATGTTGCAGGCTACTCTTGTTCTGCCCATCTGCTCTTGTTCTGCCCTGAGCAAATCCAGCTCGCAGCTAATCACACCAGTGCATGTAGCCTTTGGTCACATGCAACCAACCTGCCTTGCACGGGCAGACACAAATGCAGTTTGCAAGTTAAACCAAATTCTTGTATCTCAAGATTCATGTAACATTGTCAAATGGCACCAAAATTATTATCAAATTGAAGCTTTTTGACCCTTTGACTTTAACTTTAATCTTCTGCTTGAAGCCTATGGGCCCTACACATAGCATAACTTGAAATACCAATAAAAACAAAACTTGTATATTCCTGATGAATTTTGTGTGAATTTTGCAAAGGGTGCCAAAGTTATTAGCTAAAGAACATTTGCTGCCACCCTCTTTATCAATGTCCCCTTTGATAGATGTGCATAAAGTTCAACATAGCAAAAGTAATATAAACATGCACATTGCCCGCCAATTTAAATTCAGCTAGCTCTATAAAATGGTACCAAAGTTATAACAAATCCAACATTTTTTACCCCCCTTCTTCCCAGTTTTATTTCATTACCATAACGGCACTAGAACTGTGTTCTTGAGCATACATAGGAACAGAATGGTAAATGTGTAATATCGTCCAGGATTACCATTGAGAAGTCCTGGTGACATCATACATCACGAGGAGCTAAGATCAAGTTACTGCAAATCCCACCAGGACATATTACTTATATGTATGATTCACATTACATGTTTATATTTTGATAGTTTTCAAACAGGGAAATATTTATTGAACATTTTAAGTGGATATTGGAATGCACCCTTTGGTTCTCTTAAGTAACAACAGGACAATACATAATTATATAGATAGGAATGTAGAATTTGAGAGAAAAACACCATTTGCCTTGTAAAAAAAAACACAACGCTGCATTGCAGCGTTGTGATTGCTCAGGGGAGCCTGGCTGTTCTTCCTGTTCCTAGAGTCGGACGCAGGAGAGCAGGAGCAGAGATACGGGACCCAGCGACAAGGTAAAGTTATTTATTTTTTACATTGTGAGACCCGCGACACCCCCACAGTTGCCCCGCCACCCATGAGCCGTGCCAGCCACCACTGTCAGTTTCAGGCAAAACATTTGAGAGACTCTTAGCATGCTTAGCATGCCCTTGATTTTTTGAGTTTCTTGCAAAATTGTTAAGGATTTCACACTTAAAGGTGGTTGTCAAAATGTATTTATTACCTGGTAAATTTCATTCTGTTTATTGAATCTGTATGAAATGTTGCAGGCTGCTAGTAAGTTAAGGGCATCTCTAAGGGATTGGAGTGTGGCCCTGCAAAGTTAAACGTTTTTTTTAGATGAAACATTAAATGTGTTTGCTTGGTTGTCACATGGATACACGTTTTGGTGTGTAGTAGTTTTGGTGGTTAATAACAATGCCCAAGGTGGTGCACTTTACACAAAGCCTCTGCTTTTGTGGTTTATTCTGACCCCCTAGAAGGGTCGTTCAAAACACCCACTGGAGCGGTGAGGTACCAAAGTGTAAAGCCATAATCATAGGACTATGTTCACATCAGATTCAAGCCATTTCTCACACGGCAACCAAAATCTTTCTTCTTATTTGGTGATGATCTATCTAGTTTGATCGTGTATTTCACAGATCTAATCCAATCTGTTGTAGTCGGAGGAACATTTTTTATCTAATTTTTACAAATTTCCCTTCGGGCAAGTAAAATTAAATAAAACACTAGCTTATTTTTGTCAGCAGATATTAACTCACACTGTGCCGGAACCCCAAAGAAAACCAAGACTATGCTTACCTGAAGTTCCACTCCGAGTATTATAGAAATACTATTACTCACATTTGTCCAAAAGGATTGCATTACCGGACAGTCCAGGAACATGTGTATATCATCTACCTTTTCTTTAGCGCATTTTGGGCATTTCGGGGTGACACCCTTCCCCAATTTAGAAAGCTTTAAAGGTGTCCAATAGACCCTATTGATACAAAATAAATTGATTTCTCTTTGAGTTTGCGGCCTGCACCCTGGAATACAAGATGTTATAAGATACTTCCCATAAGTCTTCTAGCTGGATCACCGGCAAGCTCTTTTCCCACAACTCCGTCGGAAGTCACCCTCTGAAAGGTCTTTCAAAAGCCAGTACAGGTTTGCACCTCTTTCTTTCTTGCGACTTTCCTCATCAGTGTGGACTCCAGCTCATTTGAAGAACCAATGTCTACTCCAATTGCTTAATGGCAGCTTTCCAATTGGAGATATTTGAACCTGGATAATTTATTGTCCGTGATCTCCGACCACCTAACCCAAGAAAGTAGAGTTGCATCTTCGACTACCTATTTCTAACACATCACCCCCGCTTCCCTCAAGGGTGATGCTAAAGTATCCTTTGTCCATTCTGGGGAGCCAGGTGCGTTCCATATTGGTGCTAATGCACTGCAATGGTTGATTTTTAACGCTTTTCTGATTTTATACCACGTTGCAGCTAAACCATGCAGAATCTTGAGACGCACCTTTTTAAAGTATCAAGGATCTCCAAATTTATAGATAAAACCTTGCTCCCCTCACTTCACATCTAACAACATCACCTCTAACATTTTTCCAATGTCTGAACCGTCTGGTTCGTTCAATAACATTTTCCCATTCCTTATGAGAAAAACCCATGCATTATAGGATAAATCTGGTAGACACAGACCTCCCCTTATCTTTCTTTCTGCGCAACTTTTTCCATGAGATCCGTATGCCTTTTGAGGCCCAAATAAAACTACTTATCTTGGACTGTAGTTTCTTGAGCCATTCCTCTCTAAAAACCAAGTAGATGTTCTGGAATATAAAGATGAGTTTCGGGAAGATCATCATTTTTATTAAGTTGACTCTTCCAATAATTGTCAACGATAAGTGTGACCACTTTGCTAATGACTTACAGATCTCTTTACTAACTCTTTCAAAGTTTATTTCCGGGATTCTCTCGATGTTTTGTGAGACCCTGGTACCCAGATATCTCATCTCAGTTTTCATATTCCCTTGTTGTGCATTCATATTCCAGGCCATTATCTCTGTTTTTGTTTTATTCACTTCATAGCCTGAAATACACCCAAATTGAGAGGTCAGATCGTACAACACAGGGACCGAGGTGGACAGGTTTGAAGTATACACCATTAAATCATCGGCATACAAGGCCACCTTTTTCTCACAGCCACTGTGTCTAAAAGGGGATATTTTACATTCTTGTCTCATTTTCACTGCTAAAGCCTCTATATATATATTAAAAAGAAGAGGGCACAGGGGGCACCCTTGTCTGGTTCCCCTTGAAAAACTTAAAGGGGGCAGATAAATTCCCGTTCACCAAGACCTTAGCTGTTGGGGATTAATATATCAGATACACAGTCCTACAGACGTTCTTACCCAGATTACACTGCCTCAATACTTTCTGAAGGTAGGGCGAATTTACCCTGTCAAAGGCTTTTGTGGCATCTAAGGTGATGATGGCCAGGGGTATTTTATGGAGCGTGGATACGTTTATTGCCCCAATTAGGTTGCAAGTTAAATTCTGAATCCCCCTCCCCCTGACAAAACCTTTTTGATCCCCCACCACCCTGTTCAACCTTTCTGCTAAAAGTTTGGCAAAGATTTTATCATTGCAATTAAGCAACGAGATGGGTCTGTAAGAGTCACAAACATTGGGCGGTTTTGCTGGTTTGAGGATCAGCGTGACTATAGCTTTATTCCAGGATGCTGGCATGTCTCTTCCTTCCTCAAATATGTGTGAAAACAGCTCCTCCATTACTGGGATGAGAACCTCGCTCAAACATTTATAAAGCTCAGCCGGTATCCCATCTAGACCTGCCCCTTTACCAGACTTCCCAGCCATATGGATATTGTCAGCGTCCCCTTCATTGATTTTACGCAGAACATCTTGACCCAGCCAGACCTCTACATCTTCTTCAATAACTTCCAAACACTCCTGGTACACATTTTCAAAATGGTTATGGAAGGCCTCTTCTATTTCTTCACTGGTCTGGTTGTAAGGGAGTTTCCAGATACACCTAAGTTCTTTTATAATTCCTCTTGCTTGATCGTTCTTAGTTTTCCAGGCTAGGAGTTTTCCACACCCTTCCCCATATTCAAAATGAGCGCATTTACCCACTTGCAACCGTTTCCTTAATCTCTCTGCAATCACCCCGGCTAGTTCCAACCTAAGAGTCTGGAGAGATGTTTGTATGGACCCTGATTCCTTTTCAACTCCTGAGGCTGATAACTGCTGTTCCAACCGCTGGATGTTCTGTTCTATTTCCCTGACTTCACCTCTATTTTCTTCTGTTTGACTACCTGCAAAGACGTTATACACCCCCTTAGAAAGGCTTTATAAGAGTCCCATACAACCCCCAATGGGGCACTATCAAGATTAATCACAAAGAACTCCAGAGTCTCAATAACCAAACTTCTCAATCACTAACTCATCCATTGTTCACCTCCTCTGTGTTACCTTAGCTGGCAAATCCAAAACTAGGGTTATTGCAGAATGGTCTGATAAATGTACACCTAAATGCTTAGCATCTTTCGCCCATCTTTTCAGATCTTGATCTATTAAGAAGAAGTCTAATCTTGATTGGTGGCCATACTTATTATTAAAAGTAAAACCCCTTTTGGTACCCATTTTATCTCTCCATATATCCAAACAACCTAGCTGTTTCATAGAAGACTTTAATAAGGACCCCATCTTACTATTCAGTATTGCTCTACTCTTCGATTGAACGGTTCAAATCAGGATCTAACATTACATTGAAATCCCTGCTAAGATAATAAGGTCAGAAAAGCTTACTAACTCAGTGAGTAATCCTCTAAAAGAAATAGGGTCATCTATATTAGGTCCGTAATACCCAACCAAAGTAAATTTATGATGGTGGCACCTACTTTTAGCTATAACCCATCTACCCATCCTGTCTACTCTACTATCTTCTATTATAATATGTGGGTTCCTCTTGACCAGAGTTGCCACTCAGATTTAAAAAGGATTCTCATTTCTATGTCCCTCCTATACTTGACTCTTAGCCCGTTCACATGCCAAGATAGGATCTTCAACTAGGCACTTTGGTCACTCATCGATTGTGCCAAGTTCTTTCTACACACAGGGCACCAGAAACCATGCTAAGGCGAACAGGACATATATTTGTTTTATTTTTTCTCACTGCTCCCCACCCAGTGACCCCTGCCCCTCCCAAACCCCCCTGTGACACCCACCCCAGAGAACCCTCCTTTCCCCTCCTCAATGGCCCAAACCTAGGCCTATGGGACACCGCCCCTGGAGTCAGAAGAATAAATAATACCTTACAACTTTTTACTGCATTCTACTGCTTTCATTTGTTTACTTAGCCTAAGAATATCTAAAATAGTGACAGATTTAAAGAGAGAGGCAGTCAATTTCCTACCCAGATTCCTCTAACTTATCCCTGCCACTGAAATGGATTGTAGGGATTTCTCCGCATCTTCCAACCACCAAAAAAGTCTGCATTTTGTTGTTGTACTTTACCCGTAATGTCGCGGGTAATTTTAACTACGCAGTGGTGCCTAGCTTTTTCAAAGGGTAGAGCAGTTTCCCTAGCTCCCTTTGTTTGTTTGCAGTAATTGATGACACATCTGATCTTATTTTGAAGCTAATACCAGTTAGTGACTTCATTTTTAAAGCTTTGACAAGGATTTCTTCTTTTATCGTATACGCATGGAAGTGAATTAAGATCTTCCTGGGTTTTGTTTTATTTGGGGTTAACCTAAACGGATCTCTGTGGACCCTCTGAATGTCTGCCATAAGATCTTGTTCCGTGCAGTCAGCTTGAGTTCCTGCTTTGATCAATCTGACCACAAATTGTTTTAGGTTATCCCCCTCTGCCCCCTCGGGAATCTTTAACCAACGGTTATTTCTTCTTTGAGTATTTACGAGGGATTCCAGGTTTTCTTGAATGCCCACTCCATTTTCCTTTAACAGTGTGATCTCTTTCTTATTTTCCTTAGTTTGGGAGGTTAGCTCCTTCACTGTTGTTTCAAGGGCTGAAGTTCTAGCTTCCAGGACATCCAATTTATTTTCCAGTTTCTCACATGCTGACCTAATCTCTGTCTGATTTGTTTTCGAGATCTCGAATCTACTCCTGACTTCTGTTGTTAGCAGCTGAATCAGGTCTGAGACTGACATAGGTGCTGTCTTAGCTGATGGTCTGACCCTCAAATCAGAACTTAATGTCTGACTCTGGCTATTATCCCCTGATTGTAAATCCCTCTGCACTTCAACCTGTGGGAGTGGGAGACTCATAACTGTATCCTGACGCACACCATCCGTCATCTGCACATCAAGGGTAACCCCTTCCAAGATCTATAGGTTGTCCACCAAAACTTGGAACCTATTGAGGCTAAAAATAGTCTCTGTCTTTCTTTTTGGCGACCACGGGGTGCTACTTGGGGGAGAGATACCTGAATTTTTCAATATTAAAGTTTTTGGCATTACTTTAAAAAAGTTTCTTAATGAGGGGGTGACCTTTAATTTATGCGGTTGGGGAGGCACCAAGGCCCCTTCCTTGGTTTCCCCCTTTTGGGGCTTACCCACTCCTCAGCCTCAGCCTGATCTATCTGAGTATTTACAGATTTTCTCACTCTTGCGTGCTTTTATAGTCGATTAATGAAGGTCCTGTGACTAGCCCTGTAACTGCGCTTCTTAAAGCATATCTACGTTGCTGTAAAATACTTGCTATCGTCTCCCCCTCTGCCGTTAAATTTGGTGTTGACCATCAAAATGTTGCCTTGTTACTCCTGGGGGGTTTTACCGTTCCCCCTTGAATTTATCCTCAGATGTTTCACTGAGGTAGCACTTTCCTTGTGTTTCCTGCTGCTCTCCTGCAGAGATCTCTCCCCCCTACCTATGTCCCTGGGACTGCTTTCGGAGTCCTTCAGGTCCCCTCCTGATTCTCTGGAGAAGCCTGCTGCACTTGTGCAGCCCCTACCCCTACTACCCCGGACAGGAATTCGCATGACCGCTCTCCACCCACTGCCTAGCTTGAGCGCCGCATGGGACCACCGCAGATCCCGACAGTCCCAGCCAGTTAGTTGCGCGGCCACCACTGCCACCTCCGAATCTGTTGCCGCCGTGGTCAAAAGCGGCGTGAAAGCAATGTCCCTCCTCTTGAATCGCTCCTGTCACTGGTAAGTGATTGCTTCAGTTCCTAGTCATATATTCTCTATTTACTGCATTACTGCAAGCGGGAAAGGCTTCCGACTCCAGGAGCCTCCGCTACCTGCCGCTAGTTGGCTGCCATGTTCCCCCCTCCCCTCACCAAGTTTGTTCTTGCTGACTTTTGTACCTTGTCTTGCCACATATTATAGATAACCCTGCTGCATAATCTTACTGGCCCTCACAACGGTAAATGGTATGGCACACTCAGTAGTCTGGCCTAACATTAAAGCATTTAGTTTATTACATGTTGAAAGGACCATCTGTCCACATAATTCACCAACAATCCGATTTGGCCCACAAGCACCATGTTACCTACCTCATGAACATTCTGGAATCTTCTTGGCTGCCATTTTGAATCCAGAGCCTATAAAAGTCACACCCACCTGCTACTCCCTGCTTGGCAATCAGTAACTCAGCAGTAGCAGAAGCAAGCTCCTGTTCAGTTGTTTGACTTACATGAGCAATCTTGTCCAGCTTCCCGGAACAACTTCAGTCTTCCTCCTGAGTTTCCAGTCTTCCTAGTGGAAAACATCCCAACGTCCCCAGTCTTCACCAATTCTTTCACAACAAAACCTACGAAAGAAAAGACTCAGATGAGTACAAGTTGTCATAAGCTACAGTATGCACCCTTCATATCTCATTTTACTAGAAATAGGTCAGATTAACCTTTGTTTTAAGAGAACATTCATGAGAGATTATGTGAGGCTAAGCTTGATTGTTTGAGAAGGTCGCTGTGACAGGACCAGGATTTTAAAACCCTGGTCCTGTCACAGAGCTAACAACTCTTTAGCGCCATTGAGAGTGCAAGGTTGTACGCGCCAAGAGACAAAGCCGCATCCGGGGAAACCACAAGTACCAAGTCCAGAGTTCGAATCTACAGTGAAAAAACACTTTGAGGTTGGACATTCATACTTGCCCAGCAGTTAAGGGTGGGGAGGGTTGCTCATACACAATTTAATCAAAACAAAACAGACAGTGAGATAAAAGGTGGGAGCAACGTCACCAAGCAGAGCGGTGTGAAGGGACACAGCAGCACAGCCACATGCCGAAGCAGTTCTCTTACCTTTTCTTTCATCCAATTTCCCCTCCTACCCCTCAGTGATTAAGTGTATCCAACGCTTGATCTTGAGAGCACAGTTGGGCATCTGAAATCAGGCATTGTTCAACTCTGTCACTGGAATAATGGATCTCAGGTTAGTCAATCTGGAGAATTTACAGGCTAACCAGCCTCTGACAGAACCAACTTATATCACGTTGTTTCAGAAATCTTTGACCAGCTTTGGGGTGTTACCCCTCATCAGCCGACGAGCTTGAATCCAATGGCACAGCGAGCAAGGGACCTACTTCTGGGCATACCCATCCCACTTAACGAGACAAATACAGCAGCAACAAATGATGGATGAAATGCTGGATGAATCAAATATTCACCCCCAGTCAAGAGATCTAGGTGAAATCCATCATTCTTTTGCTCACTACGCCACCCCAGTTTGGACCCAGCCATAAGCAAATCAGTCTTGACCCTGCTCCTCATGGGAACAGTCCAGCCCGAACTGCTAAGCTGAGTCCTTCCTGGACCAGAAACAAGCATCCTGGGACCAGTTTCTGGGTATTACCCCTCATCAGCCAGGCTAGCCTGAGTCCAGTGCTACAACGAGCAAGGGACCCACATCTGGGCATACCCATCCAACTTAGAGCGAAAAGTGCAGCAGCAACAAATGATGGACAGAATGATGAATGACTCAAACATTTACCCCCAGTCAAGAGAACTGGGTTACATCCATCATTCTTTTTTCTCATTATGCTACCACATTTTGGACCCAGCCATATGCAAATAAGTCTTGACCTTGCTCCTCTGGGGAATAGAAAGCAAAAAAGTCCCTCACAACACTATGATAAAATCACAAACTAAATATTGCTGGTGGTCAAGAGATTACTATTCAAGGACATGACAGTTAATTGTTATCATAAGATCAACATTACTATAAAATTTTCAAAAAATCATACGTTTGCATAGTTGTTTATTAGATATGATTATATACACAATAACATTAAAAACAATATCATATAAAAACATTTCATTAAAAATACATCATTATGAGAAAACCGATGTATGCTGATTGGATTTCTGCAGTTTAGGCTGATGTGCCTTCTTTTTTATATAGGTCGTCCCCGGGGAGGGTTACTATACATCCGCTTTTGCTGGTTTTTGATTATCATCTGGTAAAATAACCGCGGCCTTCCTGCAGCCAGTATACTGCTTCCGGGTTAGGATAACAGAACAGAAACAATCATCCTGGCTCGGTTTTCGGGGTATAACCCCTCATCAGCCAGGCTAGCTTGAATCCAGTGGCACAGCGAGCAAGGGATCCATGTCTGGGCATACGCAGCCCACTTAGGGCGAAAAGTGCAGCAGTAACAAATGATGTATGGAATGCTGAATGAATCAAAAATTCACCCTCAGTCAAGAGATCTGGGTTAAATCCATTGTTCTTCTGCTCACTATGCCACCACAGTTTGGACCCAGCCCTATGAAAATCAGTCTTGACCCTGCTCCTCACTGGAACAGTCCAGCCCGAACTGCCAAGCTGCGTCCTCCCTGGACTGGAAACAAGCATCCTGGGATCAGGTTCTTGGTATTACCCTTCATCAGCCAGGCTAGCTTGAATCCAGTGGCACAGTGAGCAAGCGGCCCACGTCTGGCATACCCATCCCACTTAGGGCGAAAAGTGCAGCAGCAACAAATGATGGATGGAATGCTGAAAGAATCAAACATTCACCCACAGTAAAGAGATCAGGGCTAAATCCATAATTTTTTACCTCACCACACCACCCAATTTTGGACCCTTCCCTATGCAAACCAGTCTTCACCCTGTTCCTCATGGGAACAGTCCAGCCTGATCTGCCAAGCTGGGTGCTCCCCGAACCGGAAACAAGCATCCTGGGACCAGTTTCGGGGTATTACAACTCAGCAGCCAGGCTAGCTTAAATCCAGTGGAACAGCGAGCAAGGGCCTGTTCAGCATTCTGTCCATCAAATTTTTTTTTGCATTTGTAACCCCGAGTGGGACAGGTATGCCCAGATGTGGACCCCGTGCTCTTCATGGCACTGGAGACCACTGCCTTCTCTTAAAAAATGTTGGCGCCCACATTCACAATCGGGAAAGGGTCCCTTGGGTATCCCTTTCCAGTTTGCCGCTGGGTTACCGCCTCCTTCACGGAATCGGTAAAGTATGAATGTTTTCCGACTGCATTCCGGCCGTGAAACATTCATAAATGCCCCTGTGACTCGCTATTAAGAAGGAACGCCCTTGGCATGCCCCTTCCTAATTGCGACTAGCAAACCCTTTTTGTGAGTAGGGAATTGGGTACTGACTTGCAAAATAGTGTTAGTGCATGCCAGAAGCCGTTTTAGCAGTCACAAACTTCCAGATTCTCCATTTGCGATCACTTAAAATGGTTGTACATCTGGCCCCTAGATTCTAGATCTTGGATCTTAAAGGCAGGTAAGCCCAGTGCCCCTTCAAAATTGTTAAGTAAATTGTGGAATTAGGATACTAGATATTATGTACCAAACAGTAATGCAGGTGGATTCCAACAAATAGGCTAAAATAATTAGACATCTTTGCCTATTGTAGAGATGGTCAAAAATATTAATATATTTGCACAATCTTCAAGCAATGCACTCCTTGGTATGTAGATTAAACTACACAATGAACCAATACAATTAAAAGTGGTCCCCATAGTCCTGTGGTGATATGAATGAACATTAGAATTGGATCGGGCAGATCTCTTTGGATGTATGACACATTGTTTTCGGAGAACTCTGTTTATATAATGTTTAAATGTCTTGGAAGTCAGAGAAGAGTCGGTGTACCTGCCACGGAACCTATACTCTCTCATAGCAGCGCAAAGCAGGAGACTGTTCTATGGCGTAATCTGCTGTGCAGAAGGAATAGAGTCTTGTGGATTCACTAGAGATTCTAGTGGAAGGGTTTACAGGCTGTCCTCAGGTCTTTGAAGCTAAAATTCAGTTCCAGCAGATGCCTTTCTTTAATCACCATCGAGGTTGGGCAAATTGTAGTCCTTTGTTCCCTGACCACTTGTCACCAGTGATTTCTGTAAAATAGAGTGGGTCTGGAAGAATAAATCCGACAAGCAGTTTATTCATCTGTACAATAGTTTTGGTTGACATCAACTGCTGCATGACTAACCTCGATAGGTTCCTGAGCGATGACGCTTGTTCCTTGTGATACTGGATTAATGTCAGGGAGATCGGTCAGTATATCTATCCACCCAGTAGCTCGCGCTCCTCAAATAAACGCACTCAGGCTATGCCAGGGTCCTAGCAGTGGCCAGGCTTACACAGTCATGTGACCAAAAGCAACTTTGCGGCAACAGCGAGGTAGAATATGGTTCCACTGAAATCATTGCACATTTCTAAAACGCTTCTTAAACATTAATATTTCATGTCTCCCAATGTTTTTTTATGATTGTATGTTTTCATAGTGTGTGTGTTTCCCCTTTCTGCTTGTGCTAGAAATGCAAGGTTTGTAAAGCATCTTTGGTTTTGAAGACATTCTCTCCTCATCGGCTCTATTTTTAACACTTCCTGGTAAGAATAGACAGAAGGGGATCACAATGCAAACAGATAATTGGGCAATCCAAGGGGCTGGAGGATGCTCATACTGGGGTGGAGGGGGGAGAGCTCGTTGAAGGCCATGCATTTCCATGGTGCGCTAAAAGCAAAATAAACACAATGGTTCCTGGGTGTCAGTAGTGGTCGTTCAATCAGAAACAATGTGAAACAGAAATCGTATTGGCTGGTATAAGCACAGGAATAAAGAAAGCCATTGAATAATGAGCAGGGAAATTAGATGGACAAGTAAGTCATCCAATCATGAGCAAAGGTCTTTAACTGTCGACCACAAAAAACATGGTGGAATGGAAAATCACCAAATCTGGAATCACACAAAGGCCAGTTTATTCACCATACGTTTTCAGGTTTGCTGTATAATCAGACCAAACTTTTTCCAAAGCTTTAAATTAAAATTTTAAATTTATGTGGAGAGGAAAACACCAAAACCCACGGACATTGATGAATTCACTAAATTAAGAATGTGTGCGAATCCGGCTTGCCTGACAGGAGCTAATGACGATGCATCACTTGCCCTACGAGAAGAAATTAAAACTTCTGCTGTACAAATATCACTCTGCATACAGATTTAGCATTTTCTTCATTATATCCTATTTCTTAGACTAAGTCATTTTGTAGCATAATATTTAAGAACATTCCGTTATTTATGTTGATATTGTCAACATAATTTTTAAGCAGCTAAACTATAAAATTAAAATTAAAGTATCACTGATCAGAATCAGTGACCTGGGCATTTGCAGTAAAATGCATTCAGTTATTTCAATAAATTCTAATTATTTTGTTTGCATGGCTCTTGCCTTCAACACTATAAAATACTTCATACAGATGACAAAACACAATTAATTCCAAGTTAGCTTAAAATCGTTATTTGTAGATTAATTTACATTGCGTATAACTTCTAATATAAAATACTTTAATAAAATGTAGCTGCCCGATCCCTAGTTAGAGACTGGAGGCTATCATTATGCATCAAAACCTTTTATTACTCCCCACAACAATTAAAGGCGTAGACATTCCAGAACAATGAACAGCAGTCTTCATAAACATCCCAATATTTCAGATCTTTCTAGTTTGCTTCTCCCAGACAACTAGGTATTATTCATTTTTCACTTATGATGCTTCTGCTTGTGTGGGCAGCGTATGATTCATTACTTGTGAGTGTCCTTTTCCAATTTATGGAAACATGGCTTGGATGCTTACTGTTGGGTGAGAACAACAAAGATTGGATTTTGTGTTGCTTTAAAAGGAAAAATATGGATTCTCAGACTTTCGTAGAATAGGTTTTATCAATGATTGGAATTATATCCGAGGCTTACTGTCAGGTGTTTGGTAACTGGATTGAGCGTAATTGGGATTTCTATTTGCCGTCATGCGCTGCTTTAGTGTGTCCTTTGTTTTTACGTTGAGCATCAGCACATGGGATGTTTGCAAGACCTGTTGTATTTACTAAAAGGACTGTGATCCCGCCTACTACTTACCATAGGTTGAATCCAGCATCGCTCCTCTTTGCTGCCTCCTAATTAATTCAGGGACCCGATATTTCATTTCCATTTCTAGTTCAAGAGCACCGCTCAGGTACAGATTAGTTTGACTTGAGTAGTGCCTCTCCGCTGAAGCAGGTGCTATTTATTCCACCGCCGGTGGCATTTTACCTGTCTGTCCCTTCGGCCCCAACTATTTCAGTAAGTGCTTTTTCCTTTTATGCAAACTCTGTTGTAGTTTTGTATTTATTTAATTATATCTGTTTGCGTGTGCGGCCGCACTTCAATGTAATCAGTGGCACACTCTTCACAAATATGCGGTTCGCGCAATGTTCTTTAATTATTTACATTGAGCACTTCTAAAAAGTGCCTGCTCCTTTAAACCCTAGCTTGCGTGTAATTGCTGTATTTTCACCCATTCCTCTTCCCCTTTCCCATGCTGGATTTGTCCAGGCCCCCGGTAGCAGCAGCTCCTCGCCCTCCCTGTGGCTGATGAACATGGGGGACTCCTGTGACCCACAGCACCCTACAGAGTAAGTATCTGCACCAGGTTTCCCAACCCTCCACAGTTTAAAAAAACAGAACACGCTGTGTTCCTGGCACTCCTCGCGATAAAAAAAAAATATGTGCATCTGTATTTTTGTGGGATGAGGGAATCTTGCAGATTGTTTTAAGACGACTTTTTCAATTTATTTTCAATGGCTTCCTGAAAGTGCACAGGCCAGTCAACCCCCGCTTGCTTACAGACACAGTGTGGAAGAGATCGGCCACCCTATGACCAAACCAGGAATCCAGGGTACGTTCAAGCATGCACGGGTGTCTCCCCTTATTTGTGCTAAGTTCTGGATACGCCACAGCTTGTAAAAGGTTTATAATTTTAACAAGTGCCATTGTTCAACCCACCTTTTCAGTCCTCAAGTTAGAGAGGTCAATAATTTCCTGAAAATCTTCCGGTTCCGGGTTTAACTAGTATAGTAAGTTCGGACGGTTTGCAATCAAAAATCTGTCTTGTCGGCCATCATTTGTATGATGGAAAGTACCTGTGCGTATAAAAAAAAGGAAAACAAACACGTTTCCACCTTTTGTTCTAAATTCAGGACAAATGCATGATACCCGCCCTTCTAGGAGTTTCAGGTTTCAGTGCAAATTTATAGTGAAGTCGAGTACTCATTTATTTAATATATGTAGAATGATACCAAACGGGTAACCAAATTTAGTGCTACATTTCATAAGACACAATGTCAAGATGTAGCTAAATGAGTTTGCCAAATACTAAGAAAACCTGATGGGATTTATCCAAGGAACGAAGGTGCAGAAGCAAAGGATGACCAAAACGCCTTGGAAAGGTAGCAGACAGCACAGTGTTTCTTCATAGCTTCAGGCAAAGCATATCTGCCACTATAACTGAAGCTCTTGTGGTCACAAGCTCACCTTTGTGATATAATCAGCTTTTCGAGACAAGGCACATACTCCCTAGGACTGTGCCCTGAACAGCTCAAGAGAGGGTGACATTTTGATTTCAACCACGTTTTATTTCTTGAAGTTGAGGATTGCTGCACCAAGGTTATAAACTAAAATGTGTACACACCCACACACTGTTTTGTCCACAAGCATACCTCTTTACATATATTGTGAATAATTCCTTTAAGACAACTATCCATTAAAATAAAAAACATTCTCTTTGACTAAGGTGCATGAGCGAGCAAACAACTCTAAATTCTAAACATCAGTAATGTACATTTTTTATCAAACTTGGCAACAAAGTACACACTTGAAAAATGGCAAACAAAATCGCTACAAATATGCCCTACTACGGAATCGTTACAAACTTCCGACTTCCTACATCCCAGAAGTCGTCAAACAACATGGAACGCAACGCGACTCAACATAGAGCGTTAATACATAAACCAATACTTATCCAACATCCACAATTAATAATCCATATTCGAAATCAATAAGCAATAATCAAATCTATAAGCAATAATCACCAAACCAATGCAATAAAACCATCTTTCTGCTACCAGAAAAACTGATCCAGCGCGACTGAAAGAGAGAGTCGGGGAAAAAGAGAGCAAATTTACAACTATCCTTCCTGCATCGCAGACCCGACGTCACACTAGCTCATTCACACATGCATTCATTGGTGGGGCCCATAACACCAACACTCATACGTTTCCTCTCACGAGTCTGCACACAGAAGGGATGATGATTACGTGCTGGACATGTGGGTGGGGTACCTTATAACCTATAGTGAAAGAAAAGTTACTTTACAAAATATACATTAACATTCGCCACCTATAGATTCCTAATCCTAAACATCAAGGCACTCCGCCCACTTGGTCGACAGACCAATTAGTTGGATTGGTTGATGGTGATTTAGAACCAGCTAAAACACATTTAAGACTCAGAATCCTTAATTCTCTTTAACGAAGAACCACAAACTCATAATTTCTGTTAATCAATTTTTTTTATCTAAAATTTCATTGTAATTAATATTAGCATTTGTCTCTTCAAAAGTTTAGAATTTCTAGATCAATTTAGTTAAATCACAGAACATCATATTTACCTATTCTGGCTATCTGGGTTTTCTCTAATTCATTTGCTCTGCATAACCAAATTTTGTCGTTAAATTGTCCAAATAAGCAGGCCAGAGCTCAGAGTCCGAAAGTCCTTTACTCAGCACGTTACAGTCCGAAAGATCGTCAAAGGACCAGAAGTCGTGCCAGCATCCGTCATCGCCTGTGGGGTCAAAGAGAGTGTGCAGTCATAGTAACCGCCGAATGTGTTAACCCCTCCCTATTCTACTACTCTTTTTATAATAAATTTCGGGATAACATGAAACATTTTTGGGGCGGAGAATGATTTCTATTGGTTGGAGGCAAACATCCGATTTTTGGACAGTCCACGTTCACATGGATTTTGCTGATACGTTTCTGGTGATGATTCAGTACTGATTGTTGCAAAGCTTCGTCTTCTATTTGTATGAATCCATTGTTCTTTTATAGCAGTTTCTGATGTCCGGGGTCTTGGCAGTCCACCAATATCCTATCCTTGACAGGGACAGGGTGTATAGAGGTTGTTAGGAAGTTCACGGAGCCATCCGAGTCTGCGCAGTAGACTTCGCGTTTCAGAAAACGGTGGCCACTTCTGAACTCGGTTTCTGCCACCATATTGCGATAGGCCCAAATGTCAACTTAAGCGAAACAAACACAAAAGAATAATTAATACAAAGAAATGATGCTTCTAATGTTATACCCTTACTAATCCCTTTATATATTAGTATTTTTCTAGCATATAGCGACATTTAAAGCAATATATTCACCTTTACGGTCCTCCACGAAGATGTAAACGTCACAAAAGCAACATAAATCATGCAAGATCTAATTACCACATATACTACTATTAATATGCGTCCATATTTTAGTTATTAGAGCTATTTTGCCATGCAAATAGCAAGTTCCCACGTGTAATTTGTGTATGCAAATGGTTAGTTATAATAAATCACAGCACACCATTAGTAAATTATTATTAGTAGGTTATTCAATTAATACTTTCATGCAAAATAGAGGAGGTATACAACATTTTGCACTACCTGCTCCATCAATCCCCCCTTTGGTGATTTTTAACATCACCACACTACCTTTAAATTTTGAAAAAATGTAGTAAAAGAAATTAATTCAATTCTCTTAATTATTGTGTTAGTTCACATAACTGTTTCACCTGTCTCTTCTTCTCTTGTTTTTCTATACATATTGTCTTTACACTCTTCTAATTCTACTTCTTCAAATTCCCTTTCTTTTCTTTGTTTCTCTTTGTTTCTCTTTTTATGTGTTTTCGTAATTTTCTTTTCTTGTTACATAAACATCCTAGTCTTAAAATGAATACTAAAATAATCACTCATGTTACTGGAAATAATATTTTACCAATAAAGGTACTACCTAGCTTTAGTAAAAAGTTCTTAATAGTAGAAAACATTTTCCCAATCTTTTCCCAAATACCTTCAACCTCCAGTGGAACAATTTCATCATGCAAATCAGTTATTTTCTTAATGTATGTCTTCAAATCTTGACTTTCGTCAGGAATGTAAGTACAACAATGTTGAACTTTCAGCATTCCACAGACTCCACCCTCTTTTGCCAAAATGATATCAAGGGCAAGTCGATTTTGCATTACCATGGCACGCATGGCAACTATTTCAGTATTTACTAATAAAAATCCTCCAGCGGTGCTTGTTGACAAGCTATCCACTACTGTTGATAGTTTTCTAATTTTGTGTGCATTCAGAGATATTCCCACTGCTGGTATCAACGCTCCGAAAATGTCTCCTACAATTTCTGACCAAGATTCTCTTTTCTACGTGTTAGTTGACTACCTAACTAATGTGCACCATCTTTTCCTCTTCCCACATGGAATATCTTTGTGAAAACCAGGCCTAGATAACATGTGCCATACCAGTGATCTGGCAATCGATAATATGCTTTGTTCCCGCAGATGAAATATAGTCCAGGGAATACTGGATCATTTCCTCCTTTAAATCCCCATCCACCCATGATTCTATAAGTATCATGGCAATCACGTGTGCCTACAAAGTAATTATCATATGCAGTTCGATTCCTTCTAATACACAAATTCCCTTTCTGAGACCAATCTAGAGCCATTGATGGACTAGCTTCTCCGTTCAAATGTTTTTCTCTTTCAACATCCCAGACGGTCTTTTCTTCTTTTCCCTCAGGTACTTACCTTTACATTTTTTATCTCCTTTCTTCAACCATATCCAAGAAAACTTAGATTGTTAGATTGTTTCTAAATATTGACTCTAATGTTAATTCTTTAGTTTCTAAGAAAAATTCTCCTAACATTTTAGCAGGTTTAACTTTATTCAACTTGTTAATTACAGGTACTTGTGAAAATACATTACCTACATCTGAAAAGTAATATTCTAATTTCCCTATCTTGTAAAGCAAACTTGCTAGTACACTACATGTTATTCCATATGTTACTGGGAGGTGATGGTAAGTCAGTCCCTCAGATGCAGACGCCGGCAACTGCATGCAGACGTAACAATCCCTTACATCCATCGTCTTCACATATTCGTATAGTAATTTTGAAAATACATTGTTAGAAAAATCAGTTATAGACCTGTCTTTATGTAAATAATTTCTATCTATTTTAGTCAGATATACCTTCTGAATCTTTTCTATATTCTATTGTTTCTAGTGTAACCTTAAATGAAACCATTAACGCCAACGCACTCCACAGAAGCATTAGTAATCCTGTACATCAACAACACATTTTGAACCATCTTATAAGGAACACACATTTAGATTTTCTACTTTCTGTGTCTGCCATTTCGAAAAATGATTAGTGTCTTTTGACTTAGCCTCTTCTACTTCACAACAAGTGTTGTCTAACCCAAGGCTCTAAGCACCTACTTGGTTCTTTTCAGTTTATGTCTTTTCCAGTGATTTATTGTTTCTTCATTTTGAACACTTTTTATCTTTTCAGTTTGGCATTTGATCGTCTTTCACTTTTCTTTCGTATTCTTGTTGCAGAATTTCCTGAACATCCGTCTCTTCTCCGATGTCGGACAAGATAACTCTCAGGATTTCCGATTCTTCGTCTTCCTCAACCACTCCTGGTACAGTCACCTCTAGATCCCCTTGACTGTCTGCCTCTTCTTTTACTTCAGGCAGTGCCACATATGACCATTCCGGCGACTTCTACTTCTGGTTGGGTTTTCTCATTTTCTTATTTTCTTCTACTGTTGTTTGTTCCACGTCTTTCAATTTCTCTTTGCTAGACACTTCATTCACCTGTTCAGCCCTAGATTAATTTACTCATGTCAATCTGTATCTTAATCTCTTTATCTTGTTGGGCCAAATGTCATCCCTTGCTGACCTTTTCAACTTACTTCCTTTTTTTATTTTTCTCAGTTCTCCATGCTCTCTTTCTCAGGACTCGACCTTCTGGTACTTCTTCATCACTGTCCTCTGATTCAGTTCGAACTTGACTTTTACTTTCAATAGTTCTTCTTTCTACCACTTCTTTTTTATTACCTACTTCTGTCCCTCCTCGTGGTTCTTCCACACAATCTTCCTGCTGACTAACCGTCCCTTCTTCTACCTGGATGTGTGAGTTCCCTACAACTCCTCTTCCGCAAAAATCTTTCCCTCACTCTCTGTATCTGATACCTTACAATTTAATTTTGTTACTTCAGGTGGAATTTCTCTTGAACTTTCATTCGGGACTGTCTTATCAAGAATTTATTTTACAGTCTCTTCACTGTTTTTACTCTCATTCTTATGTGCTTGAACAAGTTTGGTGTCTGATTCTGAGCTGGTGTCAGAAATCTGTAACTTTCTTCTTAAAGGAAGGTTCTCTGGTGCAATAACTGGACTATGTTCTGATTCCCCCCTTTCAGGAATTTGTCTCGTTCTTGTTTCTTCAGTATCTGATTCAGAGCTTGTATCTGATTCTTCAAAGTATTCTCCTTCCTTGTTATCCACTGGGTTTGGAATTCGCAAGGTGTGACTAGTATGAATCCAGTTCTTCACTCCTGCACATTTTACTGCTGTTGTCGTAGTCAAGATCACCTGACGTGGTTTTCCCCAACGTGGGACCAAACAGTTTCGTCTTCTGTGCACTTTTATTCTCACCCAGTCCCCTGGGCTCAAATCATGAGTTGGCTTCTTTTCAAGAGTGGTGGCATCCGATCCAACCTGATGGAACACAGAATGAGCGGAATCAGCCAACCCCTTGCAATAATCCAACACCAAGTCATCAGATATAGGCAAAAGCTTGTTGACTGGTATGAAAACATGTCACATTGCTCTTCCCAGGACAATTTCATGGGGACTCAGACCTGTATTCCTATCTGGAATGGATCTAATAGTCATGAGTACCAGAGGCAAGACATCAGGCCATTTCAAACCTGTGGCTAAACACATTTTCCCCAGTCTGTTTTTAATGGTGCCATTTACTTGTTCCACCACACCAGAAGCCTCTGGGCGATAGGAACAATGTAGTTTCTGTTGTACATTCAATGCATCACAAATTAACTTCATGATTTCATTATGGAAATGTTTTCCTCTATCTGACTCAATCGTGACTGCAAAACCAAACCTAGGAATGAACTCTCTCAATAATAGCTTGGCTACAGTAATTCCATAACTTCTTCTCGTTGGGTATGCTTCCACCCATCGAGAGAACAGACAAACCATCACTAAAACATACCTCAACCTGTTACAAGGGGGCATTTCAATGAAGTCAATCTGCATTCTGATGAAAGGCCCTCCTTCTCAACCTATCATTCCCAGACTTACCACTGTTCTTCTTCCAGGATTGAACTGCTGACATATAAGACATATCTGACAAAGACTTTCAGCTACAAGTCTAAATTTTGCGTTATACCATGTCTGTTTAAAAAGTCTGATCATTGCATCTCATCCCACATGCGCTTGTCCATGATACATCCGTGCCATGGCAGACACCATGCTGTCAGGCATAACTGGTCTTCCATCCCGATAAACCCACACATGATCTGTTTCCTGTGGTGCACATCCTGCTTTTACCCATTGTTTCATTTCCTCATCTCCTGCTTCTTCCTGCAACTGCCTTACTTCTTCCCATGTATTCACAGTGTTAGTAAACAACAAAGGGCATGAATTCATTTCTCTTTCTCTTCCCCTATTAATGGAATTCTGATTTTGTGCGCAATATTGAGCCATATCGTTTGCAAACTGATTGCCAGCCGTTCGACGTTGGACTTTGTGTGTGCTGCACACTTCACAACAGCTAAATGCTTAGGCAGCTGTATCGCCTCAAGTAATTTTCCAACTACTTCAGCATTCCTTATAGGAGTTCCACACAATGTCAAAAATCCTCTTTGGGACCAAATTTGGCCAAAGTCATGCACTACACCGAAGCCATATTGACTATCGGTTATCACAGTCACTCTCACATTCTTTCCCAACTTACATGCTCTTGTTAAGGCAAATAGTTCAGCAACTTGGGCTGATTTTACTCCTTTCAGACACGATGCTTCTAATACAGCTGCTACTGTGCATACTGCATATGCTGCACTCAGAATTCCCTCATCTGTTCTCAAGCATGATCCATCCACAAAAATCACATAGTCACTTTTTGCCAAAGGTATATCTTTTATATCAGGTCGGGGTTTCGGTACAGAAGTCAAGCACCTCCAAACAGTCGTGATCCACATCATGTCTGACTTCCACATTCTCAGTATCAGGTAGTAACGTTGAAGGATTCACATTCAGACATCTCACCAGGCTCACATTCGTTGCACCTAGGATGACTTTCTCATATTTAGTCAGACGACTATGAAGGACTGGGCTGTTCTAAGGCCCAGCGGTGCAAGGGGACAACACCTGAAACCTTCGTAGGTTACCTGTTCCGGCGTACAAAACACAGAGACACGGGACACTTCCTGCGGCGTCAAAGATCAGCGTTTATTAACTGCAGGGATACAGAAATCGCAAGAAGTACACAACGTGTAGGTTCTGAGAGACTGCTTCGAATTGCAAAAGTGGATCGCTCCTTTTATACACATTTTGGTCATTGCAAAACATGGCAGCCAAAGGTTACGACTCAGTTCCCACAACAAACTTCAAAAGGGTCGCATTCATGTTTCAGAAGCCCGGAACATAGTTACACCGACATTGCCGGTTCCCAACTGTAAAAACATATTATCCCCACATTAAGTACATTCCATTCCGACTGTAAACACATTTAGGAGAAGGAACAGAAACAGATGCAAAGGAAGAACAAGGATGCACAACAGATTGAAAAAGAGTGTAGAGAGTAATAACGGAAACTTGATTGCAGGATCAAAGACCTCGTGCCTAATGCATGTATGACTGAAACAATAGATAGGCACGGCAAGAGGAGCCTTGAGCGGGGCCATCTGCCTCTGCCGTGTCATTTCCCCTATCATAAAAGACATCCTCAAAGAAACACGTGTCCTTCGTGAAAGCTTGGGAATCCCAGGGTCACAGAGCGGACAAGGTCCGTTCGCTGGCTACTTGAGGGCAAGAAACAAAATGGATGCCATATCTAAAATGGAACCCGAGGGTTCGGATGGACATACCTAGAAATGAGACGATCCGTACATAGTAGCATAGCGAAAATGCGTACACCCACTAAACTCGTCATTTGCGGTTCGTAGATACCAAACTCGTCCATGTTCGAACACACCCAGAAAATGTCGTTCCGATTCACACAGAACCTCAACTATGCGTCATGAACTGAGTGCGGCTCCTTGTTAAAAGGATTGCCACATCGTGAGGTACAAACACTCTCACAGGATATCCCATCACAATTCCTTCACTCTGTTCCAAACTCTTGCAAGTGGCTGCTACAGCTTTCAAACAACCTGGCAATGCTACAGCTACAGGTTCTAATATAGCTGAGGAATATGCAATTGGTCGCCTTAGTTTTCCATGTTTCTGTATTAATACAGAAAGTGCACATCCATTTCTTTCGCTGCAATAGAGTTCAAACTCTTTCTTATAGTCAGGCATACCAAGTGCTGGTGCTTCACACAAACTGTCTCTCAATTGTTTAAAAGCTGTTAATTCCTCTTTATTTAATTCAATGGGGTCTTTTACATCACTTCTCGTCAAGCGTACCAAAGGTTTTGCAATCAGGGAACAGTTACTTATCCACTGACGACAATATCCAACCATTCCAAGAAACATTCTCACTTCTCTTTGCGTCATTGGGGCTCTCATTCCTTTTATTATCTTGATTCTATCTGCAGTTACTTTTCTCAGTCCCTTTTCAATTTTGTGGCCTAAATATTGTACTTCTTTCTGACAGAATTGCAATTTCGATGGGGATACTTTAAGTCCTCTGCCTATTATTCAGCAGCGCAATGGTATCCACTACACAAGCTTCTCGAGTTCTTGATGCCACAAGCAGGTCGTCTACGTATTGGACCAGAACTGAATTTTCAGGCATTTGTAAATCTTCTAGAGACTTTTTCCATATCTGATTGAATATTGAGGGACTCTCTGTGTACCCCTGTGGGATTCGGCACCATGCCAAACTACGTTCGCCAAACCGGAACACAAAAGTCTGTTGACTGTCAGGATGCAATGGGATGGAAAAGAAAGCATGACACAGATCAATTACGGTGTAACATTCTGCATCGTGAGGAATCTGATACAAAAGCACTGATGGATTTGGTACAATGGGACAACCTGACACAACAATTTTGTTTATTTTTCTCAGGTCTTGCACTATTCTAAATGTTCCATTAGGCTTTTTCAGGCCCATAATTGGTGCATTACATGAACTGCTCATTATTTCTCTCAAAATACCTTGTTTGATCATTCTATCTATTATAGGAGTAACTCCTGCAATTATCTCGGGTGTCAATTTGTACTGGGGAATATTTGGGTAGCTTACTCCCTCTTTTACAGCAACTTTTACAGGATGCACATTTTTCATTAATCCCACATCTTCTTCTGTGAAATCCCATACCTACGCCTTTACTGTCTTTTTCAACTCTTGAGGCAGCTCTTCGGGGTTAAATGCAGCAAATGCCTCGGTAATCTCAGGTTCCATATTAGCCATAGTCATTTTATACAGTACATCTTCATCTGTAGTCTCAAATGCTATACCATCGGGAGAACAAAATATGGTGCAATTCATCTTGCACAGCAAATCTCTACCTAGTAAATTTACAGGGCTTGAATCGCACATGACAAAGTGGTGCATTTCAGAAAATTTCCCTAAGTTAACTTTTACTGGATCAGTGAGATATGTTTTTATCTGTCTGTTGGATACTCCAACTACTTGGATTGTTTCGTCCGAGAGAGGAAGACTTTTAACATCAGCTGACCTAACAGTTGAATGAGTAGCACCAGCATCTACTAGGAAAGTAATGTTTTCGTCATTTACCTTTCCATCCACAAATGGGCCTGTCGGGTCTACTTCTAGAGTTGCGCCAAGTACGCACTCCTCTTCCTCCCCTCGGCACCGTCAATAACCTTCTTCTGACTCACTCTCATCGCATCGTAGCCAATACTGCGAAACAGCACTAGCGTGCGGCAGCTTAGTTACCTGTTCTTCGTTGTAGAATCCTGTCTCATTACTGTATTTCTGATGATTTACGCTCTGTGGAAAAGGCGGTTTTGGCGCCTGATTCTGTTGGGGAACAACCTACTGCTGTTGCTGCGGTTGACAACTCACCTCTTTCTGCACCTGTGAATTCAACGATGCATTATCACCATTAGCACTCGGGGGAAATTTACACTAGGATTTCCAATGCCCTATTTTTCCGCAATTATGACATGGCCATTTCATTTTGGCTTCATCTATATTAAAGTGTCCTTTCCCTTTTCCAATATTAAATTTTGGTTTCATACCCGTACCAGTTGCCTGTTCAATCAATTGAGCTTCCTGTCTTTCTGCCACCTTTACTTGAGCCCACATGGCTTTTTCTTTTAGTTTACGCTGCTTTGCTTCAATTTCATCACTGAAATATTTTGCATGTCTTAGGACTTCATCTATCTTTTTATTTTGCCAATCTACTGTATGCTGTTTAATCATTTCACTTACTTCAGGTTGCAATCGGTACACAAATCGATATACAAAATGACTCAAATCCTTTTCACTCAAGTTTTCATCACCACTGTACTGTTTATAGGCAAGGATCAACCTTTCATAGTAAGCATGTACTGATTCTTTCGCTTCTTGATGAGTTCTATCAATTTTTACCCAATAAGTGTCTTTAGGAGGTACTTTATTTTTCAAAAAGGTAATTACTTGTTCATATTTTCTCATTACTTCTGGATCAGGGGCACCTGTTTTTGGATCTCTAGGGTATTCTTGTGTAGGCCAACTAATCATTACCTTACATTCTGTCCATAAATCTGCTGGTACTTTTATGTCAAAAAGACTATTCAAATCAATCCGTAGAACTTTTGATAATTTTACGAACCTGTCTACCTGCCTTTACCACTCGACTGGCTTTTCGCGCAGTCGTGGAAAATCATTGGTAAATGACAAAATATATTGTCTAGTCCAGGGGACATGCACATAGCCTCCACCTGGAATCTCTCTCAAGGGACATTCAGTTACTACCTTTTCTTTTTCTCTTACTGGGTAAGCTGCAAACTTTTTATCCGTTGCATCGTCTCATTTTCGAAACCATCTACTCTTCCATTTGTCTACATCACCCCATTTTCTCAGTAATATTATTAAATCTTTAATCTGAATCATTCGTCCTGTCGTATTTAAATTTACAATGTCTTTGTCAGAAAAATCTACTCTATATGGTTTTTGTAATGACTTTACCTTTTCAAAATCAATTCCCATTTCATTAGACACTTCTTCAAGTCTTTCATGTAAATTCCTGGCTCTCCACGTTATACTTTTGCATAGAAACATGAATTCTTCATCCTGATAGTTCTTTAATATTTCTATAGGAATAGTTCCAACTATTAATTCCTCTAATACTATTTTTAATTTGGACACATCTAAAGGTCTAGGCTCAGCATCTTTTTGTTGTAAACTTCTTAGCCATTCACTTAATTCATCAGAAGTAGGACCTTCAGGAATCATTTCATTTCGTGTCTGTTCTAATCCTTTTGGTGATCCTGGTACTGACTCTGTCGTCATTATTGCTCTATTTACTAAACTCTGATATACTGTCAAATGTTTAGGAGAACTTTGTTCGGAAATTCCTACTGTTTGTCCCCACTAATTTTCTCTTGTATCTCTTCTTTGTATTTCATTTTCCCTGTTTCCATTATAAGGAATCGTCAGACAATGCTCACTATCCTTTTGTTTATCAAAAATCGGCATTACAGGTCCTATTGTTACAGGAACAGTTATGGCTTCCATATTTTTAGTTAATTCTCTAATCTTCTCAGTTAATTCTAAAGTAGTTCTAGCTAATTCAGCGGAATTTTCATTTGCCATTTTACTAACTTGAATATTTTCTGTTTCTCTGAAAGGATTATTTCTTCCTACCTCATGTGGTACTGTTTCAAATTTTATATTCTGTGGCAATTCTTTTACTGGGGCACTCGATGTCAATGTGGAATTTGGTTGATACGGGGGTGGATTTTTATAAAACATGTCTTCCAGCACATCATTCTCCGACTCATGCACACTATACTTATAACTTTCTGATCCTGTATTATTTCACTTTTCCGTACACTTTCTACTAGTGGTTTCTTCAACATTTCTCATAGGAAACAACCCATCAGTCATATTTGCACTTCGCCATCTCTTCATTCTATCATCATGATTCTCTTATCCATATGATCTACCAAACATATATCTTTACCTTTCGCCACTTCGTTGCCGTTCTCTGTCATACATCTCATCTTCCCATTCTGTCAATGCTTCAAACTGTGTAGGTCTAGGTCTCGGTTCTAATTTCATCATTCTTTCTCTCAAATTTCTCAAAACCGCAAAATTAAATGAACCATGTTATGGAAATGCCAAAACTCCATCATCTGCTGTATATTTTGCCCAATTGTCTAATCAAATACATGTATGATAACCATATTTTGTAATCATAAAAGATGCAGGTGATTTCGCTGGAGGGAGCAACTGTCCCTCTCTAGTCACAATCGGTTTGTCCTTTTTAAATAAGTTCTTGATTTTACCGAACCAGGACTTTTTCTCCTTCTCTGGTGGATCGTAATACATAATTTTCTCTTTTCTGTATCGCTAGATTTCTTCTACGACTGTTTTGTTTGTTTTATCCAATCGTAGCGCGACACACACTAACGCACCAATCCTGAGCGTCTATGTCACTTTTGCACTTCTCCAATCCCAGCGCAAATCTCACTAACGCACCAATCCGGAGTGTCCACGTCACCCTGTAATTCTCCACTCATAGAGCGGCGCACATTAACGCACCAATCCGGAGCGTCTACGTCTCTTACCGACTGTCCAATCCCAGCGCGGTCTTTCTGACATCAGCTTTTCCTGCTGCTCCTGCTTCTGCTGACCCCTCCTTTACAAAATTTATCGGCAAACCTTTTACATTCACTTTTACTAAAATTCTGTTAGTAACGACATAAAAACACCACCATTGTCTGTTTCGCTAACAAAGAATAGTCTTGACCTTTTTCACAAGAATTCCGTCTTTCCCGAGAGCAGTGCCTACCTCTGCCCTACTACGGAATCGTTACATCCGTTGATAAAGTAGCACTTTCCTCTACTTCACCCTTCTAGCAAGCATTAGCTAACCGTTTCTCCAGAAATAAAACCCCTGTTGGAGACCCAATGCTCCTGAGAATTAAAACCAGAGTTTTACAATTAACCTGAATGCCATTTCATTTACACACATTCATACGGAAAATGTAGTTCATTCACAAAGAATCCTGTCTTGACCGAGAGCAGCGCTTACCTCTGCCCTACTACAGAATTATTTCATTTGTTAATAAAGTAGCACATCCCTCTACTTTACCCTTCTTTCAAGCTTAGAGAACACCTATTACCTTTCCAGTGATAAGGGTAATCAGAGTGCCTTTTGGACTCCTGGTACTTAAGACCAAAATTTCACAGATGACCTTCGCTATCATACACTTCTCTCATACAGAAAATGTCCCTAATGGCAACACACAATGATGTTACCGAATCGAACCCAGACAATGCGTTGTGCAACTTCAATCATCACACGTTTTCCCTGTGTACCTACAGGGCAACAACAATCCCGTCTTTCCCGAGAGCAGCGCTTACCTCTGCCCTACTATGGAATCGTTACAAACTTTCCGACTTCCTACATCCCAGAAGTCGTCAAACAACATGGACCGCAACGCGACTCAACATAGAGTGTTAAAACAGAAACTAATACTTATCCAACATCTACAATTAATAATCAATATTCTAAATCAATAAGCAATAAGCAAATCTATAAGCAATAACCACCAAACCAATGCAATAAAACCATCATTCTGCTACCAGAAAAACTGATCCAGCGCGACTGAGAGAGAGAAAAAGAGAGCAAATTTACAACTATCCTTCCTGCGTCGCAGACCAGACGTCACACTAGCTCATTCACACATGCATTCATTGGTGGGGCCCATAACACCAACACTCATATGTTTCCTCTCAAGAGTCTGCACACAGGAGGGATGATGATTACGTGCTGGACATGTGGGTGGGGTACCTAATAACCTATAGTGGAAGAAAAGTTACTTTACTAAATATACATTAACATTCGCCCCCTATAGATTCCTAATCCTAAACATCAAGGCACTCCGCCCACTTGGTCGACAGACCAATTAGTTGGATTGGTTGATGGTGATTTAGAACCAGCTAAAACACATTTAAGACTCAGAATCCTTAATTCTCTTTAAAGAAGAACCACAAACTCATAATTTCTGTTAATCAATTTTTTTATCTAAAATTTCATTGTAATTAATATTAGCATTTGTCTCTTCAAAGGTTTAGAATTTCTAGATCAATTTAGTTAAATCACAGAACATCATATTTACCTATTCTGGCTATCTGGGTTTTCTCTAATTCATTTGCTCCGCATAACCAAATTTTATCGTTAAATTGTCCAAATAAGCAGGCCAGAGATCAGAGTCTGAAAGTCCTTTGCTCAGCACGTTACAGTCCCAAAGATCGTCAAAAGACCAGAAGTCGTGCCAGCATCCGTCATCGCCTGGTCATAGAGGGTGTGCAGTCATAGTAACCGCCAAATGTGTTAACCCCTCCCTATTCTACTACTCTTTTTATAATAAATTTTGGGATAACATGAAACATTTTTGGGCGGGGAATGATTTCTATTGGTTGGGGGCAAAAGTCCGATTTTTGGACAGTCCACGTTCACATGGATTTTGCTGATACGTTTCCAGTGATGATCCAATACTGATTGTTGCAAAGTTTCGTCTTCTATTTGTATGAATCCATTGTTCTTTTATACCAGTTTCCTATGTCCGGGGTCTTGGCAGTCCACCAATATCCTAACCTTGACAGGGACAGGGTGTATAGAGGTCGTTAGGAAGTTCACGAAGCCATCCGAGTCAGCGCAGTAGACTTCGCGCTTCAGGAAACGGTGGCCACTTCTGAACTCGGTTTCTGCCGCCATATTGCGAGAGGCCCAAATGTCAACTTAAGCGAAACAAACACAAAAGAATAATTAATACAGAGAAATGATGTTTCTAATGTTATACCCTTACTAATCCCTTTATATATTAGTATTTTCCTAGCATAAAGCGACATTTAAAGCAATATATTCACCTTTACGGTCCTCCACGAAGATGTAAACATCACAAAAGCAACATAAATCATGCGATATCTACTTACCACATATACTACTATTAATATGCATACGTATTTTCGTTATTAGAGCTTTTTTGCCATGCAAATAGCAAGTTTCCACGTGTAATTTGTGTATGCAAATGGTTAGTTATAATAAATCACAGCACACCATTAGTAAAATATTATTAGTAGGTTATTCGATTAATACTTTCATGCAGAATAAAGGAGGTATACAAAATTTTGCACTACCTGCTCCATCACTTTTATAAGGAAAATTGGAATTCAGTGCTTGGATAATAGTTTTTTTCCTCCCCATAACAATGTACAATTTGCTTCTGCCTCAGGTAGCATTCAGGGTAACAATAGGTGGGCTACAATTTAACGTTACTCCAATACCAAGGAGGCATTGTAGATGATCAAGGTGGAGCCCAAGCCAAAGAAGAGACCAGAACTCAACTCATCCCCTGGGTGGGAATGTATATTTTCTAGTGAGAACACTGGAGGAAAAGGGGCCTCGGCATCACTCAGCACCACCTCAGCACTGGTGCAGCATCTCCTCAGCATCAATCAACAATACCACAGCACCACATCAGCACAGCACCATCTCAGCACAGCACCACCTTTGCATCAGTGCACCACCAGCGCAGCACCAACGCAGCCCCAATACAGTATCTGCACAGCCCCACCTCATCAACAGCGCAGCACCACCTCAGCAGCGACTCAGCATCCACGCAGCGCCACTTCAGCATTAGCACAGCACCATCTCAGCTGCAACTCAGCACCACTTGAGCAGAAGTGCAGCACCACCTCAGAGCCAGTGCAGCATCATCTAAGCACCAGCGCAGCACCAACTCAGCACCACCTGAGCACAGCACAGCACCACCTGTGCACTACCAGAGCATCACCACCTCAGTATCACTCAGCACCAAATTCGCACAAGTACACCACCGCCTCAGTAACACTCCATACCACTTCAGCTCCAGTGCAGCACCACCTCAGCACCAATGCACTACAAAATTCCATTACACTTAATACCATTTAATTACTATCCTCGCATTTTTACAGCACACCATGCCATTTATTTCCACAACTCAACTCCATGTCACACAATTCCACAACAAACAATCCCAATATAAGCCATCTCTCCCTCACACTTCACCAACTCTGTCATCTCTCCACAACACACCCACTGCCCAGCTCATCTCTCCCTCTCCCTCCCACTCCCACTACCCCTTTCATCTTGCAATCCCTCTGCCCCCTCTCATTCCTCCCTCACACTCCCTATCTTCTCTCTATAATACCTGCTCACAAATGCTACCTTCCAGTACCTCCTCGGCTGTGCACTAGTCCAGCTCTTGCTTCCCCCTCCCTGGGGACCCCTCCCAATTATCCCTGTCTGTCTCTCATACAATCCCTTATCCCTCTCTCTCACTCACGCACTCTTCTTGCCTCTCACATGGTTCACTTCAGGTCTTTCACCACAATATCTTTCCAGTGCCTTTTCAAAGTTTCAGTCCCTCAAACCCATGCTCTCCTCCTCTTCTTTGTGTGTCTTCAGCATACACAAGCAATCTCTCTTTATGAGTCTGTGGCCTGCTATCCACTTCTTTCCCTCTTTCTCACACACTCTTTCTGCTCCTCTGTCTTGAGTTCATTCAAGACTTTGTGCACAAACTGCCTATTCCTCTCTATCTTCCTGACTATCTATTCTCTGCAGCTCACACCCCTATCTATTCACCATGCCACATAATTCCACTACACAAATACACTACACACCTCACACTACCACCTCACAAAATTCCACAAATAACAATTCCAATCCAACCCACATAATTCCACTCCACACCATATACATCCACAACACTCCAAACAAAAACACAGGGGTAAAAACATTACCATTTATACCGCCATTAGCTCTAACTCTGGCAAATGCAAGTCCTATTGCAATGCAAATGCTTGTTTTTCTGGAGGTGAATCCGAATGCTTCTGTGTTTTCCATGAGGGTGGCATATGTGGGTCCTTGTGTATGTGATCCTGGTGGGGCTTGAGGAGAGTGCAGGAGAGTGAGTGTTCTCACCATAGGGAGGAAGTGGACATACAGTATTTTTAACATTCCCCGGATGTAGGTGGCCATTTTAGGTTGGTGTAAGTTACATTGGCCATAGTGAGAATGTTGTAAATGTGAATGTGGAATTACGCAATGGTGTCACTTTCACCTGTCAGTGGGAGGCAGATTTGAGAGTTGACATGAATGATTTCATTGTGCGTCATTTTTGATCAGAAGGATATTGATAAGTGAAAAAATATTACTTTTTAGATATACAGAAGAGTTTAAAGCTAAAGAGGATAAAATGTCAGGAGGAGATGCATCCTTTTTGGAGAAGCCTCCTTTTTCAAGTGAGTATGTGAGAGTTGATATTCTGAGGAGAATCATTACAAGGAGCTAGAGAATATGATCAGATAGCCAGTTAAAGGAAAAGGAAGATAGATCAGCGTTCAACTGAACAATTTTACTCCAGCAGGCGTGGCCAAAAAAAAGACAAGTGAAAATCCGAAGGGCCTTTTGTTCGGTGATTTCTTTGTTGAAAGGCACTGGAAAGTATGTGAACACTTTCACTGCTCTAGATAAGGGCTAAAACTCCATGGGGCACATGCATCAAGCTAATTACCAGTTGCAAATGAGCTGATTCGCAGAATCAACCCCTTTGCACCCGGTAATTAGCCTTTTGGGATGAATCAAGCCCAAAGCCATTCGCAAAATAGGTAATCGCAAAATTTGCTATTACCTATTTTGCCAATGCAGTTAGGAAATCGCAATTTGCAATTCCCCAAATGCAATGCAAGAAGCATTCTCAGAATGTGACTTTGCATTAAGGAATCGCAAATTACTTCAAGTTGATGGTAATTTGCAATTCCTTCGAAAAATGCACAAATTTGCATTTTTCTAAGTGCCATGTGGAGCACACACATACCCTTAGGGCATGTGTGTGCACCGCATGTGCACACATGCCAATTCTGGGGGTGCATCAGGTTGGCCTTTTGGCCCCCCTGGCACCCTTGAAATTGCATTTGCAATTTGCGACTACCTATTTGGTAATTGCAAATTGCGAATGGTTTCGCATTCATTCCTATGGGCCTCTAGGCCACAGCTTTCCAAACTTTTCACGTTGGTGACACACCTTTTAGACAATCTCCACCTAGAGACACGGTAATGCGTGCGAGCAAAGCGAGCGAGCCCGAACCACTTAACCCCTTCGCTGCTAGGCCTTTTCCCCCAGTGCTAAGCCTTTTTTGGGCTATTTGGGGTAGTGCGCGCTTTGGCCCCTGTAACATTTTGACCTCATAAGGTATCCACGCCAAATTTGCGTCCTTTTCTTCCAACATCATGGGAATTGTAAAGGTACCCAGGGTTTGTGGATTCCCCTGGAGGGGTCCCAGAAATTAGCCAAAATACAGCAAAATTATTATTGTTTGTGGAAAAATGGGAAAAACGGTGTGCAAATGAAAGCGTCTGGGTTTTTCTCTGCAAATGGTATCAAAAAAGGGTTTGTGAGGCTGAAATCACCATTTTCCCAACTTTTGGAGAATGACAGACTTTTGTCAGAAAACCAACATTTTTTACACAGTTTTGGCATTTTTCTGGGACATAGCCTATTTTTGCTATTTTTTGTGCTTTCGACCTCCTTCCAGTTAATGGTAGAAATGGGTGTGAAAGCTATAATGGATCCTGGAAAGCTATACATTTTAGAAAAGTAGATACAATTCTGAATTCAGCAAGGGGTCATTTTTGTAAATCCATCAAGGTTTCTTTATAGAAACTAACAGTTAAACATAGGAAAAATTGAAAATTAGTTGAAAAAAACAGCCTTTTGTGTCAACGTTTTTACCCGTAACTTCTTCTAATTATGACAGCTCTTTGAAAGCAATATACAGTTACATGCGCTGGACCTTCCTGGTTGTGGGGATATATAGGACTTGTAGGTACACCACATTTTCACAATTAAAATGTACCCTTTTTTTGCGAAGTGTCTAGCTGTAGTTTTTGAACACTAGCTCTGCCGGCACCTAGGGAAACGTAGCAAACCTATACATTTTTGAAAACTAGACACCAAGGGGAATCCAGGATGGGGTGACTTGACTGCCTCCCACCAGGTTCTGTTACCCAGAATCCCTTGCAAACCTAAACAATTGTAAAAAAAAACACATTTTCCCCACATTTGTGTGGTGGAAAGTTCTGGCATCTGTGTGGATCCACAAATTTCCACCCACCCCGCGTTCCCCAAAGTCTTACGAGAAAAATGGTACCTCACTTGTGCAGGTCGGCCTAGTGCCCGCGACAGGAAACGGCGCAAAACGCAACGTGGTTACTCCTCAATTTTGCAGTGAAAAATGACCCTTTTTTGGCAAAATGCCTAGCTATTGTTTTTTAATCATAGGTCTGCCGGGACCAAGGGTAACCTAGCAAACGTATATATTTTTGAAAACTAGACACCCAGGGGAAACCAGGATGGGGTGACTTAGCTGCCTCCCACCAGATTCTGTTACCCAGAATCCCTTGCAAACCTAAAAAGTTGTCCCCCAACATTTTTTTTCACACATTTCTGTGGTGGAAAGTTCTGGAATCTGCGTGGATACACAAATTTCCAGCCACCCCGCGTTCCACAAAGTCTTCCGAGAAAAATGGTACCTCACTTGTGTGGGTCGGCCTAGTGCCCGCGACAGGAAACGGTGCAAAACACAACGTTGTCACTCCTCAATTTCGCAGGGAAACATGATCCTTTTTTGGCAAAGTGCCTAGCTGTAGTTTTTGATAACGCTGGGCGTAGTTCGCGAAGTAGCACTATGCGAAGCTACGCAAAGTGCACTTCGCACTACGCGAGCTACGCGTAGCACTTCGCGAACTGCGTAGTACCTTGTTTGCACTGTGCCAGATGTCGTTTTCAATGATTGCACAGTGCGGACAAGCAACCGGCACTGTGCAATCATTGAAAATGGCATCTTGCACAGTGCTTGCACAGTGCGAGCTGTAGTTTTCTGCTGCTCGAGTAGATATTTACTCGAGCGGCAGCTTTCTCAACGCGAACTGGTAGTTTCTCATCGCGAGCGGTCGCGAGCATACGCGACCACTCGCATTGAGAAACCTGACCTCCTCGCGTTGGGAATCTCGCTGGGAGGTTTATTTTCCGTGCTCGCGATCGCCAACTTGATGTTGCTGATCGCGAACAAGGAAAAAGTCTCGCCGGGATGTCATTTTGCTTGCTTGCGGTCACCAACTTGACGTTGAGGACCGCGAGCAAGCAAAAATGACCAAGGCACTACGCAACACTATGCTACGCGTGTTCGCACTGTGCTACGTGCAATTCGCGTAGTGCGAAGTAGCGTGAACTTCGCAAACTACGCGAGCGTAGCGTAGTGCTTTGCCCAGGCTTAGTTTTTGAACCTTAGCTCTGCCGGCACCTAGGGAAACCTAGCAAACCTATACCTTTTTGAAAACTAGACACCCAGGGGAATCCAGGATGTGGAGACTCGACTGCCTCCCACCAGGTTTTGTTACCCAGAATCCCTTGCAAACCTAAAAAATTGTCCAAAAAAACACAAATTCCCCACATTTCTGTGGTGAAAAGTTCTGGAATCTGCGTGGATCCACAATTTTCCACCCACCCCGCATTCCCCAAAGTCTTCTGAGAAAATTGGTACCTCACTTGTGTGGGTCAGCATAGTGCCCGCGACAGGAAATGGCGCAAAACGCGACGTGGTCACACCTCAATTTCGCAGTGAAAAATGACCCTTTTTTGGCAAAGTGCCTAGCTGTAGTTTTGGAACCCTAGCTCTGCGGACACCTTGGGAAACCTAACAAACCTATACATTTTTGAAAACTAGACACCCAGGGGAATTCAGGATGGGGTGACTTGACTGCCTCCCACCAGGGTCTGTTACCCAGAATTTCTTGCAAACCTAAAAAATTGTCAAAAAAAACACTATTTCCCACATTTCTGTGGTGGAAAGTTCTGGAATCTGCGTGGATCCACAAATTTCCACCCACCCCGCATTCCCCAAAGTCTTACGAGAAAAATGGTACCTCACTTGTGTGGATCGGCCTAGTGCCCGTGACAGGAAACGGTGCAAAACGCAACGTGGTCACACCTCAATTTCGCAGTGAAAAATGACCCTTTTTTGGCAAAGTGCCTAGCTGTAGTTTTTGAACCCTAGCTCTGCGGACACCTTGGGAAACCTAGCAAACCTATACATTTTTTTAAACTAGACACCTAGGGGAATTCAGGATGGGGTGACTTGACTGTCTCCCACCAGGGTCTGTTACCCAGAATCCCTTGCAAACCTAAAAAATTGTCCAAAAAAACAAAGTTTCCCACATTTCTGTGGTGGAAAGTTCTGGAATCTGCGTGGATCCACAAATTTCCACCCACCCCGCGTTCCCCAAAGTCTTACGAGAAAAATGGTACCTCACTTGTGCAGGTCGGCCTAGTGCCCGCGACAGGAAACGGCACAAAACGCAACGTGGTCACACCTCAATTTTGCAGTGAAAAATGACCCTTTTTTGGCAAAGTGCCTAGCTGTAGTTTTTGAACCCTAGCTCTGCCGGCACCTAGGGAATCCTTCCAGACCCACACATTTCTGAAAACTAGACACCCGGGGGCTTCCAGGGAGGTATAGCTTGCATGGATCCCCCAAAGTTTCCTTACCCAGAATCCCCCGCAAACCTCAATTTTAGCTGAAAAAAATCACATTTATCACACATTTGTGTGTGGGAAAGTTGTGGCATCATCGGGCTCACACAAATTTACCACCACCCAGCATTCCCCCAGGTCTCCCGGTAAAAATGGTGCCTCAATTGTGTGGGAGGCCCAAGTACCCGCGACAGGCAAGGGCCCAAAACGTAGTGAGGCGACATCAAAATTGCCTATCTCAAATCCACCTGGTTTTGCAAGGGAGGTCACCTGGGTTTTTGGCCCGGTGCTCGGCGGCTATCTAGGGAAACCTACCAAACCCACACATTTCTGAAAACTAGACACCCGGGGACTTCCAGGGAGGTATGGCTTGCATGGATCCCCCAACGTTTCCTTACCCAGAATCCCCTGCAAACCTCAATTTTAGCTGAAAAAAATCACTTTTTTCACACATTTTTGTGTGGGAAAGTTGTGGCATCACCGGGCTCACTCAAATTTCCCACCACCCAGCATTCCTCCAGGTCTCCCAGTAAAAATGGTGCCTCACTTGTGTGGGAGACCCAAGTACCCGCGACAGGCAAGGGCCCAACACCAGGTGGTTTTGATGTAGGCAAATTTGATGTCGCCTCACTACGTTTTGGGCCCTTGCCTGTCGCGGGTACTTGGGCCTCCTACACAAGTGAGGCACCATTTTTACCGGGAGACCTGGGGGAACGCTGGGTGGTGGGAAATTTGAGTGAGCCCGGTGATGCCACAACTTTTCCACTCAAAAATATGTGAAAAAAGTGAATTTTACAACTAAAAATGAGGTTTGCAGAGGATTCTGGGTAAGGAAACTTTGGGGGATCCATGCAAGCTCTACCTCCCTGGAAGCCCCCAGGTGTCTAGTTTTTAGAAATGTGTGGGTTTGGTAGGTTTCCCTAGATGGCCGCCGAGCACGGGGCCAAAAACACAGTTGACCCCCCTTGCAAAACCAGATTGTTTTGACATAATTAGTTGTTTGTTTCTACAGCGTGAGAATTTCGGCACAGTATTGCAAGAAAAATGTGACAGACATTTTGAGGCTTGCAGGACATTGTGGATAAAATAACTTTTTGGAATTCACAAGAGAGACATCACCATGAACTCCCATAGGTTTACGACAATATCTACAGTTGGTGGGTTATTCTTACATGGAATGTACACCTTGGCAGAGAAACTAAAAAGACAAAGATTCCTGCACAGCCATCTATTCCTCAAACACACACACATAATGGTTGGATGTGGCACGAGGGCGAGTGATGGTTCAGTATATTAAATTTTATTAACAAGAGATTTCACAAAAATGAAATGCACTGTTAATAATTAAATGGACAAAAAAACGAACCAATGACTCACAGCTCGTGAGCTGTAAAGCCACGGTAAGGCACCAACCCCTTTACAGGCCATTCACACACCTTTCATACGTGATACACACAAGACCATTCACACCACCCGGCACAAAAACAACACATTACAATATTCACAACAAGCATTGGCATAGCCAATAGGTCTTGCCTTTGGGACCTTATAAGTATTTAGCCATGCAGCACATACCTTTACGACTTTCTGTATTCACAAAAGGCATTTACTACTTGTAAATTCCATTTGTGAATACCATTAGTCAAACTTTACGACTTTTAGTATTTACAAAGGGCATTTACAAGTACTAAATACCCTTTGGGAATACCAAAAGTCATAAAGTTAGACATTTGTCTAACTTTACCTTTGTGAATTGGGCCCTATGAATTTATGTGTTAATATTAAAGGTGATAGTGAATACAAATCGAAATAAAGCTTAATACAAATGATTCCTGTAAGAATGATATATGAAGCTGTCCTACTTCTGTACATTATGACCCCTCACCCCACTCTCCCTATCACCATACATAATCACTTGGCAGTTACAGTGTGGCACAAACCTTTCTGTCCTGAGTATGGTGCAGATGCTTTGGAAAGGACACTGTATGTCAGCTGTTTTTGTTGCAGGATCTTTTGAGTGATCCCTGAGCCGCCACTTGGCTGTAAATGGACTACGTTCCACGTGATTGCTGCTTGGCACAACACTGTATACCTGTGGATACAGGATGATAACAAGCTCCTGCATTTCTAAGCAACACTGACAGTTATATGTGTGACATCCCATTAAGGCAAAAAAGAACAATTAGACTTGTATCTTTTGAAATACATGCTACGTTTTCCTTATTATGCTCAAAAGTGAGTCCACGCTCTGACAGTTGTAGTTTCTCATGTTTGCACTACAAAAAGCGGGAGGGTTTACAAAGGCTTGCTTGGGAGATCTGAATTGTGAAAGTGGTTTGAGATGATGCAAGTGAGGGGTAGAGGAGGGAAGATTCTAGAAAGGGTTATTTTGGGGATCAAAGTAGTCAGAGAGCGGAGGTAGAGGATATATTGAGAGAGGCATAGGGTAGAGAAATAGGGTAGTGCATTGGATAGAGTAGTAGAATGAGGTTTGGGATGAGTCAGAGAGTTGAGGTAGAGGATATATTGAGAGAGGTATGGGGTAAGGTATAGGGTAGTGCATTGGAGATTCTGAATTAAGAGTAAAGTATGTCAGCATCTAGTACATACCCATGTAAGATGAGGAATCTTACACAGTGCAAAAGATAATATTTATTAAATTGCAACTGCCACGCAGAAATGAGCTGTATATAGTATATACGTACGTTAAATATACCTACTTTGTCTGATACATGCTAAGTGGTAGAGGCATATGGGGTAAAGTCATATAACCTATCCAACATGCTTAGGGACATGAGGCAGATGTGACCCTTGAGATCCTGTTAACTGGAGGTTCCAGGGCCCTACAACATGTATTACTTTATATAGAGTTCCTAATAACCCAATTCATGTGGGGCTTATTAAGAAGAACATGGGCATTTTAAAAAAACAGAACATGTCCTCCCTTACATAAGCCAACTAGGAAAGATGCATGTTTATGTTTTTCTTACAAAAAGCACATGTGCAACATTATGTGCATTAGGAAAGAAGCCGGCATTATGAAAAAAACAATATGCATTTATATGATTATTGTATAAAATGAAGAAGGGAAACACTCAGCATATTCAATTGCCAAAGAAAAAATGAAAGTAACTGAGTTATCCAACGTATGCTAATGTGTTGAACTTAGTGGCAAGCACATTCCAAGAGATCCAAGGAACGCTTTCTCACAGTACATAGGCATCCAACAGAAACCTACATTGAATGGTTAATCCCTGCAAAGTATTGAGCAATTGCCCAAAGAACTCAAGTGTGATCTCAGATGCTTTCTTTCGTGTCATAGGAGCAAATGTCATGGGGAGAGGGGTGGATAGATTTGGGCTTCAATTAAAGTGTATTAACAAAATATGGGAACTGTGGTGCTGTATGCTATGGGACAGGGTTAGTGAGTTTGGTGTGGGGTGCATTATTAGAGATTAGAGATAGCTGAAATATTGGAGCTCTGACACTTAGTAAGCAGTAACAAGGCAAGTTTAACGTGAGCTAAGGAAAGGATCACTGTCACCCTCCAGACCTATTTCCCACTAACTGTGAGTGTGTGAAGTTGACAATATTAACACCTGTGTGGAGCCATAACCAAAACACCTACTGTAACTTACTTCCCCTTAAAATTGGAAAAGGAATGTGCGGTGTACCAGGGTAGGTAAAGTGCCACTTTTAATTTGTGGACACACACCTGTGTGCATCGTGTTAGCATGTAGAAGTGGGGCATTAAAAATGGAAAGGAAATCGATTATTAGAGAATTTTGAAATGTGGAGCACTGACATTTATGCATTAAGAGCTTGGGGATTGTAACCAAGGAAAGGAAGTCCATTGTTAGAGAATGTTGCAATGTTAAGCTTTGAGGCTTTAATAGCAAGGGCTCAGAGATATTAACATGGACAATAAGTCCATCGTAGCGAATGTTGATATGGTGTGCTGTGACACTTGAAAAACAGTACCTAGACTCAACAAATTTAACCCGGGCTGAGGAAGGGTAGGCGTGCACTAGAGAATATTGAAATGTTAAGCTCTGTTCCTCAGACTTTGGGGGCTGGGGGTAATCGAAACAGGATTCCAAGTGAAGGACCTTAGGTGAATGTTGAAAATTTGAGAAGTGTGTGTCCTACTATATAGGTTTGGAACTTGAAACCTATGCAGGTGGGGGAGGTCCTCCGGTGAATGTTCAAATGCTAGACACTGAGCTTAACACACGTATAGTCTTTTAAACACCCTGCTCTCCTGTACGTGCATTTTCAAAATGAAGTAATGGTGCCCGATTAAACATGGGTTGCCGTTTTGTTCAATAAAAAAAAGGCAGATTTGGGTGTTGTTGTGTATGCGTAACTTAATGCATGTAACTGCTGTTTACCCGGTAGTCTTTTCAAGTCCCACAACAGTTTGAGCTTTTAGGTGCTTTATACTGACCCGAAGCATGTGGTAAGGATCTCTGCTCCAAGCTTGCGCCCTGCATGTTAGTCTCCATCTGAGTGCGAGAGCATGTACCTGTACGAAAAGAGTATGTGCGCATGAGAGAGAAGGAGTCTCCATCCTGTACCTTAGGAAGGGAGCCGAAGTCTAACACTAGAGAGCGGGGGCCTGCAACCAGAACCGTAGTGATAAGTTTACACCTTAGAACGTTTTCCCCTTTAGAGCACGTTGGCGAAGGAGCCTGTATTTTGTGGCTGGAATTAGTGAAGTGCGCTCTCCAAGGAATAGGTGAAAGGTGTGCCCGAGGCTTAGAGACATGTAGCAACTTAGAGAGGGAATAAGTGTTGGGTACATTGGAGACAGTGCTTTGGTACGTGGGAGATTGAACCCTGTGATTAAGAAATGAACTGTATGTCTGAGAGGCAGGAGGACCCTGCTCCAAAGAAAGTAGCTGGACCAGGGAGAATGTGTTCAGCACCTTAGAGAGAGCTAGTATAAGTATTTTCACAGAGAGAGACAGCTTGCGCTTTAGAGAGAAAGTGTGTGTATATGTGAGAGGAAGAGAGAAAAAGAAACTAGAAGTGCGGTCTGTACCTAATGAAAATTAGAAAGAGAGAGCAAGTGTGTATGTGTGTGATTTAGAGAGAGACAGAAACAGAGGAATAAGTGGGTGTGAGAGATAAAGGGGAAAGAGCCAATGAGAGACCATCCACTACATACTTTATAGACAGATGGCACCTTAGTGAGGGAAAGTTATGAAGTAAACAAGAGTCTGTCCGACTTCCAAGAGCACTTAAACACCACTGCGCAGGTTGGGTTTGTGGCAAGTATTGGTGGCACATTCAGCCGAACAGGTTTTTTTCTTGGCATTTTATTAAGATTGAAAAAGGTGCAAAACAGGGACACTTTTGCTGTCAGCATGGTGTTGTTTTTGCCTATTGGAAAAGAGAGGGACACACAAGTTTTACAAGAACAGTGTCACCTTTCCCAAAATTGTTAAAAAGTAATTTGAACTTCCGAAACAAACCTGCACACTATAGTAAGAAAGCCACCGAACACATTGCACCAAGCGTCTGTGAAATAAACATGTTTAAAACAACCCTGTAAACATAAAAATGTCTTCAAATGTGGCATGCTTAGCTTTGGAGTGCATGCTAGTAGTTACAATTTGTTGTTTATTAGATCTTGATAGAAGCAAGCGTCCATCAATTAAGTTGTGCGCCTAGACCAAAGATGGTGCTAGATTACTAATCATTGCTGCGGGATAACAACTCCCAAACTAAAGGCTACCATATTAGATTGTGATCCCCTCCCATAAGTAATGAGTCAGGTGACAGCACCTAAATGCATTACAGAAATTCTTTATAAGTCTACTAAGGTTAGGTTTGCAGTCATAGTTGAAGACACGAGGAGTAACCCTAACAGACTTCTTGGAGTTATTGGTGGTCAGAAACTGGATGGGGTGGGTTTTCTTGCTATCTTTTTTAAAGATCGTAGTAATATTTGAGAATCCGTCTTACACTGGGGCATTTAAGACCAAGGTTTCAACTTTGGATTTGGTCTTATTTGTGGCTTCCATTACATTTTCGAATTGTATGCAGCACATTTAAATGAGGTTTCCGTGTTATGGAATGCATATATTTTTGTTCACATATTTTAATGGGTTTGACTATATGAAGAAATGAACGCCAAACAATAGGCTCCGTCTACCATTTTTGCGCAATAGTAATGCAGCCCAGAGAGACTGCGAGAGGTGGCGGTAAAATAAATCGGACGCAGTTCTTAATAAGGTTCGGTAGTGAAAGTTTCCTAAGTAATTGAAAGGAAAAAATTGGATAACCAGAGTAACAATTAGAGAGAAGGCCTGGCAAAGGAAACCTTTCTAACTTGTAAAAATAAATCCTACAAGAGTTTAAAGCATCAACACAATAGCAATTCAAAGGAGAGAAGCAGACTCTGCACACTGCGGTACCCAATATGTTGAGTGCCAAACCGATCCTCCTCGAACAAACGCACGTAAAGCACCATACCCGAAGGAAACAGGTAGCATAAAGAGATTAAAACCACCCACAAACACAAAATGTTGCAAAAATCGCGCGCGCCTCAAACAAAACTTTTTTTCCCTAATTTCTAATGACGCCAAATACCCTTAACTGCAACACACTCTCCTGGATGGTGCACAAACCCAGCTTTATGACAGCTTGCAACACACTCTCCTCGATGGTGCACAAACCCAGCTTTATGACAGCTTGCAACACACTCTCCTCGATGGTGCACAAACCCAGCTTTATGGCAGCTGTGCGGCTCGGTGGAGAGAAAACAATCCAAGCCAGTTTTTCTGCTTCTGTTTACTGGTGAGTGTACAAAAACTGAAGAGCTCACCTCGGCAACCCAGGCGTATACTGAAGAGCTCACCTCGGCAATCCAGGCGTATACTGAAGCGCTCACCTCGGCAATCCAGGCGTATACTGAAGAGCTCACCTCGGCAATCCAGGAGTTAATGCAGTCCTTTGAGTTCAGGGCGCAAATTCCCCCAGTCCAGCTACCTCGACCAGAAGCCAAGCTTAGCAGGAGAGCGGCATTACCCTGCTGGGGGCGGCCCGGTTCCCACCACCCCACGCTACTTTTATAGACGTTCAATAGGAAGGAGAGCATCAAGAAGCAGCACAGCGGCTAAGAGCTGCATAGAACAATGAAAACAAGTCGTGCGTGCAGCCCAACTGAAACTAAAAGCGAGCATGGCGTGCGGAGGATAAAAAACAAGCATTGGCCATGAAAGTGATCGCGATCACGATCGCTGTGAAAGCGAAAGTGATCGCGATGACGCGCTAAAGGCGTTCCTGAGTGCTGCTGGCTGGCCTAGCGCATGGCGGCAGCACGCGTGCACGCTCACGTGCACGCTCACGTGCACGCTCACGTGCACGCAAGTGATAGGCCGGCCAGCAGCACTTTGACAACACACATACAAAATGTCTCTCCGAGCAGCGCATGCATGCTGACTCAGCGAGACCTAAAAAGGGACAAGGTACACCCTGCTTCAGAAAGACAAATATTACTGCACAGCCATCTAATCCTCAAGCACACACAAATACCGGTTGGATTTGGCACGAGGGTGAGTGATGGTTCAGTATATACAATTGTATAAGCAAGTGATTTCACAAAAATGAAATGCACTGTTAATAATCGAAAGGGCGAGAAACTGAACCATTGACTCACAGCTCATGAGCTGTAAAGCCACGACAAGGCACCAACCTCTTTACAGGCCATTCATACACCTTTCATACGTGTGACACATACAAAACCATTCACACCGCCAGCCGCGGGCCCATCACATTACAACACTCACACCAGCAGACAGCTCCATTCAACGGCCCATCACTTTCACACGCCCACATTCCTGACACAGCAACCACACAAGCTGATGGATTGCGTGGAGTGGCACTCAGATAGCAGTGTGTGTAGTGACCAACAGCAAGTCACTACTCACACACCGCCACCCGAGCGCCAGTGCTCGCACAACACTAGCCAAACACCAGTCCACGCACACCGCCAGCCAAGCGCCAGTCCACGCACACCACCCGCCAAGCGCCAGTCCAGGCACACCACCAGATAAGCGCCAGTCCACGCACACCGCCAGCCAATCGCCAGTCCACGCACATCACCAGCCAAGCGCCACTCCACACACACCACCAGTCAAGCACCAGTCCAGGCACACCACCAGCCAATCACCAGTCCACACACACCGCCAGCCAAGCACCAGTCAATGCACACCGCCAGCCATGCACCAGTCCACGCACACCGCCAGCCAAGCCCCAGTCCATGCACACCACCAGCCAAGTGCCAGCCGACACACACCGCCATCACATTTAGGATTTTTTTTAGACAAAAATAAAAACACAAACAAATTGCAAATAGATACAAATCTACTAACACAAAATCTGAAACTAAATACATGCACTAATGCCAACCTTGAAACAGAATCAAATTGTTTAAAGAATACAGACCAGGCAGTTCACTTTACCACTCATGGATGCTCCCAAAAATTATTTTGCGTGTGGTACGCTCTAAAACAAGCAGGGACACACAGCCCAGGGTTAGAAGGACACTCGGGCAGTACATTCGAATCTCCTTCCGCGTACCTCTTCGCCAACAGACTCTACATCTCCTAGTGGGAAAGTCTTTTGAGGATGTGGGAGGAGTGAAATCAGGAAAGTGGCGATCTTTCAATCGAGCCACATCCTCCACCACTCCAACTCTAGGAACACTTGCCTGTTCCACAACAACAAGGCTGCCTATCACAGATTACTGAAACTGAACAAAAGTCAACTTTGATGCAGGAGAACACTCCTTGAACACAACAAAAGCATTGAAAGTTGCTAAATTAAAGTGATGGATGGCCAACTTCTTATACCAAACGTAAGCCTTACGAATAGCAGTGTAAGGTTCCAACCTCTGATCTACTCTATCAACACCACCCATGTGCTTATTGTAGTCTAAAATGCACACAGGTTTGCGCACTTCAGAAATCTGACCCCAAACGGCCACAGGTGTAGTACTCTCATCATGGATGGTAGTCAGCATGTACACATCCCTCCTGTCCACAAATTTCACAGCTAGTAGTTCAACACTACGCATGGAACTGCACTGTCCCCTGTGAAGTTTTCTGAAAACAAGCTCTTTTGGATAACCTTTGTGGTTAGAGCGGATTGTGCCACAAGCAAAAGTGTCCACTTTGAACAATTCCTTAAACAATTGCACAGCAGTGTAGAAGTTATCAAGGTACAAATGGTGGCCTCTGTTAAACAGTCCTCTAGCAAGATCCCACACAATTTTCTCAGAAACTCCAAAAGTGGAACCAGGGGGGTCAATAGTGGAATCCCTACCAGTGTACACACGGAAATTAAAAACACATCCTGTTCTACTCTCAGACAACATATACAGCTTAATTCCATAGCGTGCCCTCTTGCTAGGGATGTACTGCCTAAAAACCAAACGGCCCTTGAACAAGACCAAAGACTCATCAATAGATATTTCTTTCCCTGGAGTATAGATCTCTGAAAATCAATCTACAAAGTGAGCAAGAACAGGCCGAATCTTACAAAGACGGTCACAGTCAGGGTTAACTCGTGGAAACGCCCAAAAATTATCAACAAAATGCAGCATCCGTAGCAAAAGCAAATACCGATCACGAGTCATAACTGCAGGAAATATGGCCGTTGCCATCAAGGGACTGGTAGACCAATATGAAGCCATGGACGGCTTCTATATCAAACCCATCAATAAAGTCAAACCCAAAAACTTCTTCATCTCTTCCAAATTTGTGTGAGTCCACCGGGTAGCTCTAGAGTGGGGCCTACGTTTGTCACTGTTGTCCCTCAAAAACTGTTCAGCATACAAATTAGTCTGCTCAACAATCTCACCCAAAAATACATAATACATAAACAACTGAAAAAACTGTATAGGCAAAAAATGTTCACAATCCACTCTACACTCTGCATCACCCCTAAAGGCAGGCAACACCGGCTACACCATGTTTGGATCAACCCATAGTCCAGCACTTCCAGTAGGAAGCCTAGCAGCCTCAGGCTGCAATCCAGATGCCTCTTGCACCATCGGCATAGAAGTATCGTCCTCTAAAACAGGCACTTCATCCGCACTGAGAGTAGCTTCATCTGCACTGAGAGTACCTTCATCATACGATGATTCCATGTGGAGAGGAAACTCACTGCCTGAATCTTCCCCTCCCTCCCCTCCCTCAGACGCACTGTCAGTCCCATAATCCTGCTCAGAGGAAGATTCAAGAAGCATACCAACCACCTGCTGAGCAGTCATTCTACGGCTAGCCATACTGCTTACTAATAAAAGTAACTTGTCAAACAAGTCAACAACAACAAACACTTTGTAAAATAAATAATAAACAAAATGCACCTTTATCAGAAATACTTATATACTCAAAACGATACTACTCACTTGCCAGAAGCAGATAAATTCACCACCACCTACACTGCACAGACACTGTACGGATCAACAATATCCCACTAAAAAAGAAAGAGAAAAGAAAATTACACATAAGACAATGCAAAACACATCGCAAAGAATTCCATGCACAAAACACTAACTAAATAAGCTGCCATTATGACACCACTTACAAAAAAATTCATTCATACATGACAAAAATACTAATTTGGAGTATATACAACAAAAATGTTTTTCTTACCAAAAAAATGCAACTACGCAAAACTGCAGAACACCACTGTCGAAATCGTGTACAGGAATCAAAAGCTTTACACTAGAATAAAAAGGAGAAAAAAACATTACAATCACATATGCAAATTATGCACCAGTCCACACACAATCCACCAGCCAAGCTAAGGGGTAGGTGGGCCTAAGAGTATAAATAAAATATTCACCCCCGTAAAAGGGGAGCGACCCTTGCCCTTGAGGTCACTCCCAAACACAAAAAAAAAAAAAACAGGTGGCTTCTGCCCCCCTTGAGGGCAGATGGGCCTAAACACATACTGCTATTCTGCCACCCAAAGAGGGCAGAAATGACCACAATCATCCTCCCATAAAAGGGAACGACCCTTGTCCAAGGGGCCGCTCAACAACATAAAAAAAAACCTGGGTGGCATAGTGGCCCTACAAAAAAACAAATCAGCCGATCTGCCCCTCAGGGTGGCGGAAATGGCCAAATTAATGCTCACTAAATGGGAGCAACCCTTGCCCCACACAAAAAATCCCTGGTGGTCTAGTGGGCCCAATTTTTTAAAAAACATGGCCATCTGGCCCCCTGCGGGGCAGACACAGCCACAAAGATTGACCCCAAAGGAGAGTGACCCTTGCCCAAGGGGTCACTCTCCACAAATAACTCCCTGGTGGCCTAGTGGGCCCTATATTAAACAAGCATTTGCAATGCAATCGGTCTCACCTTTGGGACCTTATATGTACTTAACTATGCAGCACATTAGCCTGCGCCCTGAAACATCTGCTGTTCTTTGACATAGAGGGAAAGTAAGCACCAAACTGCGTGACACGCCAAGTATTGGAACACAAGGGGAGAAATATTGCCTTTCAGCGGGAAATGTTATAGTCCAATGCTCTGTTTTTAATATAAAATCTGGGTCTTCGGTGGTCATATCACTGACAATACAAGATTTAAAAAATATATTATTGTCTATGGGTGCTCGTGGAAGACAATGTCTATGGACTGAAAACTAGAGAATGCTGAAGTGATTCTGGTATTTTACTGACCTCTGCTGGTCGTTTTCTATCAAAAAAGTTAAATAGAGTCAGCTGATCAGAAAGAAAAGTCCCTAAGCTGAAGCAGACAAGTCCTAGGGCTGATCTCCAAAGCACACAAACCATAAAAACATATAAGTAAATACTAAAGAATATACAAGAGGTCTCAAATGCTCAACCTGAAAATGGCAAAATCTGTGTCCCCCCCCCCCCGGGGGGCAGACAACCAAAATCATAAGTCCCCAAAGGGGAGTGACCCTTGCCCAAGGAGCCACTCCCCACTAAACAATCCCTGGTGGTCCAGTGTTGTCTTTTTGTTTTTTTATAAAGAAAATCTGCCCCCCCAAGGGGGGCAGACAAAGCCTAAAACATAGCCCCCATAAGGGGAGCAACCCTTGTCTAAGGGGCCGCTCCCCCAAACAAAACCTAACATCATGGGAATACTAAAATGGCCCCCAAAGGGGAGTGACCCTTGCCCAAGGGGCCACTCCCCAGTATGTTTATTACATTGGCCCCCAGGGGAAAATCTGTCCCCCCCCAGGGGGGCAAACAAAGCAAAAATGTAGGCCCCCAAAAGGGGAGCGACCCTTGCCCAAGGGCCCCTCCCCTGCACGTTGGCCCAGTGGGCTGATTCTCAGCCAAAAATTAAATTCTGCCCCCCAGGGGGGCAACCGAAGCCAATACATATGCCCCCAACCAACACACACGGGCCACATTTAAAAAAAAATAAAAAAAATCCCTGGCACTAGTGGGCATTCCTGCTGCACGATCGTGCAGCAGGAATGCACAAAAGAGGCATTGAGGGAAAGGAAAACCCTTTCCTTTCCCCCTCCCCAGCCCCAAAACTTACCTCTTTGTTCACCGACACGCAGGAAGCAAATGGCTTCCTGCTCGTCGGTAAACAAAGGGAAACCTCCAATGACGTCAGCACGCCTCGCGCGCTGATGTCTTTAATGACGCGGAGGGGGTGGTGGGGGGAGGCAGGTGAAGGTCTTCCCCTGCCTTCCCCGGAATAAAAATGCCGATCAACCACCCACGGGGGGAGCGCCAGCGCTTCCCCCGTGGGTGGGTGTCATGACGAGCTGGGCTCATCATGAGCACATGGCGACTGTGTGCCATAACGAGCCCAGCTCGTCATGAGCATACAAGGGGTTAAAGGGATTCGGGGGGGTTCTTCCCTCGTGAAAAGTTTTAAAAAATAGTGGGCAAATGGTGCATTTTCAAGCAAATTTGAGAAAGCAGGAAGGGTAATAAAGCAATTGTGAATCTGTTCTAACAAAGACGGTGACTGGCAAAACTGGGTGTAAGCAAGGTTAGGTCTGTGCCTGAAACAAGAATATAATGATGCACACATTGACACATGACCCAGTGATTTACGGCACAAAAAGGGCAGATGCACGCACTGCCAACCCTTTCAACCATGCACAAAGTCCGCCTGCTGCCTTGCTGAATATGAGTTATACAAAAATTCATTCAGGAAGGGGGAATTGTGAGTGGTAAATCAATCATGCAACTTATCAGCCGGTCTCTGCGCATTGAACTCAGGTGGGACCGCTTTCCTCAGCGAATTGCGCCAAAAGGAATAAGCTGACTCATATGTTTTTCCATTCAGCACTTTGAGGTAAATTGACTGAATATAAGAGATAAGGACAAATACATATATGTCATAGAAATTGTAAATATCAAAATGTATGGGGACACAACATCTCTCACGTAAACCTTTCATTGATTTTTTTTAAATAAATATGATTTGTAATATAACACACATTCATTTCCAAAACATGTTGTCCTTTATGAGTAACAATATGTAAATATGTGCAAGAATGAAAAAGTTTGAATAAAAACAACAGCACTTACTATTTTCTTGAGATGAATGAGGTGGATAGGATGAACACAGCTGGTCAATATTTGGTGGAATGTTAGATAAAGACACTCACATTTCATCATTAAGTATTTTCAAGCTTCCACATTTCAGTGTCATGTTTAATTTCAGCTAATTCTTCTTAAGAAAGTGAAAAGTTCCCAGTTGGACTTGAAAGAAATGGATTTCTGATGCAATCATAGTCTTGGATTTCAACATTTGGGAAGTAATGATGAAGGTTCTCTCCGAGCAATGTTAAATGGTCAACAATCAGCGGGCTGCTATCACATTTCAGCGGGCACTCGCAGTTTTGGAAAACATTTCAAAATTTCCTTTTTTCACTTTGCTTTTCCAAATTGCTCTTTTGTCTCTCATAGCACAAGAATTACAAAATTGGAATAAAAACAACAGCACTTGTCTTACTATTTTAATGAGATATATGAGGCTGATAGGATGAACACAGCTGGTCAATATTTGGTTGAATTTTAGATAAAGACACTCACATTTCATCATCAAGCATTTTCAAGCATCCACGTTTCAGTGTCTTTAAGTTTGTCATCGTTGAAAAGGATACTCCACTAATGTATGTAGTAGAAAACGGCAAGAGAATTTTTAACGCTTTTTTACCTATGTTTGGATTTATTTTTGTAACACGAATCCAAAAGCTGTCTAAATCCCCCTCTGCAGGCATCATGAACATACTTCGATCATTTTTTATTTCAGCTAATTCTTCTTCTTCAGTTAGTGAAAAGTTCCCAGTTGCAGTTGAATGAAATGGATTTCTGATCCAATCATAGTCTTGGATTTCAACATTTGGGAAGTAATGATAAACTTTCTCTCCGAGCAATGTTAAATGGTCAACAATCAGCGGGCTGATATTACATTTCAGCTGGCACTCATCAGTTTTGGAAAACATTTAAAAACTGCCTTCTTTCACTTTCCTTTCCCAAATTTGTATTTTGTCTCTCAAAGCACACATTTTATCTACTGCTGTTAAGATATTTTATCATTTTCCTTGCATACTGGTGTTAATTTTACTCAAATGTTTAAATATGTCAGCAAGATATGCCAATTTTGTGCACCAAAGTTTGTTTTGAATTAGACCGCAGAATTCGTGCTGGTGATTGTCCTTAAAAAGTTTACGCATTATTTCCCCAGTTCGTATACACAACAAAGCACGCGACCTCTGGAGAGCCAACGAACGTCTGTGTGCAGTAGGAGCTTTTTAAACCTTGCCCCCATTTGTTCGCAAATATGAGCAAATATTCTTGATTTAAGAGGTCGGCTTTTAATGTAATTGACCATTTGAATAACTTTGTCCATAACTTCCCTTAATTAATTTCCAGTGGTTTGCGCGACTAGTGCCTCACGATGTAAAAAGCAATGAGTAAATATGATATATTCATTTTCTTTCTTTGCCAAAGCTATAAAACCTTTTGTTGAGCCAACCATTGAGGGTGCACCATCCGTGCATATCCCGACATAGTTTAACCAGCGCAAATTATTTACCTTCATGAAGCATTCTAAAGTTTGAAATATATCCTCACCTCTTGTTCTCAATGGAAGTTCTAGGCAACACAGGAATTGCTCAGTAATTTTGTCAGTATGAATGAAACGTATAAAAACCAGTAATTGAGCTAACCCACTGACATCTGTTGATTCGTCTGGTTGCAATGTAAAGATCATATTGTCGTCTTGAAAAATATCCTTCATTTGCAGCTTAATGTTAGCAGACATATCTTTAATCCGTCTTCCAATTGTGTTATCTGCCAAAGGGCTTTTATTAACTTCAATCTCAAATTCTGGTCCAAACATTGTTCGAACAATAGCACAGAAAGATTGCCTTATGGTGGTTTCGGCAACAGTGTGTGGTTCCTTGTTTTTGGCAGTTATTTGATCAACCAAGTAACTTGCCTTTTAAGCTTTCTCTGATGTCTTCATTCTCTTTGTGAATGATGCAGATTGCTTCCTTATAGATTTTGCAAGCTCAATAAAGTATTCTACTGGTTTTTCTGACAAATGTCTGTGTTTTGTGGTAAAATGGCGTTTTAATTTATTTGGTACCATACTTTCATTTGCAAGTATTTCCCCACAAACTAAACACTGGGGACAAGGATAGTTTTCATTACCAGAAAATGTGAACCCCAGTTTCATATAAGCTTTATTATATAAACGGCGATTGGCGATTTTCCCTTTACACTTCTTATGTACTGAGACAGACCGTTCAGTTGATTCTTGGGTACTTTGCGCATTAGCTGCTACATTTTGTTCTTCGCAAACGTCATCATCACCAGCTTTTCGCTTCCCAATTATAAACTTATCCATTTTGAGTTTCTGTTTGCCTTCCGGGAAAATTAAGAAATCTAGAGATAGGAAGAACATGAGATACGAAGTTTAACAATCTTACGCCTTGCTTACAGTCTTCATTCTCTCCAGTAACATTTCAGGATTTGAGTAGTAGATAATCATGTGAAATCAGAGCTCTGAGCATAAGGTGGGACAGAAGTAATAACTGCATTGACGCTGGCTCTGGCAGACTAGGGATGCCAAGTGAGCTGTCCAGAACCCACAATTACATTCCATCCTTTATCAGAATGCCCTTACATTTCCATGCCATGGTCTTCCCCGCCAAACTAGATTGCTTACTTTCCTAAAAAACAAATCGATGTTTTATTTTTTCTCTACTTATTTGAACTGGAAGCAATCAAGAGATAATCACATAAACAACCACATATTTTTGACCGGACAAGAGACAGGAAACCTAAATGAGGTAGCAGTGCGGCACGTGGAAAACATGCCATTGAAGGTGGAAGCACCACGCCAACATTGCCCATGGGAAATTCTAATTCTAATTAAGTTGGAGGACCACGTTTCTGAAACCTCTAAAATGGTTGGGAAATCAAGCTGTTGTCCAAGCTGTGTTGAAAATAATGGCTGCCATCTTTCAAGAATCTAGTTCTAATCTAGTCAATAATATCACAGGACTTAAGATTGGCCTATAAAACAATAAAGCAAACACAAGTAGATGGTGGACGGAGCGCTGAAAATTTACAGACACTCCCCCCAGGCACAGATCTGGGTTGAATCCATCATCATTCTTTAGCTAACTTCGCCACCTCAGTTCAGACCCAGCTATATGACAATGAATGTACACTAGAAGAGTAAGCAGTAAACACAGAGCTGGAATCACAACCAGTTTTGAAAGCCAGAAATATTAATAAAGCATTTCCTTAACAGAAAAAAACATGTGCTTGAAACGTGACTTTTGGAATGCACAAACAACCAGAGTGCAACAGTATCATAATGGCTAATTGAACAACTCAAGTTTTACAGTTATATTCACAAACATCTGAATCCAGCATACAGTAAGGCTCACTTTAGTGCACAAGTAACTGAGCAGTCATAGGATGGTAAGGATGTAACACATGTACAAGCACACTGGAATATGTGCTAACATCACAGAAGGCTCAGTTTTGCAAATCTGGTGGAGCTCATTTTTGCAAATCTGGTGGAGCTGGACGATTTTTATATTATTATTTGTAAGGCATAGTCTGATTGTGTGTGCATGCATATTGAACTGTGTTCATTGTAGTTCATTATTTAGTCCAGTTACTTTCTCATTAGGTCTGTTTACTTTTTTTCACCTGTGCTCTTATGCGGTGTAGTGTTTATGGGTGTACTTACACATACAAATAGCTTTTTTAAGAGTGCAAAACCACTTTTGGAATTCTCAAATGTTTTTTTTTGCACTTGGAAAGGATGTCACTCTAAAACTTTTGTGCATGTATATCTATCCACCAGGGTGGTGAGTGCGCACTCCAGTGCAGGAATACAAGTCTTCACAAACTTCTCTAAGACCCTGTTTCTCCTTTGAAATGTTTGGTAGTTTACTCCTTACAAGGGCTGAAGTACATTTCTTTCCAGGGTAAGCCGAGTATGGAAAGAGGAAATAAATGCACACAAAATTAGTGGTCTCGACTGGGAAAATATTTTCTCAATGGGAAAAAACGAACAAAAAATAGGGAGTGTATTTGCACATTAAAAATACATTTTCACACCGGCAAATATAAAGGTACATTTTTGCTAATACCAAAATATAATTCTCACGCAAGCTTCTCTTCTATTCAGTCCTTACTTGCATAGGAGGTTTTGTTATCTGATCACATAATATTGAAAATAAATCTGTGTGCATGAAGATTACCAACAGAATCCTATAGTAATGGCAGTTTCAGCCTGCATTTCAATTCCACTCCAGCTGGTAGAATGTCTTCACCCCAACTAAACGAGATTATTTTAAAACTAGGTATTTCTGTTTGCACTTAAATCCTGTCTTTGAGTTTAATATTTATGTGGTAACTGTCGTATCCCTACAGTTCTTGCTTGACAAAGAAATTCTAATTGTGTCAGACTTGTTTAATGAAATGTGACGATTAGGCATTTCAATGCGTTGCATGATAACATTCCTAACACTATTTAAGAATAAGGTTCTGCCAATACCTGTCCCTTGAGGATACGGTGAGAATTCAGAATCGTGAAGGCAAAGCAATTTGTTCCAACACACAGGCGCACATATGCACAACCCATTCCAAACAAAGCAATATTTGATGGTCTAGTAATATTGTTGAGCCCACAAATGAGTCAATATGCATCATCAATTCTGCATGCACACATATGTATACTTTTATCCAGTTCTCAAGCATATGAAAATGTTGAGCAATCTGAGGAATCCGTTTCCCATAGCAAAAAAAGCTTGGTGAATACATTTCCAGAAAATGACGTGCGCAACATTTCACTGTCAACATTAATGGAATGGAATGCAGGATTGTGGATGAAACTGGCATAAAATCACACTTTGTGTACAAAGTGCCAGATGAAACTGCGATCTGGGTTGTGCTCACTTTGTACCAGTCTGCACACCACAGATCTCTGCTATATAGAACACACTCACTCTCACTCACACACGCACTCTTTCCCTATCTCGTTCACATGCACATTCTCCCTCTCACTCTCTCTCTCTCTTTCTCCCACACAAACACTCAGATAATATGCACAATATTGATCATATCATGCAAGCGGTAGCAATCATAGCTGGGCATTAATAATTACAATGGCCTTCAGGCACCATTAACAATAAAGGCTGATACTAAAGAAATAAAAACACATACAGAGGCCAATGCATTAACGTTGTTGGCATAAAATTAATATGGCACCAATCTCGGAGGTGCAGTTTGTATCCCCTGGTGCTAGGTTAGTTAACTAGTATGGCGCCAATCTCGGAGGTGTAGTTACAACTACACCTCCAAGATTGGTGCCATACTAGTTAAGTAACCTAGCACCAGGGAATACAAACTACACCTCTAAGATTGGAGCCATATTAATTGTTTGCCATCAGCATTTTTAACTGTCGAAATCTCACTTACCGAGTGCCTGGGATGGGAGTAGAGGCGACTCTGTGGCCACTGCGTCACAACAAGGCCGTGCGCCCAGAAGTGCTCAGGGCAGAGCCGTGAGCAGCACCGCAGCACTCCCGCGGAGGAGGTCAGTACTTCCACTGGCCTCTCGCTGGTTAAATCCATGCCCGCGTCAGTCCGCTGCTGAGACTTGGACAATGCCCCCCACTCGCACTCACACGTCCTGACTCAGGCTTTTAGCTCGCATTCCCCTAGTATCGGCCTGCAGACGTAGACATCATCGTGTCGCGCGACACACCCACACATGGGGTGCGACACAGTACCGTGTCGCACCACATAGTTTGGAAAGCTGTGCTCTAGGCCCATAGGAATGAATGGAAAAGCATTCCCTAATATCGAATCGCAATTTGCGATTCGTTATTAGGAAATGTGTAGGAATCGCTATTTTTTGCGAAACCTACATGCATAGGCAATTGTGATTCCTTAATAACGATTCATTAATAATCGCTATTAAGGAATCGCAATTGCTTAGCTTGATGCATGTGGCAGTATGTGTTGAGTTTTCAGGGGCAGTAGTGTTTTTGCAGATCAGTGTGAATGGGATGTTTCCTCAGTCGAGTATTTACAATGTCCCAATACCAGCTACAGGGCCAGAGAAATTTTCTAGGATTTCAATCAGCAACAGAATTCTTCATGCATAGGAGAATATCAGGTAGAGGAGGACAGCATAGAGGTAGAGCACATCAGTCTTCTGACAACATGGAAGGTATGAGAATTCATACTGGCTCTACCAAAAGGTATGTGGAAGTTTGAGTTCATGCAAGCTGGAGTAGATAGCTTTGATGAGTGACAGTTGGGTGTTGTAGACCATTCAGGGTTATATGTTGAAATTTGTGTCAGAGCCTGTCCAAGACAGGGAATCAACAGTGTTAAATTTCTTGGTGGAAGAAAGATTGCCCATGGAGACAGTGGATTCCACATTGGAGAAAGGTGTAATTGCGCATATAAGTAAAGAAGAAAAATTATTTATAATGATTTGTAAGTACTATTTTTCTAGTGGAGAAAGGGGACAAAGGTTGAAGGCCAGAAATACTTAACAAATAATATTTGTGGGAGATGAATCAGTAGAACATTTTCAAGATGGAGGGAGTCCATTTGCTAAGAGACATTTTGCTGAAGGGGCATTGGTTAGTGACGTTGGACTTGAAAGATGCTTACTTCACAGTCCCTCTAGCTGTGGAGAGCCATCGGTTTCTTGAGTTTTACTGGGAAGGTTGCCTTTGTCAATGTCTAAGCAACCCACTTTCAGAATGGTTTCAGCCTGCTGGACTTGAAAGATGCTTACTTCACAGTCCCCCTAGGAATGGAGAACCAGCAGTTACTTCAGTTTTACTGGGAAGGTTGCCTTTGTCAATGTCAAAGAAACCCACTTTCTGAATGGTGTCAGCCCTTGTTGTTTCAGGAAGGTGCTGTGCTCTGTGGTGGGTTACCTTCAACCGAGGAGGGGGTGGGTAATCATTTATTTAGCCAATTTTTTCTTAGTGTTACAGGCATGGGAAGAGCAGGAAGCTGATTTGGCAGTGAGTAGTAATAAAAAGGAAGACGTCAATACTGACTGAATGAATACATTAATTAAATAATGGATTTTGCAGAGCACTCAGCTACTCAAGGAGTGTCCCGGCGCTTGGCATCCATAATTGGTGAAGGGGTGGCAGGTTCCGTCAGATATCCCACAATCCCTACAGTTTGAATAGATACCGTGTCAGCACTTTTTTTAAATCTAGCTTCATCAGTGATTGTCTTCAGATGGCCAGGCATTTGATTCTACATGATTGCTACCCTGACGTGAATGAGGAACCCCCTCTCCCTTGTTTTTTTTAAATGGATTCTGTTAGCAAGCCAACATTACTGGAACGCAGTGACCTCTCTGGTCTGTACTCCTTGATCCTCTCATTGAAGTAGGAGGGACCATTGTTGTGCAGAGCTTGATAGGTCAGTGTCAGCGGTTTGAACATGATGCACTTACGGACCAGTAGCCAGTGCAGTGTTTCCTTGCAGGATGTTGGAGTTCTTGGGTTTCCAGGTGGATACCATAGAGGCAGTTTTGTGGTTACTACCTCAGAAAGTGAAGTAGATAAGGACAGAGATAAAGTTTCTTTTAAAGAAGAGGATGGTTTCTTTGAGGGCTCGCGCCAGCGCAGCTCCTCTATTAGAGCAGAGGAGCATCAACCTCCTCCACAACAAAGGTGAAAAATAAAATGGTAATACAATTAATTTATTAGCATTTCATTTTTCCCTTTCTCCAGCCAAACTGTGTTTGTGGGTAGGGCTACTGCTGCTGACTGCGACGGCCAGCCTGACATGCACACTTTAAATCTCTCCACCTAGCTGTCCTAGACAGCTGGCTGGAAAACAGGCACAGACCCCCAGTGCCTGCAGGAGGGTCAAGGCAGTCTGATCCAGCCAATCCTGGCACTGCTCTCATGCTGCTTGACATTATCAACAGCATCTGGATTGGTGTGTAGAATTGCTAATGACCAGTGCAGATGGACTGAAGCACGAGGACCGAAGGAGGCAAGCTAGTGGCAGTACATTTTTTTTTATTTCCTACTTTGGAACATGCACATAATATGCCAGTGTATGCTAGTCCTTTATTTATCATATTGTGTTGTAGGACACATTTGAACCAAAGATATGCACTTCCTTACTAGCTACAGCTTGTCACGAGGCATCATTAAATCAGACTACGGTCACGATGTACTTGCTGTTTTTATTCATGCCTCTGCACCTGGATCGCGCCCAGTTCCAGGAACCTTGACCCGCGGCCACCCACCATCACGCCTACATCGAGCTCAGGGTCCTGGACCCTGAATGCCACAACAACAACTTCTGCATCACCTTCTGCGATCAATGGAGGAACCCTTCACCTGCTGCCGCTGCTGCTTTGCATGCAACACAGACCCACCGCCTGCACATTAATCCTCTCAACACCCACCCAGAAGACCACCAACACCCTGGAACTGCTCCGGTGCATTCTGCTCAACACCCAATCCTCTGCAAACATGCTAGAGAAATCTGGGAGCGTTACAACAAACAAATGATGGACGGAATGCTGACAATGCATACATTCTCCCCCAGTCAAGAGATCTGGGTTAAATCCATCGTTCTTTTGCCCACTACACCACCCCAGTTTAGACATGGCCATATGCAAATCAGTCTTGACCCTGTGCCTCATGGGAACAGTCCAGCCCGAACTGCCAAGCCATGTCTTCCCTGGACCGGAATCAAGCATCCTAGGACCGGTTTCTGGCTATCAGCCGTCATCAGCCAGGATAGCTTGACTCCAGTGGCGTAGTGAGCACGGGTCCCACGTCTGGGAATACCCATCCCACTTAGGGCGAAAAGAGTTACAACAAACAAATGATGGACGGAATGCTGACAATGCATACATTCTCCCCCAGTCAAGAGATCTGGGTTAAATCCATCGTTCTTTTGCCCACTACACCACCCCAGTTTAGACATGGCCATATGCAAATCAGTCTTGACCCTGTGCCTCATGGGAACAGTCCATCCCGAACTGCCAAGCCATGTCTTCCCTGGACCGGAATCAAGCATCCTAGGACCGGTTTCTGGCTATCAGCCGTCATCAGCCAGGATAGCTTGACTCCAGTGGCGTAGTGAGCACGGGTCCCACGTCTGGGAATACCCATCCCACTTAGGGCGAAAAGCGTTACAACAAACAAATGATGGACGGAATGCTGACAATGCATACATTCTCCCCCAGTCAAGAGATCTGGGTTAAATCCATCGTTCTTTTGCCCACTACACCACCCCAGTTTAGACATGGCCATATGCAAATCAGTCTTGACCCTGTGCCTCATGGGAACAGTCCAGCCCGAACTGCCAAGCCATGTCTTCCCTGGACCGGAATCAAGCATCCTAGGACCGGTTTCTGGCTATCAGCCGTCATCAGCCAGGATAGCTTGACTCCAGTGGCGTAGTGAGCACGGGTCCCACGTCTGGGAATACCCATCCCACTTAGGGCGAAAAGCGTTACAACAAACAAATGATGGACGGAATGCTGACAATGCATACATTCTCCCCCAGTCAAGAGATCTGGATTAAATCCATCGTTCTTTTGCCCACTACACCACCCCAGTTTAGACATGGCCATATGCAAATCAGTCTTGACCCTGTGCCTCATGGGAACAGTCCAGCCCGAACTGCCAAGCCATGTCTTCCCTGGACCGGAATCAAGCATCCTAGGACCGGTTTCTGGCTATCAGCCGTCATCAGCCAGGATAGCTTGACTCCAGTGGCGTAGTGAGCACGGGTCCCACGTCTGGGAATACCCATCCCACTTAGGGCGAAAAGCGTTACAACAAACAAATGATGGACGGAATGCTGACAATGCATACATTCTCCCCAGAAATCTGGGAGGCCATCACCACCCTCACTACCCAACGTGATCTTCATCACTGAGACCTGGCTCAGCCCCCACCATTGACACATCACATGACGGCTACAAGATGATACACTGAGACCACACCAACAAACACCGAGGCGACATTACCATCATCCACAAGGAAACTCTCTAATGCACCACCACCGAAGATAACACCACATCAATCATTAAACACCTCAACTTTCAACTCCTAACCAATGCCAGGACGACCATCAGAGACACCCTCACTTACAGACCTCTAGGACCATGACGGTATTCTGCGATGCCATATCTGAATTCACCGCCTCTCTAGCTATTGACTCTAAGCACTATGCCCTACTCTGCAACCTCAACTTCCACCTTGATGTCCCCAATGATGCCAACCCCTCCAATCTCCTGGAAATCATGAGCAACATCGGCCTCACCCAACTGGTCACTAACCCCACACACTGTGCAGGACACGCCCTGGACCCAATCTTCACACCCAGCAACAGAATCAAATACAGCCATGCCACTGAACTCACCTGGACCAACCATTACCTCATTCACTTCACCATCACAAGTGCCCAGGCTGCCACTACCAAGCCCCTGAGCTCCTCTCACCACAGCTGGAACAAAGTGACTGAGACCCAGTGGACGGAGGCCCTCAGCACCACCCAGCCTGATGCCGCAGCAAAACTTGAACAGGTCATCCACAACTTCTCCGACTGGATCACCAAATGCACCGACCCAGTCACCCCCATGAAACCAGCCAAAAGCAAGCAGATTCTCAAGACTAGCCAGCTGGTACACACCAGACCTTAGCACCATCAAGCGCAACAGCAAATGACTAGAGAAAAAATGGAGCACCACCAAAAACCCCATTGACAAACTACCTTCAAGGACACAAAAAGAGACGCATTCAAAGACCACATCGAAATAAGTGCCAACAGCATGAAGGAACACTGCAACAGCATCAGAGAGTTTTCCTGTCCATCAGCCGCTGAGAAAACAGTTTGCTCTTCCCAAGAACTCTGTGACACCCTGTCGGACTACTTCCACAACAAGATAGCCACCATCTACAACAACCTCGACCCCAGCCCACAGACTTTGACTTTAACAGCCTACACCCATCCATGAACACCAGCCACATGATCACTACATGGAATCTGCTCACCACACAGAGCACCACAGTCATCATTTCCTCCATCCACTCGGGAGCACCCTCGGACCCCTGCCTCCACCATTTCTTCAACCTCTGAGCCAAAGAAATCAGCGCAGAACTCACAAACATCCTCAACGCCTCCATCACCATGGCAGCCTTCCCTGCCAGATGGAAACAAGGTGGGGTCAGACCCCTCCTGAAGAACCCCTCAGCTGACCCAAACAAACTTAAAATTTCCTGCCCCATCTAGCCGCTTCCGTTCCCCGCCAAAGTCCTCAAGAAGGCCATCAACCCCCAGCTCACCGAACAACTAGAAAAAACACAAGCTGCTCGACATCTCCTAATGCAGCTTTTGTGCCAACCACAACACCAATACTGCCCTGATTGCCACCATCGATGACATCAGATCCCTCCTCCCCATGGTGAAACAGCATCCCTATTCCTCCTTAACCTCTTAGCGGCATTCATCACTGTATCCCACTACACCCTCATCAATAGACTCAACCACGTTGGCGTCCAGGGGAACGCCCTCAAATGTATCGCATCCTTCCTTACAGGATGAACTCAGAGAATTTGCCTGGCACCCTTCACCGCAGAACCAAAGAGCATCATCTGCAGTTTAACCCAAGGATCATCTCTCAGCCCCACCCGGTTCAACATGTACATGATTTCCCTCTCCGACATCATCAGAACCCACGGACTCAACATAATATTCTATGCAGATGAAATCCAACTCATCCTTTCGCTCACCGAAGGTCCCGCCATCCCTAGAACAAACTTTCACAATGTCATGACCAGTGGCACCGACTGGATGAGGACCAACTGCCTGAAGCTCAACACAGACAAGACAGAAGTGCTGATCTTTGGGAAGAACACCTCCTGTGGGACAACAGCTGGTGATCCTTTGAGCTTGGGCAAACAATAACAGACCACACCGGCAATCTGGGCATCACCCTCGACAATAAACTCACCATGAAGCGCCAAATCAGCGCAGTCACCTCCTCCTGCTTGCACACCCTCCGCATGCTCTGAAAAATCTTCAGATGGATCCTAATCAACACCAGAAGGACCATCACCCAGGCCCTTGCCACCAGCTGGCTAGATTATGGAAAATCGCTCTACTCCGGTATGACCACCAAACTTCACAAGAGACTTCAGACCATACAGAACACAGCAGCCAGACTCATCCCTAACCTTCCCAAATGGACCCGCATCACTCCCACCTCAAGAACCTCCATTGGCTCCCCATCCAGAAAAAATGCCAATTCAAGCAACTGACCCTACAAAGCCCATAACAACCAGGGACCAGCATACATGAACCATTGCCTGAACTTCCACCAATCCATCAAACACCTGTGCTCCACCTCTCTGGCACTCGCATATGCCCCACGCATCCGTCATAGCCACAGGGTAGGTTGTTCCTGCTCCTACCTTGCCGCTGAGGCATGGAACGACCTGCCCCTCCACCTACAAACAACACCATCCCTGGCAGACTTCAGAAGGGGACTTAAGACCTGGCTTTTCGACTACAACCAGCAGAACCTCAGCACCTGGATACCCTCAGGGGTGAAGAGCAGTGCTCTACAAATAATTGATTGATTGATTGATTGATATCAGTTTACATTTTTGAGTCTTGCTTTGACAAGTGGTGCTGATGGTTTACTGCCTGGTGTGAAATGTGCTTATTGTACAACAAGCCACCTTTGTGCACGACAGGTATGCGAAAAGCAAGTAATTTATGCTGTCACCTACAACTGATGTAATTGTGGAACTGGGTGAGAAGCCGCCTGTGCTGCAGAACCTGTGCATTGTGGGCCAATGATGGATGGGCCCTGCAGGCGCGTGCTGCATGGGGTAGTGACATTTGTTTTCAGAGTTTTAAATAGTGCAAACTTGACCAGAAGGTATCAGAGGGCTTTACATGAGCACCAGTTCTGTTACAGACGGACACATTCATTGTTTTTTTTGTTCGGCACAGGGAGCTTAAGTGATTTGCCCAGAATCACAGGATGCTCGAGTATCGTTGCCGAGACACGAACCCAGTTCCCCTGAGTCGACGTTGACTGCCCTAGCCGTTAGGCAACTAGTGCTTGGTAGACACACAGCCTCTCCACTCAGATATCAATATGAAAGCTTTAACATGTTTATTTTAAGATGAGGTTCTGTATGTCAGCACATCTAAACCCTATGAACTCAAATTCTTGAAATTCTTGAGCGCTTCAACTCCTAATAGGGGTAATAAGCACTACATAAATACAATTACAATCTGAAGGGCTACTCATTTCTTGCACATCTCTGTTTTTAATATATGATCTACAAGAGATGAAGGATGTTTTTTAACATACAATCTACAAGAGATGAAGGATAAACAGTCACTAGAAGCTGTGTACTTGTTCTTAATTATGCAATCTTTGTTTGTGAGCCCAGGAATTGCTACCACCTCTCAATTCATGGGCTTTGTTAAAAGTTTCATGAGATCTTGTTTGGAATGTGCCAAATTAGTGAGTATCTCAAATGCAATTAACTGTGTCTACTTCTTGGCAGCATTTTATTTTTCAGACTGATTGATATGCTCAAGTCTATTTCATTGTTAATTATTTAAAAGGCTTGCTCTGTGAAGCAATGGCGGCCGGTGAAGGCAGGACCAATTTACATTATTGTTATGTCTTCAATTCACTCCCCTGCTTCAGTTTTGCAACAGGTACTCAACAAGGATGGATAGGAAAAGGAATAATTTTACTGGAACTTTCAATATTTGAAGGAATCCCTGTACTATGAGCACAGATAAGCAGGGTGGGCTGTTATGATTGTTCCTTTGCTGATCAGTGTATGTATATATATATAAATTCAATGAAAAAACCAAAGGTGTCACACATGTTATAGTTAGCTGGACATTTCACTCGTAAAAAACCATTGAAATTCCCCCGTTATAGTTAGTTCAGCTAACTATAACTCGCGCGCCCGCAATGCACTACTGATGACGTCACATATTACATCACTCATGACATGGTCAGTGACATCACTCATGAGATCACTGATGACATCTCAAATGACATCACTGATGACATCATCCAGTGAATGTGTGTTTTTCTGATAATTAAATATGTTTAATATATGTATATCTCAAGGTCGATGGAAGAATAAATGAGTATATAAGTGTCTAAATTGATGATTTGTTTTTTAAAAATTGATTGTGTAACTGACTGATTAAGTGTATCTTTATGAATACATGGCTAAGTGAGTAATGTTTAAATGTGTAAATACCTGTATCAGTCTCTCACTTTGTATATAAGTGGCTGCATGGGTTGGTGAGTAGCTACATGAGTGTCTATATAGGTTATTAGTTGGTTTTTTGAGTATCAGTATGAGTGTCTGAGTGTCTTCATGGTTCGGTGGGGGTTATTATGTAGTGCATAGGTGCATGAATGAGTGACTCACTGTTTGTATGTGTTGAAGACAGCATGTGTGTAGGACCGTATGGGTGTATGAGTGTGTGTATGGGTGTGTTAGTGAGTGAATGACTGTCTCAATAGTGTCTTTATGAGTAACTACATATTTTTTAAACTAGTATATATGACTATTGGTGTATATAAGTAAGTATATGTGCGAGTGAGAGATTGGAAGAGTGCCTGTATGAATAAGTATGTGTTTCTATAAGTGATTATTTAAAAGACTAAGTATGTGTAAGTTTCTGTAAAAGTAAGTGTGGTGGTGTGTGTATAACTGTATATGCAGGTAAATGGATGTTTGATTCTTTATTAGCATGAGTGACTATGTGTGAGTAACTCTATGAATGAGTGGCATTGTGTTACAGGATGTTTAGGTGTATGAGTACATATGATGTGTGAGTACATGTATGAGTGACTGTATAGGATTGTTGGTGGATGAGTGGATGTGTATGTGGATCTTAGAATTACTGAATAGGTTGTTGTAACTGTTATTTGTATGTCCATTTTTTTGAAAATTTCAGTCTCTATTTTTAAATGTGTGTATCAAAGGTTATATTAGGGTGAGAGGAGGTCTACCACTCTATCACAAGGATGATGTCATCAGTGATGTCATTTGAGATGTCATCAGTGATGTCATGAGTGATGTCACTGACCATGTCATGAGTGATGTAATATGTGACGTCATCAGTAGTGCATTGCGGGCGCGCGAGTTATAGTTAGCTGAACTAACTATAACGGGGGAATTTCAATGGTTTTTTACGAGTGAAATGTCCAGCTAACTATAACATGTGTGAAACCTTTGGTTTTTTCATTGAATTTCTAAGGTTTTTTAAATGCTAATTCCTAACTATAACGTGTGTGAAACCTATGGTTTTTTCAGTGAATTTGCAAGGTTTTTTAAATGCTAATTCCTAACTATAACGTGTGTGAAACCCATGGTTTTTTCAGTGAATTTGCAAGGTTTTTTAAATGCAAATTTTTTTTTTTTTCTTCTTTTTTTTTTACATATTTTTATTTTAATTTTCTATCCTTTTTTAAAGACTATGGTTAAATTTTTTAAATTCTACAATATGTTTTTATTTTACATTTTTTATAAAATAAACAGGTAAAATTTATTAGCAATACATTTTTTCCTTTTTTTTTATTTTTTTTTAGTGCGCGTACGATAAGCTTACGGTAAGCGTTCGGTTTACGCAATGTCCGTAATTTATCTACGCTGTTTGCGTATAGTTACGAAATTTGTGTAGCCGCGCGTACTCCGCGTGGGGCGCGTACGCGTGTACGCTACACGCGCACGTTACGCGGAAGTGTTGGGGAGTGACTGTTATGCGCATGCGCGTGTCTTTTTTACGCGCATGCGTACTTTTGCCGTAAGCGCACCGTAAGCGTACGGTGGGTCATGTGATCATGAAACACAACTTTTGATTGTTTGAAACTACTTTCAGTTCTAGAACTCTCCTACACCACACCCATTCCCCTCATTTCTGCTTGTGATCCCTTAGGAGAAGGAGCTGGGTTGTCTTTGTGATACGATGGCAGAACAGCAGAGCTCTTCTGAGAGTGAGGCTAGCAGCACTACCTTGAGGCAGAGAGCGAGGAAACAAAAGACCTCTTACGTATGGGAGTATTTTTCTTTTCCAGAAGGCCAGCAAAAGGTAAATGCACCCTTAGTGACTTGTAAGCTGTGTAAGCGTGTACTTCCAAGAGGGAATCCTGACAGGAAGTATTCCTTTGGGAATCACACCATGATGAGACACCTTAAGGATGTACACAGAAGGACACATGCTCGACTTACTGAAGGTAACCCTTCAGTAAATCAACAAAGCACATCCACAGCAGCTCAGCCTGGACCATCATCTGCAGGGCCGAGTCCTTCTTCTGCAGGTCAGGTGAGCCCTTCATCTGTGGGGGGAGCATCTCCTTTTTCTGGTCCTCTGGAAATTAACCCTCGGTTTGCGAGGGTTGAAGTACGGTGCGCCACTTGTCATGATCTAATTAGTTATAGGGAGACCAGTATTTCCCTAGTGAACTGTAAAATAGATCAGCACACTTGTCGTACCATCTAATATTCCCAATCTTTTTTTCCTCTGTCCCTGCATGAACACAACGGCTCTTTTAAGAGCCAACCTTACCTTTCATCTATTTTTTATATATGTTTTTAAAAACTTTTTAAATTTTTTTTTTTACCGTACGCGTACGGTACGCGTAATTTTTTTTTTTTTTTTTAAAAACAGTAAAAATCAATTATCACATTACAAGGTCCTTGAGAGACTACAATTAAAAACTGAAAATGTGATTGTAGAGAAGTGGAAAAAAGGGACCATGATATTATTGACTTACCATACCCACTCAAAAAAAGATTTATTCATTTAAATTTTTTTTAAATTACTTTAAAAATGGTTCTAGTTTTCGAAAATTTTCTATCTCAATCTGAAAAAAAAGAAAAAAGTATTAATATTTAATAAAACATTTTATAATACAGTACACATATTTACATATTTTTCAAAAAATATGTTTGCCTTTTTTTTGCTGTTTTCAGAAAATATTGCATTTCACTATAAATTGTGAAAGCAATTGCATTCATCATTTAACAGCAGGCAAAAAAAAATTAACAATCTCAAAGATTGTTTTAAAAAAGCCCACAATCTCTTTTTGCATAAACATAACTTTATAGAAATGCATAATATTCTTAAAAAATATCATCTAATATCAATACTTATTTCTTTAAAATACCGTCTGATATTTTTGTTTCAGAAGTATAATCACAATAATATATCTCAAATAACTCCACAATACATCGGGTTCCATTTCCTTTAGGCCAAATAGTAATTTTAAAATTCTTTTTTGGTTAAATTTCCAATGGTAATCCAATAAAAATCTAAAGTTTAAATTGTACAGATGTCACCGATTCTCTGTAACATTTTGGTTTCCGAAAGATGAATTAATAATTAAATAAGTCCACAATAGAATTGTTTACCTTTCCGCATGGCCAAATAGTAATTTTAAAAATCTTTTTTGAAAAAATTTCCAATGGCAATCCAATAACATTCCAAAATTTAAATTGTGCAGATGTTACCGATTTTTTCTAAATTTTTGGTTTTCCAAAGTTCCCTTAAAAAATGGAAAAATTCCACATTACAATTGGTTACCTTTCCATTAGGCCAAATGAAAATTTGTTAAATCTTTTTTTTTGTAAATTCCAAATGGTAAAATTGTTTTGTCCAGATGTTGCCAAATCTCTCTAAAATTTAGGTTTCAGGAAGATTAGATAGGAATTTGCTAAATCAAAAGGCAAACGTTGCTTAAAAATCAATTGGGAATCATTACACAGTGTCTAGCCTTTTTCACATTTAAGATAAACTGTGTAATGACCAGAAGTTACAGTAGGTCCATCATGGAAAATTATTGCAACTGTTACAAAAGTTTTTCCTGAAATTGATAATTGCTGTCCTGTAAACTTCTTTATTAAAGTATCCAATTTTGAACCATCAGCTCTACATCGTTGCATCATTAAAATTACATACTGTCTGTATTCCTTTAAAATTAATGTTGAAAACATGTCAGATTTACACTCACCGCATTGCATGCTATGATTAGCATCTTTAACTAATTTAGCAAAAGTGACTGTTTTACTCTCTGGCAATGTTAAATAAATAAACCTTTCAGAATCAACATTAGAGCCACATATATTATAACAGTTTTCACAACTATGTTCCCATTTATAAGAGAGACCAAATACATTTTCAATGGGAACCCCTTCTTCTTCCAGTACCTGAAGAAAATAAATCAAGAATTCCTGTGCGTCTTGCTGTACATTTTGAGAAAACTGTGTTCGTCCTGAACATACATCTAAAACTTTTCTAATTTCAGTAGCACTTTCTATTTGAGTTTTATCATTACTCAGCTTTTCAAAAAGGAGACTCAGCACAGAACAGAATCTTTTTCCCTGATTTACTATTATCTGCTCTTGCAAACTTTCCAGATAAAATGCAACATTCAGCACTACATTAGCGTAGCAGTTGACACCAGAGCTATTTTCAAAATAACATCCTACAACCTGTTCTTCATTTTCCTTATTCTTTTTGCTTGCAATTACATCACTCCTCTTTTTTTTCCTCCTCTCTACATCTTCATTACAGATATTCTCATTTCTCCTTTTACGAGAAACTACACGTTTCTCCAACACAGGATACTGACCTAAATGAGGAGCATAGCTTCTTCTTAATCTATTATACTCCTTTACACAATTTGTATCAGCACTAACTTTTGAATCATCAAAGTCTATCATGAATAAACCTGATAATGTTTTCACTCGTGACAAAGCAACATATGCCATACCTTCTTTGAACACAGTTGAATCAATGTTCACAAATGCACAATCTACAGTCAATCCTTGAGACTTGTGAATAGTTACAGCAAATGCTAGCGAAAACGGAAACTGCTTCCTACGTACATATAAGTCTTTCACAAGCATGAAACGAACTGAACAACGACAAATGTCTTTAACTTCTTCTATCTGATCAAATTTTATTTTTAAACATTCAATTCCATCTTTTTTCTGATAATTAATAAAACCCACAACTCTTCCCATAGCTCCATTAACTAAACCTTTTTCAACATCCAAATTTCTCCTTAAAAATACTCTACAGTTCATGCAAACATATAGATTTTTTTCTAATCCAGCTGTTTTGGAAATGTTCTTCTCTAGTGAATCCAATTTATTTTTCAGTGTGCCTGTTAATGTGACAGTAATTCTTCCATCCTCAATTTTGTCCACTGCTTCCAATTTCCTGATATCTTCCTTTTCCAATTTCAAAAGCTCCTCATTGAATATTGAGCATTCACGTAGAGTTGGCATTAAGCAGATGACACTTTTGTTTTCTGCAATGTTCTTGTATATCTTCTCTGCAACTATTTCTTCCTTTGGAAATAAATTATGTAGCAGCCGACTCTGTAATGCTTTTTTGCCAGCTTCAGTGAGTAGTCCAATTCTGATATCTTTCAGAATACTTCCATATTCTTCATCGTTTGCTTGCCTCATATTAGTAGTAAGTTCCTTGTACTCAAAGAAGGACCAAATATTTGTATTACCGATGCTTCCCAATGACTTCTTCGTGTCTTCATGTGTCACAGTATTAAACACTGGTTGTCCTTTAACTGGAGTAAGTTGCAAAAGATCTCCAAAAACTATGACGTGTTTTCCTCCAAATAACACGTCATAGTCTGTCTTCAGAATTTGCTGCATTCTTAAATGCACAAAGGCAAGCATTAAGTTTGATATCATGCTCACCTCATCAATAATGAGAACTTGCATCTTCTTCAATACTCTTGAAACTTCCAAGCATGCTTCTCCAGTTAGCTTGTTGTATTGTATTTTGTTCTCATGCTCCACTGGTAACATTAGCAAACGATGTAAAGTGATTCCTTTTATGTTATATGCTGCTAACCCAGTTGGAGCAGTAACCACACAAGACAAAGTAGAATCCGTTTTTTGCTGTAGGTAGCTTCTGATGACTTTTATTAGGAAACTTTTTCCAGTTCCAGCTTGTCCGCTTACATACATCCTGATTGGATGAAATGATGTGCATGAGCACTCTTTTTTTTCATGTAGAAATCCGTGATCAATTTTGTTTCTGATCTCTTCATAAATTTGTTGCTGCTCTTCGTTCAGTTGTCTTTCCAAATTTTGTAAGTCTATAAATTCTCCTTGAGCTTGATTCATAGCCGTTTCCACTTCATTCATGGCTATTGATGCTTCATTTTCAACGATTGGTTGTCCTAGGGGATCTTGACTGAGTGTTCCTGAACTTTGGCTGTCCTGAGAACTGTCTCTAGCTATTTCTGCTGCAATTGTAGTTTCCTGTTCAATTTCTTCATTTAACATTTGCAGATAAGTTGTGAATGTATTGCATTGTATGCTGTCTTTGCAAGCATTAAAAGAATCTTCATAGCTTTGAAATTCTCCCAGTAGTTCATCCTCTGTACGCCATGGTTTAAACAGCTGTAAAAGAGCCAAGTAGTAAAATTCCTTTTTGTCAGTAGTGTCGCAACTCAGCTTCCGGTGATTTATCAAACTTCCTTTTGTTTGCTTCACCAAACATCCTTCCTCACCAATGACTTTATATTTTCCATTGTTGATGTCTTCTGCGGCTTTCCGTGAATAAATGTAGTTCTGCAGCACTTCATAGAGACACATGTTCTCCAGATGATGACTTCTCTTGGGATAATATGTGTCCAATATGTTTGATTTCAAAATATCTGTACTTTCTGGGTCATTCTCGGCCAAATATTCAATTTCTCCAACAGATTTCAGTACCCGATTTCTCATTGCTGCAAGGCCTAAACTTGCCCAAATTATTCTTCTTGATTTCGATTAGAGACTTGCAGAAGATAACCTATCTGAACATTCGTAGGATCCAATTTCTCGATGCGATAACATCTTCAAACTGAAACTGTACAGCTTCTTACTGACAGTTTTCTCGTGAGAAATCTCTTCCCACATTTCCTTCAATTCTGTTTTTTCTGATTTCGTAATGTAAGACGTTACATATCGAGCAACAGCAATGGAATTGTCAGCTACATACTGTATATCCATGTTAGCGTTCCACATGGATAAAATCACTGGGTTGTAGTCATTTATATTTTTTGATTCTTCTTTTCTTTTAAGGTTGTAGGTATTCTTAGGTGATTTTCTTGTGATAGTATGTCTCACAGATGACATACAACTGTTAACTCTTCCATTTGAAAGAACAGGTCTAGGAAATCCAAATCGACATTTAGTGTATTATTTATCTTTGCTCTTGTATTTCCGTCGACAGTATTTTCCACACCGATGACTTTGGAAACGTAAAACTTGCTCCTTTAACTTTTTCTCTTCTGTGCTTTTTGGTATAGCACATGTTGCATATTCTTCAATGTAAGATAACACTGCTTCATCAGTATCTGTTCCAAACTTTGGGGCATCCTTGATCCACAACAGCATATGAATATGAGGAGCACCTCTTGACTGGTACTCTTTTCTCCAAAAGAAATCCACTACTTCTCCTAGAGGTGGTTTTTTTTTATTGTAGATGAAGGACATCATAGCCTCAAATCTATGATTGAAATATCTGCAAACATTAACCGGATCCAATGAGCACAGTTCTCCTGCTGTCTTGTATTCGATGTTTTTAATGTTTGAATTTGCCTCTCGTCGAAAATCCAGTAAATCATCCCAAGCGTACTCCGCACAGCTTAGGGTAACGAACCATGTTGGTGTTCCTAAATTCCGTAACATGCATTTTAATTCACCATGGCGTCGGTACCAATATTCATTTGTCCCACGCTGACAAGCCATCAGATTGATCAGTTGTGTTTCCAAATGATCATCTCGGTGCTGCACTTTCTCCATAAAATCCTTAGCAGACACATTTTGCAAATGTACTCCACTTTTTAAAATGTAATTTACTGCATAAGACAATGCAGACAAGTCGCTTTCAAATAAAAGATGGAACAAATAAGGAATACTTTGTCGAAATCTGGGATCTTCAGCATATAGTCTTGTAGTCCGATACTCAGAAGCTGGAATCTGTTCCGGACGTTCATCGTATCGTCCTCCTTTTCCTTTAGGAAACAGCTGAGGAAAACATCGAGCTTCCAAGCTCTCCTCCCATACACTCACGGGAGTTCCTTTTGCTTTCTTCATCTGAAATAGATCAATATTGTCTCCCATAACTTCTTTTGAATGAAGAGGATGTATGCTAAAATGTTCATAAATTTCTTCTTCCTTTGACTTGTCCACTTTTTCAATTTGTCCAGTTGGTGTTTCTGTGTCTTCTTGTAAATCTTCTTCATCTTCTTCTTCTATATAAATTGATTCATACCATTTGTTATTCCTTTTCAAATACAAATTTGCTCTTTGTACTTTCCGTACATCTACCAGCTCCTGCCAAATCTTCTTTTTCTTTGTAGGTACACCATTAACCAGAATAATTAATGGTTCAGTTTCCAAAGTATCCACATCAAAAGTTTCCATATTTTTTTTCAAATCCAAGGGAAAATACACCACTCTACTTTTTAAACCTCTCAGTAAATCTGAAGGAGGTAATTTACCAGTTTTGGGCTCCATACGTACTATGGTCTGGAACGGATGAACACATTGAATGAGTATAGACTCATATGTATTTAATTCAGAAAGTTCAGCAGGAATAGCATCCAATTCTAAATTATTATGTACAGCTCTGGTCGGCATTCTATTTTCCTCTATCTTGTTGTACCAGTATTTACAAATACGCTGAACTTCACCCAATTCAAAACAATTTTCAAGAAATATATATGTGGCAAAATCCTTCCACTTATAATTATCTTCATTTTCACTCTTTCTGTAGAGATCAACATACCTGGTTTGTTTTCTATAATGAGTTCTGCGGCAACAAATACAAGTAATATTTGGTCTTTCATTAGAGATTATTGCAAATTTTGTTATGTGATCATTAAATGTCTTACTTACAGAGGGTTCTACATTCTCTTCCACTTATTCCTCATTTACTGTGTCCTTCTCTGCACTGTTTTGTTCAGGACCAAAGTAACAAAACTGAATTTCATCAACAACCTTCTCTACATCTGATACCGTTCCACGGAACAGAGCCCTATTCAATTCATCTAACTTTATTGCTGGACTTTTAGCAAAATACAACCGTCTCACAAACTTTCTCATTTCAGTATGATGAACAGCCCGCATCCTAAAATGATGGAAAACACTATTACACACTTTTCTAGATAGACAAGCCAGAGAATGACCCTGAAAACCAGTATTCTCTCTCACTCTGCATGGATCCAAACTTTGAAGCACCTTAATCTTCTGTTTTACACTTTTTTTTACTATATTCTCTTAGAAACTCACGAAATTTATCAATAGATTCCTGACGCACAGTGCAAATACTACTACAATTCCAAGTGTACACTGGGGCTTTAGGACGTCTCCCCATAGCCTCATCCGCCATCACTTGTACCTCATCTCTTGGAACCATTATCTCCTTCTCCATTATGCAACCATTTTTCACTTCATAAGCACGACCTCTGGTGTCAACTGCATGCAGCAAACTATTACTTTGAAAATAACTCTCTTCATTAAAAAAAGGTTCACTACTTGAACTATGCATCCATTTTCCTAAAAACACTTTAGAAAAGTTTGTTCTGTTCACTACTCTTTTCCTTTTGCTATGTGATTTCAGTACATTAACCATTTTGTCTAATGTACGCATCCTATTCAAAATTAAAATGAATAGTTTCCTTTTTAATTCTAATGCCTTTGCTGCAATGGCTTCAATTTCTTTTTTTCTCTTATAAAACTTAGCCTTTTGCTTATATTTCTTCACATCCTTTATCAAATTGGACATAACTCTTCTCTGAAACATTTTTCTACGTATCTATTTAAACGCTGTTTTTCTGTTTAAGTTAATCTTTTTAGTTGCAGAAGGTATATTTGCATTAACTAAATTCTCAATTTTTTCCTGTCCTTTTCGATTGAAATCATTCTTTCCAGTACAGACATTTTGTACATTTTTCCTTTTTTTGAATATGTTCTTTAGAAAAATTTTTGTCTGCTTACCAGAAGATTTTTTCTTTTTCCCAACATGAGCATCTTCAACTAACTTAGGTCCTCCAGTTGTCTTCAAATATAGGTTTTTTTTGTGGTCTTTTTTTACTCTGGATTTTGTAGGCATCTTAAATTTTGTTCACTGCTCTTCAGCAATACCTGAAAAAAACTAAAAAAAAATTCCTTTATTTTATTTAAATATATTACTACATTTGTTTTCACATTAGTTACAAAACGAAATTTCTTTGCCAATTTGAAAGCACACTTACTACTCTTTTTTTTGGCAAGTGATAATCACTTTTACAGACTGACACATTATGAATCCACTTTTCAGATTTTTTAAAAAGCACATGTCCAAACTGCTTTTTCAGACCAGCACCATTTGTAACCTGGGTGACTGCCTACACTCCAGCAAGGGCAACCAGCCTTAGTGATGCTGAATGTATTTGCATTACTGACTGAAACCTCAAACCCCACTCGCTTGTGAATACTGTGCATGATTCCACATGGTAAGCAGCTGGGTGTGTGCTAAGAGTCTGCTTCTGCACCAAAAAATGGCTCCCCCTTTCCATCTAATGCAACTGTGAAATCACCAGAGCAATACGCAATAAATCTCTGCCGGTAATTCCTATTTGCACACAGAGTCATGTTTTCACATTAGGCCCTTAAACGAAATTTCTTTGCCAATTTGAAAGCACACTTACTGCTCTTTTTTTTGGCAAGTGATAAACACTTTTACAGACTGACACATTATGAATCCACTTTTCAGATTTTTTAAAAAGCACATGTCCAAACTGCTTTTTCAGACCAGCACCATTTGTAACCTGGGTGACTGCCTACACTCCAGCAAGGGCAACCAGCCTTAGTGATGTTGAATGTATTTGCATTACTGACTGAAACCTCAAACCCCACTCGCTTGTGAATACTGTGCATGATTCCACATGGTAAGCAGCTGGGTGTGTGGTAAGAGTCTGCTTCTGCACCAAAAAATGGCTCCCCCTTTCCTTCTAATGCAACTGTGAAATCACCAGAGCAATACGCAATAAATCTCTGCCTGTAATTCCTATTTGCACACAGAGTCATGTTTTCACATTAGTCACAAAACGAAATTTCTTTGCCAATTTGAAAGCACACTTACTGCTCTTTTTTTTGGCAAGTGATAAACACTTTTACAGACTGACACATTATGAATCCACTTTTCAGATTTTTTAAAAAGCACATGTCCAAACTGCTTTTTCAGACCAGCACCATTTGTAACCTGGGTGACTGCCTACACTCCAGCAAGGGCAAACAGCCTTAGTGATGCTGAATGTATTTGCATTATTGACTGAAACCTCAAACCCCACTCGCTTGTGAATACTGTCCATGATTCCACATGGTAAGCAGCTGGGTGTGTGCTAAGAGTCTGCTTCTGCACCAAAAAATGGCTCCCCCTTTCCATCTAATGCAACTGTGAAATCACCAGAGCAATACGCAATAAATCTCTGCCTGTAATTCCTATTTGCACACAGAGTCATGTTTTCACATTAGGCCCTTAAACGAAATTTCTTTGCCAATTTAAAAGCACACTTACTGCTCTTTTTTTTGGCAAGTGATAAACACTTTTACAGACTGACACATTATGAATCCACTTTTCAGATTTTTTAAAAAGCACATGTCCAAACTGCTTTTTCAGACCAGCACCATTTGTAACCTGGGTGACTGCCTACACTCCAGCAAGGGCAAACAGCCTTAGTGATGCTGAATGTATTTGCATTACTGACTGAAACCTCAAACCCCACTCGCTTGTGAATACTGTCCATGATTCCACATGGTAAGCAGCTGGGTGTGTGCTAAGAGTCTGCTTCTGCACCAAAAAATGGCTCCCCCTTTCCATCTAATGCAACTGTGAAATCACCAGAGCAATACGCAATAAATCTCTGCCTGTAATTCCTATTTGCACACAGAGTCATGTTTTCACATTAGGCCCTTAAACGAAATTTCTTTGCCAATTTGAAAGCACACTTACTGCTCTTTTTTTTGGCAAGTGATAAACACTTTTACAGACTGACACATTATGAATCCACTTTTCAGATTTTTTAAAAAGCACATGTCCACACTGCTTTTTCAGACCAGCACCATTTGTAACCTGGGTGACTGCCTACACTCCAGCAAGGGCAACCAGCCTTAGTGATGCTGAATGTATTTGCATTACTGACTGAAACCTCAAACCCCACTCGCTTGTGAATACTGTGCATGATTCCACATGGTAAGCAGCTGGCTGTGTGCTAAGAGTCTGCTTCTGCACCAAAAAATGGCTCCCCCTTTCCATCTAATGCAACTGTGAAATCACCAGAGCAATACGCAATAAATCTCTGCCTGTAATTCCTATTTGCACACAGAGTCATGTTTTCACATTAGGCCCTTAAACGAAATTTCTTTGCCAATTTGAAAGCACACTTACTGCTCTTTTTTTTGGCAAGTGATAAACACTTTTACAGACTGACACATTATGAATCCACTTTTCAGATTTTTTAAAAAGCACATGTCCAAACTGCTTTTTCAGACCAGCACCATTTGTAACCTGGGTGACTGCCTACACTCCAGCAAGGGCAACCAGCCTTAGTGATGCTGAATGTGTTTGCATTACTGACTGAAACCTCAAACCCCACTCGCTTGTGAATACTGTGCATGATTCCACATGGTAAGCAGCTGGGTGTGTGCTAAGAGTCTGCTTCTGCACCAAAAAATGGCTCCCCCTTTCCATCTAATGCAACTGTGAAATCACCAGAGCAATACGCAATAAATCTCTGCCTGTAATTCCTATTTGCACACAGAGTCATGTTTTCACATTAGTCACAAAACGAAATTTCTTTGCCAATTTGAAAGCACACTTACTGCTCTTTTTTTTGGCAAGTGATAAACACTTTTACAGACTGACACATTATGAATCCACTTTTCAGATTTTTTAAAAAGCACATGTCCAAACTGCTTTTTCAGACCAGCACCATTTGTAACCTGGGTGACTGCCTACACTCCAGCAAGGGCAACCAGCCTTAGTGATGCTGAATGTGTTTGCATTACTGACTGAAACCTCAAACCCCACTCGCTTGTGAATACTGTGCATGATTCCACATGGTAAGCAGCTGGGTGTGTGCTAAGAGTCTGCTTCTGCACCAAAAAATGGCTCCCCCTTTCCATCTAATGCAACTGTGAAATCACCAGAGCAATACGCAATAAATCTCTGCCTGTAATTCCTATTTGCACACAGAGTCATGTTTTCACATTAGTCACAAAACGAAATTTCTTTGCCAATTTGAAAGCACACTTACTGCTCTTTTTTTTGGCAAGTGATAAACACTTTTACAGACTGACACATTATGAATCCACTTTTCAGATTTTTTAAAAAGCACATGTCCAAACTGCTTTTTCAGACCAGCACCATTTGTAACCTGAGTGACTGCCTACACTCCAGCAAGGGCAACCAGCCTTAGTGATGCTGAATGTATTTGCATTACTGACTGAAACCTCAAACCCCACTCGCTTGTGAATACTGTGCATGATTCCACATGGTAAGCAGCTGGGTGTGTGCTAAGAGTCTGCTTCTGCACCAAAAAATGGCTCCCCCTTTCCATCTAATGCAACTGTGAAATCACCAGAGCAATACGCAATAAATCTCTGCCTGTAATTCCTATTTGCACACAGAGTCATGTTTTCACATTAGGCCCTTAAACGAAATTTCTTTGCCAATTTAAAAGCACACTTACTGCTCTTTTTTTTGGCAAGTGATAAACACTTTTACAGACTGACACATTATGAATCCACTTTTCAGATTTTTTAAAAAGCACATGTCCAAACTGCTTTTTCAGACCAGCACCATTTGTAACCTGGGTGACTGCCTACACTCCAGCAAGGGCAAACAGCCTTAGTGATGCTGAATGTATTTGCATTACTGACTGAAACCTCAAACCCCACTCGCTTGTGAATACTGTCCATGATTCCACATGGTAAGCAGCTGGGTGTGTGCTAAGAGTCTGCTTCTGCACCAAAAAATGGCTCCCCCTTTCCATCTAATGCAACTGTGAAATCACCAGAGCAATACGCAATAAATCTCTGCCTGTAATTCCTATTTGCACACAGAGTCATGTTTTCACATTAGGCCCTTAAACGAAATTTCTTTGCCAATTTGAAAGCACACTTACTGCTCTTTTTTTTGGCAAGTGATAAACACTTTTACAGACTGACACATTATGAATCCACTTTTCAGATTTTTTAAAAAGCACATGTCCACACTGCTTTTTCAGACCAGCACCATTTGTAACCTGGGTGACTGCCTACACTCCAGCAAGGGCAACCAGCCTTAGTGATGCTGAATGTATTTGCATTACTGACTGAAACCTCAAACCCCACTCGCTTGTGAATACTGTGCATGATTCCACATGGTAAGCAGCTGGCTGTGTGCTAAGAGTCTGCTTCTGCACCAAAAAATGGCTCCCCCTTTCCATCTAATGCAACTGTGAAATCACCAGAGCAATACGCAATAAATCTCTGCCTGTAATTCCTATTTGCACACAGAGTCATGTTTTCACATTAGGCCCTTAAACGAAATTTCTTTGCCAATTTGAAAGCACACTTACTGCTCTTTTTTTTGGCAAGTGATAAACACTTTTACAGACTGACACATTATGAATCCACTTTTCAGATTTTTTAAAAAGCACATGTCCAAACTGCTTTTTCAGACCAGCACCATTTGTAACCTGGGTGACTGCCTACACTCCAGCAAGGGCAACCAGCCTTAGTGATGCTGAATGTGTTTGCATTACTGACTGAAACCTCAAACCCCACTCGCTTGTGAATACTGTGCATGATTCCACATGGTAAGCAGCTGGGTGTGTGCTAAGAGTCTGCTTCTGCACCAAAAAATGGCTCCCCCTTTCCATCTAATGCAACTGTGAAATCACCAGAGCAATACGCAATAAATCTCTGCCTGTAATTCCTATTTGCACACAGAGTCATGTTTTCACATTAGTCACAAAACGAAATTTCTTTGCCAATTTGAAAGCACACTTACTGCTCTTTTTTTTGGCAAGTGATAAACACTTTTACAGACTGACACATTATGAATCCACTTTTCAGATTTTTTAAAAAGCACATGTCCAAACTGCTTTTTCAGACCAGCACCATTTGTAACCTGGGTGACTGCCTACACTCCAGCAAGGGCAACCAGCCTTAGTGATGCTGAATGTGTTTGCATTACTGACTGAAACCTCAAACCCCACTCGCTTGTGAATACTGTGCATGATTCCACATGGTAAGCAGCTGGGTGTGTGCTAAGAGTCTGCTTCTGCACCAAAAAATGGCTCCCCCTTTCCATCTAATGCAACTGTGAAATCACCAGAGCAATACGCAATAAATCTCTGCCTGTAATTCCTATTTGCACACAGAGTCATGTTTTCACATTAGGCCCTTAAACGAAATTTCTTTGCCAATTTGAAAGCACACTTACTGCTCTTTTTTTTGGCAAGTGATAAACACTTTTACAGACTGACACATTATGAATCCACTTTTCAGATTTTTTAAAAAGCACATGTCCAAACTGCTTTTTCAGACCAGCACCATTTGTAACCTGGGTGACTGCCTACACTCCAGCAAGGGCAACCAGCCTTAGTGATGCTGAATGTGTTTGCATTACTGACTGAAACCTCAAACCCCACTCGCTTGTGAATACTGTGCATGATTCCACATGGTAAGCAGCTGGGTGTGTGCTAAGAGTCTGCTTCTGCACCAAAAAATGGCTCCCCCTTTCCATCTAATGCAACTGTGAAATCACCAGAGCAATACGCAATAAATCTCTGCCTGTAATTCCTATTTGCACACAGAGTCATGTTTTCACATTAGTCACAAAACGAAATTTCTTTGCCAATTTGAAAGCACACTTACTGCTCTTTTTTTTGGCAAGTGATAAACACTTTTACAGACTGACACATTATGAATCCACTTTTCAGATTTTTTAAAAAGCACATGTCCAAACTGCTTTTTCAGACCAGCACCATTTGTAACCTGGGTGACTGCCTACACTCCAGCAAGGGCAACCAGCCTTAGTGATGCTGAATGTATTTGCATTACTGACTGAAACCTCAAACCCCACTCGCTTGTGAATACTGTGCATGATTCCACATGGTAAGCAGCTGGGTGTGTGCTAAGAGTCTGCTTCTGCACCAAAAAATGGCTCCCCCTTTCCATCTAATGCAACTGTGAAATCACCAGAGCAATACGCAATAAATCTCTGCCGGTAATTCCTATTTGCACACAGAGTCATGTTTTCACATTAGGCCCTTAAACGAAATTTCTTTGCCAATTTGAAAGCACACTTACTGCTCTTTTTTTTGGCAAGTGATAAACACTTTTACAGACTGACACATTATGAATCCACTTTTCAGATTTTTTAAAAAGCACATGTCCAAACTGCTTTTTCAGACCAGCACCATTTGTAACCTGGGTGACTGCCTACACTCCAGCAAGGGCAACCAGCCTTAGTGATGTTGAATGTATTTGCATTACTGACTGAAACCTCAAACCCCACTCGCTTGTGAATACTGTGCATGATTCCACATGGTAAGCAGCTGGGTGTGTGCTAAGAGTCTGCTTCTGCACCAAAAAATGGCTCCCCCTTTCCTTCTAATGCAACTGTGAAATCACCAGAGCAATACGCAATAAATCTCTGCCTGTAATTCCTATTTGCACACAGAGTCATGTTTTCACATTAGTCACAAAACGAAATTTCTTTGCCAATTTGAAAGCACACTTACTGCTCTTTTTTTTGGCAAGTGATAAACACTTTTACAGACTGACACATTATGAATCCACTTTTCAGATTTTTTAAAAAGCACATGTCCAAACTGCTTTTTCAGACCAGCACCATTTGTAACCTGGGTGACTGCCTACACTCCAGCAAGGGCAAACAGCCTTAGTGATGCTGAATGTATTTGCATTATTGACTGAAACCTCAAACCCCACTCGCTTGTGAATACTGTCCATGATTCCACATGGTAAGCAGCTGGGTGTGTGCTAAGAGTCTGCTTCTGCACCAAAAAATGGCTCCCCCTTTCCATCTAATGCAACTGTGAAATCACCAGAGCAATACGCAATAAATCTCTGCCTGTAATTCCTATTTGCACACAGAGTCATGTTTTCACATTAGGCCCTTAAACGAAATTTCTTTGCCAATTTAAAAGCACACTTACTGCTCTTTTTTTTGGCAAGTGATAAACACTTTTACAGACTGACACATTATGAATCCACTTTTCAGATTTTTTAAAAAGCACATGTCCAAACTGCTTTTTCAGACCAGCACCATTTGTAACCTGGGTGACTGCCTACACTCCAGCAAGGGCAAACAGCCTTAGTGATGCTGAATGTATTTGCATTACTGACTGAAACCTCAAACCCCACTCGCTTGTGAATACTGTCCATGATTCCACATGGTAAGCAGCTGGGTGTGTGCTAAGAGTCTGCTTCTGCACCAAAAAATGGCTCCCCCTTTCCATCTAATGCAACTGTGAAATCACCAGAGCAATACGCAATAAATCTCTGCCTGTAATTCCTATTTGCACACAGAGTCATGTTTTCACATTAGGCCCTTAAACGAAATTTCTTTGCCAATTTGAAAGCACACTTACTGCTCTTTTTTTTGGCAAGTGATAAACACTTTTACAGACTGACACATTATGAATCCACTTTTCAGATTTTTTAAAAAGCACATGTCCACACTGCTTTTTCAGACCAGCACCATTTGTAACCTGGGTGACTGCCTACACTCCAGCAAGGGCAACCAGCCTTAGTGATGCTGAATGTATTTGCATTACTGACTGAAACCTCAAACCCCACTCGCTTGTGAATACTGTGCATGATTCCACATGGTAAGCAGCTGGCTGTGTGCTAAGAGTCTGCTTCTGCACCAAAAAATGGCTCCCCCTTTCCATCTAATGCAACTGTGAAATCACCAGAGCAATACGCAATAAATCTCTGCCTGTAATTCCTATTTGCACACAGAGTCATGTTTTCACATTAGGCCCTTAAACGAAATTTCTTTGCCAATTTGAAAGCACACTTACTGCTCTTTTTTTTGGCAAGTGATAAACACTTTTACAGACTGACACATTATGAATCCACTTTTCAGATTTTTTAAAAAGCACATGTCCAAACTGCTTTTTCAGACCAGCACCATTTGTAACCTGGGTGACTGCCTACACTCCAGCAAGGGCAACCAGCCTTAGTGATGCTGAATGTGTTTGCATTACTGACTGAAACCTCAAACCCCACTCGCTTGTGAATACTGTGCATGATTCCACATGGTAAGCAGCTGGGTGTGTGCTAAGAGTCTGCTTCTGCACCAAAAAATGGCTCCCCCTTTCCATCTAATGCAACTGTGAAATCACCAGAGCAATACGCAATAAATCTCTGCCTGTAATTCCTATTTGCACACAGAGTCATGTTTTCACATTAGTCACAAAACGAAATTTCTTTGCCAATTTGAAAGCACACTTACTGCTCTTTTTTTTGGCAAGTGATAAACACTTTTACAGACTGACACATTATGAATCCACTTTTCAGATTTTTTAAAAAGCACATGTCCAAACTGCTTTTTCAGACCAGCACCATTTGTAACCTGGGTGACTGCCTACACTCCAGCAAGGGCAACCAGCCTTAGTGATGCTGAATGTGTTTGCATTACTGACTGAAACCTCAAACCCCACTCGCTTGTGAATACTGTGCATGATTCCACATGGTAAGCAGCTGGGTGTGTGCTAAGAGTCTGCTTCTGCACCAAAAAATGGCTCCCCCTTTCCATCTAATGCAACTGTGAAATCACCAGAGCAATACGCAATAAATCTCTGCCTGTAATTCCTATTTGCACACAGAGTCATGTTTTCACATTAGTCACAAAACGAAATTTCTTTGCCAATTTGAAAGCACACTTACTGCTCTTTTTTTTGGCAAGTGATAAACACTTTTACAGACTGACACATTATGAATCCACTTTTCAGATTTTTTAAAAAGCACATGTCCAAACTGCTTTTTCAGACCAGCACCATTTGTAACCTGAGTGACTGCCTACACTCCAGCAAGGGCAACCAGCCTTAGTGATGCTGAATGTATTTGCATTACTGACTGAAACCTCAAACCCCACTCGCTTGTGAATACTGTGCATGATTCCACATGGTAAGCAGCTGGGTGTGTGCTAAGAGTCTGCTTCTGCACCAAAAAATGGCTCCCCCTTTCCATCTAATGCAACTGTGAAATCACCAGAGCAATACGCAATAAATCTCTGCCTGTAATTCCTATTTGCACACAGAGTCATGTTTTCACATTAGGCCCTTAAACGAAATTTCTTTGCCAATTTAAAAGCACACTTACTGCTCTTTTTTTTGGCAAGTGATAAACACTTTTACAGACTGACACATTATGAATCCACTTTTCAGATTTTTTAAAAAGCACATGTCCAAACTGCTTTTTCAGACCAGCACCATTTGTAACCTGGGTGACTGCCTACACTCCAGCAAGGGCAAACAGCCTTAGTGATGCTGAATGTATTTGCATTACTGACTGAAACCTCAAACCCCACTCGCTTGTGAATACTGTCCATGATTCCACATGGTAAGCAGCTGGGTGTGTGCTAAGAGTCTGCTTCTGCACCAAAAAATGGCTCCCCCTTTCCATCTAATGCAACTGTGAAATCACCAGAGCAATACGCAATAAATCTCTGCCTGTAATTCCTATTTGCACACAGAGTCATGTTTTCACATTAGGCCCTTAAACGAAATTTCTTTGCCAATTTGAAAGCACACTTACTGCTCTTTTTTTTGGCAAGTGATAAACACTTTTACAGACTGACACATTATGAATCCACTTTTCAGATTTTTTAAAAAGCACATGTCCACACTGCTTTTTCAGACCAGCACCATTTGTAACCTGGGTGACTGCCTACACTCCAGCAAGGGCAACCAGCCTTAGTGATGCTGAATGTATTTGCATTACTGACTGAAACCTCAAACCCCACTCGCTTGTGAATACTGTGCATGATTCCACATGGTAAGCAGCTGGCTGTGTGCTAAGAGTCTGCTTCTGCACCAAAAAATGGCTCCCCCTTTCCATCTAATGCAACTGTGAAATCACCAGAGCAATACGCAATAAATCTCTGCCTGTAATTCCTATTTGCACACAGAGTCATGTTTTCACATTAGGCCCTTAAACGAAATTTCTTTGCCAATTTGAAAGCACACTTACTGCTCTTTTTTTTGGCAAGTGATAAACACTTTTACAGACTGACACATTATGAATCCACTTTTCAGATTTTTTAAAAAGCACATGTCCAAACTGCTTTTTCAGACCAGCACCATTTGTAACCTGGGTGACTGCCTACACTCCAGCAAGGGCAACCAGCCTTAGTGATGCTGAATGTGTTTGCATTACTGACTGAAACCTCAAACCCCACTCGCTTGTGAATACTGTGCATGATTCCACATGGTAAGCAGCTGGGTGTGTGCTAAGAGTCTGCTTCTGCACCAAAAAATGGCTCCCCCTTTCCATCTAATGCAACTGTGAAATCACCAGAGCAATACGCAATAAATCTCTGCCTGTAATTCCTATTTGCACACAGAGTCATGTTTTCACATTAGTCACAAAACGAAATTTCTTTGCCAATTTGAAAGCACACTTACTGCTCTTTTTTTTGGCAAGTGATAAACACTTTTACAGACTGACACATTATGAATCCACTTTTCAGATTTTTTAAAAAGCACATGTCCAAACTGCTTTTTCAGACCAGCACCATTTGTAACCTGGGTGACTGCCTACACTCCAGCAAGGGCAACCAGCCTTAGTGATGCTGAATGTGTTTGCATTACTGACTGAAACCTCAAACCCCACTCGCTTGTGAATACTGTGCATGATTCCACATGGTAAGCAGCTGGGTGTGTGCTAAGAGTCTGCTTCTGCACCAAAAAATGGCTCCCCCTTTCCATCTAATGCAACTGTGAAATCACCAGAGCAATACGCAATAAATCTCTGCCTGTAATTCCTATTTGCACACAGAGTCATGTTTTCACATTAGTCACAAAACGAAATTTCTTTGCCAATTTGAAAGCACACTTACTGCTCTTTTTTTTGGCAAGTGATAAACACTTTTACAGACTGACACATTATGAATCCACTTTTCAGATTTTTTAAAAAGCACATGTCCAAACTGCTTTTTCAGACCAGCACCATTTGTAACCTGGGTGACTGCCTACACTCCAGCAAGGGCAACCAGCCTTAGTGATGCTGAATGTATTTGCATTACTGAGTCCAACCTCAAACCCTTAAACTATTCTTTTTTTATACCAGTACACCTTAATTTATTGTGAAAACATAGTCCATATTATTTTACTTGTTCCTCACATTTAAATTTCTCCCAAAACAGAAAATAATAAACACAACTTCAACAAAAAGAATTGCATTTCTATTATTCATTTCTTAATTTACCATATACATCCCCTCTCAAACTCTAAACTCACCTTTGAAATTAGTTAGTTGTGAAAGAAATGTGGCACTCAAACAGCAGATTATCAGAGCCAGGATCTCTGTTCTTTACACCTCTCTCCTCTCAGCAGAACCAGATAATGGCAAACATTCCCTCTCTTTTTCCACATATATACATGTTAATTTCAAATCTCAGTGCTTCCCCCTTTTTTTCAAATGTAATCACACATTTCTATTGGTTGAAAACCAACCCTTTTCCAAAAGTACCCTTCCCCCAACTTGACTTCTGCCTAGTACCCTTCCCCCAACTTGACTTCTGCCTGCTACCATAGCAACAGCTCATGGAACACTGCTGTGTGGAGTTAGGTCAGAAGTTCGCCAAACAATGTTTCAATTCCACAGAGCAAGAGTGCTTGACTTTTCTAACCTAACAGCAAATCCATAGTACTGTTCTTTGGTAACACATTTTTCAGTACCAATACAAAACATGCTTCTATAAATTTACACATACAGCCTAGTTTTTAGTGTAGAATGGTATGAAACAGCCAATCAGTTCTTTTTTTTATAAAAAAATATGTATGCCTCCATTTCCAAACTGTCTTTCATTTCTTTTTACCATTCTACTGAAATACACCTCCTGAGTGCATCCAGATCTCCTTTGAAGATGTTCACAGTGTGGATTGTAGGACACAGCTATGTCTTCTGGAGTGAAAAGTTTGCAGAGAAAACAGGTATGGTGAGAGACCTTGCTTTGCCAAATGTAGACATTAAATGGATTGGTCAGAGAGGGTTAAAGTGGCACCAATTGATGCCATTGGTGAAATCCTTCATGCAAAACCAACACCCTGACCTCATAATAGTGCACTGTGGTGGCAATGACCTAGGCACTTTGACTGGGGTAGGTCTGGAAATGCTTATGAAGGACACCTTTGCACAACTGTTTTCACTTTTCCCTAAAACTGCCTTTGTGTTTTCTAACATATGCCAAAGGCAAAAATGGAACTGGTCCAATCATTTCTGTCCGCAGATTGACAAAGCAAGAAAGCACGTCAACAAATCTGTTTCTGCTTTCCTCCGTGACTATGGTATGGGTTCCATTTACCACAACAACTTGCGTTACGACATGCAAGACATTTATAGAGGAGATGGTGTGCACTTCAATGATGAAGGGAACAGAGTCTTCCTCTTGAACCTTAGACTCTGCATCGGTACTTACTTGTAGGTACCACTTAAAAATCACTTCATAAACACAACGGCTCTTTTTAGAGCCCCCTAATATCTAAACACTTAAATCTGCATTTCATTTCTTTTTTTTTTTTTTTTTTACCGTACGCTTACCGTACGCGTACCCCGTGATTTTTTTTAAAATCAATAAATGTTTTCTTTGTACTTTTCTGTCCTTCTTTGACCCCCTTACAAATGTTAGGGGGTCTGTAACTCTCCTCCTTGCCCCCTTTTCTTGTTATCACCCTTTTTTTTCTGAGTGAAACACACGAAATGGCGGCCGCCGCTTCCTGGTTTCGGGCCGATTCGAATGTTTACTAAAATCTAAGAGCCAATCAGAATCGTGCTCGCGCACGCCACCGTACGCGTACGGTAAGCGTACCGTAAGCGCACCGTAAGCTGGCTCAGATATATATATTGATTTAAAGGCTATTTTCTCAGAATCTACTGAACAGATTTACACCAAACCTACAAAAGGCACTTCCTTGACCTGAGGACTACCTCTCTGCCAAATTTCTAGTAATTCTGTTCAGCCGTTCGGGCTGTAGCCCTGTCTAAAGGTCCTATGGAAAAATGCATGGGAAAAACGCGTTTTGGGACCCCCCTTTTATCTCAGCCCCTGCTTGACAAATCCCCCCGAGACTTTCAGGGAAGGAGCGGAGCGTAGCGCCCCACCTATTTTGAAAAATTCGCGAGGATTCGTCGACCGGCGCCAAAGTTATTCAAAATAGAATGTTGCGGATTTCCTATGGAAACGTGGTCCTAACTATAACTATAGTGGTTTCATAATGTGTCAGTCTGTAAAAGTGATTTTCACTTGCCCAAAAAAAAAAGAGCAGTAAGTGTGCTTTCAAATTGGCAAAGAAATTTCATTTTGGGACTAATGTGAAAACATGACTCTGTGTGCAGAGAGGAACTATAGGCAGAGATTTATTGCGTATTGCTCTGGTGATTTCACAGTTGCATTAGATGGAAAGGGGGAGCGATTTTTTGGGGGAAGAAGCAGACTCTTAGCACACACCCATGTTCTTGCCATATATAATCAAGCACAGTATTTACAAGCGAGTGGGGTTTTCAGGTTTCAGTCTGTAATGCAAATACATTCAGCATCACTAAGGCTGGTTGCCCTTGCTGGAGTGTAGGCAGCCACCCAGGTTACACATGGAGGTGGTCTGAAAAAGAAGTTTGGACATGTGCATTTAAGAAAATCGAAAAAAGTGGTTTCATAATGTGTCAGTCTGTAAAAGTGATTTTCACTTGCCCAAAAAAAAAAGAGCAGTAAGTGTGCTTTCAAATTGGCAAAGAAATTTCGTTTTGGGACTAATGTGAAAACATGACTCTGTGTGCAGAGAGGAATTATAGGCAGAGATTTATTGCGTATTGCTCTGGTGATTTCACAGTTGCATTAGATGGAAAGGGGGAGCGATTTTTTGGGGGAAGAAGCAGACTCTTAGCACACACCCATGTGCTTGCCATGTATAATCATGCACAGTATTTACAAGCGAGTGGGGTTTTCAGGTTTCAGTCTGTAATGCAAATACATTCAGCATCACTAAGGCTGGTTGCCCTTGCTGGAGTGTAGGCAGCCACCCAGGTTACACATGGAGGTGGTCTGAAAAAGAAGTTTGGACATGTGCATTTAAGAAAATCAAAAAAGTGGTTTCATAATGTGTCAGTCTGTAAAAGTGATTTTCACTTGCCCCCCAAAAAAAGAGCAGTAAGTGTGCTTTCAAATTGGCAAAGAAATTTCGTTTTGGGACTAATGTGAAAACATGACTCTGTGTGCAGAGAGGAATTATAGGCAGAGATTTATTGCGTATTGCTCTGGTGATTTCACAGTTGCATTAGATGGAAAGGGGGAGCGATTTTTTGGGGGAAGAAGCAGACTCTTAGCACACACCCATGTGCTTGCCATGTATAATCATGCACAGTATTTACAAGCGAGTGGGGTTTTCAGGTTTCAGTCTGTAATGCAAATACATTCAGCATCACTAAGGCTGGTTGCCCTTGCTGGAGTGTAGGCAGCCACCCAGGTTACACATGGAGGTGGTCTGAAAAAGAAGTTTGGACATGTGCATTTAAGAAAATCAAAAAAGTGGTTTCATAATGTGTCAGTCTGTAAAAGTGATTTTCACTTGCCCAAAAAAAAAAGAGCAGTAAGTGTGCTTTCAAATTGACAAAGAAATTTCGTTTTGGGACTAATGTGAAAACATGACTCTGTGTGCAGAGAGGAATTATAGGCAGAGATTTATTGCGTATTGCTCTGGTGATTTCACAGTTGCATTAGATGGAAAGGGGGAGCGATTTTTTGGGGGAAGAAGCAGACTCTTAGCACACACCCATGTGCTTGCCATGTATAATCATGCACAGTATTTACAAGCGAGTGGGGTTTTCAGGTTTCAGTCTGTAATGCAAATACATTCAGCATCACTAAGGCTGGTTGCCCTTGCTGGAGTGTAGGCAGCCACCCAGGTTACACATGGAGGTGGTCTGAAAAAGAAGTTTGGACATGTGCATTTAAGAAAATCAAAAAAGTGGTTTCATAATGTGTCAGTCTGTAAAAGTGATTTTCACTTGCCCCAAAAAAAAGAGCAGTAAGTGTGCTTTCAAATTGGCAAAGAAATTTCGTTTTGGGACTAATGTGAAAACATGACTCTGTGTGCAGAGAGGAATTATAGGCAGAGATTTATTGCGTATTGCTCTGGTGATTTCACAGTTTCATTAGATGGAAAGGGGGAGCGATTTTTTGGGGGAAGAAGCAGACTCTTAGCACACACCCATGTGCTTGCCATGTATAATCATGCACAGTATTTACAAGCGAGTGGGGTTTTCAGGTTTCAGTCTGTAATGCAAATACATTCAGCATCACTAAGGCTGGTTGCCCTTGCTGGAGTGTAGGCAGCCACCCAGGTTACACATGGAGGTGGTCTGAAAAAGAAGTTTGGACATGTGCATTTAAGAAAATCAAAAAAGTGGTTTCATAATGTGTCAGTCTGTAAAAGTGATTTTCACTTGCCCAAAAAAAAAAGAGCAGTAAGTGTGCTTTCAAATTGACAAAGAAATTTCGTTTTGGGACTAATGTGAAAACATGACTCTGTGTGCAGAGAGGAATTATAGGCAGAGATTTATTGCGTATTGCTCTGGTGATTTCACAGTTGCATTAGATGGAAAGGGGGAGCGATTTTTTGGGGGAAGAAGCAGACTCTTAGCACACACCCATGTGCTTGCCATGTATAATCATGCACAGTATTTACAAGCGAGTGGGGTTTTCAGGTTTCAGTCTGTAATGCAAATACATTCAGCATCACTAAGGCTGGTTGCCCTTGCTGGAGTGTAGGCAGCCACCCAGGTTACACATGGAGGTGGTCTGAAAAAGAAGTTTGGACATGTGCATTTAAGAAAATCGAAAAAAGTGGTTTCATAATGTGTCAGTCTGTAAAAGTGATTTTCACTTGCCCAAAAAAAAAGAGCAGTAAGTGTGCTTTCAAATTGGCAAAGAAATTTCGTTTTGGGACTAATGTGAAAACATGACTCTGTGTTCAGAGAGGAATTATAGGCAGAGATGTATTGCGTATTGCTCTGGTGATTTCACAGTTGCATTAGATGGAAAGGGGGAGCGATTTTTTGGGGGAAGAAGCAGACTCTTAGCACACACCCATGTGCTTGCCATGTATAATCATGCACAGTATTTACAAGCGAGTGGGGTTTTCAGGTTTCAGTCTGTAATGCAAATACATTTAGCATCACTAAGGCTGGTTGCCCTTGCTGGAGTGTAGGCAGCCACCCAGGTTACACATGGAGGTGGTCTGAAAAAGAAGTTTGGACATGTGCATTTAAGAAAATCAAAAAAGTGGTTTCATAATGTGTCAGTCTGTAAAAGTGATTTTCACTTGCCCCCCAAAAAAAGAGCAGTAAGTGTGCTTTCAAATTGGCAAAGAAATTTCGTTTTGGGACTAATGTGAAAACATGACTCTGTGTGCAGAGAGGAATTATAGGCAGAGATTTATTGCGTATTGCTCTGGTGATTTCACAGTTGCATTAGATGGAAAGGGGGAGCGATTTTTTGGGGGAAGAAGCAGACTCTTAGCACACACCCATGTGCTTGCCATGTATAATTATGCACAGTATTTACAAGCGAGTGGGGTTTTCAGGTTTCAGTCTGTAATGCAAATACATTCAGCATCACTAAGGCTGGTTGCCCTTGCTGGAGTGTAGCAGTCTGGACATGGGCTTTTTAAAAAATCTGAAAAGTGGTTTCATAATGTGACAGTTTGTAAAAGTGATTTTCACTTGCCCAAAAAAAAGAGCAGTTAGTGTGCATTCAAATTGGCAAAGAAATTTCGTTTTGTGACTATTGTGAAAAGAAATGTAGTAATAAATTTAAATAAAATAAAGGAATTTTTTTTTAGTTTTTTTCAGGTATTGCTGAAGAGCAGTGAACAAAATTTAAGATGCCTACAAAATCCAGAGTTCAAAAAACGCTAAAAAAAAAACTATATTTGAAGACAACTAGAGGATCAAAGTTAGTAGAAGATGCTGATGTTGGAAGGAAGAAAAAATCTTCTGGTAAGCAAAAAAAAGATTTTCTAAGGAATATATTCAAAAAAAGGAAAAATGTACAAAATGTCTGTACAGGAAAGAATGATTTCAAACAAAAAGGACAAGAAAAAATTGAGAATTTAGTTAATGCAAATATACCTTCTGCAACTAAAAAGTTAAACTTAAACAGAAAAACAGCGTTTAAAGAGATACGTAGAAAAATGTTTCAGAGAAGAGTTATGTCCAATTTGATAAAGGATGTGAAGAAATATAAGCAAAAGGCTAAGTTTTTTAAGAGAAAAAAAGAAATTGAAGCCATTGCAGCAAAGGCATTAGAATTAAAAAGGAAACTATTCATTTTAATTTTGAATAGGATGCGTACATTAGACAAAATGGTTAATGTACTGAAATCACATAGCAAAAGGAAAAGAGTAGTGAACAGAACAAACTTTTGTAAAGTGTTTTTAGGAAAGTGGATGCATAGTTCAAGTAGTGAACCTTTTTTTAATGAAGAGAGCTATTTTCAAAGTAATAGTTTGCTGCATGCAGTTGACACCAGAGGTCGTTCATACGAAGTAAAAAATGGTTGCATAATGGAGAAGGAGATAATGGTTCCAAGAGATGAGGTACAAGTGATGGCAGATGAGGCAATGGGGAGACGTCCTAAAGCCCCAGTGTACACTTGGAATTGTAGTAGTATTTGCACTGTGCGTCAGGAATCTATTGACAAATTTCGAGAGTTTCTAAGAGAATATAGTAAAAAAAGTGTAAAACAGAAGATTAAGGTGCTTCAAAGTCTGGATCCATGCAGAGGGAGAGAGAATACTGGTTTGCAGGGTCATTCTCTGGCTTGTCTATCTAGAAAAGTGTGCAATAGTGTTTTCCATCATTTTAGGATGCTGGCTGTTCATCATACTGAAATGAGAAAGTTTGTGAGACGGTTGTATTTTGCCAAAAGTCCAGCAATAAAGTTAAATGAATTGAATAGGGCTCTGTTCCGAGGAACGGTATCAGATGTAGAGAAGGTTGTTGATGAAATTCAGTTTTGTTACTTTGGTCCTGAACAAAACAGTGCAGAGAAGGACACAGTAAATGAGGAAGAAGTGGAAGAGAATGTAGAACCCTCTGTAAGTAACACATTTAATGATCACATAACAAAATTTGCAATAGTCTCTAATGAAAGACCAAATTTTACTTGTATTTGTTGCCGCAGAACTCATTATAGAAAACAAACTAGGAATGTTGATCTCTACAGAAAGAGTGAAAATGAAGATAATTATAAGTGGAAGGATTTTGCCACATATATATTTCTAGAAAATTGTTTTGAATTGGGTGAAGATCAGCGTATTTGTAAATACTGTTACAACAAGTTAGAGGAAAATAGAATGCCGACCAGAGCTGTACATAATAATTTAGAATTGGATGCTATTCCTGCTGAACTTTCTGAATTAAATACATATGAGTCTATACTCATTCAATGTGTTCATCCGTTCCAGACCATAGTACGTATGGAGCCGAAAACTGGTAAATTACCTCCTTCAGATTTACTGAGAGGTTTAAAAGGTAGAGTGGTGTATTTGCCCTTGGATTTGAAAAAAAATATGGAAACTATTGATGCGGATACTTTGGAAACTGAACCATTAATTATTCTGGTTAATGGTGTACCTACAAAGAATAAGAAGATTTGGCAGGAGCTGGTAGATGTGCGGAAAGTACAAAGAGCAAATTTGTATTTGAAAAAAAATAACAAATGGTATGAATCAATTTATATAGAAGAAGAAGAAGAAGAAGATTTACAAGAAGACACAGAAACACCAACTGGACAAATTGAAAAAGTGGACAAGTCAAAGGAAGAAGAAATTTATGAACATTTTAGCATACATCCTCTTCATTCAAAAGAAGTTATGGGAGACAATATTGATCTCTTTCAGATGAAGAAAGCAAAAGGAACTCCCGTGAGTGTATGGGAGGAGAGCTTGGAAGCTCGATGTTTTCCCCAGCTGTTTCCTAAAGGAAAAGGAGGACGATACGATGAACGTCCAGAACAGATTCCAGCTTCTGAGTATCGGACTACAAGACTATATGCTGAAGATCCCAGATTTCGACAAAGTATTCCTTATTTGTTCCATCTTTTATTTGAAAGCGACTTGTCTGCACTGTCTTATGCAGTAAATCACATTTTAAAAAGTGGAGTACATTTACAAAATGTGTCTGCTAAGGATTTTATGGAGAAAGTGCAGCACCGAGATGATCATTTGGAAACACAACTGATCAATCTGATGGCTTGTCAGCGTGGGACAAATGAATATTGGTACAGACGCCATGGTGAACTAAAATGCATATTACGGAATTTAGGAACACCAACATGGTTCCTTACCCTAAGCTGTGCCGAGTACGCTTGGGATGATTTACTGGATTTTCTACGAGAGGCCAATTCAAACATTAAAAACATCGAATACAAGACAGCAGGAGAACTGTGCTCATTGGATCCGGTTAATGTTTGCAGATATTTCAATCATAGATTTGAGGCTATGATGTCCTTCATCTGCAATAAAAAAAATCCACCCCTTGGAGAAGTAGTGGATTTCTTTTGGAGAAAAGAGTACCAGGCAAGAGGTGCTCCTCATATTCATATGCTGGTGTGGATCAAGGATGCCCCAAAGTTTGGAACAGATACTGATGAAGCAGTGTTATCTTACATTGAAGAATATGCAACATGTGCTATACCAAAAAGCACAGAAGAGAACAAGTTAAAGGAGCAAGTTTTACGTTTCCAAAGTCATCGGTGTGGAAAATACTGTCGACGGAAATACAAGAGCAAAGAAAAATACTACACTAAATGTCGATTTGGATTTCCTAGACCTGTTCTTTCAAATGGAAGAGTAAACAGTTTTATGTCAGCTGTGAGACATACTATCACAAGAAAATCACCTAAGAATACCTACAACCTTAAAAGAAAAGAAGAATCAAAAAATATAAATGACTACAACCCAGTCATTTTATCCATGTGGAACGCTAACATGGATATACAGTATGTTGCTGACAATTCCATTGCTGTTGCTCGATATGTAACGTCTTACATTACAAAATCAGAAAAAACAGAATTGAAGGAAATGTGGGAAGAGATTTCTCACGAGAAGACTGTCAGTAAGAAGCTGTACAGTTTCAATTTGAAGATGTTATCGCATCGAGAAATTGGATCCTACGAATGTTCAGATAGGTTATCTTCTGCAAGTCTCTACTCGAAGTCAAGAAGAATAATTTGGGCAAGTTTAGGCCTTGCAGCAATGAGAAATCGGGTACTGAAATCTGTAGGAGAAATTGAATATTTGGCCGAGAATGACCCAGAAAGTACAGATATTTTGAAATCATACATGTTGGACACATATTATCCCAAGAGAAGTCATCATCTGGAGAACATGTGTCTCTATGAAGTGCTGCAGAACTACATTTATTCACGGAAAGCTGCAGAAGACATCAACAATGGAAAATATAAAGTCGTTGGTGAAGAAGGATGTTTGGTGAAGCAAACAAAAGGAAGTTTGATAAATCACCGGAAGCTGAGTTGCGACACTACTGACAAGAAGGAATTTTACTACTTGGCTCTTTTACAGTTGTTTAAACCATGGCGTACAGAGGATGAACTACTGGGAGAATTCCAGAGCTATGAAGATTCTTTTAATGCTTGCAAAGACAGCATACAATGCAGTACATTCTCAACTTATCTGCAAATGTTAAATGAAGAAATTGAACAGGAAACTACAATTGCAGCAGAAATAGCTAGAGATAGTTCTCAGGACAGCCAAAGTTCAGGAACACTCAGTCAAGATCCCCTAGGACAACCAATCGTTGAAAATGAAGCATCAATAGCCATGAATGAAGTGGAAACGGCTATGAATCAAGCTCAAGAAGAATTTATAGACTTAGAAAATTTGGAAAGACAACTGAACCAAGAGCAGCAACAAATTTATGAAGAGATCAAAAACAAAATTGATCACGGATTTCTACATGAAAAAAAAGAGTGCTCATGCACATCATTTCATCCAATCAGGATGTATGTAAGCGGACAAGCTGGAACTGGAAAAAGTTTCCTAATAAAAGTCATCAGAAGCTACCTAAAGCAAAAAACGGATTCTACTTTGTCTTGTGTGGTTACTGCTCCAACTGGGTTAGCAGCATATAACATAAAAGGAATCACTTTACATCGTTTGCTAATGTTACCAGTGGAGCATGAGAACAAAATACAATTCAACAAGCTAACTGGAGAAGCATCCTTGGAAGTTTCAAGAGTATTGAAGAAGATGCAAGTTCTCATTATTGATGAGGTGAGCATGGTATCAAACTTAATGCTTGCCTTTGTGCATTTAAGAATGCAGCAAATTTTGAAGACAGACTATGACATGTTATTTGGTGGAAAACACGTCATAGTTTTTGGAGATCTTTTGCAACTTACTCCAGTTAAAGGACAACCAGTGTTTAATACTGTCACACATGAAGACACGAAGAAGTCATTGGGAAGCATCGGAAATACAAATATTTGGTCCTTCTTTGAGTACAAGGAACTTACTACTAATATGAGGCAAGCAAACGATGAAGAATATGGAAGTATTCTGAAAGATATCAGGATTGGACTACTCACAGAAGTTGGCAAAAAAGCATTACAGCGTCGGCTGCTACATAATTTATTTCCAAAGGAAGAAATAGTTGCAGAGAAGATATACAAGAACATTACAGAAAAAAAAGTGTCATCTGCTTAATGCCAACTCTACGTGAATGCTCAATATTCAATGAGGAGCTTTTGAAATTGGAAAAGGAAGAGATCAGGAAATTGGAAGCAGTGGACAAAATTGAGGATGGAAGAATTACTGTCACAGTAACAGGCAAAATTAAAAATAAATTGGACTCACTAGAGAAGAACATCTCCAAAACAGCTGGATTAGAAAAAAATCTATATGTTTGCATGAACTGTAGAGTATTTTTAAGAAGAAATTTGGATGTTGAAAAAGGTTTAGTTAATGGAGCGATGGGAAGAGTTGTGGGTTTTATTAATTATCAGAAAAAAGAAGGAGTTGAATGTTTAAAAATAAAATTTGATCAGTTAGAAGAAGTTAAAGATATTTGTCGTTGTACAGTTCGTTTCATGCTTGTGAAAGACTTATATGTACGTAGGAAGCAGTTTCCGTTTTCTCTAGCATATGCTGTAACTATTCACAAGTCTCAAGGATTGACTGTAGATTGTGCATTTGTAAACATTGGTTCAACTGTGTTCAAAGAGGGTATGGCATATGTTGCTTTGTCACGAGTGAAAACATTATCAGGTTTATTCATGATAGACTTTGATGACTCAAAAGTTAGTGCTGATACAAACTGTGTAAAGGAGTATAATAGATTAAGAAGAAGCTATGCTCCTCATTTAGGTCAGTATCCTGTGTTAGAGAAACGTGTAGTTTCTCGTAAAAGAAAAAATGAGAATATCTGTAATGAAGATGTAGAGAAGAGGAAAAAAAAGAGGAGTGATGTAATTGTAAGCAAAAAGAAAAAGGAAAATGAAGAACAGGTTGTAGGATGTCATTTTGAAAATAGCTCTGGTGTCAACTGCTACGCAAATGTAGTGCTGAATGTTGCATTTTATCTGGAAAGTTTGCAAGAGCAGATAATAGTAAATCAGGGAAAAAGATTCTGTTCAGAGCTGACTCTCCTTTTTCAAAATCTAAGTAAAGATAAAACTCAAATAGAAAGTGCTACTGAAATTAGAAAACTTTTAGATGTATGTTCAGGACGAACACAGTTTTCTCAAAATGTACAGCAAGACGCACAGGAATTCTTGTTGTATTTTCTTCAGGTAGTGGAAGAAGAAGGAGTTCCCATTGAAATTTTTTTTGGTCTCTCTTATAAATGGGAACATAGTTGTGAAAATTGTTATAATATATGTGGCTCTAATGTTGATAATGAAAGGTTTATTTATTTGACATTGCCAGAGAGTAAAACAGTTACTTTTGCAAAATTAGTTAAAGATGCTAATCATAGCATGAAATGTGGTGAGTGTAAATCTGACATGTTTTCAACATTAATTTTAAAGGAATACGGACAGTATGTAATTTTAATGATGCAACGATGTAGAGCTGATGGTTCAAAATTGGATACTTTAATAAAGAAGTTTACAGGACAGCAATTATCAATTTCAGGAAAAACTTTTGTAACTGTTGCAATAATTCTCCATGATGGACCTACTGTTACTTCTGGACATTACACAGTTTATCTTAAATGTGAAAAAGGCTGGACACTGTGTAATGATTCCCAATTGATTTTCAAGCAACGTTTGCCTTTTGATTTAGCAAATTCCTATCTAATCTTCCTGAAACCTAAATTTTAGACAGATTTGGCAAGATCTCGACAAAATAATTTTACCATTTTACTGGATTACCATTGCAATTTTATAGAAAAAAGATTTTTTAAATTATCATTTGGCCAAAAGGAAAGATAACCAATTGTAATGTGGACTTTTTTAATTTTAAATGAAACTTTGAAAAACCAATAATTAAGAGATAATCGGTAACATCTGCACAATTTAAATTTTGGAATGTTATTGGACTGCCATTGGAAATTTTTTCAAAAAAGATTTTAAAAATTACTATTTGGCCATGCGGAAAAGTAACCAATTCTATTGTGGACTTAATAAATTATTCAAAAAATTTTCGTGAACCAAAATGTTACAGAGAATCGGTGAGATCTGGACAAATTAAACTTTAGAATTTTATTGGATTACCGTTGGAAATTTATTCCAAAAAAAAATTTCAAATTACTATTTGGCCTAAAGGAAATGGAATCAGATGTATTTTGGAGTTATTTGAGATATAATATTGTGATTATACTTCTGAAACAAACATATCAGACGGTATTTTAAAGAAATAACTATTGGTATTAGATGATATTTTTTTAGAATATTATGCATTTCTATAATGTTAAGTTTAAGTAAAAAGAGATTCTGGGCTTTTTTATTACAATCTTTGTGATTGTTATTTTTTTTTGCCCGCTGTAAAATGATGAATGCAATTGCTTTCACAATTTATAGTGAAATGCAATATATTCTGAAAACAGCAAAAATAAGGCAAAAATATTTTTTGGAAAAAAATGTAAATATGTGTACTGTATTATAAATTGTTTTAAAAATATTAATACTTTTTTCTTTTTTTTCAGATTGATATAGAAAATTTTCGAAAACTAGAACCATTTTTAAAACTATTTTTAAAAAAAACAAATGAATAAATATTTTTTTGAGTGAGTATGGTAAGTCAATAATAATAATTGTAGTCTCTCAAGGACCTTGTAATGTGATAATTGATTTTTAGTGTTTTTTTTAAAAAATAAAAAAAAAGTACGCGCACCGTACGCGTAAGGTAAAAAAAAAAAAAAGGTTTTTAAAAACATATGTAAAAAAAAGATGAAAGATAAGGTTGGCTCTTAAAAGAACCATTGTGTTCATGCAGGGACAGAGGAAAGAAAGCATGGAAAAATTATTCAAAGCGACAAGTGTGCTGATCTATTTTGTTGTTCACTAGGGAAACACTGGTCTCCCTATGACAAATTAGATCATGACAAGAGGCACATCGAATATCAACCCTCAGAAATCGAGGGTTAATTTCCAGAGGGCCAGCAGAAGGAGATGCTCCCCCCACAGATGAAGGGCTCACCTGACCTGCAGAAGAAGGAGTCAGCCCTGCAGATGATGGTCCAGGCTGAGCTGCTGTGGATGTACTTGCTTGTCTTTCTGAAGAGTTACCTCCAAAAAGATGACCATGTGTCCTTCTGTGTACATCCTGGAGGTGTCTCTTCATGGTGTGATTCCCAAAGGAATACTTCGTGTCAGGATTACCTCTAGAAAGTACACGCTGACACAGCCTGCAAGTTACTAAGGGTGCATTCACCTTTTGCTGGCCTTCAGGAAAAGTAAAATAATCCCATACATAAGAGGGCTTTTGTTTCCTCGATCTCTGCCTCAAGACAGTGCTGCTAGTGCTAGCCTCACTCTCAGAAGAGCTCTGCTGTTCTGCCATCGTATCCCAAAGACAAACCAGCTCCTTCTCCCAAGGGATCACAAGCAGAAATGAGGGGAATGGGTGTGGTGTAGGAGAGTTCTAGAAATGAAAGTAGTTTCAACCAATCAAAAGTTGTGTTTCATGATCACATGACCTACCGTACGCTTACGGTACGCTTACGGTACGCTTACGGCAAAAGTGCGCATGCGCGTAAAAAAGACACGCGCTTGCGCGCATGCGCATAACAGTCACTACCCGACACTTCCGCGTAACGTGCGCGTGTAGCGTACGCGCGCACGCGTCCCACGCGGAGTACGCGCGGCTACGTAAATTGCGTAACTATACGCAAGCAGCGTAGATAAATTACGGACGTTGCGTAAACCGTACGCTTACCGTGAGCTTACGGTACGCGTACTAAAAAAAAATGAAAAAATAGAAAAAAAGTACTGCTAATAAATTTTACATGTTTATTTTAAAAAATATATTAAAAAAACAAATTAAAGAATTTTAAAAATTTAATCATAGTCTTTATAAAAGGTAAGAAAATTAAAATAAAAATATGTTAGAAAAAATAGAAGAAAAAAAAAAAAATAGCATTTAAAAAACCTTGCAAATTCACTGAAAAAACCATGGGTTTCACACACGTTATAGTTAGGACTTAGCATTTAAAAAACCTTAGAAATTCAGTGAAAAAACCATAGGTTTCACACACGTTATAGTTAGGAATTAGCATTTAAAAAACCTTAGAAATTCAGTGAAAAAAACCATAGGTTTCACACATGTTATAGTTAACTGGACATTTTACTCGTAAAAAACCATTGAAATTGCCCCGTTATAGTTAGTTCAGCTAACTATAACTCGCGCGCCCGCAATGCACTGCTGATGACGTCACATATTACATCACTCATGACATGGTCAGTGACATCACTCATGACATCACTGATGACATCTCAAATGACATCACTGATGACATCACTGATGACATCATCCTTGTGATAGAGTGGCAGACCTCCTCTTCCCCTAATATAACCTTTGATACACACAATCAAAAATAGAAATTAAAATTTTAAAAACAATGGACATACCAATACCAGTTACAACAACCTATACAGTAATTCTAAGATCCAAATACACATCCACTCATTCACCAACAGTCCTATACAGTCACTCATACGTGTACTCACTCATCATATGTACTCATACATGTATACATCCTGTTACACAATGCCACTCATCCATAGAGGTACTCACACACATAGTTAGTCATGCTAATAAAGAATCAAACATACATTTACTTGCATATACAGTTATACACACACCACCACACTTACTTCTACGGAAACTTACACATACTTAGTCTTTTAAACAATCACTTATAGAAACACATACTTATTCATACAGGAACTCTTTCAATCTCTCACTCTCACATATACTCACATATATACACCAATAGTCACATATACTAGTTTAAAACATATGTAGTTACTCATAAAGACACTATTGAGACAGTCATTCACTCACTAACACACCCATACATACACTCATCCACCCATACAGTCCTGCACACATGCTGTCTTCAACACATACAAACAATGAGTCACTCATTCATGCACCCATGCACTACGTAATACCCCTCACCGAACCAGACACTCACACTCATACTGATACTCAAAAAACCAACTAATAACCTATTTAGACACTCATGTAGCTACACACCAACCCATGCAGCCACTTATACACAAAGTGAGAGACTGATACAGATATTTACATATTTAAACATTACTCACTAAGCCATGTATTCACTAAGATACACTTAATCAGTCAGTAATACAATCAATTTTTCAAAAACAATTCATCCATTTAGACACTTATATACCCATTTATTCTTCCATCGACCTTGAGATATACATATATAAAACATATTTAATTTTCAGAAAAACACACATTCACTGGATGATGTCATCAGTGATGTCATCAGTGATGTCATTTGAGATGTCATCAATGATGTCATGAGTGATGTCACTGACCATGTCATGAGTGATGTAATATGTGACGTCATCAGCAGTGCATTGCGGGCGCGCGAGTTATAGTTAGCTGAACTAACTATAACGGGGCAATTTCAATGGTTTTTTACGAGTAAAATGTCCAGTTAACTATCACATGTGTGAAACCTATGGTTTTTTTCACTGAATTTCTAAGGTTTTTTAAATGCTAATTCCTAACTATAACGTGTGTGAAACCTATGGTTTTTTCACTGATATATATGTGTGTGTGTGTGTGTGTGTGTATATATATATATATATATATATATATATATATATATATATATATCCAGAAGCTGGTCCACTACACTACGCACGATGCACTATAACAAAACAGGAAGTAACTGTGTGCTGATAAAAACAAATAACGCCTCTGCTTCTGTGTAACATCATTCCATGAAAAAGGTCCAAGTGGCTGGACCAAAACGCGTTACGCATGGTAGCTAACATCTGACAATAAACCTGCTTTTATCCCTGCAATCGAGTGAGTGCGCTTCGTTCTTGCCGAAAGGCAAATCTTGTCTCATATATATATATATATCACTGAAAAAACCATAGGTTTCAGGCACGTTATAGTTAGGAATTAGCATTTAAAAAAACTTAGAAATTCACTGAAAAAACATAGGTTTCAGGGGCGTTATAGTTAGCTGGACTTTTTACTCGTACAAATCCATTGAAATTTCCCCGTTATAGTTAGTTCAGCCAACAATAACTCGCGCGCCTGCAATGCACTGCTGATGACGTCACATATTACATCACTCATGACATGGTCAGTGACATCGCTCATGACATCACTGATGACATCTCAAATGACATCACTGATGACATCATCCAGTGAATGTGTGTTTTTCTGAAAATTAAATATGTTTGATATATGTATATCGCAAGGTCCATGGAAGAATAAATGGGTATATAAGTGTCTAAATCGATGATTTGTTTTTAAAAAATTGATTGTATGGCTGACTGATTAAGTGTATCTTAGTGAATACATGGCTTAGTGAGTAATGTTTAAATATGTAAATATCTGTATCAGTCTCTCACTTTGTGTATAAGTGGCTGCATGGGTTGGTGAGCAGCTACATGAGTGTCTATATAGGTTATTAATTGGTTTTTTGAGTATCAGTATGAGTGTCTGAGTGTCTGTATGGTTTGGTGGTGGGTATTACGTAGTGCATAGGTGCATGAATGAGTGACTCACTGTTTGTATGTGTTGAAGACAGCATGTGTGCAGGACTGTATGGGTGGATGAGTGTGTGTATGGGTGTGTTAGTGAGTGAATGACTGTCTCAATAGTGTCTTTATGAGTAACTACATATGTTTTAAACTAGTATATGTGACTATTGGTGTATATAAGTGAGTGTATGTGAGAGTGAGAGATTGGAAGGGTTCCTGTATGAATAAGTATGTGTTTCTTTAAGTGATTGTTTAAAAGACTAAGTATTTGTAAGTTTCTGTAGAAGTAAGTGTGGTGGTGTGTGTATAACTGTATATGCAAGTAAATGGATGTTTGATTCTTTATTAGCATGACTGACTATGTGTGTGAGTAACTCTATGGATGAGTGGTGTAGTTTAACAGGTTGTATAGGTGTATGAGTACATATGATGAGTGAGTACATGTATGAGTGACTGTATAGAACTGTTGGTGAATGAGTGGATGTGTATGTGGATCTTAGAATTACTGAATAGGTTGTTGTAACTGGTATTGGTATGTCCATTGTTTTGAAAATTTTAGTTTCTATTTTTCAATGTGTGTATCAAAGGTTATATTAGGGTGAGAGGAGGTCTGCCACTCTATCACAAGGATGATGTCATCAGTGATGTACTCAGTGATGTCATTTGAGATGTCATCAGTGATGTCACGAGTGATGTCACTGACCATGTAATGAGTGATGTAATATGTGACGTCATCAGCAGTGCATTGCGGGCGCGCGAGTTATAGTTAGCTGAACTAACTATAACGGGGAAATTTCAATGGTTTTGTACGAGTGAAAAGTCCAGCTAACTATAACGCCCCTGAAACCTATGTTTTTTCAGTGAATTTCTAAGGTTTTTTAAATGCTAATTCCTAACTATAACGTGCCTGAAACTTATGGTTTTTTTCAGTGAATTTCAAAGGTTTTTTAAATGCTAATTTCTAACTATGCCTACAGAGATAGGACATGTGAAGGAAGAAGAAAAAATGCACAGAATGAAAAAAACTAAATGCAGAAAGAAGCAACAGAAGGCCTCAAAGACGAAGAAAAGTGCAGGAAGAAGGATAACGTTCAGAAAGAACAAACAGAAGAGCCGAAAGAAGCCTTGTTGCAAAATCATCCTGTATCCTCAACTTTTTCAGACGGATACTGGTGGTAACTGAGTCTGACTGACCAGTCCCAGAGCCAGTGCTATGTTAAAAGACACTTAGAATACAGTGAAAACACCTACATACACTAGGGAACACTATGCGTTGGGGTCCCCCTGTGATTAGCATGACCTCCTCTGTAAGCCCCTAGTATATAATAGGGCAGGGGTATTAAAACTACCTCTTAAAATGCGCCACAGGGCGTGTTTGCACACGTGACCTCAGACCCCGTCCCCTCCCTTCCCCACTGTGTAAACACGCCCTGTGGCCGTTTTAAGTTGGGAGATTAAGTCCCCTTGAATCCTGAGGGTCCCTAGGGTCCAACTAGACCACTAGTTACCTCCAGTAAGCGCCACAGAGCTGCGTTGCAGAGAGATGTAAAAAGGGGCACGGCCTAGACCACCTCCCTGCAACGCAGCGCAGTGGCGCTTACTGGAAGCACCTGGTGGGCTAGTTGGCCCCCAGGGTCCCTCATGATTGAGGGTGAATTATTTCCCCAACTTAAAATGTGCCACAGGGCGTGTTTGCACACGTTAACTCAGGCCCCGTCCCCTCCCTTCACCACTGTGTAAACACGCCCTGTGGCCGTTTTTAGTTGGGAGAGTAAGTTTATTTGAATCCTGAGGGTCCCTAGGGTCCAACTAGCCCACTAGGTACCTCCAGAAAGCGCCACAGAGCTGCGTTGCAGAGAGGTGTAAAAAGTAGCACGGCCTGGACCACCTCTCTGCAATGCAGCGCAGTGGGGCTTACTGGAAGCACCTGGTGGGCTAGTTGGCCCCCAGGGTCCCTCAGGATTGAAAGGGAATTATTTCCCCAACTTAAAACGTGCCACAGGGCGTGTTTGCACACGTCACCTCAGGCCCCGTCCCCTCCCTTCACCACTGTGTAAACGCGCCCGGTGGCCGTTCTAAATTGAGAGATTAAGTCCCCTTAAATCCTAAGGGTCCCTAGGGTCAAACTAGCCCACTAGGTACCTCCAGGAAGCGCCACAGAGCTGCGTTGCAGAGAGGTGTAAAAAGGGGCGTGGCCTCAGAACACCAGTCTGCAACGCAGCTCCCTGGCGCATACTGGAGATACCTGTTGGGCTAGTTGGCCCTCAGGGACCCTCAGTATTGAAGGGGAATTAATTCCCCAACTTACAACTCACCAGGGGGTGCGTTTGCAGAGTGCTGCAAGGAGGGGGCGTGGCCTCCGGCGCGATGCCGGTCTTTCATTTATTTTATTTTTTTAAGAAGGGGGGCTGTGTGGCCCACCTTCTTTGTCTAATTTATTGGCCCTGGGGACCCCATCCCCCAGGGCCTGCCTCCTAATTTTTTTTTTTTTGAAAAAAAAAATTTGGAAGAGAGCCATGTGGCCCCCTTCCAAGGCCTTAATCGGCCCCAGGGACCCCAACCCCCGGGGCATGGCCTTTTTTTTTTTAACTTCTTTAGGAGGGGGCTGCAGTGCCCCCCTTCCAATGCCTTAATCGGCCCCAGGGACCCCAACCCCCGGGGCATGGCCTTTTTTTTTAACTTCTTTAGGAGGGGGGGCTGCAGTGCCCCCCTCCTCAGGCCACTTATGGCCCCGGGGACCCCATCCCCCGGGGCCGGACATTGTTTTTTATTATAAAATATATATTTATAGAAACACCTAGGATATGCTGGACAAACCGTACGTACCTATCACCATGATGATTTGCGTGATATTCATTAAAAGGCGTCTATGCATACAATGAGTCCACGTGGAATATATTTACACCGCTAGTGAAGCTCTGACGTGTCTGATGCCCTACCGTGCCTAATCCCGGCGCCCCCGCCGGTGGGTACTCTCCAAGTAGACACCCTTATCGTTTATTTATACAAACATGGGAAGCTATTGACGGGCACATTTAATACACACGCACACCAAGCCATTCAAAGGGGATTCGACAAGAATTCGACCAAAACTATGCAAGAAACCCCCCTCACGGTTAATAAAACACACATCTACCGCTGGATGTATAATACTTTTTATTTTACTCTCTGGAAAGGAGACGAACCTCACTTGAGAGTCACAGCGCGCTCCTGGCTGAGCCCGATGCTGTGTTACACCCACCAGTGCCCGCCGAGTGCCACACACCTCTGTGTTGTATTCCACCAGATAGTGAGTATGCTATGACACTCTATAGCCCATGTGCACTGTAACACCACCCTGTGAATATGTCATGCACACTTGCCTTAGCACGGATTATATTGCCCCATCTAATGTGCCTTCCTCGATGCCTATGTTATAACACACAGTGCTATGCCATACATATTACAATCTGGGATCCATATCTTTGTCACAGTGCATATGCAACGTTACACTCCCCAGCACATATTTTATATTACAACTTTAGCTACTAGTTAGGTTACACAACACTGCCCTGTGCATATTACACTCCAAGGCGCATATCGCATAGCACGCGCTAGTGCCTGTGCTATCTTGCGCTCTCCAATGAATCTGTCATTGCGCACAATGTATTGCATATTATATTTGACGCCCGGTTCATCTTATATCACACTTTTTGGTGCATAGTTTATACCATACACTATATCTAGTTTTCGTTTTCAATCGTGCTCTCAGGACTATGTTCTATATAACACAGCGTTCACCTACCCTTTTCACAGCCATTACATTTTGCGATGGGGGTGGAGGGTCAGGGTGTGTTTCTGCCAAGTGATCCCGGAGTCACAGTCACAAACGTCCTCTTCTTCCTGAATTGAAGTGAGATTATGCTGCATACTTGTTCATATTTTAAGTAGTTCGCACAGACACACATTTTAAAAACAATAAAGTTCCTAATACCCACCTTCTCTGAACAGTTAGCTTGCTGCCCCATCCCTTCCTCCCTTTCCTCTGTTGTCTGAATCCATGGACTAGTCTCCTCCCTCCTGCCATGCGTGGTCTGATGTGCTGCCACTGCCCTATTTAGCATGATGTACCAGTCCACTCCTCCTGCCCTCCATTGCCCAATTCTATGCCCCATCATTGACCTCCTGTTTAGCCTCTGTGCTTAGCTTGATGCCCCTATTCTCCTTCCACCTGCCCTCCGATGTCTTTGTGCATGCCCCTGCTCCATCCTTTTTGCCCACCATGTTCCATGGACCTGCCACTCTACTCTGAGTGTTCTGTTGAGCTGCCACTCCCCTCCCACCTGCCTAGCATTGTCAGATGACTGTAACCTGTCCCTGCCACCTCCACCTTGCCTGTCCACATGCCATGCCCCTATCCCCTTTCTCCTGTCCTCCATGGTCCATTTTACTGCCACACCCTTCTGCCCTCCCTGGTCTGTTGTGCTGCAACTGCTCCTCCTGCCTGCCCTGTGCGGTTTGTTGTGAGGCCCCTTCCCCTGAACTCTCTTGTCTGGGTCCAGGTGTTGACCCTGCCTTCTATCCTCCATGGTCCTTTGTGCATGCCCCTGCACCCTCCTTCTTGCCTATCATAGCCATTGTGCTGCCACTAACCCTCCCGCTTGCCATGCATGGTCTTCTGTTCTGCCACAACCCCCCCACCTTCCCTGTGTAGTCAGCTAGCTGCCCCTGATCCCCTCCCACCTTCCCTCCATGGTCTGTGTGTATGCCATCATAGTCTCACTGTTGCTCTCCATGGTGTGTTATGCTTCTAGTGCCCATCCTGCCTGACCTCCATGGTCATCTTGCTGCTCCTGCTCTGCCCCCTTGCCCCCAGCCCTCTGTTTCCATGTGCAAACCCCTATTCCCTCCCTCCTGGCTTGTCTGTTCCATTGTAATGCCCCTGATCCGTCCCTCCGGCCCTTTATGGTTTGTTATGCTGCAGCTTTCTCTCCTGTCTGTCCATTATAGTCAGCTAGCTACCATTGCCTCTTTCCCCTCTGTTCTCTCTTGTCCATGTGCATGGTCCTGTCCCCTCCCTATTGCTTTCTATGGATTGTTGTGCTGCACTCCCCTCCTGCATGCCCTGTGTGGTGTATTGTGCTGCTGCAAACCCTGATGCCTGCCCTGCAGGGTCAGTTTGGTGCACCTCTCAATGTCCCTCCTGTCCTCTGTTATCCAAGTCCATGTCCCTACCCCAATTCTTCCTGCCTTCCATGATCCAATGTACCATACTTGTGAACATTTTGAACTTGGTAAGAGGGAGATTTTGAAAAAAAAACTGGGGTATTGATTTTCCCCTTTGAGTTACATTGAAAAAGAGGACATTGTAGACAGGAGACAGATGAAATAAAGCCCATTTGAGCTTAAATACATCGGACGTTTCCTGGCTGAATCGGGTCTGTTGGCATGTATGGTTGTACTACCACTGCCTCTTCCTTCTGCCCACAATGGTCTATTATATTGCCACAGCCTCTCTTGCCAGTCCTCTATCGTTGGTTTGTTGCCCCTGCCCCCCTTTCCACTGCCCTCCATAGTCTGTTGTGCTGCCACTGCCCATCCTGCCTGCCCAGTGTGGTCAAATTGTTGCCTCTGCACCCTCCTACCTGCCTTCAATTTTCAGAGTCTGTGCCCCTGGTCTCTGCCTCTCAACAGTATCCTAATGAACAACTAGATTGCTAACATTCTATATTTTTTACATAAGTGTGGAACACCTGGCGTCATCTTGAAGTAATCAAAACTGTGATACCTAGAGCATTCCTTTAGAAATTACATATATGAGAAGGTCTTATTTGCATCAAAATTATGGTTAGTGCTCTAAAAAACTAAAATGAGGACATATTTTCTGAGTTTTCAAATAGCGACAAAGCACTTTTAAATTATTTGTTATCTTTATGTTTTTTTATCCAGTTGACCACTTGATTAAATGTTGCCCAAAACTTCCCAAGAAAAAAGCCCGTTATTGACCGGAGACCCAGTAGAAGACTCTATTCGCTTTAATACCTGGATGAGGGCCATAAGTGATGACTTAATGCCTCTAGAATCTTCCACTAGAAGAAGTAAAACAAAATCACGTCATGATCCATGGTTCACTAAAGATCTAGCAAAGCTCCACCTACATAGTAAACAACTAGAACGGAGATGGAGAAGGGGCTATGAGTTGGCTAATCTACAGATCTTTAAATCATTTAGGAAGCAATACCATTAAGCCATCAAACACGCAAAAAAAGATTACTTTGCGAAAAGAATAGCTATGGCAAAGCAAAATCAAAAAGAGATATTTGCTATTGTGAATTATTTTATGGATCCAAAATTCTTGCACTCTGAGGTCCCCCCCTCTCAATCTCTCTGCAATGACATCGCAACATTCTTCGAGGAAAAAATCATCAATATCCAAAAAAGATTTTGGAACATTAAAAACAGAAGAAGTGATGAATGAGTTGGGATCAAATCATAGGCAGGCTATGTCTTTTCTTGGTACCTTCCACACAGTTACCCTATCTCAGACACATGAAGCCATCTTAGCATGTAAATCAGGCTCCCCATTGGATGCATGTCCCCCAATAATTTGACATCACATCGTAGATTTAGTGAATCCCGTGATCAATAAGATTGTGAACTCCCCTCTGTCCTCTGGCATAGTGCCTGACGCATGGAAACTCGTGATAGTGAGGCCCTTAAAGAAAAAACAAAATATCGATTCTTCTATTCTCTCCAATTATAGGCCCATATCCTTACTACATTTCTTGGGTAAGGTCACTGACAAAATTGACTATAAGGAACTCTCCAATTTTGTCGAGTCAGGCCAGATTCTCCATCCTCGGCAATCTGGCTTTCGCCTAAATATTTCACAGAATCAGCCTTATTGGAGATATCTGACACACTGAAATTCATCACCGACAATGGCAGGAAAGCAGTGTTGATCCTTTTGGATCTATCGGCCGCTTTCGATACCATATCCCATTAAATCCTAATGGCCAGATTAACATTTTGTGGCATATCCAACACAGCTCTAGCTTGGATTACATCCTTCCTGTCTAATAGGAAGCAAGCAGTCTCATTGGGCACCTTTCTTTCCTCAGCACACACTATTAACACAGGAGTCCCCCAGGGGGCTTTGCTCAGCCCGCTCTTGTTTAATATATACATGGCCCCACTTATTTCCCTCATTTCGGACTACGGGATTGAAACCACATCCTATGCTGACAATACTCAGCTGATCTTGTCCCTTGAGAAAAACTCCACAGAGGCGGATTTTTTTTTTAAATCCTGTCTCTCAGCGGTCATCACATGGATGAAAAATAACCATCTCCGTTGTAATACGGACAAGACAGAAATCCTGTTGATTGGGAAAGACAATCCCTTTCAACCAAAGGATTGGTGGCCGGAAGAGGCAGCAGCCCCCCCGGTCATGGTGGAAGTAGCCACAAATTTGGGAGTGTGGTTTGACTCCTCTCTTTCCTTTAAACACCATACCCTTAAGGCGGTGGGTACCTGTTTTGGAATGATTAAAACCATGAAAAAATTATTTGAGTTGATCCCACTGGCCACAAGAAAAACAGTGGCTGTTGCGTTGATACTATCACAACTAGATTATTGTAATAGCCTACTAGTTGGGATTAATAAATCCACTATGAAGAGACTTCAAGTAGTACAGCACGCAGCAGCTAGACTGGTTTTGAAACTTCCTCGTAGATTATCTGCAGCAGCCGCCTTGAAAACTCTTCACTGGCTGCCGTTGCACAAGCAAATCCTATTCAAACTCTTGGTCATCACCTTCAGAGCTAATCGTCAAATCGGACCAGAATATCTCTCTAGGAGATTTACACCATTCATTCCAGGGAGGACCCTTAGATCCACATCTGCTAATCTCCTCAAACTACCCGGTTTTAAACTTAAAACCAAGGGAGGAAAAACTGCTACAGTATTGGGTGCAAAAGCCTGAAATTTTATGCCCAATAAACTGAAAATGATTGTATCAGAAAACCTGTTCAGGAAAGCTCTAAAGACCTGGATCTATGGAATAAGTGATGCATCTAGTCTGGGCCTTATCTAGACTCTAATTCCTCACTAGTCTGCCAGCTGTCTGTATAGCGCAGGAGGCTCCTTTCGGAGGGACAGTTTGCGCTCTATAAATGCCACATTTCACTTGGGGGAGAGGATGTGGTGTTACTTCCAGAGCTGCAGACTTTGCAACTGGGGAACCAGGTTGGATTTCTGCTTCAACATTCTGTGATTCTGGTCGAATCACTTAATCTCCCCATGTCTACAACCAAAATGAATTTGTTCTTGTGTGATGTAACCAATGCTCATGTAAAGCACTCCCATACCTGACAAGTCTGCACTATATATAACTGCAAAAACACAAAAAATAAGTGTTTTGCACACTTCTGGCATTGGGCTATACTTGGGCTACATCTGGGTGATATTTGTGCTACATTTGGGCTCTTTTGTCTCTGGTGGCCATCTTGGGAGACTCATTTGTTATGAAGTTTCCTAATTTCCTCATTTACTACAGTCTCCTCAGTAGGAAATACTTTCAGTTTTTTACTTTGATTCCATCAAGAAGGCATTCAGATGTGTCACACATTTGCCATAAATTCAGAACGTTAGCACTCTAGTTGCTCATTAGATCACTGTAGTAAAACTACTGTTCACCATGGAAGTCTGCTCCTGGTATTAAAAGTGCATGTTTCAGTCTGCATGTCAGAGTTTTTTAATGAAATAGGAGAGGATTTGAAAAGTCACTCAAAATGTGCCGTAATTTTGCTTTCTGCAGCACTAATCATACTTTCTATGGCAAAATGAATCCCCTCATTTTGTTCCTTTTTAAATTAAATGTTTTAAGAGTTACCACTTTATTCCAATCAAGATGGCTTCAGGTGTGCAATACGTTTGTCATAAGTGGGACTGTTAGCGCTCTAGTTCTTTAGAGCACTCTGGGAAGCTGCAGTAGAACACAAAGGAATCAACTGACAGTCTCTGCCCTTGTTGGATGTACATGTTTTACTGAGAATGTCAGACTTCATTCTCACATGACTCAGAAAGATAATGTGAATTTACAGAAAATATGCTCTCAGTTTAGCTTATAGATCACCTTCCAAACCTCGGTGGGAAAAGCATGAGAAAATAGTTTTCTCTCAAACATGATTCATGATATCCCAGCAGAAGGCTTTTTCACATGTTAAAATCACCTTAGAACACACCACAATTCCTAAAATGAGTATGGTACCATCAACAAATGATTTATAATGTAACTAAAGTCTTAAAACCTTCTATTACCTGCAATGCTTTTAAATGAGGTGCTATCATGTATATTGGTCCCAAGATGGCTGCCAACACTTCTTGGATGAAGTGCTGACAGCCAATCAGATCTCACGATGAGATGTGTGGTTAGGCTCCGCCCAGATATATATGTGATTTTACTTTTGATTTTCTCAGGATATACTGAACGGATTTACACCATTTAAGCAAAAGGCACGACTCAGAACCAAGGTCTACCTTTCTGCTAAATTTGGTGTAATTCCGTTCAGCAGTTCGGACTGTAGATGCGGCTAAAGGTCCTATGGGAAATTGCATGGGGAAAACACGTTTTGGGACCCCCCTTTTTTCTCAGCCCCCGCTACACTAATCATCCTGAGACTTTCAGGATAGGAGCGGACCGGAGCTGGCCAAAAGTTTAGAAAACTTCACGAAGATTCGTCAACGGGCACCAAAGTTACTCCAAATAGAATGTTGCGGATTTCCTATGGAAAATAGGTCCTAACTAAAACTATCTACTGGCGACCGCCAGCAGGTAATAACATATATATATATACATATATATATATTCACTGAAAAAACCATAGGTTTCACACACGTTATAGTTAGGAATTAGCATTTAAAAAACCTTGCAAATTCACTGAAAAAACCATAGGTTTCACACACGTTATAGTTAGGAATTAGCATTTAAAAAACCTTGGAAATTCACTGAAAAAACCATAGGTTTCACACATGTTATAGTTAGCTGGACATTTCACTCGTACAAAACCATGGAAATTCCCCCGTTATAGTTAGTTCAGCTAACTATAACTAGCGCGCCCGCAATCCACTGCTGATGACGTCACATATTACATCACTCATGACATGGTCAGTGACATCACTCATGACATCACTGATGACATCTCAAATGACATCACTGATGACATCACTGATGACGTCATCCATTGTGTATGTGTTTCTGAACAGTTTTAATATGTTTAATATATATAGGGAAAGGCCTGTTGAAGAATAAGTGGGTGTACAAGTGTGTAAATGGATGATTTTTTGTGGTGCGTAACTGACTCTATAAGTGAGTCATTAAATGTATCTTACTGCAGACTAGTGACTAAACTGTGTGAATGTCTGTATGTGTCTGTATGTTGGTGTATAAGTGGCTGCATGGTTTTGTGAATAGCTATATGAGTGTCTATATGAGTTATTGATTGCTTGTCTGAGTATCTGTATGGGTTCCTGAGTGTTTTTGTGGGTAGGGTGTGTGTTACTCTGTGACTAGATGTGTGAGTGGGTGATTCAGTGGGTGCATGGTTTTAAGAGTGCATCTGTGATGAACTGTATGGTTGAGTGAGTGTATGTATGGGTGTATTAGGGATTGAATGTATATCTCAGTGGTACATTTGTGACTAACTACATATGTGAAAGGCAGTACATATGCGTGTAAGAGTATATAAGTGGGTAGATGTGAGAGTGTGTGATTGTGAGAGTGACTGTATGGATGAGTGTGTGCTTGTATCAATGATTCTATAAGAGCGTAAGAATGTGGTACTATTTTTATATTTGAGTAAATGGGAGTGTGATTATTTGCATGACTGACTAGGTGTGAGAGTACCTCTATGGATGATTGGTGGTGTGTGAGTGTCTATATAGGTGTATAAATGCATATGATAGTCTTGTATGGAGTGACTGTAAGTATGAGTGACTGTACAGGTGAATGAGTGGAGGTGTATGTAGACCTAAGAGTTAATAAGTGGGTATGTAGTTATTGGTATTGGAGAATCTATGGTTTTGAGAATGGAACTCTGAAATTTTGAGTCGGTGTATCAAAGGTTATATTAGGGTGTGAGAAGATGCGGTAATTTATCACATGGATGACGTCATCAGTGATGTCATCAGTGATGTCATTTGAGATGTCATCAGTGATGTCATGAGTGATGTCACTGACCATGTCATTAGTGATGTAATATGTGACGTCATCAGCAGTGGATTGCGGGCGCGCGAGTTATAGTTAGCTGAACTAACTATAACGGGGGAATTTCAATGGTTTTTTAAGAGTGAAATGTCCAGCTAACTATAACATGTGTGAAACCTATGTTTTTTTCAGTGAATTTCCAAGGTTTTTTAAATGCTAATTCCTAACTATAACGTGTGTGAAACCTATGTTTTTTTCAGTGAATTTGGAAGGTTTTTTAAATGCTAATTCCTAACTATAACGTGTGTGAAACCTATGGTTTTTTAGTGAATTTGCAAGGTTTTTTAAATGCTAATTTCTAACTATAACGTGTGTGAAACCTGTGTTTTTTTTAGTGAATCTGTAAGGTTTTTTAAATGCTAATTTATATATGTATTATTATATATTTTTTAAAATTAATTTTACAATAAACTACCTTTGTATATAGTTATAGATTGACTGTATCCTGTAATATGGAATGGCTCAGCTCTTTTTTTTTAATTTGGATAAAGTTGAACAGCATAGTTAATATCTTCCATAAACTTTTTTTTAGGGTTTTTCACGGTGCGCGCACGGTGCGTGCGCGGTGCGCGCACCGTCTCCGTGTGCGCATGCGTGCTTGCTCCATGTGCGCATGCGTGCGTGCTCTGTGCGTGCTCCGTGTGCACATGCGTGCGTGCTCCGTGCGTGCTCCGTGTGCGCATGCAAGTCATGTGATTACGAAACAACACTTTTCATTGGTTAATAGTAGTTTCAGTTCCAGAAAATTCAAACACCACACCCACTCCCCTCATTATTTCTTCTTATTTCCTGGGAGAAGGAGCTAAACAGCTTTTCCAGTACATGAAAATGGCAGAACAGCAATCTTCTACAGAGAGTGAAGAGGAGACCTTTGTGCCACCAAGCCAGAGGAAACAAAAGGACTCATTCATATGGAAGTTCTTTACTTTTCCATCGGGCCAGAAGAAGGTGAATGCCCCAAAAGTCATGTGCACTGTTTGTGGAGTAGTCTTATCTAGAGGAGATCCAAAAAAAAAATACTCCTGTAGTATTTATACTATGTTGAGGCACTTCCAAAAAGTGCATCCTGTGGCTTATGCTCGTGAATCTACAAGAGCTACAAGAGACAACCCTCCAGGAGCTCAGCCGAGCACATCATCTGCGGCCGCAGATTCACCTGCTTCAAGACCTCTGGATATCCACCCTCTGTTCCAGAAGGTTCATATACGGTGCAATGTGTGCAATGTTGTTCTGTGTTATGGGGAGAGCAGCATTAACTTAATAGAGAACAAAATACAGCAGCACACATGCTCCACCCTATCATTTTTTTCATTTTTTGTTTTGGTTCCTGTTGAACAGTTTTTAATTCCCTATTTTTTTTTGCTGCTCTAAAAAAATCAAAAAAAATATAAAATTGTTAAAAAACTAAAAAAAAAAATACAAAACAAAAAAGACAAAAAAAACAGTTCTTTTCAGAACTCACTTCACTTCTCCAAGAAGAGCTATATTCCTAATATACTGTGATGTAATTTTATTGAATGAATGTGTAGTGTATACATGAATGATTGAAATGATTGAAATGACTGAGTGAAGAGGAGGAAAGGACTGACAGAATTAGTGAGAAAAGGAAAGTATAATCAGTCATGAAAGGGAAGTGAAAGACTGACTGCAACAAAAGGACTAAGGGTAGAGGATACAGGTAAGAAGAGTGAATGAGTAAGGGAATGGCAGTGAGTAATGGAGAGTGAGGGAGGGGGGAGTGAGAAAAGGGGAGTAAGGGACGGAGATAGGAAAAGGGAGTAACAGACGAAGTGGATGAAGTACAGCAGGGTAAAGGGATTGAAAGTAAGAGAAGTGGAGTGATGGTGAGATACCAGGTATGAGGATTAAAAAAGGGGGTAAGAGAAAGTGAGAGATGGGGAGTGAGGGGATGGAGGGATTTAGGAAACTGGAGTGAGAGAAAGGGAGTCAGGATTACAATGAGCAAAGCAGAGTGAGGAAGAGTGAAGGAAAGAATGCGAAAAGGTGAGGGGGTGTGAGATACAGACAGGAAGAAGTGAAGTAGGAGAATGGGAGTGACTATGAGTAAAGGATAGTGACAGTTAGGGAAGGGGAGGGAAGGAGAAGGACGGAGAAGGTTAAAAAATTAACATAGATGAAAATGAGTGATGGAGAGAGGAGGAGTGGTGGAAACAGAGGGGCAGATTTATAACAAACTAACGCAGCACAGTGCAGCAAGTAATTTTGCTGCACCGTGCTGCGTTAGTTTCGAAGCACAGAGATGCGACATATTTACAAGAATATGTTGCATCTCTATGCTTCCCCTGCGCTGGCGCACAAACTGCAGCCATGCGCTGGCGCAGGCTCCCTTGCACCATGCTGCAAGGATGCCTGCGTGGTGGGGAGATTGTTCTTCTGCAGGAAGGGACACCTTCCTGCACAAAAACAATCACAAAAGGCTTTTTCCTCTTTCAATGCGTGCTGTAGCATGCAGCACGCACTGAAAGAGGAAAAAACGAGGAGAAATGAAAACATTTCTCCTCGTTGTGCCTCGCTATGCCACCTCTAGGGTGGCGTAGCATTCCCACGCATCTCCAGAGTTACGATTTCTTGTAAATCTGGAGATGTGTCTAGTTCTATGGGTGTTGCGTGGGAACACCCACAACAACACCCATGGAACGCCCCTTCAATGCACAGTGCTGCGTATGAAGTGGCTGTATTTACGAGGAGAGGAAAAGTCACGCAGGGTGGCTTTTCCTCTCCTTGTAAATATGGAGGAGCCCCCTGTACCACCAGTACGTCATGAAAAGTGACGTAGTGGTGGCGCAGGGGGCTTGTAAATCTGCCCCAGAGATGTTATGGGAATTAAGGGTAAGACAGACAAAGGGAGATAGACAGAAACAGAGACAGAGAGCAAGGAACTGAGAAGGAGTAAGGCAGTTAGAATGACTGAGACATATGGAGACAGGGAGAGAAACATGGTTGAAAAAATAGTGATGGAGGCAGTAAACCTAGGGGAGTAGTAGAGAAGGAGTGAGGGAGTTACAAAAGAGCAGTAAAGGAAGAAGAGAGAGAGAAGGGGAATGAGAAAAGCAGAGTGAGGAGAAGTGAAGAAAAGGGAGCATGAAACTGAAGGGGTGAGAAATACAGATATTTCAAACTTACCTGACCAACAAAATAACTTAATTAGAAATAAATGGTTGTTTTTAATTACAAAATTTTCTTTATAGATCTGAAATAAAAGAAAAAAGTAGTAATATTTAATAATACATTTTAGAAAACAGTACACATATTTTCATATTTAACAAAGTAATTTTTTGCCCTTTTTTTGCTGTTTTCAGAATATATTGAATTTCACTGAAAATAGTGATATCAATTGTATTCATCACTTAACAGCGGGCAAAAAAATAAACAATCTGAAAGATTGTTTAAAAAAGCCCTGAATCTATCCTCAGTAAAACACACCTTGATAGAAATGTAACATGTATATTAAAAATATCTTCTAAGAACAATAACTATTTGCAATAAATAACGTCTGTAAATCTTGTTGCTTAAGCACATACACCAAAATAATATCTGTCAAAGAAGTCCACAATAGAAACATTTACCTTTCCATGAGGCCAAATGGTAATTATTAAAACCTTTTTAGGTGAAATATCCAATGGTAATCCTATAAAATCGAAATAATGGTTTCTTCAGATGCTGCAATTTGTATCTAAAATTTTGGTTTTAGAAAAATTAAGTAGGAATTTGGTAATTCTGCAGGCAAACGTTGCTTGAAAATCAATTGAGAATCATTACACAGTGTCCAGCCTTTTTCACATTTTTTGATAAACTGTGTAATGACCAGAAGTTATAGAAGGTCCATCATGGAAAATTATTGCAACTGCAACAAAAGTCTTTCCTGATATTGATAATTGATTTCCTACAAACTTCTTTATTAAAGTGTCCAATTTTGTTCCATCAGCTCTACAACGTTGCATCATTAAAATTATATACTGTCCATATTTCTTTAAAAATAACGTTGATAACATTTCTGATTTACATTGAGAACATTCCATGTTGTGATTTGCATCTTTAACTAATTTACTAAAAGTCACTGATTTACTCTCTGGTGATGTTAAATGTATGAACCTTTCAGAATCAACATTAGTGCTGCATGTGTTCATACAGTTTTCACAACAATGTTCCCATTTATAAGAGAGACCAAACATATTTTCTATTTCTACCCCTTCATCTTCCAGTACCATAAGCATATACATTAAGAATTCCTGTGCATCTTGCTGGACATTTTGAGTAAACTGTGTACATCCAGAATATACATCTAAAAGATTTCTAACATCAGAAGCACTTTCTATTTTAGTTTTATCATTACTCAGCTTCTCATAAAGGAAACTCAGCAGAGAACAAAATCTTTTTTCATGATTTAGTATTATCTGCTCTTGCAAACTTTCAAGATAAAATACAACATTAGGCACTACATTAGCGTGGCAGTTGACACCAGAGCTATTTTCAAAATGACAACCAACAACCTCTTCAACATTATCCTTTTTCTTTTTGCTTGCAATCACATCACTCTCTTTTTGTTTTCTCTTCTGTACATCCTCATTACAGATATTCTCAATTCTCCTTTTCCGACAAACAACACGTTTTTCAAACACAGGATACTGACCTAAATGAGGAGCATAGCTTATTCTTAATCTATTATACTCCTTTACACAATTTGCATCAGCACTAACTTTTGAGTCTATCATGAATAAACCAGATAATTTTTTCACCCGTGACAAAGCAACATATGCCGTACCTTCTTTAAACACACTAGATCCAATGTTTACAAAAGCACTATCTACAGTTAATCCTTGAGATTTGTGAATAGTTACAGCATATGCTAGAGAAAACGGAAACTGCTTCCTACGTACATATAAGTCTTTCACAAGCAAAAAACGAACTGAACAATGACTAATGTCTTTAACCTCTTCAATCTGATCAAAATTTTTTTTTAAAAATTCAATTCCATCTTTTTTCTGGTAATTAACAAAACCCACAACTTTACCCATAGCTCCATTCACTAAACCTTTTTCTACATTCTAATTACGTCTTAAAATTACTCGACAGTTCATACATACATAAAGATTCTTTTCAAAACCAGCTGTTTTCTCTAGGGAATCCAATTTAGTTTTCAATTTGCCTGTCAATATAATAGTTATTCCTTCATGCTGTATTTTATCCACGGCTTCCATTTTTATAATCTCTTCATTTTCCAATTTCAAAAGTTCTTCATTGAAGATAGAGCATTCATGTAGTGTTGGCAGTAAGCAGATTACAGTATTTTTTTCTGCAATTTTCTTGTATATTTTCTCTGGAACTATTTGTTCTGTTGGAAACAAATTACATAGCAATCGACTCTGTAAAGCTTTTCTGCCATGTTCTGTGAGTAGTCCAATTCTGATATCTTTGAGAATACTTGCATAATCATCACCATTTGCTTGCCGCATATTGGTAATGAGTTCTTTGTACTCAAAGTATGACCAAATATTCACATTACCTATACTTCCTAACGACTTTTTCGTGTCTTCATGTGTAAGAGTATTAAATACTGGTTGTCCTTTAACTGGAGTGAGCTGCAGTAGATCCCCAAAAACTATAACATGTTTTCCTCTAAATAACACGTCATAATCTGTCTTTAGAATTTGCTGCATTCTTAAATGCACAAAGGCAAGCATTAAGTTTGATACCATGCTTACCTCATCAATAATGAGAACTTTCATTTTCTTCAACACTCTTGAAACTTCAAAACATGCTTCTCCTGTTAGCTTGTGGTATTCTATTTTGTTCTCATGCTCTACTGGTAACATTAGCAAACGATGTGAGGTAATTCCTTTTATGTTATATGCTGCTAACTCAGTTGGAGCAGTAACAACACGAGACAAAGTTGAATCCGTTTTTTTCTGTAGGTAGCTTCTAATTACTTTAATTAAGAAACTTTTTCCAGTTCCAGCTTGTCCACTCACATACATTCTGATTGGTTCCAATGATGTGCGTGAGCACTCTTTATTTTCATGTAGTAATCCATGATCAATTTGTTTTGTGACTTCTTCATAAATTTGTTGTTGTTCATCATTCAGTTGTTGTTCCAAATTTGGTAAGTTTATTAAATTTTCCTGAGCTTGATTCATAGCTGTTCCCACTTCAGTCATGGCTATTGCAGCTTCATTTTCTACGATTGGTTGTCCTAGGGGATCTTGACTGAGCGTACCAGAACTTTGACTGTCTTGAGAACTATCTCTAGCTACTACAGCTGCAATTGTAGCTTCTTGTTCAATTTCTTCATTTAACATTTGTACATAATTTGAGAAAGTACTGCATTCTATGTTATCTTTGCATGCATTAAAGGAATCTTCATAGCTCTGAAAATCTCCAAGTAATTCATCCTCTGAACGCCATGCTTTAAACAGCTGTAAAAGTGCTAAGTAGTAAAATTCCTTTTTGTCAGTAGTGTCGCAACTCAGCTTCCTGTGATTAATCAAACTTCCTTTTGTTTGTTTCACCAAACATCCTTCCTCACCAATGACTTTATGTTTTCCATTGTTGATGTCTTCTGTGGCATTCCGTTTAAAAATGTATTTCTGCAGCACTTCATAGAGACACATGTTCTCAAGATGATGACTTCTGTTTGGGTAATATGTGTCCAACATGTTTGTTTTCAAAATGTCTGTACTTTCTGGTTCGTTCTCTGCTAAACATTCAATTTTTCGAATAGATTTCAGTACCCGATTTCGCATTCCTGCAAGGCCTAAACTTACCCAAATTATTCTTCTGGATTTGGAGTACAGACTTGCAGATGATAACCTATCTGAGCATTCGTATGACCCAATTTCTCGATGCGATAACATCTTTAAACTGAAACTGTATAGCTTTTTACTGACAGCCTTCTCGTGAGAAATCTCTTCCCACATTTCTTTCAATTCCGTTTTCTCAGATTTAGTGATGTAAGATGTGACATACCGAGCAACAGCAATAGAATTGTCAGCTACATACTGAATATCCATGCTAGCATTCCACATGGATAAAATGACTGGGTTGTAGTAATTTATATATTTTGACTCTTCTTTTCTTCTGACTTTGGAAACGTAAAACTTGCTCTTTTAAGTTTTTTTCTTCTGTGCTTTTAGGTATAGCACATGTTGCATATTCTTCAATGAAAGATAAAACTGTATCATCAGAATTTGTTCCAAATTTTGGGGCATCCTTGATCCACAACACCATATGAATATGAGGAGCACCTCTTGCTTGGTACTCTTTTCTCCAAACACTTCTCCAAGAGGTGGATTTTTTTTATTGCAGATGGAGGACATCATAGCCTCAAATCTATGATTGAAATATCTGCAAACATTAACCTGATCCAATGAGCACAATTCTCCTGCTGTCTTGTATTGGATGTTTTCAATATTTGAATTTCCCTCTCGAAGAAAATCCAGTAAATCATCCCAAGCGTACTCAGCACAGCTTAGGGTAAGGAACCATGTAGGAGTTCCTAAATTCCGTAACATACATTTCAATTCTCCATGGCGTCGGTACCAATATTCATTAGTCCCACGCTGACAAGCCATCAGATTAATCAATTGAGATTCCAAATGATCATCTCGCTGTTGCACTTTGTTCATAAAATCCTTTGCAGACACATTATGTAGATGTACTCCAGTTTTTAAAATGTGATTTACTGCATATGATAGTGCAGACAAGTCACTTTCAATTAAAAGATGGAACAAATAAGGTATAGTTTGATGAAATCTTGGATCTTCTGCATATAATCTTGTAGTCCGATACTCAGAAGCAGGAATCTGTACTGGACGTTCATCATATCGTCCACCTTTTCCTGTAGGAAACAGCTGGGGAAAACAATGAGCTTCCAAGCTCTCCTCCCATACACTCACAGGAGTTCCTTTTGCTTTTTTCATCTGAAACAGATCAATAGTGTTTCCCATAACTTCTTTAGAATGAAGAGGATGTATGCTGAAATGTTCATAAGTTTCTTCTTCTTTTGATTTATCCACTTTTTCAATTTGCCCAGTTGGTATTCCTGTGTCTGCTAGTAAAACTTCTTCATCTTCATCCATATAAATTGATTCATACCATTTATTATTTCTTCTCAAATATAAATTTGCTCTTTGTACTTTTCGTACATCTACTAGCTCCTGCCAATTTTTCTTATTCTTTGTAGGTACACCATTAACCAGACTAACTAATGGTTCAGTTTCCAAACTATCTGCATCAATTGTTTCAATATTTTTTTTCAAATCTAATGGCAAATAGACAACTCTTCCTTTTAAACCTCTTTGTAAATCTGAAGGAGGTAATTTACCTGTTTTGGGCTCCATACGAACTAAAGTCTGAAACTGATGGATACATTGAATGAGTATAGACTCATGCGTATTTAAATTACAAAGTTCTGGAGTAATATCAACCAATTCTAAATTATTATGTACAGCTCTAGCTGGCATTTTATTTTCTTCTAACTTGTTATAACAGTATTTACAAATACGCTGATCTTCACCCAAATCAAAACAATTTTCCAGAAATAAATATGTAGCAAAATCCTTCTACTCATAATTATTTTCTTTTTCACTTTTTTTATAGAGATCAACATTCCTTGTTTGAGTTTTATAATGGCTTCTCCGGCAACAAATACAAGTAATATTTGGCCTTTCATTAGAGATGACAGTAAATTTTGTCATTTGATCTTCAAAATTTTTACTAACAGTGAGTTCTACATTCTCTTCCACATTTTCCTCAATAACTGTGTCAATTCCTGCACTTTCTTGCTCTGGACCAAAGTAACAAAACTAAATATCATCAGTAACCTTCTCTACATCTGATACAGATCCACGGAACAGAGCACTAATCAACTCATTTAACTTTAGTGCTGGACTTTTAGCAAAATACAATCTTCTCACAAACTTTCTCATTTCAGTATGATGTACTGCCAGCATCCTAAAATGGTGAAAAACACTTTGGCAAACCTTCCTAGAAAGACAAGCCAGAGAATGTCCTTGCAAACCAGTATTCTTTCTCACTCTGCATGGATCTAGTCTTTGAAGCACCTTAATCGTCTGTTTAACACTTTTTTTACTATATTCCCTTAGAAAGTCACGTAATTTATCAATAGATTCTTGTCGTACAGTATAAATACTACTACAATTCCAAGTGTACACTGGGGCTTTAGGACGTTTCCCCATAACCTCATCAGCTAACACTTCTTCCTCATTTCTTGGAACCATTTTCTCCTTTTCCATTACACAACCATCTTTAACTTCATAAGCTCGACCACTGGTGTCAACTGCATGCAGCAAACTATTACTTTGAAGATAACTCTCTTCATTAAAAAATGGTTCAGTACTTGAACTATGCTTCCATTCTCCTAAGAACACTTTACAAAAGTTATTTTTTTTCACTACTCTTTTCCTTTTGCTTTTTGACTTCATTACATTGACTATTTTATCTAATGTACGGATCCTGTTCAAAATTAAAATGAATAGTTTTCTTTTTAATTCCAAAGCCTTTGCAACAATTGATTCAATATGTTTCTTTTTCTTATAAAATTTTGCTTTCTTCCTATATTTTTTCACATCCTTTAGCAAATTGAACATCACTCTTCTCTGAAACATTTTTCTAGGGATGTTTTGAAATTCTGTTTTTCTTTTTAAGTCATTCTTTCTTGCTTCTGATTGTTCATTAGCATTTAGTATTTTCTTTCTTTGTCTTGTTGTTTTCTACTTGAAACACTATTTGCAGTGGATATATTTTTCAAAATGTTTCTATGTTTGAGGATATTTTTTAAAAAAATCCTTAGTCTGCTTACCAGAAGACTTTTTCTTTTTTCCAACATGAGGTTCTTCAACTAATTTGTGTTGTCCAGTTGTCTTCAAATATAAATGTTTTTGCTGTTCTTTTCTCTTTCTTGATTTTATAGTCATGTTTAATTTATTTCAGTGTTGTTCAGCAATACCTAAAAGAAACTAAAAAAAAATACCTTTATGTAATTTAAATATATTACTATTTTTTTGAACTTTTCAAATCCTATCATATGAGCTGCCCCTTTCCTACGAGTGCAAGTCTTACACAATAGGAGCAACACAAATTAAATCTCTGACAACAATTCCTGTGTGCACACAGACTCATGGTGTGAGTCTAGGCAGAAAACGATATTTGATTGGCAATTTCAAAGCACATTTACTACTGTGGTAGAGCAAGTGATAATTACTGTAACAGCCTGACACATTTTCCTTATAGTTTAGAGAGGCAGAAAAGAGCACATGTCCTAACAGCTACTTAAGACCATGAGCATGTGAAACCTGGGTGAGTGATTAGACTAGAGCAAAGGAAATGAGCCTTGGTGACGTTGAATGTGTTAGCGTTACACACTGCTATCTGAAATACCACACAGTGCGGAATAGTAAGCATGGGAGTGCAGGAGAAGCAGCTGCCTGTGTGCTAAGAGTGTGTTTCTGGAGACTGTGTATTCTCAGGTGCAAGAGAGATCTGCATGGACGCTTGCACAACTGCATGAAGACTGCAGAGATGTATGTAAGAGTACATGTGTGGTAAGGGTTAATTGGAGTTTTGAACATGTAGGAACTACCTCACCCATTGCAAGAGTGGAAGGAAAATCTACCATGTTGATTTCAAATGTGTTAGCATTTGCCTCTCATTTTTGAGATAGTGATTTGTGCTGAATGCTAACCATCACAGTTCAAGAAAACAAGCTGCCCCTTTCCTGAGAGTGCAAGTCTTACAGAACAAGAGCAACACGAATTAAATCTCTGACAACAATTCCTGCGTGCAGACAGACTCATGGTGTGATTCTAGGCAGAAAACGATATTTGATTGGCGATTTCAAAGCACATTTACTACTGTGGTAGAGCAAGTGATAATTACTGTATCAGCCTGACACATTTTCCTTATAGTTTAGAGAGGCAGAAAAGAGCACATGTCCTAACAGCTACTTGAGACCATGAGCATGTGGAACCTGGGTGAGTGATTAGACTAGAGCAAAGGAAATGAGCCTTGCTGACGTTGAATGTGTTAGCGTTATACACTGCTATCTGAAATACCACACAGTGCTGAATAGTAAGCATGGGAGTGCAGGAGAAGCAGCTGCCTGTGTGCTAAGTGTGTGTTTCTGGAGACTGTGTATTCTCAGGTGCAAGAGAGATCTGCATGGACGCTTGCACAACTGCATGAAGACTGCAGAGATGTATGTAAGAGTACATGTGTGGTAAGGGTTAATTGGAGTTTTGAACATGTAGGAACTACCTCACCCATTGCAGGAGTGGAAGGAAAATCTACCATGTTGATTTCAAATGTGTTAGCATTTACCTCACATTTGTGGGATAGTGATTTGTGCTGAATGCTAGCCATCACAGTTGAAGAAAACAAGCTGCCCCTTTTCTGCGAGTGCAAGTCTTACAGAACAAGAGCAACATAAATTAAATCTCTGACAACAATTCCTGTGTGCAGACAGACTCATGGTGTGATTCTAGGCAGAAACCGATATTTGATTGGCAATTTCAAAGCACATTTACTACTGTGGTAGAGCAAGTGATAATTACTATAACAGCCTGACACATTTTCCTTATAGTTTAGAGAGGCAGAAAAGAGCACATGTCCTAAAAGCTACTTGAGACCATGAGCATGTGGAACCTGGGTGAGTGATTAGACTAGAGCAAAGGAAATGAGCCTTGGTGACGTTGAATGTGTTAGCGTTACACACTGCTATCTGAAATACCACACAGTGCTGAATAGTAAGCATGGGAGTGCAGGACAAGCAGCTGCCTGTGTGCTAAGAGTGTGTTTCTGGAGACTGTGTATTGTCAGGTGTAAGAGAGATCTGCATGGACGCTTGCACAACTGCATGAAGACTGCAGAGATGTATGTAAGAGTACATGTGTGGTAAGGGTTAATTGGAGTTTTGAACATGTAGGAACTACCTCACCCATTGGAAGAGTGGAAGGAAAATCTACCATGTTGATTTCAAATGTGTTAGCATTTGCCTCTCATCTGTGAGATATTGATTTGTGCTGAATGCTAACCATCACAGTTCAAGAAAACAAGCTACCCCTTTCCTGCGAGTGCAAGTCTTACAGAACAAGAGCAACACAAATTAAATCTCTGACAACAATTCCTGTGTGCAGACAGACTCATGGTGTGATTCTAGGCACAAAACAGTATTCCTGGGTGATACCAGTACATCTTATCTTATGGTGAAGACATACTCCATAATATCTTACAAGTTCAAGGCAGTTAAATATCTTCCAAAACATAAAATGTAAAACACAACTTTAAAAGAAGAAACAAATTTCTATTATTTATATCAAAATGCACCACATACATCCCCTCTCAAATTCATAACTCACCTTTAAAAGTAGTTAGTTGAGAAAGAAATGTGGCACTCACACAGCAGATTTTCAGAGCCAGAATCTCTGAGCTGTACACCTCTCACCAGAACCAGTAAATGGCAAACGTTCCCTCTCTTTTTTCACACATATACATGTTAACTTCAAATCACATTGCTTCCCACATTTTTTCAAATGGAAACACACATTTCTATTGGTTGCAAATTTCAACCCTTTCCAAATGATTCCTACCCCCAACATGACTTCTGCCTGCTAGCATAGCAAGAGGTCATAGAACACTGGTGTGAGAAAATCCAAAGTAATGTGCTGTGGGAACACATTTTTCTGAACCAATACAAAACATGCTTTTAAAAATGTAAACATACAGCCTAGTTTTTAGTGTAGAATGGTGTGAAACAGCCAATGAGTTCTTTTTATTAAAAAAAAGTATGTAAGCCTCCATTTTACAACTATCTTTCTTTTCATATTGCCATTCTACTGAAAGACACCTTCTGAGTGCATCCAGATCTCCTTGAAAGATGTTCACAGTGTGGATTGTAGGTCATAGCTATGTCTTCTGGAGTGAAAAGTATGCAGAAAAAAGAGGTATTGTGAAAGACCTTGCTTTGCCAAATGTAGACATTAAATGGATTGGTCAGAGAGGGTTAAAGTGGCACCAATTAATGCCTTTGGTGAAATCCTTTCTACATCTCCCACAGCCTAACCTTATAATTGTGCATTGGGGTGGAAATGACCTAGGCACTTTAACTGGGGTAGGTCTGGAAATGCTTGTTAAGGACACCTTTGAGCAATTGATGTCACTTTTTCCACAAACTACCTTTGTATATTCTAATATATGTCAAAGGCAAAAGTGGAACTGGTCCAACCAATATTGTCCACAGATTGAGTAAGCAAGAAAGCACGTCAATAAGTCTGTTTCTGCTTTCCTCAGAGACTATGGTATGGGTTCTATATACCACAACAACTTGTGTTACAACATGCAAGGCATTTATAGAGGAGACGGTGTACATTTCACAGATGAAGGGAATAGAGTCTTCCTCTTGAACTTTAGACTGTGCATCGGTACTTACTTGTAGGTACCAAAAAACACTCAATGAACACAACGGCTCTTTTTAGAGCCAACCAACATCTAAACACTTACACATGATTTTTAATTCTATTTTTTTTACCAATTTTTTGCCGCCGTGCGCGCACCGTGCCCGCACCGTGCGCGCACCCCGCGATTTTTTGAAAAAAATCAAATGTTTTTTTTCACCCTTCTGGATCCTTCAGGGACCCCCTGACAAAGGCTAGGGGGCAGGAACTCTCTATCCTGCCCCCTTTTCATGTTCTCCACCTTTCTTTTTCACTGCCACACACAAAATGGCGTCCGACACTTCCTGATTTCGACCGATTCGAATGTTGACTGACATCTAACCACCAATCAGAATTACGCTCGCGCATGGCACGGTGCGCGTACGGTGCGCGCACAGTGCGCGCACGGTGCGCGCACATAGATATTTATGTACTTTTAACTTCAATTTTCTCAGGAACTACTGAACAGATTGACACCATATATGCAAAAGGCACATGCCTGACCTGAGGACTACCTCTTTGCCAAATTTCAAGTAATTCTGTTCAGCCGTTCGGGCTGTACCTTCGACTAAAGGTCCTATGGGAAAATGCATGGGGAAAACGCGTTTTGGGACCTCCCTTTTTTCTCAGCCCCCGCTTGTCGAATCACCCCGAGACTTTCAGGGTAGGAGCTGAGCAGAGCCCCCCCATTAGTTTTGAAAATTTCGCGAGGATTCGTCAACCGGCGCCAAAGTACGCGCACGGTGAAAAACCTTAAAACAAAAAAAAAAAATACATAACTTAGCATTTAAAAAACCGTACAAATTCACTGAAAAAACCATAGGTTTCACACACGTTATAGTTAGGAATTAGCATTTAAAAAACCTTGCAAATTCACTTAAAAAACCATAGGTTTCACACATGTTATAGTTAGCTGGACATTTCACTCGTGAAAAACCATTGAAATTCCCCCGTTATAGTTAGTGCAGGCAGCTATAACTCACGCGACCGCAATCCTCTGCTGATGACGTCAGATATTACATCACTGATGACATATGTGTCTTTCTGAAAAAAAAATATTTGTAATATATGTATAGCTAAAAATTAATGGAAGAAGACATGGGTAAATAAGTGTCTAAATACAGTGATGTAATATCTGACGAAATCAGCAGAGGATTGCGGTCGCGTGAGTTATAGTTGCCGGCACTAACTATAAAGGGGGAATTTCAATGGTTTTTCACGAGTGAAATGTCCAGCTAACTATAACATGTGTGAAACCTATGGTTTTTTAAGTGAATTTGCAAGGTTTTTTAAATGCTAATTCCTAACTATAACGTGTGTGAAACCTATGGTTTTTTCAGTGAATATATATATATATATATATATATATATATATATATATATATATATATATATGTATATATATATGTAGGTAGATATTTATATATATTACCTACTGGCGGTTGCCAGTAGGTAGTTATAGTTAGAACGTAGTTTCCATAGGAAAAGCATTTTGTGATTTGTTAATAACTTTGGCGTCGTTTGACAAATCTTTGTGAAATTCTCCCCCAAAAAATTCTATCCAGGTCTGCTCCTATCCTGAAAGTTTGGGGGTGATTCATGAAGCGGGGGCTGAGAAAAAAGGGGGGTCCTAATATGCGTTTTCCCCATGTTAATTTCCATAGGAAATTTTGCGACGACCTACAGCCCGAACTGCTGAATGGAATTACCCCAAATTTGGCAAAAAGGTAGAGCTTGGTTTACAAAGCGACCTTTTTTTAAATGGTGTAAATCCGTCCAGTAGTGTTCGAGAAATTAAAAAAATAAGAGTCAAAAAATCATTTTCCATAGAACACTTTGTGCAAGGCTACAGCCAAAACTACTGAACGGAATTACTCCAAATTTGGTATAAAGGTAGTGCGTGGGTCAGAAAGCGCAATCTTTTTAAATGGTGTAAATCCGCTCAGTAGTTGCTGAGAAATTAGAAAAATAAAAGTTTTGATATCTGGGCGGAGCCTAAGTGCTGTGCACGAGCTTCACTGTGATTGGCTGCAAACACTCCAAACCAGGAAGTGTTGGCAGCCATCTTGTTTGTCGGTAGAAGCGAGTCGCCAGAAAACAGAGAAACAAAGGTAGAAAACAAGAGAAGAGGGCAGGGTAGAAACACCCTGACCCCCTATGCCTGCTTAGGGGGTCCCAGAAGGAACCCCAGGCCCCAAAAAAAAGTTTAAAAAAAAAAGAAATCGGCGCAATTCGCTCAGGGGTCGCGAGTTCCTGCTTTTTAGTTTAATGAGACAACAAGGTGGGCTAGGTCTCGGGGGAATTTTTTAGAAAAAAACAGCGGGGGCTCGCTGGGGCTGCGGGGGCCCGCTGGTGTCTGCGCAGTCCCGGAGCTCGCTGAAGTTCCCGCAGACTCGGGGCTTTACTCATGTTGGGAGGGGTGTTGCGCGGGCGCTCTCCTGGAGCCCTCCATGTGCTTATAACTTTGGCATCGTTTGACGAATGTTTACGAAATTTTCCAAAAAGTTTCTCTTTTTTGATCAGATCCTATCTTGAAAGTTTAGGGCTGATTGGTCAAGGGGGGGTTGAGAAAAAAGGGGGGTCCCAAAACATGTTTTCTCAATGCATTTTCCATACGAAAGTTTAGACAAGGCTACAGGTGAAACTGCATAATGGAATTACACCAAATTTGGAAGGGGGAAAGGTCTTGGTCAAGAAAGCGCGCTTTTGTAGAAATGGTGTAAATCTGTTCAGTAGTGCTTTGAGATATTAAAGGAAAAACATATATCTATAGCTTGCGTCTGATTGGCTGCTGACACTTCAAACCAGGAAGTGTGAAAATATAAAAGAAAGGTTCCGGGGGCAATTTAATATAGCGGAGCTCTGTGTAATGATGATTTGGACGCAGTTAAGGTTTAAGATTTATTAACAATAAAGGAGAAACAGGTGAGCGCCAGGTAGTATGACTTTTACTCCAGGACAGCAGTAGGAAGATAACCCTTTCATGCTTCTTGTGCCCAACATCACCACTTCACAGCTATGCCGTTAGAAGCCGGTCCGACGGCTCGCCGCTCTCTATATTTGCGAGCTAGTATGCTGCTGTGCTTGTACCTCTGCGAGCTACTATGCTGCTGTTCCTTTGGGAGCAGACAGCTCGTAGTTCTGCATCTGTGAGTCGAGCGGACGGGCCGCAGTTGTACCTCTGCGAGCCTGGGTGCGAACTGTTCATAAGTCACACCACATAAGCATTGAAAAGCCATTTTGTGATTCAGTCCGTCAGCTGGCATCTGTCCGAGGCATTTCTGAAAACATACCGGAGTTCTTTCTGTGAGAGATACCCCTTTCACGCTACCTCTCCCCACATCAGAAGGTAACTCACTCTCTTTCCACATTACCAACATGCCCCCAACAACCTTCTTGGGCCCGGAAGTGTCCCTGTGCGGTTGGACAAACAAGAATCTTAGTCATGTATAGATTTACATATAAAACATTTTATTTAAACAAAACAACAACAAATAAAACTATGTACAGCCGTGGCATGTCATCGCTGGTCCATTTGTGATTCAAAGCCTGCAAGACAAAAAGAAAGATAAGATGGTGCGTCATGCGTCCAGCAAAGGAGATAGAGAGAGAAAGAGAGAGAGAAAGAGTGAGAGAGAGAGGGAGAGGAAGAGAGGAAGAGTGAGAGAGAGGAAGATAGAGAAAGAGAGAAAGAGTGAGAGAGAGAAAGAGTAAGATACAAGGAAGAGAAACAGTGTGAGAGAGAGGAACACAGAGAGAGAAAAAGTGAAAGAGAGGAAGAGAGAAAGAGTGAGCTACAAGGAAGAGAGAAACAGTTTGAGAGAGAGAAAGAGAGAAAGAATGAGATACGAGGAAGAGAGAAAGAGAGAATCAGTGTGAGAGAGAGGAAGAGAGAGAAAGAATGAGAGAGAGGAAGAGGGAAAAAGAGTGAGAGGAAGAATAAGAGAGAGGAAGCCAGCCAAAGAGAGAAAGAGTGAGACAGAGAGGAAGACAACAGCAGAATCAGTGTGAGAGACAAGAAGAGAGAGAGATAAAGAGAGAAACAGTGTGAGAGAGAGGATAGAGAGAGATAAAGAGTGAGAGAGAGGCGAAGAGAAAGAAAGAATGAGACAGAGAAAAAGAGAAAGTGTGAGAGAAAGAAAGGAACAGATGGAGCGGGAGTGTTGAGCAGCTCACCTTTGTGCCACCGGTGTGTCTTCAACCACATGCCGGGAGATAGTTCAGACCTCAAGTTAAGTGATCTGAAAGATAAAGAGAGAACGAGTCAGAGAGAGAAAGAGTAAGATACAAGGAAGAGAGAAAGAGAAACAGTGTGAGACAGAGGAAGAAAGAGAGAGAAAGAGTGAGAGAGAGAGGAAGAGAGAAAGAGAGAGCTACAAGGAAGAGAGAAACAGTGTGAGAGAGAGGAAGACAGTGAAAGAGAAAGATTGAGATACGAGGAAGAGAGAAAGAAAGAATCAGTGTGAGAGAGGAAGAGAGAAAAAGAGTGAGAGAGAGAAAGAGAGAGGGAAAGAGTGAGAGAGGAAGAGAGAGAGAAAGAGTGAGAGAGAAGAAGGGAGAGAGAGAAAGAGTGAGAGAGGAAGAGAGAAAGAGTGAGAGAGGAAGAGAGAGAGAAAGAGTGAGAGAGAGGAAGAGAGAGAGTGAAAGGAAAAGAGAAAGAGTGAGAGAGAGGAAGCCAGCCAAAGAGAGAAAGAGTGAGACAGAGAGGAAGACAACGAAAGAAACAGTGTGAGAGACAGGAAGAGAGAGATAATGAGAAACAGTGTGAGAGAGAGGAAGAGAGAGAGATAAAGAGTGAGAGAGAGGAAGATAGAAAGAAAAAATGAGACAGAGAAAAAGAGAAAGTGTGAGAGAGAGAGAAAGAAATAGATGAAGAGGGAGTGTTGAGACCGGAGAAAATCTTCGCAGCTCACCTTTGTGCCACCGGTTTGTTTCCAACCATGTGACGGGAGATAGTGCAGACCTCAACTTTAGTGATCTGAAAGATAAAGAGAGAAATAGTGAGAGAAAGAAAGAGTAAGATACAAGGAAGAGAGAAAGAGAAACAGTGTGAGAGAGAAGAACACAGAGAGAGAAAGAGTGAAAGAGAGGAAGAGAGAAAGAGTGAGCTACAAGGAAGAGAGAAACAGTTTGAGAGAGAGGAATATAAAGAGAGAGAAAGAGAGAAAGAATGAGATACGAGGAAGAGAGAAAGAGAGAATCAGTGTGAGAGAGAGGAAGAGAGAGAAAGAATGAGAGAGAGGAAGAGGGAAAAAGAGTGAGAGGAAGAATAAGAGAGAGGAAGCCAGCCAAAGAGAGAAAGAGTGAGACAGAGAGGAAGACAACAGGAGAATCAGTGTGAGAGACAGGAAGAGAGAGAGATAAAGAGAGAAACAGTGTGAGAGAGGATAGAGAGAGATAAAGAGTTTGAGAGAGGAGGAGAGAAAGAAAGAATGAGACAGAGAAAAAGAGAAAGTGTGAGAGAAAGAAAGAGACAGATGGAGCGGGAGTGTTGAGACTGTAAAAATCTTTGCAGCTCACCTTTGTGCCACCGGTGTGTCTCCAACCACGTGCCAGGAGATAGTTCAGACCTCAAGTTAAGTGATCTGAAACATAAAGAGAGAAAGAGTCAGAGAGAGAAAGAGTAAGATACAAGGAAGAGAGAAAGAGAAACAGTGTGAGAGAGAGGAAGAAAGAGAGAGAAAGAGTGAGAGAGAGGAAGAGAGAAAGAGAGAGCTACAAGGAAGAGAGAAACAGTGTGAGAGAGAGGAAGACAGTGAAAGAGAAAGAGTGAGATACGAGGAAGAGAGAAAGAGAGAATCAGTGTGAGAGAGGAAGAGAGAAAAAGAGTGAGAGAGAGAAAGAGAGAGGGAAAGAGTGAGAGAGGAAGAGAGAGAGAACGAGTGAAAGAGAAGGGAGAGAGACACAGAGTGAGAGAGGAAGAGAGAAAGCATGAGAGAGGAAGAGAGAGAGAAAGAGTGAGAGAGAGGAAGAGAGAGAGAGTGAGAGAGGAAGAGAGAAAGAGTGAGAGAGAGGAAGCCAGCCAAAGAGAGAAAGAGTGAGACAGAGAGGAAGACAACGAAATAAACAGTGTGAGAGACAGGAAGAGAGAGAGAATGAGAAACAGTGTGAGAGAGAGGAAGAGAGAGAGATAAAGAGTGAGAGAGAGGAAGAGAGAAAGAAAAAATGAGACAAAGAAAAAGAGAAAGTGTGAGAGAGAGAGAAAGAAAGAGATGGAGAGGGAGTGTTGAGACTGGAGAAAATATTCGCAACTCACCTTTGTGCCACCGGTTTGTTTCCAACCACGTGACGGGAGATAGTGCAGACCTCAACTTTAGCGATCTGAAAGATAAAGAGAGAAATAGTGAGAGAGAGAAAGAGTAAGATACAAGGAAGAGAGAAAGAGAAAAAGTGTGAGAGAGGAAGACAGAGAGAGAAAGAGTGAGAGAGAGGAAGAGAGAAAGAGAGAGCTACAAGGAAGAGAGAAACAGTGTGAGAGAGAGGAAGACAGGGAAAGAAAGAGAAAGAGTGAGATACGAGGGAGAGAGAAAGAGAGAATCAGTGTGAGAGGAAAAGAGAGAAAGAGTGAGAGAGAGGAAGAGAGAGGGAAAGAGTAAGAGAGAGTGAAAGAGTGAGAGAGAGGAAGAGAGAGAGAGAAAGAGTGAGAGAGGAAGAGAGAAAGAGAAAGAGAAAGAGGGAGAGAGGAAGAGAGAGAGAAAGAGTGAGAGAGAGGAAGAGAGAGAAATAGAGTGAGAGGAAGAGAGAAAGAGTGAGAGAGAGGAAGCCAGCCAAAGAGAGAAAGAGTGAGACAGAGAGGAAGACAATGAGAGAAACAGTGTGAGAAACAGGAAGAGAGAGATAAAGAGAGAAATAGTGTGAGAGAGAGGAAGAGAGAGAGAGGAAGAGTGAGAGAGAGGAGGAGAGAAAGAAAGAATGAGGCAGAGAAAACGAGAAAGTGTGAGAGAAAGAAAGGAACAGATGGAGAGGGAGTGTTGAGACTGGAAAAATCTTTTCAGCTCACCTTTGTGCCACCGTTGTGTCTCAACCATGTGCCGGGAGATAGAGCAGCCCTCAAGTTTAGTGATCTCAAAGATAGTATAGAATTAGTAATTGCAGAGTACATACAACTGCACATGTGTAATTCTATTTTTCGGTAATGCGCAATAAGGGTGGTGCACCTCATCCACTCCTACTGCTTAGAGGTGTCTGTGCACTCTTGTGCGCACAGACTGCTGCACACTATCCACTCCCACAACCCAGAGGTGACTGCCCGCTGCTGCAGAAAGAAGTCTCTCTGCTCACCTTCCACCACTGGTGTGTGTGTAAGAGAGTCCACCACGTGCTGAAGCAACCTCCTCAGCCGTTGTGTACACGTGGTCCAGCTGAACTCACAATTCAGATTGGGTGTTGATTGTCAGGATGGCCACGCATCACTGCAGATTTTTTGCGCGCGTTCAGTCTCTAGTGCTGTTGGGAGGTGAACGGTGATTCGTGATTCACAGCCTGTTAGATAAAAAGCAAGATAAGATTGTGTGCCATGCGTCCATGAAAGGAGAGAGGAAGAGAGAGAGAAAGAGAGAATAGTGAGAGGAAGAGAGAGAGAAAAGAAAGAAAGTGAGAGGAACACAGAGAGAAAGAGTGAGAAAGACGAAGAGAGAGAGAGAGAGCAAGAGAGAGAAACAGTGAGAGAGAGGCAGAGAAATAGTTAGAGAGGGAGAGGAAGAGAGAGAGAGAGAGAGAGAGGGAAACAGTGTGAGAAAGAGGAACAGAGAAAGAGAGGAACAGTGAGAGAGAGAAACAGAGAGAGAGGAAGAGAGAGAGAGAGAGAGAAAGAGACAAACAGTGTAAGAGGGAGAGAAATGAAGAGATGAGGAGGGATACTGAGTGTGCACACTGTTTACAAAATTATCACAGCTCACCTTTACGCCACCGCTGTGTCTTCAACCATGTGCCGTGACCTAGTGGTATTCTGAAGTTTCCACATCTAAAAGATAGTGCAGAATTAGTAATGGCAGGGGTGGTTTAGGATTAAAAATTGATCCGGGCCCACATTTGCATATTGCCTTTCCTCAAAACACTGCTTCGAAGAAATTTTATTTAAAAAAGGGGGGGGTGGGGAAGATACAAAAAAATGCACACATTCCGTTCAGTAGTTTCGGCTGTAGCCTTGCACAAAGTTTCCTAATGGAAATTGATTTTTTGACTCTTATGTTTTGAATTTCTCAAAAACTACTGACCGGATTTACACCATTTAAAAAAAGGTTGCTTTCTGAACCAAGCTCTACCTTTCTGCCAAATTTGGGGCAATTCCGTTCCACAGTTGGGGCTGTAGCTCATCGCAAGATTTCCTATGGAAATTAACATGGGGAAAAGGTGTTTTGGGACCCCCCTTTTTTTTGGACTCTGAAATTAATGAATCAAGACTTAATTTTAATTGTGAGCCCTGATGACTGCAGTGTAGGCCAGAGGTAGCGGTCAGCAAGGGCCCATAACCACGTGGCGTTGAGTTGAGGTGCACAGTTAGTGGCACCAGAAGCATTGAGAGTGTATGAGCCTGTGATGATGCTTGGTGCGGACGGGGCACACTGGAGCAATGTGTATTGTCTACTGGACTGCGTCATCTGCAATCGCGACTCTATCTAAATTGTGAGCCCTGCTGACCTTAGTGTAGGCCAGAGGTAGCGGTGAGCAAGGGCCCACAGCCACGTGCATAGGTTGGTGGCCCCACCGGCCTGCGTAGTTCAGATTCAGTGGCACCACGTGTCGCCGGCCTTCCATATGCAAATGCCCCTCACTAATTGAAGAGAGTCTGGTGTTGTGGTCGCTGCCACGAAGTTGGGGTCACTGCCATTGAGGACTCAGGACACAGTTCCACATGTAGGATCGGCTTGTGTTGAACAGGGTGAGTGGTACCACGTGTTGCCAGCCTTGCATATGGAAATATGCCTCACTGATCAAGGGGAGTCTGGTGCTGTGGTCGCTGCCATGGACTTGGGGTCACTGCCATTCAGGACTCAGGACACAGTTCCACATGTGGGATCGGCTTGAGTTGAACAAGGTTTGTGGCACCACGTGTCGCGGCTTGTGTTGAACAGGGTTAGTGGCACCATGTGTTGCGGCTCGCGTTGAATTCTGCCTCAATAAGGCCACGTGGCGATGACTTGTGGTGCAGTGAGTTAGAAGTACCTCTGGCGCTGAGCGTGTACGTACCCTGTGATGATGCGTGGTTCAGGGGTCCGCACTCGGACCAATGTATTTTTTCTATTGAAATCTGCCTCAATAAGGGCACGTGGCGATGACTTGTGGTGCACTGAGTTAGTGGCACCTGAAGCACTCAGCGTGTGTGCACCCTGCGATGATGCGTGGTCCGAGAGGGCTGCACTAGGAGCAATGTATCTTGCCTATTGGACTGCGTCATCTGCAATCGCTACTCCATGTGAATTGTGATGCCTGCTGTCTGCAGTGTAGATTGAAGGCAGTAGTCTATACAGATATAAGTCTGCAGTGTTGTGCTGCTGGGTTCGCAGGGGTCCTGTGTAGAGGAGACCCGCGGTCATGGCGGCAGCCTCATGGCAGGGTGAAGCCTGCCGCTCTGGCACAGTCATTGGTCATCACAGTTCACAAGTGAACCATGCCCAGAGCCCCTGCCTATTTATTCACACTCCTACACTGAAGTGGCATACGTCGGACCAGCCCACTCCGGTTACGCTTATGCTTACAGCGGGGGACGATACAGCTACATGACTGAAATCTTCCCTAGTATTTGACATAACATGGTTGGGTCCACTGTCCACAACACTACAAGCACCAGTAGAATTTGTGGAGAGGTGTGTGTTCTGCATACTGAGATGTGTCCAGCACATCACCGCTACACTTTGCATTGTATGCATTGTTATTCATGGGTGAATTGCTTCCTTCACATACAGTTTGTTCACACCTCTCCCAATATTCAGCTGTTGTGTGGCTGAGGCCCCATGCCATTTTCGTAAAGTTCACTTTCTTGTTCTGCGCCTCCTTGGTGGTAGAGGGGGGGTTCTGGGGGTGGTGGTGGGTGTTGTGGCGTTCTTCGGTGTCGGAGTTGCTAGAATATTAAATTTACAAAATAACACATTTTTTTTCAAAATTACTGAGAAAAACATAGGTTTTATGAACATTATAATTAGAAATTAGTATTTAAATAACCTTTAAAATTCACAAAAAAACATAGGTCTCAGGAACATTAAAGTTAGAAATTAGTTTTTAAAAAAACATTCAAATTTACTGAAAAAACGATTACCACATTTCCCAACATTGAGCTATTGCCTTGGTGGTAGTAGGGAGAGGGGTGGTACGGGGGAAGGTCCTGAGGGTTGTGGCAGTGGGTATTGTGTCCTTCTTGGGTGTCGGAAAAAACTATAGGTTAAATAAACATTATAATTAGAAGTCAGCATTAAAAAAAACATTGAAATTCACTGAAAAAACCATAGGTTTCAGGCACGTTATAGATCGCAATTAGCATTTGAAAAACCTTTGAAATTCACTGAAAAAACCATAGGTTTCAGTCACGTTATAGTTAGAAATTAGCATTTAAAAAACCTTTGAAATTCACTGAAAAAACCATAGGTTTCAGGCATGTTATAGTTAGAAATTAGCATTTAAAAAACCTTAGAAATTCACTGAAAAAACCATAGGTTTCAGGCATGTTATAGTTCGAAATTAGCATTTAAAAAACCTTAGAAATTCACTGAAAAAACCATAGGTTTCAGACATGTTATAGTTAGTTGGACATTTCACTCATACAAAACCAAAGAAATTCCCCTGTTATAGTTAGTTCAGCTAACTATTACTCGCTCCCCCGCAATGCACTGCTGATGATGTCACATATTACATCATTCATGACATGGTCAGTGACATCACTGATGACATCTCAAATGACATGCACAACCTTAGTAAATGGGTCAAATATGTGCAGTCCAATTTGGCAACTGCAGCCTGTAGTGCAGTTTTAAGCTTCCATTTTGACCGGGCAAAATAAACCTGTTGCCAGGCCTAAACCTCCTTTTTAAGAATGCATAAGTTTCCCTCTAAGCTAGGCCCTAGCCACCCAGAAGGAGGGTGCATGGTATTTAAAAAGGAGGACATGTGTGTTCAGGTTTTACATCACCTAGCAGTGAAAAACTCCCAAAGTAATTTTTCACTGGTGTAAGGCCTATCTCTCCTATTGACTAACACAAGTTACCTTATTTTATTTGATAAGTGCTAACTTTGGATTGGGAGGGGATAAAGATGTTGTGTTTGCATACAAATTCATTGTTATTTAATATCCTAAAAAACAGATTTGAAGTCACAATTCTGAAAATGCCACTTTTAGAAAGTTGGCATTTTCTTGTCCAATCATTTGTGCCTTCTGCCAGTGTCCTGGGTCACATGACTATGAATTGATCTGCTGATGGGGTTTGTATATTGCTTTCAGTCAGTAACACAAAGGAGAATTAGGTGTGGATAGGGTGGGCCATCCATGTAGGTTGAATGGGGAGGGGCTGTATCCAGCCTCACTTTCACTTCAAAGGGCTTTGGCTCCGGCACACACAAAGGAAACTGACTCTAACCCTGCCCTGCCTTTTACCACCCAGACAGTTTGGAGCATTGACAGAGGAAGAGGAAGAACTTTACAGAATCAGATGTGAGGGTAGGACAAGAAGGTCCCCCTCACACAAAGGTTGACACCAGGTATAAATATTGGACCTCTAGATCCACCTGTGTGAGCTACAAGGACACAACCAGCTTCAGGGCCTTTCCTGCAACTGCTCAGCTGACCAGCTGCACATAGACCTGCCTTGACCTGCAACTAGACCTGATTGAGCCCTGATGGCCTCTGCTGGAGAGAGTCCTTGATCTCCAAGAGGTCCCTCCTCAGGTCCTGGAATCTTGGCTGGCATCAAAGTGTACTCCTCCTAAAGAAAAGGTGAAATTCATGATGTTTGGGCTGTGCATGGGCTCGTGTGCACTACAAATCTGCCACCTGTGATGACTGCCATTGTAAAGTTCCAGTGAGACCTACTCTTCGTGCCGTCAGATACGAGCTGCAATGGAGACCTGCACTTCGTGTTACAGCTATGACCTTCTGCGATACTTGAACGGCCCCTCATGCTTCAGTGATGACCATCCATGATGCCAGACCTGCTCTTTGCCCTACAGCGATGAGTGTCTGCAATGCTAAGCTTCCCCCTTGCAGGCTCCTCCAATGCAAACAGATCTCTTCACACTGGGGTTATAAGGTAACTTTTCAGCAGGACTAACCTGGCCCCTGTATCAGGCCCATGATCCATTGTGGTCAGCCTGAACCTGTGACTTTCCCCTGGACTAGTGCGACCAGATGATAGCGATGGCCACTGTGTGCTTTCAACTGCTATTTTCACTTAAAAATCTAAAATTGTCTAAAAATCTCAGGTTTTTCTGATTGGATTTTTGTTGTGATGGTAACTTTTTATTGATTAAACTTGTTTTAAAAATAAATTGGGTTGAGATTTTTCTCGTATTGTGTTTTCTTTTTATTACTGTATGTGTGCTGCATATATACTTGACACATTGCATCTATATGAAGCCTGACTGCTTTGTGACAAGCTACCAGAGTTACGCACAGGGTAATTTAGTGACGTTTGTGGTTCACACTGACAAGGGCTGTGGTTGTTCCAGTGGTCAAAGTGGGGAAAAAAAGTAGGGGAACTGTGGGAGGAGAATCAGGGAGCAGGATTAACCAGAGGATTGGATTAGTGGGCGGAGTCAGAGGTGTGGCCAGAATGTGCAAAACATTCCACTTTTTAGTATTTATTTGACTTTACATCGGCCAGTTACAGCTTATTATGTTATTTAATTCAACCAAGAGATACACATGATTATTTAAGGTTTAATATTGATATCTAAATTCATTCACAACGTGGGATATGTTTCCAATCACAGAATGTCCCAAACACGCTTAAAAGTGGAATAACAAGCCATTTGTCTGAGCCATGCAGTTTCTGTCATTAGCACTTCTCCCTTTTTCCACAAGAGTATTTCAAACATTAGTGGCAAAATATCCTAGTTTGTAAATGTTTTCTATATAAATTTGGCTCTGCCATATTTGCCACATAATGCATCATCCGCTGCATAATCTTAACAGTTTTAACTAATAAATTGTTTGTCACTCAAATGGATAAAGAGTTACTAAAAAATGTGACTTGTGTTGCTGCAAACTGGACGGCCCTTTGCAAAGGTTGACTGATCACCTTTCTCACTGCTGCATTTGTATGTTACACTGGTACTAATGAGGCAAAATCTTTGCAGAGACTGTTAGAATGTGTAAAAATGTCAAAATATCAGAAAATATATTGCATTACGCTGCAGCCTTTTCTTTGCTGCATCATTTAGTCAACACTGTGGCATAACTTTGTCCCCCATTGCTGCATAAATCCAGTGGCCCCACAGCAGACAGCACATGTTAAAAGTGCTTGTGCATGATGGAGAGAGACTGTGAAGTTTGCGTACTTAGTTTGGTGTGCGTGCAAATCCTGCATTGCTGATCCGTGGTGAGTTGCAGCTACTTCTGCTGAAAGCAGGCCAATGGAGGTACCAATGGGTGAAGCGGACTGGCCTCAAGGGCAAGGCTGGTCTTAGCACTAGTGGCGCCCTGTGCAACAATGTTTGTTGGTGCCCCCCAATGACCACCTCTGCTACAGACTCCCTCACTACACCCTTTAATAGTGCGCCTCCATAACCACACTCTCTCTCAGATGCATTTAATTTGATTTACAGCGCCACCCTTACTAGTGTATGGTGTCAGAGCACTTTACATCACACACATTACACAGAGACAATCAATCATGCTTGTGTAAATCAATGTATAGGAAATGTTACGTAAGACAAAGGGCTACAAGGTGTATGAGTCACATGACAACCACACTAGTAGCCAGTATAGTTTAATAGTGATTGGTCTAGAGCATGAATACTCACAAATATTTTCCCAGGGGCCAGAAAGTTTGGTTTGTGATGTGACCGAGGGCAGCATTGATGCTAGCACAGTGGCTGTTAAGAAGGGGCATTTGGGGGGGGAGTTGTGGGAGTATGGTGGGTGTAGGGGAAGTGAAGCATATACATCTAGTGGCTGAACTGCACACTGTGAAATAAGAAAACCTGGGATTAATCCCAACTTCCCCACTTTACCAAATTGTGTGATCCTAAGCAATTTCACTTTTTCTCTCTTTTCATCGTTATCACATATAAGACAACCTCAAAATGCATGACTTCAGTTTCTGCAGTGTACAAAACCTTCTCCTGTGTTTGGTTTAATTAACTATAATGTTGTTCATGTAGAATAGGCGCCCAGTCCACCCAAACAGTGCACATAAAAAATGACTAGCCTTTTAGTTCACTATTGACATTGTTCTCAGTTTGGGGGGAGAATGAATGTTTCTGAATTTATGTTTGAAAACTATCACTTAAAAAGAAAATACTTCTCAATGCACTGATGTAATAAAGTGACATGGTTCTGCATATTAATGAAATACACTTTTTGATTTTTGAAGAGACTTTCTTATATTTTTACACTTTTGCTGCAAGATGACTTTAAAAATGAAGGTTTTTCTAAAGTTAAGCAGTGCAAGGCAACCAAGTGACATCCTTTCTTTAAGTTCAATTAACGTTTAAATAAAGACTTCGCTGTTTATTTAACATCTTTTAATCATAGTGCTGAGTTAAGTAAACAGCAGCCCAGTGCTGCTGTTGACCAGGGAATGGCACGAAAAGGTCAGAAGGGCCGCATGTTGTCCCCGGCCCGTACTTTGAGTATCACTGGTCTAGAGAAACACAAACTTGGGGGCAGATTTACAAGAAACTAACACATCTCTGCATTAGAGCAGAGATGCATCAGTTTCCCTGCACCTACGTCCAAAACCATTGCGCCACCATGGATGCGTTGTATTTACAATACGGCGCAGCATGGCGCAAGGATTGGCAGATGAATCAGAAATTCTGACGCATCTGTTGGCGCAAAAGTTACACATTGCTGGAGTTGTGTCGTAAACACGATGCAACTCTAGCAATGCATTGGGAGGTCTATACTTATTGTGCTGCGTAACTCCTTGCGACTGCTCCATGCAGGTGTAAGGTTTTCACGCATTGGCGTCCTAGAAGCGGTGCAGTGAAATCTTGTAGATTCACTTCTACGAGACTTTCCTGCGTGGGAACGCCCACCCTGCATTCATTATATCCAAAGCAGGTATAATGTGGCGCAGGGCTTTACAACGTGACGTATGCCACTGGAATCATGCTATCCTGGCTGAAGAGGGGTGAAACTTCGAAACCGGTCCTACGATGCTTGTTTCCAGTCCAGGGAGGACCTGGCTTGGCAGTTCGGGCTGGACCGTTCCCATGAGGCACAGGGTCAAGATTGATTTGCATATGGCTGGGTTCAAACTGGAATGGAATTGTGTATGTAGAATGTGACAACTATGATATGCTTTTAGTACATGTCTGTATCATTCTTGGTGAAACAGTGTACACCTGCATATTTCTCAGTGATTGGGCCATAGCATACAAGGGAATAGGAGTTTGATGTTTTTCCCATTTTTTCGCTCTTTCTGTTTATTTAATTCTATTATGCCCATTACACATAAGTTGGAAGCATGCGTTCTGTATAGAACTATTCTTCCATTAACAAATTCACTTGCTTACTGACCTAAAACTTCTCTGCTGCCTAACAGGATTGAAAAGATCCATTCATACATGGAAGAAAGGTGGGTAAAGTGTATATTTGTTTGTGTGAATTCCTCAGCAACAAAGAGGGAGCTTCTGGCCAGTCAACAACCACCCCTTTCTCCTCTTGAGCCCCTGAGAATGCTCAATAACATTCCCTGGAGAATGTTGAACTGCACTCCCTCACAGGATAATGCAACACATCTCCCTTCTTCAAAAGAAACATAATGAGATTTGCCATAACATGTAAATACAACAAAACAATGCAAAACCATAGGTTGTACAACCGTTTCTAAATTATTAATCCATGACAAAATCACTGAACCACCTAGGAGCATGTCTACTCCTTTCTTAACTTGGACCAAAACGCTGAAAGATCAGCCGCGGTCCGTGCAGGTAACAGCGGTGGGGCCCGGTAAAGGGGGGATATCGAGGGACGATGCACAAGGAAAATTAAATTAATAATTAATTTTCCCTCGGCATCGTCCCTTGAAATCCCCCCTTGCTGGGCCCCACCGCCCTACCACCCCACCGCTGTTACCTGCATGGACGGCGGCTGTGAAAGATACTTCCCTCTTCAGCCTCCCTGTCACCACCAACCTTACCATATTTCAAATAAACAATCTGCCACTTTCAACACCTTCTTGCAATTCCATAATTTCCATTAGTCAAAAATACAGTATTCAGATTCACCTTTCTGATTAGTCGGGGCGTAGATAACCTAGAAAGTTCCTTACTTTCTCTCCATCCCTTTCTTGCTCAAACCCAATCGCCCACTGAAAATCTTTCCATAACATCATCTTGCGTCCTCCCAGATTTACTGCTGCTTATTTTTCTCCTTTCCATATCCTTTGACAATAATGTTCTAACCCTTCTCACTCTCAGGATATCAAAAAGCCCCTTGCCGGTTGCCCTATTGAGTGTGGTGTTATGAGCCAAACCAATTTTCTCACAGCACTTCTCCACTGTCCACTGTGACTCAATGCCAACTGTAATCATTCTTTTAGAGTTTATATTCCACCTCTCAACAAGGCCATTGTTCTGGGGATAATAAAAAGATGATCTTATTTGTTCCACTCCATTCCTTCTTAAAAATCTATCATGGCATGAGACACAAAATGTACTCCGTTGTTCATCACTATGGTTTCCGGTATACTCTCTCTTTCTCACAGCTCCTTCACAAACTTTATCACATCTTGAGTGGTCACCTGATCTGTGAACGTAACCTCAGGCGACCTTGAATTGTAGTCAACAACCACGATAGCGTAGTTAGGGTGGAATCCCGAAACATAATAGAGACCTCAAATGTCTAAAAAACAATTTTGGCCATGGGGCATCCATTTTCTCATTTTCTATAGGTGGCTATGCAACTGTTATCTGTAATTTATCACGAAATACACAAGAAACAAGTAATCCCTCACCACTCTTTCAACATCCAGATCCAAACCTAACTACCAGAATTCAACACTTACTCTCCGCTCATTCCACTATGTCCCTCACAAGCCAACAATAAAGTGTGACTCCTCAATGCCTCCAGCATCACCAACAACTGTCCCCTCAGCAATACGTCACCCTCTAAAACTCTGTGCTTACATTCCAAAACAACTCAACTATATTTATTTGAAGTCTTTTCCTTAGCTGGGCACCCATCAGACACATACTTTATGACTTCTTGCAATACTTCATCATCTTTTACTGCCTGCACTCATTCCTCATGTGATATGCGTCCTTCAGTGAGAATGCACAAGTACATGGCAAGCCCTTCACCGTCATCTTGAACTTCTTGGTTATCCACAGGTAACCTCGATAAACAGTCAGCCACCACATTTTTACTACCCTGAACATACTCCATTTTATAAGCAAATTCCAGCAATCTGGGAACCCAACGCAAAATTCTAGATGAAGCATGGTAGCTGGTAAAAACATTCACAGAAGGATGATGGTCAGAACGAATCAAAAATCATTTCACCACACAATTGTTTTTAATGATTCACTGCTCACCAACTCGCCAAACCTCTCTCAATTGTGGAATATATACATTCCGCCCCCGTCAATGGTTTTGCTGCATAAGCAATAGTGACTTCCTTACCCTTTTAAAGTTGTAACAGTACCACACCCAAACCCACAGCACTAGCATCGGTGCACACTATGCTCTTATGACACATGCCAAATGGTTTCAAAAACCAGGGCAGAAGCTATATCCTTCTTCAGTTGCAAATTTCCTTCTCACATTTCATGCACCAGTCATACTTGGCATTTTTTAACATTAACTTACGCTCGTTTCCTGTTCTGTCTGCTAATGTATGAATAAAATATCACTATAGGGGTTCTCTAGGGAGGAATTGTTACCATCCACTGTACCACTCCAAATAGTCAAAACCCACATAAAGGTAACCGGATCCTTTATCAGTGTCCCCAGTGAATAGATTAAAATCGGCTAAGTGTGAAAATAGGCTCATGGATGGTCCCTATTAGTATATGGTCAACATGTTTCTGCCTTGTCAGACCTAAAACGTTCTTGGCATTCCTCAGGACCACAATGTTTTGTCACTCTGCTCAAAATTGTGAAAAAGAAAATAAAGAAAATGAACACTAATAAAGGATTGACTTCATCATCCAGGAGATAGTGTTAAACCACTTTTTGATTGTTTGCACTCTGCCCCTCACTCAACCTAACATTGGATGACTTAAAACACCTCACACCCCTCTCCTACAGGAGAGTCGTAGCCCACACTGGATACCTTGCGGTCCCAGTGTGCAAGAGGGAACCCAATGATGAAGCATGTCACCTTAGAGTGAGTGAGGGTTCTCGTCTTAACACATGTATGTGTCTTTCCCTTCACTCTCCTAGAGAATTCTTGTTGAGAGTGTGGATACACAATCTGGTTACCTTTATGTGGGTTTTGCAAATACATGAATGAATCATGAATAATATTTAGTCAATCCTAAAAAGGCTCTCAACTGATCCTTGTCCTGTGGTGATGGAGCATCCTCAATGGCCTTTACTAACTTTCATTTTGGCAATACTTCTTTATCATCTAGCCAATGCCCAAGATACTCAAATTCCTTCACACCAATCTTACACTTCTCCAATTTAATAATCAACCCTCTCTCCTGTAAAATTTTCAGCACGTTTGGTAAAACTTTATTGTGTATCTCCTCACTCCCCCCATCAGCCAAAATATCTTCCTTTAAATAAGTCATGTTGCTTTGCTCCCTGAATGTTTGGAGCATTGCCCTCTGGAATACAGCCGAAGCTGACGTCAGTTCAAACGGCATACGTTTGAACATGAAACCCCTTCAGGGGTGATAAAAGATGTAGATTGCTGGAGTCAGGATTTAAAGAAATTTGATGATATGGTGACGTCAAATCCAAAGTCGAAAAACGTTTAGCTCCAATGATCGTAGTCAGCATAACACTTATGTTGGGAAGTGGATGTCTGTCCACCCTTGCAGCTTTAGGTTGTGTAGATCAACACACAACCTCAAATCTCCATTGGGTTTCTTTGCTAAAAAACACTTGGGCCAACCATTTGTAAGCCTTGATTTCTTCAATAATATCATCCTCACACATTTTCTGTACTTCCCTCCTTAGAAGCTCTCTCATGACCTAACGCACACTACGTGGTTTGTGCACCTTGGAACAAATGACTTCCTTGTACACAATTTTGTGCGCAAATCCCTTTAGCAATCCCAAGTCATTTTTGAACACACTAGGAAGGTTTTCTTGACACATAGTATTACATAGCAGGTATACTATACATCCATGCACAAACACGCCATAGAAATCTGGAACCTACCCGACTCTCTCTCGCCCGACATTGCCTTCTTAATGGAAACCTGGCCCAACGCCTCCTCTGCCCCCGACATCAGCAAAGCAATCCCGGACGGATACAAGATCCAGCGGAAGGACCGACCAACTCTACCAGGAGGGGGCCTTGCCATTGCCCACAAGAGCTCCCTCCGCCTTACCACCACCAGCGAAACCTTCCCTGCCACTGAACACCTGCACTTCAAGATCCATACCACCCCCAATGACACACTCCGAGGGATTCTCATCTACAGGCCACCCAGACAATGGACACTCTTCGCCACCACCATCACTGACTTCATCGCACCCCACGCCATCACCTCACTGAACTACATACTCATCGGAGACCTTAACTTCCACCTCGACAACCCCAGCGACCGCCACTCCACCACCCTCCTAGACAACCTCACCGACATTGGACTCAAACAACTCATCACCTCACAAACCCACAGCGCAGGACACACCCTCTACCCTATCTGCGCCTCAGGAAACAACATGTACTTCAGCCACACAACACAACCGCCAGAGACCGACCACCACTGGGTACACTTCACCGTCAACAACCCCAATGCACCCAAACCTGCTCCGCACCCCCGTGGAGGAACTGGAGCAAGGTGACCGATGATCAACTTAACACCACCCTCGCCCAAAGCAACCACACCTGGGCACCAGACGCTTACAGTGCAGCCAAAGGACTCCACACCTGGATCCCCAACTGCGCAGATGAGCTCACCCCGCTACGCAACCACTGCAAATAGCGCCCCAGGAAAGCCGTCTGCTTCACCATCAATCTCCAGGAAGCCAGGCACCCCTGCAGGCACCTGGAGAAGAACAAGAGAAACACCAAGACAACCGAAAACTACTCAACCTACAAGGTCGCCATGATGAACTACCGCAACCAAATCAGAACCACCAAGAGGAATTTAATCCACAACAAAATCCTCGCCAACTCAACCAGCTCCATGGATCTCTTCAGTGTCATTCAGGAATTCACCAACCCACGCAGCGAAACCACAGATGTTGCCCCATCACAGGACCTCTGCGACAAACTTGGAGCCTACTTCCACCTCAAAATCAATAACCTCTACGACGACTTCATCGACCTCCCACCAGATACCCCAGCCAGAACCCCACACCCCAGAGACACCAGCCATCCCACCATTGACAACTGCACACCCATCACGACCAAAGACACCACCTCAACCATGAAAGGCATCCACTCGGGGACCCCCACCGACCCCTGCTCCCCTCACATCTACCATAGAGTTGCGGCCGCCATCGCACCCGAACTACAATGAGCCATCAACACCACCCTCAAAACAGGCACCTTCCCAGATGACTGGAAACGCGCCAAAGTCAGGCCCCTGCTGAAGAAACCCACAGCGGACCCCACTGACCTAAAAACTACCGGCCCATCTTGCTCCTCCCCTTCACAGCCAAAGTTGCAGAGAAAACAGTCAACAAGGAACTAACACAGTTCATCGAAGAGAACGCCATCCTCGACCCGTCCCAATCTGGATTCCGAAGCAACCACAGCATTGAGACTGCCGAACTCGCCGCCACAGACGACATCCGCTTCCTCCTGGAGCAAGGCCACTCCACAGCCCTCATCCTACTCGACCTATTGGTGGCCTTCGACACCTTCTCCCAAAGCACACTAGTCGTGAGACTACACGACGGTGGCAATGGCATACAGAGAAGCCCTGGACTGGATCCGATCATTCCTCACCGGAAGAAGCCAAAGGGTCAGACTGCCACCCTTCCTCTCCGATCCCACGAAAATCACCTGCGGAGTCCCACATGGCTCATCTCTGAGCCCGACCCTCTTCAACATCTACATGGCCCCCCTCGCGGCCATCCGACAACACAGCCTCAACATCGTATCCTAAGCCGATGACACCCAGCTCATCCTCTCCCTCACCAAAAACCCTGCCAACGCCAAACTCAACTTCCAGAAAGCAATGCAAGACATCGCAGTCTGGATGACCAACAGCTGCCTGAAACTCAATGCAGAGAAAACAGAAGTCCTCATTCTGGGAACCACCCCCTCGGCATGTGATAACACCTGGTGGCCAACCGCCCTCAGAAGCACACCTACCTCAACAGACCACGCCAAAAACCTCTGCATCGTACTCGACGCATCACTCACCATGAACCGACAGGTCAATACCATCACCTCCGGCTGCTTCAACACACTCCGCATCCTACGCAAGACCTTCAAATGGATCCCCACGAGTCAAGAAAGACGGTCACCCACACACTCATTACCAGCAGACTGGACAATGGAAACGCCCTCTACGCCGGCATCAACAAATCCCTACTCCACAGACTACAGACAATACAGAACGCCTCCACCAGACTGGTCCTAGGCCTGCCCAGGCACGAACACACGCGCCAACACCTATGTAGATTTCACTGGCTCCCTGTGGATAAAAGAGTCATCTTCAAGATCCTCACCCATGCCTACACAACGGCCCAAAATACCTCAACGACAGAATCAACTTCCACGTACCGAAAAGAAACCTCCGATCCGCCAACCTCACTCTGGCCAAAACCCTGTGCATCCACAGAGCCAGAGCAGGCAGAAGATCCTTCTCCCACATTGCAACCAAAACATGGAACCAGCTACCGGCAGTCATCAGGCGTGCCCCTTCCCTGAAAACCTTCAGAAAAACCCTCAAGACTAAGCAGATTTGCAACCGCCCCAGCGCCTCAAGACCCTCACGGGTTAGTAGCAGGCTTAGAATCTCCTGATTGATTGATTGATTGATACGTTAGCTAATGCCCCTAACACCTGATAGGGGTGACTGGTGTCTAATTTTTTTAGCAAATCTTTTTGCTGCGCCACCCTCGCAAATTCGACCCATCCTTGGCAATGTATAGTTCAAATGCCTTGGAATTCTAATGAACATCCTTCAAAATACCCTACCAACTCAATAATTCTTTTGCTGTAGGCCACAAGTTTGATGTCAGGCTCACTCAATTTACTACCCAGAAATTTAGCAAGATACTCTTCTCCTATCAAGGTGTAACGAACCCCTGAATCAGCCATCACTCGCTGCTCAACCCCATCAATCATGATGGTGCAATAAGGGTGGTTTTTATCACCGGAAACCCTGACATCACCGATTTGTAGTCCTCAACAGGACTCTCTGTATTACCCCACCAATCACTTTGACAGAACCTCTTGACTTTGAAAAATGTCCACCCTTCCCTTTACAGACTCTAGCTAAGTGTCCTTTCATTTTGCACTCTCGACACAATTGACGAATGGCAGGGCAACTGGGGTCAGTGGCTATGTGCTTTTTAACCCACATTTATAACACAAGAAATTCCTCTCATTTCCAAAATGAGTTTGGAATGGTGGTGGTAATAACTAATAACTCGTAATATATTCAGTATTTCATTGGTTCAGTTTCCTTCCATGAAGCCCACTTGACAGCATCATCAGTGAAATAAAGAGGGGTGGCTAGTCTACAGCATCTATTTGGCATCCATTCCAAAATTGTCAGTTTCTCCAGTATGGCCTCTAGACCTGAAACCATTATTTTAAAGTCAGGTCCCTTTTTATTCTTCCACTGTGTATGAATGAAAAAGTTAAGTTTTGGCTGCCAGTCAACTTTGTTGCACTGCATGCGGCAGTTGTGTATATGTTAGAGGAGTTGCCAGGCAACGCTTCTCTGTCGATCGCTCCCGATTCAAGTGATGTGTCACGCGACTCATTTGTGCCCACTAAGAAGCCTTGTGCTGAGTTAAGAGCAACTGCACACGTACCCACCCAAAACTGTATTCGCCAGGACGATGTCTCAGCGAGGTGACAGCATCCTTGTGAAGTGGAGGCCCGTGCTTCACAGTCACTCCAAAACACAGAAGGCAGCAGCAAACAGAAGTGGCAATGCTGCCTCTGTCATCAGCGATACAGTTCCTTCCCCATCACGGCTGCCGGCTACCACAGATGCTCTCCTCTTTGCCTCCTCTTCATCACCAGTGATAAGATCCACTAGTACATGGAAGAAAGGTGGGTAAAGTTTTTTTTTTTAATTGAAGTCCTCAGCAACAAAGAGGGAGCTCACGGCCAGTCACCAACCCTCTCGAGCCCATGAGAATGCTCTACAACATTTCCTGGAGAACATTGGACAGAATTCACTCACAGGACAATGCAACAATTGTGGTTTTCTTTTGCCTACCTTGCTGACATTTAACTTTGTCATTTGTTTTCTGGTGATAAAAGACATACTATTACAATATGGCGGCAACGTTTGTTACTGCAAGCACACCCTTGCGCCATGATCTTCTACTTTTCCCCTCCTCCATCCTGTCTCCTTTCAAATACCTTTAAGGCCGTTTTAAGCGGATAGCCATGATGGTGCTAGCGTTTGTTACTGCAACATCATTGCTCGGTTTGGCTGTTGATTCTTACAACCTATGGTAACCGTTCAGCAGTTTCGACAGGCAGTATGAATGCATTTCAACTCTGAACAAGATACACACATAGGGGTATGTCTTTTTTTTATTGTGAATATTTGGCTTGGTCCAGATGCATTCTCCAATGTGTTGCGCCTTCCTAGTCACAGCATGTATATAAGTATGTCTATGAATGAAATGCACGGAAACAGGTGCATTGTCTTGTTAACTCAGTGGTTTGGAATATCAACTTAGTATTTGCATGCTGTATTGTTCTTTGTTTTTTCATTCAGATGGAGATGCTTACCTTATCTGTATACTTGGAGGACTGTCTACTATATATGTAATCTAAACAACAACTGGTTGTCTACTTTCATGACTTAATATAATAAATCAAAAGACACACAGGCGATGGATGGAATGTAAAGCAAATCAAACATTCACCTCCAGTCAATAGATCTGGGTTAAATCCATCGTTCTTTTGCTCACCATACCACCCCAGTTTGGGCCCAGCCATATGCAAAACAGTTTTGACCCTGTGCCTCATGGGAGCAATCAGGTCCGAACTGCCAAGCCAGGTCCTCCCTGACCAGAAACAAGCATCCTGGGACCAGTTTCGGGGCATCACCCCTCATCAGCCAGGCTAGCTTGAATCCAGTGACACAGTGAGCCCTGAACCCCTGCCTGGGCATACTCAGTGCACTTAGGGTGAGAAAGCAAAAGACACACAGATGATGGATGGAATGCAGATCAAATCAAACATTCACTCCCAGTCGATAGATCTGGGTTAAATAGATCATTCTTTTGCTCACCATGCCACCTCAGTTTAGATCTAGCCATATGTAAATCAGTCTTGACCCAGTGCCTCATGGGAACAGTCCAGCCCGAACTGCCAAGCCAGGTCCTCCCTGGACCGGAAACAAGCATTCTGGGACTGTTTTCCGGACATCACCCTCATCAGCAAGGCTAGCTTGAATCCAGTGACACAGTGAGCCTGGGACCCATATCTGTCCATACTTGGCGTACTTAGGGCGAGAAAGCAAAAGACAAACAGATGATGGACGGAATGCAGAGAAAATCAAACATTCAACCCCAGTCAATAGATCTGGGTTAAACCATTGTACTTTTGCTCACCGTGCCACCCCAGTTTAGACCCAGACATATGCAAATCAGTCTTGACCCTTTGCCTTGTGGGAACAGTCCAGCCCGAACTGCCAAGCCAGGTCCTGCCTCAACCAGAAACAAGCATCCTGGGACTGATTTCGGGTCATCAACCCTCATCAGCCAGCCTAGCCTGCATCCAGTGTCACAGTGAGCCTGGGACCCACGTCTGGGCATGTCGGGCACACTTAGAGCGAGAAAGCAGAAGACACACAGATGATGGATGGAATGCAGAGCAAATCAAACATTCAACCGCAGTCATCAGATCTGGGTTAAATAAATTGTTCTTTTGCGCACCATGCCACCCCAGTTAAGACCCGGCCATATGCAAATCAGTCTTGACCCTGCGCCTCATGGGAACAAGGGGCCAGTCCAGCCCGAACTGCCGAGCCAGGTCCTCCCTGGACCAGGAACAAGTATCCCTGGACCCTTTTTGGGCCGTCACCCCTCATCAGCCAGGCTAGCTTGAATCCAGTGTCACAGTGACACGGGGACCAATGTCTGGGCATACCCGGTGTACTTAGGATGAGAAAGCAAAAGACACACAGATGATTGACTGAATGCAGAGCAAATCAAACATTCACCCCCAGTCAATAGATCTGGGTTAAATCCATCGTTCTTTTGCTCACCATGCCACCCCAGTTTAGACCCATGGAGGAACTGGCCTGGCAGTTTGTACAAGAGTGTTCCCATGGGGAACAGGGTCAAGACTGATTTGGAATCAAGCTATCCTGGCTGAAGAGAGGTGAAACCCCGAAACCTGTCCTAGGATGCTTGTTTCCAGTCCAGGGTGGACCTGGCTTGGCAGTTCGGGCTGGACCGTTCTCATGAGGCACAGGGTCAAGATTGATTTGCATATGACTGGGTTCAAACTGGAATGGCAAGGTGAGCAAAATATAATGGATTTAAGCCCAGATCTCTGTACTGGGGTGAATGTATGACATTGTTATGCATTCTGTCAATCAACTGTTGTTTTTGCATTTGTCACCCCGAGTGGGCGGGTATGCCCAGACGTGGGTCCCGTGCTCTCCATGCCACTGGAATCAAGCTATCCTAGCTGAAGAGGGGTGAAACCCCGAAACCGGTCCTAGGATGCTTGTTTCCAGTCCAGGGAGGACCTGGCTTGGCAGTTCGTGCCAGACTGTTCCCATGAGGCACAGGGTCAAGACTGATATGCATAATGGCTGGGTTCAAACTGGAATGGCATGGTGAGCAAAAAAACTATGGATTTATGCCCAGATCTCTGTACTGGGGTGAATGTATGACATTGTTCTGCATTCTGTCCATCAACTGTTGTTTTTGCATTTATCTTCCTATATGCGCCACATTGTAAATGGGCCGCAGCATGGAACATTGTTTACGCCGCCGCTGCATCACAAAAAGTGACGCAACGACAGCGCAAAAGTGATGCAAGGGGCTTGTAAATCTGCCCCACAGAATTTGAAACGTAATACCATGTTTGGGGGTTCTCTTTAATAATCAGAATGAATTTCTATCCAAATTAACACTTTTTGCAACATTAGGATAATCAAAGACTGGGGAAAAAAACCTAATGCTCTAATTTATACCTTGCAGTTTCCATCCAGCTCTTTAATGACAGTTAATAGCTCACTGTTCTATGTTAGGATTTTAACATATAAACTGCAAGTAACAAAAGGATCTTTCTAACAAAACCGGTAACCCACAGACCTAGTTACATTATATGCACTTTGTGATCTGCATGGTACATGTTCTTTGCAGCAGGCACATTAACCCTCTGTGCTACCTCTCTAAGAGTCAACCCTTCCACTAGACAAAACTCTGATCTCTCTCTAGGAAGAACTTTAATCAATGGAGTTATCATGACATTTTTATTGTTGCTGAAAATTGCTGGAGGCCAGGAAGGAGGCAGCAAGTGTTTTAAAACTATAATATACTTGTAAACACTACTCCCCCACCCATAAACAGCACCCGGTGTGGTCACACCGTTCGCACCACACAATCCTACTCAAGGGTCCTGTGACCTCAGTGACAGAGTCACTGTTGCTATAGGGTGTGCTGCTTCATAGGCCTGCCCGAAAGACTGGAGGTGAACTTCAGTAAGGATTGTAGTGGACAGGCTTTCAAGGTTAGCCCACACTTGCCACCACTAAGGTCCACCTGCTGGTGCTAAGACACCAGGGCTTCGAAAGTCTTGCGGGGCCTTCTAAGTTATAGCATAGGAATGTGCTTCCTCAGGAGAGTGGTCTTGGGGCTGGTCATGAAGGCTGAACCTGGTTTCCCAGTTCCAAATTTGGCAGCTCTCACCATAGTGCCACATCCTCTCCCCCACTGAACACCATACTGCCCCACTTAGTGGAAACTCGCGCTGCCTTCAGCTACAACCCAATTGTGCCCTGCTTTAAACATCTGGATGCGACTCAATTCAAATTACTCACAAGAGTAATATTTTGTCTGAATTAAAAAAGTAACAACGTGCTGGAAAAAGCAAACACTAATAGGGAATGCAAGATTAAATAAAGCATGTGAAATGTAAGCAGGAAAAACATGGTTACCTTAACGCTTTTACGCTCAAGATTCAGAAATCAGTGAGTGCTTTTGCCGGACAAGTTAAGGACATGAATACAGGGCCCAGAAAGGACCCATTTCAATGTCCATTGCTTATATCCTTACAAAACATAAGCAGTAAGGTTTAAAAAGACCACATCCATAAACACAGAGCTGTGGTACACATTTTGTTTTCCAATTCACCCATTAACTAGGTATTACAGTACCTCTAGGAATGGTGCACTTTCCCATCCAGGGAAAACATTGCTGTTCGAAGGAAGACGAGAAAACAAAAGTAGTGCTTCACTGGCAAACTCTGTAAAGTGGCGCTAATGTGTTTGGGTGTGAATAAAATGAGTCTGGCCACTTTGCAACCACTCTCTCTTGCTTTATTTAGTTATGTATTTATTTTTCATATTTTGAACCTTTTATTTCTCTCCGTCCCGAGGCTACACTTTGAAATAGAAAAATGTCAGAAACAGGCGACATTTCCAGTAAAAGTGTTTTTCATTTATGGATCCATTTTACAGGGGAACAAATAAACGAAAGAAGGAAAGAGAAGGTGAGAGCTGTTTTTTCAAATGACGGTTTTCAGTAAGTGAAGAGAAGCTACACAGAAAGAGAGGGAATAAGAGGAAGAAAGAGTGTGAAGGCAGCTGCCAGCTGCAGAGCAGAAGTGGGCACTGTCCTTGTCTTTTTTGGGCAGGAAAGAGGAGACAGAGCCCTTTTCGTTCTCTGGCCACCCACCCGTCTCCTAACGGCCACGAACGCCAAGGCTACTCTGCAGGCTTTGGCTATTTATGCTTTCCTGGGATGCATGTTTTAAAAAAATAAGTAGGGGAATGGAATCTATTGAATAAAAGAAGTAGGGGCACGCAATGCCTGCCGATCCCCGCCCACTTCAACCACTGGTTTGTTCCCTTAGCGGGGCTTCCACCACACTCAACCAAAAAACTAATTTCTTACATACATAAATTCTTATAGATCAGTTACCACAATTAGTCCCAGCTTTGTGAATGGGAGATCGATTGGTAAGGATTCCCTGGCTTGCAGAGTAATGAAGAACATTAAGTTGAAAAGGTATCCAGTTTTAATATTCTTTGGGATGTTAATTTGATTTTTTAACTTTTTTTATAGATGTGCTGAGAATTTGTCTTTCACTATGCATCAATTGGGTTGTAAGTTGGCAACTTTGCTTTGCTACGACTTTGCTTTGCTTTGTGTTCCTAAAGGGCCAGTCCGATCACTTCATATATCTTTTATCATCTATGTATAAGTTCCAGGTGACTAACTCATGGGCTCCCTGTATTGTACCATATGTAAATTAGAGCCATGCAATTACTAACAGTTACTAGCAATTGTTGCGTGACACAATGTTTTGACAATATGTCTGCCTTTAACTGTTTTCAGATGTTATATGTTTTTATAATAATTAACTCGTTCTACTAACATTATGCGTGTGTTTGTGTATGGAGAATGTGACAACTATGATATGCTTTTAGTACATGTCTGTATCATTCTTAGTGAAACAGTATACACCTGCATATTTCTCAGTGATTGGGCCATACCATACAAGGGAATAGGAGTTTGATGTATTCCCCCTTTTTTCTCTCTCTCTGTTTATTTAATTTCATTATGCCCATTACACATAAGTTGGAAGCATGCGTTCTGTATAGAAGTATTCTTCTATTAACAAATTCACTTGATTACTGACCTAAAACATCTCTACTGCCTAACAGGATTGAAAAGATCCATTCATACATGGAAGAAAGGTGGGTAAAGTGTATATTTGTTTGTGTGAATTCCTCAGCAACAAAGAGGGAGCTTCTGGCCAGTCAACAACCACCCCTTTCTCCTCTTGAACACCTAATAATGCTCAATAACATTCCCTGGAGAATGTTGAACTGCACTCCCTCACAGAATAATGCAACACATCTGCCTTCTTCAAAAGAAACATAATGAGATTTGCCATAACATATAAATACAACAAAACAATATAAGTAGACTTCCAATGCAAAACTATAGGTTGTACAAACATTTCTAAATTATTAATCCATGACAAAATCACTGAACCACCTAGGAGCATGTCTAGTCCTTTCTTGACTTGGACCAATACGCTGAAAGATCAGCCGCGGTCCGTGCAGGTAACAGCGGTGGGGCCTGGTAAAGGGGGGAGTTCGAGGGATGATGCAGAGGGAAAATGAAATAAATAATTAGTTTTCCCTCTGCATCGTCCCTTGAAATCCCCCCTTGCTGGGCCCCACCGCCCCACCGCTGTTACCTGCATGGACGGCGGCTGTAAAAGATACTTCCCTCTTCAGCCTCCCAGTCACCACCAACCTTACCATATTTCAAATAAACAATCTGCCACGTTCACCACCTTCTTGCAATTCCATAATTTCCATTAATCAAATTTACAGTATTCAGATTCACCTTTCTGATTAGTAGGGGCTTAGAAAACCTAGATAGTTCCTTACTTTCTCTCCATCCCTTTCTTGCTCAAACCCAATCGCCCACTGAAAATCTTTCCATAACATCATCTTGCGTCCTCCCAGATTTACTGCTGCTTATTTTTCTCCTTTCCACATCCTTTGACAATAATATTCTAACCCTTCTCAATCTCAGGATATCAAAAAGCCCCTTGCTGGTTGCACTATTGAGTGTGGTGTTATGAGCCCGCACCAATTTTCTCACAGCACTTCTCCACTAGCCACTGTGACTCAATGCCAACTGTAATCATTCTTTTAGAGTTTCTATTCCACCTCTCAACAAGGCCATTGCTCTGGGGATAATAAAAATATGATCTCATTTGTTCCACTCCATTCCTTCTTAAAAATCTATCATGGCATGAGACACAAACTGTACTCCATTGTTCTGTACTATGGTTTCCGGTATACTCTCTCTTTCTCATAGCTCCTTCAAAAACGTTATCACATCTTGAGTGGTCACCTGATCTGTGAACGTAACCTCAGGCCCCAGTGAATGGTAGTCATGGGGCATCCATTTTCTCATTTTCTATAGGTGGGTATGCAACCGTTATCTGTAATTTATCACTCCATACACAAGACAAGTAATCTCTCACCACTCTTTCAACATCCAGATCCAACCCTAGCTACCAGTATTCAACACTTACTCTCCGTTCATTCCACTATGTCCCTCACAAGCCAACAATAAAGTGTGACTCCTCAATGCCTCCAGCATCACCAACAACTGTCACCTCAGCAATACGTCACCCTCTAAAACTCTGTGCTTAAATTCCAAAACAACTCAACTATATTTATTTGAAGTCTTTTCCTTAGCTGGGCACCCATCAGACACATGCTTTATGACTTCTTGCAATACTTCATCATCTTTTACTGCCTGCACTCATTCCTCATGTGATATGCATCCTTCAGTGAGAATGCACAAGTTCATGGCAAGCCCTTCACCATCATCTTGAACTTCTTGGTTATCCACAGGTAACCTCAATAAACAGTCAGCCACCACATTTTTACTTCCCTGAACATACTCCATTTTATAAGCAAATTCCAGCAATCTGGGAACCCAACGCAAAATTCTAGCTGAAGCTTGGTAGCTGGTAAAAACATCCACAGAAGGATGATGGTCAGTACGAATCAAAAATTATTTCACCACACAATTGTTTTTAATGATTTACTGCCCAACAACTCGCCAAACCTTCTCTCTCAATTGTGGAATATATACATTCCGCACCCATCAATGGTTTTGCTGCATAAGCAATAGTAACTTCCTTACCCTTTTAAAGTTGTAATAGTACCACACCCAAACCCACAGCACTAGCATTGGTGCACACTATGCTCTTATGACACATCCCAAATGGTTTCAAAAGCCAGGGCAGAAGCTATATCCTTCTTCAGTTGCAAATTTCCTTCTCACATTTCATGCACCAGTCAAACTTGGCATTTTTTAACATTAACTTACGCTCGTTTCCTGTTCTGTCTGTAAATGTATGAATAAAATATCACTATAGGGGTTCTCTAGGGAGGAATTGTTACCATCCACTGTACCACTCCAAATAGTCAAAACCCACATAAAGATAACCGGATCCTTTATTAGTGTCCCCAGTGAATAGATTAAAATCAGCTAAGTGTGAAAATAGGCTCATGGATGGTCCCTATTAGTATATGGTCAACATGTTTCTGCCTTGTCACACCTAAAAGATTCTTGGCATTCCGCAGGACCAAAACGTTTTGTCACTCTGCTCAAAATTGTGAAAAAGAAAAAATAAAGAAAATGAACACTAATAAAGGATTGACTTCATCATCCAGGAGATATTTTTAAACCACTTTTTGATTGTTTGCACTCTGCCCCTCACTCAACCTAACATTGGATGACTTAAAACACCTCACGCTCCTCTCCTACGGGAGAGTCGTAGCCCACACTGGTTACCTTGCGGTCCCAGTGTGCAAGAGGGAACACACAGATGAAGCATGTCACCTTAGAGTGAGTGAGGGTTCTCGTCTTAACACATGTATGTGTCTTTCCCTTCACTCTCATAGAGAATTCTTGTTGCATAGTGTGGACACACGATCTGGTTGCCTTTATGTGGGTTTTGCAAATACATGAATGAATCATGAATAATATTTAGTCAATCCTAAAAAGGCTGTCAACTGATCCTTGTCCTTTGGTGATGGGGCATCCTCAATGGCCTTTACTAACTTTCTTTTTTGCAATACTTCTTTTTCATCTAGCCAATGCCCAAGATACTCAACTTCCTTAACACCAATCTTACACTTCTCCAATTTAATCATCAACCCTCTCTCCTGTAAAATTTTCAACACTTTTGGTAAAACTTCATTGTGTATCCCCTCACTCCCCCCATCAGCCAAAATATCTTCCTTTAAATAAGTCATGTTGCTTTGCTCCCTGAATGTTTGGAGCATTGCCCTCTGGAATACAGCCGAAGCTGATGTCAGTCCAAATGGCATACGTTTGAACAAGAAACCCCTTCAGGGGTGATAAAAGATGTAGATGGCTGGAGTCAGGATTTAAAGAAATTTGATGATATGCTGACGTCACATCTAAAGTCGAAAAATGTTACGCTCCAATGATCGTAGTCAGCATATCACTTATGTTGGGAAGTGGATGTCTGTCCACCCTTGTAGCTTTAGGTTGTATAGATCAACACACAACCTCAAATCTCCATTGGGTTTCTTTGCTAAAAACACTTGGGCCAACCATTTGTAAGCCTTGATAATATCATCCTCACACATTTTCTGTACTTCCCTCCTTAGAAGCTCTCTCATGACCTAACGCACACTACATGGTTTGTGCACCTTGGAACAAATGACTTCCTTTTACACAATTTTTTGCGCAAATCCCTTTAGCAATCCCAAGTCATTTTTAAACACACTAGGAATGTTTTCTTGACACATAGTATTACATAGCAGGTATACTATACGTCCATGCACAAACACGCCATAGAAATCTGGAACCTACTCGACTCTCTCTCGTCCGACATTGCCTTCTTAATGGAAACCTGGCCCAACACCTCCTCTGCCGCCTACATCAGAAACGCAATCCCGGACGGATACAAGATCCAGCGGAAGGACCGACAAACCCTACCAGGAGGGGGCCTCGCCATTGCCCACAAGAGCACCCTCCGCCTCACCAGGGAAACCTTCCCTGCCACTGAACACTTCAAGATCCAGACCACCCCCAATGACACACTCCAAAGGACTCTCATCTACAGGCCACCCAGACAATGGACTCTCTTCGCCACCACCATCACTGACTTCATTGCACCCCACGCCATCACCTCACTGAACTACATACTCATCGGAGACCTTAACTTCCACCTCGACAACCCCAACGACCACCACTGCACCATCCTCCTAGACAACCTCACCGACATTGGACTCAAACAACTCGTCACCTCACCAACCCACAGCGCAGGACACACCATCGACCCTATCTTCGCCTCAGGAAACAGCATGTACTTCAGCCACACAACACAACCGCCATAGACCGACCACCACTGGGTACACTTCACCGTCAACAAACCCAATGCACCCAAACGTGCCCCGCGCCCACCGCGGAGGAACTGGAGCAAGGTGATCGATGATCAACTTAACACCACCCTTGCCCTAAGCAACCGCACCTGGGCACCTGATGCTTATAGCGCAGCCAAAGGACTCCACACCTTGATCCCCAACTGCGCAGACGAGCTCACCCGCTATGCAACCACGGCAAACAGCGCCCCAGGAAAGCCGCCTGCTTCACTACCGATCTCCAGGAAGCCAGGCACACCTGCAGGCACCTGGAGAAGAACTAGAGAAACACCAAGACAACCGAAAACTGCTCCACCTACAAGGACGCCATGACGACCTACCACAACCAAATCAGAACCACCAAGAGGAATTTAATCCACAACAAAATCCTCGCCAACTCAAACAGCTCCAAGGAACTCTTCAGTGTCATTCAGAAATTCAACAACCCACGCAGCGTAACCACAGACATTGCCCCATCACAGGACCTCTGCGAAAAACTTGGAGCCTACTTCCACCTCAAAATCAATAACCTCTACGACGACTTCATCGCCCTCAGCCAGACCCCCACCCCCCAGAGACACCAGCCATCCCACCATTGAAAACTGCACACCCATCACGACCGAAAACACCACCTCAACCATGAAAGGCATCCACTTGGGGGCCCCCACCGACCCCTGCTCTTCTCACATCTACCATAGAGCCGCGGCTGCCATCGCACCTGAACTACAACGAGCCATCAACACCACCGTCAAAACAGGCACCTTCCCAGACGTCTGCAAACGCGCCAAAGTCAGGCCCCTGCTGAAGAAACCCACAGCAGACCTCACTGACCTCAAAAACTACCGGCCCATCTTGCTCCTCCCCTTTGCAGCCAAAGTTGCAGAGGAAACAGTCAACAGGGAACTAACACGGTTCATTGAAGAGAACGCCTTCCTCGACCTGTCCCAATCTTGATTCCGAAGCAACCACAGCCCTGAGACTGCCGAACTCGCCGCCACAGACGACATCCGCACCCTCCTGGAGCAAGGCCACTCCGCAGACCTTATCCTACTCGACCTATTGGTGGCCTTCAACACCATCTCCCAAAGCACACTAGTCGCGAGACTGCACGACGGCAAAATACAAAGAGCAGCCCTGGACTGGTTCCGATCATTCCTCACCGGAAGAAGCCAAATTGTCAGACTGCCACCCTTCCTCTCCGATCCCACGAAAATCACCTGCGGAGTCCCACATGGCTCATCTCTGAGCCCAACCCTCTTCAACATCTACATGGGCTCCCTCGCGGCCATGGGACTACACAGCCTCAACATCGTATCCTAGGCCGACAACACCCAGCTCACCCTCTCCCTCACCAAGGACCCTGCCAACGCCCTGCCAACGCCAAACTCAACTTCCAGAAAGCAATGCACGACGTCGCAGTCTGGATGACCAACAGCTGCCTGAAACTCAATGCCGTGAAAATAGAAGTCCTCATTCTGGGAACCACCCCCTAGGCATGGGATAACACCATGAACCGACAGGTCAATACCGTCACCTCCAGCTGCTTCAACACACTCCACATCCTAGGCAAGACCTTCAAATGGATCCCCACGAGTCAAGAAAGACGGTCACCCACACACTCATTACCAGCAGACTGGACTATGGAAACGCCCTCTACGCCGGCATCAACAAATCCCTACTCCACAGACTACAGACAATACAGAACGCCTCCACCAGACTGGTCCTAGGCCACCCCAGGCATGAGCACACCTGCCAACACCTACGTAGACTCCACTGGCTCTCCGTGGATAAAAGAGTCATCTTCAAGATCCTCACCCATGCCTACAAATGCCTACACAATGGCCCAAAATACCTCTACGACAGAATCAACTTCAACGTAACCAAAAGAAACCTCCGATCCGCCAACCTCACGCTGGCCAAAACCCCGTGCATCCACAGAGCCAGAGGAGGCAGAAGATCCTTCTCCCACATTGCAACCAAAACATGGAACGAGCTACCGGCAGTCATCAGGCGCGCTCCCTCCCTGAACACCTTCAGAAAAACCCTCAAGACCTGGCTGTTCGGCTAAGCAGATCTGCAACCCCCCCAGCGCCTCGAGACCCTCACGGGTTAGTAGCATGCTTAGGATCTTCTGATTGATTGATTGTTACGTTAGCTAATGCCCCTAACACCTGATAGGGGTGACTGGGGTCTAATTTTTGTAGAAAATCATTTTGTTGCGCCGCTCTCGCAAACTCGACCCATCCTTGACAATGTATAGCTAGGTCAAATGCCTCGGAATTCTAATGAACATCCCTCAAAGTACCCTACCAACTCAATCGTTTTTTCCCCGTAGGCCACTAGTTTGATGTCAGGCTCACTCAATTTATTACCCAGAAATTTAGCAAGATACTCTTCTCCTATCAAGGTGTAATGAACCCCTGAATCAGCCATCACTCGCTGCTCAACCACATCAATCATGATGGTGGAACAAGGGTGGTTTTTATCACCGGAAATCCTGACATCACCGATTGTAGTCCTCAATAGGACTCTCTGTATTACCATACCAATCACTTTGACAGAACCTCTTGACTTTGAATGTCCACCGTTCCCTTTACAGACTCTAGCTAAGTGTCCTTTCATTTTGCACTCTTGACACAATTGACGAATGGCAGGGCAACTGGGGTCAGTGGCTATGTGCTTTTTTAACCCACATTTATAACACAAGAAATTCCTCTCATTTCCAAAATGAGTTTGGAATGGTGGTGGTAATAACTATTAACTCGTAATATATTCAGTATTTCATTGGTTCAGTTTCCTTCCATGAAGCCCAATTGACAGCATCATCAGTGAAATAAAGAGGGGTGGCTAGTCTACAGCATCTATTTGGCATCCATTCCGAAATTGTCAGTTTCTCCAGTATGGCCTCTAGACCTGAAACCATTATTTTAAAGTCAGGTCCCTTTGTATTCTTCCACTGTGTATGAATGAAAAAGTTACGTTTTGGCTGCCAGTCAACTTTGTTGCACTGCATGCGGCAGTTGTGGATATGTTAGAGGAGTTGCCAGGCAACGCGTATCTGTCGATCGCTCCCGATTCAAGTATGTGTCACGCGACTCATTTGTGCCCACTAAGAAGCCTTGTGCTGGGTTAAGAGGAACTGCACACGTACCCACCCAAAACTGTATTCGCCAGGACGATGTTTTAGCGAAGTGACAGCATCCTTGTGAAGTGGAGGCCTGTGCTTCACAGTCACTCCAAAACACAGAAGGCAGCAGCAAACAGAAGTGGCAATGCTGCCTCTCTCATCAGTGATACAGTTCCTTCCACACCACAGCTGCCGGCTACCACAGATGCTCTCCTCTTTGCCTCCTCTTCATCACCAGTGATAAGATCCACTAGTACATGGAAGAAAGGTGGGTAAAGTATATATTTTTTTTATTGAAGTCCTCAGCAACAAAGAGGGAGCTCACAGCCAGTCACCAACCCTCTCGAGTTCATGAGAATGCTCGACAACATTTCCTGGAGAGCATTGGACAGCATTCACTCACAGGAAAATGCAACAATCGTGGTTTTCTTTAGCCTAACTTGCTGACATTTAACTTTGTCATTTGTTTTCTGGTGATAAAAGACATACTATTACAATATGGCGGCAATGTTTGTTACTGCAAGCACACCCTTACCCCATGATCTTCGACTTTTCCCCTCCTCCGTCCTGTCTCCTTTCAAATACCTTTAAGGCCGTTTTAAGCGGGTAGCCATGATGGTGCTAGCGTTTGTTACTGCAACATCATTGCTTGGTTTGGCTGTTGATTCTTACAACTTATGGTAACCGTTCAGCAGTTTCGACAGGCAGTATGAATGCATTTCAACTATGAACAAGATACACAAATAGGGGTGTGTCAAGCATCCTGGAACCGGTTTCGGGGCATCACTCCTCATCAGCCAGGCTAGCTTGAATCCAGTGACACATTGAGCCCCGAACCCCCGCCTGGGCATACTCAGTGCCCTTAGGGTGAGAAAGCAAAAGACACACAGATGATGGATGGAATGCAGAGCAAATCAAACATTCACTCCCAGTCAATAGATCTGGGTTAAATCGTTATTTTGCTCACTATGCCACCTCAGTTTAGACCTAGCCATATGTAAATCAGTCTTGACCCAGTGCCTCATGGGAACAGTCCAGCCCGAATTGCCAAGCCAGGTCCTCCCTGGACCGAAAACAAGCATTCTGGGACTGGTTTCCGGTCATCACCCTCATCAGCCAGGCTAGCTTGAATCCAGTGACACAGTGAGCTTGGGCAGTCCCACCAGATGTGGCGGAAATCTCCCTGCATACCACAGCCCCGCCAGCAGAGATCTGAGGTATCAGGGAAAATTCGTTTGAGCTTAGTGGGGTATAGATACCAATCTAGAGGTGTCTTATAGTGGGCATCGCGGAGTGCAATAGAGTGATTGTGACTAGTAATGTCTCCCCAAATATGCTTCCATTCTTCCCCTGTAATGTCTCGACCTAGGACCTGTTCCAGAAATGCATGTAGCACGCTCGGGGGGCCTGTGCGGTACTCAATAACAGAGCCAATAGGGAAGAAATGGCCCCTTTCATGGTACCCGCCTTACGAACTAAACACTCTATGGCCGTCAGTTCCCTAGTGGCTGCCGCCCGTACATGTGGTTACGTGGCCCAGTGTTTAAGCTGGAGGTAGTGATAGTGTTCGCTGTGAGGAATCTGGAAGTCTCTTTTACAGCTAACAAACGTTAGTATATCATAGTTGTGGAAGAGATCGGAGAGCTTAATGCAGCCGCCCTCCTTCCAACAATCAAATGGCCCTTCACGTAAGGCCGGGGGCTAGGCTGGGTTAAAGTGTATTGGTGTATAAGGGGAGGGGAAAGTGGTCTATCCCTGTCGCCTTGAAATGTGATCCCAAACGATGAGAGTAGTATGTGTGGGGGTGCTAAGATATGCATTTGCTGGTCTGTCTTTCTTAGGCTTCCAGAGGAAGTCCCAGATAGAGCGGCCCACTATGGCCTGGTCCATATGGAGCCAGTGTTTCTCTGATTCCCTTGCAGACCATTCCAAAACTACACGTAATTGTGCCGCTTGATAATATAATGTGAAATCTGGTAGAGCCACGCCCCCCTCTTTCCTCGGTCACCGCAGCACATGAATTGGTACACGAGCCCTCCCTCCTTGCCAAATAAAGTTGGTGGTCAGTGAACGTAGACGGGACAAAAATTCCCGGGGAAGCTCGATGGGGAGAGCTTGAAAGAGATATAGAAACTTCGGCAGGACTGACATTTTGACAGCGTTTATTCGCCCGAGCCAAGAGATGAAGAGCGGTTTCCATCTCTTAAAATCTTGTTGCATCTGGGATACGAGATCTGGATAGTTAGCTTTGTAAAGGTCCCCAAATATAGGCGTGAGATAGACGCCAAGGTAGAGGAGGGAGTGTGTCGCCCATTGGGAGGTAGTTGGGCCCCTTAGTCTCGTTGCTTCTGAATCAGAAAGTGTAAGGTTGAGAATGGAGGATTTGGTAAGATTAACATTAAAGCCCGCCACCAGTTCAAAACGGGCCAGCTCGTCCTGTACTGCCGGAAGGGAGGAGGCAAGGTCCCGGAGTGTTAGTAAAATATCATCTGTAGATAGGGATGCCTTATGGTCCGTACCCCCGAAGCGGATTCCCCGGATCTCTCCATTGGCTCAGAAGCTCTCGGCCAGGGGGTTGATACTGAGGGCAAATAAAAGGGGGAAAGCGGACAGCCCTGTCTAGTGCCCCTGCTAAGAGCAAATGAGAGAGACAGATGTCCATTGACTAGCACGCGCGATCTCGGGAGATGATAATTTACCCGAACCATGTGGAGCAATTTATCAGCGAAGCCAAATTTCCGCATAGTCAAGAAAAGGAAAGACCAATCCACCCTGTCAAAGGCCTTCTCGGCGTCGAGACCCACTAGTATTGCCGGGAAGTTACATTTAGAGACTTTCTCGATTAGATGTACAGTACGACGAATGTTGTCATGGGTTTGCTTCCCCGTTATAAAGCCGGTCTGACCAGGGTGTATTAGTTTGGGCATCAGGGTGTTCAGTCTGGCCGCTAGGATTGCTGAGTACAATTTCGCATCTAAGTTGAGTAGGGATATTGGCCTACACGAGGCACATTGTTAGGGATCCTTCCCTAGTTTGGGAATGACCGAAATTAGTGCTTCGGCCATGGAGTCCGAGACCCGAGAATCGGACGCAATTGCGTTAAAGAGGATGACAAGATGTGGGACCAGTTCTGACTTGAAGAATTTATAAAAGTGTGCAGTGAGCCCGTCGGGACCTGGGGCTTTGTGGAGTTTGAGTTTGGCAATAGCGTCTCTGACCTCCTCGTCGGTGATGGGGACATCCAGGGTCTCCGCGGTCATGGGTGAGAGACATGGAAGTTCGACCGTGTCCAAATATTGTCGTTGCAGGGCTATGTCAGGCGGGGCGCCTGAGTACAGATCCCCATAAAACTTTCCAAAGGCATTAGCCTTACGATCATCTGCATGTGTGATAGGACCCTCCTCATCCATTATACCCCCTATGAACTCTCGTTCCCTCTTTTCACGGAGTTGACTCGCTAGGTGTCTCCCCACTTTGTCTCCCTGAGCGTATGCTGTGAGCCTCAGTTTCAGCAGAGTGAATTCCGCTCTGTTTTTACAGATAGCGCGCAGTTTGCCTCTGAGCGCCGTGAGTTGCAGCTGAAGTGCATGCGTGGGGGCTGCCTTGTGGGCTTTTTCCACCTTTTCTAGCTCTCCCTCCAGCGCTACTCGCTCCCTCGTTCTCTGTTGATTCAGAGCCGCATTAAGTTGTATGCATTTGCCCCTTACCACTGCTTTGAAGGCGTCCCAGTTGTTTTGTGGGGAAGTGGCTTGTGGTGTGTTGTGTGTAAAGTATTCATTAATGGAGGAGTGCAATGCGGTGCAAAGGGTTTTGTCTCGGAGGAGCAAGCAGGGGAAGCACCAGCGTGTCGTGTCCGGGTTATTCCCACTCCAGGCTAGGACAGCAGAGATTAAGCTATGGTCTGAGATTGAAAGGGGTAGTATCTGGGCTGCCCGTAGACAGCCGACCAATTCTTGACTTATAAAAATGTAATCTATCCTGGAGTACGACTAGTGGACGTTTGAGTAATAGGTGAAGTCCTTGGTAGTAGGATTGAGTGTTCGCCATGAGTCGTGAAGACCTAACATGGACATTTTCTGTTTAACCCCTTTGGAGTGGATGTAACCCGATGTGTGTGGGAGCTGTCTAGTGCTGACTGCGATGTTGAGTTAAAATCCCCCAGGAGAAAAACTGGGCCATCTGTGAAGTTTCCGATCATGTCGAGAGCGGAGGACAAGAAAGCTGACTGCCCCGAGTTGGGGACATAGAGGGAAGCAAACATGCATAGCTTACCCCTGAGTCTCCCCTTCACCATCACAAGTCTGCCCTCCCAATCAGTTTTGAGAGCCTCATGTTGAAATTTGGCTGTGGTGCAGAAGAGCAGTGCTACCCCATTGTGCTTGGTGCCCGCTGAGGATCTATAGATCAGTGGATATGTTTTGTGGCACTGCGTGTGTCATCTGATTTCTTGAGGTGTGTTACCACATCAAATAGGTGATCATTGAGGTATTTACATATTTTCTAATGTTTTTGGGGCGAATTTAAACCTTTGATGTTCCAAGATGCAATATAAACCATTTACGCAGCTTTAACTCTCTCCGCCCGCTCGCAAAGCCACCCCTCAGATCAACACCCAACCGTCGTGACGTCCAGCCTTGAAGGAGCCCAGCTCCCCATCTCCACCCTTTTGTAACCTAAGCCCACCACTCCTGTGTAATTGTGTAAACCTACACCACACCACCACCGGAACCCCCCCAACACAACCCCAAAAACCTCTAGAGAAATCGTGCTGAGTAGCCAACGGGCACTCAGCAAGACACTCTCTTGAAGAGAGTACACCAATTATGGGCGATACGGGCAAGGCCTGTCCTCCCCGGTCACCTTGCTAAAGGAACGGAGAGAACAATCAACAATATCCTTACTATTTTATAATAACCATGTCGAAATAGTCAGTGTGTCAAAGCGCAGTCCGGGCTTAACTTTCACCACTGGCTCGTGACCGCAGCATGTTCGCCCCACAGACCCACAAGTGCCAACCTGGCATGTACAGATAAGATCTACGGTTCCCAGTTTATAGAGAGTCACTTAGCTTGTTGTTTATTCTTGGTAACTGTCTGCCACGCTTGAGTCCCTTTCCGAAGTTGGCTCGCATCATGTGCTTGACCTGGAGCCTCGTCAGTCTCAGGATCTAGTAGGCCCAAAAGGTGAAGGCCATCCCAGAGTTCCGTGACATGCTGCGGCTTGTTCTTGTGCTCGAAAGCGAGACCAAACGGGAAAGTCCAACAATAGCAGATCCCCTCCTCATGCAGTTTGGTGGTGACTGCCCAAAATGTCTGCCTCCGTGTCAGAGTTGAGGGTGCTAGGTCCTGAAAAAGCGCGCATTTGTAGCCCTGGAAGGAGGTTTCTTCTTTCTTTCGTGCAGCGGACAGGATAGCTTCCTTTGTTTTGAATGAGTGCAGTTTTACCAAAACATCACGAGTCTTGCGCCGTTCCCCCGTCAGCATGGGCCTGACTCTATTGACTCGGGCGATCTTCACCTTCAGTTGATGAGGTACCAGGAAGCCTGCGAAGAGACCGATCACAAACGGCTCGAGGTCAGGACCTTCCGCTCCCTCTTCCAGTTCTTGGATGCGTATGTTTTCCCTCCAGGCCCTATTTTCCAGGTCTTCCGCCTTCAAAATCACTTGCTGCAGTTGTGCCTGGAGGTTTTGCTGTGATGCATGCATTTTGGTTGAGCTAGAATCCAAGGATTGCATCTGCTCTTCGACTTCCAGCACTCGAGAGCCCACCGCGTCGACATCTTGGCGGAGCGACGCCATTTTCTCAGATAGATCAGCCCTAAGTTGGTCCAGCGAGGCATGGATGTCTTGTTTTATTTCCTGACAGAGCTCTGCTTTGCAGTCTCGCAGGGAGGCTAAAAGGTCTTCTCTGGTGAGGGCCATTGTTTTTGCCTGGTCTGGGTTGGTCTCGGGGGCAGGTTTGTCCGCCGGTGTGAAATATTGAGAGAATTTGTTTGTAGCCTTTTTGGGTGGCATAAGGGCAGAGCAATGCCTGAAGGTGCCGGGGACCCTCTGCAGGTTGTCGCCGCCTACCTCAAAACTTCCAGCCGTGAGATTGAACCTGGCAAGGGTGTTGCAACCGTGGATAAGTGCAAGTGGCGTGCTTTGGCGTGAGCCTCAGAAGGGATAGTGCATGGGTTGGAAGTCACAGCCTCTCTACGGATTTCACTGGGGAGACCGTGGCCCGCCCGCCATTCATGTCACAGTGATGGCGCCATCTTAGGGTCAGGCAGGCCTAGTTGTATTGGACTCCTCCTGGGCTGTTTAACTGCTTCAAAAAGAAAAAAATTATAGGGAGCACTGACCCATTTCGTGTCTTGTTGCGTTATCCACCCTTGGGACTCATGGTTTGGGCAGAAACCAGTGCAGCAGCTGGGCGTCTCTGGCATCTGGGGCTGCTTCCTACTTGGGGATCAATCCATACTGGAGGAAAACTGCCGGCTGGGCGAACAACATGCTGCCGTCCGCTCGTATCCGAAGCAGCACCACACCCACAGGATGCAGCCGTCTCCCCACAGGAGCGCCATTTTGCCAGTCTTGCCCGGACGCGGCCTCAGCACTTCTCCCGTCTGCACCGGGACGTGTCGGCAAACTCAGGAGCGGGTGTCGCGTTCTAGCTCAGCGCAGGTACGTGTCCGCTGTGGCCATGGGGGATCTGCCTCTCCGGCTGCATCAGAAATAGGCGAGAACAGCCAAGGGGGTCCGGAGCTGACACGGCTTACGACCGTTCAGACATCTTACTTGGCCACGCCCCCATTACTTCCACTTACTACCTTTTTAAGGACCATGCTTGGGTGTTCCTACAGCACTAAAGAAGTTTAGCAGGTGATACAAGTGTTGGCTGTTTCTGTCATATGTTTTGGGCATGGATGAATCTCTTGACGCCAATTTCCATTCTTTGACTAAGTCGAAAACTTACCAAAAGAGTTTGAAAGCCCTTTGTACTTTTCATATTTGGGTTGTATTACTTGGTGGGAAAGTAAATATTTTAAGAAGGGGTTGAAAAGTAGCAATTTTGCATTGTGGAAAGTGCTGCCCTGAGGGCGCAGCCCCAATTAAAATCTAGGAATACTACAGTGATATACCATTGTTAACACATATGCCCATAATGTATACATGCATAAATGCATTTTATACAGGATCAAGCAATGAGTTGTTCAAACCCGAAGAATAGATACACCTTATCTAATACATGATCACATCATTACCTTTCTAAAGCCAAAATCCTTGGCCTCTTGCTCCTTTATGTTAATGCGTATAGTTGCAATTATTTAGAATGAATGTGAGAAATTAAAGACACGCTACTACATCACAACATACACTGTATTCTTTTTTTACTTGGCGTATGCTTAAGTATTCACCTGAAAATACGATCGTGAATAAGGCCTGTTTTTGTATTTCTGTGTGGTCCATAGTACAGGTGGTGTGTGACAGAAGGTCAGTTTGATTTTACACAGTTTTTCAATAATTAAGATATATAACTTTGGCTTTTGATTATCCAGTACAGACATTAATATACATTGACGCGCAGTTCACGTCCTGGATTGAAAACTCCCTTGATACCGTTCTGCCCAAAAAACCGTATCTAAAACCCAGGAAAAAAGCCACCTCCCCGTGGTTTTCACACGAGGTCTGCCTCCTAAAGAAAAACTGCAAGAGAGCGGAAAGAGTATGGAGGAAAGATTTCGATCCCAACAGTAAAAGTGAATATAAACGGGCTATTCTCAACTACAAAAAAGCCCTCAAAAATGCTCAAACAGCCGTCTTTAATGATAAAATTAGTAAGGCATCCTGCTCGTCCAGAGAAACGTTCCAAATTATGAAAAAACTTTTAAAAACCCCAGAACCATCCTGCTCATTTAATTTCTCGGACAACCACTGCAATGAGTTAGCCACGTTTTTTGATAAAAAAATACAAAACATCCTCCAACATCTCCCCCCCCTTCCTCATGATGACCCCCCACTTACCCACTCATGGCAGACCCAGAACCCGAACACAGAACTTGATATGTTCTCTCCCATCTGTGAGTAAACCCTAAGGTCCATCCTTCAATCCCTCAAAAGCGGGTCCCCGCATGATCCAGCACCAGTCAGACACCTTAAACAAGTTGCTCCTACCATTCTCGCACCAATGGTGAATCTGATAAATTCCTCTATAGAAAGCGGATTGGTTCCGCCAAGCTGGAAGATGGCGGTAGTCAAAGCCTTAATCAAAAAACCCAATCTCGACCCCAGTAATCTTGCCAACTTTAGGCCAATTTCCCTTCTCCCATGCGTTAGCAAGATAGCTGAAAAGTTTATCAACAGCCAACTATCAAACTACCTGGAAATCAACGAATTGCTAAAACCGTCACAGACAGGATTCCGCCCGGGCCAAGGTACGGAAACAGCGATGGTGGCGGTTGTTGAGGAGGCTAGGAAGATCACTGATGCAGGAGGATCAGTGGCAGTGATCCTTCTGGACCTCAGCGCGGCATTCGACACCGTCAACCACAGTATCTTGGCTCAGCGGCTCAGTGACCTTGGTATCTCGGGGCTGGCCCTGTCGTGGCTAAAATCCTATCTTCACAACCGCTCTTTCCAGGTGGCGGAGGGCGACTTCATCTCCAGGGAGACTCCTATACGTTGCGGAGTGCCTCAGGGCTCCTCATTGAGCCCGACGCTCTTCAACGTGTATATGTCACCACTGGAAGGGATTGTCATCCCGTATGGTATCAAACTCCTGACCTACGCGGATGACACCCAGCTGGTTGTCTCCCTCAGCCGGCAGGATAATCCCACCATCGATCTCTATTCCTGCCTGGGGGACATAGTCAGCTGAATGAACTCATCCCACCTAAAACTCAACGGCGACAAAACGGAGATAATGGTGATGGGCAACCAGTCCCATTTCCGCCCGGAGTCTCTGTGGCCCCCATGCATGGGCCCGCCCCCAACCCCCAAAGCCGAAATCAAAAGCTTGGGGATTTGGCTCGATCACAATCACCCTAAACACCGAGGCAAGAAAAACTGCTGGAACCTGCCTTGGTCTCCTACGTACCACCCGCAAGATCCTTCCCCTGCTCCCTTTTCAGGCAAGAAAACTTCTCTAACAGGGTCTCATCTTGTCCAGACTGGACTACGGTAATGCTCTTTATCTCGGCGCACCTAAGAAAGTTACAGCCAGGCTACAGGTTGTGCAAAACGCTGCTGCTCGGATTCTTACCAACACTAAGATCCGCTGCTCTGCTAAACCAGCGATTAGAGCATTACATTGGTTGCCCGTGGAGCAAAGGGTGCATTTCAAGGCCTTGTGCCTAACCCACAAAATCCTTCCGGGAAAAGCCCTGTCAATCCTTAAGGAACTTGTTGTCCCGCATACCACGTCTAGAACTCTCCGATCTTCGAACGCCCATCTAACCCAAATTCCCAGGATAAAGAAAGCTCGCTCCGGAGGCCGGCGCTTTTCCTATCACGCGTCCAAGCTGTGGAACACCCTCCCGCTGGACCTTCGGGCCCAACACAATCTGCTGCCTTTCCGAAAGTTACTAAAGACATGGCTGTTCCCATAACCATCTGCTCCGCAATCGGCTGATCTCTCTGGTGCATCTTTTAGCGCTGGGACGCTCACGGGCAGCCATGCGCTCTAGAAATCTCATTACAATTACAATTCAATGAAATGGATCTATATCTCAACATAAAACGTTGATCATGTCAAGAAAATGATCCGAGATAGGTGTATAATAAATCAACCTTTATTGTTGCGATAACTTTTTATAGAAAAAGTGTTTCAACTGGTTCCAAAAGTGCACAATTACTGTGGCTAAATAAAATATGAAGGTGAATGATCTATTTCACAAGCTCATCTGACATGCGATTCAGGTGTTGTCCCTTTATAACCTTGGTGATAGAGAGACTGCATCAGTCCATGCTTTAGAGATGCCTCATACAACATGGAATGGTAAGGGGTTTTGTCAAATAACCTTGAATATTGTCTAGGCTGTTTTGAATACGAACCAGACTTCGAAGTTGAGTCAGAGGAAATAAGTTAGGAAAGGTGCTATGTACTAATAACAACATGTCCCCAATACAGTTTGTGCTTAATATATGAGATGTGGTGTACATCATAGCAAATTCCAAGATTCAGTACTCCCAAACTTAGTTGAATTGCATAATTTAGCAATACGCAAATGCCCAAGTGTGTTTGTTCATTAATTTACGTTCAGCAACTAGAGATGACCAAGATAGGCTTGTGGATATGAAGGGAAAGGACAACTTCGCAATATAATACATAACACACAGTTTACACATTTTAACATATTGACATATTTACATCAGAACATTACTTAGGAGATGCGAGGTCAATATTTTTTTTTTCTACTCATCTCATATGACCTCCGCAGCTATGGTACCCATTCGCTCCGGACCCTCTTATGCCAATAGCTTGGTGAATCCACTCTCAGCTGGTGTTCTTTACGAGGAGTGTACCCATAACACACCACTTGAGCTGACCAGATGTTTTTAATCATTGGGTCATTGTCCTCTCCCTGTACTCAACCCGATGTTCCATTATCCAGAAGATCCAAAATATCCCAGAACCGTCCCTTCTCTACGCTTTCCCTGTGAGCATTTACTCTTTGGTCCAATGCTCTAAAATATCTAACAGAGCTCCACCAAGCAGACCAAGTAGGGGGAGTCTTCTGGCGCCACAACTTACAAATCTCCCTCCTGGCCGGCAGAATCAAATAAAAAAACAACCTTTGTTTAGGCCCTATCGGGGCCAACACTCCCCCCAGTGCTGGAGTAAGACCAAATAATATGAGAGGTGGACTTACCTCTATATTGCAACCCAAGGCTCCGGAGATAGTCTTACCCACATCTACCCAAAATTCTTGTATCCTGGAGCAAGATGCAAATATATGGATATCATCCGCGTTCTGATGGCCACATCTTGTACAACTGGCTTCTCCGCCGCCCTTTATCTTGGAAAGCTTGAGAGGGGACCACTAGATTCTATGGAGTGTAAAAAGGTGGTTTTTCCTGAGTGCGGCAGATTTAATCAAGGGGTAAAGAATGTCTAAAGATACTTGCAATAAAGTTTCCAGATCTTCATTCGGCAAGTCACTCTCCCAGATTCTATAGGGTTGGTTCATCTTCTTATCTGTAGCTGCCAGGAGATGGTTATACCATTGTGCCACCTCTTTTTTCCTTGGAGGTAGGTCCTGTAGCTCACATTCCATGTTGTTATCATGCACGATTGGCCAGGATTGACAGTTACACCAAGAAGAAAGCGGGTAAAACTTAAACCTAGACAAAGTGCAATTGGTGGTGTGGTTCCAATATTCCCAGGGGTGGCATTTATCGCCCAGTACCAGATCTCTCCAAAGTACAACCCCTGCCTCTTTTAGTGGACAGGCAAGGGAATCCATAAGACACTCAGGTGTGCTAGGAGACACCTGAGATAGGAGTCATCAGCATACAATGCTAACTTTCGTGTATACCCATTAATCTCAAAGGGAACAATCTTCTTGTTTAGCCTTATACTCTGGGCTAGTGATTCTATATATAGATCAAATAAAATGGGGTAGAGGGGACAGCCCTGCCTAGTTCCCCGCCCAATCTTAACTACAGGAGAGAGGGTTCCATTAATCAGAATCTGAGCCCATGGAGATTTATATATTTCTTTCAGCACTAGCCTAAAACTATCAGGGAAGCCTAAGACCTTCAACACCCTATCTAAGAATAACCAATTCACACGGTCGAGGTCAATGGACCCTATTAAAGTCTGTGTTAAATCTGACATCTGGCGGCCAGGCAGGAAACCCTTTTGGTCCTGATGAATTATCGACCCAACAACTTTACTGAGCAGAGCATTTAAAACCCCAGCAAAAACTTTATAGTCCACATTAAGCAACGAAGCAACGAAATTGGTCGATATGACTGGCACTGAGCTGGATTCTTCCCTTGCTTTAAAATCAATGCGATAACTGCATTGCTCCAGGAATCAGGCAAAGGGGAAGTACCGTCTAGAATGCTGTTAAACAATTCCAACCAAACCGGCATGATCTCCTCTCTCAGAATTATATAAACCTCAATCGGAATTGCATCCGGACCTGCTGCTTTCCCCTTCCTCCCAGCATCTAAGATAGTTGAAATCTCTAGGCTTGTTGTTGCTGATGTAAAGAATTCCATGGCTACCCACGGGTAATATAGGGAGATATTTGTCTCTAAGCCATCTATCCATGTGATCTTCTGACACCTGGAGATGATCCTCATAAAGTTCCTGAAAAAATTGCGTGAAAGCAGATGCTATACTACCCTTATCCTCCAGGATTTGAGAGCCCCTTTTAATTTTAGTGATATAATTATTGGCTCTACCTTTCATTGCCAGGAGTTTGCCACAATTCTCCCCCTGTTCGAAGTCCCTCATTTTACTTATCTCCTACTTTTGACGTAGGATTTCCTCAGACCTCAGTTTAAACCTCAACTGCAATTCTTCAACTTTCTTAATTAAGTTTATATTATCCGCTCCAGAAGAACCACTAGCTTTTAAATCGGTCTCTGCCCCCGCTAAGTCGGTTTCTAGATCGGCTAAATCTTTTTTCTCAGCCCTGTCCCAGCCCACTACTGTGCCCTTTAATATCCCCCTCAGGCAGGCTTTAAAAGTATCCCACACCACATGTAAATTAGTTGAGCCTAAATTCTCCTTGGAAAAAACTGGCAGATTCTAACTTTAAAAAGCCCGGAGTTGAGGGCTGTAAAAGGAATCTTCTATTTAAGGTCCACCTTGTCGGAAATACTTCTGTAGGGAGTTCCAATTTCAGAAGTATAGCACCAAATGGATAGGGAGATATTCCATTGTGCGAATTTTGTCCAGATCGGAATGCTCCATAAACATGTAATCTATCCTTGAATAGTGGGAGTTCTTCTTGCTATAGAAGGAGTATTCTCTCTTCTCACCCATTTTTTCCGCCATATGTCAATAAGGTTAAAGTTTTTCAGCATGGCCAAGAGAAGGGTTTTAACCCGAGGCAATGCTACCTGATTTCTAGGGGTGGACCTGTCAAGTTTATTATTCAGAAGTATATTAAAGTCTCCCCCTAAAATCAAAGCTGAATCAAAATCTGCTAATGCAAGACATAGATTGTTCAGGGGGTGATGTCGTCATCATTAGGCCCATAATAGCTGACTATTGTATATTTAGCCCCCCGGCATTTGATTGCTACTATGACCCAACGCCCTTCCTTATCCACTTGAGCCTTGACTACTTCTACTCCTGAGTTGTTTTTAAATATTACAGCAGCCCCTTTTGAAGAGCATTGCTGATCTGTCGCTATGATCTTGTCGACCCATCTTAGTTTCCCATATAGTGTTAGACATTCTGACTGTGATAAATGCGTCTCCTGTAGCATTAAGATACTAGCTGTACTGTTTTTTAGGTATTGCAAAATCAGGCGCTGCCTGCCTTTCATCCTCAACCCATTCACATTCCAGGTTAATAGGTTAAGATGGAATTTCCCTCCCCTTGAGGGTCTATCCTCCATCACTGATTTGCCTTCCCACTCCACAGCAACTACAAACGCTGCAACTGGAGGCTATTATGTCACTAGAGATTGAGTTTTCACTTTTTTTTTATGTTTCCCAATGCTCCCCACCAAAAAACGTGATTGTTGTTAAGACCCACTACCAACCCACCAACCCAACCTCCCACCTGAGGGAACCCTCCCTGACTGTTCATCGGCAATAAATATTGCCTGTTCGGGCCGGGGCCCTCCGGCCTTAAAGAGAAAAAAAACAAGAAGGTGCCTAATGCATAGTGTCATAACAGTATGAAAGTATGAAACCCCCATAAAAACCAGATCAGCTGGTTTTAGCCTGCCTCAAGAAGGTATCCACTTCCTCTGGAAATCTAAAATTGTGGGTTTTGTTAACGCAAACAACTTTTAGAAAGGCCGGAAATCGCAGTTGTGTCTGTGCTCCCAACTCCCTCAATGCATCCATTCTCTTGCCTAGTCATAACCCCATTACCTGAGGATCATGGACTGAGAATTGGGGCCGCCTTGGAGCCGCCTTGCCTCGTCTTGCCTTGCCTTGCCTGCTTTGCTGGTGTGTTGGTGCCGCGAGAGACTCCGGCCCCGGCCCTCGGCCCTGGGGGGTTGTGAAGGAGGTTGCGTTTGCCAGTGGCCCGGTGGCAGTGGGCTGACCGGTGAACGCTAGGAGAGCTTTGCCACCACTTCCCTGCATCCCGCCCCGCTGAATATGAGCGGAGGCGCGAATACGTCGCGCACTGTATTTTAAACTGTATTTTAAACTGTATTTTAAACTGTATTTTAAACTGCCACTAACCTTTTTAAAGTTTGTGCAGGTTCTGACTTGATTCCTGTTTCCAGAGGCGGGCTGCTGGCTTGGGCTGGTTGTGCTTGCGGGCTCCCAGCGGCAGCGGGCGCCATCCTAGGTGGGCTGACTTTCTATCCCTGCCCTGCCACTCCCCCACCGCTCCGCCCATATTTAAACGGGCAGTATGTGTCAGCGCAGCGGACGAGAGCAGCGGGCGCGACGAAGGCGCGCCGGAGTTGCGCTTGAGTTAAGCCTGTTTGCGCCCGTCCGCGGCTGGCCGGGGCTGGGGGCACGAGATGCTGCCCGTCCAACTACGTATTCGCCATCTCAACTTTGCTCGTACTGGGCCCCAGGTGCCATCGACCCTTCAGTAACTATTCACTTGATGCAGCTTGGTTTGCTCACCTCCCCTCCTTACCTTCCCCCCAGGATCGTATCACATCTAGCTTCGCTACCTACTATGCCTCTCTTCACTCCCCCACCACCATTTGTCCCTCTTGCTCCGGTATTTAACACTTCGGCCACACTCCTAAACACTAGGTCAGCGGTTAACCATCATTACGAGCTATTCGATTACATCGATACCCATGAACCAGATCTCTTATTCTTAACAGAGACCTGGTTCAAGGCTGACTCCCTGCCCAATGTGTTAGCCGCATTGCCCCCTTCACATTCCGCCATTCGAGCGGACCGCTTAGAGGGCAAGCGGGGCGGTGGAGTGGCCTTAATAGCTCGGACTGATTTCAGCTTTCAGATTCTCCCCTCCCCTTCTATTCCTGACGTAGACTACCTTGTAGCCCGTTCGACTTTTCATCAGGTACCCCTCACTTTTGTTCTAATTTATCGCCCCCCCCAACCAACTCCCTTTTTTCTCTCAAGCATTCAGGCCCTCCTGGCTACTCTGGTGATTAACAACTCATCAGTACTAGTCTTAGGGGATTTTAATTTTTGGCCTAATGACCCTGCTGAGAGTCCTCAATCTAAAGAGTTCACCGACCTCATGATCAGTTTGAATTTCTCATAGCTTATTCACAGTTCCACTCACATACACGGCCACACGCTGGATCAAATCTGGGCATTGAATGTTCCGTCCACATCCCCTACAATATTCCCGTGCTCCTGGTCAGATCATTCCATTATTACCTTTTCCCTTGCTCTGGCCCTGATGGCCAAACCCCAGCTTCCCAAGAACACCTGGGTCAGGAAATGGGGCAAAACTGACATGCCTTCTCTCTGCTCGACCTTGGCCAAAACTAGTCCTGACCTTTCAGGCCTTGCAGCTACTTCCCATCTGGCCGCTATTAACAACTGGCTGACCCTGGCGGGTGATGAATTCGCCCCCCTGAGGCGGCTCACAGTCAAGAGGGCCCATGCAGCCAATCGGTGGTTTACTCTAGATCTAAAAGGAAAGAAATTAGCTGCAAGGAGAGCCGAGCGAGCTTGGAGAAGAACCTACAGCCCCGCGCTAAAGACAATTTATCTGTCTGTTTTACAAACCTATAAAAAGGGCATTTTTGAGGCCAAAACAGAGTTCTATACGAGCAGGATAATGGCAGCAGAGTCCCACTCGAAGGAAATCTTCTCTACGGTCCATGAACTGGCATCATCCAGCAGAGCTACGGCCACTATTCCCCCTTCCCAGTCCCTCTGTAACTCGCTCAACGAGTTTTTCATTGACAAAGTTGCCAATATTAAACTCAACATCTCCCCGCCCTCCCCTACATTTGTCAATCCCTCTCCACCCCCTACGGCCCTTAAATTGAATACCATTCCGTTGCTAACCAATGACACACTTCCCCCGCTGCTTCATCAGGTTAAATCGGGTTCCCCCCTGGATTTTGCCCCAGCCCATATCCTCAGGGAAATCTATCTAGCTTGCCCCACCCCACCCCTGACTCTTCTTAACGACTCGCTTAGAAAGGCATTGTCCCCAGCTCACACAAATCAGCGGTTGTCATTCCTATTATAAAAAAACCTGACGCCGACTCATCCTCCCCCTCCAACTACCGCCCTATTTCCCTTCTGCCCTACCTAGCAAAAGTTCTTGAAACTCACGTCACGATTACCCTGAGTACCCACGTAGAGGCTAACCATTGCCTCTCCCCTTGTCAAGCCGGCTTTCGCCCCCTGCACTCCACGGAGAAGGTAGTGATCTCAGTAATGGACGAGCTGCGTGAAGGTATTGACATCAACCTTCCGCAAGCCCTGATCCTTCTGGACCTGTCCACCGCCTTCGACATGGTGGACCACTCTATCCTCCTTAACCGTGTCAGGGCGGCGGGCATAGAGGGCTTGGCCTTCTCATGGCTTGAGTCCTTCCTGGCCGGGAGAGCTCAAGCGGTCCATCTGGCTGGCTTCACTGCGGCCTCCCGTAAGGTGGAGTGCGGGGTCCCTCAGGGCTCATCACTTTCCCCTCTTCTATTTAATTTATACATTTACCCCCTTATTTTTATTTTACAACAGCTGGAGGTCACGGTGTTTAATTACGCCGATGACCTCCAGCTAATCTTCAACCTTTCTCACTCATCTTCATCCGCCCAAAATGTCCAGACAGTCATGACGTTCATTCAGGATTGGATGAACTGCAACCACCTCAAACTCAACCCGGACAAGACCGAGCTGGTCTTGACCGGAGGTGGTTGCAGTCCGTGGTCTCCCTCCTGTTGGCCCCTGTCACTTGGTGTCCCCCCACTCCCCGTACCTAAAGTTAAAACTCTTGGGATTTTCCTGAACTCACAACTTTCTGTTCATTCACAAGTTGGTTCAGTGGTCTCTTCTTGTTTTTTTTCCCTTAGAATAATTAGGAAAGTCTCCCGCTTCTTTTCTCCCTCTGCTTTAAAAATTATTGTGCTGGCCATGGCATTATCGCGTATCGATTATGGCAACATAATCTATAATGGGGCTCCTGCCTATGCGATCCACCGCTTGCAGTTGGTACAGAACCAGGCTGCTCGCCTGATCCATGGGCTACCTAAATACCATCGGGCCACTCCACTGCTCAAAGCACTACATTGGCTTCCGGTGAGAGAGCGCGCCCTTTTCAAACTTGGCTGCCTCACTTTTCAGGCTAGGTCGGGTACTGCCCCCGAGTTCATATGCTCAGCTATTAAGCCCTACCTTCCGGGCAGAGAACTTCGCTCCACTCATATGGCTCTTTTAGCTACCCCCCGTTTTAAGAAACAGAAGTCTGGTGGAGCGAAGTTCGCTGTTCTTGCTCCAGTCTTCTGGAATTCCCTTCCTGCTGCCCTTCGCACATCGCCTTCCTATTTACAGTTTCGGAAGGATCTCAAACCCTTCCTATTTGTGCGAGCTTACACTGCCTAGCCCTTCCAGCTGCTGCCGTCCACTGCATCACACATAGCGCCATGAAACCGCTTGGTAAAAGAGCGCTCAATAAATGTTTTTAAATTAAATTAAATTAAATTCCCATCTTCTATCCTCTGTGACCCGGGATATGTCTGACCTGACCCTGAAAGTGACATCTTGAACCTGAATGGACTTAAGTTTTAAAGCAGCCCCTAACAATTGCTCCTTTAACAGATAGGACTGAAAATGGATTAAAACTTTTCTGGGCTTTTTCTGGGCCAGGTTCAACTTGAATGGACCCCTATGGATTCTCTGGATCTCGGACTCCCAGGTAGTAGGTGTGGCGATTTGCGGGAAGGCTTCACTCAAAAGATTAATAACAAAAACTTTTAGATTATCTCCTTCTAGACCTTCCCTTAGATCTAAAATTCTTATGTTGTTCCGTCTCGAGATATTTTCCAACCTCTCCAACCTCTCTGTCAAATACCGTTCTTTGCCCCTCAATCTCTGCACCTCATTGGAGTTTTCTCTAACTTCTGAACCCAATTCCTCCACTTTGGACTCTAGGATCTCAGTTCTGTGAGTCAGTTCTACAAGATTTTCCTCTAAACTGTTACAGGTATCTTGTATCTTCTTTTGGTTTGATTCTGAGGTAGAAAATCGTACTCCAATCTCAATAGACAGCTGCCTTAACATCCCATGTAATGAATCTGGACTTTGAGATTGAGATTGGGATTGAACTTCAAGAGTTTGGGGGGTTGATGGTAAACCCTCTGGAACATCCGATTCAATCTGGCTCCCCCCGTCATCCGAGGAAGCCCTCAGGGGCTCACTAAGCAGGGAGTACCGATTATAGACGGCAATTACAGCCAGCAAATTCTGGCGCTCTTCTGCCGGTGGAGCCATTACTTGGTTTGTCTCATCCTGGGGCTTAGACTTCCCCATAACCTGAGCATTAGGCATAAAGTATGATCGAAGGGAAGGAGTAACTTTAACTGGGCAAAGATTTTTTTTTTCCTAGAGTTCACAGGAGTGGGCTTCCCAGTTTCACCTACTCTGCTAGTCAGTTTCTTTTGTTTGGGTTTCGCTGTTGTCGCAGAGACCGCTATTGCTTGACAGGATTGGCGGGGATGTTCAGCGACAGGCCCACTATTTAAAAATGTTCGTGATCTCAGTTTATATCTTTTCCGAAGGGGCGGCTCTGGTCTCTTTGATTTAGCCAAACCGTTCTTAGCGGCTCCAGTCTCTTTATTTTCTAGGTGGCCAGCTGGCTCCATAAGATGGTAAGTAGTCTCATCCCCAGTCTCCCTTACATTGACGGCTCCCTCACCCTTCACAGATTGTATGGGATAATACAACCTTAAGGCATCCAGGCTCCCTAAATAGCCTAGATAGCCTACTCTTCCGGAGGGGCCTAATTCGCCCCCCAGATCAACCTGCGAGTGATAAAGACCCTTTTGTCTGAGTGTGAGGGGGAAGCGGGGGGTAAAGCTATATTGCCAATCACATTGGCGCCAGACACGCCGGTGTTCCGCCAATGCTCCTGCCGCTCTAGAAAAGAGCAACTCCCCATGCATTCAGAGAAACCTCGTGGCTGACGGCTCACCGATGTAATGGTGTAACCCCCCCCCCCAAAAAAAAACACACATAAAAAAAACACTAGCTTTCAACTCAGGCACAGGATATAATAGGCTGTAATGGAGTGCAAGAGGGGGCAAAGGTAATATAAACTAAACAAAACAAAACAAAACCACAAGCACAGAAGCGGTGCTGAAACTACAGGGTCAAAGAATGTGCCCAGAAAACAAACGAAGCCTAAACCCTCTCTGATCCAGTACTGACTCTGGAATCCTACCCTCCCCCGTCACCCAATGCCGCCAACCCTGGCCCAGGACCTGAGCCCCAGCTCCTATCTGCTCACCAGTCTGGTCACCAGTCTTTCATTCAGCCGACTGCCCCTCCAGAGATCCAGCTGCAATGAACGCGCAGGACGAAAGGACGAGAGGACGAGAGGGGGAGCCGAAGAGAAGGAGAGCCAAGCAAAGCCGAGCAGGGCCAAGGAAGCCCGCCACGGCCGCCCCGTACGCAGGACCGAGCAGAGCTGACGGAACAGCCAATGCTCCAGGTCTCCAGGTCTCCACACAGCTCCGCCGGTGCCGGTGCCGAACAATCAGGCACAGCGGAGGAACAAATACCCGAACCTCCAAAAAGGTAAGCAGACAATATCCAGCTATTTCTCTTTTTCAGAAAAGGGGGTAACGGAAAGTTCGAGGTATAATTATCTCAACTAAACCGCATTATGCAACATCTAATGCTAACAACTACGGCCGGAGAGGACACGACCCGCGACCTGCTCTCTAGCTGGCCACCATGCTCCCTGCCGTGAGGTCTTGGGTGTTCCTACAGCACTAAAGAAGTTTAGCAGGTGATACAAGTGTTGGCTGTTTCTGTCATATGTTTTGGGCATGGATGATTCTCTTGACGCCAATTTCCATTCTTTGACTAAGTCGAAAACTTACCAAAAGAGTTTGAAAGCCCTTTGTACTTTTCATATTTGGGTTGTATTACTTGGTGGGAAAGTAAATATTTTAAGAAGGGGTTGAAAAGTAGCAATTTTGCATTGTGGAAAGTGCTGCCCTGAGGGCCCCGCCCCAATTAAAATCTAGGAATACTACAGTGATATACCATTGTTAACACATATGCCCATAATGTATACATGCATAAATGCATTTTATAGAGGATCAAGCAATGAGTTGTTCAAACTCGAAGAATAGATACACCTTATCTATTACATGATCACATCATTAACTTTCTAAAGCCAAAATCCTTGGCCTCTTGCTCCTTTATGTTAATGCGTATAGTTGCAATTATTTAGAATGAATGTGAGAAATTAAAGACATGCTACTATATCACAACATACACTGTATTCTTTTTTTATTTGGCCGTATGCTTAAGTATTCACCTGAAAATACGATCGTGAATAAGGCTTGTTTTTGTATTGTCTGTGTGGTGCATAGTACAGGTGGTGTGTGACGGAAGGTCAGTTTGATTTTACACAGTTTTTCAATAATTAAGATATATATTTTTGGCTTTTGATTATCCAGTACAGACATTAATATACATTGATTCAGCATTCAATGACATGGATCTATACCTCAACATAAAACGTTGATCATGTCAAGAAAAAGATCCGAGATAGGTGTATAATAAATCAACCTTTATTGTTGCGATAACTTTTTTATAGAAAAAGTGTTTCAACTGGTTCCAAAAGTGCACAATTACTGTGGGTAAATTAAAATATGAAGGTGAATGATCAATTTCACAAGCACATCTGACATGCGATTCAGGTATTGTCCCTTTATAACCTTGGTGATAGAGAGACTGCATCAGTCCATGCTTTAGAGATGCCTCATACAACATGGAATGGTAAGGGGTTTTGTCAAATAACCTTGAATATTGTATTTTTTGTCTCGGCTGCTTTGAATACGAACCAGACTTCGAAGTTGAGTCAGAGGAAATAAGTTAGGAAAGGTGTTATGTACTAATAACAACATGTCCCCAATACAGTTTGTGCTTAATATATGAGATGTGGTGTACATCATAGCAAATTCCAAGATTCAGTACTCCCAAACTTAGTCGAATTGCATAATTTAGCAATACGCAAATGCCCAAGTGTGTGTGTTCATTAATTTACGTTCAGCAACTAGAGATGACCAAGATAGGCTTGTGGATATGAAGGGAAAGGACAACTTCGCAATATAATACATAACACACAGTTTACACATTTTAACATATTGACATATTTACATCAGAACATTACTTAGGAGATGTGAGGTCACTATTTGGTTTTTTTTTAATTTGGTTTTTTTTGGACTTATCTCATATGACCTCCGCAGCTATGGCACCCATTCGATCCGAACCCTCTTATGCCAATAGCTTGGTGAATGCACTCTCAGCTGGTGTTCTTTACGAGGAGTGTACCCATAACACACCACTTGAGCTGACCAGAGGTTTTTAATCATTGGGTCATTGTCCTCTCCCTGTACTCAACCCGATGTTCCATTATCCAGAAGATCCAAAATATCCCAGAACCGTCCCTTCTCTACGCTTTCCCTGTGAGCATTTACTCTTTGGTCCAATGCTCTAAAATATCTAACAGAGCTCCACCAAGCTGACCAAGTAGGGGGAGTCTTCTGGCGCCACAACTTACAAATCTCCCTCCTGGCCAGCAGAATCAAATAAAAAAACAACCTTTGTTTAGGCCCTATCGGGCCAACACTCCCCCCAGTGCTGGAGTAAGACCAAATAATATGAGAGGTGGACTTACCTCTATATTGCAACCCAAGGCTCCGGAGATAGTCTTACCCACATCTACCCAAAATTCTTGTATCCTGGAGCAAGATGCAAATATATGGATATCATCCGCGTTCTGATGGCCACATCTTGTACAACTGGCTTCTCCGCCGCCCTTTATCTTGGAAAGCTTGAGAGGGTACCAGTAGATTCTATGGAGTGTAAAAAGGTGGTTTTTCCTGAGTGCGGCAGATTTAATCAAGGGGTAAAGAATGTCTAAAGATACTTGCAATAAAGTTTCCAGCTCTTCATTCGGCAAGTCACTCTCCCAGATTCTATAGGGTTGGTTCATCTTCTTATCTGTAGCTGCCAGGAGATGGTTATACCATTGTGCCACCTCTTTTTTCCTTGGAGGTAGGTCCTGTAGCTCACATTCCATGTTGTTATCATGCACGATTGGCCAGGATTGACAGTTACACCAAGAAGAAAGCTGGTAAAACTTAAACCTAGACAAAGTGCAATTGGTGGTGTGGTTCCAATATTCCCAGGGGTGGCATTTATCGCCCAGTACCAGATCTCTCCAAAGTACAACCCCTGCCTCTTTTAGTGGACAGGCGAGGGAATCCATAAGACACTCAGGTGTGCCAGGAGAGTCCCAAACCGGCGCCCATTCGCTATAATACGATAGTCCCAAGCAGTTTCGGCAGTCTGACCAAAGCCTAGCTGCCAAACGCGGAGTCTTTAAGCGAATTTTTTTGAAAAATATTGGAGAGCCGAATTTATACATAAAACCTGACTCCTCTCCCCTACTAGCATAGCTTTAAACATGCAACCTATCAATGAACTGTCGGGGGAGAGCAGTAGCATTCTACAATTCTTTAATTGGTAAGCCCAGCAATACAACTGGAAATCTGGAAGGGCCACCCCCCTCGCTGAAGCTTGCGCCTGAGTTTTTTCCAAGATAGCCGGATCGCTTTATTGGCCCAGATAAAGGAGGAAATCTTGCACTGGATTTTGAGGATATCTGGTTTAAGAAACTCCAATGGGATGTTATTAAAGAGATACGTATACTTGGGGAGTACACACATCTTGATTAGGTTGACTCGTCCATACAACGATAGTGGGATACTTTGCCATCTTTTAAGTAAGATATCAACTTCCTTTTTAGACTCTATCTAGGTTGGTCTTGGGGATTTTGGCGAGGTCTTGAATAATTATGACTCCTAAGTATCTAAGGGGCATATTATTAAGACAGGCGATAAAATTATCGCCGCTTTAGCGGCAGAAAACTGCCGCTAAAACAGCGATAATGGGCTTGATAATATGCTCTATGGAATTCCAATTGAAGCCCATGTTAAATGTGAAGGATGTCTAACATGGACTTCAATTGGAATTCCTTAGAGCATATTATCAAGCCCATTATCGCCATTTTAGCGGCAGTTTTCTGCCGCTAAAGCGGCGATAATTTTATCACCTGGCTTGATAATATGCCCCTAAGTTCTTTAGCAAAAATCCCCATCAGGTCATTGATGTTCCAGGCCATGATCTCGGTTTTCTCATTATTTATCTCGTAACCTGACAGATTTCCAAAGGTTTGGGCTTCAACCTCAAGCTCTGGGAGTGTAGTGCTAACATTAGATGATAGGAGGATCAAGTCATCAGCATACAATGCTAACTTTCGTGTATACCCATTATTCTCAAAGGGAGCAATCTTCTTGTTTAGCCTTATACTCTGGGCTAGTGGTTCTATATATAGATCAAATAAAATGGGGGAGAGGGGACAGCCCTGCCTAGTTCCCCGCCCGATCTTAACTACAGGAGAGAGGGTTCCATTAATCAGAATCTGAGCCCGTGGAGATTTATATATTTCTTTCAGCACTAGCCTAAAACTATCAGGGAAGCCAAAGACCTTCAACACCCTATCTAAGAATAACCAATTCACACGGTCGAAGGCCTTGGCTGCGTCAACAGTGATGATTGAAAGGGGAAGGCCCAATGTCGAAGCAAGGTCAATGGACCCTATTAAAGTCTGTGTTAAATCTGACATCTGGCGGCCAGGCAGGAAGCCCTTTTGGTCCTGATGAATTATCGACCCAACAACTTTATTGAGCTGAGCATTTAAAACCCCAGCAAAAACTTTATAGTCCACGTTAAGCAACGAAATTGGTCGATATGACTGGCACTGAGCTGGATTCTTCCCTTGCTTTAAAATCAATGCGATAACTGCATTGCTCCAGGAATCAGGCAAAGGGCAAGTATCATCTAGAATGCTGTTAAACAATTCCAACCAAACCGGCATGATCTCCTCTCTCAGAATTATATAAACCTCAATCGGAATTGCATCCGGACCTGCTGCTTTCCCCTTCCTCCCAGCATCTAAGATAGTTGAAATCTCTAGGCTTGTTATTGCTGATGTAAGAATTCCATGGCTACCCACGGGTAATATAGGGAGATATTTGTGTCTAAGCCATCTATCCATGTGGTCTTCTGACACCTGGAGATGATCCTCATAAAGTTCCTGAAAAGAATGCGTGAAAGCAGATGCTATACTACCCTTATCCTCCAGGATTTGAGAGCCCCTTTTAATTTTAGTGATATAATTATTGGCTCTATCGACCCTACCTTTCATTGCCAGGAGTTTGCCACAACTCTCCCCCTGTTCGAAGTCCCTCATTTTACTTATCTCCCACTTTTGACGTAGGATTTCCCCAGACCTCAGTTTAAACCTCAACTGCAATTCTTCAACTTTCTTAATTAAGTTTATATTATCCGCTCCAGAAGAACCACTAGCTTTTAAATCGGTCTCTGCCCCCGCTAAGTCGGTTTCTAGATCGGCTAAATCTTTTTTCTCAGCCCTGTCCCAGCCCACTACTGTGCCTTTTAATATCCCCCTCAGGCAGGCTTTAAAAGTATCCCACACCACATGTAAATTAGTTGAGCCTAAATTCTCCTGGAAAAAACTGGCAGATTCTAACTTTAAAAAGCCCGGAGTTGAGGGCTGTAAAAGGATTCTTCTATTTAAGGTCCACCTTGTCGGAAATACTTCTGTAGGGAGTTCCAATTTCAGAAGTATAGCACCAAATGTATAGGGAGATATTCCATTGTGCGAATTTTGTCCAGATCGGAATGCTCCATAAACATGTAATCTATCCTTGAATAGTGAGAGTTCTTCTTGCTATAGAAGGAGTATTCTCTCTTCTCACCAATTTTTTTTCGCCATGTGTCAATAAGGTTAAAGTTTTTCAGCATGGCCAAAAGAAGGGTTTTAACCCGCGGCAATGCTACCTGATTTCTAGGGGTGGACCTGTCAAGTTTATTATTCAGAAGTATATTAAAATCTCCCCCTAAAATCAAAGCTGAATCAAAATCCGCTAATGCAAGACATAGATTGTTCAGGGGGTGATGTCGTCATCATTAGGCCCATAATAGCTGACTATTGTATATTTAGCCCCCCGGCATTTGATTTCTACTATGACCCAACGCCCTTCCTTATCCACTTGAGCCTTGACTACTTCTACTCCTGAGTTGTTTTTAAATATTACAGCAGCCCCTTTTGAAGATCTGTCGCTATTATCTTGTTGGCCCAGCTTAGTTTCCCAAATAGTGTTAGACATTCTGACTGTGATAAATGCGTCTCCTGTAGCATTAAGATACTAGCTGTACTGTTTTTCAGGTATTGCAAAATCAGGCGCTGCCTGCCTTTCACCCTCAACCCATTCACATTCCAGGTTAATAGGTTAAGGTGGAATTTCCCTCCCCTTGTGGGTCTATCCTCCATCACTGATTTGCCATCCCACTCCACAGCAACTACAAACGCTGCAACTGGAGGCGATTATGTCACTAGAGATTGAGTTTACACTTTTTTTTTTTATGTTTCCCAATGCTCCCCACCAAAAAACGTGATGTTTGTTAAGACCCACTACCAACACCCCAACCCAACCTCCCCCCTGAGGGAACCCTCCCTGACTGCTCATCGGCAATAAATATTGCCTGTTCGGGCTGGGGCCCTCCGGCCTTAAAAAGAAAAAAAAAAAAAAAGAAGGTGCCTAATGCATAGTGTCAATAACGGTATGAAAGTATGAAACCCCCATAAAAACCAGATCAGCTGGTTTTAGCCTGCCTTAAGAAGGTATCCACTTCCTCTGGAAATCTAAAATTGTAGGTTTTGTTAACGCAAACAACTTTTAGAAAGGCCGGAAATCGCAGTTGTGTCTGTGCTCCCAACTCCCTCAATGCATCCATTCTCTTGCCTAGTTCCCATCTTCTATCCTCTGTGACCCGGGAAATGTCTGACCTGACCCTGAAAGTGACATCTTGAACCTGAATGGACTGAAGTTTTAAAGCAGCCCCTAACAATTGCTCCTTTAACAGATAGGACTGAAAATGGATTAAAACTTTTCTGGGCTTTTTCCGGGCCGGGTTCAACTTGAACGGATCCCTATGGATTCTCTGGATCTCGGACTCCCAGGTAGTAGGTGTAGCGATTTGCGGGAAGGCTTCACTCAAAAGATTAATAGCAAAAGCTTTTAGATTATCTCCTTCCAGACCTTCCCTTAGATCTAAAATTCTTATGTTGTTCCGTCTCGAGATATTTTCCAACCTCTCCAACCTCTCTGTCAAATCCCGTTCTTTGCCCCTCAATCTCTGCACCTCATTGGAGTTTTCTCTAACTTCTGAACCCAATTCCTCCACTCTGGACTCTAGGATCTCAGTTCTGTGAGTCAGTTCTACAAGATTTTCCTCTAAACTGTTACAGGTATCTTCTATCTTCTTTTGGTTTGATTCTGAGGTAGAAAATCGTACTCCAATCTCAATAGACAGCTGCCTTAACATCCCATGTAATGAATCTGGACTTTGAGATTGAGAACGGGATTGAACTTCAAGAGTTGGGGGGGTTGATGGTAAGCCCTCTGGAACATCCGATTCAATCTGGCTCCCCCCGTCATCCGAGGAAGCCCTCAGGGGCTCACTAAGCAGGGAATACCGATTAGAGACGGGAATTACAGCCAGCAAATTCTGGCGCTCTTCTGCCGGTGGAGCCATTACTTGGTTTGTCTCATCCTGGGGCTTAGACTTCCCCATAACCTGAGTATTAGGCATAAAGTATGATCGAAGGGAAGGAGTAGCTTTAACTGGGCAAAGATTTTTTTTATTCCTAGAGTTCACAGGAGTGGGCTTCCCAGTTTCACCTACTCTGCTAGTCAGTTTCTTTTGTTTGGGTTTCGCTGTTGTCGCAGGGACCGCTATTGCTTGACAGGATTGGCGGGGATGTTCAGCGACAGGCCCACTATTTAAAAATGTTTGTGATCTCAGTTTATATCTTTTCCCAAGGGGTGGCTCTGGTCTCTTTGATTTAGCCAAACCGTTCTTAGCGGCTCCAGTCTCTTTATTTTCTAGGTGGGCAGCTGGCTCCCTAAGATGGTGAGTAGTCTCATCCCCAGTCTCCCTTACATTGACTGCTCCGTCACCCTTCACAGATTGTATGGGATAATACAACCTTAAGGCATCCAGGCTCCCTAAATAGCCTAGATAGCCTACTCTTCCGGAGGGGCCTAAATCGCCCTCCAGATCAACCTGCGAGTGATAAAGACCCTTTTGTCTGAGTGTGAGGGGGAGGGGGGGGGGGGTAAAGCTATATTGCCAATCACATTGGCGCCAGACACGCCAGGGTTCCGCCAATGCTCCTGCCGCTCTAGAAAAGAGCAACTCCCCATGCATTCAGAGAAACCTCGTGGCTGACGGCTCACCGATGTAATGGTGTAACCCCCCCCCCCCAAAAAAAAAACCACTAGCTTTCAACTCAGGCACAGGATATAATAGGCTGTAATGGAGTGCAAGAGGGGGCAAAGGTAATATAACCCCTTCAGCGCGGCGCGGATTACCGTGCTGTGCTGAAGGGTTCTTGCGCGGGCGGGGCCGTGACGGAGCGGTTCCGTCATGCGCACAGCGCGACCGACGCGCATGACGGAACCGCTCCGTCACAAGCATCGAAAGGGATAAACTAAACAAAACAAAACAAAACCACAAGCACAGAAGCGGTGCTGAAACTACAGGGTCAAAGAATGTGCCCAGAAAACAAACGAAGCCTAAACCCTCTCTGATCCAGTACTGACTCTGGAATCCTACCCTCCCCCGTCACCCAATGCCGCCAACCCTGGCCCAGGACCTGAGCCCCAGCTCCTATCCGCTCACCAGTCCGGTCACCAGTCTTTCATTCAGCCGACTGCCCCTCCAGAGATCCAGCTGCAATGAACGAGCAGGACGTAAGGACGAGAGGACGAGAGGGGGAGCCGAAGAGAAGGAGAGCCGAGCAAAGCTGAGCAGGGCCAAGGACGCCCGCCACGGCAGCCCCTTACGCAGGACCGAGCAGAGCTGACGGAACAGCCAATGCTCCACCCCCTGCTCCAGGTCTCCACACAGCTCCGCCGGTGCCGGTGCCGAACAATCAGGCACAGCGGAGGAACAAACCCACGAACCTCCAAGAAGGTAAGCAGCCAATTTTCAGCTATTTTTCTTTTTCAAAAAAGGGGGTAACGGAAAGTTCGAGGTATAATTATCTCAACTAAACTGCATTATGCAACATCTAATGCTAACAACTACGGCCGGAGAGGACACGACCCGCGACCTGCTCTCTAGCTGGCCACCATGCTCTCCGCCGTGAGGTCTTGGGTGTTCCTACAGCACTAAAGAAGTTTAGCAGGTGATACAAGTGTTGGTTGTTTTTGTCATATGTTTTGGGCATGGATGATTCTCTTGACGCCAATTTCCATTCTTTGACTAAGTCGAAAACTTACCAAAAGAGTTTGAAAGCCCTTTGTACTTTTCATATTTGGGTTGTATTACTTGGTGGGAAAGTAAATATTTTAAGAAGGGGTTGAAAAGCAGCAATTTTGCATTGTGGAAAGTGTTGCCCTGAGGGCCCAGCCCCAATTAAAATCTAGGAATACTACAGTGATATACCATTGTTAACACATATGCCCATAATGTATACATGCATAAATGCATTTTATAGAGGATCAAGCAATTAGTTGTTCAAACTCGAAGAATAGATACACCTTATCTATTACATGATCACATCATTACCTTTCTAAAGCCAAAATCCTTGGCCTCTTGCTCCTTTATGTTAATGCGTATAGTTGCAATTATTTAGAATGAATGTGAGAAATTAAAGACATGCTACTATATCACAACATACACTGTATTCTTTTTTTATTTGGCCGTATGCTTAAGTATTCACCTGAAAATACGATCGTGAATAAGGCTTGTTTTTGTATTGTCTGTGTGGTGCATAGTACAGGTGGTGTGTGACGGAAGGTCAGTTTGATTTTACACAGTTTTCAATAATTAAGATATATATTTTTGGCTTTTGATTATCCAGTACAGACATTAATATACATTGATTCAGCATTCAATGACATGGATCTATATCTCAACATAAAACGTTGATCATGTCAAGAAAGAGATCCGAGATAGGTGTGTAATAAATCAACCTTTATTGATAACTTTTTTATAGAAAACTGGTTCCAAAAGTGCACAATTACTGTGGCTAAATTAAAATATGAAGGTGAATGATCTATTTCACAAGCTCATTTGACATGCGATTCAGGTGTTGTCCCTTTATAACCTTGGTGATAGAGAGAGTGCATCAGTCCATGCTTTAGAGATGCCTCATACAACATGGAATGGTGAGGGGTTTTGTCAAATAACCTTGAATATTGTGTTTTTTGTCTCGGCTGTTTTGAATACGAACCAGACTTCGAAGTTGAGTCAGAGGAAATAAGTTAGGAAAGGTGCTATGTACTAATAACAACATGTCCCCAATACAGTTTGTGCTTAATGTATGAGATGTGGTGTACATCATAGCAAATTCCAAGATTCAGTACTCCCAAACTTAGTCGAATTGCATAATTTAGCAATACGCAATGCCCAAGTGCGTTTGTTCATTAATTTACGTTCAGCAACTAGAGATGACCAAGATAGGCTTGTGGATATGAAGGGAAAGGACAACTTCGCAATATAATACTCAACACACAGTTTACACATTTTAACATATTGACATATTTACATCAGAACAGTACTTAGGAGATGTGAGGTCAATATTGAATCTAAGAATAGAACAGAGATTTACTCTTCGTAGTTTGAAAATATTTTTTTGTGGTCTTGAAGATAGTTTTGTACAATACTTCATCATAAACGTTGGCCCTCACTACAAGTTATGGGCTAAATTCCGAGCCCTCTACAAACAAGAGTTTGCATGGGGATCAGAATTATCAGTTGTGTGATAATTATCACAAACCCTTACAGTTTTCCCCCAATAGATTCTGGTAGGTCAAACCTGTCAACTTGTATAAGGGGAAAGGCTAGAGGAAGGGCAAAAAATGCAGAATTTGATGCGTTAAAAATTGATGCTGCATGTTATGCTATATATATATATATATATATATTTTTTTTTTTTCAAAACCTTTATTGACGACTTCAGCATGGTCACAATACACTTTTGCATCAAATCAGAGCGTCGTACACATCAGGTAATCCTCAAAATAGAATAGACATAGAGAAATTTCAATCCGACAGTAGCATTGTCCTGTACAGCACGGCAGCAGCACTGTAAACAAGAAAAATAGCTGTAGAAGGTGGTGATAGCACTGTAGGAGAAGGAGCAGGCCCGGCCAGGTGGGGGAATATGGTCAAGGAGGGAGGCAATCACTGACCAACACCAGCGGCCGCCCCGGGCACAGTGCCGGCGGGGAGCGCGGGAGAGGCAGTTCTGCTCGGATGTGGTCGGGAATGGAGATATTAGGGAGATATCGTTTACCACGCATCCATTTCAACGTGGTACAATTACATTGTGGTTTTCACTACACAAGTCGATACCACGACTTGCACTGGAGGGCGCTGTAGACTAAGGAATTGTGTAATTTACTGTTTCCAACACCTTCACTGCTGTATGTAGACTGGAGTTGGAATGGTATTTTACACTATTCCTAAAGCCAGCGCCCCTCCAGCGCAAGTCGATGTAATGACTTGCGTAGTGAAAACCGCGATCTAACAGACCGCGTTGAAATGGCCCTCGTTGTATCGTCATAAATCCGAGATATTAGGTCCGTACACAGCAGCAACCATCGTGGGCTGGGACAAAAGGGTGCCGTGCAAGATAACATACCATCCATCCGGGTCAGTGAGTACCTGGGTAGTGTGCCAAGGGAGCCCCCTTCTTATCAAAATAGACACTCCCCTAGAATAGGAGGAATAAAGAGAGGGTGCATTTCACCCCAGTAGCGCGACTGAAGTCTGGTGGAGGTCGCAGGCAACAGGTGGGTTTCCTGCAGAAGGCAAATGTCGACCTTATGCCGGTGTAGGTGTGAGTGAATGAGCCTGGCTTTACGGTGATCATTAAGACCTCAGATATTCCAGGTCCAACATATAGTGTCAGTCATGTTGTTGTATAACTAGATAAAAATAGAATGCAGTGCAAGAGGCCAGAAAGCGGAAAAAGCCACTGTGTGTACCCGGGCAAGCATAACTTGAAGGAGGAGGAGCCGGGCAGATGCATAAGGTATGTACTGGAACAGCCAGTGAACTGCGATAAGGTGATGCATACTGATAGGAATTGGGAGATGCGGACACAGAAGCGAAAAAATCGGAGTAAAATAATAGGAAAACCCCCCCAAAAAAACACCCCAACCCAACCCCCCACACAAAATGCAGTATGAAAACCTGTTTCTGGTGAAGCAATAACAGACCAGGTGTAGTCACGAACTTTCCCCAAACACCACCCCCAACCCTACCGCCCCACACTTGCAACCCAAAAAACATGACCAAAAGGACCACCACCGCCGCACCCACTCCAACCCCACAATCAAGCTGAGATACCACCCCTACCCACCCCAGGAACCCACAATTTGGAAGAAGGGAAACAACATTAGGAGAGGGTATTATCCCGTGAGGGCATGGCAAAGCTCAGCGTACTCCCCCGCAGTGAAGCAGGGTGGCCAAGCTGTAATAACAACAGACAATGTTCAAGAAAGCATTAGCTAACAAGTTGCAGCATTTCAATCATTATCACTGAGGTGATTGGTTGTAGTAAGCTGAGAGCCAGATGGTGATGAGCGTGATGATTTATCGAGTTTATTGGCAAAGGCGAGGGCGTCTCTGGGATTAGGAAACACAAGCGTTTTTGCGCCCTGCCGGACTCTCAGCTTTGCCGGGTAGGCCAGTGAGTAAGAGACATCATGTTTTTGTAGGATCAGCTTTGCAGGAAGGAATTCACGACGGGCAGCCTGGGCAGTGAGAGTATAGTCAGGGTAAAATGAAAGTGAGTTTCCTTGATGATTGATCTTGCCCCTGTCGCGTGCTGCGCAGAGAATGGCATCCCGATCTCTGAAATTTAGAATTTTTGCAATGATGAGGCGAGGAGGTAATCCGGGACCAGGGCGTGGGCCAAGGGAGCGATGTGCGCGTTCAACAATAAAAACTGGGGAGAGAATGTCACTGAAGAGTTCCTTGACAAGTTTCTCCACAAAGTCCTCCATGCGGGAGATATTGGTGGATTCTGGTACACCTGTGATGCGGAGATTGCTTCGACGGGAACGTGCCTCCAAGTCCTCATTTTTATTCCGGATGATATCTAGTATTTTGTCCATCTGCAGCAATTTCCGATGGTCCTGAGTGGCAGCATCCTCATTGTCCAAGTCCCTGGACTCGGCGTGGAGGAGGCGATTATCGTGGGAGTCAACACAGGCCTTTACCGAGTCGAGGCAGGCGGAGAGTTGGTCCAGTTGGGCTTTGATTCCAGTGACCGTTGATTTTACGTCTAGCATAATTGCCTTCAGGTCATCATCACGAGCAGGAGGCGCTTCCATGGTGGTCGCAGGGTCGCCACTGTCCGAACCGATCTGTGCTGGTCAAAGGTGATTTTGGGTGGCTTAGGGTTAGTCCTCCCCATGGCGGGTAGACCCAGACAGAAGACACCACCGGGGAACAGGGGGGAGGTGGAGTGACCAAGAGGAGCAGCGGCAAAGGGTGCGGCGGGTGGGCCACCCCCCACAGCAGATATAGATAAAACAGGAGAGATAGCCAAATCCCCGGTACTGGGGAGCAGCCGCGGCTGACCTCCAAAAGCAATGGGCACTCTAAAGACGGCGAAGAGACGTGGCCGACAGCGCGGGCAACAGGACGGCAGCACAGCTAGGAAATGCCAGAGTAGCGCCCCTTGATCCGAGGGCAGAGAGGGTACCAAGAGAGCACCCAGGTTCCACACTGAGGTTAGGCAATTACCCAGCATAGGGCCTACCCCACAGGGCCAATGGTGGCGGGGCTGGGCAGGTGGCAGAGGAGAGAGTAAGTGCAGGGGATCCCAATTCTCGTAACACGAGGTCCAGGTAGTTACGAGGAAGCTGCCCCCGTCGAAATGATCGAGGAGTGGAGAGTCAGCGCATGCCCAAATAAAAAGCTGCAAAGATGAACTCACAGGGTGTAGGATAGCCGTCCAGGGGCTATGCTGTGGCGAAGTCCAGCTGGCACAGTACAGGCCCCCAGGCTGAAGCAGGTCCTTCCTATGAAGAGGAGCAGGCCCAAGGGCAGGGTGCAGCAGCAGATGAGGACCAGAGCCAGTCTTGACCCAAAAACAGAAGCGGCACCAGGCACCAGCAGCGGGGGCAGAGAAGCGGAGGCGTGGCGTTCCACGGAGAGAGACAGCAGGAGGTGCGTGCGAGTTACAGGCTTCCCGTGCAACTCTGCGTCCAAGAGCAGGTCTGCAGGGCCAAAGCAGTGCCGATCCGCAGTCGGGGGTTACCAGCTCAATGAAGGAGGCAATGTAAGTTTGGGCCCAGGGCCTGGTACTTCCGAGGAGCAGGCGGGGCACCAGGCACCAGAGGCAGCGGGGTCCGGGCACATTGGGCCGTAGAAGGCAGAAGCTAGGGTGTGAGAGCAGTCAGGGGGCCCCGCACAGCACAGCGGGTAAGAGGCCGGGACCGCGCGCCGGTCTGGGGCTACAACAACGGAGGGACGACGGGGGTACGCGGCTCCCGTCACCGGGCCCGGGCACCTACATATGCCAGAGAATGTGACAGGAAGAGAGGAAATATGGCGCCAGAGTTGCAAGGGCCCGGGCCGGGTGGTGCAGCTCGTGGACTCCCAGCCCCGTCGGAGCAAGCCACAGCGGCAGGGTCACTCACCAGTCCTATCAACGCGGGGTCCTCCGTTGTCCGGCAGGCGGTATGGAGCTCCAAGAAACCAGCTAGGCAACAGAGGGAGGAAGGTCGATCCTGGCCGACCTCGATGCATGGGCCCGGCGTTGCGGTCGGGCGGTATAACTCAGCCCCCCTTGTTATGCTATATTTAATTTTCAAAACTGAGAATATGAGGTATTTACATCTGGTAGAGCCCTCACCCTTGTCTTCCCAATCATTGCTCATGCATCTGGGTGTCTCTCTGTTTCTCTCATTGGGCAACACCTCATTATTATTCATGCTGCTATCTCTCCTTTTTCACACTTCCCTCCTCTCTTTTCCTCAGTCATTCTTCAGGTCGGTGTCTCTACCACCTCTCATTGTCCCCCCATCTCTCCCCACCTTCTGTTTGATGTCTTCCCAACAGTTTCTTCCACAAAAAGATTCAGTAAGAAATGGGGGTCTTTAGTTGGCAGAGGGGGGTACCTTTGTCAAAATAGGGGCTCTTGCTGCTAGTCAGGGTAAGGGAGTATACACTTTAGATAACCCCTGATCACCCCCTGGGTAGCTTGGCATGAGCAGACATGCCTATCCAAATGTGTAAAGTATTTGTACTCAAAACACACAGTAATACAGTGATAACACCACAAATGGACACCACACCAGGTTAGAAAAATAAAGTATCTTTATCTAAACTCAACAAGACCAAAACCACAAAAAACCAACATATACGTAATAAGAATATGACTTTAAAAAGGTTTCAAACAACTTGGTCTATAGAAAACTATGGATGCATGACTTCTCTCAAAGTACCTGTAGTTGTGACAAACTTCACCAGGCCAAACAGTTGCAAAGATGGGAAGCATCGAAAAACAAAGATGCGTCAGTTCCTGAAACCATGGGAGGCAAAGGGACAGTTCTGTTGCACGCAGGAGAAGTTATGTGTCATATCCGGTCTGTAGTGGGAAGCGATGCGTGGTGGTCCGCGGGTGATGCGTCGGAAAAACGGAAGAAATGGGTTTATGTCTCAGAAGAGTAATGTGATCTACTATGGGCAGTTCAGTGAGTTGTTGGGCTGTAGGAGTCAGGGGAGGTTTCACCTGCTGCTTTTGCACCTTCTGCAGCCTGCTACAAACATCTCGTAACAGCCTATGGTACTGCACCTGCATTGTGAAAGTCCAGAATGCAGCTTTCAAGGGCATGTACAAGCCAATATTTCAAAGGGAAACCAAGTGGCTTTGCCATTGCTTTTCAATGCGTATCTCACAACTGATGGTGATGGCAGATTTCCTGCTCGCAAAACATAATATTAAACCCTATAATATATAAATGTCTGCTGTTGCAATCAACACAAATTAAAATCCTATATAGGCAAAAAAACTTTAGATTCTTTAAATATTAACAAATACACTATTTCTGTATATGCACAAAATAAATATATACACCATTTCTGTATAGACACCGAAGACATTCCAGACAGTCTTGCATTTGAAGAGAATGAAAAAGTATTGCAGTAGTAATTTTTGGGAAAACTGCATTAAAAGACAATATAAATTACACACCGTAGATGCCACCTTGTCATCAACAAGACTCTATTCAACTATTATAATACATTAAGCAAATCTTTACTTTAATTTATTGGGGTTAATGTGCTGTAACATTTTATGATAGTAGTTCTAGACTTAGAACACATATGTTACATTAATTTACATTTATATATGTTAATAAAATATTTTAATATTTTTTAAAATAATTTAAAACTTTAATGTTTTTTGATACACTGTGTGAAAGGGTATCTCCACCACAATGGTGGTTATCTCCCCATGCAATTGTAGGAGACTCCACCAATGGATGGAGACATGCAAGTCTACTTTGAGGTGTTAATGTACACTCGGAAACCGTGAATAGCAAAAAAGAGTAGATTTATATGCATTTGAAAAGAATGAAAAAGTAATGCAGAAGTAATTTGTGCGGAAAACTGCAGTAAAAAACAATATAAATTACACACCATAGATGCCACCTTGTCATCCACAGGACTCTATTCAACTATTATAATAAATTTACATGTGTTGGGTGCAGTAGTAGATTTACATGTGAGTACATTTACATATGTATATTTTCCTTTGTAATAGGGCTCTATCGTATTGTTGATATAAAACCATTAAAAATATCAAATTTCCTATTTGCAAAGGTAAATAAAAGCTTTTAATTTACTCATTTGTAAATCTACTCCTCTATCAAAGTGTAAATCTACACTTTTGTGCTATTCATCATTTTAATGTAAAATAGAATTGTAAAATAATTTCAATGAATTATTTTTAACCTAGAAACAACAAAAGAAAAGTTTATTACATGATTTAAATATATAAATTTATTTTATAAATATAAATTTTTAAACTAAATAAAAAAATTTATCTCACATTAACATTTTCATTTTTAATAATTATGAGTACATTTATTGAAATACATCCGAGTGTGTATGTGTGTGTGTGTGTGTGTATGTATATAAAAAATTGAAAATCTTTATTTCCTATAGTATGTCATCTTAAGTACCTATCCTCATTACTTTCTATGTGACTGTGTTGCAGTATATGTGAGTGGCCATTTGTAATACTAGTCTTATTCCAGAGCTGGAATACATTTCTGCCTGTTTATGATCTTTAGGGCTGTAGTAACTTTAGAAGTGTTTTGCAAAAGCAATGTTCTCACAATTTTTTTGTGTGTGTGAGTTTCAATTCAAATGTCCCTTTTTAAACCCCTTCCATTTTTAAATATTCCCAATGTTCCTAACACTCCCCGGGTCCTCCCAAATTTATGCTAAAATTGTATGATTATGTCTGTGGAGATATACGTATAGAGATGATAAGAGAAGTGAAGATCTCCAACATGGGCTTGTGAATAACATTTTGTAGTACAAACAAATTATTACTGTAGTTCTACTTCAAATACTCCCGAATGGGGTTTATGAATAGGCCCATAAAAGAGTAATGATGCTTTATATCACACTGGTCCGAAGTTCTTTATTACAAAACAACCTCATCTAATTTAGAAGTTGTTGCATAAATCGCAATATCCGAGCCTGTTCCATACATTAATCACACAGACTAGGATGACTGTAAAGGCCATTTGTAATGTAATGTAACTTTATGGTCTATTGACTAATCCTGACCCTCTCTATGTGTATTTGAAGCATTCTCCTAAAAGGAAACTTTCAAAAATTCTTGTGTAAAAATGTAGAATTTTACTTCACACTTTTGCTAAGTAAATAATTGAAAAACCATAGGCTTTACAGGCATTCAAATAATCTGTGTACTTCTACCTTACCTTGCCTTTCCTTTCTATCCTGCCACATTCAAATAGATCAACCATCATATAATATCAGTGTGAACGTGCAAACAGCGCAGCGAGAAAATAAAAATGTAGACACATTTCAAAATCTCATGCCCTCACATCATACATGGCAATTGGGCTTGATAAATCTTACAGGGTCAGACAGAAAAGTAACATTTTCATGCCATAATTTGGTCACAAACATCAGAGTCTCATATTCTGAAAATATATTGATTGTGCAAATTTGAATAAATAAGTGTTAGACCTGACCTCCTTGGCGTGGCTTCCCCCTAACATTTGCCTTCAAACCCCCTGCTTTTGCTGACTTTGTTTTTGCTGGCTAAGGACTCTGAACACTTTACCACTGTTAACCAGTACTTAGGTGCATGTGCCCTCTGCTTAAGACATGGTAACATTGGCTTATACCTAGTTAGCATATTTAATTTACTTATAAGTCCCCAGTAAAGTGCACTACATGTGCCTAGAGCCTGTAAATAAAAACTACTAGTGGACCTGCTAATGCATTATATGCTCTGGTTCCATATCAGTAGGGTTGTCCGTGTCTTTCGTATACAATACTAGTGGGCCTTCAGCACTGATTGTATCACTCACTTAAGCAACCCTTTAAACATGTTGGCAGGCCTGTGTATGCAGTTCTAAATTGCCATCTCAACCTGGAAAAATTTACCATTTTCCAGGGCCACATTTTTCTTTTTAATACATATATCACCTCTAGGGTAGGCCCTGTACAGCCCAGAAGGCAGGGTGCAATGTATCTAAAAAGAAGGTCATATACTTATCAGTTTTACATGTCCTGGTAGTGAAAAACTCTTAAATTCGTTTTTCACTTCTGCCACCCCATCTCTACCATAGGATTACATTGGAGTTACCTATTTACATATTCCAAGTGTAATTTCCTATTGAGAAGAGATAGCCTCTTTAAGTTTGGTGTCTCTGGGCTCACACTGTAAAATCCTAACTTATGGTGAAGTTGCATTTTAAATTGCAATTCTGAAAATGCCACTTTTAGAAAGTTGAAAAGCAAGAACAACAGCTGGGTTGCACTCTGAGTACACAAAAAATGTTATACAATGTAAATCAAAGAAACAGAGTAATTTTTTAAAGTGTGCACCCTGTGGGGAGGCTCCACCCGGCCACACGGTTCAAAATGAAAGAGGAAACTAAGACAGGTGTCCTAGACACCAGGTGCACTACTGGTATTCACTAAAAAAGTGTAGATTATTTTCATCAGATTGGTGAACGAATTTCCACACTTTAACACTATGTGACCATAAAATAAAGCAACAATCACAATGTATTGAAGTCCACTGGAGTGTTGAGTGTAGTTCATCAATTTCTAATGTACAAACACAAGTCCATCACAGGAAAAAACAGTTCTGTGTAAAACTGAATGATGGTAGAACAATTCCCACGATGATGAAAAATTCCCAATTCCCAATGCATTTCAGGATTTAGCAGTTGCCCTTCGTCAGGGGAATCTTCGAATGGCACAGGCGGTAGAAAATCAATCCTGTTGTCAGTAGCAAAGCTCTCAGTAAACGTAAACTCATAATCATCTATCCTAACCGGCAGAAAAACAAGGTGCTCCGATTCCTATGCATTGTCAGAAAGAAGTCCTTCTGCCCCAGTGTAGGAATCCGAGCACCATCATCCAGTCTACGCGGAACAGTTTTTTCCTGTGATGGACTTGTGTTTGTACATTAGAAATTAATGAACAACACTCAAAGCTCCAGTGACGATTACATGATGGACTTCAATACATTGTGATTGTTGCTTTTGGATTCAGTTTATGGTCACACAGTGTTGACATTTGTTCACCAATCTGATGTAAATAGTCTACACTATTTTAGTGAATACCAGTAGTGCACCTGGTGTCTAGGACACCAGTCTTAGTTTCCTTTTTCATTTTTAGAAAGTTGGCATTTTCTTGTCTTAGCCAGTCGGTGCCTGCAGCCTGTCTCTGGTCACATGATTGGGTGTAGTTGGCAGTTGGGCTTTGTGTATTTCTCCTAGACCTCCACACACAATGAGAGCTTAGGTGTGACTGGATGGGCCATCACTGGCAGGATGGGAGGAAGGAGCTGGGCCTAGCCTCACTTACACCTGAAAAGGCTGTGTCCTGTTTCCAGACACAGGGCTTAACAAACCTGCATTGTCACTTCAGCCAGCTTGGAGCCAGGGCAGGGGAGGCAAGGAATTCCTTGCACTTCAAAGACACTGTCCAGAAGCTCCTCCCACCTTCCTGAACCAGGGCACTAGTGTTTAAAAGAGGAACCTCAGACACCACCACTTCAGTACCCTTCTGGACCTGTGGATACTCTGCCAGAAAGAAGGACTGCTGTGCTGCTACAAGGACTCCAACTCTGCTGGACTACTATTCTGAAAGAGCTGCTGCCTTGCTGTTCTGACCTGCTGCCTGCTGCCCTCTTGCCTGGGGAAGAAGAGCTGGTCCTGCAACTCCATCTTGAACCCAGGACCCCTGATTGAGTCAAAGGGCTAGTCTGCTGGCCTCCAGATCTCAGCCTCAGGAACGTAACGGGCTCCCCACAGTTCCTGGAGCCATCTTCAACGAGTTACTGACCCTCAAGAGGTGCCTCTTAGGTCCTCGACCCTTGAGCTCTTTAATTCAACCTTTTGGAACCTTTGTGTCCTGGCAAGTTCGCACCGGAACTGCTCTGCTTGCACTGAAGATCAGGGTAGTCCGCTGCAAGCACCTTGCTTTACATAGCAGCATCTTCAGCCCCCAGAGGGACCTCCAACGTGAAGCTCCAGCCCGCAGGTCCGCGACGCCTGGCCTGCTCTTCGAGCTGCGCTTGTCACCACCCATGATGCTCTCCTTGCTCATCTGGACCCTCTCCAATGCGATTGGTTCTCTTGGCACAAAACGTGAGAAGGTAAACTTTCAGCAGGGCTATCAGTTACTAATCTAAACCATAGTATCATCCAATGCGGACACACATCCTAGTCCCCGTGCTAATGCTCTCCCAGCATAGTACAAGACATAGCATATTTACTGTCCATCATGCTCTTACATGCTTAATGCATTTAAAGAGTCCCATCAAACAAGCCTCCCTAGTGACAGCGTTCACTAGATTACAAGATTCCCATGTTGTATCTGCATATGCACATAGCAATACTGTACATATGTATACTTTTTCTAAGACACAAGCCAAAGCAAGGCATGCACTTGTGGATATAATTATTCAGAGGTGCAGGCCAATTCAAGCAAACTACTCTTCTTACATAGAATTCCAAATGTCTTACTAGCCTATGGTGTTCCCTATTCACATCTCAAGTGTTCAAAATGGTCTAACAATTGCCATTAACCAGTATCATTAACCAGTCTCCTTCATTTTATGTTCATGCCGTGACTTGCGCATGCGTAATAGCTCCTAAAGCTGTTACCAAACATACCATACTGCTACTCGCACATGTGTAATACGCTTATTATTGACTGTAAATCCAGATAGAATGCATTTATCTCAAGGATTAATTGTATATGAATACTTTATTGCAGTATTGATATAATTTTTAATGGGCTGATGTGGCATGAAAACTTATAGGTCTTGATACTGCTGTATTGATGTGTTCTAAACTTTGTGGTGTTACATATTTTTTGTGTTACCAAATTGTTATGTATGTGTGAAGTATAGCTTATCATCATGTAAGATGGTCAAGGGTGAATAATCATGAACTGAAATCGAGTATTCTTTCTCATTGATGAGTGAATTGCATGTTATAAACAGTAATGTAGCAGGGTTTTCAAAAAATGAAACCTGCTCGGATTGACACCCCCATAACACATACTAACATTGTGCAGTGAAACTAACATACAGAAACGCATGGGCAACCGCATGGCGCATGCGTGCACTAATGTGAACTAATGCATGAAAGAACTATTACAATGCGTTGCAAAAAAAACAGACTTAATGCATATTTAGGCTGCATTTTACATTTCACATCTTGCATCTTGCTTTAAAAATAATGGTTAATGCCGCTTTTGCCCTAAGCATATGCTAGGAAAATATTAACAAGGTATAGTGTAAAGGTGGGTGGTTAACAGTGAAAAGTGCATTTCTATGAAATTGATGAATATATATCTTTCATTCGCCATACTGAGACGAACGGGCCTGAAAGTTTTATTAAGTTGGCCGGATAGATGAGGGGCTGGAGATGTGAGCAAGAATGACTTAACAAAAACAGACAGGAGCGCTGAGTGGTGCAAAGGAGGGACAAGAGCCCAAGGTTACTCAATTCAAAGAACATTGTTCACCTGCCAAAAGAAGAGACTGGCCGTTGGACTCAAGATTTCTTCCGCGGACGTGGCAGAGAAATTAGTGTGAAAATGATGAAATGTAACAAATACTAAATTGAACCTGATGGTGTGATACACCACCTCCCAAACTGACCAATAGAAAGTCTAATCCTGTGAATTGTTTCAACTAATGTGGGTTGGACATGTAGGCTTTAGGGTATAACTGGGGTGCCATTGGGGTGTGGTTTTAGAGTTAGGTTGGATGGAGAGGAGAGAGGGGTGATGCATCGCTGTCCATTGGTTTGCAGAGAGGCCTAGCTGTTCCTGTCCCTGTCCAGTTCCTGGGTCCTGAAGTCTTTGTTCCCTGACTCTATTTCAGGGGACCCCCACCATCTCCTTGGCCAGGGGGTGGTATTTCATAGATCCTTTAGGTTTGTATTATTATGCTGACTTGTACATTGCATAATTATTTGCAAATGTATTTTTGTCTCTGAACTGATGTCTCTTCATCTATCCACTCCGTCATATGTATATTGTTTCGCATTATTTTGCTGAAACGTATTTCTCTTAATCTATACACTCCTTCATGTGCATATCGTATATTGATGATTAGTATGACACTGTTTGCATTTGCTGATTGTTTTCTCTCCCTCTTGTGAATTTCATTGTTTGCATTTGTAACCGTACGCAATGAGCATTCATATTTTACATCAATTTGAGATAAACTTTATTAACCTTACCGAGAGTTTGTGATTATTTAGCTAGCTGGATAGTTAGTTAGATAGTACTGTCATTACCATCAACTTCTTAACTAATTGGTCCATTGACCGAGAAGAAAGAGAGTTGATATAAGGTTTACTTATGTATTTTGAGATGTTAAATATAAACCTGTGAAGGAAACAAAATTTCACGTCATTAAAACTTGACCACCAGCGCATCAGGGATTTGGGTGAATGTGTATGGGCCATTTGTGTGTTATCGAGTATTGATCTTTGATTAGGTGTCGCGCTGTATCAACAGCAATAACGGTCAAGTATTTTGTCATTTTTCACCTTCATTGATTATGTTGTGATTGTATATGTTTTGTACAATGAGTTATTGTAAATATAATATATTTATGCATTTTAGAAAAAGTTATGAAAACCCAAAACTTATATTTAATATATTTTTGTAGCCCTGATGAAGCTCTGTGTCGGGGAGCGAAATAGGTTTGGTACTTGCTGTTGCTCTCAAAGAAGTTAAATCAAGAATTTTCAAAAGCACAATCCGTTGGGTATTTCTGAAAGACTGTCTTATTGAATTTATGAATGGACTAACTATTACCAATTAGTGCACCGTGATGCTGCCTCTCCATTGGTTGAAATGTTAAGATTTTGTTTTATTTTGTTCCTACATATCTGCTAGTCCTTTTTATTACACTGTCTCAGTTGTTGCCATCCTCTCTGTTTGGCTGCAAATATCTACCTGCAGTCTCACATGTATCTGGTTTTATATATACATATAAACAAATCAGTAGTGGAGCATTGCGGAAGAAGCACCAGATCCCAAAGGGTGATTACATGCAACAGGGGCAACTCCCAAAGGGTGTCAGTGTGTTGTGTAACGCACATCCTTATACAGACAAAAGCCTGTGAGCAGAAGTCTACCAAATAGCGGGTACCACACCGCTGGATGTGTTGCAGTCAAAGGTGCTTTAATGCTGAACACATGAGCCTCGAAGAACACAATGGATTTCGACCTGAAGACCTTTGTTCATGTTGGTTGCCATATTGAAAAAAGCTTATTTTATACCTACAAAATCTCAATACCATGTATCGGCATAGGAGAAGTACATTGAAACATCAGGAAGCAAAGGTGTGACTTCTAAAAATCATACCAGTGTCATGTATATAATAGTTTCCAGGCAAAATAATTACATAATACACCAATAATGATATTGTAACTGGCAATACAGTTCCAGTGGGCAGAACCAGTTCATCAAAGCACAATACAAAAGCATTTGTAAAGTAAAACTGAAACAAAAAAAATTCAATTTTCATTGGTGACAGAAAGTCTAAGCAACAAGTATACTTACGCAACGTTCCTTAACGCAGGGCTTCTTAAATTCCGGTGCAATATCATCATCTAAAAACCTTCAGGTATAGACAAAAGAGGATTGTAGACTGGGTGATAGGTATTCAGCTAGTCAGGTCTGTGCTATGTGTTTTAGTGAAAGTAAGAACTGTTCTTTCTAACAGTGTGCTGTTTGTCAGGTTTAATCCGTGGAGTATAACAGAAAAGTTCATTTCTTTCAGAAGCTGGATGGGGATGAGTTCTAGTAAAGTAGACAAAGGTTTTTTTATTTAATACAACGAAATATGATAATGTAATATATGTATGTCATTTCCATGGCCTAAAATCATAAAACCATAAACTGTTTCAATATATCCAACACCCACGTGTGAACAATCAATATTGACACATTGCACTCAAATGTTGCAGATATGTCCACCTACCAGCCCAGGGAAGATGGTAAATGATACATGATAAACTGTACAAACCACATCCTTATCTATAAATCATGCAGGAAAGTCACATTAATGAGAAGTGCAGACTGAACTTGGACAACATTTAATCATTAGCATTATAAATGTAATCTGAACTGTTCCTAGACATAAGATTTCAGACTGCCATCAAACCTACTATGAAGATTATGGCAGTGTTACATTTCTGTGTTACTGGCTCCTTCCAGTACACAGTTAGCCACTCACTCCAATGGGATGTCACAGCCAACATTTTCATCTGTCCTGAGTCAAGTTCATGACAATATGCTCAGATGTACGAATTACTTCATCCAATTTCCAATGGTCAATGCTCCGCTCCACAACGTCAAGGTCAGGTTTGATGGCTTGGCAGGCATACCATGTTTTGTTGGTGCCATAGATGGAAGCTCCATTCACTTGGTGCCTCCTCATGCTGAGAGCAAGTGCAGCACTGAAAAAAGCATTACCACACCATCATGGTGCAGTGATTTCAATATCAGGTCTCTGCATCCCCAGTGTGTTTGCAAGATTTACAGGCTCCACTCATGACTCGCTAGTTCTACTGCACATCTCTATACTGCAGCAGATGGTAGGTCTTGCACCAAGGACGACCTGGAGTTTTGTTAAGCAGTAAAGTTTGAATTGTTGGGATAATCTGCTATAAAGCTGGGGCCTTCCACCCATAGTTTCACTTATGCTTTTAACATGACTGAGAAGTACACTACAGTAAGGCCCATGTGTAAACATAGGGGCCTATAAAGGAGGCCTTTGGGCAACTGAAGGCACCATTCTGGTGCCTGGACATAACTGGAAGGGCCATTGTCTGCACTCCTATCAAAGTCTGCAAGCTTGTTGTGTTATTTTTTACACGTCAAAACATTGACCTGCAGAGAATATCCTCTTCATCCATGATGATGATTACCAATGGGAACCCAAGGGTGATGTTAGTGAGATGATAACGATGAGGGTGAGGGCAGTAGCCTAAAACTAAGGTATAAACTCATTGAAAACATCTTTGCCTAATGGAATGTGACTTAAATGAAAATGTAAATATAAAAATACAATGTGGGCAACTTATGCATTAGAGGGTATGCAACTAATCGTCTAATTATTTTTCAGGTTCTTTTTGACCATTATATTCATACCGTAGATACTGATATGAAAGTATTCTTTTTTATTTTGTTGAAACGTGTATCAAATACAAGTATGTTTAATTTGGTACTTTATTACGTAGTATGTATGTTTTCATTACACAACAATACTTCATTTATTGCATTTAACCTCTTCAATGCCCGTGACGAGCTGGTCTCGTCATGGGCCGCGGTCGCGCTGTGCCCATGACGAGACCAGCTCGTCATAAACCCCGCCCGCTAATACAACGGCCGGCACAGGGCGGGGAAAGGGGCGGGCACTGAAGGGGTTAATTAATAATGTCACAACACATATCTTTTTGTTTGTTATAAGTTTTTTAAAACTTCACATTTCAGATTCTCTGAAAATGAAACTAAGTTAATTTATATGTTGTTTGAGGAATTAAAAATGAGGCAACAATTGCTTAGAGGTCTTTTCCAGGCGGCAGTCCATGAGTGGATTGCAAATGTGTGGACAGATGGTGGATAATGTGAATAGTCCAGATACTCATATTAGAACATCACTTTTTATGCCTCTTACTAATGTCTTGTGCGGTGTTGCCCTCTACTGGGACAGATGGATGAGCCCTCCTAGGGGACACCGAAGTTTCCTGAGTGTCAACAGTGGAGTTGGTGACAGGTGGCTCCTTGGACAACAGTGTTATGCTTTCCGGAGAGTTGCCAAATGTGGATGTTTCTGGTACTGAGCTGGAAGCAGATTGTGCTGACCACAGAAAGCTGCAACTAAATTATACACTGCTGCCAAACTTGCTATGAAACCATTTTGCACCACTGCAGAATATAAAGTGTCCACATACAAGTGCAGCTCCAGACAATCATTTTGGGTCCTCTGGATCTCATTCTGGGCCCTTATGAGAATATTGTGGATCCTTATACAGATGGATCAGTAAACTGGTCCAGCTGTCCCTCCTGTTATGGAGCTTCACACATGAGATCTCGACTCAAGTAGTTATATTGGTGGCTATACACTATGACCCACCCCTCAGCAGTTCCCTTAGCAAGCTGTCATGTGACCTGGAATTGCACAGCATATGTTATGGCTGTGGGTGTTTGTCACAGGAGCAAGGACAGTGGTGGCCACAGTTGTTGGGGGGTGTTGGGACACACAGGTGGCTTGGGGGTGCGCTATTGCAGTGAATAGGGACAGAGATCTGCTGGATATAGTAGATGTAGTATTCTTGACTGAGAGGGAGCATTGCACTTGCATGACACTGGTCGCACAAACCTGATGGGCCTGGCAGCTCCTTACGATGTACCTCTTTGGCAGAAGTGCTGCTCCCACTGAAGGATTCTGATTCTGATCTTCTTTCCATGGCCAACACAGTTGATGCTGATAGTTCAGATCTTGCTGCTTGACCTTGGAAAACGTACAAAGAACTTTTTTTTTACACGAATAGCGTATTTTAATTGTAAATATATCAGCTAATATATAATTTAGGTATGATATAGATTCAGGGGGGCCTGTTTGGCTGTCATGAACATGTGACATATGCTACTGCTGATCCAACTGAAGGTGTTAACACATTATATCATTCATATTAATAGTAAACATTTTGAAAAGGAATAAAAATGAATGAAGTTAATTTAATTGTAGTTTAACACTTTAGGCCTCCAATATTATATGTGAGCTGTCAAACGTAGGGTTGACTCTCCTATCCAAGGGTCCATTGTAATATTCCTTAGCAACAGTCTGTGAAGAAGAGAACCTATAACAGTAATGTGATTATTATACATTTTTATCCTAGGCTTATTATGAAGTTTATGGCGGAAATAGACCACAATTTGGTTATATCTTTGAATTCATAGAAAATTTAATATATGAACTTTTACAATGTGTCATTATGAATTGAAGGTAAAACGACAGTGACGTATTATTCAGATCGAAAGCATGATTTTCCTGAAATATATGACAGGCAACATGCATGTGTGAATCAAAGATATTTGTGTTAGCTAATTCCGTATCACTACACAATTCTCCTTTTGTAGAATAGGTTCTTTTGGTTAGATACAGAGTGGATGTGCAGCACTAACCCTATTTTAATACATCGATACTTGTATTTTCCCAAAAGAAAGTGAGACTTGACTGAGAGGGTAGAAGCCCTCGAGTCAGCACACACAGGACTTTGCATTGCTTTTGAGAGACGTTTAATTTCAAATACATATAAATACTGCACTGAAGTTAAACTTCTTTGTAGATGAGGAATTGTACAAATGTTTGTTGTTTTAATCAAAATTAGTAATCTTTGAAATTGTGAATGAATAAATTAATCATTGTCTGAAGAACATTTATTTAAAAGTAGAGTGTTATATATTATACAAAATGAAAAAAACATAATTCTGATTTCACTTTGTCATGCCTTAGCGTTTATTTATTATTAAAAATATACATATTTTAACAGTATGCATAACAATGAATACTAATAACCAGTATCGGATGCTACTGGACAGGGGGTGTTGGGACGGGGGAATGAAAAAAATGAAAAAAACACTTACCTTAGTATGGCTGGCTGACACCTCCCGCCCATCCTCTTCATCTTCTTCCGGTCTCAAGTCCTCGCAACAGGAAGTACACAGGCTTCTCTAGGCAATTCAAGATGCTGCTGTCACCATGACAGCAGCATCGTGATTGGTCTGAGCTCCGTGGTTCGGCACTCAGACAGGGACTTGGAGCCAGGTTGTGCATTACAGCCTGGTGGGGAACATGATAAGTGCACATGACTGTTTGGCAGACCTAAGATGGCCGTCCAAACCTTCATGCGCACTTAGAGAGTGACACCAATCCTCCCCCTTCTCCAACCAGCACCGCTCCACATGAAACTGAGCCACTGCAGTAGGTCAAATAAAATGATGACGTTGCGTTATTATCATTTTCTTTTTTCTTTTGAACTGCTAGGAGAGCAGTGGGGCTGGGCTCCTACGTTTTAGCGGAGGAGCCGCTGCTGCTAATAACTTACTACAACGCAGTGATATGCAATTTCAAGAACTGGAACATTATAGTGCAAGTAACATGGATTCATCTGTTCTAAATTCTACTACCACAAATGACTTGTTCTGTATTGTATGATAACAGGAAAGATAGAATGTGGTATGTGAAATAGATGATAGTGGGTAGAGATTACAATGGTATGAGTAAATTGTTAGATGTAGGTGTTACCTAGAACATGGTGTTATTTTTGCTCAACATGTGAAGTTATAACTGTTTGACTTGGTTTCTAATATGATTTGTGTCTTGGAAAATTGTGTAACAGAGTAAGGATAAAGTAGATTTTGATTAGGTAGGACATGTAGTGAGTTATGACAAACATCATTTAGCTTGCTTTTGTGAATAGGTTGTTATTAGTGAACAGATTTGGGTTAGGGAATGGGGTTTCAAAGGGGGGAGGGTGAATCTGTTGGTGATAGGGAAGTAGTGTTTGTACTAACCAGTCACCACTCCACCTCTAATATCCACGATACCTTCAGTGTGGAATATGGACAACACCTTCTCCTCCAAGGGCATGAGGTTTAGGGGCCTGTGTGACCCCACCACCAGTTGCCAGGGCTGTGACCTGGAAGAGAGGGAGTGGACTCTCCCCTTCAAATCGATCCACCAATTGGTGATGTCCTCCTGTGAGTGTCTGCTGTTAGGGACAGCATTCATTGTATTAATTAATTAATCTGACCCACACTTCCCTTCTCTGGCACATAGTTTTTCTTAGCTGGCCCAAGGCTCCAAAAAACTGGGACTCATCCCTAATTATCTCATCCACCTTAACAGTTAAGTAATTCCCTCAATATTGAGGAACGTCTGCTGCCAGAAACCCCATCAACCTTTGCTATCCTCCATCATGAAGGTCCCTTCGTCCCACTTTGAATGACAGACAACTCTAAATATGGCACATTGATGTCCACAATGGCAACAATGGTGTAGTTTTTCCTGCTGATGGTGGATGGTGGACAGACTATGGAGGACTGATTATTAGAGAGTGGACCGTCTTCTGTCATGAAAGACAGCAGTCAGTTATGCGAAACCCTAAATAGGCACTTAACACTTGGAGAGCAGTTCAGTACCTGGAGGCCAGCAGGAGTTAGGAATCCTTGAATCCTTACTGGTGGTCTCTTCCTCCATCTGGAGTCAGGATTCTTCTTTGAGCAAGTCCTTCTTCTTCAGGCGGAGTATTCCCAGGTCGAGAAATGTTCTGAGGAGGTGGGGGTTGAGATGACATTTGTATTCTGTGCACTAGCCAGTGAGTTGAGAAATGTTACCACCCAGTCCTGACTATTTGCAGTCCCTCTACCTCGTTTTAAAGCACTTCCTTTTGCGTTACTGTCAGATTACCAAGTAGATCCTGTTTTAAGGTGCCAGAACCCTGGTTCCACCTGGCTATACCTGTCTTCAGCTCTTTAATTGTTCTCTTGTTTAGATAAGTTCTCCTCTCATCTAAAAGGGCGAGACTGACTCTGTTCCCTACTCTGACTGGAGCTTGACTTTCTGGGAGGGTCCTGTGAGTGAAAAGCGGAAGCCCTCCTTGGCACGTCCAATTCAAAAGAGGAAGTGCTACAGCTGCCCTCTGTTTTTCCACTTGTTCTTGTCCATTCACTGATAGCTAATCCCTGCGATATGATCAACAGTTAACACCCAGTTGCCCATCCTCAGATCTAAGTCTACTTATTGTCGTCTTATTTGTAGTTGTTAACTCTGCCAGCCAAGGATGTATATTCTACTCTGGAGGTGCAATGAGTGGCAGAATTGTTTTAAGCCAGTTCTAGCCCAGGCATCCCCAAAAACATTTTCACAAAGTCACATTTCCACTTAAGTTATCAAAACTCTGACTCCTCCATTAAATCTGACTTTGAAAATTAAGTAGGAAAAAACGGAAGCATTTTTTAGCATTTTCTTCAATTGGAGCTAGGGAATAAAGATTCGGCACTCCGAACTACTGACCGTACGAACGGGCCCATTAAAGCTGTGGGAACGTTTCCCCTTATAAGACTCAAGAATATTGCCTGGAGACCTTACTACATTCAATGATTCTACTTTTTTAATCTCAGAGACTTGAAACCTTGCCGAAAAGTGTGTAAAATATACAGACTGCCGTTGCTTCTCAAGTGGGGAGCACAACAGCAACAACTGAATTTCTATATGGACTCCGATTCGGTGCAGGGATGTACCTAGGATTCACACATATCCACCTTTGAGCTCCTGGCATCTACTCCTGGCCAGCTTAATAGTGAGAACTACTAGCCAGAATCTAGGTTGCATGTGAGGTCGGGATTGATCCAGACACTTTTACCGGGACATATTTGGGCAGAGCTCAGGACATCTTAAAGATTTGCGAACCATATACATTACTAGGCTTCGCACTGGTCGGCGAAATTTCATAGGAGCCCTGATGAAGTTCTCCCACGGAGAACGAAGCGAGTTGGCTGGAACTTAAAGCTTTTTTTGATACTGATTGAAAAGTAAAGAGACTTAAGTAAAAACTTATTTCTACAATCTGGACTTTGTTATTCTGTGCACGCCCATCAAATCGTAGTCTAAGGATCTGGAGCACAGAGGTATCAATACACGGTTGATGCCAGGGCTTGCTGCGCGGGATCTGTAAATATATCAGAACTGGCATGAGGTGTAGAAAATTGCAGTCAACCGTCTTTTCTATGGCTTTTGCGAATAAAGATTGTAATACCCTCCGGGCCTGCTCAAGGAAAATTCTAAGAAGGCTTATACAGTGACATAGCTTTTCACTGTGACAGCACACTAACCTCAATATGTAGTGTACCCAGTTTTAATATATAAACTACCTACTGTGGAGCTTACAAGGGGTACACTTTAGGGGTGACATATGAATGTATAAAAATAGGCTTTTCCAACATGGCAAAGACACTTTTCTGTAAAACACACAAGATGATGAACGGAATGTTGCACATTGGCAAAACATTCACCCCCAGTCACAGATCTGGGTTTAATCCATCGTTATTTTGCTCACAACGCGACCCTAGTTCAGACATGGCCATATGCAAATCAGTCTTGACCCTGTGCCTCATGGGAACACTCCAGCCCGAACTGCCAAGCCATGACTTACCTGGACCGGAATCAAGCATCCTAGGACCGGTTTCGGGGTTTCACCCCTCTTCATCCAGGACAGCTTGACTCCAGTGTCGTAGTGAGCACGGGACCCACGTCTGGGCATACCCTTCCCACATGGGGGAAGAGCAAAATACACAAGATAATGGACGGAATGTTGCACATTGGCAAAACATTCACCCCGGTCACAGATCGGGTATCGCTTTGTTTGCCCTAAGTTGGCAGGGTATGCCCAGACGTGGGTCCCTTGCTCACTTTGCCACTGGATTCAAGATAGCCTGGCTGAGGAGGGTTATGAACCCGAAACCGGTCCCAGGATGCTTGTTTCCAGTCCAGGGAAGATATGGCTTGGCAGTCCGGGCTGGACTGTTCCCATGAGGCACAGGGCCAGACTGATTTGCATATGGCCATGTCTGAACTGGGGTGGTGGAGTGAGCTAAAGAATGATGATGGATTAAACCCAGATCATTTGACTGGGGGTGAGTGTTTGATTTGCTCAAACGCTCCGTCCATCATCCCCTTTGGTATCGAAGACACTTTTCTGTTCCATGTATCACTTTAGCACATTTAAAGTGAAGCGTCAGCCAGAGCCTAGTGGTGCTCCTGCAGATGTATATTTTCTAATATGTGAGTGATGTAAATATTCAGTGCCACCTACATATGATGTTTAACCAATTATACCATAAGTGTATTTGTGCACTATTTATGATGGCCTTATTGGAGGGTTAAGTACGTCACAAAGGGAGTTCCAAAGTACAGAACATGTTTTTGCAGAAGCGCATGTGCTTCACTACTGTTTACCAGTGATAAAGCGCACAGAGTCCTAACACAAGCAAAATCACACCGGAAAAAAGTGGGAGGACCAAGAAAAAACACTTGGATCTTTTTTTACTGTCAACTTCTGTTACCTAACCAAGATACCGCTCCAATCATGCGCTGACTGGATCTTTACCTTTGGCAGAGTGCAGGGCTATGCTGCCTGTGGTCTAGGGTCTCTATACAAATGACACATACCTACAAATATACAAAAATGTGTAGCAGCCTCCGTGTCTCCGAGTGCTTCTCTGAAAAGTAAATGTTAGATGTACCATTACTTGAGTGGAGGAATATGTATGAACTAATTTTGTGCACTACGACCTCCATTTTTGGTCCTGAAAATTTGCGAGGACAAATTGCACACTAGTTAAATTTGGCTATGCAGGTTATGGTATTGAGTGGGTGTGGACTTTAGGCACTATTCCGAGTTAAAGACATCTAAATGGAGGGTAGGTTGCTAGTCGTGCTTGTGTGTTCCCCATTCAGAGGTGCACAAACTAAAAATGTGTGCCCCGAGAATTCTGGCTAGTTTTGCATGGTAAAGATTATGCAGGAAACACTTGCGCCAAATTTGCGCCTGGGTTATAATCGCGCTTCAGGTGCAACAAGGAGTGTGGGATCACAATCTACAGAGAATGAGGGCTTTTGTGTTTAGACTGAAATGAGTGTTGTGTTGCTAAGTATGAGAAGTTGATAAGTTCAAGACCAGTTCAGATTAATATTTTTCTAACACACATATGCAGCATTTCAGCACAGCATATTTGAGCCACTTTTCTGTAAACAAAACAAAATGGATTATTCCATATCCTTTACATAGTATGTTTTCTCAGTGATTTCTGGACAGAAGAACACAGTGAGCTACAGCTCTGTCCTCCACATATAACAGTTCTACTCTTCAAGATAGCAGGTTCTCGTCCACAACCAAGATCTTGGGCCTGTTCTTGACACAGTAAATCACTGCTTTTCTTATATTCAGTAAGATTTTTGTATTTGCGACTCATGATTGATTTGCCATAAGTCAAGCAATGGAAACTTTATTGAGTGGGCCCAGACTTTCCTGTGCTCCATACTTTCTAAATAGATGAGCCCTCTAGGTCAATTGATTATGTGAGTAGAGGACGCCGCTCCAGTCACTTTATATTAGCTGTGCTTAGATGGTTCTTCATTATATAGCATATACAGTACAGTTCAATCAGCAAATCAGTAATATAAACAGTATTTCATATTAGATCTTTTAATAAGTCGCAGAGGGAGCATAGCAGAATCATTGCAATCTTGGCAGTTTAATATGTAATGTTCACACTTTGCAGATCATACAAATGAAGAGATTTTGCTTCATTCATTCAGTTCTTATGGTTACTATGGACCTCATTTAAGGTATTTTGGCGAAGGGCGGCGCAGCAAATCACCTTGCTGCGCTGCCTCACACCAAAGTGAAAGGGCAGGAATACACCGTATTTAAGCAATATGGTGCATTCCTGTCCTTTCAGCCTACCCTGGCTACCTAGGACCTACATAGGCACCCTTTCATCATGGTGCAAGGGTGCCTTCAGTGCAGGCAGGATTGTTTTTGTGCAGGAAGGGGCACCTTCCTGCACAAAAACAATTCAAAGAGGCAAAAAACGAGGAGAAATATGCATATTTCTTCTCGTTAAGCCTCACCTCGGGAGGCATACCGTTTTGGTGCTTCCTGAGGTTTACACCACTTTGTAAATCTGGGTCAGTGTCAAATTCCATGGGTGTTGCGTGGTAAAACCCGCCGCAACACACATGGAATGCCTCCAGAGCGCGGAGTAAGGCGACGCAGCGATTTGCGCTGAGTTACCTTACTCATGATTTATAAGGACACTCAAAGCCATGCAGGGTGGCTTTACGTGGCTTCATAAATCTTTATGGGAGCCCTGGGTCACGCGTGTATCATTTTAATTGGTGCAAAAGGGATGCAGTGCTCTCATAAACAATTCCCAAAGTTTGCAATTTACTCAGATACATTCTTTTAAACTTTGTTTCCCACATGGCTTTTTACATATAACAATTGGAGCTGGGCACAAATTGCAAGGATTATTATAACATTTTTCACTGTACCTATTTTCTATTATGTTCTGCATCATATTCCCATGTTAATGTGTAGAACACCTGCGTTAATAGTAAAAACAAGAGGTCGGATTTTGTATTGAATATTAGGTAATCTTGACCTGATTAAAATTTTGGTCTCATTTTTGATAGCATAAACAACATTGGTATACCAGAGTTGCAAAGGCAGAACCCACTAAAGTAAGGTAATTCCCCTAATAGGTTATTATGGGTCATTTTAAGTACCTGAGCTGCAAGGTCACTAAAGAAAATCAACGTGAAGTGTTGTTCCTAACAAGCCGGCCAAACAAAAATGCAGAAATAAAAAAATCTAAAAATCTATTTAGGTAAAGATACAAAGATAAAAAATATAACCTGAAAACAACTAAATAAGATGATCAAAAGCTATTGTGGGAAAAACAACCTCGCTAAAATCAATATGGAGAAAACACTAATTGATAGTCAATGGAAAAATCAATGCAGTCCAAACATTGTAATGTGCTCTCATGGAAATCTTACCGCAAGCCCTTTAACTTATATAACAAGAGGAAGCCTTCCGTGAAAGATAGAAAGGTTGAGTGAAATGTTTGAAACAGAAAGGGCTTCCATCGTCTGCTGCTCAGTGTGAGGCCGTCACTTGGTAGATACATGTTTGCTCATTTGCCGTCTTTCATGCCTCTGTCATGATTGCAGAGGATTAAGACGACCAGCCATAATCAGAGAGGTGCGCTCTGTGATGGATGGGCTTGACTTGGTGCCTTTGTCAGTTGCGTTTTCAGAAATGAATCAGCACTAAGAGGGATAAAGTCTTTATTGTGCATGACAGTGTCACACCACTTTCAGAAGAATACACTAGGGTTCTGCTTCATGCAACAAAAATACAAAACTCCAGTAAAATTGGTCTTTCAAGGCAATGCTTTTCTAAGAAGTCTTTTGTCCAATTTGGATTTTATTGGGGCCCAATACAAAAGCCGTGGTCCGTGCAGGTAACAGCGGTGGGGAGGCGTTGGGAGAGATTTCGAGGGACGATGCAGAGGGAAAGTTAAATAAATAATTAATTTCCCCTCTGCATCGTCCTTTGAAATCCCCCCCTGCGCCCCACCGCTGTTACCTGCATGGACCGCAGCTGCAATACAATCTTTTGGGTACCTCATCAGTCAACGTGGGATTTTTGAAATCCTTAACAGGCTGTCTGGGTTCCCACAACTTCCCAGTTTCCTTGCATCTCTGGCCTCAGAAGGTAGTCTCCCGAGCAGATTACAAGCTGCCCTCAGCTAAGAAAGACTCTAGAAACCAATACGTTTTGTTTTTGAGGTGTCTTTCTAAACACTGGGGCGAGTTTTATTAGACAAAGAGATTCAGGCTAGAGACTGGGAGAGCCCACATGAATTTACTGCAGGAGGAAGAACAAGAAGTCTTCTTTTAAGCAGAGAAATGTAGAGTCTTACTCTCCTTCAATGTTCCAGTCTTGTTTTGAGAGCAGAGAGCTCCTTATGGGCCTCTGAAAGTCCAAGCTACTTTTTCCTTGGATGGCCCCATAAATGCTACATTTTCTTTGCAGTATGATGCATTAGAAATCCAATGAGTCTTGACATCTGGCAACCGAAGTCTTGCTGGAAAATCTGCGAAGGCTGACAATGGGCGAAGTCTCTCTTTGCAAAGCAGATATCTCCCACAAACTCAGATCCACTCTTGTTTGTCAAACCAAAGCATTACTCAGCAAAGTCTTTCTTGGACCTTCCAGAAATGCCAAAGGTAGAAATCCCTCCGTAAGTGGAGAGAAGAGATGAATACAGGAAAGTAATGGATGTCACAAATGAACAGTGCAGAATAGATAAATAAAACAAATAGATTTGCTGGCTAGAACAGAAGGGAAATTATTTATTAATTCTCCTCAAATAAAATAGAAACTCTTATACCTTTCATAGCTAAAAAATTCAAATATGGACTGTAATCTTCTGATACACTATTTTCCAAAATTACATAAACCTTCAGATTGTGACCTTTATAAATTTTACCAGCTTTGATGAATTTATTGAATTTTATGCAGTATATCTTCTTATCTTCGGAGAGATGTGGCAGCAGGCTATGGCATTTCAGCACCATTTGGTGTACACAAGGTTACTCAAAATATTTCTGGAAATGGGCAAAACAGTTGCTCTCCAATGCCTCATAGCTTAACACAGAGATAACAGGACTGTTTGTCTTTTTTCTGCAATTCTCTCATAAAAAGCAAAAATATGAAATGCCAGTTTTAATATTTGTCACCTCACAGTGCAAGCCTTGTGATTTGACAAAATGGAAGGACCATTCCTGTTGTGAGAGGAGCTGAAATGGGATTACATAGAACAGCACATGGGCAGACTATCTATGCTTAAGGCTTGGCCAACAGGCCTCAGACCAAAGGATAAGACAAATAAATCAGAGGCACTAAAAGCGAAAAAATATTGAGCGCACCCTAGGCGGATTGAATTTCTGACACCAGTGTACTGCCAAACCCTCAAATGTCGTGTAGTTCCTATATTACCAATACAGGAGCTGCGCGTTTCGGATAACATAAACTGACTGGTGGCAGACTGATTCCGTGCACCCCTGCCAGATACGTTAGCCTGTTTGCATTAGCTAGCTCACAGTGCCACCATAATCTCCTCTTATTGGGTAGAGCATAGTCTCTGACAACGTCAAAACATGACAACCCTTATCTCTCAGAATCGTGGAAACAATATACAACTTTCGCTCAGTCACTCGTGCTCACTTAGTTTGTCTCAGAGATATTGAACAGTTGTTATTCTAGTCTAAAATAGATGAGCTGCAACAACCATTAGACCGTAGCAGAGATATATGATTAGCAGTACTATGAAAGTAAAGGGATGGCACAGTTCTACCATCTTGCAGAAATCCTAAATATATACAAGTACATAGAATACATGATAATAAGTGCGTACTCCTACAAGGTCTCTCTAACTAGATGTACCTAAATGTACCAAGCATCTGTGCAGGTGTTATGCCAAGAATCCCCCTAGGATCTAGTCCACCCCATTATCTGAGAATTAGAGAATGTGGGACCCCATCGTGGTCTCGAGTTGGACACCCCACGAGGGATCTTAGACCATTGCTAGCTGGAGCGTCTGCATGCAGGAACCTCAGCGTCTCTGGTCAGTGTGTCAGCCGGGAAGTCACAGTCTCCTCTGTCTCTCTAAGCAAGACATGATGTTCATATACCAATAAGTCTCCCCAGGCGTCCTACCTTGCTGTGTTACTGTGTCAGCCTAAAGGATGACGCCGGGCTTGAACTTTAACATAGATATTATACAGGAGATGTTCGTCCTGCTTTGAGTCCTGCTGTGCTTCCAAGAAGCCTCATGCATAATGTATGAGTCTCTAACCAGGGAAAAACCAGCGTTCTGAATGCAGTGTCATATCGAGGTAAAAGGTCAGTGTCTAAGAACCTTTATGTATGTAATGTAAGAAGAATATAGGTGAAAGGTTCAATCAATCAATCAATCAATCAAATAATTTGTAAAGCGCACTACATACCCGCAAGGGTTTCAAGGCGCTGAGGGTGGGGAGTGGGGGGATGATATTGCTACTGGTCGAACAGCCAGGCCTTGAGTCGTCTCCTGAAGGTTTGAAGGTCTTTGGTTTGTCGTAGGTTGAGGGGGAGGGTGTTCCAGGTCTTGGCGGCGTGGTGGGAGAAGGATCTGCCTCCGGCTGTGGATCTACGGATGCGTGGGACGGTAGCCAGGGAGAGGTCTGCGGAGCGGAGTTTCCTGTTGGGTATCTAGGAGAGTTGACTGTTGATTTAGGCTGGGCCGGTCTTGTGGAGTGCCTTGTGTGCGTGGATCAGGAGCCTGAAGGAGATTCTTTTGTCGATGGGGAGCCAGTGCAGGTTCCTCAGGTGGGGGTGATGTGGTCGTGGCACGGGATGTTGAGGATCAGGCGTGCAGAGGCATTCTGGATTCTTTGCAGTCTGTTGATGAGCTTGGTCGGGGCTCCGGCGTAGAGGGCGTTTCTGTAGTCGAGTCTGCTGCTGACTAGGGCCTGGGTGACTGTTTTCCTTGTGTCTGTCGGGATCCATCTGTAGATCGTGCGGAGCATATGGAGGGTGTTGAAGCAGGTGGAGTAGACAGCGTTGACTTGTTTGGTCATGGTGAGTTTCGAGTCGAGGATGACTCCCAGGTTGCGTGCGTGGTTGGTAGGTGCAGGGGGTGTCCCCAGCGATGTGGGCCACCAGGAGTCGTCCCATGCTGAGGGGTTGGGCCCGAGGATGAGGATCTCCGTCTTGTCTGTGTTCAGCTTAAGGCAGCTATCATCCATCCAGTTGACCTGGTGGAGGTTGGATTTGATGGTGAGGGGGTCCTTGGTGAGAGAGAGGATCAGTTGCGTATCGTCGGCGTAGGAGATTATGTTGAGGTCGTGATGTCGGGCGATGCGTGCGAGAGGCGTCACGTAGATGTTGAACAGCGTTGGGCTAAGGGAGGATCCCTGCAGGACGCCGCAGATGATCTCGGAGGCTTAGGATCGGAACAGGGGGAGATGGACTCTCTGGGTTCTGCCGGAGAGGAAGGAGGAGGTCCAGTCCAGGGCCTTGTCTCGGATCCCTGCGTCATGGAGTCGTGTGCGTAGTGTGCGGTGGCAGACGGTGTCGAAGGCGGCGGAGAGGTCCAGAAGGATGAGGGCCGCCGTCCCACCATTGTCCAGTAGGATCCTGTCTGTGGCTGAGATGAGGGCGGTCTCAGTGCTGTGGTTGCTGCGGAATCCTGACTGGGAGGGGTCCAGGATGCTGTTGTCTTCGAGGTAGCGGACGAGCTGGATGTTGACTATCTTCTCGATGACATTACCTGGGAATGGAAGCAGGGAGATGGGCCGGAAGTTTTTGAGTTCGCTCAGGTCCGCCTTGGGTTTCTTCAGTAAGGCGTTGATCTTGGCGTGTTTCCAGCTCTCAGGGAAGGTCGCGGTCTCGATGGAGAGGTTGATGATGTTGCGCAGGTGGGGAGCGATGGAGCTGCTGGCTTTGTTGAAGATGTGGTGTGGAAAAGGGTCAGACGGTGAGCCGGAGTGGATTGTGCCCATGGTCTTGATTGTGTCTTCGATGCTCATGTTGGCCCAGGTCGTCCATCCATAGTCTAAGGGTGCGCACACCATCGTCGGGGTTGGAGGGGTTGGTCGGTGGGTTGAGTGCGAGGTTTGTCTGTAGTTGTACTTCGGTAATTTTGCCCCAGCAGCGACGGGGGATCTGTAGGGTGCGGTGATGTGCGACGGGATTCCGGAAGGTGAAATGGATGCAGTGGTGGTCGGTCCAGGTGGGTTCGGAGACGTGGCTGAAGGAGACGTGGGGGCTTGAGGAGAAGATGGCGTCAAGCGTGTGTCCGGCGATGTGGGTCGGCGTCGTGATGAGCTGTTCCAGTCCGAGGTTGGAGAGGTTGTCTATCAGGGTGGAGGAGTTGCTGTCGTTGTTGTTCTCCAGATGTTACCTCCTCCTATATAAGGTACCTATATGGAATATAATAGAATCTCATCTAAAAATATTGCTACAGGGAAATTGTACAATTAAAAGTCCATGTGACATTCAAAATGGAGTTGTTATTCCATGGTTAACAATTTGTTTGCAAGAAATGAAGTAATGGCAAGCCAACAAGCCTCTGGAGAGCCTGTGTAAGTCAGCGCAGCACAGAGGTAGCAGGCAGCAGGCCAGCACACCAAGGCAGGTCACAAAATGCAGCACAGAACTCAACAAGCAGCAGGCCAAAACAGCAAAGCCGTTAGCAGAGTGGCAGTACAGCAGTCCTTCTGGCAAAGTGGAGTTATAGTGTCAGCAGTGTCTGGTTCCAAATCCAATGTAGTGTCTGATTTTAGGTGGTCAGAGACCCAGTACCTATACGCAAAAGTGCCTTTGAAGTGGAGATGACATCAAAGACTGGAGTTTGAAGTGTGCAGGTCCATTTTCAGCCCACTCCTGTCTGCCAGAAACCTGGGGAGTTGATGAGTGCTCTGTGTGAGGACAGGACACTACCTATTGAACTGTCTCAGTCCCGCCCCTTCCCCTGAGCCAGGAAGAATCATCAGAATGTAAATGAGTTCAGATGCATCCTGTGCTTGTGGCTGTTTAGAGGGAATGCAAAAACTGTAGCTGTCACCCAAACCTAGACGACGATTGGAGACAGGCGGAAGACACAAAGAGCAGTAATTACAGAGAACTATCCACTTCCTAAAAGTGGCATTTCTGAAACAGTAATGTTAAATCCAGCTTCACCAGTATAGAGGATTTATCATTACAGTTCCAACCATATGAAACATGAAAAAACACACTTCCCTCGGATCAGGAATTAGAGCTTAAAAGTGTATTAAGGAATTCCCAATGCTGGCCTTTGAGAGAGTTAGGCCTCACAATAGTGAAAAACGAAATTGGCTGTTTGTCACTAACAGAACATGCCAAACACACAAGTACATGTCCTGCTTTTTCCTTTCATGGCACCCCGCTCTTAGGGTTACTTTGGCCCTACCTTGGGGGTGGCCTATATGTAATAAAGGGGGTGTTTAAGGCTTGGCATTTAGTTTTAAATGCCAAGTCGAAGAAGTAGTAAACTGCACACACAGGCACTGCAGTGGCAGGCCTGAGACCTGTTTGAGAAGCTACTTGTGTGGGTGGCACAATTAGAGCTGTAACCCACGAGTAGCATTTAACTTACAGAACTGGGGTATATGGTATACCACCTTACAAGGAACTTACGAGTAAATTAAATATGTCAATCCAATCAAGTATACCCCAATTACACACATGTTTAGCAAAGAGGCACATGCACTTTAGCACTGATTAACAGTGGTAAGGTGCCCAGAGTACTAAAGTCAACAAAAAGGGTTCAGCTAAAAGAGGAGGAGTAAGGTAAAAGGTTTGGGGTGACCCTTCAGAGAGGGAAATTTTCCAACAGGACCCCTACACCTTTAGAGGAGGATGTTACTCTGGAGAATTCATCAAAGAGGTTCATGAGAGGGCCCGCTTATCATCATATTCCTGCACAAAAACAATCCTTAGAGGCATTTCCCTCTTTCTATCTGTGCTTCAGAATGTGGCACAAATAGAAAGAGGAAAAAATTAGGAGCAATAAAGATGATTCAACTTGTTACGCCTCACCTTGAGAGGCGTGGCATTTGAACGCATTTTTTAGGTCTACCTCTAATGGTAAATCTGGAAATGTGCCAAATTCCATGGGTGGATGAGAGGGGAACACCCATGCTCAACCCAAGGAATGCCCCCCTGCCACAGAGTAGCACAAGGCAGTGATTTGCGCTGCTTTGCATTACTCTAGATTTATCAAGCTGTGCAGGGCCATGCAAGGCAGTCTTGCGTGGCTTGATAATTCGCACTTAGATTTTGCGTTACCCTTGAAACCCCTTGTGTGGTGCAAGGACAATGTAAAATCTTGATAAATATGGGCCCCAGGTTTTTTTTTGTCCTCATTGTGCAATAATTTGAAGTAGGAGATATCGGGGACCCCTGGTTTCACTGTTCCGACTTACATCAACCACTTTTATGTACGAGTGGGCTAGGGAAGATTTTTCCATTCCGGGCACCAGGGCCCCCTTGCTTCCACTTCCAATGTTTTCATCTCGTGGGGGGGAGCTAGCCATTTTGGCTACTCTTACAGGTCCTTTGCTTGGTGCTTATTGCTATTGCATAATCATTGGACAACCAAAGACCGTTCTACATTTATCATACATTCTGATTTCCTTTGATTCCAAATATCCCAAAAGCTGTACCTCTTGCTGAGCCTTCAACTACGATCAAGCTTATTTACCCTCTGGATATAAGTTAGTCATTCCCACTGCGTTGGGGGCTCGGGCCTTATTCAGTTGATACAGATTTCGCTTCCCGCCATTAATATTAGAAGAAACATGAGTTTTTCTGGCTTTTTACTTAATTTGGGATAACCTTCAATATAATGTCCGATCCCAAAAATGGCGAGGTTTATGCTTCCCTTTATCGGCTGTTCCAGTAAATTCACGAGACCTTCTCAACATCGCACCAACATTGTTCGAGCTGGGGGCACTGCCGGAACATGTGCACATCGTCTGCCCTCTTTTCTCCACATTTTGGACAGTTTTCTCGTTTCTGATTGCTTATTTTAGATAGCCTCTTCGGTGACCAATACGCTCTATGTATGGTAAACAAATTATTTATTCTTGATGCGAGTTCCCGTTTTGTTTTCTCTGAGGGTCTTTACCCAACTCAACAGTTGGTAGTACTTAAACTTTGATAGAGTGTTGTTGGTTGTTGCTATGAGTTGGTCCTACTCTATTAAGCTATTATCCTCTAAGAGCTGACCCGATTTGACTATTCCTCCTTTTTTTAGCGGGATGGCTAGCTTATCCTTCAGACATTCTGTGGTTCTCAGAGACTCCCATATTGGGGCATATTCACTGCAGTAAGATATTCTCAGGGATCTTCGTATCTGATACCATATTCTGGAGGCTGACCAAAGTACTTTGTATGTCCAAATTTACACAGAAAATGGCTGCCTTCAGTGTTAACCATTTCTTGTAAGTATGTGGGGTAGGCCTCATATTCTTTTAGCAGTATCCTTATATTTTTAAATTGAAAAGCTCTGCAATATTCTAATATATCTTGCAATCCCCCCTTGCTCCTTTTTCCTTCTGAGTTTCCTCCATGCTATCCTTGTCACTTTTGAGGCTCATATGAAACTGCTTAGTTCCCCTTGTAGTTTTTATCCACTTTTTTTTTTATAATTCTAGTGATATGGAGCTAGATATGAATGAGAATTTGGGTAAGGTTGTCATCTTCAGTTTATTTGACCGCCCCATGAAGGTTAATGGGAGGCCCCCCAGACATTTACTTTATTAAAGTTTGTAAGTTTGTACGTCATTTACTATTTCAACGCCCATATACCACATTTTTTTTTCACAAGGGGGTTACCCTTGTGATAGTTCCACTCCATGATTTTGGATTTTGCCTGATTAATCTTGTAACCTACAACCTTACCAAATTGATCAAGCGTTCTCTCTATTGCCGGAAATGCCCCAATCAAGTTGTTGGTGAATAACATTAGGTCATCCGCATAGAGGGCCACGTTTTTCTCCCAACCTCCATAGCAAAAAGGGGGAATCTTGTTGCTACTTCTGAACTCCCTTGCTATTGATTCGATATATAAACTGAAGAGCAAAGGAGAGAGGGGAGAACCCTTCCTAGTTCCTCTCTTGAGTGTTATCTTCACAGTAAGGTTGCCGTTAACTAGGACCTTAGCTGTTGGATTCCTAGATATTGTTTTGATAGCTCCCCGGAAAGTTTCCCCTAGATTGTATTTGTGCAGCATTAAAAAATGGGCAACTGACTCTATCGAACGCTTTAGCTGTGTCAAAGTTAATAACTGAGAGGAGGAGATTCTCATCTATTGCTATATCAGTTGCCCCAATTAGTTTGTGTGTCAGCTCTTAAATTTGTCTCCCTTTAATGAAGCCTTTCTGGTCTATATCTACTAAGTGGCCTGCTACCCACCCCAGCCTTCTAGCGAAGACTTGTGTGTAGATCCTATAATCACTATTTAGAAGCGATATTGGCCTGTACGATTCGCATTTCCCCGTTTTTTTCCCAGATTTCAAGAGTATGCTAATTAACGCTTCATTCCATGGGTCTGGGAGATCCCTTCTTGCTAGATATATATCATTTAATAACTCCTTTAAAGGGGGGGACCAAGACCTCCCTGAAAGCAATGTACATCTCATTGGAAAGTGCATCAGGGCCTGCGGCTTTCCCCCTTTTTAGGCTTCTGATTGTTTCGGGCCACCTCTTCCTTGGTGATTTCCCCATTAAGATCCTCTCTTTGTTCCTGTGATAGGGATGGGAGAACTATCTTTTCTAGGTAACTATTAATTTAGCTGCAACTGTGTCGTCCGTGTAAAGATTTTCGAGAGAAATTCACAAAAGCTTTCTCAATCAGGGAGTCTTCTGAACTGGTGCAAGTTGGTCCTCTACCTAGATGCTAGTTATTTTATTCTGCGTTTGATCCGTTTTTGTTTTCCAGACGAGCATCTTACCACACCCTTCCCTAAACTCACAGTGGGACAACTTACTTCCCTGCCACTTATATTTTACTTTAGCCTCCAGGGTGTCAGATAGGACCTCTTTCCTTACCCTCTTCTACTCCTCCAACCTAACTACCACATGTGGATCTCCCCCTTTCCCTATTTCTATTTCTAATGTTTTTATTTCTTTTTCCAATTGATTAATTTTACTCTTTTCGTTCTTGTGTTTGTGTGCTGCAAGACTTAATATTTTCACTTTTATAACCGCTTTGCATGCGTCCTATGCCATTTATCTAGAGGTGACACCCTTATTTACTAAGAAGAATTGTTCCGACCCTTTTATAAGCGCCTCTGTGCTTTGTGGATCCATGAGTATGGAGCAATCTACTGTCCATCTTGGGGGGGAAAGGTCAAACCCTAATTGAACTTGTAACAGTACTGCGGAGTGGTCAGATAGGTGCGCTGGTAAATGCTCCACCTTCTGTGTATTCTTTGTCAGTCCCCTATCGATCAAAAAGAAATTTATTCTGGAGGCATGATTATGTTTCTTATTTTGGAAAGTATAGCAGGAGGCCCTATCTCCTTTTTCTTTCTAGATATTAGTTAGCCCCAAGTCCGTAAGATACCGTTTGATCCATTCCCTCATTCTAGGCAAGTTAGCTGATTCCTGGTGGGGAGTCGGTGCTCTCTAGGGTTTATGATTATATTAAAATTCCACCCATGATTGTGGGAGCCGAGACATCTAGCAGCTTTGAATAAACTGTCTGTAGTGGCACAGGGTCATCTATGTTAGAGCCATAGTATCCCACTATTGTGTATAGTTTATTGCGAATTCTAACTTTTACTTTTGCCCATCTCCCTTTCGTGTCTGTGTCTACTGCTTCTACCCTTGCTTCGAGTGATTTCTTGAAGAGGATAGCCACTCCCTTGATACAACAGTCTTGACTTGTGCATGCATATGTGTCTATCCATCTGTGATTTTTAGTGATATCAACCCATTCATTCTTTAAAAGATGAGTTTCCTGCAGAATTATTATTTTGCTTTGCACTGTTTTTAAGTATTCCATAATTTTCTGCCTACGGTCATCGAATATTTTTCAGTGTGGATCCCGACCTTTTCTGCTACTCCCTGGATCTCCATCTCTTCGTGTTTGGACTACTAGGACTTTTTTTCCCCCCTTTATGCTCCCCCATCCTATGCACATTTTTCCTGATTTGATTTGTGAATTACATCCTCCTCTGACTCCCCTCACCCCTCCAGTGGGAAGCCTCCCTTTTATCTTCTTTAGGCTAGGCTTTAGCTGTGATCGCTTTGTTGTGATTTTATTTGTTCTTTGAAGCACTCCACTAGGATCCTTTATATTGTACATTTTGTTATTCCACATGATTTTTAGCGATGCAGGGAAGCGCATCTGGGCAGTTGCTCCAAGTGACCTTAGTTTTTGCATCTGTTGGTGTACTTCCCATTGCCTGTCTTGCGTCACCTTGGAGATGTCTGACCAGATTCTGAATATTCAGTCATCCTTGGTAAAAGTGCCAGCCTTCAGGGCTTCATTCAGGCCTTTCTCCTTGAGGACATACGTTTTGAAATTTAGCAGGATTTTCCTTGGATTCTTCCTTGGATTCTTCCTGGGTTTCCCATTTCCGAATGGATCTTTATGTATCCTTTGAATATCCTCTGATAAGGCAACTTATTTTAACCAGGGGAGGTTATCTTCTAGTAGCGTGATCGTACATTTTTTTATGTCATCCCCTTCCAAGCCTTCCAGTACATTCACGAGTCTTATGTTGTTTCTTCTTGCTTGAGTTTTGAGGGACTCTAGTTTATGCCCCAAGTCTCCTTTGCTTGAATTTAGTGACTTGATTTCCTATTGGTTTGCCTCTACTTCCATATCAAAGCTTTTACTGAGATTTCTACTGTGGTTACTCGCTCCACCAGTGCATTTATTTTAGTGTCCAGGGCGTGACAGATCTCTTGTATTTTTAACTGTTTTTTTTAGAGGTGGCAACATTTGCCCTAATTTCTGATGCCATAGCTTCCAATAGTTTTTCTGTACTACTTTGCATACCTTGAGGGAGTTGCTCATCTTTGTGCGTGCTGCACCAGGATGGCATTTGTTTCTCAGCACTTTCCTCCTCCGTAGCCTCTTCTATTGTAAGGACCTTGTACCTGTTACTGTCCATGTTTCCTACTTTTCCCTCTCCTTTTCCTGCAAAATTTAGGCTTTTCTTCTGTCGAGGACCAACTGCAGCTAAATTGCCCTGTTTTTCCTGAACTTTGAAGAAGGACCTCAGAGATGGGGTTATTTTTATCTTGGTTCCTGCTCCTTCTAACTTGCTTTGCTGTGGACTGGACTGGGGGTGTGTGGTTTCACTGGGTTGTGTGCCTTTCTTTTTTTTCTGGTGCTTACTGGAACAATATTATTGCCCTCTTTTATGGTGTCCTGCGAGGTATTAGTTACCAAATGCCTATTCCAAAGGCAATAGCTGTTTCCCTTATTTGAGAGCCATATTGGCTCACTTGCCTTAGAGAGGCAGGTTGCGCTATGCTCCTGTCCTTTCTCCCCTCCACTTTCCCTGATAATACCCTATGAGGCCGTGCCCGTGCCCTGGGGAGGTTATGCTGTGTCTATACTCCACGCAACAGTACTTACCCTCTTCATGCAGCCATCCCGCTGTAATTCTGCTTTCATGCCGTCCTCCGTGCTGCCTCTCCAAATCCAAATCCCTTGTGAAGGTGGAATTTTCCTGTATTGTGCGGCCGCAGTCAAAGTCCTCCCCGGAAGGGAATCCTCGTGGCAGTCCTGCGGGTGTTACTGCGGACCGCTGCTGCTTCCGCCTACACACCCAGAGGGCCGTCTGATCGACACCCTGTCTCAAAGATGCCTTCCGTTGCCTTAAAGCCACTGCTCCTAATGTCGCGTCCTGGTCCTGCTCCCTGTAAGCGTCCCTGCCTCTGCCTTATTTCATTTTTATTTGAATTCGTCGAAGACCTTCTTTACCATTTCGTTTTAGCCTCACATCAATGTTTCTCTCCCGGGAGAGCTCAGAGCTCTCGACCGGGCACTTCAGCCAGCCGCCATCTTCCGGGGAGCCCCAGTTTTGTTGTTACAAGAGATATATAGTTACGGGAGAGCCCACAATGTAACCACTATGCAATTTTGTGCTGAGAATTGTATATTTCACACAAGTTTGGTCGATGGGGGATCAGCTGATTATAGTGTTTGTCCTGTATTGGAAAAAAGTTCAACAATTAAAAACAGTTTGTGAATGGTTGTTGGCTTGTATAGAAACAGTAACTTTATCTAGTGTTCCATGTTCCTTGATGTGTTCTAACATATTTTCCTTCGAATCCTTCTCCTTTAGAGGAAAACCTAAAGAAATTAGATGTGACATATACAATCTGCAGTCTTGCGTTCCTACATCACGTCTAATCCTAGCAGGTGATCTCAATATAAAAATGTCTCTAAGCTTGTTTGGTGATTTCCAGGATGAACAGATAGATATGTATGAATTTCCCCAAGTTGATACAGCAGAGGGAAGGAGAACCTATACATTTAATCAAATGTTGCCCCCATTAGTTCAACAAAATCTAATCGTAATTGCTGCTTTAACAGTCATAGGCTAGCTTTGACTACTTTTAGATAAGGCGCATGTCTTGTTCCAATGGACTATGTGTTTGTTCCTGTGGACCAGTTCAATCTAGTCGAAGATTTTAAAGTGTTCAACCTCAGTATTACTGACCATTTTGCTGTGGAAATAATAATTAGCGACACAAATGACTAGGAAGAACCAAATAGTATTGAAAATTATTTATAAACAATTACTAAGGCTAGAAATTTCAGATAAAACTCTGCATGCCTTCTTGGTTTTAGGAATTGACTCCATCATCATGCCCTCAGAATGTACATGCAACATCTACTAGTATGACTTAATATAGAAAGTGCTGTCTGGAAACTCAATCTTACCCTACTCAGACTGGCAGTGAGATTAACAAAAGATTCTTTATGGGGTGTCAGTTTCAGCAGCAAAGATCAGTGCCGAACATGTTGCTCTGCAACCTAATTTACAACAGTAGTTGAGCAACGCCACTTAAGTTCAAAGTGGCCAAAGGGTAATATCATTCATCACTGTTGATGAAGAAACATGAATATTTTAACTATCTAATTTATTGCAAAAAGAAATTTCAACAGGTAATTCAAAAACATTCTTGGGATTAGTCAATTCTGAATCAAACATTTCCCCGTCCACCTTAGAAGCACAGGTCTGTGATGCCTAATGGGCATCGCTGAGCTAAATGGGCAAACAACAAGCTGTATCAAAACTCTTCCAAGCCGGTTGCACTGACCTTTAAAATAATGCTATCCAAGCTTTCTTTACTAGTATAAATTATGGAAACATGGGTTACTCGATAGTAAAATGAAATCACCCCGACCAGGCATCCTCGTTTGCCTTCCTGCTATTCTATTAAAGTCAAATCCGCTCAGGTTGTCCAATTTGTTAAGTGCTTTTCTTCAGTGGGTAATAACCCTAGAAGGAATTATCCCTGAGTCTTGGCGGGGTGTTATTATTAAACCAATCTACAAAACACACAGTCTTGCTGCCCTTGCCAACTGTAGACTTTACTCGCTACTTGATACCATTTCCAAGATCCATGCTAAAACTCTCCTAATCCATCTGTAGAGCTGGACATTTAAATCTGGTAGCATCCCTATCGAACAGGGTGGATTTACAGAAAATTCCTGATCCATGGACAGGGCCGGCTTTAGGGCAGTGCGACTGGTGCGACTGCACTGGGCACTGACCTGTGGAGGGGGTACCCACCTCAGGGGGGGCACTGCGTTTAGCAATAACTTATGATTGGAGAGATGAGGGGCACTTATGCCTGGAGTTATTGAGAGAATCCGAGAAGGCGTTCATGTGGTGTGGCGGGGCCAAAAATGATTCTCCCACTGGACGCCACCAGCGCTAAAGCCAGCTCTAACCATGGAGCACTGTTCACCCTCTGGACTGTGGCGAGGAAGTCGATTCAATTAGGGGGCTAAATATGTTGCTGCTTCATCGACTTTCATGCCACTTTCGACTGGGTAGATCCACCCAAGTTAATATATATGATCCATCAACTTCACACTGAAAAATGGGTGTAAGTATATTCAAGTGATCATGGAACACTGTCAGATAAAACTCCTGTTCAAAACAAACTCCTTCTTTATTTAGTGTTTTCATTTTAAGTCTCCCTAGTAAGTTACAAGAGGTAAATTTTTCCACTCTAAAAGTTGGTTGTGTGCGCCGCCTGCGCCTTGTGTATGCAGACAATCTTGTTTTAATGGATTATACTCCAGTTAGTTTGCAACATAAACTTAATGTTCTCTAACAATACCGTGTTGTAAAAAAACTAAGACCATGATCTTTTCAAAGAGTGTTAAGAAATGTGTGTGGTTTCTTCATAACACTGCTTTTGAAGAGGTGAACTCTTATAAATACTTATCTTTGCAATATAATTTTAGGAGGGAAAAGCATTTTGGAATTTTAAAGACATCTCTAATAGCAACGGTGAATGCTTTAAAGAGGTTTGATGCTCAGTTTAGTGGCCTGTCTATGGATCCTTTAAAGAAGGCAATACAACGTGAACTTATTCCCCGTAACTCTATGGAGTAGAATTTCACTCTATGGAGCATTATGGAGCACGCAACTCTAACTTAACCCGGGTTCGCCTAGAAAGGCTTTCTTTAAAAAAGTGTGCCTCCCAATGCTATGATAGAGACATTAGGGCTTGACACTGACTTGATATTGTGGTATTACCTGGCTCAGTTTTGAGCACTAAGGTTTTTATCTTCTTTAGTCAAGAATTTAGACAGTGATAAGCTTTCAGGAAATATTTTAAACCAGGTAAGGAATAGAGCAGGCGATTTTTCATGTCAAATTTTAACTGTCATTTCTAATGCTACTTTAGGCACTGATATTATTAATGTGAATAAACTGCTTCTGTTTTCCACGATATAGGATCTCCTTAGAGAAGCATACAGTGAAGGTAGTGTCCTGATTAATAACAACTAACTTGTACCAAAAAAACATGGTAGCCTATTCAGTAGAGAGCTTGGCAAATAAAGTGACTTTTCCTTATATATCTTCAATTCAAGTTAAAGACACACAGAATCGAATACCTCTAATTCACAGACCTCACCTAAAGAATGAAAATTATATATGCCATCTCAGATTCAAATACAATATAACACATGTTTTACTTGATGTTTAGAAAGGAACGTGATAGACTTGGATTTTTCAGCGGGTTTACCCCCAGACGTTTTGGTGCCGATTACGATCCGGCAAAAACCGGGTACGAACCGTCGGACGGAGGCTTTTTTCCGTCCGACTCGTACCCGGTCGTAAAACTTTACAAACATGCAAGTACGATTCGCACGGAAACACCATTTCCGTACGAGTCGTACAAAACACCGACCGACGAAAAGATACATACAAATGGGATCCGGGGAATGCGCCGACGTGACGTCGGGACGCTCTCAGGCCGCGTTTCACGACCCAGGAATTACGATTCAAACCGACAGCAGTCCGGACGGCAATATTTTTACGGCACACAAAAAGTGCCGGAAAAGCGAAGTACGGCGCGAAACGACCAGAGTAGGTGGCCAGGTAAGCGCCGTACCCCCCCCCAGCCCCCGCATGTACGCGCCGTACCCCCCCCAGCCCCCGCATGTACGCGCCGTACCCCCCCCATCCCCCGCACGTACGCGCCGTACCCCCCCAGCCCCCGCATGTACGCGCCGTACCCCCCCCAGCCCCCGCATGTACGCGCTGTACCCCCCCAGCCCCCGCATGTATGCGCCATACCCCCGTGTATGTACACCCGAGTATGTGTCGAACCCCCCGTGTATGTACACCCGAGTACGTGTCGAACCCCCCGTGTATGTACACCCGAGTACGTGTCAAACCCCCCGTGTATGTACACCCGAGTACGTGTCGAACTGTACGTGTCGAACCCCCCGTGTATGTACACCCGAGTACGTGTCGAACCCCCCGTGTATGTACACCCCTGTACGTGTCGAACCCCCGTGTATGTACACCCCTGTACGTTCGAGTCGTACCCCCACCCGTGTATGTACACCCCTGTACGTGTCGTACTCCCCCGTGTATGTACACCCCTGTACGTGCCGAACCCCCCGTGTATGTACACCCCTGTACGTTCGAGTCATACCCCCACCCGTGTATGTACACCCCTGTACGTGTCAAACCCCCGTGTATGTACACCCCTGTACGTGTCGTACTCCCCCGTGTATGTACACCCCTGTACGTGTCGAACCCCCGTGTATGTACACCCCTGTACGTTCGAGTCGCGCTGGGGGTACGCACCGTACATACACGGGTGGGGGTACGACTCGAACGGTCAGGGGTGTACATACACGGGGGTTCGACACGTACAGGGGTGTACATACACGGGTGGGGGTACGACTCGAACGTACAGGGGTGTACATACACGGGGGGTTCGACACGTACAGGGGTGTACATACACGGGGGAGTACGACACGTACAGGGGTGTACATACACGGGGGAGTACGACACGTACAGGGGTGTACATACACGGGTGGGGGTACGACTCGACCATACGGGGGCTGGGGGGGGTACGACTCGAACGTACGGGGGCTGGGGGGGTGTTCGGCGCGTATGCGGGCACATGTCTCCATGTTTGCTATGGGTGTTTTGTGCGGACGGTGTTTTTTCCACACGGTTGTAACATCGGATGCACGGGATGGATCGTGATTCCGCGGTCGGACTTCACTTTTCACGTTTGTACGGTAAATCGTCCGTGGACGTGTCGGACACATTTTCCGACCCGAGGACGTGTGGGGAATTCTTCCCAATGCGATTCGTATGGTCTTTTTCCCATGCAAATCGTAATTGGCAGTTTGTACGGCACTTGTACGATTCGTACGGTAAAAAGACCGGATACGAGTCGTACGGGGAATTTTTTTACCGGATCGTAATCGGCACCAATGTCTTTTGGCCTCCTGTTTTATTTTGAGTTCAGAAAGTAAGTTTATTAAGAAAACAGGTGATGCAGTACAATACAATATAAGGGGGGGGGTAGGGAAACAGAGAAGAGGAAACATAAATTATAAATGTGTCATATAAACATATCTAGGTTGGAATGAAAAAAGGTATTAAAATATCAATATATATAAATAAATAACATTGACTTACAGATAGCAACCAAGCAGCAAAATAGCTTAAACCAAAATATAACAGCATATCATAGAATAGGAATGTCGAAGATATGGAATATCATGGAGGTCAGGCAACCTCTTGTTGAGTAGGAGATAAAGAGAAGGAGTGTTTAGCACTACGATCAAAGAACAATATAAGAGGTGACCATATAATGGAGCGCTTCATGGCTAAATGAATGGCATGAACGCATGCTGTATCCAACCTGTGATGGTAGCACACTGCATACCACCAAGCCTGGAATGATAACTTTGTAAAGTCTTTCCCATTTTTAGTGATCTGTTGAAATGCAACTGCCAACAACAAGTCTACAATCTTAGTGTTGGAAATATGGTCTTCCCAGATAGGTAAGCTACCCAGGAATATGTGTGCGATAAAGAAAGGGAAACTAGAGTTGAAAATGGAGTTGATTTGATCCCAAACAGATATCCAAAAATGATGTAGGTGAGAGCAAGTGAAAAGCATGTGCTTTAAATCAGCGGGTGAAGAGAAACAGGGCCAACAGATGTCAGGTACTGTGACAAGTCGTTTGTGTAATACAGCTGGATGTAGCAAAAGCCTGTATTGATAAAGAATAACGTCTGCGCAACATTTGCCACTCTAGATGTTTTCCTAATTTTAGACCATATTTTGTTCCATAGGGAAGAAGGCCAATCAATCTCAAGATCTGCTTCCCAAGACAATTCAACTTTTGTCTTTGCTCTAACGGGCAGCGAGGATCGTATATGAGCATAGATACTGGAAGCTTTAGGAGATGAAAGTAGAAAAGAACATAAACTGTTAACCGGGGGAGCTATTGGGTGTGTTTAAATACGAGTGAAAGCAGTTAAAAGGGCTTGCGAGATTAAATTATATTTAGAGTGAAAGCAAGGGGGTAAGTGAAATTGTTGACTAGCCTCGGAGAAAGATAAGATCTTATTTTGAGAAAATAGTTGATATGTCTAGATTAGACCTTTATTTCTCCAAGACTTCCAATAAAAATGTTTCCGACCAATTAAAATAGAAGTGTTATGCCATAAAGAAGAGTGAAGAAAAGAATCCAGATCAGTGGGAGATGGAGGTGGAGAGAAACCCAAAAGTTTACAAGCGACTTGGAAATAGGAATAGATAAAGATGATGGTCTACGAGTAAAAGAAACAAATTCTTTAAAAGAAAAAGGGGAAAGAAAGGAGCGTTCAAGCACAACTCACATAGGACAGTCGAATGAAGAATCAAAGAGCCATCTCGAAGCTTGGCAAAGTAAAAAAGATCTGTGATAGGTGGGGAAGTCGGGATAATTAACCCCTCCTTCTGCTTTAGGTTTTATTAGGCGCTACAAGGACATGCGTAGAGGTTTTTTGTTCCATAGGAAAGATGATAAAATAAAATTAATTTTTGTAAAAAATCTTAAAGGAATGGGACTAGGGATATTAGAAATGGTGAATAAAACTAATGGAGCCAACATCATCTTAATGGTATCTAAACAACCCCACCAGGAGAGGTATAACGGGTGCCATTTAGTAGTAAAAGAGGAGATTTTTTGTGAGTAATTTTCCATGCAAAGAGAGAGCGTTGAAGAAAATAAAGGAGTAAAGTGGAGACCCAAATATTTAATATGCTGTGAGTTTCAGGCAAAATAAGAAGAGCTAAAGTGATCTTTGAATGTATGTTTGGTTAGAGGCAATATTTCACATTTATCGCGGTTGAGCTTGTACCCAGAGACAGTAGCAAAACGTTCTACCTCCTTTAAAAAAGCAGGAACAGAGGACTGAGGTTCAGAAAGAAATAATAAAATGTCATCAGCGTAAGCTGCTAATTTAACTTGGGTATCTTTGGATTCAAAACCCTTTATGTCAACATTCTGACGGAGCCAGACAAAAAGGTTCCAATGCTAGATTAAAAAGGAAGGGCGATAATGGGCAACCTTGACGTACCCCTTTTTTTAACTCAAAATATGGAGATGAGATACCATTAACAAAGACGGCTGCTCGAGGATCCGAATAAAGGATAGAAATGAAAGAAATAATTTGAGGGCCAAAACCAAACCATTTCAACGTGTGAAAAAGATATGATCAATTCACACGATCTAACGCCTTTTCGGCATCTAAGGCTATTGCAGCTAAAAAATGGGGAAGGTGCGGGCTTTTGATAAAATATCGAAGAAAGGACGAGAATTATCAGAGATGAGAAGTCCTTTAACAAAACCAGATTGTTTTGAGCCTTATGGTTGAGGGAGGAATGATTTGAGTCGAATAGCCAGAGCTTTGGAGAACATTTTATAATCAATATTTACAAGACAGATGGGTCTATAATTCTTGCAATATTTCAAGTCCTTCCCATTTTTGGGTATTAGACAAATAAGAGCTTCTAAAAAGGATCCTGAAGATTTTCCAGACTGTGTAAAAAGAGTACAAAATTCTACTGCAAATCAATCAGGACCCGGAGCTTTGTCTTTCTTAAGTGAATGTAAAGCACTAAGAAATTCTTGTTCTGTTAAGTCAGCTTCTAATGGGGTAAAATCAATTTGAGTGTTAAAAGACTTGTGTATACCTGAAAGAAAATGTGTAATATGAGAGTCTGATGGTGTGATCTCGGGAGAGTATAATGATTTATAAAAAAAGAAGGAATTCATTTAATATTTCAGTATCCTTGGTGAGTAATATATTATGATCATCAAAAATAGCTTCAATATCGAACTTGTTGTGTTTATTTTTTAAATATTTAGCTAAAAGCTTGCCTGCCTTATTTTGGCCACCATAGTACTTTGCACTAGACTTCAACAGATATAACGAGGCGTTATCCGTTGATTCCTTGTTAAATTGAAGTTTTTTGTCAATAAGTTGTGAGAGATAATTTTGGGATTTTGAAGAATAGTAAGAATGTTCTTGACTCTTTATCTCAGCAAAAAGATCATTGGCAACCTTACAGACATTTTTACGTTTTCTGGAAACAAAGCCAATTATAAAAATCCTGGTGGCTGCTTTAAATGCATCCCAAACAACAGAAAAGGGAAGATTGTCAATCTGATTGAATGAAAAATATTCATTAGATAAGGAGACAAAAGAGGAATGAAAATTTCTGTCAAGAAGAAGTGAGTTATTAGATCTCCATCTTCTAGGTGAGTTGGATTTTGGAATTATATCCAATTGAATGGAAATAGGGGCGTGGTCTGAGATTAAAATAGAGCCAATATCAGCGCTTCTTAAAGATTGAAATATATCATGTGAGACAAAAAAAGAATCCAATCTGGATTGGGTATGCTGGGCTGGGGAGAAAAAAGGGAATTCTCTAGTAGTGGGGTTGCAAATTCTCCAGGCATCGATAAGTTTATATTGCTAGATAGTTTGAACAAATAATTTATGAGCTTTGTGTGGTTTGAAGGAAACCAATGAACTTCGGTCTGTGAAGGGATCTAACACTTCATTGCAATCCCCAGCAAGGTTAAAGTTATCATCAATACAAGAGGAAATTTGCTGAGACAAAGAAGACCAAAACAGAAGATCTCCATTAGTGGGTGCATAAACATTAAACAAAGATAACGGTATACCCCTCACCTGTAGTTTAGTATATAACCATCTACCTTCATCATCAGACTGTTGAGAAAGAAAGTTAATATTCAATGATTTATGGCAAAGGGTAACGACCCCTTTACGTTTACCATCACCCGGAGAAAAAAAGACATCACCAACCCAACTACTTTTCAATTTCAAACATTCAGTAGCATTTAAATGTGATTCCTGCAAACAAACAATGTCAGCTCCTAACTTAGATAAATGCGTTAAAACTCATTGTCGTTTGATCGGAGTCTTCAGACCTCTGACATTCCAAGATATGATTTTCAAGGACATAGAATCAACAATAAAATTAGAAGGAATAGGAGGTCACTAACTACCATTGAAGAATAAATAGTAAGAATCTTAACATTCCAACTGCATGAGCACAAAATGCAATGATAAAGACAAATTAAGAACAATATATGTAGAAGGAAGCAAACAGAATAAAGCCAAAAAAAGGAAGAAGTGAGAGACTTAAGTGGGTAGAAAAAATATAGTAAGAAGAACAAAGGAGAAAGAGAAAAAAGGACAAAGGAGAGTTGTATAAGTAGGAAAGACACTGAGAAGAGGTTACTAAAGAAAATAGATATTCGTGTGAGGATAAGATGATCAACCAGAAAAGAGCGGAGACAAAAAAGGGGAGTAAGAGAAGAAGATGAAATACAAGAATAGGAAACGAGAAGAGAAGAGAAAGGAGGGAGAAAAGGGACAAACAATAAAGGAGAGACAACATACCTAATTCAAAAGACATCACAAAGGGATGGAGGTAGGTGTAGCCACGAGGAACGAATCGCGCATCCAGAACAAAACGTGGATGGGAACATACCACAGCAAGTCAAATAAGGTGAGGGTACATAATGCTTACAAACATCTAGGGACCTGTCGAGGAAAAGGGGAAAAAAACAGGGCAACACTAATTATTACTGGAAAAGAAAAGAAAGGGAAGATAAGCATAATGTAGATACAATGCCTTGAGAGAAACACAAAGAAAAACAAAAAGGAGTCAACTAGACAAATGACAAAGAACAAACAAATGTTGTTTTGTTTAACAAAAGATGATCAAAGTTAATGCCTAGAACCATGAAAACCAATAAAAACATTCAATTCAGTAAACATAAGAACCAATTAAACAGCTTGAGAAGATGAAACTCCAGAAATGTCCATAGAGTCGGTTTTGCTACAATTGATGAAACTCCGCAGTTTGACAGGATCTTCATAGGTCGTTGTTTTGTTGTTATAAGTAACTTTAAGAGGCAAGGGTGGAAAAGGCCATATCTAGCGCCCATGGCACGTAAAGCAGGCCTCATATTCAAAAACTCTTTGCGTCTATTAGCAGTAGATCTGGCATAATCCTGAGCAAAGAATAATGTAAAACCTGACCAAGAAATGCATTGGATAGACTTGGCAGCTGAGAGCACCTTAAGTAGATCTGAATATTTGAGAAAGTACATTATAACCCCTCTCAGTGTCCGAGAGGAGGAGGTGTCAGTGTGTTGATGACCAAGTCTATGGGCTCGTTGAATGTTAAATGAAGATCCCTCAGGCAAATGAAGTAACTTAAGAAGAAAAGACTTGAAGAACGATAAAGGGTCTGAACCTTCTGAACCCTCTGACAGACCATAAATACGAAGGTTATTTCTTCTGTTTCTGTTTTCCAAATCCTCAACTTGTTGCTGCAGTGACACAATCTGGGACTGGAGTGTATTGACTTTTTCATTTGCATGAGAGAAGGAGGAGATACTTTGTTCCACTGTCGTAAGACGGTCGTTCATCTGAGACAAATTTTCCATTAAAAACTGCAACTTGATGGAAGTATCTTCCATAAAAGGGTGAAGCGCCCTTATCTCTTCCAACAGAACTTCCAAGGAAACAAGCGAGGAAGCATTAGATGGGGAAGGTGAATCTTTTTTTAGTCTTTTGGTAGTGACGTTACCAGTTGTAGAGTTACTCGCATTCAAAGGAGGAGAAGTCTTAGGCGCGGAGTTTAGCGAGTTTTCCATCTTGGCAAACTCAGAGAAAATTCTAGAATTTTTGATGAACGTGTGTGTTATATGGGATGTGCAGGGTCCCAGCTTTTCCAGTCTTCCCATATGAATGGCACAAAAATGAAGCGTTGAGACCAAGTAATATTGTGCTATAGTAGAAACAAAGTTACAATCTGTGTAAAAACATTGATGGATGAACCACAACAAAAGTCAGCTCAAGTATATTGTGCTCAACCCTGTAAAATAACGGAGATGAGTTGACATATGTGAGAGACTTCACAATTATAGCTTTCCTTCCTCCAGAAATAGTAGGTCTGCCCAGAATCGTGAAAACATATCAAATAAATGAATTTCTCCTCAAACAATCGCCAGGGCTTAATTGTGACGCAGTAGCGAGGGCAGAATAACAAAAACCATGACCTATTGAAAAGGGCACATAGGGTGATAGCCTCAAAACCAGCAGAATGAGGAAGTCAGGGTTGCGCCATAAACTGAATACCAGAACGTGAGTTGAAAGAAATGATGCCAAAAAGAGTCATGGCTGGCCATAACAAAACATCACAGGCAAGAAATAAGGGGCAAGAGGCTCTATACGTGCTTTGACCGCATGATGTCAATTGCCCAAAATGCCAGAGGGAAAGAAAAAAAAACAGAATGTCAGGAACACAAACGCCGAGTAATCTCCTCACTGGATTATCTCCTCAGGCACCAGACAAATAATCCAAGATGGCGGCCACGATCGGTGCCTCAGAAAAGCCAAGCGAGTTGCGTTAAATATGGATGGAAAACAGCAAAGAAAGTTCACGGAGTGCAGTCAGTGAGGGTCAGGACATCTTCCAACCTGAAGACCACTCACCAAATACAGCAGGGGAGCTTTACATCGTGGATGTCCGAACCCGTTCCGCGGAGCTTCACACGAACGCTGCCATCCGCATCGGTGCCATGCCACGCCCCCTTGGCCTCCAGTTTTTGACCCTGTTTTTTTTTCGTTTGAGAAACATCTTATAAATTTAACTTCCCATTTGGACAAGATAGAAAGATGGAGTTTACCATGCCTGAACTCAAAATATAAAAATGTATCTTTTAGTAAAGATGATTTTTATATTGTGTGTTTGAAAATACCACTTTTAGAAAGTGAGTATTTTCTTGCTTAGCCATCCTGTGTGCCTCTGCTGGTTTGTGGATTGACTGTCTGGCTTTGGAGTGACAGGGGCTGGGAATGTGCATTCTCTCAGACGGCCACTGAGGGGGTTTGATGTGTGTCCTGCTTTTACTGAATGAGTCAGAGCTGAATAGACCTGGGCTGCATTCAGAGTAGTGGGAGCAGTTTTCACTAGCACCGGATTAGGCCTGGTCTGCATTTATAGTGGTGGGAGGAGAATTCCCTTGCAACTGAATTGGTCCTGTCTGCCTTGGACAATGCTGTCTCCACTTCCTGCCAGGAAGCTTTACCAGAGAGGACAGAACTGGTTTTGTCTGGGCAAAGAGCTTCTCTGCCACCAGAGAACAAAGGAATTAGTGCTATAAAAAGTGGGGCCCAGACCCCAGAACTTAAGATTACTGCTGAACTAATGAACCTGCCAGGAAGAAGAGATGGAAAAGCTATCAGGAGGAACTGCCACTTTGATGCGTGCTATGCTGTGTCAGCCTGCTGCTTGCTGCTTTTGTCTTGGGCAGGGAAAGGACTGGATTTTACTTTCATCATACTGCTGTTAGAGTTTCCTCCAAGAGCATGAAGTAGAGCTTGCCTCATGTTGGAAGTCTCAGAGAGATAAAAGACTTCAAAGAACTCTTTGGGACAAAGAAGATGGCCAAGAAGAAGAGCCGGAGAAGCTGTGAGGAACTACCAATTTGCTGTGTGCTTTGCAGTGTTTACCTACAGTGGCTGCTTCTGTCTTGGGCAGTAAAAAGACTCGACTGAACTTTCTGCAACTTTTTTGTGTGAGTTAGTCCACGGACTTGAGATAGTGCTTGCCCCCGTACAAGAAGTCTCAGCAGTGAGGACTGTGTGTTTTGTGCTGCAACAGAAGAAAACCACCCCGACCGTCACCGCCGCCACCACCAATGCTGCTGCCGACTCTGTGTCTTGAAGGCACCACAGAGGGCACGATGCACTTTACGCTGCAACTTCGGTCTCACCGATGATGCCACATAACGCTACCACCGAGCCGCTGCTTGCACCGCAACCTGTGGGCACCGTCCTCCGCGCCGCCTCGCTTCATGCCACTGCCCTGGTGTCACTGACGAGGCCGCTCCCGACTTCAACTGTGAGGAGTTGGATCTGCAACGCGTGTGACTTCAAGGGCCCGACGCCTCATGCACCGACCTCTGGAACTGAAGCCTGCAGACGCCGGCTCTTTGGGGCTCAACGAGAGGCCACGGATGCCCTGCATTTCTAAAAGATACTGTTTTGCAGGTCTTCCCGACACTGTAGCTGGCTTTTGACGGCGCGGTCAGCCAGAACTGTTTGGATTTGTTTTTCACGATGCCGTGACAGCCCCGGGCTGAGCTATCGACTTCAAGGAACTGTATTTTAAGTCTACTTTTGATTATTGAGAATTCTGAGAACTGTATGGTAGATTTGTATCGTTTTTGGTCTTGTTTGCACAGATAAAATATTGGTTATTTTTCTAAAACTGGTGTGGTGTCCTTTTTCCAGTGTTTTCTCTGTATTACTGTTGGTTATGTGCAAATGCCTTACACTGCTCATGCCAAGCTACCAAGGGGGTGAGCAAGGGTTGTTTTAGGAGTTTAACTCCTTTGCCCCGACTAGGAAGAAGGGTCCCTACTTGGACAAAGGTACCTACCGCTGCCAACTAGAGATCCCAATTTCTAACAGAACGGATCCAGTTTCTTCAGCCAATTTTTTGAAGGTATGGAGCCTTAAATCGGAAAGATGCAAAAGCCACTTTATTTACCATGAAAAGTTTTCATATTCTAATTTCTGTCTCGAGACGAAGTATGAATGCTATTAAGACCAGGTCATTTTCTAATTTAGATGTAGTCAGTTAATATTAAGCTGCTTTTCTTTACTGATGTGATTAATGCTATAATTAAACAGTTTATTTTTTATTGTTCACTGCTTTTATTGGCTACAATATTTTGTATAATTTTTATGGTTCATATTGACTATAACATATTTCTGTATGGAGATTTCATATAAATAAATCAACATTTAACTTTATATCTAATGCTCATAATACCAAGTAGGTTAAAACACATCATTCGTGTAACGAAGTTAAGCCAAACACCATAAGCCAAACATCAATTTAATATTCAACTAGTTACTTGAATCACTTTTGTATCCTTTTATCAGTTGATATACATTTAGAATGACCGTGTTTTTCATTTGTGAAAACTATTGGCAAGAAATGTATTTAAAAATAAATCTCTAAGTTGTATAATGAGCAAAGTGAAGGACCTGAAATGCGCGTCAATCTCACATGTTTCTTCATGATGTTTCATACATTTGTGCACAATAATCACAGATTTTTCTGTATTTCAAAAGAGATACAAACAACCAATTCATTATTGAAGTGTCAGGAGCAGTTTGTTTTTTCTCCAGTTTTATATAGCGCAAACTCGGCCCAAAGATATCTTAGCTCTTTACATGAGCACCAGTTGCATTACAGACGGACACATTCATTTTTTTTTTTTTTTAAAGTGGGGGAGATTAAGTGATTTGCCCAGAATCACAGGATGTTTGAGCCTCCCTCTAGTCTTGAACCTGGTTGCCCAGATTCAAAGTTGGCTGCTCTGGCAATTAAGCCAAATCCTATACCGTGGCCAACTGTGTAAAGAAGTTTATGTTTTATTCCCTTTCGAGAATTATTGCATTGGATACTCTCCTAGTTTTCCCCAATTCTCATGGAGTTATGAAGTTGTCCTTTATTTCGCCAACAACGGTCGGGTGTTGTGTCACAGTTGATAATGCCGAGAAACCCTGTTAGGTGCATATGCACTTTAAAATCAATAAATTGAAATAGAGGTCTGCATATGTGTATGTTATCCTTACCAAGGATTAGAGTAATACTGGATCTGATGTGTCGCTCAGATTTTATGACTCAGCAGGAAAGGCTGATTTACTTGTTTGTGGTTGTGCACTTTGATTTGTGTTGTCTTTCCTGGGCCAGTCCTTTGTGGCTCCCTTGCCTTCCACCTAATAGGAAAATCGTGGGTTTCCTCTCCAAGTGTAAATGTACATATACATATATTCTGGAGTTACTGTGGAGTTTATGCTCGTATAGATCTTTATTTTCTCATGTGTACTCACAGGTTTTTCCAACGGGACAACAGTGAAATGTCCATATTGCAGATGTTCGCATGTACATATATAAATGTTAGACCTGGCATATTTTGGCATGGGTTCCCTTGTCTTTTTGCTTTTGACCTCCTGTTTTTGACTGTGGGATGAAATTCGTTTTTTTCTGGCTTTTGGACTCTGGGCATTTTACCACTGCTGACCTGTGCTAAAGTGCATGTGCTCTGTGTCTAAAATGTAATGGCTTTTGGTTTCTCCATTATTGGCATATTTGATTTACTACTAAGTCCCTAGTGCAGGACACTGCATGTGCCCAGGCCCTATAAATCAAATGTGCCTGGTGGGCTTGCAGCACTGATTATGCAACCCACACAGGTAGCCCTTTAAACCTGTCTCATGCCAGCTACTGAAGGGCCTCTGTGTGCCGTTTTAACTTGCCATGTCAACCTGCAAGTTCACCTACTTGCAGGCCCAAACCTTCCCTTTTATTACATGTAAGGCATCCCTAAGGGACGCCCTAGGTTGCCCCATGGGTGGGGGCAAGGGCATTTAAAAGGTAGGATATGTACTTTTGAGTTTGACATGTCCTGGTAGTGAAAAATAGCAAAATTCATTTTTAACGACATCAAGGCCTATCTCTCTGATAAGATAGTATTGGAGCTATACAAAACACAAAAGGAAGAGAGGCCACAGATATAACCAGTCAAATGACCAAAAGAGTGTTCTTGAGTCTTCAATATTGTGCACAATTCTTCTTTAATAAATTCAGTCCATAATACCTGCAGCCAACACGTTTCTCCATAAACAGGGCTTCATCAGGGCACTGGAATTACCACCATGTGATTCCTAGGATTGTGTAAGGTATTGTCCGGACTAGAGTACACAAACCTGGGAGTGTAGTCTTCCTTAAAGTAATCGGTCATGAACTTCCTTCAAACAGATCAATCTAATTTAGTAGTAGGTGTGACATGTCCAAAAGCGTAGCCCATTGGAGATATCCCGTGGATACTTAAATAGCTGTCACAAACTCTCTCTAGTCTGAGAGACGTAATTTTATTTCAAAATCTGAGCTTTGTGCTGCTCTCTTCTCCTCACACTGAAAAACGAGCTGAACGAACTGGAACACCGTCAGTGGAATACCTGACATTAACTTACTGACATATATTGAAGTGACTATTTGGGCGGTGCGCCTTTAATAATCCTTGGTTGCTTTATCTGAGAATTTATTAGTATTGGAGCTGCCTTGTAACACTTTACAAGTGTATCTTCCAATTGGGAGGAGGTAGAAAATGGGTGTTTGGTGTCTCGGGTCATTTAGTGAAGTTGTCTTTTAAATTACAGGTCTAAAAATGACACTTTTAGAACATTTCTTACTATAACCATTCTGGGCCTCTGCTTGTCCCTGGAATACAGGTATGCTTTGGATGACAGTTGGGCTTTGTGAATTCACTCTAGACAGCCACACACAAAGTGAGCTGAGCTGTATCCTGCATATCCTGATGGCCCATCACCAGGCTGATGGGTCTCCCTGAGCTAGACTGGTTGGAGGAGTTGACACATGTACCACAATAGGGCTGAGCCTGTCCCCACACAAAGAGCTGCATACCCCCCCCTTCAGTGTGTCTGGAGCCAGGGCCAGGAAGGACTGGGCCCTGTGCACTGCAAAGACCTTTCTTTGAAGTTTCTGTACTTCAAAGGGCAGACTGCGTATAGGTACTAGACCTCTGACACCATGTACACAGAACACTTCCAGAGTGTGAACATTCTGCCAGGAAGAAGAGCTATTGTGCTGCCAGGAGGGACTGGCACTTTGCTGCTTGTTTTGCTGTGTTGGCCTGCTGCCTACTGCTTCTTACCTTGGAGAGAGATGAATGAACTTTGCTCTCTGCATCCTGCTTTCTAAACGTTCCCCAAGTGCTTGACTGAGCTTGCCTGCTGTTGCTGAAGTCTCAGTGACATCAAAGACATCACCTGCATCTTGCATCCAGCACTTGGGGACCTGTGATTTGAGTCCTGACCTGCCAAGTGGTGCCAGACTCAGTCCTGGACCCTTGGAGGTGAATTTGGTGCTACAAAACAAGAAAATCAATGCTGTTGCTTGCACCAAAGCCATAGACACTGCTCACCAGGCGTTTGATGCCACAACCGCAACTTCAAAGCAACCCCGACCTTGCCGCAGCACCTCCAAAGAACCGCTGCAGCTTGAGTCTCAACACCACACCACAGACGTCCGTGGTGTCCCGTCCTGACTCTGATGCATCCCTGGCTCTCAATCAATCAATCAATCAATCAATCAATCAATTTGTAAAGCGCGCTACTCACCCGTAGGGTCTCAAGGCGCTGGGGGGAGGGGGATCCGCTACTGCTCGAAGAGCAAGGTCTTGAGCTGTTTCCTGAAGGAGAGATGGTTCTGGGTCAGTCGTAGGTGGGTGGGGAGGGAGTTCCATGTCTTGGCCGCCAGGTAGGAGAAGGATCTTCCTCCGGCGGTGGTCTTGCGTATGCGCGGGACGGTGGCGAGGGCGAGGCTGGTGGAGCGGAGGTGGTGGGTGGGTGTGTAGAATGTGAGGCGGTTGTTGAGGTATGTGGGTCCCATGTCGTGGAGAGCCTTGTGTGCGTGGGTGAGGAGTCTGAACGTGATCCTCTTGCTGATGGGGAGCCAGTGCAGGTCTCTCAGCTGGGGAGAGATGTGGCTGAAGCGGGGGGTGTCCAGGATAAGTCGTGCAGAGGCGTTCTGTATGCGCTGGAGTCTTTTCTGTAGTTTGGCTGTGGTTCCAGCGTAGACGGTGTTTCCGTAGTCCAGTCGGCTGGTGACGAGGGCTTGGGTGACCGTCTTCCTGGTGTCGGTGGGGATCCACCGGAAGATCTTTCAGAGCATGCGCAGGGTGTTGAAGCAGGATGACGAGACGGCGTTGACTTGCTTGGTCATCGTGACGGAGGAGTCCAGGATGAAGCCCAGGTTGCGAGCATGGTCCGTTGGCTTTGGAGCAGAGCCCAGGGCAGGGGGCCACCAGGAGTCGTCCCAGGCGGAGGGGGATGTTCCCAGGATGAGGACTTCCATCTTATCTGAGTTCAGTTTCAGCCGGCTGAGCTTCATCCATTCCGCGACGTCTTTCATTCCTTCCTGGAGGTTGGCTCTGGCTGTGGCGGGGTCATTGGTGAGGGAGAGGATCAGCTGGGTGTCGTCGGCGTAGGAGATGATGTTGAGGTTGTGTTGGCGTGTGATGGCTGCGAGGGGGCTCATGTAGACGTTGAAGAGGGTGGGGCTGAGCGAGGATCCTTGCGGGACGCCGCAGATGACTTCGGTGGCCACGGACCGGAACGGGGGAAGGCGGACTCTCTGGGTTCTCCCGGCGAGGAACGAGATGATCCATTCCAAGGCCTTTCCTTGGATTCCGATGTTGCTGAGGCGCTGAATCAGGGTGCGGTGGCATACGGTGTCGAAGGCTGCCGAGAGGTCCAGGAGGATGAGGGCAGCTGTTTCCCCATTGTCGAGCAGGGACCTGATGTCGTCGGTGGCTGCGATGAGGGTGGTCTCGGTGCTGTGGTTTGCTCGGAAGCCGGACTGCGAGGGGTCGAGGGATCCGTTGGTCTCGAGGAAGGCGGAGAGTTGTTTGTTGACGATCTTCTCGATGACTTTGGCCGGAAAGGGGAGGAGCGAGATGGGGCGGAAGCTCTTGAGGTCCATGGGGTCTGCGGTGGGTTTCTTCAGGAGGGCGCTGAGCTCGGCGTAATTCCAGCTCTCTGGAAGGTGGCGGATGCAAAGGAGCTGTTGATGATGTTCCGGAGTTGGGGTGCGATGATGGAGTCGGCTTTGTTGAAGATGTGGTGTGGGCAGGGGTTGGTTGGGGAGCCGGAGTGGATGGTGTTCATCGTGTGGGTGGTATCTTCGGTGCTGATCGTCGTCCAGGTGTGGAAGGTGGTGGTGGGGGGGTGCCGGATCGGTGGTAGGGTGCGAGGTCTGTGCCTCGAAACTGTTGTGTATGTCGGCAATCTTGCGGTGAAAGAACGAGGCCAGTGAGTCGCAGAGGTGCGGCGAGGGTGTGATGTCGTTGTTGCAGGCGCTGTGGCTGGAGAGCTCTTTGCCGATGCTGAAGAGTTCCTTGCTTTTGGGGGAGTTGTTGTCCAGTCATTCTTTGAATGTGGTCCTTTTGGTGGTGCGGATCAGTTGGTGGTGTTTGCGGGTGGCGTTCTTGAAGGCTGTCATGTTTTCTGTAGTCTCATCGTGGCGCCAGGCTTTCTCGAGGGTACGGCAGGTTTTCTTGGAGTTTTTGAGGTCGTTGGTGAACCAGGAGGCTTTCTTGCTGCCGTGTCTGCTGGGGGGGTTCTTCAGTGGTGCGAGGTCATCGGCGCAGTTGGTGAGCCACTGTGTGAGGTTGCGGGCTGCTTCGTTGGGGTCCGTCGTGTTGGTGGAGGGGTTCTGGCTGAGGGAGGTGGTGAGCTGGTCGGCGGTGATCTTGCTCCAGCTTCTGCGTGGAACCTGTTGAGGGTAGTTGTGGGTCGTGGTTCTCCTGAAGTTGAAGTGGACGCAGCTGTGGTCTGTCCAGTGCAGTCCGGTGGAGTGGCTGAAGGAGATGTGCTTGCTGGAGGAGAAGATAGGGTCAAGCGTGTGGCTGGCGATGTGGGTGGGGGTGTTTACCAGTTGCTTGAGTCCGAGGTTGGCGAGGTTGTCCAGCAGGGTGGCGGTGTTGCTGTCATTGTTGTTCTCCAGGTGGAAGTTGAGGTCTCCTAGGAGGATGTAGTCTGAGGAGGTAAGGGCGTGCGGGCTGACGAAGTCTGCGATGGCTTAGCTGAATTGTGTGCATGGTCCCGGGGATCTGTAGACGAGGGTGCCTCTGAGGGTGGTCTTGGGGTCGGTGTGTATCTGGAAGTGAAGGTGTTCGGCGGCGGTGAGGGTGTCGTCGGAGTTGGTCGTGATTCGGATGGTGTTTCTGTTGAGGATGGCGATGCCTCCTCCGGCTTGGTTGACGCGGTCCTTCCGGGCGATCTTGTAGCCATCCGGGATGGCTATGGCGATGTCGGGAGCTGAAGAGGCGTTCATCCATGTTTCTGTGAGGAAGGCGAAGTCTGGTGAGGCTGTGTCGAGAAGGTTCCAGAGTTCGACGGCGTGCCTGTGGATGGAGCGGGTGTTGAGGAAGATGCACTTGAGGTGGTCGTTGCTGGAGCCTGGCTTGGTGGGTGCGGTGCAGGATCGGGTGCAGGTGAAGTTGCAGGCGTGGCAGGTGAATGCTCCGTGGGTGCGTTTCGGGTTGGCTTGGTAGCAGGCTGGCTGTCGGCCGGTGTTGAGTGCGTGGAGGGTGGCGGCGTCGTATCTCTGTTGGGTTCGCTGGCTCCGGCGGGGTCCAGGGGTTCTGGCGCTGGGCGCGGTCCAGGCATGGACAGGCGTAGATGGGCTTGCCTTTGGCGCGCCTTCGTTGCGCAATCGGTGCGCCCACTGCGCGTGGCCGCTGCGCATACGTGCGGTCCCCGCCATATATGGCGAAGTGGGAGGGAGGAGCAGCTGGGAGGCGGGAGCGGGGCGGTGAATGGGGAGCGGGTGCCAAGAGAAGGGGTAGGGCCGCAGGAGAGCAGCAGCGGGGAGCGAAAGGGGGGGGTGGAAAGAGCGGGAAGACGGAGCGGGAGAGCGAGGGCAAGCCTGGGCAAGCCTGGAGAGCAGGGGCCTTAAGGAGAGGCGGCAGCAAGAGAGGCCAAGAAGGCAGCACAATCTGGGCACACGGGGGCCATGCGGAGTGGAGTGACCGGGTCAAGGGTCACTCCATGACTCCCGATCAATGCAGCGCCTTAGGCCCAACAGTTCAACTCGAACAACTAGGAATCGGCGCTCCACGCTGTTGACAATGATGCCACATCGCCTTCTGGAACCGAGGTCTTGCACCTGAAACCGACACCTCACCTCGTCTGTGCAATGCATAGTCCCGAAGCAATACAGGCTTCAGAGACCCTGCACCGCCTTAATTAAGAAACCGATGCCTCACCTGCAACTGCCATGCCTCACCTCCACTGCATGTTGCCACGTCCGTGGTTTCCAACGCTGTGTTCTTGGTCCGAGCGTGTTTTTGGAGGTGCGCCCAGATAGCCCCAGTTCGAGCTATAGACTTCTAAGGACTACAATTTCGATTTAATCTTTAGAAATTCATAATGTGACTTGTTACTTGATTGTATCCTCTGAGGCGGAAGCCGGAGGACTGCTAATTGTTTTAAAATTGTCACTTGATTTGTTGTTTTTAAAAAAGAAACGAAGCTCACCTGCACTGAAGCGCCGGCCTCTCACGCGCTAAGGCAGCCCTCCCAGACCCCCCTGATACAGCGAGACCACCGCTGACACAGGTGAAAACGCCCACACCGCCAGCGCGGTCACAAGGCGAGCCACGCCCACTGCGAGGCCACGCCCACCTAGTCTAGTACTTAAACGCTGACAGCAGCGCAACGATCCCACTTGATTGTATCCTCTGAGGCGGAAGCCGGAGGACTGCTAATTGTTTTAAAATTGTCACTTGATTTGTTGTTTTTAAAAAAGAAACGAAGCTCACCTGCACTGAAGCGCCGGCCTCTCACGCGCTAAGGCAGCCCTCCCAGACCCCCCTGATACAGCGAGACCACCGCTGACACAGGTGAAAACGCCCACACCGCCAGCGCGGTCACAAGGCGAGCCACGCCCACTGCGAGGCCACGCCCACCTAGTCTAGTACTTAAACGCTGACAGCAGCGCAACGATCCCACTTGATTGTATCCTCTGAGGCGGAAGCCGGAGGACTGCTAATTGTTTTAAAATTGTCACTTGATTTGTTGTTTTTAAAAAAGAAACGAAGCTCACCTGCACTGAAGCGCCGGCCTCTCACGCGCTAAGGCAGCCCTCCCAGACCCCCCTGATACAGCGAGACCACCGCTGACACAGGTGAAAACGCCCACACCGCCAGCGCGGTCACAAGGCGAGCCACGCCCACTGCGAGGCCACGCCCACCTAGTCTAGTACTTAAACGCTGACAGCAGCGCAACGATCCCACTTGATTGTATCCTCTGAGGTGGAAGCCGGAGGACTGCTAATTGTTTTAAAATTGTCACTTGATTTGTTGTTTTTAAAAAAGAAACGAAGCTCACCTGCACTGAAGCGCCGGCCTCTCACGCGCTAAGGCAGCCCTCCCAGACCCCCCTGATACAGCGAGACCACCGCTGACACAGGTGAAAACGCCCACACCGCCAGCGCGGTCACAAGGCGAGCCACGCCCACTGCGAGGCCACGCCCACCTAGTCTAGTACTTAAACGCTGACAGCAGCGCAACGATCCCACTTGATTGTATCCTCTGAGGCGGAAGCCGGAGGACTGCTAATTGTTTTAAATTTGTCACTTGATTTGTTGTTTTTAAAAAAGAAACGAAGCTCACCTGCACTGAAGCGCCGGCCTCTCACGCGCTAAGGCAGCCCTCCCAGACCCCCCTGATACAGCGAGACCACCGCTGACACAGGTGAAAACGCCCACACCGCCAGCGCGGTCACAAGGCGAGCCACGCCCACTGCGAGGCAACGCCCTTAACAATCACTTCAAATGTGCAGACCATACCAGCGCAGCGGACGAGCGCAGCGGGAGCGCCGTTTGCGCGCCGAAGGCGCGCCTAAGGCAAGCCCGTCTGCGCCCGTCCGCGCACGGGTCTAGGGCCAGCCCCCATGCCGGAACCCACCGCCACTAGGAGACATTACTCACGTCGAGATCTCCTCAGCCTCAGACCTCCGAAAAATGTCTCCTGTCATGCTATACACGACCCACCAGCTGTAACATCTGCAAACCTGGAAACCTACTCCTTCCCAGGATGGCCGCCCCACTCCACTCCCAAGCCTCAAATTAGCGACACTCAACTGCAGATCGCTTCCCAAGCACGCCCTACTCATAAACCATCTGATTGTCGATCACGATCTGGATATACTCTTCCTAACCGAAACCTGGATCACCAGTCATTCCAACTCCGACATAGTCTCGGCCCTTCCCCCGGGCTTCCTCATCATGTCCCAATCCCGCCCTCTGGGTCGAGGTGGTGGAATAGCTATCATATACCGAGACTACTTCACCTGCCGATCTACTGAGATTCAGAGCCAGGAGTCGGAGAGCTGTCTGTTCACGCTGACGCTCTCACCGACCTACTCCCTGTCAGGCCTTCTGGTCTACCGGCCCCCTGGACACTTCGGCCCCTTCTCCGCCGCTTTCTTAGAAACCGTTTCATCCCTGGCCCACTTAACATCTAACTTCTTGATTACAGGCGACCTTAACATCCATTTCGATGATCCATTAGACACAGGGCCATCTGACTTAATCTGTGAACTTGGCGCCCTTGGCTTCTCCCTGGCTAACTCAGGAGCCACGCATTCGAAAGGACATCTGCTCGACCCTGTATTCTCGAACATCCCTTCCCTCCAGTTCACCAATTCCCTCCCCCTCCCGTGGACGGACCACTTCTTGGTCTCGGCCCATCTCCCAGGGTCCTTTAAGAAACCCCATATCCCCCCAACTTACACCAAGGATAGATCTTGGGCCAGACTTTCGATGGAAAACTGGGCCTTGGCTCTTGACGCTACTACCCCCAGTCTTGCAGCCGACCCTGCCTTGGCAGATATCCAGTTCAGAGACTGGATTTCCTCCTCCCTCGACAGCCTCATCCCCATCAAAAATCGAGAGGTTAAAAATAAGACCAAGGGCCATGCACCTTGGTATAATTCAGATCTCAGAGCGCTCCGTAAAGAGTGCAAAAAGGCCGAGAGAGTATGGAGGAAAGATTGGCTCCATAGTAACAAGGACATATATCACAACGCGGTAAGACGATACAAAACAGCCTTGAAATTAGCTAAATCAACGTTTTACGACAACAGAATAAAAACCGCGACTAACTCATCCAAAGAATCTTATCAGATAGTCAAAGAATTACTAAACATCCCAACAGCACCCCCCCTCACTCCCCCCCCCCAGACAGAAGTAAGGATTTGGCTAACTACTTCGATTCGAAAATCCTGCGGATACTGGACTCTCTTCCTACCATCAGCCCCCCTCTCACCCCGGATATAGCAAACGGCAACAATAGCCCACAGCTGGACACCTTTAGAGCAGTTTCCCTCACCGAGGTGATGTCCACGCTAGAGATAATGAAAAGCGGCTCCCCTCTTGACCCAGCCCCGGTCAGATTCCTAAAAAAGGTGTCTCCCACCATAGCCCCTATCATCATGGACCTTATCAACTCCTCCCTCGCTGGAGGAACGGTGCCCCCCAATTGGAAGAACGCAGTCGTTAAGGCCCTGCTGAAAAAACCCCAACTTAACCCGGATGACATGTCTAATTACAGACCGATCTCACTGCTCCCATGCATCAGTAAGATGGCTGAAAAGCTAGTTAACTCGCAACTGTCCCAATTTCTTGAGACAAACAATATCCTGCGCCAATCCCAAACTGGGTTTCGACCTGGCCATGGCACGGACACCGCCCTCCTCTCTGTCATCGAGGAGGCAAGGTGTATCCTAGACTCAGGGGGATCAGTGGCAGTGATCCTCCTGGACCTTAGCGCCGCCTTTGATACGGTGGATCACCGTGTCCTATTACATCGCCTGGCCAAGGCAGGAATTGTGGGTACGGCGCGAGCGTGGATCGAATCTTTTCTCTCCTATCGATCCTTTCAGGTGTGGGACGGCAACTCCCAGTCAGAACCTCTTCCACTGAAGAATGGAGTTCCCCAGGGGTCGTCGCTCAGCCCTACCCTGTTTAATGTCTATATGGCCCCCCTGGAAGACGTAGTGGCCCCCTACGGTATAAATATAATTAACTACGCTGACGACACCCAACTAGTCGTCTCCCTGTCCCACCTGGATAACCACCCTCACAGCTTGCTGCATTGTCTCCAGGACATCCATACCTGGATGTGTGACTCGGCCTTGAAGCTGAACGGTGCAAAGACCGAGATCATGCTCCTGGGCAACAAATGGACGTCCTTTCCACCAACATCTTGGCCTGACACCTTCGGCGAAATCCCCTCTCCTAAAACTGAGATCAAAACACTAGGAGTATGGTTGGAACCTGACCTAACCATGAAAACGCAGGCGGCCAAGACAGCAGGCACCTGCTTCGGTCTCCTGCGTTCCGTGCGCAAGATCCTGCCTCTTCTTCCGCTCCCATCCAGGAAGTTGTTGGTCCAGGGTCTTGTTTTGGCCCGGCTCGATTACAGCAACGCCATCTATCTTGGGGCCCCTGAGTACACCCTGGCCGAACTCCAACGCACCCAGAATGCGGCGGCCAGGCTTATTATGAACCTCCCCCCTAGAGTTTCAGCAAAGCCTGCCCTTAAAGCCCTACACTGGCTCCCTGTTCGCCAGAGAGTAGAGTTCAAGGCCCTATGCACCACCCACAAGCTCATCAATGGAGCTGGCCCAGCCGCGCTAAAAAATATGGTTACCCCATACAAAGCCTCCAGACCCCTTCGCTCTGACGCCGAACATCTTGCCACGGTTCCCAAATTTAGGAAGGCTCGCACCGGCGGTCGTCGCTTTTTTCGGTCAAAGCCTCCATAGCATGGAACTCACTCCCTCTCAGTCTACGTCTGGAACCCTCCCTCACTACGTTCCGCAGGAAACTTAAAACCCTCTTGTTCCCCAAATAATTCACTCCCTCTCCCCCTCCTCTGGATCTCTTCAAGTTTATAGCGCGGGGATGCCTACGGGTCACCAGGCGCTTTAGAAATCGCAAAATAAATAAATAAATAAATACATTTTTATCATTTTGTTCTTGTTTTAATATTGGCTAATTTTCTAAACGGGTGTGGAGTACTTTTATGGTTTTTTGCTGTATTCCTGTGTATGTTTGCACAAACACTTTGCACATTCCCTCTTAAATTAAGCCTGACTGCTCTGAGCCAAGCTACCAGAGGGTGAGCACAGGTAAACGTAGTGTGTACTACACTTACCCTGACTAGAGTGTGGGTCCCTACTTGGACAGGGTGCAAACCACTGCCAACTAGAGACCCCATTTCCAAATACATTTGCAGAACCTGATTGTATCTTTTTCAAAACCATCTATGGTCGCTATAATATTAGTGAAATGTCAACTATACTTGAAATATGCCTGGTAAAGAAACGAGCATTTGCAATGCAATCGGTCTCGCATTTGTGACAGTTAGAGTTCTTGATGTTGAAAATGACAATGTTTTTTTTTGCGGTGTAGTGATCATATTTGCATTGCACTATTTCCATTTGTATGGCGACGCTGGAGAACCAGAAAATAGAAAACAGGTTATAAGAGAGGAGAGACAAGAGTACGCTGCCTGAAAAAACAAGGGCCTAATTATGACTTTGGTGGTGCAGGAGCAGGCCGCCATACCAGCACCCCACTCCTGCACCGCCAAAGCCATATTTAGACCGCCTGCTGGATTTCAACTGAAATCCAGGTCGGGCGGTCCTGCAGAAGCTGGCCCACAGCAGTGCCTGTTTAAAGGCTCATAGGAGAGCAGTAACAGACACCACAATGAGAATGGCATTGCAGGTTCTGAGGTTCTGTAGCGATCCGAACCCGTGAATTCAGTATCGTAGTACTGACACGATTTTGGTACCAATGAACCGCAAATGATCCATTATATACATAACAGTGTTTTCGCTGCGCAACTAGCATGAATTCACTGGAAAATAGGGCATTCTGTCACTAAAGTCATGGCATCCATTTTAGTTACGGCATCCATTTTGTTTCTTGCCCTCACATAGTCAATGAACGGACGATGACCTCGGCAGAGTCACCTTGTTAAGGACACGTAAGCTTGAGCCCCGAGAAAGGTTGATGCTGCATGACTAGGCAGAATCAAGCTACCTCCCTTGCCTGGGGCCACTCCTGCTATACTGGTTCTCGTGTCCGTTGTCCCGACTGAAAGGCCGAAGACGGTAGCCATGCCCGTTTATGATCCATAAACACCTCTTATCCTACATTTCAATCCTTTGCACCTGGCTCTGCTCCTTACCTTCTGGGCTTTTACAATGGGGAGGTTACGATTTTTATGATGGGGAGGATCGGGCAAAGAATGGAAAACTGTCGAGAGGACCTGATCGAATACCGAAAACCTACGACTAATTATTGTTTGATGTCAAATTTACTGTTTGTTTGGGATACCGGGTTAGGCATGAGAAATATTCGTGTAATGTAGCCCAAAGACATTTTGCGTGTATTTAAAGAGTAACCCACTTAATGCAATTTGAACAGTCTCGTAGATTCTGCCTCTGTGTGGTTCCTATGATTTCTGTGTCCCTGCAGTAAATAAACCTTAGTCTTTGACGCCGCCATCGAGAAGCCCGTGTCTCTGTTTATTTGTGCACCGGGACAGGAGGAACTCAGGGGTCTTCGGGTGTTGTTTCCCTGACACCTCTGGACTCTTAAAAGTCCAGAACCTCAAATTGGCGCCCAACGTGGGGCGACGTCATCCGGTACCGGTCCAAAGCCTGAAAAGTTTGAGAAGTTTCGTGTGAAGATTCCGGAGGGAGGTACCCCGCTTCATCGATCCCTGCATGTCGTAAAAGTGGCCCGACGATCTCTTCCACGAGGGTTCCGGTTCCCAGACGGCTACAGAGGACCGCGGCCTTGACTGTCGCCCTGTCTTGGACCCGAGGTGCAGACCTTAGTACGGCGAGACGTAGACGGGTTCTCCTTGGTGACGTCTTCCACATTTCAGTTAAGTATTAAGTGGGCTACGCTCAGTTTGGTTGTTCCTTGTTGCTCTGGTTTAAATTCGTAGATTATCATTGGTTGCTCTTGTTTAGATAATCTTTGTTTTGGTATTGGTTCATTTTGGTAGGCCTAAGTTCTCTGCGTGTTTTGGTTAGAATTTGTCTTTGTTGCCATGACTACCAGTAGTAACTGTTTCTTGTCCTGGTTACGTTGCAACGGGGATTCCTGGTTGGAGGATTCGTGTTTGGTTCCTCCGATTGGAACTCCTGCATATGAGCTCTATTGTAAACATGGTGTTGGTCCTATTGCGTATAATGAAGTATGGGTCCGTTATACCAGAAGAGATGGTGTCCTTAGTTGGCCGCCGCATGGTAGTTTCGAAACGGAAATACTAGACAATCTAGAAATGAAGTTGTTCAAGAAAAAAGCCCGGCCGGCAATGTTTGATTCTTTTCGCGTATGGCGCAAAGAAGCCAAACAGAGGGAAATTAGGAAAACGAAGAAAGAACAGAAAGAGAAAGGGTTGACTTTAATGGAGTCTGCTAGGCAGCTGCATGCCGACGAGACTGAGAAAGCAATGGAGATGGAGAATAGAAAATATAATTTGGCAATTGATAAATGTTACCCTGTATTGCCATCTTGTCCTACTAAGCCGATGGAGGATCATGAAAAGGATCCTCTGTTGTCTTACCTGTTGAATTCACCCCCACCGTATGCACAGGGTATTACATTACCACAGTTGCTACCTGTTGTACAGCCAGCTGCTGGTCAGCCTGGAATAGTTGCTCCACTTCCTTTGATTCCAGCTCCTATCCTTCCCGTGGTTAATGTTCCTTCGGCACCCCCTCTTCCTGGGGCGCCCGTTCCGCCTTTGCCTGTCGTTTCGCAAACTGCTTTACCTGCTACTCCTACCCTTACTATTTCATCTGCTTCAGCTGTTCTGTTCCCGAACCCTGTGAAGATTCTGACTCCGCTTTCCGTTCGTCGGAAAATAACCGACTCTGTAACTAATATCTTAACTCCTCTCTACAGGTCTGTAATTGGGACCCCCGTTTCTGACTCTATACAGAGACGTAGCCAGTTTCCTGGTCCCCAGGAATGAGACACGTTAGATTCGACAGCTCTTAGGTGGATGTCGAAAGCTGCGAAGTATGATGCACAAAGAGTGTTAGATACCTTTATGCAATGGAATGAACCAACTCAACGTTATGTTTTTGACGTGATGTGTTCTCTTGTACGTGAAGAATGGGAAGATGATGATTTAGACTCCGTCCCCTCTGACCTGACAAATATTCAACAGAAATTTGCCGCAGGAATGGTGATAGGTCCAGAAGTAAGGGGAGCGATAGAACTGATTTTAGCTTATAGGGATGAGTCCCCTCTTCGAGCGACAAGAGACCCTGATGGTTCACCGATTACTACTAGGAAACGACGAGGACAATATCCGATGAGGGAAGTTCCACCGATATGGCGTGATGCAGTTCAAGCTGATGCGGCTCATAATATTGCAGCTGCTCCGGCACATTTCCAGAGAGTGTGGATACACATCCCTTGGAAACGGGCCGAAGTATTAGCCGTAAAACAAGCGTTACCGGACCCACGTAAAAATCCTGCTGGTTATTACAAAGAGTTAACGCAGACAGTTCAAGCGTGTGTCATGAATTTAGCAGACATTGAAATGCTATTTGGTAATGTGGTGCCACAGCCTATATGGGCCAAAATTCGGCAAGAGAACCACCCAGTCGCCTTAGGAGGTGATTGGGCAGCTATGATAGCGGCAGATGCGCAACAAATTGGCGGTGCTAAACCTGAACCTCTGATTGCTGCTTTACCTGGCAGAATAATTACTCTGATGAAAACGCTGATGCCAGCGTTACGAGTCAATTGGGATAAATTATCGGCATGCAAGCAAAAGAAGGACGAAAGCGTCTCTGACTTCTTCACTAGATTTGAAGAGACCTTCGTAGACCACAGTGGGCAAGATATGAGTACTGAGGGAGGCCAGAGATTGTTTGTCGACAAATTCGTGTTTAATTTACTACCTGAGCTTAGTAACAAGTTAAAGGATTCTGAAAGTGCATGGGCAGTGTCGACAACAGCACAGATACTTGCAACTGCTCAGTATTACGAGAACAGAGAGAAAGAAGAGAAGGAAAAGTCAGAAAAGAAAACAAAAGATTTAAAGACTAAAGTTCTTCTGCAACAGGCGTATCCGCCTCGTTCGAATCAGTCAGATTTACGGCAGCGACCCCAGTTTCAGCCACAACCACAATTCCAGTAAGGGACGGCCCAAGGATTTAATTATAGTTTTCCGCGACAACAGTTAGCATGGAATCAGTGTGCTTATTGTAAAAAGGAGGGTCATTATAAGAATGAATGTCCAGTACTGCACCCACAAACTAGTGGTGTCCCAGCTCAGAGAGGTAATGTTGGGTCCATGCAAGCTCCTAGAGGTAGAGGACGTGGTACGATGACACCACAGGCTGATCGCCAATCGAATTATTTCGATCAGCGAAATGCACAATCTGCGCAAACAGGTAGATCTCCACAGTACCACGTTGAAGATTACTATGATCATAATGAGGAGATTCAAAGAAGCGAGCACTAGGACAGCCGCAGGCAAAGAGAGGGAGTAGTATCAGTTCCAGTTGATCAAAGTGGACCTTATGTCGCAGTAGTTACCTCAGGCGTGGTCGAACCGTTTCTGTTGGATACTGGTGCGGCAAAAAGTTCAAGTATGCATGCGAAACTCCCTGGCGCACCTTTGTCTGGCTTAACGAACACTTCGGTAGGATTCTCAGGCGCCCCTGTTCACAATCCTGTTTCTAGTCCTTTGTCAATATCTGTTGGGCCATGCGAACTAGAAGCACCCCTTATCTTAACAACCGGTTGTAATGAGAATCTGCTTGGTTTAGATCTGTTGAAACGCCTGCACGCGACACTGTACTGTTCCCCTTCAGGAGTACAGCTCACATTAGGCAAAAGAGTCATCTCTCCAATGTATATGTCGATGGATAAGCTCCCACCGGAGCTGCGTTCTCTCCCTGATACTCTTTGGGCGACTGGTCCTAACAATGTAGGCCTCTTGGAAATTCCCCCTTATGTGGTAAGTCTGAAAGCTAATGTTAAATTCCCACGAATCCCACAATATCGGATTTCGAATGAAGGGGAACGAGCACTCTTATTGATTGTGAAAGACTTAATACAGAAAGATGTGATTGAGGAAACTAGAGGGAACGTCTGCAATAGTCCTGTTCTGCCGATTTTGAAACGTACTGACCCTTCCAAACCTCCAATTTACAGATTTGTGATTGACCTCAGAGAAGTCAACAAAATAGTGATTCCACAGTTTCCTGTAGTCCCAGATATCACTGCATTACTGACGTTGATTCCTGCCTCAGCTTCATGGTTTACAGTGATCGACTTGAAAAATGCCTTTTTCAGCATTCCCATAGCCGAGGAAAGTAGAGACATTTTTGGTTTCTCCTTAGGAGGTCGCAGCTTCAGGTTCAAACGCGCTCCACAAGGTTATAGTGAGAGCCCTTCAATTTACAGCCAAGCATTGAAGAGTCAATTAGATGCCCTTGTACTACCTCATGGTGTTGCTCTGATCCAATACGTAGACGATCTTTTACTGGCTGCTGATGACAAGGAAACTTGCAAAGCAGCTACAATTTCTTTATTACGTCATTTGTCAGACTTACATCACAAGGTGTCACCTTCTAAACTGCAATATTGTTGCCAAGAAGTGACCTACTTAGGTCATCTTTTGTCAAAGGAGGGAAGAAGGTTGACCCCAGAGAGAATCAAAGCAATTTCACAGATGACTGTACCAAGCACACAAAGAGAAGTGCGTGCGTTTTTGGGTATTACGTCATACTGCAGGCAATGGATCCCAAATTTTTCTCTCATGGCGAAACCATTGGTAGCCCTGACTGGAAAAGGTGTTCCGAGCCCTTTGCCATGGTCTGATGAATGTCAACAGAGCTTCTCGAGCCTACGTGATGCGCTGTGTTCAGCTCCTGTGTTGGGTACTCCTGACTACAGTAAGCCGTTTACTCTATATGTCCATGAAAGAGAAGGTTGTGCATTGAGTGTATTAACGCAACAATTTGGTGACAAACAGCGGCCTTGTGCATATTTCTCATCCACATTAGATCCGGTAGCCAGAGCGTTGCCAAGTTGTTTGAGAGCTACAGCAGCAGCTGCAGTGTCTATTCGACAGTCTGCTGGACTAGTCATGAACAACATGTTAGTAGTCATGGTTCCACATGCTGTGGATACACTCATGAATCGAACGAAAACTCAGCACCTCACCAGTGCTAGACTATCAGGCTATGAGCTGACGCTTTTGGCAAGTCATATTCAGATCAAGCGATGCAACATATTGAATCCAGCAACACTGTTGCCGACTACTCAGGAGTCGAGTGATTCAGAGCCCCATGACTGTTGTTTCAGAACTGAGGAAGAAACAAAAGGTAGGATTGATTTAAAAGACACTCAGTTACTAGATCCAGATGGCACTTTATATGTCGATGGGTCTTGTTTCAAATTACAGAATGGTGATGTGACGGCGGCGTATGCAGTTACGACCTTGAGTACGATTGTTGAGACTGCAAGAGTAAGTCAGAATTCTGCCCAGGCTGCAGAATTAATTGCATTAACAAGAGCGTGTGTTTAAGCTGAGGGAAAGAGAGTGAATGTGTTTACTGATAGCCAGTACGCCTTCGGCGTTGCACACAATTTTGGGCGTCTCTGGAGAGAAAGAGGTTTTCTCACGTCCCATGGGACTAAGATCCAACATGGACAGTTAGTCAGCGATCTATTGGAATCCCTGACTCTACCGAATGAAGTTGCAATTGTGAAGTGCAGTGCACATCGGAAGATTACGGATGATGTTGGCCGTGGAAATGCGTTTGCTGATGAGGTCGCCAAAGAGACGGCCAAGAACATGACGAGCCGAATGTATGTTGCAACGTCTGCAAGATGGATTGTGGAATCAGGAATGTGTGAGAATACGATTGAAAGTGTGAAAACAATCCAGAATGAAGCAACTGAAAATGAGAAGAATGCATAGAAGGAGAAAACGGGTAAAATGGATTCAAGTGGATGTTGGGTCGAATTGTCTGAGCAGCAGCGTTGGATGTTACCTGATGCGTATGTACTTGCAGTAGTCACGATGGCGCATGGACCGGCGCACATCAGTTCGAAAGGGATCTGTAAAATGTTAGCTCCAGTATGGAAGAACGATGGAATTACTAAGTGTGCAGAAAGAGTGGTGAAAAATTGTATGGTATGCCTGATGCATAATCCTGGCAAGGGAACCCCAACCCCAACTGGCCATTTTGCTCCCCCTTCTTGTCCCTTTGAAGTGATTAAGTTGGATTATATCCACATGGATAGATGTAACAATCTCAAATACGTCCTAGTGGTAGTCTGTGCCTTTTCAAGATGGATTGAGGCATATCCATTAAAGGATAACACTGCTATATCCACTGCCAAAATCCTCCTCAAAGAATACTTCCCCAGGTATGGTATGCCACGGATTGTTTGGTCGGACAATGGAAGTGAGTTTGTAGGGAAAGTTATGAAGAGTGTGTCTGCGGGTCTGGGTATTTCCCAAAAATACCACAGTGCGAATCACCCACAATCAGCGGGTTTGGTTGAAGGGTACAATGGCACCCTGAAGCTGAAACTTGCGAAAATTCAAGCTTCCACTGGTCTCTCTTGGCCAGACGCACTGCCTTTAGCTTTACTGTCCACCAGAGCGACTGTACACTCTCGAGTAGGGCTTAGCCCATATGAGATTGTGTTCGGCCGCCCTGCTAATGTTTGGGGAGTCCCTAGGCCAAAGGAATTCAAACAGATTGAATACCCAATGTTGATTGATTACCTTCATGATCTGACTGCTAAATTGAGCCTTATTCATCAACAGGTATTCGAATCCTTGCCTAAACTGCCGGAGAGTCCAGGCCACACGTTGAAACCAGGCGACCAAGTGGTAGTTCGGAACTTTGAACGTACCCGGAACCTCCAGCCAAGATTCGTTGGTCCGTTCCAGGTCCTCCTCACAACAAGAACTGCAGTCCGCCTAGCTGGAAGGAAAAACTGGGTGCACGCCAGCCATACGAAGCGTGTCCCTCTTCCACTCCCCTATGATAACTGGGTTAGACAGGGAATTGGTATATCTGAGGCAGAACCTGTTCCTAGGCACATCCCTTTCAGTGATGCAGAGTACATAACGGACCACCCACGAACGGGAACACAGAACTTTGACACTCCAGCAGGAACCGCTCCTTTGAATCCCGAACCGAGTACTGTACAAAGTGAACATTTGTCGCCTGTGGAGTCGAACATTTCCGCACCTGTAGACCAGCTATTTCAAGACCAGACAAGACCCGGAAAGTGCAGATATAATCTACGTTCTCATGTTATGAACTAATGACATTACATAATTACTATTCTGTTTAAAAACTGTTTTGATCTTACTGCATTTCATTCAGTCAGGAAGTTTGCTCAAAATTTTTATCTTTTTGTTGTTTTTTATTATTTCTCTCACCTTGCCATCTGGGTTACCGTAGGGTCGTAACGTGTGCCTTGTTTTAATTTGCAGGGAATCAGACACTAGGTCGGTTTCTTCTGTTTGTCTTGGGAACTCCCAGGATAAACAGAGGCAAGTTTTTAACAGGTACAAACCATCCGTTGCGAACGGTTGTAGAAGATGGAGCTTCCTGAATTACGACGGGTTAATGTCATAAATGTGCACAAGACAAAGCTATATGACATATTGTATAGCAAATGTTTTCTAATGCAATGTACTCTGACACTTCTAATTGTTTTAATAACTTTGGCAGGCGGAATTATTTTTGGTATTCAGTTGATCTTTACACCTGTTGCATCTACAGTATCTCCCCATGCTCCTGTTTCTCCGACTGTTGTTTCTCTTCATTCTTTCCATCCTTTTCCTGCCCACGAACAAGCCCGACGTTCTGAGTTTATAAATAACACTTTCATTCAACTCTTGCACCAACATCAACTAGTGGTTAATACAACAAACTGCTGGGTGTGTGGTTTGATACCACATACCATGGACAAGGGCATCCCCTATTTGGTTCTGCCTTTTAGTTATAATGGATCATTCTGGGCATTTCAGACCATGTTCGCTTATGCCCTAGAGACCTATCCTCCACGACCTCCGCGTTCCACCCGGTATAACTCTGCTAACAGAGCCTTGGTAAAAGGAATCACCGACATGGTAAGAGATGTCAATAATACTCCGTTCATTACCAAGGATGAATTGCGAGTTTACATGGGTTGGAATGTTACGGAATATGGCATTACTCTGGGTGAGAACAAACGTAAGAGCTCAACTCCGATCTGGGTCGTACCCCACCAAGGTCAAGTCTGTTTGCAAGGTAATGGGAGGAATCCGAAAGCTCGACTAGGGAAGAGTGACTGTATCGAAACATATGTTTTTCCGTCACAGTCTTCCCCGGCATTCTTAGCTGCTAAGGGTACCTATTTTGTTTGTCAAGACAGAGCATACACATGGCTGCCTGCTGACTTCTCAGGCTCATGTTACATCGCTCAACTGTTACCTCCGACATACACTGCTGCACCGGACTATCACAAAACTAGAGATGTGAGAGGTGTTTTCAGTAAAGAAGATACTGCTGGCCAAGAAGCAGGAGACTTTTTCAAGGGTTTCCTCCCATTCTGGGGGCCTATGGCCAACAGTAGAAACTTACATCAACTAACACGGGTAGTTGAATCCACTATCACTGAAACGGCGGGTGCTCTTAGTAACCTGACAGCTGAGCTTCAAGCGGATCGCCTCATGATGTTACAGAACCGTATGGTCCTTGACGTGTTACTTGCAGATCGAGGTGGAGTATGTAAGATGATCCAATCAAGTTGCTGCATTTTTATTCCAGATAATGCGCCAACGGTGTACAAGGCCATCTCTAAGTTACATAAGATTTCTGACTCTATTCATGTAGAGGAAGGTGACTGGTCATTAATGGGATGGTTCTGGAGCCTGTTGTCTGCGTGGGGATGGAAGGTTCTGATAGTCACTGGTGTTGCGTTAGTATTTTTATTTTCGTGCTGTCTCATTGTTCAGTGTGGTCCTGCCTTATGTAATCTCTGCATTTCTACATGCGTAAGAAGACCACCTGTTTTTAGAGATACGCCACGGGATAGAGTAATGCTCCAACAACATATCAGTGACCTGATGAACATAGAGATGGACTCTGACATAGAGTGAGTTATTGCCTATGTAAGGGCAAAAGGACGGTCTGAGGTTCTGTAGCGATCCGAACCCGTGAATTCGGTATCGTAGTACTGACACGATTTTGGTACCAATGAACCGCAAATGATCCATTATATACATGACAGTGTTTTCGCTGCGCAACTAGCATGAATTCACTGGAAAATAGGGCATTCTGTCACTAAAGTCATGGCATCCATTTTAGTTACGGCATCCATTTTGTTTCTTGCCCTCACATAGTCAATGAACGGACGATGACCTCGGCAGAGTCACCTTGTTAAGGACACGTAAGCTTGAGCCCCGAGAAAGGTTGACGCTGCATGACTAGGCAGAATCAAGCTACCTCCCTTGCCTGGGGCCACTCCTGCTATACTGGTTCTCGTGTCCGTTGTCCCGACTGAAAGGCCGAAGACGGTAGCCATGCCCGTTTATGATCCATAAACACCTCTTATCCTACATTTCAATCCTTTGCACCTGGCTCTGCTCCTTACCTTCTGGGCTTTTACAATGGGGAGGTTACGATTTTTATGATGGGGAGGATCGGGCAAAGAATGGAAAACTGTCGAGAGGACCTGATCGAATACCGAAAACCTACGACTAATTATTGTTTGATGTCAAATTTACTGTTTGTTTGGGATACCGGGTTAGGCATGAGAAATATTCGTGTAATGTAGCCCAAAGACATTTTGCGTGTATTTAAAGAGTAACCCACTTAATGCAATTTGAACAGTCTCGTAGATTCTGCCTCTGTGTGGTTCCTAGGATTTCTGTGTCCCTGCAGTAAATAAACCTTAGTCTTTGACGCCGCCATCGAGAAGCCCGTGTCTCTGTTTATTTGTGCACCGGGACAGGAGGAACTCAGGGGTCTTCGGGTGTTGTGTCCCTGACACCTCTGGACTCTTAAAAGTCCAGAACCTCAGTTCCTGCAGGGCATGGACTGTTGGCCCCCCTTTGTTTCCTCTCAGCCACACTTTAGATGGCAGGATCACAACTATGAAATCCGTGGCAGAGAGGAAACTCGGAATATGCTTGTCGGGGCAGCAGCGGCCTGCTAAGCATATTGCGGCCTCAAGGACGCTTTAACACTGTCAGGAATCTCTAATCCCTGGCGGTTGCAAGGGTGTCAATGCAGTCCGACCACCCAAGTCATAATGAGGCAGTCGGACCATCAATGCGGCGATGCCTGCACCGCCACCTTGGGTACAGCGGTTCGATGGGCCACCGTAGTCATAATACGGCACTAAGTATTAACTAGAGTTATTGGCTTGGCCAATGTGTTTCAGCTATGTTGTAGAGCAGTGTGGCTGCTGCCAATGTTTTCAGCCTGTTTTGAAATGAGAGACAAAGAGTAAGAAATTGTGTGTGTGTTTTTTTATAGTGAGATAAAGTAAGCAAGAGCGAGATTAGTGAAAAATGAAAGAGGGGAAATAGATAACATGTGTTATATTGTCTGTGTCTTACCATTGGTGGAGGTGCCATCTCAGGAGCAGACCTTTGGGTATTTAGTTTCATTGCTAAGGGCAGCTGTGAAGACCGAAGGGGACAGTCTGACTTCAGTACAGGGAGAGGGTTGTGCAGGGGCTTGTACATGGGCGTGCATTGGAATTGCTGGCACCCCATTCTCTGGTGCTTGTGCCTGGACTTTTAAAAGAATGGGTCTGATATAAATAAAATAAAAAAATAGAGATTTTGAGAAGTCAGATGGAGGTTTGTGTCCCTTGCCCACCACATCTTAAAATAAAGTTTTCAATATATCGACAAAAAGCAGGGGTTGTGATGTGTAGCAAGGAAGATGAGAGAGATGTACTCCTCCAAACTGGCACAGTTGCTAAAGTGGGCTAATTTTGCCCGAGCAGACGAAGTGCGGTGCACTAAACCATCAAGAGAAATGTGCATTCTATTAAATCCTTAACGAAGACAAATTCCACCCTAAGCGACATTTAAATCGAAGGTACTGTACTTTCAACACCAAATGTAATGTTGTGGTTAAATGCCAACAACTTTTTTATCATTGTTACTTTAACAGTATGGAGCTTTGACTGTTTTACCAATATGCATGATGGAGACAACAGTAGATAAACAAAGTGAATGGAATTTTCTGGTATACGATGGCACATCCTCGAAGAAAAGCAATGAGACAGGTGGCACACATTCACTGAGAGATCACCTTACCATTGCACACCACACCCTCCAGTGCTGAAGACACTGACAAATTCTAATAACAGTGCTCAAATGTTTGGGAGCTCTTTGTGCCTTGCAGTAGCCAGTTCAATAATATAGTTAAACTAGAAGCCTGCTTGTACCCCGCATGTGTAATGGATGTATAACTGTTACAAAGTCAAAAAACAGGTAAGATTTAAGACTTTATTTGTTACACCACCAACACAGTCCAGACAATCCCAGTCCTTAAGAGTACACCTCACAAACCCCGGGAGGCAGCAATAGAATGTTGAGAATTGTGGGAGGAAGGTACCAAGGAGGCATGCACAGGAGGAGGGAAACCAGAAGGAAACCAGAAGGAATATACCATTAGGTTACAACACATCTCTCTGGGCAGGAGGAAAAACAACAACAAAGGGAAGGAATAAAGGAAGGAAAAGAGGGCGAGGGTAGGGTTTAAAACATCACAATATATAACGTTTAGCCCTAGATAGAGTTTTTGTGCCAAGAGGGCAGCTGGAAAATGTAACCAATATTATAGCCTTTGTGCCATGAAGGACGGCTGATGATTCTCGACGATCTACAAACAGGGTCAACGTTAGTAGGCGAGGCTATGACCACTCCTCCCCCCATTTGAGGATATTTGCATTTGACCACTCTGTCCATTCCCCACGTTTGTCCATTTCCAAGGTGGACAACATTTCTTCCTACACTTGTAATTTTGATGGGTTCGGAAAACCTGGAGTGATTTCTCCTTCTAGCCAGTGGTAAATCTATGCAAACCCATTCTCCTGGTTTGAATGATGGTGTCTTGACACTCTTGCTATAGTCATACTTCATTTTGTATTTCTCTTGTTGGTTTACAATTTTTCTTGCAATGTCCGACCTGTCTATCTTGCAGTCATACGTCTTATGCAGCCACCCTGCTGTGAGATTGGTTTTAGGTTTCCTTCCTTTTAGAGGTACAAAAGGTGAAACTCATGTGACAGTGTTGGGTGCTGTTCTGTACGACCATATCATTTCTTGCAAGGCTTGCTTCGCAGCTATACCTGTGGCTTCTGCTCTTTGTATACATTCTTTGATGACCCTATTCATACGTTCTACTAACCCATTAGCTCTGGGACAACGCTGTTTTCAGATGGTTAATACGTAGGTCAGCCAGAAAATTCTTCATTAAGTCTGAGGTAAATTGGACCCCATTGTCCGTTACAATTGAATCCGGTATACCTTCCTCATAGAAAGTGTCTTTCAAAAATTGAATAGGGTTTTTGGTATCAATAATGCTTACCCATTTGGTTATCACCCACCTCGAGTGATAGTCTGTGAGGACAAGGATGAAACGTTCACTTGCTTGTCTGAGATTTAAAGGTCCAATAATGTCTAGTGCCAGTTTGGACCATGGACGGTTGGGAACTTTAACTGGCGACAACGGAGGTTTTCTTACTGACAGAGTTTTGTCACTTTTGGCACAGTCTACACAGTTCTTGACTACATTTTCCACCATTCTGTTCATACTTGGCCACCAGTATTCTTCCCGTACTTTGTTTTTAGTCAAACTCCGACCAAGATGTCGTATGTGCGCTAGTATAATGATTTTGTCTCTCATTTCTTCAGGAGGTACAATTTTCTCCCCACGATAGATAGTTTCATTAATTATGCTTAGTTCATGCCTCACTTCCCAAAATTTACTAACAGGGTCAGATAACATGTTCTTTTGGTCAGGCCACCCTTTTTTGATAAGTTCTTTTAGGGCTACTGCTGTACTGTCAAGTTTTTCTTGGTTTTCCCATTCTTCTTTTTCCAACCCAGTTACTTCTAGCACCACTACATCACTTCCTTCCTCTTTCGTGTTACAATCTACATTTATTGGGGCACGAGACAGAAAATCAGCTATCACGTTGTCTCTTCCCAGTACATATTCCACTTTAAAATTGAATCCTTCCAGTCCTATCATCCATTTAGCTATCCTGGATGTCAATCTGGTGGAACCTTTGGTAGTGAATACATAAGTTAGAGGTTTGTGGTCTGTCTTGATAGTAAATGGTATCCCCCACAGAACATTTTTAAAATGGTTAGCAGCCCAAAAACAAGCCAACGCCTCTCTCTCAATTACTGAGTAGTGTTGTTCGGCACCTTTTAATGATCTGGAGGCAAATGCAATCACTTGTTCCGTGTTCCCTATCTTTTGTGTAAGACTGGCTCCTAACCCTTTGTTGCTGGCATCTGTGGAGAGATGGGTAGTTTTTGTGGGATCAAACCTACCTAGGAAAGGAGCTTTGGTGATGGAAGTTTTGATATCCGAAAATGCCGTTTGGCAGTCTTCCTTCCATTAAAATGGTTGTCTGGCTTTAAGAAGGTTATGCAACAGCTCCAACCTACACGCATAATTCTGAATACATTTTGAGTAATATTCGGATAGTCCTAAGAAGGATTTCAATTCCTCCACATTGGTGGGATCAGCTCCTTCAAATATAACTTCAACCAGATTCATTTTGGGTTTGATTCCTTCACTGGAAATAGTATGCCCTAAGTATTTTACTGATTTTACTCTTATTTGGCATTTATCTCTTTTTAATGTAAGACCCGCTTGGCTCAGCTTTTGTAGGTTAATCCTCAACCTGTCATTGTGTTCAAGATCATCTCTGCCAAAAATTAGGATGTCATCTTGAAAACACAGTGTTCCGGCAATGTCTTTGAGCACATGTTGCATAATTCTTTGAAATGCAGCCACAGCGGATGCTAGTCCGAAAGGCATTCGGAGATATTGAAATGCTTCTAAGGGTATAATGAATGAGGTAAGGTGTCGGCAATCAGGATGTAATTCCACTTGGTGATATGTGGACGATAAATCGAGGACACTGAAATGACTGGCATCTTTAATGAGAGTAAGGATTTCATGTATTCTGGGTAGCGGGAGCCTATCTACCCAAATACTTGTATTTAGGTCCCTCAGATCAATGCAAAGTCTGACTTCTTTGCTGGCAGCTTTGGACATAATAACAATGGGAGATAACCATTGAGAACTCTCTATGGGCTCTATGACTCCTAACTCTAGTAGTCTATTTATCTCTTCCTGTAAAGGTTCATGTATTAAGTGAGGAATCGGCCTCACCTTATGGGTAGTGGCCTTGGCTTTGTCTTTAAGTTTTATGCAATGCTGATAATCTTTAAGTAGACCTAATTTATTGGTAAATACTTCCGGGAATTCTTCGCAGATAGCTTGGTCACAAACTGATCTATTTACTAAAGGAACTTGATCACAGCGGTTAAGATCGAGTTTCATACCTAGGTCTTTTTGATGTTTCCACCCAATTAAATTGGATCCTTTCTCAGATATATAAAGTTTGCCTACTGTGCTTCTACCTTTATACTCAATTCTCATAGTGGTCATCCCTAGCAAGGAAATAGGGTCTCCTCCATATCCTCTGGGTTTGATGTCCGCTTCTTCGAGAGTGCCTAATTTGTTATGAAACAACCCTTCAAACACTTTACTGTCTAACAAGGTGTATGGGGAGAATGAATCGACGAAGACTCTGACCAACTTATTGTCCACTGTGATAGTGCATTCCGGAAAGTAAAGTGACCATACTATCCTTATCTTCTACTTGGAACACCAGTTTGGTGTCCGCAGGTATGGGTTCTGCTTCTATCAGAGAAACTTTCTTTGAATTTTCATGACATGCTCTGGCTATGTGTCCTTTCTTTCCACACTTGTGGCATATCGCATTCCTTGCTGGACAAGAAGGACTATTGGCTAAATGTGCTGGGTTTCCACACCTATAACACTTAATTTTTGAATTCGTGCTTATAAGGTTTTTCTGTTTGAGGTCTTTTTTCCTTTGACGATTCTTGTTTACTGATCGCATTTACTTCATGACATTTGGACTCAGCTGTGTGTTCAATGCTTAAAGCTATTTCTACTGCTTGTTTCAGATCAGGGTTTCCTGTTAATAGCTTCTCTTGAATTTTATGGTTGTTTGTGCATCTGACCAATTGGTCTCTAATAAGAGATTCTGTTAGCCCTTCAAACTCACAAGTGTTGGATAGCCCTTTTAAGGCTGCAATATGATTTTACCTTCTCACTTTTACCTTGAGCTCTTGAGAAAAATGTGTGCCTTTCCAATACTACATTTATCGCTTTCCCAAAATGTTTCTCCAGTTTGTTCATTGTGGCCAAGTAAACGTAGAAATCTCCTTCGCTTCCTCCTTCATCCTCTGTGTCAGGGCCTTCCAAGTTATTATAAATCTTCCTGCCTTCTACTCCTAGATTATGCAGTAAAATGTGCTGCTTTCTGAAGTTCGAAAAATGTTCTCCTCCTATCGCTATCAAGTATGATTCAAATATTACTCTCCAATCCTTCCACGATATTGTAGGATCACCTTCTTCATTTAGAAAGGGAGGAGGTAATGCCATGTTTAACGCAGCCATGGTGTACTATATAATGTAGGCTCCTCTTAACAATTTAGGCACTCAGAACTTTAAGAGTGGCTGTGTTGTCACCTTTGTCCACCTTGTATGCACTCAGAACTTCAAGAATGGCCGTGTAGTCACCTTTGTCCACCTTGAAATCTTTTATAGCAAATAAGCAGAATAACGTTTGAAACTGTATTTATTAGCATGTATGACAGGCATTGTGTTGAGCTGTGCCCATAAGCACACAATTATGTATATCAGCTGTGCCCATCAGCGTGCAACCAACCAACAGCTGGTGTAGACAGGCAGAAAAACAAGCTGTGCCCATCAGCGTGTTAAAAAACTGCAACACCTCTTCTCTGAGGAAATAGCTTCAGACAATATGTGGCAAAGATGGCCAGATTGGCAGAGTCACAACTATGCCGTAACTAAATCAACACCAGAATTTGTTGATAGGCAGTAGTGGATAAGCTGTGCCTATCAGCGTGCGCACCATTTATGTATACCAGCTGTGCCAATCAGTGTGCAACCAACAAATAGCTGGTGTAGACAGGCAGAAAGCAAGCTGTGCCCATCAGCGTGTTAAAATACTGCAATATCTCTTATTCTGAGGAAATAGCTTCAGACAAAATGTGGCAAAGATTGCAAGATTGGAAGTGTCCAACTGTGCAGTAACTAAATCAACACAGAATTTGTTGACAGGCAGTAGTGGATAAGCTGTGCCTATCAGCGTGCACCACAAAGAAACACAGCTCCAGAGAAACACTCCTTCATGGAAAGTGAGAATGAGAAAAAAACCCAGCTATTTCTGCCGACTTGAGGAAAATGCTGACTGGGATAGAAAGCCACACGGGGCGCTTGTCTAAACTGAGGAGAGCTCAGGAAGGCAGTAGGAATGCCGATCCAATCCACCTCACTTCACAAGTACTCTCGGGCCGGATTTCAGGTCTGTGTTCGTTCGCACAACTCCTCACTACAAACACAGCTGAAGGAGAGCCCCGCTTCCAGAATCACCGCCGGCAGACTCGCGGTGTTCGCACATGGAAATACTCCCAAAGGATGGCCCACTTCAAAGGAGATCGCTTAATGATCGCACACCGGTGAGCAATACTTTGCATAATCCAATCACCCCAGGGCGCTGCACAGTCGAGCACTCACTTCAAAGGCGTGGATAGTTCTCCGACTTGCTAGGAAGATTAACACTGTGAGTTCAGTTGAGACGGTTCACAGCAACGGCTAGACCACCTCGATGAGCTCCACACAGCAGCGCTACCTTCAAGACTCCTCTCCACTTTGCAGTACCCTTTTTGACAGGAGCCAAGATGCCAACTGGACTGGACTGAATATTGCTGAAACAGCTGGGGATGGTGGTGTGGCTGCCCCCACGCAGCGCTCGTCGCCAGTGTTACAAAGTCAAAAAACAGGTAAGATTAAAGACTTTATTTGGTAAACCACCAACACAGTCCACACAATCCCAGTCCTTAAGAGTACTCATTCCTCACAAACCCCGGGAGGCAGCAATAGAATGTTGAGACAGTGGGAGGAAGGTACCAAGGAGGCATGCACAGGAGGTAGGAAACCAGAAGGAATATACCATTAGGTTACAACGATAACACAAACATAACCATAAGGCAGCGGAGGTCTGTTTGTGGCCAAGGACAAGTAGTAGGAGATAAAGCTGAGTTGGGGGCAGTTGATTAATGCCTTTGAATGCTCAGTTAGTAGGCAATGAGCAGCTTCAGCATAGGGAGCGTCAACCACCTACAGCCACCAGACGATACGACCTGCCTGGACTGTATGCCATTATGTCCTAAGACACTGCCCCATGAAAATCCTGAAAACAGCATGAGCAGATATCAGTCACTCTACAGAAGCAGGTCTCCTCCCAACCGCTGCACATTGAGCACGCATTATAAATCCGGCTTCAAAGAGGACAGGCCCACTATAAAATCAGCAGCCCCGCTTCAATGCATCATGGACACAGCCTGCCTTTCTTCTATTTCAGGTACAGAAACGCAGCAAAGCCGAGGGTTTACCGATTACGGGGCAGACTAGGAGTCCGGATGTAGGCTGATGGAGCAAGGTTTCGTATAAAAAGAAACTTGCTCATATGCAATCCTCTCAAATAATCTGTAATACTGTAACCAACGTGTTTGTGAGTACTAACGTTGCACCACATTTTACATATTGTATCTAGCGGAAGCTTTTCTATGTACTTTACTAACCAGTAACCGAGTGGCTGTCGAAAATGCGGGAACTGTTCTGCGCAAGCGTCTACTGCATCTATGTAGTAATGACGTCTCTGTTGCTTGGTGGGAAATCTTTGCAGGTGCACAATAGCTTTTAACATGACTGCTCGAAACACCCGCATTAACACACATGTTGTGTTGAAACTAACGCATGCGAGTTTTACTAAGCTATTTATGCAAAAGAGATATTAAGTAAATGGGGTAAGAGTAGAAGTAAGTGGTATACAGTGAATTCATTTAATTTTGTATTCTACCATGTTTTTCTCTGACTTTATTAATAGCTCGTATTTGGGCCTTGGAGGGTGACTGATGTCCCTATTCCTCTGCGACAACTACGCATGCGTATTGCATCCTTTTCCTGAGACCAATGATGTAATTGAACTTCTGCCAAGAACATGTGCCCAGCAAGGACATGGGAAGCTAAACTCTTGAACTTGCAAAAGGAAGAAGCCGAAACATTGTACTACAGATTTATCGATCCACATATGAAATGCTTGTGGAAATAAAGCTTGTGGGTATTAGAATTAAGGGGCGGGGAATTAGACAATAGAACTAAAGTATGGTGTGAGGTCCTCACCCCATTGCCTGGCCCAATCAAATTGAGGGGTGTACATAGAATTGAAATATTTGGGGGTGGATCATACATTCGAATTGGTATAACAGAGGTAATTTTTAGTTAGTTTGACACACTTTATGTTGATGCTATGCTGAGATGCTGCCCGAATTGCTGCATGCTGATTGAAAATTCCAACACTAGGGAAGAATCGCGGAAGAACCGATGAGACACATCTAGAAAAGGGTCCGGACGAGCCGGAGAGAGTAGCACCAGAGAGGGGTGCAACGCTGGTGTTGCATTAGAAGAGGTCACCTTCCCGGTCCTGAACCTGTCCTGAAACTTTGATACTCTGATGTCCAGGTCCTCACACCATTCTAGGTAAATATAGTTCTGTGGGGTAATGCTCCTTATTTTCTCTCTCCTCAGGTACTGTCACTATGAGAGTTTAATTACTGTGAATTGATTATAAGCTAACTACTATTTTTTTCTGATGGAGAATTTTGTTGTATCTACGTGTATTCTGATTTGACTCACAAAATTATTATTTCAGATAAATCTTTAAACCCCTACAGAGTCTGTGGTTTCTTTAAATTAAAAGTTAAATGTATTATTATTTCCTCCTTATTCTAATCTACAACTAGGTCTATCGACATAGTACATTTCATAAGGAGACAGGGAATGGTAATGATATTGGTGTAACAGGTCTCTAAGGTAAATCAAAATTGATGACCAGCGGATATTTGCTAGCTCATTGAATGTATGAATGTATATGGGCTCAAAGTGAGAGTTGTGTGTATGTGTGTGACTTGAGCTGGTAAACTCCGCTGCATCAAGGCTCAACTGCGGCTTCTAACTCCCAGTCTCTGTCTTCAGGCGCGCTAGCGTTTGCTGCAAATGTCGAGTAATGGCTGCCTACGAGCACAATAGCAGAGGCATGAGAGAGGGCAATACGGATATGTGTTGCACGAAACACGAAAGAGGACAGGCCCACTATAAAATAAGGAGGATGTTATTGCTTGAACTGGTGTAGCTCCCAGCAAGGAGAATGCTACATGTGTCATGTTAAGAATGTTTATGGTTGGTTCCATGCAGTCAGGTGTTGCGGCTGGCTGGTAAGGAAGGACTGCAGCAGGCCTTCTTGTCAAGAATAAACTTTTTTAACAAAGAACTAAAGACTTGGAAAGACTTATTTACAACATTTTGGCAACGATTTCCCAGCTCAACCTGCAAGACAGTCTGTGGTCCAAGGAACCAGAGGAATGTGTTTCTAACACACCCTGGTGCCTCACTACGCTCAGCTGAAGGTATATTTTTTTTCATTTGCCTGCGCCTAAAACCCTGGGGCATATTATCAAGAAACAGCGTTAAAATTATCGCTGCTTTAGCGGCAGAAAACTGCCGCTAAAGCGGCGATAATGGGCTTGATAATATGCCTTTGAGAATTCCAATAGAAGCCCATGTTCTGGTGTCAACATGGGCTTCTATGGGAATTCTCTGCAGCATATTATCAAGCCCATTATCGCCACTTTAGCGGCAGTTTTCTGCCTCTAAAGCAGCGATAATCTTAACGCCGTGCTTGATAATATGCCCCCCTGTATGTTCGTGAAGCACTCACCCCTAGTGCTAATTCTGGCAGAAAGTGACTTTAAAGCTGTTGTTATGACCGCATGGGAGCACGTCTAATCCTAAATTTGAAAATATATTACCGGGTCGAGCCCCCATAATGAGCCCCCCACGTGAAGGAAAAATTATATGAAGCACGAGTTTCACTACTCCAGTGCAAGGAAAGACAAGCTATTGTTTGTTGGTGCAAGCGTGAATAAGATTAAAACACGCATCGATGCGAGGGAAGCTCAGCCTGTTACACACAAGTACACAAGGCAAAGGCCTACTGAGGCCAGGATTACAAAGCGCCTCTTCATGATACAAAAGAATATCCTGCCCAAAGGATACATATCGCATTAGCGCTGAGCAAAGGATTTCTGTGCCCAGAAGTGCTAATTATATAGTCTATTTACACAGAGACTACCACTATTTTGCCCAGCCAAATCTCTTCCGACTGCTCTTGAGATTAGCATGCATAGCACAAGTACTGTAGAAACTGAGGAAGGACTACGTGAGAAGAAGTCATATTAAAAGGGTGAAAGGACTACATTTTGGGAAGTAAAGGGGCACAAACAGAAAGGAAGGACTGAATATTGCTTTTTGATTATATACAAACTATAGGCAAATGTGAAGATGTGAAAATTCAAGTTTTACATGCAACCACAAAAAACAGGGGACTCTGTGGAGGAGTTTGTATTTAGATTGAGAAAACTTGCAATTAAATGTCAGTTTGGTGTAGTGACTGACAAATATGTAACTAATTGATAGTACAGCGCAAAAGCAAAATAATACAGGAAAGGTTATGGGCAGCGAAAAACCCATCACTAAAAGATGCTATCGAGATTGCTACGATTGTGGAACAATCGGAATTGTGTATGAAGGAAATGGAAAAGTGGGAGTGTAGAACAGGAGAGGTTACGTTTGTGAAAAAACAAAGCAGCAGAAGTGCATGCAGCCACAAATCACAGTCCCTTGAATAGGATACCAACTGTTCATAATTCCAATAACAGAATTTGTTTTAGACTGCAGGAAGTGTGTCCGAAAAGGACACTTTGAACAGATGTGTAAAGTGTATCCCAAAACGAAGTTGGAGGTAGTGCAACAGGATTTTGAAAGCAGTAGCAGTGGGATGTATGAAAAGAGTCTATGTGTTGATGATTCAGATACAGCCTTAGAGAGATTAGTTAGACCAAGAGCAGACTTTAGAGTTAAGGGCAAAGTTGTTCAACTAATGGTGGACTTAGTAGGGTACATGGTCCCCTAGTTTGGGTGAATTGAAGGGATATGTACACAAAATTGTATTACAGAAAGATGTGATGCCTATACAGCATGCTCCAAGGAGAGAACATGTTGTGGTACGAGAGAAGGTCAAAAAAATGATTGAGGACATTGTGCCTGAAGAGATCATTGAACTGGTCCAAAGCTCAGACTCGGTATTACCCATCATAATCACGAAAAAAACTGATGGCAGTTAGAGATTCTGCATTGACTTGTGACGTGTCAATAGCAATAGTGTAACTGCCAATTGTCCACTCCCGAATAAGTACAAATTGGTATTGTTCCTCAAGAGGGATGTTTTTTCAGCAAACTTGATCCCAAATGTGCATACTATCAGCTCAAGTTGCACAAAGACTCAAAAAAACTCACAGGCTTCATAACCATAGAAGGCATCTTTCTATTTATTAGGATGCCTTTTGTGTTATCGTTGCCTGCGAGTGTTTTAAAAAAAATAATGTCTAAAGTTTTCAAAGTTCTGGATAACATTATGTTTTTCCAAGATGATATGTTAGTGTGTGGAGAGTCCAAAGAAATTCACAATATCACACTTAAACAGGTCTTAGACAGACTTATTGGAGCTGGCTTAACACTTAAAATACAGAATTGCAAGTGCCTAGTGGAAGAGATTGAATATCTAGGTTATACACCCTCTAAAGGAGATGGGAAGCCAAAAAAAGATTTGTTAAGAGCCATTAAATATGATCCAGTCCCGGTCATTAAGGACCAACTGAGGCCCTTTTTGGGCCTCATAGAATATTATTCAAAATGCATACAAAAGTTTGCAGACAAACAGAAGATTTGAGAACATTTTGAGGAAAGGGTGTACTTTTGTGTGGGAGAAGAGTCGGCAAGCAGCTTTTAATGTTGTTAAGAATGAAATGTGCAAAGCTAATGTGCTGGCTTTGTTTGACACAGGATGCAAAACTGTCATTAATGTGGATGTGAGTGCAGTGGGTTTTGGGGCGGTATTGACTCAAATCCATACAGGTGGTGAAAGAACTGTAGCATTTGCGTCAAGATCTCTGACCCATAGTGAGAGAAACTACTTGGTCATTGAAAGGGAGGCATTGGCTGTAGCTTGGGGAATGGAGTATTTCCGCAAATATATTTGGGGCATCCGAGTAACTTTGCGCGCAGACCACAAATCACTGGTCAAAGTATTGTTGCAAGGTGGGGCAGGAAAAGGTTCAGCTAGGTTGGCAAGGTTGGCATCCTGGCTCCATGAGTACTTGGCAATAAACTGCCCAACGTTGTGGAGTGTCACGGCAGGAAACTGTCTATCTTTGTACTAAAAGTGAGAGAAGAGTCTGCCAAGCGAAGCTACAGTGACCCAACGTTCCCTCATAAGCACACTATGACCCATTAACGGCCCACAGCAGAGGACAACCTTCTAGCAGCCCTTCGGCCTTCTGCCATCTGTCATTCAGAGGCTTACCGTACTTGCTGGGGGACCTTCCTGCTGTCCAGTCGTGCCTGTGTTGCTGCCGCCGCTCCTGGGCCCCTCACGCTGTGTGTCTCCCCCGCCGCCGCCATTACACCTCGTGGCCGAGAGCGGGGGAGACTCCAGCTCCCAGGCTCCTTTGCGGCCGCTGACGCCACCCACGCACCCAGAGGCGCACAAAAGAACGCAGCTCCCTCGGGGGAGCGGGAACTTCAAACCAGAGGCTTACCGTACTTGCTGGGGGACCTTCCTGCTGTCCAGTCGTGCCTGTGTTGCTGCCGCCGCTCCTGGGCCCCTCACGCTGTGTGTCTCCCCCGCCGCCGCCATTACACCTCGCGGCCGAGAGCGGGGGGAGACTACAGCTCCCAGGCTCCTTTGCGGCCGCTGACGCCACCGACGCGCCCGGAGGCGCACAAAAGAACGCGGCTCCCTCGGGGGAGCGGGAACTTCAAACCAGAGGCTTACCGTACTTGCTGGGGGACCTTCCTGCTGTCCAGTCATGCCTGTGTTGCTGCCGCCGCTCCTGGGCCCCTCACGCTGTGTGTCTCTCCCGCTGCCGCCATTACACCTCGCGGCCGAGAGCGGGGGGAGACTACAGCTCCCAGGCTCCTTTGCGGCCGCTGATGCCACCCACGTGCCCAGAGGCGCACAAAAGAACGCGGCTCCCTCCGCGCCGCGAGACGCGCGCGGGCGGCGCCGGGCTAAGCCCGGGCAAAGGGCGGGCCCTCTGTAGCCCTCAGGAGCCGAGGGAGACCGGGCCGGGCTCACTCCCTGAAAAAACGCTTGTTTTCTTGTACCATTCTTTGCGCTGGTATTTATTTTCTTGTCCCGTGCCTTTGTTCATACTGCATGTATTATCCATAGCGAGCTATTGTACTTAAGCTGTGTATCTTAATCCATAGCTAAACCACAGAGGTATTATTACCAAAATGGCTGGTGGCTTTAACAAGGGGACCCTAGACAGTTATCTATTTAGGGTTAACTCGGGATTACAACGGGATGTCACTCTTGCAGAACTAAGGGCGAGGCGTCGTAGCTCTATTGAGCTTATTAAAAACACGCCACTTTCCGTGGTTTCATCGCATCTAGCCATTTCCCCAACTAGGAGCTGCCTTTCTCATAATGAGGATCTAGATAATTCCTGTAATGTTGATTCTCCAACTCCATCACAAAACTTAACCTCTGTATCCGAGTTAAACAATGACCAGTCCTTAACTGCTCCACTTTTACCCTTCAATCCAACCCCTGAGCCAGCACTCCTAACTGCGTCATCACCACAAGCTGTTAAGCTTTTACCCCAAAAGGTCAATACACCTAGGCAATCCAAATTCTTAGGTCCACTACCTAGAAAAAGGAGAAAGCTAGATACTGAGCCGTTAAGGAGGAAAAAAAAAACAAGCCGCCACTCTGATTTGGTTTTAACTACTAAGGGCCCTGCAATCTGTACTGATAAACCACCTCTCCCAGTTACTTCGGCCTCTTGCTCTGCAAATGATACATCTATCACGGAGATATTGGGTAATGTTGAACAGTTATTTAGGTCTCTCACTTTACCTATTGTTGAGAGACTAAAATCAATTGATCAAAGACTTGAGAAAGTAGAACTGCTGATAGGTAATAACAGGGAACTAATCAAGAATCTTACAAAGCCAGTGGTGGCGTCCCCTACTCTCTCAGTACCTGTTGTATTATCCTCCACTGTACCATCATCAAAGTCCACCTCTCAAAACCATTCAAGTAATAACAACATAAACAATAATAGTATAGGTAGAACTATTTCCCCCAAACCAATGCAACATTTTACTTCAAATAAAGATAGAGACTTTTAGCGAGAAGATAACCTAACTCAAACAGGTACATTACGCAACAAAAAAGGTAACATTTCATCTCCTATTGCAAAGAAACATAGGGGCTATCAAATAGAACTGCCACCAGAAGCTGTCCCACTTGTAGTTGTTCTCGCGGGAGTTCCAACATTAAAGGAGGGGACTACTGAAGGCCATTCGCAGTTAAAAAATAAAGTTATTCACTGGCTTGGTCAGAATCGTCCCCTCCCTTTGTATATAAACGGAGAAATTCTACATGTACGGCGTCTTTCTTGGTTGGGAAATACACCTAAGAATATAAACGTGGACATTGTAATAATTAACTTTAGAGACCCCAGAGCCGTCAGCCATATCCTTAACTGGCATACGAACAACGCAAGGTCTTTTATTTCCACTTGGGAATTGACTTATTTCTACCCAAGACCTCAAATAGTTCCCACTGTTAACCCTGGGGTTCTATTTTGTAATCAGCCCAATTCTGTCATTCCCCTTAGAAACCGTTATGAGACCCTAGCAAATCTTGAAGAAGTGGATTGACATAATCATTTTAAGGGCCCAATAATAGTCACCCATGACCCACTTTCTGATTCACCTCCCTCTCTTAATGAGCCAAGAAATCTAGCACTAGAAGCAAGTGTTGACATTAGTATTAATCCTCTTACCTCCCCTGATTCTCCGTTATTTACCAACCTCTTGGTTGGCACTGGGGATACTACGGGGAAGCTACTTTCATGGAACATTGCTGGGTTGTCCTCTAAGTTGGTATCTGTGGACTGGCTATGCTTTGTCAATAACTTTGATCTATGTATATTCCAAGAGACCTGGTTATGTGAACCATCCTTTGCCCAGGGGTATTTGAATTACTTTGTGCCTGCATTAAAAGGCCTAAAGGGTAGACCAATGGGAGGATTAATTATTTGGTTTCGCCAGACAATAAAGCTAGTTGTCAAAGTTATTGACACCAGCCATAGAGATATCCAACTAATTAGAATGAATCTAGATAAATTGGGAACGCTGGATATTTATAATGTGTATGTTAGGAGTAACAAGGGAGAGAGGTCTGAGGTTTTAGCGGCCTTGGGATGTCTCTTTGATACTCACTCTTTAAACAATAATATTGTTATTGTGGGTGATTTTAATAGAACATTTGAACCCCTAGTTAATGATGATGATCTCCTTGGGGACGAAGAAGATCGGCAATGGGGAGTTCCCAAGTTGGAGCTCAATCCGGTTGTGCGCTGGACTGATGATGTGATTAGTTTGAATGCCCTCTGTTATGAAAAGGGCTTAAGAGCTCTAAACGGAAGGACTCGTAGTGACAAAAACGGGACTAGTACATTTGATAACGGGTGTTACAAAAGTAGGATTGACTACGTTTTATGTAGTCTCAAATTGTGGCCCCTGATCTGCGATATGGAGGTTGTTTGGAGGATCGAGAGTGATCACAAAGCCCTGTGTGCAGATCTCAAATGGTGGTCCTACTCCAACCGGGCCATAGGCATCACTGAGCTTGTTCCTCCTTTGATTGTCCCTACTAATGACATGCGCAGATTAAGGTGGGAGAATATAGTGACCAACCAACAGGCTATTGATAACATCAGCGATGAAGTTGATAAAGCAATACTAGCCATTGAGCACATCAACTCATCTAATATCGGGTTGGACAAAGTAGTTGAAATTCACGACACCCTTTTCTGTGCAATCAAAAACCACTTCCTCAAGCCTGTGAAAAATAAAGGAGCTAGAGCTATAGCCCTAAAGCCTGCAAAGTGGTACAATGACCAATGTAGAGATGCACGACTAGCTTTAGGTAACGCTATAAAGGGGAGGCAGTCTATTGCAATTCGATCTGCTAGAAAGGATTACAAAGCTAGTATATTAAAGGCAAAGAAAGCCTGGGACGAGCATCACTGGTCTGAGCTAAAGGCAGCTAGTGACAGGAAGGATCCCTGGTTATTCTGGAGCATTGTTAAGTGGGGAAGCTCGGGTTCACCCGAACCCCCAAATAACAACGTACCTGAAGATGAATGGGTAAAATTTTTCAAAAATCAGTATGCTGAGTCAAATAATGTTGTGATAGGGCCAGATATAAGTTTAAATCAATTCAAAGATAATCTCTTTAGTATTAATGAGATTATGATGGCCCTTAGCTCAGTGTCTGGTGGACGTGCCCCAGGACATGACAGCTGATGTATTCATTAATGACAAAGAACGCTGGTGCAAATACATACATCTTCTTATGAATGCTATTGCGCTGGGTGCAGCGGTACCGACATCTTGGTAGGGTGCAGTAATTATACCTGTGTTTAAGAAAGGTGACCGGTCCCAACCGGGCAATTACAGACCGATAAGCCTTATTGACACCATACAAAAGGTTGTAGGGCGTGTGATTGTCAATAGGCTCCTGGATTGGGCCGAGGAGACCAATGCCCTGTCACCCTTCCAAGCAGGATTTAGTCGGTCCACAAGTACGGTGGACCAGGTTTTTCGTTTTACCCTGTTGCAATGGAGGACCGTGGTGCTGGGCGAGGGCAGCTTGTATGCGGCTTTTGTCGATTTGCGGGCTGCCTTTGACCTGGTTCCCCGGACCAAGCTGTGGCTGGTTCTTAAGAACCAGGGTTTACCTGGAGAGTTACTATCACTGATAATGAGGCGCAATGAAACAAATGTTGCCAAGATTCAGTGGGGGGGACTGTGTTCGGTGACTGCGGACTTTCCAGTAGAACGGGGTGTTCGACAAGGATGTTCAATGGCTCCTGTCCTTTTTACATTGTACATTAATGATGTTGTTGCCCGTATGCTTTCTGCTAAGGCGGATGCTCCCTCTCTAGCTGGCATCAAAATCCATATCTTAATGTTTGCAGACGATACGCTCATCTTATCCAAAACCCCAAGTGGCCTACAGTGTGCCTTGTCTATTTTTGACTAATTTTGCGGGGAGTATGGCTTAGAGGTCAACACGGCCAAAACAAAACTTATGGCTTTTAATCCCCATCGTAGCTTTAAATCCAAAATTACTATGAATGGCCGCCCGCTAGAGGTAGTGAATACTTTTACATACCTAGGACTATACATATCTAGTAAGAAGAGATGGCGTCAGCACATAGATATTGCTACACTTAGACATAGGCAATTGTCCGGTGCCATCAGCACAGAGCATAGAAAATCTTTGACCAAACCAGTAAAACCTGCACTTCAGGTTTACGAAGCGAAGGCTCTTGGCTCTGCACTTTACGGGGCTGAGCTATGGGGCTTCGAGAAGGTGGCTGCACTTCAAATCTCGGAGAACAAATTTCTCCGGGCAATAACTGGTGTTCCAAAAAGTACCCCCTTGCTGCCCCTCAAATATGACCTGGGTAGAAGAGCTGTCACAGATTTGGTTAGGCTTCGTCCGATCTTGAATTGGCGTAGGCTATGGACGACACCTGTGCTCTCCCATTATGCTGAGGGGTTCCTAGATATTATCAGAACAGATGAATTCCACAAAATTGGGTGGCTTAAATCACTTAAGACAACTCTGACTGAGCTTGGTATATGCTCGCTTTGGGAAGATCCTGTGAGAGCAACTTTTCCATCCAAAAGTACTCTCAAAGAAACTTATTGGGAGATGGTAGCCTTTCGGCATTGGAGTAGTTCTAGTGCTGGATCTATGGCCGGAGAATTCTTAGAGGCCAAGATGTATCCCTGCTTAGAACCCTACTGGGATACTATAACTAGACCAGGCGATAGAAAGCTCCTTTTTCAACTAAGAGCAGGTGCACTTCCTCTCAGACACTTGGCAGCTAAATGGGAAGGTGGAGCCTGTGATAGCTGCCCTGCATGTGGCACCACCAAAGAAACAATTGGTCACTTTTTATTTTCTTGTAAAGCTTATCTGGTCCCAAGACGTACTTGGTTGTCTCCGATGTGTAAAAATTTGGGGACTACTAGTAGTATTGTCGCCCTGCGTATTATATGCACCAGCACTTTGACATGGATTTCAATAGCTACTGCGAAGTATCTTGGATGGGCGTGGTCGATTAGACAGAGACTGCTAGTCACTTGACTATTCTCTGTTATGATACCTTGTTTATATTCTTAACCTGTATGTTTTTCTTTTAAATTAGTATTTTTAACCAAGATAATTTTTAAACTTTTTATTACTTTTAACTGTTTAATAGGTATAGTATGTTCTTTTTTAAATTAGAACTGACAATAAAGTTAGAAATTCTAAAAAGTATGTCTTGTATTCTGACATCATCTGGTTGAAAATTTAATTCTATTTTAAAATGTTGTATGTATTCTAATCTTTTTTTTTTGTGATATGTATCTTGCTTTTATGAATGAAATTTCGAATAAAGCATACTTTGACTTGACTTGAGTACTTGTATTTGGTGGAACTTATTCAAGGGTGGTGCTATGTTCAAGCAGATTGCTTGTAGCATCTACCTATTGAGTGGTAAATTGGGATAAAGAAAACTTGGAAGGATGGGTAAAAGAGTGGGCAGTAACAAGTATTTAGGATGTGTTTGAGTGCACCCAAGGTGCTGTATCAAGAAAAGAGTGGCTTCTAGGGATGTTGAAAGATGGCAGTTTAAAAGAAGTGGTTTCATTGATAAGGAATGGAAGCTCGAGGGAAAGCTCCCAGAGCGTACAAGCACGATCTAATGTAAAACTGTAGGATGAATTGTCAGTGGTGGCGAGCGATGCACTAATGAGAAGTGAAAAATTCCTATTCCCAGTTAGTCTGCGTCTGAAATTGTTCAAGTTAACACATGAAGTACATTTAGGGCAAACTTTATCAAAGAGGAGGTTGCAAAGTGGAGGAACATATTCAGTGGCCAGGAATGGACAGGGACGTTGAGGTATGGGTGTACCATTGCAAAGATTGCAAGGAAAGTGAAAAAAGATTGAAAGTAGGGAATCAGTTATGTGGAGGTGTGATTGAAGATTCAGGAACTGTGTGGCACAGTGTGTGCATAGAGTTTATAGGACCATTGGGAAACTTGACAGGAGAATAAAAGTTTGTCTTGGTGATGGTGGACGTACACTCCAAATTATTTATTTATTTATTTATTTTTGAAATTTATAAAGCGCGAACAAATGCCCATAGGCGTCTCGGCGCTGGGAAAAACAGTGTGAAGTACCCACAAAGCTAAGAAAGAGTAGTTATTGACCAAAGAGCCAGGTCTTCAATTTTCTGCGAAATAACATCAGAGATGAGCTTTCTCTGATGTCAATTGGTACCGAGTTCCAGAGCCTGGGTGCGGCCACCATAAAGCGCCTATCGCCCCAGGAGACTGTTTTGGTTCGAGGTACTTGCAGAACATTGAGGTTGTTAGATCAGAGAGATCTAATAGATAGACACAGCCGAAGATGGACCTTCAAGAAGTCGGGGCCTTGATTGTGCAGAGCTTTATATGTGATACAGAGTGTTTTAAATGTAATCCTGTTGTGGATTTTGAGCCAGTGCAAATTTTTTATTGCATCTGAGATTGGTTTATATTTCGGGGTTCCTGACAAAAGACGGGCTGCAGCATTTTGAATTGTTTGTAACTTATTGATCACTCTAGCCTGGGCATTAACAAACAGGCCATTACAGTAATCAAGGGAGGACAGCACTAAGGCACTTATCAGGGTTTTTCCGGCTGTAGATGGTAAGAATGGCAGTATTTTCTTGATCAGCCTCAGTTTATAGTGGGCAGAAGCTGCTGTTTTATTTGCATGGGCCATAAAGTTCAGGTTATCATCAAAAATCACTCCTAGGTTTCTAACAGAGGTGACTGGTTCCGGGGGGGTCCCATACGAGGGAGGCCACCAGGTAGACGACCAACATGGTGAAAGATGTCCAAAGATGAGCACCTCCGTTTTTTCGGTTGGTGGTGGTGAAGTTTCCTAGGGAAATCACAACCAGAGCTACTATAAGAAACATGGAAGACATTTTCAGGGCGGAAGGATACCCTAATAAGATTATAACTGACAGTGGGACACAGTTGGTTTCTGAGGAAATTAAGAAGTACCTGGAAATGAGTGGTATCAGACATTCTTGATCTACAACCCACAGGCCAATGGAACTGTCGAGATGGCTAACTGCATGGTGAAAGAAGCTATTCAAAAGGCAGTGACAAATAGCAGTGATGTCAGGTCAACTGTGATGGACTTGGTTTGGGCCTACTGAACAACCAACAGTAATGTTACTGCACAGATTCCCTGTGAGTTAATGAGGGGAAGGAAAGCTGGTACTAAGTTGCTTCCAGCTTGGATGAGGTGTGTTTTGGATAGAGGAACTGAAGATGCAAAGGGACTGATGACCGAAATAGCACTAGACAAATGGGAGAGAAGAATGCAAGGAGCATTCAGGTGGGGCACTATGTACTGGTAGGATCAGGCCTGATTTCAGGTGCCTGGATTTCAGGGCCATTCAAAGTTAAGGAGGTGCATTGTTTTTTTTCTGTATTGGAAAATGGTGAACGGTGGAATTGGAGGAAGGTGGATCAATATAGGGATGCGAGATGTCTGTGAATGTGAAAGAGGAAGATGGGATTAGCAGTTTCACGCTAATGGAAGATGGAGCTACCATGCATAACAATATCAAACACATGCCTGTGGAAGTGTGTGGGAGAGTGCGTGTAAGTGATGGAGGTCAAATGGAGCTAATGGAGACGGTGTCCTGAAGGGATACACAGGAACCAAGAAGAACACAGTGGTTCCACAAGGCTCTAGGTTATTTGAGAGATTTTGTTAGATGCAAGAATTCCAGACTAAGTCAATTGTTGTGGCTGACAGGTAGGGTATGACTGCAGGAGGCCATCTTGTCACGAATAAATTGATTTAACAAAGAACTGAAGACTTGGAGAGACTTATTCACAACACAGGGCCACTGTAATAAATATGTAATGAACATAATTAAAACGTAAGGCAAAAATATTCACTTTCTTTTTATTTCCACAAAGGCACAGCCTGTACTAAGCAATAGTTATCCAAAAAGAAAAAGGGCTGAATTTACAAAGAGATCTACGTTTATAAGTTTAACTTTCTTTATTAGTTCAAAGTAATGTTTTGTCTTCACAAAGCATAATTTTACAACTGTGAATAACTATACCCACACATTACGATTATTACCTGGGAGTGACTTTTCTTTCATGGATTGGAATGGAATGAGTGTTGCAGGTCACTTTGTAGGCATCATCAAACTTGTGATTTTATGGGTATTCCCACGTTGTTTTCTCTGCTCAGAGATTTATTACTGTCATTGACAGAAGTATAAACTCCCATGGAGGAATCGGCAGGGAAAAGAACAAAAATATGTGTTTGTTCAGGCAAGAGGGTTCACCTTGGGAAAAAATAAGTCAAGCAATATTGATTTTATTTACATTTTCACAAATGTAATTCAAAATACCTCGCCCAGTTCTGCATCAATAACAGTCACGGACAATGAGCATTCCAGAACGCGTCTTTGTTAGATGATGTCTGCTTTAGAATTTGAGCTAAGTTCTGCCATCATTTACTGGTTGCCGCCCTTAATGATAAGATTTTCTAAAGACATGATTGGACACTTCATAGACATATTACTTTGGGCATTTTGGAACTTAGTGAGTGATTAATAAAGTACTTTTTACAGACTGTCTGCATCATAGAAAACATAAATGTTTATAGTTTTCTAACCACATAATTCACAAATATTTGTTTAGCACTAATGTTCCCATAGAAATGAAGTGGAATGCGCTCTGTGACTCTTTTCGAGAGGCTGATTGTCATGGAAACCGCTGGTATAATTGATGCAGAGTGATGTGAAGCAATTGACTCTGGAATGGACAGTTAGGTTGATGGATACAGTGGGCTGTTTTGATACGATTCAGTTATGCTTGGTTTGGTAATCGGCCATTAGCTTAATGTATTTGTCACACGTGCCAGGCTGTATAGCTCTATTATACTAACAGTTGCAGTATGCACTTCATAAAATATTAATTTACTTCTTAGATATTATACAATCCGAAAATGCTTAACAAAGTAATTGAAATTGATAACCTGGCATACCATTTTTTGTAACACATTCAAGTATCACAGAAGATGATGGTGAACAAACCGATGCAGCTCACACCAAGCAACTACCTTTCAGGAGTGCTGTCACTGCAAAGCTGAGTGAGTGAGGTGCAGGTAAAGGAAGAGTTGTTTGTTGGAGGCTGTTATTGTTAACTGGGTTTCCACTGTTATTTCACAAATGTTGAAAGACATTCCGCAGTTCTAAATAGTATGATATGCTGAATAATATGTTTTGTGCGTTTCTTCATATTCCTCTACACACTTAGAAATATGTACGGTATTGCTATACTCTACACCCTGCAAACTATGATCAAAGACTTACTGTGAGCAGGTCTAGCATCTGCCATTACTTAGCTGCTGTGGCATAACAATAATGGAACTCCCAGGCACACAGGCCCCTCTCTTAGTGTATATGCATTTATGTTTGTTGAAATAAAACAATTCCTACAACAAAAAATGCATGCCCCTCTATTCCTCCTACTCCTTACTTCTGACGAAGGGCTCTATTACAGTAGGAAGCCAGACCGCTGACTTTTCACTTCAGATACACTGAAGACATAACATATCAATCAGGTGAAAAGAGCACATAAGACGTCCACAAATACAGATAAATACATCTTAATATGGATATATGCACCAACCGCCTTCACGTACCTAAAGAAGAACTGAGATAATTAGACCTGGTACCCATATATTTGTATCCATATAGTATTCTATAGAGGAGTCTGTCACCTAAACAACAAAAGGATGATATGCAATATAAACTGTAAATGACTTTGACAGGAGATGTCCCTTCCTACTACGAGTCTTCACAGGCCCCTGACGTGGGCTTGTTCAAGATCTGGGCAAACTAACGCTTGGTTCACTCTACTTTAAAGCGTTTCATCCACGGCATCCCTATTTTCAAAACATGTTTGAGGCATGTCAAAATCCTGTTGTTATGCCGGTTTGCTTTATAATATTTGTTTCACCAGTGAGTCATAACATGTTATTGCTGATTTCTAGTCTCCTCAATCCACGTCTCGTTCCTCCCCCTTTCTTTTAAGTTCTAGTGGTACCTTCCTTCCCCCTGCCCTCCTTAAGTTCCCCTTTAGAATGTTGCGGGTTGACAGTTGGGCTCAGAGGCTGGTAAGAGGACTCATGAAGAAGAAAGTAAGTACATTGTAAATGTATATGTATATATGTAAAACGAAGACGTCATCAATGACTCATCATCTTTACAAAGCAGCCGTTCAGTGGGCAGCAGTCACATATCTCCACCACTGTCGTGTCCGCTTCCCCGAGTGAAGATCTTGCCTGCCAGACTACATTTCTTCGGATTGCAATTCAGATTATTTTGTGCACATCTACATCATCCATGTGACCGTAATATTCTGGCGATTGGTGCCAAATATGAACTTTGAAGTATAAGATACTCCCCTCTCATCACACGTTCACTCTATTTAGGCACTGCCTGTCTCTCTAAGCCAGTGATGCAGGCACAGACAGGTTTGAACCTTGTCAATTGAGCACAGCTCCTATCAGCTGGCAGTCCTGTAAGTAGTGGGCACCATCTCCTGTCATGTGTCAGCTGTGCGCAGCTAACTACCCTCTGTATTTGTGTTGCCTGAGGAAGACGTGTGGCACAGTGGCATCATCTCATCTACTGTCACCAGTGCACTATCAATAAAACTTGCCAATCCATGGGAGGTACAGCTTACCTCTTATCCCAGTGACATCCATATGTGCTGCAGGCATATTTCTCTAGTGAAGTGGTTAAGAGGCATCAGTAAAGTTCAGTAGCAGGCATGAAATTGTGCATCTTGTTGTGCCATTGTGCACATCATACCTAATGGAGCATCATTGCCCTTTTGTGCAAGTGCGCTTTCTACTGCTAAAGTCTCGCCACCTATGTAACAAGGCCAACAAAACTTTTCACCTTAATATCATAAGATGCTGAGACGACGTATTAAAACTAAAGGAGCGTCTTTATTCCCAGTCATCCACTCTCCGCACCTGTCAACTGCCACACAGAACATTCTAAGGTAAGCTCTAGTAGAACGTTCCAAGGGAAGGGGAAGGGGAAGGGGGGAAGGACTATACCAATACATAAGTGACATAAGGAGGGAGGAAAGGGGAAAGAAAAGACAGATTACAACAGCAGGCCTAGCCCAGAATTGTAGTGCCTTATTCTGGATGCAGTTTCCTTTTTTTGTAAACACTAACCCCTGGATAATATGTCTGACATTAGAAATAATGTGCTATTGTGTAGAGATCTAATCTGGAGACCCAGGCCATAAAGAGAGTAAATCTGAGAAAAATAAGCTGTTTGTAATCAAATCAATTATTGCCTTTTACACATATTTTCCTCTACTATTACCTGTAATGGAAGCAGCTAGCGTGTCACAATCACCTCCATTTGTGAATGAAATAGAAAAAACATGGTACCATAGAAATGGCGGATGAAACTAAATCCGATCTGATAGTGATACTAACATTGAGATGGTGGAGGCCACCAGCACTCATTTTTGGGTACCAGCACTTATTTATCCTGATCAAACATTTTCCAAGAGCAAGAGAAATAAAACACAAAGGGAGAGAAGGGGGAAGAGAAAGACAGAACAATCTGTCACAAAGCGGGAAAACAGGCAATTGCCTCTACACAAACAACACATCATGTTGCACAACTTGGGGGTAGACGCAGGAATATGAGAGCCTGACAGGATAAGTGAAAGCACAGCAGGATGTTTTGGAAGTAACATTCAAGAACATCAAAGAAAAAATTGGGGAGAAAATGAACGTTGTGCTAGAACAAATATTTTAGCATAGTGGAAGGAAAAACAGAAATGTGACTAGTTATGTGGAAGTTCTGATAGGACAACACTTATGAATTTGGCAGGTTGTGTGACTTGTTGATAAGAGATCAGCTAGTACGATGTACTGATACTCCCTGTAAATTGATAGACAGTCCAAAAGGAATTACACTGTGGATTATGTTAAAGTGAAGAAATATATTACAGAATAGATTTATGATGTGTAATGCCTCGTGTAGGAATTATAACAGAAGGGATCACTTGGTGAGAGTGTGTACGTAGCAGAAAGTAAAACAAGTGAGTATAGCTGAAAACAGAGAGGATGATCAAAATAAGCCTGCTTCCAGGTGACTCTAAATAATTGAGAAAATAGCGATAATTTTCTAAGATGTTAAATTGCTTTAGATGGACAAACCATAACAGTTTTTGGCAGGTTCTTGTTCACCATTCATATTAATAGCAGATTGTTCTACGACAAATCTGGCAATTATGGTTGTATTTTAGAGTAACCAGGCATCAAATGTGGGGGTACAATAGCGATTCCATTCAATTAGTGGGCATGGGAATACAGGACATTGTTTTTAAAGATAGAATAAGAGTAGGAAAATTCTGTATAGCAAAACAGAAGTCTAACTCCTTGAGTTGCTACACAAGAAGACACTGGGAAAGAAACTTGCCCCAAATGAAGTGAACCTAATAATACTAGTAGACATTGGGGAGGGAAGTGCTGGCATTTGCCCCCCTTTGATTTTTCACTTGCCCTTTAAAATAAATCTCAAGATCGCGCGGCCAGTATTGAGATGACATCAGCGCCGCGCAGAAGCAGTGGGAGGTCAGCTTCATTGCAGCATCACGCTTCTCGTGCCTCCACAGCCTCCCATCTATGCCCGAGAGTGTAGCACCACCGCCGCCCTTCATAACCATCAAAAAGGTAGCAAAATGATTGATCTGGATTATGTAACAAAAATAAATAGAGGAAGAAAAGACATCATGGGAAAAAATATGACAGACTGACATTGGGAAGAAAACACATACAATGTGAAAAAGATGACAGGGGTGGGGGAATAATACATACAATGGACTAGAAAAAAGATGGTAGGGGTGGAGGACTGGAACACATAACAGGAGTAATGAGATGGCATGGGTGGAGGAAGAAAATACATAAAGGGTGAAAACAGATGGCATGGATGTAGGAAATGTAGGTGTAATCTGTTGCTGTGGGTTTATATCTTCTGCTATGGTGTTGTATCCGTTGCTGTAGAGTTTTGTCTAGTGCTCTGGATTTTTATCTAGTGCTGTGGGTTTATGTATTCTGCCGTGGGTTTATAGCTGGTGCTGTGGGTTTATATCTGGTGCAGTGGATCTATATCTACTGCTGAGGATCTATTTCTTGTGCTGTGTGGTTATATCAAGTGCTGTGGATCTTTATCTGGTGCTGAGGGTCTATATCTTGTGCCATGGGTTTATATCTGGTGTTGTGTGGTTATACCTCGTGATGTGGGATTATATCTGGTGATGTGGAGGCCATTCAGTGCCAAGACAAGTGTTGTGTTGGTTTATAGCTGGTGTTGTGGCAAGTTTGTGGGTGCAATCAGATGCTGGCGGCCAAGACATGGAACTCCCTCCCCATCCACCTTCGGCTGACCCAGGACCACCTCGCCTTCAGGAGACAACTCAAGACCTGGCTGTTCGAGCAGTAGCGGACCCCTCCCCCAAGCGCCTTGAGACCCTTCCGGGTGAGTAGCGCGCTATACAAGTGTTATGATTGATTGATTGAATTGAGTGCTGTGGCAACTGCTGAGCATGTACTCTGGTGTTGTGGCAAGTGAAATCTGGTATTGTGGGTGCAATCTGGTGATGTGAAAAATAATGTGGGCACAATCTGGTGCTGAGTGTGTAATCCGGTGCGGTAGCTAGTGCTGTGCATGCCACCTAGTGCTGTGGCAACTGCTGTGTGTCTTACCTAGTGCTGTGGCAATTGGTTTATGTGCAGTCTGGTGCTGTGGCAGGTGCTGTTGGTGCAATATGATGCTGAGGGTGCAATCTGGTGCAGTAGCTAGTGCTGTGCATGCCACCTCGTGTTGTGGCATAAAAATGCACAAGTGGATGCAACTCACTGTTGGGTATCAGAAAGAAACCGGAAATAAGTATTGTGTGCCAAATAGACAGAGCTGTAAAAAAGGAAAGTTGAAGAAAATCGGAAAAAGCTATTTCCAATTTTGTCCACTATCTTATTTTGTGACACACATGACATTGCTTTACGTGGGAAAAAAAGTACAACCGGAAACGTGCATAGTCCTTACCGTTTTCGTATTGAAGCAGGAGATATGATCCCAAAGAACCATCTGGAAAAAGCACCGGTTAATGCAAAATATACATCATTTCGAGTTGAAAAATGAATTGAATTCATGATGTCAGGAAACATTAAGAGAAGATCTAGTATCCTTAGTCAATATGTCAAATGGATTTTCAATCATTGCTGATGAAAGTGCTGACATATCCGCAAAAAAACAGATGTCACTTAGAGTTTGTTTTTTAGACACAAGTAGCACCGTAGCTGTCATCAAAGAAGAATTCCTTGTAATTGCAACTTTTTTTTATTTGATTGTTTATCGACATTTTTCCAAACAAACAGAATACAGTACATTACAACAAGCCAGCATAATATTGATTAATATAGGAGCCTAAAAATCACAGTCTCAGTAATCCACAGTTCCTATTAGTGACACACACTTCATCAGCCCACCTCTAACAGAAGGATTAACATACATCATTCATCTAGATAATCACAGATAGCAGCAAATCATAGCGACAAAATAATGGGCATTACTTAGCACCTCAGAGAGGGCCTAATATATATTTGTACATTACTCTCCTGACCACGTTTCATAGGAGCTACAGCATATAAACAGAGTCTAGGGGCTACAGGAGGGTGAAGTCGCATCATGCAAGTGTCACATTCTGAGTGTCTCCTATGGCTGGTGCAACAGTCGACGTCTGCTGATTTTGGAGCCATGCTAAAAATAGTTCCCATATGTCACGGGGTCTGGAAGACGGCGCCATCAGTTCCCAAAATATACTCAATTGCGTGTGCCCATATGTGATGTCCCTAACCCATTCTTTAATGAAGGGCACCCGTCTCCTGCCCCAGTGGAGTGCAACTTGTCTCTTTGCAAACAGTAAGATGAGTGCATGAAGCTTGCGCAGCTTGGGCGGTGTATCTTTAACATATCCCAAGAGACCAAGAACAGGGGATAGGGCCAGTGATACGTCCAGGATGCAATTTATTGAATCAAAGACTAATGGCCAGAACTCGGCTATTTTGGGACAATCCCACGCGACATGCTAAAATGCGGCGGGGGTGTACCCGCAGCGCCAACAACTATCGTTCTCTCTTATACCCATACGATGGAGGCTTACTGGTGTTCTATAAAATCTATGTAAATATTTCAAATGAATCAACCGCAGCTTGTTATTCGGTGAGAGTTCGGTTAGCTGCCTACAACAAAATTCCCATTGGGCTTCGGTCAGTGGTGTCTCGAGGTCTTCATTCCAGTTTCTGAGGGATTTAGGTATCACCAATGGGGCAGTGTTCTGCATGTGGGTATACAAGCGCGTAATGAGTTTACGGGGAGACAGAGATTTTAGTAAGTTTTCCAGTGCAGGTAACAGCGGCGGTGCCCTCGGAAATCCCTCCCAGAGGGCTCTGCACGCCGTACGCACCCTGTGATATAAAAAAATCTCTGTAAATGTCACTGTCTGGCTCTCAGTCGCTACAGGGGGGTCTAAACTCATCGTCTGGATAAAGGTCAGCAAAAGTTTGAAGGCACATCTTCTGGACCAGTCACTTACTAATACTGTCCTGTATACAAGGCCGCATTGGGTTTTGCGGCAAGGGAATGGAAGGGGCGTATAGCACCGGGACTCCTGCTCTCTTGCGCAACTCCTCCCATGCCCAACATAGTGTTCCAGCAGAATCTTTGTCTCCACGAGGGCGGCGGGCTTTTTAGTATAGTGCCACTTTAAGTGGGATATGGGCCATCACATCAGTCTTGACCGCCACATGTGGCTGGAAGGGGGTCGGGTGTGCCCAATAATGCAGGAATTGTGCCTGATCGCAGAACGCATAAAGCTGCATATCTGGAGCCCCCAAACCGCCCTGTCTTGTAATTGCAACTTTAAAAGAAATGAATACTATCTCAATCGCAAATATGATTATAGTTATATGTTCTAAATTTGGATTATAACTCCATGACCAAGGATATGATGGATGCTCTACAATGGCAGGAAAGGAAGATGGCGTTCAAGCCATAATAAAGAGAAAATATCCTAAAGCTGCTTCTGCTTACTGCGCTGCCCATAAACTTAATTTGGTTGTTAAGTACCTAAATACTGTTCCTGTTATACGGAATTCTATTGACACAGTGAAATCCATCATTAAGTTTTTCCGTGAGAGTCCAAAAAAAGATCTCTTATTCCCAATGTGCCATTGCTGAGTGAAACACAATGGACAGCAAAATACAAGAGCATTAGAATTTTTAGCTCAAACTTTGAAGAACTTTTTAAGCAATTAAGCTTACTGGTCACTGCTGCGTCAGGGAAAACATCAGGGAAAACATGTCAGGATGCATATCAATTGAAATGTTCCTCAAGCACAGTGAACTTTCTCTTTTGCTTGACCATGATTTCAAATTATTCATCAAGATTGGAATCCCCAAGCCAAGCTCTCCAAGCTGATCAGCTGTGTAATCACGTTCAAGACCTTCTGACTGTGTTCCGTGATCACAGAAGAAAAGCAGAAAAATTGAACATCGAACTTTGGGTTCCCAGACACTATGGCCAGCAAGTATTTCATTCTAAATTTGGTTCATCTTCTGTGGAAGAATACTTTCGCCAGTCTATCATGTGCCATACATAGACTCTATCAATACATCATTAGAAATTTTGTTGTGGCTAGAAAGTGACCGATGATGATAACGTGGGCATACTGTCGAGTACCATCCAGCAGCCCTGTGGGTTTGCGCACGCAAGGTGCTTTCTAGCCTTTTCACACATTTTTTCTAAATTCTTTCATATTTTGAATTATGTATACACAATAATTTTAACCAGGGTTTGATGTGTATTTGATGTGGTTATTGACAAATCTTTTTAAAGTTGAGCAGTAACGACTAATCAGTTCATGGATTGTTAACCGGAACTGTACTGGGAGTTTTTTTTAAAAAGTATTAAGAACCCCCAGGAGTCTGAAAAAAAGTGTGATCCACTGCTCTCTGGGGTCAGACCCAATATTGTTTATAATTCATTGAGTGGGGGGCTGTCTGACTCCTTGCTCCCCCTATTGCTCCCATTGTGAATGTGGCAATGAAAACAAAACAAATTTAATTCTGTTCTCACTTTACCCAAAACAAATGGCAAAAATGACACCTGAGCAATACAAATGCCAGATTACAAACATCAGAGAAATTTACGGCATGAAAACCTGGAAGTTGAAGCCGTCACATGGTTTGAGATCTGGTCATTGAAGGATGAGCATTTGTAAATGGATTTCTGGATTTTCTAAACCATACTGATTTATTTCTGTCAGTCCAGCAAGCAATTCCCATTGCTCCCACGTTACCAGTTACCATTTGTACAGTGGAAAGGTCTTTCAGCACAATAATTGAGTCGACAATGGCAGATGACCGTTAATCAGGTTTGTGCATGTTGAGCATACATCGAGCAAAAATTGATGAAAACAAACAACAGCTGATTGAAAAAGTGATTGAAAAATTTGCACAAGACCACAGACATTTGCAGTTCCTTTTTCAAGATCACTAACCAGTGAAAAAAAACGGTATTAAACTACTCATTGAAAAATGTGATTGTTAAATTTGAGCAAGAGTGTAGATATTTGCAATTCCTAACATGCAACTGTTACCTAGTTAACGTTTATGGACCTCATTTATGAGAAAGTAATGCATCGCGGTGCTGCAAGCCATTTGTCTGCACTGTGCTGCGATACTTTCAGAGCACAGGGATGCGGCATATTTACAACAATATGACGGATTCCTGTACTCTTCCCTGCGCTGGCACTCATGGGCTGCCATGGGCCAACGTAGGCAACCTTGCACCACGGTGCAAGGGTGCCTGCATTGCGGAGATGATTGTTTTTGTGCAAGAAGGGACACCTTCCTGCACAAAAACAATCACAAGATGTGTTTTCCTATTAATAAAAGAGGAAAAAACAAGGAGAAATGCTTTTATTGTGCTTCCTTAATCCTTCCCTGGGGAGTCGTAGGATTCTGACACATTCCCAGGTTTACGAAACCTTCTAAATCTGGGAATGCGGCAGATCCATGGGTGTTGCATGGGAACACCCACAGCAACACCCATGGAACGCCAAAAAGGCTGCGTGAAAAGGGGACGAATTTACAAGGACACGAAAAGCCACGTGTCCTTGTAAATATGGAGCACCAAATTGCACTGCCGGTGCGTCATAAAAAGTGAAGCTCCAGCGGCGCAAGGGGCTTGAAAATATGCCTGTATGTTTTATTTTCCAATTTGAATGAGAACAGTTGTTATTTATATACATATATTCATGTTAATATATTTAATGTTATTTATTTTAATATATTTATGTTAATACATTTTCAAAATAAATACATTTGTCATATATTCTAAATGTCATTTGTTTATGCACATTATCACCAAATGCAGATTCTACTTTTTGTTTTATAATTCAGTTATAGTGCCTTGAACATGTGTGCATGAATAATATAGTACATTCAATAGTGTTAACATAAAAACAGATTAGAAATTTCTAATCAGACAATGGCAGCGTGAACCTCCCTTAAGATTTATTATAAGGCCATTAGGGCGGCACGAAAAAATCATATTGCAGCACAATTAACAGCGGCTGGGAAAGATTCAAAAGTACTGTATAAAATCTTACAAACTTTTACCAAGCCAGTAGCTTGTGAGACTGCAGAGGTTGCATCCCAGGATCTTAGTGATGAGATCTCCCTATTCTTCATGAAGAAGATAGATAGGATCTATGACAAGATTATGGTCTCAAACGCAACTTCTGCAGGAGAAAATAACACTTCTCAGAATACTGCACAGCAAGTGCAATATACTCAGTGCCTTACAAGCTTTCCCCCCATTTCCTTAGAGGAGGTAACCTCATTAATCACTCAATTCAAGAGTAGTAGCCCTTTGGACACCATCTCTGCATGTATCATGCCTATGTTGGCAGATGTTCTGGGGCCAGGAATTCAGAATTTAGTCAACCTCTCCCTTAGCACAGGGGAGGTTCCTCTAGACTGGAAAAGGGCGCTGGTAAGACCACTGAGGAAAAATACTGCTATCCCCTGGACGGAATTGTCTAACCTAAGACCCATCTCGCTTCTCCCCTTTTTGGGTAAAATAACTGAGAAATTTGTAAATCGGCACCTGTCGAATCACATCGAAAAGGCAGGTGGGCTGGATTCTTCCCAGTCAGGTTTTAGGCCAAGACACAGTACCGAGACCACCTTGTTGTCAGTCGCAGACGATCTACACATGTTCCAGGATAAAGGTCACTCTGTTATCCTGGTTCTGTTGGATCTGTCTGCGGCGTTTGACACCGTGTCACACAACATCATGACCACCAGGCTAGTTAACATCGGCCTGGAAGACAAGGCTTTGGCTTGGTTGAGGAGCTTCCTAACAGACCGCACCCAAAGGGTCACCTTGGGTGCATATCGGTCAGAGGAGTTGGGGATCTCTAAGGGGGTGCCACAGGGCTCCTGTTTGAGCCCTATTCTTTTCAACATCTATGTGGCCCCCCTAGCTAACATCATGAGGTCCCATGGTTTCATCCCAGTGTCATATGCGGATGACACCCAACTCTTCTTTCCTTTTAAAATCCTCACTGCTGAGGTTAGGAACTCCTTTGCCCAGGGGATGAAAGCAGTGGCTCACTGGATGGCATCTAACTTCCTGCAATGTAATGTTGCCAAGACGGAAGTGATGCTGTTCGGTGAGGCCAAACTCCTGTGGACTCCTGACTGGTGGCCTCAAGATCTTGGCCCAGTCCCTGAGCCCAAGCAGGTAGTGAAAAATCTAGGGGTCCGACTGGACCAGGAGCTTTCCCTAAAACATCATGAAAACCAAGTGGTGGGCTCTTGTTTCCACATCATCGGTTTGTTGCGGAAAGTGTTTCCTTTGCTGCCAGACTCTACTAGAAAAACCTTGGTGCAGGCTCTAGTATTGAGTCGATTGGATTACTGTAATGGACTATTACTGTCGGCAAATGAAGGAGTAATTTCCAGACTCCAGGTGGTCCAGAATACCGCTGCTCGTCTTGTCTTAAACCGGCCCCCTCGCACTCCCTCCAAACCTCTGCTGACCAAGCTTCATTGGCTATCCATCAAACAGAGGGTGAAGTTTAAAACCTGTTGTATTATACACAAATGTTTACATGGGAGAGGCCCTGCCTACCAGTCTAACAAATTCTCCCCCTATGTACCCACGCGCTCTCTGAGATCCAGTGAACAGGCCTTGCTGTGTGTACCCAGAGCAAAAAAAGCAAGACAGGGAGCTAGAGCCCTTTCAGTTGCTGGCCCTATTCTATGGAATAGCCTCCCAATATCTCTGAGACTCTGTGATGATCACCTCCCTTTCAGGAAACAATTAAAAACTTATCTATTTCAAAATTAACATGATATACTGCTTGAAATCTTTTCTTGTATTATGGTTGGCCAAAGGCGCGGAGATGCTCCTTCGGGAGTCGATTCCAGCGTGGTACAAACTCGCAAATAAATAAAATAAATCCTTCTATTAACCCATTCGCTGCTAGGCCTTTTCCCCCCCTTGTGCTAAGCCTTTTTTTGGCAATTTGGGATAGTTCGCTCTTAGGCCTCTGTAACTTTTTGACCACATAAGGTATCCATGCCAAATTTGCGTCCTTTTTTTCCAACCTCATGGGGATTCTAAAGGTACCCAGGGTTTATGGATTCCCTCTGGAGGGGACCCAGAAATTAGCCAAAATACAGCTAAATTTTGTTTTTTGGGGGAAAAAAGAAAAAAATGGGCTGCAAATGAAAGCGTCTGGTTTTTTCCCTACAAATGCTATCAAAAAAGGGGTTGTGGTGCTGAAATCACCATCTTCCCAGCTTTTAAGGACAAGCAGACTTATGTCAGTAAATCACAATTTTTTACACAGTTTTGACATTTTTCCTGGGACATTGCCTATTTTGGTTATTTTTTGCTCTTTCAACCTCCTTCCAGTTAATGGTAGAAATGGGTATGAAAGCAATAATGGATCCAGGAAAGCTATACATTTCGGAAAAGTAGACAAAATTCTGAATTCAGAAAGGGGTCATTTGTGTAGATCCTTCAAGGTTTCTTTATAGAAACTAACAGTTAAATATAGGAAAAATTGAAAATTAGTTGAAAAAAACAGCCTTTTGTGTCAACGTTTTCACATGTATCCTCTTCTAATTGAGACAACTCTTTGAAAGCAATATACCGTTACATTTGTTGAACCTTCCTGGTTGTGGGGATATATAGGACTTGTAGGTTCACCAAGAACCCGACGAACCCGGAGCCAAAAACTGAGCAGCGACTTGCAATGGTTTTTTATTATGTACCGGGTATATTATTCTGGAAAAATGTATACGTGGAAAAATCGGTATGAAAGACACCTATGTATTTCTGAAATTGGAACAAAATATAGAGTTTAGAAACAGTACATATTTGCACATTTCCGAAATTGGGAATACTCATACTAGCATGAGAATTATCGATCATTTTTCAAAATTACTTCTTTTTTACACATTGTCTTTCATTTGGAAGGCAGAAATGCATCGAAAGTCAATAGGTAATAACAGTTGCTTTACAAAACTGAAATACCCTAAGTCTCCCGATAAAAATGGTACCTCACTTGTGTGGGTAGGCTTAGTGCCCACGTCAGGAAACGGCTCACAACGCAACGTGAACACACCACATTTTCACAATGAAAAATTACCCTTTTTTTGCAAAGTGCCTAGCTGTAGTTTTTGAACCCTAGCTCTGCTGGCACCTAGGGAAACCTAGCAAACCTATACATTTTTGAAAACTAGACAGCCATGGGAATCCAAGATGGGGTGACTTGACTGCCTCTCACCAGGTTCTGGATCCACAAATTTCCACCCACCCCGCGTTCCCCAAAGTCTTCCGAGAAAAACGGTACCTCACTTGTGTGGGTAGGCCTAGTGCCCACGACAGGAAACGGCGCAAAACGCTACGTGGACACACCACAATTTCACAGCGAAAAATGACCCTTTTTCGGCAAAGTACCTAGCTGTAGTTTTTGAATCATGGCTCTGCTGGCACCTAGGGAAACCTAGCACAGCTATACATTTTTTAAAACTAGACACCCAGGGGAACCTAGGATGGGGTGAGTTGACTGGCTCACACCAGGTTCTGTTACCCAGAATCCCTTGCAAACCTAAATAAAGTGTTAAAAAAACACATTTTCTCACATTTCTGTGGTGGAAAGTTCTGGAATCTGCGTGTATCCACAAATCTCCACCCACCCCGCATTCCCCAAAGTCTTCCAAGAAAAATGGTACCTCACTTGTGTGGGTAGGCCTAGTGCCCGTGACAGGAAACGGCACAAATCGCAACGTGGAAACACCACAATTTCACAGCGAAAAATGACCCTTTTTTGACAAAGTACCTAGCTGTAGTTTTTTAACCCTAGCTCAGCCGGCACATAGGGAAACCCTGCAAACCTGTACCTGGGTGTCTAGTTTTTAAGAATATACAGGTTTGCTAGGTTTCCCTAGGTGCCGGCAGGGGGGGCAGAAAGCCCACTAGACACCAGAGATTCTTTTGGGCAAATTGTGATTAGGGTGGGGGCTGCCCAAAATGGGCATGCTAATGCTCCCACCCTAATTCAAGTTTGCCCAAAAAAATACCTGGCATCTCATGGGCTTTTTGCCCCCCGGGGGGGTAGATTGGGGCTCCTGCCCCATCTGCCTCCCAGGGGGGGACAGAAAGGCTGTAATTTTTGCGGGGGAGGGAGGATGGGCATGGGCATGCCCGTTTTGGGCAGCCCCCATCCTAATTCAAACTTGCCCCAAAAAAAACCCTGGCGTTTAGTGGGCTTTTTGCCCCCCCCCTTGGGGGCAGATTGGGGGCTAATGCCCCAGCTGCCCCACGGGGGCAAAAAACCACTAGACGCCAGGGATTCTTTTGGGCAAATTTTGATTAGGGTGGGGGCTGCCCAAAACGGGCATGCCAATGCTCCCACCCTAATTCAAATTTGCCCAAAAAAATCCCTGGCATCTAGTGGGCTTTTTGCCCACCGGGGGGGGGGGGGGTAGATTGGAGGCTACTGCCCCTTCTGCCCTCCAGGGGGTTAGAAAAGCTGTAATTTTTTGCAGGAGAGGGGGTAGGGTCATGGGCATGCCTGTTTTGGGCAGCTCCCACCCTAATTTAAATTTGCCCCCAAAAAATCCCTGGCGTTTAGTGGGCTTTTTGCCCCCATGGGGGGTAGATTGGGGGCTGCTGCCCCCATCTGCCCCCCAGAGGGGGCAGAAAGACTGACATTTCTTTGGGGGGGGTCATTGCCATGCCCTTTTTGGGCAGCCCCCACCCCAACGTCAATAACAAAAAAAATCCCTGGTTTCTAGTGGGCTTTCTGCCCCCCCGGGGGCAGATTGGGAGCTACTGCCTCATCTGCCCCCAGGGGGGGCAAAAAGACTAAATGTGGCCCAAAAGACATGGGGGGAGCAAAGGCCCTTGCCCAAGGGGCTGCTCCCCCCTCCCTGGTGCTAGTGGGTGGATCCCTGCTTGGGAATCGCCCTCCTGGGGTGATCCCCCAAGCAGGGATCCACTAGGGAAGGCTACCATTGGAAAGGGGAGATTCTCCCCTTTCTAACGATACCTCTCCCAAGTGTTTCGGTGCTGGGGGGGCTGAGATAGTCCCACGAGCACTGAAACACGAAACCATGCGCACGATCGTCATTGAAACAAAAACTCAAAATAGGCCTGGGGAGGTTGGGGGAGCTCTTCCCCACCTCCCCAGGCAGAAAAAAAAATGGGAAAGCAGAGGGATTCTCTGAGCATGTGCTCATGACAGAATGGTTCCGTCATGAGCACAGCAGCACTTGTGCTCATGACAGAACCATTCCATCATGAGCACTGAAAGGGTTAAGCTTTTGCATCAGGTTTCTCAACCATTTGCAAGCCTGCGCTTTATGTGATAATGACTATGCCCCTGGAAATTGTCAAAAAGGGTCGGAGGATGGATGATGTTAAAATTATGCCCCCCTGAAAACATTTCTGCAGATGTCTATGCTAGTAGAGAGATCATTTAGTGGGAGAGAAGTTTGTCAAGATTTTACTGACGTTTTTATGCAGAAGTTAGGACTGCTCACCAAGTAGATGCTAGAATTGAGGAAAACTGGAGCATAGACCAGATACCAAAAAGTCACAGTCCTCATATTGATGATTTCAGTATGAAAGCCTTTCCACTAAATGCACAGGCATCTTCCTTGAAAACTACAATGAATAGCAGGATTGAACGTCCTCCACTGTGGCACAAGCCTATCAAATTTACTAGGTACTATTTCCCAGTAAATAGGTCAGCTGTGACAGGTGTAAATGATCCTCTGATGACTGCTTTGAATGCGTGATAGACAAATGTATTGAGAGATCTCATCGATAGTCATTATGCTCAAAGTATTCTTCAATTAGGTCTTGTAATTCATCTTTGAAAATGGGATCAAGAAACAGAGCTGGATGCACCCAGTCTCTCTTTTGTCTATTGAGTGGACCCATAGCTGAAACAGGAGTGTGATCTGACAACATAAGAAGATAGTGGTCTGAGCTGAAGGTGACTGGGCCTAAAGGATTTCTCAGATATATTCAATCTAGTCTAAAATGCTAACTATGGATATACAAGCAAACAAATAATCTTACACATTCTCCTTCCAGATATCTCAAAGTCTGAGAGCCATTTATAGGTCACAATAGGCAAACATAGATGAAGGTTTTAAGAATTGGGAGCTGGTACCCTTATGAACTATGTTAGAGGCATATAGCCTGGTACGGTGCATTTCATACCCAACAACATCCCTTAACCATACCAAATATATCATCCTTAACCCTCATGACATCAGACATAGGGAACAGAACATCTTAATGCTAAAATAATGCCTCCCTTTTGTTAAATAGGGAAGGTCTCAGCGAAGAGCCTCGGGGTACACCAATGTTGAGGGAGCTGGAAGCTGAATGGGAAGGCCTGGGAGAGATTTTAGGGAAAATAATGAAACCATTGTAATGCTTGCTTAAAGGTTCTGATCAGAGAGAGTTGAGACACTGTATCAGTGACATTTATTGAAGAGGAGAACATGTATGACATAAATGACATTGGAAAGAGACCGCACGTATGTGCTGCAGATTGAGCTGCCTACTTTTCATGAAAATAGTGGATTTTGGCAAAGATTTCCCTTGGCCAAAATCCATACATCCATACACAATTTGGTTTCCACTTTATGGTCCCTATTCAAACCAAGAAGTGGCTGGCCAAAACCAAGCAAGCAGGAAACAGGGGCTCCTCAAATGCACTGCAGGCTGCAAATTCTCCTATTCTTCCACCAGAGAATTAATGTACACCTCTTCACTGGAGATGGTCTTATCAGATTACACATGAAGCAACAGCATGAGATTCTGTATATTCTGTTGTAAGTCTTCAATGAGTCCAAACTATTTTGTCTTGGAAACTCTTCAACCAGTAGTATTCTTAATTGTTACCTCTGAGTTCCTTTTTGACACCATGAAAGCCCTCCATCAGGCTCTTTGTATACAAAGCCATTGTGTATGTAATCAGGAGTGTGTGAGATGTGTCAAAAGTAGTCACTTCTAAAGGAGGTTGTGCCATTGCTCCTACGGTTATGAAATGTATAATTTCTAACTGAACGATGATCTTGGGTGGCACAAGAAAATAAGCAGAGGTCGCTTGAATGGGAGGAAAGTCACAAGGGCCTGCAGATCATAACGATTAAAGTGTCAGTGTGGGATGCATTTAGAGGGTCATGATTCTCCAAGGGTTTCCAAGGCATAGCTTCAGAGAGTCTTTAACTTCAGCATTAATCGTACAGGTAGATTGATCAGGCTGGGAACCTCCTCTACAGGGTAGACATTCAGTACTGGCTCCTCTTACAGTGCTGTTTGTCCAGGCTGCTGACCCAAAAAGTTCTGTACTGGGCTGGTTTGTTCAGCAGGACCTGGAGGTATACTTTTCCTAGGGCATGGTTTCCTGCACTGTATCTTTGTTGACCTCCTCATCTTTGGTACCAACCCTCCTGTATCAAAGTCAAGTCACTCTGTTAAATTGTTGCAGTTCCTTACTCCTAAGACGTCTAGGAGTGATATGCTGTTGTATCAAAGTTGGTCTTCCATCAAGCATTCCTATATCTGCTGCTCAACAACTTCACATGAACTCTTCATCCAGCTATCTGCATTTTCGCTCCCCGTCTTTGTTCCATTACCAAATGGAATTTTAATAAATTACCACAGGGATCTACATTGGCCAATCAGCTATGCATGTGTCAATTGACAGAATGCTCATCATCATCTGATTTGTGCCTCAGCTGCCACCAGAACACCCAGAGGCCCCACTGCAGAGCCCTCACTGTCACTTGCCAGCATCACCCACCTCTCCAGCATCACCCTTGTGCAGACCATTGGCAGCTGACTCCCAATCAAGCACCACTCTACAAGATGTCCAGGAGAAGCCCTGGATGCTGGTTGTTGCTGGAGTTGTTGTCCAATTGGATCTCAGAAGAGTGCCATTTTGATTTTTCAGTAGTTAACACGATCAGCACACTCAATAGAAAGCTTTTATGGAGTTGCAAGGGGATGTTGGGTCGCAGGAAAAGGGAGCAGACAAGAATCAAGGAGAAACCATCCATCCACAAAGGATGCATGACTGCGTCCCCTCTACCCTTTTCCCTGCTTTAACAATTGCCATGAATTAACAGTCAAGTTAGCGGAATTAAATGTTTTTAATAAGTAATTATTTAATGTGTCAAATAACTTCGAAGATTGCGGCCCAAAAACACCTATGTATTGGAGTGCACATGCATTTGTCCTTTTCACTGACTGTATCCACTTTCCCTGCTAATGTAATCTTTGCATCAATTGCCTGTTTGTTTTCTTACGGGAGAGGTGTCTGTAAGTGACCTGTGACATAAGCTATATATTTACATATAGTTTAGTGGTTAAAATTCCTGCAGAGCTTGCCAAAAGTGTGAAATAATGGATTATTTAAGGCTATATATTACGAGTCATGCTACTTGGAATCGCATAGATTGTGTGTTATTTTCAGCTGTTTAAATTTTCTGTGAAGGAATATCCTTGTTCTTCTCTTTGTTTTTGTTGGTGTTGATTTTAAGGATTTCTTTGTGCTGCACACATTCTCCTGTGGTCAGTTCTGAGTGGTTGAATATACATATAACATTCATAGACTTGCAGATACCACTGAGATGATGTGCAGTACCATGTGGATGAGGAGTGAACTCTAATCTAGCCAATGAATATTATTACAATTATCAGGTTTACTTTAGTTGTCTGGTAACAAAGGGGGTGAGCACACTATTTATGGCTATGTGAAAAGGAAATCGGGATTTCATTAATGATTTGTTGGCTAGTATTACTGCACTATTCATTTACTGCCGCTCCAGCAGATGTAATTATATCAAAAGGCAAAAAAAATTGATATAATAGACTTGGAGTTATGCGGATCAATAAGAAGCACTTCAGAACTATCAGACCCTTTGGACAACAGAGGCAAGAGGGAATACCATCTCTACATAAGCCATTCATTGAAGCCAGCTGGGCCTCAAGATGATGGTCATCAACAATATACTGAGCTAGAAAACAGGAGATGAAGCAGAGCCTTAGAGCATCACTCACTGATTTACAATATTAGATATGGTAAATGCAGATGTGCCTTAAACCCTGTAAATGGCCACAGACAATAAAAAAATATATGCTTGATGACGGCAATTATCTACCATTCTATATCAATATTCATTAGGTATACTATTTATGCCATCTTATTTTATTACTTCTATACAAACCAAGCTACAAAGCCACACACGCGTAAAGGGTTTTGTAGTCGGTAGTGAAGAAGAATGGCTAGACAGAGGGGAGAAAGGTTGGGGACCTGCAACAGAGAAGCGAAGAGTGCTATCAGAGGTAACAGTGAGGTGCAGGATACAAAGAGAATGATAGGTTTGCAGAAGGAAGCTGGAGGGTCACATGACGTAGAGAATGGCAGAGTTGAATACTCGGGAAGGATTTGGTAGCTGGTGATATTGGGAGCTTTTAAATATTTTTCTTGCACCCCATTGGTTACACTGCAGCAAAGTATATTTTAAAGAACTGACTGTTAAACACCTTGTGTAATTGAAGAAGGTATAGAGTCCAGTTGATCTGAACTGGAGTGGTACAAAAGGGGGTGGTGATGGACGGAGCATCAGAACCAATCAAACACTCACACCCAGTCAACAGATCTGGGTTTGATCCATCACTGGCTGAAGACGGCTGAAATGCCAGAAACCGGTCCTAGGAAGCTTGTTTCCGGTCCAGGGAAGGCATGGCTTGGCAGTTCGGGCTGGACTGTTCCCATGAGGCACAGGGTCAGACTGATTTGCATATGGCCATGTCTGAACTGGGGTGGCGGGGTGGGCTAAAGAACGGTGATGGATCAAACCCAGATCTGCTACCTGGGTGTGAGTGTTTGATTGGTTCTGATGCTCCGTCCATCACCACCCCCTTTTGTACCGCTTTGTTCGCCATAAGTTTGCAGGGTATGCTCAGACGTGAGTCCCTTGCTCACTTTGCCACTGGATTCAAGCAAGCCTGGCTGAAGACGGCTGAAATGCCAGAAACCGGTCCTAGGAAGCTTGTTTCCAGTCCAGGGAAGGCATGGCTTGGCAGTTTGGGCTGGACTGTTCCCATGAGGCACAGGGTCAGACTGATTTGCATATGGCCATGTCTGAACTGGGGTGGCAGAGTGGGCTAAAGAACGGTGATGGATCAAACCCAGATCTGCTGACTGGGTGTGAGTGTTTGATTGGTTCTGATGCTCCGTCCATCACCACCCCCTTTTGTACCGATCTGAACTGGAGTGGCATTCTAAATCCTTGCAACATAGCAGAAGAACACCTCATATTTCATTGCCTACTTCTTACATTCTAGTCTGGTGATTCTACTATTGCCTTAGAGCCCGTCGTAGCAGGCTCTATCGGCCAATAAAGGCCCGAGCCAAGGGCAAGGACCTTTAACAAGGAAGCAGGCTTTTAATGGCCATTAGAGCCCGCTATGGAGGGTTCTAAAGCCATTAGAACATCCCCCCCCAAGAGGGCAGAATGTTCTAATTAGTAAAAGCAAATGCCTCTCGGAGCCCCAGGGGGTTTGACTCCACTTGGGCTCCACGAGGCCTTTGTTCACAACAACAGCTGTGAACAAAGTCAAACAATGGAATGTTGGAGCTCCGGGGCTTTTACCAACCATTAGAAGCCCAGAGCACTCCATTGTTTTCAATGGTGCTCCCCACTTTCCAATGTTCTATTACTAAGTGGAATATGAGTCTCGCCAAAGGTCTCAGTGTTCATTACCAGGTATGGTGGTGTGACAGAACTTACTTGCTTATTGACTGGGTAGAAGTTCTTGAAAGTGATGTGGGCAGGAGCTTGGGTCACTGGAGTAGCCCAAGGGATGGTGTGGTCCAGTTGTACCTTAAAGGGACCTTTGATGAGTAGGCTGCTTGCCTCTGTTGATATGAAAAGGACCAGAACCTGGTTGGTAGGTCTGAAGTCTACTTCTGCTTGGAAGGGCAAGTTGATGCCTGGAAGGCTTTGTCTTGTATGCAAAGTGGTATTGCGTGGTTTGTAATGTCTATGCTTAGATCATAACATCCAATCTGAATTTCACAATGGCAAGAGAATATAACAGCAGACCGGTAAACAAGGTTTGTAGTGCAGTTGGTGTAGCATTTATTTAATAGATTTACTTAAGCCTGGAGGTGGGTCTATAGTTAGGGTGTCAGGTATCCCGGAGTTGCCTGGACAGTCCTGGTTTTTCACCAGATCCTGCACCCATCACAGCATTCGTGCTTGAGCATTGCTGCAGTAGGAGCCATTAGGGAGAATCGCGGCTTGAGGTTCCAGAGTTGGAAAATTTATAGCCTCTTGAATGGCAAGCTCAGTTGGCGGACTCACCTCGAGCGCACTAACCGCGGTATTCAGATTCGACGTGGGAACATTCACTTTGTTTATATGGTAAACCTGCTTGCGGTGACTGAAACATTTCCTGGTTTACATTTTTGATTGGAAGGTGGAAAATTAAAAGGGAATTTTTAAATAAAGGAGTTCCATCTTTATTCTTGAGATGTTTGTGACAAACGTTTTCTTAATACGTTCAAACCTTTTGTTATGCCTCAGTGTGGGACTGTTATTAGGGGGGCAGTGTGTTACATACAAGGAAACTATTTGAATGCAAGTTACATGTACATCTTTTAATTTTCATTTACAGAAACATCTAGGTGTTTTTGAAGTTTGTTCAACAGTTGGGATACATGTTTACTAAGGGACCTTTATCTTACTTGTATTGTATTGTGTCACACCGGGTTACTCATCGCTTTTTTATCTTTACAAGAGAAACTTATCAGGGATCAAATAATTATGCATGCAACCAATCCTAATATTCAGGATAAGTTATGGGTCAAGATCAAGAAGATTTAGGTCAAAAACAAAAGCAACTCAGAGGTTTGACAAGGAAAATACAACTTAGCAGAAGGAAAAATGAATTATTGGTGGAATTCGAGTGATAAGGAAAGTTTCAGGAAACGTTATCGGTGTGGTTAAGTGGAATATCTTGCGTATTTAGAGAAGTGTCCAGCAAAATATCAGTAATAATCTTTCTGTGGCATTGTTGGACATCATGCTACAATGTGTAGAAGGAAAGTAGGTATTTTGAATAACAAAATACATTGTGTGCATGAGGATAACGAGGGAATCTCTGATGATTCAGACGAATTGGACTCCTCTAAGGTTAACCATGTGTTCTGCATAGATTATGACTTATAGATGTTAATCTTGTCAAAGTTAAGAAACCTATCTGTGAAGTAAACATGGGCGGAGTAATGTTGAATTTGGTAGCCGTCTCAGCCTCACCTTTTACTATAGTGAGTGGAGAGGTTTGGAAGCATCATTTTGTTGACAAACTGGGTTCTAACCTGGACAAATCAGATGTTATTGCCAATAGTTTCACTGGGGACAGAATTGATTTTGTAGGGTGTAGGAATTTAGAATTCCAATTCAAGAATATGAAAGCCAATTGTAAATTATTTGTGGCGAGGAAAGGACCTTCTGTGTTAGGTTGACGTGACCAGGGGGAATTGGGCATCATTTTGAATCCCAATTCTACAGCTCCTGTTTTATCGATCAATGATATGGCATAAGAATTGTTCCGATATTGTTAAAGATTTTTCTGGAATTATTTCAGGAAAGGTGGGTTTGCTTTATGAGTTTGAGCACAAAATTGAATCAAAACCAGCTGCTGTAAGTAGTGTTCACAAAGTTTGACATTTACCTATGTCCAGCGAAGACGAGGTGTACATGGAAATACAAAAAATAGTTGCTGCTGGCATTATTGAACAGGTGGAATCCTCAGATTGGGTTTCACCATTGGTAGTCGTCAAATGCCCCAATGGTAAAGTTAGATTATACTTTAATCTCAGAAATTTGAACAAAAATATTCTGGTGGATCAGTTTCCACTACTTTGCATCAATAAGATGTCTACAGTCACTAAAGGAACTAGTTGGTTCTTGACCATAGATTTAAAATCTACATACCACCAAGTCCCTTTACATACAGACAGTAAGAAATTTACGACGTTCATAACACCTTTTGTATGCTTTCAATTTACTAGGGTACCCTTTGGACTAGCATGCACTGCCACCCTTTTTCAGAGAATAATGACAAACAGTTTTAAAGGGGTGGTTGGTGTTTTTCCAGGATGATATCCTGATCATGGGCAGTAACAAAATTTATGATGATGCCAGACTCAAACAAGTGCTGGAGATCCTGATCTTGAAGGGATTAACTGTGGAGTTTAGCAAGTGCAAGTTTGCACAGAAGGAGGTTGTTTGTTAAGGCCACAGCATACATAAAGACGGTATCAAACTTAAATAGGGTCTTATTGATGCAATTGCGAATGTCTAAAACCAAACAAAGAGTAAAATGCAATTACTGAGGGCCAGGTCTTCACAAACAAATTGAGTTGTTAGTGAGGGAGTGTGTTGTGTGTAATGAGTACCTTAAAACCTTTAAACCTCCTTTGAGTCCCATTGAAAGTCCTAGTATGTCATGGGAGAGAATAGGAGTGCATGTGGTTGGTCTTGCTGAAGTTACTGATGGTGAGTGTAATTACGCCGATCAGTTTTCAAAATGGCCTGAAATTAAATATTTTTTTTAGATTTAGAAGGTATCAGGTATTAGAGCGCTTTACATGAGCACCAGTTGCGTTACAGACGGACACAATTGTGCCCAATGCTGATTGTTCAAGCATTATTACGTTCTTAGACAAAATCTTCATAAGGGAAAGCCTACCCAAATGTATCATTGCAGATAATGGCAGACACTTAATGTCATCTTCTTTTAAGGATTTCTTGAAATGCAGTGGTATCAAGCATAATACCACATCTGTTTATCATTCCGAGTGGAATGGCTTAGTTGAGCACTTCAACAGGGTGCTCAAAGGTAGCATTCAATTGTCAAGGTGCAGTAAATTGAACTGGAAAGGTGAAATTTGCAAATTGATTTGGGCTTACAGGATCACTACAAGCTTAAATACGGGCAACAGTTCTTTTACAATGATGGGGGGAAGGCAGGCATTGAGCAAAGAAATAGTTAGAAGCTGAGTGGTCCCCCAGAACTGGTTGGTGAGAAAAAAGATTGCATTGGCACAGACATCTTACAAGGAATGGTATAACAAAAAGCATGGATCGAAACAGGTGTTGTTTAAGTGTGGTGATTTGGTTAAAGTTTGCATGGTTCCCACAATGGGACACTAGGTCCAAGAATACAGGAATGGTAAATGAGACCCTGAAATAGGAAGTTCACATAACTGAAAATCAAGTATGTAAGTTAATTCAAAAACAAAAAGACAGAGCCCCTGGCCCCAATGGGAGTCTGTTTGCATTATACACAGAAAATCCAGCCTTTTGGGCAGAATATCTGACGAAAGTATCCAAGAAATCCATCAAATAATCATCAATACCAGAAACATTCATTAATATTACGTATACATAAAAAAGGAGATTGGACACAGCTGGGTAATTATCGCCTAATTACCCTGCAAGATACAGATGCCAAGCTTTCTGCAGGAGTCCTACTAACTAACTAGCATGGAAAAAGAAGTCAGGAAAGGTGAGAGCAGATTCTCCCAACCTTTGGGCATTTGCTAAATATTTTACAGCTCTGTTAAACTAAGCGATGGAAAGGTTTAGCACATGAGCAGAGTAGTTAAATGTTTGTCAAATGGAAGGTTACTAGACAACAAACATGATAGGTTAGATAAAGGAAACCGAAATGTTTGGTAGACTTTGATGATGAAAGGGATGACATCAGTAAATTGAACAATGAATTGAAGGATGATTTGTCGGAAGGAAATGGTGATGCAGGTGAGGTACCTGTTTCCGTTGAGACATCCACCAATGGTATGATTGATCAAAGGAGTGGTCATGGTGCATCTATGGGGTTGTATAATCCTGTTAGCAGCCAAGGCTATACTGGAAGATTTGGTAGAGCCATAATCAAACTAAAGAAATATGATGACTTTATTACAATTGTGTAGTTCTTTAAGATAACAGTTCTCCTGTCAGTCATACATAATTTAAGTTCTCACTCATAATGTAAGTTCCAGAGCTTGTTCATGTTATTCCGCTTATGTGCCTTCACATAATTACTTTTGTCTTCAGTTGTCATTTCATTAAGCATAAGGATGAACATTTTAATATTTATATTTTTTGCTATTCTTAAGGACTTCATTATTTAAAATGTGCGAAAGGAGAATGTGTTGCAATTATGCAATATGGTGTGATCTTCAAGGCATTATGATGTAATACAGTTCTTACGATGTGATTGGCACTGCGTGTCACACCACACTCATTGCATTTCACAGTTGACAGTTAATGATCAGATGTCCTAATAGATGTTCAGTGATACCTATGGAACCAGACGTGTCTAGGGCTATCAGGAACAAACTCACCTTGAACCCTTGAAGAAGAATCCTGTCATTATTACAATCTGGTATAGCATTTGGAGTCATAGAATCACATTTAATAGATCTACTTAAGCCTGAAGGTGGGGCTATACTTGGGGTAACCAGGTATACTGGAGTTGCTGGGACAGTCCCGGTTTTTCACCAACTGTCCCAGCACATTTCAGCAATTTTGGCTGAGGTCCTGGTTTTCAGTGAAGTTTGACTGAAAAAAGTAAAGGCACATTTGTATGTGTTACAACGAAGTACTAGTTAGCAGCTCATATTAGAAAGCTATTTAAATAACATGTATGATACTGGGTTTCAAAGATTTCTTTTTATTTGTTTTCTTAGTGCCTTGTCTGTGTTTCTCCATGGATGAGTGTAGTCAATCTGTGCCCCTCGAATGATTTTGAATTGAGTCCTTCTTCTATTTTTTACAAAATGTCCAAGTTTTTGGATTTCTAAATCTGGTCACCCTATCTACAATATGCCCCGCCATCATGATGAAACATCCCAGCAGGCTATTGTGTTGCAACCATTTCTTTATTTCATTTTAGGCATGTTACACTACATTACCTACATGGTGCAAGTGTTACTTTGAGAGAGCCATTTTTGGGAGGCGGGGCAGGTGCATACATTTGTCTATGCCTACTGTTTGATCCTTTACAGTCTTTACTTTCTTCAGGCTTTGGATATTCTTCACCAGAGATCTTCAGTTTTATATTGTTTGTCTTCTACTGTTGCCTCACACTGATTCACACCAGGACAGTCTCTCCTATTCATGTCATACCAGTATTTCCTGATGACATCCAGGATGCTAAACGTCTGACCTAATACATTTACATGGCTTGGGCTCTAGATGTTTTGTTCCTTCTGGATTCTAGGGTGGTCAGAATGCCAAAAGGCTTTCCTAAAGAGGGAATCATGCTCTGCAATACATTCCTCTGTCTGGGTGACCAGCTGTTTACCTTTTTCTGGCTGGCTGCATCATCTGGCTTGTCATAGATTGACATGCTTTTTGTACTAAAGTTGGGCCTCTCAATTGTTCCCCAGGAATTTTAAGGGTAAGTGTATGTGTGCTATAGGTGTGTGTGTCTGTATGAGTGTGAATTGTTAGTTACAGTTATTTTTTTGCACATTTACTTGAACTCTTTGTACATCTGTAGTTGTTAGTTCAATCATGGTTTTAAGGCAAATTGTTAATAAATAAGAAAATAATCATTTTATATCTAATGAAGAATTATTAAAATGTTAAAGACTGTCCTGGACAGGAATGGATGCAAATCCTTCTAGATTAAATAAGAAGTGGACAAGTTGGGCATGTTAGACCAATCTGTATTCAAAGGATTTCATCAAGCTTTCTGCCTAAGGTAAAAACTTGGTGGTGATATCTAAAGTCATTACTTTAAAAGCACATATGAAGGAAATAAGGCACCAAAGAGAATCAAACTGAAGGAAAGAGACACATATTATCTGACATGTAGAGAAAAGGTTGAGGGCCTTATTTAAATCATAGAGATTGCTGTACTAAAAGTACAGGAGCCTATTAAAGGACATGCCCTTCAGCACCTTACCTACCAAGCGATACTTTTCTATTAAATTGCTGTGTCATGATGAGTAATGATTATAGAGCAGTGTTGAATGTCCTGTAAGACAAACTCTAATAACAAATTGTATACACAAAACTGAGCATATAGACTACATCAGCCATAACAGAATTTAGGTTCCTTTTTTTTCCCCACCTGGTCATACCTATCTTCAACAAATAAACATTGCCTACTTCAGGGAATGAAGACTGTTCAAGAAGCTATGGGCCCTTTGAAACCCAAGGCCGGAGAAAAGGCCACATTGCCTGGCCCTTTTCCACTAATGCATGAGTGGTTTAAGAATCAGACCTTTATGTATTTCACCAAATGTTTTTGATACTTAGACCAACATGTTAGCTAACTGATCATGGTGAATGGCAGAAGTGTTAAATCGCCCTATTGATCTGAAATCTGGTAAATGCCAAATGGGGTTGGTTTCTTAAGTAAGGAAGGAACTGTCAATGTGACCATCCTACTCACATGGTCAGCATAGACAAGCTATCTCTCTATTGCAGTTATCAGGATTTAAATGCCACAAATCTGACATTTATCTCAAACATTCCTGAGGCAAATGAGCTTGGATTTCATGTGAAAGTTTGAACATTTCTCAACACTGTGCTCTGAGGTACACCTCTGATAATTATTTGAATTGGCGAATTTAATGTCTCCACAAAGTTGAGGACACTTATATGAGCAAGTCTTTTTATGCAAGAGATCCTCTTTTCCGGTGATCTCAGTGGTGTCACAAGATAAGCTGAGTGCCAAATGTCTTGATTAAGAACATTTTCCATATTAGAGGGCTTCTTGCTCTGAGTGGCCATGCCACATAAACCTTACGTCATAGAATTGCCAATAAAAACAATTAAACCAGGTCTGATCAGATTTAACAAACTCAAGGAGGCATCAAAGTGGAGATAGCATAGCAGGGTTAGATATTCTTAGTGATCAGAATTTTTAAAAGAGTGAGATATTTGGATATAAATAGGAAGAATAAAAGTCCAATTCCCCAAAAAGTTCATTTCTCCACAATTCCTGGAGATGATTCCGCACAATGAAGTCTCTCCTTTAGGAATAAAGACACCAAGAAAGCCTCTTCTTATGCCACAAACGTATGCAATATTCATATTCAATACTTATGTCTATTCAGAACTCTCCCTTTTTCTTCATTCTCTTCTTAAATGTCAAGCTCTTTTTAGTTACTTAAAATAAGTGCCCTAATGCTCATACTACAAAATATTTCATAAAGATTACGTACATTTTTCATCTTTATTTGTTGAATTCTTTCTTGAGATCCATGATCTTGTGAGTTGTTGCATGTAAAGAGCACTTGCACCTACTGTGAATAAGACCTACACTATATTACAAATATAAAATAACAAGCTACTACAACTGGGACCCCTGTTTTTCATTGTGTGAAGTTATGCTGGGAGAACTGTTTGTTTTTCTGATGAACATTTTAAATACAGAGAAGTACTCTGAAATTTGAGTCATGTTGGAAAATGGAACTTGAACTATTTTTTATTTACAGACTTTAGGATTTACTACATTTCCTACATTTATTTAGCACTTATTTGTTTCACGAAAGAACAGAACGTTTTTGCATCAAGATATCATTGATTATGACAAATTTATATTAATGTGAAATTAAGGGATACCTGGTGGTTTGTAACTGATAGTGCTTTGTTAAGAACAGGAATAGTAGTATAATAATACATGTTTATCGTATTACAGTTGCATAAGAAACAAGAGCGGAACAAAGTGAATCAGCTTTAGAAGGCACATATGTATGAGGCTTGAGGCAGTTATGTTGCCAATAGAGAAAGAGGGTTTTAAGTACTTAGAAAGTTACTTATATTTTGTTGAATATTTTGTCGAACTTCATTTTCAGGATGATCTGTTTCATACCAAGAACGAAGAGAGTTGTTTACACAGAAATATATTTACAGTATATCCTTTCACTGTTTAATTTAGATGCAGAAAATTCATGGAAGAATATTATGTTATCTTTAATTGCTTTTAGAGCCCCATTCTGACCTGCAGATGTTAGTGCCCAGAAGAGTAATGCAGCAGAGTGGTGAAATCCAGTGTCTTTCTGCAAATATAAAATCAACAACTCGTGTAAATGGGGCTGCCCCCCTTGCCTTTGTCTTACTGTGAGAGCAGCATGCCTAAGCTGGTCAGACAGAGGCAGCTAATCACAATATGCAGATGTCTTCCCTGCCCTCCTCCTCTCCAGGTGAATAGCTAATCCCGCCAAATGTGCCTAATGTTCAGGAAGAGGCTGTAAACTGCCAGTTGGCTGGTAGAATAATTAATTTGGTCCATCTGGGGGATTCAAACCCCAAATCTCAATAAGGCTGTCTCAGGAAAATTCTTCGAGTTTAAATGCAACTAGGAATGCTTAAAGGTCAAAACTGATATTATAGATGTGTTTCAGAACCATACAAATATGGGGAAAAGTCATGTCAATGGCCTTTCTGCATTGAGCCAATCCAAAAGTATATATTTTTAACCAAAGTTGAAAACCAGTTAAGCTCTACAGTCTTACATTTCAGTCAGGAAGGGAATATTTCAATTCCCAATTGAATTACAAAGCTCATGTAGGCCATAACCAATTTATTCTGGGTACCACCTACAATATGGTTACCTGGCTCAGATACCAGGATGAGTTAGACAACAGTATTCCTTTCTCAGTCTTCACACACGTCTGTGCAAACGTATGCACCTGTGTTCACAGGTACCCCATCTGAGCATCAGGGAATCCTATTTTAAATGTGGAAATTGATGGTTACAGCTCAGAATCATTTTAACAGAAGGCTTGTAGTGTGTGAGACACCATTAGCGAGGCTCACTCACAGCAAAGATCTAAAACCAGTACGCCCAAAAAGCAAAAAAAGTAGGGCTTTTTACGTGTCAAAACCGGCTCTCTTATACTGAGCAAAGTATCTTGCTCATAGTGGGCACAGACATCCTTTCCTGATTACACAAGCGACTGTGAAAAAAGGATCTGTCAGGGTTGCAGGAGAGTCATCATTACAATGTGCAATGCCGTGATGGAATGATGAGTACGTGTTGCAGGATACCCTTTGTTGATTACAGGAGATATCTTAATGGAAGAATGAGTTTGGTTTCCAAGAAATTCATCCTTTTTTGTATGACATGCCCTGGAGAGGGATGAGTGAAGGATGTTTAATGCCATATTACAGCTGCCTCCTACTAGTGAGTTCAGTGAGGATTTCAAGTAGCCCATTCCAATTTTGCATGGTGTCCTGTGAGAAAGACATGAGGATGGATTGCTACATACTATATTCTCATTCCTGAATGTATATACTCATTCCTGAACACATGCAATATATGGCTGTATGAAATGTTAAAAGAGTAGGGACAAGCAAGGGTTTTCGATGCTGACCACACAAGATGCTTTGAAAGGGGGATCAGCCAAATTATAAATTACATGCGATCTCCATAGCAAGGGACAGGATCTTTGAAAAAGCCTGCCATTAAGTACCTCAAATGCCATAAAAGAGGAATGAGTGAGGGTTGGGAGCTTCACATTGCCAATAATTGTATTGTTTCTGTGTATTGAAAGATGTCTGGACATGAGTTATGTTTGAGAATATTAGCTGTATGCTTTTTATTGAATTTACTTCTCTTCTGCTTTTGTGGCCTTGCAAGTCAGTGTATATAAATGGCTGTTGGAGATGTGTTTTGGGCCTGGTGAGAAATTTACATTGTGCAGTATTTCTGGATTTTTTAAGTGGCTGTGTTGCACAGTGTGCATTATCAGTACTTAAACGAGTTCTCTTTTGTCATATATGAAGTTTTGGATATGAAAGTACCTCTTGGAAAATCTTCTCCTAGGCCACGAGGACCTCAGAATGTCTGCTACTCAGATTCTTTGGGAACTATCAAGCTCCATAGCAGGGAGGCACATTGTGTACTTGAAGGAAATCATATTTTGAATCTGAGAATCCTTACCAAATCTGAGAATCCATACCAAATCCAAATGTGAATTATCCATACCAAAGACAATTTACAGAAACCTCTAATCCCAGGCAAAGCCAGCAGATTATGTGTAAATAAACTAGAAGCCCATAACACCCATGACAACTCTTTAAATATTAGCATCATTTATCAACCACATATGTCTATGTACCTAGGGACCACAATTCCAAGCATTTTTCAACAAACCTTCCTCTGAATTCACTGATCAAATGAAAGATTTTTATGAGGGCATTAAAGCCAACGTAGTTTCCAAAGAGCTGTCTTCTATACCATTATTACCTGGTCTGGTCCATTTTGGGAAGACTTTAGCCTTACTTCACAAGAAGTACTGACTAAAAGTATAGCTCTCCTAATGATCTTTTTCCAATACCAGACCTTCAATTATTGTTTTCAAGTATAGATAACAGGGGTGCTGTGCTGAATAATGTCGGTTTGACATCCTGGAAACTGCTGGAAGGTTGGGGTTGTCTCTTCACTTGTGACGCTAGTAACCCCTAAAAGAACCAGTATATTACTCATCTTCTGGCACTGTGCAAGTTACTAATGAAGCTGGTCACCAAGTAACTTTCTAACTGTGTGGAAGAACTTAAAATCTTAGATCCTTGGCAACTAGACTTTGTCCCTGATCAAGGCACTGAGTCAGCACTTTTTGTTGCCCTTTACAAGGACAGGTCCACACTCAATGACAGTGATACAGAGGAAGTGATCATGTTGTATCTCCCTGGCATAGTCAGGACTAAAGACCTCTGGGTCAAATTCAACATTACTTCAAGTTTCATCCCCTTCTCGCCTTAAGTTAGGGGAAATCAGCAATTTAGCGTGAAATGCCATCCTATTCTCTTTATCATTTAGATTCATCATCTATCTGATCTGATTAGAAATTCTGGAAGCAGAGTCTTGTCCCACACAGATGACATGCCACTCATATTCAGAAGGAAAACGCATGCACCAGTGTGCCCGTGGAGGGATAGGGAGTTCCTGGTTGCCATAAACCAACGGATAGGAAACAGCCTCCATATGTTTAATGCTGCCATTTCTCAGCTGAGTACCATCAATTACTGGGACAGTGTCCTGTAACTCTGACACCGGCTAAGAAAAATATATATGTGATGCATGCTACTTGGCCATAAGGCATCATTGATGATGCAGGTTAATGCTATGGCAGTTCCTTCTTCCACTCTCTCTTCTTCTTAGAATAATTCTTATTTCTCCTAAATGCTAATCATGCTTCAGTGGTTGTGACGTCTATCCCATCTAACACAGTAGGTAGCTACAAATGACTACCTGCTGTCAACACAACAGGGGGTGCAGAACTTTATGATCAAAATCTGGCCATGCCATGGAGGCCAAGGGAGGACCAGTCTGGATGGCCATTGAGCAAAGAACCCAATCAAATGCCTGTGTATATCTCACAGGAGTTTTACAGTACTGAAACCTCTTTTAGTGCTGGGATTAAATCATCATATATAGTGATCATTATTATTATTGCTGTTGTTGTTTTGATTATTATTGTTATTGCTTATGATATTGCTAGTGTTATTGCTAGTGTTATTGCTATTGTTACTTTTATTCTTATTATGCTATTCCATGCTGTCATTAGCTGCCGAACAAGGAGATTATGACAAACAATATCTATACCATGTAAATCTCTCCCGCCCTTTTTATACGCCATATATTTGAGTTATCCTACCTAATTGAATGGATAGATAGGTTTGCATTTCTAAGATACATAACCATTGCTACTGTCTTTTGAAAGAAAATACAAAAAGATATTTGAATATCTGAATATTCTACTTTATGAATTTGCAACCCATCAATATAATAATGAAGTCATTAGATATGAGAAGCTCAATATGAGCCATAACCAATTCCAATACTATAGCTCGTGCCTGCCATGTACTGCTGATGAACGTAAAACTTATATTACTAATGACATTTCAAACATCGTCATCAATGACATCCTTGACATAAAAGATAATGTGTGACTTGGAGGGTCTCCATGAGAAGAAAGCACAAATCCTGGTAGAACACCAAACTTTATAACACAAGAAACTGAACATGTTGCAATACTGTATGTAGTTGATGCTGGGGTGAAGAGGTGAAATCACAGATTTTTCACTCCCATAATTGCAAGCCCAGAGTGCCAGAGCACACTATATTTGGCCATATTCTGAATCAATTTATAATTCTTCCCAAATCATAGCCTTCTGAGTTGTTTAGCTTGTTCTGATAAACAGAATTCTACGGCAACTGCACATGGCCATGATAATGTGACTGTATAAGAAAGCATAAGAAGCACACCCGAACCACCAAAGAAGAGAATATGACTTGACTCAATGTGTAGTTGATGCTGGTGGAAAGGTTTTAACATCACGGGCTGTATTACACAAAGTGTCTCGGGGGCGCAACGGACATTTGCTCCCACTTTGTGTGCCCCCAGGGCACTTTGGTATTACAGAAGGTGCCGCAGAAGCTCGTGCAGCCCCTTCTGTAATACGATAGCGCTGGCACACATAAATCACCACCGCTATCTTCAGGGGGCTTTCCCTCATTTGCATGGGGGCGTGGCCCCATTCAAATGAGAGAATCCCTTTGCCTCTGTGCCCGTACCGTATTACAGACGAGTGTGCAGAGTCAAAGAAGCTATCAGGAGGCACACTGACAGTGTGCCCCCTGAGAGCAGCCCACAGGAGGGAAAAAGGGGAGTTCTATGGACCCCCAGACATCCCTTGCAGGCGGGTGCAGTCACTGATTGCACCTGCCTGCAAGGGGATCTCTAATCCCCCTTTAAAGTGCAGGCGGGTTGCCGCCTGCACTGTGAAAACATGGAGTGACTTCAAAGCAGCTGCTTCGTTTTTCACATGAATGCGCTGCCCCCAGGGCAGTGCGAGTTTGCAGCTGCCCTGCGGGCAGTGCATTTATCATAGTACGATGCATTTTACTTCATTTCGCTGGACGCACCTTTTTAAAGGTTGCACTCAGTGCAATTAAGGAAAATGCACCGCATGTGTAATACGGCCCCGGGTCTGAAAGCTCAGAAATAAGAAGTTCACGTAGTCCACATATCATGGACTGCATATGTGCACAATAGGTCTAAGGCAGAATATGTCTCTTTTGGCTACGCCCTGCACCCATTCTTCATTCCTTCCAAATGAGTTGTCCAACAGTTGCACACAATGAAAACATCTGGAGCAGCTTCAGCAATGTATAACTATATACATTTTTATTAAATCCCTAAAGTACAAGTCCATATACGTGAGAGTGCATTATTTTTTCTATTCAATTGAAAGCATAGATAGGGTGCAGCGTGAGGGCTTCATTCCCATTCTTCACCCAGCCATGTTACTCCACACCCTCGTGATCGCTGATGTAATGAGAGATGTCATCAATGATATTATTGATCTATCAATGCTAAAAACACTTTATAATGACTGTTGCTCACAAGGCATCAACATATGATTAAAATGCAGGAATATCCTTAAAACATAAAGTATTGCTTTGCTTATAATTTTCAGTCGAAAAACTACTACCTTTTCTCAATAATGTATAATCATAATATAATTAATGATGCACTGCTCATGACTTCACACCTGATGTCGCTTATTGCATCACATATGTCATCGTCAATGACATCACTATGGATACACCAGATTTTGTTTTTCTCTGTTATTGATGATGGATGGTGTATTTATAGGAAATCTGTCTTTTCTGCAAGGCCAGCCCAGATTGTCCACTTTTGCTTGACCCTATTTTTGTTGGTGCCTCTAGAATTCTGTGCTAACCAGACGTAAAGCACCTGTGCTCCTACTTTTAGCATGGTTGAATTGGTATACACCTGAATGACATATTTATCGTGCCTATATGTCCCTAGTTTATGGTACAAAGTGTACCCAGGGCCAGGAAGATAAATGCCACTATTGAACTGCCGCCCCTAGTGGGCTATCCTTTACAGTGGCAGTGCAAACATGGTTTTAGGGCTACCATTGCAGCCTGACTGTAGCAGTGTAAGAACTGCAATTCGACCTATCAAAATAAACCCTTTTTTTTTTTTTTAAATCTTTTTATTACCAGTCATTGACATTTACATAGAGTACGAAGGATTAGGCAAGTATGCGTACAATGTAGACAAACAGAGATCATTAATAAAACATTACTGTCCATTGGAGGCTATGGGGTAGAGACAACATCAAAGTCAATTCCACGGGGTGGGCTACAAATATTCCCCCGATAGGAATTCCAAGGGTCCCAAATTTTGGACCTTTTTCGGGGGCAGCCGCGGGCTATATAGACTGTCTTCTTCCTGCACATGCACCAATCGAGGTATTTTTTCCAGTCTACAATCGTGGGTGTATGTGCAGCCCCCCAGAGCTGCGCTATATTTCTTTTGGCTATTGTGAGCCCCAGGGTGACCCATTGTGCTTGGTGACCATTTAGATCAGTGGGCTCCCAGATGTTAAGGAGCCATCTGTGTGCCTCCGGGTAGAGAGAAATTGTTAGAACCTCGCTGATTACCTCATGTATTTTTTGCCAGTATGATTGTATATGAGTGCAGTCCCAAATGATGTGGATAAATGTACCTAGCTGATTGCATTCCCTCCTGCAGTCCCCCTCCAGATATTCCCATATGTAGCAGTTGGGGCCCCGTCACATAGATTCTGTGAAGGATTTTTAGCTGTATCAGTTGCAGGCGCGCTGGAATAGCGACTATTCTCGGGGAGGATACTGCCTCCTGCTACTCTTCATCGTCCATTTCAATACCGTCACTCACCCATTTTTCCCATAGTGCGTGGAGGGGGTTTCCATGTTATTTATCAGTTTTTTATATATCAGGGATATGGTTTTCTCCGGTAAATGACCGTTAAGTATTCTGTCCTCTAAGGGAGAAGTGTCCGGAGGGCAGGACCCCACTGAAAAGAGAGATCGCAGTGCGTGTCACACCGGTGCGTAGCGAAAGCGTTCTGAGTCTGCTAGCTCATATTGGTGCTGAAGTGTAGCAAATGACTTTACCTCACCCTTGTCCCAGAGGTCCTGGACTTGTGAAATCCCGATGAGTTCCCACTTGTCAAAACCCTTCGATTTCTAAAGGTCACCCAGCATCTGGGAGTCCCACAGCGGAGTTGCTGGAGTAGGTCTCTTTCCCCAACCCAGCGACCCATTGATTGTGTGCCAGGCGTCAGTAGAATGTTTAGTAGGGCTCGTAAGGGGATATCTACCTGGTTTTGAATACAGTACCCGATAGTAGGTCCCCCCGGGAAGGAGCCACCTGTCCATATTATAGCTGGGGTCATCTGGTCGGCCATAGATACCATGGTTGATCGCTGCAAGGTGTGTCGCCCAATAATATTTCTTAATGTCTGGTAGGCTAATTCCACTCTCATACCAGTTGAGCCTTAGTTTTTGTAGTGCAATTCGCGGTTTTCCTTCCCACAGGAGATCTCGCTGTAGCCCCTCAATTTCTCTAAAATATGAGTTAGGGACAGGGTCAAGTGAGTTCTGCAATGCGTATAAAAACCAGGGTAGTGACATCATTTTAAAAAGAGCTGCTTTGCCCAACAGTGGGAGAGCGAGCGCCTTCCTGCTCAGTATGTCTAGTTTGAGTCTTTGCAGCGGATGGACGAGGTTGCGGGTATAGCGGAGCATATGATCTAGGGAAATGTAAATCCCCAGGTATTTAAAACCTTCTGCTGCAATTTGTAGTGGGCAACCTCGTGGTGTTTGAGGCGGTTCTCCCCTGAGGTTATAGAGAAGGGATTTTTGCCAGTTTATGCTGAATCCGGATCCAGTCTGGGAATCACCGCAGTCCGCGGATAACTGGATCTTTCCGGATCTGTGCGACATAAAGCCAGATTGGTCAAGGTGTATTAGGCCCCCTATGATTTTCACTAATCGATTAGCCAATAGTTTGGCTAGGATTTTAGGTTCTGCATTGAGGAGTGAAATAGGGCGATATAATCCACACTCAGTCTTGGGTTTACCTTCTTTGTGGATGGTAATAATGGAAGTTATTCTCTGGTCTATCGGCAACAGTTCCCGCTATCGTAGTACATAGCTTTTAGGTATGGAGCCAGCTTGTCAGTTCTGAGTTTGTACAGTTCAATCGGGATACCGTTTTGGACCCGATGCCTTGCCTGAGTGTAATGTGCGTATTGCAAGAGTTATTTTGTCTGTGGTCAGGGCACTGTCAAGGAATTGACGTTCTTCGGCCGAAAGTGTGGGGAAAGAGATGTCTCTTAGGAGTTCAGTAGAGTCGTAGAGGTGTAAACGGTGTGGAAGTGCTCAGCAAATTGGTTAACAGTGTCCTGTGGGTCCGTAATGGGAGACATTTCGGCGTCACGAAGCTCAGGGACCAGCCTGTTAGCCCACTATTTTTTATCAAACCAAGCTATTAGCTTCCCTGCCTTGTCACCAAGGTCATAGATTCTACCCAACTTGTCCCTTCCCAGGGTTTTGGCCTTTTCAGTCAGTAACGCCCTATAGCTATCCTGCTTAAAGCAAAGTGCGTGGATCGCCTCAGGTGTGGTGTCTGTTGCCAGGTCTTTTTCTAGTTGGTAAATCTCCGCCTCAGCGTCTGAAATGTCTTGGTGTCTGTCCTTTTTCTCCCCCGAAATCAAGGAGAGAGCTTGGCCTCAGATTACTGTCTTAAAGGCCTCCCACAATATTTGAGGCGATTCCACCGTTCCCTCGTTTTCCTTGAAAAAGTCGTCCATGGATTTGATCAGGTCTTTACGAATTTTGGGTCTCAGAGATATCATGGATTAATGAGGGCAGTCCTCCCCACTTGTGTGCGGCTGAGAACTAAGTGTGCCCAAAGTGGGGAGTGATCAGAGATTCCCCTGGCTAAGTGCCTAATTTCATGTATATAGGCAATTTGTGGTCCAGGGACTATAATGCAGTCAAGTCGGGAGAGACTGGCATGAGCGCCAGAGTGGAACGTGTGCTGTATTTTATCTGGGTTATACGTCCTCCAGCCATCAAACAGTCCCATGGCATCGAGAAAGTTGGGCAACCAGCAGGATGATTGCCCGAGCACATGGGGCTGGTGGCGATCTAGTGTGCCTGAGATTACAGAGTTGAAGTCTCCCCTGAGCACTAGCAACCCATCCGGTAGTGCTAACAAGATGGCGCTTAGGTCTTTGAATTTAGTGGACTGTAGACCCGGTCGAACATAGATTAACATGAGTGTAATGGTTTGGCCCTCCCATGTACCCGTGATCCCAATGTACCTGCCCCAGTCGTCAATCCAAGTGGAAGTTACCATAAGAGGAAATGATTTCCTGAGCATAATTCCCACTCCACGCGAACTAGATGTGAAGCCAGCATGGGAAATCATAGTGTATGTATATCTGTGCATTGCCTTGCACGAGTTCCCCACCAAGTGTGTTTCTCGATGCATGACAACATCGGGAGTAAGTCATTTAATGTGCTGGAGCACCACACTACGTTTTATCTTATCTCCAAGCCCATTAACATTCCATCTTAATATCTTAGCATTTTTGTCCCACTGCACACACATTGAAGCCTAAATATATTTCTATGCCTTTTGCAACCAAGTCAGCCTGCTCTGTCAATGAAAAAACCCAATTCTGAGTCAAACAACAACCCACAACCCCATGCGACTCCCCCAACCCAACTACCCCCACCCTGCTTCCCTGTACTTTGGGTGCAGAAATGCCCATTTAAACCTGCAGAGCGCCTGTCGCCCAACTGGTGAACTAAAAGAAGAAAAAGTTGGGGTGCGACACCCGCCCCCTTGCACCCCCATTCTAATTACAGTTACGTAGGACCCATGCGAGTCACAGCCTACTAGCATGGTGGTCGATCAGCCGGACAGGGCCCCAGATCAAGAGAAGTCCCTTTTAGTCCCACAGATGTGTACAACACCGACGGGGATTCAGCCCTAGCGAAGGTGTGGCCGCCGATTTCCGAAGCCAATATCAGTCTCCTTGCTGAACATCTGAGCAGTCTTCACGGGCATGTTGCTCCGGATCATGGTCTACCTGGCTGTCCTGCCACTCCGAGGCCGCATCTGGCTGCTCGAAGAACCAAGTCCGACCCCCTGCCTCCACTCTCAGTTTCATCGGGAAGAGCATTGCGTATTTGAATCCTCAGTCTCTGAGTCGTTTCTTCACCATTAAGAATGATCTTCTCTGCCTTTGTACCATCTGTGTAAAGTCCGGAAAAAAGGTTATATCGGCATTTTCATAGCGGAGGGGGCTGTCAGTCTCGCATTTTGGAGGATTACATCTCTGTCTCTAAAGTTTAACACCCTCGCGAGCAGAGGACGCAGGGGGCCCCCGGTCTTGGACGACCTCTCCACTACAAAGAATTTACTGAGTCCTTTTGGCTGTCGGTGTTTCAGAATGAGTTCTTCAACAAATAGGTCCGGAGACTGCCCCTCCACCATCACAGGGACCCCCACTAAGCGTATGTTGTTTCTCCTGAGACGCCCTTCATAATCGTCCAGTTTATGCTCCGTAAACTTGCGGAACGCTTGTAGGTCGAGTACATTTTCTTGAAGGTGCTTTACATCTTCCACGAGGCTCGCCGTGGTGATTTTGACCTGTTTGATCTTCTCAGTGGCCTTGGTGAGGTCGGCCCGGATGAGATTCACTTCGATTAAGAGGGTGTCCATTTTGTGTTCCAAGGAGGTTCTGATTCCTGCGATAGCGTCCATTACATCTTTTAGCATAAGTTCCTGGCTCTTCCCTCTAGATTCACCCATCGTCCGGTTCCTCGAATGTGAGTCTTGGAGTGAGTCTTTGGGGACTGTGTAGCGGTCAGGTTTGTTTGATTGCACCATTTTGTTGCCCTTTGGGCCGGTTATTCTCGACTTCTCTGAGGTTGCCAATCCGTTGGCTACAGGCCGCAACCAGACCAGCCTGCACCCCCCCCTCGGAGTGTGTCATGGACTGATGGGTGCAATGAGGAATGCCAACAGATTCAGATCTCCCCGTCCGGCGGTCCAGTTACGTACATCAGTACAGTAAACAGAAGGTCCCAATAGACAAAATTATTTAAGAACACACAAAGTTAAATGTCATCAGGCATTAATACAATCATACTCAATGTATTTGAGATCAATAATATTTAATCTTATCGATCAGCATGAAATAATCACGATCCAGTAATAAATCCGGTAAACAGTGTGTCACCGATGTGCCCCACTCAGAGGGGAAGGGGAAGAAGTTGTGTGCACTTAGTGAGGGTTGAGAAAGTGAAAGGAAAAGTAGTGACAATATATCCATCACAACATGGTTTGGAAAATGAAAATGGCTTCATTCAGCCTTTTAGTTAAATAATAACACAATACATGGCCATCGTTTGAAACAATGCCACAGTGAAAAAGCACTGTTGGCCAAACTGGCACAGGACGGTAACACAGTCGACCTTTCGACCCCAATTAGTAGTAGGTTACTTATGTCCTTACAGCGGGGTCTTCCTCAGGACTGGGTGTGGGGCACCATGCGCCACCCTGATCTGGTATATGGGCCTGTAGGCTCCAAATGCAGAGAGCGGGTTACTTATAGGCACTTTTAATAAATGAAATAGGGATGTTTCCCTTTTAATGCAACCTCTTATGTCGAGAATTAAAATGGTCGTGCCCAAGCGAATTCAAAGGTTCCAAAATAACTCAAAGGCAGGACCAAAGTTGCAACCTTTCTAAAGCCCCTCGGGTGCTTCTAACCTCTTAGCAGTCTGCGTGAGTCTGTCTCTGTTGAAGGAAACCATCTTCGTATGTACGTCTGCGTGGTCACGCAGAGCCAGCTGCTATAGTTTCTTATGGCAGACTTGGGGAGTCCCACTGGTATGGAGTCACGGATCCCCGGGCGGGCTAGTCACATGCGAGAGGCTCAGCGGGTGCAGCACAGGTCCAGCCCTCCCCATGGTCCTGCGGTCTGGGAGGGATATGTGCTTTTTCTATCAATGCCGCCTCACCGGGGGGAGCGAGAGGGGGAAGACCACCATTGCTTACCCGCTTCACTCTGGTGTGTGGGGTGGGGGAAGAAGCAGGGGAAGTACTGACATGGAGCGCCACTCCCCAATCTCTGACATCAGCTCCAGGGACTTCCTTATCCCCTTGTCGTCATGTCGGAAGGCAAAGAGCCGCCGTGCCGGACCCCGGGCACTGCATCTGTGGTCCATTCCGCAATTCGGCCCCAGCAGGAGGCTCCCTCTGTGATCGACAAACCTTCCGAGAGACGGGGAGGATCCGCCGGGAGGTACCAGCGCAGTGAATGTCTTCATTGGATGGGCCAAGCGAGGCTCCGTTCTTGCGCTGAAAAATGGCCGTCCTCCCTCGCCCTGATCGCGACCTTGCCCAGCAGTTCAGTTCCCGGCTCGGATGGGTGTGAAGGCCTCGCTTTGTCGGGAGTCATAACTTCGGCTACAGATTACCGTGTGACACGGGTGTGCCTGGGTTAGAGTCAGCGCCCCTTCCGGTTCGTGGATTTAGGCTTGGGTCCTGGATATGTATGGTGGATAGTTGCTGGGGATACAACAAGGACGGAGATCGCAGTTTAAGCAGCCATCATGCTCCAGTGGGAGGGGCGCTGCCCCCAGAACTAGTGTGAAGTGACCAGAGAGGAGCTGCTACTCTCTACTCTATCTAAAGATCTGGGTAGGCACACAGGTTCTGCACAGGGTGAGAATGTTTCACTATTTTGGATTTTAGAAGTGAGGGACACTGTGAGATTGTTCACAGTAGGGACAGTAGTAACTGCTTCAAAAGTGGGTAGGCTTACACTAAACTAGTGCCAGGCATAAATGTGGCACCACCTGGCACCCTCTTAAGAACACTGATGGACCGGAGGAGGATCAGAAGAGGACTGAATCTGATGTGTGAGACCTAAGAAAAGACCTGAAGGACTTGACCTGCTCCTTCTTGAACCTAGGATATGTAAGTTAAATCCAGTGGTCATAAGGCTGCTTCCAGCTTAAGTTGAAAGGCTACAACAAGTGCCAAGAGGCCTTTCCTGCAACTGACAGCTGACCTATTCAGCTGGGCTTTCCCTAAACCCTGCTGGTCCAACCCCCGAATGGTGTTAATGAGATCTCTGAACTTGTGGCTGTGTCTAGCTGGTCTTCTCCTGCCACCCCTGAAAACCTGAAACTTAGAAAGGTTTTCAACTTTAAAACCTCCGGAGGACCGAGACCAACCTGCCAAGCTGATCAACCTAAGGTGCGTTGTCGCTGGGCTAAAGAGTCAGGTTTTCACTGTTCTGAGCTTCCCCTCAGCAGCAAGTCCAATTCAGCGGGAGCTCGTAGTTATCCGGCTTTGTGGAGCCCTCTTGGGTTACAGCCTGCAGCTTTGCCCCAGTCAAGGATTCTGAGCATGGAACAAGTGAACATAGAAATCTTGAGCAGGTAAATGCACCAAAAATATCTGGCCTGAGATGAGTTCCATAGGTTCAAAACTCATATTCCTCCCACTTGCAGCTTTACCCACCAAAACCAGTGGCTTCACCGGGACAGCACCCCACGGCTATCTGATTCCATGGAGCCCTCTTCTGCAGCAGCCTAGTCCCTTGCCCTGCTGAAGAGAATAGACTTCCATTTTTGAGATTATGTGTTAAGGTAAAACTTCCTATGAACCTGGTTTCTGTATCCGACTAGTGCTGCATCGTAGTTGGCCTCAAATTTTGCCTAGGTCCTTGTCTACTGCAACCAGTTGGCATCAGTTAGAGATTAATAAGGGGAAGTTTAAACATATATATCACTTTTTGGTGCTATTTATATTTAATCTTCCACTCGTGTGATTTTTGACATTTTGGTATCATTTGTTTATTAAAATGTACTCTGTCTAATTCAGTTTGGGACTTTTATTGTTTTGTGTTATGACTTTATTACTGTTTTAGTACGTTATTAATACTTTACACATTGCTCTAAATTAAGCCTGTCTGCTCTGTACTATAGCTACCAGTGGGATGAAATCAGAATCATTTAGTGACTTTGTGGGTTGACCTTGATAAGGACTGTGATTATCACTAAAGGTGAGTAGTGACCCCACTTGCACTAATAACAGTGTTGTTATGTAATGTTATTTATCACTTTTTGCCAAGCACTAAATGCACTCCATGTGAAAAAAGCCCAGAGCTCATGAGCTAGGTTGGAGCTTAGTGGAGGCCCCTTCAATTTGCTGTCGGGAATTGGGTTACTGGTTGAGGGGGGTGCAACCCTATTCAAGCAGCAACCACAATTCTTGTCAGGGAAAAACACAAGCAAACACCAAATTAACCTATGCTCAACCCTTTGGTAGCTTGGCACAAAGTAGTCAAACTTAATTTGGAAGCAATGTTTAAAATATGAATGCAGCACTTCAGATAGTAATAAAGTGAAAATATAACACAAGAAAAATACCGCACCAATTTTGAAAAATAGAGTACATTTAGTAAATTATTTGAGAGCAAAACAACACAAATCCAGTCTTTAGAACTGGAGATATGCAACTTTGAAGAGTTCAGGTATGTATGAAGCCTAAAAGCACAAAGTGTCACTTGTGGTTATCTGGTCGTGCGAGACCAGGTGAAAAACACAAGTTCAGGCCGACCACGATGGAGCATGGGCTGGGACCAGGTTAGTCCACCTGCAAGAGCTACCTTCTAAAATCCAACCCGAAGCGCTCCGTTCCTGTTTGAGGGGGCCGTGATAGACAGGGAAAGCATTGCGAATGGTCATCCATGTGGCGGGAAGAGCAGGCCAGGTGTCCCGGATGGACTTTGCTGTGGCGCAAAGATCCTATCAGGCATCACGGACAGTTGCTGCTGGAGATTCAAGTTGTTGGCCACCTTGAGCTGTTAAAGCTGTAGTGCACAGTGCAGATCTCTCATTGCTTTTCATCACCGGAGCTTCATTTTGGCAGCTGGCACAGGTGTCAATACCTTGGTGCGAACATGCCTATTTACAGTCGCCAAGAGCACAAACTTCCAGAATTTCTCCTCTACTTGGAGAGGGAGCTCAACTGATGCCACACCAAGGGTCCAAGACTTGGCAACTCTTAGGGAATTTGAAACTCACTCCAGCAGAGGCCAGCAGGGCTCAGGCAGGTCCCTTTGCAGGTCCAATTGCAGGTCAGCTGGCCAGATGCAGGGAGGGCTAAGGTGTGTATGTCCCTGTAGCTCAGACAAGAGGTCAGTCAGCTGACCGTTGGAGTCACTTCAGCCTGGGATGAAGGGTGCAGTTCTAGTCTTTCTTCTAAGCAAGAAGGGCAGCAGTCAATAGGGCAGAAGAGTAGCAGGACAGTAGGACAGCAGCGCAAAAACAGAACAGTCCTTCTGTTGTAGTATCCACAGGTCTAGCGGTGTACTGAAGACTTTGGTCTGAGGAGCCAACATTTATACTTGGTGCCAGCTTTGAAGTAGAAGAATGTTCTGAAAGTGTCAACCTACATAGGTGTTTGGGATTTCTTTCCTCCCTGTCATGGCCCCAGTTTGTCAGGGGGTACAAAAGACTAGTGTCAAACCCATTGTGTATGTGCTGAGGCAGAGCCTTTGTAGTGTGTAAGTGTGGTCAGTGACACCTCCACCCCACTATCAAGTCAGGGATGGTCCATACTGCCAACATCAATTCCCCCTTTGTACCACTGCCTGGGAGCAAAACACAAAGACCTACTGCCAGCTACACCTAGTTATGTGACTGAGGATACAGGCTGCAGGCACCAAATGGATAAAACAGGAAAATACCAACTTTCTAAAAGTGGTATTTTCTGAATTATGGCTGAAAATCTTGACTTTCCGTGATGGCAGGATGATGGGTAGGGCACCCAGCAACAGGAGCTGCACCTATTACTCCCAGGTTCACCAGTTTGTGACCGTCTGAGCCATCACGAACGGGGCGAGTAGCACCACCCATTAAGTTCATCTAGAAGGTATGCTGCATGTTAGTAAAAAGTTAAATGCCACTTTAAACCCAGTATCCTAGGGCATGGAAACATGTAAACATACATCTACACCAACCCTATGTAAGTAGACGAGGAATTTATGGTCCTGATGAAATGTCATTATCCTCTGGACTACAAAAGGCATGAAACATGTTGACCCATTATTTTAAAACACACTAATTAAAGCTTGAGAGGGAATATGCCTCTTTTTCCGCATTCCCTCACCCCGCATGTTGTTACAACGCGGTCGTTACAATGACCGCATTTTAACAACGCATACTATTACCCCGCAAATCGTAACAACGACTAGCGGATGGGGGCGCTGGATGTTGGAATAGTATAATTTAATATTCAAACTCCAGTCTGTGCGGACAGTAGGGAAGGTGTTGGATTTTAAATCCAACACCTTCTCCCCCCTCCGCAAGTCGTTGTAACGACTTGCAGGGTAATGGTATGCGTTGTTAGAACCGCGACCGTGTTGTAACAACATGAGGGGTGACGAATGGGTAGTAAGGGGTGTTTACCCTTGAGAGGTTCTTTATAACCTAATCTTGCCATGACTTTTCTGTCTTTTAACCATTACCTTGGTACCCAACCATTAAAAAATCCTTTGGGATCCCTTTAGTTGTTTTTATTTTCTCACACACTTACCCCCCACTACTCATAACTTCTTCAAACACACGCCCCCCCTGCCCATTCAAGTCATATAGGCAAAAAGAAAAGACCTCCGGCAATGAGCCCCCGTGCAGGGCAAGCTGGACATTGCAGTGCCGGTCCAATGAGGAGCTGCCCGATGATGAAGCATGACACCTCCTGGGGTGTGTGAGGGCCCTCGCACCTAAAGAAGCAACCATCAACTTCTCTTCTGTAGACACCTGGACCCCCTTCTTTCCTCTGGAATCCCCCTCCCTTTTAGGAACTGCATTCTCTTGTTTCTACCAGCCTGAAAATCTGACTGTACCACGACAGAGGGTTTTAAATTGCGATTCTTTAGACACCAAACTCGATATTCAGACATGCTCCTAATTAAAAGTCATGACCTACTAAATGTAATACAGTAACCCAATGTTATCCTGTGGGAGTGGTAGGCCTTGCAGTCGTGAAAAAAAAATTTAAAGAGTTTTTCTCTACCAGGACATGTCAAAGTTGAACTGCACCCATATGTGCATCACCCAGAAAGCCTGACCTTTAGTCATGCACAGTGGTTGGCTTGGCCTTCAATCTGAGTCCATGAACTACAGGCTTTAGGGACAGATCCTGGCTCGTATCCATGCCCTGAGGTTTACAGTGCTTAGAGTCCATGGTCTTTGTCATGCATAGTTGCACTGTGAATTTGTGATTTACGAAATAAGGATAGTTAATTTAATTCTCTGACTCACAGGCTCAAATTAGGAACCATGAATCCAGTTAGAAAAACATACTTTTTTAAATTTCTTTTGGGAACAGTATCTAATTCTCTGGGCACTGACCACAAGTTGGGGCGGTGACGTGTTTGCAAAGGGAAAGTTGTGCTTTTGTGACAGCTCACTCTTTAGGAATCATGTTGGACAGCTTCAATGGAGAAAAGAGCGGTCCAGGAGACCACTGTCTGTACCCTCCATCTCTTCCCAAGCAGGAAACATTTGTTAAAGCATCACTATGTTCTTTAATGGATACATACTGCTTATAAAAAAATATTTTATATTGGGATTGTAATTGCAGGAATGGTGGTCTGCTCTCCCTTATACCCCACCATCCCTACATTCATAGGTGGTCACAAATAATGACCTGTCTATTTAATATTCATAATGCAGATGGTTTGGTAACCTCCTACAAATGGACAGTTTTTGAAACATCACAGCCCCTTTAATATGTTGCTATGTCATGTGTAACAGAAAACATAAGGACCGGCAGATTCTTATGCTTAGTGTATTATTGATATTTTTGCTTTTTCTGCTTTCATATTGACAGTTTTCAAGCAGAAATAAAATTATGTGGACTTGGATTGATTTACTTACTATGTAGTTTTGATTTATATTTACTTTTCAATATAAGACTCAATCTAGACCAACATCTGTTCGAGTTTTTCGGATGTTTTCAACAATCTCCTTCGTTGCATAAACATATAGTTTGCCCACAGAGGAAACTAACTCTGTATTTATGGATTTATTTCTTTTCAGCGAAGGTCAAAACATGTTGTTAGGGTCTTTAAAATACCAAAAGTGTTCAAATGTCTTTCAGCACCTCTCCCAGAATGTAGGATATTAATAGTTGCTTTCAGAATTTCCTGGGAAGCAAAACTTAAAAACCTCATCATGGCGGAGCTTGAACAGACCTGAAGCACTTCCAACTATACCACGCATGCACCACAGCCATGGACGGGAGTGTGAGGGGAGCACACATGTATAATGTACGCTGCGTTTTTAAAATTGGATTGTTTCATGTTGGAAGGAACCTAAGAAAAGCTACAGTGTATACACTGTGGGAAAGACTACTGCAAAGTAATTTAGCAGGGCTACTGTAGAACCAGTTTCTTGTTATTGTAAGTGTTTTTGCAGTTCAACATATATTTAGTGGGCACACAAGGCTGACATTACTGAGAAAATTATCCATTTTTATAAGGAAATGAATATTTTTGATTGTGTTCACCCAGAACTCAAAGTTTATGCAGTTTTCTCTGTCGTTCTAAGAAAAAGAGAGACAGGCGCTGACAGGCGCCCACATTTTAGTCGTCATGGTTCAGGGCCAGATTCTAAGAGTAGCGCTGCGTGGGAAAAGCAGCGCAGCAGTCCTTTGTATGGACTTAAAACATGCGCAGAGGACAGCTTATTGTATTGTATTGTAATTGCATTTACAGATGCCTACTACCCCTGATGAGGCATTGGCGCGCTTTTCGGCGAGAAGCTTACTCTGGACCAGGGCCGGACTGGCCGTAGCGGTCACCGGGCAATCCCCCGGTGGGCCGCACGGGTGGGGGCCGGTTTTGGGCCCCTGGGAGCCGTTTTTGGTACAGGGTCGTTTTTGCAGTATAGCTGCAAAATCGGCCCTGTAACAAAATCGGCCGAAAACCGGCCCTGGCAAAGAGCTCGGTGGCACCCTCAACCCCCAGGGGGCCGGCCGAGCACTTTGCCAGGGCCGGTTTTGGTTTGCTCTGGACCCAAAAAGGGTTAGTGGTGAATTAGTATAGGGAAATATGAAATTTATTTGAGCGGTGGACATGTTAGTCAGTTATTTCAACTGAAAAGTACAGTGGAGGGCTCGAAGAGTTTTCTTTTTTTTGGAGTTCATTGCAGTAGGAAGAGGTTTGGAATGAATAAAAGGGAGGTGGAGGGGGAAGAGTCAGAGGGAAGGGTTAAGAAAGGCTTGTTTGGGAGATCTGAATTGTAAAAGAAGAGGTATGAGATGATGCAAGGAGGGGTAGAGGAGGGAAGAGTCTAGAATGGGGCATATGCTGGTTTCTGCACTGTCCCATGCCCTGGCAACCGCTGCAGTATGTTGTGAGTACTCCTTATTTTAGCACTGAATTGCCAAATGCGAGGAAGAACTTATGGAACCTGTATAGGGAGGGGACATATACTTCAAGCAACAAGACCTGGTTTTCTGTACTTTTTCCAGATTTGGACAAGAGGCAGTAATGGCCAATGTGCACATAATATTGTAAACTGGGTGAAAAGGGCCCTGATGCAAGCAAGAAAAATGGCCTACCGGGCCAGGATTAATATGCAGAGATAACTGTGGTGCAAGGGACCCCTCGTCGATCTAAACCCTGCTGTCACTGCACCTGCTGCGCTGAAACCCCACAGGGAAGTGCGAATTAACAAGTGTTCGGACTTGCATTGCTTTATTGATTTTAGTGACGCCGTTGATAGGGTTTATTGGAAGAATTTGTGAAACCACATTCTACCTGTTCCTACTCCCAACTTCCATCCGTCTTTACACTCCTCTCCTACTTCTACCTCCTATTCACTTCCTCTTTATCTCCTTCCTCTGTCTCACTCTTACCCTGTTTTTCCTCTCAGTCGTCCTTCTCTCCTTCTCTCCTTTATGTTACGCCTATTTCTCTTTCTCTCCCCCTGTCCACTTTGATCGTTTTTGTATCTACTTTCTCTTTTAACTATATCTCTTCCCATTCTGTCACTTGACCCTCCTTCTCCTTTTATCTTTCACCATTTCCTTTTATCAATTTCCATTTCTCCCTTATTGTCGAATGTCGACTCTTCCCGAACCCCACAGAGATATGCCCAAGGCAAAATCTGAAGGAACTGACTTTAAAACAACTGCAGGCAGAAGGGGCGCCAGGGAATGGGCTCACTGTACCCCCTCTCACCTCTGGGCCCTGGTGTCACTGCTCAGGCTGTACCATTGATAGCCATATCCCTGATTATCAAATAAATAACTATGTTAACACAAGTGCGGTGCATAAACTCAGCACCACCACAACCGCGTGCCCACTGTCTGTGCTGCGGGGTGGTGGGTAATAATGAACAATGAGTGGCATAGCATGAAAGTAGCACCGCCTTGTTCTTCCCCATTCTACAAACACGGCTACGCTGCAACATTGGGGCTGGAATGGCTGCAGCACGATATGATATGCTGTTACAAATTCCCACCAGTGCAGATGCAGTCCTGTGACTGCCCTCCACCTTTCTCCCCATATCTCAATATTCAACTTAAAATCGGGAGCTACAAATCGCACTGCATCACTGGACTGTTCTCACCTCAATCACCAGGGTTATTTTTATTGTGGTTTATCATACACCACAATGGGATCAGCCGTGTTTATTGTAGTATAAAAATAGTAAAGCAGTCATATGGGCAGATAAGCAGGAGTAGTAGAAATGTCCCTGGGGTAGCCCATGCAGAGGTAGCGATTCCTATAAACTTTGAGCACTCAGTAGAATGTTAAGCTATATCCTCCTAGCCATGCTCCACTAAGCAAGGCTTTGCTAGATATTTCCCACAGGCCTCTGAAGACTGGTTATAAAGAAAGCAGAATCTGAATTGGGCCCACTTGGGCTTCAGAACACATGACAGCACCTGTGACTGTATTACAGCACTAAAGTGACTGTCCATAGGGAAGTGCGAATTAACAAGGGTTCGGGCTTCCATTTCTTTATTGATTTTTAGTAATGCTTTTGGCAGGGTCAGCATCAACCCTATGGGACTGTATTTTATACAAAAGCTTGATGACTGGCCTTGGTAAAAATACAAATCAATAATAACTTGAATATACAAACCGGATGCAAACATGTTCTGGGGTCAAACAGGGATGCATCCTCACTCCCACCCTTTTTAATTGCTAGTTGACATGGTCAACCGCTACCCTCCCACACTAGGTAGCAAAAAGGTCTCAATTATTGTGTTTGCTGACAATTTTATATTAACACATATGACCTTGTACTTTTTCGCTCACTGTTGTAAAAAGACACAGCCTTCAAACAAACTGGACCAAAACTAAAATCATGATTTTGATAGGCACAGTCGTAGGTTCACCTGGACTGTAGTGGCCATCTCTGGAACTCCCCATCTCTACCGGAATTCCAAAAGTGGCTGAAGGCTGGATCTGCGGCTGAGCCACTGGACCCTGCCAGCACCTGGAAACCCTCACGGGGAACAAGCAGCGCTGATTGATTGATTTAGATGATTGAAGACCACACAGAACAATGATTACTTGTGCATTACTTTTATCATGCTCCCCACAGCTGGTTTTGCTACAAATTGCAACTAAAAAAAACTTGGGGTTAAGCATTTCTACCTAAAATATAACTCCTGGAAGCTTCTTACATCAGTGGCATTTTAGAATGAGCCCCTGTTCCCCTCGTGAAGGAAAACCACTGCCACCTGAATTCAGATGAACTGACATTGACAAATTGTGTGATGAGAAAGCCTTCCTTTGTTTTTTTTTAATTTAAGAAGTTCTTCATCTTTCTGCTCCTTTCTGTGGAAGGAGCTTGAAAGGAATCAGAAATGACGTTTCATCTTATTTTGTAAAAAATTACTTTTTAGATGCAAGGTGGATCATGCTTCTAACTTTAAACAAAGACCTAAACTCCTCCCTTAGAACTAAAATAGGGTGTTCCTTGGCTCCAAACTATGTGACCATGACCCTACGAAAAATTATGAACAGTAACAAAGCCACTGAAAATTCCCTTTGAGGTTCAGACGGGACCTGGCTTGACAGTTCTGGCTGAAGTGTTCTTTTTGGAGCAGGACCAAGACTGATTTGCAAACAACTGGGTCTTTTCTAAGGTGGCATGGTTGGTAAAAAAGAGGTTCCCTGGGATGCGGGCCCAAGTAATGATTAGTGGCTAAAGTTAGTTCAAGCATTTCACCCATCATTTTTTTATTCACTTTAGTGCGATGCCCTAAGTGTGACGGCTATGCACAGACGTGGGTCCCATGCTCACTGTGCAACTGGAAACTACCTGTTCCCAACTGAAAATACCCAACTAGGCCGACAGCGGTAGTGGTTTGCTTATGCTCCAGTTCAGACATGACTTGGCTTAGAAGTTTGGGCTGGACTTTCCCTATTAGAGCAGAAGCAAGACCAATTTGTTTATGGCTGGGTCCAATCCGAAGTAGCATGGTGGGCAAAAACATTATGGACTGAGAACTAAATACCAGTGACTAAGAATAATTCAAGCATTCCACAGATCACTGTTTTGCTTACTTCACTGAAAATTCTCTATCAGTACCATATCATTACAAAGAAATTAAGCTGATGGTGAACTAGAGTATGATAGCACTAAAGAATATCTTTTGCATTCGTAGTCTGGGGACTAAGTCATTATAGCATTTTTGTGTTGTGTGTTTGCCCTGGACTGAATGGATATAAAAAAATATTTGAGCTCTATGTTTAACCTCTTTGACACAGTGGTGACCATCTTTCTCCTAACTCATCAAGGCCATACAAACCAGGATGGTTTCTTTGTTGTGAGATTTATCAGTTGGCTCGTGCACATTCTGAAAATGTTTAATGTTATGGAGATTTCCATGACTATGGTCATAAATCATCAGGTTTCATATTTCTTTTTTATTATATGTTTTAGAGTTGTTATTATATTGTGTATGCATCATTATAATTTATGTTCAATGTATGTTATTGAAAATGTGATTAAGTATACTAATATGCTAAACATTTTGCAATCAGTAGAAGGATAAGGTATTGATTTTTGCGTGTAAGAGGGAGTATTATATTAAGGGGTAGGATTTAATAATAAACTGCTGATGCAAAGTTGCACCCAGGTGCTATTTATTACCACATTGTATGTTTTTAACATGTTTTGTAATTGTCCATTACTTCTTGCAGCAGCCATTGCAATTTTACAGCAAGAAAAACTTCTACATATTGTATCTATTCTCTGTAGCCAGACAAAATCAAAACACTGAGTTTTGCACATGAATCCGTTCTGATCACTATAAGCAGAATTTGAGAAACATGATGTATGGTCGGGGTCCTAAATCGTGTATTTTTTTGCAGAGTTATATAGCGCAAACTCGACCCAAGGTATTGGAGCGCTTTACATGAGCACCGGTTACGTTACACATGGATATATTCCATCTTTTTGGTAGGCATTGGGGAGATTGAGTGATTTGCCCAGAATCACACGCGACCCCGAGGCTCGAACCTTGGTTTCCCCGCTCCAAAGTTGGCAATCTAGCCGTCAGACCACATCCTCTACCCTGTGCATTGGTGCACATTATCCCATTCGGGCAGGTATGTCACCCCAACCCTGTCATGCTATTTACACTTCTCTCGCCACATTGCATACAATGTTTTTGCACTGCATGAACCTTTACAAAACGATAGAGATTCATTGATTGATCACTGAATGGCAAGCCGGTTCGCACAAAGTGAAGACCGATCCGTGAATGGATGGGCAGAACCCTGACTCCCCCTGACACTGCTTTCGGAAGCGCTGTGGCAATCAGTGCCCATCACAGAGCATGAGAATAATATGTTTATTCAAGTCCTATGATTGAGGCGTCATTGATAGCACAGATAGAAGCTGTGTGTTGAGGACATTTCACTGCAGACGTGTGGTGAGTCAAAGGCATTCGAAAACCTTCACAGAGCTCACAACAGTAATGCTGGATTTATTGGAAATAAGCCAATATTTAGACTATATGTGTAGACTAGGCAATGCTTTGTTCATGTATATTTATAACAGGCTTAATGATTGAGCAAAATTGACAGAACCATATTCAGCCATGTTGTCACCATTTCCATAAATTCATATTCATATCCACTACCTAAAACATAAAACGTTTCAAATGGTCCACATCTGAAAAAAGCAACATTGGATTGTATGAAAAGGACTGAAGCGTGGTTTTGTGTCTGGTTGCTTAGTAACCTGCACTGTACATGCACCCAAGGAACTGTTCCAGAGTGCAGGAACTATGAGCCTTGCGAGGATGATGAAACCTTAGCACAGAAAGAAGCAGTCAACCATCTCATCAGAACAAGTAAACACTGCCCTACTGAAGATTCCCCTCATTAGGCATTTCCTGAACCTCATATAACACAAAGACCTGAGTTTCAACAGCATAGTTAAGGAACTACAGGCCATGACTTTGGATGCAGTGTCCTGTGGTGCAGAGTCACCATAGGAGCATGATTTATACAAATCTTACATTAAAACCTATACAGCAAAGCTGGACACATCTTAGTGTCACATACAACAATGACATTGCTTGTTTACATACAGCTCAGCTTTATGATAATATCATCAAAAAATGTATCACCTAGATAAAGAAATGCCTCTAACCTAGACATAGCAGTAAACAGCCTCTGGTACAAAGGACCCAAACTCAGCTATAAATAGCCTTAATCTATTTATCCCTTTGAGAGTTTTGTATTACACTGCATGTAACCTTTGCATGGGGCATGGGGAATTAAAGCACGGTCCAACCAGGAGAAGAAAACAATCTATTGGGAGAATGTTTCCATTCATGTAGGTTGTGTGCCCATAACTGATATTCTGAGACCATGGTCACTTGACTCCCAGAGGCCCACTGTAAGCAAATCTGAATAGTTTAGTTTCCAGGCGTTTCTTGTAATGCCTTTGATTGGGTTGAGGTCTCAAGAATGGAGTGAGGGCATTCCGCAGTCTTGACTCTAGTCCTCCATTCATCTGCACTGAGCCTCATCAACTTGATTGAATTTTGCTCAATGAGCAAAGGTTTCTGCTTGGTTGTGGTGGTACCAAGTTTTTGCAAGCGTTTTGAGATTTTCCCCACACAGTTTTGTGGATGGTGCAGAAATGTACATAAAATCACATCTTGAATGCTTGAAACGCGAATTGGCGTTTATCACTGCATTCAAAATGGGAACCCTTTTTTAAAAAACTTGAAGGACCATGCAAGTTTATGTGAAGTTCCTCACACACTTTGACATGACCTCTACTTATTCTAGAAAGGCTTAAAGTTCTTCTTTATTCTTAGAATGAGGTGCCTTTTAAACAGCAACTAAACTCACTTTGCGCTACAAAGCTTCCATGGATGTGTGTGGCCAAGATAATCAACAAAACTGACAGCCATTTGACATTTTTTTTTTTTTTACTTTTGGCCAGAATTTGTCAACCTCTTAAAAACTCTGTGTAGTGTCTCATCATGATCATGGTTATTGCTTTGATAAACTAGGACGTTTTCTTAGAAACACGCTGTGGTATGGATTCCTTTTAAAACCTGCCACATGATTTTGTGAAAGACAGCAACTGCTGATGCTAATCCAAAGGGCATCCGGTAAAACATGGTGTTATGAAAGCTGTAGGAGGTCTAGAGTCGGAATGAAGTTCCACTTGATGGTATGCCATAGATAAATCTATTCTACTTAAATAACTGGCCTCACCCACAGTCTTTAACTTGCCATTGATACAGGGTAAGGGATGACGCTTAACCCATATGCTCTTGTTTAGGCAAGGTAAGTCAACACATCGGCCAATCGCTTTACCTTTGGTTTCGATGGCTATAGCTACTTGTGCTAGCCATTCTGAACTTTCTATGGGTTGATTTACATTCATGGTTACTTCATAAGGTGTGGAGTAGGATGTGGTTTATGCACAACAGGTTTTGCCCCCACTTGAATTTCATTTAATGTTGGAAAGTGCGCAACAGCCATCATTTATCTGACAATAACTCTGGTAATGCTTCACAAATTTTTATGTCAGTTACAGATTTGTCAATTTAAAGGACTTTCCCCTTGTTATTGGTGTCTAGGGTAATGCCTAATTCTTTTTGGTGCTGCCACCCCAACAAGTTTGAACGCTTTGTCACCTCATGCCTTTCACCAAAAGTTGAGCGATCTTTAAAAGTAACGTGAGCCTTTACAGTATCTTCCGATGCAACAAGCCTCTATTGTAACAGCTAGGCTTTACATTTTCATGACCATGCAGCGTTTGAAATCTGCCTTATTAATTAAAGTGTATTGGGAGCAGGAATCAAAATACATAAATACTGCACTGCCATCTAAATAAACTTTGCACTGAGGGTATATTATGTTAATGCTTTCATATGCACCATTAATTTAACAAACAATTTCCTTTTTTGTCAGAGTGATCACCGTCTGAAGAAATGACAACTTTGACCACCCCTAAATTACCTCTGTTCTTAGATTTCCTATAAAAGGATACCCTAGCTTGACACATTTTGGATCATATATAAGCTAATGGCTGTATGAAGAGCACAAAAGCACCAGTGACGTGGAGGAGCCTTGACTAGAGCCCTGATTAGTTTTACCTGGTCAACCTGTTCTTGGTTCATTATGACTGTTGCTGTAGCATTTGAATGGAGATTATTTAGCACATAAGTTAGCTGAGGTGGAAACCTGAATTTCTGCAATGTAAGAAATAATTCATAACAACTACCAAAATCAAATGCTGTGTTTTACGGTAAGTTAATCAAGGGCTTCAATGAGATAGTTTGTATTGGCCAACAGTATTCCACTCATAAAAAACTATTTGATCTAGAACTTTTGCCAATAGTTTGTAAGGTGCAATTAATATATTAATTGGTCGGTAAGAATTTGGAACCTCTGCTTGTTTATCCTTTACCAAAGAATTCACAACTATGGATTCTGAAAACGTATCAGGAACTCATTCTCCTGACGGAATTACAGGAACTGAATTCCTCAGGATCCCCTGGATTTGTGAAATAAATACTTTATGGAATCCGCAGGGATCCGGTTATTCCCACAAGCTTTACCGATAGTGGAGCCATCTAATGCCACTTTTATTTCCGTCTCGGAATTATTTAGTTTAATATTGTGAACTCTTCCATTGGATGTTTTAATACTTTGAATTCTTTCTATATATGGATGAATTGAAGTATCTGAATGATAAATAGTCCTATAATGTTTGACTAAAATTTGCTTTAGCTGTTATTGCATCCCCTCAGTGCCTACGCTGTGGAAGGGAGGAGGGGACATTTTTCCACACAGTATGGAGTTGCACCTCAATACAGCCCTTCTGGCACAGAGTTTCGACCTGTCTAAAAGAGGTGCTGTCCTGGGATCTCCCCCACGACCCTAGACTATTCCTGCTCCATAGAGTGGACGACATAGGGGGGAATCGAGACAAACAACACTTACTCTTCCTTGCTCTCACAATCGCCAAGCGTGATATTGCCCAGTTATGGAAGGGAACTTCCCCACCGACAATAGGGAAAAGGCAAAAGGAACTAGACAAATGCATGGGTGCAGAGATTGCAGTCTTCCAGGCATGGGGTTGCCCTCAGAAGCACAGGAAAATCTGGTCTAGATGGCCTACATACCGGGGCATAGACCTTCCTCCTCTTCCTTTGCAAACCCCTTGACAAGCAGTTTTCATCGCATGTTATGGGCCATAATGTACTGTATATTGTTTTCTCTGTTCGGCCATACATTGATATCTAAACATGCTCGCCAATGTGGGTGGGGTGGGAAAGTCTGTACAAAGTTTTAGTTTTCATTGTTGTTATATATGCAAACTGTACCCAATGATGTTTCCATGCTTGGTACTTTGTCATTATCCTGTCTCAAAATGGTTTATGTCGGGCAACTGCCCAAGTGGTACTATAAAAACTCAATAAAATATGTTTTAAAAAAATTAATTTGCTTTATCTGATGGTCTTGATTTATAAGTTGCTTCATGGCGTGATCTAAGATTTTTGATAAAACATTCTGTTTGGTTTTAACCCTGGTAGACCATTCTAGTATTCTCCCTGTATGTTAACTGTCTTTGTAAGTTTATTGTCCCAAAGTTTCATAATTAATCAATTGTTCAGACAGGTCTGTTTTGCTTGATCTCAAAATTTAAGATTTTCTTTTGAACTTGAGATCTGTAGTTGAGATGTTACTTTTTCTATTGAGTCCTGCATAGTTGATTGCTTTCATAGTATTTTCTTTTTCTTCCTCAAAGTGAATGTTGTCACTTGCCTGCTTAAAGCTGCTTTAAAGGTATCCCACACAATCACTGGATCTCCTGTGTCAATACTGTGAGCAAGAATTAATTGATCAAAGTGCAAGTGATGTCTAACCATTCCTAATTGTAAAATAATTGCTTGTGAAAAAAACCATCGCGATATGGGATGGTGTATTGTCACTGCCTCCACTTCAAACTGAATTGACCAATGGAATAGTCAAAGAAACTATTTTCAATTATGACTACTATTTTCCTGAAAATATATTGAGAAATCAAAAAGAAATCAATATGAGCAACTTAATTAAATCTTTTATCAAAGGAAATATATTGTCTTGTTGTAGGATTATTTAACCTCAAGGGTTTATTAAGCATAATCAGCTTTTAAAGAAGTAATGAGCTTAGTTATTTTGGATCTTAGTTGTTTTTTTAATCTTTCTGGAGGGATAAAGTCATGCTATTTGTAGAAAATTAAAATCGCCTCCCACACAAATGGACCTGGTGATCTAATAAAACATATTAGTACATGCAAGTAAAAAAAAGAATTCTTAAGCACCTTTAACCCAAACTTGGTTACTATTTCCATCTACTACTTCTAACTGATTCAGTACTTATTATTTTACGATCCATGTTCATCATAAAAAACTCGATGAGATCTACATAACTTTCAGATTATCTTTAAAGTGGCTTTTCGTGAAAAAATAATATCTATGCTCTGCTCATGTAGCCATTTAATCAATGCCCAATATTTACACTTTCTATTTAAAACAGTAGTATTGCAAGTTAGTTTCTTAATTCAAACCATTGATCATACTGTAAGACTTGGGATGAAGAAATTGTGTAACTTCAGGGTATAATTACTGCATCTGATAAAGTGCCAGGTCTTGCATGAAATATTAAAGCATACCAATAAATAGTTGTTTTTAATGGAAGAGCAAGAAGACATTGGACTGACTTCCAATCTGAATGGTTCTAAAGGTGCTTATTTCCTGAGTGCTAAGAATGTTCACCAAATTGGGCCCTCAATACATTCAACTGGAAAGCAACTGACAGGAAACCACAAAGGCAACCCATACATTTTAGGTTAAGTAGCTTTTGTGAATTGTTGTTTACTCAAAGCACGTAAAAAAAGCCACTGTCATGCAGTGTCTTTGATAAGAGGTATCCAAGTAAGTTTGTTGAAGAAGAGTATTCCCAGATATTGAAAAGTGGGCATTAGTTCAACACATGAATTTTTGCATATAACAATGGAACCTGAAGTTTACTTATTAAATAATAAAGAATGAGTTTTGCTAAAGTTGATATTGAGGGATTTGCCAGATAGTCTATAAAAAACATGTTGACTGCATTATAAACCTTAGTAAAGAATGATCACACACCTGTATTTTGCCTTCATTATAAAAAAAGCAGTAGTGCTCTGGCTGCCCAGCCAAAGGGGTTTATGGGAACTAACTCCACTGAGGCAAACATGTCTGAGTTTGCGTGTGTTCTTGGTCAGAAGGAACCTGGGGGCATATGTATCAAGCGATTTTCTATTCGCAAACGCTGCAATTCGCAAGAAAACAGCGTTTGCGAATACAAAATCGCAAAATGCGATGTATGAGCCTTTTTCGCATCGCAAAAATAAGGAATCGCTAATTTTGCGATTCCTTAATTTTGCGTAAGCATGTAAGGAATCGCAAATTGCGATTCCTTAAATGCTATGTAACAAGCACCCAAGTTGTGCGATTTCTCCTTAAGAAGTCGCAAACTACCACCAACTTCAAGTTGGTGGTATTTTGTGAATTCTTTCAAAAATTCACTTTTTGGCATTTTTCTAGGTGCCATGTGGCGCACATTCATGCACTTATGGCATGTATGTGCGCCATATGCGCACACATGCTCATTTCAGGGGTGCATCAAGGTATCATCATGACACCCTTGCACCTTTGAATAGCAAATTGCGAATCGCAATTTGAGAATGACTTCCCATACATTCCTGGCCCATAGGAATGAATGGGAAGGTATTCCTTAATTGCGATTTCGCAATTTGCTAATCGCAATTAAGGAATATTAAGAATTCGCAAAATATGTGCGATTCTTTAAATACATCCCGTTTTGCAATTCTCAAATAGCGATTCTCAAAAAAAATCGCTATTTGAGAATCGCAAATATGGTTTTTGATACATATGTCCCTGGTCAATGTTCCAATTGGAAGATCAGGGCCATGCCAGATGTGCATTGTTTGAGATGGCATGGTTGGAAAAAAATGATGAACTTGAATGCAGGCCTATGCACCTACACCTATGCTTTCCTCAGTGAAGAATCAAGAACGCTCAATAAGATTTAACAAAGAAACAGGGCCAAGACACAGCCCTAGTATACTTCTGGCTTAGCACATTTCTTCAAGAGATTTCTTATTCAGATGAAGTAGGATATTAATTTTTCATATTGATTGTTGTGAGGTTAGTAAACATTTGTTGTCATTTACCCCTTATTTTGTGTTTAGGAAATGTTTTTGCTTGGCATATATGCTTATCCTTTCTTTTCTGTATTTGTTGTTAATCAAAAGTAGGGGCTTTTTTTTCTTCAATTGATTTAAATTTTGTCATTTTAATTATTTGTATATATGGGTCAGTGATTCAGGGGTTATGTATTTATTTGCTTGAATGCAGACTTTAGCTGAAAGGGAATACATTGATATTCAAATGTGTTTGTAATCCCCTGATGTGCAGTCACATTTCCGTTGGTGGTTATTGTGACACTGTCTCTTCCTACCATGTTTGCTCAATCCAATCCTCACTATCAAATTCTGACTTGTCACTTATTTTAACCTAATACCACTTTCTGATTTAATAATCTTCGTCTTCCCTGAATATGCCTTTGCTCACTTGAATTCTTTGGCAATGGCATAGGAGATACTAAATTTCGGAAAGGACACAAACATCCTTGGAAAATCCAAGAACTATGTCTGGCTTGGGTCCAAGAGCCAAAAAATGAGCCAAGCCATAAAAAGATCAAATCTGGCAGAAAATGCCTTTAAAATAACAAAAAAATTATTTGGAGCATTTCTCAATGTCTCTATTAAGTATATACAAATATATCACTGAATTGAGTGACATTTATTGAAATAGTTTTAAACATTAAACAATCAAGAATAAACAAACGCCCTACTGAGTTATTCAAGACATGTAAGTTTGTCATGTTCTCAATTTATATTGCCTAAATTGTTATTCAATTTTAAGCAAGATTATTTTATATTAACCATAGTGAAGTTTTTGTAGAGCGTAGATCCTGAATTTAATTACTCCACTGTGCTCTCAAACAAGATGTTTCAGGAAATTATACATAATGAAGTAAAGCTGTGGCCCGTAGATCACACAATTTGGTCAAGTAAGAAAGCCAGGATTTGAGCTCAGGATTCAGGGTGTTTGCAAAATGGCCACTGAGTGGCCAAGCCTTGGAGAGGTTCACGGGCTTGAGATCACTTTTTAGTGAAAATCCCTGAATTAGCTGGCACTAGCCATCGTGTCAGTGAAATTTCAGCTTGTCTCAACGTGCCTCTGAAGCAACCTACATTCTGCAACTAACTGTCTGAGCAGTGCTCCAGAACGTGACTCCTATCATCGCTCATCCATAATCCGTTTATACTCCAGTGGATCAAAGTGTGAGTAAGTGTCTGAGGTGGTTCGCGGCTGACATTACACCCCCTGCTTGCCCAGGCTCTGAGAGTAAGCAAGAAGAAGTCTGCCATCTTTACTGAGGCGAGTGAGAGGATATGATCGTCCCTCACCCGCTCCTTGAATCCTGATGCTGCCTCTTACTCCCAGCTGATCCAGCACCTCTGAATTTCCCACTGCACTGAGGCTGCTGGATCTGCCCGCTTGCCCAAGTTCTGGACTGGGTTTTGAATGAATCAATGAGCCCATTATCTTCACTGAGTATGAGGAGGGGACCCGACCACCCCTCTCCTGTTTATTGGATCTGTTGCTACTTGTTGGTGTGTAAAAGAAATTATTACCATTGTGCCAACATCAACTTTATCTTAAAATTGGTCCCAACTCTGCATAGGGTGCACACAGTATGCTAAGATTAATAACACTGTTGCTAAAATTGTGAATTTGTCATGGTGCGGTCACTACCTCTTTCAGCTGTTTATGAATTCCCGCGGTGCAGTTGGTGCTTCTCCTGCGAGGGCGCTGTAGCCGTCTACACTCTGCTCCCCTTGTCAGAGAGATGGGGCTGATCGTTACTGTGGAGAAGGAGTCACTATCTTGGGGAGGTTGCTGATCATACTGCCTTGACCCTTACCCACCCCTCATGACATGGAGAGCATTGTCAATGCACCCTGCCATTCTCCCGCACTGCCGCTGATGCCGTTTTTGCCTTGACCACCCCATCCACCCGCGTGCTGGCATCCATCGATGGTGGAGGAGGGATCCCTCCATTGTGCCAGGATTTATGCTGGGGCTCCGATCATCCCCTGCATAGCTATATTGGCTCTGCCCCAATGCATGGACCTACCACCCACTGCACTGGATGGGGAGTGCTTTATTACTCTGTTTTGCCACATACACTTACATTGGTGGCACATGCTACGCACACATGGCTCACTTTCAGTGATTATGTCCATTTACACTGTCTGATTTGTAATGTTTACATGATGGTTATTCCTCAGCATGACACTCCACTCTTCTTGAATTGGTATATGCATGTGTCACAATGACAGGCCCATACCAATGATAATACAAAGTTATTTAAAACTAAGTTAACAGAGCATACACACAAGATCCTTTGTGTAGATTAGGTACCACATACACTGGCGGTAACACATTACATTGTTTTTGTACTTACTTCCACCTGTTGTGACCCACTGCACTAATTGGGGACATAATTACAGAAGCAGAACTGGCACATGCATGAACTAGTTGTGACTCTCTGGATGCACCAGGCTCATGCATGCCAAGTATTCCTGGTGGCTGACTCCCTGTCAGTCCTGGTTCTACACAAATACCCCAATCCTTGCTCATCCTTACCTCTGCATCTGTTGCTGTCCCTGCTGTGAGGAGTGTCCTAACTTCTCCTGTATATATATTGCTCAACTATATTGTCTATATGTAAGTACATTCATACTGAATATTTCTTTCCACTTTGTTCCTCTGTCCTTGCACTTCAATGGCCACTAAAACATACTCTTACTGGTGTCACCTACTGGACATAGACACTGAAAAGGGACTGCTAGGCCGTTCTCAAAGGGCCTGGGTATTAATATGGATAATGATCCCCCCTGCCTCACTACTCAGCATGCGAGGAGTGCTGGAGCAGCTTAATATCTGACAAAATAGGCCTGGCCTTAACTCAGTGTGGACTTGAGGTCCCATAACTCTGAGGCCTCGTAGGACATCTAGGGAATGGCCCAAACTCTCCTCGTCTCGTCCCTCATCAGACATTTTGGATCCTCTGGGGCCCACCTGAGCAACTGCTAGCACCCACTTACCCTGGACACCTGATGCCCTGGACCTGCAAGACAGAAGCTGAGTGCACTTTTGCAAAGTAGCTTAAGCCTCCAACTGATCTGACATTAGCTACTGATGTACTCTGGATCATACCTTATTGTTATTTTTGCCTATTTTATGCCTTACCGATATCTTTACCTTTACTGTGATTTTTATGCCTATACCATTATTTTATGGCCATACTTTGATTTTTGTCTATGTTTATACTGATATCTTACTGTTGCTGTTTACATAACCATTGGAGGGCTTGTTCTTCTTTATATGTATACCCCACTACCCAAAAAGCTGTGTGACATCCACTGACCTCAGCCGGCACCTTCTCGCTGTTTTCTATATGTATGACAAACCCTAAAATCTATGCTGTTGCAAAGCCTGCTGAGGGAAACCTTTCTCACCCATCTACTAGAACCTCCACTGCATGATAAACCCTAAATTCCATGCTGCCAAAAATCCTGCTGTGGAAACCTTTCTCTAACCCCCAACTAGAACCTCCATTGCACCAGACCCCAGTCTGCCAATAAATTCCATCACTACCCCCAGCTCTCAGATACCTTGACTTCCAAGAACCTGGAAAGTACAACTTACTCATCGGCACTTCACAGCAATCAAGGACCCCTTTAACTCACAGAGATCCCACTAGATTATAATGTAGACCGCCCCTCCTCACACCTATGACACTGGCACTCAACTCTTCCAAAGAAGTAGCCACACCCCCCACTCCCTACTTCTTCACACACATCGCCATCATCTAACTGAGTCTCATGCTCTCATGATCCCTAATCCCGGACTCCATCCTCAACACAGCCCACACCCCTCCGTCCAACCCCCTCCCAGAGAGCCTCACTCTCCCTGCACCCTACCATGGCCTTTCTAATTCATCCCTTGAAAAGTCATGATCCTAACTCCTTTCGAATTAAATTCCCAGCAAATATGTCCAAATACGCCGCTAAAAACGACAAACACAAACTCTTCAAAGAATACCCAGAAATGTTAATAACTGACATATATCACAGTGTAACTTATGGAGACCTCATAACAGACTTCATTTTCTATTCCAAAAAACCTGCCAAATGGAGAACCAATTTCCTACAGAACCTACACATAACCAATGCCACCAACATCCTGTATGGATCCAAACTCACCATAACCCCTTTACAGACGTTCGAAGGTGAACTTTTCATAACAATCTACAAAAATGGAAATATTCTCCTTCACAACACAGAACACAATCTTTCCATCTTTGACCATCTCTTCCCCACCCTCCTCAATGCCCTAGCCCCTAAACTCAAACCCACCGCCCCTCTCACCAGTGCTGAACTTGCCCTCCCCTCTCCCTACACAGCAGAACCAGATTCACCATCCCCCAAACTGCCAATCTTCCCCTCACCCCACACTCACCGCTCCATACACCCCATACCGGCACCCCCACCAATCCCTCTAATTACCACATCTCCTTTCATCAGCCACCTTCCCCCCCACTAAGCTACACAACCCCTACACTAACACCCAATCACCAACCCCCACCCCGGCCTATGATGTCCAACAGCCCATCCCACCATCTCACCCAGAACCAACCACATGCCAAAGGTTCACCTCAATCCCCCGCCTGGAACTTAAAATGAACACCATACTGAACAAAATCACTGCATTATGTAAGGCCCTCAAGTCCAACCCCAGCCCTCCTCCTGATTTGTTTACCTTAAACCTACCCTTGGTCGCCTCTCACTCGACTTCATGGTCCCTCTCAAACAATACCATCTCAAATCTAGACGTGCTACTACTGAAAAGTGTTTTAGTCAATTATAAGCCCTGATCCAATCCTATGCCACTGCAACCAACAAATCCTCCTACCCCACAATCCCAGAGATCCTCAGCACGAACAGACTCCCTATCACCAACCGACCTCCCAGACAACAAGCCCAAATCCCCTCAATCCAACTCATACAACCTGAACCGAAAGCGGCAACCATATTAAGCTGAATGCTCATAAACTGTTGGTCAGCATCGAAGCATGCCACTGAAACAGCTGAGCTTATCCTGTGTCACAAAATCAACCTATGTTTTTTTATGAAGACCTTGTTAAACGACCACTTTTCAACCATCTTGGATCTCCTCACCCCACCAGGTTTCTCAATCATCCGTCGCGACTGAAAAGATCACTCTGGTGGTGGTCTAGCCATCATACACAAAAGTGACCTTTACCGTACACCCTTCCACACAACCGGATACTTAACCTATGAATACCTAGGAGCTACCCTTCCATCCAAATGCCCAAACCCTTTCAATCTCGACATCAACTATCACCCTCCAGGTGATAAACATCAATTCCTAGAAGAAAGAACAGACCTCATAACTCTAAAGTTCTTGAAAGATTCCACAGACACATACTAGGAGACCTAAACTTAAACCTGAATGATGCTAATGACACTACTGTACACGCACATGACTCCCTTCTAGAATCGTATGGCTTCACCCAACACTGTAAAAAACAAACCCACAGCAAAGGTGTGAACCTTGACGCTATCCTCTCCAACCTCGATGACCTATCCCTCCACTCCATCCTGCCCATGGACTGGTCCGACCAGCACCAACTTCCATTTGACCTTAACATCGATCAACATAAGTTCCCCACTCAACTCCACCTGTAGAAGCACAGGACAAGAAACAAGCGGCAGATCCAACAAGCAGAGTTAGAATCCTGATTTCTGGCGAGAGATGATTCAACCACATCCCTCCCACTCTCAAGAAACTCAACTGGCTACCAACTGAAGAGAGGAGTCTATTCAAAACAGATTGCACAACACACAGAGCTCTCTATACTGGTAATCCTACCTACCTCGCTAACAAACTCACTAACACGGGCCAAAAAAGACCACTACGAAGAATCAACACCTTTCTACTCATTCCTCCCAAATTCAAGAAAACCAAATCCCTGACTTAATCCTTTTTGAGAAACATCTCAATAAATTTAAATGTTCTTCTCAAAGAACTGCGTGTCAACCAATCCTACCTTAACTTCAGGAAATACTTAAAACTGGCTCTTCTCAATAAATTCCTAAATGATTCCACCTAAACTACCTTGCCTGACCTGCCTGACCAACTTATTTATTTATTTTGAAAGTTTTATGTAGCGTGAACATGACCACCGAGGTTATCAGAGCGCTTTACAAATTATGCATCATAAGGGTATAATACAGATTATGCATCAGAGGGTATAAACATACAAAGCAGAATAGACAGGCGACAAAATCAGAGTCTAAAATAGTCCAACAATCTCGTGAGGGAAGTAAACACACCCACAGGCAGAGTCAGAGTCTAGCATTGTCTGATCTAATCGTGAACCCGGTGGCAGAGCCAGAGACACCGTGTATGGACCCGAATCCGATGCAAGTGCCATGCTAAGGCAGGAATTTCTTCATCAGGAGCCCTTTGACCTCTGTTTTGAAGAGGACAGTAGAAGGGTTCACCCTGACTTCAGGGGGAAGGGAGTTCCAGATCCGTGAAGCCAACCCTGAGAAGGCTCGGTGATAGGTCTTTTTTTTCTTGAATTTTTGAGGTTTGAGCAAAAGGGTGCTGGCACTTCTGGAAGCTCTAGACCAACAAGAGAGTTCCAATTTCTGCGCTAGGTACAGCAGGGTCTTGAAGTGGATGGCTTTGTGGGCCATGCATGCAATTTTTAACTGAATCCGAGTTTCATAGGGAAGCCAATTCAGTTCACGCAAGTCAGGAGAGATGTGGTGGTATTTTTTAGTACCAGTTAAAAGCCTAGCATCGGAATTGATGGTAGCCCCAAGAGGAGCCATTCACACTCTAGGCAGGCCACAGAGTGTTGCACTGCCATAGTCCAGCTTTGAGATCATTAATTCTTGAACTGCAGTCTTGAGGTCATGAGCCGGGAGGAAGGGTTTGAGTTTCCTAAGTAAGCTGAGTTGAAAGTTCGCTCCTCTGGTGAGGGAACTGATGTGCTTCTGCATGTTCAGGCTTTTGTCTAGAATGATACCCAGAGATGATGTCGAGTCCACGAGGTGTGGACTGCAGTTATGAGCAGTTAGCTGATTCAGCCATTGTTCTTGACGGGGGATTGGTTGTGGGGTGAGATCAGTAGGAATTCCATTTTAAGAGCATTAAGCTTCAGGTGGTTGCGTGTCAGCCAGCTTTGTGTTTCCAGCAGGAGTGAGTTGATGGACTGGATGTCTTCAGGGGAGGTGTTCTTCAGGTATAGTTGGGTATCATCCGCATACATATGATAGTGAATGCTGGATGATCTTAACATTTCCATCAGAGGTTCCATGAACAGGTTAAAGAGCGTGGGGGACAAAGCTGAACCTTGTGGAACACCCAGGGTGACTGGTGCAGGGTGGGACAAGGATTGGTCCACCTTGAAACATTGGGATCTGCTCTGAAGGAGGGAAGAGAACCAGCTAAAAACCGTCCCGATAGCCCCATCCTGTGTTCTAGGAGGTCAATTAGGTGATCATGTTTGACAGTGTCAAAAGCTGACGAAAGGTCGAGAAGAACTTAGTTCCCTGTCTAATCAAACTCACTTCTTACTCTGATGAACTGCGCGACAAGTAAGCCTACCTTCACTTCAGGAAAAGCCTGATAATGTTTCTTCTTAATAAATTCCTGAACTAATTCCACCTAATCTACCCTGCTTGACCCACCAAGTACCTGTCTAACATATTCACTATTCACTCTGTCCTCAATCCCAACTCCCCTCTTGATACCATATATTGGACCTGGCCCTTTTTGCAGGGTGTCCCCAAATTTTCTGCCTTCCTGCTGTATTTTTTCTGACCTGTTTTTGTTGGTTTTATGACTCTGGGCACTTTACCACTGCTGAACAGTGCTAAAGAGCATGTGCTCTCTCTTGTAAACTTGGTAAGATTTGTCTACACCTGTTTGGCATGTTTAGTGTACTTGCATGTCCCTTGTACGGTCGTATCCCATATACCCATGGCCTGTAAATTGAATGCTACTTGTGGGCCTGCAGCGCTGCTTGCGCCACCCACAGAAGTGGCCTTTCAAACCAGTCTAAGGCCTGTGCTGCAGCAGGGCCTGCATGCACAGTTTACTGCCACAGTGATGTGCCACGTCTAGAACTCCCTTTTTATTACATAAAGGAGACCTCTAAGGTAGGCTCAGGGTAGCCCTATGGGCAGGGTGCTGTATAGGTAAAAGGTAGGACATGTACCCTTGTTGCGTGGCATGTCCTGGTAGAGACAAACAGCCTATTTGGTTTCTCACTGCTGTGAGGCTGCTCCTCTCATAGGTATTGTTGGACTTGGCCCTTTTGGCAGGTTCACCCCTAAACTTCTTTGCCTTTTAATGTGACCTGATGTTAGTTGTTTTTGGCTTCTGTGCACTTTCGCACAGTGGCCCAGTGTAAAGCGCGTGCACACTCTGTGTGTGTGTGTGGTGAGATTGGTCTGCCCTCCCATAGGAATGCATAGGGGATATGTAACTGGTTCTCCCCATGCCCTACAGTTTGTGACAAAGGAAATGTGTGTATAAGAAGGGGCTGTGACCCCATGAGTGTTCTCTCTGTTGTGCTGATCCTGATTTGAGGGGTCCTGCTGCTGCTGGGCTCCAGGAGTAACCGCCTCTAGGTACTGCCTCACTGCTGGAGGCCCTGTGAGCTGGCCTGCCAGGTCCCAGCCCTTTGCCCCCCCCTTTTTTATCCTGAAGGGCTTACTTGGGACTACAGCGCCTGTGAGAGCTTTATTCTCCATTTGGAGAAGCGCTTTGTTTGCATCCTGAGGAGCGCCTTCGTTTTTGGGCTGCAGCGCTGAGCTGCGATCGATCTCGAGGGAATCCCGACGTAGGGATTCCCCGCATTGCTGGCTTCTCGTAGCGGGAGCCCACCCCGCTTATTGTATTGTAATTAGTCTGCGGGTGCCCACCCTGCGGGTACGCTCGCTAGCGGGTGCCCACCCCACTTTCTGGACCTTTAATGGAGCGGGTGCCCACCCCGCATTGCGCCAGAAGAAACAACTTCACTGCCGCCGGCCCGATCGGCCCCACAGGAAGTCAGGCAGTGTGAGGCCTGATGTGGGGAGGGACTTCCACTTCCCGAGGGAAGCCCCGCACCCACGGCATCGCGAGACGAGTTGAGAAATGAGGAGGAAGTGTCCGGGGCTCCCGTGAGCTGAGGGAGCCCCTTGTGTGGCAGCCCGGGTGAAGAATCCAAGGAATCCAGGCGGGAGCCCACCCCGTGCTGGACCTGGACGAGAGGAGTGCGACCGGAGCTGGTTCAGAGGGGGCGCGAGGCACATTGTTGGTGCCTGCCCCTCCGCGCTGGGTGAAGTCAGGAGTCCTCCATCTGCACCCGGTGAGTGAGGGCTGCGCAGGGGGACATGGCCGCATTTCGCTACCGCTCCCACGAGAGGGGTATCTCCTATTTTTAGAGCCCATGTGCTCCAACGTGTGACATATTCATTTAAAGAGCCCCCCCAAGAGGGGCTGCATAAGGGGCACCCTGCCATTGCTTAAGTTCATGAGCGGCCCCATCTGGCAGCGGGCCGCTCCAACGAAGGGCCTAATTATTGTTAAAGGGCCCGAGGGGCCCGTGCCTTCCCTTCCAGGTGGCCATGTTCACAGTTGCCCTGCAAGAGCGCAGGCAACTGCAACGTTGAGGCATTTGTTTCCAGAAGTCCCTAAGTGGGGCTTCTGTGGCACCGCGAGTGCCAGTGCCGGTTCTGTCTCCAGCTGCACCGCAGTGGCGGGCAGCTGCAACTTGGGGGGCAGATTGTGGTAAGAAGCCCCAGTGGGGGCCCAAGAGGCACCAGGAGTGCCAAGCTTCATTCGTGCATCTTCCCCAGCTGCCCTGCGAGAGCGCAGGCAGCTGCAATGTTTGGGGGCACATTCATTTTATTAGAGTCCCAGTGGGGGACAGAGGGTGTCAGTGCCCATCTTCGTGATTTCACAGCTTCCCAGCAACTAGTGGGCAGCTGCCACGTTTAGGCCTGATCTTTTGCTTTGCTGCTTTTGCTGCGTGCGCAGCCAGCCCGGACATTCTGGACATCGGGCATTTGAGCCCCTGTGAGAGGCCAGTTGGCTTTGGGCCCGGTTCAGTGTGTTATGCCCCCGAATGGGGCACACTGTTTTTAGGCTAATCTGTTGCCTAGGGTGTTTACGCTTGTGATGCCTAATGTGATGCTATGGTGTTTATGCATAATGTATTTATGCCCCTGAGGTTTATGCAGAATATGTTTTAGGCCTAATGTGAGGATTATTGCACAGTGTGATTTACGTTGCAGGATCTAGGCCTTAGTTCAGTATTTCACCAGTAGTTACTGATTGTGCTCTACATTTATTACTTGTTCTACATTTACATTTGGTGATTTGTGATTGTTCTGGCAGTGGCCCAATTGGCCCTGTCAGGTGTATATAATCCCCTGTAGATACTGCCCAGTGCCAGTTGGCACAGTATATATTATGTGATTATCATCTAATGGGTTTATTATAATACAAAGGCTATTTTTATATATAACCTTGTGTGGAGTTCCATTTGTGGTGTGCCTGGGGTGTTGTTGCTGTGTGCGTGCGCAAACGCTTTACACATTGCCTCCGAGCCAAGCTACCAAGGGGGTGAGCAGGCGTTATCTTTGGTGTGTAACTTCCTTGCCCTGACTAGAGTGGTGGTTTCTGCCTGGCTTTGGCGCAAGCCTTAGCCAACCAGAAATCCCATTTCTAACATTGGTGATCTGCGGTGGGATTAGGACTTGTGTTTGCGCAGTACCACAGCGACAACTAGCTGCACTACAAAACTCTGCATTTAGAAAATCACGTGTTTGGGGATTATTGTTTCTGAATTTTATTTTATTGTTTCTCCTAAGAGTGTCATTTGTAGATTGTGTACTCTTGCTTCAGCTCAAACAGCTAGGTACCCTGTGTTGCACGTGTCCCTGAGCGTCCTGCCAAAATGGAGTCTGCTTTTAATTTCTGTGGTCTGTTTAGATACAGTATGGGGGAGTTGGTTGAGTTTTGTGAGGAGTGAGATATAGCAGTGAGTGGGTCAGACTCCTAGTCAAAACTTAGGGAAAACCTGATCCAATGGCAGAAGGATGAATGGGAACGTGAGCGCAGTGAGGAGGAGAGGGCCCGGGTCGCACGCCAAGAGGGTGGTGGGTCTGAGGGGAGCCCTGAGGAGTCTGAAGAGGAGGAAGAAAGTGACAGGACAGGGACGCCAGAAGATAGTGAGGACCCCACGGATAGGGAGTCCCTTGCTAGGTCCAGTGTTGGGGGCAGCGTCCCATCCCTTTCCCTGTCCCCAGAGGAGTGGGTAGATAGGAGGGAAGAAAGGGAGCATCAGCTGGCTTTGGAGAAGCTCAGGTTAGAGCATGCCAAGGAGATTGCGCAGCTGGGTGTGGAGGAGAAAAAGTTTGGGACCGAGAGGGTCTTGGCGCAGGAGAGGATGGCGGAGGCTGAGAGGGCCTTCGCCAGGGAAAAATTAGCTCTGGAGGGTAGATTATCCCCTGAGCGCATTTGTGGTTTTCTGGATTCACCAGTAAGGGTGGGATCCAGTGGTGGCAGCGATATAGAGTCCAGTGCAGGAAGTCTCATTCCCAATTTCCAAAGTATGGTACCTTGTCCCCAAGAAGAGGTGTACAGGTTGAAGTTCAGGGACAGTAAGACACTGTCTCACCAGGCTTGGGGAGAGTTTGCGGATGAATGTAATGATGCACTGGTTGATTGGATAAGGGTTAACTCGGAACAGGATTTTGAAGGACTGTTCAATCTGGTTATCAAAGAGCAGATGCTCAGTCGTTATTTTCCAGGGTTGCGCCAACACCTGTTGAGGTGTACCTCCTTTTTTCCTTGGGACCTTGCAGAGGAAGCAGACCGCTGGGAAAGTGCCCAAGATTCTGATGAGGCGTGGGAGAGTGATTCCAAAAGTAGTGGCTCAGGTATCTTCCCGTCCTGTATTGAGGCAGAGGATCAGAGTAGCCCAGCTAGGTCCCAGTGTAGCGAGAGGGGTGTAGGGGCTCACGTTCTGTCTCAGTGGAGTGTGGGACTGAGTGTTCCCAGGTGCCCGAAACGCAGTCTCAGAACCTGGATGGTTTCTTCAGGGAACACCAGGTTGGGGACCTAGGCTGTCCTGTTAGTCCATTTGCGGAGGATATCCTAGTGTCTAGAGAACCTGGAGCGTCTGTAAATAGAGCCCCAGTGGTTCTGGTGTCTGGCGATGCTGCTCCAGTAGGGAGGGTAGAGAAGTCCGAATTGAGGGGTGAATGGGGGATGTGTTCCCCAGTGGAAGAACGAGTGGGTCAGGGACCAGCCAGTAGGGCTGAATTCCCTTGGAGTGACCACGGTGACACCACTTCTGTTCTGGGGGTTCTTCGTGCACTGTCAGGTGGACAGGGGACGGGAGATCTGCGCCAGGCAAACGGTCACGCAACATATGAGTCAGGTGTTACCCTCAGGGGGATACTGTGTGAGTCCCCAGAAGTCCTGGCGTGCCAGGCAAGTACTCCGCCAAAGGGTTTAGACCCAAGGTTGAGAAGCCAGGTTCAGGATCAGCCTGACCTAGAGGGAAGGACAACTGTAAGCAATGTCCTGACCGATGTAGCTGCTAGGGGCACCACTCCAGTTGGGATGGTGCCAGACTCTGGAAGGGGGTGCAGAGGGAAGGAGTCCTCGCCTCTGACCCCGGTGCAACCTGAGGGGTTAAACCCTAGGTTAGGAGACCAGATCTTGGAAAGAGGTCCTGAACTGGTGGGAGAGTTGTGTTATGAGGGTGCCTCTCAGAGGAAGAGAGGACGGAACCCTAGAAGAAGAGGTAGGGGGAGGAGAGCCTCGCCCGTGACTTTTGGTCAGCTTGAGGGTACAGACCCTTAGCTGGAGGATCAGTGGCAGTTTAGAACTACTGCCCTGATGAGGGGAAGAGTGGAGAATGGGTACTATGTGCAAGGGCTACTACCCCCCACTCTGTGGATAGGCAAGGACCAGTGGCATCTGAATGGCCTAGGGCCTGGTTCTGGCCACTGACAGCTAAGGAGTATCAGTGGGGTAGCCCAGTTGGTCCGCAGAGCTTTTACAGAGGAAACCACGTGGGTTCAGACTGGCATAGAACCGGAGGGTGTCCCTGCCGTTGCGGGCCCGTGTCCGTGTTCTATCACCCAAAGCAGGGAAGCCCATCACGGTGGTGATTGGTCTGCCCTGCGTTTTGGCTGGAAGGGGGTTGTGTTGGACTTGGCCCTTTTGGCAGGTACACCCCTAAACTTTTTTTCCTTTTAATGTGACCTGAGGTTAGTTGTTTTTGGCTTCTGCGCACTTTCGCACTGTGGCCCAGTGTAAAGCGCGTGCGCACTCTGAGTGTGTGTGGTGAGACTGGTCTGCCCTCCCATAGGAATGCATGGGGGATATGTGTGTCCATGGTAGTTCCTGATGTGAGAGGAGTGCAAGGGCGAGTTTGGTATGTGTGAACTTGTGAGAATAAATGCTGCGCGATGGTGTGCGCAGATTTATTGAGACTGGTGGAGAAGTGCCACTTTTAGTGTACAGTGTGATGTGAATTGCCTGTCTGGCTTGTGATTGATGGGTGCTGGATGGTGTGGGGAATTCCAGGAGCCAGGATGGGTCTGCCTGGTGGTGAATGGAGAGATCTGCATGTAGATGGGAGGGAGGAGTTGCACCTGGGACCTGAATAGGGCTGTGCCTTCCCTACACAATGCTGGCTCCACCTCCTGTGGTGCGTCTGATGTCCCTAGCCTGTCCTGTGAATAGGGAGAGGGGCTGAGCAAAACAAAGTGCTCCAGAACCAGTTGTAACTGGTTCTCCCCATGCCCTACAGTTTGTGACAAAGGAAATGTGTGTATAAGAAGGGGCTGTGATCCCATGAGTGTTCTCTCTGTTGTGATGATCCTGACTTGAGGGGTCCTGCTGCTGCTGGGCTCCAGGAGTAACCACCACTAGGTACTTCCTCCCTGCTGGAGGGCCCTGTGAGCTGGCCTGCCTGGTCCCAGCCCTTTGCCCCCCCCCCTTTTTTTATCCTGAAGGGCTTACTTGGGACTACAGCGCCTGTGAGCGCTTTATTCTCCATTTGGAGAAGCGCTTTGTTTGCATCCTGAGGAGCGCCTTCATTTTTGGGCTGCAGCGCCGAGCTGCGATCGATCTCGAGGGAATCCTGACGTAAGGATTCCCCGCATTGCTGGCTTCTCGTAGCGGGAGCCCACCTCGCTTATTTTCTTGTAATTGGTCTGCGGGTGCCCACCCCGTGGGTACGCTCACTAGCGTGTGCCCACCCCGCTTTCTGGACCTTTAATGGAGCGGGTGCCCACCACGCATTGCACCAGAAGAAACAACTTCACCACCGCGGGCCCGATCGGCCCCACAGGAAGTCAGGCAGTGTGAGGCCAGACATGGGGCGGGACTTCCACTTCCCGAGGGAAGCCCCTCGCCCACTGCATCGCGAGACAAGAGGAGAAGTGAGGAGGAAGTGTCCGGGGCTCCCGTGAGCTGAGGGAGGCCCGCGTGTGGCAGCCCGGGTGAAGAATCCAAGGAATCCAGGCGGGAGCCCACCCCACGCTGGACCTGGACGAGAGGAGTGCGGCCGGAGCTGGTGCAGAGGGGGCACGAGGCACATTGTCGGTGCCTGCCCCTCCGCGCTGGGTGAAGCCAGGAGTCCTCCATCTGAACCCGGTGAGTGAGGGCTGCGCAGGTGGACACGGCCGCATTACGCTACCGCTCCCACGAGAGGGGCATCTCCTATTTTTAGAGCCCATGTGCTTCAACGTGTTACATAATCATTTAAAGAGACACCCCAAGAGGGGCTGCATAAGGGGCACTCTGCCGGTGCTTAAGTTCATGAGCGGCCCCATCTGGCAGCGGGCTGCTCCAACAAAGGGCCTAATTATTGTTAAAGGGCCCCGAGGGGCCCGTGTCTTCCCTCCCAGGTGGCCATTTTCACAGTTGCCCTGCAAGAGCGCAGGCAACTGCAACGTTGGGGAATTTGTTTCCAGAAGTCCCTAAGTGGGGCTTCCGTGGCACCGCGAGTGCCAGTGCCGGTTCTGTCTCCAGCTGCACCGCAGTGGCGGGCAGCTGCAACTTGGGGGCAGATTGTGGTGAGAAGCCCCAGTGGGGTCCCAAGAGGCACCAGGAGTGCCAAGCTTCATTCGTGCATCTTCCCCAGCTGCCCTGCGAGAGCGCAGGCAGCTGCAATGTTTGGGGGCACATTCATTTTGTTAGTCCCAGTGGGGGACAGAGGGTGTCAGTGCCCATCTTCGTGATTTCACAGCTGCCCAGCAAGTAGTGGTCAGCTGCCACGTTTAGGCCTGATCTTTTGCTTTGCTGCTTTTGCTGCGTGCGCAGCAAGCCCGGACATTCTGGACATCGGGCATTTGATCCCCTGTGAGAGGCCAGCTGGCCTGGGGCCCGGTTCAGTGTGTTGTGCCCCCGATTGGGGCACACTGTTTTTATGCTAAACTGTTGCCTAGGGTGTTTACGCTTGTGATGCCTAATGTGATGCTATGGTGTTTATGCATAATGTATTTATGCCCCAGAGGTTTATGCAGAATTTGTTTTAGGCCTAATGTGAGGATTATTGCACAGTGTGATTTACGTTGCAGGATCTAGGCCTTAGTTCAGTATTTCACCAGTAGTTACTGGTTGTGCTCTACATTTATTACTTGTTCTACATTTACATTTGGTGATTTGTGATTGTTCTGGCAGTGGCTCAATTGGCCCTGTCAGGTGTATATAATCCCCTGTAGATACTGCCCAGTGCCAGTTGGCACAGTGTATATTATGTGATTATGATCTAATGTGTTTATTATAATACAAAGGCTATTTGTATATATAACCTTGTGTGGAGTTCCTTTTGTGGTATGTCTGGGGTGTTGTTGCTGTGTGCGTGCTCAAACGCTTTACACATTGCCTCCGGGATAAGCCTCACTACTCGTGCCAAGCTACCAAGGGGGTGAGCAGGGGTTATCTTTGGCGTGTAACTTCCTTGCCCTGACTAGAGTGGTGGTTTCTGCCTGGCTTTGGCGCAAGCCTTAGCCAACCAGAAATCCCATTTCTAACAGGTATGCATTGGGAATTTCCTTAATATCTGCTTCAGTGGTAATTTCTGATATGAAAGGGGTAGCGTGACCAAGTGTAGTATGTTTGGAATAGTGGTGATAAATCCTGCTTATTGGAGAAAGTGGATTTGTAATTACTATTTTAGAAATGCCACTTTTAGAATTGGGCATTTCTTTGTGCTTATGACTCTTTGTGCCCTCTGTGGTTGTGTATTCAACGTCTGGTTTAGATTGTTCGGAGCTGGGGGTGTGCATTTAGTCTAGACAGTCACAAGAGGGGTTGATGTGTGTCCTGCTGTTCCTGGGTGACTCATAGTTGGGCTGAATAGGCCTGGTCCTCATTTAGAGTGGTGAGAGGAATTGTCACCTGCACCTGAGTAGGGCTGTGCCTGCCTTTCACTCGCTATGATGTCGCAGCCCAGCCTCAGAGGAGTGGAGCTGGAGGATGAGAAGTGCTGTCCGCACTGCAAGAACCTCCTTCAGTGCCTGCAGGGAGGCTTCTAACTGACGCCGACAGGTTTTTAGGTCCTGATGTTATGATGTATGTTGTTTTTACCTGACATTTGTCAGGATAACAAGCATTATTCTAGGATTCACGTTATATGTGCAGTGATGGTGGGTATGTTTACTTGATTGCACTAACTTGTGATGTTAGAACAATTGGCTGGTATGTACTACAACCCAGTAGGTAAACGTTCCTGCTACTGAGAACTGTTTCCATAGGCGCCAAATTCTGTTGGGCTTGGGCGCTAGGAGTATTTCAGCGGAGGGGACCTATGTTTGTAGGGAGAGTGTGTGAGCTAAAGGGGCAGGGAGCAGAGAAGTGGAGGGCAGTGTAGCATCCGAGTGGCCCATGTGCAATGGGGCAGTGTTCGTGGCGAAGGGCCAAAGAGACTAGAGGGCAGTGAGTGTGCAAAGGCTGCAGGCAGTACTGAGTGCAAAAGGCAGGGTGAGAGCTAAGTGGGCAATGTATATGCAGAGGGGGTTGAGTGTAAACTCCAGGGCAGGGTGCAGAGGGGACAATGTGAGAGCAGAAAGGGCTTGGAGCTGAGAAGGCCGTGGGTGAGCAGAGTTAGAGAGTAGGCAGGGTTGGCTCAGAGCGAAGTCTGCACGGTGCACAGCGAGTTATAGTGTGACAGAGGCGCAGCAGCACAGGAGGGGTCCTGCACAATGCAGCTTCAGGACCAGGTTTAACTATTGAGACGCAAATCTAGGCACACAATAAAAGCCCTGAATGTGACTGAAAACCATTTCTGGGGACCCGCTCCGTGTATATTGGTCCTGGTGTTTGTTTCTTCCATTAGGCCTGTTTCAAAATGCTGACATAAGGTCAGAACAGTAAATTGAGGGGCTATGATGTGCACAGGATCGAACATTTTTGTTAAAGTAGTAGACCCGAGAAGGCATTTCACTGCCATTTGTTGCAAAGACTTACAGTCACCACCATGTTGCATTTTGGTGAATATACTATGAGACCTGGCACTTCTCCACTCCCATTTAGAAGACAAACAGTTTCCCTTTGGAGACTTGATATTATACGATACCGGGTGCACAAAAAGCAGTCATACACCACTGAGAGCCACCACACTCATGCCGTCCCTAGTCAAATAAATGCGGTACCTCAGAAGTATTAGATTACGAAGAGCTTTAATGTCACATACGAAAATACATATAATTCTGCAAGACCATAAGGTTACATACAGTAACTCATCTTTATATCGGTTGGTAGATTTAACAATGTTAACTAACACAATTAAAAACATCAGCAGCAAGTTTTGGCATAGACACTGAAAATATTTGTTTTGAAAAATCATGCAAGTTAGTTTTAAAAGATACTATTTTCTGACATGGGGTTTGACTTCCTTTCGCCTTGCACCAGAATCTGGCAAACCAAGCAGACAGAACCAGCGGCAACCGCGTCTAAACTGCACCTGCTGCACCCTCTGCTTGAGTGGCTCCCCTCCCCGGATTGTGCGGAGGCATAGGTGAGGTGGAATAGGGAAGACCACACTTGAAACTGTTTAGGCAAGGCCGGATAATCCATTCCCCCTCCTAGGGCAAGGGCAGAAATGCAACTGTAGGGCAGGAAGGCCCCACACTCGAAATCGGTGAAACTGCATCATCAGAAGAAAGCTGTGTGAGGCTGTTCATGTTTAAAGCGGAAAGCATGGACACCAATGCCCAACAAGCATTGGCATAGCCAATAGGTCTCGCTTTTGGGACCTTATAAGTGTTTAACTATGCAACAGTTGCATAACTAAATACTTATAAGGTTCCAAAAGCGAGACCTATTGGCTATGCCAATGCTTGTTTTTGGGTAGGCACGAAGAGCCACCCTCCCCCGTGTAATGCCAGCTGCTGCAACAGGGGGAGGGACGGACTCTGAGGAGAGAGAGCAGAGGAAGAAAGAGCAACAGAGAACCAGTCTGCCAAGTAGGTGCGAACGTTACTGCTAAAGTGAAAGTAATCATTTCGCGGGCGCTTTGATGTTCGCAGTAGCCGCGCGGCTCACTGAGAACATCAAAGCGCCCGCAAAATGTACACGCAGGCTGCCAAATGGTGCGCGCGCCTGGCGCACATGCACTGTAGGTGGGGGCCTGAAGAGCACTCGTTTGCACTTCCAAATCCCCGTTTTCTATAGCTCTCGACAGAGCAGCGCTAAAGCGCTGGCTCAGGCGAGACCTAAAAATGCCAGGGATAGTGAAAGTGACATCAGCTGCCCTTTGACACAGTGTTGACCCTAGACACTGTGGCTGAACCTCAACAGCCCCCTATTTGCTGCTGGTGGGCGCAGATAGGCTGTCTGTGACAACAATACCCTGCGGCCAGCCTATATATGTTTGCCTGGTCACTGTCCCCATTTGCTACGTCACAGTGAGTGTTACTGTCAAGAGGTGAAAGGCGTCCAATGTGTAGCACAGGGCACCCACAGGGGCCTAACACAGGCCCCTGCGTTGCAGAGAGGACCCCGCGCTCCAGGGGCCCCCTCACCCATTGGAGGCGGCAAGCGGCCTGCGGTTCCCAATCTGTGTGCTGTGGCACCCCGTTGCGCCATCATAACTAGCCAGGGGCGCCGCAAGCACTAATGGGAGTTCAGTGCTTTGAAGTCCTTAGGCTGTATGGGGATCGCGCTGCACTGCACTGAAGTTTTTCTCACATTTCACAATTCAGGCATATGACGGAATCAACAGCAAAGGAATCTTGTTGCTAAGGGTTATTTATCTTACGAGTAGTCGCTTCCTTTTAATGGTGCGACTAACTGCCGTAAGACCACGTTGCGTGCATGTCACAGTAGAGGTACTGCACAGAAGGCAGTTGTGTGTCCGATGGGAGCTATCGTTCTTTGAGTTAAAAGGCACAAGGTTCGCTATGGTGGCTCCGATAGATATGGAGCTGAAAAAGGTAACATGCAATTCTATATTTTAGTTACAGATTAGAACAACCGAAAGTACATTCAATCCTAAGTACGAAGACTGTAGCTTTGTTCCAGGCGCAAGATTGCTTGTATGTACCTTTATACCGGAACCAAGAAGAGATGCCTGCATATTATAACCGATACTCCAGTTTGCCATACGTAAACCCAGTGACGAAGGACACAGCCCATATTTTTCACTAAGCCCTCCCCATCATTCAAACAAGACGCATCTCCTTGTGCCCCACGTGTCTGGATGTTGGACAGTGTGGAACTGCGCAGTTTGCGGCAGCTATGCCCCTCTGCCTTATAGTTGCGCTGTAACGCTTAAAGGATAGACATGCCTATGTTCCTTGCATCTCTGCAACCGACTTTCTGCTTTGGAACAATCGGAGCGTGCAGGTATCCCAGACACAATTTACTTTATCTTTGCCCGAAGAGCAGCACTCTGGGTCAAACGTGTCTCTGTTCCCATTTTTGTACAGGAGACCTATTTGGTAGAGTAATTTAACTGAGAAGGAGACCACATTCCTCGGCTTACAAACAGAACATAATGGGGACCTATACGCAGGGCTTTAAGTGGGCCAGTTCTTATATGCAGATGCCAAGACGGGTCCCTATTGGGGTCTCCCTTTTTGCACAAGGTACATCTTACCTCTGCAGCAATACCACCCTTCGCTGCCTTTGATGTAACTTCACAGAGACTCGTTATAGTTCTTTCACAGTCCTACCATTTCAGAACTGAAGCATTCTCAATATGCTATACTAGGAAGGCATGGTTGTTGCTGATTTATCTTATGCAACTAACAACCATTGACAAAGCCAATAGTACTGGCTTGCTTTAAGTGTAATGTTACTTGCTGTATTATATATCTGGATTTAATGACAGAAGTAGCAAAATACCAGTGGGGCGGCACACTAAGCTAAGCATAGATTTTCAGTTTATGTACTTTTTAAGCCAAGCCCTTAATTACATCGGCCACGACCCTTTCAGAGACCCTCCAGTTTTTTAATCCTGCTTAAAGCCGTGCTTATACGAGACCCTTTACAGAGGGGCCACACGCTGAGTCAAGGTATGTGCGCAGCCACCCTTTACCTCCCAACTGCTTTCTACATGACCCAGCGCCTACGTACACAGACACTCAATGCGTGCTTCACCCTACACACAGACAACGCTGGGTCTGGTGGGGTAATCGCTACTTGATGCATGCCTGCACAGTTCTCCATGTAGCCTGTGCGAGAGCACTTTGAAATACTTGCCATGATTAGGCACATGTTGTTACCTGCAATGTGCCCATAATCCCCAGGCTTTGCATGTTTTGATTTTTGAGCATCCAGGGATTTCACCTTGAAAGCGACTGTTTACGCTCTGGGGCTTCAAGAGCCAACTGTACTTGACATAGTTCTCGTTGTCTAACACTGTTTGCCTGAAAGCAACGGTGTGCACTGATGCATGAGATGACGAGCACTGAACATGCCACAAGCACTGTATATGCCTCTTCCTGGTGTCTCCTGGTATCTCCGCGCCTAGATAAATCTCACTCTGGAGTTTCCCACCTTGTCATCCCACTATTCTTGTGGCATTAGATTGTCAAGACAGAGTAGTGGATAGCACCACAGCAGCTATCACAGGCTGTTCGAAGGATTTTTCAAAAACCAATGTCAGACTCGCCGAATCCAACAGAAAAACACATGTAAATGATCAAACGAAATCTTTGTAATTCCCATACTAAGCACAAATCCATCAGTCAAACTATCTAACCTACCCTCCCTTTCAGACACTATGACAAGTAGGATGACATCTATGATTATAATACCTTCAGGCTTCATCTCAATTATTTTCAAGGAGAAAAATGGAAGTACACCCAAGGCAGGCATACACCCTCCCCATCTGCCAAAAAACAGTAACGTAATGGGGAGCTGCAGCCAGCGGCCAAGAAGTCAAGGGAGCCGCTGGTCTAAAAAGTCTGGAAACCCCCGCAAGATGTTCCTGGTGCCATCTGCGAATATGATGGCCCTAATTACCCCGTGGGCTCGCACGTCTAGGTCTATGGAAAATACATTTTGTGTATAAAGTTTAGCAAAACAACCAATTTGTAGCAAAGGCGCTAAATGTTTAAACTCTGCATAAGTGTTTCTGTGGTAATGCACAAACAAAAGGGGAATTAGTGTGACTAAATAGGTTTGATTTATGTATGTATGCTGCTGCTTGCTGTACTTGTTATTGTTTTACCCGTCACTTTGAAATATTTGCACCTTCATGCACAAGCACAAACCAAAAGGTCATTGGTTGACTAAAGTGGTTTGATTTTTGTATGCTGCTGCCTGCTGTACTCGTTACTCTTTTGCTAGTCACTTTGAAATATTTGAGCTTCAAAAAGGGAATTGTTAGTTTAAACTGGTTTGATTATTGTATGGTGCTGTAGTTGTTATTGTTTGCCATTTGCTTTGAAACATATGTGCCTTTATGCACACACCAAACAGGGAATTGTTTGACTAACCTGGCTTCATTTTTGCATACTGCTGGACTTGTTTTTATCATGCACTTTGAATGTATTTTCACGTTGATGCAAGAAGTTAATTGTTTTACTAAACATGATTGATTTTTGTTTATTGCCAGACTGGTGATTGCTTTATTGTGCACTTTGAAAGTATTTGCACTTTTCTTTTACTTTACCAACTACAGTTTGTACAGATTGTCAAAAGGTACTTGCTGATATGGTTAGTTTTATTCTACATGCAGTGTTATTTATGGTGTTGCTTGCACTTGTCTGTAATACGTGTGCCTTAAATCTTTTATTGACTGATACCGATTGTGTCCTCCGTGTGTACTGACTGGCGCGCTCATGTAAAGCCAGCCGCACTAATACTTCCGGGTCACGTTCCCGCTATATAAACATTAACACTTTTTGAAGTGCAGAGTGACTACTTGTCTAGATTTTGCCTACATAAAGTGAACAATACGTTAATTATAACATTTCTTCTTGAATGCTGCTAGTTTGTGACCTGTTTAGTTGTTTGTTTAGTTGTTTGCAGTTTAAATTAAAATAAAATCTGTGAGGTTCTCAGCATTGTATCTTGAAGTCTGTTATGAAGCTCTGTGGTTATACTGAATAAGCAGCTACCATGTTGTTGCTATATGACATCCCTTTATGAATATAATAACTGCACTTTCACAATTGCTTTATTAATCTTCTTGCTTCTCAAATTTGCTTGAAAATGCACCATTTACCCACTCTTTTTTCAAAATGTTCTCGGGGGGAGATCCCCCTCCCGAACCCTGCTTTAATTGCATGGTGCTCTCCCACAGAACGTTTACGCCTCACCACTTTCAATTGTCACTAGCCACCACTGATTGTCAGTCGAGTTTTTATGGAATTGCAGGTTTGGGTTTGTCTTTCAAAGTTTCATGTTATTGTCCATTAATGTCAATTCTAATTCAGACCCTTCACAGTTATTCTTCAGCCATAGGCAGTTCCTGAGACAATAGGACCGCTCTTTGGCATTGTTCTGATTGCTGCAGTTCCTGAGACAATAGGATCGCTCCTTGGCATCGTTCTGATTGCTGCCTCAGTTAAATAATCTGATTTTGACATTATTGTTACAAATGGCGTAGCTTATATGTTAAGAGTAATTCCCACTTTCTCATTAGAACTTTGAGAAAGACAATATAGAGGCATTTTGTTTAAATGTTGGAGGTTTCAAAGCAAAATATGCCAGATTTTTGGGCGGTGGGGCAAAGTGGTAGGTGGTGGGCCGGGCCGCCGGGGGGGCCCCCCCTCTATGTGTTTTGCAGGGGTGCCCCCTCAAGTTTCGTTACGCCATTGGATGGAGTTCAATAAATACATTTATCACACCATAAATTAAACAGGCACTATACACACATAAACACTTGTGAGTGGTCCTAAGTTATAAAGATGTGTTTTTCTTGTTTGGAATGTTCCACAGACACTGAAGATCAAACACAGTGGCAGCAAAATCATTCTGAATGCGCAAACTGTATTGGAGTTCCGAGATCTCTTCAGGGGATTGTGGAGTTGCTAATTATTTAATAGCTGTCACTGAGGTGTTGAGCCAGCAGTAACATTAGTAAAAAACAGTATCTTCTGCCCTCCCTTACTGTGCTGGTTAACCTGACTTATTTTCACCTCACTGACCGCAATGAAATAATTAACAAAACAAAGAGGTCATAGAGTGCCAACAGACTTTGCGTTACAGGGCTACATGGAAACCTAGGTGATGTGCAGAATTGCTTCAGAGAAACATATTCTGTCTGCCACTATTTAATCTCCAGGTTCCACTTCAAAATCTGGGATGGAACATTGTCCCCTGTAGCCCCCTCCAAAATCTGAGGGGATAAAGTCCTCCTGTTCCCTATGGTTCCTTCATCAATGCTCTTTGGTCCCAATGTTAACAATTCTGAAAACTGTTGGTGAACAGTGTAACTCCCCCAATAGTCTTTCCTAGACTCAGGAAACATTTCTAGAATGTACTGGAAGGCTTGCAGTGCTCCCAACATACCTCAAGAAGTTTTCAGAATAGTTTAAAATGTTCTTTAAAGTGAAACATTACCAGGTACCTCATTAGTTAGTATTCATCACTTTCTGAAGCATTCCAGGAAACAGGTATATGAAGGAGTTAAAGGTAGTTGTAGCTGATCCAGACACTTATATTCTTGTGATGTGTGGCTGAAATAAATTCCTTTTTATTGGATATCCAAGTAAACATTAACTAATGTTTCATAGAAAACAATTTATTGATCTATTGTTCTTAAGAATGTACGGTATACCTAATAGATCAGAGCTGCAAATGGTTTTCTGAAGATGGCTACCTCTATAAATGCTGACATGTAAGAAGAAAAACCATGGGGGATATTCACAAGGAAGTGGTGGAGAGAGGCATTAGCCTTCTTAGCTTAACGCCTCTCTCCGCCACTTTGGAAACGCAAGGCTGCACCATATTGGGGAGAGGAGTTGGCCCAATGGCTAAGGTGATCGACCTCGAATCGGGGTCGAGTCTCGGCAATGACGCTGAACATCCTGTGATTCTGGGCAAATCACTAAATCTCCCCATGCCTAACAAAAAAAAAGAATGTGTCCTCATGTAATGCAACTGGTGCTATGTAAAGTGCTCTGATACCCGATACCTTCGGGTCAAGTTCGCGCTATATAAAACTCCGTAAAAAGAAAAAATATATATATATATATTTTCAAGGATATGGTGCAGCCTTGCATTTCCCCTGCGATGGCGCTAAGTTTCACAACTTAGCGCCAATGCAAGCACCCTTGCACCAGAGTGCAAGGGTGTCTGCAAGTAGGAAGGTGTGTTTATGTGCAGGAAGGTGTCTCTTACTGCACATAAACAAAAAAAATGCCAGTTTGTAACTTACATGTGTGCTGCTTCATGCAGCACACATGCAAGTTACAAAACAGCATTTGAAAAAAAGGTTTGTTTATGTACAGGAAGGGACGCCTTTCTGAACATACACAAACCATGGCATTTTGCTTTTTCCATGTGTGCTGCACAAGGCAGCACGCATGGAAAAAGCAAAAATTAGGAGAAATAAAGCATTTCTCCTCGTATCGCCAACTTAAGACCAGGGTTTTCCTGGCCTTAATTTTGGCACTACCTCCTATTTACGCTGCCCTTGTGAATTTGGGGCAGCGTCAAAATCAATGGGTGATGCTCACCACAACACCACTGCATGCCCCTTTCACGCTAAACACAGCGTGAAAAGGGGCCTTATTCACAAGGCAGCGTTAAGCCACATTAAGTGGCTTAACGCTGCCTTGTGCATAAGGCAAGGCCCCTATCGCCACCAAAATGTCACTGAAAATGATATTGTGGTGGCGATAGGGGCTTGTGAATAAGCCCCCATGTCTCTGTAAGGTTGGTGTGAAAGAACCATAACAAAGGTGATACATTTTACCTTCACCAAGGTATTCTAATTTCGTAAGTGTTTTAACTATCACAGTGTCACAGCCATATCTTATTACAGCTTCGATTAAATGTCAGATTTTCTAGAAATGTTGTTTTCAAACATTATCATCTGCCATATAATTTCAAGCCTCAAAAGAACAAGGCATTCTTCATCAAACTGTTTGACCCCCACAGAATATTTCATAAATAACTGATGTAAATACAAAGGCACTTCCTTGCAATCACTTGAAAAGTCCCAGCCATCAAATCACAAAGATGACTCCCTTACTATGAATCATGTATCAAATACAAATTATTTTTTAAATTATAACTGCCTTTAATCCCGCCTTTTTTTTTCAATTCTTCAGACCACTTTGGTTCCCCTTGTTCACCTCCCCTTTGTAAATGAACACACCACCAGATTGACATGTACTTAGCTATAGAAGACACTCTCAAACAAAGCTCTCTCACAAATTGCTGGATGCCTTCATTTCTGTAGCCCTGCTCTCCATACCAAAATATTGAATTTTATTAAACAAATCTTTGATTTAATGAGCCCTAAAAGGGTGAAAATATAGAAAACTAGAAAAGGTATGTCAAGGTTAGAATAGCCTTACATTTTTATCTCAATCATAATCCATAAGAAAAGATGCTGAAGTCACCTACCAACAAAATGAAACTAAATATTTTCTAGAAAAGTGAAATAAATGTTTTCATTTTTCTAAGACGTAATAGATCATCAATCCTTCAAATGCTTTGAGTTTTCTTTTACGTTCACAACACCTTGATTTTGCTTTGACCCTTCAACAAAGTAAGCTCTAACCAAAATTAATAATAAATTAAGATCAATTAATCACTTTCAGGAACATAGCTGAAAGCATAACTGATTTTGGTAACCAGGAGAGAAGATTCTACATGGGCGCAGTACTCTTGCCACGGGAATGTACACAGAACAATTGTAACGAATTACCGGTGCTCCAACAGCAGAAAAGATTGGTTACCAATTCAATCTTATCTTTTCCCTCAACCGAAGGGATACTAATTCCATTAAAGACTACAGTGAGCACACAAAGTAAACTTTATAGTCCGTAATATATTGAAAAAGTCCAAAAGGGTCTTAGTCCAAGATCATGGTGTGCATTCAAATTTTTCAGTTCTCAAAAAGAAGCCTGGTATCGGTCTCTAGACACAGCTAGATGTCAGGTTTTCACAGCATAAACATCCAACATAAACAGCCTACACGTGTTTCGTTGTGCGGTGTAAAACTCACTTGACTTCTTCAGGGCTGCAATCCCAAGAAAAACACAATTACTCTACTGTTTAACATATCATGCCTGAATTATAGGAAAGAAGGTCATACACCAAGTACAGATAAAAAGACCCATAACCAAGTTATAATCGAAAACATGTGAAAAAGATAAAAACATGTCACTGAGGTTGTGAGTATTAGAGAGCAGAAGATACACTAACCAAATAATCCAAGTTCACCTGATAAAAATTCTTATTATAATTCAAATAAGTATGATGACCAAGCCGCATGAATTCTTTAAGGTCAGAATCCTGTAGTACACAAAAAGTTCAAAAAGTAAAAGGCAGCATCCCAAATCTCAGCTAACACTTCTAGATCTGGTCTATCTGAATCAAATATTCACCTTGTGGCTTCGTAAATCCTTCTTTGCAAGTCCACGTCCTTTTTCATGTACCATGCGTACTATTCTTCTGTCAAAATATACTGTCCTTTAATTCTAATAGAACAACAAAACAAAGAAATATATTGAAATTATATATAGTAGTACTTACACCCCAAATGTAGTGCTAAAAGTAACCTTCCCACAGAAGTTACTTGATAATCTCACCTAGAGTAATATAATTCATAAGAATTTTTATTAGGTGAACTTGGATTATTTGGTTAATGTATCTTCTGGTCTCTAATACTCACAACCTCGGTGACATGCTTTTATCTTTTTGACATGTTTTTGGTTATAACTCGCTTTTTATCTGTATTTGGTGTATCACCTTCTTCCCTATAATTCAGGCATGGTATGTTAAACAGTAGAGTAATTGTGTTTTTCTTGGCATTGCAGTCCTGGAGAAGTCAAGTGTGTTTTACACCGCACGATGAAATACGTGTTGACTGTTTATGTTGGATGTATATGCTGTGAAAACCTGACATCTAGATGTGTCTAGAGACCGATACCAGGCTTCTTTTCGAGAATTGGAAAATTTGAATAACCACCATGATCTTGGACTAAGAGCCTTTTGGACTTTTTCAATATACTACGGGCTGCACAGTTTACTTTAAGTGTGCTCACGGTAGTCTTTAATGTAAATAACTGAAAGCATAATTCTTTATCCTGATCCACGCGTGTTTACAATTTACAGGTTTTTCCTTTGCTCAGATATATTCCCCAGAAGTGTCCAAAAGACCCATAGTTGCCGCACTTGATCCTAAACTGTTCACTTTAATCAATGGTGTTGGGTTAAAAAACCTGCCAGTCATAAAGCTGCATACACCTCCTTGAGTTTGGTCCTCTTCACTTCCAGTTGTTTATCTTAATTTTTAGGAGGGCATAGTGAATGATCAAGAAATGTAAAGCATCGTTGAGTAATTCAATACTTGCAGTTCCTGTGCTGGGTCCAGGTCTGAAGCCAAGTAGAGGTTATTATGGAGTTCATTTTCTGCAACTATTTGTTTTAGTTTTACTTCTGCTTAGACTTCTAGACCTTGGGCTAGAAGAGGGAGGTTAGAAACTGGATTAAAATGGTACATCCACTGCAGCTCAGTTCCTTGTTTTTTTTTAACAAAGGTAAAAACAGGGCTGTTTTTAGAAAGTTTAATACTTCTCATTGGGTTGAAGATGGCATTAATCATGTCTGAGCACTCGAATGTAGATTATGATGAGTTTAGTGTGGTGTGGATGACATGGCTATTATTCAAAAACAACAAGAGAGTAAGGGCAAAGAATAACGGAACCACTCTTATTCCCCTTGAGTCAAGTATAAATATAACAACAAAAGAGTGTGTCCTAAGAAGAAGAAATGCCAGAAGAAGGCGTCACTACAGAATGGTAAAAGAACCCTCACTCACCGACCTAGTCGGTGACATGCTTCATCATAGGGTTCCACCAGAGATACCGAATGTATCTTTGCTGTGCTACGACGCTTCAATTATAGCGGAGCGTGTTGTGAATCCAAGGTGTTGTGTGAAAAAAATATGGTGAAATTTAAAAGAGGGGGCCTTTATCCACTCAACAATTTTATTTAGCGGAATCAAAGGCTCCTATTAAAAACAAGTGAAAAAATGGATGTCCCTAACTGGAATTAATTTGTCCAGTTACATCCAAACAAAGTGCATATGGTCAACATGTTTCAGCTTCTAGTAATTATTTTAACGAAGCTTTCGTCAGGACCTAAAGGAAAAACACCACGGCGGTATAAGCACGCTAAGACGCTGTGGCGTTTGTAGTGTACCAAAACTCACGGTTTGTGTAGAAACCTTCAAGTATTTCTCGGAAGGTCACAAAGTCTGAAAAGGATAAATGAGGATATATTCATTGTAAATACCATCTCATTACAAATGAAGCAACCCAAAATACTGACATCTATTGCTAACATTCATACAACAAGTGAAAGGAGGGTCTAAGGGAAAATAATTTAAAGACCAACCCAAGTCCAAATCCCCTATTCAAACTAATGCTACTACAAAGAGGGACCGGGGGTCTAAACAGGAGCACAGTAGGTGATGTGTCTGCTAACTGAAGGTCTTCTTTTATCCCTGGCAATCCGAGCTGAGAATGATTGCCATCAAATTATATCAAGTGATAGAGCTAAATTGTCAAGCCCTGTAAGTCATTGTTATCACGTGGTAATCTGCCACATCCCTGAGGGTGACCGTTAGAACGTAAGGGTCTCCTCCGTGGCGAGCTCAGGTGCTCTCCGTGGATGCCATTCCCCACCAAGGCAAACAATTCATGCCATCAAATGTGCAAAATAACATAGAAAAACTATGAAAAAACTAGTATGATAATTGGTTTATCTCCTTGTAGGTGATGATTGCATCCCGCATATGAAGGCTTCGCACCAATCGAGGTTGTATGGTTTTCTTACAGTGCTTAGAATTTTCTTTGGTTATTATGCAGTAGCTTCGATTTGGTCCTGATGAAAGCCTGGATCACTTCCACTTAGGCTGAAACATGTTGACCTCAGAGAAGGAGTCACAGTGCTCTACTATGAAGTAATAGCAGGAGCTCCTGATTTAACTCCTTCAGATTTTATTAGGTGTGAGGAAAGAGATATTGTTCTAACATCTTTTCTCATAACCTTTTTATTTTTTACCGCACTGCACCACATAGTTTTTTCATAGTTTTTCTATGTTATTTTGCACATTTGATGGCATGAATTGTTTGCCTTGGTGGGGAATGGCATCCACGGAGAGCACCTGAGCTCGCCACGGAGGAGACCCTTACGTTCTAACGGTCACCCTCAGGGATGTGGCAGATTACCACGTGATAACAATGACTTACAGGGCTTGACAATTTAGCTCTATCACTTGATATAATTTGATGGCAATCATGCTCAGCTCGGATTGCCAGGGATAAAAGAAGACCTTCAGTTAGCAGACACATCACCTACTGTGCTCCTGTTTAGACCCCCGGTCCCTCTTTGTAGTAGCATTAGTTTGAATAGGGGATTTGGACTTGGGTTGGTCTTTAAATTATTTTCCCTTAGACCCTCCTTTCACTTGTTGTATGAATGTTCTTGAGCAGCTTTCTGGCTGCGGGTCTGTTTCATAAACTACACTAGTTGGTAGTTTGATTCCACACAAGGTCACTGGGATTTTCCATTACTGCTCTCACCTTTTTACCTTCTCTTTAGACCTTTTTCCTGTTTGGGTGTCTCAGGACGCGTTTACTTTGACCTATAAAGATGGCAGAATTCAGTGGCTTAGCATACGATGATACAGTATATCAGGCGATTTTAGACAACATGCCAAGTATTTTGGACATAGCTAGTACTTCCGTGCCGGATACTAGTAATGACTGGGGTAAAGTTTTGCTCTTAAAAAAATCTCACTCACGGGCCTCTATACATGGCGCAATAATGGCGGAATATTTACGAGCCAACTGTGCCCCTCCAGGCTTGATAGTAAACAATGCACCAAGACTGTTTCTAGAGGACAAAACCTTCCGAAAGGATTGGTCATTGATAGCGTGGCGGTGCACGAGAGATTGGCTAATCTTAATAATTAGTACCGCTAAACGAGTTGCAGACTCTATCCTTGTAGAGATACAGGTATTGGAGGCGCAAATTAAAACCACTGTGACAGCAACCCTTTTTAAAAAGAACCTGGAAGAATCGAATAAGAACAATAAAGAGTTCAAGGACTCGATATTAATGGCCAAAATTGAAAAGTTCAAAAAGGACTTAGCAAAATTCAAACATGAGAAAGTATATCCTTATACGAGTGAAGACTACTCACCACCAGAATTCAGGAGCAATGGTAAAAGATATGGATCAACTTATTCTGGATCCAGCTCTGAGGATTTCTCGAGTGATACTGAGGAACCCACCAATCAGCGCCCTAGAATGAGAGGTAGAGGGCGAGGTTCGCGACCGTTTAATCAACGAGGTCCCTATAATCCACATTTTCAACAATGGTGGCAACCACCACCTCCTTGGGGTTTTCAAACACCTATGTTCCCTACCCCCATGACACCTTACCAAGCGACATATGAGGACCAGTCTTTTTTAGGCTATGGCCCTCCAAGGCCAAGAGGCAAAAGAAGAAACCCACAGGCCCAGGTCCATTGGGAGCCAAGCACTGGCCCACACACAGGGACCAGGAGCAACACAAGGAGAAACTCCGCTCAGACAGGCCCATAATAGAACCTAGTCTAGTAGTGAATTTGAGTAGACGCACCCTAGCCGAAGATGAAGAACGGGTGCTAAATAGAGGTCTAGGTTTCGTCACAACATCTGACGGCGATCCTTTCCAAATACAATGCGAGCTTGCCAAGTTTTTCCGAAAAATCAGGCTGCACTACTTCTTCCAGGGAAAAGAGACGACCACTACAGAGGATAGTGAACGGAACACTGGCTTAAGAACCAAATCAACGTTCAATCCTCCTAGTCATGCGGTCCCACCACAAGTCTTAGTCTTTGAAAATACAGTCAGAAGTGAGATCAGTGATTTATGCACTCAACGCAACCACAGTTACAAGAACTTATCACGATCGGAACAGCTGGCTCTCCAAACTTTAGCTAAAGATGAAGATATTATCATTAAGCCGGCGGACAAGGGCGGGGCTATAGTCATCCTAAATGCTGATGACTATAGAACTGAATGCCTTCGCCAATTACACGATGCCAATTCATACAGGCTATTGCATGATGACCCTACGAATAGATTAAAGACAACTATTCTTGAATGCAGTGAAGAGGCGCTCAATGAGGGATGGATCACAGCACAGGAAGCTCAATTTTTAACAACTGCATTTCCTGTCATTCCCTATTTTTATATCCTCCCGAAGATACATAAAGAGCAAAGACCCCCACCCGGAAGACCTATCATCTCGGGCCAGGGCTCTATTCTAGAGCCTCTGTCAACTTTTGTTGACTTTTTCTTGAGGCCCATAGTACAACAGATGCCGACGTATCTTCAGGATACCAAAGATGTACTGAGACTATTACCAACAATTGAATTTGATGAGGAAAAGGACTACTTGGTCTCTTTTGACGTAGAGTCCCTTTATACTTCCATTCCTCAGGATGAAACTTTGGAGACCATTATGTCCATTTTAGAGCGCACTGATCTACATTCCATAACCCCAGTTCATTTCATTATGACACTGGCACGCCTGGCCATGAAAGAAATTTTTTTTAAATACGAAGACTCCTTATACTTGCAAACCTCCGGGACAAGTATGGGAAGCGTCTTTGCGCCTAGTCTGGCGAATCTTTATGTGCATGCATTCGAACAGGACCACGTCCTAGCTCCCACCAATCCATTTTTTGCATCGATTCGCTTGTGGAAGCGATACATTGACGATGTCCTGGTTGTTTGGCGTGGAGACCTCGACTCCATCTCCGAATTCCATCAATGGCTGAATGCACAAAACGCTTTCCTCAATTTCACAATGGAAGCGAACAAAACCAGATTGTCATTTCTTGACTTGTCCATTTTTGCAACATCTCATGGGCTAGAGAGTGAGATTTACAGAAAACCGATGGCGAGAAACTCACTCCTTAGATATGATAGTCAGCACCCGAAGGCACTTAGAGATAATTTACCTTACGGGCAATTTCTTCGAGTGCGGAGAAACTGTTCTACAACGGAGGGTTTCAAAACTCATACCAAGTTGTTGATTACCAATCGCTTGGAAAGACATTACCCTCAGAGGCTGATCAGACGCGCCCTCAAGAGAGCTGCCAATAATCATCGTGAGTCTCTTCTAGAGCTTCCAATGCAAAAACCTCCTGTAGAAAGACTCACTTTCGTACACACTTTTAGTACACTTTCAAACCAAGTACAGAAGTGTATTAGACACCATTGGCGCTTACTGAATTCAAGCAAAGACAAGATTCCTCTTCCCTTGTTTGCATTTAAAAGAGGAAGTAATATCAAGGACAAATTGGTTCATACACGCCCTAAGACACCGTTACCTAGACAATTGGGTACGCTCTGGGGCTTACCGGCGGCCACCGGCCACCATCCCTGTGGCGAATGCTCAATCTGTTCGCAAACTTCACATTCAACGACCATTGATATAGGAACTGTCAAACCTTGGAATCAGTATTGCTTTACCAATTGCAACAGCAGTAATCTGATTTATTTGATCACTTGCCCGTGTAGAATTAACTATGTCGGGATGACAACTCGAAAGGTCAAGGCACGGATGTTGGAGCACAAAAGCACCTTTAGATGCAAGAAGCTCACCACTAAACTCATGAGACATTTTAATGAACATCATGGACCAGAAGAGTTTAAGTGGACAGTTCTTGAAAAACCGATTATACCCTCATCTGTCAGCGACATATCCAGATACCTATTTGTGAAAGAGCAGAAATGGGTGTACAGACTACATAGTGACACTCTAGGCTTAAATGACGATATTCCCTGGGTTAATTTGTAGCCAGGCCCAATTGAACTCTACATACTTGACGACAGAACCCTTCACTGATTTGACTTTGATAAACAACACTTGGGGACATCATTTGGGGAGAAGGCTCACACCAGGCGTAGTTTTTCATCCCCTTTGCCATCCCCTGTTTTAGCGCTACATCACTAAGTTGAGTATAATAGATGTTGCGACCATCACACTGACCCAATGTTAACCACTCACCAGTTTTTTCCACACATCTAATGATATGTGGAGACGTACACGCATTATCATGCAGATAGTTCCCTTAGACAAGAGTTGAAGTCTAGGGTGGCTTTTAATGTAATGAGAACATGAAGCAGAGCACGCCCTGTTTATTATCACAAGCTAACCAGGGGCGCTTTAATACAAATTACTGCCGATCAAGACAGCCTTTCCCACCATTTTTCAACTGCCATTGGGAGAGATGCGTGCACTATTACCGTTTCTAAATACATTCTTTAGACAACAGGGCACCTCAAGACCTAACGTTAGGCTTTGGTGTGAGATGACTAATAGAACTACAGGGCGATCACGCGTGACGTCACTTTGTAGTCCAGCGGCGCCGCTTTGAGTGTGACTGAGCGTGCGCCTCTTCCAAACTACAGATGAGACGCGTGTGACGTCATTTTGTAGTTCGGCGCAGCTGCTCCGTTACCTACAGGAGCGCGCGTTTTTTCGCAACCGGATGCAGTGGTATCACAATACGGGGTATTTAAATCGCAGATGCTGTAGATTTCGGTGCCTCCTTCCCTGAACTCGGCGGGAGTCCCGAGGTACCGACGGACAGGTCAGTGCATGCATACTTTTGGGAGATTGTTTATTGAGCCAAGGACACGTATTTCCAGTTGATGGTCCTTGTATCCAGCAGTCTTGGAGAAGTAGTTTAGAATACATGCTCTAATTATAGTTGCAATGAAGATACTTTTTTCGCCGCTGTACAGAAGCGATGTAGTTAGACACTGAGTCAATGTATAACAAGCTAATTTTGAGATTTTGAGCGATGCTAAGTTTATTAAGCCACAATACACCGATAGGTTAGCCATGAAGATCTAGTATTACACAAGAGGCACACAGCGAGGAGAGTTTGCGACTGCGCTTCCTTTGTATAACATTAGTAGTCTCGATTAATATGGTTCTATGACATCTGACTGGTTTTTGTTCTTGTTTTGAAGAGGGTTAAGTTGGGAAGCACAATTGGTATTTAACCCTGATGGACCCTATACTTTGGATGGGGTTTCCTTCGCTGTTTAAGCCTGAACCTGGCTGAAGAGCCCATTCTTCTTCTTTATTTTCCCCTGTTTTACTGTAGAGCGGGGCCTCATCTATACCCGAGGAAGGTTCCAGGGAGGTGAGGTTTGGACCTTGAACTATCAGGGTAAGCGGACACATCTGAGCGATTTAGGACGTATTAATATGCCTGTTGGTCTCTGATGCCCTATATAGCACAAAGTATGATAATTGGTTTATCTCCTTGTAGGTGATGATTGCATCCCGCATATGAAGGCTTCGCACCAAGCGAGGTTGTATGGTTTTCTTACAGTGCTTAGAATTTTCTTTGGTTATTATGCAGTAGCTTCGATTTGGTCCTGATGAAAGCCTGGATCACTTCCACTTAGGCTGAAACATGTTGACCTCAGAGAAGGAGTCACAGTGCTCTACTATGAAGTAATAGCAGGAGCTCCTGATTTAACTCCTTCAGATTTTATTAGGTGTGAGGAAAGAGATATTGTTCTAACATCTTTTCTCATAACCTTTTTATTTTTTACCGCACTGCACCACATAGTTTTTTCATAGTTTTTCTATGTTATTTTGCACATTTGATGGCATGAATTGTTTGCCTTGGTGGGGAATGGCATCCACGGAGAGCACCTGAGCTCGCCACGGAGGAGACCCTTACGTTCTAACGGTCACCCTCAGGGATGTGGCAGATTACCACGTGATAACAATGACTTACAGGGCTTGACAATTTAGCTCTATCACTTGATATAATTTGATGGCAATCATGCTCAGCTCGGATTGCCAGGGATAAAAGAAGACCTTCAGTTAGCAGACACATCACCTACTGTGCTCCTGTTTAGACCCCCGGTCCCTCTTCGTAGTAGCATCTATTGCTAACATGCAACTTAATATGAAGCAATTAGATTTTAAACAAGTCGAGACCGACTTTAGATTTGTTTGACACAACACTACATATATGTTATGTTTGCTAACTAATAAGGCAATACTAGCCCTCTCCATACCAAAGGTTACTCCAATGGTAGAGTATGCAGTTATTCTGAACCGAACTGATTTTTTGTAGAAACAACAATTTTATGCATTAGTTTACAATAGCTCAAAGTAATGGCAGAATAATTAAAAATAATAATAATGGAGAACAAAAGGACTTACACTACAGATATGTAGACTTAGCTCCTTAAGTACTGCCGGGCGGCGGGAGCCTCGTAAAAATCTATGAAGGTATCAAAAAGGAAGAGAAACTTAGTCGCGTCTGAATAAACAGAAACGATCCCACAGTGCTACCAATATTATCCGCACTTACTTAACAGAGGATCAACCGCCAGCCTTTCCACCTAAAAGGTCCCAGCAGACCTGGAGATGCAATACTCTCCCAAACTGGAACTAAAATACTCTCCCGGTTCTCTCAACTCGCGCCGAAATCGGGAGAACACTTCCGGATTTGCGCAAAGAATACTTCCGGGTTTGCGTGAATCACAAGACATGAATGCCACCAGGGAAAAAAACTGGAATGCTAACCCTTGGTAGCGTTCAGTCTTCAAAAACTTTATTCACACAGACAAGGGAAAGTAGCTGGATAATTACCCAGCAAAAGTCCGTTGATAGCACATAGCACATGGACTATAAAATACCAGAATAATAACTAAAGGCAAAGGGTGCGCCAATGTTAGTTAAAAAAAATATATATATATTTATTTTTTTTGATGATAAGCATGTATTTATGAAATACATTCGATCTCAGCAAACTAACACTTTGGAAAAAAAGAATAATCTGAACATCAATAGGTGTCACGATATTAAAAGATGTTATAAATCTGTACAGGCACACGAAAATTACATGCTCCCACAACCTCATGAGAAAAGCAATCTATTGATTTTAACTTGAGGCTAGTCTAAGTACTACTAGGAAAAGTAATAGAAGTTAAGAAACTCAGCATCTCATTACTGAACCCCACGCAAGTAAGTGCGGATAATATTGGTAGCACTGTGGGATCGTTTCTGTTTATTCAGACGCGACTAAGTTTCCCTTCCTTTTTGATACCTTCATAGATTTTTACGAGGCTCCCGCCGCCCGGCAGTACTTAAGGAGCTAAGTCTACATATCTGTAGTGTAAGTCCTTTTGTTCTCCATTATTATTATTTTTAATTATTCTGCCATTACTTTGAGCTATTGTAAACTAATGCATAAAATTGTTGTTTCTACAAAAAATCAGTTCGGTTCAGAATAACTGCATACTCTACCATTGGAGTAACCTTTGGTATGGAGAGGGCTAGTATTGCCTTATTAGTTAGCAAACATAACATATATGTAGTGTTGTGTCAAACAAATCTAAAGTCGGTCTCGACTTGTTTAAAATCTAATTGCTTCATATTAAGTTGCATGTTAGCAATAGATGTCAGTATTTTGGGTTGCTTCATTTGTAATGAGATGGTATTTACAATGAATATATCCTCATTTATCCTTTTCAGACTTTTTGACCTTCCGAGAAATACTTGAAGGTTTCTACACAAACCGTGAGTTTTGGTACACTACAAATGCCACAGGTTAGGATAAGCCTTAGCGTGCTTATACCGCCGTGGTGTTTTTCCTTTAGGTCCTGACGAAAGCTTTGTTAAAATAATTACTAGAAGCTGAAACATGTTGACCATATGCACTTTGTTTGGATGTAACTGGACAAATTAATTCCAGTTAGGGACATCCATTTTTTCACTTGTTTTTAATAGGAGCCTTTGATTCCGCTAAATAAAATTGTTGAGTGGATAAAGGCCCCCTCTTTTAAATTTCACCATATTTTTTTCACACGACACCTTGGATTCACAACACGCTCCGCTATAATTGAAGCGTCGTAGCACACCAGAGATACATTCGGTATCTCTGGTGGAACCCTATGATGAAGCATGTCACCGACTAGGTCGGTGAAAGAGGGTTCTTTTACCATTATGTAGTGACTCCTTCTTCTGGCATTTCTTCTTCTTAGGACACACTCTATTGTGGATGACATGGCATCACATTTAAATATAGAAGAGATTCTTTTGGCTCGCTATATCTCTGTTATGGTTATCTGTTTGTAAATACAGACTAGCAAATCCAGAAAGGAAGCTGTGACTGTTGTTTAGTGTCGATGTAAGTGGTAAATTCTTCCAGTTTTCTGCTTTCTGCATTCCATTATAGACATATGTCACCATTGTATCTTAGTCATACAAGGGGTTTGATACTGTAAGTAGCAAGCAAAAGGTCCTCTATTTTGTCCATGGGGATGTACACACAGGGCGGAGTCATTTAATTGGCTATACAAGGTTCCTTTTTCTTCAGAAAGTGTTTACCATTAGATGTAAATTTGGTGTTTGCAAGGAAAATTCCTGCTAAGAATTTTGATACTATGATATTCAGATAATTCCATAAGGCTATAATTATCTGGCATATTAGTTTACAGAGATATAACATCAAATGTAGCTAGGATTATGCCACAATGAATCTTGTAGGAGTGTGTTAGTGTCGAATAGGTATTTGGGCTACTAACTTCAAAGCTGGGTACAACCACCAATTCTATAAACTCATTCTGGTTAGGTAACAACAGAGTTGTGAGAAAGTGGAATATTAGTTGAGAGGAGGGGGGAGTACTAAAACAGGAAAAAGTAGCTAGTGCAACACAATAAAAATCCCACTCCAATTTACAAAAATAGAGTAAAATGAATTTAATGAAAAAATATACAGCAAACTGACAAAAATGGAATGTAGGTAATAGCGGAAATGATTTTAGGAAGTCTTAAGTCAAAATAGCAAAAAGAACAAATGATGGACGGAATGCTGAACAATGCAAACACTCATCCCTAGTCACAAAGATCTGGGTTAAATCCCAGTTCAGGCTGGGCTGTTCCCATAGGAAGCAGGGTCAAGACTGATTTGCATATGGCTGGGTTCAAACTGGAATCTCATGGGGAGCAAAAAAATGATGGATTTAGGCCCAGATCTCTGTACTGGAGTGAATGTATGACATTGCTCTGCATTCTGTCCATCAATTGTTCTTTTTGCATTTATCACACCGAGTGTGACGGGTATGCCCAGACGTGGGTCCCGTGCTCTCCATGCCACTGTAGTCAAGCTAGCCTGGCTGATGAGGGGTGATACCCCGAAACCGGTCCTAGGATGCTTGTTTCCAGTCCAGGGAGGACCTGGCCTGGCAGTTCGGGTTGGAATGTTCCCATAGGGAGCAGGGTCAAGACTGATTTGCATATGGATGGGTTCGAACTGGAATGGCATGGGGAGCAAAAAACAATGGATTTAGGTCCAGATCGCTGTACTGGGGGGAATGTATGACAACGTTCTGCATTCTGTCCATCAATTGTTCTTTTTGCATTTGTCACGCAAAGTGGGACGGGAATGCCCAGACGTGGGTCCCGTGCTCTCCATGCCACTGGAGTCGAGCTAGTTGGCGGATGAGGGGTGAAACCCCGAAACCGGTCCTAGAATGCCTGTTTCCAATCCAGGGAGGACATGGCCTGGCAGTTTGGGCTTAACTGTTCCTATAGGGAGCAGGGTCAAGACAGATTTGCATATGGCTGGGGTCAAACTGGAATGGCATGGGGAGCAAAAAAACGATGGATTTAGGCCTAGATCTCTGTACTGGGGTGAATTTATGACATTGTTCTGAATTCTGTCCAATATATTGTTCTTTTTGCATTTGTCACCCCGGGTGGGACGGGTATGCCCACACGTAGTCCCCATGCTTTCCATGCCACTAGAGGCAAACTAGCCTGGCTGATGAGGGGTGAAACCCCGAAACCGGTCCTAGGATGCTTGTTTCCAGGCGAGGGAGGACCTGACCTGGCAGTTCGGGCTGGACTGTTCCCATAAGGAGCAGGGTCAAGGCTAATTTGAAAATGGCTGGGTTCTAGCTGGAATGGCATAGGGAGCAAAAAAACGATGGATTTAGGCCCAGATCTCTCTATTGGGGTGAATGTATGACATTATTCTGCATTCTGTTCATCAATTATTCTTTTTGCTTAAGTCAAAATAGCACCTAAAAGCGTAAAGCACCAATTACGGTTTTCTGGTCAAACTAGATCGGGTCCAAGTCGGAAGTTAAGGCCAACAGTGAGCTACTGCTGGTCAGGTAAAAGGACTGGGTTTGTCCCAATGGAAAGTTTACTTTCTAACTTAGAAGATTTTCTGGAGAAAGGTCCTTATCAGCAGGTTGGGCTGCAGGCTAAATCAGACAGAGAACTCCACAATGGTGGCCTGCTGAAGTGCATATCCTCAGTGGCAGCCTCTGCTCTGGCGGTAGCTGTTGCGTGTTCGTAATTGACAGCGGGTTGGCTCCCAGGGAGATCTCTTTGGTGGTCGCATGCTGTTTGACATCAGCCTCAGTAAAGCCCCTCTACATTCTAAAATTTCTGGAATACCTTCAGCAGGGAGAACCTGCAAGTTGAGTTCGAAGTGCAGGTCAACTTGGTGGCTGCAGATTTCGGTGTCAGTCCTGGTCTCCTCTGATTCTCTGAATGAAAGGTTGTGAAAAGGTTTTCAAGTGTCTTGTTTTGCAGGCTTTAGGGTCAGAGGAGTAAACTCTAACAATACCCAAGGTTCCAGGGCCTAGTGGGCAGCAGTTGGGGTTGAGGACTCAATCTCCTAGAAACCACCAACAGTTGGAACAGGTCAGGTTAGTTTTTGAAAAGTAGGCTTCTTGTAGCTTTTGTAGCACTGTAGCTTAACATGAGGTCAGTTGACTGAACCTTGGGGAATATTTCTTGGTCTTGGTACATGTGGGAACTGGTCCAGCCCTTGGGGTTTCTCTCCATAGGTTCGACCGCAGTTGCAGTCCTTCTTCTGTCTTCTACGTGTCCAGAAGATTTATGCCTGGCAATAGCATGTGGTTGTTTGAGACTCCCTGATAAATAAGGAAAAGGTTCCCAGGGGCAACCTAACCGACTATGAAATAATTTCCTGAGGGTTTGGCCCTAAACACTCCCACATGGCAGAACCTTTCTTCCCCTGGGGAGAGGTCTGGGCACATCCCTGAGGTGTGTTTAGGGAAATGAGAAACTTCCCCTGCAAACCAGTTCAGAAATAGGTTCCCCCCACTGGGATTGGTGCCATTCTGCCTACCTGGGCAATTGAAAAGGAAGGCCTAGGTGTGAGTTATACAGATACAGACAGTTGACAGTTGTCAGAGGATGCTGCTTTGTTTTGATGTCTTTTCTAAATGATTGAATAGGTGTTTTTAGCCAGGATGAGGTTGTGGTGTATGGCTGGTGTATAGTGTGGGTTATAAATGCTCGTGGATGGGGTTCGTTAGTAGTATGAAGGAATGTTGAAGAGAGTGTGGTCAGTTTGTATGAACAATGGTCTGATTGGTTGGATTGAAAATGTTTTTTATTGTCACTTCTTTATAAAGTTTTGATGTATATTCAAAAGTAATTTCTTTGAATTAAAAAGATATAAGAATGTTGAAATAAATTGGAAATAATTTAATCATAGAAAAGGGTTGTCATAGACTTTATTTCTATGCACCAGTGAATGAAGGTTTGATGCAATATCAGTATTGGCAATTTCTTGTTGTTTTGTTTATTCACAAGGCAGCGTTAAACCATGTTAAGTGTCTTACCGCTGCATTGTGAATAAGGCAAAGCCCCTATTGCCACAGGAATGTCGATAAAGGTGACGTTCCTGTGGCGATAGGGGCTTGTAAATATGCCCCTAGGTATCCTAACAGCCACATCTTTTTTAGGCTTAACATTTTTTGGTGCTGGATTGAAAAAGCGGTTAGTGATGAAAAAGTGCAGAAATATTACTGTAAGAGATTTACAATTTACTTGTCAGCTCATACTGTTGGCATGCAGGGAGCTCATACTATCTGTGTGTAGGTGGAGGTTTATAAAATACTGTTTTCCCCTTGGCAGCACACGCTTCCTGGAAATTCTTAGTTGTTGACACTCTTAGTTTGCAGCAGCATAGACAAGATTCCTACATGGTTCAGCTTGAAACGTATGCATTTTATCAAGAAATTCTAGTTAATTTGCAACTTCTAACAGTTAGAACACACATAATCCCCGATCACAAGCTGTGTCCTGAGGAATTCCAGTAAGGGATTCTTCTTGGCACAATTATATGGGGTCTGTTGTTCCTGCACCTTGATTTGCAAGGTGTGGGGACAATGGGTCCAGTTTTACCAGTCAGAAAATGCTAAAATTGCATTGGAAAAGAACTTAATAAAGAGTGAACTGCTTCCTTGGCCGCTGCACAACTGTGTGAATTAACTCGTAATTGCCCAGTACTGGCACAGTGTGACCGCACAATTCACTTGTTTATGGTGGCAGAGTTACCACTCCGCCAATATCGTTCAGTACTTACTCAGGACAAGAGTGCAATCTATAATGTGCTGCAATATAGGGGTAGAATTGTATCATCAGCAAGATTAGTGAATTGTGAAGTTGTAAACGACTTTGTTTGATGTATGTGAATTAATGGAAAAAAAAAAACTGACAAACCCCATTGGAGGAAACCAAATTATGGAAAAACAGTTTAAGGAAAGACAATTTTAAGGAAATACAAAGCAATCAAAAATTAAAGTAAACATTTTAAAGGACAGACAATTTTACGGAAACATTCACAATTGTACACTTAGCTGAAGATTAGGGGTGGTGAGGGTTTTTGGGGTTCGGGATGGGTGAGGTTTAGGGACAATGAGGATTTTTAAGGTTCAGGGATTGGTGGAGTTAGGTGTGGTGAGGGGGTTTCAGGGGTCAAGGATGGGTGGTGTGTAAGGATATTGAGGTTTTTTAGGTTTTACGGATGGGTGGAATTCATGGCCAGTGAGTGTTTGTAGTGTTCAGTGATGAGTAGAGTTTTGGGGTGGTGAAGGGTTTTTAGTTTTCAGGAATGAGTAGAGTTTGGGGTGATATTGGGTTTTAAGGGTTCAGGGATTGGAGAGAGTTACTAGTAATAAAGGGATTTAGGGTTCAGGGATGGGGATAGGGGAGTATAGAGGTGGTCAGGGACTTTAGGGGTCATTTCATGAATGGGTGGTTTTAAGCGGTTTTGTACGAGTGGAGTTTAGGGATAGTGAGGGGGTTTTAGGTTGTGGCTATGGATACAGTTTAGGAGTAGGAAAGGCTTTAGGGATTGAGGTATGGGTGGAGTTTAGGGATAGAAAGGATGTTTATGAATCTGGGATGGTTAGATTTTAGGAGTCAGGGATGGGTGGAGTTTATGTATGGGGCGAAATTATTAGGGGGCAGAAATGGATGGTGTTCTGAGGGTTCAGTGAATTAAAAACATCCAAAGTCATTGTCTGACAATATAAAAGATATACATCTGAAATAATGTCCCCTTGTGTAAGGATTGAAATAAATACCTTTGACAAAAAATGTTTCTGAAAGCAAGACATGCAACCGCTTCATTTACGCCTTAAAAATACTTATGAAGAAGCCAAATTCGAAGAAAACTCATTCTACGTATTGGTTTCTATGAAACGGTAAATGCCATTCATCTTGAAACTTTTCATCTTGAAACTTTTCACTTAACTGTTTAGTTGAAATGGTTTCTCAGGAATGGTATTCCGTTGAATAATTTTCCTATGGACTCACATACAACTATTATTCCAACACTTGTGTGCCCCTACCCAAGTCACTCAAATTTAGAATGCTTCACTGTGTGGCTTATCCCCAGCCTGCTGAAGGTCCTAGTGATGTAAGTCCTGGAAAACGCACTGCGTGGACTGGGCTTTCCAGGAGTTGAAGAATAAATTGTGTGTGGCTACTGAAGCTACTGCTTTTGCACTGTACCACTCAGTCCTAAAGGCAACTCTAAGAGGTAGTGACTAAAACTAGGGTAGTATTTATTTTTAATTTAATGCCCCATCCTTGGAATGTGTACCATCTGCCTTGAGGGCATTCAAGTTAAAATTCACCTCGGCAAAGCCAGAAAACCACATCTGCATTCGAAGTAGCTTCTTGACTTCGCCCAGCTTTGCAGGCAAAGGAAAACACTTCTCCCAACTCTGTGAGAGAGTTAATCTTGTCTGCTGATGTCTGTACTTATCTAAAGGTGGTCACATGTTGACATCTCAAAGGCTGACCCATCCCTCTGAAGTCAGCAAATTGATTATCATTAGAATGAGTCCTCTTGTTATTATAACACTTAGAAGAATGAAGCTCCATATAAAATACTGTGAAATATACTGTGAAACATTACATCAACATTGGATAACAGACTAGTCACCCAACAGATGGCTTCCATGCATGGCATTTGTATGTCTATTTGTCCACAGGAATGAACGCAGCATCCTGGAACCTACAAATAATTGTTCTATAAGCATTATCCATTGGAAAAGGTGTTGCATATGCCAACTACAATATAATGTTTGAAGTTCTTTTACAGTAGCTGTAGTAGCTATAGCAAAAGTGAGGCAGATGAAAAATGTGAGATCATATGGAGAATGGCAGTCCACTTCTGCATTATAATTTTATTAGCAAACTGAAATAAAAGGTCATGCCCAAGAAAAGCTTTGCTCTTGTTCACCCATGGTAAAGGAAATAACCTATGTAATCAGAGGAGTACAATGTAATTGAACAATGCAGTTCATTAAGTAGCAGCAAAACATTATTTATGTTATTATAGGACACCCTAGTTTGTTTTTGACTGAGGTAAATTCAAGGGAGGAGCAAACACACCTACAGCAACCTACAGATCTTCATTAAGTAAGTGCTTAGAGAAAGGTGGTCTAACTGTTGAATGGAAGCCATCACCCTTCACAGAGTGTAGTGATAGGGCACTCATATGCAATACAGCGCTACCCACTTCTGCTGCCACACCAAAGGATGGATCAGCATAACAGGCTCTGCTGTGGAAAACTTTAACCCCTTCCCTGCTCATGACGGAACCACTCCGTCATGAGCCACGGGTGCCGTGTGCTCATGACGGAATGGTTCCGTCATGCTGTGGCCGTTGGCGGCCGCTCCGCCCACGCGGTGCTAATTCCCCGCCTGTGCGGGCGATTAGCGCCGTGGGCGGAGTCATGACGGAACCACTCCGTCATGAGCACAGCTCAACCGTGACTCATGACGGAGTTGTTCCGTCATGAGCACGGCGCCACCGTAGTGCCCCCAAACCCCCCCCAGCGCTGCGGCGCAATTCCTGCCGCAGCCAAGGGGTTAAAGCTACAAAGTGTCTGGTCTAAATCTGGAAGGTGTGGTGACATGGCACTGACAGTTCTGCCTGTGACATTCTGGTATGTGATGTTGGAGTTCCATGGTGCCTATCCACAGCGAGTCGGACAAACAGATACCCTTCCTATTATGAGTCAACAGTTGACTCCATGCTTCCTCTGCCCATTAATGACATGTTGACTTGGACTAGATTGAAATAACCTTGTGGGTTACAAAATAATGGACTCAGCATTTTTCCTGTTGCACTAGCAGATAGTGATTGCACTTGTTTATATCAGACTACTTTTAATAATCCCTTTTATTCTATCATTACTGCCTTGCAGAAGAATATATTACTCTGACAAAAATATGGCATTTCTTCGATAATGAAAACTGGATTGTTTGTCTAGGATACACACCAGCAGTGTGTCCCGTCTTCTTAATGGGGTATTTTGGACACTTTGTATCTGCGGCCATCTGTGCTGTTTATTGTGCTTGAAAGGAAATATCCATATAGTTGTAGAAAAAGTTTATGGATTCTGAAGAGAAAAAGTCCTTCAGGATTCGGAACTAATGATCCAGATTACCACATCTCTTCCCAAAGACAATCTTGTCATGTCTTGTGGACATGCACCATGCAGGACAAAGTCCTCTCAGGTTCCTAGCCATGACCCTGGACTCCACTTCTAGCCCCATTGACTGGACCCTAAGTGTCTGATTAAAATTCTGGCGGTGCATGTCCAGGTCTGCCCACCACCGCACCACCAAACCAGTGGCCGGGTCATCTGCCGGATTAGGAGCTTCCTCCTGTCTGACTGGCTTTTTTGGGCGTTGCCATGGCAGTGCCTTGAAAAATGGGCACCACAATAGGAACGCCAAAAACAGTTCCTGCAAGGCATGCACTAGAAAGTCCATGCTGTGCAGGAACTGGAGTGCATACAGACAGGGGGAGACACATGTTGTGGCCCCCTGTATGCACCCAGGGCACAAAGGCACAAGGGGGCCCTACCTTTGTTTCTTCTCTGCCAGGGTTTTCATGAAAGAGGAACTGCCATAAAAACCATGGAGGAGAGGAAACTCCTAATATGCTTGGCAGAACTGCAGCGGTCCCGCAAAGCATATTGATGCCTCCTGACTGCCACAACACAACCAGGGAATGGAGGTTACCAGGCGGCTGTGGTGGGGCAATGGCGCCACTGCCACACCCCCAGGAGTTTGTTGGTCCGTGGACTGCCAGACTCGTAATTTAGCCCAAAGTAGGCAGAGAAGGAGGTCATTCCAGGGCAGCTTAGGACAAAAACCATATGGGTGGAAACAAGCTGTGACAGAAGTAGTGGAAGAAAATGTGACTGAAAGGGATCAATCTAATAAAGAATAGTTCAGGAAACTGACACGTCTAAGGTGTTGTCTTTTCCTTGTAGACCCACAACATTCCAAATCTCTTTGTAGCTCACTTTTGTATCACTTGCAATTTGATATGAGCTGTTTTTGCCTACACAGAGTTCAGTTTCTATGGCAATGCTTACGTTGATGTTAGGCTTAGTTTAGGAGAAGCACTGACACAGGTAGTTGAGGAGTTGGCCTAATGGCTAGGGCGGTCGACCTCGAATCTGGGAAACCGGGTTCGAGTCTCTGCAATGAAGCTGAACATCCTGTGATTCTGGGCAAATCACTTAATCTCCACGTGTCTAACAAAAATGAATGTGTCCTCATGTAACGCAACTGGTGCTATGTAAAGCTACGGGTGATCCCAGTGTGTGTATTTCTGAGTAACTTTGGGGTTCATTTGTGAGAAAGTTGACGTGTCTGCCTCCTTTGTTTCTGTTTCTTTGAGAATCTATTAATGCTTCTAATTCCCCACATTAAGAAGCAAAAGCTACAACCTCTATGACGTTCAGAACTTTAAGGTACATTTTTATTTGTAATTTGTTAAAATGTTATATTGCCATGAGGGTAATAAATTAGTTGATTGCTTAAAAACAATATTTCTCTGCGTTGGCACCTTGGCAATGGAAAGATCAGTCTCTGCGCCTTTTTAGTGTTATAGAACACTGGCAGCTGTTTCTTCCTGTGGTCTTAAACTTCAAATAAGGAAATTTGTGGTGAGTGGAGGTCCATTAATGGTTCATTTGCCTCCAGGGTGTGGATCCACATTATGATGGAAGAATTGGGACGTGGAAGATATGAGGAGGGAAGGGGTTATATTAGTTCTATATGAACACTCTGACAATTTGAAGCCTCCCCATTAATTATTTTGTCCTTGGATTTCAGGTATTGTAGAAGCCAATTTCTTTTATGGTGTAGAATAAACAGTCTTGGCTTTCTTTACCCCGCATCCTACATCTTGTATCCGTAGATAGTGTACTTGCAACAAAGGCAAAGACTGGTGCTATATGTCTGAGTTGTACTAGTAAAAGGACTCGACCTTCCTTACATCAGGGAACTCCGCAATGCCTGTTCATAGGTGCCACTTCATTCTCAATGGCGGACCTGCTGTCCTGAGCTGGACGGCATACCACCAGGGATTACCCTAGTGGGCTTGAGCCCTTAGAGGCAGGTTTTGGAATCCCTGGGCTTATGCTGGAGTCTCTGTCACTTGTACCTGCACTCGGAGATTAATTGCAGCTGGCACAGTGAGTAGGGAGTAGTGGATGGCAGGCAGTAGCGGCTAGCGTCTACGGAGAGAGGGGGCGGGCGTTTGTGCAAAAAAATACCTAAATACATTTTAAAAAATGTACTGGGCGAACGCGACGTCCTCTGCCTCAGACCTCCACAGGAACTGGAAGCTGGAGCTTGGAACTCCCTTGACCAACCAGGGCGCTGCTCTCATGCTGTGAGAGCAGCGCCCTGGTTGGAGGGAGCGCCCTCACTGGGCGCTCCACAGCGTCCTGGAGGCCTGCACTGACTCTAACCCAGCTGGTCTTAAGAAAGCTGCGTTAGAAATGTTTAAAATGTGCATGTGTGGCTTGTGTCTCAAGATTTCTGACCAAAAAAACGCACACACTTTAAACATAAGTGCATAGACAGCCCACCCTCCTCCCTGGTGCTGTCACTCAGCAACGACCCTGCCCCCTTCCTGATGGTTGGTTCGGGAAGGGGTTGAAAAATAAAATGGTAATAAATTACCATTTTATTTTTCATGCAGTTTTGGGGGGATTTTAAGTGGGGTGAGGCTGCTCTGCTCCTACGGAGGAGCCGCTCATGGCAGGGGCCTTTACGAGAGTGAGAGAAAGAGAGGGAGGGAAGGAAGAGGTAGAGAGAAAGGATCAGAGAGGAAGAAAATAGAGAAAAGAAAGAGAGAATGGATGGAAAGCGAGAGAGAGAGAGATAGAATGAGGAGAGGAAGGGAGTAGGGCTGGTTTGAAAAGCTTTCACCAGTAAAGGCCCTATAAGTGCTGTCCAGACACAAAACGAACTGATTAATCAGACGCATTTTTAGAGCGGCGGGTTTCTCCATTGTTAGGAAAAGTCGTTTCACCTGCCAACCAACTACGAATTCCCACATCCCAAATAAACACAGAATCGAAAGCAGCACAGACGTCAGCCCCTGAAATGAGTGCAGATTCCGCCAGGAAAAGCACGTTTCAGTGACACTCGTAGCAATGACCGCATTCCGTGGGGCTGGCACTCCTGGAAATTGTAAAGCATCGCCTGTTTCTCCTGCAGACCGTCCTGCCTGATTCATGTTCAAGTTTATGACTGTCTAGCAAAGTAGGTGCATGTGCCGAAGGCGAATAAACACGGTTAGTGAGGGGCACTGGACCCTCTTGTGAAATTTACTGCTTTTGAATTTATGACGGTCTTTATTCACACGCCAGCTCTCTGCGAGGGGAAACGCTGACGTGGCAGGAATCCCTTTTCTGTGCTCGCCTTGCAAGTCTGCATAAAAATGAGCACCAGTCAAATTTACGTTGAGGTTATATATTTAAACAAAAGTTTATATATCAAGTAATCACGTATTTAGTGCTTTGCTTGCTGTTTTACTTTGGTTTTTATAGCACATGGCAGAACCTTAGACACAATCACGTGATTTACACTAAATAATACATTTTATTTTTCCCATGTATCAAAATAGATAAATTAATAGATTGTTAGTCAGGAGCAACGCGGATTTCTGACACTGCAGACCCTTTCCCATGTCTGTCTTTTCCATCTTTCGTCTGCCGCATCAGTTCACTGTGCAGCCTCACTCATGTTAGTTCTTTTCTTGTAGCTGTACAAATAATTGAAACATTTTAAATATTTTAAATATATAGCACGCAATTTGTTTTTAAAAACGTCTGGGACCCAAATTGGAAATATTTATTCTGAGGCAAAGGATAGGATTTTCAGAACATTTCAGATTAACGGGATTGCATACACTGCCAAGGGGATTGACCAATTTTGGACCTCTGCAGACCCCGTTCTAGAGGGTGAGCCAGGTGGGCCAGGCCCACACAAGGGAACCCCGTGGCCCTATCAAGGCCCATTCAAAAGTAGAAAAGTGTCCGTTTGTATTTCTTTTTTAATATTTGATGTGTGTCTGCAGCATGTCCCCTCTCTTTCTTTATTTGCTCACAATGATATGGCAATTTCAATGTCAGTGAGGGGCAGATTTGCCGGTGTCAAGACTTTAATCTGTAAACTACCAATTGAATCTGTAAATCAGCAAGTGAAAGGGTAAACTACCAATTAAAAGGGTCAGAGAGTTCTCCTACCTGTCAGCCACTGTGAACAAATTTCCCCCATCCCAGGAACTCTGCAACACCCTGGTGGCTACTTCCACAACAAGATATCCACCATCTACAGTAAGTGCGATACCCTACCCACCAACCTCTACAGCCTCCTCACATTGGACAACGCCACCCACAATCCTTCGTTCACCACTTGCAAACAACTCACCACACAGAGCACCCTAGCCATCATGAACTTCATCCACTCTGGAGCACCCATGGACCCCTGCCCCCACTGCTTCTTCAACCTCTGGGACAAGGAAATCAGCGGCAAACTCACCTCCATCCTCAATGCATCCATCACCTTGGCCACCTTCCCCAATCAATGGAAGCATGCAGAAGTCAGACCCCTTCTCAAGAAACCCTTCACTGACCCCAGAGAACTCAAGAACTCCCGCCCCATCTCTCTGCTCCCTTTCCCTGAAAAAGTCCTCAAGAAGGCCATCAACCAACAGTTCACTGAACACCTGGAGAACAACAACCAGCTAGAAACCTCCCAGATCGACTTCAATGCCAATCACAGCACCACGACTGCCCTGATCACTGCCAACTACGACATCAGAACCCTCCTTGACTGAGGAGATACAGCAGCCTTAATCCTCATCGACCTCTCAGCATGGTTCTGCACTGTATCCTACCACAACCTCATCAAGAGACTCTGCCACATCAGGATCCAGTGAGACACCCCAAACTGGATCGCATCCTTTCTCACCGGATGAACCAGAGAATCTGCCGACATCCCTTCAATTCAGAACCCAAGAGCATCATCTGTTGCGTCCTGCAAGGTTCATCTCTCAGTCACATCCTATTCAACACATACATGAGACCCCTGGCTGACATTGTCAGAACCCATGACCTCAACATTATCTCCTATGCAGACAACACCCAGCTCATCCTCTCGCTCTCAGAAGGCCCCATCATCACCTGGATCAACTTTCACAGCGGCATGACGAGCGTCTCTGAAGGGATGGAAACCAACTGTCTGCAGCTCAACATGGACTGAGGTGCTGAACTTTGGAAATAACACCTCCCGGTGGAGTGCAACCTAGTGGCCTGCCGGACTCAGACTGACACCCACACCAACAAGCACTACCACAACCGCTGCATCATCCTGGGTAGCAAACATTATGAAACACAAAATCAATGTAGTCTCCTCTGCCTGCTTCTACACCCTGCGCATACTCAGAAAGAAAACCATCATCCAGGACCTGGTCACCAGCTGAGTCTTCTACGGAAAAACACTCTATGCAGGAATTACCACCCAGCTCCTGAAGGAACTCCAGACAATTCAGAACTCAACTGCCAGACTCATCCTCAACCTCCCCAAATGGACCCACATCACTCCCTACTTCAGGAGCCTCCACTGGCTCCCCATCTAGATAATATGATAATTCAAGATGCTGACACATGCCTACAAGGCCCTACACAACCAAGAACCAGCATACATCAACCACCAACCTGACAGACATCTGTGCTCCACCTCCCTTGCTCACATTCTCCCCGTCCGCTGATGCCACAGCGGATGACGCTCATTCTCCTGCTTCGCCACCAAGTCCTGGAATAGCATTGCCCTCCACCTCTGAACAGCATCTCCTCTCACGGAATTCAGAAAAGGACTCAAGACCTGGCTCATCAACTGATTGCAGCAAAATCATAGCACCTGGATACCCTCATGGATGATTAGCCACGCTCTAATGATCACTGTATTCCTCTTTTTTTTCTGAGAAAAATGACAGCAATTTCTTCCCTAAAGTAGGTTCTGGAAGGACCCTAAGCTGGTGCCTGTATATAATGTATAAAATTCTCTGCATTATTTTTTTCAGTCTGGCAATTCGCCTCTGTTTGGTTTAAAGATTGCTTAGAATAGTATAGCAGACTGGAAAGCACTTTTGTGGTGATTTCTTCCTGAGTGCTGTTTTAACTTTATGTCATGAAATTGAAAAAATATAGGTTCTTTTCGTTTTCCCATTTGCTTTTCCAGCATAGACATGAAAATGCATGGAAGACCGGTACAATACTGGCAAGATGGCAACTTACCCAATGATGACTGATGATGAATCTCTGAACGGTTGATAAGGCTGGGTCAGACTAAGTTACGTGTCAAGCAATATTTATTGCCTGGCATGTGACTTATGGTCCAAATTATATTTAGGTGGGTGGCCCATTTCTCCTCCAGGGTGTTGGAGTACATTTTACAGTTTGATGCAGCACTCTGTCAACATGACGGATCCCTGCAGAATTCCCAAGGGGGATGAAACACATTGCCTATGGCTACAATCAAAAAGAATTTCATAAGAAGATCAACAATAAAGAAGTGAACAATAATGGGATTTGCGTATTGCATTTTATGGAAGCATAGCCATTTGATTTATACTAACTGTGAAACCATGCTATTCTCAAGATTTTTCTTTGGAATGTTGAGTAGCAATATTTCTAATTGACAAGGTTAATTGCCCAGCAGGGGAATTATGTTGGCTGATCTTCCATACTCGTGCACCCTTCTTTCTTTTGGATCTGCTGTCCAAATACATGATTAATTCATAGTGATAGGGGCTGAATTAACTGCTCCAGCCGTCTTCCTGTAAATCATTTAGACCGTTGAAGGGGTTTAATCACGACAGAGAAGAAATAGTCTTCACTATGATAAAACCTATGGTTCACCCGCATTTAAATCGGGCAGATGGACCACTGTGTTGGTGGGGAGGCAATGCTATTGCCATTGCGATGGAGATGCCCCTCTGCCTACATATAAATCGGGCCCCAAGTCTGCTAAAGCCCTTGTCGCCTTACAAAGGAAGCTAACTGGTTTAAAACCTCCCTATTTCTAAGCAAACTTTCAAATCATTCTCTTTTGTGACTTTTTCTAAAACCCTATAATTCTCTGATGACTGCTGGTGCCTCAAGTGTTTTAATGCACCAGGCCTTTTTATAATTAATTATTTGAGAGAAACTATAAGTCTCATGTAAAATGGTATTTATTTCCTCTTGTTGTAAGCTGTGTTGCTTGCCCAGTATGCATTACAATGCACCGTTCACTGGTTTTCCACCAAATGTCTTAAGAGAAAGCTATCTCCCTCCTAACTAAAATCATCTTGTGTTCTTATCAATGTTACTTGAAAATCACTTAATCTCCCTGTCTCCCTGTGCCCAAATCTGTGTAAAATATATTATATAATCCCCACTTGATGTACACAAACATTGTAAGAAATTGGAATATTATTTGAGGTGGGCAACTGCCACGTCATGAAATAATCACAACCCTTATCAGAATGAGCACTCAAAGTCACTAAACAAACCTGAGCTTGATCCCCTTGTAGCTATTTCTCAGAGCAGACAGGCTTAACTTAGGGCAAAGGGTAATGTGTTAAATCATTACTAAAACAGTAATAAAGACATAACAACAAGTAAAAATATACCATATCAAATTAGAAAAATAGAGTACATTTTATTAAATAAAATAATACCAAATCAACAAAAATCAGATTAAGGGATCCAGAGTTGAATGTTTAAAAATGTAAGGCGTAATGGCACCGAAAAGAACAAAACACCAACGGTAATCAATGATTGAAGCAGAGTGGGCCCTAGGCGCGGTTTCAGGCAGATTACGATGGAGCGTGGGTCAGAAACACCAACCAGGTTCAACGTGGCCAGAATTTTTACCTTGGGACTTACTCTAAAAAATGAAAGTCAAAATCCTTCAGCGGGGAAAGGCAGCAGGCTGTATCTGAAAAAGTCTTCATGAAGTCAGATAGGCGTCGGCCTATACCTCGGTGAATCAGTTGGTTTTGGTGGAAAAAGCTCAGAGCTGGAAAATTGAAAATTCTTGCCAGGGGAAGTTGGCTGCTGCATACTTTTGTCCTCATCACCCTGTCAAGATCGGACTCTTTTTTGGAGTTGAGAATCCTACAGCGAAGCAAGGCAGCAGTTTGTATCCAACAGTAGGTCCCATGAGGTCAGATACCACCTCACCAAGGGCCCGCTGAATCAGATTTGCTCCTGTAGAGAAACTCTGAGTGGGAGAACACTGATTTCTTAGCTGAGCGAGGTTGTGCCTTGGACGGATACGCTAGGGTGGTATGTCCTGGTCATCTGGAGACCTTGAAGTCCAAACATTTTCTAAGCCCCTAGTTTTCAGGGGTGGCTGGAGAAGTCCAGTTAGACACAACCAATGGTCAAGACTCACTCCAGCAGAGGTCAACATCAGGGTCCAGTTAAGGTCAAGTTTGTACTGCTCATCAAGGCACATCAGGGAAAAAGCCTCTTGCAGCTCGTTGTGTCCCTGTAATCACACAGAAGGTCACCCTTGAAGTACACATCTTTGTCTTTGTCCTGTCCTTAAGGGTGCTCCTCTCAGGTCACAGACAGCAGGTCCAATCCTCTTCTGTTCTTCCACTGGTCTAGAAAGTGTTTTGAAGTGGGTGCCGGGGAGTTTCACATTTATGTCTACCTAGTTAGGTGGTGGAGACGACCTGTGGTCACTCTATATCTAATGGAGGAAAGGTTCCTGGGGTAACTCTAACCCATAGTGAACTTCAATCCAAAAGCCAAGATGGATAAACCTTTCTACCCTTGTGCAGAACCTGTGCGTCCACCCAGAGGTGTGGCTAGGGAAATGAGCACTCCTCTCCTTTGTGGTCACTCCTTACCAGATCTGGGAGCACCTCTTCACTACTGGATTTGGTGCCTGCCTGACTTGGAGGACAACAGCTTGATCCATTTAAGGTGTCACCTAACATGTGCTTGTTACAGGAAAGCCGTCTTTGATATAAATTAGGTTCCTAATCTTCCTCCGTATGCCCAAGCTTTTATCCCTGGTTCGGGAGCTGTTTTAACAGCTCATCAAAAGTAATCACTCACTGGGTTACTGCAGGAGAGCTGATACAAATTAGCCTCCAGGTGCTTCAGAGAGTGCAAATGTAACTTTCTAAAAGCTACGTTCCTTGATGCCTATTAAAAATCCCACTTTACCATTGAATTGGGTGTTTAATAAATATTGAAAATAGAATTGTTTTTTAATCATTTTTCTAGCTGGTCCCTTACTAGAGATAGGAAAATTAACATTTAATATCCCTTCCCAGTGTTTCTCTATGGGCCAGCCATCCTTCCTATAGTGAGAGTAGCTGTTGGGTGCTAGCTCAGTAATGTCATGTTAACTTTACATTTTTACATGTCCTACTTTCAAATACCATGCACCCCACCTTGTGGGGAACAAGGCCTACATAGGGGTGACTTATTATTATTTGCAAGCAAGGATTTCTCCTGTCAAAAAGAGTTATTTTGACATGTCGCACTGCAGGTTTTACAACGTAGCAGTCAAGCTACACTGGGGCAGGCCTGAAGCTTGAACTGACACTGGAGTGTATGGCACAAAAGGTGCTGCAGTCTACATGTGACATTTAATTTCCAGGCTCTTTTTACACCATATACTAGGGGATTATGTGCAAATTAAATGTTCCAATTAGGAATAAGCCTTGTCAGTTCATGCCATGATTGATGGGGTACTCCAAATATGCCTCACTCCACTAAAAGCTTTCTTTACTCAATGGCCAGACTGGTATCATAAATAAAATTGGCTGCCCAACCCCTACTACATACATTTGCTGCTTGACATCCACTTCAAAAGCCTTCACTAGTTACTCTCCTCACTGTCCAGCAAGGACTACCGAGTAAGGACTACCTTCTACTGCGATCACTGAAATTCATTGCAAGCTTTGCCATTAAAATTCCGTATCCAGGATAGCCATGACTTTCTGGAACTCTCTGCTAATTTACCTGAGAATATTACCTAACCTCCTTTTCCTCACTAATTATTTACTTATGCCTACTACCCCTCCTGGGGTATGGGCCATCAACCAAAATTATTTTGCCATCTCTGTTCTGGGCTTTTCTTTCAATCTGACTCCAGGTGTAACTCATCTCCTTGCAGTCAGCCTCGAGGCATCTGCGCCAGGTGTTTCTCGGCCTTCCTCTTTTCAGTTTTTTACCTTGAGGGTTCCAGGTCAATGATGATGTGCAGTGTTGCAATCTTTATCTTTTTGCAGGATTTATCTTTGTGCAGGATTTATCTTTGTGCAGGATTTATCTTTGGGGAAACCAGATTCTTGATTGGGAAATCCTTGTCAGCTGGCTGTTTGTCTGGTAGATACTGCAGCACTGTCTGGTTCAGCAGTTCTTCAAAGTGCTTCACCCATATTCATTGTTAGCCTATGTTACCCATGATTGTCTTCCCAGCTTTGTCTTTTAAATATTATGTTATAGAGTTCTTTTAAGTTTCCATGGCTTGCTGCTTCCTGGGCTGCTGTAGCAAGACCATCGATGAATGTCCGCTTGTCTGCTCTTAAGTTTCTCTTTGCTTCCTTGTTTGTTTTAATGCACTCGCCTTGAGCTTTTGCTTTTTCTGCTATTTTTTTGGCTAGTGGTGAATGCAGCTTTTTTTTCCTTTCTCTCGTTGGAGATCCATTCTTTATGCTGGTGTTTCATGGGACACAGTACCTTCTGTTTCTTTGATCTTCTCCCATTGACTTGCTACTGGGCCTCTTTTGTCCTCTAGTTCTTGCAGGACTTGAAATGTGTTACTGTGGATGACTGAGTGTTCACTCCATTTATGTGCATCTTTGAGGAGGGTGGTGTTATATCGCTGGCATTGGTTTGTCGGGTCCATCCATGCTTTCTTCAGTTTTAGCTTTAGCCTTGCTATGACAAGGTGATGTTCTGACACCACATCCGCTCCTCTCATCACTCTGACATCCTGAAGGGCCCTTCAGAACTTCTTGGCAATGCAGACATGGTTGATTTGATTCTCTGTTGAATGGTCTAGTAGCACCCATGTTGCCTTGTATATTCATTTGTGTGTGAATACATTACCACCTAGCATGCTCAGGGCACAGAGATCTGCTTGCCAATCACCATTCTCGTTCATGTCGCCAAGGTCATGGTGACTCATGAGTTATTTGTACCCAATGTTGTTGCGTCTAATCTTGGCACATAGGCCCCTCATCAGTATGGTGATGTCTCTCTCAAGGCTTTCTCCAGGATGGACTAGAGTCTGTTGTAAAACTGTTGATTTTCCTCTTCTTTGCCATCATTTGTAGATGCAAAGCACTGGATAACATTCATGTTTCTTTGTGCTGAAGGTCACTGTGATCATCCTGGGATTGTGGGCTTCCCATCCAATTAGAGCTCTGTTGGCTCTGTTGATACTCCCTGGGTGTGTAGGGCGTTGTCTTCCTAGAGTCCAGAATACAGAAGTGCTCATCCTGGAGCCAGTCTTTTCTGTGCGGACTGTATCCATCCGGTCTCACTGATGCCAAGCATGGCAAGGTTGTATTTTTTCATCTTCACTGGTTCTTGGGCTATTTTGCCTGTCTCATACAGGCTCAGGTTCCCAGCCCGAAAGGAATCAAGGCGATGTTTCATTGGTATTCATCTAGAAGAAATCTTCGCTCAGCCTATCTCATCACCTGACAAGTATTAAAATGCATTCTCTCTTCAGAAAACCTTTTAAGCATTCCTTGTGAGTAGGTGTAGTTGTCCCCAGGTTGTTCAAATTACCTGGATTATAGCACTTTGACGCCTATGGGCATTTGTTGCTCTTTAAACATTTTATTCAAATCAAATCAAATACATGGTCCTCGCGTTCCATGTCCCGATGGTGAACATCTTTGTTGAAAGCAGGCGGATTGGCTTTGTGACTTCCAGGGATCTCTGGCTTTCACCACAAGGCATCATAGCTCTGGTGAAGGAAATTCCTCTCTTCCCAAGGCCGGGATGTCTTTTGGTTGATGTTTCTATAGCTAGGATTTGTTTACATGGTAGGGTAGCTAGCCCCAGGCATAACTCTCCTCCTTTTACAGCAGGGCTTGGGACCGGCCATGGCAGAGTTTCCTTTACCTCAGGAAGGCCCTAAAACTCATTAATTTTGCCAGTATTTAAACTAAGACTTCTGATTCCCCTCTAAAATTCACTGATTGAGCAGGGTTTACTAGAAAAAGTGAGCTACATAGATAAATGTAGCAGGATTATACCAATTATGTAGGCTCGGGACTCAACAGAAGTGATAATACTATTAAAACTCTGCGAATGACCAATATTATATAGGTGCAAGTGCTATGCCATGTCTAGGCACCATTATGCCAACAATGCCCACAACTTATGAAAAATTACCACCATTATGCCAATGCAAACATTAGGCAGGAGTGGGCACCATCACACCATGGATGTTAATAGCATGCCATGAATTACCACCATCATGCTAGTGCTGCATTATCCAGAAGTAGGTTCCCTCATGTCAGAGGCGTCTACAGTATGCAGAGATCTACCACCTTTATGCCATAGCTTGTAATATGTTTTGGACGAACACCATCAAGTCACAGATGACCACATTACTCTCCTATCATGAGTGGCTCACACCCCTGTATCTGTTACTCTCTGCTACACATGTAGCATATAATGAAATGTAGTCTGCACATAGCTAGTACTAACTATAGTCACATTAGCTTTCTATAGCAAACTCATGCACAGACATTGCAAATCAAAGACACTTTTTATCAACACAGAAGGCCTAATTTATTGCACCTTTAAAAAATCCTGAATAATACTATTTGGAGCCCCAACACAATGCAATACTATACACTACAACAACATATCAACATAACTGCACATCACAATTTCAATACATGACAAAAACATAATCACAACAAAATTACAATACAATATACACCACAAGAAAAACCACAATCTAATACCACACAAATACCAAAAACAATTGCTCTAGTATGGTTGTTTTTTTGTACTTGTATTGTTGCGTTAAGGTGTTTTGCTGGTATGTTATGTTGCATTTAGTGCGTTGTGTTACTGTCTTGTTGTCTGGTTGTTGTTTTGTTCTATTTTTGTGCTGTTGCGTTGTTATTGTGCTGTTGCTCAAGTGCTTGTGTGTTTATGCTGTTATTATTGCTGTTTTGCTACTGTGAAGGGTTGTTCTACATATATTGCCATGTAGTGTATTGTCTGATATTATGTTTGATGTGTTGCTGTGCTATTATTGTGTTTGTGTTGTTTTTAGCTTGAGTTGTTTGTTGCTAGATTGCCGTTATCTTACTGTGTGTAACTGTACTGTGTTGTGTGGGTGTGGAAGGAAGTTTTTGTAGTGTGGTGTCATGTCTCCCCCTGTTGTGCTGCTATTATGGTTGTGTGTGTATTATTGGTACCTTTTGTTTTTATATGTTTAGTGTTATATTGTTTCTCTGTTATTTTGTTGTGTTGAGCATTAGTGTGCTGTGTTTTGTTGCATAAAATTGTGTTGCATTGTTGTATTGCTGTATTGTGCTATTACTGTGTTGTTTTTATTGTGTTTTGTTGTGCTGTTTTGTCTGTGTTGTGTATTGTTGTAAGAAAAAGAATTTTTTAAATTTGGGTGGATGCAAGTCCATCACAAGTAATGAAGTCACTAATCCAGTAAATCCAGTCACAGGATTAAGTAATTTAAACCTGAGTTCAACCCCTGGTAGCTGTGGCACAGACGAGACAGGCTTACCTTAAAGAAAGAGTTTAAAACATTTAGAAATACCAAAACAATTAAAACATATAAAAAAATAAAAATCTCCTCCAATTTGATAAAATCAGATTAAAATTCATAAGCAAAATGACCCAAAAATGCCATAACACCAATCAATGGAGAGGAAGATGTGAAATTTAGGAGATTTAAGGAAAAATAGTGTCAAACAGCACTAAGCGCCAATGAAAGTCTATGATCACGATTGACAGGGACCAAGGTGCAATTATAGGCCAATCGCAATGGACCCTGGGTCAGATATACCAACTAGTTTCATCACAATAAGAGACTTTCCCTTAGCACTTAGTCTCCGAAATGGAAGTTGAAATCCTTTAGTGGGCAAGATAGCCGGCTCTATTCAAGAAGAATTCCATACGCTGGATAGCCATTGGTCAACGTCCCGCTAAAGCCGTTGGAAAAGCTCTGAGAGGGGAAATAACAATTTTGCCCCCAAATAAGTCTTCTCTTCGGCAGATACTTTTTGACCTTCGTTGGGCCAAGATATTTACCTTCAGGCTTAGGGATTGATTATCAATCAATCAAGATAACTTTATTTCGGTCATCAGACCATAAAAGTACAATAAAATATATACACGTACAAGAATAAGACCATAAATAGAAGTTGATTTAAGACAGTTATTAAACATTAAGCTATCATTGAGAACTAGGTAAATCATTCAATTAGTTAAAACTCATCCTTCTCCGCCACATACCATATAAAAAACGGGAAACAGCATAAACAATGGGAGGGTTAGTGTCATACGTCAGGACTCTACATGCTTTAGCATACTGTCTAAGGCCCAGATTTTTGCACAGGGGGACAAGCCAGCATTTTCGGATTGTACAATAAACTGGGCAGAAGAACATGATGTGAATAATGTCCTCATGACAGGTTTTACAGGCTGGACAAGTACCGTCCTTTGTTTTATCCCATCTGGATATTAATGCCCCAATTGGCAATGACCCATGCCTCAACTGAGTGTATAATTTTCTAGCTAAAGGAGGCTGAATTAAATCCAAAAATGTCTCAAAGGCAGAATCTGTTTTCACCATTAGGAAGTCAGAGGTCAGCCTCCCCAGAGAGGTAGAGCAGCATACTTTTTTAGAATTATAGGATCTTACAGCTGCCCGTATCTCTGACTTCTGAGTCCTCACACAGCTTATAGCCGGAGTATCCCAAAGGTGGGATAGACCGACTAAGTACAGGGAAGTCTTGATATGGAGAAGCCATGGTATTTCCTTGTAATTTAACTGTCTCCATACCGCTATGAATTCCTTTCTAAAAGTTGTGAGTTCAGGGACAGACCACAACCTTTTCCAGAAAAGTAGTGGTCGTAGGGCCGCCAGGTCACTTACGGATTCTAGGTCCATATCCAAACGTAGTGGTATTAGGGGAGTGCTCTGGGGAAGGCCAACCAACCCGCGCATAAATGCATGTTCTATCTTCTTCAAGTTAGAAGTGTTTGTATGGCCCCACAATTCAGCGGCATATAAAGCCGCTGACCTCACCTGAATTTTATAAATTTCCAGCGCAGGGGTGATTGGCTTAAATATGGAAGTTCTATGAGACCTTCCAATTCCCCCCGCTATCTGCGAGAGTCTCAGGGAAGATTTAGCTACATGAGCATCCCATGTAAAGTGCTCAGTTAGAGTGACTCCCAGATAGGTAAAGGTCTTGACTCTTTCTAGGGGGACCCCAGCTAGTGTAGGGTTTGGACGGGTTCGCCTAGGGGGACTGAAGATCATGAACTTAGTTTTCCCCAAATTAATCTCCAGTCCCCTCGAGGCACAGAAGATCATGAAACCGTCCAAAGCCCGCTGGATACCCGTTGATGTCCGCGACAACAACAATGTGTCGTCAGCGAACATCAAAGCGGGCACCCTGCCAGAGGCCAAAAACGGTGCGTCACTGTCCTTAATGTTGTTTAGTTCCTTAATCAGGCCATTTACATATAAACTGAACAATGTGGGAGCCAGTACACATCCCTGTCGAACCCCGCGAGTTACAGGAAAGCGGGCTGACAGTTCCCTATTCTTCCCGCACCTCACCTGTGCGAAGTTCCCTGTATGGAAGCGAACCAGGACATCGAGAAGAAGCATTGGTAAGCCAAGTTCCTTCAGGACCGACCATAGTTTCTCCCTAGGGACCAGATCAAAAGCGGCTCGCAGGTCCACAAAAATGAGATAGAGGCTGCCACCCTCCACTCTTGTGGTTTTCCAATAAAGGACCTGGAGCCGAAAGATCTGGTCAAGGGTAGAAACTCCTGTTCGAAAGCCGGCCTGCAAAGGCGTCAAAATTTTATTCGTTTCCATCCAATCAAGTACTCTATTAAGAAGTATTCTACCCATCAGTTTTTGGGTGGTATCCAATAAACTGATGGGTCTATAATTGGATGGGGTAAGTGGACAGCCCTTCTTAAATATTGGAACAATCTCGGCTCCAAGCCATGTCTCTGGCAGCGCTGAACCTTGCAAGACCGCATTAAAGAAGACGGTCAGGTATGGTGCCCAGATTTTAGGTTCGGAACGAAAAAGGTCCCCAGGAATCTTATCAAGACCTGGCGCCTTGTTTAAGGGTAGACCCTTGATTGCAGATTCAACTTCTTTTAGGGAAATGCAATCAGAATAATAATCGACCCCATTTCCATCTGTTAAATCACCTAATGTCCCTGGTCCTAAATTACTCTGGGGTAAGGAGGGATCTGGAAGAACAACCATCTCTGGGGCTGGTGTATAGTTCTGGGCCAAATTGTCAGTGGTCCTTAAGTCAGGAGTGGAATAGAGTTCATTGAAATGTGTCTCCCATACCATAGGGGCAATATTGGATACCCCCTCCTCTTGGTCGCCTTTCGGTGAAAGAAAGACAATATCCCAGAAATTCTTGTAGTCCTTAAGAAGGAGTGCCTGTCTCATTTCCTTCCATCTGGTTTCCTCCCACTCTTTCCTAGCCCTATTCAGTTCCTTCTTGTAGGCTAGCCTAAGTGTTCTAATATTGGAAATAACCTTTGATTTAATTGCAGCAAGCATGTCTTTCTTTGCAATTTTACAGGCATGGTCATACCAGGGATGAGATTTAGCCCTTGGGCACCGAGGCCTGGCCATTGGATAAAATATTTCTCCGAGGGTCGTAGTCAATTTCCTATGAATTACTACAGCCTGGGTAGGTGAGGGAAGGTCCGCCATTTCACTGATTAATGGGGTGGCAGTCTGGTAAATTTTAGCGAGTCGTGTTGGTGAGTTCAAGCATGTTGGCCATTTAACCCTTCTCCTATTATTAGACAAGATATATGGTAGGGGGGCTGGCGATGTACTTAGATCTGTATTGAATAGACCAAAAGCACCGGGCTTAAGTGATAACACCAGGGCATTATGGTCGCTATCTTGCCTATTTACAATGGTGAAGTCTTTGAGCTTGTCCCAATGTTTGGCTTCTATTAAAATATAATCTAGGATGGAAGTGCTATTGGATCTGTTGAATGTTGGTAGGCCAGAGCAAGGATTGTCAAACCTTCCATTGCAAGCCCATAAGGACAGTGCGAGTGTGAAGGATTTGATTTGTAAAATAAGCTTGGTCCATGCCCTTACTGGGGCTATCGCAGGGGATGGAATAGATCCCGACGAGTCCACTTCATTGGAATCATCACAATGAGGGATACTCAAGGGTTCGAACTGGCAGTTAAAATCACCGGCCAAAATAATCGATATAGTGGGGTCAAGGGACTGGATAAAGGAATCAAGAGTGGTGATAATGTTTGACTCGTTTCCATTTGAAGTGGGTCTGGAATAAATATTTATAAGAGCCACTTGTGACTTGTCTGGTAGAATCAGTAGGACACATTGGATGTCTAAAGAGTTTGTTCCAAGTGCAACAGCTTGGATCCCCAAATGAGTTCCTACCCAAATAGACAGGCCAACAGAAGGGCGGCCCTTGCCTGAAGATACTGCACGGATATCAAAGGTCGCAAAACCATGACATAAACTCCCTTCCAGGGCCCAAGTTTCTTGCATAATGCAGATATCGTGGTCTATCATAAAGGTAAGCCACTCTGGCTCCAATAATTTGTTCCTTATTCCAGCAATATTCCATGATAGAATCTTCACACATCCCTGTTTCCTTTTATCTAAGCCATGCACCTCCTTCCCCTGTTCTATTAGGGGAGTTTGCACTAAAATTTCATCGGTTCCCTTTTGTGCCCTCACAATATCATTACAAAAGGAATCAGCGCCAAGGGATTGAAAAGAAGTAGTCACCGTCGATCCGGAGCCACCCCTCTGGTCACTATAAGTGCATTCCGTATTAGGGGTTTCCTCATGGATCAGTCAATCTACCTCCTCTAAGGCGCTGAACCTATTCCTATGGACATGTATCTGAAGGGGGGGGATGGAATTTAAAGTGCCTTCCATAAGTGGCTTCCACTGACAGGTCCTGTTGGGTAACTGGAAGTGATTTCTATCGCCTTGGGGCCTCTGTGCATAGGTTAGATTTGGGCTTTGGATGGGATAGAAGTAAGACAGATGCAGGGGAAATATCTGAGAATTCCACCAAGGAGGGATTCTACAGATATAATCCACTACAACAGGGTCCCTAAAATTAATTATTATGGCATCTCCTGCCACTGTTTTGGGACCCCTTCCAATCCAATCAATTCTTCTCACCGCCAAAATTTCCCCTGTCAAGTTTGGGGGGAGAGGTCTATTTTTACTTAGCCATTGGATACATTTATTTTTCAGATCACTGTCATATTCTTTTTTCCCCTTGAAAAGGGTTGGAACACCTACTAAAATCACCACATAGGGTTGTGCCTCTGGGGGGAGATTAATAGAACACAGTTGAGGAATACCAGCCCTAGGCTCCTCTATGTCGTCCCATCTATGTCTTTGCCATAGATGGGACGATTTTTGGAAGCGTCACGTTCTCTTTATAATGTGGCCTAGGATTAGCAGAGGAAGTCCCTAAGGGCTGGGAGGTGGGGCTCGCTGCCACTGGAACAGGGGGAGTGTAAACGTTGGGTTTATGTCTTTATCAGTACTTGTTAAACTACCCTGGTTTAAGTTCTGCACCACTCGGTTATCATCAGTTACTGCCCTCAGACTATCAGATACAGGTGATGTCTTGTTCTTAGCAGTTGTAGGCTTCACTATCCCCCCTTCCAGCTTATTTATCAAAGACGAAATTCTGTCTAATTTGGAAACAAGTGGTTTAATATGGGAGGCTATGATTCGCTCCAGACATGTCTGTAAATCGGCCACCATATTGGAGACCCAACATGGCACCCCTACTTGGGGATGCAGTGAGCTATCTAGTGGGGTCACCAAATTGTGGTTGGCCTGCGTTTTTTTCCCGGGTTTTCTGGGTTTTTTTTGGGGACAGTTCTTCCTTAGTTTATAGCCTGGCTTCCCAGGTTTAGCAGTCCCTATAGGGGAGGAGGAGGGAGGAATAAGGCAGACGTCCGCAGCATCATTAGATGATATCGCGGCAGCCTGAACCAAGTCCTCACTCCTCTCGTGTTCTGGGGATATCTGTGAACATGGGAGCTCAGCGTAGCTAGGAACAAGAAAAGAATCAACAATCGTAGGGTAAATAGTGGTAGCAGAACAATCCCCCCCATAGTCTTGCAAGCATAAAGTGGGGGTAATAGAAAGTCTCCTTTCTGTGTTTTCTATGGCAGTGGCTACAACTCCAATAGTCTGTTGAAGCATTTTGTCGATGGCCGTAAGTGTCGGTAGCAGTTGAGTTGTAGTAGAATGAAGTCTGGTGTTAGGGCGGGCAGTTACAGACTTCGATACTTTGCCCAATTTACTCATGGTGAAATTAAAGTTCTATGTACTCTAACAAATAAAACCAGTACCACGAACCAAACTATGTCAACAAATCAATAGAGGTCACATCAATAAAGTGATGGCTCAATTAGCCCATGGTCAGTACCTTCGTTATGCAGCCAGCCGAAAGTCAATGATCGAAAACCACTTCCAAGATGTCTATGGCTGAATGGAAATGATGCGGCCCAGCCCTGCCTCTGTCTGCCCCTGACGGCCACAGACGGCCCGCCCTCTGCCCGGACTCAGCCCGGCGCCGCCCGCGCGCGTCCCGCAACGCGGAGGGAGCCTCTGTTTTAAGTAGCGCCCCCGGGCGCGCTGGTGTCCGGCAGGAAGTCCGGTTTAGAGCAGGGGATGACGGGAGCTGTGGTTCCCCCCAGCTGCGGCCAACGGTGTAAAGTGGCGGCGAGGGGAACTAACAGCGTCGATGTCCCCGTGTACAATGCTGCCTGTAGGTGAGTTCGCCGTCCTTTGGCCAGGTAGAATGCCCCCCGCTCCACCGAGGGAGCCTCTGTTTTGAGTAGCGCCTCCGGGCGCGCTGGTGTCCGCCAGGAAGTCCGGTTTAGAGCAGGGGATGACGGGAGCTGTGGTTCCCCCCAGCTGCGGGCAACGGTGTAAAGTGGCGGCGAGGGGAACTAACAGCGTCGATGTCCCCGTGTACAATGCTGCCTGTAGGTGAGTTCGCCGTCCTTTGGCCAGGTGGAATGCCCCCCGCTCCACCGAGGGAGCCTCTGTTTTAAGTAGCGCCTCCGGGCGCGCTGGTGTCCGCCAGGAAGTCCGGTTTAGAGCAGGGGATGACGGGTGCTGTGGTTCCCCCCAGCTGCAGCCAACGGTGTAAAGTGGCGGCGAGGGGAACTAACAGCGTCGATGTCCCTGTGTACAATGCTGCCTGTAGGTGAGTTCGCCGTCCTTTGGCCAGGTGGAATGCCCCCCGCTCCACCGAGGGAGCCTCTGTTTTAAGTAGCGCCTCCGGGCGCGCTGGTGTCCGGCAGGAAGTCCGGTTTAGAGCAGGGGATGACGGGAGCTGTGGTTCCCCCCAGCTGCGGCCAACGGTGTAAAGTGGCGGCGAGGGGAACTAACAGCGTCGATGTCCCCGTGTACAATGCTGCCTGTAGGTGAGTTCGCCGTCCTTTGGCCAGGTGGAATGCCCCCCGCTCCACCGAGGGAGCCTCTGTTTTAAGTAGCGCCTCCGGGCGCGCTGGTGTCCGCCAGGAAGTCCGGTTTAGAGCAGGGGATGACGGGAGCTGTGGTTCCCTGCGGCCAACGGTGTAAAGTGGCGGCGAGGGGAGCTAACAGCGTCGATGTCCCCGTGTACAATGCTGCCTGTAGGTGAGTTCGCCGTCCTTTGGCCAGGTGGAATGCCCCCCGCTCCACCGAGGGAGCCTCTGTTTTAAGTAGCGCCTCCGGGCGCGCTGGTGTCCGGCAGGAAGTCCGGTTTAGAGCAGGGGATGACGGGAGCTGTGGTTCCCCCCAGCTGCGGCCAACGGTGTAAAGTGGCGGCGAGGGGAACTAACAGCGTCGATGTCCCCGTGTACAATGCTGCCTGTAGGTGAGTTCGCCGTCCTTTGGCCAGGTGGAATGCCCCCCGCTCCACCGAGGGAGCCTCTGTTTTAAGTAGCGCCTCCGGGCGCGCTGGTGTCCCGCAGGAAGTCCGGTTTAGAGCAGGGGATGACGGGAGCTGTGGTTCCCCCCAGCTGCGGCCAACGGTGTAAAGTGGCAGCGAGGGGAACTAACAGCGTCGATGTCCCCGTGTACAATGCTGCCTGTAGGTGAGTTCGCCGTCCTTTGGCCAGGTGGAATGCCCCCGACTTATGACTTTGGCAGTGTGGGAGCAGGCCGCCATACCACCGCCCCGCTCCCACACCACCAAACCTCACCGCCGGCCGCCAGCCAGATTACGAGTTATAAATTCTGAGGAACCCCCATCTGTTCAAGTACTCTACTGACCACAGTTTCTCTCTGGGAATAAGATTAAAAGCTGCTCACAGATCTAAGAATACTATGTATACTATGTATATGTGTTCTCTCTTATTGGTCACATACTTCCATACAATTAATAGGAGCCTAGATATTTGAGCAATAGTACTCATGTTCTCTCTAAATACAGCATGTAAAGGTGATAGAATCTTTTCCTCATGCATCCATTCCTGTAACCTATCATACAGGCCCCTGCAAAACAACATCTGAGAAATGTTAATTAAGCTTATGGGCCTGTAGTTTGAAGGGTTCCCTTTATCTAATTTTTGAAATACAGGAACCACCTCTGCTCCCAGCCAGGAATCAGGTACCTCTGTTCCCTTTAGAATTGTGTTAAAGCTTTGATTTGGAATAACACTGCATGCTTCCAATTCTGATAGGTAGAGGTCACCTGGTATTTCATCAAGACCTGATGCTTTGTCCTTTTGTAGTGTGGCAAGAGCCAGCCTAGTGACATCCAAACTAAAAGTAATCTGGTTGACTGCACATGTTTTTTTATGTATCTCAGCACGATCACTATGGTTTTCCACCATCTGAATGGCGGGCTGATCCAAAAAGAGTAGATAAAAATGGAGTACCCAAGATTGTGGTTGAATATGGACCACTTCTTCAGTTATTTGGTAATTTGTTTCCTTGGCTATTACGTGCCAGAACTGTTTGCTTTCCTTAAGATTAGCTGCAACAGAAAGATTTCTCCATAGAGCCTCTTATCATTTCCTTTTAGATGCGGTTTGCACTGCTTTATACTTTTTCCTTTTTTCTACCACTGAACTCCTATGGTTATTTTTTTATAGCTGCCATCTGCTCAGCCCTGGATACCTTGTAGTGGTCATTAAACCATTCCACTGTATTGTTACTAACCATCCCACCCCTCTCCTCTTTATAGAATAAATCTTTTAGTTCCACACATAGGATACTAAATATCTCAATTGTTGTTTGTGCCTCTTCCTCTTGCTCGGATACATGCATGGAGGGGTTTAAAGGAATAGTTACATTCTAATTCCAGGGCATTATGATCGTGATCTAGGCCTTCAGTTACCCACATATCAATAAAATAATGTCAATTCGATACATGCAGCAGAAAATAATCAATTCGTTTTTGGCAATCAGCCCATTCAAAGGCATATCTAATATTTTTTTGAGCAGGATGTCCATTGCAGGCTCTAAGGCCATATTTTAGTGCAGGGATGCTATTTGAAATGCTACCTTAGGGTTTCTAGCAAAACCAACCTCACTCAATTTAGGGATCTCCCTCTCCTCGTCCTCTCACTCAGTGAGATTTGTCACCATTTCAAGTGGTTCATAGGTAGCATTCAAGTCTACTGCCTGTACCAGGAAGCTATTATACTCATAACGTTCCAAAAAATTCAGCAAGAGCTAAAATAGTTTGTGAGTCTCAGTTCTGGGTGTGTACATCTGTTATAAATATTAATTAAAAGGATTGACTTGTCGCCCTCGGACGTTGAAGTCTTACAGCCAATAGATCTTTAGATCTTACATTAAACCTTTTAAGGGAACAACTCAGATGTATTTGAATCCAGATAATTAGGTCGCCTGCTGCCCACGCTACTGGGGATGGTGATGCCTCAATGCAAAAGTTCATGAAGCCCACGCGGTGGACAAGACTGTGACCCATGTCTCTTGCATAATGCGTATTTTGAACTTGTAAATAAAATTTCCCCAGTCCTCACAATTAAGTTTCAATTTAAGACCTACTAATTTCCATGATAAAATCTTGAGATTTGTATTTACTCTAGGTGATGGTTGAGTGGAATTTAAGGATTGCCTCTTCTCATCTCTATTTTCACTAGGTATGGATAGCAATTCAACAGTCCTATAGCGTGTGGGGATGACGATACCTCCTCCTGTCATGCCCTTCCATCATACAACCTAGGATCGCCTTGTGTTGTTTCAGCTAAATTAGCCATAACCTAATTTCCACTATTATTTAGCACTGGCCCTCTTAATGGAAGATTAAACTTAAATTGTATCCTGGATTCATTGGGTGGGTGAAGCGCGTTGGTCCAAATTTACTAAGCCTGCTCTAAGGGTATCATGAGCTAGTTTTAGGGTTATATAATCAGATTAATCACCAAGATTATGTCTACTTCCGTCTAGGATATCAGATCTTAGGGCCCAATTCACAGAATTAACTTAAGACAAAATCCTAAACTTCCTACTTTTGGTATTCACAGAATGCACTTACTACTTTTTGTATTCACAGAATGCACTTACTACTTTTGGTATTCACAGAATGGATTTACGACTACTAACTTTACGTCTGCACTCGGGCCGGAATTTCCGGCCAGGAGGCGGAGCTTCCAGCCCGGGGGCGGAGCTTACGACCAGTGGGCGGAGCTTCCGGCCAGGAGGTGGAGATTTCGGCCATGGCAAAACCTCCGCCACCGGCTGGAATCCCCACCTCCGGGCCGGAAGCTCCGCCTCCGGGCCGGAAGCTCCGCCTCCGGGCCAGAATTTCCGGCCCCAGTGCGGACGTAAAGTTAGTAGTCGTAAATCCATTCTGTGAATACCAAAAGTAGTAAGTGCATTCTGTGAATACCAAAAGAAGTAAATGCATTCTGTGAATACCAAAAGTAGTAAGTTTAGGATTTTGTCTTAAGTTAATTCTGTGAATCGGGCCCTTACTATTGAGCGACAATTCTTTTATCTGTCTGATCAAGTGTATGACTTTATTGATCAGTATCTCTCTATTTTCTCTTGACCTCATTAGTCATGTAGATTTTACTATGTTTTCTCCAACTAAACACGGGACCCGAGTGATGCATTCTTAGCGTATGTTTGGGGTTCATCCTCATGGGCAGTGGTACCCTCCAGGGGTTAGATCTTAATCTCTCATCTTGTGAGTTATGTAAATAGGGAGGAAACCTCTCTACCCCCTCCACTGTGTTTAGTGTTTTCAAAGGATCCCTCATAAAACAATCAACTGTGGCATGGATCGGGACACACACAGGGGCACCCTTTAGATTGGGTTGTATGGAGTTCTGACTTGTAGCCAGACATAGCTGATGATGTGCTAGAACCATCCCTTGTGTCCTCCCCTATACCTGGCTTGTGTGATTTAAGGCTTCCATTTGGGACCAAAACCCTTGCAGGAGGCTCCCTCCTGGGACCCAATACCCTCTTTAATTTTCTGTAGCAAATGAATTATATCGATTTTATTGGAAAGCTTCCCCATAGTTAGTCGCATATAGGCAACCTCGTTAGCAAGTTATTCTACCATTTCTTTGAGATGACCAACCTCAATATGGCACACACAATTAGTCTCCTTCTAATTGCCCAGGACCTTCCTCCTAGTCTCCACTATTACAGGGCTACTCCCATCCGCCACTTTATTTGCAATGTTTGATTGTGCCAACAAATTAAAGCAGTTTGAGCATACTGTTTCAGGTGCCACACCCATAGACATTGGATTGACATCAGAAACATCATGTGTGTCAGTGCACAATGGCGCTAGATCAGCTCTATCAGACCCTACATTAAAACCTTCCCGTATTACACACTCTCTTTCTTTGGCCTCTAAAGAGGTTGGTAAAATAGCCAGGGATTTCTCAGAACATGGATTTTTCTCTTTAATGATGACTGGCACTTTCCGACTTAAGTCAGAATGCCTATATTAGAGGTAGACCAGCCACTATACAATGTCTACACCTCCTCTATTAAGTTATCAATGTCATTGGCCACACAGTTATTTGCTGTATTGGGCCCCCAAAGTCTTTTTTGCCAACTTTGTGACCCCACGTGGGCTCTCTTTCACTTTTCTTTTGAACATTATGAAACCCCCCCCTCCCTCCTTTTTTGGATACAGTATTTAGCACGGCGGATCAGCCGAGGGACCCTCTCTTTCACCTGTCTTTCCCCCCTTTTTTCTTCTCCCTCTCCTTTCTTTCCTCTTCCTCTCCCACTCCCTTTTCCACTCCCTGAACCTTACTCTCCCCGAGACATGTCTTTTTCAACCCTGGGGGAGAACCTAGGCCTCAGCTACGGTGAGGACATTGTGGCTGAAATCCTGAGAACTCCATCACTCTTAGATGGTGATGGCAACACAGCAGGGACCAGCGCACAAGGCGACTGGAATACCCTTACTTCTCTCAAAAAACTTCAGGTTAAGACCGCTCTTCACGGTTCTATTATGACCGAATACCTCAGAGCAAACTCAGCACCTAACGGATTGTTGGTCCGCACGGCACCAAGGATCTTTTTGGAAGACCTTATATTCAGACGCGAATGGAGCCAAATTGCATGGAAATGCACTCGAGATTGGATCATTTTGATCATCAGTACCGCAAAACGGTTGTCGGATGCCTTGATTGTCAAAATTAATATAGCTGAGAACGGCCTAAAAACCAGTATCAGCCTTTCTGCATATAAAACTCGCTTAGCAGAAATAAACTCAGAAATCTCTGACCACCGAGATTACCTGCTTAACCAGAAGATAAACAAACTACAAAAGGACCTGAAGAGATTCGATAGGGAGAAAATCTATCCCTATACAAAAGAGGATTTCCAACCCACAGAGACCGACACAATCTCTGACGATGGATCATCCACGTCCAACCGTTCAGGTCACTCTTCGGGTAGCAACTCGAGTAACAATAGCTGGGGTCGTCGTTCCAACCCACAGGGTCTATTACCACCACCACTAGGGCCACCACCTTTTTATGGTTTCCCGCCCCAACCATTCCCACAACACGGACCCATGTGGTACCCACCATACAACCCACTACAACAGGGTTTTCAGCAACCGTTCCTCCATAACCCTCCTCCACCTTTTCAGAACAGAGGCAGGGGCAGAGGCAGAGGAAGAAGAAGAGGGAACAAACAGGTACATTGGCAAGATCCGGACAACCAACAGAGAACAACGAGAAGCATGGCACAACACCAACAAAAAAACTGATCGTCAACCTGTCTTCGAGACCTCTGAGCACCGACGAGACCACAGCCTTGGAACTAGGACTTGGGTTTGTGCCCACCCCACAGGAGGATAACTTCAGAACCAACGAGGAACTGCATCAACTGTTTCGCAAAGTGAGACTGAGGGCCTTTTTCAAAGACAACCAAACACAGACTGAGGACGACACTGGCCTGAGACCTCCGTCGAAATTCACCCCCAGCGCTGGTATGGTCCCACACGAGGTCCTCACTTTCGAAAAAGCTGTCCTCAAGGAGGTTAACCGACTAGAACCTCCTAACGCCTACAACAACTTCCCCAAAAAACTACGGAGGGCGGTGACCACCCTTCAGAATGATGACTCCATCATAATAAAACCTGCGGACAAAGGGGGAGCCACTGTGATCCTCGACATACAGGATTATGAGAAGGAGTGCTTGCGCCAACTCAACAACACTGAGTACTACGAGATTCTAGAGACCGACCCTACTTCAAGGCTACTGAATCAGATCAGGACCATGGTCAACGAAGCAGCCACAGAGGGATGGATCACCTCAAAAGAAGCAGCCTTTCTGGTGAATTCGTCTCCTAGGATGCCCTACTTCTACCTTCTACCTAAAATTCATAAGGGGGTTACCCCTTGCCCCGGCCGTCCGATCGTGTCAGGGATAGGCTCCCTTCTGGAACCCTTGAGTCAGTTCAGTGACTTCTTTTTGCGCCCTTTGGTCCAGGCCACTCCAGCTTACCTCAAAGACACCAGAGATGTGCTCAACCTCATCCAAACCATCAACGATGAAAACACTGAGGAAATCAACTTACTGCTCACATTGGATGTGGAAGCACTGTATACAAATATCCCGCAGGAAGCAACCATCGAAGTGGTAAGCAGTCTGTTACATAACTCAGAACTTCCAACTTCGACACCGGCAAGCTTCATCTCGGCCCTCATTACCCTTGCTCTCACTAACAACTATTTTATGTACAAAACCACCATCTACCACCAGGTACAAGGGACCAGCATGGGGAGCACTTTTGCGCCGAGCTTGGCGGGACTGTACATGTCACACTTTGAGGCCAACCACATCTTCACAGACGCCAACCCATTTCATCGACATATGGTCACTTGGAAACGGTATATAGACGATGTGCTGATCCTATGGAGAGGACAGGCATCTAAGACAATAAAATTCTTTGAGTGGATCAACAATCTGGACCCCCATTTACGCTTCACCATGACTTCCAGTGACGAAAAAATCCCCTTCCTGGACTTATTGATCCAACTAGAAAATGGGATACTTCACACCAGCACGTACAAAAAAGAGACTGACTGCAACAGCCTCCTGAGCTTTAAGAGCCACCACCCTAAAGCTCTACGGGAGAACCTACCCTATGGCCAATTTCTCAGGATCAGGCGAAATTGCAGCAAACTACAGGATTTTGAGAGACAAGCCTACACCCTATCTGACAATCTGGCGAAGAGGCACTATCCAGTAAGAGTAATTAACCAAGCCAAAAAACGGGCTAGAAACAACACTCGTGAGGGCCTCCTGGAAACAAGAGAACCCGAGACCAACAACGTGATCACCTGCGTCACAACCTTTACCCCCCTCTCCAACAAAATTAAAAAAATCATCAACCGCAACTGGAAAATCATCAATAGTGATACACTTAACATCCCAGCACCTCGGTTTGCCTTCAAAAGAACCAGCAATTTGAGAGACCAACTGATCAATACACGGCCACGCCAGAAACCAGCGAGAATAGAGAACACTCTCTGGGATTTGCCAGCAGTCAAGGGGCACTACCCGTGTGGCTCATGCAGTGCTTGCACCACGACACGACACACGAAAGTCTTAGAAATTGGCGAGCTGAAGTGGGAACAAAGGAAGCACACGAATTGTAACACCACAAATTGTGTATACTTGATCTCGTGTCCCTGCGAACTTTACTATGTAGGCATGACCACCAGACCCATCAAAACTAGGATCAGCGAACACAAAAGTACCATCAGACGAGCGCGCGCAGCCACAAAACTGACAAACCACTTTCTGGAAAAAGGACACCCGTGCGAAGCGATCCAATGGACCATTCTGGAATCCAACAATAACTGGAGTAGTGAGTCGCTCTTTAGGCGTGAACAACGCTGGGTGCACCGTCTGCACACAGACACCCAGGGGCTTAATGACGATATCCCATGGACTGAGCTCTGACATTGACACTGTTGTGTGCATGTACTATGTGTAAACCGCTCTACACCAGCCTGAAGCAACATAACTGAATAATTAGTGTGTCACATTAGCGTTTAGGTGCACTGCTCAATTGAAAACATTAGCCTGCAACGGATGTGAACTTTCACACCTTTTACACCCGTGAGCAAGTTCACATATGCCCCCGCCCACATACCATCACCTCCTCGACCCGGGCAATCTTACAGGATGGGCAGACAATGTCACACCCATGTTTTGCCACTTCTTTGTGATCTGATCTTTGGCTCCTGGCTTTACATTTTGTAAACAAGGCCCGCATGCGCTAGTAACTAACACACACCACGCATGCGCCAAAAGCACCTCCTCACGCATGCTCTAGAGAACACTGGAAACATCTTAGTTCACCGCGCATGCGCAGCTCCGGCCTCTCATGACCTTCCGTGCCGTCAGAACCGGAAACAGGTACCTCCTTCAATCACGGGGCTCAGTCTTTAAATACAATGGGGAAGGCAAACAACATTCACCTTCGAGCAGGCGTCAGGACCGGGCAGGTTTCCAGTGCCGTCACCTGAGCAACCCGTGAGTATGATTCGAGGCTACCCAGATCACTACGTAAGCAAAATCTCCTGCTCTACAAACGGCTATGATGTAAGTTAAATCTAACGCCTCACTTTTGTTCTTTTTACCCTTTGGGTATTTCCTACTGTCATGCTCTCTTTCCAACTTACAGCCCTAGATGGTGTGGGCCTCCTACGCCGCTTTTTAAACTCAAGGAGCAACTCCAGCTCCTACTTTAGGTAAGATTACTCTAAATGCACCTTTCTGTGTTGTAACTACGATTCGAGTTGGACATACAACACACGTGTCTACTTGACTCTCCCAGTGGATGACACGCCGGGTGAGCCCGTTGCACAGCCAGGTTGGAGGTGTCTGGGCCCCGCGGGGTACAGCAGTTTACCTATCGAACCTCTAGCTGGGTTCTGTGACCGCCACCGGGGCCCGGGACCAACCACATCTTGACTAGCATGGGACCACACCCACGCCTCCTCGCTCCTATAGAAATCTGAGAATAGCCTGGGCTTCAGGGTGCACGACATTATGACTGTCTCATTGTAAAAGTGTGATCTCTCAGGATCACTATGTACTTATGCGGACCGACAAGGCCAGTCCGCATATGTTTTTAACTTCTGCATTTCTCCTTCTTTTATCTTCCCTTTGATCTAGGTCTAAGTCAAAGGGGGCATAACATACCTCTCCCTGCAGACACCACCTGTTTAGGAGACACTAAACCCCCCCCCTTTATTGCCGAGTGGGAGGGCGATATTTTACCCCCCGCCACTACACATAGTCTGGGCACCTCTCCCCACACTATTCACCTCTACTGGTCCTGATGAAGCGCCCCGGATCTTTTTGACCACCACTAGGCGCGAAACATGTCGACCATTTGACCTGTACCTTTAGTTACTACTAAACACATCACGTTTTAATTAGTAACACTTTTGCCACGTATTTTAATGTACCAAGGGTACCTTCTTATTAAACTAGCTTCCCTGGTAACCCTTAGGTATTTTTATTCCTGCACACACCACTAGCACCACTGACCTTGGTACTTCCCCTCCACATACCCGCATGCACCAAACGGCAGCGCTCTTAAAAGATCTCCGCTAAAGAGACCCTTCGGGGGACCCGTAGGGCATTGCACCGCCGGCCCGACGAGGAGCACCGCCCGATGATGAAGCATGACATCCCTCGGGATGTGTGAGGGCAACATGAGACACTCATGCTGTCTCCCCCCTTCCTAAGTACCCCACCCTAGACCTCTATCATATAGATCCTTCTCTTTACTTTCTCTCTGTTGAGGTACGGTCTGGGTTGATTTTCAATCAGACCGACCCTGGAACAGTGCCTTACAGTAATTACCCATTATGAAACGTCGCCATCACCTGAGATTTCGCGTAACTCAGGAAACAGTATGGGAGATAAAGTGATCCAAAGCTTAACTTGGTACAAGTAGATAAACCTTTATGGCAGGGACCAGCAGGCGTGGAACAAAACCAAGAGGGGTGTCCCAGCCCAGCCTCTTCCGGGCTCTGACGGGAGCAGACGGGCCCGCCCTTGGTCCGGTCACATCCCGTGCTGCAGTGGTGAGGGGCTGACTGATGGTGCCATCAGATGTGCAAACCTCGCCTCCTTGCAGGATTGAAGTCTGGGACTTGGAGTACCCTGTAAGGCAATATTCATATCCCGTGACGATGCAGTAGTGAAGGGCTGGTAAATGGGCCCGATGGCGCCGTCAGCTGTGTAAGCCCCTGTCTCCTTGCAGGACTGAAGTCTGGGACCTGGAGTCCCCTGTGCTTCGGTGCTGAGGGGCTGGTTAAACGCGCCCAATGGCGCCATCAGCTGTGCAAGCCCCTGCTTCCTTGCATGATTGAAATCTGAGACCTGGAGTGACCTGTAAGGCAGTAAGCACATAATTGTTGCATTCCTTTTTTACATCTATTTTGTTATTTTAATGTATATTTTATTTTTCATTTTATTTTTTTGTTTTAATTTATATTTACATTTTCTTAGATTGTTGCAATTTAATGTAGTGTGAATATTTTCTATATAGTTTAATTTAGTATGTTTTATTCTGTATTAAAATACTTGTAATACTCAGTCTGAACATTTATTGTTTTATGTAACTCCTTCAAAGTTCAACACCTTCCCTACTGCTGTTTACACTGGAGTAGCAATTGTAAATCTAACTGCTCGGAAATCTTTCGCTTTACCTACTGTTGCTTAGACTGGAGTGGGAATAGTAAATCTAACCCCTCTGAAGCCCAACATTTTCCCTACTGCTGATTAAAATGGATTATTAATATTTATTTTAGTATGTTTTATAGTTAACATTTTGTTTTCTTCTTAGAAATGTTTACATAATTAGTAGAGAAATTACGTTGCTATATTTTTAGTTAATAAATATTTCATTTGTATATTGTTTTAATTTATCTTATTTATGTTATTATTTTTAAAAATATAAAATTATTAAAATATTATTATTATATGTTAAATACATTGAGTTTGTTTTGAAATGTAGTGTGCATTATGAGAAAATAAATGTTATTATGATACATTGCATGTTTTTAAGCTAGGTAATTTTGTTGGTTTATATCTATGTTTGATGATTTTCAATTTATTTGACTGTTAATTCTAAAAAATGTAATATTCTTATTATTATGTATCATTCAATAGATAATATATAAATATATATATACTTTAAAAATAGACTTTCGATTGTTAAACAAAAGTTATATTACATTTAAAATTAAGGGCCTGATTACGAGTTTGGTGGTCCCAAGACTGCCATGGGGTTGGCCTTGAATATCCGCTGCACCCCTGGTGGTCTGACCACCGTGTTACAAGATGTGTGGTTACATAGACCAAACTCCGCCTTGGCCCCACTGCTGCTGGCAGACATTCCAACCGCGGTGGCATCGGAAAAGGCCAATGACCCTGTCGGAGGCCCAGACCGCCAGTGTAACTGCTAGCCCAATTACGAGTTATCTTACACAGGCATGAATTTGGCAGTCCAATGACCAAATCAGAGCTGGCAGAAAGGGAGGAATATCAGGCCGGAACTCACCTCTACTCAACTCAATCAATCAATCAGTCATTTGTAAAGCGCACTACATACCCGCGAGGGTCTCAACGGCGCTGGGGGGGCCCGCTACTGATCGAACAGCCAGGTCTTGAGAGTTCTCCTGAAGGTCAGCAGGTCTTGGGTCTGTCGTAGGCTTAGTGGGAGGGTGTTCCATGTTTTGGCAGCGAGGTGGGAGAAGGATCTCCTGCCAGTGGTATCTCTTCGGATGCGCGGGACGGTGGCCAGTGAGAGGTCGGCAGAGCGTAGCTGGTGGTTGGGAATGTAGAAGGAGAGACATCTGTTGAGGTAGGTAGGGCCGGTCTTGTAGAGTGCCTTGTGTGCGTGGATGAGGAGCTTGAAGGATATCCTCTTGTTGACGGGGAGCCAGTGCAGGTTTCTCAGGAGGGGGGTGATGTGACTGTAGCATGGTACGTCGAGGATCAGTCGCGCTGAGGCGTTTTGGATGCGTTGTAGTTGTTTGATGAGCTTGGTCGGGGCTCCCGCGTAGATGGCGTTTCCGTAGTCGAGCCTGCTGCTGACGAGGGCCTGGGTGACTGTCTTTCTTGTATCTGTTGGGATACATTTGTAGATCTTGTGGAGCATGCGGAGGGTGTTGTAGCAGGAGGAGGAGACGGCGTTGACTTGCTTGGTCATTGAGAGCGTAGAGTCTAGGATGATTCCCAGGTTGCGTGCGTGCGTGGTATGTGGGTGTTGGGGGTGTCCCCAATGCCGTTGGCCACCAGGAGTCATCCCAGGCTGAAGGGTTAGAGCTGAGGATGAGGACCTTTGTCTTGTCCGAGTTCAGCTTCAGGTGGCTGATCTTCATCCAGTCGGCGTCGGCCTTCATTTCTTCGTGGAGGTTGGCTTTGGCGGTGATGGGGTCCTTGGTGAGGGAGAGGGTCATTTGAGTGTCGTCGGCGTAGGAGAATATGTTGAGGTCGTGCTGTCAGGCGACGTGTGCAAGCGGGGTTATGTAGATGTTGAACAGATTCGGGCTGAGGGAGGAACCCTGGGGTACGCCGCAGATGATCTCGGAGGATTCGGATCGGAAAGGGGGAGGCAGACGCTGTGGGTTCTGCCTGAGAGGAAGGGCGTAGTCCATTCCAGAGCCTTGTCTCGGATCCCTGCGGCGTGGAGGCGTGCGCGTAGTGTGCGGTGGCAGACGGTGTCAAAGGCAGCGGAGAGGTCTAGGAGGATGAGTGCCGCAGTCTTACTGTTGTCCAGCAGGGTCCTGATGTCATTGGTGGTGGCGATGAGGGCGGTCTCGGTGCTGTGGTTGCTGCGGAACCCTGACTGGGAAGGGTCCAGGATTCTGTTTTCTTCGAGGTATCAGGCTAGCTGTCTGTTGACGATCTTCTCGATGACCTTGGCCGGGAACAGGAGCAGAGAGATGGGCCGGAAGTTCTTGAGGTCTCTTGGGTCTGCCTTGGGTTTTTTGAGTAGAGCGTTGATCTCGGCGTGTTTCCAGCTCTCTGGGAAGGTTGCGGTCTCGAGGGAGAGGTTGATGATGTTGCGCAGGTGGGGTGTGATGGAGCTGCTTGCTTTGTTGAAGATGTGGTGCGGGAATGGGTCTGACGGAGAGCTGGAGTGGATTGTGCTCATGGTGTTGATGGTGTCATCGATGCTCACGCTGGCCCAGGCTAGCAGGGGGTCGTAGTCGATGATGTGAGGAGAGTCTGTTGTGTTGCTGTCTGTTGGGGCTGTCTGGGTGTTGAAGCTGTCATGGATGTCTGCTATCTTGCGGTGGAAGAAAGTGGTGAGGGAGTCGCACAGGGCTTGCGACGGCAGGATGTCGCTGGTGTTGGAGCTGGGGTGGGAGAGTGCCTTCACGATGTTGAAGAGCTCCTTGCTGTCGTGTGCGTTGTTGTAGAAGCGGTCTTTGAAGGAGGTCCTCTTGGCAGCCTTGATGAGGTGGCGGTGGTTGCAGATGGCGTCCTTGTGTGCTGCGAGGCTGTCCGGGGTCTGTTCACTGTGCCGTTTCTTCTCTAGCTTCCGGAAAGCTTGCTTGGAGGCTAGGAGTTCTGGGGTTAACCAGCTGGCCCTCTTGCTGGTGTCTCTGTAGGGGGTTTCTTCAGCGGGGCAAGGGTGTTTGCGCAGTCCTCGATCCAGTGTCTGAGGCTGTGGGCAGCGTCGTCGGTGTTGGAGGGTATGTTGGGTGGGCTGAGAGCAAGGTTAGCATGGAGTTGATCTTCGGTGATTTTGCTCCAGCAGCGGCGGGGGATCTGTTGGGTGCGGTGGTGTGTGGTGGGTTTCTGGAAGGTGAAGTGGATGCAGCGGTGGTCGGTCCAGAGGAGTTCGGTGGTGTGGTTGAAAGAGATGTGCGGGCTTGAGGAGAAGACGGGGTCGAGCGTATGGCCGGCGGAGTGGGTGGGTGTAGTGACGAGTTGCCTCAGTCCGAGGTTGGCGAGGTAATCGATCAAAGTTGTGGTGTTGCTGTCGTTGTTGTTCTCAAGGTGAAAGTTCAGGTCTCCGAGGAGGATGTAGTCGGTGGAGGTCAGGGCATGCGTGCTGATGAGGTCAGCGATGGAGTCGCTGAACTGGGGACAGGGTCCGGAGGGTTCGGTAGATGAGGGTGCCTCTGAGAGTGGAGTTAGGATCTGTGTGGATCTGGAAATGCATGTGTTCGGCGGTGCCGAGAGTGTCGTCGGTGCTGGTCGAGACCCTGATGCTATTCTTGTGGACGATGGCAATTCCTCCTCTGACTCCGTTGGTGCGGTCTCTGCGGGTGATCTTGTAGCCGTCTGGGATGGATATGGCGATGACGGGTGCGGAGGAGTCGTTCATCCACGTCTCAGTCAGGAAGGCGACATCCGGGGATGTTGTGTCGAGAGCTCGACGGCATGTTTGCGTGTGGAGCGGGTGTTCAGAAGTATGCATCGGAGGTGGTTGAGGTCTTTTTTGGCGGGTGGTTCGTCTGTTCTGAGGCTGGTGTAGCTGCAGTTCCGGCAGGTGAAGGGACCGTGTGTGTGTTTCGGGCAGCCTTGAAGCAGGTGTGGGTCCATCCGGGGTTGAGAGCATGCAGAGTGTTGGCATCGTAGTGGCGTTCCTTGTTGCGGGTGCAGCGACCAGGGTTTCTGGCGCTGGGCGCGGTCCAGGCGTGGACGGGCGCAGACGGGTTTGCCTTAGGCGCGCCTTTGGCGTGCCAGCGGCGTGGCCACACAGCAGCCGGCATATATGGGGAGGTGGGAGGGAGGAGCAGCTGGGAGGTGGGAGGTGGGGGCAGCGAATGGGCAGTCAGGGGGCGGGGCCGCAGGGGATGCGGCGGCGGGAGTGGAGCGGGACGAAGAAGGGCACAGAAGGCAAAAAAGGCACAAAGTAAGGGCACAGGAGGCAAAAAGGCACAAAGTAAGGGGGCAATGAGTGTTACAGACTGCGAAGAATTCTATAGAAATACAGGGGCAGCGAGGGGAACAGAAGTCAAAACGGGCACAACGGGCACAGGGTTACCGGGGAAACGAGGGAGCAGAAGCAAAAACGGGCAGAGATGCGGGGGCAGCGAGGGGAACAGAGGGAAAAAAGGTGGGCACAGAGCAAGTACACAGAGGGAAAAAAGGCGGGCACAGAGCAAGTACAGGCAGCGGGGGAGGACAGAGAGCAGCAGTTACGGGCCCAACAATATGGAAAGCAGTACAGGCAAAAACAGTGAGAACCAACCTATTCCAGCTTCCTCTGCAGCGGCAGACACACAGGCAGAGCGACCTACCTGGTAGGGTCAAGGGTCGCTCCCCTGTGCCAACATGGAGCTGATTGTACATGTCCTGCTGCTGCTCTACTCGCTTGATCACGTCCAAAACTGGCACTGTCATGGACGCAAATGACGGTAAGTAAGACTACTACCTGTTTCCATAGGCTCCTCAGCAAACCATTGCCCACAATGGACCTGGTAAGGAGGTTGGGGTCCCTTGGTCAATCATATTTCGTGGGATGCTGTTTGGCATTGTTTTAAATGTCTAACCCAAAAACATCTGTATTATGCCCTCCTTGGCCAAATCACTGAAACTGCACAGGCACACTGTATACAAATAGACAGGGTTTCACAACACATAATCAATGATAGTAATAAGTGCATTAAATTGTGTCACACAACAGTACCTCCTCATTTATCTCACAAGTATTCATCTCTGTGACACCCTCACATTGCACACAACCCAGGTCCTGTTTTGATATCAAAGATATACAACTCTGTAATGGACTCTCACCCACTCGAAAAGGCAATGTCAGTAAATGGGATTACCAAGAACCAGAATGAGAGCATTCTAAGGGCACACTGTAAACACTCTCTGCAGAATAGGCATGCCTCTACCAGGGGTAACCCTGAAAGGCTGGGGCCCTGGGGCACAGAACATTTTGAAGGCCTCAATGTGCACAGGACCTGTGCATTGAAGTATATCAGGGACAGCATAACCAAGTGCCATGGATGTGTAGGTAATGTGTAAGTGCAAGCCATGAAACCAAACACAGCACTAACAGCATTTTTCACACCTCTAGATAAGGTAGATGTAAGGTACATAAAGGAAAATGTACACATGTCCATACAAAAGTCCACAAAGGTATGACAATTTAACTTTAACACATCAAACACATATTCAACATATATCATAAGTAGAAGTGCAATCTAAATTATATTGACAGTGGCCAGGCCAAGCTGTTATACTTTTTTTAATTTTTTTAAATATTTTTATTTTTGTGCCACAGTAACATAGATATAAAGTATCTTACACTTTTTAGAATTCATGAATTTATATGATCACTGAAAACACCCCAAATGCCAAGTCCAATCTTACGTTTCTTAGCCCCTTTTACAGAGTATAAGCTCCACACTAGATGAAATAAGTTATACATTTTTGCCCGCCAGTTTCAAAAAGAGGAGGTTCAGGTTGTAACCACTCATCCGCAGTGCACAACCGAGCGACCGTCATAGCAATAAAAATAAAATATCGATGTTTATACAAAGGTGTTCCCTTGTCAAGTCCTGAACCAATTCCCAAAAGCATCATGGCGGGAGTAATAAACATTGTAGTCTCCATTAACATAGACATAAACTTCTCAATCCCCGTAATATATGTTGATAATTTGGAGCTACTGAAGAAAACATGCAAGGTGTCTGCAGTATCCGCCCCACACCGAAAACATTTACCATCATACCCTCCCCCCGATTCAGACATACGTGCGGGTGTATAGTACAAATTGAAAGCAGTTTTAAAGAATTGCACTTTTAAATTCGCAGAAAGTAAAACTTCTTTAGATCTCATAATGGCATCCTCTAAACATACATTATCTACCCCCAATATCGTAGACCATTTAGCATTATGTTTCCCTAAATCATCTACTCTATAAGATAACAATATCCTATATAGCACCCCTATCTTCTCCTGACGCCTTACAACGTCACCTACTATATTAGATACAGCTGATACATTTTTCCGAATTATAAAATCTCTAATTTGGAGAAATTTAATAAATTGAAATTTTGACAGATTATATTGTCTAGCTAATTCTTCATAATGTGTCCACCAGAGACAAAAAAATCCCCTAGTTGTGAAATATCTTTCTTCCTCCCAATGAGTGCTACACTGTCCCAAAAAATGGGGGGTACATTTTTTACAGCATCCATCGGGGTGTATTGAGATAATTTCTCTATTACACATAATTTGCAAATTCTCTTCCATACTTTAAAAGCATATTCCAAGACTTTAAAACTAGTTCGCTTAAAGTAGCTGCCATCAATTTGTTGAAACAAATATTGTCGTGCCTCCGGCCCCAATAAAATCTGAAAAATCGAAGGGGCCTCTGCCCTAGTAACAATATCCTCCCCCGTCAATAGAACACGCATCTTTAACAAAAAACATGCATGAATTTAACCCCTTGCATGCGGGTTTATTTCTCCCGCTGTGCGGGAGAAATAAACGGCGTTCGTGATCACGAAGGCTCCCGGCCGTCATGCGCACACGCCCACCGTAATGCACGACAGCCGGGAGCCGTTGTGCGCACACAAGGGGTTAATAAAGAAATCGGACGATAAGACCCCACCAATTCTGGGTCCTTGCCGTTTTTACTAAAAACCACTATGTTGGCTTCTGTCCAAGATTTAGGGGCATATCCATCCTGAGCAGCCCTGATTGTAGTCAACAAATCATATTTTAATAAATCAAAAGAAAGCTTATAAATCTACACCGGGAGCTTATCAGGTCCGGCAGCCTTCCCTGAAGCTAAACTGTTAACTGCAAGTTCTAGTTCTCCCATCGTAATTGGACATTCTAGCTGCGCCGCATCAGCAGGATCTAAATGTAAAATAACCCCATCTAAACACCTACCAAAATCGATACCCTTCTTTACCTGTTTCGTATAAAGTTCTGTATTAAACTGATGAAAAATAGCTAGGATCCCTGCAGGTTCCTGACAAGCTATACCCGCTTTATACTTTAAGGCCTTAATACTACGTGCAGATTCTTTCATACGCAGTTTTAATGCTAAACACCTACCAACTGCTTCACCATACTCATGATTTTGTTTTTTATAAACCAAATATTTTCTGGCAATCTCTATATTCCAGATTCCCTGAATGTTTGCCCGGGATCTAGCAACAGCATCTTCTAACTCCAATATATTGTTGCTTTGCAAAGTTATACCCCGTGTTAATTTACCCTCCGCATTTCTCAAAGCAGAATATAATATTCGCATTTCTAATTTTCTCTTTCTAAAGCTTAATACCTCCCCTCTGAAACACGCTTTAAACGTGTCCCACACAATTGCGCTATGAGCGCAGTATCTATTATTCTGAAAGAATTCATTAATCCAGTGAGACATATGATCTTTAAAATCATCATTTAAACATAATTTCGATCAAATGAAAATGATTTGGGAGGTAAATAACAACTATCAGCAGCGATTTCTAATACTATTGGTGAGTGATCCGAGGATATACTCGGATAAATTTTAATCGAAGCCCCTACCAAAGAGACACTTGGTGCAAAAAAATAAACCAATCGTACCATCTTTTTATGGGGAAAAGAATAAAATGTATAACCTGGGTCCAACAGATGTAATTTACCCCACACATCCACAATACCATGATCATTTACCAGATTATACACTGCCCTAAATACCTGTGGTTTCCGGCCTTTATACCATCGAGGGGTATTTAACAACTCCTGATTGGTTAGATTAATATTGATTTCCCCGCATATTAACAGCGGGATCCCCCAAGTTGCTAGCTCTATATTTAGCTCCTTCAAAATAGCTGCCTCATCTAGATTTGACCCATAAATGGTACAAACTGTATATTTACTATCCCCTAATCTACATTCGGCTACAGCCCATCTGCCTAACTTATCTGCCAAGCTTCGTCCTGTTCCTTGTACATTTAGCCAAAATCGCCACTCCACGAATTATTGAAGCTTGCTGCGAGGACACAACCAATGAATAACCAAGTGTTTCTAGAATTGCCCGTTGACTCCAGGGTATATGTGTCTCTTGGAGACAAACCAAATCCGTCTGAATAGTTCGCAATTCTGCAGCTACCCTGTTCCTTTTATTCCAATTATTAAGGCCAGAGACATTTAATGAACAGATCTTTATCCCCTTAATAACCATAATAGCAGCCAAAAACAAATAAGATAGACACTAGTATATAACACAAGTACCCTAGTAGTAGACATATATCCCCATATGACATTTAACATTGCAGTACATTGTTCTATTTTCTCTCTATGAGTTACTGTGGACATTTTACCCTTTTTACCCCACCAGTGTGACCCCACCCTCCCTACCCCATGAACCCCCAAAAAACTCACCCTCCTACCCCCCATCCCCCCCGTAACAAGGCTTTAGGACCAATGGTCCTGTAGATGCAGGCTCCCGATAGCCCTCTGCCATTACTCGCGGATGTAAATTCTTTAAAAAAAAACCTATATCATAAATAAGGAGAAAGGAGAAAGCCCCATAGTTACTATCTACCAAATAACTAAGGAAAGAAAAAAAACACATTCCTATATTGAGTTCAAAAATTCCTTAGCAGGCCCTTCACTAGTAAAAAAGCGAGTATGATCCTTACTGATCACTTTTAACTTTGCAGGGTTCAGTAAGCATGCTTGGGCCCCTTTAGCCTGAAATTGTGGAATCAATTCCCGCAACTGCTATCGAAGCTCTACCGTAGACCGGCAAAAATCCGGTCGTACAAAAAACTCGAAGTCTACCCCTGCTCTCTTTTTGTCAGGCCGTGCCAAGTGAAACACCTCCTCTCGCGCCAAAAAACTGTTAAATGATATTAAGAAAGCTCTTGGTCTATCATTAACTTGGCCAGCTCGAGGACGAATGGTAAAAGGAAAACGGTGGCCACGTTCAATCTCTCTGTCCCAGTCCCACTTAGTAAGCTCAGGAAAGGCTATTTTAAACAGCTCAATTATAAATCGGCGCTGGTCCTGCCCTTCCTTCCCTTCCGGAATCTGAAGCACTCTCAAATTATTCCTACGTGCTCGATTTTCAATCTCAGCCAACTTCCATTGAGTATCATCCCTGTCCAATTGAAAAGAGATAGTCAGTTTCTTTTGTTGAACCAATTTGTCCTCTAGATTGGAAATTCGAGCTTCTGCCTCATTAAATCTTGCAACAAAATCAGCATGAGATTTAGTCATTCGTCGAACTGAATTCTGTAATTTTCGACATATATTTTGAAGTCTCTGGCTTTCCTCCCGTGTTTCAGCGCGATGAGACATAATTGATTGATAAATTAATGAAAGGGAAATATCTTCTCCAAGGTTAGGTACATTTTGTGCATTATCAACCAATAATGGTGCCCCCTTACTTGCTTTCAATTCTAATTCCTTCCGAACAGTATGGGAGCTATCTTCCATAAGATCCCTGGATTCCTCCAAGAACGAGCTACTGTGATCACTACCGTCACCAGCGCTCATCTGGACAGTATACTGGTTTACCAGGTCCTCACAAGAGGACGTTGAATGATCTGACAGGGAATAAAAGTCCCCAGACTCCACATCGGGTGCCAACGTCTGGACCACAGTTTTTACACTAGTTGGAGTACTCAAGTGTGTATCCCCCTTTCAGCCCCCAAGTCTTTATGAATGAGATTTCCAGAATTTTCTCCCAAATTAACCTCATAAACAAGCGGGGGTCTACTAGCACTTCTGCCCCAGTTTCTGTAAAAAGAGTCACATCCATTACCATAACCTTATCCAGTATATCGTACTCAAGATTAGGCTGATCAACAGAATTCTGGTTTAGTGTATCAGGTCTCCCTTCCATAAGAGGGGTAAGTTGTTTCCCCTTTCGCTTATCTTTCACAGCGGAGAAGATTGCCGGTATCTTTTTGTTCTCCATCGGCCCCACCTTCACCTTAGAGACAGCAACTGCATTAGTACTAACAGTTTTTGCCGGTTTTACCATTTTTTCATATACTGCAGCACCGCCGTCCCTCACCTCCGTTGCTGGTGCAGTCATAGTATCCGCATTCAAATATTCATTATGCTCATTACCCTGCTCATTATCCTGCGCGCGAGGTCTGCCTCGCGTTCCTTTCGGGGGCATCTCCAATCGTTTCTCCCTTCGCTGCTCACACAGCGCGGCTGAAGACAACCTCCTAGCGCACCGTAAACCACCAGTCGGCAACGCCCACAAGTCGCGCCGAGCCCGAATCAGCTCCAGCAGCAATCCAAGAAGAACCGCCGCCAGCATCTGCATCTGCACGCTCCGTGTCTAGGTGTCCCAGTTGTCCACACCCCCGAAGGTAAGATCAAAAGTAAATTCAAACTGCTGACACGAAGAATTATATACAAAGTTACAAAGTTGCAGCCGCTGCTTCTCCGCCGCTGCTTCTCCACCGCTGTTAGCCATTTCCAGCGATTCAATTTCGCTATCGTTTCTTCTTTCTCCTAAAATGATCCACGAGGTCCGGCAGGAGCGGTCAGCCTACACGTCCGCTGCTGAGGGCGCCATCTTGCCTCTCCTCAGAGCTGTTATACTTAACAAATAAAATAACTCTCAAATTCAATGTCTGTCCCAGTTGGATTTCATCCCACATATGCATCCATCCAACATTTCCCCTTGTCCTGTGCAACTCCAGCACTGGGTCCAAGTTTAGATCATACTAACCACTTTAATTGTATCAGAAATCAGGGGTGAAACAAACATAACTGTAGTCACACATCACTAACTATACAATATCAAATAGTAAGAAAGTAATGGCAGGACCAATGTCTTCCAAGCTATGAAACGTTTTGATGACAGTATGCCAAAATATGATGTAAAACAAAGGCCAAAAGTCCATTTTCTCACCATGTGCCACAACACAATGCTGTGGCACCAAACTTGCCCTTACTGACACTGCCAGGGAACCTCCTCACAAAGGGGCATCCGTTGGGCATAGCAGACACCTCAAAGATGGTACTTGGGAAGAGGCGGCTGCAGTTTTGTAGGGGGTTTGGTTTTGGGAGGAATTTTGGGGTATTTTTGTTTTTTGAGCTTCTTTTAGTGGGGTGGGGATCTGTTTTCTCAGCGGTGAAGTGGGATGTGGAATGGATGGGTTGGTCTTTGGGAGTTTTTTTGTGTTTTTGCTTTTTAGGCTAGTTTAAGTGGGGTGGGGATCCAGTTTCTTAGGGGTAGAGTGGTATGCGGAAGGGATGGGTTGTGCTTTGGGAGAGGATTTTGGGACTTTGGGCGGGGGAGTCAGTTTTCATAGTGCTAAGGGCAAGGGCAAACAACACATCTTCACAGGGAAAATGGGTAGGATGTTTGGGAAGGATTTGGGTTTGTGAGGTAGAGGGAGTGGATGTGAAAGGTGTGTGTGCTGTATGAACTGTGTGTTGCATTGATGTGTGTTGTGTGGGTGACTGTGAAAATCTGTGTTTTTTGGTTGTGTGTGCTGTGGACGTGCTGGGTGTTGTGGAGGGATCTGTGGCTGTTTCTGTGGTGTCTGCTTGAATGCTGGGTATTGTGGATGGGTCTGTGTGTCTTGGTGTGGTGTCTGGAGTATGGGTATTGTGGAGGTGTCTGTGTGTGTTTGTGTGGTGTTTGGGGGTATGGGCGTTGTGAAGAGATCTGTGTGTTGGTGTGCTGTCTGGGGGTATGGGTGTTGTGGAGGAGTCTGTGAGCGTTGGTGTGGTATCTGTGGGTATGGGTGTTGTGGAGGGGTCTTTGGGTGTTGGTGTGGTGTCTCGGGGTATGGGTGTGTTGGGTTGGGTTGGTGAGGGGTGTGTGTCTGGTGAGTGGTTGCACTCGTGTGTTTTTTATGTGTTTTTTGTTGTGTGTGGTGCTTGGGTCTGATGAAGTGTGTGCATGCGGACACATGTGTGTGCTTTGGATGGGCATGGGAATATGAAATATAAATGGGAATGGGGCAGGAAGTGGGGTGAAAGGTTGGAACGGTTGGAGGGCTGCCATGAGGGAGGAGACCAGAGCCTAAGAAGATCTCTATAGGCCAGACATTGCACTGTGCATGCCTTCTAGGTAGGCCACCATCTGTGTCAGGTGGTTACCTTGCCCCTGGAAGGTCCTCAGGAGGTCAATAGCCTCCTCACTCAGGACAGCAGGGGTAAAAGGGGTAACAGGGGCAGGGGCTGAGGTACCTGGGGTGAAAGGGACTGCTACCCTCTTAGGATAGCGGGGCTGCACAACTGGTGTGGGGACAACAGGGAGGGTGGCAATGGAACTGGGGGGTGGACAAGGAAGAAGGTGGTACTAATCCTGTGGGGTCCGCCACCACTCGTGAGTGTCCATTGAAGGATGTGTCTAATGATTATGAGCTGCTGTCCTTCGTGGCACTACTCACACCCTCCTGGTCACTGGGTTTTGGAGTGTCACTTCCGGAACCACTGTGGCCAGCGGTGTCCCCAAGGATGTGGTCTCCTTCTCCTTTGCTTGCCCTGGAAGAATCAAATGACATGTTACATAGGTTTATTGCAACTGCTTTTCCACACCTGATCATCACAAATCAATAGTTGTTCTACTCATGTCCAACCTTCAGACAGCTCCAAATGCATTGATGGACTTATCTACACTCCATCATTATTTCCATACTACGACAGTTGTTCGTCTTACATACTTGGGTACTTGGAGTATGCCATAGTAAAATGATGTTACCAAATAGAGTTGGTACATGTTTACACACTGTTCATACAAGCCCCAGAGTTCAACAGGTCTCCCATTGTCTCATAACACATTATGATGCCATGAAGCTCAAGTTAAAGACCAATCTCCCTTCAATATGTGTTGTGGCAGAATTCATGTTGCATGCAAATGCACATTGCACACCAATGAGTCTTTTGACACCAAACTTCATCATATGTCCACTACCTGAACAGTCTAATGAACGCTGTACTGAAGTAGTTTATCTCTGTATCACATGGACCTTAGACAGTTGCCTTGAAACATTGAGCTCCAAAATTTTTGAGAGATAGATACTCCCAATTTACACAGCACAAGACTTCATATAGCCATATGAACCTCCGCAATCCTACTTGATAGAGGTGATAATGCCATTTATAGATTGTATTCCTACAAACCAATTCACCTTTGAAGGTTGTTGGGTGTCCGCAGATATCTATGACATGAAGATGTGGGATCACTAGAGTCCCAATGGGATGGTACATCTCAGCACTCTTGGGTATTGACTCAGATTGACTTGTAAAGATGAGTGTAGACACTCACATATGTTCTCTACAGTTCTACATCTCACTCCCTGATGCCTGTCACAAGTCACCAGTTAGTGATTAACATTTGGAACACTATTGTAGATGAACTAACAACAGGCACATTTACATTGGGCAACATGTAGGCACTAATGCTGATGGCACCAATTGATGTTTGCACACTTGTGTCACTGTTGAAACACAACTGGGAAGTGTTGTAGAGTCACTGCATAAACTGTGCACTGTATGTCATGTCACATGTAATAGGGTCATCATCACATGAGAGACAGTAGTGAGGGAACATCACTCCTTACACAAGGAGGACAAGTGTCCTGTGTGGTACAATTGCCACCCGGAACAACTAAGAACATGAGATGATTGATCACTTCGCTCAGCAAGGTGTCTGCTAAAAATGAAAAATGGTAGTGGACTGGACTCTGCTGTGTTCCTGGTCATAAAGCCAATAGGCACAGCACATTAGCATGTACCTACTACCAGACCTACACAAAATGACTCATCTTGTGAGTCGCACATGGTCCACCCCCAAAATTGACGGGGAAATTCCTGCCTGTAACACATAAAGTTGGCAATGTAACATCTATGACTCTGGCCAGGACTCACCCCCTTGTAGCTGCTGTTGGACCTTCAAATGCCCATCAAGCTCGGGGTAGGCCACCACCAGTATGCAGTCCATTAGGGGGTCAGGGTCTGGCATGCACCCTGTCCACATTGGGAGGGCTTCCCCAGCTGCACCTCCACAATATTCTTGTTCCAGCGCCTCAGGTCCTCCCACCACTTCCTGCAATGGACGCTATTCTGGTTATAGCCCCCAGGGTTCGCACCTTTCAGGTGACGGCTCTCCAATGGTCTTTCTTCTGATGGACATTGACCTGTATGGATGCAATAGATGAAGACAGAGATTGTAACTGCAATATTTAGGATATCTGTTTGTTTGACACACATTTTGTTGACACCTAGCACAAGCGTACATCAACAGTCCATACAATACATATGTAAATGTCACCTGCTAAACACTACAAAAGCATGAATACACACTTTTGTGGTCATCTGCTTACTATCCTCAACCCTGGTAATGACCTACACTGACTGGGCCAGCACACTAACATCATATAGGCCGGGGTCATCCTACATGTACTGTGCTGTGAGGTACTATGACACACAACACACCAGCACTGAGACCCTCTTACAGGTGAACCACTTGCACATGACTGTACAGACACCTTTACAGCCAGGCCCAGTGACTTTATGCATATGGTCCATAGAGCCCGGTACCATAGTATAGACTATATCCTGAGACTTGGGTCACAAGTATGACCTGGCATGTGTGTCATTGAGAGCTTCCTTTCTGGGGATGTTTGGACATGTCTTAATCAGATATCATACATCAGATTGAGTTTGTGTTGTATGTACTGTCATCACAGGATACACCTTTTGCCATATGTGGCACTGTAACAGGGATGGCATTCAACATTCCATTGTATGTGTTGTTTCATTGGATTGAATGTAACAACACTGGTGAATAACATTTCAAAATCTCTTCAGAAGTAACCAACTATCTACACTGGTAATGTGTCAGAAGTGCAATAGGCCTGTACAGGGGAAGCATGACTTATGGACAAGTGACAATAGACCTGTGGGAGTAAGGGGACTGTCATATGTCAAAGACACACAGTGACAATGTGGGTCAATGGAAAGAAGTAGCAGGTCAGGGGGTTACCTCAGTCACCCTTCCAAATAAAGTACATGTAAAAGTAAACAGGGCTACCACTGCTTAATAAAACTAATTTTATGAACATCCCTGGATCTGCAGGAGTACAGGGAGATTACTCTGGGCATCAGATGCCTTGCCCCAGTAACTCTGCCCCAGCCTGGACCTTAGCCCAGGCTGGATACAAGTCATTGTCAAGCCTTGGTCTATGCAGGCTGTGTCTACTGATCCCACATGAACATCACATTTCCATTGTATTCATGACCTCAAGGTTGTAAGGCACCTTGAAGAGGTCTCTGAGGTATAGCTATCTCTTCGACAACAGTTTTGCAAAGTCAGATGTGGGCTGAGTTATCTGTGAGACTGTACACATGGCAAACATCATCCTCAACTGCTTCTTACAGTATACAGACACAGTTCATGCTGTAAAGCCGATACATTTCTTGGCATATATACCATTATCTGATTTGGTAACTTATCATAGGTACCATGAAATGCAGACTTGCATAGATATGTGCATGCAACACAAGTAGGATGTAGGGCTTATCACACATTAAAATTCTGATGTTCACTACACGAAGTACAGTGCCCCATAATCCAGTACGTGATTGTCTTATGTAGGCACCACTCAAATTCACTGAAAGCTAGCATGGGACTCAGAGGCACATTGTAGCCAATGGAAATTGAAAAGACGAAGTTAAACAGAGTTCATATATTTTTTTGAACTAGTTACCTGTTCCTCTGGTGAGCCATAGAGCTGACCATACAAGGGAAGGACCTCTCCAAACAGGGTCTGGAGAGAAGGGATGGGCCCTCTCACTTGCTTGGCCTAGCATGATTGCTCCCAGATGTGGCAAACAGCAGCTAAAGTGGAGGAAGTTTTTGATAGCAGCAGTGTCAGGCAACAAGTGAGTTTTTTTTCTAACTGTGGCCTACATGTAAGCCACATACATGATAATCAGCCTAGCTACCCACAGCCATTGGACTTTGACCATCACAATCACCAATGTTAGCCTATGGCTGTGTCTGCCATGGATGCAACTGCCCGCCAAGTGGTCAACTTCCACCGACGGCAGTTGTTCCAAATGTCCCAGATGCGAGGTCAGTCATCCGTCATTTTAGAGTTTGGAACTACAGTATTGGTGACTGTGAAGTGCGTCACCACTAGGGGTGGGCGGAATTTGCGAAAGCGACTTTCGCAAATTATCGCGAAAATGTTAAAAATCTCCACAAACAAGCGGAAATATCGCGAAGATGCGGAAGTTTTTTTCCCGCCCGTTCGCGATATTTTTTGCATGGTTGCGGGTCGCTAACTTACCCCTGCGGTTGCTCGCGGGCACGGCCATCTTGTTTTCAGTTGTCTCGCGGTGCATGATCGCGAGAAAAAAGACGTGATCGCGCGACGCATGACGTCACTGCGGACGCGAACTGTCGCGAGACAGCGCAAATGGCTAAAACAATACAACATCTCATGGAGAACGCGACCGGATAGGGAAAACTTGTCGGCGAACGCGGGGATTCAGGTAAGGCGATCGCGCGCGCGCGAGAATGTTTTATTTTACAGCGTGATCAAGAACCAAATTATCGCAAAGCCGCGGAATGCGGACATTTTGACATTTCCGCGCTCTCCACGGAACGCGGAAATGCCAAATTATCGCAAATTCCGCGAACGGAACGGAAATTTTGCCCAGGCCTAGTCACCACTACAACAACTGAGGGCTAACCTGTGTGTATTTGAAAAACTCCCATCCCATATAATGTCCAGTACAAAAATCATCAGTGCTGTGCATTACTGTGCATAAATGCAAAATGTACATGTTACACTGTACCCTGCGGTTGGCTGGTTTTGGCCTAAAATGTTCCGAAAAGTTCAGTTTTGTGCAACTTTAACATTTCATAATTGGTGATGTGTAAATTTCAGTAACAGAGACATGTAAAGACTACATTGGGAATCATTGGTGGCTGTTGAACAGTAGACAATGATAATGTGAATTATATGTAATGCTTTATGAAGCATTTATGTTATGTCACATGAGTTTTGGCTTACTCTTCACATATCGTACTCTGGACACTGTGACCAATTTTTTCAAATTGATGTACACCAGAACAAAAAATGTACCCCCTAAAAATCTGATTCTAGGTCTGGGATACGTGGGAAAAGACCATTGAAACAAGAAACAGAATCCCACTTGACCTGTATTTCTTCCTTTATGTCTAAATAGGACTGTGTGTTCTGACCCAGAAAGCACTACAGGATGCATACTTTGTCAAAAACTATTTTTATTTAACATTTTTTGGCCTACTTAATACCATCAATAAATGCTTTAACCTCATATACCTAATGATTGTAAAATATTTACCATGTCATAACATCTGATATAACACTTATTTAATATAAAGACTAAACACAGCCAGCAGAGGCTGGCTGTGTTGTTTCAGCTGTGGTGGAAGGTGTTGTGAGTACAGTGAGCCTCACTGTTACTGTTTGCCCAGGCTGACCAGATAGGCCAGGAAGGTCATCCATGTCCACATCTCCAGGAGTGTTGTCATCACTGAGGGCTTGATCCTGAGGTGGAGAGGGAGTCTCTTCAGTGGCCAAGCTCTGGCCAGCTGCTCTGTCAGATCGACCTGTTATTGCTGGAAGAGTAGCATCTACATTGTTCGTGCCACAGTAAGTAGAGACCTAGGCTGACACAAAATAGGTAAAGATTACTATTGTGACCTATTTGTGTGGTATAGAAGTTGGTTACATGACATTTGGAGACAGACAATACATATTGTAGGATTGGGCAGCTCATTAGATGTGCTGATATGTATTGTTTTAGATTTAGGGATCAATATGACATATCCAAAACATCTCAACCAACACAATGTAGAAGTAACATGTGTATTTGGCAATTCCAAGGCCCTGTGTAGGTTTGAGGTACACACTTGGTATGGTGTCACTCATGGCATCAATGGTTTCAGTTGAGGAGACCAGGACACCATCAATAAAAGTAATCAGACATGTCTCTGAGTAGATCATTGTATGATCATTGCACAGTCCATGATAAGTGAACATCAGTTGTAACATGGTAGACAAGTAAATAGGGGCTAAAGGACTATTGTATCTTGCTCTGAGTTAAACTCACAGGGCCTTATGGTAATTGTAGACATTTCGATCTCAACTTACCAACACTTGACAAATGGTAACCTGCATGATAAGTGAACATCAGTTGTAAAATGGCAGACAAGTGAGCATGGGCAAAAGGACTATTGCATCTTGGTTAGAGTTACAGTCACAGGGCCTCATGGTAGTTGTAGAAACGTCTATCTCGACTTACCAACACTTGACAAATGGTAACCTGCATGGTAAGTGAACATCAGTTGTAAAATGGTAGACAAGTGAGCAGGGGCTAAAAGACTATTGCATCTGGTTAGAGTTACAGTCACAGGGCCTCATGGTAGTTATGGACATTTTTATCTCAAATTACTGAGACTTGACAAATGGTAACCTGCATGATAAGCAAACTTCAGTTTCAAGATGGCAGACAAGTGAGCAGGGGCAGAAGCACTATTGCATCTCACAGGGCCTCATGGTAGTTGGAGGCATTTCTATCTTGACTTACCACCACTGGCCAAATGGAAACCTGCATAATAAATGAACATCAGTTGTAAAATGGTAGACAAGTGAGCAGGGGAAAAGGACTATTGCATCTTGGTTAGAGTTACAGTCACAAGGCCTCCTGGTAGTTGTTTCAGACCGCCAAACTCGTAATCAGGGTCTAAATGTTTAAAATACACTACTTTTAAGATGATATTTATTTTTAAAAACCAGTATGTTTGTTTGGTTTTGGCCGTTAGTCTTGCAAACAATATTTTTACATAATTTTTTTAACACTATAAGTGTAGGATCACAATATTTTTTATAGCAACATATTTGTGTATTGATAGTAATGGCCACAATATTCTGTCAGTGATCCAATTCATTAATCACTCTTCTGTAAGCATCTGCCCCTCAGGACGCAGAGAGCCTGGTGCTTAGAGTGATGCCACTCAACCTTTCATGAGTGATTTTATTTGTAATTTTTTAAAAAAAGGGCAAATTGCTACTTGGCTTATGGGGCTGTTGCCTGGACCAGAAATAGCCCACTAAACCAAGTCTGGAGACGAGCTGATCTCATCCAGAAATGTACTCATCCCCAAGGAAGAGTGGTGTATGGATCCAAGGAAATCAAATGTGAACAAATATGTTGGCCACAGACAAAAATGTATATCTCAAACCTGAAGGAGTTCTATCTGCACCAACCAACTACTCAGCGGCAGTGTTACCCTTCAATATTTGAACGTGGTCAACAATATTCAAATACATCGATATTTGACTGCATCCAGTCTTGAGGTCATTAGGCTTCACATAAAATGAGTCAGACGCACGTTTAACTACTGAAGAGAGATACCGCTCTACCTGATCAGGACTGGCCTGGTGTTCCCACATACAGATTTTTTGTGTGTGGGAATACAATATGACTTTTAAAACTGCAGGTGGCTCAGGCAGGTGCCGTAGGCTAAAGCACAGATTGGCCCTTTACCAACACCCTTCTATTGCACAAGGGAACCAAGAGGAGGCTCTCTCTGCCTTGCTCCAGCCTCAACCTGCCCTCAGCCCCTTCTAACCAATGACCTACACCGGCCTCCCACTCTTATTTACCACCTGCATTGATGCAAATGAGAGCATTGGTTGGCATGGAATAGAGAAATTAATGGATAATCTGAGTCATAAGAAATGGGTTTATGTGGTTATTGCCCATTTCAAGGGATTTAATTCCATAGTACTGACACAATGTTGCAAAATCCTGGTAACAATGCAACACCCCATCCTGTGTATACAACAGAAAACACCTCCAGGGTGAAGGACCCCAATGTGTCACGCACCATATACACTTGCTAGCATCGCATATTTGGGGGCCAGTGAGATGTCTCAGTAAAAAGGGCAGTGAGGGTTTCAATCAGGTGCAGTAGAGAGGCTCCTTATTAGATATGCAGATAAAAAGCCTAAATCCCAATGCTTATACTCAGCTACATCCCGTAGGAGACAGTAATCTCTCATACTAAGGATGAGATTACATTTAATGCATACACATTTTTCCCCAAAATGCGCCTAGGACTCTACTGAGGTGCAACATCCGCGATGCTGTTTTTAGTAGAAAGATAGGAAGTCCACCAGAACGATGAAATCTGGAGCAGGGGTGCAAAGGAACAGTTCTGCAAGGTTATCAAACCCTACACACACTCAAAGTGGCCTTCCCCGGGATAACCTTAAAACACCAAAATGAGCTATCCAGGTTATAAATGGATAGTTCTTACTGAAAGTGCTAATATTGTACAGTGCCTTTATGATCCTTTGGATGAGAGCTGTGTCTTCATATTTTAAATGAAGTTTATTACTTGTTTGTTTATTTATCTATGTGTTTAATTCTCTGTGGTTTTATATTGCAAAGTAACCCAGATGGATGTCACAATGTTTCCGATTTACACAGCATTCTGGGAAGTTGGAACAATACATTTTAATTTTAAACAGTCTGGTAGGTTGAACTACCACAAACTCCATAATGGTGGCACAGTATTTTCTGGGATGTGTAGTGACTTGGGGCCATATTTATACGCCTAGTTGCGTCACACTTGCACCAGGAAACGTGGTACATGCACAAATGCTCAAAAATGGGATTTATGAAGCCACGTAAGGCTACTTGTGGGGCCCTGAGTGGCTTCACAAATCAGGTGTAACGCAACACAACGCAGTGCAAATTGCTGCGTTGCATTACTCTGCCCTGGTAGGACATTCCATGGGTGTTGCTTGGGTGTTCCATTGCAACTCCTATGGTTTTTGGCGCATTCTTAGATTTCCCAGGACTTGTAGATGTAGGAATGCGCCAAAATGATATGCCTTCTCAATGGAGGCATAACGAGGAGAAATATCCTTAGTTCTCCTCGATACTTTCTCTTTCTATGTGTGATGTATTCTGCAGCACCCATAGAAAGAGGACTATGCCTCAGGATTGTTTTTGTGCAGGAAGGTGCCTCTTTCTGTACAAAAACAATCCTGCATTCAGCTGAGTAACACCTGCACGATGTGCAAGTGTGCCTGCGTAAGAGGTAAGTAGCCCCTTGTGTGCCAGCGCTAGGGAAAGGACAGGAAAGTGTCGTATTGATACAAATGCGGACAATTCCTGCCCTTTTTCTTGTAACGCAGCGCAGCAAGGTGACTTGCTGCAATGCATTACTTTCCCATAAATATGGGCCTTGGTGTTTTTATACACTGCCCATTGAATGCGCTCAAACAGGATATGGTAGATTTCATATCCGGAGGCTTCTCCCTGTTTACTGCAAACAATTGTTCCTTGGGTCGATCTGTAAGCCTGTAGTCATCACCCAAGCAGTGATCTCGCATTTTTCTTCTGCTACAGTGACTTGCCGAGAGAAAGGATATGTGCCAACTAAGAATACCTGACATTGTGCCATTTCCTTTAGTTTCATGCAGGGACACCCTGTCACCACCCCTTTGGTGGCGCTTTAAACCGCAGCCTAGATGGCAATGCACTAGAACTGACTCTGACTGTGGTTTAACATTACCACAGGCAAAGTCTCTCATCTCAGTGGCATCTTTTAACCACTGTAAGAAGAAGATGCGGCTTGTGACTTATATACATATATATCATTTGTCCCACTGGGACATGGGTACTCGACGTAAGGCATGGCTAAACTAAGGCTGGCAATGCTGACAAAGTGGCAGTGTTGTAAATTGTCTTTGCAAAATTCAATTATTGTTGATTACTGCAGTAAAACAGAATGGACATCGGGAAAATCAATCGTCGCACAACAGCTCTTTAACATAACGTAATTCGGAGTCAAGAGCACCTTTTTACATATTTGCACTTCTCCAGCAGTCATGTATTTTAACCCCAGACCGTTCACAGAAAAATATGCAAAAATCACTCAATATAATGCGGCGTTACATATCATAAATTCCAAATAACACAGTGTGCCAACAACAAAAGAGCAGCCAATTTTACTCCTGTATTTGTAGCTTCAGTGGAATTCTCAAAGGATTCCAGAAGTACTCCATACAATTATATTTGTAGCTTTTCTATGAGTGTTCAGAAACATAATATGTATCCATGCAGAATTTACACCAGGTTAGAAGCTCAGAGAACGAAAATGCATCTCAGCTGTGTATAAACACGGGCTAATATTTGCTTTTCTACTCGGAACATTTTTTCCCCCTGGCAAAATTCTTTCCAGTATCTCCATGTTTCTATCGAGATTTACCTCTTCTCGTTCCAACTGTGGAAATGTTATGTTATGTTATGTTATGTTATACAGGTTTTTTGTATAGCGTGCGGCTACTCGAAAGAGTGTCCCGACGCTTTAAATTGCACGCTAATCGCAAAACACAACAGGGAAAAAGAACAGAAACAGAAAAAGAAGAGACCTGATAGGACCTGAAACTAAGAAGTGAAAAGCCAAGTTTTAAGCCCCTTCCTAAAGGCCAACAGGTTGGTGGTGCTGCGCAGGGACACAGGCAATTTATTCCACAGCTGAGGCGCTAAAAATTTAAAGGAGCGGCCACCGATGCGAGCTCTCTTCACGCGGGGCACTACCGCAAAAAACAAGGCTTCAGACCTAAGCGATCTGGCAGGACGATAAAAGGACAGCCTTTTCTGGAGATATTTTGCTCCAGATGTGTGCAAGGCTTTGTGTGCCAGGGTGAGAGATTTAAAAACTATCCGCTTCCGGACAGGAAGCCAGTGCAGAGCCTCCAAAAGGCCCGAGGCTCTGGCACGGCGAGATAGTCCAAAAATAGCACGTGCTGCCGAATTCTGAACAACCTGTAATCGTTGAAGCAGGTATTCTGGCAGGCCGAGATAGAGAACGTTGGAATAGTCTATTCTCGAGCCTATCATCGCCTGCACCGTGATCTTCCTGTGTTCCTCCGATAACAAGGGAAGGAACTTGCGGAGCATCCGGAGTAAGCCAAAGCAGGTCCCTGTGAGACCGATTACCTGCGAGCGTAGTGTGAGGCCATTGTCGATCTTAATCCCAAGGTTTTTCGCTACCTGGGACGAACTTGCTGGTGGAAACATGTTCGCAGGCCACCACACTTTCCAATCCGGGTCCGAGCTGCACCCAAAGAAGAGGATCTCGGATTTATCCGAGTTGCACTTGAGGCTGTTATGATGGAACCACTGAAACACAGCCTCAAGACAACCCTGGATCCTACCTCCATCGAAGTCCGCACCCCTTTCACAGGTAAAGAGGAGCTGGGTGTCATCAGCGTAAGAAATGATCTGGGCCCCGAAAGACTCCGCCAGGGCCGCCAGAGGGGTCATGAAGATATTAAATAGAGTTGGGCTCAGGACAGAGCCCTGAGGAACTCCGACACCCAAAGGCGACATCTCGGCGGAGCAAGCAGAAGCCCAGACCGATTGTCGACGGCCTGCTAGGAAAGACCGAAACCACTGGAGCACCGTCCCTCGAAGACCAATCTCTGAGAGTCTAGCAAGCAGACCCTCATGAGGGACGGTGTCAAAGGCCGCCGACAGGTCTAACATCACCAGCATCGCTCTCCCACCCGAATCCAACACCTCCTTTATCGCCTCCGAGACTTCCAGGAGGGCTGTTTCGGTGCTAAGATTGGCGCGAAAACCCGACTGGGTAGGGTGCAGTAGGTCGTGGGCCTCCAAGTAATCGGCAAGCACCTTATGCACGTGCTTTTCAATGACCTTCGCCAAAGCCGGCAGAAGCGAGATAGGTCTATAATTCGCTAACACCTCCACATCCAGACCTGGCTTTTTAAGCAGGGGAATGATCATTGCCTGCTTCCAGGACTGGGGAACCACACCCTGTGCAAGAGAACAGTTCAACAGGGGGTTCACAAGTGGATTAATGACAGCCGCCATTTTAGCCAGGAATTTTGCGGGGCAGGCATCCCGAGGGGAACCTGACTTCAGTCCCACCATCAGGTCAAATGAAGCTGTCAGCGAGAGAAGAGGGAAAGCTGCCAAGGCCACACCGGCGTTCAGTCGGGTAGCAGCGGCATTCTCCGCCAGACCTGATACCTCAGGATCCAACACAAGGAAGGAGTCCTGGATCCGCTGGATCTTGGAGGTGAAAAAGTCCGCAATCGCCCTGACCCAGGACGCAGGAGGGGGGGTCTGGGCGGGCGCTGCGCGAGAGGCTGTAAACTCCCGCACAATGGCGAAAAGCTCCTTACAGGAGTTGGAAGCGGCTTCAATTTTTCTAGCAAAATAAGCCTTCTTCTCCGCGAGGATGTTCCGATGGTACGCTTTCGCCAGAGACCTGTAGGCGAGTTTCGCCGTCGCGTCGTATTTCACGCGCCAAGCTCTTTCCGCTACCTTGCATTGCCGACGAGAGGCCGCCAATGCTTCCGTAAACCAAGGGGCAGAGGCACCTTTTCCGGGTTTGCGGAGGGATCTCCAAGGAGCAAGCTCATTGAGCCTCTCTGAGAGCCAGGCCTGCAAACGCTCCACATCCTCCTCTAAGTTCCCGGTTAAGGCACAGGGGTGATCAGCGCAGGACTGTGCCAACAATTCCGGAGTAATCCGGTGAAGTGGCCTGAATCCCCCTGAAGTCTGCCGGGGGACCCCGGCAGGCTTCCCAGCATCTGAGAGATAAAATCTCACCAGCCTGTGGTCAGACCAAAGCACCTGGGTGGGGGCCAACATCTCTATAGGGATCGTAGAGAAGGTCAAATCCAGGGTATGTCCCTTCTCATGGGTCGGCCCAACATGATAAGGAACCAGGCCCATAGGGGCTGTGACCTCCAACATTTTCATCGCATCGGGGTCCGTTTCCACGTCCATATGGACGTTGAAGTCCCCGGCGACAATGCAATGTTCTGATGTAAGTAACAAAGAAGAGGTCACCGACTGGAACTCTTCAAAAAAAGAGCCCAAGGGCCCTGGCGGCCGATAGACTAGAAGACCCTTCATCGATTGGTGTGGTGAAAGGACAATGGCAAAGGCAAGGGATTCGCAATCCTTGATCGCGACCGATGGAATGATGGTGCAAGTGACCCTTTTGTTAACTATTAATGCCACACCACCTCCACGCCCCTTCGACCTATCCTGCCTGAAGATGTTATACTCAGGCGGGATAGCAGTGACAATATCTGGGTTAGACGCCTCGCCGAGCCACGTCTCAGTGAGCATTAGGAACAGGGGTTTTTCTGACTCTAGCAAATCAAAAACATCCAGAGCGTGCCGGCCCAGAGATCGAGTGTTGAGCAGTAGGCCCAGATGTTTAGCGCAAACCGCCGCCTTCTGTGGCACATCGCCAAGATGTTTCTGCGGGCGCCAGCCACACTCCGGGCAGCAATGCTTGCCCTTGTGGCGAGCAGGAAAAACCGTCCGGCAGAAACCATTAATGTACTGCCAAGACCGAAGTTCCGGACCCGAGTAGTGTAGCATGGTGCTCAAAAAGCAAGCTAACTCGAGCCGAATGGTCGCGTCCTGCCCGTCGCCTCAAACGCCTCCGGAACGCTGACGGGCGCAGACGGGCAGGACTCCGGCACGACTCAGGCTAAGCGAGGGCTACCACCTGCGCGTACCGCTGCGCGGAGAAGGCGACTTTAAATAGGCTCTCCCGTCACCCTATGCGCGCGAGACCGCTCCAAGATGGCGTCCGCCGCTGAGAATGATGCCCCAAGCCAAAATGGCACCCAAGATCGATCCCCGGATCCCGGACCCACCAAAGTGGTGGTGCTTAGAGGCGCTAGGAGCGCTTTTTTAAATGCAGTAAGGGGCCAGAGGGCACGCGCTACAAACAGGCAGCAGCTCGAGGTAATGCAATTAAAAGCAGGGGTAAGTGCAGCAACAAAATACAAACCCAAGATACAAAACGGGACAGTAGTTAAAAACACAGCGCTAGTGCAGCGCGAGCTATGCAGAGTGGTAGATGGTCAGGGACACCGCCCCACAAGGAGCCGCCTTAAATAGGCTCTCCCGTCACCCTATGCGCGCGAGACGGCTCCAAGATGGCGTCCGCCGCTGAGAATGATGCCCCAAGCCAAAATGGCACCCAAGATCGATCCCCGGATCCCGGACCCACCAAAGTGGTGGTGCTTAGAGGCGCTAGGAGCGCTTTTTTAAATGCAGTAAGGGGCCAGAGGGCACGCGCTACAAACAGGCAGCAGCTCGAGGTAATGCAATTAAATGCAGGGGTAAGTGCAGCAACAAAATACAAACCCAAGATACAAAACGGGACAGTAGTTAAAAACACAGCGCTAGTGCAGCGCGAGCTATGCAGAGTGGTAGATGGAAATCAATTTTTACCTGCCATAAATAGGTTGTCAGTTGCACCATGCCCAGGACGGCGAACTACCTGGTAGGAGCATGTGAGTTCCCACCAACCTAAGGGTTTGTGTCCATTCACCCACTTTTTCTGGATGGTCCACAAATATCCCTGGAACACACACAATCAAATGGACATCAGTCCATACCTGTTCAGATGCAAAAATCACTCATGCTTGTGGAATTTCCATATTCCAAAACTTGATGAGAATTCACTAGTCATAGTATAAGGTTTCGTATTTTGTCCTCAATAATGCATTTATTTGCTGACCCACGTTGACCTCAGGTGTGCGAATACGTTGGCAAATCAGGCCCAATTTAATTGTGTTTACTACCTCATAGGGTTGCACAGAGATACCACTTGACACCAATAGAAACAGCACATTTGCATGGGCCAAACGGGATCGCGTTGAATCTTTAGAAGGCGAATGCGAGTCTCAATCACGCTGTACTACTGAAGAAAGAGAATTAGCTTACTGTTCAGAATGTTAAACAGCAGTTTTTGCTGAGTGGTGGAACTCTGGAGGAATTATCACCCCATTAAAATGTTTGCTGGTAAATAGGAAGCTTCCTCCTCAAGGCCTTTCAATTAACTCAAATGTGCAGCACTTGTGCGACTACTTCTGCGAGAGCAGTGTGTCTTGTTTAGTGAGAATAAAATGTGATTTGGGAGCCGCTCTAGGATTGACTCGGTGCAGAGCCCTAACGGAAAGTGATGCCGCACTCCCCTTCCCCGTCGTTGTGCAGCAAATGAAGAGGGGCCCCAGAGTCTGCCATATCTCACTGATACACACTGATCTTGGGCGGGATGGGTCCGCCCTTAAGGGTCCCAACCAGGGCCGTACTGGGAACAGTAACCAGCCCTGGCAGATTGCCGCTCGGACCAGCCCCGGGAGAAGAGGTGCGGGTGATAGTGAGAAGTACTGTTCCCGTGTTTCTTACAGGGGGCTGATATTGCAGCACTGCTGCAAAACCGGCCCCAGTAATAAAATCGGCCCCAACAGGTACAGATCTGGCCCCCACCCCTTCGGCTCACCGGGGTAATGCCCTGTGCCCACTAGGGCCAGTCCGATCCTAGTCACAACCCCACCGCCCCCACCCTCACCTCCACCGCCACAGGGGCTGAAGAGGCTTGAATTACACCCGTGACTCTATGGAGGAAAGTGCGTCAGTGTTCAGTGGTGATGGAACAATTTTCAGATTGTGGAGGCTGCTGCTGCCATCAATGTTACGTCACCGAATTTACAGCTTTCTTGAAAAACCAAAGTGTTACGTAAACAACAGGTGTAGCAAATGTGTCCATTTAAGCAGGAGTACGGTAGGGTTTTTATATGTGCACAGGGGTGCATTTTGAGGCACAATGTCCAAAATAAATGAGTAAATCATGGAGTGGTAGAGCACTATTCTGCTGCGGCAGCTCCAAATGCAATGCGGAGAGATGCCCCACTTGCTCAGAGCCAGCAGCTGAAAAATAAAACAATATTTTATTGTTGTTTTATTTTTGAGCTGCTGGCTGAGTCAGCATGTGTAGGGAGGGACAGGGTCAGTTCACAGGAGGGAGGAGGAACGAAGTTGTCTGTCCACTTCTAAGTGCGCATGTCTGTTTGGCTGGCTGTCTTAGGCCGGCCAAATAGACATGCACAGTTGGGTTTCTCCAAACCAGCTGTATTGCACAGCCGGATTGGAGAAACAGCACAGGCTCCCTGTGCCTGAGTGTGCGTTAAACCAGCCCGCTCAGGCCAATCCCCTCGCTGCTCTCATGCTATCGGTAATAGCATGAGAGCAATGTGGGGATTGCACATGCAGTCTCTGATGCTGTCCCAGTGTCTGCTGGGACCAGGAAGCAGCAGAACACCGAGGCACGAGGGGCCAGCAGCTTCAGGTAAGTCGTTTTTTAAATGGTTACCCCCACACATTCCCCGTCCCACGTTCCCCCGCACCCCACCACTTTTTATTTATGTTGGCCACCGCTGCTACCTTGTAGGGAGTTCACATTTTTCATTGGCATAGCTTCTTCGAATAGCCATTAAAATTGCATGTCCTCTTCAATTGATCATTAAATTGGTATCAGGCGTCTAGCTTTACTGCTAAACCTGTATGGCACACAAACAACAACTTGTGGAAAGTTGGTTTCTATGCATACTTATCACACAAGTACATTGTCTTGGTTTCTTTTGACTCCATTAAAGTGATTGTATTCAACACAATTAGAAAATAAGAATATGCCTTATTTACAATTATTTCAGCTTTTTTGTGTGCTAGAAAGCATTTGACGTAATGCACCCTTCTCCATTCACATGCTCTCCACGCCAGGGGGATTGTCACTTGGTTGCAAAACTCACACACTTTGCACTAAGGTAAGGTAAAAGTAACACAAATCCACTAATCTCCAACACACACGATTTTTTATAAAGCATCGCCTGGCATTTGACCCCTGTCTTTGAATATACAACAAAAGCTACCAAATAAAAGAAAAGTGGAAGGATTCTATTTTGATCATTCTCCTTTTGTTCTTCAGCAAGCTTATTCTGGGGATGCAGCACCTCCTGCACCCCTGGTTCCAGCATTCGTGCCAGTGTTGGACAGAAATAGGTTTTCTTTGAAAATATTGCACAAACTTATCTACCAATCAAACGAATGTTGTGTGTTTTGGTGGATGCTAGAAGATGGTAAATTAGGTGTGTATTTACATATGTCTGAATTATACTCTATAGACCAGGGATCTCCAACCTTTTCTGTTATAAGATGTTCAATGAAAATCACCCAAACTACTAATATTGGTGATGTAATAGTTACCACCCCATCCAAGATTGTCAGCAGTGATCACATGAGTGCATCCGGCAGGGTTGTCAGCAGTAAAGTAAAAAAAAGAATTATCGATTTGGAATGCCTCTACAAGGGTAATACATAACAGCCATAGCTGTATTCCGGGTAGCATCCCAAGGTACTATTGAGTAATCTGTCTCTCCAACATCACTTGATTTATTACTCAAATAATACCTTTAAATATATTTTGAACATTCAACTATAATTCTCCAAACATCAGATTATGAGTTCTGAAAATACACACATTTTCGTCTCAATTATGCATTTTATAATCTTTCTATAAATATATTGATTCAACCTAGCGAATGCTTCTTTATTAGGCTGGGCTGACCACAAGAGAGCTACTTACAGGTTGATGGAGAGCTACTGATGCCTGAGTTTACGCCTGCCAAGAGCTCAAAAAAGGAATCCTGGTACTGTAAATTGGGATATTATAGTGTACTTCTCCAGTATGACGTGAAGAAATACACAAAAAATATAAACAAGGAAACCCTATTGATCAGAAGGGACCAAGGGTACACGGTTATTTAGAAGAAACAAGGTCCCATTCAAAAATAGATACAATTTTAAATATCACAATTTTCCAATCAAAAATTGGATTTAATGTTTTATTCAGAAGATGAATTAAGATATAATACAGTTGCTAAGAACAAGAATGCACGTGGTGAAATAAGTGAGCAGCCCGTGAGTAGTCAAGGAAATCAGCCGATTTCCTAACCGCAGGCAAGTGACTTAAAAAGTGACTTTTTGTGTATCAGAAATAAAGATTATTTAAAGTCACAATTGAGAAACATCTCATACTCTGAATAGAAAATTCCAGTGTAGCATCAAGAGATTAGAGATGTAGGTCGACGACGTTTCGATCCCCAATTTGATGGTGGGATCTCTTCAGGACTAAAAAGGGTGATGGAATGCCTGGGAAAGTGAGCCTGGGTGGGTAAGGAAGAGGGGGGTGGGGAGAAAAAAGGGAAGGAGTTAATTTGCGGGAAAGGAAAGGTAAAGGAGTTGTGGGTAATAGCATAGTGTGGTGCATTGAAGCATAAAGTTATGCCGAAGGGGGAGAGCGGTGTATATCTTAAGGATAATAGTAAGAGGGATTGAAGGTGAGGGAATTTACCGGAGTGGGTGTGTGAGTGAAGGAAATAAACGAAGGTAGGGATAACCAGAAGGGGCGTGGGATGGGGTGGTGCCAAGAGAAGAAGGGAGGAGGAAAAGATAGAGGAACTTACTGTACAGGGGACAGCTGAAAAGGCAAATTAATGCAGGAGCCGTACTAGGCACGTTGTTCAATTGCAGCAGAGAGTGCAAATCATCGCGCACGTTACTCGATAGCAGTTCTGGAGAGGTGAGGGGTACTCCTGTGTTAGATAGGGAGAAGGGTGGGAGAATAAGGAGTGAGGGAGTGTCACTGTGTCGTTCTGGTGCCAGGGGAGGGGAGGGGAGGGTGATAATTACTTGGAGGGTTAATGCTTCAAGCGCTCCTGGATGAGCCTGTGCGGGGGGGCACAGTCGTGAGAGATCGAGCGGTGGTTGTTCTAATGGCGGGAAAAGGGGAGGGAAACGGTAAGGAATTGCCGAGAATGGCGAATAGTAAAACCAGAGCGGTGGCCGGTAGTGAGGTAGGATCGCAATTACCTGGAATTAGAACAAGGTCAGTATGGAATCTTCCTGGTGCGGCAAAAACTGCAATAATTATCCGCGTGTAAGTGAAACTTCGTGCCAGAAGGAATTAAAGGCAGCCCATGATGGCGGATCTAGGGGTGGGAATAAATAGAATGGTTGCTGCTGAGGCGGACAGGAACGAAGGGTGACAGGGAACCAGTAACCGTAAGTGAGGCGATTGAGTTACCTGAATGGAGATCGGCTCAGTCTGCACAATCTGCGTTGCGAGGACGATACTCGAATGGAGGTTCCGGGTCTGCAGCTAGTGACGGACCGGAAGGGGCAGTCATAAGGAAGTCTCCTATGTAGGAGGTGGGGGCGTGTCCTGAATGTGGATGATGTGAAAAGGGAGAAAGGACACGGAAGGGGAGCAGTGTCATGTGGATACAGAGAGGAATGAGGAGAAAGGTGCAGTGCACCAGGGAGAGGGTCCTGGCGAGCAGTGATAAGATAAATTTAAAATTTAGAGAAATAAGCAGGAAGGACCAGGAGATTGTAGGGAAAGGTAATAAGGGGAGGAAGGATGATGAATCAGTAAATAAGGTATGAGGTGGGTGGAAAGGGGGAAAGAAAAGGCACTGATGGCAAGGGAGTGTAGTGTTGGTGTGGGGGGTAGAATGCAGTGAGTGCGGGAAAAGGGGAGGAAGGGAAACGGTGGGGGGCCGGGGGGGGGGGTTGGGATTAGAATTGGAATAAAGGGGATAAAGGTTAAAAAGGGGGGGGGTTTGTTGTTGGTTTCGTTGGCATGGGATTAAGGTCAGTCACAATAGGTGTACAAATTAATCATACAATGATAATATTACAGAAGATTGGACCAGTCCTCCAGGCGGTTGAGCCCGGTGTGAAAACTGTCAGTACTAATTATCCATTTTAGTTCTTCTTTGTCCAGAATAACAGCAATGTTAGTGTTCCTTATGGGTTGATGTATTACGTTAATGACTTGCCATTTGATGTCGTCCTCCGTGTGGTTCAGGGTGATGAAGTGGTCCACAAGTGGCGCATTCGGTGTTTTACAGCGTATACGACTTCTGTGCTGGCAAATCCGGATCCTGATCTTTTGGGTTGTTTGTCCAACATAAATCAAATCACAAGGGCAGGTAATAGCATATATCACATTGGCAGTGTTACAATTTGAGAAATATGAAAGAGTGACATCAGTGTTACCATGCACAAATTTTTTCGTGTCTTTAGTGAAGTTACAAACACTGCAGTTCCCGCACTTAAAATTGCCTAATAGTGGTGGTAGACCCCAGGCACCTCTGAGGGATTGGTCCTTAGTTTTGGTGGGGAGTGCGGCCCTGACAAGATGGTCTTTTATGTTTTTGCTTTTTTTGAAAGCGAAAAGGGGGCGTTCAAACTTCAAACTGCCGGCATTAATTGTAGGCCAGTGTTTAAGAATACTCTTCCTAACTGTGTTAGAGATAGGTGAAAAAGTGGTCACACAGACTATCCTATCGTCCCTTCTTTTTTCTTTGGGACTAAGTAGGGTTTCCCTTGGGCAGTACCAGGCCCTTTTGAGGGCTTTTTTCACAAGTTTACGTGGGTAGCCTCTGTTGGTCAATTTTTTGGAAAGGATAGAGGCCTCCGCAAAATAGTCTTTCTTAAGATAACAGTTGCGGCGTATCCTTAGGAATTGTGAGTAGGGAAGGGAGTCTCGTAAGGCTCTGGGATGATGGCTGTTGTAGGATAGTAGGGTGTTTTTTTCTGTGGGTTTGCGATAAAGTGTGGTATAAAGACCGCCATTGTAATCTATAATGGATAGGTCAAGAAAGGCAATCTCATTTTTGCTATTATTTGCAGTGAATTTGAGGCCATTGCAGTGTGAGTCGAGCCAATCCTTAAATTCAGATAGGTTCTCTTCACTGTTGTTCCAGATCAGGAAAATATCGTCGATGTACCGCTTCCATTCTAGAATGGAATTTCTGAAGGGATTCATGGGAGATAGTATGCGGTGGGTTTCAAGCCAATCCATATAAAGTATGGCAAAATTTGGAGCAAAAACGGCACCCATACTGGTACCCTTCACTTGTTGATAGTAGTTACCATCGAATAAGAAAAAATTCCTAGTCAAACAAATTTTGAGGAGTTTTATGATAAAAGAGGTAGGGACAGCGTGGGGTTGGGGTCTGGAGTTGAGGGTAATGCCAATTATGTCAATGCCTTCCTCTTGAGGGATGTTTGTGTATAATGATTCCACATCAAGGGTGCATAGTAGATGGTTAAGAGGGTCAAAGGGGAGTTCTTCTACAAGATTAACCATAGCCATGGTGTCCTTGATATAGCAAGATGTTTGGGGTACGAAGTCCCTAATGAAAAAATCAATGTAATTCCCAAGGGGTTCAAGTATGGAACCGCACCCAGAGACGATAGGTCGTCCCGGGGGGGTGGTGGCGTTTTTATGAATCTTCGGTAGGGTGTAAATAACCGGTGTACGTGGAGATTTTGTATTAAGGTACACATATTCCTTTTTACTCAGGTAGCCTTGATGAATGCCCTCCTCTGTAGCATCGAGGATCAGTTTTTGTATCTCACTGGTGGGATCACAGGGAAGTTTTAGATAGTGTTCAGGTATAGATAGTTGCCTTAGGATCTCTTGTTTGTATATATCTATATCTTGGAGAACAATCCCTCCACCCTTATCAGCAGGCTTGATAATTAACTTGTCCATATGTTTGAGTTCTTGTAGAGCAGACTTCTCTTGAATTGTGAGGTTGTATGGGATAAATCTGCGTGTGTGTTCAAGCTCTGAGATTTCCTTAAGAATAAGTTTTTCAAAGGTGACTATCTCAGCTGGAATACTGTTGTTGGGTGGGGCGAAAGTTGAGGGAGGGCGGAATGTCGTGAAAGCAGTGGAAGGAATATAGGTAGTATCTTGAAAGAATGCTTGTAGGCGTATTTTCCTAAAGAACTGTAACAGTTCGATCTGTAGTTGTAGGAAGTCTGGTCTAGTGGTAGGGATGAATGAAAGTCCTTTGCTTAGTACCGCAATTTCATTCTCCGAGAGTTGGTGATTGGAAAGGTTAAAAATAGGAATGGCTTCTGGGGCAGGCATGGTGGTACTAGGTACGTTGTTGTGGTGAGGCCTGGTGTTAGTAATATGGGCGAAATTGTGGGCAGATTGAGATAGCTGAGGATTTACCACTGGTAATATCTCTGGCGTGTCTGCCTGTCCCCTGGAGTACTGTACCAACGAGGTGGACGTGATCTTCCGCGAGTTGGCTGGCGGCCCTGTTCTTGGCCTAAAAAATGAGTATTTCCTCTACCTCTGGATGTACTGGGGTCCTCAGTTGAGTCTGAGTTCTCAGATGAATCGGCCGATGTATCTGAAAAGCTGACTATATTCTGTTGCTTGTTAAATCTTCCCCAGGGGCGCTGTATTCTTGGGCCCAGGTATGCTCTATTTGTGTAGAAGTCTTCAACTAGATAGGGGTATGTTCTCTCTATCTTATAGTTCTTCACGTCTCGTTTGACTTTGGTGATTTTTTTATTTTGTTCAATTCTGTGGAATTCTGACAAGGTTTTCTCAACTTTATCTAGGAGTAATTTTGTGTCTGGGATACTACTGTTTTCTTTAATCTGTTTTTCAATGTCTTTGATTTCCAACTCTAGTTTCTTGGCTTCTTCATTGGCTATGTCAATGCCCAGCACCATCCAGTGCCTTGAGCAGGTTGTACCAATGTGACTAAATCCTGTCAGATATTTTTTAATTTCAGTGAAGACCCCTGGTATGTTGCGTACTTGTAGGCCTACTGGTATTGTGTCTGACTTCAGGTATTCGGTTAGCATTCGAACCATAAGTTGTAACCTTATAAATTTTTTGGTCAATTTTTCTAGTTGATCAAAGATAGTGCTCTCAACTGTACTCGTATTATTTGTAGTCTCGGTGAAGAGCGAGGGACCCTCTAATATTCTTTTAATATACTCATCGGAATATAGAGGGGCATGTTGTGCCATACCAACTAGGTGGTGATGGAATGGGAAGAGGTGATGGAAGGGGGGGAAAAAAGAAAAGGGGGGGGGATTGTTGGTTGTTTGGAAGGGGTGCCCACTAAATCTAGTTTAGTAAGGGGGAATACAGTACGAATTCCTTGCAATCCAGCGATTGCGCTTATGTCAAAAAATATAAACAAGGAAACCCTATTGATCAGAAGGGACCAAGGGTACACGGTTATTTAGAAGAAACAAGGTCCCATTCAAAAATAGATACAATTTTAAATATCACAATTTTCCAATCAAAAATTGGATTTAATGTTTTATTCAGAAGATGAATTAAGATATAATACAGTTGCTAAGAACAAGAATGCACGTGGTGAAATAAGTGAGCAGCCCGTGAGTAGTCAAGGAAATCAGCCGATTTCCTAACCGCAGGCAAGTGACTTAAAAAGTGACTTTTTGTGTATCAGAAATAAAGATTATTTAAAGTCACAATTGAGAAACATCTCATACTCTGAATAGAAAATTCCAGTGTAGCATCAAGAGATTAGAGATGTAGGTCGACGACGTTTCGATCCCCAATTTGATGGTGGGATCTCTTCAGGACTAAAAAGGGTGATGGAATGCCTGGGAAAGTGAGCCTGGGTGGGTAAGGAAGAGGGGGGTGGGGAGAAAAAAGGGAAGGAGTTAATTTGCGGGAAAGGAAAGGTAAAGGAGTTGTGGGTAATAGCATAGTGTGGTGCATTGAAGCATAAAGTTATGCCGAAGGGGGAGAGCGGTGTATATCTTAAGGATAATAGTAAGAGGGATTGAAGGTGAGGGAATTTACCAGAGTGGGTGTGTGAGTGAAGGAAATAAACGAAGGTAGGGAGAACCAGAAGGGGCGTGGGATGGGGTGGTGCCAAGAGAAGAAGGGAGGAGGAAAAGATAGAGGAACTTACTGTACAGGGGACAGCTGAAAAGGCAAATTAATGCAGGAGCCGTACTAGGCACGTTGTTCAATTGCAGCAGAGAGTGCAAATCATCGCGCACGTTACTCGATAGCAGTTCTGGAGAGGTGAGGGGTACTCCTGTGTTAGATAGGGAGAAGGGTGGGAGAATAAGGAGTGAGGGAGTGTCACTGTGTCGTTCTGGTGCCAGGGGAGGGGAGGGGAGGGTGATAATTACCTGGAGGGTTAATGCTTCAAGCGCTCCTGGATGAGCCTGTGCGGGGGGGCACAGTCATGAGAGATCGAGCGGTGGTTGTTCTAATGGCGGGAAAAGGGGAGGGAAACGGTAAGGAATTGCCGAGAATGGCGAATAGTAAAACCAGAGCGGTGGCCGGTAGTGAGGTAGGATCACAATTACCTGGAATTAGAACAAGGTCAGTATGGAATCTTCCTGGTGCGGCAAAAACGGCAATAATTATCCGCGTGTAAGTGAAACTTCGTGCCAGAAGGAATTAAAGGCAGCCCATGATGGCGGATCTAGGGGTGGGAATAAATAGAATGGTTGCTGCTGAGGCGGACAGGAACGAAGGGTGACAGGGAACCAGTAACCGTAAGTGAGGCGATTGAGTTACCTGAATGGAGATCGGCTCAGTCTGCACAATCTGCGTTGCGAGGACGATACTCGAATGGAGGTTCCGGGTCTGCAGCTAGTGACGGACCGGAAGGGGCAGTCATAAGGAAGTCTCCTATGTAGGAGGTGGGGGCGTGTCCTGAATGTGGATGATGTGAAAAGGGAGAAAGGACACGGAAGGGGAGCAGTGTCATGTGGATACAGAGAGGAATGAGGAGAAAGGTGCAGTGCACCAGGGAGAGGGTCCCGGCGAGCAGTGATAAGATAAATTTAAAATTTAGAGAAATAAGCAGGAAGGACCAGGAGATTGTAGGGAAAGGTAATAAGGGGAGGAAGGATGATGAATCAGTAAATAAGGTATGAGGTGGGTGGAAAGGGGGAAAGAAAAGGCACTGATGGCAAGGGAGTGTAGTGTTGGTGTGGGGGGTAGAATGCAGTGAGTGCGGGAAAAGGGGAGGAAGGGGAACGGTGGGGGGCCGGGGGGGGGGGGGGTTTGGATTAGAATTGGAATAAAGGGGATAAAGGTTAAAAAGGGGGGGGGGTTTGTTGTTGGTTTCGTTGGCATGGGATTAAGGTCAGTCACAATAGGTGTACAAATTAATCATACAATGATAATATTACAGAAGATTGGACCAGTCCTCCAGGCGGTTGAGCCCGGTGTGTAAACTGTCAGTACGAATTATCCATTTTAGTTCTTCTTTGTCCAGAATAACAGCAATGTTAGTGTTCCTTATGGGTTGATGTATTACGTTAATGACTTGCCATTTGATGTCGTCCTCCGTGTGGTTCAGGGTGATGAAGTGGTCCACAAGTGGCGCATTCGGTGTTTTACAGCCTATACGACTTCTGTGCTGGCAAATCCGGATCCTGATCTTTTGGGTTGTTTGTCCAACATAAATCAAATCACAAGGGCAGGTAATAGCATATATCACATTGGCAGTGTTACAATTTGAGAAATGTGAAAGAGTGACATCAGTGTTACCATGCACAAATTTTTTCGTGTCTTTAGTGAAGTTACAAACACTGCAGTTCCCGCACTTAAAATGGCCTAATAGTGGTGGTAGACCCTAGGCACCTCTGAGGGATTGGTCCTTAGTTTTGGTGGGGAGTGCGGCCCTGACAAGATGGTCTTTTATGTTTTTGCTTTTTTTGAAAGCGAAAAGGGGGCGTTCAAACTTCAAACTGCCGGCATTAATTGTAGGCCAGTGTTTAAGAATACTCTTCCTAACTGTGTTAGAGATAGGTGAAAAAGTGGTCACACAGACTATCCTATCGTCCCTTCTTTTTTCTTTGGGACTAAGTAGGGTTTCCCTTGGGCAGTACCAGGCCCTTTTGAGGGCTTTTTTCACAAGTTTACGTGGGTAGCCTCTGTTGGTCAATTTTTTGGAAAGGATAGAGGCCTCCGCAAAATAGTCTTTCTTAAGATAACAGTTGCGGCGTATCCTTAGGAATTGTGAGTAGGGAAGGGAGTCTCGTAAGGCTCTGGGATGATGGCTGTTGTAGGATAGTAGGGTGTTTTTTTCTGTGGGTTTGCGATAAAGTGTGGTATAAAGACCGCCATTGTAAGCTATAATGGATAGGTCAAGAAAGGCAATCTCATTTTTGCTATTATTTGCAGTGAATTTGAGGCCATTGCAGTGTGAGTCGAGCCAATCCTTAAATTCAGATAGGTTCTCTACACTGTTGTTCCAGATCAGGAAAATATCGTCGATGTACCGCTTCCATTCTAGAATGGAATTTCTGAAGGTATTCATGGGAGATAGTATGCGGTGTGTTTCAAGCCAATCCATATAAAGTATGGCAAAATTTGGAGCAAAAACGGCACCCATACTGGTACCCTTCACTTGTTGATAGTAGTTACCATCGAATAAGAAAAAATTCCTAGTCAAACAAATTTTGAGGAGTTTTGTGATAAAAGAGGTAGGGACAGCGTGGGGTTGGGGTCTGGAGTTGAGGGTAATGCCAATTATGTCAATGCCTTCCTCTTGAGGGATGTTTGTGTATAATGATTCCACATCAAGGGTGCATAGTAGATGGTTAAGAGGGTCAAAGGGGAGTTCTTCTACAAGATTAACCATAGCCATGGTGTCCTTGATATAGCAAGATGTTTGGGGTACGAAGTCCCTAATGAAAAAATCAATGTAATTCCCAAGGGGTTCAAGTATGGAACCGCACCCAGAGACGATAGGTCGTCCCGGGGGGGTGGTGGCGTTTTTATGAATCTTCGGTAGGGTGTAAATAACCGGTGTACGTGGAGATTTTGTATTAAGGTACACATATTCCTTTTTACTCAGGTAGCCTTGATGAATGCCCTCCTCTGTAGCATCGAGGATCAGTTTTTGTATCTCACTGGTGGGATCACAGGGAAGTTTTAGATAGTGTTCAGGTATAGATAGTTGCCTTAGGATCTCTTGTTTGTATATATCTATATCTTGGAGAACAATCCCTCCACCCTTATCAGCAGGCTTGATAATTAACTTGTCCATATGTTTGAGTTCTTGTAGAGCAGACTTCTCTTGAATTGTGAGGTTGTATGGGATAAATCTGCATGTGTGTTCAAGCTCTGAGATTTCCTTAAGAATAAGTTTTTCAAAGGTGACTATCTCAGCTGGAATACTGTTGTTGGGTGGGGCGAAAGTTGAGGGAGGGCGGAATGTCGTGAAAGCAGTGGAAGGAATATAGGTAGTATCTTGAAAGAATGCTTGTAGGCGTATTTTCCTAAAGAACCGTAACAGTTCGATCTGTAGTTGTAGGAAGTCTGGTCTAGTGGTAGGGATGAATGAAAGTCCTTTGCTTAGTACCGCAATTTCATTCTCCGAGAGTTGGTGATTGGAAAGGTTAAAAATAGGAATGGCTTCTGGGGCAGGCATGGTGGTACTAGGTACGTTGTTGTGGTGAGGCCTGGTGTTAGTAATATGGGCGAAATTGTGGGCAGATTGAGATAGCTGAGGATTTACCACTGGTAATATCTCTGGCGTGTCTGCCTGTCCCCTGGAGTACTGTACCAACGAGGTGGACGTGATCTTCCGCGAGTTGGCTGGCGGCCCTGTTCTTGGCCTAAAAAATGAGTATTTCCTCTACCTCTGGATGTACTGGGGTCCTCAGTTGAGTCTGAGTTCTCAGATGAATCGGCCGATGTATCTGAAAAGCTGACTATATTCTGTTGCTTGTTAAATCTTCCCCAGGGGCGCTGTATTCTTGGGCCCAGGTATGCTCTATTTGTGTAGAAGTCTTCAACTAGATAGGGGTATGTTCTCTCTATCTTATAGTTCTTCACGTCTCGTTTGACTTTGGTGATTTTTTTATTTTGTTCAATTCTGTGGAATTCTGACAAGGTTTTCTCAACTTTATCTAGGAGTAATTTTGTGTCTGGGATACTACTGTTTTCTTTAATCTGTTTTTCAATGTCTTTGATTTCCAACTCTAGTTTCTTGGCTTCTTCATTGGCTATGTCAATGCCCAGCACCATCCAGTGCCTTGAGCAGGTTGTACCAATGTGACTAAATCCTGTCAGATATTTTTTAATTTCAGTGAAGACCCCTGGTATGTTGCGTACTTGTAGGCCTACTGGTATTGTGTCTGACTTCAGGTATTCGGTTAGCATTCGAACCATAAGTTGTAACCTTATAAATTTTTTGGTCAATTTTTCTAGTTGATCAAAGATAGTGCTCTCAACTGTACTCGTATTATTTGTAGTCTCGGTGAAGAGCGAGGGACCCTCTAATATTCTTTTAATATACTCATCGGAATATAGAGGGGCATGTTGTGCCATACCAACTAGGTGGTGATGGAATGGGAAGGGGTGATGGAAGGGGGGGAAAAAAGAAAGGGGGGGGGGGGATTGTTGGTTGTTTGGAAGGGGTGCCCACTAAATCTAGTTTAGTAAGGGGGAATACAGTACGAATTCCTTGCAATCCAGCGATTGCGCTTATGTCAAAAAATATAAACAAGGAAACCCTATTGATCAGAAGGGACCAAGGGTACACGGTTATTTAGAAGAAACAAGGTCCCATTCAAAAATAGATACAATTTTAAATATCACAATTTTCCAATCAAAAATTGGATTTAATGTTTTATTCAGAAGATGAATTAAGATATAATACAGTTGCTAAGAACAAGAATGCACGTGGTGAAATAAGTGAGCAGCCCGTGAGTAGTCAAGGAAATCAGCCGATTTCCTAACCGCAGGCAAGTGACTTAAAAAGTGACTTTTTGTGTATCAGAAATAAAGATTATTTAAAGTCACAATTGAGAAACATCTCATACTCTGAATAGAAAATTCCAGTGTAGCATCAAGAGATTAGAGATGTAGGTCGACGACGTTTCGATCCCCAATTTGATGGTGGGATCTCTTCAGGACTAAAAAGGGTGATGGAATGCCTGGGAAAGTGAGCCTGGGTGGGTAAGGAAGAGGGGGGTGGGGAGAAAAAAGGGAAGGAGTTAATTTGCGGGAAAGGAAAGGTAAAGGAGTTGTGGGTAATAGCATAGTGTGGTGCATTGAAGCATAAAGTTATGCCGAAGGGGGAGAGCGGTGTATATCTTAAGGATAATAGTAAGAGGGATTGAAGGTGAGGGAATTTACCAGAGTGGGTGTGTGAGTGAAGGAAATAAACGAAGGTAGGGAGAACCAGAAGGGGCGTGGGATGGGGTGGTGCCAAGAGAAGAAGGGAGGAGGAAAAGATAGAGGAACTTACTGTACAGGGGACAGCTGAAAAGGCAAATTAATGCAGGAGCCGTACTAGGCACGTTGTTCAATTGCAGCAGAGAGTGCAAATCATCGCGCACGTTACTCGATAGCAGTTCTGGAGAGGTGAGGGGTACTCCTGTGTTAGATAGGGAGAAGGGTGGGAGAATAAGGAGTGAGGGAGTGTCACTGTGTCGTTCTGGTGCCAGGGGAGGGGAGGGGAGGGTGATAATTACCTGGAGGGTTAATGCTTCAAGCGCTCCTGGATGAGCCTGTGCGGGGGGGCACAGTCATGAGAGATCGAGCGGTGGTTGTTCTAATGGCGGGAAAAGGGGAGGGAAACGGTAAGGAATTGCCGAGAATGGCGAATAGTAAAACCAGAGCGGTGGCCGGTAGTGAGGTAGGATCGCAATTACCTGGAATTAGAACAAGGTCAGTATGGAATCTTCCTGGTGCGGCAAAAACGGCAATAATTATCCGCGTGTAAGTGAAACTTCGTGCCAGAAGGAATTAAAGGCAGCCCATGATGGCGGATCTAGGGGTGGGAATAAATAGAATGGTTGCTGCTGAGGCGGACAGGAACGAAGGGTGACAGGGAACCAGTAACCGTAAGTGAGGCGATTGAGTTACCTGAATGGAGATCGGCTCAGTCTGCACAATCTGCGTTGCGAGGACGATACTCGAATGGAGGTTCCGGGTCTGCAGCTAGTGACGGACCGGAAGGGGCAGTCATAAGGAAGTCTCCTATGTAGGAGGTGGGGGCGTGTCCTGAATGTGGATGATGTGAAAAGGGAGAAAGGACACGGAAGGGGAGCAGTGTCATGTGGATACAGAGAGGAATGAGGAGAAAGGTGCAGTGCACCAGGGAGAGGGTCCCGGCGAGCAGTGATAAGATAAATTTAAAATTTAGAGAAATAAGCAGGAAGGACCAGGAGATTGTAGGGAAAGGTAATAAGGGGAGGAAGGATGATGAATCAGTAAATAAGGTATGAGGTGGGTGGAAAGGGGGAAAGAAAAGGCACTGATGGCAAGGGAGTGTAGTGTTGGTGTGGGGGGTAGAATGCAGTGAGTGCGGGAAAAGGGGAGGAAGGGGAACGGTGGGGGGCCGGGGGGGGGGGGGGGTTTGGATTAGAATTGGAATAAAGGGGATAAAGGTTAAAAAGGGGGGGGGTTTGTTGTTGGTTTCGTTGGCATGGGATTAAGGTCAGTCACAATAGGTGTACAAATTAATCATACAATGATAATATTACAGAAGATTGGACCAGTCCTCCAGGCGGTTGAGCCCGGTGTGTAAACTGTCAGTACGAATTATCCATTTTAGTTCTTCTTTGTCCAGAATAACAGCAATGTTAGTGTTCCTTATGGGTTGATGTATTACGTTAATGACTTGCCATTTGATGTCGTCCTCCGTGTGGTTCAGGGTGATGAAGTGGTCCACAAGTGGCGCATTCGGTGTTTTACAGCCTATACGACTTCTGTGCTGGCAAATCCGGATCCTGATCTTTTGGGTTGTTTGTCCAACATAAATCAAATCACAAGGGCAGGTAATAGCATATATCACATTGGCAGTGTTACAATTTGAGAAATGTGAAAGAGTGACATCAGTGTTACCATGCACAAATTTTTTCGTGTCTTTAGTGAAGTTACAAACACTGCAGTTCCCGCACTTAAAATGGCCTAATAGTGGTGGTAGACCCTAGGCACCTCTGAGGGATTGGTCCTTAGTTTTGGTGGGGAGTGCGGCCCTGACAAGATGGTCTTTTATGTTTTTGCTTTTTTTGAAAGCGAAAAGGGGGCGTTCAAACTTCAAACTGCCGGCATTAATTGTAGGCCAGTGTTTAAGAATACTCTTCCTAACTGTGTTAGATATAGGTGAAAAAGTGGTCACACAGACTATCCTATCGTCCCTTCTTTTTTCTTTGGGACTAAGTAGGGTTTCCCTTGGGCAGTACCAGGCCCTTTTGAGGGCTTTTTTCACAAGTTTACGTGGGTAGCCTCTGTTGGTCAATTTTTTGGAAAGGATAGAGGCCTCCGCAAAATAGTCTTTCTTAAGATAACAGTTGCGGCGTATCCTTAGGAATTGTGAGTAGGGAAGGGAGTCTCGTAAGGCTCTGGGATGATGGCTGTTGTAGGATAGTAGGGTGTTTTTTTCTGTGGGTTTGCGATAAAGTGTGGTATAAAGACCGCCATTGTAAGCTATAATGGATAGGTCAAGAAAGGCAATCTCATTTTTGCTATTATTTGCAGTGAATTTGAGGCCATTGCAGTGTGAGTCGAGCCAATCCTTAAATTCAGATAGGTTCTCTACACTGTTGTTCCAGATCAGGAAAATATCGTCGATGTACCGCTTCCATTCTAGAATGGAATTTCTGAAGGGATTCATGGGAGATAGTATGCGGTGTGTTTCAAGCCAATCCATATAAAGTATGGCAAAATTTGGAGCAAAAACGGCACCCATACTGGTACCCTTCACTTGTTGATAGTAGTTACCATCGAATAAGAAAAAATTCCTAGTCAAACAAATTTTGAGGAGTTTTATGATAAAAGAGGTAGGGACAGCGTGGGGTTGGGGTCTGGAGTTGAGGGTAATGCCAATTATGTCAATGCCTTCCTCTTGAGGGATGTTTGTGTATAATGATTCCACATCAAGGGTGCATAGTAGATGGTTAAGAGGGTCAAAGGGGAGTTCTTCTACAAGATTAACCATAGCCATGGTGTCCTTGATATAGCAAGATGTTTGGGGTACGAAGTCCCTAATGAAAAAATCAATGTAATTCCCAAGGGGTTCAAGTATGGAACCGCACCCAGAGACGATAGGTCGTCCCGGGGGGGTGGTGGCGTTTTTATGAATCTTCGGTAGGGTGTAAATAACCGGTGTACGTGGAGATTTTGTATTAAGGTACACATATTCCTTTTTACTCAGGTAGCCTTGATGAATGCCCTCCTCTGTAGCATCGAGGATCAGTTTTTGTATCTCACTGGTGGGATCACAGGGAAGTTTTAGATAGTGTTCAGGTATAGATAGTTGCCTTAGGATCTCTTGTTTGTATATATCTATATCTTGGAGAACAATCCCTCCACCCTTATCAGCAGGCTTGATAATTAACTTGTCCATATGTTTGAGTTCTTGTAGAGCAGACTTCTCTTGAATTGTGAGGTTGTATGGGATAAATCTGCGTGTGTGTTCAAGCTCTGAGATTTCCTTAAGAATAAGTTTTTCAAAGGTGACTATCTCAGCTGGAATACTGTTGTTGGGTGGGGCGAAAGTTGAGGGAGGGCGGAATGTCGTGAAAGCAGTGGAAGGAATATAGGTAGTATCTTGAAAGAATGCTTGTAGGCGTATTTTCCTAAAGAACCGTAACAGTTCGATCTGTAGTTGTAGGAAGTCTGGTCTAGTGGTAGGGATGAATGAAAGTCCTTTGCTTAGTACCGCAATTTCATTCTCCGAGAGTTGGTGATTGGAAAGGTTAAAAATAGGAATGGCTTCTGGGGCAGGCATGGTGGTACTAGGTACGTTGTTGTGGTGAGGCCTGGTGTTAGTAATATGGGCGAAATTGTGGGCAGATTGAGATAGCTGAGGATTTACCACTGGTAATATCTCTGGCGTGTCTGCCTGTCCCCTGGAGTACTGTACCAACGAGGTGGACGTGATCTTCCGCGAGTTGGCTGGCGGCCCTGTTCTTGGCCTAAACAATGAGTATTTCCTCTACCTCTGGATGTACTGGGGTCCTCAGTTGAGTCTGAGTTCTCAGATGAATCGGCCGATGTATCTGAAAAGCTGACTATATTCTGTTGCTTGTTAAATCTTCCCCAGGGGCGCTGTATTCTTGGGCCCAGGTATGCTCTATTTGTGTAGAAGTCTTCAACTAGATAGGGGTATGTTCTCTCTATCTTATAGTTCTTCACGTCTCGTTTGACTTTGGTGATTTTTTTATTTTGTTCAATTCTGTGGAATTCTGACAAGGTTTTCTCAACTTTATCTAGGAGTAATTTTGTGTCTGGGATACTACTGTTTTCTTTAATCTGTTTTTCAATGTCTTTGATTTCCAACTCTAGTTTCTTGGCTTCTTCATTGGCTATGTCAATGCCCAGCACCATCCAGTGCCTTGAGCAGGTTGTACCAATGTGACTAAATCCTGTCAGATATTTTTTAATTTCAGTGAAGACCCCTGGTATGTTGCGTACTTGTAGGCCTACTGGTATTGTGTCTGACTTCAGGTATTCGGTTAGCATTCGAACCATAAGTTGTAACCTTATACATTTTTTGGTCAATTTTTCTAGTTGATCAAAGATAGTGCTCTCAACTGTACTCGTATTATTTGTAGTCTCGGTGAAGAGCGAGGGACCCTCTAATATTCTTTTAATATACTCATCGGAATATAGAGGGGCATGTTGTGCCATACCAACTAGGTGGTGATGGAATGGGAAGGGGTGATGGAAGGGGGGGAAAAAGAAAAGGGGGGGGGGATTGTTGGTTGTTTGGAAGGGGTGCCCACTAAATCTAGTTTAGTAAGGGGGAATACAGTACGAATTCCTTGCAATCCAGCGATTGCGCTTATGTCAAAAAATATAAACAAGGAAACCCTATTGATCAGAAGGGACCAAGGGTACACGGTTATTTAGAAGAAACAAGGTCCCATTCAAAAATAGATACAATTTTAAATATCACAATTTTCCAATCAAAAATTGGATTTAATGTTTTATTCAGAAGATGAATTAAGATATAATACAGTTGCTAAGAACAAGAATGCACGTGGTGAAATAAGTGAGCAGCCCGTGAGTAGTCAAGGAAATCAGCCGATTTCCTAACCGCAGGCAAGTGACTTAAAAAGTGACTTTTTGTGTATCAGAAATAAAGATTATTTAAAGTCACAATTGAGAAACGTCTCATACTCTGAATAGAAAATTCCAGTGTAGCATCAAGAGATTAGAGATGTAGGTCGACGACGTTTCGATCCCCAATTTGATGGTGGGATCTCTTCAGGACTAAAAAGGGTGATGGAATGCCTGGGAAAGTGAGCCTGGGTGGGTAAGGAAGAGGGGGGTGGGGAGAAAAAAGGGAAGGAGTTAATTTGCGGGAAAGGAAAGGTAAAGGAGTTGTGGGTAATAGCATAGTGTGGTGCATTGAAGCATAAAGTTATGCCGAAGGGGGAGAGCGGTGTATATCTTAAGGATAATAGTAAGAGGGATTGAAGGTGAGGGAATTTACCAGAGTGGGTGTGTGAGTGAAGGAAATAAACGAAGGTAGGGAGAACCAGAAGGGGCGTGGGATGGGGTGGTGCCAAGAGAAGAAGGGAGGAGGAAAAGATAGAGGAACTTACTGTACAGGGGACAGCTGAAAAGGCAAATTAATGCAGGAGCCGTACTAGGCACGTTGTTCAATTGCAGCAGAGAGTGCAAATCATCGCGCACGTTACTCGATAGCAGTTCTGGAGAGGTGAGGGGTACTCCTGTGTTAGATAGGGAGAAGGGTGGGAGAATAAGGAGTGAGGGAGTGTCACTGTGTCGTTCTGGTGCCAGGGGAGGGGAGGGGAGGGTGATAATTACCTGGAGGGTTAATGCTTCATGCGCTCCTGGATGAGCCTGTGCGGGGGGGCACAGTCATGAGAGATCGAGCGGTGGTTGTTCTAATGGCGGGAAAAGGGGAGGGAAACGGTAAGGAATTGCCGAGAATGGCGAATAGTAAAACCAGAGCGGTGGCCGGTAGTGAGGTAGGATCGCAATTACCTGGAATTAGAACAAGGTCAGTATGGAATCTTCCTGGTGCGGCAAAAACGGCAATAATTATCCGCGTGTAAGTGAAACTTCGTGCCAGAAGGAATTAAAGGCAGCCCATGATGGCGGATCTAGGGGTGGGAATAAATAGAATGGTTGCTGCTGAGGCGGACAGGAACGAAGGGTGACAGGGAACCAGTAACCGTAAGTGAGGCGATTGAGTTACCTGAATGGAGATCGGCTCAGTCTGCACAATCTGCGTTGCGAGGACGATACTCGAATGGAGGTTCCGGGTCTGCAGCTAGTGACGGACCGGAAGGGGCAGTCATAAGGAAGTCTCCTATGTAGGAGGTGGGGGCGTGTCCTGAATGTGGATGATGTGAAAAGGGAGAAAGGACACGGAAGGGGAGCAGTGTCATGTGGATACAGAGAGGAATGAGGAGAAAGGTGCAGTGCACCAGGGAGAGGGTCCCGGCGAGCAGTGATAAGATAAATTTAAAATTTAGAGAAATAAGCAGGAAGGACCAGGAGATTGTAGGGAAAGGTAATAAGGGGAGGAAGGATGATGAATCAGTAAATAAGGTATGAGGTGGGTGGAAAGGGAGAAAGAAAAGGCACTGATGGCAAGGGAGTGTAGTGTTGGTGTGGGGGGTAGAATGCAGTGAGTGCGGGAAAAGGGGAGGAAGGGGAACGGTGGGGGGCCGGGGGGGGGGGGGTTTGGATTAGAATTGGAATAAAGGGGATAAAGGTTAAAAAGGGGGGGGGGGTTTGTTGTTGGTTTCGTTGGCATGGGATTAATGTCAGTCACAATAGGTGTACAAATTAATCATACAATGATAATATTACAGAAGATTGGACCAGTCCTCCAGGCGGTTGAGCCCGGTGTGTAAACTGTCAGTACGAATTATCCATTTTAGTTCTTCTTTGTCCAGAATAACAGCAATGTTAGTGTTCCTTATGGGTTGATGTATTACGTTAATGACTTGCCATTTGATGTCGTCCTCCGTGTGGTTCAGGGTGATGAAGTGGTCCACAAGTGGCGCATTCGGTGTTTTACAGCGTATACGACTTCTGTGCTGGCAAATCCGGATCCTGATCTTTTGGGTTGTTTGTCCAACATAAATCAAATCACAAGGGCAGGTAATAGCATATATCACATTGGCAGTGTTACAATTTGAGAAATGTGAAAGAGTGACATCAGTGTTACCATGCACAAATTTTTTCGTGTCTTTAGTGAAGTTACAAACACTGCAGTTCCCGCACTTAAAATGGCCTAATAGTGGTGGTAGACCCTAGGCACCTCTGAGGGATTGGTCCTTAGTTTTGGTGGGGAGTGCGGCCCTGACAAGATGGTCTTTTATGTTTTTGCTTTTTTTGAAAGCGAAAAGGGGGCGTTCAAACTTCAAACTGCCGGCATTAATTGTAGGCCAGTGTTTAAGAATACTCTTCCTAACTGTGTTAGAGATAGGTGAAAAAGTGGTCACACAGACTATCCTATCGTCCCTTCTTTTTTCTTTGGGACTAAGTAGGGTTTCCCTTGGGCAGTACCAGGCCCTTTTGAGGGCTTTTTTCACAAGTTTACGTGGGTAGCCTCTGTTGGTCAATTTTTTGGAAAGGATAGAGGCCTCCGCAAAATAGTCTTTCTTAAGATAACAGTTGCGGCGTATCCTTAGGAATTGTGAGTAGGGAAGGGAGTCTCGTAAGGCTCTGGGATGATGGCTGTTGTAGGATAGTAGGGTGTTTTTTTTCTGTGGGTTTGCGATAAAGTGTGGTATAAAGACCGCCATTGTAAGCTATAATGGATAGGTCAAGAAAGGCAATCTCATTTTTGCTATTATTTGCAGTGAATTTGAGGCCATTGCAGTGTGAGTCGAGCCAATCCTTAAATTCAGATAGGTTCTCTTCACTGTTGTTCCAGATCAGGAAAATATCGTCGATGTACCGCTTCCATTCTAGAATGGAATTTCTGAAGGGATTCATGGGAGATAGTATGCGGTGTGTTTCAAGCCAATCCATATAAAGTATGGCAAAATTTGGAGCAAAAACGGCACCCATACTGGTACCCTTCACTTGTTGATAGTAGTTACCATCGAATAAGAAAAAATTCCTAGTCAAACAAATTTTGAGGAGTTTTATGATAAAAGAGGTAGGGACAGCGTGGGGTTGGGGTCTGGAGTTGAGGGTAATGCCAATTATGTCAATGCCTTCCTCTTGAGGGATGTTTGTGTATAATGATTCCACATCAAGGGTGCATAGTAGATGGTTAAGAGGGTCAAAGGGGAGTTCTTCTACAAGATTAACCATAGCCATGGTGTCCTTGATATAGCAAGATGTTTGGGGTACGAAGTCCCTAATGAAAAAATCAATGTAATTCCCAAGGGGTTCAAGTATGGAACCGCACCCAGAGACGATAGGTCGTCCCGGGGGGGTGGTGGCGTTTTTATGAATCTTCGGTAGGGTGTAAATAACCGGTGTACGTGGAGATTTTGTATTAAGGTACACATATTCCTTTTTACTCAGGTAGCCTTGATGAATGCCCTCCTCTGTAGCATCGAGGATCAGTTTTTGTATCTCACTGGTGGGATCACAGGGAAGTTTTAGATAGTGTTCAGGTATAGATAGTTGCCTTATCCGTCCTTGCCCGTCAAAGCCCGGATAAGGCTGGGCTGGGCCCACCCTCTAACATTTGTGGTGGGACCTTGCTCTGACATTGTGCCTCCTCGTCACTGCTGTAAGGGGTTGGCGTTAAGAACTGTGAGTTGCAAGTGGGATACGCTACTATTGTGTTGCTGTGCCCTATATTAAGTTTCAGTGTCATATCAAGGGAAGGTGGGGTGCTCGCTAACAAGTGTGGCCGTACTTGCCTCAGTAGCATGTCTAAAAGGAGGGCTGGTGAAAAGCCGGGGGGGACACTCAACGATTATTTAATAAGAGCAGAGTCAGCATTGAACCTCGAGATTCTAGCTGTGGAACGTAGACTCTCCCTAGATCCCACCAACTCTTCCCTTCCATGCGCCCAGATACAGACTGGCTCGCTTGCCTCTGCTCATTCTAGCCCTATTGATGGTAACACTTCTCCTCCTGCACACACTCCCCCTGTGCAGGATTCTTTGGTTCCTGTTCAGGGTTATGTCTCCACCCAGAGTCCTTCCAGGGTTACAACAAGAGGGAGGTTGGCCCATAAAGCTAAAGGTAATAAAAAAGAAGTTAATAAAAAACATCCGAGAGGTCAGGGAAAGAGTAAACCTACTGTTGAGTCGCCTCCTTCTAAGCCTAGTGGGCCCTCTGTTGAAGGGCGTTTTTTGGACTTAAACATTATTCCTTCTAGCCAGGCCCAGTTACAACCTCTCTTGGATTTATTTCTTGCCGGCCTTAAAGATCATCTATCCTGTCTCCTTGTACCTGTACACCAAAAATTGGATCTTGTAGCCAGTAGGTTGGACCAATTGGAAGCTAGATTCTCAGGTAACAAGAGCTTAGTCCCAGGGCCCCCTTTGCCATCGAACGGGGTGTTGCCAGTGGAGGTGCCTAATGAGGCCGGTGGTTCTAGACCATCAAGACCAGCGGGGGCTACTCGTCATGACCTGCAAAGACGCCCCTCTCAAGTTAACAGGGTTGGTGCCGAAGGGGAGGGTGTAGGGCTCTCTTCACCCCCCACTAGTCTACATCTTCCTCCCCAAGCCACCCCTTATACGATCATCTTGGCAAATGTTCCACCACTCTTGGACGGATCTTACGAACACTGGTCCAACCTCAAGTATAAATCCCTTCATTATTTGAGCTCCAAAATTGGAAATAGCAAGGCCCTATTTGATGACTTTAATATGGTTAGGCGTATTAATTGGATCGGTCAGTCCCATAAGTCTTTTCCTGGGATTGTGTTGTGTTAAGCTTCAGGTCTCCTGCTCTAGTCAAATTCTTACTGGAAGCTGCCCACCACCTCCCCCCTGATCCCCACGCAATTAAGATCCTCCCTTTGGGCTTCTTTTACAGGCCAGGCTTTATACAATCCGTACGGGATAATTGTAACCTTCCAACATTTCCCGTCAGGTCTGACATGCCCTTTGCGACTTTTAACCGCTTCGATATTCTTTCTACATTGGAGGATAATGATTGACATATGGATGGCTCCTTACATATCCCAGTGCCTGCTCCAGGGTTGGTGGGTCCTAACTGTCATCTGAGCCATGACATTACGTCCAAAACATCCCCCCCTAAAGATCGTTCCTGTTTGATTATTTCACCTGGTCACAACTTGACACCATCTGTTGAAACGATCGACTCACATCTTGTCTCAGGTCAAGCAGTTGAAACCAGGGTCACGAAGTCTACATTAAAAATGGGCTCCTGGAATATCGCTGGGCTGGGGTCAAGGCTCGAGATTCCTGATTGGGCTGACTTCGTTGATGAGTTTGAAATATGGGCATTTCAGGAGACCTGGGCACTGACTCCCCACTTTCGTACAGGGTTTTTGAATTTTCACAAACCTGCTGTTAAGAGCCATAGGGGCAGACCCATGGGGGGCTTAACCACCTGGGTCCGTCAATGTGAAGGTGTTACCGTGACAGAGGTTCCAATTGATAGTTCTGACATTTTGATTGTCAGGGTCAAATCCCGTAGCGGCCCCAATTTTCTTATAATTAACATCTATGTAAGAGGTCTCCCGGGCGGCAAGTGCTCTCCCACTTGTCTTCTACTGGAGAACTTTCTAGAGACCGCTCCTATGTTCATGTACAAGATTGTGGCTGGAGATTTTAATGTTTGTTTTGAGCCCTTGGGGGTCGATTGTGGGGACTTCACCGAGGAAGAAGACTCAACTTGGGGTGTTCCCATGCTGGAGCTGGAACCAGTAAACAAATGGTCTCAAGCTGCTCTTTTTATGAAGGGTTTATGTTTAAATCAGGGCATGCGAGCAGTTAATGGGCGAACTAAATCTGATAGGATCGGGAGGTTGACATTTGACAATGGTAGATCAGGGAGCAGAATTGATTACATATTAGCCAGCTTGGATTTGTGGCCGCTCATAGACGACATGGTGGTAGTAAGTAGAGTCGAGAGCGACCACAATCCCCTTGCACTGTGTATTAAGGTTAATATTTTTGTAGACTCCCCTACCCATCCAGAAGGTAGTCCCCCTATGGATGTCATCGTTACCAATGATCTCAGAAGGGTGAGATGGCCGAAGATCGCCACTTGTGAATCTTCACGTGTGGCCATCAGGGAATTAATCAACAGTACCCTGGCCACTCTTAATCAAATGGAATCCCAAAACCTGATCAAGGAAAACATCCGGGATTCCCATAATAATCTCTTCGCAGAGCTTAAAACCTTTTTTGTGAAAAGCCAACCCGCCACTGGTAGGGGTAAAGAGTTGAGACCACGTACGTGGTACAACAAGGATTGCAGAGTGGCCCAAAGTGCTCTGAAAGAGGCCATTAAATCAGGCTCCCTTTCCACCATCCAAAAATGTAGACTTGCCTACAAAAATGCCCAATATAAGGCCAAGCAAAACTGGGATGAAGAGCGCTGGAGGGATTTATATCAGGCTTGTCATGATCGCAACATGGTCCAATTCTGGCATCTCCTTAAATGGGGCAACTCCCCCTCAGATATTCGCCTCTCTAATCAAGTAGAACCACAACAATGGGTAGCGTATTTTGAGGAACAATTTAAGGTTGGTGCTTTGATGGACAGGCAGTTTTCTTGTCCTCCAGTTGTTGAAAATACACTAAAATTCTCCCCTGATGAAGTTAAATTAGTCCTACGTTCGATCAAGAGTGGCAAAGCCCCAGGACCAGACTGTATCCCTCCCGATTTATTTATTCAGGAGCAAGATGTATGGATACCATACCTGACCCTCCTGGCTAATGCCCTTGCGGGTGGTGCTGTAGTCCCTGACTCGTGGCTCGGGGCAGAGATACTGCCGATCTATAAGAAAGGCGATCGCTCTGCCCCGGGCAATTACAGACCCATTAGTCTAATAGACGCAGTACAAAAAATTATTGCCCGCCTTGTACTTGGTCGTATCCAAATCTGGATGTCTGACTCTGATGTGTTGTCTCCTCTTCAGGCAGAGTTTCGCTCACATACTGGGACCCTGGACCAAGTATTCAGGGTAGTTCTTTTGTATTGGAAGGTTGTCTTCTTGGGGGGAGGCAAGTTGTATGCAGCCTTCGTAGACCTAAGGTCTGCGTTTGACCTTGTGCCGAGGGACAAGCTATGGAAAGTTCTCCTGGATATGGGCATGCCAAAAGATCTGGTTTCTTTTTTGGTCACCATTCACGATAACACATACGCCCGAGTCCGATGGGGTAAACCCGGGGAGCTGACTGATAGATTCAAAGTATCCAAAGGTGTTCGACAAGGGTGCGTACTCGCTCCCACCCTGTTTTCATTATTTATCAATGGGGTTGTAAACTACTTCTTAAATAGCCCTACTGATGCACCTACCCTGGCAGGAATGAAGATTCCCCTGCTCATGTTCGCGGATGACACCCTTTTGATCTCGAGGACGAGACAGGGACTGCAGCTGGCCCTGTCTCGTTTCGAGATCTTTTGCCGCGAGCATGAGTTGGAAATAAACGTCGCGAAGACCAAGTTTATGGTTTTTCGCGGCCCCCGGCAGGTTAAGGCGGAGGTGTGTTTGGGTGGTGTTAACTTATCCCAAACGGCAGTATTTACCTATCTTGGGGTCACTTTTAGCAAGACGTGCAGCTGGTCTTACCAGCTGGATCTCCTCGCGCTCAAGCATGCCCAACTGGGAGGTGCTCTGCTGAAAGAGCACAAACACTCACTAACTAAACCAATAGCTCCACTCATGAAGATCTACGGTTCCAAGATCTTACCTGCAATTTTATATGGAGCTGAGATCTGGGGTTTTAATAACTTGTCCAAATTGATGACTGCCCAGAATAAATTCCTTCGGTCAGCTATTGGGCTTCCTCAATCTACCCCACGCATCCCTCTCTTGTTTGATCTGGGAATCCAGCCTATAGAGGACTGGGCAGGGTATAGACCCCTGGCATTTTGGCGTCGCTTGTGGACGACCCCCGAACTATCTAACTATGCAAAAGCCCTTTTGGAGATCAAAGGGATGGAGGGGTCGTATAGGATTCCCTGGTTGTCTAGCATCAAAACCCTGTTGTATGATCTTGGGATGCGTGACCTATGGGTTAACCCTGATACAGAAGTCTTCCCGGCAAAAAAGGTACTTAAGGATGCGTACTGGAATTATATTAAGAACAGGAGATGTGCTTCCCTTATAGGTCCCACAATGACTGTTACCTTCCTAGTTTTTAAGGATGACTCTGTCTATGAAAGTTACTGGGATACTATCTTGAAGTTCCTTGATCGTAAGTTGTATCACCAGTTCAGAGTGGGCGCTCTACCACTGCGAGGACTCACCAAAAGTTGGAGTCCTCTTGGTAGTGATAAATGCCCCTTTTGTGTAGACAAGATAGAAACTATGGACCACTTCCTTTTTTGTTGCCCAACTTATCAACTTCCTAGACGTATCTGGCTTCGACCTGTATGTAGACTAATGAGTACTCGCTCTGCACAGGTCGCTAGTAGAATTTTGAAAACAGATACTTCCAATCCTATAGTAATGGGTGTTGCTAAATTTATAAGTTGGGCATGGATCCTTAGGGCTAAGAAACTGAAGCCGTAATCCTTGTTCTTTGCTGCCACACAATAGTATCTACTTTGGTCCGTGGGCTAATTGGCACGTCCCTATTTGCACTTTATTGTATTTTTTAACATGATGTGACTATTTTTAATCTACTATTTTTATCTACTATTTTAAAGGTTTTATAGTCTTTTTTGTATTGTATATGAAATTGTATTGTAGTCGAATTGTCTATTTGTGTAGTATGTCTTTTATGATGCAAATCGAATAAAGACCTTTTGACTGACTGACTGACTGAAATGGTTACCCCCACACATTCCCCGTCCCACGTTCCCCCGCACCCCACCACTTTTTGTTTATGTTGGCCACCGCTGCTACCTTGTAGGGAGTTCACATTTTTCATTGGCATAGCTTCTTCGAATAGCCATTAAAATTGCATGTCCTCTTCAATTGATCATTAAATTGGTATCAGGCATCTAGCTTTACTGCTAAACCTGTATGGCACACAAACAACAACTTGTGGAAAGTTGGTTTCTATGCATAATTATCACACAAGTACATTGTCTTGGTTTCTTTTGACTCCATTAAAGTGATTGTATTCAACACAATTAGAAAATAAGAATATGCCTTATTTACAATTATTTCAGCTTTTTTGTGTGCTAGAAAGCATTTGACGTAATGCACCCTTCTCCATTCACATGCTCTCCACCCCAGGGGGATTGTCACTTGGTTGCAAAACTCACACACTTTGCACTAAGGTAAGGTAAAAGTAACACAAATCCACTAATCTCCAACACACACGATTTTTTATAAAGCATCGCCTGGCATTTGACCCCTGTCTTTGAATATACAACAAAAGCTACCAAATAAAAGAAAAGTGGAAGGATTCTATTTTGATCATTCTCCTTTTGTTCTTCAGCAAGCTTATTCTGGGGATGCAGCACCTCCTGCACCCCTGGTTCCAGCATTCGTGCCAGTGTTGGACAGAAATAGGTTTTCTTTGAAAATATTGCACAAACTTATCTACCAATCAAACGAATGTTGTGTGTTTTGGTGGATGCTAGAAGATGGTAAATTAGGTGTGTATTTACATATGTCTGAATTATACTCTATAGACCAGGGATCTCCAACCTTTTCTGTTATAAGATGTTCAATGAAAATCACCCAAACTACTAATATTGGTGATGTAATAGTTACCACCCCATCCAAGATTGTCAGCAGTGATCACATGAGTGCATCCGGCAGGGTTGTCAGCAGTAAAGTAAAAAAAAGAATTATCGATTTGGAATGCCTCTACAAGGGTAATACATAACAGCCATAGCTGTATTCCGGGTAGCATCCCAAGGTACTATTGAGTAATCTGTCTCTCCAACATCACTTGATTTATTACTCAAATAATACCTTTAAATATATTTTGAACATTCAACTATAATTCTCCAAACATCAGATTATGAGTTCTGAAAATACACACATTTTCGTCTCAATTATGCATTTTATAATCTTTCTATAAATATATTGATTCAACCTAGCGAATGCTTCTTTATTAGGCTGGGCTGACCACAAGAGAGCTACTTACAGGTTGATGGAGAGCTACTGATGCATGAGTTTACGCCTGCCAAGAGCTCAAAAAAGGAATCCTGGTACTGTAAATTGGGATATTATAGTGTACTTCTCCAGTATGACGTGAAGAAATACACAGCAATAACTTCTACGCAAGGAGTGTGAAGTGGGCCAAATAAGGCATGGTTCTCCATGTAATTTCGTACACTTTCAAAAATGCTTACTTCTGTGGCCATTCACAAACTGAATCAACCCATTCCCACCTTGGGAATGGTCAGAGATTTAGTCCAACAAAGGGCAGGAGACACTCCCCTTCAAGGGTGCGAAGGAATACCGATCAGTTCCAGACCTGGGGGAGATGTAGGGGAAGGCATTTATCCATGGTGAAAATGTTTTCCAAATAAAGGATACAAAATGTGCATATTGGTATTGAGCCGTGTTTTCCCAAAAGCACTAGAAATGCCAATCAATGTTGCCTTTTGGCTTCATAACTGCAGACCTAATGACTATTCCTGTTGTTTATGCTGTTGCTTTTACACTATTTGTAAAAAAAGAAAAAAAAATCCTATTGCCAGTGTTGAATAGCATTGGCAAAAAAAGCACAATAATATATACACATGCATGACTGTTGATGTATGTGCATGTATGTGCATGTATGCTTCAAGACACAAGGGTGACTGCTGCTGCTTGATGACGTACACGTACATGCATCCACAAGCATGTGTCTGGAACCCCACAGCCATTATTGTATTTACTGGTCCAAACTGGTGAATGCCCTTGAATTCCAAATTAAAAACTATAAATAAATGGTGTATGAAAGCATGTTTTTGGAAATAAGCTGCCGGGCCCTCCTGAACTGTAAAATAAAAAGAAATTAGAAAAACGCAGGATAGGGAGCAAAGGAGGAGTGGTGGCCAGGGGAGCAATGCCAGCACCAGCAAACAGAGAGGAGTGGGGGACAGGAGAATCTATCAAAATAAGCAGAGCGGGAAAGGGAAAAAGGGAGATGCAACAGGACCTCGGGTGGAATAGCAACACAGAGTACTCAAGGACGCAGTTATGAAGTAGGAAGTATAAAAAATAGTCGAGGGAGAGAGAGTAAAAAAATACATGCACTCCTAGGGCGTCCTGAAAGAAAATAAAAAAATGTCATTCCATAAATGTAAACAGTGGAAAGACACACGCCACCCAATCAAAGGGTGGGAACGATTAACTGCTCTAGAAGTGAGATAAACAATGACTACAGAGGGACACCGTCAATTAAGAAGCAGGGGAATGATATAGGCAGGGAAGCATCCAATCAAGAGCATGGAGCTCACTGAAAGCCCACTATGCAAATATATTAATGTATTGGTGACAATAGGTCTTCAATAACAGACAGCCAAAGCTATCTTTAGGCAAGATTCTAAACGTAGTGCATCTGCACCCTTTTGCTGGAGTACTTTTATTGCACAGTTTTCAGTCAACTGCTGAGGCAAGGATTTAAACCTAAGTTCCCAGTTTCCAAAGTTAACAGCTTCACCACTAGACCACACCTCCTCCATATGATGTAAACAATAGCGTTGAATTGATAATTTAAGGGTTACTTTACAGGATTCTCAGATATCTTGAGAGTAGTTTTAATTGAACTTATCTACACATCAAACAAGTTGCAGAGGAATGTAGGGGCATATTATCAAGCACGGCGTTAAAATTATCGCCGCTTTAGTGGCAGAAAACTGCCGCTAAAGTGGCGATAATGGGCTTGATAATATGCCCTTGTGATTTCCCATAGAAGCCCATGTTTACACCGGAACATGGGCTTCTATGGTAATTCTCAAGGCCAGGGCATATTATCAAGCCCATTATCGCTGCTTTAGCAGCAGTTTTTTGGCACTAAAGCGGCGATAATTTTAACGCCGTTTCTTGATAATATGCCCCATAATTCAAAAAATCCTGGAGATAAATTAGCCTGTGAGATGGGAAGAAAATTCACCACATTCCTGGACTCAAAAGTTTATCAAATGAGATGAGAGCCAGGGACTTACCGTGGAATCTCTGTGAACATATGATTTAGATTACAATAACAAATTGTGCTATCAGAAGCAAAAATAAGCTGTTCAGTTATGTTTTCTAATAACTTTATTTCTAATAAGATCTGTAAAAATATTCTGTGGATCCACATATGTGATGTATAGATGGCATATATACTTTGACACTTTTCTACACAACTTTAATGAGAGATGAGACTGAGATGCCATGAAACTGACAGAAAATGAAAACAAATGAAAACCCAGCGGCACAAGTGACTAAAAACTGAGTACATCCTGCAGAAGAAAGAAAACAGGGACTAAACCGCATGTACATTTATGTTCATGTTGTATTTTGCACTATACAGATTTGATATTGTTAGACAGTTAATTCAACCGAGGTCCACCTTTTTTTGTTTAAATTTACCCAGTTCTGTAAGTCCTCAGAATAAATCTTCTACAATGTCACCAACACAATGCAAATATTGCGCGCCACTTGTACAAAAGACTTGTAGTCAGAAAGTCATTGCCACTGACTTTGTAAATGGAATTTCCTAATTTTGAGTGAACAGAAGCGACTGCTACTGTTAGGAATAGGGGTCTCTAGTTGGCAGGTTGGTACCCTGTCCAAGTAGGGTCCCTTCCTTCTAGTAAGGATAAGTGTGTTACACTTCTAAAATAACCTCTGCTCACCCCCTCACACTGCTCCGGCCTCTGTGACCCATCTCTTTCCTCTTGGTCCACCTCCTACCTAGCAGCAGTTAGTGGGGACTGCCATGGACTGATCCCTGGTCTTTTCTCTGATCACCTGCTCTCTTCCCCCTTCGTCCTTCTCCACTTCCCTCCTCTCACATGCCTCCTCCTCTCCTACCCAAGCGCCCTTCCCCTTTCCCCTGCCTAGCTCGATGCTCTATCTCCCACCCTTCCCCCTTTTTTCTACTTTTTCTTCTTCTTTCCCCCGCTGCCCTGGCCCCTCCCCCCTCCTCGGCTTGCCTGTTCCCTGTTGTCTGTCCTGGCCCAAAGCATCCCTGTTCAACTCTGCCCCCACTGTGTTCCGGTAGTGCCTTCAAGAGTCTTAGGTTTGTTGACTTACTGCAGCATTGTACCATTCGCATTTCTGTTCTGCTTCCCTCACATGTAAAACATGAATAAAGAATTGTGAAACAGAAATAAATACCAATAGCAAAAGATGATTGACAACATAACCACAACCGCCTAACCTGGATCAATCAGCACAGCAGGGGTCGAGAGCACCATATTTAAGTGATGATGCTGCAAGGTGAGTACTCCAGAAAGCACGTTCAAGTACTGTATGCACAAATGGGGCATGTATCAAAAGAGAGCAGAGCAAGACAAAGGGTCCTCCTCAACACTGTTTACTTAACCATGAGAGGCAATGATCAAGACAATGCTGCCATGCCAGCAGTCAGCTCTTTCATCAATCAACATCTAGCTTTTAGGCAGTAGATAATATCAGTAGCTGCTACCTGATTTGATGTAATCAAAACCCATAGAAAGTTCATTATGTATCTTTCTTTAGCTCCCCGGAAAATTGAAGTGCATGCGCTCATCTCCTCTAGATCGGACTATGCCAACTCTTTATTCCTCGGTCTACCCTCTAATCTCATCTAAAAAGAGAATTGGACAAAACTCAGCTGTCTGACTCATACTCAATCTTCCAAAAAATAGCACCCAAACGAATGGAGCTTGTAAGAAATTGTGGTATTATTTGAGGGTGTAGGTGCCCACCTCAAGTAACCACCACAATCCTTGTTAGCGTGAGTCACTAAAGTCACTAAATTGATCTGCGTTCAACCACCTTGTAGCTATGACACTGAGCAGATAGGGTTAGGCTACAAGCAATGTGTAATATATTTATATAGTATTAAAACAGTAATAAAGACAACACACAACACAAGAAAAATGCCAAACAATTTAGGAAAATAGAGTACATTTTACTAAATGAAATGACACCAAAACAACAAAAATGCAATATTGGAAACCCAGATATGATTTTTTTTAAAGTTGAAGGTTCCTAATAGCATCAAAAATCATTTATCACCAACGCTGGCCATCTTATTGCACTTGACGTTAAGGCCAGCTGCTGTGAAGCATGGGTTCAGAAGCAGAAACCAGGTTGGCCTGGTCAGAGGTTTTACCTTCAGACTTCAGAGCCTGATTTAGATCTTGGCGGACGGGTTACTCCATCACAACCGTGACAGATATCCCGTCCACTGAAATATAAATCCCATTATATCCTATGGGATTTATATTTTGGCGGATGGGCTAACCGTCACTGTTGTGGTGGAGTAACCCATATGTCAAGATCTTATTCGGGCGCTAAGTCTCTGTAATGGAAGCCAACAGTCCTTAGCATGGCCAGGCAGCAGGAGGTGGCCTAGGAGGGGTCCATGTCATTAAATAGCCACTGGACGAGGTCTCTGTGAAGTTGTTGACTTTTGGCAGGAAACCTCACAGAGGGAGACATTTTACTTTTGTTCTGGGAGAATGCCACTCACCAGCCAAATACTTTAGGCACCTTCATCTGGCAAAGATTTCTGTATTTGGATTTAGTCATATATTTGAAGCTTTGATTCTTCCAGCAGGGAAAGCCTGCAGTCTGTAGCTGAACAGAGCATCCCAATACCGGATACCTTCTCCATGAGGTTCCACTGAAACAAATTTGCAGCTGTAGAAAAGCTCAGAGTGGGAGCAACCTGATTCTTTAGCATAGCAGCACCTTTGTCAGTTTGGCTCAGCAGGTTTGTTCTGGTCCTCCAAAGATCTTTGGAGCCAAAAGGTTTCCAAGTCCCAGTTTTCAAGGGATGTTATGAGGAGTACACTTTGACAAAGCCCGGTGTCCAAGGATCTCAGGATCAGCATTTTGGGGGGGTTTGGACTCACTCCAGAAGACGCTATCAGCAGGGCCCAGGGCAGTTCTAGTTAGAACTGGTCAGTTGGGAAGTTGCAGGAAGATTGTAGATTGTTGCATCCATGTAGCATGAGCAGGAGGTCTTATGAACCTTGGAGTCCCCCTCTTTGTCCTGGGTATAAGAGGGAGAGCAGATCAGTCTTCTGGGCTCTTATCAGTTCTCAAGCAGCAGGTTCTGATCTATTACAGATCCAGTAGTGTTCTGAGAAGGCAACTGAAAGTGGCACATTTATGCGTGGCACGGGCTGTGGTTGGGGAAGACTCCTAGCTCCGCACTACCATATAGGGTTAAAGTTCCCAAGGCTAACCCTACTCACGTTTGCAGTATTTCCTTTGTGCCCTTCTGCAATCAAGCCCACAGTGCTCTACCTAAACCAAAATGGCAGAACCTTTGGTGCCTGTCTCACTGGGGGGAAAATTAAGGGCCAACTCTGGTGCCAACTAACATTTGCCTATGACAGTGTATTCTCATGTGAGGTTTATCAGGTTCCTGAGTAAGTAAGTAACATTTATTACAGTTAATGAAAACCATCTACTTTCAAAATCCACACGCATGCATACCCATCCCAAAGTCAACCTACACTGCAAAATAGCATGCTGTTCTCGTTACATGCATCTCCACCTAGAGCACCTATCCTGGCATATCCCTGCTTTGTGCCAGGTTATAAGGTATCCAATATACATTTCATCAGTTTTAAATTTACCTTTAAAATCCTATGAAAAATGACAGCATAAAATTGAGTTAGGCCTACAATGCGGAACCAATCAATAACCGTGCCCACTGATATATTCATGTTAAAATAGATAACAGAATGTACTGCTAATATCCTCTTAAAAATCAGTGCTTAGAATACATATAATACAGTCAGGCATATTGTAAAATATAATCCCGGTATAGAATGTTTCTAACTGAGGAGCCAATTCTGTGTTATTCACACTGTCTGGTGAGCAGATCCAACTCCATCTCCTTTCCTGCTTGCAGCCTACACCTTTTCGTTATGAGCTGTTCTGTTCAGTCCATGAATTTAAGAAAACGAATGGTTAAGAAGCAGAACATCACCAGTTTATTGTAATGAGGTTAGCAGCTGGCCGCCAGTGGATGGTGGATGGATAGTGCCTGGTTTAAGAGTGGGATTAGATCAGAAATACGGAGATTAAGAACCGTGGGCACCAGCACACACCCTTGTTTTAGCCCACTATTTATTTGTACTTTTTTATGAAAGTGTGCGGTTGTCACCCAGGTTTATTTGGACCCATTGGTTAAAGTAGAGTAATTGAATGGCGCATAGCAAATTGTCTGGGATATTCCAGGCAAGCAGTTTCCTCCATTGCCGGTTCCTGTCAACGTGATTGAATGCTTTAGAGAAATCGATTAAACAGGAGTAAAGCAACTGTATTTCTGAATTGACTTGTTTATCAACATAGTCAGGCATATCAAGTTGTCTAAAGTTCTGGATTTCACCTGGAAGCCTGTTTGAATATACTGGATTATTTGTTCTCCCTTTGCCGAAACTTCCAGATCGATCAAAATAAAACTCACAAAGTATTTGGCCTTGATGTTTCAGCAAGCACTCCACTGAGATCTGGGACACAAACACCTCCTTTACCCCCGACGTCATCTCATCTTCATCACGAGACCTGGCTCATCCCCGCTTCCACTCCTGACATCACCGGAGCGACCCCCGACTGCTCCAAGATAGTAAACCGGGAATTCATCAACAAACAAGGAGGTGGAATCATCATCATTCACAAAGATACCATCTGCTGCTCCACCACTACAGACAATACCACCCTGATCATAGAACACCTCAACTTCCAAATTCACACCGACGGTCGGACCATCATCAGAAGCACCCTCACCTACAGACCACACCCCAGTTTCTCGGACGCTTTGCCTGATTTGATCGCCCCACCCGCCATTGACTCCAAACACTTCATCTTTCTCGGAGACCTCAATGTTCACCCTGATGACGTCAGCAACACCAACACCACCAACCTCCTTGAAAGCATGAACAACACCAGCCTCATCCAACTTGTCACTAACCCCACTCACAATGCTGGGCACACGCTGGCTCTCATCTTCACGGTCAACAACAGATTCAAGTTCAGTCAATTCACCGAGCTCACCTGGACAGACCACGGCATCCTTCAATTCACCATCTCAGGATCCCCCGGCATCACCACCAAGCCACTCAGCACTTCACACCGCAGTTCGAGCAAATTGTCAGAGATCGACCCTGTCACACTGTCACTGCGATCAACCTAGAAAAGGTGGTCAAGAGTTACTCTGCATGGATCACCAACTGTGCTGAAAGAGTCGCCCCGCCAAGCCATCCAAACTCAAGAGATCTACCACTCAAGCCAGGTGGTACACAACTGAACTGAAAACCTCAAAGTGCAACTGCAAGTAACTAGAAAGGAAATGGCATACCAGCAAAGATCCCACAGGCCAAACCACATTCAAAACAGACCACAGCCAATACCATCAACTCTTAGAAATGAAAAAGCGCTTCCTTGCCAAATGCATTAAAGCCGTCTCCAACCACAGCAAAGAGCTCTTCAAAATTGTCAGAGAATTCTCCAACCCCCCTCCCACCGACAACACCATCCCCCTTTCCCAGGAACTCTGCAACACCCTGGCAGACTTCTTCCATGACAAGATCTCCACCATCTACAGAAACTTCTAACACCAGCCTACTGACCTTCTCACCTTCATAGCTCCCACAGATATGAAATTCAACCACCTAATCACTGCCAGTGACCAGCTCTCCACAGAGAACACCACAGTCATCATGAACTTCATCCACTCAGGACCCCTGACGCCTGACGCCACACAATTTTAACCTTGGAAGCAAGAAGATCAGCAGCGAGCTCTATCACTACAGCCCCCTTTCACGAAGTATGGAAGCAAGCAGATGTCAAACCCCTGCCCAAGAAACCATCCGCTGACCCCAACAAGCTCAAGAACTATCACCCATCTCTCTGCTCCATTTTCCCACCGAAGTCCTCAAACAGCCATCAACCACCAACTCACTGAACACCTGGAGACCAACAACCTGCTGGACACCTCCAAATCTGGATTCCGCACCAACCATAGCACCGAAACAGCCTTGATCACCCCCACAGACAACATCAGAATTTCGGCCAGGGAGAAACAGCAGCCCTGATCCTCCTCAACCTCTCAGCAGCATTCAAGACTTTATTCTACAACAACCTTATCAAGAGGCTTCATTACATGGGAATCCAAGGTAACGTTCTCAAATGGATCGCCACTTTCCTCACCGGAAGAACCCAGAGTATCAACCTACCTCCTTTCACCTCAGAACCCAAGAGCATCGTCTACAGCATCCCACTAAGCCCCACACTTTTCAACACCTACATGACTTCCCTGGACAACATCCTCAGAACCCATGGACTGAACATCATATCCTACTCAGACGACACCCAGCTCATTCTCTTGCTATCAGAATACCCAACCACCATATGAGCCATCTTCCACCCACAGATGAATGATGAGCGTCGCAGACTGGATGAGAAACAATTGCCTGAAATTCAACACTGACAAAACAGAGGTGCTGCTCTTCAGGTACAACACCTCCCTATGGAACGACTCATGGTGGCCCTCCGAACAGAACCCTCACCTATACCGACTGACCATGTCCGCAACCTTGGCATCATCCTTGACAGCAAACTCTCCATGAAAAGCCAGACCACCTGCTTCCTCACTCTTCGAATGCTCTGGAAAATCTTCAAATCTCTCCCCGTCAACTCCAGATGAACCATCACCCAAGCCATAGTCACCAGCCTGCTGGACTACAGCAACACACTCTAAGTCGGAATCACCGATCACCTGTTCAAGAGGCTACAGACCATTCAGAACTCTGCAGCCAGATTTATCCTTGAACTCCTCAAAAGGACAACCATCACCCCCCCCCCCACCTCAAGAAGTTTCACTGACTCCCCATCAGTGCCAATTCAAGATGTTGATCCATGGCTACAATGACCTCCAAGATCAACAACCAGCATACATCAACAGATGCATGAACGTCCACCAACTCCCCAGACACCTGCGCTCCACCTCCCTTTCCCTTGCTCACACCTCCTCATCCACCAAAGCAAATCCTACCTTGCTGCCAAGCCCTGGAAAGGCTGCCTCTTTTACCTCCGGTCCTCACCCACTCTCAGAGTTTACGAATGGACTCAAGACCTGACTGTTCAACTGATTCACGCGCACCAGCAGACATCAGCGCCTGGATACCCTCGCGAGTGATTAGCCATGCTTTACAAATCCTGTTTGATTCCTACTAGACTAATTAGTCGATAGCTGTGAGCACTAGTATATGATCCTTTTTTGTACATAGGGTGTAAAATTGAACCTTTCCACGATTCAGCTATGGCATCAACCTCAAGATAGTAGTTAAAAAAATTCTGGAAGGAAGATGGGCAGCAATCTAGGTCTTGTTTGTAAATCGCCACCAGGAGACCATTCGGCCAGGTGCACTCCCCCCTCCGGTATCTTGTGATTTGTTAAAGTATTTCGTGCTAGGAGTATATCAGCCTAGTTACTTCTTTATCGACAGTGTGCCAGTTAGACAGTACACCTGTTTGATATTAAAGATGATTTTCTATATAATTCACACATGACATTGAATCAACTGTATTTCCTGCTATATAATTTTTGCCTTTTTTAAAACTTGTTGAAAGAATGCCAAAAAGCCTGCTGTTTTTTGATTTTTCAGACTTGGAAAAGGTCCCGTCATTCACGATCTTCTGCGCTTCTCTGTGCTTCCCATAAATATTTTTACATGCATTTTTCAGTTCCTTCAATTTGTTTGCATGTTCCACGTTATCTTCTTTTTTTTGTAACCTCTTGGCTTTCTGATCCAGCGTTTTCCTTTGTGCCCTTTGGTCCTTTAAGTGCGATTTTTAGGTCGAGCCTCTAGCGGCAGCACGCACACGCTGCTCACTTTGCGAGGCATGCAGTTAGCTAGTACGGAGTGGAAGCTTCGCCCACTCTCCGCCCATGTTTTTAATTGGCTCATATCATTGTCTTTGGTAAATGCTGCCGTCTGATTGATTATGAGGCTTGTTAGTCCCTCCTTATTATGGCCATGTCGTCATTTATACCCTCCCATGGTTACTGGCCCCTTTACTTTGAGTGTCACACGGTACAGTACATGTAACGTTATTTAGACTATGAGCACTACTTTGTGCCTTCTCGCCCCTTTCTCCCCCGCCCCGCACTCCAGCTGTCAGTGCTCCCTCCCCCCGTTGTCTGTGATGCAATGCAATAGGTCTCGCGTCCATGCGTAAATGCGAGTCCTATTCCATTGCAAATGCTTGTTTTTTAACTATTCACAGCAATTGTCAATGTGTTTCTTTGATGTATGCATTGCGTTAAAGACCTCTGCCTCTTGAGAAAGGGAGTTCGCTATGGGGATTGTCCCGATATCCTCAGATAAACTGACATAACGAGGCCTGGGTCAATAATTTGTTTCTTCTGACCTGGTCTTGTGGTATATATATATTTCTCACCAGAAGGGACCGTGGTCTGCCCCACACTTCCAATTTTCAATTTGAATATCCAGCATGTGTGAGTATATATTTTATTTGATAAATACAAAAGCATGCTTTATTGATATATATATGGAGAGGCTTACCTTCATATGGCCTTTCTTTTTTGCTTTGCAAGCCGGCGAGTAAAATTCGATAAAACCTTTTATCAGGAGCTTCTTTTCTTGTCAAGTTTCCTGGAAGCACACAAGAGCACGGTTTGTATCATAAGTTTCCGTTTTTGCGTCCAGCTGAAGCTTTTTCGATGCTCCTATGTTCCACGACAAAATAGTGATTGCATCATTTAAGCCAACATAGCTTCTTTGCGCCGGGGGTTATGCAGTTTTATTATTGTATAGCGCCTGCGGTAACCATCCCCGATCCTAAACCTTACAATTTGATGAACATTCTAGCTTGCACTGATGACCCAAGAAAGTCTCTTACACCTAAGATGTTTTTTGGTTCATCCAGCGTTCAACTGCTACTAGGCGCAAGTGCCTCCTTTAGAACTGAGCTAATCCCAGGGAATTTGCGCCAGCCCATACTATTCTTTAAGACCGAATCTGCTGTGTTCCCAAATGTTCATGCTGTTATCTTCCTGGGCTCTTTCAGTAGCACTATTTGCAGTGGTAGCCGGCATGGCTCGCAGGTGGCGGGCTGGGTGCAGATGGGTGGCGGGGGGGGGGTGTCGCAGAGGTGTGTGACGCGGGGCGATAAATAAAAAAAAACTTACCTTGAGGTCAGGTCTCGCGTCTCTGCTCCTGCTATTCAACTCCAGGAAGCAGGCCTCCTCCCCTCAGCCAATCACACCGCTGCAATGCAGCTTTGTGATTGGTCTGAGCGCCGTGACACAGTGCTCAGCCAGGAGCTGGAGGGGTGGGCATGTTGTCCATGCAGGCTGGAATTCAGCCTGCATGGAGAATGGGGAAAGTGCGCATGACTGGTTTGGGCGGCCCGAGAGGGCCGTCCAAACAGTCATTGCGCACTTAGGAGGGGCCAAACTACTCCTCCCCTGCCCCGAGAGCAGAACAGACCCGCCCACCCACAAAGCCGCAGGACAGGAAGCATAAAATGATAACTCAAATGTATTATCATTTGATGTTTCTACTTGGCACTGCAGCAGTGGGGCGACGCTCCTTCACCATAGCGGAGGAGCTGCCACTTACTATTTGGTATCTCCGGTTGCCAGGCAAGGTAACAAGAATACCCCACTCCATTGATTAGATGGACTGAGCTTTGTCTGGGGATCTCCATATAACGACTGCTGTTTCATTCTGCTCCCTTTCAAGTGGAGGTTTAAATTCGACAGCTACAATGTCTGCTGACGTTAGATGACTATGATTACTATCAGCCGCTAAGTTTTAAAATATGTCCCCTGTTCAATCCATCATTTCGGCCCCTAAATTCATATTCAGGGTAGAAGGCTGTCTTAGTAGTGTGATATTCTCCACTTCCTGAAGGTCTGGGTTTGGTGAGTTTATATTTATGCCTACTCCAGTATATAGGCGCACAGGTTGACCACCAGTTGCGACACGTGGGCCTATTTGCGCTTTTTGAGAGGCTATTAGAGCTCCCTTTTACTGTGGTAGAAATAACGTCGCTATTCACTAAAGCCTCTCAGGGGCTTCCTTCGGGTTGTTGTACCACTCCCCCTTCAGTTTGGTAGAACACTTTACTTTCCCCGTTTGATCTTGCAGTTCTATATGGACTTGTTCCGACTCTGCCTTATTTTTTATGGGCGTTGGGACAACCGTCAGTTCTAGGACTGTCTCCATGTCCTCCAGTGCAGCCATTTTAGAAATTGGAAACAGTTTTGCAGACGTGTCTTTTATTTTTTGAGCTTTGGCTTCTCTCTCACACCTTTTAATTTGTTTTCATAGTTTTTCACGTTGCCCTTTTGACAGATATTTTCGGAGGAGTAGTAGAACTTATTTGGACCGTCAAAGCCTCTTGACACTCCACGGATTCTTTCAATTCAATTATGCAGTTACTAGGTCCCTTTACATTTTTAGGTCCCGCTTAGCGTTGCAGCGCGAATGCGCTGCCATCGCTTTGCGAGCCATGCAGTATACACTATGGTGTGGAAGCTTTGTGGAAGCTCCGTCCACTCTCCGGCCCATCTTCTTCATTGGCTTTAAGCTTTTTAGTCCCTCCCCATAACAGCCATGTCAATCATTTGTGTCCTTCCACGGCTACTGGCCCCTTGACAGCACAGAAGCACAGACTACTTTCTTCCCCCCCTCTCCACCCCTGCAGTCCGATGCCTTCCCGCCGCCCCCCTCGTGCCTCCTCACCCGCACGCATTGCCATTTGCAATGCAATAGGTCTCGCGTAAATGCGAGTCCGATTGCATTGCCAATGCTTGATCAAACTGATTGTTCCTTATTTGCACTGGGCCCCACGGCTAAGCCACTGCATCCACCATGGTTAAAAAATATATATTGCTCTTGCAACACTCCGCTATGAAGGGAACAGTGTGCCTCAGTAGGGTGAGTCCTGAGCACTGCACGCCATACATGTCACTTTTGCTTGCCTCAGGACATACATGGATCAACGCCACCCTCCTCCTCAGTGGAGGACAGGTTTGGCCCCATCCTCCGGCGCGCGAGGAGTCATGGGCTCGCCTGAAGCCCAGGTCACGCGCAGTAAAGAAAATGAAAACAAGCCTCGCACAGTCTGACAGGCTGCCTCATAACTGGCAGGAATGGTAAACTAATCAGGTACCACAATGTTAAAACGCCGCCAATGCGAGCTCGCGTGGGCTTGGCTGTGCGTCGCTGCCTGTTGTCCTGAGTTGTGCTTTGGGATGGAATGAGATGGGAAGCGACTAGCGTCTGGTGCCCCCTTCTTAGGTGTGCACTGCGGCTGTTGTACGCAGCCTCCTGGTGAGTATATATGCGCCACTGCGCAACCCCGGGGGGCTCCTCTGGTGCTTCTCCGTAGAAAGCTCTGTTCCCGGACATGAAGCCCCTCACATAAGTCTGAGGTTCCTGCTGCACAGTATATGGGGCTGTGTGTGTAGCTGAATAGCACCCAAAATTGTCTTTGCGCAAAGTAGGTTTTCTTGGTGACTGAGGCGTAGCTGAAAACAATTTACTAATTGGAGGATTCTAGGTACAGCTGTACAGTTTGTTTTTCTTGGGTTGGCAGATTGTGCATTTAGTAATCCTGCTCGATGGTAGGTATTTATCTGGCTTTAGGATGGAAGGCTGACCTTTGGATTTCTTGACTCAGTGTGCTGAACATCTGGGATGCCGAGCAGGAGGCTGTGTGTGTGTGTGTGTGTGTATGTGTGCCTTTTTGACAGAGATGGCTCTCCGATTGGCTAAGTGGCAGGAGGCGGGGCTCGTGGACTAGTAGTAGGATGCTGGGAATTTGACCTCTGGGTGTGCATGGACAGAATGCTGGATGCTTGGCTTTTTGGCCTTGGGTTTTACATGTACGACTCAGGACAGAGATGGCTTGTTACAGGAGGTTGTGTGTTTGTGCATATAGAGCTCTGCTGTGCATTTGCTGTCTCTATTTCTTTTTTAAAGTGGAAAAATACAGATAATTTGCCTTCTTTTGAGTGACTGTCAATGCTGAGATGAATGAATTTCAGGCCAATAGCTGTACATAATGGCAGCATGGAGAGTTAGTAAGCTGAAGGATATTTGCTCAAATTACTTCTTATCTCAACGTGTATGTGTGGTATTATGGTAATTTTGTTCATGTGGGTTTATATTTTATTATATTTTGGCTGTGTAATGTCCTAAAACTTGAAAGGCAGCAAAGTGCTTACTTACCCTCCATGTTAAAGAACAGTAGATGTTTCGGCACCTAGGTTAATGTGCTGCATAGCTAAATACATATAAGGTACCAAAGGCGAGACCGATTGCATCGCAAATGCTTGTTCTCATTTATTATGTCTTCCTCAAGATCATTCATCGCCTGATCGGATTCTCTGTGCACTTCTGCCACATGTAGCAGTGTTTTTGGATTTGTTGATGTCATATTTGTAAATGGACCTGAGCTTTGCTGGATGTTCCCTCTTGATTTCCACAACCTTGTTTGTAACCCCCTTTCCTTTATACTCAGTCACCATAATGTGTCTCAAGACGTTTATTTCTCCTGCTAAAGTAGACAGAACAGAGGCAAGTGATGTTAATTTTTCCAAACTGGATTAACTAACTGTACATTCATGCCGAAGGCTGGGCTGTACCGTATGAGTCCCCGTTTGGGCAGTTTCAAGTACTTCCCTAATTTCACATTTATTTGACTGACGTTCTAATGCCCTAGCTGTGGCCTCCACTGTATTGAAAATTGTTTTCCACACCTCTTTTGTTATGGCAATATATGGAGCATAAAGTTCCAGATCTTCCAGCTCATGATTTACACTCATGTTCTGATTTAGAGATACATTTGCTCTTAGATGTTGATGTCAGTAATTTATTTTGTTATCACTCTTGCACATTAACCTTGACCCTTCTCAGGCAAGGGCTCCATCCTTCAGCCCTGTTTCTCCAAAGGGGTGCAATGTACCATCCTAGGATCACGACATGTGTGAGTGGGAGAGGCTGTCACATTATCACTCTTAGACTTTTCTTTGACATGAAGGCCAGTCTGACCGCTCAGAGTAAACCTTGCTGAATACTGGATTGGTGTCACCTTTTTATTAATCCTGTTCTCCACACCAGCCTCTTTCGCTTCTAGCTCTTTTCTGTTGATTATAGACCTTGCTCATGCATGCATCCTGGGTCTTATCCAGGGAGTAATGCGCCTAATTCTGTGGTCCAGGTAGAAGCAGCCTTTCCACTTAAATATTCCAGTTTAGAAACAGCCTTTCCACTTAGAGGAGAGGATGTAGCCTTACGGCTACAGCGGTCGACGTCGAAGCTGGGGAACCGGGTTCCAGTCTTGACAAAGACGCTCAACATCCTGTGATTCTGGCCAAATTACTAATGGGCATATTATCAAGACACGGCGTTAAAATTATCGCCGCTTTAGCGGCAGAAAACTGCTGCTAAAGCGGCGATAGTGGGCTTGATAATATGCCCTGAAGAATTCCCATAGAAGCCCATGTTCTGGTGTCAACATGTGCTTCTATGGGAATTCTCTGCGGCATATTATCAAACCCATTATCGCCACCTTAGCAGTAGAAAACTGCCGCTAAAGCAGCGATAATTTTAAAGCCGTGCTTTATAATGTGCCCCTAAATCTCCCCCCGTGCCTAAACAAACAAACAAAAAAAAAATGACCTGTCTCTCATGTAACAAAACCGGTGGTATGTAAAGCGCTCTGATACCCAATATCTTCGGGTCTAGTTCGTGCTATATAAAACTATAGGAAAAAACTTGCCATGTAACTTCCTACTGCGTATCAGCAAGGGCGAATAACAGTACTGGGAGCATTCTGGGTGCAATTCTAGTTGCGTACAGCAGAGATAATATGATGCCTCTGGGACCCAGTTCCGTGAATTTTCCTCCTGAGAAATTCACCTTCCTTTAATTCTACTTTAAGGAGCAAATTCTCAGCCAACTTAGTCGATTTCTCACAATGAGCACTCTAGGAAGTGCACGCGGCTTTGTCAAACACTATTTAAACACTTTTTCAGGTTTTGACATAAGGACAACCCCCTGACCAGATCAGCTATGATAGTGAATGGATTTCAATTTCGGCAAGTCTTCACGGCTATTACTATCTCCTCCTGGGCTTGGCTTCTTCAAGTGTGCGAAGAGAAGAAAACAAGCACATACCAGCCATAGCTGGTGTTGAACACCAAATTCACCTTTTTGAGTGCAAATTTGCCCAGGGGCCCTGTTGGGGTCCCAATTAAATGCCTTTCCCCCTTTCCACCAAGCATTTCATGGTAAGGTCCCGCCGTGAAATGCTTGGTGGAAAGGCAGGTTGTAATCTTTTTGGCAGCTTTGGCCACTGCTGCGATTCCCGCCTGCTTTGCCCACCGCTGCAGGATCCTGGATCCTGGCAATGACGGCGGTCTAGTGGCAGTCCCTGTGTCTCCTGGGTGGGAGGCCTGGTGCAATGGAGGCAGTTGAACAGCCATCCACGGGTACAAAGGTTTTTGGAACACCGTACTCGGAATCAGGCACTAAGGGGCTGATTATGATGACAGCTGGACCGCCACCGACATCCCGCCAGATGGCGGCCCACCGCCATCTGGACCATGTTTTACGCCTCCTATATTACCATGGTGGCGGATAGTTGGCAGTCGGAAAGACTGACCGCCATGCATCTGACGGGTTACTTGAGCTCACCAGTGTGGCAGAGGGTAATCATATCCCTACAACGATGTCAGGGCTAACCAGATAAGCTTGTTGTCCATCTCTGCCCTCAGTAGTTATGGCATTCCCATCAAGCTGATGAGGCTGAACTGGCTACAAGATACCTGCCTGTGCCACCACAGAGGATGTTACAGCTGTGCTAGCTAGAACCAAGTCTCTCATGAAGCTTAAATACACTTTTACAATATTTTGAAAAGGACAGGCCTCACACCAACACCAAATTATTGTAAATGTAAGAATGAAGATGTTAATCTTGTTGCACCTTCACTCAATTCTGTAAAGCATCATATATCATGTGAATACATTTATGATTAATTAATACACTATCAAACTATGATAAAGCATATGTTTTGTATACATGTGCAGACAATACTAAATACAATATGTGTTTGTAAATGAAAGATGTGCTTTCAAATAGATGAATATATGAAATATACTGATTGCAATGGAGCAATAAATAAGTAGAAAATACAAAGACTACATCATCATGTTCACCACAAGGTGTGACGTTCAAAAACTAAAAGGTCACAAGCCTATAAGTTAATCATCCGGTACTATCAATGACCATCAGGATACCACGGAAGAGCCAATGGACCTGCCGGAGATTACTAATCAGCATCCAGTCCTCTGACAAAACAGCCAATGGCATCGGACAACTATCTACCAGCAAATGGGACTACCTACCAAGCCATCAAAGACAATCATCCATCAAGATAAGTGAGTTATACACTCTTAAACTAAACCTCAGGGGGCTCCTCCACTAGGGCGGAAGAGCGTCGCCGCATTACCTTCTCGCAGTGCGAGAAACAGAAACATAAAATGGTAAAACTATGATGTTATGTTTCTGCTTCTCGCACTGCGAGAAAGCAAAACTGTTTGGTTAGGGGCGAGCAGGTGGGCGGGTCTGCTCTATGGCAGGGGAGGAGTGGCCTGCCCACCGCTGAGGGCGCTGACTGACTGGTCGGCCCTCTCGGGGCAACCAAACCAGTCATGCGCACTCTGGCCTTTCTCGATGTAGGCTGCAATGCAGCCTACATGGAGAAAATGGCCTCCCCATAGGCGCCTGGCTGGTCGGCATCCCGACCAATCACAATGCTGCCATTGCAGCGTTGTGATTGGTTTACGGGAGGTGAGGAGGATTGGCTGCTTCCTGTTCCTGCCGGAGGCAGGACAGTAGGAAAGTAGGTTAGGGCCAGAGACGAAGCGGGACCTGGGAAGGTAAGTTTATTTTATTTTTAAATTAAACCCCCCCCCACCGAAGGACCACTGCACGACCCCCTGCCCCCCACCCTCGGGTCATGCCGGCCGCTATAACACATTAATTTGTTTATTCATGAACCTAAGTTTGGAGGCATATAGAGTGCAACCCCCCACCAAGACGGCGTGTTATCACTTATCAATCATCCCTCCATTTTAGGATTAAATCGGTTTTTATTGGCAGAATATTTAGTAAAATAATACACTGCTTTATTGCCTACAACCCAGTGGGCCGGCAGCATTCAAGATGATCAAATGAAAACCAATAGGATAAAAAAAAAAATCGGCATCACTGTGGCAGTTTAAATACACAGCAAGTCGCCTACAACCCATCCAGGGCCGGCCGCGTCAGAAAAGAGAAAACAGTCGAAAGGAAATCAGATCAGAATAGACTTCGTCACCTAGGCATATCTACGGTGACCACTGTGAATTTGAACGTACTCCAGTATATAGGCGCACAGGTTGACCACCAGTTGCGACACGTGGGCCTATTTGCGCTTTTTGAGGGGCTCTTAGAGCTCCCGTTTATTGTGGTAGAAATAATGTCGCTATTCACTAAAGCCTCTGAGGTTTGTTGTACCACTCCCCCCTTCAGTTTGGTGGAACACTTTACTTTCCCCGTTTGATCTTGTAGCTTTATATTGACCTGTTCCGACTCTGCCTTATTTTTTATGGGCGTTGGGACAACCGTCAGTTCTAGGACTGTCTCCATGTCCTCCAGTGCAGCCATTTTAGAAATTGGAAACAGTTTTGCAGACGTGTCTTTTATTTTTTGAGCTTTGGCTTCTCTCTCACACCTTTTAATTTGTTTTCATAGTTTTTTACGTTGTCCTTTTGACAGATATTTTCGGAGGAGTAGTAGGACTTATTTGGACCGTCAAAGCCTCTTGACACTCCACGGATTCTTTCAATTCAATTATGCAGTTACTAGGTCCCTTTACATTTTTAGGTCTCGCCTAGCGTTGCAGCGCGAATGCGTTGCCATCGCTTTGCGAGCCATGCAGTATACACTATGGTGTGGAAGCTTTGTGGAAGCTCCGCCCACTCTCCGGCCCATCTTCTTCATTGGCTTAGGTTATAAATGCTGCCTTCCGATTGGTTTTAAGCTTTTTAGTCCTTCCCCATAACAGCCATGTCAATCATTTGTGTCCTTCCACGGCTACTGGTCCCTTCACAGCACAGAAGCACAGACTACTTTCTTCCCCCCCTCTCCACCCCTGCAGTCCGATGCCTTCCCGCCGCCCCCCGTCGTGCCTCCTCACCCGCACGCATTTCCATTTGCAATGCAATAGGTCTCGCGTAAATGTGAGTCCGATTGCATTGGCAATGCTTGATCAAACTGATTGTTCCTTATTTGCACTGGGCCCCACGGCTAAGCCACTGCATCCACCATGGTTAAAAAATATATATTGCTCTTGCAACACTCCGCTATGAAGGGAACAGTGAGCCTCAGTAGGGTGAGTCCTGAGCACTGCACGCCATACATGTCACTTTCGCTTGCCTCAGGACATACATGGATCGATGCCACCCTCCTCCTCAGTGGAGGACAGGTTCCGCCCCATCCGCCGGCACGCGAGGAGTCACGGGCTCACCTGAAGCCCAGGTCACGCGCAGTAAAGAAAATGAAAACAAGCCTCGCACAGTCTGTCAGGCCGCCTCATAACTGGCAGGAATGGTAAACTAATCAGGTACCACAATGTTAAAACGTCGCCAATGCGAGCTCGCGTGGACTTGGCTGTGTGTCGCTGCCTGTTGTCCTGAGTTGTGCTTTGGGATGGAATGAGATGGGAAGCGACTAGCGTCTGGTGCCCCCTTCTTAAGTGTACACTGCGGCTGTTGTCCGCAGCCTCCTGGTGAGTATATATGCGCCACTGCGTAACCCCGGGGGGCTCCTCTGGTGCTTCTCCGTAGAAAGCTCTCTTCCCAGACATGAAGCCCCTCACATAAGTCTGAGGTTCCTGCTGCACAGTATATGGGGCTGTGTGTGTAGCTGAAGAGCCCCCAAATTTCTCTTTGCACAAAGTAGGTTTTCTTGGTGACTGAGGCGTAGCTGAAAACAATTTACTAATTGGAGGATTCTAGCTACAGCTGTACAGTTGGTTTTTCTTGGGTTGGCAGATTGTGCATTTAGTAATCCTGCTCGGCGGTGGGTATTTATCTGGCTTTAGGATGGAAGGCTGCACCTTTGGATTTCTTGGCTCGGTGTGCTGAACATCTGGGATGCCGAGCAGGAGGCTGTGTGTGTGTGTGTATGTGTGCCTTTTTGACAGAGATGGCTCTCCGATTGGCCAAGTGGCAGGAGGCAGGGCTCGTGGACTAGTAGTAGGATGCTGGGAATTTGACCTCTGGGTGTGCATGGGCAGAATGCTGTATGCTTGGCTTTTTGGCCTTGGGTTTTACATGTACGACTCAGGACAGAGATGGCTTGTTACAGGAGGTTGTGTGTTTGTGCATATGGAGCTCTGCTGTGCATTTGCTGTCTCTATTTCTTTTTTAAAGTGGAAAAATACAGATAATTTGACTTCTTTTGAGTGACTGTCAATGCTGAGATGAATGAATTTCAGGCCAATAGCTGTACATAATGCCAGCATGGAGAGTTAGTAAGCTGAAGGATATTTGCTCAAATTTCTTCATATCTCAACGTGTATGTGTGGTATTATGGTAATTTTGTTCATGTGGGTTAATATTTTATTATATTTTGGCTGTGTAATGTCCTAAAACTTGACAGGCAGCAAAGTGCTTACTTACCCTCCATGTTAAAGAACAGTAGATGTTTCGGCACCTAGGTTAATGTGCTGCATAGCTATATACATATAAGGTACCAAAGGCGAGACTGATTGCATTGCAAGTGCTTGTTCTCATTTATAATGTCTTCCTCAAGATCATTCATCGCCTGATCGGATTCTCTGTGCACTTCTGCCACATGTAGCAGTGTTTTTGGATTTGTTGATGTCATATTCGAAAATGGACCTGAGCTTTGCTGGATGTTCCCTCTTGATTTCCACAACCTTGTTTGTAACCCCCTTTCCTTTATACTCAGTCACTATAATGTGTCTCAAGACGTTTATTTCTCCTGCTTAAGTAGACAGAACAGAGGCAAGTGATGTTAATTTTTCCAAACTGGATTAACTAACTGTACATTCATGCCGAAGGCTGGGCTGTACCGTATGAGTCCCCGTTTGGGCAGTTTCAAGTACTTCCCTAATTTCACATTTATTTGACTGACGTTCTAATGCCCTAGCTGTGGCCTCCACTGTATTGAAAATTGTTTTCCACACCTCTTTTGTTATGCCCATATATGGAGCATAAAGTCCCAGATCTTCCAGCTCATGATTTACACTCATGTTCTGATTTAGAGATACATTTGCTCTTAGATGTTGATGTCAGTAATTTATTTTGTTATCACTCTTGCACATTAACCTTGACCCTTCTCAGGCAAGGGCTCCATCCTTCAGCCCTGTTTCTCCAAAGGGGTGCAATGTACCATCCTAGGATCACGACATGTGTGAGTGGGAGAGGCTGTCACATTATCACTCTTCGACTTTTCTTTGACATGAAGGCCAGTCTGACCGCTCACAGTAAACCTTGCTGAATACTGGATTGGTGTCACCTTTTCATTAATCCTGTTCTCCACACCAGCCTCTTTCGCTTCTAGGGAGTAATGCGCCTAATTTTGTGGTCCAGGTAGAAGCAGCCTTTCCACTTAAATATTCCAGTTTAGAAACAGCCTTTCCACTTAGAGGAGAGGATACGGCTACAGAGGTCGACGTCGAAGCTGGGGAACCGGGTTCGAGTCTTGACAACGACGCTCAACATCCTGTGGTTCTGGGCAAATCACTAATGGGCATATTATCAAGACACGGTGTTATAATTATCGCCGCTTTAGCGTCAGAAAACTGCTGCTAAAGCGGCGATAATGGGCTTGATAATATGCCCTTAAGAATTCTCATAGAAGCCCATGTTCTGGTGTCAACATGGGCTTCTATGGGAATTCTCTGCGGCATATTATCAAACCCATTATCGCCGCCTTAGCAGCAGAAAACTGCCGCTGAAGCGGCGATAATTTTAACGCCGTGCTTGATAATATGCCCCTAAATCTCCCCGTGCCTAAACAAACAAAATAAAATGACCTGTCTCTCATGTAAGGAAACCGGTGCTATGTAAAGCGCTCTGATACCCGATATCTTCAGGTCTAGTTCGGGCTATATAAAACTATAAGAAAAAACTTGCCATGTAACTTCCTACTGCGTATCAGCAAGGGCGAATAACAGTTCTGGGAGCATTCTGGGTGCAATTCTAGTTGCATACAGCAGAGATAATATGATGCCTCTGGGACCCAGTTCCGTGAATTTTCCTCCTGAGAAATTCACCTTCCTTTAATTCTACTTTAAGGAGCAAATTCTCAGCCAACTCTGTCGATTTCTCACAATGAGCACTCTAGGAAGTGCACACGGCTTTGTCAAACACTATTTAAACACTTTTGCAGGTTTTGACATAAGGACAGTCCCCCTGACCAGATCAACTATGATAGTGAATGGATTTCAATCTCGGCAAATCTTCACGGCTATTACTATCTCCTCCTGGGCTAGGCTTCTTCAAGTGTGCGAAGAGAAGAAAAGTAAACAGAAACAAGCACATACCAGCCATAGCTGGTGTTGAACACCAAATTCACCTTTTTGAGTGCAAATTTGCCCAGGGGCCCTGTTGGGGTCCCAATTAAATGCCTTTCCCCCTTTCCACCCAGCATTTCATGGTAAGGTCCCGCCGTGAAATGCTTGGTGGAAAGGCAGGTTGTAATCTTTTTGGCAGCTTCTGCCACTGCTGCGATTCCCGCCTGCTTTGCCCACCGCTGCAGGATCCTGGATCCTGGCAATGACGGCGGTCTTGTGGCAGTCCCTGTGTCTCCTGGGTGGGAGGCCTGGTGCAATGGAGGCAGTTGAACAGCCATCCACGGGTTGTGGTAAATATTTCGTTACCGGTACTATTTTTTATGCGGTAAAGTCTATTAAGAATAACTCAGTAAATATAAGAGGCAGAATCCGTGGTATTAGAGGTTTTAAAAGGCTTTATTCCTATACAAAGGAATACAATTCGAATTGTAGGCATTCTATTCCATCACCACGAAAGTTCAGGAAGGAAGGGCATATATTATTGACAGATAGGCAGTTTTATAGAAAATACATTACAGTGAAACAGATGCAAGAGGCGTAACAGCTGATAATACAGATAAACTGTGCATACGTAGCTAATAGAGGCGTATACATAGGCGTAATTTAATAAACGTCATCATACATGATGTCACAAGTGGGTGGATCCATAAGAGAATCCTGCAATGTCAGCAGAAATATTTGGCAGCCGCATGACGTGTGATTGACGTGCAACTAGAGGGTGAAGGAGACTTGACATTTAGCTCTACATGTGGAGACAGAAGTCTGGGGTTATGTCAACCTAATCCCAAATCATATCTAATATCCTATGTTTAAAGAACTGTGTTATCCAAAAAGAGAGATCTCTTAGGATAGAATCTATTCTATACTGACTATACTGACTGTTAGTGCGTGTACAAGCGTCTAAGTGTCTACACTAGATGCGAGGGGGTAGGAATATTCCATGGTAACAGGGCTATGAATTACTTGCATGAAGACAGCGAGGCCTGGCCCTTTGCGCGGTAGCTGGAGGAATGTTTACCTAAACTACTAGACAGGAATGCATCGGATGAGGAGCGGAGGAGATAATCTTGAAGGTGAAATACAGTTTTTGGCAGGCGACTGGCTGGATCAGGCACCGTTAGCCGCGCAGGGAGTAGGACAAAGTTCATGGTCACAGATGCAGGCTCAGACTGGAGCTTTCAGAGGCAGAAGGCAGGAAAAAGGCTTGATGACAGAATTCGGGCCTACTCGCCTGAATCTGTAAAATGTGGAAAGTGAACCACATAAAGTCGTTGGCCTTTCATACTTAGGAATGGAATATCTGACCCATTCATGGCGGATCTGAAAGAGGACATGTTGACGGTGGACGCACATATATTTGCGTCTTCGAAACTGGAGCAGGAGGGAACATACATGTACTTATAGCATGTACATGGAGCCGTTGGGGTCTACGATAGGGGACATAACTGATCACAAAATTCATATTTCCTCAGGGTACAAAGGTTTTTGGAACACCGTACTCGGAATCAGGCACTAAGGGGCTGATTATGATGACAGCTGGACCGCCACCGACATCCCGCCAGATGGCGGCCCACCACCATCTGGACCATGTTTTACGCCTCCTATATTACCATAGTGGCGGATATTTGGCAGTCGGAAAGACTGACCGCCATGCATCTGACGGGTTCCTTGAGCTCACCAGTGTGGCGGAGGGTAATCATATCCCTACAACGATGTCAGGGCTAACCAGATAAGCTTGTTGTCCATCTCTGCCCTCAGTAGTTATGGCATTCCGATCAAGCTGATAAGGCTAAACTGGCTACAAGATACCTGCCTGTGCCACCAAAGAGGATGTTACAGCTGTGCTAGCTAGAACCAAGTCTCTCATGAAGCTTAAATACACTTTTACAATATTTTGAAATGGACAGGCCTCACACCAACACCAAATTATTGTAAATGTAAGAATGAAGATGTTAATCTTGTTGCACCTTCACTCAATTCTGTAAAGCATCATATATCATGTGAATACATTTATGATTAATTAATACACTATCAAACTATGATAAAGCATATGTGTTGTATACATGTGCAGACAATACTAAATACAATATGTGTTTGTAAATGAAAGATGTGCTTTCAAATAGATGAATATATGAAATATTCTGAATGCAATGGAGCAGTAAATAAGTAGAAAATACAAAGACTACATCATCATGTTCACCACAAGGTGTGACGTTCAAAAACTAAAAGGTCACAAGCCTATAAGTTAATCATCCGGTACTATCAATGATCATCAGGATACCACGGAAGAGCCAATGGACCTGCTGGAGATTACTAATCAGCATCCAGTCCTCTGACAAAACAGCCAGTGGCATCGGACAACTATCTACCAGCAAATGGGACTACCTACCAAGCCATCAAAGACAATCATCCATCAAGATAAGGGAGTTATACACTCTTAAACTAAACCTCAGGGGGCTCCTCCACTAGGGCGGAAGAGCGTCGCCGCATTGCCTTCTCGCAGTGCGAGAAACAGAAACATAAAATGGTAAAACTATGATGTTATGTTTCTGCTTCTCGCACTGCGAGAAAGCAAAACTGTTTGGTTAGGGGCGAGCAGGTGGGCGGGTCTGCTCTATGGCAGGGGAGGAGTGGCCTGCCCACCGCTGAGGGCGCTGACTGACTGGTCGGCCCTCTCGGGGCAACCAAACCAGTCATGCGCACTCTGGCCTTTCTCGATGTAGGCTGCAATGCAGCCTACATGGAGAAAATGGCCTCCCCATAGGCGCCTGGCTGGTCGGCATCCCGACCAATCACAATGCTGCCATTGCAGCATTGTGATTGGTTTACGGGAGGTGAGGAGGATTGGCTGCTTCCTGTTCCTGCCGGAGGCAGGACAGTAGGAAAGTAGGTTAGGGCCAGAGACGAAGCGGGACCTGGGAAGGTAAGTTTATTTTATTTTTAAATTAAACCCCCCCCACCGAAGGACCACTGCACGACCCCCTGCCCCCCACTCTCGGGTCATGCCGGCCGCTATAACACATTAATTTGTTTATTCATTAACCTAAGTTTGGAGGCATATAGAGTGCAACCCCCCACCAAGACGGCGTGTTATCACTTATCAATCATCCCTCCATTTTAGGATTAAATCGGTTTTTATTGGCAGAATATTTAGTAAAATAATACACTGCTTCATTGCCTACAACCCAGTGGGCCGGCAGCATTCAAGATGATCAAATGAAAACCAATAGGATAAAAAAAAAATCGGCATCACTGTGGCAGTTTAAATACACAGCATGTCGCCTACAACCCATCCAGGGCCGGCCGCATCAGAAAAGAGAAAACAGTCGAAAGGAAACCAGATCAGAATAGACTTCGTCACCTAGGCATATCTACGGTGACCACTGTGAAATGCCCCTCTAGAGAGATCTGAAGCAAGTGTCACAGGTGTTAAATCAAAGAGTCTGCATTTCCATAAACCACAAACAAAAACACAACAAAAGAAACACTTAAGAGATAGAGGGTACCCTCAAAACCCCCTCCTCCCCACCCCCACTACTTCCTTCTCCAGATGAGCCAAAGCGGAATCAGAATCAAAGGCATTCCCCAACCAGGGGTCCGTGAGAGAATCCTCCCCCATACAGCCTAACCCGAAACCCCGGTCTCCTGCCCTTCCTGCATGTCTGGTATTAATTTTAAAATTTGCAAATAATTAGGACAGGTTAATTCTCATAACTCTGAGAAAAGAATGTTTTGAAAGGGGGACCAGATCTTAGCATACTCGGATTTATCCCCCAGAGTGGCCATTGACAATCTTTCCATCCCTAAGAGAGACCACAGTTTCCTCATCATGTAACTGGTTTTCACTTCGCTGTTGGTTATGACACTATTCTCCTTTATCTTTGCTGTCTCTTGTTAACATATATATATGCTTTTAATATCTTTTTTTTTTGTTTATTTTTATGCTTCTCCATATATTGATATATTGATATGTTTCTCTAACATTGTTCAATGCCTTTGAAAATATTTTCTTGGAATGTTAGAGGTTTACATTCGCCAATTAAAAGACAGAGAGTATTATCCCATTTGGCCAAACTCAATGCAGATATAGCTTGTTTACAGGAATCACATCTATCGGCAGCTGAATCTGCCAAATTAAAAAGGGGTTGGGTAGGTGATATATATTTTTCTCCAGGTGACGGTAAACGTAATGGCGTTATGATTTTATTTAAAAAATCTCTTCCAGTCCAGTCAATAACGCATTTTTCTGATATTTCAGGTAGATGGGTGTTAGTTAATTTTAATCTTGATAATGTTCCTATTTCCATTTTAAATGTGTACGCTCCCACATGTGGGGACGCCTCTTTTTGGGCCTCTTTAGCTCCGCTAATCACTCAACATTATGTTGATAATTTCATTCTAGTAGGTGATTGCAACAAAGTTTTTGACCCCTTTTTGGATAGGCACTCAGCTAACGCTTACATCCCTCATAAATCACAAAAACTTTCACTCAACTCATTGCACAATTCAAACTTACTGATGCCTGGAGACTTTGCAACCCCACCTCACGAGAATACTCTTTCTTCTCACCCCCTCACCACACTCAATCTCGATTAGATTACTTTTTTCTCTCACATCGCCTTACTCAGTCCCTTATTTCTTCTGACATTGGCTCCATTTTAATTTCGGATCATGCTCCAGTTTCTATTACATTGGATGTATTGCAGAAGCCTACTTCCTTTAAAAAATGGCGTTTTAATAACGCTCTCCTTCTTGATGCACAATTAGTTTCTTCTCTCACATCCTTTTTTCATGAATATTTTTTGTTTAATAATACAGGCGATGTTCCATTTCCTGTAGTCTGGGATGCTTTCAAAGCGTCAGCCAGGGATTTCATCATCAATTATGTTTCTCGTAAACGGAAGAAAGCCCAACACGACACTAATGCTATACTTTTCAATATTAAACATTTAGAGCACTTATATTATACTTCTAAATCAAAAGATTGCTTAAACGACCTCATTTCTGCCAAACTTCAATTTAATAAAGATTCCACATTCAACGCCTCTAATTTTCTCTTAAAGTCCAGCGCCAAGTTCTACGGTGGACAGAACAAGGCTGGTAAGTTGTTGGCTAATTATTTAAAGGTCAGACATAATAAAGTCAACATCGAATCTGTTTACAGTCGGGATGGTTTGCTGAAACACAAAAGTGAGGACATCTTACAAGAATTCTTACTTTTTTATGAAACATTGTATTCCTCCGAAGCGTCTTCGTCTGAACAGTCCATCTCCCAATTTCTCTCCACTATTTCTTGTCCTTTTGATACTCCTCCGGACCTTTCTTCCTTAGAATTTGATCTTACTCACAGGGATCTCCTTCAGGCTCTTCACACTCTTAAACATGATAAGGCTCTGGGGCCGGATGGCTTTACTGTTGAATTCTTTTCCTGTTTTTCAAATCTGCTAATCCCCAAATTGCATTTGCTTCTCTCTCACTTTCTTCAAACTGGTTCGGCTTCTTTCTCCTTCTCCGATGCCCTTATTTGTATTATCCCGAAACCGGGTAAAGATCCACAGTATTGTAAAAATTACCGCCCTATTTCTCTAGTAAACATTGACTACAACGTTTTTTCTAAAGCATTGGCACTGCGTTTAGAGTCTTTACTACCCGAGCTTTTAGGGAAAGAACAATCCGGCTTTGTTAAAGGCAGACTGTTATCGGATAACACCAGATTATTTTTTGACATTCTCTCTAAGACTTCACATCACCCTCATTCCCTTGCCGCCATAGCTTTGGATGCGGAAAAAGCTTTTGATCGAGTTGAATGGCCTTATTTGTTTAAAACTCTGAAGTGGTTTGGTTTTGGACCAAAATTTCTTCCCTGATTTCCTTTCTTTATTCTTGTCCTAGAGCTGCTATTTTGGCAAATGGAGGCTTATCTTCTTATTTTTCATTAGGAAGAGGGGTTAGACAGGGTTGCCCACTTTCACCCTCTTTGTTTAATCTTGCCTTAGAACCCTTCCTTTTGCGAATTTGTCAGAATGATAGTATACATGGTTTTAATTTTCATGACTCCAACATTAAAATGGCAGCTTATGCTGACGACGTCCTACTATTTATATCCCACCCAGTCACCTCCCTTCCAGCATTCTTAGACGAAGTTCATTCTTTTGCTCAGGTATCGGGCTACAAACTAAATAAAGATAAATGCGAAATCTTACCACTCACTAAAGTGACTTTCAAAGATGACTTCTCAGCTTCAGGTTTTACTTGGAGCCCTAACTTTATTAAATATCTGGGCCTTCATTTTCATTCTTCTCTTTCGGGTACGATCACTAAATCTATGGAAGAGTGTATACAAAAATTAACTACTTTTACTAGCAAATGGCATCCTCTCTACTTGTCATGGTGGGGACGATTAGACGCAATCAAAATGATGCTCTCTCCCATTGTTTTGTTCACAATATCCAACATACCACTTGCTATTCCCTTAAAATATTTCAAGAAGATTAACTCTATTCTCTCTTCCTTTTTGTGGGGGCATAAAAAATCTCGAATGTCTTTATCTAAGCTAATGCGCTCTAAGAAGGAGGGTGGGGTGAATTTTCCTAACTTTTCCTTGTATCATAAATCCTTCCTATTACATCAAGCTTCTCATTGGATTGAAGACATCTCATTAGCATCTCCTCTCTGGTTGACCTTAGAACAGTCTTTCATTTTTCCCTTTTCTTTCAAAGAGTATCTTATGTTCTCTCGTAGACCTCAGTCTATTTCAACTCCCATTCTTAAACATACCTCCAAAATCTTTTCTTGTTTACCTGATTCAACCTTTTTTGATCAACCTATTTGGCATAACACATCCATTTTAATCAACAATAAGCCAATTTTTTGGAAATCTTGGAGAACACGTGGTCTAATTTGGGTGAGGCAACTGTTCCACCATGCTCAGATCATTCCTTTTGATTTAGTCGCCACTTGTTTCAATCTTCCTCTCGCTTTTCGAACCAAATATTCATTGTTGACACACGCATTACAGCAAGCCTACGAGGTCCATCTTGCTACGCCTCCCTTATCAACTCCCACGTCACCTGATATGCCCTCGCTGAATTCTTTGCTCCTTACACATTCTAAAGCTTCAAAGATATACGCTTTCCTTCACACTTCGTCCTATCCCCGCATTAAAACCAGTACAGAAGAACATTGGGAAAAAGATTTTGAAACTTCATGGCCTATTTTGTTATGGGACAAATTGTGGTTGAAAATTCGTAGATCCTCCATAGCAGCCAATACTACTCAAACACTATTTTTTATTTATAATCGTTTAATTATTTTCACCACTCACTCTCAGCACTCACTTCCCAGATACCTCTGACAAATGTTGGTCCTGCTCTTTACCAGGTGCAGATCTTTTCCACATGCTTTTTGATTGTCACCTTGTTCTTAATTTTTGGAAGCGGGTTTGGTCTCAAATTAATAAGATTTTTTCCTCCACTCACCCTTTTTCTCTATCTCATATTTTTTTAGGGAGCCTGTCTCCCATCTGGGAGCATTGCACTTGTAGCGTTGGGATAATTGATTTGCTATTAGCTGTGGCATTTCAGCAAATCACCAAAAACTGGAAGTGTTTCACCAAATTATCTTATAAGGCTTGGTGGTATGCTGTTTGCTACAATCATAAACTAGACACAACTTTTGTTTATCCTTTAAACTTAGCTGTTAGGCGAAGAGAATTGTGGAACCCAGTTACAGTATTTTTTGACTTGAGTGCTTGTACTTCTCTGTCTTTAACCCCGATACAGCAAGAAGTTTCTAAACCTCCATGATTTCCTGTTCTCTCCAAACAAGGTATTTCTTTCTCGTTCCCTTTTTTTTTTTTTCTCTCAACTTTGCTATTGATTATATTGTGTATTTCATATCCCTTTTTAATGCTCATTTCATACCAATTGCCAGTTTTTGCTTCTATTTATCCTTAATCTTTTATGTTTCATATTACAGCCTATGTTATTGTCATTGCTTAACTTGCTATTTACTTATTTTTGGTTACTTTTTTCTTGCTTTATATCTTAGTATGTAATATTTGAGCATTTCTTATTTCAATAAAACTTTCTGAACTAAAAGAGAGACCACAATTGATAAAGCCACTGTGTATGCTCCGGGATTCTATCAGTCTTCCAACATGCCAAGAGTGATCGGTGGGCAGCATTAAGAGCGAGGGCCATCTGTCTACCTCTGAGGGAGAGCAAAGGGAAGGTCAGTGCATTAGGCAGACTTAGTATTGTATAGAGGGGCAGCCCTCCTTTTTACCTCTCCTTTGACTTGTTTTCTGATATCAGTAACATGATTTTTAATTTTCAGTTTCTTTGCCATTTATGAAATACATATCTCTGTATGCAAAACTATGCCCTGCTTACTAGAAGAGTTGTAATACAAAACAATGTTATGCTTGTTTACATATGTTTATAAGGAAAGACCTGTGCTGCACTGAAAGCAATGAATGGAAATACACTCTAACTGAATTATATCTATTAAAAATCACAATGAATGAAAATTAATTAAGAATTGTGAAATTATTTGTGCTTGGAAATATTTAAAAACTGAAAGAATTTTTAAGAATAAAATGTAAAATCAATCAGCCTCGCTTCCCACTTAATATATATTTTTTTGATTTTGAAAACCTTTATTGAGGATTAAACCAACATGTTGCGCTACAATCCGTTAGTGAGGCACATGCATAGTCACAATTTCACACCTGTTACATACACATTTGAAATGTTTATGCTGGTACAGCCCAGTGCATTACATAACAGGAAAAGGCTTGGTGCTGAGCAGAAAAGACAAGGGAACACCCTGCAGGTTCGAAATGTTTGTGAGAGTTATTGTTTGGTGTCGTGAGAGCATGGGGACGACAATGCTGTGTGTGGCAGGTCAGCTGCGCAGTCTGCACCAACCAAGGCTCCTCTGGAGGGCGAGTTGGGGAGTGTACAGAGTGGGGTGTCTTGGCATTGCAAATAAGAGATAAGGGGGCCCCAAATGTCAGGCGGTTTGCTGGTAACCGGCATGAGGTCCCAGAATTCCGCCAGCCGGTAGCGTGCGGAGTCTTCAAGCCAGGCCCTGACCTTGGGTGCCGGTCTCCATCCCCAGTGCATGGATACCCTGCGCCTAGCAAGAACCAGTAGCATGGCGATCAGCTTGCGACAAGCATCAGGACAGTGTTTCACATAGCCCAGGAGGCACACCAGAGTGTCGGGAGCGAAGTGCTTGGAGGTGATCTCGGTGATGAAAGCGCAGACGTCCCGCCAGTAGGCAGAAACATTTGGACACAGCCAGGCTAAGTGAGAAAAGTCGGCCGCAGGAGTGGAGCACCACATGCATCCATCGCTAGCGATGAGACCCATTCTGTACAGTATTGCAGGAGAAAGATATAATCTGTGCAAGTACTTGAAGTGAATGAGCCGCAAGCGATAATTAGGGAACAGGTTGCAGCAGTACAGCCAGACATCCTGGGAAAGGTCTGTACCCAGGTCTTCACTCCAGGCTGCGCGGGCACGGTCAGTATTGACCGAGGATGCAGCGAGTGTGAGACCATAAATCCTGGTGACCATTTTGCGTGGGGAGCTGGATGCAAACACAAAGTCAAGGCCAGCAACTGCGGGGGGGGGCTTGGGGAATGTGGGATGTATCTCTCGGCAGGACGCTCTAATTTGATAGTACAGCAGCATATCCATTGGGTCTACCTCGCCGACGAGGGTAAAAAAGGTGTTGGCGGGGTAAAGGTCTGCCAACATGGCGAGCCCCATGCGTGCAGCATGCTTGGCCATGCCAGCAGTTTGCAGAGGGGGGAATGCTGGGTTATTGGCGAGGGGCACGGCATTGGCGGAGAGTGTACTGGTGCCAGAGTACTTCCGGAGTCCATTCCAGGCCCAGCGCAGGTTTTCAACTGTGTCCATCTTGCCACGTGGGGGTTTAGATGGGGCAAAGAGAGCTGTCTGAAGCGGCCAAGGAGCAGCAAGATCGGCTTACACTGCCAAGTGTGGTTGGAAGGGCTTGGGGTGCAACCAGAAGTGGAGGAAGCTGGCCTGGGTGCTTAGTGCGTATAACTTAAAGTCTGGGGCACCCATGCCACCGCGGGATAGGGGGAGCGTGAGAAAGTTGTATGCAATTCTGGGCTGTTTCCCAGCCCAGACAAGGGTGGTTACGAGAGAGCCGTGAGGTGGACGGGGACATTTATAAAAAGATATAACAATTTCGGGAGTACCACCATTTTGGCGATGGCGATAAGTCCCGCCAACGACAGGGGCAGTCTCTGCCACAACTGAATCTTGGTTTCCAACCAGTCCATGACATGGCAGAAGTTAACCTTCCAAAGCACATCCACATTCCTACTAAGCCAGATGCCCAGATATCTAGTGGGTCCCGACGCCTAAACGAAAGGGTAGTCCGGGGCAAATGGTGTGGTGGCATCCGTAAGAGGAAAGAGAATGGGCTAGCCCCAGTTTACCTGGATGCCGGACAGGCCCCCAAACCGCACAACCTCCCTGATCATGGGGCCGAGGTTTTCCTGTGGGTTACGGATATACAGTGTGACATTGTCCGCGTACATGGAGACGACCAGGTCCCGGGCTGCAAAGCCGATACCCCCTTGGGTATGATGCTGTCTGAGCCTGGCAGCGAGAGGTTCCATGGTGATTGCGAATAACATGGGGGAGAGAGGGCACCCCTGCCTGGTACCCTTAGTGATGGAAATGGGCTCCGTGATCTGACCATTTATCCTGATGTGGGTGGTAGGGAGAGTGTATAAGAGCTGGACCTTGTGCACAATGGCTGGACTAAATCCCAGACGCAGAAGGAGATAGAAAAGAAGGACCATTCAAGGGTATCAAAGGCCTTGTTGGCGTCTAAGAGAGCTGCCATGGCCGGGAGAGAGGGGTTGATCTGATGGAGTACAGCAAATATTGTCTGGAGGTTGTGTGAGGTGGCACGACCGGGAATGAAGCCGGACTGGTCCGGACCAGCTATCAAGGGCATGAGAGGCGATCAATTTATCAAAAATGTTATTGTCGGTGTTAATGAGGGATAACGGGCGTTAGGAGTTGCAGAGTTCGGGGGACTTGTCGGGCTTTAAGAGGAGCGTGAGCAGGGCCTCGCGGAGTGAAGGGGGGAAGTAGCCTTGTTCGAAAGAGTCATTGTACATGGCGGCCAGATGTGGAACAAGGAGGGGCGCAAATTGCTTATAGAAGGACGCAGGTAGGCCGTCAGAGCCAGGAGCTTTGTCCCCAGGGAGACCACTTATGGCAGCCTTGATCTCTTCTTTAGTAAAGGGTTCATCGAGGTATTCCCGGTGCCTATTACCCAAACAGAGGAGCTCGATTGTCTCAAAATATTGATCGAGGATTTCCAGAGAAGGCGCCTCCCCTGCAGCGTAAAGCTGTAAGTAAAAGGCGGAGAACCTGGCCACCACCTCCTTGGGGGAGGTCATCCTGTCTGAGCCCCCGTCCTGGAGTGCAGTGACATAGGAGGTGGCGTGCAGTTGACGCAGGAGGTTGGAAAGAGTTTTACCTGGGCAGTCTCCTTCGCCGTAGCGACGGGCTCTAGCCTCCCTATCCAAGAAGGAGATCTCTCCATCGGTCTCGTCGTGGAATTCAGTGATTTTGCCCGTGATCTGTGCTAAGGTGTCGGGGTTGGGGTCTTGGGACTGTCAGGAGTCCAGGGTCTGGATCTCCCCCTCTAAACACTCCAGGAAACCCCGAATAGAGTGCAGCACACTCGATTGCTTGGAAATACACTCACCCTGAATCACTGCCTTAAAACCCTCCCAGAGGGTAGAGGGAGAGTCGACCGAGCCAGAATTAAGCTCGAAATAATTGACAATTGCCATTTGTATCTTTTCACGGAAGGCAGAGTCGCGGAGCGGGTTGGGGGACAGCTGCCAAGCGAACATGCGTCACGGGGTCTGTGGGATCTGAAAGCATAAGCGCACGGGAGCGTGGTCGGAAAGGGTGTGGGCCATGTGTTCCACGGAGGCAGCTGATGTGAAGGCATTGCGGGTAGTGACCCAAAGGTCCAGTCAGGACCAACAACCCCGCAAGCCCGTCACACAGGTGCCCTCGCATACATCTGGATGAGCGTGCCGCAATGTATCTAGCAGGGAGTTGTCGGACAGTACGGTATGTAAAAGTGAGGTGGCGCGAGGGTTCAGTGCATGCAGTCTGGAGCCGTCAAGTGGGGGTGAGGGTGCGATGTTAAAGTTGCCAACCCAAAGGGCAGTGGCGGGCTCCAAAGTAGAGATGTGTTGCCAGACTTGTGTGAAAAATTCAGGACTGTCAAAGTTGGGGCCATATATTGCTGCTAGGATAAGGGGCTGGACAAGGAGAGTGCCGTGGGGAATAACAAAGCGGGTCTACGATGATCTGAGAGGTACACCAGGGAAGCACCCTACGCAGAAGGATGGACACTCTGCTGGAGTACTTGGAATAGAAGGATGAGTGGATTTCGCCCCAGTATTTAGAGTGAAGCCTTGAGGAGGTAGCGGGTAGAAGGTGGGTTTCCTGAAGGAAAGAAATGTCCACCTTGTGCCGCGAGATGAGCGTGCACAAGGCGGACCTTGCAGAGGTCATTTAGACCCCTGATGTTCAAGTCCAGAGCGTAGTGTCTGTTATACTGGGGTGCAGTGACTAAAGGATGACGGATATAAATAGATGTGCGGGGTGAGCAGTGAACGTTGGTGATGTGATGTGTGATAGCGGATCAGGTGAAGCACATAACATGCTGCAGGAAACAAAATGAAACAAAAAATCTAACAAGCCTCTGAGTGGAGGCAACAAGCCCAATAAAGACTCACCCCAGACCCCCCACCCACTCTAACCCCGGGGAGCCAAACTTGGAAAGGGACCTAGAGAATTAGAAAAGGGAATTATTCTGTGGAGGCATGGCTTTGCCTGGCAAACACCCCCATCGCAAGGACAAGGTGGCCATGCCGGGTTAGAGTTTGGACATCGTTCAACATTTCATAAAATTACACCAGGGCATATCGGGGACAGGTAGGCACCGCCACCGAGCCAAGGAAAGTCCAAGCAGCGAATTCGGGAGGCCTCCCAGGTGATAAGAATACAATCTAGTGCATCATGAGAGAGCCAGTGTTAGGCACAAAACCCAGCCCCCCCGAGTCGTAAGAACAATGAATAAAGGAAAGATCAGGTACAACTGCGTGAACATTTTGTGAACAGGTATCCGCAAAAAAGGCATTGGAACAAGCACCGAGATGGCGATCCCAAGACAGCGAAAACCCGGTTTATTCATTATCACTTGTGCCACCTCCGTCAATTTGTTGAGAGCCGGGCAGTGAAAGGCGTTGCCGCTTTTCTAGTTTCTTTGCATAGGCCAGGGCGGCTGATGGCTCATTGAAGATGTGTGTTTGAGCGCCATCTTTGACACGCAGTTTGGCCGGGGAGGCCAGGGAGTAGGAGACGTCGTGCTTCTGGAGCAGTCGTTTAGCCGGGAGAAACTCTCACTGGGCGGCCTGCACTGCCAGCGTGAAATCAGGATAGAAAACGAAAGAGTTCCATTGGTGGCATACCTCACCTCTCTCGCGGGCAGCACGGAGGACCGCGTTGCGGTTGCGAAAATTCAGCAATTTGGCGATAATTGGGCGGGCAGGCATGCCTGGGGGAGGCCGCTGTCCCAAAGAGCAGTGGGCCCTCTCGACGATGAAGACCAGGGACAGAACATCGCCAAAAAGGTCACGCAATAGCTGTTCGACAAAGTCCTCCATCTTCGTGATGTTTGAGGATTCGGGCACGCACGTACTGCGGAGATTGCTCCTACAGTAGCATGCCTCATAATCCTTGTTTTTGCTCTTGATGAGTTCCAGTGCCTTGTCCATTTGAAGCAATTTGTGGTGATCTCCAGTCATGGTACTCTCAACATCTGAAACCCTAGCCTCAACATGCGCAATGCGTGAGTCGTGGGAGTGCACCCTGGCCTTTACAGTGTCCAACCAGGCAGATAACTTATCCAGGTGAGTAGCAATACCAGAGACGGTGGTCTTGATGTCCAGCAAAATTGCTTTTAGGTCATCGTCCCGCGTCGCGCCAGTTTCGGTCTGGGTAGCGAGTTCTCCTGTTTCCAGGGCGGCCCCATCTTGTCGAGTCTGTCTGCGCTGATCAAATGCCAGCTTGGGCTGCTTGGGTTCTGCCTTCCCCATGAACAGATCGCCGCGGCCGGCTGGACCCGCGCCAGTCACCAGAGAACCCAGGTGGGGGAGGGGCCGCCAATGACAATGGCGAAGGCAGCCAGAGAGCGCAAGGGCAGCAAGCGTGACAGTCACCAGGAGCAACCGGTGTGGACCAGAAGGTGGAGATGTGAGGCCTCCGGGAGGCGGCCAGTCCCACAGGCCGGCAACAGCGAGGTCCGTCCAGGGGGAGCAGTGCCAAACAGGTCGCAGAGGTTTCCGGAGTCCCCAGGGTGGGCAGGGCGGCAGATCGATGCAGGATGGCATCCCCAAGGCAGCGGGAGTAGCGAATGGAAGGAGGGGGCAGTCGCCGGCCTCAGCAGCAGGAGTCCGGTAGTGGAGAGTCGTGGGGAGCCAGCAATCAGGAGCAGCAGGGCAGAGGACTGTACCGGAAGGCAGCAACGGGCCAGAGCAGTGGCGCCGACCACCAGTGCAGCCCAGAGGCGGCAGCAAGCAGATAGGCCCACAGCTGAGGGCCACGCAGCCACGGAGAGCCCCAGCTCCGAGAGTCCAAGGGGAGAGGGCCGCGGCAGGTGCCCCGGGGCCGGGGGCAGGCTGCAGCAGGGAGATGCAGGGTGCACGCCGCCCTCTTCGCGGGACCCAGGGCAATAGAAGGGGGCACGCGGCACTCAGAGCATGAGCGAGAGCTCACCAATAGAGCACTTGTGCCCTGGGCCCCACGGTGCGTCGCGCGCCCTCACTCCTCCGCACACTGCCTCAGACACTACTCCCCATCACCACGGCAACGGAGTCCAGCGATGAGGGCTACAGGCTCCGCTACAGCTATACAGGTGATGGTTGTGTCCCGCAGCAGCCCAGCGCTGCCACCGATAGCGCGCCGTTAATAAGGCCTGGCTGCGGCGTGCAGCAGCCGGACACACTGGGCCATTTCTTGGCGCTGCAGCGAGGGAAAGCGCCCACAGGCAGGGCAGTTGATGGCCCACAGTGTAGGGAGACAGGATCTCTAAGCGTGGAGGATCAAATCCACGCCAGTCCGCAGGATTATGGCAGATTGAAGGCTTGACCGGCAGAGCCTACTCAGAGTGCAGCCATCTTGCAGCCGGCAAAGCCACGCCCCCCTTTTAAAGTACATATATAAGTGCCATTTACATCCTCCAAATTGGAATTCAAAAACCTCCTATCTTTTTGTAGAAGATCTCCTCCCTGGTGGCGGACCTAGGCCTAGCATTTATTTTCATTAGCATATTTGTGCCATAAAATACTAAAAATAGCGTTAGAACAGTAGGGAACATTTCAGTTCGATAGCATAAATCAATGAAACAGATTAAAAACATACCAAGATCACTGTAGATATAAGTATAGGTCTTAGTAGTAAATGTGGGAGGGACAAAGGGGAGTGGTGGAAAAATTAGGAAATTGCAAAAAAATGAAGTGAATGTTTAAGGAACTATAAGGAAGGACATGAAAGTACAAAACCTCATCAATGATCAAGGCAATTGCTTTACTCGAAATAGACTTTGATTAGTGCTACATCTCTGATACTGGCAAAACAGCTCAAATGTACTCCTTAACAAGCTTGGGGTAAGGCAAGCACCATACATGGCCACTCACTGGTACTGTAACAAACTCTCATAAAAATCAGTGGAGTCAAGAAATAACTATAAGAACACACAGGATAAATAGGAAAATCAACCAGGTTTACCAATTTTGATTTGAAATATATTGAATTTGTTAATTTTTACACATAAATAATTATGATAATTTTAGTTTGCAATGAACTTCTTTAAAACAACTGTGACAAGGCTCAATTTAAATATATGGGCCTTATTATGACTTTGGCAGTATGGCAGCGGGCTGTCACTTAGCACCCCGCTGCCACACCGCCAAAGCCATAACGTGACTAACAGCTGGATTCCGACAGGAATCGAGGTCGAGCGGTCCTGTAGGGCCCCTTTGTTATCGTCACAGCCACACTTTTCATGGTGGGCTCACCCCCATGAAAACTGTGGCAGTGAGGAAACTCCAAATATGCTTGGCAATCTACAGCAGCACCGCCAGAATGTTAGGGACCTCAGACCCCTGCAGAACAACCAGGTATTGCGGACCCCTGGCGGCAGCAGCTGTCCCGTGGCGGTCTGACCGCCCAACTTGTTATAGGTCAGTCAGACCACTGGTGCAGCAGTAGTCACACCGCCATAGTGGGCTTGGCGGTACATTGGACTGCCAAACTCAAAATAATGCTTACTTCCTGGCACATGTGGGGAGAGAGTGAACCGTTAGAACTCAACCACCCTTCACTGGAATAACTCATTACAACAGTACCCAATCTCGTACAGGCTGGTCACTTAACAAAAGATCGCCACACCCAAAAACATTTTTTGGTTCACTATGTTGGCTAATAACTTAGTAGCTTTGCCTCTCATTTTGAGAAACAATGATTTCAGGAAGAAAGAAGGTGTTTACAGGCCAAGATCAACATCTTTGGCATGCTCTAAGACAACAGATACTGCTTCTCACTTTAAATTATCATTGACATGATTGCAGACTGAGAGCAGGCGCTTAGTACACCTGCCACCCATTCCCAAGCCATTCCTGCCCTTGCCCAATTACTGGCTGCACTCCATTTCCTGGCCACTGAGTCTTTCTAACAGGGGACCAATCGACATCTCACAGGCAAACCAATCTTGAGGTTTGAAACACATACTGAGATGTATCACCAGCAGAGTGCACCAGTTTAAGGCCATGTCGCAGTTACTGGTGGAAAGGCAATAGGTGGCAAAGGAATTTTATGTAATTGCAAACTTCACCTAGGTGTTAGGTGTAATTGATTGCACCAGTGTGGCACTTTAGCGATCATAGCAGATGGAACAGTATTCAGACAAAATATTGAATAAAAATTATTGCAATGCATAAATACTGAGTTTTGAATACCGTGAACCACAAATATCGTAATGTAGGAATATTGTTGACAAGAATATTGATTTTCATTAAGGTAAATAATATTGATGTAAAAAATTTCTATGTTAGTACTATGATTTACAAATATACCTATGTTGTTAATATCAATGTTAAAAGTATCTATGTTTTTAATATCGATTACAAAAATATCGTTGTTAATAGTATCATTTTTAATTATCTTTATTTATTTTAGTATATGTTTTAATTGTATATGTTATAAATTGTTTGTAAAATTATTGTTAATGTTTTTTAATATAGTTTGTAAATGGTTTGTTGTTTTTTAATTTAATATATGTTTTTATTGTAATTTTGTGTTTTGTAGCTGATTGTGGGGTTTGAAGGGGTACAGGGTGTGAAGTAAATTAATTATAATTAATTATAATTTGTTTATTATTATTAATGATTTATTTGATGATCGGTTATGTAAATTGTGTGATTCATTTATTTTTAAATTTATGTTTTAGGTGAGGGTTGCGTAGTATGTAGGGGTACAGGATGGTATGTGAAATAATTACAATTAATTAATAATTAATTTCTAATTTTTATGAATTATTTAATTGATAGATAATTATGTCAATTGTGAAATAAGTTTATTTTTTATGTTATGTTTTAGGTGCGAATTGTGGGGTTTGTAGGGATACAGGTGGGAAGTAAATTAATTATTATTAATTAATAATTAATTACAATTATTATTGATTATTTAGATTGTGTAATTCTTTTATTTTTGAAATTATATTTCAGGTGTGGGTTGTTGGGTTTGTAAGAGTAAAGTGTGAGCAGCTAAATAATTACAATTCATTAATTATTAGTTATTTATCATTACTAGTTTATTTGATAATTATGTAACTTGTATAATTATTATAATTTGTAATATATATTTTAGTTGTGGGTTGTGTTTTGAGGGCTATAGGGTGGGAATAATTAGGAATTATTTTATTGATAATTAATTATTAGTTTATCATAATTATTTAATTGACAATTATGTTAATCATGAAATTATCAAATTTGTTGAGTTATATTTTAGGTGTATGTTGTTTAGTTTGTAGAGGAATAGAGCGGGAATTTAATTAAGTAATAATACATTAAAAAATATGTCTTCACTTTTGAAAAATTGCTTTTCATTATTTAATATTTTAATTCTGTTATACTTTGTTTATTTCCATTACTTTTTAATTATTGGCTGTTATGTTTGTGGGAATATAATGTGGTATTTTAATCATATTAATAATATTTGTAATGATTGATAATAATCATTATTTGTTTGAATATTTATGTTATTTTTTTATTTTTTGTTAAAATGAAGACATTCAGGGCCTGATTTACAAAAGTTTGATACACGGTAGCGCAGCAAGCCTTCCTGCTGCACTGCTGTGCATCAAAATTAAAGGGCAACTTATGGCACATTCCTGTCCTTCTCCCCTGCGCCGGCCCACAAACAGCAGCCTTGCGCCAGCACAGTCACCCTTGTGTCATTTTGCAAGGGTGCCTGCACTGAGGGTATGATTGTTTTTGAGCAGGAAGGGACAACCTCCTCCACAAAAACAATAGTTAGAGGCATTTTCCTCTTTCTATATTAGAAAGAGGAAATAATTAGGAGAAAGAAAAGTATTTCTCCTTGTTGCGCCTCCTTACACCTCCCCTGAGGAGGTGTTCGATTCTGACGCATTCCCAGGTTTACAAACTGTTGTAAATCTGGGAATGCGTCAAGTTCCATGGATTTTGCTTAGGAACACACACAGCAACACATATGGAAACCCCTTTAATTCAGAGTTATGCGTGAAAGGAAAACATATTTACAAGGCCATGAAAAGTCACACAGGGTGAATTTACATGGCCTTGTAAATATAGGGAAGCCCATTGCACTGCCGGTGCATCAATAAAAGTGATGCACCGGAGGCGCATTAGGCTAGTAAAGAAGTCCCTGAATTTTTATATTTAGAATTTTATATGTTTGGGTATTTAATAGAGTTGTTAAAATATGTTATCTGTTTGAAGGGATGAGTATCCGTGCACCCTGCCGATCACAAGCTGCATTCTTATTGGCTGTCAACACTTCAAGCCAGGAAGTGTTGGCAGCCATCTTGTGCCTCGGTAGAACTGAGGCACAAGAAAACAGTAAAACAAACGCCAAAACAAGAAAAGGGGGCAGGGTAGAAACACCCTGACCTCGTAGGCCTGCTTAGGGGGTCCCACAAGGACCCCAGGACCAAAAAAAGCATTTAAAAAAAAAAAAAATCACGAGATGCGCGGAGGATCCGCGGATCCGGCCGTGAAAATTAAAAAAAAGAACCATGGGCTCCCGCGCTTCATTATTAATTAGCCCCTTGGGTGGGCCAAGTCCCGGGGGCAGGTCAAAAAATATTTGTAGGGGCCCAGGGGTACCCCTGCATCCCCGGGGACCGCCACCCCCGGGGCTTTCTATAAATATTTGCGGGGGGCACACAGCCCCCCCACAGCCCTGGGGACCGCCACCCCCGGGGCTTCTTTTTTTTAATGTATGGGGGCCTCAAAGGCCCCCCAAGCCCCGGGGACCGCCACCCACGGGGATTTCATTAATGATTGTGCGGGGGTGCACATGGGGCCTGAAGTGGCCCGGGAGGGGGGCCACGCGGCCCCACTCCCCCTCAAACAAATAAAAATAAAGGCAGGCCCCGGGGTATGGGGTCCCCAGGGCCAATAGAGGCCTTAGGAGGGGGGCCCATGCAGCCCCCTTCCTGTTCATTTTTTTAAAAAAAAGGGATCAGGCCCTGTGGGACGGGGTCCCCAGGGCCCAAAAAAAGGGGAAAGAAGGGGTCCACACAGCCCCCCTTCTAACAAAACAAAAACAACAAAAAAAGCGATCGTGCCAGAGGCCCCGCCCCCTCCCAGTAACACTCTGCAAACTCGCCCTGTGGCGCGCTTTTAATTGGGGAATTAATTCCCCTTCTATACTGGGGTCCCTGGGGGCCAACTAGCCCACCAGGTACCTCCAGTAAGCACCACAGGGCTGCGTTGGAGAGAGGTAGTCCAGGCCACGCCCCTTTTTACACCTCTCTGCAACGCAGCTCTGTGGCGCTTACTGGAGGTACCTGATGGGCTAGTTGGACCCCAGGGACCCTCAGGATTCAAGGGGACTTAATCCCCCAACTTAAAATGCGCCATGGGGCGCATTTGCACAGTGGTGAAGGGAGGGGGCGGGGCATGAGGTGACATGTGTGCAAACACGCCCTGTGGCACGTTTTAAGTTGGAGAATTAATTCCTTTTCAATCCTGAGGGTCCCTGGGGGCAAACTAGCCAACCAGGTACCTCCAGTAAGCGCCACAGAGCTGCGTTGCAGAGAGGTATAAAAAGGGGCATGGTCTCTGAACACCTCTCTGCAACGCAGCTCCCTGGCGCATACTGGAGGTACCTGGTGGGCTAGTTGGCCCCCAGGGACCCTCAGGATTGAAGAGGAATTAATTTCCCTACTTAATGCGCCACAGGACGTGTTTGCACACATGTCACCTTAGGCCCCTCCCCCTTCCTTCACCACTGTGCAGACGCACCCCCTGGTGAGTTGTAAGTTGTTGAATTAATTCCCCTTGAATACTGAGGGTCCCTGGGGGTCAACTAGCCCACCAGGTACCTCCAGTATGTGCCAGGGAGCTGCGGAGAGGTGTTCAGAGGCCACTCCCCTTTTTACACCTCTCTGCAACACAGCTCTGTGGCGCTTACTGAAGGTACCCGGTGAGCTATTTAAGACCCCAGGGGAATTAATTCCTCTTCAATCCTGAGGGTCCCTGGGGGCCAACGAGCCCACCACTTACCTCCAGTAAGCGCCACTGCGCTGCGTTGCAGAGAGGTGGCCCAGGCCATGCCTCTTTTTACACCACTCTGCAACGCAGCTCTGTGGTGCTTAGTGGAGGTAAGTGGTGGGCTAGTTGGCCCCCAGGGACCCTCAGGACTCAAGGGGACTTAATCCCCCAAGTTACAACACACCAGGGGGTGCATTTGCGCAGTGGTGCAGGGAGGGGGTGTGGCCTGATGTCACAAGTGTGGAAACGCGCCCTGTGGCACGTTTTACGTTGGGGAATTAAGTCCCTTTGAATCCTGAGGGTCCCTGCGGGCCAACTAACCCACCAGGTATGTCCTGTAAGTGCCACAGAGTTGCATTGCAGAGAGGTGTAAAATGGGGCATGGCCTCAGACCACCTCTCTGCAAGCAGCTCTGTGGTGCTTACTGGAGGTACATGGTGGGCTAGTTGGACCCAGGGACTCTCAGAATTCAAGGGGACTTAATCCCTCAAATTAAAACGTGCCACGAGGCGCCTTTGCACAGTGGTGAAGGGAGGGGGCGGGGCCTGAGGTGACATGTGTGCAAACACGCCCTGTGGCGCGTTTTGAGTTGGGGAATTAAGTCCCCTTTAATCCTGAGGGCCCCTGGGGGCCAACTAGGCCATCGGGTACCTTCAGTAAGTGCCACAGGCCTGCGTTGCAGAGAGGTGGTCCAGGCCATGCCCCTTTTTACACCTCTGTGCAATGCACCTCTGTGGCGCTTACTGGAGGTACCTAGTGGGCTAGTTGGACCACAGGGACCCTCAGAATGGATTCAAGGGGACTTAATCTCCCAACTTAAAGTGGCTACACGGCGTGTTTATACAGCGGTGAAGGGAGGGGACGAGGCCTGAGGTGACGTGTGTGTAAACATGCCCTGTGGCGCGTTTTAAGTTGGGGAATTAATTCCCCTTCAATCCTGAGGGCCCCAACTAACTTAAAACAGCCACAGGGAGTGTTTGCACACATGTCACCTCAGGCCCTCCCTTCCCTTTACCAGAGTGCAAACACGCCCTGTGGTGCGTTTTAAGAGGTAGTTTTAATCCCCCTGCCCTATTGTGTACTAGAGTCTTACAGAGGAGGTCATGCTAATCACAGGGGTACCCCAACACATAGTGTTCCCTAGTGTATGTAGGTGTTTTCACTGTATTCTAAGTGTCTTTTAGCATAGCACTGGCTCTAGGCCTGGTTAGTCAGAGTCAGTTACCACCAGTACCCGTTTGAAAAAGTTGTGGGCACAGGATGATTTTGCAACAAGGCCTCTTTCTGCTCCTCTGTTGGTTCTTCTGCACATGTCTTGCTTCTTCCTGCACTTTTCTTCGTCTTTGTGGACTTCTGTTGCTTCTTTCTGCATTTCTTTTTTTCTTTCTGTGCGTTGTTTCTTCTTTCATCACATGTCCTACCTCTGTAGGCATAGTTAGAAACTAGCATTTAAAAAACCTTTGAAATTCACTGAAAAAAACCTTAGGTTTCAGGCACGTTATAGTTAGAAATTATCATTTAAAAAACCTTTGAAATTCACTGAAAAAACCATAGGTTTTAGGGAAAGTTATCGTTAGTTGGACATTTCACTCGTACAAAACCATAGAAATTCCCCTATTATCGTTCTGTTCAGCTAACTATAACTCGCACCCCCGCAATACACTGCTGATGACGTCACATATTACATCACTCATGACATGGTCAGTGATATTACACAAATAACTTTACTCCAACTGACCATCCAGTGGTCGGTATCGGTGCACGTAGATGGAATGATGTGAAGGATCTGGTGAGGGGGAATTTTAACTTCACCAATAGGTGAGCAAGGAAGCACTTCCTTTTGGTTTAGGTACCCTCACTAGGGTCCTAGGACCATAATACTCCTATGAAGACCCCATTTTTAGTAATTTTATTAACCCAGACAGACCCAAAAATAAAGGGAAACTGGGGATCTGCCTGAGGTTTTTTATCTTTCAGCCCCCCTGGTCTATAATATCTTCAAAGAGCTCCCAACATTGTGGTTGAGCCCACCCCGAATTTTAGGCGTCGGGGTGACCCGATGATGAAGCATGACACCACTAGGGTGTGTGAGGGTACCTAAACCAAAAGGAAGTGCTTCCTTGCTCACCTATTGGTGAAGTTAAAATTCCCCCTCACCAGATCCTTCACATCATTCCATCTACGTGCACCGATACCGACCACTGGATGGTCAGTTGGAGTAAAGTTATTTGTGTAATTGATTATATAGGGAGGTGTTACTCTGACCCAGAATCCTCTCCACCCTCTAGGCAATGAATTTTGTTTTCAATAGCCTCTTGTCTCTTGTATACATATGGTCAGTGATATCACTGATGACATCACTGATGACATCTCAAATGACATCACTGATGACATCATCCATGTGATAATTTGATGCATCTTCTCACACCCTAATATAACCTTTGATACATCCACTCTAAATTACAGACTGACATTTTCAAAACCATAGACACTCCAGCACCAATAACTACATACCCACTCACTGATTCTTAGGTTTACACACACATCCACTCACTCACCCGTACAGTCACTCATACTTATGGTCACTCAGTACAGGACTTTCATATGCTCACACACTGCCACTCATCCATAGAGGTACTCACACACCTAGTCAGTCATGCAAATAATTAAGCACACTGCCATTTACTCACCTATACAGTTATACACACACCAGCTCACTTACTCATACAAATACTAGCACATACTTATGCTCTTATACAATCACTGATACAAGCACAGACTCATCCATACAGCCACTCTCACAATCACAAACTCTCACTTATAGCCATTTATATCTGCCAACACACATATATACTGCCTCTCACATATGTAGTTATTCACAGATATACAACTGAGATATACATTCACTCACTGACACACCCATACACACACTCACAGATGCACTCTTGAAACCATGCACCTAGTGAATCACCCACTCACACAAATATAAACAGAGTCACACACACCCCACCGACACAAACACTCAGGCACCCATACAGATACTCAGACAACCAATCAATAACTCATATAGACACTCATGTAGCTATTCGCAAACCCATTCAGCTGCTTACACACCAACAGACAGACGGATACAGACATTCACACAGTTTACTCACTAATCCATGCATTCAGTAAGATAAGTTTAATCACTCACTTATAGAGTCAGTCATGCACCTACTAAATCATCTATTCAGACACTTATACACCCACTCATTCTTCAATACGCCTTTTCTATATATATTAAACATATTTAAACTTTACAGAAACACACAGTCACTGGATGATGTCATCAGTGATGTAATATGTGACGTCATCAGCAGTGCATTGCGGGGGCACAAGTTATAGTTAGCTGAAATACCTATCACGGGGGAATTTCTATGGTTTTGTACGAGTGAAATGTCCAACTAACTATAACTTTCCCTAAAACCTATGTTTTTTTCTGTGAATATATATATATGTCTGCATATATGTTTCCAATATTCGTGTGAAATGAAATTTTTTGATAGTTATGTACTTACCATTATATGTATGGAAAACAATATTTTGTGATCGATATTTTTGACATGACATTTCTGTTTCACAATATTTTTGGTTTTGATATTGTGTAAGAGAACCCAGGGAACATTGCTTCAACAACAAAACCCATTCGCACTCCATCACCATGGAAGTTGTCTGTGATGCCAGGGACTGCATCAATGATGTGTATGCTGCTTTTCATAGAAGCACACAAGAAAGCTACACCTTCCAACAGTCACCTTTTGCATGTGAGATGGTTGCTGAGGATTTCCGTTACATGTGGTAACGGAGGTAAGGTATAATAACTCACTCAGGGGCTGCATGTGCATGTGGTGATTATATTTAAAAAACTATCACTCAGTACTTCGCCATATCAGATTAGACACACATTCCCCTAAACACAACTGCTTGTATGAATAAATGATGGAAATCATTTATAATAGTACCACATCATACCAAATATAATTTCATTGTTCCAACATCAAACTACCTAGCTTCAACAGAAGTATAATAGGGTATACATATGTACACAAGACTTAATCGAACACATTTTGGGGATTTTAGTCATGCTTCAGATGCCTTGACAGTATGGTGCTCCTGTACTGCCCAGACATTGTGTGCAAGATAGTAGTAGCCTGCGCTACATCACCATGGAACAGGGATTACACATAGAAGTAAGTTAACCTGGGCAAAATTTTAGCTGTACCAGAGTAATCAGAGTGATTTTAGTATTTTTGCTCTGCTGTTTTGATGCAAAGTTGCTGAAAATTAAAAGATTACGCATGTTCGCATTATAATGAGTAATGTGACGCAAAAGTCCTACTACAGGAGCACAGGAACAACAAATTTACTTAGTGGCTACTGGCTGTTGCTGTTGGGTTCTGTTGCATTTAGCGCTATTTTCAAAGCGTAAAATGTATCCTCGGCTTCATTTTAGACGCAAGGGTGCATTGTGTGCTAAGAAAACAGCACTAAATGCTGGGTTATGCTCTTTGCATAATTCTAATTCTGCATAATCTTGTGTAATTGTGCTGTAATTTCACGTAATTATGCTAAAGTAATTTAGGCAAGTTACTCTCTCCACTAGACTTCTCTGATTTGGGGTCCCTTCCAGGTTCTGGGGGTGGGACACAGTACATTAGTCAGCCTGTGCAGGTGTGTGATCTACTAATGGCCTCCTTTTTCACCTGAACTCACAGTTTTGTAGCTGTATTATTGCGGTTAGACAATATCGTGTTGATAATGATTAACCCTTTTACCGCGGCGGAATTTCCGCTGCGGTGCGGCCGTTTAGCGGAGTGGGCGGGGCCGAGTCGGCCAACGGACTTGCGCAGCACTACGGAGGTAGTGCTTGCAACGGCCGTTGGCTGACGAACGCACGCATAGGGTTAATAGGCTATTACACATACATATGCCATTCTGAGGCAGTACTGTTGCACTGTCATCATGTGACAAACAAACATTCAATGCTTAAGATATTGATACACTACACTCGCTATCACATTTATACAAGTTATTAATAATATAATCATGCACATAGTTGTTTTAGAACAGCGGTTCTTAACCTGTGGACCGGAGAACCCTGGGAGTCTGCAATGCCTACTCAGGGGGTTCAACTGCTTAGAATATTCAATATCTTTAACAGATTGATAACGTTTATATGAATAAAGATGTTAAAAATCTAAATTAGTGTCCTCAGATTGATTTATGGGTGCAATTCAAATGCATCAAACAGAATAAAGTAAGGACTATGGGTGGCCTCAGTTGAATTTAAAAAAGCTCCAACCTTCCCATTAAAATGAAACTTAGATTTTTGTATATTTCTTTGTGTTTTATATATTTGCATATATTTTTGATGAATGCTTGTTTGGGTATTTATAGGCAATGTTTTGAGGTTCAAATCATCAAAATTGCTGAAGCTGGGGAACCCGGCCTACAGTAGTGACTCTGTGCTGGTCCCCGGATTTAAATAATGATTCAGTGGCTGTCCCAGGATTACAGTAATGAATAATTGGGGCCCATAGAATTTAAAAGGTAAAGAACCAGTGTTTTAGAATGCAGATGTTCTTCCTATAATTCAAATCTCTTCATTATGTTTCTGAAGATCTCCGTGGTGAAGACTACTGTAGCTGAGGCCGAGATGTCCCTATGTAGAATTAAGACCTCTTCCTGGGTCAGAGACCTCCATTCTCGAGGAAGAAATATGCGCTTACCTGTTCCGACCGACAACACAGGCTCCCATTGAAGAAAGGGGTGGTTTCGGAAAACCTTGCACCCTGTGGGGGCCACCCCATGGTGCCTGTCACACTGTGCATGGTTGCAAAGAAGGGTCCCATGGGTACCCCAATGGGCCCCAAATGGAGGGTTTTGGGTGAAGGGGGGCCTGCTACGAGCCCCCAAAAGTCAGTTTCCGACAGCCTTTTCATGTCAGACAAACCGATTTGGAAAGGCTGTCCAAATCTGACATCGTAATATGTCGGTCGGAAACACGGTCCATGGAGCTGTAAGATTCGGCTCCGACCGATTCGGCGTCTCCAGATGCCGGTCAGACAGACCGAACAGTTACCTTTCATCGTAATTGGTCAGTTGAAAATGTTTCTGAGTCAGTCAGAAACATGGCTTCTGACTCTGTTTAGGAAAATCCGAATGCCGTTCAGAGCCTTTCTGACCAACATCGTAATTTCATCGGGCCATTGGATATATATGTCAGCGGCAGAGACAGAGTTGTCTCTGAAACTGTAATACTGAAGGTCTGCCTTACTCCTGACTCTAAATGAGGACGTGGACCTTCAGTTTGGTGGAGAGGGTACTCTGTTGTGAGGGAATACCCTCTTTGTCAATCTCTAAATCAGGCTGCTTGTTGCAGGCGTCCACAACATATCTAGTAAGGGCTGCAAGAATTTCTCCTACACTCACAACATTGCTCGGATTTTGCAGGCCTACTTTGACATTAGGTTAACTGAGATTAAGATTAAAGGAACTGGTTCCTACTGTCAGTATGAAAGTTGTTATAGAACATTTTCTCTTCCAATAAATATACAATGATTGCTATCTCTGTACAGATTAAACCACTTGAACCGTATCTTGAATTGAGCCTTAATCACAAAGTACAGTCTATGTTCCTACATAAGATAAAATGCCCTCGCAGTAAGAGTTGTAAGCTCTTGAGTAATCTTTTGAAGGTGAGATGGTTGTCAGTGGATCTTATGTTTGTGGGTGACAAATTCCATACTTTGGCTGGAACAGAGGAAGATCCTGTACAAATGTTTTTGTTTTTGTTGCATGCTGGAATTTTGAGGCGGTGTGCCATTCCATAGCATAGGTTCAAGTGTTGTAAGTATTTGGAGATTTTCTTTCTGGTGAAACGTGGTCCTTTGCCATGTTGTTGCTTCTAGTGTGATACAAGCAAATTAAAACAGGATGTTTTGGCAACCTGTAACCAGTGTAGGCCCATCAAAGCAGGAGAGATATGTGCATTTATGAATAGTCTAGCAGCAGAGTTCTGAATTATCTGCTATTTTCTGATAGTTGATGAAGGTGACCCATAATTATGTATGTATCTATCTATCTATCTATCTATCTATCTATCTATCTATCTATCTATCTATCTATCTATCTATCTATCTATCTATCTATCTATCTATCTATCTATCTATCTATCTATCTATCTATCTATCTATCTATCTATCTATCTATCTATCTATCTATCTATCTATCTATCTATCTATCTATCTATCTATCTATCTATCTATCTATCTATCTATCTATCTATCTGTCTATCTGTCTATCTGTCTGTCTGTCTGTCTGTCTATCTGTCTGTCTGTCTGTCTGTCTATCTGTCTGTCTGTCTATCTGTCTATCTGTCTATCTGTCTATCTATCTATCTATCTATCTATCTATCTATCTATCTATCTATCTATCTATCTATCTATCTATCTATCTATCTATCTATCTATCTCTTTCTCTCTTTTTCTCTTTCTCTTTCTCTCTCTTTCTATACATATATGTATGTATGTATATATCTTACTGTAGCACATTAGAGCACACAAAAGTGAAAATTAGGTGCTATCAAGTTTTATTCACAGTAACCCTCAATGGAAGAAATGTTGAAAACATTCTTGTGAATGGTTATTATACATTTACAAAACTGCTATAAAACATGTTTGAGTGAGTGAGGTGTTGTGAGAGAAGTATAAGAATTTGGGGAATGGTGTTAACATACCTGAGGAGAGGTATTGTCCATGTCTCCAAATATGCAAAACTGATTACATTGGAACGTTGGTTTGATTCTTATTTAAGGGTCAAATATGAGTAGTTCAGTTGTGCTTTCTCAGAGACCCCTATTTATATCTATCCAGAGATGTCTGGAGTGGGAAGGGAAAAAATCTGCCGCAGCTGAGTAGGTATATCCTATGTATTGGTTGTAGGTTTGTTCAAGCTTGAAGGATTATAGTTCCCTACTTTGTGCATAAACCTTATCTCTTTTCATAAAATACTTACTCTCATAATGTCTCAGACTGGAGATGCTGGTCAAGTGGTGTAAGTGGTACCAGTGCAGAGGAAGCTGAGCAGGAAGGTGCTCTTAACATTTCAGAAAATTGCAGATATGCACTTACTATGAAATTATTAGACTATGGGATCACATCATTGGGTGGGACTGTAACCTTCATGAATGACGCACATGAAGCATTCAGAACAGAGGTATTCATTCTTGGGTTAAATTCCCACCTGCAAATGTACACACACATGCATTTCATTCTTATACTCCAGATGAACTACCAGAAGAATACATTCCATACAAGGACATAGAAGTCCCGTTAACTTGCCAAGAGCATATAAATTGGTTTAAAGGGCGCCCTTCCCCACACCACGGAAAAAGTGAGACTCGGTCCGCTCAGCAGAGAAGGAGCGACATGGCCGGTCCTAGCTGCTTACACACCGCATACAGAGATAGATACATTGCCAGCAGCAGACTTACATCCACTTCACAAAGAAATAATAAAACTATACAGAAATGTTACACAGGTTGTAATGCATATGCTCACAATTCAACCTTTCAGGATCACTCAAGCTGGTCAACCAAAAGGGACTGCAACAAGAATAAGCCCACAGACGCTGAAACCAATTATGGGAAGAATACCCACTAAACGTGATAAAATGCTGTTCTGGATAGCACAGAAAATAGCACAGCTTGAGCCAGCTTGAGCCAGTGTTTCCCCATACAGGCCCACAGGAAAAACACAGAATACCGACAATTTGTGTGCCAGAACTCATGTTACCGAATACGTGCCAAGTGGTGCCAAATCCAGTTCTGGGCCCTTGGAGGTGGTTTTGCTACCTCAAGAGCTGATAATCCATGCATCGCCCTTCAGTGCTTTTTTGCCTGCCGCAAGCTTGCTGTGCGGTTGTTGTGTTTTCTGACGCTTTCCTACTTTGCTTCTGTTTTTCATCTCAGATTTTGATGCATCAAAGGTACTTTGTGCTAAAATCATCGCATCCATAAAGTTCTATGGATTGAATTGCTTAAACCTTTAAAAAATATGTTTGCTTCTGTGTGTTGGATTTTTGTTGTTTTTGTCTTGTTTGGTTTAGATAAAGATTGGTTATTTTTCTAAACTGGGTTGGTGTCCATTTGTATATTTTCACTGTGTTACTGTGTTTTATGCACAAATGCTTTAGTCATTGTCTTGACTAGAAGGAAGGGTCCCTACTTGAACAGAGTGCATACTGCTGCCAAGTAAAGATCTCCATTTCTAACATTCAGTCTGCTCTTGATGTCACTGTCTGAGCCTCCATCATGCCTGATGGTACTGCTTAGGTAGGCAATCTATTTAGCTAGGTCCTCTCTATTCACAATGATTGATGAAGTGTTTTGGAAGTTGAGAAGCATGACTTCTGATTTCTTTATGTTGATTGTCAGGACCACTTGCCGTGCTTAGATGTTGAGGCAAGAAGGTGTTTCTTCCATGTGCTGGTGTGTGTGTGAGAGAGCAAGGCTACATCATCCACATAGTCATGGTCCTCCAGGGTATAGGATAAGTTCCATCTAATGCCTGTGACTTGGTCTCTTTTTGTGCGCCGCATCACCCAGTTGATGACTAGGTTGAAGAGCAACAGTAACATCACGCATCCCTGTCTCATACCAGTCTTGACTTTGAAGCTATACTCACTGTCTCCCAATTTGGAGGTAAAAGTATCATAGAATCACTTGATGAGTAAAACTATCTGTTGCTGTATGCCATAAGGTTCACAGAAGCTGTCATGGTGGATACTGTCAAAGGCTTTCTCAGCATCAATGAAGTTGATATATAGTTTTCTTAGCAACTCCGTGCAGTGCTCTATGATGTTGCATAGAGTGAGGGTCTTATGAACACACCCATTGCCCATATGGAACCTGTGCATGTACTTTTCATAACTGTTTGTCCACAGCATCAGAAATGCCCTATATAGTGATTTTGACCACGATTTTACTTGAGATTGACAGAAGGGTGATTCCACGCCAGTTGTTGATTAATGCTCCCTTCTTTCCAATCGTGGCTATGATGCCTTGATTCCAGTCGTCTTGTACTTTCTTTCCCTCCCAAATCAATGTAAATAGTGGTTGGAGGATTCAAGCTGTCTTGGCAAGAAGCTTTTCTGTTCTTGAGAGATCAGATAGCAAAGATGATTTCTTCTTTCTGTGGTGGGGTGGTGTTCACATCAAAGTCTGTCTCCGCTTCTTGGATGTTAAATTCGCTTATTGGTAATGGTCTGTTCACATTAGCCTCCAGAGGCTTACGGCAGGGGAAAGGTTACTTTCTAAAAGTACCCTTTCCTTAACATGTATTAAAAATCTGACTTAACCAGTGAATTGGGCTCTTAGTAAATATTTAAATAAGTCCAGGATTGACATTTCTAGCTGTTTCCTAGCCACAGATAACATTATTAAATGTAGTAGGGCACTCCAGTGTTTCTCTACGGAATGGCCAGCCTTGGTACAGTGAAAATAGCTTTTAGATACTAGTCACTGTAAGGACATGTAACTTTGAATTCTTAAATACCATGTACTCTCTTTCTGGTCCACAAATCCTACATGGGGGGACTTATTAATATTTAAAAGGAAGGATTTCTCCTGTCAAAAAGGGTTTTATTCGACAGATCGGGTTGCAGTTTTAAACTGCAGCTGCCAGGCTCCTGTGGTAAGCCTGGAGTCATGATTGTCTGGTCACACTAGTGGATGACAACGAATTGCTGTAGTCCATAGGTGACATTCAACTTTATATGCCATAGGTGTACTTTGAACATCATATACTATAGACTTATAGTAAAAATTAATTCTGCCAATTGGGTGTTAGCCAATTTGACATGTTTTTAGGGGTTCAAGTACATGCATGGATGCTTGGTTCACAGTGTCCCAGAATAAAAAAAACAGGCAGCATCAGTCCACAAAAAGGGGGGTGGTGGTTCTTTGCATACTTCCTCATCTGAAATGCTCTAGCAGTGGTGAAGGGTATGATCACGAGTTTAATTGGTTTTAGGCATTCTTCTGTGAGGCCCTCACTATGCTGGGTATTGCATATTAAACAGAATTCCATTACACATTCTTGTGGCTGGCTGCTGGAGGTTCAAAAATGTTTCAAGCCTCCTTCTGGCAAATATGTTGTAGACGCAAAAGGACTTACTTGAACATAAGCCTTCCTGTCTCAGAATTTTGATTCTGAGCATTGGTGATGGAAATAGTCGAAGATCTTGTGCCAGGAATACTAGTACTCTTACAAGGAAAGTTTTATCTGTGGTGTGCTCTGTAAGTAAGCATATTCTTTGACTATAGCTGTACTGGCTCAGGACAGATGGAGAAATCTCAATTCAATGTAATAAATAGTTTAATTGAGATTTAAAACAAACCATTGATATGTATATTCGAAAAAGGAAAGACACATAGCAAACATAATTGATCAAATATAATAATTTCACCGATCTATCTCTATAAAAGCTGAATATATAGGCTGACTTTTTTCAACTGAAAGATATGAAAGTAGGAACCAGTAAGTAAAAATTAAGGACAAGTAAGAACAAGCTTAGAGCTAATAGGTAGAGTATGGATAATATGCTGTCCACCTTGTCCTTTCTTTTATCCACACTGCACTCTCAGATTTACCCTTGCTCACTGCCACTGGAACCAACGTACACCCATTTAAGACCACCAATCAGAACAAATATGATCTTGGGTTGCTTATGTTCCCGTTCAAGTAGGAAATAGCCTGGCAGTTTGGGCTACACTGTTCCCATTGGAGCAGAGTCAAGACTGATTTGCATATATCTGGGTCCAAATTGAAATGGCATGGTGTGCAAAAGACTGATGGAGTGGAATGCTATCCCGAGCGATTGTCAGTGGTTAGTCATATTGCAAGCATTTCTCCTATTGCCCTTTGTGGTTTTGATTTTCTTTTTATTTATTTTTATTGCCATTTAAAAAAATATACAGCAAATGTGCAAACAACATAAAAAACACCGAGATCACAAACCCCTCCCACCCATCCACCCGGCCCCACACAAAGAAAATACATGATCAGTTCAATCATTGCTTATAACATGGTTACTTAAATTCATACACAAAACTTGACAGATTTCAATATAATTCCTCCAGTAAGCCACATGCAAGTATCTTAAAGTGACAATGCTTAATAATAATAATAAAAATTTCCCACCTCAAAGCGATCTTAATAAAAAGGGACATACTCATTAACCAACCTCCCTTGCCTTAAAGATCAATAGTGCCATGTGTTTTTGTATCCGCAGATAGACCAAAGATGCTCTTCATGCATTTTGTTATTCCCCCCTTTCACAGGCCGTATATTTAACCCAATCGGCCAAACGGTCCTAAATACTCAGTCCCTTTTTCCTGGCTCGAGCTCCTTTCTTAGCATAGATTGCTTTTTCCAGATCATATATCAAGAGTAACCGAGCCAACCATTGCTGAAAGGAAGGAGGATTGTTATCCAGCCAGGCAGAGGCGATTCAAAGCCTGAAGATGGCCATGGCAATACATATCCCCCCCCATCCCCTTTCGCCCGACAAAATATTGTACCCCCAATAATATCACCAGCGAGCTTAAAGTTAAATTCAAGGATAATTTATCTCTGCAAAAGCCAGAGATTTCCTCTAACACGGATGAATGGGCCCCACAGGTGGCAAACATATGCACTATGTCTGCTCCATGGAGAGAACATTGTGAGCATCGGGTGCCTTTACCGTCCCCCCATTTAGCAATCTTATTAGGAGTGTAGTATAAAAACAGGTTTTATAAAACGGAGCCTGAACATTTGTGGATAACAAATCGGATTCTGTAGCTGAGAGGGCTTGATGAAATGCCGGGGCAGTTATGCCTAATTTCAATTGCCAATTGCCAAAAACTGAAAACCTGGCTTTTCTGTTGCCTCTAAACCTACTTCCATACTGCTACCACTCAGCTTTAGTGCCAGGACACTCCTTGGAGTAGCAGTGCACTCTACAAGTATCCCCACATAGACACAGACATTTCCCAAATCATCATTCATATGTTTAATGAGGAGGTTGTAGATTATCCCAATTTGGGGAGGTTTAATGTCAATCAATTTTTCAATAAGTTCACTTTTAGCAAAACCAACAGGCCCCCGCCCCCCTTGCACAGTAACAAATTCCTGATCTGGAGATATTAAAAAACTTCCTTTTGACTAAAATCAAAATTAATTCCAAGGTCGCAAAATGGGATAATGTCCGATGAAGCAAAAAAGACCCCAAGTTTATTTATCCCAGCTTTAATACAGGTTGCCATTTAGTGATCCCCAAAAATCTCTTGTAAATTCTCATTATTTCTCATAGGGGTATAGAAATTCAATCTTCCAATGCCCAGTAATCTGCAAACTGAGGTAAAGACCTTGTAAGCTCCCATAAGGGTCCTAAATCTCACACTTTTGAAATACCCCAATTCCAATCGACACAATAAACAGCCCCAAGCTTATGGCCCACATAAGAATTCAAAAGAAGAGGAAGGGTTTGATTTTCTTTTCAAAGCATTGTTCAAAAATATTTCAATAATTGTAAGAAGTTGGGTTACTGGTTAAGGGGGTGAAACCCTACTCAAGCAGCAACCACAATACTTGTCAGTGTGAGGCAAAAACAAACCCCAAATTAACCTGTTCTCAACCCTCTCGTAGCTTGGCAAAGAGCATCAGGTTTAATTTAGAGGAAATGTGTAAAGTATTTATACACCAGATCAACCACTAATTGTTGAACATGACCTTGTCTCCAGGGTCATCCCTAAAACTTTCGTCTTCAGTCCTCCAATTTTTGCTGACTTTGTTTTTGCTGGCCATAGGACCCTGTGCACTTTACTATTGCTGACCAGTGCTAAAGTGCTTGTGCTCTCTCCTCTAAACATGGTAAAATTGACTCATCCCCAATTGGCATTTTTCATTTAATTACAAGACCCTAGTAAAATGGTACTACGTGTAACCAGGGCCTATGAATTAAATGTTACAGTTGGACCTGCAGCACCTATTGTGCCACCCACTTAAGTAGCCCTTTAAAAATGTCTCAGGCCTGCCATTTCAGCCTGTGTGTGCAGTTTTCAAACTGCTGTTTTGACCTGGCAAAATGACCTTTTGCCAGGCCCAAACCTTCCTTTTTTAAGTCTCGCGCAAGTCTTTTAAGTCATGCGCATGCGCTGCTTAGGAAAAAGACCTTTTGGAATCGATTCATTTTTCGCCCTAAAAACGTGCACGCGTTGCCTTGCTTTCAATGGCAACTCATGCACGTTTGGCAATTCCCTTGCGGGAGCGAGCTTTGGCGCCATGCTTTCACTGTTGCTGACACTTTTAAAAAAAACTTTTAGCACAATGCGCGCGCACTTGTTTTGTAAGCCGCTGACCTAGAATATCCAACACCGTTTCAAGTCAAAGTTGTAAAACGTTATTTGATACTTTAAACAATCCTGTAGAAAATGTTACGTTTCCAGTACCCTTCAATCAAACACTGCACCAGTGTTACTCCGCACTAGACCCGGGATGGGCTTTGAAAGTATGTGTAACATCTGATGTTATCTCACTCTTCCGGAGTCTGCGAACCTCAAGGTGGTCCTCTTCTTAACACCCCTTCCGAACTAGGGTGGCATGTCTGACGGCCAGGGCCCTCTGTTCTGTCCCGGAGCCGCTTGGTGTCTGCGCCGCTGTCCGCTCACTTGATGAATGCAGTGTGTGTACATGGCGACCAATTACTGCGAGTTTACATTTCAATGTCAGCCCGGCCCAATGGCATTACGGTGACCTTTATGAGAATCTGCGTGATTTGTGAGCCTGTGTCTGGCCCAGATGAACACTAAATCATTATTCATCTCCCAGCTACAGCTGTAAAACTCTGCTGCTTATTATCACCGCTTGTCCCATTGTTTATTATCATCCGTCAAGTAGAAAATATTCCATAATCTGAAATCAAGTGAATTCACTGGAAAGGTCAAGTTTGTGTAGATGTCTCTTTTTACAGCTCTTTACTTCAATGTTGACTAAGGCTCTATTATTAATGTCTCCTGATTAGTTTATTATTCGTCCTGCTGCATTTTTAGCTATCTGCCTGTTAATCAGTATGTCCACTCAACTGTCTGTCCATCTATCCAATTACCTGCCCACCGGCCCATCGACCCTCTCATCCACATTTACTTCAGAACCCAAACGTGCATCAGTTGAACTATCCATTCATCAGTTAAAAAATCCACCCATCTATCTATTCATCCATCCATCCATTTATTTAGTTTGGGCACTGCTAAAAGATGGAGCAAACACTTGACAAACATTCAAAAATATTGTATACTCAAAGCAGCAGACTAGAGCAGGCTCTGACAGAGCTTAACTGATACTGCAAGAAGTGAGTTTTGAGCGCCATTCAAAATGCACTGAAATTATGATAACAAAATGACTACCGGGATACTCAGTCTAATCTTGGGCACAGTAATTGTGAATGATAGTTACAAAGATGGCTTCTTTATTCGGTATGTACCCAAACAAAGCTATCAACTTGCTTCTTCTGGTTTTAGACCCACCGTAGATCGAAAAAGTGTTATAATGATAGCATGGTCAGAAAAATACAAGTATTGGCATAGCCAATAGGTCTCGCTTTTGGGACCTTGTAAGTATTCAATTATGCAGCACAATATCCTTGGTGCAACAACATCAACTGTTGCATAGTTAAACACTTATAAGGTACCAAAGGCGAGACCTATTGGCTATGCCAATGCTTGTTATACATAGAGGTCATCCTTAGTGTAGGCCCTGGTCAGCCCAGATGGCAGGGTGCAATGCATTTAAAAAGCAGGACATATACATTTTACATGTCCTAGTAGACAAAAACTTCTCAATTCATTGTCACTATTGTAAGGCCTGCCATTGTTATTGGATAACATTGGAGTTACCTTATTACATTTAATAAGCTATAATTTCTATATGGGAGGAGGTGACCTGTTCACGTTTGGTGTCTTTGGAATTGGAATGAAAAATCCTAAATTTTGGCAAAGTTGGATTTTCTATTACAATTTTGAAAATGCCACTTTTAGAAAGTTAATATTTTCCTGCATTAGCCATTTAGTGTCTGTGGCCTATCTCTGGGTCACATGACTGGGTGTAGCTGACAATTGGGCTTTGTGTATTCCCCCTGGACATCCACAAGCAATAAAGAGCGTAGTTGTGCCTGGATAGATCATCACTGGCCGGATGGGAGGGTGAAGCTGGGCTCAGCCCTACATACACTTGAATAGTCATGTCCTGCCTCACACAAAGGGCTACAAACCCCCTGTAGTTAGCCTGGAGCCAGGACAGGGTAAGCAGGATACCTGAGGACTTCAAAGGGAAACCTCTAGAGGCAGAAATAATGTTAACTAAAATAAAGTTAATGTTAACTAAAAGTTAAATGTCAATGTGCTTCATTTATTCCATAGGCTAATATTACATATTTAACATTATTTTAAATTAATGTTATTTTTTTTATTAAAAGAACAGAATTGCCTATCTTGAATCCACAACCTTGCGTTCATTGGAACTGTTCATATTTCTTATGTTTTCTTGTGTGTTGCAAATTATTATCTGTTTAACAGACCCAGTCACACATTCCCCTTGTGGCCTAAATAGCCCTATTATGAGTTCTGAGTTTTGAGAATTAATTAAAATTGTCTTCTGTATATATTGAGCTGCATCCTGCATCTGTTGCAAAAGAAACAATTGATGGAAGGAATGCTGGACAATGAAAACATTCACCACCAATCATGAGGATCTGGGTTAAATCCATGATTATTTTGCTCACCACACCACCCCAGTTTGGACCCAGCCATATGTAAATCAGTCATGACCCTGTTCCTTGTGGGAACAGTCCAGCCTGAACTGCCAAGCCAGGTTCACCCTGGACCAGAAACAAGCATCCTGGGACCGGTTTCAGGGCATCACCCTTTATCAGCCAGGCTAGCTTGAATCCAGTGGTGTAGTGAGCACAGGACCCACGTCTGGGCATTCCCTACCCACTTAGGGTGACATATGAAAAATAAACAATTGATGGATGGAATGCTGAACAATGCAAACATTCACCCCCAGTCACAAGGATCTGGGTGAAATCCATGATTCTTTTGCTCATCACACCACCCCAGTTTGGACCCAGCTATATGTAAATCAACCATGACCCTGTTCCTTGTGGGAACAATCCAGCCCAAACTGCCCAGCCAGGTCCTCCCTGGACTGGAAACAAGCATCCTGGGACCGGTTTCAGGGCATCACCCTTCATCAGCCAGGCTAGCTTGAATCCAGTGGTGTAGTGAGCACGGGACCCACGTCTGGGCATACCCTACCCACTTAGGGCGACATGTGCAAAAGAAACAATTGATGGACGGAATACTGGACAATGCAAACATTCACCCCCAGTCACAAGGATCTGGGTTAAATCCATGATTCTTTTGCTCATCACACCACCCCAGTTTGGATCCAGCTATATGTAAATCAACCATGACCCTGTTCCTTGTGGGAACAGTCCAGCCCGAACTGCCAAGCCAGGTCCACCCGCGACCGGAAACAAGCATCCTGGGACCAGTTTCAGGGTATCACCATTCATCAGCCAGGCTAGCTAGAATCCAATGGTGTACTGAGTGTGGGACCCACGTCTAGGCATACCCTTCCCACTTAGGGTGACATATGCAAAAGAAACAATTGATGGACAGAATGCTGGACAATGCAAACATTCACCCCCAGTCACAAGGATCTGGGTTAAATCCATCATTCCTATGCTCACCACACCACCCCAGTTTGGACCCAGCCATATGCAAATCTGTCATGACTAAGCCTGCGCAAAGCATTACGCTATGCTCGCATAGTTTGCGAAGTTTGTGCTACTTCGCACTACGCGAATTGCACGTAGCACAGTGCAAACACGCGTAGCATAGTGCAGCGGTCATTTTTTGCTTGCTCGCGGTCCTCAACGTCAAGTTGGCGACCGCGAGCAAGCAAAATTACATCCCGGCGAGACTTTTTCCTCGTTCGCGAACAGCAACATCAAGTTGCCGATCGCGAGCGTGGAAAATAAACCTCCCGGCGAGATTCTCAACGCGGGGAGGTCAGGTTTCTCATGCGAGTGGTCGCGTATGCCCGCGACCGCTCGCGATGAGAAACTACCAGTCCACGTTGAGAAAGCTGCCGCACGAGTAAAAATCTACTCGAGCGGCAGAAAACTACAGCTCGCACTGTGCAAGATGCCGTTTTCAATGATTGCACAGTGCCGGATGCTTGTCTGCACTGTGCAATCATTGAAAACGGCATCTTGCACAGTTCGCGAAGTGCTATGCGTAGCTCGCATAGTGCGAAGTGCACTTTGCGTAGCTACTCGTAGCGCAACTTCGCGAACTACGCCCAGGGTTAGTCATGACCCTGTTCCTTGTGGGAACAGTCCTGCCCAAACTGCCAAGCCAGGCCCTCCCTGGACCGGAAACAAGCATCCTGCATCCGTAGCGACGTTTTTCTGTAGATACTTGAAAGCCTTTATACCTTTTTTTCAAGCTCCGGTGTACGTTATGCTTCTCCCTGTCCATTTTGTTTAGTATCTCCCCAAAATTCCACTAATAAAGATAGTTCTCCTTGTTATGCCACACTTGATAAGGCCTAGCATTTAGACCCACTCCCAGGTTTTCAAATCTGTGTAAATCTGGGAATGCATCAAAATCTATGGGTGGATCCATGGGTGCAACCGTGCTCCACTCATGGAACACCTCCCAAGGTGCTTCCTTGCATTACATTTCTTTACAAAGCCATACAAGGCTGCGCAAATCAGGCCTTGTATGACTCTGAATGCATTTGTGTTGACCTTGCGCGCCTTGTGTGAAGCAAGGACTAGATAAAGCCTTAAAAAATATGGACCTACATCTTTTATGCATTTTGTTTTTCACTGAGCTGCTGTGTTTCGACAAGTTTGTGTTTTGCCCCACTGACAGTTTGTGTATTCCCCCACTGACAAGTGCCCGCCCGTCTCCACAGTAGTAAATTGCACTCTGGTCTAATGCAATGCTTGTTTATCTATTCCTCATACTTTTAAACTCGTTTGTAAACACATATACCTAATCCCTTGCTCAGGCTTTGTAATTTCCTTTGTAATCCCTAGCTCAAATATCAGCCTTTCCCTTTCTATGCACCAAGGGCCAGATGTACATAGTTTTTTTAGGTCACAAAAGGTCCAATTTCCACAATTAGGTTGTTGCGACAGGAATAAGCCTTTTTTTTATTGTACAAAGCCCTCTTTTGCGACTCAGTAACCTATCACCGAATCGCAAAATGGGTTTGCGATTCAGTATTAGGAACGGGCGTGTTAAGGCCATACCTTCCTAATAGCGTCTTGCAGTGACATGTGGGAATGTTTTGCAACCGAAATACGTCTGCAAAACTTTCGCATTTTACTGCTTACTTCAAGTATGTGGTAACCCATTTAGAAACAAGAAGGGGTCCCTAAGGGACCCCTTCCCCTTTCTGAATGTTTATATGCCTCCTCATACAAAATAAATAGAAAACTTTTCATTTTTCTTTTTGAAATGCATAACATTTTCCTTTCAGGAAAACAGGCTGCATTTAAAATATATATATATATTTCCTTATTTAAAAGCAATCACATACATGGTGGTCTACTGACCCCAGCAGGCCACCATCCCTGTGATTTTAGCAATTCCCAACGGGTCGCAAACCTAGACCTACCTCATGAATATTAATTAGGTAGGCCTATTTGCGACCCACTGGGAATCGCTTAATGTGTGAAACAAACATTTGTACATAGCTGTTTGTGATTATTAAAAAGTGAATGGCAAAAATATACTATTAGGTAATCGCAAACACAAAGCTATGCACATCTGGCCCTAAATGCTCTGTGAGTTGAATGTGCTTACAAAATTGAAACACGTGTTTTTGCAGTTAGCCACTGAGATGCCTCGCTGTTTTAAACATGCTGTCGGTAGATGAGTTGAGTTGTTGTCATGTGTTGGTGGAAGAGGTGGGGTGTTTGTTTCCCTCCCTGGGTGGTGGTGGTTGGTGATTTGCTCTGTGTGGGTAGTAGAGATTGGTTCTATCTTGTGTGGCATTTATTCTGCTTGTTTGATGGGATGAGTCTTGTGTTTTTTGATTACGTGTCGTGCAACCAACAAAGACCTTCTCTGTCTAGTATCTATCTTATGTTTTGAAGCTGTGTTTCATTTATCTAGGTGCAGGGTGTGAATCGTATTTTGAGCCTCTCAATGTGTATGTATATAATTAAAGAACAGAATGAAATTCATTAACCTAAGACTTCAGACTTCTATTCTGCTTCCAACTTAAATTTTCCTCACATATTTTACTCAATTCCTTTGTACCCCTGTTGTGAGATCTACACTTGAGTTTCTGGTATGCAGATTTTCATAAGATGTATCATTATAGTATGATTCAGGTATAGAGCTTAGCCTTCCATGGCCCCAATGTTTGTCCCTTAGGAACACCACATCGGCATGCCTTTGAGGATCATGTAAGAAACGGAGATTACAAAGTGAAAATATAATACCACAGCCATTGCTGCAGTATTCCACCAGTTTGTCTGCCCTATTCCCAATTACACTTGCTTTTATCTCGCTATATTTTCATGGTGTGGGCGGTGGACCTTAAATTTGTCCACCCCAAAATATAACCTTGGTAATTCTCTCCAGGGTCGATGAATCAGAAATGGTGTTAAACCTCAATTTCATGAGACAATGTGTCCCCAAGATAAGGCACCCCGCAGCATATCAAAATTCAATCGAGTAAGAGTGTACTCAATGATTAAGTCTGAGATCAAGAATAAAATGTAAAAGATTTAGTACAAAAATTCAAACAGTACGGTACAGAGATCATCAATGTAAATGCATAAATTAGAGCCAAGGCTCCCAGTAAATAGGGCGTAATTAATAATGTGCAGAATCAGAAAAGAGAGCAGCAAAAAACAATAGCGAAACGGAGAGCATCGCTAGTAGCATTCAGAAAAGCTCCGGCTCACCCCCAAAATCAGGGGTTTATATACCATTTTCTCACAGAGAAAAACATGAATTCTGCAGAATCATTGTGGTGTGAGCAAAATAGTTTTATTCTTAGCAAACCATAGCTCAGTTTTATGAAATTGAATGTTGCTTTAGCACCTACGGACTTCCCCACCAGACAGACTGTGCTCTTGAGGCGGAAAGCCGAGAGCTTTTTTAACTTGTTCTACAACTTATTTTTAAAAAACTTTATTGTCACTTTACCTGTGTGCACTTGCTTCTTGGCTTCTTTGATTTCCTGCGCAGCCGAGTTTCGCTGCCGCAGCCCCCACAAGCTTTTCCCGCCGCCAGCTCGGCGAGGACCGAGGCCACGCCCCCTTGCGAGGCCACGCCCCCCTGCGAAGCCACGCCCCCCACGCCACCCTTCAAAAGCGCTGATTGCTAGCGCTCGCAGCCCAGACAGACTGTGCTCTTGAGGCGGAAAGCCGAGAGCTTTTTTAACTTGTTCTACAACCTATTTTTAAAAAACTTTATTGTCACTTTACCTGTGTGCACTTGCTTCTTGGCTTCTTTGATTTCCTGCGCAGCCGAGTTTCGCTGCCGCAGCCCCCACAAGCTTTTCCCGCCGCCAGCTCGGCGAGGACCGAGGCCACGCCCCCTTGCGAGGCCACGCCCCCCTGCGAAGCCACGCCCCCCACGCCACCCTTCAAAAGCGCTGATTGCTAGCGCTCGCAGCCCAGACAGACTGTGCTCTTGAGGCGGAAAGCCGAGAGCTTTTTTTAACTTGTTCTACAACTTATTTTTAAAAAACTTTATTGTCACTTTACCTGTGTGCACTTGCTTCTTGGCTTCTTTGATTTCCTGCGCAGCCGAGTTTCGCTGCCGCAGCCGCCACAAGCTTTTCCCGCCGCCAGCTCGGCGAGGACCGAGGCCACGCCCCCTTGCGAGGCCACGCCCTCCTGCGAAGCCACGCCCCCCACGCCACCCTTCAATAGCGCTGATTGCTAGCGCTCGCAGCCCAGACAGACTGTGCTCTTGAGGCGGAAAGCCGAGAGCTTTTTTAACTTGTTCTACAACTTATTTTTAAAAAACTTTATTGTCACTTTACCTGTGTGCACTTGCTTCTTGGCTTCTTTGATTTGCTGCGCAGCGAGTTTCGCTGCCGCAGCCCCCACAAGCTTTTCCCGCCGCCAGCTCGGCGAGGACCGAGGCCACGCCCCCTTGCGAGGCCACGCCCCCCTGCGAAGCCACGCCCCCCACGCCACCCTTCAAAAGCGCTGATTGCTAGCGCTCGCAGCCCAGACAGACTGTGCTCTTGAGGCGGAAAGCCGAGAGCTTTTTTAACTTGTTCTACAACCTATTTTTAAAAAACTTTATTGTCACTTTACCTGTGTGCACTTGCTTCTTGGCTTCTTTGATTTCCTGCGCAGCCGAGTTTCGCTGCCGCAGCCCCCACGAGCTTTTCCCGCCGCCAGCTCGGCGAGGACCGAGGCCACGCCCCCTTGCGAGGCCACGCCCCCCCACGCCATCCTTTCACTCCCAATAAATAATGTGCATCTCTCGGACGCGCAGCGGACGAGCGCAGCGGGCGCGCCGTCTGCGCGCCGAAGGCGCGCCTAAGGCAAGCCCGTCTGCGCCCGTCCACGCCAGACCGAGCCATGGGGCATGGCACTCTGTTCCGCCCATCACTTATTCAGCCCAATCCCTTAGGGATCTTCAATATCCCGCATTTACGGCTCCCCCTACCGCCATCCGACGTACAACTGCCCTTGGCATCTCGCGCCATAACCAAATCTGCTTAGATGGACATCTACCCCCAGGTTCGCCTAGCAGGAGCTCCACTTCAATCAGGGTACTCTACCTAAACACCCGCTCGCTAGTGAAACACTCCGAGGACATTTTTGTTCTCCTGTCTAACTCCAACCCCGACCTGCTCTTGCTTACGGAGACCTGGCTAACCTCCGAGGCTCTCCCTGATATCCTGGCAGCCCTCCCCCTGATTACTACATTCTCCATACCGACCGCCCTGACGCCCGGCCAGGGGGAGGGGTGGCAGCCATTATATCTAAACGTCTTACCTCTATCTCCTCTAATTCCCTTGTCTTACCGGGGGTTGAGAATTTACTTTTTAGTGTACAAACCGACACTGGCACCCTCACCTTTCTCCTATTATACCGACCTCCCCACTCTATGCCCTCCTTCCCCTTCATCCTGAGTGAACAACTATCCGCGTTATTAACAGTGCACTCTGACTTCGCCATTTTCGGTGACCTAAATTATTGGTTCAACAACCCCAATGCTGGCCCTCACGCCACTGAGCGCTTTGAGACTCTTGCGAACCTGAACCTCACTCAGCATGTCTCTCATCCTACCCATATCAAGGGCCATATTTTAGACCAGATTTGGTCCTGTAATCTGGCCCTGTCTTCACCAGCTATTCTCCCCTGTACCTGGTCTGACCACCACTTGGTGGATACTACCATCACAGTCACCGGCCAGACTTTCACTCCCCTAATGGCCGGGGGACAGTCACGAAAATGGAACACCTATGATGCCCAGGGCTTTCTTTCCGCCCTTATCGAAACTTGTCCCGATCCTCACCCTTCCAGCGACATCGATCATCTGGAACAGGAAATAGGTTCCTGGCTGGAGTCCGCCAGCGACCAGTTCGCCCCCCTGGTCACTTTCCCTTGTACCAGGCATCGGTACTCTCACAGGTGGTTCTCCGACGACCTTAAGACTCTGAAATTAAAAACTCGCCAGTCAGAACGCACTTGGAGGCGCGACTATTCTGACTCAGCCAGACAGGCCTACCTGGCTACACGTAATAACTATAAATCTGCTATTAGGTCAGCAAAAATGGAACACTTCTCCAATCGGATTGCTTCAGCTACAAATAAATCCAAGGAAGTGTTCAGAGTTCTAAATGAGCTAACCACTGATGAAAGATCTCTTCCAGCTCAGACCCCTACTCAGGCCACCTGTGATACTTTGAACTCCTTTTTTTTGGAAAAAGTCATCAAAATTAAAAAATCTATCCCTCCCCCCGCCCAGCTTACTCCTCTGGACCCTTCCCTCAATAACACCTTGACCTTCACTTCCTTTCCTGTCTTAGACACGACCTCCTTAGCGGAACTTGCCACCCGTGTGAAATCGGGCTCCCCTAATGATTGCTGCCCTCCCTATGTTCTGCGTAGCATCTGCCTTAATCTGCCAGATAGCATCTTACACTTACTCAATAGATCACTCACCAGTGGCAGTGTCCCCACCTCTTTTAAGGAGGTCATCTTAGTGCCCCTTCTTAAGAAGCCGGGTGCTGACCCTGCCGAGCCATCGAACTATCGTCCCATCTCCCTCCTTCCCTATTTCTCTAAAATCTTGGAGGCCCATGTCACCCGCTGCCTATCAAACTTTGTTGAATCTTCCCAGTACCTCGAGCCTAACCAGGCGGGCTTCCGACCTGCCCACTCGACCGAGGCGGTCATTCTGGCAGTTCTTGATACTCTCAGGAGCAACGCTGACGTCGGGAATCCCCAAGCCCTCGTCCTTCTGGATCTGTCCGCCGCGTTCGACACGGTGGACCATAACATCCTTCTCCACCGTGTCAGGCAAGCTGGCATCCGAGGCCCTGCTCTCGAATGGGTCAGATCCTTCCTTACTGGAAGAACACAGGCAGTTCGCCTGGGCCCTTATACGGCCAAATAATCTTCTATGCCCTGTGGAGTCCCCCAGGGCTCCTCCCTCTCTCCGCTTCTATTTAATTTGTATCTCCGGCCACTGATTCAATCCCTCCTCAAATGGGACATCACAATCTTCAATTATGCTGATGATTTGCAGCTCGTTTTCTCACTTAATTCCCCACTAGCTATCAATACGTTCCACGCAGTAATGATCCACATACAACTCTGGATGGACCAGAATCAATTAAAATTGAACCCAGGAAAAACTGAGCTCCTTCTCCCCGGCCTAAGCCACACCCATTGGGGCCCTCAGTTCTGGCCGCCGGAGCTTGGTTCCCCTCCTACCCCAGCTAAAACAATAAAAAGTCTGGGTGTAATTATCGACGTTGAACTTTCCCTCAAAGCCCAAGTTGGAGCGGTAATTTCATCATGCATGTTCCAACTTCGGAGGATTCGTAAAGTCCGTCACCTTCTCCCCTCTGCGGCACTCACTCAATCTGTCACCTCACTTGTACTCTCTCGTCTTGATTTTTCCAACTCTATTTACCACGGTCTCCCACTCTATCTGCTTAACCGCCTTCAGGTCGTACAAAATCAGGCAGCCCGCTTGATCCACGGATTACCTAGATGGCAATCCGCTAAACCCCTGCTTCACAGCCTCCATTGGCTCCCAATGAATCAAAGGGTCGCCTTTAAGGTGGCATGTCTCACCTTTAAATGTCTTCACTGCCCCAGTCCAGGGTTTCTCAACTCCCTCATCCGACCCTACCGCCCTACACGCAATCTTCGTTCTGCCCGCAATGACTTACTAATTATCCCTAAAAACAAAACCAAGAAATTTGGTGGTCGCCGCTTCTCTCATTTGGCCCCCACTTTTTGGAACTCCCTCCCTCTGTCTATCAAATCTTCCCTCTCTCTTCTTTCATTCAGAAAACTCTTAAAGACCCATCTCTTCCCACCCCTATGTTAGGTTGCTCTGTATTCCGTTTTCTCCTTCCCTGTCTAGCAGCGCCAGGAAGCTTCGGCGTTAGTGCGCTCTACAAATGGCACCTAACATAACATAACATATGCATATGGATTCTGCCCACTGTATGCTAATGTTATCGGAGATGGCAGGACAAAATAGTTACATGAACATTAGCATACTATTATGAATTAATAAGGTATAGTAAGCTGGCGGAAGGTCCTTGGGAAAAGAAACATTATTGTTATCATACTGGAAATTTTTAATTGCGAACAGCAAGAACAATATTGATGGAAATAAACAAACATGACCTGCTTGACTGTGTGTTGCAGAATTAATGCAATGTACATACAGGATCAGACATCCATTATAAACATGATGATGTCTAGGCCTAAATTGAGGTCTAGTTAGCAAGAGCCATGAAAACATACGTATATGTGTCATAGGAAATTTCCCTTCAAGTGCAATAGCATCATGTCAGTGTGCATACATAATTTTCAAAGGTAAAACCACATTCTGCATGTTGCTAATAATAAACAAAAATAAAAAAAATGCTGAAAAACTCCAACAGGGGAAGAGCTGCATTGCTTGTAATTCCCTATTGTTGTGGAAACACACACTTTCCGGCTGAATTGTGAGTTACACGGAAGTGTGATGGCTGTCTATATATGTTATTTTCCACTGATTGCGCTGGCCAATCAATTGTAGTTTGCCTTGATGGTAAATTAACTACAATACTGGCTTCATACCATCATATCGTACAAGCCGTAGCTTATTTCTGACTTGAATCTTGCAATGCTTGACAGAAAATAAAATAAAAAAGCATCTTCGATCATTTCAAAATCTCTACTAACTTCTTCAAAAAGTAAATACATCAGTTCTAATAAATGAAGAAGGTGCACTCTTTTTCTATTATAAACAGTCAAGATGATAAAGTGCAAAAGTAATTGGAATTTGAAAATATATACAATCAATAGACTTTACCTGTACACCTATGCATGTAAATGTCTCTATTGATTTGCCCTTGTGGATTCCAATACTCTGGTCCTGCTCTTAGAACAAAAAACATTAGACATGTATTAGCCTGTTAAACTAATAAGATAGGTGCATGGATATTTAATCTTTTTGTCCTAACCTTTTCTCAATATATGAACAAGATCACCCCCAACCTGTTAAGCGTGTAAGGAACTGAGAAATATGTTGTCAAATGTCGTCCATGTTTAAGAATAAGGAACATGTTGAAAATAAATATTGACTGCATAAAGTGAATGAATGTAAGTATCATGAAAGGAACATATATTTGAGTATGTCTGATTTTTAGATTGAATATAGGATAAAGGTAACATATTTTTGGTATAGTAATATTAAATCTAGACCAAATATAGTTCTACAGCACCTTTTTAAAAGCCGTTTCAGAAGAAAATGCAGCATCCGCCCTCAGGATAAAACTACATTGCCCTGATTTCGGTGGTTGTGCCAAGTCCAAACAAACTCCTGATGTCGCAGTTCTTGGCAAACAGCACTTCCTGAGCTCTTGGCAGATTTTCAGTACTCGCAAGCAGAGCACCATTTACAGACGTTAGGGCAGGTAGAAATTAGGCTAGTTCAGCAGAGTAAAAACATGATCCTTCGCTATTACCTCAAAGTTGAGCAAAATATAATTAATCTCACCTTCCGTCTTTTAGAATATTACTCCATGCGATCACAAAAAACAATCATGCATTGGTATCTAGTATGAAGTTGAACCTGATTGGGAACCAACCTAAACAATCTTGGCACATAGGCATGGGCAGTGCATAATGCAGTGCTGTTATGGTGAAAGTACTCTAGTAAATTGTGTGCTGGTTTAAAGCCGTTCTACTCTACTCTTTTATGAGACAAATTACGCCCTGCTGGCTAACAACCAGTTGCCAACTTGAAACGCATCAAGTTATATCCTTATTTTAGGTATATTGTGTACATTTAACGGAACAAACTCAGCATTAATTTTCTTTGCTATTTCTTTAGGTTTTCAAAAACCTTTGTTAGCTTATTGGTGGCAACTTAAAATGAGTCTGATTTGTCATATATGCATTCTCAACATGATTAGAGCACAATGTATAGTGGTTGAATGGGCTAATATCTCTACCATAGATTCCGCTAGCAGAATCACAGTGTTGAATTAAGTATAATTTCCCTCAAACACCCTTTCAATGTAGCTCATAAATTCCTAACTTCAAAATCCTCCCCCTTTGAGAAACATATATTTTTTCAGTTTAAACATTAGGCTGTCAGTAAACCTATTAGAAATATTAAAAACCCCATTAAATGTGAATATAGTTAATTGCAAAGTTGCGAAGGAAATTTGCGATTGTATGACAGAAAACTGAAAACAATAGCGCGTAGGAGAATATAGTGTAAAAAATATTGTCTACAAAAATATTGAGTTGATATATTTTGTACTTAAACTACCAAAATATTGAGCCAATAATATTGTGGAACAGAATATTGACAGAGCTAACCATATCAAAAAATCCATATTCAAATCATTATACATAATTTAGTTAAAATATTAATTTGTTGAATAATACTATAGTTAAAAAAAGTCGTTTTAATAAAGAAGGTAATTGTATTATATATATTCAATGTTTAAAAACTTTGCATTTAAAATATTAACAATAATTTAAAAGTTAAAATAACAAACATGCATACAACCAAAATCTCTATGTAACCCAATGTACCTATTTAAATTACTATAAAAATTGCTTTAAATAACGCTGTGAACTAAATATATAAATAATATGTATGTACTTTACAATTGCAAAAACAATATTTAACAACTGAAATATTACATTAATAATATTAACAATAACTTTAAACAATTAAATTAACAAACAAATTAACAAAAACATATATCACACATAAATCATAAAATAAATTAATATAAACAAATAAAATACAATTTAAATTGGAAATTACTTTGTTTATAAATAATTTAAACATGTAAAAATGAAAATATAAAAAATAACAATAAAAAAAGCTAGGGAAAGTGTTGGACTTCAAAGGAGCCAGATTTGCAATTCCCACTCCAACCTAAGCAAAAGCAGGGTAAGAATTGATCTTTGGAGGTGTTAGATTTACTGTTCTCACTCCATCGTAGACAAAAGTCGGGAAGTAATTTGAAAGGTTTTGCTATACTATTTCCACTCCATTCTAACCAACAGTGGATAAAGTGTGGGACTTTGCAGGGGTTAGAAATATTATTCCCACTCCAACCTAAGCAAAATCAAGGTAAGTGTTGGATTTTGGAAGAGTTAGATTTACTATTCCCACCGGAGGGGTTACTATTTCAATTCCAATCTATGCAACAGTAAGGAAAGTGCTGGATTTTGAAGGGGTCACATTTATTATTCCCACTACAATCTAAACAACAATAGCCTTAAACTTGTCAGCCTTAGGGTGGTATCTCCCACACCTTTTTATTTGTTTCTCTCTGTGCACATTACCACTGTTAACAAGTGCTTGCTAAAGTGCTCTTGTCAGGCTCTTTCCTTATTTTATTCACAGGAGTGAAATGGTAACGCCGCAAATTCCCTGTTTCCCTATAGGTCATGGGGTCAGTATTACAGACCTAACCTGTCCCAAGGAGACGAAGGGACTCGAACTGATGAACCTCTGTGTTTCACTACAAGGCCTCTTGTGTCCTGGACCTTTTCACTTCTAGAAAACAAGCAAGTGCTTTTTTAGCATCAGGTTTTATATCATTGTAAGTTGACTATTCTGGAATATGATCAGCTTCCATTACCCAACGTCCCTTCCTCCCTGGCATGGACTTGCTGCATCTACAAGTTAGGATCAACAATGTGAAATCTGTTATTATACTTTTGTCTCTATTTGAGTATCATGCTAATCTTCTAGAAAAACTCATATATGTACTCTCTCTTAATGACTTCTTGTTTTAAGTCATCTTTTCCAAAATGCTAATATCTCTTCGGAAAGCAAAACAAGCATAGAAAAACTCTGGGCAAACTAAAGTAAATCAAAGACATAAATCTACAGTAGCACTTCGAGAAACTAATTCCAACAGCTCCGAACATTCAATTGCCCATTTCCTGAAAACAAATGCTATTGCATATATACATGACTAAATACTGTTCATCTATTTCACAAATTAGTGTAAAAAAAAAAAAATATCTCTAACAACAATGTTTGTTTTTCCATTTTCAGGTATTCAATTAGTGTTTCAATCACCAACAAAATTACCGGCTAAGTCTGCCAGAATAACCTTCAGATAACTTCCTTACAAATACTTAAGGCGCTGTAGTGCAATACCACTTCAATCAATCAATCAAACATTAGTAGAGCGCACTACATACCTGTGAGGGTCTCAAGGCGCTGGGAGCGGGCGGGGGCGCTACTGATCGAACAGCCAGGTCTTGAGTAGCCTCCTGAAGGTCAGCAGGTCTTGGTTCTGTCGTAGGCTCAGTGGGAGGGTGTTCTAGGTCTTGGCGGCGAGGTGGCAGAAGGATCTCACGCCGGTGGTTATTCTTCGGATGCGTGGACGGTGGCGAGTGCGAGGTCGGCGGAGCGGAACTGGTGGTTGGGGATGTAGAAGGAAAGTCGTCTGTTGAGGTAGGCTGTGTCGGTCTTGAATGTGATTGCCATTTGTAATGCCTTCTTTCCTCCGTTTCTTGGCAGAAGCGACAAGCCTTCAGGACATTCACTCATGAGTAATTGAGTACACGGACCCAATGCACACGGATGGCGACTGCAGCAAGCCTTCAAGACCAGTGCACGTGAGGAATGGAGTACATGGACCCGACACACACGGACAGACCAACGCTTTAACAACAAGGATCTGGGTCAGAAGATGCAGAGGCAACCGGAGACAGCAGGAACAATGCCTAGACCCAGGACGCCAATGCAGTTAAGTGGGAGGATTTTCGAAACGACGAGCAGTCGAGCGGGGTGTAGCGCGCAGTCTTAAGGCTGCACGCTCCACCCATTAATGGGGGCCGCTCTGAGAAGTCGAGGCGGGAGTGTGCCCGACACTTGTGCTCACTCCTCTAAACATTGTTGGTTTAGACTTGATTGTCATATTTCATTTACTTATAAGCTATATGTAGAGTTGGCTGCCATACCAGGGCCTATAACTTAAATGCTACTTGTAGGCCTGCAGCACATATTGTGCAACCCATATAAGTATGCCCTTAAAACATGTTGTAGGTCTGTCATTGCAGATTGAGTGCAGTTTTAAACTACCAATTTGACTTGGCAACATAACCCCGTGCCAATCCTTAAACTCCCCTTTTATTGCACACACGCCAACCCCTAAAGTTGGCCCTAGGTAACCCATAGGGCAGGGTGCATTTTAGTTAGAAGTTTGGACCTGGTAGTGAAAAACTCCCAAATCTTTTTTCACTACTGTGAGGCCTACCTGCTCCAAAGGATAACCTTGGGCTGCCTTACTACATTTAATAAGTACTAATTTTTGATGCCTAAGGGAATCAACCCCCATGATGGGCTGTCATTCTTTTCCCTTGTCCTGAAGAAGACCCGCCACAACACTTGTTCAATAACGCTTTTGTCAGGGTCGAAACGTCGACGATAGTATACGGCTCAGCTCTATCAAGTCTCTTGGTTTCAAACTAATAAGCAATTGTGCTATTCACCAAGAGATATTGTCTTCTACGTTGTTCTGACCACCTTTAGCTTAATTTCCCTTGATAACTTGTACATTATTTAATTCCACCTTGTCTATATGATATGCACTGCACCACTTTCACTGCACACTCATTGTCACTATAATATATGTCACTCCAATATTGCATTGAATATTGACAGCTTTGTAAATACCTGTAAATATACATGAATGCTCTATTTAACATAAAATAATACTTTTGCAAGCACTTACTTGTGTTTTCGTGTTCCAACTGCATTGAATAGACGTGCTACTATATGATTTATTTTTTATTCATAAAGCAATTGCTCTTTCCAGACAGAACCATTGTAGCTTCTCTTGAACCCTTAAAAGCCTGCCCTATTTCTTGAGGCGTGCTTCTTCACCTAAACCCAGGAATACCAAAGTAGCTCCAAGGGCTAGATTGCTTTCCCCTTGTTCAGAGCCACAGAGACATAAAAGGGACTTTGCAGGCTCCACCATCTGGAATCTACACCTGGATCCAGCCTGAGTGAGTTCCCAAGTGGTGCCCTTCTGTTAAGGACCCTTGGTGTTGGTGGAGCTAAAGGTGCCCCAATAGCCAAAGTCCAATTCTTGGAACTTAGAACATTTTTGGATACAAATTGCTCTGAGAACTGAGAGAAGAATGGGACCAACCTGCTTGTTGATCCTCCCAAGGTGCATCGCCAATCAGCCTGATTTCACAGCACCTCCCGCTAAGTTCCTCTCCTCCGCAGTAAATTCTGCCAGCGATCCTTCTCCAATGGGGTATCTGGCCTTCTGGAACTCTTGTCCGCAACAGCCCCATTCCTCATCCAAATGTAGAAATCTTCCTCGCGCCTTCGTCCAGTGACTCCCCAACAGCAACGCTCCCTCCTTGGACACCGCCTGCGGCCTTGCCCCACTGAAATTTTCCTTCTCTGCCCATTTTTCCTGAAAACTCTTCTAAATCCGAAGGTAATTCATAATTACGGTTCTAGTGACTGGATTTTTGTATTTTTGATGTCAAATAATTTATTAAAATTCACTCATTCGAGTGGGATTTTTCTAGTGGTGTGATTTCACTTAATTACTGTTTGTGTGCTGCATAAATACTTTACACATTGCCCCTAAGTTAAGCTTGACTGATGTTTGTGTCAAGCTACCCAGTGCCTAGCAAAGGTTAACTTATTGAAATTTTTTGTAGTTTGCCCTACCAGGGATTGTGGCTGCTGCTTGACCAGTGCTAACCCCCAGTCAACCAACAACCTACGTTATTACAAGTAGGGAAAGTGTTGAACCTTGGAGGTCTAGATTTACAATCCTCATTCCAATCTAAGCAACAGTAGGGCAAGTGTTGGACTTTGGAGGGATTAAATACACTATTCTGACTCCAGTGTAAGCGAAATCAGAAAAAGTGTTGGGCTTTGGAGGGGTTACATTTATTATTCCCACTTCAATTAAAACAACAGTAGGGAAAGTGTTGGACTTTTGATGGGGTAAGATTTACTATTCCCACTCCAAGAAAACAACGGCAGGGAAAGTGTTGGATTTAGGAGAGATGAAGGTTACTATTGCCACTCCAATCTAAACAACATTGTGAAAGTGTTGGACATTGACAGGATTAGATTTACTATTCCCACTCCAATCTAAGTAACAGTTATGAACATGTTGGACCTTGAAGGAGTTAGATTTAGTATTCCCAATCTAATCCAAGAAACAGTAGGGAAAGGTGCGGACTTTTGATGAGTTAGGTGCACCATGCCTTCTCCCATGCAAGTGAAATCATGGAAAATGTTGGACTTTGAAAGGGTTTGCCACTGGATTCAAGCTAGCCTGGCTGATGAGGGGTGTTACCCCGAAAATGGTCCCAGGATGCTTGTTTCTGGTTCAGGGACGACCAGGCTTGGCAGCTCGGGCTGGACTGTTCCTATGAGGCCCAGGGTCAAGACTGATTTGCATATAGGTCGGTCTGAACTGAGGTGGCGAAGTAAGCTAAAGAAAGATGACGGATTCAACCCAGATCTGTGACTAGAGGGGTGTGTGTCTGAAAAGTTTCAGTGCTACGGCCATCATCTCATTATGTTTGCTATGTTGTCCCTAAGTTGGCAGTGTATTCCCAGGCGTGGGTCCTTTGCTCACTTTGCCGCTGGATTCAAGCTAGCCTGGCTGATGAGGGGTGTTATCCCGAAACCAGTCCCAGGATGCCTGTTTCCGGTCAGGGAAAACCTGGCTTGGCAGTTCGGGCTGGACTGTTCGCATGAGGCACAGGGTCAAGACTAATTTGCAAATAGTTGAGTCTGAACTGAGGTGGCGAAGTGAGCTCAAGAATGATGATGGATTCAACCCATATCTGTGACTGGGGGTGAGTGCCTGAAAAGTTTCAGCGCTCCGTCTATCATCTCCTTGTGTTTGCTTTATGCGCCCTAAGTTGGCAATGGTATGCCCAAACATGGGTCCCTTGCTCACTTTGCCACTGGATTCATGCTCTCGTGGCTGATGAGGGGTGTTACGAGCCGTTTCCAAGGAAAAGGGCACGGGGCGCTTTTGCAAAACAACCATTTGCAAAGCAAATAAGTCTTGCATTTTCGAGAGTTTAGTAAATGCTAGACCTATTACATTATAAATGATTGTTTGCCTTTGTGTATGAGGTAGTGTTCTGTCTGGCAGTGTGGTATAACTTCGATAAAGAGAGGAAGTGCACCTTCTGTCACTGTGATGTGCTTCCGGTAAATAACGATGCACGTGGCATCTATTTGTGAATAGTGGATCTGAATATTACATAGAAGTTGTGAAACAAAGCAAACACTTACGCCTCTGAAAACATGCTTCAATTTAGTATTATTAGAAAACCTGTCGTAGTCTGCTGTTATTACACAATTTTAATTCATTCGAGGAATATCTAACTTTTTACATTGTTTTGAGAACATTTGTAACTGCAAACTCCTCAATAAAAAAGTTATAAAGGTTCAAGCCATGTTGGCATTGCTATTAAAATTGGTCAATTTCAATATATCATTAAGGATAAAAAAGTGCTATTCGATTTAACAAAAAAGAGGCAAGACTACTGAATGAGCCCACAAAAATACAACCTGTGCAAAAACAGTATAGAATGCCGCCCTTCTCTCTCTAACAGTCCTGCACTTTGGTCATTTGGTTGCCACAAAACTAGTGCAGAAAACCTTGTGAATAGATTTAACAGAAAGCTTTAGTGAGTTTCCCAGAAAGGGAGCAAGCCAACACTTCTTATATGAGTGCGTCAGTGTAACTCCATAGGAACTGTAAACGGAGGATGATTTCAAATTCACCCACCGCAATGTGTAAAATTACCATAGAACAGTGGAAAATCCCCTGTGCTACTCTGTACCTTATGTTTCAGCAGACCTTACCATCCCTACACAGAAGAGGGACTTTTTCTCCCCGCAAATGGGGACATTTTTAAAACGATGTAGTTATTTTTGCACTGCTACCCATTCTCTCACCTGATTGTTCTCAGGGAGACCACGATCGTTTCGTCACTCACCCATGCACTCACCCACGCAGCAGAGCGACAAAAGAAACAGGGAAAGCAGCAACAGGGGTCTCATCCTGCGTCTCCCAAACAGCCGACTAGTGAGCGCACATACGATTTGCGCGTTCGCACTAGTATTAAGTCACCTGATAGATTTCAGGTTACTGAACGTTCTCCTCGTTCTTCACAGTAAACATCGGCCTCGCAGTCCGGTGGAGGAGAACGTGGCAAAGGTCGGGGTGCCCAACAAGGACGTGAGCAACCCCGTCAGGCTGACGGTAAAGGCAAGCAAGATGAGTTTGCACGTCAACGTCCCCCATTTCAGAAGAAGAAAGTTGCTGCTCTAACAGCGAGGTATGCCACAGATAGTGCGGACGCAGCTTCGGAACCTGACATGGGCACTAACGCTGCTCGACAGCACAGCGGAGGTTACAGTAGTGCGGCAAGCACTACATCCATATCTGGAGGCGACAGCAACTGACACGTTCATTACTGTAGAAACTGCTGACACTGGAGTGGCTCCCCCTGACAAACTATATGATATAGTCCTCTTAATTGAAGGTGACATACAACGTACTATTCAAGGGATTTTTTTGGATAATCTGACCTCTTCCAATGACATTCTTTTGGCGGAGGCAGACTGGCCCCCGGCTTTCATTTTAGATGCTCCGAGAGGGGAGGAGGTTATCCTCCCTTCCTTTGCGCACACAGTGCCAAAGGAACATGCTAAAAAGTTTGCCGAGGAGTGGGCTCAGGTGCTTGCTCCGGCTTTGTATCACACTCAAGTAGGCTGGGATAAATTGTCCCCCAGCCATGAGATTCCATTACGGTCTATGCCACAGCCACAGCCCCAATATCCCATGCGTCGTGAAGCTAGACTCCACGTCGCGGACATCCTTGAACAATTGGAATATCAGGGAGTTATTGAAACATGTGTGTCACCAATGAATAATCCTTCATTCACTGTAACGAAGCCTGATGGGTCGTACCGCCTAGTTTTGGATTACCGGCATTTAAACTCTCATTGCAGGATGTGCGCGGTACAGAATACCCACAGTTCTGCCCTCATTGATAGTCTTGTGCGTAAAAGGTTTAAAACCACACTTGACATATCCAATGGCTTTTACAGCCACAACCTGTCCTCTATTAGTAGTCAGTGGACAGCGTTTACTTCAGGCGGCAAACAAAAACAGTTTAAGAGATTAGCCATGGGCTATAAAAACAGCCCTGGCGTCTTTGCCGCTCGTGTTGTCTCTCTGTTAGAGAGCATAGACCCTGATGCGTACTCGTATGTTGATGATATCTATCTCACGGACGACGAGTTGTGGCCGCATCTGTGTCGCGTTGATCGCATTATTGTTATATTTGCAGACTTCGGTTACAAATTCAACTTTGTGAAGTCTAACATTGCAGAGTATACAGTGTTGTTTTTCGGCTACCACCTCTGGAGAAGTGCGCATGCTTGCGTGCTCCAACAACATTGAAAAAAATTACAGTCTTTGCTGGGCTTTCTGAATTTCGGTCGTACGTACATTCCTGATTATGCCCAGCGTATCAAGCCGCTTTATCCCTTGGTACAACCTCCAAAACGAGCGGGCTGCCAGAGCATTCAGCAATTTTGCAATCTTTGCAAACTGATCTTCTTGCTTCAAAATACTTACTGACACGTGATAACCGCACTAACCTGGTAATAAGAATTGTGCCAGGCGCAGTGGGTTTCACGTACTTGACGTTCAATGAGGGCGACACCGTCCCCTTTGCATACAAATCACACCTGTACACTTCGGCTGAACTGCGCTTTTCCTCTGTCAAGAAAGTTTTTACGGCAGTACAGATGGCAATTCTTAAAGAACGAGCGCTGTCGCAAGGAAAACGCATGTTGGTGGTCACACCGTATCCTGCCCTAGAGGAAGTGACGAAAGCAAGTGTACCCAATTCTAAAGCTTTGCATCCACGTTGGATACAATGGGCCACTTCCTTGACATCGCCCGATGTCACCTATATCTTTGATGCCTCATTACAGACTCAGGAGTATTTACAGTATGAGTTCGTTCATCCTGCTCCTCTGTCTTTGCGCCCGCTCGAAGATTACCATTGTGTCATTTACACTGACGGTTCGGCGCAACCGGCGACTGGATCTAAGCATGCCTATTCAGCGGCCTGCACAATTGTGGCAGGTACTTTCGTAAATGGTGAATTCCAATCTGATGTCGTGCATACGCAGTCATTGGGCGATTGTACCGCACAGTTGGCGGAAATCCGTGCTCTAGTGCTTGCACTGGAGTTTGCTGATCCTCGAGTCACTACTATTATAGTCAGTGACTCATTTTACTGTGTTCAATCCTTCAACGACAATCTATTCTTTTGGTCTCAAAATGAATATCGTGATTCCAAAAGTAGCACAATTAAGCATAAAATGCTTTGCGTTCGAGTGGCAGAACTTAAAGAACATCTGCCTCTCGTGAATGTAATTCACACTCTTGGGCACCAGCGAGTTGGTGTCTACGCTGTAGGCAACAGCTTAGCTGACGAAGCAGCGAAAACAGCAGTGGCGACAGATCTAGTAGCAGCAGTTACAAGATCCAAAAGTAAGATCGATGATGACATCTTGGCAGCTATTGCTGCTACAGAGAAGGGAAGAAATTACCCAAGAGGTTTCCCTTCTCGTTACCATTATCTCTTAAGTCCTGATAACGTCCCATTAGTGAGAATTAATGACGTTGGTGACAGATTGATTCCCAACGCTGACTGCAGACCATCCTTTATAACAGCAGCTCACGAGGGTATGGCCTCTGCCCACGCCGGCGTTGCAGCTACTGTTAATCAGTTACAACAACGTTACTGGTGGCGCGGGTTATATAAACAGGCTCGCACTTATGTTCTTGATTGCGACATTTGCCAGCAGATTAAACCTTCAACTGCTGCGCGTCCACCACAAACTCAGTTGTACATATCCAATAAACCACTTGGTTGTGTTTATTTGGATCACTGCGGTCCTTTCTCCTCTGATACTGCGTACAAGTATATCTTAGTTGCAGTGGATTCGTTTACTCGTTTTCTGTGGGTATGGCCACAAAGGAGAGCTGATGCCCGTACTATCATCAGGGATTTGCGTGTCTTTGTGGGAAGTTTTGCGTGTGGTACGCTTCATTCTGATCAGGGCCCTGCATTCGCCTCTAAGGCGTACAAAGAAGCCATGAAAAATGTGGGGGTCCAAGTCAAATTTTCGTCTCCCTACCGACCTGAGGGTAATAGTGTGGTGGAGCGAATGAACCGTGACTTAAAGCAATCCTTGACAGCTAGGGTTTTAGGCACTGGTCGGAACTGGCTAGCCCATTTGTATGACGTCCAACGTGCACTTAATAGTCTCCCAAGAAGGTCTCTGGGTGGGCGGACCCCATACATGATGCTCTATGGCATAAAAATGTTTGTCCCGGACCTTGACAGTCTAGACATGGCGGCGCCTGCCGCACCCTTTGACGTAGATGATCACTGTGCTGTATTGCAGACTCTACAAGAAGCCAGAGACAGTCTTGCGAAGGAACATATGCCCTCCACATCTGATGCTGCGCTTCAGATTCCGGTAGTAGTCTGGCTACCTCGAGTTGGTGACCTGGTCCGTGAGAAGGTGGAGAACAAGAAGGAGTTCGGCCCCTCTTATCGAGCCCCGGTTCCAGTGCTTGGCGTGCAGGGTACAAGAACAGTCATTTAACCACCACTTCTTGGTCGCAAGGATAACAGGTACATCTCCATTGACAATGTCAAGCTACAGCGAGTGGCCGATTCTTCTTAGTATTGCTCCAGCGGTTTCTTGCCCTGCGATGCTGAGAAATTCGGTTTTGGCTCCAGCATCTACCACCATGTCTGATATTGCCATCGAGATGCATACGGTTGCTGATCCTTTGTTACTACCACCGGCTAGTGGTCCACCTGAAGATACTGAGTATGCTTATCTTGCAGATGTAGCATTGCCCGTTTTACAATCAACCACAGTTACCCAGTCCCGTTTCTCCTTTGGCTCAATGACTTCCAATGCCCCGTCAAAGGTTTCCATTTTTGCTGTTTGGTTCAAACGACATTTTTTAATTCCCCCTTGGACTTACATTAGGCTGATGCTCATATGTATTTTTCTGTTCATGTCCATTGGATTTGTAGTGGTATTTTTTCGTCTTGTGAATGGACACTACCTTAAAGAAAGATCTACAATTTGACTAATTCATGGAACTTTGGCCCCCCACTCTTCATCACACATCATGAAGAGGGACCAGACTTTTGTGAATATTACTGCCTGGCCAGTGTTAGATGGGATTGCGTGGGATGCTGTTAAATTTCAGGTTCATGGTCCAACTGAGGTTATCAATGTACCAAATGTATTTCGTGTTTCTATGGGTGATGTGGTTAAACAAAACATCTGTTCTGATGATTGGGACGTTCAGGCCATAGAGGCACTGTTTTCTGATTTGAAATATTATGCCGCATTTGATGTTGAGGTTTGTATTTAGATACTGCTAATTATGGAGAGCAGTTTTGCTATCAACATTATGGCAATCATTTCCTATATAAAGCCAATACGTTTCGAAATTTTGTAAATTATACCCAGTGGGAACATTGTCCAACGCCAATCCTAGGTAGCTCCAGCACGTTGGTGGAAAAATTCACATATTTTTTAAATTTTAGTGTTTCAAATCCTGCCTCTTTTTATTTTAAAGTGGCGGCTGAGTCTGCCTCGAAAGTTAGGCTGACACACACTAAATATTATATTCCAAGTCCTTTAAGGATGATTTGTCAATCAGCGGTTATGATCTGTGGAAGGCTACTATTGATCTTAAATTGGTTTGGGGTTCCAAACCGTGGCAGGTACAAGGAACAGAAGCTTTGCATCGTGCCTGCCTCATCCCGAACCACATGTTGTTCTTAAATTCAACAATCTACCAGACCACCTGCTTTGGATTGGCTACTTTGAAGAAACTAAATTATCCCTCTACTCCGGATCTGGGTGCTTATCCAAATTGGGATAATGATACAGATCTGTCCCTTGATGCGTTGCAGTCATACATTACTAACACATCCTTCAATATTTCCAAGTTACATTCTGAGGGATGGTTGACTTGGCAGACAAGTTCTGATTCCTGTCAACATCGTTTTCTGGGTTTGACACCTGGGTATACGCAGGTTCGCGTGGACCCTCGTTTTGAATCTTCTCATACTGTAACTACCTACTCTGTAGGGAAGTTATGCCAATCTTTGCTGCAACATTCCACCTTGGCATCTGTTAAACTTCATTTATCTAAATTACATGACAAAATAGATTTGAATGATTTTGTTAAGGGCCCTATAGGTGGCAGGTCCAAAAGATGGGTGTATGCTATTTATAACGAAGTTTGGAAGTTATCACAAATTGAAGCTGCATCCAGATTGAGGGCTATTGATCAGGCCAATATGGAAAAAGTACTAGCTGTTATAGATAACAGCATTAACACCCTTTCTTCCAGAATTTACACTTTAGACAATATTGTTTCCTCTGTTGTTGATATTGTGCAGAATGATATGTCTGTTTTGTATCATGGTCAAAATCAATTACGTTCTATAATGCAGTTTGCATGGACATTGCAGACGTTAAAGGCTGGGAAAGTTCCCTGGGACTACATGAATACATCATCTTTATTCCTTCCCTTTAATCTCACTGCAAAACAACAATTCATGTCCATGAAAGACGCGACGTACTCATTACTGCATATCGAAAAGTTAGAACCTTTGCCTTTCTCAGTGGCCGAATTGAATTCCGCTGTATGGCTTATCCACGGGTTAATCACATTGCCGTTTCCTTTGTTTAAATTCAGTTCATGCATGAAACATTATGCCCTAGGTAGGTATGAACAACTGGGTATTGCATTCCTGCATGAAGTTTTGTCACTCCCATTTACATACAGGTGCATGAGAGACGGTAAAGAGGTTTATTTGAAAGGTGAGGAATGCACTTCCACACCTGATCCGGGTGTCCACCTTGCACCCGGAGTGCTCTTGGGTAGGATTTATAGCTCCTTTAACCCCACGTCCTCTAAGGATAGTCCTTCGTATCGGTTTCTGTCGCTAAGAACACTCCGCGTGAAAGGAGGACAATTTAAGAAATTTACTGTTCCACATATTCAAGGTTCCACTTCCTTTTTTTTAAATGAAAGACTTCATAGTCACTACAAGATACACCGAGATATTGTCCGGTACCTCCCTATTTAGGGACCTGCAATGCCAACGCTGATGTGAAGTTGTGAGTTAAAGCCGCAACATATTGAGTTTGTGGGATACCTGACAACCGATACATTTACCATTGAAGAAACAAGTCTCTGCCCTCAATAAAAAATTGCTATTTAACCGAAGGTTTATTAATTGAATTTGAGGAAGGAAAATTATTGTTAGTCCTGAAGAAGGTGGCCTTATCCGTTTATAACCACCGAAACGCGTCGAAGCAGAGACCCTTGTTAAATTTGACATGAGATAGGAGCCACAGAAATCAGGGAAAGTTGCTCTCTGCTAAGTCCTGTCTACATAAGTTTCAAATTAAAGCTTTTAAGGCATATTTTGAATGTCTTTTTATTTCCTTTCCATGTGTTGATTCCTTTTAGAGATCATACATTCACTGTATTAGCTATGTATTTTGTATGGGTTTTTAATGGCCCATTTGGGAACAATGTTACTTTTTGATGTGTTTTTTATTATGAATTGTTTATGCTGTGATTTATTTTTGTGATTTTTATTATTGATGTATTAAACTTTGATTATAAGTACTTCCATATCTTGAGTTGAGTGGTTCCAATTGTGAGTGAAATTGGTTTGATTGGTGTGAAATTGGATGCCTGATATAAGGGAACTCCCCTAGTAGAATTAAAATGATCATGTAGCACTGGTTCAAAAGGAATCTTTATAACTATACACTCAGAAACACAACTAACATTCAGTACAGATCTAGACACAATAAATTCTGTTCAATTTTGACACAAATTTATAAAAATAGAGTGTAATTGTATGTAAATATAGGCATTAAAACTTTGTGTCTACATATAACCGAAGATATACATTTTTAAAGCTTTGAAAACATAAATGCTATAATCACTTTTTGTACATTTACCATGGCAGTGAATAAAGCACAACGTAAGTCGCGGTATGAGCATCACACATTTAACATTAATCAATATAGAAATACTAGTTAGCAGACAGTATCATCAAGAACATTTATCATGATGATCAATGGAGGAAAGACACTGGGTTAGCGGATAACACTTTCAGACATTTACCATTACAGTCAATGGAAAAAACGTACGGCTCCTGGATAAGAGTTTTTCCCACCTGTCAGGTTGGACAGGCAAAAAAGGGGTTTGTCCTTGAGTGGGCAACAAGAAATAACACATCAAGGGTGGTGAAAGCCTTTGAGGCTCACCTCCTTGATGACTGTAGACACCAGGGTAGGGATGTAATAACGTCATTTGAAGCTATCTGCTCTCAAGTGGCTAATGAACTCACTATGAAAGGCAGGGGTGATAAAAGTAAACCTGCCTGTGGTTGGTTTAATCATAATTGTTCCTTAGCCCATAATTTACTCAAAAAAGCTCTTAATGACAATCCTAGAAATAAAGGGCTAGTTGTACAGCTAAGGAAAGAGTATTCACAAGCAATTCAGGCTCGGAAAAGGGAAATTAAACAAGATGCATGGGTAGCTCTAATGGATAAAGCTACATTGAAAGACAGCTCAAAGTTCTGGGAAATCATTAATTCCCCCCTGCTATCTGGCTCCCAGAACTCTGCACTAGAATTGAACATTTCAGAGGAGGACTGGTTAGGCCACTTTGAAAAAATCTATGGGAGTAATCTTGAGCTGGAATCCTTTGAAGTACCAATTTCCAATTCTTCTTTCCCCCCTATCAACTTTACTATTGAAGAGGTGGAGAAAGCTATTGAGGGGACGGCCGGGCGCAAGGCGCCAGGCCCAGATGGGGTACCGTCTGATTTGTATAAGGCTAACCCTAAGTACTGGGCTAAAATATTGTTAAATGTTTTTAACTCTGCAGCCGTAACTGCTTCTCCGAAGTCTTGGTCCCGATCAATCATAATCCCTGTGTTTAAGAAGGGTCAAAGGGGAGACCCTAGATGTTATAGGCCCATATCCCTGCTGGACTCTTCAATCAAAATCCTAGGAAAGGTTATTCTAGCCAGGATATCAAACTGGGCTACAGAGAAAGGTATATTTTCCAATGCCCAGTACGGATTCAGATCTGGGAGGGGTACAGAGTATCAATGCCTTAACTTACATCTAATTGTTGCAAAATATACGAAAGCTAGAGGGGGCTCGATTTTTCTAGGTTTTATGGACCTGTCCACGGCTTTTGACCTGGTTAACAGGTCTAAGCTATGGTCTATGCTTTTGGAACTGGGACTTGATAGGCCCCTTTTGTATTTTTTGGCGGAATTACATACAGATCTGAAAGCCGCTATAAGGATGAATCAGGAGGGGAAATGCACTGCTAGTTTTAAATCTGGAAGAGGGGTGCGTCAGGGATGTATCCTTGCTCCTATGTTATTTACATTGTATATAAACTCCCTAGAAGATAATCTGTTAACTGCTTCTCTTGACATTCCGCGGATGGATGGTACTCCTATACCTGTACTCCTCTATGCGGATGATACAGTTCTATTGGCCCGGACTCCGCTCGGGCTTCAAAGATTATTGGATTCTTTTGGGGATTTTATGAAATCTTTGGACCTTGTGGTTAACAATGGTAAATCACATATTATGGCACTGGGCAAGGGAAAAAACCACCTCAAAACCTTCTATTGCAGTGGAGAAGTCATTACTAAAGTGAAAGTGTTCACCTATTTGGGAGTTGTCTTCGATGATAAAGGAACCTGGGCGCCTCAACTCTCTACCAAGGTGAATGCGATACGTAGCTCTTCAGCTGCAATATTGGGTTTTGCGAAAAGGTTGGGAGGGAAGCCTTGTGAGGCTATTTTAAAAATATACCAAGCTAAAACTGTTTCAATAGCCAGGTATGGGGCTGCAATATGGGGGTATACTAAAACTGATCCCATACAAAAAGAAGAAAACAAATTTTTACGTGCCCTTCTCGGGCTCCCTCAGTCTACTGCGACACACGCGGTCCATCTTGAATTTGGGATAGGATACATCTCTGACATCATTAAAATAGCTCCTATTATGTTATGGATCAGAACCTGGTTAAATCCGGATCTTATGTTGAATCATAGTATCCTGAGAGATTGTATCAAATTAGATAACATGAAGGAAATCCAGTGGCTGTCCTACATTAAAATGCTATCTAAGAAAATTGGGCGCCCAGAGATTTTCTCCAATCCTGAAGGTCTATGTAAAGCTGATTTAATGTGGGTTAAAACTAATTTTATTAAGCACTGCGAAGTTGAGCGAGAATCCCAGGAGTTAAGCAAACCTACAGTAAGGGCTCACTTCTTGCTTAATCTATCTGTGGCTATGCACCCTTATTTGTCAACAGTTACGAATTCTTATCATAGCTGGCTATTGACTAAATTCCGTTTCAACCAGATTAATTTAGTATTAAGTGATCCACAGGGTTGGTCTAGGCCGGAAGATGCGGCCCCATGTAAATGTGATTACTTTTCTCCCCAAGATACCATGCATTTCATGTTCTTCTGTCCCTTGTATCTTGAAGCTAGGAAAAGGTTTATTGTCCCTATTCTGAGAGAGAAAGCATTTGTAGAAATTAAACCTGCACTATTGTTTTTACAACTAATGGAATCCCCTGTAACTATGTTTGGCGTTTCTAGCTTCCTCGTTGCATCTATTAGGTCAAGGAGGAACAGACAGGTAGCCTTATTGGAGGAAATTAATTAGTTTTTACAAAATGATTCACCGAGATAAATTATTTTTTTACTCATGAAACTGTTAGATCGTTTTTAAATTGTTTAATCATGTATTGTATACTTTTATGATTTTAAATAATCGAATAAAGTGGTTTTGATTGACTGTAGACACCAGCCATCCTGGGAGGGAGGAGGTGTTTCCTCTCTACTGCCCTAGTTCTTTGTCTCACATCATGTGGAAGCGCTAGCATGACCAACAGGAGGGCAGACTCTTGTCTTGGCAGCAAATGGTTTGGGGGAGCCCGCCAAGGTACTAGGGCACTGTATCTGAAGGATGCACCCAAGCAGAGTGGCATTCATGTGCATGCTAGCTCACCCTCTACTCGAGAATCATGTTGGGGGTGGGAAAGCATGGTGTTTGACACCAAAAATGACACAATTCAGTCATTTCATTGTGGAGCTGGCTATCGAGAAAACTCGAGATAGCAAGCCCATGTTACTTTATGGACCGCCGGTCATGTACAGTAAAAAAACTTTGTTTTACAGGGTTACTGTAAGGATCTATATGTATAAATTTATAGATACACACCTCTAATGTATTGCACTCTACCTCCTCGGCCTAGGAGGACAACCTTAAGAGTGAATTCCTTACATTAATACAGTGGTGGGGCTCTGCAGCACATGGTTTATGCAGAGTCCCTCTTGAGCAGACAGGCTGCTCGTGCAGGGCTGCAATGGCAGTTCTGCAGACATCCTTTAAAATGTGGTCAAACATGGTTGCACACTACAGTGCTACAGCCCTTTTAACCCCTTTCCCACCCTTGCTCTAGGTACTACTGGTACCATCTACTAGGTACTAGTCAGGGGGCAAAGTACCTTGCTAATTGAGTTTACCAATTAAACATTACTTTTAGTTGAAGGAGCACGAGCACTGGGGCCTGGTTAGCAGGCCTCAGTGCACTATCAGAGTCAAAAACCAGCATCCAGCAGTCTAATGAGGCAAAAGGTGAGGTGCATCTGCAAAGAAGCCCAGTTTCTAACACCGTGCCAATTTGGACCCCACTTTATTGCCCTGCTCGTAAGTCATGCCTTTAAGTCTTAGGAGAGTGAGTTCTGCTCTGTTAGGATAGATGCAAAAAGAATTGTTGATGGTCAGAATGCACAACAATGCCATACATTCAACCCAGTACAGAGATCTGGGCCTTAGTCCATCGTTTTTTTGCTCACCATGCCATTCCAGTTTGGACCCAGCCATATGCAAATCAGTCTTGACCCTGCGCCCCATGGGAACAGTCCAGCCCGAACTGCCAGGCCAGGTCCTCCCTGGACTGGAAACAAGCATCCTAGGACCGGTTTCGGGGTTTCACCCCTCTTCAGCCAGGAGAGCTTGACTACAGTGGCATGGAGAGCACGGTACTCACGTCTGAGCATACCCGTCCCACTCGGGGTGACAAATACAAAAAGAACTGTTGATGGACAGAATGCAGAACAATGTCATACATTCACCCCAGTACAGAGATCTGGGCCTAAATCCATCGTTTTTTTGCTCACCATGCCATTCTAGTTTGGACCCAGCCACATGCAAATCAGTCTTGACCCTGCGCCCCATGGGAACAGACCAGCCCGAACTGCCAGGCCAGGTCCTCCCTGGACTGGAAACAAGCATCCTAGGACTGGTTTCGGGGTTTCACCCCTCTTCAGCCAGGATAGCTTGACTCCAGTGGCATGGAGAGCACGGTACTCACGTCTGAGCATACCCGTCCCACTCGGGGTGACAAATACAAAAAGAACTGTTGATGGACAGAATGCAGAACAATGTCATACATTCACCCCAGTACAGAGATCTGGGCCTAAATCCATCGTTTTTTTGCTCACCATGCCATTCTAGTTTGGACCCAGCCACATGCAAATCAGTCTTGACCCTGCGCCCCATGGGAACAGACCAGCCAGAACTGCCAGGCCAGGTCCTCCCTGGACTGGAAACAAGCATCCTAGGACTGGTTTCAGGGTTTCACCCCTCTTCAGCCAGGATAGCTTGACTCCAGTGGCATGGAGAGCACGGTACTCACGTCTGAGCATACCCGTCCCACTCGGGGTGACAAATACAAAAAGAACTGTTGATGGACAGAATGCAGAACAATGTCATACATTCACCCCAGTACAGAGATCTTGGCCTAAATCCATCGTTTTTTTGCTCACCATGCCATTCCAGTTTGGACCCAGCCATATGCAAATCAGTCTTGACCCTGCGCCCCATGGGAACAGTCCAGCCCGAACTGCCAGGCCAAGTCCTCCCTGGACTGGAAACAAGCATCCTAGGACCGGTTTCGGGGTTTCACCCCTCTTCAGCCAGGATAGCTTGACTCCAGTGGCATGGAGAGCACGGGACTCACGTCTGAGCATACCCTTCCTACTCGGGGTGACAAATGCAAAAAGAACTGTTGATGGACAGAATGCAGAACAATGTCACACATTCACCCCAGTACAGAGATCTGGGCCTAAATCCGTCGTTTTTTTGCTCACCATGCCATTCCAGTTTGGACCCAGCCATATGCAAATCAGTCCTGACCCTGCGCCCCATGGGAACAGATCTCTTGACTGGGGGTGACTGTTTTGATTTGTTCTGCATTCCGTCCATCAATTGTATGTCTTTTGCTTTCTCGCCCTAAGTGCGACAGGTATGCCCAGACGTGGGTCCTGGGCTCACTGTCCCACTGGAATCAAGCTATCCTGGCTGGAGGGGTGAAACCCCGAAACCGGTCCTAGGATGCTTGTTTCCGGTCCAGGGAGGACCTGGCTTGGCAGTTCGGGCTGGACTGTTCCTATGAGGCACAGGGTCAAGACTGATTTGCATATGGCCAGGTCTAAACTGGGGAGGCATGGTGAGCAAAAGAATGATGGATTATCCCAGATCTCTTGACTGGGGGTGAATGTTTTGATTTATTCTGCATTCTGTACATCAATTGTGTGTCTTTTGCTTTCTCGCCCTAAGTGCGCCAGGTATGCCCAGACGTGGGCCCTGGGCTCACTGTGCCACTGGAATCAAGCTATCCTGGCTAAAGAGGGGTGAAACCCCGAAACCGGTCCTAGGATGCTTGTTTCCGGTCCAGGGAGGACCTGGCTTGGTAGTTCGGGCTGGACTGTTCCCATGAGGCACAGGGTCATGACTGATTTGCATATGGCCAGATCTAAACTGGGGTGGCATGGTGAGCAAAAGAATGATGGATTTAACCCAGATCTCTTGACCGGGGGTGAATGTTTTGATTTGTTCTGCATTCCGTCCATCAATTGTGTGTCTTTTGCTGTTAGTATAGATTGGATTAAGATTGCCTCTTAGGGCAGTAACTTTCCTTTACAGGGACAGGGTCGGGTTCTATTTGTGTGCCTTTTCTGCTTTTTGAAGTTCTGCCTCGAATGCTAACCTGTGCCATGTCCTTTGTTTATTTAGTGTCGATATCAGTGCAATGCAGTTCCCTTGGAGCATGGCTTTAAAGGAATCGCAGTTGTTGGAAGAGATGGTATCGCGTGGGTCATTCAATTAGAAGTATTCCCTAATGGTTTTCTGAAGGTCCTCCCTCTAAAATCTATTTCTGGTGAGGGACCCAGGAAAAAAACTTGTGGCGATATTTAGTGCAAGGAGCATCCTAGTATAATGTCAGCTCTCTAGGTGCATGATCAGGTAGAGTGATAGGGTGGAATGAGGCTGTCCTCAGTGCCTGGGTGAGAGCTTGACTGACAAACACATAGGGCCTTATTACAAGTTTGGCAGTCTTCCCTTAGGACCGCCACCGCAGAGGTTCCAGGAAGACTGCCAAGCCCATGGTGAACCAGCCAGCCAGATTCTGAGTTGAATCCAGGACGGGCAGATGCTGCGGCGGTGGTGTCATGGAGGCAGGTATGTTAAGTTCATAGGAGAGGCTTAACAGTATACTGCCACCATGACAGTGCCTACAGGACGTTCGTGCCCGGTCTGGCATGCACCATGTCATGCATGTCACACAGTGTATGGACAACTGTGCATTTTTGGGAGGGCATATCATGTGCCCCCCGTACGCACCCCCATGGGCAGATTTGGGGGCCCCTTTCCATGCCTTTCCGGTAAGCATTTCATGGCGGCGACCCGCCATGAAATGCTTGGTGGAAAGTCAGGTCGGAATATGCTTGGCGGTGCCAGCATCTGCACTACCATGATTCACAGCTGCTTTCCACACCACCACCACCGTGAGATCCTGGATCCTGGTGGTGGTCTTATGGCTGTACCACTGTCAACATCATAATACAGCAGTCAGACCGCCAGGGTGATGGCAGTCAGACTGCCACCGCAAGTGTGGCAGTCCCAGGAACGCCGTACCCATTATCAGGCCCTAAGTCCAACCTGGACTAAGTACAGTGTGAGTGAGAGAAAAATGTGTAATGCAGGGTACTCCAAGCGTCCAGGAGGCCCACCAAATTAATCGCTTGTTTCAGAGTCTTGGGGAAGTTCCCCATGGGGGACCTGTGCATGGGTCCGTGCCGTCCAACCCCAAATCCCAGGTAAAGTTGAAGTCACCCATCAGGAAGATCTTGCCGTCTGAAACCCCCCCCCGAGCAGCAATAGCAGGGCATTTAGAAACGGACTTGACTTGAATTAGGAGCGTAAATGGATGCAACGGTGCACATGTGGCCATGAATGTGCCCCTTCACCATGACAATCCTCCCTTCATTGTTAGTTTTGCACCGTATTGGCTGAAATTCTAAGGAAGAATGAAAGAAGAGGGCAACCCCATTAACCTTAGTGGCAACTGAGGATTTGTACATCACAGTATAGGCCCTATGATGTAATCCATGATCTTTAGCTCATTTGAGATGAGACTCCTGCAGTGCCACCACATCATGCCATTGGTCAAGTAAATATTTCCACAGTTTATGACGCTTGGTAGGTGAGTTAAGGCCCTTAACATTTCAAGTGAGTATAGTGATCACCATGGTGATTTAAGGGCAAAGAGTACCAGCATTGATATCTGAGTGTCGCCCCCGTTGAAAGACTTTCCTCTCTTATCAGTGCTCTTGTGCTTCTCCCGGTCCCGCTTCCTTCCTGGCCCCATAAACCAAAAAGAATCACACAAGTACCAACAAACAAATCACCTCAAACCCCAAAGCAATAACAAACGGGAAATTAAGTCCCCTGTAACACATATCCTCAGTAGAGAAACACATTTTGTCAGGCGTGTAGGACAATATACGCTAATACAAACTCAAATCAGCATATTATAGTCAAAGCATATAGTGAATCAATAGAATCAATAGCACGACTCCACGTGAAGGTGAGTTCACCCCTGGGTAGGCTTCATGTAGATTACAAATCTGCCAAACCTCCCTAGGTAAAGCAACAGTGGAAATACAAGAGACTCTTAAATCACATCATTCGCCTTAGGTGATCAATAATAATCTGTTCCTTTCAATTTCTAGCTAACGTTAAACCCAATTCGGTGACCAGATAGGATTACAGTTTCAGCACTTTCGTTGCAGCTTTGGCAGTGCTTGACAAACCGTTGCCCCTTGTACCCACCCTCTTTGAGGTTCCAGTTGACCCTCATCGGCCATCACTGGTGTGCTGGTACTCTGAGGTTGGGAGCCCCAATATGTTTGCTGCCTCTGAGAAATATGTAACATGAAGCATTTTGTTTTGAAATTCAAAGGTTAGGGCAAAGGGGTATGTCCAGCAATATTTGATATGGTCTCGCCGCAGCTTGTCAGTAATGGGGGGAACTGTAAACAAAGAGCCAGGGTGGAGGGGGCAGTATCTTGGAAAAAGTGAACAGGTGGTGCCTTGAAAGGAAATGTGGCCCATCTGCTGTGCTGTTTGAAGGATCGCATCTTTCATCTTAAAAGAGTGTAGCTTTGCCAGGATATTGCGTGGTCGTTTTCCTCTTCCAGGCGTTAGCAGGCCCACCCTGTGCACTCTATTGATCTTGACCTTCAACTGTTTATCCCCCAATAGTTCTTAGAACAGTCCTGTAACAAAGGCTTCTAAGTAGGGACCCCCCACCCCTTCTTCCAGGTTTCAGACGCAAATGTTATCTCTCCAAGATCTATTTTCAAGTTCTTTGCAGTTCAAGATGGAAGCCTGGAGTTGCAAGGGGAGGAGTTTCGTGGAGTATTCCATCTGGCCAGTGCGTCAAGCTCCTGTACTTTGGTTTCAAGGTCTAGTGCACAGGTTCCCACAGAGTCGACATCGTGTTGGAGAGAGGTCAGTTTGCTATTAATGCTCAACCGGAGGGTCTCCAGTGAGGAAGTCAGATCAGCCTTTAACTCCTCACAAAGTTCCTGCTTGGAAGTCCCACAGGGAGGTGGGGAGGTCCTCTTTCATGAGAACACAGATATCTAGCTAGATACCCTATTAGCCTGAGATTTTCTAGGCAGCATAAAGACAGCAGATACAAAGTATGGAGGTGGTAAGAATGTGGTGACGTTCGCAGCCCATGCCCCTGGTGCTGCTTGCCTATGTGCTGTGCTTGAAGAGGAGTGCCTCATGTTGGCATGGTAGGGCCCCTGGTGGTTAGTGGGCAGCATAAGATGGCAGGGGGATGAGCCACGGTCTCCTCACATCTGGCAAATTAGTGGAGAATGGCCAGCACCCCCAATACCCCAGAAGATTGCCGGTCTCTGCGTTAGGCACTTGTCTACAGTTGCTTCTCTCTGGAGTTGGTAGGCATTAAACTTGCGGGGGCAACAGCACTCATTGGGTGGTGATATGTCCTAAATTGTCTCTATACCGCCCTACAGGCTCTGGTCTCCAAGCTTTAGGAATGCCTTTGACCCTGCCTGCAGGTAGGTCGCCCCCCCAGCCGCCACACGGTCCTCCTGTGCCCTGCTGCTGCCAAGTGAGTCCCTGCGCCTGCTGACACCCCGCCCCCGGTGCTCTGCTCAGTGACCCGTTTTCTCTCTGTACCCCGCTTCTTGTGACTTCGACTGTGCCCCAGTGACCCGTTCTTCATTTTGTACCCCGCTTCGTGTTGCCTTGATTGTGCCCCAGTGACCCGTTTTTTTATTCTGTACCCCGCTACCTTGCTCTAACTGTGACCCGTTTTTATTCTGTACCCCGCTTCCCTGTTGCTCCCCCGCTTGTTGTGCCCTGCTCTGTGCCCCTCTGTATCCTGTTTTTCTCTTTGTACCCCGCCCCCTATTCCCATGCTCCTGCCCGTGCCCCCCTCCCCCCGCGCCCTCTGGTCCACCTTCCCGCCGCTGCACCCTGCGGCCACGCCCCCCGCTGCCCCATTCGCTACCCCGCTCCCGCCTCCCAGCTGCTCCTCCCCCCACTCCCACTTATATGGAGGCTGCGCAGCGCAGAAGGGAGCGACCTTTGACCCTGCCTGCAGGTAGGTCCCCCCCCAGCCGCCACACGGTCCTCCTGTGCCCTGCTGCTGCCAAGTGAGTCCCTGCGCCTGCTGACACCCCGCCCACGGTGCTCTGCTCAGCGACCCGTTTTCTCTCTGTACCCCGCTTCTTGCGACTTCGACTGTGCCCCAGTGACCCGTTCTTCATTTTGTACCCCGCTTCGTGTTGCCTTGATTGTGCCCCAGTGACCCGTTTTTTTATTCTGTACCCCGCTTCCTTGCTCTAACTGTGACCTGTTTTTATTCTGTACCCCGCTTCCCTGTTGCTCCCCCCGCTTGTTGTGCCCTGCTCTGTGCCCCTCTGTATCCTGTTTTTCTCTTTGTACCCCGCCCCCTATTCCCACGCTCCTGCCCGTGCCGCCCTCCCCCCGCGCCCTCTGGTCCACCTTCCCGCCACTGCACGCTGCGGCCACGCCCCCCCGCTGCCCCATTCGCCACCCCGCTCCCGCCCCCCAGCTGCTCCTCCCCCCCACTCCCACTTATATGGAGGCCGCGCAGCGGACGCACGCAGCGGGTTGCGCCGCTGGCGCGCCGAAGACACGCCTAAGGCAAGCCCGTCTGCGCCCGTCCGTGACCGGACCGCGCCCAGCGCCAGGACCCCTGGCCCCCGTCGACCTGAGCCCACACGACGGACATACGACGCCGCAACCCTCAACGCTCTCAAACCCGGCCGTAACCCCGCCTGCTACCAAGCCACCCCGAAACGCACCCACGGACCCTTCACCTGCCAATCCTGCAACTTCACCTGCCGCCGGACCCGCACCGCACCCGCCAAGCTGAACACCAGCAACAACCACCTCAAGTGCATCCTGCTCAACACCCGCTCAATCCACAGACACGCCGTCGAACTCTGGAACCTCCTCGACACAACATCACCAGATGTCGCCTTCCTCACAGAAACCTGGATGAACGCCTCGTCAGCGCCCGATATAGCCACAGCCATCCCGGACGGATACAAGATCTCCCGGAGCGACCACGTCAACCAGACTGGAGGAGGCATCGCCATCGTACACAAGAACACCATCCGCATCACGACCAACTCTGACGACACCTTCACCGCCGCCGAACACCTCCACTTCCAGATACACTCCGACCCCAAGACGACCCTCAGAGGCACCCTCATCTACAGACTTCATCAGCCCGCACGCACTTCTCTCCGCCGACTACATCCTCCTAGGGGACCTCAACTTCCACCTGGAGAACAACAAGGACTGCAACACCACCACCCTGCTGGACAACCTCGCCAACCTCGGACTCAAGCAGCTGGTGAACACCCCCACCCACTACGCCGGCCACACGCTTGACCCCGTCTTCTCTTCCAGCAAACACATCTCCTTCAGCCACTCTACCGGACTTCATTGGACTGACCACAGCTGCGTCCACTTCAGCTTCAGAAAAACCACGACCCACCACCACCCGCAACAGGTCCCTCGCCGGAGCTGGGGCAAAATCACCGCCGAGCAGCTCACCACCTCCCTCAGCCTGAACCCTCCCGCCAGCACAACAGACCCTAACGAAGCAGCCAGCAACCTCACACAGTGGCTGACCACCTGCACCGACGACCTCGCACCACTAAAGAACCCTCCCAGCGGACCTGGCAGCAAGAAAACCCCCTGGTTCACCGACGAACTCAAGGACTCCAAGAAGAACTGCCGCACCCTCGAGAAAGCCTGGCGCCATGACCAGACCACAGACAACATGACCGCCCTCAAACACGCCACCCGCAGGCACCACCAGCTGATCTGCACCACCAAGAAGACAGCATACAAAGAAAGACTGGACAGTAACGCCCACAACAGCAAGGAACTATTCAGCATTGTCAAAGAGCTCTCCACCCCCAGCGCCGGAAACAACGACATCACTCCTTCACAAGACCTCTGCGACTCACTCGCCTCGTTCTTCCACCGCAAGATCGACAACATACACAACAGCTTCTGCGCACCAACCACACTCCCAACCGCCGAACCAACGCCCCCCACCACCACCCTCTGCGCCTGGACCCCGGTCACCACCAAAGACACCACCCGCACGATGAACACCATCCACTCCGGATCACCTGCCGACCCCTGCCCCCACCACGTCTTCAACAAGGCCGACTCCATCATCGCACCCCAACTGCGGGACATCATCAACATATCCTTCCACACCGCCACCTTCCCGGAGAGCTGGAAGCACGTCGAGCTCGGCGCCCTCCTGAAGAAACCAACAGCCGACCCCACCGACCTCAAGAACTTCCGCCCCATCTCGCTCCTGCAATTTCCTGCCAAAGTCATCGAGAAGACCGTCAACAGACAGCTCGCCGCCTTCCTCAAGACGAACGGATCCCTCGACCCCTCGCAGTCCGGTTTTCGAGCCAACCACAGCACCGAGACCGCACTGATCACAGCCACCGATGACATCAGATCCCTGCTCGACAACGGGGAAACAGCGGCCCTCATCCTCCTGGTCCTCTCCGCAGCGTTCGACACTGTCTGCCACCGCACCCTAGTACAGCGCCTCAGCGACATCGGGATCCAAGAGAAGGCACTGAAGTGGATCATCTCGTTCCTCGCCGGAAGAACTCAGAGAGTCCGCCTCCCCCCATTCAGATCCGAGGCCACCGAAGTCATCTGCGGCGTACCACAGGGATCATCCCTCAGCCCGACCCTCTTCAACGTCTACATGAGCCCCCTCGCAGCCATCGCACGCCAACACAACCTCAACATCATCTCCTACGCCGACGACACCCAGCTGATCCTCTCCCTCACCAACGACCCCGCCACCGCCAGAACCAGCCTCCAGGAGGGGATGAAAGATGTCACCGAATGGATGAAGAACAGCCGCCTGAAACTGAACTCAGACAAGACGGAAGTCCTCATCCTGGGACCATCGCCCTCCGCCTGGGACGACTCCTGGTGGCCCCCTGCCCTGGGTGCCACTCCCAAGCCAATGGACCACGCACGCAACCTGGGCTTCATCCTGGACTCCTCCCTCTCGATGACCAGGCAAGTCAACGCCGTCTCCTCATCATGCTTCAACACCCTACGCATGCTCCGTAAGATCTTCCGATGGAACCCCACCAAAACCAGGAAGACGGTCACCCAGGCACTCGTCACCAGCCGACTGGATTACGGGAACGCCCTGTACGCAGAAACCACAGCCAAACTTCTGAAAAGACTCCAACGCATCCAGAACGCCTCCGCACGACTCGTCCTGGACATCCCCCGACACAGCCACATCTCCGGTCACCTGAGAGACCTGCACTGGCTCCCCGTCAGCAAGAGGATCACATTCAGACTCCTCATCCACGCACACAAGGCTCTCCACAACCTATGCTCCAAGTACCTCAACAACCGCCTGACCTTCTACACGCCCACCCGCCAGCTACGATCAACCAGCCTCGCCCTCGCCGCCGTACCACGCATCCGCAGAGCCACCACCGGAGGAAGGTCCTTCTCCTACCTGGCAGCCAAGACCTGGAACTCCCTCCCCATCCACCTTCGGCTGGCCAAGGACCATCTCTCCTTCAGGAAGCAACTCAAGACCTGGCTTTTCGAGCAGTAACGGACCCCTCTCCCCCAGCGCCTTGAGACCCTCCGGGTGAGTAGCGCGCTCTACAAATGCTATGATTGATTGATTGATTACGTGTTTAAAGGGGCCCTGATGTGACCAAAAACTCCAGGCGGCCCCCTGTTAAAGCAACAGGGATGCCGTCTCTCGTAAAGTCCTAGCGTCCCAGGGAAGAACTTGCCCAAAAGCAGTCTCCACTGGTAGCTATAGCTTTCTTTTAGTCGCCCCAAGATATAATTAGCCATTCTTGCCATATCAGTCTCAGGCACATGTCAGGCTCATCAGGTTACAGGTGGGGGTGACGTGGAGCAATGTCCATGGCAAGCAGCACTCCCCCACTTGCCTATGACAGCAGACTCGTACTTCATAGTCCCTGGGGGTCCCACTCACACCAGGATCAGCTTCATGGGAGGCTCTACTGCGGCACTGCCATCTTAAAGTCAGGCAACAGTCCTCACCACCATGGCTGCTCGTATCCAGCTCAGGATACCGACGGTGCCAATCAGCCCTGCCGCCACCAGGCTCTACTCTGGGCCTCTTCTCAAGATTTCAAGGGACTGCCATCCGAGCCAGTGTTGTGCCACTTAGTGCAGGTGAGTCACAGAGTCTTGAGCGGGAGCCGCTGTCACTTTGGTACCATGTCGCTGGGCCCCTTAATGTTGTTGTTGCTCCCTGGTGGTCTCCTCACCTCTTCGCTACACTCTGTTGGTGTCTGGGAGCTCAGGCAAGGCAACGTTTGCAGGAATTGCCCTGGTCACAGTCTGTACCGGTAGCTGAAACCACCCCCGAGAGGCCTCTACGCCACCACTGCTTACACCTGAGGCCACCTGTAAGCCTCCGTTATCCATCAGTCTAAGGGGTCAATGGGGTCCTCGTACGATGTCCCCCACTCTTGCCATGTCTTGATTTGCTTGGCAGCAGTGCGGGAGTCTATAAATGAGCAAATGCCTTGACTCTTGTTGTAGTGGAGCCCTCGTGGATCACGTCCACTCAGCCATCTTGGTTGGCCACACCCCCCTACATGTCCTACCTGTTAGTTATGCAGCATCCTGCCCTTAGGGCTACCTAGGGCCTCCCTTAGGGGGGACTTATGTGTAATAAAAGGAGATTTTAAGGCTTGGCAAGTGATTTTAAATGGCAAGTCCAAGTGGCAGCAAACTGCACACACAGGCCTTGCAATGGCAGGCCTGAGACAGGTTTGAAAGGCTACTTGTGTGGATGGCACAACCAGTGCTACAGGCCAACTAGTAGCATTTAGATGACAAGCTCTGGGTATATGGTATACCACTTCACAAGGGATTTATAAGTAAACTAAATAAGCCAATCATATCTACACCAATGTCATCATGTTTAGGGGAGAAGCACATGCACTTTAGCACTGGTCAGCAGTGGTAAAGTGCTGAGAGTCCTAAGGCCAACAAAAAGATACAGCAAAAAGAGGAGATAAGCAAACAAAACGTTTGGGTGGACACCATCCGATTGATGATAGGTTTAACTGAACCCAATTCACAGGGTTGATGGGGCACAATGAGAGAATGGAGAGGCTTTGCGTCTCGAAGTGGGAAGTCAGGCACTGGTCAGTAGAGGACAGTGCAGCATCACGATGCACGATAAGCCCAGTGAACCAGCTTCACAAATTGAAAAAAGCCTACAGTTTGCATAATGTATTTTCATCTCAGAGACATGTCCAAACAGAAGTAACCAGTAATCTGCCAGTTTGATTGTACACGTCTGTCAGTCGGGTGGGAACTTCTGAACCAAAATGGTGGAAGGGAGAGAAAACGTGTGCTCATCTCTCCACCATTCCTGTTAGTAGGGCTCGTCAGAACACCGAGTGATTACAACCACAGTGTCCTCTTTTGAATGATTTTTAACTTGCCCATTCTTAAGTCTGAAATGTTGCAGCACCATATCCCTTACTGTCTAGAAATAGTTGGCATAGTTTGTGAATCAGCGGCAGGCTGTTAAGCTGCTGCTCCAATGGGTGCTGTGCAAATTGTTTCAACCCTTCAAAGTGAACCAGAGCATCCTTTCATGTCTGTTCTCAAGTGCTGCGCCTTGGCACCGCCATAGTCAGCAGTGGCAGCACTTGAAGCATGGGGACTTCATACATTTGTACAGATTTCTTTTTTCGTCGGTTGCATTCCAGGCTCTACTCTTCCCATCCCCACTCTTTCCAACAAAGCCCTGCCGCGCTCTCCCAATAATCATGTACAATTCGGAGGTACAAGTCACAGGCAGTGTATTATTTTCATTCATTTGCAGAAGGCTTTCTCCTCTTGTTGTCAATCTCTTCCCATGGCTCTCACCCAAATGTCATTTTCCCCCACTATTTGTGTTCAGCCTGCAGAAAAAGGCAAGAATCGAGATTATTTTGTCTTCATTTCAATTTGGTAGTTTAACAAAGCTGCTTCCTATGAATGTCAATGATGAAGCAGGGAAGCGTTGCAACTTTATAAATGATTTTCAATGCAGATGAGTAAGTGATGTTTCAAAACTTCTATCGACCCATCTGTGTAACTGAAAAGTAGTGACTTTTATAAATCAACATCTTTCAACAGTTGTACAATATCGACGAGAAATCACTGTATCATTTTCAAGATCTAAATGGGAGGAGCGTGCATGTATTTGATATATGTATAGAGGGAATCTAGCTGTAAAACAGCCAAGCGCTGCACAGAGTCGCAGACACAGAACTAACTTAAGACAAAATCCTAAACTTACTACATTTTGGTATTCACAGAAGGCACTTACTCATTTCGGTATTCACAGAAGTTAGGACTCCTAACTTTAGGACTCCTAAATGCCTTCTGTGAATACCGAAAGTCTTAAAGTTAGGATTTTTCTCAGTTTAGGAGTAGTAAAGTTAGAACTCCTAACTTCTGTGAATACCGAAATGAGTAAGCGCCTTCTGTAAATACCCAAATGGTAGTAAGTTTAGGATTTTGTCTTAAGTTAGTTCTGTGAATCGGGCCCAGAGACACTGAGCCAGACCCTGAATGGCAGGCTGTGTTCTTGGAATGGAAGTGAACTTTTGTTACCTTGTCGTTGAGTGTTCTACGTATGAATGTTGGATACACAAGAAATAGCAGCACCAATAGGTTTCACTGTCAGACAAGTGTCAAGCCCAGGAAGAATTTCCTTTACACCATCATAACCTCACATCATTTCCAGAATTTCACTTTTAGGATGTGACGACTACTGCCCAAGGCTACACCATTGCACAACGTTGCGTATACAAGATGTCTTTCAGGAAAAGAGCAATAACGCTTTACTAAATGTTAGTATCAGTTGCTTTAATACAGAGAGCCAATAATCGATTTGAAATTCATTGTGAGTTGAATTTTTACCTTAGCAGACCATTTTCACACAAAATACCTCTTTATAAGCATTATTATTATATTTATGATTTATTTGTTTTTTACCGGGGAAGCTACATAGAGTAGGAGGTTACTATGCACACATTATCAACTTCCTTTTGCTGTCTTCAAAATTCCTCCCAGTTTGTTGAGACATTGGTCATTTTGTATTTGGATTCTGGAGAGAAAACATAACTCCTCCTTTACCTGCAATCTCTGATGCATTATCCACCCTTCGAGTATGCATTTTTGTGAGAAGTGACTTTAGTGCAGTACTTTGAAAATTCTTGATATTTGAAGAAGGACAGGCCCCACCATTTTCTTCTTCTTTTGATTTGTTTCTAATTTTTTGTTTGTTGCAAGATGGCCTGGAGTTTGGAGTAGGGGGTGCAGGGCAGGACCATGTGGCGATAAACTTTTAAAGTGTAAGGACAGTGAACATTTTGAGATGGTGGAAGCTAGGGGTTATATTTCCTTCTTTTCCTTGTGCTCTTGTCGAGAATTGTGATTATGCTCTGGTGTTTTACAGTAGTGGCTCGTGGTGGAAGTGCTGCGGGGCGGTGGGGTGGGGCGGGGTAATGTGGTAGGGTGGGGGGAAGTAAACTCCGCCATTTATGTTGCAGCGCGCCCAATGTAATTCTTTTTATTTATTTATTTATGTACTTACCTCCTGTTGGCCGTATGCCAGAGTTTACTTTTTTTACACGTGTTGCATAGATTGTACACTGTTCTTAGTAGATACTTTTTAATACTCTGTGGTGTATTTCTCTTAAGAATTTTGCTGTTTGAAACAGTGTAATACAGAGCAAACTCTCTCCATAGAGTAAACGCTGTGTACAGTACCCATTTTTCCACTCATATCACTGGCATTTCTCAATGTATGTTCAGTGACTGTGAGGGTTTGGATACAGATAAAAGCTGTCTGTAGTAGGGAATTCATTTTGTAACAGACATTAAGGAGTCCATTAGGATGGCAGGCGGACTTCAGTCTGCCCGCCACCCTAGTGGTGCTGGGACTGGCCGACAGTGGTGCGGCAGTCCCTCACTGCCAATTAGGATGCGACCGCCACCGTGGCAGTCGCATCCCGCATATTCAACATTGTGGCGGGCGGTGCTGTAAGCAGCACTCGCCATAATGTTGAATATGCATTTTGTGCGTTGGCATGCACAATGTGACAGGGACCGCGAAGTGCCTGCCACCTTGTGCATGCCAATGTAGGGGAGTACCATGGGTACCCCCAAGTGCAGCCTCCCACCCCCCACCCACCCAGGGGCCAACAACGGGCCCCCAAAGTAAATACCACATGCCTTTAAATGGCGGAGTCTCCGCCATGGAAAGGCATTTTACTGCACACATCATAATATGCATGGCACCATATTATGGGCCTTTTCCGCCCGGTAGGCAATCATGACGATTGCCTACTGGCGGAAAAGGGACGGACGGTCTTTCCGTCCGCCGCAGTACCCCCCGCCATGCAAATGTGGCTGGGGGTAAAAGGCCGTACGGCAGGGTGTTTTGGCGGGTGGATCACCACCGCCGGTTGGGTAGTGACGACCTGCCCGCCATGCTAATAGGCCCCTAAGTATCTTGAGGAACTTGACATTCTCTGAACACTTGCATACATATTTAACACAGTGTCCAAAGAGGGTTTCCCATATATCTGTGGTTGATTGTTAATATGAACAAGGCCCCCTGTGAAGTGTAGGGTTTAGTGTCTATGTTGCACATAAAAGGTTTGCTACACGAAGGGAGTTGTATCTGTGATGGCATTAATGATATTTTATATTATTCTGGATATTGTGTACTTACTTTAAGGCCTCTAATGTCAGGTCTAGTTTATAGAGTAATATGTACAAAAGAGGCTTGGATGATGTCATCAATAATGTCATCAATGATGACATTTGAGATGTCATAAATTATGTCATAGAACATGCCACAAGTGATGTAAAATGTGAGATCATGATTAGTGCATGTAGGGGGTGCAGGTTATAGTTGGCTCTGCTAACTATAACTCTTGAATTTCTGCATTTTGTTCAAGTTAAAAACATTAATGTTGCCACTGATATATTTACCTAACTATAACGTTACTTTAAACTTTGGTTTTGCAGTGAATTTCAGATTTTTTAAAATTTAAAACAGAAACAGATTTCTTTTATTACACTTCAATATATTGTTACCTGGACCGCAGGGATTTGGCTGGCCAAGCCCTGTTGCCAACCCACCCAGAGGCAGCCAACTCCTCCGCCGGCAGCCAAAACCATGCTGCACATGGCCTTTCATAGCATGGCATGGGATTAGCACCAGGGCCTATCTTCTCAGATGGGAGCAAACACATGTTTCCTCACAATCAATAGTTCAGGCAGGGAAACTACTTTTTCACGGGGTGGGCTCCCTGGGACACAGTTTGTGAGCCTCTCTCCCTTTTCTTTGTAGTGACAGCCATTGGGGATAGGATCCCCAGGGCCTTTTAAAATCACAAATAGCACAATATACAGATCAAGATCTCGCTTCCTGCCAAATTTGGTGTAATTCCTTTCAGCAGATTTTGCAGTAACGCTTCTTAAAGAAGTCTATGGAAAATGCATGGGGATTTCACTTTTCGGGACACACTTTATTCTCGCCTCCCACTTGATGGATCAACCCAAAACTTTCTATGCACAAACTAGACAAAAAAATGCACGTTTTAGGAAAGTTTTGTGAAGATTCGTCAAACAGTGTCAGAGTTATTAGCAACACAAAAAGCACATTTCCTATGAAAACTCTGACCTAGCCATAACTACCCAGTGGCAACCGCCACTGGGTAATCTATCTATCCATCTATCTATCTATCTATCTATCTATCTATCTATCTATCTATCTATCTATCTATCTATCTATCTATCTATCTATCTATCTATCTATCTATCTATCTATCTATCTATCTATCTATCTATCTATCTATCTATCTATCTATCTATCTATCTATCTATCTATCTATCTATCTATCTATTGATATATCTATATATATGGACTGCTGATGACATCACATATTACATCACTCATGACATGATCAATGACATCACTGATGACATCACTCATGACATGATCAATGACATCACTGATGACATCACTGGTGCAGAAAGAAACAATGGAAGTGCAGAAATAGGCAAGAGAAGTGCAGAAAGAAGCAACAGAGGTGCATAAAGAGGCAAGAGGGGTGCAGAAAGAGGCAAGAGAAGTGCAGAAAGAACCAACAGAGGCGCAGAAAGAGGTAAGAGAGGTGCAGAAAGAGGGAAGAGGGATGGAGAAAGGGGCAAGAGTGGTGCAGAAAGAAGCAAGAGAGGTGCAGAAAGAAGCAATAGAGGTGCAGAAAGATGCAAGAAAAGTGCAGAAAGACGCAAGAGAGGCACAGAAAGAAGCAAGAGAGGTTTGTCCACCATTAGTACCAATTTAACACCCACATTTAGCAATAAGTAACAGGTGACCATTACAGCTTCCACCACGCTGTAATACATGTCGCTGCATTTTTGGTAACGTTTGAGCAAGCATTGCCTGACTTTGAATAGTGGACACTACACGCATGCGCGCTATACGTATACGCGTCTAACGCATATGCGTTAGTTATTCTATATGTCTGCCACACACAAGCAGGGAGGAGAGCTAAAGGCACATATGCTCTCATCCCACGGGACACGGTCATTCCCTTCTGAACCATGTCCATTGACCAGGGAGGGAGTTTCTCATAGCGGCATCGCGCTATGGAGAATGGAAGCAGTAACCTCAGTTCCTTAGAAACATCCTTGACGAGGCAACCAGGCACCATCTTACGATGACAACGGATCTCTTCCAGGTATCACCAATTTAATACTAATTAACGACAATCACGTATTTGGGGGCACTATATAAGACTGCTCCCTTCCCACCACCATTCATCAACGGGGAGGCAAAGCAGACAGCTGTAGGATACACTGCGGAAGGTGCTGAAAAAGATAGTAAGAGTGTGTATGTTATATGTATGGATGCAAGAGGGTACTTAAACGTGCTGGTGCAGGTTAAACCCCTCTACCACCCCTGGAGGGCACCAGCTTTTAGCGTGTACCTGTGTGTTTTTACCATATATCGTGGACCTGATTTACCAACACCAGGCTATGATATTGTGTTTCTTTTTCCAGAATGTCAAAGTAGGGCCTACCCCACTCGACCTCCCATGGAGAAAGTAGGATACTCACCTAGGGTAAGCAAAGAGAGACAATCTCTCTCCTTCACAAGTGTTAACACGTATGAATGACACGTGTTTTGCACTTAGAAACCACCACACACGCTCTAAAGTGTGGTGATGAATGCTATTTTGGGTTACAACAAACAGAAATCTCCATATTCTGTGTGTGTTTGTCTTTTTTTCTACAGGCATTTTCTTTGGAGTACTATACCGACTAGGATAGTGATATTTACACAACCCCCCTTTAGTGGTTGATCTTTATGTATTCACTTTCCATATAAAGATGGAGCCCTTTAGATACATGGTCCTGATGAATGCTATGTACCCTTCGGGGACCCTTAGCAGAAACATGTTGACCACATCCAACACGGTGAAGGGATAATCAGTTCCCAAATCACCGCTCACTTCACAGTTGCCCAATTAATTAAAAGTAAGCCTTTACGACAACTGTAATGTTTTTTAAATCACTTTCACTATTCACGGGCCCCCACTTAGTTTAGAAATGCATGCCTGTTGTCAGGTGTATGCCCGCTCTCTATCAAACCGAGTTTTTAGAGGGCGAGGATGGCCTATGATGAGGCATGACACCAGGTGGTGTGTGAGGCCAGTCCTTCACTTTTTGTGAGATGCCCCCACTTCACGTGCATCTCTAAAAGTTCTGTAGTAATCCCTACTTAGCGCAGCCTCATTTGTGTCTACATTAATTGATTAAAGGCATCTGAACTTGATTGCCATTGTTTAAAATATCGACAACCACACTGATCAACCATCTATGGAAACTCATTCATACTCAGAGTTTTGATTAACCTGCTTTCTACGTCTGGTTTTGTGGCCCACAACTCATTTGCACTCAGAGCCATGGCTAACTTGTTCTTTAGCTTCTATTTTTGAGGATCAGTACTTTCTGAGCACAAACTTATATGAACTTGAACTCCCACCTTTTTCAAGCTTAATCTTAATGTGTGTGTATTTACATTGCTTTGTAATGGTTTCAATTATCAATATAATAAACATGATTTGATTTGATATTCACTTCTGGCTTTGCCTCTATGTGGACGCTAATCTCTAAGGTTTGGAATTTCTTTACACTTAGGCCGAGAGTGGACCACATTGCAAACTGCATAGTTTGCAGCAGATCAGTGCATCTTAGGAAGACATGGGAACTTTATTTTACCAATGGCAATTTGAGGCATATGGAAAGCCAACGTCCAGTCCTGAAGTGAATAGTAAAGTGATAGCTGCTGCTGAGAGATAGGACCCTGACCAGATAGTAGGAGATGCTGGTGATAAAGAAATTGTACATACCAGGGGGGTTTGCCCCTAACCTTCTCAAGTTTAAAGCAAAAATATTACAAAACATATAGCTGACTTACGAGGGATAAATTGTACCTGTTTTATATATATCAACAATAGTGCCTTAATTATTACTGGAACATCCTATTATTTGCTTTCGCATCGTTCATCTTTCGTATTATAGGTCATTCCAAAACTCAACCAGAAAATGATTGTGTTCCCAATATTTTAATGATAGTATTTACATCTTTAATCTTGATTATTTTATACAACAAAGTACATAATGTTCATACACTGCCCTTATAAATGCAAATCAGTTTACAACAGAAATGAGTGGCCCAAACATCTGCTTTGTGCTATTGGGTCCATCTAACAAGGTAATCCACTATTGGAGTGCCAATCAACCAAGAACTACAATCAACCAACAATGCCCAATATCAAAGAAAGGATGAAGGCATTGTCATGAGAAGCATCCCTAACTCTCATAGGGTGTACTCATTACCAGCAGAGCCCCATTCGCCAGTACAAGTCTGCGCCAAAACATCATGTTGGTTCAATTCATGTGAAAGTGTATAAGGAGAGATTTTGCTGCATTCTGATACATCCAGTAAAGTAGATTACCAATGCATACTTTTGGCATGATTTGCTTTAGCTATCAAGAGCTATTTGAAATAAATGCTAAAGATACAACACCTGGGCAAATATTACCATGCCAAAGGCCAACAGTGTTAGAAAGAGTGGACAGAAGAAGTATGCCCTCACAGTGTAGCTACACGGGGACCTCTTTTTGGTTTTATTAAACATATGTGCGTCTTTAATGAACAAAACATGGTAAATGAGTGTAATTCTAGTTGACACTAGAGTAGTGAGATGCCATTATGATAGTTTTTATGGGGGGAGGTGCGAATGATGGAATCCGGATATACCAAATGAGCTATGTGCTCTCTAAGGTTAGGTGATCGATTTCTCAGTCTCTCAAAGCTGTGCCGAATGGCGAGAAGGATGCTTCGAATTTGTTTTTTAGGTAAATGTGTTTGTAACATTTGGTGAGCTTTCAAGTTTGTAAGAAGTTAAAGTAATAATCAATAATGCCTTGACTAAATATGATCAATGCAGATTTATAGTTAGTTCTTGTGGCCTTCACTCAGGTAAACCCAAGGAGATGATGGACGGAGATCTGAAACTTTTCAGACACTCACCCCCAGACACAGATCTGGGTTGAATCCATCATCATTCTTTAGCTCACTTCACCACCTCAGTTTAGACCCAGCTATATGCAAATCAGTCTTGACCCTGTGCCTCATGGGAATAGTTCAGCTCGAACTGCCAAGCCAGGTCTTTCCTAAACTGGAAACAAGCATCCTGGGACCGGTTTCTGGGTAACACCCTTCATCAGCCAGGCTAGCTTGAATTTAGTGGCAAAGTGAGCAAGGGACCCATGTCTGGCCATACCCTGTCAAATTAGGGCGAACAAAGCAAACACAAGAAGATGGTGGACGGAGTGCTGAAACTTTTCAGACACTCACCCCCAGACACAGATCTGGGTTGAATCCATCATCATTCTTTAGCTCACTTCGCCACCTCAGTTCAGACCCAGCTATATGCAAATCAGTCTTGACCCTGTGCCTCATGGGAATAGTCCAGCTCGAACTGCCAAGCCAGGTCTTTCCTGAACTGGAAACAAGCATCCTGGGACCGGTTTCTGGGTAACACCCTTCATCAGCCAGGCTAGCTTGAATCCAGTGGCAAAGTGAGCAAGGGACCCACGTCTGGCCATACCCTGTCAAATTAGGGCGAACAAAGCAAACACAAGAAGATGGTGGACGGAGCGCTGAAACTTTTCAGACATTCACCCCAGTCACAGATCTGGGTTGAATCCATCATCATTCTTTAGCTCACTTCGCCACCTCAGTTCAGACCCAGCTATGTGCAAATCAGTCTTGACCCTGTGCCTCATGGGAACAGTCCAGCCTGAACTGCCAAGCCAAGTCTTCCCTGTACTAGGGTGAATGTATGACATTGTTCTGCATTATGTCCATCAATTGTTCTTTTTGCATTTGTCACCCCGAGTGGGATGGGTATGCCCAGACGTGGGTTCCGTGCTCTCCATGCCACATAAGTCAAGCTATTCTGGCTGATTAGGGCTGAAAGCCTGAAACCAGTCCTAGGATGCTTGTTTCCAGTCCAGGGAGGACCTGGCCTGGCAGTTCAGCTGAACTGTTCCCATTGGGAGCAGGGTCAAGATTTGCACACGGGGTCAAAACTAGAATAGCATGGTGAGCAAAAAAACAATGGATTTAGGCCCAAATCTCTGTACTGGGGTGAATGTATGACATTGTTCTGCATTCTGTCCATCAATTGTTGTTTTTGCCTTCACTCAGGTGTCTGTTCTATAGTCAGAAATGCCTTGGGCTAGTGAAAGTTGGACAACTGTCAGATGATGAGATGCGTGGGCAGGTCTAGGCTTGTGAATAAAAAAAGGATGGAACGAAACCTGGCTATCTCCTTGTGAGCTTGGGTTTATAGGGAGACAGGCTGACTGCCTGTACTGCCCAGGGGAACTAGACAGAGTCTACTGAGGTTGTTAACATCTATTTTGAGGCCAGTCATGTATTTCCTTCGAGCAAAACTTTTCGCTCAGTTGGACGTGATAACATTTTTACTACGAGGTACTAGAACGGGGACGTTCATACATGGTAACTGTTTATTTTTTAAACAGAAAGAGCTGCCAGGGATGAAAAACATTTCTGAAGACTGTTACAATCTACCATACTCTAAACAGTGATTACTTCAGAGCAAGTTATGTTGGTGCATTGTGTGCGAACATTGTGTGCTGGCTAAGAGCAGACACTGCTAAGCCTAAAGCATATCACAGTCCAGCACTAATGTTACCGAGTTGTGTGTTGTGCTGAGTGAATATAGAGCATGCAGTTTGTGCTTATTAACGTTATATTCCAGTGACTGGAAGCCCTATCAATGTAGAGTGTTATTTGTAATTAGAATATTTTTTTTGATGTAAGATCAACATTCAAAATTTTAAACATAAACAATTTGGACTACTGTTAGCCCTGTTCAATGATTTAGATGTGATATAATCCAAGAGTAATAATGCAAATAAGAGTTTAAATATTTCTATATCTCTTTGCTACTCATTTTTAAATAGTACAAGGAGTTATATCTCAAGCTCACCATCACTGCCCAGCACCACCAGTACAGCACACAGAAATAGGAATTATCCACTCCTGTATAATCACATATCACGTTGGGTTTACCACTGTTGGCGGACCGATGGCTCCTCTGTGCCTTAGGTAGAAGTTGTGAAAGACAATAGGTCTAATTACAGCCTTACCGTATGCTAGTGAAATCAGTTTCTTGTCTACTCACCCATCCAGGAGGTTAGTCTCCAGAGGGGTGTCTACTTGTGATTCCTCTTCTATTGATACACATTCCTTAAGGGTGTGGCGTAGTCTTGCATAATTTAGTCACTGATTGTCTGACATCTGGTATTCTTTCCGTAAGTGAGAAAAGGGGACCACTCCTTTGGCGTCTCAGACATCCGCCAAGTTAGATAAACCAATTGCATCCCAACCTTAAAATCCCTGTGTTACCGGCTCTACCATAAGTCTGGAGCCCTCCCATATTGGTGTTTTGTGAGTCAGTTGGTGCTGCCAGCCCATTTCCTTGTTAAGTGCTTCCATATGTGCACTACTGTCTGCGTCTCTGTACACAATGTAGGTTATATTTTACCTCCGTACAGTGGGTAAAAGTAGCTTTCCCCTCCCATTTCCGCCCTATCTTGTTTAAATTCCGGGTACCCCAAGTCTGTGTAAGTCCAGTCATTCACCACACTTACTTGTGTGGCCTCATCATATTTTCATGTGTTTGGCAGTGCAATACCCCCCTTGTATTTTGACTGTTGGCAAACTCTTTGGGCTATCCGGGGTTGTCCTGATGCCCGAGCAGAGTCCGGACCAGTGTATCTAGCCTGGCAATGATTCCCTCCTGGACCTGTATAAGCTGTTTTGAAGAATATATGAAAATATTGGGAGAACCTCAATTTTGCGCATTGCCGCTTTACCCCCCAACAATGAAATTGGTTGCATTAGTAATGCTTTACTTCCGGTTCTAATCTTTTGAGTTGGGGTTTGAGGTTGGCCTCATAGAATGTATCTGGAGGTTGGTTTATCCAGAGCCCCAGGTATTTGAATCATGTTTCCACCCTTAATGGTAGGGGAAGTATGCCCTCCCAACCATGCCCCCCATCGGAAACAGCAGCAACTTGTCCCATTTGATGGCAAATCAGGAGTATTTCCCAAAAATGCAGAAGATCTCTCCTAGTCTGTCTAGGGATTGATTGGCATTTGTCAGATAAAGTAAAATATCATCTGCGTAAAGTGAGATAGTTTCATCTTCACCCCCTCCTCCAGGTCATTCCCACACCTGTGCATTGACTCGTACCCACTGTGCACGGACCTCTATAGCCAGTGCAAACAGCATTAGCAAGAGCGGACATCCTTGCCTCGCACCCCTGCATATGATGAATTCCCTAAACGTGTAGCCATTAACCCTCACACATGCCGTACAATGGCCATGTAGGAGTCTAACCCATCTGACAAGTTTAGGGTGAAATCACAATTTTAGACATAATCCCGAAAAGGTAGGTACAGTTGGCTGAATTGAATGTCTTGTTCGCGTCCAGGAAAGCAATCACTTTCCCTATCAGTATTCTATGGCCAAACCACAGGTTATTATGTAACCTCCTTAAATTCAGTTTGGTTGAGCGGCCCACTATAAATCTGTTTTGGTCCAGGTGTACCAGCTCCTGCATTGCTCCCCTCAATCTATTCGCTAAGATTTTCCAGTATCTTCACATATGCATTTAGCAGTGATATGTGTCTATATGAGTCATGCCTATCTGCTAGTTTACCTTCCTTCGGAATCAGAATACCTATTGCAGCACGCATATCATCTGGATGTTTCCCATCATAAAAGACCTTCTTATATGCTGTGTGGAGCGGAACTACCGTCCATCTCCTTAGTTTATTAAATAACTCAATTGAGAAGCCATCCAGTCCTGGGGCCTTTCAGGATTGCATTTGACTCATCGCTGTGGAGACCTCATCAACTGTGACGTCCTGCCCCAGGTCTACCTCCTTGCCCACTCCTTGGCTTCCCACAGGACAATCTTGTATGACGTTTAGCACCACCTGCTGAGGGGCACACAAGTGGGATGTATAAAAGACTCCAAATACCTGGCAAACTCGTCTGCAATTTTATCAGTACCATTCACCTCGTCTCCGGAGCCTGTCTTCTGTGTTCACCTCCCTGATTGCCATGCTCTCTCTCTCCATACGCCGAAGCCATGCTAACAGTTTATCCATCTTGATCACCCTTCATATATGTGATTTTGCTTCACTAAGTAGGATGTTTTTGCCTCATGCTTAGTTACTGCCTGGTACTCCATTCTTTTGAGTACCATAGCCATTTTGCCAGAAGTGGACAAGTTGTCTGTGTTTTCCTTATCTAGCTTGTGTAGTTCTTCTTCTACTGTGTTTAACCTGACACATCTCTCCCTTCTGTCGACAAAATATTAGCCTTGTGTATCTGTCCAGGTGCATGTTGTGTGGAATGGGAGTGTTCGCCTTATCAAAATCATTAAGCCTCAGGATCCTGAGGTGTACTATGTGTAGAGCAAACACAAGGAGATGATGTACAGAGTGCTGAACATTGCAAACACTCACCCCCAGTAACAGATCTGGGTTGAATCCATCATCATTTTTTAGCTCACTTTACCACCCCTGTTCAGACACAGCTATATGTAAATCAGTCTTGACCCTGTGCCTCATGGGAACAGTCCAGACCGAACTGCCAAGCCATGTCTTCCCTGGACTGGAATCAAGCATCCTGGGACGGGTTTCAGGCTAACAGCCCTCATCAGCCAGGCTAGCTTGAATTCAGTGGCAAAGTGAGCAAGCGGTCACGTCTGGGCATACCCTGCCAACTTAGGGCGAACAAAGCAAACACAAGGAGATGATGGACGGAGTGCTGAACATTGCAAACACTCACCCCCAGTAACAGATCTGGGTTGAATCCATCATCGTTCTTTAGTTCACTTTGCCACCCCAGTTCAGGCACCGCTATATGCAAATCAGTCTTGACCCTGTGCCTCATGGGAACAGTCCAGACCGAACTGCCAAGCCGTGTCTTCCCTGGACCGGAAACAAGCATCCTGGGGCAGGTTTTGGGCTAACAGCCCTCATCAGCCTGGCTAGCTTGAATCCAGTGGCAAAGTGAGCAAGGGACCCACGTCTGGACATACCCTGCCAACTTAGGGCAAAAAAAGCAAACACAAGGTCTACCTATGTGTACCCTGCTAGCCTATACCTCCCATGCCCCATACTACTGTGTTGCATGTCGATTAGGTGTGTCTCTTGCAGGTATGCAATGTCAGCAGTAATTCCATTGAGGGGCCTCTGCACGTCTTTTAACTTTAGTCCCCAGGCCATTAACATTCCATGATCAAAATGTCAGAGAGTGTGTGTGTCTCACGGTGTAAACTAATGATTCTCCTGGTGTCTTGACTCGGCCTCTTGTGTGTGGCCTATGTGACTGACCCCTATGCATGTATATTTGCTGTTGATAACTTCCCTCAAACCAACCCCCTCCCTACCTCACAGTGCAGTGATTCTAAAATGAACCCCTCCCCCAATTCAGGGTATGTTTGGATCCAAACCTGAACGTTTACAACTAGGTTATGCTATTTCCACTGTGCCTCGGTCTGGATCTCGTGTGCAGCAGTTCACTCAACAGTGTTCCACAATGGGTCGTCTCTTGTATTCAAGTCGTGTACCAACCAACGCCCCCGGTCCCTCTTGTCCGAGGCCTTGATCATCCTTACCATACCCTGCCATTGATTATGGTCTGCGTTACCCCAGGTAGTCTGCTGTCATGGGAGCCACCTGTGGCAACTGGTCTTTCTCTGTGTCGTGTTCTGTTTCTGTGCACTCTGGGATACTGTTCCCTCCTCCAAGGCGAGGGACCTTCCCTTATTAGGGTTGAGAACTGCTGTGTGCTGCTGTACTTCCTTGATGGTTTGTTCCAGCGCTGCCTTCATCTGGGCCTTTGTGGGGAGGGGACAGTTTGCTTCATTCCTCCTTTGTGCTCTTCCTTGCTTTGGACACATGAGTCCAGCCCTTCTCCCTCTTCCCTCAGACAGAGGCCTTTGTTTTCAAGCCACGACCAGGCTTCCCATGCAATGAGGAAAAAATTAACTTTCCCCTTGTGCTCCATTCTCAGTTTACTGGGTACAAAAGTGAATACCTAAGTTCATGTTGTAGTAATACCTTCTTGACCTGTATAAAGCAACATTGTTGATTCTTTACAGGTTCATGTAGTTCGGGTACAGGTGTACCTCATGTCCATCTATCCACCTTGGGAAGTGTTTTCTCTCTGTCTGCAGAAGTATGTCCCTATCCCAGAAGTTAATTAGCCTTGCTAAGATCGGGCAAGGGTTCGCCCCTTTTGTGGTTACAACAGGACCATGTGCGCTCTTTCCATTGACATAATCTGGACGGTTTCCCCTGGAGCACTGTCTTGTCCAGCCATTCCTCCACAAACAGTTCAATGTTTGGCCCCTCTGATTTTTCAGGTATTCCTGTTATTCTGAAATTGTGGCGGCAGAACCAGCCTTTAGTTTCATTCATTCTATGAGCCAGATATCTCAACCCCTTTTCCATGTTTGCGCTTTTCTTTGTGAGGTCCCTTACCGCCGGCAAGGCACTGCCCATTTGGTGCTCCTTTTCATTGACACAATCTGTCAGTTTCCCATGGTCGTCATGTAGGAGCCCCACCTCGTTCACTACAGCTGCTATTTGTGTATCCAGCCTTTAAAGCACACTTTATAGTATCCAGCCTTTAAAACACACAAGCACTCCAGCTTCACATACTGATGCAGAGAGAGCAGAGTCAAAAGATCCCAACATCCTCAGAGTTCTCGATTTTCATCAACTCTTAGACTTTCCACCTGTATTTTATGAGGAGGTCACTAAACATCTCTTGGCCACTAAAACCGGATCGCCATTGGATCTGTGTCATCCTAAGATAGTGCAAACAGTGGCAGAGACAGTTGCATGTCAACTCACGTACATATTCAATCTAGCCCTCAAAATTGGAATATTTTCCAAAATCTGGAAAAGACCTCTATTTTACCACTGTTAAAAAAAATCCAACTTAGACAAAACAGAGCCAAGTAACTATTGTCCAATCTCCTGCCTGTCCTTACCAGCAAAACTTGTTGAAAAGCATATGAACCAAGAATTAATTAGTTTCATCGACACTAACCACAGTCTGGACTCAACGCAGTACGACTTCCAGAGTGAGCACAGTACAGAGCGTGCACTGATCACTGCGTCAGAAGAAATTAGATGTTCAGTAGATAATGGAGGCATGGCCACCGTGATTCTTCTGGATCTTTCGGCAGCATTCGATACGGTAGATCACAGCCTCTTGATAAATTGCCTCCAAGAAATAGGAAAAGCAGGCGCAGCCCTTTCAATTTTCAAATCTTTTCTGGCAGATCGAGAGCAAGTAGTGGAAGTGGATGGCTTTAGGTTGCATAGCTGCAAGCTCTCATGCGGGGTCCCACATGATTCTTCCTTGAGCCCAACCCTTTTTAATGTGTATGTTACCCAGCTAGCCAGACTGATTAAATCCTACGGTATTGCTATGGTGTCATATGCGGATGACACACAGATCATTGTCTCCATTTCAAATAATATTAAGGACACAGCCCTCAACTTTCAAGCCTGTATGCAACATGTGAGCAGATGGATGTCAGAGAACTGCCTCCACCTATACAGTGATGTGGCCGTATCCTTCTACTCCCCCATCGACGATGTCAGCTGCTGTTTGTCCCCCCCAGCCCCCGTTGATTGGGTCACTGATGTAGGCACAAGAAGCTCCCTCTTGGTCTTCCTGGCTAGTAGGCTTCATGGCCGCCCTCCCTCACTTTTCATTGGCAGGGCCTGTGGGGAGTGTTGGGGTCTGTTGCTGCGCCTTCGCCCCTCTGTAGCCAACACCTCGTTCTCCCCTTCTGAATGGCAGGGCCTGCCATGCTGCCTACTCGAGCTTGCCTCTCACCTCAGGATCATCAGGTCTGTCCGATGCCGACTAATGGGAGGGACTACCGCACCTCTGCCACAAGCCCCCCGTGTCGGATCTGCACTTCTGCTCTGCTTCACATCCCTGAGGCTCTGTGGAGAGGTGGGTGGAGTAGGAGGAGGAGAGGCAAGTCCTCTCATCTGGTGGGCTCCGTTCATATCTCTGCTGGGATGCCGCATCCTTCACTCGACGCTCCTGCGACGTCTCTGGCAGGCGCCATTTTGTGCACCAGGTCGATCGCAGTGCCAGGGCCTTTCTCCACCTTCAATGGCCTCAGGATGGGGAAAAGTGACCACTCATGGGCTCTGGGTGTTGTTCCTGCCACCTGCAGGATCGGTCACTGGCTAAAATCTGGATTTTTAAGGTCTCCTAGCTGGAGAGCCCGGGAGCTCCGAGTTTTGCATCATATCAAATAGACACTCACTCCACGCCCCTAGTAGTAGTAATGGTATTCATGTAGGTTGTATGTGTGTCTAAATGGGGGATGAGTGTTTTCCTGAATGATCTGCAGTGCTAAACAGAAGGAAGGGTGTGGACGTTCTGTATGACTTAAATGTGGATTGCATGAAAGGTCCAGTATTTGGAAGGTAGAGGGATATTGGAAGGCTGGTGTAGGCTACATTGCAATAGTCTAATTATGGGATCCATGGAAAGACTGATGAAAGTTCATGCCCTGGCAAATGCCTCCATTTGAGGGTTGAAGTATAGTCTGAGGTTTCTGACCTGTTGTGTGGGCACAGGGAGGTTCAGACTTTTGGGTCATTCCAAAGGACAACTCAAGACCCACGCCTCGCACACTCAGGAGATTGGTCTTTTCCCCATGTTATGAACACAATAGAGATAAATTGTTTGTGTTTAAATGGAGCTGCAAAAGTCTGTGCTCATACACATGAGGTCTTTGGACAAACATCAGTGATTTCCCAGAAATTTTCCTGTCAGTCACCTGGCTCCAGTGCTCCTTCTTTGTTGAATGTTAAAATGTAAAATAAATTTACACGTACACCGATTGGTTTCTTGGCACTGTTTGTAGGAATAGAATGAGCCCTGGTACTCATTCATAGGCCAGACGAAACTTGAGAAGTCTCCTACATCTTGCGAGATCGGTGCAGGATCTAATGTCAAGTGGAAGGATATTCCAAAATCTAGGCGCAAGCAAAGCGAATCTGCATCCACCTAGTCGCTTCACTCTGTAGGGAGGTATGACCAAAAGGTGCAAATGGCCTGACCGCAGATTGCGGGTGGGTATGTGTCTTTGAGGAAGGCTGGAGATACATTTTGGACTGGTGTCATGCAAGGATTTAAAGATGAGGCAGCCGATCTTGAAGGCACACCATTGTTGTAAAGGAAGCCAGTGCAGCTTCCTCATCAAAGGGAAGACATGTTGCCATCTTGGCTAATGGAAAATCAACCTAGCTGCCTGATTCTGCACAAGTTGTAGCCTTTTAACTAGAGATAATGGAAGTCCAAAGTACAGATAGTTGGCATAGTCAATGTGTGATATCACCGTGCTAGGACAACCTGCACCAGTGCTTCCCTAGTGAGGAGTCTACTGATTTTCCTTATCTTTCTTAACTGGAGAAAACAAGTGGAGATTACCAATCCAATCTGAGTTTTTGTAGTGGGGTCACCATTAATTGTGACCCCGAGGCTCTTAGTGGAGGGGGTAGGAGTCATATCGGGTTTTCATTTTAAATGGTTGTTGTTCATCCAATTACGGATGTGTAGCATGGTGGCTTGAAATTCGGACACAGAGACAGGTGTGTTTTTGATGGTAAACATTAATTGCAGATCATCTGCATAATTAAATGTGCACACCTTCCTTTCTTTCAGAGACCGGTTTAGTGGGAGTAAAAACAAGTTGAACAGGTACAGGAATAGTGAGGATCCCTGCGGTACTCCACAAGTTGTTTTCATATTGGGTGCGGTATACTGAGATAGACGAACTGACTGAGAGCGGTCTTCTAGGAATGACCTGATCCAGCTGAGAGCCAAGACCTGGAGTTCTACATCCATTAAAATACCATGGTCAACCGTGTTGAATGCTGCAGAGAGATCCAACAGCACCAAAGCCTGGGATAGCCCTTTATCTGCTTCCTGCCGAAGCTTGTCCAAGACGGCCAATAATATTGCCTTTGTCGAGTGAGAAGGGCGGGACCCAGCCTGATGAGGATCGAGGTATTCAGACTGATCCATAAAGGAGCATAGGCATTTTGCCACATGAGATTCCAGTATTTTGACTAAATAGGGAAGCAGAGAAATAGGTCGGTAGTTAGTCAGGGACAGGGGGTCAACCCCCGGTTTTTTAGGAGAGGGACAATGATCGCTTTTTTGAAAGCACTAGGGATGCAACCCTGTAACAATGACTGATTCAGGAGAGAAAGGGCAGGCTCGGGTAGACAGAGAAAAGTTCTTTTAGAATAAAGGATGGGCAGCTGTCAATGGGCGATCCGGATTTAATTTTAGCCAAAAGATCCCGATATGTTTGACTGCTTATTACTGGAAATTGACCCAGAGAACAAAGGTTTACCAGTGTTGATGTAAGTGTCATGGAGGAGTGACTAGTTGGAATACTATCTTTGATCAAAAGAATTTTATTGCTAGAGAAGGTATTCAGCTAGTTACAAAGTGCTTGCGAAGGTATAGTTTTATTGTAACTCTTTCAGGGTTGGACAACTCATCGACAATTGAAAATATCTCCTTCGATGTATTGGTGGAGCTCAGAATTTTTGAAGAAAAATAAGTGGCCTTGGTAGTAGAAATTGATTTTTTGAATTCCTTCAGCTGAGCTAAGTAGGACTCTTTTTTGTCGGGGGAGTAGTTGCGTCTTTATTTCCTTTCAGTTTGGCGTAAGGCTGATTTTGGGGATTTTAAGTCTGTAGAGAACCATCTCTGTGCCTCATGATGCCTGGCTGATCTTACAGGCCTGAGAGGAGCATGTTTGTTGCTAGCTACAGTTAGGCACTCAGTAATGATGTTCTCGCTTATATTAACAGAGGTCTGATTATTTGAGACTGTGGTTGCCAATGAATTAAAAAAGGATTCCCTGTCAAGTTTATTCCAGTTCCTTGCCATAAGCCCTCTATTGACTGGGGGTGTATCCACGGCTATGTTGCGAATTACAAATTTTATTAAATGATGGTCAGACCATGAGCACGGGGACACTGACAAGGCGGACACTTTAAGATTGGCTGTCTAAACTTGATCAAGTGTATGTCCCTTGATGGGTGTGGGTGATGTAATATGTTGAATGCAATTCAACTCAGTGAGCAAATCGGTCATTTCTGCAGAGTGGGGGCCACACAGTGCGTCATTGGCCCAATACTTAGAGTCCCCAATCAACAGACTTTTTGCATGTTTGGTTATTAAATGGGCTACCTGCTTACCTAGCAATTGGGGGAACAGGGGCATATTCTGGGAGTGCCTGTAAAGAAGTACACAGAGTAAGGGTGCCAAAACCGATTCTAGTTTGATACCTAGATTGTCCACTAATGCTAAATCTAATATGGTTAGAGATGTAAATTTTAAATCCTGCCACAATTTTCCCGACTGGGTGATTCGCCTGTAGGATGTAGTAGTTGTTGGGGAGGGCAGCTAGAATATCAGGTACGGACTCCTGAGGGAGCCAGGTTTCCGTAAGGAAGAGCACGTCCGGTTTAGTTTAATCCAATAGGAGGGATATGTCTAGCTTATGTTTTGCCAGAGAGCGAGTGTTGAGATAGGAGATTTTAAGTTCTGAGAACTTATGTTTATCCCTCCCCTGGCAGTATCCTACTTCATTGGAGGGGCAAGCAATTTCTGCAAAGGACACCCATTTTTCCATAATGCCGTGCCTGATTAGTCGGAGGCCAATAGCGGGATTGAGTAGGTGGGCTCCTGGGTGAAGTAGCTTTAATTCTTTTGAGGTGTACGATAAAATGTGAACATAGTGGCTGGCCCCTGGCTCGGCCTGCCGTGGATGGGTGCAGACAGGCTTGCCTTTGGCGCGCCGCCAGTGGTCCGCTTTGCTCCCGCGCTGCGATTAGGTGAGGAGATTAAAAACACATCAAATTCAATACACTTTAAAACGAAGAATAGTTCCATCGGGCAGCGGCACAATTCTAGAATTCCCGCTCCCGCGCTGCGGCTGGCATTAAATGGCCGGTTGCAGCCTTGGCTCCTGCTCCCCCTTCAGTGATTGGTCGCCCCAGATGGGCGTCAAACCAGGAAGTAGCTGGGGAGACTGAGTCGGCACCGCGACAAACAGACTCTCAGATTTTAGGAGGTGAGGACATTAAAAACACATCAAATTCAATACTTTAATTCTTTCTAGCAACAGACTTCCGCTCACCCCAAAAACAGCACAAAGGTCTACACCATGTTTGTTGCAGGCTGGGGCTCAATGTAGGGTATGTGTAAAGGTACATAAGCAATATGACAAGCAATGTAGCAGACCTGTAGCAGGAGTGAATTGGTTTAGGAATGATCCCTCCTTTGCGGGGTCTGCAGCTGGCATCATCTACACTTTGTTCAGAGCCTTCGGCAGCCTACACACCACAGCCACTGGCACTCATTTACAATCAGAGCATCCAGTAAATATAGTTAAGATTTTTGGATGCTCTGAAAATGAATAGTGGGAATACGAATAAAACATTAGAAGCCATATCCATGCTATCGCAGATAAATAGAGGTCAAGATCGAGTTATCTATCATCTTGTTCGTAGGAGTACTGTTTTATTTACAGTTGAACCAAATTACTGGTTCCAACGTTGAACCAACAAAACTGACTGCCAACACATGTTTTGCCCCATCCCGGCAAGTAGGCCTGGGGCTTTCTCAAGTCAAAAAAGTTTGGACTTAGACAGTGGACTTTGGTTCCCCGAGAGACCCCATTGAAAATACACACGTTCTGTACATGATCTTGTTCATTTTAAACACACTACAAAGTAATACTTCATATTACTCAGCAACGGTTTCTTTATTTGTCAACCTGTGGCCTACATGCTGTAAAGGGATGAAACACATGTTGGCTGTTGATTTTCTTGGTTCAATGTTTGAACCAGTATTTTGGTCCAACCATAAATAAAACAGAACTCCTCAGTCACTATTTGGATCCATGAATTCTCATTTGAAATATGAACCAGATGATAAAAACCTTGATCTTGACCTCTATTTTTCTGTGATGCTCCAGTGGGAAAGGTGTATCATCTACTTTTGGGCTCATTTGAGATCATTGGATACAGCTAGAACTAGCATCTTTTTTGTGGTTTCCCCTGACTTTTTGCTTTCTGACCTCCTGTTTTGACTGTGTGCTGAACTTTGTTTTCCTGGCTTTAGGTCTCTGAGCACTTTTTCACTGCTGCCCAGTGCTAAAGTGCAGGTGCTCTGTGTCTGAAATGTAATGGCATTTGGTTTCTCCGTGAATGGCATATTTGATTTACTGATAAGTCCCTAGTACAGTGCACTACATGTGCCCAGGGCCTGTAAAGCAAATGTTACTAGTGGGGCTGCAGCACTGATCATGCCATCCCCATGAGTAGCCCTTCAAACATGTCTCAGGCCTGCCACTGCAGAGCCCGTGTGTGCACTTTTAATCTGCCATTCCTACTTGGCAAGTTCCCCTATTTGCCAGGTCCAAACCTTCCCTTTTATTACATATAACACCCTAAGGTAGGCCCAAGGTAACCCCATGGGCAGCAGGCAGCGCATTTAAAACATAAGACATGTCCTTTTGAATTTTACATGCCCTGTAGTGAAAAACTGCTAAATTTGTTTGTCACTACAGCAACGACTATCTCTACCATAGGTTAGCATTTGAGCTGCCTTGTAACACTTTACAAGTGTAACTTCCAATTGGGAAAGGATAGGAATAGTCAGTTTAGTGTCTCTGAAATCACAATTTAAAACACACCTTTTAGTGGAGTTGTTTTTAAATTAAGTCTGAAAATGACACTTTTAGAAAGTTGACAGTTTCTTACTTTAATCATTCTGTACCTTTGCCTGCCTCTTGAATACACTTTTGAGATGGGTAAGAGCTGGGTTTGTGCATTTCCTCTAGACAGTAACACACAAAGGGAGCTGAGGTATGCCCTGCATATCCCGATTTCACATCATCAGGCTGATGGACCTTCCTGAGCTAGAGAGGGGGGAGGATTTGTCACTGACACCTGAATAGGGCTGTGCCTGTCCTCTCACAATGTTGTCTCCACCCCTCTCTAGTGCGTCTAGAGCCAGGACAGGGCAAGGCAGGATCTGTGCATAACAAAGACTTTCCTTCGGAATATGCTTACTTCAAAGGTGAAATAGGGTGATGGCCAGTCACCAGGATGATGGGTCTTCCTGAGCTAGAGTAAGAGGGAGGAGCTGACACTTGCACCCGAACAGGGCTGTGTGTGTCCCCAAAGACTGGCATACCAACCTGTAGTGTGTCTGGGCCAGGACAAGGAAGGGCAGGGTCTTGTGCACTACAAAGACATTTCTTCAAAGCCTCCCTGCTTCAAAGGCAAAAATGGTTAAAAGTACTGTACCTCTGACACCATATACTCAGAACATTTTGGACTGAGGACATTCTGTCAGGAAGAAGAGCTGTTGTGCTGCAAGGAAGGACTGACACTTTACTGCTTGCTTTGCTGTGTTAGCCTCCTGATTCTTGCCTGGGAGTGATTGGACTGGACTTGACTCTACATCCTACATCTAAAGGTTCTCCAAGGGCTTGTTTGGGCTTGTCTCCTCTTGTTACCAGCACCTGGGTTCCTCTGCTGTGAGTCTTGATCTGCCAAGTGGTGCCTAATCCAGTCCTGGGCCCTTGGTGGTGAGTATTGGAGCTGCAACCAAGAAAAAAACAGATTGACTCCGAAGCGGCATTTCAGAACCGGTGCATCCCTGTGAAACCAACGCTGCCTGCATTGAATCCGTGGTCCCTATTTGCTGAGTGTGCGATGCAACAACCTCGTCTTTCAATGCAGCCTCATATTTGCCACAGCGCCTCCGAAGGACCACCGCTGCGTGAGTCTTGGACTCCACATCACTGACGTCTGTGGTGCACCGTCCCAACTCTGACGCAGTCTCAGGCCTGCATGACTTCCAACCGACATATCGCCTTCAGCCCATTGGTTCGACATTGATGCTGTGGAACCGCCACACCTCACTCTTAACATCGACTTATCATCGATGCCGCGTCACCTTCAGGAACCGAGACCTCGCACCAGCAACCGACGCATCATCTTTTTTGTGCACTGCATTGTCCCCGAGCGTTAAAGCTTCAACAACCCTGCACCACTTGCAGAAACCATTGCATCACCTGCATCTGTGACGCCTAACCTCCTCTGCGGAAAGCATCACCTACAATTTCCAAAGCATCCAAGGTACTGTCAATGGATCTGCATGACTCCTGAAGCCGGTCCGACTGAATTTTGGGATTTGGCCCAGTCAAGCGTGACCAGATAGCCCTAGTTGGAGCTATTGACATTTAGCACTACAGTTTGATTTAATTTTACAAAATTCATACTTTGACTTGTGTATGTTGGATTTTTTTAGTTTTGGTATTATTTTACTAAGATAAATATTGTCTATGTTTCTAAACTGGTGTGGAGTACTTTTGTGGTGTTTTCACTTTGTTACTGTGTGTGTGTGTGCATAAATACTTTATGCATTGCCTCTTTAGTTTCGCCTGACTACTCAATGCCAAGCAACCAAAGGGTGATCACAGGTAAACTTTTAGTGTATACTACACTCATCCTGACTACGATTGGGGTTCCTGCTTGGACAGGGTGCATGCCTCTGCCAAAGGCACTTTATTGATTTACGTTCTTCATGACAAATTTGGTGTTGGTGTAATTCTTTTCTGCCATTTTTCTGCATTGGAGAACAAAGAATCCTTTAGGGTTTAAAAAGGGAAATGTGACATTTTGCCCCGAACCTTTTTTGGTGACTGCTTGGAAAACCTGCAACAAACACACATTGGATGAACTATTTATTGTAAAGTTTTGTGCAGATTTGAGAAACAGCAGCAAAGTTATTAAGAAAATAAATAATGCCTGTTGGACCTGAAACTCGTCAGGTAGCATTTCCCTAAACTTTTTGCTTTTTCTGCCTGGGTTTTGCTGATTCTCTTGTGTGTCCTCGGGGCTCTGGGCACTTTCACACTATAAATACAGTGTTAAAGTGCGCGTACCCTTCCTACCCATGTTGGGAAAGTGCGCTGACACGATGTTGTGAAACACAGGCCGGTCTGCCAATGCAGGGCAGTGTGTGCACACTGGCATCTATCGTGTTTAAACTCATGAACAGCCTGTCAATGCAGGCCACTGAAAGTGCGCACTGACACCGATGGTACCCGTGATTGCGGTGCGTGTGCAGTGACACCAGTTTAGTTAAACCTGTGAATAGTCTGCCGTGGCAGAATCGGGTGGGCGCACTACACCCCTTGTGCTGGGGACTATGTGTGCAACCTGCCATTTGCAGGTCTTTGTACGCACTACTACACGTGCGTCCAGGTAGTCAGGAATACCTCTGTGCATATTCCCTCCCTGTGAAGTTTGTTCTTCCTATAGGTTAACACTGGGAAGTAAATGACATTACTTTGGGCTGCAATCGTGGATTGCAATGGAGCAGCCTCATGTTTCCTGTCAATGGATTCACCCTGCCAAGCCCTTTCCAGTAGTAAAAGGGTTTTGGCATAAACCGGGTAGAAATGCCACTTTTCAGTTCTCTAAGAGTCTTGGTGCTGTGGTGCCTGGCTGCGGGACTCCCCAGGGGTCAAGGAGCACATCTGTGCATTCCCCTGCAACAGCGAGAAACCATGGAATTACCACTAGAATGACAGGCCTCTGCCAGTTGATGGCCTGATGGCTTAGATGAGAGTGTAAGGTTTTCAACTTAGCCACTAGGGGCTGGATGATGGCCCCACTAAAGATTAATATCTGTATTCCATGGCCCCATGGCAGACAGGTTTACAATTTAGGGGAGACATCTGTGGTTCAAAGAGAAACCCCTTAAACACCCCTAGCTTCAAAGACACATTGCAATATAATTACAAGTACCATCCTTCATCAGTGAGATACACTTGTGGGGACGTGGGACCGGAGTACCCGGACTGTGTGGTGCATATTGCCAGAGGACTCTATTGTGCACATGGAGGATTACTGCCCTAGAAGGGCACCGCATACCCTTTCTGAATAGTGGCTGGCCTGGGGAGAAGACCAGCTGACGGAGATCTCGGGGACATCAAAGATCTCCCGCAAGGGACCTACGCCATCTACCTGTGAAATCTGAAGAACGGTGCCCTCTCAAGTGCCCACATTGGCTACTGAATCCCAACTGCCAGCTCGGTGTGAGCTTGGAAATAAGACGTGTGCCTGAAGACAGAATTGTCTAATGCGTAGCCCCAGAAATCCTGCCCACATCAAAGGCATGTGGTTCCTGTTCTGCAGGGACCCTGCCACTCATAAGCATTTTGTTGGCGGTGAGCAGATTCACCGGTTACGGTACCCATGCTGCCCGTTTCGTTGATCTTGCCACATCTCTCTCATGCGACACGCTGACTGCATAATCATTGCATGCAGCATCTGATTCACATGGCGCGACCCTCGGAGGTGGGGGTGTACCTGTAGTAGTGCCTCATTCTACCTATGTGGCTCTGCTGAGCTTGTGCCTGTGTGTGTGACAGGACTGACCTAGTGCAACCCATCTCTACATGCATCAGTCATTGTAGCTCATTTCCAGGTAGGCATGGAATTTGCAACTCTTCCTGTCTGAGACGTGACTTGTCTGGTGCGACCCATACCAACAGGCACCAGATACTGTGCCCGGATTGCCTGGGCATGACCCTGATCAATGTGTACCTGTTGGGGTTCTTCCTCCTACTGAGAGGCTCCCCTGTGCTACTCCCAATTCATTGGTTCTACCCCTTTTGACCCTCATTGAGGCAGGCCAACTGCTCTCTGTACACCTGCCCTCTTCTGAGGACATCTTGGCGCCAGGTAGTAGGAGAGATTGACAGGGTTGAAGGAACATTTCCGAAACAGTTCAGCAGTGGGTCAAGAGACTGCATGACTCCATTGTGTTTTGAGACCTGTGTGAGAACTTCCCGAGTGGCTGCTAAACTTCCCTTGTTTATGTCTACCTTGTAATTAAAACTTGCTACATATCCTTACCTGCTTTCCGAGGACCAAGACTAAGAGCCTGATTCCGATCCTGTTAGGAAGGCCTCCAGACGGGTTCCAGAATAAGCAAATCTGATTCGCAGCCTATTTGCCCGACCAAATTGTCCCCCATTCTGAATGACCAAGTATGAGGCGAAGATCTCGTCCGTGCTGACCGAATCGTTTCCGAACCTGACCCTGGCAGTCCAAGTCGTTTGCAGCCGAATCATGCTGCTCAATGGAGCTGGCTTCCAAACGAGCAAGTACGATGCAGGAGGGTACCCATGGGTCCCCTCTTTCCCTGCATGGACAGTGTGGCAGGCACCATGGGATGCACGCTTTTCTCCACCCACAGCTTTTTGCAATGGGAGCCTGTGTATGCGTTCGGTACACAGGCTCCCACTGAGTACAATGGGAGTCCGACCAAGCTGAGTCCGTCACTACACAGACACATAGAAATTGGTCGCTAGGACTTCCGGAGCGCAAGTCGTTCGAAAAGCTCTCCGGATCCGAGTCGTCCTGAGGGCTTTCCAAACGAGATCGGAATCGGTCCCTATGTGTGACTCTGGCCGCATGCAGCCTAGTATCCTGGAGGAGAGGCTGGTTATTTTCCCTCCAGGGGTATAGCACAATCAGGGTGAACTAGAGGGTGGGTGAGGGTATGGCCACGGAGTCTGCTGGATTTTATGCATTGACATGCAAGGGTACTAGTAGCACCGCATTAGTGTGCTGAGCATGTATGTGTGCGAGACTTTGCCTTATGGACTGGGCTGATACCTGGTGCACCGTGTAGCAGTGCGGACCACCTGTGATTCACGACAGTGGCCGGCAGTACCGCTTTATACGTTGATTTCATGTCAAAAGCACAATACATTTGACATTGGGTTTACCCGCATGGCTCCGGCCTGCGGTTCTGCTAAAAAGTGTTGTAGTTTCATGTATGTGCATATCTTTGATATCGTTGTGACCCTGGGGATACCCTTTAACTGTGTGGGATTGTATAATCAAAATTGCTAGGGTGGGCCTGGGGTGGACAGCGTTTTGCACCGCATAATGGTGCTCTCTCTCTGTGGAGGGGGAGTTAGATTAGTAATTGCCCACAGTGTGCATCCTATTGATATCATAACAATACAAGTGGGCCTAGTACTGCTGGTAATATTTCCAAACGTTTTTATGTACAAAAGTATATGATGTTTACTGAATAATGAGTGTATATGTGTGTTGAATATAAACGTTATTTGCACGCATCCTGTGTGAAGTCACTAATGTGACGCTCGGTGTATTTTTTTCGAGTGCCTGCTGTGCCTTTGCTTTACACATTGCCTCTGAGATAAGCCGGATTGCCCAGGGGTGAGCACAGGTTACAGCATACGGAATCAACCGCCCTCGAAGGGAGTGGTAGGTTCTGGCTTGCTGAGGGCATCCCTTCAGCCGACCAGAAAGTGTTGGTTACAACAATGCCTTTTCATTGAAAACCCTGACCTAACCATAACTACACACTGGGTATCTCCAGAGTGTAGTCAAAATGTGTTCTCTGAAACCAATCCTTAGAGCCCTCCTGGAGCAGGCACCACCACAGAACAAAGGGGTAATTCTTATATTTCCAATATCAAAGTGAAGAAAAAAGCAGGCACTAGGTTTTATGTAATAAATTGTGAACAAGTGGTGATAACTACAAAATGTGTTCATGCCTGCTGCCATGGATTAGTATCAATAAAACAGCACTTTATAACATGACACCAAGTGCCAACCTTTGTCTTTGCCAGAACGTTGCATATATCGCTATGTAGCTATGGAGAGAGAGAGCGAGAGAAAGAGAGAGAGAGAGAGAGAGAGAGAAACAGAGAGAGAGAGAGAGAGCGAGAGAGAGAGAGAGAGAGAGAGAGAGAAACAGAGAGAGAGAGAGAGAGAGCGAGAGAGAGAGAGAGAGAGAGAGAGAGCGAGAGAGAGAGAGAGAGAAACAGAGAGAGAGAGAGAGAGAGAGAGCGAGAGAGAGAGAGAGAGAGAAACAGAGAGAGAGAGAGAGAGAAACAGAGAGAGAGAGACAGAGAGAGAGATGTGATCCAATATTATATATAGGGGTTCCGCTGACAACATGTAGCATGAGGCTGAACACAGAAGTATGTATGTTTTGATATTGCATGCTTATTATGAGGCATATAGCTTTAAAAAAAAAATCAAACACCGAAAATTTTATTTAAAATAGTGAAATTATGGACTATTTGGTCTGGTTGACCTCAGTAAAAAGTAAAGAACAATAGTAAGCAACAAATTGCCCAAGAAAGTAGAACTTTATGAAAAAGCACATACGGCATTGGAGCAGCCTGTAATGGGCATCGATTGGAATGAGTAGGTTCAAGTTTTGTTTGCCATTTATGAATAGATCAGTGATAAAACAATGGTCAGAGCTAGTCGAATTATGTGTGTGGATTTACTGCACTTAACAAAAAATGTGCAGCTTAGTTTGAAAACTGCAACAAAAAATGTAGTTTCTATTTCAAATTATTCACAATGGTACTCCCAGGGAATGTGCTGGATTACCAAATTGCACTTTCTGTCCTATGGTTCAGATACCTCGGCAGCATGATTTGGTCCTTCGTTGCTGAATTCTTTTGGGCCTTGAAATGGAATTGTTGGAGGGCAGTTATTATGGTGATGAAAACCCTATTGATAAGGGCCCATTAAATATTTTCGATATTTAATGGGTCGCTACGGAAGTGGGTTTCTATACCAGTACATTTTGTGCACTTAAATCTCCCCAACATCTAATATATCTTCCGATATAGTCTTTCAATCTAGTGTCATTTTGTCCTGCATAACTTTAAGTGTGGCTTGTATGACATCTCAACACTTATGATTGATGCTTATATCGCACGCTCTCCTTTTACAATAGAGTCACACTTTGAAATTGAGAGGAAGAAATGAAGCCTCCTCGTGAAACTGAATGGATGCTTTACTGCTAATCTGCCTTTTCCCGGTTCGTGTGGAATTGTTATCCATGAGAAACAAGGACACCCTGCATGTCAGGAAAAGGAGTAAGATGTTTTGTGTCAGGAAATACGATAAGTCCAAAGAGGTTCCCAGGCCCGTCAGACTCAGTGTGGTTATCTCACAGTGTTTTTTGTGAGTGACAGATGGTGCGCTTTAAAAATGGCTGCATCCGATGGGTGAAACAGACGCGCCTCTGTGACAGGTCCCTGACGCCAGGCAAAAGGAAGGCAGTTTTAGGTGTTCGAAATACTTCAAAAGAATCCGACTTGATGAACTTTAATAACTGCCATTTCTGCTGCCTGGAACATATTAAACAATGAGAACGCCACAAGTACGAACAAATAAAATCTGTCTGTTTGCCCAACTGGGCCGAAAGCCTGAATTGGTGGGCTGCAGGAAGTGTCTCAGGCAAGGAAAGTTGGCGTGGGTTGAAGTGCAAAGGTGAATGCACAATTGTTGCTTTATCCACAGAGCAAATGGCGTGTTTCTGCAGGCTCCTCCGTGTCACATGTTTGGACTAACCTCGAGGAGTTGGCAGTATGCTGCCGCCAGTGAGTATCCAAATGAAGGAAAGTTAAAACAAGCATTTACAATGCAACGGTCTCGGCATTGTTAAAGTTAGAGCTATTGGCATTGCTCATGACAATGCCGTTTCTTTAAATGTTTTAAAAACAAAAACATAAACAAAAATAATGTCATGAGCAATGCCAATAGCTCTAACTTTACCAATGCCGAGACCATTGCATTGTAAATGCTTGTCTTGAATCAGGGGCCATCAGAGTTTTACGGACGTCTGTTAGTAGGTGAGTGGACTGCGAGCATGTGGGCCCAACACAAAAAGGTTAAGAGGTCGCTCGGGCCATTACCCCAACTCAGGGGAAGAGGCACTTACACAGAACACAGACCAACTCTTATCTTTGGACTCGATCTTCGGTGCTGCTGACTTCTGTCTAACAACCGCTCGTACCAGACCCAGCTAAGTGCACAGACTTGGTAGATGTCGCATGAGCGTTTCTCAGTTGGGTGGGTTTATGTTTGCTGCTCGTGCGGTGGGTAAACTGTGGCAGAGATGATTTCCTCTCAGTTGAGGACATCAGTAAGATGCAGTATTTATGCAGTGTTCTCAAGTGCAGAAGTGACCAAGTGCATTGGAGCGTTTCACATAGACACCTAGTACATCACATAGGCACCTAGTACATTACACAAGGTCAGATCGTGCTTATCGTTTGTATGTATTCATTTATATTGCACTTTTGTTGGGTTAACAAGGCTTTTGCTTCTGTATTTTGGTAGCTAAAAGGAACCGCAGACCCGCGCTGTCCCTTTTCCATCCCAGTGCATTATGGGTGCTGTAGTTTGGTGTTGATAACGATTTGCAACAGAAAGGCACAGGTCTGAAACACTGTCCTGGCAGAGCGAGTCAACTCTTGGGAAGATTGCGGCAGGAAGGCTAGTCAGTCAAGCAAATAATGAGGACGCGGAAATCTTAGCCAAGCGCTCCCCTAGTTACTGCAGTGTAGTGAGCGACCAAAACAAGAGAATGCCCTGGCCTTCCGAAGGGGCCTCCTCTCACAGGGGCACACATGAAAAGGTAAGGTGTTGGGTCGGCACCTGCCCTCCTGGGCATCCTCAGCCAGAAGGCTCAAGCACAGAAAAGGTTTGCACTTTTTGCGTCCTATTGTTAAAAGTTTATTTCCTCATTAGTTTGTGAGTCACTCAGTGGGCCCCCACCATTCCCACCAGCCCGAGGGGCTTAAGTGTTAGTATTTTTTTGGGTTTTCCCGTTTGTACATCTGTTTGAAGCTACCCAACTATTTTCATTATTTGCAGCTGAGATGTCATATTTTGTGTGAATGCTTACAATCTTCGCTGAAGCGAAGACGCGCAATTTGTGTGTGTGCGTGCTCGGCCGTTTTGAGAACCCCTAGAAAAATGTGCGCATTAAGCCAGAACGGTACTATTTTGCTTCAAACACTCCGAGATCCGTGTAAAACTGCAACTCGCAGCTTTAATTTTTCGTAGTCTTCTTGGCCTTTTAGTTATAAATATTTAACAGGCGCACTTTAAAGTTTAACAAAAACAACAGTTAGGAAACACAACAGGTAATTCACTTAGGGGGATAAGGATTTATTTTTATGTCCGTGGTAAAGGTGCTCGCATAGACTGGGCGCATCAGCACGCATTGGCTGAGGATGGGGAAACTTACAGTATGGGCCACTCGCAAAGACTTGATTTGCACAGCAGGGCAGGTGCTGGCTTAGTGATTTACTCAGCAGGCCACACATAATTACTTGGAAATGTGCATAGGAAAACCGTCCATAGGAAGTAGGTGTTGTGCACCGCAGGACAAGTGCAAGAGGCTGTGCTCTGCACAGCTGGACACCAGCAGGCTTGTTTCTTGCGAAGTAGATTACGTGAAGTGAGTTGGGTGGTACTGCAGTCATAGATGACAAAGCCGACTTTACTGGCCGTAGGCTCCGGAGGAATGCCTCTACTAGAGTTTGTGCTGTTTCCGGCTGTCAGGAAGTAGCCTTCTTTACTTTACCCGAGTTATAATATTAGCTAAAATCAGAAGCCTTTAATAACTCTTAGATCGTTGGAGTAAAAATGCTTTTAATAAACATAAATGTATTCTTCGCAACAAAAATCATTTCCTTCTAACGCAGGCCATAGTTCAAGTGTTCTAAAACATTTAGTGAGCATTGAAATCCTCGAAGGCACGGTTCACTGTTCAGAAAGGAGTGGTCTGCCTGCTCCTTGACAATGGTTCTGCCATGCCTGCGTGCGCGCTCACCGCGGCTCCCCAACAAGAGTCTCTGAGGACGACGAGCATGCCGGGCTCTCCAGGCGGAGGGTGGGCTGTTTTCTTCCACGAGTGCAAGAGTCTCTGAGGACGACGAGCATGCCGGGCTCTCCAGGCGGAGGGTGGGCTGTTTTCTTCCACGAGTGCAAGAGTCTCTGAGGACGACGAGCATGCCGGGCTCTCCAGGCGGAGGGTGGGCTGTTTTCTTCCACGAGTGAGCGCGGGCAGACGCAGACATCAGGAGAGTCCGTGGTGCCAGAGAAAAGGAAGGGCACCTATATCTGTAAGTAACTAAAAACAAGGCAGAGCAAAAGGCACACCACTGCCTTTCTCCGAGGTCAAGAAGAAATGCCTCGGAGAAAGGCAGCTGCATTTTCGGATTGGGGGGCGTGTTTGTCTTTTCTCTCCTCCAGCCATTGGCTGGAGGAGAGAATGAGACTTCTTGCAAAAAACACGCCCCCCGATCCGAAAAGGACGGGGCCTGATCGGAATGACTGACCTCTTCTCCAATGGCTGGCCAGCATTCAAGAGGCCAGCCAATGGAGAACAGGGGAGAAGAGGGGCGGGTTCAAGCCCCTCTTCTCCAAGTCATTAAATCTCCGACTTCCGGTTCTGCCTTCGGCAGACCGGTAGTCCCCGACCTAAAAAACTACACGTATGAATAATAGGGTCGATCATGGGGGAGTCTTTCTTCAAAGCACTGGGGCAGCGCGTTAAGGCCAGTTACCAGTTCCTCACCCGTAGCTGTAACAGCCATTTATTTTTTAACATTTCCGTCTGTATTTATCCAGATTTGTTTTTTTGCCCATCTTATATCCATATTTTTTTTTTTTGCCCATCTTATTGGTATTTATCCATATTTATTTTGTGTTTTGCGAATATATGTAGTAAATAAATGGTATATTTCCACAGTTATTTAACTGATAAACATTCACTCACACTTTACTGCCTGTCGTGTTTTAGTAAATTAAGTAGCCAAATATGGCAAAACACTGCACCTTCTGGTATATATGAGCATTATAATACAAAAATAGGTCACCATACACCTGCGTTTAGGGAAATCAACCTATTTTTAACTTCACATGCTGCCTACCTGCTCAGCTGTTTTCCTAGAAATCATAAAAAACAGCACGGAGAGTCACCCACAAGAAGCACGCTTTTCTGCATTTTTCTGCTTTTAAAATATAAATAGACAGGAAACACTGTGTTTTCTGTCTGTAATTATCTGTAAAAATCCGTAAAAACGGGATTCTTCTTTATAACCTATCAATAAAATCAGGCAGAGAAACAGTCTGACGCCAATTGCGTTTGCCACGTTCTTCTTGGGTTTGTTTTGCATATGTAAACAATACGGTTGTTCAGATCATTAGGTAGCACCTGGTAGTAGTCGGTGCGCAAACATCTGATTAAGAATAATGGACCCTGAATCCTGCATTCGGGCTGGTATAAAAACCACCGCAAATACCGTTTACACCCATTTTTGATTTTTCCAAGTACTCATTAATAGTTCTGGGGTAAATTAGGTGTAAAAAATATTCGGCTAGAATAACGTTTGCTCCAAGACCGTGCTCAGCGTTTACACACAATCCAGGGTGCACTGTACAAAATGAGACACTGCAGAGCACAACCTTTCTTGTGCCCAGTGACTGTTCATTTTTTTAATGTTTGTCCTCCTCGTTTTTTACCACCAGTAAACGGGCGCTGGTAAAACGGATCGCAAAACCCATACAACATACTTGTATTTGCCCTGCACGACTAAAGGGTTGCAAATGGACGCAGGAACCACGCTTGCCTGATTTTGCTCACCCTTCTCAGAATGTGGCATTCGCGTGCTTAACTGTGCAGCCCGGTCTGCACTAATCCTACTTGCTAATTTGATGTGCCATCAACTTGCTTTCCACAAAAAAATATTCGCAAATTAAAGACTGAAAATGCTCGTACTTCATAAATATTATATCATACTCAATAATATTTTTGGAATCTTAAACATACGTAGAATATAACACAAAGAATTTCCTGATACTCTGCAAGTGCATTGCTTTGCTTTTGTGTTGGTATATGCACAAAGTGTACATTTTATTTCAGGTGTTACTTTGAGTACAGTTTTCACGTTCCTCTAAAGCATATTGGAAATCGGGTGATTTCTTTCGCACTGTAGCATTTTTACCTTGTGATACAATGTGACATTTAATACAACATTTTAACAAGTACGTTTACATTGATTGTGATGAACAGCTCTTTAATACTCCAGCACATTTTTGCCAAATTGATCAACCATTAGCGAGGAAGAGTTTTTAGACAGGCGAATTGCATTTGTTTCATCATTTTATATATTTTGTTTTACCTTTGTGATTTAAAACTGGCTTAGCAGATTGAGAACACATTATTTTGCGTTGCTACGTGTGATGACAGTAACAGACTAAAAATACCACCTGGAAAGTGGTAACTTCATTACAGATTCTAGAATGTCAACTTAGCATGTCGTGTTAACACATGAGCAGCGGACAACTCAAAATAGCTGAGGTCTTATTTCCAACTTAGCGTCGAAAGATGACATTCGTTTTGCAATTCCTTGTGAGAAGAGCCAGAGTTTGTCTAAAAAAATTAAAATCTTAGCTGATTTATGACATCACATTCTGCAGTGTCCACACATACACAAGACAAAATCCCTCTTCTTACAGCATGGGTGCATAAAATATATTAAACGATTGGAATTGACTTGTACATTTAATGCCAGATCAGTTACAACACCCTCATTGTCACCTAATTGACTCGAGTTAACCCAGACACCACGCAGACCCTCACTGTGCCATAGGGGACATGCATTAAACATGGTGCAGTTATATTGCTGCAGTAACCGGGAAGTGTTGCAGAGAGTGTGGGAAAAGACACAGTCATGCATGTGGTGTTGTGGGCCCTGAGCCAACATGCTAGTAGAAACAAGACACAGACTCCATCGGTATAGTAGGTTAACTGGCCCAGGGCACATGCACCCGGACCCTTTTAGTAGCAGGGCCACCTGACCGGTGACGCCTGTGATGGGTGGGTGTACAGTGTGGGTTGACACCAGGCAGAACAGTAGAATGTGTCCAGCAGGACACTACATCCCTCCCAAATTTTATTAGAAAATAGCAAACAAAAGTCTAACCTATGGGAAAAACAACATAACGAAACATAGCACCAATGAGTCTCTTCAGGACGTCTTCTGGGCGGTGCTGGAGCTCTGGACCGCACGGTCAGGAGGCTTTCGTCCACCTCGGTGATGTAGTTCAGACCGGCTTGGTCTCGTGGTGGTGGAGTCTATTTACATAGTTTCAATAGCGGTTCATCTGAAACGGTGGTGGAGTCCACTCTGGAGATCTTCTTGCAGGCGCTCAGGTTCAGGTGGATGGAAAATCTGCAGAATATTGAGGATGACCTTGGTGGATGAGGGCCTTCCTTGGAGGTGACGGTGCTAGATGGTTTTTAGATGACCAGTCCCCATCTGCGACCTCCATGCTTCCCGGTGCCTGTTGTGGAGCTGCTGCTGACGCATCTCTCGGATTGAGATTCCCCTATCACAGGAACTCCGTTGAGGCCATTGCCCCTGGATTGCTACTTGACTGTGTAGGCTGTGCGGGCCTCTCAAGGGTCGCGCTGAGGTGTCGCTGCGGAACTCCAAACAGGGCCATGGCTGAGCCTTGTGTAACCCCAAGGGTGGAGAGTCTAATGGTCGGGTATGCTCTACCTCAGCAGGCCTCAGGTTTACGGGGCGCACAGAGGGCTCCTGGGTGGCTAGCCCTCCATAGCGCCAGGAGTGCCTCGTTGAACTCCGGATGTCTTGAGCGTTTCGATCCATCCTGGTGCTGTGATGCTCCTTAGATGTTCTTGGTGGCGATGATGCACCTGGATGATGAACACGATAATTTTCTTTCAGTTGGGCAACTGGCAGCGATCTCTTGCTTTAGAAGAACTTGTAGAGTGAGGAGGAATGGAGGGACTTCGTGGCCACTTTCGGTTGTCTTCTGGGAAGTGCACTTGCTAGATGTGGTGCCATCGATGCCAAGCAGCCGGTGACAGGTGAGTGGACGGTTGCACTGTGAAGTGTGGGGCCTGGACGCAGACCGTGCTTGCTAGTGGCTTACAGTTAGTCCTCCATGAAGCTGTCTCCAGTGATGTCTCTGCACCCCGGTGGCTGGCTTGTGCTGATAAACACCTTCTCCAGTTCTTGTACGAGTTCTCTGTCCTATTCCTCTTCTCCTTTTCCCTCTTGCATGCCTGTGGTGGTTGTTAGCCCTGTAGCATCGTGCCACTCTCCTTTCCTTCTTCACGGAGTGGCATCCTGCCACGCTCTTCTCCTTTGCTATGTGGCATCCAGCCACGCTCTTCTCCTCCTTCCGACCAGGTTCCTCACTCAGATGTGGTGTCCTGCCACATGTCTTATGTTTGCACCACATGGACATCTCTCTGGTCGTTTCCAGTTCATAGGATTGTCTTTACTTGCTGTGGACCTGTGGCAGACCTGTCCTGTCGCTAGGACATGCTTTTTCTCCTTGTGGACCTTTTGTGGGCCCCATCCCCTCCTCAGGAATTTTTCCGGTGCTCCTCTGCCAGGATGGCAGGTTACCTTCTTTGCTTGAGGGCGTCGTGCTTGAGCCTCGAGCCTGCGCTGTCGTGGTACTTGATCCTGCCTCCATTTAGGCATGCTTGGTAGAGTCGGTCACTTTTGGTGACGTGGCGTCTGGCCACGTGTCACCTGTGTTTGGAGCACATGTTGAGGTGGCAGCTTGCCACGAGGAGCGTGAAACTCTCCTCTCCTCTTGCCTGTCTTGGGCCACTGTTAACTCCGTCTTGAGGCAGTGTGAGCGAGGATACTCTTTGCTGTCTTAGGCCCACTTTGGGGCTTTGCTGGAGCAGTGGAGATGTGGAGGTTCTCCTTGCTTCCTTGTGGAGAGGTCTATCTCTTCCGGGTGCCTGCCCATGGTCAGTTCTTCCCTGCGGACTCTAGGGCTGCCGCCCGGTGTGCCCACTCTTCAAAAGCCCACGGGTGCTGCAGGAGACAGACGCAGCCTCACGGGGAGGAGGGTCACACAGTGGGACGTGTCTCCTTTGGGCCGCAGCACTTCGCCAATCCAGCCGACGCCTCACAGTGCCGAGGTGAAAGGGAATCTGGTGGGGGTCTGCAGTGTTACTCGCCCCTCTGCATGGGGGTCGGGGCACTCCCTACTTGCGGCAGAGACCTCCTGGGCCTAAGAGCGTCACAGGCTCATTACAGGCATAGCCAGGGCTCTCGCTCTCACCGGTATCAGGCAGCTGCTACAATGCCTCATTGGGGGTGCTCTTCCTCTATTCCTTTTCTGCTCACTTGGGCAGTGTGGGGACAGGGGAGGCTTTGTGCCACCAGTCAGCAGCAATGAGGTGCCTTGAGCGTGACACTAACTGCGACACTCCCTGCCGTGTCGCAGCTCTTTGCCTGGCAGAAGGTGGGGGGTGCCCTAGCCATGGGCTACACTTCTTCAAGGACGAATAGGTGCTTGCTGGCAGCATGCACGCAAGGCAATTCCCGCTCATTGTCATTGTGGTGTTATGGGCCCTGGGCCCACATGCTAGTAGAAACACAACACAGGCGCCATAGGTATAGTAGGTTAACTGGCCCAAGGCACATGTGCCCGGACCCTTTTAGCAGCAGGGTCACCTGACCGGTGATGCCTGTGATGGGTGGGTGTACAGTGTGGGTTGACACCAGACAGATCACTAGAATGTGTCCAGCAGGGCACAACAATGCATATTGCTGCCTATCCTCTTCACAGAGTGGTCTGTGTCATAAAGTGGATACACTCATTACAGTGGAGCTTTGGGCTCTGTCAATGAAACATATTTATTTTGAATTGTTATAATGCGCTAAGGCATGCCTTTTAATTAATTTAGAATACAAAAGCGATAGGGTATCCTTCTAATCATAAGAAAAAAGAGAAACACATAGCGGGGTAGGATAGGTGTCATCTCTAATATTCTGTGATTGCAGCTTTTAAGAGTCCAACACTTCTATTTACAAAGTGATTCTCAATAGGTCAGCAGCAAGAATAGTTAAGGTAGTAGAAATGGTGAGGTGTAGGCTGTTCAAAACGGGAATTGGGTAAGTAATGTCAGGTTGCAAGGTTTTATCTTTGGAGTAAGCTGACGCAAACTCTTCTATATGGATGTTCTTGAAGTATCTCCAAAGGCTTGGGATGGGATGGTGTAATAGTTGTGGGCAGTGTGAGTGTGTGTGAGGTTGTTCAGATAAGTGGAGATGATGAAATGGTCTGATCATATCTGCTGCTGCATCTGGCCTATCAAGGATGTGTGTAAAAATCAGGTCAAGCATATACCCAGCTGTGTGTGTAAGGATGCTACCTATCTGTTAGAAACCAAGTGCTTGCATGTTGTTGGAGAGAAATGTGGATTTTAAAACCTGAATTATTGACTCAACAATTGATCTTCCAGAGATGGCGGGCAAGAGTTACGCTCTGGTCAGGAAAGACCGTTAGCAGTGGCTATCCGTGGCCTCCCAGGGCACGGCTACCCTACAATGTTATTATAAGGATAAGGGATGAAGTGAGCTGAAAAGAGCATCGGGGAGGCAATACAATGATCCTGAACTGCACGAGTGGTCTCCTACAGACCTGATGTCCAATCAAAACAATGCTTATTTCATAGGATAAAACTTAAACTGCATGAAGAGACCTTCAATACACAGTGAAATGGGGGCTATCCCATCCAGGATGTGGGGTAAGGGCCAGAGCTGCCAACTTTGGAGCTAGGGAACCAGGTTTGAGTCTCGTTGTCAGCTCAACATCCTGTGATTCTGGGCAAATCACTTAATTTTCCCACGCCTACCAAACATGAATGTGTCCTTGTGTAATGTAACTGGTGCTCATGTAAAGTGCTCCAAAACCTCCGAGTTGAGTTAGCACTTTATAAAAACTGCAAAAAAATAAAATAAGTTTCAGAGGACAGAATGTGATTCTTTGCTACCCCAGAAGAGGCTGGAGACTGGCTGGAAGGATGTCAGCCTGCAAGACACAAAGAGTCACGGACATAAGCCATCTGTAGAGATTGAGCTAAAGCTAGTGAGGTGGAGACAGAGGCGCCAAACACACCAACGGGGGGGCATAGGTGGTAGCGCCCTCCCTTCGTCACAATGACTGAAAAGAGAACTAAGGGGCATATGTACAAGGAGTGCGGAGGTGTCGAAAATTTTGCAGCACCACGCTCTGCCATTTTGAAAATGCAGGGATGTGCCGTATTTACAATATTACGGTGGATCCCTGTGTTTTCCATAGCACAGGTGCTTAAAATAGCTGCCTAACGCCAATGCAGACACCCTTGTGCCATAGTGCAAGGGTGTCTGCATTGCAAGGAATGATTGTTTGTGTGCAGAAAGATGTTCCTTTCTGCACATAAACAATCAATAATGTTGAATAATGGCATTATGCAGCACACATAGAAGTAGCAAATCACCATTATTTATTATTTGTTTATGTGACACTTGTCCTACGGAGCCAGATCGTGGTCCACTAAAGATTAAGATCTGCATTCCATGGCCTCATAGCAGACAGGATGGACATTTAGGGGAGACATCTGTGGTTCAAAGGTAACCCTTCCAGCCACCCCTAATTTCAAAGGCACACTCCAGTATAACTACTGATGCCATCCTGCAGCAAAAGGTGAGATACACTTGTGGGGACATGGGACTTGGAGAACCTGGAACTGCATGGTGCACATTGCCAGAGGACTCTGTTGTGCACAAGAAGGATTACTGCCATTGAAAATGACCAAGTGCCCTTCTTGAATAGTGGTTGACCTAGGCTGACTACCTGCTGCTCTGTGGCACCCTGAAGGGTACTCTCCAAGGTCTTGTCAAGCTTGCCCCCTGTTCTCTTGGAGGTCTCAGGGACATCAAAGATCTCCTAAGAGGGACCCACACCGTCTACCTGTGGCACCTGAAGTGCAGCGCCCTCTCAAGTGCCCCCATCATCTGCTGGATTCCAGCTGGTAGTACTGATTGGGTGTGGAATTAAGAATTGTGGTTGGAGACCGGATCACCTGGTGCGGAGCTCCGTAGTCTTTTCTGCATCTAAGGCATGTGGCTCCTGCATTGTGGAGACCTTGGCATGCATAAGTGACTAGTTGGAGGTGAGCTAATTCACTGTTTGCGGGACCCAGCGTGGCCCGCTTCATCAATCGTGCCACATCTCTCTCGCGCGACACCCCAACCTCATGCTCATTGCGTGTGGTGTCTGATTCTCAGGTTGCAACCCTTGGAGGTGGGGGCATAACCGTAGTAGTGCTTCATGCAACCTTGTGAGCCATTGCTGAACTTGCGCCTGAGCCTCATTTCCAGGAAGGTACGAAATTTGCAACACTTCGATCGTGTGAGTGACCTGAATGGTCTGGTGCGACCCATATCATTGTGCACCCAACATCATGCCCGGATTGCCTTGATGCACCTCTGATCAACAATTACCTGACGGGGTACCTTCTCTTTCTGAGAGGCCCCTTCTGCTCCATTCTCCATTCATACACTGTTCCCTTACTTGGCCTTCAGCATGGCAGACCATCTGCCTTCTCCTCATGGGGCCTTCCCCGACTACACTGTGTTGCCAGGTAATATTGCCGGCTCGGGCCTGGGTGGTGAGATTGACTGAAGGGGCAGGAGGAACGCCTCCTAGAACTATCAAAAGGGGGTCAAGAGACTATGTGACCCACCTGTGCTTCGCAGAGCTGGACTGTTGCTGGAAAGGCCCTTGGGGACCCCTTGGGTGTGACCAACTGTTGCCCTCATCCCATGTCTCCTCTGCATCCTGTGGGTGAACTTCTTGAGTGGCTGCCAAACCCTTTTTGTTGACTGCCTCCTAATTGACCTTGCTACCTACCTCCGCCTCCAACTGCTCCCTGGGACCCTGACTAAGAGTGACTACTGCCTCGTGTGGCTTTGTGCTCAGGGGGAGGACAGAGGTGTCTCCAATCTGTGGGTGTAGGATAGTCAGGGTGAGTTGGAGGGCATTGGGAAGCTTGGGTCCACGGGGTCTGCAAAGGGTAACCAATTGACCTGCTGGGTATCAGTTGCACCACAGTAGGCTGCTGAGTGCGTATGTGTGTGAGTGCTTGTATACAGACTTGTCTGATATCCATTGTACTGCATAGCAATGCGAAGTGAGTGTGTGTGTGTGTGCGGGGGGGAGTGACAGTGGGGAACGGCCCATGATTTAAGACACTGGTAGCCGGTTAGCCCTATACGTTGATTTCTTGGCCGAAAAGCATTATGCTTGACATTGGCTTTCCCCACGTGGCCTCGGCCAGCGGTGCTGCTACGAAGTGCTATAACTTTGCGCATGTAGATATTACTGATATCATAGTGACCTAGGGTGTACCCTCAAATTGTGTGGTATTAAAGTATAGAAATTATGAGGGCGGGCCTGGGGTGGACAACGTATTGCACCGCATAAGGGTGCTGGGGGGCATATATCAGGATCTTTCCAACATTTGCAAATTGCTGATGTCATCTCAACAAGACAGGGCCTAGTACTGCCAGTAATAATTCCAAGTGCGATTTATGCCCAGAAATACATGATGTTCATATTGTGTTGATTATTGTGTGTGTTGAATAAAAACTTTATTTGTATTCATCATGTGTGAAGTCTTTTTGTGATGAACAGTGTCTTTATCGTCAGTGAGTGCTGTGCCAATGCTTTACACATTGCCTCTGTTGTAAGCCTGACTACTCAGTGCCAACCTACCGATGGGTGAGTGCAGGTTATACAGTGTGTGTAATCACCTGCCCAAGATGGGAGTGGTAGGTTCTGCACGGCTGGGGCATTGCCTCAACCAACCAGAAAGTGTCAGTTCCAAGATTCAATCACACTAACATTCGCACAATCATGGTCGGACCCTGATGGCTGCTATGCAGAGTTCTGAGGGGAATGGAACAATTGTAGGGTCACAATCACCCCCTATGTTTTCGCGCTGAGCTTGCAGTCGACTACATTGGAGACTCTTGGGAATTGGATTACACTTACACCAGACACCATGTTACTTATAGGGGGTAATTTCAATCTAAAGATGAGCACAGAAAAAGATAGGATCACAGGCACTGCATGCATGAATATGTTAGACAGAATACTCTTAAATTTCATCGCAGGTGTGGGCCTTTTAGATCCCTGGAGAGAACACCCAACAATATACCAATATTAATATGCTTCTGCCACTATGAAAGCTTTGTTTAGACTAGATTATTTGTTTGTCCCCAAAACATAGGGAGGACTATATTGTAACACACGATACCTAGTGAGGGGAATTTCAGATTGCTCTACGAAAACCACTAGACTCAGTATATTGAGACAGAAGGTGAGAGGGCACTGGAAACGGGATTTGCACGAATTCACTAGCTGCGAGAGAAGGAAACACCTGATGAAGGTCAACAAATTATTTTTCAAGGAAAACAAAGAGTTGGTACAATCCCAAATTACAATCTGGGAGGTGTATAAGAAGGTGGCAAGAGCACTGCTGTTAGCACACATTACCAGAAAATAAGGGAAAGGCATAGAGAAGTCATAACACTAGAGGAACACCTGGGAAAGCTCTAAGCAGAATGTACTCAAATGCAAGAGACAGAGAGGCCACACTAAATGGCAATAGCCTCGTAGGAATGCAAATCACTAGTAGAAAATGAAGCCTGAACATTCTTTCGAGGAAAACAACAGAAGCATTAGGAAATGGTTAACAAGACGAGGAACATTTTGTTATGGCAATCTTGGAGAGAGGCGAGTCAAAGATGGGTACATAGGATTCAGACCAACGGGGTGGTTACGGTAGAATCAGTGAAGAATTAGCACATGTGCTTATCGCATATCTCCACAGGCTATACAGCCCCAAGTTGCAAATAGGAGCGGGGGACCTACAATGGTTCATCAGGGATGTCCTAGCCCCACAACTAGATGCAGAGAACAGAATACAAATAAACTGTAACTTGAAGGAAGTCAAATTTCGGGAGGTCATAAAACAGCTGTGTAGTGGGAAAACACAGTGACTAAATGGATTCCCACCAGAATTGTTTAAATGTCAGAGGGAAAAGCTGGGAAAACCACTATGAGACACATTAAGAAAGGCAAAGGCAAGGAAGAGTTTCCCCACAGATCAGAGAACTGCAATAATAGTGGTCCCACAAAAGGATAGGCCGGCTGAAGAGTGTGCAGGCCCATCGTACTATTAAATGTTGAGGCAAAACTTCCAGGTAAAGTATTGGTGAATTGTCTTGACCATGAACAGCCACTAAATTAGTGCTCAAGACCGGTCGGGATTTATGCTGCAATATGCTACACAGGTCCACATGACACAACCTCATACTGTTATTTGTATGATTGACGCACAACATGAGATTGAGGAGCCTGCCATAATATTGGAACTTGATGCCAGAAAGCCATTTGATTTACTGAAATGGCCATACCTGCATGCCATTCTACTAAAGGTGGGATTTGGACCGGAATTCCTAACATGGGTACAATTGTTATACAAATTCCCATGCGCCAGAGTTACGGTTAACAAAACCATATGTAAAGAACATAAATGAACTAGGCCACCAAGCATCGAAGATATACAAAACACTAAGACCTCTAAGACCTCTCAAACACAAACTGAAGATCAAAACAAAGGGATACTGGAACACACACTCACAACCCCCAATAAAAGAACAGGAGTGGGAAAGGATATGGGCATTGGCCACACAAAATAAAATCACACCAGTTCTCGCCCAAACCAAACTATGGCTCCTTCACAAAACTTTTTGGACCCCAGCCCGACTACACACACAACGTGCTGGAATTGTGGTACGGGTAGGGGGGATTTAGAACATCTAATCTTCCAATGCCCAAGGCTCAAGATCTTCTGGCATAAGGTTATGGACTTTATAGACAATGTTTTTATGTGCAAAATCACCAGGAACTTTGCCTCACTCATTACAGCGTTCATTCCCCACAGAGGGAGAGAGAGAGCTACTGGACCTACTCCTAACAGCGACAATCAAACTCGTGCTGAACAAATGGAAAGTCTCCTCAAAAATATCATACAAGAACTGGCTCACCTACCTTAGAGGAGCAGACAACCTTGCAATGCAATGCACGCCGTGGAAGGCGTCTTCTAGAGGCCTATGGGAAGCGTTGGACAAAGCGCTAGTCCCTTATGACCCGCCATAGGAAATATCTACAGTCAGATCCCAAGGCAAAGACCTGAACCAAAGGTCTACCTAAGCTTGAAATAGTATGCGGTCGCACTTCTTTTCTATCCTTCTCCTTCAACTTATTCCAACCTATCCTATACACTCCCACTTTAGGAACTCTCTCTTCACTATATGAAGCTAGCTAGCAATGGGGGAGCCGACCTAAAGGTAACGCTATACTAACCGATATACCATGTAACCCAAGGGCGACGACCCCGACAGACAAATGTTCTGTATGTCCTGTATGTGTATAAAAATACCTAATAAAAATAAAATTTAAAAAAAAATACATTCTCAGCTGAGGTTCCACTCAGAGGAGACAAGCGCCAGGGTTTTTCACTCCCCCTCTGCTTTTCACAGTGGCTCTTGAGCCTCTAGTGGAATGGTTGAGAAAGGATGTGCTTTTGCGAGGTATCCTTTGAGCCCCTGTTAAAAACCGGGTCTCCAAATGGCAAAGGTATGCACTTTGTCCAAGTAGGGACCACAATCCTAGTCAGTGTAAGTCAGATACACACCCTAAGTTAAACTGTGCTTACACTTTGGTAGCTTGGCACAGAGAAGTCAGACTTAATTTAAGAAGCAAGGTGTAAAGTATTTGTGCACCACTTAATACAAAAAAAACAGTGAAAAACTCCAATCAAAAATATTCAACACCAGACTAGAACAATTGAGCTTAACTTAATGAACCAAGCAAGACCAAAACGACAAACATCCAATAAATAGAACCGGAATTTTGAATCTTTAAATAATATTTGCAAATATAGTTTAATGTGGGTTGGATACAGGGACCAACCTTGTCCCACTGGAAAGGTACCTTGGTTGGAGGATGCATCGACGTCGAGGGCAAGATATGAGGAGGCAATGCGTCAGGTCCGATCCTTAGAATGTGTAGGCGGTGTCATTGTCGAACCGCGCACCCATCAATGCTTTGTCATCGAGCAGTACTGGATTTAGGCAATGCGCCATCCTCTAGCCATGCAGCCGGCAATGCGATGTCCTCGAAGCAGGCAAGGTGTTGGCACAGAAGCAGGTGCATCGGTTACGACGAGCGAAACGACGGCGATGTGTGGATTTTGAAATATAGCACAGAAAAGCCCACTTCCAAGGACTCTGGACTGGATTGGCACCACTTGACAGAGCAAGACTAACATATGGCAGAGTCCAGGTGCTGTTGCAGGGTTGTCATAAGTATTTGATGTTCCTGAGACTTCAGAACAGGAGGCAAACAGACAAGCCCTAGGAGTTACTCTGGGTTCAATTGGTGTAGTTTCTGTCATTCTCACCCAGGTAGAGAGGGCAGCAGACAAGTAAGCACAGCAGAAAAGCAGTTCTCCCAGAGCAGCAATCCAGCAGCACAGCAGCCCTTCTGCCCGGCAGAGTATCCACAGGTCCAAATGTGTACTGGGTTGGTAGGGCCAGAAGTCCAATTCTTATACCTAGTTGTGCCTTTAAAGTGGGGGGTACTTCAAAGAGGGGCTTTAAAGGCCACAGAGATCCTCCCATCCTGCCCTGGCTCCAGAATTACTACAGGGGGTTAAGCAGTCCTTTGTGTGGAAGCAGTACACAGCTCATTCAGGTGTTAGTGTCAGCTCCTCACTCCCATCCTGCCCAGGATGGCCCATCAGGATGTGAATGGCCCATCAGACACACCTAAGCTTCCTTTGTGTGTGGCTGTCTAAAGCTAATGGACAAGGCCCAGCTGTCACCCACCTCGGGCATGTGTTGGAGATAGGCAGCAGGCACGCAGAGCTTAAGAGCAGAAAAATGCCTAATTTCTAATAGTGTCATTTAAAAAAAGTTAATAATAAATTGACCTAACCATTAAAGAGGGTCTATTGTTACAAGTTAACAGGTACCAAACATAACAGTTCTACTCCTTCTCAATCAGAAATTACACTTATTAAAGCTAATAAGGTAATCTCAATGTTAACCTATGAGTGGGATAGGCCCCACAGTAGTGAAAAACACATTTGGGAGCTTCTCCCTGCCAGGACGTGTCAAACTAAAAAGTACATGTCCTGCCTTTTACTTACACAGCACCCTGCCCTATGGGCTACCTAGGGTGAAACTAAGAGGTAACTTATGTGGAAGAAAAGAGGAGTTAAAGGTTTGACAAGGGGTTTTAAATGCCAAGTCAACATTGCAGTAAAACTGTACAGACAGACTCTGCAGTGGTAGGCCTGAGACATGTTTTAAGCACTACTTTAGTGGGTGGCATGTTCAGTGGGGCTGACCCACTAGTAACATTTAACTTACAGGCCCTGGGCACATATAGGGCACTTTTCTAGGGACTTATATGTAAATTAGCTATACAAATTGTTGATAAACCATTGTTGCCATGTGTAGGGGAGTGCACATATGCACCTCAGCACTGGTAATCAGCGGTAAAGTTCCCAGAGTCCTAAGGCCAACAAAAGCAGATCAACAAACAGTGAGGCAAAACAGCCAAATGTTTGGGAGAACACACCCCAAAAGCTGATAGGTCTAACACATGCCCCCCTCAGCTGAAAGTGGGAAGAGCTACCCAACCTCTTGGGAGATCTAATCACTAAGGCGGAAGAACCTAGAGAGTCCATCAGCATTGGGGTGAATCTTCCTAGGTCTGTGTTCCACCAGAAAGTCTATTCAATGTAGGGAGATGGACCACCTCAACATATTTGGATTCCTACCCCTCATTTACAGTAGCCTCCTGAGGGTACTGTGGTCTGTCTGAATCTGGCAGTGAGTCCTAAACAGGTATGGTCTCAACTTCATCAGTTGCCAGACCACAGCAAAGGCTTCCCGCTCAATATCATTCCACCTCTGTTTCCGGGGTAGAAACCTCCTGTAGTTGAAAGCTACAGGTTGGTCTAGGCCCTCTTCATTAAGCTGTGACAGTACTGCCCCTACGCCATGCTCTGAGGCATCAGTTTTTACTATGAATTCTTTAGAAAAGTCAGGAGCCTGAAGCAAATCGGCTGTGCTCATGTCATGCTTCAGGGAGTCAAATGTTTTTTGTAATACCACTGTCTAAATCACATTTCTCAGTTGTTTCTTTGATGTCGGTTCAGTCAAGGTTTAGAAACCTGTAATATCCTGTGAAGCCCAAGAAGGCTCTCATCTATACCTGAGTCTATCTTGGCCTGGAGAGGCAGCACCTTACCCCCACCCACCAGGTGTCCCAAGCACACCACAGAGCCCTGGCCTATTTGGCACTTACTGGCCTTGACAGTCAGGCCTGCATTACACAGGACCTGAAGCGCGCCCTAGTGGTGAAAGAGGTGGTCCTTCCAGCGTCACTCAATACAGCCATGTAATCCAAGTAAGCAGCACTGAAGGCCTCCATGCCAGCCAAAATCTGGTTCACCAGCCTCTGGAATGTGGCAGGAGTGTTCTTGAGTCCAAAGGGCAGCACTTTAAATTGGTAGTGGCCCTCTGGAGTGGAGAAGGCTCGCCTCTCCTTGACTTCTCGGACAGGGAAATCTGCCAATATCCTGAAGTATGTTCAAACGTACTCAGGAACTGAGCACCCCCTAACCTGTCAATCAGCTCTTCCACCCGGGAAATGGGATGAGCATCAGTCTTGGTGACTGAATTAAGCTCCCTGTAATCCACACAGCACCTGAGGTCAGTTGTAGTGCCCTTTGGGGCAGCTTTTGGTACCAGCACCATGGGGCTACTGGAAGGTTCAATCACCCCCAATTCCAGAATTGTGGAAAACACTTCCTTAATGCTGGCCCTCACCTTGTTGGACAGCTTATACACTTTATTTTTGACAGGGGAGATTGTCTCATGTGCCATTGTCATGGGGACACAAGTGTGTAACCCCAGGAGTGAAGGAAAACAGGGAGGAGAATTGTCCTACCAACTGGTGACAGTCCTTCTGCTGTCCAGAAGTCAGGGTAGGAGACTGACCCATCATTCTTCTTGAAAGTTAAGAGGTCAGGAAGAGATTCACTCTCCTGTTCCTCCCTTCCACCTGTGAACAACAACATGGTGACCTCAGGCCTCTCAAAGTTGGGTTTGAGATGGTTGAGGTGGAGAACCGTTAGGGGTCATCTGGAGGTCTTGAGGTCCACCAAGTAGGTGGCCTCCCCCTTCCTCTCAACAATCTTGTGGGGCCCAGTCCAACATTCTTGGAGGGCCCAGGCTGGCCTCTAAGTTGTCTGAACCTTGCTTCCACAACTTGGTCATTTGGCTTCTGAAGGCCAGTATGTAGCTCATTACATCCTGGGGGGTTTTCTTGGGAGCTTGCTCCCACTCTTCCTTCACTAGACTGAGAGGTCCCCTTACAGGATGACAGTACAGAAGCTCAAATGGGCTAAACTTAACCCCCTTCTGTGGAATCCTCGCTGTAAGTAAACAATAGGCATGGCAAGAAGATGTCCCACTCACACCTCAGAGTCTCAGATAGACTACAGATAATGCATTTCAGGGTCTTGTTAAATCTCTTAACAAGTCCATTGGTTTGTGGATTATAGGAGGTGGAGAACTTATAAGTAACTCAACACTCCTTTTACATTGACTGTATGAAAGCAGACGTAAAATTGTAATCTCGATAGCCAGCCCCAGTAGGAAGGCTGTTGGACCTGGCCTTTTTTGCATGGTTATCCTCAAACTTTTTGCCTTCTTCGTCCTATTTGTTCTGACCTGTTTTTGTTAGTTTTAGAACTCTGGACACTTTACCACTGCTAACCAGAGCTAAAGTGCATATGTTCTCTGTCTAAATTGTATTAGTGATTGGTTTATCCACAATTGACACATTTGATTTACTAGTAAGCCCCTAGTAAAGTGCACCAGGTGTGCCCAGGGCCTGTAAATCAAATGCTTCTAGTAGGCCTGCTGCACGGATTGTGCCACCCACATGAGTAGCCCTTTAAACATGGCTCCGATCTGCCATTGCAGTGTCTGTGAGTGCACTTATACACTGGGCGCAGGGTCAAGACTGATTTGCATATGGTTGGGTTCAAACTGGAATGGCATGGGGAACGAAAAAAAAATGGATTTCGGCACAGATCTCTGTACTGGGGTGAATGTATGACATTGTTCTACATTCTGTCCATCAACTGTTCTTTTTTCATTTGTCAACCCGAGTGGGACGGGTATGCCCAGACGGGGGTCCCGTGATCTCCATGCCACAAGAGTCAAGCTATCCTAGCTTATGAGGGGTAAAACCCTGAAACCGATCCTAGAATGCTTGCTTCCAGTCCAGAGAGGACCTGGCCTGGCAGTTCAGGCTGGTCTGTTCCCATTGGGCGCAAAGTCAAGACTGATTTGCATACGGCTGGGTTCAAACTGGAATGGCATGGCATGGGGAGCAAAACAACGATGAATTTAGGGCTAGATCTCTGTTCTGGGGTGAATGTATGACATTGTTCAGCATTCTGTCCATCAATTGTTCTTTTTGCATTTGTCAACCTGAGTGGGACGGGTATGCCCAGACGTGGGTCCCGTGCTCTCCATGCCACTGCAGTCAAGCTATCCTGGCTGATGAGGGGTGAAAGCCCCGAAAACGGTCCTAGGATGCTTTTTTACAGTCCAGGGAGGACCTGGCCTGGCAGTTTGGGCTGGACTGTTCCCATTGGGCGCAGGGTCAAGAATTATTTGCATATGTCTGGGTTCAAAATGGAATGGCATAGGGAGCAAAACAACTATAGATTTAGGCCCAGATCTCTGTACTGGAGTGAATGTATGACATTGTTCTGCATTTTGTCCTTCAATTGTTCTATTTACATTTAGAAAGTGGGCATTTTCTTGCTTGACAAAACTGTGCCTCTGCCTGTCTGTAGAATACACATCTGGGTTGGCTGACAGTTTGGCTCTTGTGCATAGATAATCACACAATGGGAGCTGAGGTGTGCCCTGCATATCCTGATGGCCCATCACCAGGCTGATATGAGCCGTTATGAGCTAGAGTGGTGGAAGGAGTTGTCACCAACACCTGAATAGGGCTGTACCTTTCCTCACACAAAGCTGTCTCCACCCCCCTGTGGTGTGTCTGGAACCAGGTCAGGGAAAGGCAGGGTCTTATGCACTACAACGACTTTCCTTTCATATTTGCCTACGTCACAGGCAGAAAGGGGTATATGTATTAGACCTCTGACACCCCAAAATCAGAACACTTCTGGACTGAGGACATTCTGCCATGAAGAAGAGCTGGATACTGTAGGAGGGACTACCACTCTGCCACTCTCCCTGTTGATTTGTTGTGCTGGCCTACTGCTTGCTGCTTCTATCCTGGGAGTGAAAGGAATGCAATTTGCTTTCTACATACTGCTTCCAAGGTTGTCCAGGGGCTTGTGTGGCCTTGCCTCCTGTTAAGAAGTCTCAGGCCTACCAAAGACTTCACCTGCCAGTGCTTTGGCTCTTTTGCTGATGGCCCTGACTTCCAAGCGGTGCCAAATCCAGTTCCTGGCCTCTTGGAAGTGTAACCTGGTGATCTTTAGGAGAAAATCCACGCATCAACTCCCAGCACCTGTTTTATTGATGCATTGCTGCAAAAGATCAATGCATTACCTCTGCCTCCCCCGAAAGCATGGTGCCCGCTCGAGGCATCGACCACAGCTTTCACCGCAGACCCCAGCTTGCCATCACATCATGTCAGAACAAAATCGTTGCAGTGCAAGGTCTGAGCCCTGTGTCACCAACATCCGTATCACCCGTTTCGACTCCGACACAGGTCCTACTCGCGGCCATGGAGTCGGCGCAGCACCTGATTTACCACTGTCGCATTGATGCGGCACGTCTGGAGTTTTTTACGCGTCATCCCTGGGCACCAATTCTTCATCAACACTGTACTTTTGGTACTGTTGAACGTATTAGCAGCTTTTGATATGGTTTCCCATTCTGTTCTCACCTGCCGGCTTCACAAGATAGGGCTGTATGGCAGGGCGCTTGATCAGCTCATGGCCATCGAACACAACAAGTCGGTCTGGACTCTTTTAAGCCGCAGCTGATGCAAATGGAGAAGGGGGTCCCCCAGGGATCGTGTCTGAGACCCACTTTGTTTAACATCTACTTGGTGCCTTTAACTTGAATCTGTGAAGCCTGTGGTGTAGAGAACATGTCATACGCAGATGACACACAGCTTCTGTTATCCTTTGCCCCTGATCCAGACAAGGTAAAGACCAAATCACAAACTGCATGTCGGAGGGCGCTGTATGGATGAGGAACAACTACCTCCAATTGAATAGTGAAATGAAGGAGATCATGCTGTTTGGGAAGGCTTCCGAGATATGGTCAGCCAACTGGTGGCCCGCGCACATTGGAATCGCTCCTACACCAAAGCAGGTGGGAAACAATCTGGGCACGAGCCTAGATCAATCTCTCTCCATGAAAGATCATGTCAGCTCCACCTGTGGCATGTGTTTCACTACTTTGAGGCTTCTAACGCCCTGGCTTCCCATTATGGCTAGGAAAACTCCAGTCCAGGCTCTTATCACCAGCCATGAGAGGTACTTGACCTGTTTTAATTACATTTTGGCAGTCCACGCGGCACCCCTTTACACTGACCTGCTCCCTGCTGACGAGAGGCAACTACCTCGAAACACGTGTCCAGGGATGGCTAACGCAACACATACTGTTCTTTATACATCGTGGCATAGGCGTACCCGCCGTCGCCACTACATCTACCACAGTCCTTTGGGGCAACTTGCTGGTGTGACGAGCAGTGTGCGACCAACCTTTGCTTAATTCATTACGGCTCCCTTGAGCCAACGGGCTGACGAGCCTTGGATCTGCACCTGCGCGCCATGAGAGGTACTTGACCTGTTTTAATTACATTTTGGCAGTCCACGCGGCACCCCTTTACACTGACCTGCTCCCTGCTGAAGAGAGGCAACTACCTCGAAACACGTGTCCAGGGATGGCTAACGCAACACATACTGTTCTTTATACATCGTGGCATAGGCGTACCCGCCGTCGCCACTACATCTACCACAGTCCTTTGGGGCAACTTGCTGGTGTGACGAGCAGTGTGCGACCAACCTTTGCTTAATTTATTACGGCTCCCTTGAGCCAACGGGCTGACGAGCCTTGGATCTGCACCTGCGCGCCATGAGAGGTACTTGACCTGTTTTAATTACATTTTGGCAGTCCACGCGGCACCCCTTTACACTGACCTGCTCCCTGCTGACGAGAGGCAACTACCTCGAAACACGTGTCCAGGGATGGCTAACGCAACACATACTGTTCTTTATACATCGTGGCATAGGCGTACCCGCCGTCGCCACTACATCTACCACAGTCCTTTGGGGCAACTTGCTGGTGTGACGAGCAGTGTGCGACCAACCTTTGCTTAATTTATTACGGCTCCCTTGAGCCAACGGGCTGACGAGCCTTGGATCTGCACCTGCGCGCCATGAGAGGTACTTGACCTGTTTTAATTACATTTTGGCAGTCCACGCGGCACCCCTTTACACTGACCTGCTCCCTGCTGACGAGAGGCAACTACCTCGAAACACGTGTCCAGGGATGGCTAACGCAACACATACTATTCTTTATACATCGTGGCATAGGCGTACCCGCCGTCGCCACTACATCTACCACAGTCCTTTGGGGCAACTTGCTGGTGTGACGAGCAGTGTGCGACCAACCTTTGCTTAATTTATTACGGCTCCCTTGAGCCAACGGGCTGACGAGCCTTGGATCTGCACCTGCGCGCCATGAGAGGTACTTGACCTGTTTTAATTACATTTTGGCAGTCCACGCGGCACCCCTTTACACTGACCTGCTCCCTGCTGACGAGAGGCAACTACCTCGAAACACGTGTCCAGGGATGGCTAACGCAACACATACTGTTCTTTATACATCGTGGCATAGGCGTACCTGCCGTCGCCACTACATCTACCACAGTCCTTTGGGGCAACTTGCTGGTGTGACGAGCAGTGTGCGACCAACCTTTGCTTAATTTATTACGGCTCCCTTGAGCCAACGGGCTGACGAGCCTTGGATCTGCACCTGCGCGCCATGAGAGGTACTTGACCTGTTTTAATTACATTTTGGCAGTCCACGCGGCACCCCTTTACACTGACCTGCTCCCTGCTGACGAGAGGCAACTACCTCGAAACACGTGTCCAGGGATGGCTAACGCAACACATACAGTTCTTTATACATCGTGGCATAGGCGTACCCGCCGTCGCCACTACATCTACCACAGTCCTTTGGGGCAACTTGCTGGTGTGACGAGCAGTGTGCGACCAACCTTTGCTTAATTTATTACGGCTCCCTTGAGCCAACGGGCTGACGAGCCTTGGATCTGCACCTGCGCGCCATGAGAGGTACTTGACCTGTTTTAATTACATTTTGGCAGTCCACGTGGCACCCCTTTACACTGACCTGCTCCCTGCTGACGAGAGGCAACTACCTCGAAACACGTGTCCAGGGATGGCTAACGCAACACATACTGTTCTTTATACATCGTGGCATAGGCGTACCCGCCGTCGCCACTACATCTACCACAGTCCTTTGGGGCAACTTGCTGGTGTGACGAGCAGTGTGCGACCAACCTTTGCTTATCTTATCACCAGCCGCCTGGACTATGGGAACACCTTGCTGACCTCGGTAAATGATACCCTGCTGGCAAAACAGAAGGTGGTTCAGAATACCACTGTGCGAATAATCTGTAGCCCCCCATCATGCTCGCCTTCTGCTCCGCTCCTCAGAAAACAGCATTGGCTGCCTGTTAGGAAGCGAGTCATCTTTAAACTCTGTTGCTTGGCACATAAAGCCCTCTTTAAGTTGAGGCAGCTTACCTGGCATCCCTATTAAACCCTTATCTCCTGTCTAGATGCCTGAGACAATCAGACAAATCTTTCTTGGTAATTCCTTGCATGCGTACCTCAAGATATGGGGACAGATCATTCTCCTACACTGCTCCATTTAATTGGAACAAACTTCCTTTCCATTTTCACTCCTGCCCTGATTTCACTTCTTTCAAGAAATGGCTAAAGACCTGGATATTTTAGACTGCCCTCTTTCCCCTTGTGCAGCGCAGAGCTGAGATGCTCCTATGGGAATGATTCGCTTGCGATACGAAGTATCCAAATAAATAAATACCACAGTAAGAAACCGAGGCTGCATGTTCGGAAATGCATTTCCTCCCCAATCAGTAAGGAACTGAAGCTTTACCTTACCCTGCCAGTAAGGAATCAATGCATCACCTCCCCTGCCTAGCATTAAGGAACAAACGCATCACCTCCCTTGCCAGTAAAAACCGATGCATCACCTCCCCTGTATAGTAAAGAACTGACACATCGCTTGCTTTTCCGGCACTTCATCTCCCCTGTACCTCGCACCATCTTTGATTTTAATGCATCTAAGGAACTTTTTGCTATAACAACTGTGTCTATCGATTTCTATGGACTAAGCTTGCTTAATCTTTTAAAATTGATATTTTGACTTGTGTATGTTTTTAGGTCTCGCCTGACCCAGCGCATGTGCTAGTCTGGTGAGACTTTTTGAGAGGGCTCCAAAAAGTGCTACCAGGCCAGCCTAGAGCTACAGTGCATGTGCGCGGGCGCGCGCGCCGCGGTTTTACGCGATTACTTTCACTTTAACAACCGCTTTGCTGTTTGATCGCGATCACAAGTACGGCCGCTTGTTTTAATCTTTTGGAAGAATCATACTTACCTTTTCCATTAGAATTCACACCAAAGTGACGATATGCAGCTACGACTTAAAATAAATGTAAGTACAAAACGGATAACAGAAGTTGTAAAAATTACTCAATTTTCTAAATAACAGATCAAGGTTCAGCAGGGATGCCTGTGGATTAAAATGCATTTCTAGTTAATAACATTTAATGGAAGGTGATAAATAAACGGGTCTGGATTGGAGACTGTTTATCAACATGGTATTCACTGCCCATCATGTATGAGTCGAGGATAAATAGAGATGGTTGCTAAACCAATAATTTCTGTTCCCAGTTAGATTAATTTAAAACACTGTACCACCAGTAATTTGTGCTGGAGCCAATCTATTTAGATTTTGGCTTAATTTTCCTTTGCTGCAAGATGGGGTAAGGCAACCGACTCTAGAATGTTCTTATTTAGATTCCGATGCTTGTTTTTCAGATTTCCTGAATCTTTTCTTACCTATTGGTGCACACATGTTTTTGTTCTAGGCATTCTTTTTGTACAGCGCAGCATTTCCTAATGTTCTCGGCCTTTTGGTATACAAACTGGCATCTGCAGGTAGAGACTCTTCTATTTGTAGAGAACTATGTTCTGTATTGTACGGGGGCAGAATCGCCTGGTCTTGTTTCATTTCGCCTTAGACCTGATTGTGTGAGTCGCGTAGTTGATTGTAGTAAATGAGATGTAACTTTTATCATATGTAATGAGCAATTTTATTGTAATGGCTCTTTGCACTTTCATAACGTTTTGTTATAGCCGATGTTTTCTTTTTAATGATTTCTTTTAATGTATTTGTAATATTGTATTATTTTAATCTTTTTACTATGGCTCTTTTACGTCAGCTAATGTAGAATAAAGTGAGTATTTGATGTACTTTGTATGCTGTTGAAATATAGTGGAAATAAATCCCTGACTGTTGTAGTAAGCGTGCTAATGTTTCCAGTCTCTGAAATTTAAATTTCTTTGTAAAACCTGAAGTCATATACCACATCTAGCATGTAGTCTCCATTCTAGAAAAACTCAACAGTCTAACTTGTGTTTATGACCAACTGCTACATGGGTAATAAGAGTTATCTCAGAAAGAGGCTGTCCAGTAGGTGTTCTGACATACCTTATGTAGCTGTGAACACATACTTCCTCTATCAAAAAGATGTAAAAGTGGAGATAACGGGATGAATCGCCCTATCCATGGTTTAATTAATAATCTACATAGAAATCCAAAGTTTCAAAGGAACTTTACCCCCATTCTGGCACTACAAGTAAACTATCAAGCCGTACAAGTAGTGTGCACACAAACTGTTAACCCAAATGAACGTCACAAAAGAAAACGCAGAAAAATGCAGTTGTGCCTAAGACTTCTTGGCCAAACTCCTGGTAGCAAGCTAGCTATCATGATTTTAATGACCTTTCAGATTGATTAGCTGCCATAGGCTATAAAGCGCCATGTGACCAGCATCTCTGAAAAACATGTTACGGAATGAAGAGGCCCTTGATTTCTGCCGAACTCCAGTCCTCTTCATGGACATTGATAGAAGTACATGCCCAATGTAAAATACAGGGAGGCTTGATATCCGATAAAGGACAAGAGGAATATAATGGTAAAAAGTTTCCTAAAATCACTGGCATTCGGAGGCCCTGTGAATCAAATGTTAGTCTGGCTGATATAAAAGATGGGCTCTGGAGGGATCAGAGCTTGTGGCCAAAAAAGACTAAAGCAGGCTTCACCTGGTATGGGAAACAACACATGCTTGTATGATACTTAGAAAAAGTCAACTTCTCATAGATGTTGTGGTTCGGCAAAGTACTCAAAAACATAGTATTTTTTGAGGTAGAGTAATGTTGGAGTTAAAGATCCAGTGTTCGGCAGTTGTATCCCTGTTCACTCACCAGTCATTTATGGTTTTCAGTTATTAGGTCGAGCCTGGTGGCAGCGCGCATTCGCTGCTTGCTCTGCGAGACTTCGGTAGTAGAGTATGGGAGCGAAGCCTCTCCCACTATCCTCCCATATTTTTTTATTGGCTTGTGTCATGTTCTTTTGTAAATGCTGCCTTTGGATTTGTTAATAGGCTTGTTTGTCCCTCTGTAGTATGTCCTGGTCTTCATTTGTACCCTCTCATGGCGACTGGCACTTACTTCAGTTGTTACACGGGACCGGGTATTTAGTCTGTAAGCACTATTTACTTTATTGAGTTTCTCTTACTGCGGGCCGTACATACGCTGCTTCAGCTGAAACCGCTTGTGTTTTTTTAAGCAGCACGACAGCCCACATAATACGGGCGCCTGCTTTCAGTCTCTTGAACTCAGCATTATCTTGTCTGTTTCAACCCCCTGAGTAAAATGAATTTAGAAATGATTAGCGAATTAAGTCATGTGAATTCCAGGTAGCACATAATCCTGTGTGCTGAAGCTGAAAAAAGCACATCTGTGTTACATGTCATCTGCACTAAAGGACGGGTTGTTTTCAAAAGCCTGTTTTATTAACACCACCACCAATACCACCAGTGCCACAAATACCAACACTACCACCACCAATACCACCACTAATACCAATCCACTACCAAAACTACTACCACCACCAATACCACTACCACCAATGCTACCACTACCACTACCACTACTAATACCAGTACCACCACCACCAATACCTCCACCAACGCCACCACCAATACCAGCGACACCACTACCACCACCAATACCTCCACCTCAGCGCCTCTCACTCACTAGTAATAGCAGGGGCACTGTACGAGGCCGGAACTGCACCCGAGACCATCCCTCCCTCCATGCTGCCATAAAGCACAGCCCGCCCTGCACCGGGTAGTGAAGCCAGGGCACTACTATAGCTGGAGTGTTTTTTATTAGGCCAAAGATAGCAATGATGTTACGCAATACCACACTGCACACTCAAATCACGGAGAGGGCAGGAAATAGCCCCTCCCTCCTGCTCCTCCTCCTGAGACGCAACAGTGTAATCACCGAGCGAAAGGTGTTGGAGCGCTTTGTTAGTGTTTAAAGCTCTGATCATATGTAACTCACTTCACACTTTGTGTCTGTGTAATTTACAACACTTACACATCTTCTTCACTGCACTATTTATCACTACTTTGAAGATGTCGCATGCCGGTCTCTTCCTCTGATATTTACAATCTAACAAGCGGTCGAGAAGGCCCTTTATTGCAATGCTAAAGGTCTCGAATTTGCGAGAGTTTAAGCTATGAGTATTGTAAATGACAATGCCTTTTATTTATGTTTTAAAACCCAAAACATAAATACAAGACATTGTCATTTAGAATGCCAATAGCTCAAACTAACATGAATGCGAGACCTATTGCATTGCAAATGCTTCTTTTTGTTGTTTTGGGCTTGTTTCTTTCAGATTAATATTAGCTATGTTTCTAAATTGGTGTGGACTCTTTTGTAGTGTTTTCATTGTGTTACTGTGTGGGTGTGTACAAATACTTTACACATTGCCTGTGAGATAAGCGTGATTGCTTGTGCCAAGCTACCAAGGGGGTCAGCAGGGGTTATCTTAGTAGTGTGACTGGAGTGAGGGTCCCTAATTGGATAGGATGCAAGGGATGCATGGAGACACTGCCAACTAGAGACTCCATTTCTAACAAAGTACATGCAGCAATGGGGAACCACCAAGGCCCTTGTTGCCCCATGCATGAATGCTTTAGGCTCAGTATACAGGAGGTTGTCCTCCTAGTAAATCTGGTGACTAACAGAGGCATCACCTACTGCCTGGGCTTCAGCCTGTCACCAAATGCCCTCCAGGGCTGGGCACTCCTTCTGAGGTTTGCAGAGGTCCTCCCTGGTGGGTCCTCCTTCTACTTGGCATCCTCGAATGACCCAATGATAGCCATTGAACAGCCCCATTTCCAGATCCAGACCAATCCCAACACGACCCTCCACGGCACCCTTGTCTACAGGCCCCCCGGTCCCTGCCTGCTCTTCACAGTTGCCATCGTAGACCTCATTGTACCCCAGGCTCTAACATCCACTGATTACATCCTATTTTTAGACCTGAACTTCCACCTGGACAACCCCAGTGACCAGAACACCGCCTCCCTACTGAAGAACCTCGCCAACATCAGGCTGAAGCAGCTCATCACCATATTGATCCACACAGCCGGATACACGCTCTTCTCCCCAAGCGGTAACATCACCTACAGCCACAATACCGAACTCTTCTGGACCGACCACCATTGTGTGCATTTTGTCTTCGGCAATCCCACCTTTTACCACCTCCCTCACTGCACCCCCGTTGTAGCTGGAAAAAGGCCACTGAAGAACTTTTCATCGACGTCCTCATTGCGACCACACTGCCAACAACAACAGATGCCAACGCCGCAGCACGCAACCCTCACCAATGGATCTCTAACTGCGCCAACACTCTGGCACCCCTCAAGAAGACACCAGGCAAGGAGCAGTCCAAGAAAGCCAGCTGGTTCACTCCTGCCCTCCATGAGTCCAGATGCGCCTACAGATGACTGGAGAAGAGATGGAGGAGCAACAAACCCTGGAAACCCACGCAATCTTCAAAACCACCATTAACGCACACCTTCTTCTCCTCAAAACCACAAAGAAAATGGCCGAACAAAACAGAATCAATGCCAATGCACACAACAGCAAAGAACTCTTCGCCATCATCAAGGAGTTCACCAGACCCAACAGCGAGACCACAGACATTCCATCCTCCCACTACCTCTGCAACAAACTTGGCACCTTCTTCTATCACAAGATCAGGCAGATCTACGACATCTTTGTCACTCAAGACCATGCCACAACACCTGTCATCACAGAACGCAACCATGCTGCACCCCAACAGATCGTGCTCAACTGGATTCCGCTCACCACAGATGACCCACTCAAGACCATGAAGAGCATCCACTCCGGAGCCCCATCGGATCCTTGCCCATATCACATCTTCTATAGAGCAGCCGCCTCCATCGCCCGAGCTTCATTGCACCAACAACTGCTCCATTGAAACCGCTATCTCCCCCGATGACAGGAAACACTCTGAGATCAACCCCCTGCTGAAGAAGCTGCCCGCTGACCTGACAGACCTCAAGTACTTCAGACACATCTCCCTCCTCCCCTAGGTGATCGAAAAGGCCCTCAACGTTGAACTCTCCGAGTTCATCGAAGAGAATCAAGTCCTAGACAACTCCCAATCCAGCTTCCAAAGCAATCACAGCACTGAGACTGCCCTGCTCGCCACCAGCGACAATATCCGCTCCCTCCTCAACCGGGGCAAAACTGCAGCCCTCATCCTACTGCACCTCTCGGCCACCTTCAACACTGTCTCCCACCGCACCCTAATCATGAGACTCCACGCCAACGGTATCCACGACAAGGCACTGGACTGGACCCACTCCCTCCTTACCGGCTGAACACAGTGAGTCAGACTGCCCCCTGTTCCTCTCAGAACCTACAGAGATCAGCTGTGAGTGCCCCAGGGGTCCTCCGTGAGCCCCACCCTCTTCAACATCTGCATGGCCCCCCTTGCGGCCATCATCAGAAACCACTGACTCAACATCGTCTCCTATGCTAATGACACCCAGCTGATCCTCTCTCTCACCAACGAATCCACAGCCACCAGAATGAACTTTCACAGTAGAATGAAGGCTGTTGCCACTTGGATGAAAGACACCTGCCTAAAGCTCAAATCGGAAAAGACTGAAGTACTTATCCTGGTACCTTAAGACTTGGCACTTCACATGAACCTCCACGCCCAGATGGATCAGCAGCCCCCCCAGCTCCTTGAGACCCTCACGGGTGAGTGGCCATGCTTTATAAACTCCTGATTGATTGATTGATTGATTGATTGATTAATTTATTGATTGAATTATTGCCATCATGAGAATGCATCTTTTCTGCAACGTTTTCAAGCTCTTTGAATGCAGTAATTTATAGTTAGCTCTGTGTGATCAAACTGTGGGAAAAACTGTAGAAGCGGTGGGTGTTTTCAAAGTGAGCAGTGTGCCCCTATCCTTGCAGGCAGAGAAGTATGCAGGGTGAGTGTTGTGACTGTATGAGTGCATGGTGAGTTGTAAGTCTATAAGTGCAGGATGCGAAGTGGGCCTACATTATCCCAGGACAAGAAATAAGCATGTGTGGTTGCAAAGGGAGAGCTGTCTGTATGAGTGTAGAGTGAGTTATGCCTTTGAGTGCAGGGTGCTAGGGTGAGGAAAGGTCCTATGTGAGTTAATATGTTATGTTTCTGTGAGCATACAGGGTGGGTAAACTGTGTCCATGTGAGTGGGGTTGCTGCATGTTTACAGGCGAGGAGGTAGGCAGATTGAATGGTGTCTCGGTAAGTGTATGGTGAGCGATGTGTTTGAGTGAGTGTGGGGTGAGCAGTGGTTCTGTGAGCAGTGTCTGTTTGAGGGCAGGATGGCCAGTGTGAATATAGATTGGGTTCTGCCTATATGAACACAGGGTGAATGATATGCATGTATGCAAGCAGAGTGAGCTGTATGCACGCAGGGTGAAGCAGTGTGCCTGTGTGCTTGCATTCAAAGAGGTATGCATAGTGTGGGATGTGTCTTTGTTAGTTCCGGGTGAATGGTGTGCTGTGTGAGTCAAGGGTGAGTGCTATGTCTGTGTGATTGCATGGTGAGAGGAGTGCTTGCATGAGTCTAGGCTTAGCAGTGTTTCTGTATGAGTCCAGAGTGAGTGAGCATGAGACCAGGATGTGTGAGTGCAAGGAGAGACGTGTATGTATGAGTGTAGAGAGAGCTTTGCCTGTAAGATTTCAGGGTGCTGGGGTGAGAGGTGTACCTGTGTGCATGCATGTTGAGTGGTGTGTGTTGCATTTAGAGAGGTTTGAAGAGTGAACAGTGTCTCTATGTGAGTCCAGAGTGAGCAATATGCCTGTTTGAGTGCAAGAGGAGAGGTGTCTGAATGAGTCAAGGGTGAGCTACGCCTGTATGAATGCAGGGTCTGTGTGAGTGATAGGTTTCAGAGTGAGGATAGTTGCTTTGTGAATGCAGGGTGTTTCTATGTGTGTATGTGCATGCTGGATGACTGGCGAGTCTGGGTGACTGGAGTCTGAGCATTATGCATGCTTATGTGAATTCAGGGAGCGAGTGAAGGGCGAGAATGAGTGCAGAGCAAGTGTTGTACACTTTTGAGTGCATGATACAAGGTGCTTCTGTGTGCATGCAGGGTTGCTGTTGTGCCTATGTGTGTTCAGGGTGATAGGTGTAGTTGTGCATGAGACGGGAGAGAGTTGTGCCTTTGTGGTTTTATGATGAGTAGTGTGCCTGTATGACACATACATCATTGCAGGGTGAGCTCTGTACCTGTACGAGATCAGGGTGGGAAGTGCATCTGGGTGTATGGTGAGCAGTGTACCTTTGTGAGTGCAGAGTGCAGCACATTAAAGCCAGGTAACCACCAGAGCCCATCGGTACATCATCCCTTTGTCATCCAACCTCCTAGTGCAGGCCAGCTATATCAACCAGCAGCATACAATCTAACAGTCCACACAAGGACTCGACCACCTAACGGCATGATTCACATGAGAACTGTGGTTACTCACCGCTTACTTTCTTAGAGCGAATCACTACTGATCAGAGCGCAAATCTTGTATCCACCCTGAACCCAGCACCACAGTATTAATTGCTTGATATCAAAGTGAAATTGGATTACCTGTTTGAGAGGATACAAAGTCTGCAAACCACATTTCCCGCCTCTTTTTTCGCACAAGCACACTCTTGCCAGGGCTGCCCACCTAAAACTTTCACTACCCATTTACACCTTACTTGATGCAACTACTACTGCAAAGCCCAAATTCCAGAGCTGTGCACCCCACGCAAAATCACAACCCCTTTTCTCAAACAAACTCAAAAGTCTCAACCCCCTGAACTTGAAGAATTTGACCTTAATACTATTTCACTCCAGGAACTCTAGTTCTGTTTTGCTATCATATCAAAATCATATCTCTGAGATACAACATTATCCACATCGAATGAACAGAAAAAAAGTGTCGGGGATTGCATTTATTCAAGAGACCCTTAATTTCCGCATGATTAACTCAGTAACCTCCTCTTCATTCTCATGCCTCACTATAGAGATTACAAAGATGATACCTAAATCACAGAGGCAAAACATCTTAAATCGCCCTTCCTACAGCCAAAATAATTTCATTGACGGTTTCCTTGATTACAGCCCTAAACAATTTAACTCCTGTTGTGATTAGGTTCCCCTTATAGATTTCATTGTCCACGTGAAAAAGATGAAGGCGCATATACCAGTTCGCAAATTGTTCCAATCACCCAACAAGCATTGCATCGTTGCTATTCCCAGGAACGTATCCATCCTGTCTCTGATTCTGATAAATAAACACAATATCACAAATCTCTAAAACTCTCTAATCGGATTTGGCCAGATAATGCCTTCTTCCCTTTCAAACTCCTGAACCATCACATCTGCCCCATGATACATCAGAGACAGAAATGGTACAATGTAGCAACCTCAAAAACAATGAGAACAAACAATGGCAAAGCCAATAGGTCTGGCTTTATTGTGCTAACACGTTCAAACAGTAACATGAATAAATGCACAAACTATTCCTGCTATATCTCCATGCAACCTGTGCTTTTCCATACCTCTTCTGCCTGTGTCTGTTGTCCTGTTTTGTTATTCTCTAAACTTGTGGAGCTGCAGCACTGTAGGCTTGACTAACATCAGAGACACATAAGGAGGCACGTTGCACAGAGACGCTCCACCAATAGTCGGTACGCATTTGTGCATGTCCGGGGCAACATCATAAAATGAGCAGTAACTAATGAAAATGTAATATGAGCGTACACACTTATTACAACAGAGGGCATGTGTGCAAACTAATGGCTATGCACACAAATGAAAGAAACATGGCTTCTTACTCTTACTCTTACTTAGGGATCGGGCGACTAGGACGCCAATCCAGCCAACCACTGCACTGATTGCTCTGTTGTTTTATTCTAGCTATTTTTTTAAAAAAGGGGAAAAAGAAAAAAACGAATCTTTTTAAATCTTTGTTGGGAACGTTCAGGGGGGCTTAATCCGCACTGTGTGTAGGCAGCTTGATTCCACTGGGGCAGCCTTTTGTTATTGTTGTGGGGTTATTCCGTGCTGTTGTACTGTTGATTTCTGCTTCCGTCTGGCCTTTGGGACATCTGCCTGGCCCGGAAGTTGGCAGGGTGTCTTTCCCACCTCAATGGTACACCGGGGGGATTTAAACATCGCCGCACAGCGGCCTCAGAGCGGACGTGCGCAGCGGGCGTGCCGCCGGCGTGCCACCGGCGTCCGCGCCTGGCTCGTGCCTAGGGCCAGGGATGCTGCCGGTGTGACCCCCCGTGTTTCTGCCTCTAGGATTGTGGATAACGGGGAACAGTTACGAGCGTTGGATACATATGGTAAGTGCGATGCACTTTCTGACATGAGCACACAGGACTGTATTAACCATTTTAATTGTCAAGTCTGTGGTTGCACGTACAATAGTTCAAAATGCTCCCAGGCCTCAGTGAACTTTAAACAAACGCTCACTAGGGAAACCGACACTGTGCCTATACTAGGATGTCTGATTAATGCACGCTCCCTGTGTAAACATGCATCTGAATTTGCTCTATTTATTGAGGTGCATGGTATTGATGTAGCATTCATTACAGAGACTTGGGGAGACGTTTCATCTGACCCAGATTTAGCAATGGCAATTCCTCCTGGGTATATATTACACAGGCAGGACCGAGTGGGCAAACGAGGAGGAGGTCTGGCAGTTCTGTTTCCCTGTACCTGGAAAGGAGTTTTTATCTCCCAACATAATGATCCCCATCTGGAGTACTTACTTTTCAAATTGTTGATTGATAGTCGTCATACTTTTAATGGCCTGTTGTGTTACCGGCCTCCAGGCACACAGGCTAGTGTTTTTAAAGGATATTGGTCTGTCTCTAGATACCCTGGCTCAATCACGAGACTTCACTCTTTTGGGTGATTTTAATGTCCACATGGAAGACCCCCTAGACTGCGATGCAGTAAAGTTTTTAGACATTGCAAACAGTATGGGGCTCACCCAGCGGGTATCTGGGGACACACATCTGGCAGGGCATCTGCTGGATGGTATTTTTTCAAATAATGATCTTTTGGAGTGTTTTCCACCTATACCAATTGTCTGGTTGGATCATAAAGCGGTCATGTTTTCTTTACCAGTTCAAAAGTCTCATTCAAAGAATAGAATAAACAGGCAGCTGAGATTGGTCCGCCCTTGGAATAAACTAAATGTGGATGTGCTCCAAAATGTTTTAGCTAAAAATATCCCACCACCTTTAGACGACCCTAATAAAGCCGTAGCAGCATTTGAGGAAGGGTTAAGGAAGTCAATTGATCAAAGCCTGACGGCTAAGTGTATCTCGAGCCATAGGTCTAGGCCTACTGAAACATGGTAGCCTGAGCAGCTCAGGATCCAAAAACAAAAATGTCGTCGCTTGGAAAGGAGGTGGAGATTATCTCTCAGTATGGAAAATAAAGCTGTCTATAAAGCAGCGTTACTGGAGTATAAAGCTCTTATTAGTAAAGAAAAAACTAGGTTTTATACTACGGCTATACTGACAGCTAAAAATTAGTGTAAAGACCTTTTCTAAACAGTCAAAAGATTAGCCAAATGTGTTGTGGCCACTGATTCTCTGAAAACCCAGCTATTCTGCGATAGAGCGGCCATTCACTTGCAAGAGAAAGTTAAGGAGGTCTGTGATAGCCTTGCTGAAGCGACAACGCATGAATTAACGACATTGTCAGCGGACTCAGCTAAAACCAAGACTGCCTACGCTGAGTCAGGCATCTGTGCGGTGGGCGGTTATAGCAATAATACCTCTGAGTTATCTATGTTTGGTCCGTTGACATTGGAAGCAACAATAAAATTGATAGAATCGATTAAATCAGGCTCTCCTCTGGACCCCTGCCCTCCGAAATTTTTTCATCTTCTGCCGGAAACTTTCGCATCTTATCTGATGCCTATTTTCAACAAAATGTTCTCATCTGGCATTTTCCCCACCTGTTGGAAGCTGGCTTCTGTGTTCCCCCTTCTGAAAAAACCAAACGTAGACGTTACCGATCCGAAGAACTATCGTCCAATTTCTAGGCTGCCACAACCTGCTAAAATAGCGGAGGAAGTAATGAATAACAGCTTATCAGAATATATTGATAAGAACAATTTTCTTGATGACACTCAATTTGGATTTCGTAAACATCATAGCACAGAATCGGCCCTAATCACAGCCTCGGAAATGATCAGGCAAACTGTCGACCGGGGGGGCAATGCAGCACTTGTGCTGCTTGACCTCTCGCCGGCTTTTAAAACCGTAAACCATCAGAAACTCTTGGAAGTTTCGAGGGGGATCGGTGTCAAAGGGAAGGCTCTTATGCTATTTAAGTCATTCCTGTCTGGTAGAGAGCAGTTTGTGGCCTTCGATAATTTTAGGTCACCAAATTTTACACTACCCTGCGGGGTTCCGCAGGGATAATCCCTGAGCCCCACACTTTTTAATGTTTATGTTGCACCCCTGGCGAAACTTATCAGATCTCTGGGGTTCTCTGCTGTCTACTACGCGGATGACACGGAGATCATTGTGTCAGTGTCCGGATCCCCCACCGACACTGTGAAGCGGTTCCATTCTTGCCTACGTCAGGTGGGGAAATGGATGGCTATTAATTATCTAAAGTTGAACTCTAGTAAGACGGAGGTTCTACTGTTTGGGGCTCACGCTAATTTTTGGTCACCAGATCTCTGGCCCCTAGAGCTGGGTCCACTTCCTAAACCAGTGACCAAGGTTAAGAATTTGGGAGTCATTTTTAACACCAAACTGTCCTTTGAGTATCATGTTAATCAGGTTACCTCTTCTTCTTTTCATACATTACAAATCCTGCGAAAAGTTCTCCCTTTTATTCCAGCCGAGCTTCGTAAGTTGGTGGTCTCAGTACTTGTTCTTTCGAGAGCCGATTATTGCAATGGGCTCTTTATTAATCTTCGTATAAAATGTTTAGCCAAACTTCAGGTTGTTCAAAATGCCACGGCCATGCTTCTATTGAACATCCCGAGGTATAAATCAGTCTCTTCAGCACTGAAGGACCTCCACTGGTTGCCAATAAAAAAACGTATAGAGTTTAAGGCCTTCTGTATTGTTTTAAATCCATCCATGATATAGGACCAGGTTTCCTAAAACAGAATCTGATACGCTATATCCCAGCACGAAATCTTCGCTCCTCCTTGTCTAATGATCTGGTTGTCCCCAAGGTAAAAAGATGTTCTTGGGGAGGGAGAAGTTTTCTGTTAGGTGCTACTAGGCTGTGGAATTCACTCCCACTTTGTTTAAAACATGAGAACAATCTGTTGGTGTTCAGGAAGGCATTAAAGACCTAGCTGTTTAATCATTGAGATCTGTGTATACTTAGCCTAAATGAGTAAGCGCCTTGACACCCTTGGGTGATTGTTTTGCGCTTTACAAATCGCCTTTTATTTCATTTCATTTAATTTCTTGTGTTCAAAAGTAAGATGCAAACCGTTTTTTGGTGCGCAAACAGAATATCGAGTTCTGAATATCAAAGTGCCAGAATATCGAGTTGTTAATATCGAAGTGGCATAATATCGACTGCAAGAATATTGTTGACCAGAATATCGACTTCAAGGAAAGAAATATCGTTTTCTGTAATATCGAAGTTAGTAATATCGTTAATATCGTTGTTAATGATATCGATATCATGTATGTTAAAAGTATTTGATCCAATTTTTTTGTATATGTACAGCTGTTTTTTTTTATGTATGTGTGACATTTTTAAAAGTGATAAAATTTATGTTAATCAAATTTTGTGTATTTTAGTTCTGCAGTGGGTTGTGGGTTTATAGGGAATAGGGTGGGAAGTAATTTCATTATAATAAAGTAATTAACATTTTTTACCTGTCAATGTTTTTTGTAAATTATTTTATTAATTAATTATTAATTAATGAATATTTTTTATTAATGAATTAATTGATAACTATGTTGTGTTATTTTTTTTAGGAGCGGGTTGTGGGTTTATAGGGGAATAGGGTGGGAAGTAATTTCATTAAAATAAAGTAAAGAATATTTTTTTTATTAGTATTTATAATTACTTTTTATGAATTCATTATGAAATGGTTATCAAAATTGTATAATTAATTTATTGATAATTATGTTAATTGTTTTATTTTTTTAGGAGTGGGTTGTGGGTTTATAGGGGAATAGGGTGGGAAGTAATTTAATTTTAATAAAGTAATAATCCTTTTTATTTCTTAGTATTTATAAATAATATGTTATTAATTGACTATTAAGGTGCCAATTCCGATCCTATAAAAGCCGGGTACGAATGGTCGTATGGAGCGTTTTCTCCGTCCGACTCGTCCCCGGGTAAAACACCTTACAAACCCGCAAGTACGATTCGTACAGAAATACCATTTCCGTACGAGTCGTACAAAAGCCCGACCGACAAAAAGATACCCACAATTCCGATCCGGGACACCGCGTACGTGACGTCCGGACGGAGTCAGGCAGCGTTTTACGAACCAGCAAGTACGATCCGTGCCTATGTCACTCCGCACGGATAATATTTTACGGCAGCCAAAAACTCCCGGGAAATTGAGGACGACGCGAACAAGGAGCACCGGTACGCGACGGACAGCCATGGACCCCATCCTACGTGTCATCCCGGCCCTCATAGCCTACGACTTTGTGTACAGAAACTGCCGCAGACGCCGCAGAAGGTCAGAACAAGCCCCAGGGGCAAAGGGGGGGGGGAAGGGGCAGGAAACATAACCCACACCCCACAAAAAACAAATAAATCCTGCACATTAATTACCTCCATGGTCTGGTCACTTTGGGGGGCGTGTCCACCAATCCCACGTCCCGCCACAACGGAAGTGGACGTGGACGTGTACCTGTCTCCACCACAATGGTGGTACGGGACGTACCCACGCCCCTCAGAGCGTGGGTACGGTCCGTACCACCATTGCAGTGGTGATATAGGGGTACGCGTGTACGGACCATACCCACGCCCCTCAGAGCGTGGGTACGGTCCGTACACGCGTACCCCTACATCACCACTACAATGGTGGTACGGACCGTACCCACGCCCCCAGAGCGTGGGTACGGTCCGTAACACCATTGCAGTGGTGATGTAGGGGTACGCGTATACGGACCGTACCCACACCCCCGGAGCGTGGGTACGGTCCGTACACGCGTACCCCTACATCACCACTGCAATGGTGGTACGGACCGTACCCACGCCCCCCAGAGCGTGGGTACGGTCCGTACACGCGTACCCCTACATCACCACTACAATGGTGGTACGGACCATACCCACGCCCCCCAGCCCCCCAGAGCGTGGGTACGGTCTGCACACGCGTACCCCTACATCACCACTGCAATGGTGGTACGGACCGTACCCACGCCCCCCAGAGTGTGGGTACGGTCCGTACACGCGTACCCCTACATCACCACTACAATGGTGGTATGGACCGTACCCACGCCCCCCAGAGCGTGGGTACAGTCCATACACTCGTACCCCTACATCGTCACTACAATGGTTGTATGGACCATACCCACGCCCCCCAGAGCGTGGGTACGGTCCGTACCACCATTGCAGTGGTGATGTAGGGGTACGCGTGTACGGACTGTACCCATGCCCCCCAGAGCGTGGGTATGGTCCGTACACGCATACTCCTACATCACCACTACAATGGTGGTATGGGACGTACCCACGCACCTCAGAGAGTGGGTACGGGCTGTACCACCATTGTAGAGGTGACATAGGGGTACGCGTGGTATGACCCATACACACCCTATGAATGCAGGGGTACGGGCTGTACCACCCATACCCCTACGGCCCCATTACATGATGGATACAAGGCGCACACACACCACAAATGTTGGTCTCCCGCTTGGTGCAGCACATCAGCTGTAAATTGGGGGTGGTGTATGCCCAGGACAACAGTGTACCACAGCAAGGGGGCAAGTGGGTGGGTGGGTGCAGAGGAATACCAGCAGTGGACACAGACATGTGAGGGGTGGGTGCAGAGGAATACCAGCAGTGGACACAGACATGGGGGTGGGTGCCTATCACTCCCAGCAGTGGTCGTATGGAGCGTTTTCTCCATCCGACTCGTCCCCGGGTAAAACACCTTACAAACACGCAAGTACGATTCGTACAGAAATACAATTTCCGTACGAGTCGTACAAAAGCCCGACCGACAAAAAGATACCCACAATTCCGATCCGGGACACCGCGTACATGACGTCCGTACGGAGTCAGGCAGCGTTTTACGAACCAGCAAATACGATCCGTGCCTACGTTACTTCGCACGGATAATATTTTACGGCAGCCAAAAACTCCCGGGAAATTGAGGACGACGCAAACAAGGAGCACTGGTACACGACGGACAGCCATGGATCCCATCCTACGTGTCATCCCGGCCCTCATAGCCTACGACTTTGTGTACAGAAACCGCTGCAGATGCCGCAGAAGGTCAGAACAACCCCCAGGGGCAAAGGGGGGGGGGCAAGGGGCAGGAAACATAACCCACACCCCACAAAAAACAAGTAAATCCTGCACATTAATTACCTCCATGGTCTGGTCACTTTGGGGGGCGTGTCCACCAATCCCACGTCCCACCACAACGGAAGTGGACGTGGACGCGTACCCGTCTCCACCACAATGGTGGTACGGGACGTACCCACGCCCCTCAGAGCGTGGGTACGGTCCGTACCACCATTGCAGTGGTGATATAGGGGTACGCGTGTACGGACCATACCCACGCCCCTCAGAGCGTGGGTACGGTCCGTACACGCGTACCCCTACATCACCACTACAATGGTGGTACGGACCATACCCACGCCCCCCAGAGCGTTGGTACAGTCCGTACCACCATTGCAGTGGTGATGTAGGGGTACGCGTGTACGGACCGGACCCACACCCCCGGAGCGTGGGTACGGTCCGTACACGCGTACCCCTACATCACCACTGCAATGGTGGTACGGACCGTACCCACGCCCCCCAGAGCGTGGGTACGGTCCGTACACGCGTACCCCTACATCACCACTACAATGGTGGTACGGACCATACCCACGCCCCCCACAGCATGGGTACGGTCCGTACACGCGTCCCCTACATCACCACTGCAATGGTGGTACGGACCGTACCCACGCCTCCAGAGCGTGGGTACGGTCCGTACACGCGTACCCCTACATCACCACTACAATGGTGGTACGGACTGTACCCACGCCCCCCAGAGCGTGGGTATGGTCTGTACATGCGTACCCCTACATCACCACTACAATGGTTGTATGGACCATACCCATGCCCCCCAGAGCGTGGGTACGGTCCGTACCACCATTGCAGTGGTGATGTAGGGGTACGCGTGTACGGACCGTACACACGCCCCCCAGAGCGTGGGTACGGTCCGTACCACCATTGCAGGGGTGATGTAGGGGTACGCATGTACGGACCGTACCCACGCCCCCCAGAGAGTGGGCACGGGCCGTACCACCTTTGTAGAGGTGACGTAGGGGTACGCGTGGTATGACCCATACACACCCTATGAATGCAGGGGTACGGGCCGTACCACCCATACCCCTACGGCCCCATTACATGATGGATACAAGGCGCACACACACCACAAATGTTGGTCTCCCGCTTGGTGCAGCACATCAGCTGTAAATTGGGGGTGGTGTATGCCCAGGACAGCAGTGTACCACAGCAAGGGGGCAAGTGGGTGGGTGGGTGCAGAGGAATACCAGCAGTGGACACAGACATGTGAGGGGTGGGTGCAGAGGAATACCAGCAGTGGACACAGACATGGGGGTGGGTGCCTATCACTCCCAGCAGTGGACACAGACATGGGGTGGGTGCCTATCACTCCCAGCAGTGGACACAGGCATGGGGTTGGGTGCAGAGGAATACCAGCAGTGGACAGAGACATGGGGGTGGGTGCCTATCACTCCCAGCAGTGGACACAGACATGTGAGGGGGGTGCCTATCACTCCCAGCAGTGGACAGAGACATGGGGGTGGGTGCCTATCACTCCCAGCAGTGGACACAGACATGTGAGGGGTGGGTGCCTATCACTCCCAGCAGTGGACAGAGACATGGGGGTGGGTGCCTATCACTCCCAGCAGTGGACACAGACATGTGAGGGGTGGGTGCCTATCACTCCCAGCAGTGGACACAGACATGTGAGGGGTGGGTGCCTATCACTCCCAGCAGTGGACAGAGACATGGGGGTGGGTGCCTATCACTCCCAGCAGTGGACACAGACATGTGAGGGGTGGGTGCCTATCACTCCCAGCAGTGGACAGAGACATGTGAGGGGTGGGTGCAGAGGAATACCAGCAGTGGACAGAGACATGGGAGGGGTGGGTGCCTATCACTCCCAGCAGTAGACAGAGACATGGGGGTGGGTGCCTATCACTCCCAGCAGTGGACACAGACATGGGGGTGGGTGCAGAGGAATACCAGCAGTGGACACAGACATGGGGGTGTGTACATCCTTATCAGATGATCCCAATTCCATGGGTGTATGTACGCATCCCGATATTTGGACTATGTTGATAGTGCCACAACAACACATCACTGACAGCAGTGTCCCACTCCCATGAGGATGGATGTCTTTCCCCCACTGCATGACACACCACATGTGGGTGTGAGGACAAATCACACATGCATACCCACCCCTGGCGGATGCAGCACAATACACACACAGAGATCATGCCACAAGACTGTATGGTCATGTCAATGCCTACTAAACTAAGAGAGACAAAGGGAACACACACTGTCACGCACATCCCAGGACTGATAGGAATGTACAGGTGCTGGGACAGCCACCAAGATGTTGTCTGTCATGGAAGGAATAGGGTGGAGTTCCCACAGATACAATGCCCACATTTGTGAGTCAGGTGTTCAAATACCCAGCAGAACAAGTACCATATGTGTGCTAGGCTGGGATTACACACATGCATTGTGCGGAAAAGGGACAATTTCTCCATGAAGGCATGGCAAAATACTCTATACACAAGTACAGTGAGTACCAAGGATGGCACGGACGATGCAGCCGGAGACATTGCTGAGCAGGCATGGCCAGAGTTGAAGGGATCCATCACCAACAAAGGAAATGTAGACACAGAGCAACACAACAATTGTGCAACCCTCTGCAGGGGAGATGTCAGGTGCCACAGAGGAAGGAACACTCCTAGGGACAATGTCTCCAAACACAAAGAGCAGACACGACCAAAGATTCTTTGCAGAGACCTTGTGAGGGCACGCAGATACCAGGTTCCACCCCATGAGATGCAGACTACAACATTTCCATGAAACATAACACATTCTCACAACCCCAACTCCTGGAGCCTCAGCATCAACATCAATACATGAAATGCAAGACTTTTCAAAACGGAAAAGAAAATGCTTTATTCAGCATGAAAAAATAAGATGTAGTAAAGAACACTATGTACAAAGGTCAATTGTCAGTCCAGATATGAAGTCCTTGGGGGACACATGGCCATGCGTCTCCCCTAGCTTGCCTGCACATACTAAACCTCTGGATCAGCGACTGGGGGGGCATCATGTGGGGAAGGACCAGGCACCGCAGGGACAGGAGGGGGAAGGGTAGGTGTGGTGGGTGCAGGGACAGACGACTCCACCCCAGGGGGTGGGGCAGCACCAAAGGTGGAGGCGAGCTCGGCGCTGCACACTTCTGCCAGATCTTCAAGCGTCTCCCCTGCACCCGGAGAAACAACAGGCCCCGAGGAGGGGGGGGGTCAGAGGGATGGCCTGCAGCGCTACTGGGGGAGGTGGTGGACAGGCTGGGGGACTTAACTCCTCTACCCGTGGAGTGCCTTGACCGTTTGCGGCCAGGTGAACTAGTGGGGCTGAGGCCCAGCCCAGCGAAGTAGGCCTCCTTCTCTGATTCTGGGGCAGGGGAGCCAAGGGGAGTGACATCGGAGGGACTGGGGAGTGAGTCATGTGGACGAGGACTGTGGCTGCGTGCCTGCCTGTGTGCCCCAGACCCAGTGGGTGTGCTTGCTTCCCCCTGAGTGTGCGTGTCAGGAGGTGTGCGCTTGCCCTTACGTGGTGGTGTGCTGCTTGTGTCTGGTGGGGTGCGTGTGTGTGGATGTCTTGGTGTGCTTGGGACAGGCATGGATGTGGGACTTGTGGATGGTGCAGGGGTAGGGGGGATGCAGCCCTGCAGGTGACTCACTACTGCCGCGAGTGACGAGTTCAGGGACTTCAGCAACATGCGTTGGTCAGACATCGCTGTTGACATGCCCTCCATGTACGACACCATCTGGGTCAGCAGTCTGGTGTGGCCATGGAGGACAGTCAGGATCGACGTCTGCCCAACCTGCAACTGTCGTTGAATGTCCACAGACTCGGCAGTGAGGGCAGCAGGGGGGACAGGGGCAGGGGGTGCGGTGCCTGGCAGGAAGGAGACATGTGGTCGCCTAGCACGGACAGAAGGGACCCGAGCAAGTGGGAGGGCGGTGATGGGAATGGAGGGGGCGGTGATGGATGGAGTGCTGCTGCCAGCTGTTGGAGCAGCCTCCGCCCCTTCAGGGAGTTCAGCCTCGGACCCGTCAGCTTCGTAGTCAGTGTTGGTACTGGGCTGGTCCTCCGCCTCACTCCCCTCACCCTCCGTGCCACTAGATTCCACCGACTCCTCAGCAGTGGTGGCACCAGTGCTCGATCCCTCCTCCACGTCCATGCCCGTGTCTCCCTCGGTGTCCTCCGATGATGCTGTGGGCAAGCTGAAGAGACAGGAAAAAATCAGTCACCTGTATACATCTGACACATGAGTCCAAACAAAATAGGCAACAGTGCATAACAGGAAAGGCATCATGAGTAACATCTAGAATACTCCCCACATATGTAAGCCCTGCACTCCCCAGTTGGTTGACCCACCATGCCACTTGAAAAAAATGAAAATTAGGACACAACAGCAAATAACTTGAAATCCCAAGATCCTGAGAAGCTAGTGTCTGGGATCAGTTGAGCACAGCAAGACTATGAAGGCATGCCACCTCTTTTTCACTGTGAACCCAACAGTAATGTCGCACCCAAGGCCAAATACCACATGCCAATGCAGAAGGTGTCCCCACACTCAGAGACCTGTGAGTACTTAGGAAACCCCAAAGAAATACATTGTGATTCCTGGAGAATCACAACCCTTTACACAATGGACATGTCTAGAATGTGTGAATGTGCCACTTTGTGAACAGAACACACATGTGTCTGTATAACAGAAGTCACACAAGGAGGTGCACACCAAACTACATGTACACAGTCATTGTCTGAGCTGCCAGACTCATTCAAATAAGCCACTGTTAGGCAGAAATGGGGTATCAGTAAGTACATATACATGGCACCACGGTGGTCTGGATGACTTGACACTCGTAAGTTGGTATCGGCAACAACCAAGTACTAACCCAAATGCAACCACACTGTGGGAACATGTATATGTATGAACTCTAAACAAGTTTTGTTCAAACTGTGCCTTACTTTAAAATGTGCCAGCGGGTCCCAGGAAAGTGTAAAGGTGGTGTCTTGTGCACTTCCTTGGGAGACATCTGTCATGCAGGCACATTATTGTCCTTCACAACAAAACAACAAAGCCAAGCATATGAAGCATTGAGACATGGTGACAGGTGTTGTGATTGCCAAGGGACAACTTGAATAAAGTCATTTGTCACATGGCTATTCTTCACCTGATTACACAGTTGGCTACACATATGACCTACTGACTGTCATCTGGAGTGGCACACATGTCCACACCCAGGACAATGAATAAGCTAATGGGCCTGCAATTGTTTTGTAAAAAAGCCTAGCTGTACTGTGGGGACACCCTAATGGCAAGCCAGAATGTACCCACAGATGTCAGCACACAAAGTTACAACTGTGTAGCATCTGAACCACACACAGGTGCAAAAAATGTACAAGCAGGATACATGATTGTCAAAAACTGACACAGGCTACGAAGCACAAACATTAAGCACTGGCCAACATCACAGGGGCACTGCACGGTGACTTTCTGTACTGCGAATTATCACACTCAAGTCAGAACTGGCAATGAAAAATCAGGGTTGAACATGTACGCCCCTCCCGCACACACCCACCCATACCTGAGTCAATGTGACTGATACCGATCAAGAAGTGACACCTCTTATTCATGGTTACAATAACTGTGCTTGAAAACTCGCTTCATTAACACAACATCACCTTGTAGGGCTGGCAAAACATATTTGTCACAATCAACCATCAACAGATTGTTGTGAATAGCCACACAGGCACTGCCCAGTGCGAGCATGCACAAGCAAACTGGTGTATCCCTGTCCAGTGGACACATGTAGCACACATGTGAAAAATACAACCTAGGCCAGGGAAGAATGCCACAGAGGCAGGGCCATGCTGAACCCACAGTGAATGTGCACAGTGTTGGATGACACACATGATTAGGGGGGCAGGCTGTGTCAGGGGACTGTAATGGGCACTCTGCTCCATGGTCCTGGAATGAGCTGACTGTAACAAGAGCAACCATCCCGGCACTATGCATATCTCCCACTCATGCACATCATGTCTGGGCCACAACATTGGTAATGCATGCTGCAAGTCTGTTATTTTGAAACCTCACAGTCCTATGTTGAGACTCAGCATCAGTGCCAACAATTATGCACCCCCAAATGACTGAACAGGACAGGGCACAGGCAGACCACCCCCACACATGATGCTGAAAGCAGTGTGCACCTTGGTTAACTGGCAGCCTAGATGACCATGTGCAATAGTGATAACACACAGACCAGGTAACACATGTCAAGGAGGGGAAGGGAGGAAGAACAGCACAGGTTGACTTGGGGGAACAGGATATGCACTACACATATATACCCTGGCAGTGTCTCCAGGTGACTGAGCAGCAACAAAAGCTGGCGACACACAACAACCACACATGTACCTACCCCCTTCCTGCTGCTGTAACTCCTGTATCCGCCTATCCAGGTCAGGGAAGACCACCGCCAGGACACGCTTCATTTGGTGGGTCAGGCGCCGGCACCCGCCATGCTTGCGGGGAGCCTTCTCCTTCAGCATGACCCGGGCGATACTCCGGGTCCATCACCGGATGTCCTGCCATCTCTTCCTCACTTGTGGCAGGCGCCGACTGCGACCCTCCACCGATTGAACAGCCTTGACGGCCTCCTTCCAGATCTTCCCCTTATGGTAGGCGGTTACCTGTGAGGATGACAAAGTGGGACAACATCACTACACCTGCACCATGTCACAGAGACACACATTTTAACATCTTTGATTTGTTGAACAGGGCATAGTATGCTGGCAAGTAATAGCACCTTAGTCATGGGAACATTTGCCACTGTGGACGCACCAATGCACTACATGGTATAGTAAGTACACAGGTGGCATGAGGGGTGCGAACCAAATCCTGATCATGGCACACACTGTGCATCCCAAGCAACACAAGGCTGATGGCCAGCACCGCAAAACAGTCACATGCCAAAGGCCACTGATGAAACCGCAGCAGAGTACACAGATACACACAGGCACAGATCAATCACTTGCCATTGTCAACAGCGGATACAAAGCTCACTCTGCACATGTGCCACTTGCCAGGGGGGTGTCACAGGTGTGGGGCTAGCTCAGCAAGTCAGACACACAGCACGGCTTCCTTCTCACATCAGATGGGTCGAGCAGTTGCCTCCTTCATGCAGCTGTGGTGCAACACTCCACATAGACACTCACCCACATGACAAGGAGCATTCACACACAACAATGTCCAGGGGCGTACACATCATTTGGACACTCTCACCACTCTCACCACAGCTCCACTCAACTCACACACATCTGTGGGTGCAGTCATTTGTCACACCGGGGTGACCACTGAATCACCGCAGGACAATAGAACAAGAATGCCCAAGAGGATTAGCCAGGCTGAATGTGCCATGCACTATGCAGTGAATGTCACAGTAAGCACAATGCAAGTGAGGAGTGCACACATGAACTACATCAAGCTCTGCATGAGAGACATAAGCCTGGGACCCACTCTAAACAACATTTCATGTCTGTCACACCTGGACACAATGCCAGAAGTGACAGACACAAAAAAGGTGCACAGGCAAAAGTAGTGGAGTCAGCACTCACCTGCTCCCCTGGTCGACCATACAGCATGGGGTACTGTGGGAGGATCACATCCAGCAGAGCATCATTCTCCTCCTGGGTGAAAGGCTGGGCCCTCTCCACAGTCCTTGACATGGTGCCAGAGGGAGACAATACAGCAGCAGTGGCCTAGGTGTGTCAGGCAGTGATATGGCACATGTCTCCTCATGTTGTGGCACAATAGATGTGTGATGAGCTGTTTAGACATGTCATGTGTGATGGGGCACTACGTGGCACACTTCCCCTTCACACTTTGCATATATGTGCATGTAGTACAAACGTGTCAAGCACTGCATCACTGGTATGCCACTGTCACCAACACCGCAACTGTCCCCTGATGGCAGGTACACGGATAATTTCACCTGACATGTGACTACCAGCGTGCCACGATGTGAGCTTGCAGTTGGTGTTCCGTCAACTCCATCTGCTGTCGCAGCATCCAACATGTGTCTGTGTGCATATGTGCATGGCACACAATTACGCACACCATGCCACATGTGCAATACCACGTGACATGTGTCTGCATGCATCGAGCATGGTATTGCGACCTGAGGACATATCTGCGTTGTCCCAATGTCTGGGTTATCAGCATTTGACATGTACCCCTTCATGGAAAGGTGTGTCATCTGCCCTTTTTAAATGACATCTGACCTGTGCGTCTAGCTTCCCGCCTGCTGTCTGTATGAGATTACATCCTTCAAATGCAGATATGTGGATGTCTGTCACTCCTGTAATGTGTCTGGCTGTTCACTTACACTGGCACACAGCTCGTTTCATGGCATGTCACGTCGACCTTGCAAATAAACTATTGTAGCTGGCTCTTCATAGGAGTATCACCTTGCTGGCATACGTGTGCTGGATGTATTGCACAGACCAGACTCTGTATTTAGCAGATGTGTATTAGCTGTTGAACATGTGCTCATTTCATTGACCTTGTTGTTGTGATGTACTTGCTCATCGTTAATCCTTCCAAATCTCTGCAGGGCACCGCCTCTCCCCCGACCAACGCCAGACCTGGGTGCCATGCGTGAACATGACTGCATCCGAAGATACCGCTTCTCGCAAGAGTTGATTGAGCGCTTGATCACCCGGCTGGAACCACACCTCCAACCGCGACACAGGTATCCTACTGCTCTGACCCCCAAGATGAAGGTGATGGCAGCCCTACATTTTTTTCCCACCGGTACCTTTCAATTCACCATAGCTGTGGTCGGTGGCATTTCCCAGACAATGTTCAGCTGTGTCCTGCATGATGTTTTAGAAGCCATGTTGGAGCACCTGGATGAATTCATCCATTTTCCCACTCGTGAGCAGTTGACAGGTGTCAAGGGTGGTTCAGTGACTAAATATCGAGGGACACAATATCGAATGCACAAAATATCGACACCAAAATATAGAAGGACAGAATATCGACTCCCTATCTACAAACAGGTAAGTACTAAAATATCGATTCCAAAATATAGAATGTTAAAATATAGTTGCCAAAATATCGAATTTTTTAAAGGTATTAAAAATAATATAAAATTAATTAAATATTAAAAACAATTAAATAAGACATACATAATATAATATAAAAAAGCTTAAAATGTAAACATAATAAAAAAAAAGTTTAAAAAAGTAGAGATTTTGTTGGATAGTGAGAGCGTATAAATTACTATTCCCACTCCAGTAATTGCAACAGTAGGGAAAACGTTGGATAGCGTAGGGGTAAAAATTACTATTCCCACTCCAAAGAGTGCAACAGTAGGGAAAGCGTTGGATAGTGGGAAGGTAAAAATTACTATTCCCACTCGAGTGAGTGCAACAGTAGGGAAAGCGTTGGATAGCGTAGGGGTAAAAATTACTATTCCCACTCCAGTGAGTGCAACAGTAGGGAAAACGTTGGATAGCGTAGGGGTAAACATTACTATTCCCAGTCCAAAGAGTGCAACAGTAGGGAAAGCATTGAATAGCAGGAGAGTAAAAATTACTATTCCCACTCCAGAGAGTGCAACAGTAGGGAAATCGTTGGATAGCAGGAAGGGAAAAATTACTATTCCCACTCCATTGACTCCAACAGTAGGGAAAGCATTGGATAGCGTAGGGGTAAAAATTACTATTCCCACTCCAGAGAGTGCAACAGTACGTAAAGCATTGTATAACGGGAAGAGAAAGATTACGAGTCCCACTCCAATGAGTGCAACAGTAGAGAAAGCGTTGGATAGCATAGGGATAAAAATTACTATTCCCACTCCAGTGAGTGCAACAGTAGGGAAAACGTTGGATAGCGTAGGGGTAAAAATTACTATTCCCACTCCAAAGTGTGCAACAGTAGGCAAAGCGTTGGATAGCGGGAGGGTAAACATTACTATTCCCACTCCAGACAGTGCAACAGTAGGGAAAACGTTGGATAGTGTAGGTGGAAAAATTACTATTCCCACTCGAATGAGTGCAACAGTAGGGAAAGCGTTGGATAGCGGGAGAGTAAAAATTATTATTCCCACTCCAGTGAGTGCAACGGTAGGGAAAGCGTTGGATAGCGGTAGGGTAAAAGTTACTATTCCCACTCCAGAGAGTGCAACAGTAGGGAAAGCATTGGATAGCGGGAAGGTAAAAATTACTATTCTCACTCCAGTGAGTGCAACAGTAGGGAAAGTGAGGGATAGCGGGAGGATAAAAATTACTATTCCCACTCCAGTGACTGCAACAGTAGCGAAAGAGTTGGATAGCGGGAGGATACAAAATACAATTCCCACTCCTCAGAGTGCAACAGCAGGGAAAACATTGCATAGCGTAGGGGTAAAAATTACTATTCCCACTCCAAAGAGTGCAACAGTAGGGAAAGCGTTGGATAGCGGGAGGGTAAAAATTACTATTCCCACTCCAGAGAGTGCAACAGTAGGGAAAGCGTTGGATAGTGTAGCGGGAAAAAATACTATTCCCACTCCAAAGAGTGTAACAGTAGGGAAAGCGTTGGATAGTGGGAGGGTAAAAATTACTATTCCCACTCCAGTGAGTGCAACAGTAGGAAAAGCGTTGGATAGCGGGAGGGTAAAAATTATTATTCCCACTCCAGTGAGTGCAACAGTAGGAAAAGCGTTGGATAGCGGGAGGGTTAAAGTTACTATTCCCACTCCAGAGAGTGCAACAGTAGGGAAAGCATTGGATAGCGGGAAGGTAAAAATTACTATTCTCACTCCAATGAGTGCAACAGTAGGGAAAGAGTTAGATAGCGGGAGAGTAAAAAATACTATTCCCACTCCTGAGAGGGCAACAGTAGGGAAAAAGTTGGATAGCGTAGGGGTAAAACTTACTATTCTCACTCCAAAGAGTGCAATAGTAGGAAAAGCATTGGATAGCGGGAGGGTAAAAATTACTATTCCCACTCCAGAGAGTGCAACAGTAGGGAAAGTGTTGGATAGTGTAGGTGGAAAAATTACTATTCCCACTCCAAAGACTGTAACAGTAGGGAAAGCGTTGGATAGCGGGAGGGTAAACATTACTATTCCCACTCCACACAGTGCAACAGTAGGGAAAGCATTGGATAGCTGGAAGTTAAAAATTACTATTCTCACTCCAGTGAGTGCAACAGTAGGGAAAGTGTTGGATAGCAGGAGGGTAAACATTACTATTCCCACTCCAGTGACTGCAACAGTAGGGAAAGAGTTGGATAAAGGGAGGGTAAAAAAACTATTCCCACTCCTGAGAGTGCAACAGTAGGGAAAGTAATGCTTTAATTTAAAAATAAGATTACATTAATTATCAATACCAATAGAAAGTTAATTAAGATTAATTACAATTATTAAAAATTAATTACCATTGGTAAAAAAATAATTACCAATTAATATAAATTAATTACAATGAATAATTAATTATCAATTAATTATCAATACACATACATTTAAAACAAATATATTTACTTAGTTACAATTAATTTACTTCCCACCCAATTCCCCTATAAACCCACAACCCACTCACAATACTAAAAAATACAATTAACATTATTATCAATTAATCAATTAATAAAAATCATTTAGCAATTAATAAAATTCATTAGCAATTCATACAAATTAATTACCCATTAACACACATTAATTACCAATTAATAATTAATTGTCAATTAATTATCAATACACATAAATTAAATAATTAATATTTACTTTATTACAATTAAATTACTTCCCACCCAATTCCCCTATAAACCCACAACCCACTCCCAATAATAAAAAATACAATTAACATTATAATCAATTAATAAAAATGATTTAGCAATTAATAAAAATTAATTAGCAATTCATACAAATGAATTACCCGTTAAGACAAATGAATTACCAATTAATAATTAATTATCAATTAATTATCAATACACATAAATAAAAAAATAATATTTACTTTATTACAATTAAATTACTTCCCACCCAATTCCCCTATAAACCCACAACCCGCTGCTAATAATCAAAATTAAAATTAACATAATTATCAATTAATCAATTAATATACATTAATTATCAATTAATAAAAATTAATGACCAATTAATAATTAATTGTCAATAAATTAATTATCAAAACATATAAATATAATTAATATTTAATTTACCATAATTAAATTACTTCCCACCCTATTCCCCTATAAACCCACAACCCGCTACGGAATTAAATTACGCAAAAATTAAATTACATAACATTCATTAGTTAAAAAAAATTAAACATACATTACAAAAATAATACATAATTTTAACACATATACTACCATACATAACACTAAAAAAAAAATCGATGTTATGGGATTCTATATTTTTAAAGTCGATATTATGGAATTCTATATTTTTACATTCTATATTATGGAAATCGATATTTTGTACCCCAATTTCGATATTCTGACCTATCTATATTTAGATTTTCGATATTCTGTCCATTCTATATTTTGGAGTCGATATTCTGTCCATTCTATATTTTGGAATCGATATTTAGGTCATTCACCGTCAAGGGTGAGTTCTATGCCCTGGGAGGGATGCCTCATGTAATTGGGGCCATAGATGGGACACATGTGGCTTTGGTACCACCACAGGCACAGGAGGTAGCCTTTCAGAACCGCAAACATTATCACTCTATTAATGCCCTTGTGGTGTGTCTACCTAACATGTGGATTTCCCATGTCTGTGCCTGTTTTCCAGGGTCAGCACACGATGCCTACATCATGAGGCGTAGCAGGGTGCCAGAAATGATGCTGCGGCTGCACGACGAACGAGCATGTCATGTTGGTGGGTATACTCTGTTTGTCCTCTGTTTAGCAGTATCTTTGTATCTTACAGCATCTCCTGACCCACTTCTTCACATGATGTTTCCATGTAGGGGACTCTGGCTATCCCAACATGCCATGGCTGATGACGCCTCTCCGCAATCCCAGAACAGCCGCAGAACACCGTTACAACGATGCCCATGGGCAGACCAGGCGCGTGATTGAGAGGACGTTTGGTCTCCTGAAGAGCCGATTCCGGTGCCTCCACAAGACCGGCGGGTCCCTCCCATATGCCCCGGTGAAGGTCTGCAAAATCTTCCTTGTGAGCTGCATGCTGCAGAACATGGCAGTGGAGAAGGCAGTGCCACTCATCCTGGATCCCGATGAGCAGGAACATCCACCCGTGGAGGATGAAGGGCTTGGGCACGAGGAAAGTGAGGAGGAGGAGGAGGAGGAGGACATCCGGAGTCAGCTCATCCGTAACTTCTTCTCATAATGGTGAGTCCCTGTGTCTGAGTGTGCACACTTTGAGCCTTTTGTTGCATGTGTTTCAATGTGTGTGTCCAGCTGACTGTGTGCTAGTGACTTGGAGGTGTGTTCTGATGTGTCATTCAAGTGATGATGTCATTCCACACATTTTAGCATGGACACTAATTTGTAAAATTAGCATGGTGACAACATCATTCCTGTCGAGTACATGTCCATGTCTGTCGATAACTAGCTCTTTGCTGACTTGTGGTGTGTCTGTCATCCACAGTTTCTTGCGCATGTCATCTGCTCGTGTCTTCGTTGGCCTCCAGCTATTCCTCATGAGTATTGCAACGTGTGCTGAATCAGCGTTCCATGCACGGACATGGTGAAAAGTCATTTTGGGTAAGGAGTGCAGCAAGGCATTTTGTGTGTGGTACGTGTTTGGTTTATGTTGGGACTGCTCCTGTGCATGTTGTGTTATCATGCATACCTGTCAACTCACCATGGGGCACATGACATGTGGCATGGCTCCCATGACTTGATATTCACCCTTCCTGACAGTCATCTGTAATGTTTTGTGGAATGTGATGAAGGCATCAATGTGTGTAAAACGTCCCTCTCGAACATACAGGATGCTGATGGTGGACATAGTGTGGGACATTCCCATAAGAGGCTCAATGGACGAATTGCAGACTCTCCGTGTGGAGCAAGGGGTGTTTGGCTCACACACTTCACTTGTGTGCCAGCTCAGTAGGATTTTACACATCTGTGTGTTGCAGGGGGTGTCCAGTGTAGGTCCCACATGGTCAGAGGAATGACCTGTGAGTCTGTTCAAAAGGATGCATTTCCCTTAGTGTGAGCCTGAGTAATAAAGGCGTTCCTCACACTCCAAGGTGCCTCATCTCTGTCAATGCTGGTCTCTTGCCACTTTGCATGCGGCATCTCTGGCATAGTTGTGAAAGATTGTGCAGAGGAGTCCATGTGTAGTTTAGCAACATGCATGCAGTTCCTCATGGATTATAATCCCTATTGTGCATGAAGTCCATGGTTGTGTATGTATTTTGGCATGTTGGTCCACACAATGGGCCATCAACACCTGCTGAGGGTGTGTCTCCTGTGCGCAGCTCGGCCTTCAGTTCCCTGATCCGGTGTCATTCATCTTTGGTGTTTGTGCATGCATTGTCTCTGGGTGTGCCATGTAACACCGGACACTCCTTCCTTTACACACGCCTGTTGCAGTTGTCCTTCAGACATCCTAGTCTTTGTGTGCAAATTGTGGAATATTTTCAAGGACATGCCGCCTGCTGCTGTGGACCCAGCAGCAAGGGCCCACAGAGTATCCTGATTTGGCAAAAAAAACACGCCTCAAAGATGCTCCTCCCTTCCTCCCACCACCCATTCATTTGGCTGTCCTCAGCTTGTCTATGCCACAGTTGGCGCCACGCGGTGGCAAAGGCTGGAGCATCAGCACATGCAACGTGCACATTGCACGACCCTCATGTCCTTGCATGACACACATCACACTACAGTCTGATGTAGCAGCCACACTCCAAGCAATGTCCATCCGCCAATCTACCGCATGCTGTCAGACATACCCTAAGCGCACACACGACACCTTTGCATGATGAGTGTGCTACTCCAACTGCCTACACAGAGCTGCCACGCCTTCCAGGCCCTGTCACACCAACCAGGTCATGTCCCTCCTACTCCACACCCGCTCTGTACCCCAGCAAGGCCATGGGAGTGGGACTCAAGGCTTCTGCATGTAGTATGGTGTCGTCGTCTGGCACATGGCACAGGTATCATCTCTCAGCGTGTCAATCTACAATGTGTCCAGGACCCCCCTCTCCACCATCACATGCGCACAGCACCTCATCAGCTGGTATGCCATTGACAGCCAGGTGCTCCTCACCCTCACCAAAGACGCAGACATTGCCAGTTCCATTATTCCTGAATGCATGAGATCCATTGATGAATGGCTGTACATGAGCCAACTGAGGCTGGACTTGTACAGGACTGAGGTGATCATCTGAGGATTGTCCCCTTACAGCTGGGTCAAGTGCTTGTGTCCCACCCGCAAGAGCCCTGCCCCGGCACCCAGTGGCCACACACACAAGATGGTGTGCATCATGTATTGCTCACACACATTTGCCATGTCAGTCCACAGCATCTGTACCTCATGCTGCAACGCCCTCTGCATTATGCACATGGTCCACAGATAGATCCACTCCAAGGAAAGACAGACCATCCCCCATGTCCACGACAACATCCGTGTCAAATACTGGCCTGCCCTCTATGGAGCACGTACATCCACACTCCCGGGAAACTTGTCCACATCCAGGGTGCATCTGCACACCTCAGCTTCAACATCCTGCGCCCCAGCCACATCACCGTCCACCATAGATAGCTGCAATGGATCACTGTCTGCTGCAGGATGACCTCAACACTCCCCACCAACACTCAGGAGGCAGCCCACAACCCCGACACAAAACCAACCTTGTACGTCTTGTCATACGAGACCCCGTTGGGCCATCTCCGTGCATCCAACCTTGCCCTGGCCACCATTCTTCACATCCACATACCTAGGACTCCCTCCACATGAGCCATGACCTCTACACCTTAATGATAATCTTCCAAATAGGTCTGTCCGCTCAGTATTGCGAACCTCCCCTCAGCAGCTTGTGGCCATCACAGGTGAGTGTTCTGCTCCATGCCTGCTTTGAATGATACCTTGTGTCCCATGTGTGTCCTGTACCAGACTCAGATCCCAGGGTATGGATGGCTGGAGTTAGTTTAACACTCAGGCATAGTTTGACATTTACACACACATATGTTGTGGAATTAAGCAACATGACAGCAACGTCTCATGAACCAAATATTATTTTTATTTGCGGTGGGGTACGTGTTTTGGTAGGTGAAAATAGGTGCTCTACCGGGGGAATAGAATCCAAAGTTCACAGGGGGAGATGGTATCCTTGGCATTGGAAGTCATCAGAGTCCAGAGCACAGTGTTGGTCATCATTGGTCAGACTGTGACCAGCAAGTCCATGTGGCAGAGAATGTCATTGGATGAGGTGCTGCTGTTGCGCCAGAGGGCCAGGTGCCAGGCCAGGTGACCTGGGAGATGTTGATGGTCCGCTGACTCTCACGGTCTTTTCCGTGGACGACCCACCTTCCTCCGGGGACCCTCAGATGCTGGCCTTGATGATGTTTGGGACGCTCCGTCGGATGAATCCTCCTCCTCCTCCCTCCCTGTGGCTGGTGCTGGTCTGCGCCTGCTGTCACAGGGAGGGTTGCCCATGTTGTCGGCAATCCGACGGAGTGAATGGCTCATGTCCCTTTGCACCGCCAGGGGCTCAGCCTGTCTTGCCTCCATCCGTCCTTGGTGTTGTTGTTGACTGGCATGTTGCTCGGCCTGCATGTTCTTGATCTCGTTGAGGGTCCCCTGCATCTCTGTGAGTCTTGACACTACCTGGCTGATGCCCCTGGTGTCACGCCGGTATGTGTCCAGGATGTGGCGTATGTGGGACATACCGGTTCCCTCAGCTGGCTGGTCAGGTTCGCGCCTCTGCCTGCCTCCACTCCCACCACCCCTGCTCACTTGAGCCTGGCCTGCCGTTGTGGGCACATCGGGTCTACGGGACCCCTGAGGGATGGCATTTGCAGGGTTGCCTGCCTCCTCCTGGGTGCCCGGAGAACCTTGTCCCTTCTGGTCAGACTGGCTCTGTTGTTCAGTGCGAGCAGGGCTCCTGGGTGTCTCCTGGGATATGGCAGCAATGGGGGTGGTGGTTGGTACAGATGTACCTGACGCAGGTGCTGCAGGGGCTTGGGCACCAGAAGGGCCAGGTTGGTCGGGGTCATCCACGGAGTGGTGAAAGTCGTCACTGCCGGTGGGGTCATCTTCACGCCGAGCCGGGGACTGTGATTGTTCCCCCCCAGTGTTGGGGGGAGATCCACGACGTTGCTGTGTGTGTGAGAGAGAGACAATATTAATGCTGTTTCATGTGACATCCATGTTTCATTCATATTCAAGTTGTCACAGTTCCTCCAGGTACTTGGATGTGCCTAGCATTCCTCTCAATGTCCACTTGGGGATGGGTATGTTGCGGGGGACAGATTGATATGTTCTCCTCAGTGATGACCTGTAGAATTTTGGCCAGGATGCTTATTTGGCTATGGATTAGTCTTGGGTCACATTTCCATTGGGAGTGTGTGTAAATCCGTTGCCTGCTTGTGTGTGCTTGTGTAAGGGGGGTGTGTGTGACCGGGACTGCTGTTGGGTGTAGTGTGAGTTAGCATTGTGTCTCTCAGGTGATGTGTCTGTCCCCTCATGGTGAATGCTGGCATGACAGTGAGTGTGAGTTCCTGTGCTAGTTACCTGTGCTTGTGGAGTTGGTGTTTGAGTGTCCAGTGGTCCCAGGAAGGCCTTGTGCTGCATACAGCAGGGCCAAGTGTCAGCGACCTTGTCAGTACTTTGCCAGTCCCTGTGCATTGTGCATGGGTATGCACCTATGCCATATGGGCTGAGGGCATTGGTGTCTGCTTCTCATATTCACAATGTGTTGAGTGAGGCCCACCCTCCCAGCCTCCCGGACATCCAGTCTTGGGTTTGTGGTTGGTGTAGCCTGGGACATGGCATTGGCTTGATTTGTGAATGGTGCATGGAGACGTTGGTGGCATGAGCGTGGTTTTTGAGTGTGGTTGTGTGCGGTGAGTGCTTGGGGGAAGTTGCGTGCATTTTGTGTATTTGTGGTGTGGATGGCATTCCCCTTGGACTACATGTACTCCCACAGCCGGAAGCGTGGCCATCACCTTCTCCTCCCAGGAATGGTATTGTACGGGTCTGCGGGGCAGCCCGCCTCCAGTGATGTTACTCTGGGCGTATTCCTCATTCATCTTCCTGTTGACTGCCCTGCGCATATCGTACCACCTGGCTTGGCATTCATGCCTGGTCCTTCGGATGGGCGCAACCGCATTGACCTTATCGATGATCCTCTGCCACAGGCTGGTTTTTTGGGCTATGCTGGTCTGTCTGACCAATGTTCCAAACAGCTGTGGCTCAACTCTGATGACTTTGTTGACAAGGAGCTCCAGCTCCGCCCTTGTGAACTTTGGATTCTTGTCTGTGGGCATGGTGTGGGGTGTGGGTGTGGATGTTTGTGGGTGTGTGGGTGTGAATGTGACGGTGTGTGTGTGAATGTGAGTGGGGGTGTTTGCGAGGGAGGTTGTGTGAAGGTGTGTGAGTTAAGGTATAGTTAAGGGGTCAGTAAGGTGCAGTTGTTTGAGTATGGGGTCAGGCAGCAGTGGGTCTGTTGCAAAGGCTCATGGGTTGTGTGTGTGGGCCCTTTTTATTGGTCCATTTTTGGGTGTGGCTGTGTTTGAATTTTGGTGGGTGTGTTATAAGAGGTGGTTGTGAGTTTGGGCCTCTGTTTGCCTGTTTGGATGTGCCAGGTCAGTCTTTGAGATGTATTTTGTCATGTAGACGTGTTTTGTGGTGTTGTGTGAGTCGAATTGACCCTCCTTGTGCTGTTATACAGTGTACTGGTTCTGTACAAGTATTTTTCGCGTAGGTACGGTCCGTACATACGCGATATTGGGTGAGGGTGCTGGGGTACGGGGTTGGGGTTGGGGTGCTGCGCGTACATGCAGTGGGGGTACGGCGTGTACAGGTGTGGGCCTGGGGCGGTGGGGGTACGGCGCGTACAGGTGCGGGCCTGGGGTACCCGTGTACATGGGGGGTATGGCACATACATGCGGGGTACGGCGCGTACAGGTGCGGGCCTGGGGCGGTGGGGGTACGGCACGTACAGGTGCGGGCCTGGAGTACCCGCGTACATGTGGGGTACGACGCGTACATGCAGGGGTACGGCGCCTACAGGTGCGGCCCTGGGGTGGTGGGGGTACGGCACGTACAGGTGCGGGCCTGGGGTGCCCGCGTACATGGGGGTATGGCGCGTACATGTGGGGGTACAGCACGTACAGGTGCGGGCCTGGGGCGGTGGGGGTACGGCGCGTACAGGTGTGGGCCTGGGGCGGTGGGGGTACAGCGCGTACAGGTGCGGGCCTGGAGTACCCGCGTACATGGGGGGGTACGGCGCGTACATGCGGGGGTACGGTGCGTACATGCGGGGGTACGGCGCGTACAGGTGCGGGCCAGGGGTACCCACGTACATGGGGGTACGGCGCATACATGCATGGGTATGGCGTGTACAGGTGCGGGCCTTGAGTACCCGCGTACATGGGGTGGGGGTACGGCACATACATGCAGGGGTACGGCACGTACTGGGGGGGTACGGCGCATACGCGTGCAGGCCTGGGGTGCAGTGCGGACAGGGGGGTGTACGATGCTGACATATTGGGGGTGGGGGGGCTGTCCGGCTCGTACACGGGCACAAGTTTACCCGTGTACATGTGTGCTACTGCGTTGGCTCCGTACGGGGCCTTTTACATGCGGTTGTGTATTCGGACGGGCGGTACGAATCGTACTTGCGCGTTCGGACTTTTGTTGTACGATTTGCACGTATGTCTGGCTCCCTCTCGTACACTTTTCACGAGGCCATTCGGACGTAAAAAATTGCGACTCCCTCTCGTAGACATTTCCCGACGCTATTCGTAGGTATTTTTCACGTCCAAATCGTACTTGGCCGTTTGTACGGTACTTGTACGATTCGTACGTAAAAAAATACGGATACGAGTCGGACGGTAATTTTTTGTAACGGATCGGAATTGGCACCTAAATGATTATCAAAATGTATTGATTAATTAATTGATAATAATGTTAATTGTGTTATTTTTTTAGGAGCGGGTTGTGGGTTTATAGGGGAATAGGGTGGGAAGTAATTTAATTTGAATAAAGTAATTAATAATTTTTATTTATTTGTATTTATTTAATATTTCAATTTTACAGTGTTGTTTGTGGTTATTCATTAAATATTAATTAATTATTAATTGTTTGTTAATTATAATTAATTACTTGGAAAATATGTTAATTGTGTCAATTATGTTGGAGTTGTTTGTGCATTTATAGGGGAATATGGTGTGAAGTAATTTATTTAAAAATCATGAATAAATCATTTTTTGATTATAATATATTTATATTAAATATAGTTATTTGTATGTAAAATGTGTTTTAAAACTTTTATAAATTAATGTTTGTAGTTAATGTTTAGTACTTTTTAACATTAAAATATTTTTCAAGCTTTTGTACTTTTTTATATTTTTATATGTTTTTTATTTTTGTGTTAACACTTTTTGTATTGTAGTTGGTATTTTGCTTCTTTTTTATTTTTATTTTAATTATTTTGAAATATTAATTTTAACCCTCTGCTATCCAACACTTTCCCTACTGTTGCACTCTCTGGCGTAAGAATAGTAATTTTTTCTCCTCCGCTATCCAACACTTTCCCTACTGTTGCACTCTTTGGAGTGGGAATAGTAATTTTTACCCTTCGCTATCTAACACTTTTCCTACTGTTGCACTCAGTGGAGTGGGAATAGTAAGTTTTTACCCTTCGCTATCCAACACTTTCCCTACTATTGCACTCACTGGAATGGGAATATTAATTTTTACCCCTCCGCTATCCAACACTTTCCCTACTGTTGCACTCTCTGGAGTGGGAATAGTAATTTTTACCCCTACACTATCCAATACTTTCCCCACTGTTGCACTCACTGGAGTGGGAATACACATTTTTACCCCTACGCTATCCAACACTCTCCCTACTGTTGCACTCTTTGGAGTGGGAATAGTAATTTTTACCCTTTGCTATCCAACACTTTCCCTACTGTTGCAATCAATGGAGTGAAAAATGTAAGTTTAAAAATGTACAAATATTTTAATATTTTATTTTATAATATAATGGTTTTATTATCATATTTTATGTTGTAGGTATATGTAGATATATATTTTACAGTCAATTTTTATATAATTATAGTATTCTAAATAAATTCAAGTTATTAGTTTCTTAAATATTTTAAAGTAAATATATATTTATATATTACATTTTATATATGTATTTTTATTTTTTTTAATTAAATTTGTTTATTATATTTTTCAAAATGCATATTATATCTAAGTAATTTTTTTTTAGCTAATTTTGTAATATAATTGTTTTAACAATTTTTTTATATATTAAAAAAAACGATGTTTTGGACATTGATATTTTTTACAACTATTTTTTTCTCGATATTTTCGTTATTTACATTTTAAAGATAGCATGTCGATATTTTGACTATTGACATCAATATTTTTGTCTTTGATATTTTTGACTTCGATATACTGTCAGTGATTCCTTTGCAACAATGCAGTGAAACTTTGCAATGACATTGGTATCTACCGATCTGTAAATTCGTTTTGTTTAACACTAACTGGTTCTGCAAGAGATATGCATTGCAGAAAACAGTGACGGTTTCCTTTGAGTGCTGTGGTAATTGTAAAATGTGCTGCACACAGCATTTGCGGTCCTTCCACAATCATAGGTTTCATGTAAATGTTATTAATTCTTGGGGTCTATGCAGGTTCACTCTGAAGAAAACTGAATATGCAAAACAGTGTGTGAAGGGGACAATTGTGTCATAAAACTAGCCACAAAGAACATTTCAGCCCATTTTTCTACTTGGCACGTGAAAAATCTGGTATTGAGAGAAGATGGGTATAGTTTTTCCTGCTCGGCTGGGTGTGGTTAAATTGAAGATATGATGAATATTATCTCTGGATACAATTACAAATTTGGTAGAGCTGAAAGTGAATGGAAATTGGGAAACTGCAAGAGTTGCAAAAGGTAAAAGTTGTGAACTTCACAGAGCTTCACTGACCATTAAAATATTTGTGCATTGTGTACCATCCAAAATGACTGCCCATCTTCAAAACCAGCTGCATCCTGTACAAAACCATTATGACAGGCAGCCAGTCTATTTGGCTTACAGGCTCACAAATTCTCAGCAAACTGTAGCCAGGACACAATCAGAATGGAGAAGTAGAAATGCAAAAAGAAAAAACAAGGTGTAGGAAATTGGGTTACTGGTTGAGGGGGTGAAACTCTACTCAAGCAGCAACCACAAGTCTTGGAAGGGTGAAACACATGCAGACCCCAAATAAACCTGTGCTTAACACTCTGGTAGCGTGGCACAAAAGCAGTCAGGCTTAACTTAGAGGCACTGTGTATTTATGCAGCACTTCAAACAGTAATAAAGTGAAAAACACAAAACAAAAAAAATCCCACTCCAATTTAGAAAAATAGAGCAAAATTTAATAAACTATTTGAGACCAAAACAACAACAATCCAACCAGTAGAACTGGAGATATGCAAAGATTTCAGGTATGTACAGCATATAAAAGCACAAAGCGCCACTCGCAGCTATCTGGTCGTGCAAGACCAGGTGAAAGTCACAAGTTCAGGCTGACCACGATGGAGCACGGTCTGGATACAGGGACCAAGTTAGCCCCGCTGAAAGAGTTACTTTCAAAGGTCTAGGGCATAGAGTTCCATTTGTAGTGAAGTGTCATAGATGGTTGGTGCTGTAGTGTGAAGAGTAGGCCGGGCATCGAGGACAGTCATTGCTGAAGCGCGAAGATCCTGTCGGGTGTCGCAGACGGTTGTTGCTGGAGATTCGAGTTGGCGGTCCCCGTCGGCTGTCAATGCTGTCGCACGAAGTGCAGATCTCATTTTGCTAGTCATCAGTGGTGGTCGCTGTGACATGAAGAGTCTGGTTCACCAGAGATTCACACTGGCAAGCGGTGCGGACAGCAAGATCTTGGCACAGGCCCGTTCGCAGTCATGAAGAGCCCAAAACTTCAGAATTTCTCCTTTTCTTGGAGATTGGAGAGGGAGATCATCTAATGCCACACCAAGGGTCCAGGACCTGAGGGGAACCTCTTGGGGATCAGGAACTTAATCCAGCAGAGGCCAGCAAGTCTCAGGTAGGTCCAGTTGCAAGTCCTAGCAGCAGGTCAGCTGGAGAGATGAAGGGAGGCCTTTGGCGCTTGGTATGTCCCTGTAACTCAAAACAGGAGGTCAGTCAGCTGACCCTTGGTGTCACTTCAGCATGGGATGAAGGGTGCAGGTCCAGTCTTCTTTGTCAGTAAGCAAGAAAGCTGGACAGCAGAGTAGCAAGGCAGCAGAGTAGCAGTCCTTCTGGCAGCAGTGCAGCACAGCAATCCTTCTTCTGTGGTACCCAGAGGTCTAGAGATGTACTGAAGAGTTGGGTCTGAGGGTCCTATATTTATACCTGGTTCCAGCTTTGAAGTAGGAGATGGTCATGGTGGTTTCCACCCAGAGGGGTGTCTAGAACCTCCTGCCTAACTTTGCTTGCTCCTGCTTGTATGGGGGCACAAAAGACTAGTGTCAAACCCTTTCTAAGTGTGCTTAGTCAGAGCCTTTGTGATTTGCAAGTATGGTAGGAGACAAGAAAATGCCACCCTTCAAAAAGTGGCATTTTCAAAATTGTGACTTAAAATCCAACTTTACAATTAAAGAGGGATTCAATTACAATTCTTTAGACACAAAACTTGATATTCCTACTCGTCCCAATTGAAAGTTATCACTTATTAAAATGGAATAAGGTAGCCCAATGTTATTCTATAGGAGAGTTAGGCCTTGCAGTAGTGAACAGCAAATTTAAGAGTTTTTCACTACCACGACATGTAAAAGTTTAAAGTACATGCCCAAATTTTGAAATACACTGCACCCTGGCCCATTGACTGTTTAGGACATACCCTAGGGGTGACTTATATGCATTAAAAAGTAAGGTTTAGGCCTGGCAAAATGCTTATTTTGCCAGGTTCAAATGGCAGTTAAAAGCTGCACATATAGGCTTCAATGGCAGACCTGGTTCGATGTTTAAAAATTGCTACTTAGACAGGTGGTACAATAAATGCTGCAGGCCCACTGGTAGCATTTAACCATTTAATTTACAGGCCCTCTGTACATGCAGTACAATTTTAGTAAGGACTTACAAGAAAATTAAATGTGCCACTTGGAGGTAAGCCAATTTTACCATGTTTGAAGAAAAGAGCACACGTACTTTAGCACTTGTCAGCAGATGTAAAGTGCACAGAGTCCTGAGGCTAACAAAAATGAGATGAGCAAAAATGGAGGAGTATGGCTAAAGATTTGGGAGAAGACCACGCTAAGGCTGACAGGTCAAACACAAGGCAACAGGCCTTCTCCATCTACGCACCCAGAATCTGGAACAACGTCCCCATATCCATCAGCACTGTCCCAGCTCTGGTCCCATTAGGAAAATCACTGAAGACACACTCCTCTAAAGAACACTCCATCAAGATGCAGTCACACTCCACTTTTGCCCTTAGAAACAGCTCACTGTGTGGTACCCTAAGGAACACAGGGGCATATTATCAAGCCAGGCAATAAAATTATCGCCGCTTTAGCGGCAGAAAACTTCCGCTAAAACGGCGATAATGGGCTTGATAATATGCTCTATGGAATTCCAATTGAAGCTCAGGTTAGATGGCCTTCACATCTAACATGGGCTTCAGTTGGAATTCCATAGAGCATATCATCAAGCCCATTATAGCCGTTTTAGCGGCAGTTTTCTGCCGCTAAAGCGGAGATAATTTTATCGCCTGGCTTGATGCCCCACAGTTCTTCTGAATTCATTGGGGCGTCGGAACATTAGACCACGCAGTAGACAAAACTGATTTTTGAAAAGGGTTGCCTGGGGAATGGGCAGCTAATATTGAGATCTTCAGACTTTTGAGCTGATATGACCAAACCTTTGCAGATCAGGCGCTAGTCTGACAGTGAGACTGATCGGCATTGCCACGTCTTGTTGAGTACCACACACACAGTGCTTAATTTGTGCCGGTGCTTTCCGGTGCTAAGCACCGGCACTTATTTCTCAGGGCCGGGTCTACTACACGGGGTGGCTACCTCACTAATAGTAAATAAAAGAAAAAGCCAGTTGCTTTTATGAAAGGCTCCGTGGTGCTTAGTTTCAGGCAGCACGTAACCTGAAACTTGTTGTTTAGCACTGTGAAAGTGTATGAAGCTACGTATATGTGAGTTTGGCCTAGAGTGTACTCACCCTCGAAGCCCAAGGAAGTATTGTGCCATCAGGATGGTGGCACGACTAGATCTCTCATGGACCCCCGGTTGTGGGCCCTTCCGAGGCCCCTGCTGTGCTATGTTCTCCAGGACTCTAAGGCCCTCATCAGGCCTTGGCTGCCCGAGCTCTGCTCCTTTTTCTGGGGCCGCCATGGCAGCTGGGGTGGGGGGGCGGCTCCCACCTGACACTCCCGGGCTACTTTCACTTTCAGTTCTGGGCGTGGCCTCCACTTTGAGGCACGGACTGCAAGCTGCAAAGCCATGCTGAGGGGCCCTGGCCCCGATCCCCAGGACCAGCCATTTCTTCCCAAAGAAGCTGAAACTCCACCAGAACTGAAGGCACAGGTGCTGTGGCCGATGTCCGAGGCCCGCAGGGGGCACTACATGATGACCCTAGTGCTGAGTGAGGTGCTACGGAGGCGGAAGGAACTGGAGGCGGTGGAAGCTGATCGTGAGATGAGGAGGTGAACAGAACTGCACTGACTGGGGGCCTGAGGAGAGGGAGGGGAACCCGAGACAACCAAGAGATTTATTTACGAGCATTAGTTATGTGGGAGTGGGCAGGGTTGTCATTTAGGGGCGGGAGGCAGTGGGGGTCACCTAGCTGCTAATGTGTGCTCACGCCAGAGCCACAAAAGTGCCAGAGAACGGAACCAAGTTGTGGAGAAATACACTGCTTACTTTAAAAACTGTAGGAGAAAATATCTGTAACATAAGGTTATTTTGTTCCAGAAATGTTTCAGGCAAACAACATTACAGATGAAAACTATTCCCACTAAAACGTTGTCTACCGAAGAGAACAATTTTGCAAAGTGCAAAAGTTGTCCGATTTCCGGCAGCGGTCACATTGTCAAAATTGTCATAAATAAAGGCAGAGCTTGAAAAGATGCGCTCTCTGGGCAATGTGACAACAGTTTAACCAGTGTTGGAATAGAAAAAACATTACTCCTTGAAGCCATAAATTGGGATGGTCAAGGTGTGGCAACGAAAATGAGGTAGCTTCAAAAAGCATCCGGACCGGTCAGTTCATACATTTATTTTATTTTAAAATCTTCTTCCACAAAGGAATTGAAAAAAAAATAAAATGTGACAGAGAATGTGAGCACCATTAGTTCTCTCACAGCAGCCCCCTTGCATAGATGGTCACAAGTCTTTTAGCTTTCGATTAGTCAAAGCTCCGCTGAGAGGAATTGATGCCAATAGGTCTTGCGTATGCGGGATATATTGGCTTTGTTCATTTTTTTTTTTATAGTTGTGTGTTGCATTGTGGTGTGGTATGCAATGGCCTGTCATTCTATAGTGTTGTATGGTATGGCCTGTCATTCTATAGTATAGTATGTGAGCAGTGTTCCTGTATGAATACAAGTTGACTCGTGCCTGTATGAGTGCAGGGCGAGTGATGCACCTGTATAACTGCTGGTTGACTTGTGTGCCTGTATGAGTGCAGGGTGAGTGATGTGCCTGTATGACTGCAGGTTGACTCGTGTACCTGTATTAGTGCAGGGTGAGTGGTGTGCCTGTATGAGTGCAGGTTGACCTGTGTGCCTGTGTGAGTTCAGGGTAGTGATGTGCTTGTATGACTGCAGGCTGAGTGGGGTGCCTGTATGAGTGTCGGGTAAGCGGTGTGCCTCTTTGAATGCCAGGTGAGCACTGGACCTGTATGATTTCAGGGTGAGCGGTGTGCCTGTATAAGTGCAGGGTAAGTGGTTTGCTTGTATGAGTGCAGGGTGAGTGGTGTGTCTGTATGAGTGCAGGGTGAGTGGCATGCCTGTATGAGTGCAGGGGGACTGGCGTGCTGTATGATTTGCAGGGTGAGCACTGTGCCTGTAAGAGTGACTCTTGTGCCTATATGAGTGCAGGGTGAGTGATGTGCCTCTATGCAGGCTGATTGGTGTGTCTTTATGAGTGCAGGGTGAGCACTGTGCCTGTATAGGTGCAGGGTGAGCACTGTGCCTGTATGAGTGCAGGGTAAGCAGTGTGCCTGTATGAGTGCATGGTGAGCTGTATGAGTGCAGGGTGATCACTGTGCCTGTGTGAGTGCAGGATGATCACTGTGCGTGTATGAGTGCAGGGTGAGTGGTGTGCGTGTATGTGTGCAGGGTGAGAGGTGTGCGTGTGTGTATGCAGGATGAGAGGTGTACCTGTATGAGTGATGGGTGAGCACTGTGCCTGTATAAGTGCGGGCTGAGCGGTGTGCCTGTGTGAGTGCAGGCGGTGCACTGTGCCTGTAAGAGTGCAAGGGGAGCACTGTGCCTGTAAGAGTGCAGGGGGTGCGGTGCAGCTTTTGACTGCAGGCTGAGCGGTGAGCCTGTATGAGTGCAGGGTGAGGAATGTGCATTCATGAATGCAGGGTGGGGACTGTCCCTTTGTGAGTGAAGGGTGAGCATTGTGACTGTATGACTGCAGGCAGAGCGGTGCGCCTTCAAGACTGCAGGGTGAGCACTGTGCCTGTATGAGTGCAGGGTGAGCACAGGGCCTGTGTGAATACAGTGTGAGTGGTCCAAACTGAAGCCTGCATAGATGGGCATTTCTGACTCGTGCAGTATGTGCAGTTTACAGAACTCCATTATTTGCGCTGTAATGCCGAAGTCATTTGCACATCTGATAAGTGCCATTTTCAGATACCACAGCATTACATACTGTGCATATTAAGGGTCTGCATTGTGTACTCTAGACATATTTTTGACATTGCATTGTACATGAGCCTATTTTATATGCACATTTTGGAGACCTGATATATGCATATAATCAGAGGTTTTAGATGGCCATAGTGGGCATATTACAGGATTGAATGATGTGCCTAAATCAGTTACAGGTTGTGCATGTATGTGCCAGAGAGGTGCATATTGTGCATCTAGCAGTGTCCAATATATATTCTTCATGTGCCAGATGCCTTCATATTGGGCTTGATCCTCTGAACTCTATAATGTCATATATCTGTTGGCAACAAAATGTACACACATCAATGGTGAATGCTCCAAATTCTCAGAGCAAAAGAATTGAGAAGTGTGTAAGGTGTGGTACTATCTTTTACTACTAGACTGGTCCGGGGCAGTTTAGAGTGCTATCTGAAAATCAAGCCTGGGGTGACACAAAATACAACAGAAGTAGATAGTCATTTCAGCATAACCATAGAGTCGGGCCTTCATGGTCAGAAAGGTTCATTATGTTTGGTTCAAAAAGTCATTACATCCAGTCTCTTTTGCGGTGTTGCCTTGATTTTATTAAGATAGATTTTCCAAGGAGCTGGAAAACCAACACGTGTTTCAATTCAACCATCATGTTGCCAAGGTAGAAATTCTGAGTATTACATCTCACTTTCAGTGCCAGTTGAGGATGTGGGTGGAGCCAATTGAATAAGTGGGTGAAGCCACTGAAGGAAGTGGGTGGAACCAGGAAAAGTGGGTGTGGCCTCCTACAAAAATTTGAGCACCTGGACTTAAAATTTTACAAACTAAGCACTGCACACACATACATAGACAACTCCATCACAACGAAGTAAGAACCCACTTCCGCTCTAAGAGCCCCTTCAATCCTTCAATCTCTATCTGTCTCATAGCGCTTGGCCCTGTGCAGCGCTGCGCAGCCTTTCGGCTAAATTCGTGCCATAGAAATAGTATAGACATCCCGAATCCAATGGATTTTTAAATTAAATCTAAATTGTTCAGCTGGCCAGTGCTCCTTCCGTACATCTCTCACAGGTGCGGCATTCAGTGACGCAGACACACCGCGCGCAGTCTCCCAGCTGCAGCGGGAGCATGCGCTTTCTTGCTTAACTGCAGAATGAAGAGGAACAAATACTGTCCGACGTGCAGCGCTGGGGTAAACGCCGAGTGTGTCAGGCAAACCCAAATCGTGTAATCGAGGCCGCCTAAAACTAGGTAAAAAAAAAAATCTTCATTACATGCGAAAAAACATCCCGATTGCAGTTGTGAAGATGTCAAAACATTTGGCCTAGCCTGTATGTCTGATAAACACTAAACGGGCATCTTAGGAATGCTGATTTAAAACTAATTGGCTTTTAAAGCCTCCATGAGAAGCTTTAAGCAAATAGCCGAGCGCTCTTTGTTTCCCAGGCCTTTGTGCATGTAATCCGGATTGCAAGGCAAACCCAGCGGCCCCATTGTGCCCTGACATTGATTTATGTGCAGTCAACAGCCTGAAAGCGCGGCACAACAATTCCTACAAATTTTTCATCATAGTTAGGATAGAAAAAATGAAACAGGCAATGCAGTGCTTGATCCTTTAGGAATTCGTCTGATTTTGTTCCAAATGCTCACTGCCACCCTTCTTTCCACAGGAACATTAATCCGCTCCTGGGGAAATGGTGCATGTGCACAGATTCTGGGAACAGCCTCGGACCCCCGATTTCTGATTAGCAACACTTCTGTGCGGCTGCATTTAGGGTTAGCTAGGGGATACAGTTCCTGCCCCTGTGCTGTTAATCACTATACTGTACTATAAGACCAGTGGTCGAAGTGGGGGAAAAAAAGTAGGGGAACTGTGGGCGGAGAATCAGAGGGCGGGAATAACCCAATGATTGGATCAGTGGGCGGAGCCAGAGGTTTGTCCAGAATGCCAATTTTTAGTATTTGTTTGCCATTTCATTGCCCAGTTTAATCAACCAATGGATACACATGATTATTTAAGGTAATAATGAGTTATTGACATTAAAACACATTCACAAAGTGGATAGGCTTCTAATCAAAGAATGTCCCAAATACGATAAAATGTGGAAGCACAAGCCATTTGTCGCCAAACCATGGAGTTTGTCATCAGCACTTCTCCCTTTTTCCACAATAGCAGTTCAAACATGAATGGCAAAATATCCTAGTTTGCAAATGTTTTCTATATAATTATGGCTCTGCCATATTTGCCTCCTAATGCAAGATATGCTGCATGATCTGACCATTTAAACTAATACATTGTTTATAGCTCAAACGTATAAAAAGTTAATACAAAAATGTGACTTGTTTTGCTGCAGAGTGGATGGCTTATTGCAAAGGTTGACTGCTCACCTTCCACACTGTTGCATTTGTATGTTACACTGGTACTAATAAGGCAACATCAAAGACTGTTAGCATGTGTACACGTCAAAATAATAAAATATCAGAAAATATACTGCATTACACTGCAGTCTTTTTTTTAATGCATAGTGTAGTCAACACTGCAGCATAATTTTGTCCTCCTTTGCTGCATAATTAATTTCAGTGGCCCTACAGCAAGCAGCACATGTTAAAAGTGCTTGTGAATGAAGCAGAGAGACTGTGAAGTTTGCGAACTTAGTTTGGTGTGCGTGCAATTTCTGCATTGCCAATCCCTGGTGAGTTACAGCTACTACTTCTGAAACAAGTCCAATGGAGGTACCTTTGGGTGAGGTGGACTGGCCTCAAGGGCAGGGTCGGCGTTAGCACTGGTGGTGCCCTGTGCATTAAGGTTTTTTATTGCCACCAAATGACCACCTCCACCACGGATTCCCTCACTACCACTCTTTAACAGTGCCCCTCAAGTCTCCATAACCACACTCTTTCTCAGATGCATTTAATTTGCTTTACAGTGCCACTCATACCAGTGTAGGGTGTCAGAGCACTTTGCATCACACACACTACTCAGAGACAATCAATATGTGTGTAAATCACTGTTTAGAAAATGTTACATAAGACTAAGGACTACAAGGTGTAGGAGTCACATGACAACCATACTAGTAGGCCGTATAGTTTAATAGTGATTGGTCTGGAGAAACACAAACTCAGAATTTAAAACATAATACCATGGTTGGGGGTTCTCTTTAATAATCAGAATTGATTTCTGTCCAAAAGAACACTTTTTGCAACATTAGGATAATCAAAGACTGGGGGAAAAACATAACTCTCTCATTTACACCTTGCAGTTTGTATGCAGCTCTTAGATAAAAGTTAATAGCTCACTGTTCTATGTTAGGATTTTAACTTATAAACTGCAAGTAACAAAAGGATCTCACTGACAAAAGCAGTAGCCCACTGACCTATTTACATTATGTGCACTCTGTGATCTGCATGGTACATGTTCTTTGCAGCAGGCACATTAACCGTCTGAGCTACCTTTCCATGAATCAAAACTTCCACTAGACAAAATGATCTCTCTCTAGGAAGAACATTAAACACCAGAGTCATCATGACATTTTTATTGTTGCCAACAATTGCTGGAGGCCAGGAAGTATGGCAGCAAGCGCTTTTAAAACCTTAATATACTTTCAAACATAATGCCTCCGCCCAAAGTCAGCACCCGGTGCAGTCACACCGGTTGCACTGCCCTAGAGCTGGCCCTTCTCAAGGGTCCTGTGACCACAGTGACAGAGTCACTGTTGTTCTAGGCTGTGCTGCTTCATAGGCCTGCCCGCAAGACTGGAGGTGAACTTCAGTATGGATTGTGGTGGACAAACCTTGAAGGTTAACCCACACTTGCTACTGCTAGGGTCCACCTGCTGGTGCTAAGACACCAGGGCTTCTAAGGTCTTGCACAGCCTTCTAAGGTCTAGCATGTGATTGTGCTCTCTCAGAAGAGTGGTCTGGTGGACTGGCTATTAAGGCTGAATCTGGTTCCCCAGTTCCAAATTCAGCAGCTCTGGCCATAGTGCCACATACTCTCCCCCACTGAACACCATACTGCCCCACTGAGAAAAACTCACACTGCCTTCAACTACAACCCAATTGCTGCCGCTATAAACACCTGAATGTGGCTCAATTTAAATGACGCACTAGACAAGAGCAATATGCGGCCTACAAAAAAACAGTAACAACAGCCTGGAAAAAGCAAACACTCCTAGGGAATGCAAAATGTAGCAAACCATGTGAAATGTAAGCAGGGACAACATGGTTACCTTAACGCTTTTACACTCACTATTCAGAAATCAGTGAGTGCTTTTGCCTGAAAAGTTAAGGACATGACTACAGGGCCCTGAATGGACCCATTTCAATGTCCATTGCTTATATCCTTACAAAACGTAAGCAGTATGGTAAAAAGACCACATCCCTGGACGCAGAGCCGCAGTACACATTTTGTTTATCAATCGACACTTTGCAGTACCTCCAGGATTGGTGCACTAGTTGCAAGCCCAGGGAAAACAAAGACAAGAAAACAAAAATAGCGCTTCATTGGCAAACTCTGTAAAAGTGGCGCTAATGTGTTTGGGTGTGAATAAAATCAATCTGGCCAGTTTGCTACCACTCTGTCTTACTTTATTTAGTTATTTTTCATATTTTTAACCTTTTATTACAGATGCTGCACTTTGGAATTAAAATACAAAATTTTCACCAAAAATGTTTTTCTTTTTTGGATCCATTTCACAGGGGAGCAAATAAAAGAAAGGAGAGGAAAGAGAGTGAGAACCCCGTCATAAAGTCACGGTTTTCAGTAAGAGAAGAACTGCTAGACAGAAAGAGAGGGAAGAAGGCAAGAGTGTGGGGGGGGGCAGCTGAAGCAGCAGAGTAGAAGTGGACACTGTATTTTTCTTCTCTGGGCAAGAAGGAAAATACAGAGTTCTGTTACTTCTCTACCGCCCGTCCTCGAACCCCAGGAACGCCGAGCTTTATTTATAGGCGATTGTGATTTCTTGCGTCCTGGGACGCATTTTCAAAATAAAAAAGTAGGGGAACGGAATCCTTGGAATTGAAGAAGTAGGGGCACGCCGTGCCCTGCGAATCCCGCCCACTTCGACCACTGTATAAGACAGCCATAATTGTGTTGACGCCACACCTGCGGCCCCGATGATTTTATTTATTTATTTTTAAAGTTTTATATAGCGCTAGCTTGACCCGTAGGTATCAGAGCGCTCATACATACATACTGTAAAGAAAATAAACAGACGGAAATTGTATTACATAGTAGGTAGGCAGTAAGGAAGCAAACCAGGGATAAAACAAATACAGCATGGAAGATAAGGTGGTTAACACAGTCCGGTCACCAACTATCCTTGAATGTCTAGAGAGATTTGTAAACTCAGATATTGAAGCCTAGGTTAGTTGACGTTGGTCAGGAAAGTATTTGTTAAGGAGATGGATTTTCAGGTCCCTTTTCAAAGAGGAGAAGGAGGGGTTGCATCTGAGGACTCTAGGGAGAGCGTTCCACATCCTGGGAGCGTTGCCAGAGAACGATCGGTATTATGTGGTTTTCTTTTTCAGCTTCGGGGGAATAAGAAGGAGTGAGTTGGAGCTTCTCAGCATTTTGGATTGACCTGCTCTTGCCAGTTTGTTGTTCAGGTAGTTAGGGACCGGAGAGTGAAGGGTTTTGTGTGTGATGCAGGCCAGTTTGTAAATACACCTCCCTTCCATGGGAAGCCAGTTGAGGAAGTTGAGAGCTGGAGTGATGTGTTCAAATCTTTTTACTCCAGATACAAGTCGAGCGGCCATGTTCAATACTGACCTAAGAGGGGCTAGGTGAGCTTTTGGAGTCCCTGTTAGGATGGCGTTCCCATAGCCGATTTTAGAGAGAACTAGGGATTGGACTACTGTCTTGAGGTCATCATGGGGAAGAAAAGGTTTCAATTTCTTGAGGTGTTTTAGAGAAAAAAGAGCACTTTTTGCAGAGTTTTTGATGTGGGCCTCCATAGATAAGTTCTTGTCAAGGGTGATGCCTAGAGACTTAACTGAGTCGAATAGGACGATGGGGCAGTTTAGGGCGACCAGATTCTTGAGCTACTCTTGGATTGGACGATGGTTGCTTTTTGGAGAGAATAGGATTAGTTCTGTTTTATCTGGGTTGAGCTTTAAGTGGTTAGCGATAGGGCACTCCCGAGCCTTGCTGGAGCTGCGTCACGCTTGCGACGCAACTCCAGCAATGTGCCACCTTTACGGCAGCAGATGCGTCATGCATCTGTCCATTTTTGCCCCTTTGTGCGCCGCATTGTAAATGCGGCGCATCCATGGTGGCGGAGCCGTGACGCACAATAAATGGCGCATCCCTGCTGATATGCAGGGATGCACCAGTTATTGTAAATCTGCCCCTTGGTATTCGTCAAAGACCTTAATGCTCTTCTTTGTGCAATCCACCTAGCTCGACCCCATTCCTTGTGCATGGTGACTTTAGTTTCCGGTTTCAACTAAACATCCTAAATGTGCTTTCTTTTTCTTTCTCTCATTCATTTCCTTTCCTAAACTCTTCTTTTTCTTTTTCTTTTACTCTCTCAATTACAGATCATCTGCTCCTTTCTTTTTCCTTTTTTAATTCCACTGCTCTCCCCCACTATTCAATGCAACATCCTTCCTTCACATGAATCTTTCAACTGATCATGATTAATTTTACTTCTCCTGTCCTGTCCTTCCTTTTATTTTTATTTTTTAATATTTTTGTTAGACTTTTATCTTTTTAAGCACAGCAACATCACAAAATAATCATACAGAAATCAACTGAGATATGTACATACTTTAACAAATAGGATGAGAAAAGAGGAAAAAGGAATCATCGACAAAGAACAAGAGCTGAGACAGAAATACGGCAATAATAAGCCCAGATAAAATGACAGCTGTGATTATTACAGGAAAAGATCCTGTTCTCCTGTTACACAAACCCCATCCTAGGGCCGCCAATGAGGAGGGAGTGGAGAATGCTGATCTCTACTGATTTTCCTTCCAGCTATGGATGGGTCCCCATATGCGTTTACCAAGCAATCTCCCCCTTTTACCCTTCTTCGCATAAATACCCTTCTCAAGATTATAAGTTGACAACAGCCTAGCGAGCCATTGTTGGAAGGTTGGAGCTGCTTTGTCCAACCACGCTGAGGCAATGCAGATACGCAGTACTGCCATAGCCATAAAAAGGAAGTATTGTGATGGATCTTGCTTGTCTTCACTATTTATCCCCAGCATTATTATAGACGGAGTGAGGCAGATTTTAGTTTCTAAAGTTCTATCAAAGAATGATTCTATCGCACTCTACAGGGCCTGCAGCTGGGGGCATGATGCAAACATACGTATTATTTCAGAGTCCGTACTATCGCATCGAGGGCATCTAGTGCCCGTCCCTCCCCCCATTGCGTTGTCCTTGCAGGCGTACAGGGAGTAGATTGTTTTATACTGTTGATCTTGAAGTCCTGCGGAGCATAAAACGGTTTGACCTAGTTCTAGTGAATCTCAAAAGCAATCTTGATCTACATCAAGTTTATCTACCCATTTCTTTTCGTATTTTTCAAGATCGTTGTTTTTCAATTCAGAAAGCTCAGCATAGATCCTCCATATAGTACAATCTTTCCCACCCATAATGACGTCCATAATTCTATTTTTATCAAATCCACAGAGCCCTCCCTTTTTCCGCCTAGAAAACTTCGAATTTGAAGATATTTAAAAAAATTCCTTTTATTAATACCATAGCTGTTCTGTATATCTGAAAACTGCCGAATTCCATGCGGCCCCATTAGATCGCCCACTTCTCGGATTCCACATCTTCCCCATTCCGCCATTATTGTGTCTGCAAAGATTTTCCCAGGAAGGGTTGTATTCCTACATAACTGAGTGTAACCATTCAGCCTCCCGAGACCACTTTTTTTGCGAAATGCTGTCCAAACCTTATATGCAGCCATCAGGGTTTTAAACCTGGTTCTTTTAAAGTAGCTGGGGTCAGTATATTTAAGAAAGCAATTCTCCGCTTCCCCGCCAATCAAAATAGAATACATGTCGACTGATCCAGTCTTAACCTGTGGAAAGACACGTCCCCACCAATCAATCCACACATATATTGAAAGGCTGCCACCCAATAATACATTCTGAAATCGGGAACTGCCCATCCTCCCCTTGCCCTTGTTAAGGACATATAATGTAATGCCCTCCTAGTTTTCCCATGTGCCCAAATGAACCTGTTAACTAAATGCTCCAGTGCTGTAAACCATTTGCCCTCAAATTTGAGTGGGATCGCCCTAAAGAGGTACAACATTTTGGGTAAGAGGATCATTTTCACAACATTGCACCACCCTACTAGCGATAGGTGTATATTATGCATTCTGTTGAGATCTTTTTTAGCTTTAGGTATTATTGGCTCAATGTTTCTATCTACCGTCTAACCCAAATCCGCCGAAATGTTGATCCCTAAATAGACAGCTGAGTCCACAACACGCATATCGTTGCACACATCCCCCAAATTCTTGATTATCTGAGTCTTAGACCCATTTAGCGCGTATCCTGACACGCAGCCAAAGGCTTGAGCTTCTAACTCCACCACAATTAGGGCATTTGCAAGAGATGGAGTCACAAGAGCGATGTCGTCTGCATACTCCAAAGTTTTATATTCTAAACCATGAAACTTTATAGGGGGAATGCCACCATTTGCCTCCAACCTCCGAATTAAGGGATCAATATAGATCGCGAAGAGCAATGGTGAGCATGGACACCCCTGACATGTACCGCGCTTAATTTGCAGAGATGCCGTATATCCTCCATTAACTCTGAGTAGGGCAGTCGGGTCTTTATACAGAGCCTGGACTGCTTTAACAAATCCCCCCCCGATGCCAGTCCACTTCATAGCTGCCCAGAGATAGTCCCAGGAGACCCGGTCAAATGCCTTTTCTGCATCCATCAGCATGACTGCCATGGGTTCTCCTGAGACTTCAGCGGCATCGAAGAGAGTGACAACCCTGCGGACTTGCTGCGTAGTTCCTCTCCCTGGGATGAAGCCGTGCTGACTGGAGTTAACCATCTTACCTATAACCTTGCTAAGCCTGGTTGCCATGGTTTTAGATTTTTTTTTGCAGCATCACAATTCATTAGGGTTATTGGCCTATAAGACCCTGGTTCTCTAGGTGGTTTCCCTTTAAAAATGTTTTATTATGTCGGCCCCTGCCCACGAGTCTGGAACAGAGGTATCCATCTGGGCCTGTTGTATTGTTTCAACTAAGTCTGGTCCGATTTGCCTCCTCAAAAACTTTATAAAATTCAAATGGAATCTGATCGGGCCCTGCGGCTTTGCCAGATGGAAGGCTACTCAGGGCAGTAAAGATCTCTTCGGCAGTCAAAGGTGTTTCCAACGCCTCCCTATCTCCATCGGTGATTGTTGATGTAAGAATTTCACTAAGATACAATTGGATTTCCAAAGAGTCTATCGGCTGTTCTTCATTATATAAGTTGCCATAGAATTGTCTAAATATCTCTCAGATCCCATCCGGGTCATTAACTATACCCCCCTTTCCGTCCAAGATCTCCTTGACCTCCCCAATAGCCTTTTTCGGGCTCATGCGGAACGCTAATGTATGCCCAACCCGTTCGCTGAGCTCATAGCATTGTTCCTTTCTTGCCAGGAAAATAGCGGCTGCTTTATTAGCTATAAGCTCCTGAGCTTCAGATTTTGCCAATATCATTTTGAGCATAGCCTGATCCAGAGGTACCCCCAATGTAATTGCAGCATTCAGCTCCTCCTCTGCGTCAGCAACTGCCTGGTATAATTTTTTGGATATTAATTCCTCTTGTTTCTGTCTATGTAGACTAAAGCTCAGCGTCTCACCTTGTATGCAAGTTTTAAAAGCATCCCAAGCCACCCCTGAGCAAGTACTTCCTCCTTGATATCCCAGAAGCCCACTATCCATTCCTTCATATGCTGCACATATCTTGCCTCTCTCAGCAGCCCTCTCTCAAAAGTCCATACGCGCTCAGGCCTGCTTCCCCTCGCAATATCTACTGTTAAGACTATAGGGTTGTGGTCAGAGATGATCCGGGGTAGTTTCTCAATCTGACACCTCGACATCAGTGAGTTAGATGCAAAAAAAGTAATCAAGCCTAGCAAGCACCTTATGAGGAGCCGAGTAGTAAGTGCTACAAAGATCCTTGGGTTTCAATAGTGCCCACACATCTGCAAGGGAGTTATTCCGGGCCAGGTTAGAGATCACTTGGAAAGTCCTTTTATTTCGACCCATATATCGGTCCCCAGTCTCTGTCCATAACCCCCCCATCCCATTTATATTAAAGTCTCCACTCATGATAACTGGTGTAGACCAGGAGGCTAGCTCTACGTCTAAGAATTCAAATATGTCAGGGTCGTCCTCGGTGGATCCATACACTGAACACAGAGTGAACGTCTCACCACTTATCACACACTCCACCAAGACCCATCTGCCCCACTGATCTTCCATCTTTCTCTTGACTGTGATATCACTCCGCCTAGAGAGTATGGCAACCCCTCTGGTTTTAGCCCTCTGATTAGCATTCGCAATCACATGGAACCCCAGCTGCTCCATTAGACTCCCCCTTGTACCCTCTGTGTACGTCTCTTGCAGGCATAAGAAATCCAACCGCATTGTTCTCAGAATTGCTGAAAACCGTTGTCTTTTAATCTGATCATTCAAGCCACATACCTTAACTGAGGTGATTCGTATACTCATTAGTGCACATCAAACATCTGTCCCAACCATTTATCCTTAAATTCTATACTTGGGTTTCCTGCCTTCATTTCTAAATTCCCTCTTTCTTCGTTTTTTGTTGCTTTGTTACACCTCTTGTGTCCCCCCAAAAATCTCACATACCGTGCTGTGCTATACCCTAACCCCCCCAAACTCTCCAGTAGCCCCCCCAGCCCTCAAGACCCTCCCCCAAACCACCCACCTCCCCCTTACATGCAAATAGGTCAGCGATTACCTATGTGCGGCAGCTGGAGCCCGCAGCCAAGTTGCACCCCCATGCTCTCCTTGGTCCCCCCTGAAAATACTCCTGTATTGGCTATTCGTCCAGCCGTCAAGCAGTTATTCATTAACCATACCTATGTGAGCATCATCTTGCTCGGCCCGAAATTACCAGCAATTACAATAGCCAACATCATATTGTCATATATACATATTCATATTGACAGCGCGGTCAGACCCCTCCATTACCCCCCTTTTTTTTCTCTTAATTCAATCATGTATACTTGTGCCTTAATCTCCGAGAAGAACATTCAGACTTGACCCTTGACTATTACTTTGAGCCGGGCTGGATACAGTAGATAGGCCTTACATCCCATCCCTGAAAAGGAGCAATCAACTTTCTTAACCTCCACCTCCTTTCTACGGTGGCATGGCAGAAGTCTGGGCGGGCGAAGAATGTTCTGCCCTCAAATGATCATCTGGCATCCGGCCTTGCTTTATTCATAATTGCCTGCCTAAAGAGATAATTGCCGACGTACACAAGGATCGCCCTAGGCCTGTCGCCTTGAGTCGCTGCATGTCCTTTCCTTTGAGTCAGAGGAAATCGATGTGCTCGCTGCACCCCAGTCTTCCAGTGCCATGAGGCCAGATCAGGGAAAGCCCCCTTCAACAGAGATGTTACAAAAGCCATGATATCCTCTCCCTCGACCCCTTCTGCCAATCCCAGGAATCTGATGTTGTTCCTTCTCTGCGAGCCACCACTGGACATCCTCCGCCAGCTTCTCTTGTGTCTTGTGTAAATGCCTGCCACTTTTTGACCTCATCCTCTAATCTTCCAGTTCTCTCCTCCACATGAGTAACCTTGTCTACCATATCATCATATAGCTTATTCACCTTTCTAAGTGAGCCCTTTAGTTTCTTGGTTGCCTGTTTCGCTCTTCGGCTTTCTGACCTGGCCTCCCCCTGCATCTGTTTAAACGTAGTATAAACTAGGTCAAGTGAAGGGGTCTGCGCTGCACTGCTCGAATTATTATGCCCATCATGATCATTTATAGTTCTATCAGCCTGGTATAGCTGAGTAGTGGATGAATAATCCCATACGAGCTTTCTAGCTGTGGCAGTGTCCGTTTGAGAAGAGCTCACTGTAGACTTCGTTTTAGATTTAGACCTGTGTTTATGAAAGACGGCCCGATGGGCAGTGGGTGCTCTCCTGTCCTTTCTAATGTAAAGATTTCTTTTTCTGACTAATATTTTTAAACAGTTCTATTGGTATACACTTTCACAATAAAAACATTGGCTAAATACGCCATCAGGTAAAAATTAGGACCAGATCTAAGAAATTGTAAACAAGAATATAAAATTGTGGGGCAAGAAAGAAGAAATTAGAGCCATAGGATGCAGGTCCAAACGGTAATGCATTTGTCAATTTGATCTCTTGTTTTGTACAACAAATTCTCCATAGAGATTAGCTGCAGGATGTTAGTATGTTCCATTCCAGATCATTCAATTTATATTTGGTCTTCAAATTTCTGGCTAATCTCAATATTTTTTAATACCATATCCATTGGCTTGATACTGCTTATCCAAATGAGCTTTTTTCTAAAGCCCCTCTATTACTACACCATCATTGGCCTCGGCAACTTGAACCGTCTACCCGATTGCCACATTTCATTTACTTGTAAGTCCTTAGTAAAGTGTAACTACCTGTACCCAGGGCCTGTAAATATAATGTGACTAGTGGGCCTGAGGCACTTAGTGTACCACCCACTTAAGTAGCCCTTCCAACATGTTTTAGACTTGCCACTGCAGCCGGTGGGTGCAATTTTAGAGTGCCATTTTGACCTGGCAAAATAAACCTTTTGACAGGTCTAAGCTTCCTATTTAATACATATAATTCACCCTTAGGGTACACCCTATACAGCCCTTGGGCCACAGAGAGGTGTTTTTAAACAATTGGGCATAGACTTTTAACTTTTAAATGTCCTGGTAGTAAAACACTCCTACAGTTGTTTTTCACTATTGCAAGGCCTGTCTATCATAGGATAACATTGGGTTACTGCAGGAAGGTGACACTATATATACCATACCAAAGTAAGGTATAGAGTGCACAGAGTCCAGTGGCTCCCTAGAGACTTTACAGATGCTAAAGTAGATAATACTAATACTCTCTTATGTGGTAGTGTGGGTGAGCAGTAAGGCTTATCAGAGGGCAGTGCTAAGCATTTGTTGTACATGCACAGGCAAGAAATGATTACACACACTAAATGACTCAATCTGAGACCAATGGTTGGTAAAAATATTTCTTTTACCACATTCATTCAATAGAACCAAAGATACTTTGTTGCAGTAAAATACGTTTTGCAATAGCACTGTTTTTCAATGTAAAAAGTGGACACAGTGCATTTTTCAATTAGCACAATGTTATTTTCTGGGAGGAAACGCAATCAGCAATATGAAGGTAAGTAAACGATTTACGATATTGAGCTTTTAGATGAAGAATCAGTACCAGGAAAGGTTCAGCTAAGTGATCTCACTGCACAACCAGCGGCTCTGGGCTAGGTGCAGAGGTCAGACTTGGGGTCTGGTGCCAATGTTATCCAATCGAGAAAGAGGGCAATCGAAGTGGTACTACTAGCAGGTGAGTAGCATGGTTTTAGAACCCAGTCTCTTGGGCTTAAAGTAAGCACGGGGGTCATAAGGCAGCACCAAACTTACATCTCCAGCAGCACAGGGGTGGCTAGGTGCAGAGTGCCAACACAGCATTGGGCGCCCAATTCAAAACAATGTGGAGTCTCGAACTTGGAAAAAGGCTGCAGGCTCAGACCAGGAGGCCAATCAATGGAAACCGGCAGCTGCACTGTTAAATTAGGATACTTTGGAGTGTCGGGACACCGTCAGTAGGTCTCCACAAGGTCCAGGGGCTCTGGATGCAGGGGTGTTCTTTGGGGTTGGAAATCATCTTACCAGTGCCATCGTTGCTTGGGGGGCTGGTGGTGCAGAGGCTGCAGTCGTTGACGTGGAGTCCAACAGGGGTCAATCCACGAGGGACTCTTGCTCAGGCTCGCTGGGGGACCTTTTCTAAACCGGTGGGCCTCTTGCACTCAGGCATGGGCGTCGGGTGAAGAGGTGGTTGACTTTGCGGTTCCACAGGCAGCGCACTAGTCTTTAAAGTTGTTTTTTCTTCTGGACTGACAGCCTCTGTCCATGGGAGATTAGGAGTCTTTGTAGAAGGCAGGTAGTCCCCCATGGTTCTGGAGGTTGTTGCACTGTGGGACGAGTCACTCCCTTGTAGCAGGATCTTTGAAGGCCGCAGACAGACCAGTAGGGCTGGGGCCAAGTCCATTGGTGTCTTCAGTCTTTGCTGCTGCATGGCTCTTCTTTGTCCAGTAATCTGAGAATTAAGGTTTAGGGGTGTCTCAAAATACTCAATTTAGGGGTGTCACAGGGGTTAGAAGGTAGTAGCCAATGGGCTACTTACCTTTAGGGTTACTACACCCTTTGTATGTCCACTTCCTCTGGGGAGGGTGCATACCCCTAACCCTATTGGCTAGAATTCTCCAAAACAAAATGAAGGAATTTCAAAGGATGGAATCACTACAGCACAGGGCACCATCGGGGTGGTCCTGGCTTGGAGGGGGCACACCTCTCTTGTTCACTAATTTTCCTGCTAACCTTGCTTCCAAAAGTGGGACTTGGTCAGGGGGGTGGGCATCACCACTAGCTGGAGTGGCCCTGGTCAGCATACCAAAGAGCAGGAAGCCTTTGAGGCTCATCACCTTTCTATGCTGTTTCTGCTTGGGGGTAGATGTGAAGCACCTCCACCCAGAGCAGCCTTTGTTTCTGACCTATGAAAGCAAAAGACTCCTACCCCGTGGGGTCAGAAACATCTCTAGAGGTGGTAGGCTGGTGCAGTCAAGTCATGCACACACTAGTGGTTTGGTAGGTTTGCTGGGGGCAGCTCTGAGGTGCCCTCTGAGTGCATTTATGAATGAATCCAACACTGGCATCAGTGTGGGCTCATTAATCTGAGATGTTTGGTACAAAACATGTTGGAATTCAGTGAAGCCTTCATGGAGCTGTGGAATGCGTAGTGACAAGCTCCCAGCCCATGTACTAGGTATGGCTTCACCCTGCCCTTATAATGTCCGAGAATAGGCTTAGACATTATAGGGGCATATCTGCTCATGCAGTTATGCCCTCGCTTGAGGTATGGTGCACCCATCCTTAGGGTTATAAAGCCTGCTGTAGGGGTAACGTACTTATGCATCTTGCAGGGCTGGTAGGCCTGGCATAAAAGTGATGTGTGCCAGGTTGACTCTTCACTTTTATCTGCACCAAAACACGCAGGCTGCAGGGGCAGTGCACATGTGTGTGGTGAGGGGCTCTTAAGGTGGCTAAATACATGCTGCAGCCCTTAGAGACCTCCTCTCTTCTCACACTGGTACCTTTTACAAGGGACTTATTCCTGGGCCTGAGGTGTGCCAATTGTGGAAAAAAGGTACAGTTTTGGTAAAGAACACAGGCACTGGGAACCTGGTTAGCAGAAACCCAGTTCACATTCGGTCAAAAGATGCATCAGAGTCAGGCAAAAAGTGGGGGTAATCATGCCAAAAAGTTACGTTCTTACATTTAGTAAGTGATAACTTTTAGTTGTGAACAGGTAGGAAAGTTGAGTTTGGTCTCTTAAGAATTGTAATTAAAAACTCTCTTTAATTGTAAAGTTGTTTTTTAAGTCACAATTCTGAAAGTGCTGCTTTTAATTGTTTCTAATGTTGTTGTCCCAACTATTTAGTGTCTGCAGCCTGTACCCTGGGTCACATGACTAGGTGCAGTTGATAGCTGGTCTTTGTGAATTACTTCAAGACAGTGGGGAATAGGTGCGGGCAGGAAGGGTCATTTTTGACATGCTGGGGGGATGAACTGTCACCTGCCAAACTTACATATCACAAAGGCTCTGCCTCAGCACACTCACAAAGGGTTTCACACTAGTCTCTTGTGCCCAGAGACAAGCTGAGGCCATGGCAGGAAGGGATTGCAACTCTCTAGAAACATCTACTGCTACAAAGCTTACACCAAGGATACATAGTGGACCCTCAGACCAGACTCTTCAGTACACCTCTGGACTTGTGTGAAAGACTCAGAAGGACTGCTTTGCTGCTCTGCTGCAAGAAGGACTGCTTCTTTGCGGCCCTCCTACTCTGCTGTCCTACTGCCTGAGTGAGAAGGACTGGACCTGCATTTTAATCAGAGTGACTCCAAGGGTTTGTTGGCTGTCCTCCTGATCAGATTCAGGAACAGAAATGGTTCCAACCAGCTGGAACGCTGAACCTGGACTCTGCCTGCTGTGAGTCTTGCCCCTCAAGTGGTGCCACCACCGTTCTGGACCCTTGGAAGTGGGCCTGAAAGTGCTCTGTCAGCCCAGCTGTAGTCTTAGCAAAACCAGCACAGCCCAACGCATGGCCTCACAGCTCCATATCGGAACCGCCGCTGCACGATACATCCCTGACGCAGGACTTCACATATCAGCCAGCAGCTCCTGAGAATCTTAGCTGCATGAAACTTCCTCAACGCAAGACCTTGCATTGCAACCCCAAAGCTGCTTAGAACTGCTGCTGCGCGTCGCAACATGGTATCTCACGATGCTCTAAAACCAGGATTTAAAGTACTTTGTTCAGCGGGCCAAGCTTACTCCGTGCCCAGCCAGGGCTCTATCGTGGTCGGCCTGAACTTGTGACTTTGTACCAGTACAGCTCAACCAGATAACCACAGGTGAAGCATTGTGCCTTTAAGCACTACATTTAGGTACATAATTAAAATTGCATATCTCCGGTTCATCTGTTTGTTTTTTGTTGTTTTAGTCTGAAATTTTAGATTACATTTTACTCTGTTTTTCTGTGTTGGATTTTTCTTTTGTTGTGTTTTCACCTTATCTCCGTTTGAAGTGCTACATAAATACTTTACACATTTCCTTTAAGTTAAACTGACTGCTTTTGTGGCAAGTAAACAGAGGGTTAAGCACAGGTTAATTTGGGGTTTGCTTGTGTTTCACCCTGACAAGAATTGTGGTTGCTACTTGAGTAGGGTTTCACACCCTTCAACCAATTAAAACAAGTTCCGACACTTCATGACAGGTGCAGAGACTTAACTGCTCTTCTCTCTGTTTGTTAACCACCCCGCAGTCATTTAGTTATGCTAACCGGAAGTGGGGGGGGGGGGGCAGTAGAGATGGAAAGTACAGGCTTGACAACGGAATTATGATATACCTTGCTGAAGAGATATGAAATTGGTATAATGACAATAATCTATAACGCAGTAATGTGTAAATGTGGTCACACCAACAATTTCTTTAAGTTAAATGGCAGTATGGGTTATGTAGGAGCTGTTAGCAAAGTAGCTTTAAAAGGTGTACTTTACTGAGGCAGTGTGGAAACTATGGTGAAATAGGACCATTACTGGGATAAGTAAAACCTGGTAGTATCAGCCTGATAGGTGAAGAACTCCCAGTCTGCTATTTAACTGATATTCCAATTGTATAATGAGATATACATTCTAAAACATGGTACTGTCCAAAAAACATCGGGCCTCTGGTGCCCCCAAATAGAGAGCACCAGAGGTTCGATCATATGCTTGCATCCGATTTTTGTATTTATGTTGTGTGATACGTGTTTTTATTTATTGACTCGTTATCTCAGCATGCACTATATTTCAACGGAGCAACCAACTTCTTTGTGGTGCAATTTGTGAATGATTATGAACACTTTTTGCACCTACATGGGTGAAAGTGATGCCAACAACAGCTTGATCATTCACTGTGTAATGGCTGAATCTGTGGTGTCTTCTTATTGGAGGTGGGCTTAAAATGGTAACTAGACATAATATCGAAAAAAAAATATCGAGTAGCCAGAATATCGAGTTTTAAATATCGAATGGACAGAATATCGACTTGCAAAAATATAGTGGTGAAGAATATCGAAAAACAGGTAAGAAATATCGATTGCAATAATATAGAAGTAAGTAATATCGACAGTCATAATATAGTTGTTAAAAATATCGATTTTTTATAGTGTTTTAAGTGTTAGTATATGTGTTAAAAGTATGTATTATTATTGGAATGTATGTTAGAATATTTTTAAATTATTGAATTTTATGTTTTTTTATTTTTTGTAATTTAATTCCGTGGCGGGTTGTGGGTTTATAGGGGAGTAGGGTGGGAAGTAATTTAATTACAGTACATTAAATAATAATTTATAGGAATTATTAATAATTTTTAATTTAATTTTGCGTTTTACTTCTGTAGCGGGTTGTGGGTTTATAGGGGAATAGGGTGGGAAGTAATTTAATTATAGATTATTAAATAATAATTTATAGGAATTATTAATTATTTTTAATTTAATTTTGCGTTTTACTTCTGTAGCGGGTAGTGGGTTTATAGGGGAATAGGGTGGGAAGTAATTTAATTGTTATTAGTTAATTATTAATTGGTATTGCAAATTAATTGGTTGTTGATTAATTATTAATTGGTAAATAATTAGTATTAATTGGTAATTAATTTGTATTAATTGTTTAATTGATAATTATGTTAATTGTATTCATTTAATATTTGTAGCGGGCAGTGTGTTTATAGGGGAATATGGTGGCAAGTAATATAATTGTAAACAAATAATTATTTAATTTATTTGTGTATATTGTTAATTAATATATCTTTAATTTAATTTTGCATTTTACTTCTGTAGCGGGTTGTGGGTTTATAGGGGAATAGGGTGGGAAGTAATTTAATTGTTATTAGTTAATTATTAATTGGTATTGCAAATTAATTGGTTGTTGATTAATTATTAATTGGTAAATAATTAGTATTAATTGTTAATTAATTAGTATTAATAGGTAAATTGATAATTATGTTAATTGTATTCAATTAATATTTGTAGCGGGTATTGTGTTTATACGTGAATATGCTGGGAAGTAATATAATTGGAAAAAAATAATTATTTAAATAATTTGTGTATATCCTTAATTAATATATTATAAATTAATTATTAATTGGTATTATTTGCATTTATTAATGTTTGTTATTGAAAAACAATTGTTTGTTAATTAATTATTAATTGTTAATTAATTAAACAAAAATGTATTGGTATTAATAAATAATCAATTCTTGTGTGATTGGTAATTAATTGTAATACTTGTTTTTGTATTAATAATTAATTAATTTAAAAATAAAAATACATTTATTATTTTCTCTACTATTGCACTTACTTGAGTGGGAATAGTAATTTTTACCCCTACGCTATCCAACGCTTTCCCTACTGTTGCAGTCACTGGAGTGGGAATAGTAAATTTGACACTCCCGCTATCCAACACTTTCCCTACTGTTGCACTCTCTGGAGTGGGAATAGTAATTTTTACCCCTACGCTATCCAACGCTTTCCCTACTGTTGCACTCACTGGAGTGGGAATAGTAAATGTTACCCTCCCGCTATCCAACGCTTTCCCTACTGTTGCACTCTCTGGAGTGGGAATAGTAATTTTTACCCCTACGCTATCCAACGCTTTCCCTACTGTTGCACTCACTGGAGTGGGAATAGTAAATGTTACCCTCCCGCTATCCAACGCTTTCCCTACTGTTGCACTCTCTGGAGTGGGAATAGTAATTTTTACCCTCCCGCTATCCAACGCTTTCCCTACTGTTGCACTCTCTGGAGTGGGAATAGTAATTTTTACCCCTACGCTATCCAACGCTTTTCCTACTGTTGCACTCACTGCAGTGGGAATAGTAAATGTTACCCTCCCGCTATCCAACGCTTTTCCTACGGTTGCACTCTCTGGAGTGGGAATAGTAATTTTTACCCCTACGCTATCCAACGCTTTCCCTACTGTTGCACTCACTGGAGTGGGAATAGTAAATGTTACCCTCCCGCTATCCAACGCTTTCCCTACTGTTGCACTCTCTGGAGTGGGAATAGTAATTTTTACCCCTACGCTATCCAATGTTTTCCCTATTATTGCACTCTCTGGAGTGGGAATAGTAATTTTTACCCTCCCGCTATCCAACGCTTTCCCTACTGTTGCACTCTCTGGAGTGGGAATAGTAATTTTTACCCTCCCGCTATCCAACGCTTTCCCTACTGTTGCACTTACTGGAGTGGTAATAGTAAATTTTACGCGCCCGCTATCCTACACAGAAAATATTGAATATTTTTAATTAATATCACGTTAAGATATATGTATTAAATTTTTTTTTTTACTTACTTTAATTATTCATTAAGTTTACTGTTATTTAAGTATTTTTAAGTATGTGTCAGTTAATTATATGTATTATTTAATTAATTTAACATTACTTTTAAAACATTTAAAAAATTCGATATTTTGACTAACTATATTATTTACAACGATATTTTGGATTCGATATTTTTGTAATTTCCTGTTTGGAGATAGGACTTCGATATTTTGGCATTCTATATTTTGGCATCGATATTTTTGTAAGTCTATATTTTTGTAGTCGATATTATGTCAGTGATCCCTTAAAATACTTCTCAGCACAAATTCTTATTTTTTGGGGATTTGAAGTCTCAGTGGAAGAATTCTTCTTTAATGTTTTTAGATCTTCAGACGGTAATATGTATTTATTACTAAAACGTGGTACAGAACTCTTTATATTTCGTTCTTGTGCATAATTTTCCAGATCATTGCTCCATGACAAAAGGTTGTGAAGCTTGTAATTTGTGTTCATCCATTTCTTTCTTTTTGCTCAAGCAATGTGCCTCTCACAGTGCAACAAGCTTGTTTTAACCTCTCCAACAATCTTCTAGGGCGACTTGTGGCTGCGAGCTTTTCCAACGGAAAGTAACAATTCTCAAAGTAGTCTGCCCTCTTGAAGCAGTTCCTTGTATATTCAATAATTAACAATAGAATAGATGGTTTTTAAGAGCAGGTGCGTGGAAACAGACATATCTAAGAAAACAATTTTTAGCTGTGTTTTTTAGAAAGATGCAATCCGGAATCCCTTCTTGTTGGTAATTTCGAGATCCAGGAAAGATATTTTGTTCCTGACATACTTCATGGAATATTGTATGTCTGGCATTATCACATTTAAGCCCTAGAAGATTTTATAAAGTGAGTCCTCTCTATTGTTTTAGATACTAAACACTCCAGATCATGTACAGTCGTGATGTGGCAATGATATTTCTTGTGACCATATCAGTTACAGTTTCATAGCACTACTGGAGTAATATTAGAGAAAGTGCCCTGGGGGTGCAACAGGCATGTGCACCTGCTTTGTGTCCCCCTGGGGAACTTTGGCATTACAGAAGGTGCTGCAGATGATTGTGCGGCCCCTTCTGCAATACTGGTAGGCTGGAGCACATGTAGTGTCAGCGCAATCTCAAGAGCGCATTCCCTCATTTGCCTGGGGGCATGTCCCGTGCAAATGAGGGAATGTTTGCCTCTGTGCCCACGTTGTTTTATGGATAGGGTTGCCAACTGCACACTGAAACACGGAGCAGCTTTGAAGCAGCCGCTCCGTACCTCACATGAATGCGCTGCCCGCAGGCAGCACAAGGTCGCAAACTTGTGCTGCCCTAAGGGCAACTCATTCTCTGTGATACGGCACACTTTCCCTCCTTGTGCACGGTGCACCTATCTAAAGGCGCGCCGTGCGCAAACAGGAAAAATGCACCATATGTGTAATAAAAGCCCTGGTAGTGCTTTTGCACTGAAAAATAGTGCCTTTTAAAATGAAAATCCAGTGACATCAGAAGAGGTGAGCAACATTAACAACATTTGTGGTGACAAATACCTTCATTTAAATGATTCATTTACTATTTTGACTCTTGATCTCAAATGGGTCTTACAATTTATATTTCACACACTTATGAAAAAAGAAGCTCAGTTCATGACACCAAACAACAAGCTATGCTTTCATTACTGGACTCATCCCTATTGATCGAATAATAGGTGAATACTTTTTTCACATGTCCCTTATCTACAGAAAGAGGATAACTGAGAAATTAGGATCATACTTGTCCTGATGAAGAACTTTAAATAAACTATACTAACTTCATCTCCTCCAGTGGTCAAAATGCATTGACTTTCCTGGAGAGCTAATACCTAAAAGTGAAATCGCATTCTAGTATCGCTGAAAATATCCAGAGTTATCCTTTGGGCAATTATTACAGGTTCATTGTTGCCCTCCAGGAGGAATGATAGACTGTCTGCATTGAGCATTCTAAAACAGAGCGGTTAAGATATGTCGTGATCCTCCTACAAGGCTTTGTTGCAGTGTTTTTTGTAAAATACTCTCCTGAGTCCAATACAGTGGTATTGCTTTCTAATTGTGCTGATTGCTTCTTGGGAACTTCAAGCAGTGGATGATCGATTATGCTCATGGTATAGAAAACAAAAGTACACCAATTAGTTTTGTGAATTAATCTCTTTTTAATGTTTTCATAAGTTTTGAGATCCAGAATGAGTTTTCGGTGCATATATTATATCAGGAGGTGTATCTTCGATAATTCATGACATTGGTTAATAAATACCTGAGATGTGTAAGGAACAGACACATCTAGGTATCTAGTTCATGTTTTGGAGCACCAAGTGAGAAGTTATAGGATGTTTGCTAAAGGTTTCATTTCCACCGCAAGAGAACCAATCAAAGGTACCAAACTTACCCAAAAACGAAGTGACCTTGATATCTGCTTTAATCCTACTTTGAGTCTTTTACTGCAAAGCTAAAGGATACTACATGTCCTTAAATAATAAGCATCCAGCTTTGTGGAACTTCCTTTGAGCAGGGCTTTCAGCCTTGCTTGACTGAAGAGTTTTAACCTCCTAAGCCTTCTAGGTCAAATAAAAAACTCTTGACTGGGACAAGCAGGGAATCCTCAGCTTAATTTTGTTCCATCACCAGTAAAATAACTCTTTATTGTATACTTATGTCAACATACATGTCATACGTACCAATACCTCCAATAGTCACAAAATGTGATACACTTATATTCCCTTGTTCCTACAATTCCTGCAGACGTTAGGGTTTGGTGGATGCCAGACATTCTCCAAATAGCAGCAGATTTCCCATTCGCCCCTTTTGCATATTATATAGGGCCAGTCTGCATTCTAAATAGGGCAGATGACACGTCCACAGCTTTTGGGAGATGCCCTCTGAATAAGGCCCTATGTTTCTTGTTTAAGTTTAGGTATACAAGAAGGTTTAAATATTTTTCGCTAGCCTTAAAATTAGAGCTCAACAGTGTGATGGCTGGTTTGTCAGACATGTCAGGATTGGATGTAGTGGCTTGTAAATATATGGTCATAAAAGACAGTGAAGGGGGGCGTGGTCTCGCACCACGAGAAGATGGCGGCTGAATTTTGAGCTCCACTCGACCGCGGAGAAACTCTACGGATTACAGCCTGTTTTTTCGATTATGGACACATTACGAGGATGGCTTGCGGGCGATGAAGGGTCGGTGCGGTGATTTTGCCCATTCCGACCCTGGAATCTTCTCTCGCGGACCCGGTAGCTGTGGCGGTGATTTCTCTTCAGTACAGTGCATGTAGCGGCCGCCATTTTGGGATGGCTGCTCGTAGATTTGCTGGACACTGTGAGGTAATCCGGCGCTTCGTAACATGAGCGCGCGGCAACGTTTTCTTCTATTTCTTTCTCTTTACTCAATATTTCTGGCTGTACTACCTTAAGAATTGTTTTCAGCACGCTACTATGCATTGATGTAGACGAGGTTTATACTCTTCTCTTCCTCACTACATGCCCCAGTCGCAGCATGTTATTTCTAGCATCAATTTTTGAGACTCTTGAGACTCTTTGAGAGGTGGTGCCAGTTGCATTCTTTTCTCCTCTCTCTGGCTCTCAGCTTCATATCCAGTATGTGCCTATTTTAATCTTTTGATATAATGCTGTCACATTTCCTAGCCTCTTGGTGATTTGTCTTTTTTAGTAGCGACGCTGTTTTGCTCACAAGTGTCAATTATCGCTAGAGTGCTGACGGAAGGTGACGTTCTTTACCGCACATGCTATCTTTTTTGGATTTTTTTTTTGCTCTATTCTTTGGTCCCCGGAGACTTCTGGAGGAGTGAGGTGTTTTTTTGTGTTGTTTTTTTTTTTGATGGATGCGCAGGCGGAAGACTTTATTGAAAATCACCTCTCGACCGCCTTACCGTTTCAAGATGGCTAGTGAAGCTTCTACTGCGGCTAGAGCAGTTTCTTCTGGTACCAAGCCCAAGAGAGCCAAGAATGACCCTCCCTCACCCATACTTTCCTCTCAACATCCTGTTCTGGATACTATTTTGGATGAGGTGAGGGGTCTTAAATCTTTTATGGCCACTACTAATGAGAAGCTACAACTAATTGAGGATAGGTGGATTACTATGGAAGCTAAGGTGTTTGATATGGAGCAACGTATTAGTGATGTTCAGGATATTTCTACTAAAATTTCAATTTTGGAACAGGAAATCCAGCGTCTTAAGCTTCACACCGAGGACCTTGAAATCGGCGTAACAACCTACGCCTTTATGGCTTACCAGAAAATTTGGAGGGTCCTGATTTGCTTCTCTTCCTGAGGAAATTTCTGACTGAACTTTTAGGCATTTCCCCGGAGCCTGCATTGAATATTCAACGTGCACATAGACTTGGTCGTTTTCAACCTAATGCTTCTAAGCCTAGAGGCATTATCATGTTGTTTTTGGAATTTACTGATTTAATGCGAGTCCTCTCAGCTGCCAAATCGAAGCGTCACCTTACTTGGTCAGGTCACAACATCTTTATTTCACAAGACGTATCTAATGCTACCAACGTGAGAAGGAAGGAATTTCTGGCGCTTCGTCCTCAAATGAGACAGTTGAATATTCGCTATGGTATTCTCCATCCTTGTCTGTGTAAAGTCACACATGATGGCTCCACTCGGTCTTTTGATGACCCTCTTAAACTGAAGTCGTTTCTTCAAAACCTGTCTTCACGTCCTGCGACTGGCTCTTCCTCTTCTACTTAATGTCCTTGTGTCTTTTTGCTCTCCCTTTTAATACGGCTGTTTCTTGTTTTTCTATTCTTATCTTTTTCTCTGTCATTACATCTCTTGTTGGTGCTGTTATGCCCCATGCATCTGTTTTTATTGTTGTTTTCTTTTAGATCTGGATATCTTTCCTTGATCGATCTTCTTTCACTTCTTTTTCTATTCTCTATTTCTTTCTTCGCTTTGTTGTTCTTTCCGTCAGTATGTCCTATTATTCATTTGACAATGTGCTGTTTATTGCGTATGTTCTTTGGAACTGTGTACTGTCCTATTGTATACTTTTTTTTTATTTTGATCAATTTTGGTGTCTCTTTTTTTTAGATGTCTCCCTGAAGTGTATCATCTCATTCAGTATTGTTCCCCTCCGATCCCTCATTATGTGTAATTTTGTTACTTGGAATGTTCGTGGTCTTGGCAACCCCGTCAAAAGACAAATGGTACTTTCTCATTTATCCAAATTAAATTCTCAGGTATCTTTCATTCAAGAAACACATTGTAATGAAGCGGAATCACTTAAGCTAAAAAGACAATGGGTAGGCCAAGTTGTGTATTCCCCTGCTTCCAGTAAAAAAGAGGGTGTTGCTATATTGTTTTATAAATCTTTATCTGTGCAAATTGTTTCTACGCAAAATGATGCTGAGGGACGATGGGTAATGGCCAGGGCTGTTGTACAAGGCAAGGATTTGGTTTTATTGAATATTTATGGCCCGGTCAAACCTGACCCCAAATTCTGGCAATGCATCAAGGTTCTACTCTCCTCCTTTGATTGTCCTAATATTATTATTGCTGGTGATTTTAACCAATGGATAGACCCTTTTTCCAATAGACAATCTCAGTCCAAGTTTCATCCTGACAAATCCCATAAAGCTTTTCAATCGGCCATTACCTCTCGTCCTCTATTTGATGTTTGGAAGACATATAACCCAGATTCTCTTGAGTTTACGTTTTTTTCCAATGTTCACCATACACGGTCTAGGATTGACTATATTCTGGTCAGTAAATCCCTACTCCCATCTATTCAATCCTCGGAGATTGGGTCAATTTTCATTTCAGACCATGCACCAGTCCTTACTGTTTTGGATCTCTCGTTAACCTCCCAAAAATGTAGTCGTTGGAAGCTTAATAATGTTTTATTATCGGATTCTACTTTCATAAAAGAAGCTACTTCCTTTGTTAGAGAGTACTTCATGTTTAACAACCCCTTAGCAACCTCTGTTTCCAATAATTGGGATGCTTTTAAGGCCTCGTTTCGGGCATTTGCTATTTCTTATGTCTCTAGGAAAAAGAAAATTGCTCGAAATAAATACTTAGCTTTATTACAACAGCTTAAATTACTGGAGCATAATTACTTCACTTCTAAATCACCCTCGGCACTTCATGACCTCATTAAGGCCAAATCTGAATTTAACAAACTTGCGACAGATTTAAATCTAAATACCGTGGTGGCCAAAATAAAGCTGGTAAGATGTTAGCTAACTATTTAAAAATCAAATCTGAACGTAAAAATATTGGTCCCATCTTAAATGAATCCACTAAACGCTTAGTGTCCTCAGACGATGATATTGCTAATATCTTTCATAACTACTATGAGGCCCTTTACTCTGATGACACGAACCCTTCTAATCAAAATTTTGATTTTTTTTTTTCTGGCCTTCCTTCTCCCCCATCCTTGCCACATGAATTCGAAGCCTTGGAGGGTGCAGTTACTGCCCAAGAAATTATTAATGCCATTAAATCCCTAAAAAAATCAAAGGCTCCAGGACCGGATGGCTTTTCGGTTGAATTTTTTTCTACCTTTGCATCGATTTTTGTTCCTTAGCTTCTGACACTGTTTAATTCCTTTATTAATGATGCTAAGGCCTCTGGCTCCTTTATGGATGCTTTAATAATCATTATCCCCAAACCTGACAAGGATCACTCATTGTGTAAAAACTACCGCCCTATTTCATTGATTAATTATGACTGTAAGATATTCGCAAAGATTCTTGCTATCCGTCTTGAGAGTCTTCTCCCATTATTGGTTAAGACTGATCAAGTTGGTTTTATTAAGGGTAGATTAGCAGCAGATAATGCTCGAATGTTTGCAAATGTTATCTTGCATGCAAAAAAATTTAAAACTCCTCTTGCAGCGTTATCTCTAGATGCCGAAAAGGCTTTTGACCGTATTAATTGGCAATTTATGTTTAGAACCCTTAATTGGTTTGGTTTTGGTCCAACTTTCATTTCCTACATTAAATTATTATACTCCTGTCCCCGGGCCAGTATTTTTGTAAATAATCACTTTTCCAATTCTTTTTCTTTATCTCGTGGTACTCGTCAGGGCTGTCCTCTTTCCCCTTTGTTATTTGTTCTTTGCCTCGAACCCTTCCTTGAGCGTATTCGGGTTAATGCCCATGTTTCTGGTTTTACACACAACTCGGTAGAAATTAAAATATCAGCTTATGCTGATGATATATTGATCTACATGTCTAATCCTCTCACATCCCTTCCTCCCTTCTTGGATGAGGTTCGACTATACTTCAGCATTTCTGGATATAAGTTAAATCTCTCTAAAACAGAAGTTCTACCCCTGAACTCGTTATGTTATCAATATATGTTTCATGATACTAATTTTACATGGTGCCCCACAAAAATTAAATACCTAGGTATTTGGTTCTCTGCGTCCATACCTGCCGCAATAAAATATACATTTGCAGCATTACTTACTAAAATACAATCACTGCTTCTTACATGGTCCCCACTATTTCTTTCTTGATGGGGCAGGTTATATACTATAAAAATGATGATTGTACCTCATGTTCTTTATATATTGTCTATGTTGCCCATTCGCATTCCCCTTACATATTTTTCGCAAATTAATTCTATTTGTGTAAAATTTTTATGGAATAAGAAACACCCACGTATTGCCCTTATAAAGCTTCAACGACCTAAGTCTGAAGGTGGAGTACGTTTTCCCGATTTTAAGGCTTACCACTCAGCCTTTCTCATCAAACAATCCTTCGCTTTATCCTTTGATTTTGCGGATACTCCTTTTCCGAGATGGATTGTTTTTGAAGGTTCCTCTCTAAAGGATTTTCCTTTTCAGAATGTGATTTACATGTCCAATTGTACTTTCATCTCTAATAACCCGATTATTATATAATACGTTTACTAAGGGTTTAACTCCATTTCAATGCTTTCTCTCTTCCACTATCTGGTATAATAGATTTCTTAGATACAAGGGTAAATCATTCTATTACAAACACTGGAAGGAGAAGGGTATTATTTTCGTACACCAATTAATCCTTCAGCATTCTGTTATTCCCTTCCTTTATTTGAAAACACGATTTCAATTACCTGACACATATCGTGCTGAATATCTTTTAATTTCAGCCCTTTACAATTACAATTATCCTCCTTTGACTTACCTTTATCAATACATTCCCTTACTCTCCCCACACCTTTATATAGTATATTTCCTATACATATACCTAAAGCAGCTCTTGTTTATAAATTGTTGTTTTTACATTCAACCGAGAGACCTAAATCTCCTAATGAACTTGCTTGGGAATTAGACTTATCCCTTTCATTTTCTATCGATGTATGGGATAAATTATGGTCTAAGTTATTTAAAATCTCTGCTGCTGCTCGTATAACTCAATCTCTGTATTTTATTTACAATAGAGCTGTTATTACTCCTGTTTGCATATCCAAGTTCTCCCCTTCCTCGTCTCCCCTATGCTGGTCTTGTTCTAAGCATACTGGCACTTTTAATTGTAATCTGAGTTTATCTTTTCATAATGTTTTTTTAGGTTCCTCATCACCTGATTTGGATGACTCCACTTCTATTTCTTTATTGTTTGATCTTTTTATTGCAATGGCATTCAAAGTTATTTTATCTTCATGGAAAGATAATTCGAAAATCTCTTTATTAATGTGGTGGAATTTTATCTGCGACGAACATCGGATTGCCAATGTCTCCTCTTCTGTCCTCTCGCAAAAAATTAAATCTGATCTTCTCTGGTTACCATTTACATCTTATCTTTCTTCACGCGCTCCTCTTCCCTAACTTGGATCTTTCTTCTTTTATCTGGTAGCATACGTAGTCTTAGGACATTTTCTATTCTTTTCTATTCTTTGATTTCTATTTTTATTTCTTTTTTCTCTACTCTCCTTCTTCATTTCTTTCCCCTTCCCCTTTCGTTCTTTTTTCTTTTCTTCTCTTCTCTTTTCTTCTTCTTCTTTACTGTTCGATCTATTGTTCTTATTACTTGATTTTTATACTTTGTAAGTACAATTTTGATCTCCTGATTGATTGCATTCTTCATGTATTTCTGTGTTTTGTTTATTTCTGAAAACTCAATAAAAATTCTTAAACAAAAAAAAAAAAGACAGTGAAAGCACAAGTCATCCAGTGTAGTGTCTGATTTTTATGACGAAGGGTATCATGATTGGCCAATGTCTTCACAGATGTGGAAAAGATCAACAAGATGTTCGGGTTTTTATATCTTTTTGAAACAATAGACATGGTATAATCCAGAGGGCATCATAAACCCGCTGTGGTAGATGCAATTTGTGCAGTGTGAAAGATGAAATTCTATCTATGACATTTCACTCCGCTCATGCTTCATCTGGCTCATTAAGTCCAGTTTGACAGCGATGCAGTGACAGATCCATTCGGGCTCTTTTTTTAACAGTAGTCTCTTCTTATCACTTACGTCAGCACTTAACAACTAAGGGCATGATGATGATTTGAATAGACTCAGGGGTATATTTACTAAGATTTTGCCCTGCGTTTGCATCGCAAGTGAGGCAAAGCAGTGCAAAATGCTTATTCCAAATTGACATTCCAGCTCAGTCATCTGAAAGTAACACAAATCGTCACCTAGCACTGTTTTGCATTACTTAGCTTCATGTTCCATGGGTGGTAAATGGATTTTCTCATGCAATCATTTATGTTTTTTGATGCCAAACCCTATCTACTATAACAAGGTGATAGAAGTTTTAACAAAAAAACAACACTTTTGATATAGGCGCTATAGAGATGAAATGCTTTTATTTTTTTTTTCTTTGCCAACTTTGCATGTGAGCTGCGCTATATAGCGCACAGAAAAAGTCGAAAAAGTTTTAAAGCTGGTCTAAGCATAGTATTTTGTACAGAAAGCGCAACCTTTCAGTACAAAATCTATGCTAGACTCACATGGTGCAAAGTGTTACATGGTGCATGGCAGTAAAGTTGCGCTTGGGGAGAGAGCAAGGTTAGAAATGGGGGTCTCTAATTGGCAGAGGTATGCACCTTTGTCCAAGTAGGGGCCCTTGCTTCTAGTCAGGGTAATTGAGTTACACATTTTTGATAACCCCTGCCCACCCCTTGGTAGCTTGCCACAAGCAGTCAGGCTTATACCAAAGTATTTGTACAAAAACACACAGTAACACAGTGAAAACTCAACAATTGGACATCACACCAGCTTAAAAAAACAAAGTATAAAAAATACAAAAATACAACATACATGTATCAAAATATGACTTGTAGCACATTTATCTCGAAAATATCACTTGTAGAAACAAATAGCTCCACCTGGGGCTATTATGACATCGTGACATGCATTAATACAAAGTACGGCACCTACTGTGAGGTGCAGGGCGTCGGGCACGGAGTCACACGGATCCACAAAACACAGTACCCAGGAAACTAAGTCTATGGACATTGCACGGCGTCTTGGAGGTGAGGCATCGGTGCTGAGGAGAAGCCGGCTCTCTGGTGGTCTCGCGGGAAGTGAGGCATCAGGTCCATGAGGGGGTGAGGCATTGAATCCAGGACAGGAGAAGATAGGCAACGTCGGCAGTGAGGCGTCGGTTCTGGTGAGGCGATGCAAAGTCGAAGAGTTCGTGAAGTCACCCTCGTAGGTTATCGGCTCCACAATAATGTGATTCTGGCACTGACAGTAATGGTGACGATGCAAGCGTTGGCGTCTGGTAGGCCGATAATTACAGGCTTCAAAGAATGTCGAAGCAACAGTGCAAGCAGGGTGGTTTGTTGTGCAGTTCACAAGCGGTGTCCCCAGCTTGGGTGTAGATCGCAGCTTCACTAACGGCGTTGCTAATGGCATCAGAGTTGTTTTTCTTGCTTTACAGCACCAACCACACAATTCTCAGGACCCAGGAACTGGAATTGGCACCCTTTTGAATGCCGTAGTCCACAGAGGGAGTCCAGATGCTGGTCAGTGGGTTGCAGGTGAAGTCTTTGTTGGCCAGAGACTTCAGAACAGGAGGCCAGCACACACAGGCCCTTGAACATTCTTCTTCAAGCAGGGTCACAGCAAAGTTCCAGTCTTGTTCTCTCCTTTGCAGAAGCAGCAACTGAAGGCAAACCCAGCAAAGCGCACACAGCAAAGGGGCAGTACTCATCTTTACAACTCTTCAACCTCTTCTCCATGGCAGAGGTTCCTCTTGAGTCCAGAAGTGATCCAATGCTCTGGGATTTAAGTCCAATACTTATACCCCAGTTTCTCTTTGTGGCAAGGGTCTCTGAGCCCAGTTCAAACCAGTTTTGCCCTCTCTGGCCCAGCTTCACTCCAGGAGGTGAACACAACATTGTGCAGAGGAGACACTGTCTATTCAGGTGCAAGCAAAACTCCTCCCACCACTCTAAATGCAGCCAAGGTCTATTCAGTCCAGCAATGAATCACCCAAGAAAGGCAGGACACACCTCAACTCCCCCCCCCCTTGTGGCTGTCTACAGTGAATGCACATCCCCAGCTGCTGTCACGGCAAACCCAGACAGGCAATACACAAACCAGCAGAGGCAAAGAGAACAATTAAACAAGACAATGTCTACTTTCTAAAAGTGGCATTTTCAAATACATAATTTAAAAACCATCTTCCTAAAAAGATGTGTTATTACATTCTGAGTTAAGAGAGGCTAAACGTTATTTTTCTGTCTTGTCCCAATGGAAATGTATACTTGTAAGATGTTACAAAACAACTCCCATGTTAGCCTATGGACAGATAGCCTTTCAATAGTGAAAAACGATATTGGCAGTGAGTATTTCACTATCAGGACATGCAAAACACACCAGCATGTCCTACCTTTTACATACAGGGCACCCTGCCTATGGGGCCACCTTGGGCATACCTGAGGGGTACTTTACAAGTAAGAAAAGGGAAGGTTGGGACCTGGCAAGTGGGTGCACTTGCCAGGTCGAAATGGCAGTTTAAAACTGCACACGCAGACACTGCAGTGGCAGGTCTGAGATACATTTACAGGGCTACTCATGTGGTGGTGCAAGCACACTAGTAGCATTTGATTTACAGGCCCTAGCTTTGTTCGCCCTAAATTGGCAGGGTATGCCCAGACATGGGTCCCTTGCTCATTTTGCCACTGGATTGAAGCTAGCCTGGCTGATGAAGGGTGTTACCCAGTAACCGGTCCCAGGATGCTTGTTTCCGGTTCAGGGAAGACCTGGCTTGGCAGTTAGGGCTGGACTGTTCCCATAAGGCACAGGGTCAAGACTGATTTGCATATAGCTGGGTCTGAACTGAGGTGGCGAAGTGAGCAAACGAATGATGATGGATTCAACCCAGATCTGTGACTGGGGGTGAATGTCTGCAAAGCTTCAGCGCTCCGTCCATCATCTCCTTGTATTTGCTTTACAAGCTCTCTAGTAGCATTTGATATACAGGCCCTAGCACACTCAGTCCACTGTACTAGGAACTTACCAGTAAATCAAATATGCCAATCATGAATAACCAATGAGAATAACAATTTACACAGAGAGCATATGCACTTTAGCCCTGATTTTCAGTGGTAAAGTGCCCAGAGTCCTAAAGCCAACAAAACTAGGTCAGGAAAAATAGGAGGAAGAAGCAAAAAAAAACCTTGGGAATAACCCTGCAAAGGGCCATTTCAAACGGCAGGATAGTGCCATATCGCTCGCCCGCTAACGTAGCGCAGTATTTTTATGTGTTGTGCTGCTTTGCATGATATTAGTTTAGTAAATATACCCTCAGAGTGAAGTAGAAGAAAATAACAAGAACAATCCAGATGCAAGAATTGGTGTGTTTTAAATTCCTATTATATCTACCTACAAACACACAACAGAAAAGGTTTTGTAGTCAAACTTGTTTTTTAAACCTGGTGTTAAAAATATGAAATTCAAGCACACAGCCCACGGCGAAACCATTTTCACAGCTTCAGAATTGTTACAGTTAATTGAGATGGTTTGTTCCAGACAAAACTATTCCCTATCATTGGTTTCAGAAGCAGGTATCTATTCCTCATGGTTCATTAAAGTTTTAAACATGAAAAGCAGAAATGGAATTATTTACCAAAATTGGATGATGAACTGGGTCAACTAGAAATTTGACATTGTCTTTTCCTTGGAAAAATGTATTTCACCGGCATATTTCCGTGACGCTGTCGGTGGGAATAAATCCGTGCATTTCACTTTGCTAAATTCACTGTGTGGCAGGACATAAACTCAGATTGTATCATGAATTTAATGTCCTCTGACGTCCGCGGCTTAAGCGATCAAACATTGCTAAAATGAGACTTCGATTTTTCACTTTGTTTATTCTAGGAGAAGGTTAGCTTCAAAGCTCTGCAAATTTACAGATTGGCTTCTATTTGTAGAAGATTGTTAAAGAGATTTAGAACTAAACCTCAGCATTAGCACAAAAGTTTGTGAAATCCATTTTGTCATACGTTTTAGATGGTTTACAAAAGTGAAAAATGCAGTGCAATAGCTAATAAAAAGGGAGTACGCATTTCCACATGTAACAAATAGTGTGCAGGGTACAGAAATATGCCCTGCTCAAGCAGCCTCCGCCATTTTCAAACCATTTCCGTCTTTGATTGTCTGTGCACATTTTTCAAGAAAAGAAAGTACCTTTCTTCCTCCTTACTCTAATTTAGTCGCATTGGAAAAAATATGTGCCAGTCCCCAAAAATAAGTGCTGGTGGCCCCCACCTGCAACCACCGGTTCAAATTAAGCACTGCTTAGATCACTCCGTTTCGAGCATTTCATAAGGAGATGCAATCGCTATTTTTACAGCTTCTATTGGCAAATTACTTTACCGTGCCTTTTCTGATGTGGGGTTCTCTATTAAAATAACAGTATTTATAAGCCAACACACCAAAACACGTACAAGGGGTCTCATTTATGAGAAGTGTCGCATCGCTGCGACATAGCAGCAAAGCAACACTTCTTAGTGCGCCCTCCTTGCAACACCATAGATGCTCCATTTTTAAAGTACTGTGCATCATGTCGCAAGGAGTTACAGATACGTCAGTATTCCTGACGTATCTGTATGAACAAAACTGGCGCATTGCTTGGGTGTGTTTGAAAACTCCAACTCCAGCAATAGCCATATTTAAAGAACGGCGCATTGATAGAGCGTTGTGATATTCTGAAAATTGTAGGGGTACATTATACTCATGAATAGTCCGTACCCGCATATATTCTTATGTGTGTTAATATTAGTTAGTAAATAGTGTTGTAATAATCCATGGAAAATGAAGTATTAGAATGAGCCGTGCCATTCAAGAAGAGAAACATGGCATTTAGATGGAATCATATAACTCTCGATGTTCATTGTAAATGCTTAATGAAGTAGCTCATGTGTAATGTAATGCATTAGGTTTAAACATGCATCATATTAGATTCTGTGTACGTAGAGATGATTAATTGTGCCTTAAATGTGATGAAATGTAGTGCTTGCAGATGCAACATTTATAAATGTGTATTTAATTTGATGTCAAAGGCCTAGATGGCGTCTTTACTCTTTCGTGCTATGAAAGGCCTATTCGTTTCCTTATGTTAGCTGGTTTGTGTAGGCCTGAGATGAATTTTCCCTGGTAAACTCTCATTTCGAGGCAGTCAGGGAAATTTATGTGCGTGCAAGGTTGTTCTGTTCTCATGCTTCTGTTGCAGGTGCAAGGACATCGTCTTCGTTAGGTAGACTAATGCCTTTTGTTTTAGGAGTTAGGTATGGAGGAGACCTGCTATAAAGTATTCAGGAATGCCGATAATTGGGAGCCGATATTCTTTCTCACTGAAGAATCCTAAGACCCAAGGACACATCAACCGTTGCTGGACCGAGTACAAGTTTTGGTGGAAAATTACCTACGAGAGGTGCCTGGCCAGAGGAGGTGTTTCAGAGGTGTGTTCTATTGATGGTGCATTTTGTATTAGAGACAGTGTCCCGAGGGATGAGTTAGCAGAGAGCCGCTAGAGGGTAGAAGGAAGGGATTGATTCTTGGAAGGAAGACTTAGGATGAACTTTGTAGCTTTGGCTACTGACCCTTACCGAGTGAGTGTACTTCCTAGGACATCTTCATGAGCTGACACCTTTCCTTGATTTTGCCTGGATGCCACTTTAGTGATAGTGTAGGGACAGATTAATGGATTTCTTTTACAGCTGCTAATGAAGACTAATATAGACATTGGAGCAGTTATTGCTTGTTTAGTATTTTTGGAGTTGCTCATCCTTTTTATATTGCACTGGATTAGACTGATTCGTAGGATGAACTTTGTATTAGTGCCTATGTATTATTTCAACCTCGTCATCAGGTGCTTGTATGTTCAGTTATTTTTGGCTTTGTAATAAAATCCCTAAATTGGAATTCTGAGTCAGTGATCCTTCCCGGGTCTTATTCGATTGGTCCATGCTAGTTAGTCGTGGATATATTGGTTTCTCCCCTTAACACTTTTCAGCAGGTAATAAAGATGCCGTCGACCGAGGAATCTTAGAGAACTTTTATAGTAGAATCTGGTGTTATCAGTTGGTAGCAGAGTAGCATGGTTACCTCTGTAGTAAGGGGACACGTAGAGAAGGGTAGTCATTGAATTCCCCATAGAGCCCAAGAGATGGTCATCCAGTGGATTGTGAGCGGAGGACGACGGCGCTTGATGCAAACCGGCGGAGAGTGACGGTGTGGTGGAAACAGCAGTTCATGGTAGAGTGAGTATGAATAGGGATGTATGTCTGTTAGATTGCGGTGTTGTTTTGATTGTGTGATGTCCTGCGGAGTTGGAACGAGTGATGAGTGATTGTGGTTTCGGGCCGAACGCGTGCGGTCCATGAGATTTGATTTTGATATCCCGGGATAAGAGATTGTGGTATAGAAGAGACCCAGAGTTGAAATTGTCTAACCAGTGATTGTGGGAGTCATGAGACGTCGTTGACTGACCCACCGGTGATAGGGAAACGTGTGTGTGAGTGCGTGAGTAACCGAAGCAGATCGCTGGTATTGGTGGATTGACACCAGGAAGTAAAACAAAACCACTGTGTGTAAAAGAAATTTGATTTCATCATGAAATGTTTTTAAGTTTTACGAGATATGTGTAGAGGAGATGGAAGGGTGGTTACTCGGGGAGGAGAAGAAGATCCACCTGAGGATACCCCAGCCCATTACATGGCTACGAATGTGGGACTACATACTATAATTTGGCTTGAATATTGGCATAAAATGACTGAGAAAGAGGGAGAATTGGCCTTTCCGCATTTAGGTACTTTCAGGTTAGAGGTGTTGTACCAATTGAAAACAGTGATGTCTTTATTGCGACCTTCACCCAGACCAACACAGTTTGAGGCGCTACATGAATGGATGAGAGCAGCACATGACAGAAAAAGAGACCGAAGTCAGGAAAGGGTGATAAAGCTGATCAGGGCGCTTCAAGATGCGCAATGAGACGTATGGAGACGAGATGGAGGGTGGAAACTATCGAAGGGGATAGGCTATTCCCGTTGATGGTGAAAGTAGGAGGTACCCAGAAGAAGTGTGGTGAGAAACATGATAGTGGTACGAATGACAGCTTGTTAGATAGATTGCTCTCAAAAAGACTGCCTCCATATAATCCAGATTCAGAGGAGGGAAAGTCAGTGTCAACAGAAGGGATTGGAGAATCGCAGACTCAACCTAGTGCGAAAGTAGTTGGAGGAATTTCAACAAGAGCAGAAGGGATGGGAACACAGACACCAGCAGGTACCGAAGCTAACTGAGTTACAGTTGTTCCAAGGCTACCAGATGCTCTTACAGTGCGGGTTACCATTGGCCCCATAGTGTTAGTATATGACCCAGGTCAGGTAAGAAATGGAAGTCTAGCACAATCAGCAGCAGGAGAGGGGACTGGTTCTGGAGGAAATGGCATGGTGAGTGGAATAGCTCACCTTCTGAGACCTATGGAATCGAGTACGCCATTGCCAGCCACTGCAGACTCCTCTAGAGGACAGGTGGATGTAAGAACGGCGAGACCAAGGTCTCTGGCCGATTCAAGATCTGATATAAGGATGTGGGAACCACCAGTGAGAGGCCCTAATGACAGGATGACAGGAGATTGGGATCGTGGGAATTCAGAACCGACCAGTCCTAGGGAATATAGTGGAAGGGAACCGATGTGGATATCAGAGCAGTGAGAATGGAGAGTCGAGTGGTGCATCAAGTCGAGGAACCCTTCAAACTGCTATAAGAGCAAAGATGTTGGATTTGGTGAGGTTAAAAGCTGAGGTAGATGAGATAATCAGTGGGAACATGCCTTTGGAAAGAGTAGAACTTTATGAACCAGACGAGTTGCTGTTTGTAGCAAAGGACGTAACTCGCAAGGCAAGGACAGCAGATGAGAAACTGACAGATTTGGCAAAGAGATATGAGGTGGATCTGTCCAAAACAAAGATGTTGCAGGGAAGTCACAGATTTCAGTACAGTGATCAGGAATTGGAAGAGAAGAGAGTAATAGGGTTGAAAACTCACATTTGAGAATTGATTATAAGGATACGTGCCTGGAGTATGCTTGATAAGTGGGAGGAAAGATGGTCCAAGAAGAAGAGTACTAAAAAGAGCGCAAGCGAGACACTGCCTCAAAGAGGGGGGTATAGTAGGAGTGGAGAATTACCCTTTGCAAGAGGTACAGAGCGGTATGTGCATGTGCCTCGGAGTAGAGGTGATTTGGCAGCGTTTACGAACAAATTTCCTCGGCTGAGGGAGAAGCCTGTCGAGTGATACAAGCAGGTTGACCGCTTTGTTAAAATTTCTAAAGTGTTGTGGGTTGATCTGAACACATTGTTTGATATTGTAGTACCAAGCGATTTGTGGGCGGCTTGTAAATTTGCAGTTGATTGTCCGACTTCTGAACCAGACAGGGTTTCTATTACCAATGGTCCTTCACCTATTGTTATGAAAAAGTTTGAACAAGTAATTACATGGTTGAAATCCAAAATCTCACCACAAGATATTGATTGGGTTAAAATAGATCGAATGGTTCAGGAACCGAAAGAGTCCGTACATGAATACGAGAGGCTCTTACAAGCCTTTAAGCAGTACAGTGGGCTAGACACATTAGACCCCAAGGACATGGGACAGTTTGTTTCCAAGTTCGTTTTGGGTCTGAGATCAGAAGTCAGCTTCATGATTCAGCAGCATTTAATCTGCTGGCAGAACAAGTCAGTGGACGAAATACTGCAGTACGCCAGGTACTGCAGTGACGAAGTGGACTTGAAACGCAGGAAGCTTAAGGATAAGCTAATGCTAGGCCAAATGCAAAACACTGATAGGGAAGTCCAGACACCGTCAGGTGGAGGGACGCTATGAAGAAGACAGGGAAACAATCAAGGAGGGACCCAAAATGTGCAGGGTCAAGGGAAAGGAAAACCTGTAGACCCCAAGACAGGAATGGATGTGGCAACACTGAAAAAGACCACTGCATGTCACCTTTGTCATAAGATCGGGCATTGGAAGCGCAAGTGTAGATCGAACCCAGCAAACCAGGTGCAACAAAGGGAAGAGACGGGACAGGTATCGGAGGTCGTCAATACAGTAACGAGACCCAGGTCTATGCAAGGAGGAACACTGTGCCCGCAGGTGCAAGTTCCGCAACCTCCGAGAATTCCACAGGGAAATCGAATGTACTAGCAGATACCCCTTTTCGAGGATTATGATGAGTACAGCTCAGACCCATTGAAATGATGGTGCCTGAGGGGGGAGGAAGACTGCTCTCTTGGGGCAGTCTTAGAGGTAGACCAGAAAGGACCGTTTGTAGCGGCGGATGTTGACGGTCATCCCACCACCTTTTTGGTTGATACTGGTGCTACCCATTCTACTGTAAGATCTACAGTAGTTCCCAACCTACCCCTCTCGGGCCAATCAATCCAAGTAATACGAGTGGCAAATAAGAAATTACTAACCCATTGACCGAGCCGATTCATGTGAGGATAGGAACTTTTCGAGATCGACACCAGTTCGTGGTGTGCAACTCAAGTCCAGTCTGTTTGCTAGGCCGTGATCTTTTGTGCAAGCTGAATTGTACCATCTACTGCACGCCCAAGGGAGTAGAAGTACAGACAAAGGATGATGATGCCACTTTTAAGGTTGCAAATCAGCATTTGTGAATAGAGATGTATCCTATGTTAACAGTGGAAGAGCTTACACTTGACCTAAGAGACTCTGTTTCATTGGATGTGTGTGATTTTACAGGAGAAGAGATTGGACTGATCAAAGGTGTTGAGCCAGTTAAGATCCAGGTCAAGCACAATGTTGAGTTCCCGAGAACGCTCCAGTATAATCTGTCACCTGAGACAATCGCAGGGATTAAACCTGTAATTGATTCCATGATCCAGCAGGGAATTCTGAAGGAGATAATGGGCAGTACCTGCAACTCACCCACTATGAGATTACAGAAACCGAGCGGGAAATTCAGAATCGTGCACGACCTGCGAAAGGTCAACACAATTGTGGTTTCATGTTGTCCGGTGTTACCGAATCCATCAGTGATACTATTCCAGATCCCATGTGAAGCCGGGTGGTTCACTGTGATTGACATGTGTCAAGCATTCTTTACGATACCTCTACGCGAGGAGTGCTAATTTTTATTTGCTTTCCGGCTGGAAGACCATGTGTTAACGTGGTGTCGTATCCCTCAAGGGTATACAGAGAGTCCATTGATCTTTAATCAGATCCTGAAAAAGAATCTTGAGAGTCTTGTATTGCCACAGAATTCCTTTCTCCTGCAATACATCGATGACCTCCTCATTGCGTCTGAAATGGAGGATGCTCGCAGGTTAAACACGATTGCCTTACTGAATCATTTACCGGAGAAGGGACACAAGGTGTCCCCAAACAAGTTGCAGTACTGTCTGAGTGAGGTTCAGTATTTGGGTCATCAAATTGAGAAAGGCAAGAGAAAGGTGTCACCAGACCGAATTGAGGCGATCATGAACATGACTGTGCCTACCACTCAGAAGGAAGTCAGAATGTTCTTGGGGATGGTTGGCTACTGTCGCCAATGGTTCCCAATTTCTCTTTGAAGCCGAAACCTTTGCAGAGACTGACACACAAGGATGTGAGTGATCCTGTACCATGGGGCCACGACTGTCTGATTGTGTTCTTGGAGTTGAGAGAGGGCCTGTGTCATGCACAGGCTCTAAGAATGCCTGACTACAGCAAGTCCTTTTCATTGTTCTGTTATGATCGAGAAGGTTGCGCATCGTCAGTTTTGACTCAGAGTCATGGGGGTGTCCGTTGACCACTGCCCATTTTTTAGCTACTTTAGATCCAGTAGCTTCAGCGTTGCCCGGATGTCTCAAATCCGTTGCTGCAACCGGTGTCAGCTTTGAGAGGTGTGAGAGCATTGTTATGGGTCACCCGCTAACGGTGTATGCTCTGCATTCTGTTGAACTTTTGATGACAAGGACTAAAACACAGCACCTGCCGAACAATAGACTCACACGCTATGAGCAAGTCATACTTGCCTCAGGGAATGTGACTCTGAAATGGTGTTCTGTTTTAAATCCTGCTACACTGATGCCCTTGCCAAATGCAGATGATGAAGATTGTGAAGACCATGACTGTCTTGATGTGACTGAACTTTGTACCAAACCGAGACCTGACATTGTTGATGAACCTCTGTCTGACCCTGATGAAATTTTCTTTGTCGATGGTTCATGTTTAAGAGACAATGTGGGTCATTTGAGAGCAGCGTTTTCTGTGTGTACCATTAGTGGAGTGGTTGAAGCTGCTTGCTTAGAAGGAGTATACTCCGCACAAGTGTCTGAAATCATTGCCTTGACTTGCGCCTGTTTGACAGCTGATCCGAATCACCATCTACACCGACAGCCAGTATGGGTTTGGTGTGGTTCATGATTTCAGACAGCTATGGTCACCGGGAGGTTTTCTGACATCATCTGGATCTCCCATTAGGAATGGAGAATAAGTAAGACAATTGTTGGAAGCTTTACAGCGTCCAAGGGAGAATGCTGTGGTAAAATGTGCAGCCCATGGGAGGGGAAATGACTTTGTTTCTCTTGGAAATAAGTACGCTGATGAAGTTGCGCGTTTTTGTGTTAACAAGGGTGTATTTTTACTGGAGATTACACAGGAGAGTGCCCAGAAAGAAACAAGCTCAGCATGATATTAGCCATGGCAGACACTTGGGAGGAACTCAAGCGTCTTCAGGTAGAAACTTCAGATCAGGAAAATAATGAATGGATCAAATCAGGATGTGAGATGGGGGAGATTGGCATTTCGGTTTCAAGTGATGGTCAAGCAGTATTACCTGATGACCTATTGAGCCCGATGGCAAGGCAAATTCATGGTGCTGTGCATCTTGGAAGGGATGCGATGGTGCGAGTGTTCAGACAAACGTGGTACAATCCACGATTACGTGCATTTGCTGAAGCTGTGTGTCATAGGTGTGTTACCTGTCAACAGATGAATGCTGGGAAGAAGACTGTAGTTGCGTTGAGTCACATTGGGAGGTCAGGAGGACCTTTCAATAGAATATAGCTTGATTTTATCGAAATGCCTAAGTGCAATGGATTGAGGTACATTTTAGTGGTGGTGTGTGTTTTTTTACGGTGGGTGGAAGCTTACCCAACACGAAGGTGTGACACCCTTACAGTAGCGAAGCTGTTATTGAGGGAACTGATTCCTAGGTTCGGTTTTCCAACCTCTTTTGAATCGGATAGAGTAACGTAATTCCACAGCCTCCATTGTAGCTATCAACCAGAGGCTTCTGGGATAGTTGAGCAGATTAATGGAACTTTGAAAGCACGGATGGCAAAAGTGTGTTCGTCTACATCTATGAAATGGCCTGACGCATTGCCTTTGGTGTTGATGAGTATTCGCAGTGTCCCAGATAGGAGGACCGGTCTTTCCCCACATGAAATTCTTATGGGGAGGGCGACGCGATTGCCAGCAGTACCATCTACAGCTTTGATAAACATCACTGATGACTTAATCCTTGATTACTGCAAAGGACTAGCTGATGTGGTCCGTTCTGTGTCTCAGCAGGTGCAAGCTGCCGCTATTCTGGCTTCAAGTGATCTCTGCCACGACCTGTGCCCGAGTGACTGGGTGCTTGTCTGCAAGCACGTGAGGAAGAGCTGCCTGGATGCTTGGTAGCTAGGCCCTTACCAGGTGATACTGGTAACGAACACAGCAGTGAAGTGCGGAGGGCTGCCGAACTGGACAGATGCCTCCCACACCCGCAGAGTTTCAGAACCCTTGGAAGAAACAGCTTCTCTCAGGAATGAAAATCCAGCTATGGCGGCATGACCACAAAAGGTGACAAGCCAAGCTGTGAGGATTGCTGATGAAGCTGGTTGCTCACCATACCAGGCTGAGGGGGGTTACGCTACACATAACCCAGATATTGACTCTGAGGAAGAAGGTAAGGTTGCGAGTGTTATAGAGTCAGACTCAGCTGAAGGAAGTGGTGCACAGAGTGTTCGAGAGAAAAGCAAGAGGGCTATACGAGCCGAAGAGACAGAGAAGGAGGAATCTTAGATTGGATCCTGAGAGAGATCTTGCCCCTGTATCTGAGACATCAGAAGTGATTGAAGAAGAACAAGCCCAAGGAGGCCTGAGAAGGTCGAGAAGGACAAGAGTGCCTTGCCAGAGATACGCTACCCCGGAGTGGACTTAGGCGATAACTGATGCCGGGAGTAGTGAGTTCCAGGGTGGCTGAGGTTCATGAAAATGGTCAGCAGGAATCCTCTACTGAAAATCAATGTGGTACTGATAGTTCCAGGTCTTGAAGTTGAAGGAGTGTTGTCAATCACGGTTCCAAAACCTCCAGTTTTGAGCAAGGTGCGGATTCTGATACTGCACAGGTTAGTTTTCCCAATGTTTGGATTTGAACCACCACCTCATGAAATGGTAGATGTTCGTCTTGAAATTTTGCAACATGTGTTAGCCGTAATTGGATCTGAACTTATCATAGATTGTGAATGAACTGTGTTTTGTAAATAAGTGTTTAAAGAAGATAACCTAGGCCCGAGTGGAAGAAGAATAAAATCAGGGCTTTTCCAGTAAAAGAAGAAAGAGGGCTAGGGAAGTCTTTTTGGACTATGTAAATAAATCCAGAGGAATTGAGCTTTAAATGATTTCCCAGGATTTCAATGAACTTTGGTTGAACTTATAGGCAGCAATTTGAGGTGGAAAGAAGAGACTCTTGTGTATCCTCTTATTGAACTGCCCTGACAAAGAGAAGATGGAGTCTGGGAATCCGAACCGTAGGACCAAGTGTATAATAGGTACATTCACAGTAGGAGTGATAGTTTCAATAGCCATAGTTATTATAGTATTAGTTTTAGTTCCACATGAGGCAGAAGTCGGAGAGGTGAAAATCACTGCTACACCCAGTACTTCTAGCAAGAAAGAGGATACCATAGGAGCTGACAAAGCTATGCTAGATCAGAATAGTCGTAGGTTGCATGTAGATTTGTCTAGAGGTGATTTTAATCTTAATGCGTATGTCAAGCTGCTATACAAGTATGTCGAAACAATGGATGTGAGAGATTGTTATGTGTGTATGCAGTTGCCTGCATCAGTGGATGAGGGTATTAGATACCACCATCTTCCGCTGACTTATGGAATTTCATGTAGTTTGTTGCTTAGCATGTTTTATGGGAGAGGTTATTATGAGTACTTCTTTTCCAATTATAATGCGGTGCTTTCAGAGGTTCCAGCATACAATCACCTGAACAAGTACGAATATTACAAGCAGGAAGATAGGATTGGGAAGTATTTCATACCAAGTACAACATTAGATACAGCTTATGCACATAGACACAACCTGACATGTTCACTAACAGAAGTAAAGAAGAAGTTTGTAGATCAAGTAAAAGATAGATATAGACAACTAACTCAAACACGTAACACTGGAGAAAGTCCAGTAGATTGGACAGAGGGGGAGAGGGCTCACAGATGGCCCTATGGCATTGGATCTAGAGCGGAAGGGGAAGTTGTGTGTGAAACATGTCTAGACCTATTATGATAAGGTCTATGTGGAACAGAGTACGTGTGATCATACTTTCACTATGGAAGAGACAGCAAAGAACTTTTTGCAAGGTCCCGTAGAGGTGGTGCCAACAGTATGTTATGTGTGTGGAAGGAATGCATACGTGAGATTGCCTGCAAATTGGTATGGAACTTGTTATCTGGCAGTTATTTTCCCCAAGATCTACCATGTGGAGGAATTAGAACTTCTGGAAGGTGGAATGCATTCTAGAGCAAGGAGAGATGTGAGTGCAGGAACAATGATTGGTGATGTTTTTGGAGCAATGATACCAGGCTTGCGAGTGGTTTTGAATGATGTGAAGATTGTCGGGTTTGCGGCGTTTGCCGTTCCCCGACATCCCCCTAAACACACACAATACTGCCGGGATACTCACTTCCGGGTGGAAGCTGAGCCCCGGTCTAGTCCTCTGAGCCGACCGCGGGTCACAGAAGCACTTCCGGGGGAAACGCTTATACATCGCGTTTCCCGCCGGCTCACTTCCGAGGCTCACGCTGCGTGGGAGGTTTCCAGAGACCCGCCGTTACGTGAGTAACTGTTGGTTTATTTGCTACCACTGAGGTGCTTTGGTGTCCGCACTGGAGCGCTGACACTCTTGTTGCTTTGGTGTCCGCGCTGGAGCGCTAACACTCTGGTTGCTTTGGTGTCCGCGCTGGAGCGCTAACACTCTTTTTGCATGGTGTCCGCGCTGGAGCGCTAAACGCTTGTTTCTGTGGCGTCCGCGCTGGAGCGCTAAACTCTTGTTTCCTTGGTGTTCGCGCTGAAGCGCTGTCATTTGTTCATTGGGGTCAGAGCAGGAGCGCTACATTCTTTGTTCTTTGGGGTCAGCGCAGGAGCGCTACATCATTTGTTCTTTGGGGTCAGCGCAGGAGCGCTACATCATTTGTTCTTTGGGGTCAGCGCAGGAGCGCTACATCATTTGTTCTTTGGGGTCAGCGCAGGAGCGCTACATTCTTTGTTCTTTGGGGTCAGCGCAGGAGCGCTATGCTTGTGGTTCACTGGGTGCTCATGCAGGGGCGCTGTGTTTAACATTAGACATCTTGTTCTTGACGACATCACGCAGGAGAGTTTCTCCTGGATTATCCTGTTCGGTTTGGAGCTACACGGATGGTTGAATACTGTGGTCTGCAGAAACACTGGTGAGTCCCGGCAGGAAAACGTTTGTGTGTGTTTTAGGGAACGTTTGAAAGGGCGACAGTGGGGGTTCTTTACCAATCAGGTTCTTGTTCTGTTTTCCAGTTGCCCTCGGGATATCCTGCAAGCTCCATTCCACTCATCACAACTCTACGCCCTTTTCTGGCTCCTATCCTTGCGTCCATCTCATCCCTGTTGGGTTCTAGGTCCAAGGGGGTCAGGTGGGTACAAGGGCGGGCGCTCCTGTCGTCTCTGCGGAATCGCTTCACAAGCAAAGGTAAGTCTTGTGGGGCACCTGACAGAATTTGAAGCCCACGTTAACTATTCCACCCAGACGACATGGACGACCCGGAGGTTACCTTGCAGGACATAGCCGTCATGCTGGCTGCCATGCAAGCCGAGAACCTCAGTCTACACCATGATATAACTACCCTACAGGGTCAAATGGCATCCGGGGTTACCAGTCCTTGGGGAACCACCCCTAGCCCCAGAGTCATACAAGAAGGGTTGTTGCGACCGCCTACTTTCACCTTTGGGGGGCCCTCCGCTGCCACCGATCAGAGCACTGCCATACAAGTCATCACACCACATCCTGTACAACTGGCACCACCTGAACGTTTCTACGGCGACAGCACCAAGTATGGGATCTTCATCCATCAATGCCACCTGCACTTCATGGCCAGAAACGCGGCTTTTCCCGATGATGCATCCAAGGTCGCATACATTTTATCGTACATGGGAGGAGACGCCGCTCAGTGGTCCATTTCTTTTGTGGAAAACGACGATCCCATGCTCCACCACTTGCCGACATTTAAGGAAGCCATGCGGCGTATGTTCGCTCGTCACACCTTTGTGCAGGCCGCAGACAACGAGTTGCTTAACCTAAAACAAGGCAGCCAAGACCTGCTACATTACATCACCCGATTCAGCCGGCTTGTTATCGAGGACAATTGGCCAGAGGATAAGAAGGTGGCAGTATTCTATCGGGGACTGCGTGATGACCTGAAGGATCTCATCTCACAGTTGCCCAACCCGCCTGATGAAATAGGTCCTTCATCGACTTAGTGGTGAAGATGAACTTCCGACTACAGGAAAGAAGGACCGAGAAAGGGAAGAGCAGTGACAACCGTTTCTTGTCCTTTGGAGACAAGAGCGCCGAAAAGGCCAAAGACGAATCCACTCCTCAAGGTGAGGTTTCCGAACCCATGCAGATCGGGGGCATAAGAGGGCCGTTGACCAGTCAAGAGAGAGAAAAAAGGAGGAAGCAGAACCAATGTCTGTATTGTGGGAAAAGCGGACACTTCGTCAGGGAATGTCCGGTGAAACCCTCTAAACCAAAGGGCAGAAGGCCGTTGCGTTACCCATCACAAAAGGCGACCAGATGGGAAACGAGACAACCCAGGAGGCAAGGGGATCCGTCCTCTGGGTTCTTCGTATCACACCTCAGCGATCCCTGCAGTATTCAACGGCAGTCATCACGTAGGAATTGAAGTATCCTTACAGAATCAGGCGGGCAGAACCTGGTTGGTAACCGCCATGCTGGATTCCGGTGCGACAGGCAGCTTTATTGACACCGGTTTTTCACGTGCCTTGGGCATAAACACAGTGTCAAAGGAGCAACCCGAAACGGTCAAAGCTGTTGATGGAACGGACTTGACTTCCGGCCCTATCAGGTATCAAACCGAGAACATGACTATGTCATTTGCCAACCATCACGCTGAGGCTATCAGTTTTGACGTCATCGACGCTCCTCAATTCAAGGTTATACTGGGGTTGCCATGGTTGGTGAAGCACAATCCCTGAATCGATTGGGTGGCCAGAATAATACACCTGGATTCAGAATACTGCTGTGCAACCTGGTATACGAAGGACAATCTCCTGGGGGCTCGCTCCATACAGGCTTGGTCACTGCCAGTAGATGGCATGGGGATGGTTTCCCAGGCAACCATACCAGAGGAGTATCAGGACCTGGCGGAGGTGTTCGATAAGAAGGGGGCCAATACTCTGCCTCCTCACCGGTCGTTCGACTGCCGAATATATTTGATCCCCGGCTCCACGTTGCCATGCAGCAGAATATATTCTCTCACAGAGAAGGAGAACATCCACCTTCGATCCTATTTGGATGAGTATTTGGACAACGGTTTTATTCGCCATTCCAGGTCTCCGGTTTCCTCTCCTCTTTTCTTCGTTTCGAAGAACGAAGGCGATCTGAGGACCTGTATAGACTTTCGGGCGATGAACGCCATCACCGTAAAAAAACGGTACCCTCTACCTTTGATCTCCAACCTCCTGGATCAAGTAAAAAATGCCTCAGTGTACACAAAGCTCGACCTGCGGGGTGCTTACCATCTCGTCAGAGTCCGGAAGGGGGACGAATGGAAGACCGCCTTCTGGACGAAGTTTGGTCTGTTCGAATACCAGTTTATGCCTTTCGGACTCTGTAATGCCCCGCAGCGTTCCAGTACTTCATCGACGAGGTGTTGAGGGACTTCATAGACGTCTTCTGTATTGTCTATATAGACGATATTCTGATATATTCTCGAACCATCACAGAACACGTGCAGCACGTGCGTTCTGTCCTCCAATAGCTAGGAAAACATAGTTTATACGTCAAACTGGAGAAGAGTGTTTTTCACGTCGCCTCTGTTGAGTTCCTGGGGCACATCATCACTCCGGCAGGCATCCAAATGGACAACAAAAAAGTAGAAGCCATCTTGACTTGGCCTTCTCCAGAATCCGTAAAAGGGGTCCAGCGGTTCATAGGTTTTGCCAACTGCTGTCAGTCAGTCAGTCAGAAAACTTTATTTCGGCTGTCAGCCATAAAAGTTCATACATCACAATACTTTAAAACAATAAATATACAACATTAAAAGTGTGGATAAAAAGGCATGTAAGCATACACTTAGACCAGAACAGCAAATTTATCACTATGTTTAAAAGGAAATAGTACAGAGATATACCTTATCGTGGTATTAAGCGTTTTCTAATTAACCACATTGAAAATAAAAATGTAGCTATCGCTGTGACGAATAAAAGGGATGGGTCATACTTCAACAGCCTGAACAAATCTCTATAATTCCTAACCCCCAAGTTTTTAGCGAGCTGGATAATCCATTTTCTACGGGGGATTTTGTAGGCTGTACAGAAGAATATGACGTGAACCTCTGTCTCTTCACCAACACCGCACCCAGGACAAGGCTGTCTACTAAAACCAACCCACTTGCTTGTTCTGCAAAAGAGGGGGAGTGATCCATGTCTAAATTGCATGTATAATTTCTTGGCAGTTAGCGGGTGAATCAAGTCTAGTGCAGGCTCAAAATTATATCCGATTTTCACCTCGAGAAATGCCGAGCTCAGATTAGTTCTATTCTCTGTGCGTAGGACCTGCATCAAATTATGTTCCTCCAAGGCTTTAGCCAGAGTCTTTTTTGGGAGGATAGGGCATAACTCCTCAGGTTTGTGTCAGAGGTCTTCTCTCCCGATTGCCCTCAAAGATTTTTTTACATAGGCTAGCCACGGGATGGCACCTGCCTTTGGGAGCAACAAAATAGATTTCAATTCCTCCCGAAAGTTGACAAGTTCAGGAGTGCTCCATAGTCTACGCCAGTACATGACCGGACGTGAGGCTACCAGGTCGACAATTGGGTGTATGCCCAGATCCATCCTGAGAGGCTGCATGAGGGTACTCGTGGGTAGTGCCAATAATTGTCTGATAAAATGATTTTCTGACTTGGTTAAAATCTGGACCATATTATGGCCCCAAAGTTCAGCACCATATGACACCACCCCTCTCGCCTGGGCCTTGTATACCTCTACTAATGGGCTGATTAGCTTTAATGGGCTATCTTTATGCATCTTTAGGATGCCCCCTGTTATCTGTGTAAATTTTAAGTTTGCTTTTGATATATGGGGGCCCCAATTCATTTTATTATTAAGTGTTAGGCCCAAGTTGTCAAAAATGGTCACCCGTTCTAAATGCAAGCCATCCAATTTTGGCATGGGGCGATTTGTAGTGTCCGCATGAAGAACCATATATTTAGTCGTATTCACATTCATGACCGTAGGTTCATCACAGGCTTCTCCGCACTGGTGGCTCCTATAACACGCTTGCTACGAAAAGGAGTGCAATTCGGGTGGGATCAGAACGCTGATAGCGCCTTCCAAGAACTAAAGAGACGATTCACCATAGCCTCCGTGCTGGTGCATCCTGATACCGAGCAGCCCTTCATAGTGGAAGCAGACGCCTCTAAGGAAGCTATAGGGGGCGTGTTATCCCAACGAAGCACCAGCACAGGACAACTGCATCCGGTGGCTTTTTATTCCAAGAAACTACAACCAGCAGAACGCAACTACACTGTGTCTGACCGGGAGCTATTAGCAATCAAAACGGCATTCGAGGAATGGCGCCACTTCCTGAAAGATGCCAAACACACAGTGACCATCTACACTGACCACCGGAACCTCCAGTTTCTACGTTCAGCCCGTGCCCTCACAGCCCGACAGTTGAGATGGACCTTATTCTTCAATGAATATAACTTCGTGATCACGTTCCGACCCGGAAAGGACAACGCTAAAGCAGATGCCCTTTCACGGCTAGACGAACATGACGGGAATGCCGAGACCACCGAGCCGAGTCCCATAATATCGGAGAAACACTTCCAGGGGGTGGTTACATCCTCGGACTTCCTGACTCTGGTGAAACATGATATAGAGCAGTCCGATCCAGTAGTCCTGGCTAAGGAACACGAAGGGGCGATTCGTGTGGACGGATTGCTGTTTAAAGGAGAACGGTTGTACTTACCTGGAGCACCCAGCCAACAAAGAGCAGTCCGCATGTGCCATGATCATGTCCTCTCTGGCCACCCCGGTTATCACAAGACACTCGAACTCGTACAAAGACAGTTTTGGTGGCCAACTCTGGTGTCCGACACAAGAACTCATGTGACGAACTGTACCATTTGTCTTTTAGGTAAGAACAGTTCTGAACCTTCTGTTGGTCTGCTGCGTTCCATACCCGTGCCACCCTTTCCCTGGCACACCATCTCAATGGATTTCGTGGTTGATCTCCCCATCACCAAGACCGGGCACACCACGGTTCTCACCATAGCTGACCACCTATCCAAGATGGCGCACTTCATACCCTTGTTGAAATTACCCACAGCGGCGGACCTGGCCTTGGTCTTCGTGCACGAGGTGGTTCGCCTCCATGGCATCCCATCGGTGGCCATAACGGACAGGGGATCTCAATTCGTGTCCCGTTTCTGGAAAGAAGTATGCAGAATCCTCGAGATGGACGTGCGCTTATCCTCAGCGTACCATCCCCAGACCGACGGTCAGGCCGAGAGAACGAACCACACCATGGAACAGTACCTCCGTTGTCTGCTTCTGATGGTGGAGAAGGAATGGTCTGCGGTGATATGGTTGGCGGAATACGCGTACAACAACAGCAAGCATTCGGCCATTGGCATGTCCCCCTTCTTTTGTCTCCACGGCCGTCACCCTCGCACCTCTGCTTGGGAGGTACCCCGGGACAGCCAGTTACCAACGGTGCGTGCCTATCATGAGTCCCTGCACAGACTCTGGCAGCAGGTGCGGTTTGAGTTGGCCAAAGCAAAAGACACCTACAAGGCGCATGCTGATGCTCACAGACAGAAGGAGCCCGAATACCGCTTGGGCGACAGGGTGTGGCTGTCCATTCGGCACCTCAACGTGCATGGTTCCAAGAAACTTTTGCCTCGTTTTGTGGGTCCTTTTGCCATCGAGAAGGTGGTCAACCCTGTGGCCATGAAGCTCTCGCTCCCTCCGCACATGCGGATCCATCTAGTCTTCCATGTCTCCCTTCTGCGGGCGGTCCGCTCTGATGTTTCTATTCCCTCTCCTCCTTCTCTGGTGGTGGTGGTGGAGGGCTATGTTGAGTATGAGGTCAGGGCCATCTTGGGGTCTCGCCGTGTCCGGGGTAAGCTATTCTACCTGGTGGACTGGAAGGGTTACGGTCCAGACGAGCGGTCTTGGGAGCCCTTGTCCCACGTGCGCCATGCTCCCGTTCTGGTCCGTGCCTTTCATCTGAGTCACCCCCTGAGCCCTCGCCCTGCTTGCCCTTTCTGAGGTCCGGGGTTTTCGGAGGGGGGCTTGTTTTGGGAGGGGGTTCTGTCGGGTTCGCGGCGTTTGCCATTCCCCGACATCCCGCTAAACACACACAATACTGCCGGGATAGTCCTCTGAGCCGACCGCGGGTCACAGAAGCACTTCCGGGGGAAACGCTTATACATCGCGTTTCCCGCCGGCTCAGTGCTTCAAATTCTTTCGAGGCTCACGCTGCGTAGGAGGTTTCCAGAGACCCGCCGTTATGTGAGTAACTTTTGCCACCACGCAGGAGCGCTAACGTTGAGGTGCTTTGGTGTCCGCGCTGGAGCGCTGACACTCTTGTTGCTTTGGTGTCGGCGCTGGAGCGCTAACACTCTAGTTGCTTTGGTGTCCGCGCTGGAGCGCTAACACTCTTGTTGCTTGGTGTCCGCGCTGGAGCGCTAAACGCTTGTTTCTGTGGCGTCCGCGCTGGAGCGCTAAACTCTTGTTTCCTTGGTGTTCGCGCTGAAGGGCTGTCATTTGATCATTGGGGTCAGCGCAGGAGCGCTACATTCTTTGTTCTTTGGGGTCAGCGCAGGAGCGCTACATCATTTGTTCTTTGGGGTCAGCGCAGGAGCGCTACATCATTTGTTCTTTGGGGTCAGCGCAGGAGCGCTACATTCTTTGTTCTTTGGGGTCAGCGCAGGAGCGCTATGCTTGTGGTTCACTGGGTGCTCATGCAGGGGCGCTTTGTTTAACATTAGACATCTTGTTCTTGACGACATCACGCAGGAGAATTTCTCCTGGATTATCCTGTTCGGTTTGGAGCTACACGGATGGTTGAATACTGTGGTCTGCAGAAACACTGGTGAGTCCCGGTAGGAAAACGTTTGTGTGTGTTTTAGGGAACGTTTGAAAGGGCGACAGTGGGGGTTCTTTACCAATCAGGTTCTTGTTGTTTTCCAGTTGCCCTCGGGATATCCTGCAAGCTCCATTCCACTCACCACAACTCTACGCCCTTTTCTGGCTCCTATCCTTGCGTCCATCTCATCCCTGTTGGGTTCTAGGTCCAAGGGGGTCAGGTGGGTACAAGGGTGGGCGCTCCTGTTGTCTCTGCGGAATCACTTCACAAGCAAAGGTAAGTCTTGAGGGGCACCTGACAAAGATTAGAAGGTTGGCGACTGTTGTGGAAAAGTTGTCGACGAACACAGCTATGTCACTGTTTCTTGTTGATGGAGAGATGTTATCGATAAGGACGATGGTGATGCAGAACTGTCTTGCTTTAGATGTCTTATTGGTAAAAGAGGGCGGAGACTGAAGGTTCAGGAGTGCTGTACTTATATACCAGATAATAGTAAAGATCTGAAGAAGTATATAAGTAACATCACTGTGATCCATCATGAGATCCAGGATCTGACTGAAGAGGGTGTTTGGGAGAAAGTTGGTAAAGGATTTGGTAGAGTGGGGAATTGGTTAGCGAGCTTGGGAAAAGGTATCCTTGGTTACATTTTGAAGCCTATCATTATAATTGTGGTTTGTGTGGTTTGCCTGTGGGGGTTTGTCAGAGCTTATCAGTGGTACAGGGCGAACCAAGTCGAAAGATCCCTTAGGGAGCGAGAGGTAAGGATGGCTAGACTGCAGGACAGTCACTACGAGAATATCAAGAATCTAGAGAAGTTCCGACAGGGAAGAATGGCTACGAGTTCTGTTTAGGCCGGTTCTTTCTCAAGGGAGTGTGATTTGTTGTGATGACACTAGTCATCAGAGGGGGGAACTAATAGAGCGTTGTGATATTCTGAAAATTGTAGGGTACATTATATTCATGAATGGTCTGTACCCCCATATAGTCTTATGTGTGTTATTATTAGTTAGTAAATTGTGTTGTAATAATCCATGGAAAATGAATTGTTAGAATGAGCCGTGTCATTCAAGAAGAGAAACATGGCATTTAGATGGAATCATATAACTCTCGATGTTCATTGTAAATGCTTAATGAAGTAGCTCGTGTAATGTAATGCATTAGCTTTAAACGTGCATCATATTAAATTCTGTACATGTAGAGATGATTAATTGTGCCTTAAATGTGATGAAATGTAGTGCTTGCAGATGCAACATTTATAAATGTGTATTTAATTTGATGTCAAAGGCCTAAATGGAGTCTTTACTCTTTCTTGCTATGAAAGGCCTATTTGTTTCCTTATGTTAGCTGGTTTTTGTAGGCCTGAGATGCATTTTCCCTGGTAAGCTCTCATTTCGAGGCAGTCAGCGAAATTCATGTCCGTGCAAGGTTGTTCTGTTCTCATGCTTCTGTTGCAGGTGCAAGGACATCGTCTTCGTTAGTTAGACTAATGCCTTTTAATTTAGGAGTTAGGTATGGAGGAGACCTGCTACAAAGTATTCAGGAATGCCGATAATTGGGAGCCGATATTCTTTCTTGCTGAAGAAGCCTGAGACCCAAGGACACATCAACCGTTGCTGGACCGAGTACAAGTTTTGGTGGAAAATTACCTACGAGAGGTGCCTGGCCTGAGGAGGTATTTCAGGGGCGTGTTCTATTGATTGTGCATTTTGTATTAGGGACAGCGCCCCGAGGGATGAGTTAGCAGAGAGTCGCTAGAGGGTAGGAGGAAGGGATTGATTCTTGGAAGGAAGACTTAGAACAAACTTTGTAGCTTTGACTACTGACCCTTACCAAGTGAGTGTACTTCCTAGGACGTCTTCATGAGCTGACACCTTTTCTTGATTTTGCCTGGAAAATGTTAAGTTGGGATGCCACTTTAGTGATGGAGTAGGGACAGATTAATGGATTTTTTTTACAGCTGCTAATGAAGACTAATATAGACATTGGAGCACTTAATGCTTGTTTGGTATTTTTGTTGCTCATCCTTTTTATATTTCACCGGATTAGACTGATTTGTACGATGAACTTTGTATTAGTGCCTATGTATTATTTCAACCTCGTTATCAGGTGCTTGTATGTTCAGTTATTTTTGGCTTTGTAATAAAATCCCTAAATTGGAATTCTGAGTCAGTGATCCTTCCCGAGTCTTATTCGATTGGTCCATGCTAGTTAGTCGGGGATGTATTGGTTTCTCCCCTTATACTTTTCAGCAGGTAATAAAGATCCAGTTGACCGAGGATTCTAAGAGAACATTTATAGTAGAATCAGGCGTTATCAGCATCATGTCGCAAGGAGTTACAGATACGTCAGTATTCCTGACGTATCTGTATGCATAAAAGTGGCACATTGCTGGGGTGTGTCTGAAAACATATGCAACTCCAGCAATGTGTCCTTTCACATTGGGCAAGCCTCATGTGAAATGGCCCGCATCACCCTAATGCCTGCCATGAGGCAGGCGTAAGGTTTCCACGCAATGGATGCTATAGATGCAATAGATTTCAATGCACCCCTTTTACGAGGCTTTGATGCTATGTAATGCCCACCTTGCATACATTTTACCTGAAGCAGGTATAATATAGCGCAGGGTTTTACAACGTGATTGGTGGGAAGGGATCAGAGAGCAGCGTCATCATGAGGCAAAGCTCAGGCTCTCAGGGATGCTCTTTCCACAGACAACTTGAAGTCACCATATTGGTTTGTCTGTGCAGTAGGGTTGGGATAGGGTGGATAGATGATGTGACACCCTTGGATTGATAGAAACTGGGCCACCTTGTACGACTTGTGAATTGTGCACCACCACATCTGCAGTAAGAGAAACATGGAGAAGATGCTCTAACACCCAACAATAATCTGCCTAGCAACAGATGAGGCATGCACAGTATATCAAAGGGAGTGTCTTCATTATACACTTTAGCAATTACACCACCAGCAAACAGAAATCACACACATATATGACACACCCGTTAACAAAGTGAAAATAATAACGCTACAGTAAAATACAACATACAGAAAGTAAAAGCAAAGAAAAAAATATACTTGTGAAGCCCTGGCAAAGCTAAACAAACTATGCAAAATGCATAAGGACAGGCAACCATGACAGAGGGGCCTAGTAAAGACAAACAGCAATTGACTCTCCAGTAGAACAAGCATCAGTTAGTTTATGGCCTGTGAAAGCCTCCAAAGCATTTCTGTAGTTTTAAGGGTCAGATGTACAAAAGGAAAACTGTGCTCCATATGCTAGCAAATGTCTTTGACTTACAAATTGTAAGCCTGTATGGAACCCAGAAATATTGCATCATTAACATTGTGAATCCTGTGCTTAAATTGAGCCGGTGGTTGCAGGTGGGGCACTTATTTTTGGAGACCAGCAGACTTTGGCCCAGAGCATGAAAAAGAAAAACACTAAAGGTGGAAAGGAAAACAGTCTTTTACACAACCTACAAGCTACAGACTAATGGGCATTTTTAACTGAAGAAGGTAGGGATGCACTGTGAAAGAGGGGACTGATATTGTAACAACCATAAAGGGGGAATAAGAAATTGCTATTGTTTTTGTGTAATATCTATGAAGCCGGATACATTGAAGTCATCACATTCTGGTTACAGAGAAAAGGGGAGGGGGATTTAAAGATGGGATGATAACCTGGAGGAGAATTTAAGATGAATATTGCAAATGGCTGGTCGCACCTCTTTTACCTAACCCTGGAGGTGTTTGGAGATAATGTTGAGTTGTAAATATCAGAGAATTATCAGAAAAAACATATTGTGATGCAGAAATATTGTTTTCAAGAACATTGTTTTACTCAGGTAAGTAATATCATTGTTAAGCATGTCGTTGTTGTTAATATTGTTTGAAATAATATAGTTGTAAAAAATAGTGTTTGTATAATTGTTATACATTTTTTAAAAATAGTTTGATTTTAAAGGATTTACAATTTTTCATTTAGATGCTAATAGTAATTTATAGTGGGTTAGCAGGTTGTAGGGTTTGTAAGGAGATAGGGTGGGAGCTTAATTAAGTAATAATAATTTTAATGAATCATTCTTAAGTAATTAATGAGTAAGTAAGTGTGATTGATATTAATTATCTATAATAAGGTGAAAGTTGCTATGTTTGTAGGGGTTTAGTGTGGGAAGTTAGTTAGGCAATGATTAGTTAACAATTATTTTTTTATGTATTATTAACTATGTAATTGTTTAATCATTATGTAAATTGTGAGGAATCATATATTTTATCTACGTATGGGCTGCTGGGTTTGTAAGGATATAGGGTGAGAAGTTAAGTATGAATTAATTAACGACTATATTAATTATTGAATTAATTTTTAAGTGTGTACATTATGTAATACTGATTTAGTTTGGTTATATTTTAGTTGTGGGTTGCTAGGTTTGTAGAGGTATAGGGTGGGAAGGTGATTACGTAATAATGAATTAACAATTCATTATTTATTGTTAGTTAATTATGTTATTGATTCTCAATATCTATATTGTGTTATACTTATTTCTTTTAGCTATATATTAGGTTTGGGTTTCTAGGTTTGTAGGGGTATAGGAAGGCAAATTAAGTATTAATTAAAAATAAATTATTTTGTAATTGAAAAGTAATTATTACATTGTTAATGATTTTTTAAAATTGTTTAATTGCTGTTTATTTGGTATATTTATCTATATGTTTATATATCACATATATATATTTTATGTTAAGTATTAATGCTTATAGTGAGAGTTTAGATTTTTTCTACATTAATAGGGTTTTTCAAATATGTGATGTGTTTGAGGTGAAGTTGTTTACCTACTGTTGCTTAGACTACAGTGGGAAAGGTAAATTTAACCCCCCTGAAGTCCAACACTTTTCCTACTGTTGCACAGACTGGAGTGGGCATATGAAATTTAACCCCTCTGAAGTCCAACAATGCTTTCCCTACTGTTGCACAGACTGGAGTGGGAATAGTAAATCTTACCCCTCCGAACTACAGCGCTTTCTCTTCTGTTGCACAGACTGAGTGGGAATAATAGATCTTAACCCTCCAAAGTCCATTGCTTTCCCTACTGTTTCACAGACTGGTGTGGGAATAGTAAATCTTACCCCTCCGAAGTCCAATGTTTTCCCTACTGTTGCGCTGTTTGGAGTGGGAATAGTAAATGTAACCCCTACAAGGTTTAACCCTTTCTCTACTGTTGTGATTTTGGACTATAGTAAATTGAACCCCTACGAAGATCAGCATCTTTCCTACTGTTGCTTTGGTTGCAGTGGGAATAGTAAAACTAATCACTCTGAAATCCAACTCTTTTCCTACTGTTGCACTGTTTGGAGTGGGAATAATATATTTAACTGCTCTGAAGTACTACACTTTCTCTTCTGTTGCATAAATGGGAGTGGAAAAAGTATATTTATAATTTCCAGACTCCAATAATTTTCCTTATATGGGTTAAATAAATGTATTACTAATATTTTTTTAACATTTTATTTGACAATATTTGCTCATTTTTTTGTTTTTCATTTCGTTGGTATGTTTTGGAATTAAGTTGAATTTTTACTATTATGTTTCATTTATCTATCTATCTATCTATCTATCTATCTATCTATCTATCTATCTATCTATCTATCTATCTATCTATCTATCTATCTATCTATCTATCTATCTATCTATCTATCTATCTATCTATCTATCTATCTATCTATCTATCTATCTATCTATCTATCTATCTATCTATCTATCTATCTATCTATCTATCTATCTATCTATCTATCTATCTATCTATCTATCTATCTTTCTATCTATCTATCTATCTATCTATCTATCTATCTATCTATCTATCTATCTATTCACTGAAAAAACCATAGGTTTCAGGCACGGTATTGTCAGATTGCGTGTCCAAGCCACTGGAGTCGACGATGGTCCCAATGCCCCTCCGCCACAACTGCCACCCGAAGAAAACTCAAGGTTACAGCTGAAACAGGGGGGGAAAGGGGAAGTGGAAAAACAAAGAGAGACAGCCTTCGTGGAGAACTGAAGCTCACTCTAGAGTCTGTTTGGGGCGTCTTGTTGCGTCACCTGTATGGGAAATAAAACTTGTTAGTTACCTACTTTCTCATTTGGGGACATGCTCTGACTTCTACTACAAATATGTTTACCCAAGGAATTCTAGGCTCTTGCTACTCTCTATGCGGGGGTTGACCTGCACACTTGTAGTACCTGGATAGAATAACAGGGGAAAAAATGATTGTTGTACACCACTTACTGTTACTGTATATTAACGTGTTGAATATGACCAGATATTTACCCCCTCAAAGCACGGTGGCCGCCTTTTTAATAAACAGCTATTTTATCCATGAAAACTTTCAACAGGAAATGCAAGACACTAGGTTACTTCAGCGCCACCACTATTAAGTCTTTGGTCAGCAGCGGATGAATTTCACCAGGAAACGAGCTAAATAGAAATTAATAGGTGGATTCTCAATACCTTGCACTGGAAGTTCCTTTGACTCAATGCTTACCGCTGGGTCGGTTTCTTCAAAATACGCGAAAAGGATTCAAGAGTTTACCTCACAAAACTGCAACACTGGTCACCTTTTGAATTGAGTTGCCAATGTCAGTCAGCTCGCTCCCACGTTGCGCATGCGATAAGTAAACCACACTATTCTCTCTGTACACTAATCTCCACCTAAGAATGACGCTACTTGCGCCCAAATTTGTGAAGAAATAATTTGCCTCAAGACCTGTGCGTTGAGGAGACACTTTCTCCGCGCACGGTTACAGGTGAAGTGCGCAGCTCCTTCGTGGAACATGCGCATTGGATGCTCTGTCAGTCGTGAGTCCACAAACACTAGACCGCGAACCCAGAAGTGAATGAGTCTTGATGGTGTCGACATTTTCTCTAGGGGAGGTTCTTATCAGCCTCACGCAATGCTTTTATATTAGTCCTGCACTCGAATGTTGTCTGATCCAGCGAGGGTATTTTGCATTTTTCTTCCAACGTTGATTTCTGTTCTTCGTGGGATAAATTAAGGGCACAGTTGCTGCTGAGGTCTTGACAGTACCTCCCTCCAAAATAGGTTCCCCCAAATTTGGTTTCAGTGGATAGTTCTTATGAAAGTTTTTCACTAGCTTTGGGGCATGAACATTTGAGGAGGGTTCCCACGATCTTTCTTCTGGCCCAAAACCCTTCCATCCCACCAGATAAAACAGTTTTTTCCTGGAGATTTTAGAGTCTAAAATGTTGTCTACTTCAAACTCTTCTCCTGACTCTACTCTAATTGGCATTGGTTTTTCTTTTAGTCTTGCATTGGGGGGATTCTTTTTTAGAAGGGATATGTGAAAGGTAGGGTGAATTTTTAGTTGTTTTGGCAATTGTAATTTGGCCACTACTGAGTTGATCATTCTTAAAACCTTAAAAGGGCCAATGAATTGGGGCTGAAATGTCCTACTTCCTTTTAATTTCAAGTTTTTGGTAGATAGCCACACCTGATCTCCGTTCTCAAATTTTGGGCCCACCCTTCTTTTCTTATCAGCCTGTTTCTTGTAAGATTCTTTAGCTTTCTGTAAATTCTTCTGGGCCTTTTTGTATGAACTCTCCAATTCTAGCACCAAGTCCTTAACTGCAGGGACTAACTCATCTTTCTTCCCCACTATCAAACTAGGATGTCTCCCTGAACTCAGATAGAATGGGGCAAACCCTGTTGAGTCATGTATGGCATTGTTATATGCAAACTCAGCTGTCCACAATAATTCTGACCAGTTTCCCTCCCGTTCCAACAAATACAGCCTTAAGTATTGTTCTAACTCCTGATTCACTCTCTCCGTTTGACCATCAGTTTCAGGATGAAAACTGGTAGAATATCGTGTGTCTACTCCCAAACTTTGCATAAACATCTTCCAAAATTTTGATACAAATTGGGTTCCCCTATCTGAGATGATTACCTGGGGAATTCCGTGAGCTCTGACTACATGTTGATTGAAAACTGGAACTAGTTGTGATGCTGTGGGAACAGTTTTTAGTGGAATGAAGTGACTCATTTTAGAAAATGAATCCACTATGACTAGTATGACTGTGTACCCTAAACTCGGTGGAAGGTCTACAATCAGATCTAGAGTCACTGTGTGCCAGGGATAAGGTGCATTTGGCAAAGGCTGTAACAACCCTTGTGGGACTTGCCTACTGGGTTTCCCTTTTATGCATAACTCACAAGTTGACACGTACTGTCCCACCTGAGCCGCCATGCCTGGCCACCAAAAGAATCTTTTAATAAGATTCAAAGTCTTTTTAATGCCCTTATGACCCGCCATACAGTTATCATGACAGCTCTTAAGAGCCTTCTCTTGCAATTTTTTGGTGGGAAGGTACAACTTCCCATCATAATATGGAAGTCCATCTTTCATCGTTCTACTTGGGTCTTCCCCAGCCCAATCCTCAAGGTTTTTGGCTGAACAATCATTTAGGATCTCTTGAGTGAAATCTTCAAGATGAATTGCTCCAATAATTTTATTCAAAGGAATGATTGGATCTTTGCAAGGAAGTTTTACATCTTCGGATATGTTCATCCTGGATAGGGCGTCGGCTTTTCCATTCTTCACCCCTGGTTTGTATGTTATTACAAAATTGAATTCTGAAAAGTACAAGGACCATCGTAGTTGCCGGGGTGTGAGAGTCTTAGCTGATTTTAAAAACTGTAAATTACGATGATCTGTGAACACCGTTACACAGTGTTTGGCTCCCAACAAATAGTGTCGCCAATCTTGGAAAACTTCTTTGACCGCTAACAGCTCTTTGTCTGCTATTGAATAATTAATTTCCGGTTCTGACAACTTCCTGGATCTGTAAGCCACCGGATGAAGTTGTCCGGTACTTTTGTCTCTCTGAGATAAAATTCCCCCGGTAGCGAAGTCTGAGGCGTCTGTCTCCACAAAAAAGGCTTTTTCTGGGTCTGGATGAACCAATATTGGAGCAGAAACAAATGCTCTTTTGAGAAACCGAAAGGCTTCCTCCTGGTCATCAGACCATTCATATTTCTGTCCTTTTTTCAGAAGCCGGGTAATAGGAGAGACCTTGGCAGAGAAATTTGGGATAAATCTCCTGTAGAAATTGGCAAAGCCCAGGAAGCTTTGTATTTCCTTCACATTCCTAGGTGAGGGCCAATCCTGAATGACCTGTATCTTGGACGGGTCCATGGCCACTCCTTTCTCTGACAATATGAACCCCAGGAATTCTACTTGTTGGGCATGGAAAGAGCATTTCTCCAACTTGACATATAGGTGCCGATTAGGATCCTGGAAAAACCGGGTACGAACCGTCGGTCGGAGCGTTTTCTCCGTCCGACTCGTACCCGGGACAAAAACATTACAAACATGGAAGTACGATTCGCACGGAAACACCATTTCCGTACGAGTCGTACAAAACACCGACCTACGAAAATATACATACGAATGTGATCCGGGAATGCTCCGACGTGACGTCGGGACGCTTTCAGGCAGCGTTTCACGACCCAGGAAGTACGATTCGAACCGACAGCAGTCCGGACGGCAATATTTTTACGGCACCCAAAAAGTGCCGGAAAAGCGAAGTGCGCCGCAAAACGACCAGATTAGGGAGCCCGGTACGCGCCTTACCCCCCCCCAGCCCCCGTGAGTACGTGCCGAACCCCCCCGTGTATGTACACCCGTGTACGTACGAGTCGAACCCCCACCCGTGCATGTACACCCGTGTACGTACGAGTCGTACTCGTACCCCCACCCCTGTATGTACACCCGTGTACGTACGAGTCGAACCCCCACCCGTGTATGTACACCCGTGTACGTACGAGTCGTACCCCCACCCGTGTATGTACACCCGTGTACATACGAGTTGAACCCCCACCGTGTATGTACACCCGTGTACGTACGAGTCGTACCCCCACCCGTGTACGTACGAGTCGAACCCCCACCCGTGTATGTACACCCGTGTACGTACGAGTCGAACCCCCACCGTGTATGTACGGTGCGTACCCCCAGCGCTACGGGTGTACATACACGGGTGGGGGTTCGACTCGTACGTACACGGGGGGGTTCAACTCGTACGTACACGGGTGTACATACACGGGTGGGGGTACGACTCGTACGTACACGGGTGTACATACACGGGTGGGGGTTCGACTCATACGTACACGGGTGTACATACACGGGGGTTCGACTCGTACGTACACGGGTGGGGGTTCGACTCGTACTCACGGGGGCTGGGGGGGTATGGCGCGTACTCACAGGGGCTGGGGGGGTGTTCGGCGCGTATGCGGGCACATGTCTCCATGGTTGCTATGGGAGTTCGGTCCGTACGCATTTACCATACGGTTGTAACATCGGACGCACGGGATGGATCGTACTTGCGCGGTCGGACTTCACTTTTCACATTTGTATGGTAAATCGTCCGGGGACGTGTCGGACTCTTTTTCCGACCCGAGGACGTGTGGGGAATTATTCCCAATGTGATTCGTATGGACATTTTTCCCATGCGAATCGTACTTGGCAGTTTGTACGGCACTTGTACAATTCGTACGGTAAACAGACCGGATACGAGTCGTATGGGGAAATTTTTTCCAGGATCCTAATCGGCACCATAGTTGGTTCTCCCATAGTCATTGTAATATGGCTTTTACAGCCTTTACATGGTCCTCGACGCAGTTCGAGAATATTAATATGTCATCTATATAGACAACTGCCACTCGGTCAGGAAATTCTCGGAGGACATCATTAACCAGGTGTTGAAAAGCTGCTGGTGCGTTGCTCAACCCATATGGCATCACCTGATATTTAAAAAGGCCATACTTCGTTCGAAAAGCTGTTTTCCATTCATGACCTTCAGCCACCCTTACCAAATGATATGCTCCTCGCAAATCAAGCTTCGTATAGATCTTCGCACCTTTCACTTGGTCCAGCAGTTGCGATATCAGAGGTAGAGGGTGCCGATTTTTTATGGTTACCGAATTGATTGCCCTGTAGTCTATACAAGTACGTAGACTCCCATCTTTTTTAGGCCGAAAGAAAAGAGGAGACGACGCTGGAGATTGGGAAGGTCTGATAAACCCTATCTTTAAATACTCGTCAATGTATTCTTTTAGATAAACGTTTTCTGCTTCCGTCAAAGCGTAAATACGACTACATGGCAAAATGGCCCCAGGCTCCAACTCAATTTTGCAATCGTATTCACGATGTGGGGGAAGCTTCTCTGCGTTTCTTTTATCGAAGACACCGGCCAAATCCTGATACTCTCTTGGAACTTCCTTTGACTCAATGACACAGATTTGATTTGAGAGTTGAGCTAATTCAGTTGCTGGTGATCCCTCACATTTATGTTTTGTATCCAAAAAACAGTTATTCTTACAGTGTTCGGAGGTCAGTTCCACCGTTCTTCTTTCCCAATCTATCTTAGGGTTGTGTTCTGTTAACCAAGGCAATCCTAAAATTAATTGGAATTGAGGGGCATCTATTAAATTAAACCTTAAAAATTCATGATGACCCCGCAATCCGATCAATTCCAAAGTCTCTGTCTCCTGTGTTATGGGACCTGAAGTAAGATTAGTTCCGTCCACTGCCTTGAGTACTTCACAATGTTGCTTCTGTATGGCATGTATTCCGGTCTCTCTTGCATACTTTAAGTCACAAAAATTGCCTGTGGCCCCAGAGTCAATCATGACGAACACACCATTAACTTCTTTAGGTCCGAATCTCACAGTGAATGAAACAATTAGATGCGGGGAAGCCGATTGTAGCGTGTTGATCAACTGTTGAGGTTCTGGAGTTGACTTTTCTGAATTTCCCACCAGGGCAACTCCCTCTACTGATGGGATCTGTCTTTTAACCCAGAGTTGGACTTTGGTTTCTTGGAGCAGTCCTTTACGAAATGACCTGCGTCACCACAATACATGCACAGATTTTTTGTACGCCTTTTCTCCCGCTCCTCTTTGGTTAAGGGGCCTCGAATGGATCCAATCTGCATGGGCTCCTAACCGGTGGTTGTGTCTGACTTACTTCCGTCTGACCTCGCTCGATCCAATTGTGGTACATAGGGGCGAAAATCTTTCTTCTTTTCAGATCTTCTTTCGTAAAGACGATGGTCTATCTGGAGGACTAAATCTATGAGTTCCGAAATTTCTTGTGGCCTCTTTGGAATTTGAGCTAAAGCATCCTTTAGCTCATCCTTTAATCCTCGGTAGAAAATTGCCGATCTTTTACCTTCTGGCCAATCAGTTTCTACAATTAATTTGTTGAACTGGGCGATGTAGGCTACTAGGTCTCGATTCCCTTGCTTTAAATCCAGCAATTCGTTGTCAGTAGCTTGATTTGCCATTCTTCTATCGAATATCCGCAAAAACTCCTTTTTGAAACGCTCAAAATCATACAAGGCTGGGTCATCACGAGATATTAAGGGCATAGACCAAGCGGCAGCATCACCACTCAAGTAGGACAGCACAAATGCAACCTTCGCCTGATCCTCCTTGAATACCACTGACCTGCACAAAAAATGCAAGGAATACTGGGTCAGAAATATTTGGGCCTTGTGTGGGTCCCCACTAAACCTTTCAGGATTAGCCAAAGGTACTACTGGTGCCACTGAATGTATCACCTGAGTCGCCACTTCCACCGCTGATCTACGGTTAGCTTCTAACCCTCTCAATGGGGAAGCCCCAACTAATAATTCCTCCATCTTTTGTCTTATTTGCTGGGTTTCTCGTTGGGACCTACGAACTTCTTCTCTTAAATTCCTATTTTCCTCTGCAGATTGAGTTAACTGATTTTGTAACCCTTCTAGAACCCCTGCCAGGGATTTTAAATCTATTCTTTCACCCATCTCGACTCAAGTGGAGATTTAGTTGGCACTTCAATCTGTCAGATTGCGTGTCCAAGCCACTGGAGTCGACGATGGTCCCAATGCCCCTCTGCCACAACTGCCACCCGAAGAAAACTCAAGGTTACAGCTGAAACAGGGGGGAAAGGGGAAGTGGAAAAACAAAGAGAGACAGCCTTCGTGGAGAACTGAAGCTCACTCTAGACTCTGTTTGGGGTGTCTTGTTGCGTCACCTGTATGAGAAATAAAACTTGTTAGTTACCTACTTTCTCATTTGGGGACATGCTCTGACTTCTACTACAAATATGTGTACCCAAGGAATTCTAGGCTCTTGCTACTCTCTATGCGGGGGTTGACCTGCACACTTGTAGTACCTGGATAGAATAACGGGAAAAAATTATTGTTGTACACCACTTACTGTTACTGTATATTAACGTGTTGAATATGACCAGATATTTACCCCCTCAAAGCACGGTGGCCGCCTTTTCAATAAACAGCTATTTTATCCATGAAAACTTTCAACAGGAAATGCAAGACACTAGGTTACTTCAGCGCCACCACTATTAAGTCTTTGGTCAGCAGCGGATGAATTTCACCAGGAAACGAGCTAAATAGAAATTAATAGGTGGATTCTCAATACCTTGCACTGGAAGTTCCTTTGACCCAATGCTTACCGCTGGGTCGGTTTCTTCAAAATACGCGAAAAGGATTCAAGAGTTTACCTCACAAAACTGCAACACTGGTCACCTTTTCAATTGAGTTGATAGTGTCAGTCAGCTTGCTCCCACGTTGCGCATGCGATAAGTAAACCACACTATTCTCTCTGTACACTAATCTCCACCTAAGAATGACGCTACTTGCGCCCAAATTTGTGAAGAAATAATTTGCCTCAAGACCTGTGCGTTGAGGAGACACTTTCTCCGCGCACGGTTACAGTTGAAGTGCGCAGCTCCTTCGTGGAGCATGCGCATTGGATGCTCTGTCAGTCGCGAGTCCACAAACACTAGACCGCGAACCCAGAAGTGAATGTGTCTTGATGGTGTCGACAATTTCTCTAGAGGAGGTTCTTATCAGCCTCACGCAATGCTTTAATATTAGTCCTGCACTCGAATGTTGTCTTATCCAGCGAGGGTATTTTGCATTTTTCTTCAAACGTTGATTTCTGTTCTTCATGGGATAAATTAAGGGCACAGTTGCTGCTGAGGTCTTGACAGGTATAGTTGGGAATTAGCATTTAAAAAACCTTAGAAATTCACTGAAAAAACCATAGGTTTCAGGGGCGTTATTGTTAGCTGGACTTTTCACTCGTACAAAACCATTGAAATTCCCCCGTTATAGTTAGTTCAGCTAACTATAACTCGCGCGCCTGCAATGCACTGCTGATAACGTCACATATTACATCACTCATGACATGGTCAGTGACATCACTGATGACATCTCAAATGACATCACTGATGACATCATCCAGTGAATCTGTGTTTTTCAGAAAATTACATATGTTTTATATATGTATATCTCAAGGTCGATGGAAGAATAAATGGGTATATAAGTGTCTAAATGGATGATTTGTTTTTGAAAAATTGATTGTATAACTGACTGATTAAGTGTATCTTAGTGAATACATGGCTTAGTGAATAATGTTTAAATATGTAAATATCTGTATCAGTCTCTCACATTGTGTATAAGTGGCTGCATGGGTTGGTGAGTAGTACATGAGTGTCTATATAGGTTATTAGTTGGTTTTTTGAGTATCAGTATGAGTGTCTGAGTGTCTGTATGGTTCGGTTGGGGGTATTACGTAGTGCATAGGTGCATGAATGAGTGACTCACTGTTTGTATGTGTTGAAGACAGCATGTGTGCAGGACTGTATGGGTGGATGAGTGTGTGCATGGGTGTGTTAGTGAGTGAATAACTCTCAATAGTGTCTTTATGAGTAACTACATATGTTTTAAACTAGTAGATGTGACTATTGGTGTATATAAGTGAGTATATGTGAGTGTGAGAGATTGAAAGAGTTCCTGTATGAATAAGTATGTGTTTCTATAAGTGATTGTTTAAAAGACTAAGTATGTGTAAGTTTCTGTAGAAGTAAGTGTGGTGGTGTGTGTATAACTGTATATGCAAGTAAATGGATGTGTGATTCTTTATTAGCATGAGAGACTATGTGTGTGAGTAACTCTATGGATGAGTGGTGTTGTGTAACAGGATGTATAGGTGTATGAGTACATATGATGAGTGAGTTCATGTATGAGTGGCTGTATAGGACTGTTGGTGAATGAGTGAATGTGTATGTGGATCTTAGAATTACTGAATAGGTTGTTGTAACTGATATTGGTATGTCCATTGTTTTGAAAATTTTAGTTTCTATTTTTGAATGTGTGTATCAAAGGTTATATTAGGGGGAGAGGAGGTCTGCCACTCTATCACAAGGATGATGTCATCAGTGATGTCATTTGAGATGTCATCAGTGATGTCATGAGTGATGTCACTGACCATGTCATGAGTGATGTAATATGTGACGTCATCAGCAGTGCACTGCGGGCGCGTGGGTTAAAGTTAGCTGAACTAACTATAACGGGGGAATTTCAATGGTTTTGTACGAGTGAAAAGTCCATCTAACTATAACGCCCCTGAAACTTATGGTTTTTTCAGTGAATTTCTAAGGATTTTTAAATGCTAATTCCTAACTATAACGTGCCTGAAACCTATGGTTTTTTCAGTGTATTTTAAAGGATTTTTAAATGCTAATTTCTAACTATGCCTACAGAGATAGGACATGTGAAGAAAGAAGAAAAAACGCACAGAAAGAAAAAAAAGAAATGCAGAAAGAAGCAACAGAAGTCCTCAAAGACAAAGAAAAGTGCAGGAAGAAGGATAACGTGCAGAAAGAACAAACAGAAGAGCAGAAAGAAAACTTGTTGCAAAATCATCCTGTACCCTCAAATTTTTCAGACGGATACTGGTGGTAACTGAGTTTGACTAACCAGTCCTAGAGCCAGTGCTATGTTAAAAGACACTCAGAATACAGTGAAAACACCTACATACACTAGGGAACACTATGCGTTGGGGTCCCCCTGTGATCAGCTTGACCTCCTCTGTAAGCCCCTAGTATATAATAGGGCAGGGGATTAAAACTACCTCTTAAAATGCGCCACAGGGTGTGTTTGCACATGTCACCTCAGGCCCCGTCCCCTCACTTCCCCACTGTGTAAACACGCCCTGTGGCCGTTTTTAGTTCGGAGATTAAGTTCATTTGAATCCTGAGGGTCCCTAGGGTCCAACTAGACCACTAGGTACCTCCAGTAAGCGCCACAGAGCTGCGTTGCAGAGAGATGTAAAAAGGGGCACGGCCTAGACCACCTCTCTGCAACGCAGCACAGTGGCGCTTACTGGAAGAACCTGGTGGGCTAGTTGGGCCCCAGGGTCTCTCAGGATTGAAGGGGAATTATTTCCCCAACATAAAACGCGCCACAGGGCTTGTTTGCACACGTTGACTCAGGCCCCAACCCCTCCCTTCACCACTGTGTAAACACGCCCTGGGCCGTTTTTAGTTGGGAGATTAAGTTCATTTGAATCCTGAGGGTCCCTAGGGTCCAACTAGCCCACTAGGTACCTCCAGTTAGCACCACAGAGCTGCATTGCAGAGAGGTGTAAAAAGTGGCACGGCCTGGACCACCTCTCTGCAACACAGCTCAGTGGCGCTTACTGGAAGCACCTGGTGGGCTAGTTAGCCCCCAGGGGCCCTCAGGATTGAAGGGGAATTATTTCCCCAACTTAAAACGTGCCATAGGGCATGTTTGCACACGTCACCTCAGGCCCCGTCCCCTCCCTTCCCCACTGTGTAAACACGCCCTGTGGCCATTTTTTAAGTTGGGAGATTAAGTCCCCTTGAATCCTGAGGATCCCTAGGGGCAAAATAGCCCACTAGGTACGTCCAGTAAGCGCCATTGCAGAGAGGTGTACAAAGGGGCACGGCCTGCACCACCTCTCTGCAACGCAGAGCAGTGGCACTCACTGGAAGCACCTGGTGGGCTAGTTGGCCCCCAGGGTCCCTCAGGATTGAAAGCGAATTATTTCCCCAACTTAAAATGCGCCACAGGGCGTGTTTGCACACGTCACCTCAGGCCCCGTTCCCTCCCTTCACTACTGTGTAAACGTGCCCTGTGGCCGTTCTAAGTTGAGAGATTAAGTCCCCTTGAATCCTAATGGTCCCTAGGGTCAAACTAGCCCACTAGGTACCTCCAGTAAGCGGCACAGAGCTGCGTTGCATAGAGGTGTAAAAAGGGGCGTGGCCTCAGAACACCTGTCTGCAATGCAGCTCCCTGGCGCATACTGGAGATACCTGTTGGGCTAGTTGGCCCTCAGGGACCCTCAGTATTGAAGGGGAATTAATTCCCCAACTTACAACTGGCCAGGGGGCACGTTTGCAAGGAGGGGGTGAGGCCTCCGGCGCGATGCCGGTCTTTTATTTATTTTATTTTTTTAAGAAGGAGGGCTGTGTGGCCCCCTTCTTTTTCTAATTTACTGGCCCTGGGGTCCCCATCCCCCAGGGCCTGCACCCTAATTTTTTTTGTTGAAAAAAACTAAATTTGGCCTTCCCAAGGCCTTAATCGGCCCCGGGGACCCCAACCCCCGGGTCACAGCCTTTTTTTTTTATTCTTTAGGAGGGGGCTGCGTTGCCCCCCTCCTCAGGCCACTTATGGCCCGGGGACCCCATCCCCTGGGGCCGGCCTTTGTTTTTTATTATTTTTTTTCAAAATATATTTATAGAAACACCTAGGACATGCTGGACAAACCGAACGTACCTATCACCATGACGATTTGCGTGATATTCATTAAAAGGCTACTATGCATAGAATGAATCCACATGGAATGTATTTACACCGCTAGTGAAGCTCTGATGTGTCTGACGCCCTACCGTGCCTAATCCCGGCGCCCCCGCCGGTGAGTACTCTCCAAGTAGACTCCCTTGTAGATTATTTATACAAACATGGGTAGCTATTGACGGGCACATTTAATATACACGCACACCAAGCCATTCAAAGGGGATTCGACAAAAATTCGACCAAACTATGCAAGAAACCCCCCTCACGGTTAATAAAATACACATCCACCGCCGGATGTGTAATACTTTTTATTTTACTCTCTGGAAAGGAAACGAACCTCACTTGAGAGTCACAGCGTGCTCTTGGCTGAGCCCAATGCTGTGTTACACCCACCAGTGCCCGCCGAGTGCCTCACACCTCTGTGTTGTATTCCACCAGCTAGTGCATATGCTATGACAATCTCTAGCCCATGTGCACTGTAGCACCACCCCGTGAATATGTCATGTCACACTTGCCTTCACACGGGTTATATTTCCCCATCTAACGTGCCTTCCTAGACGCCTATGTTATAACGCACAGCGCTATGCCATACATATTACAATCTGGGATCCATATCTTTGTCACAGTGCATATGCAACGTTACACTCCCCAGCACATATTTTATATTACAACTTTAGAGACTAGTTAGGTTACACAACACTGCCCTGTGCATATTACACTCCAAGGCGCAAATCGCATAGCACGCGCTAGTGCATGTGCTATCTCGTGCTCTCCAATAAATCTGTCATTGCGCACAATGTATTGCATATTATATTTCACGCCCCGGTTCATCTTATAACACACTTTTTGGTGCATAGTTTATACCATATACTATATCTCGTTTTCATTTTCAATCATGCTCTCAGGACTATGTTCTCTATAACACTGCGTCCACCTACCCTTTTCACGGGCATTACATTTTGTGATGGGGGTGGAGAGTCAGGGGGTGTTTCTGCCAAGTGAGCCCGGAGTCACAGTCACAAATGTCCTCTTCTTCCTGAATAAAAGTGAGATTATGCTGCATACTTGTTCATATTTTAAGTAGTTCGCACAGACACACATTTTAAAAACAATAAAGTTCCTAATACCCACCTTCTCTGAACAGTTAGCTTGCTGCCCCATCCACCTCCTCCCTATCCTCTGTTGTCTGAATCCATGGACTAGCCTCCTCCCTCCTGCCATGCATGGTCTGATGTGCTGCCACTGCCCTCCATTTAGCATGATGTACCAGTCCACTCCTCCTGCCCTCCATTGCCCAATTCTATGGCCCATCATTGACCTCCTGCTTAGCCTCTGTGCTTAGCTTGCTGCCCCTATTCTCCTTCCCCCTGCCCTCCGATGTCTTTGTGCATGCCCCTGCTCCATCCTTTTTGCCCACCATGTCCCATGGACCTGCCACTCCTATCTACTCTGAGTGTTCTGTTGAGCTGCCACTCCCCTCCTACCTGCCTAGCATTGTCAGATGACTGTAACCTGTCCCTGCCACTTCCACCCTGCCTGTCCACATGCCATGCCCCTATCCCCTTCCTCCTGTCCTCCATGGTCCATTTTACTGCCACACCCTTCTGCCCTCCCTGGTCTGTTGTGCTGCAACTGCTCCTCCTGCCTGCCCCTGAACTCTCTTGTCTGTGCCCAGGTCCTGACCCTCCCTTCTATCCTCCATGGTCCTTTGTGCATGCCCCTGCACCCTCCTTCTTGCCCATCATAGCCATTGTGCTGCCACTAACCCTCCCGCTTGCCATGCATGGTCTTCTTTGCTGCCATGGCCCCTCCCATCTTTGCTGTGTGGTCAGCTAGCTGCCCCTGACCCCCTCCCACCTTCGCTCCATGGTCTGTGTGTATGCCATCATAGTCTCATTCTTGCTCTCCATGGTGTGTCTTGTTTCTAGTGCCCATCCTGCCTGACCTCCATGGTCATCTTGCTGCTCCTGCCCTGCCCCCTTGCCCCCAGCCCTCTGTTTCCATGTGCAGACCCCTATTCCCTCCCTCCTGGCTTGTCTGTTCCATTGTAATGCCCCTGATCCGTCCCTCCTGCCCTTTATGGTCTGTTATGCTGCAGCTTTCTCTCCTGTCTGTCCATTATGGTCAGCTAGCTACCATTGCCTCTTTCCCCTCTGTTCTCTGTTGTCCATGTGCATGGTCCTGTCCCCTTCCTATTGCTTTCTATGGATTGTTGTGCTGCACTCCCGTCCCGCATGCGCTGTGTGGTGAAGTATGCTGCTGCAAACCCTGATGCCTGCCTTGTAGGGTCAGTTTGGTGCATCTCTCCATGTCCCTCCTGTCCTCTGTTATCCGAGTCTATGTCCCTAACCCAATTCCTCCTGCCTACCATGATCAAATGTACCATACTTGAGAACATTTTGAACTTGGTAGGAGGAAGATTTTGAAAAAAACTGGGGTATTGATTTTCCCCTTTGAGTTACATTGGAAAAGAAGAGATTGTAGACAGGAGACAGATCAAATAAAGCCCATTTGAGCTTAAAAACATTGGACGTTTTCTGGCTGAAACGGGTCTGTTGGCATGTATGGTTGTACTACCACTGCCTCTTCCTTCTGCCCACAATGGTCTATTATATTGCCTATTATATTGCCACAGCCTCTATTGCCAGTCCTGTATTGTTGGTTTGTTGCCCCTGCCCCCCTTTCCACTGCCCTCCATAGTCTGTTGTGCTGCCACTGCCCTCCCTGCCTGCCCAGTGTTGTCAAATTGTTGCCTCTGCACTGTCCTACCTGCCTTCAATTTTCAGAGTCCGTGCCCCTGGACTCTACCTCTCAACAGTATCCCAATGAACAACTAGATTGCTAACATTCTATATTTATTACAAAAGAGAGGAACTCCTGACGTCATCTTGATGTAATCAAAACTGTAATACCTAGAGTATTTCCTTTAGAAATTACATATATGAGAGGGTATTATTTGCATCAAAATTATGGTTAGTGCGCTAAAAAACTAAAATGAGGACATCTTTTCTGAGTTTTCAAATAGCGACAAAGAACCTTTAAATTATTTGTAATCTTTATGTTTTTTTATCCAGTTGACCACTTGATTAAATGTTGCACCTAGGGGAGAGGATGTGGTGTTACTTCCAGAGCTGCAGACTTTGCAACTGGGGAACCAGGTTGGAGTTTCTGCTGCAGCTCAACATTCTGTGATTCTGGTCAAATCACTTAATCTCCCCATGTCTACAACCAAAATGAATTTGATCTTGTGTGATGTAACCAATGCTCATGTAAATCACTCCAATACCTGACAAGTCTGCACTATATAAAACTGCAAATACACAAAAAATAAGTGTTTTGCACACTTCTGTCATTGGGCTACATGTGGGCAACATCTGGGTGATATTTGTGCTGCATTTGGGCTCTTTTGTCTCTGGTGGCCAGCTTGGGAGATTTATTTGTTATGAAGTTTCCTAATTTCCTCATTTACTGCAGTCTCCTCAGTGGGAATACTTTCAGTTTTTTTATTTTGGTTCCATCAAGAAGGCATTCAGATGTGTCACACATTTGCCATAAATTCTGAATGTTAGCACTCTAGTTGCTCATTAGATCACTGTAGTAAAACTACTGCTCACCAGGGAAGTCTGCTGCTGGTATTCAAAGTGCATGTTTCAGTCTGCATGTCAGAATTTGTTTATGAAATAGAAGAGGATTTGAGAAGTCAAAATGTGCCCTAATTTTTCTTTCTGCAGAACTAATCATAATTTCTATGGCAAAATGAACACCCTCATTTTGTTCCTTTGTAAATTAAATGTTTTAAGTGTTACCACTTTATTCCAATCAAAATGGCTTCAGGTGTGCCATACTTTTGTCATAAGTGAGACTGTTAGCACTCTAGTTGTTTGTTAGAACACTCTGGGACATTCTGTCATTGGGCTATACTTGGGCTACATATGGGTGATATTTGGGCTACATTTGGGCTCTTTTGTCTCTGGTGGCCATCTTGGGAGATTTATTTGTTATGAAGTTTCCTAATTTCCTCATTTACTGCAGTCTCCTCAGTAGGAAATACTTTCAGTTTTTTACTATGGTTCCATCAAGAAGGCATTCAGATGTGTCACACATTTGCCATAAATTCTGAATGTTAGCACTCTAGTTGCTCATTAGATCACTGTAGTAAAGTTACTGCTCACCAGGGAAGTCTGCTGCTGGTATTCAAAGTGCATGTTTCAGTTTGCATGTCAGAATTTTTTTATGAAATAGAAGATGATTTGAGAAGTCAAAATGTGCCCTAATTTTTCTTTCTGCAGCAATAATCATAATTTCTATGGCAAAATGAATCCCTTCATTTTGTTCCTCTGTAAATTAAATGTTTTAAGTGTTACCACTTTATTCCAATCAAGATGGCTTCAGGTGTGCCATACTTTTGTCATAAGTAAGACTGTTAGCGCTCTAGTTGTTCGTTAGAACACTCTGGGACATTCTGTCATTGGGCTATACTTGGGCTACATCTGGGTGATATTTGGGCTACATTTGGGCTCTTTCGTCTCTGGTGACCATTTTGGGAGACTTATTTGTTATGATGTTTCCTAATTTCCTCATTTACTACAGTCTCCACAGTAGGAAATACTTTCAGGTTTTTACTTTGATCCCATCAAGAAGGCATTCAGATGTGTCACACATTTGCCATAAATTCAGAATGTTAGCACTCTAGTTGCTCATTAGATCACTGTAGTAAAACTACTGCTCACCAGGGAAGTCTGCTGCTGGTATTGAAAGTGCATGTTTCAGTCTGCATGTCAGAATTTTTTAATGAAATAGAAGAGGATTTGAGAAGTCACTCAAAATGTGCCCTAATTTTTCTTTCTGCATCACTAATCATACTTTCTATGGCAAAATGAACCCCCTTCATGTTGTTCCTTTTTAAATTAAATGTTTTAAGAGTTACCACTTTATTCCAACCAAGATGGCTTCAGGTGTGCCATACGTTTGTCATAAGTAGGACTGTTAGCGCTCTATTTGTTCTTTAGAACACGCTGGGAAGCTGCAGTAGAGCACAAAGGAATCAACTGACAGTGTCTGCCCTTGTTGGATGTACATGTTTTACTGAGAATGTCAGACTTCATTCTCACATGACTGAGAAAGATAATGTGAATTTACAGAAAATATGCTCTCAGTTTAGCTTATAGATCACCTTCCAAACCTCTGTGGGAAAAGCATGAGAAGATAGTTTTCTCTCAAACATGATTCATGATATCACAGCAGAAGGCTTTTTCACATGGTAAAATCACCTTAGAACACACCACAATTCCTAAAATGAGTATGGTACCATCAACAAATGATTTATAATGTAACTAAAGTCTTAAAACCTTCTATTAACTGCAATGCTTTTTAATGAGGTGCTATCATGTATCTTGGTCCCAAGAAAGCTGCCAACACTTCTTGGATGAAGTGCTGACAGCCAATCAGATCTCACGATGAGATGTGTGGTTAGGCTCCACCCAGATATATATGTGATTTTACTTTTGATTTTCTCAGGAACTACTGAACGGATTTACACCAAAAGGCATGAGTCTGAACTGAGGACTACCTCTTTGCCAAATTTGGTGTAATTCCGTTCAGCACTTCGGGCTGTAGCTGCGTCAACAGGTCCTATGGGGAAAACGCGTTTTGGGACCCCCCTTTATTCTTGGCCCCTGCTTGACGAATCACCGTGAAATTTTCAGGATAGGAGCGGACCGGAGCTGGCCAAAAGTTTGGAAACTTTCGCGAAGATTCATCAATCGACGCCAACGTTATTCCAAATAGAATGTTGCCGATTTCCTATGGAAAATAGGTCCTAACTATAACTACCTACTGGCGACTGCCAGTAGGTAATATATATATATATATATATGTATATATATATATATATATGTAAAACCTATCTCTATATATCTAGTAGGTATTTATAGTTAGGACCTAGTTTCCATAGGAACAGTGTTTTTTGACTTGCCTATATCGTTGGCGCCGGTTGATGAATCTTCAGGATATTTTCCTCAAAGGTATAATGCTTACTTCAGCTGCTGTCTGAAAAGTTTTTGGTTGATCTGTCAAGCAGGGGCTAAGAAAAAGGGGGGGTCCCAAAACATGTTTTCTTGCATGTTAATTTCCCTAGAGAATTTGAACATGACTGCAGCCCGAACGGCTGAAAGGAATTAAACTAAATTTGGCAAAGAGCTGGCTCTTGGTCCAGAAAGCATGCTTTTTAGGTCGAGCCTCGACAGCGCTAGACCTGTTGTATCTCTTCTGTGTGGTTTTGGCACACCGACGATTGCCATTGGTTTTTTCCTGTGGCATTCAGAAATGCTGGCTTGTTATTGGTGTATTTGTGTAAATGTCCCTCCCTTGTGTGCTTAGTTCCCACCCCTGGCAATTTCTCTTAGAGAGCTTTTTCATCAACCATCACACTGTACAGCGTGTGATAGCCCCTCCTCCCTCCTCCTCTATGGGCCTTGCAGCCCTAAACACAGTTTGGTTCCCTCCCATGTCACTGCTCCCAGCTTCATAAGTGCTTCTTGTTCACACAGCTTGTTTTTTTGTTGGCCTGCCTTGTAGAGAGAAATGTTCGTGTTGTATTTACTTTCCTCATGGACGCCGCATTCATTGTTTATTTTAGGCGGCCGTGTTAATATTTTAGTTCACCCTTTCTTATTGTACACTGTATTTATTGTATGTGACTTCCTGCTTTCTTGAGAGCAGGGTGAGGAGTAAAGTGATTTCCAACCAATAGAAAAAGTCATTTTGGGGGGTGAATTGAAGGGAGTGGAGTTTGCATGGGGTTAGGACATCCCTTCTTGCACGCCTAGGGGCAGATTTATGAGCCCCTTGCGCCACTTTTGCGTCACTTTTAACATGGGAAAAGTGACGCAAAAGTGGCGCAAGGGGCTCATAAATCTGCCCCCTAGTGCCTAGAGCTGATGTTCTGAGACAGTGGACCATGGGGTTCCTCTGTGGTGCTATAGATGTTCCTAGAATGTGAGTTTTTGTGGGTCTCCTGCACTCTTTCCCATCCCAGCAGCACATGCAGAATCTCCCAGCAATGTTGGGACCTGCAGCTACTCCCTGCAGGAGGCTGCACCCAGCAGGGGTCTCCATCCTCTTGAGGTGTGCCATGCAAGTGGATTGTACTGACCTGTACCCGCTCCCTAGGATGCGCGTGAGTATATGAACCTGCAAGAAGTGTGTCTGGCACGAGATGCGGCTTAACACCCAAGGGGCTTGCATACTATTATTTAAGTGCACAAAGTAACTGCGCACAGCACTCTGCTGTTAGGTTGATGTGCTGATGTATCCAGAGTTTGTTCCCAGACGCTGTGTTTTGACGGGGATGGCCTCGGGTAGTAAATACCTTATTAGGCTGTATATGTCTTGCCTGCCCCCTCCCTCATCTGCAGCCCTGGTGTTCCTGAATTACTGAATGACTGATTAATCATGTGTAATGGAGTTTGTGTGGTCTGTGGAGGCACAGATGTCCTCCCCCGCCCTGGGAACATACAATATCCAATGTTCTTATCTCTTGTTACACAGGAGGTATTTCCAGTGCTGCATTCACTCCGGCAGTCACCATCAGTAGTCCATCTCTAGAGTTGTATATAGTGTTTGGTATTGGGGGTTATTCTGTCCCTAAAGTTCTTTCCTACATCCCAGGTTAAGTAAGTTGCAGTATGCGTTTGCCCAGGATCACACTGTGTTGCAAAAATCTAATGTGAACATCAAGATTGAAGCTTCGGTCTGTTGGTTACACAGAGATAGGTATTTAGAACATCGCTAAACACTTGAGCCTTCCTCTTCATTTAAATCCTCTAGTAAGTCAGACATCAATCTCAGAGGGAAAATAACCACCCCCAGAACTGGTCTGGGGTGACCACAAGGAGTGGCTGCTCAATTCCATGGGTAAACCTTTGGGGAATGAAAGATTTTGCCATCCTGGTTTTAGGTAGAGTGGGACACCATGGGTTTGTTTGCAGTAGGGCACACAGGAAATCCTGCAAAAGTGAGTATTGTTACCCCTGGGAACTTTGACTCTCATTGTTTAGGGGCTAGCCAGTAGAGTTGTATTCACCCGCAGTCTGATCCCAGGCATGAGTACCCTCATTAGGACACTTTCTGGGCTGGGCATTCTGTCTGTGACATGAGAAGATCCTAGAAGACTGAATCTACTTCTCCTTCTTGTACCCAGGACAAATATATAGACTCCAAGTGTCATAAGGCTGAATTCTTGTTCAAGCTACAGGGACACAACAAGCTACAAGAGGCCTTTCGTGTAATTTTCCAGCTCACCAGTTCCAACTGGACCTGCCCTGAGTACTGTTGCTGGCCTCTGAAGAATTGAGCCTTGACCAAAGTCTACTCCCTAATCCGAATGGAAAACTTGCAACGGGTTTCTGTACCTGTAGGTTATTGGTTACGGGTTGACAGAGGCGAAATGCTACTCAAGCAGCAACCACAATTCTTGTCAGGGTGAAACACAAGCAAACCCCAAATAAACCTTTGTTCAACCCTCTGGTAGCTTGGCACAAAAGCAGTGAGGTTTAACTTAGAGACAATGTGCACATTATTTATGCAGCACTTCAAATAGTAATAACATAAAAACACACACACAAAAAATCTCTCACCAATTTAGACAATTAGAGTAACATTTTATAAAATATTTGAAAGCAAAATAACAAAACTCCAATCAGTATAACCGGAGAAATGCAATGTAAAGATTTAAGTAAAAATAATGCTAAAAAGCACAAAGCGCTGTATAATAATATAGCAATAACTGTGGTCACACCAGACAGGGACAAAGTCACAAGTTCAGGCTGACCAGGATGGAGTGTGGGCTAGATAAAGGAAACAATCTAGACCTACTGAAAAAAGTACCTGAAATGTGCGGTATTGCTTTGGAAGGCTTCGTGTCATCCAGCCTCAGTTCCGAGGGCTGCGAGGGCCGTGTTGCGAGGTCATGCATCAGTTGCTTTGGTCTGATGACACTGGCAGCTGAGGGAGAGGCTTGGCAAGGCTTTGCATCACTTGGAGTTGATTTTGTTGAGGCTGGCAGCTGTGTGGCGAGACTCTCAGGGACTTTGCGTTGCTCGGCATGGGTTCTGATGAAGCTTGTAGCGCAGCAAGAATTTGCGTAGCTTCATGTTGCTTCACGCCAATTTACTTGAAGATCATTGCTGGGCTGGAAAGGCATCTCTATCCCCTACTTCCAAGGGTCCAGGAATAGAGGGGCACCACTTGGGGGCTTTGAACTCACAGCAAGCAGAGTCAAGGTGCAGGGCTCAAGAGAGTAGAGCCTTTTCTGTTCCAGAGGCTCCGATTGGGAGGCCAGTCAACTAGCCTTTCCAGTCTCTCTGGTGGTCCTTGGTTCAAGATGCAGGTCCAGTCCTTCTCAGTCAGCAGTGGCAAAGCAGCACAGCAGTTCTTCTCAGCCTCCAAAGGTCCAGAGGTGTACTGAAGAGTTGGGTGTGAGGGTCCACTATATATCTTTGGTGCCAGCTTTAACATATGAGAAGTTTCTAGAGGGTTCACCACCAGAGGTGTTTGGAATTTCCTTCTTCATTGCCCTGAACCCAGCTGGTCTGGGGGAACCAAACACTAGTGGAAAAGTCTTTCTGAGTGTGCCGAGGCAGTGTCTTTGTGATGTTCAAGTGTGGGGACAGCTCCACTCCCCCATCAAGTCAGGGATGGCTCATTCTGCCAATTTCTATTCCTCTTTGTCTCACTGGCTGGGAGTAAAACACAAAGGCCAACACTTAGACATGTGACCCAGGATGCAGGCACCAAATGGTTAGGACAAAAAAATGCCAACTTTCTGAAAGTGACATTTTAGGAATTATGAATAAAAATCTGACTTTGCTGTTAATGGGATTTTTAAGTCACAATTCTTCAGACACCAAACTCAACATTCCTACTTGCTTCCAATTGAAAGTTATTACGCATGAAATGTAATAAGGTAACACAATATATTCCTACAGGAGCGGTAGACCTTGCAGTAGTGAATAATGAATGAAGTAGTTTTTCACTACCATGACATGTAAAACTTGAAAGTACACATCCAAATTTTTGAATACATGCACCCTGCCTGCTTGGGTTGTATAGGGCCTAACCTAGGGATGACATATATGTATATAAAAGGAATGTTTTTCACACAGTGAAATTCTATGGAGTTCTGTGCCCTGGCAGACTAACTTACATGCACCATTCATTGACTCCCCTGCCCCTCACCCCCACAAATCACTCACCGCCACGTAGTAAGGCCTGACGTTACCTGAGCGTCCACCTTGGTGGGTGGGTATGGCGGTGCCGACTGTCCACGGCAGTGCATCCCGGCTGCCAGTCTCCTTGCTGCCACTGCCTTCCTGCTCCTGCTGCTGGCTGCACTCCGCTTCTACTGCTACAGCTCAGAGGGAATTCAATTAAGGCGGGAGCCTTAGCCAGCTTAGTGTAGCAGTTAAGCTAACCCCAACTCAGACAGCAATAACTACAATGTGCATGGCATATTGCTGAAGGCATGCCTGACCCTACCATGGGATTTCATCAGGACAGGCTTGCCTTCACGCAATACACCATGCGCACTGCATTTCTTGCTCTGTCAGTTTTAAAACTCAACAAACTCCATTGGCGGAGCAGAGTTAACCGCCCACCCTTACATTTTAGCACTGGTTAGCAATAGTAAAGTATGCAGAGTCCTAAAAACCAGCTAAAAGGTTTTTCTTTAAAAAGGAGGATGAATGCAAAAAGTTTGAAGGTGACCCGCCCACAGAGGGCCAAGTTCAACAGTATCCAACCCACGCTCTTTCGCAGTCGACCTTAACTTGCTCCTAGGTACCAGTCAGCCACAACCAGATGACTGAGGCTGGTGCTTAACGCTTTATAGTACTATTTAAACTTTACAAGTGCATAATCTGATCTCCCTTATTGGACCTTTGTTGTTTTTATGTCATTTTATTTATACAACTATTCTCTGTTTTTGTAAATTGGATTGTGATTTTTCTTGTGTTGTGACTTTATTATTGTTCTGCATAAATATTTTACACTTTACATAAATATTTTACACATTACAGCCTGTCTGCTCTATGCCATAAGTGATAGGGAGTTGAGCCCAGGTTACTTTTGTGACTTAGATGAGCCACCCTAACAAGCATTGCTTAATTTGAACCGGTGGTTCAATTTACAAAAATGGAGAATATTTTAATAAATAAAATGACATAAAAACGACAAAGATCCAATTAGGGAAACCAGAGTTAGGCACTTGTGTAAACATATTTAATCTATCTGAATTGTTTGTAAAATATGTGTGTGAAAACTAACCTTGGCTGGACGTTTATATAATATTGGGTCTCGGAATTACTGTGTTTTACTGTTCCTAGACTCCGCAGACACTCTATCTTGTATTAAGGATTGGGGTACTTAACCATGACTATTCAGAGAGTCAAGGATGCTTACATGACCTCTGACTTTGTGTTGTGTAATGAGTACCCAGAGTGCTCTTTAATATAATTTAGAAAGCCAAGTGCCCTTGTGATTGCTCCCTTCAGGGGACACAGCTGGACAATGATGCCAGGAGAATAAAACATAATGTAACTCTGGAACAGAATATGGGCTGGTAATATATTAGGACGATTTAGTAGGTATGCCACTGGTTAGATGACAACCATTCAATGCCTGGTGAGCTTTGTCTTGGAACAAGCTCTATGTCTAACTGTAAAGTGTGACTGAGCTAGAAGAAAGGAAGAATAGTGCTGGCCATTTCAGTAGCTCTGTCCTAAAAGGAGGGTACAATGACATTTTAAAATGTGCTCAGCCAAGATTTACATCTTCATCATTTATAGTGCATCGAATAGTTTGCTAATTGAATAAATTCACATTTTTAATGTGTTCTTTATTTTTTACTGTTAATAAAGTTTGCTGAAACTTAATTTGGTACCTTCACAGGTTAGACTTTTATCATTGATACTTTGTTAATCCATCCTTGCTGCACTCTGAGCTGGCATTGAACTTCATCCTGGGACATTGTTAAATATTACAGAGGACCTAGAAGGTTGTGTAGTTGTGGTACTCATGATGCCACAGTGTCCCAAATGGACAGCTTGAACAAAAGCTTACCTACACACTATCTATATGGGCCTGTTGGGGGCAGGTCATAGGTCTTTTATTCCGTTCTTCTCACTGTCATTGCTGCTTTACTCATTTACTAGAGTGCCCCATTGTTGATGTACATGTTAGAACTCTATTCGTAGTATAATCCATTATAAGCCAGGACTGGTCCTATGTATTAATATTAGTTTGCATAGGTCGTTGCTAGAGTACACACGGTATTTATTATATATATAGACCTCAGGACAGTGGAGTTGATAAAATGTGTGCTCATGGGAATGGCTAATAAGGCTGTCCCTGTTAATTATTTAAAAATGATAGATTCCCAGAATCTATTGAATTGTCAGTATCCTTAATCGGACCTGCTTGATCAGGTTGACCTTCTTTTATGGACTGTTGTTGACCCTTCTTTATAATTAAGTAGAATTCCGTTTGGTATGGATACAATTTGTGATCACTAGACTTGACTATTAAGTTCGTAAGTGCCACTTTCAAAAGAGAATTCTGAGAGTTCTGCATTAGCATCAACCACACAAAGTTTGATCGGAGCAATGCTTGCAATAAGTTTGATCACTGGCGATCACTCTGAGTGGAATTCCAACTTACCATTCTTTTGCCCACCAGAGCACCTCAGATTAGACCCAGTCATATGCAAATCAGTCTTGGTCCTGCTCCAATAGGAATGGCCCAGTCCAGACTGTCAAGCCTGGTCCTGTCTGAGCCAGAACACAAGCAACCCAAAATAGGGTTTTGGCCATAGTAGGCTTCTTCAATCAGGTGTAGCTTGGTGGTTAGACTTATTGTAAGTATTCTCATCACCTTTTGATGTAATTCTCTAAGTGGCCAAGTGTATACCCAGTCAACTATGATGGCAAGAACGTTGGGGACATCCTAGTGCAGTTTTGTACATTTCTTTTTTGGAACAGCATCCCTTAATGATCTAGCTACTTAATCAGCATTATGACAGTTAGGTTGAAATTACAGCATCGTACGCTTCATCTAAAAGCAAGGTCCACCAAAACAGCTCTTTTAAGTAAGCAACTAACATCCCTATCTATACCTCCTGCATTAAGCAGCGTAGAGTAGATAAGCGACTTATTGAATGTATAATCTGTCCCAACTCATCATACAGTATTTTCATATGCACAGCCCACTTATATAAGGTGTTAGGGAAGCAAGGACAGAAAGACACGAAACAAGCAAATTCTACTCACATCCTTAAAGCTTGAGGCTCCGTCCCTGGATGACTACAGAGAAGAAACAGCAAACTTTGAGGAGGTGTGTGAATGCAGAGAGAGAGAGAGAGAGAGAGAGAGAAGCACTGGAGCCATTCGTTGACAGGACCTAGAAGAAGAACGGTGGCAGTAATAATGGGGTTCATCACGGTTACACAAAATACAGTAATACATTCAATAGCAGGTACGATAGAATAGCAAAATGTAACCGTAAAGAAAATTTCTACACTTGTGAGTAGCCCTTGACCTCTCCTAGACACATCATCACTCCCCCTGCAGGTTGCTCCTTGAGACCAGATCACCACAGCCACCTGTTCAAGCTTGCGCTTGTTGTGGCCTATTTTTAGTAATTGCTCTTTGTCTTGCCTAACTTTAGCTACTTCCATTATGGCTCCTTAATTTAGTCTATTTCATTTTGGTGTTGGGAATTGTTTTGGACACAGTCTGGGCCCCTGTTTTACACTGTTTCTTAGACAAGTCACTGCTCTCTGCCGTCCCACCTCCCGACAGCCCCTTCTACCTACCAAGGCTACTTATGAAAGCCACAGTGCAGCTCCAATGAGTGGCCCTTGACCTCTCCTGGTAACAGCCCCATTCCCCTGCTAATAGCTCCTCGAGACCGGGTCACCACACCCAGTCCTGACAGCTGCCAATTTGAGTCCACAGCTCAGAGGCCCACTGGGCTGGGACCTCCTTCCAAGACATTGCTCCTGCTTTGGTCTGCAATTTTTAGTAATTTCCCTCTGTCTTGCCTAAATTTAGTAATTTTAATTTTGGCTGCTTAATTTCGTGTATTCATTTTGGTGTTGCTATTTGTTTTGACACTAAGTCTGGGCCCCTATTTTCCAGCTGCTCCCTGCCCTTCTGCCTCCCCAACAGCCCCTCCCATCTCAAAAGGCTCTGGAGGCCACACACCAAAGGCAAGCCCACCTGTGCCCATCTGTCCCTGGACCAGCCAGCGCCAGAATCACTTGTCCTCCCGCCATCCACCATTACACCTTCACATCCTCCCTGAAATCAAAAAAAGGACCTTTTTCTTGCTACCACTTCAGCTCCACCTACCACACCCGACCACATGTCCACACAAGACCCCACACCAATTACGTACAGAGGACCACAAACAACCCGGAACCTCTCCACGGCACCCTGCTCAGCACCCGATTCCTCTGCACACACGCCACAGAAATTTGGGACACCATCACCACCCTCTCCCCTGACATGGCCTTCATCACTGAAACTTGCCTCAATCCTCCTTGAACCCTGACATCACCACTACCACCCCGATGGCTACAAAATGATACACAAGCAATGGACTCAAGCCCTCAGCACCACACCATCTAAAACCTCAGCAAACCTCGACCAGGCCATCCAGAACTTCTATGCCTGGATCAGCAAATGCACTAACAAGATCACCCCTCTGAAACTCTAAAAAAAATAACAAAACCACTTAACTCGCAAAATGGTATAATCCAGAGTTCAGGACCACCAGAAGCAACTGCTACTGACTAGAGAAGAGATGGTGCACCACCAAGAACCCCTCAGACAGAACTGCCTAGAAAGCAGCCCTCAGCAACAACTGATGCATCAGAGAAGCCCAGAAAGCATCCATCACTGACTGCTTTGACACTCTAGCTAGCCACACAAAGGAACTCTTCAAAATTGTCAAGGAATTCTACAACCCAACAGCCACAGAGAAAACCACCCACCCCTCCCAAGAATTCTGCAACACCCTCTCCGACTACATCCACAGCAAGATTGCCACCATATACAACAACTTCGCCCCTCAACTCACTACCCCCAGCCTCGACAACAGCACTCAACCAACAAACAGCAGCCAAACAATAACCACTTAGCTTCCTCTCACCACTCAGACTACCAGAACCATCATGTCATTCACACAATCCGGGGCAGCCACCGACCTCTGCCCCATCATCATCTCTTCGACCTCGGACCCAAACCAATTAGCACGGAACTCAACAACATCCTCAACAGCTCCATCTCCGTGGCCATCTTCCCAGATGGATGGAATCATGCAGGTGAGACCACTCCTGAAGAAGCCTGCCGCTGACCCCTGTGACCTCAAAAACTACTGACCGATCTCCCTGCTCCCCTACCCAGCTAAGGAACGCAAGAAGGCCAACAACAAACAGCTCACCAAATACCTGGAACTCAACCACCTACTCAACACCTCTCAATCAGGAATCTGGGCCAACCACAGCACCGAGACTGCACTGATTGCCGCCACCTATGACATCAGAACCCACCTCGACTAAGGAGAAAGAAATGCCCTGATACTCCTCAACCTCTCTGCTGCTTTTGACACCACATCCCACCATGCCCTCATCAACTGACTCCACAACTTTGGCCTTCAGCAAAATGGCCTCAAGTGGATCACCTCTTACCTCTCAGGTCACACACAGAGCATCCTCTGTACACAAGAACATCATATGCGGTGTGCCCCAAAGGAATATCCCTACACCTCACCCTCTTCAACATCTACATGACGCCCCTTGCAGAAGTCGTCAGATTCCACAAACTCAACATAATCTCCTTCACTGATGACGCTCAAATTATCCTCTCACTCACTGAGAGCCCCAACGACACCAAAAAACAACTTTTGCAACACCGTGACCGACGTAGCCAAATGGATGAGGGACAGCTGTCTCAAATTCAACTCCAACAAAGCAGAAGTACTTAATTTCAGGAAGAACACCTTCACATGGGACCACAGCCGGTGGCCAGGGGAACTCGGACCTACACCCACACCAACAGACCATGCTCCCAACCTCAGTATTATCCTCAACAGTCAACTGACCATGAAACAACAAGTCAATGCAGTTGCCTCCTCTTTCTTCCACATCCTTCGCATGCTCTGCAGAATCTTCAGATGGATCCCAACCAACACCAGAAAGACAGGCACACAGGTATCTGTAACTAGCCGCCTCGATTATGGCAATGCTCTCTATGCCAGAATCTCAACCCAACTCCTCAAAAGACTTCAGACCGTACAGAACACGACGCCAAACTCATCCTCGAACTCCTCAAACTGACCTGCATCACCCCCACCTCAGAAACCTCCACTGGCTACCCATCCAGAAGAGATGCCAGTTCAAGATCCTCATGCATGCATACACAGCCCTACACAACCAAGGACCATCCTATATCAATCATTGACTGCACTTCCACTTACCCACAAGATACCTGTGCCTAGCCTCACTGGCCCACGCACACACCTCTCACATCCTTCGCTGCTACAGCGGGGACCGCTCCTTCTCTTACATCACTGCCAAGACCTGAAACATCCAGCCCCTCCACCTCCATACAGCACCCTCCCTGGCAGACTTCAGAAAGAAACTCAAGACCTGGTTCTTCGACGGAGGTACAGCACCCTCAGTGCTCAGATGACAGTGCTGGGCTGTGTGTAGAACCTGTGCACCTCCCTGGACCGAGCTCAAAGTAACGGTATGTTCTTCATTAGTTGGTGTGTTACACATTCTGGAGCATAGTGATCAAAAGTTCATACAATGCAGGGCCAAAAAAGCTAAATTACTGTGCTGTGAATGGGATAGAGCTGAAACACACCCTATCCGCTAAGATATGATGCTCTTCAGCTGTCTCCCAGCGCTGTTACACTTTTGGCTAACTAGTGCCAATGAAGGCACAAGAAAGCCTGCTTTACAGGTAGGAGTGTTTTTGTACAGGGAGGGAGACCGTCCTGCATGAAAACAATCCAAAGAGACATAGGTGCATATTTACAAGCTGGCGATAATAAATTATCGCCGCTTTTGCGGCCGTTTTTGCCCGAAAAGCGGCGATAATTTTATCGCCGAATTAGCAAGGCCACGCTAACGCGTGAAACCTTGCTTTAGCATCAGGATTCCTAAAACCCAGCTTTGCATCTCTAATGCGATGCAAAGTGGGCGTTCCTGACCTAACATGACAGGAAAAATGTCGCTAAGCGACATTTCTCCTATCATCAAGCCCCAGGCTATGAAGCATAGCGTCAGGAAAAGTAGCGATAACCCCTGTTATCGCTACTTTCCTTACGCCTGCTTCAGGACTGATTTAGCCATGATATCCTATGGAAGGAGGATATCATGGCTAAGTTTGTGAGTCCCTATCAGCAAGCTAACGCCACACTACGTGAGATTATCGCTGGGTTTCCAGCAATAATCTCACGTTAGGCAGTTAGCGTGAGGATTTTTATCGCTGAGGAGATAAGCGTTGCTAAGAGCACGCTATCTCAGCGATAAAAATCCACGTTACCCGGCGATAATTATCCTCACGCTAAGAGCGCTGAGCGATAATTATCGCCGGGTGTTGCTGATATGCCCCTTAGGCCTCTTTCTATGTGTGGTGCAAATACATAACACACAGAAAGAAGAAATAATGAGGAGAAATAAACATATTTCTCCTTGTTATACCTGTCTGCGGCAGGCATACGGATTTTACACAATAACTGCTTTACAAACCTTAGGAAGTCTGGAATTGCGTGAAATCCATCAGTGGATACACAGGAACGCCCATGCCCCACCCATGAAATGCCTATCACTTAAAAATGCAAGGCAATTCAGCACAAGTTCCTGCGTTGCATTTAATTTCTTTGCAAAGGCAAATTAGGCCATGCGTGGTGGTTTTGTAAATCCCAAATAAGCATTTGCATTACCCTACGTTGCCTGCGCAATGCAAGAGTGACACAAAGTCTTAGTATTTCTGGGCCTGCTCAATGTTTCCCCGTGTGTTGGGATCCTGGTAAGAAAGGATGAATCGCCCAGCTGCGTGATGTTTTGCATACCCAGTTGCAGCAGATAGCAATCTCTATTTTTTTTAAATGTTATAGCCTTGATGACAAGTAACAGCCAAGCCCAGTGAAATGTGCTTATTTTTTTTAGTCATGTCTATGTCTTTCTAAATCATGTTTCTCCTGATAAAATCCCTTCTTATTTGAATATTTGGGCTGAAGCATATTGACATAGAGATTTGAGCTACTTTTGCCATTTTCCTCGCCTGCTTACTGATGTATGGATGACAGGGTGTTGCTGTATTATCATACTAATCACAAACATTTCCAGCTTTCTGGTTTTCTTTTAAGGAGGAACACGTGTGAGTTACTGGATTTCACGATAATATCTATCAAAATGAGAGATTGATTTACATTTTTTGCATTTGCAAAAACAGTGAAATTTAATATGTATTTACATTTTTTTTTCTTTCACAGACCTCATAATTTGCAGTTTTACACTTTGTCGGGTTTCTGCGTTCTCTGTTGCAAACAGGGATAAGAAAATGCACCCTACATTTAGTGTCAGGCATGCATTTACCGTTTTGATTTGTAGTTTTATTTTTGAAACAACCTTATGGATTCTGTCAGCGTGCCCTTGTTTAGATCCTTATATCAAATAGTCTGTCGTGGGCACAATGATAAATTCTACTGATTTGATAAATGTCTATGCAAGTTCAACCTCGATCTGTGCCTAGAGGCTGGACATTTTATAGACCACTTGGATGCACTTGGTACAGTTAATTGAGTAATCTTCAGACAACTATATTAGTCATAATGAGCTGCTATCACGATTTTCTTTCAATAAGATGCATTCCTCATAGCTCGTTGTATATTGAGGGGATATTTACAATAACTGGCGCATCCCTGCATATCAGCAGGGATGCGCCAGTTATTGTGCGCCACAGCTCCGCCAACATGGATGCGCCGCATCTACAATGCGGCGCACCATGGGGCAAAAACGGCACAGATGCGTGACGCATCTGTGCCGTAAAAGTGGCGCATTGCTGGAGTTGCGTCGCAAGCACGACGCAGCTCCAGCAATGCTCTGGGGGGCCCTATCTTGTTAATGCTGCGTTAATCCTTACGCCTGCTTCAGACAGGCGCAGGGTTTTGACGCAGCATGGGCCTAAAAGTGACTGAGTGAAATCTTGTAGATTTTACTCAGCCACTTTTAGGAGGCGTTCCTGAGCCGGAACGCCCCCCCCCCCCCCCTCCCTGCGCAGGAACTCCTACATGTGGCGCAGGGCTTTACAACGTGACGCATCTCCCAGATGCGTCACGTTGTAAGTACCCTGCACCATGCCGCAGGATTTGCGCCGCCGCTGCATTACAAAACTGACGCAACGGCGGCGTAAATGAGGCACAAGGGGCTTGTAAATCTGCCCCTAGATTTTTAAGTTCTTGTTGGCCATTACCTAGTTGCTATAGTATGTCCCTCCTTCATTAAAAGTCTAGGCAGAGACGTCTCTTGCAGTCTCTCATAGCTTGCAAGACCTATTCGAGAGGAACAATGCACTCAGCTCCTGTCAGCCATTGATTGTAATTCAAGATATTGTGTACTCATCTGTTGATCAAAGTTGTCCTTCATAAGTACGTATTGAGTTTGGTCATTGCTGTGAGGCAGACGGCCACTTCATCGATACTGAGGCAAGTCGACACAGGGAGGGGCAAGCTCTTTTCGTGAGCCCTTTGTGTTGTGCACCTATTTGCTGATTTGATAACATAACGTTGACAACAAAGTGTCCGGCAGCTTTAACCCCTTCAGTGCCTGCCCCTTTCCCCGCCCTGTGCCGGCCGTTGTATTAGCGGGCGGGGTCTATGACGAGCTGGACTCGTCATGGGCACAGCGCCACCGCGGCCCATGACGAGTCCAGCTCGTCATGGGCACTGAAGGGGTTAAGTTATTTTCCATAATAACAATAATTTATGTTGTTGTTTTTCCGCTCATGTCTTCATTTCACTTAACCTTCTTTACTCTGCAACTAGTTTCTTTGCGCTTCTGTGTGCAGTTATGTGATTGAACTGTAACATGCGAATGTTACACGATGACACATTAATATATATGACTATGATGGTATATTTTAAGCACTTTTACGGCATTTCATATTTTAAAAAATTGGCTAAGGGCAAGAGATTTATTAGAGAGTGTGGAAATTGGGATTCACTATATGATTCATGAGTTCCAAGAGATGCAGCTGGGAGCCATTGGCGTTGCTGGGAGTGCTCCTCCAGTGCACGCTGTTACAGTCTTACATGTCTAATAGCCTGTGCATGACTGCTTTGATACTGTTCATGTATGTCCATCTGGGTAATCAGTTTAGGTCCTCAGGAACCTGACTGAATACAAGGACCTCAGGTCCTTGATTGAATAAACACACATATGTAAAAAGATACAACAGTCAAGGAACCGGAAGTATGAACCAGCACTCTATTTCATTTACATGCACTATTTTGGCAAAATATTATAAAAGCACTTTGCTGTGAAAAAACTCTAGGGTACATGTCCATGAGCAAAACATGCGTTAGCGGGTTTGTCATTTGTTTCTCCTGTTGTGAAGACCAATCTTATGCACTCAAATATGTGAAATAAAGAGAACCACTTTTTTGACCTCATATCATTCATCACTTCAACTGGAAAGTTCTAAAGACTCTTTTACATTTAGTTTATTTATTTACATTCTGTCAATCCCCAGACTCGCACCCAGATGTAGATCACCCAAACACTTACATAGCATTTGCACATCATATACTCCTAAACTCATACACATACCAGTAACTACTACACACCCTCAAACCTCAGAGCATACATGCCAAGTCATGCTCATTATCTGCATTACTCCATGCACCAGCCTTTGTAGACCTCATCACCTATCATACGCTTGACACCCTCTTTATTTAAAAAAGATGGTTCACCTTCAGTTCTCACACATCCTAGACGTCCTTCTTCCTACATGCTATAGAGACATCATCGTCAGCCTTGTTGACACCTTCAAAGTGTTATAGCATGTCACACAGCCAACACAATCCCAAAGCCACATCCTCAACCTTGTCTTCTTAACACCAACAACAATCAGGAAGTGGCCACGCCTGCATCCAAGATGGACGCACATCACTGAAGCTCAGGCCACTGCAGCCTACCAAACATAGTTGCAGGCGGAAGTCCAGTTTTAAATATATTAGCTACTCTATGTATTAGCGCCTCTTCTGATGTCGCTTGCAAGCTGAACGGTGGTGACGGTGCACAACTGGGTGGGGCGGTCCAGGCCCACCTCGGAAACCCCACGACGATAGGGAGCGCAGGTGAACCTGATGAATGGGCTATCGAGCTCTGCTAGGCCCCCCGCTGGATCCTACCCAGCTCATCTTTACGAACCATGTAGGTCAGTGGTGCGCTCCCAGCGTTGCACTACATACCACAGCTCCCGGTGGAGGAGGAGTTGACTGGGGACAGCAGCGCTACTGGCGGCCTTTTTTATCGAGACCCGGGCACCACCTGCTGCTCCATTGCGGGACGACGCTCGGAGCGGAGCTTATCCTGATGTGGCCTAATGAGTTTGCAGTGTGCCCCCATTATGGACCACAGCTTCTGATTGCGTAGGGGTGGACCATGGACTTTGACGCTCTCGGCGGCCTATTGAAATAGAGGCCCAGACATTGACTGATGTGTCATTGCAGGACGGCACTGATGGGTGAGTCCGGCCTGGCCGAATCCGACATTTACTCTGATATTGGTGGCCAAATCAGGTCCCTGGGGCGGGGGGAGGGCTGAGCTGAGGGGTCTGGTTTAGCACTTGGCAGGCCCTTGGACCTCCATTGAGGGCTGTGGAGCATGCAAGGCCCATGCTACATACATTTAAATACATGCGCAGGGATCGTCACAAAGAGCTTTAACTGCATATCCTGGTGGACAACTTCCTTCTTGACTGTCTCACTGGTACAAAATTAGGCCAACCTGCAATTTGAGGGTGGACATTGCTCTGTAGCTTCCTGGGTGCTGACTGTGGTAACCAGTGGGTCAGCCTCCCATACTGCTTAGCTTTGCTGTGCAGGGTTCGTCCTTGACTGGTGCACCAGCTTTCGTGGAGTGAGGAACTGGACTGTTGGCCACGCCCAGAGGGGCCTCCCCAGTTCATTATGGGGCAGGGTGACCCAAAGCAGAGAAAAATTTACTTTTGAGAGGGTCAGTCAGTCAGACACCTTGAGTCAGTGTTTGACATGAAGGAGAGAGGGCCAGATCCTTCCCCCGATATACATCTTATGGGGGCCGGTGCCATCATGGTGGAACTGCGTGCTGGATTCCACACAATGGACGCCAGATTTGATAACTTATCACATCTTGATCACATGGGAGAACAGATTGAGTGACATGGTAATCGTCTAGATGGCGCGGAAGAGTGTATCTCCAACTTGGAGGATGGTTCATCCTCCCTTGTGAATCGCCTGGATAAAATGGAATGCCTACTTAAAACTGTGGGCATTAAAAATGAAGATCTTGAAGTGAGATCATGCAGAAACAATATTCGAATTTCGTCCATAGCTGAGACCACTAACATGGAACAACTACTTACTGAACTGTTTGAACGTCAGAGTTTCACCGACACCTTTATGGTTGAGTGTGCACCATCGTTCGCTTGACCCCAGACCACAGCCAGGGTTGCTTTCTCATTCCATTATTGCATGATTGCTGAATTTTAGAGACAGGGACATTGCTCTACAGCTGGCCAGGGAACATGGCCCACTGAATTACCAGGGCTCCGTCATTTCCTTGTAGCTTGACTTCTCACTCATGATGTGGGAGGCTTGATGCAAGTTTCAAGATGTCGAAGCTCTTCTCCGAAAAAAAGGTATAAAATACGGAATGTTATACCCTGCCAAAGTTCGTGTTGAAATCAATGGAAATGCATGATTCTTCGATATACTGTCTGAGGTATTATCCTTTTACAAAACTTTAAACCTGACAAGGAGTGTTCATCGCAATCTACCCCAGACCACTCACAGGCCACCTTGCAGCCCTCCCATGGTTTGGACCATTCTCCCCCCCATTGATCCTCCTCCTCTGGACTTACCAAATCATGTATCTGCTGGTGCTACGGCACACCTCTTCGAGTCTCCGTCCCCCCACTTTTCACTATGTCTCATTGACTGCCTGTTCCTGTTCATGTTCCGAAATGTTGCCAGCCCTCGTGGTGTATACCAGCCTGTTTTTTTGGGTTTCTGTTTCTTTGTTGGTTTATATGGGATTGACTGAGCAGTTGGTTGCTCTGTGTGGGTGGGCGGGGAGGGTGGCTACTTCACTTGGGTGTTACTGTACAATTTTGTTCTACTCTTTATATTCAGAGACAGCGGCAACCAGATTTACATTTTCCAGACAGAATTACAGTTCACTCACACAGCTGATACACTGAAAGGGCGTACAGAATCAGCAGAACTCACATGTCTCACTTGGAACTTCAGGGGTTTGAATAACTCCAGTAAGGGTAAACAAGTGCTTGTATACCTTAACAGAATTGGAGATAAGATAGTTTTCCTACAGGAAACTCCTCTCCCGCTGCACGACTCCCCCGTTTTTGCTAAATCCTGGTGGGCTCATAGATACTTTTCTAGCTAAAGCACTTATTCACGAGGTGTGTGCACTCTTATTGATAAAAGCGTACCCAACAGTTTATTGCTAGTAATATTGATAACGAGGGTTGATACATTGTATTGTTTGGTCGCATGGTGGACAACAATGTGCTCCTTGTAAATGTCTATGCCCCTAATTTGGACGACCCACATTGTTTCCTTGACCTCTCCTCGACTATGGACAGATTTGATACTTACACTGTACTATTGGGGGGCGTTTTTAATTTTGCACAAAATCCACTCCTAGATTCCACTGGTACCCATGCTATTAGTAAGCCCCAGGCCACACTCAATTTAATTAACTTTAAAGATACCTATTCTTTAAGAGATGTGTGGTGGCATATACACTTGACCGCACCGGCATTAACTTTTTACTATACACCGCATGCTGTATGGACACCTATTGACTACTGGCTGTTATCGGACACTTCCCTGTCCTGATTGAGTGACATCTGACACCTCCCACACACATTGTCAGACCACTCCCCACTCTCGGTGGCCCTCAAGGTCCCAATTGGTTGGAGGAATCGAAAGGAGGTGGTGCTTCCCAGGTACTGCCCTCATGGACGCAGTGCTCTGTTTTGAAATCCATGACTCCATTTTGTAGTACTACAGCTTAAATAGTGGCTCGGTGTCATGCCAGGCAACTTTGTGGGATGCCTTCAAGGCATATATAAGAGGCATATGCATTTCGAAACATGCTGGTGTCCTTGGGGATATAAGAAACAACGTAGCACGCATAGAAGTGGACTTGGCGAGATTAGATTCCCTTAATATGTAACACCCTGACAACTCTCTCTTACTAAAACGCACCCAACTTCTTGACGAATTCTGATCATTAGCCGATAGAGAAGTTTCCTATCTTGGCAGGTATGCTCGGGCCTGGTGTTTTGTAAGGGGGAGCTCCCTGGACGCACCCTGGCGCTTCTACTATGCCCCCATCGAGGTCCGGACTACATAGTAGAGCTTCTGCTGGATAATGGCAGCCGGGTTACCATGAACACCACCATTGCTGATACTTTACTACGTTACTATGAATGACTGTACTCCCTTAATATTACAAGTGATGAGGATAATAGAAGGGCCTACCTCAAATAAAGCGCAATGGTGTGGATGACAGACACGCAGCATCAGTTCTTGAGTGAACCCTTTTCGGCAGAAGAAGTGGCACAAGCTATGGGTGGCTGTAAAGCCCCTGCTTAGATGGACTAACCAGCATATTTTATAAAACTTACAAGCCCATTCTCATCCCCCATCTACTAGACATGTACACAAAGGCCTTGGAGGATGGGGTGCTGCGCCCCTGCCTGCCAGAGGTGGTGATCACTCTCCTGCTCAGGCCTGGCAAGAACCCTCATCACTGTGCTTCATATAGGCCGATCTCTTTATTAAACTTTGATAATAACATTTTGGCTAAATTAATTTCTACCGACTTGCCGTTACTGGTAGACCAAATCATTTCCCCAGTCCAATCAGGGGTTGTCCCCCACAAGTCCAGATCCCACAATTAACGTACAGTGTTTGCTGTATTAAACCAAGTGTCCCTGGTGATCCCAGAGGGTGTCGCACTTTTGGATGCCGAGAAGGCCTTCAACTCCTGGGGTGGCCTTTCCTCTGTGTGGTTTTGGAGAAGCTCTGCCTGCCTAAAGGCTTTAGTGCATAAATTGCTCTCCTTTATTCCCTACCTGTAGCTCGATTGCGGGTAACTGGATCTATAATACATCAACTCAGGGTCGCTAGGGGTACTCGACAGGGATGCCCCCTGTCATCTCTAATTTTTATTATTGCAATGGATCCTCTGGTCCGTCACATGCATCAGGGTCTTCGTTTCAGACCAGGCCCCCTACTCATTTCATTGTATGCTGATGATATTTTATTATTTCTTCATCAGCCAACCACCAACCTTACTCCAGTTCCCGTGAAATTTCCTGATTTGGGAAATTCTCTTTTCTCTATTTTCAGGCCTTCAGATAAACTGGGAAAAATCAGAAGTGTTTCCTCTGACAGACATTACACTGACGGTGAAGGGCAGATTTTCTCTACAGTAGTGAGGTGACTCCACTAAATATCTTGGTGCAATACTTCATCGAAATAAAGAACAAGCCATCTGCTTAAATCACGGGCCCGACGTCAACAGACTCTCGACCCAAATCAAGCGGTGGATATGGGTCCCGCTTTCAATGGCTGGCCGAATAGCTATTATTAAAATGTTGTGTTTCCCAGTTTTCTGTATCTTTTTCTAAATATTACAGTCCCTCTAACAAACACATATTTCTGTAACCTTAGAAGTTTACTACTGCATCTTGTCTGGGCAGGCTGACGCCCCAGGATTCAATTGGACACAATGGTTCTTCCCTATGACAGGGCGTGTTTGGAGTGCCGGACTTTCAACTCTACTATCTAGTCACGCAGGGACAATTTGCATCCTATTGGTTCCACCCGGATTCTAGGCTCGAAAGGGACCCAGCTGCCGACCTTTCGCTATCCGCCTTTTTGCCTAGTGACCTTAAACTCGACACCAATATAAAAACACTCTCCACTACATGCTGGGCATGGTGGAAACTCAGTCATAAGCTAGGTACCGGTCCATTATATTTCCCTCTACTGCCTTTTACCAACAATCAATAGGTCTCTCAGGCCACACCAATGGATCTTTTTATCTAACGCCGGCTTCAGACCACTTTTTGCGCATGCATCCCCTCTTAACCCATATCCCCCAATGACTTCCCGCATTTGACTCTTTTGCCCTCTACCTCAGACAGGAGTAGACTGGTTTCTACGCTATACAAATCTTTGGCTTTACTGTTGCACACAGACTAAACTCGTTTCCTCCAATCACCGCCACAAACTCCTCCATTTTAAATTTCTGCATAGGACATGTCACCCCAACTGCACTTGCGAAAATAGATCCTACCAGATCTTCTGACTGTCTGAAGTGTAATGCACCCGACTTTGCACACCTCACATGGACTTGCCCACAAATTGAGGCTTACTGGACTGCGATCTTCGAACGCCTTTCCTTAATGGTTAACATGACACTATATCCAAACCCTCTTATGGCACTGTTAGGCTATGTGCAGATGTCTCCAATCGACTTGGCAATTTACAGCCATCACATTGCTTTTAGCCACTACATTGGGGGGAACATTGGGGGAAGAAAATCTACCCTACCAATAAGCTGTATCTTAGCAGTCTGATTCATTGTGATTTAACCAGTGAAATATATGCAACATTACTTCCACTCACCTCTCATCTGATGGAAATTTGGCAGCCACTTCGGGATTATTTGTTAACCATGGACTCAGACTCTTCCCTTTGATCATTATTTCAATAACCTACTACACTCCTCACCGTGATATTGGTACAAATGTGTTCTGCTTGATGTTACTAAACTATATACCATCCTTGAATGCTTTGCCTGGATAATAATTAGGGCTCCCGGTTTTCCGTTTAAACGGATTTTTACATATAAATACAGATGGAAAACAAGTTTTCCTTTGTCTGTATATATATGTAAAAACAGGAAAGCACTAGTATATTTTGCGGCACTGCCGTGCTCCAGCAGGGAGTTGAAAAACAGGATGGTATGGTGATTGCTCACAGAGCAATTGCCTCTGGTGTTATCAGTATTTAAACAAAGCCTTGTTAACAAGTGAATGGTCTTTTAAAGACCTGTGAAGTTCTCGGGTGTGGCTGGCAGCACAAAAACTGTCGGTGTATGCCCGGGAAGCTGTCTCAGCCCGGGCTGCCACACACGTCGTAGGGGAGAGGTATTGTGAAAAGAGAGAGGTCGCCATGCCTAAGACATGCTGCGAAGCCTGCATTCAGCCTCATAGGGAGTTTTGAAAAAACAGATGTTTAATTAGTTACAGGTCCGGTGACATTATGACAGACATATGTTATGTTATATCCATTTATAGCGTGCTCTGCTACTCGAGAGTGTCCCTGCGCGATGCCAGAGGGGTGCAAGACGAAGCTATCAGGCAAAGAAATTAGTTTTAAGTTTCCTTTTGAACACAGCTGGGTCCTTGATGGACCGCAGGGCAAGGGGGAGGGCATGCCAGGCCACACTTGCCTTCACCACAAGAGAGCTGCCCCCTAGCCTCTGGAACTTGAAGCGCGGGACCCGAGCAAAACTAAGGCACAAGGATCGAAGGGCTCGCGAAGGAACGTAAAAAGAGAAGCGCCTCTGAAGATAAAGGGGGCCATAACCATGGAGAGCACGATGGGCCAGAACCAGAGATTTAAACTTGACCCTGTCCGCCAAAGGCAGCCAATGAAGAGAGCGCAATTGGAGAGCCGCAATATTCCTCGCCGAAATGCCCAAAAGTAATCTGGCTGCCATATTCTGAACCACCTGTAGCTTTTTAATCAGGTAGCCAGGGGTGCCAGCATAGAGGGCATTGGCATAATCTAAACGTGACAACATCAAAGCACACATGACAGTTTCTCTTGCCGCCTGCGGGAGGAGTGGAAAAAAGTTCCTAAGAGTCTTAAGAAGGCCGAAACAGCAGCCAGCCAGTTTCATAATGTGTGTTGAGAAAGAAAGACTCTCATCGAACCACACTCCCAGATTTTTAGCGGGCTGTCCGGAGGAAAGGGGCAGTAGAGAGTCGGGTGGCCTCAGCTGCTCTCGGAAATCAGCAGGAAACTTACCAAAGAGCAGAATCTCAGATTTTTGTTCATTGCACTTAAGCTGTGCATCCGCTAACCATTTAAGAATGGAAACTAGGCACTGTTGCGCCACTGAGACGGAATCAGATGCTTTGTCCCAGGTAAACAACAACTGGGTATCATCCGCATAGGTCATCACCTTAGCCCCAAGCTCCTCTGCCGGATATATCCGTGGCGTAACATAAATGTTAAAGAGGAGAGGGCTAAGGGAGGAACCCTGCGGGACTCCAGTAGTTACCAGCTGAGGGGAGGAGGAGAAAGGAGGGAGCCAAATCTGCTCAACCCGTTCCTCCAGGAAAGACCTAAGCCAGCCCCAAACAGCTCCCGACACACCAATCTCATAGCGACATAGCGTTCTTTTCCTCCGTACTCCAGTTCCCATATCCAAATTATCCAAAAAGAAAATATGTTTTTTTAAGTGCCCTTTACAATAGATTAACTGAGTTTCATCAGGGGTGGTATGGAGCCGAAGTGACTTGCCCAGGAGCACGGAAATACGGCCTAGTTGGGAAGCCGGGATTAGTACCAAAGTCTCTTGTTTTTACTGTGAAGAGGTGTTCTGAGGGAAGGACACCCCTAGCTATCATTATCATTCTGTTCTCGGTACTTGTCCCAAGTATGAATGCTGATCCCTCTAGGTGCTTATGCTATGACACCCTTACCTATGTACAGAAGACATTATGCAGTTAGCCCAGATATGCTCTTTTTAGACCTGGCTTAACAGTGACCCAATTATATACCTATTGTTACCAAATATTTAAAATCTAGACAGAGTGGGGTCTGGCTGCTCACAGAAGACCATTTCCTTCTCACCTCCGGCCATAGGCTGTTATTTTGTATTATTCGACCGCCTATAGATCACTTGCATTGCAGTGCAGGACTGTATTACATCTCAAATGCACACTGAACCATTACATACAATTATTTATCTCATATATACTTTGTCTAGAAAAGCTCATACAGTTTCCCCAATTTTTTCCCCACACTACAGCAGGATTTATTAATGTTTTATTGAGCGTACCGTTTCAGTTTAGTTAATTAAGTTGGATATTATGCCGACATGGCAAAACAAACTTAAAATTACAATTATACGGCCTATATAATTTTTAAATTGATACATTTGTAAATAAGTAAACAAGAAATAAAGTCCCATGAACTGCCCCCCCACACACACCTGTTGGTGATAGCTTCTCAAGAAAAGTCGTTTTCAATGCACCAACGAAAATAGTAAAATTTGCCCCACCCCCTCACAAACACACTTCTTGTCAATTTAAATAAATGTGGAAAAATACTAGCTGCAGCGTCGTCTTTTACTTGTGGGAAAAATAAATGTGGATAAATACAGATGAAATGCCCAAAAAATAAATATGGATAAATACAGACGGAAATGGCAAAAAAATAAATACTATAAAACCGGGAGCCCTAATTATAATGTACGTTTATGTACTGCTCTCTTGTTGTCTGCTTACTCTCTCTGATGTTATACATTAATCTGATGTACCATTGCCCATATGTATGGGCTTGACAATATGGTTTTCTTTTTTTGCTATTTGTTTTACTTAATTTGGAAAATGTATAAATAAAGTTTTAAAAACGAAAAACACCAACAGCACCTTGGATGACAGGTCCTCTATACATAATGGCAAACCATTTCATATCTAGGTAGAACCCCTGAGGGTATTTTGTGGGTATAAAAGAGCCACATCTTTGCTGGGGAACCAGAGGAGAAGCTTTCACCCTGACACAAGACGCTGAGGTCCCGGCCTGCAGAAGCTCCAGCACGCAGTGGTCTGACATCCCTTGCGGGGAGTCCAAATCAAGACCAAGACGGAATCCTTCATTCTTTCCCAACATGTAATGAGGTTGGCTCTTTCCTAGGGGATTCTTGGTTTTACACCCACATGCATGCTAGGTACACTAAGGTACACTTAAATAGGGTTTGCATCGTAGGAGTATGCTAGATTACTGCCATGTATCGATATGCCTGCATATATTTACTATTTTAGCACCATGGTAGAATTTTACCTTTTATTTACTCTGTTGATGCTGGTAATCTTATATATCTGCTTCTGTCTAATGATTGTTGCAGCAAACATGTTTTATATTAGAATGACACTGGTTCACTGAATGCTTATTGAAAATGTCCCCATCATTTATTTTGTGTATCTCTGTGAGACTAAGTGAGCACGACTGAGCAAAAAGTACTACACTGTTTCCACGATCCCTGAATGCTCAAGGGTTGTCATGTTCGATAGTTACCAGAAACTATTCGCTACTTGGTAAGGTTAGGGGGCTTATGGTGGCACTGTGAACTTGCTGGTCTAAAGGCTAACGTATCCTTTGGGGGTTTCTGGAATCAGTCTGGACACCAATCCCTTAGTTTATGTTGTCTAAGCGCGCAGATCCTATGTATTATTAGGAACTACACGACACTTTGACATTCCTATGTCCCTGCTCAGCGTCCTATCAACAAACCAAGGTCAACATAAAAGGGAACCCCAAACCATCAGATCCTTCAAAGACTTCTCCTTAGACAACCTTATGCTTGAACTCATCTCTCACCCTATCAACTCCATATACAACAGCAAAACGTTTCTACAAATTCAGCACTTTTTTGGGAAACAATGCAAACGTCCACACCCGAATTCAAACCCATAAGTGTGTGCCAAAGCCTTCAGCACCCTGGTAATTTAATTACCTTTGCTTACAATAAACAATCAATCAGTAAAAAGGAAAGAAATTGGAAGAAAAACAGAACTCCTAGTCACTTTATGCTAGTGAAGTCCCTCTACATAACATGTAGACAACTCATCACATCAGTCAAAGCAAAGTACTATATCAACACCATGAAGGAAATCACCAACAGAGAAGATGAATGCTTTTCAAGACAATCAAACACTGCATCAACACCCTGCCAGACCGGTCTATTTCTCACTTTACAGAAAAGTGCAAAGCCATCAACCTCTTCTTTAGTGCAAAAATACAGTATATCCACCAGCAAATTGACAACACCAAACCTATAGAAACCTGTAGTGATCAGCATTCAAATCCCTATCGCTCGGAGATCTCACAAATATTCTCAAATCCCTCAGGTGTTGCAATTTCACTCCTACTCACTATTGTCAATGCCTCCTTCACTAAATCAAACACTGCATCAACACCCTGCCAGGCCTGTCTATTTCTCACTTTACAGAAAAGTGCAATGCCATCAACCTCTTCTTTAGTGCAAAAATACAGTATATCCACCAGCAAATTGACAACACAAAACCTGTAGAAGCCTGTAGTGATCAGCATTCAAATCCCTATCGCTCGAGATCTCATAAATATACTCAAATCCCTCAGGTGTTGCAATTTCACTCCTACTCACTATTGTCAATGGCTTCTTCACTAAAGTCATCTTCCCGGAAGCTCTCAAGAAAGGCCAATTCCTCACACTCCTAAATAAACCTTTACTGAATCCTGGTGACCTCGCCAAATACCACCTCATCACTCACCAACCATATATATGTAGGTCTGGATGACTGTGTCAGAACGATGGAAAAACTAGTTTTGGCAAATCGAGCAAAGAGCGTGAGAGATTTATTGTTTAGTTGCTATGGAAAGGAGCATCCTATTTGATGGTTGAGTGAGATAAATAGTAACCACACATTGGTCTAAGTTAGAGGCATGTATGGAAACACTCTAAATAAAATGAATAAATAAATAAAATAAAATCAAAAAAAGAGTAATTGGCAAAGACAGGGTCTAAAATATGCCACGCATTATGATTTCGAGAGGTTGCTAATTGTTGAAAGCCCAAGACTCCACTCCTGGGGCTCCAGCAGATGTGTCGTGTCAGAAAAGTTATAATTTTCCAGGTGGAAGTTTAGATCATCTAATGTAGAAGATTTGGGTGTTTTAAATACTTTATGGGTCAGTAACTCTGTGATCTCCTAATAGAAGCTCGCTCAAGGTCCGGGAGGAAGATAGACCAAGGCTCCTGACAAGGGTGCAGCTGAATCAAATTTTAATGAGAAGAGCAGAATTTCTGCTGAGGTACAACTTTTGGTGTCCAAGGTTGACCATGAAATGCTGTGTTACCTCTTATTCTGTTTGGCCAATCCTGCTGGGCAATATTATAGACTTTGGGGATCGGTAAAGAGGAATCTCAAAGCCAGGTCTCGGTTAAAAAGTGAACATCTGGTTTGGGGAACAACCTTTACAACGCAACTTTTACAACGCACTACCATTACAACGCATTTTTTACAACGCATAATCCATTACAACGCATGATATTACAACGCATGACACTACAACGCATTTTTAAAAACTACCTTCACAACGCATTCCATTACAACGCATACTACCATTACAACTCATACCATTACAACGCATAATATTACACTATACTATCCAACACTTACCCTACTGATGCACCCCCTGGAGTTAGAATAGTAATTTTTACCCCTATACTATCCAACACTTACCCTACTGATGCACCCCCTGGAGTTAGAATAGTAATTTTTACCCCTATACTATCCAACACTTACCCTACTGATGCACCCCCTGGAGTTAGAATAGTAATTTTTACCCCTATACTATCCAACACTTACCCTACTGATGCACCCCCTGGAGTTAGAATAGTAATTTTTACCCCTATACTATCCAACACTTACCCTACTGATGCACCCCCTGGAGTTAGAATAGTAATTTTTACCCCTATACTATCCAACACTTTCCCTACTGATGCACCCCCTGGAGTTAGAATAGTAATTTTTACCCCTATACTATCCAACACTTACCCTACTGATGCACCCCCTGGAGTTAGAATAGTAATTTTTACCCCTATACTATCCAACACTTTCCCTACTGTTGCACCCCCTGGAGTTAGAATAGTAATTTTTACCCCTACACTATCCAACACTTACCCTACTGTTGCACCCCTTGGAGTTAGAATAGTAATTTTTACCCCTACACTATCCAACACTTACCCTACTGTTGCACCCCCTGGAGTTAGAATAGTAATTTTTACCCCTACACTATCCAACACTTACCCTACTGTTGCACCCCCTGGAGTTGGAATAGTAATTTTTACCCCTATACTATCTAATACTTACCTTAAATGTAATTTAATATTATGCGTTGTAATGGTATGCGTTGTAAAGGTAGTATGCGTTGTAACGGTAGTGCGTTGTAAAGGTATTTTTTAAAAATGCGTTGTAGTGTCATGCGTTGTAATGTCATGCGTTGTAATGGATTATGCGTTGTAAAAAATGCGTTGTAAGTGCATGCGTTGTAATAGTGTGCGTTGTAACGTCATACATCCATCTGGTTTACAGGTTTTAATGAAAATTAACATTTCTATACGATTTTTAGGCAATGTTCTTATATTAATAAGAAAATGTTTGGCCATTATATGGTATTCGTAACTGGGCTCTTCTTTAGTATTAGGACTGTAGAGATTGGCTATGGTGTCTATATGACAAAGGGGAGCGGCCATGAAAAAGTGGTAATGAGAGCAGAGAAAGCTGGATGTGGGCTCTGTATCCAGGCCAAGGGAGGTGCAATTCTTACCTTTATTTTGAAGTGACCCAAGACCATTGCTGACAAAGGTAAACTGCCCATGTTTGATCAAAGAAGACTCAGAGTCAAATGCGCTAGGTGCAGTCTGGGAGAGGACACGCACAGATGGATTTGCATTTGGGGCACCTTTAAAAGTTTTATATTGTGCTGCATATTCCTTTTTGCTACTTCAGAGTAGAGAATGTGCTTGCCATTAATTGGTATACCATGCCTTTTCTCCTTTCCTGTAACTCACCATATTCCTTTTGCTCACGTTTTTCCCCCCACATTGTGGTACATTCTTATAATAATAATAATAATAATAATATCATTTGTAGAACGCAGACTGTTACCTCAAGCAGAGGTGTCCCGGCCCAACGCGGTCACTGCAGGTGAGGAAGGTCCAACAGAGGTGTTAGCATGGGCTGAAGAGCCAAGTCTTCAAGGTCTTTCTGAACTCACGTTCGGACTTGATTAGGCGCATATGGGAAGGCAGGGAGTTCCACAGTCTGGCCGTCCCCACTGTGAAAGATCTGCCTCCCTTATGGGACTTAGCATAACAAGGTACACAGAGCAGGTGCTGTGAGTTGGATCTCAGAGTGCGTTTTTGTTGATACATGCAAAGCCTACGCTTAAGATATCCCAGTCCGCTATCTTGCAAAGCGCGAAAAGCCAAAGTCAGGGACTTGAACTCTATCTTTTTAGCTACAGGTAGGCAGTGAAGTTGTCTGATGTGCGGAGAGATGTGGTGACGGAACGTAACCTAACAAATTGGTCTCGCAGCCGCATTCTGTACCCTCTGTAATCTATTGATCAGATAGGAAGGCAGCCCCAGGTAAAGACAGTTTGCGAAGACCAGCTGAGATTTCACAGTAGCGTGGACTATGACCCTTCGGCTACCCCCCAGCAATAGATGCAAGAATTTCCTTAAACTTCTCAACTTCCCAAAGCATGAGGCTGATATATGATGGACTTGGGCCGAGAAAGAGAGGTCCGTATCGCATTTGATGCCCAGGTTTTTTGCCGTATTTGCTGGTAAAGTTGGCGATCCCATTTCTACTGGCCACCGAAGTCCAGCGGGGGAGGAGATCCCTGGCTGAAGAACAAGACCTCCATCTTGACCGCATTACGTTTTAAGCTGTTATTATTCATCCTGCGTGAAATGTCCTTCAGACACTCCTTAAATCTAGTAAAAGAATCAGCAGAGTGATCCTTAAAAGAAAACACCAACTGGGTGTCATCTGCATAGGAGACTGCCTTCACTTCCCAAAAAGCAGTGAGAGAGAAAAGTGGCACCAGATAGGTGTTGAAGAGCAATGGATTCAAGGCTGAGCCCTGAGGCACCCCGCACCACAGTGGCTTAGGTTCCAATTGATGGGGTTGGAGAAAGACCCTTTGGGAGCGGTCTTTAAGGTAAGACTGGATCCAGGAGAGTACTACACCCCGCAAGCCCAGCTACTTCAGTCTGTCCAGTAGGATTGGGTGGGCAACTGTGTTGAATGCTGCGGACAGATCTAAAAGGACCAGCATCACTGACGCCCCTGCGTCTACAGTCATTCTGACAGAATCTGCCACCTCCACCAGTGCAGTCTCGGTGCTAAATCCTGAACGGAAACCAGACTGAGTATCATGCAGGATGTCATGACCTTCTATGAAATTGGCGAGTTGGCGTTGCAGCAGTTTTTCCAGCATCTTCACGGGTGTTGGCTGTGGTGAGATTGGGCAGTAATTGCTAAACTCAGTCGGGTCCGCGTTTGGCTTTTTTAATAGGGGCAGTAGCAGAGCATGCTTCCAAATATCAGGGAAAATGCCGGTGGTAAGCGAGGTATTCCAAATGTGATTTAAAACATTCTTCCATTTCAGAATGTTGGTATATGATGAGCTCTTGGCTCAGTGAGAGCCAGGAGATGGACTAGAGAAGTTCTGCATTCACTCACCTGACGTTGCGTAGTCCCTTCACAACATCGTAGTTACAAATATGGATCCAAACGTTCAAGTGTCGTGGAGTCTAATTAGAAGGTAAGAGCTCATCCAATGGTTAAATTGTAAATCTGTTTTCAGTGGCATCCTGAAGTGCATATTCTTCGGTAGAGCCTTCAGGTGAGGGCTAAAACCATTAGGGAGTAACTTATGGAAACGTGTTATTAAGGCTTCCTGGACAAGCTATAGTTCGTCTCGAGTCAGATTCAGGATGCTGGTGTGGTTTTGTTTGACCTTCTTTTATTTTCTAAGATGTCTCTTAAAAACCAACTAGGCTGGTAGAGTATACATTAGTTGTTATATATTTTTTTTAGGTGCCTGAAGTTCAGGGCTATGTCAATTATAGTGTGACCTTCAGTGTCTAACTGTATGGTGATGGTCATTTTCTGAAACATGTCACCCTTGCTTCCAGTTAATCCATAAAGAGGAAGAGATCTGATTTTCTCATGTCTGACTTGTCTGACTTGATTCTAGGGTAATTGTCCAATGAGCGAATCAAGAAATGCTCTTATGAGTTCAAACTTAAATCTTTTCTTATCAATCTTGAACATCAATGATGATGAGAGAGTAATAGTGAAGCTCTCTAGACCTGCTCTCTGAATTTTTATTTTCATATCTCTTCCATCGTTAGCAGGTCCCAGTAGTGTCTGTTGCATTCTCTGAAGCTGGTGATGCAGCATTTCTTTATAGAAGACACTATGGCAGGCTTCTCAACTGGCAGGTTCTGATGGGGATTCCTGGATGCCTGTATGTTATTACTGACCATTTTGTGGGGCCGGTCCTCATTATGGACGGAACATTCTCAGCGAGTAAAGTTGTCTATGGGTGGTGCATCTTGTAAAATGTAAGGACCACGGGGTAACTTATGATGTTTTTGTCACAGAATGTTCACAATGATGTTCTGTGAATGTCACCCTGCTGGAGAGGCAGGTTGACAATTCCCAAAAAGTGTCAGTGGAGTGGTAAATAATAATTGTTTCATTGATTACTGTTTTCAGTAATTAACTTTAGTGCTGTTATTGACTTCCCATAGTCCTGAAAGATAGCTGTGTGCACTTGTAGCAATTGCTGTATGATTAGTGATGGATGCATGCTAACACTCCAAATGTATTAATGAAACGATTCTCTTGTCTAAAATGTCCCCCTTGTTTTTTTCCTATGTGATCCCTTGTTGCTCTGTGAACTCTTTAAATCCATTGAAACCTTAAACCTACTTGCAATATGTCTTATAATAGTCTCCTGAGATTAGAGTCCTCAGCAATCCATTTGCTCTGTCATCTAGCTGCTTTCAAGAGATATGCACAAAGTCGTGTAAGCATGATGACTGCAGGTGACTGACATGAGTCTTTGGGTTAGGGTGGGGGGAGAAGGACAGGGAAGCCTAGAAGAAGAAAATAGCCTGGCCTGACTCAGGACCCCATGATTGCAGCCCACGTGTATGGTGGACATTCCTTTGGTGAACCAGGTGCAGTGGCGGTCGCTCACCTACAGGCATATCAGTTGCAGCAGTCAGGCTGGTGCTCCATTGTCCAGGTGATGCAGAAGTTTGCAATAGCCTTCACTCATTGCCAAGGGTCAGCAGTAGTTGGAATTATCATGGCAGCAGCTGTGGGATCTGAGGACACCAAGGCACCTAAAAAATGTGCCATGTGCCCTCTTGTCCTAGTTTGGGGGGATCAGCTGTGAGCTGACAGGAAGCATCTTGGTCTGTCCATCGCACAATGGTGCCAGTCTTGCAAAAGATACACAGGGAAAGATGGCAAATCTCCAGCAACCTTTGGAACCCTGTCTCTCGGTCTGGAGTGTGGTCAGCCCCAGTGGCCAATGGCTGGGCTGATGAGTGGGTGGTAGGACAGGGAGAGTGCCGGCAGTAGATTTGCCACTGAACTCTCCATGAGGGGGCACCAACCTCTCTACCATCTGAATAAGTGTTTTTTAAGGACTGCTATATTATGCAAAATAAATTGTCTCTTTTAAATTTCAATGCAACAGCCATTAGGCTGGAATAAAAATGATCTGTTTTACTTGTAGTGCTTGCTGCCACAGGATTATTTTTTCATTACAATGTACATAAAAGATGTCAGTATTATCCAAATTGGTCCTTGATTGAGCCACGGCCCATGCAGGTAAGAGCGGTGGGACCGGGTGGGGGTGATTTCATCAGATGACGCCATGGGAAAATTAAATAAATAATTAATTTTCCCTCGTCGTTGTCTGTCGAAATCCCCCCAACACGGCCCACCACTCTTACCTGCAAGGGCCGCGGCTGCCCTGATTACAAGTATTCTAGCATTCCATGTAGAGATTCTGTGTCTCCGGAATTACTGTTGCCGACCCTGAATCTGTACCAATATGAGTGAAAGACATCGAAATGGGGAATAACTGCATGAACCCACAACTACCGTGAACAATTCTGCACAGCAGGGGGGATTCACCAGACATTTACAACTGGGTCTGAGCATGTAGTAAATGCACAATGTGTGGGTCTTACAATACAGTAAATGTCCTGTACAAGGTGAGGGAAGATGGAGGGCAGGGAATGGAAAGATGCTGAATGTCAGGAAGCAGCAGTGCATGCTCCCCCATTCCGTAGCTGGGGGTCAGGCGAGTGCTGGGAAAATGAATCCAGGCTGTACTGCATCCATTCCCTATGCAATTTTACGGGACATATTTTCTGACTTGTAAAAATGGGACCCTCACACAGAAAATCCAGATGCGGGAACATCGGACCCCAATAATTGCGTGGAGTTGATTTCCAGTTGGGCATTCCACTGTAATGGCAGGTTCATTAATCCATAGTGTCCTCTTAGTTTCTAAGGAACTATGCAATCATATGGAGTTGCACAGTGACAAAGAGGAGAACAGTTTAATGTTGCTTATTTATCTGATTCTGAAAAAAATATTCTGATCTAATTTAAGGAGTGGGTTTGGTTTAATTGACACCATGTATCTATTTACAATTTTCAAAAAGGGCTGGCTATGTTGCATGCCATGAATGTTCAGCTTTTTCTTCTTCTGACTGTCGATCTGCCCATGTTAAACAAGTATCTGGGACACGATAGTTTATGTTAAATTCAGTTCCAGTGGGACCCTCACATTACTTGGACCAGTGCCATTTCAGCTGCTGCACGGATGATAGCAACTCTCCTTTCCTATGTTATTGCTTGAGAGTGAATGATTGCCCATCTGTATATTGCCTGCAGTTTCATGTGTACCTGTGACGTTGAGAGGTGTGCCTGCATATCTGTGTTTTGTGTGCCAGAGGTGGTGTTTGTCAGTTCCCCACAACGGAGGGAATCTTGTTATAATCTTACCTCACTTCCTCTCAGCTCACTCCAGACACATATTAGATATCACAAATTATTCCAGATCTATTTTGGGTGCCAGGCTGCAATTCCATTATTAGTGTCGCTTTTTTAATTTCTTCATTTCGTCATCTGAGCCTCTTTTTTGCATTTTATAATATTCGCCATCATATTTCAGTCAAATCGAGAAAGAAATCACTTTATGTGGTGCATCTTGTTTATAATAAATGTGATTGAAGTTACACAGCAACATGTAATGCTGTGTTCGGATGTCACCTGCTAGAACTAGCCCTATTTTGGGCATAATGATAATTAGTATGCACAAGATAAAAAGATAAAGCACCAAGTAAAATGAGAGATAAATACTAAGAATTATTGCTTTGTAAAAAATACACTAATGAGCATATCTAACAGCTGTAGTGGAAAGAATTTGCAAACGCTTGGCACATTTCTTTAAAGTAATAAACAGGAAAACACAACTCTGGACTACAAGAGGGACACGTTGCACTCCATTTTCTGGCACCAGCCTCAATGAGCACTCAGCTAGAGTGGAGCAGAGGGTATTGCCAAAGCTGTCTGTGTTAAGCAAGCTGAAACATGTTGTTCTTTAAAGGCGATGGCCTAGGCCTTTTATTGTAATTACAGATTTGCGTTTGATGAACCAGAACTCAAAGATAAGTGAATAAATGGGAGAAAACAGACTAAGATCTATATTTGTGTGAACATAAACAATATAAAAAATGCACAAAGGGACTTATTAGACAACATCGCTGTACAAGTCTTTAGGGTTGTATCGACAGCTTGTTTTCTGCCTCTGTGCACAGCTGCAGAGAGGGGCTATGGTCCCGTTCTCCATGAAATTACTCCGAGCACACCATACTCGGCAATGTGGTGACTACGGACCTGATTCACAAACGTAAACCTACACTACATTACTGTTTTTCGGTATTCACAAACCACGATTTATTAGTAATTTGATGACTGCAGAGACTCCGCAGTCAGGGAGAACTCTGCACACAAACATTTATTCTCTCGTCTGCTTTTCTCCATGTAGAAAAAACGATTTCACAAGTCTATGTAAATACCTTTAATTTTAATAACTGTGTATTTATTCATGGCAATAATTTAAAGGACGATTTTAGCCATGAAATAAGTATATGAAAGATGTTCCATGTTAATATCGACTCAAAAATATCATCTGTGTCGTCATATAGTGGTCAAAATATGGGGGCAGATTTATGACTTCTGGCGCATCTCTGCTAATCAGCAGAGATGCGCCAGAAGAGTTGCGACGCATCTGCCCACCACGGCGCCACCACTGATGCGCCGCATTTATAATGTGGCGCACCGTGGCACTCGGATGGGCAGATGCGTGACGCATCCCCTGTCGGAAAGGCGGCGTATTGCTGGAGTTGCGTCGCAAGCGCGACGCAGCTCCAGCAAGGCTCGGGGGTGCCCTATCCCCAACATGCTGTGTCAATCCTTACGCCTGCTTCAAGCAGGCGCAGGGTTTTGACGCAGCATGGCCTTAAAAGTGACTGAGTGAAATCTTGTAGATTTCACTCAGCCACTTTTAGGAGGCGTCCCTGCGCCGGAAGGCCCCCCCTCCTTCGCCAGAACGCCTGCTTCTGGCGCAGGGCTTTACAACGTGACGCATCTCCCAGATGCGTCACGTTGTAAATACCCCGCAGCATGGCGCTGGTTTTGCGCCGCCGCTGCGTCACAAAAGTGACGCAACGGCGGCGTAAAACAGGCGCAAGGGGCTTGTAAATCTGCCCCATTGTGACTACAAAAATATCGTGGAGTAAAATATTGAAGGGAACTATTTTTTATTATGATGTTTTATTTTATTGTTTCATATTTGTTGTTATTATTTATGTGACTGTCAAATTGTAAATATGTACTGGTTGGTGTGTTTATTTGGGGATTGGGTAGGTATTATGCTTTTAATTATATATTAACATATGGTAACTCATTTGTTAATTAAGTGTTATTCATTTATTGTTACTTGTTTGTTGAGAGGTTTAATGAATGTTTGAATTATATATTTTTTTAAGGCTGGTGGGTTTATTTATGGAGAATGGATTGGCAGAGTGTTTTATTAATTATATCCTGTTGATAACTTTGTTGATCATATTGTATATTTTATATGTTATTTATTTGTTTTATCGTTTATTACATTTTGTATTTATGATTTACTTTTTCATGTTGGGTTTCACTGTTTATTGGGCTACTGAGTGCGTAGTTTTGTTCCTTTGAAATTATGTATTCATTTATTATTATGGAAATTATTTAAATGCTTGCATTTTTATCTATTTGTATAAAGATTTTCTAATTTGTTGGGTTTAGTGGGGAATAAGGTGGGTCATTTTCTAAATAAAATATTTTAAAACTGAACTTAATTGATTACTATATTACTTATGTTAATTGGCAAGTAATTAACTATATTTGTGAAAAAAATTAATTTTAATTCAAAAAATGATTTACATAATTTTATCAGTGTTGTGTGACAATGTGTGTGTTTGACTGTGTTTTTATTTTTATTTGGTAATTCACCATTCATTTGAATCTTTATTCAGCAGTTGCCATAAAAGTATAAATAAAACAGCACAGCCAAACTTAAAATCAGAGCTATAATACAAGTAAATGCAATGATGGTATAAAAACCCATTAAATCCAGCGGCAGACAATTCCATTTAGTTAAAACAACTATAAAAATGTGCAAAATTCATAATAAGCGTATGGACGTCTTAGGCGTTTCCTAACTCAGTAAAGTGTTGTGATCAGTGGACATAATACGGCATAAATTGCAGTACTAAATGGGCATTAATTAATACCATATTGTAGCAACTTCCACAAAGAGATGAAGGCAGTCACCATCTGAATGAAGGACAGCTGCCTCAGGCTTAATGTAGACAAGACTTAAATCCTTATCCTGGGCTCCACCCCCACCGCCTGGGACAACTCCTGGTGGCCCGCAGCACTCAGAACCCCCCCACACCCACAGACCACACATGAAACCTCGGCAACATCCCAGACTCGTCGCTCTCAATGAAAGCCAAATCAATACCGTTTTGTCCTCCTGCTTCTACACGCTCTGCTTGCTTCGTAAGATCTTCAAGTGGATCCCCACCGAGTCCATGAAAACGGTCACCCATGAGCTCGTCAGCAGCAGACTCAACTAAATCAATGCACTCTATGCCGGCACAACCCAGAAATTCCAAGAAAACTGCAGAACATCTAGAACGCCTCCGCCAGACTCATCCTGAACCATCCGATAGATCCGTAAGACCACGGCTGGAGGAAGGTCCTTCTTCTACCTCGCTGTATAGACCTGAACTCCCTGCCTCAGCACCTCCGGCAATCAATCTTGTGTGAATACCCCTGAGGCGGAAGCCGGGGGCTGTGTGAGTGTAACGCTGTGTTTCGCTTTTTAACAATTTCAACTTGGTGTTGTACGCTGCGTGTTGCGTTTTGTCAGCCTTTCAAGAACTTTGCACTCGCTAGCTTATTATTTCTATTTTTAAACTGAAACGCATATCTGGCGCTTTGTTTACCTGGCATTCGACATCCTGTCATTCCGCTTGCTCCCACCTTGTTTCCACCTCGTCCGGTTCCCCTCCTGGCAGGATTCCCTCCTCGCTCGGGACACCTGCCATCGGGTTGAGCCGAGGGTGGCCGCCAAACTTGGGAGAAGGCAGGGGTAGCGCTCTAGTTGCAGCTGCCTCCCGCCCTCCCCGACTACTTAGCTCCCCCTCCATCACTCTTGCACAGAATCTTGTGTGAATACCCCTGAGGCGGAAGCCGGGGGCTGTGTGAGTGTAACGCTGTGTTTCGCTTTTTAACAATTTCAACTTGGTGTTGTACGCTGCGTTTTTGCGTTTTGTCAGCCTTTCAAGAACTTTGCACTCGCTAGCTTATTATTTCTATTTTTAAACTGAAACACATATCTGGCGCTTTGTTTACCTGGCATTCGACATCCTGTCATTCCGCTTGCTCCCACCTTGTTTCCACCTCGTCCGGTTCCCCTCCTGGCAGGATTCCCTCCTCGCTCGGGACACCTGCCATCGGGTTGAGCCGAGGGTGGCCGCCATCTTGGGAGAAGGCAGGGGTAGCGCTCTAGTTGCGGCTGCCTCCCACCCTCCTCCCACTCTATAAAATGACTACTGCCTCTAGACGGCGCAGCGGGCGGGTGCAGCGGGCGCGCCGACGGCGCGCCAAAGGCGCGCCAAAGGCAAGCCCGTCTGTGCCCGTCCGCGCCGGGACCGGGCCTAGGACCATAACCCCTGCCCAGAATCCCCGACATGGACTACTTACTTATTCTAAATCTGCCTTGCTGGAACTGCGCATGTTGGCTACCCCTCAATGTGTCCAACATAGCCTATGTAAAAACCGGGAAACCACAGAACTCACGTGCTCCCAATGTAACTTTAGGCTACATATAGCTAACGATAAGGTTAAAACCAATACCAAGATAGCCGTTAACCCCATCGACTTCTCAGTAGCACTTATAAACGCTTGTTCCTTTTGTAAAGCACCGGCAGGAAGTATCCGACCTTATCCTGGATAATAACCTCGATTGTCTCTTTATAACAGAGACCTGGACGGATGAAGCATCCGACCCAGATATGGCAGTCGCGGCCCCCCTGCCTATAAAGCCTACCGTCAAGATAGAGTCGGGAAGCATGGAGGGGGACTAGCAATCATAGCTCGTGATCATTTAAGTGTGAGAATGTCACACATCCCTTCCATCTTTTTTGAAGCACTCCAATTTGATCTTGAGCTTACCCCGTCGTCCCACTTTAAAGGTATACTCTTATACCGACCCCCAGGCGCCCGTACTGGCTTCCTTGCCAATCTTGGCTCAATACTAGAGGCATTGGCAATGGAAGATTCTTTTACAGTAATGGGTGATATGAACTTTCATCTTGAGAATTTTTCTGATAATGATACCCGTACCCTGATTTCAGATATGGCCACCTTCAGTTTCCGGCAATTGGTCACCTTCCCCACTCATAAGGCTGGCCACACTTTGGATGGCATCTTCTCCAACGTGGAAGGCCTAAAAATAACAGATTCCCTGCCCATGCTTTGGACTGATCACTATGCCATCATAATGAGAATTTCAGTCATGGCGAACAGGACTAATAAAGACTCTGCACCGAGACCAGAACCTTTTAAGGTCTGGAAAAATATTGACCAGTTGGAGCTAACTGCCCTTCTGGATAGGACCCGGCCTTGTCTTGCCACTGATCCCAACACTGCCACATGTCAATTTCAGGAGTGGCTGGGTACTGCCACAGACACCTTAGCCCCTACCAAACAGCCTTCGAGAAATAGATCAGTGCCTTCGGCCCCGTGGTTCACAGAGGAACTGCGCAGACAGAAACAACTCTGCAGAAACAAGGAAAGGCATTGGCGCAGATCCTATAGTTCTGAAGATAAAGTCAGCTACAGGAAATCACTAGGGCTGTATAAAGCCCTCATTATCGACACTAAGAAAAAGTTTTTCACAGAACAGATCGACAATGCCAATAATTCCAGTAAAAAACTGTATGAGATCACTAAGATCTTAGCGGGAAACACGCCGGACCTAGTCCCGCCTCCATCCCAATCTCTCTGTGACTCTCTAGCCAATTTCTTTTTCACCAAGGTGAATGACATCTATCAAGCATTTACTATCAAAACGGTAATTCACACGCCCTCGCCCAACAGCTTGACACCGGACTCTGAACTGTTTCAGTTCAAAGACCTTGCAGAGACACAAATTAAGGACATAATTGTAACTATCAAATCCGGATCTGCACGAGATCCTTGTCCTCTCAAGGTCATCCGTCCGGTGATGGACTGTCTGGCTCCTGAGATTACCTCAGTCTGTAACTCAATGTTCAGAACTGGGATATACCCGGACTCACTGAAAAACACTCTGGTTAAGCCCCTACTAAAGAAAGCCAACCTGGACAAGGAGCAATTAAAAAACTTCCGCCCCATAGCTAGCCTACCTTTCTTAGCTAAGGTAGCGGAGAAAGCTATGAATATACAACTTTCGGAGTTTGTAGAGAAGCACCAATCACTTGATAACACCCAATTTGGTTTCCGCAAATACCACGGCACGGAGACGGCTCTTATTAAAGCTACTGAGGATATACGAGTGATCCGTGACCAGGGAGGAACAGCGGTACTGGTACTACTCAACTTATCCGCAGCCTTCGACACGGTCGACCATAAGATCTTGGTGGACCGTGTCGGAAAGATGGGCATCCGTCACCTGGCAAAGAAATTGCTTTCATCCTTTTTGGCAGGGAGAACACAGGTGGTCACATTAGGGCACTTTCAATCAGACAAGCTGTCATTGCCGTGTGGGGTACCTCAAGGCTCATCCCTAAGTCCGTCACTATTTAACATCTACGTGCCGGACCTGGCTTCTGTCATCAAGGCCCATGGGATGAGCCTTACCTCCTATGCAGATGACACGCAACTTGTTCTGGCCATTAATGGTGATGGTGAGAGGGTAGCCGAAAACTTTCAGGAGGGCATGCGGGCAATTGGAGAGTGGATGGCCTCCAATTGCTTAAAACTTAACTCCGAAAAAACGGAGGTGGTCATTTTCGGACATTTTTCACCTCGCTGGTCTTCTACCTGGTGGCCACCTATGTACGGGACCCCCCCGACACCGGTCCCTACTGTCAGAAATCTGGGAGTGATTTTTGACGAGAACCTGAATTTTATGGCTCACGCAAATAAAACAGCAGCCACTGCCCACCACAAACTAAGGCTGATTAAGAAAATGATGCCGTTCTTGCCAACTGCTGCTGGGAAGACCCTGATAAGTGCCTTGGTGCTCTCTTCCCTTGACTACTGTAATGGCTTGTTTATCAATGCTCAGGCCAGAGTGACTAATAAACTACAGACAGTCCAGAATGCTGCAGCCCGTCTCCTGTCGGGAATCCCGAACTTCATGCCAATCTCTGAGACTATAAAAGATATTCACTGGCTCAAGATCAGGAACAGGATTAAATTTAAAACCCTGTGTATAACATACAAAGCACTGCATAACCATGGCCCGCATTTCCTGAAAGCCCATCTCAGGCTTCACTCATCCACTAGATCTCTTCGATCCAACAATCTCAAACTCTTGTCAGTACCGCAAACCAAAACTGTTACGTGGGGCGATAGGCGCTTCCTTGTGGCCGCTCCCAGATTGTGGAATACTCTGCCAGTAGCCATCAGAGAAAGCTCGTCCTTGATGCAATTTCACAGAAAAGTAAAGACCTGGCTTTTTGGTCAATAATAGCTGCCGACCTGCCCTATGGGTATTTCATGCACTGTTTCTAGCGCCGAGACGCCTACGGGCATTTGTTCGCGCTTTATAAATTGTAAAAATAAATAAATATTGCTGGCACAATTCAAGAAAGACCTCAAGACCTTGCTCTTTGACTAAACCGCAGATCCACCTACCCCTTCTATGGGTTGGATTTCATCCTGGAAATGCTCTTAAGCAAAATCATCTTTCATCATAAGAAAAGTGTAAGTTAGGGAACCCAAGTTTGACTGCCGCCTCATAGTTTCCTTTTTATATTGCCAATAGTCATTCTTAAAGGACCATAGACTCTAATTCCCAATCATTATGAGGGTCATTTTTAGGGATCTAATCCAGGGTATGTTACCTGAACATGAGATGTATAGCACTTCTTCTACACCCTGTTGATATGAGCATAACTCTGGTGTAGCCTAGATCCTCTTCCAATACAGGATGGGTCTCACACCTGTTCTGTAAGAGATTGATCCAAGCCTGCACCAGATCTAAACTTAGGGGATATATGGGTGCTAATAGAGAAACCCATCAGTTGATGCATGTATTGGTTTTCGATTGTCACCAAGGAAGTCGCATGCCTGTGGCCCCACAACTCTACACCATAAAGTGACGCTCCTAGGACCTGGTGATTATAAATTTGAAGTGCCAGGGAGATGGGGAGTAATTGAGTGCCTCGGTGAATTTTTTATATTCCCTCTGTTATATGTTCTAGTTTGAGCCTATGCTGTGCTATGTGGGTGTGCCATTCAAGCTGCTCTGTTTGGGTAATCCCTAAATAATCAAAAGTATGCACACGCTCCAATGGGGTCCCCCGTAATGTAGGATTAGGTCTGGTGGAATGGCTTGAATTAATAACTATCTATTTAGTGTTTCCTACGTTAATCTCCAGGCCCCTTTGCCTGCAAAAGCATTCATATTGATATAGTATTCTTTGCAGCCCCATTGGTGTTTTTTGAAAGCAGTAGTGTGTCATCTGCAAACATTAAAGCAGTGACCCTGATATTAGATAAACTTGATGCATCATTCTCACATTGTTCCAGGTGGGCTACTAGGTTATTGATATACAATGTGAGTAAGGTAGGGGCGAGGACGCAGCCCTACCATACCCCTCAATTGACTGGGAATGGATTGGTCAATGCACCAAGTTGGCCACATCTTACTTGTGCGTAATTATTTTTAATGCAGCTTGATGATGATATCCCAAAAATAGTTGGGAACCGTGTTTCAGCAAGTACCTGCCAGAGAGTGGATCTAGGTACAAGATCGAATGCAGAAATGCAGATCGTACATCTACGAATACCACGTAGAGACATCGACTCCCTAGAAGGACCATTTTCCAAAATAAAAGCTGGAGACGGAACACCTGATCAATTGTACTAGTGCGTTCTCAGAATCCAGCTTGCAAGGGAGTCAAAATCTCTTTTGAGGTTAACCATTCTTGCAATCTATCTAACATTGTCCTGCAGAACATCTTTTGGGAGCTAACTATGAGGCTTATTGGCCTGTAATTAATCAGGAGAACTCGAGAACCCTTTTTAAAAATAGGGAATATTTCTCCCTCACCCCAGGTTGGGGAATGAGAGCCCATTTCAAAATACCATATATAGTTAACTGGACATTTCCCTCATACAAAACCCTAGAAATTCCCCCGTTACAGTTAGTTCAGCTAACTATAACCCGCATCCCCGCAATGCACTGCTGATGATGTCACATATTACATCGCTCAAGACATGGTCAGTGACATCACTGATGACATCACTTACTTACAGTCACTCAGTCAAGGACTATCATATGCATTCATACACCTATATAGACACTCACACACTGCCAATCACCCATAGAGGTACTCACACACCTAGTCAGTCATGCAAATAATTAATCACACTCCCATTTACTCATCTATACAGTTATACACACACAAGTTCACTTACTCATAAAAATACTACCACATTCTTACGCACTTATACAATTACTGATACAAGCACACACTCATCCATACAGCCACTCTCACAATCACACACTGTTGGCAACGGGTAGCGTGGTGCAGAGCGGGCGGGCCAAACTCCAGAGGAAATGTGCAAAGCATCCACGCAGTACACACATGCGACACACAAGGCACACTACAAAAAGGGACACTACACCAGTTTAGGTAAAAGAACTATTGTATTGTCAAAACCACTAGGTGTCAGGTAATCTCTACACTGCGCCAACTGGCGCTCGGTTCCAATTTACAGGGGGGAATTATGTACAGGGCAGGGCCAATCGGGCCCCTGCCGGAATCATTGCGATTTACAGATAAAATAATTGTACGTGAGAAATAAAGCTCCCATCCATCCACATTAATCCTGCAATAAAATACATCAGGGCATGACGTGAGACATTAGGCCGGAACACCTGTAAAGGAAACCTCACAGCATCACAATAAACATGACCGTCCTGGGCATCCCCTGAAGCAGGAAATTAGGTTAGGCAGAGCATCAATACATCAAACCCTGGCATCTGAAACTAGCGCTGCCCAGAACAAATGACTAGCACTTTACATCAGGCCTAAGAACATAACGCTGTACAGGGCAATAGCGCTCAGAACATGGCACATAAACATAGCCAAATATTAGCGCTCCCAAACTGGCCTCTACACGTAGTGCTGCGCCTACCCATCTAATAGCGCTTCTAACAGGGCACTCGAGCATAGGCACCTTCACCAGGGCTGGTCCTTGAAGCCCTACCTAGCAGCTCACTGGAGCATTGACCATAGCCGGCTCCTGGAGCGCTTCCCAATATCAAGGATGAAAGCGCTACCTCCTGTTCGGGCTGGGAGCCTTCCTTGGGGGGTATTCCCCCGGGTCCCTTCTTATGTCCCGCCGTTAGACAGTCACACTGGTGCAAGGGGGGGGCGGGCACCGACAATGTGCCCCGTCGCCCCCTCAATCCCCCGCTTCTAGAAAGGCCCTGTCTATGGCTGTGCTGTGAAGGGGAGCCTTTGCTCCTGAAAGGGGCTCCCAGGCTCTGAGGCCGGCTCGTTGCAGCTGCCCGCTGACAGGTGGGGCAGCTGTGCAGGCTCCGGGCACCAGGGGCGGGCACCGGCAATGTACCCCGTTGCCCCCCCCCTCCTCCAACTCCTGGGCTTCGTTGCCGCTGCCCTCTGTCAGACGGGGCAGCGGGGAGGACCAGTCCGGGCACTGGGGGCGGGCACCGGCAATGTGCCCCGACACACCCCCACCGAGCAAAACCCCAGGCCCCACTCACCAGTTCGCTGGAGAGCTCCTTGGGCCCTCAGACTCCCTCCAGCAGGGGACAGGCACCGATCGTTGCCTCGACAGTCCCCTGCTCCTTCAGGACTCTTCCCTCGCTGTGCTTGCGGGGCTCTCGTCACCTCGCGAGGGCCCCGCCCACCAAGGCAGCGGTCGGGTCTTCGCCCGGGCCCCCTCCGGGGACCCAGGGCTTCTTCCGCGGGGCTCTCCTTTCCTCCCGGGGAGCCCCCACCGCCACGTGAACACCTCTTTGCCAGAGGGGAGGCGGAGTAGGCTCCCGCTCTCCCCGGACTTCTTCTCCTGGGCGGCCTCCTGGCGTCACGGGGGCGCGGCCGACGACGCGGCCAGCGCCCTGGTTGCTAGGCAACGCGCACTCGCGCGGCCCAGGCCCGGCACCTCCTTCCCACAGCGCCCGGGCGGCGGCGGTGATTTTGGTCAGTTTCTCTTCGCGGGGTAGGCTCCTGTGGAATTAGGATACAAACCACGGGGTAGGCTCCCGCTGGTATAAGTCCCACACCGCGTGGTGGCACACACACGGGGTAGGCTCCCGATGTTGTGAATAAGCACCGAGGCAGCTGGCACTCGCGCCGACGGCGATATCACGCGGGGTGGGCTCCCGCTGGCCTCCTCAGTAGGCTGGCACACGAGGTAGGCTCCCAATGTGTCTTTCAGCGCCCAGCTCTCCCTGGCCACACACTCCTCACCTCCTTTGGGCCACGAGGTGTAGCGCTTTGCAGGCGCTAGGCGGTCCCACCAGCTTTAGGGGCAGTGCACAGTCACTTCCCAGATAGCGCTCACCAAACCTAGCGCTCTCCTTCCAGGGACTTGTAAATAGCGCTCTCCTTCCAGGGAGCTGTAAATAGCGCTCTCCTTCCAGGGACTTGTAGATAGCGTTCTCTGGTCCCTGCCCCTTGATTGAGGGTTTCTTGAGGGGGGGGAAGTTGCGTTGGTGGCTGCAGGCGGACTACTCAGTCTCTGCCTGTCGTCCCTGGATTCTCATCTCGCCGGGCCAGATCAGTGGGTAGTTCAGGATCCCTCACTCACTTAAAGGGCAGTGCCTAAACCCTGTCACCTTCAGAGGCATAGGTCCCTGACTGATCCTACCGCCTAAACTCCTGCGAGGGCTTCTCCAGGTTTGCGTTGCCCCAACTATATCTTTCCCTCGCCCTGTGGACAGTAGGGGGGGGGGTAGGTAGGCTCAGGGCCCAGCACACAGGCCTATGTGGCGGTAACCCCTGGCAGCAGGTCCCCTCTCTCCCAGGTCCACCCTCTGACTGACTGCATGGCAACCCAGCTCCTCCCTTTAGACGCCCCTCACCCCACCTTCCAGACAGTGCCAGAAGCTTCTAGAAGCGTCTGGGGAAACTGGCTCTAACTGGCCTAGGGGGAGGGGTAGAGCACCCTGGGTGCCAGGCTTCCCTCCAAAAGCTGGGGCTGCTGGGAAATAATGCCTAGACTGTCAACCCAGCTCAGTCAAACGGCGCAACCACACAGCTTTGGCATCCATCTTAAATTACATTTTTAAAATGGGGAAACTCAGTCTGCACACATTCAGTCTTTCCATTTACACATTTATTTTCCCAGAAAAGCGAAAAATTTCTGGAAAAAGGGCCAAGTCCAACACAACCCCCTTCCAGCCAAAAGCCAGGGTAGACCGATCAATGCCTTGATGGGCTTCCCTGCTTAGGGCGAGAAAAGGTGGACGCAGGCCCGCAACTGCAGGAGCACCCGCAGGTTCTCCTCCACTCGGGAACCCGAAGGTTCCCTTTCTCAAACCTTCCTCGACCGACTGAGCCACCACCCGGGGGTCCCCTAGCTGGTTGTGGCCAGGACTGGCCCCTAGGCCACCCAGATGTCTCTGGCCCTTGCGGTCTCACAGAGTGGGGGGCAGTAACCCCAGGCCCGTAGTACCCGTTGACCACTCTCCTCCTCCTCCTTCTTGCAGTTCCGAACTGCCACTGGTCCTCCCACCTGGGGTCCGCACCCTCAGGCTGACCAGCCCTCAGGGGCGAGGCTCTCCTCCCCCTACCTCTCCTTCTGGGGTTCCTCACCCTACTCCCATGCGAGGCACCCTCAGACCACCACTCTCTCCCCAGTCCAGGGCCTTGACCCTTCAACTGGTTCCCCAGCCTAGGGTCTAAACCCTGAGGCTGCACCGGTGTCGGGGGTGAGACCTCCCTCCCCCTGCACCCCCTCCCAGAGTTCCGCACCCTCCCAACGGGAGTAGCACCCCTGGAAGACAATTCTGGGGGGACACTGCCAACAGATGTCCCACCCGCCAGGTCAGGCAGTACCCATCCCTGGCCCCCCAACCCAGGATCTAAGCCCTGTGGCTGAGCCGGTGCCCGAGGTGAGACCTTCCTCCCTCTGCACCCCCTTCCAGAGTTCCGCACCCTCCCACCTGGAGAAGTACCCCGGGAAGTCAATTCTGGGGGGACACTGTTAACAGATGTCCCACCCGCCAGGTCAGGCAACCCCTGAACCTGGCATCCCAGCCCAGGATCTAAACCCTGCAACTGGGCCAACCCCAGAACCTCAGGAGCTCTGATTACAGATGCCCCGGGTCCTCCTGACACTAGGGGCTCCCCCTCACCGGGCGGCACATCAGGACAGCCTAGGCTCCCAACCTGGGGCTCCCGTACGGAACTCTCCAGGCCCTGAGACTGCGGTTGGGGCACCTCGGGACACCTCCCCGTCTCACTCCTTCCTATGGATAGGTCGTGAGGCCCTACAACCCTCTCTTTTCCCGGGGACCTAGCTGGGCTATTCGCCACCTCTCCCACCTCGATGGGTTGGAAGATCCCTGCACCACCCTCTTCAGGGTCACTCCCCAATGCCTCCTCCGACACCCCGGCCCTCACCCAGAGGTCTGCCTCCCGTGCAAGCTCCCTGGGGTCGGAGAACCCACACTGTACTAGGTGGTGACGCAACCTGGGGGAACAATTTCTGAGCATGTGCTCCCGGATGACTACCTGGCACAGCCCTTCCCACTCATTCACTGCACTCCTCACCACCCAATCCTCCAATGCAGTCCCACACACCTCCACAAACTCCCCCCAGGACTGGTGGGACAGTTTTCCCCTGCCCCTGAACTCTAACCTGTCCCCCTCTTCCTGGGAATCAGGCACCATCTCCTGGGCTCTGGGAGTGGGACACCCTACATTGGAACCACTCTCGCTGCCACCACTGGATCCCACCCTTACTGGTGAATCCAGACCACAAAAACCACTCTCAGGGGACAACCTACCCTCCCGAGCTGGTCTCTCCCTGGCAAAGGCCCTCTCTGCCTCCGCCATCCTCTCCTGCGCTAGGACCTTCTCCGTCTCTAGCCTCTTCTCCTGCACACTCAGCCGCGCTAGCTCCACCTTGAGCCTTCCCAGCGCCAGCTGATGCTCCCTCTCTTCCCTCCTATCTACCCACTCTTCTGGGGACAGGGAAAGGGACGGGGCAGTGCCCCCGGGACTGGACCCAGCGCTGGACTCCCTAACTCTGGTGTCCTTACTCGCTACTGGCGTCTCCCCCCGGTCATCTTCCTCCTCCTCGTCAGTGTCACCTACCTCCTGGGTTATGGACTGGGCCCCCTCACTCTCGGAGTCCTCCCTACACTGGAGGTCCTCCTCCGGGTCTCCACTAAATCCACCCTTTAAATATGCGGAGGGGTAATCTGACAGGTCCCCACCAATCTCTAAGGGTTCCCCCCTCTTGAGGGCCTCATAGAGAAAGAGCTTCCTGCGCGTGTTGCCTACTGGGGGTATCCCTCTCTCCCTGCAGAAATAAATCACTTCCTGCTCCGTGTACTCCCCAAGATCACCTTCGTTGTAGGTCAACCCCATCCTGGCAAGGTACACCCGGGACACACCACCCACAGTGCAACAGGGGGACACAATTTAAAAACACTTCCAGGAGGAAATCACAATCAAGGAAAAAACAATAATTCCCCACAACCTGAGATTCCTTCAATCCTCAGTTTGCAGTGCAACCCGTGGTCGCTGCGGTACTGCGCAAACACAAGTCCTATCCCACCGCTGAACACCAATGTTGGCAACGGGTAGCGTGGTGCAGAGCGGGCGGGCCAAACTCCAGAGGAAATGTGCAAAGCATCCACGCAGTACACACATGCGACACACAAGGCACACTACAAAAAGGGACACTACACCAGTTTAGGTAAAAGAACTATTGTATTGTCAAAACCACTAGGTGTCAGGTAATCTCTACACTGCGCCAACTGGCGCTCGGTTCCAATTTACAGGGGGGAATTATGTACAGGGCAGGGCCAATCGGGCCCCTGCCGGAATCATTGCGATTTACAGATAAAATAATTGTACGTGAGAAATAAAGCTCCCATCCATCCACATTAATCCTGCAATAAAATACATCAGGGCATGACGTGAGACATTAGGCCGGAACACCTGTAAAGGAAACCTCACAGCATCACAATAAACATGACCGTCCTGGGCATCCCCTGAAGCAGGAAATTAGGTTAGGCAGAGCATCAATACATCAAACCCTGGCATCTGAAACTAGCGCTGCCCAGAACAAATGACTAGCACTTTACATCAGGCCTAAGAACATAACGCTGTACAGGGCAATAGCGCTCAGAACATGGCACATAAACATAGCCAAATATTAGCGCTCCCAAACTGGCCTCTACACGTAGTGCTGCGCCTACCCATCTAATAGCGCTTCTAACAGGGCACTCGAGCATAGGCACCTTCACCAGGGCTGGTCCTTGAAGCCCTACCTAGCAGCTCACTGGAGCATTGACCATAGCCGGCTCCTGGAGCGCTTCCCAATATCAAGGATGAAAGCGCTACCTCCTGTTCGGGCTGGGAGCCTTCCTTGGGGGGTATTCCCCCGGGTCCCTTCTTATGTCCCGCCGTTAGACAGTCACACTGGTGCAAGGGGGGGGCGGGCACCGACAATGTGCCCCGTCGCCCCCTCAATCCCCCGCTTCTAGAAAGGCCCTGTCTATGGCTGTGCTGTGAAGGGGAGCCTTTGCTCCTGAAAGGGGCTCCCAGGCTCTGAGGCCGGCTCGTTGCAGCTGCCCGCTGACAGGTGGGGCAGCTGTGCAGGCTCCGGGCACCAGGGGCGGGCACCGGCAATGTACCCCGTTGCCCCCCCCCTCCTCCAACTCCTGGGCTTCGTTGCCGCTGCCCTCTGTCAGACGGGGCAGCGGGGAGGACCAGTCCGGGCACTGGGGGCGGGCACCGGCAATGTGCCCCGACACACCCCCACCGAGCAAAACCCCAGGCCCCACTCACCAGTTCGCTGGAGAGCTCCTTGGGCCCTCAGACTCCCTCCAGCAGGGGACAGGCACCGATCGTTGCCTCGACAGTCCCCTGCTCCTTCAGGACTCTTCCCTCGCTGTGCTTGCGGGGCTCTCGTCACCTCGCGAGGGCCCCGCCCACCAAGGCAGCGGTCGGGTCTTCGCCCGGGCCCCCTCCGGGGACCCAGGGCTTCTTCCGCGGGGCTCTCCTTTCCTCCCGGGGAGCCCCCACCGCCACGTGAACACCTCTTCGCCAGAGGGGAGGCGGAGTAGGCTCCCGCTCTCCCCGGACTTCTTCTCCTGGGCGGCCTCCTGGCGTCACGGGGGCGCGGCCGACGACGCGGCCAGCGCCCTGGTTGCTAGGCAACGCGCACTCGCGCGGCCCAGGCCCGGCACCTCCTTCCCACAGCGCCCGGGCGGCGGCGGTGATTTTGGTCAGTTTCTCTTCGCGGGGTAGGCTCCTGTGGAATTAGGATACAAACCACGGGGTAGGCTCCCGCTGGTATAAGTCCCACACCGCGTGGTGGCACACACACGGGGTAGGCTCCCGATGTTGTGAATAAGCACCGAGGCAGCTGGCACTCGCGCCGACGGCGATATCACGCGGGGTGGGCTCCCGCTGGCCTCCTCAGTAGGCTGGCACACGGGGTAGGCTCCCAATGTGTCTTTCAGCGCCCAGCTCTCCCTGGCCACACACTCCTCACCTCCTTTGGGCCACGAGGTGTAGCGCTTTGCAGGCGCTAGGCGGTCCCACCAGCTTTAGGGGCAGTGCACAGTCACTTCCCAGATAGCGCTCACCAAACCTAGCGCTCTCCTTCCAGGGACTTGTAAATAGCGCTCTCCTTCCAGGGAGCTGTAAATAGCGCTCTCCTTCCAGGGACTTGTAGATAGCGTTCTCTGGTCCCTGCCCCTTGATTGAGGGTTTCTTGAGGGGGGGGAAGTTGTGTTGGTGGCTGCAGGCGGACTACTCAGTCTCTGCCTGTCGTCCCTGGATTCTCATCTCGCCGGGCCAGATCAGTGGGTAGTTCAGGATCCCTCACTCACTTAAAGGGCAGTGCCTAAACCCTGTCACCTTCAGAGGCATAGGTCCCTGACTGATCCTACCGCCTAAACTCCTGCGAGGGCTTCTCCAGGTTTGCGTTGCCCCAACTATATCTTTCCCTCGCCCTGTGGACAGTAGGGGGGGGGGTAGGTAGGCTCAGGGCCCAGCACACAGGCCTATGTGGCGGTAACCCCTGGCAGCAGGTCCCCTCTCTCCCAGGTCCACCCTCTGACTGACTGCATGGCAACCCAGCTCCTCCCTTTAGACGCCCCTCACCCCACCTTCCAGACAGTGCCAGAAGCTTCTAGAAGCGTCTGGGGAAACTGGCTCTAACTGGCCTAGGGGGAGGGGTAGAGCACCCTGGGTGCCAGGCTTCCCTCCAAAAGCTGGGGCTGCTGGGAAATAATGCCTCGACTGTCAACCCAGCTCAGTCAAACGGCGCAACCACACAGCTTTGGCATCCATCTTAAATTACATTTTTAAAATGGGGAAACTCAGTCTGCACACATTCAGTCTTTCCATTTACACATTTATTTTCCCAGAAAAGCGAAAAATTTCTGGAAAAAGGGCCAAGTCCAACACACACTCTCACATATAGCCAGTTATATACTCTTATACACATATATACTGCCTTTCACATATGTAGTTACTCACACATGTACCACTGAGATATACATTCAATCACTAACACACCCATACATACACTCACCCAACCATACAGTCCATCACAGATTTACTCTAAAAACCATGCACCCATAGAATCACCCAGTCACACATCTATGCACAGTCACACACACCCCACCCACACAAACACTCAGGCACCCATACAGATACTCACACAACCAATCAATAACCCATATAGACACTCATATAGCTATTCACAAAACCCTGCAGCCACTTATACACCAACAGACAGACAGATACAGATATTCACATAGTTTAGTCACTAGTCTGCAGTAAGATACGTTTAATGACTCACTTATAGAGTCAGTCACGCACCTACTAAATCATCCATTCACACACTTATACACCCACTCATTCTTCCATATGCCTTTCCCTATATATATTAAACATATTTAAACTTTACAAAAGCACACACTCACTGGATGACATCATCAGTGATGTCATTTGAGATGTTATCAGTGATGTCATCAGTGATGTCACTGACCATGTCATGAGTGATGTAATATGTGACGTCATCAGCAGTGCATTGAGGGGGCGCGAGTTATAGTTAGCTGAACTAACTATAACGGGGGAATTTCAAGGGTTTTGTACGAGGGAAATGTCCAGCTAACTATAACGCCCTTCAAACCTACGGTATTTTCAGTGAATTTCTAAGGTTTTTTAAATGCTAATTCCTAACTATAACATGTATGAAACCTATGGTTTTTTCAGTGAATTTCAAAGGTTTTTTAAATGCTGATTCCTAACTATAACATACTTGAAACCTATGGATTTTTAAGTGAATTTCAAAGGTTTTTTAAATGCTAATTCCTATCTATAACTTATCTCTAAAGCTATGATGTTTAATGATTTCCATAGGATTTCTAAATCTTTATATTTCAGTGTGTCAATTCCTTTAATTATTTTTTTTTAAATTGTTTTTCACCATTTTTTAAAGTTTTTTTTGCAATTCATTCTTTAAAACATTTAAATATATTATTTTTTTAATGATTATTATTTTTTTTAAATTGTTAATTTTTTCAACTATTTTATATATTTTTTTATATTTTTGAAACTCTATTTTTAATACTTTGTTATTTTTTTTTAACATATTTTTGGGGATTCACGCACCCTATGCGCACCTTTCTCGATCCCTGCACGGAACATATTCGCCATTTTACGATTGTAGTGTAGGATCCACGTACGGTATGCGATGGGTACGTATTTTCGTGCGCGATTGCTAAGCGACCGGCACGCGACTCCAAGCCCATACACGACACGTACAAAGCACGTTACGCGATGCTTCCGCGAAATGTCATTTGACGCGATGGGTGCGCGAATCCCGCGAAATATTTTAAATGTCAAAAAACATATATATATATATGTATTTCATGTGAATATTAATTGAAGACTTAATCTAAATCCTCATAAAATTAATATATTTTTACTTCTAATCCTATATTCCTTTAAAATGCAATTTCGCGGATTTACGCTCGGTGTGTGCCGCCTATGCCCACTGTGCGCGGATCCCATGTGACATGAGAAAAAGAGATTTGATTGGTTCATTACACTTCTTATTCTAACTATTGAAAGACCCCACCCATTTCAATCATTCTTCTTTGAGCTTCTTTGGAGGAACATCTCACACCTTAGAACTAGAAGAAACTTTTTTGGGAAGATTTTCACAGCTGCAATTTTTCATTATCTGAAGACAATGGCTTCTGGACAGCAGCCACCATCAGATTCAGACCCTTCGTCCGATGAGGAATTTGTTGTGGAACCTCCACGCCCAGAAACATACACCTCTGTGGTGTGGAAATTTTTTTCCTTCCCAGAAGGACAAAATAAAACTAATTCAACTAAAGTGACATGGAAAATATGTCAAAGAGTGCTTTCCAGAGGGGATCCATCTAAAAAATACTCTTGTGGGACTGCGAGTATGTTAAAACACCTGAAGACTCTGCATCCCGTGAACCTGGCCAAGCAGGAATGCAGAAGACTCCGACAGCAGCCTCAGCCAGCAGTGGCAAGCACTTCTGCAGCATCACCATCGACCACTCACCCGGACATACGTCCAGAATTTGGAAAACTGAAAATTAGTTGCATTAAATGCAACAAACTGCTCTGTTATGGCGAGCAGTCAATTGAACTTATCTGCCAAGCGCAGCAAAACCACAAGTGCTAAACTTGTGTTTATTTTTTTTTTGCAGAAGTTGACTGTTTTGTTCCTTCTGTTGTCTTTTTTTCCTTTAGAAAAAAACAAAAAAATAACAAAATTGTTCCAAAAAGTAAAAAAACAATAAAAAACAAAAAAGAAGAAAAAAAAAGTTATTTTCAGAACTAATTTCTCTGTTTAAAAAAAGAGCTATATTTCTATGATCGTGTGTGAAAGTTTGGTTGGATGTATGCGTAGTGTATAATTTACTGAAATAATGTATTAGTAGTGTATTGTGAATGTATAAGTGCAGAACTATGAGGAAGTGCTGCAGCATCACACAGTAACCTCTTTAACTGCAGTGTGCTGTAGTACTTCCGAAGCACAGGGATGCAACATATGTACATAAATATGTTGCAAATCTATGCTTCTCTCTGCACGGCTGCTTAAACTGCAGCCATGTGGTGACACAGGCACCCTTGCACCATGGTGCAAGGATATCTGTGTCATGTGGTGTTTGTTTTTGTGCAGGAAGACACATCTTCCTGCACAAAAACAATCAGAAAACGCATTTTTCTCCTTCAATGTCTGCTGAACATTTTAGCATGCATTGAAGATTAAAAAATGAGGAGAAATGAAAACAATTCTCCTTGTTGCGCTTTCCTACACCTATTGGAGAATGGTGCAGCATTCACACACATATCGAGATTTATGATTTCTGATAAATCTGGAGATGTGTCTTCTTCTATGAGTATTCAGTGCAATCATGCACAACAACACATATAGAAAACCCTTTCAACGCAAAGTGGTGTGGATGATGAGGTTGTATTTACATGGAGTAGAAAAAGTACACAGTCTGCCTTTTCCTCTATTTGTAAATATGAAAGAGTGTCTTGCGCAATAACTATGTTACAAAAAGTGACATATTTCTGTTTGGAAAATTGCTTGTGAATGATAGAAGGTAAGCACAGAGTTTTGTCTGCAAAGATGCTCAAAGAAGAATGATTGAAATGATTGCGGTCCTTCAATAGGTACAATGGGAAATATTATGAACCACTCAAATCTGTTTTTTTGGATGTCACATGATATCCGATGACAGAGAGATTTCAAAACTACATAGGTATAAACAGAGTGTTTTTAAAAACGTGTTAAAACTTTGTAGCTTCTAGCAGATCTGCCCATTCTGCATATTAATACTTAGTTAAACTTACCTTCACAGTAATAGAAATTAAAAATGGTACATATTTTTTTCAGATTTTTTTTGTAATGTAAATTGGGGTAAATTTCTTATTTTAGAATTAGGATCTGTGAAAGAAAAGAAAAAATAGTTATAACATGTAGGTGCCGATTCCAATCCTGTAAAACCCAGGTACGAATGGTCGTACGGAGCGTATTCTCCGTCCGACTCGTACCCGGGAAAACCACCTTACAAACCCGCAAGTACGATTCGTACAGAAATAACATTTCCGTACGAGTCGTACAAAACACCGACCTGCTAAAAAATACCCACAATTCTGTCCGGGACATCGCGTACGTGACGTCTGGATGGAGTCAGGCAGCGTTTTACGAACCAGCAAGTACGATTCGTGCCTACGTCACTCCGCACGTAGCATTTTTTACAGGAGCCAAAAACTGCCGGCAAATTGAGGACGACGCGAAGAAGGAGCACCTGTACGCGACTGACAGCCATGGACCCCATCCTACGTGTCATCCCGGCCCTCATAGCTTACGACCTGGTGCACAGGAACCAACGCAGACGCCGCAGAAGGTCAGAACAACACCCAGGGGCAAAGGTGGGGGGCAGGGGCAGGAAACATAACCCCCTCCCAAGTTAACAAGTAAACATGCCCTGTACATATCTTCCCACCAGGGTCTGGTCACTTCGGGGGGGGTGGGGGCGTGTCCACCAAGGCCTGCATCCCGCCACAACGGAAGTGGACGTGGACGCGTCCCATCACCACAACAATTGTGGTACGCACCGTACCCAGGCCTTCAGAGCGTGGGTACGGGTTGCACCACGCGTTCCCCTACGTCACCCTAAGAATGGTGGTACGGCCCGTACCCAGGCCAATAGAACGTGGGTACGGGCCGTACCGCTATTGTTGGGGTGATGTAGGGGTACGCGTGGTAAGGCCCATACCCACGTTCTAAAAGCCTGGGTACGGGCCGTACCACCATTCTTGGGGTGACGTAGGGGTACGCGCGGTACGGCCCGTACCCACATTCTAAAGGCCTGGGTACGGGCCGTACCACCATTCTTGGGGTGATGTAGGGGTACGCGTGGTGCGACCCGTACCCACGCTCTGAAGGCCTGGGTACGGGCCGTACCCCCAATGTTGGGGTGCCGTAGGGGTATGGCCCGTACCGTGGCCTTCAGAGCGTGCGTATGGGTCGCACCACGCGTACCCCTCCGTCACCCCAAGAATGGTGGTACGGCCCGTACCCAGGCCTTTAGAACGTGTGTACGGGCCGTACTGCCATTGTTGGGGTGACGTAGGGGTACGCGTGGTATGACCCGTACACACGTTCTCAGAGCGTGGGTACGGAGCGCATCACGCATACCCCTAGGGCACCAGCACATCATTGATACAAGGCGTACACACGCCACGAATGATGGGATAGGGCCTGGTGCAGCATCTGACCAGTATATTGGGGGGGTGTATGCCCAGGTGAGCAGTGTACTGCACCAAGGGTGCAGGCGGGTGGGTGGGTGTCTCGCTACGATCCACATCAGTGGACAGAGACATAGGGGCGGGTGCCTATCACACCCAGCAGTGCCCAGACATATGAGGGGTGGGTGCAGAGGACTCCCAGCAGTGCCCAGACATATGAGGGGTGGGTGCCTATCACTCCCAGCAGTACCCAGACATATGAGGGGTGGGTGCCTATCACTCCCAGCAGTGCCCAGACATATGAGGGGTGGGTGCAGAGGACTCCCAGCAGTGCCCAGACATATGAGGGGTGGGTGCAGAGGACTCCCAGCAGTGCCCAGACATATGAGGGGTGGGTGCCTATCACTCCCAGCAGTGCCCAGACATATGAGGGGTGGGTGCAGAGGACTCCCAGCAGTGCCCAGACATATGAGGGGTGGGTGCAGAGGACTCCCAGCAGTGGACAGAGACATGGGGGTGTGTACATCATCCTCCGATGACCAAAACTCCATGGGTGCATGAAGGCATCCACAATGTGCGACTATGTTGAGAGTGACATGACAACACATCACTGACAGCAGTGTCCCACTCCCATGAGGATGGATGTCCTTCCCCCACTGCATGACACACCACATGTGGGTGTGATGACAAATTACACATGCATACCCACCCCTGGCAGTGGCAGCACAATACACACACTGAGATCATGCAACAAGACTGTATACTCATGTTGAACCCTACTAAACTAAGAGAGCCTAAGGGAACACACACTGTCACGCACATTCCAGGACTGATAGGAATGTACAGGTGCTGGGGCAGCCAACAAGTTGTTGCCTCCCATGGAAGGAAAAGGGTGGAGTACCCACAGATACAATGCCCACATTTGTCAGTCAGGTGCCCAAATATCCTGCAGAACAAGTAACACATGTGTGCTAGGCTGGGAGAACACACATGCATAGTGCGGAAAAGGGACCATGTCCACATGAAGCCATGGCAACATACTCCATACACAAGTACAGTGACTACCAAGGATGGCACAGACAATGCAGGCGGAGACATTGCTGAGCAGGCATGGCCAAAGTTGAAGGGATCCGTCACACACCAAGGAAATGTAGACACAGGTCAGCACAACAATTGGGAAGCACCCTGCAGGGAAGATGTCAGGTGCCACAGAGGAAGGAACACTCCTTGGGACAATGTCACCAAACAGTAAGAGCTTACATGACCAAAGATTATTTGCAGAGACCTTGTGATGGCACGCAGATACCAGGGTCCACCCCATGAGCAGCACACTACAACATTTCCCAGACACCTAACACATTATCACCACCCCAACTCATGGAGCAGCAGCACCAACAGCAATACCAGAAAAGCATTAGTGTGCAAATGAAAAACAAAATGCTTTATTCAGCATAAAAATAATATTTGAATTGAAATGTACACTATATACAAGGCCCAGAGGCCAGTCCATATGCGAACTCCTGGGGGGGGACACAGTGGGACGCGTCTCCCCTAGCTTGCCTGCACAGTTCAGAGTTCCTTTTCATCCACAGGGGGGGGGGGCATCATGTGGGGGGGAAGGACCAGGCACCGCAGGGACAGGAGGGGCAAGGGTAGGTGTTGTGGGTGCAGGGACGGACGACTCCACCACAGGGGGTGGGGCAGCGCCAAAGGTGGTGGTTAGGATGGTGCTGCACACGATCGCAAGGTCTTCCAGCGTCTCCCCTGCACCCGAAGGAACCGGAGGCCCCAAGGAGGGGGGGGTCGGAGGGATGGGTTGCAGCGCTACTGGGGGAGGGTGTGGACAGGGGGGGGACTCAACTCCCCTGCCCGGGGACTTCCTCGACCGCTTGCGGGGTGGTGTCACACTGGGGCTGAGGGACAGACTGGCCATGAAGGACTCTTTGTCTGACTGTTGGGCAGGGGAGCTAAGGGGAGTGGTTTTGGAGGAAGTGGGTCGTTAGGACTGCGGACTCCCACTGTGGCTGCGTGTCTGCCGTTTCCCCCCCCCGACCCAGTGGGTGTGCCTACTTCCCCCTGTGTGTGCGTGACAGGAGGTGTGATGCCTGTGTCTGGTGGGGTGCATGCATGGGGATGTCTGGGTGTGCTTGGGACAGGCATGGGAGTGGGAAGTGTGGATGGTGCAGGGGTAGGGGGGACGGAGCGCTGCAGGAGACCCACTGATGCTGTCAGTGACGAGTCCATGGACCTCAGCAACATCCGTTGGTCAGACATCCCTGCTGACATGGCCTCCATGTGCGACACCATCTGTGTCAGCAATCTGGTGTGGCCATGGAGGACATTAAGCAGCGATGTCTGACCAACCTGCAACTGCCGCAGGATGTCCACAGACTCGGCATTGACGGCAGCAGGGGAGACAGGGGCAGGGGGTGCGGTGCCTGGCACGAAGGAGACATGTTGTCGCCTAGCATGGACAGAAGGGACCCGAGCAAGTGGGAGGGCGGTGATGGGAATGGAGGGGGCGGCGAGAGATGGAGTGCTGCTTTCAGCTGTGGGAGCAGCCTCCGCCTCCTCTGGGAGCTCAACCTCGGACCCGTCAGCGTCATAGTCGGTGTTGGGACTGGACAGGTCCTCCGCCTGACTCCCCTCGCCCTCCATGCCACTTGCTGCGCCAGACTCCCCAGCACTGGTGGCACCGGTGCTGGATCCCTCCTCCATGTCCGTGCCGGTGTCTCCCTCGGTGTCCCCCGACGATGCTGTGGCAAGGTGAAGAGACAGGAAATAACCAGACACCTGTATACATATGACACATGAGTCCAAACTACATAGGTCACAGTGCATAGCATAAAAAGCATCATGAGTAACATCTACAATACTACGCACATCTGTAGGGCCTGCACTACACAGTTGGTTGACCCACCATGCCACTTGGAAATAATGGAGAGCATGACACAACAGCAAATAACTTGATATCGAATTATACAGAGAAGCAAGTGTCTGTGGACAGTCGAGCACAGCATCATGACCACACACCTTTGCCAAAAAAGGACGAGCATGAACCTTGTCTTTAAACTTTAGACACATGCTGCACAACATGACTGGGTCAATACTTGCTGAGTGTCTGTTCAGACTGTCATCACACACAGGCCAGACCTGGAAAGGAGACATAAGGTTTGGACAGAGGAAGGACTTACCTCTCTTCATCTGGGATCACAAAAATGGGCTTCATGAAATCCAAAGTGCACTCTAACTACCCCTCGTGGGGCTGACCACACATATTATTGACAAACAACCATCATCAGATAGTTGTACCGAGACACACAGGCACTGGCCACAGTGAGTATGCACAAGCCACATTGGGTCACCCTGTACAGTGGACACATGTAGCACACTTTACGTAAATACAAATGAGGCCAGGGTAAAATGCCACAGAGCCCAACCTATGCTGATGACACAGAGAATGTCCACAGTGTTGGATGACACACATGATTCCTAGGAAAAGGTGTCTCAGGGGACTGTAGTGGCCACACTGCTCCATGGTCCTGGATAGATCTGACTGCAACAGGAGCAACCGTCCCCGCACTATGCATAAATCCCCCTCATGCACATCATGTCTGAGGCCACAAAATCGGTCATGCATGCTGCAAGTCTGTTCATTTTGAGCCTCACACTCCTATGTTGAGACTCAGCATCAGTGCCAACAATCATGGACCCCAAAATGACTGAACTGGACAGGGCAGAGGCAAGGTCCCAACACATGTCACAGACCACCCCCCACACATGATGCTGCAAGCTTTGGGCACTTGGATTAACTGGCAGCCTAGATTACCTTGTGCAAGAGTGACTACACACAGACCAGGGAACACATGTCAAGGAGGGGAATGGAGGAAGAACAGCACTGGGTGACTTGGGGGAACAGGATATGCACTGCACATATAAACCCTGGCAGTGTATCCAGGCGACTGAGCACTTCCAAAAGCTGGTGACACACAACAAACACACATGTACCTACCCCCTTGCTGCTGCTGCTTCTCCTGTAGCTGCCTATCCATGTCAGGGAAGACCACAGCCAGGACATGCTTCATTTGGTGGGTCAGGCGCCGGCGCCCGCCGTGTTTGCGTGCAGGTGAGTCCCCCAGCAGGACCCGGGCGATCCTCCTGGCCCGGCACCGGATGTCCTGCCAGCGTTTCCTCACCTGGGCCAGGCGCCGACTGCGACCCTCCACCGACCTCACGGCCCTGACGGCCCGCTTCCGTATCTCCCCCTTGGCGTAGGCGGCTACCTGTGAGGATGACAAAGTGAGACAACATCAATACACCTGCTCCATGTCACAGAGACACACATTAGAACAATTTGGCTTGTTTGAACAGGGCATAGTATGCAGCCAACTCATTGCACCTTTGTCATAGGGACATTAACCTCTGGGGAAGGCCAAAAGCACTACGTGGCATTGAAAGTACATGAGGTGGCATGAGGGGTGCGACACAATCACTGATCATGGCTCACACTGTGCATCACAAGCAACACCAGGATTATGGACAGCACCTCAAAGCAGTCACATGCCCCAGGCCACTCACGCAACCTCAGCAGAGTACACAGACACACACAGGCACAGGCCAATCATCTGCCATTGGCAACTGCGGGTAAAAACCTCACTCTGCACATGTGCCACTTGACTGGTGGGTGTCACAGGTGTGGGGCTAGCTTGCACGTCAGACACACAGCACGGCTCCCTGCTCACATCAGATGGGTAGGGCATATGCATCCTCCATGCAGCTGGGGTGCAACACTCCACATAGACACTCACCCACATGATAGGGGACTTACACACACACCAATGTCCATGGCCCGTACACATCATTTGGACACTCTCACCACAGGTACACTCAACTCACACACATCTGTGGGTAGAGTCACCTGTCACACTGGGGGGACCACAGAATCACATCAGGACTATAGAAACAACATTCCCAAGAGGATTAGCCAGGCTGAATGTGGCATGCACCATGCATTGATAGTCACAGTAAGCACAATGCAAGTGAGGAGTGCAGATATGAACCACATCATGCTCTGCATGGGAGACATAAGGCATTCCCCCCCTGGGACCCACCATGAACAACATTGCATGTCTGTCACACCTGGACACAATGCCACAAGTGACAGACACAAAAAAGGGGCACAGTCAAAGCTAGTGGAGTCAGCACTCACCTGCTTCCCTGGTCTCCCATACAGGCAGGGGTACTGTGGGAGGATGACGTCCAGCAACGCCTCATTCTCCTCTTGGGTGAAAGGCTGGGCCCTCTCCACAGCCTGGACATGGTGCCAGAGGAATCACAAGCAGCAGCAGTGGTGTGGAATGAAAGTTTGTGCAGGCAAGTGCTCTCTCATGGGTCCTGTCTGCCTTATATCTGCCTTGCTGGGCTGTTTCATTTACAGGAGTACAGAGTGATTGGTCAATCTCATTTGCATCCTACGTTTCCTCCAATCCCTTTAAACCTACCCCAGTGAGGGCCTTTGCATGGTTCAAAATTTGAGCATGATGTCAAGTCAACAACCACTTTGCAACATAGTATATTGTCTCCAACCGACTTTTGCTGGCCACCTGATGAAAAATGTTGAACTGGAAACTCGGTCTCCATGACAACCAGCATGCATTTAGGCCCTTATACTTGTCCCTCATGTGTCCCCTATGTAATTTCACTATCCACACACAGGTACGGTGCGTTCCACACGTACCCCTAGGGCACCACTACTCCAGTGATACGGTCCGTACACGCGTGTGTAAGGTCCGCAAGCTAGACGCACAGGTCACATGTCGTGGAAAAAGGACAGACCACACACCTTGCCTTGAAGGGGTACATGTCAAAAATGATCACACAGACATTGAGACTACGCTGATATGTCCTAAGCTCGCAAGTCCCTGTTCGATGGATACAGACACACTTTATGTGTTATTCCACATGTGTCCTGGTGTGCATAATAGTGTGACATGGGCATCTACACACAGACACATGTTGGATGCATCTAAAGCAGATGCCGTTGACGGAACACCAACAGCAAGATCATGGAAACACATGACACACACATGACATAGTCACATCGGGGCACGCTGGTAGTGAGATGTCAGGTGTCATCATCCGTGTACCTGGCATCAGGGGACAGTTGCGGGTGTTGGTGACTGTGCCACTGCCTGACACACCTAGGCCCTACACATGAAGCACTGCACTGACAATGACTTGATGTCCATCCTTGTGCAAGTCTGACACCTCCATTCCTTTCCTGTGCGCCTCCTATCACCAGTGTGAGCTGTGAAACGCACCGTACACACGCTCTGAGGGCGTGCGTACGGTCGTATCACTATATGGGGTTTGGGTAGGAGTACGCGTGTGTGTACGGACCGTACACACGTACGTGTACACACTGGTCCTATCCCTATGGGAGTGTCGCCGTAGGCTTACGCCATAGAGATACGGCTCGTACACGCGTGTGTAGGGCCCGTATCACTATGGTAGTGTTGCCGTAGGCGTACGCCATAGTGATACGGTCCGTACACGCGTGTGTAGGGCTCGTAGCACTATGGCAGTGTTGCCGTAGGCGTACGCCATAGTGATAAGGTCCGTACACGCGTGTGTAGGGTCCGTATCACTATGGTAGTGTTGCCGTAGGCGTACGCCATAGTGATACGGTCCGTACACGCTTGCTACGGGCTGTACACACGCGGGTACGGCCCATAGCACTATGGCGTATGCCTACGGCGACACTGCCATAGTGCTACGTGCCCTACACACGCATGTACAAGCCGTATCTCTATGGCTTACGCCTACGGCAACACTGCCATAGTGCTACGGGCCCTACACACGCGTGTACGAGCTGTATCTCTATGGCGTAAGCCTACGGCGACACTCCCATAGGGATAGGACCAGTGTGTACACGTACGTGTGTACGGTCCGTACACACACGCGTACTCCTACCCAAACCCCATATAGTGATACGACCGTACGCACGCCCTCAGAGCGTGTGTACGGTGCGTTTCACAGCTCACACTGGTGATAGGAGGCGCACAGGAAAGGAATGGAGGTGTCAGACTTGCACAAGGATGGACATCAAGTCATTGTCAGTGCAGTGCTTCATGTGTAGGGCCTAGGTGTGTCAGGCAGTGAGCTGGCACATGTCTCCTCATGTTTTAACCCAATAGTTGTGTGATGACCTGTGTACACATGTCATGTGTGATGGGGCACTATGTGGTGCACTTCCCCTTCACACCTTTTACATGTGTGCATGTAGTTCAAACTTGTCAAGCACTGCATCAGTGGCATGGCACAGTCACCAACACCCGCAACTGTCCCCTGATGCCAGGTACACGGATGATGACACCTGACATCTCACTACCAGCGTGCCTCGATGTGACTATGTCATGTGTGTGTCATGTGTTTCCATGATCTTGCTGTTGGTGTTCCGTCAACGGCATCTGCTTTAGATGCATCCAACATGTGTCTGTGTGTAGATGCCCATGTCACACTATTATGCACACCAGGACACATGTGGAATAACACATAAAGTGTGTCTGTATCCATCGAACAGGGACTTGCGAGCTTAGGACATATCAGCGTAGTCTCAATGTCTGTGTGATCATTTTTGACATGTACCCCTTCAAGGCAAGGTGTGTGGTCTGTCCTTTTTCCACGACATGTGACCTGTGCGTCTAGCTTGCCGGCAGCTGTCTGTATGAGATAAGATCCTTCAAATGCACATATGTGGATGTATGTCACTCCTGTAATGTGTCTGGCTGTTCACTCACACTGGCCCACAGCTACTTTCATGGCATGTCATGTAGACCTTGACAATCCACATTTGTAGCTGGCTCTTGATAGGAGTATCACCTGGCTGGCATACGTGTGCAGGGTGTATTGCACAGACCAGACTCTGTATGTAGCATATGTGTATTAGCTGTTGAACATGTGCTCAGTTCTTTGACATTGGTGTAGTAATGTACTCAATCATCGTTATTCCTTCCAAATTTCTGCAGGGCACCGCCTCTCCCCCGACCAATGCTAGACTTGGCTGCAATGAGGGAACGCGACTGCATACGCCGCTACAGATTCCCCCAACGGTTAATTGTGGACCTGACAAACAGGCTGGCCCCACACCTCCAACCGCGACACAGTTATCCGACTGCGCTGACCCCCAAGATGAAGGTGATGTCAGCCCTACATTTCTTTGCCACCGGTACGTTTCAATTGACCATAGCTGATGTGGGTGGCATGTCCCAGACCATGTTCAGCCGTGTCCTGCATGATGTTTTAGAAGCCATGTTGGAGCACCTGGATGAATTCATCCATTTACCAACTCCTGAGTAGTTGACAGGTGTCAAGGGTGAGTTCTATGCCCTGGGAGGGATGCCCCATGTAATTGGGTCCATTGATGGGACAAATGTGGCTTTGGTACCACCACAGGCACAGGAGGTAGCCTTTCATAACTGTAAACATTACCACTCCATTAATGCCCTTGTGCCCTTGTGGTGTGTCTTGCTAACATGGTGATTTCCGATGTCTGTGCCCGTTTTCCAGGGTCAGCACACGATGCCTACATCATGAGGCGTAGCAGGGTGCCAGAAATAATGCTGCAGCTTCACAATGAATGAGCATGTCTTGTTGGTGGGTAGACTCTCTTTGTCCAGTATTCAGCGGTATCTTAGTATGTGACGGCATCTCCTGACCCACTTCTTTACATGATATTTCCATGTAGGGGACTCTGGCTATCCCAACATGCCATGGCTGGTGACGCCTCTCCGCAACCCGAGAACAGCTGCAGATCACCGTTACAACAACGCCCATGGGCAGACCAGGCGAGTGATTGAGAGGACGTTTGGCCTCCTGAAGAGCCGATTCCGTTGCCCCCACAAGACCGGCGGGTCCCTCCCATATGCACCGGTGAAGGTCTGCAAAATCTTCCTTGTGTGCTGCATGCTGCACAACATGGCAGTGGAGAAAGCTGTGCCACTCATCCTGGATCCCGATGAGCAGGAACATCTACCAGTGGAGGATGACGGCCTTGGTCACGAGGCAAGTGAGGAGGAGGAGGAGGAGGAGGAGGAGGAGGAGGAGGAGGACATCCGGAGTCAGCTCATACGTAACTTCTTCTCATAATGGTGAGTCCCTGGGTCTGAGTGTGCACGCTTGGAGCCTTGTGTGGCATGTGTTGGAATGTGTGTGTCCAGCTGACTGTATGCGAAGTGACTTTGAGGTGTGTGCTGATGTGTCACTCAAGTGCTGATGTCATTCCACACATTTTAGCTGACACACTCAATTGACAACTAGCATGGTGTCAACCTTATTCATGTAGAGTACATGACCATGCATGCGGATGACTATGTGTTTCCTGTCTTCTTGTGTGTCTCTCATCCCCAGGTATTTGCGCATGCTGTCTGCTCGTGGCATCGTTGTGCTCCTGCTATTCCTCATGAGTAATGCAACGTGTGCTGAATCAGCGTTACATGCACGGACATGGTGAGTCTCCTTTGGGTAAGGATTGCAGCAAGGCTTTTTGGGTGTGGTAGTTGTTTGTAATGTGTGGGCACTGCTCCTGTGCAGGTATTGTTACTATGCATACATGTCGACTCACCATGGGGCACATCACATGTAGCATGACTCACATGAATTGATAGTCACACTTCGTGACAGTCATCTGTTATGGGATTGTGGATTTTGATGAAGGCATCTATGTGTGTACAACTTCCCTCGGAAACATACGGGAGGCTACGGGTAGACATATTGCGGGACATCCCCATGAGAGGCTCAATGGGGAATTGCAGCCTCTCCGTGTGCAGCAGGGGATGTTTGGCTCACCCCCTTTACTTGTGTTCCACTCCCATGGATTGACAGCATCTGTGGTGCGAAGTGGGTGTCCAGTGTAGGTCCCACATGTTAATCCAAAAGACCATGTGAGTCTGTTAATATTGAGGCATTTCCATAGGTGTGAGCCTGAGTAATAAAGGTGTTCCTCAGCCTCCAAGGTGCCTCATCTCTGTCAATGCAGGTCTCTTGCCACTGTGCATGCGCCATCTCTGGCATGGTTGTCAAGGATTGTGCATATGTGTCTATGTGTAGATTAGCAACCTGCATGCTGTTGTACATGTATTTGATTCTCTATTGGGCATGACGTCCATGGCTGTGTATGTGTTTTGGTATGTTGGTCCCCACAAAGGGCCATCAACACCTTCTGGGGTGTGTTTCCTGTGCGCAGCTTGGCCTTCAGTTTCATGATCCGTTGTCAGTCATCTTTGGGGATTGTGCATCCTTTGTCTCTGGGTGTGCCATTGAAAACCGGTCACTCCTTCCTTGACATACACCTGTTGCAGTAGTCCTTTCTGACATCCTAGTCTTTGTGTGGAAATTGTGGCATAGTTCCCAGGACATACCGCCTGCTGTTGCAGCCACTGCAGCAAGGGCACACGACGTTTCCTGATTTGGCAACACACACACATCAAAGATGCTCCTCCCTTCCTCCATCAACCCATTCATTTGGCTGTCATCAGCTTGTCTGTGCCACAGTTGCGGCCACGCCGTTCCACAGGCTGGACCGTCTGCACATGCAACGTGCACATTGCACGAGCCTCATGTCCTTGCATGACCCACATCACACTACAGTCTGATGTTGCAGCCACCCTCCAAGCAATGTCCATCCACACATCTGCCGCCAGCTCTCAGGCATACACTAAGCGCACACACAACACCTTTGCATGATGAGTGTGCAACTCCGACTGCCTATGCAGTGCTGTCACACCTTCCAGGCCCTGTCACACCCACCAGGTCATGTCCCTCCTACTCCGCACCGGCTCTGTACCCCGGCAAGGACATGGGAGTGGGACTCAAGGCTTCTGCATGTAGTATGCTGTCGTTGTGAGGCACATGGCACAGGTATCATCTGTCAGCGTGTCAGACTACAATGTGTCCAGGGCCCCCCTCTCCACCATCACATGCGCACACAACCTCATCATCAACTCATATGCCATTGACAGCCAGGTGCTCCTCACCCTCACCAAGGGCGCAGACATTGCCAGTTCCAATATTCTAGATTGCATGAGATCCATTGATGAATGGCAGAACAGCAGCCACCTGAGGCTGGACTTGTACAGGACTGAGGTCAACTTCTGAGGATTGTCCCCTTACAGCTGGGTCAACTGCTTGTGTCCCACCCGCAGAAGCCCCGCACAGGCACCCAGTGTCCATGCACACAAGATGGTGTGCATCATGGATTGCTTGCTCACATTTGCCATGGCAATCACCAGCATCTGTGCCCCAGACTGCAACACCCTCTGCATTATGCACATGATCTCCAAATAGATCCACTCCAAGGAAAGACGGACCATCCCCCAGGTCCACGACAACATCCGTGCCAAATACTGCCCTGCCCTCTACGGGGCAGCCACATCCAAACTCCCAGGACACTTGTCCACATCCAGGCTGCATCTGCACACCTCAGCTGCAACATCCCGTGCCCCAGCCACATCACCGTCCAGCAGAGATAGCTGCAATGGATCACTGTGTGCTGCAGGATGACCTTCAGACTCCCCACCCACACTCAGGAGGCAGGCCACAACCCCGACCCAACACCAACCTTGTACCACTGTCATCCGAGACCCCGTAGTGCCATCTCCGTGCATTCAACCTTGACCTGGCCACCATTCTTCAGATCCACCGTACTCCAGCATGCAGGACATAGTTCTCCCACCTGAGAACACATACCTGGGACTCCCTCCCCGGGAACCTCCGAATGAGGCATGACATCTACGCCTTGATGGTACTCTTCCAAATAGGTATGTCGGCACAGTATTGCATGCACCCTCTCAGCAGCTTGAGGCCATCACAGGTGAGTATTGTGCTCCATGTCTGCATTGAATGATACATTGTGACCCATGTGTGTCCTGTACCAGACTCCTATCCCAGGGTATGGATGTGTGGAGTTAGTTCAACACTCAGGCATAGTTTGACATTTATACACACATATGTTGGGGAATAGTGCCAAATGACAGCAACATCCATGACAAAATAAAGTATTTATTTTTGTTGGGGTAAGTCTTTTGGTGGATGAAGTAAGGTGCTCTACCGGGTGCAAAGAATCCAAAGTTCACAGGGGGAGATGGCATCCTTGTCAGTTGTAGTCATCAGAGTCCAGACCACAGTGTTGGTCATCATTGGTCAGACTGTGACCAGCAAGTCCATGTGGCAGAGAATGTCATTGGGTGAGGTGGTGCTGTTGCGCCAGAGGGCCAGATGCCAGGCCAGGTGACCTGGGAGATGTGGATGGTCTGCTGACTCTCATGGTCTTTTCCGTGGACGACCCACCTTCCTCCGGGGACCGTCAGATGCAGGCCTTGATGATGTCTGTGATGCTCCGTCGGACGAATCCTCCTCCTCCTCCTCCCTCCCTGTGGCTGGTGCTGGTCTTCGCCTGGTGTCACAGGGAGGGTTGCCCATGTTGTCGGCAATCCGACGGAGTGAACGGCTCATGTCCGTTTGCACCGCCAGGAGCTCAGCCAGTCTTGCCTCCATCCGTCCTTGGTGTTGTTGTTGACTGGCATGTTGCTCGGCCTGCAGGTTCTTCATCTCGTCGAGGGTCCCCTTCATCTCTGTGAGGCTCGACACTACCTGGCTGATGCCCCTGGTGTCACGCCGGTATGTGTCCAGGATGTGGCGTATGTGTGACATACCGGTTCCCTCACTTGGCTGGTCAGGTTCGCGCCTCTGCCTGCCTCCACTCCCACCACCCCTGCCCACACGAGCCTGGCCTGCCGTTGTGGGCACATCGGGTCTACGGGACCCCTGAGGGATGGCATTATCGGGGTTGTCTGCCTCCTCCTGGGTGCCCGGAGAACCTTGTCCCTCCTGGTCAGACTGGCTGTGTTGTTCAGTGCGAGCAGGGCTCCTGGGTGTCTCCTGGGATGTGGCAGGAATGGGGGTGGTGGTTGGCACAGATGTACCTGACGCAGGTGCTGCAGGGGCTTGGGCACCAGAGGGGCCAGGTTGGTCGGGGTCATCCACGGAGTGGTGAGAGGAGTCGCTGCTGGTGGGATCATCTTCACGCTGAGCATGGGACTGTGATTGTTCCCCCCCATTGTTGGGGGGAGGTCGATGACATTGCCTTGTGTGTGAGAGAGAGACAATGTTAATGCTGTTTCATGCCACATCCATGTTTCATATATATTCAAGTTGTCACAGATCCTCCAGGTAGTTGTATGTGCCTAGCATTCCTCTCAATGTCCACTTGGGGATGGGTATGTTGCGGGTGACAGATTGGTATGTTCTCCTGAGTGTTTGACCAGTAGAATTTTGGCTCGGATGCTTATTTGGCGATGGATTGGTCTTGTTGTGTCACATGTCCATTGTGAGAGTGGGTTAATCCGTTACCTGCCCCGGGGGTATGTGCTTGTGTGAGGGGGGGGTGTGACCGGGCCTGCTGTTGGGTGTAGTGTGATTTGTCATTGGGTCTCCCAGGTGATGTGTCTGTCCCCTCATGGTGCATGCTGGCATGACAGTGGGTTTGAGTGCCTGTGCTAGATATCTGAGCTTGTGTAGTTGGGGTTTGAGTGTACAGTGGTCACAGAAGGGCATTGTGCTGCATACAGCAGGGCCAAGTGTCAGCTACCTTGTCAGTACTTTGCCAGTCCCTGTGCATTGGGCATGGTGCATGGGTATGTACCGAGGCCATATGGGCTGAGGGCATTGGTGTCTGCTTCGGAGTTGCACAATGTGTTGTGTGAGCCCCACCCTCCCAGCATCTTGGACATCCAGTCTTGGGTTTGTGGTTGGTGTGGCCTGGGACATGGTATTGCCTTTATTTGTGAATGGGGCATGGAGACGTTAGTGGCATGAGCGTGGTTTTGGAGTGTGGTTGTGTGTGGTGAGGGCTTGGGGGAAGTTGCGTGCATTTTGTGTATTTGTGGTGTGGATGGCATTCCCCCATGTTACGTGAGTTGTTTGTGTACTCACCAGGCTCTGCGACTCCCTCGACTCCGTGTACTCCCACCGGCGGAAGCATGGCCATCACCTTCTCCTCCCAGGGATGGTAATGTACGGGTCTGCGGAGCAGCCTGCCTCCAGTGATGTTGCTCTGGGCGTATACCTCGTTCATCTTCCTCTTGACTGCCCTGCGCAGATCGTACCACCTGGCTTGGCATTCATGCCTGGTCCTTTGGATGGGCGCAACAGCATTCACCTTATTGACAATCCTCTGCCACAGGCTTGTTTTTTGGGCTATGCTGGTCTGTCTGACCAATGTTCCAAACAGCTGTGGCTCGACTCTGATGACTTCGTTGACGAGGAGGTCCAGCTCTGCCCTTGTGAACTTTGGGTTCTTGTCTGTGGGCATGGTGTGGGGTGTGGGTGTGGATGGTTGTGGGTGTGTGGGTGTGAAGGTGTAGGTGTGTGTGTGAATGTGAAGAGGGGGTGTTGGCTGAGGCTGCATCCAACATGTGTCTGTGTGTAGATGCCCATGTCACACTATTATGCACACCAGGACACATGTGGAATAACACGTAACGTGTGTCTGTATGCATCGAACAGGGACTTGCGAGCTTAGGACATATCAGCGTAGTCTCAATGTCTGTGTGATCATTTTTAACATGTACCGCTTCATGGCAAGGTGTGTGGTCTGTCCTTTTTCCACGACATGTGACCTGTGTGTCTAGCTTGCCGGCAGCTGTCTGAATGAGATAGGATCCTTCAAATGCACATATGTGGATGTATGTCACTCCTGAAATGTGTCTGGCTGTTTACTCACACTGGCCCACAGCTACTTTCATGGCATGTCATGTAGACCTTGACAATCCACGTTTGTAGCTGGCTCTTGGTAGGAGTATCACCTGGCTGGCATACGTGTGCAGGATGTATTGCACAGACCAGACTCTGTATGTAGCATATGTGTATTAGCTGTTAAACATGTGCTCAGTTCTTTGACATTGGTGTAGTAATGTACTCAATCATCGTTATTCCTTCCAAATTTCTGCAGGGCACCGCCTCTCCCCCGACCAATGCCAGACTTGGCTGCCATGAGGGAACGCGACTGCATACGCTGCTACAGATTCCCCCAACGGTTAATTGTGGACCTGACAAACAGGCTGGCCCCACACCTCCAACCGCGACACAGTTATCCGACTGCGCTGACCCCTAAGATGAAAATGATGTCAGCCCTACATTTCTTTGCCACCGGTACATTTCAATTGACCACAGCTGATTTGGGTGGCATGTCCCAGACCATGTTCAGCCGTGTCCTGCATGATGTTTTAGAAGCTATGTTGGAGCACCTGGATGAATCCATCCATTTTCCAACTCCTGAGTAGTTGACAGGTATCAAGGGTGAGTTCTATGCCCTGGGAGGGATGCCCCATGTAATTGGGTCCATTGATGGGACAAATGTGGCTTTGGTACCACCACAGGCACAGGAGGTAGCCTTTCGTAACCGTAAACATTACCACTCCATTAATGCCCTTGTGCCCTTGTGGTGTGTCTTGCTAACATGGTGATTTCCCATGTCTGTGCACGTTTTCCAGGGTCAGCACATGATGCCTACATCATGAGGCGTAGCAGGGTGCCAGAAATGATGCTGCAGCTGCACAACGACGAGCTTGTCTTGTTGGTGGGTAGACTCTGTTTGTCCAGTATTCAGCGGCATCTTAGTATGTGACGGCATCTCCTGACCCACTTCTTTACATGATGTTTCCATGTAGGGGACTCTGGCTATCCCAACATGCCATGGCTGGTGACGCCTTTCCGCAACCCGAGAACAGCTGCAGATCACCGTTACAACAACGCCCATGGGAAGACCAGGCGAGTGATTGAGAGGACGTTTGGCCTCCTAAAGAGCCAATTCCGTTGCCCCCACAAGACCGGCGGGTCCCTCCCATATGCACTGGTGAAGGTCTGCAAAATCTTCCTCGTGTGCTGCATGCTGCACAACATGGCAGTGGAGAAAGCTGTGCCACTCATCCTGGATCCCGATGAGCAGGAACATCCACCCGTGGAGGATGACGGCCTTGGTCACGAGGCAAGTGAGGAGGAGGAGGAGGACATCCGGAGTCAGCTCATACGCAACTTCTTCTCATAATGGTGAGTCCCTGGGTCTGAGTGTGCACGCTTGGAGCCTTGTGTGGCATGTGTTGGAATGTGTGTGTCCAGCTGACTGTATGCGAAGTGACTTTGAGGTGTGTGCTGATGTGTCACTCGAGTGCTGATGTCATTCCACACATTTTAGCTGACACACTCAATTGACAACTAGCATGGTGTCAACCTTATTCATGTAGAGTACATGACCATGCATGCGGATGACTATGTGTTTCGTGACTTCTTGTGTGTCTCTCATCCCCAGGTATTTGCGCATGCTGTCTGCTCGTGGCATCGTTGTGCTCCTGCTATTCCTCATGAGTAATGCAACGTGTGCTGAATCAGCGTTACATGCACGGACATGGTGAGTCTCCTTTGGGTAAGGATTGCAGCAAGGCTTTTTGGGTGTGGTAGTTGTTTGTAATGTGTGGGCACTGCTCCTGTGCAGGTATTGTTACTATGCATACATGTCGACTCACCATGGGGCACATCACATGTAGCATGATTCACATGAATTGATAGTCACACTTCGTGACAGTCATCTGTTATGGGATTGTGGATTTTGATGAAGGCATCTATGTGTGTACAACTTCCCTCAGAAACATACGGGAGGCTACGGGTGGACATATTGCGGGACATCCCCATGAGAGGCTCAATGGGGAATTGCAGCCTCTCCGTGTGCAGCAGGGGAGGTTTGGCTCACCCCCTTCACTTGTGTGCCACTCCCATGGATTGACAGCATCTGTGGTGCGAAGTGGGTGTCCAGTGCAGGTCCCACATGTTAATCCAAAAGACCATGTGAGTCTGTTAATATTGATGCATTTCCATAGGTGTGAGCCTGAGTAATAAAGGTGTTCCTCAGCCTCCAAGGTGCCTCATCTCTGTCAATGCAGGTCTCTTGCCAGTGTGAATGCGCCATCTCTGGCATGGTTGTCAAGGATTGTGCATATGTGTCTATGTGGAGATTAGCAACCTGCATGCTGTTGTACATGTATTTGATTCTCTATTGGGCATGACGTCCATGGCTGTGTATGTGTTTTGGTATGTTGGTCCCCACAACGGGCCGTCAACACCTTCTGGGGTGTGTTTCCTGTGCGCAGCTTGGCCTTCAGTTTCAAGATCCGGTGTTAGTCATCTTTGGGGATTGTGCATCCTTTGTCTCTGGGTGTGCCATTGAAAACCGGTCACTCCTTCCTTGACATACACCTGTTGCAGTAGGCCTTTCCGACATCCTAGTCTTTGTGTGGAAATTGTGGCATAGTTCCCAGGACATACCGCCTGCTGTTGCAGCCACTGCAGCAAGGGCACACAAAGTTTCCTGATTTGGCAACACACACACATCAAAGATGCTCCTCCCTTCCTCCATCAACCCATTCATTTGGCTGTCATCAGCTTGTCTGTGCCACAGTTGTGGCCACGCCGTCCCACAGGCTGGACCGTCTGCACATGCAACGTGCACATTGCACGAGCCTCATGTCCTTGCATGACCCACATCACACTACAGTCTGATGTTGCAGCCACCCTCCAAGCAATGTCCATCCACACATCTGCCGCCAGCTCTCAGGCATACACTAAGTGCACACACAACACCTTTGCATGATGAGTGTGCAACTCCGACTGCCTATGCAGTGCTGCCACGCCTTCCAGGCCCTGTCACACCCACCAGGTCATGTCCCTCCTACTCCCCACCGGCTCTGTACCCCGGCAAGGACATGGGAGTGGGACTCACGGCTTCTGCATGTAGTATGCTGTCGTTGTGAGGCACATGGCACAAGTATCATCTGTCAGCCTGTCAAACTACAATGTGTCCAGGGCACCCCTCTCCACCATCACATGCGCACACAACCTCATCATCAACTCATATGCCATTGACAGCCAGGTGCTCCTCACCAAGGGCGCAGACATTGCCAGTTCCAATATTCTAGATTGCATGATGTCCATTGATGAATGGCAGAACAGCAGCCACCTGAGGCTGGACTTGTACAGGACTGAGGTCAACTTCTGAGGATTGTCCCCTTACAGCTTGGTCAACTGCTTGTGTCCCACCCGCAGAAGCCCCGCACAAGCACCCAGTGTCCATGCACACAAGATGGTGTGCATCATGGATTGCTTGCTCACATTTGCCATGGCAATCACCAGCATCTGTGCCTCAGACTGCAACACCCTCTGCATTATGCACATGATCTCCAAATAGATCCACTCCAAGGAAAGACGGACCATCCCCCAGGTCCACGACAACATCCGTGTCAAATACTGCCCTGCCCTCTACAGGGCAGCCACATCCAAACTCCCAGGACACTTGTCCACATCCAGGCTGCATCTGCACACCTCAGCTGCAACATCCCGCGCCCCAGCCACATCACCGTCCAGCAGAGATAGCTGCAATGGATCACTGTGTGCTGCAGGATGACCTTCAGACTCCCCACCCACACTCAGGAGGCAGGCCACAACCCCGACCCAACACTAACCTTGTACCACTGTCATCCGAGACCCCGTAGTGCCATCTCCGTGCATCCAACCTTGACCTGGCCACCATTCTTCAGATCCACCGTACTCCAGCATGCAGGACATAGTTCTCCCACCTGGGAACACATACCTGGGACTCCCTCCCCGGGAACCTCTGAATGAGGCATGTCCTCTACGCCTTGATGGTACTCTTCCAAATAGGTATGTCGGCACAGTATTGCATGCACCCTCTCAGCAGCTTGAGGCCATCACAGGTGAGTATTGTGCTCCATGTCTGCATTGAATGATACATTGTGACCCATGTGTGTCCTGTACCAGACTCCTATCCCAGGGTATGGATATGTGGAGTTAGTTCAACACTCAGGCATAGTTTGACATTTACACACACATATGTTGGGGAATAATGCCAAATGACAGCAACATCTCATGACAAAATAAAGTATTTATTTTTGGTGGGGTAAGTCTTTTGGTGGATGAAGTAAGGTGCTCTACCGGGTGCAAAGAATCCAAAGTTCACAGGGGGAGATGGCATCCTTGTCAGTTGTAGTCATCAGAGTCCAGACCACAGTGTTGGTCATCATTGGTCAGACTGTGACCAGCAAGTCCATGTGGCAGAGAATGTCATTGGGTGAGGTGGTGCTGTTGCGCCAGAAGGCCAGATGCCAGGCCAGGTGACCTGGGAGATGTGGATGGTCCGCTGGCTCTCACGGTCTTTTCCGTGGACGACCCACCTTCTTCCGGGGACCGTCAGATGCAGACCTTGATGATGTCTGTGATGCTCCGTCGGACGAATCCTCCTCCTCCTCCTCCCTCCCTGTGGCTGGTGCTGGTCTTCGCCTGGTGTCACAGGGAGGGTTGCCCATGTTGTCGGCAATCCGACGGAGTGAACGGCTCATGTCCGTTTGCACCGCCAGGAGCTCAGCCAGTCTTGCCTCCATCCGTCCTTGGTGTTGTTGTTGACTGGCATGTTGCTCGGCCTGCAGGTTCTTCATCTCGTCGAGGGTCCCCTTCATCTCTGTGAGGCTCGACACTACCTGGCTGATGCCCCTGGTGTCACGCCGGTATGAGTCCAGGATGTGGCGTATGTGTGACATACCGGTTCCCTCAGCTGGCTGGTCAGGTTCGCGCCTCCGCCTGCCTCCACTCCCACCACCCCTGCCCACACGAGCCTGGCCTGCCGTTGTGGGCACATCGGGTCTACGGGACCCCTGAGGGATGGCATTATCGGGGTTGTCTGCCTCCTCCTGGGTGCCCGGAGAACCTTGTCCTTCCTGGGCAGACTGGCTGTGTTGTTCAGTGCGAGCAGGGCTCCTGGGTGTCTCCTGGGATGTGGCAGGAATGGGGGTGGTGGTTGGCACAGATGTACCTGACGCAGGTGCTGCAGGGGCTTGGGCACCAGAAGGGCCAGGTTGGTCGGGGTCATCCACGGAGTGGTGAGAGGAGTCGCTGCTGGTGGGATCATCTTCACGCTGAGCCTGGGACTGTGATTGTTCCCCCCCATTATTGGGGGGAGGTCGATGACGTTGCCCTGTCTGTGAGAGAGAGACAATGTTAATGCTGTTTCATGCCACATCCATGTTTCATACATATTCAAGTTGTCACAGATCCTGCAGGTAGTTGGATGTGCCTAGCATTCCTAACAATGTCCACTTGGGGATGGGTATGTTGCGGGTGACACATTGGTATGTTCTCCTGAGTGTTTGACCAGTAGAATTTTGGCTTGGATGCTTATTTGGCGATGGATTGGTCTTGTTGTGTCACATGTCCATTGTGAGAGTGGGTTAATCTGTTGCCTGCCCCTGAGGGGGGGTGTGTGACCAGGCCTGTTGTTGGTTGTAGTGTGATTTGTCATTGGGTCTCCCAGGTGATGTGTCTGTCCCCTCATGGTGCATGCTGGCATGACAGTGGGTTTGAGTGCCTGTGCTAGATATCTGAGCTTGTGTAGTTGGGGTTTGAGTGTACAGTGGTCACAGAAGGGCCTTGTGCTGCATACAGCAGGGCCAAGTGTCAGCTACCTTGTCAGTACTTTGCCAGTCCCTGTGCATTGGGCATGGTGCATGGGTATGTACCTAGGCCATATGGGCTGAGGGCATTGGTGTCTGCTTCGGAGTTGCACAATGTGTTGTGTGAGCCCCACCCTCCCAGCATCTCGGACATCCAGTCTTGGGTTTGTGGTTGGTGTGGCCTGGGACATGGTATTGCCTTTATTTGTGAATGGGGCATGGAGATGTTAGTGGCATGAGCGTGGTTTTGGAGTGTGGTTGTGTGCGGTGAGGGCTTGGGGGAAGTGGCGTGCATTTTGTGTATTTGTGGTGTGGATGGCATTCCCCCATGTTACGTGAGTTGTTTGTGTACTCACCAGGCTCTGCGACTCCTTCGACTCCGTGTACTCCCAGCGGCGGAAGCATGGCCATCAACTTCTCCTCCCAGGGATGGTAATGTACGGGTGTGCGGGGCAGCCCACCTCTAGTGATGTTGCTCTGGGCGTATTCCTCGTTCATCTTCCTCTTGACTGCCCTGCGCAGATCGTACCACCTGGCTTGGTATTCATGCCTGGTCCTTCGGATGGGCGCAACAGCATTCACCTTATTGACGATCCTCTGCCACAGGCTTGTTTTTTGGGCTATGCTGGTCTGTCTGACCAATGTTCCAAACAGCTGTGGCTCGACTCTGATGACTTTGTTGATGAGGAGGTCCAGCTCCGCCCTTGTGAACTTTGGGTTCTTGTCTGTGGGCATGGTGTGGGGTGTGGATGGTTGTGGGTGTGTGGGTGTGAAGGTGTAGGTGTGTGTGTGAATGTGAAGAGGGGGTGTTTGTGAATGAGGTTGTGTGAAGGTGTGTAAGTGAAGGTGTAGTTAAGGTGTAAGTAAGGTGCAGTTGTTTGTCTGTGGGGTCTGGCAGCAGTGAGTCTATATCAAAGGTTCAGTGGTTGTGTGTGTGGGCCCTTTTTATTGGTGCATTTGTGGGTGTGGCTGGGTTTGAATTTGTGGTGGGTGTGTTATAAGAGGTGGTTGTGATTTAGGGCCTCTGTTTGCCTGTTTGGATGTGCCAGGTCAGTCATAGAGATGTATTTTGTCATGTTGACGTGTTTTGTGGTGTTGTGCGAGTCGAATTGACCCTCCTTGTGCTGTTTTACAGTGTCCTGGTTCTGTACGAGTCTTTTTCGCGTAGGTAAGGTCCGTACATACGCGATGCTGGGTGAGGGTGCTGAGGTACGGTGTTGGGGTACGGTGCGTACAGGTACGGGGCTAGGGTATGAGCCTGGGGTGCGTCGCGTACAGGTGGGGGGCTGTGCTAAGGTGTTGGGGTACGGTGCGTACAGGTACGGGGCTGGGCTACGGTGTTGGGGTACGGTGCATACAGGTATTGGGCTGGGCTACTGTGTTGGGGTACGGTGCGTACAGGTACGGGGCTGGGCTACGGTGTTGGGGTACGGTGCGTACAGGTATGGGGCTGGGCTACAGTGTTGGGGTACGATGCGTACAGGTGCGGGGCTGTGCTACGGTGTTGGGGTATGGTGCGTACAGGTGCGGGGATGTGCGAGGGTGTTGGGGTACGGTGCGTACAGGTGCAGGGATGTGCTAGGTTGTTGGGGTACGGTGCGTACAGGTGCGGGGCTGTGCTACAGTGTTGGGGTACGGTGCGTACAAGTGCGGGGATGTGCTAGGGTGTTGGGGTACAGTGCGTACAGGTGGGGGGTTGGGGTACGGTCCTGGGGTTCAGGGCGTACAGGTGTGGGGCTGGGAGATGGACCTGGGGTGCGGCGCGTACAGGTGCGGGGCTGTGCTATGGTGTTGGGGTACGGTGCGTACAGGTGCGGGGATGTGCTAGGGTGTTGGGGTACGGTGCGTACAGGTGGGGGGCTGGGGTACAGTCCTGGGGTACGGGGCGTACAGGTGCGGGGCTGGGAGACGGGCCTGGGGTGCCGCGCGTATAGGTGCGGGGCTGTGCTACGGTGTTGGGGTATGGTGCGTACAGGTGCGGGGATGTGCTAGGGTGTTGGGGTATGGTACGTACAGGTACGGGGCTGGGAGACGGGCCTGGGGTGCGGCGCGTACAGGTGGGGGGCTGGGGTACAGTCCTGGGGAACGGGGCGTACAGGTGCGGGGCTGGGAGATGGGCCTGGGGTGCGGCGCGTACAGGTGCGGGGTTGTGCTATGGTGTTGGGGTATGGTACGTACAGGTACGGGGCTGGGAGACGGACCTGGGGTGCGGCGCGTACAGGTGGGGGGCTGGGGTACGGTCCTGGGGAACGGGGCGTACAGATGCGAGGCTGGGAGACGGGCCTGGGGTGCGGCGCGTACAGGTGCAGGGCTGTGCTACGGTGTTGGGGTACGGTGCGGAGGGGGGTACAGCACTGGCATACGGGGGTACAGTGCTGACATGTGCGGGGTGAGGGGGGCTGTACGACTCGTATCCGGGCACAAGTTTACCCATGTACATGTAGGCTACAGCGTTCGCTCTGTACGGGGCATTTTACATGCGGTTGTGTATTCGGACAGGCGGTACGGATCGTACTTGCGAGTTCGGACTTCTGTTTTACGATTTGCACGTAAAAATGTCCGGCTCCCTGTCGGACACTTTTCCCGACGCTATTCGGACGTAAAAATTTACGGATCCCTCTCGGACCATTTTCCCGACGCAATTCGTATGTATTTTTCACATACGAATCGTACTTCGCAGTTTGTACGGTACTTGTACCATTCGTACGTAAAAAATTACGGATACGAGTTTGACCGTAAATTTTTTTAACGGATCGGAATCGGCACCGTAATGATACATTTTTTTACAACACTGCATAATTTAAACAAAGTCATTTTATTTGCCTTTTTTGCTGCTCTCATAATATATTGAATTTTACTAGAAATAGTGATTTCAATCGTACTCATCACTTAGCAGCGGGCAAAAAAAAACTATCATAACGATTGTTTAAAAAACCCAACTTGCTATTCTCAGTAAAATACCAGATAATACAAATCACACATATATGAAATACTTATGGCTAACGCAATTTTATAACTTTAACTTATAGAAACTGTAAATGTTGTCGCTTTAAAATATTCACCGAATCAATGAGCACGAAAACGTCCATAATTCAAACATATACCTTTCCTTGAGGCCAAATGGTATTTTTGCACTCCTTTTTATGTAAATTGTCCAATGGTAATCCTATTAAATTATAATAATAAATTCCTCAGAGAGTGAATTATCTTCCTAAAACTTTGACTTTAAAAATATTAGGTAGGAATTTGGTAATTCCCTAAGCAAATATTGTTTGAAAATCAACTGGGAATCATTACAAAGTGTCCAGCCTTTGTCACATTTTAGATAGGCAGTGTAATGTCCAGATGTTGTGGAAGGACCATCATGGAAAATTATTGCAATTGCTACAAAAGTCCTTCGTGAAATTGATAGTTGTGTTGCTACAAATTGCTTTATTAAAGTATACAATTTTCTCCCATCAACTGTACAACGTTGCATCATTAAAATTATGTATTGTCCATATTTTGTTAAAAATAATGTGGATAACATTTCTGATTTAAATTGGCTACACTCCATGTTTTGATTTGCACCTTTAACTAATTTATTGAAAGACACTGATTAATCTGGTAATGTTAAATACAGAAATCTTTCAGTGTCTACATTAGTGGTACATGTATACATGCAATTTTCACAATGATGTTCCCATTTGTAAGAAAGGCCAAAAATAATTTCTATTTCTACACCTTCATTTTCAAAAATGGTAAGCATATACATTAAGAGTTCCTGAGCATCTTGTTGGATATTTTGTGTAAATTGTGTAGAACCAGAACACACATCCAAAAGATTATGAACATCTGAAACAGATTGTATTTTACTTGTATCTCTTGTCAATTTTTCATAAACAGAATGCAACAGAGAACAAAATCTTTTTTCCCAATTCTGCATAATTTGTTCTTGCAAACCTTCAAGATAAAAATCAACATTGACCACTACATTAGCATAGCAGGTGACACCTGAACTATTTTCAAACTGATAATCAACAATCTCTTCAATAGTGTCCTTTTTCTTTTTACTTGCAATCACAACATTATCTTGTTCTTTTCCCTTCTCTACACCTTCAGAACAGATATTCTCAAACCTTCTTTTTCGACCAACCACACGCTTTTCAAATACAGGATATTGAACTAAATTTGGAGCATACACCCTTCTTAACCTATTATACTCTTTTACACAATTTGCATCTGCAGTAACCTTTGTCTCATAAAAATCAATCAAAAACAAACCAGATAATATTCTGACTCGCGACAAAGCAACATATGCCATACCCTCTTTAAATACGGTAGATCCAATGTTCACCAATGCACTGTCTACACTTAATCCTTGAGATTTATGAATAGTCACTGCATATGCCAGAGAAAATGGAAATTGTTTCCTACAGACATATAAATCTTTAACAAGCAAAAATACGAACTGACCAATGACCAATTTCTTTAACTTCTTCAATCTGATCAAATTAAATTTTTAAAAATTCAATTCCTTCTTTTTTCTTATAATTAACAAAATCCACCACTTTACCCATTGCGCCATTAACTAAACCTTTTTCTACATCCAAATTACGCCTTAAAATTACCCGACAGTTTACACATGCATATAGTGTCTTTTCTAAACCAGCTGTTTTAGATATTTTTTTTCTAAAGAATCCAGTTTTGTTTTCAACTTTCCCGTCAAAATAATAGTGATTCCTTCATGCTCTATTTTATTGATGGCTTCCATTTTTATCATTTCTTCATTTTCCAGTTTCAATAGTTCTTCGTTGAATATAGAACACTCGCGCAGTGTTGGTATTAAGCAGATCACTGATTTATTTTCTGCAATTTTCATGTACACTTTTGCAGGAACTACATTTTCATTTGGAAACACATTGCAAAGTAATCGACTATCCAAAGCTTTTTTGCCATGTTCTGTAAGATTTCCAATTCTTATATCTTGAAGAATACTTCCATATTCAGCATCATTTGGCTGTCGCATGTCAGTTCTTTGTATTCAAAATAAGTCCAAATGTTCACATTACCAACACTACCAAGAGACTTTCTGGTATCTTCATGTGCAAGTGTTTTAAATACCGGTTGTCCTTTTACCGGAGTCAGTTGCAGTAGATCTCCAAAAATTATGATTTCCTCCAAATAACACGTCATACTCTGTTTTAAGAATTTGCTGCATTCTTAAATGCACAAAGGCAAGCATCAAGTTTGAGACCATGCTGACCTCATCAATATTGAGAAGTTTCATTTTCTTCAGGACTCTTGAAACTTCACAACAAGCTTCTCCAGATAGCTTGTGGTATTCCAATTTGTTCTCATGCTCTACTGGTAGCATTAGTAAACGATGTAAAGTAATTCCTTTAATGTTATGTGCTGCCAACCCAGTTGGAGCAGTGACAACACAAGACAAATGCGACTCAGTTGTTTTCTGCAGATAACTTGTAATTACTTTAATTAAGAAACTTTTTCCTGTTCCAGCTTGACCACTCACATACATTCGGATAGGTTGAAATAATGTACATGAGCACCCTTCCTTTTCATGAAGTAATCCATGGTCAATATGCTCTTTCACTTGTTGATATATTTGTGTCTGTTCAACATTTAGTTGTTCTTCCAAGTTTCCTAACTGTATTACATCTTCTTGAGCTTGATACATTGCTGTTTCCACCTCATTCATGGCAGTCGCTGCTTCATTTTCAACAATTGGTTGCCCAAGTGGATCTTGACTCAGTGCAGCAGAATTTTGACTGTCTTGAGAACTGTCTCTAGCAATCTCAGCTGCAATTGTAGCTTCTTGGTCAATGTCATCATTCAACATTTTCACATAATTTGCAAAAGCACTGCATTGTATGCTATCTTTACAAGCATTAAATGAATCTTCATAGCTCTGAAAATCTCCAAGTAATTCCAATTCTGAACGCCATGGTTTGAACATTTGCAAAAGGGCTAAATAGTAAAATTCCCTTTTGTCAGCAGTGTCGCAACTCAGTTTCCTGTGATTAATTAAATTTCCTTTACTTTGTTTCACCAGACATCCTTTGGAACCAATCACTGCATATTTTCCATCATTGATGTTCTCTGTAGTATTCCGTTTAAAAGTGTAGTTTTGCAGCACTTCATAGAGACACATGTTCTCAAGGTGATGACTTCTGTTTGGGTAATATGTGTCCAACATATTCCTTTTCAAAATATCTGTACTTTCTGGTTCTTTTTCTGCTAAATATTCAATTTCTTGAACAGGTTTCAGTACCCAATTTCGCATTCCTGCAAGACCTAGACTCACCCAAATGATTCTTCTACTTTTGAAATATAGACTTGGAGATGATAACAGATCTGAACATTCATATGCTCCAATTTCACAATGCGATAACATCTTTAAACTGAAATTGTATAATTTCTTACTTAGAGTCTTCTCGTGAGAAATCTCTTCCCACATTTCGTTCAATTCAGTCTTTTCTGATTTAGTAATGTAGGACGTTACATATCGAGCAACATAAATGGAATTGTCCGCAACATACTGAATATCCATGTTAGCGTTCCAGATGGATAAAATAACTGGATTGTAGTCACTTATGTATTTCGATTCTTCGCTTCTTCTTAAGTTGTAGGTATTTTTCAGAGACGTTCTTGTGATGGTATGTCGCATAGCTGACATAAAACTGTTCACTCTTCCTTTGGATAATACAGGATGTGGAAATCCAAAACGACATTTGGTATAGAACTTATCCTTTGACTTGTACTTTCGTCGACAGTATTTTCCACACCTATGGCTTTGGAATCGTAAGACTTGTTGTTTTAAATTTTTATCTTCTCTGCTATTGGGTACAGCACATGTGGCATAATCTTCAATGAAAGACAAAACAGTTTCATCTGAATCTGTTCCAAATTTGGGGGCGTCCTTGATCCATAACAACATATGTGTATGAGGAGCACCTCTTGCTTGATACTCCTTTCTCCAAAAGAAATCCACAACTTCTCCAAGAGGAGGATTCTTTTTATTGCAGATGAAAGACATCATAGCTTCAAATCTATGATTGAAATATCTGCATACATTAATAGGATACAAGGAGCACAATTCTCCAGGTGTCTTGTAGTCAATATTTTTTTATATTGGAATTTGCCTCTCAAAGAAATTCAAGTAAATCGTCCCAAGCATACTCAGCACAGCTTAGTGTAACAAACCATGTAGGAGTTCCCAAGTTCCGTAGCATACATTTCAGTTCTCCATGATGACGGTACCAATATTCATTAGTCCCACGCTGACATGCCATCAGATTAATCAACTGAGATTCTAAAAGATCATCTCTCTGATGCACTTTATCCATAAAATCCTTTGCAGTTACATTTTGCAGATGCATTCCAGTTTTTAAAATGTGATTTACTGCATATGAAAGTCCAGACAAGTCACTTTCAAATAGAAGATGAAACATATAAGGGATACATTGTCGAAATCTTGGATCTTCTGCATATAATCTTGTTGTCCGATATTCAGATACAGGAATCTGCACAGGACGTTCATCATATCGTCCACCTTTTCCTGTTGGAAACAATTGCGGGAAACAACGAGCTTCCAAGCTCTCTTCCCATACACTCATGGGACTTCCTGTTGCTTTTTTCATTTGAAACTACTCAATCGTATTCCCCATCACCTCTTTGGAATGAAGTGGATGTACACTGTAATGTTTATAGATTTCTTCACATCTCGATATGTCCACTTTTTCAATTTGTCCACTTAATGTTTCAGTATCTTCTGCTAAATCTATTTCTTCTTCTCCTACAAACACATTTCTATAGAACTCATTATTTTTTAACAGATACAATGATGCCTTTTGCACTTTTCTAACATCCACTAACTCTTGCCAGATTTTCTTTTTCTTAGTAGGAACACCATTAACTAGAATGACTAGTGGCTCATTTTCTGCATGGTCTACACCAATAGTTTCAATATTTTTCCCTAAATCTAACAGTAAATACACAACTCTTCCTTTCAATCCTCTTTGCAACTCTGATGGAGGTAATTTACCTGTTTTAGGCTCCATACGAACAATAGCCTGAAACGGGTGAACACATTGAATGAGAATAGACTCATACCTATTTAAGTCTATCAGCTCTGGAGGAATAGCAACCAACTCTAGATTATTATGAGCAGCTCTAGCAGGCATTTTATTCTCATCTAATTTGTTATAACAATATTTGCAAATACGTTGCTCAGATCCCAAATCAAAACAATCCTCTACCAACAAATAAGTTGAAAATCCCATCCACTTATCATTATCTTCTATTTCACTTTTTAAATACAGATTGACACCCCTAGTCTGATTTTTATAGTGACTTCGCCGACAACAAATACAAGAAACATTTGGTCTTTCACCTGAAATTACCTTAAACTTTGTGATTTCATCCTCAAAATTTTTTGTAATTACTGGTTCTACATTGTCTTCAAAATTTTGTTCTACTAATGTGTCAGTTTCTGCACTCTCTTGCTGAGGACCAAAGTAACAAAACTCAATATCATCACAAACCTTCTTCACATCTGATACTGACCCACGCAAAAGAGGACTGTTCAACTCATTTAACTTTAGTGATGGACTTTTTGCATAATACAATCTTCTCATTAACTTCCGCATTTGAGTATGATGTACTGCCAGCATTCTGAAATGGTGAAAAACACTTTGACAAACTTTCCTAGAAAGACAAGCCAGAGAATGACCTTGCAAACTAGTATTTTTTCTCACTCTGCAAGGGTCTATTCCTTGCAACACCTTAATCTTTTGTTTAACACTTTTTTTACTATATGCTCGTAAAAAACGACATAAATTATCAATAGATTCCTGTCGTACACTACAAATACTACTGCAATCCCAAGTGTACACAGGGTGTTTAGGACGTCTCCCGAGAACTTCATCAGCTATCACTTCTTCTGCATTTCTTTCAACCATTTTCTCTTTCTCAATTGGACAACCATCTCTAACCTCATAACCTCTACCACTGGTGTCAACTACGTACAATAATGTTTTGCTCTGTAAATAACTCTCTTCATTAAAGAAAGGCTCTGAACTGGAACTGTGTTTCCATTCTCCCAAAAAAAATCACAAAAATGTTTTCTATTAATTACTCTTTTCCTCCTACTTTTGGCCTTCATTAAATGGATTGGTTTATCTAGTGATCGAATTCTGTTTACTACTAAAATGAATAGTTTCCTTTTTACTTCAAAAGCCTTTTCAACAATGTTTTCAATATGCTTCTTCTTTTTATAAAATAGAGATCTCTTTTTATATTTCTTCACATCTTTCAGCAAATTATGTACTACTGTCTTGTAAAATGGTTTTTTGCGTATTTCCTTATACTGATTTTGCCTTCTTTTACCATACTTTGCCTCCTTTGACTGACCATTTGCTTTTTTGCTTTTCCTCTTATTTTGAATTTATTTTCTAGTTGAAGCATTCTCAGTGGTTTCAGCATTCTGTACATTCTGTTTGGTCCTACAAACATTTTTAATAAATTGCTTTGTGATCTTACCAGAAGATTTTTTCTTTTTAGCCACATTATCTTGTTCATTCAATACTTGTGGTTGATGTTTCTTCAAGTAGTTCTCCTGTCTCTGTTCTTTTCTTTTTCTTTTTTTTTTCTGGCATGATTTCTCTATTTTAACGTCGAAAAACAGTATCTGTAAGAAAGAATCACAAATAAAAATATATTAATAACTTTCAAATGTATACTATTCTATTACTGTAGAAACACATTTTATATAAAAACTGACTAAGAAACTATAGCCCTGAAGCACAAGTGTGACGATGGTTAAAACACTACATGCATAGTGCATACTACTTTGAAGCAGTTCATGCTCTAAAGCCTGCCTCACTAAAACACTACATGCTAACTGACTGAATGATTACAGTACTATAAGGAGACACATTGGGTGAGTGACAGGGTGTTTGCTAGAAGTGTATGAATACTGACATGGATATTGATGTTGTGAAAGACAAGTGTGTAGGTGATTAGAGACCTACATGCATAGTGGATACGTGCTTGAATCCATCCATATGTTAAGGCCTGTCTCAGTCCAATAGTACTTGGATACTGACTGAATGTTTTCAGTATTGCAAGGAGAGTGCCAGGATGAATTTATAAGTATTTGTATTTAGGTGCAGTAAATACATTAGTACATGGTGCTGAATAAGTCACTGGAGAAGTATAAGGAGAGTGACAGAGTGTTTGCGGGAACTGTATGAATACTGTCTGGGATATTGAAGGTGTGAAAGACAAGTATGTAGGTGGCTAGAGACCTACATGCATAGTGGATAGACGTTTGAAACAATCCATAGAGTAACACTTGGATCACTGCAAAACTACCTGAGTACTGTCTGAATCATTAGAGTACTACAAAAAGAGTGACTGGGTGAATCTTTTTAAGATTTTGGTTTCTAGTACAGTGAATAGATTAGTACTTACTGCCAAATGAGTCAGTGGAGGTGTGCAATTAAAGTGACAGAGTGTTTATTGGAGTTTATAGATACTGACAGAGAAATTGAAGGTCTGAAAGGCAATTGTGTTGGTATTTAGAGGCCTCCATGCATAGTGGAAACACGTTTGAATCAATTAATGTGCTAAGGCCTGCCTCACTCCATTAGTACTTAGGCACTGACTGAATGATTAGACTATTACAAGAAGCGCACCTGGGTGAATTTATAAGTGTTTCAGTTTTGGCGCAGTGAATGCATTACTACATGGTGCTGAATAAGTCACTGGAACAGTGCAAGGAGAGTGACAGGATGTTTGCTGGAAGTACATGGATACTGACTGGGGAATTGAAGCTGTTAAAGACAAGTGTATAGTATGTTAGAAGACTGCATGCACACTGCATAGACATTTGAAGCAGTATATGTAGTAATGCATGGCTCACTACATGAGTACCTGGAAACTGACTGAATCATTAGACTACTGCTAGGAGAGTGCCTGGGTAAAACTAAGTTTTTCAGTTTTGGCGCAGTGAAGCGATTAGTACATGGTACTGGATCAGTCACTGGATGAGTGCAGGATGAGTGACAGGATGTTTATTGAAGTATATAGATACTGACTAGTTAATTAAAGAAGCCAAAGACAAGTGTGTAGGTGACTACAGGCCTGTATGCATACTGGATAGACATTTAAACAGTCCATCATCTAAAACCTCACACACTGCATGATTACTTCAGTACTGACTGAATAATTACACTACTGCAATGAGAGTGCCTGGGTAAATCTTTTTAAGGTGTTGGGTTTTGGTGCAGTGAATAGATTATTACATAGTGCCAGATGAGTCAGTAGAGGTGTGGAAGTGGACTGAAAGAGTGTTTACTAGAGTTTCTAGATACTGACTAGTTCATTGAAAAAGCAAAAGACAAATGTGTAGGTGACTAGAGGCCTGCATGCATACTAAACAGACATTTGAAGCAGTCCATGGCCTAAAGCATGGGTCACTGCATGAGTACCTGGGTACTGAATCATTAGAGTACTGCAAGGAGAGTGCCTGGATAAATCTTTTAAGTTTTTGGGTTTTGGTGCAGTGAATAGATTAGTACATGCTGCTGAATGAGTCACTGGAGGTGTGCAAGGAGAGTGACAGGGTGTTTATTGGAGTATATAGATACTGACTGGGCAAATGAAGGTGTGACAGACAATTCTGTAGGTGGTTAGAGGCCTGCATGCATAATGGATAGTCATTTGAAGTAGTCCATGTGCTAAAACCGGGTTCACTACATAAGTACCTGGGTACGGACTGAATCATTAGAGAAGTACAAGGAGAGTGCCTCAGCGAATTTATAAGTGTTTGGCTTTTCACGCTGTAAATGGATTAGTACATGGTACTGAATGGGTCACTGGAGAAGTGTAAAGGGAGTAACAGGGTGTTTGCAGAAACTGTATAAATACTGACTGGGATATTAAAGGTGTGAAAGACAAGTGTGTAGGTGGTTAGAGGCCTGCATGCATAGTGGATAGGGGTTTGTAGCAGTCTATGTACTAAGGCCTGCCTCACTCCATTAGTACTTGGATATCAACTGAATGTTTACAGTATTGCAAGGACAGTTCCTGGGTGAATACACAAGCAACGACTGCCTTCTAATTCTACCAAAACTTGAGAACAGGAAAGGTTTTTAATCAGTTATGCGTATGCAAAGATGTCAAGTACTCAAATGCTTCTCTCACAGTGGCTCCCAAATGCACACAGACTCACAGTGTGATTCTAGACAAGCAACACTATCCTAGGAGTTTACCAAAACTCATTCACTAGTCTGGAAGGGGTAAGGGTACTGCACACAATCTACATATTTAAGTACTGCACTTTAGTGTCAAAGCCTAACTCATTTTATCAATGCATTAGCAAAGACTGGCTTTCAATGCTACTAAAACTTGACAACATGACAGGTTTAAAAACAGTTATCTGTCAGCAAATACATGATGTTACCAAATTCTTCTCTCTCAGTGGTTCCCAAATGCACACAGACTCACAGTGTGATTCTAGACAAGCAAAACTATCACTAGGAGTTTACCAAAACTCAATCACTACTGTGGAAGGGGTAAGGGGACTGCACACAATCTACATATTTAAATACTGCACTTTAGTGTCAAAGCCTAACTCATTTTATTAATGCATAAGCAAAGACTGGCTTTTAATGCTACTAAAACTTGACATAATGACAGGTTTTAAAACAGTTATCTGTCAGCAAATACACAATGTTACCAAATGCTTCTCTCACAATCCTTACCCAAATGCACACAGACTCACAGTGTGATTTTAGACAAGCAACACTATCCTAGGAGTTTACCAAAACTCATTCACTAGTCTGGAAGGGGTAAGGGTACTGCACTCAATCTACATATTTAATTACTGCACTTTAGTGTCAAAGCCTGACACATTTTATCAATGCATAAGCAAAGACTGGCTTTTAATGCTACTAATACTTAACAACATGACAGGTTTCAAAACAGTTATCTGTCAGCAAATACATGATGTTACCAAATGCTTCTCTCACAGTGGTTCCCAAAGGCACACAGACTCACAGTGTGATTCTAGACAAGCAACACTATTACTAGGAGTTTACCAAAACTCATTCACTACTGTGGAAGGGGTAAGAGGACTGCACACAATCTACATATTTAAGTACTATACTTTAGTGTCAAAGCCTGACTCATTTTATCAATGCACAAGCAAAGACTTGCTTATAATGTTACTACAACTTGACAACATGACAGGTTTTAAAACAATTATCTGCAAGCATATACAACATTTTACCAAATGCTTCTCTCACAATGCTTACCCAAATTCTCACAGACTCACAGTGTGATTGTACACAGACAAGTATCCCTTGTACAAAATACATTTACTAGTCTCCAAGATCTAAGGTGACTGCACACATTGCAAAATAGACCACATACATCCCCCCACAACTAAATAATTCACCTTTCAAGTTGTTTTGTAGATTAAGAAGTATGTCAGTCACACACCAGATTTTTTAATACAGAATCTCTGCACTGTGCACTTGTCAGCAAAACCAAAGAATGGCAAAGTTTCCCTCTCATTTTCCACACATATACTTGTAAACATCAAATCACATTCCTTCCCACATAAATCCAAAAGCTTACACACATTTCTATTAGTTAAACATTTTAACCCTTTCCGAATGATATAAATTTGAACCCTACCTCCTATCTGCCTTTTGCCTGTTACCATAGAAACAGGTCATGGAACACTGAACTGAGCATACAGGTCACAAGTTCAGCACACAATGTTGCTAATCAAAACAGCAAGGGTGCTTGACTTTACAACATATCAGCTTATCATATATAATGTTCCTTTCAATCAGTTTTTGATAACCAATAAGAATCATGCGTTTAAAAAACAGAAACATGCACCCTACCTTTCAGTATAGAAGGATGACAAACAACCAATGATTTCTTGTCTTTTTTCAAAACTTTAGAAAAATCTTACATTTCAAACTGCCATTTCATTTACCGAAACCATCTGAGTGCATCCAGACCTTCCTTCAAGATGCTTAGAGTGTGGATTGTGGGACACAGCTATATTTTCTGAAGCCAAAGGTATGCAGAAAACAAAGGCATTCACAAAGACCTAGGTTTGCCAAATGTAGAAATTAAATGGATGGGACACAGAGGGTTAAAGTGGCACCAATTGATGCCATTGGGAAAATCCTTTATGCATATCCAACACCCTGACCTCATAATAGTGCACTGTGGTGGCAATGACCTAGGCACTTTGACTGGGGTAGGTCTGGAAATGCTTATGAAGGACACCTTTGCAGAATTGATTTCAATTTTTCCCAAAACTGCCTTTGTGTATTCTAACATATGCCAAAGGCAGAAATGGAACTGGTCCAATCATTTTTGTCCACAAATTGAGAAAGCTAGGAAACATGTGAATAAATAGTAGATAATTATAGTTAGGACCTGTTTTTCATAGGAAATCCGCAACATTCTATTCCCAATAAGTCTGGCGCCGGTTGACGAATCGTCGTGAAATTTTCCAAACTTTTGGCCAGCTCCGCTCCGCTCCTACCCTGAAAGTTTCGTGGTGATTCGTCAAGCGGGGGCGAGAAAAAAGGGGGGTCCCAAAACGCGTTTTCCCCATGCAATTTCCCATAGGATCTTTTGTCGCAGCTACAGCCTGAACCTCTGAACGGAATTACACCAAATTTGGCAAAGAGGTAGTCCACAGTTCAGACTCGTGCCTTTTGCATAAATGGTGTGAATCCGTTCAGTAGTTCCTGAGAAAATTAGAGTTAAAAGTACATATATATCTATGGCCGGGGAGGATCCGCGCACCCTACCCGCACCGTAAGCGCACCCTCCCCGAACCGAGCGCGCACCCTCCCGATCGCGCGCTGAATGCTAATTGGCTGTCGAGTGTCTGTCTACATTCAAAACCAGGAACTGTTGGCGGCCATTTCCTGCCTCTGTAGAGGCGAGGCTGAAGAAGCAGGGGGAATAAGTGTGTAAAACATATAAAGGGGGCAGAGTGGAAATACTCTGACCCTCTAGAGGTGATTAGGGGGTCCCAGAAGGGTAGTTAGTTAGTTAGTCACACATGTACCACTGAGATATACATTCAATCCCTAACACACCCATACATACATACACTCACCCAACCATACAGTCCATCACAGATGCACTCTAAAAACCATGCACCCATAGAATCACCCACTCATACATCTATGCATAGAGTCACACACACCCTACCCACACAAACACTCAGGCACCATACAGATACTCAGACAACCAATCAATAACCCATATAGACACTCATATAGATATTCACAAAACCGTACAGCCACTTACACACCAACACACAGACACATACAGACATTCACAGAGTTTAGTCACTAGTCTGCAGTAAGATACATTTAATGACTCACTTATAGAGTCAGTTACGCACCTAGAAAATCATCCATTCACACACTTGTACACCCACTCATTCTTCAACAGACCTTTCCCTATATATATTAAACATATTAAAACTGTACAGAACACATACTCACTGGATGATGTCATCAGTGATGTCACTGACCATGTCAAGAGTGATGTAATATGTGCCGTCATCAGCAGTGCATTGCGGGGGCGCGAGTTATAGTTAGCTGAACTAACTATAACAGGGGAATTTCTAGGGTTTGTACGAGGGAAATGTCCAGCTAACTATAACGCCCCTGAAACCTATGTTTTTTTCAGTGAATATATATATATATATATTATCTACTGGCGGTCACCAGTAGATAGTTATAGTTACAACCTAGTTTCCATAGGAAATCTCAAAATTCTATTTTGAATAACTTTGGCGCCGGTTGACGAATCCTCGCGAAATTTTCAAAACTAATGGGGCGCTCCGCTCAGCTCCTACCCTGAAAGTCTCGGGGTGATTCGTCAAGTGGGGGACGAGAAAAAAGGGGGTCCCAAAACGCGTTTTCCCCATGCATTTTTCCATTGGACCTTTAGACACAGCTACAGCCAGAACGGCTGAACAGAATTACTTGAAATTTGGCAGAGAGGTAGCCATAAGGTCAAGGAAGTGCCTTTTGCAGGTCTGATGTAAATCTGTTCAGTATTTCCTGAGAAAATAGCATTTAAAAGCATATCAATATCTATACGCGCGCACCGTACGCGCACTGTGCGCGCACCCTGACGTGCGCGAGCGCAATTCTGATTGGTTGTTAGATGTCGGTAAACATTCGAATCAGTCGAAACCACGAAGTGTCGGCCGCCATTTTGTCTCTCACAGTCTGAGGGGCTGAAAAACAAAGGTGGAGAACATGAAAAGGGGGCAGAGTGGACAGTTCCTGACCCCCTAGCCTTGGTCAGGGGGTCACAGAAAGACCCCCAAGGGAGAAAAAAATATATATTTTTTTTTTAAATCGCGAGGTGCACGCACCCTGCGCGCACTACGAACCGTGGGTGCTCGGTGCGCGAAGCGCACTGAGTGCCCACAGAGCACGCACGGTGCGCGAAGCGCACCGTGTGTGCAAGGTGCGCGCACGGTGTAAAACCTGAAAAATAAATAAATAAATAAATACATAACTTAGCATTTAAAAAACCGTACAAATTCACTGAAAAAACCATAGGTTTCACACATGTTATAGTTACGAATTAGCATTTAAAAAACCTTGCAAATTCACTTAAAAAACCATAGGTTTCACACATGTTATAGTTAGCTGGACATTTCACTCGTAAAAAACCAATGAAATTCCCCCGTCATAGTTACTGCAGGCAACTATAACTCACGCGACCGCAATCCCCTGCTGATGACGTCAGATATTACATCACTGATGACATATGTGTCTTTCTGAAAAATAAATATTTGTAATATATGTATAGCTAAAGATTAATGGAAGAAGACATGGGTAAATAAGTGTCTAAATACAGTGATGTAATATCTCACGTCATCAGCAGAGGATTGCGGTCGCGTGAGTTATAGTTGCCTGCAGTAACTATAACGGGGGAATTTCATTGGTTTTTTACGAGTGAAATGTCCAGCTAACTATAACATGTGTGAAACCTATGGTTTTTTAAGTGAATATATATATATATATATATATCAGCAAAATACCTCCATTTACTGGGGGCCCCCGGTCCTGCAGGGCGGGCCCTGAAGCCAGGTATGGAGATCCTGGTAGCACGACTTTCACCAACACAGAAAAGAGCCCAACACCGACTCATTGACAGGCTTGACTTTTATTCGTCACAGGAAGCGGAGATAAGAACACCCAATCCTTACGCGTTTCAGCCATTAGGCCTTGGTCACAGGTGAGTGTAAGGTTCATTAATAGTCCCAGTGGTCACATGGCTTGTATTATGCCTGCAAGCCCCAGAATGTAATGGTCTGTTAGAGACACAGCATATTTTCAATTTTGCGATATTCGCGTGCATTAGCAATGTCCCAATAATTGCTCCAAATTATCTAAGCATGGTGCAGGTTTCTCCGCTGACCCAAAATACTCGCTTGCCATGCGGTGCCATCAGAGAAAGAATAAAGCTTCTCTTCTCCCTTTCTCAAGCGCAATTCTGCCACATAGCAACAGCAATCCTCTTTGCTGGCGCTTCCACGAGTGGACCATGCCCACTCAATTAACATCAGAAAAACACCTCCATTTACTGGGGGCCCCCGGACCTGCAGGGCGGGCCCTGAAGCCAGGTATGGAGATCCTGGTAGTACGACTTTCACCAACACAGAAAAGAGCCCAACACCGACTCATTGACAGGCTTGACTTTTATTCGACACAGGAAGCGGAGATAAGAACACCCAATCCTTACGCGTTTCAGCCGTTAGGCCTTGGTCACAGGTGAGTGTAACGTTCATTAGTAGTCCCAGTGGTCACATGGCTTGTATTATGCCTGCAAGCCCCAGAATGTAATGTTCTGTTTGAGTCATTGCATATTTTCAATTTTGCGATATTCACGTGCATTAGCAATGTCCCAATAATTGCTCCAAATTATCTCAGCATGGTGCAGGTTTCTCCGCTGACCGAAAATACTCGCTTGCCATGCGTTGCCATCAGAGAAAGAATAAACCTTCTCTTCTCCCTTTCTCGAGCGGAATTCTGCCACATAGCAACGGCAATCCTCTTTGCTGGCGCTTCCACGAGCGGACCATGCCCCCTCAATTAACATCAGCAAAACACCTCCATTTCCCGGGGGCCCCCAGTCCTGCAGGGCTGGCTCTGACACCAGGAATGGAGATCCTGGTGGCACGACTTTCACCAACACAGAAAAGAGCCCAACACTGACTCATTGACAGGCTTGACTATTTTTCGTCACAGGAAGCGTAGACAACCAATCAATAACTCATAGACACTTATGTAGTTATTCACAAACCCATGCAGTCGCTTACACACCAACAGACAGATGGATACAGAGATTCACACAGTTTAGTCACTAACCCATGCAGTCAGTAAGATATGTTTAACCACTGACTTATAGAGTCAGTCACGCACCTGGTAAAACATCCATTCAGACACTTATACATCCCCTCATTCTTCAATATGCCTTTCCCTATATATATTAAACATATTTAAACTTTACAGAAACACACAGTCACAGATGATGTCATCAGTGATGTAATTTGAGATGTCATCATTGATGTCATCAGTGATGTCACTGACCATGTCATGAATGATGTAATATGTGACGTCATCAGCAGTGCATTGCGGGGGCGCGAGTTATAGCTAGCTGAACTAACATCCCTGAAGCCTGTGTTTTTTCAGTGAATTTCTAAGGTTTTGTAAATGCTAATTTCTAACTATAACGTCCCTGAAACCTATGGTTTTTTCAGTGAATTTCAAAGGTTTTATAAATGCTAATTTCCTACTATAACATCCCTGAAACCCGTGGTTTTTCAGTGAATATATATATGTGTGTGTGTGTGTGTGTGTATATATAAAAGTTAAAAACACAAAAACAAACATAAGTCCACATAATACAACAATATGTGCATTGATACAAATTTATAACCAATAAGCATGTGACAAACACATACCTATTACATTTAAAAACATAGATCTCTAATCCCAAAACATGTTTAGGCATGAATACATATGTTATGTTTGTGGATAACACACACAAATTGTCAAACCCAAGAAAAACAATAACATTATTAGCCAATCCATCTCCCAGAATCAAAAAATGGTCAGCAAGTAAAAGGTTAAACATCTAAAAAAACATAAAGCTTAGATGACATGACCCTCCCTCAGTTCTAAAGACCAGAAATGGAAAAGCAGCAGAGAGACAAAATACAGGAAGGGAAGTGTAAAAAGAGAAGGAACTTAAAGTTAAAAACCAGGAAGGAAACAATCAATAAATCCGGAAAAATTTACAAAGAAGTCTCATTTAGAAAACACGTCAAAGGGAGACCTATTAACCTTCCCACATATAGGCATCCCTATATTTCAAGGTAAAGGATACCACCACACCCAGGTGTTACAGCCAGCCGCAAGCCAGATCATGGTGACCAGTCACATCAGATCCTACCCTTTCTAGTTACTGAAGGTAGCAGAACAAATTTCCCAGATTTTTACCTCAGACCACCAAATTCTATAGTGTGAATGCATTTATATTCCCAAATAAATCAAAAAACAAAGACATAATACCAACCAAAAAGAGTGATCTCCAACAAAGCATCACGTCCCTGGATATTAGTCCAAATAACGTTGAAGTAGTTTACATCTTTCAAATCTGTTTTTCTAAAAATACATTATCCAAGGACAAAGTTGTAATCAAATAATGCCAAACATCACTGTCTTATGACAAGTCTCCCCTATGTTGTTGAATTAACATACCTAAGCAGTGGTGGCTGATGACATTTGAAAATGGTGAGGCATAAAAGTTCTGGATGAATGCCCAGTGGCGAGCGAGCTTAGCAAGAGAGTCTAACTGTCATAAAGGGGGTTCTCCCCTCGCAAAAAGTTTGAATAATGACTTGACAAATGGTGCATTTTGAAGCAAATTTGAGAAAAGTAAGAAGGTAAATAAAGCAATTCTGAAAGTGTAGTTATGTAGTGCTGTTAGGTTATGAATGTAACATGAACTACTGCCCGATCCATGACCCCATTGCAAACTAGTTATTTTATTTATGCAAATTTACTTCTCAGGTTTGCAGTCATCCACAGTTTCACTCATCTATCCATTCACCCTGTCATCCATCCACCTACCCTCTCATTCATCCATCCATTGTTTCACTTATCCAACTATCCACCCTCCCTTTCATTCATGCATTAATTCTTTCATTCACTCATCCATCCTTACATCCATCTTTTCACGTATTCAATCATCCATCATTGGGTAGAGAGCAGGGGGTTGGGTAGATAGTTCAGAGATGGGTAGAACGCAGATGGCTGAGCAGAGAAATTAGGCATCTGACGCGTTCAGTGCTGTGCATCGATGTGAGCTGTGCAGGTGGTAGATGGCTATGCAGAGTGGTGGGTTGTGCTGCAGGTGGAGGGCTTTGCGGAGTTGTGAAGAGTGTGGTGGGTTGTGCTACAGGTGGCGGACTTCTGAGCTGTGAAGAGGGTGACTCATTGTGCTGCAGGTGGAGTGCTTCACTGAGTTGTGGAGAGTGTGGCGGTGTGCAGAGAGTGACTAGGTGAAGCTGGGGTGTGTGAGTGGATCGGAGGTATGTGCATAGTGGCCTCTGTGCAGAGAAGGAGGCTGGGAGCGTGTTACTGTACAGAGAGTAGGGTGATGGTAGTGCTGGGCAGGGAGCGCACAGGCACCGGGAAACTGCGCAGAGAATGATTGTAAAGCGACAGGCTAACCTGAGAGTGTACGCTTGTACTGCTGGTGCCCTGTGTGTGAGCGGATGTGCTGTGGATGGGCGCAGGGGGCATACCCTGCACAGCTGTTCTGAGAGAGTCGAGTAGAGATGTGCACACAGCATGGCAATGTAGAAAGGGGGGCACTGCGTGAGATGGTAGAGAGTGTAGAGAGAGAGAGCCCCTGGACCCACAGACTAGTGCTTGCCCGGCCGAGAGGGAGCCGTGCAGAGAAAGGGAATCTGTGCAGTGAGTTTAGCACTGCGCGAACGAGGATGACTATGCAGACACTGTGCATAGTGGGGCCAGTTCTAAATCTCAGGAGGCTGCAGACAGCACAGAGCTCTGCTGGTGTGGGCTGTGCTGATCCATGAATGGGTATGCAGGCAGTGCAGCACTGCCTGTGCAGAGAGTGGGGGTTCATCGTACGCGGGGTTGCACATCGAGGCCGAGGGTATAGTGAGTGTTGCCTTTGCACACAAAGGCGCTGTTTGAAAGTTTCAGGGTCAGTCGTCTCGCAAAGAACAGTGCAAATGCGACTAACCACCCGAGATTCACCTCCACCACCGGGACCACAGCATAGACAGACCTGCGTCCACTCACTCTTCAACGAGAGAGCTCTGCCAGTGACAGGCAGCTCTGCAGACCCCACGGCCTGCAGATCACAGGAGACATGCACACTCCAGTAGCTGTTCAGAAACCTGCAGCTTTACAGCACCCACCAGCCATAGAGACCGCAGAGCCTGGCATATCACAGGAGCTGTGCAGACCGGCAGATGTACAAAGCCAGCATGCATAACGAGTCCGGCAACCGTGCAGACCCAAGGAGCTGTGCAGAAATCAGCAGCCATACAGAGCCCCGCAGCCCTGCAGACCCTGGAACACCAGTTGCGCAAATCCCAGCAGTCCTTGTCATGTGAAGGGTGGCTTGGTGATCTTTGAACAGAGAAGGGAAACTCGGCCTTTGGATTTGTTCCTCGATTTGAAACTCCTAAGTGACTTGTAATCCTTGTAACATACAGCAGTAATTTTATCCATAAACGACAGGTTGTTCCAGAGCGCATCCAGTGTAGCCAGCCTAGTTGCACAAGCCCACTGGTGCCCATGCCACCTGGTCCTCGCTTTCCAAATATCATTACTTCATATATAGAGTGATTGTTTCTTGAGTTAAAAGGGGTCAAAGATACTACTTTTATGTGAATACCAGTCGCAGTTGCAATGACTACAGCAAAAAACCCTTGAGCACCATAGCCGAATGTCGGGGGGCCTCCTGACAGGCAATTTGTAGTCTAAACGTGCAACATGGGTGCCTACGAACAAAGTAACTGCTATCTCATCTTACCTAGTTGCAGTGAACGTGCAACCTTCCATCGCATCCCGTATTTTCAAAGTGAAACGCCATATCGTACGGAAGGGGAATATAAATATCCAAACACATAACGTTAATCAGCGTCCGGGCATTCACTTGAAACACGCCCAACTATGCCTGTGACCAATGGTCGCTAAAGCGTGAACTTCAAAATAAGTGGAAGCGAGCTAAGACGTGCATCACACCTTCCACGGAACGTGTCCAAAGTGTTACATTACCATCAACATTTTTTCCAAATCGTTTGTTATTTTATTTCTCCAAAAATCAATACAGGAGCGTAAACAAATATAAAACCATTATTTTGCGTCACACTAAATAAATGCTTATACCAGTCTCGAACACCATAGACACAATGCCCCAACGAGGTGCTTTAAGCAATTACGCCATTCCGGCACCGTGAACATCAACGGGACTAAATACCGAGATCAATTTCCAGTTCCACCGTCTATACACATAGAAGTAAGACCGAGGAACGCGTCCCAAATGTTTATTTACACAGGTGCTTGTAAATTATTTTTGGGGCCTTGGGGGTCCCTGTGGGATCCCCTGAGCAGGCCTAGGGGGTCAGGGTATTTCTACCCTGCCCCCTTTTGTTATTTTTCACCTTTGTTTTTCTGTTTTCTTGTGCCTCGGTTACCGAGGCACAAGATGGCTGCCAACACTTCCTGGTTTGAAGTGTTGACAGCCAATTAGCATAAAGCTCATGCTCGGGAGGATCCGCGGCCCTAGATATCGAAACTTTTTAATTTTTTACTTTCTCAGCAACTACTGAACGGATTTACACCATTTACCAAAAAGGGATCTTTCTGAACCAAGGGCTACCTTTTTGCCAAATTTGGTGTAATTCCGTTCAGCAGTTCGGGCTGTAGCCGTGTCTAAAGTTTCCTATGGGAAATTGCATGGGGAAAACACGTTTTGGGACCCCCCTTTTTTCTTGGCCCGCCCTTGCCTAATCTCCCCGAAAGTTTCAAGATAGGAGTGAACCGGAGCGCCCCACGAGTTTTGAAAATTTTGCGAAGAATCGTCAATCGGCGCCAAAGTTATTGGGAATAGAATGTTACGATTTTCCTATGGATAATAGGTCCTAACTATAACTACCTACTGGCGACCGCCAGTAGATAACATATATATAGTAGGTAGTTATAGTTAGGACCTATTATCCATAGGAAATCTGCAACATTCCATTTGGAATAACTTTGGCACCGGTTGACGAATCTTCGCGAAATTTTCAAAACCGGTGGAGCGCTCCAGTCCGCTCCTATCCTGGAAGTCTCGGGGTGATTCGTCAAGCGGGGGCCAGAGAAAAAAGGGGGGTCCCAAAACATGTTTTCCCTATGCAATTTTCCATAGGAACCGTTAATCGCAGCTGCAGCCCGAACTGCTGAACGGAATTACACCAAATTTGGCAAAGAGGTAGCCCTTGGTTCACTCTCGTGCCTTTTGGTTAAATGGTGTAAATCCATTCAGTAGTTACTGCGAAAATCAAAAGTAAAATCATAGATATATCTATGGCCTCGGAAGATCCGCGCACCCTATGCGCACCCAGCGCGCACCCTCCCGATCACGAGCTGCATGCTAATTGACTGTCAACTGGCTGTAAACACTCCAAACCAGGAAGTGTTGGCAGCCATTTTGTTCCTCGGTAGAAGCGAGGCTTAAGAAATCAGTGGATGAAGTGTGCAAAATGTATAAAGGGGGCAGGGTAGAAATACCCTGACCCTCTAGACCTACTTAGGGGGTCCCACAAGGACCCCCAGGGCCCAAATGTTTTTTTTTGTTGAAAAAACAGCAAAATGCGCGCTGGGTGCGTGGATCCTGACGTAAAACCAAAAAAAAATGAAGCGCTTCTTTAATAATTAGCCCCCGGGGGGCCAAATCCCAGGGGCACAAAACATAAAATTTGATGGGGGCCCAGAGGGGCCCTCCAGCCCCAGGGACTGCCACCCCCGGGGCTTCAAAATAAATGGGTGGAAGGCTCAAAGGCCCCCCCACCCCCGGGGACCACCACCCCCAGGGCTTTTTATATTGTGGGGGGGCTGCGTGGCCCCCCTCCTGGAGCCGTCAATGGCCCTGGGGACCATCACCCCCCAGGGCCAGCTCCTGCAGTGTCTCGGGTTGCCCACCCCAGGACACTGCTGTTTGCTATGGCAGGGCATGAGCCGAGGCTCCCGCACTGTCATCGCAAACTTGGTTTGGATTTTGAAAGAGAGAGCAGGAAACCTGCTCTTTCAAAATGCAAACCATATTGCTTTTCCACACGGGGAGCTGCATGTTAACAGCTCTCCGTTTGGAAATGCAATGCCGGCTCCCGAAGGAAGTGGTGAGCTAGCTGGGACCGTGGGGGCATTGGGGCTCCCCCCATGGTCCCCAACATTGTATATAGGCCCCGGGGGATGGGGTCCCCGGGAGAATAGAAATTAGTGATAGGCGCACATTTTTTTTTTACAGGCAAATTAGGAGTCGCGCACCAAGCGCAGCGCTCAGCGCGGCCCCCTGGTGTGCACGCGTTGGGTGCAAGACTCCTCCCGCGTTGGGTGCACGATTCCGCCAGCAGCCCCTGGTGTGCACGCATTGGGTGCACGACTCGTCTCGCGTTGGGTACGCGATTCCTAACGCGTCGGGTGCGCAACTCCAAGCAAAAAAAAAAAGAAATATTTTTCAAATAAACATCAAGCTTATGTGTTTAGATCTTGAGTGGCACTTAAAAGAGCCGTTGTGTTTATTGAGAGATTTTGGTACCTACAAGTAAGTACCTATACAGAGTCTAAAGTTGTTGAGGAAGACTCTGTTACCCTCATCTGTAAAATGTACACCATCTCTCCTATAGATGCCTTGCATACAAAAATGCAGATTGTTGTTGTAAATAGACCCCATGTATAATCTCTGAGATAAGCAGAAACTGCTTTATTGACATGTTTCCTAGCTTTCTCAATCTGTGGACAAAAATGATTGGACCAGTTCCATTTCTGTCTTTGGCATATGTTAGAATACACAAAGGCAGTTTGGGGGAAAAGTGACATCAATTCGCCAAAGGTGTCCTTCATAAGCAGTTCCAGACCTACCCCAGTCAAAGTGCCTAGGTCATTGCCACCACAGTGCAAAAGTATGAGGTCAGGGTGTTGGAGATGCAAAAAGGATTTAACCAATGGCATCAATTGGTGCCACTTTAATCCTCTCTGACCAATCCATTTAATGTCAACATTTGGCAAAGCTTGGTCTTTGTCAATACCTCTGTTTTCTGCATACCTTTGGCTCACAATCCACACTCTAAGCATCTTGGAAGGAGGTCTGGATGCACTCAGAAGGTGTCTGTATGTGAAATGGCAGCTTGAAAAGTAAAACCTTTCTAAAATGGTGGATTAGATGCAGTTTTGAAAAAAGAAAAGAAATGATTGGCTGTTTGAGAACATTCTAGACTGAAAAGTAGGGTGCATGTTTGTATTTGTAAAAAGCATGTTTCTTAATAGTTAACAAAAACTATTTGAAAGGAACATTGCATAGGATAAGCTGATATTTTGAAAAGTCAAGCACACTTGTGTATTCTGACATATTTCTTAATCTACCAATTAATTTGAAAGGTGAGTTAATAATTTGTGAGGGGTTGTATGTGGTGCCTTTGTTTTTAATAAGTGTAATGTGTTTCTCCTGCTAAAAGTCCAGGGAGTAGTGTTGGTTGTCTAGAATCACACTGTGAGTCTGTGTGCATTTGGGCAACCATTGTGAGAGAAGCATTTGGTTACATCGTGTATTTGCTGACAGATAACTGCTTTAAAACCTGTCATGTTGTCAAGTTTTAGTAGCATTAGAAGTCAGTCTTTGCTTATGCATTCAGAAAATGACTCAGGCTTTGAAACTAAGTACAGTAATGAAATATGTAGATTGTGTGCAGTGTCTTTACCCCTGCCGGCCGAGTAGTGAATGTGTTTTGGTAAAGTCCAAGGGATAGTGTTGCTTGTCTAGAATCACATTGTGACTCTGTCTGCCGCTCGTGTAGCGTGAAGAACTGTGGACAGTGTTTCTGGCCGTTCTAGGGGCAATAACAGCAGCGGAGCCCTTTTCAAGATCCTCTGCGTGGCCTGGGAGCACTTCGGCTCGGTCACCTCGGCTGGGGGAGTGCCTTAGACGCCACCTGCATAGGGAGCGGGACTGCGAGGTCCAGAAGTGCTTGCGCCGTCCATCGCACGCACCTGGTTCCTCTTCCCGCCCCCTTCTCCCTCGGACCTCCCTGGACTCTCCTGGAGGTGTATTTAACTCCTCGCGGCCCCCGCTGGCGCGGGAGCCGCTCGTGTAGCGTGAAGAACTGTGGACAGTGTTTCTGGCCGTTCTAGGGGCAATAACAGCAGCGGAGCCCTTTTCAAGATCCTCTGCGTGGCCTGGGAGCACTTCGGCTCGGTCACCTCGGCTGGGGGAGTGCCTTAGACGCCACCTGCATAGGGAGCGGGACTGCGAGGTCCAGAAGTGCTTGCGCCGTCCACCGCGCGCACCTGGTTCCTCTTCCCGCCCCCTTCTTTCCTCCACTACTTAACCCCGCCTTGAACGCGTACGCGGGACGCGCGCGGACGAGGAAGCGGGCGAAGACCGGGCAAAGAGCGGGCCGTTTTAGGCCGTTAGAGGCCGGCAGAGACCGGACCGGGCCCCCCCTCTAACGTTGTCCCTGTCTCAAGGCTCTTCTCCATACTCCATCAGCCTGCGGCTTTGACTGTTCCTTTCGCCATGGCTACTAGAGCATCCAGGAGTAAGGCTGCTCAACAGTGCTCTAGCACACTGGAAAAATTCTTTCCGAAGACCAGTGCTGCGGCTAGCAAAGGTCGCACAGTATCAGACACTCTCCTTGAGGAAAACTTAGAAAATGTGTCAGTTTCAGTGGTCACCTCGGATTCTTCTTCCATCGATGTTAGTACCCCAATACCCTTTGACGCCACCCATCTATCTCTCATGGATAGTATTGATCAGACAATCGAGACAGTCCTCCAACAACTTAGGACTCCGTCTAATCTACTGAGGGATAGCGAGTCTCTGTGTCCCTCGGGGGTGGTGGAGACCACTCCGTATATGAACTGTGCGGAAATGCCCAAGGCGCAGGATGAAGGGCAAGTTGCAGCGCCAACAGATCCCGTAGGCAGTAGAGTGGACCATCCTCCGAAAAGGAAAAGGTCAAGGAAACTTAGAGGGGCAAAAAGGGCCAAAGTGGATAAAACCAACCCAACATTAGATGTTAGCTCAGACATTCCGGCCTCTCCCGTGGCTACTTCCCCGGAAATTGGGTCTGATCAATCAGACTCGCCATTAGCCACAGTGGTACCTGGGTGTTCTGGCCCGTTCATATTCGGTGGAAATCCTCCAAATGCGACAGAGGCTCTAATTGGCTCTTTTAGGGACATCCTTAGGAGCCTGTTGGAGCCCCTGTCTGTAAAATTGGATTCCATAGCTGCTAGACTCAGGGCTATGGAAGACGCACATAACAGGAATAGTCCTAGCAGGGGATTGGGTCCAAGTGCACAGACGGCTCCCCGGGATTCTGTAGGGAATAGACCATCTACTGCTGGAACAAGCATACAGGCCCCGGTTGGGGCACAACATAGTGTTATAGGTAGTCATGCTCCCCAACTGCCCTCTTTACAAATGTCTAGGCCCCTGTCCCTGCACCTAGAAGATCCAAGCAACCAACACTACCCCCTCCAACGAGTGGGGGGCGAGTTAACAATGAATATACTGGTCGCCCCACTAGCCCCAACACTAGGCGCAGGGCGGTTAATTTGCCCCCTGAGGCTGTGCCCTACACAGCGATTATGGTGGGAGTTCCTGAGCTCACTGGCGACACCAGAGAGCCACAGGACTCACTCCGTAATAAGGTAATTAGTTGGCTTAATATTAACAGGCCCCTCCCTTCTAACATCAAAGGTGATGTGTTGATGGTCAGAAGGATCCCATGGATTGGAATCACCCCCAAAAACAGGGTAGGGGACTGTATCATAATTAGTTTTAAAAGCCCACTGGTTGCCCCTTACATTTGCAACTGGCTGGTAAGGCCGGATAAGTCCAACATAGAATTAGTGTCCCTCTCACACTTCTACCCAAATGCTTCCAACTTAGTAGTGGGGAGGGAACAGAGTTGGACCAGAGTGGGCTTCGCCGCAGATGGCTCACGGTACAGACCCAAGTACAACACACTGCCCGCCCATGGCAATCTTGTCCTTCAGAATAGATTCTCCTGCCTGGACCAAGTAGATTGACCAATAAGGGGGGACATTTCAAAACACCCAGTAAATTTTGTCTATGGGTCTACACTCAGGGGGGAAGGTACATCTGTTCCCGTAAATGAAAAAAGGTCCCTGGCCCCTGCAAATGACGGGGGGACCGCCCTGGGAAGCATCCAAGTTTTAGATGAGGATCCACCAAACACATCAACTGTTCTTACAACGCAATTGGTGGAGCTTGTTGAATTACCCACCCAGTCGCCCATCACTACTGGTTTGGGTGACCTGGGTAATTCTGCACATGACATCCCGTCTGCACTAAGTGAAGCAGGTCCCCAATTCCAAGGTCCAGGCCTGACTATCCTTTCTTGGAATGTAGCTGGCATCTCAAGTAAGGTGGATACCCCGGAGTGGGAAACTTTGGTCAGTAAAAGTGACATCCTCCTCTTCCAGGAGACATGGGCTAGGGCACCACAGCTTAGGAGGGGATATGACATTCTTGAAATCCCGGCAAAGTCGAATGGGAGAGGGAGACCCTCGGGAGGTTTGGCAATCTGGGTGGCGAGCCACATTGGGTGTCAGGTGGATAGAATGGACACACTTTCACCGGACATTCAGTGTGTGCTCCTCAGATGGCCTGGTAAAAGTACATGGGCTATTGTTAACGTCTACTCTCGACCAGTCGCTGTGGGTAAGGAATCCCCCACCCTAGTTGATCTTTCATCTTTTCTAGGGCAACTGCCAGGTGACCTGAAAATAGTGATGGGAGGAGATTTCAACTGCCACTTTGAACCCCTGGAAGGTCTAATGGAGGGTGCATTTACTGCCGAGGATGACCACTGGGGAGTTCCACCTTCCTCCTCACCTCACCCCAAAGCTTGGTCTCCGTTGGCAGTACAACTTACCTCTCTCACTCTGAATTTTGCACTGAGGGCGTGTAACGGACGCACCCCCTCTGACTCTCCTTCGGTGTGTACTTTCAATAAAAAGGGCCATGAGTCAAGGTTGGACTACATTTTTATAGATATTTCCCTGTGGCCCAAAGTTCAAGATTTTAGAGTGATCCCGAGGACAGACAGTGACCACAATTCCCTTTTGTTGGAGATCCAGCACCCAGCCCCTGCTATAGGGATGCTAACTACCGATTTCGGAGTCGACCAGGGAGACATACTACTCACTACAAGCAGGCGCCGAGTGAAATGGGGGAAGCTAGTTGATAAAGAAGAAGCTTTAAAAAACCTCTATGGCATAGCACTCCCCAGGTTCCAGGAGGTGGATGCTCTCATTAATCAATCTAGACCCTCAGACTACAATGAGAGACTATTTGGCATTCACCAGGCCTTAGTAAGGGACCTTGCAGATGTCTTCAATCCGGCCCTGCCCACTAGAAGGAAAAAGACTCGCGCTCCGACTTGGTACACCTCCACTTGCAGGAAAACTAAGTCTGAGCTTCTTTCCGCAATTAAAGAGGGTAGCGATAAGGCGAAGATTGCAGCCCTTAGGAGGGGGTACAAGTTAGTACTGGCCAACGCAAGGGCAGAGTGGGATTGGAATCACTGGCATGAACTGTCTGAAGCCCTCAAATCCAAAGACTCTAGAAAATGTTGGGCTCTGGTAAACAATGGAACAGGGGATCTGCTATCCGCAGTAGAACCCAATATTGCCCCCTCTATTTGGGAGGCCCACTTTGGGACACTATATCAAGAAACCACTCTCTGGCCGGAAGGGATGGTGGTGGAGTCCCCCTGCCTGCCAGATGGGGCCTTGGAATTTTCCTTGGGGGAGGTGAAGCTAGCACTGGAGCGCTTAGCGCTGGGGAAAGCACCGGGGTTGGACAAGCTACCCGGTGATTTGTTCAGATACCACCCTGACATTTGGGCCCCGTACTTTCATGTTCTTTTTAATGCTATTTTGGGAGGTATGGCGGTCCCTTCCTCTTGGTTAGGGGCTGAAATAGTTCCGATTTACAAGAAAGGGTCCCCTTTGAGTCCGGCAAATTACAGGCCTATTAGCCTGATAGATGTTCCCCAAAAGCTTTTTGCGCACCTTATTTTGAACCATCTATTAGACTGGGTGGAGTAAAATGACATCGTGAGTCCCCTGCAGGCTGGCTTCAGGAAAAACACGTCGACCATGGACCAGATCTTCCGCCTCGTTCTCCTCTACTGGAAGACGGTGAGGATCGAGGGCGGGAGATTGTACATGGTCTTCGTGGATCTGAGGTCAGCCTTTGACCTAGTCCCGCGCAGGAAACTTTGGGAGGTGCTGGAAAAGTTAGGAATTCCCCCCCAGCTACTTAACATCTTGGCCAGGCTGCATGAGAACAACTATGCACAAGTCAGGTGTGGGAAAGATGGCAAACTTTCATCCAGGTTTCCTGTTCGTCGAGGTGTGAGGCAGGGTTGTGTCTTGGCACCGACCCTGTTTTGCTTATTCATTAATAATGTCATCTCACACCTGGAAAACGTCAAGGACAACGACGCCCCCTGTTTGGCAGGTAGGAAGGTACCGGCAATCATGTTTGCCGACGATACCCTCCTCCTTTCAAAATCCCCCATGGGGATCCAGAGGATCCTGGATGGATTTGGTCTTTTCTGCCATCAGCATGGGTTGTAGGTGAACACAGAAAAGACCAAGTTCATGATCTTCAACCCACCAACCAAAACTAGGCCCAATCCCACCCTGGGGACCGCCAGCCTTGAGAGGGTGTCCACCTTCATATATCTGGGGGTAACACTGCAGGAAAATTTAGCATGGGACCGACAGATAGTACGATCTAAGGCCAAATTGTCCCAACTGTCGGGTGCAATCCTGAAAGTGGCTAATACTTCTTCCTTCAAGCCCATAAGCCCGGCCCTTGAAACTTACAAGACCCAGGCCAAGGCTGCGGCCATGTATGGTAGTGAGCTATGGGGATACAAAGCGGTGAAGGGCTTATCAACAGTGGAAAATAGTTTTCTAAGGCGTCTTCTAGCCCTTCCAAGTGCCACGCCACTTCAGCCTTTGAGAATGGACATGGGTCTCCCCCCTATTGCAGAGGAGCTTGTGTCAAAACCAGTGAAGTTCTGGCACAGGCTCTGGTCTACGGACGAACTTCATCATTATAGGGAGGACCTCACCCATGTCATGAGTTTAAACTGCAGCGGTAAAATCCCCTGGCTCACCTTTGTGGAAAACGAACTGTCTGCCATCAATCTCCGTGTCCTGTGGGAGGACCCTGTGCGAGGCTGCCAAACAATCTCGCGCAAAGTCCTGGCACAAATCTACAAAGCCAGGTCCCTTGCTCACTTGATGGACGCTCAAAATAGCGGCACCCTACCCTTGCGATTTTTAGAATCCAAAAATTCTTATGCTTTTGAACCTTTTATGGATTTTATCTTTCCCATCCTGGCGATGAAACTGTATGTTCAATGGAGGCTTAGCACATTACCTATTAATTCATACACCTCTAAGTGGACAAATGGGGGCGACAAAACATGTCCCTGCTGTAACAACCATGTGGAAGATGACCCCCACATCTTGTTTGTGTGCCCTGCATACCAAAGGCCCAGAAAATACTGGATAGCACCGTTCTGTAAGAACCTGGGGTTCAGAGAGTATGCACAGGCATACAGGATTTTGAAAACTAGCACCCTGGGCCACATTGTGTTCGCTGTTTCCAAATTTCTTATGGCCATATGGTTGATCAGAAAGAAAAAATTGTCTGAAGCCCCTTGAACTTTCTAAAGAACTTTCTAAATGCAATTTTAAATCACTCCTCGCTGGGAGAGTCGACTCTATTTAAATGTGTTTTAAAATAATGTTTTAATGTTTGTAATGTTTGCATTGCATCTTTTATGGTCTATATGGCCGAAATAAAGAATTTTTGGAATTGGAATTGGACTCTGTCTGCATTTGGGCAAACATTGTGAGAGAAAAATTTGGGTAATTCATATCTTTGCATACACATAACTGCTTAAAAACCTTTCCTGTCCTCAAGTTTTGGTACAATTAGAAGCCAGTCATTGCTTATGTATTCGGAAAATTAGTCAAGCTTTGACACTAAAGTGCAGTACTGAAATATGTATAATGTGGCAGTTACTTTACCTCCCTGAGTAGTGAATGTGTTTTGGTAAAGTACAGGGGATAGTGTTGCTTGTCTAGAATCACACTGTGAGTCTGTGTGCATTTGGGCAACCATTGTGAAAGAAGCATTTGGTTACATCGTGTTTTTGGTGACAGATAACTGTTTTAAAAAAACTGTCATGTTGTCAAGTTTTAGTAGCATTAGAGTCCAGTCATTGCTTATGCATTCACAAAATGAGTCAGGCTTTGACACTAAAGTGCAGTACTGAAATATGTCAATTGTGTGCAGTCCCCTTACACCTTCCAGAGTAGTGAATGTGTTGTGGTAAAGTCCAAGGGATAGTGTTGCTTGTCTAGAATCACACTGTGAGACTGTGTGCATTTGGGCAACCATTGTGAGAGAAGCATTTGGTAACATCATGTATTTGCTGACAGATAACTGCTTTAAAACCTGTCATGTTGTCAAGTTTTTGTAGCATTAGAAGCCAGTCATTGCTTATGCATTCACAAAATGAATCAGGCTTTCACAGTAGTGTGCAGTATTGAAATATGTAGAATATGTGCAGTTACCTTACCCCTTCCAGACTACTAAATGTGTCTTGGTAAAGTACAAGGGATAGTGTTGCTTGTCTAGAATCACACTGTGAGTCTGTGTGCATTTGGGAACCACTGTGAGAGAAGCATTTGGGTACTTAAGTCTTTGCATAGACATAACTGGTTAAAAACCTTTCCTGTTCTCAAGTTTTGGTACAATTAGAAGACAGTCATTGCTTATGCATTTGGAAAATGAGTCAGGCTTTGACACTAAATTGCAGTACGGAAATATGTAGAATGGGTGCAGTTACCTTATCCCTTACAAACTAGTGAATGTGTTTTGGTAAAGTCCAAGGGATAGTTGGTTGTCTAGAATTACACTGTGAGTCTGTGTGCATTTGGGCAACTATTGTGAGAAAAGCATTTGGTAACATCATGTATTTGCTGGCAGATAACTGCTTTAAAACCTGTCATGTCAAGTTTTAGTAGCATTAGAGGCCAGTCATTGCTTATGCAATTGCAAAATGAGTCAGGCTTTCACAGTAGTGTGCAGTATTGAAATATGTAGAAGGTGTGCAGTCACCATAGCCCTTCCAGACTAGTGAATGTGTCTTGGTAAAGTACAAGGAATAGTGTTGCTTGTTTAGAATCACACTGTGAGTCTGTGTGCACTTGTGCAACCATTGTGACAGAAGCATGTGGTTAATTCATGTCTTTGCTGAGACATAACTGCTTAAAAACCTATCCTGTTGTCAAGTTTCAGCAGTATTAGAACTCAGTCATTGCTTACGCATTCACAGAATGAGTCAGGCATTCACACTAGAATGCAGTAGTGAAATGTGTAGAATGTATGCAGTCATCTTACCCCTTCCAATCTAGTGAGTTTCTCCTGCTAAAGTCCAGGGAATAGTCTTGCTTGTCTAGAATCACACTGTGAGTCTCTGTGCACTTGTGCAAGAATTCTAACAGAGCCATGTGGTTACTTCATCTCTTTCCTGACACATAACTGCTTAAAAACCTACTTCCCTTGCACTCTTCTAGTGACCCATTCAGCACCATGAACTAATCCATTCACTGCGCCAAAACCCAACCACTTATATATTCACCTAGGCACTCTCCTTGCAGTACTCCAATCATTCAGTCAGTACCCAAGTACTCATGCAGTGAGCCAGGCCTTAGCACACAGACTGCTTCAAACCCCTATCCACTATGCATGCAGTCCTCTAAACACCTACACACTTGTCTTTCACACCTTCAATTCCCTAGTCAGTATCCATACACTCCAGCAAACACCCTGTCACTCCCCTTGCACTCCTCTAGTGACCCATTCAGTACCATGTACTAATCCATTCACTGCGCCAAAACCCAACCACTTTTAAATTCACCCAGGCACTCTACTTGCAGTACTCTAATCATTCAGTCAGTACCCAAGTACTCATGCAGTGACCCAGGCCTTAGCACATAGACTACTTTAAACTCCTATCCACCACGCATGCAGTCCTCTAACCACCTACACACTTGTCTTTCACACCTTCAATTCCCCAGGCAGCATCCATACACTCCAGCAAACATCCTGTCACTCCCCTTGTGCTCCTCTAGTGACCCATTCAGCACCATGTACTAATCCATTCACTGCGCCAAAACCCAACCACTTATACATTCACCCAGGCACTCTCCTTGCAGTACTATAATCATTCAGTCAGTACCCAAGTACTCATGCAGTGACCTAGGCCTTAGCACATAGACTGCTTTAAACTCCTATCCACTACGCATGTAGTCCTCTAACCACCTACACACTTGTCTTTCACACCTTCAATTCCCCAGGCAGTATCCATACACTCCAGCAAACATCCTGTCACTCCCCTTGCACTCCATTCACCCAAGCCCGCACTTCATTTTTATTTTTCACGCCCGGATCCGTGGAAAATATATATATTTTTCTTTTTGGCCCTGGGGTCCTTGTGGGACCCCCTAAGCAGGGCTAGGGGGTCAGGGTGTTTCTACAAACAAAGCATCCATTTAGACACTTATATACCCATTTATTCTTCCATTGACCTTGAGATATACATATATAAAACATATTTAATTTTCAGAAAAACACACATTCACTGGATGATGTCATCAGTGATGTCATTTGAGATGTCATCAGTGATGTCATGAGTGATGTCAGTGACCATGTCATGAGTGATGTAATATGTGACGTCATCAGCAGTGCATTGCGGGCGCGCGAGTTATAGTTAGCTGAACTAACTATAACGGGGGAATTTCATTGGTTTTTTACGAGTGAAATGTCCAGCTAACTATAACATGTGTGAAACCTTTGGTTTTTTCACTGAATTTGCAAGGTTTTTTAAATGCTAATTCCTAACTATAACATGTGTGAAACCTATGGTTTTTTCAGTGAATTTGCAAGGTTTTTTAAATGCTAATTTCTAACTATAACGTGTGTGAAACCCATGGTTTTTTCAGTGAATTTGTATGGTTTTTTTAATGCTAATTCTTAGCTATAACATATGTGATTCCCATATTTTTTTTTATTGATTTTTTTTTTTTTATAAATTCTTATATTAAATGTGTTTTTTTTTTTAAAAAACAAGTTTTTTAAAAAACTTTTTATTCTCTTAAAACACTGTTTTTTTTCTTTAAAATCTGCAATATTTCAAGATTTTTTTTTTTTATTTAACAAACAGGTAAGATATATTAGTATAACTTTGAAAATATATATATATTTTTTTTTATTTTTTTTTATTGCGCGTACGGTAAGCGTACGGTTTACGCAATGTCTGTAATTTATCTACGCTGTTTGCGTATAGTTATGTAATTTGCATAGCCGCGCGTACTGCGCGTGGGGCGCGTACGCGTGTACGCTACACGCGCACGTTACGCGGAAGTGTTGGGGAGTGACTGTTATGCGCATGCGCGCGAGCGCGTGTCTTTTTTACGCGCATGCGTACTTTTGCCGTAAGCGCACCGTAAGCGCACCGTAAGCGTACGGTTGGTCAAGTGATCATGAAACACAACTTTTGATTGGTTGAAACTACTTTCAGTTCTAGAACTCTCCTACACCACACCCATTCCCCTCATTTCTGCTTGTGATCCCTTAGGAGAAGGAGCTGGGTTGTCTTTGTGATACGATGGCAGAACAGCAGAGCCCTTCTGAGAGTGAGGCTAGCAGCACTACCTTGAGGCAGAGAGCGAGGAAACAAAAGACCTCTTACATATGGGAGTATTTTTCTTTTCCAGAGGGCCAGCAAAAGGTAAATGCACCCTTAGTGACTTGTAAGCTGTGTGGCCGTCTACTTTCAAGAGGGAATCCCGACAGGAAGTATTCCTTCGGGAATCACACCATGATGAGACACCTTAAGGATGTACACAGAAGGACACATGCTCGACTTACTGAAGGTAACCCTTCAGTAAATCAACCAAGCACATCCACAGCAGCTCAGCCTGGACCATCATCTGCAGTGCCGAGTCCTTCTTCTGCAGGTCAGGTGAGCCCTTCATCTGTGGGGGGAGCATCTCCTTTTTCTTCTCCTCAGGAAATTAACCCTCGGTTTCTGAGGGTTGAAATACGGTGCGCCACTTGTCATGATCTAATTTGTTATAGGGAGACCAGTATTTCCCTAGTGAACAATAAAATAGATCAGCACACTTGTCGTACCGTCTAATATTCCCATTCTTTCTTTCCTCTGTGCCTGCATGAACACAACGGCTCTTTTAAGAGCCAACCTTACCTTTCATCTATTTTTTATATATGTTTTTAAAACTTTTTTTTGTTTTTTTTTACCGTACGCGTAATTATTATTATTTTTTTTTTTTAAAAACACTAAAAATCAATTATCACATTACAAGGTCCTTGAGAGACTACAATGAAAAACTGAAAATGTGATTGTGGAGAAGTGGAAAAAAGGGACCATGATATTTTTGACTTACCATACCCACTCAAAAAAATATTTATTCATTTACATTTTTTTTAATTGCTTTAAAAATGGTTCTAGTTTTCGAAAATTATCTATCTCAATCTGAAAAAAAAGAAAAAAGTATTAATATTTAATAAAACATTTTATAATACAGTACACATATTTACATATTTTTCAAAAAAAAAATTGCCTTTTTTTTGCTGTTTTCAGAATATATTGCATTTCACTATAAATTGAGAAAGCAATTGCATTCATCATTTAACAGCGGGCAAAAAAAAAATAACAATCTCAAAGACTGTATAAAAAAAGCCCAGAATCTCTTTTAAATTAAACATAACATTATAGAAATGCATAATATTCTAAAAAAATATCAACTAATATCAATACTTATTTCTTTAAAATACCGTCTGATATTTTTGTTTCAGAAGTATAATCCCAAAAATATATCTCAAATAACTCCACAATACATCTGGTTCCATTTCCTTTAGGCCAAATAGTAATTTTAAAATTCTTTTTTGATTAAATTTCCAATGTTAATCCAATAAAAAACTAAAGTTTAAATTGTACAGATCTCACCGATTCTCTGTAACATTTTGGTTTCCGAAAGATTTATTAATAATTAAATAAGTCCACAATAGAATTGTTTACCTTTCCGCATGGCCAAATAGTAATTTCAAAAATCTTTTTTGAATAAATTTCCAATGGCAATCCAATAACATTCCAAAATTTAAATTGTGCAGATGTTACCGATTTTGTCTAAATTTTTGTTTTTCCAAAGTTTCATTAAAAATTAAAAAAGTCCACATTACAATTGGTTACCTTTCCATTAGGCCAAATGGTAATTTGTAAAATCATTTTTTTTGAAAATTCCACTGGTAATCCAATAAAATTGTAAAATTGTTTTGTCCAGATGTTGCCAAATCTCTCTAAAATTTAGGTTTCAGGAAGATTAGATAGGAATTTGCTAAATCAAAAGGCAAACGTTGCTTAAAAATCAATTGGGAATCATTACACAGTGTCCAGCCTTTTTCACATTTAAGATAAACTGTGTAATGTCCAGAAGTTACAGTAGGTCCATCATGGAAAATTATTGCAACTGTTACAAAAGTTTTTCCTGAAATTGATAATTGCTGTCCTGTAAACTTCTTTATTAAAGTATCTAATTTTGAACCATCAGCTTTACAGCGTTGCATCATTAAAATTACATACTGTCCGTATTCCTTTAAAATTAACGTTGAAAACATGTCAGATTGACACTCACTGCATTCCATGCTATGATTAGCATCTTTAACTAATTTAGCAAAAGTGACTGTTTTACTTTCTGGCAATGTTAAATAAATAAACCTTTCAGAATCAACATTAGAGCCACATATATTATAACAGTTTTCACAACTATGTTCCCATTTATAAGAGAGACCAAATACATTTTTAATGGGAACCCCTTCTTCTTCCAGTACCTGAAGAAAAAACATCAAGAATTCCTGTGCGTCTTGCTGTACATTTTGAGAAAACTGTGTTCGTCCTGAACATACATCTAAAAGTTTTCTAATTTCAGTGGCACTTTCTATTTGAGTTTTATCATTACTCAGCTTTTGAAAAAGGAGACTCAACTCAGAACAGAATCTTTTTCCCTGATTTACTATTATCTGCTCTTGCACACTTTCCAGATAAAATGCAACATTCAGCACTACATTAGCGTAGCAGTTGACACCAGAGCTATTTTCAAAATGACATCCTACAACCTGTTCTTCATTTTCCTTTTTCTTTTTGCTTGCAATTACATCACTCCTTTTTTTTTTCTCCTCTCTACATCTTCATTACAGATATTCTCATTTCTCCTTTTACGAGAAACTACACGTTTCTCCAACACAGGATACTGACCTAAATGAGGAGCATAGCTTCTTCTTAATCTATTATACTCCTTTACACAATTTGCATCAGCACTAACTTTTGAGTCATCAAAGTCTATCATGAATAAACCTGATAATGTTTTCACTCGTGACAAAGCAACATATGCCATACCTTCTTTGAACACAGTTGAACCAATGTTCACAAATGCACAATCTACAGTCAATCCTTGAGACTTGTGAATAGTTACAGCATATGCTAGAGAAAACGGAAACTGCTTCCTACGTACATATAAATCTTTCACAAGCATGAAACGAACTGAACAACAACAAATGTCTTTAACTTCTTCTATCTGATCAAATTTTATTTTTAAACATTCAATTCCATCTTTTTTCTGATAATTAATAAAACCCACAACTCTTCCCATAGCTCCATTAACTAAACCTTTTTCAACATCCAAATTTCTCCTTAAAAATACTCTACAGTTCATGCAAACATATAGATTTTTTTCTAATCCAGCTGTTTTGGAAATGTTCTTCTCTAGTGAATCCAATTTATTTTTCAGTGTGCCTGTTAATGTGACAGTGATTCTTCCATTCTCAATTTTGTCCACTGCTTCCAATTTCCTGATATCTTCCTTTTCCAATTTCAAAAGCTCCTCATTGAATATTGAGCATTCACGTAGAGTTGGCATTAAGCAGATGACACTTTTCTTTTCTGCAATGTTCTTGTATATCTTCTCTGCAACTATTTCTTCCTTTGGAAATAAATTATGTAGCAGCCGACTCTGTAATGCTTTTTTGCCAGCTTCAGTGAGTAGTCCAATTCTGATATCTTTCAGAATACTTCCATATTCTTCATCGTTTGCTTGCCTCATATTAGTAGTTAGTTCCTTGTACTCAAAGAAGGACCAAATATTTGCATTACCGATGCTTCCCAATGACTTCTTTGTGTCTTCATGTGTCACAGTATTAAACACTGGTTGTCCTTTAACTGGAGTAAGTTGCAAAAGATCTCCAAAAACTATGACGTGTTTTCCTCCAAATAACACGTCATAGTCTGTCTTCAGAATTTGCTGCATTCTTAAATGCACAAAGGCAAGCATTAAGTTTGATACCATGCTCACCTCATCAATAATGAGAACTTGCATCTTCTTCAATACTCTTGAAACTTCCAAGCATGCTTCTCCAGTTAGCTTGTTGTATTGTATTTTGTTCTCATGCTCCACTGGTAACATTAGCAAACGATGTAAAGTGATTCCTTTTATGTTATATGCTGCTAACCCAGTTGGAGCAGTAACCACACAAAACAAAGTAGAATCCGTTTTTTGCTGTAGGTAGCTTCTGATGACTTTTATAAGGAAACTTTTTCCAGTTCCAGCTTGTCCGCTTACATACATCCTGATTGGATGGAATGATGTGCATGAGCACTCTTTTTTTTCATGTAGAAATCCGTGATCAATTTTGTTTCTGATCTCTTCATGAATTTGTTGCTGCTCTTCGTTCAGTTGTCTTTCCAAATTTTGTAAGTCTATAAATTCTTCTTGAGCTTGATTCATAGCTGTTTCCACTTCATTCATGGCTATTGATGCTTCATTTTCAACGATTGGTTGTCCTAGGGGATCTTGACTGAGTGTTCCTGAACTTTGGCTGTCCTGAGAACTGTCTCTAGCTATTTCTGCTGCAATTGTAGTTTCCTGTTCAATTTCTTCATTTAACATTTGCAGATAAGTTGAGAATGTACTGCATTGTATGCTGTCTTTGCAAGCATTAAAAGAATCTTCATAGCTTTGAAATTCTCCCAGTAGTTCATGCTCTGTACGCCATGGTTTAAACAGCTGTAAAAGAGCCAAGTAGTAAAATTCCTTTTTGTCAGTAGTGTCGCAACTCAGCTTCCTGTGATTTATCAAACTTCCTTTTGTTTGCTTCACCAAACATCCTTCCTCACCAATGACTTTATATTTTCCATTGTTGATGTCTTCTGCGGCTTTCCGTGAATAAATGTAGTTCTGCAGCACTTCATACAGACACATGTTCTCCAGATGATGACTTCTCTTTGGGTAATATGTGTCCAACATGTTTGATTTCAAAATATCTGTACTTTCTGGGTCATTCTCGGCCAAATATTCAATTTCTCCAACAGATTTCAGTACCCGATTTCTCATTGCTGCAAGGCCTAAACTTGCCCAAATTATTCTTCTTGATTTCGAGTAGAGACTTGCAGAAGATAACCTATCTGAACATTCGTAGGATCCAATTTCTCGATGCGATAACATCTTCAAACTGAAACTGTACAGCTTCTTACTGACAGTCTTCTCGTGAGAAATCTCTTCCCACATTTCCTTCAATTCTGTTTTTTCTGATTTCGTAATGTAAGACGTTACATATCGAGCAACAGCAATGGAATTGTCAGCTACATACTGTATATCCATGTTAGCATTCCACATGGATAAAATGACTGGGTTGTAGTCATTTATATTTTTTGATTCTTCTTTTCTTTTAAGGTTGTAGGTATTCTTAGGTGACTTTCTTGTGATAGTATGTCTCACAGATGACATAAAACTGTTTACTCTTCCATTTGAAAGAACAGGTCTAGGAAATTCAAATCGACATTTAGTGTAGTATTTATCTTTGCTCTTGTATTTCCGTCGACAGTATTTTCCACACCGATGACTTTGGAAACGTAAAACTTGCTCCTTTAACTTTTTATCTTCTGTGCTTTTTGGTATAGCACATGTTGCATATTCTTCAATGTAAGATAACACTGCTTCATCAGCATCTGTTCCAAACTTTGGGGCATCCTTGATCCACAACAGCATATGAATATGAGGAGCACCTCTTGCCTGGTACTCTTTTCTCCAAAAGAAATCCACTACTTCTCCTAGAGGTGGATTTTTTTTATTGCAGATGAACGACATCATAGCCTCAAATCTATGATTGAAATATCTGCAAACATTAACCGGATCCAATGAGCACAGTTCTCCTGCTGTCTTGTATTCGATGTTTTTAATGTTTGAATTTGCCTCTCGTAGAAAATCCAGTAAATCATCCCAAGCGTACTCAGCACAGCTTAGAGTAACGAACCATGTTGGTGTTCCTAAATTCCGTAACATGCATTTTAATTCACCATGACGTCGGTACCAATATTCATTTGTCCCACGCTGACAAGCCATCAGATTGATCAGTTGTGTTTCCAAATGATCATCTCGGTGCTGCACTTTCTCCATAAAATCCTTAGCAGACACATTTTGTAAATGTACTCCACTTTTTAAAATGTGATTTACTGCATAAGACAGTGCAGACAAGTCGCTTTCAAATAAAAGATGGAACAAATAAGGAATACTTTGTCGAAATCTTGGATCTTCTGCATATAGTCTTGTAGTCCGATACTCAGAAGCTGGAATCTGTTCTGGACGTTCATCGTATCGTCCTCCTTTTCCTGTAGGAAACAGCTGGGGAAAACATCGAGCTTCCAAGCTCTCCTCCCATACACTCATGGGAGTTCCTTTTGCTTTCTTCATCTGAAACAGATCAATATTGTCTCCCATAACTTCTTTTGAATGAAGAGGATGTATGCTAAAATGTTCATAAATTTCTTCTTCCTTTGACTTGTCCACTTTTTCAATTTGTCCAGTTGGTGTTTCTGTGTCTTCTTGTAAATCTTCTTCTTCTTCTTCTTCTATATAAATTGATTCATACCATTTGTTATTCCTTTTCAAATACAAATTTGCTCTTTGTACTTTCCGTACATCTACCAGCTCCTGCCAAATCTTCTTATTCTTTGTAGGTACACCATTAACCAGAATAATTAATGGTTCAGTTTCCAAAGTATCCGCATCAATAGTTTCCATATTTTTTTTCAAATCCAAGGGCAAATACACCACTCTACCTTTTAAACCTCTCAGTAAATCTGAAGGAGGTAATTTACCAGTTTTGGGCTCCATACGTACTATGGTCTGGAACGGATGAACACATTGAATGAGTATAGACTCATATGTATTTAATTCAGAAAGTTCAGCAGGAATTGCATCCAATTCTAAATTATTATGTACAGCTCTGGTCGGCATTCTATTTTCTTCTAACTTATTATAACAGTATTTACAAATACGCTGAACTTCACCCAATTCAAAACAATTTTCAAGAAATATATATGTGGCAAAATCCTTCCACTTATAATTATCTTCATTTTCACTTTTTCTATAGAGATCAACATACCTGGTTTGTTTTCTATAATAAGTTCTGCGGCAACAAATACAAGTAATATTTGGTCTTTCATTAGAGATTATTGCAAATTTTGTTATGTGATCATTAAATTTCTTACTTACAGAGGGTTCTACATTCTCTTCCACTTCTTCCTCATTTACTGTGTCCTTTTCTGCACTGTTTTGTTCAGGACCAAAGTAACAAAACTGAATTTCATCAACAACCTTCTCTACATCTGATACCGATCCACGGAACAGAGCCCTATTCAATTCATCTAACTTTATTGCTGGACTTTTAGCAAAATACAACCGTCTCACAAACTTTCTCATTTCAGTATGATGAACAGCCAGCATCCTAAAATGATGGAAAACACTATTACACACTTTTCTAGATAGACAAGCCAGAGAATGACCCTGCAAACCAGTATTCTCTCTCACTCTGCATGGATCCAGACTTTGAAGCACCTTAATCTTCTGTTTTACACTTTTTTTAGTATATTCTCTTAGAAACTCACGAAATTTATCAATAGATTCCTGACGCACAGTGCAAATACTACTACAATTGAAAGTGTACACTGGGGCTTTAGGACGTCTCCCCATAGCCTCATCCGCCATCACTTGTACCTCATCTCTTGGAACCATTATCTCCTTCTCCATTATGCAACCATTTTTCACTTCGTAAGCACGACCTCTGGTGTCAACTGCATGCAGCAAACTATTACTTTGAAAATAGCTCTCTTCATTAAAAAACAGGTTCACTACTTGAACTATGCATCCATTTTCCTAAAAACACTTTACAAAAGTTTGTTCTGTTCACTACTCTTTTCCTTTTGCTTTGTGATTTCAGTACATTAACCATTTTATCTAATGTACGCATCCTATTCAAAATTAAAATGAATAGTTTCCTTTTTAATTCTAATGCCTTTGCTGCAATGGCTTCAATTTCTTTTTTTCTCTTATAAAACTTAGCCTTTTGCTTATATTTCTTCACATCCTTTATCAAATTGGACATAACACTTCTCTGAAACATTTTTCTACGTATCTCTTTAAACGCTGTTTTTCTGTTTAAGTTTATCTTTTTAGTTGCAGAAGGTATATTTGCATTAACTAAATGCTCAATTTTTTCCTCTCCTTTTCTATTGAAAACATTTTTTCCAGTACAGACATTTTGTACATTTTTCCTTTTTTTGAATATGTTCTTTAAAAAATCTTTTGTTTGCTTACCAGAAGATTTTTTCTTTTTCCCAACATGAGCATCTCCAACTAACTTAGGTCCTCCAGTTGTCTTCAAATATAGGTTTTTTTTGTGGTCTTTCTTTACTCTGGATTTTGTAGGCATCTTAAATTTTGTTCACTGCTCTTCAGCAATACCTGAAAAAAACTAAAAAAAAATTCCTTTATTTTATTTAAATATATTACTACATTTTTTATGTTCTTTAGAAATCTTAAAATACTATAAAGCCCTTTCCTATAAATGAAAATCACAATAACACCTTCACAAATTAAATTTCTAAAAATAATTCCTGTGTGCACACAAAGTCATGCTTTGAAATTAGGCAGAAAACTGCTTTTTCAGACCAGCACCATGTGTAACCTGGTTGACTGCCTACACTCCAGCAAGGGCAACCAGCCTTAGTGATGCTGAATGTATTTGCATTACTGACTGAAACCTCAAACCCCACTCGCTTGTGAATACTGTGCATGATTCCACAGGGTAAGCAGCTGGGTGTGTGCTAAGAGTCTGCTTCTGCACCAAAAAATGGCTCCCCCTTTCCATCTAATGCAACTGTGAAATCACCAGAGCAATACGCAATAAATCTCTGCCTGTAATTCCTATATGCACACAGAGTCATGTTTTCACATTAGTCACAAAACGAAATTTCTTTGCCAATTTGAAAGCACACTTACTACTCTTTTTTTTGGCAAGTGATAAACACTTTTACAGACTGACACATTATGAATCCACTTTTCAGATTCTTAAAAAAGCACATGTCCAAACTGCTTTTTCAGACCAGCACCATGTGTAACCTGGTTGACTGCCTACACTCCAGCAAGGGCAACCAGCCTTAGTGATGCTGGATGTATTTGCATTACTGACTGAAACCTCAAACCCCACTCGCTTGTGAATACTGTGCATAATTCCACAGGGTAAGCAGCTAGGTGTGTGCTAAGAGTCTGCTTCTCCACCAAAAAATGGCTCCCCCTTTCCATCTAATGCAACTGTGAAATCACCAGAGCAATACGCAATAAATCTCTGCCTGTAATTCCTATATGCACACAGAGTCATGTTTTCACATTAGTCACAAAACGAAATTTCTTTGCCATTTTGAAAGCACACTTACTACTCTTTTTTTTGGCAAGTGATAAACACTTTTACAGACTGACACATTATGAATCCACTTTTCAGATTCTTAAAAAAGCACATGTCCAAACTGCTTTTTCAGACCAGCACCATGTGTAACCTGGTTGACTGCCTACACTCCAGCAAGGGCAACCAGCCTTAGTGATGCTGGATGTATTTGCATTACTGACTGAAACCTCAAACCCCACTCGCTTGTGAATACTGTGCATGATTCCACAGGGTAAGCAGCTAGGTGTGTGCTAAGAGTCTGCTTCTCCACCAAAAAATGGCTCCCCCTTTCCATCTAATGCAACTGTGAAATCACCAGAGCAATACGCAATAAATCTCTGCCTGTAATTCCTATATGCACACAGAGTCATGTTTTCACATTAGTCACAAAACGAAATTTCTTTGCCATTTTGAAAGCACACTTACTACTCTTTTTTTTGGCAAGTGATAAACACTTTTACAGACTGACACATTATGAATCCACTTTTCAGATTCTTTAAAAAAGCACATGTCCAAACTGCTTTTTCAGACCAGCACCATGTGTAACCTGGTTGACTGCCTACACTCCAGCAAGGGCAACCAGCTGTAAAAGAGCCAAGTAGTAAAATTCCTTTTTGTCAGTAGTGTCGCAACTCAGCTTCCTGTGATTTATCAAACTTCCTTTTGTTTGCTTCACCAAACATCCTTCCTCACCAATGACTTTATATTTTCCATTGTTGATGTCTTCTGCGGCTTTCCGTGAATAAATGTAGTTCTGCAGCACTTCATACAGACACATGTTCTCCAGATGATGACTTCTCTTTGGGTAATATGTGTCCAACATGTTTGATTTCAAAATATCTGTACTTTCTGGGTCATTCTCGGCCAAATATTCAATTTCTCCAACAGATTTCAGTACCCGATTTCTCATTGCTGCAAGGCCTAAACTTGCCCAAATTATTCTTCTTGATTTCGAGTAGAGACTTGCAGAAGATAACCTATCTGAACATTCGTAGGATCCAATTTCTCGATGCGATAACATCTTCAAACTGAAACTGTACAGCTTCTTACTGACAGTCTTCTCGTGAGAAATCTCTTCCCACATTTCCTTCAATTCTGTTTTTTCTGATTTCGTAATGTAAGACGTTACATATCGAGCAACAGCAATGGAATTGTCAGCTACATACTGTATAGCCATGTTAGCATTCCACATGGATAAAATGACTGGGTTGTAGTCATTTATATTTTTTGATTCTTCTTTTCTTTTAAGGTTGTAGGTATTCTTAGGTGACTTTCTTGTGATAGTATGTCTCACAGATGACATAAAACTGTTTACTCTTCCATTTGAAAGAACAGGTCTAGGAAATTCAAATCGACATTTAGTGTAGTATTTATCTTTGCTCTTGTATTTCCGTCGACAGTATTTTCCACACCGATGACTTTGTAAACGTAAAACTTGCTCCTTTAACTTTTTATCTTCTGTGCTTTTTGGTATAGCACATGTTGCATATTCTTCAATGTAAGATAACACTGCTTCATCAGCATCTGTTCCAAACTTTGGGGCATCCTTGATCCACAACAGCATATGAATATGAGGAGCACCTCTTGCCTGGTACTCTTTTCTCCAAAAGAAATCCACTACTTCTCCTAGAGGTGGATTTTTTTTATTGCAGATGAACGACATCATAGCCTCAAATCTATGATTGAAATATCTGCAAACATTAACCGGATCCAATGAGCACAGTTCTCCTGCTGTCTTGTATTCGATGTTTTTAATGTTTGAATTTGCCTCTCGTAGAAAATCCAGTAAATCATCCCAAGCGTACTCAGCACAGCTTAGAGTAACGAACCATGTTGGTGTTCCTAAATTCCGTAACATGCATTTTAATTCACCATGACGTCGGTACCAATATTCATTTGTCCCACGCTGACAAGCCATCAGATTGATCAGTTGTGTTTCCAAATGATCATCTCGGTGCTGCACTTTCTCCATAAAATCCTTAGCAGACACATTTTGTAAATGTACTCCACTTTTTAAAATGTGATTTACTGCATAAGACAGTGCAGACAAGTCGCTTTCAAATAAAAGATGGAACAAATAAGGAATACTTTGTCGAAATCTTGGATCTTCTGCATATAGTCTTGTAGTCCGATACTCAGAAGCTGGAATCTGTTCTGGACGTTCATCGTATCGTCCTCCTTTTCCTGTAGGAAACAGCTGGGGAAAACATCGAGCTTCCAAGCTCTCCTCCCATACACTCATGGGAGTTCCTTTTGCTTTCTTCATCTGAAACAGATCAATATTGTCTCCCATAACTTCTTTTGAATGAAGAGGATGTAGCTAAAATGTTCATAAATTTCTTCTTCCTTTGACTTGTCCACTTTTTCAATTTGTCCAGTTGGTGTTTCTATGTCTTCTTGTAAATCTTCTTCTTCTTCTTTATAAATTGATTCATACCATTTGTTATTCCTTTTCAAATACAAATTTGCTCTTTGTACTTTCCGTACATCTACCAGCTCCTGCCAAATCTTCTTATTCTTTGTAGGTACACCATTAACCAGAATAATTAATGGTTCAGTTTCCAAAGTATCCGCATCAATAGTTTCCATATTTTTTTTCAAATCCAAGGGCAAATACACCACTCTACCTTTTAAACCTCTCAGTAAATCTGAAGGAGGTAATTTACCAGTTTTGGGCTCCATACGTACTATGGTCTGGAACGGATGAACACATTGAATGAGTATAGACTCATATGTATTTAATTCAGAAAGTTCAGCAGGAATTGCATCCAATTCTAAATTATTATGTACAGCTCTGGTCGGCATTCTATTTTCTTCTAACTTATTATAACAGTATTTACAAATACGCTGAACTTCACCCAATTCAAAACAATTTTCAAGAAATATATATGTGGCAAAATCCTTCCACTTATAATTATCTTCATTTTCACTTTTTCTATAGAGATCAACATACCTGGTTTGTTTTCTATAATAAGTTCTGCGGCAACAAATACAAGTAATATTTGGTCTTTCATTAGAGATTATTGCAAATTTTGTTATGTGATCATTAAATTTCTTACTTACAGAGGGTTCTACATTCTCTTCCACTTCTTCCTCATTTACTGTGTCCTTTTCTGCACTGTTTTGTTCAGGACCAAAGTAACAAAACTGAATTTCATCAACAACCTTCTCTACATCTGATACCGATCCACGGAACAGAGCCCTATTCAATTCATCTAACTTTATTGCTGGACTTTTAGCAAAATACAACCGTCTCACAAACTTTCTCATTTCAGTATGATGAACAGCCAGCATCCTAAAATGATGGAAAACACTATTACACACTTTTCTAGATAGACAAGCCAGAGAATGACCCTGCAAACCAGTATTCTCTCTCACTCTGCATGGATCCAGACTTTGAAGCACCTTAATCTTCTGTTTTACACTTTTTTTAGTATATTCTCTTAGAAACTCACGAAATTTATCAATAGATTCCTGACGCACAGTGCAAATACTACTACAATTGAAAGTGTACACTGGGGCTTTAGGACGTCTCCCCATAGCCTCATCCGCCATCACTTGTACCTCATCTCTTGGAACCATTATCTCCTTCTCCATTATGCAACCATTTTTCACTTCGTAAGCACGACCTCTGGTGTCAACTGCATGCAGCAAACTATTACTTTGAAAATAGCTCTCTTCATTAAAAAAAGGTTCACTACTTGAACTATGCATCCATTTTCCTAAAAACACTTTACAAAAGTTTGTTCTGTTCACTACTCTTTTCCTTTTGCTTTGTGATTTCAGTACATTAACCATTTTATCTAATGTACGCATCCTATTCAAAATTAAAATGAATAGTTTCCTTTTTAATTCTAATGCCTTTGCTGCAATGGCTTCAATTTCTTTTTTTCTCTTATAAAACTTAGCCTTTTGCTTATATTTCTTCACATCCTTTATCAAATTGGACATAACTCTTCTCTGAAACATTTTTCTACGTATCTCTTTAAACGCTGTTTTTCTGTTTAAGTTTATCTTTTTAGTTGCAGAAGGTATATTTGCATTAACTAAATGCTCAATTTTTTCCTCTCCTTTTCTATTGAAAACATTTTTTCCAGTACAGACATTTTGTACATTTTTCCTTTTTTTGAATATGTTCTTTAAAAAATCTTTTGTTTGCTTACCAGAAGATTTTTTCTTTTTCCCAACATGAGCATCTCCAACTAACTTAGGTCCTCCAGTTGTCTTCAAATATAGGTTTTTTTTGTGGTCTTTCTTTACTCTGGATTTTGTAGGCATCTTAAATTTTGTTCACTGCTCTTCAGCAATACCTGAAAAAAACTAAAAAAAAATTCCTTTATTTTATTTAAATATATTACTACATTTTTTATGTTCTTTAGAAATCTTAAAATACTATAAACCCCTTTCCTATAAATGAAAATCACAATAACACCTTCACAAATTAAATTTCTAAAAATAATTCCTGTGTGCACACAAAGTCATGCTTTGAAATTAGGCAGAAAACTGCTTTTTCAGACCAGCACCATGTGTAACCTGGTTGACTGCCTACACTCCAGCAAGGGCAACCAGCCTTAGTGATGCTGAATGTATTTGCATTACTGACTGAAACCTCAAACCCCACTCGCTTGTGAATACTGTGCATGATTCCACAGGGTAAGCAGCTGGGTGTGTGCTAAGAGTCTGCTTCTGCACCAAAAAATGGCTCCCCCTTTCCATCTAATGCAACTGTGAAATCACCAGAGCAATACGCAATAAATCTCTGCCTGTAATTCCTATATGCACACAGAGTCATGTTTTCACATTAGTCACAAAACGAAATTTCTTTGCCAATTTGAAAGCACACTTACTACTCTTTTTTTTGGCAAGTGATAAACACTTTTACAGACTGACACATTATGAATCCACTTTTCAGATTCTTAAAAAAGCACATGTCCAAACTGCTTTTTCAGACCAGCACCATGTGTAACCTGGTTGACTGCCTACACTCCAGCAAGGGCAACCAGCCTTAGTGATGCTGGATGTATTTGCATTACTGACTGAAACCTCAAACCCCACTCGCTTGTGAATACTGTGCATGATTCCACAGGGTAAGCAGCTAGGTGTGTGCTAAGAGTCTGCTTCTCCACCAAAAAATGGCTCCCCCTTTCCATCTAATGCAACTGTGAAATCACCAGAGCAATACGCAATAAATCTCTGCCTGTAATTCCTATATGCACACAGAGTCATGTTTTCACATTAGTCACAAAACGAAATTTCTTTGCCATTTTGAAAGCACACTTACTACTCTTTTTTTTGGCAAGTGATAAACACTTTTACAGACTGACACATTATGAATCCACTTTTCAGATTCTTAAAAAAAGCACATGTCCAAACTGCTTTTTCAGACCAGCACCATGTGTAACCTGGTTGACTGCCTACACTCCAGCAAGGGCAACCAGCCTTAGTGATGCTGAATGTATTTGCATTACTGACTGAAACCTCAAACCCCACTCGCTTGTGAATACTGTGCATGATTCCACAGGGTAAGCAGCTGGGTGTGTGCTAAGAGTCTGCTTCTGCACCAAAAAATGGCTCCCCCTTTCCATCTAATGCAACTGTGAAATCACCAGAGCAATACGCAATAAATCTCTGCCTGTAATTCCTATATGCACACAGTGTCATGTTTTCACATTAGTCACAAAACGAAATTTCTTTGCCATTTTGAAAGCACACTTACTACTCTTTTTTTTGGCAAGTGATAAACACTTTTACAGACTGACACATTATGAATCCACTTTTCAGATTCTTAAAAAAGCACATGTCCAAACTGCTTTTTCAGACCAGCACCATGTGTAACCTGGTTGACTGCCTACACTCCAGCAAGGGCAACCAGCCTTAGTGATGCTGAATGTATTTGCATTACTGACTGAAACCTCAAACCCCACTCGCTTGTGAATACTGTGCATGATTCCACAGGGTAAGCAGCTGGGTGTGTGCTAAGAGTCTGCTTCTGCACCAAAAAATGGCTCCCCCTTTCCATCTAATGCAACTGTGAAATCACCAGAGCAATACGCAATAAATCTCTGCCTGTAATTCCTATATGCACACAGAGTCATGTTTTCACATTAGTCACAAAACGAAATTTCTTTGCCAATTTGAAAGCACACTTACTACTCTTTTTTTTGGCAAGTGATAAACACTTTTACAGACTGACACATTATGAATCCACTTTTCAGATTCATAAAAAAGCACATGTCCAAACTGCTTTTTCAGACCAGCACCATGTGTAACCTGGTTGACTGCCTACACTCCAGCAAGGGCAACCAGCCTTAGTGATGCTGAATGTATTTGCATTACTGACTGAAACCTCAAACCCCACTCGCTTGTGAATACTGTGCATGATTCCACAGGGTAAGCAGCTAGGTGTGTGCTAAGAGTCTGCTTCTCCACCAAAAAATGGCTCCCCCTTTTCATCTAATGCAACTGTGAAATCACCAGAGCAATACGCAATAAATCTTTGCCTGTAATTCCTATATGCACACAGAGTCATGTTTTCACATTAGTCACAAAACGAAATTTCTTTGCCATTTTGAAAGCACACTTACTACTCTTTTTTTTGGCAAGTGATAAACACTTTTACAGACTGACACATTATGAATCCAATTTTCAGCTTCTTAAAAAAGCACATGTCCAAACTGCTTTTTCAGACCAGCACCATGTGTAACCTGGTTGACTGCCTACACTCCAGCAAGGGCAACCAGCCTTAGTGATGCTGAATGTATTTGCATTACTGACTGAAACCTCAAACCCCACTTGCTTGTGAATACTGTGCATGATTCCACAGGGTAAGCAGCTGGGTGTGTGCTAAGAGTCTGCTTCTGCACCCAAAAATGGCTCCCCCTTTCCATCTAATGCAACTGTGAAATCACCAGAGCAATACGCAATAATTCTCTGCCTGTAATTCCTATATGCACACAGAGTCATGTTTTCACATTAGTCACAAAACGAAATTTCTTTGCCATTTTGAAAGCACACTTACTACTCTTTTTTTTGGCAAGTGATAAACACTTTTACAGACTGACACATTATGAATCCACTTTTCAGATTCTTAAAAAAGCACATGTCCAAACTGCTTTTTCAGACCAGCACCATGTGTAACCTGGTTGACTGCCTACACTCCAGCAAGGGCAACCAGCCTTAGTGATGCTGAATGTATTTGCATTACTGACTGAAACCTCAAACCCCACTCGCTTGTGAATACTGTGCATGATTCCACAGGGTAAGCAGCTGGGTGTGTGCTAAGAGTCTGCTTCTGCACCAAAAAATGGCTCCCCCTTTCCATCTAATGCAACTGTGAAATCACCAGAGCAATACGCAATAAATCTCTGCCTGTAATTCCTATATGCACACAGAGTCATGTTTTCACATTAGTCACAAAACGAAATTTCTTTGCCAATTTGAAAGCACACTTACTACTCTTTTTTTTGGCAAGTGATAAACACTTTTACAGACTGACACATTATGAATCCACTTTTCAGATTCTTAAAAAAGCACATGTCCAAACTGCTTTTTCAGACCAGCACCATGTGTAACCTGGTTGACTGCCTACACTCCAGCAAGGGCAACCAGCCTTAGTGATGCTGAATGTATTTGCATTACTGACTGAAACCTCAAACCCCACTCGCTTGTGAATACTGTGCATGATTCCACAGGGTAAGCAGCTAGGTGTGTGCTAAGAGTCTGCTTCTCCACCAAAAAATGGCTCCCCCTTTCCATCTAATGCAACTGTGAAATCACCAGAGCAATACGCAATAAATCTTTGCCTGTAATTCCTATATGCACACAGAGTCATGTTTTCACATTAGTCACAAAACGAAATTTCTTTGCCATTTTGAAAGCACACTTACTACTCTTTTTTTTGGCAAGTGATAAACACTTTTACAGACTGACACATTATGAATCCAATTTTCAGCTTCTTAAAAAAGCACATGTCCAAACTGCTTTTTCAGACCAGCACCATGTGTAACCTGGTTGACTGCCTACACTCCAGCAAGGGCAACCAGCCTTAGTGATGCTGAATGTATTTGCATTACTGACTGAAACCTCAAACCCCACTCGCTTGTGAATACTGTGCATGATTCCACAGGGTAAGCAGCTGGGTGTGTGCTAAGAGTCTGCTTCTGCACCAAAAAATGGCTCCCCCTTTCCATCTAATGCAACTGTGAAATCACCAGAGCAATACGCAATAAATCTCTGCCTGTAATTCCTATATGCACACAGAGTCATGTTTTCACATTAGTCACAAAACGAAATTTCTTTGCCATTTTGAAAGCACACTTACTACTCTTTTTTTTGGCAAGTGATAAACAATTTTACAGACTGACACATTATGAATCCACTTTTCAGATTCTTAAAAAAGCACATGTCCAAACTGCTTTTTCAGACCAGCACCATGTGTAACCTGGTTGACTGCCTACACTCCAGCAAGGGCAACCAGCCTTAGTGATGCTGAATGTATTTGCATTACTGACTGAAACCTCAAACCCCACTCGCTTGTGAATACTGTGCATGATTCCACAGGGTAAGCAGCTGGGTGTGTGCTAAGAGTCTGCTTCTGCACCAAAAAATGGCTCCCCCTTTCCATCTAATGCAACTGTGAAATCACCAGAGCAATACGCAATAAATCTCTGCCTGTAATTCCTATATGCACACAGAGTCATGTTTTCACATTAGTCACAAAACGAAATTTCTTTGCCAATTTGAAAGCACACTTACTACTCTTTTTTTTGGCAAGTGATAAACACTTTTACAGACTGACACATTATGAATCCACTTTTCAGATTCTTTAAAAAGCACATGTCCAAACTGCTTTTTCAGACCAGCACCATGTGTAACCTGGTTGACTGCCTACACTCCAGCAAGGGCAACCAGCCTTAGTGATGCTGAATGTATTTGCATTACTGACTGAAACCTCAAACCCCACTCGCTTGTGAATACTGTGCATGATTCCACAGGGTAAGCAGCTAGGTGTGTGCTAAGAGTCTGCTTCTCCACAAAAAAATGGCTCCCCCTTTCCATCTAATGCAACTGTGAAATCACCAGAGCAATACGCAATAAATCTCTGCCTGTAATTCCTATATGCACACAGAGTCATGTTTTCACATTAGTCACAAAACGAAATTTCTTTGCCATTTTGAAAGCACACTTACTACTCTTTTTTTTGGCAAGTGATAAACACTTTTACAGACTGACACATTATGAATCCACTTTTCAGATTCTTAAAAAAGCACATGTCCAAACTGCTTTTTCAGACCAGCACCATGTGTAACCTGGTTGACTGCCTACACTCCAGCAAGGGCAACCAGCCTTAGTGATGCTGAATGTATTTGCATTACTGACTGAAACCTCAAACCCCACTCGCTTGTGAATACTGTGCATGATTCCACAGGGTAAGCAGCTGGGTGTGTGCTAAGAGTCTGCTTCTGCACCAAAAAATGGCTCCCCCTTTCCATCTAATGCAACTGTGAAATCACCAGAGCAATACGCAATAAATCTCTGCCTGTAATTCCTATACGCACACAGAGTCATGTTTTCACATTAGTCACAAAACGAAATTTCTTTGCCAATTTGAAAGCACACTTACTACTCTTTTTTTTGGCAAGTGATAAACACTTTTACAGACTGACACATTATGAATCCACTTTTCAGATTCTTAAAAAAGCACATGTCCAAACTGCTTTTTCAGACCAGCACCATGTGTAACCTGGTTGACTGCCTACACTCCAGCAAGGGCAACCAGCCTTAGTGATGCTGAATGTATTTGCATTACTGACTGAAACCTCAAACCCCACTCGCTTGTGAATACTGTGCATGATTCCACAGGGTAAGCAGCTGGGTGTGTGCTAAGAGTCTGCTTCTGCACCAAAAAATGGCTCCCCCTTTCCATCTAATGCAACTGTGAAATCACCAGAGCAATACGCAATAAATCTCTGCCTGTAATTCCTATATGCACACAGAGTCATGTTTTCACATTAGTCACAAAACGAAATTTCTTTGCCAATTTGAAAGCACACTTACTACTCTTTTTTTTGGCAAGTGATAAACACTTTTACAGACTGACACATTATGAATCCACTTTTCAGATTCTGATAAAAGCACATGTCCAAACTGCTTTTTCAGACCAGCACCATGTGTAACCTGGGTGACTGCCTACACTCCAGCAAGGGCAACCAGCCTTAGTGATGCTGAATGTATTTGCATTACTGACTGAAACCTCAAACCCCACTCGCTTGTGAATACTGTGCATGATTCCACAGGGTAAGCAGCTGGGTGTGTGCTAAGAGTCTGCTTCTGCACCAAAAAATGGCTCCCCCTTTCCATCTAATGCAACTGTGAAATCACCAGAGCAATACGCAATAAATCTCTGCCTGTAATTCCTATATGCACACAGAGTCATGTTTTCACATTAGTCACAAAACGAAATTTCTTTGCCAATTTGAAAGCACACTTACTACTCTTTTTTTTGGCAAGTGATAAACACTTTTACAGACTGACACATTATGAATCCACTTTTCAGATTCTTAAAAAAGCACATGTCCAAACTGCTTTTTCAGACCAGCACCATGTGTAACCTGGTTGTCTGCCTACACTCCAGCAAGGGCAACCAGCCTTAGTGATGCTGAATGTATTTGCATTACTGACTGAAACCTCAAACCCGTAAAGTATTCTTTAGTTTTACCAGTACACCTTAATTTATGGTGAAAACATAGTCCATATTATTTTACATGTTCTTCACATTTAAATTTCTCCCAAAACAGAAAATAATAAACACAACTTCAACAAAAGGAATCCCATTTCTATTATTCATTTCTTAATTTACCATATACATCCCCTCTCAAACTCTAAACTCACCTTTAAAATTAGTTAGTTGTGAAAGAAATGTGGCACTCAAACAGCAGATTATCAGAGCCAGGATCTCTGTTCTTTACACCTCTCTCCTCTCAGCAGAACCAGATAATGGCAAACTTTCCCTCTCTTTTTCCACACATATACATGTTAGTTTCAAATCTCAGTGCTTCCCCCTTTTTTTCAAATGTAATCACACATTTCTATTGGTTGAAAACCAACCCTTTTCCAAAAGTACCCTTCCCCCAACTTGACTTCTGCCTAGTACCCTTCCCCCAACTTGACTTCTGCCTGCTACCATAGCAACAGCTCATGGAACACTGCTGTGTGGAGTTAGGTCAGAAGTTCACCAAACAATGTTTCAATTCCACAGAGCAAGAGTGCTTGACTTTTCAAACAGAAAATCCATAGTACTGTTCTTTGGTAATACATTTTTCTGTACCAATACAAAACATGCTTCTATTAATTTACACATACAGCCTAGTTTTTATTCTAGAATGGTATGAAACAGCCAATCAGTTCTTTTTTTAATGAAAAAAATATGTATGCCTCCATTTCCAAACTGTCTTTCTTTTCATATTGCCATTCTACTGAAAGACACCTCCTGAGTGCATCCAGTTCTCCTTTGAAGATGTTCACAGTGTGGATTGTAGGGCACAGCTATGTCTTCTGGAGTGAAAAGTATGCAGAGAAAACAGGTATGGTGAGAGACCTTGCTTTGCCAAATGTAGACATTAAATGGATTGGTCAGAGAGGGTTAAAGTGGCACCAATTGATGCCATTGGTGAAATCCTTCATGCAAATCCAACACCCTGACCTCATAATAGTGCACTGTGGTGGCAATGACCTAGGCACTTTGACTGGGGTAGGTCTGGAAATGCTGATGAAGGACACCTTTGCACAACTGTTTTCACTTTTCCCTAAAACTGCCTTTGTGTTTTCTAACATATGCCAAAGGCAAAAATGGAACTGGTCCAATCATTTCTGTCCGCAGATTGACAAAGCAAGAAAGCACGTCAACAAATCTGTTTCTGCTTTCCTCCGTGACTATGGTATGGGTTCCATTTACCACAACAACTTGCGTTACGACATGCAAGACATTTATAGAGGAGATGGTGTGCACTTCAATGATGAAGGGAACAGAGTCTTCCTCTTGAACCTTAGACTCTGCATCGGTACTTACTTGTAGGTACCACTAAAAAATAATTTCATAAACACAACGGCTCTTTTTAGAGCCCCCTAATATCTAAACACTTAAATCTGAATTTCATTTCTTTTTTTCTTTTTTTTTTCTACCGTACGCTTACGGTAAGCTTACCGTACGCGTACCCCGCGATTTTTTTTAAAATCAATAAATGTTGTCTTTGTACTTTTCTGTCCTTCTTTGACCCCCTTACAAATGTTAGGGGGTCTGTAACTCTCCTCCTTGCCCCCTTTTCAAGATATCACTCTTTTTTTTTCTGAGTGAAACACACGAAATGGCGGCCGCCGCTTCCTGGTTTCGACCGATTCGAATGTTTACTAAGATCTAAGAGCCAATCAGAATCGCGCTCGCGCACGCCACCATACGCGTACGGTAAGCGTACCGTAAGCGCACCGTAAGCTGGCTCAGATATATATATTGATTTAAAGGATATTTTCTCAGAATCTACTGAACAGATTTACACCAAACCTACAAAAGGCACTTCCTTGAACTGAGGACTACCTCTCTGCCAAATTTCAAGTAATTCTGTTCAGCCGTTCGGGCTGTAGCTGTGTCTAAAGGTCCTATGGAAAAATGCATGGGAAAAACGCGTTTTGGGACCCCCCTTTTATCTCAGCCCCCGCTTGACGAATCCCCCCGAGACTTTCAGGGTAGGAGCGGAGCGTAGCGCCCCACCTATTTTGAAAAATTCGCGAGGATTCGTCAACCGGCGCCAAAGTTATTCCAAATAGAATGTTGCGGATTTCCTATGGAAACGTGGTCCTAACTATAACTACCTACTGGCGACTGCCAGTAGGTAATATATACATATATATATATATATATATATATATATATATATATATATATATATATATATATATATATATATATTCACTGAAAAAACCATGGGTTTCACACACGTTATAGTTAGGAATTAGCATTTAAAAAACCTTGCAAATTCAGTGAAAAAACCTTAGGTTTCACAGGCGTTATAGTTAGCTGGACATTTCACTCGTAAAAAACCAATGAAATTCCCCCGTTATAGTTAGTTAAGCTAACTATAACTCACGCACCCGCAATCCACTGCTGATGACGTCACATATAACATCACTCATCACATGGTCACTGACATCACTCATGACATCACTGATGACAGCTCAAATGACATCACTGATGACATCACTGATGACATCATCCAGTGAATGTGTGTTTTTCTGAAAATTAAATAGGTTTTATATATGTATATCTCAAGGTCGATGGAAGAATAAATGGGTATATAAGTGTCTGAATGGATGATTTTTTTGGGAAAAATGTATTGTGTAACTGATTGATAAAGTGTATCATAGTGAATACATGGCTTAGTGAGTTATGTTTAAATATGTAAATATCTGTATCAGTCTCTCACTTTGTGTATAAGTGGCAACATGGGTTGGTGAGTAGGTACATGGGTGTCTATATAGGTTATTAGTTGGTTTTTTGAGTATCAGTCTGAGTGTCTGCATGGTTCGGTGGGGGGTATTACGTAGTGCATAGGTGCATGAATGATTGACTCACTGTATGTGTTGAAGACAGCATGTGTGCAGGACTGTATGGGTGGATGAGTATGTGTAAAGGTGTGTTAGTGAGTAAATGACTTTCTCAATAGTGTCTTTATGAGTAACTACTTATGTTTTAAACTAGTATATGTGACTATTGGTGTATATAAGTGAGTATATGTGAGAGTGAGAGATTGAAATTGTTCCTGTATGAATAAGTATGTGTTTCTATAAGTGATTGTTTAAAAGACTAAGTATGTGTAAGTTTCCGTAGAAGTAAGTGTGGTGGTGTGTGTATAAGTGTATATGCAAGTAAATGTATGTTTGATTCTTTATTAGCATGAGTGACTATGTGTGTGAGTAACTCTATGGATGAGTGGCATTGTGTAACAGGATGTATAGGTGTATAAGTACATATGAGTGAGTACATGTATGAGTGACAGTATAGGACTGTTGGTGAATGAGTGGATGTGTATGTGGATCTTAGAATTACTGAAGAGGTTGTTGTAACTGGTATTGGTATTTCCAATATTTTGTTAATTTTTAGTCTCTATTTTTGAATGTGTTTATCAATTGTTATATTAGGGTGAGAGGAGGACTGCCACTCTATCACAAGGATGATGTCATCAGTGATGTCATCAGTGATGTCATTTGAGATGTCATCAGTGATGTCATGAGTGATGTCAGTGACCATGTGATGAGTGATGTTATATGTGACGTCATCAGCAGTGGATTGCGGGTGCGCGAGTTATAGTTAGCTTAACTAACTATAACGGGGGAATTTCATTGGTTTTTTACGAGTGAAATGTCCAGCTATCTATAACGTCTGTGAAACCTATGGTTTTTTCACTGAATTTGCAAGGTTTTTTAAATGCTAATTCCTAACTATAACGTGTGTGAAACCCATGGTTTTTTCAGTGAATTTGTATGGTTTTTTAAATGCTAATTCTTATATTTAAAGTGTGTGAAACATTTCTTTTTTTTTTATCTTTGCAAGGTTTTTTACATCTTTTTTTTTTTAAATGAAATTTGCTTGCCAATTTCAAAGCACACTTACTACTGTTTTTTCCTCCAAGTGTTAATTACTGTAACAGTCGCATACATTTTCATTACAGTTTTCAGATACAGAAAAGAGCACATGTGCAAACAGCTTTTTGAGACGATGAACACGCGTGACCTTGGTGACTGACTACACTCCAGCAAAAGAAATCAGCCTTAGTGATGTTAAATGTATTAGCGTTACTCACTGCTACCTGAAACACCACTCACTTGTGAATACTAAGCATGATTCTACAGGATAAACTGCTGGGTGTGTGCTAACAGTCTGCTAATGCAGACTGTGTATTTTCAGTTGCAAGAGACATATGCATGGTTACTTCCAAAAAGAACCAGAGAGACACGAAATACATCTCTGACAGCAATTCCTCTGTGCTCACAGACTCATGCTGTGATTTTACGCAGAAAATGAAATTTGCTTGCCAATTTCAAAGCACACTTACTACTGTTTTTTCCTCCAAGTGTTAAGTACTCTAACAGTCGCATACATTTTCATTACAGTTTTCAGATACAGAAAAGAGCACATGTGCAAACAGCTTTTTGAGACCATGAACATGTGTGACCTTGGTGACTGACTACACTCCAGCAAAAGAAATCAGCCTTAGTGATGTTGAATGTATTAGCGTTACTCACTGCTACCTGAAACACCACTCACTTGTGAATACTAAGCATGATTCTACAGGATAAACTGCTGGGTGTGTGCTAACAGTCTGCCTATGCAGACTGTGTATTTTCAGTTGCAAGAGACATATGCATGGTTACTTCCAAAAAGAACCAGAGAGACACGAAATACATCTCTGACAGCAATTCCTCTGTGCTCCCAGACTCATGATGTGATTTTACGCAGAAAATGAAATTTGCTTGCCAATTTCAAAGCACACTTACTACTGTTTTTTCCTCCAAGTGTTAATTACTGTAACAGTCGCATACATTTTCATTACAGTTTTCAGATACAGAAAAGAGCACATGTGCAAACAGCTTTTTGAGACGATGAACATGTGTGACCTTGGTGACTGACTACACTCCAGCAAAAGAAATCAGCCTTAGTGATGTTAAATGTATTAGCGTTACTCACTGCTACCTGAAACACCACTCACTTGTGAATACTAAGCATGATTCTACAGGATAAACTGCTGGGTGTGTGCTAACAGTCTGCTAATGCAGACTGTGTATTTTCAGTTGCAAGAGACATATGCATGGTTACTTCCAAAAAGAACCAGAGAGACACGAAATACATCTCTGACAGCAATTCCTCTGTGCTCACAGACTCATGCTGTGATTTTACGCAGAAAATGAAATTTGCTTGCCAATTTCAAAGCACACTTACTACTGTTTTCTGTGATTTTAGGCAGAAAATGAAATTTGCTTGCCAATTTCAAAGCACACTTACTACTGTTTTTTCCTCAAAGTGTTAAGTACTCTAACAGTCGCATACATTTTCATTACAGTTTTCAGATACAGAAAAGAGCACATGTGCAAACAGCTTTTTGAGACCATGAACATGTGTGACCTTGGTGACTGACTACACTCCAGCAAAAGAAATCAGCCTTAGTGATGTTGAATGTATTAGCGTTACTCACTGCTACCTGAAACACCACTCACTTGTGAATACTAAGCATGATTCTGCAGGATAAACTGCTGGGTGTGTGCTAACAGTCTGCTTATGCAGACTGTGTATTTTCAGTTGCAAGAGACATATGCATGGTTACTTCCAATAAGAACCAGAGAGACACGAAATACATCTCTGACAGCAATTCCTCTGTGCTCACAGACTCATGCTGTGATTTTACGCAGAAAATGAAATTTGCTTGCCAATTTCAAAGCACATTTACTACTGTTTTCTGTGATTTTAGGCAGAAAATGAAATTTGCTTGCCAATTTCTAAGAACACTTAATACTGTTTTTTCCTGCAAGTGTTAAGTACTCAAACAGTCGCATACATTTTTATTACAGTTTTCAGAAACAGAAAAGAGCACATGTGCAAACAGCTTTTTGAGACCATGAACATGTGTGACCTTGGTGACTGACTACACTCCAGCAAAAGAAATCAGCCTTAGTGATGTTGAATGTATTAGAGTTACTTGCTGCTACCTGAAACACCACTCACTTGTGAATACTCAGCATGATTGTACAGGATAAACTGCTGAGTGTGTGCTAACAGTCTGCTTATGCACACTGTGTATTTTCAGTTGCAAGAGACATATGCATGGTTACTTCCAAAAAGAACCAGAGAGACACGAAATACATCTCTGACAGCAATTCCTCTGTGCTCCCAGACTCATGATGTGATTTTACGCAGAAAATAAAATTTGCTTGCCAATTTCAAAGCACACTTACTACTGTTTTCTGTGATTTTAGGCAGAAAATGAAATTTGCTTGCCAATTTCAAAGCACACTTACTACTGTTTTTTCCTGCAAGTGTTAAGTACTCTAACAGTCGCATACATTTTCATTACAGTTTTCATAAACAGAAAAGAGCACATGTGCAAACAGCTTTCTGAGACCATGAACATGTGTGACCTTGGTGACTGACTACACTCCAGCAAAAGAAATCAGCCTTAGTGATGTTGAATGTTTTAGAGTTACTCGCTGCTACCTGAAACACCACTCACTTGTGAATACTCAGCATGATTGTACAGGATAAACTGCTGGGTGTGTGCTAACAGTCTGCTTATGCAGACTGTGTATTTTCAGTTGCAAGAGACATATGCATGGTTACTTCCAAAAAGAACCAGAGAGACACAAAATACATCTCTGACAGCAATTCCTCTGTGCTCACAGACTCATGCTGTGATTTTACGCAGATAATGAAATTTGCTTGCCAATTTCAAAGCACACTTACTACTGTTTTCTGTGATTTTAGGCAGAAAATAAAATTTGCTTGCCAATTTCAAAGCACACTTACTACTGTTTTTTCCTCCAAGTGTTAAGTACTCTAACAGTCACATACATTTTCATTACAGTTTTCAGATACAGAAAAGAGCACATGTGCAAACAGCTTTTTGAGACCATGAACATGTGTGACCTTGGTGACTGACTACACTCCAGCAAAATAAATCAGCCTTAGTGATGTTGAATGTATTAGCGTTACTCACTGCTACCTGAAACACCACTCACTTGTGAATACTAAGCATGATTCTACAGGATAAACTGCTGGGTGTGTGCTAACAGTCTGCTTATGCAGACTGTGTATTCTCAGTTGCAAGAGACATATGCATGGCTACTTCCAAAAAGAACCAGAGAGACACGAAATACATCTCTGACAGCAATTCCTCTGTGCTCACAGACTCATGCAAAAATCACCACATACATCCCCTCTCAAACTCATAACTCACCTTTAAAATTAGTTAGTTGAGAAAGAAATGTGGCACTCAAACAGCAGACTATCAGAGTCAGAATATCAGAGCTGTACACCTCTCTCCTCTGAGCAGAACCAATTAATGGCAATGTTTCCCTCTCTTTTTTCACACATATACATGTTAATTACAAATCTCAGTGCTTCCCACTTTTTTTCAAATGAAATCATACATTTCTATTGGTTGAAAACTTCAACCCTTTTCCAAATGTACCCTTCCCCCAACTTGACTTCTGCCTGCTACCATAGCAACAGCTCATGGAACACTGCTGTGAGGAGAGAGGTCAGAAGTTCACCACACAATGTTTCAAATCGAAAGACCAAGAGTGCTTCACCTGTCCAACCTAACAGCAAATCCAAACTATTCTTCTGTGGGAACACAATTTTCTGAACCAATACAAAACATGCTTCTAAAAATGTACACATACAGCCTACTTTTTACTGTAAAAAGATTTGAATCAGCCAATGAGTTCTTTTTATTTAAAAAAAAAAAAGTATGCCTCCATTTTCAAACTGTCTTTCATTTCATATTGCCATTCTACTTAAAGACACCTTCTGAGTGCATCCACATCTCCTTGAAAGATGTTCACAGTGTGGATTGTAGGTAACAGCTATGTATTCTGGAGTGAAAAGTATGCAGAAAACAGAGGTATGGTGAGAGACCTTGCTTTGCCAAATGTAGACATTAAATGGATTGGTCAGAGAGGGTTAAAATGGCACCAATTATTGCCTTTGGTGAAAACCTTTCAACATCTCCCACAGCCTAACCTTATTATTGTGCACTGTGGTGGAAATGACCTAGGCACTTTAACTGGCGTAGGTCTGGAAATGCTTATTAAGGACACCTTTGTGCAATTGATGTCGCTTTTTCCTCAATCTGCCTTTGTATATTCTAACATATGCCAAAGGCAAAAGTGGAACTGGTCCAACCAATTTTGTCCGCAGATTAACAAAGCAAGAAAGCACGTCAACAAATATGTTTCTGCTTTCCTCAGAGACTATGGTATGGGTTCTATATACCACAACAACTTCCGTTACAACATGCAAGACATTTATAGAGGAGACGGTGTACATTTCACTGATGAAGGCAACAGAGTCTTCCTCTTGAACTTTAGACTCTGCATCGGTACTTACTTATAGGTACCAAAAAACACTTCATAAACACAGCGGCTCTTTTTAGAGCCCCCTAATATCTTAACACTTAAATTTGTTTTTTTCTTCTATTTTTTTTATTGTTTTCTTTTTCTACCGTACGCGTACGGTAAGCTTACCGTACGCGCACCCCGCGATTTTTTTAAAAAGAATTTAAATGTATTTTTCATACTTTTATGACCTTCTTGGACCCCCTGACAAACGCTAGGGGGTCTGCAACTCTCTTCGTTGCCCCCTTTCCACGTTCTCCTCTTTTGTTTATCAGTGTGAGACACACAAAATGGAGGCCGACACTTCCTGATTTCGACCGATTCGAATGTTTACAGTCATGTAACCAACAATCAGAATTGCGCCCGCGCACGGCAGCGTACGCGTACGGTAAGCTTATCGTACGTGCTCGGAGCGCGCCTATAGATATATATATTGATTTAAATGCTATTTTCTCAGCAAATACTGAACACATTTACACCAGACCTACAAAAGGCACATCCCTGAACTGAGGACTACCTCTCTGCCAAATTTCAAGTAATTCTGTTCAGCCGTTTGGGCTGTACCTTGGACTAAAGGTCCTATGGAAAAATGCTTGGGGAAAACACGTTTTGGGATCCCCCCTTTTTCTCAGCCCCCGCTTGACGAATCCCCCCGAGACTTTCAGGGTAGGAGCGGAGGGGAGCGCCCCACCTATTTTGCCAGGATTCGTCAATCGGCGCCAAAGTTATTCAAAATAGAATGTTGCGGATTTCCTATGGAAACACGGTCCTAACTATAACTACCTACTGGCGACCGCCAGTAGATAACATATATATATATATATGTATATATATATATATTCACTGAAAAAACCATAGGTTTCAGGGGTGTTATAGTTAGCTGGACTTTTCACTTGTACAAAACCATTGAAATTCCCCCGTTATAGTTAGTTCAGCTAACTATAACTCGCGCGCCCGCAATGCACTGCTGATGACGTCACATATTACATCACTCATGACATGGTCAGTGACATCACTCATGACATCACTGATGACATCTCAAATGACATCACTGATGACATCACTGATGACATCATCCAGTGAATGTGTGTGTTTCTGAAAATTAAATATGTTTTATATATGTATATCTCAAGGTCGATGGAAGAATAAATGGGTATATAAGTGTCTAAATGGATGATTTGTTTTTGAAAAATTGATTGTGTAACTGACTGATTAAGTGTTTCATAGTGAATACATGGCTTAGTGAGTAATGTTTAAATATGTAAATATCTGTATCAGTCTCTCACTTTGTGTATAAGTGGCTGCATGGGTTGGTGAGTAGCTACATGGGTGTTTATATAGGTTATTAGTTGGTTTTATGAGTATCAGTCTGAGTGTCTGCATGGTTCGGTGGGGGTATTACGTAGTGCATAGGTGCATGAATGAATGACTCACTCTTTGTATGTGTTGAAGACAGCATGTGTGCAGGACTCTATGGGTGGATGAGTGAGTGTATGGGTGTGTTAGTGAGTGAATGACTGTCTCAATAGTGTCTTTATGAGTAACTACATATGTTTTAAACTAGTATATGTGACTATTGGTGTATATAAGCGAGTATATGTGACAGTGAGAGATTGAAAGAGTTCCTATATGAATAAGTATGTGTTTCTATAAGTGATTGTTTAAAAGACTAAGTATGTGTAAGTTTCCGTAGAAGTAAGTGTGGTGGTGTGTGTATAACTGTATATGCAAGTAAATGTATGTTTGATTCTTTATTAGCATGAGTGACTATGTGTGTGAGTACCTCTATGGATGAGTGGCATTGTGTAACAGGATGTATAGGTGTATGAGTACATATGATGAGTGAGTACATGTATGAGTGACTGTATAGGACTGTTGGTGAATGAGTGGATGTGTATGTGGATCTTAGAATTACTGTATAGGTTGTTGTAACTGGTATTGGTATGTCCATTGTTTTTAAAATTTTAATTTCTATTTTTGAATGTGTGTATCAAAGGTTATATTAGGGGAAGAGGAGGTCTGCCACTCTATCACAAGGATGATGTCATCAGTGATGTCATCAGTGATGTCATTTGAGATGTCATCAGTGATGTCATGAGTGATGTCACTGACCATGTCATGAGTGATGTAATATGTGACGTCATCAGCAGTGCATTGCGGGCGCGCGAGTTATAGTTAGCTGAACTAACTATAAAGGGGGAATTTCAATGGTTTTGTACAAGTGAAAAGTCCAGCTAACTATAACACCCCTGAAACCTATGGTTTTTTCAGTGAATTTCTGAGGTTTTTTAAATGCTAATTCCTAACTATAACGTGCCTGAAACCTATGTTTTTTTCTGTGAATTTCAAAGGTTTTTTAAATGCTAATTTCTAACTATGCCTACAGAGATAGGACATGTGAAGAAAGAAGAAAAAATGCACAGAAAGAAACAAAAGAAGTGCAGAAAGAAGCAACAGAAGTCCTCAAATACGAAGATAAGTGCCGGAAGAAGGATAACGTGCAGAAAGAACAAAAAGAAGAGCAGAAAGAAGCCTTGTTGCAAAATCATCCTGTACCCTCAACTTTTTCAGACGGATACTGGTGGTAACTGAGTCTGACTAACCAGTCCTAGAGCCAGTGCTATGTTAAAAGACACTTAGAATACAGTGAAAACACCTACATACACTAGGGAACATTATGCGTTGGGGTCCCCCTATGATTAGCATGACCTCCTCTGTAAGCCCCTAGTGTATAATAGGGCATGGGGATTAAAACTACCTCTTAAAACAGGCCACAGGGCGTTTTTGCACACGTTAACTCAGGCCTCGTCCCCTCCCTTCACCACTGTGTAAACACGCCCTGTGTCCATTTTTAGTTGGGAGATTAAGTTCATTTGAATCCTGAGGGTCCCTAGGGTCCAACTAGCCCACTAGGTACCTCCAGTAAGTGCCACAGAGCTGCGTTGCAGAGAGGTGTAAAAATTGGGACGGCCTGGACCACCTCTCTGCAATGCAGCTCAGTGGCGCTTACTGGAAGCACTTGGTGGGCTAGTTAGCCCCCAGGGGCCCTCAGTATTGAAGGGAAATTATATCCCCAATTTAAAACGTGCCATAGTGCGTGTTTGCACACGTCACCTCAGGCCCCGTCCCCTCCCTTCACCACTGTGTAAACGCGCCCTGTGGCTGTTCTAAGTTGAGAGATTAAGTCCCCCTGAATCCTAAGGGTCCCTAGGGTCAAACTAGACCACTAGGTACCTCCAGTAAGCGCCACAGAGCTGCGTTGCAGAGAGGTGTAAAAAGGGGCTTGGCCTCAGAACACCTGGCTGCAGCGCAGCTCCCTGGCGCATACTGGAGATGCCTGTTGGGGGCGCGTTTGCAGAGTGCTGCACGGAGGGGGCATGGCCTCCGGCACGATGCCAGTCTTTTATTTATTTTAGTTTTTTAAGAAGGGGGGCTGTTTGGTTCCCCTTCTTATTCTAATTTATTGGCCCTGATGACCCCATCCCCCAGGGCCAGTCTCCTAATTATATTTTTTTGACCCCAATCCCCAGGGCCGGCCACTGTTTTTTATTATTTAAAAAAAATATATATTTATAGACACACCTAGGACATGCTGGACAAACCGTACGTACCTATCACCATGACGATTTGCGTGATATTCATTAAAAGGCGACTGCATGCAATGAATCCACGTGGAATGTATTTACACCACTAGTGAAGCTCTGACATGTCTGATGCCCTACCGTGCCTAATCCTGGTAGACACCCTTGTCGTTTATTTATACAAACATGGGTAGCTATTGACGGGCACATTTAATACACATGCACACCAAGCCATTCAAAGGGGATTCGACAAAAATTCGACCAAAACTATGCAAGAAACCCCCCTCACGGTTAATAAAACACACATCCACTGCCGGATGTGTAATACTTTTTATTTTACTCTCTAGAAAGGGGACGAACATCACTTGAGAGTCACAGCGTGCTCCTGACAGAGCCCAATGCTGTGTTACACCCACCATTGCCTGCCGAGTGCCACACACCTCTGTGTTGTATTCCACTAGCTAGTGCATATGCTATGACACTCTCTAGCCCATGTGCACTGTAACACCACCCCGTGAATATGTCATGCCACACTTGTCTTCGCACGGGTTATATTGCCCCATCTAACGTGCCTTTCTCGATGCCTATGTTATAACGCACAGTGCTATGCCATACATATTACAATCTGGGATCCATATCTTTGTCACAGTGCATATGCAACGTTACACTCCCCAGCACATATTTTATATTACAACTTTAGAGACTAGTTAGGTTACACAACACTGCCCTGTGCATATTACACTCCAAGGCGCATATCGCATAGCACGCGCTAGTGCCTGTGCTATCTCGCGCTCTCCCATGAATCTGTCATTGCGCACAATGTATTGCATATTATATTTCACGCCCGGTTCATCTTATATCACACTTTTTGGTGCATAGTTTATACCATACACTATATCTAGTTTTCATTTTCAATCGTGCTCTCAGGACTATGTTCTATATAACACTGTGTTCACCTACCCTTTTCACGGGCATTACATTTTGCGATAGGGGGTGGAGGGTCAGGGGGTGTTTCTGCCAAGTGAGCCCGGAGTCACAGTCACAAACGTCCTCTTCTTCCTGAATAAAAGTGAGATTATGCTGCATACTTGTTCATATTTTAAGTAGTTCGCACAGACACAATGTTTTAAAAACAATAAAGTTCCTAATACCCGCCTTCTCTGAACAGTTAGCTTGCTGCCCCATCCCCTTCCTCCCTATCCTCTGTTGTGTGAATCCATGGACTAGCCTCCTCCCTCCTGCCATGCATGGTCTGATGTGCTGCCACTGCCCTCAATTTAGTATGATGTACCAGTCCACTCCTCCTGCCCTCCATTGCCCAATTCTATGCCCCATCATTGACCTCCTGCTTAAACTCTGTGCTTAGCTTGCTGCCCCTATTCTCCTTCCCCCTGCCCTCCGATGTCTTTGTGCATGCCCCTGCTCCATCCTTTTTGCCCACCATGTCCCATGGACCTGCCACTCCTATCTACTCTGAGTGTTCTGTTGAGCTGCCACTCCCCTCCCACCTGCCTAGCATTGTCAGATGACTGTAACCTGTCCCTGCCACCTCCACCCTGCCTGTCCACATGCCATGCCCCTATCCTCTTCCTCCTGTCCTACATGGTCCATTGTACTGCCACACCCTTCTGCCCTCCCTGGTCTGTTGTGCTGCAACTGCTCCTCCTGCCTGCCCCGTGTGGTCTGTTGCGAGGTCCCTTCCCCTGAACTTTCTTGTCTGTGCACAGGTCCTGACCCTTCCTTCTATCCTCCATCGTCCTTTGTGCATGCCCCTCCACCCTCCTTCTTGCCCATCATAGTCATTGTGCTGCCACTAACCCTCCCACTTGCCATGCATGGTCTTCTGTGCTGCCATGGCCCCTCCCACCTTCCCTGTGTGGTCAGTTAGCTGCCCCTGACCCCCTCCCACCTTCCCCCATGGTCTGTGTGTATGCCATCACAGTCTCACTGTTGCTCTTCATGGTGTGTCTTGCTTCTAGTGCCCATCCTGCCTGACCTCCATGGCTATCTTGCTGCTCCTGCCCTGCCCCCTTGCCCCCAGCCCTACTCCCTCCCTCCTGGCTTGTCTGTTCCATTGTAATGCCCCTGATCCGTCCCTCCTGCCCTTTATGGTCTGTTATACTGCAGCTTTCTCTCCTGTCTGTCAATTATGGTCAGCTAGCTACCATTGCCTCTTGCCCCTCTGTTCTCTGTTGTCCATGTGCATGGTCCTGTCCCCTCCCTCTTGCTTTCTATGGATTGTTGTGCTGCACTCCCGTCCTGCATGCCCTGTGTGGTGTATTGTGCTGCTGCAAACCCTGATGCCTGCCCTGCAGGGTCAGTTTGGTGCACCTCTCCATGTCCCTCCTGTCCTCTGTTATCCAAGTCCATGTCCCTATCCCATTTCCTTCCATGACCCAATGTACCATACTTGCGAACATTTTGAACTTGGTAAGAGGGAGATTTTGAAAAAAAACTGGGGTATTGATTTTCCCCTTTGAGTTACATTGAAAAAGAGGATATTGTAGACAGGAGACAGATCAAATAAAGCCCATTTGAGCTTAAAAACATTGGACGTTTCCTGGCTGAATCGGGTCTGTTGGCATGTATGGTTGTACTACCATTGCCTCTTCCTTCTGCCCACAATGGTCTATTACATTGCCACAGCCTTGAAGGAGGGTAGATTTTGTATCACAGGGGGCCCCTGGCCCGTTCTGTCCACACCTGAAGTATGAGACCCTTGTCCTTGCCCTGCCAGCTGCATTTGTAGGCCGTATTAAATTGACCAGCGGGTCCTGTGTTGCTATATAATTATCCTGAGACATCCTTACCACTCAGCCAGCATAAAACCCCTGTGTAGGCCCTTCTGTTCAATATGTAGGCCTCTTTGTTAAATTGACCATAGCTCTGCAATTTTAGTGTATAGCAGTCTGAAGGCAGGTCTGCGAGGCCTTCTGATCCAAACTAGTAGCCCCCACCCTACCCGAGTGCTCCGTGCTCGGTATCAAAGTTCAACATCCCCCTGAAGCTGTCGACATACAGTAGGCTGCATCCTGGACTGGTACTTGCTTCCTGGGCAGGTTTCCCGCTTTTAAGGAAGTGGCAACCGCAGAGCGTCAAGTTAGGAGAACTGAGGAGATTTTATACATGAATATATTGAATTCCCGTACAATACCCATTATTTTCTGCTTGCTCTATGGAACTTACGATAAGCGATTGGCCTGAGAGACTGACCTTTTCACCCAGTCCATTGTCAGCATTAAGTGGGTAAATGACGAAATGTCTGGTAAAATCTGCAGACGAAGCTTTTGGGTAGCATACGTAGGTAGATGTAGCGTGCAAAGGAGCCCACAAAATGATATAAAAAGGGAGCACCCACAGATATCGACGGACTACCTCGCCATCTGTATGTAGGTTAACAGGCAGTGCAGGTTTTCCCCAAGAGCTGGGAGCTCTTGTCTTCCTTTGCTTAAAATGTCTTGCTCTGCTTTGCTTGAAGTATCTTATTCTATTTTACCTATATGAAATGTCATGTTATGTTTAACCATTGTTCTCTTTACTTTTGCATTTAAAAGATTTTGTATTGTAATTGCAGGAATGCTTGCTCTAAGAGTAAACGTGAGTGTTCCTAGGTAACATTTTCCTTGGTGTAACTTGTTTCTCATGATGCATTTATAGATGTGTTTTCTCTCTCTCTCTGTCAGTACATTAATTGAGATACAGAGAATATTATGACAGCTGTATGATTATCTGGATTCTGTATTTTGTACTTTATGTCTCTATTCTGCGGTTTCTTTGAAGTTGCATCTTCTCATTAAACTGCCATTGTATCCTGCCTCCAATTCCATGTCTCATATGTCTGTTTTCTTCATTTTTGGAGCAAGCGTTCCTAGGCACCCCGGCTCAAATTAAGGTGCCCCTTTTGTCCCTGACTCACTCTCCTGCTCAGTTCTGTGGTGGCTCCCGGGGATCTGGGGACCGCCCCTAGCTTCCTTGACCCGTAATAGATCTTCCCTCCAACAGCCTCTCTTGCAAGTCCTGTATTGTTGGTTTGTTGCCCCTGCCCCCCTTTCCACTGCCCTCCATAGTCTGTTGTGCTTCCACGGCCCTTCCTGCCTGCTCAGTGTGGTTAAATTGTTGCCTTTGCACCCTCCTACCTGCCTTCAATTTTCAGAGTCCGTGCCCCTGGCCTCTGCCTCTCAACAGTATCCTAATGAACAACTAGATTGCTAACATTCTATATTTATTACAAAAGTGTGGAACGCCTGACATCATCTTGATGTAATCAAAACTGTAATACCTAGAGCATTTCCTTTAGAAATTACATATATGAGAGGGTCTTATTGGCATCAAAATTATGGTTAGTGCTCTAAAAGACTAAAATAAGGACATATTTTCTGAGTTTTCAAATAGCGACAAAGCACTTTTAAATTATTTGTTATCTTTATGTTTTTTTATCCAGTTGACCACTTGATTAAATGTTGCACTTAGGGGAGAGGATGTGGTGTTACTTCCAGAACTGCAGACTTTGCAACTGGGGAACCAGGTTGAAGTTTCTGCTTCAGCTCGACATTCTGTGATTCTGGTCAAATCACTTAGTCTCCCCATGTCTACAACCAAAATGAATTTGTTCTTGTGTGATGTAACCAATGCTCATGTAAAGCACTCCAATACCTGACAAGTCTGCACTATATAACACTGCAAAAACACAAAATAATAAGTGTTTTGCACACTTCTGTCATTGGGCTATATTTGGGCTACATCTGGGTGATTTTGGGCTACATTTGGGCTCTTTTGTCTCCGGTGGCCATCTTGGGAGATTTATTTGTTATGAAGTTTCCTAATTTCCTCATGTACTGCAGTCTCCTCAGTAGGAAATGCTTTCAGTTTTTTACTTTGATTCCATCATGAAGGTATTCAGATATGTCACACATTTGCCATAAATTCTGAATGTTAGCACTCTAGTTGCTCATTAGATCACTGTAGTAAAACTACTGCACCATGGAAGTCTGCTCCTGGTATTAAAAGTGCATGTTTCAGTCTGCATGTCAGAAGTTTTTAATGAAATAGAAGAGGATTTGAGAAGTCACTCAAAATGTGCCCTCATTTTCTTTCTTCAGCATTAATCATAATTTCTATGGCAAAATGAACCTCCTCATTGTGTTCCTTTTTAAATTAAATGTTTTAAGTGTTACCAGTTTATTCCAATCAAGATGGCTTCAGGTGTGCCTTACTTTTGTCATAATGAAGACAGTAAGCGCTCTAGTTGTTTTTAAGAACATTCTGGGACATTCTGTCATTGGGCTATACTTGGGCTACATCTGGGTGATATTTGGGCTACATTTGGGCTCTTTTGTCTCTGGTGGCCATCTTGGGAGACTTATTTGTTATGAAGTTTCCTAATTTCCTCATTTACTGCAGTCTCCTCAGTAGGAAATACTTTCAGTTTTTTACTTTGATTCCATCAAGAAGGCATTCAGATGTGTCACACATTTGCCATAAATTCAGAATGTTAGCACTCTTTTTGCTCATTAGATCACTGTAGTAAAGCTACTGCTCACCAGGGAAAACTGCTGCTGGTATTGAAAGTGCATGTTTCAGTCTGCATGTCAGAATTTTTTAATGAAATAGAAGAGGATTTGAGAAGTCACTCAAAATGTGCCCTAATTTTTCTTTCTGCAGCACTAATCATACTTTTTATGGAAAAATGAACCCCCTCATTTTGTTCCTTTTTAAATTAAATGTTTTAAGAGTTACCACTTTAATCCAAGCAAGATGGCTTAAGGTGTGCCATACGTTTATCATAAGTAGGACTGTTAGCGCTCTAGTAGTTCTTTGGAACACTCTGGGAAGCTGCAGTAGAACACAAAGGAATCAACTGACAGTCTCTGCCCTTGTTGGATGTACATGTTTTACTGAGAATGTCAGACTTCATTCTCACATGACTGAGAAAGATAATGTGAATTTACAGAAAATAAGCTCTCAGTTTAGCCTATAGATCACCTTCCAAACCTCTGTGGTAAAAGCATGAGAAAATATTTTTCTCTCAATCATGATATCCCAGCAGAAGGCTTTTTCACATGGTGAAATCACCTTAGAACATATCACAATTCCTAAAATGAGTATGGTACCATCAACAAATGATTTATAATGTAACTAAAGTCTTAAAACCTTCTATTAACTGCAATGCTTTTTAATGAGGTGCTATCATGTATATTGGTCCCAAGATGGCTGCCAACACTTCTTGGATGAAGTGCTGACAGCCAATCAGATCTCAGGATGAGATGTGTGGTTAGGCTCCGCCCACATATATATATGCTTTTAAATGCTATTTTCTCAGGAAATACTGAACAGATTTACACCAGACCTGCAAAAGGCACTTCCTTGACTTTATGGCTACCTCTCTGCCAAATTTCAAGTAATTCTGTTCAGCCGTTCGGGCTGTAGCTGTGTCTAAAGGTCCTATGGAAAAATGCATGGGGAAAACGCGTTTTGGGACCCCCCTTTTTTCTCGGCCCCTGCTTGACGAATCCCCCCGAGACTTTTAGGGTAGGAGCGGAGCATAGCGCCCCACCTATTTTGAAAATTTCGCGAGGATTCGTCGACCGGCACCAAAGTTATTCCAAATAGAATGTTGCGGATTTCCTATGGAAACAGGGTCCTAACTATATCTACCTACTGGCGACCGCCAGTAGGTAATATATATATATATATATGTATATATATATATATATATATATATATATATATATATATATATATATATATATGTATATATATCGCCAGTAGATAGTTATAGTCAGGACCTCTTTTCCATAGGAAATTCGCAACATTCTATTCCCAATAACTTTGGCGCCGGTTGACTAATCTTCACGAAATTTTCAAAAATCGTGGGGCGCGCCGGTCCGCTCCTATCTTGAAAGTTTCGGGGTGATTCGGCAAGCGGGGACCGAAAAAAATGGGGGTCCCAAAACATGTTTTCCCCATGCAATTTCCTATAGGTAACTTTAGACGCAGCTACAGCCCGAACTGCTGAACGGAATTACCCCACATTTGGCAAAAAGGTAGCCCTTGGTTCAGAAAGAACACTTTTTTTTTTAATGGTGTAAATCCGTTCAGTAGTTGCTGAGAAAATCAAAAGTAAAAACACATATATATCTATGGCCGCGGAGGATCCGCGGACCCTCCCGATCACGAGCTTTATGGTAATTGGCTGTCAACACTCCAAACCAGGAAGTGTTGGCAGCCATCTTGTGCCTCGGTAGAACCGAGGCACAAACCATCAGTGAAAGAAAATGTGCAAAACGTGAAAAGGGAGCAGGGTAGAAACACCCTGACCCCCTAGCCCTGCTTAGGGGGTCCCACAAGGACCCCCAGGGCCAAAAAGAAAAATATATATATTTTCCACGGATCCGGGCGTGAAAAATAAAATGAAGTGCGGGCTTGGGTGAATGGAGTGCAAGGGGAGTGACAGGATGTTTGCTGGAGTGTATGGATACTGCCTGGGGAATTGAAGGTGTGAAAGACAAGTGTGTAGGTGGTTAGAGGACTACATGTGTAGTGGATAGGAGTTTAAAGCAGTCTATGTGCTAAGGCCTAGGTCACTGCATGAGTACTTGGGTACTGACTGAATGAAGCAGTCTGTGTGCTAAGGCCTGGCTCACTGCATGAGTACTTGGGTACTGACTGAATGATTGGAGTACTGCAAGGAGAGTGCATATATATATATATATATATATATATATAAATATATATATATATATATGTATATATGTATATTATTTTATTGCTGGAGTGTATGGATACTGCCTGGGGAATTGAAGGTGTGAAAGACAAGTGTGTAGGTGGTTAGAGGACTACATGCGTAGTGGATAGGAGTTTAAAGCAGTCTATGTGCTAAGGCCTAGGTCACTGCATGAGTACTTGGGTACTGACTGAATGATTATAGTACTGCAAGGAGAGTGCCTGGGTGAATGTATAAGTGGTTGGGTTTTGGCGCAGTGAATGGATTAGTACATGGTGCTGAATGGGTCACTAGAGGAGCACAAGGGGAGTGACAGGATGTTTGCTGGAGTGTATGGATGCTGCCTGGGGAATTGAAGGTGTGAAAGACAAGTGTGTAGGTGGTTAGAGGACTGCATGCGTGGTGGATAGGAGTTTAAAGTAGTCTATGTGCTAAGGCCTGGGTCACTGCATGAGTACTTGGGTACTGACTGAATGATTAGAGTACTGCAAGTAGAGTGCCTGGGTGAATTTAAAAGTGGTTGGGTTTTGGCGCAGTGAATAGATTAGTACATGGTACTGAATGGGTCACTAGAGGAGTGCAAGGGGAGTGACAGGGTGTTTGCTGGAGTGTATGGATACTGACTCGGGAATTGAAGGTGTGAAAGACAAGTGTGTAGGTGTTTAGAGGACTGCATGCATAGTGGATAGGGGTTTGAAGCAGTCTGTGTGCTAAGGCATGGCTCACTGCATGAGTACTTGGGTACTGACTGAATGATTGGAGTACTGCAAGGAGAGTGCATATATATATATATATATATATATATATATATATATATATATATATATATATATATATATATATATATATATATATATATATATATATATAAATTACCTACTGGCGGTCGCCAGTAGGTAGATATAGTTAGGACCCTGTTTCCATAGGAAATCCGCAACATTCTATTTGGAATAACTTTGGCGCCGGTCGACGAATCCTCGCAAAATTTTCAAAATAGGTGGGGCGCTACGCTCCGCTCCTACCCTGAAAGTCTCGGGGGGATTCGTCAAGCAGGGGCCGAGAAAAAAGGGGGGTCCCAAAACACGTTTTCCCCATGCATTTTTCCATAGGACCTTTAGACACAGCTACAGCCCGAACGGCTGAACAGAATTACTTGAAATTTGGCAGAGAGGTAGCCATAAGGTCAAGGAAGTGCCTTTTGCAGGTCTGGTGTAAATCTGTTCAGTATTTCCTGAGAAAATAGCATTTAAAAGCATATATATATGTGGGCGGAGCCTAACCACACATCTCATCCTGAGATCTGATTGGCTGTCAGCACTTCATCCAAGAAGTGTTGGCAGCCATCTTGGGACCAATATACATGATAGCACCTCATTAAAAAGCATTGCAGTTAATAGAAGGTTTTAAGACTTTAGTTACATTATAAATCATTTGTTGATGGTACCATACTCATTTTAGGAATTGTGGTATGTTCTAAGGTGATTTCACCATGTGAAAAAGCCTTTTGCTGGGATATCATGATTGAGAGAAAAATATTTTCTCATGCTTTTACCACAGAGGTTTGGAAGGTGATCTATAGGCTAAACTGAGAGCTTATTTTCTGTAAATTCACATTATCTTTCTCAGGCATGTGAGAATGAAGTCTGACATTCTCAGTAAAACATGTACATCCAACAAGGGCAGAGACTGTCAGTTGATTCCTTTGTGTTCTACTGCAGCTTCCCAGAGTGTTCCAAAGAACTACTAGAGCGCTAACAGTCCTACTTATGATAAACGTATGGCACACCTGAAGCCATCTTGCTTGGATTAAAGTGGTAACTCTTAAAACATTTAATTTAAAAAGGAACAAAATGAGGGGGTTCATTTTTTCATAAAAAGTATGATTAGTGCTGCAGAAAGAAAAATTAGGGCACATTTTGAGTGACTTCTCAAATCCTCTTCTATTTCATTAAAAAATTCTGACATGCAGACTGAAACATGCACTTTCAATACCAGCAGCAGTTTTCCCTGGTGAGCAGTAGCTTTACTACAGTGATCTAATGAGAAAAAAGAGTGCTAACATTCTGAATTTATGGCAAATGTGTGACACATCTGAATGCCTTCTTGATGGAATCAAAGTAAAAAACTGAAAGTATTTCCTACTGAGGAGACTGCAGTAAATGAGGAAATTAGGAAACTTCATAACAAATAAGTCTCCCAAGATGGCCACCAGAGACAAAAGAGCCCAAATGTAGCCCAAGTATCACCCAGATGTAGCCCAAGTATAGCCCAATGACAGAATCTCCCAGAATGTTCTTAAAAACAACTAGAGCGCTTACTGTCTTCATTATGACAAAAGTAAGGCACACCTGAAGCCATCTTGATTGGAATAAACTGGTAACACTTAAAACATTTAATTTAAAAAGGAACACAATGAGGAGGTTCATTTTGCCATAGAAATTATGATTAATGCTGAAGAAAGAAAATGAGGGCACATTTTGAGTGACTTCTCAAATCCTCTTCTATTTCATTAAAAAATTCTGACATGCAGACTGAAACATGCACTTTTAATACCAGGAGCAGACTTCCATGGTGCAGTAGTTTTACTACAGTGATCTAATGAGCAACTAGAGTGCTAACATTCAGAATTTATGGCAAATGTGTGACATATCTGAATACCTTCATGATGGAATCAAAGTAAAAAACTGAAAGCATTTCCTACTGAGGAGACTGCAGTACATGAGGAAATTAGGAAACTTCATAACAAATAAATCTCCCAAGATGGCCACCGGAGACAAAAGAGCCCAAATGTAGCCCAAAATCACCCAGATGTAGCCCAAATATAGCCCAATGACAGAAGTGTGCAAAACACTTATTATTTTGTGTTTTTGCAGTGTTATATAGTGCAGACTTGTCAGGTATTGGAGTGCTTTACATGAGCATTGGTTACATCACACAAGAACAAATTCATTTTGGTTGTAGACATGGGGAGACTAAGTAATTTGACCAGAATCACAGAATGTCGAGCTGAAGCAGAAACTTCAACCTGGTTCCCCAGTTGCAAAGTCTGCAGTTCTGGAAGTAACACCACATCCTCTCCCCTAAGTGCAACATTTAATCAAGTGGTCAACTGGATAAAAAAACATAAAGATAACAAATAATTTAAAAGTGCTTTGTCGCTATTTGAAAACTCAGAAAATATGTCCTTATTTTAGTCTTTTAGAGCACTAACCATAATTTTGATGCCAATAAGACCCTCTCATATATGTAATTTCTAAAGGAAATGCTCTAGGTATTACAGTTTTGATTACATCAAGATGATGTCAGGCGTTCCACACTTTTGTAATAAATATAGAATGTTAGCAATCTAGTTGTTCATTAGGATACTGTTGAGAGGCAGAGGCCAGGGGCACGGACTCTGAAAATTGAAGGCAGGTTGGAGGGTGCAAAGGCAACAATTTAACCACACTGAGCAGGCAGGAAGGGCCGTGGAAGCACAACAGACTATGGAGGGCAGTGGAAAGGGGGGCAGGGGCAACAAACCAACAATACAGGACTTGCAAGAGAGGCTGTTGGAGGGAAGATCTATTACGGGTCAAGGAAGCTAGGGGCGGTCCCCAGATCCCCGGGAGCCACCACAGAACTGAGCAGGAGAGTGAGTCAGGGACAAAAGGGGCACCTTAATTTGAGCCGGGGTGCCTAGGAACGCTTGCTCCAAAAATGAAGAAAACAGACATATGAGACATGGAATTGGAGGCAGAATACAATGGCAGTTTAATGAGAAGATGCAACTTCAAAGAAACCGCAGAATAGAGACATAAAGTACAAAATACAGAATCCAGATAATCATACAGCTGTCATAATATTCTCTGTATCTCAATTAATGTACTGACAGAGAGAGAGAGAAAACACATCTATAAATGCATCATGAGAAACAAGTTACACCAAGGAAAATGTTACCTAGGAACACTCACGTTTACTCTTAGAGCAAGCATTCCTGCAATTACAATACAAAATCTTTTAAATGCAAAAGTAAAGAGAACAATGGTTAAACATAACATGACATTTCATATAGGTAAAATAGAATAAGATACTTCAAGCAAAGCAGAGCAAGACATTTTAAGCAAAGGAAGACAAGAGCTCCCAGCTCTTGGGGAAAACCTGCACTGCCTGTTAACCTACATACAGACGGCGAGGTAGTCCGTCGATATCTGTGGGTGCTCCCTTTTTATATCATTTTGTGGGCTCCTTTGCACGCTACATCTACCTACGTATGCTACCCAAAAGCTTCGTCTGCAGATTTTACCAGACATTTCGTCATTTACCCACTTAATGCTGACAATGGACTGGGTGAAAAGGTCAGTCTCTCAGGCCAATCGCTTATCGTAAGTTCCATAGAGCAAGCAGGGGCAACAAACCAACAATACAGGACTTGCAAGAGAGGCTGTTGGAGGGAAGATCTATTACGGGTCAAGGAAGCTAGGGGCGGTCCCCAGATCCCCGGGAGCCACCACAGAACTGAGCAGGAGAGTGAGTCAGGGACAAAAGGGGCACCTTAATTTGAGCCGGGGTGCCTAGGAACGCTTGCTCCAAAAATGAAGAAAACAGACATATGAGACATGGAATTGGAGGCAGAATACAATGGCAGTTTAATGAGAAGATGCAACTTCAAAGAAACCGCAGAATAGAGACATAAAGTACAAAATACAGAATCCAGATAATCATACAGCTGTCATAATATTCTCTGTATCTCAATTAATGTACTGACAGAGAGAGAGAGAAAACACATCTATAAATGCATCATGAGAAACAAGTTACACCAAGGAAAATGTTACCTAGGAACACTCACGTTTACTCTTAGAGCAAGCATTCCTGCAATTACAATACAAAATCTTTTAAATGCAAAAGTAAAGAGAACAATGGTTAAACATAACATGACATTTCATATAGGTAAAATAGAATAAGATACTTCAAGCAAAGCAGAGCAAGACATTTTAAGCAAAGGAAGACAAGAGCTCCCAGCTCTTGGGGAAAACCTGCACTGCCTGTTAACCTACATACAGACGGCGAGGTAGTCCGTCGATATCTGTGGGTGCTCCCTTTTTATATCATTTTGTGGGCTCCTTTGCACGCTACATCTACCTACGTATGCTACCCAAAAGCTTCGTCTGCAGATTTTACCAGACATTTCGTCATTTACCCACTTAATGCTGACAATGGACTGGGTGAAAAGGTCAGTCTCTCAGGCCAATCGCTTATCGTAAGTTCCATAGAGCAAGCAGAAAATAATGGGTATTGTACGGGAATTCAATATATTCATGTATAAAATCTCCTCAGTTCTCCTAACTTGATGCTCTGCGGTTGCCACTTCCTTAAAAGCGGGAAACCTGCCCAGGAAGCAAGTACCAGTCCAGGATGCAGCCTACTGTATGTCGACAGCTTCAGGGGGATGTTGAACTTTGATACCGAGCACGGAGCACTCGGGTAGGGTGGGGGCTACTAGTTTGGATCAGAAGGCCTCGCAGACCTGCCTTCAGACTGCTATACACTAAAATTGCAGAGCTATGGTCAATTTAACAAAGAGGCCTACATATTGAACAGAAGGGCCTACACAGGGGTTTTATGCTGGCTGAGTGGTAAGGATGTCTCAGGATAATTATATAGCAACACAGGACCCGCTGGTCAATTTAATACGGCCTACAAATGCAGCTGGAAGGGCAAGGACAAGGGTCTCATACTTCAGGTGTGGACAGAACGGGCCAGGGGCCCCCTGTGATACAAAATCTACCCTCCTTCAAGGCTGTGGCAATGTAATAGACCATTGTGGGCAGAAGGAAGAGGCAATGGTAGTACAACCATACATGCCAACAGACCCGATTCAGCCAGGAAACGTCCAATGTTTTTAAGCTCAAATGGGCTTTATTTGATCTGTCTCCTGTCTACAATATCCTCTTTTTCAATGTAACTCAAAGGGGAAAATCAATACCCCAGTTTTTTTTCAAAATCTCCCTCTTACCAAGTTCAAAATGTTCGCAAGTATGGTACATTGGATCATGGAAGGAAATGGGATAGGGACATGGACTTGGATAACAGAGGACAGGAGGGACATGGAGAGGTGCACCAAACTGACCCTGCAGGGCAGGCATCAGGGTTTGCAGCAGCACAATACACCACACAGGGCATGCAGGACGGGAGTGCAGCACAACAATCCATAGAAAGCAAGAGGGAGGGGACAGGACCATGCACATGGACAACAGAGAACAGAGGGGCAAGAGGCAATGGTAGCTAGCTGACCATAATGGACAGACAGGAGAGAAAGCTGCAGTATAACAGACCATAAAGGGCAGGAGGGACGGATCAGGGGCATTACAATGGAACAGACAAGCCAGGAGGGAGGGAGTAGGGCTGGGGGCAAGGGGGCAGGGCAGGAGCAGCAAGATAGCCATGGAGGTCAGGCAGGATGGGCACTAGAAGCAAGACACACCATGAAGAGCAACAGTGAGACTGTGATGGCATACACACAGACCATGGAGGGAAGGTGGGAGGGGGTCAGGGGCAGCTAACTGACCACACAGGGAAGGTGGGAGGGGCCATGGCAGCACAGAAGACCATGCATGGCAAGTGGGAGGGTTAGTGGCAGCACAATGGCTATGATGGGCAAGAAGGAGGGTGGAGGGGCATGCACAAAGGACGATGGAGGATAGAAGGAAGGGTCAGGACCTGTGCACAGACAAGAAAGTTCAGGGGAAGGGACCTCACAACAGACCACACGGGGCAGGCAGGAGGAGCAGTTGCAGCACAACAGACCAGGGAGGGCAGAAGGGTGTGGCAGTACAATGGACCATGTAGGACAGGAGGAAGAGGATAGGGGCATGGCATGTGGACAGGCAGGGTGGAGGTGGCAGGGACAGGTTACAGTCATCTGACAATGCTAGGCAGGTGGGAGGGGAGTGGCAGCTCAACAGAACACTCAGAGTAGATAGGAGTGGCAGGTCCATGGGACATGGTGGGCAAAAAGGATGGAGCAGGGGCATGCACAAAGACATCGGAGGGCAGGGGGAAGGAGTATAGGGGCAGCAAGCTAAGCACAGAGTTTAAGCAGGAGGTCAATGATGGGGCATAGAATTGGGCAATGGAGGGCAGGAGGAGTGGACTGGTACATCATACTAAATTGAGGGCAGTGGCAGCACATCAGACCATGCATGGCAGGAGGGAGGAGGCTAGTCCATGGATTCACACAACAGAGGATAGGGAGGAAGGGGATGGGGCAGCAAGCTAACTGTTCAGAGAAGGCGAGTATTAGGAACTTTATTGTTTTTAAAACATTGTGTCTGTGCGAACTACTTAAAATATGAACAAGTATGCAGCATAATCTCACTTTTATTCAGGAAGAAGAGGACGTTTGTGACTGTGACTCCGGGCTCACTTGGCAGAAACACCCCCTGACCCTCCACCCCCTATCGCAAAATGTAATGCGCGTGAAAAGGGTAGGTGAACACAGTGTTATATAGAACATAGTCCTGAGAGCACGATTGAAAATGAAAACTCGATATAGTGTATGGTATAAACTATGCACCAAAAAGTGTGATATAAGATGAACCGGGCGTGAAATATAATATGCAATACATTGTGCGCAATGACAGATTCATGGGAGAGCGCGAGATAGCACAGGCACTAGCGCGTGCTATGCGATATGCGCCTTGGAGTGTAATATGCACAGGGCAGTGTTGTGTAACCTAACTAGTCTCTAAAGTTGTAATATAAAATATGTGCTGGGGAGTGAAACGTTGCATATGCACTGTGACAAAGATATGGATCACAGATTGTAATATGTATGGCATAGCACTGTGCGTTATAACATAGGCATCGAGACAGGCACGTTAGATGGGGCAATATAACCCGTGCGAAGACAAGTGTGGCATGACATATTCACGGGGTGGTGTTACAGTGCACATGGGCTAGAGAGTGTCATAGCATATGTACTAGCTAGTGGAATACAACACAGAGGTGTGTGGCACTCGGCAGGCAATGGTGGGTGTAACACAGCATTGGGCTCTGTCAGGAGCACGCTGTGACTCTCAAGTGATGTTCGTCCCCTTTCCAGAGAGTAAAATAAAAAGTATTACACATCCGGCAGTGGATGTGTGTTTTATTAACCGTGAGGGGGGTTTCTTGCATAGTTTTGGTCGAATTTTTGTCGAATCCCCTTTGAATGGCTTGGTGTGCATGTGTATTAAATGTGCCCGTCAATAGCTACCCATGTTTGTATAAATAAACGACAAGGGTGTCTACCAGGATTAGGCACGGTAGGGCATCAGACATGTCAGAGCTTCACTAGTGGTGTAAATACATTTCACGTGGATTCATTGCATGCATAGTCGCCTTTTAATGAATATCACGCAAATCGTCATGGTGATAGGTACGTACGGTTTGTCCAGCATGTCCTAGGTGTGTCTATAAATATATATTTTTTAAAAATAATAAAAAACAGTGGCCGGCCCTGGGGATTGGGGTCAAAAAAATATAATTAGGAGACTGGCCCTGGGGGATGGGGTCATCAGGGCCAATAAATTAGAATAAGAAGGGGAACCAAACAGCCCCCCTTCTTAAAAACTAAAATAAATAAAAGACTGGCATCGTGCCGGAGGCCATGCCCCCTCCGTGCAGCACTCTGCAAACGCGCCCCCAACAGGCATCTCCAGTATGCGCCAGGGAGCTGCGCTGCAGCCAGGTGTTCTGAGGCCAAGCCCCTTTTTACACCTCTCTGCAACGCAGCTCTGTGGCGCTTACTGGAGGTACCTAGTGGTCTAGTTTGACCCTAGGGACCCTTAGGATTCAGGGGGACTTAATCTCTCAACTTAGAACAGCCACAGGGCGCGTTTACACAGTGGTGAAGGGAGGGGACGGGGCCTGAGGTGACGTGTGCAAACACGCACTATGGCACGTTTTAAATTGGGGATATAATTTCCCTTCAATACTGAGGGCCCCTGGGGGCTAACTAGCCCACCAAGTGCTTCCAGTAAGCGCCACTGAGCTGCATTGCAGAGAGGTGGTCCAGGCCGTGCCACTTTTTACACCTCTCTGCAACGCAGCTCTGTGGCACTTACTGGAGGTACCTAGTGGGCTAGTTGGACCCTAGGGACCCTCAGGATTCAAATGAACTTAATCTCCCAACTAAAAATGGACACAGGGCGTGTTTACACAGTGGTGAAGGGAGGGGACGAGGCCTGAGTTAACGTGTGCAAAAACGCCCTGTGGCCTGTTTTAAGAGGTAGTTTTAATCCCCATGCCCTATTATACACTAGGGGCTTACAGAGGAGGTCATGCTAATCACAGGGGGACCCCAACGCATAATGTTCCCTAGTGTATGTAGGTGTTTTCACTGTATTCTAAGTGTCTTTTAACATAGCACTGGCTCTAGGACTGGTTAGTCAGACTCAGTTACCACCAGTATCCGTCTGAAAAAGTTGAGGGTACAGGATGATTTTGCAACATGGCTTCTTTCTGCTCTTCTTTTTGTTCTTTCTGCACGTTATCCTTCTTCCTGCACTTATCTTCGTATTTGAGGACTTCTGTTGCTTCTTTCTGCACTTCTTTTGTTTCTTTCTGTGCATTTTTTCTTCTTTCTTCACATGTCCTATCTCTGTAGGCATAGTTAGAAATTAGCATTTAAAAAACCTTTGAAATTCACAGAAAAAACCATAGGTTTCAGGGACGTTATAGTTAGGAATTAGCATTTAAAAAACCTCAGAAATTCACTGAAAAAACCATAGGTTTCAGGGGTGTTATAGTTAGCTGGACTTTTCACTTGTACAAAACCATTGAAATTCCCCCGTTATAGTTAGTTCAGCTAACTATAACTCGCGCGCCCGCAATGCACTGCTGATGACGTCACATATTACATCACTCATGACATGGTCAGTGACATCACTCATGACATCACTGATGACATCTCAAATGACATCACTGATGACATCACTGATGACATCATCCTTGTGATAGAGTGGCAGACCTCCTCTTCCCCTAGTATAACCTTTGATACACACATTCAAAAATAGAAATTAAAATTTTAAAAACAATGGACATACCAATACCAGTTACAACAAACTATACAGTAATTCTAAGATCCACATACACATCCACTCATTCACCAACAGTCCTATACAGTCACTCATACATGTACTCACTCATCATATGTACTCATACACCTATACATCCTGTTACACAATGCCACTCATCCATAGAGGTACTCACACACATAGTCACTCATGCTAATAAAGAATCAAACATACATTTACTTGCATATACAGTTATACACACACCACCACACTTACTTCTACGGAAACTTACACATACTTAGTCTTTTAAACAATCACTTATAGAAACACATACTTATTCATATAGGAACTCTTTCAATCTCTCACTGTCACATATACTCGCTTATATACACCAATAGTCACATATACTAGTTTAAAACATATGTAGTTACTCATAAAGACACTATTGAGACAGTCATTCACTCACTAACACACCCATACACTCACTCATCCACCCATAGAGTCCTGCACACATGCTGTCTTCAACACATACAAAGAGTGAGTCATTCATTCATGCACCTATGCACTACGTAATACCCCCACCGAACCATGCAGACACTCAGACTGATACTCATAAAACCAACTAATAACCTATATAAACACCCATGTAGCTACTCACCAACCCATGCAGCCACTTATACACAAAGTGAGAGACTGATACAGATATTTACATATTTAAACATTACTCACTAGGCCATGTATTCACTATGAAACACTTAATCAGTCAGTTACACAATCAATTTTTCAAAAACAAATCATCCATTTAGACACTTATATACCCATTTATTCTTCCATCGACCTTGAGATATACATATATAAAACATATTTAATTTTCAGAAACACACACATTCACTGGATGATGTCATCAGTGATGTCATCAGTGATGTCATTTGAGATGTCATCAGTGATGTCATGAGTGATGTCACTGACCATGTCATGAGTGATGTAATATGTGACGTCATCAGCAGTGCATTGCGGGCGCGCGAGTTATAGTTAGCTGAACTAACTATAACGGGGGAATTTCAATGGTTTTGTACAAGTGAAAAGTCCAGCTAACTATAACACCCCTGAAACCTATGGTTTTTTCAGTGAATATATATATATATGTATATTATTGTATATAAACAATGCCCTTTCAGGCATAGGTTGACACATAAATTATGCAAAAAAGAAGCAGAGAACTCTGGGTAATTCTCAAGTTTAGCTGGAAAGCAGCTCCTGTATAGAGCACTCTCAACACGAGCGACACTCTAGATCTGCTCACCTCAAATTTCTGCTTTTCTATCAAGATCTTTAAGCATAGGATTAGCACAGTGCCATCCATGCTGAGATAGAAAGGGACAAAGTATTTTGCCATTTCTACAGCAAAGTCTTTAAGCATTGGACTAGCACAGTGCTGTCCATGCTGAGCCGTAAAATGACAAAAGCCATTTACCACTCCAGGCACATTAGTACAGTTTTGAATTGGTCCCATACCAACCAAGCCAACCTGAAATTAGTAAATGCAATCCCTAACACAGTGTTTCGCTCTACTTAGAGCTCTTCAGAGAGGTATACCTTTGTCCAGACACAAGGGAGCACCCAGTATAAGTCAAAACAATACCCTTTTAGGCTTAGAGTGATGAATACATTATGCAAAAAAAAGCAGAGAACTCTGGTAGTTCTCAAGTTTAGGTGGAAAGCAGCTCCTGTATAAAGCACTCTCAACTCCAGCGACACTCTAGATCTGCTCACCTCAAATATCTGCTTTTCTGTCAAAGTCTTTAAGCATAGGATTAGCATAGTGCCATCCACATTGAGATAGAAAGTTACAAAGTATTTTGCCACTTCCACAGCAAAGTCTTTAAGCATAGGACTAGCACAATGCTGTCCACCCGGAGCTGTAAAATGAGAAAAGCCATTTACAACTATAGGCACAGTATTACAGCCTTGAATTGGTCGAATACCAACCAAGCCAACCTGAAATATGTAAAAGCACCCCCTGACACAGATTTCTGCTCTAATTAGAGGTCTTCAGAGAGGTATACCTTTGTCCAGACGCAAGGGAGCACCCAGTATGAGTCAAAACAACACCCTTTCAGGCTTAGAGTGATGCATACATTATGCAAAAAAGAAGCAGAGAACTCTGGTAGTTCTCAAGTTTAGGTGGAAAGCAGCTCCTGTATAGAGCACTCTCAGCTCCAGCGACACTCTAGATCTGCTCACCTCAAATGTCTGCTGTGTTATCAAAGTCTTTAAGCATAGGATTAGCACAGTGCCAACCACGCTGAGATAGAAAGTGACAAAGTATTTTGCCATTTCTACAGCAAAGTCTTTAAGCATAGGACTAGCACAGTGCTGTCCATGCTGAGCCGTAAAATGACAAAAGCCATTTACCACTCCAGGCACATTAGTACAGTTTTGAATTGGTCCCATACCAACCAAGCCAACCTGAAATTAGTAAAAGCAATCCCTGACACAGTGTTTCGCTCTACCTAGAGCTTTTCAGAGAGGTATACCTTTGTCCAGACACAAGGGAGCACCCAGTATAAGTCAAAACAATACCCTTTTAAGCTTAGAGTGATGAATACATTATGCAAAAAAGAAGCAGAGAACTCTGGTAGTTCTCAAGTTTAGGTGGAAAGCAGCTCCTGTATAAAGCACTCTCAACTCCAGCGACACTCTAGATCTGCTCACCTCAAATATCTGCTTTTCTATCAAAGTCTTTAAGCATAGGATTAGCATAGTGCCATCCACACTGAGATAGAAAGTGACAAAGTATTTTGCCACTTCCACAGCAAAGTCTTTAAGCATAGGACTAGCACAATGCTGTCCACCCGGAGCTGTAAAATGAGAAAAGCCATTTACCACTACAGGCACAGTATTACAGCCTTGAATTGGTCGAATACCAACCAAGCCAACCTGAAATACGTAAAAGCCCCCCCTGACACAGATTTCTGCTCTACTTAGAGGTCTTCAGAGAGGTATACCTTTGTCCAGACACAAGGGAGTACCCAGTATGAGTCAAAACAATACCCTTTCAGGCTTAGAGTGATGCACACATTATGCAAAAAAGAAGCAGAGAACTCTGGTAGTTCTCAAGTTTAGGTGGAAAGCAGCTCCTGTATAGAGCACTCTTAGCTCCAGCGACACTCTATATCTGCTCACGTCAAATGTCTGCTGTGTTATCAAAGTCTTTAAGCATATGATTAGCACAGTGCCAACGACGCTGAGATAGAAAGTGACAAAGTATTTTGCCATTTCTACAGCAAAGTCTTTAAGCATAGGACTAGCACAGTGCTGTCCATGCTGAGCCGTAAAATGACAAAAGCCATTTACTACTCCAGGCACATTAGGACAGTTTTGAATCGGTCCCGTACCAACCAAGCCAACCTGAAATTAGTAAAAGCAATCCCTAACACAGTGTTTCGCTCTACTTAGAGCTCTTCAGAGAGGTATACCTTTGTCCAGACACAAGGGAGCACCCAGTATAAGTCAAAACAATACCCTTTTAGGCTTAGAGTGATGAATACATTATGCAAAAAAAAAGCAGAGAACTCTGGTAGTTCTCAAGTTTAGGTGGAAAGCAGCTCCTGTATAAAGCACTCTCAACTCCAGCGACACTCTAGATCTGCTCACCTCAAATATCTGCTTTTCTATCAAAGTCTTTAAGCATAGGATTAGCATAGTGCCATCCACACTGAGATAGAAAGTGACAAAGTATTTTGCCACTTCCACAGCAAAGTCTTTAAGCATAGGACTAGCACAATGCTGTCCACCCGGAGCTGTAAAATGAGAAAAGCCATTTACCACTACAGGCACAGTATTACAGCCTTGAATTGGTCGAATACCAACCAAGCCAACCTGAAATATGTAAAAGCACCCCCTGACAAAGATTTCTGCTCTACTTAGAGGTCTTCAGAGAGGTATACCTTTGTCCAGACACAAGGGAGCACCCAGTATGAGTCAAAACAATACCCTTTCAGGCTTAGAGTGATGCATACATTATGCAAAAAAGAAGCAGAGAACTCTGGTAGTTCTCAAGTTTAGGTGGAAAGCAGCTCCTGTATAGAGCACTCTCAGCTCCAGCGACACTCTAGATCTGCTCACCTCAAATGTCTGCTGTGTTATCAAAGTTTTTAAGCATAGGATTAGCACAGTGCCAACCACGCTGAGATAGAAAGTGACAAAGTATTTTGCCATTTCTACAGCAAAGTCTTTAAGCATAGGACTAGCACAGTACTGTCCACCCGGAGCTGTAAAATGAGAAAAGCTATTTACCACTACAGGAACAGTATTACAGCTTTGAATTGGTCGAATACCAACCAAGCCAACCTGAAATAGGTAAAAGCAACCCCTGACACAGATTTCTGCTCTACTTAGAGCTCTTTAGAGAGGTATACCTTTGTCCAGACACAAGGGAGCACCCAGTATAAGTCAATACAATACCCTTTCAGGCATAGAGTGACGCATAAAGTATGCAAAAAAGAAGCAGAGAACTCTGGTAGTTCTCATGTTTAGGTGGAAATCAGCTCCTGTATAGAGCACTCTCAGCTCCAGCGACACTCTAGATCTGCTCACCTCAAATGTCTGCTGTTCTATCAAAGTCTTTAAGCATAGGATTAGCACAGTGCCAACCACGCTGAGATAGAAAGTGACAAAGTATTTTGCCATTTCTACAGCAAAGTCTTTAAGCATAGGACTAGCACAGTGCTGTCCATGCTGAGCCGTAAAATGACAAAAGCCATTTACCACTCCAGGCACATTAGTACAGTTTTGAATTGGTCCCGTACCAACCAAGCCAACCTGAAATTAGTAAAAGCAATCCCTAACACAGTGTTTCGCTCTACTTAGAGCTCTTCAGAGAGGTATACCTTTGTCCAGACACAAGGGAGCACCCAGTATAAGTCAAAACAATACCCTTTTAGGCTTAGAGTGATGAATACATTATGCAAAAAAAAGCAGAGAACTCTGGTAGTTCTCAAGTTTAGGTGGAAAGCAGCTCCTGTATAAAGCACTCTCAACTCCAGCGACACTCTAGATCTGCTCACCTCAAATATCTGCTTTTCTGTCAAAGTCTTTAAGCATAGGATTAGCATAGTGCCATCCACATTGAGATAGAAAGTTACAAAGTATTTTGCCACTTCCACAGCAAAGTCTTTAAGCATAGGACTAGCACAATGCTGTCCACCCGGAGCTGTAAAATGAGAAAAGCCATTTACAACTACAGGCACAGTATTACAGCCTTGAATTGGTCGAATACCAACCAAGCCAACCTGAAATATGTAAAAGCACCCCCTGACACAGATTTCTGCTCTAATTAGAGGTCTTCAGAGAGGTATACCTTTGTCCAGACGCAAGGGAGCACCCAGTATGAGTCAAAACAACACCCTTTCAGGCTTAGAGTGATGCATACATTATGCAAAAAAGAAGCAGAGAACTCTGGTAGTTCTCAAGTTTAGGTGGAAAGCAGCTCCTGTATAGAGCACTCTCAGCTCCAGCGACACTCTAGATCTGCTCACCTCAAATGTCTGCTGTGTTATCAAAGTCTTTAAGCATAGGATTAGCACAGTGCCAACCACGCTGAGATAGAAAGTGACAAAGTATTTTGCCATTTCTACAGCAAAGTCTTTAAGCATAGGACTAGCACAGTGCTGTCCATGCTGAGCCGTAAAATGACAAAAGCCATTTACCACTCCAGGCACATTAGTACAGTTTTGAATTGGTCCCATACCAACCAAGCCAACCTGAAATTAGTAAAAGCAATCCCTGACACAGTGTTTCGCTCTACTTAGAGCTTTTCAGAGAGGTATACCTTTGTCCAGACACAAGGGAGCACCCAGTATAAGTCAAAACAATACCCTTTTAAGCTTAGAGTGATGAATACATTATGCAAAAAAGAAGCAGAGAACTCTGGTAGTTCTCAAGTTTAGGTGGAAAGCAGCTCCTGTATAAAGCACTCTCAACTCCAGCGACACTCTAGATCTGCTCACCTCAAATATCTGCTTTTCTATCAAAGTCTTTAAGCATAGGATTAGCATAGTGCCATCCACACTGAGATAGAAAGTGACAAAGTATTTTGCCACTTCCACAGCAAAGTCTTTAAGCATAGGACTAGCACAATGCTGTCCACCCGGAGCTGTAAAATGAGAAAAGCCATTTACCACTACAGGCACAGTATTACAGCCTTGAATTGGTCGAATACCAACCAAGCCAACCTGAAATATGTAAAAGCACCCCCTGACACAGATTTCTGCTCTACTTAGAGGTCTTCAGAGAGGTATACCTTTGTCCAGACGCAAGGGAGCACCCAGTATGAGTCAAAACAACACCCTTTCAGGCTTAGAGTGATGCATACATTATGCAAAAAAGAAGCAGAGAACTCTGGTAGTTCTCAAGTTTAGGTGGAAAGCAGCTCCTGTATAGAGCACTCTCAGCTCCAGCGCACACTCTAGATCTGCTCACCTCAAATGTCTGCTGTGTTATCAAAGTCTTTAAGCATAGGATTAGCACAGTGCCAACCACGCTGAGATAGAAAGTGACAAAGTATTTTGCCATTTCTACAGCAAAGTCTTTAAGCATAGGACTAGCACAGTACTGTCCACCCGGAGCTGTAAAATGAGAAAAGCTATTTACCACTACAGGAACAGTATTACAGCTTTGAATTGGTCGAATACCAACCAAGCCAACCTGAAATAGGTAAAAGCAACCCCTGACACAGATTTCTGCTCTACTTAGAGCTCTTTAGAGAGGTATACCTTTGTCCAGACACAAGGGAGCACCCAGTATAAGTCAATACAATACCCTTTCAGGCATAGAGTGACGCATAAAGTATGCAAAAAAGAAGCAGAGAACTCTGGTAGTTCTCATGTTTAGGTGGAAATCAGCTCCTGTATAGAGCACTCTCAGCTCCAGCGACACTCTAGATCTGCTCACCTCAAATGTCTGCTGTTCTATCAAAGTCTTTAAGCATAGGATTAGCACAGTGCCAACCACGCTGAGATAGAAAGTGACAAAGTATTTTGCCATTTCTACAGCAAAGTCATTAAGCATAGGACTAGCACAGTGCTGTCCATGCTGAGCCGTAAAATGACAAAAGCCATTTACCACTCCAGGCACATTAGTACAGTTTTGAATTGGTCCCGTACCAACCAAGCCAACCTGAAATTAGTAAAAGCAATCCCTAACACAGTGTTTCGCTCTACTTAGAGCTCTTCAGAGAGGTATACCTTTGTCCAGACACAAGGGAGCACCCAGTATAAGTCAAAACAATACCCTTTTAGGCTTAGAGTGATGAATACATTATGCAAAAAAAGCAGAGAACTCTGGTAGTTCTCAAGTTTAGGTGGAAAGCAGCTCCTGTATAAAGCACTCTCAACTCCAGCGACACTCTAGATCTGCTCACCTCAAATATCTGCTTTTCTGTCAAAGTCTTTAATCATAGGATTAGCATAGTGCCATCCACACTGAGATAGAAAGTGACAAAGTATTTTGCCACTTCCACAGCAAAGTCTTTAAGCATAGGACTAGCACAATGCTGTCCACCCGGAGCTGTAAAATGAGAAAAGCCATTTACAACTACAGGCACAGTATTACAGCCTTGAATTGGTCGAATACCAACCAAGCCAACCTGAAATATGTAAAAGCACCCCCTGACACAGATTTCTGCTCTAATTAGAGGTCTTCAGAGAGGTATACCTTTGTCCAGACGCAAGGGAGCACCCAGTATGAGTCAAAACAACACCCTTTCAGGCTTAGAGTGATGCATACATTATGCAAAAAAGAAGCAGAGAACTCTGGTAGTTCTCAAGTTTAGGTGGAAAGCAGCTCCTGTATAGAGCACTCTCAGCTCCAGCGACACTCTAGATCTGCTCACCTCAAATGTCTGCTGTGTTATCAAAGTCTTTAAGCATAGGATTAGCACAGTGCCAACCACGCTGAGATAGAAAGTGACAAAGTATTTTGCCATTTCTACAGCAAAGTCTTTAAGCATAGGACTAGCACAGTGCTGTCCATGCTGAGCCGTAAAATGACAAAAGCCATTTACCACTCCAGGCACATTAGTACAGTTTTGAATTGGTCCCATACCAACCAAGCCAACCTGAAATTAGTAAAAGCAATCCCTGACACAGTGTTTCGCTCTACTTAGAGCTTTTCAGAGAGGTATACCTTTGTCCAGACACAAGGGAGCACCCAGTATAAGTCAAAACAATACCCTTTTAAGCTTAGAGTGATGAATACATTATGCAAAAAAGAAGCAGAGAACTCTGGTAGTTCTCAAGTTTAGGTGGAAAGCAGCTCCTGTATAAAGCACTCTCAACTCCAGCGACACTCTAGATCTGCTCACCTCAAATATCTGCTTTTCTATCAAAGTCTTTAAGCATAGGATTAGCATAGTGCCATCCACACTGAGATAGAAAGTGACAAAGTATTTTGCCACTTCCACAGCAAAGTCTTTAAGCATAGGACTAGCACAATGCTGTCCACCCGGAGCTGTAAAATGAGAAAAGCCATTTACCACTACAGGCACAGTATTACAGCCTTGAATTGGTCGAATACCAACCAAGCCAACCTGAAATATGTAAAAGCACCCCCTGACACAGATTTCTGCTCTACTTAGAGGTCTTCAGAGAGGTATACCTTTGTCCAGACGCAAGGGAGCACCCAGTATGAGTCAAAACAACACCCTTTCAGGCTTAGAGTGATGCATACATTATGCAAAAAAGAAGCAGAGAACTCTGGTAGTTCTCAAGTTTAGGTGGAAAGCAGCTCCTGTATAGAGCACTCTCAGCTCCAGCGCACACTCTAGATCTGCTCACCTCAAATGTCTGCTGTGTTATCAAAGTCTTTAAGCATAGGATTAGCACAGTGCCAACCACGCTGAGATAGAAAGTGACAAAGTATTTTGCCATTTCTACAGCAAAGTCTTTAAGCATAGGACTAGCACAGTACTGTCCACCCGGAGCTGTAAAATGAGAAAAGCTATTTACCACTACAGGAACAGTATTACAGCTTTGAATTGGTCGAATACCAACCAAGCCAACCTGAAATAGGTAAAAGCAACCCCTGACACAGATTTCTGCTCTACTTAGAGCTCTTTAGAGAGGTATACCTTTGTCCAGACACAAGGGAGCACCCAGTATAAGTCAATACAATACCCTTTCAGGCATAGAGTGACGCATAAAGTATGCAAAAAAGAAGCAGAGAACTCTGGTAGTTCTCATGTTTAGGTGGAAATCAGCTCCTGTATAGAGCACTCTCAGCTCCAGCGACACTCTAGATCTGCTCACCTCAAATGTCTGCTGTTCTATCAAAGTCTTTAAGCATAGGATTAGCACAGTGCCAACCACGCTGAGATAGAAAGTGACAAAGTATTTTGCCATTTCTACAGCAAAGTCATTAAGCATAGGACTAGCACAGTGCTGTCCATGCTGAGCCGTAAAATGACAAAAGCCATTTACCACTCCAGGCACATTAGTACAGTTTTGAATTGGTCCCGTACCAACCAAGCCAACCTGAAATTAGTAAAAGCAATCCCTAACACAGTGTTTCGCTCTACTTAGAGCTCTTCAGAGAGGTATACCTTTGTCCAGACACAAGGGAGCACCCAGTATAAGTCAAAACAATACCCTTTTAGGCTTAGAGTGATGAATACATTATGCAAAAAAAGCAGAGAACTCTGGTAGTTCTCAAGTTTAGGTGGAAAGCAGCTCCTGTATAAAGCACTCTCAACTCCAGCGACACTCTAGATCTGCTCACCTCAAATATCTGCTTTTCTGTCAAAGTCTTTAATCATAGGATTAGCATAGTGCCATCCACACTGAGATAGAAAGTGACAAAGTATTTTGCCACTTCCACAGCAAAGTCTTTAAGCATAGGACTAGCACAATGCTGTCCACCCGGAGCTGTAAAATGAGAAAAGCCATTTACAACTACAGGCACAGTATTACAGCCTTGAATTGGTCGAATACCAACCAAGCCAACCTGAAATATGTAAAAGCACCCCCTGACACAGATTTCTGCTCTACTTAGAGGTCTTCAGAGAGGTATACCTTTGTCCAGACGCAAGGGAGCACCCAGTATGAGTCAAAATAACACCCTTTCAGGCTTAGAGTGATGCATACATTATGCAAAAAAGAAGCAGAGAATTCTGGTAGTTCTCAAGTTTAGGTGGAAAGCAGCGCCTGTATAGAGCACTCTCAGCTCCAGCGACACTCTAGATCTGCTCACCTCAAATGTCTGCTGTGTTATCAAAGTCTTTAAGCATAGGATTAGCACAGTGCCAACCACGCTGAGATAGAAAGTGACAAAGTATTTTGCCATTTCTACAGCAAAGTCTTTAAGCATAGGACTAGCACAGTGCTGTCCACCCGGAGCTGTAAAATGAGAAAAGCTATTTACCACTACAGGCACAGTATTACAGCTTTGAATTGGTCGAATACCAACCAAGCCAACCTGAAATAGGTAAAAGCACCCCCTGACACAGATTTCTGCTCTACTTAGAGCTCTTTAGAGAGGTATACCTTTGTCCAAACACAAGGGAGCACCCAGTATAAGTCAATACAATACCCTTTCAGGCATAGAGTGACGCATAAAGTATGCAAAAAAGAAGCAGAGAACTCTGGTAGTTCTCATGTTTAGGTGGAAATCAGCTCCTGTATAGAGCACTCTCAGCTCCAGCGACACTCTAGATCTGCTCACCTCAAATGTCTGCTGTTCTATCAAAGTCTTTAAGCATAGGATTAGCACAGTGCCAACCACGCTGAGATAGAAAGTGACAAAGTATTTTGCCATTTCTACAGCAAAGTCTTTAAGCATAGGACTAGCACAGTGCTGTCCATGCTGAGCCGTAAAATGACAAAAGCCATTTACCACTCCAGGCACATTAGTACAGTTTTGAATTGGTTCCGTACCAACCAAGCCAACCTGAAATTAGTAAAAGCAATCCCTAACACAGTGTTTCGCTCTACTTAGAGCTCTTCAGAGAGGTATACCTTTGTCCAGGCAGAAGTGAGCACCCAGTATAAGTCAAAAAACACCCTTTCAGGCTTAGAGTGATGCATACATTATGCAAAAAAGAAGAAGAGAACTCTGGTAGTTCTCAAGTTTAGGTGGAAAGCAGCTCCTGTATAGAGCACTCTCAGCTCCAGCGACACTCTAGATCTGCTCACCTCAAATGTCTGCTGTGTTATCAAAGTCTTTAAGCATAGGATTAGCACAGTGCCAACCACGCTGAGATAGAAAGTGACAAAGTATTTTGCCATTTCTACAGCAAAGTCTTTAAGCATAGGACTAGCAGAGTGCTGTCCACCCGGAGCTGTAAAATGAGAAAAGCTATTTACCACTACAGGCACAGTATTACAGCTTTGAATTGGTCGAATACCAACCAAGCCAACCTGAAATAGGTAAAAGCACCCCCTGACACAGATTTCTGCTCTACTTAGAGCTCTTTAGAGAGGTATACCTTTGTCCAGACACAAGGGAGCACCCAGTATAAGTCAATACAATACCCTTTCAGGCATAGAGTGACGCATAAAGTATGCAAAAAAGAAGCAGAGAACTCTGGTAGTTCTCATGTTTAGGTGGAAATCAGCTCCTGTATAGAGCACTCTCAGCTCCAGCGACACTCTAGATCTGCTCACCTCAAATGTCTGCTGTGTTATCAAAGTCTTTAAGCATAGGATTAGCACAGTGCGAACCACGCTGAGATAGAAAGTGACAAAGTATTTTGCCATTTCTACAGCAAAGTCTTTAAGCATAGGACTAGCACAGTGCTGTCCATGCTGAGCCGTAAAATGACAAAAGCCATTTACCACTCCAGGCACATTAGTACAGTTTTGAATTGGTCCCATACCAACCAAGCCAACCTGTAATTAGTAAAAGCAATCCCTGACACAGTGTTTCGCTCTACTTAGAGCTCTTCAGAGAGGTATACCTTTGTCCAGACACAAGGGAGCACCCAGTATAAGTCAAAACAATACTCTTTTAGGCTTAGAGTGATGAATACATTATGCAAAAAAGAAGCAGAGAACTCTGGTAGTTCTCAAGTTTAGGTGGAAAGCAGCTCCTGTATAAAGCACTCTCAACTCCAGCGACACTCTAGATCTGCTCACCTCAAATATCTGCTTTTCTATCAAAGTCTTTAAGCATAGGATTAGCATAGTGCCATCCACACTGAGATAGAAAGTGACAAAGTATTTTGCCATGATGTGTACAGGCCCCAGCTAGGCCCGCAAGGCACAAGGGTTCGCTCTCCTGTAACGGAATCTATAAGGAAGTTGGCACGGAAACTGCAAAGTACAAAAACAAGGTTTATTAACCCTTAAGGGTGGTCCTACAATCCATACAATACCCTTCAGCATTGCATAGAGTAGCACAAAGAACTTGCGTACACAGTCCCCTTTTATACACACCAGAGGGGCTCATAAGTGGGTGGATACAACATGAGGCCGAAGAACATTACCATTTATGGTCATTCTCGATACTGAATCAATACATAGGCGGAGCCAACACACTTCTTGAGCCCGCGAAACACATGGTCAAGCAAGGCTAATTATAACAGATGTGGTCAAGTCTGGGCATGCGCCAAATGGACAAGAGAGAGCTATTTATAAACTGTTACTAGGCAGATTACAAGAGCAACTAACACAAAGGTCGGACTCTCCTCGTGGCGAACACGTGGCAGCATGACAATACAAAATGGAGTCCAAACTTCGGTCAACATAACGGAGAAAACATGATCTAAAGGGAAAGCATTAATGTCGTCAGTAAATGCTTAATCACATTGCTGCTCTAATTACAACAGACGACCCTTTCAGCATTTACTGAAGACATCCGGCTTCCAAAAATCATCATATATGTCAATTATCATCATTCCTTTAACCTCTTTAGCTAGACGCTTCTGATGAGCAACATCGGCAATAGCTTTCTCATCCGGAATGCAGAATGAAATGCATACAGAACAGAACAATGGTCCACATTGAACACACATACAGAAAAAGAACAGAATTGCTATAATAATACAGAGACCAGTTAAGACCTTCCATCCCCAGGCAGTAACCAATGCCCAAAACCATCCAGAAAAGGACCAAGTGCCGTTTTCTGTGTGGATTTCAGCTGCTATTTTATGCAACTTGTTAATGGCGTTATAAACGGATGGCGTATGATCAGGGATGAACACACAGCAACTGCTTCCAATAATTTTACAGGCTCCACCTCGATCAGCTAGCATTACATCTAATACCATACGATTCTGCAATGCAACAATCCTAGTTATTTGTAACTCTTCTGTAAGATTCCCAAGAGCAGCAGCAGTCTGATTTGTCACAGCTTCTACCACTCTTGTTAATCTTCGGATCTTCCTACTATTCAAAGCGGCTCCAACAAAGAAAAACAGTCCTAAGTTAAAATCAATATACTGCTGCAAGCTGGTATCAGTTTGATCCACATCATCAATCGATAAAGTACGTTTATACCTATTTACAGTCACATTATTCAACAATTTCAAGTCCTTATGGTAAGATGCTGGTGCTAGGAATACAGGAGGTAATAGGAAGGATACATAACATACCCCAGACCACCCAGCCGGCAAACGGTAATAACCTTTATTTCCGCACACAAAATAGGTATTATGGGACGCTAGGAAGGTACTGTTGTTCAACCCATCAATGTTCAAGACAGTTAGGCAATCACTGACACCAACAGGGATAAAACCCACACTCTGGACACACAGGTCCGCTTGAGCCTGTGCCACTTGGATCACGAATTTGCCCTTCCCCACAGTATCTCTGGTGTTCGTGAAGATGTAGGGAATGGATTCATTGTCTGGTCGGTACTCTTCCCACTCCCAAATTGTCCCATTCGCTTGTGGATACCCATTCTTGTCTTGATGGCATTCTTTATTAAGTCTAAAAAGCAATCGTCCCACTGTCGGTTTCCGAGTGGCAAACAGTAAGGTGTACCATGCTCTACAAGAGCCATTATGAGAGAAAGGAAGTGGTATGAATGGCGTACCTCCTTTCTTCTGATGGGCCGGCATCATCCCACATATCCAACAGTTCGTAGCGTTTGTAGCAACGTGGGTATGATGCAGCATCTGAATGAAAGTGTTATTCAAATAAGACTGTCGATGCTTCAACTCTTGATACGGCAATGTATAGAAGTAGTGCTCCGCAGGCACCGGAGTCGTCAACACAAGTGTTTTCCGAGCAGGAGTTACCTCCTCTACAAACCATGTTGTTATCCCAACAATAGCTACTGTTAGCATGAACCCCAACGCACAAAGGATTTTCTTCTTCTCCATGTCAAAGGAAACAATACCCTGATATCTTCCTGAAACTAAAAAGTCTGTCAGAACTCTTCCCCTTGGGCAGCGGTTGATTTCTTCACCAGCGGGCCAAGACGGGTGCCGCTACACTAATGCAGGGCTGATCCCCCCCCCTTGCCTCATCGGCTCTCCGTTTCACTAACCCAAGGGCCGTTCTGACAGAGTCCCGGTACTGGAAAACTCACTTCCGTGGTCGAAGATGATATCGCCTTCCTCCAGAAGTCGCGTGGTCCGGAAAGAGCTCCTCAGTGTCACTTGGCTCTGCAGCACGGCCTGTCTCTGCTGCCAGGATTTCTCGTTGATCGGTCAGCACGGCAGACTCCACCAATCCGGGCGGTACCTTTCGACAATGCAAGGAATGGATCCAATTCTTCCTGTTCGAGACTCGCACAGCCGTCCTCGTTGCAAGGAGGACTTGCTCAGGGCCCACCCATCTCGGTTCCAAGCTGTTCGTTCTGTCAAAGACTTTCACCATCACATGGTCACCAGGCCGGAGACCATGTCCTTCACCGGTAGACCGATCAGGGAGCGCCTCTCGGACCTGTTGATGAATAGAAACCAAGTTATCCGTTAACTGTGCCAGATAATCACTCATCATTACACAAGGTACATCATACACAGCCTTAGGCCTTGGTGGACCCCAAATATTCATTGGGCGTCCGAATACCACTTCATACGGCGTAAGGCCAGTTCGAGAGTGCGGTACTGATCTAATTGACAATAACGCCAGTGGCAGGGCGTCTGGCCAAGTCAAAGACGTCGAAGCTTGAATTTTGGCTATTTTAAGCTTCAGTGTACCATTATACTTCTCGACTAGGCCTGCAGACTGAGGGTGAAACACGGCGTGGAACTTCTGAGTGATGCCTAGACCCTTCAAGACATACTTTATAACATCCGCTACAAAGTGAGGGCCATTATCACTCCACAGAAGTCTACAAACGCCATATCGGGGGAAAAACTCCTTCAGCAGCAGCTTCGCAGTAGTCATTGCAGTATTGTCTTTCGTAGGGTACGCTTCAACCCATTTGCTGAAAGCGCAGACCACTACTAGAACATACTTCAAATTATTACAGCGCTCGAGCTGGATGTAATCCATCTGCAGAACCTCAAAGGGTGCAGTAGGTGTCGCAAATCCTCCTGCTGGAGTTCGAGTACCCTTTCCTGGGTTATACTTCAGACAGATCATACAAGTCTGCACCACCCTCTTTGCCGTGCTAGCAATCTCTGGATGCTCCCAAACTTGAGTAAGCAATTTCACTATTGCGGAAGCTCCAACATGTGCTAGCCCATGTGCCATCTGAACCATAGGTTGTACAAAGGCCGTGGGTAATTTCCATCTATCCATTTGCTTATTTCTCCAGCAACCCTCGTCATCCAACTCTCCCTCGCTAGCCCATTGCTCCCGCTCTTTATCAGAAGCGGTCCTTTGCATTTCTCGCACTTCCTCCTTCGCATCACGCCATCTTTCCACCTGTGACTTTACTACATACATGGCAGTAGCACCGGGCTGCATCGCAGTCTCCCGTGCTACTCGATCTGCTAACGCATTCCCTTCTCCAACTTTATCAACTATTTTCCTATGGGCGCTACACTTAACAATGGCAATTTTCTTTGGGTATGTCAATGCGGTTAAAAGATTGTGAACTAACTCTCCATGCATTATCTGCGCCCCATGTGACGTTAAAAACCCTCTCTCCTTCCAGAGTAGGCCGAAGTCATGCGCTACTCCGAAGGCATAGCGGCTATCTGTATAAACATTCACACATAATCCTGTACTGAGCTCACATGCTCGTGTTAATGCTATCAGTTCCGCTGCTTGAGCTGATTTCTGTGGTATGCGTGCTGTCTCCACTATCGTTTGTAATGTGGTAATTGCATATGCTGCTGAAGTCGTACCATCTGGTAGCTTCAGACAGGATCCATCCACCCACAGTTCTCCATCTACATCTGGAAAGGGCGTATCCTGGAGATCAATACGACCCTTTGTTTGTTCCTCAGTCACAAGAATACAATCATGCGCTTTCCGCGCCTCAGGCTGAGTTTCGGGGTATGGCAACAATGTTGCCGGGTTTAGTGTTACGCACCTTTTCAACGTAATATGAGGAGCCAAAAGCGTCAACTCATATCCCGTCAAACGGGCACTGGTCAAATGCTGCGTCTTTGTTTGATTAAGCAGGGCATCAACAGCATGGGGGACTAATACCAACAGCTTGTGAGATAACACAATTCCCTCGCTTTGGCGTATTGACACAGCTGTCGCCGCAACCGAGCGAAAACAACCAGGCAATGCTCGGGCGACAGGATCAAGTACAGCCGAGAAATATGCACAAGGGCGCTGCTTGTCGCCGTGCATCTGTACTAAAACTGACAATGCACATCCATCTTTCTCATGCACATACAACGAAAAGGGTTTTGCATAATCAGGGGTCCCTAACACTGGTGCTGAACAAAGGGCCTGTCGCAGTTGCTGAAAAGCAGCATCACACTCATCTGACCAAGGGATTGGGATAGGTGTATCCTTTGTCAAAAGGGCTAACAATGGCTTAGCTATGTGTGAAAACCCCAATATCCCCTGTCTACAAAAAGAAACGAGGCCCAAAAATGCACGGACATCCTTCTGTGTGGATGGTCTCGGTGTATCCAAAATTACTTGGATACGATCCGGTGTGAGTGCCCGTCCCTCCTTAGACAAAAGGTGACCCAAATAAGTCACCTTTGGTCTACAGAATTGCAATTTCTTCCGAGATACCTTATGATTGTGGGAGGCTAAAAAGGAAAGTAAGGATAGCGTGCTTTTCTCACACAGCTCCAGGGTGTCAGCCGCCAACAAGATGTCATCGACATATTGAATGAGGGCGACCCCCTCGAGTAAAACAAAGGAATCCAACTGTCGTTTCAAAGCCTGACTGTAAATGCTAGGGCTTTCTGTATAGCCCTGGGGAATCCTACAGAAACGATAAGATCTATTATTTAATGTAAACCCAAAAAGATATCGGCTATCAGGGTGAATGGGAATGGAAAAGAAGGCATTTTTCAAATCAATCACTGAGAACATGGTCGCCATAGGCGGGACCAAGGTAAGCAACGTCGCGATATCGGAAACCACCGGGTACTGAGGTATCACGATCTCGTTTACCTCCCTCAAATCAATTATGAACCGATAGACCTTTGCATCCGTGTCCTTTTTCAGAATAGGGAGAATCGGACTGTTACAGATATTATAGGGAACTTCTTCCACTACTCCCACTGCGATCAAATCTTGCACAATCTGTATGAGAGCCTCCTCGCCCTCCTGGGAAATACGATACTGCGGGAGGCGCGGCAACACCGCCCCTTCCTGGACACTAATGTGGACCGGAGGAATCACCATTTGTCCCACATCTGTGTCCGAAGTCGCCCATAAAGCTCGAGGGAGGGTGGCCAACAACGCATCCTCTGATATCGTACACATCCGCTCTGACCGGGGGTAGTTGTCATTTAAGATCACCCTCACACCCTCAGGGGAGCAGCGGATCGTAGCCCTAAAGTGCTTTAACATATCAAGGCCCATAATGTTATCCGGTGTATACGGAGCAAGCAGAAACGGACAGGGCGCAGAAAAAGAATCAACCTTAAATATAAGGGGCTGTGAAAGAGGGCTTCGGGAGAGTGTACCGTCAAACCCTACCGATGTAACCACTGAGCCGGATGGGGGAGCCCCCGGAACCAAGTACCTAGACAATGCACTACGTGTCGCTCCTGTATCTACTAGGAACTGATCAGTAGAACCTAAAACCTCAGCCGATACATAAGGACCCGTCTGATCGACCGGCACCTCAACTGATTCAGACCCCCATCCAACGCATTCCTATGCATGCTGCGAATCATGATATCCCGACCGATCGATCTCCGATACGTGATACTGGTGCTGGCGATCGAAAACATTTGAGCTATCTCGGTGCTGCCCAGCAGTATCGAAACGAACATGATCGGTAGAATTTCCTTTAAAGCTCGAGGAACCCCCTCTACCTCTCGGGCCACCCGGAGTATGCCCGTGTCGCGAGGCACGCAACACTGGGCAATCCCTGGCCCAATGGCCCAATTGCTTACAATACGCACACTGGTTCCTATTCAAATCAGATCGGCCCGAAGGGGGAACATAAGATCCTCCCCTTCCTCTATTATTACCCCGTCGGGGCGGGCCATAAACTTGTGCCAACATTACCTTAGTCTTAAGATCTTTCGATTTCTTTTCCTCCTGGCCCTTCGCCTCGTGCTCCTGACGCTCATAATACTGAGCGATAGTCAGAAGGGCCGTCGGCGTCGCGGAGGACCAGGAACTCTCGCTCGCTTTTAAACGGGCCGCAACTGCCGGTAACAGATTAGCCACATATTTGTCCGCGAAAAGGTGGCGGCCAGTGTCGTCAGTAAGCGACTGGCCACTAAAATCATGAAACGTTTCCTCAAAGCGCGTGAAGAAATCTGCAACTGACTCGTCAACTTTCTGTTTACATGCGGCTAACATATTCCAGTCAATCTTTTTAGGGGGGATAATCGTCTTCAGCTTAGTCACAATAGCAGCAGGGAGATCTAAAATACTCTGCGGCGGTTTCTGCGCGGGCTTCCTCTCCCTGTCTTCATCCTCAAGCTCAGACCACCGGGCCTTAAAGGCAACTATATCATCTACCTTTCGTACAGATCGCCACATATCCGGTGGTAGAATAAGGCCAAAGAACAGGTCTATGTCTGCTAAAGTCATAACGCAAGAATTCAAGGCCCCCTCAACTTCTTCATAGAAGGCCGCTGGATTCTTGCGAGGGTCGGGCAGCGCATTCTTCAATGCCATAACATCAGCCCTATGCCACGGAGTGTAAACCCAATTATACACGAAATATCCCCTAGCATCGGCGGAGGTAATGTCCGAGCTAGTCCCTGCTCCTTTAGGAGGAACATACAAAGGCGCTGCCTCTCGCATTGGTTTAGCATGCACTACGTCATCCTTATCTGACTGGGAGGTGGATGAGTGGCCCCCTGCTGCAAACGAATCCGACTGCTTCTCCTCCTCCGTTTGTTGGCGTGCTTTCTCTCTAAGGGCCAGCACCTCGTCCCGCAAAGCAAACAACTGCCGAGCCGCCTCAGGAGCCTTAGGGGGAGAAAAAACACCATTACGTAATGCTCCGGCATCCGAAGACACTTCGTCAGGCTCAAGGACACTAGAATATTTTCGGAAAGCAGTAATTACTTCATCCGCGAAATGAGACAGAAAATACACCCTCTCTCTATCTTGCCACGACCCCCAAGTATGGAACAACTCCTCCTTAGACATCTTGCCCTTAAGTGCACGGAGGGAAAGTTTCCGAAGCTCAGCCATATGCTCGGCCGATAACATGGACCGTGTGTCTACCTTACCCGAGGCCGGGCCAGAATCTTGCGGCCGCGGAGCAGATGCGCCAACATAAGGGGGCGGAGAGCGATCTAGCAAATAAAAATCATCATCAGGATTATTAAGGACAGGATAAAGTGGCTGGCGAACAACATATTGACCCGAAACTTGGAGCCTACGCTCTTTCTCTTGTCTGTCCGCCTGCTCTTTGTCCTCCCGACGCTTCGCTTCCTGTGCTCGCACATGATCATTCTTTCGTTGGTCTTTATCATACAGCGCTTTCTCACGCTTCTCTCGCTCACGCACTTCCTTCACCCATAATCGCACACACTCAAACATATCCTGACGAGCACGTCGCTTACACATACACTGTTCCACATACTCAATCTTACGTATATCAAACGATCCATACAAAGGCCATCGCAACTCAGGATCCTTCTTTGTGTATTTCCTCCATACTGTGCTGTACATTATGGAAGAAAGACCATGGAGTCCAAACTTCGGTCAACATAACGGAGAAAACATGATCTAAAGGGAAAGCATTAATGTCGTCAGTAAATGCTTAATCACATTGCTGCTCTAATTACAACAGCCACTTCCACAGCAAAGTCTTTAAGCATAGGACTAGCACAGTGCTGTCCACCCGGAGCTGTAAAATGAGAAAAGCTATTTACCACTACAGGCACAGTATTACAGCTTTGAATTGGTCGAATACCAACCAAGCCAACCTGAAATAGGTAAAAGCACCCCCTGACACAGATTTCTGCTCTACTTAGAGCTCTTTAGAGAGGTATATCTTTGTCCAGACACAAGGGAGCACCCAGTATAAGTCAATACAATACCCTTTCAGGCATAGAGTGACGCATAAAGTATGCAAAAAAGAAGCAGAGAACTCTGGTAGTTCTCATGTTTAGGTGGAAATCAGCTCCTGTATAGAGCATTCTCAGCTCCAGCGACACTCTAGATCTGCTCACCTCAAATGTCTGCTGTTCTATCAAAGTCTTTAAGCATAGGATTAGCACAGTGCCAACCACGCTGAGATAGAAAGTGACAAAGTATTTTGCCATTTCTACAGCAAAGTCTTTAAGCATAGGACTAGCACAGTGCTGTCCATGCTGAGCCGTAAAATGAGAAAAAGCCATTTACCACTCCAGGCACATTAGTACAGTTTTGAATTGGTCCCGTACCAACCAAGCCAACCTGAAATTAGTAAAAGCAATCCCTAACACAGTGTTTCGCTCTACTTAGAGCTCTTCAGAGAGGTATACCTTTGTCCAGACACAAGGGAGCACCCAGTATAAGTCAAAACAATACCCTTTTAGGCTTAGAGTGATGAATACATTATGCAAAAAAAAGCAGAGAACTCTGGTAGTTCTCAAGTTTAGGTGGAAAGCAGCTCCTGTATAAAGCACTCTCAACTCCAGCGACACTCTAGATCTGCTCACCTCAAATATCTGCTTTTCTATCAAAGTCTTTAAGCATAGGATTAGCACAGTGCCATCCACACTGAGATAGAAAGTGACAAAGTATTTTGCCACTTCCACAGCAAAGTCTTTAAGCATCCGACTAGCACAATGCTGTCCATCCAGAGCTGTAAAATGAGAAAAGCCATTTACCACTACAGGCACAGTATTACAGCCTTGAATTGGTCGAATACCAACCAAGCCAACCTGAAATATGTAAAAGCACCCCCTGACACAGATTTCTGCTCTACTTAGAGCTCTTCAGAGAGGTATACCTTTGTCCAGATACAAGGGAGCACCCAGTATGAGTCAAAACAACACCCTTTCAGGCTTAGAGTGATGCATACATTATGCAAAAAAGAAGCAGAGAACTCTGGTAGTTCTCAAGTTTAGGTGGAAAGCAGCTCCTGTATAGAGCACTCTCAGCTCCAGCGACACTCTAGATCTGCTCACCTCAAATGTCTGCTGTGTTATCAAAGTCTTTAAGCATAGGATTAGCACAGTGCCAACCACGCTGAGATAGAAAGTGACAAAGTATTTTGCCATTTCTACAGCAAAGTCTTTAAGCATAGGACTAGCACAGTGCTGTCCACCCGGAGCTGTAAAATGAGAAAAGCTATTTACCACTACAGGCACACAGTATTACAGCTTTGAATTGGTCGAATACCAACCAAGCCAACCTGAAATAGGTAAAAGCACCCCCTGACACAGATTTCTGCTCTACTTAGAGCTCTTTAGAGAGGTATACCTTTATCCAGACACAAGGGAGCACCCAGTATAAGTCAATACAATACCCTTTCAGGCATAGAGTGACGCATAAAGTATGCAAAAAAGAAGCAGAGAACTCTGGTAGTTCTCATGTTTAGGTGGAAATCAGCTCCTGTATAGAGCACTCTCAGCTTCAGCGACACTCTAGATCTGCTCACCTCAAATGTCTGCTGTTCTATCAAAGTCTTTAAGCATAGGATTAGCACAGTGCCAACCAAGCTGAGATAGAAAGTGACAAAGCATTTTGCCATTTCTACAGCAAAGTCTTTAAGCATAGGACTAGCACAGTGCTGTCCACCCGGAGCTGTAAAATGAGAAAAGCCATTTACCACTACAGGCACAGTATTACAGCTTTGAATTGGTCGAATACCAACCAAGCCAACCTGAAATAGGTAAAAGCACCCCCTGACACAGATTTCTGCTCTACTTAGAGCTCTTCAGAGAGGTATACCTTTGTCCAGACACAAGGGTGCACCCAGTATAAGTCAAAACAATACCCTTTCAGGCTTAGAGTGATGCATACATTATGCAAAAAAGATGCAGAGAACTCTGGTAGTTCTCAAGTTGAGGTGGAAAGCAGCTCCTGTATAGAGCACTCTCAGCTCCAGCGACACTCTAGATCTGCTCACCTCAAATGTCTGCTGTTCTATCAAAGTCTTTAAGCATAGGATTAGCACAGTGCCAACCACGCTGAGATAGAAAGTGACAAAGCATTTTGCCATTTCTACAGCAAAGTCTTTAAGCATAGGACTAGCACAGTGCTGTCCACCCGGAGCTGTAAAATGAGAAAAGCCATTTACCACTACAGGCACAGTATTACAGCTTTGAATTGGTCGAATACCAACCAAGCCAACTTGAAATAGGTAAAAGCATCCCCTGACACAGATTTCTGCTCTACTTAGAGCTCTTCAGAGAGGTATAGCTTTGTCCAGACACAAGGGAGCTCCCAGTATGAGTCAAAACGATACCCTTTCAGGCATAGAGTGACGCATAAATTATGCAAAAAAGAAGCAGAGAACTCTTGGTAGTTCTCAAGTTTAGGTCAAAAGCAGCTCCTGTATAGAGCACTCTCAACACCAGTGACACTCTAGATCTGCTCACCTCAAATGTCTGCTTTTCTATCAAAGTCTTTAAGCATAGGATTAGCACAGTGCCTTCCACGCCGAGATAGAAAGGGACAAAGTATTTTGCCATTTCTACAGCAAAGTCTTTAAGCATAGGACTATCACAGTGCTGTCCACGCCGAGCTGTAAAATGACAAAAGCCATTTACCACTCCAGGCACAGTATTACAGCTTTACATTTGGTCAAATACCAACCAAGCCAACCTGAAATGAGTAAAAGCAACCCCTGACACAGTGTTTCTCTCTACTTAGAGCTCTTCAGAGAGGTATAGCTTTGTCCAGACACAAGGGAACACCCAGTATGAGTCAAAACAATACCCTTTCAGGCATAGAGTGACGCATAAATTATGCAAAAAAAAGCAGAGAGCTCTGGGTAGTTCTCAAGTTTAGGTGTATGCAATACAGATTCTTGCCTAGAAAACTGCCACACATATGCAGACAGCGGGCTCAGAAAGGATTATTTTTTATCAAAATATCATGGTGGGTACAGCAAGGGGGTACCCAATAAAGGTGATCAGAGCCTCTATGTACAAGGTAGCACTCACTGACAGGGATAGCCTTCTGACACCTAAAGCGAAGAGAGAGGGCAACAGGGAGGTGAGGCTTATCTCCACTTTCAACTGTGAATCACAGCCATTCACAAGATTATTAAGAAACATTGGCACCTGGTGAGGTCTGATCTGTCCATCAGAAAATTGGTCAGCCCTAGTCCCCATATCACTTATCGAAAGTGCAGTTCGCTCAAAGATATGCTGGTGCATAGCCATCTGAACCAAGAGAGGGGAGCCTCTGGATCCTGATTGAAAGAACTTCCGGGTTTCTATAAGTGTGGTAAATGAAAAGTGTTTATTGCTTATTATTGGTAATAGCACCAATGTGAATATGTATTCTTTACCTATTGGCAGGAAAGCAAACATACAGAAATTCATGAACTGCAACAGTGAGTATGTGGTGTATGTCTTGGTGTGTGGGTGTGGCTTATGCTATGTAGGGACTACCATCTTCCCGGTGAAGAAAAGGATATTAGAGCATGTGCGTGCCATTAAGAACAATGATGTGGGCTATGATATTGCCAAACATTGCAACCAGATACAAGGGCCAAGCAAAGATGATTTTTCTAAAATCTCATTTTTTGGAATTGACAGGATTCCAGTGCAGTCAACAGTGGGAGACAGAGAGCGAGCTCTGAGGAAACTGGAATCGGTAAACATAATTTGACTCAGCAGAATATAACGTGGTGGCCTCAAGCAGGATGAGGAACTCCATGTACATTTAGGATAGCCCTTCCATGCTACCTATAGGATTGGAGCTGTTTTCAATACTTTTGACATGGTATTATGGCCAAGATTGAAAAGGTTTTGTAGGCGAGCTGTACCTTGAGGATTGGTTTACGTTGAATAGTGTTATTTTTTCTTCTGTTTTCTTCTGTATTACAATTTCTTTTTTTTTCTTTTTTCATTGTAATTTACGTTTCTCCTTTTTTTCACATTAAATATTTTTGGAACAATATTGTGAGTTGGCAATTCTTGATGGAATGTTTGTGGATGAGGTTGTGCCACTGGCTAGAATGTAATTACAATCCTGATTTTGTCACTGGATAAGGAATGGGGTATTAAATTAAATGAGCATACACAGTTTTATTACGAATTGAGTGTATTTCACTTTGATACCGCACAGGCCGATAATTGTGAATATGGTTGTGTCCGTGTAGCTCTTTGAATATATATTATCCCTGCTACACAGAGCGGGGGTATTTGACCAAATGTGAATAGTGCACACGTGCTTTTGTGAGAAAATCAATTTCTGAAAATGAAGAAAGGAATGAAAAGGACACAATGGGGTCGATTCCGATCCGTGTAAAATATTCCCCGTACGAATCGTATCCGTTTTTTTTTACGTGCGAATCGTACAAGTCCTGTACAAACTTGCAAGTATGATTCGTATGTAAAAAAAACTCCATACGAATCGCATTGGGAAAATTCCCCGACACGTCCTCGGGTCGGAAAAAGTGTCCGACACGTACCCGGAAAGTTTTACCTACGAATCGGGAAACCGAAGTCCGAACGCGCAAGTACGATCAGTCCCGTCCGTCCGAATGCACAACCGTATGGTAAAAACACCGTACGGAGCGAACCGCTATAGCAACCATGGAGACGTCCAAACATGTGCCCGCATACGCGCCGAACACCCCCCCAGCCCTCCCCCGCGGATGTACGCGCCGGACCCCCAGCCCCCGCGGATGTACGCGCCGGACCCCCAGCCCCCCGTGGATGGACGCGCCGGACCCCCAGCCCCCCGCGGACGGACGCGCCGGACCCCCAGCCCCCCGCGGATGTACATTGCGGACCCCCCGCGGATGTACGGTGCGGACCCCCACCCCTGTATGTACGTTGCGGACCCCCACCTGTGTATGTACGGTGCGGACCCCCACCCGTGTATGTACGGTGCGGACCCCCACCCATGTATGTACGGTGCAGAACCCCACCCGTGTATGTACGGTGCGGACCCCCAGCGCTACGCGCTGGGGGTCCGCACCGTACATACGGGGGTGGGGGTCTGCCCTGTACATACACGGGTGGGGGTCCGCACCGTACATACACGGGTGGGGGTCCGGCGTGTCTGTCTGTGGGGGGCTGGGGGTCCGGCGTGTACATCCGCGGGGGGCTGGGGGTCCAGCGCGTACATCCGCAGGGGGGCTGGGGGTCCGGCGCGTACATCCGCAGGGGGGCTGGGGGTCCGGCGCGTCCGTCCGCGGGGAGCTGGGGGTCCAGCGCGGCCATCTGCGGGGGGGCTGGGGGTCCGGCGCGTCCATCCGCGGGGGGGCTGGGGGTCCGGCGCGTACATCCACGGGATGCTGGGGGTCCGGCGCGTCCATCCACGGGGGGGCTGGGGGTCCAGCGCGCACATCTGCGGGGGGCTGGGGGTCCGGCGTGTCCGTCCACGGGGGGGCTGGGGGTCCGGCGCGTCCATCCGTGGGGGGCTGGGGGTCCGGCGCGTACATACAGGGGGATGGGGGGGTGTTCGGCACGTACCGGGTCCCCTTTTCCTCACGCTTCACGGCATACTTAGCTTTTCCGGCACTTTTTGGGTGCTGTAAAAATAATGCCGTCCGGAGTGCTGTCAGTAGGAATCGTACTTGCCGGTACGTAAAAGGCTGCCTAACTCCGTCCGCATGTCGCGTATGCGCTGTCCCGGATCACATTCGGATGTATTTTTGTGTCGGTCGGTGTTTTGTACGATTCGTACGGAAATTGTGTTTCCGTACGAATCGTACTTGCATGTTCGTATGGTGTTTTTACCGGGTTCGAGTCGGACGGAGAAAACGCTCCGTCCGACGATTCTTACCCGGTTTCTCCAGGATCGGAATCGGCCCCAATGTGTTTAATATAATTTGTGCACTGTGAAGGAAACTGCTCTTTTCTGTGTGTTTGTGAAAATGCCTAAATCAGTCTGTTTTCCTTTTTGTTTGTATCACACCTTCTTTGGAGAAGCTCCCACAAGTCTGTTTTGCTTGTTTACTTTTGTTACTGACCTCTGTTTGTAGAAAATAGGGCACTTTCACTACTGATGTTGTGGCTTTGACAAAGACTGTACATGTCGAAACGCGTCAGCCAAATACATTTATTTTGAAAATCTTCGGGAGTGCCGGCATTTTCTTGTGCTGCAGCGCGAGTACTATTGCAGTAATATAATAATATTTAAGGAAAGGTAACATACACAAGAGAGTTGAGGCACATTATCTCCTCAAATACTTAAAATGGTAAATTTTCCCTGGAAAGCACTAGATGTACCATGGCCTAATAACCTATGATTGGCATTGGATTAAGCAAATTTAGAGTACTAGGTAGCTGCACTGAGTAATGTCCTTTGATATGTGTTAGACCAAGCATCAAGTTTACACTACGATTTTTGCACTTTCTGATCATGAATATCAGATTAAGGGATGTGCGACCCTATTTTGCATGCACAAACGGGTTTGTGACCTGTTTGCACATGCAAAATCTAATAGGGCCATGTACAATCCCTATTTAGCGAGTGGCATTTTTTTTGCGACTCGCTAAATAGGAATTGCGAGTCGCTATTAGGAAGGGGAGTTCCAAGGGCGTCCCTTCCTAATAGCAAATAAGGGGCCTATGTAAGAATGTTTTGTGACCCCTTCCCCTTTGCGAATGCAGATGAAAATATTTTTTAGGGGAAGGCACTACCTGCCTTTAAAAAAAGAAATGAAAACGGTTCATTTTTCTTTTTTGAAATGCATCCCGTATTCCTCTAAGGAAAACGGGCTGATTTAAAAAAAAAAAAAGCTTTATTTAAAAGCAATCCCAGACATGGAGGTCTGCTGAGCACAGGCCACCATACCTGGGAGGGCCGCGAATTGCGAGTACCTCATTAATAAGCACGAGGCATGCAATTTGCAACCCCATTAGGAATCGCTAACAGTGTCTCAGACACTGTTGTACATGGCATTTAGTGACTCGCAAATTGTGACTCGAAATTGAGCGCTAAATTACATGGTCGTACATCTGACCCCAAATATTGAGTTTACTTTGTGATTTTTGCACTTCTTTGCGAATTTGCACTCTTACATATATTAAGCTTATACTTTGATCTTTTCTGAAGCAATTAATTGTGAATTTGCACAAAATGGACAGTACTCCAGAAAAATACATTGAACATATGTGTTATTCTAGTTCTGCTTATCATTGTCAGGTCATTTTAAAGGGCATTGGCACGTTAATAGAATTAAATATGAGGCACACTGTCATTAGTGAGGATCTGGTAGATACTGCAGTGTGAGTAGGAGCAAAATGCACGTCACTTTATCAAAATCAGGCACTTTAATGAAATCTGCTGAATTTATTATGTATGCAAGGAAGTGAATGGTATGTACTGGGGGCCTCATTTACAATATTTTGATACACTGCAGCGCAGCAAGCCTTTCTGCTGCGCTGACATGCATCAAAAGATAAGGGCAGGAATACGCCCTATCTACAACATATGGCGCATTCCTGTCCTTTTCCCCAGCGCTGGCACACAATGGGCTGCCAGCACCAACACAGTCACCCTTGCGCCATGGTGCAAGGGTTTCTACATTGTAGGGATGATTGTTTTTGTACAGGAAGGGGTACATTACTGCACAAAATCAATCACCGGAGGTGTTTTCCTCTTTCTATGTGTGCTAAAGAAAGCACACATAGTGAGAGTGCTAAACAAAAAATGGAGGCCTGTGACTGGTGGAGAGGCCCACTTTTCCCATGAGCCTTCATATTCTCACAAGAGCAAGAGGCAACTGTGTGTCCTGCTAAAGGAGCGCGCTCTGAATGGATGGTTGTTTGAATGTGAGCAATGAAATGTCCACCATTACTGTTTTCTGTGAAAAATTGGAGGTGTTGTGGAAATGAAGTAAAAAAGCTATATAAGTGGGCAGCAGAAAGGCATGCTGCCTCCCTAGGTGTAGAGGAGGTGTCTAAGGGAAAAGTACTGTGAGGAAAATAAATGTGTATTATTTGTGAATCATTTTTACGATCTCACAGGACTCTTGTGGGATCATGAATAGTAAAAAGGTGTAGAGGAGTTCCCAATACACTCTATTATTAAGGAAGGCATATTGTGGTGCTTGTAGTTGAAAGGAAGTATGTGAGAGATAAGTATTGTGATGATTAGAATTTTAATTATTTTTTGTTTGTTTAAGTTACAATACTTTCCATGCTACTACTGAGTGTTAGTATTTCTAACATATTTTGTGAGTGTCTGTGTGACTATGTGGATCTGTGTGTGGATGAGTGTCTGAGTAACAGTATGGGTGTGTGAGTGGCTGTATGGGTGCTTATACAATTACTTACCCGATGAACCTGCAGTTGGTGCAGGGGAAATGGCCTACTATGTTAGGGAGCCCACAGGCATTAGGAACAGTGTTTGATGTAGTGGTTTGCTGTTGGGGGCGTGTGGACACCAGGCTGTCTCTAAGACTTCTTGCTCTCCTGTAGGAAAATAGAGGTTTTTCCCATTGTAAGTTCCCACTTGTGAGTATTCTCCAGTTAGTTTGAATGATTCTTGTTACTTTGTTGGAGATGGAATTATGTGTCATCACACATGTGAGTGGTATTGTAGGTGTTGGTTTCTGAGTTTGTTCCAACAAGCCTTCGCGATTCTGATTCCTGGCTCGTTTGTGTGCTTTTTTGATTACGCTCTCTGGATATCCACAGGTTTTTAACTTGGTGGTCAAGGAGTTAGCCTGGTTTTTATACTCATTGATATTGCTGCAATTTCGGCTCAGTCTTAAATGTTGCCCATATAGCAGATTCTCATGCAAAGGGTCTAGGATGGAAGCTCACAAAGCGTAAGAGGGAGTTTTTAGCAGTGGGCTTGAAATGTGTTTTAGTCGAAAGGCCTCCTCTTTCTGCACTGATATCCAGGTCAAGGAAAGTGATGCTGTCTCTACTCACGTTGTGAGTGAACTTAAGGTTAGGGTCCTGTTCATTTACCCAGATTAGGAATTCTTGTAATCTGGTCTCCGTACGCTCCCATATAAGGATAACATTATCGATGTATCTCTTATAGAATTTTATGTTATTAAAAAATAGCGAGGTGGGGTTCAAAAGGTGGATTATTTCAAAATTATATACATAAAGGCCTGCCACACTGGGGGCAAATGTGCTGCCCATTGAAGTGCCGTATATCTGTAAGAAGAGGTCCCCTTCAAATTCAAAATAGTTGTCTTTCAAAGCTAGTTCAGCACATTGCAAGACAAATGACTTAGGGGTGTTGTAATCCAAGTGGATGGAGTCAAGTGAGGAACATAGAACTTGTAAGGTGTCATCTTGCGGAAGGCTAGTATAAAAGCTTTCTATGTCCAAGCTGACCAAGAGTGAAGTGTCAGGATTGAAGCTCAGGGTGTTGAGGTGGCCCAATAAGTCATTTGTATCTTTCAGGTAAATTGGTGTTGTTTGTACTATTGGTTGTAAATAGTAATCACAAAAGTGGGCAAGAGGTTTCAGTAATGAACCAATGCCCGAAGCACCCAGGTGGGGGTGTTTTGTTCTTATGAATCTTTGGAATGGTTTAAAAGTATGGAATGTTGACACTGCCAGAGGTCAGAAACTGGGCTTCATGTTTGCTGATTTCTCTTTTGGATTCTGCATCTTCAACAAGTGTTTGTACTCTGGTTCTAAGGTCGTTACTGGGATCATGTTCCAGTCGTCTGTAGTTTTTGGCATCCTTAAGTAGTCTTATGCATTTGTTTCAGTAGACATCTTTATCTTGGAGCACAATCCCATCTCCCTTGTCCGCCGGTTTTATTATGCTCCGATCATTAGCTTTGAGACTGATAATGGCCGCAAATTCGGTGCCACTGGTATTTTTGAACTGGTTCTTCCTTGGTGTCTTCAATTTCTTTGTGGATAGCTTGCTCGATACCAAAGAGCTCTACTGGTGTGGTGTGGTGTGAAGTGGGGGATTGAAAGTGGATTTTAGCTTCAGATTCATGTCACCTTTGTGGTCATTTGGTTCCTGTGATGATGGTTGGTTTTCAAAGAAGGTTTTTAATTTGAGTTTGCGTAAAAACTCAGCCAACTCACAGTGCAATTTGAATTTATCAAGTCTTGCAGCGGGGGCGAAACCTAGGCCTTTGTTGAGGACTGTCTCTTCGCCTCAGCCAAGATGTGTGATGACAGGTTAGTGACTAGAGCCTGTGTGTGCTGGTTCAGACATTAATTTGGAACGGATAATGTTTAATAACAGGGCTCAAATTGAGGAGTGTTTGAAGAGTATCATTAATCCAAATGGTATGCTTGCAGCCTTTGCTGATATTGTTGAGACAATAAATGTAGCATTACAGGGGGGTAAAAGATTAACATCCCAAAGACCTTTCAAATGGTTTGACAGCAGCTGTGCACAGACACACAGTCACCTCATAATGGCCCAGAGGCAAAAGCCCAGAGACAACACAAGGGTAAGAGCCTGTCACTATCTATATAAAAAAGCACTTTTGAGTCACAAGATGACTATGAGACAGAAGGCCTGGGAGAAACTCTGTGAAGCCAGAGTAAACAATGATGCCAGTCTATTTTGGAAGACAATTAATGCCCCTTTTTTCAGGAGAGTCATAAGAGCATCATTGATGTTGTTATTACCCCAATGAAATGGGTTGATCATTTCTCCATAGTATATAGAAGTGAGGGGGGTTTACCAGCCTCCAGGGTTTGGGGGCGATTACCCAGACTTAAATGTGGGATACTTGGCACCAGCTACTTACGAGGAAGTCACTAAAGCCCTAAATCAAACTACCACAAATAAAGCATTGGGACCAGACCGTTTTCTGGCTGATCTCTTCCTGACTAACCCTGATCTCTGGATTCCAGTGTTAACCAATATTTTTGGTAGTGTAGCATATTTGGGTCCACTTAAATCCTAGACTAATGTTATAATAGTGCCCATTTTTATGAAAGAAGATAGGCCGGATCCTAAGTGCTACCACCCAATTTTGTTGATTGACTGCATGTGTAAGAAAATGGGAAGGGTTATATTGGGTTATCTAGAAACCTGGGTAGATGAGAGAGGGAAGTTCTCTGATATCCGATATGGTTTCAAAAGAGGCCTGAGCACCGTCGAGCAGTGCCTTAATCTTCACTTGCTTATAAGCAAGTACACATTAGTGAAGAATGGATCCCTCTATCTAGGTTTAATGGATTTAACATCCACCTTTGATTTGGTGGCTAGAGGGAAACTTTGGTTAAAAATGTTAGACATGGGTATAGATGCCCCCGGGTCCATTTTTTAGGGCAGATGCATCACGATATAGGTGGTAGAGTCAGATATGGAGCTGATGGCGAACTCTCCTCCCCTATTAAAATGAATTGTGGATTTTGCCAAGGCTATGTGTTAGCACCTTTTCTATTTTTCATTAATATTAATGATTTGGAGACATTTCTTGAACAGCGGCAGGTTGACATCCCGAGGGTGGGTCCCAGAAACCTGCCTGTCTTGCTCTATTCCGACAACTGTGTCTTGAAGTCCAGAACTGGTGTGGGTCTGCAAATGCTTTAAGTAGATTTAATGATTTAATACGTGATCTTGGATTAAAGACTAAAATTATTAAGTTCTACGTTATGGTGGCTGGGAACCCACCTTGCACCCGAAAATATTGTTTTATTAATAGTGATAAACTGTTTTATATCCGAAACTTTTCGTATTTAGGTATACCTTTCGACCTGAAAGGTACATAAGGCCAACTTGTGGACACTAGGAAAAGCTGTTATGATCGAAATGTGGAGGCACTATTTAGGTTTGCAAAGAAGCTGGGTCCTTGACCTATAGATTCACTAATCAACATATTTAAGGCCTACTCATGCCCTGTTATTTTATATGGGGCAGGAGTGCGGGGCATCTGCAATTCATCAGACTTACACGCAGCAGAAAATTATTTTCTTCAATGTCTTTTGGCGGTTCCTAAGAGTTTGCCAATTATGCTAAGCCACACGGAATTAGGCTTAACTCTTGTGATTCATCATTTAAAAATTGCTCCAAAAATGCTGTGGCACTCTTTGTGGGTCAAAGAAGCGCCTTCACTTAATCATGCAATAATATTAGATTGTATGAGGTTAGATCATACGCAGAAATTCCCATGGCTCAGTTACATTAAAATACAGCTAACACAAGTAGGGAGAGTGGATTGCTTCAGTAACTCGCAATCGACTGTCAAAATCCCAAAACGTCAGCTAAAAAAGGATTTGTTATCTATGTTAAAACTGAATAATGAGCGCATAGAGGTGGGCATGAAGAGAGAGGAGGAATACCTTCCGTTGGTTTGCACTGAATGTATAGAACCATACTTACTGCTCCCTTTTAGTTATCCAGAAAGGTTTCATCTTGTTAGATTAAGGTTTAGCACACCTGTTAGTCTCTTATCCTCGAAAGGCATATTGTGATTCTGAGCTTTATCTATGTCCTTGTGACTCTGTGTCACAACAGAACACAGTGCATTTTTTTTTTGTCAGCTATATTTTAAACGGCAGTGAGATTTTATTATCTCATTATTAAGGGCCGTGAATATCAGGAAATGCAGGCTGGCCCTGTATCACCCACAGCTTTTGAAACTAGAATAAATATGTTAAATGGTTTACAAATGTATCTCCTCTGCAGTTCATTTACGTGAGGTAGTAGGGAAATTATTAACTTTTTATTCTGTTTGGTGATGAAACGTATATAGTCTACACAATGCACTTTATGCGCTAGTTTGATATATTTTTACGAATTTATATGTTGTTTATTGATCTATGGTGACTCCTGAAAGGTCTAATGGGATTTATACATATTGTATTCTGCTTATTCTGCATGGATTATACTGAGACACACTGTTCTTTGGCACGTGGGCATTTTGTCCGTTGACATTTTGTAATATTACTGTGAATTGTTTTTAACTACATACAGTGATTATTTGTTATTTTATTTGTATGTTTAATGTACTCTTTTATGGTTATGGAAAATAACTGAGGGGCATATTTACAAGGGTCATATCTCCGCTTTTTTGGCTTTTAAAGCCAAAAAAGCGGAGATAAAAATATCGCCCTATTTACAAGAGGGTGATAACATGCATTAGCGCATGTTAGCACCCTTTTACCCGACGCCTCCCTTGCGGGCGTCACTGGGCAGTACAACCTTGTAAATTTCGCTGATGTACACATCGCGATATTTACAAGGCTGCCCACGCATTTTAGCAAAAAAACTCCAAAAACTAACGTCTGCTACAATGCAGACTTAACTATACTTACCATTGGAGGTGGATTATGCTGATACGACCACAGGGTCGTATCAGCAAGGTTATCACAGTTTTCCATGGAACATCGCTAGAAAACCAGCGATGTTCCATGGAAAACATCGCTATTGCTGGGAAAATATCTCCATTGCGCTGTGCGTTAATGCAACACTAGCATGGCAATAATTTCCTGCGATAGCCAGAGATAACATTTTTCTCGCTAAGAGTGGCCAGTGATAATTATCGCTGCCGCTTGTTAATTGCCCCTGAATAAATAATATTTGACTGGCTGACAGAGTTTATCAACATTCGGAACAATCTCTTGAGTTATCAGTCAACAACATTGTTATCATTGTCAAAATAACCAAACTTTTATTTTGTATCCAAAAGTGACAAAATTTACAAATAAAACATATTTTTACTGATTCATAGCACATCAAGGCTTGCTTCATTGCATATATTGTATTGAATTTATTGTAGGCAATATTCCTTGTTTGAAAGTTTTATGTACACTGAAGTATTTCATAGGATGTAAATCACTGTGTCTATCATTTTAGGTAGTAGATAGTATCAAATGACTACAATCAAGTCATGTTTTGCAGCCAAGATCCGGTTCTTCTATTCTGTTATAAAATGAGTACAGAAAACTCTTCAAGTCATACAATAAACCTTGACTCCTTTCCTATTTTCCATCAGAATACGAGATGGAAATTTCAAACGGCAGATTTTTATTGACAGGAATATGTACCTTAACATAATATTTTTTGTGCTTTTGTCATCCAAATTAGCAATCTTAATCATTAAACCGCAGAAATAATCATTCCTAAATGTATCCCTTTCTTTGAGTACTTAGCCCGTTTTATTCCCAGTACAACAGTCCTACCACTGATTGAAATTGAAATAAAAACTTAGCTGAACTCTGTCATCATATAAGGTTCAAATCGTGCTGAATATTTATGATAATTATTTTTGTTGCATAGATTTTTAACTGAATACCATATTCTCAAAACTCAAATTATGGTTTAAGATCTAAGCGTATTTCTTTCTAATTAATGTTATGAAAATGATTGGAGTTTGCTCACAGATTACTGGAACTGGCTGCATCACTTACACTACTTTTATCACAGTGTTGTAACACGTCCTTCAAATCCCTGAGTTGTTTCGGATATCATTTTGTCTTCTGCTATAAAGATTGGTAAATGTTCATATAAGGTAAAACAATAACATGTATGTGAATGGAGGATTCTGTTGAGGATTCTGCTCAACACTATGCTCGTAACAAGGCTTCCACAGAAGTCTAATTTCGAGCCTGTCAATTACTGATGAGATAGAGTTCAAGAGGGTATCACCCTAAATAGGAGCTTCAACGTTGTCTCTTCAACATGAAAATTATTTCTCTTAAATGAATTGACATTTCTACTATTTTCAATAGTAACAACATACTTTTATGAATGGACACTAGTACAAAAATTTGGGGTCTAGGAAATGATTATTACTTTTGATTGTTTGTAATTTTGTATGTGTTATATATGTTTGGAGTATGCATATTTTTCTTGATGTCTATCTAATATTGGCCGAAAAAAAGCAAAAAGATCATTGGTATCAACCAGATATGAAATAAGAAATAAAGTATGGTTTTGACCTGGAATGAATTATAAATGTGATTTATTAAAAAATACGATTGAAGCCGATGGGATTAAGATCCTATGCATAGGAGTAATTAAATGTACTCTAGTGTAGTTATTTTCGATATACGTTCCTCCATATCATATTGTCTTTTGAACATGTTTACAGCCCAGAAAGTGGAGGATGATTTGGGCAAAACCCCTTATGTAATGATGAGATTTCTACTATTTTATCAGGACTTAAACTCATGTATAGATTCCAAGACACCATATGTGCAGGTAGAGTAGTTGCTGTTTATTAAGACCTGTGATTCCACGTAGTTCCCTAATATATTGGTATGTGAATCGAGGTGCAGATTTTCCAAATTAAATGTATTCTTTTCTGAATATTGATATTATTTATAGAAGAATGATCTGCAATTCAGTTTCCGCATTGCTCACGGTCAACTATTCTAAGGGTATCAGTGCACCAAGTCTCACAACTTAACTTTATCAGTGCCTTTATTTCCCATTTGTTACAACAAAATGCATAGCTGCGGGTGACTTTGCATGACGGTTTTAATAGCAGTCATTCGTTTTTTTAATAATTTCTTTTATAAGGCTTTTTAGTGGACCCTACGTATTGTTTTTCACATACACAAACATGAACACAAAAAACTTTGCGCTGCAATTCATAAATTCTTTATTTCAAATGTTCTAATGTTATTTTACGAGTAATGCATCAGTAGCATCTTTTGGGATTATTTCATATCCGACTTTTAGTATTACTGGGACTGAGTATGCTTTTTTGCTCTCCCAAAAATAGTTTTACATTTCTTGGATAGGAAGGGGGCTAGATCTTTATCAACTTTAAACACATCCAAATGTTTTTTTTTAAAAAAAACATACATTTTGCCATTTTCCTAAAGAATTTAGGACCACATGAACAAAGCAAAAGAGATTTAAAAATGTGTCACAAACCAGTAAGTGAGTGCTACAATTATATTTACTTATATACAAAACCTTTCATAAGTAGGAATTTTAGAAATCGCTAAAAACAACTCTTTTATGGGATTTCTTAAAAAAAATGTACACTTTGCAAGTCATTACTACTACCTTCAAGGCATTCCCACATTTTGAATGCGTACAAAAACAGTCAAATAACAAATGCAAAGTACCTTACAGTGGTAAAAGGTGGTAAACAGTTTGCAGGAATAAAAGAACAACTGAAATTCACCCCAAGCATCCACAGTTACAGCACTCTACTCGATGGTGGTCATGAGGTGTACGCTAAGAGTCTACAATGGAGGAGAATATGTGAGCAAAATTTTCAAGTAGCAAGTTACTTTACTGAATCAAAGAGATGAGGGTGTATATGATAAATATAGACTCAGAAAGGCTGTCATTTTGAATGTAATTAATGACTTAGAACCAGTGCTTGCACGACCCTCTGGACAAAGTCAAGCCATCCTCATGCATGCGATACCAAAGGGGATGATGGACGGAGCGTTTGAGCAAATCTAACACTCACCCCCAGTCAACTGATCAGGGTTTAATCCATCATTCTTTAGCTCGCTCCACCACCCCAGTTCAGACATGGCGATATGAAAATCAGTCTGACCCTGTTCCTCATGGGAACAGACCAGCCCGAGTACAGTCCAGGGAAGACATGGCTTGGGAGTTCGGGCTGGACTGTTCCCATGAGGCACAGGGTCAGACTGATTTGCATATGGCCATGTCTGAACTGGGGTGGTGGAGTGAGCTAAAGAATGATGATAGATTAAACCCAGATCAGTTGACTGGGGGTGAGTGTTTGATTTGCTCAAACGCTCCGCCCATCATCCCCTTTGGTATCGCTTTGTTCGCCCTAAGTTGGCAGGGTATGCCCAGACGTGGGTCTCTTGCTCACTTTGCCACTGGATTCAAGATAGCCTGGCTGATGAGGGTTATGAACCGGAAAACGGTCCCAGGATGCTTGTTTCCGGTCCAGGGAAGACATGGCGTGGCAGTTCGGGGTGGACTGTTCCCATGAGGCACAGGGTCAGACTGATTTGCATATGGCCATGTCTGAACTGGGGTGGTGGAGTGAGCTAAAGAATGATCATGGATTAAACCCAGATCAGTTGACTGGGGGTGAGTGTTTGATTTGCTCAAACACTCCGTCCATCATCCCCTTTGGTATCACTTTGTTCACCCTAAGTTGGCAGGGTATGCCCAGACGTGGGTCCCTTGCTCACTTTGCCACTGGATTCAATATAGCCTGGCCTATGAGGGTTATGAACCCGAAACCGGTCCCAGGATGCTTGTTTCCGGTCCAGGGATGACATGGCTTGGCAGTTCGGGCTGGACTGTTCCCATGAGGCACAAGGTTAGACTGATTTGCATGTGGCCATGTCTGAACTGGGGTGGTGGAGTGAGCTAAAGAATGATGATGGATTAAACCCAGATCAGTTGACTGGGGGTGAGTGTTTGATTTGCTCAAACGCTCTGTCCATCATCCCCTTTGGTATCGCTTTGTTTGCCCTAAGTTGGCAGGGTATGCCCAGACGTGGGTCCCTTGCTCACTTTGCCACTGGATTCAAGATAGCCTGGCTGATGAGGGTTATGAACCCGAAACCAGTGCCAGGATGCTTGTTTCCGGTCCAGGGAAGACATGGCTTGGCAGTTCGGGATGGACTGTTCCCATGAGGCACAGTGTCATACTCATTTGCATATGGCCATGTCTGAACTGGGGTGGTGGAGTGAGCTAAAGAATGATGTTAGATTAAACCCAGATCAGTTGACTGGGGGGAGTGTTTGATTTGCTCAAACGCTCCGTCCATCATCCCCTTTGGTATCGCTCGTTTGTTCACCCTAAGTTGGCAGAGTATGCCTAGACGTGGGTCCCTTGCTCACTTTGCCACTGGATTCAAGATTGCCTGGCTGATGAGGGTTATGAACCAGAAACCGGTCCCAGGATGCTTGTTTCCGGTCCAGGGAAGACATGGCTTGGCAGTTTGGGCTGGACTGTTCCCATGAGGCACAGGGTCAGACTGATTTGCATATGGCCATGTCTGAACTGGGGTGGTGGAGTGAGCTAAAGAATGATGATGGATTAAACCCAGATCAGTTGACTGAGGGTGAGTGTTTGATTTGCTCAAACACTACGTCCATCATCCCCTTTGGTATCACTTTGTTCACTCTAAGTTGGCAGGGTATGCCCAGACGTGGGTCCCTTGCTCACTTTGCCACTGGATTCAAGATAGCCTGGCTGATGAGGGTTATGAACCCGAAACCGGTCCCAGTATGATTGTTTCCGGTCCAGGGATGACATGGCTTGGCAGTTCGGGCTGGACTGTTCCCATGAGGCACAGGGTCAGACTGATTTGCATATGGCCATGTCTGAACTGGGGAGGTGGAGTGAGCTAAAGAATGATGATGGATTAAACCTAGATCAGTTGACTGGGGGTGAGTGTTTGATTTGCTCAAATGCTCCGTCCATCATCCCCTTTGGTATCGCTTTGTTCGCCATAAGTTGGCAGGGTATGCCCAGACGTGGGTCCCTTGCTCACTTTGCCACTGGATTCAAGATAGCCTGGCTGATGAGGGTTATGAACCCGAAACCGGTCCCAGGATGCTTGTTTCCAGTCCAGATAAAACATGGCTTGGCAGTTCGGGCTGGACTGTTCCCATGAGGCACAGGGTCATACTCATTTGCATATGGCCATGTCTGAACTGGGGTGGTGGAGTGAGCTAAAGAAGGATGATGGATTAAACCCAGATCAGTTGACTGGGGGTGAGTGTTTGATTTGCTCAAACGCTCCGTCCATCATCTCCTTTGGTATCGCTTTGTTCGCCCTAAGGTGGCAGGGTATGCCCAGACGTGGGTCCCTTGCTCACTTTGCCACTGGATTCAAGAGTGCCTGGCGGATGAGGGTTATGAACCGGAAACCGGTCCCAGGATGCTTGTTTCTGGTCCAGGGAAGACATGGCTTGGCAGTTTGGGCTGGACTGTTCCCATGAGGCACAGGGTCAGACAGATTTGCATATGGCCACGTCTGAACTGGGGTGCTGGAGTGAGCTAAAGAATGATGATGGATTAAACCCAGATCAGTTGACTGGGGGTGAGTGTTTGATTTGCTCAAACACTCCGTCCATCATCCCCTTTGGTATCACTTTGTTCACTCTAAGTTGGCAGGGTATGCCCAGACGTGGGTCCCTTGCTCAATTTGCCACTGGATTCAAGATAGCCTGGCTGATGAGGGTTATGAACCTGAAACCGGTCCCAGGATGCTTGTTTCCGTCCAGGGAAGACATGGCTTGGCAGTTCGGGCTGGACTGTTCCCATGAGGCACAGGGTCAGACTGATTTGCATATGGCCATGTCTGAACTGGGGTGCTGGAGTGAGCTAAAGAATGATGATGGATTAAACCCAGATCAGTTGACTGGGGGTGAGTGTTTGATTTGCTCAAATGCTCCGTCCATCATCCCCTTTGGTATCGCTTTGTTCGCCCTAAGTTGGCAGGGTATGCCCAGACGTGGGTCCCTTGCTCACTTTGCCACTGGATTCAAGATAGCCTGGCTGATGAGGGTTATGAACCGGAAACCGGTCCCAGGATGCTTGTTTCTGGTCCAGGGAAGACATGGCTTGGCAGTTCGGGCTGGACTGTTCCCATGAGGCACAGAGTCAGACTGATTTGCATATGGCCATGTCTGAACTGGGGTGCTGGAGTGAGCCAAAGAATGATGATGGATTAAACCCAGATCAGTTGACTGGGGGTGAGTGTTTGATTTGCTCAAACGCTCCATCCATCATTCCCTTTGGTATCTCTTTGTTCGCCCTAAGTTGGCAGGGTATGCCCAGACGTGGGTCCCTTGCTCACTTTGCCACTAGATTCAAGATAGCCTGGCTGAGGAGGGTTATGAACCCGAAACCGGTCCCACGATGCTTATTTCCGGTCCAGGGAAGACATGGCTTGGCAGTTCAGGCAGGACTGTTCCCATGAGGCACAGGATCATACTCATTTGCATATGGCCATGTCTGAACTGGGGTGGTGGAGTGAGCTAAAGAATGATGTTAGATTAAACCCAGATCAGTTGACTGGGGGTGAGTGTTTGATTTGCTCAAACGCTCCGTCCATCATCCCCTTTGGTATCGCTATCCTCATGCATGGTCATGTTTTTCGCTCCCTACCTCTGCTTTCATCTGGCATTTACAAAAACACTGTAGCATATGCTGGTAGAAGTTCACAGAGTTCTCTGTCCAAGGCCTTTTGTCAATTTTGGATTAAATGCTTTCCAAATACCTCATTTTGATTGTAAAAACCATGTATAAGAATATATAACATTCTTTTACATAAGAGATATACTTGGGAGAAACAAAATCGGGTGTCATTATTGCAACCCCCTTTTTTCTTGTGTATAGTGAGTGCTCCACTATCAATGTGTGGTATAACCTTTACTAATGCTCTATTGCTGTTGCCATTTTGCCTACCTAATCGTTCCTGAAAATGTAAAGATCTTAGACACTTAGGTGAAATACTTGTAGCTAATCTCTCTAGCAGAGTGACCAGATAGTTTAACCTCTTCAGTGCCCCGCCCTTTCCACGCCCTGTGCCGGGCGTTTCATTAGCGGGCGGGGTTCATGACGAGATGGTCTCGTCATGGGCACAGCGCAACCCCGGCCCATGACGAGACCATCTCGTCATGGGCACTGAAGGGGTTAAGGTAAATATCAGAATTATGTTGTCTACGCCTATATGCTTTCCCCTCTTCCATAAATGTTTGGCAATGTGCTTGGACTGCATCTTCCATGCCTGAAATATTGTTGGCAAAAGTCTAAAAATCGCTATAACTTGCTTTCTGTAAACGTGTAACCATGTGTGACAAATCACACATGGCTCTGTGCTGTTCATTTAGCACGGTAGTCTCAAGATTTATAAAATGTTGGGCTAAATGCTCTGCATCTTCTTCAAATGAACTAATACTCTTTCTTGACATCGACGAAGCCTAGCGCTGTTTGTTTGAGACTGCAATACAAAGTGTTCTTATGATTCAGAAACAATTGCAGAAGTGATAGTGATTGTTGATGTGTTGACAGATGATGATGGCTGTTTGATGTCATATGATTCCAAATATTCCAAATTTAAAATTGTGTAGGTCTCGTTATCACAAATGTTTGAGGACCTGATTGTTGTTCTTGAGGTAAGGATGTTTCTGCCATCTTATATTGTGTATCATCCCCAACCTATGGTTAGATGTCTCTCTGTTTGAAAATAATAGAATCTACTCTACATTTGATAACAAGTACTTAAGTTCCATTTTGACTAACGCATCATATTACAAGTATTGCAAAAGTGTACCAATTCAGAGTTTACAGTACCACATTAATATGTATCAAATTTATTATATGTAATCCATTCTGAAAGTATATTTTCAAATTATAATTTTACCAGTTTATTTACCTTATATCAAAATGAAGCCAGTAGTATAGTAAATTTAAACACAAATTGTAATTGTAATTGCATTTATATAGCGCTTACTACTCCTGACAAAGTGTTGAAGCGCTTTACAGCGAGTAGCACACTACTCTGCAACCCTAAAAAGATTAGTGGTGAATTAGTATAGGGAAATATAACATTAATTTAAGAGGTGGAGTCTGTGTTTTGGATTGAAAAAGGATAGTGGAGGGATAGAAGGGATAGAAAAGGGAAGGGTTTGCGTTTATATAGCGCTTGTTACCCTTGCTGAGGCACTGAATTACTTGTCAGAGAGTTGCATGCTGCTTCGGAACCCAAACAGGATTAGTAGTAAATTAGTATAAGGAAATGTGAAATTAATTTGAGTGGTGGACATGTGAGTCTGTTAGTTGGATTGAAAAGGATAGTGGAGAAATGGAAGAGGGGAGGGTCTAGAAAGTGTTTATTTGGAGCTTATAGGAGTAGGAGGAGGTTTGGGATGAGCAAAGGGGAGGTGGAAGGGTGAAGAGTCAATGGGAATGTTTTATAAAGGCTTGTTTAGGAGATCTGGGTAGTAAAAGAGGTTTGAGATGATGCAAGGAGGGTTAGAGGAGGGAACAGTCAAGAAATTGTTATTTTGGGGATTATAGTAGTGGAATGGGGTTCGGGATGAGTCAGAGTGGGGCTAGGAGATATATTGAGAGAGGCATAGGGTGAGAAATATGGTAGTACATTGGAGAGAGTATTAGAAGGAGATTTGGGATGAGTCATAGAGTGGAGGTAGAGGATAGCTTGAGAGATATATGGGATGAGATATAGGGTAGTGCACTGGAGATGCTGAATTAGCAGTAAAGTAATAAATATAAAAATATATAAGTACATGGAAGTTATAAATGTATAAGGAAGGCAATATATCTAGCTATTAGCTCTATTTAATAAACTGTAACTTTCAAGTGTTGCTGTTCTTTAAGCTCATTTATTTGTATTTATATATTTTTTAGTTCAATAGTGAAGCAATTGTAGATAAATAGTTATGATAAAAATGTACTTATTTATTCAGTGACCTATATACATGTTAAACATAGAATAATTTCATTATAAGCAATATGTACAGATGTTTAGCAGAAACTAACGAATATCTATATTTTTATAAACATAATTATTATAAGCATTTTTACAAAGGAGTCCACATATCTAGGTACACATATATAATCCTGAGTCTGCAGAATACAGTGAAGGTTTCACCCTGGGGTATGAAGAGCTCATGCATGCTGTCCACCATTGGTGCCTGTTGCATGCTCTTTGGAATCACATGTACTGCCTCTGAGTCTGAAGAATGCCTTGAAGGATGCATCCTGGAGTATGAAGAGCTCACACATGCTGTCTACCATGGAAGCCTGCTGCATGCTCTTTGGATACACATATCTTGTCTGTGAGTCTGCAGAATGCAGCGAAGGTTGCCACTTCCGGTATAGACTCCCGCTGCTGGGTTCCCTGAGAGGTTAAATTGTGCTTGAGACTTGATTTAACCCTACCCTCAATAATGATTTTTAGAAACACCTGACTAGAAAGCATCAGGCACAGTTGACACTGTCAGTGCCCTGGCACCACTCCCTGGCACAAGCTGCCTTCTACCGCACTTCTCAGCAGCACCAGTCACATGCTGTTGACCATAGAGACCATGGTGGTGAGTAAATGTTTCAACATATTCCAGTTCCCAAAGGAAGTACACATTGATAAGTTTTCACCTATTTATGATTGAATGTATTCACTTACAAAGTGAGATACACCTTCTCATAACAGAAGTAGCAACTAAGTATTTTGCTTGCCTTGCAAATAATGCTCTAAAACACAAGGAAATTCATGACTCTAATGACTATCACTATTGCAAGTCTTATGAGAAATTTGTGGCGTCCTGGGTCTTGTAGTCTGTGTTGACTGTAACTATGTATTTTGAGTAGTGCACATGTCGCAACTGAAAAGGCTCACAGCATGTTGCGCCCACACTCTGCACATACAGCTGACGTCTCCTACTGCAAAAGACCACGCAACCAGGAGGAGCATGTGTCCTCACCTATCCAGTACATCCAGGTATGTGCAGTCCAATGATCATAGCACCAGATGCACAAATGCTACTAATTTTAACATTGGCTTTGCATCCACATGCTGTGTGTGAAGGTACAAGCAAAAGGCCTAGAAAGCCTAACGTAGGCTAACTTGCCATGTTGTTTTTACAGCTAATATACATCTGCTTGGATTGCAAATTAACTCATGCTAACAAGACCATTCTCTGGTGCATGCATTGTTTGTGATCATGGCAACAGAAGAGTTAGGTGTGACTGAGATGATCTTTTAAGTTTTGTCATGCAGGAAGGAGAGTAGCTGTAAGTTTCTGTAAGCACAGTTTAAAAAAAGCATTGTTCAAATAGCCTAGAAAATGATACAGGAACCAAGTATGCGCTGATGTCTCTAGGTTCTGTTGACATCATGCCAACAAGGGCTACATAAGCTGCTGATATGGGAATGGAGTTAGACACATGGGGCCCAATTCACAAAGGTAAACTTAGACGTTTGGTCTAAACTTAGACCAAACGTATACGTTTATGACTTTGGGAATTCACAAAGGACATTTACAACTACTATCTTTATGTCCGCACTCAGGGCGGAGATCTACCCCGAGTGCGGACATAAATATAGTCCTCGTAAATGCCCTTTGTGAATTCCCAAACTCGTAAACTATAAATGGATCTCTGCTTTTAGCCGTACCACAAGACATACATGTTGTACAACCCAAATCACTCTTCTGAATGTTAATGACATCTCCGTTATATAAAATGGTAAAAGTGTGTTTCTATGAGACCATCAAATTGGCTGACATGGCAGTACTTGAGGAAATCCCCCTATCAAAGTTCAAATCTGAAAATTGCAAAGAGATTGGGTGGGTAAGAGTGTAGGCAGCAGTTGATCAATGATAGACACATTCACTTACAAAGATTCTTCTTTCCATCTCCAAACTGTGCAGTGTAGTGATCCTCTTTGGGAAATCCTTAGAGAATATCCAAGTCAAGAAAGACCGTTGAGGGAAATATGTCTTTACCAAAATCCATGAGAAAAGTGAAGTCGGAAGGGCACTCCTTAATTAATCACTACTTAACGAGATTCTTAATATGTAAATTAAATGGTGCTACAGCACTACACCCGCTGCCTAACCGAGTGCCTACAGATTAGAGATTGTGGAATTTAGCAGGAACACCTGCTAGTACTGTGCACAGTTCACTGGGTTTTCATCTGGACCCTATATGGTATTACAATCTCTTTCAAAAATTAAAACAACTGTACAAACAGCAATTCATTCACGAATAATTGCATTAATTATTCTCATGAGTTATACAAAGATCAGTCAATAGGTGCAAATACATATGAATGCTTTATAGTCAGCAATGCATAATCACTTTCAATGCCAGTCTAAGAAAAAAACAATCTTATTTCATTTTGAAATTAAAAAGAACTTTTCAACTGTATTTTGAAAAATGGCCCGATGCATTTCGCGACTGTTGAGTCCCTTCTTCAGGGGTAAACCTATAAAGAACATCATGAAATTAGTCAATTGGTATAAATAACAGCAGATTAGTCATTTTCGTTGCAGGCAGGTACCATTACCCAATCAGATATATACTGTTGTGTGTAAAAATGTGGAAACAAATATTACATATTGTCAACTTCCATTATTAAAAATTAAAAATAAATAGAATGAATAGAGAAAGAGATAGAGATAAAATATGTCACCCTGTGGAGCACCATTACAAACACTTGTGCCATGAACACCCGTCATTTCTCAGGCCTGACGTAACCAAAAGCTCCAATGTGACAGGATTAATAAACCCACGTGCACTCAATCATGGAAACTTTAACAATGAATGAGGCAGTTAGGCAGAACCTACATGCAACCATACATTGTTTGAGAAGAAAACGAAGACTCACCATATTCAATGGTAGAATGTAATCAGATATGTCCTTGTAAGTATGCGTCTGAACCAAAACGTGTGGCGACTAGTATGACAAATAAAACAGCCATAAGAAACTAACAGAACCATGCAATACTCAATGTGCATTGGTCTTTAAGGCACTAAATGCTCACCTCACGACTCGCGTCCTCCCGATAAACAGCCGTAATAGGTATATCTATGTAACGAGAATCCTGTTGTGTGGGGCTCTATGTGAAAAAGAACGCCACAATATTACTTGTCTATGACGTGAATGATGCAAAATGAATCATTACATGGCGCTAACGTTGAGAACTTACCAAGATAAAAAGCCGAGAGAAAAAGACTAATAGAATCCGTATGTCAACCAAGTTAAAAGTGTCGGATAATCTCTCGCTGCAGGCGCGTTGTGTGGGGCTCTATGTAAAAAAGGACACCACAATATTACTTATCTATGACGTGAATGATGAGAATGAGTCATTACATGGCGCTAACTTTGAGAATTTACCAAGATAAAAAACAATTGAAAAAGACTAATGGAATCCGTACGCCAACCAGGTTCGAAGCGTCGGATAATCTTTCGCTGCAGGCGCGTTGGGGTCAACGTGTGCAACGTGGAAATAATAACAGTTTCTGCCGGATGTGATCTAGGTCACGTGATAATAATGGTGAGCAACAACGGACTACTAGTAATTCCGAAGTATAAACGATGACTGCTCTGATGCAAATATGATGTGAAAAATTAAAAAGAGTACAGACGGTACGAATTATTGATACCATGAACGGACCTGTCAATGTGCTAACAGAGATTGTTAGTCTGTTGCCTAGTATAAACGTTAAATTACTACGAGTTTTTGATACATAAGAACTAGATCGTTATCAGAAAATCACAGTCTTGTTGATCAGATTATATCTATGTGGATGCAAACTAACGGTGATTATAAGAAAGAGGATATGATTGATATAATCAAGTGCAAGAAAGATGACAAATTCTACTGGTCCACTGTTGGTAGCTATTAATGAATAAAAAGACCGTAAGGAGTGAATATCCTGAATCCACATACACACTGAAAATACTATCATGCTGTGTGGACATGATCCATCACTGAAGACCTCTACATAAGTGAAGCCTGTAAAAGCAAAAAGTGCAGAAATACCCTCCACCAGGAGAATTTTTTTTTTTTTTTAATGTTACATGATTTTTAAAATTTGACTAATAACCCAGAGGTGTTTGTTTTATTGTACATATTTGTTATTAAAGGAAAGAGCTCATGTCTAACCTATCATTTAACCTGACCGGGATCATAGTATTGAGAGTTTTTATCCAGTAAATTTCCTTCTGTTAAAGCTTCCTAATGGTGTCTATACCGGGGCGTACTGTCAATTTCTCAAAAACTTGGAACCTCAACTGGGAGATAACATGTCTCACCTCGTCCCAATGAGTTGCCAAAGTTGATGTGGACTTTGGTTTCTAATTTTACTTTGGTGTTCAGTTATCCTGATTTTCAGTTTCCTCTCTGTTCTCCCAACGTAGGCTTTTCCGCAGGGGCATTTAATGCAATATATCACATTTTCAGAGTTACAATCACTGGTGTGCTTGAGCTTTATTTTCTTGCCAGTTGTTGGGTGAGTTAACTCATTGCCTACAATCACATTATTGCAATGTATGCAATTATTGCATCTCATGGTGCCTTTACATTCTGCTATTGCTTGATCTTGTGTGGGAAATGATAATAGAGCACAAAGTTTTTTTGCCCCGGTGTATGCGTAAGTGGTTTTTCTGAAAAAATGCCATTGAAATCTGTTTCATTTTCTAACATTTCCCATTTGGTGTTCATAATTCTTTTTATTGATTGTGACGCTGTGGAAAATTGCATGACAAATACCAATCTATCTGTTTTTTGTCTTGTTTGTGGCATTAATAAATCTTTACGTTGTTTGTTTAGTGCTCGTGTAAGACATTCATCAAGAATATTTTCTGGATAACCCCTTGCCTTATATCACTGTTTAAATTCTTGTTCCTTTACTTTCCTTGTGTTTGGGTCTGATGTGGGTAAATGGAGAAAATGGTAAGTTTTTTCATAAGCTTTTCGGATGAAAGCTGCTGTAAGCTAATGCATTATTGCGATCTGTGGGCTTTTGATACACTTCTGTTTCGAATTTCTGTCTCTCCATCAATTTAGTTACAAGTACATCTAAGAAATGGATGCTTTGATCCTCAATATGGTACATATATTGTATTCTGGGGTCAATGGTGTTTAGTGTTTCAATCATTGATTTTAGTTTAGTTTTGGAATCTGACCATAGGATGAAGATATCATCAATGTATCTGGTAAACATTCTGATGCTTTGCCACCTTTCTGGGTTTGTCATGATGTTTTCATGTTCATAGAGAGCCATGAAGATATTTGCGTATGCCGGGGCACCCGCAAAACACATAAAGGGATCCGTCAATTGTGCATAAAATTGACCCTGCCATTCGAAGTGACTGATTTAGACAGAATGTAAGTAACTTTAGAAAAAAAACCTTCTCCGTGTCAATGACCTCTAGTTGAAGCAATGCCCATTCAACAGCCTCTATGCCTGCTTGGTGTGGTATCGATGTATATAATACCACTACATCTATAGTGCAAAGCACTAGGTTTGTGATATCTGTTCCAGCAAACGATTCCAGTTTCTGTAGAAAATGTGTTGCATCTTTTGTGTAAGACTTCCAATTCTGAACAAATAATTTCAAATAGCTGATTATGCATTGCTGGCTATAAAGCATTCATATTTCATCTTTAAAATAAAGTAGACCCAGATACAGACTTGCTCATAGATACCATGACCTATCTTATTTTCACCCAGTGTGTAGTTGGTCTGATGAACAAGGCAGGAAACACCCTCGTTGGAGCCTTCTCTAACAATCTATTTCTCTTCTGTCCCTCCATGCTCCTGCTCACTTGAACAGACCAGAAGGCAGTCCTCTGGGATATAATGCTTCCCAATAATCCAAAGGTCGGGAAGGTTGTTAAAAAACATTTGTCTCACAAGCATGTCATAGGATTCAAGCCCTAGAGCTGAATACTACTCTAACGATTTCTCAGCAAGAAGACAACTATGATATTGGTTCAATGTTTGAAAATATTACGGGTTGGATTAATTGGGCCGTTCATAATTTAGCCACCACCAAATTTAAAACAATTAGAAGATGTAGGCCTACCGTGCCTTATTTCAATGACACTCACAGAGCAGCAAAACAAAGCTACCGTAGGCAAGAGAGAGTCTGGAGGAAAGACTTTAACAAACCCCGGAGAGAGAAAATATAAAGGGAGTATCGGACAATACAAAAAGCTCCTTTTAGAGGTAAAATCAGCCTATTTTGCCACTCATATAAAATTAGCTGCAAATTCATAGAAGACACTTTTTCAGGTTGTTACCAAACTCTCAAATCCAGTGATTCACAATTCAGCAGATGACAGCCAGGTTTTCTGCGATTCACTTGCATTTTTTTTTCAGTTGAAAGTGGAACCATCTTTAATAAATTCTCTATCAGTGGATCTACAGGCAGGAATAATAATGTAATCATGGCAGGGCACCCTGACGAGGCACCCTTAAGGAGTTTGTTCCAGCAACAGTGGATCAAGTTTCACAGGTTATGTACAAATTAAAGTCAGGGTCACCATTGGACCCCTGTTAACCCAGTGTCTTTTATTTAGGTGTAGAGGTAATAGCATATTCATCACCATGTTTACCTCCGGTGTCGTCGAAAAACAGTGGAAGGCTGCCTCAGTGCTTCCACTGCTGAAGAAATTATGAGCAGGATCTTAACAACTATCGCCCTATTTCCAGACTCCCATTCCCAGCATAATTGGTTGAGAGAATAATGAATTCACAGCTAGCTGCTTTTGTGGAAGTTGATGGTCTTTTAGAAGACTCACAATGTGGCTTCCAAAATGGCTTTAGTATAGAGTCTGCGCTTATAGTCGCAACCGAAGAGATCAGGGCTGCAGTGTGTGTGGGGGAATGCCGCACTCTTCCTCTCAGATCTACCTGCAGCCTTCGATCTGTTGGTTACAGAGTATGGGGATCCAGGGTGTTGCCTTCAATCTTTTGAGCAATGTAAAATCAACAATTGATGGACAGAATGCAGAACAATGTCATACATTCACCCCAGTACAGAGATCTGGGCCTAAATCCATCGTTTTTTTGCTCACCATGCCATTCCAGTTTGAACCCAGCCATATGCAAATCAGTCTTGACCCTGTGCCCCATGGGAACAGTCCAGCCCGAACTGCCAAGCCAGGTCCTCCCTGGACTGGAAACAAGCATCCTAGGACCGGTTTCGGGCTTTCAGCCCTCGTCAGCCAGGATAGCCTGATTCCAGTGGCATGGAGGGCAAGGGACTCACGTCTGAGCATACCCTTCCCACTCGGGGTGACAAATGCAAAATCAACAATTGATGGACAGAATGCAGAACAATGTCATACATTCACCCCAGTACAGAGATCTGGGCCTAAATCCATCGTTTTTTTGCTCACCATGCCATTCCAGTTTGAACCCAGCCATAGGCAAATCAGTCTTGACCCTGTGCCCCATGGGAACAGTCCAGCCCGAACTGCCAAGCCAGGTCCTCCCTGGACTGGAAACAAGCATCCTAGGACCGGTTTCGGGCTTTCAGCCCTCGTCAGCCAGGATAGCCTGATTCCAGTGGCATGGAGAGCAAGGGACTCACATCTGAGCATACCCTTCCCACTCGGGGTGACAAATGCAAAATCAACAATTGATGGACAGAATGCAGAACAATGTCATACATTCACCCCAGTACAGAGATCTGGGCCTAAATCCATCGTTTTTTTGCTCACCATGCCATTCCAGTTTGAACCCAGCCATATGCAAATCAGTCTTGACCCTGTGCCCCATGGGAACAGTCCAGCCCGAACTGCCAAGCCAGGTCCTCCCTGGACTGGAAACAAGCATCCTAGGACCGGTTTTGGGCTTTCAGCCCTCGTCAGCCAGGATAGCCTGATTCCAGTGGCATGGAGAGCAAGGGACTCACGTCTGAGCATACCCTTCCCACTCGGGGTGACAAATACAAAATCAACAATTGATGGACAGAATGCAGAACAATGTCATACATTCACCCCAGTACAGAGATCTGGGCCTAAATCCATCGTTTTTTTGCTCACCATGCCATTCCAGTTTGAACCCAGCCATATGCAAATCAGTCTTGACCCTGTGCCCCATGGGAACAGTCCAGCCCGAACTGCCAAGCCAGGTCCTCCCTGGACTGGAAACAAGCATCCTAGGACCGGTTTCGGGCTTTCAGCCCTCGTCAGCCAGGATAGCCTGATTCCAGTGGCATGGAGAGCAAGGGACTCACGTCTGAGCATACCCTTCCCACTCGGGGTGACAAATGCAAAATCAACAATTGATGGACAGAATGCAGAACAATGTCATACATTCACCCCAGTACAGAGATCTGGGCCTAAATCCATCGTTTTTTTGCTCACCATGCCATTCCAGTTTGAACCCAGCCATATGCAAATCAGTCTTGACCCTGTGCCCCATGGGAACAGTCCAGCCCGAACTGCCAAGCCAGGTCCTCCCTGGACTGGAAACAAGCATCCTAGGACCGGTTTCGGGCTTTCAGCCCTCGTCAGCCAGGATAGCCTGATTCCAGTGGCATGGAGAGCAAGGGACTCACGTCTGAGCATACCCTTCCCACTCGGGGTGACAAATGCAAAATCAACAATTGATGGACAGAATGCAGAACAATGTCATACATTCACCCCAGTACAGAGATCTGGGCCTAAATCCATCGTTTTTTTGCTCACCATGCCATTCCACTTTGAACCCAGCCATAGGCAAATCAGTCTTGACCCTGTGCCCCATGGGAACAGTCCAGCCCGAACTGCCAAGCCAGGTCCTCCCTGGACTGGAAACAAGCATCCTAGGACCGGTTTCGGGCTTTCAGCCCTCGTCAGCCAGGATAGCCTGATTCCAGTGGCATGGAGAGCAAGGGACTCACATCTGAGCATACCCTTCCCACTCGGGGTGACAAATGCAAAATCAACAATTGATGGACAGAATGCAGAACAATGTCATACATTCACCCCAGTACAGAGATCTGGGCCTAAATCCATCGTTTTTTTGCTCACCATGCCATTCCAGTTTGAACCCAGCCATATGCAAATCAGTCTTGACCCTGTGCCCCATGGGAACAGTCCAGCCCGAACTGCCAAGCCAGGTCCTCCCTGGACTGGAAACAAGCATCCTAGGACCGGTTTTGGGCTTTCAGCCCTCGTCAGCCAGGATAGCCTGATTCCAGTGGCATGGAGAGCAAGGGACTCACGTCTGAGCATACCCTTCCCACTCGGGGTGACAAATGCAAAATCAACAATTGATGGACAGAATGCAGAACAATGTCATACATTCACCCCAGTACAGAGATCTGGGCCTAAATCCATCGTTTTTTTGCTCACCATGCCATTCCAGTTTGAACCCAGCCATATGCAAATCAGTCTTGACCCTGTGCCCCATGGGAACAGTCCAGCCCGAACTGCCAAGCCAGGTCCTCCCTGGACTGGAAACAAGCATCCTAGGACCGGTTTCGGGCTTTCAGCCCTCGTCAGCCAGGATAGCCTGATTCCAGTGGCATGGAGAGCAAGGGACTCACGTCTGAGCATACCCTTCCCACTCGGGGTGACAAATGCAAAATCAACAATTGATGGACAGAATGCAGAACAATGTCATACATTCACCCCAGTACAGAGATCTGGGCCTAAATCCATCGTTTTTTTGCTCACCATGCCATTCCAGTTTGAACCCAGCCATATGCAAATCAGTCTTGACCCTGTGCCCCATGGGAACAGTCCAGCCCGAACTGCCAAGCCAGGTCCTCCCTGGACTGGAAACAAGCATCCTAGGACCGGTTTCGGGCTTTCAGCCCTCGTCAGCCAGGATAGCCTGATTCCAGTGGCATGGAGAGCAAGGGACTCACGTCTGAGCATACCCTTCCCACTCGGGGTGACAAATGCAAAATCAACAATTGATGGACAGAATGCAGAACGATGGATTTAACCCAGATCTCTTGACTGAGGGAGAATGTCTGCATTGTCAGCATTCCGTCCATCATTTGTTTGTTGTAACGCTTTTCGCCCTAAGTGGGATGGGTATTCCCAGACGTGGGACCCGTGCTCACTACGCCACTGGAGTCAAGCTATCCTGGCTGATGATGGCTGATAGCCAGAAACCGGTCCTAGGATGCTTGATTCCGGTCCAGGGAAGACATGGCTTGGCAGTTCGGGCTGGACTGTTCCCATGAGGCACAGGGTCAAGACTGATTTGCATATGGCCATGTCTAAACTGGGGTGGCGTAGTGGGCAAAAGAACGATGGATTTAACCCAGATCTCTTGACTGGGGGAGAATGTCTGCATTGTCAGCATTCCGTCCATCATTTGTTTGTTGTAACGCTTTTCGCCCTAAGTGGGATGGGTATTCCCAGACGTGGGACCCGTGCTCACTACGCCACTGGAGTCAAGCTATCCTGGCTGATGATGGCTGATAGCCAGAAACCGGTCCTAGGATGCTTGATTCCGGTCCAGGGAAGACATGGCTTGGCAGTTCGGGCTGGACTGTTCCCATGAGGCACAGGGTCAAGACTGATTTGCATATGGCCATGTCTAAACTGGGGTAGCGTAGTGGGCAAAAGAACGATGGATTTAACCCAGATCTCTTGACTGGGGGAGAATGTCTGCATTGTCAGCATTCCGTCCATCATTTGTTTGTTGTAACGCTTTTCGCCCTAAGTGGGATGGGTATTCCCAGACGTGGGACCCGTGCTCACTACGCCACTGGAGTCAAGCTATCCTGGCTGATGATGGCTGATAGCCAGAAACCGGTCCTAGGATGCTTGATTCCGGTCCAGGGAAGACATGGCTTGGCAGTTCGGGCTGGACTGTTCCCATGAGGCACAGGGTCAAGACTGATTTGAATATGGCCATGTCTAAACTGGGGTGGCGTAGTGGGCAAAAGAACGATGGATTTAACCCAGGTCTCTTGACTGGGGGAGAATGTCTGCATTGTCAGCATTCCGTCCATCATTTGTTTGTTGTAACGCTTTTTGCCCTAAGTGGGATGGGTATTCCCAGACGTGGGACCCGTGCTCACTACGCCACTGGAGTCAAGCGATCCTGGCTGATGATGGCTGATAGCCAGAAACCGGTCCTAGGATGCTTGATTCCGGTCCAGGGAAGACATGGCTTGGCAGTTCGGGCTGGACTGTTCCCATGAGGCACAGGGTCAAGACTGATTTGCATATGGCCATGTCTAAACTGGGGTGGCGTAGTGGGCAAAAGAACGATGGATTTAACCCAGATCTCTTGGCTGGGGGAGAATGTCTGCATTGTCAGCATTCCGTCCATCATTTGTTTGTTGTAACGCTTTTCGCCCTAAGTGGGATGGGTATTCCCAGACGTGGGGCCCGTGCTCACTACGCCACTGGAGTCAAGCTATCCTGGCTGATGATGGCTGATAGCCAGAAACCAGTCCTAGGATGCTTGATTCCGGTCCAGGGAAGACATGGCTTGGCAGTTCGGGCTGGACTGTTCCCATGAGGCACAGGGTCAAGACTGATTTGCATATGGCCATGTCTAAACTGGGGTGGCGTAGTGGGCAAAAGAACGATGGATTTAACCCAGATCTCTTGACTGGGGGAGAATGTCTGCATTGTCAGCATTCCGTCCATCATTTGTTTGTTGTAACGTTCAATCTTTTGAGATCATTCGTGGCCCACCGGATTCAATCAGTCTCCTAAAAGGGCCTCATATTGGAGCCCTTCACATCTATGAGCCCAATGTTGTTCAGTTTGTATGTTAACCCCCTGGCAGCATTATTCAAATCCTTTGGGATGTCGTTAATCTCTTGACCACTGATTATCATACAAAGCTCAAGTGAATAGAGTCACTTCGGCTTCCATCTTTGCTTTGCATTCAGTCAAGAACAGTGCTCAGTTGCTTCTTTTTGATTTGATAAAGAATAGACTTTTTCAATGGTCCGTAACAAAACCTACCAAGAATCCCTGAATAAAGTTCAAGTTTTACAAAACTCTGCAGCTCGTATGTTTGATGAAGGCCCCCAATATGGGTCGGCCTCCCAAGCCATAAATAAATTGCACTCGCTACCAGTAAGGACATGAATTTTCTTTAAAGGCCTTTTTAAGGCCTACAAGCCATTCCATGACCTTGACCCCGCATGTTTAAAAAATAGATTCAGATGCTACCAGGAAAGAATCATCGCTCCTGCTCAGCAAGCGATCTGGTAGTTCCCACCCACAGACTGGTTAGCTGGGGAGGTAGGAGCCTAGTAAGGTGTAGGGCCCATAACAGGAACCAGATACCTCTGGAGTTAAAAACAGCTCCCTCTTTACTAAAGTTTAAGAAAGATTTAAAAACCTGGCTTTTAAGGCATGATTAGTGTTTTCTGTTTTCCTGTCTATCATTTTACTGGTTGTGAGCAGCGCCAAGACGCCTCTTGGCATTTTTTGTGCTTTATAAATAAACGAAATGAAATCATACAAAATCAACTGTCACCATCTCTCTGTTTCATCACAAAGTATTTATAAATGTTAGATCCAATTGTCCCTTAGACTTTAGCACAGCTCTGATCTCCTTAATCTCACAGTCTGACAAAGATCCACTGAATTGTGCAATCTATAGGCCCATTATTTTACCAGTACTACCATTAATATCCTGGCCAAAGTCTTATCCATGTCTCCACCTCCGCATAGTGAGACCACTCTTCAAACACCGTAGAACAAGGCTTTGTTCCAGAATTCTAGACACAGTATGCAGTCCTTCTTAAACCTGATGTAGCAGGTAAAAAGTGATGCTGAAGAGAGTGTTTCTGTCTCAGTAGACATGGAAAAAGCATTAAATTGCTTCGAGTGAAAATGCATGTTCTAAACATTGGAGAGATCTGTCATTTGTGGAAACTTTGGGTATGATTTAGAATTTGGCAGACAGGGTACTCTGTCACAAAAGTGACAAAGTACCCTGTATGCTAAACCCTTGGTTCACCTGCTTCATTTAGAGATGGGTAGACCTCAAGTCTTCCATTGTCGGAGTCCCCAATGGCTCCGTCTATGGAACATATCCTCTGACAAACTAATCTATCAGGTTATCAGGGCTATCAGAGGAGGAACATTACACCATTTGTCCTGTTTAGGGTGGATGGTGTAATGTATTTTTTTTCCTATCCATCACTACTAGGAAAATCTGGCAGTGATGCATAGGAAAACTAAAATCATGACCATAAAACTCCTGGGGTGTGGGGATCATTAGTTTCTTTGTTTTCAAAAACAAACTCACACTTTCAGACTTTTTTTTCTGAAAAACAAGAAGATGAAAAAAGCTTTGTGGCTGCCTATCAAAACTGACAGTGGTTGTCTACCAAACTTTTAATACGTTGAAATGAGCCACCATGATGGCGGTTCCTTTTAATATACAGATATGACCAAAGGGCTGGCAGTCAGCTCTAAATCTTGTAAATGGAGTACTGTTGGGATGGCGAAGGTAATGTGCCCCAATGTAAATACATGCCCATTGGCAACCTGGATTAAAGCTATATGACATATGACTGATAAATAAACAAACCTGAAGAACTTGTGAAAAAATAGATATGTACTTTAATTAATTTGATATATTAATATAATATTGAATTCATGGGGTCAGAAAATCTACTAACACATACAAATAATCATAAATATGTCAATACAAACAAGTTGCTCAAATATACAAAAATAGTGGAAAGTACAGGGATAAGGCACATCAATTACAAAACAAATAAATAGACAATCTGCACAATTAAAAATATGCAAATGTTGTACACAATCGAAGATTCTAAAGCACAATCCAATCCAATAATCATCTTTATAGTCACAATAAGTGAAATGGAATATGGTGCACAATCCAATCTTAACTGTACACATGACAGCAGATAGGGCTTGTTCTATGCGCGTTTCGGCAAGCTAGGCCGCCTTCTTCAGGAAAAAGCCACAACGTTAAGTTTGAACCCAAGAAAAAAATATATGGATATTCAGGACTTGAAAATAAATAGAATCCCAATAATGAATTTCTTGTGTCAGCACGTATGTAGTCGTCAAATATGGAAAGGCTATCAAAGAAGCTCAAAGACAGGATATGAGAAAAAAGCAACACAGCTCAAAATTTGCACTAATCAATGGAGTCATGTGATCTGTACTTCAATGATAGAGTCCGAATATATTGCACAAAGACGAACTATATTGGCATATAGGTAGGTCAAGGAACTCAAGACAGTGAAATCCGGGCACAGTCCTGTAAAAGTGTGTCCGGAAAATGTATATAGGCTGCAGTTGCAATACGGCTTTTCGGTACAGATCAAAACTCTGTATGCGACCCGACGATTATTGGCGTCTCCCTAATATGGGGGTAATGTCCTCCACCATCCCAATGGACACAACTCCATCCATCAAACTCTTAATCAGGCCCTTCATCTCTAAAGTTGGGTGACTCAATATACAACTAACAGCCCAAATAAACTGGAGTTTTCTTATTTAAAACTGTTGAAAAAAGAGCTGACTAGGCAGAGATGTCCCCTGTCTCTTCTGCTTTTCCTTCTTGTGCTACAACCACGAGCAGCCACTATTAGACTCTGGACAAATACATGGCACACCAACCTCTGCCTGAACAAAACATAATGTTTTCACTTTTTCAAATTCAAAGTAATCTGTGGCACACTTGATTATAAGATTGGAAAATATCCTGGATTCTCTGGTTATAAGATAATTTGAGGCAAAAGTGAAGCATCGTCTTCGACATACACCACGATTCTTTTGTATCCCTACATTACATTTCTATAATTTGTGGTTGTTGAAATATAAAGCGATTTGTATGGTGTATTTTGAAGACTTTTCTGCCAAAAGCTAAAAGATCCAAACATTTCCCAGAATTTTTGCAGCAATGTCCATACCTGCTAGAAAATAGAGCTGAGTGATCTCTCCTATATTCTGAAATTCAATTTAAGTTTCCATCTTATGTAGTTCTGGAAAGATAAAGGGATTTGTATGGTGTACTTCAAAGACTTTGGAGTTAAAAGCTAAAAGATACAAACATTTCTCTGAATTCTATGAGCAGCATGAAAATTGACATGCTGTGGCAGATTGATCTCCCCTACATTCAATTTAAAACATGTTTCCATCATTTGTGGTTCCTGAAATATAAAGCAATTTGTATGGTGTACTATGAAGACTTTTTGCCAAAATAAAAAAAAAATCTAATCTATACCTAGAGTTCTTTTCAATATCTATTATATGCGACAGAGGCAAATACATTTGTATTAGATATAAAAAATCTTAAAAACTATATTGTAGTAAAATATTCAATAAAAAAATTACAACTTGAATATTTTAAACTGCTTAGTCTGTCTGCAGATTCTGCAATGACTTGCATTAGGTGGGAATCCCCCTTCAAGCTATTATTCCCCAGTTCAGGATATGCAAATGGGAGTAAACCATCTCCTACACTGCTGAAAGGTGTAGCCAATAGAATCACTGGAAGCAGGTCACCACCCACCTGACAGTCTGCATAAATACTAGGCATATTCTACACTGAAATTCAGTGATTCCACTTCTCTGAAGAGTACAGACCAACACAGGTGTTCAGAACTATTTAGTGGTTTCGGTTCTCTACTTTTCAGTCTTCGAGCATGGATTCTTCTATGGGTAAATTTATGATGTGAAGTACAGGATTCTATTTTGAAGATTTTCATCAACAGTTGTCAAGCCATGTTCTTTGCAGAAACCTTTCCCTTTTCATCATTATTCTAACTCTTTTTTGCTTATTGAACAGCTGTAACACACGACCTGGAATTGGAATTGTTGTTGGGGGTTCAGTTGCAGTACTCCCCCACCTTTTGCCTGGCTTTTGATGCAACTTTGACTGTAGAGTACTGGGTCTCTGCTGTCCAGGTTCCTAGTACCAGTGTTCTTTCCCTAAAACTGTTCCACAATTGGCCCTCTAGGCCCTCGTAAATGGTAACTGGGTATCGAGGTCATTAGGACTGAGGAGGGTCTCCTAGGCACCCCTCACCTAAGCCATACAGACTGCCACTGCAGCATGCCTGGCCTGGTGCAGACAAAGCAACAAAGTCAACATGGCACACTGCCTGTGTGCCATGTCAACTAGCACTGTCTAAGGTAAAGGTAAGTCACCACTCTAGCAGGCCTTACAGCCCTAAGGCAGGGTGCACTATACTACAGGTGTGGACATCATTGAGAGTACATGGGCTGGAAACTAAACAACTCAAGTTCCCCATCACCATGATGGTTTTTTTGAACCCAGGAGTGTTTGTTACCAAACTACTCCTCTCAATAAACCAACATTGATGCCACTTTGGGATTTATTGAAAGATGTACTCAGCGGGCACCTCAGAGGTGCCCCCTTAAAACCTGCCAACCCTGGAGTGGTCACAAACTGGCTTTAGGCAGCTTGCCACACCAGACATGTTAATGGACCCCTGGGACAAAGCACACCCTGAGAGGACATGTCACACCTCCTACCCCATGATGGGCACAGTGCTCGTGAGGGAAGCTTCAAAAGCCTTCCACCTTTGTAATGCAACCCCCAGCCTCTGCTGCTAGCAGCAGATGGCAGCCCCCGATTTACACCCCCACTTTGGGCATGAAAACCGGAGTGAGAACCTATAAGAAAAGGAGGTTTGACTACCTGTGCCAACTCCACCCCAAAGGTGAGGGAGGCGAGGTGAAGCACATTTTTTAGTCCCTGACATCTTGAAGATGGGGAAACCCCTCCAATAAGGGCTAGGACTACGCCCCTCTCTCTCCCACTGGAGGGTGGCATATTTGAGTGTGTGGTCACCCCAAGTAAGGTGTCCATTGGCCCTACCTGCTACTTCCCTAAAACACCCTTACATGTATATTTCTGAATATTTTTAAATCCCTTTATAAAATGTTACTTTTTAATGCCTCACTAGTGATGCACACCAAATCTGAGATGCAGCACTGGTGATGCATACGTATCACAGGTGATGCAAATGCATCACTGGTGATGCATGGGAGAAGCTCTGCAGCATTTTGCAGCTGCCTGACCCGCCTAAAAATAAAGATAGAAAAAAAGGTCTAGGCTGAACAGGGAATGGGACTGGGAGCAGAGTGGGAGCAACAATGGTAAGGCAGCAGCCCAGCACCACTTTACAGCTGCCAGCCCTTAGTGAAAAAGTAAAGTATTAATTAGGAAAATTACATTTTAAATGGCAAGCAAGATGGGGAACGGGTCTGGGGAATAGACAAGGAGGAATGAACAGAGCATGCGTGGAGTTTTGAATCTTAAATTAAAAAAATGCCCCCTCATGTATGCATTGGAAGAATACAGCACATCCCATGAGAATAAGATACCAAAATACTCCAGAGCCACCAAAATAAATAATAGGGAGGAGCAGACGCAACTGAGATAAATAACAAAGCCATTGACCTGAAAGCAAGGAGCTGATCCAAACCCTTCTTTAAGGACCCTATTTAGACTTTGGTGGACAGCAAACTCCATCAACACGTGGCATATATATTTCCTCCACACTACAAGTGCCATAGGCAATATTCCACTGTTGCCTCGGTGGACGCCCGGACATCCCCCACGTCTGTGATGGAGTACCCCATCAGCTATACTTTAAATAATGTGATAAATATGTGTGAGAAACAATAGGTCTGATGACAGTTCAAGCTCTCCAGCTGAAACCTGAATAGATACGCGTAAAAAAAGGGGTAAGAAAAGACTGCATGTTATTTGAAATGCTTTTGAATAATCCAACCAAATTTTTTAAAACTCAATCAGCACAATTTTCTGTTCCTTCGTGCCCTTCCTCCCCTACTGCAAAAATGTTTAGCACATGCCTCTTGGTCTTTGTGGAGGGTGCCAGCACATGACAGGAGAGGAAATCCAGAGAGACTGTGAAATATTTCTAAACTATTATCTTTGTCCTAAGTGGATTCACGTCGCAAGCTTTCTCAGACACAGCCCTTAGGCAGACAAATATATGTTCCTCGCCATGGATAAATCTTTGCCTGCTGCTGAAGAAAACCAGCTAGGGTTTTGTCAGGCTATATTTCCACAACATTTTAAATCAAAAACGGAAATGCGAGAATCGAGAAATGTGATAATTAAAGGGCATATCAGCAACAACTGGCGATAATTATCGCTAAGCGCACTTAGCGCTAGGATAATTATCGCCGGCTAGCGTGGATTTTTATCGCTGAGATAGCGTGCTATTAGCAACGCTTATCTCAAAAGCGATAAAAATCCTAGCGCTAACTGCCTAACGTGAGATTATCGCTGGAAACCCAGCGATAATCGCACGAAATGTGGGGTTAGCTTGTAGATAGGGACTCACAAACTTAGCCATGATATCCACCTTCCATTGGATATCATGGCTAAGTCAGTCCTGAGGCAGGCGTAAGGAAAGTAGTGATAACAGGGGTTATCGCTACTTTTCCTGCCGCTATGCTTCATAGCCTGGGGCTTGATGATAGGAGAAATGTCGCTTAGCGACATTTCTCCTGTCATGTCAGGTCAGGAATGCCCACTTTGCATCTCATTAGAGATGCAAAGCTGGGCTTTAAGAATAGGTGCGCTAATGCAAGGTTTCACGCGTTAGCGTGAGCTTACTAATTAGGTGATGAAATTATCGCTGCTTTTCGGCTGAAAACGGCCGCAAAAGCAGCGATAATTTTCTATCGCCTCGTTGCTGATATGCCCCTTAGTTTTACCACCCAATTGAGAGGTAATCATGCTGTGTTTACTTGACACAAATAAACAGAAAATAGTATGTGGAACGCCAGCAACAGAGGAGCTAGAGTCTGTTAAATGATATTTGAAATCAGGGTTCAAGAAGAGAATTTAGGGGCATATTATCAAGCCAGGCGTTAAAATTATCGCCGCTTTAGCGGCAGAAAACTGCCGCTAAATGGTGATAATAGGCTTGATAATATGCTCTATGGAATTCCAATTGAAGCCCATGTTAGACGTCCTTCACAATTAACATGGGCTTCAATTGGATTTCCATAGAGCATATTATCAAGCCCATTATCGCCGTGTTAGCGGCAGTTTTCTGCCGCTAAAGCGGCGATAATTGTATCGCCTGGCTTGATAATATGCCCCTTAGTGTGAAACAAAATGTCATAATCACGGATAATGGGGCATTTTTCCAAACAAGCCTATATAACATATATTCAACCAATCACCTTTTTCTGTTCTTTCTCATGATACAATCTTCTTCCAGGTTGGTCCTCTCTCCCAAGTATTGGACTTACTTACACAGGGGCAGAGATTAGTCAGGCTCTATAAGCAAATCAATTATTTCATTGCACGTTTTAAGAGGTTTAACAGCATTATTTATTTACAAGCATATAACTAATGCTTGGCGCGGTTTTATGATGGGTGTGGTGCTGTTTGAAATTAGCGCGATTGATGTTACATGCTCTGGGAAACTGATGATTTACCCGGCACAGAACATTTTATAAGAACAGCGACTTTATAAGCGCAATTGTTCAGATGTATTCGGAGAAGAAATTAGGATTTATACAGAGTATGCGAGAGGAAGAACTAAAATATTTCAGCACTTTAGGGCAGTGGTCTTAACACTTTTTTAAAGCCAAGCCTCGTTTAGCAAAGAAAAATGATTCCATGACCCCCAAAATGGACTTGGAATACTGCAAAGTTAAGGGTTGTTTACGGTGAGCTAAACAGGCCCACCTGAGGCTGGCAGCACAGCCAGCAATGGTGCCATAGCTTTCGTGGCACTATCTCTGCTTGTGTGGCACTTTTCCACCATGTGACTCCACCCATTATGTGCCTCCTCTTTGGACGTTTATCTGGTGTGGTTGGACCTTAAGGCCACCTGCACTCGCCCAGATTCGCACGAACACACTGTTGGAATTAATCTGGAACAGGAACCCCCAATGCCAGCTGACCATGGGACACAACAACTGTTCTGAAGCAATGGGGGCTCACGCTTCTAGCTGTTACTGCTAACTGATCAATGCAATGCCCGGAGGTGGGCTCCCACTACCAGCACCTCTACTGCCCTTTGCAATATAAGGCCCATAACTTTGTGTTTGCTCTCACACATCCATGAGTGAATTGTGGGACTGGAAAAGGCAGGATTACAAGGCAGGCATATGCATCTACTGAAACACTCACAGAAATATGCATCTTTTTCATCCAGTTGTAATGCAGCCTAAAAGTACTAAATGAATGTCTAGTGGTACAATGGGAAGTCTGAGAGATTTAACACCTATAAAGAACACTGTGTAATAGTGACATAGAAGGATATATCACCCATTATTTGTATACTAAATAATCAGTTGAAAAAAGTCAAATACTTGAATGATGTACGAGGCCCGGGGACCCAGACGTTTTTGTCGGGATAACCAGGGCTTTAAGTGGGCCGGGTCTCACCGGGTCTGAGCACCGGCAGTTTTTTTAAGGGGGCCTGGAAACGGGTCTCTATCGGGCTCTCTTTTGTGCCCTGGCACAGGCGGCCCGTTTTTTTTCCGGACTGCAGTGACAGCAGCACTTGGATGTGCGCGTGGTGCAGAGGCGCAACTAGAGCCAAATTTCGGGGGGGCTAACCAAAAATTTCGGGGGGGGGGCTGAATCTTTAAACAGTAGGCAGAGTGGCGCTGATTTCGGGGGTGGGGGGGCACAATCTAGCCAGAGTGGAGCTGCAGGGGCTCTTAGAAGGGGTGAAACAACAGCGAGGCCTCATTAACATGCAAATGGTCTTTTTAAAGACCGTCGGGTGCGGCTTTGTGCCTGCCCGGGAAGCGGTCTCATCCCGGGCTGCCACACACGACGGGGGGGGGGGCTGAAGCCCTTTGAGTTCAATGGGTGTTGCGCGCCTAGCGTGGTGAGCCTTGTAGAGAAAGGGAAATCCTTTAAAGAGAGTCTTTTTCTCTATGGATTTCCCTTCTGTGTTTGAAACTCAGGAGCAGCAACATTGTCGTGGTGTCACTTTTTCAATATTATATACAAGCTATAGTTGCTGCTTATTTATCTTATGCAACTAACAACCACTGACAAAGCCAATAGTCCTGACACGTAGGTATGATGTGACTTGTATCATATATCTGGACGCAATGACAGAAACAGCAAAATACAAGTCGGGCAGCACACTATGCTAAACACAGATTTTTAGCTTACGTGTTTTAAGCCACGCCCTTAATTACATTGACCACGCCCCTTTGGGAGACCCCTTAGTTTTTTCCTCCCACTTAAAGCCCTGGGGATAACTCAGCTTTTATTGTATTTAAAATACACATTCTCTAAATTATCCTATGTTTTTGCAAAGGTTAGGTGTGAGAAAATGAATAGCTGGCACATCTATTCTTTCCTTTTTATGTGCTGATAGCTGAGATACTGTTTTACTCCTTACAGTTCCCACATCATTTTATGCAATCATTTAACCAAGGGTTATAAGTTGTGACCTCCACCATAAACCCATAATTTAAGACTATGCAACTATAAACCTGTGTAGGAAAATGCCCCGGTTTTCGTGGTCACCTCCACTTTTTGCTAGATTTGTCTTCTATTTTTTTTATCCGCACACTAGGCAACTGAAGACCTGGCCCCAGCGCATGAGCTCGAAACCCTAAAACATGTTGAAATTGGCTACACTTCTTATTGGAATGTATAACATAGGGACAATAAGTCCCTAGTCTATGGTACAAAGATTAATCCAAGGCTTTTAAATTAAATGTCACTATTGGACTGCAGCATATTTTATGCCACCACGAGGGTGACAATACAAAGCATGTTTCCAGACCTGTGCCTGCAGCCTGGGTATGTAGTTTTAAAACTGACACTCGACCTGGCAAAGTAAACCTCTTGACAGGTCTAAACTTTCCTTTCTAATAATCCCTAAGGTAGGCCCTAAATGCCCATGGGGTAGGGTGCATAGTATTTTAAAAGTAGAACATGCATTGATTATGTTTTACATTTCCTGGCAGTGAAAAGTCTCCAAATTCGTTTTTTCACTGTGAAAAGACTGGCTGTCTTATAAGAAAACACTGGATTGCATTATAACACCTTGTACTGCTTACTGGGAGCAGCTACAAAAATGATTCAAGGACTCATTTTAAAAGTGAGTCCTCTGCTATAGTGGGTTTTATATGTGAAAAGGTAAGGCGATGAATACCTGGCCAGTTCGCATGCCAGGTTACAGCCGCATTGTCCCTAAAACCCCAAAATTCAACTTTCCTATTGTTAAGAACTCTTCCCAATCTAACTGAAGCTATCATAAAAACTGTTGAAGAACTATATAAGGAGGAAGAAAAAGTCTCTAACGTGAGACTGGTAGATTCCGATCGAGGGTTCTTGACCTCCAACTCTCTTATAAAGATAAGTTTGTTTAAGGCATTCCTGTTAAGAAATGGGGGTCGCTAGTTGCCAATGGTTTACACCTTTGTCCAAATAGGGACCCTTTCTTCTAGTCAGGGAAAGGGGTATACACTCCTAAAATAACCCCTGCTCACCCCCTTGGTAGCTTGGCATGAGCAGACAGGCTTATCTCAGAGGCAGTGTGTAAAGCATTTGTGGACACATACAGTAACACAGTGAAAACACTACAAATTGGGCACCACACCCGTTTAGAAAAATAAGTAATCTTCATCTAAACAAGACCAAATGACAAAAATCCACAATACAGTATTAAAAATAAGGCTTTCAAATGGTAGAAATAGTTCAGTTCAATGCTAGTTGTAAATGCGACACTTTTCTCACAAAGTACCTTGGATGCATCATGCAAAACAAACAAAAGGGTCGCAGAGAAGGTGATGCGTCAGTTCCTTGCTTCGGGGGGACGATGCGTCTGTTCCTTACTGCAGCACAGGGGAGGTGATGCGTCTGTTCCTTACCGGAGAGCAGGGGATGCATCTGTTTCTTACTGCGTTCCGGTTACGATGCGACAAGATAGCGCCTCGATGCGTGGCAACTATCCGGTGCAATGCAACAAAATGGCAGGTCGATGCGATGGTCCGATATGATGCGTGATCTTTTGCAGCCGCACGGCAGGTGCCGCAATGGTCTTCTTGGTGATGCTTTGGGACCGAGTGTGAATGTGGCGCGCTTCTACTTGGTTGCTTGGTGAGGCATCGGAACCAGGTGTGGATGTGGCACGCTTCTTCCCCGTGGCTCGGCGATGAGTCGGGAATCGGTGCAGATGCGACACGCTTCTTCTTGTTGCGTCGATCTTCCAGCTCACAGCAACAAACAGTCTCTAAAGGTCCTAAACAGCAGCAGGCACCTCTTTGCAGGTTAGAATTCTCAGCAAGGCAATTCAGGGGAGCTGGTGGTGAAGTCTTTGTGTTCCTGAGACTTCAGAACAGGAGGCAAGCTCAGCTTCAAGCCCTTCGAGATCTTTTCTTCAAGCAGGTGACAAAGCAAACAGCAAAGTCCTTCTTCTCCTTTCCTTAGCAGCAAGCAGCCACTGCAGGCCAACCCCAGACAGCAAACAGCACAGGGGCAGTATTCCTCCTCAGTTTATCCAGCTCTTCTCCGTGGCAAAGGTTCCTCTTGATTTCCCAGAAGTGATCTAAAGTTCTGGGGTCAGGGTCCCCCTTTTTATACACACAAATTATTTGTTCTCATGAATGCAGAGAGTGTCTGTACCCAGACAAAACCAGTTCTGTCTTCACTGGTGCATCTTCCTGGCAGGAGGTGGAGACAGCATTGTTGAAAGCAGACCTGGCCCAGGCAGGTGAAAGGAAATCTCCTCCCCCTACTCTAAATTCAACCCAGGCCCCATTCAGCCCAGCCCTGACTCATCAGACTGCCAGAGCCGCTGCCCTCTCGCAGCTCCTGTCACTCACAAGCCAGACATGCAATACACAAACCTAGCAGAGGCACACTGGATGGTTAGAAAGAAAATACACACTTTCTAAAAGTGGTATTTTCAAACACAGACTGTAAAAATCACCCTCACTAAAAGATGCACTTTAACATACTGATTTCAGGCATACTGAAACTTTATTTTTCTATCTTGTTCCTAGGGCCAGTTATGTTTATATGATGTTATAAATTAACTGCCCATTCTGGCCTATGGGAACAGATAGCCTTGCAATAGTGAAAATGAAATTGGCAGTATTTCAATATCAGGACATGTCCTACCCTTCACATACAATGCACCGTACCCACAGGGGTACCTTGGGCCTACCTTAGGGGTGGCTAACATGTAGAAAAGGGAAGGTTTGGGGAGTTGCAAGTGTGTGCACTTGCCAAGTCGACATGGCAGTCCCAGACTGCAATGGCAGGCCTGAGTCACATTTTACAGGCTGCTTCTGTGGGTGGCATAATCAGTGCTGCAAGCCCACCACCAGCATTTGATTTACAGGCCCTGGGCACACATGGTGCACTATACTAGGGTCTGACAAGTAAATCAAATCAGCCAACCATGGAATCACTAATTCATCACACAATTTATACAGGGAGCACTTGCACTTTGGCACTGAACAACAGTGGCAAAGTGCCCAAAGCATCTAGACAAGCAAAAACAGACGAGGCAAAAGGAAAAAAAATGGAAGGGAGACCAACGCCTATGGTGCCAGGTCTAATAATTCCCATAGTGGTTATGAGTGAAGTGAATATTTGGTCCTCCATCCTCATCTACAAAACCACAGATTGGGGTTAATGCAAAGGGACAGGGATGTACATTAAAATCTCCTATCCAGGGCACCATCGGATCTTTCTTACTTAAACCAATTATCCTATTCATATTTTCCTTCACTGTTGCAACAACTTTGTACATTTCACTCCCAAATAAATCATTATAAAAATTAATCAATACCATGGTATTGCCTTTGGAACCTTTAAGACGTAACACATTCAAATATTGACATTCATTATAAAAAGTTAAAACTTCAAATCTCAGGGTATTCTTTAAAAATGTTGTGATCCCACCCTTCGCCCTTCCAACGGTTGAGGCAATTGCAAGGGTAATGACCTATATCCATCTATGCTAACAGGACCACCTATCCAGGTCTCATATTAGGTCGAAAGTGGAAATGTATTTTAGCCAATCCTGCAATATTCCATGTGATGGCAGTGAAAGTGTTCATATTCTTTGGGGGAGAAACTTTGATGACCAGGCTTTCCCGGGATGCAGACCCCTCTACATTCTGGGCTTCCTCCCTATTACAATGTCAATCACAGGCCTCCATATCCGTCAATGCCATAAAGCTATTTGAGGTAGGTAGTAATTGTTCCTCTAACTTTTATCATGATGGTTAATGTAATATTAGTTAAAGATGACTTATCTTAGATGACTGTGGCAGCATCAGCAACATCCTGGGGCTTATTTAAAAGCCCCATGCAGTGTCGGTGCATCACTCTAATGCTTAGATCTCCACAGCTTACCCTTTGACAGCATGTTGTGCTTCTCATTTGCATCCTAATGGGGCATCAGTTACAGAACACGGAGTACAATAAATGTGCCAAGTCTGAAAGGAATCAAGTCACTTTGAGCGCTGTATGAAACCAGATTCTGACCTTTGAAAACATACATGTTTGTTTTTGCTAATGGACCTATGCTTTTTGGACCCCTGCTGTGAATAATTCTACCTAATGAAGCATTCCGACTGTAATCTTCCCGTTAAACAAAGTTTGGAGCTGCAACTTTCAGTCCCACCTTTTTTCCTCAAAAAGTTAAGATGCTGCATCCATCTGAGAGATCGCCACTGCTATACTTGGCTCGAGGCATAGCTCCTGTGTGTCATTTTTAGTTGCTTGTGGCCTGTTAAAGTCAATATAGCCCCATCCTGCAAAAAGGAATGTCTCAAAATTATCTGAGGAGGTTCCACTTATTTTCAGTAACGGCCTTTTGGTGATCTTGAGGTGGTCATGTTGGTACCAGCACCTGCAACCTCCCATTCGGTTTATCTGATGACCTGTCTCTCTTCCATCTCCTCTTCAATTCCCATCCATGGGCCTCACACATAAATCAACTTCCACAAAAGGCAGCAGCTATAGTAACTCCTCTGTTTGACCCTGTGTGGATCTAGTCTGGTTGGAGATGTCCTCTTCTCATTACTCTACAAACTAGGATGAACATTATTATGGCCCCTTTTCTCATCTCTCTTTTCTATGTTGGCAGTCTACCCGTCACCAAAACCTCTCTTAAGAAACACGCTCATACCTGTCTACTATCTCATACAAAACTAATTGATATCAAAATTGAAACAGCACACATCTCCTAACTTGCTAATGTACCATCTTTACCTCCATTTATACTCACCAACCCATGTTAAACACAAACTGGAACCTTGCTGATCATCCATAACAACCTATATATTATCTTTGATATACTGATTCCTGACAGATATTTATCCACATCCAATGGCCTACCAAGGTACAATGCATACTTAATTGATGACTGCTCTGATTTCTTCTCTTTTCATTGGTCTCTCATTCTAACAAACCATACCTTGCCAATATTAACCTCCAAGGTCATCACAACCCTAAAGGCGTAAGAGAATCATTCTCAGCATTATTGCCTCAATGAAACATCTCATCACATTTCCAACACAGTCCTGAGGCAATAATCCTGACATGGATATCACTCCATGCCTTGCATACCCTGCTAATACCCCACCCGATATTAGAGGTTCTTAACCTTTTAACTTCTGTGGAGCCCTACTTTAAAAATATTGGGATCTGGGGACCCCCAATGGGCATTACTGGAAGCTCCGAACCCCAGCCTAAGCAACTTTGATGATTTGAACCATAAAAGAGTACACAGAAATACAGAAACAAGCATTCGTCACACATATACACAAATTATGAAATATTTAATTTACTTCTTAAATAAAAAGAAAAAAAAGACATTTTAATATAGAGGGCGGAGGTTTTCTAAAATTATTTGAGGCCACCCATCATTCATAGTATATTCTGCTTAATACACTTGCACTGCTTCCATTAATCAACCTGAGAATACCAAACTTTATTTTTATCCCCCAGTTTCAAATTCCTTTACATTTACGGAACTTTTAAAATTATTACATTTGACATTTTTGTTCATCTATTTATGTACACCGTATTATTCTGTTAATATTATTTAATTTTCTAATCAGTCGTGGAACCCCTGGCCCAGTCTTGCAGAACCCCAGTGGTCTCCGGGCCACAGGTTGAAAACCGTTTCTGTAGATTGCCTCGGCCATATAGCAATTCTTATTCACATTGATGCAATTAGGCCCCAAATCAAAGCATCAATCAAATCACAGTCAGTGTTCATTTAGGAATCTACAACTAGGGACTCTGAGCCTAATATTAATTTATCTCCACCCTACTACTTTCTCTGACTCTTAAGTACTGCTCTCCAAACAGAACAATACCCCAGACCTCCTTAGAGACCCATGTCCATTGGCGCTCAGAAAATGCCAAACCCTCTTTGCCTTCATACACCCGGGCACTGAATGCTAATAAAAGAGTTATCTACAAACTGGCATAAATCTGAACCTTCAACAGTCCTTGCCCCCTCAAAATAGTATGTGGGACCCACTGAAAATGCACTGTGACCAGCAACTTAGAAGTCATCAAGGCTAATAGCCAAAGAACGTTAAATAGGAGCTGCCAAACTCTGTTCCCACCATATTTCACCACCCTGATTCCTAATTCAGTAAGTAGTTTGAGTTATGTTGGAAACCATCATCTATTCCTCCAGTGTTTTTCCTTCACTACTCTGATTTGGCTGAATCTGTTCATGTTAGCTTTAAGACTCTGCACACTTTACTCCTGATAACCAGTGGTAAAGTGCTTGTGCTCTCCATTCCAAACATGGTAAAATTAGTACACACCTAGGGGGATATTCACAAGAATGTGTGCTAAACATCACCAAAAAATGCTAATGCAACTTTACACATCGCAGCCTATCACGGTAAAATAACCCAGTGTCAACGTGGCATTCACAACAAGGCGGTACCATTCAATAGTCGGCCAATGTCCGCGATACAACCACCCCAACGGAGATAAAAATACAAACCTCAACGCGAAAGAACATGCGATGGGACAAAGCGCGATGAGGAAATCAGTGATAAGCAGTGCCAGGCCTGCAATACACACATGGCAGGCGGGAAAAACCACTATAAAAGTAGAAAAAACACTCAAACATGAACTGACAAACACCCAAGCACCGTGGAGGCAGCCGAAGCAGGCACAGAGGTGGAGCGCAACCCCACAAGCACCCCGGACAACCAGCCTGGGACCTCGGGGACAGGGAAGGGTAAGGACTAGAAGAAGAGGAAGACAAAGTTCAGTCCACAGGAAAACTGGATCCTAGTCACAGAGGTGATGGAACACCATCAACAACTGTTCGTCACCTCCAACGTGCCATTGGGCATCAAAAATGGGAATATGGCGGGGCATCATGGACAAGGTGAATGCCGTTGGAGAGCACAAGAGGTCAATGGACGAGGCCAAGAGGCGATGGATTGACATCAAACGCAAGACTATGGATAAACTCGCAGCCAACCAGAAGGCAGCAATGCAGACTGGAGGTGGGAGCCCAGCGCCACAGCTCGTGCTGGATGACATGGAGGAGCTGGTGTTGACAGTCATCAGTGTGGAGACTGTGGCCGGAGTCGGGGGACCAAATACTGCTCGACAAAACACAACAAAACCGCAACAGGGTGAGTGACCACCAGGTACTGGGGGGACAGGTGGAAATGGCCACAATGGCTTACATGCACAATCAAGCAGAGCACAGTGCACACCCACAATGACTCTGGGTCATGGCCCTGATCTACAGACTGTCACAATGTACAATGCCATGCTGTCTGAATGTCAACATGTACCATGCGGCTACATACATGTTGACACATTGTAATACACCATCTCCCCTTCACATTGCAGGGGCACCGTCAACACCTCCTGCAGAGCAGTCCCAGCCACTCTTCACTGATGACGAGGAGGACACCCCCAGCATCGACACCCAAGACCTCCAAGACATAATTGATATCATCCGCAACTCACCTTCAGGATCAGGGCAGCCCAGCTGCATCAAGGAGACCCCACCCACTAACCAAACCACCCAGCAGGAGGCAGCCACAGCCCCGGCAGTCTCCCAAACCCCCAGAAACAACATATGGCCTTTCAACGCCATGTGCTGTAGGGCCAGAGGGAGATGGCTGAGCAGGTGCAGGCGGGGTTCGACATCATGGCTACCAAACTGGACCCCATCTGTGGTAAATTTTAATTACCTAGACTTAATTTATGCGGTAAAATTCAATAAGAATAACTCAGTAAAAATAAGAGGCAGAATCCGTGGTATTTGAGGTTTTAAAATGGGTTTATTCCTTACAAAGGAATTGGTTCGAACCAGGCAATCGTATTCCGTCACCACTAAGGTTCGGGAAGGGATAGAGGCAATACTTTATTGACAGGTTATCATATATATAGTAAATGCATTACAGTGAAGACATATGCAGAAGGCGTGACAGTTGAGAAGAGAGATAAGAATACGCATACGTAATGAATAAAGGCGTTACAATAGGCGTGCATGAGGGCATGTACTAGAAACGTCATTCTGATGATGACACAGGTGGGTGGATCCATAAGTGAATCCTGCAAAGTCAGCAGAAATACTTGGCAGAGACGTGCGCACAGTAGCATGACGTGTGATTGACGTGTAACTGGAGGGTGAAGGGGACTTGACATTTAGCCCTACATGAGGAGACAGAAGTCTGGGATGTCAGAACAACCTAATCCCAAATCGTATCTAATATCTTGTGTTTAAGGAACTGTATTATCTGGAAGGAAAGGTCTCTCAGGCAGAGGCTATCCTATACTAACTACTAGTGCGTGTATAAGCGTCTACGTGTCTACATGAGATGCGAGGGGGCATGGGCCTACCATGGCATCAAAAGCCATGAATTACTTGCACGGAGACAGTAAGGCCGGGCCCTTTGCTCTGTAGCTGGAAGGATGTTTACCTAAACTACTAGACAGGAATGTATTTCTCGAGGAGCGGAGCAGATAACTTGAAGGCTGAATACAGTTTTGGCAGGCAACAGGCCGGGCCTGGCACCGTTAGCCGCGCAGGAAGTAAGACAAAGGTCATGGATGCAGATACAGGTCCAGGCTGGAGCATTCAGAGGCAGAAGGCAGGAAGAGCTCGATGGCAGAATTCAGGGCCTACCTTGCCAGAGCTGAAGAACGTGAAAAGTATACCATATAAAGACGGTGGCAAGACATACTTAGGAACGGAATATTCGACCCATTCATGGCGGATCTGAAAGAAGACATGTTGACGTTGGACACATATGTATTTGCGTCTTCATAACTTGAAGTGGAGGGAACATACTTGTACATTGTAGCATGCACATGGAGCCGTTGGGGTCTAAGATAGGGGACACAATCGATCATAAAAATTCATATTTCCTCACATCCATGGATGTCTAGGTCCTATCAGGGACCAGCTCCAGTCCAGACACCCACGGCCTGCTCCATGGTCTACAACGAGCCCTGACTGACATCGCTGGAGTCATGACGCGGAGAGAAGAACACCTGTCCGCTCAGAGTGGCTCCTGCGATCCCAGCCGTGAGCTGGCACACATGTGGAGGCTCATGGAGGACGTGGTGCGGATGGAGGCAGAAAGGATTGCAGCCACTGCTGCACATCAGCGAAATGCAGCTGGGATCTACCATACCCTGCAGATCCTCATCATGGCATTGCTGCCACAAGGCGTGACGCTGATGAATGCTGCTGCCCCCACACCATCCACATCTCCGCCCCCTGGTGTGTCAGTGCCTCACAGTGCAGCAGGCGTAGCCACTCCTGCACCTGATGTGTCACTGCCACACAGTGTGGCCAACAATCCTCCTCCGGCCCCTGATATGTCAGTGGCACACACTGCCGCAGCCGGTACTGCAACACCCACAGGTGGGGCACAGCACACATCCGAGGACGAGAACGTGGATTGGTTTGAGTTCAGAAGGAGGCACTATCATTCATTTCTGCCACCTGGCCTGTTCCTGCTTGGTGCCGCACATGGCCCCATGACCTTCCACTGAACCCCGATACACTCCACTGCACTCAACTTGGACTGCGACATGGACTGCCATATCCTGTTTGATGACCAATGACACGGTGACCAGACTGTGGACCGTACCCTTCCTCTTCTGCAGTACTTGCCATACCCAGATGGACTCTGGCTGGCCCTCCACGGACCCATATTGTGAAGTGTGCTTGGCATGTCGCTATACCGCTCCAGCTGCAAAACTCCACTGGATGTGCAATAAACATCCAGTAATGCACTGTTGTGTCATGTCTTTCATCATTCATGTATGAATGTGTGGATGAATGTAGGGACAGTGATTCCACTTACGTCAATGATGCTCATCTAGTGGGATGCCAGTCACAGTGTGCTACATTTCCTATTGTGTTCCGGGTGCCGTGGACACTACAACAGGGACACACGCATTAGTCACTTCATTGTCCGGACATGGACTGAACCTCACCCAGAGCCCCCAAGTCATTGTTGCAAGCCCTGCACTGGTCCGGCGTACACCAGGCCAGACCACTCCGATTATGCTCCGAGGGGGGCCCACATAGCTACCTGTCGCAGGCGTGGTAGCTGGCGGTGTGCGGGTCATTGGTCTAGTTGTCAGAATGTCATGGCCACTCCCTGAGGGCAAGTTTGCACACACACCACACCCATCTGGCACAGGAGTCACAGGCCATGTGACCCTGCAAATATAAGGGGCCGACAACGTCACATTCCCCTCTGCCGGTGGTGACTGGATGACTCAATCTTAAAGGGCCCATGGGTTGTTGCGCAGAGGGTCAGTGGCACCTGCAGCCTTGCGGCCGTCACTGGCCTACCACCACATGGCGCTGAATGGTGTTGCACAAGGTTAGTGGCACCCGAAGCCTTGCTGCCGTCACAGGCCTACCACCACGTGGCGCTGACTGGCATTGCACAGGGTTAGTGGCACCGAAATAGCTGAGCGGGTGTGCAGCCTGCAATGATGACGTGTGCACTGATGTGGTCTCCGCCATTGATGACTCAGAACTCAGCGTCATGTGTGGGACCTGCTGGGCCGCGGGCGGGTCCGCATGATGTGGACCATGCCATGGTGGCGGGACCGGGGCCTGGAGCTTGCACGGGCATATGGTGTGCCCACTGGTGGACACAATGGTGGTAGCAGGTGAAAAGTGGGGCCAGTGTGTGCAGGGGCGGCAGTGTGTCTCTCTCTCTCTCTCTCTCACTTCCTTTCCTTTCCTTCTCTCTCTCTCACTCTCTCTCCCTTCACTCTCTCTCTCTCTCTCTCTCTCCTTCCTTACCTTCTCTTTCTCTCTCTCTCTCTCTCTCTCTCTCTCTCACTCTCTGTCTCTCTCTCTCTCTCTCTCTCTCTCTCTCTATCTCTCTCTCTCTCTCTCTTTCTCCCTTCCTTTCCTTCCCTATATTTCTCTCTCTGGCTTTCTTTCCTTCTCTGTTTCTCTGTGTCTCGCTCCTTTGATGTGCGCATGACACATGAGCTGATTTTATGCTTTATCTTCCAGACTGTGACGTCGAGATTGTCCCTGACGGACCCAACAGGAGTCTTCCGCATTGGTGTTTTGTGTTGAATTTCAATAAAGTTTTTGGTTGTTACTTCAGTGCTGTGTGACTGTTTCTCGTTTTTCTGGCCTCATGTGTGTTTTTTTTGGCAATGTGGGTCATCATACGCTTTTTGTGGCTCTTGTGTTGCGCACGATATGTGTATGTCTGGGGGGATCGGGGGGGCTGGGGGTGGTGGCAGTGAGTATTGTGGCCCTCATGGGTATTGGAGCTGCATGATCATTGTCTCCATGGCATCTGTGGGTCTTCAGGTGTGGCTCTTGGCTGGGCTCCCTTTCATGCTGTGGGTAGTCGTCCTGCTTAGCACCAGCAAAATGCAGTTGTTAAATCCCTGGTGCTACCGCGGCTTATCGCCGGTTTTTGGTTCACTTCGAAGATCTGGCAGTTCGTTGTGAAAATGGTGTTGTATTTTTTTCGTGTGTTTTTGCACGGGAACGCCTACTCTGCATCTCATTAGGGTTAGTTGATGGTGTCCAACATGGAGATACATTTTGGGGCAGTTATCGCGGGAATACTGGTGTTGTCTGCAGTTTGCACCAGCTTGTGAATGGGGTGTTAAATCTATCTCCACTTTTGATGCGTTAAGGTGGAGATAAATTGGAGATAAGTCCTTGTGAATATCCCCCTTAGAGCGGTACCTTTGATATACTTAAAATCCCAAAGTAGATGGTACTGCATGTACTTAGGGCCTGTAGATTGAATTTTATATGTGAGCTGCAGTGCTCATTGTGAATCCAACTAAAGTAATACTGCAAACAGGACTTAGGCAGAAACTGGTATTTCGACCTGGCAAAATAAACCTTTTGCCAGTCCTAAACCTTCCTTTTTCATACTTACAAGTCACCCCTATGATAGGGCATTGCAGCTCTTAGGACAGGGTGCATGGTATTTAGAAAGTAGGACATGTGTTATTACGTTTTACATGTCCTGGAAGTGAAAAAAACAAATGTGTGTGTCTGCCAGTGTGTGGGGTCACATGACTGTTTATGGCTCTCCCGAGGTGTGATTTGTATTCCCTTCAGACTGTGGACAAGGAACCTGTGTTGGTGAAGGCGTTCCTCTCCTTAGGAGGATGGCGCGGCCCCCTCCTATGCTTCAAAGGGTAGCCTGAGGGCTGTACCGGGCCGCTTTTTGACTTCACAAGATGCCTACATTATCATTGGCACATGCAGCTCACACCTGGACTTTCCCTTTGAATCACTCGTCAGGCTGGAGCAACAACCAGGGGAAAGAAAACAACCAACCGTGAACAGTTTAGAGTTAGAGTTAGAGTTAGAGTAGAAAAAGGGGGGTTTCCCCACACATAGGCTAGCACATAGGCTAGCACTGGGCATAAAAGTGGCAACCCCAGAACCTCTAGTCAGAATACTCCTGGACCAGAGAGGATTCAGAAAAAACTGACATGCTGTCTGAAGAAGGAAGACTGGACCTGCTTGGCTTGAATATAGGACCCATAAGTGACTCCAAGGCTCAGTTGGCTGACCTCCTGTTTGAACTCCAGGTATATAACATGCTTCTAGAAGCCACACCTGCTTTCCAGTTGACCATACCCAATTACGTGTGACCAAGTAATCTCTGCTGGCCTCTGTGGGAGTAAGTCCTGACTCCTCAAGTGATGGTCTCAAGGTCCTGGACCCTTGGCTGGAGCCATAGTGTACTCCTCCCTACTCGACTAAAGGTTTCACCAGATTTGATGCAGCGTGGCAAAAATTGATGCAGGGCCTTACATCGCAGTCTCCTGCAGCTCCTAATCAGTGTGATTCACTGGAACTAATGTAGACCAATGCAGGGCACATCTTTGCCTCACCTCACAGCTCCTAATTGGCGGTTTCACCAGATCTGATAAAGCGAAACACAGAGCCAAGCATTGCAGCACAGTGCAGCTCCTGATTGGCAGTTTAAAGGACCTGCTGCAACACCATGCAGAGTTTTACATTGAGGCACGATGCCTCTCCCCATTATGGACTAAAGGTGCAAATCCCAGTGGACCACACCTGGTCCCGTACCTGTTGGAATTGGCCCTTTTTGCATGGTCATCCTCATACTTTTTGCCTTTTGCCTCCTATTTTTCTGACCCTGTTTCAGTTGGCTATAGGATTCTGGGCACTTTAGCACTGCTGATCAGTGCTAAAGTACATATGCTCCCTGTATAAATTGTGATATGACTGGTTATCCATGATTGGCATATTTGATTTACTGGTAAGTACCTAGTAAAGTGAACGGTGTGTGTCAGGGCCTGCAAATCAAACGTTACAAGTGGGCTTGCAGCACTGGTTGTGCCACCCACATGAGTAGCCCTTATGGAACGCGAAAAGCAGCTGGACATGGTTTATTGTTCAGCTTTAGGGCTGGAATGATAACATATGTTGAAACAGAAGGGGGATGGGAGCACACTGCTACCTCCCAGCACAGTTCGCCCCTTTGCATCCTGGTACATGCAGTTCAATTTAAATGCTTACTTGAAATTTTGCAGAGTGTCTCACCAAAGTTGGTGCAGGTTAGTGCTGTTAATCTCTAGACACATGTGTTTCTGGATTTCATCCTTCTTCAGTAGAGATAAAACGAAATTCTTCTGGGGTTTGCTGAGAAAGCTGCCACAATCCTCTCAGGTCTCTGTACCTCTCCCTGGCGCACAGGTGCCTCCCATGAGCTCGTCAGCCCAGTGGCTCAAGGGAGCCTTTTTGAAACAGAAGGGGGATGGGAGCACACTGCTACCTCCCAGCACAGTTCGCCCCTTTGCATCCTGGTACATGTAGTTCAATTTAAATGCAACTTTGGTGAGACACTCTGCAAAATTTCAAGTAAGCATTTAAATTGAACTGCATGTACCAGGATGCAAAGGGACGAACTGTGCTGGGAGGTAGCAGTGTGCTCCCATCCCCCTTCTGATAACATATGTTTTATGCTTCCCAAGTGGGTATCAGCAGGGGTTTGAAATGAGGACAGACCCATTCAACAACTACTCAAAACAAAATATGCTGCACTTTCTTTTTTTCTGTGGTTTTATATGTTATATACTTGGAAGTTTCTTATACCATTTATGAGAGTTAGAAAGATATGATCTTGTATGCAGGCAAATTTCTTCTTATGTACTCTGTCTGATGATGAAACTTGTTGCTGCATAGCTATGTTTCTTCAAGCTGCTGTATCCTCTAGGAAAACGATGCTAGATTATTGACTTCATTTTCTTGCATTCCAATGTTTTAAATATCCTATGACTTATGAAATATGATATCTTTTATGTATATTGATTGTTTTTTTTTATCATGTGCTTTTATGGCTATTTCATAGACGAATAAAGAAAGAAATTGATTGATTGATTGAGTAGCCCTGTAAATGTATCTCAGACCTGCCCCTGCAGTGTCTGCACACGCAGTTGCAAACTGCCATGTTGCCCTGGCACGTGCACCCACTTGCCAGGCCCAAACCTTCCCTTTCCTTACATGTAAGGCACCCCAATGGTAGGTCCAAGGTACTCCCATGAGCAAGGTACAGTGTATGTGAAAGGTACGACATGTACTGGTGTGTGTGGCATGTCCTGATAGTGAGAGTGCATATTTTGTTTTTCACCATTGAAAGGTTATCTGTCCCATAGGCGTATCATTGGGGCTGTGCGGTAACATTTTACATGTGTAGCTTTCCATAGGGACTAGACAGAAAAATGGAGCTTAGGCTCACTGAACTCAGAATGTATTAACACACCTTTTGGTAAAGGTGGTTTTTAAATTCTGTCTTTGAAAATGCCACTTTTAGATAGTGGGTATTTTCTTACTTTACTGAACAAATGCCAACGTGCACTCGGTTTTTGAAGCATTCAAAGTAGATTAAACATTTTTTAGGGGGGTGCTGCTAGCGCCTAGGCGCCTGTCCAGAGACGCCTTGTGGTAAACATCCAGTCTATAGTGCAAACAGGAGAGAAATCCTTTTGCTGGCGCGAGCACTGTTGCTATGGGCTAATAGAAAGCCTCTGATACTTTCATCCAAGTGAAAACATCTAAACCAGTAGTCATGACGTTCTCAAAACAATTGATTTATTCTCAATGTGAATTGCATTCAATAGAATTTTTCATGTTGATTGAATTCTTTGCGGCGCTATAAGACATCATCCGCCTTACTGATATATCAACAATAGACCGAATGCATTTCGGGTTCAATGCGAACCCTTCATCAGGGGTAATTCTTGAGGCTAAAAGTAACAAAAAAGGCAAATCAATCAAAAGTCCTCATTAGCAAAATAAAAATTCTGCAAAATATAGTCATGCTGATGTGTGATATGTCAAAGTAACGGAGTGAACACTCCACTTTCTCTATTAGTAGTGAACAAACATAATCATAGAAAGTAGACGCTCCACTCTTTCGAATAATAATGAATATGAACGTGACATTGCTAAAGAAAACTTGTTTAAGTGTACGATAGATTCGCGTGTGCAAGCTTTACCGTGCTGAATTTTTTTTTTTTAAATGATAAGCAGTGCCTCAACGTGCAAATGATAAAAGAGAACCCTGGAACATTGCATGGTTAATACGAAGTGCATTAAGTGTGCTAGAGTAGCCATTGCTTAAATGGTGAGGTGAACGTGAGCTTTCTTGATTGATACGGGAAAGCACTTTAGGTGCGCCTTCATCGGGTTAAAAATGACTCAAGTGAAGGGAAACAGTGTCGGTTTAAACGTAAAAGAAAGTTCAGAGGTACATGCAGCAAAGTAAAGTAGTGCAAACGAGAGTAAGGCAGAGAGTCCATGCAAATGGTCCATACAAGCTTACCCGAATAGTACGATGCGAGCACATCGTTGAGGCACTGCTTATCATTTAAAAAAAAAAAAAATTCAGCACGGTAAAGCTTGCACACGCGAATCATGCTACACCAGAGAGGACAGGACTGGTTTGGACCGGGTTCAGAGACCCTTACTGCAAAGAGAACAATGTCAAAATGGGTTATAGGTATTGCACCTGATACCCCAGGACTTTAGATTACTTCAAGAAACAAGAGGACCATGCCAAGAAGAAGAGCGGAAGGATGTGTGAGGAGCGCTGCCTTTTCTAAGTGAGGGGTGTGTTGGCTTGCAGTTGCTGCTTCTGTCTGTGGTGGAGGAAAAGGACTGACTCTTTTTGCTCTGTTGTGGTATCCTGCTTGTGAAGAATCTCCAAGGGCTTGTGTGTGCTGGCCTCCTGTTGGAAGTCTCAGGGATATTAAAGAGTTCAGGACAGATCCTTGCTGGATTTAAAAGTAGCCTGCCTGTAAGGAGGGCTGGAAGCTGTGTGTGCAGCGCTGCCCCTGATTTGTGTGGGGTGGTGCGGACTACGGTTGCTGTTCCCAGCTGGGGCAGGGGAAGGACTAGACTGTTCTACAACTTTTCAAGCAAAGAACGTATGGAGCACTTTGAGGTGCTTCCCTCTTCATTGTTATGGTCTAAAAGTGAAAGTGCATGAGAAGTGCTTCTTATGCTGCCCAGTGTATGGTGAGTGCTTTGTGGTGGCCCTGATTCACTGCCTGGGAAGCGCGTGGTGAGTGCTCCCACCTTTGTACAATCCTCTTTGCTGCAGCCAAGGGAAGTACAGAGGTGCCCTTGTGATCACTTTATTGTGCTCTAAAAAAGGAAAAAGCAGAAAGCGTCCACTCCTCTGCAAAGCGAGGGCTGCTGGACTTCCAGGTGCTGGCTAGCAACTGGAAGAAGCGAGTGTGGCCCTGCCCGATTCCCTGGAGCGTGAGGAAGCAAGACGTGTCACGTCACCTCAAGGAAGCTGACGATCAATGCACCACTGAGAGGAGCAGTGCATCCCGCCCCTGAGACAGCAGGGAGAGCTCTGTGTGTGACCTGACCTTTGAGAGGCCCGGGCCTGATCAAAGGAGTTCCTTCTGCACACCGAAGCTGCACCCCACTCACAGGCAGCTGCAATTGGGGGTCACTTTGCCTGCTGCAGACCCAGTGAGGTCTACTCACTGGTGGTGGCAAGGCGTGTCCGCCCCCCTTCCTGATCCTGTCCTGGGGGCATTTTCCTTTTTTTGGACAATTGTGTTGGGCCGCAGCTACACCGCATGGACGTGGGCAGCTGCCTAGGCAAACTCCAGCACTAGGAAGCTGCCGCTTCATGTTTATGGTGTTTTACTGGTATACATGTATTATGGTCACAACCAGGGAGATTTATTTTAATGCCCTAACCTGAACTGCATTTCTTGACTTGAGACTTTAGGCATATCGTTTTGCCTGCACTGTCAGGAAAACAAGCCTTGTTATTTTCAGAAACTGCCTAATATACACAATGATGGTGTAGGGTGTTGTTTTCACAATGATTTCAGGACATAGGCAACTAAGAAGTACTCACTTTGTTGCACTAACAGTGATGTTATGCCTGCTGATGTTTTTATTACATGTGCTGCCTCCAAGTATTTATGTGATTGTACTATCTATATTGTTATGACCATTGCCTAGTGGCAAAGTCATTTTATGATCTATGTGACATCATGACAAGAGCCTAGTGGCACAGTGGTTTATGTCATTATGTAAAATAAAAAGGATATTTTTTTATAAAACCTTGTGTGAAGTCTCTTTTTGTGGTGTGCCTAATCTGTCACTCTACACATTGCCTCTGAGATAAGCCTTATTGCTCTGCCAAGCTACCAAGGGGGTGAGCAGGGATTATCTTAGGTGTGTAACTTCCCTGCCCTGACTAGAGTGGTGGGTTCTTCCTGGCTTGGGTACAGAGCCTAGACAACCAGAAACCCCATTTCTACCAGTACCCAACCAGCGCTCCATTGCAGAAAGCCTGATTTTTTTTTTTACTTTTTCCCAGTGTGGTGCAACCAGTAACCCAGAGTTGGCATTTCTCACCTTTTTGGTGCAATTTTCACTATAAACTTTAAAAGCTCATAACTCTGGTTCTACTGATTGGACTTCTGCTGATTTGGTGTGATTTCATTGAATAAAATAATCACTATTTTCCCGTCTTGCTTTTGGTTTTTTCTTGTGTTGTGTTTTTGCTTTATTAGTGTTTGAATGCTGCATAAATGCTTTACATATTGCCTCTAAGTTAAGCCTGACTGCTTTGTGCCAAGATACAACAGGGTTAAGCACAGGTTTAATAAGTGACCTTTGTGGTTCACCCTGAAAAGGATTATGATTATTCCTTGAAGTTGGTTCTCACTCCCTTCAACAAATTATCCAGTTTCTATTAATTGACAATTATGAATCCTCTAATAATAAATTCAGATTCACCTGACTCCAAAAACTCTTCCCCAGATGTACCCCCAGTACTTCTTTGCACTCCTGCCAACACAGTCCTTGATTGCCATCATACATTCACTAAACCAAACTCCTATGATGATGATGTAATTCCATTAAATATCATTAGACCCCTGCCTCCCATGGGTCTCCATCCATCATGGGCATTATAAATACCTCTCTTTTCTTAAATATCTTCTCCTTATTCCTGTAGACTAACAAATCCATCTCTGTTCAACCCAAAAATAAAGCCATAGCCAAGATATTATCTGCAACCTTTGCCAAATGATATGTTTTCTCTTCCTAGGGAAAGTTTTTTAAAATGCAATGAATCTGGTGATTCATGTGTTTTTTTATTCTTCTTCACCTATCAGGGTTCACTGGTGCCATCAACCAACAGGTCTAACACGAAACTCCCATTCACGCATAAACCTCACCAATACCATTTTAAATCTACTTTAAAGTATGTTGGGTGATGTGTAAGGTACTTCACATGAGTAACTCTGGCTGTCTTGCCTCTAAACGTAATGTGTCTATTGGTCATACTGAAATTCAGACTTACACGGAACACATACAAATGGACATAGACTTTGTAAAGATGTCCTTGTGCACCTCTTATCTGCTGAAAAAAGTCTCTATTAGTCTGAGCAAATTTATTTATTAAGGTTGTCGGAAGGTCCCCTCTTTTGCGTGGTGACCCCCAATTTTGTGGACTGATGCTGCTGTCCAGCCCTCCGTGTATTTGCTCTGACCCCTTAAATATCACACTATTGCCTAATTCCTAATTGTCATATTTAAATTTCCAATATTGCCATATGGTGCAGGAAAATACACCAAAGACATGAAAAGTTAAATGTAACCAGTGGACTGCAGCACATGTGTACCATCCACTAGTCTGACAAAGAAAACCCAGCTTTGGGCCTACTTATTTAGCCTGACTGATGCAGCATTTAAACTTGGAGACATACTTGCCAAAATCACCCTTTTTGACAGCATTAAATCCTACTTTTAACTATTAACCAAGTCACACTTAAGTAGGCCTTATAGTACACAGGTATGGTGCCTAATATTTAAAGTGATACATGAAAGAATCTAGTATTGGTATGTTCCTCTAGCGACTACCCCCAAACACTATGGGGCATATCAACAAGAGCTTTATCTCTGCTTTTTTGGCTTTAAAAGCCAAAAAAGCAGAGATAAAATTAGCGCCCTATCAACAACAGGGTGCTAACACGCAAATTTGCATGTTACCACCCTTTTACTCTACGCTTCCCCTTGCATCTCTAATGAGATGCAAAGGGGGCGTTCCAGAGTAAAATAATAGGAGAAATGTCGCTAAGCGACATTTCTCCTATTATCAAGAATGTCGCTAGCCCTATTAGAGACAAAAAAAGCTGCGCTAACCGCAGTTAACGCTGCTTTTTTACGTCTGCTAATTTTCAGACTTAGCCATGATATCCTATGGAAGGACGATATCATGGCTAAGTTTGCCTGTCCCTATCAACAAGCTAACGGGAGATTATCGCTGGGTTTCCAGCGATAATCTCACGTTAGCCTGTTAGCGTGTAGATTTTTATCGCTATTGAGATAAGCGTTGCTAATAGCACGCTATCTCAGCGATAAAAATTCACGCTAGCCGGCGATAATTATCCTCACGCTAAGAGCGCTGAGCGATAATTATCGCCGGTTGTTGTTGATATGCCCCTATTTCACTGTACAGAGCTGTTGCTGATCCTATGAGGAAACCTAAAGTGCAATAAAAATACTATTTTTGCCAACTCTGTTTGAGATAAGCTACAGAAATGATACAACACTCTTTTCAATACGTATAAAAATCTAATTCAGTGGTGACATTTGATTTTTGGTAAATCCAGGTAACTTTAGAAAATATAGATTTTGTCTGCCTGAAACTCCAGAAGGCTAATTAGCATTAGCCTCCTAGCATCTCCCCTTGTTAGTGTTTCTCCTTAATGAGCATGAAAACTGCTTCCAGAACAAAAACAATGGCTTAGGCTCTTTGTCAAGAAGACCTGGTTGTGAGGTATTTGACTCCTCCCAGCTGAAGAAGGACAGCTGGGGAGGGTTCATGAACTTCATTAACTTGGAAGGGACCAGGGTGACACATGCATATTCATAGTTAAGTGAAAATGGAGACCAGTGGAAAAGAAGTATTTGTTCATTGGGTCAACTGTAGCCACCTTGGCACCAACCTAGCAGAACGGGGATCTGGTCTCAGAACCAGTTTGCTATGGTTGAGAAGGAGGGACCTGCTCATTTACTACGACACACTCCTGGCTGGCACACCAGACACCTCTAAGTGCAGTCGTTTACTCAGAATAGTGAACTGTGGGATGGTTTGCAGTAAGGCTAATGGGATGTGCTGAAAATTGGGAAAGTATTCCCTTGGAAATGTTTTCTCTCATTAGTTAGAGAGTGTCTAAGACTCACCCCACTCACTTCCATGCACCTCATCCTCAGCTCACCAGAAAACATCTGAGCCTGTTGAGGAACAGAAAAGGACTAGACCTGCTGTCTATGACCGGTGTGGAGACCTGAAGACTGGCCTATCTCCCACTTGTACCAAGTACTCAAATGTGTACTTCAAGAGTCACTTGGCTGACATCCTCAGTGGCTACAGAGACACAACAATCTGAAAGAGGCCTTTTCCCTGAAGTGCCCAGCTGACCAGTAGCAACTGGATCTGGGCTGTGCCCTGCAGATGTCCTCTGCTTACCAATATGGGAGTGTGCTCTGGCCTCTATGTGTTGTCTCTGAGATGCAGGGACCCTTAGAGGAGACCATGAAGAACTGATCAAAAATGTCTGAAAGGTTGGGACGTTAAGATTTGTGGGATTTCCAAGACCCCCAGTGCTTCAGCAGGACCTGGTAGAAAATGTGTCCAAACATTTTCCAGTCTTGTCTCACTGGAGGATTTTGAGCTCCCTAAAAACAAATTAAGCCTCAAGGTAGAAATGTTGACTGGGCGAAGATGAAAGTTATCTGAATGACAAGAGGACTTTGGCAGGCGTGAAATTTTTATTTTTCCACTTCTTTTCCTGCCTAAAACCTAAAACTTGATCAGGCCAAGTCGAATGGCTATCTGACTTTGGGAAGACTCTGCCAGATACAGCGAACAACCTTGCACAACTGGAGAATGTCATCTTCCATAAAAAAGATTAAGTCAGAAGGTACAAACCTTGACCAGGGCACCATCTCTGCACCATCCCGGCTGGTCTTAAATCACATCTTGGTTCTATTCAACAGGGAATGATGACTTCTAATTTGTGCTTTACTTTTAAAAGTACTTTAAAAAAAATCTCTGGTTCTCCTTATTGGAATTTAGTATATCATTATCTTATTACATTGTTTTCTACTGTTAGAAATTGGTTGTGGATTTTTTTTAAATTGGGTTTTGATTTTTTAATTGTATTGTTTCTGCTTTAGACACTTTTCCTTAAGTTGTCTTCTCTGCACTACCCATAGCTAACAAGGGCTGGGCCTCCGTTTATTTAATGAACTTGTGTGTTGGAGGGGACAGGTTTTTTAACTTAAAACCTGTGAAGGACTCACATCCTCTCTGTCTAATAACCATTTTCTGACAATGTCTATGAGGCATACTCTTGTCAATATATATTTTGAGCACTGTTTGCTTAAATGTAAACCTAAGAGACTCTTTTATCGTCTTTCTTTTATATTCCTTCTCTTTTTTTATTATTCATAGTTTTTGTGGATTGAACGTCAGACAACCCATTACAGAAATATCGTATGACAAATATAGTGGCCTAAATAGCATTCACAAAAATATAGCTCTATTGAGTATACATTTTTGATTATTTTTGTAAACGATATTTAGAACACATATATGTGCTAGATGATATATAGGCCATGCTATTACTGTACCTTGCCTCTTTTGTATCTGTCTATCATTGAGTTCGCAGTATCAAGTCGAATTGTACATAGGTATTTTGTTATTCATATTAAAGTATTTGTTAATTGGAAACTATTCCATATGTTCTCATTTGGAAACATTAAATGTCTGACCAATAAAAAATAATTTTCAAAAAAATAATCTTTCTTAGATCAGATAGATGCCTAGCCTTAGATGCACTAGGCACACTGTAGCTGTCAGGATGGTATAGCAAAACGCTGCTTAACCTCCACTGCATAACCTGAAATGTTTATTTATTTATACATAACTTTTCAGGGAAAAGGATAACTAACTGGCCCGTCTCTCTCTCTCTCTCTCTCTCTCTCTCAAACACACACACACACACACCCACACACCCACACACACACACACACACACTAGATTGTATCTTATTAGATGATTATTTATTATACACTACTTGCCTGTAAATCAAGAATGTTAGATTGACTGTAAATGTAACAAACAGCTCAGCTACGATTATGAATATTATGGCATAAGTAAATTATGCCCGAATCATATTTCATCACACATCCCTGCTCTACTGGACCTAAATTGGCTATAACTAGATTTTTAATGGCATGGTTGAATTAGTCTTGATTATACATGTAAATACTAATATGCCAAGTCATGCAGTATGTCGCCTCACAGCTCACAGTTGGACTCCATAGTTCTGTGACACTTCCAGCCCCAGTCTCTGTGTCTGACCCAGCCTCTTCATCAATTTCTTAAATACCTAGGCGAGGTGCTCAATGGAGAGAGGATGAGGTCAGCTCCTGGATCGAAATGCAGGATGGTCACATAATGCATTTTGTTCAAAGGTATATGTAGAGACTTCTCCTTTCCTTCCTTCTTCCTACAGGGTGGAACACACAAGGCCGCCTCCCCCATAGTTATCCCTTCAGCTGCTGTGCTCACAATCAATGTGTGCACAAGGGAGTACAAATTCCTTCTTGGCGTTATGGGCATAAGTTAGAAAAAAGATAGCATTCTAAGAAAATGTTTCTTATTTGCAAAAAACATTAAAACAAATTAGAAGCCTGCTCTTTGTTTCTAGACCTTTCTTTCACTTGCATTTCGCACCCACAGCATTTGAATGCAAATCGGCAATGTGAACTCAGCATGCATTGTACGAGCCAGGTCTGTGTTGCATTCAACACTAAAACACATAGAAGAGCTGACAGACATGGAGAGAATAAGAAGTTAGACACCAATGACCAAATCTTTAAGATATAATGCTAACAATAAGATAGGAGGGGGAAGGGATGAATGTAAATTATCCAGCATCCACTGTGTTAAAACACATGCTCCTTACACATTGCTCCAAGGCTCTGGACTATGGCCTCAAACAAGCGGCATCCTTCTCTCAATCAAACCCCAAGAAAGTGAAGCTATCTTATAGTAAGAGATGCGTGAGAGGGCACGGTTTGACCCTGGGGGACGTTTGATGCCCTTGGCGGAGGCTACGAGGTGGTTGCTAAGGTTGGACTTGCAGTGTTACACATACATTAACCGGGTCAACACAGATGCCACCAGAAAGCCCTATCCGGAAATTCAGGTCTCCGGAATACCAGTATCAGAGCGAGATGTCAAGCCTGATGGACAGAAATATAAAGAAACCAAACACGTTTCATGTTTGGGTGCAAAAGCATACCTCTTTCACAATGCACACCACACAGAAAAAACATGTCATAATAATAAAAATAAATACATGGGAACCCAGACAAAGCGCGCAGCAATTTCTGAACCCACATGGCGAGCATAATGCTGTATATTGATTCTTCCTTCTTCCTGGAGTCCGCAAAAAGTAAATACATTAAGAATTCGTACCGAAAGTGTTACTTCTTGAGCGAGTCACAATGCGACTAGTTTGCTGACCTTCATCAGATGCTGGATTGTGTACCGTTCCATCTAGAAAACAAAATTACTTTTGCCTAATTTTGAGAAGAAGCACTCGGACCCAAGACCACAGCAGTTTGTAGCAGGAGTTAGATTAAACTGCTCTTGTGCTGTGAATCCCGCTCCAGTCCACCCACTTCCACGGGAATCTGCGGCGCTCATTATCTTGCTGCATTGAAACTGCTGAATCATGGCCCGTTCATTCGGGTTTAGTCAGGTAATCTCAGACCCAGACATCTAACCGTGCAATATATTTCTGTGCTGATTTCTAAGTGACATTGCAATATTTGTTAGGTCTCGAAAGGAAGAACTCCTGGGCCTAAAACACGCATAAACTCAAACCCAATCATATCAACTACACTATCTATAGGTTCGTGCTATTGTTGCATCCCCACATTTCTTCTTTTACTTTTTCACACTAGTTTCCATTTTTTTGTTTGCACTTATGGCGTTCATTATTGATGAAAGGCACATTATAGAGTCGGTTATTCTGAACAGGGTCCCCGGAGTTATTTGGGGAGGGGCGTCAATAATCAGCAGCCACCCATCTGCTGGTTCCCCATTTCACCAAGCGGGGGAACTCTTCTTTCAGATAACTCAGCATCAGGCACGCCCTCTGCAATGGACCCGCCACCACAAGACCAACACTTCCACATCATTGGAAGATCCTTCGTATGTAGAACAGGCCTTCAGAATCTGTTTTACCTTTTTGCCACCACCCTGAAAGAAATGTCTATCGCGGATCAGTTACAAGAGAAAAAGCAATTTTGCTCACCACACACCAGGAAAACAAATTCTTAGGCATCAGTTACATGACTTTTATGCTTCTGAGACACAAAACCTCACTGTGAGGGTTTGTTTCTGGAAAAAAGTCACATAGTCTGGCAAGACATGCCGGTTGGCATTGCAATTTTAAGGAATGGGTTTATATTTTAGGAAGTACTGCCCGATGAAATTGGGGGGGCGTGGGGGAATGGCTGCGTGGCTGGATGCAGCTTGGCCTCCCCTACCCCAGCAGCCTGCTCTCCAAATTCTACATGAAAATCACTGTCATTCTAGCATGATTATTTTAATTGAATTTGTGCAGCACTTTCCATTGTTTACAAATATTAATGCCCATGAGTGTCTTGAACAATATATTGTTTGTATTTTGTTATTGAAGTGTTGTTACACACACACACACACACACAAAGACCCTACACATACAAATATTTACTGAGTAATGTTATGGGGCTAGATGTATCAACATTACAATTTGCGAGTCTATAATAGCGAATTTTACCGATTCACTATTATAGACTCGCAAAATGCAATGTATGTAGGAATCTGCTAATATTTAGTGATTCCTACGCATTCCTTATTTGCGACTCACAAATTGCGTGTCGCAAATGAGGAATGGTTTCCCATTTATTCCTAAGGGCCAAAGGCCCATAGGAATGAATGTAAATTGCGAACACAATTTGTGAGTACCCAATAGGTACTCGCAAATTGCGCACACAATTTCAAGGCTGCAAGGGTTCCTAAAGGACACCCTGTTGCACCCCTGAAATGTGCATGTGTGCACATGTGGCGCACATACATGCCCTAAGGGCATGTTTGTGTGCCACATGGCACTTTGAAAAATGCATAAAATTGCATTTTTCAAGGAAATCGGAATTTACCACCAACCTGAAGTTGGTGGTAATATGCGATTCCTTACAGCAAAATGGCAATTTGCGATGCCTACCAGAATTGCATTTAGGAAATCGCAAATTGCGATTCTCTAAATGCTTGCACAAAATAGAGAATCGCAATTTTGCGATTCATTATTTTGCGAGTGGTTTTCTACTTACTTGCATTGCACACAGCTAAATTGCGATTGCAAATGCGGAAATTCTGCGAATTTCAGCATTTGCGATCACAATTTACCTTGATACATATGGCCCATAGTTAGGTGAAAATGTTATTAAAACGTGACATTTAAAATGTACAAAAATGCTGAAATTCACCAGTCATAGTTATCTCAAGTAACTCCAACTTGTGCTCTAAAGTAACTATAGACAGTGCATAGGTTTTCATCAATACATTCATGGCACTTGTTGCAGTGATTAATGATGTCATGGAACATGTCATGAGTGATATAATATGTGGGAAAATTAGCAGTGTATGACGAGGGAGGGAGTTATGGTTACCTTAGGGCACAAATTATAGTAACTTGAGAGAACTATAACTGGAGAATATAAATGGTTTTGTATATTCAAATTGTTAATTAGTCACTGTTAGAACCGGCGGTCTCTAGTTGGCAGAGGTATACACTTCTGACAAATAGGGACCCACCAACTCTAGTCAGGGCAAGGGGATTACACACTCAGATAACCCCTGCTACCCCCTTGGTAGCTTGGCAGAGCAGACAGGCTTATCTCAGAGGCAGTGTGTTAAGCATTCATGACCATATACAGTAATAAAGTGAATACACTACAGATGGACACGACACAGAAGTTATTATAAAAAATAGTATTTTTATATAAGGCTTAGCACAAGACCAAACAACGACAAAAATATACCACAGTCTTAATAAATACTCTTTGGAAGGAAAAGTAATAGTTCAAGTAAGGTTTCTTCTTGGCAAATAGTTCTTTAGCAAAGTATTCTTCTGAGCACAGTTCTTTGGCAACAATGTAACCCCCACAGGAGTCACACGACGTCGAGTCTACAAGATTCCCAAGGTTCGGCGTCGACCGCGAGGAGCGCTACGTCGAGCCTGGAGTTGCAACAGACCCCACAAGTACAGTACCTTGAGAAACGAAGAAAACGAGGATCCACGGCGTCGAGATGTCGGCGTCGAGGTCGGCGTCGATCGTGTCTCGGAGTCGGGTCAATCCGCAGCGGTGTCGAGGGATGTCGGGCCGGAGCAGTGCTCACGGCGTCGAGAAGGGCGTCGAGTTGATGCGATCAGCAGCGGCGTCGGGACGGGGTCGCTTGGAGGTAGAGCCGATACTCACTCCTCACTGGCGTCGATACCGGCGTCGAGACGGGGTCACTTGGAGCCGGGGCCGATACCCACTGCTCACTGGCGTTGCTGCTGGCGTCGAGACTGCAGATTTTCCCTTGTGTACTGGAAACAACACTCTCCAGAAATTCAGCAATTCAGTAGATGGTGAAGTCCTTTGGCCCTGTGACTTCAACAGGAGACCGGCACTCTTCCAGTCCTTGGAGATTTCCTAGCAAGTGTTCAGAGAGTACACACCAAGTTCCTCTCTCCTTGTTCCTTGGCAAAAATAAAGAAGCAGCTTTCAGGTTCCTCCACAGCAAAACAGCACTCTGGCAGAAAGGGGAGGCAAGTCCTTAGATCAGCAGGCTTCTTGTCCTTGGTACAGGTTTCCTTGTCAGAAGTGATCTGAGTTCTTGGTTCAGGGGTCCTTCTCTTATACCCCTTTTTCCCTTTGTTCCCTTTGTCCAAGCAGGGAGATTCCCACCAGCTCAGGTTTGTTGTGGGTGTTGCCAGGCAGAGGCACCTGGCCTATTCACTGAGCAGGGCAGAGTCCTCAGCCGCCCAGCAGGAGGCGGAGCCAGTATTGTCACTGGCAGGAGCAGGGCTATCAGTCGCCCAGCAGGAGGCGGAGCCAGTATTGTGTCAGGCAGGGCAGGCTACTCTTCCCTCACTCTATGTGTAAACGCCCCATTCACCCCACACTGACTCATTCAGACCTCTGGAGCCACCCAGCCCCTGACACACACACCAAACCAGCAGAGACCGGTAGATAGTTGGACAAGAAAATAGCCACTTTCTAAATGTGCTATTTTCAAACATAGAATTTAAAAACCATCCCTCCTAAAGGGTGTGTTATTAAATTCTGAGTTCAGGGATACTAAACTCGACTTGCTACCATGCTCCCTGAGTCAGATAGATTATAATGGAGTTAATAATCAGTCTGCCCAGTCTGGCCTATTGGAGGCAGGTAGCCCTTCAATAGTGAAAAACGAAAATGGCTGTAATTCACTATTAGGTCATGCCACACACATCAGGGCATGGCCTACCTTTTACCAACAATGCACCCTGCCCTAGGGCCTACCATAGAGGTGTCTGAAATGTGGCAAAGTGAAGGTTTAGAGACTGGCAAGTAGGTTTCCTTGCCAAGTCGACATGGCAGTCAGGGACTGCACGCAGGCGCTGCGGTGGCAGGCCTGAGACACATTTTACACGCTGCTTCTGTGGGTGGCACAACCAGTGCTGCAAGCCCACCAGCAGCAGTTAACTTCCACGCCCTTGGCACACGCAGTGCACTAGACTAGGGTCGGAACAGTAAGTCAACCAAGCCAATCATGGTAACACCAATCAATGTAACAATTTAACATAGGGAGCACTTGCACTGTGGCACTGATCAGCAGTGGCACAGTGCCCAAAGCAATAATCCAGCAAAAACATCGTAAACAGAGGAGGCAAACAGAAAAAAATGGAGGAGAGACTCATGCCAATGATGCCAGGTCTAACAGTCACTGACATTTTCACCTAATTATAATGTCACTTAAATTGTTTTTTTCTGTGCTCCATCTACCAAGACCTAAAAAGGGGGTTCCGCAACTAATAGTGGCCCGAGTACTCCATTCCCTTTGGCCAAAACATATATGGGCTACAGGGACTCCATCAGTGTAGGGCCTGACATGATTATGGTGGGGGCCCCGGTACCCACCCGGAGCTCCCAGTAAACCGTACATTGGGACTGCAGTAGGAGCCATAGGAGCCGAGGGGGAAGAACATTTTTTAGAGAGTTTCATGAAGATCTGTTAAACTATAACAAAGTTATCAGGAAAACAATAAATTAATTTTCTATGGGAATGAGGTCCCAAATATAACTACCCAGTGACGATAGTAATATAATGGCGATAACCAGTAGGTAGTTATAGTTAGGGCCAACTTTTTCTGTAGACAAACATTTTTTGTTTTGGCAACAACTTTGACGCCCTTTGAAGAATCTTCACAAAGTTTTCAAACGTAGTGTACAAGTTACTTTAGCTACTGCCTGAAAAGTTTCAGGATGATTCATAAAACAGGGGTGGAGAAAAAAGGGTCCCAAAACGATTTTTCCACATGCAATGTCTATGGGTATTTTGCAAGTTTTAGACACAGCTACAACCCGAACTACTGAACAAAATTGCACCAAATTCAGCAGAAAGCGAGATCTTGGTCCACAGATTGTGCTTTTTGTAATTTGGGGTAAATCTGTTCAGTAGTTTAGGAGCTATTTTAGAAAGACAGTTATAGATATCTAAGGACGTGGGTCCTCCGTGGATCTGGGGCTACCCACGGGGATCTGCAGATATCCTAAGCCTAATTGAAAAAGAAAACCCTCACACATCATACCCCCGCTGCGCACGGCAAAATTCCATGTGAAGCGTGGGGCTGGGTGCATGTGGAAGGGTGGTGCACCGCGGGTGATGGACAGCGCGTCCATCACCCGCCATGCACGGCTGAAGGTCATGTGCTGCAGTTGTTGTATTAATGTATGGAAATTGTATATTACTTTATTATAAAAAACACCAAAATTCACAGAAACAAAACAAAGGTAACAGGGATGATATAGATTGGTTGATGTTTTACCCACACAAAACCATAGAAATTCAGCAGTTATAGTTATACTTATATTTATACTTATTTGAAGAAACTATTACTCATGCCATTATGGGACCTTAAGCCATGTGTTATAGTTTCTTAACATAAGTATAACTATAAGTATAATTATAACTGCTGAAATTCTATGGTTTTGTGTGGGTAAAACGTCAACCTTACTATAAGGTCCCTGTAAGCTCTGTTTTTTTTCTTTGAAATTAATTGTGTTCCATTATAATGTGTGTTTTATGTGCTTCCTAGAGGTGAAGTAAATGTAGAGTGCTAGAATGCCTGCATGTTTCGTGATTCAACTCCACAGCCTGATTATGATTCTCAGGGTGGGCTACTACTCCACGGGTCTGATTCCGAAAGGTAAACTGAGAAGAAAGTCTAACTTTACGACTTCCGGTATTTACGAGTAGTAAAGTTAGATCTTTGTCTCAGTTAAACTTAAGTTTTGGTCTTAAGTTTAACTGAGACCAAAACGGGAAACAGCCTTTACCACGAAGCATTTTCTATGCGTTACGTTTACAACGGTACACTTACCTCGTAAACGTCGTCACAACGCCTATTGCTTCAACGACCGTCTTTACCACGCAAGCAACGTCATCACGGAACAACGTCTTCATCAACCAAAAAATGCGTCAGTCCCTTTTTAGTGTCGGCGAAGAGCTAAGAAAAAGGCAAAAAAAAGAAGAAAGGGGGCTGGGGGGGGGGGGTCACCTCCCCCAAAAAAGAAAAAGCGGGGTAAAGGAAAAAAAGAGGTAAAGGCAATGCGTAGAAAAACATTCCGTTGCAACGCATGCGTGGTAAAGGCATGCGTTGCAACGGAATGTGTAGTAATGACATATATTCGACCAAAACAGAGACAACTTTACCACTCGTAAATGCCCTTTGTGATTTCTAAAAGTCGTAAAGTTAGACTTTTGTCTCAGTTTTACCTTTGTGAATTGGGCCCCACATCTTTACAACTGGCCCCTTTGTTCCTGTATCTGGACCTCCCAGATGTGGGAGCAAAGGGCCCAATTTTATTGTTGGAACTTCTGACTGGTAAAATCATGCCCTGCCTGACCTGCTACTGCAGAACCTTCGTCCTTCCAGTCCACAGAATGCCCTGTCTCTGACACTCTCTGCACCCTCTGTGTTATCACATCTCAAAAAATCATATCTTATATCATGCCATTTTTAACTGCCCAGCCAACAGTAATGTAAATTCAATTAGGCAGATACAGAGACAAAAGCCTTAGATTAAACACAGGTAAAGGTATTTGACAAATAAGACTCACCCTTCTGAATGATGGTACCCCAAAGCACTTCAGGGGCATATGTTTCATTGCAGATTACCCTTCCACCAAATGTATCTGCCCAAAAATGAGCCCTCGTTTCGCTAAGAACTTTCAAGATGAGTTTGATGAAAATGAAATGTTAACCTGGTAACCCAAATTCCACCTATCCAAGTGGCCAATAAGAGTAAGCCCAAAATAAACGTAGTGGTGGAGTTACATAGGCCCCCACCCGGTAAACGTGCCCGGAAATCAATGGGGGGGCGGGGGAAACCCAAAATATCCCATCTGGACTTTGGCATGAAACGGCCAAATATTGCTCTACCGGGGAAGCACACGGAGATAGTGCCTCCTTCTAAGCTCTCAAACATCGGAATTACTGCCACCGCCAAAGAACAAGAGGGCACTACGGCAAAGCCAAATAATCCACTCTCTGCTAAGGGGAACATTGAATTCTTACTCCGCTCCCTTCTACAGCCCATCTCCGACAGCTTAAAAAAGGTCGAGATTAGGCTTACTTTACTAGAAACTTCTCTTACCACCTTGAGCACTCTAGTAAGTAAGCAGACAAAACTAGTGGAAATCCCTCCCCCGGCTGAGGAACCTTCCAAAGAAGATGCCGCAATTAATGCCACTAGAGCCCCCCCAAGAAGTATGCCATCTGCTCCACCTCTGCAACCCCTCATGGCCACTCAAATTCAGGCACGGCACAACAACCAAAGCCCCAGACCTACTTATCATGCGGCTTTAATTCCACATAGCCCACAAATAGAGTCCTCTAGAATGCATCAAGGCCAGGTCAATGTTCCCCCACTCACGCCCGTTTGTCCAACACCCAGACCTCGGAGGCCAGACCTTCCACCTGAGGCCAACAGATTAATGGTGGTTCTAGCGGGTGCCCCTCACTTAAGATCAGGGGAAAACGAGGATTACCAGTCACTTAAGAAAAAGGTAATCAAATGGCTCAATTTGAACCGACCTTTGCCTCCCCAGTATAATAATGAAATCATCATGGTGAGAAGGGTCCCATGGCTAGGGAAGACTAGGAAAACTATAGTGGGGGACTGTATCATGGTAACTTTTAAGGATCCAGGCACGGTCCGACATATTTGCAGAGGAATGAACCGTTCCCTGGATTCTACCATACAGACCCTCCCAGTATCTTTCTTCTTTCCCCCGATTCTTAAGCGTCAGGCCCCAATATACGATGACTGGACAAGGGTGGAACATAGACGCAAGCATAAAGGCTCTGTACAACCCCTGTATTTTCAACCACCAGATACACCTTTTTGCGATTTCAATCGCTTCAACTGTCTGGATGGTTTGGATGGGGTCGACTGACTTACCGCCTGTAAGACAGCGCCAGGGGTTTGGGGTTCTCGTGGGTCCTTGGAGCATTTCACTTTGTCCTCCGGCCCAAGTTTTGGCCTATTGAATGACCCACCTACCATAGATCATGGCAGAAACGAATTCTCTCACCAAGCCACTGATGGAGTAGTTGCTGCCGAGGGGATAACTTTGGATCCCCTCCCTGTTGGCGAGGGGGAGAGGGGAGCCATGGTGCCATATGAAACTTACGCTGCCCACGCTCCAGGCTTTGCAACACGAGAGGTGCCAGGACCTACCTCTTCCAACCCTTGTGTTTTGACACCTCCCACTTCTGAACATCTGAGGATAATCTCCTGGAACATCGCGGGACTACTAAACAAATTGGAAGAGCCGACTTGGGAAAAGTATATAGAATCTGGCGACATATGCATGTTCCAGGAAACCTGGGCTAGAGAGGACCATGGACACCAAGGCTTCATATCATTCTCTATTCCAGCTAGGTGGGAAGGCAAAGGCCGCCCTTCAGGGGGCCTTGTGATATGGGTTGCTGTCCATCTGGGCTGTGTGGCATCACGGCTTCCATGTAACTCTGATGACATTCTGGTGGTCTCATTAACATGGCCAAACAAAGTAAACCTCTTGTTGGTTAACATCTATTCCAGGCCGATGGGAAAGGCAAAAGAATCACCGACTTTTAACGAGCTCTCGAACTTTTTATCTCAACTGTCGACTGATTCATACTATGTGGTGGGTGGGGATTTTAATTCTCACTTTGAGCCACTCCCCGGCCTTCAGGAAGGGTTTTTATCAGATGAAGAAGCTAGGTGGGCAGTACCAGGGGTTGATGTTCCATCTCCGAAAGCTTGGACCCCATTAGCGTTGCAAATCACTGCCCTTACCTTAAGGTATGGTCTTAGAGCGTGTAATGGGAGAGTTAAATCGGACACACCAGGCAAAAATACTTACAACCGCCGGGGAAGAGAGTCACACTTGGACTACATTCTGGTCCAACTAGCGAGGTGGTCAACTATACAGGATTTTAGGGTAATAGATAGGTTGGATAGTGACCATAATGCCCTTGAGTTAGATCTTGTTCATCCAGCACCGCAGGGCTTAGTGACCCAGGAAGAAGGGAACCACCCCACGCTCCTTATAGACAACAGTAGGAGAAGAATTAGGTGGGAGCATTTGGTCACAAAAAAGGACAAACTCCCACTGCTTTATGCAGAGATTACCCCTATCCTGGAAATTGTTGGGGACCTAGAGAGTGTAGCAAGAAAAATAGACATAAGGAGCAAATTGTCTGATGCCCACAAGGAACTTATAAAAGTTGCGGCACCCCACTTCACATGTAAGGTACGAAAGTCAAGAGAGAGGTGCCAAGGCAAAACCCAATGGTACAATGTGGCCTGTAGACGGGCCAAAACAGAACTCCTCGGCGTAATAAAGGAGGGTAAAGGAGGGGAACGCCTTAAGCAATATAGGCAAGCCTATAAGAAACTTCTCGCCCAGGCTAAAATAGAATGGGAGGAAAACCAGTGGGAAGAACTCACTAAGGCCCTAGCAGTGCAAGATCAACGCTTGTTCTGGAGAATGGTGAACGGGGGATCAGGGAGTTTACATTCGGCAGTGGAGCCTAACATAGCTCCTGGAGTGTGGCAGGCCCACTTCCAGTCCTTATATAGCGCCGAGCGTGGAGAACTTCCTGTGTCAATTGAACCAGAAAGGCAGGGCTCTCAGGTGGACCAAATAACATTGAGCGAGGTCACTGCTGCTATTTCAGGCCTGGCTTCGGGGAAGGCCCCTGGGCTGGATGGGCTACCGGGAGACCTGTACAAGCAGGAGCCCACCGTCTGGGCGCCCTACCTCGCTGCTCTTTTTAATGGTATCCTCGGTGGGATGGAAATCCCTAGTACTTGGCTGGGGGCTGAAGTGGTCCCGATTTTCAAAAAGGGATCCCCCCTCCTCCCAGCCAACTACAGACCGATCAGCCTGATAGATGTAGCGCAGAAGTTGTTCGGCAGGGTTCTCCTGAATAGGCTTCAGGAATGGATCGAGGAGGCAGGTGCCCTCAGTCCATACCAGGCAGGCTTTAGGAAAGGGGTATCGACTGTGGACCAGGTCTTCAGATTGAACCTGGTGTACTGGAAGACAGTGAGGTTCGAGGGTGGCAGTTTGTACATGATTTTCGTGGACCTACGAGCCGCCTTCGACCTCGTGCCCAGGGGAAAACTCTGGGCCATTCTGGCAGGGATGGGCGTACCACCTGACATCTTATTGACCTTGCAGAGGCTGCACCATAACAACTATGCCCAGGTGAGGTGTGGGAGGTCGGGGGAGCTAACTGACAGATTCCCCGTGGGCAGAGGGGTAAGACAGGGCTGTGTGCTGGCGCCGACCCTGTTTTGCCTCTTTGTCAACGGGGTAATCGCTCATCTGAATGCCACCGACTACACAGATGCCCCCAAACTAAATGGCAACAGTGTGCCCGCAATAATGTTTGCGGATGACACACTGTTGGTATCCAAAACTCCTATGGGCATCCAAAGGATACTTGATGCCTTTGTGGCCTTCTGTCAGGACAGAGGATTGGAAATCAATGCCACAAAAACCAAATATATGGTATTGAATCCAAGCCCCAAACAGCGCCCGAATCCCCTGCTGGGAGCAGCACGGCTGGAAAGAGTAGCCACGTTTGAATATCTCGGCGTGACACTCAACGAAAATATGACCTGGGGGACCCATCAAACCAGGGCTAACCTTAAACTAGTACAAACTACCGGGGGTATTTCCCGGATGATGACCGGTTCGACCTATCGCCCATTGGGGGCCCTAATTCAGATATATAAAGCACAGGCCAGGGGGGCGATCCTCTATGGGGCTGAACTGTGGGGCTACACTCCATGTCGGAATCTGTCATCCACGGAAAACAGATTCTTAAGACAAATTACCGCACTTCCTTCTAGTACCCCACTTCTCCTTTTGAGGCTTGATCTAGGGCTACGGCCTCTCGCCGACGAGATAAGTCTAAGACCCATCGCCTTCTGGCGCAGGCTTTGGAGCAGCGACGATCTCGCCGACTATAGGGCGGAACTGGTCGAACTATTAAAACACCCCAAGGCGCTCAGTATCCCCTGGGTCCAAAATATCCAGTCAACCTGCACAGATCTGGGGCTCCCCGAATTGTGGACTAAACCAGCAGATACAGCACCTAGAATCTCCAAGAGATTTTTGGTGAATCTGTATCATGAACACAAAAGGGTAAGGGCTTTAGCTACCCAGACAGAGGGGTCCCTTTCTGCTAAATTCCTGCAAAATAAGGATGTTTATGCACTTGAAAAGGTTTTTGATCCCATATATCCCGTACTCACTAGAAAGTTATTTCTTCAGTGGAGATACGGTACATTGCCTTTGCGCTCCTTTTCTAGCACCTGGTCGCAAGCCCCTTCCACTAAGTATTGCCCCCTTTGCGCTGACAAAGAGGAAAATGACTTACATGTGATCTTTTTCTGCCCAGCATATAAGGCAGCCAGAAAGTACTGGCTGCTGCCTCTGATTAAGAACTTGGGTGGCAGGGAATATATACCTATGTACAGGATTTTAAAATGTGATGTTTCCGGCCCAATTGTTTTTGCGCTTGCCAAATTTTTTACAAATGTATGGCATACGCGTAACCGTCTTTTAAAAAATGCTGGGTAGTCTGTAGATTGCTCTATTTTTAACACTGTTAATAATGTTTGAAGTGGATTTTTAAACTATGCACTGATGTTTTATCAAATGTGACTTTTATGCATGTGTATCTTTTATGACCATACGGTCGAAATAAAGATTGGAAAACGAAACGAATATATGGAATAGAATATCTACAAAACAGTAAGGGGCTTATTACAAGTCAGATGGAGCATAATTACATCATGGAATTCCACTGTGCTTAATACTTATGGGTTACTTTTTTTAATGCACACAAAAAATCCTAAGAGTCTTTGTGGAGCATACATTTCTTCTCCCAGGCAGAAAACACATTCCCTTTCCTCCTTCACACCCTTCCATCACCCCACCCAGAAGTTCCCACATACATGATATACTACATTCTCAGTCCAGGTAGAAAATATATGCTTTAAACTAAAGGGTTTTTGTGTGGTTTTACGACCAAAAAATTCCACCATTTGAGATAATTGCCTTTTCTGTTGGATTTAACTTGGAATTGAACGGCAATGGAGCAGGTTTACCAAATGGTATTTTAAAATCTCATTTGATTTTACGATGGCCCCAATACCTTGCAACTCAGATTCAGCCCCTAAATGTGATGTTGTCATGGACAACAGTGCAATATTTCAGCTCTGGACATAACATTTAATCAGGATGATGTCATAATGCAGAAAACCATTTCTCGCGGCACGACACTGTCATTTCGATACTATACTTGGCTATCATGCTTTTTCACTCTCTTTCATTCGGCATACCTGATGAACAAGATAATGCTATAACTACTGTATGCATGTGCTTAGCAACCGAGACTCTGCAAAGATATTTATGATTAACGTAGAATAGAGAAAGTAGAATTACTAAGAAGAAATGGAGGGGGGTGGAACCAATCAGTTGTCTTTTCTTGTCAGCACACTTTTGTACTTTGACATTAGATAAACTATTTGGGTCATATTTATGACCCGGTGTGTGTTGCTCTTGCACCACGCAACATGGTGTAATACTGACGCAAACCTTGAGTCATATTGTTGAAGCCACACAAACCCACTTTGACTTTAAGTGGCTCAAAAAAATTGGAGTAACGCAACACAGCACAAATCACTTTGTTGCATCACTCTGCCTTGGGTAGGCGGTTCATTGGTGGTGCAGGGTTGTTCCCATGCAACTCTCATGGTTTTTGACACATTCCCAGATTTACAAGACTTTGTAAACCTGGGAATGCACTAAAAAAATACATCTCTCCAGGGGAGGCGTAACAAGGAGAAATGTGTTTATTTATCCTTGTTTTTACCTCTTTCGATGAGTGCTGCATTGTTTATGTGCAGGTAGGTGTCCATTCCTGTACAAAAACACCCCTGCCTACAACACAGGCACCCTTGCACCATAGTGCAAGGGTGCCTGTGTTGGTGAAAGGCTGTGAAAATGGTGCCAGCACAAGGATAAATAAGGTGCATTCCTGCCCTTTACCTGTGACACAGGGCAGCTGCTAAAGTCATAAATATGGCCCATAGTGCCATCAGTTTAGATTAACAACCCCATTATGAGAACGTATATTTCTCTTTGAATTAAAAGACTGCATTTTAATGCAATGAAGAAAAAAAAAAAATCGAAATGTTTTTGGCGAATAGCATACCATGCCAAATTGTTTTCTGCTGAACAGTGTAAGCTTCAAGATAAACCAGGCTGGATTAGGCTACCTGGGGATCAAAGTGTTTAAAGTATTTAAGAAACTGTATTAAATTCTCTTTAAATCTGCATGCTAAGTAGAGTTCACTTTGAACTCTTGTAAGGTACCGTATATCAAAAAATAAATCAGTATAAAACAAGTATATTTCTCTCCCGCACGTTTCCTTTTTAAGAGACCAATATCAGAAAATTGGAAAGGAAGACTTTTTATTTGTCATCTGTTTAACGAAGCAACGATACATGTAACTATTCCAGGAAGGAATTAAAAAAGGAAATTCCATGCTTTTTGGCACCTATACTACTTATGTTTGTAGGGGTATTTTTCATAGTGCTGAAAATTGACAAGCGCTTAGTATTTCAACCCTTTCTGAGCCCGTGGTGTAGGAAGGGGGCTGCGGTGGGTGCGGGCCGCCCTGGCTGTCATCACACGTATTTTTGACATTTTGTCAAGCCGGGGGTGACAAGAAATTTTCCACACTGGGTACCACCTGACCTTGCTATGCCACTGTTCTGAGCTACAGATTTCAGGGCAATGTGTGGTCTGTATGTATGTTTATGGTATTTGCATAGGACGAACTTCGCCAAAAGGCAGCAAAGCATTATACAGGGTCAAAAGGCAAAGATACAAGCAACACATTTTTGCATGGTAGGCCGGCTTCTAAGATCGTAAGCAGACTTACTGCGTGAGGATTGTAGGTCAATCAAACCCCCAAATGTCTGCCACCAATTTTGGCCAATAACAGTTTGTATATTCTTTGCAAACAGGTGTGTACTCACAAACTCTTTGTAGTCTTTTATTTGTGTACTTCAAGCCGCATCTCTGAGGTTTCTCGGCGATATAAGCAATGCAGCGCTACTCATGTTCCCAGCGCCGGAGGCATGGCGCTTTGTGTTGGCTTCGCCGATCTGCAAATGGATGCATGTCGGATGAGAGCTACTATATGAACTAATGTAAGAGTTGAAATTAGCAGGTGCGATCATTTGCATTTTGGAAATTTTTTCTTTAATTGGAATCTTCGTTTATAGGTACTGAGCAGCGGCAGCCGGTGCAGGTAAGTGTGGTGGAGCGGTGGCAGGGCAGGGTAGTGGAGGAGTCGACAGACGATGGAATAGGTACAATGAAAGAAATAACTAAAACCTATTCTCTCGTCTGTCACTGCCCGCCCCCGCCCGCTCCACGGCCCACCACGCTTGTCTGCACCAGTCGAGACTGGCGCTGAGTTCAATGCACATAAAACCAAGAAACAATGTATTGTAGCCAAACATAAATATATTGCGTCCTTATAAAGTTGAGCAGCAAGCTTTCTGCATTGTGGATTAACTATCCTCCAAATTTAGTGCAATTTGAAGTAAATACGAGTTCATGACATAAAAATTCCAAGTGGCAAATTTACTAAAAAGTCATGCATAGCAGCACAGCAACTAAGATACTGTGCAGTATTGCATAGAAATGAGAGAGCAGGACAGTGCAGTGCCTACAAAGATATGGAGCTGTTTCTCTATCCCCTGTGCTGACACACTTTAGGCTTCCTCGCTCCAGGTTCACACCTGTGCACCATATGCAAGGATTGTTTACTAGAATGTTACGCTTCCTGTAGAAAATGCTATACTTAGAAAAAGTTTTCCAGGTGTATATGTGTGCTGTACAGTGCAGCACACATGCAAATGTGGAAAAAATTGGAGAATAGAAAATGTCTTCAAATTTACCCCTGTCCCAAGGAGGTGTAATTTTTTTGGTGCTAACCTCTGCCTAAGGTTTTGATGATAGGGCTTTGCATCAAAAATCAGGGGTGAATGCATGTGAATTTGTAAAAAAAAATAAGTCAGGGGCACACTTTTTTCAATTCCCACTGAAGGGACTGAGGAATGCCAGAACTGTTGAATACCAAGTATGTCTGGTCTTGCTTTCACCTCAAACCTTTTTCATCCACCAACTTAATGTGCCTGCCCATTTATCTTACTCTCACAAGTTCTACCTATCCTTCCCTTCTGACGTCTCTCTTCTATCTTCCATCTCCTGCCTCCACCCAAACTCAACAAATGTGAAATAAATACAAAAATAAATAAATGACTATTGAAGTCGCAGTTGGGTTTACACAGGGTGACAGTTTTTACTTAGTGGTGACTTGAAGCATGGCCCAATGTGGGGCATGGGAAGCATTTACAATTGGCACTGCACAACAGCAGCTCCTTCTGACAGTACCCCCAACACGCATAATGTGGCCCCCAGAAAACAGCCAATGGGATGTTACTTCTTTACGTCATTTTATTTCTAGGATAGCTGGGAACAACAACAACAAAGCCACCCAAACTCCTCGCCTAAAAAACCTATACCTATTGGCTGTACCATTGCATGAGCAAGAAAAGTTAGCCCAATTGGTTTTCCATGCTTGTTTATATATGGCATAGATATGTGTTGCAAAGCTTCTGCAAACTATACATAAAGACATTGAGTACAGACCTCCTCAGCCACTCTTTGTCCACATTATTACAGTCATCAGCCATTGGTGGATCTAATTGTCACTTATGAGAAATTAGATTTTGCCACTGGACTACGGACCATTTAACTGAAACAATAGTGAAAAAAATTCATATGTGGCAGGGTGTCTTTTTTCAATTTCCTTTGTGCCAACTGTAAGAAATTGTGTTATTAGTTGTGGGAGGTGAAAGGCCCATTCAGGCAACAATCACAATCTTGTGAGAGTGAACCGCAAAAAACACAAAATTATTTATACAGCACACACACAGCAATATAGTGAAAAATCCCAAACCAATTTAGAAACATTGCATACATTTTAGTAAATAAAATGGTACCGGAACTATTTAAATCCAATCTGTAGAATAGGAGATATGCAATTAAATTATTTTTTTGTAAAAAAATAGACCCTAGAAGCACAATGCACCACTCATGGTCATCTGATTGTGCTAGACCAGGTGAAAGTCACAAGTTCAGGCTGACTGCAATAGTGCATGGGTTGGACACAGGGACCAGGATAGTCCAGCTGAAAAAGTTACCTTCTCCAAGTCCAGAGCGAAGAGTTCCATTCGTGGTAGAGGAGGTAGTGAGAAGCAAGGAGAACACTGTGGAGGGTCGTGGCTGCAGCGCAAGAGTAGGCCTGCCATCGAGGATGGTCATTGCTAAAGTGTGAGGATCCCATCAGGCATCATGGACACTTGTCACTGGAGCTTCCCGTTAGTGGTCACCGCTAGCTGTCATTGCTGCTGACTGAAGTGCAGATATTGTGCTGCAGGTCATCGACTGCGGTAACTGTAGTGAAAGAATTAGGTTCACCAGAGCTTTGCATTGGCAATCATCATGGTAGACAAAGACTTGGCATGAATGGGCTCGTTCACTTCAGGATTTCACCTTTCTTCCTGGGAGGAGCACGACAGATGGCAGCCACGGTTCCAGGATCTGAAGGGCACCTCTTGGGGTATCAGGAATTCACTCTAAGAAATCCCAGTAGGGCTCAGGCAGGTCCAGTTGCAGATCCAGGCCTTTCCAGTGCAGCAGGTCAGAAAAGGCAGTTAAAAAGAGGCCTCTGGAGCTTGTTGTGGGCCTGATGTCCTGAGCAGGAGGTCGATCAACTGACCTTTGCATTCACTCAGTTTAGCCTAGGATGAAGCTAAGCGGGTCCAGTCTTCATTCTCTGACAGCAAGGCAGCAAGGCTTCAGCAGCATGGACGTCCTCAGGTAGCAGAGCAGTCCTTCTTCTGTAATGTCCACAAGCCCAGGAGTGTTCTCATGAGTGGCGCTAGAGGTCCAATATTTATACCTGCTGCCAGTCTTTTCTTATTTGGGGGGGGGGGGCACAGCTCCACATCTGGTTCTGCAAAGTTCTTCCCTTTTCCTGGCAAGGCTCCAAATTGTCTGGGGTGACAATAGGCTGGTGTTAGGGTTATTTTTGTCTGCTGGAGGCAAGCCACTGGAAGTAAAGAAGGGCCAGGCACAGCTCTGCCCTGAGGCATCCTGGCAGATTGGCCCATCCATCCTACACCCAGTCCCCTTTATGTCACTGTCTGCGAGGAATACACAAACCCCAACATGGTTAAGACAAAGAAATGCCAGCTTTCTAAAAGTGGCATTGTCAGAATTGTGACTGAAATGCAGACATTACAGATAAAAAGGATCTTAACCTACAATTAATTTGAGTGCAAGCACCATATATCTATCTGCTCACAATCCAATGTTATCACTTATTAGATGTAATAAGTGAGCCCAGTGTTGGTCAATAGGGCTTATAACAGTCAAAAAACACTTTAGGTGTTTTTCACTGTTAGGACATGTAAAACATAAACACACACATCTCCTACATTTTAAATACAATGCACTCATCCCTAAAATCTTTAGAGCCTACCTTGGGGGCGACTTATGAGTAATAAAATGGAAGGTTTAGTCCTAGAAAAGGGTTTATTTTGCCATGGTGAAATGGCAGCTTAAAACTGCACTACAGGCTGCAGTGGCAGGCCTGAGGCATGTTTTTCAAAAGCTACTTTAGTGGGTGGCACAATAAGAGCTTCTGGTCCACTTGCAGTAATTAATTTCAGCCCCAGTGTTCAATTAGGGCCATATACCACGGACTTAGAAGTAAGTTAAATGTGCTTATCGAGTTTAGTGCAATTTTACCATGTTTTAGAGATAGAGCACAAGCGCTGGTTAGCAGTGCTAAAGTGCACAGAGTCCTAAAGCAAACAAAAAACTAAGGGGCATATCAACAACAACCGGCGATAATTATCTCTAAGCGCACTTAGCGCTAGGATAATTATCGCCGGCTAGCGTGAATTTTTATCGCTGAGATAGCGTGCTATTAGCAACGCTTATCTCAATAGCGATAAAAATTCTCACGCTAACAGGCTAACGTGAGATTATCGCTGGAAACCCAGCGATAATCTCACGTTACCTTGTTGATAGGGACAGGCAAACATAGCCATGATATCCTCCTTCCATAGGATATCATGGCTAAATCAGAAAAATACCAGACGTAAAAAAGCAGCGTTAACCGCGGTTAGCGCTGCTTTTTTTGTCTCTAACAGGGTTAGCGACATTCTTGATAATAGGAGAAATGTCGCTTAGCGACATTTCTCCTATTATTTTACTCTGGAACGCCCCCTTTGCATCTCATTAGAGATGCAAGGGGAAGCGTAGAGTAAAAGGGTGCTAACATGCAAATTTGCATGTTAGCACCCTGTTGTTGATAGGGCGCTAGTTTTAGCTCTCCTTTTTTGGCTTTTAAAGCCAAAAAAGCAGAGATAAAGCCCTTGTTGATATGCCCCTTATTCAGCCAAACAGGAGGGGTGAAGGCAAAACAAAGTGACCATGCAGAGCGGGCAGGTCCAACACTAACCATGTCGGCATAACAGGCAGTAATTGCAAGCAATCAGACATATGAATCATGTTTTTCATTTACATTGATGCTTTGGTGCTTTGATACCATGAACATCATGTCATATTCTCCCAATAGGAGTAGAACATCTCTCTGTGGCTTTCACCATAGGGATTCCCTTTTATAATCCTCAATTCACTTCTGGAACCTTTTTTTATGTGATGACGCAACAATTTACAAGAAGCGTGAACTTTATCACCCGTGAAAGTGGAGAGAGTTGTTTGGCTCCTTCTCCTTTCACTGTGTTCGGTGCTCGGGGGCAAAGTTCAGCCCCCAAGCACTGTCCTAGCATTGAGCAACACCCCCATCCATGTAGCCTAAACAGACTTTCTGCACCATGGAGTGGGCAGATTATGGGATTTGCCCCAATCTATGCAACCAGAGAGACAGAAAGCCCAGTAGTTTACTGGCATCCAGGCATAGTTTTTTTTAAAGAATGAAGCTGAAGTTAGAAATCCTGGCATTGAGCCGCATGCTCCGACCCCTGAACCGCAATGAGGGACAGATTGAGGGAATATACCCATATCTGCGTTTGCTAAGGAGGCAGAAAACGCTGTAGACCATGGGTACTCGCCAACATTTTCCCAGGGGTCAAAAAGTTCATCAGTGGTGTGACAGAGGGCTGCATTGATGCCAACATGGTGGCGGTCATGGGCGTGGAGGTGTAAGGTGGGCGTAGGAGAAGCAACACATGTACAACTAGTGGTTGAATTGCACCTAGGATCAATCCCAGCTTCCACATTTGGCCAAACTGTGTGATCCTGGGCAATTCTTGTATTTCACTTTGCCTATTGGCATTGTTGTCAGGGTAGTGGGGAGAGACATGATTTTTTCTTAATTTATGTTTTAAAACTGCCCTTTTAAATGCATTGCACTTTTATTATCTGATGTACTAAGGTGAAACGCTTCCGCAGGTTTTGAATTTTGAAGAGATTTTACCTTATTTTTATCCGTTTGTTCCAAGATGTCTTTAAAAATTAAAGTGTTGTTAAAGTTAATTGGTGCAGGACAGCTTCTGTGATTCTTTTGATTTAGTTCAGGTCGACTGAAAAAAAATATGGTTTCCATTTATTTTATATCTGTACGAGTATTAGTGCTTGTAAAGTAAACAGCAGTCTTGTGCTGCTGTTCAACCAGGGGCCGCATGTAAAGGCGAGGAGGGCCACAAGCATCCCCCGGGCTGTACTTTAAGTGTCACTGCTCTAGACAATAAGGATTGTTATTTTATTTTTTTTTAAAGTAAAAGTATGGGTGCTGACCTGTATTAGCATCCGGCCACACTTCCAAAACTTGGACAACAAACAGTCTTTCTGCTCCCAACAGTGGCATTTAAAAAAATAAAGAAATTGGTGTCATGGTCGGACGTCCTGGTATTAGGCAGTATTCTCTGATCTCTAAACCCCAAACAGCTTTTCTGCCCATTGAAGGGCAGATTGATGAAATATACCCCAACCTGCCTTTACTACGGAGGCAGAAAACACTCTAGACAACAGGGACTGTTTACTTAATGAAAAAGAAAGGTGTGGGTGCTGATCTGTCCTGGCATTGGGGCACACTGCCCACCCTTGGGTAACAAACTGTTTTTCTGCACCCATGGGCAGCATATTTGGAAGTTCTCGCCCTAATACAGCCACAGGGAGTGGGCAGAAAGTCACAAGGTATAGAACAAATAAAAAAACAGAATGAGGGGGGAGGCTGTATAATCCTGGCATAGGCCCCACACTGTGGCCCAATACAGTCCTTCTGCTCCTCCCCCCTTGGAGGCTGGAGCCTGAAAGCTGTAACCATCCCCATAGCTTGTGAGAGGAAATTTTGACTACTTTGGTATAGTTTTGACATGCAGGCAGTGGCGGCCGACACGGATTGTGGGAGGTGTGACGGGGCAGAGGACGGGTTGGAAGAGGGTGTAAAAAAAAAGAAAAACATACATTTTCGCACATTCTTGATGCGTCTCTCCTCCAGATTCCCTCACTCCAGCCAGAACAGGAAGCACACCCAGTATCCCCATAGCCAATCACAATGCTGCAATGCGGCAGACCGTCCGTCCCCAGAGCCCAACCAGAGCTCAATTGTATTATGGCCTCACTGATTTCCTCTTCCTCGATATCAGCGGACAGGGGCTCCCTATGTGCCCCGCTAAGCCATCCTAGAGCTATGCCCTCCAAGTAAGAGGACCCGTCTGTCAGTCCAGTCCGACACGTGGCATAGGGAGTGGAGTAAAAATTGGGGAGAGTAAGAAGGATATCCACACTGTCTCTTTGTAGAGAGCAATTCGTATCCTCCACCACCAGAGTGTAATTGGAGAATCTGGGAGTACGCAGAGCCTCAGCTAGCACCTTCCCTGGCCATTCTCCCTCCCCCTACTGGCGGGCTCTGTAATATTTGGATCAAAAGAGGCTTTCGGGCCCTGCCTATCGGGGGCCTCTGCAATGTGGGCCTCAGTTACTTTAATGTCTCTTTCTAGTTTCTTAAACGTTCCCCGAATGTCACGCAGAATGCCACCTCCTTTTGCAATGCACACGCCACGTATCATTAACTTAAAGGTCTCCCAGACAAAGGCTAAAGTTAGGACTGAGCCTAAGTTCCTGGGAAAAAGTCCCGTATCTCCTGCCTGACCTCTTCACGTAAAAATGTGTACAGGAGGGCCATGGCCGGAAGCCGCCATGACTGGTAGGGGGAGACAGTTCTCAGTAGTCGCAGCTGTAGCAACACCACCGAATGGTCAGAGTATGTGCTTGTGAGGTGCTCTGTTCTACCTATCCAGGTGCCTATCCCTTGCAAGAGTATGCAATAATCAACGGAGGACCAGCTAAAGTGTACCCTGGAATGAAAGGGTCCCTCTTCTCCAGGCACCTAGAAGCTGGTGGTCAGTCATGCTATTTACTAGGTGCTTCTCTGCCTTAGTGTGTGGGCCTGGTGTGCTATGTGATCAATCCATACTGGGACACATTGAAATCTCCCCCCCATTTTAAGTGCGTGGAGCCAATGTCTAGTATGAGTCCTATAGCTTATCAAGAAAGGCAGCATCATCTACACTAGGAATGTAGCAGTTGACGAAAGTGATGAAATATTGAGTAATGCGCCCCCACATTACTCAGTACCGACCATGCAGGTCTTGGAAAGAGCCAGATGGGAAATACTGGACATAATTTGTAATCAGGATGGCTGTCCCTGTGGCATAAGTAGAGTATGAGGCAAAGTATCTGTGGGCGGTCCATTTTGCAGGAAAGACAGTCAGTACTGTGGGGTCAAGGTGCGTCTCGTGCAGCATTGCAATTTGGATGCTATGCCTATCAAGGTACCCAAGTATGTGTCTGCTTTGAGGGGATGGCGCAGTCCATGCAAATTCCAAGTCAGTAGGCTGTTAATGGGGCTATCTGAGGTTCTGGGTGTATCCATGTATCAGATTGAGCAGTGGTTGCGACTGAGTACGCACATTTATCATGGGATATTTTAGTCGGTGCAAATGTGTCAATGTACATTTGAGCAACTGAGGACAGCAGCGTGGTGCACTACATTAACAAGTTACACTAGGTGCCACCCTCCCGCCACCCACACCAGCTACCCAATCCCGCTGGTGAATACAGACCATCCGTAACGTCCAACTGAAGCAAAACAAGGGTAGAGACTTACCAACTAGAAGCAATCTGTGAAGCATGAGAGATAGAAGGTGCCGATAGTGTTGGAAAGCAGGTAAGGCTAATAAGGCTGGTATAGTGAAAGAGGGAGGAAGAAAAGGAGAGGGGGACTAAATAGAGAGAAGCCATATCATATTGCAGGGAATTCCTGCTGGGGATAAACGCTAGAGTTCCTGGTAGTTCTCCTTGATTTAACGATGGTGCCCGGGAACAGGATAGAGTCCTTAGTCAATTCAGATGATTCCAGTGTCCTGGAGTGACTTATTCAGTCTATTAGTTGTGCTTTGCTCCTAAGAGCTGTCGACAGGCTCCTCTGTCCAGTGCGAAGAGGGGAGTCAGAGAGGATGGTGCAATTCATTGTTCCATTCGGGCGAATGTCCTTCCGCTGGTAGCATAGACATAATGAAGGATAGAGAAGCAGAACCACGCCATCAGGGGGAGTCACAGGCCCGGCAGCACATCCAGTTTCACAGAGTGGGGATGTGGAGATGGTGCCGCGTGCATTTTCCTTGGCAAGGCAGGTGCGTCGAGCTTCTTTTTAAAAAAAATCCTGGGCCTGTTGTGGAGTGTTGAAGGTATACTGCTTCTCTTGAAATGATATTCTGAGTCTAGCTGGATATAGCATGACATAGGAAATGTTGGCCTGCTCCAGCGTGCGCTTCACTGGGATGAATTTCTTATGGGCCTCCTGTACCACCAACGTGAAGAAAGGGTATATGGAGATGGAGTTACCGTCATAGATTAGGCTGCGCTGCTCCCTTGCCAACCGCAGGATGGAGTCATGATTACGGTAATTTAGGAGCCGGGCAATGATTGGTCTGGGAGTTGAGCCTGGAGGAGATTTAGCAGTCAGTGTGCAGTGTGCTCTCTCTACTACCATTTGCTTGGTAAGAGATGATGCCTCAAAGAGCTCCACCAGCTTCTGCTCCACGTAGTCTTCCATTCACCGAGTAGCTGTGAATTCAGGCACTCCAAGGATGCAAATGTTGCTCCTGCGCAAACGCGCCTCCAAATCTTCATTTTTGGCTGAGATGACCTTCAAAAGGTGTTCCATACTTTGAATTTGTTCTCTGCTTATCGAGGACTCATCCTCCAGGTTTGAAATCCTTTTCTCAGTTTCAATAATTCGCCCATCATGTTTCTCTAGCCGTTGTGTAATGAAGTATATGCGCATTCTCATGGAATCCATCTTAGCCTCAATGGATGTAAGGCTTTATCACATAGTGAGAAACAGCAAGCGCATATCAGGGTCTTCTGGCTGTGCTGGCAATTGGTTCCCCTCTGCCATATTTGTGACTATATCTCCAGCTGGGGTGTGTGCAGACTTACGGGGTTCAAAAGGCAGTTTGGCCTGCTTGCCCTCAGCTCAGTATAGCCCCAGCAGCAGGGAACCACACAGCCTCAGGCCACCACAATGACTCCAGGAGGGGATGCAGATCATAAAAGTGTGGGAGCCTACCACGTGGGCAGAAACAGAGATAGAGGTGTGCAGATCACAATTTTATAGGGGCTTCTGAGAGTGTCAATGCAGGGCCAGAGAGGTCATCTCAATACACAACTGTACATGTGACTCTTGTGCTTCCCCCCAACAAAGGCAGCGTCCTTATATCAGCTTCGGTAGCCCCGGCAGCCGACTCACCCAAAATTGCTCTGAGAGGGCTTCCCACACATCTCTGGGATAGATCTGGCAGCCAGCACCAGCCGACTTCTGAGATGGTGAAGGACGTCGTAGGTGCTGTCCGCTTCAGCAAATACTGAGAACTGCCGCAGTATTTTAGCCTCATCCTTCCATCGTTGAATTGAGGGAGCAAGTAACACGCTCACAATGGTCTACTTCCTATTTAAGGTACCTCACTGTTATGTTACTAGATATCTGTTGCACTAATAACGTGAATGTACTAGTGGTCTTACTTCAGTGTGGATAGTTCCTTTAGTTTTGGTCCTAAAAAATTGCTGCGTGATCAATCTGACTCTTACAGGCAAGAAACATGTCGACCTCATAGCCACTATTGGAAATTATTCCCTAAGTGGCCTCCATTATCAGTTTGTTTTAAAGGGACCAGTGGGCTCACCTGATTAAAATTGTTCTTCTTGAGCACCACTGGCCACCATTTTTAATCCTCTCCACACCATTACCTCATTCTCGCATCTACGCCATATGGCCCCTTACCCACACTGCACCAAATGGCTTGGGAAAAAAGATCTTCTACAAAGAGCCCCTCATAGGGTGCCTGTCAGGCATTGTAGCACCAACCTGACAAGGAGCATGCCCTATGATGAAGCATGACACCCTTGGGTGTGTGAGGGCCCTATTTCTCAAATGGGGATACCCCCTGTATCCACTTTTGGAACAGGACATGACCTACCTACACCTCCCCTCCCTAGTTTAGGAACAGCATACTCCTTTTTGATACTACCGCCAGCACCAGCGGCCATGCTACAGCTGTAGCAGCCCAATAGCGGCCCCTGGGTGCAGTCGACAGCTATCAGGCATCTCAGTGCCTCCACCCAATCACCAGATGATGCAGGCTGGGAGCTCCCGGACAGCACAGACTGCCTTCTGTGAGGGCAGCTCAGTCCCCACACAGCCTGGTCCCGATCAGTGATGGGCCTCACCTCCTCTTTGGGCACAACGTGCCGCCTCCAGCTCCTTCCTCAGTTTTGGGGCAGCTTTGCCCAGCGGGAACCCGAATCAGGCCAGTCCCAGCAAGTGAAGATCTCGTCTCACCTCCGACACTGTCTCCAACAGGGACAGGACCGCTCGGCCTCTCTCCGAAGTTCGCGCGTGGGCTGCCATCTTACAAGGCCTGCCACGTCCTGGCAACAGCCCGTACAGGGCCACAGCTAGTATCTCTTCACCAGCAGTACCAGCATGGTTCCGTTGCCTCGTCTCAGCGGTGGAGCACTTTGGGCATGATTAGATAGCAATTTGGGATTGCAATTGTCCTGGCCAGGGCAGGATTCTGTAGGAAGATTATCCCGGGCGGCAGTAGCCTCAATCGGATGTGGCCATCTTGCTTGCCGGCTCTATGGCACCCCCCGACAACATATATCTTGAGACACATTCATTAGACCTGAAACACTTACACACACTAACACGAAACAACATACCCTCTTTTTCTTTTTGAAGAGACTATTTTCGCAAAAAAAGTGAAACACCGTAGTACAAACAAAAAAAGTAGAAGGTATAAGACACATTAATATAGAGCTAAGATTCACACAGAAGTCAGAGTTAAATTAAACAATAAATCCTAAGAAAAACAAGGGAGAATTAACCCACAACGTCAGATAGGGGAATCTTTATGCACACTAATGTTTTTTGATGCAAAACCCTGCCTACCAACAACAGTAGACAGGGTTTTACACTAAATACTGCTGGTGCTGTTTGTGTTCTAGTGCTATTTTCTTAGTACAAATTGCATCCTCGGGTCCATTTTGGATAAGAGTGTGCATTTTGCACTAAGGAAATAGCCATAAATGCTGGGTTACGCTCCTTGCGTAACTCGACATAATCTTGCATATGTTTATTGTACTTTCGCATAAATACGCTACAGCAAATTGCAAGGGTTACACCCACCCTTAGTTAGCACAACACCTAATCCATGGTCACTTGCATCAGCCATGGCATATCTGGGTAAGTCTGGAATACAATGACGTTGTATAGCCTGCGTAATGTTTTTTTTTTAGCACTGTGGGCCATTGAATGTGTATATTAGGACAAAAGGCAAAATGCGAGTAAGTATTTTTCTTGTATAACTCACAGAATGGAACAGCAACATAGCAAGAGGTTCAGCAGCATAGCTATAGCTGATAATGATACTGCTCACCGATAACACACATTCCAGCAATGACAGCCGGCGTGTGACAACATTTGTTTCAATATGCATCCATTGAGCCTAGAATTGCTTATAAACAGTAATATAACACAACAGGAAACCTAATAAACTGCTGCTATTTCTGACAACTAGAGATCAAGTAGAATCAAGTTTAATGTGCATGAACCTCAACACATCTCTTACCGAGAATGCCATGTTTCGAATGTGGGTGATTGGTCAGAAGTGGGGACATATAGTACTAATCCTGACCTAAGTGACAGCGAAATTGACCTCTCAGACACTCGTAAATCTGGGACAATTCAGAGGAGAAGGAAAGTACGAGAGAGAGATCTCACTTGGGACTACACCCCCTCAGTACAGCTTACAGGCGCTCCGGTAAAGGAATCGGTAAAGGAACCAGAGGGAGGAGACCCCAGTCCACCTACACTCGAGACTATCTTCCAAGCAATATCTAGCCATCGAGAAGAGACGCGGCAGGATGGGTGTAAGGCTCAGGCTGCACTAAGGAAAGTACAATGAGTGGTCCGAAAACTGTCAAAAACTTGTTGTACATTTGGTGAGCGGATGACGGACTTGGAGTCAAGGATCTGTGCCACAGAGTCAGATTTGGCAAACAAGCAAGAGCAGGCTAAGTCACCGGAGGCACAGATAGTTGATATCCAGTGGAAACTGGAGGAACACGAGAACCGCCAACGGCGGAATAATCTCCGCGTTCTAGGTGTGCTAGAGGGAGTGGAGAGGGAGGATGTTCGTAGGTATGTCATTGATCTGCTTAGGGAGTCGCTCCCTGAGCTTACGGACTGGAATTGGTCACTAGAGGTTCAGCGGGCACAGAGGGTCCCCTTTGTGCAAAAGCAGCCGGTAAGAGCAGGGTCATTGCCACGTGCTATTTTGGTTTATTTTTCCAGCTTTTTGCTGCGTCAAGATATTTTTGTAAAGGCAAGACCTGAGGCTAGACGACCCAGGAATGAAGTTACCTATTTTGTTCATCCAGACTTCTGTTATACCACTGTTGAAAGACAGTGGAGGCTGAGGCAGATGATAAGACCTTTTCAGGATAAGAAAGCTCAGGCTTTTCTAAATAATCCTGCTAAGTTAAACGTCATAAGAAATGGACAGACGCGTTTTTTTATGTCTGAGATAAAGGCTAGGGAATATCTGGATAGCTTAACAGGGTGAGTAGGAGGATAACACATTAGAACCTGGTCTCTTTTTTTCTCACTCTGGGGGGGGAGGGGTTCTCTCTTTTGCTCAGGGGCATTATCTTTCAGCTCCCCTTCTTTTTCTTTTTTTTCTATTTGTTTAGGTAGGATAGCTAATTTAGTTAAGAAACTGAAAGGGGGTATTATAGCAGCTACACAGCATCTGTCAACTAGTATTATGGGTTGCTTTTGGGATTTTGGTTATGTGCGAGGCACCCATCACACACAGACCTATGTCTGAGTGTCTCTCGGAGGGGATGGGGGTGTGGGTGGGGGGCTTGGGAGGTGGAGGGGGGTGGAAGGGGAAAACTGCAAAAAAAACTTATCCAGAGGTGAAGATGAAATAAGTAGACAATTAAAAAACATATATGTGAGTAAGAGAAATGCGCTATGTGAATTGTATAGTGGTAAAGAAAAGGGATGGAGTGGGGAAAGGGGAAGGGAAAAAGGGAACTGTTTGCAATGCAAGGAACTGTCAAAACAAATTTAGATGGGGAGAGTAAACATCTGCTCGATTAATATAGCAGGACTGAACGACGTGATTAAGGGCCTCATGTAGGTAGCCAAATACCGGTCGGTAACGGCCGATTTTCGGTAAATATGCCGTTACCGACCGGTATTCAGACAAGTGAGATGTAGGAGTCCAAAAACGACTTTTCGGTAAATATGAGGCGGTAAATACCGAAAAATATTTACCGAATTCTAAAATACCGAATCAGATTTACCGAATACATACTTAACGAATCGGTAAATATGAAGTGGGAAATATGAAGTGGTAAAAATTAAAATGACATGTAGGAGCACTCGGTAATTAAGAAATCCAAGAAAATCGGTAAATAAGAGTCGGTAATTAACACGGATTGAAAGCAGGTGGTAACCATCAACAGTGCATATTAGCAATCCCAAAATGCAACATCGTGGACAACATGGCCGCTATGTATGTCATTGCAAGGCGCCTACGTCTACAGGCAGCAGGACTGAGGGTTTGGCGACGGGAGGAACGCATCTACAGACAGCGCATCACACTATTCCACCTGACTGATGCAGAGATACATGAGAGGTACAGGCTACACCCCGAAACCATCATGGACTTAATCAGGGACCTTCACCCACTCCTGGACCAGCCAATAAGAAGGGCGCACGCCATAACCCCACATGTGCAGGTGCTCTGCAGCCTACATCTGCTGGCATCCGGCAGTTATCAGGTGGTGATAGCTGCGGTGGGTGGTGTATCCCAGAGTTGCCTGTCACGTTTCTTCAGGAAGTTCCTGGATGCCATGATGCAGAGAATGCACCACTACATCAGCTTCCCCAACACACAGGCTGCACTGCAGAAAACAAAAACAGACTTTTATCACATGGCACAGTTCCCCCATGTCATCGGCTGTATAGATGGTACACACATCCCAATCTGTCCACCAGCTGACACAGAGCACATCTACAGGAACAGGAAGTCCACCCACTCCATCAATGTGCAGGTGATCTGTGATGCAGGGAACATCATCACAGATATTGTTGCAAAGTTTCCTGGGAGCACCCACGACTCGTACATCTTCCAGAATAGTGGGATCTACACACGACTGAGTGCCGGAGAATTTGGAGAGGGATACCTGCTAGGTGAGTAACAGCGACGCCCCTTGCAACCTGCAAATCATAGTGTAAAGAGGCATGTGACTGATGTTTCCCTTTAACTCATCTAGGCGACAGTGCATATGCATGCCGGTCATTCATCCTCACTCCCTACCTACACCCAGCAACCCAGAGTGAGAGATGATACAACGTGGCACACAAAACAACACGCAATGTGGTGGAGCGCACGTTTGGACTACTGAAGAGCAGGTTCCGCTGCCTCCACAAGAGCGGAGGCGCACGCCAGTACACACCCATCACCTGCTGCAAGATTATTGCCACTTGTGCAATGCTGCACAACCTTGCCACGAAAAAAGGTACAGATGTGGAACTAACATATTTTGAGGACAACGAGGATGAGTCAGGGCAGCCACAGGGCAACGCAGCTAGAGTGCCAACTGCAATCGATGGGAGAGAGAGACGGACAGAGATCACATGCAACTATTTCTGAGTAAGTAAGGGGACACAGCCAGTTGTGATTAGTCATGACGTAGTTTTAATGTGGCACCACGCCATGAACACATGAACAAGCCAATCTGGCAATATACCATCTATACAAGGAGTATGTCCAGGGTTACGTCACCCATTGGGAAGTGGCTAAGCAGGGCCACATCAATGTTTGCGCATACGCGCTGCAGTGGTGGATGGCACGGCCTGTGCATCCTCACTAGAGCCAACCCCAAGCCGCCTGCTGCTCCTGCGTGCTTCTGGGATGGGGGGTGTGATGCTGCTCCTGCTGCTGGTGTCGATGCTCTCCGCAGCATCCCCTGCAGCAGTTGTCGACGCCTGACTAGTAAATAGCACCCCTAGTGCACTTGTCACCTGCACCATCCCCCGAGACAGGTCGCTGCAGCAGTGTGTTAGGCCCTCCTGCATCGTCACAGAGCGCCGGCACAGTAGAGAAGTCGCAGTTGCCAGACGGTTGAGTGCCCTGTTGGTAGTGTCCCTTCTCTGCCATTCCCGGCGCCGTGCCTCGATGTCAGCATCTAATTTGCTGCACAACTGCTGGATTGACTGGGACATGTCCCGAATGCCCGCAGCCATGCCGCTGATGTTATTGTCCATGTTGAGTAATGTAGTTTTCATCACCCGCATGTGCCTCTGGACTGTCATGACTGCCTTTGTTTGCAGGCGCTGTTGTTTCAACATTTGGCCCTCGAGACCCAAGAAGACACCATGGCCGTCAATGGGTGCTGGTGGACTCTGGACACGCGACCTGCGGCGCCCTCTTGCTCCCGTCTGTGCTGCCTGTGAGGTGTGGGGCACAGTGGCATGGCTCCCTTCCTGGGGCCTGGTGAGTTCTTCAGGGCCCATGCTGTCGTCTGACGAGGTGTCTAAGGCTCGTAGCCTGGCTGCTGGACGCCTCCTCATTCCCACACCTGCAAGCGGAGATGTGGCCGGTGATTCAAACATGAGTGGCGATGCTGGCTCTGGGTGAGGTGATGCTGGCTCTGGGTGAGGTGATGCTGGCTCTGGCTGCGGCGAGGCTGCCTGTGTTGGTGGTGCGGCTGCCAGTGGGCCTGCTCCCTGGTCTGAACTTGTGCTGGCTAGAGGTGATATTTGTGGCCGGTGTGCCGTCTCTCCTGCAGCATGCCCTGTCCTGCATGATGTCACATCTGTGGACAGAAATACAACATTGGCTCAGTGTCCCCGAAGGGCTGCATTGAAAGCGTCACAATAAATAATTTCACATTCCAAAATGTCCTCTGTCTCCTTGTGCCTCGAGTGCGTGACATGCCTTGTTGCCCTGTAACATTTACGTCATGGTTGGTGTTTCCCTGACTACATCTCCCGGAATGCATTGCCTGTCTGCACTGACACGTGTGGACTGCAGTGTGATTCTCGTTTCACATTGGGGGATGTGGGATAGGGATAGGGGGTGCTACATTGCTGTGCTTTCGTCTTACCTTGTTGTGTGGCGGCTCTGGCAGAGCTGTCGGCGTCCCCAAGACCCACGACGCTCTCTTGCTCGATTGTGGCCCCCACCAGCTCCTCCAGTTCGGTGAGGGCAGGTGCCCTGTTGGTTCCACCTCCAGTCTGGCTGGCCTCCTTCTGGATGTCGCCCATCTTCCTCTTGGTTACAATCCTCAGGTCATACCAGCGCTTCTTTAGGACCTCTATCTATGTCCCTGTGGGTCACTCCCACAGCATTCACATGGGCCTGGATGGCCAGCCATATGTTGCGCTTTTCAGCCTCAGGCACTTGCAGGGATTGCCTTCCAAACAGCTTCTGGTGCTGCTTCACCACCTTCTCCACCAGCACCTGGAGTTCCTTGGGGCTAAATTTCAGCTTCCTCCTCCTTTCCCCTCCGTCTCTCTGTGTTCTCTGGCTGGACATGATGTTCGTTTTCCCGCTCGCACAGGCACCGGCTCCCTGCCTCTCCTCTGCACTCCAAGCCTCTCCAGGGTCGGCTAATTATGTACACCTGCCTGGGTGTGGCCACTTCCTGGTTGGGTGGGCTGTGGTTGCACAGGATTAGCTGTTTCGTCAAGTCATGTGATTTTATTTACCGATTCCGTACATACCGATTCGGTATTTTCCGATTCGGTAAATACCACCTCGGTATTTTCCGATTCGGTAAATACCACCTCGGTATTTTCCGATTCGGTAAATACCACCTCGGTATTTTCCGATTCGGTAAATACCACCTCGGTATTTACCGATTCGGTGAATTCCGATTCGTGATTACCGAATGTTACCGAATCGGTAACTGTTACCGAATTTTTACCTACATATAACTTACCGATTCTAATTTACCGATTCGGTACGGCTCGGTATTTAAGAAACGGTAAAATTTATTTACCTACATGAGGCCCTAAGAGAGGTAAATTGGGGGAGTTGGTAAAATTATACTCCTTTGATGTTGTATGCTTGCAAAAGACCCATCTCCCCTGGGATAAAAGACACTGGCTCTCAATTCAGGGATATAATTTATTGACATCTACATCCCAAACTTCAAACATTCGAGGGGTAGCCATTCTTGCTAAAACATCTTTGGGCCAACCCAAGCGGAAGTTAGCTGATTCATTAGGCAGATGGGCGATAGCTGAGCTTGGGATGGGACTCACTATATGCTCAATTTATGGGTCAAATTATGATGACCCCCATATCTTTGAGGATCTTGAATTAGAATTAGCAATGTGGCCGATGCCCCTAATTGTTTGTGGGGATTTCAACATCGCCTTACATTTACAGCCAGGGCATAATAAACAAGGGGATATCAGAGGCGGAAACCAAGGGTTTATAGGGCACTAATGTCACTCACTAAGAGCCATGGTCTAGCGGATATGTGGCTGGCAAAAACTACATCTTAAAATACAGGAAGTACATACTATTCATTTCTGCATAAAAAATATGTTAGAATCGACTATTTTTTTGGGTCAACAGTCCTTCTTAATAAAGCTAGCATCAGGATCATGCCTAAGATCATATCAGATCATAATCCATTAATCGTGGATGTGGAAATTCCGGGTTTCACAAAAGAAAGGGGGAGATGGTCATTTGATAAAAAACTGCTGGCTAATATAGACTACGTCGAGCATATTAAAAAATGGACAACTGACTACTTTGATATAAATAGATATAGCACCTCGAGAACAGTTTTTTGGGATGCGTTTAAGGTGGGCTTGAGAGGGGAAACTATTAGTTATGTTGCCAAGGCACGAGCGCTACTTATGGGGAGAATCAAGAGTTAATGAGTAGACTTGAAATGGCAGAGGAAGAGCATTGTTTACTTATAAAACAGGGAAAAGAGACAACGCATAAGCAGGAACAAATATTGGTTCTCAAGTCAGAAATTAATGGATGGCTTGCGCAAAAATCCGCAGAGGAATTCCAGTCCCGGCGTAGTAGTTTATATGAGAGTGGAGAATCTGTTGGGAAGAGACTAGCTCTTCGCACTAGACAAAAGTCAGCACAGAACCAAATTTTAGCTGTAAATGTGGGGGGAGTGGTACATACGGACCCCGATGATATAGCTCAATCTTTTCAACATCATTATCAAACACTGTATTCGGAAGAGGGGGTTAGGGAGGAAAGATTAACACTGGACGATATTACCTGGACAACAGGGGATATGGGAGAGGTCTTGGATGAATATTCAAAGCAAGAGCTAGAATCAGAGATCTCACAGGAAGAGATTTTATTGGCTTTACAGAGTTTGGCCTCAGGAAAGGCCACAGCCCCGATGCAATACCCGTTGAGGTATACAAAATACTGGGAAAGACAATTATATCACTCTTAATAGATCTCTTTAGACGTATCCAGTACAACGGGAATACTCCAGAGTCATGGAGGGAGACACGTACTGTCATTTTCCCAAAAAAGGGTAAACCCCCAGATAATCCAGGGTCTTATAGACCAATATCTTTAATTAATACAGACACAAAAATATATTCCAAGGTCTGAGCTACTCGGCTGGGAAGGGTCATTGGTCGCCTGGTCTCCCCGTGGCAACATGGTTTTATACCAGGGAGAGAAACAACAGACTATATACGGAGAGCAATCTCACTATTTGACATTGTATACGAGAAGGGGGGCCAGATGGCCATGATCCTTCTTGTGAGTGGGCTTATTGTAACTGACAGGAACGGCCAAAGTATTTGACAGTGGTAAATAAATATAGTGTCAATGTCGGCTTCACATGGTCACAGTTTTGTCCTGTTCATTTGTATTGCTAAAGTTCCACCCACACATGAGGTACTGTTTTTAAAGAGAGAAATGAGTAAGCATTTTATAGTAGGACGATTGTCATTCGCCTCAAATTCTGGAGTTCTGTGAAGCAGTTGATTTTTTTTTTTCTACCCATAGTTTGACATTTGCACGGTATTCTGGGTAATGTGGGATTTATGCAATCCATATCACTACTGAATATATTGTGTCTCTAGCTTTTAGACATGTCCAAGGTTGTTAGTTTCATCTGGGTGCCAGTAGATCCCGTTCCAAAATACTGCAGACAATCAACTGTCATATTTTTCAATCTCTGTTGTGGAAAACTGTGTTTTGTTATATAGTTGGTCGAATTTTAAAGAAGGTGTGTCACTGCGAAATGTCATACTGTTTTAAATGAAAGAAACGAAGAGAACAATTAAAATAAACAATGCTGTTTCTGAGGCAGTTTAATTGTAGAAGACAGTTTAGCGAATTCAGTGTGTTTAGCTTTGGGGGTTTAAGTGTGCGTTTTGTAAAGCTGTGTCCTGGCGCGATGCTCCGTCCTTGCACCGCCCCACCTGCAAGAGACGGGGACATCTGGAATATTATACGGAGTCCTGAGATCCGGGATTATCTCATCGTTGTAGTCAATGAATAATGTGGCCTCAGGACAATGTTCTGGGTTTTGCGGTAATTGCTGCATTATCCGCACTGCTAGGACACGTGTGTGTGTGGAAAGCGCAGGCTTTTATTTATACTCCAGTCAAATAAAAACAATGATTTCAAGGATCCATAAGCAAAGAATGAGGGACAAACATGGATATGAAATTATGTTTTGAAGATTAAGGTGTTTCCCCACATCTGTTTGGCTAATGTGAGACCGTGCATTTAAATAGCACCATTAAAGTTTCAGGAAAAAGGGGAACCGTAAAAATATGTAGAAGGCTGCTTTTAAGCGATATTCGTTTCAAATGCCATATTCCCACGTATATTGTATGTAGTTCTAGATGAATACATGCATACCTGCCTCCGGCCAGTTAATTTGCTAAGTAGTTCAAGACAGAGAGTACTGTTTTGTGCTCTGTAGCCCAGTGATCTAGAAAAACAAATCACAGAGCATAGGAGCTCAGGCCCATGAGAACTTAACTCTCAAATCTCCGTGGACTTTCGTGCAAAAATGCATTTGCTTTTCAAAAATCCACATTCTGAGCCACAGAATCAGAATAAGTCGAATTTTAGAATCGTAAAGTGCATTTATTGAAGACATAATGTCCTTCAGCACAGAGCAGTTCCCACAACCGCAAACTCAGGGTCAGTCAGTGGCAAGAAAGGCAAGGTGTCAGGGATGGGGCTGTGCAGAATGCATCCAACGCCTGGAGACTTGACATTCTCACCCTGGAAAACACTATGGGGCATATCAGCAAGGGCCGGCGATAATTTTCGCTAAGCGCACTTAGCGCTAGGATAATTATCGCCGGCTAGCGTGGATTTTTATCGCTGAAATAGCGTGCTATCCGCAACGCTTATCTCAAAAGCGATACAAATCATTGCGCTAACTGCCAAAAGTGAGATTATCGCTGGAAATCCAGCGATAATCTCACACATTTTGGCGTTAGCTTGCTGATAAGGCAGGGCATACTTAGCCATTATATCCACCTTACATTGGATATAGGGCCATATGTATGAACACATTTTCCCATAGACACAGAATGGGTAAAACCCTTTGCTACATCTGCCCCATAATGGCTAAGACAGGGTGAAAGCAGGCATAAGGAAAGTAGCGTTAACTGTAGTTAGCGCTACTTTCTTATCGCTATGCCTGTTAGCGATTCCCTTGATAATTGGAGAAATGTCGATTCGCGACATTCCTCCAGTTATTTTGGGACGGAACGCCCGCTTTGCATCTCATTAGAGATGCAAAGCTGGGCCTTATGGGAAAGGGAGCTAAAGCAAGGAATCACGCCTTAGCGTGACCTTGATGATTAAGCGATGAAATTATCGCCACTTTTTGTCCGATAACGGACACTAAAGCGGCGATAATTTTTCATCGCCAGCTTGCTGATATGCCCCCAAAGATTTTTTCGAAAAACGGTTGACGTAGATATATTACCACGTTGTTAGGAAGGATTCCCCTTTTCTCAGTTTTGGACAGGGTTTCAACACCGTGAATAACTTTATACTTCGAGGGATTGCCCGCTCAATTGAATTCTGTGGCAGTCAAAAAAAGTTCATATAGGCTAGCTGGGGATTTTGCAATACCGAAAGTCATAAAGTTCAAAATTTAGTATTCACAAAGGGCATTTACGAGTAATAAATGCCCTTTGTGATACCAAAAGTCATAAAGGTAGACTTTCGTCTCAGTTTACCTTTGTGAATCAGGCTCAAAGTATTCTAGGGTTTTAAAAGGTAGATTGTACATTTTAGAAAGGGGTACCCCTTCTAATATAACCAATGTACTCTTTTTAGGTCACAACAAAGATATAAAAGAATCTCTTTTCAACCTGTGGCTGCAAAAGCATGAGTATTTCCCAGAGAAATGAGTGTTAGGTTCAAGGAGTAACAAATGTTAAACACAATACAATTTCCAAACCAATTTGTAAAAATCAGGAAATATTTCCTGAACAAAATGACATAAGTTGATGAAAATTGAATAAAGAGAACTGGTGGTATAGATTTTAAAGTCATAAAGCAAAATGCACCAACTTAATCATACACTGAGTGTAAGGATGATTTCAGGCTGACCAAGTGGGTCACACCAGTCAAACATTTTACTTTGGAACTAAGGGTCTTATTTTGAGTACGGCAGTCCACAGGGTCACTGTACTCGTGGTGGCAGTCTGACAACAGCGCACTGCGGGCCCACCTGCAGAATTTTAAGTGTGGCTTGTCAGGCCACAATCGACCCACTGTGTCCACCAGGGATCCAGGATCCCACAGCGGCAGTGCAGCGATCAGGGAGGTGCAAAATGCTGATGACCTCGCTGCCGCACCGCCAAGCATATTACGAATTACCTGTCCACCTCCCCTTTCAAGGCAGTGAGACCACCATGAAAAGGGCCCTAAGGTAACAGTAATTCACGCCCTCGCCATTCACTTCTATTTTAGCCCAGATATTACATCACTACTGACATCTTCATTGACATTATTGAGAATATCACAGTAACATTCGCAATAAAATTCTAAAACTGTGGATGGCGAGGGTGCTAGTTATAGTTACCTTATTGCACAAGTTATGGTTACTTGAAATAAGTCTAACTATAACAATTGAATTTCTATTGTTGTGTGCAAGTAAAACCCAAACGTAACTATAACATCCCTGTAACCTTTGGTTTTTAGTGAAGGGTGGTGAAGAAATTAATCCTGTTGTATGGGACTTAATGGAGGTAACAGGAGTGCTTCTTAGCCCCAAAGGTCCCTCAACATCCAAGAGGACTTCATTCCCTAACCAGTAGTGTGTCAGGATGTGAGTTTGCAGAGTGGTGGAGAAAGGGAGCATGGCCTCAAACAACCTTTCAGCAATCCTGCGTAGTTGCCCTTCAAAGACCCTTTGGAGTCATGGGGAATTCATCCCCCAACTCGTAGTGCGCCTGGAGGTGCGTTTGCTGAGTGGTGGTGAAAGGGGCGGGCCTCCAGTGACTTGTGGACAGCTTTTTTGAAAAATAGTTTTTTCCTTTTATTAGGGGAGGGAGGCTGTGTGCCCCCCCCCCTTTCCCTAGGCTTATTTAGGCCTCAGGGATCCCATCCCCCGGTGCCAGGCCTTTTTGAAATGGAGAAAGAGGGCCGTGAGGCAGCCCTCTCAGGCTGATTTCGGCCCCGGGGGCCCCATCCCACAGGGACCTGGCCTTTTCTTATTTTTTTATTGGTGGCGCGTGGCCCCCCTCCATGGGACCCTATCTCCCATGGCCTGGTCTTTTTAATTAAATCTTTTATTCTATAAGGGAGGAGGGCAGTGAGGCCCCCTCTCTAGGCCAATTTCGGTCCCAAGGACCCATCCCTGGGGCCCAGCCTTTCTGAAATTGAGGAGGGGGGCCATATGGCCCCCCTATAGGCTGATTTCAGCCTCAGAGCCCTCATCTCCTGGAGCCCTGCCTCTATTGTGGTTTCCCTGGTCCCACCCAGAACACCCACCCCCATCTGTTTTTCGGACCGCGGGGGAGCCTCAAGGCCCCCACGGTCCTTGCCGGCTTCCCACCTCATGCGGGAGCCAGCAATGCTTACACAGAGAGGAGCTGCTAAACATGCAGCTCCCTCTTTGTTAAAGCATTTTTTCTCCGCTTCCAGCAAGCGAGAGCGTTTTCAATGCTCTCGCTTGCTGGAATGGACTGTTTGGTGTGGCTTGGCAGGTAGCAGGAGCGGTAAAGCTCCCTCCAAGCCATAGCACACAGATATGTCCTGGGGGTGGGCTCCCTGGGACATAGCAGGAGCCAGCTTTGGGTGGGGTGTGGTACCCAGGGTTGTCTATGGCTCCAAGAGATGGAGCACGCAGCGCCTCTCCTTTCTATTTTGTAGGGCCTGCTCCAGGGAGTTGGTGGACCCTGGGACCAAGAACTGCCCGGTAGGGGTCAGTGATGTCACTGACCATGTCATGAGTGATGTAATATGTGAGGATATAAGCAGTGCATTGCAAGGGTGTGAGCTATAATTAACTCAACTCACTATAACTGCTAATTTTCACTGTTTTTGTACGAGTGAATTGAGAGCCTAACTATAACGTCCCTGTCATCCCAGATTTATTAAACATATTTCTACATCTTTTAAATTTCTTTTCCTAAACATAATGTCTCTGTAACCTTTATTTTTTCAGTCAATTTCTAAGTTTTATTTATGTTGTTCATAAATACAACGACCCTGTAATCTTTGATTTTTTTAATGAATTTCTAAGGTTTCTTAAATATTATTTTCTAACTGTAACCACTAACTTTTGACTGTGAATGTGTGACTAAGTGCATGTGTGTCTCAGTAGGTGTGTGAGTGGGTGTGAGAGTGTCTGAGTGGGACTGTCAGTGGGTGTGTTAGTGTCTGGGTAGGTCTGTGAGTGGGTGCATGAGTCTTTGAGTGGGTCTGTGAGTGGGTACGTAAGTGTCTAAGTGAGTCTGTGAGTGGGTGCGTGAGTCTGTGAGTAGGTCTGTGAGTGGGTACGTGAGTATCCAAGTGGGTCTGTGAGTGGGTGTGTGAATGTCTGAGAGGGTCAGTGAGTGGGTGCATGAGTCTCTGAGTGGGTTTGTGAGTTGGTGCATGAGTATCTCTTTAGGTATGTGAGAGGGTGTGTGAGCCTCTGAGTGGGTCTGTGAGTACAGAGTACTCTCTGTTTTGCCCTCTTCTGCTATGATTAGACTTTTCAGCTTTTTTCTGCCATCTGTTTTGCTTTCCCTGCACATTTTTCAGCCCTCTGTTTTAACTGCTAGTTTTTCTTTCCCCTGTTTTGCCTTCACTGCTAGTTCTTCTGCCCTTTGTTTTGCCCTCTTCTGCTTTGTTTTGCTGTTTCTGCTTATTTTTATGTTCGCTGTTTGTCTTTTCTGTTCGTTTTTCTGCCCTTTGTTTTGCCTTTACTATTTATTTTTCTGCACTTTGTTTTGCCTTTTCTACTTGTTTTTCTGCACTTCTGTTTCGCCTTTTTCTCCTCATTTCTTCCCTCTTCCTGCCGTTTCCTCAAGACCTGGCTGTTCGACTGAGATCTTGCACCCCGTGCCCAGATACCACAAGGGTGACAGTGCCACGCTCTAGAAAGGCCGATTGATTGAATGATTGAATGCTGCACAATCTCAGTGGCCCTGCATAGATCTTGGACAATGCACCATTGGAGGAGGGTGAATGTGTGTTATTTTCACTTCTAGAGTGCCTTGAAGAGCTTGCCTCATCTTTCTATTGCAGAGACCATTGAATAAAGAAGCAAACATCATGTTTTTCATGGCCCTTTTTCAACATAGCAGCAGTGTACAACATGTAAAGTATAAGATACTTTTTAAGTTGGGGTGAACAATGGTCAAGCAAACATCTATTTACTTTGCATCATAGCACAATGGCACATCGATGGACTAGTTAATATGTGGGAAACAAAAAATGAGGGCGGAATGCTTAGAATAATCTCAGTCAATAGCATTTACTCGGGCCACCTGCCCCCATTTACAACTGGAAGCAGAAGATTGAGAAGTATGTGGCCAGCAGCTATGTGCCCCCATTGAACATTATTTGTGCCTCATCCACCAGTCATTTAATATGAATATTTTTAAATTATGCAGTTCTGTTTCATGCAATCCTACAAGAAGACCTTCCTGAAGGAGCAACTTGAAAGGCTGATTCATACCAGATCTATATCATCAAAGAGATCTCGTGTAGCCCTTTCTGTGAATGAAACACATCCAAAACCTGTTGTTAATTTACAACTGATTGATGTTGAAAATCAATATTTTTGCTGATCTTGTCCTAAGTATGGCTGATCAATTTCTATAAACTTCAATCTCCTTGTTTGTTGAAGTTATGAATCACATTTTCAACATCAAGTGTTATTGAACACATGGCTGCAAATTGTATCAACAGTCATCGCTGCTGTGTGTTGACTAAGCTAAGAAAGATGCACACCTAATTACTTTCAGAGAGTGCAGCATTTCTCAAAGGGGCCTGCTAACACGTCTCCTGTTCCTAGATTATCATTTCCAATTATTTTCCTAAGCATGTGCTTTTCATTTAAAATACCAGCCCCTGAATATCTCTTGCTAAGCAAAAGCAAACAGTTATGTTCCAGGGTAGCCCTGGGGGTGGCGGTCCCCAGGGCCATTAATGGTTCCTGGAGTGGGATCGTGTGCCCCTCCTCCTTTGTAAAGCATTGACCGACCCCCGGAAGATGGTGGTCCTCGGGGCCACGTATGGCCCAGGAAGGGGGCTGCGCGGCTCCCCTACCACTTCAAAATCTGTTATTGGTCCCAAGGAAGTGGTGTTCCATGGGGCGCAGGGGTCCATGTGGCCCGCAGTATTATTACATTAGCCCCAGGGAGGTGGTGGTCCCCAGGGCCCCAGGTGTTTCCAAAATAAATGCTTTTTTGGCCTAGCGGGGTCCCTCTGATACCCCAGGGCTAAGCATAGGGTGTCAGGGTATTCCTACCCTACCCCCTTTTCTTTTTTGTGTGCATTTTTTGTAGGACTCGTCTGAGGCTGTGTCCCAAGATGGCTGCCAACACTTCCTGGTTGAAGTGTTGGCATCCAATCAGAGCTCTTCAGATACCTGCATGGGCTCATTATTATTCTCAAATTATTTGAGGTGGTAGATATACAAATTTGGTTTTCCTTTAATATCTCGCAAACTACTAAACAGATTTACACCAAATAATAAAAAGCACAATCTGCGGACCAAAAGCTAACTTTATGACAAATTTGGTGTAATTTAGCCCAGTGTTTTGGGTTGCAGGCGTGTCTAAAGAGTCTATAGGAAATAACATGGAAAACACACATTTAATGACTCCCCCTTTTTTTCACTTCACGGGTCTCCCTGAACATTTCCATCCACAACAAGAATCACCAGGGCACTTTTTGGGAACATTTTGTGAAGATTCGCCAAACAGTGCCAAAGACATAGGCAAGTACAAAAACTCATCCTATGAAAACAAGGTCCTAACTATAACTACCTACTGAATAGTATATAATCTATTTTTTATAGTAGTACATTTAAAGAATTACCAACAATTTACAATAACTATGTACTACTATTTAATAGTAGTGTCACATAATATATGTATACATCTATAAACAAACACACACACATAAATAAACATACACACACACACATATATCAGTGTGTCTGTGTGTGTGTGTGTGTGTGTGTGGGTGTGTGTGTGTGTGTGTGTGTGTGAAAGATAGGCCTTGCAGTAGTGAATAACGAATTAAAGAGTTTGTCACTGCCAGGACTTGTAAAACCTAAAATTACGTGTCCTACTTTTTAAATACACAGCACCCTGCCCTTGGGCTTTCCAAGCCTACCTTAGGGTTAAAATATGTATTAACAAGCATTTGCAATGCAAACGGTCTTGCAATGACACAAGTTTGAGCTATTAAGTGCGAGACCTATTGCATTGCATTGTAGATGCGTGTTTGTGTTTACATTGGCTCACAAACATGCCTCTGTGTCTGGCGAAATATTGCTGAGAGACCCAAGGGCTCATGTTGCAGAGTGAGGAATGCAGCCTCCCGGAAACAAACAATTCACAAGCTCATTATGTGCTCCAGGATTCCACCTCAAGGGAAACATATACAGGTTTATCACGCAATCCTGGAGAACGTAATGAGCTTGTGAATTTGTGATCGGAATGCTGCATTCCGCACTCTGTAATGTGCGCTCTTGGGCCTCTTGGCCCCCACTTGAGTTTATGCCCAGGGCACGCATTCCCTTTAAAACATTTACTGCTAATACTACAAAGGAACAATAAAAAAAGTCCCAGGAAATGAAGGATCAAGACAAAAATGGGAGAATAGCTGAAGTTAGGCGCTGATGCTGGGAGGAATCAAAGGAGGATAAGGAGGGACGAAGAAGGGATAGTGACCAGTTGTAGCCAAGCCTTTTGAAAGGACAATCATAGTCACCAATAAAAAGCCAATGGTCGTTCTGTCAGCCCAGTAGTACATACAACAGATCAAGAGACAGTGCATGCACTGACAAGGCTCGACCTAAAAAGGAAGGTTTGGGCATGGCAAGTGGACTAAGTTAACAGGGCTACATGACAGTTTAAAACTTTACACACAAGCTCTGCAATGGCAGGCCTGAGATCTGTTCAAAGGGCTGCTGAAGTGGGTGGCACAATCAGTGCTACAGGCCCTCTGATAGCATTTTCCTAGGGTCTGATGAGTAAATTACATTTGCCAGTCATGGATTAGCTAATGTTACCATGTTTAAGGTAGAGACCACATGCACTGGTTAGCAGTGGTAATGTGCCCAGAGTCCTAAAGCATTCAAAATCGAAGTCAGCAACACAGAGGACGTAAGGCGAAAAAATAAGGGGGAAACCACACCCAGGATGCCAGGTCTAACAGGACCATGAATCAACTCAAAATATAATTATTTTTGAATTTCTGCATAGCTCTGAAGATACTCAAATTAACAAGAGGCCCAAAATATCCTGTGTAAGCCAACCATACCTAGCTATTCAAAAATTGATGCGACCGAGCAAAACACCATGAAAGAGTCCAAACAGCCAACTGGTGAAGTATGTCTGTTTTGTCCTTGGTAACTAGGTTATGGTAGCAAGTAATTGTATATAATACAATTGCAGTCAGTTTTTAGCATGCAAATGTTGTGCCCAAATGGATCAACACTATGGGCCTTATAATGAGTTTGTCGGTCCCATGGAGCGCTGTATCGGAGGTGGTGGTCCGAGTGCGGTGAGCTCGGTGGTCCAATCACTGCAGTACGAGTTGGGCAGATCAGCTTTGTGAAGACAATTGCTGGACCGATGAGACCAAACAGCCGACTGACAACCACCGGGTTCGAGATCGGGGAACGGCAGTCGCCATATGGCGGTACAGGAGAGCTGCCCCGTTGTGCGTATTATGAGTTGCCTGTTCCACAACAGGACCACAGCCGTCCGCTCACCTGCTTGTGGCAGTGACGAAGGATTTAGAGTGCGTACTCACTCCTTTCCTCTTCTCCCAGGCAGATTCCAGCATGGATCCCTTTCTTCAGGTCCCATCTACACAGTAGGATCTTCACCCCGAGGATTATGACCCTGTGTGCGGAGATTAGGTACTTTTCGTACCATATACCCATTGCCAGGACTGTACGTATATGGGCCAAACTTAAATAATGGGTATATGGTATTGTCCCACATATATCATGCATATGTGTGCATCTGACACATATGCAGTTGAAATGCACACACAGGCATCAATACCACCACTGCAAGATCCCTGCCTCCACACTGCTGGCCCCTTGGTCGACACATAATACAGCGGTCCTTGGACTGCCAGCGCTGTGGGCTGCTGATGGGGACAGACGCAGTCCTATGGAAGTGGGACCACCAAACTCGTAATAAGGCCCTATGTCTATTTTACTTGTAGGTTGATATAAATGTGCAGATGAATTTTATAAAGCAGGAAGAGATTTATTACCAACAATTCGAATGCTACAAATGAAAGGGCTACACATGTTTTTAAAATCTCAGAAATTAGTCAACCAAATAAGAGAAATATTGCAGAGATTTAGAGAATACAATAAGTAAAACGATAATGTCCAAACTACAGTCAGTAAGCAGAAACCATCACTCTCACTGTTTAAGTTAAAATGTGATGAAAACTCTCCCTTTCCCGCGTTGATGCAGGATTAGTTTCAGTGGCTAAACAGAATTATTCTCATTTTGTTGCATTAAGTATGTAAAAAGCTACATTTTTACGGATCAATTCTATTAATTTTATAGCAAGAGCAAAGTATTCAAGTATAGAGCTGTCCACCTGCAACCCTGGGGTCGGCAGCGTCATTGAGACACAGTTACAATTAAAACACTACAAACATCCCATCGAACAATAACCCTACACCCCTAACTTCTTCGGGAGAGATAGCTTCAGTGACCTGCAACTCCGGTATGGTGGCTCATGTTTCTGGCCTGATTAAATGTGTGTCGGCACTTAATGCTTAGAGCAGGGCTGGGCCTTCAGGTGTTCATGTCGGGGGATCAAGCGCAACAGTTTAAGAAAAGTCGAACAAGTCAGTACATTGAATTTTGGAGAACAGGATAGGGATGAATGATGCCCACAAATCAGGGTAAGAGTCACTTTTCGGGTCCACAGCTAAGGATAATTTTTCCATCGCTAAAACAAACCATAGTTTATGGAGCCATGTTGTGTAGTGGGGGAGCCCATCGGAACCCCATGTAGAGAGAATAACATGGAGGGCTGCCACCAGGCCAAGGTCATGTGTCTCACCATCAATGAACTCAAGGGGTAGGTTAGAGGGTTGGAAAGCCCCAGTATAGTGTAGGCCAGGAACCTTGGAATTGTTGTATTGAAGGCCCTGTCTATATAATCTAAGATGTTCTCCCAGTAGCGGACCAGCTTCGGACAGTGCCAAAGAAGGTGGACCAAGATGGCTGTTCCCCACAACCCCTCCAGCAATCTTTTGCGAGCCTTAGGCTCCATGATTGGAGCAGTGCGGGTGAATTACCAGTATGAAACAAATTTACAAGCTGTCTCAGTACTAGCCATATTATGAGCAGTGTTGCGTGTCCAGTAGTAGATGTCCTCCCAATCTTTGCTGGAAAGGACCCTGTCCAATTCCGCCTCCCACCTTTTCTGTCCTACAGTCTTGACTGGTGTTGGCACCTCCCTCCAATAATCCATAGATCTTTGCAATAAGACGTCTGCCATCTTTCTTCAGGAAAACCCATTTCTCAAACGGCGTGAGGGAGCGCTCTGCATAGGGTCTGATGTTTTTTTTTTTTTTTTTTTTATGTTTCCAAAACCTTTATTCAGCATGAATACGAAATACACAGCCCCACGCCTACAACCATCCTGTGGCCGGCGGCTTGATACGAGAAGGAAAATGAATGTTAAACACAGCTGCCTGCCTACAACCCTCCAGGGGCCGGCTGCGGCATAAGAAGCAGGATAATTAGCATGCCAGTATGAATGACCACCACCCATCAACCACTGAATACTTTGCATTGAAACGGTCTACCCATAGTAACATGCATCAGTGGTATAGAGGTGCCTCGCAATCGCGCACAATGACCGTCTCACCTCTCATCCCCGTGTGCTGCCTGGCCGACGGACAGAAGGTGGGCCACTACCGTAGGAGTGGTGTCTAGGAAGGGTAAGGGGTAAGCGGGTAGGAAGGCTCGCTATGTCTGTGGGTGTGACAACAGATATGCCTGTAAGGGACCCCAGATGTCAGTTGGCCTAGAAGCGGAAGGCAGAAGTTCAGCATATCGAAGTAAAGTATCCTGACAGTGTACCATATCACCGATCCAATCCTTAAATTTGGGAGCTCTGCCCCGTCCCCATCTGCAGGCTATCAGACGTTTCGCCATAAGAAGGGCGATAGTGGCAAACCTGCGGACCGGTTTCCGTATAGTTTTTGTATAGCCCAGGAGTGCCTGCGTTGGAGAGGGTGCCAGTGGGACATCTATCATTTCCGATACGCCGGAATACACTTGTTGCCAATAGTCGGCAATCTCCCGGCATCCCCACGCCATATGAAGGAAGTCCGCCCCCGGAGCGCGGCAGCGCCAGCATAGATCGTCCTCTCGAAGGCCCACCCTATGCATGTGTGCTGGAGTACAATAGAGCCTATGTAAGAACCTATAATGAATCACCCTGAACCTGCTACTGGAGGAGATCTGTTCGGTTTGTAAGCAGCAATAGCTCCAGAGGTCGTCATCTATGGGCAGTCCTAGGTCTTCCTCCCATTTGGTACGTGCCCTGCAAGGCAAGGAGTCTGGAGTAGTGCGTAGCGAGTGGTATAGGGTAGAGACTGCGTGTGCAGGAGTGGTAGCCTTAAGTAACCGATGCAAGGGTTCCAGCGTGGGTGGCTCACTAGGAAACTCCCCTGTCAATGCTCGAATACCACTACGAAGCTTGATAGGAAAGTGTCCATGAAAGTGGGTGCAAAGTGAGCGAACATGTGAGATTGGGAACGGAATTGTCCGTCATGATAGAGGTCCCCCCATGTTGTAATGTGGAATTTGGCCATAAAGTTTTTAAACAGTTGTTCCTGTAAAAGGGGCAACCGGGGATGGTATGCCAGGGGAAGCAGTGGAGAATAAAGCAGCGGTGCGCGGGCTACCTTCGCAATATATCGCCACGCCAGAATGGAACTCGAAATCGTGGAGCGGTACGCCGTATGTGTCTCTGGTGTACTGAGTATCGCTCCCTCCAGTGGGATAGGCGCAACCAGCCAATGTTCCACAGCCGTCTGCGGCAGGAAGGGAGTGGGGCGAATCCAGTGATGAATGTAGTGGGCCTGCGCGCTATGATAATACATCTCAAAGTCCGGGAGGTCGAGCCCTCCCTGCGCGAATGGACGAGTCAACACCTCCCAACGAAGACGCTGCCTCCTCCCCCCCCCAGACCAGGCGAATGAGCTCAGACCTCAAAAGACGAAAGAAGGACTTGCCAGGGTAATATGGGATATTCATGAAAAGGTACAGGAGTTTCGGAAGAACCACCATCTTAATTAGGGAAGCGCGGCCCGCAAAGGAGAGAGGCAGCGTGATCCATCTAGACACGCATGCCTGGACATAGTCAAACGTACGGCCATAGTTCATCCGCATTAGCTCTTCTCGGTCATGGGAGAGAAGTATGCCAAGGTAGCGAACCTCATCCATGTCCCACCGTAGAGGGTAGTCCAGAGGGAATGGCTGAGCGGCCGCAGTAAGGGGAAATATAGTGGATTTTCCCCAATTGATATGGATACCAGACATGCCCGCGAAGCGAATAAACTCACGGAGGATAGGGTTGAGGTTGGCAGCGGGATCACGTATGTAGAGCGTGATGTCATCCGCGTATAGGGAGATGAGGACCTCTCGCTGAAGACAGCGCAGAGCCTTGTCTCGGTGATGTTGACGGAGCCGGGCCGCCAGAGGTTCCATCGCCACCGCAAACAGCAGAGGAGATAGGGGGCATCCCTGCCGGGTACCCCTCGACACCACAAAGGCGTCCGATATTCGCCCATTCAACCCCACCCTAGCGAACGGCCGGTCATACAGGAGATCGATCCAGCGCGTGAAGCCCAGCGGCATGCCCATATTGCGCAAAATACAGTGGAGATAGTCCCATTCCAGAGAGTCGAAGGCCTTGGTGGCGTCCAAAAAAACCGCCACCAATGGCAAATCCGGGTCTACATTATGCATGATGGAGAATAGCGTCCGGAGATTATTGGAAGTGGCCCTGCCAGGGACGAATCCCGCTTGATCAGATAACACCAGGCCTCCCAGTAACAACTGCAACCGGTTAGCTAGTATTTTAGTCAGGATTTTGGCGTCACAATTAATTAACGAGAGAGGGCGGTAAGAGTCGCAACACTGAGGCGGCTTCCCAGGCTTCAACAAGGAGGTAATCAGTGCCTCCTGCATTGACGGAGGAAGCGTGTCTGATTCATGCGCCTCCATGAAGACCTCCCGGAGCACCGGAGCAAGGATATCCATATACGCCTTGTAGAAATCCATGGGCAACCCGTCCAGGCCAGGGGCCTTTCCCGGAGCCATCTGTTTGATCGCATCTCTAACCTCCTCCAGGCCGATCGGCTCTGCCAGGAACTCCCGTTGACGGTCAGAGAGCCATCCCAGTGTGAGCTCCCGAAGGTAGTCGTCCATGTCCAGTGCACCGACCCTAGTAGTAGAGTATAGCGTGGAATAGTGTGTAGTGAAGGCCGCCAGAAGCGAGTGCATGTCACGTAAAGGAGTCCCATCCTCCCCCTCCAGCTCCAGCACAAAATTAGAGCCTCGCGGTGGGCGTACTGCTCCTGCCAAAGATTTACCGGGTCGTTCCCCTTCCCCGTACGTACGAGCTTTGAAGTACTTGCCCCGGAAATTTACCTCTCTTTCAGCGGTGGACATGTAGTCCGATAGCGTCTCGCGGTACTTTGCCTGTGCATCTGTATTGTTGGCGTAGTCTGGGCTATGTTCTAGGGTGTGGAGTGTAGTTTCCAGTTTACGTAATGTATCTCGCAAGGTCCTTAGTACCCCGGAGCTCTTAGAGATGCAGAAGCCCCGTATTGTGACCTTTAGTGCCTCCCAGAGAGTGGCCGCCCGGTCTACCGTTCCCCTGTTACAGGATAGGAAATCTTCTAGCTCTTGACACAATTCGGTACGAAATAGTTCATCAAGTAAGATGGTGGGCTGGAGTCTCCAAGTCTGAGGTCTACCCATTATATCGGGTAGACGGAACTTGGCCAGTACCGGAGAGTGATCGGAGTATGTACGGCCCACATGTCGCACCTCCACCAAGGAGGGGGCTAGGGCCCTATTCACCATAATGTAATCTAGTCTGGCCCAAGTTGCATGTGCATTATTCCAGTGCGTGCCTTCCAGAGAAGTCGGGTGTAAGTGTCGCCAGGTATCCACAACATCATGGGTGTCGCATATGTCCCTTAGGTATCTGTGTGTATTAGTGTAGTGGTGCATAGATGGGTTCGACCTATCCAAAGCGGGGTCTAAAACAGCGTTGAAATCTCCCCCCCAAATGAGGTGTGTGGATCCCACTTCTCTAATCTTATTCCAGAGAGCAATGAAACTGCTTGGGTTATCGCAGTTGGGGCCATAAGAGCAGGCAAGGGTAATGGTCTCGATACCTATCCTACCCCACGCTATACAATAACGACCCTCGCGATCCGTGGTGGTGCCTATGGGAACATAGGGAACTCCCCTTTTAACTAGGATAGTAGTGCCTCTCGCATAAGACGAGTAAGGCGCATGAAGTGAGTGGGCAGCCCATCTGGCAGCGAAGGTGGCATTGCGGAGGGGGTCCATGTGAGTCTCCTGAAGAAATACAACCTGAGCATGCAACCTGTCTAAGGCACCCAAGATTCGCCTTTGTTTCCGTGGATCCCCCAGGCCCCGGACATTCCAGATAATAGCAGTGAGCACTCCTCCCCCCCCAGCTCAGTGCGTGTGGTGCGGGTCATTTGTGCCGATAAATGAATTATGGGTTAAGAGGCGCAACTGGCAACAAGGCCATAGATGTATTGGTCGAGAAAGGGTGGCATACTGTGCTATTTCAACAAGTATGTTCGCAGTGCTCATGCTGAAGACCAATAACAACCCCAAAACAGTCCCTGAAAATCCCACCCCCCCACCCACTCCGACATCCCAATCATGTCGGGCATCCCCAACCCCCATCCCACCCCCTCCCACCACAGCAGCCCAATCCTGCCGGAATTCAGACCCCCTCCCATCCTTTACAACAAACATATACGCGAAAGTGGGGTATACCCTCTAGGGGGACTCGCCGGTGTGCCGGACCCGCCCTTCCCAATCCCCTTTTGTTTCACCCACCACACCATCACCCCATTGGGGGAGGAGTCCAAGTGGGACAGGGGGGGAGTGCCTTGGCGAATCCCGTCGTCAATGTCCAGACCAGTACCCTGTTAACAGTAGGCGACAGCACATACGGGTCCCCAAATAGTAATGTCTGTTCACCCCTTACATCATAGAGAGAGGGCGAAAGGCCAAGGCAGTCCTACACTGGGCCAACGGAAACGGTCCCTCCCAGAAGCATGATCCCCCCAGCTCCACAGCCAAAGTACAGGTCACTCAAAGAGAAGAATCAAGAGCGAGGGGGAGCAGGCAGTGCCGAGGAAGAAGGAAAGATACATGAAGGGGGAAAGATACAAAACATGAACCAGAACAGTGGTACTCATCAGTCCGGTGCAGACGTCGGAGAGCTGGAGCCCGATCCCGTCACAGGACCGTGTCGCCGAGGGGCTGCAGAAGGCTGTTCTTTCAGAAAGTCCTCCACCTGTTGCGGATTGCCAAAGAAAAGGGGCTTGCCATGATGAGTGACCTTGAGCTTGGCTGGATATTGCATGGAGTAAGGAATGTCTCGTTGCTGTAGTTTCTTCTTTACTCCTGTAAACTTCCGACGGGAATCCTGCACTGCCTGGGTAAAATCCGGGTAGAATGAAATGGTGACGTTTTCATGCAGGATCGGTTGTTTCTCCCTGGCCAGGCGCAGTACGGCGTTCCGATCCCTGTAATTCAGAAATTTAATGATGACAGGGCGCGGCGGGGCCCCAGGGACCGGAGGAGGCCCCAAGGAGAGGTGGGCCCGCTCCACCACCAGCTGCGGCGAGAAAGAGTCCCTTCCAAATTTATCGATCAGAAGCCGCTCAATGAAATCCTCCATACGGCCCCCACCGCTGGATTCCGCAAGGCCAATCAGGCGAACGTTGTTCCGTCGGGAGCGTGCCTCTAAATCTTCATTTTTGTCGGCAATGACCTTGAGCAGCCGGTCCATCTGCGTCAACTTAGTTGCACCAGCCACTGCGCCATCCTCTAGCTCCGATATTCGCCCCTCCGCCTCTTTCAGGCGCTCTCCGTGTTGGTCCAGCCGGTGTACCACCGCCTCCAGGCGCGTGTTCATGTTGTCTATTTTGGTGTCAATGGATGTTAAGCTCTTCTGCATGCCGAGAAGGATAGCCTTCCAGTCCACCTCCTCCTCCTCGCCGGGACCCAACTCTCCACTCTCCGCAGGCAGCGCGCGCGTTTTCTTTTTGGGGGGGTTGAACTGTAGCGTCGCTTGTTTTGCGTCCGATTTGCCCATGGCGGCTTCAGACGAGAGCCTAGATCTCCAAGAGTTAGTCCGCCAGGTGAGTTCAATGTTGTATGCGACTACGTGAGCACCAATACGAGGGGCCAGCCACAGTCCGCAACGCCAACACCAGCTCACCAGACGACCAGTCCCCTCTAGCCGCAAGGATTCTGCAGCTCAGCTTGGCTTCAAGGCGCTCCGTGTAGCCACAGCACCTCCTCAGCCCCCGCAAGGACAGGGCCGCGCCACTCCGCTCCGTAGGCCACGAGGTTCAGACCCGGGGGATGTACCAAGCCAGGCCCAGAAGAGACGTTCGTCAGGTAAGGGCCGCTGCCACCTCACAGCGCCAGTGGAGGGGCTCTGCCACCAGCCCCCACCTCGATGCAGCTCCCGGTGCCCCCGGCCACGGCACCCCCTGCGACCCCCGGGCTCAGAAGTGCGCTCCTCCGCCTCAGTGCGGTCCGGCCGGGCGGGCAGGGTACTCACACGCACCACGTCCGCAGCCCCGATGCAGCAAGGTCCCCTCCGTGTTCCTGGCACGCCCGGCACAACAGGTAGGCACCGGCAGTCGCGATGCAGGGAGGGGGACGTCCAGGCCCACCGCGGCTGTCCAGCAGAGCGTCCGCCGCGCCAGCCACAGTCCACGACTCCCCCGCAGCTCGCAGGGCCCGATGAATCCCCGGTCTCGCGTTGCTGGGAGCCTCCGCTCCGAAGGTCCGCCCCTCACGCTGCTCCGTCCGCAACGGGTAATATCTTCACCTCCAAGACGCCCACGGACTTGGAACTCGCACCGAGTGGGCCCGCGACCTTTAGCCGTCCATCGATATCGGTTGAATGTCGGTAACTGGCCTGTAGGATGTTGTTGCAGGGTTTATTGTCGCCCGGCTGGCGAGAGCCTCACTAAAGCGCGGCCATGACGGTCCAGCGCCACCTAGCGCCCCCTAGGGTCTGATGGTTGAATGCAGTACCCAATGTTGTATTTGTAAGTTTTGGATGAGATCTGCCTCCTCCAGGTCATAATTTGCCTTCCGTTGCCCAAACGGTATTATGCCTTGTGTGTCGAACAGACAGCCTACGTGCTTGCAGCCTCCCTCCCGCCAGTGTCAGAACCCCTCCTGATGCATCTCTGGTATAAAGTTAGGGTTATCATGATTGGCATCATGAGGGAAGGAAAAGAGGTCAGCCTAGCCCAGATCGCCATTGAATCCCAAACCCTGAATGCAGAGCCAGTCACTGGAGAGGAATAGAGACCCCATGAGGAATGTTTACGGTGGAGCCATAGCTATTTCCACATGTGGGAGCCTACCAATGCTTGGTCCGCAAAGCACCAATGCTTCCCTGAGGCTGGTTTATTCCACTCCACCAGGAAGCAAAGTTGAGAGTCTAGGTAGCATTGTGTTTTCATGCTTACTGGGAGCCCTCCCTCACATGTTGAAGATAGTGCAACTGTCTGTGGAGACGTGTCTTTTCCCCATCCCAGATAAACTTGTTGACCCTAACTTCAGAGACCAAAGTATGTGTTTTGGTGGTGGCAGGGGAAGGTCCTGAAAGATGTAAAGGATTCAAGGGAAGACTGTCATTTTGACTGCAGCTATCCTTTCCAGCCAGGACAGTTGCAAGCGATACCAGTTAGCCAAATACGACAGGACCTGGAAGGTGAGGGCAGCATAATTAAGTGCTACAGACCTAGCCCCTGATCCAGCAAGGATTTGGAATTCTGCATTTTAACCTTGAACCCGTGCACTTCCCCAAAGGAATAGAGCTCCAATAGCAGGGTGGGGAGGGACAAAATTGATTGGTGAGGGAAAGAATCACATCGTCCATGTATAGGCTGATGAGGTGATGGTACGCCCCAACAGGGATTCCTGTGATGGCTGGATTGGCTCTAATTCTTTGTGCCAGGGGCCCCTTGCATAAGGCAGATCGGAGAGGGGACACCACTGCTGCTTGCCCCTCTGAATAGGAAAGGGTTGGGACAGTATGCAATTAACCCTTACTACTGCCTGTGGGTCACTGTAGACACTTCAGACCCAGCTTCAAAATCTATCTCTAAAGCCAAATTTTTTCAAAGTTTCAAAAAGATAGTGCACCCTGTGAAATGCCATTTCTGCATCGATTGAAAAGAGGAGATTGGTGACTCTTGTCCATTAGATGGAGAATAGTTTGGTATTGTCCCCACACTGACTGTTGGGTATGAAACCGGCCTGATCGGAGTCGATTAGCCGGACATAAGGGGATTAAGGTGGTGCGAAGATGCAGGTGAATAGTTTATCATCAATATGTAGGTGTGATATTGGTCTGTAAGGCCCACATAGGGTCGAATTGTTACCTGACTTCAGGATAACTGAAATAGAGGCCTTCAGCATTGTATCCAAGATGGCCCCATGTTGGCAAAGGAGTCAAAAAGCAAAAAGGCGGGGTAAGCAATGGTGCCAGATCCTGACGAAAATCTTTATAGAACTATTGAGAATTGCCATCATGCCCAGTGGACTTCATTGGTTTCAGGTAGGCAATAGCCAAGATTACCTCCTTGATCCAGATGGACCCCTCCAAGCTCTCAGAGTTGTGTGACAAAAGAGGAGTCAGATACTCAAAAATAACATCCACAGAGATTTGTATAGTGTACTATAGAAGGTTTGAGAGACTGATGCGATTTGAGCATCTCCGCGTATCTCAATGCCCAGGGTGCTACGGACCATTTTGATAGTGTCCTCATGGGTTTTAGCCCAAAGTTGATGGGCTAGCATAGGGCCGCAGCAATTGCTTCCTAGATAAAATGTATGTTTTAGTCATGCCATCGTGTATTCTACCCTATAAAGCTCCAGGCACTTGAGGTGCAGGCGCCTTTTACAATTCCCTCTAAACCTTTGGGGTCCCTGTACATTTATATATGGCTTCCATCTCTAGTACTTTCTGATTCAGGCCCAGGCCCAGTCTTTTCTATTACCAGCGACGATTATCAGTTGCCGAAATAGCAATCAATTTCCTCCCGCTTACCAGCTTCAAAGCCTCACATAAAGAGGCTACTGATATCTCCCCGGTGTCATTGTTCTGAGGAAAGTCGAAGATCACCTTTCGCAGCATCTCTACAGACTGGAGGAGGCTATGCTGTAGCCTTCAGTTAGATGATCAGCAGTGGTATTGATCAAGCCATAACACTAGTGAGAGGGGAGCATGATCAGATAAAGACATGGGCGAAATGTAGACCTCTTGGACAAGGGCCTGCATTTCGGGGAGAACTAGGTAGTGGTCAATGCGGGCATAGGTTTTGTGAGTTGCGGAGTAGTATGTGTAATCCTGTGTGTTAGGATGAGATGCCAAATGTCCCCTAAACCACAGTCGCCCAGCCACCAGAGTCCCTGGGTCGAAAAGGCACCGGATTGGACAAAACATTGGCCGGATCAGTCCATTTCAGTATCCATTACTAGGTTCAGAATATTGGATTTGCGTCATTACAGTTAGCATCAGCAGTGCGCGCCACTCTCCTGAAACCCACTGCCTTCCCCCTTTAGAATAACAGGATATTAGCGCTTTTGTGAGATACTCTGGGCTGGAACTAATCAACTGGAACTCTGATTGTGAGGCCTTCAGATGGGACTTCCCATAAGACTTTTTATGTATCATACAACAAAATGAGTATACCATAACTGCTATTAAGGATCTGGAACTTGTACTTGGGAGTTATAAGTTGGGATCCCGCTAATATCCCTTCAGTGCTTTGAACTTGACAGGACTTCTGCCAATTATCAACCTTACCCTGAAGAAGTTCTTTTTAAAGAACAAAACGAGTTGGCTGAGACCTGACTTCATGTCTTATTATACAGAACAAAAGTATCTCGAAGGACTTCCCTATTTACGTTTGGTCTAATTTTTCCTGGTGCACCTTCCATTTTCTGTAAACTTTGTTGTCTGGATTCCAGTGGAGCCGAACTGCGGCAGAGTTCGGGAGTGCAATGCACAGGATATTCATACTTATTGAACAAGGATTGATGTGCTGAATCAAGAGTCCGCTGCAGAGTTTGAAGCTTGCTATATCCATTACTAGGTTCAGGTCCCTGGCAGAACCCAGAAGGGCCCTGTTGCGCCAGTCTGTCCGCAGGACACCGTCGCTACAGGAAGAGGTGATGCGGCACCACGGCTCAGGCGGCCACCATCTTGGCTACCTCACGGTCCGCAGACCAGGCTGCCATGTCACAATCCGATCTTCTCCAGAACTAGGTGCAGCCCAAAGATGTGGGTCCGGCAGTCATCACATCATAGAAGAAAGGCTGTGCAGCAATTGCTTGCTCAGAGAAACCGCTAGCTGCAGCTGTATATGGTCTGGGCAGCAGAGGAAAGGACGGCGTGTCTTACTCCACCGCCATCTTGGCAATGCCCCAGAAGCTCAATTTTTAATAGAAACAGTTTTCTATTTTTGATTGAACATAGATTTCATTTCTTGTACATATTCAATCAGAGAGGTGATGGTATAGTTGTATAGAGTAATAAAAGCAAGGAATAGAGGATGACAGATGATTATGTTGATATGAAAATACATTGCTTTGATCAAACATATCACCAATAAAACACAAATGGCACACAAAAGAAGTTAGTGCAACCTAGTGAAAGGTGATACCTGGCAATCCCATCAGGGAGATCATGTATTGTCCCCCTTGATACTCTTAGAGAGATCTGTGATTATTTATGTCACATTTTTAATTGCCAGCTTATTTCTTTCATTGAATTTTCCCTTTAACACAAATAATGGCCAGCAATTTCCATATTGTAGGTTTCTCAGTTTTTTTTGTACGTTTATATTATATTACTGTAGTCCGGGACTCCACAGTTAAAAAATATCGGGGCATATTCTCAAGGACATATCGCTGAGTTATCCGCACTTTAGTGCAGCAAAAGTGGCAAAAGAATTATTGCCCCATTCTCAAGCTGGTGCAAACTGCCGGAATCGCCAGTTTTCCAGCGATAGCTTCCGCAAAAAATATCGCCACGAATTAGAGCGACACCTAACGCTAATGATATGCAGATAGGAGTTCCCATGCAAAAACACACAAAAACACCACTTCACGATATTCTCAACGGCCAGCCAGATCTGCGATCCGATCCAAAAACAGGCGATAAGTCACGTTAGCAGAAGGGATTTAACACATGCCTTTGACTGGTATAAAGCAGGACGACTACCTGCAGCATGAAAGGGAGCCCAGCCCAGAGCCACATCTGAAGACCAACACATGTCATGGAGACACTGATCATACAGCCCGGAGACCCAAGAGGTCCACAACACCCACTGCCACCACCCCCAGGATCCCTCCCCCCAGACCACCTACCCCCCGACTACCACCATTGCAGCGCAGAACGGGACAGCGGACGTTCTGAAAACAGCATGGCCCCACAGCCACACAATAGCAGAATGTGAAGAGAGGTGGGAAACAAGTATGTGTGAAGGAGGCAAGTTACCCATGAATAAGAATGCACACAATGCCAAGTGTGGCGGTGATGTGCTGGACAGACCTCAGTATGCAAAGTAACGACCTGTCCATGTGGTGTTTGCAGTGTTGTGGACAGTGGACGCAACCATGTTACCTCAGGCAGTGGGGAAGACCTCGGTCATGTAGCTGTGTCCCTCCCCCTGTAAACGTAAGTGGAGTGGGCTAGTCCAGCGTACGCCAGTCCAGGGTAGGAGTGCGAGTAAATAGACCGGGGCTCTGGGAATGGTTCACTTCTGGGATGGCCAACGCGTCTGCCAGGGCGGCGCCCCTCACCCCACCACGAGGCTGCCGCCATTACCGCTGCCCTCCTCAGCTGATTGCTGACATCCACGACACAGGCCCTCCAGTGGCACAGCACTGCGGAGTTTTGTCTGTGCTAAGTACTGCCTTCGACCTACACTGCGGGCAGCAGGGCTCACAATTCGAATTCAGTCTTGATTAATTCATGGCACAGGCCAGTAGGCCACAGACATTGCTACCAGTGCGCCCCACCTGAACCACGCATCAGTGCAGGCCATGCACCCCCTGAGCGTCTCAGGTGCCACAAACTCTGTGCACCACAAGTCAACGCCACGTGGCTGTGGCCCTTGCTGACCACTGCCACCGGCCTACACTGTAGTCAGCAGGGCTCACAATTGAGATCGAGTCACGATTGCAGATGACGCCGCCCAGTAGGCCACAGACATTGCTACCAGTGCGGCCCACCCGGACCACGCATCATCACAGGCCGTGCACCCCCTGGGCGCCACAGGTGCCACTAACTCTGTGCACCACAAGTCTACGCCACGTGGCCTTATTGAGGCAGAATTCAGTAGGCAAAAGACATTGCTACCAGTGCGGCTGCCCGGACCATGCATCATCACTGTCTGCGCACCCCCTGAGCACCACAGGTGCCACTAACTCTGTGCACCACAACTCATGGACCCTTTATGATTGAGTAACATGCTGTGGACCGCGTATGCAACAATGTCACCTCAGGCAGTGTGGAAGACCTGGGACAATGATGATGAAGTTGAGGCAGGTGTAACACACCCCACTGCAGCTGCAGCAGGAATATCCCTATGGGACACAACCTTTGACAATTTCTTCACATGAGCATGCTCAGCTCTGGTGCCCTTACTTTAGTGCACCACATGTCATGGCCCCTTCTGATTGACTATTGGGTGACCTCTGTACTTGTTCCGGCTACCTCCATGATGCTTCGCAGTTGTTTGTGTTATGTTGGTGCTTTCTGTTTCTGCTTTAATAGTGATCACTTTTCAAGTTGTTGCCAGCACCAACCACTCCCTGAGGGCTGGCTCACACTCACCCCACACCCATCCAGCACAGGCGTCACTGGATACGTGATCCTGGTAATAAAAAGGGGCCGGGCGCACGTGCCCTTTCCCAGTTACAATATCTATCCAAGTGTGTCTGTGTGGTCATTATGTGTGAATGATGGCCCTGGACCCAACCACATTAAATTGTGCTGTGGACAGCAGATGCAACCATGTCACCTCAGGCAGGTAAGAGCATGGACATGTAGCTAAATATCCCTCCCCTGTGAGCGACAGTGTTGCAATGTAGCATGCATCCGGAGGGTGGGCTTGCACGGACGGAGTAATGAAGGAGCGCAAGACCGCTCGGGGTCCAGGATCATACATGAAGTGTTGTGTGTATCTGTATTGCCGCAGCATGAGCCAAATGCCTAGCCACATTAGCAGCGCCAGTTCAGCCAGGCATGTGCCCTACATCTGTGTCTGCCCTATCCTTACCATAGGCCTGCACTCAAGTGACCACCTTTCAACGGCCAACATCACAGTGTCGTTGTCAGGCTTGTGGACATGCGCAGACAGGCATGACAATACTGTGCCGTAGGAGTGCAAGTGATGCAATTGTGCAGCGCACATAAGTAAATGGGTTCGGGGGAGGGAGGAGCAGCTGTGTGGCAACGTAACACACAGTGATGCTGCTCATATGCCCCATCGAAGACATGTCAAAATGAATCCCAAAGTGGCACTCATCCCACCCCACCCTCAACAAGCCACTTCACATTTCTTGAATGCAAGCAGATTACAAACTTACACTAGGGATGAAAGCTTCTTTGTCTGAACTACCAGGCGGCAGCACATCTGCACCTCTGACCTCAGAATTGCATGTGCCCAGCGACCCCTGACAGATGCTGTAGCAGCTGATGCCGACTCCCACACTACGCACTGCCCGACGAGAGACCAACATATACACACCGCACACACAGGAGTCATTGCTCAAAGTTATCTTGCATGGAATGTCCTTCACACTTACTCCCCCAACAACCCAGGCGTACAACCGGTGCACACTAAAACATCTAATTGATTAAAAATGTGGCATTTCATCCACAGAACTGACGCAGGTCAGAATAGTGCTGCTTCAACAAAAGCCACTAACGCAATGGCCGAACATCCCAGACACATGCCCAACCCCTGTCACGTGGAACTGTACTGTGCACGTATGCTGTATTTACTTGGGGCGCTGCCATTGGCAGTGCTGTGGATCAGTTACCGGCTAAGCTTCCGCCTTGCCAATGTCACCTGCATTCAGCCTGTGCTGCATTGTCGATCATGCACATTCAAGTGGTCCATGGATGTCTGCCTATTCAAAAGGACGGTAGATTAACTGGATTTTGACATGTGTGTGCACCCCCTGTTGGCCCACGACCAGGAGTGTCACCGTGATACCCGTTTATGGGATGCCCTGATACTTGGCATACATGCTGGCCCTGGGAGATTGTACAAATCCTTGTGTGCAGTGACCACATTGAACTGCTCCCCTATTGGGCTGTAGAGCTAATTGGTGTGAGGGGGTGGACGCAGCTCATCTGTCCGTATCTGCTAATGGATCGCCTCGCCGTCCTGTTTGGTGAAGTAGACAACGACCTCATGTTGGAAATGTTATCCGAAGAAGCTGTAATTGCTTTCATGGACAAGTAACTACGTACCTGCAACCACAACAGATTGGAACACATTGCACATGTCCCGACACCTTGTTGCATCTTGGAGATCTGGTCACATATCCCAGGAGAACAGTGGACATGGCTGAATTCGCCTTGACTCCGAATACATGAGCGGACAACAACGCGGCTTAACACACACCTGTGAAAGGTGAGGCACTCCCCCGGAGTGGACAGCGGCGCTTGGCAACGTTCCTCATTCTGACATACTGCTGCATTGGTCTGCATGTTGTGGCACTTATCTTGCCCGGACTGATACGCATATGCTAATAAAGTCTCTGCACCTTCGCTTGTATTCAACTGTGATGAGTGTTGATTTGAATGACAATGTGTGTCTCAATGCCTATCTGGGTCACGGCCATACATTTGCATTGATAGCATTACCAAGGGAGTACCTTTTATTGGAATCACTGTCCCTACATTCATCCATACATTCATTCTTGATTGATCATGGCCATGACACATTCAGTGGAGTGTTGAAGCTGGACCAGTACAGGGCCATGCAAACCCCACTTTACATTGTTGGCCCTTTCGGGATTGACAAGTTCATAGGGAGTGGAAGACTACAGTCCGCAGTGTGATTGCTGTGTCATCGGTAACCAAAACAAATATGGCGGTCCATATCGAGGTCCAGGGTGAGTGTCGCTCAGTGTATAGTGGGACAATGGGAGGTGTTATTCCAGGGCATGATGCAGAGAGCAGAACCAAGCTGAACCCGGCCATATGGCGGGGATGAATGCTACCACTTCATCCTAGCCACAAGGACAGATTCATCATCATCTTCATCCTCTGATGTGTCAGGCGCCTCACATGCAGGTAGTGGTGTTTTGTTTGCATCACTTTGTGACAGTGACACATCAGGGGACGGAGGTGGAAAATCTGGTACACTGTGTGGCACTGACACTTCAGGGGGAGGAGATGGGGATGTAGTAGTAGCACCAGCATCCATCTGCGCCAGGCCTTTTGGTGGCAATGCCATGACGAGGATCTGCAGGGCATGGAAGATCACAGCTACATCTTGCTGGTGTGCAGCCGTGTTAGCCATTTGTGAGGCTTGCATTCGCTCCATGTTCTACATGATCATTCGCATGTGACGCAACTCCTTGCTGACATCGCTGGGGCCACACTGACTAGACAGTTGTTCTTGGCTCAGAGTCATGACTCCAGCGATGTCAGCCATAGCTTGTTTTAGAGTAAGGAGTGGACAGTGGGTGTCCGTTAGGGACTGTAAGTGGGCCTTGATGGGACTCAGACACCCACGTATGGCATCTAGTTTGGCTGCCATTAGGTCGAAACCCACCCGAAGCTGGTCAGACATCCCCTCCTGGCACCCTACTACATGGCGTTGGAAGGCCATGTGCTGGTCATGGGGGTCCTGGGAGACAACCGTGGTGGCGGGTGCTTCCTGCCATGTGGTCTATGCAGGGGTTGGGGTCTCCTCGATGCAGCTGGGCTGCCTTGCTCCTGGAGGTGGGGTGCCAAAGCTGTCCATGGGCTGTTGGAGGGCATCGGTGTTGATGTTGGGAGGTCCTCTTCATCATAAGTGCTGAGTTGTTGGGTCTGCTCTGCAGGAGGTGTTGATTCTCCCTCTGCAATGTGAAGGGGAAATGCATATTGACATTGTGTTCACATGTATGTTCATGCATTGTACAAGTTTACTGTCAGACTGCATGGCAATGTACATTGTGACTGTTTATGAGGAGATGCCTATTTGAGGTGGGAAACTTGGTATTTCTGTACCATCAGGGATGTGAGTTTGTACTTGTACATTGTCATCTCACAGTTTCCTGCTATGCCAAATGTGAATGGCCATTTTCTACACACAAGCGGCAGCAGTTGTGTCCTCTTTTCTGTTGTGAAAGTGTTGCAATTTGTACCACATTGTTGTCAATGTTGGGATGCTCTGCATCTTATATGTGTGTACTGCATTGTGGGTGAGTTGCCCCTTCAACTCTGATTTGGCTGGCCCTTATCCCTTTCAGGCGGTGTGCCTTTCACTCCTGTGCTTATACAGTGTTGAGATGTGGCAGACTTGCATAAATTGGGCTCTTGGTCGGAGTTGTGACTCTTGGGCATGGTTTGTCTGCAGATGTGCTATACTTACTTGTGCATGTGTGCCATTGTGCCCATCTCCCCCCGCCCCCCAGTCCCTGGCCGTTACTCATCCTGTTGCTGTTGGCTAAGGTCATGTTGTGCAGTGTCCGGTTCCCGAACTCCTGCCACCGTCTCCCCAATGATGGTCCCAGGCTGGTCCTCTGTGGTGCTTGTGGGGTTCTGGTTGTCCACTGTACTTGCTCCAGCTACCTCCATGGTGCTTTGCATTTGTTTGGGTCTTGTTTGTGTTTTTGGTTGCCGCTTTTATACTGATTTTGGCCGCCTGACTTGTGGGACTTGTAGGCTGGCTCTGCTTCTCGCTGGATTTTTCATCGCAGTTGTGTCCATCGCAACTTTTTTCACGTTGTGGTTTAAATTTTTATCGCCGTCCAGGGACTTTTATCGCGGACATTTGACGTGTAATCGCCATCGGGGAACTATCGCATGTTACCGCCGTGATGAGAATAGGACGTTAACACGGAGTTACTTTCCTGCGATAGATGGCAATATGAAAGATTGCGTTAACAGATCTTGCCGATGAATATCGCACGTTCTTGAAAATATCCCCCATCAAGCCTTGGCAGATCCACAGTCCTCCATGTTCCTTTATTCAGTTCATCATTTTATCCATATATATCCAAAAGGTCTTGACAGATTCCAGTAGCCAACACGTGTTTTGTCGTTGTGGTGTGACATTCACCACTGGCTTTCTCGGGGCTAAAACTCCCAAAGCTATCCACTCCTTGCCTAATGATATCTATATATGTTGTTGCACATGAGTGAAGATACAAACTGTTCAGGTGTGCATAGCTATCATGTCTGTATCTAGCGAGTCCACATCTGAATTTAATATCGAAAAGTACAATGAAAAACGGAGAGTACTCCGATTTGCATGCGTGTATGGCAGGTGTCCTGCAAAACCACAACAACAAAACATGTATTGGATGCTTAAATCTGTCAAGATCTTGGCTATTTGCATGGCTACTTGAACCTGCCAAGACCTTTTGGCTATATATGGATAAAATGATTAACTGAATAAAGGAACATTGTGTACTGTGGATCTGCCAAGACTGGATATTTTTGCACTTTGCTGCTCAGGAGCCTATGTATTTATTGTAGGGAGCTGCGTCTCCCGAAAGGAAGGATTTGGTGGCTACCTTCTCTCCTTGGTGCAGCCGTCAGACATTTGTTCATTGGATATACTGGGCACATACAAATTTATGCAAGCATATAACCCTGCCACCCTGCTTTATGTACGTTTATATTAAATAACAGTATTAAAAGGCTTGAGTTCATAATAGCTATAGGTGATTCATGTCTTATATTGGTCTGAATTAATTACAGAGTAACTGAACGTCTATATCTGTGTATTAAAGGTATGAGGGCTTCAGCTTGATGGTTGGTGTGGGCCCTTACTACAGGTCCCAGAATTCCTGGCATTTTGGGGGGGCAGAGGCTGAAGCCATCGCTTTCGGGTGCATACATTTGGCCAACGTTACCATGGCGCAGGACGTGCTAGAGCCTGACCATTGGTGGGGACCTAACTAAAAGCCCCAGAATTCCTGGCACTGACATCTGGTTCCTTATACTGGAATAGGCCCCTTTAAAGCATATGATGCTATGGTGCATTTGCAAGGTAGGCTGTGGCTATAATTTGCTGTTTGTATCATGAGAAAGAGGAAGTTGATTCCATCTAAAATATGCAAAGACATTGTCACCTCTTCCTCTGTTATGACCAATTTTTTGTCAACAACCAGGGGGTTTTAAATACCGAGAGTGGCGAGTGTGTTGTTGCAGTCTAAAGATTCATAAGTGAATCCCACAATATCTTAGACGGTCTGCCCCTGGAGGTGGCAATTGAGTCAGAGGTAAACCCGAGAGCCTCGAGTATAGCCCCCCACCCAGAAGTAATACAATAGGCCCCTAAGCTAAATAACAGTGGAGTGACTGTGACAACACATAACTCGTGTGTCGTTTCGGACACTACTGTGAATGAAATTGAACCTGCACAAAACCTGTTAAAGAGAAAGTGCAAAGATGGAAAGACACAAAAACTATCACAAAGATTGCCAATCTTGCCTGATGAAAGACAACAACACAGATAAACATTCAAGGAAGTAGTCCTAGCTGGAAATCGTCAGCTAAGGGTTCTAAGACTGTTAAAAATGTATTGATTCATTATCTGAAGTACACTTTAAAATATCTGCTCAGTGCCAGATCTGTTTTTTTGAGATGGTAGAAGATATGTCGAATCCTTACCATACTGTTGTTTTAAAACATTTGGTTGATCGTAATAACAAAATTACTGTATGTCTGCAAGGCAATGTAACCACGCTTATTCTATCTCTACCCTGAAGCCTCCGGTTTTGCCTACACAAGACCCCACACTTTGGTTCAACCAGTAAACAGGGCCTCACCTTCTGTAGCCGAGTTGAAAGTAACCAGTTGGCACCAGAGTGCACGCCTTATGTCATAGTGTTGGGATGTGTAGATCTGTCAGAGAGTTACAAAGGAGAGGACACCAGGCCCTGAAGGTTAAAGTGGCTCAATGGTGCAGGAAAAATGCGGGTTGGCACCAGGACCTGGTTAGAAAAATTCTTATGGCACGCAGGGTCGAATTGGTGGGGCATACTTTAAACTGGTGACTGTATTGTTAATTATTTTTAAAACCTGCGGGCTTGTAAAAATGTATCATAACGGTGAAGTTATTCGGTGAAATGGGCTAAAAGGGCTCTTGCACAGCCTTTGGGATACTTTTATAGGTCGCCTCATCTTATAAATACACAAGACGATGTCCCAGCCCTACATCCTTGACAAGGAGATCAAAATCATTTGTGTTAAGATGTTGTAATTCAAAACCCCTTTTCCTTGCTCCAAGATACAATTGAGGTGGAGTGACTAAAAGTGGGTGATTGTACCTTGAACTGTGGTTTTTTTTTTCAGTTCAGTTTAACTTTATTTCGGCGAATAGCCATAAAAGCAAAATACAGAATAATAACACATTTTACATACATAACCCAAACTAACAATATATATATTTTTTTACATACAATTGACAAAAAGGTTATATCTCCACGATACAAGCTATACCGCATATTAAAAATATAAATAACAGTTTTTAAATTAGTTAAAAGCCAGAATTTAAATATCTAAAAACTGAATAAGACTAGGCGAGACAGTACTTCATGTTTCTATATGAAAAAGGAAATAGGTAGGCTCCCCTCCTTACACTACAATTTGTAACCAAACCGTTCCCTAATGAGATACAGTAGAGGATGGTCTTGGTGATGCTATTATGCATTTAAATCATTCCCCATATTATGATGCATTGAATAGTTTATGAAGTATATAAGTTATTTGCTAGAGAAATTTGCGTCAAAAGATAATTTAAATGTTCCTTCTTTTACAGGAGTTGGTAGGGCAGCGCAATAGATGTTATTATTTTATCCTCTGTTTTGTCTCCGTTCATTGTATACTCAAAAAGCATTCTAAATCTTATAATTGATTATAATCCATTATTACTTATCTTACATTTTGACACAGTAAAGGCAGACAGCCAGGTAGAAGACTTAGGCATGAACTATTCTACTAATAGTAGCTTGCGTATCAAATGGAGCAAGGGGGACCTGGATACATTTCTTGAAAATTTGATTACTAAGAACAGAGAGAAGAATATGACTTGCCTGACTCCAGAAACAACCCTGGGTTTAATTTTGGATAATTTCGACAATGTTTGTAAATCTCTATCTGAGATGTTGGTATCCAGGAACGTTTCAAAAGTCTGCCATTACTCATATAGTTTGATACTGTGTGTTCTCAATCACATAGAAAGTTGAAAGTGGTGTTTAAAGCCAAACCACATAATATTGAGGCTATGACAGGATGGAATGTAAGGCTAACCTAATGCAAAGGAAAACAGATATTAGAATATCTGCCTGGGAAGATTTAGAGTATAGAAAAAAGTAATGGATTGACTTCTTGAATTAATCTCAGGCTAAGGTAATTACTGAGGCCACACCCCAATCTATCATTATTTTCCACACCATGTCACCTCAGTTTGTACCTAATTATATGCGAAGTCAGTCTTGACCCTGCTCCAATGGAACAGTCCAGCCCGAACTGCTGCGCCTGTTCATTCCTGAACCAGAACATAAGCAACCCAGTACCTGTTTTGCACTAGTTATGGGCCCATCAGCCGGGTGCAGCTTGATGCCAAAGATACAGTGTGCACTGCAGTCTCGTCTTGGCAAGCCCATCACACTAAGGGCGACAAACTAAAGAATACAAAAAAGTGATGGCTGGAATGCTTCCGGTAATCTGAGCCACTGGTAATTACTTGTGGCCACATCCCAGTAGATGATAATTTTGCACAATATGGCACCTCAGTTTGGACCCAGCTATTTGCAAATTATTCTTGACCATGCTCCAGTCGGAACAGTCCAGCACAAACTGCCAAGCCAGGTCCTTCCTGAATTAGAACACAAGCAACCCAGGACTGGTTTCGCCCTAGTTATGGGCTCACCAGCTGGATACAGCTTGGTGCCAGTGACACAGTGTGCACAGGACCTCCGTCTGTGCATGCCTGTCCCACTTACGTCGACAAACAAAAGAATACAAAAGAGTGATGGATGAAATTCTTGGATTGATCTCAGCCACTAGTAATTACACTGGCTGCATCACAGTCCATCATTATTTTGCACACAGTGCCATCTCAGTTTGAACACAGCTATATACAAATCAGTCTTGACCCTGCTCCAATCGTAACAGTACAGCACCAACTGCCAAGCCAGGTCCTCCCTGAACTGGAACACAAGCAACCCAGTACTGGTTTCACCCTATTTATAGGCTCATGAGCCAGGTGTAGCTTGGTTCAAATGACACAGTTTGCACTGGAACAAGCTGTTCCAGAGACACAGGCTGGACTGTTCCTATTGGAGCAGGGTCAAGTATTCCATCCATCACTGTTTTGTATGCTTATTGGAAACATTTAGAGGCTGCGGCTAAGTTAAGGGACATCAGAAACTTCTGGGAGGTTACACATCTCCCTTTCTTTTCAGAAAGAATAAATGTGAAGGTTGAATGTCATATCGTTGCAGATTCATGATTGGCCCATTTTGAAAACGTTTTTGCTATAGAGAGTGAAATTGGTGCTTCATGCCGGGATAATTTCGGTCTTCCTGTTCCCCAGGGAAAAGTCTGAAATTTGAGTAATTCAATTGAAATCTTTGAGGTTGAAACTGCCATAAAAACAAGCATGCCCGGCAAGGCCCCAGTATCTGAGGGTGTCCCGGTGGGTGTTTTTAAACAGGATGTGGCATTTTGGGCCTTTTATGTAGTAATATATGTCGAGAAGCAATAAGGGAGGAATTGTCTAAATCCTGGAGCAAAGCCATATTATTTCTAATTTTGAAAAAGGGCAATGGAAATAAGCCGAGGTACTACCAACCAATCACACTGATTGACTTTACCATGAAAATACTGGGTCGTGTTTTGTTATCTAGACTTGAGGATGGGCAGAACACAATACTTTTTTATCTAATTTGCAATTTGGTTTTTACCCTGGCCTGGAGCAGTCATTAAATGTATTGTTATTAATGGAGAAATATCTCAAAGCCATGAGAGATTCCTTGCATATGGCGTGTATGGACCTTTCTTGTGCTTTTGACACAGTAAATCACCCAAAATTGTGGTCCATGTGGAAAAGAGGGGCGTAGAAGTTGCGGTAGTGGGTCTACTTAGGCGTCTATATAAGGACACACTGGTAAAAATTCGCCATGGACCGGGGTGGAGGATATACTCCATCTACGGTCTAAACAGGGTGTAAGGCAAGAGCGTATTTTGGCACCATTTCTATGTTTATTTGATATAAATAACATAGAACAATATCTGGTGAATAGGGTGAGAGATTTTCCAAAGATTGGTTATAGCTATCCTTTCATATACATATGATGTGGTTCTCCTTTCGAGACCCTAACATAATCTTCAGACTATTTGAGATGCTTTCACTTCTTTTATGAATGATCTTGATTTAAAACTTAACTTGTCTAAGTTCTTTACAATGACTAGTGGGCCAAAAGATAGGAAATTGAGGGTATATACCATAGGCAGCCATTAACTTATTATTTTTTTAATTTTATTATAGGAGTTTTGTATAGCGCTAGCTGGACCCGAGGGCATCAGAGCGCTTCACAGCAAGTACCTTATGTGTAAATAGGCAGTACAGAGAATATAGAAGAACATAGCGATTCGTGCCAAAAGCATAGGGAGCATGGGGGTTGGGTGTCAGACCATCATTACAAGCACAAATAAACAACTAATGTTAAATGACCATATAAGCAACAAATACAATAGACGTTCTTTTACAGAGACATGAAACCATTGTCACAATATCAGTAAAAATGCTCCTATAGTGTCTGGTCAAATTACAGTTATGTCATATTAGACAGGAAAATATATGCAGAGTTTCATGGGAGGTGACTTAGTTATGTAAAATAGTAATCCACATTCCTTAAGTCGAGTATCCAAAGAGTTTTCTTGTTCAGACAATACGAGTATCCGAAAAGTTTTCTAGATCAGAGACAATGACACCGGTCACCTAGTTGGAGTTAGATGGCGTGCCGGCTAAGGTACTACCTTAGCTGCTATCTGCTCGCTCGAGAGCGGTCAAGGAAGAGGACTTTGAGCAGGTTTTTGGATTTTGGAAACAAGGGGATAGTTCTGATGTGGGTGGGATGGAATTCCAGATTTTGGGGCGATTCCCGCAAACAATCTGTTTGCAGTTTTGTTTGGCGAGTTTTCAGCGGGATGAGTAGCAGAGTGTTGGAGCTCCTGAGGTTCCTGGACTAGCCGGCCCTTTTGAGTTTGGTGGCTAGGTATTCTGGCTTGCCTGTGTGTAGGGCTTTGTGTGTGAGGCAGGCTGTTCTGAAGTTGACTCACAACTCAATTGGGAGCCATTTAAGTTCTCTGAGTGCAGGGGAGATGTGTTTGAAATTCTTAGTTCCGGTGACCATTGTGGCTGCTGCATTAAAGGTTGTTTTCAGGGGGGCGAGGTGGTCAGGGTTGCAATCCCATAATCGATTCTGGAGAGCACCAGTGCTTGGGTGGCTTGTTGAAGGTTCTTGGGCGAGAGGAAGGGTTTTATTTTGTACAGTGGTTTCAAGTTGAGAAAGGCACTTTTAGCGGATATTGTGATGTGTTTTTTCATGTCCAGTTTCGGGTCTAGGGTGATACCTAGAGATTTTACCGAATCCACCAGGGTGAGGCTGCCATTGAGGGCGTCAATAGCTTTGAGCCATTCTGCAATTTAGGGGTTTTCGTCTTTGTTGGAGATGAGGAGTATTTCCGTTTTCTCTTGATTGAGTTTCAGGTGGTTATTTGAGAGCCAATGTTGCACCTCTCTGAGCGTGGCGTTGAGTTTCTGGATGTCCTCAATGGAGGAGGTTTCCAGATATAACTGCGTGTCATCAGCATATAAGTGGAAAGGGATGTTGGATTTCCTGAGTAGAGTGGTGAGGGGTTCATTATAAATGTTGAAAAGCTGAGGAGAGAGCACTGATCCTTGTGGAACACCCCTGTTAACAGGGTGGAGGTTGGATTCAAAATTTTTCATTTTTATTCTTTGTGAGCGATTGTGGAGAAAGGAAGAGAACCAGTGGAGGACCGTCTCTTCAAGACCAGCCCTTTCTTGTAGAACCTTGAGGAGAAGTTTGTGATCGACTGTATCGAATGCAGCCGAGGTAAAATCTTTCATCTAGGTATTTGATTCTTATATGAGATGGGAACAGTTATTTACTCAGAGAGCTCAATCGTTTGTAAGTGCAAATGAGGCAATTTTTAGGCTTGCAACCAACTTAGGTCTTTAACCTATGAAGGAAATCTTACAAATGTACAAATGTAAAAGTTTCCCAGTGGGTACTTATGGAGCAAGAGTTTGGAGATGTAAGCATCCTGGGAAAATCCAGATAATTAAAAATATGGTTTCAACCAAACTTCTTTCAGTCTCAAACTGTGCAGCATCCTTTATGGGCCATGAGAAATTAGGGCTCACTTATCTAGAGGATATAGTTAATATAGCTCCTATATTACTCTGGCTTATGATTTGGAGTAGGAAACAGTACTTTCAAGGCTTGTTTTAAAGGATTGTGTTTCCCTTGACAATATGTCTAAGATTTCCTCATTCTATTATGTGACATATACCCTTAGTGATATAGGAACGTCAGAACCTTTTAACATGCCAGATCTAATCACTGAAAGTTTAAAAGAGCCAATTATGAAAATTCTTTTTTGATTTTAGAAGTAGTTTAGGGGCATGTCTGGCAGAATTCATGCAGACAATAGTGTATTATGCTGCCCTGAGTCCAGTACAGGCTTGGACCCTTGTCTGACATGGATTAGTTCTCCTCAGTTCAGATTTTACCTTATGTGTCTACGTCTAGTAACAGTGCACTTTCTCTTTACTTTTCCTCGACAGAGAATATGGTTTGTTAAATTTCAAAAATTGCGTCTGTGATAACAGTTCTGGCAGCCGTGGCCCCTGCAGGTATGAGTGGTGGAGCGGTGGGGCCGGGCAGGGGGGATTTTGACGGACGATTGAAAATGAAATAAATAATTCATTTTCCCTCTTCATTGTCCATCGAAATCCCCCCCACTTGGCCCCACTGCCCCTACTCTCTTACCTGCAAGGGCCGCAGCTGACTTCTGCACAGAGTACTATGCACTTTTTGTTTCTTTTGCACTCTTTACAAGTCTTCACAGTCATGATTTCTGCTTCTGGTCCTTTGCTCTGGAAACATCAGAAATTACAGAAAGGGCCTTATAGTGCTACAATGAATGGCGACTCAAATTATTTGTTTTGTAGTAATAAGTTTCATGCGAGACACCCCAGAAAATAGGAAAAAATAATAATGTGTGAAAGTGATGAACTGTTTTTAACTTTACTGTTTGCTAGATAAGACTCTGTTTTTAATATGAAACTTTCTATGTTCACTGAATATTGATTTATAAGCTTTTGGAATGGTATTTAACTGACGCATTTAATGTTTTAAATACTTTTATGGTGTTATGACGAATACAGGATTGATTCATTGATTGACAGTGATCTTGTCTGTTTCATTAGCTAATATTCTGATGAAGGCTCTAATTATTGTCATGCTGAAACGTTAACTCCTGTTGAATACATTTTTGACTAAAATCATTACATACCTCTCTGACACTTGTTCTAAATGCTGATTCTTTTCGTGAGACTTTTCCCGTGCTTGCATTTACATTCTTTGTCAATAAAACAAATTTTCAGTTTCCCAACCTCTGTTTGTATTACTGGATGCTATCCTCGTAGTATATTTTTAGAGATAAGTAATTAACAAGAATAATTTGGTCAAACCACTCAAATTGATTCTTTGGTTTATGTTATGTTTGATAATATTCTCATCATGAAACCAAGTTTTTTTCTCATACTACATTCCCCATTATCTAAAGAAAATGTTGCACTTTTGTTAAAAAAAAAACATACAAACAAAAAAAGACCACCACATCAGTGGCAGAATAAGTGGTCTAAGAACATACAAGGTGTTGCTAAATACCAAGGGAGTAGACAGGTGGAACTTAGGGAGGAGTGAGATCTGTGCTGTATGTGGACAAAAATATATTCATGATAATTGGCACCAGGAAAGCAACAGTTCATCAAGTTACTAAGTAATAAACATAATATAACAGGCATATTTAGTAGAGTGCAACTTCACCCTAAAGGGTCTCTCTTAACCCTATTAAAAGATAGTGAGGGGGAAATTTACTAGCTTGTCAAGTGACATAACGCAATGCAACACAGCACAGCGACAACTTGCTGAACAGCATTGCATGACAGAAAGAGGGCAGTAATGCACCATATCTACTTAGATATGGTGTACCCTTGCTCTCTCCCTGGTGGACTGAGTGCAGCCTAGCGCCAATGCAGCCACCCTGGCAACATGGTGCAAGGGTGCCTGTGTGACAGCTAGGATTGTTTTTGCACAGTAAGGGATACCTTCCTGCACAAAAACAATACTCTGAGGCTTTTTCGCCTTTCTAGTTGTGCTGCAGATTGCAGCACACAAAGAAAAAAATGAAATAACAAGGAAAATAATCATATTTTCCCTTCTTATGCCTCACCTGGGAAGGCATAGCATTTTGATGCGTTCAAATGTTTACTGGTCGTAGTAAATCTGGGAATGCACCAAAAAACTTGAGTGGATGTGTGAGAACACCCACACTACACCCATTGAATGTATTCCCAGAGCAGAGTAACACAAGGCAGCAACTTGCGTTGCTTTTGTTACTCCAGAATACTAGCCCCTGCAGAGACACACGTGGTGGCTTTGCGTTGCTTAATAAATCTCACTAAAGCCCTTGTGTTGCTTTATGGCACCTTGCAAGACGCAACGTAAGGGCTTCATAAATCGGGGTCTCAATGTTTATTGTTACCCACTGAATGGTACCTAATTTACCAACCTCAGAAGAAAGACAGGCTGATTGGGCATGCATAAACCAGAGAGAGGCTTATTTCAAGAATTAGTCTAATAATCAAAATGGTATTAGACATTGCAACATATAGGAGATGATGACATGTGTTAATGTATTTCTTTATTTATGGGAATGTGTGAGAAAATGGATTATTAGTTAGGGTGGATGGTAGTCGATCAGAAGTAACAAAGTTACTATTCTTATTATGTCTAAAATAGGTTTCAGTGATTTAAACCGGAGCGTAACCTCTGGTAGCTATGGCACAGAGCAGTCAGGCTTATATTAAGAAAATGAATAAAGCATTTAGAAGTACTAGAACAGTTGAAAACTCAAAAACATTCCACAATAAAATCTCTCTCCAATTTATTAACATGGATGCTATGCTATTGAACAAAATGACACCAAAAGAACAAACATCCAATAAAGTTAACCAGAGACATGTTTTTTAAATTGTTAAATAAAAATAGCTCCAAAAGCAATGAGCGCCTTCCGCGGTCATCTGAATGCGCTTCTGGGGCATCTAGGCAAGAGTTAAGGCTGACCACGATGGTGTGTGAGTCAGACACAGACACCAGGTATGTCCTGGTCAGAAGTCAGAAGTTTCTGACTTTGTCTTTGAAATGGAAGTCAAAAACCCTCAGTAGGGCAAGATTTCAGTTTTTGGCTGAGATGGGTTCCATGAGGCCAGATAGCCATCGGAGGAAGTCCCAGTGAAGTTATTGACTTTTATCAGGAAAGGTCTGAGCCAGGGTCATTCACATTTTGAGCCCAAAGAAGGCCCCTTGCCAGCCACATACTTTTGGCACCTTTCCACGTAGTCACTTTTGTGATGCTCGGATTCCCCCAGCAAGACAAGGATGATAGCAGAAGGTGAACAGGGCTCCATGAGGCTTGATACCTTCTCTGCAACGTCCCACTGACGTGTATGGGCTCCTGTGTAAAAGGTCTGAGTGCAAGCAGCCCATTGGCAACACCCGTCCAATGGATTGACTTGGCGAGTTTGTTTCACTTTTCTGCTGGTTCACTAGGCAACAAATTGTGAAAAAGTCACAGGTTTTGGGTTAAGGCAGAAGGAGTACACTCTGACACCAACCAAAGGTTTCAGGACCTCAGGAAACAAACATTTGGGGGTGAGGACTCGCTCCTATAGAAGCCAAAAGCAGGGTCCAAGGCAGGTCAAGTGGAAACTGGTCAGTTGGGCTCTTCCAGGTAAGGGAAAGTGGGTTTCAGGCAGCTTTTATGTCCCCACAATGAACAGAAGGTCAGCCAATTGACCCTTTGAGATAATTTCTTAGTCCTGGGTATAAGTGGAAGCAGGGTCAGCCCTTAGGTTTTCCTTGCATGTCTCAATAGCAGGTGCAGTCATTCTTATGTCGTCAATAGGTTCAGTAGTGTTTTGAAAAGGGGGACCACCGGTGCCACATTTATACTTGGCATTATCCAGTGGGTGGGAATGACTCCTAGCCCCTCCTCGATCAATAGGGAAGACCTTCCTCAAGACAACTCATGCTAATTGGCTTATAGGGGATTTAGGCATGCAAAATGTGACTTTCTAAAAGTATATTTAGTAAGATATTTAATATAAATTGGACTTTACCAATGGATTAGATTTGTAATAAATATTTTAAACAGTTCAAGAACTAACTTCTTACATGGTACTAAGTGTAGATAACAGTATTTAGTTTTAATAACAGCCGCTAATGCATCCTTATGGAACAGATAACCCTGCTACTGTGAAAATTGCTTTGTGTGCATTTTCACTGAATGGACATATTAACCATTAACCTTTTTATATGCCTTACTTTTATCTAACAATAAAATCCAGTTTGAAGCAGGCCCTTTACGCACAGCAAACTAGGAGACAGAAGTCTGGTAGGGCAAAGGCATGGTTCTTTAGAACCCAGACAGAAGATACACATGAATTGTCCTGGCATGTTCTACCTTTCAAGCGCACAACGTGTTAAATGATGTTAAAACAGATGTCAGGAAGGGTTTGACAGTGTGGTATCAAAAGGATGGCCTCAGCCCCAACACTGAAAAATCTGCAGTGCATAGAGTAGTCATCCCTGCCTATTTATGTCAGCCTATTGTGTAGCTCCTGGGAGTAAGTTCACAATTCATTACTGTTAGACCTGGCATCCTTGGTGTGGTTTTCCCTGACTTTTTGCCTGTACCTCCTGTGTTTTTGATGCTGTGCTGGATTTTGTTTTTGCTGGATTAGATGCTTTGGGCACTTTTCTACTGCTGATCGGAAGTGCAAGTGCTCCCTGTGTGAATTCATATTGTGATTGGTTCTCCCTGATTGGCATATTTGTTTTACCACTAGGTCCCTAGTAAAGTGCACTAAGTGTGCCAGGGCAGGTAAATCAAATGCTACTAGTGGACTTGCAGCACTGATTGTGCCACCCACATGAGTTGAGTAGCCCTGAAAAGATGTCTCAGGCCTGCCACCGTAGTGCCTGTGGGCAGGTGGTTAAATGCCATGTCAACCTGGCCAGTGCATGCAATTGCCAGGCCTTACACTTCCCTTTTCTTACACATAAGACACCCCTATGGTAGGCCCAAGGTACCCCCCCTGGGCAGGTGCAGTGTATGTGAAAGGTAGGACATGTACTGATGTGTGTAACATGTCCTGAAATACTGCCAATTTCGTTTTTCACTATTGAAAGGCTATCTTGCCCATAGGACAGAATGGGGAACGCTTTGTAACATTTTACAAGCATATCTACCCATAGCAATAAGATGGAAAAATGGAGTTTAGTACCCCTGAACTCAGAATTTAATAACACATCCTTTAGTAAAGATGGTTTTTAAATTGTGTGTTTGAAAGTGGCTATTTTCTTGTTCAACCTTCCTGTGTGCCTCTGCCTGTTTGTGGATTGACTGTCTGGCTTTGGAGTGACAGGTGCTGTGGTGGCTCCAGGAGTCTGGGTGAGTCAGCTCTAGGCTTAATAGGCCTGATATGCCTTTGGAGTGGTGGGAGTAGTTGCACCTGTACCTGAATAGGGCTGTGCCTCCCTTCCTCAATGCTGGGTCTACACCCCTGTGGTGTATCTGGAGCCAAGGCCCACACTGACAAAGGAGGCTGTTGTGCACTGGCAGAGTGCCTCCCAGAACTGGTTTGAACTGGGCTTAGAGCCCCTTGCACAAAGAGAACAAAGACATTTTGGGGTATGAATACAAGACCTAAAGTCCCTGAACTTTAGATCAGTCCTGGGATTCAAGAGGAAACTCTGCCAAGGAAAAGAGCTGGATAGACTGAGGAGAAGTACTGCGTCTGGGGCTGGCCTGCAGTTGCTGATTCTGCCAAAGCAAGAATAAGGACTTTGCTGTGTGCTGTGTCCCCTGCTTTAAGGAGCTCTCCAAGGGTCTGAAGTGAGCTGGCCTCCTGTTCAGAAGTCTCAGGGACACAAACACTTTACCCCCAGTGTCAGGAATCACGGGAGATTTCCTCCTCCTACCTTCTCCGCAGCTACTATTCTCTCATTACCAACTCGAAGAGTAGCTAATCCCTTTAGTTGGAGTGCTAGTTGGCACTGTGGAAACTCCAACATGGCTGCCAACATACTGCAACAGCATATCGCTGTTTAGCAGTCTAGTCTTTCTACAAATGACAGTTGGTGAGGTGTGCTCCAAAATTCTACTGCGCACTTCACTGAAGATTCCTCTGGAGCAGCACCTGTTTTCTGAGCGTCGTGAAAGCTAGTCAGGGTGGTGTCGGAATTATCGGGGTTAGTTTCGGCGGTACTATTGTTCAAAGACAAAAGGTCAGTGACAACTTAAAATACATTGTTAAAGATTTAACCAAGAGCCAACAAGTAACTAAACCAGTCAGAATTAAAATTAGACTAAGGTTAAATATTAATTAACCCTGGCGATATAAGGCCAGGAACTTGAGGCAAATGTAAATATTGAGGCAAGTGAAAAACTAATTTATTCTGTGACACTACGATAATACAAAAGACGTGAGCGAGTTCTAATTACTCGTTGCGTAGACGAAACGTTTCAATGAAAGTGATAAATCTCCCATCTTAACTAGAAAAGACTAACGCGGGCACCGTTCTTCTTGTGCCGTGTAGTCCGTAAGGAAAATAAATCTTAATAGACGCGCGCACGTCCTTAGTCGTGCGCGCGTAGAAAACTAAGGCAGGAAAAAACATTGCCGGAATAGTCTAACGCGACTAAATACTAGAGTAGCGTTGGTCCTTGACCGGGCATGTGTGAATGCGAGAAAGAATTATCGTTCGCATTTAAAATAGATTGCAGCCCTAAGAGATAAAAGGGCTACCCTTGCAATTAGCCTCTAAACAAAACAGGTGATACTATTTGAGGCCCCCCAATAGCACCTTCCTCATTTGGCTAAGTACCTATAACATTCTACCATCATTTAAATCATGAAGAAGGCTTATTAAGACTGGTGCATTCCAGGTGTGGAAGATCTACATTTAAGAAGCAGCTAGTCATTCAGAAACCAAATACACAACACCTCTTTCACTTGCTTAGTGAGTATTCAGCCAGGGTACAATAGTGAGAAATTACATTCACAACATTACAGAAAGGAATATTACTTACCTTGTTTATTCTTTCGTTGAGACAGGGCAGAGTTTGAAGTAATTAATTCGATCTGTGAAGAAAAGAACAAGTGATTAGAGCGAAGGCTTCTCTAGGGTAACGTACACAACACATAGAGAAGTAAGAAGAATCTCTGGTGAGACAAGTTATCTTATGTATATACAAAATATAATATAAGAAGTTAAAGGAAAAGAATCATATCTGACTATGTAAATGTTTTAGCTTCAACTACAAGAAGAAGAAGAACTAAGCAGAACCAGCAGAGTTTGGAGCTGCCTCTTCTCTGTCCCAACCGCTTTCCCCCCTCAGTACTTACCTGCGAAGGATTATATTAGAAACCTAGCAGGAGGGGTTCTGAGAAGGGCATTGGGATCTAGCGTTGTTCTGCTCCTGTGTTACAAAACAAATCCGAGTACGCCCCTGACACCCAGCTTCCCTGAACTCTGCTGTTGTGAGTTCTGTCTTGCCTTGAGGTGCCTGTGCCGGTTTTGGGCCTCTGGAGGTTGTTGCTGCTGTTTTGGAGCTGGAAGAGATAAGAAACTCAAAGAACTACAGAAACCGACGCATACCTCTTCTTCTGGCTGTTTTTCTGACGCATATTAATGGCGCAAGAAGAATTTCCACGCATCGCCACTGGAAAAACCGTCGCAGCACGTGTCATCGCTACAAGAATCGAGCATTGAGGGATCATGGCTGAAGAGGAACGACGCAGCACCGTGCAACGCCGCCGCATCTATCACCGACGCATACCGAAGATCCACGCATCATACCTGTGCGACAAGCTTTCCCGACACATCACCTGCAGACCGGAACCGGCACGAAGAATTGATGCATCACTCCCCATACAGCCCAGAATCGACGCAACCCTTCCTCTGCGTGCAGCGGGACTGTCACATCGCCTCCTCAGGGTCTCAGGAGTGTCGCATCTCTTTGTTTTCCGATGCTTTGGCTGTTTGGCTTGGTGAACTTTGACGCAACTACAGGTACTTTGGTGAAAAGTCACGCATCCATAGTTTTCTATGGTACAAGTTCTTGAAACCTTTGAAAAGTCATATTTTTAACTGTGTATGTTGGATTTTTGTCGTTTTGGTCTTGTTTAGTTTAGACAAAGATACTTTATTTTTCTAAACTGGTGTGATGTCCTTTTATGGTTTTTTCACTGTGTTACTGTGAGTGTTGGTTCAAATACTTTACACATTGTCTTTGGGATAAGCCTGTCTGCTCGTTCCAATGCTTCCAAGGGGGTGAACAGGGGTTATCTAGCGTGTGTATCCCCCCTTACCCTGACTAGAAGCAAGGGTCCCTATTTGGACAAAGGTACTTACCTCTGCCAACTAGAGACCCTCTTTTCTAACAGTTACACTTTATTCAGGTCTGAGTACGAGATGAGAGTTGACCTACGCTAATTCCAATTAACCTTTTGAAAGCTAGAGGGTCATTTTTTAAGTTGCTTTCTCCTAATAGTTACTAAAAATCCAACTTCACCATTGAATTGGATTCTTAATAACTGTAAAAAAGTGGGTTAATTACTTTCAAGTTGGTCCCTTTCCTGAATTTGCAGGATTACTGTTAGAGTCGGGGGTCTCTGGTTGGCGCAAGGTTGCCCTTGTGTCAAGCAGGAACCCTCTCCTCTACGTCAGGGCGCAGGATAACCCCTCGCGAATGACCCTTGCTCACCCTCTAGGTGCGTGGCGTGAGCAGCCAAGGCGATTCCTCAGGCGTTGTTGGTTAAGCACTTACAATCGTACACACAGTAAATACATCAATCCCCCCAGAAACGGACACCAGACTTGGATATATATAAAAATACGCTTCTTTATGTAAAAATAGGTATATATATCTCAGCAGACTTATCACAAGACCAATAACGTTTTCGCTAGGCCACCAGGTTATACAGCAGGCAAATGTTCTTGGTTCGTAGTTTCAAATGGATAGTTCGTAGGTTCTTTACTTGTAGTTCCAGTACTCACAGAGATCGACTCCTGCGAACGGGGAAATAAGGCGTTGCGGGCCCCGAGCCCGATACTGGAACTTCTTTCGTGATGTGGAGAGTCGGCACAGGTCGGTGCGACTCTCAGCTTGGGAAGTGTTCTTGGGTCCTCAATCAGCAGGTGTGGGCAAGTAGGCAGGCGCGGCCCGCGACCCTTTAGCACGGCGGTGCAGGAGGGTCTCCACAGCGGGGGCGGCGCGGCCTGAGATGTCCGAGGATAGCGAAGCGGGGCCACAGGGCACAGGCAGTGCAGCTGGGTGACCCGGCGTAGATCACAGTCGTCGGACGGCTTCTGGCAGGAGGGGTGATAGCGCGTTCAGCGCGCTCCAGTAGCAGGCGGTGACAGGGATGCAGGCGGCCTGGCCCGGGGACAGAGAGCGGCTCGGGACGGAGCGGGGCTCTCACGGGTTTGAGGCAGGCGAGCTTCTGGGTGTCACGGCCCTAGGAGGGGCGATGAGGGGCGCAGTCTCTTTTCCAGCGGGATGCACACACGGCTCGAATTGGAGGACGAGCAAGAAGCACAGAGAACCCACTGTTCCTGGGGTTCAGTTCAGGGGGCAAGCTCAGATCAAGCCCTTGGAGAATGTTCAAGCACAAAGTAGCAAAGTCTTTTCAGTAAGTCTCTTCCTCTCCTCTCTCAGCAAGGCAAGCAGCAGGCCAGCTCCTCCGGCGTCTTCTTCTCCTTCTAGTCGGGCAGAGGTTCTTTGTGGTAAACAGGATTCTGATTTCTTAGGAGCCAGGCTCCTACTTTTATACACCAATTCTTTTGTTCTTTAGCGCCAGGGGGCCTAGGCCTGGCTCAGTCCAGTTCTGGAGCACTCTGTTATGGTGACTCTGCTCTTTCCTTTCAGCAGCAGGGCAGAGACATCAGCCGCCCCACAGGGGGTGGCGCCGGCTTTGTGGTGGCAGAGCACAGGTCTATTCAAGAGTCAAGGTGTACTCCTCCCACCCATCCAGGTGTGACCTCTCTACCCACCACCTGGCAGCCAACCTGTCTCTGGGGATTCCCCAACCCTGCTCCTTACTGTTGCCAGGCAGAACACACACACACAGCAGAGGCGGACTGAGATGGTCAGGTCAGTAAATACTAACTTTCTAAAAGTAGTATTTACAAACCCAGGATATTAAAATAGACTTGACTACAAGACGTATTTTATCATCCTGAGTTCAGGCATACTAAACTTGACACTTCTACCATGCTCTCTGAGTCCACTGGGGTCACAGCGTTGGCGTGATCCCAGCAGCCCATTCTGGCCTATGGAGAGCAGGTAGCCTTCAATAGTGAAAAACGACAAGGGCTGTAATTCGCTACTAAGACATGCCACACACATCAGGGCATGTCCTACCTTATGCCTACAATGCACCCTGCCCTCGGGCCTACCAGAGGGGTGGCTAATATGTAGGTAAGGGAAGGTTTAGGGACTGGCAAGTGGGGGCACTTGCGCAGTCAGCGCGACGGTCCCGGACCGCGCACAGGGTCGGCGGTGGCAGACCCTAGACACACTTTACAAGGCCGCTTCCGTGGGTGGCGCAACCAGCGCTGCAAGCCCACCAGCAGCATTGGCATTCACACGCCCTGGCACCCCTGGTGCACTTTACTGGGGACTGACAGTGAATCCAATAAACCAATCGGGAACATCAATTACAGGTACACTTTACTTAGGGAGCACTTGCACTGCGGCACGGATTAGCCGTGGCGCAGTGCCCTGAGCGGACAACACCAGCAAAACAGTCGAGGCACACCATCAAAAAGTGGAAGGGAAACTCACGCCAAGGTGCCAGGTCTAACACGTGTCCCCTCCAGCTGAAATGTGGGGAGAACTACCCTTGCCCAGGGGGTTCCTCGTCACTAAGGCGGAAATACCTGGACAGACCGTCAGCGTTGGCGTGATCTGTACCAGGACGGTGTTCCACCGTAAAGTCCATACCCTGTAGGGAGATGGACCACCTCAACAGCTTCGGGTTTTCACCCCTCATTTGCATCAACCATCTGAGGGGCCTGTGGTCCGTCTGAACCCGGAAGTGAGACCCAAACAAGTAGGGTCTTAGCTTCTTCAGCGCCCAGACCACAGCAAATGCTTCTCGCTCAATTGCACTCCACCTACTTTCCCGTGGAAGTAACCTCCTACTGATGAAGGCTACGGGTTGGTCCCAGCCCTCCTCAGTCATCTGTGATAAAACAGCCCCTACACCATGCTCTGAAGCGTCTGTCTGGACTAGGAATTCCTTGGAGAAGTCAGGGGCCAAGAGCACGGGCGCCGTGCACATGGCAGTCTTCAGGGTGTCGAAAGCTTTCTGACAGGTGTCAGTCCAAATCACGTTCCTGGGCTGCTTCTTCGAAGTCAGCTCTGTCAAGGGGGCAACGATCGTTCCATAGCCCTTGACAAACCTCCTGTAGTACCCAGTGAGCCCCAGGAAGGCCCTCACTGCGGTCTGCGTCTTGGGGGGTTCCCAAGCCAGGATGGTTTCAATTTTGGGTTGCAAGGGTGCCACCTTGCCACTCCCCACTTGGTGTCCCAAGTACACCACGGAACCCTGCCCGATCTGGCACTTGCTTGCCTTGATCGTGAGGTCTGCTCGGCGCAGCGCCATCAACACTTCCCAGAGGTGGCGCAGGTGTTCAGGCCAGGTGGCACTGAACACCGCGATGTCATCCAGGTAGGCGGCACTGAACGCATCCAGCCCAACCAGTACCTGGTTGACCAACCTCTGAAAGGTGGCAGGGGCATTCTTCATCCCAAATGGCATGACTCGGAACTGGAAGTGCCCATCTGGTGTAGAGAATGCGGACCTCTCTTTGGCCCCATCGGTCAAGGCGATCTGCCAGTACCCAGACGTTAGATCAAACGTACTGAGGAACCGGGCAGCCCCCAGCCGATCAATGAGCTCATCAGCTCTGGGGATGGGGTGCGCGTCAGTCTTCGTGACTGAATTGAGTCCTCTGTAGTCCACACAGAACCGGAGTTCAGGTGTGGCTCCCGGCGCAGCAGCCTTTGGGACCAAGACCACGGGGCTGGACCAAGGACTGCTGGAGGACTCAACCACCCCTAGCGCAAGCATTTTGGAGACCTCCTCCTTAATGCAAGCTCTGACCCTGTCAGTTACCCGGTAAGCCTTGTGCTTTACAGGTAAGCTGTCTCCTGTGTCCACCTCATGGACGCACCAATCTGTGACACCAGGAACCAGGGAGAATCGGTCGGAAAATTGTCCCAGCAAGTGGCGGCAATCTTCCTGTTGTTCGGGCGTCAGGGTGGGTGAGAGGTTAACTCCATCCACTGACCCATCTTTCTCAGAGGCCACTAAGAGGTCAGGAAGAGGCTCGGTCTCCTCTTCCATTCCATCATCAGTGGCCAGCAGCATGCCCACTTCGGTCCTCTCTAAGTGGGGCTTAAGGCGGTTAACATGTAGGACCCTCAAAGGGTTCCTGGGAGTCTGCATGTCCACCAAGTAGGTGAAAGGACTTTTGCGCTCCACAACCTCAAATGGACCTGTCCACTTATCCTGAAGTGCACAAGGCTCCACTGGGGCCAAGACCCACACCTTTTGTCCAGGTTGAAGCTCTACCAGAGTGGCATTCCGGTCGTACCACCGCTTCATCTCCTCCTGGCTGGCTTCCAGATTTGCCTCAGCAAGTTGCCTGAAACGCCGAGTCTGGTTTCGGAAGGCCAGCATGTAACTATATACATTCTGGGGAGGTTTCCTGGGAGATTGCTCCCAGCCTTCCTTTACCAAACTCAGAGGTCCTCTTACCGGGTGACCATACAGAAGCTCAAAGGGGCTGAACCCTAGAGACTTCTGTGGCACCTCTCGGTAAGCGAAGAGCAGGCATGGCAAGAGGACGTCCCACTTACGCCTCATTGGACCGTCCAGGCCCATGATCATGCCTTTGAGGGTTCGGTTGAATCTCTCAACCAACCCATTTCCTTGGGGATGGTAAGGAGTGGTGAACTTGTACGTTACCCCACACTCCTTCCACAGGGATTTCATATACGTGGATATGAAATTGGTCCCCCTGTCGCTCACCACCTCTAGAGGGAATCCCACTCGGGAGAAAATTCCCATCAGTGCCCGTCCCACCACGGGGGCCGTCACTGTCCTCAGAGGGATGGCTTCAGGGTACCGGGTGGCATGGTCCACCAAGACCAGGATGAACCTGTTGCCCAGGGCTGTCTTGGGATCCAGAGGCCCCACAATATCAATACCCACTCGTTGGAATGGCGTACCGACCACAGGGAAAGGTTGCAGAGGAGCCTTGTGCTTCCCTCCGCTCTTACCACTTGCCTGGCAAGTCTGACAGGTTCTGCAGTAGGAATCTGAATTCTTATGCATTTGGGGCCAGTAAAAGTGGGTGACAAGCCTGTCATAGGTCTTGTCCATCCCCAAATGTCCTGCTAAAGGCACATCATGAGCCAGCCCCAGTAGGAAGGTTCTGAACTTCTGGGGTACCACCAGCACACGGGCTGTCCCAGGTTCAGCAGCCTTAGGCTCGGAATACAGGAGGTCACTCTCCCAGTACACGTAGTGTGTTTTGGCCTGAACACCATTGGCCTGGTCTGCAGCCTGCTGCCGCATACCCACGAGAGAAGGGCATTCTTTCTGCTCCCTGCAGAATTCCTCCCTGGAGGGACCTCCTTCTTGCTGCCAATGGGTCAGCTCAGGCAGATCTCCCAGTTCGGCAATCTGTTCCCCGGTAGGCTCCAGAGCATCCCCCTCAGGGTCTACTTCCTCCTGGGCCGGGGGAACTTCGGGGGCCGGTTTCCCGCGCCTCCTGCGCCTTCTCCCTAAGGCCGGTTCCTGGACCTCTCCCTCAGGCTCCAGGACCCTCTCAACACCCCTACTGGCTGCCATGGACCGGGTGGTCACGCACGCCCAGTCGGGTAGACCCACCATCCTCAGATGCGTGGTCTTCTCCACCTTCTCCCAAGGGGAACTCTCCAGGTCGTTCCCTAGCAGACAATCTACAGGCATGTCAGTTCTCACAGCGACTTGTAGAGTACCAGAGACCTCCCCCCACTCAAAGGGAACTTGAGCCATTGGACAACGACTCTCTACGTTGTCAGCATTGACAACCCTACAGTAGGCATTGGGTACAATCTGCTCTTGAGACACCAGGTGTTGCCTCACCGAGGTCACGCTGGCTCCTGTATCTCTAAGAGCCTCAACCTTCTTTCCATTGATGGTCACCACCTGCCCATATTTCTTAGTGTTAGAGGGCAGGTAGGTTACAGGGACCATCTCACTGTCTCCTAGCGAGACTAGGGTCATCTGCCCGGGACCCCCACCCTCCTGGACTGCCACTTCCTCCCCAAAGTTAACACTAGCTACTTGCCGGGGTGGAGCACCAGTGGGTGCGGTCTTACCAAACAGGCGACACTTAGGATCAGAGGCAATGTGAACCGGATCACCACACTTATAACAATTGAAGGGCCCCTTTGGAACAGGTCTACCTGTCGGGGCCCCGTTCTGCTGCGGGGGTGGGGGAGGCTGAGAACCCTTCTGCTGGTTCCCTTGGGAATTACTTTGGGGGCCTTTTTGGAACCCCTTCTGTTTACCCTTGTCCCCCCCACTCTTCTGCTGGGGACCCTGCCCACCTTTGGCGGAGTCTCCCACTTGACCCTTGTGGACCCTGGTGCTGAGCCAGCGGTCCGCCTCCTCAGCAAGCTTCCTCGGGTTGGACAGCTTGCTATCTATCAGGTGCTGGCGTAGCTCAGGAAAACATTGACTGGACAAGTGCTCCCATGCAATTAAATCAAGCAGCCCTTGATAATCATTCACTTTGCTACCCTTCACCCAACCATCCAGCGCTCTGCAGAAAAAGGTCACATATTCCACATACGTACTCTCAGGGATCTTCTTGGTCTCCCTGAACCTCTGTCGATATAGCTCCGGAGTTAACCCATACCTGGTCATTAAAGCTTCCTTCATATGGGGGTATGAGGTTTGGACTTCTAAGGGCAAATCTAACAGTGTGTCCCGCCCTTCAGCAAGGAACCTTCCCCACAACCCCGCTCCCCAGTCTTTCTCAGGGACCCGGTGTGAGGACATGGCCACCTCGTAGGCCCTAAACCACTGCCCTATGTCATCCTTTCTGAAATACTCCTTTACTACATCTTTGGGGATGTACACCTTGGACTCTACCTGCGCTGGTGGAGTGCTGCCACCAGAAGGAGCGGTGTCCAAACTTTTCGCCTTCAGCTCCAACTCCTTCAATCTGATATCATGATCCATTTGGCGTTGTTGTGCCTCCAGGGCCAACTTCTGCTTTTCCATTTCCATTTGTCCTGCCAACTTTGCCATCTCCATTGCATGCGCCCTGTCTGCTGCCCTGTCTGCCAGCTCCTCTGGCGACCGGACTCTGCTGGGCTCCTCAAGGTTGTCGGGTGGAACGATGTCCCCCGCATTCCGTAGGTCTCGTGACTCCTTCCAGGCTCTCAACGCCTTGGTGTACTGGGTCTTCCTCTTGCATCCAGCATGGGGGACTCTGAATTGTACACTGTAGCCTTTCAATTGCTCCATCGTGTAGCCTTCCAGTCTCTCCCAATCCACCTCATCGATTCCAGAAATCACAGAGAGTGCTCTCCCAGCGGAGTGTGAGCCAGGCATGGTTGCAGTAATGGCAGATGTCTCAACAAAGTTCAGAAAATGAAAACCTGTGGCTGCGTTACTTGGTCTGCTCTCACTATCTGGTGATTAACAATTCACTGTATGCAAATTACAAGTGCAAATCCGAAATCCCAACCGCTGCCAACAATGTTAGAGTCGGGGGTCTCTGGTTGGCGCAAGGTTGCCCTTGTGTCAAGCAGGAACCCTCTCCTCTACGTCAGGGCGCAGGATAACCCCTCGCGAATGACCCTTGCTCACCCTCTAGGTGCGTGGCGTGAGTAGCCAAGGCGATTCCTCAGGCGTTGTTGGTTAAGCACTTACAATCGTACACACAGTAAATACATCAATCCCCCCAGAAACGGACACCAGACTTGGATATATATAAAAATACGCTTCTTTATGTAAAAATAGGTATATATATCTCAGCAGACTTATCACAAGACCAATAACGTTTTCGCTAGGCCACCAGGTTATACAGCAGGCAAATGTTCTTGGTTCGTAGTTTCAAATGGATAGTTCGTAGGTTCTTTACTTGTAGTTCCAGTACTCACAGAGATCGACTCCTGCGAACGGGGAAATAAGGCGTTGCGGGCCCCGAGCCCGATACTGGAACTTCTTTCGTGATGTGGAGAGTCGGCACAGGTCGGTGCGACTCTCAGCTTGGGAAGTGTTCTTGGGTCCTCAATCAGCAGGTGTGGGCAAGTAGGCAGGCGCGGCCCGCGACCCTTTAGCACGGCGGTGCAGGAGGGTCTCCACAGCGGGGGCGGCGCGGCCTGAGATGTCCGAGGATAGCGAAGCGGGGCCACAGGGCACAGGCAGTGCAGCTGGGTGACCCGGCGTAGATCACAGTCGTCGGACGGCTTCCGGCAGGAGGGGTGATAGCGCGTTCAGCGCGCTCCAGTAGCAGGCGGTGACAGGGATGCAGGCGGCCTGGCCCGGGGACAGAGAGCGGCTCGGGACGGAGCGGGGCTCTCACGGGTTTGAGGCAGGCGAGCTTCTGGGTGTCACGGCCCTAGGAGGGGCGATGAGGGGCGCAGTCTCTTTTCCAGCGGGATGCACACACGGCTCGAATTGGAGGACGAGCAAGAAGCACAGAGAACCCACTGTTCCTGGGGTTCAGTTCAGGGGGCAAGCTCAGATCAAGCCCTTGGAGAATGTTCAAGCACAAAGTAGCAAAGTCTTTTCAGTAAGTCTCTTCCTCTCCTCTCTCAGCAAGGCAAGCAGCAGGCCAGCTCCTCCGGCGTCTTCTTCTCCTTCTAGTCGGGCAGAGGTTCTTTGTGGTAAACAGGATTCTGATTTCTTAGGAGCCAGGCTCCTACTTTTATACACCAATTCTTTTGTTCTTTAGCGCCAGGGGGCCTAGGCCTGGCTCAGTCCAGTTCTGGAGCACTCTGTTATGGTGACTCTGCTCTTTCCTTTCAGCAGCAGGGCAGAGACATCAGCCGCCCCACAGGGGGTGGCGCCGGCTTTGTGGTGGCAGAGCACAGGTCTATTCAAGAGTCAAGGTGTACTCCTCCCACCCATCCAGGTGTGACCTCTCTACCCACCACCTGGCAGCCAACCTGTCTCTGGGGATTCCCCAACCCTGCTCCTTACTGTTGCCAGGCAGAACACACACACACAGCAGAGGCGGACTGAGATGGTCAGGTCAGTAAATACTAACTTTCTAAAAGTAGTATTTACAAACCCAGGATATTAAAATAGACTTGACTACAAGACGTATTTTATCATCCTGAGTTCAGGCATACTAAACTTGACACTTCTACCATGCTCTCTGAGTCCACTGGGGTCACAGCGTTGGCGTGATCCCAGCAGCCCATTCTGGCCTATGGAGAGCAGGTAGCCTTCAATAGTGAAAAACGACAAGGGCTGTAATTCGCTACTAAGACATGCCACACACATCAGGGCATGTCCTACCTTATGCCTACAATGCACCCTGCCCTCGGGCCTACCAGAGGGGTGGCTAATATGTAGGTAAGGGAAGGTTTAGGGACTGGCAAGTGGGGGCACTTGCACAGTCAGCGCGACGGTCCCGGACCGCGCACAGGGTCGGCGGTGGCAGACCCTAGACACACTTTACAAGGCCGCTTCCGTGGGTGGCGCAACCAGCGCTGCAAGCCCACCAGCAGCATTGGCATTCACACGCCCTGGCACCCCTGGTGCACTTTACTGGGGACTGACAGTGAATCCAATAAACCAATCGGGAACATCAATTACAGGTACACTTTACTTAGGGAGCACTTGCACTGCGGCACGGATTAGCCGTGGCGCAGTGCCCTGAGCGGACAACACCAGCAAAACAGTCGAGGCACACCATCAAAAAGTGGAAGGGAAACTCACGCCAAGGTGCCAGGTCTAACAATTACTATTTTAATCCGTACTCTGGTTTTCTATAGCAAAGCTAGGCCTACCACAGCAAAAATAGATTTTTGTCTCTGGACACTGTAGGGCCATTGTAATATTAGTTTTCTACCAGTCCCACTTTTAAATACCATGCACCCTGCTGTATGCGCTACATGGCGGGCATTGTGGTGAGTTACTAATATTTAAAAGGGAGGTCTTTATCTGTCCAAAAGGGTTATTTTGACAGGTTGCACTGCAGGTTTTTCACAGCACCAGTTGGGCTACACAGGGTAGGCCTGTAGCCATGTTTGCACTGCCATTAGAGTGGATGGTGTGATAAGGGCTGCAGTCCAACAGTGACATTTAAATTACTGGCCCTGGTTGCACATTCCACATCATGTACTAAGGACATATTTCCAGGTTACGTTACATGTACCAATCACTATTAAGCCAATTTAAGCAGGTTTTTAAAGGGTGAGCGCAGGTACTTTACTCCTGCTTAGTAGCGGTAACGTGCACAGAGTTCTATAGCCAGCAAAAATAGGGACCAGAAAATGGCAAGAATTCTGGGGTGACCACGTAGAAAAGACAGATTTCCAACAAATAGGATATCTAATAAGGTACAGAGGGCTCTATATTTATACTTTTGCAATGATATGTATGTAATATGCAGATACATATCCCTCATTGTATTTAACTATCGTTGCTAAAGACGCTTTATGATTACCTGCTTACATCACATCAATGAGTTGTTTATTAGCAGCATTAATGGTGAGTATAGGACAGCTACATTGCACATCCCTGTTAATCTCGACCATGCCCATATAGTACAGTCTACTGCATGTATTTTTCACTATGTTCTCCTATGTCTTTTCATCGTCACTGTGCACTGAGGTAGTGGGCCCACCAGACCCTTTTTGAAATCATAATGTTGGGCCTGTCTGAGATTGTGAAACCAGTGGTGTGCAAATTGGACCTGACCTACTAAATAATATACTTCAAAGTTAGGTGCTCTAAACTTTCCACCATGTAAGGCATTTGCATGTTTTCTAACATATTCTGGGTTGCTTACCTGCCTATGCTGGTTTAGTCACAAGGGAGCTCAACTGGTCCAAGAATTTTCGGTTTAGCCGGATTGCAATGTTTTAAAAGAGATGCAAACGTTGAGGCAAGACAACCATCTTCATGGTAGTTATTCGACCAGCAATAGATAATAACAATTGATTCCACTTCCTAAAATTGGTGGTAACTAACTCAAGACATTTACCACAGCTTTCATTTATCAGGACCTCTAGATCACAGTGGTATTGTATACCCAGGTATCTTACAGAGGAAGTACTCTCACCATTGGATAGGATCCTAGGGGAGTAGTGTTCGTCGTTAGGGGCATCATTATCATTTTGACCAGTTAATTGTAAGTCCAAACCAACTACCAAAAGAAATACTTTGATGCATTGTGTTGTTGTTATTGGTCTGGTATTAGTGTCAAGAAGCTTTCTGTATGTTGTAATACAGAAGAAACTATATAAGATAACATTCATTATAACTATGACAGCAGTCTGTGTTTGAATATTCAGTATGGGTACCTTAGAATGTAGCTAAGAAAGAAATCCCTATATTAAATTATGGTTCTTATTTTTTAGGCATTCGGATCTGGCAGAAACTCCAGATTGCTAAACTCAAATATCTGGTTTAGGTTTTCATATTTATCTGGGAAGATGAAATCGAAATGAGCAATTCGAGTGCATAATTCAGCTGATAAAGTAGAATATAGACATGATTTGTAAAAAAAGTAATTATTTTTTAAAAATAGGAATGGAAACGGTGAGGCAAAAAGCCAAATGAATACCCTTATGGGACAAGGGCTTCACTAAATCTGAACAGATTGAGACTGTGAATATTGAGTATCAGATTCAGTCAATTAATGTAGTTTGAATAGTGTTCTGCAATGAAAAATATGAACATGAAGAAGCTGTGACAAATTGCAGTATGATGAAAAATAAATGCGCCATGCAATTACATTGTCAAATACAATTACATGTTAAAATAGAGAATCGTCTAGTTGAAAATCATGTCACAGTGACAGTGCAGTGGTAAGTTAGCAAAGGTCCCATCAGGTCATTGTTCTTCCTCTGATGCAAATGCAGCATTGTTCTACATTCCCAGAGGAAGGAAAAGGAGCAATGTAGCAGTCATCAACATTAGCATTAGGATTTGTTCTGCCATCAATCTCAAATCACTGAGAATTTTCTATGCTACAAAATGTGCTGTTCAAGGCTTGCTTCTCTCACTGTGGGCAGCAGTGGCTCACACTAGGGCCCTGGTGCTTTTTAGGTCTCGCATAGGGCAGCACATGCGCTGACTCTACGAGGCATGAAGTAATCTGCATATGTGTAAAATCTCTGCCTACAGCAGCTGTTTGTTAGTAATTGGTTCCTGAGCTTGTCTGTTTTCTTGTTTTCGTTTGACAGGCAAATGCGCTTTGTAGATCAGTCTTTATTTTTTCAGGCACGCCCAAGCAGCATCGCCTAACTACAGTAAACATGCAGTAAGTGGCCTGAAGTGTTTCTGTTGGAACTCTTTTGTTTCTTTCGTGGCTATTGCTTTCTGCTATGTAGTGTTTTTTTAAGGGGGATATATTTGCGTTTGTTTTATTATTTTTCTTCATCGGTATTTAAGGAGTTTCTTTGCTCTGTATTTGCAGTGTTTAATGTCTTAGAGGGTCATTAGTATGGCCGGTGGACTTTGTCTGCCCGCCATACCCCCGGGAACCGGGACCCCCCGCAATGCTAGTGGCACCCTCCATTAGGATGCTCCCGCAACACTGGCGGGTGCTTCGCACATTTGAAACATTGTGGCGAGCGGTGCTGAAAGCACTGCCCGCCGCAATGCCACAAAGGCAGGTTGTGCCTTTCAATGCACAACGTGACAGGCACCACGCGATGCCTGCCACGTTGTACATTGAAATGCAGGGGGTACCATAGGTACCCCCTCATGTGTACCCCCCACCCCCCGGAGTCCCTGGGGGCCCGCAACAGGCCCCCGCAAGAAAACTCTGCATGCCTTTCCGTGGTGGCATATGGCTGGTGGTGTCTAACAGACACTGCCACCATATTGAACCCGTTTCCGCCCAGAAAAGCGGCAGACAGTCTTTCTGTCCGCCGCGGACCCCCCAGCCATCGTAATATGGCGGGGGGTCTTTGGAGCATGGATGGCGGGCGGATCGCCCCCGCCGGGCCGGCGGTAACTACCGCTGGCCCGGCGGGGGCCATCCGCCCACCATCCTAACGGGGCTCAAAGTTGCAAAACACACTAGGATCCTGATATATCCGGATCATTCGACGCTGCCTCACAACCCCCCTCCATGCCGATTCCAACAAGAGGGCGTGAGGCACAGGATGTGGCGCTCTTGGCCCTCCCTTCGAAATTGCACTCTAGTTGCGCCTCTGCACCTTGCCTATGTACAGGTTAGATGGCGCCACAAGCAAAGACAGTGATCTGTCTGGTCAGGGGTGGTTAAAAGGGGGCAGCTTGCGGGGGAGGGAGGCTTTGGGGTTTGGATGGATTGCTCAATTTTTGTGACTTTATCTGTGAAGAAGCTGGCGATTTCTTCGCATCGATCCTTGGTGGCTATTATTTCTTGTGGGGGTGTGACGTTCATTTGACTTTTTGTAATGTTGAAGAGTTCTCTAGGTCGATTCTTTGCCTGGTCTAGTTGGGTGCGGAAGAACGTGGCCTTTTCTCTAAAGATGTGTTTTTTATATGCCTGTCGGGTTGACCTAAGGTGTGCTAGGTGGAGAGCCGAAGGGTTTAGTCTCCAAATCCTTTCCGATTGTCTGAGTTGTTGTCTTTCATTATTAAGATCTACATTGAACCAGGATTTAGATTTGGTAGATCTCACATTTTTGAGTTTGAGTGGAGCTACTTGATCTAACACCTCTGTCATTGCGGAATTAAAATGGGCTGCGAGGTCATCAGTCATCATATTAGAATGTTGGGGTTGTAGGTGGGCATGAATCCTGGATTCCAGTTTGGTTATAGGGACTCCTTTGATGTTCCTTGTCCAGTGCTTTGGTTTGTCAGATCGTATTGGCTGGTTTCTGACATGTGAGTCAATATTAAATGGTATGAGGTGGTGGTCGGACCAGTCAATGGGAGAAATCGATCTCAGTGAGATCAGCTCCTTTTTGGTGATGATCGCATCCAGTGTTGCTCCTTTGATGTGTGTTGGTCCATTGCAAAGTTGTTTGAGGTTGGTTATTTCAAGCAGATTGGAGAGGTTCTGTGTAGTGTTGTCTTCTGGGTTGTTCCAGTGAATATTGAAGTCTCCCAGGAACACGTCTTCTGTGTCTGTTAGGGAGAAGTGAGTTATTAGGTCGGTTAGTGCTTCAGTGAAGATGGCACGATCACCAGGAGGATGGTAGATGGTGTGAAATTTGATGGGAGTGGTGCCTTTGATTGTAAGTTCAACACCTAGGTACTCGAGAGTCTGGTATTCAGTGGATTTTAATCTGGTAAACTGTATTCCTTCTTTGTGAATGATAGCTAGGCCGCCACCTGTTTTGATTGGTCTGTCATGTCTGATGATGTTGTAGCCTGGGGGGGTGAGAAGGTCTAGGGTGGGGGTAGAGTGGTCATTGAGCCAGGATTCTGTGAGGAATGCGATGTCTAAATCTTCCGCGAGTATGACTTCCGCAATGTCTGTGGCGTGTTGTACTGCTATTCTACAATTTAGGAGCATGCACGATAGAGGCCGGAGTGCCTCAGAGGTGGTGTGTGCTGTGTGAATGGAAGTGTATTGAGCAGGGGGGTCTGGGTGATAGGACAGGTCTAGGGATTCTATTAGTGCTCACTAAAACTGGGATTGTCAACGCGGCCGAGTTCTGGCTAATTTTGAGGTAAGAGTCATTGATAACATCAGCTTCACATTCTGAAATAGGTCGGAGTGTTCGGCTGGGACGATGAGCCTGATTCCTCATAGGATTGGTGGGCCATGGGGTGCCAAGTGGGGCCATGGAGGAGGCAGTCTGGGGGAAGGTGTGTAGTTACCCGCAGTGTGTGAGCAAGGAGGATTAACTTGGTTTGAGAGGCTTAGATGAAGGTGTATGATATCTGCCACTAGGGAGTCTATTTTCTGCTCCATTCGGGTCAGTAGCTGGGAGAGTGTGCTGAGAGGGCATGACGTCTTCATCAGGGGCAGTGTATGATCACGGCCTGAGGAGGAAGAGGGTACTTGGTTGTGCGATTGGGTGGCATCCTTGGGGTTAGGAGTGGGTATAGATTTGACGAGGGGGGTCAGTTTGTTGATGCTCCCGGTCAGGAGGTTAGGAGGAGGTGTTGTGGGTCTTGCATCCGAAGGAGGGGAGTGAGCAATGGTAAGGAGGAAGTCCGTGTCCGGGGGATTGGCGGTGTGATTAGCAGTGGGGGCTGTTAGGGAATGTGGCGGAGGGTCAGGGAGGAGGAGTGAGCAGTGGCTAGCGGGAGGTCAGTTTCCGAGGTATTAATGCTGATGTTGGGTATGGGGATGGTTAGGGCAGGCAGAGTAGGGACAGTAGTGGAGTTAGGGATAGTTCGCGAGGGTAGAGTCGGGTCCCCAGAGGTCGAGGGGGGGTGCCTGTAGTAGGTTCAGTCATGGAAAGAAAGTCGTTAGAGTCCGATCGGCTAGCTCTGAGTCAGTGGGGACAGTAGTGGAGTTGGGGATGGCTATTAACTATTGGACGCCCATATGCACAAAAACAAAGACTACATTTTTTAAGTAAAGCAAATTTTTTTATGTACTTGGGCATAGCACTTTGTTTTTAGTGCTTTCTTGTAATTTATTTTACGGCTTTTGACGGAGTTTCTTGGGTCCATACTCTTTGTAAAATATAGGCAAACATGAACTATTTTTATTTCTTGACGACAACAAAGTAATAACATTTTGTGTGCATTTGAAAGTATGCGATTGCGAAGGGGGCAGTTGTGTTTTTAGCCCTTACTTCAGCAGTGACTTCCATTTTTCTTCGGAGCTTAGCATCCTGCTGTTAGTTGTTTTGCATCTCCCAGATGCTGCTAGGCACCAGATTACAATCTTTACTACACCGCTTAAAGCACTTAATTAGCCTGGTCTGGTTTCGTTTCCAACTGGTGAAAACATGTGATGTTTCACACTATAGCAGACTATAGTGTGAAAGACTATGTAACTTTATTTAAATGATCCTGCATAGTTATCATATGAGCAATGAACCGTGCAATTAGAGTTTCATCACACAAAATGCTTGTTTGTGGATTGTGCTAATGCTTTTACGTACCAGTTACATTAGAGGTAGAACGATGGCCAGTAGAAACAGTTGCACTAACATGCGACTTGTACTATGATTGTATTAATGATGGCTACGCTAAATAGTAATCGCTAAACTGAGTGTGAAACTTTGTTAATGTGCATTATTGTGCTCCTTGAATCATTGCACAATCCCCCGTATTTATGGATAGATATTATTGTACCCTGGATGAAATGGCAACATCACAATGTTTACTTAAACTTTATTGAATTTCATGAATTGTATTGCAACACATGATATAGAATGGCAAGTATGTTTTCTGTTTCTATGCACCTCGACCTCTATTTTTACGGAGAGTTGGGCACAGGTCACCAAACTTGAAAAAGGCATCGCCGAAACGCATTGCTGTGGGCACAATAAAGCATAATTGTGCTATCCTCTGGTGTGTTGCCTGTTATCTTTTCGGAGATCCAAAGGTGTAACGTATTTGGAAATAAGTAACGTGGTTGTCGTCACCGCTGCTGGCACCGGTGTCGTCAGGAGGAGGATCGACAAAGTACGACATAGAGTGTGGTACCTCAATTCAGTCGTTCCCGCCGCTCCACGGAAACAAGATCTCTATGAAGTGGGTAAGCACGCTGTGGTGGCGGTTTGATGCGAGATTACCTAATTGCATGCCGGAGGGCGGGTGGTTAGGATTACACTCAACTCTTTCCCTACCTACGCGGTTGCAACCCGGAAACTGAGGTATTGGAGCAGACGCATCACCCGTCCTGCTATACAGTGAAGAGTGTTGGAGGATTGTTTTGGTGTAAGGAGGAAGCATTATGAACAAATGGGAGACCTCCAGGAAGGCAGAAGCTCTAACATTATTTGATGAAGGACTGGATTTACAAACGAATGTGCCGCAATCAGGGAAAGCTGTAAATATTGGTGATTCGTCAATCAAGCAAAAACTGGCTCTTTTGGAAAAACTGACAAAGAGAGAAATTAATAAATGATGGGAGGTAACCTCATTGACAAATTACATCGAAGTAAATAGAGTACCAAGGGGACTTAGAATTACCATTATTCGCAGGATTACTATTTTAATCCGTACTCTGGTTTTCTATAGCAAAGCTAGGCCTACCACAGCAAAAATAGATTTTTGTCTCTTGACACTGTAGGGCCATTGTAATATTAGTTTTCTACCAGTCCCACTTTTAAATACCATGCACCCTGCCGTATGCGCTACATGGCGGGCTTTGTGGTGAGTTACTAATATTTAAAAGGGAGGTCTTTATCTGTCCAAAAGGGTTACTTTGACAGGTTGCACTGCAGGTTTTTCACAGCACCAGTTGGGCTACACAGGGTAGGCCTGTAGCCATGTTTGCACTGCCATTAGAGTGGATGGTGTGATAAGGGCTGCAGTCCAACAGTGACATTTAAATTACTGGCCCTGGTTGCACATTCCACATCATGTACTAAGGACATATTTCCAGGTTACGTTACATGTGGCAATCACTATTAAGCCAAATTAAGCAGGTTTTTAAAGGGTGAGCGCAGGTACTTTACTCCTGCTTAGTAGCGGTAACGTGCACAGAGTTCTGTAGCCAGCAAAAATAGGGACCAGAAAATGGCAAGAATTCTGGGGTGACCACGTAGAAAAGACAGATTTCCAACAAATAGGATATCTAATAAGGTACAGAGGGCTCTATATTTACACTTTTGCAGTGATATGTATGTAATATGCAGATACATATCCCTCATTGTATTTAACTATCGTTGCTAAAGACGCTTTATGATTATCTTTGTGAATGATAGCTAGGCCGCCACCTGTTTTGATTGGTCTGTCATGTCTGATGATGTTGTAGCCTGGGGGGGGTGAGAAGGTCTAGGGTAGGGGTAGAGTGGTCATTGAGCCAGGATTCTGTGAGGAATGCGATGTCTAAATCTTCCGCGAGTATGACTTCCGCAATGTCTGTGGCGTGTTGTACTGCTATTCTACAATTTAGGAGCATGCACGATAGAGGCCGGAGTGCCTCAGAGGTGGTGTGTGCTGTGTGAATGGAAGTGTATTTAGCAGGGGGGTCTGGGTGATAGGACAGGTCTAGGGATTCTATTAGTGCTCACTAAAACTGGGATTGTCAACGCGGCCGAGTTCTGGCTAATTTTGAGGTAAGAGTCATTGATAACATCAGCTTCACATTCTGAAATAGGTCGGAGTGTTCGGCTGGGACGATGAGCCTGATTCCTCATAGGATTGGTGGGCCATGGGGTGCCAAGTGGGGCCATGGAGGAGGCAGTCTGGGGGAAGGTGTGTAGTTACCCGCAGTGTGTGAGCAAGGAGGATTAACTTGGTTTGAGAGGCTTAGATGAAGGTGTATGATATCTGCCGCTAGGGAGTCTATTTTCTGCTCCATTCGGGTCAGTTGCTGGGAGAGTGTGCTGAGAGGGCATGACGTCTTCATCAGGGGCAGTGTATGATCAGGGCCTGAGGAGGAAGAGGGTACTTGGTTGTGCGATTGGGTGGCATACTTGGGGTTAGGAGTGGGTATAGAGTTGACGAGGGGGGTCAGTTCGTTGATGCTCCCGGTCAGGAGGTTAGGAGGAGGTGTTGTGGGTCTTGCATCCGAAGGAGGGGAGTGAGCAATGGTAAGGAGGAAGTCCGTGTCCGGGGGATTGGCGGTGTGATTAGCAGTGGGGGCTGTTAGGGAATGTGGCGGAGGGTCAGGGAGGAGGAGTGAGCAGTGGCTAGCGGGAGGTCAGTTTCCGAGGTATTAATGCTGATGTTGGGTATGGGGATGGTTAGGGCAGGCAGAGTAGGGACAGTAGTGGAGTTAGGGATAGTTCGCGAGGGTAGAGTCGGGTCCCCAGAGGTCGAGGGGGGGTGCCTGTAGTAGGTTCAGTCATGGAAAGAAAGTCGTTAGAGTCCGATCGGCTAGCTCTGAGTCAGTGGGGACAGTAGTGGAGTTGGGGATGGCTATTAACTATTGGACGCCCATATGCACAAAAACAAAGACTAAATATTTTAAGTAAAGCTAATTTTTTTATGTACTTGGGCATAGCACTTTGGTTTTAGTGCTTTCTTGTAATTTATTTTACGGCTTTAGACTGAGTTTCTTGGGTCCATACTCTTTGTAAAATATAGGCAAACATGAACTATTTTTATTTCTTGACGACAACAAAGTAATAACATTTTGTGTGCATTTGAAAGTATGCGATTGCGAAGGGGGCAGTTGTGTTTTTAGCCCTTACTTCAGCAGTGACTTCCATTTTTCTTCGGAGCTTAGCATCCTGCTGTTAGTTGTTTTGCATCTCCCAGATGCTGCTAGGCACCAGATTACAATCTTTACTACACCGCTTAAAGCACTTAATTAGCCTGGTCTGGTTTCGTTTCCAACTGGTGAAAACATGTGATGTTTCACACTATAGCAGACTATAGTGTGAAAGACTATGTAACTTTATTTAAATGATCCTGCATAGTTATCATATGAGCAATGAACCGTGCAATTAGAGTTTCATCACACAAAATGCTTGTTTGTGGATTGTGCTAATGCTTTTACGTACCAGTTACATTAGAGGTAGATCGATGGCCAGTAGAAACAGTTGCACTAACATGCGACTTGTACTATGATTGTATTAATGATGGCTATGCTAAATAGTCATCGCTAAACTGAGTGTGAAACTTTGTTAATGTGCATTATTGTGCTCCTTGAATCATTGCACAATCCCCCGTATTTATGGATAGATATTATTGTACCCTGGATGAAATGGCAACATCACAATGTTTACTTAAACTTTATTGAATTTCATGAATTGTATTGCAACACATGATATAGAATGGCAAGTATGTTTTCTGTTTCTATGCACCTCGACCTCTATTTTTACGGAGAGTTGGGCACAGGTCACCAAACTTGAAAAAGGCATCGCCGAAACGCATTGCTGTTGGCACAATAAAGCATAATTGTGCTATCCTCTGGTGTGTTGCCTGTTATCTTTTCGGAGATCCAAAGGTGTAACGTATTTGGAAATAAGTAACGTGGTTGTCGTCACCGCTGCTGGCACCGGTGTCGTCAGGAGGAGGATCGACAAAGCACGACGTAGAGTGTGGTACCTCAATTCAGTCGTTCTCGCCGCTCCACGGAAACAAGATCTCTATGAAGTGGGTAAGCACGCTGTGGTGGCGGTTTGATGCGAGATTACCTAATTGCATGCCGAAGGGCGGGTGGTTAGGATTACACTCAACTCTTTCCCTACCTACGCGGTTGCAACCCGGAAACTGAGGTATTGGAGCAGACGCATCACCCGTCCTGCTATACAGTGAAGAGTGTTGGAGGATTGTTTTGGTGTAAGGAGGAAGCATTATGAACAAATGGGAGACCTCCAGGAAGGCAGAAGCTCTAACATTATTTGATGAAGGACTGGATTTACAAACGAATGTGCCGCAATCAGGGAAAGCTGTAAATATTGGTGATTAGTCAATCAAGCAAAAACTGGCTCTTTTGGAAAAACTGACAAAGAGAGAAATTAATAAATGATGGGAGGTAACCTCATTGACAAATTACATCGAAGTAAATAGAGTACCAAGGGGATTTAGAATTACCATTATTCGCACCTATGAGAACCCGAACCCTGATCTGTTAAATGAATGTCGGGCATGTTGGAGATGTTGGTAAAATATGCCTTAATTGACTTGGAGAACACCCGCAAGGAATTGGCAGAACTAAGACAAGAACTGGACAAAGTGAAAACTGACAAGATAGTAGTAGACTTAGGGAAGGGTCTGAAAACGAAACTGAAGAACTACGAAGATTCGATCAAAGCAAAGAAACAACGCAAGTTCCTGCGTGATAAAAAAGATTACGCGGAATGGCGGATTCTAACGTATGCAAAAAGGTTTGATTGGGCCCAAAGGAATTTCCTTCAAACATAGAAGCAAAGACAACAGGACCCAATGTCAACGGTGTCCAGCTCTGATATAAGTTCTGAGGGGGAATAAATAAGTGCCCCTTTAGGAACACGACCTCTGACATTCCTTCACGAATTTCAGATTTTGAAGCAAAAGAAGGAACAAGGGAAAAAAGCACAAGTACAAACCAGAGGGAGAGGAAAAGGAGGAGAGGCCAAAAATGGAAAAGGCGCCGCAATAGACAAAGATTAAGACTAAAAAACAGACATGGTGGGAGAACAGAAGCCTATGTGTTACCCCTGCTCTCAAAAGAATCTGACATTACATGCAATAACAAATCAGTCATTAACCTGTCTTCACGGTCAATATCTGAAGAAGAAGAATCTCCTCTAAAATTGGGTCTGTCATTCTGCCCAACGGATAGTTTGAACTTTGTGACCACCAGGATCGATCTTTTTCTATATATTCGGAAACTTAAGTTGATGAAAATTCATAAAATTCACAAAATGACTAAAAGTACGAGTGACAACAGATTAAACCATCCAGTCTCAGTTGACATGCCCGACTTGAACATTGAAGATGTAGATCTGCTGCTTGAATTACAGGGGATGGAGGAAAACATGGCAGATTTGACAATCCAGGAGAAACGGGATTAACTTATAGAGTCTGGCTTTAGACCAAACATGACCTGTGACAGTGACTTGAAACCCCGTTCCCTCTTCAATCCTAATGTTCCTCACAATAATATAGAGTCTTTTAGTAACATCATGATTCATGAACTGAATAAATTGAAGGAACTCCCATCCAAACCGTGGCAAGACAATCTAACAAAAACACAGAGAACCGCCCTTATCAATTTATCATCTGATCGAACTATTATTATAAAACCATCAGATAAGGGTGGAAAAGTTGTGAAAATGGACATTGAACAATACAATCAGGAAGCCCTAAGACAACTAGGTGATGTCAATTGCTACGAGGAAATTTGATGGATGACTTACAGGGATTCCATAAAAATAAATTATGATTTGGCGAATGGAAGGAATGTTAGACAAAGAAGAATATTTATTTTTGAAGAAAATCCAAGACTGCCATGTTTTTATCTCCTACCAAAGGTGCATAAACATCCCACTAGACCACCAGGGAGACCAATTGTATCTTCAAATGGTGGCCTTTTTGGAAAGCACTTCGATTTTTCTTGATTTCTTTTTTACACCATTTGTGGTAAAATTGCGATCTTACTGTAAAGACAGTGGTGACTTTCTGCGACGAATTCATGACATCAAATGGGAGAATAGCTATCATATGATAGCTTTAGATGTGTGCTCCTTGTATACATGCATTAATCAACAACAAGGTGTAGACGTCATCATGTACTTTTTTCAGGAACGACATATTTCACTATGGGAACATACACAAATGTTAAAGACCATGATGTTGTATTGCTAGGAAGAGAACATCTTCATTTTTTAAAAAACGTTATAGCGGCAATGTTCTGGGACTGCGATGGTGCACCTGTTTCGCCCCTAGTCTGGAGAAGCTTTTCCTGGGCTGGTGGGAGGAACAGGTGGTATGGGTGGAATCCAATGACAGGTTCACCTAGCATGTCCCTATCTGGATCAGGTACATTGACGACCTGTACTTGATATGGGACGGGCCGGTGAACCTGGCACAGGAGTTTATTGCTGAGTTGGGTAGAAACAACTTAAATCTAATATTCACCCACTCCATTAGCTCCTCATATTGTGAATTCTTGGATGTGGCAATAAGAATAGAGAATGGACAAATGGTCACAAGTCTCTATCGCAAAGAGACTGCGGGGAATACCCTGCTACATGCTACAAGTAATTATCCTATCCCCTTAAAAAACAGCATTCCCTATGGGGAGTTTCTCCAGGCTCGGAGAAACTGTAGCACAGAGCAGGGCTATCAGAAGGAACAGAATCTTATGAGAAATAGGTTCCAAACGCGTGGATATAACAAGAAAGTTATTTCCACGGCCATAACAAAAGTAACCAAGGTTTTCCGTAACGAAGCACTATTCAGTAGTAGAAAGAAAGACAATCACGGTATCCCAATTCCCAGATTGATCACTACCTATAATACCAAATCTAACATTTTGAGACATGTCATGAAACAACACTGGAATCTGTTAACTACAGACCCAGTCATAGGTACTGTTGTTGGCAAAGCACCATCAATAACCTATAGGAAATCCAGATCAAGGACCAACTAGTTCACAGCTATAATAATCCAACTGAGACCACCACCTGGCTAGGTGGTATTGTTGGTTTTAAGAGATGCAATTCCTGTAAGGCATGTAGACACAGTCCAAGTAGAGACAATTACAGGGTGGAGGGTGGCAGTCTCCAAAAAACTAAGAAAACCAAAAAGATTAGGAAATTGATCACCTGTACTAGTGATTTTGTAGTGTACATGCTAGAGTGCCCCTATGGTCTTCGATACATAGTGAGCACGAAATTACTTCTTAAAACCCGGATTCTACAATATATGCGGGCAATAAATAATAGGGATTGCAATTATCCTGTGGCGAGACATTTCGAGGTGCAGCACCAGAGTGACAGTAAGCGACTGCCACACCCCAGGGGAGGAGACCGTGAAAAAGCCTTGAGGATATCTGAGTCGAGATACATCATCGAACTAAATACTACGGCACCGAATGGATTAAATTCGGGTGAAGAGCTGGCCACACATATAGGATGCCGATAAAGGCCCTACATGTTGTAACATCATTAGCCTAGAAGTCTATGTATGATAACAATCACAGTGCCATTGTGTTTCTTTTTTAGAAAGATTTCACATATTTTAACAAACAGGAGGTAGGACAGGCAAGCGTGATAAGATAATGTAGGGGAAGATATAATGGGATGCATTGTTGTGATCCATTTCCCCAGATAATGGGTATACTGAAGTAATTAGAACAGGTCCCATAATTTTGTCACGCCCCTTCCAACAAATTATTAGTATCACCTCCTTTCTTGTTAGATTTTATTCACATCACTTTCTTCACCACACATTTTTGACCACTGACACGGATGTACCTGTTCCCACACTTCGATTATAAAAGAGATGCATATAACAGGCATTTATTAAACAATATTTTTCGGGGAGATGTTCAAAATAAGCGTACATTACCCTTATAGCAGTTATTTCTGATAACTCTGTGGATTACACAATGCGAGACCTATTGCATTAGAAATGCTTGTTTGATATGGGGATATCCCATTAGTTCGACTTTGGGGGGGTGCCTCACTGGATTCAATTTTCCGTGTGGAGCCTCAAGCGGACCCTCGCCTCCTGACTTATTGAGGCTTATCAGACCACAGTACCCTGTCCTCTGTTTGTATGTGAGGACCTTACTGGCCTTTGACAGGTTCTTAATAGCCAGTGAAGAGAACAGTTCATTGACACTGAATCAAGGGGGAAGTTTGCTGTTCCTTCACTCACATGAAATGTGTGATTGTATGGTGTGTGAATGAGGAATCTAGTTTCTTGGGCTGCAAAGATATGGAGTAATATTGTTGCACCACTAAATTGAGATTTAGAGTTACGTCCCTGATCGCAGGCAGACCATAGCATTGTTCCTAGCGAGAATTTATGAGTGTAGTTTTTACTGCTGCTGTGTTTTCGTTTGTTTTTGTGTGCTTTTCTTTTAGAGGTTCTACTCCCTGTTGTTCCCTTCCTTCCCTTCCCTCACTTGATCGCTTTAACCTTCTGTGCCATAAGTGCAGGAGTTGGGGATGTCAAGGGAGGGATTCCCTATAGCATCGCACGAATCCTGAGGAGTGTTGGACTGGGGACGGAAACGTAACAGAATTATGCACCGACGTATTGAGACTCCTCCCGGTTCGGGGGGTGCTGTAGGGGAGAGGTATGGATGAGTTGTTGCAGGCTCTAGCCACAATGTGGCAGGAGTTGGTTGCCTCTCAGGCAGAAACAGCTGCGTTAAGGGAGAGGGTCGAAAGGCTGGCTAGAAACCCGTTTGATGTAAGCACAGGGTCTCCTCCCATTCAGGTTACCGTAGCCCCACCCATTCCTTTAGCCAACCCCGAAAGATACACCGGAGACCCCCAGAAAATCCAGGTGTTCTTGACACAAATATTAATGCATTTCTCATACAGGCCATCCTCTTTCCAGAGCAATCACTCCTGGGTGGCGTTTGCCATTTCCTACTTGGCAGGCGACGCCGCAAATTGGGCTGTGCCGTTGGTGCGTAACAACGATCCTATCTTGTCCAATTGGGACGAGTTTAGGGTCGCCCTAGAATGGGTATTCGATAGACGCACCACCACCTTCAGCGCAGACAGGGAGCTTTTAGAGTTGAAACAAGGGAGAAATGAGTTGGTTACGTATTTGACCTCGTTCAACCGGTTGGTGGCGGAGTCAGCATGGCCAGAAGAAAAAAGGATGTCACTGTTCTATCAGGGTCTATGTGACGAGCTAAAGGACGTCATAGCTAGGATAGACCTCCAACCCCGCACCTGTACTCATTTGATTAATCTGGCCTTAAGGCTGGATGGGCGCATTGCCGATCGAGGCGGTGAGAGGTTCCGAGGAGAGAGAGCCAGGAAAGAGGCGACAGGTAGCGAAGCAACCCCCGAGCCTATGGAGGTAGGTGCCATCCGTGCTCCCCTATCACGCCTAGAACGGGAGAGCAGCAGATCGCAGGGGCTTTGTATGTATTGCGGTAAAAAGGGACATTATGTCCGGGAATGCCCCGCTCGACCCAAGAGACCAGAAGAGAAATCCCGGAACCGAAAGTCCATAGCCACCGTCACGAGCCCCGATCCTCACAGTGCATCACAGGTTCCTCCCCAGAATAGGGACGACCAACAATGGAGAATCATTTCTCTAGCTACTACTCGACAGGGTGACACCGAAACACACATCGAGTTGGTCATATGGTTAGACAACGGTCATCAACCATATCAGGCTAAGGCCATGTTAGATTCAGGGGCCAGAGGGAATTTCATAGATAGTGGGTTAGTGGAACACTTAGCGATAAGGAAAGTGTCTAGAGACATCCCCGAAGAGGTATTGGCGGTAGATGGAAAACCACTTACCTCGGGGTTACTCATAGAACAAACCGAAAATTTTAGACTGATCATCAGAATAGGAGGGGGGCGTCACATAGAAACCTTGGCGCTGAACATCACAGAAGCACCCCAGTATGAGGTCATCCTGGGGATGCCTTGGTTTAGTCTTCACAACCTGACCATAGACTGGAGAGAGAAGACGGTACAGTTCCTGTCCGAGGGCTGTCAGGAGCACCTTGTTCCCGGGTGGGGCTCCTGTGCGGCGGCATTGGCTAGTCCTTTTGTAGCAGCCACGGCTGCGGAAAAGGAGGTACGTCTGCCCAGTGTATATTCCCACTTTTCGGATGTATTCAGCAAATCCCAGGCTGAGACGCTACCACCACACCGGCCCTACGACTGCCAAATAGACTTAGTGGAGGGCGCCTCTATCCCCACGTGTCGGGTATACACGCTCTCAGAGCCAGAAACCAAGCAGCTCAGAGAGTATCTGGATCATTTTTGGGAAATCAGGTTCATTAGACCTTCCCGTTCTCCTGCTGTGTCTCCTTTGTTTTTTATAGCTAAAGCCAACGGGGAGTTGAGGGCCTGCTGTGATTACCGCATGCTGAACAAGAACACCATTCGCAATCGGTATCCACTGCCGCTCATTCCCGCCCTGTTGGACCAAGTGCGCGAGGCGAAGGTATACACCAGATTAGGCCTTAGAGGTGCGTACCACTTGGTGCGCATACGCGAGGGGGATGAGTGGAAGACGGCTTTCAAGACCCGTTATGGTCTCTTTGAGTATACGGTAATGCCGTTCGGGTTGTGCAACACCCCGGCGGCATTCCAGTATTTCTTAAACGACGTGTTAAAAGAATATGTAGACAATACAGTGGTTGTATATATAGATGACATACTGATATATTCAGACTCCATGAGCCACCACATGGAACACGTTAGACAGGTGTTACGGGCTTTGAGGAAGCACCGCTTGTTCTGTGAACTGAGCAAGTGTGAGTTTGGTGTGTCTGAAGTGGAGTTCCTGGGGTGATCCTCCATCCTGAGGGCCTGAGTATGGCGGAGCGAAAGATCCAAGCTGTGCAGGACTGGCATGTTCCAAGCAATGTTCGGGAAGTACAGTGCTTCCTGGGCTTCACCAATTTTTATCGACGCTTCATCCAAGGATTCTCACAAAAGGCCCTCCCGATCACCAGGCTTCTTAGAAAGGGTGTGCCTTTTGGTTGGAACCACGAAGTCGAAACGGCCTTTAGGTACCTGAAAGAGGCGTTCACATCAGCGTCAGTGTTGAGGCACCTCCAGCTAGACACCCCTTTTATAGAAGAGGCAGACGCTTCCAACGAGGCCATTGGGGCCATCTTGTCACAACGGGACAAAGATACAGGGCAGCTGCACCCAGTGGCTTATCTATCCAGAAAGCTTCTACCTGCGGAAAGGAACTACAATATCGCGGAAAAAGAGCTGTTGTCCATTAAGAAGGCCTTCCAGGAGTGGCGTCCTTATTTGTGGGGAGCTAGGTTTCCGATCACGGTGTTCTCCGACCATAGGAACCTGCAGTACCTAAGAACGGCGCGACGCCTCTCCCCCAGACAAATGAGGTGGATGCTCTTCTTTGAGGAGTACAACTTTGTCATCACCTTCAGCCCAGGAGCGGACATACGTAAAGCAGATTCCCTGTCCCGGGTGTTGGCCAAAGAAGAGGACACTGAGGTCCCGAACGAGGCTATTATACCCTCTTCCAAGGTGATCTGCACGCTCCAGGCCGAGGATTACCTGGACAGCATACAAAAACACAGGAACCCAGAGGCATGGAACCGGTGGGCAGACAAAAAACCCGAGAGACATATTCGGCAAGGACTACCCTTCCAGCACGACCGTCTGTTTGTACCTACACCAGCCCTTCGAAAAAAGGTGTTTGCCTGGTGTCACGTCTCTCTGTTAGCAGGACACCCCGGCATACAAAAACCCACCCTTCTGGTGCAAAGATACTTCTGGTGGGACTTACTGGGCCAGGATGTCAAGAAATGGGTCACCAGGTGTGAAGACTGTGGACAGGGCAAATCGGACATGTCAAAAAAAAGAGGGAAGCTCATTCCGCTGCCCACGCCTCAGTCGGCAGACCATCAGCTTGGATTTTATCACGGGGCTTCCGGTAGATCAGGGTTGTTCTGCCATACTAGTGACAGTGGACAGCTTGACCAAAATGGGGCACTTTATCCCGTGCAAGAACTTGCCGACGGCTTGCCAAACGGCACAGTTGTTGTTACAACACGTAGTGCGGATACACGGCATCCCTCAGGTCATCGTTTCGGACCGGGGCCCCCAATTCATAGCTAGCTTCTGGAAGGAGTGGTGTCGTTCCCTGCACATAGAACCAGCAGTATCCACTAGTTTTCATCCGCAGACGGATGGACAAACTGAAAGGCTAAACCAGCCGGTGAAGAAATACCTGAGATGTTATGCAGAGGAGGCCCAGAACTCCTGGGTTTCCTTGTAATGGATGGCCGAGTTGGCGTACAACAACGCAACGCATAGCTCGAATGGAGTCTCTCCCTTTTCGGACCATTACGGCTTCAATGCCAGGATTTTTCTGATCGCTCTACCAAGTAGCACACACAACCAACCTTCAGTACTGTCACACATGTGGTGGTTACGCAAGGGGCACGCAAACTTGAGGAAACACTTGATGAAAGCGAAATTGACGTACAAACGATGGGAGGATCGTCACCGGGTAGAGGGCCCATAGTACAAAGAGGGGGACAAGGTGTGGTTTTCCACAAAGAACATAAAATTCAAACTGCGGAGCGTGTTCCATCCCAGGTATATCGCCCCCTATCGAGTGTTGAAAAGAATCAATCCTGTGGCTTACAAACTAAAGCTGCCGGGCTCTCTTCGCATCCACCCGGTGTTTCATTGTAGCCTTCTGAAGCCCGCCATGGGGGGGGGTGAGGAAAACACCCCCGGCGGTGTCCACAGAGGAGTGGCAGGAGTATGAGGTGAGGCGCATTGTGGACTCCAAGTACAGGGGGGGGAACCTCTGGTACCTAGTTTCATGGAAAGGCTATACCACGGAAGAGGATTCGTGGTAACCCAGCGGTAATGTGCATGCCCCAGCCAGGGACCGTGCCTTCCACAGACGACACCCTGACAAGCCTGGTTCTAGGAGGCGCTGGGCAGGGGGATCTACTGTCAGGAATCAGGTTTGTGCGCCTCCTATGCCTACATCCCCCAGAAGACCACGGGACTAGGGGAGGAGCTGCGTGTATAAGAAGTCGCTCCGCTGTGCGTAATTCCTGGTTCGAGTCCGTCATTTGATTACGTTCGGAGCCGGAAGCGTTCTGAGTCCCGAAAACTCGCAGCGGCAGGAGACCACGACCCGGTAAACTTCTAGGGGAAGCGGCCTTCCTTTCCAGCCGACCCCGAAGCAACCGGAGTACAACAAGAGGAAGCCGACACGACATGAGCGGTCCTCGGCTGCTTCAAGTTAAGTGTACTATTGCCCCCGTATTGTCCGTTAAAGTGTTCCACGCTGGTGCGCTGTTTTGTTTCTGTTTTCTTCCCCCCTCCTATAGCGCTTGCCAGCAGGGTAATGGGGAGCAACGTGTTCATTTTTGATTTGCCTGGGTTCCTAGTGCGGTGACGTGACCGCGGGTATAGAACCGGAACCCCCCGTGTATTGAGCTTGGGGCGCCTCATTCCAGAGAGCGGTGACTTAACCGCGGAGAGCACTCCGGAACCATTAGTTCAACTTCAGGGGGGGTGCCTCACTGGATTCAATCTTCCGTGTCGAGCCTCAAGCGGACCCTCGCCTCCTGACTTATTGAGGCTTATCAGACCACAGTACCCTGTCCTCTGTTTGTATGTGAGGACCTTACTGGCCTTTGACAGGTTCTTAATAGCCAGTGAAGAGAACAGTTCATTGACACTGAATCAAGGGGGAAGTTTGTCGTTCCTTCACTCACATGAAACGTGTGGTTGTATGGTGTGTGAATGAGGAATCTAGTTTCTTGGGCTGCAAAGATATGGAGTAATATTATTGCACCACTAAATTGAGATTTAGAGTTACGTCCCTGATCGCAGGCAGACCATAGCATTGTTCCTAGTGAGAATTTATGAGTGTAGTTTTTATTGCTGCTGTGTTTTCGTTTGTTTATGTGTGCTTTTCTTTTACAGGTTCTAATCCCCGCTGTTCCCTTCCTTCCCTTCCCTCACTTGATCGCTCTAACCTTCTGTGCCATAAGTGCAGGAGTTGGGGATGTCAAGGGGGGGGAGTCCTATAGCATCGCACAAATCCTGAGGAGTGTTGGACTGGGGACGGAAACGTAACAACAGCAACTTCCACATTAGAAAGTGAAATTAAAAATTGATTTAGGCCATATATCTGATGCAAGCAACATAACGATTATGACATGAATCGTGCCAAACATACACAATGAAGAACTCGCTTCCAAGCCAGCGCTAAAAGTGTATTTACTATAAGTACATGAACTATTAGCATGTGTAATTTTAGCACTTACGCTAATGACACATGTGAAGATTTCATATCTGCAAAATGAAGCCTAGCTATTACCAAGGGGTCGGGTTGTTGAGAAAACCTGAGCAGTTTTGATTGGAAAACCTCTAATTAATGCAAGTTCCAATGTAACAAAAAAAACAACAACATTACGTTTCAATTAAACATGATAGCACATCTGAAATAAAATGTAACCTCAAAATAAATAAAGATATTTTTGACTCTTTAAGGTGTACTATCTTGGATGTAAACATAGATTTATTCAGTTTGAAATATGAAGCAGATGCCATGTGGCATAGCTCTCTAGCTAAAACAAGCAACTCATACAATACATTCCTGGAATAATAACATGAAAGCGAATCTGAAATAAAATATGTAAAAGATCATTACTACAAGTGATGTTGCTAAAATTTATAAACTCTAAAATGTGCAATGAAGCTAAGAAACGCGGGAACCAGCTTGGATCCAAGAGGATCTCACGCCACTACCATATACCCACCCTGTTCATCCTAAGCCAGGAATGGCCCTCTCGGACCAAGGCACTCTTGAAGTAACCTCATTCAAGCTCGGCAAACCCTCATTAAATCAGTAAATATGATTATAACAATTGTATCTATGAGTGCTTCATTACTGAAATATAGAGAAAAATATAACATTTAAAAAATGAATTAATAAAAAATACCATAACATTTTTTAAAAATGAATACAAATAAATATGTTAGCTTTATGTACAGCATCACTTTAAAGTCTGAGCTTCTAAATATTTAGCCATACATGTACATATGGGACTTTACATAAAACAACTTTATATTTCAGTATTATTTTCCATAGGCATTTTAATTTTTTATGTAGTTATGTATCTATATATCACTTTACTGCCACTGTAGAAAAAAAAACCTTCAACTCTCTCTAACACACTACTCCATGTCTTGTTCAATGCACTGAGCACACTGGAGAAACCCTTTTTGAGACAATTTTGCAGGAGGTTTATAATTTCCATAATCTCTGCTCCATCCATCAACTCATGCAATTAAATACAGACAAAGTTCTTCCCCAATTGGTTAAAAATCAACAAGCACTGGAACTTTGCATGACCAGATATTAAGTCTTTTGAAATATGGGGACTAACCTTCCTTCCCTTAGAGCGGGTGCTAGCTGCGAATCTCTGTTGTATTTCACCCAGAGAAGATAGTGAATTACTCCATTTTTATAAGCATTTTAGTCATGAGACCTGTCTTGCTTGGTTGCACTAGCGCCCAAAAATGTTTGTCACTGGTTGAGTCATTAGTCCTTTATATCAGCTCCTGACTTTTATATTTTTGTCCCTAAATTTCAGCATTCTTAACCCCTTCGCCGCGGCACGAATTTTGCCGCGGTGCTGGGGGGGTTCAGGGTGAGCGCAGCGCCGCCATGCTCGTGACGGAACCACTCCATCATGAGCCACGGGCGCGCTGTGCTCATGACGGAGTGGTTCCGTCACGACTCCGCCCACTTGCATTGTTCGCCCGCACAGGCGGGGAATCAGTGCCGCGTGGGCGGAGCGGCCGCAACGGCCGCAGCATGACGGAACCACTCCGTCATGAGCACACAGCGCCCGTGGCTCATGACGGAGTGGTTCCGTCATGAGCAGGCAAGGGGTTAAATGATTATTTAATGGACATTATGCCAAAAATTCATTGATATAACCAAGTTAAATTTCATCACCCAAAGACATTTTTTATGTTAACACAATCAAGGTGATGTTGGGTATGGAAACTCTGGCATACGTAGTCACCCAGCTTTGTGGGCCTGATTCATAAACTTCATTTTGGAGTGCCTAAAGCAGTATTCTAGTAGCCCTACTACACAATGTAATTCACAAATCTGTGGGTGGAGATCTCTACCTCTGCCTCTCTTCTCTGTACATTTATGTAGGTTATGTTTATGTTACAATTGTGGGAGAACCCTGGAGGTGAGGTGGGGAAAAAAAGAAACTCACAGAAAAAAGGTTAATGTGATGTTATAGTTCGGTATGGTAATAAGACATTAGCTTACATGGAAAAAACCCATATAAAGTTTAAAGTGACTTTTGGTGTTGAAATAAGATGAAAACTAATATTTAAAAACCCAACCAAAGCCACTGAAATTCACCACTTATAGTGTGCTGAGCTAACTATTACTTGATCCACCGTCATGCTTATCACTTCACATGTTAAACCACTCATAAAACATGTCAAATGACATCATTGAAGACATCACTAATGGCATCTTAAATGACATCATTGATGTGCCACACCATTGTCAAATACAACATAGAGTTACTGAGTGTGGGTACGTAACATAGAAAGAGCATATGCACTGGAGGCAGGTGTGGTTGTGCATGTTGAAAGTTATATGGGGCACTGTTTACTAATCACTAAAGTTTGGGGTTAAAGTAGTGCTCCATTTTAAACAAGGTAAAGGATGAGAGCACCTAATGTGGGTGGTAGATGGATGCTTTAGAGTAGGTTGTGGCCAAAGAACTGATCCAAAAGAACATTGTCTGCACATTGATACACATATTACACAGAGGAATTCATAGTCAACAAACATGCAATCAGAAGGCAGGAGAAGAGGTCGCATCAATATCAGCAATGGAATACATCAGAGCCCTGAAGAACCTCATCACAGATATCAAGGCAACCCAGTACACTACGGATAATTGTCACAAAAGCCTTCAGCAAAAGTGGAAAATTCCTCAAGACATTCAGATACTGCCTGAATCCCAATTATTTTTTGTTGTACTTTTCTTTATTTGTGATTTACTGCAAACAATAATACATGCCAATATTTGTTAAGATACACGTTTTCAACTCAGAGGAAGCTGGTCATTTACAGTGAATGGCATAACATAACAACAAAACAAGGTACAGTGTTTCTTATCACGTCAACAACACTTCTTTCCTATTAGATGACTTATCTAATATGATCCACATTTCAAATCCTTTTTTGGGGATATATAATAAACGGGATAGTAAATAACTAAATAAGTGTTCAATCACACTTTATCTCCCCATCTTGCACGTAAGAATGTAAAATTTCCCACCACTTTTTTTTAGATCTATCCGTCCCTTTCCAGGGGGATGCATCTGCAAGTAATTTTTCAGTGGCTGCCAGATATCTCGTGGGCGAGCTGATAGTGTTATAACGTAGCATATATATCACTCATTGTATCACAATGGACCATGTTTTGAAGCCAAGTCTTCACCGTCGGTGACTGCGCTTTGCCCCAATGCATAGAAACCTGGCGCTTCGCGACCAACAAGGCAATTGTTGTGAAACACCTTATATTTTTCTAAAAAGGCTGGACATATCCCAGCTATGCTTGTAGCAGTGTTGGCTGCAGAGTATGCTCGTCCATCAGGCACAACCGTCCAAAAATCTCCCCCCAATATGCCAAAATGGGCCTGCAGTTCTAGGCAAGATGCAAGAAATCAGCATTAGGAGTGTCGCACCTAGCACATATATGTGCAGTGCTAGGGTCCATCTTAGCAAGTACACTCAGAGTTGTATATGCCCGGTGTAAATATTGAAATAAATATAAACGTTTATGGCGATGGTTATTAGATATGTATTGTGTCTGTGTGCAGCAGTAATACCACATTTTGTCAGTCAATGATGTATTGAGGTCTAGCTCCCAGGCTCTGCGCACCTTGGTCACCACTGCAGGGCAGAGAGCCAGAGAGAGATGATATAGTCGGGAAACCAGGTGCGCTCCATCCGGCGCAGTTATGATCATTGTAAGCGGGGGAAATTCAGTCGGTTCAACCGTCGCGTCTGGAAGCACTCCAGTCAGGGAGCTGCGCACTCTATGTGCAAAGGAACTTATCTCCCGAGATGACGCCGCATATATGGACACGTTCCATCATACTACATAGTCGTGAGTCCCTAAAGAAGTCACCCACCATCCGCAGGCCAAGCTTTGTCAATATTTGCTTCGAGAGGGTTTCTGTTGTAGTCAGGGGTTGTCGGCTAATGGTATGTGTGCCGAGTATAGGAATTCAGCCTGCAAATATCATCGCAATTCGCAACATCTGGATTTCAGCAGGGCATTGAGGTAGACCCTTCGGTAAAAGTGCTGATAAAAGATTTGGGTATATCTGGGATCTTTCTGGCTTCAAATACTGAAGCCGGGTATCTGGGTGGTACCAGTAATATGTGAAATGGATTTGGGCGACTAGGTAGTATACATAAAAGTCAGGGACTCTGAACCCTCCCCGTTGATATGGCATAACAAGGGTCTTCCAGCTGATTTGTGGCTGTTTACCAGTCCAAATTAGGCGGAGGAGGAGAGATCACAGTGTGTCAAAAAATCTTGTGGTGAGCACGCTGGGAATGTTTTAAAAAAACTGTGGGAATGCAACCATCTTAATTATGGCAATTCTACCCGCCACAGAGAGGGGAAGCTTGATCCATCGGTCCACCTGCATGGTCAAGTGGTCAATTGCCGGTCTGTAGTTAATACGAATCACCTCTGACGCACTACAATGCAGAAGGATCTCGAGGTATCTCGGGCGTTCTCTGCACCACTTTAGCGGGAAGTCCATCACCACCAGAACCGTGGCCGGGGTCAAGGAGAAAACCTCCGATTTGGCCCAGTTTATAACTAATCCCGAGTACACTCCAAACCAGACCATCTCTCAAAGCAACAGGGACAAGTTGGTGTCAAAGGGTTCTCACAAAGAGTAGCATGTCATCAGTGTAGAATGAGGCCATGAGCGGGCCAGTATGAAACTGTGATCCGCGATGGAGATGCCTTTCCTGGATTTGTCTTGCAAACGGGTCCATACCCACAATGAACAATAAGGGTGAAAGTGGGCATCCCTGACGGGTACCACATGTCAATGGGAATTGAGAGGTAATCACCCAGTTCAGCTTAAGGCGGGCAACCGGGGTGACGTACAAAAGTTCGATGAGATTGATAAAACCCAATGGAATGCCCAGCTTCTGTAACAAGGCATATAAAAGGTGACACTCCAAAGAGTCAAATGCTTCTCAGCATTGAGTAGCAGGGCCGCAGCTGGTAGGGTCGGCTCCAGTTGATTTCTGACAGTAAATATGTCTCGTAGGATTAATGCAGTAGAACGGCCTGGTACAAAGCCCGTCTGGTATGGGCAAAGTATCGTATTAACTAGTAATGACAGGCGGGTGGCTAAAATTTTGGCTAATATTTTATAATCATGATTAAGGAGGGACAGTGGCCGGTAGAATGTGCAGCTCTGAGATGTTTTACCCGGTTTGAGTAAAAGTGTAATTATAGCTTCCCGCATAGTGGGGGAGAGAGATCCTCTCTGCAGGGCCTCGTAATATACCTCCAACAGCCGCAGAGCTAGTTCATCCTGGTAAGCTTTATAAAATTCACCCGTAAGGCCATCAGAACCAGGGGCTCCATTACCAGACAGGTCCTGTATCGCCTGCTTTATTTCGTCTTCGCCTATTGGCGCAGCCAAGAACTCACACTGTCCCTCTTCCAACCAGACCATGGCTCTTTCCTGCAAGTAGTCCATAAGGGCTTGTCCCGCCGGGGGCTCTTGCATTGTATGCAATCGAGTGTAATAGGACAAAACAGCATTCGCAATATCTGTCCTCTGTGTTAACAATTTGCCACTATCCATATCCAGGTGTGTGACACAAGCAGATTGATATTGAAGGTGGGGCAGTCTGGCAAGTGTCCTAGTGGTCTCTCCCCTTCTCCATACGTGCGGGCTCTAGCTTATTTCCCTAAATATTTGACTTCGCAGGCTGCGTGGTCATTAAATGCAGTCAGTAATGTCGCTCGTTCATGTAATGTGTGGGAGGGGTCCGTAGCTTGTGTAGCTGCGGCTAGTTTGCTACGTTTTTTCTCCACTTCCTCCAACTCTTGCCGTATGGAGCGCAACACCTCTGCATTTTTTGAGATGCATACGCCCCTAATGTATGCCTTAAAGGCGTCTCACAGTGTGGACTGCAGAGCCACAGTCCTGTGATTTAATTGAAAATATTTGTCAATGGCGTTCTCCACCTCCGCATGAAAGGCCGATTCAAGCAAAGCTTGGTGGGGAACCTCCACAGAGTTTGTGGCTTTGGTTTTTGGGGGAGTTCCATTGTGAGATTGTGAGGAGAACTGGGGAATGGTCGGACAATGTGCAGGGTAAATACACAACTGCCTGGGAAGCAAGTAATAAGCGTGGTGTAAGGTACCAATGGTCTATCCGTGACCAGGACCAGTGCGGAGCTGAATAGAATGAATGATTCCAGTCAGTAGGATGTTGCGCTCTCCAAGGGTCCGTCAGCAATGCAGACTCCAATAGAGCAATAAGGCCCCTTGTTGCATGCGGCTTCGAGACATGACCCGATCCTGTTGTGCCTGTCGTTGGGTCCAAAGTGAGGTTAAAGTCCCCCCCATAACTGTACTGTCTACATTTATTCGTGTAATGTGCGTGGCAATTTTGGGGAAGAAATCAGTTGTGTCTACATTTGACGCATAAATATTAATCAAAAGAAGCGATTCACCTCCCAGAGATCCCGACACATAAATGTATCTGCCCTCATCATCCGATATTACTTCCGAGACTATAAAAGGGAGTGAACAATGAATCAGAATGCATACTCCACGGGAGTATGTACTGTAGCTGGCAAAAAAACGGTGATTATCCCATGAAGATGCAAACCCATTTGTTGGTTGGTTCAGGTACGTAGTGTGATTCCCTAAGGAAAGCTAGTTGAACAGCGTGTCTCGACAAGTAAGCCAGAACTTGGTGACGCTTTCTGGGATTGAAAAGCCCTCTAATGTTCCAAGATATACATTTAAAACACAAACCAGTGATAGGGTTGCCTGTGGAGGTCATTTATGCAGGTCATTGTCATCAAAGATATATTGTGCACTCATAAACTCAACAAAAGCATCATAGCTGTGTATCAGCACTCTGTAGCAAACTCGAACCAAACGTCGAACATTTAGATACCCATTACCCAACACCCCCACCCACATCGGATACACAAAAAAAGCACCAGGTGAATCCCATTTGAAATGTAACAGAAAGGAGAGAAGAAGAGGAGACAGAGAGAAAAAGAAGGGGAAACTTCCTGTGGGAGCTAGGCAACACTCCATAGGACAATACGAAACCAAGTGAGAGGAGGGTCTAAGGGAAGAGTTTAAAGACCTGTGCGGACTAATCCCCACTACATATATGAGAAAACACAAAGTTTGCGGGTCTAGTGGAAAGCGCAAACAGTACACACAGCATAGCAACAGGGAAAAGAGACAAACCAGGGAAGTCCTATTTAAGAGGACAGAATCCCATCACCCACCTAAGTGGCATGCTTCATCATCTGGGATCTCCTCTTGGCTGCAATCCTAGTGCAGCCAAGGAGCTACAACTCCTTTCTAGTGTTGGAGGAGCTCTCGGATGTTTTATTTAAAGGCATGAGACACACAAGTAAACGTGTGTCATTAGAAAGAGCCCCCAAGCATCCCGCTGCACTCACCTATCCATCGCTACCTCGGACTGACATCCGGTTGTCATGAGCGGTAGTCGACGGTGGTGTGCGTGGTGTTTTATTAGGTGCCTAATTAGTGCAAAAGCCGACCACCTGTCTCAGACCCCGCGGACTTTGTGTTTTGTCAACACTCCATAGGAGCCATCTATCCAATTTTGGAGCAGATAAGTCAATTCAGTTCCATATCGTATACTCATCTAGACATAACCGTAAAGGCCTAGAAGCTCTGTGTGCACAAGTTCAGTATTCGTAACTTGATTCAATCACTTTCAACGCTCAACTCTTAGCGATCCACCACTGTAGGACCACAATTAGACAATATATATATACAATCCAAGGAGTGTATATTTTAACTCATCATAATTCTCAATCAATTATTGCACATTAATTCAATCAATACAGTTCACAGACCAACTATTTCCAATTATTTTCCAATGTTGGAAAACTCTTTATTCATGAAAGTTCATTCAATTTTCAGATCCATCAAATTTCTTGAAAATGTTCATCATTGCCATTTTCTTCACAAATTTCCTGATAAATCCATAAATTTGTTTACAGTCATTAATTCTTAACAGCCAAGCCTACGTGTTTCGTCCTTACAAAGGACTTCATCAGGGCTGTGAAAAAAACAAAATGAACATACACTTATCCTCATGTTTTTCATTTCTTACATATCAATTATTAAACAAAAATATCAATATTCCATTACTCTCCAATTGGCCTGCCTATCTCCATTCTACCACATTATTTATTGACATATCAGGATGGCAACACCGCTACAGGAAAAGAATGATCACTATATCTTTTGATATGTATCCACATTATGTATACCACACATTCCTAAGGTTAAACAACTCAAAAAAGCTATTGAAATCTCCAAACCCAGTTATTCTAAAAATCCTCTGTTGATGATATTATGACTATATTTTGATCTGATTTGATTGAAGAAATGTCCTGGGGAATTTCCCTAAATTTCTATTCATGCATATGTTAAATAGTGTGTGTTACCTCTATTATTCTAGCTGATTTTGATGTTATTGATCCACTGATCACGGCTATTCAGTAATATATTTCACTTCCTGTATTGTAGTTCAAGATCCTGATTAAAAAAAGGAATTATTATTCAGTGGACAATCCTACCATAGTTGCCTATTTAGCCAAAATGAAGTCCATCTACATACTGATTAATTATGATATTCAACATCTGTAGCCTGGTAGTTGAGCCTTATTACTTGTTTGATGGTAGGTATGGTCCTCTAATAACTGATATTAGATATTTCTCTTCTTAGTATATTTAAAGTGATACTGTGATTCCTTGTGATCTTAACATACACTTGATACTTTCCACTTAATGGAAACTTTTGCATATGCCAATTTGTGTCCAGCCCCCGCTTTACTCTACAATAATAATCTCATTGCTCCTTATTTATTGCATCTGTCTGAATCAAAAAACACTTTAATACCTGTTAATCAAGTTGCTTGATATTATCATTCCATGGTTTGACGACTATTGTCTACTGCTTCTATTCATTCTAGTCTTCAATACCTGTTTAATCACAAAATTGTATTGTAAAAATGACCACTGTACTGTTTATGTCTGACTGAAACTATATAGAAACACCCACATACCCTTTACTTCTTTGGGTTAATTTCCATCATATTCCTCAAAATGTAACAACTAACTCGTTCATAGGTGATTCTGTATCTTGACATCAATATTTCTTCCAATGTTACTGCAATGTAAAGAAAACCCAATTCTAAGTCAGCAAACCCCTCCATTCCTTGCTAAATCCTATCTAAAACGCCTGTATATTTTTCTCACCGTTCAAAACGTGTTGTGCGTCCTTCCTCTCGACTGCCCATCAGCTCAATACCGCCATATTCCTTCTCGCCCGATTGCCAGTATTTCAACATAATATTAACCAATCCGATTCCTCTGTCTATTATACCATTACACCAATCCGGTTGATTCTACTATGCATATATCTATTAGGTGTCGCCTATCGGTTTCCTATGAGGTCCACTGTTGCTTTCCACCAATCACTATTGTCCATTTCGATACATCATTACTAAAAGTCCCAATCCTACTGCAACAATACGCTTATATTGTCTCCTGCTCCCTCTCTGGTCCACAGTATTTCAACCAATCACCTTCTGCTTTATACTCGCTGCCTGCCCCATTCTATGAAGTCTTCCTTTACATACTTATAGATAGGGTATAGTCAGCCTTTTACTCGACTCCTATTGGTGCATTTAATTACAACCACATACCGATTGGTCAAAACCCAATTTATCGTTTTACACCATTCTACTATTCCCCATGTTTGTGAAATCGCCGAAACTGCGATCCCTGTCTAGTATTTAGTCATTTTACATTAGAACCAGTCCGCTTCATCCTTACTCTTGTACGCTGCCCGATACAGTGATGTCTCACCGGTATTTTTTACTTTCCGCATGACATGATGTGTAACTTTCTATAGTCGAATCCTATTGCTGCATATAGTCTCTAACTTCTATCGATTGGTAAAAAAAACCTTTATCGATGTTATACACTCTTGCTCAAGACTCAATAGTATTTTACTTCCGTCGTGTAGTATATACTTATTTTTACTCTTTATTCAATGTCTATTTATTCAATGCCCATGTAATTCATTTTGATCGGTTCTAACAGGAATTTTAACATGCATCACGTATGTACACGCTAATAATCACAGTCAGCTTTATATTCCCATTAGTACAACTTACACCATTACGTATCTCTACCTCATAAGTGTCCTTCTCCAATAACAATCGGCATGGGTCTGTCAAGGGGCCTATATTTCAGCCACCCTCTGTCTATTTTATGTCCCGAGATGTGCCTGCAGCAGCCATGCGTTTCATCCCTTTATTACTTTGGTGGTAGGAACAGCGCCAAGTAGGTATGATCATTCTGCCATGCTTGGTGGATGTTGGGGACCAGGAGTCAGGCCGCCCAAGTTAACCGGGACCAGCCCTGCACACTTACTTATTCAGCACACCAGGTTGTCTGCAGAGGTTTGCATAGGTCTCGCTTCATCGTCGGCCTCCTCCAGCATTCCCCAGGAAATCGCAGCCAGCGAGGCAGTGTGTCAGGCCGAGCCGTGCTCTCCAGGCCCTGCCCTCAGTCTCACCCGAGACCCCTGTTGTCTCGGGGTCTCTGAAGGCTGCGCCAGGCCCGGGAACGCGTCGGCTCAGACTCGCTTTTGGGGGCACCGATCAGGTCCATGGGCAGCGCATCTCACAGCCCCTCGTACATGCCATCGGCGCCTGCTCAGCTCGGCTCTCTAGTCTAGTGATTATGGAGACATTCGATGGACCTACGTTGAGGACGGCTCCATTGTTTCGGAGTCAAGCGGCCATCTTGGTCGCTGGCTCAGCCACGCCCCCCTGAATCCCAATTTTAACCAACCTATCAAACATTTGACAGATATTTGTAATGCCATTAACAACTAGTAACAGCTGATAAACATAGAAGATAGACAGCCATCTCTCCGTTAGTACTACCTACAGACCCATGGATCCACATCAATCCCCTGTACTGGCAACCTTTGAAGTCTCCTGAATACACTCCGACACATTCCATATCAATACACCACATTGTTCCAGAATCATCCCAAAATCATTACTGCAGCCAACCAAGGTATTTTTCCTGACTCATGTTAGACTGTACTATATCTACACTCCTGAAAAAACACATCACAAACCTAGGATATCTTGTTAAGAACTGCAAATTAATATACTTTACATACCTAATCTTGCCTGTATATCCTTGCCCTCACAATGAAGTGGTAGCTGATCTTCAAGCTATGATATGTTTGTAGGACAATATTTCAGAGATGATTTTCAGGTAGAATAGACTCTCCACCATGATAGAGCAAGTGCCTTCACTCGTGCTCTCCAAAAAGAAACAGAAAGCCTCCTCTCCAAGCAAGAGCTAATCCATGTTTCTCACTCCAGATGATTGACCCCAGATAACACTCCCTTTTGCTTTGTTTACGCCCACTCCTTCTCCCACTTTCTCTGTATTCCTCTCTGTATTCCTTCCATTCACCCGATCTTTGTGCTGCGCTCCAGCACTTGCAGCTAGGTTCATACTAGACAAAGCCCTTTGCACACAAACATGCAGGCCTCATTCTAGATGCCATTTTGCAGCTGGTGAGTTATGAAGTCAGATTTTCCTCCACTTGCAGGGTATTTGGGGGCATATTATCAAGAAACAGCGTTAAGATTATCGCCGCTTTAGCGCCAGAAAACTGCCGCTAAAGCGGCGATAATGGGCTTGATAATATGCCCTTGAGAATTCCCATAGAAGCCCGTGTTCTGGTGTCTTGCATATTATCAAGTCCATTATCGCCGCTTTAGTGGCAGTTTTCTGCCGCTAAAGCGGTGATAATTTTAACGCCGTGCTTGATAATATGCCCCTTAGTTGGAACAGCCTACTCTCTTTTTATCCTTATGTTGGCAGCAAAACGCCAGACTCTGCTACTGCCTGCAGCCCGTAGCCTCTGTATATGAGCAATATTCAGTTCTCAAAATTAAATGAAAGGTCAGGATAGGTTAACAAAACAATTAAGGACATAGGTCTCTGCCTGAGATTGATCAGGAATCAAAGGAAGGAGCAAAGACTGCAAGTTCTATGGGTTGATGCTTTCTCAGGTGCCCTGTCTCATGTCAATCACGCGTAGACACTCTTATTTTATATGGAAGTGTTGAGAGAGACAGTCAAGCAGTAGTTGTGTAAGAACAGTCTGTCGTGATGCACATTTGTCTTTGAAGAGAGTGCAGCCGGTCATCCATATGTTAAAGGACTATACTGCATGTGTGGCACAATAAAGGCATAAGAATGTTTTCCACATTTGGAAAGTCGACAATGACTGAATCAGCAACAAGTGCGGCATTGGTATTAAGAGTGACTGACCCTAGTATCAGTGGGAATGCCACAGTATTCATGAACTCACTTTACCACAACTTATTTTGCCCACGGAACTGCCTTTATAAATCATCAGATTGTCTTCTCATGAGTCTACATATAACAACCTATGAAAAGGGATTGTTATCAAAAAAGAGGAAGCAGCATGTCTAACCCCAATCATTGCATTGACGGTCTTTCCAGTTCTACGTGAAGTAGAATGTGAGCTGTTTTCCTAATTGCTGGAAGAGATTATCAAATGTTCTCTCCAAATGTTCATAATTCAGAAATTGTGTGCGGTTATGTACCACTTCCATAAAAATCTGTCCTTGCTTCCCTCGAGTGAGCAGCACAAAGAACAGTGCTTGTGCCATCTCTCTATAACAGCGTTTATCTAACAAAGGAGTACAAAAAGTAGTAGTCTTGTCGCACTCGTTTACATTCTTTCACAGACCTCTGTGATTGAGCCCCAAAACATCTATAATGGGAATATTCAGGGAAAATTCAACTACTTACTGGCCTATTTACAAAGGAATTTATTAGTAGGAGAAAAGGTGCCATGGAGTACTCTTTTACTTGCCTTATGAATTGGGGCCAAAATATGCAACTCTTAATTAGTAAAAGTACAACCAGGGCACAGTCTTTTCTTAGTCATCTGGAGTACGATTCTGCCAAGAAACAATGTCACAGTTCATTCACAAAAGCTTTAATATATTTAAGCTGTCAGCTATTTTACAGTCCCAGTTATGAGGATATACACTGACTAGCTGCAAAGTCTCTGCCAACGCCGGAATGTTCTCTAGAAGTTTCTCCAAAGTCCAAACTTTTGTTATCTGTGCAAGACGATACATTTTCTCCTGATAACTGTATTTGCTTAACCAAATAGTTTGCTCTAGTGATGTGTGCAGGGGTCCAAAGTCGTGCACAGAAGCCCCTAGCTGACGCTCCTGGATGTCGGAGTGCTGAAATGCATAGGCTTGATTCCACCTCATGGCTTTTTAATTCACCACCAGAGACTCCCTTCCTCTCTATCTCTCTCGTGAAGATTCTTTTTCACCCCATCTTTCCCACTTTGTCATGGGTTTTCCATCTTTCGCTTCCTACTTCTTTCCCACATGTGTATTTTTTTCTCTCTTGCTCTGTTTTAAAGGAAAAACAAGTGCCGGTCACCAAAGATGAGTGCCAGTGGCCCCCTCTGCCACCACCGGCTCATATGAAGCACTGGTTGGCTCATTAGATACATTTGTCACAGGTAAGTCTCTAAATAGCACATTTCTAACCAGCACATGGGTTTACGTTGCTTAGATGCTTTAATGTAACAAATTTAGGGGCATATCAACAAGGGCTTTATCTCTGCTTTTTTGGCTTTAAAAGCCAAAAAAGCAGAGATAAAACTAGCACCCTATCAACAACAGGGTGCTAACATGCAAATTCGCATGTTAGCACCCTTTTACTCTACTCTTCCCCTTGCATCTCTAATGAGATGCAAAGGGGGCGTTCCAGAGTAAAATAATAGGAGAAATGTTGCTAAGCGACATTTCTCCTATTATCAAGAATATCGCTAACCCTGTTAGAGACAAAAAAAGCAGCGCTAACCTCGGTTAACGCTGCTTTTTTACGTCTGGTATTTTTCTGACTTAGCCATGATATCCTATGGAAGGAGGATATCATGGCTAAGTTTGTCTGTCCCTATCAACAAGCTAACGTGAGATTATCGCTGGGTTTCCAGCGATAATCTCACATTAGCCACTTAGCGTGAGGATTTTTATCGCTATTGAGATAAGCGTTGCTAATAGCACGCTATCTCAGCGATAAAAATCAACGCTAGCCGGCGATAATTATCCTAGCGCTAAGTGCGCTTAGCGATAATTATCGCCGGTTGTTGTTGATATGCCCCACAATTAGTTATATGACATTAGATCGCAAGGTGGGGTGTTGCAGAGGTGGTCACAGAAGTGGTGCCGTCTTGTGCTGGCCTTTCTCACTTCCATTTCCAGGATCAGATAATTTGCTCTGCAGTGGAGTGCATACAAGCCTTGCCAGTCATAGGAAAGTGCACCGTTATCATCCAAGTGGTATCCATAATCCAACCCACCAACACATTGGGGAAGGAAGTTTACTTGCACCTGATATTCTGGACACAGGCACAGAGAGCTCATTCAAGTCAGTAGTAAAGAGGTAAATCGAGGCATAAAGAGTATGCCGTTGGAGCGACCCATAACGCAATTGAGAGCTTTATCAGTCAAGGAGGTGGAGAAAGAAAGGCGTAAAACCAATCTGCACTAGGTACTGCAGATGATGGCTGAGAACACCGTCCTCTCGCCGTTACCAATGAGACATTAATCATTCATAGGGATTAAAGTCCATTACCAGCACAGTCCATGTGCCATCCGTAATCACCAAGTAGCCATCAAACTGCAGATCTGGTGCTTTCCAGGGATACTCTTGGTAAACCCCGAAAATTGTGAAAACCTCCATTGGTTCCCCCATGCGTAGTCACAAGGGGGTTGACAGCCTGGAGGCCTGACTGATGATCCCTAGGTACATCCAGGAGAGTTGCCTACTGAAAATTTCCCCATGTTAAATTCACACCAAAGGATTTGGCAGAAGAGAGCAAAATGTATGTTTCTTTCTTTTTTTATTATACATTGCTATACATATAGCAATATATATAGATATCTAGGGACACAGATCATTTGCAAATCCACCCACGGGGATCCGTGGAGCCAGGGGCAAAGCACGGCCCAAATTGGCTGGCTGCCATCTGAAAGGAGAGTTGCCATTTTATTTCTCCATTGGCTGGAGGGGGAGTAAAAGAGAGAAATAACATACGGGAACAGGATAGAGGTATCTTGACCCCATAGGACATATGAAGGGGTCTATGAGGGAGGGGGCACAGATCTGCAGATCCGTAGTGGCCCCAGTGTAAATTTGTGATGGATCCGCCGATCCGAAACCCAAGCGGAAAATAAGAAAATACACTCACTCACGCACCAACCTCCCGCCATGCACAGCCAAAGGCTGTACAGGACGTGGGGTTGGTGGCTTGTTGGGGGGGGTGGCCGAAGGGCCTGGCGGCAAGTATGCATATGCATATTGGTGTTGATTGGTTAGCATGTAACGTTACTGTACTAATATGTGTAGCTTGCATATGGCACAAAAAGTAGTCACTGTTTTTTTCTGTAAAATCCTGAGATTGAGAAATGAAAAGCTTTCACCCTCAAGGATATAAAAAATCTTTGACAAGAAAGAGTTTATAGTATCTAAGGAGGTCTACATTGGTGTAGATTCCTTCTGAGTAGTGGAATATAAACTTACCTAAGGGTTATTGCACCTGATAATTTGAGAATATGTGCACGATAGAAACTGTGGGGGCTGATTTATAAAGGCATTAATGATGATGGGAAGAAGTAGTACAAAAGTACTCTTACATGCCTTTGTGAATTGGCCCGGAAAAGTTCAACGCATTATTAGTTATAAGAACACCCCCACACCGCCAAAACCAACCTCCACAGAGGAATGAAGGCCGTCGCCGACTGGATGAGAAACAGCCGACTGAAGCTGAACTCGGACAAGATGGAGGTCCTCATCCTCGGTTCCACCCTCTCGGTCTAGGACGACTCCTGGTGGGCGACTGCACTAGGAGCACCCCCTACACCCACCGACCACGCACGCAACCTAGGGGTCATTCTCGACACCACCCTCTCCATGACGAAGCAGGTCAACGCAGTCTCCTCCTCCTGCTTCAACACCCTCCGCATGCTTCACAGGATCTTCAAGTGGATCCCCACCGAAACAAGAAGGACGGTCACCCAGGCCCTTGTCAGCAGTAGACTGGACTACGGAAACGCACTCAATGCAGGAGCCCCGGCCAAACTCCTAAAACGGCTCCAACGCATCCAGAACGCCTCCGCACGCTTGATCCTCGACATCCCTCGCCGCAGCCACATCACACCCCACTTGAGAGACCTGCACTGGCTCCCCATCAACAAGAGGATAACCTTCAAACTCCTCACCCAAGCACACAAGTCACTCCACAACACTGGACCAGCATACCTCAACAGCCGACTCAGCCTCTACACCCCCACCCGCCAGCTCCGCTCCACAGACCGAGCCCTCGCCACCGTCCCCCACATATGAAGAGTTACCGCCGTGGCAGATCATTCTCCCACCTCGCTGCCAAGACATGGTACTCCCTCCCCATCCGTCTGCGGTAGACCGAAAACCTTCTAACCTTCAGGAGACTTCTCGAGACCTAGGTCTTCGAAATATAGCAGCTTCCCCCCCACCAGCACCTTGAGACCCTCACGGGTATGTAGCGCGCTTTATAAATGCTATGATTGATGTGATTGATATTACAAAAAAGGCATACACTTTATGAAGTGTATATTAATATTGGCTGCATATTCCCTGAATATTCCCATTTTAATATTTTGAGGCCAATTCAAAAAGTCACGTAAAAGTACATAAAACATTAGTACAGAAATACAACTCTACATATTCCAAAATGCCATTACCAAGAAGCCCTGGTGTGTATTATTTTTGTTTTTATTAGTCTTACATTCAAGACTCGAGAAGTTTCAGTCACCATGTCTTGGACTATAATCAACACAAAAAGGTGGAATTTATGGAAAAAGTGCAGCATAGCAGTTTCAGAAGTCATCCCAGGATCCTTTCCTCGTCTGTTAGCATATGGAGATTATATTTCGTTGTTTGTAAAACTCAATTGTAATTGCAAATAAGACGGAAATGGCTGGGGCTCGTATCAATTGTATTAAGTTGAAGATAATACATTCTTAAGAAAAGCTACATTAGGACAGCTTTAATCATCACTAGGTCTCTATTAGGAATTAAGGGGCAAATTTACTTGGAAGTCATTCAATGCAGTGCAGCAATTAAAGTTGCTGCGATGCGTTGCATGAATGGTAGAGATCATGACAGCACCTTATCTACTAAGATATTGGCTATTGGAGATTTCTCTCTCCCTTAGCACCATTTCTACAAATGTTAATAGATAGGGATGTGTTTAAATCCATGGGTGGTTGTATAGGCATCATCAGAGGTGTAATATGTAGGTTGCAAAATAACAAAAACATTAGCGAATGTTCTGAAGGCTGCATGATAATTCCTGGAAAAGGATTGCTTATTTTGTTATATAGCAAGTGTTGCATTCATGGTAGAAATGAAGGAATGCATCTTGGTCTCTGATGATTTGGCATTAGGCACATGCCCCCCTGTGTCTGCTCAATAGCCGTTACAGAATCATTTGTGGATGAAGATGTAGTAGTAACTAGAAGGCATCACAAGGCTACTAAATAAACAACAGTGAGCTGTTCTTGACTAGTTCACTTTTGGTCCTGTTAGTCTCATTATGCCATCTTTTTGAATTCCCTCAGCAGTGCACTCTTGTTACTATGGTGTTTATTTTTTATGTTTATTGATGCCAGAAAGCATCCTTCTGAGATAATGGTAATTTCTAACATAATTGTTCTGTTATATTGATGCAGCCTTTTTGTTTGGATAGTAAAAGTATTTATTTGTGTAATAGTTTTTTCTTTTTTGTGTCAAAAATTACACTCATCCATAAACCTTCATTTAACTATTTGTTTTGGTTATTCACACATATTAATTCTGTGTCTTCATTTATTTCTAATCACTGTTTTCGCATGTTTGACACATTTTAAGAAGTGTTTTTTTGGGTAGTCCTTAACAGATTTATAACTTATATATTATAAGCCTACTTATCTTTTAGTAATATCATTCACAATTATAAAGCAAATCATTAATGCTACAAGGCAGATAGGGCAAGGTGTCAGTAAATCTGCCAGAAGTGCAAAACATTTATGTGGTTATGCCATGCAATCTTTAGTAAAACAACAATCCTATTTTTTGATTACATATATATGCATATGTTAAACCTAGTATAACATATATGTAAAATTAATATAATAATGAATTGCAGACACAAATTATGACTCCTATTGATCCTCTCATTATGAGTCTCCATAGCTTGAAGGTCAAACACAAAAAGATACTTTTGTGTGTCAAACTTTGGTAAAGTACTTGTGCTGCACCATTAATAATTTGAGCATTAATAAACATATGATTGCCATTTGTGAATGATCAAAACGTCAAACATTTTTTGTCAATTGTTTGGCTGTGCCTGTAAGTTAACAATCTATATTGTCCAGCATTAGCCTTTGTGGGAGTAACATCAGGTGCACCTAAAACATGTATCTTTCCCTACCCTAGTATGTGCAATTGCCAACTTTGCTGCCATATTTGGATCAGTCTGGTTCTATTCTTGTAACAGTTAGATACAGCATTTTGTAAAAATATTTAGTCAGTGCTAAGTAAATCTTTTTCCATACTTCTAAAAGGATGTGGCATATTCTCAAGAACGTGTGATAACTACTGCAAAATTAGCTTAACGCAACTCTTCACATCGCAGTCTATCGCGACAAAATAACACCGTGTTAACGTTGTATTCCCAAACTGGCGGCACCATTCGATAGTAGCAGGATAACACGCAAAATGACCGCCGAAAAATTAACATCACGGTGAAAAAATGCAAAACACGAACGCGAAAAAACCTGCCCCAAATCGCGATACAAAAATCAGTGACAACCAGCGACAGGCCTGCAATTCCCAAGGGTCATGCGGGAAAATGCACAATAAAAGCAACCAAAAAAACACTAAAACCAAATCAAACTGCGTAGCACCATGGATGCACCCGGACCGAGTGCAGAGGACAACCCGAACCCCACAAGCCCCACGGAGGACCAGCCTGGAACCCTGTGTTCGGGGGAGGGCAAGGAGAAGAGGAAGAGGAAGACGGGGTTCAGTCCGCAGGAAGACCGGGTCATCGTAACGGAAGTGATAGAACACTATCAACAACTGTTCGTCACATCCACTGTGTAATTGGCAACACAAATGGAAATATGGCAGTCCATCGTCACAAACGTGAATGCAGTCTGAGTGTCGAGGAGGTCAATGGAGGAGGTCAAGAGGCGCTGGCATGAAGTGCACAGCCAAACCAAACAGAAACTCGCTGCCAACAGGAAGGCAGCAAAGTCGACTGGAGGTGGGAGTCCTGCGCCACAGGAGGAGCTGGATGAGCTGGAGGAAATGGTGGCCACAGTCATCAGTGTGGAGAGGGAGGAAGGAGTTGGGGGTCTGGACACAGCTCAATATGACCTGACCCAACAGCAACAGGGTGAGTAACAACAAGAGACTGGGGGGACGTCGAGAGATGGGCACAATGGCACACATGCACAATCATGTGCAGCACACTGCACACCCACAATGAGTGTGCACACATAGAAACACCAAGTAGGCCCCCGTCCACAATGTGCACAAATGGGCCCCCCTCCATATCACCAATGCCACAACCTACCCATGTACATGTGCTGAATCCAGAAAAGCAGCAGCTCTGTGAGCCACACTGACAATGCATGTGACACTGCATGACAGATAGCATGGCTTCAGTCACAATACATGACATGGTGCACGAGACAACATTGAGGTGTCTGAGTGTGGACCACATCCGTAAAGGAGCAGGTCACACTCTGACACATCCATGTGCACCTACAACCCATGACATCAAAAACACATCTGCAGACAAACAATGCACAAGAGTACAAATATGTCAAAGAGCACAGATGAGCCAAGTCACAAACATCCCAGCACTCAAAAAGCACACAAGTCAAAGGCACACCGCCTCAAAGGGATAAGGGTCCGCCAAATCAGAGCTGCAGGGGCGACTCGCCAACAATGCAGCACACACACATAGCAATCACAGTACATCAACATTGACAAAAATTTGGTACAAAGTGCAACCCTTACACCACAGGACAGAGGACACAACTGGTGCTGCTCGTGCGTTGAAACTGGCCAATCACATCTGGCATTGCATGACACTGTGAGATGATAATGTACGAGTACAACCACACATTCTTCATGTAGTCGAAATGTCCACTGTCTCCCATCAAATAGCCAGCTTCACCAAAACAGTCACAATGTACATTGTCATGCAGTCTGAATGTAAACATCTACAATGCGTCAACATACATGCAACACACTGTTAACCTGCATCTCCCCCTTACATTGCAGGGGGACAATCAACACCTCCTGCAGAGCAGACCACACATCCCTTCAGTGATGATGAAGAGGACACCCTGCACATTTGCTCAGACACCCTCCAATGGCTCGTGGACAGCCTCCCCACCACACCTCCAGGAGCAGGGCAGCCCAGCTGCATCACGGTGACCCGACACTCTGCACAGACCACACAGCAGGAAGCACACACCACCACGGCTGGCTCCCAGGACCCCCATGACCAACACATGGAATTCCAACACCGTGTGTTAGGGTGCCGGGAGCAGATGGCTGATCAGCTGTGGTTGGGGTTCGACCTCATGGCAGCCAAACTCGATGCCATACGTGGGTGTCTGAGTCCCATCAGGGACCATTTACAGTCCCTAACGGACACTCACTGTCCGCACAATGCTCACCAACAATCCTTGGCTCACATCGCTGGGACCATTACTCGGATACAAAAACTGTCTAGTCAGACAGGCTCCAGCGATGACAGCACAGAGTTGGCACAGATGCGGAGGACAATAGAGACCATGGAGCCGATGCAGCCTGGAAGTATGGCTGCCATGGCTGAACACCAGCGAGATGTAGCTGGGATCTTCCATGCCTTGCAGATCCTCATCTTGCCACTGCTGCCACTGAGCCTGTACCAGATGACTGCTGCAGGAACCTCGACACACACATCTCCACTCCCTGACGTGTCAGTGGCGCACAGTGATGCAGCTCTATCACCTTCGCACCCTGATGTGTCAGTGGTACACAGTGATGCAGCCATAATACCCCCACGCACACCTGACACACCGGACACAGAAGATGTCTCAGAGGAGTAAGATGTGGAGGGTAATGACTGTGTGAGGAAGGCAGTAGTAACATCTGTCCCCGCCATATGGCTTGTCCCTGCCAGGTTCAGGCCTCTGCATCATGCCCTGGAACAACACCTCCCACTGTCCCCTGGAACACTCTGCGACATTCACCAGGACCCCGACATGGACTGCCATATCTGCTCTTGTACCAACGACACAGCAATCCGGCTGCGGACTGAACTCTTCCTCTTCAGATTAACTTTGCATTCCCCCAAGGACTATGGTTGGCCCACCACTGGGCAACCATGTTATGTGGGCTTGAAATGGCCATGTACTGCTCCAGCTCTGACACTCCCCAGAATGTGAATAAAACATTCCGAATCACACAGATGTGTCATGTCTATGTTCACTCACGTATAAAAGTTTGGATGAATGTAGGGACTTTGAGTGCACTAAAAGGTACACCCTGGTAAATGTCATCAATGCGCATGTTTGACCCTGACCTACATGGCTAATGAGATGACCGTGAAGGTTTGAACTAGCTATGGTCTCATTGCACTTGAACAACAATCTCGTTAGCCCCCAACGTAGCCCCACGTCCAGGTATTAGATAGGGCTCTATGTAGAAATGTCAAATTCGGTAGCAGTCCTGAAGTGGTGTCCCCCATCACATGTGACAACAGAACGTTTTGATGGATAACCTTGATCTACATGGCAAGAAGTTGGACACCTGTTCTGCTCGATTTTCCTGGCCTTCTTGTGTTAACAAGTGATTGAATGTGACTTCAGTCTCTTACCATTCAAGTCTAAGGGTTAGAGTAGTGAATGGAGCCTATTTACTAGGCACTTCGACCTGATTCTGTGCTCTTCCCAATAGATCAGGGCTTGCACACATAGCCTAGGGGATAGATTCGTTAGTATTAGGGATAACCTGTCCTGTAGTGAGGGTATTTCATGGAGCCGTGCTGAATTCAGGCCTGGTAGGCCTCAAACGGGAGAGACTCCATCTTTCTTTCTGCTCCGGCAGCTTGGGATTCTTCTAGGTCAAGAGTAATGTTTTAGTTATGAGGTGTTATTCGCTTGGAGAGAACCGGTTCAGGCCGGCCCTTATCGAAGGATTGTATTTTTCTTCATGCCGAAGACACTACATCAGGCCGGCCGGCTGGGAACGTGTCCTTGGTACGGGGAGGTACAAGAATTTGGTGGGCGGCAGGTTACGGGCCGGAATTTTCCATGAGGAAATGCACCTCTATATTAGTGAAAGTCGGAGACAGTTACACGTTCAGTCCGTAGGCGGCATCTAGCCGTTAGCAGTAAAGCTACTACTTATTCCAGGGAAGACAGACGCCATTTTGAAGGCGGAGAAGAACTGAGAGACAGATGCTTTCCTAACAGAATAGCCAGAGAGGAGAGAGTAGCCGATAAGGAAGAGGTCCCAGTGACTCGGAGAAGGGTGATTCCAGGCGAGCCGAGGCACAGACGAGAAGGGAGCCTAGATGACCACTGAGTGCAGGCTACATACTACCAAGGTGATGTTGACCCTTTCTTATTAGAGTGTACAACTTGATCTTTCACTTTTCTTTGCAGGTTATGTGTCATATCGTAATGTTATGTGATTGTGTATGCAATGAGTAATAAAGTATCCAGTTTGTAGTGAACCAACATGTGCTGCGTGTTCTTGTATAAGAGGGTAGCCTATTCTTCTAGTCAGCTGCGGCTACATGAACAGATGTTAACCCTGATCAGGTAAGTGGTAACTGAATAAGGGAAAGAGGAGCCCCTCACACCTGAGAACAGGCTATGCCCGAACTGGCAATCCTTGTGTGATCTGATGAATAGTGAGACTGATTCCCTCTTTGTATGTTATGGGGATCATAGGATGAACTGTCGTATGAGACTGCCGTCTAGGTAGAGAGGTCTGGATTCGTAGGGGATCGCGAGGCCGCCGATTGTGCTGATACTGTCGTATGGGCAGAGAGGTCTGGGTTCGTATGGGACCGCGAGGCCGCCACTTGTGATACTGTCGTATGGGCAGAGAGGTCTGGATTCGTAGGGGATCGCGAGGCCGCCGATTGTGCTGATACTGTCGTATGGGCAGAGAGGTCTGGGTTCGTATGGGACCGCGAGGCCGCCACTTGTGATACTGTCGTATGGGCAGAGAGGTCTGGATTCGTAGGGGATCGCGAGGCCGCCTATTGTGCTGATACTGTCGTATGGGCAGAGAGGTCTGGCTTCGTATGGGACCGCGAGGCCGCCACTTGTGATACTGTCGTATGAGCAGAGAGGTCTGGATTTGTAGGGGATCGCGAGGCCGCCGATTGTGCTGATACTGTCGTATGGGCAGAGAGGTCTGGGTTCGTATGGGACCGCGAGGCCGCCACTTGTGATACTGTCGTGTGGGCAGAAAGGTCTGGATTCGTAGGGGATCGCGAGGCCGCCGATTGTGCTGATACTGTCGTATGGGCAGAGAGGTCTGGGTTCATATGGGACCGCGAGGCCGCCACTTGTGATACTGTCGTATGGGCAGAGAGGTCTGGATCCGTATGGGATCGCGAGGCCGCCGATTGTGAGATCTTGGTATGCATAGTAGGAATCCCCTGTCCTTAGCCGATAGATATATGTGGTTGTAGGATTGTAAATAGGTTCTAGGGAGGGGGTAACGTTCTGGCTGGGTTAGTGAGGCTCTGATGAGCGAGTTCTATCTGATCCGAAAACCCAAGCAGAACATTTGGCGTCACGAACCGTTTACGAAACCTGTGTGCGTTGTGGTTGTATGGTGTTTGCCTTCGGCACGTGCGTGGTTTTGTTTGTATATTATTTGTATCTACCTGCGTGTAATTTTCTTTTCTCTTTCTTCTTTTTCTTTTTCTCTTTTTCTTTCTTTTCAAAAATGTTTTCTAGAAAGTCGAAATCCACTTTTAAGTTGCCCGTTGATATTCCCGGCTGGGATTCAACGCCTTATGAAGCCTTAGCCCGTGAGTGGGCTGATTCTACTGGTTTGAGTGAGAATTGGAATTCTTTTTTGAAGCTGGCGGAGCCGGCTAATGTGATTACTTGCTTACAGGAGGCGCCGGTATCTAAGGGTGATGAGCTTCCCGTTTTAGGGCGCAGAGGTTGGATTGTTCTGTCTGCGTACAGGATTCTCCATGAGAGGTTGTTGAAGTTGCAGAACTTGCATAAGGATTTGGAAGCGAACTTTGTTGAGATTCAGAATGCTCATACTTTGTTGCGGTGTCAAAATAAGTTGCTTGCTGATAAACTTGAGACGTACCAAACTATTGCCGAGAGGGCGGCTGTGCGAATTGCTCGTTATAAATACAAGAATCGGCGTGGTCGAGTTTCGACGCGGAAGGTGCGTCTGGTCGTGGCAAAAGCCGGACTAGATTGGAATCCTGATGAATGGGATGGTAATATCTGGAACTCGAGTGATTCTCCTTCCTCGGGTGAGGAGTCTGCCAAGCGCGAGTCCTCTCGCTCCGGCCGTGCTTGTAAATCTGCTTCTTGCGCCTCTGATGGTGCACCCCATGATTGCGCTCAACCTTCGAGCGGGGTCGATGCTTCTTCCACTGATTGTTCCTCTACGTGTACTGGTCGAGCTCCTTGTGATGCTCATCCTGCGGTCTCGGCGCATCCAGTTTTTCGACGGAAGGTGCAGCAGGCTCCCGGTGCTCCGAATGGTATTGCTTTAGACTCTTTGGAGGATTTTACTCAACAAGAAATTAGTGATATTTTGCAGCGATTTCGGCAGCGAGTTGGTGAGCCCTTGCTCACATGGATGGTGCGCCTTTATGAACTGGGCGCTGCTGGCATTATGTTGGATGCTGGCGATTGTTTGAAGTTTTGTTCCTTGAGTTCGGATTCTACTGTACAGGATCATTTTCGTAACTTTAATGGTGGTGGTCAAATTTCTTTGCTTCAATTGGCGACTGAGGGTTGTAATCAAAAATATCCTACTGAGTCTGACTGGCCTGTGAATGACAAACCGTGGTATACTTTGCGCGATGCTGCGCAACGTCTCAAAGAGCAGGTGATGAAAACGGCAATTTTTCTGAATACTGCTGACCGGTTGCTTGATGCTTTCTTGATATCTTCTGTGCGGAATCGTATTATTCGTTCTTCCCCTGTTGCTTATAAGCAAGTCATGATGACTTTATTGATTAATCAGACTGGTAACATGTTATCTGTGGTGCTGGAATTGGTACGCCAACTCGGTGAGTTGGGTGAGTGGTTTAAACCTGAACGGCAGTCCCGGCCTGACACTCGTACTCCTGGTGAAAATAAATTTACTAGACGTGATATGTTTTTTGCTCTTATGGCCGATGGTGTGCGGAAGGAAGACATTGATGGTGAGACTACTTCTCGTTTGTGGGAAATGTTTCGCAAACGTGGCTTGGATCGAAAGGAGGGTGCCCGGCGTGTTCGGACAACTGAGTGTGATCGTGGTTTTTCTGACGGTAGCGGTGATGACGACCGCCGTGGGCGCTCTGATCGTCGTGATGATCGACGTTATGTGCGTGATTTGTCCCCCCGTCGTGAGAGAGATAGGGAGAGAGAGGGGGAAAGAGAGAGGGGGAGAGATGATTATGTTAACAGCAGACGTAGAGATGATAGGGATCAATCCCCTGAGTTGAGAAGGAGAGAGGATCGACACATATTGGCCGATCGAAACTCGCAGTACAATGCAGGGAACAGTAATCCATTTCGTAATGGAGATGGATATGAACAGGAGGTATCGATACCTAGGAACCGTGAGAGTCTTTATCCTGATTTATCCTGGTACACAGAACACAATAAAAAGGACTAGGAAATAGGTCAAGCTCCAGTACACAGATGGGCTCACAGAGATAATAGACCCTATGTAGATATTGATATTTATTGGAGACATCGTAATATCCAAAGGGCCCGAGCATTGGTAGATACAGGAGCGGAGGCCACTCTTATTCATGGAAAATCAAAGAAGTTTAAAGGTCAGCCTTTTACAATTACCGGATTAGGTGGAAAGGAAACTCCCGCAGTTCAAACCTTACTTGAAATGAGAATAGGTAGAATTCCTAGAAAAGAATACTCTGTATTAGTGGTGCCACTCTTAGAATTCATAATTTGAATTGATATTTTGAAAGGAATGACTTTGCACTTAGATGATGGATGTTACCAATTTGGAACTAAACATTATATATCGTCCAGGCCTGTACGGGTTGGTCGTTTAAGAATGCCCCCCATAAAAGTTCCCCAGGCGACAAAAGTGGTTCGTCAGAAGCAGTATCGTATTCCAGGTGGTCATGAAGAGATTAGTACCACTATTCAGGAGTTGGTGGATGCAGGAGTTATAACCCCAGTTACTTCTGCTTGGAATAATCCTGTTTGGCCTGTACGTAAGAGTGATAATTCTTGGCGCATGACTGTTGATTTTCGAGAATTGAATAGACACACACCCTCTTTGACTGTTGCAGTACCGGATGTTATTACCCTAATTGAAAGAATCCAGAAACATCCAGGTACATGGTATGCGTCCATTGATATTGCTAATGCTTTCTTTTCGATTCCGATTGCCCCTGAGTGTCAGGAACAATTCAGTTTTACGTGGAACGGGCGTCAGATGACGTTTAGAAGTCTTCCTCAGGGCTATGTGCATAGTCCTACGATATGTCACCGGCTGGTGGCAGAGCATCTGGCTGAGGTACCAGTTCATCCACAAATTCAGATATGTCACTATATTGATGATATTTCGATCCAAGGTGAATCACAAGAGGAAGTTCAGACCCAATTAGATAGAGTCATTGAGTGCTTACGTGAGAAAGGTTGGGAAATCAACCCGGATAAATTACAAGGTCCGTCCCAGGCTGTGAAATTTTTGGGTATTAATTGGCATGAAGGGCACCAAGAAGTGATCCCTCAGGTTAAACAGAAAATTCTTGATTTTGCAGTTCCGAGAAATAGGAAAGAAGCCCAAAGCTTCATTGGTTTGTTTGGATTTTGGCGCCAGCATATTCCTCATTTGAGTCAAATATTGGCCCCTTTGTACCAGGTCACTCGTAAAAAGAATGCATTTGAATGGGGTAAACCACAGCGAGATGCGTTCAGTCTGGCAAAAGAAGCAATTCAGCATGCTCTGGATTTATGGCCTGTATGTGATGGTGATGTGGATTTGAATGTGTCTGTACAAGGCCTTTATGCGAATTGGAGTTTGTGGCAGAAACAAGGCAAGAGTAGAGTACCGTTAGGTTTCTGGACCAAGAAGTTACCTGATGCTGGTGAGCGTTATACACCTTTTGAGAAACAGTTACTTGCATGTTATTGGGCTCTGGTGGATACCGAGCAATTGACTTTGGGACATGATATAGTTTTGCGACCTGAAATTCCTATCATGCAGTGGGTTATGAGTTCGCCGAAAACTCACCGGATTGGACACGCTCAAGAGGCGAGTGTGATTAAATGGAAATGGTATATACAAGACAGGGCACGTGTGGGACAAAAAGGAGTTGCATCTTTGCATGAGCAGGTGGCACGGGCGCCATCAACTGAAACTGAGAGTGAATGTTCCGTACCTTTAGTACAGGAGTCTCCTGTTAAGTGGGGTAAACCTTTTGATGATTTGTCCGCAGAGGACAGAAACCATGTCTGGTTTACGGATGGTTCAGCAAGGTTCATAGGGACGAAACGGCATTGGAAGGCAGTGTCCTATAATCCGATCACACAAAAATTGCTGAGTACAACTGGTGAGGGTAAGAGCAGTCAATTTGCTGAACTCTATGCTGTTTATCAAGTTCTGAAACAAGAGTTACCTGGCACATGTCATATTTTTACCGATTCTTGGTCTACTGCCAATGGACTGGCAGTTTGGTTACCGACTTGGCATTCCCATAATTGGAAAATCCATTCTAAAGAATTGTGGGGAAAAGAATTATGGCAGGAGATTTGGGAAATGCTCCCACAGAGTACTGTTACAATCTTCCATGTGGATGCTCATACCCCGATAGACTCTCTTGACAAATTCTTTCATAACATTGCAGATGAGAAATCCAAAATTGCTGAGGCAGTGGTGGACACGCAAGATTCTGATATTGCGGGATTGGCGAAATGGGCCCACCAGAAAGCAGGACACTTTGGAGAAAAAGCCACTAGCAGGTGGGCTGCTGATCGAGGAATTTATATTCCCTTAGATTTAATTAAAAATGTTATTCTACATTGTCCCATTTGTCAGCATATCAGGCAGCGCAAAGTGCCCCAAATTGTTAAAGGTCATTTACATCGCGGGAAATTGCCCGCTCAAATTTGGCAGATTGATTACATTGGTCCACTTCCTATGAGTAGGAATTGTCAATATGTTTGCACCATTGTTGATACATACAGTGGCCTATTGGTGGCCCTTCCCTGTAAGCAAGCTACCCAATTGAATACTATTAAATCATTGGAATTGATTATGATGTATTATGGTGTGCCATTCCAAATTCAATCTGATAATGCATCCCATTTTCGTGGAAGATTGGTACAGGAATTCTGTGTGGAAAACAATATTGAATGGGTGTTTCATATACCATATTATCCACAGGCCTCGGGTCTTGTGGAGAGGTTGAATGGTCTGCTAAAAGACCAACTGCGCAAATTAACAGATGACAAGTATAAGAATTGGCGAGATTTTTTGCCTCAAGCGCTATTGATTTTGAATAACCGTCCTTTTCTAAATGCTGAATCCCCACTTATGCGTTTGTTTCCTCCGAATGTTGATGCAAAGCCTAATGAGATCAGAGAGACTGTGATGTACTGGGAGATTACTCCCGGAGCTTTAGCTCCATGCAGAGCGACCCCAGGGTCGGCAGGTTTAGACTTGCATGCCATGGATGACACCATTATTAACCCTGGGCGAGACACTACGCTTCGCCCACGTAGTGTACGTAGCGCTGCCTGCTTCGCAGTTTTCGAAGTAGGCGAAGCAGGCTAGCGCTACGCACACCCAGGGCGAAGCGTAGCTGCCTGCCGCTGCCACCCGCCTCCCGCCCGCCCTCCTTTTAAATCAAACCCCCGCAATTTCAATAAATATTAAATTAAATAAACTTACCTGAAACGCGGCGTCTCCGGGGCTCCCTCTTCCATTTCAAACTTCTTCTGACTAATGCGCATGCGCGGACGCCCGCGCATGCGCATTTCTTGCAAGAAATGCGCATGCGCGGGCTTCCGCGCATGCGCATTTGTCAGAAGAAGTTTGAAATGGAAGAGGGAGCCCCGGAGACGCCGCGTTTCAGGTAAGTTTATTTAATTTAATATTTATTGAAATTGCGGGGGTTTGATTTAAAAGGAGGGCGGGCGGGAGGCGGGTGGCGCATGGTGGGGCTACGCGAAGCACGTAGTGTGCGTAGATTTGGGCACACTACGTGCTGCTTCACGTAGCCCCACTACGCCCACTACGCCCACCCTTACCCATTATAAAAAGTAAAGATCGAGTCATCATTGAAACAGGTGTTGGTGTTCAGATACCACCTGGAAATTTCGGATTAATTGCCCCTAGATCGGGGCTGGCTGTAAAAGGTATTCAGGTGCTTGGAGGAATCATTGATAGTGATTATCAGGGAGAGATTAAGGTGCTCCTGCTGAATAGCAGTGAGGTTGACTTACTGATACATAAAACTGACCGAGTGGCTCAATTGCTAATAATGCCTGTCTTCAGTGGTGAGATGGTAAAAGGCACTGCCCCAACGTTGCTAACTGTACGAGGCCAGAAAGGTTTTGGCTCCACAGATAATCCTGGGGCCAGAGTTTGGGTGCAGTCGCCTAAGAATCCCCCTGAACAAGCAGAGGTCATTGCAACCGGTCAAGATAATACCATTTTAGTTATGAGACCAGGGAAAGATAGCTGGGAAGCAGTCCCGGCTGACAAATGTTACTTACGAGAATGAATAATGCCTGTATTTGATTCTCTTTCAGATCATTCTTTGGACTGTTGCTGCAGGATGTGTCGGCGTTGGACTGTTTTTGGGCTGCTACGACGAGAGAGGAGGGATCCCATCAACCCGGGATGAGTTGAGAACCCGAGTGTTGCGTTCCTTCGCTGCGTGGGATTCGTCGTCGAACTTTTGGACTTCACTAGCGAAACGGGTGACTAGCGCCCCTCATTTCTGCTTGACACCGATGAGATCAGTGAATGACATTTTGGCAACTTGTTTGGTTGCTGTCCCTGCTTCGTTGGAGACTCTGACTCATATTTTCAATATATCAACCGCTCGCCCCAATATTCTTCTGGGCGATTTCGCTACCCATCAGTATTGCCCCTTGTGTACTGAATTGTCAGACCCGATACCCCCCATCCAGTCCCAAATAGTTACCTGTAATATCACACAAGGTGATTTGTGTTTTTTCCTTACGTGTAATCCTAGTGCAATTTCGGAATGTATGCGTTTAAAATTGAAAGGTGCCACCTCATTCACCACTCATGAACGAACTTTGTGCCTTCAAAGGACACCGAAAATATGTACTTCTGTTCAGAATAACATGACTTGCAAGAGTATGGTAGTTGCCCCCAGTTATTATCGCACGATGTTACTACCTGCCGGATGGCTTTTCTCATGTGGTAATACTTCCTGGCCATATATTCCCGCAAATATTTCTGGAGGCCCTTGTGCCATTACTAGACTAAGCTTGCTCATGTTTTCATCACATCCGAATGCCAACTCTCGTGTGATTCGAGATACAGTGAGGTTACAGGAGGATTGTGACTCATCTTTGCATTTATATTCTAAGTCCGAATACCTTAGCCTGGCTATTTCAATTATTGGTGTTCCTGCTTTGTCAGTTTATAATGCAAAATCTATTGAGAAAATGGCCTGCTGGATGGTGAAATCCATTAATAATACTTCTACAGTCCTGTCGGACATGCTATTAGACGCCCAGGGTGAACGAAGGGCTATCTTGCAAAATCGAGCGGCCATTGATTATCTTTTGCTTAAACATGGACACGATTGTTCTGATTTTGAGGGTCTTTGTTGTTTTAACTTGTCTGATCATACACAATCCATTCGAGCTCACATTAATAAGCTACATGACTTAACAGAAGAAGTTAGAAAACACATTGACCAGGGCTGGTTTGACTGGCTCTTTAATTGGTTACCTGATTTACATATGTTACGTCAAATATTAGGAGGTATTCTGATTACTATCGGCATTTTGATTTCCATCTGTTGCTTTATTCAGTGTATTCCTTCACTACTTCAATTCTGCACACCTGGTAATAGACATAGATCAGTTAGTTTTGTTTCATATTATTCTTCCACAGATGTTAGTTCTGTTTAATGAATGTATAATAGACTGAAGTCAAGGGTGAAATGTTCTGCTCGATTTTCCTGGCCTTCTTGTGTTAACAAGTGATTGAATGTGACTTCAGTCTCTTACCATTCAAGTCTAAGGGTTAGAGTAGTGAATGGAGCCTATTTACTAGGCACTTCGACATGATTCTGTGCTCTTCCCCATAGATCAGGGCTTGCACACATAGCCTAGGGGATAGATTCGTTAGTATTAGGGATAACCTGTCCTGTAGTGAGGGTATTTCATGGAGCCGTGCTGAATTCAGGCCTGGTAGGCCTCAAACGGGAGAGACTCCATCTTTCTTTCTGCTCCGGCAGCTTGGGATTCTTCTAGGTCAAGAGTAATGTTTTAGTTATGAGGTGTTATTCGCTTGGAGAGAACCGGTTCAGGCCGGCCCTTATCGAAGGATTGTATTTTTCTTCATGCCGAAGACACTACATCAGGCCGGCCGGCTGGGAACGTGTCCTTGGTATGGGGAGGTACAAGAATTTGGTGGGCGGCAGGTTACGGGCCGGAATTTTCCATGAGGAAATGCACCTCTATATTAGTGAAAGTCGGAGACAGTTACACGTTCAGTCCGTAGGCGGCATCTAGCCGTTAGCAGTAAAGCTACTACTTATTCCAGGGAAGACAGACGCCATCTTGAAGGCGGAGAAGAACTGAGAGACAGATGCTTTCCTAACAGAATAGCCAGAGAGGAGAGAGTAGCCGATAAGGAAGAGGTCCCAGTGACTCGGAGAAGGGTGATTCCAGGCGAGCCGAGGCACAGACGAGAAGGGAGCCTAGATGACCACTGAGTGCAGGCTACATACTACCAAGGTGATGTCGACCCTTTCTTATTAGAGTGTACAACTTGATCTTTCACTTTTCTTTGCAGGTTATGTGTCATATCGTAATGTTATGTGATTGTGTATGCAATGAGTAATAAAGTATCCAGTTTGTAGTGAACCAACATGTGCTGCGTGTTCTTGTATAAGAGGGTAGCCTATTCTTCTAGTCAGCTGCGGCTACATGAACAGATGTTAACCCTGATCAGGTAAGTGGTAACTGAATAAGGGAAAGAGGAGCCCCTCACACCTGAGAACAGGCTATGCCCGAACTGGCAATCCTTGTGTGATCTGATGAATAGTGAGACTGATTCCCTCTTTGTATGTTATGGTGATCATAGGATGAACTGTCGTATGAGACTGCCGTCTAGGTAGAGAGGTCTGGATTCGTAGGGGATCGCGAGGCCGCCGATTGTGCTGATACTGTCGTATGGGCAGAGAGGTCTGGGTTCGTATGGGACCGCGAGGCCGCCACTTGTGATACTGTCGTATGGGCAGAGAGGTCTGGATTCGTAGGGGATCGCGAGGCCGCCGATTGTGCTGATACTGTCGTATGGGCAGAGAGGTCTGGGTTCGTATGGGACCGCGAGGCCGCCACTTGTGATACTGTCGTATGGGCAGAGAGGTCTGGATTCGTAGGGGATCGCGAGGCCGCCGATTGTGCTGATACTGTCGTATGGGCAGAGAGGTCTGGGTTCGTATGGGACCGCGAGGCCGCCACTTGTGATACTGTCGTATGGGCAGAGAGGTCTGGATTCGTAGGGGATCGCGAGGCCGCCGATTGTGCTGATACTGTCGTATGGGCAGAGAGGTCTGGGTTCGTATGGGACCGCGAGGCCGCCACTTGTGATACTGTCGTGTGGGCAGAAAGGTCTGGATTCGTAGGGGATCGCGAGGCCGCCGATTGTGCTGATACTGTCGTATGGGCAGAGAGGTCTGGGTTCGTATGGGACCGCGAGGCCGCCACTTGTGATACTGTCGTATGGGCAGAGAGGTCTGGATCCGTATGGGATCGCGAGGCCGCCGATTGTGAGATCTTGGTATGCATAGTAGGAATCCCCTGTCCTTAGCCGATAGATGTATGTGGTTGTAGGATTGTAAATAGGTTCTAGGGAGGGGGTAACGTTCTGGCTGGGTTAGTGAGGCTCTGATGAGCGAGTTCTATCTGATCCGAAAACCCAAGCAGAACAACACCATACTCACATTACTGGAAACACGTAAGGGCACAGGTCTGCCAGCAACTGTCCCAACCACATTGTTTGGCTCACAGAGGTGGAGCTGTCAATAGGGACTCACCCCCAAATTACAAGCGTCAGTCAATCCCTTCCTGTGTACGGACAATGCACATGGAGGCACACGATTTGTCATTATAATCAACACTCATCACAGTTGTACACTAGTGAAGTTGCGTAGACTTTATTAGCATGTGCGTATCATTACGGGCAAGGCAAGGGCCACAACATGCAGACCATTGTTTAAGACACTTACAGGCAGCTTACGAACATGTTGAGGTGCAAAAAATGGGGTGGCAAAAAGTGAACACAAATCATTACGGATGTCAACGGTCTCAGCCCACCTTGCCTTGCTGGACGAGTCATGTTATGTTTGGCATCTGCTCATTGGCCCGTGTCAGGGGACACGACTCACAGCCCATGGGATATACATTGTGCTGTACCACCGTACTGCTGCACAGACTGTGTGCTCTGCTAAGAGTGAGCAGGAGAAAGGGCCCTACAAGGTCACATGTCACATGTCATACTACATTGCCAGGTGTGTACTCTCCCCCCAGCAGATTCTCCGATTTTCAAATGTTGCAAAACAACGCTATGCAGCTCCGCCCATGGAACTGCATCACCTTGCACAGGTGTGTGTACGCGTAGGTCCACACACATGCATTCTGAGTCCAGGCTAAGGCAGACATGTCCACGGTTGTGGTGGGATATGTGACCATTCCTCCAAGATGCTACAAGGTGGGGGGACCTGTGCTGTGGGTGACAATCAGTTGTGGCTGCAGGAACGTAGTTACTCTTCCATGAATGCGAGCGCAGCCTCATGGGCAATCTGTTCCAAGAGTACATCGTTGTTGAGTTCAAGGAACACGAGGGCGAGCCAATCTATTAACTGGTCCTGGCAGCTGTGCTCCATCCACGCTGTTTCACCAATCCACAACACAGCCCAATAGGGGAGCGCCTCGATGTGGTCACTGCACATGAGGAGTTGTGCAATCTTCCATGGCCAACTGCCTGCACATACGCCAAATATCAAGGCATCCAATGCACGGATATCACGGTTACACTCCTGTTTGTGGGCCAACAGGGGGCGCACACACAAGTCATAATCCAGTTCAGCTACCATTGTGTTGGATAAGCAGACATCCATGGGTCACTCGAATGTCCATGATCGACAGTGGAAGCAGGGCTGGACGCAGGTGACGTACCTCAAGACGGAAACTCATACAGTAACTGATGCGCAAAACTGCCAGTGATCCCAACAGATGCAGCATTCATGTATGGTACAGTTCCACGTGACAGGGGTTGTCCATGTGTCCTGGATTGCCAGCCATTGCCTTTGTTGGTCTCGTAGCACCCAACTCTCTTCTGACAGGCGGTAGTTATGTGGATGATATGCCACTGCTCGGAGCAATGAGTCGTACTTCTGTCCAACGTTTGGACGTATGGGTTGTTTTTTACTTATTTGTCAGGGGCATCCCATGCAGGTGTACCTCATGCAGGGACATGTGTGTGTGTGGGGTGTGGACACGTTGATCTTTCATTTGCGCAGTTCATGGTGTGGGAGTCGTCAAGATCTAGTATGGTATCTCTCACAGGTAGTGCCAGCCGCAGTCAAGACCAAGGTCGGATGTTCAGATGTCCTTCTGCCTTGTCTATTAAGACAAAGGAGCTTTCATACCTACTGTTAGTCTGACTACTGCTTGCATTTTTGAAATGTGATGTGGCCTTCGCGTTGCAATTGATGCCAGGCCTTTGAATTAGTGTGCACCAATAGCGATACACACACAACAGTTGGCATGTATGAGCCAAGAGCCCGATTGGCCTTGCGCTCCTTGTACAATCTCTCTCTTTTTCTCTCCTCCTCTCTCTTTCTCTCTCTCTATTTCTCTCTCTCTCTTTCTCTCTCTCTCTTTCGCTCTCTCTCTCCCTCTCCCTATCTTTCTCTCACTCTCTCTCGATCTATATCTCTATCTCTTTAGTTCGCTCTCTCTGTCCTTTGATGAGTGCATTACTCACCTTCTTATCTAGAATTTTGTTTTGCAGGCTGTGACTTACAGATTGTCCTGAGAGGACCTGCCATGACTCTTCAAAATAGTTGTTTTGGGGGGCGTGGCCAAGATGGCGGGGTGAGCGGACGCTTCCTCCCGTAGCTCCTCCGGCCCGGCCAAGCTTGAGCCCTTTTCTTATGCTTTTCTCCCCCCGCTGAGGCTCAGCGTGGAAGAGGAGCGTGGCAGAGCACCTGGTGCGCACGTTGTTGCCGTTTTGGTTCTGATCGCCTCGGGGGAAGCCCCCAAAAAGTCCGATCGAGCTCGAGGAGCGAAGGAGGGCCTGAGAGGCGGAGCGCATCGGAGTGCTGTCCGGGAGCCTCGGCTGGGCCTGGTGCTGAAAGTTGCGATCTGGAGGGAATCTGGCCCGTCGCTCGATGGAGGGTGAAGGAGCCCTGCGGGAGGGGACCCGACGGTGTGGAAGACTTAGGACGGGTGCTTTGGCACTCGGACCTGTGTCGGCGACACTTCGCACTGTGTAGGCCCCTGTCCCTTGGCCGAAGTACGGCGGACTCTCTGTTGGGGTCGGACCATCTGGGCCCCTGCGTGTGACAGACTGAAACCGGCGGTGGAACCTATTTGATTGCTGTGCGTTTTGGGGGCCCCGGTGGTGTCGTCGGGCCTGGTCGCTCTGCCCTGCCTCGCCCTGCCGCCATCTTGTCCCCGTGGGATCAGTGGTGTTGGCCTTCGCCGGAGCCCTTGCTGGCGGATGTATGTGACCGCCGCTGCTGCCGGGCTGACTTTTTGGGGGATGTGCTGATGAGGAGCCCCCCACTGTAGCTTCCATTCCTGTCTCGGATGGGCACCCGCGGCTGGCGGTGACCGGGCTGGACCGCCATTTTGTCACCTGTGACGCAGCGACCCTGCTTGTTGGGGGACAACCACGTCGAGTGCTTGCCAGCAGCTGGGCATCCCTGGGGCGGCTGGACCAGTGCCCGACCGTAGCGCTTGCGATGTCTGGAAGAGGAGGCTCGAAGAAGGGGGACCGCACCCTGCCGGACATGCTTGGCAGGGCCCAGCAACTGCGGGACAGAACACAGCCTTCGCCGGGGACCTCCCAGGCCTCAGCGGACGTGACTGGGGGGGAACCACCCGTCACGAGGACCTTTATGGAGGAACTGTTTAGCTCCCTCAGGGAGGACTTCCAGACACTGAAGCGGGAGGTGGCCAGCGAGGTCCGGGAAGTGCGCAGGGAAGTGGAGGGCCTTGGCGAGCGCGTTGAAACGGTGGAGACGGAGGCCCAACGCCGGGAGGAGGAGATAGTCCACCTTCAACAGGACGTTCTCCGCCTCCGGGAGCAGTGTGTTGAGCTCCAGGCCCACTCCGAGGACCTTGAGAACAGATCACGGAGGAACAACATTCGAGTGCGTGGTGTGCCGACTGCAGACGAGGGGTCCGATCTGGGGAGCTACCTGCGGGACCTGTTCCGAGAGATCCTGGGGGAAGCTGCGGACTTCCCCATTCGCATTGATAGGGCACATAGGGTTGGCCGGCAGCGCCAATCATCGGCACCTCCACCGGACATTCTGGCCTTCCTGCCCGATTTCCCGCTGAAGGAACGCATCATGACTGAGGCCCGCAGGAAACAGCCCCTGACTTTCCGGGAACGGCCGGTGGCGCTTTACCAGGACCTCTCCGCCATCACGCTGCAGAAACGCAGGTCCTTCAGGATTGCCACTGACTTTTTGCGAGAACACGAGACGCCGTACTCTTGGGGTCATCCCTTCCGCCTGATCTTTCGATGGAACGGGGTGCTACACCAGCTACGCTCCTTGCAGGACATTTGTGGAGTCTTGGGGCTTACGGCGGCGGAGGAGGAAGGAGCTACACCGTCGTGGAGGGCCTCGGAGAGACGGAGCTGGCGGAGGTCGGCGAGGCGATGATCAGCGGCCAGCGCAGGGCGTCCTGATTCCCCTACCATCAGGGCGGACATGGCCGACGCTTTGAGGGCGGCGGCCAGGGACTCGGCCGGCTCCACCGGCGTGGCCTTGACGGCCTAATACTCACTCCGGGGGGAGATGCCTTTAGCTTCTTTAAATGCTGGGTGCGGGGCGGGGGGGTTGGGGGGGAGCGGCTGGAGGTGAGTGGCTGGACGTCCACTTCGTTCCTTTCTACGGACTTGCCCGTTTTGGGGCTTGACTGGGACAATGGGGTGTTTGAGTTTGCGTTTGGCTAGTTGCCAGGGTTGTGTTTTGGGGGGGTGTAGGGGTTGTTCTGGGGTTGGGGAGGTCCCGTCCGATGTTGTCCATGCCCACGCTTGGTATGTTATGGCTTGTCCTGTGCGGCTGCCCCGCGCGCCCCACCCGCTGATCCCCTGCCCATTGCACGGCGCTCCCGATCCCCGAGAGGAATGTCGGCCCTAAAGGTAGTGACCCTTAATGTTCAGGGTCTGAATAACCCCGTGAAGCGCAGAGCGATCTTATCTTTGCTGGAGGGGACGCAGGCGGACATTTGCCTTTTACAGGAGACCCACTTATTGTCCCGGGATTGCCATAGGCTGCGCTCTGCTAAGTTCCCTACCCAGTTCTTCTCCTCGGCAGCGAACAAGACGGCGGGGGTAGCCATTCTTCTAGCGAGCTCCTTTAGGGGGGAGGTTTTGTATAAATGTGCTGAACAGAAGGGGAGGCTTCTTGCGTATCGCATGCGCTTAGGGGGCATAGCGTTTACGGTCGGCTCCGTTTATAGCCCAAACGACCACCAAGAGCGTTTCCTAGACTCCGTGTTGGTGGATGTCACTGCTTCCCCCGACCGCCACGTCATTTTGGGGGGAGACCTTAATATTGTCTTCGATTCTGTGATGGACAGATCGGCGCAGCGCTTTCCGCAGACGGGGGAACTGTCCCAGGCTGTGAAGGCCCGGATTGCGGAAATGGACTTACACGACCTTTGGCGTTCCATGCACCCCACGGATAGGGACTACTCTTACTTTTCACACGCACATCGAACCTACTCACGGCTGGACTACCTTCTGGTGAGTGGACCGATGCATGCCGCTGCCACGGCGGCGGACATCGGGGTCCTGACCTTGTCTGACCATTCACCAGTCACCGGCGTTTTCCAGTGGCCGGCGGCCTCCCCCTCTCGGGGGGTGTGGCGCCTCCGGGATACCCTTTTACACAAAAAGTCTGTCGTGCAGCGTATTGGGGAGGTCATACAGGACTACCTAACTCACAACAGCAACACCGACACTTCGCAGGCGACACAGTGTGCGGCACTGAAGGCAGTCCTCCGGGGGGAATTTATCTCTATCTCCGCAGCCGAAAATAGGGAGCGGCAACGGAAGAGGGACGAGCTGACCGTTCAGGTCCGGGAGCTTGAGCAGGTCCACCCCCGCACGGGTGTGGAGGCAGTTGAAGGCTGCGAGGAAGCTCCTGTCGGCATTGGATCTTGATAGGGCGGAGTATGCCGCCTTGCGCTTGAAACATGCCTTCTACACTGGGGGGGACAAAGGTGGCAAGCTTCTAGCACACCGGCTCCGGGTCACGCAGCAGCGTGGCGTCGTGAGGGAACTGGTGGGCGCGGACGGGGTGGTAGTCTCCGGGGACTCAGCGGTAGCGGAATCTTTCCGCGGCTTCTACGAGGCGCTGTATGTGGAGGAGCCCTCTTCGCCACGGGACGCCGAAGGCTACTTGGAGTCGGTGACCCTTCCGGTGCTGGATCCGGCTCAGGCAGACCACCTGGAGCGGGATATCCATGTTGAGGAGGTGATTTCCGCTATCGCGCGGCTGAAGCATGGTAAGGCCCCGGGCCCGGACGGGTACACGTCTTTGTTTTATAAGACTTTTTGCACGGCTGTGGCCCCTGTCCTTACTCGGCTATTTAACTCCTTTTCCGAATCGGGAGCCATCCCACCGGATCTCCTGAGGGCGACGGTCGCGGTAATTCCGAAACCTGGGAAGGACCGGGCCCTCTGCGGTTCGTATCGACCCATCTCGCTCTTAAATGTCGACCTCAAGTTGTACACAGGGATTCTAGCGTCCAGGCTGGGTCCACACCTCCCCGGATTGGTGGAGGCGGACCAGGCAGGCTTTGTACCCGGGAGACAGACGGTTGACAATACCAAGCGGGTGGCGCATGTTCTGGAGAAGGCCTCGCGGATCCCGGGGGAGCGGATGTTGCTGTCCGTCGACGCGGAGAAGGCCTTCGACAGAGTTCACTGGCCGTATCTCGAGCTGGTTCTCAAGAAATTGGGAATCGGGGATAAGTTCCGCACCATGGTATTCAACTGTTATAAGCATCCTTCAGCGTCGGTGCGGGTCAACGGGTGCAGCTCCGGTGGATTTGCCATCGAACGCGGCACGAGGCAGGGCTGCCCCCTCTCGCCGCTCTTGTTTGCCCTCTACATGGAGCCGTTTGCTCAGAGGATTCGCGATAACCCGGATGCGGTCGGGGTCCGGATGGGCCAGTATGTCCACACTGTCAGTCTCTACGCAGACGATGTCCTGTTGACCTTGGACGACCCTAGGAGGTCGCTGCCTGCTTGCCTCCAGGAACTAGACGCCTTTGCCTGTGTGGCCGGCTTCAAAATGAATATGAGCAAGTCGGTGGCGTTAGACGTGTCCCTGGCTGCGGACACCAGGAGGGACCTTCAGCGACTCTTCCCCATGCAGTGGTCCTCCTCCACGGTGCCATACCTGGGGATTCTGCTGGCGCCCACATTACCGGAGATGGTTACGGCTAACTATGCCTTCCTCAGTAGGAAGATCAAGGAGGAGCTTGGTCGCTGGAGCAAAGGCCTACTGTCCTGGTTGGGGCGAATCGCGGCGGTTAAGATGACGGTGTTGCCCCAGATACTGTATCTTTTCCGGGCCCTCCCTCTCCAGCCCCCGGTGGGCTGGATACGACAAATGCAGGCTGACATCTCCCGCTTTGTCTGGCAGGGCCGCAAGCCACGAATGAAGAGGGTCCTCTCCACGCTTGCTCCGGAGGCGGGGGGCCTCGGTATTCCAGACCTCCGTAAGTACTTTCAGGCGGCACAGCTGCGATATTTGGTGGAGTGGAGCAGGTGGGAGTCCGATAAACACTGGCTCTTTCAAGACCAGGCAGTGGCGGGCCGCACTTTACAAGAGGTTCCATTCTTGCGTCGCGCGCACCGCCCCCCTAACCTTTACGCTTCTTTTATTACGCGGGTCCCCCTGCGGGTGTGGGACGCAGTCTGTGAGGCTCGGGGCCTCACCACCTTCCCTTCGCCGTTCACACCCATAGCGGGCAACCCGGACTTCTCCCCAGGGATGGAGCCGGGAGTTTTCTCCCATTGGGTGCAGGCGGGCTGCAGGGCGCTCTTCCAGATCTATGGCCCGGAGGGAGTGATTCCGTTTCAGCAACTCCGCCAGGAGTTCGGCCTGACGGAGCTGGACAGATTGCGCTACATGCAGGTTCGGCATTGGGCCCTCCAGCCCCAGGTGCGTGACACCGCTGCTCATCAAATTACACCGTATGAGAGGTGGCTGGCTACCCGGACCTCCGACGCTAAGCTAATTACCGATCTGTACAAGCACCTACAACCCCCGCCGTTTCACTATTACAATCCGGGGAGGGAGCGCTGGCACAGGGAATTGGGTAGGACACTCAGCCACAAGGAATGGGACAAAATTGCGTATCGGGCGCGGCACTCTGCATATCACACGGGCCTTACGGAGACCTTCACTAAGGTGTCCACTTACTGGTATTACACCCCGGAGCGACTGTATGAAATGCATAAACACACTGACAAGGGGTGCTGGCGGGGCTGCGGGCAGGAGGGTACCCTCTCACACATTCTTTGGGATTGCCCCGTGCTGACCGCTTACTGGAAGGAAGTTTTGGATGAGGTGGATAAGCACTTTGGGATAGAGCTGCTGCGCTTCCCGGCGTATGTCCTGCTGGGCCTCCCCAATGACCTAATGTACCCACTGAAGTCCTGCAGGGGCAGGCAGATCGCGATTGCGTTGGGGTCTGCGGTCCAGAACATCCTTATCCACTGGCGCACCGACACTGTCCCCTCCATCACGGGTTGGTTGCATAGGCTTTGGCATGTGCTGGGAATGGAGAAGCTGTCGCTCACGGACGGTGGCGGGGGAAATAGACCAATTTGAAGAGCTGTGGCAACCCTTCTTGGTGAGGACTAATCTGACGCGGGACCATAGGACGGGGGGGGGGTATTGTTTTTTCTTCCTTCCTTTCTTTACTGGGGGGATGGGGGATGGGGGGGGTGGTTTGTGCTTTGTCGAGTTGCTGCTGGCTTTCATTGCTCAGATTTGGGGTGTTGGATATGCACGCAGGGATTCCACAGTTTGCATTTCTAGCCTTTCATTTATTGTGCTTTTCCCCTTGCCCATCGAGCTATCCATCGCTAACCCTCTTGAGTTGCACCTTTTTTCTTTGATTGTATTAAGTGTACCCTAACCTCCTACCCCCCTCCCCCATGGTTTGTTTTGTTTCAATAAAAAACGTTTTAAACACAAAATAGTTGTTTTGTGTGTATTCTGAATTAAACGAATTATTTGCAAATTCTAAGATGAATGTATGATTCTCATTATTCTGACAACACATGTATGTTAGGTGCTGTAATTGTGCGACATCAGGCACATTTTTATGTTCATGATTTCGTAAAGTTGATGTGACCCATCTTTGTCTGGGGGTGGGTGGGGGGTGCCCGGAGTGGGGTCTGGGGGGGGGATGGGCTCCTGTGGGTGTTGTTGCCCTCTTGGGGCTCCGGGATCCATTGTCAGTGGCTACATGGCATCTGTTGTTCTTCATGTGTGGCCCTGGGCTGGGCTCCCTTTGATGGTGCAGGTTTTCGTCCGACTTTACACCAGGTCAGAGTAGGTGATAGATTCATGCTGCTAACGCGCCTTATCGCATGTTTTGAGATCTTATCGCCGATCTGGATGGTCGTTGAGAATGTTGCGGAGTAGTGTTGTTGCGGCTTTTTGCACATGAACGCTTACTCTGCATTTCATTAGCGATAGTTGCCCGGCTCATCTGTGGCAATGTTTTTTGCGGCTGCTATCGCAGGTAAACTGGTGTTATCGGCTGTTAGCACCAGCTTGTGAATGGGGTGGCAAACTTACCAGCACATTGGCTGCGATGAAGTGCTGATAACTCAGCGATAGATCCTTGAGAATATGCCCCGATGTATTTAATATAACAGTATTAGGATGACTTCCTGCTCCATAGAGTGACAATAATCATCAACATGTAATATAATATTCAATTGTTATTTTCAGTTTTTCAAAATCTGTATCTGACTCTTTCACATATGGGCCTAATTTTTTCATATTAAGCTATCGATATTTATGAAAGACATTCTTTGAAATTAAGCCAAAATTATTCACTCATGAAAGCTCTTACTGACTATTCATACATATTTAACCATCATCTGACAGATGGGTACCTTAAATGTGCTGAGCTGCTCACAGGACTGTTTCAAATTGTTGTTCTTGTAGTTAGGTGTAGTTCCATTGTCGGATGGTCTGAGGCATGAGTACATTAAAAATAGATTCCTACACCATCAGAGTCAGCATTTGATCACACATGGGAATGGAACATTGTCTGTGTCCACACTACACACAAAGAAACAACAGTCAAGTATTGTTGCAATAATCTTTAGAGTAATATTTAAGCTTCATGGCACCTGTGAAGAGCCATGAACAATTAGCCCTGGTATCTTTGTCCCCTTGCCAACTGAAGTAAATGCAAGTTCCAGTACTTTTACCTTCCCTTCTACCTACTGTGTTTACCATAATTGCAGAGTCCATAACTATTAATTTCATGACCTGTTAATACTGCACTGGACTTTGACCTTGGTGCTGTGTTCATCATAATTGTAAGTCTAGGCACAAGTGATGTTCACAAGGCCATTAGCCTGGTCTTGCCGTAAATAATAATGATCATAACATCTCAACAAATATCTTTATTCAAATAATCTGAACTTTAAGAATGGATGGGATATTGACAGCAGCCTGCATATTGGTTCCAACAACAGTGCATTGTTGTTTCAACAATGATTGCTGTAGCTCTTGCCCTAAGTTTTAGCATAGCAACTTTATTTTGTTCCAGTAGTCAGTCACAACAACAGCATCTACCCTCATGGCACACTGTTTTCCTACAGTCTACTGACTTTAACAGTTGTATGTTTTTTACTTATACTGCGTATAATTACTGTGCATAAGCACAACTAAAATTAAAAAAATTAAATTACTCGTCAAAACACACTATATTACATTTGTTATAAACTTTAATAAAGATGATACAATTCCACCTGTCTATATCACATTATACATCTTCATAGTATAGTTTATTTAAAAAATTGCGTTGTGTTTAAAGTTATATTTTTAGTTTTAAATTGCATTAGACCATAAGACGATTAGATGTGTTCATGGCGATACAAAAGTACCGGTGAAGGGACTGGATGAGGAGGAAGTTTGTGTGAAATTGGTGTTTCTACCTAAACTTCACAATGAAGTTATACTGGGTACCTAAAATCCCAGTTTTCTGTTATTTCTCAAAGACACATTAAAGGAGAAGTCCTGGCTAAATGAGGGCCCCTTTTCCCAAAAAGCATGGGATACTTCTGATCCCAAAGGATTGACTCAAATGCTTTGGTGGCCCCAGAACCCTGGGAACTTGATAAAAAAAACTTTAGGACTGCACAAATAAATTATCCTAATCGCCAGTTTGCCTGAGAAGATGAAGAAAAAGGTTCCCAGGTTTACCACTGATTTAAGATTCAAAATTGTTTACTGTGTAAGATAGGAAAGAGGGATGATCAACCACAATTATTAGTTCCTAAGAACAGATTCTTTCTTAAGTCTACTCACATTTGATGCAGGGCATTTTGGGGTACAAAAGACATCACAAGCTATTTTAACCCAGTTCAAAAGGCTTAGCATATTGCCAAAAATCAAGAAATATTGTCAGGAATGTGAAATATGTTAAAAAAAAAAAAGAATCCATATTGTCCCCTTGGATTCCCCCTACATAAGATGTTCATTGTTGGAAATCCATTTGAACGGTTGGGTCTAGACCTCATAGGTCTTTTGACCCCCCCTTCTACTAAGGGATATTCATTCATTCAAAAAAACGTTTTTTGGTCAGGCAACCATAAAACTGCAATATGCAATACAACTCATGTCAATACATTAAAGTGTAGTGAAACATGGAATACATCGTAGGGTGCATCAGTCAGATGTTGGGCTGATGTCAGGTTTACACTCAAAGCAGTGGACTGACCTCTCTATTATGCAGATAGAGAAGGTGACAACAAAAACCTCAATGTAGCCATAAAAGAACTGACAGGGTCCGCTATGCTGTCAGTGTTCTCCTAATGGAATGCCAATACAATTCCTTAAATACTTCCACCGTTAAAATATTAAAACATCATATCAAATAGTCGATTAAAACAGTTAAAAACATCTACTTCACAACTTCTGCAACTTCCTCCTAATGCCTCATATATGACCCAAAAAACTTTGTGACTGAACAAGCAACCGTGGGTCTTGGGTCTGATCTAAGGATTTGCAGAGCTATACCATGATTGTGTGTTCCCAGCTGTTTGCATATGGGCATGAGATACTTAGCTCCCTGGAGTGAATAGACTTGGCAAGCAAATAATATGTGTGTGGGTGATTCGGTTGCTGCAGCGCAATTAAAACAAAACTGTGAGGATGCTGGGGTACAGTGCCAAGTACTTATGAGGGCATTCAGGGGAAGTGTGCCAAAACTGAAATGCATATATAGTTTCCTGTCATTGGGTATCTGGATGATATCTAGATAACTTTCCAAGGATCTAACCAATTTGAAGTCCATAAACTCTGAGGCTAGCCGTCGCCATGGCGAATTGATGAATGCAGTCTGTGCCACCCAATCCCAGTACTGCGTTTTAATAAGATCTTTGGTGAGGATCAATACTGGGCCCCCTAACCCAATACTAGCCATTAAGCGTTTCACATTCCTTAACCAACCAATCTTGTTTTGCTTATCTAAAGAGCTAACTTCCTCAGGAGCGCTGGCATACGAGAGTAGCTCAGGAGTGGACCTGATTCTGCACCAGAACAACAGCGTGAGTAACTTGGCCTTATCTGCGATAGGTTTCCTGCCCACATCTAGTTTTAGAGGATGGAGAGGTGTGCTCTGAGGTAGCAAGACCAGACTCCACAAAAACTTGTGCTTGGATCTGGAGAGGTCTCCATCCATTTGCAGAGGCAGAGATAGATTGCTTCTAGGATCTTGCTTTTGCTGGTGAGTAAGCACAAATAAATGTTTTAATCTGAAGGGAAAGTTGACTGCTTTATAATTTAGGAATAGGACTTAAATACTTAAATATTTTAGCTGGGGATTGTATTGTGAAAAACTGACATAAAACTTGACCAATTTGTACAAATAATGCATGATACCGCATTGTTGTCTGAGTTGTGTTCATCCTCTTTATAAAATAAATAAATATTTTGTATCCTATTCGACACACAAGATTTAAGCATCACTGACCATACAAATACATTAGTTTGTCTTTGTTGCCTCACAGTTACATACTCAAAGATACACCAATAATTATAAAACATGGCACATGGATTCCATTGTCAGGCATCCTTAGACTTTGTAGGCCTGATTCACAAAGGGCCTCCTCACTCATAGCAGAGGCCCGGAAATCATGGGGGAGTCTCAGCACTCATGCAGAATCTCTGCAATAATAATACAAATGTTCCTTATGATCTCATTATATGAGATTGCATTTTTGAAGTTGGATTGTGTTTTTGGATGTTGATGCATGACTGTTTTGCTTATGTTTGTTAAGTTGTTTGCTGACTTGTGAGTGCAACCACAAATAGAGGGTGTTTCTATAGTGCAGTGTCCTTGTAAGGAGGGCATGTGTGATACTTTTCTTCTGGCTGATCAGAAACCATTTGTATATGTAAATCAGCATATTCATGGAAAGTCTACAGGAAGCTGAAACATTGTTTATTTGTGGAATCATGATAAATGCAACAATGTTTTTACCAGAGGTGTTGTTGGTGGGTGTATGTCCAATTACATGGAAGGAAAAAACAGTGGGCCCCATAATGTTTATAAATTTTAAATACAGTTATTTGTTTTTCTAATTGTTACTTTTAAGATCGTTGAAGAATAAACATTCATGGAGTTATTGCATGCAGGCATTGAAATGTTTTGAGGTGTTGGAAGATTGGATCAACACTAACAGTATTACCCGGTTGTCAGTTCCATTGGAACAGAAAATGAAGCAGATGTTGCTTGAAGCAGGGTTCATGTAGGCATTGTAGTGGGTCAGACTAAGTGATGTTTTATGTTAATACACAGATTATTTAAAAAGCGTGAAAGCATTAATGGATCAGGCTGACTTTACTGTGTCTAATAGGCCTGAAGTATTACATTCTAATGTTACTTGCTAATTGTGTAACAATGTCATGCATGTGTTGCGGTGTTGAGTGCTAGGGAGATGTATAGGAGGATGAGGGCAGACAGGACTTCTCTGTCCAGGAAAATGCTCAAATACTATGTGGTGATAATGTAGGCTGTTTCAGTGGTCTGGGGTTGTGTGTATTATAGCACTATAGGAACCTGTAGTGTTTGAGATGCTTGTTGAGGATGAAGACTTAGTCACAGAGTTTGTTTTGGAATGGCACCAGGGACACTTGTTTGTATTTTTTTGTGTTGATGTGTTGCTAGAGAGATATCTTTGCAATGAGAGGAACATAGTATGGTTTTCTGAGACTATAAATGTGGTTGTTGACATGAGATATGCCTAAGCACTTTTTTACAGAAATCATGATCTTACATTTACACAGTAATAAACAATGTTAGAAATTGGGTTTTTGATTCAGGGAAGGTGTAGACCTTTGTCAATTAACAACCACACGTCTTGTCAGGGTGAACCACAAATGACTGGCACAAAGATTCCTGTTCACAGTGGAGGAGACTGCGAGGAGAGCATCGTGGACAGTCATCGCTGTGGCAAAAAAATCCTGTCAGGGATTGAGGACAATCGTTGCTGGAGCTTCAAGTTGAGGGTCACCGTGGGCTGTCGTCACTCTAGTGCAATATGTAGATCTTGCATTGCCAGTCATTGCTGGCGGTAGCTGTAGCGCAGAGAGTCAGATTTTCCGGAACTGCACATTGGTGGTCATCACGGGCTGCAAGGTCCCTGCACAAAGAGGCCCGTCCAGACTCGCAAACACCCCGACCTACAGGATTTCTCCCATTATTCACAGAAGGACCTTGACTTATACCAGCTAAGGGCCCAGGGTCTGTGGATGGATCAGCAACTCACTCCAGCAGAGGCCAGCAGAGACCTGCAGGGTTCAGGCAGATCAAGTTGCAGTTCTAAGCCGGTCCAGTGCAGCAAGTCAGCTGGGCACTTGCAGAGAGGCCTCTTCAGCTTGTTGTGCCCCTGTAGCTCAGAATGAGAGGTCAGCAACTAGACCATTGGAGTCACCTGGTAGTCCTGAGATCAAGCAGTAAGGCAGGCTTCAATCAGCAGAGCAGTCTGCTGTGGATACAGGACAAGATTCAAGCTGCAGAGCAGTCCTCTAGTAGCAAAAGGACAGTCCTCTGAAGTACAAAGCAGGCCTCACACAGATGGGCAGTCCTGTGGCAGCTCCTTTGAAATGTAACTGGGGCAGGTAACAGCTCAACCCCTCACTCCTGGCAGGATAGCCCATCCGGCTAACACCTGGCCCCCCCTTTGTCTCAATACCTGGGAGCCATACACAGAGGCCAACTGCAACTCTAATGACAGTCATATGACCCAGAGCACAGGCTGAAGGCACCAAATAGTTAGGACAAGAAAATGCCAACTTTATAGAAGTAATATTTTCAGAATTGTGACTTAAATCTGACTTTAACATTGAAGAGGATTTTGAATTACAAATTTTAGAGACCAAAAATTGTATTTCTACCTGTTCCCAAACAAAAGTTATAACTTATTAAATGTAATAATGTAACCCAATGTTATCATATGGGAGAGGTAGGCCTCACAGGAGTGAAAAACAAATAAGAAACTTTTTCACTACCAGTACATGTAAAACTTAAAACCAGATGCCCTATCTTTTAAATAGAATTCTCCTTGCCCTATCCCTTGTTACCCTAGGGGCAACTTATGTATTAACAAGCATTTACAGTGCATCGGTCTCGCCTTTAGGACCTTATATGTATTTAGCTGTGCAGCACATAAGCCTGGTTGCTGAAACATCTACTGTTCTTTAACACGGAGGGAAAGTAAGCACCAAACTGCGTGACAAGCCAGTTATGGGAACACTTGGAGAGAAATATTGCCTTTCAGTGGGAAATGGTATAGTCCAAAGCTCTGTTTTTAATATAAAACCAGGGCCTTCAGTGGTAATATCACTGAAAATACAAGATTAAAAAAAATATATATTATTGTCTACGAGTGCTCGTGGAAGACAATTTCTATGGACTGGAATCTAGAGAATGCTAAAGTGATTCTGGTATTTTACCGACCTCAGCTGGTCGTTTCCTATCAAGAAAGTTAAATAGAGGCAGTTGCCAGAATTTTTTTTAAAATAAAGTCCCTCAGCAGAAAGAAATTCTGCTATTTTACTGACCTCTCACTGGTTGTTTCCTACCAAGACAGTTAAATAGAAGCAGTTGAAGAGAAAAAAGAAGGCCCTAAGCGGAAGCAGACATGTCCATACTTGCTTTCAGTAGAGTGATCTACAAATTTTGTATTCTGGTCATTAAAACCCCTCCTCAACTAAGAACTAGGTTTAGAGGGAAGTTGCCATACAACTAATGAAGCAGATTACAACACATTCCACAACATACCCATCTATCCAACTGAATGAGCATCACAGGCAATCACAACTGCTGCACGAGACCCACTGCCCATACCCACACTGTGGTTTGGCAGCAAGCCACCAGCTAGAAGCAGTCATAAATACATGGGAAAATGATACACGTTTCTGGAACTCCACTGAAAAAGTCTGAAAGCAACAATGAACTCACGAGCGTGAAAGCAATGTCTGTGGAAACACAGCGGATGATGCAGTAGGACCAGGAGACACAATCTACAATTGAAGATCGATCACAAATTACAAGTGAGAAGAGGAGCTGTGAATAGGAATACCAACGCCAGAAAAACAAACAGTGCAAGAACTCACTAGGACAGGGAAACCGAAGGCCTGGACACACCACATGATTAATAGGCCATTGGCAAGGAGAGAGAGTTGCAGGCGCTTGAGGCCTAATCGCTCTTTCATATTTACATGAGCATGTAATTAGCCCGCAGTGTAAGAGTTGTTTCCTAGACCCACCAGAGTTCAGTAGCTCATCCAAAGCCTTCAACAACACCATTACTATATTCTTACATGTAGCTTTGTGACCCTAATAATCCACCCTTAGCGAGGGGGTCTACTGAAATACTAACCAGGTGGTCACCTTAGGCCACTTCAGGCAGTTTACAAACGTGGACATTCCTGTGACAATACAGAGCATTGTGAGTGCTGTAGTCTGGGCTTCCTTTCACTACATTGGACTCAAACACCCTATAGCAATGAATTCGTTGATTACAGGCCCGGGGCAGTACATAGCGTCTGTTATGACAAGGGGTGAGCGGGAAGCGCCAGCAGCAATCCACTGCTAGCGATAAATCCACATCACACCCTCATCATTAGCCTTCTACCCACATAACCTGGCATTAGTAACGGGAACGGGCAGTTAGAAAGTGGTCAACAGCTATAGTCCCCCTTAAGATACTGTTATTATATGCGTCTCTCTTAACACAGTGGGGTTGGGAATATTTTAAATAATATGGCACCGCGGGAGATAAGCAGCTTCTTTGTAGACTGACCCCGACAACGTGGATGACAAGGACTGGGAAGATTAAAATGGATTCTCAGGAATAAATATATAAAAAAAAAGCCTACCTGTCTCACGTCCGTTCTTATTCTGCAATGCCACATACCTCTGGGTCCTTGTACTGATTAACTGCACCCGTCTGTGGAAAACCTCCATGGTGGCAACAACGTGTTGTGGGGCAAACACGGGGAATGTAGCCACTGTGGCTGCACCGCGGGGTAACAGTGCTGAAGCAGTAAGGCAGGTAGTCGGTAGGGCTGTGCCTGGCAGTGTAGTGCTGTGTGCACGCCGAGCCTGGGGGTTGCTGTTGGCTGATGGGAAGTGGTGAGTAGGTGCTGGTTGGGTATGCCTGCTTCCTGATCTTGGGCAGGCTACAGTTAAAATTAGTTAAAAGGAGCACTAAAGTCGCGAAAGAAAATGGGATTCGGTAGACAAAAAGGGTAGAGGGGTGCATAAACTAGAGAGGCAGTTGAACACCCCTCCATCATCTTTACATGCGCGCGTTTAATTTAGGGTCAGACCCAATCCAATGAAAACATCACCGTTGCCTAATGCACCAGAGCATCGCTGGATAGCAAAGAAAACAAGGCACTATAAATTAATAAACAAAACGAAAGCAATTATCAGGAGGAAAACAAAGCGAGCCTGGTATGTTAATAAAAGAAGAGATTAGTCACTGTTTACATACTTAATAGGAACGGGCTGTTGACACGGCTATATGGAAGTGCGTTCTCTGCCGTCTGGCCAGATCTACTACGCAACGTCTGGGCGAGGGAACAGAGGGAGCTGCGTTGAGTTGATCCACACGGTCAGCGCTCTTTGGTTCATATACAGAGCAGCAGCGGTATGAATCCCGCACACTTGCCAGGGTCGCGAGTTCACTGGCCAAGAGTCCGGGCCCCAGCAAGCATTCCATTGTTTGCATTTTGTTCTTCACCCAAACAGGTTGGGCGCTAAGTGGGCTACGAGGAGCCGGGGAAAAGCATTGGGCATATTGCTGGAGGTCAGAGGAGCGGGGAATAGAGGTGGAAACAAGCAGCACGTGCTGCCCGCCCCACCCCTAGCAAAGAAAACAAGGCACTATAAATTAACATAAACAAAAAGAAAGCAATTATCAGGAGGAAAACAAAGCCAACCTAGTATGTTAAAGAGATTAGTCACTGTTTACATACTTAATAGGAATGGGCAGTTGACACAGCTATATGGAAGTGCAGAGCCGCAGCGGCACAAATCCTGCACCCCCGCAATGGTCGGGAGTTCACTGGCCAAGAGTCCGGGCCCCAGCAAGCAGCCATTGTTTGCATTTTGTTCTTTAGCCAAGTGGTTTGGGTGGTAAGTGAGCTACAAGGAGCCGGGGAAAAGCATGATGAGCATGCAAACACACGCAGGGGGAGCGCTTACAGACGGGGAGCTGGAAACAACGAACACCGGCCAGGAAGAGAGCACGTCATCTCATGCGCGACGTTGTGATAAAGCTGCACGCCAGAACAAAGTGCACGAGTAAAGGGGCCAGTAGCCTTGGAAGGATACAAATGACGACATAATCGTCATGAGGCAGGACTAAAAAGACTTAAACAAATTGGAAGGCAGTATTTACTGACCTAAGCCAATTTAAATGATGGGTGGAGAGTGGGCAGAGCTTAAACGAAGCTTCCACTTTAAAGTGTATACTGCATGTCTCAGAGAGACAGTGCAAGCGCTGTCTAGGCGAGACCTAAAAAAAGAGAGACTTAGGCTTGACAACAAATTAATTTTGTCCAGTCAAATTTGCACTTTAAAACTGCACAAAGGCTACAATGGTAGGCCTGAGACCTGTTTCAAAGGGCTACTGAAGTGGGGGGCACAATAAGGGCTGCAGGCCCACTAGTAGCATTTCATTTATGATTCTTTGAGAGCGTACTTTTAGTGAGTATGTATTTAGATAGGGAATAGTACGGTATCTCCTTTTTTTTGGGCCTCTCCCCTTGATTCTTTGTGTGCATCAATATAAAGTAAAGTCATTGGACTGTGAATCCTACCTTCGGCCCGTCTATTAGACAATTATTTTCCCACTGCCACATTTTAGATTAGAACATTATTTCTTACCCCCCACACTCGACAGGCGAGAGAGTATAGGATTATCCTTTGACGGTGATATGATTCTGTCTATTTTACTGACTCCCAGTCTTTTGGAGTCCTTATTTGTTACCACATCTAAGCAGACAGAAGAGTGGAACAGACTGTCCAACCTTAACAGACAGCAACTACAAACGGAATACTTGAGAGGAAATATAGCCCCACAGGGTCTCATAGTCACCAACGCCCAAGATTATTTCTTAACAACAATGCTTTTAAAAGGAGTTGGTCCCTGATCTCATGGAGGTTTACACATGATTGGCTGATCCCCATGATCAACACAGCCAAGACGTAGCAGACCATCTACTTTGAGATACAATAACTAGAGTCACAAATAAAAATGACTGTCCAACTGGGCACCGACAATAAGAAACAAAAAGAGGTCAATAAAATTCTCACTGAGACTAGGGAAGGGATCCTAAAATACAAGATCAACAAACTTAGAAAGGACATAGAGAGATTTACACATGATAAAGTATATCCATATATAGCAGATGATTATCTACCCACTTTCTCTAAGAACAACAATAGGAGAGGAACAAGAGGTTGAAGACAAGGGGCCGATGAGTGGACCTCCAATTCAGATGAGTGGAGTACCTCAAGACTCTGATTGCAGAGGCCCAAGACTCCCCATCAGATGAAGAATAGACAATCATGAGGTGGACACACTGGACTTTCATTGCAACCCCCTCCAGGCCTTTGGTAGCCACCTCAACATTGGAGATACCCTATGCTACCCTTCCATCCCACTCCATTCGGGACGACAACTACCCTCCTTTTTTAGAACAGGGTCGGAGCAGAGGAGGACGGAGAAGAAGAGGGAACAGATTAGAGAACCAACAAGATGCACAGAGATTACAGTGGGACCCTGCGTTAGAACAATGCCTCACACGAAGCATTACACAAGACCCATCTCCATCAACAAGCCCTAGTGCAACTTAATCATCAATCTCATTCCCAAGATTTGATTGCACTAAAAGTTGAAGTTTTGAATAAGGGCTGGGATTCGTGCCCACCCAACTGGGGTATGATTTCCTGACATGTATTGAACTATCTCAGTTCCTTAAGAAAATTCAACTGGCTTTCTTTTTTGCAGACAACAATGAATCGGATGACCCAGGAAGAGTGACCAATATGGGCCTGAGAGATAAATCCACCTTTTTTCCACACCTTCACTTGGTTCCACCTGAAGTGTCTACTTTTGTGAAGGCAGTCATCAAAGATTTCCTATAGACTGAGACCTTCTGCCAGCATGGCATTTTTCAATCTATCCAAAACAGAATTGGTCTACCTCCAACAGTTAGGCTCTGATACTGAGATAGTTTTAAAGCTGGCAGACAAAGGCGGGGCTCGGTCATCATGGAGCAACAGAACTGCCAAGCTGAAAATCTCCGCCTACTAAGTGATGAAAGCTACTATCAACGTTTACAGGTGGACCCCACCCAAAGACTTCTGGCCACAATCCAAACTATCTTTGAAAAAACTAGAGATGCGGGTTGAATCACCAAGGGTGAGTTTTTAATACAGACACAGCCAAGAACACCGTATTTCCATATTTTACCCAAAATACACAAACCTACCAGACCTCCACAGGGAATACCTATTGTTTCCGGGATTGGATACCTTTTTGTACCTCTCTCCCAATTTGTAGATTAGTTCTTACATCCCATTGTGGCAGAAATGCCATCATACATACAAGATACTAAAAATATTTTGAACGTGCTCACTGAGGTGACTTTTGACCCTCGGATACACCTACTGGCATTGTTTGATGTGGAATCTCTCTACACCAACATCCCGCAAGATGAATCCCTACAAACAGTGACAGAACTTCTGGACCAGATACAATGGGGCGAGCTTACTCCAACTTCCTTTGCAATGGATTGTGCTACTCTCGCAATGAAAGAAAACTTATTTCAGTTCCAGGAACAACTGTACTGGCTGGTCACAGGGATTTCGATAGACAGCACCTTTACCCCTAGCACGGCTAATCTCTACATGCATAGTTTTGAATCCCAATACATCTATCCGCCGGACAACCCTTACTCTACCAACCTCAAAGTTTGGAAAAGAAATATTGACAATATACTGGTGGTATGGGAGGTTTCTGCTAACTCATTGGAAACCTTTGCGAACTGGCTGAACTCAAGGAATCCCCATCTTATGTTATGCTATGTTATGTTATGTTAAAAGTTTTTATAAAGCGCTCGTACACCACAACGGTTTCATGGCGCTATAGGGAAAGATACGGCAGGAGGGAATGAACCAAATAATTACAGATAAGCCTGTGTGAATAAAAGATTTTTAAGAGAGGTTCTAAACTGAGAAAGAGAGGTTTCAAGTCTAAGCTCAAGAGGGAAAGAGTTCCAAAGTTGGGGAGCCAGGAAGGAGAAACTAAGACCACCGTGTTTTTTCCGTTTAAAGGGGGGAATGATGAGAAAGTTAGAGAGAGAAGAATGGAGAGCACATGAGGGTGTGTAGCGGAGAACCAAGGACGAAATAAAAGCAGGGCCAAGGCCGGCTAAGGCTTTGAAAATGGTGCAGCCGAGTTTGAAGATACAACGCTTGGCTACTGAGAGCCAATGAAGGCTCATCAACAGGGGGCAGACGTGTTGATATCTTGGTTGTGTGAAGATAAGTCTGGCTGCTTGGTTCTGAACCAATTGTAGGCGATGGAGCTGGTAGGCCGGAATGCCGGCATACAGTGAGTTGGCGTAGTCTATACGAGAAATGACTATGGCCATGAGAACCAAAGTGAGAGCCTCGGTAGTTAGAAATCTCAAAATCTTACGAATTCTGCGAAGATGAAAAAAACAGGATAATACCACAGCGCTGATCTGAGCTTTCATGGTCAAGTCTTTACTGATTATGACTCCGAGGCTTTTCACGGAGTCAGCGGGTTGGGGAGGATTGCCTAACATAGGAGGGCAGAAATTGTTGTTCCAGGGATTGGAGGTGCCGCCAGTCAAGACCAACTCAGTTTTATCGGGATTGAGTTTAAGTTGACTGGCGTTCATCCAATTACTAATAAAACATAAAGTAGCCTGGAACCTAGAAGCAGACGTGGTGGAGGAGTCAATTTTAAACACTAGTTGGAGATCATCCACATAGTTAAAGGTGGCCACTTCAAAATTACGAAGAGATCGGATCAGAGGAAGCATATACAGATTAAAAAGAAGAGGGGAAAGAGCGGATCCTTGGGGAACACCACAGGTCAAACTGACCCTCCTAGCAGAAAAGGTGACAAGGCGAACAGCCTGAGAGCGATTTTCAAGAAAGGAGGAAATCCATTTTAGAGCTGTTCCATGAATGCCAGCATCCCTGACACGGTCGATCAAAAGATTATGATCAACCGTGTCGAATGCGGCAGAAAGATCCAGAAGGATAAGAGAGAGGTTATTGTCGGCCCCCTTTCTGAGTTCATTCATGACCGCAAGTAAGACCAGCTCAGTAGAGTGAGCTGGTCTGAAGCCAGCCTGTTGAGGGTCAAGAAAGGACGAGAGTTCAATAAAATAGCTAAGACATTTGGTAACATGGGCTTCTAAAATCTTGCTGAGATAAGGAAGGAGGGAGATGGGGCGATAGTTGGTGAGATTGAAGGGATCAGCATTGGGTTTCTTCAGGATAGGGACGACCTCGGCAACTTAAATTTAGGTTTGAATTTAGCAACACCTCCGTTCCTTTCTTAGATTTACTACTATACCCTAAGGATGGTGGCATATACTCTGAGCCTATGGCCCACTATTCCCTATTGAGCTATACCAGCTTCCATCCCCATTCTCTTAGACGTGACCTTCGGGTGGGTCAATTCCTAAGGATATGCAGAAACTGCACTGAAGTAACTAAATACAGCGAGCATGCTGACATACTCAGCTCACATTTGTCCGAATGATCTTACCCCATCAAACTTATACAAAAAGCATCAAAAAGAGCTAAGAAAATCCACTGAGGAGCCCTCCTTGAAACATATACCAAAAGTCCTATGGACCGGAGGGTGTGTGTCAGCACTTACATCCACCTGACAAATATTGTGAAGAGATCCATCAATAACAATTGGTCTATTCTGAACACCAGGGTAAACCAACTACCCAGACCCCTCTTTGCTCTCAAAAGTAGCAAAAATATTGGGGATATTATGGTACATAAACGCCCTGTGCATCTTCCATGACTTTGAGGATATCCTGGCAGAATTCTCTATGGTCCAAAATTCCTGCCAAAGGACATTATCCATGTGGAACATATTCTGTCTGTTCCTACACCACTGATGTGTTATCCATAGATCTCCGTCTGGATACTTCTTGGGAGCTACGCTCTCTTACAAACTGCAACACATAGGGAGTTATCTATACACTGCGTTGCTCTTGCAACCTGATTTATGTAGGGATGACCACACACAACGTAAGACAGAGAATAGCTGAACACCGGAGTTCAGTCGGGTGTAGGAAAGACAACACCAAGCTTACAAGGCATTACCTCAATGCGGGGCACACAGAAGATGATATTCGTTAGGCAATTATAGACAAACCGCACTATGCACGGACAATGGGTATTCGAGAATCAGCCCTATTCCAGGGAACAAAGATGGATTTTCAGGCTCCCCTGTGACACAAGGGCTGAATGATGACATTCCCTGGACAAGACTGGGCAGGTAGCGCATCCAGGTTTTGTTTGCAGGTTGTCTTTGTCCGCCCACCTGACATTCTGGAGTATTGGTGCTATTTAGCACAATATTTCTGACCACCACAAATCATCTACATACACTCTCCTGAGCCACATCATTTCTGGACACTATGATAACCCATCCAAGATAGATTATTTGGGTTCAATATGATATATTTCTCTCACTGTTTCTTACTTATACAATCTGCATACCTTTATCATGGTCCTCGTATGGACCATATTAAATCTAATTTTGCTAATCATGTTATGATGATGTTGCCTGTCTTTTAGGTTTCACCTTCTCGCATGCCATTTACCCTTTTCGATATAAAAGATGTCAATTCCCTTATGCGCATGCGCTCAGATCAGGGAACTACATTTCCCATGATCCTCCGCGGCACGTCACGCAGAATACGCCATTTTTCAAATACCCCGCCCCGCCGTTGTTGCTTTCTCTCACCGGGACCCTTCACAGGCAGTAGGACAGGGACTGTTCCACGGATAAGCGGATGCACGCTGGCGTCTTTAAACCCATCATCCCGCTAAATGATCGCAGGGCTTTACTAACTTGAGTCTGTTTGACAGAGGACCACCAGGGACGTCTTCTTTAGAAATCCATGCCCCCTCCTTGTGTTTTAACTGCTCACTCGTATCAAAACCCCCAAATGTAGGACTATGGGACATACTAGCCCAACACATTTTTCCAATAGTCTGGGAGTGTGGGCCTGACATTTATGGGATTAGCCACCATTTGTAAAATATGAAACCTTAACAGCCTAGTTCTCTTCCTGTTGTCTCTAAGGCTTTCACGGCTTTTTTACTTCATTTTTGGGCCCACATGCACCTAACTCACGATACTGACTAAAGGTGGTCAGACAGATACCTTCAGGTATATGAATATTGTCTATGAGGTAATCCTGATGTGTATATATATTTAAATACTGTAATGATAAGGCTTTTCTTTGCTGTTTTATGTTTGATACATCAAAACTTGTTTATCAGCTTCCCTTATTTTTCGTGTGTTTGTGTGTATTTCAGATGAAACGGTGTACCCTGTTATCAACTACCTTTGGGCCATCGCTCACATAGTCTGGTGACTGTTATGTTATGGCCAGTATACACCTATACACTTTTTTAATGTTTCTTTAATAATTTGATTGCAGAGTGACTAACCTTGTTGGTCCTGACAATGCCTCTGAACCCCGGCTGGGGTCATTGATAGGCAGAAACATGTTGCTCTAATTTAGGGGTATATTTGTTGATAGCCCTAATCCTATTTCATTTTAATCCTGTCCTGGGAGACCGCATAATAAAGACATTTGGTCCCCTAGAGACAGTTTTAATTAAAAAACTAAATTTGCACTCTGCCCCTCACTTACCCCATCTTTGGTCCCTTCCACAAAAACACCTCAGCTTCTCTTCTAGCCCAAAAGAGTTGTAGCCCACACCAGGGACCTAGCAGCACTGGTGTGAGGAGGGAACCCTATGATGAAGCATGTCACCCTTGGGTGAATGAGGGCTCTCGTCCTAAGAAAGATCTTTTACCACCTTCCCCTACGATAAGGGCACACATTCTTCTGGCTCTAACGTTGGTAGTATATCACAAGTGGGGACCTCCCCCTTCTTGTATTTATGATTCTTTGAAAGTATACTTTTAGTGAGTATATATGTATGCAGTAACCAAGCATGCACATCCACAAGCAAAAGTATACAAGTCTGGACAAGGATGCATAGGTTAATAAAATGTTTGTGCCACTTCTGATGCAAATTCCCGAAGCTAAATCCATGTTTTTATTTACTAATCTATACAAATCCAGACTCGAATGGTTTAGCGTGGATATTTACAACAAAGGAAATGCAAACCAGGAAATAGCGCTGCATTTTGTTAGATAGGGTTGCGGAGGTGGTACATGGGTGGAGAATGGGTGTTCATGTGCAACCATCTATGTATTATTTAGAAATAGCTTATTTAAAAAATTCTGTAAACACAGGTTTAGTCAAACATTCTGGGCCTACCTGAGGCTGGCGTAACAAGAAGAAATATAATTTATTGTGCTCATTACTTACTGTTTGCATGTGTGCAGCATTCTGCAACATATATACAAAGTAGAATAAGCCTCTAATAAATAATTGTCCTCAGTAAGGGATCCCAGCCTGCTCTACGATTCTGACCACAATGCTGGCAACCTTGCAGCATGGTGCCAGGATGCCTGTTTTGGCACTAGGCACACAGAAATGTGCATGCACTATGAGAAAGCATAACTTAAACATTTATTTGTAGATATAATGCTTTTATGTTCTTTCTCTTGATGCACCACAACCCAAAATATTCACTGGCTGTGTTGTCAAAGGTTTAAAAATCTTTGTTTTTCCTATATGTTTCAAAATAATCATATCACAACAGAGCGTTAGTGTTAAAAAATGTTTAATAAAAATTATAATGTTTGAGTTTGCAATTTAGGAATAATTTTTTCTCAAATATATTTTAGGTTATTTGTACAAAGATTAAATAAGGAATTTGTTTAAAGGTATTTTTGGAACAAATGTCAAAGTGTATTTTTTCCCTTTTAAAACAGCAAATATATAAAATATATATGTATTCTGTAAAGCTCAGATGAATGCCTACAATCCATTGCAAGCAGTTCCAGAAAGATGGGTAAAATGTATGAGGCTAAAAAAATTCGAAGAAGAGTGTCATGCGCAGCAACGATAACAGCAACTACCTCATATCGACAACAAGGACAACAAACTGCAACCATAACAGGCTCATAAGGACCAATGGGAACATCACAGTAACGTAGACAATCAACAAATATGAATTTCAACTCATAACAATCAAATGCTAAAGGATATATCTAAATACCGCAAAGCCATGAACAAGCAGCTTAAAAATAAAAGTATCATTTATCATGTCAGGTAAGCATCAGTTCCAAGGAGATGCAAGGCTGTGATGTGAGGTCTTGCATCATCATGTAGCAGGCTGTCAACAAAGGAAGGCTCTGATGCAAAGTCTGCATTAAGGATGTGTAGAGCAGCTGAGGCGATGAGTTAGTTCCAAGGAACTGCGAAGCTGCAATGTGAGATCCTGCATAGTCTATGAGGCTCGCGTTGACGAGAGATTTGTGATGCGAGCGACTGTATTGGGGTTGAGTCATGCAGTGGCGGTTCGGATGCGAGCTGCAAGGTCAATATGGAGTCCTTGCACTGGAAGCATCCTTACAGCAGAGGCAATGCATCGGTTCTACTCGGGTTGCGCTGCCCAGCAGAGGTGATGGGTCACTTCTGCTGGATTCACAGATGGGCTGGCAGAGCACCTCCAGGCTCACATTTAAGGGTCCAGGACTAGGGTTTCACCAATTGGCAGGGTAGGACTCACAATTGCAAAGTCTATGTGCCGGTTCCAAGAGACTAGCCCTTGGAGTCACTCTTGTGGTGTTGGATACAGGTGGCAGGTCCACTCCTGCTCACCCAGGTAAGAGTGCAGCAGGCAGCAAGTAAACACAGCAGGCAGTAGTCAAGCAGAGAGGAAGTCCAATTGATAGCACACCAGTTCTTCTTTCTGGCAGTGTACTGAGGAGTTGGTGTCTGAGGTTGAATATTTATACCTGATCCTTCCTTTGAAGTGGGAGAAGCTTTGAGAGGTTTCCCTCACAGGTGCACAGGTTTCCTGCCTCCCCTGCCCTGGCTTCAGACTACATTCTCTCTTTTATTATTCAGTTAATTAAAACCGTAATGTACAAACATCGCATTGATACTTAATTAAAAAAGGGATTCAAAATTATAAACACATTATAAAAGCAAGCAGTACAAGATAAGTGGCAATTCCAAAGCAGCATTTCTAGTTGATGGCAAGAATGTCAAAATTGGCAGTTTAACTGAGAAGGAAAGTGTGGAGTGCAAAAGGCAATAACAAAATGTCCCAAGGTTTATTGCAGATGCCAATACCTAGCTTTCAGCAAAGTCAATTTGTACAATGGCAATATAAGAAGTAACTTGAGATTGTTTCAACAGCTCTTACTTAGCTATCTCTGTAAGTGCGTTATTAGACCCTTCAAGCTGATCCGGTTTGACCCCCTGAGGCCCGTCTCATGTTGTTTGTCTATTTCTTAGTGCTGAGCTGTGTGCAGTGCGGTTAAAATAATGTTAATAAACTTCCCAGCCCTTTCTAGAACTTGATGAATTGTTGCTGAAGCACAAATCAGAAGCTTCCCTGCAATGCCTCAGTGACTTGTCCCGATAGACTGGGAACAATAGTCGACGATGGTCGATAGCAGATGTAGCCAGGACTCATGTGGATAATTATAAAGCCTACACATTAGCTGCCCATTCCTCCGAGCCCAAAGTGTATTAAATTCGTAAATTGGAAGGGCTAGCAGACTCATATAAATAATTTTGTTGCGAAACTGTGGTTGAAGGGAGTAATTAAAGTATGGTTGGGGATTCCCCTTTATATACTTGGCTTCCAGAGCTGTGAGGAATGTTATTTTAGGAAGCCAAGCAATGTCTCTCTCAAATGACACTAGGTTAATTTGACTTTTTTTTTTTTTTTTTTAAAAACCTTTATTGACACAGCAGTTATGTACAGTCACGGGCCTACAACCTCCGAGGCCGGCCGCTAGTATGCAAAAAGGAAACACAGTACAGCCAACAAATGAGCAACCTACACAGGAGGGTGGCCAACAGGCCCACAACTAGACTCCATCCAACAAGAAGGTTTTGAATTAACATTTTATGAAAAAAACAAACAAAAAAAAAAAAACAACAAAACAAAACTAAAACCAGGCATGGAAACCACATAAGCAGGAACTTGCTCTCACATGGGGGGGGGGCAACCGCCACTCAGCGGCACTATAAGCAAAAGTTAGTATTAGGCGAGGTAGGAGGGGGGGCAGGGAAAAACCCAAGTACCAATTCCAGGAAGGAACAGGAATAGCCGAGCTAAGGGGACAGAGCTACATCGGAGGCGATCACCAGGGGGGGCGTGCATATATCTCCGCGGTAAGAATTCCACGGACCCCACATCTTGTTCCATTTTTTGGGTTTGCCTCTAACAACATACACGGTTTTCTCCCGGAACATGCACCAATCCATGTTTTCTTTCCATTTTGACACCGTAGGAGACCTACCCGAGCCCCACAGCTGCGCGATGTCCCTTTTGGCTATCATATTGCCCAGAGTCACCCAGCGCTCCTGGGCCGCGTCACAATCAGTCGGTTCCCACACACAGCGCTGCGCCTCCGGGAGTAAAGCCACACCAATGACCTCCTCCATCACTGCATGCACCCTAGTCCAGAACCGGACAACCACTGGACACTCCCACAAAATATGGAAAAAGGTGCCAAGCAGGCCACAGCCACGCCTACATAAACCATCACTCGAGTAGCCCAAGCGAAGCAAACGGGGACCGGTAACATAGACCCTGTGTAATATCTTTAACTGCACAAATCTAAGGCAAGCGGGTATGGCCACTTCTCTCGGCGAGGCTATAGCCGCAACCCAGTCCTCGTCGTCCAATTCTAGGCCATCCGCGACCCATACCTCTCGCAGGCGGGTGAGGAGGTCCGCGCGGGTATTAATCAATTTTTTATAGATCAGGGAAATGGTGCTGTCTGGCAAGTAACCATCAAGTATACGATCCTCCAAGGGGGAGGCCTCAGGAATATCCGCCGGGGTCGGAAAGGCAGAAAGCAGGGCGTGGCGGACCTGCGCGTAACGAAAGAATTCCCTATCGCTCAGGCTATATTCGGTCCGAAGGACATCGAACGTTTTAAAAGCGCCCTTCGCCCACAGATCCCCCACTCGGCTAATACCGATCGTGTCCCACTTCTCAAATCCCTTAGTGCGCCACAGCCCGCCCAACTCTTCAGAAGCATACAGCGGAGTCGCACGAGTCAGGCGGCTCTTCCAGCCCGTAGCAGCAGTGGCGCCGTGCCAGGCGCGTACAGCATTGTTCGTGGGGCCCGTAAGTTTAGTGCGTCCCTTCTTGGAGTAAAGCATTCGATTGAAATCCCCACCCGGCAACATTAACTTATCCATCTCATACGCAGGGTTCAAAGCTGGGCCATACGTCCCATGGTTCACTGCCACCAGCTGGGACGCCCAATAATACCTTCTGATATCAGGAAGAGCTAGCCACCATCGTACCATGGAAGAGTCAGCTTAGCAAGAGCGATACGTGGTCTCCCATCCCACACCAGCTGTCGCTGCAGGCTTTCCACCTCCAGAAAATACCGTGTAGGCACCACGTCCAGCGTATTCTGTAGGGCGTACAAAAAACGTGGCAGAGACATCATTTTAAATAAGGCCGCCCTGCCCAGCAGCGATAACGGAAGCCTCCGCCAACGAACTACGTCAGCCCGAAGCGGTGGCAGCAGGTTCAGAGAGTAACGAACCGCTGAACTCAAGGAGACGTGAATGCCTAAGTATTTAAATCCAGACTGAGAGATTTGAATCGGACAGCCGTGAGGGAGAGGAGGGGGGTCGCCCACCAACACATATACACAGGACTTGGCCCAATTAATAACAAGCCCAGAATTGCGGACGAAGGAGGTCAAAACATCGAACAACACTATCAATGATTTCCGCGGCGAGGTGAGGTAGAGCAAAATGTCATCAGCGTATAGTGACACACGATCCTCAAACGTCGGAGACCACCGGATACCCGCCAGAGAGGGCTCCCACCGCAGCCACGCCGCCAGGGGTTCCAACGCAAGAGCAAAAAGAAGCGGGGACAGGGGGCAACCCTGGCGGGTACCCCTCCCGAGCACAAAGGGGGCCGACACCCTACCATTCACCACCACCTGCGCCAGCGGCTCCACATACAACAGTTTCACCCATTTAATGAATCCGGGTCCAAAACCAAACTTGGCCAGCGCCGCCCAAAGATACGACCATTCCAGCGTATCGAACGCCATCGTGGCGTCCAAGGACGCCAAAATGGTGGGCCCCTGGATACAATCGACCCTTGCGAGAACTCCATGTAGGCGCCTCAGGTTCAACGCGGTGTTGCGATGCGGAATAAAACCAGATTGATCTGGATGAACCAGGTCGCCAATTACAGTAATCAGTCGATTTGCCAGGACCTTCGCAAGAATCTTTGGCTTGGCATTTAGGAGTGAGATAGGCCTATACGATGCACAACAGTCTCGCGGCTTACCCTCTTTATGGAGAACCACAATAGTTGCAAGCCGTTGGTCCAGCGGAAGGGAGCCTACCTCAAGCGACGCATTAAACATCTCACGGAGATGAGGCGCCAGCTTCTCTGGATGAAGCTTGTACAGCTCGATCGGCAGACCATTCGGGCCCAAGGCCTTTCCGGAGTGGACCGCGCGAATTGCCAGTGCTATCTCGTCATTCGTCAATGCCGCATCCATCAAATCTCTGTCGGAGACAGAGAGGCATGGCAATGTAATATCTCGTAACAATTGGCGAGAGTCATCCTCCGGCCTATCCGAGACCGACGTATAGACGTCACGCAGATGATCTGCAAAACAAGTCACTATCTCTCCGGGATCTGTGAAACTCACACCGTCAGCGCGCACAATCACCGGAACCACACGATTCACTCTTTCGCTCTTTTCCAGCCATGCAATCAATTTTCCAGCCTTGTCACCCACATCATACAAGCGCCCCTGCTGTTCCCGACTAGAGAGCTTGGCAGCATTCGTAACCAGCGCCCTATAGTCCGACTGCTTAAGGCTAAGGGCGTGAAGTTTCTCCCTCGTGACTCCCCGCCCAAGATCCCCTTCCATACTAGTTATGTCAGACTCCAGGTGCACCACCTTTTCGTTTTTACGCTTTTTAGCAAGGGAGATCAGGGATAGGGCCTGCCCACGGATCACCACCTTAAAGGCCTCCCACAATGTCAAGGCTGACGAGACGGAACCTTGGTTTTCCGCGAAAAACCGGTCCAGAGACTTCACCAATTGGGCACGAACTGTGGGGTCCCGGAGATACCAGGGGTTAATCGGTGCCACCCTCCCCCCAGCCCCCAAGGCAGTATCCAAGTGGAGCAGCACCGGGGAATGATCCGAGATTCCACGAGCAAGATGTTTAACTTCCCCAATCATTGGGGCTTGGGCAGCCGGCATCAGCACATAGTCCAATCTAGACAGGGAGCCGTGGGCCCCAGAGTGAAACGTAAACTGAGCCAGCCCCGGGTGCATCGCTCTCCAACAGTCAACTAGTCCCATAGTGTCAATAAAACCACCTAACCAAGAATGCGCCCCAGGGAGGTCTCTGGGCGGGTGTCGATCCTCTCTACCAGACACAACAGAGTTGAAATCCCCACCAACCAGCAACAGGCCCTCAGGGAGCCCGAGCAATAGACCTCCCAGATCCGCGAAGGTGGTAGTCTGCAACCCAGGGGGGACGTAAACTGAAACCAAACACAAAGTCTTACCCTCCCACCGGCCAACCAGCACTACGTAACGCCCCCGATCATTGTGCTTCACCTCGTCAATTTCCAGTGGGAGAGAGGCTCGGACCAGAATGCCTACCCCTCTGGATCCAGTGGTAAAGCCGGAATGGGCCACCAAACGGTAGCCCCGTCTATTCAATGCCTGACAGGAGTTGCCCACCAAATGCGTCTCTTGTAGGAAGACGACATCTGGAGAGAGACGCTTCAGATATTGTAGCACCACCCCTCGCTTCACACGGTCCCCCAAACCATTGACATTCCATGTTAAAATATGCAATCCCCTACCCCCCATCCCAACCACAACGATCATCCCACCCACTACGAGAGCAAAAAGCAGAACATCGATCACCCGGTATAAAACAAACCTGAAACAACAACAACTCCCCCACCACCACCCCCCAACTCCCGTGACACACCCCCCCACCCTGCACCCCTGCACTAGAACATCTAGCCACCCCAACTCGCAGTGTGCCTGACGCCCCAACATTAACCTAGTCTACGAAAAGAAAGAAAACCCCCCTAGAGGAGGAAGAGTCTCACCAGATACCCCGCAGCCCCCGACACAAAAGGAAGGGCAATGCAGTCCCATGTACTAGGTCACCCCCGACCAAAGTCTGAGTTCAACACACGATTAGCCAGGAACCACAGTTCAGTAGTTCACGGGTGCTCCGCCAAGCCACCTCCGTCGTCCCCGGCCTGCTCCTCTCCCCCGCGTCGACGATGCAATGTATCAAGCCATTCCTCCACCGCATCAGGCCGGTCCAAAAAGTGGGTCTGGTCCTCCAGTTCAACACGAAGCTTAGCCGGGAAAAGCATGGCGTACTTCAGTCCCATGTCTCTTAATCGCCGTTTCACAGTCAGAAACCCCATGCGCTGTTTTTGGACCACCTGAGTGAAAGTCAGGATAAAAGCTAACGTCCACGTTCTCATACTTCAGCGGGCCATTTACACGGGAGGTCTGTAGGATGGCGTCGCGGTCCCTAAAGTTAAAGATCCTGGCGATGATGGGTCGCGGCGGGGCCCCCGGCTTCGGCCGACCCCCCGGAACTCTGTGGGCCCGCTCCACCATGAAGTATTTACTGAGGCCCTTTGGCACGAGGTGGTTCAGGATCAGTTCCTCCACAAAAAGATCCACTGACCCATCCTCCGACCTCTCCGGCACACCTACAATGCGCACGTTATTGCGCCGTGCCCGGCCTTCAAAATCCTCCAGCCGCTTGACCGAAAGGTCGGTGAGGGCCCTCAGACTGTGAAGCTCCATCTGCAGGTCAGTAGCATCTTTCGTAAGGCCCGAAGTCGTGAGAGCAAGTGAATTGACCCTGTCGCTGGTTTTCGAAAGGTCCGCTCTGAGTAGGTTAACATCAATTGACACAGTGTCCAGCTTGTGGGCCAGAGAGTCAAACCGCTGGCCAACCGACTCCTTCATGGCGTCGATGGCACCCATGACATCGTTGAGTGTCAGTTCCGCCGAGGATGACGGTCCCTCCCGAGCCACCTCTGCGAGCCCACTCGGACCAGGAGACCCCTTCTGATGGGCATACCGATCCATATTATTCGTCTGCACATAGCCACCTCTCCGGGTAACCTTGGGCCTTAGCTTGTCCCCATCCAGTCGGGCCGCCATTACACGGCCGGGGAAACCAACTCTTGGATGCCCGTGTGTTGTAGTGGTTCCCTGGGGGGAGCACGCCGCAATCAGTGGTAGACAGCTCCCGCTACCGATATCACCCGCCGGCCTCCGAGCTGCTCAGATGTGGGGCCTCCGCAGGCGCCCGCCCTCCACGTCACTGAGGAGAGTCGAAAGCGAAAGTGAAACCCGGGGGGCACGGGTCAGCCCGAAGCTCCGGATCCGTTGTTGTTCAATTGGGACACGGGGAAGATGCCAACCCGAGTCCGGGGCAGCGCCGGGGAGCAGGCCTCTTGTCCAAAGACCGAAGAAGTAAAGTTCCCAAAGTCCGATTTGAGTTCTGAGAACAGGAGTATCCTCAGCGTAGGTTCGCCCGTAGTATTCCTTCAAAATATCAGGATGAAATCCAGGATAATCGTGGGAGGCTGCGTGAACCCCGGGAGCCCTGTGCCTACGCGTCCATCATGGTTGGGCGCTAGGCTCCTCCCCCTTAATTTAATTTGACTTTTTATTGCTTTTTTCCACGTTGACAGAGAAATGGTTGGGTTAGAGAGGTTTGTGGTTTTAATCTTCAGTGTGGAGATGGCCAAATACAGCTGTCTGTATGAGGGGGAGAGTTCTTCCATGAATGTAGATTGAAGTTGTTCTTTCAGGAATTGAGCTGAGGCGCGCAGAGTATAGATGTAAAATTTCATAAGTCACCTAAGCAGTGAAGGTCTGCCCTTGCCAGGCCCAGCTCGAGCCTCAACCTGGCCCTCCTTGCATGCTGGGGAGTGGAAAGTATTTTCTTATAGGCCATTGTTTGATAATTCGCAAGGAATGGATCCATTTGCCTGGAAAAGCCAGGTGGCCATAAGACAATGCGGGGAGCAGTTTGGCACGTAAGACCCTTAAAATTGGCTCATTGGTGGGGCAGTGCAAGTGCCGATTCAGGCGCCTCAGGTTATGTATGACCACGGCTCCCTTGGGCCGAAGATATTTAAGATGGGCCACTTGGTTTGCCATTTCATTGAACCAGACTCCCAGATAGTTGTAGCTGGTGCAGGTAGCTATTTGTGATCCATCTACTCTCCAAGACAAGATTTTAGTGCTTTGATGTTTTCCAAAAATCATGACTTTAGTTTTTGACTTATTCATCAACAGTTTGTTCTTTATGTTGTTTATGTTAAGGCCAGTGAGCGCTCTTTGTAGTCCCATTCTTGTATGATCCATAATGACAATGTCATGGCATATTGCATGATCTGGAGTTGCACGCCACCCAATTTTGGGGCAACAAAGGTTGCACCTGCCAGTACTTTAGGCAAGTCGGCAGTATAGAGGTTGAAAAGTAGAGGGGCTAATATGCAGCCTTGTTTAAGGCCATTTTCCATTGGAATTTTTGCAGATACTGTTGTGGCGCTGGTTTTAATCCTCACCCAAGTCTTCTGATGTAGAAACATCAGTGCAGAGAGAAGTGTGGAGGGTATCCCTCAAGAATTTAGCTCATTCCATAGCACCCCTCGATCGACTCCGTCAAACCCTGAGCTAAAGTCTACAAAGCAGCAGAATAGGGGTAGATGGTGACCAGAGCGGCTCCCAAGGACAAGTAGGGCGGCGCTGTTTTGTACCCGGTTGTGAAACAGCCCGATCTATAGCCTGACTGGGTATGGGGGGAGGATGCTATTTTCTGTGACCCAATTTTCTAATTCAGCCAGTACGACAGGGGCGTAGGCCGTGGCTTCAATGTGCAGTAACGCTATTAGCCTGTAGTTGGCCGGGTTTGAGCGGTTGCCCTTTTTGTAAATTGGATGTAATATTGAGCCCTGCCAAGTAGATGGGATTGTGGCTGTAAGAAAGGCTTGTTTAAAGAGCGGCTTGAAGAGTTCTGCCCAAAAGGATCAATTTGATTTAAAGACTGCAGCGGGTATTCCATTGGGGCCCGGCGCGCTGTTGTTCCTCATACGACTAATGATTTGAATTACTTCGGCTTCTAGAATATCTGGACCCTGGGTGTTTTCGTAGTTTGGTGCCTGGGAAGAGTGGAGGACTTGCGGCTCTCCTGTCCCGCCACTGTAGAGCTGTTTAATGTGATTCACCCAGACATTCTCAGGTACCCCATTCTCCTTAGACTGGCTGCTATTGCTGACTTGATTGATATATTTCCAGTATGGAGCTGGATTTTTTTCTTTAAGAATGTAGGCGTCCTCTATTCATTTAGTACGTTGATCCCATGCGTGTTTCTGATAGACAGCTCGAAGAGATCCAGTGGCAACACCCTGCAATGCTTTCTCCCCTCTTTGTTTTGGTTTTGGAGCCTTTTGCAGCTTCCATTTACTTTCCAGTGTTTCCTAATTCAGGTACTGGTTTAGCTGGTTTGGCCCCTGCTTTCGACGAGCGTCCGATATTCCACCCAGATGCAGGTCTGTGAGGAGGGTGGGCCAGTAATCTAGCAGTAATCTAGCTGTGCCTGCGGGCCGATTTAGGTTTTTAATTGTTCATTTTTAGTTGTCCATACGGACAATTTTGTGCTGAGATTAATGGTCCATTTTATCCTGCGGGCGACTTTATTGCATTCTTCTCCTGTGAGTTCACCTACAGATGTAAACTTGCAGGATACAGCAGTGGAAAGACTGAAGGATGCTCTAAGGGGCCTGTGATCGCTCTCTACTCGGTTATCAATATCAAAGTCATTCAGGTGTAAAGCTAGTGTACTGATGATGAATAGATAGTCAGATGTGGAGATATTCCTATATGTTGGGAGCGGGTCCATGTCTGATCTTTTGCTTTCTTAAGGTTATGAGCGGATACCATAGAACAGGAGTCAAATAAGGCTTGCAGTACAGCGACCTCTTTAGATTGTTTGTTATCCCTTCCTGTCTTGCCAAGCGATCTATTATTAAAATCTCCAACTATAAGTGGATTGTAATAAGGGTGATGCGAAGATCTCTAATTGTGGCTGCCTGGTCATCGAGTGCTGGGTTACTCTGGTGCAGAACTGGATTGACATAGCAGTTGAGTAATAGCAATAGAAGCGGTTTATGATGGTTTTTTATTCCATTGATAAGTAGTGCTTGAATTTTGGGTGCGAGTGTAATTACTTCCAACCTTCAGGAGTGCTTGATGTAAACAGAGCGGCTGCCCATTGGCTGCCCAAAGATATTGCGTCTTGAAGCTGGGACAAGGATTTCATAGTATCCAGAGAGAGTTGTAGTAGACGTTGTCCATGTCTCTTGGAGGCAAATTATGTCAATGCTTTGAAGGTACTGATAAAGCCAGATTCTTATCTATCTTACCATCACCAAGAATCCTCTTAGGTCGCCAGGATCTTTCTATCTGCTAAATAGTGTAAAAGGGAGAAAATCCAATTTTACCACATAATCAAAATAAATCAATTTGGGCACTCTAAAGGATCATTGACTCCGGAGTAAATTTTTAGAGGTTTATTACAAAGCCAAAAATAACTGCACATACAAGCACCTTATCACGAGGTTAAGAAAATAGATGGGCACTAATACAAAAAAGATCCTACGCAGGAGTCTCATCCGACTCAGAATAAGAAGAATAGTTAGCTCCAGAAGCATTAGGCAACCAATAACTGCTCCAATCTCTATATTAGAAGTCATTAACCTAAAAAGGAAAAAGAACGAATAGTCTATCCCTACATTAACACTAAGATGACATCCCTACTTAGAATTTTCCCAGGCAAGAGAATAAAGGTGTCAGTAGTGAAGACTTCCTTAGAAGTACACTCATGGAGCTACAGAGCTCGCTCTAAAATACTCCTTCTAGCTCCTCACCTAATCCTCGATTGCTCAACCCTCGGGGCACGGTCCCTAATTCAAAATCACATAATCATAGAACACGCCCTCGTCACACCTCTTCAACCAGGTCTTCCCCCAGTACTTTTCCATCCAACCTCTTACTTCATCCAAGATGGTTCAGGCTGACCTTGGGTCCCAGGCAGCTTCTCCGCTGAAAGTATCATATCTGCATTCCAGTACCCATGTTGGCTTCTCCTACCATCCTAACTCCTAAAACAAAGAGTTAGGTCTTGGAAACGAGCTAGGTGTCCTTGCACCTGCAACAGAAACATGGTAACGAAAAACTTTCCACTCTGTGAGATGCACTAACTTCCCTGAAACCCAGAGCCTTTCCAAGGGAAACAATTTTCGGCCTACAATATTCAGCTAACATAAGAAATTAATAGGCCTTTCTCTTAAACGTATATGGGATCAGGCCTTTACACATTTAAATACACACTCCTAAAACCACATTATAAGCATTGATTTCATTACACTTCATACATGAATAAACAAAACTACATGTGCAACTTTAATATGGTGCACGTTTAAACATGCATCACATAAGTGAACTAGTTCATTATGCATTATCTAAAATACGTTTTCAATTTAGGCACTACATTGAGCTTCATAAATGACATGATTACATTTCTATTTGCACTATTATATTCTAAATTAGTACTACATTTTATACCCACACATTAATGTTTTGCACTCTAAATATATGGGTGCGGACTACCGGTGATTATGATGCACCCCTACAAATTCAGAAGAACATGGTGCTCTATCAGTACTCTAGGGCAGATTCTATCTTGATCAGTTTCTGAAGGCCAGCCACGTTCCAAGAGATAATTGTTAGGTGATTATTTTCCTCGTTCAATGTGTAGTCTGTATTGCCTCTGAGGGGCTTAGGAATGCCGTCGAGCCAAGTGGTGGCCGCACTGGGCCTGATGTTCGAGTTGGTTGTAGGTGTCCTGTTTGCAGAGGCAATGCATCGGTTCTGCGCGGGGTTGCGCTGCCCAATAGAGGTGATGGGTCACTTCTGCTGGATTAACAGATGGGCTGGCAGAGCATCTTCAGGCTCACATTTAAGGGTCCTGGACTAGGGATTCACCAATTGGCAGGGTAGGACTCACAGTGGTAAAGTCCATGTGCCGGTTACAAGAGACTAGCCCTTGGAGAAACTCTTGTGGTGTTGGATACAGGTGGCAGGTCCACTCCTTCTCACCCAGGCAAGAAGGCAGCAGACAGCAGGCAGCAAGTCAAGCAGAGAGGCAGTCCCATCTATAGCACACCAGTTCTACTTTCTGGCAGCGTACTGAGGAGTTGGTGTCTGGGGTCTAATATTTATACCTGATCCTTCCTTTGAAGTGGGAGTAGCTTTGAGAGGTTTCCCATTGAAGTGCACAGGTTTCCTGCCTCCCCTGCCCTGGCTTCAGACTAACTACAGGAGGTATACAACCCTTTGTGTGAAGCCAGAACACAGCCTATTTAGATGTAAGTGGGGCTGTGTCTAGCTGTCCTCCCATCCTGCCAGTGATGGCCCATCCAAGCACACCTAAGCTCTCTGTTGTGTGTGGCTGTCTAAGAGGAATACACAAAGGTCAACTGCCAACTACTCCTGTCATGGGACCCCGAGACAGGCTGCAGTCACTGAATGACTAAGGCAAGAACATGTCAGCTGTCCTTTTGTTTTCTTACAACTTTCTAAAAGTGGCATTTTCAAAATTATAGTTCAAGAGCTGACTTTACCATAAAAGAGAGTTTTTCATTACAATTCGAAAGACACCAAACATGAACTGTTTAACTGTTCCCATTTGGAAGTTACAGCTTATAAATGTAAGAAGATAACTCTAATGCTAGTCTATGGGAGAGGGAGGCCTTGCAATAGTGAAAAACAAGTTTAAGAGTTTTTCACAATCAGGACATGCAAAACTTAAAATTACAACTTTTAATACTCCATAGATCCTACCTTTCCTGTAACACCTTAGTAAAGATGGAAAGAGGATTAGACTTCAAGTGTCACAGAGGGTATGGACAAGAGGGTTCATTTTGCCATATTTTATGGGAGTGCCCGGAGATGAAAATCTATTGGGAGGCTACAGTACAGGTCCTGCCAGGGGTGTGCGTGGTGAATTTGCAACCCTTGCCTAAGTGGTGTCTTCTCACTATATGGGATTCAACAGATCTTAGCTGCAAATATGGGTAAAACTGGGGACGGCGATCGCTAATCGTAAAATAGCCCGGATATGGGGGTATCAACAGCACCAAGACAAATAGAATGGCAGATGGACTGGTATATGGTGGTAGAGAAAGTTGCCTATGAAGGCAGGGGATGCCCTAAGAAATGGGAACAAATCTGGGTTAAATGGAACTCCTACAGGGGGAATATATACATCCCCCATCCACCACTTTGGGTGGAGTTGTCCCACGACATGCCGCCCATGAGGAACTGGATAGTTAGACCTGCAAAGGGCTGTGAGGTTAGGGGAATATAACTCTACTGCACTGTTGTTTCAAAACCTTGTGTGTGGATGGCTGCTTAGATATGCTTACTACTGTGCGCTCTGTTATATGTTCAATAAAAAGTTTTTTTTTTTAAATACTTAAAATTACAGGTCATCATTTTTAAGTACACTGCACCCTGCCCTGCAGGCTGTTTAGGGCTACCATAGGAGTGACTTATATGTGTGTTAAAAAGGCAGGCCTGGGTCTGACAAAAGGTTTATTTTACCAGGCCTAAATGGCAGTCTACAACTGCACACACAGGCTGCAATGGCAGGCCTGAGACATGTTTACAGAACTACTTAAGTGAGTGGCCACTAGTAGCATTTAATTTGCAGGCGCTAAGTACAAGTAGTACCACTTTATTAGTGACATATAAGTAAATTAAATATGCCAATTGGAGATAAGCCAATATTACCATGTTTCATGGAGTGAGCACATGCACTTTACCACTGGTTAGCAATGGTAACGTGCACAGAGTCCTAAGGCTGGCAAAAATGAGATCAGCAAAAAATGGAGGAGGAAGGCAAAATATTTTGGGTTATACTCACTCCAGCAGTGGCCAGAAGGATTAACCAGATCAGGTGCCGGTGTGACTGCTCAGCATGAAAAGCAAAACAAATTCTTATAAAAGTTGTTGTATCCCTGTAGGTCAAACAGGTGGTAAGCGAACTTACCAGTTGATTAACTTATGCCGTCCTGGGTACAAGGGCAGCAGTCCCACTCTTCTCCAGGCCTTCAGACAGAAGCCAAATCCTTCACATGCAACTTCAGCTAGTCCTGTACTGTTCTGAGCATGTGTTTTTTGGGATGCAACATTTATGCCCAGTCTGTGGGCGTGGACAAACCCTGGCAATTTCTTGACCAATTTGTTTAAAATACTTTTATAAGTAAAGTTTTAGTGTGCTAAAGTGTTTATTTTGGGATGTTCTAATGACAGTTTTTAAGTACGCAACCAGATTGAAACATTTATCATGGGGTGGGTATTTCTGTATCACTGCAGTGGGTGACACAATGGGTGTACAAGGCTACTAGTGACTGGTTACCTTACAAGCCATAGTTACACTTTGCAGCATTTGCTAGGGTCAGATGACTGATAATTTTTTCTTATTGAGAGTGAGAGCCTAAACATTACTGCAGGTTTGCAGAGGAGTTATATGTCACATTAACACCGTCATTAGTTTGATATATCATGTATACAGATATATTTAAAAATGTAAGGCAATGAATATCGGTAAAAAAAATCAGATTATTAGCTCAATTCATTAAACTTGCTATTATAAAAAAGACAACAATCTAAAAAAAAATGATGTTGTTATGTCAGTTAAGATATTAACACCTTGTATTGATTATAGACATAATATCACTTAGACATATTATCACTTGATGCACATAAGCGTTCAAAACATAAAAACATAAATATATTATGTAGTGAAAAAAAGTCTACTAGACAATTTCGCCTTCTAAGGCCTTCTGTAGAATCATAAACTTCTGAGTCAGCAACATCAAACTCATCACTTGTGGTACCTCATTTTCACTTTCAAATTCAATATTTGACTTCATGCATATGTTGTGCAACACAGCACACATCGGTTCATCTTGCGTGCTATAGGTGTACTGCAAAGGAGTCTCCTCTCTGATTGGTCCAAATATCTGAATCTTGATCCCAAATGCCATCTCCACAATATTCTGTCTTTCCTTTAAAGAATGATTATATCTCTTCTGACCATCAGTATAGGGTTGGCCAAATGGAGTCATCATCCAGGCCTGAATCCCATATCCTTGACAACTAAAATATAATTACATCATTTGTTTATAATAACAACACATAACATATATCTCACATAGTGCAAACATAATTCAAACAATAGAGAAATCAAAAACACAATATAGTAGAAAGCCTAATATCATTACCTGTGTCCAATGTGAAGTTACTTTTATTGTCTTATTATTAATGTACACAGTATTATGATGTTGAGAGACCGTGCATTACAAATTGAGCCATGTACCCAACATAGACTAAAATATGATATTAAACATATGACATTTGACAGATGATTTATCTAATTAAAGACAATTACACAAATAATATTTTTAAGCCAACAGTTAAATACATACATCTGCAAAATATTCATAACTAGTCCAAAATGTGTGCCAGAGTAAAAACCATATTGTATTGTCGTAGTATAATTTGTTACACTCAGCAACAATCAAATAAACAAATATACAGCTAAAATAATCTGCTTGACTTGGCTAAATAAAAGTTTTAATAGACAACACAAAGCGCAGCCTTGCATTACCTTCCAACAGGTAGTCATTAAATGGTTGTGTTATGCTTGTTGACATGAATTCACCTATGTATTTATACGCAAAACTCTATTTAAAGATGGTAGTAAACATGTGTTAGTGCTTAAGGGTGCCCATAACCAAGGCAGCCACAACAATGAGAAATGTTTGGAAAATGTCTACTTTCATTATTATTTGCATGTTAGAGCATGCATCAAAAGTTAGTTTTTGTGCAAGAAAAGTTTTTGTACTTTGTACAACAAATATACATACATGCAGGCACTCATGCCATGTTACCTGGGTGCCTGTGTTGGCACTTTGAAGGACAAAATGTACCAGCCCAAAGGGCATAGATGTACAACATATTTTACAATCAGATTTCCCTTCTTCACACAACACACCACAAGATCTTAACATTCTTTACTGTGTTACATGAAACCTTATTAAATGTGGCCCATCTAATTATCTTGACATTGTTATTGGCTTTCTTCTTGTCAGCTTTTTGTTCACGATTCTTGGCACTGTTTAATTTTCTGGTTTTGCTCTCAGCTGATATAATCACCGTTATTGTTACACTTTGGTGAGAGATGTCTGATACTGGAAAAAGGTCTACATCACATAGGTTCCAAATAAGGCAAAGGAATTCTTGCCTCATACGCTCAAATAGTGGATAATGTTCAGTGGCATAATGCAGGCTCCTAGAGTCACTACAGTGCGGGGGCCAACTCTTCTGTGTGCCACATTTATCTCAAGGCCAATGAATATCAGTGTGATTTTCGAGACTTAGGATAGGATTCCTGATCACATTCTGCAGGGGTGCCCCATCAATTTCCATTACCCCACTGATAATTTTCACCCTGACCTCAAATGTATGAGTACTACGAACTGCTTCTGTAGTTTGCACCTGAGCTGGGTTTCCAATGTGCATAGCCAGATAATTGTAGGTTGCAACTCACTCCTACAAGAATTAGTACCAGATGGATATCTTATATCATGCCTGCATCAAATTTCAGTGCATCAGGATTGCACTGACTGAAGATGAAAGAAGATGAGGGCATGTTGGGGCTTGATTTTAAATAGTTGACTGTATCATGTCGTGTTGCAGGTACAGCTTTTCAATTTGTTTTCCTATTTCGTTCCTGCAAGGTAAGGTTTACTCTTGCAGGCTAATAGATGGCATTGCCCATCTGGCAGTGGAGACAGAAGGGCTTATTACGAGTTCAGGGGCCTGTGCCTGCGGAACTCATGGTGGTGGTCCTACCACCACCACAGCGGTGAGACCTCTATGAGACCACCGCCTCCTAGGTGATTAAGGATTTCGCTGCAGCGGCGGTCTGCAAATGGCCTAAATATGATGGTGGTACAGATGCCTGAACTGCCGGGCATATTACAATCTGCATATCCACTGCACTTTTCGTGGTGGGGACCCCACCATGAAAGACGTGGTGGAGACGCAGGTAAGGGGGCCCTAACTGGCCTCGTGACCAATCTGGTTCTGGGAGGACGTGCGTGGGGCACATTTGTTTTTCTTTATTGGTATTGGCAATAGGAAGGTTTTTTTTCTCCATATTAAATATTTGTATTTGGTTCATATTTCATAATTAGTTTTGTAATATTCATTTTGCATTTTAATTTTATTAAGCTATAATGAATATATTTTTATTTTGAAGATGTTTAAATATGTTTTTGTTATGTATTTAAATAAAAAATTTAAAAAAAGGTTTATTAATTGGAATGGTAATGGTAAATTGAATCCCTCAAAAGTCCAACACTTTCCCTACTGCTGCTAAGGTTGGAGTGGGAATAGTAAATCCAACTCCACCAATGTCCAACTCTTTCCCTGAATTTGCTTACGTTGGAGTATGAATAGTAAATCTAAACCCTCCAAAGTCCAACACTTTCTTTCCATTTGCTGACACTGAGCACTTTTTCAAAGTCCAATACTTTTTCTAGAGTTTTTTTATTTGGATTGTTGTTATTTTTTATGTAATGTTTAAATTGGGGAGAGGATGTGGCATAATGGGCTAGGATGATCGATCTCAAATCTGGGGAACTGGGTTTGAATCTTCGACAATGACATTCAACATTCTGTGGTTCTGGGAAAATCACTTAATCACCTCGTGCCACACACAAATGAAAGTGTTGCTGTGTAAAGTAACTGGTGCTCATGTAAAGCGCTCTGATACATTCGGATCAAGTTCACGCTATATAAAACTCCGATTTTTTAAAATTATTTATAAAATAATTTATCTTTTACATAAACTTTTTATTTTTGCTGGTTTTTTATTATTTTTATTTTTCAATAATGTTTCACATATACTTTTGTTATATATATGGCTAATTTAATTTAGTAAATTGTTAAATTATTTTTAATAGGCTAAAGTACTTTTTAACATTGTTCAAATATTATGTTTTAAATGTGTAAAATATATATATATATATATATATATATATATATATTTGTATATTACCTACTGGCGGTCGCCAGTAGGTAGTTATAGTTAGGACCGAGTTTCCATAGGAAATCTCCAAATTCTATTTTGAATAACTTTGGCGCCGGTTGACGAATCTTTGCAAAATTTTCAAAACTAATGGGGCGCTCCGCTCCGCTCCTACCCTGAAAGTTTCGGGGTGATTCGTTAAGCGGGGGACGAGAAAAAAGGGGGGTCCCAAAACGCGATTTCCCCATGCATTTTTCCATAGGGACTTTAGTCGCAGCTACAGCCCGAACGGCTGAACAGAATCATGTGAAATTTGGCAGAGAGGTAGCCATAAGGTCCATGAAGTGCCTTTTGCAGGTTTGGTGTAAATCTGTTCAGTATTTTCTGAGAAATTAGCATTTAAATCAATATATATATCTGTAAGCGCGCAGCGTGCGCGCACTGAGCAAGTCCTGTGCGCGCACTTTGCCGTGCGCGAGCGCACTTCTGATTGGTTGTTAGATGTCAGTAAACATTCGAATCGGTGGAAATCAGGAAGCGGCGGCCGCCATTTTGTCTCTCGCATAAAGAGGGGGTGAGAAACAAAGGGGGAGAACTTGAAAAGGGGGCAGAGTGGGGAGATATTGACCCACTAGGCATTGTAAGGGGGTCACAGTAGGACCTTGTAGGGCAAAAAAAAAGATTTATATTTTGAAAAAAAATATCGCCGAGTACGCGCACCCAGCGCGCACCCGAAATTTTTTTTTAAAAAAAAAAAATATTAAGAATTTGCAATTAAGTGAAAAGATATAAGGTGGCTCTAAAAAGAGCCCTTGTGTTTATTGTGTGTTTTTCGGTACCTACAAGTAAGTACTGATGCAGAGTCTAAAGTTCAAGAGGAAGACTCTGTTGCCTTCATCAGTGAAGTGTACACCATCTCCGTTTGTCTAGAAAATTTTTATTCATCTAGAAAAGTACTTGTAATATATATATGTAATATTTCTAACAAGGTATATTTTAGTGAGGAAAGTTTTAGGGCATTTTTTAAACAATCTTTCAGATTGTTTATTTTTTTGCCCGCTGTTAAATGATGAATACAATTGTTTTCACTATTTTTATTTTATTTTATTTTATTTTAAGTGAAAAATAAAAAATTCTGAAAACAGCAAAAAAAGGGCAAACAATTGCTTTGTAAAATATGTAAAAACATGTAATGCTTTTTGTAATGTATGATTGAATATTAATACTTTTTTTCTTTTTTTGCAGAACTGGAAAGAAAAAAAAAATAATTCTGTTTCCTTGCAAAATACTTCAAAAACATTTTTTTCAAATTTTTTTTTTTTTTTAAAGATAAGTGAAAAATATTAGTATTTCTCAATCCTCCCTTTTCATGCTTCCATTTCTTCACCTCTTTTTGTACATTCAATTTTTTTTTTTTTTTTTTTTTAAATTAAAAAAACCTTGGGTTTTAAGTGGCTCTTAAAAGAGCCCTTGAGTTAATGGAGGGAAACAGGAAGAGAAAAACGAAAAAAAAGAAAAAACATCTATGGCCTACTGCACTCATGCGCATCAAATTTTCTCTGAATGAGATCAAGACTGGTCTCACACACAGAAATAAGTTTACCGCAATCAGTGCAGCGTGTGGACAACCTTGCAAAACAAGGTGGTCCAAAACGAGGCGTGGAAGAAGGCAAAGGCACCACTGCAGAAGAAGTGCTCGGCTGAGCTGCCGAAGATGTGCTCGGCTGAGCTGCTGCAGACGTCGTCGGTTGAGCAGGTGGAGGGTTTGCTCCAGAAGCTCAACGAAAAGTCACTGGATGCATTTTGTCAACATGCCTCAACATAGTGTGAATGCTAAAAGAATACTTCTTATTAGGATTCCCACGTGACAAGACTTTTTGAAAAAGTACACATGTAACTTTAGGTGTAGTTACCTTTTTTTGTCCCTCTGGAAAAGTGAAAAACTGCCATATAAAGCTGTCTTTCTGCTTCCTGCTCCTCTGCCTCTCAAGAGTGTCCTGGTCACTGTCTGAAGATGGTTGCTGTTCAGCCATTGTCTCTCAACAACAGAATAGCTCCTTCTCCAAAGGAATCAGAACTAATAATGAGGGGAGTAGGTGTGGTTTGGGAAGAATCTGGAACTGAAAGTACTTCAAACCAATCAAAAGTGATGATTCTTGATCACATGACTTGCCATGAGGGGATTGGGTGTGGTGTTGAAACAATCAGAAACTGAAAGTAATGATAACCAATAAGAAGTGTTGTTTTATTATGCATATAACCCGAGGTGCGCACACTGCGCAAGCTCCGAGCGCGCACCTCGTGATTACGCATGCGCGAACGCGTAGGTGCGCATGTGCATACGTCATATGCGCGTACGTAGCGCGCATACGTTGAACACGCGTATACGCGAACGTTATTGCGCGTAATTTAAGCGTATGCGGAAGTAAACCGCGTGGAGCGCGTAGGACACACGCACGCATGCGTAAGTACGTACGCATACGTACCGGGTGTGCGCTCCCAGCGCGCACTATGACGTATATATGCGTACGTAAATAACGTACGACGGTATTCATAAAAAACTTACGAAATTGTACTAGGAGCGCGCTCAGAGCGCGCACCCCAAGAATTTATATAAAAAAAAAAAGTGGAGAAAAATTAATTGCAAAAATTAAAAAAACTGTTCAACTTTATCCTATTTGAAATTTTTAAAAAAAAGCAAAAACAAATAAAAGGATACAGATAATATATAAATGGATACATAGGAATTTTATTTTTAAAATAATTTTTTTTTTTTAAATTAAATAATTCAAAAATTAGCATTAAAAAAAACGTACAAATTCACTGAAAAAACCAAAGGTTTCACACACGTTATAGTTAGGAATTAGCATTTAAAAAACCTTGCAAATTCACTGAAAAAACCATAGGTTTCACACATGTTATAGTTAGCTGGACATTTCTCCCATACAAAACCAATGAAATTCCCCCGTTATAGTTAGTTCAGCTAACTATAACTCGCGCCCCCACAATACACTGCTGATGACGTCACATATTACATCACTCATGACATGGTCAGTGACATCACTCATGACATCACTGATGACATCTCAAATGACATCACTGATGACATCACTGATGACATCATCCAGTGAATGTCTGTTTTTCTGAAAATTAAATATGTTTTATATATGTATATCTCAAGGTCGATGGAAGAATAAATGGGTATATAAGTGTCTAATTGGATGATTTGTTTTTGAAAAATTGATTGTATAACTGACTGATTAAGTGTATCTTAGTGAATACATGGCTTAGTGAGTAATGTTTAAATATGTAAACATCTTTATCAGTCTCTCACTTTGTGTATAAGTGGCTGCATGGGTTGGTGAGTAGCTACATGGGTGTTTATATAGGTTATTAGTTTGTTTTTTTAGTATCAGTGTGAGTGTGTGTATGGTTCGGTGGGGGGTATTACGTAGTGCATAGGTGCATGAATGAGTGACTCACTGTTTGTATGTGTTGAAGACAGCATGTCTGCAGGACTGTATGGGTGGATGAGTGTGTGTATGGGTGTGTTAGTGATTGAATGACTGTCTCAATAGTGTCTCTATGAGTAACTACATATGTTTTAAACTAGTATATGTGACTATTGGTGTATATAACTGAGTATATGTGAGAGTGAGAGATTGAAATAGTTCATGTATGAATAAGTATGTGTTTCTATAAGTGATTGTTTAAAAGACTAAGTATGTGTAAGTTCCCGTAGAAGTAAGTGTGGTGGTGTGTGTATAACTGTATATGCAAGTAAATGTATGTTTGTTTCTTTATTTTCATGAGAGACTATGTGTGTCAGTAACTCTGTGGATGAAAGGCATTGTGTAACAGGATGTATAGGTGTATGAGTACATATGATGAGTGAGTACATGTATGAGTGACTGTACAGGACTGTTGGTGAATGAGTGGATGTGTATGTGGATCTTAGAATTACTGAAGAGGTTGTTGTAACTGGTATTGGTATGTCCATTGTTTTGAAAATTGTATTCTCTATTTTTGAATGTGTGTATCAAAGGTTATATTAGGGTGAGAGGAGGTCTGCCACTCTATCACAAGGATGATGTCATCAGTGATGTCATCAGTGATGTTATTTGAGATGTCATGAGTGATGTCATGAGTGATGTCACTGACCATGTCATGAGTGATGTAATATGTGACGTCATCAGCAGTGCATTGCGGGCGCGTGAGTTATAGTTAGCTGAACTAACTATAGCAGGGGAATTTCAATGGTTTTGTACAAGTGAAAAGTCCAGCTAACTATAACACCCCTGAAACCTATGGTTTTTTCAGTGAATTTCTGAGGTTTTTTAAATGCTAATTCCTAACTATAACGTGCCTGAAACCTATGTTTTTTTCTGTGAATTTCAAAGGTTTTTTAAATGCTAATTTCGAACTATGCCTACAGAGATAGGACATGTGAATAAAGAAGAAAAAATGCACAGAAAGAAAAAAAAGAAGTGCAGAAAGAAGCAACAGAAGTCCTCAAAGACGAAGAAAAGTGCAGGAAGAAGGATAACGTGCAGAAAGAACAAAAAGAAGAGCAGAAAGAAGCCTTGTTGCAAAATCATCCTGTACCCTCAACTTTTTCAGACGGATACTGGTGGTAACTGAGTCTGACTACGCAGTCCTAGAGCCAGTGCTATGTTAAAAGAAACTCAGAATACAGTGAAAACACCTACATATACTAGGGAACACTATGCGTTGGAGTCCCCCTGTGATTAGCATGACCTCCTCTGTAAGCCCCTAGTATATAATAGGGCAGGGGATTAAAACTACCTCTTAAAATGCACCACAGGGCGTGTTTGCACACGTCACGTCAGGCCCCGTCCCCTCTCTTCCCCACTGTGTAAACACGCCCTGTGGCCGTTTTAAGTTGGGAGATTAAGTCCCCTTGAATCCTGAGGGTCCCTAGGGTCCAACTAGACCACTAGGTACCTCTAGTAAGCGACACAGAGCTATGTAGGAGAGAGATGTAAAAAGGGGCACGGCCTAGACCACCTCTCTGCAATGCAGCACAGTGGCGCTTAGTGGATGCACCTGGTGGGCTAGTTGGCCCCCAGGGTCCCTCAGGATTGAAGGGCAATTATTTCCCCAATTTAAAACGCGCCACAGGGCGTGTTTGCACACATTAACTCAGACGCCATCCCCTCCCTTCACCACTGTGTAAACACGCCGTGTGGCCGTTTTTAGTTGGGAGATTAAGTTCATTTGAATCCTGAGCGTCCCTAGGGTCCAACTAGCCCACTAGGTACCTCTAGTAAGTGCCACAGAGCTGCGTTGCAGAGAGATGTAAAAAAGGGGAACGGCCTACACCACCTGTCTGCAACGCAGCACAGTGGCGCTTACTGGAAGCACCGGGTGGGCTAGTTGGCGCCCAGGGTCCCTCAGGATTGAAGGGGAATTATTTCCCCAACTTAAAACGCACCACAGGGCATTTTTGCACACGTTAACTCAGGCCCCGTCCCCTCCCTTCACCACTGTGTAAACACGCCTTGTGGACGTTTTTAGTTGGGAGATTAAGTTCATTTGAATCCTGAGGGTCCCTAGGGTCCAACTAGCCCACTAGGTACCTCCAGTAAGCGCCACAGAGCTGCGTTGCAGAGAGGTTTAAAAAGTAGCACGGCCTGGACCACCTCTCTGCAACGCAGCTCAGTGGCGCTTACTGGAAGCCCTGGTGGGCTAGTTAGGCCCCAGGGGCCCTCAGGATTAAAGGGGAATTATTTCCCCAACTTAAAATGCGCCATAGGGCGTGTTTGCACACGTCACCTCAGGCCCCGCCCCGTCCCTTCCCCACTGTGTAAACACGCCCTGTGGCAGTTTTAAGTTGGGAGATTAAATCCCCTTGAATCCTGAGGGTCCCTAGGGGCAAAATAGCCCAATAGGTACGTCCAGTAAGCGCCATTGCATTGTAAAAACGGGCACCACCTGCACCACCTCTCTGCAACGCAGAGCAGTGGCGCTTACTGGAAGCACCTGGTGGGCTAGTTAGGCCCGAGGGGCCCTCAGGATTGAAAGGGAATTATTTCATCAACTTAAAACGTGCCACAGGGCGTGTTTGCACACATCACCTCATGCCCCGTCCCCTCCCTTCACCACTGTGTAAACGCGCCGTGTGGCCGTTCTAAGTTGAGAGATTAAGTCCCCTTGAATCCTAAGGGTCCCTAGGGTCAAACTAGCCCACTAGGTACCTCCAGTAAGCGCCACAGAGCTGCGTTGCATAGAGGTGTAAAAAGGGGTGTGGCCTCAGAACACCTGTCTGCAACGCAGCTCCCTGGCGCATACTGGAGATACCTGTTGGGCTAGTTGGCCCTCAGGGACCCTCAGTATTGAAGGGGAATTAATTCCCCAACTTACAACTGGCCAGGGGGCGCGTTTGCAGAGTGCTGCAAGGAGGGGGCGTGGTCTCCGGCGCGATGCCGGTCTTTTACTTATTTTATTTTTTTAAGAAGGAGGGCTGTGTGGCCCCCCTTCTTTTTCTAATTTATTGACCCTGGGGACCCCATCCCCCAGGGCCTGCACCCTCATTTTTTTTGTTGAAAAAAATAAATTTGGAAAGGGGCTGCATGGCCCCCCTCCCAAGGCCTTAATCGGCCCCGGGGACCCCAACCCCCGGGTCATGGCCTTTTTTAACATTCTTTAGGAGGGGGGCCGCGTTGCCCCCCTCCTCAGGCCACTTATGGCCCCGGGGACCCCATCCCCCGGGGCCGGCCTTTGTTTTTTATTATTTCTTTAAAAATACATTTATAGAAATACCTAGGACATGCTGGACAAACCGTATGTACCTATCACCATGACGATTTCTGTGATATTCATTAAAAGGCGACTATGCATACAATGAATCCACGTGAAATGTATTTACACTGCTAGTGAAGCTCTGACGTGTCTGACGCCCTACCGTGCCTAATCCCGGCACCCCCGACGGTGGGTACTCTCCAAGTAGACACCCTTGTCATTTATTTATACAAACATGGGTAGCTATTGACGGGCACATTTAATACACACCCACACCAAGCCATTCAAAGGGATTCGACAATAATTCGACCAAACTATGCAAGAAACCCCCTCACGGTTAATAAAACACACATCCACCGCCGGATGTGTAATACTTTTTATTTTACTCTCTGGAAAGGAGACGAACCTCACTTGAGAGTCACAGCATGCTCCTGGCTGAGCCCAATGCTGTGTTACACCCACCAGTGCCCGCCGAGTGCCACACACCTCTGTGTTGTATTCCACCAGCTAGTGCGTATGCTATGACACTCTCTAGCCCATGTGTACTGTAACACCACCCCGTGAATGTGTCATGCCACACTTGACTTCGCACGGGTTATATTGCCCCATCTAACGTGCCTTCCTCGATGCCTATGTTATAACGCACAGCGCTATGCCATACATATTACAATCTGGGATCCATATCTTTGTCACAGGGCATATGCAACATTACACTCCCCAGCACATATTTTATATTACAACTTTAGAGACTAGTTAGGCTACACAACACTGCCCTGTACATATTACACTCCAAGGCGCATATCGCATAGCTTGCGCTAGTGCCTGTGCTATCTCGCGCTCTCCAATGAATCTGTCATTGGGCACAATGTATTGCATATTATATTTCACGCCCCGGTTAATCTTATATCACACTTTGTGGTGCATAGTTTATACCATATACTATATCTAGTTTTCATTTTCAATCGTGCTCTCAGGACTATGTTCTATATAACACTGCGCCCACCTACCCTTTTCATGGCCATTACATTTTGCGATGGGGTTGGAGGGTCAGGGGGTGTTTCTGCCAAGTGAGCCTGGAGTCACAGTCATAAACGTCCTCTTCTTCCTGAATAAAAGTGAGATTATGCTGCATACTTGTTCATATTTTAAGTAGTTCGCACAGACACACATTTTAAAAACAATAAAGTTCCTAATGCCCACCTTCTCTGAACAGTTAGCTTGCTGCCCCATCCACCTCCTCCCTATCCTCTGTTGTCGGAATCCATGGACTAGCCTCCTCCCACCTGCCATACATGGTCTGATGTGCTGTCACTGCCCTCCATTTAGCATGATGTACCAGTCCACTCCTCCTGCCCTCCATTGCCCAATTCTATGGCCCATCATTGACCTCCTGCTTAGCCTCTGTGCTTAGCTTGCTGTCCCTATTCTCCTTACCCCTGCCCTCCGATGTCTTTGTGCATGCCCCTGCTCCATCCTTTTTGCCCACCATGTTCCATGGACCTGCCACTCCTATCTACTCTGAGTGTCCTGTTGAGCTGCCACACCCCTCTCACCTGCCTAGCATTGTCAGATGACTGTAACCTATGGTCTGTTATGCTGCAGCTTTCTCTCCTGTCTGTCCATTATGGTCAGCTAGCTACCATTGCCTCTTTCCCCTCTGTTCTCTGTCGTCCATGTGCATGGTCCTGTCCCCTCCCTATTGTTATGGACTGTTGTGCTGCACTTCCGTCCCGCATGCCCTGGGTGGTGTATTGTGCTGCTGCTGCAAACCCTGATGCCTGCCCTGTAGGGTCAGTTTGGTGCACCTCTCCATGTCCCTCCTGTCCTCTGTTATCCGAGTCCATGTCCCTAGCCCAATTCCTCCTGCCTACCATGATCCAATGTACCATACTTGCGAACATTTTGAACTTGGTAAGAGGGAGATTTTGAAAAAAAACTGGGGTATTGATTTTCCCCTTTGAGTTACATTGAAAAAGAGGAGATTGTAGACAGGAGACAGATCAAATAAAGCCCATTTGAGCTTAAAAAACATTGGACGTTTCCTGGCTGAAACTGGTCTGTTGGCATTTATGGTTGTACTACCACTGCCTCTTCCTTCTGCCCACAATGGTCTATTATATTGTCACAGCCTCTCTTGCCAGTCCTGTATTGTTGGTTTGTTGCCCCTGTCCCCCTTTCCACTGCCCTCCATAGTCAGTTGTGCTGCCACTGCCCTTCCTGCCTGCCCAGTGTGGTCAAATTGTTGCCTCTGCACTCTCCTACCTGCCTTCAATTTTCAAAGTCCGTGCCCCTGGCCTCTGCCTCTCAACAGTATCCCAATGAACAACTAGATTGCTAACAATCTATATTTATTACAAAAGTGTGGAACGCCTGACGTCATCTTGATGTAATCAAAACTGTAATACCTAGAGCATTTCCTTTAGAAATTACATATATGAGAGGGTCTTATTTGCATTAAAATTATGGTTAGTGCTCTAAAAAACTAAAATGAGGACATATTTTCTAACTTTTCAAATAGCGACAAAGAACTTTTAAATTAGTTGTAATCTTTATGTGTCTTTTTATCCAGTTGACCACTTGATTAAATGTTGCACTTAGGGGAGAGGATGTGATGTTACTTCCAGAGCTGCAGACTTTGCAACTGGGGAACCAGATTGGAGTTTCTGCTTCAGCTTAACATTCTGTGATTCTGGTCAAATCACTTAATCTCCCCATGTCTACAACCAAAATGAATTTGATCTTGTGTGATGTAACCAATGCTCATGTAAAGCACTCCAATACCTGAGAAGTCTGCACTATATAAAACTGCAAATACACAAAAAATAAGTGTTTTGCACACTTCTGTCATTGGGCTACATATGGGCTACATCTGGGAGATATTTGTGCTGCATTTAGGCTTTTTTGTCTCTGGTGGCCATCTTGGGAGATTTATTTGTTATGAAGTTTCCTAATTTCCTCATTTACTGCAGTCTCCTCAGTAGGAAATGCTTTCAGTTTTTTACTTTGATTCCATCAAGAAGGTATTCAGATATGTCACACATTTGCCATAAATTCTGAATGTTAGCACTCTAGTTGCTCATTAGATCACTGTAGTAAAGCTACTGCTCACCACGGAAGTCTGCTGCTGGTATTAAAAGTGCATGTTTCAGTCTGCATAATCAGAATTTTAATGAAATAGAAGAGGATTTGAGAAGTCACTCAAAATGTGCCCTAATTTTTCTTTCTTCAGCACTAATCATAATTTCTATGGCAAAATGAACCCCCTCATTGTGTTCCTTTTTAAATTAAATGTTATAAGTGTTACCAGTTTATTCCAATCAAGATGGCTTCAGGTGTGCCATACTTGTGTCATAAGTAAGACAGTAAGCGCTCTAGTTGTTCTTAAGAACACTCTAGGACATTCGGTCATTGGTCTATACTTGGGCTACATCTGGGTGATATTTGGGCTACATTTGGGCTCTTTTGTCTCTGGTGGCCATCTTGGGAGATTTATTTGTTATGAAGTTTCCTAATTTCCTCATTTACTCAGTCTCCTGAGTAGGAAATACTTTCAGTGTTTTTACTTTGGTTCCATCAAGAAGGCATTCAGATGTGTCACACATTTGCCATAAATTCTGAATGTTAGCACTCTAGTTGCACATTAGATCACTGTAGTAAAGCTACTGCTCACCAGGGAAGTCTGCTGCTGGTATTCAAAGTGCATGTTTCAGTCTGCATGTCAGAAGTATTTGATGAAATAGAAGAGGATTTGAGAAGTCAAAATGCACCCTAATTTTTCTTTCTGCAGCACTAATCATAATTTCTATGGCAAAATGAACCCCCTCATTTTGTTACTTTGTAAATTAAATGTTTTAAGTGTTACCACTTTATTCCAATGAAGATGGCTTCAGGTGTGCCATACTTTTGTCATAAGTAATACTGTTAGCACTCTAGTTGTTCGTTAGAACACTCTGGGACATTCTGTCATTGGGCTATATTTGGGCTACATCTGGGTGATATTTGTGCTTCATTTGGGCTCTTTCGTCCCTGGTGGCCATTTTGGGAGACTTATTTGTTATGAAGTTTCCTAATTTCCTCATTTACTACAGTTTCCTCAGTAGGAAATACTTTCAGTTTTTTACTTTGATTCCATCAAGAAGGCATTCAGATGTGTCACAGATTTGCCATAACTTCAGAATGTCAGCACTCTAGTTGCTCATTAGATCACTGTAGTAAAGCTACTGCTCACCAGGGAAGTCTGCTGCTGGTATTGAAAGTGCATGTTTCAGTCTGCACGTCAGAATTTTTTAATGAAATAGAAGAGGATTTGAGAAGTCACTCAAAATGTGCCCTAATTTTTAATTCTGTAGCACTAATCATACTTTCTATGGCAAAATGAACCCCCTCATTTTGTTCCTTTTTAAATTAAATGTTTTAAGAGTTACCACTTTATTCCAATCAAGAAGGCTTCAGGTGTGCAATACGTTTGTCATAAGTAGGACTGTTAGCGCTCTAGTTGTTCTTTAGAGCACTCTGGAAGCTGGAGTAGAACACAAAGGAATCAACTGACAGTCTCTACCCTTGTTGGATGTACATGTTTTACTGAGAATGTCAGACTTCATTCTCACATGACTGAGAAAGATACTGTGAATTTACAGAAAATATGCTCTCAGTTTAGCTTATAGATCACCTTCCAAACCTCTGTGGGAAAAGCATGAGAAAATTGTTTTCTCTCAAACATGATTCATGATATCACAGCAGAAGGCTTTTTCACATGATAAAATCACCTTAGAACACACCACAATTCCAAAATGAGTACGGTACCATCAACTAATGATGTATAATGTAACTAAAGTCCTAAAAAACCTTCTATTAACTGCATTGTTTTTTAATGAGGTGCTATCATGTATATTGGTCCCAAGATGGCTGCCAACACTTCTTGGATGAAGTACTGACAGCCAAACAGATCTCACGATGAGATGTGTGGTTAGGCTCCGCCCAGATATATCTATCTTTTTAACTCTAATTTTCTCAGGAACTACTGAACGGATTTACACCATTTAAGCAAAAGACACGAGTCTGAACTGATTACTACCTCTTTGCCAAATTTGGTGTAATTCCATTCAGCAGATCGGGCTGTAGCTACGTCAACAGGTCCTAAGGGAAAATGCATGGGGAAATCGGCGCCAACGTTATTCCAAATAGAATGTTGCGGGTTTCCTATGGAAAATAGGTCCTGACTATAACTACCTACCGGCGACTGCCAGTAGGATATATATATATACAGAAGGAGAGTCACAGACAAGTCACAAACTCAGGGAAGAAATGAATACCAGATTGGCTAAAGAAGAAGAAAAAATCAAAACACGCAAAACTTTCAAATTCAAACGCGATCGTGATGACTACGCGAGTGGTCAAATATTCACATTTGCGAGACGTTATGATTCACTGAGGGAAGCGACAGCAAAGAGACGCACACAAGGGGAAGATATTACTAAACAGGTGCAGCAACGTAATGAACTGGCCACCATTTCTGATCTCAGCTCAGCACCGGAGAGTGAATCAGACAATGAAAGCAGCAGAAGAAATACCCATGCAGGAGTCAAGTTCACTCTGGTGGAAGAATTAGACATTTTAAAACAAAGCAGACGGGACACACTGAGACCACGCAATCAGGGGCCAGCAGCAAAACAAAATCCAAAAGGCGAAGGGAACAACGCCAGGCAAACCGAAAAAGGAGAATACAGGAAACGGGGCCGTGGCAGGGGAAGGAGACAGTAGAGAATACCAACATTGGCAGTACTACTGAACACGACGCCAACACTATCATCAATTTGGCCAATGTAAACCTTTCGGCAGCAGAAGCCCAAATTCTATCTCTTGGTCTGTCCCACTGCCAGGAGTCTAACTTTCAGTATACCACCACGCGTGTAGATATTTATCAATACATACGGAAATTAAAACTACTAAAATTCCACTGGCTCAGATCAATCACGGACCAGACTGCAAAAAATATTACAAATTTGGAAATAGATAATTATTCTGGTCTGATGGTCTCAAATTTGGGGACCTACCAGGACCTCTGTGAATTGGGTGAAGAAACGCAAACCAGTGGGTCCAGTATGTCCCCCCTAGAACCGTGTGCTAGACCCACGACGCCATTTAAAAACAAATCCAAATCTGTACCAATCATGGCGAGGGATGGTTTGGATGCATTCAGTGAACATGTAGTCAATCAAATCAAAAAACTCAACTACATTGTCAATAGTCCAGACAGAAAGTACACTAATAAAGAAAGAAAATATAATCAATTGATTTCCAAGCTGCAAAAGGAAAATATTGTTATTAGGAATTCCGACAAGGGGGGTAATATTGTTTTATGGCCTATGGAGGAATACTTGAAGGAAGCCCATACCCAGCTTAATGATGAGGAATGTTACAAGAAAAGCACTCCTGCTAAATATAAGAACACACAGGAAGCACTTTTTAAATATCTTCTGGCATGGAAAAGTCGGGGACTCCTCAGTGGAGATGAATACAAATTCCTCAAAAGAGAGCATCCTTCGGTCCCCACTATTTATTTTATACCAAAGGTACATAAAGACATGAATAAACCCCCTTGCAGACCTATTATCGCGGCCTGTGATGGGCCACTGGAAAATCTATCCAAATATATAGATTACTTCCTGCAGCCATACATGAGGAACTTGAAATCATATATCCAGGATACATGTGACTTTCTAAACAAAATTAACAATTTGAGATGGAGCGCAGATTATTTGTTAATAACGTTGGATGTGTGCTCACTATACACATGTATTCGCAACAAGGATGGTCTGAGAGCGGTTGAACATTTTCTGAGCAGCAGATCCATTATATATGCTCAACACACTAAAATGCTCTTGGATATGTTATTATTCTGTCTGGATAACAATCTTTTTCTTTTCAATGGCCAAATGTACCAGCAAACGCAGGGTGTGGCTATGGGGGCCAGTTTCTCTCCCAGCTATGCCTGTATTTTCATGGGCTGGTGGGAGGAACTGGTCCTCATGCGCCAATATGAACACATCTACAATAATAACGTGATTTGCTGGTTAAGGTTCATTGATGATTTATTTATTGTGTGGAGGGGTACAGAAATTGAAGCCATTGAATTCATTGATCTGATTAACCATAATGATATTAATTCAAGATTCACTCACACCATCAGTAAGCAAACAGTGTCCTTTCTAGATGTGCAGGTCACAGTGGAGAAGAACTGTCTAACCACTACACTATTCAGAAAGCCAACTGCAGAGAATACTGTCCTGCATGCATCAAGTGCCCACCCTCCGCATTTAATTAAAAGTATACCTTATGGAGAGATGCTCTGTATACGGAGACTATGCAGCAGTGAGGAAGATATGAAAATTAAGCAGTTAGAGAGTCGTGCTAGGTTTTTAGCAGGAGGATACAACATAGGAATAGTGGATGCAGCCATCAGAAGGTCACGTTCCAAGGCAAGGGATGAACTTTTAATATACAAGGCCAATTCATCAGACCAAAGGGTCAATGCCACCGCTCAACCTGTGAGACTGGTTCTCTCGTATTCTAAACATGAAAAACAAATCAGGAGCATTGTTAAGCGGAACTGGCATTTTATCCAAGACGACCCAGTGATAGGAAGTCATATGCCTACTAATCCTTCCATCACTTTCAGAAAAACAAAAAGTTTGGGAAATAAATTAGCAAGCAACAGGCAAGATGAGGGTCGTAAAGATATGTGGCTTACTGCCAGAAAAGGTTTTTTTAAATGTTCCACCTGCAAAGCTTGCAAATTTGGAAATAATGTCAAAACATACACTACAGCTTTCTCATCTAAGATTCGGGAGATCAAACAACATTTAACATGTAAAACTGAGTACGTGGTGTATGTCTTGGAATGTAGCTGTCATCTAAAGTACATAGGGAGCACAAGACTGGCTGCACATAAGAGAATATTACAGCGCATACGAGCGATCACTAACAAAGATCAAAATTATCCAGTGGCCAGACACTTTCAAGCTACTCACAACAGTGACCCTAGTCACCTCAAATACTTTGTCATAGAGGCTATCCCTATCACCAAAAGGGGAGGGGACAGGGAAGCTAAGCTAAGACGTCTGGAAACCAACTATATATTGGAATTTGATTCCACGTATCCTGGAGGGCTCAATGCAACCGAAGATCTTTACACATACCTGTAAATTCTACCCAACATGTTAAATAGATCCAATCTAGAAAGTGAACTCATGAATTGTCAAATTATGTATATTGGTCTTGTTCATCTATTAGATAACTTATTGTTTTTAGTATTTATATTGTTCTTATCCTAATATTTATTGTGGCTTTGACCCTTTTAGAATGATGTTTTAGACATATAGTTTTTACTTTTTAGTCTGTCTATTGTTTGTTCTGATGGTTTACAGTCGTAGGATATTATATGGCAATACAAACATTATTTAAGTTATCTAGTTCCCCTTCGGAACCACAATGCCAATTTAACTATCCTCGCCCCAATATCTTTATCTATTGTGGCATCTGCACATATTTATTTATATTCCTTAGTACATATCTACCTCACCACAATATTTTGCACTAGCGGTCCATTTGGACTTGTATTGCACTATTTGCACATATATTTCTTGCACCTTCGGATTTTATCATTACATCTATTATTGATTTTATATCGTTTTAAAATAACCAGGCTATATTGCAATGATTTTTATATCAATGCACCTTTAACTGCATATAGGATGAGGACTCGGGCACATGCAGTTTACTCCAAATATTATCCGGGGGTGCATGCAAGAGAAGTCTGAAACAGGCACTGGGCAAGCACATTTATTTATTCTTTTTTCACACACACACACATGCTGGAGATAATGAATGATCTAAAATACTCTTATAAGGTGCATTCCTTTTTAGGTATTAAACTAGTATCAGCAAATATTATCCATGTTCAAAATTGTAACATAGATTTTATTGGTCCATAGAAATTGTGTAAAATAGGTATTTTACTTGTATGTATTTTATTTTACACAAAATAATGTCGAACATATGCAATGTTTCACTTTACCGACATCAACTTGGTACCTGCCAGTCTGTTCTTTATCTTTATTAATTCAGACCATGTGTGTCAGGTAGTTTTTTCTTGCACTAGCACTTTAAATGTGGAGTAAAATTCTCTGAACATTGTCATGTGATCAAGGCCGCTTTGACGGCTGAAACGCGTAATGGCAGGCGAGGAGGAATAAAAACATCTTTGAAATCATACAACGAGGTCTACATTCGTTCTTTTTCCCTTGGAGGAAACCTGTGAGCGAAGAAAGTTCATATATATATATATATATATTACCTACTGGCGGTCGCCAGTAGGTAGTTATAGTTAGGACCACGTTTCCATAGGAAATCCGCAACATTCTATTTGGAATAACTTTGGCGCCGATCGACGAATCCTCGCGAATTTTTCAAAATAGATGGAGCGCTACGCTCCGCTCCTACCCTGAAAGTCTCGGGGGGATTCGTCAAGCTGGGGCTGAGATAAAAGGGGGGTCCCAAAACGCGTTTTTCCCATGCATTTTTCCATAGGACCTTTAGACACAGCTACAGCCCGAACGGCTGAACAGACTTACTTGAAATTTGGCAGAGAGGTAGTCCTCAGGTCAAGGAAGTGCCTTTTGTAGGTTTGGTGTAAATCTGTTCAGTAGATTCAGAGAAAATAGCCTTTAAATCAATATATATATCTGAGCCAGCTTACGGTGCGCTTACGGTGCGCTTACCGTACGCGTACGGTGGCGTGTGCGAGCGCGATTCTGATTGGCTGTTAGATCTTAGTAAACATTCGAATCGGTCGAAACCAGGAAGCGGCGGCCGCCATTTCGTGTGTTTCACTCAGAAAAAAAGGGTGATATCTTGAAAAGGGGGCAAGGGAGAGAGTTACAGACTCCCTAACATTTGTAAAGGGGTCAAAGAAGGACAGAAAAGTACAAAGAAAACATTTATTGATTTTAAAAAGAATCGCGGGGTACGCGTACGGTAAGCTAACCGTACGCGTAAGGTAGAAAAAAAAATTTAAAAAAAGAAATGAAATTCAGATTTAAGAGTTTAGATATTAGGGGGCTCTAAAAAGAGCCGTTGTGTTTATGAAGTGATTTGATTTTTTAGTGGTACCTACAAGTAAGTACCGATGCAGAGTCTAAGGTTCAAGAGGAAGACTCTGTTCCCTTCATCATTGAAGTGCACACCATCTCCTCTATAAATGTCTTGCATGTCGTAACGCAAGTTGTTGTGGTAAATGGAACCCATACCATAGTCTCTGAGGAAAGCAGAAACAGATTTGTTGACGTGCTTTCTTGCTTTGTCAATCTGCGGACAAAAATGATTGGACCAGTTCCATTTTTGCCTTTGGCATATGTTAGAAAAGACAAAGGCAGTTTTAGGGAAAAGTGAAAACAGTTGTGCAAAGGTGTCCTTCATAAGCATTTCCAGACCTACCCCAGTCAAAGTGCCTAGGTCATTGCCACCACAGTGCACTATTATGAGGTCAGGGTGTTGGATTTGCATGAAGGATTTCACCAATGGCATCAATTGGTGCCACTTTAACCCTCTCTGACCAATCCATTTAATGTCTACATTTGGCAAAGCAAGGTCTCTCACCATATCTGTTTTCTCTGCATACTTTTCACTCCAGAAGACATAGCTGTGCCCTACAATCCACACTGTGAACATCTTCAAAGGAGAAATGGATGCACTCAGGAGGTGAAATTCAGTAGAATGGTAAAAAGAAATGAAAGACAGTTTGGAAATGGAGGCATACATATTTTTTTTATAAAAAAAGAACTGATTTGCTGTTTCATACCATTCTAGAATAAAAACTAGGCTGTATGTGTAAATTAATAGAAACATGTTTTGTATTGGTACAGAAAAAATGTGTTACCAAAGAACAGTACTATGGATTTGCTGTTAGGTTTGAAAAGTCAAGCACTCTTGCTCTGTGGAATTGAAACATTGTTTGGTGAACTTCTGACCTAACTCCACACAGCAGTGTTCCATGAGCTGTTGCTATGGTAGCAGGCAGAAGTCAAGTTGGAGGAAGGGTACTAGGCAGAAGTCAAGTTGGGGGAAGGGTACTTTTGGAAAAGGGTTGGGTTTTCAACCAATAGAAATGTGTGATTACATTTGAAAAAAAGGGGGAAGCACTGAGATTTGAAATTAACATGTATATGTGTGGAAAAAGAGAGGGAAAGATTGCCATTATCTGGTTCTGCTGAGAGGAGAGAGGTGTAAAGAACAGAGATCCTGGCTCTGATAATCTGCTGTTTGAGTGCCACATTTCTTTCACAACTAACTAATTTTAAAGGTGAGTTTAGAGTTTGAGAGGGGATGTATATGGTAAATTAAGAAATGAATAATAGAAATGGAATTCCTTTTGTTGAAGTTGTGTTTATCATTTTCTGTTTTGGGAGAAATTTAAATGTGAGGAACATGTAAAATAATATGGACTATGTTTTCACGATAAATTAAGGTGTACTGGTAAAAATAAGGAATACTTTAAGGGTTTGAGGTTGCACTCAGTAATGCAAATACATACAGCATCAGTAAGGCTGGTTGCCCTTGCTGGAGTGTAGGCAGTCACCCAGGTTACAAATGGTGCTGGTTTGAAAAAGCAGTGTGGACATGTGCTGTTTTCAGAATCTGAAAAGTGGATTCAAGATGTGTCAGTCTGTAAAAGTGTTTATCACTTGCCAAAAAAAAGAAAAGTAAGTGTGCTTTCAAATTGGCAAAGAAATTTCGTTTTGTGACTAATGTGAAAACATGACTCTGTGTGCAAAGAGGAATTACAGGCAGAGATTTATTGCGTATTGCTCTTGTGATTTCACAGTTGCATTAGATGGAAAGGGTGAGCCATTTTTTTTGTGTAGAAGCAGACTCTTAGCACACACCCAGCTGCTTATCCTCTGGAATCATGCACAGTATTCACAACCGAGTGGGGTTTGAGGTTTCAGTCAGTAATGCAAATACATACAGCATCAGTAAGGCTGGTTGCCCTTGCTGGAGTGTAGTCAGTCACCCAGGTTACACATGGTGCTGGTCTGAAAAAGCAGTTTGGACATGTGCTTTTTCATGAATCTGAAAAGTGGATTCAAAATGTGTCAGTCTGTAAAAGTGTTTATCACTTGCCAAAAAAAAGAGTAGTAAGTGTGCTTTCAAATTGGCAAAGAAATTTCGTTTTGTGACTAATATGAAAACATGACTCTGTGTGCAAAGAGGAATTACAGGCAGAGATTTATTGCGTATTGCTCTGGTGATTTCACAGTTGGATTAGATGGAAAGGGTGAGCCATTTTTTTTGTGTAGAAGCAGACTCTTAGCACACACCCAGCTGCTTATCCTCTGGTATCATGCACAGTATTCACAACCGAGTGGGGTTTGAGGTTTCAGTCAGTAATGCAAATACATTTAGCATCACTAAGGCTGGTTGCCCTTGCTGGAGTGTAGTCAGTCACCCAGGTTACACATGGTGCTGGTCTGAAAAAGCAGTTTGGACATGTGCTTTTTTAAGAATCTAAAAAGTGGGTTCAAAATGTGTCAGTCTGTAAAAGTGTTTATCACTTGCCAAAAAAAAGAAAAGTAAGTGTGCTTTCAAATTGGCAAAGAAATTTCGTTTTGTGACTAATGTGAAAACATGACTCTGTGTGCAAAGAGGAATTACAGGCAGAGATTTATTGCGTATTGCTCTGGTGATTTCACAGTTGCATTAGATGGAAAGGGTGAGCCATTTTTTTTGTGTAGAAGCAGACTCTTAGCACACACCCAGCTGCTTATCCTCTGGAATCATGCACAGTATTCACAACCGAGTGGGGTTTGAGGTTTCAGTCAGTAATGCAAGTACATACAGCATCAGTAAGGCTGGTTGCCCTTGCTGGAGTGTAGTCAGTCACCCAGGTTACACATGGTGCTGGTCTGAAAAAGCAGTTTGGACATGTGCTTTTTTATGAATCTGAAAAGTGGATTCAAAATGTGTCAGTCTGTAAAAGTGTTTATCACTTGCCAAAAAAAAGAGTAGTAAGTGTGCTTTCAAATTGGCAAAGAAATTTCGTTTTGTGACTAATATGAAAACAGGACTCTGTGTGCAAAGAGGAATTACAGGCAGAGATTTATTGCGTATTGCTCTGGTGATTTCACAGTTGCATTAGATGGAAAGGGTGAGCCATTTTTTTGTGTAGAAGCAGACTCTTAGCACACACCCAGCTGCTTATCCTCTGGTATCATGCACAGTATTCACAACCGAGTGGGGTTTGAGGTTTCAGTCAGTAATGCAAATACATTTAGCATCACTAAGGCTGGTTGCCCTTGCTGGAGTGTAGTCAGTCACCCAGGTTACACATGGTGCTGGTCTGAAAAAGCAGTTTGGACATGTGCTTTTTTAAGAATCTAAAAAGTGGATTCAAAATGTGTCAGTCTGTAAAAGTGTTTATCACTTGCCAAAAAAAAGAAAAGTAAGTGTGCTTTCAAATTGGCAAAGAAATTTCGTTTTGTGACTAATGTGAAAACATGACTCTGTGTGCAAAGAGGAATTACAGGCAGAGATTTATTGCGTATTGCTCTGGTGATTTCACAGTTGCATTAGATGGAAAGGGTGAGCCACTTTTTTGTGTAGAAGCAGACTCTTAGCACACACCCAGCTGCTTATCCTCTGGAATCATGCACAGTATTCACAACCGAGTGGGGTTTGAGGTTTCAGTCAGTAATGCAAATACATACAGCATCAGTAAGGCTGGTTGCCCTTGCTGGAGTGTAGTCAGTCACCCAGGTTACACATGGTGCTGGTCTGAAAAAGCAGTTTGGACATGTGCTTTTTTATGAATCTGAAAAGTGGATTCAAAATGTGTCAGTCTGTAAAAGTGTTTATCACTTGCCAAAAAAAAGAGTAGTAAGTGTGCTTTCAAATTGGCAAAGAAATTTCGTTTTGTGACTAATATGAAAACATGACTCTGTGTGCAAAGAGGAATTACAGGCAGAGATGTATTGCGTATTGCTCTGGTGATTTCACAGTTGCATTAGATGGAAAGGGTGAGCCATTTTTTTTGTGTAGAAGCAGACTCTTAGCACACACCCAGCTGCTTATCCTCTGGTATCATGCACAGTATTCACAACCGAGTGGGGTTTGAGGTTTCAGTCAGTAATGCAAATACATTTAGCATCACTAAGGCTGGTTGCCCTTGCTGGAGTGTAGTCAGTCACGCAGGTTACACATGGTGCTGGTCTGAAAAAGCAGTTTGGACATGTGCTTTTTTAAGAATCTGAAAAGTGGATTCAAAATGTGTCAGTCTGTAAAAGTGTTTATCACTTGCCAAAAAAAAGACTAGTAAGTGTGCTTTCAAATTGGCAAAGAAATGTTGTTTTGTGACTAATGTGAAAACATGACTCTGTGTGCAAAGAGGAATTACAGGCAGAGATTTATTGCGTATTGCTCTGGTGATTTCACAGTTGCATTAGATGGAAAGGGGGAGCCATTTTTTTGTGCAGAAGCAGACTCTTAGCACACACCCAGCTGCTTATCCTGTGGAATCATGCACAGTATTCACAACCGAGTGGGGTTTGAGGTTTCAGTCAGTAATGCAAATACATTCAGCATCACTAAGGCTGGTTGCCCTTGCTGGAGTGTAGTCAGTCACCCAGGTTACACATGGTGCTGGTCTGAAAAAGCAGTTTGGACATGTGCTTTTTTTAAGAATCTGAAAAGTGGATTCAAAATGTGTCAGTCTGTAAAAGTGTTTATCACTTGCCAAAAAAAAGAAAAGTAAGTGTGCTTTCAAATTGGCAAAGAAATTTCGTTTTGTGACTAATGTGAAAACATGACTCTGTGTGCAAATAGGAATTACAGGCAGAGATTTATTGCGTATTGCTCTGGAGATTTCACATTTGCATTAGATGGAAAGGGTGAGCCATTTTTTTTGTGTAGAAGCAGACTCTTAGCACACACCCAGCTGCTTATCCTCTGGAATCATGCATAGTATTCACAACCGAGTGGGGTTTGAGGTTTCAGTCAGTAATGCAAATACATTTAGCATCACTAAGGCTGGTTGCCCTTGCTGGAGTGTAGTCAGTCACCCAGGTTACACATGGTGCTGGTCTGAAAAAGCAGTTTGTACATGTGCTTTTTTAAGAATCTAAAAAGTGGATTCAAAATGTGTCAGTCTGTAAAAGTGTTTATCACTTGCCAAAAAAAAGAAAAGTAAGTGTGCTTTCAAATTGGCAAAGAAATTTCGTGTTGTGACTAATGTGAAAACATGACTCTGTGTGCAAAGAGGAATTACAGGCAGAGATTTATTGCGTATTGCTCTGGTGATTTCACAGTTGCATTAGATGGAAAGGGTGAGCCATTTTTTTTGTGTAGAAGCAGACTCTTACCACACACCCAGCTGCTTATCCTGTGGAATCATGCACAGTATTCACAACCGAGTGGGGTTTGAAGTTTCAGTCAGTAATGCAAATACATTCAGCATCACTAAGGCTGGTTGCCCTTGCTGGAGTGTAGTGAGTCACCCAGGTTACACATGGTGCTGGTCTGAAAAAGCAGTTTGGACATGTGCTTTTTTAAGAATCTGAAAAGTGGATTCAAAATGTGTCAGTCTGTAAAAAAAACTTATCACTTGCCAAAAAAAAGACTAGTAAGTGTGCTTTCAAATTGGCAAAGAAATTTCGTTTTGTGACTAATGTGAAAACATGACTCTGTGTGCAAAGAGGAATTACAGGCAGAGATTTATTGCGTATTGCTCTGGTGATTTCACAGTTGCATTAGATGGAAAGGGGGAGCCATTTTTTTTGTGTAGAAGCAGACTCTTAGCACACACCCAGCTGCTTATCCTCTGGAATCATGCATAGTATTCACAACCGAGTGGGGTTTGAGGTTTCAGTCAGTAATGCAAATACATACAGCATCAGTAAGGCTGGTTGCCCTTGCTGGAGTGTAGGCAGTCACCCAGGTTACACATGGTGCTGGTCTGAAAAAGCAGTTTGGACATGTGCTGTTTTCAGAATCTGAAAAGTGGATTCAAGATGTGTCAGTCTGTAAAAGTGTTTATCACTTGCCAAAAAAAAGAAAAGTAAGTGTGCTTTCAAATTGGCAAAGAAATTTCGTTTTGTGACTAATATGAAAACATGACTCTGTGTGCAAAGAGGAATTACAGGCAGAGATTTATTGCGTATTGCTCTGGAGATTTCACATTTGCATTAGATGGAAAGGGTGAGCCATTTTTTTTGTGTAGAAGCAGACTCTTAGCACACACCCAGCTGCTTATCCTCTGGAATCATGCATAGTATTCACAACCGAGTGGGGTTTGAGGTTTCAGTCAGTAATGCAAATACATTCAGCATCACTAAGGCTGGTTGCCCTTGCTGGAGTGTAGTCAGTCACCCAGGTTACACATGGTGCTGGTCTGAAAAAGCAGTTTGGACATGTGCTTTTTTAAGAATCTTAAAAGTGGATTCAAAATGTGTCAGTCTGTAAAAGTACTTATCACTTGCCAAAAAAAAGAGTAGAAAGTATGCTTTGCAATTGGCAAAGAAATTTCGTTTTCTGTCTAATTTCAAAGCATGACTTTGTGTGCACACAGGAATTATTTTTAGATATTTAATTTGTGAAGGTGTTATTGTGATTTTCATTTATAGGAAAGGGGTTTATAGTATTTTAAGATTTCTAAAGAACATAAAAAATGTAGTAATATATTTAAATAAAATAAAGGAATTTTTTTTTAGTTTTTTTCAGGTATTGCTGAAGAGCAGTGAACAAAATTTAAGATGCCTACAAAATCCAGACTAAAGAAAGACCACAAAAAAAACCTATATTTGAAGACAACTGGAGGACCTAAGTTAGTTGGAGATGCTCATGTTGGGAAAAATAAAAAATCTTCTGGTAAGCAGACAAAAGATTTTTTAAAGAACATATTCAAAAAAAGGAAAAATGTACAAAATGTCTGTACTGGAAAGAATGTTTTCAATAGAAAAGGACAGGAAAAAATTGAGAATTTAGTTAATGCAAATATACCTTCTGTAAATATAAAGATTAACTTAAACAGAAAAACAGCGTTTAAAGAGATACGTAGAAAAATGTTTCAGAGAAGAGTTATGTCCAATTTGATAAAGGATGTGAAGAAATATAAGCAAAAGGCAAAATTTTACAAGAGAAAAAAAGAAATTGAAGCCATTGCAGCAAAGGCATTAGAATTAAAAAGGAAACTATTCATTTTAATTTTGAATAGGATGCGTACATTAGATAAAATGGTTAGAGACGGTTGTATTTTGCTAAAAGTCCAGTACTAAAGTTAGATGAATTGAATAGGGCTCTGTTCCGTGGGTCAGTATCAGATGTAGAGAAGGTTGTTGATGAAATTCAGTTTTGTTACTTTGGTCCTGAACAAAACAGTGCAGAAAAGGACACAGTAAATGAGGAAGAAGTGGAAGAGAATGTAGAACCATTTGTAAGTAAGACATTTAATGATCACATAACAAAATTTGAAAAAATCTCTAATGAAAGACCAAATATTACTTGTATTTGTTGCCGCAGAACTCATTATAGAAAACAAACCAGGTATGTTGATCTCTATAGAAAAAGTGAAAATGAAGATAATTATAAGTGGAAGGATTTTGCCACATATATATTTCTTGAAAATTGTTTTGAATTGGGTGAAGTTCAGCGTATTTGTAAATACTGTTACAACAAATTAGAAGAAAATAGAATGCCGACCAGAGCTGTACATAATAATTTAGAATTGGATGTTATTCCTGCCGAACTTTCTGAATTAAATACTTATGAGTCTATACTTATTCAATGTGTTCATCCGTTCCAGACCATAGTACGTATGGAGCCCAAAACTGGTAAATTACCTCCTTCAGATTTACTGAGAGGTTTAAAAGGTAGAGTGGTGTATTTGCCCTTGGATTTGAAAAAAAATATGGAAACTATTGATGCAGATACTTTGGAAACTGAACCATTAGTTATTCTGGTTAATGGTGTACCTACAAAGAATAAGAAGATTTGGCAGGAGCTGGTAGATGTACGGAAAGTACAAAGAGCAAATTTGTATTTGAAAAGGAATAACAAATGGTATGAATCAATTTATATAGAAGAAGAAGAAGAAGAAGATTTACAAGAAGACACGGAAACACCAACTGGACAAATTGAAAAAGTGGACAAGTCAAAGGAAGAAGAAATTTATGAACATTTTAGCATACATCCTCTTCATTCAAAAGAAGTTATGGGAGACAATATTGATCTGTTTCAGATGAAGAAAGCAAAAGGAACTCCCGTGAGTGTATGGGAGGAGAGCTTGGAAGCTCGATGTTTTCCCCAGCTGTTTCCTAAAGGAAAAGGAGGACGATACGATGAACGTCCGGAACAGATTCCAGCTTCTGAGTATCGGACTACAAGACTATATGCTGAAGATCCCAGATTTCGACAAAGTATTCCTTATTTGTTCCATCTTTTATTTGAAAGCGACTTGTCTGCACTGTCTTATGCAGTAAATCACATTTTAAAAAGTGGAGTACATTTACAAAATGTGTCTGCTAAGGATTTTATGGAGAAAGTGCAGCACCGAGATGATCATTTGGAAACACAACTGATCAATCTGATGGCTTGTCAGCGTGGGACAAATTAATATTGGTACCGACGCCATGGTGAATTAAAATGCATGTTACGGAATTTAGGAACACCAACATGGTTCCTTACCCTAAGCTGTGCTGAGTACGCTTGGGATGATTTACTGGATTTTCTACGAGAGGCAAATTCAAACATTCAAAACATCGAATACAAGACAGCAGGAGAACTGTGCTTATTGGATCCGGTTAATGTTTGCAGATATTTCAATCATAGATTTGAGGCTATGATGTCCTTCATCTGCAATAAAAAAAATCCACCTCTAGGAGAAGTAGTGGATTTCTTTTGGAGAAAAGAGTACCAGGCAAGAGGTGCTCCTCATATTCATATGCTGTTGTGGATCAAGGATGCCCCAAAGTTTGGAACAGATGCTGATGAAGCAGTGTTATCTTACATTGAAGAATATGCAACATGTGCTATACCAAAAAGCACAGAAGAGAAAAAGTTAAAGGAGCAAGTTTTACGTTTCCAAAGTCATCGGTGTGGAAAATATTGTCGACGGAAATACAAGAGCAAAGATAAATACTACACTAAATGTCGATTTGGATTTCCTAGACCTGTTCTTTCAAATGGAAGAGTAAATAGTTTTATGTCATCTGTGAGACATACTATCACAAGAAAATCACCTAAGAATACCTACAACCTTAAAAGAAAAGAAGAATCAAAAAATATAAATGACTACAACCCAGTCATTTTATCCATGTGGAATGCTAACATGGATATACAGTATGTAGCTGACAATTCCATTGCTGTTGCTCGATATGTAACGTCTTACATTACTAAATCAGAAAAAACTGAATTGAAAGAAATGTGGGAAGAGATTTCTCACGAGAAGACTGTCAGTAAGAAGCTGTACAGTTTCAGTTTAAAGATGTTATCGCATCGAGAAATTGGATCCTACGAATGTTCAGATAGGTTATCTTCTGCAAGTCTCTACTCGAAATCAAGAAGAATAATTTGGGCAAGTTTAGGCCTTGCAGCAATGAGAAATCGGGTACTGAAATCTGTTGGAGAAATTGAATATTTGGCCGAGAATGACCCAGAAAGTACAGATATTTTGAAATCAAACATGTTGGACACATATTATCCCAAGAGAAGTCATCATCAGGAGAACATGTGTCTCTATGAAGTGCTGCAGAACTACATTTATTCACGGAAAGCCGCAGAAGACATCAACAATGGAAAATATAAAGTCATTGGTGAGGAAGGATGTTTGGTGAAGCAAACAAAAGGAAGTTTGATAAATCACCGGAAGCTGAGTTGCGACACTACTGACAAAAAGGAATTTTACTACTTGGCTCTTTTACAGCTGTTTAAACCATGGCGTTCAGAGGATGAACTACTGGGAGAATTTCAAAGCTATGAAGATTCATTTAATGCTTGCAAAGACAGCATACAATGCAGTACATTCACAACTTATCTGCAAATGTTAAATGAAGAAATTGAACAGGAAACTACAATTGCAGCTGAAGTAGCTAGAGACAGTTCTCAAGACAGCCAAAGTTCAGGAACACTCAGTCAAGATCCCCTAGGACAACCAATCGTTGAAAATGAAGCATCAATAGCCATGAATGAAGTGGAAACGGCTATGAATCAAGCTCAAGAAGAATTTATAGACTTACAAAATTTGGAAAGACAACTGAATGAAGAGCAGCAACAAATTTATGAAGAGATCAGAAGCAAAATTGATCACGGATTTCAACATGAAAAAAAAGAGTGCTCATGCACATCATTTCATCCAATCAGGATGTATGTAAGTGGACAAGCTGGAACTGGAAAAAGTTTCTTAATAAAAGTCATCAGAAGCTACCTACAGCAAAAAACGGATTCTACTTTGTCTTGTGTGGTTACTGCTCCAACTGGGTTAGCAGCCTATAACATAAAAGGAATCACCTTACATCGTTTGCTAATGTTACCAGTGGAGCATGAGAACAAAATACAATACAACAAGCTAACTGGAGAAGCATGCTTGGAAGTTTCAAGAGTATTGAAGAAGATGCAAGTTCTCATTATTGATGAGGTGAGCATGGTATCAAACTTAATGCTTGCCTTTGTGCATTTAAGAATGCAGTAAATTCTAAGGACAGACTATGACGTGTTATTTGGTGGAAAACATGTCATAGTTTTTGGGGATCTTCTACAGCTTACTCCAGTTAAAGGACAACCAGTGTTTAATACTGTGACACATGAAGACACAAAGAAGTCATTGGGAAGCATTGGTAATGCAAATATTTGGTCCTTCTTTGAGTACAAGGAACTTACTACTAATATGAGGCAAGCAAACGATGAAGAATATGGAAGTATTCTGAAAGATATCAGGATTGGACTACTCACTGAAGCAGGCACAAAAGCATTACAGAGTCGGTTGCTACATAATTTATTTCCAAAGGAAGAAATAGTTGCAGAGAAGATATACAAGAACATTGCAGAAAAGAAAAGTGTCAATGCCAACTCTACGTGAATGCTCAATATTCAATGAGGAGCTTTTGAAATTGGAAAAGGAAGATATCAGGAAATTGGAAGCAGTGGACAAAATTGAGGATGGAAGAATTACTATCACATTAACAGGCACACTGAAAAATAAATTGGATTCACTAGAGAAGAACATTTCCAAAACAGCTGGATTAGAAAAAAATCTATATGTTTTCATGAACTGTAGAGTATTTTTAAGGAGAAATTTGGATGTTGAAAAAGGTTTAGTTAATGGAGCTATGGGAAGAGTTGTGGGTTTTATTAATTATCAGAAAAAAGATGGAATTGAATGTTTAAAAATAAAATTTGATCAGATAGAAGAAGTTAAAGACATTTGTCATTGTTCAGTTCGTTTCATGCTTGTGAAAGACTTATATGTACGTAGGAAGCAGTTTCCGTTTTCTCTAGCATATGCTGTAACTATTCACAAGTCTCAAGGATTGACTGTAGATTGTGCTTTTGTGAACATTGGTTCAACTGTGTTCAAAGAAGGTATGGCATATGTTGCTTTGTCACGAGTGAAAACATTATCAGGTTTATTCATGATAGACTTTGATGACTCAAAAGTTAGTGCTGATACAAATTGTGTAAAGGAGTATAATAGATTAAGAAGAAGCTATGCTCCTCATTTAGGTCAGTATCCTGTGTTGGAGAAACGTGTAGTTTCTCGTAAAAGGAGAAATGAGAATATCTGTAATGAAGATGTAGAGAGGAGGAAAAAAAAGAGGAGTGATGTAATTGCAAGCAAAAAGAAAAAGGAAAATGAAGAACAGGTTGTAGGATGTCATTTTGAAAATAGCTCTGGTGTCAACTGCTACGCTAATGTAGTGCTGAATGTTGCATTTTATCTGGAAAGTGTGCAAGAGCAGATAATAGTAAATCAGGGAAAAAGATTCTGTTCTGAGTTGAGTCTCCTTTTTCAAAAGCTGAGTAATGATAAAACTCAAATAGAAAGTGCTACTGAAATTAGAAAACTTTTAGATGTATGTTCAGGACGAACACAGTTTTCTCAAAATGTACAGCAAGACGCACAGGAATTCTTGATGTTTTTTCTTCAGGTACTGGAAGAAGAAGGGGTTCCCATTGAAAATTTATTTGGTCTCTCTTATAAATGGGAACATAGTTGTGAAAACTGTTACAATATATGTAGCTCTAATGTTGATTCTGAAAGGTTTATTTATTTAACATTGCCAGAAAGTAAAACAGTCACTTTTGCTAAATTAGTTAAAGATGCTAATCATAGCATGGAATGCAGTGAGTGTCAATCTGATATGTTTTCAACGTTAATTTTAAAGGAATATGGACAATATGTAATTTTAATGATGCAACGCTGTAAAGCTGATGGTTCAAAATTAGATACTTTAATAAAGAAGTTTACAGGACAGCAATTATCAATTTCAGGAAAAACTTTTGTAACAGTTGCAATAATTTTCCATGAAGGACCTACTGTAACTTCTGGACATTACACAGTTTATCTTAAATGTGAAAAAGGCTGGACACTGTGTAATGATTCCCAATTGATTTTTAAGCAACGTTTGCCTTTTGATTTAGCAAATTCCTATCTAATCTTCCTGAAACCTAAATTTTAGAGAGATTTGGCAACATCTGCACAAAACAATGTTACCATTTTATTGGATTACCATTGGAATTTTCAAAAAAAATGATTTTACAAATTATCATTTGGCCTAATGGAAAGGTAACCAATTGTAATGTGGACTTTTTCAATTTTTAATGAAACTTTGGAAAACCAAAAATTTAGACAAAATCGGTAACATCTGCACAATTTAAATTTTGGAATGTTATTGGATTGCCATTGGAAATTTATTCAAAAAAGATTTTTAAAATTACTATTTGGCCATGCGGAAAGGTAAACAATTCTATTGTGGACTTATTTAATTATTAATTAATCTTTCGGAAACCAAAATGTTACAGACAATCGGTGAGATCTGTACAATTTAAACTTTAGATTTTTATTGGATTACCATTGGAAATTTAATCAAAAAAGAATTTTAAAATTACTATTTGGCCTAAAGGAAATGGAACCAGATGTATTGTGGAGTTATTTGAGATATATTTTTATGATTATACTTCTGAAGCAAAAATGTCAGACGGTATTTTAAAGAAATAGGTATTGATATTAGATGATATTTTTTAAGAATATTATGCATATCTATAAAGTTATGTTTATGCAAAAAGAGATTGTGGGCTTTTTTAAAACAATCTTTGAGATTGTTAATTTTTTTTTTGCCCGCTGTTAAATGATGAATGCAATTGCTTTCACAATTTATAGTGAAATGCAATATATTCTGAAAACAGCAAAAAAAAGGCAAAACATTTTTGGTAAAAAAATGTAAATATGTGTACTGTATTATAAAATGTTTTGTTAAATATTAATACTTTTTTCTTTTTTTTCAGATTGAGATAGAAAATTTTCGAAAACTAGAACCATTTTTAAAGCAATTAAAATTAAATTTAAATTAATAAATATTTTTTTGAGTGGGTATGGTAAGTCAAAAATTTCATGGTCCCTTTTTTCCACTTCTCCACAATCACATTTTCAGTTTTTCATTGTAGTCTCTCAAGGACCTTGTAATGTGATAATTGATTTTTAGAGTTTTAAAAAAAAATAAAAAAAAAATTACGCGTACCGTACGCGTACGGTAAAAAAAAATCAAAAAAAAGTTTTAAAAACATATATAAAAAATAGTTGAAAGGTAAGGTTGGCTCTTTCAAGAGCCGTTGTGTTCATGCAGGGACAGAGGAAAGAAAGAATGGGAATATTAGTCGGTACGACAAATGTGCTGATCTATTTTATTGTTCACTAGGGAAACACTGGTCTCCCTATGACAAATTAGATCATGACAAGTGGCGCACCGTATTTCAACCCTCACAAACCGATGGTTTGTTTCCAGAGTAGAAGAAAAAGGAGATGCTCCCACCACAGATGAAGGGCTCACCTGACCTGCCGAAGATGGACTCGGCCCTGCAGATGATGGACCAGGCTGAGCTGCTGTGGATGTGCTTGGTTGACTTACTGAAGGGTTACCTTCAGTATGTCGAGCATGTGTCCTTCTGTGTACATCTTTAAGGTGTCTCAACATGGTGTGATTCCCGAAGGAATACTTCTTGTTGGGATTCCCTCTTGAAAGTACACGGCCACACAGCTTACAAGTCACTAAGGGTGCATTTACCTTTTTCTTGTCCTCTGGAAAAGTAAAATACTCCCATATGAAAGAGGTCTTTTCTTTCCTCCTTCTCTGCCTCAAGGTAGTGCTGCTAGCCTCACTCTCAGAAGAGCTCTGCTGTTCTGCCATCGTATCACAAAGACAACCCAGCTCCTTCTCCTAAGGGATCACAAGCAGAAATGAGGGGAATGGGTGTGGTGTAGGAGAGTTCTAGAACTGAAAGTAGTTTCAACCAATCAAAAGTTGTGTTTCATGATCACATGACCCACCGTGCGCGTACGTTACGCTTACGGTGCGCTTACGGCAAAAGTACGCATGCGCGTAAAAAAGACATGCGCTCGCGCGCATGCGCATAACAGTCACTCCCCAACACTTCCGCGTAACGTGCGCGTGTAGCGTACACGCCTACGCGCCCCATGCGCAGTACGCGCGGCTACGCAAATTGCGTAACTATACGCAAACAGAGTAGATAAATTACGGACATTGCGTAAACCGTACGCTTACCGTACGCTTACCGTACGCGCACTAAAAAAAAAAAAAAAAAAAAAAAAAAGAAAATAGTTTCAAAGTTATACTAATATATCTTACCTGTTTGGTAAAAAAAAAAAAGAGAAAACTTGAAATATTGCAGATTTTTTAGAAAAAAAACATAGTGTTTTAAGAGAATAAAAAGTTTTTAAAAAACTTGTTTTTAAAAAAAAAAACACATTTAATATAAGAATTTATAATAAAAAAATCATAAAAAATCAATAAAAAAAAATATGGGAATCACATATGTTATAGCTAAGAATTAGCATTTAAAAAACCATACAAATTCACTGAAAAAACCATGGGTTTCACACACGTTATAGTTAGAAATTAGCATTTAAAAAACCTTGCAAATTCACTGAAAAAACCATAGGTTTCACACATGTTATAGTTAGGAATTAGCATTTAAAAAACCTTGCAAATTCAGTGAAAAAACCATAGGTTTCACACACGTTATAGTTAGGAATTAGCATTTAAAAAACCTTGCAAATTCAGTGAAAAAACCATAGGTTTCACACACGTTATAGTTAGCTGGACATTTCACTCGTAAAAAACCAATGAAATTTCCCCGTTATAGTTAGTTCAGCTAACTATAACTCGCGCGCCCGCAATGCACTGCTGATGACGTCACATATTACATCACTCATGACATGGTCAGTGACATCACTCATGACATCACTGATGACATCTCAAATGACATCACTGATGACATCACTGATGACGTCATCCATGTGATAGAGTGGCAGACCTCCTCTCACCCTAATATAACCTTTGATACACACATTCAAAAATAGAGACAAACATTTTCAAAACAATGGACATACCAATACCAGTTACAACAACCTCTTCAGTAATTCTAAGAACCACATACACATCCACTCATTCACCAACAGTCCTATACAGTCACTCATACATGTACTCACTCATCATATGTACTCATACACCTATACATCCTGTTACACTATGCCACTCATCCATAGAGTTACTCACACACATAGTCACTCATGCTAATAAAGAATCAAACATACATTTACTTGCATATACAGTTATACACACACCACCACACTTACGTCTACGGAAACGTACACATACTTAGTCTTTTAAACAATCACTTATAGAAACACATACTTATTCATAGAGGGACTCTTTCAATCTCTCACTCTCACATATACTCGCTTATATACACCAATAGTCACATATACTAGTTTAAAACATATGTAGTTACTCATAAAGACACTATTGAGACAGTCATTCACTCACTAACACACCCATACACTCACTCATCCACCCATAGAGTCCTGCACACATGCTGTCTTCAACACATACAAAGAGTGAGTCACTCATTCATGCACCCATGCACTACGTAATACCCCCACTGAACCATGCAGACACTCAGACTGATACTCATAAAACCAACTAATAACCTATATAGACACCCATGTAGCTACTCTCCAACCCATGCAGCCACTTATACACAAAGTGAGAGACTGATACAGATATTTACATATTAAAACATTACTCACTAAGCCATGTATTCACTATGATACACTTAATCAGTCAGTTACACAATCAATTTTTCAAAAACAAATCATCCATTTAGACACTTATATACCCATTTATTCTTCCATCGACCTTGAGATATACATATATAAAACATACTTAATTGTCAGAAAAACACACATTCACTGGATGATGTCATCAGTGATGTCATCAGTGATGTCATTTGAGATGTCATCAGTGATGTCATGAGTGATGTCACTGACCATGTCATGAGTGATGTAATATGTGACGTCATCAGCAGTGCATTGCGGGCGCGCGAGTTATAGTTAGCTGAACTAACTATAACGGGGAAATTTCATTGGTTTTTTACGAGTGAAATGTCCAGCTAACTATAACGTGTGTGAAACCTATGGTTTTTTCATTGAATTTACAAGGTTTTTTAAATGCTAATTCCTAACTATAACGTGTGTGAAACCTATGGTTTTTTCACTGAATATATATATATATATATATATCACTGAAAAAACCATAGGTTTCAGGGGTGTTATAGTTAGCTGGACTTTTCACTTGTACAAAACCATTGAAATTCCCCCGTTATAGTTAGTTCAGCTAACTATAACTCGCGCGCCCGCAATGCACTGCTGATGACGTCACATATTACATCACTCATGACATGGTCAGTGACATCACTCATGACATCACTGATGACATCTCAAATGACATCACTGATGACATCACTGATGACATCATCCAGTGAATGTGTGTTTTTCTGAAAATTAAATATGTTTTATATATGTATATCTCAAGGTCGATGGAAGAATAAATGGGTATATAAGTGTCTAAATGGATGATTTGTTTTTGAAAAATTGATTGTGTAACTGACTGATTAAGTGTATCATAGTGAATACATGGCTTAGTGAGTAATGTTTAAATATGTAAATATCTGTATCAGTCTCTCACTTTGTGTATAAGTGGCTGCATGGGTTGGTGAGTAGCTACATGGGTGTCTATATAGGTTATTAGTTGGTTTTTTGAGTATCAGTCTGAGTGTCTGCATGGTTCGGTGGGGGGTATTACGTAGTGCATAGGTGCATGAATGAGTGACTCACTGTTTGTATGTGTTGAACACAGCATGTGTGCAGGACTGTATGGGTGGATGAGTGTGTGTATGGGTGTGTTAGTGAGTGAATGACTGTCTCAATAGTGTCTTTATGAGTAACTACATATGTTTTAAACTAGTATATGTGACTATTGGTGTATATATGTGAGTATATGTGAGAGTGAGAGATTGAAAGAGTTCCTGTATGAATAAGTATGTGTTTCTATAAGTGATTGTTTAAAAGACTAAGTATGTGTAAGTTTCCGTAGAAGTAAGTATGGTGGTGTGTGTATAACTGTATATGCAAGTAAATGTATGTTTGATTCTTTATTAGCATGAGTGACTATGTGTGTGAGTAACTCTATGGATGAGGGGCATTGTGTAACAGGATGTATAGGTGTATGAGTACATATGATGAGTGAGTACATGTATGAGTGACTGTATAGGACTGTTGGTGAATGAGTGGATGTGTATGTGGATCTTAGAATTACTGAAGAGGTTGTTGTAACTGGTATTGGTATGTCCATTGTTTTGAAAATTTTAGTCTCTATTTTTGAATGTGTGTATCAAAGGTTATATTAGGGTGAGAGGAGGTCTGCCACTCTATCACAAGGATGATGTCATCAGTGATGTCATCAGTGATGTCATTTGAGATGTCATCAGTGATGTCATGAGTGATGTCACTGACCATGTCATGAGTGATGTAATATGTGACGTCATCAGCAGTGCATTGCGGGCGCGCGAGTTATAGTTAGCTGAACTAACTATAACGGGGGAATTTCAATGGTTTTGTACAAGTGAAAAGTCCAGCTAACTATAACACCCCTGAAACCTATGGTTTTTTCAGTGAATTTCTGAGGTTTTTTAAATGCTAATTCCTAACTATAACGTGCCTGAAACCTATGGTTTTTTCTGTGAATTTCAAAGGTTTTTTAAATGCTAATTTCTAACTATGCCTACAGAGATAGGACATGTGAAGAAAGAAGAAAAAATGCACAGAAAGAAACAAAAGAAGTGCAGAAAGAAGCAACAGAAGTCCTCAAATACGAAGATAAGTGCAGGAAGAAGAATAACGTGCAGAAAGAACAAAAAGAAGAGCAGAAAGAAGCCTTGTTGCAAAATCATCCTGTACCCTCAACTTTTTCAGACGGCTACTGGTGGTAACTGAGTTTGACTAACCAGTCCTAGAGCCAGTGCTATGTTAAAAGACACTTAGAATACAGTGAAAACACCTACATACACTAGGGAACATTATGCGTTGGGGTCCCCCTGTGATTAGCATGACCTCCTCTGTAAGCCCCTAGTGTATAATAGGGCATGGGGATTAAAACTACCTCTTAAAACAGGCCACAGGGCGTTTTTGCACACGTTAACTCAGGCCCCGTACCCTCCCTTCACCACTGTGTAAACACGCCCTGTGTCCATTTTTAGTTGGGAGATTAAGTTCATTTGAATCCTGAGGGTCCCTAGGGTCCAACTAGCCCACTAGGTACCTCCAGTAAGTGCCACAGAGCTGCGTTGCAGAGAGGTGTAAAAAGTGGCACGGCCTGGACCACCTCTCTGCAATGCAGCTCAGTGGCGCTTACTGGAAGCACTTGGTGGGCTAGTTAGCCCCCAGGGGCCCTCAGTATTGAAGGGAAATTATATCCCCAATTTAAAACGTGCCATAGTGCGTGTTTGCACACGTCACCTCAGGCCCCGTCCCCTCCCTTCACCACTGTGTAAACGCGCCCTGTGGCTGTTCTAAGTTGAGAGATTAAGTCCCCCTGAATCCTAAGGGTCCCTAGGGTCAAACTAGACCACTAGGTACCTCCAGTAAGCGCCACAGAGCTGCGTTGCAGAGAGGTGTAAAAAGGGGCTTGGCCTCAGAACACCTGGCTGCAGCGCAGCTCCCTGGCGCATACTGGAGATGCCTGTTGGGGGCGCGTTTGCAGAGTGCTGCACGGAGGGGGCATGGCCTCCGGCACGATGCCAGTCTTTTATTTATTTTAGTTTTTTAAGAAGGGGGGCTGTTTGGTTCCCCTTCTTATTCTAATTTATTGTCCCTGATGACCCCATCCCCCTGGGCCAGTCTCCTAATTATATTTTTTTGACCCCAATCCCCAGGGCCGGCCACTGTTTTTTATTATTTTTAAAAAATATATATTTATAGACACACCTAGGACATGCTGGACAAACCGTACGTACCTATCACCATGACGATTTGCGTGATATTCATTAAAAGGCGACTATGCATGCAATGAATCCACGTGGAATGTATTTACACCACTAGTGAAGCTCTGACATGTCTGATGCCCTACCGTGCCTAATCCTGGTAGACACCCTTGTCGTTTATTTATACAAACATGGGTAGCTATTGACGGGCACATTTAATACACATGCACACCAAGCCATTCAAAGGGGATTCGACAAAAATTCGACCAAAACTATGCAAGAAACCCCCCTCACGGTTAATAAAACACACATCCACTGCCGGATGTGTAATACTTTTTATTTTACTCTCTGGAAAGGGGACGAACATCACTTGAGAGTCACAGCGTGCTCCTGACAGAGCCCAATGCTGTGTTACACCCACCATTGCCTGCCGAGTGCCACACACCTCTGTGTTGTATTCCACTAGCTAGTGCATATGCTATGACACTCTCTAGCCCATGTGCACTGTAACACCACCCCGTGAATATGTCATGCCACACTTGTCTTCGCACGGGTTATATTGCCCCATCTAACGTGCCTTTCTCGATGCCTATGTTATAACGCACAGTGCTATGCCATACATATTACAATCTGGGATCCATATCTTTGTCACAGTGCATATGCAACGTTACACTCCCCAGCACATATTTTATATTACAACTTTAGAGACTAGTTAGGTTACACAACACTGCCCTGTGCATATTACACTCCAAGGCGCATATCGCATAGCACGCGCTAGTGCCTGTGCTATCTCGCGCTCTCCAATGAATCTGTCATTGCGCACAATGTATTGCATATTATATTTCACGCCCGGTTCATCTTATATCACACTTTTTGGTGCATAGTTTATACCATACACTATATCTAGTTTTCATTTTCAATCGTGCTCTCAGGACTATGTTCTATATAACACTGTGTTCACCTACCCTTTTCACGGGCATTACATTTTGCGATAGGGGGTGGAGGGTCAGGGGCTGTTTCTGCCAAGTGAGCCCGGAGTCACAGTCACAAACGTCCTCTTCTTCCTGAATAAAAGTGAGATTATGCTGCATACTTGTTCATATTTTAAGTAGTTCGCACAGACACAATGTTTTAAAAACAATAAAGTTCCTAATACCCGCCTTCTCTGAACAGTTAGCTTGCTGCCCCATCCCCTTCCTCCCTATCCTCTGTTGTGTGAATCCATGGACTAGCCTCCTCCCTCCTGCCATGCATGGTCTGATGTGCTGCCACTGCCCTCAATTTAGTATGATGTACCAGTCCACTCCTCCTGCCCTCCATTCCCCAATTCTATGCCCCATCATTGACCTCCTGCTTAAACTCTGTGCTTAGCTTGCTGCCCCTATTCTCCTTCCCCCTGCCCTCCGATGTCTTTGTGCATGCCCCTGCTCATCCTTTTTGCCCACCATGTCCCATGGACCTGCCACTTCTATCTACTCTGAGTGTTCTGTTGAGCTGCCACTCCCCTCCCACCTGCCTAGCATTGTCAGATGACTGTAACCTGTCCCTGCCACCTCCACCCTGCCTGTCCACATGCCATGCCCCTATCCTCTTCCTCCTGTCCTACATGGTCCATTGTACTGCCACACCCTTCTGCCCTCCCTGGTCTGTTGTGCTGCAACTGCTCCTCCTGCCTGCCCCGTGTGGTCTGTTGTGAGGTCCCTTCCCCTGAACTTTCTTGTCTGTGCACAGGTCCTGACCCTCCCTTCTATCCTCCATCGTCCTTTGTGCATGCCCCTCCACCCTCCTTCTTGCCCATCATAGCCATTGTGCTGCCACTAACCCTCCCACTTGCCATGCATGGTCTTCTGTGCTGCCATGGCCCCTCCCACCTTCCCTGTGTGGTCAGTTAGCTGCCCCTGACCCCCTCCCACCTTCCCTCCATGGTCTGTGTGTATGCCATCACAGTCTCACTGTTGCTCTTCATGGTGTGTCTTGCTTCTAGTGCCCATCCTGCCTGACCTCCATGGCTATCTTGCTGCTCCTGCCCTGCCCCCTTGCCCCCAGCCCTACTCCCTCCCTCCTGGCTTGTCTGTTCCATTGTAATGCCCCTGATCCGTCCCTCCTGCCCTTTATGGTCTGTTATGCTGCAGCTTTCTCTCCTGTCTGTCTATTATGGTCAGCTAGCTACCATTGCCTCTTGCCCCTCTGTTCTCTGTTGTCCATGTGCATGGTCCTGTCCCCTCCCTCTTGCTTTCTATGGATTGTTGTGCTGCACTCCCGTCCTGCATCCCTGTGTGGTGTATTGTGCTGCTGCAAACCCTGATGCCTGCCCTGCAGGGTCAGTTTGGTGCACCTCTCCATGTCCCTCCTGTCCTCTGTTATCCAAGTCCATGTCCCTATCCCATTTCCTTCCATGATCCAATGTACCATACTTGCGAACATTTTGAACTTGGTAAGAGGGAGATTTTGAAAAAAAACTGGGGTATTGATTTTCCCCTTTGAGTTACATTGAAAAAGAGGATATTGTAGACAGGAGACAGATCAAATAAAGCCCATTTGAGCTTAAAAACATTGGACGTTTCCTGGCTGAATCGGGTCTGTTGGCATGTATGGTTGTACTACCATTGCCTCTTCCTTCTGCCCACAATGGTCTATTACATTGCCACAGCCTTGAAGGAGGGTAGATTTTGTATCACAGGGGGCCCCTGACCCGTTCTGTCCACACCTGAAGTATGAGACCCTTGTCCTTGCCCTGCCAGCTGCATTTGTAGGCCGTATTAAATTGACCAGCGGGTCCTGTGTTGCTATATAATTATCCTGAGACATCCTTACCACTCAGCCAGCATAAAACCCCTGTGTAGGCCCTTCTGTTCAATATGTAGGCCTCTTTGTTAAATTGACCATAGCTCTGCAATTTTAGTGTATAGCAGTCTGAAGGCAGGTCTGCGAGGCCTTCTGATCCAAACTAGTATCCCCCACCCTACCCGAGTGCTCCGTGCTCGGTATCAAAGTTCAACATCCCCCTGAAGCTGTCGACATACAGTAGGCTGCATCCTGGACTGGTACTTGCTTCCTGGGCAGGTTTCCCGCTTTTAAGGAAGTGGCAACCGCAGAGCGTCAAGTTAGGAGAACTGAGGAGATTTTATACATGAATATATTGAATTCCCGTACAATACCCATTATTTTCTGCTTGCTCTATGGAACTTACGATAAGCGATTGGCCTGAGAGACTGACCTTTTCACCCAGTCCATTGTCAGCATTAAGTGGGTAAATGACGAAATGTCTGGTAAAATCTGCAGACGAAGCTTTTGGGTAGCATACGTAGGTAGATGTAGCGTGCAAAGGAGCCCACAAAATGATATAAAAAGGGAGCACCCACAGATATCGACGGACTACCTCGCCGTCTGTATGTAGGTTAACAGGCAGTGCAGGTTTTCCCCAAGAGCTGGAAGCTCTTGTCTTCCTTTGCTTAAAATGTCTTGCTCTGCTTTGCTTGAAGTATCTTATTCTATTTTACCTATATGAAATGTCATGTTATGTTTAACCATTGTTCTCTTTACTTTTGCATTTAAAAGATTTTGTATTGTAATTGCAGGAATGCTTGCTCTAAGAGTAAACGTGAGTGTTCCTAGGTAACATTTTCCTTGGTGTAACTTGTTTCTCATGATGCATTTATAGATGTGTTTTCTCTCTCTCTCTGTCAGTACATTAATTGAGATACAGAGAATATTATGACAGCTGTATTATTATCTGGATTCTGTATTTTGTACTTTATGTCTCTATTCTGCGGTTTCTTTGAAGTTGCATCTTCTCATTAAACTGCCATTGTATTCTGCCTCCAATTCCATGTCTCATATGTCTGTTTTCTTCATTTTTGGAGCAAGCATTCCTAGGCACCCCGGCTCAAATTAAGGCGCCCCTTTTGTCCCTGACTCACTCTCCTGCTCAGTTCTGTGGTGGCTCCCGGGGATCTGGGGACCGCCCCTAGCTTCCTTGACCCGTAATAGATCTTCCCTCCAACAGCCTCTCTTGCAAGTCCTGTATTGTTGGTTTGTTGCCCCTGCCCCCCTTTCCACTGCCCTCCATAGTCTGTTGTGCTTCCACGGCCCTTCCTGCCTGCTCAGTGTGGTTAAATTGTTGCCTTTGCACCCTCCTACCTGCCTTCAATTTTCAGAGTCCGTGCCCCTGGCCTCTGCCTCTCAACAGTATCCTAATGAACAACTAGATTGCTAACATTCTATATTTATTACAAAAGTGTGGAACGCCTGACATCATCTTGATGTAATCAAAACTGTAATACCTAGAGCATTTCCTTTAGAAATTACATATATGAGAGGGTCTTATTGGCATCAAAATTAAGGTTAGTGCTCTAAAAGACTAAAATAAGGACATATTTTCTGAGTTTTCAAATAGCGACAAAGCACTTTTAAATTATTTGTTATCTTTATGTTTTTTTATCCAGTTGACCACTTGATTAAATGTTGCACTTAGGGGAGAGGATGTGGTGTTACTTCCAGAACTGCAGACTTTGCAACTGGGGAACCAGGTTGAAGTTTCTGCTTCAGCTCGACATTCTGTGATTCTGGTCAAATCACTTAGTCTCCCCATGTCTACAACCAAAATGAATTTGTTCTTGTGTGATGTAACCAATGCTCATGTAAAGCACTCCAATACCTGACAAGTCTGCACTATATAACACTGCAAAAACACAAAATAATAAGTGTTTTGCACACTTCTGTCATTGGGCTATATTTGGGCTACATCTGGGTGATTTTGGGCTACATTTGGGCTCTTTTGTCTCCGGTGGCCATCTTGGGAGATTTATTTGTTATGAAGTTTCCTAATTTCCTCATGTACTGCAGTCTCCTCAGTAGGAAATGCTTTCAGTTTTTTACTTTGATTCCATCATGAAGGTATTCAGATATGTCACACATTTGCCATAAATTCTGAATGTTAGCACTCTAGTTGCTCATTAGATCACTGTAGTAAAACTACTGCACCATGGAAGTCTGCTCCTGGTATTAAAAGTGCATGTTTCAGTCTGCATGTCAGAATTTTTTAATGAAATAGAAGAGGATTTGAGAAATCACTCAAAATGTGCCCTCATTTTCTTTCTTCAGCATTAATCATAATTTCTATGGCAAAATGAACCTCCTCATTGTGTTCCTTTTTAAATTAAATGTTTTAAGTGTTACCAGTTTATTCCAATCAAGATGGCTTCAGGTGTGCCATACTTTTGTCATAATGAAGACAGTAAGCGCTCTAGTTGTTTTTAAGAACATTCTGGGACATTCTGTCATTGGGCTATACTTGGGCTACATCTGGGTGATATTTGGGCTACATTTGGGCTCTTTTGTCTCTGGTGGCCATCTTGGGAGACTTATTTGAAGTTTCCTAATTTCCTCATTTACTGCAGTCTCCTCAGTAGGAAATACTTTCAGTTTTTTACTTTGATTCCATCAAGAAGGCATTCAGATGTGTCACACATTTGCCATAAATTCAGAATGTTAGCACTCTTTTTGCTCATTAGATCACTGTAGTAAAGCTACTGCTCACCAGGGAAAACTGCTGCTGGTATTGAAAGTGCATGTTTCAGTCTGCATGTCAGAATTTTTTAATGAAATAGAAGAGGATTTGAGAAGTCACTCAAAATGTGCCCTAATTTTTCTTTCTGCAGCACTAATCATACTTTTTATGGAAAAATGAACCCCCTCATTTTGTTCCTTTTTAAATTAAATGTTTTAAGAGTTACCACTTTAATCCAAGCAAGATGGCTTCAGGTGTGCCATACGTTTATCATAAGTAGGACTGTTAGCGCTCTAGTAGTTCTTTGGAACACTCTGGGAAGCTGCAGTAGAACACAAAGGAATCAACTGACAGTCTCTGCCCTTGTTGGATGTACATGTTTTACTGAGAATGTCAGACTTCATTCTCACATGACTGAGAAAGATAATGTGAATTTACAGAAAATAAGCTCTCAGTTTAGCCTATAGATCACCTTCCCAACCTCTGTGGTAAAAGCATGAGAAAATATTTTTCTCTCAATCATGATATCCCAGCAGAAGGCTTTTTCACATGGTGAAATCACCTTAGAACATACCACAATTCCTAAAATGAGTATGGTACCATCAACAAATGATTTATAATGTAACTAAAGTCTTAAAACCTTCTATTAACTGCAATGCTTTTTAATGAGGTGCTATCATGTATATTGGTCCCAAGATGGCTGCCAACACTTCTTGGATGAAGTGCTGACAGCCAATCAGATCTCAGGATGAGATGTGTGGTTAGGCTCCGCCCACATATATATATGCTTTTAAATGCTATTTTCTCAGGAAATACTGAACAGATTTACACCAGACCTGCAAAAGGCACTTCCTTGACCTTATGGCTACCTCTCTGCCAAATTTCAAGTAATTCTGTTCAGCCGTTCGGGCTGTAGCTGTGTCTAAAGGTCCTATGGAAAAATGCATGGGGAAAACGCGTTTTGGGACCCCCCTTTTTTCTCGGCCCCTGCTTGATGAATCCCCCCGAGACTTTCAGGGTAGGAGCGGAGCGTAGCGCCCCACCTATTTTGAAAATTTCGCGAGGATTCGTCGACCGGCGCCAAAGTTATTCCAAATAGAATGTTGCGGATTTCCTATGGAAACAGGGTCCTAACTATAACTACCTACTGGCGACCGCCAGTAGGTAATATATATATATATATAGATATATAGATATATAGATATATATATATTCACTGAAAAAACTATAGGTTTCAGGCACATTATAGTTAGGATTTAGCAATTAAAAAACCTTAGAAATTCACTGACAAAAACATAGGTTTCAGGGGCGTTATAGTTAGCTGGACATTTCCCTCATACAAAACCGTAGAAATTCCCCGTACATTATACGAGGGAAATGTCCAGCTAACTATAACGCCCCTGAAACCTATGGTTTTTTAAGTGAATTTCTAAGGTTTTTTAAATGCTAATTCCTAACTATAACGTGCCTGAAACCTATGTTTTTTTAAGTGAATTTCAAAGGCTTTTTAAATGCTAATTCCTATGTATAACTTATCTCTAAACCTATAATGTTTAATGATTTTCATAGGATTTCTAAATCTTCATATTTCAGTGTATGAATTCCTTTAATTATGTTTTTTTATATTGTTTTTCACCATTTTGTAAGTTTTTTTCACTTAATTCTTTTAAAAATTAAAAAATATTATTTGTTTTTAATGAATTTTTCGTGCGCGATTGCTATGCGACCGTTACGTGACTCCAAGCCCATACGCGACACGCACGAAGTACGTTATGCGACGCTCGCGCATTTACGTGAAACATCATGTGCGTGTTTGACGCGGTGGGTGTGCGAATCCCCTGAAATATTTTAAATGTCAAAAAACATATCTATATGTATTTCATGTAAATATTAAATGAAGACATAATCTAAGCTACTCATAAAATTAATATATTTTAACTTCTAATCCTATATTGATTTAAATGCAATTTTGCGGATTCACGCTCGGTGCGCGCTGCCAATGCGCACGGTGCGCGGATCCCATGTGACCTGAAAAAAAGAGATTTCATTGGTTCATTACAGTTCCTATTCTAACTATTGAAATACCCCACACATTTCAATCATTCTTCTTTGACCTTCTTTGGAGGAGCATCTCTCTGCTGAGAAGAACTTTTTTGGCTAAGTTTAAACTTAGTTCAAACTTTTTGGAAAAGCAATGGCTTCAGGGCAGCAGGCATCACCAGCATCTGCTCATTCATCTGTGGATAAATTTTTGGAAGAACCACCATGCCCACAAAGATACACATCTGCGGTTTGGAAATTTTTCACTTTTCCTGAGGGGCAAACCAAAACTAATGCCACCTTAGTGACATGTAACATCTGTCAGCGAGTGCTCTCCCGTGGGGATCCCAACAACAAATATTCATGTGGTACAGCCAGCATGATGAAGCATCTGAAGACCCTGCATCCGGTCAACCTTGCTAGAGAGGAATGCCGAAGAATGCGAGTTCTTCCAGCTCCATCAGACGCATCGCAGCCGAGTACTTCAAGGGTGGATCCATCTGTCCAAAACTTGGACATCCGTCCACAGTTTGCAACCTTAAAAGTGCTCTGCATAAAAGGCAACACTGTACTTTGTTATGGAGAGCAGTTGATTGACCTCATTTGTCGAAAGCAAGAAAACCATCATTGCTATTTTTTTTTTCCCTGAAGTTCATTGTTTTTTTCCTCCAGTTCTGTTTTTTCCTTTTTTTTCTCCAGAAAAACCAATTTTTTTTTACAATTGTTCAAAAAACCAAGAAAAAAATATAAAAGAAAAAAGAAGAAAAAAAAAAGTTCTTCTAAGAACTAACTTTCCTGGTTTAAAAAAAGAGCTATATTTGTTTGTTAGTGTGTGAAAGTTTAGATGAATGTATGTGTAGTACGTAATTGACTGAACGAATGCATTAGTAGCGTATGGTGAATGTATAAGTGCAGAACTATGAGGAAGTGCTGCAGCATCACACAGTAACCTCTTTAACTGCAGTGTGCTATAGCACTTCCAAAGCACAGGGATGCAACATATGTACATAAATATGTTGCAAATCTATGCTTCTCTCTGCACGGCTGCTTAAACTGCAGCCATATGGTGACACAGGCACCCTTGCACCATGGTGCAAGGATATCTGTATCATGTGGTGTTTGATTTTGTGCAGGAAGACACTCCTTCCTGCACAAAAACAATCAGTAAAGGCATTTTTCTCCTTCAATGTATGCTGAACATTTTAGCATGCATTGAAGGTTAAAAACTGAGGAGAAATGAAAACAATTCTCCTTGTTGTGCTTTGCTACACCAATTGGAGAATGGTGCAGCATTCACACATGTCGAGATTTATTATTTTTGATAAATCTGGAGATGTGTCTTCTTCTATAATGATTCTGTGCCATCACGCACAACAACGCTTATAGAACACCCTTTCAACGCAAAGTGGTGTGAATGATGAGGTCGTATTTACATTGAGAAAAAAAAGGTACACAGAGTGCCTTTTCCTGAATTTGTAAATATAAAAGAGTGTCTTGCGGTATAACTATGTTACAAAAAGTAACATATTTCTGTTTGGAAAATTACTTGTGAATGATAGGAGGTAAGCACCGATGTTTGTCTGCAAAGATGCTCTAAGAAGAATGATTGAAATGATTGTAGTCCTTCAATACGTAGAATGGGAAATATTATGAACCACTCAAATCTGTTTTTTTGGAGGTCATATGATATCCTATGACAGAGAGATTCCAAAATTACATAGGTATAAACAGGGTGTTTTGAAAAACGTATTAAAACTTTGTACCTTCTTGCAGATGTGCCCATTGTCCATATTAATACTTAGTTAAACTTACCTTCACAGTATTAGAAATAAAACATGTAATAATACATTTTTAACAACACAGCATAATTTAAACAAAATTATTTGTTTGCCTTTTTTGCTGTTCTCAGAATATATTGAATTTCACTAGAAATAGTGATTTCAATCGTACTCATCACATAACAGCGGGCAAAAAAAAACAATCAAAAAGATTGTTTAAAAAACAACAACATGCTATTCTCAGTAAAATACCAGAAAATACAAATCACACATATATAAAATGCTTATTGCTAACAAAATTTTATAACTTCAATTTATAAAAACTGTAAATGTTGTTGCTTTAAAATATTCACCGAGTCAATGAGTAAGAAAAAGTCCATAATTCAAACATATACCTTTCCTTGAGGCCAAATGGTATTTTTGTACTGTTTTTTATGTAAATTGTCCAATGGTAATCCTAATAAATTATAATAATACATTCCTCAGAGAGTGAATTATTGTCCTAAAATTTTGGTTTTAAAAATATGAGGTAGGACTGTGGTAATTCACTAGGCAAACGTTGTTTGAAAACCAACGGGGCATCATTACAAAGTGTCCAGCCTTTGTCACATTTTAGATAGGCAGTGTAATGTCCAGATGTTGTGGAAGGACCATCATGGAAAATTATTGCAATTGCTACAAAAGTCCTTCCTGATATTGATAGTTGTGTTGCTACAAATTGCTTTATTAAAGTATTAAATTTTCTTCCATCAGCTGTACAACGTTGCATCATTAATATTATATATTGTCCATATTTTTTTTTAAATAATGTGGATAACATTTCTGATTTACATTGGCTACACTCCATGTTTTGATTTGCACCTTTAACTAATTTATTGAAAGACACTGATTCACAGTCCAGTAATGTTAAATATAGAAATCTTTCAGTGTCTACATTAGTGCTAGATGTATACATGCAATTTTCACAATGATGTTCCCATTTGTAACAAAGGCCAAAAACTATTTTCTATTTCTATACCTTCATTTTCAAAAATGGTAAGCGTATACATTAAAAATTCCTGAGCATCTTGTTAGATATTTAGCGTAAATTGTGTAGAACCAGAACACACATCCAAAAGATTACGAACATCTGAAACAGTTTGTATTTTACTTGTATCTGATAAAAAACAACATTGACCACTACATTAGCATAGCAGTTGAAACCTGAACTATTTTCAAACTGATAACCAACAATCTCTTCAATAGTGTCCTTTTTCTTTTTACTTGCTATCACAACATTATCTTGTTCTTTTCCCTTCTCTGCACCTTCAGTAGAGATATTCTCAAACCTTCTTTTTCGACCAACCACACGCTTTTCAAATACAGGATATTGACCTATATTGGGAGCATACGCCCTTCTTAACCTATTATACTCTTTTACAAAGTTTGCATCTGCAGTAACCTTTGTGTCATCAAAATCAATCAAAAACAAACCAGATAATGTTCTGACTCGCGACAAAGCAACATATGCCATACCCTCTTTAAACACAGTAGATCCAATGTTCACCAATGCACTGTCTACACTTAATCCTTGAGATTTATGAATAGTCACTGCGTGTGCCAGAGAAAATGGAAATTGTTTCCTATGGATATATAAATCTTTAACAAGCAAAAAACGAACCGAACAGCGACCAATTTCTTTAACTTCTTCAATCTGATCAAATTTTATTTTTAAAAGTTCAATTCCTTCTTTTTTCTGATAATTAACAAAAGCCACCACTTTACCCATTCCTCCATTAACTAAACCTTTTTCTATATCCAAATTACGCCTTAAAATTACCCAACAGTTTACACATGCATATAGAGTCTTTTCTAAACCAGCCGTTTTAGATATATTATTTTCTAAAGAATCCAGTTTTGTTTTCAATTTTCCCGTCAAAATAATAGTGATTCCTTCATGCTCTATTTTATCGATGGCTTCCATTTTTATAATTTCTTCATTTTCCAGTTTCAATAGTTCTTCGTTGAATATAGAACACTCGCGCAGTGTTGGCATTAAGCAGATCACTGATTTATTTTCTGCAATTTTCATGTACACTTTCTCAGGAACTACATTTTCATTTGGAAACAAATTGGAAAGTAATCGACTCTGCAAAGCTTGTTTGCCATGTTCTGTCAGAAGTCCAATTCTTATATCTTGAAGAATACTTCCATATTCAGCATAATTTGCCTGTCGCATATTTTTTGTCAGTTCTTTGTATTCAAAATATGTCCAAATGTTCACATTTCCAACACTATTGAGAGACTTTCTGGTATCTTCATGCGCAAGTGTTTTAAATACCTGTTGTCCTTTTACCGAAGTCAGTTGCAGTAGATCTCCAAAAACGATGACGTGTTTTCCTCCAAATAACACGTCATACTCTGTTTTAAGAATTTGCTGCATTCTTAAATGCACAAAGGCGAGCATCAAGTTTGAGACCATGCTTACCTCATCAATAATGAGAAGTTTAATTAACTTCAGGACTCTTGAAACTTCGCAACAAGCTTCTCCAGATAACTTGTGGTATTCCAATTTGTTCTCATTCTCTACTGGTAGCATTAGTAAACGATGTAAAGTAATTCCTTTAATGTTATGTGTTGCCAACCCAGTTGGAGCAGTGACAACACAAGACACATGTGACTCAGTTGTTTTTTGCAGATAACATGTAATTACTTTAATTAAGAAACTTTTTCCTGTTCCAGCTTGACCACTCACATACATTCTGATAGGTTGAAATGATGTACATGAGCACCCTTTCTTTTCATGAACTAATCCATGGTCAATCTGCTCTTTCACTTGTTGATATATTTGTTTCTGTTCAACATTTAGTTGTTCTTCCAATTTTCCTAACTGTATTACATCTTCTTGAGCTTGATACATTGCTGTTTCCACCTCATTCATGGCAGTTGCGGCTTCATTTTCAACAATTGGTTGTCCTAGTGGATCTTGACTCAGTGCAGCAGAACTTTGACTGTCTTGAGAACTGTCTCTAGCAATCTCAGCTGCAATTGTAGCTTCTTGATCAATTTCATCATTCAACATTTTCACATAATTTGCAAAAGCACTGCATTGTATGCTATCATTACAAACATTAAATGAATAGTCATAGCTCTGAAAATCTGCAAGTAATTCCAGTTCTGAACGCCATGGTTTAAACATTTGCAAAAGGGTTAAATAGTAAAATTCCCTTTTATAAGCAGTGTCACAACTCAGTTTCCTGTGATTAATTAAATTTCCTTTCCTTTGTTTCACCAAACATCCTTCGGAACCAATCACTGCATATTTTCCATAATTGATGTTCTCTGTAGTATTCCGTTTAAAAGTGTAGTTTTGCAGCACTTCATAGAGACACATGTTCTCAAGATGATGACTTCTGTTTGGGTAATATGTGTTCAACATATTCATTTTCTAAATATCTGTCCTTTCTGGTTCTTTTTCTGCTAAATATTCAATTTCTTGAACAGATTTCAGTACCCGATTTCGCATTGCTGCAAGACCTAGACTCACCCAAATGATTCTTCTACTTTTGGAGTATAGACTTGCAGATGATAACCGATCTGAGCATTCATATGCTCCAATTTCACGATGCGATAACATCTTCAAACTGAAATTGTATAATTTCTTACTTAGAGTCTTCTCGTGAGAAATCTCTTCCCACATTTCTTTCAATTCCGTCTTTTCTGATTTAGTAATGTAGGACGTTACATATCGAGCAACAGCAATGGAATTGTCCGCAACATACTGAATATCCATGTTAGCGTTCCACATGCATAAAATAACTGGATTGCAGTCATTTATGTATTTTGACTCTTCGCTTCTTCTCAAGTTGTAGGTATTTTTTGGAGACTTTCTTGTGATGGTATGTCGCATTGCTGACATAAAACTGTTAACTCTTCCATTGGATAATACAGGACGTGGAAATCCAAAACGACATTTGGTATAGAGCTTATCCTTAGACTTGTACTTTCGTCGACAGTATTTTCCACATCTATGGCTTTGGAATCGTAAGACTAGTTGTTTTAATTTTTTATCTTCTCTGCTATTGGGTACAGCACATGTGGCATAATCTTCAATGAAAGACAAAACAGTATCATCTGAATCTGTTCCAAATTTGGGGGCGTCCTTGATCCATAACAACATATGTATATGAGGAGCACCTCTTGCTTGATACTGCTTTCTCCCAAAAAAATGCACAACTTCTCCAAGAGGAGGATTTTTTTTTTTGCAGATGAAAGACATCATAGCTTCAAATCTATGATTGAAATATCTGCATACATTAACAGGATCCAAAGAGCACAATTCTCCAGGTGTCTTGTATTAAATATTTTTTATATTGGAATTTGCCTCTCGAAGAAATTCAAGTAAATCATCCCAAGCATACTCAGCACAGCTTAGTGTAACGAACCATGTAGGAGTTCCTAAGTTCCATAGCATACATTTCAGTTCTCCATGACGACGGTACCAATATTCATTAGTCCCACGCTGACATGCCATCAGATTAATCAACTGAGATTCTAAATGATCATCTCTCTGATGCACTTTATCCATAAATTCCTTTGCAGTTACATTTTGCAGATGCATTCCAGTTTTTAAAATGTGATTTACTGCATATGAAAGTCCAGACAAGTCACTTTCAAACAGAAGATGAAACATATAACGGATACATTGTCGAAATCTTGGATCTTCTGCATATAATCTTGTTGTCCGATATTCAGATGCAGGAATCTGCACAGGACGTTCATCATATCGTCCACCTTTTCCTGTTGGAAACAACTGCGGGAAACAGCGAGCTTCCAAGCTCTCTTCTCATACACTCATGGGACTTCCTCTTGCTTTTTTCATTTGGAACAACTCAATCGTATTCCCCATCACCTCTTCGGAATGAAGTTGCTATACACTGTAATGTTCATAGATTTCTTCACATCTGGACATGTCCACTTTTTCAATGTGTCCACTTAATGTTTCATTATCTTCTGCTAAATCTATTTCTTCTTCTCCTACAAACACATTTCTATAGTGCTCATTCTTTTTTATCAGATACAATGATGCCTTTTGCACTTTTCTAACATCCACTAACTCTTGCCAGATTTTCTTATTCTGAGTAGGAACACCATTAAATAGAATGACTAGTGGTTCATTTTCTGCATGGTCTACACCAATAGTTTCAATGTTTTTCGTTAAATCTAACGGTAAATACACAACTCTTCCTTTCAATCCTCTTTGTAACTCTGATGGAGGCAATTTACCTGTTTTAGGCTCCATACTGAAACGGGTGCACACATTAAATGAGAATAGACTCATAGGTATTTAAATCTATCAGCTCTGGAGGAATAGCAACCAACTCTAGATGATTATGAACAGCTCTAGCAGGCATTTTATTCTCATCTAATTTGTTATAACAATATTTGCAAATACGCTGCTCAGATCCCAAATCAAAACAATCCTCTACTAACAAATAAGTTGCAAATTCCTTCTACTTATCATTATTTTCTGTTTCACTTTTTAAATACAGATTGACACTCCTAGTCTGATTTTTATAGTGACTTCGCCGACAACAAATACAAGAAATATTTGGTCTTTCACCTGAAATTACCTTAAACTTTGTGATTTGATCTTCAAAATTTTTTGTAATCATGGGTTCTACATTGTCTTCAACATTTTGTTCTACTAATGTGTCAGTTTCTGCACTCTCTTGCTGAGGACCAAAGTAACAAAACTCAATATCATCACAAACCTTCTTCACATCTGACACTGACCCACGCAAAAGAGCACTGTTTAACTCATTTAACTTTAGTGCTGGACTTTTTGCATAATACAATCTTCTCACTAACTTCTGCATTTGAGTATGATGTATTGCCAACATCCTGAAATGGTGAAAAACCCTTTGACAAACTTTCCTAGAAAGACAAGCCAGAGAATGACCTTGCAAACCAGTATTTTTTCTCACTGTGCAAGGGTCTAGTCCTTGCAACACCTTAATCTTTTGTTTAACACTTTTTTTACTATATGCTCGTAAGAAAGTACATAATTTATCAATAGATTCTTGTCGTACACTACAAATGCTACTGCAATCCCAAGTGTACAAAGTGTGTTTAGGACGTCTCCCTAGAACTTCATCAGCTATCACTTCTTCTGCATTTCTATCAACCATTTTCTCTTTGTCAATTGGACAACCATTTATAACCTCATAACCTCGACCACTGGTGTCAACTGAATGCAATAAATTATTGCTCTGTAAATAACTCTCTTCATTAACCCCTTGGCTGCGGCAGGAATTCCGCCGCAGCGCTGGGGGGGGGGTTTGGGGGCAGTGCGGTGGCGCTGTGCTCCGTCATGAGTCACGGTTGAGCTGTGCTCATGACGGAGTGGTTCCGTCATGACTCCACCCACTGCGCTAATCGCCCGCACAGGCGGGGAATTAGCGCCGCGTGGGCGAAGCGGCCGCCAACGGCCGCAGCATGACGGAACCACTCCGTCATGAGCACACGGCGCCCGTGGCTCATGACGGCGTGGTTCCGTCATGAGCACGGAACGGGTTAAAGAAAGGCTCTGAACTTGAACTGTGTTTCCATTCTCCCCAAAAAAATCACAAACATTTGTTCTATTAATTACTCTTTTCCTCCTACTTTTGGCCTTCATTAAATGGATTGGTTTATCTAGTGATCGAATTCTGTTTAATACTAAAATGAATACTTTCCTTTTTACTTCAAAAGCCTTTTCAACAATGGTTTCAATATGCTTCTTCTTTTTATAAAATAGAGTTCTCTTTTTATATTTCTTCACATCTTTCAGCAAATTATGTACTACTCTCTTGTAAAATATTTTTTTGCTTATTTCCTTATACTGATTTTGCCTTCTTTTTCCATACTTCGTCTCCTTTGACTGTCCGTTTGCTTTTTTGGTTTTCCTATTATTTTGAATATTTTTTCTAGTTGAAGCATTCCCAGAGGTTTCAGCATTCTGTACATTCTGTCTGGTCCTACAAACATTTTTAATAAATTGCTTTGTGATCTTACCAGAAGATTTTTTTCTTTTTAGCCACATTATGTTGTTCATTCAATACTTGTGGCTAATTTTATTTCAAGTGACTGTCCTTTTTCTGTTCTTTTCTTTTTCTTTCTTTTTCCGGCATGATTTCTCTATTTTAATGGTGAAAACCAGTATCTGTAAAAAATAATCACAAATAAATGTATATTTATAACTTTATAATTTATACTTTTCTATTAATATACAACCATTTTATATAAATACTGACTAAGAAATTATAGCCCTGAAGCACAAGTGTTATGATGGTTAAAACACTACATGCATAGTGCATACTACTTTGAAGCAGTTCATGCCCTAAAGCCTGCCTCACTGAAACACTACGGGCCCGATTCACAGAATTAACTTAAGACAAAATCCTAAACTTACTACTTTTGGTATTCACAGAATCCACTTACTACTTTTGGTATTCACAGAATGCACTTACTACTTTTGTTATTCACAGAATGGATTTACGACTACTAACTTTACGTCCGCACCTGGGCCGGAAATTCCGGCCCGGAGGTGGAGCTTCCGGCCTGGGGACGGAGCATCCGGCCCAAAGGCGGAGATTCCGGCCCAGAGGTGGGGATTTCGGCCAGTGGCGGAGATTTAGCCATGGCTGAAATCTCCACCTCTGGGCCAGAAGCTCCGCCTCCGGGCCAGAATTTCCGGCCCGAGTGCGGAAGTAAAGTTAGTAGTCGTAAATCCATTCTGTGAATACCAAAAGTAGTAAGTGCATTCTGTGAATACCAAAAGTAGTAAGTGCATTCTGTGAATACCAAAAGTAGTAAGTTTAGGATTTTGTCTTAAGTTAATTCTGTGAATCGGGCCCTACATGCTAACTGACTGAATGATTACAGTACTATAAGGAGAGACACTGGGTGAAATCACAGTTGTTTGAATTTTACTTCATTGAATAGATCACTACATGCTACTAAAAGACTCACTATGGGTTTGCAACAGCAGTCACAGTGTATTTGCTGGAGTGTATGCATAGTTACTGTGGAAAAGTAGGCCTGATGCACAAGTGTAAAACTGGTTAGACCACTACATACATAGTGGATAGTTACTTCAAACAGTCCTTGTCAAAAGGCATGCTTCACTGCATGAGTACCTTAATACTGACTGAAACATTAGAGTAATGCAAGGATAGTACCTGAATGAATCTTTTAAGGGTTTTGGTTTTTGTGCAGTAAAGATTACTACATGGAGCCGGATGAGTCACTAGAGGAGAGCAAGGGGATTGACAGGGTGTCTGCTGGAAGTGTATGGATACTGACTGGCGAAGTGAAGGTGTGAAAGACAATTGTGTACATGGTTAGAGGCCTACATGCATAATGGATAGGTGTTTGAATCAATCCATGTGCTAAGGCCTGCCTCACACCATTAGTACTTGGGTACTGACGGAATATTTAGAGTATTGCAAGGAGAGTGGTTGCATGAATTTATAAGTGTTTGTTTTATGGCACAGTTAATGGATTACTTCATGTTACTGAAAAAGTCACTGGAGAAGTGCAAAGGGAGTGATAGGGTGTTTGCAAGAACTGTATGGATACTGACTGGGATATTGATGGTGTGAAAGACAAGTGTGTAGGTGGTAAGAGACCTACATGCATAGTGGATAGGCGTTTGAATCAATCCATGTGCTAGGGCCTGCCTCACTCCATTAGAACTTGGGTACTGACTGAATGTTTTGAGTATTGCAAGGAGAGTGCCTGGATGAATTTATAAGTATTTGTTTGTTGGCGCAGTAAATGCATTAGTACATGGTGCTGAATGAGTCACTGGAGGAGTGTAAGGGGAGTGACAGGGTGTTTTCTGGAACAGTATGGATACTGACTGGGGAATTGAAGGTGTGAAAAACAAGCGTATAGGTGGCTAGAGACCTGCATGCATAGTGGATAGATGTTTGAAACAGTCCATGGACTAACACCTGGGTCACTGCATAACTACCTGGGTACCGACTGAATCATTAGAGTACTGCAAGGAGAGTGCCTGGGTGAATCTTTTTAAGTTTTTGGGTTTTGGCGCAGTGAATAGATTAGTACATAGTGCCAAATGAGTCAGTGGAGGTGTGCAATTGGAGTGACAGGGTGTTTATTGAAGTTTATAGATACTGACTGGGAAATTGAAGGTCTGAAAGACAATTGTGTAGATTTTTAGAGGCCTCCATGCATAGTGGATACGCGTTTGAATCAATCCATTAGTACTTGGGTACTGACTGAATGATTGAAGTATTGCAAGGAGAGTGCCTGGGTGAATTTATAAGTGTTTGGGTTTTGGCGCAGTGAATGCATTACTACATGGTGCTGAATAAGTCACTGGAAGAGTGCAAGGGGAGTGACAGGGTGTTTGCTGGAAGTACATGGATACTGACTGGGGAATTCAAGCTGTTAAAGACAAGTGTATAGTAGGTTAGAAGCCTGCATGCATACTGGATAGACATTTGAAGCAGTCCATGTGGTAATGCATGGTTCACTGCATGAGTACTTGGGTACTGACTGAATCATTAGACTACTGCTAGGAGAGTGTCTGGGTGAATCTTTTAAGTTGTTCGGTTTTGGCGCAGTGAATAGATTAGTACATGGTACTGGATCAGTCACTGGAGGAGTGCAAGATGAGTGACAGGGTGTTTATTGAAGTATATAGATACTGACTAGGTAATTGAAGAAGTGAAAGACAAGTGTGTAGGTGGTTAGAGGCCTGCATGCATAGTGGATAGGCGTTTGAATCAATGCATGTGCTAAGACCTGCCTCACTCCATTAGTACTTGGGTACTGACTGAATGTTTAGAATATTGCAAGGAGAGTGCCTGCATGAATTTATAACTGTTACTTTTTGCCACAGTTAATGGATGAATTCATGGAACTGAATAAATCACTGGACAAGTGGAAAGGGAGTGACAGGGTGAATACCGTCTGGGGTATTGAAGGTGTGAAAGACAAGTGTGTAGGTGACTAGAGGTCTGCATGCATAGTGGATAGATGCTTAAACAGTCCATGAGCTAAGGCCTCGCTCACTGCATGATTACCTGGGTACTGACTGAATCATTACAGTACTGCAAGGAGAGTGCCTGGGTTAATCTTTTTAAGTTTTTGTGTTTTGGCGCAGTGAATAGATTAGTATATAGTGCCAGATGAGTCACGAGAGGTGTGCAAGTGGACTGAAAGAGTGTTTACTGGAGTTTATAGATACTGACTGGGAAATTGAAGGTCTGAAAGACAATTGTGTAGGTGGTTAGAGGCCTCCATGCATAGTGGATACACATTTGAATCAATCCATGTGCTAAGCCTGCCTAGCTCCATTACTACTTGGATATTAACTGAATGTATACTGTATTGCAAGGAGAGTTCCTGGGTGAATTTATAAGTGTTTAGGTTTTGGCACAGTAAATGGATTACTACATGATGCTGAATGAGTCACTAAAAGAGTGTAAGAGGAGTGACAGGGTGTTTGTAGGAACTGTATGAATACTGTCTGGGGTATAGAAGATGTGAAAGACAAATGTGTAGGTGGTTGGAGGACTGCATGCATAGTGGATTTGTGTTTGAATCAATCCATGTGCTAAAGCCTGCCTCACTCCATTACTACTTGGATATTAACTAAATGTGATTCTAGACAAGCAACACTATCCCTTGGAGTTTACCAAAACTCATTCACTACTCTGGAAGGGGTAAGGTGACTGCACACAATCTACATATTTCAGTACTGCACTTTAGTGTCAAAGCCTGACTCATTTTATCAATGCATAAGCAATCACTAGCTTCTAATACTACTTAAACTTGACAACATGACAGGTTTTAAAACAGTTATCTGTCAGCAAATACATGATTTAACCAAATGCTTCTCTCACAATGGTTGCCCAAATGCACACAGACTCACAGTGTGATTCTAGACAAGCAACACTATCCCTTGGACTTTACCAAAACACATTCACTACTCTGGAAGGAGTAAGGGGACTGCACACAATCTACATATTTCAGAACTGCACTTTAGTGTCAAAGCCTGACTCATTTTATCAATGCATAAGCAATGACTGACTTCTAATGCTACTAAAACTTGACAACATGACAGGTTTTAAAACAGTTATCTGTCAGCAAATACACGATGTTACCAAATGCTTCTCTCACAATGGTTACCCAAATGCACACAGACTCACAGTGTGATTCTAGACAAGCAACACTATCCCTAGGAGTTTACCAAAAGTCATTCACTACTCTGGAAGGGTTAAGGGGACTGCACACAATCTACATATTTCAGTACTGCACTTTAGTGCCAAAGCCTGACTCATTTCATGAATGCATAAGCAATGACTGGCTTCTAATGCTACTAAAACTTGACAACATGACAGGTTTTCAAACAGTTATCTGTCAGCAAATACACAATATTACCAAATGCTTCTCTCACAATGGTTACCCAAATTCACACAGACTCACAGTGTCATTCTAGACAAGCAACACTATCCCTTGGAGTTTACCAAAACTCATTCACTACTCTGGAAGGGGGAAGGGGACTGCACACAATCTACATATTTCAGTACTGCACTTTAGTGTCAAAGCCTGACTCATTTTATAAATACATAAGCAATGACTGGCTTCTAATGCTACTAAAACTTGACAACATGACAGGTTTTCAAACAGTTATCTGTCAGCAAATACACAATATTACCAAATGCTTCTCTCACAATGGTTACCCAAATGCACACAGACTCACAGTGTGATTCTAGACAAGCAACACTATCCCTAGGAGTTTACCAAAAGTCATTCACTACTCTGGAAGGGGTAAGGTGACTGCACACATTCTACATATTTCAATACTGCACACTACTGTGAAAGCCTGACTCATTTTGCAATTGCATAAGCAATGACTGGCCTCTAATACTACTCAAACTTGACAACAAAACAGATTTTAAAGCAGTAATCTGCCAGCAAATACATGATGTTACCAAATGCTTTTCTCACAATAATTGCCTAAATGCACACAGACTCACAGTGTGATTGTAGACAGCCAGCTATCCCTTGTACAAAATACATTTACTAGTCTACAAGATGTAAGGTGACTGCACACATTGCAGAAAATCTTCTACTACACATTAGTACCAACATGTTTATCTCAAAATGATTCCTAAATGCACACAGACTCACTGTGTGATTCTAGACAAACAACACTATCCCTTGCACTGTACCAAAATACACTTCTTAATCTAGAAGGAGTACTACATGTTAGTGTAGAAACGTGACTCATTTTGCAAATACATAAACGATGACTGGTTTCTAATTCTACCAAAACATAAAAACAGCACAGTTATCTGTATGCAAACACATGAAAAACACAAATGCTTATCACAGAATGGTTTCTACATGCACACACTGACAATAAGTTTGTAGACAAAAAAAAGTACTCCATGCACTTTAGCAGGAGAAATACATTAGTCTGATTAAAATCAAAATACACCACATACATCCCCTCACAATTAAATAACTCACCTTTCAAGTTATTTTGTAGATTAAGAAGTATGTCAGTCACACACCAGATTTTCTTATACAGAATCTCTGCACTGTGCACCTGTCAGCAAAACCAAAGAATGGAAATGTTTCCCTCTCATTTTTCAAACACATATACATGTAAACATCAAATCACATTCCTTCCCACATTAATTCAAAAGCTAACACACATTTCTATTGGTTAAACAATTCAACCCTTTCCAAATGACATACATTTGAACCCTACCCCCAATCTACTTTCTGCCCGTTACCATTGAAACATTTCATGGAACAGTGAACTGAGCACACAGGTCACAAGTTCAGCACACAATGTTGCTAATCAAAACAGCAAGTGTGCTTGACTTTTCAACATATCAGCTTATCATATATAATGTTCCTTTCAATCAGTTTTTGTTAACCAATCAGAATCATGCGTTTAAAAAACAGAAACATGTACCCTAGTTTTCAGTGTAGAAGGTTGTCAAACAACCAATGATTTCTTTTCTTTTTTCAAAACTGCATCTTAGCCACCATTTTAGAAAAATCTTACTTTTCAGACTGCCATTTCATTTACAGAGACCATCTGAGTGTATCAAGACCTCCCTTCAAGATGCTTAGAGTGTGGATTGTGGGACACAGCTATATTTTCTGGAGCCAAAGGTATGCAGAAAACAAAGGCATTCACAAAGACCTAGGTTTGCCAAATGTAGACATTAAATGGATTGGACAGAGAGGGTTAAAGTGGCACCAATTGATGCCATTGGTAAAATCCTTTATGCATCTCCAACACCCTGACCACATAATAGTGCACTGTGGTGGCAATGACCTAGGCACTTTGACTGGGGTAGGTCTGGAAATGCTTATTAAGGACACCTTTGCAGCATTGATTTAACTTTTTCCCAAAACTGCCTTTGTGTATTCTAACATATGCCAAAGGCAGAAATTGAACTGGTCCAATCATTTTTGTCCACAGATTGAGAAAGCTAGGAAACATGTGAATAAATCTGTTGCTGCTTTTCTCTGAGACTATAGAATGGGGTCCATTTACAATAACAATCTGCGCTTTCATATGCAAGAGATGTATAGGAGAGATGGAGTACACTTTATTGATGAAGGAAATAGAGTCTTCCTCAACAACTTTAGACTCTGTATAGGTACTTACTTATAAGTACCAAAAACTCTCAATGAACTCTACGGCTCTTTTTAGAGTCACTCAAGAACAAAACACTTAAGCTTGATGTTTATCTCCAAAACATTTCAGTTTTTTTTTCTTGGAGTCGCGCACCCAACGCGCTAGGAACTGCGCACCCTACGCGAGAAAAATCGTGCACCCGACGCGTTAGGATGCGCGACTCCTAATTTTACCGTAAAAAAAGAAAATAGACCCTATCACTAATTTTTATTATCCCCGGGGACCCCATCCCCCGGGGCTTTTAAAAAACGTTGGGGACCGTGGGGGGGGAGCCCCAACGCCCCCACGGTCCCAGCCAGCTCCCCGCGTCCTTCTGGAGCCGGCATTGCTTTTCCACATGGGGAGCTGCTGACATGCAGCTCTCCGTGTGGAAAGGCAATATGGTTTGGATTTTGAAAGAGAGAGCAGGTTTCCCTGCTCTCTCTTTCAAAATCCAAACGAAGTTTGCTATAGGAGGGCGGGAGACTCCCGCCCTCTCATAGCAAAAAACAGTGTCCTGGGGATGGGTACCCGAGGACACTGTAGGAGCCGGCCCTGGGGGGTGGTGGTCCCCAGGGCCCTCGATGGCTCCAGGAGGGGGGACACGCAGCCCCTCTCCCTCAATAAATAAAGCCCCGGGGTGGTGGTCCCCGGGGCTTGGGGGGGCCGTTCAGCCCCCCCTCCCTATTTATTTTCTAGCCCGGGGTAGCGGTCCCCAGGGCTGGGGGGCCCTGGGCCCCCCATTGATTTTTTATGCATTTTGCCCTGGGATTTGGCCCCCGGGGGCTAATTATTAAGGAAGCGCGAAAGCCCGCGCTTCTGGGTTTTTTTTTTTTACGGCCGGATCCGCGCACCCTGCGCGCATTTTGCCATTTTTTTAAAAATAAGGGGCCCTGGGAGTCCTTCTGGGACCCCCTAAGCAACTTTAGAGGGTCATAGTATGTCTACCCTGCCCCCTTTATATCTTTCACACACTTATTTCCCTTACTTCTTTGGCCTCACTTCTACCGAGGCACAAAATGGCTGCCAACAGCTCCTGCTTTCGAATGTTGACAGACACTTGACAGCCAATTAGCATTCAGCGCGTGATCGGGAGGGTGCGCGCATGGTTCGCAGAGGGTGCACTCAGGGTGCGCATAGGGTGCGCGGACCCTCCGAGGCCACAGATATATATGTACTTTTAACTCTAATTTTCTCAGGAACTACTAAACGGATTTACACCATTTAAGGAAAAGGCACAAGTCTGAACTGAGGAATACCTTTTTGCAAAATTTGGTGTAATTCTGTTCAGCGGTTCGGGCTGTCGCTGCGTCTAAAGGTCCTATGGGAAAATGCATGGGGAAAACGCGTTTTGGGACCCCACTTTTTTCTCGGCCCCCGCTTGACGAATCACCCTGAAACTTTCAGGATATGAGCGGACCGGAGCTGGCCAAAAGTTTGGAACATTTCGCGAAGATTCGTCAACTGGCGCCAGACTTATTGGGAATAGAATGTTGCGGATTTCCTATGGAAATTAGGTCCTAACTATAACTACCTACTGGCGACCACCAGTAGATAATATACACACACACACATATATAAATATAATGAATATATATATGTATATATATGTATATATGTATATATACATATATATTCAAGCTAAATAGATATGGAGTTAAGAATGATAAATCTATACCTACCGATTGCTTGTTGCTCCAGAACTAGTGGAGACCCACGGTCCCGTGCCACTAGCAGTGTGGATTCTTGACTCCACCGGTAGCTGGGGTGCTCTTGTGGGCAGCCTTTTCAGCCAGCTGTTTGTGAGGTTCTTTCCCTCCGTTGTCTTGTGGAGGGTCCGTTTGGTATGGGCCATAGCGAGAGTGGGAGCTACAGCTGTACAAAATGCAAGATAGAGAAGTACCTCCTCAATATTTTTGTTTTCAATATTATGATCATGATATTGTGGTCACCTCAAAGTCTATACTCACTGTTCCAGACTACAACCACCTAAGCCTGTTTTTATTGGTTTACCAGTCAGGATAAGTACTATACAGTGGTCATACAGGCAGGGTAAGGCTGGGACAGAAAATAGGCCTGGGCACCAAAATAAAAGTCGCTCCCGTTAGGGAACAAGATAGATGAAAAAGTAGCTCACGTTTGCAAATCAGGCCCGTTTTGAACTTGTAAAGACAGGCAGGATGAAGTGGTATTTTGCAAGGTATGTGAGACTGCATGTGTTTGTGTTTGCTGCAGGAAATATTTGTGGTAATGTTTGGGAAATCAATAGTAAAAACAGGCCCACAAACTGCTAAAAAAATGGTCCCAGACACTGATCTAACAGCAAGCACATCGGGCACTGCCTGATTGCCCTCTAGGTCAGTTCCACCCTGCATCCAGGGGATTCTGATTCATTTTGAAGACAGAATTGGATCTGAAATAGACTTGAAAGAAAACTAGGTTTTCAGTACTGTAAAACATCTTGTGTAAAGACCTGCATTTTGGGCAACATGTTTTACTAAAAATATGCTCCGTTCAAGAGGATGCCTCAGGCGGAGAGTATTCCAGGCTCATTTTCTTCCGCTTGGGACTAAGCCCAGCCTTGTTAATGGCCGCAGAGATTCTCTTTTCTACTTCAGCTATGGAATTAAAACACAAAAGAACCAGTGATGTGAGAAGCCTCGGACATGCTGGCTTCCAAATAATCCCCTTACATCGGAGAGCGCATACTTGGAAAGGTTTGGAGGTTCACGTATTCTCCTGCGCCTTGGAGCTGTGGGCATTCAACTGAGCCTTGTCCAATACAAGTACCAGAGGTCAAGGTTTGCAATCAGAATAACCATTACAGATGCAGTCTATTTCCAGATGTCAAAAGAAATATTCCTTAATGTCATTTTTGCACCAGACTGTAGCGCATAATTTGTCTTTGTGTTTTTTAGACCGCCCCTCCTTCTCTCTGCTGGCAGATGCTGTTGTAATCCTCTGCCTCTAGGCCCCAGCAGATGAGGGCTGATAGTGTGTCTCTTTCAATAGCAGAGTACAACGACTGATCTCCTGCCAGAGCCTTATAAAAACTCTGCGTAATCATCGGGCTGTCAGTCATCCCTACCTCTCTAGACCAAATGGCCGAACTCAGCCAAGGGGAACTTTTTGAACTTTTGCTGGCCAGTTTCCTACTTCAGCCCACACCCATTTCCTCTCGGCTAAAACTATCACTTTCTGTCACTTATCGTTTGTCCTTTTGAAATGATGATCTCGGGAGAACAAAAAAAGTACGAAATATATTTGTATATTCTTCAGCCAAAACATGTCAGGGCGGTAACAAAAAATATGGATATGATCTGCAGAAACAGTTTGTAAATTAAAATCTGCCTCTGAATGCACGCATTGGTTACATGGAAACCTAAATATGCTGGAACAGGACCACAATGCTGAATGATTTACATTTTATAATTCAAAATGTAGAGAAAATGTCTTAGACTTTCTTCTGAACGAGATTTTAATTTGTAAACTCTCTGTTGCATTGTATATTACAAGTAAATTAACTGTTTTGAAATTCTCTTTAGAATGATTTTAATGTTCTGGGAGAGTGGGATTGTTGGTTTGTTGGTTGGGTTGTGAGTGGATTACAGCTGTTATAAGCATTTTATTTCAGGATTTTGTTTGTGCATATAGTGAATGTGTGTTTTGTGAACTTTCTATCAAGGGAAAGTCTACAGTGGTAAGGCATTGTTTACAGTATGTCAGCCATATTTTGTTTGACGTCATGTAATGAGCGTGGGTGCTCGCACTCCGTTGCTTGGAATGCTGCCAGGGAGCCGCACAGCCCTGTGAGCTCGTCCCTACCAAGAACCGCAGGAACATACAGACAGGAAAGGAAACTGTAGCTGCTACCATACTTGAGAAAGTGCAAGGAGCAAGCGATGAAGAAGAAACCATCGTTTAGAACGCGGGACAAAGTCCAAATCACTCTTAGCTGAAGTAATTGAAAAATGCCTTTAACCTGCTGTTGCAATTGCAGTATTACAAAGTAAAGGAAAAGCAGACAGATTACACAACCAAACAAAACAAATATGTTTAAAAGAACTTGAATTATATAGTAAGACTAAACCCCAGGAAAATGTTGGTTACACTGAAGTAATTTTGTGTACACTTCGTGTTATGTTTTTATATGAAATTTCTGAAAATGTGCCAATATGCCATGTCGTGTATTTCCAAGTCTATTCAGGAGCACAGGAACAATGCGAGTGAACAGAATGAGCCTGGATGTTGTTTGCAGCAGTTGTGCTTGTTTCACTTGTTAAATCACTTTGTGTATTCTTTTCAAAATTTCGCATAAATAAGCAAAAGGTCATTCTATGAGTTTGGGAAACACATCTTGACCTATCTCTGGTCAAGAGCAGAGAAGGGAAAATGCTTTACAGTTATTTGACTTCAAAATATCACTGAACAAAACTTTATAATAGTTGAAAGAAAACAACCTTCATACCCCTTGAGTCCATAGAGACAGAACTGCAAAACCCATCACAATGATGGCCATTAGTGGCTCATAGCAGCAATATTCTCGCTCTACACAAACGAATCCACCTTTTCGCTGCTTCACTGCCTTAGATAAAGGTTTTTTGTGCTCTCTTATGTGTGCGTTTTATTTTTATGTTAGACCTCTCTGTTTTTATGTTTGCAGGGCAGTGCAGCAAATGGAACAAAATTAGTGCCGGGCGATGACATTTAATACTGGAGAAGGGCCGGCGACCACAGTGAATTTTTTTAACCCAGTGACTGTGAAAAACCAGCAATGTCTTTAGGCTCAATGCCAGAGGTCGCAATTATGGCTCGTTAGCAGTGTTTTATTTATAGCCGGCCGGGATTGGGAACTCTGGTGTTGCAGCTGAAGGCAGCGTGAGTTTGTCACAGTGCCTGTCAGTGGGTCAAAAAAGAAATAATAAGAGAAAAAATATTTACTTACCCACGCGTCCTCGGTGTTCTCCTCTTTTGCAGTCAGATCGCGAGTCCTGGAGCCTCAGCCAATGCCCCTCTACCAATCCACGGGCTGCTCTCATGCTGCTGATTGTGTTAAGCAGCATGAGAGCAGCGCCAGGATTGGTTGGAGGGGCCTGTCTCGACGCTCCCTCAGGCACTGGGGGCCTGTGCCTGTTCTCCCCCGCGCTGTCTAATAAGGCAGCCTGGTTTGGAGAGGTTTAAACTGCACAATGGCAGTCTGGCAGTCGCAAGACAGCCGGCCAAAGTAACATGCGCAATTTAAACTGGAGTGAGCACCAATTCTCCCCTGCTATCGGTCAGCAGCAATGGCCCTGCTCCCAGCCCAAGCCGAGCGTTATGCTCGGCTTGGGCTGGGAGCAGTGAAAGATTAAATGGTAATACATTAATTTTGTTACCATTTCATTTTTTACCTTAGCTGCACATGCAGCAGGGGGGCGAAGCTCTTGCGCCCAAATAGAGGAACTGCCGCAGAGCAAAATTAATCTGAGATCCCACGAATTGTGTGCTGATGAAAGGAAATACCCAAGACAGCAACACCAGGATGGGAGCTATTGATGTTCAGCCTGTGCAATTTTTGGCAAACTCTGCCCCTATAAAAAATTATTTGCAAAAAGAATGAAATTGGAAGAAAGATGTTCTGGTTTATTTAAGTGGTCACAGTGAGAAATCTGGGTCAGAGAGTCCCTGGACAGTCTGGGCCCAACAGTTACAACTGGGGGTCTTTTATTACTGTTGTTCTGGGGTTCTTATGTTGTGGACCTCCAAATTGGGAGGAAAGTATCTCTTTTAAGCATCTGACTCTCAGGGCAGTGAGGGAGACATATCCGAGGCTTAGTCTGGGGAGATGCTGTGGGATAGAGACTCAGAATTCAGTAACACAACAAACCTTAATAAAATGACTGAGCAGTTAGCCCGATTCTTCAAAAACGAAAAGTATTTTATTACACACCGTACTTAATACCACACAAAAATTAACAAATATTAAAAAATAGCAGATTCAAATACCTATGGTGAAACCCTCTAAAGTATCTCACAACCAAGAGAAGGTGCACACTAAAGAAAGGTACCACTTGATAGGTAACCCCCTAAATTTACCAACAACCCCTTGAACTGGATGCACTTCCAAAGATCTGTGCACCAGTGGGAAACATCCTCTACACTGCAGTAAAGACTATGATGTGCCTTTACACCTCAGTCACTACCCCGTCTGTAACATTACCACATGTTTCTTTACCACGAAAATCACTACAACGACTTGCTTTAGGGGGCGCGTTGTTGAACTGGTGTTGGATTTTAAGTCCAACACCTTCCCTACTGATACACTGACTGGAGTTGGAATAGTAATTTATTCTACTCCAACACCCAATGCCCCTCTAAGGTAGTCGTGTTAACAACTTGTGTGGTGAAGATTCGCATGGTAACATCGCAGTTGGGGTACTGACTGCAGTGTAAAGGCATGCATGAGAAATACATGCAGGGTTCCATTATACAACCGGCACCAGCAAGTCCAAGTCCCTAAAAACAATTCCCATATATGCCTAATGCCTCATCAGTGGTGCATTGATACAAACAGCAGACCTACTGGCTTTGTCAGTGTGTCCCTATAACATATACATTCAAAGGTAAAATATAAATTCTATAACCATAATGTTACATTAAAATATTTTCAAGGGGGTGCAACCTTTTATTGACAAAAGCATATACCTGCAGAGATTGGAACTTTTAAAAATGACCGTATCAATAACATTTTCAAGCTTGAATTATTACGGTGTTAAAGTCTTTCTTCTTCTTTGTCTAAGGTCACTAAGCAACCACATCAATAAACGTCCTTGCACCCACAACCCTCAAGACAGGAGTTTCGTCTCCAGGGGTGCCTAATAAAACAAGCAAAGCTGAATCTGGGTCCCTTTTTCCTCGATCTGGGAAAGGTATGGCGACATGAACATGAACTCCTGTGCTAACACTGTCGAGAAGTGTGGCAGATTTGTAGATGGAGGTCTCTGAAATGCCACAATCTTTGGTGAAGTCGACATCATAATTGGCTGGCCTGGTGAAGGAAGCGCAGCTGTCTCTCCCAGTGTCTCTTCTAATGGGATGTTCCTCATATAGAGTGGTCTAAGTTACGTAGCTTGTTTTTGGCACAATGAGGCCCATTAACACCATCATTTAAATCATGTCTTAACTCCTGCCTTTTCACTTATGTGATTTTACATGTTTTTGTAAGGTGTGAAACGACCTGCCAAATCGGTGAACAGACTCTAGCGTGTATTTGAGGGTGTGCACCAGTATTTTGCTGGGCACCACACTTAAATGCCCAAATTCCCAAACCTGTAATTTACTCCAACATAAAATCCAGAAAAAAACGAGTAGATTATGTGAATCAAAATCTCATTGTGGAAATGTCGGCTGACCCTTACACCATTTTAAAAATAATGTATTTAAATATTCAAAATGCCGGTGTTTACAAAAAAAAATAAGAGAAAAAAATAGTGTGGATAAAATATGTCAAGAATATCGAGGACAAAAACATTGTGAAGGTAATTTTCTATAGGTAAGCAGAGTTTTACTATATATAACTCCACATACATGCATCTTGACGATATCTTCGAGGTACGTAGATATGGAGTTAGGACTAACCCTGGGCGTTACACTACGCTTCGCCCATGTAGTGTACGTAGCGCTGCCTGCTTCGCAGTTTTCGAAGTAGGCAAAGCAGGCAAGCGCTACGCACACGCCAGGGTGAAGCGTAGCTGCCTGCCGCCCGCCACGCGCCTCCCGCCCGCCCTCCTTTTAAATCATATCTTGCATGTTAAATAATTAAAAGTAAAGAGACTTACCTGAAGCGCGGCGTCTCCGGGGCTCCCTCTTCCTCGTTTTCAACTTCTTGTGACAAATGCGCATGCGCGGACGCCCGCGCATGCGCATTTCTTGCGAGAAATACGCATGCGCGGGCGTCCGCGTATGCGCATTTGTCACAAGAAGTTGGAAACGAGGAAGAGGGAGCCCCAGAGACGCCGCGCTTCAGGTAAGTCTCTTTACTTTTAATTATTTAACATGCAGGGTATTATTTAGAAGGAGGGTGGGCGGGAGGCGGGCGGCGCGTAGTGGGGCTACGCGGAGCGCGCAAGTGTGCGTAGATTTGGGCACACTACGCGCTGCTTCACGTAGCCCCACTACGCCCACTACGCCCACTACGCCCACCCTTAGTTAGGAATAGTAAATCTATACTTACCTATTTGCACTTAGCCTCTTGATACACACAATATTTTTGTTTCCAATATTCTGTCAGCTATCCCAAAACATTTCAAGGTGGTGCAACCTTTGATTGACAAAAACATATAAATTCAGAGGTTGGAACTGATAAAAATAATCATATCAATTACAATTTCAAATTTTAACTATTGCACTACTAAAGTCTTTCTTGTACTTTGTCTAAGGTCACTTAGCAAACACAGGCCTTATCAACAAAGGTCCTTGCACAACCAAGCCTCAAGGCAAGAGTCTCACCTTCAGGAGTGCCAAATAAAACAAGCAAAGAACTCTAGCCAGGTCACTCTTTCCTCTATCTGGGGAAGATATAGCGACATAAACATGAATGTCTGTGCTAACACTATCAAGAATTGTGGCTATCAAAAATTGTGGACGATATATATTTGTGGTGGCTGAACTATCTTTGGTGAAGTCGACATCATATTTGACTGACCTGATGACGTAGGTGAAGGTGTCTCTACTAGTGAGACGTTCATCATGCACAGTGCTCTAAGTTAAGTAACTAGCGGGGTCACAGATGGAGGTACCTTAACCGTGTCAATTAAATCACACCTTTACTCCTGCCTTTCACACGTGTGGTTGTGCTTGTTTTTGCACTGTGAAATTACCTGCCAATCGGTGAACAGCCACAAGCGTGTATTTGTAGGTGTGCACCATTAATTTGCTGGGCACCGGACTTGAATGTCTATTCTCCCCAAACTAAAAAACTAGCAAATTATGCGAATTTAAATACTACTATGGAAATGTAAGCCAACCCTGATTCTGTTAAATAGATTCTGTGATTTTCTACCAGCAGGCCCGTCTTTTCACTACTTTTGTGAATGAATCCATGTGTGGTAGTGTAAACGTACACGTGTGGCAAACTCATTTTCTCATCATAAAGAAGAGTAGTTTCTTAAAGACAGAAAGTGCTGACCCAGGACCTCATTGTAATTTTGATTGTGGTGGAAGTGCAATTGTAGGGTTGAATATTAGTTACAAGGTGTGTGAGAACACCCCACTTCCTAGAACCTTTCCCCTTGCAGAGTTTGCCAGGAAAAACGTGGTGAAATGTGAGCGGAGAGCAGTGCCTATAACGAGGGAAAACATCAGGAAAGCAGTGTACAAACGTTATTTAGCATGATCAAACCTATTCCTCATGGCCAAACTCAGAACACTGTGGTGCTACTGCACTCGAAGCTTACTTTACCCCATCTTACCATCAATTGTGACTGCTAAATTATTGGAACAGTTTTCACACTAAACATAAAATGAGAACCTATGTGGCCACAAACATTCATACACATGAACATGTAAATAGTTGGTACTGTGTAATGACCTGTTAAGTAGTTAAAAATTTAAAAAATGTGCAAGCAATACATAGCTAGCTTTGTAATAGACACAAATAGGCGTAAGCACAAAAAAGAGTTTTATTTAAGATTTACATTCCAAACGCCACAAACAACCCTCTAATTGACAAATCCTTCTTTCGGGCAGCACAGTTATAAATAAAAACATCTCTGCCTAGAATAGAATCTGTGCAACCAGGGTGCCACTGTTGTATCTCAAGTAAGATTTTTTATTAATTGCCTCTCTTTTTTTAGTTGTTTAAACACTTTTCACATTCAAAGACTTACAAGCACTGGATGGAAAACAGAGCTGATGTCATTGGGGCCACAGATCACCAGAAGTGAAAGATGTCTATTGCTGCAGTTGGTTTCCAGTAACTCATGACTTCTCGGAAATCCTCCAGCCCCGATTTCTCACACTTGAGTATACGATGAAAAGACACTAGGGCACATGAATTATTAAAGTTGCAAAGATAGAGGCTGACGTATATGTACTAGGGAATAGGGTGAGGTTGGGGAAACACAGCGCAGGCACATATGAGTAGATGGAAAGGGTATGGATAAATGTATTAATATATAGATCGCAGTAAAGGGATCAGGGTATTGCAAGGGGTAGATGTTATATCAGAGAAGTGAAAGTAAGGATAGGGTGTGTAGGTTTGAGTAGATACACTAAGGTGTAGGCAGGGTTTAGGTAAGATAATAGGTGCAATGGTATAGGTACAAGGGATGGGTGGGCTAAAGTAACCAGGTTTTAGACCTGTCAGCCTTAGGGTGGTCTCTCCAAAACATTTGCCTTCTCCTCGTCTGTTTTGCTGAATTGTTTTTTGTTGGGCTCAGGACTCTGTGTACTTTACCACTGCTAACCAGAACTAAAGTGTGTGTGCTCACTCATTCCAAACATGTTTAGTTGGCTTATACCTGGTTGGAATATTTAATTCAAATATAATTCAATAGTAAAGTGGTATACCATATACCCAGGGGCGGTAAATAAAATGCTACTAACGGGCCTGTAGCAGTTATTGTGCCACCCACTTAAGGTTCCTCTTAAATCATGTCCAGGTCTGCCATCACAGCCTGTGTGCAGCTTAAACTGCCAAATCGGCCAAGCAAAACAGACCTCTTGTTAGGCCTACAACTCCTTTTTTAATTCAATTAAGTCACACCTATGGTAGGCCCTGGACAGCCTTAGAGGAGGGTGCATTATATTTAAAATACTGGACATGTACTTTTAAGTTTTACATGTGCTGATAGTGAAAAGCGTACACATTTGTTTTGCACTACTATGAAGCCCCACATGCACTTCAAAGCAGCTGCTTCAGCATACACACAAAGAACTTCACACTAGCTGTTTGTGCCCCGCTGACATTCTGGGGCAGAGCAGGAAGAAAGGAAATTCCTACACCATCTGTGAGGGGTAAACTCTAGAACAGTCTTTCACTTCAGAACTTTCTCGTGCTCACTATGCCACTGGAGTCAAGCTATCCTGGCTGAAGAGGGGTGAAACCCCGAAACCGGTCCTAGGATGCTTGATTTCGGTCCAGGGAAGACATGGCTTGGCAGTTCGGACTGGACTGTTCCTATGAGGCACAGGGTCAAGACTGATTTGCATATGGCCATGTCTGAACTGGGATGGCATGGTGAGCAAAATAACAATAGATTAAACCCAGATCTGTGACTGGGGGTGAATGTTTTGCCAATGTGCAACATTCCGTCCATCATCTTGTGTGTTTTGCTGTTCGCCCTATGTGTGAAGGGTATGCCCAGACGTGGGTCCCGTGCTCACTACGCCACTGGAGTCAACAAGCTATCCTGGCTGAAGAGGGGTGAAAGCCCGAAACCGGTCCTAGGATGCTTGATTCCGGTCCAGGGAAGACATGGCTTGGCAGTTCGGACTGGACTGTTCCCATGAGGCACAGGGTCAAAACTGATTTGCATATGGCCATGTCTGAACTGGGGTGGCGTGGTGAGCAAAATAACGATGGATTAAACCCAGATCTGTGACTGGGGGTGAATGTTTTGCCAATGTGTAACATTCCGTCCAGCATCTTGTGTGTTTTGCACTTCAGAACTGGCACCAGGTATAAAATTAGGACCTTTATAACAACAAAAGAGTGAAAAAAGAGGGAATTACTAGGGCAGTACGAGGAGAAACCACTTTGTTTAAAAAAACCCTCACAACTATTCGGCAGGTCTTGTGAGGGAAAGTACCATACAAAATATTTTACAGGTAGCTTTACCCCCTCCCGGAACCCATGACGTGAAGCCAATAACGCCTTCACAGTACAGCGGCTTTTTGGAAATCCCACAAGGCTGCAATGGCAAAACCGTGAGTTTTGCCTTTCACACAACCCCCACAGGTTAGGATACGCCTTAGCGTGCGTATACCGCCGTGGGGATCCTGGTCCTGAAGAATGCTTAGCTAAAAGTGCATCCATGAAACATGTTGACCAACTTTCACTTCATTGATTAAATCGGACTATCCTGGTAAACCTAACCAGCCAGCTCACGTCCGTCTCACTTGTTTTAAATGATCACTGGTTTTCCACCATTAAAATGACTTTGGGATAAAACCAGCGATCTTTTAACCTACACTACCCTTACACTTACACCATCCCCCAAAAAAACCCGCTCCGCTGTAATTCAGGTGTTGTATCACACCAGAGGGACATTCGGTCCCTTTGGTGGGAACCCAATGATGAAGCATGTCACTAACTTGGGTGGTGAGTGAGGGTTCTTTTAAATAAAGAGGTTTCTCCTCATGCTGCCCTAGTAATTCCCTCTTTTTTCACTCTTTTGTAGTTATTAAGTATATTCATTAGGGGGACGAAGAGTGAAAATTCCCTCACTCTCTAGTTGTTAATATATATAAAATGAGGACCCTCAAACTCACTCTTCAGTTCACTTCCGGACCTGCGGAGGACTCTCAGCTGACTGCCCTGCTGCCTGTTACCTGCTGTGTACTTCAGAGGCCTTCCCTGGTGCACCAAGAGGACTGCCCTGCTGACTGAAGCATGCCCTGTGCAAGAAGAGGACTGCCCTGCTTCTTGAGACCTGCTTTGGTTTTCAAACCCAACACTTTTAGAGTGACTAGTTGGCTATCCTCCTGATCAGAGCCTCAGGCACAGAAAAAGCTTCAACCATCTTGAGCCAACACCTGCAAGTGGTCTGAGTGAGTCCTGACCCTACAAGTGGTGCCCCTCCAGTCCTAGGCCATTGGAAGTGGTGCTCAAGGTGCCCAGTTATCCCAAGTCAACCAAAAGTGTCCTGATAGCCAAGAGGAGAGTGGGACATACCTACTCACCAATCCACTCAAGGTGCATCGCCGGTTTGTTATCTTTGAGGTAGCTCCCGCTCTGTTCTTCTCCACAGCAGGAAACTCTGCTCAGCGGCTCCTCACAGAAGGGGTACATGGCCTCGTAGAGCCCTTGATAGCTAAAGCTTTCAGGTTCCTCCCTCTGGAGATTTTCAACTTCCCAAAAGAGACTCAATCTTGAACGTAGAAATCTTCACGCAACTGTGTTCAGAGGCTCTTTGACGACAGTGCCTCCTCCTCGAACAACACCAGCTGCCTCGCTCTGCTGAACTTCTAAAGACATTGTTTTCTCACAATTTCTTTTAAGTACGAAGGTAAACAGAAAACGGGCCCAAACCACCTTGTGCAATTGAACCTACTTTTGCGGTCAGCCATAACTTTCGACTTTGCCCTGGTCTTGGTCAACTAGATATCCACAGTTGACATTCTGATCTTTTAGGTACTAGATTTTACTAAAAACTGCAAAAATTCATAACTCCGGTTCCACTCGTTCTTTTTTAATAATTGCTGGATCCTATTTTCTCAAACCTATCCAATATCGCCTGCCAGACAGCACGCCCAGTACTCTGGTCAGATCACTATTTGGTCGGTTTCGAGGTAAAGCAGGAGCTGCAGTGTACTAACATGCCTACCTTAAGCACCAAATCTAAGTCTAGAAACTGGAAGAAATTAGACATAGAAGCTTTTATCGAACACTTATCCAATAACATCCCTGCCATTACCTCAGTTAGTTTAGCAGACTCAGACACCATCCATACCTGGATCTCAACATCCATTGATGTCTGCCTCCCTTCATCCACTAAAAAAGTGAATAACCACCGACTCCCTGCCCCATGGTTCTCGGAAAGCTTGAAAATAGAGAAAAGCAAATGTAAAGCACTAGAAAGGCGTTGGAGGAAGGACTATGCGCCCGAATCCAAACTTGCATACAAATTAGCAAAAAGGGACTACCACGCTCTCTGTAATGCTGCCCGAGCCGAATATGTGAGCACCACCATCACAACGGCACAAAATAGCTCTAAAACTCTGCTTAAATTAGTCAGAGAGCTATATGGCACAGCTTACCAACCCATCCCCCTGGTGCTGACTGAAGCTCAATGTGAGGACTTAGCCAAGTTCTTCACCAATAAAGTGGAAAAAAATTACTCAGCAATGAATGAAATGACAACCAATGTGGCACAGCAACATAAGAAACCCCTCCCTACATCAGGAAGCTCAACTCCTCCAGATAGTCAGACCACCGGACCCTCCAACGCATTAGAAAATTGGCTGCCTCTGGATACGATTTCATTCAAATGAATCCTAGACAGCCTTAAATTCGGCTCTCCCAGAGACCCTCTTCCCATCCCCATACTTCAGAAGCTGGAGCCGTTGTCGCTAAAATGAATCATGGAGCTGCTTAACGCATCCCTCCAAGAAGCAATCTTGCCATCTGAATGGAACCATGCGATGGTTCTCCCACTCCTGAAAAAAGCCAACGCTGACAAAGCAGAACCATCTAATTTCACCTCAATCTCTCTTCTCCCAGCTTTTTCTAAAATACTGGAAAAACATATCACCCAGCAACTGATGCACTTTGTTGACTGCCAAACGTTTTTGCACTCCTCACAGTCTGGTTTCAGAACTGGGTTCTCCACGGAAACCACGCTTTTGGGAGTGACGGAATCATTGCGCCATCGTCTAGATATGGGGGAAACTGTGGCACTTATTCTGCTTGACTTGAGTGACACTTTCGACACGGTGTCACATACAGTACTACTAAAAACCTTACAATCACTGGGTGTTGTCGGGCAGCACTCAAATGGCTCACTAATTTCCTGGCCAATCGCCCTTTTCAGGTACTCTCTCCGTTAGCCAACTCTAAATCTCATGCTTTTCCTCATGGAATACCACAGGGCTCCATTCTCAGCCCACTATTGTTCAATATTTATGTCAAGCCTTCGGAAATGATCGCTGAAGACGCTGGGTTGTCTATCTTTTCCTACGCCGATGACACCCAACTAATCTTCTCCCTCACCACAAAAGAGGCATCTAAGCCATCTTCACTCCAGGTAGGGCTACAAAACATAGCAGGTTGGATGCAAGCAAACTTGCTAAAACTCAATGGCAAAAAAATGGAAATGCTGATCCTGGGAAAAAATAAAGACCTCTGGGGATCCCAGCACTGGCCGCCTCAAATGGGCGTTCTTCCCCAACCTGCATGACAGGTCCGCAATCTATGTATGATCATCGACGATCAGCTCTCAATGAAGCAGCAAACAGTTAAGGTTACCTCAACCTGCTTCACCATCCTAAAGTGGCTAAAAAAAAATCCTTTGGATGTTACCTGGTCCCACGCAAAGAACTGTGGTCCAGGCTCTTACCACTTCCAGGCAGGACTATGGTAACTTCCTATACCTAGGAGCCAATAAAGAGGTGATCCGTAAACTACAAGTGGTACAGAACTCGGCGGCTAGGTTGCTCTGCCAGGTTCCTAGAATGGCCCCCATCTCTGGGACACTCCACGACCTTCACTGGCTCAGAGTGGAAAGCCGCATTAAATTCAAGGCTCTGAGCTATATGCACAAAATCAAATCTGGCACAGAACCCCAGTATCTGAACGTCTTAGTCCACCCCTACCACCCACCGCATCTCCTTCGTTCTTCCACTCAGGCTAAATTTGTGGCTCCCAGGACCAGACTGTCACAAATGGGCGGTCGGTCTTTCTCTTGCCTGGGCCCCTCTCTATGGAATTCGCTCCATGTGTCACTTCGCAATGAAAACATCTATGCGAACTTTCGCAAATACTTAAAAACTTGGTTTATTCAATCAGTAGTTCTCTCTTCATTCTGCTCGTGTCTGATGGTGCCGGGAAACCTCTGGGTGGCTGTGCGCCCTATAAAATTAAAGAACAATAACAACAATAGCAATAACAATAGTGTCAAATCATTTACTACAATTTACTCTATTTTTCTATATTAGTGTGGGATTTTTTCTTGTGTTGTGCTTGCATTTTATTACTGTTTAATTACTACATAAATACTTCAGTCATTGCCTCTAAGTTAAACCTACTGCTTTTGTGCCAAGCTACCAGAGGGTTAAGTACAGGTTGATTTGCTGACTTTTGTGGTTCATCCTGACAAGGATTGTGGCTGTTTCTTGAGAAGGGCTCACACTCCCCTCACACTAGGCTATAGGCGCTATAGGCTGCGGTAGATGTACCAAGGTATATATAGGGTTACTATGCATAAATATGGGTGAATGTGCTAGGGCAGAGATAGAGGCAGAGCAATGACTGTATGAGAAAAATTTGCAGTTGATTTAGTTCAGGATAAGGGTAGTAATATATAATTAGGGATAAGCACTAGGGTATAGATAAAGGTAAAATTACTAAGAAATTAGTAGGGCTAGAAGTACTCAGATAAAAATGTACAGTTCTATGAATAAGTAGGAGGTAGAAGAAATATGGTATTAGGAAAAGATACAGATGGGTATAGATAGGAGAAGATGTACCGGGGGATAGGCAGGGGTAAAGATAACAGGGCATAGGAGGGTTAGATTTAATAGGCATAGGCACTGGTACTAGGCGGTGGGAATGGAAGAGGTACTAGTGCATGGGTAGGTAGAGATTAGGTTAAATGAAAGCAGTACAAGAGGATATAGGTATAGTTAGAAGTGGGTGTAGACAGGGTGAAGGACTAGGGCAAAATAAATCTTAGTTTAGATAGTGGAGGAGAGAGAAAACAATGAAGAGTAGAAGAGAAAAAAGAGAGGGTGTTGCCCCCTCTCCTTACAAAGTGCAGGTAAACTGGGAGGAGCCTGAAGCAATGAAGGGCATTCACCAGGATGTATGCACCCTATTCAGAATAACATTCATGTGGAGAAAATTCTCCAAAACAGGTTTTCTTAGGCATGGTTTACTTAGGAATCACAGGTTACTCTGCCCTGACTTACAAATGTGTAAATGAGTGCTTTCATAAATGTATCCTACTACAACTAATTGGTATGAAGGGCTAAGGAAATAAACAATCTCACATTAAGCCTCAAAACCCAGCCAGACACTGTCATTCAAAAGTGTTCCACAATACCTATTACTACGTTATCTGCATTGGCCAGTAAGGGTTGGTTTTTTCACTGGAAGGTTTCTTCAATAATTAAATAGATCTTCCATTGGAAATGCTAACATTTCTTGTTGACTGATCTTTCAAGGTTACTGTTTCAAGAGCTATCCTTCAAGAATTATGAACTTGTGTTTTTGCACACCTTGTAATTCCACTTGAGGAAGGGAAAGGATCCTCATCTCTTAACACACTGACTATTTTTCATACGTATTGTATTTAGGTATTGCGCTATGTTGGGGAAGTGACTGCTTGTTGTCTGGTAAATATGAACATGTCAGTTTGAAAATAATTTGAACCACAGAACGTGTTTTTTTAAAATTAAAGATAGCTGTCTCTAGTGAGAAACTCATAATAGCTATTATGAGTTTCTCACTACAGACAACTATCTTTATATATAAAAAACAAGCAATCACTTCCCCAACATAGATCTGCATACTCTTGACATCTAGTTCATAGTTAATAGCTTTCATCCATGGGAAGACTCAGAGTTTCATCAATCTTTAGAGAGCTAGAAACACAGAGATATTCTCAAGTATATCATATGAAGAATAAAAAAACAGACAATGTAACAAAATCTATAAGATACTAAAGGCCTCTTTTTTCTTTAGATATCAATGCTCATCCAGAGAGAATGTCAATTCAGAGTGGTGATATCTAGTGCCACAGTTTCCTCTATTGTCCCATTCCACTTTGCCAAGGTCTACCTCTAATCAAACTATTATTCGTTTTTGTTTTATACTGGGGTTGGAGAAGTGTGCAAGCACACATTAATTCCACAGAATTTTGGGCCACAAAGTTTGTGCATCTTGGCATGTACTTACTATATAGCCTGTATGGCCTATTATTTGTTGAAAGTACTGTTAGCTAGTTACATGCTCAGAGAACATGTTTGGTTATACAGCATTTCATGTTTCCTATCTCCCAGCCCTTGTAGAACATGTATGCAGAAATTCATCCCGGTAATAGGGAATTAGAACTGAATCAATTGGAGTCATGCATTATTCTCATGGTGTCTACTATAAAACCAAATGGACCTAATTCTGAATAATGATTTTCATACGTTTTGAAGTCATAAATGTAGAGGGACCTTTAACTGACACTATGATTTAAAACCACTGTCAAATTATTGTATTTGCCATTGTGCTTGGTAACATGAAAAAAGCACAATAGAGTCCCTCTTTGTCCTTGAGCCCCTCTTTTTCCTTCACCCTATTCCCTTCCTTTACTTTTTCACCTCTTTAATTTTCCCTTTTTTGTTTACCTTTATTCTTTTGGTATATTAGTCATTTATATTGTTGCACTGGTGTTGTTGATTAACAACAGAGTCTCTGCTATTTGAAGCATGATTTTATTGCAATAATATAAGACAATTGTTAGGATGAATGGCGAATCATTGTACTTTGTGCATATTCAATTGATTGGAAAAGACTGCAGCATTTTATATATTCTTCAACATTCATTTGAGTGACCCCTATTAGTATTAGGACTCAATCTCCCAGAATGTATTTGGATTGATTTGCTCTTTTTAATTACTCTTACGATTACGGATTGTATATAATGTTACTTTGCTATGAAACTAGCATGGAATGCTTTAATTGCTGTGTGTAAGGTTAATTCTGTACATCAGAACAAACCACAGCCCTAACACTCACCAGCTTTTGTATGCAAGTTACTAAGCTGCTATTGGAAGATATGCTTTTTTCAAATGCCACTGGTAAAGTGGTGTACTCAGCGTGGCAGACAACTTGAGTTATGGTGTGCATTGTGCATTTCATACCATTACTGGCTATTTTTATTTTTCTGTGTTTGTGTTCTGTGAACCATAACTTACCTATAACTATTTCATATATATATATATATATATTCACTGAAAAAAACACATGTTTCAGGGACGTTATAGTTAGTCAGACATTTCACTTGTACAAAACCAGAGAAATTCTGCCGTTTTAGTTATTTGAGCCAACTATAACTTGCTCCCCCACAATGCACATATTACATCATTCATGACATAGTCAGTGATATCACTGATGACATCACTGTTGACATCTCAAATGACATCACTAATGACATCATCCAGTGACTGTGTTTCTGTAAAGTTTAAATATGTTTTATATGCCAAGGTTTATTGAAGAATGGGTGTATAAGTGCCCGAATTGATGATTTAGTAGTTGCGTGACTGACTGTATAAGTGAGTGATTAAACATGTCTTACTGAATGCATGGTTTAGTGACTAACTGTGTGAATGTTTGTATCAGTCTGTCAGTTGGTGTGTAAGCGGCTGCATGCGTTGGTGAGTGTATATAAGGTTATTGATGGGTTGTCTGAATATCTGTATGGGTACCTGAGTGTCTGTGTGGGTGGGTGGGGGAGTGTGCACCCCTCTTGACTCTTTCTGCAACTCTTTTGCTTTTTCTACACTTCTCTTGCCTCTTTATGTATCCCTTGTGCCTCTTTCTGCACACCTGTTGGTTCTTTCTGCACTGCTCTTGCTTCTATCTGCTACTCCCTTGCACATTTCTGTACCCCTGTTGGTTCTTTCTGTATCTCTCTTGCCTCTGTGTGCACAACTGTTCCCTCTTTGTGCATCTCTTTCGCATGTTTCTGCACTTTTCTTGCCTCTTTCTGCACCTCTGTTGCTTCCTTCTGCACTTCTCTTGCTTTTTTCTACACCTATCTTGCTTCTTTCTGCACCCCTTGTGTCTCTTTCTGCACCCTTCTTCCCTTTTCCTACATGTCTCTTGGTTCTTTATGCACTGCTCTTGCCTCATTCTGCACCCCTCTTGCCTCTTTCTGTACCTCTTTTGCTTATTTCTGTATTTCTCTTGCTTCTTTCTGCACCTATGTTCTTTCTGTACTTCTCCTGCTTGTTTCTATACCTCTCTTGCATCTTTCTATACCCCACTTGCCTCTTTGTACACCCTTCTTCCCTCTTTGTGCACCTCTCTTGCCTCTTTCTGCACCCCTCTAGCCTCTTTCCGCATCTCTTTTGCTTGGGTCTGCTCTTCTTTTGCCTCTTTATGTACCCCTCTTGCCTCCTTCTGCACTTCTGGTTTTTTTCACTGCACTGCTCTTGCTTCTTTCTGCACCTCTCTTGCTAATTTCTGTACCTCTCTTGCATCTTTTGGCACCCCTCTTCTCTCTTTCTGCACCCTGTTCCCTCTTTCTGCATATCGTCTCCCTTTCTGAACTTCTCTTGCCTCCTTCTGCACCTCTGTTGCTTCTTTCTGCCCTTCTCTTGTCTCGTTCTGTACCCCTCTTCCTTCTTTCTGCACCTCTGTTGCTCCTTTCTGTACTTCTCTTGCTTATTTCTGCACCCTTCTTGTTTCTTTCTGTACCTCCCTTGCCTCTTTCTGTACCCTATTTCCCTCTTTCTGCACCTCTCTTGCCTCATTCTACACCTCTCTTGCTGCTTTCTGCACACACAGGGCTACTTTTAAACTGACCTCAGGCTCAGCAGTCACAGGGGTACCCCAACCCATAGTGTACCCTAGTGTATATAGGTATTTTCACTGTATTCTAAGTGTCTTTCAGCATAGCACTAGTTCCTGGCTTGGTTAGTCAGAGTCAGTTACCACCAGTACCAGTGAGCAAAAATATGGTGGCACAGGATGACTTTGCAACAAGGCCTCTTTTTGCACCACTGTTGGTACTTTCTGCACTTTTCTTTGTCTTTCTGGACTTCTGTTGCCTCTATCTGCATTTCTCTTGCTTCTTTCTGTGCTTTTCACAGAAAATAACATTGGTTTATGGGACGTTATAGTTGAAATTAGCATTTAAAAAACCTTTGCAATTCACTAAAAAACCATAGGTTTCAGGGACATTATAGTTAGTTATTAGAATTTGAAAAACCTTTGAAATTCACTGAAAAAAACACAGGTTGCAGCGACGTTATAGTTAGTCAGACATTTCACTCGTACAAAACCAGAGAAATTTGGGCACTATAGTTAGTTGAGCTAACTATAACTCGCGCCCCCGCAATGCACTGCTGATGACGTAACATATTACATCATTCATGACATGGTCAGTGACATCACTGATGATATCACAAATGACTTCACTGATGACATCACTGATGACATCATCCACGTGATAATCTGATGTACCTCCTCACACCCTAATATAACCTTTGATACACCCACTCTAAAATACAGACTACCATTTTCGAAACCACACACACCAATACCAGTTACTACATACCCACTTACTGATTCCAAGGTCTACAAACACATCCACTCATTTACCCATACAGTCACTCATACATGCAGTCACTCATCAATACAGCACTATCATATGCACTCATACACCTATACAGACACTCACACACTGCCACAGAGTTGCTCACACACCTAGTCATTCATGCAAAGAATCAATCACACTCCCATTTACTCACCTATACAGTTATACACACACCACCTCACATATTCATACAGATACTAATGCATACTTACTCTCTTATACAATCATTGATACAAGCACACACTCATCCATACAGCCACTCTCACAATCACTCACTCTCACATTTAGTTATTTATATACTATTCTTGTACAGAGCCTTTCTGTAATGAAGAAAGCTATCTCCAGGATAACAAATTAGTTTATGCTATTGCTTAAAGAGGACAATGTTATAAAATAAAGAGTGGTAGTCCTATAGCAACTGAGGTGATGGTACCTAGAAATATAGCAGAAGTTATTGCAGAAGATGTACAAGGAAGGTGTAGTCAGGGTACTGTAAACAAATGAAAGTGTAGTAGTGTTTCGAGTATTAGATATATGGAGAAAATTCCTATGTATCTTTCTACGGTGAAGTTTAAAACACAAAACAAGATATACCACTCAATATGTGAACTTTAAGTAGGAGGCTGTATCATGTGAAAATGCCTGCTTTATGTTTAGGGGAAATGAATAGAGCACTTTTGCATGGTAGTGTGGCAGACGTCGAAAAGGTTTGTGGTGATGTATAATTTTGTTTCTTGGTCATGAGCAGTATTCTATGGAAAATGAAGAGTTGTTAAGAGGAGGAGTTACAGAACAAGTCACATATATTACAGTTGATAGTTTTAAAACAGAGTTAAAAAAATTTAACACTGTGTTGTCTAAAAAAATAGAGTATGCAGACCACCCCCAAAGCCACACTCCGAGCACCACTCATACATCCATTCACTCACCAGCACACCCATACACACACTCACCAACCCATACAGCCCTTCACAGATGCACTCTTGAACCCTGACACCCAGTGAATCACCCACTCACCCATCTATGCACAGAGTCATACAGATACTCAGACAACCAATCAATAACCCATATAGATACTCATGTAGCTACTCACCAACCCATGCAGCCGCTTACACACCAACTAACAGACTGATACAGACATTCACACAGTTTAGTCACTAACCCATGCATTCAGTAAGACACGTTTAATCACTCACTTATACAGTGAGTCAGCACCTACTAAATCATCCATTCCGACACTCATACACTCACTCGTTCTTCAATACACTTTGGCATTTATCTATATAAAACATACTTAAACTTTACAGAAACACACAGTCACTGGCTGATGTCATCAGGGATGTTATCAGTGATGTCATTTGTAATGTCATCAGTGATGTCACTGACCATGTCATGAATGATGTAATATGTGACGTCATCAGCAGTACATTGTGAGGGCACGAGTTATAGTTAGCTCAACTAACTATAACTGCCAAATTTCTCTGGTTTTGTATGAGTGAAATGTCCAATTAACTATAACATCCCTGAAACCTGTGTTTTTTTCAGTGAATATATATATATATATGAAATAGTTATAGGTAAGTTATGGTTCACAAAACACAAACACAGAAAAATAAAAATAGCCAGTAATGGTATGAAATGCACAATGCACACCATAACTCAAGTTGTCTGCCACGCTGAGTACACCACTTTACCAGTGGCATTTGAAAAAAGCATATCTTCCAATAGCAGCTTAGTAACTTGCATACAAAAGCTGGTGAGTGTTAGGGCTGTGGTTTGTTCTGATGTACAGAATAAACCTTACACACAGCAATTAAAGCATTCCATGCTAGTTTCATAGCAAAGTAACATTATATGCAATCCATAATCGTAAGAGTAATTAAAAAGAGCAAATCAATCCAAATACATTCTGGGAGATTGAGTCCTAATACTAATAGGGGCAACTCAAATGAATGTTGAACAATATATAAAATGCTGCAGTCTTTTCCAATCAATTGAATATGCACATAGTACAATGATTCGCCATTCATCCTAACAATTGTCTTAAATTATTGCAATAAAAATCATGCTTCAAATAGCAGAGACTCTGTTGTTAATCAACAACACCAGTGCAACAATATAAATGACTAATATACCAAAAGAATAAAGGTAAACAAAAAAGGGAAAATTAAAGAGGTGAAAAAGTAAAGGAAGGGAATAGGGTGAAGGAAAAAGAGGGGCTCAAGGACAAAGAGGGACTCTATTGTGCTTTTTTCATGTTACCAAGCACAATGGCAAATACAATAATTTGTCAGTGGTTTTAAATCATAGTGTCAGTTAAAGGTCCATCTACATTTATGACTTCAAAACGTATGAAAATCATTATTCAGAATTAGGTCCATTTGGTTTTATAGTAGACACCATGAGAATAATGCATGACTCCAATTGATTCAGTTCTAATTCCCTATTACCGGGATGAATTTCTGCATACATGTTCTACAAGGGCTGGGAGATAGGAAACATGAAATGCTGTATAACGAAACATGTTCTCTGAGCATGTAACTAGCTAACAGTACTTTCAACAAATAATAGGCCATACAGGCTATATAGTAAGTACATGCCAAGATGCACAAACTTTGTGGCCCAAAATTCTGTGGAATTAATGTGTGCTTGCACACTTCTCCAAACCCAGTATAAAACAAAAACAAATAATAGTTTGATTAGAGGTAGACCTTGGCAAAGTGGAATGGGACAATAGAGGAAACTGTGGCACTAGATATCACCACTCTGAATTGACATTCTCTCTAGATGAGCATTGATATATAAAGAAAAAAGAGGCCTTTAGTATCTTATAAATTTTGTTACATTGTCTGTTTTTTTATTCTTCATATGATATACTTGAGAATATCTCTGTGTTTCTAGCTCTCTAAAGATTGATGAAACTCTGAGTCTTCCCATGGATGAAAGCTATTAACTATGAACTAGATGTCAAGAGTATGCAGATCTATGTTGGGGAAGTGATTGCTTGTTTTTTATATATAAAGATAGTTGTCTGTAGTGAGAAACTCATAATAGCTATTATGAGTTTCTCACTAGAGACAGCTATCTTTAATTTTAAATTCTTGCAACAATCCTAAGAGTCTTGACCCAGTTTATGTTCATTGGTTAATTTTTTTACACGTGTCTAGTAGGTCCCCCTACGCTAATATATGGCAGCTTATAAAAACATTATGATGCTTTATTGGTTGAATTGGTCATCATCATCAGATCTTGAATGAGGAATTTGCAGTGATCACCGATAGCGGTATAGTAGGCCCACTTGGGCTTTATTTCATAAATGTTCACAAATGGTTTATAATTTGCATTATTGTATATATAATTTATATAATTCACTGGTTATCTCAGGAATTTTTTCTCAATATGAATTAACGATGGATCAATGTAATCTTTTGAAATTTTTTGTATTATTACAATTGTATGAAAAGACACCAGTCTGAGGAAAGAATTTTTCAACGTCAGTTTTTCTTTTATGTCAATTTTTGTTTACTGGTTGCCAAGTAACCTGGGGGTGTGTATCACATGCACGTAACCAGCATATAAGCATTGTATTTGAACCAGGTCTGACACAGTGAGCAAGGCGGATTCGTTCGCCGGAACGCGTCTGGGCCACAGCTTTTGAAATAAAGCATTATCTTTGAGAACCTATCCCACGGAGTCAGTGCCTGTTTCGTATGTATGGAACCCGGTTTGGAGCTAATATATATATATATATATATATATATATATAAATTCACTGAAAGATTTATACAAATTCAATTATACAAAGTCAGAGAAATTGAGCCGTTATAGTTAGTGAGCTAACTATAAATCATGCCTCCGCAATGCACTGCTTATTACCTCACATATCACTCAAGACATGGTCAGTGACATCACTGATGACATCGCTGATGACATCTCAAATGAAATGGGTGCTCTATATAGGAGCTGCTCTCCACCAAAATTTGGGAACTACTCAGAGTTCTCTGCTTCCAATTTTGAGTAATTTCTTCGGAACTCCAAGCCTGAAAGGGTATTTTTTGGATTTATGGTGGGTGCTCCCTTGTGTCTGGACAAAGCTATACCTCTCTGAAGAGATCTAATGAGAGCAAAACAAGTGTCAGGGGTTGCTTTTATGCGTTCCAAGTTGGCAATTTACCAATCCAAAGATGTAATACTGTGCCCAGAGTAGTAAATGGCTTTTGTCAATTTTCAGCCTGGCATAGTTGGACCTTCTCTTCCTATGCTTAAATATTTTACTGTACGAATGGCAAAAGGCTTGGTGCATTCCTATCTTGGCGTGGATGGCACTGTGCTAATCCTATACCTAAAAACGTTGGTAGAAAAACAGACATTTCATGTGAGCAGATTCAGAGTATTCCTGGTGTTGCAAGGCGCTCTATATAGGAGCTGCTTTCTGCCTAATTTTGGGAAATACTCAGAGTTCTCTGCTTCCTATTTTGCATAATTTCTTGACATGATTTTATTTACTGCCTTTCTCATGATGATAGAGTGGAAAGTTGAAGAGGTTGCCATTTTAGAGTTGCTTTGTATGAGATTGGTGTTCCATTCTTGTGCTTAGGTTTTACAAATCTTAACAGTGTCAAATCTATCCAGAAAGAGCTAAACAAAAATATAATCTACAAACTGAATTCACTGGTATCTATATAACTTTGTAATTAAAAATGTACGTTAGAAAAGAAGATGTATATGGGAGTTTGATTAAAAAGAATATCACAGTGATGAGAAAAAAGATTTGAGACGAACTGTGTCTATTAGAGGGTATGTGTTTAAGAATTTAGTGGTGAATATTTTGGGAAGTAAGAGAAACATGAATTAGTACCACTTTATTACATTGTGTATTTTATTGAAAAATAACAGTATAGTCTTTGGGAAAGTTGCAACGAGGAACTAAGAATGTTTTAAATGCTAAACATCATGTGCAGAATAGATACATCTAATATTTGCATTCTGGTAGTTGTAGTACTTTTAGTTACATTATTAAACAGGCACAGTGTAGTGAGAAATAAAAGATGAGAACATATTGTCCGCCTGTACATGAATAAGAAAGAAGTAACACTTGTTAGGTATGTATTGGGAAGTGTTTGTCAATGTAGTTTTTAACTTATATGACCACTTTGCAAATGCTTAAATGATGAGATACGTTTTTTGTGCTTGCACATAAATATATATACGGTAGGACTTTTGAATTTACTTAAAGATGCAGAGTGGTATACATTTTGGGAAAGATGCCTTGAAGGTGTACATCTATTAGGAAATCGCATATATGTTTACAAGGTGATCTATATTCAGTAAGGCTGATGAAGATTTCATGTATATGGTAAGGGTAGTGCTTTTCTTTAAACATGTTTTGTTTAAAATTGAGAAGGATTAATAGTGCAGAATGCCTCAAGAACTCTCGTGCTAGCTTCATTTTGAGTGTAACTTTTGTTTGTGATATGCTGAATATATGTTTTAGAAGCAGAAGAAGTATTTGAGCAATTATGTAGGTATGCCGTTCACAAAAGGTTTTGTGCTTTGAAAATTTTCAAAATGTTGTTTTCCGTTTTAGAAACTTACTGATGCATGTGCATGCTCAGGACAAAGCAATATATGGTTCTAGAGAGCCATGTCTGCAGATATATATCAAGTGTGATACCTAGATTTCACTCACACATAGCTAAGGAGAAAAGCATGTATACAGTAAAACAGGTGGTTTGATACTGACAGGAGATAACCAATGATTAAGAGATATAGTGACAGCCGTTATGTATATAACAACAATGAAGGTACTTTCTCAGTCTGTCAGGCAGTATTCAGGTACTCATGCAATCACCCAGCCACTACTCAGGGAGTCATCACATCAGTGATTCACTATCCATGGAGTTATTCAATTACCCAAACACTACCCATGTACTCTTGCAATCAGACAGGCAGAAATTATATATATTCATTGAACTATACAGGCACTATGCATACATTCTTCTAATCACCGTGGTACTAACTATTGACTTATGCAATTACCAAGGCTGTAACTAAGCAATCATTATAACACTTGCGAAAAACCTATGCCGCAATCTAAACACCCACTTGCAAACCATGCAGTCATTGAAATACTGAGGCACACGGGTGCACTGATGAAACACTCAGGCTCTACTCATACACTCATGTAATTACGTAAAGAGTACAATTGTAGTAAACCTATCACCCATCCAGTACCTATGCAGTCATTTAATTACTGAACCAATAGTCTTGCAGTAATACAATCACCCCAGCAGTATACTTACTTTCACCCAATTTCTCAAGCTTTAACAATGGAAACATGCAGTCACACAGACACGTCACGTAATTAGCCAGGCACTACTGATGCACCTATTTAATAGTCCAGGCACTACCCATGTAGTTATGTAAGCATCCAGGCACTACCCAAAAAGAAATGGGCAGCATCCAATCGCTGAAACAATATTCATTCACGTTCAGTAGGCTAGGTGCTATGCATGGGGTTAAACAATTATTTATGCACTATCCATGCACTGCATAAATCTCCTATAAACTATGTCCGCACTCTAATAATCATCCAGGCACTAGCGTTGCACTCATTCAATAATCTTATCAGTATCTATTCATGTATTACATTTCTAAAGCATTAGACACACACTTGTGAAATCCTTCAGGCTCTACTCATGCACTCATCCAAACACCCAGATACTAATGCTATACTAATGCTGACACGCAGGCAGAAAGTATGCAGATATGGAATGGCCCATGAGTTATGACATAGTCAGGGAATCATCTAAGCACTACTCCTGTCAGCAGCCAATCACCCAGGCACTACCTAAGCACTCATTCAATCATCCAGGGAGTATTGATGGGTTCAACAACAAACCCATGTTTCTACAAGTTTTACTGAGGAATATGTAGTCTTTAGACGTAGGTTATGGATTTACTACAATGGTACTCTCTGCATAAAAACATAAGTAAAGCCTTAGTGTTTCATCCATGCATGTGTGTGCCTCAGTATTTCAAGACTGCGTGGGTTGTAAGTGGTTGTTAACATGGCTGCATAGGTTCTGCACAAATGTCATAAGGATTGTATAGTTACAGCCTTGTAAATTTTGTGTTAAATCTTAAAAAGTATAGAAGAAGGAGAGATGCAGTGAAACAGTTAGGATGAGTTGAGGGAGTAGTTGATAAGGCCTTTGCTTGGAAGAGGAAGCTTTTCATTTTGATTCACAATAGACAAAACAGTGTTGTGCATGAGGAGACAAAACCAGAAGAAAAGATTAGTGAATAGAAGTAACTGTTGTACAGTTTTTAGTGGAGAATGGATACATACTTCTTGTACAGAGCCTTTCTTTAATGAAGAAAGCTATCTCCAGGATAACAAATTAGTTTATGCTATTGATTAAAGAGGACAATGTTATAAAATAAAGAGTGGTAGTCCTATAGCAACTGAGGTGATGGTACCTACCTAGAAATATAGCAGAAGTTATTGCAGAAGATGTACAAGGAAGGTGTAGTCAGGGTACTGTAAACAAATGAAAGTGTAGTAGTGTTTCGAGTATTAGATATATGGAGACAATTCCTATGTATCTTTCTACGGTGAAGTTTAAAACACAAAACAAGATATACCACTCAACATGTGAACTTTAAGTAGGAGGCTGTATTATGTGAAAATGCCTGCTTTATGTTTAGGGGAAATAAATAGAGCACTTTTGCATGGTAGTGTGGCAGACGTCGAAAAGGTTTGTGGTGATGTACAATTTTGTTTCTTGGTCATGAGCAGGATTCTATGGAAAATGAAGAGTTGTTAAGAGGAGGAGTTACAGAACAAGTCACATATATTACAATTGATAGTTTTAAAACAGAGTTAAAAAAATTAACACTGTGTTGTCTAAAAAAACAGAGTATGTTTGTATATGCTGTCGATGTACTTACTAGAAGATTTAAAAACAAACTGTTGACTTATGTTAAAAAAGTAAAAAATTAAATCATGATAACTGGCAAAAGTTACCTGTGTATTTTTTTGCGGAGGAACGGTTAGACTTGTCTATACAGCAAGCTATATGTAAGTAGTGTTACAATTAGTTAGAAGATAATACAATGAACAAGACATAGATATTAGATACCCATTTTGTAAGATAATAAAATTCCTGCTGAAGTAGAAAAACTATGAAGTGCCAAAAATAAAAATAAATCAACATTTATTATTCTTTCCAGCATTGGGAAGGGCCGTTATGGACTGCTCTCCAGCACTCACTTCAACTCCCCAATCCATGCAGTTTGATGCCATCGGGGAAACATGTATCGCCAAATCTTAAAGTTGAGATTGGACTTTTGAATGGACTCTCTGCTTCGGTGTTGTTGTGCGGCTATTGAAGTCAAGGGTCCTTCAGCTTTGCATTGCCTTCTTGCTGCTCACTATGAACTCCTCTTATGAAACGTGCAAATAATATCAAAGGGGGGAAAATTACCATGTAGGATTTTTGGTAGCATTGCGAATAGCTGTATCACACTGCTCACCAGCTGTTATAACAACACTACAGTCAATGCAATACGTGGCTATTCTTGAAAACTCTAGCACCATAACTGTTGTAGTAGTCTGTACCTCTAAAGGGACATTTGAGCGTGGAATTGTTGCTGCTGCCACTGAGGTAGATGGTCCTCCAGCTTCCTTCTGCTTGATCGGCAGTTGGGGACGTTTTCTATGATAAGTTTTAAGATGATCTAACAAGAACGTCATCCCTGAGGTGTCCAAAAAAAGTCTCCATCCAAAATCTGCCACCTGCTGACAATAAACTTCCGGAAAAGAAGATTCAAGAAGGATGAGTGGGTGTATACTTCCTATTCACTGTACTGAACAGTATATTATCTAATGATATTCCTTAATTTCCCGGTCATGTGATGTTTTCAGATTGTGCATTGCACTAGTTTGACAATAGTTTTTAATTCCCCATGAGTTTGGGTAACAATGGGTAGTTTGATGGGTTTTTGGTAGTTATGTTCTATTTGTAAGTTCAGACGTTCAGACCTTAGGTCTAGGTCCACTCTCTCCCGGCAGCTCTGCTGTGCAGTTTCTTGCCTCCAGACCCTGACCTCCTCCTTGGGAGGTTCGAGCCTGCTGTCCGGTCCTGCGCCTGCTGCCCACTCCAACTGTGACCAGATTGCCTGCAACCACTGTAACCTTTCTCAGCGATTTTTTTCTTAATTTTTCCCTGTTGTGCCCCTGTTATTTTGCCCATCTGTGTCTTGCTCTAATTCCACCATTGTTTTTATTCTCTCATGCCTGCCTGTTCCTTTGCCTTTCGTCACCGCTGCCCCTGCGCCCCCTACCCCCTGGAATTCCCTCAGGAGTTTCACCCCCGCACCCGCCTCCCAGCCTCTCCTCCCTCCCACCTCTCCTACTTGACGGCGGCTGCGTGGTCGCAGAGCGGACGTGCGCAGCAGGCGTGCCGAAGGCTCACCAAAGGCAAGCCCGTCTGCGCATGTCCACGACCCGGCCGTGGCCAGCACCAGGAACCCTTGACCTCCCACTATCCATCGCTACGACACCACCACTCTCCTCAAACTCAACCCTGGAAGACTTAGAGAATGCCAACAGGTCTCGCCGAACATGACCCACGGCCAGTTCTCCTGCCTTCACTGCTGCCAGACCCCCAGCGCCACCCCGGCCTCCAACACCCCCGATGCCAGCACCGGCGACACCCTAAAATGCATCATCCTCAATGTAAGCTCTGTACACAAAAACGCCATGGAAATCTGGAATCTACTCGACTCTCTCTCACCCAAAATCGCCTTCTTCACAGAGACCTGGACCAATGCATCCTCCACCCCCGACATCAGCACCGCCATCCCAGATGGATACAAGATCCAGAGGAAAGACTGCCCCAACCACCCAGGAGGGGACCTCGCCATCGCCCACAAGAGCACCCTCCACCTCACAACCTCTAGCGAAACCTTCCCCTCTTCCGAACACCTGCACTTCCAGATGCAGACCACCCCCAAAGCCACACTCCGAGGAACCCTTGTCTACAGACCCTCTGCCCACGAACACCCTTTGCCACCACCATCACCGAGTTCATCGCACCCCACGCCATTGCCTCAACAAACTACATACTCATTGGAGACCTGAACTTCCACCTCGACAACCCTAGTGAACCCAACTCCACTATCCTTTGTGACAACCTCACCAGCATCGGACTTAAACAGCTCGTCAACACACCGACCCACAGAGCAGGACACACCCTCGACTTCATCTTCGCGGCAGGAATCAGCGTCCAATTCAGCCACACAATGCAGCCGCCATGGACCAACCACCACTGCGTCCACTTCACCATCAACAAACCCAAGGCACCAAAACCAGCCTCACACCCACCACGAAGGAACTGCAGCAGGGTTACTGACGAGCAACTTAACTCCACCCTCACCCGAGACAACCACACCTGGGCACCCGAAGCAAACGACGCAGCCAGAGAAATCCACACCTGGATCTCCGACTGCACAGACGAGCTCGCCCCGCTACGCAACCCCGACAGATAATGCCCCAGGAAAGCTGCCTGGTTCACCACCGCTCTCCAAGAAGCCAGACTCACCTGCAGATGCCTGGAGAAGAACTGGAGAAACACCAAGACAACAGAAAACCACACCATCTACGAGGACGCCATGATGGACTACCACAACCGGATAAGAGCCACCAAGAGGAACTTCATCCACAACAAAATCCTGGCCAACTCCACCAACTCCAAGGAACTTTTTAGTGTCATTCAAGAATTCACCAACCCACGCAGTGAAGCCACAAACATCACCCCATCCCAAGACCTTTGCGACGAGCTTGAAACCTATTTCCACCTCAAGATCAAAAACCTCTATGACAACGTCATCAACCATCCACCAGGCACCACAGACGGCCCCCCACCCCCTGGAAACACCAGCCAGCCCACCATCTCCACCTGGACACCAATCACGGCCGAAGACACCGCCTCGACCATGAGAAGCTTTAACTTGGGGGCCCACACCGACCCCTGCCCCCCTCACATCTACCACAGAGCCACGGCCACCATCGCACCCGAACTACAATGCACCATCAACACCACCTTCAAAACAGGCACTTTCCCACAAGACTGGAAGCGCACAGAAGTCAGACCTCTGCTCAAGAAGCACACAGCTGACCCCACCGACCTCAAGAACTATCAGTCCATCTCGCTCCTCTCCTTCGCAGCCAAAGTTGCAGAGAAAACAGTCAACATGAAACTGACACGATTCATTGAAGAGAACGCAGTCCTCGACCCGTCCCAATCCGGATTCCAAAGTAACCACAGCACAGAGACCGCCCTACTCGCCTCCACAGATAACATCTGCACCCTCCTGGACCAAGGCCACTCCGCAGCCCTCATCCTACTCGACCTATCAGTGGCCTTCGACACCATCTCCCACCACGCACTAGTCGCTCGACTACACGACGCAGGCATACAAGGAACAGCCCTGGACTGGCTCCGATCATTCCTCACCGGAAGAAGCCAAAGGATCAGCCTCTCACCCTTCCTCTCCGACCCCACAAGAATCACCTGCAGAGTCCCACAGGGTTCATCCCAGAGCCCCACCCTCTTCAACATCTACATGGCCCCCCTCGCAGCCATCGTCCAACAACATGGCCTCAACATCGTATCCTATGCCGACGACACCCAGCTCATCCTCTCCCTCACCAAAGACCCCATCACTGCCAAACTCAACTTCCAGAAAGGAATGCAAGATGTCGCAGTCTGGATGACCAACAGCCGCGTGAATCTCAACACCGAGAAGACAGAAGTCCTCTTCCTCTGTACCACCCCTTCTGCATGGGACAGCACCTGGTGGCTGACCGCCCTTTGAAGCCCACCTACCCCTCAGACCATGCCAAGAACCTCGGCATCGTACTCGACTCGACATTCACCATGAACCAACAGGTCAACACCGTCATCTCTAGCTGCTTCAACACCCTCTGCATTCTCCGCAAGACCTTCAAGTGGATCCCCCATGAGTCAAGGAAGACAGTCACCCACGCACTCATCACCAGCAGACTGGACTATGGAAACGCACTCTATGCCGGCATCAACAAGTCCCTACTCTGCAAACTCCAGACAATACAGAACACCGCCGCCAGATTCGTCCTCGGCATCCCCCATCATGAACACATCAGTCAACACCTACAAAGTCTCCACTGGCTCCCTGTGGAGAAAAGAGTCACCTTCAAAATCCTCATTCATGCCTACAAATGCCTATGCAACAACAGACCCAAATACCTCAACAACAGAATCAACTTCCACGTACCCAAAAGAAACCTCCGATCTTCCAACCTCGCATTGGCTGAAATCCTGCACATCCACAGAGCCAGAGCAGGCGGAAGATCCTTCTCTCACATTGCAGCCAAGACCTGGAACGAGCTACCAGCAGATTTCAGATGCGCCCCCTCCCTGAACACCTTCAGGAAGACCCTCAAGAACTGGCTCTTTGGCTAAACAGATCTGCGGACCCCCCCTCAGCACCTTGAGACCCTCACAGGTGAGTAGCGCGCTTACAATTCCCTGATTAATTGATTGATGTTGAGTTATTTTTTTAAACTGTTCTTTTTCATAAATGTGCTGTTAAAATAAAGTTAAACCAATATTACTAAAGAGCTACACTCAAACTTTGTGTAAAATATGTCTATATATCTGTTTTTCACTTTTTCATTTGTATTCATGACTACTGATGTCATTGCAACTTCTGGTGTTGCTGTGATAAAGAAAAAAATCATTATTGATTGAGGTATTTTGACAAATGAATGCAAAGTGGAAAGATAAATTAGCATCTTACTAAATAGCTACACTGAAACCTTATGTAAAATATATCTATATGTGTTTTACACTTTGTTAGAAGCACCCAGAATTCACAGCCTGTCCTTGGCAATGGCACTCAAAGGATCATAAAGGCATTATCTGTGCAATCATTGAGGATGTTGTTTCTCCATCACTCTGCAAACGTGCCTCCTGGCATAGTACGAGTTGTTTCTTTGGCTATTGAGGGTATTTAGGGGGCCAAGTATCCCTCTGGTTACCTCCAGCATGTTCCACACAGTCAGTTTGCTAAGAGGTCTTCAGAGGCCACACTCCCTTTCTGCATCACTCTTCTGTCATACTACTGGTTGGGGAATAAAGTTATCTTGGATGCTAAAGGACCTTGAGGACCAAGAAGCCCTCCTTGTACTTCCTATAAGTCCTACTCAGCTGGATTTCTGAGAGCTGGTCAGAAGCTTGCCCCCTTTCCAGACCATTCTGCAAAGACCATTGCTACTTTAAAAAATTGATATTCACTAGAGGTAAGTTATAGTTAGGAATTAGCATTTAAAAACACTTTAGAAATTTACTGAAAAATAACAAATGTTCCAGGGCTGTTATTGTTAGGAAATCAATGCTGTCATCAGTGAAGTCACTGACCATGTTATGAGTGATGTAATATGTGAGGTCATAATCAGGTTATTGAGTGGGCATGAGTTAGAGTTAGCTCTGCTTAATTTCTCTGGTTTTGTACTTGTGAACTATAAACATAACTATAACGTCCCTGTAACCTTTGTTTTTGTTCAGTGAATATCTACGTCTTTTTTTATCCTATTTCCTAACTATAACAGCCCTGTAACCATTGTTTTTTTCCGTGACTATATTTATCAAAATCTACTGGTGGTTACAAGTAGGTAGTAATAGTTAGGACCAAAGTTTCCATAGAAAAAGCATTTTTGCCACAAATTTTTCCCAAAACATCCCCTTTTTTACGTTTTGCCTAGGTAGCACATGTGCTGTCTCTTTGAAACATGCTGTGTTCAGGATATGGGCTTTAAGCTCTGCCTATGTTCCAGCCATGTATTTTATTGGCTCCTCTCAGTATCTCTTACAATTGTTTGTATTTCTTTAGTAGTCTCTCCTTCTCCCTCTTTAGTGCCTCCACTTCAGTTGTAACCTCCCATAAGGACAGCGTCGTTACACCTAATGTTTTGTTTACAGTTTCTCAGCACTCTTTTCTTAATCACTTGTTAAACAAAGCTGGAGTTGCAGGCACATAGCCGCTTCCTCACACTTCCCAGACAAGCCCTCTCTTTGGACTGCAGCTGCCTTCTCCAACTCCTTCCTGCTTTTTCTTATTTATTTATTGATATAAGCTTTAGTTTTCTTTTAAATGTATTTACTTTTTTCCATTCATTTACAACGCACTTTAGCTTCACACATTTAAAGCTCAAGCGGAGCGTGCTGCGATTGCTGCAAAAGTAAATAAATAGAAGAAACCAGGCAGCCCAACTTTCTTGCCTATTAATTTACTTTTGCAATTGCTGTTCAGCCTGCTTTAAATGTGTGAAACTCAAGCTCGGCGTGCTGCAAATGGTAATAAAGTAAATACATTGGTAAAAAGTCTGGCGGCCCTCTTCACATCATTCGTGGCTTTCTCTGTTATATTATTGACAATTGAGTAGCGCCCTGACTACTATTCAAATAGTTTTTTGGTTTCCACAAGAGACCTAGTTCTATGTTGTCCTGTAATACACTGCCATATTTCTCTTCTGATCAGTCTTTTGGATGGGAAGGAACTATGAGTGGGTGCTTCAATGTTACTCTGCCAAATATTTACAATGATGCACATTGCTCATATATTATCCACTATACCTAACCACTACTGACTGCTGTGCTGTGGGAATCCAAGTTCACTGGCTTTAAACCTCTTGCTCAGGAATTTGTAATGCTCTGTGTATGGACTCCGGCACCACAACCTCTAGCTCACTGAAACTACAGTAGGGTGACTAAAAAGCACGCATTGCATCCTCAGACCTTGTTATCCCTGTAAACTTGCAAATGCCATACTTCATCATCTTCTTCATCTAATAGAAGTGCACCAGATTCTGAGGTAAAGGCTTGCCATGTTCAGTTTCTCTACATGGGGCATATCCCCCAATCTTCCTCCTCTTGAGAGTCCATCACCTCTGACAGGAAGCCAGCTTGCTCGGATAAAGCTTCCCCCTGCAGCTCTGTGTTTGCCCTGTCAGCCCATGTTTCTTTCACCCTATCTTTGCTTTGCAAGCCCACACTACCCCTCCCAGGACCACTGCGGCTCTCACTGTTTTCCAAAACAGATGGGAGCCTGTCTTTCTGAAGGCCTGTCAGGAGGAAAAATTCCTCGTCTCAGTGTGTGTTTTGGCACTTCCTGCTTGCAGCTCTCTCTGGCTGCCAGTATTCTGATCACTTCTTGACCTGCTGTTGCTGTGTATCTGTACCCCTCTCCTCATGCTCCTTTAACCAAAAAGCAATGGTAACTTCATCATTCCTGACGTCCCACACCCAGCCTTTTAAGTTGTGCTCTCCCTTTACTGTTTCTCCTGCCCCCCTCCTTCCCGCACCTTCTTTCTGCTCTCCTCCCCTGTTTTTTATCACCCCAGCACTGCCGCGCCTGTTTTTTCTTGCCTCCCAACCCTCCTCTCTGTTTATTCTCCCAGCAGAAGGTTAAACAAGCACTATGAAGCAGGCAGCATAGTCCACTTCATGGCACTCTTGTTTTGTCATCCCTTTATCCACCTCCATTCACCCCCGTTACCCACCCCAACTTGTATCTTTCACTGGTCTCTGCCACTGCTTCTTGCCCAATCACTGGTGCCCACATACTGCATCATGTTCTCCACCATGGTCCCACCCTTTCCTGTATTGCATATTTTCTGTTCAGCTGTTCAGCTTCCTACTTTCCATTGTCTCGCTTCGGTGTCTGATGTACAGTAAATGGTGTCCACAGTTACTTTATCAATGAACTGTCATAAACTACCATGGCCAACAACAGTTTTTTCTAACTGTAAGAAGTAGGCACTGCAACCTGTGCACATTCTTTGCACTTCATTTACCAACCAGAAATCAAAAGACCTCAAGATGCAATCATTGCCTCTTTATTTGGTTTTCGATATAAGAAATTTTGAGTGACATAGAAAGTGTCATGGTGGGCGCTAGCATAAGCAAGGAAGCTAACCTCTCCTACCATCTGGATGTGTAGTAAAAGACAGTAGTTTTTTGGGTTGTGCAGCGCCCTCCGAAAAACCAGGGTCAAGGTGCCACTGCAAATGCTGCACTATAGATAAACATGCTCCCGAAGACATCCTAGGTGGCATTGTAGTAGAACTCCCTAGGGCAGGGTCTCCTGGTGCACTAGGTACATTCTAAGTCCTCTAGACAGGGTTGCTGGCTGCTTCTCTGGTCTAGTCAGTAATTCCTCCTTCTAAGTCTTCTACCCAGTGCTGCAGCTGCTGCTCCAGTCTCAGTCACAATTCCTCTTTCTAAGTCGTTCAGACAGTGCTGCTAGCTGATACTGGTCCTGTCTGTAATTCCTCATTCTAAATCCTCTAGACAGTGCAGCTAGCTGCTTCTCTGGTTCGGTCGGTAATTCCTCATTTTAAATCCTCTAGACAGTGCTGCTAGCTGCTTCTCTGGTCTCATCAGTAATTAGTGATTCTAAGTCCTCTAGACACTGCTGCAGCTGCTTCTCTGGTACAGTCATTAATTGCCACATTTTAAGACCTCCTGCAGGGCTTCCGCTGCTCCTTTGGTGCTCTCAGTAATTCCGCATTCTAAGCTCCATAGACAGAGCTGCTATATTCTTCTCTGGTCCAGTCGGCAATTCCTCATTCCAAGTCCTTTAGACAGTGCTGCAGCTGCTTCTCTAGTTCCAGTGGTAATTCCACATACTAAGTCCTCTAGGCAGTGCTGAAGCTGTGTCTCCCTTCCCAGTGGTAATTCCTCGTTCTAAGTTCTCTAGACTCCTATAGTAAAAAAGCAATACCGCAAATTCGTGGGTGGATCTGCAGATTCAAGAAAAAAAAAATCATAGGCTCCCACACATCCTTTTCCTCAAGCCCCTGGATGAGCCATATCCCGGGGGCAAGATGGTAATGAAGGAGGAGGGGCTCATAATGCCCCCCTCCTAGGCTTTAGAAATGCCCTGGGGACTGCCACCTCCCTAGGGCACTTAATTTTATAAATGCGGGGGGCCCGCTCGCCCCCCCACAGCCCCAGGGACTGCCATCTCCATGGGGCACTGAACAATAGAAATGAGGGGGGCTGCTTGGCTCCCCTGCAGCCCCAAGGACTACCTCCTCTCTGGGGCAGTAAATATAAATTAGGGGCGGGTAAGCCGTGTGACTCCCCTCCTGCCCTGGGAACGGCCACCTCCCTGAGGTGCATACATAATTTTTAAAACACTGCTGGTTAGGCGCTATGGCCTCCCCCGCAGTCCCGGGGACCACCACCTCCCCAGGGTGGAATTATTATATTAGCAGGGGAGCCACGTGGCTCCCCGACTGTCCAAGGGACCACCCCTCCCCAGAGCACATACAGGACGCGGGTAGCTGGCTAAGAATGAAGGGACCTTGAGGCTTCCCCCACGGTCCCCAACAGATAAGAGTGCCTGCCCTGGATGTTACCAGAGACCCACAGTATAGGTCTGGGCCTCTGGGATGGGGTCCCCAGGGCCAAAATCCGCCCAGGAGGGGGTTGTGGGGCTGACCCCTCCCTTTTTAATAAAGAAGCATAGAAGGGGCCGCACCTGGGGGGATGGTGTACGCCTGGAAGGGGTGCCGCACTGCCCCTTACCCTTTTTATAAAGGACTGGCCCTGGGAGAAGGGGTCCCCAGAGCTGAAATGGGCAAATGGGCTATGCCTCCCTTCCCTAAAAAAATTAAGAATATATTTTTTTAAAGAAGCCCAGCAACTCACAGAGGCCCTGCCCCTTTGTCCATCACTCTGCAAAGGTGCCTCCTGGGGCGTTGCTGGTTGGCGGATGAAGTCCCCTTGGCTCCACAGGGTCCTTGGGGGCCAACAAGCCCTCCTTTTACGACCTATAACTGTGCATTGTGTCAAATACACAATACTGTAAGAGAGAAGTCCTGTATTTAGGACATCACATCAAGAGAGGTGCAAGGAAGTTGTCAGAAGAGATAATCTAAGTGATTCTGAAAATGAATCTGACAACAACACAGAAATAAGTCAGGATGTTCTTGGGAATGGAGGGCAACTGTTAAAAGAAGATTCCAAACTTTTCCCTGATGGCCTCGCCTTTACAGAGGCTGACACACAAAGACGTGTCAGATCCAGTAAAATGGGATGATAGCTGCATGCACGCCTTCTCGGGGCTGAGAGAATGTCTTTGCCCTGGCACTGAGAATGTCTGATTATAATAAATGTTTTGCTTTGTTTTGCAGTGAGAGAGAGGTCTGCACTCTCTCAGTGATAACCCAGATGAATGGAAATGTCCGAAAACCTGTGGCATATTTTTCTGCCACACTTGACCTGTAGATGCTTCTTTGCCCAGCTGTCTCAAAGCTGTGGCCTCCACAAGTTTCAGTATCAAGCAGTGCAAGAGCATTCTTATGGGTCACCCCCTTGATTGTTTTTGTACCTCTCTCAGTTGAGGTATTGTTGACATGTACCAGAACTCAGCACCTCACCAATAATCAGCTTCTCAAGAATGAACAAGTTATCATTGGAGCTGAGAATCAAAGATTAAGAAGATGTACTTTACTAAACCCTGCTACCTTATTGTCCATCCCTGGAATGAAAGGTAAAGTTGAGCATGACTTTCTTGATGTTACTGAACTATGCACCAAGCTGAGACCTGAAATTCAAGCTGTGCCACTATCTGAATGTGCTATTTGTAGATGGCTTCTGCTTATGAGATCATAATTGAAATCTGAGGGTTGCCTATGCAGTCTGTACTGTCTCAGGCGTGGTCGAAGCCTCCTGGCTTCAAGGAGTGTTTTCAGCACAAGTGGCAGAATTGATTGCTCTCACTAGAGAATGCTGAGCTTCAGACAGCTGAAAGTGAAAATTTTCTCTAATAGTACGGATAAGGGGCCTTATTTATGAGGCCTTGCGACAGTTTTGCGCTTCCGTTGCGTCACTTTTTGTGACGCATCAGCGGCGTAAAACATGCCTCCTATTGCACCCTATTTACAAAGTGACGCCTCTAAGCAGATGCTTCACTTTGTAAACCCCTGCGCTACATTATACTAGTGTCAGGTATAATGTATGCAGGGTGGGCGTTCCACGAATGTAAGCCTCGTAGAAGTGACGCAGTGAAATCTACGAGATTTCACTGTGCCACTTCTAGGGTGCAAATGCGTCAATATCTTACTCCTGCCTCACAGCAGGCATCAGACTGACACAGGCCCTTTCACGGTGCATCACTTCTCACAAATGAGGCCCTTGGTGTTTTTCATGACTCTGAACAATTATGGTCCTAACGCGATTTGTTACCTCTTCGGGCTCACCAATTCGCAATGACAAAAGTGTAAGAAATCTTCTGCAGGCTTTAGGGTAGCCTTCCTAGATTGCCCCAGTTAAGTGTGCCTCACATCAACATGGCACTGACTATGTGACAGTGGCCAATAGGTATGCCGATGAGTCAGCGAGATACTGCGCTCTAAATTCTTGCACATTTAATGGGAAATATGTCAATGAAAATGTGGATGTCACAAATTGCAATTTGGTGTGAACAGCAGTTGATACGTGGGAGAAAGTTAAGAGATTACAGTAAGACGTGCCAGAAGCAGAACAGCATGTTGTCAAACAAATGAGCATGACATTAAATTGACATTGACCGGTGTTTGCCCGATAGCTTGTAATCAGGGGTGGGCGGAATTTGCATAGTCGCGCTACGCAAAGTTCCGTGAAACGTTAAAATTTTCCGCAGGCACGCAGAGTTCCGTGAACACTCGGAATTGCTTGTTCCAACCGTTCACGATACTTTTTTCTTTTTGGCGAAATCTGTTTGCATGCTCGGGGGGAAATATACCTCGCGAACACTCATTTTGAAAGCGCAAACAAGCAAATAATTCCGCGAAGCCGCGGCTCGCCCAATTTTTGACAATTCCGCGTTCTTCGCGGAACGCAAAATTACCCAAATTCCGCGAGCGGAACTGAATTTAACGCCCAGGCTTACTTGTCATGGCCCTGCAAATGTAGGGGGGGGGATGCTATGATGCACCTGTTTAGGCAAATGTGGTTTAACCCTAAGTTTAGATTGATGGCTGAAAGATTGCTTCACAGATTTGTTGTGTGCCAACAGCAGAATGTAGGCAGAAGAACAGCAGCAACACTGAATCACATAGGGAGATTAGGAGGTCCCTTGTTGGAAATGGCCCTTTTGCATGGTTATCCCCAAACGTTTTGCTTCTTCCGCCTATTTTTTCCTGACCTGTTGTTGTTGGCTTTAGGACTCTGGGCACTTTAAAACTGCTAATCAGTGCTAAAGTGCATATGCCCTCTGTGTAAGTTGTTATTAGGATTGGTTATCCATGATTGGCATATTTGAGTTACTGATAAGCCCCTAGTAAAGTGTACTGAGTGTGCCAGGGTCTGTAAATAAAATGCTACTAGTGGGCCTCCAGCACTGATTGTGCCACCCACATGAGTAGCTCTGAAAAGGTAACTCAGGCCTGCTACTACTGTTCATGTGTGCAGTTTGTAAACTGCCAAGTCAACCTGGCAAGTTCACCCACTTGCCAGGCCCTAACCTTCCCTTTTCTTACATGTTAGTCACCCCTGAGGTAGGCCCAAGGTACCCCTCAGAGCTGGGTGCAGTGTACATGAAAGGTAGGACATGCCCTGATGTGTGTGGCATGTCCTGATAGTGAAATACTGCCAATTTCGTTTTTCACTATTGCAAGGCTATATGTTCTCATATGATAGAATGGGGAGTTTGCTTATAACATCTTTTAAACATAACTACCCCTGGGAACAAGGTAGGAAAATAAAGATTAGTATGCCTGAACTCAGAATATAAAGATGCATCTTTTAGGAAAGGTGATTTTTACATTTTGTTTTTGAAAAGACCACTTTTAATAAGTAGGTATTTTCTTGCTTAGCCAACCTGTGTGCCTCTGCTGGGTCATGTATTGACTATGTGGCTTTGAAGTGACAGAGGCTGGAGAGGTGCAGTGGCTCCAGAGAGTCTGGATGAGTCAGCGCTAGGCTGAATAGGCCTGGTCTGCATTTGGAGTGGTGGGAGGAGTATCACCTGCACCTGAATAGGGCTGTACCTGCCATCCACAATGATGGCTCTGCCCCCCTGTGATGTGTCTGTGGCCAGGGCTTACAATTAAAATGGAGAGAATTGTGCACTGTAAGGAGATTTTTAAGTGCCCCCCAGAACTGGTTTGGACTGGGCTCAGAGCCCTGGGCCAGGAGAGAACAAAGAGATTTACTGTATAAAAAGAGGGGCCCAGACTTTTAGATCATCCCTGGAATTCAAGAGGACCCTTTGCCAAGGAGAAGAGCTGGAGAGACTGAGGGGAAGTACTGCCTATTTGCTGTGTGGTTGACCTGCAGTTGCTGTTTCTGCCAAGGAAAGGAGAAGGACTTTGCTGCGTGCTGTGTCCGCTGCTTGAAGGAGATCTCCAAGGACCTGTGTATGCTGGCCTCCTGTTCTGAAGTCTCAGGAACACAAAGACTTCACCCCAGCTCCGCTGAACTCTGCTGCTGTGAGTTCTGACCTGCCAGCAGGGGCCTGTGCCAGTTTTGGACCTCTGGAGGTTGTTGCTGCTGTTTGGGAGCTGGAAGAGAGAAGGAACTTGAAGAAGTACAAAAATGACGCATCGGTCTTCTTGCAGCTGCTTTTGCAACGCATCTCCATGTGAGAAGAATTTCCACACATCACAATGCCATAGCGAAAACCGACGCAGCACCTGTCTCCGCTGCAAGAATCAACACATCGAGGGATCGCGTCTTTGAGAAAACTGACGCAACCCCACTCGCCTCTGCGGCATCGATTACCAATTCATCCCGGATTTCTATGCATCGCACCTGTGCGGCAAGTTTTCCTGATGCATCACCCATGGACTGGAACCATCACAAAGAATAGGACTATCACTTCCCCGTACAGGCCGGATTCGGCACATCACTTCTCCTACATGCAGTAGAACTTTCGCATTGCCTCCCCAAGGTCTCGGGAACAGATGCATCTCTTTGTTTTCGACGCTTCTTCACTCTGCGTCTGTTTGGCCTTGTGAATTTTGACGCAACTACAGGTACTTTGTGTGAAAGTCACGCATCCATAGTTTTCTATGGTACAAGTTCTTGAAACCTTTTGAAAGTCATATTTTTAACTGTGTATGTTGGATTTTTGTTGTTTTGGTCTTGTTAAGTTGAGATAAAGATCTTTTATTTTTCTGAACTGGTGTGGTGTCCATTTGTGGTGTTTTTGCTATGTTACTGTGAGTGTTGGTACAAATACTTTACACATTGCCTTTGGGATAAGCCCGTCTGCTCATGCCAAGCTACCAAGGGAGTGGGCAGGGTTTATCTAAAGTGTGTATCCCCCTTTCCCTGACTAGAAGCAAAGGTCCCCGTTTGGACAAAGGTACGTACCTCTGCCAACTAGTGACCCCCATTTCTAACATCCCTTCAACAGGATACAACTAGACTTTATTGAGATGGCTGTGTGCATTTGGTTGAGCTATATCCTAGCGATCATGTGCATCTTTTCACAGTGGGTTGAAGCTTACCCGACTAGGAGAAAAGATAGTGTCACAGTGGCCAAGTTGTTCTGGAGGGAGTTGATACCATATTTCGCTTTCTTGACTTCAGGCCAAGGAACTCATTTAAAAAATGAGGTCCTGAAGATGTTATGTGCAGCATTACAAGTCAAACAGAGGCTCCACTGCAGGTACCAACCAGAGGCTTCTGGAATCGTGAAGCAAGTCAATGGCACTTTGAAATTTAGATTGGCTAAAGAGTGAGCTTCGACATCTCTTAAGTGGCCTGATGCCTTGTCCCTGGTACTGATGAGTTCACACAGTACTCCATATAGGAGGACCAGATTGTCACCCCTTGAAATCATCATGGGAAGGGCCATGAGACTACCAGCTGTGCCTCCGAATGCGCTTCTGAACATTACAGATGACATGATTCATGATTACTGCAAAGGACTGGCTGATGTGGTATGTTCTGTGTCTTATCAGGTTGAAGAGGCTACAGCTTGCCTCAGCAGGAGCAGTGCAATGACCTCTGTTCCAGTGACTGGGTTATGGTGAAAAAGCACATGTTCAAGTCGTGCTTGGAGCCTCTGTGGTGTGAGACATATGTAGTGATATCGGTCACCACAATTGCTGTGAAGTGTGGAGGTTTCTCTAATTGGGTACATGCTGCTGATGCGCACTGAGTCCCTCGTCCCCTTGATGATGGAACAGCACCTGTTTCTGATGTGCCGGTGGTTACAGTGAGACAGAAGGAGCAGGTTAGTCAAGCTGTTGGGGTTCAGCAAAAAGCTGGAACAGCTTATGTTCGGACTGATGGTGGTCTGAGAGAGTCAACTGTTGAAGTCGGTACAAAAGGGTCGTATCCTGCGTTGTTGAGTGTGCCAGATTCAGACCCTAGCGAAGGGCCTAGTGAAAATGTAGCACAAGTTGTACCTGGAGACTTATAGCCAAGAAAGCTGGAAAGAGGGAGATGCAGTCTGTATGAAATGCCTGTACCACACACTATTCCATAAGATACTGAAAGATATGGCCTAAGTGACAGTGATGAAGAAGGGCCAACAGTAATGAGATCAAAGAGAGCTAGAGGACCCTGTCGAAGGTACTATTCACTGAATGGACTTACCTAGCAGTCAATGACTGAGAGAGAGTATTTTTCACCTTTTGCTAACACAATTCACATCCAATTAAGCCTCATTGAACTGAACTTTGTGTCATCAATGAGCTTGACTGAGCATTTATTAGAAAAAAAGTTAAAAGATTTGCCCAAAATACAAAGAAGAGTACCATGGTCTGAGCTGGTGAAGGATTGTAAAGTTGTCCCTGTGAAGAGCATGGAGTGGGGCTAAGGAAGTCTCAAAAAGATCATTGTATATATTTTATGGGAAAAGACATTTGAACTTTGCTTTACTGTTTTTGCAAGTGGGAACTAACTTTAAGGACTGTGCTGCAATCTTCTAGTTAAACAGTCTGTCAGCAGAGAACTCATGGGGCCTAACACAAACACTAATAGACGTAGACACATGTGTGTAGGAATAGTTATTGGTGTGACTTTAGTGCTAATTGTTTTGCTTATAATTTTGAGTTTACCCCATTCTTCACATGTAGAAGAGCTGAGATTTACACGTAGCCCTTAAACATAACTTCCTAATAATAGTTTACCTGCAATAGACAAGCAAGAATTTCATGTACATGCTTCTAGAGGAGATTATTCATTGAATTTATATTAAAAATTGCTTTATAAATATGTTGACACTATGCATGCTAGGGATTGCTAGATTTATATGCAATTACCTGCATCAGTTTCTGAGATGATAACTTATCATCACCTCCCCTTGACGTATGGAGTAACCTGTAGCTTATTGCTGAGCATATTCTGTGGGCAAGGTTATTTTCAAACATATTACTTGAATCATGTCTTTTCACGGGTTCCTGTGCTTAAGCACTTGACTCGTCAGCCTAATGCTAAAAACACTGAGCTAGAGGGACATTTCTTTATACCCACCATAACACTGAAAACAGCTTATGCACATAGACAGAATTTAACTTGTTCCTTAACCATAGGTCTGGGTGGTGAACTCTGGTCCATTCGCGGAGTTTGCACAGTTGTCTGCACTCCGCGGCACTCGCGGGGGCAGAAAACTCTGCTTCGCATAGTGCAGCAAAGTTTTTCCCCGCTTGCGCTAGTGAACAGTAAGTTTGTGACCCCAAGTTCCCGCTCAGGTAGAATTTCTACCTGAGCGGCAGGAAGACCAGCACGAACAGCATTTCGCACTGCACACCGCCACTTGTAGAACTTCGTAAAATGTTTTTGCCACTTCACGGAGTTCCGAGTAGCAAAACTCCACAAACTACGCCTCGGTGTACTTAAAAGGTGTAGAAAAGAAATGCAGAAGAAGAGACATCTTGGCTAAAGCAACAAATCATTCAAAAGAGCCACAATGGGCTAAAGATGATAATGAGCATACATTAGTGGAAACAATGCAGCATTTGCTGTAGATTGGCAACATAAAGGGATATTGTGCATATTCATTAGGAAATCTCCAACTGATACACATTTCATAGAGAATAGTGATTGTGATCGAACCTTTTAAGTTTGAGGAAACTGGGGATTATATTTAGAAAGAGCAGATCCTGTTTTTCCTAGAGTCTATTACATTTGAGTGAAATATAAATTTTACAGGTTACCTAAGAAGAGTTGGTATGGAACATGAGGATAGTTTTTCCAAATATTTATCATGTGGGGCAAATTGATGATTTGAAAAGGGAACAACAACTGAGAACAAAGAGAGATGCTGGTTCTAGTGAAATTGTAGGAGACATCTTTGGTGCTCTGATACCATCTGTAGGAATGATATTCAACTCACACAAAATTAGAAAGCTTTTTAGATGTTTTCTGCTTGTTTTTCTGCGTTCTGTTTTGCCCTCCTCCTCTGTTTTGCTTTTACTGCTAGTTTTTCTGCCCTCTGTTTTGACTTTTCTGCTTGCTTGTTTTCTTGCCCTCTAACTTACCCTTTTCCACTTGTTGCCTCCCTCTTCCTGCCGTTTCCTCAAGGCCTGGCATTTTGACAGAGACCTTGCACCCCAGCACCCAGATACCTCCAGGGCTGACAGTGCTGTGCTATACAAATGCTGATTGATTTATGAAAAACAATAATGGTTGAGATTCATAAATCAGCACCCCTGTCACAAGATCAAAGCCTGCAGTATCATTATGTTGTGCAGCTAACCAAACAGTATGCCAACTATAGTGTTCACACACCAAACGCTCACCAATTAGTGAAACTCCACAGTCCGTCTCTCTCTATTCCACTGCCATCATCGTGAAAGTGGGAAGGCACGCGACAGACCAGGGTTTATTGCCAAGGGTGTCCCAAACAACTAGACCAACGAATGTCTGCCATATTGAGAATGTGGCCCAGGGTCTGAATCCTCCTACAGTGTTCAGTATACCGAACAGCAATGATACTGCCCTCAAAAATCATAATGGGTGAGTCCCATTGCAAACTAAGCATCTAGTCCTCTAACAAAATAGAACTATTTGCAAAAAGCCATCACTATATAAATCAGTGATCCAGATCTATCCCAATGTATCATATAGTTGCCATCCCAGATGAGCATTGGATTACTGCTAATAATACCTTCCTACACCACTCTGGGACCAATACAAGGGAATACAAGGGAAATTGTAATATCCACAAATAAGCATCAATGGAGTTATCAAGATGTACCCTGGAGTATACATCAAAAGGAAATAATAAATTATGTCCACAATAATGTCATTTCATAAAATGTCAAAAAATGCAGATCAACCAAAGGAATCGGTCTGACAATTACAGGTTTTTTTCATTTGGAGAAACCACAATGTGTATACATTATTAGCCCTTCAGGAGTTTATCTCAAAAATGACAAAAGACGCAGCCAGATTTGTACATAACTGCATACGTATCGCAAGATGTGATCAAAAGGTGACTTGTGGGAGTTGGACTTGTATTGTGAATAGCCAATGCTGGGATGAAGTGTGGTGTAAGATTCACTTTCCTTCACGTTTTGTGTGCATGATCCGGATCTTGTTTTTATCTATAATAGTGTATTTTTGACACCTTTATATCGATGTATAATGAAAACAGCAAGTCAAGTTACTTTCTGGCTTTCGAGTTCTCCTATCGGTTCTTATTCTCATATATGTTTACTTGCCTTGGAATCTTTACATTGTGGAAATACATATGGCAAGAATTAACTTGGTCAGCAATGTTTCAGTTCGCTTTCAATCCCAAATATATTTTTAGGAGGAGATTATTATCTATTTTGTCACAATTTTGTATTGGGTAAATTGATGTGGAATCTTATCCTCTACAATCACAGACTAGAAAGGTTTAACCTTATTTCTCCACAACTAGCAAGTAAACTTCATAAAATGTGGCTTCATGCAACAACCATTGTTTCCAAATGCACTGCTCTTCCGTTTACTAATGTCCTTTCTAGTTATGCAGGCCTTCGGATCCTGCATACTTTATTACTACATTATCCTATTCAATCTAAAGTGGTCATAAAATATTTCCCTTTCTCATTATACGAAGTAGAAGGCCTGTTCTTTATCCCTTTCATTTTTCTTGATTTGCTTCTCTTCTGCTTTCTCTACTCTTCTGTTTTCCCCTAGCTTTCATTTCCTTTTTACCCTCTTTCAGTACCCTCTACATCAAATGTGATATACATCTATATGGCCTGTGTATAATGACATCGTATTAATTAATGTTTGCTTTCTTGTTATAATTGAATAGCAAAAGCTTCATTTAAGTTTTTACTTAGAAGTATACATGTACGGCAATGTGTTGTGTAGTTGTTCGTTTTTTCTTTAACAAACCAATGAAACTCAAGGTCCAGACGTTTTTCCAGGCACAGTTCAGTGTGAAAAGGGATGACCTATGTATTTAACCCTCTTTGCTACACATCATGATAATTTATTGCAAATGGAAGTTTTGTCAGAGGACCCAGAGAATTCTTTCCCCATATGAACTTTGTATGACACGCTTGTGGTCCATAAACACCATAAATACATAGAGTTGTAAGAACAGCAGTGTAGGCAATGTAGACTGCAGCAGTATAATAATTCCCATAAATATATAGATTGATAATGCTCAACTTCCGGTGACCCCACCACTCCGGAGTCACAAATAAAAGAGAAAAACCTTCTCTCCAAATAATCAGATAATGAAAAAGAGCATGCAGTTATACATAAACACCATAACACAAATGAACTACTTCAGATTGCTTCAAATGGGTTCTGCTCATTCAAAAAGCCAAGATTGTTTAATTTTTGATCAACAGGTTTTGGACCTTTATTGACAACGGGTCTCTTTACCTGAGTCTCACTCCCAGTAATTTCATGGGAAACTGAACTGCTCATCTTTACTGCCAGATTTGGCCTTTTAAGAAAAGACCCTGATAGGGTGAGAGGCACTGGGCTGGTTACATGTGGACGTTTCACCCTGACGGGATAAGAATGAACAGCACAGATATAGTCAAAACAATTGAGAGAAAAAATATGGCATAGAAATTTATTCACAGTTTCATTAAAAATTCTGTACACAATTTCCAGCTGGATCCATATAGGAGATTCTGTCGTGTGCACCGTAACAGGCTGAGCGGAGTGCTTTATTGGCATCGAATCCCGGTTTGGAGAATATAAATACAACCATATTTGATGGACAAACGAGGATTCTATAGTGGAAAGTTATCTTAAGGTGCCTGTCCGGGTGCGTGGGAAAGAATTATCCCTAAATAGGAAAACGTATGTCCTGAGGTCTATTTAGACTTGAAGCCGATGCAAAAAAGACATACAAAACTGTCCTGAGGCCTATTTAGACTCGAAGCGGATGTAAATAAGGTGTCTATATAGGACCGACTTTTGGCTGCAGACAAAAGTTAAAAAAAAGAACTTCTGGCAGCATTTATATGGATACAGCTCTCTAAATAATAAACATCACTCGTTTTTTATACATAACTGATATTGGGACTCTATTTCAAATTTCCTGAAGAAGGTGTTGGCAAGGAATCAGTGCCCACCGAAACGCGTCGATGCTCTCAAAGAGGAAACCACACAAAATCTTTGATTGCAGTTTTTTGTGACATGTATAACTGAAAGCAATATTAATTGGGGTCGCAATTGATGAATCGTTGATTTGGTGATTTCCCTCTGTGAATAGGACCTTATTGTCCTTTTTAATTTGTTCCCAATCGTATGTTTTATGGTGTTCCTAAACTGTTACTGTAGATACTTTCGTCAATATTATTTTGATACTTAGGTATTATATTGTAATTGCTTCATTATTAGCCTTATAACAATATATAGTATTGTATTTACAGAATTTTTAATGAAATTGTGTACAGAATTTTTAATGAAACTGTGAATAAATTTCTATGCCATATTTTTTCTCTCAATTGTTTTGACTATATCTGTGCTATTCATTCTTATCCCGTCAGTGTGAAAGGTGTGCTGATTGTTGCGTATTCATGACAAGGAGGCTTTGTCTGGTTGAGTAAGATCATATTTGGTGCCCCTCTCCTGTGTCTTTGGGGTCCCTCTCTCTTTTCTTATAACTGGTTACATGTGGACACATGGTCACACAAGGCTGTGCACTGGTACAGGCTCCACATGAGAGACTATTGTTGTGTGCAGCCTGGTAGCTGCACACAGGTAATCTGGCCGTGGCAGTTTTAAATTGCACACTTGACCTGTCAAAATCCCCTTTTGACAGGCTTAAATCTTCCTTTTAAATATCCAAAATACAACTGGTATCTAGGACTTATTGCCCATAAAGGTAGGGTGAGGATATTTAAAAGTAGCACATTTACAATTCAATGTTGAACATGACCTTACAGTAAAATTCCACCAAAAACAATTTTTACTGTAGCCAAGCTGGCTGCTGCCATAGAAAATCATTGGGCAGCATTGGTATATTCATGAAATGCTAAATTTCGATTGGTATCAGCTAGAAAAATACGTCTTACACCCTCATGAAGTCTAATTTAAAGTCCACGTGAATGGTGAGGTCAGATTTTAAATTATTATTTTAGAAATGCCACTTTTACAAAATTGGCTTCTTTCTGCCTAAGGTTTCTGTGAGTTGTCAGATGTCAGGGCAGGTCGACATCTGCTGAGGCTTGAGCCGGGAGATCAAGAATGCCGCGCTGTGCGTGGTATTTTGAGTGCTGTAATTGTTGACACTGGTGGCTCGTACATTTGTTTCTCTCACAGAGTATTTTTTACTGTGTTTTATCCTGAGTGAATTTTAAGTCAAAATACACTTTTAACATCCTTTTAATACATTGTATATTGAGGCTGATCTTACCGCTCACTTCCTTCTTTGAACGTGTCCTCTGCACCGCAATTACATGACTCCTGCCCGCCCGTCCGCCATCTTGGAGGTAACGCGGGGAGCAGTCTAGTGTCTGCTCCCCACACACTATTTAGAGGGCCATGGCGCAAGTGCGCAGCGGGCGCGCCGGTGGCGCGCCGGCGGCGCGCCAAAGGCAAGCCCGTCTGCGCCCGTCCGCGCCAGGACGTCGCCAGGCGCCAGGGACTATGCCACCTTTACAGTTAATTCTAGTAAGTGTAAACTAGTATATAGTGGTGCAGAACTTAGGCTTATTTCTGCTAGGTCGCCTCTGATTAGCTTGTTATGCCACAATGTGCTGCCACACTCTTTGGAAGGACCCATTTCCTGCGCACAATGTAGATTTCAGAGTAACTGGGAAGCTGAAATCCTACAAAATGTTCCCTCAGTACATATTCCTGGGCAGTATGATACCGGGCCCTCTGCGTCCCCGGACATCAACATGACCAGCAATAGTTATATCCCGACTCCTAAAACCCCACAGCACAACCACTGGAAGGGCTTTTTAAGTAATGTGAGATTGCTCCCTAAACACTCATCAGAGATCTGGGATTTATTAACGACCGACTTACCTGATGTGGGTTTCCTAACTGAGACCTGGTTGAAACCCACCAGTGGACAACAGGATGTGGGAGCACACCGCTGACCTCTCAGGCAAAGTTCCCCCTTGGAATTCTGAGTAATGCAGTCTCTTGTAGACCGCTCTGATATTTTTCAAGTGTTTCGCCAAGGTTGGCACAGATAGTGCTGATCTCTAGACACGTGTTTCTGGTTTATTAACCGTCATCAGTAGAGAATACAGTCTTCGATTTTGAGGTTTGCTGAGTAGACTGCCAAACATTATATCAGGTCCGGTACCTCTCACTGGCGTGCAGGTGCTTCATCCACGAGCTCGTCAGCTCAATGACTCACAGGAGTACTTTAAATAGACAACAGGATGTGGGAGTACACCGCTGAGCTCTCAGGCAAAGTTCGCCCCTCGAATTCTGGGTAATGCAGTCTCTTGTAGATCACTCCGATATTTTTCAAGTGTTTCACCACGGTTGGCACAGATAGTGCTGATCTCTAGACATGTGTTTCTGGTTTATTAACCGTCATCAGTAGAGAATACAGTCTTCGATTTTGAGATTTGCTGAGTAGACTGCCAAACATTATATCAGGTCCGGTACCACTCACTGGCGTGCAGGTGCTTCATCCACGAGCTCGTCAGCTTAATGACTCACAGGAGTACTTTAAATAGACAACAGGATGTGGGAGCACACCGCTGACCTCTCAGGCAAAGTTCGCCCCTGGAATTCTGGGTAATGCAGTCTCTTGTAGACCGCTCCGATATTTTTCAAGTGTTTCGCCAAGGTTGGCACAGATAGTGCTGATCTCTAGACACGGGTTTCTGGTTTATTAACCGTCATCAGTAGAGAAAACAGTCTTCGATTTTGAGGTTTGCTGAGTAGACTGCCAAACATTATATCAGGTCAGTACCTCTAACTGGCGTGCAGGTGCTTCATCCACGAGCTCGTCAGCTCAATGATTCACAGGAGTACTTTAAATAGACAACAGGATGTGGGAGCACACCGCTGACCTCTCAGGCAAAGTTCGCCCCTGGAATTCTGGGTAATGCAGTCTCTTGTAGACTGCTCCGATATTTTTCAAGTGTTTCGCCAAGGTTGGCACAGATAGTGCTGATCTCTAGACACGTGTTTCTGGTTTATTAACCGTCATCAGTAGAGAATACAGTCTTCGATTTTGAGGTTTGCTGAGTAGACTGCCAAACATTATATCAGGTCCGGTACCTCTCACTGGCGTGCAGGTGCTTCATCCACGAGCTCGTCAGCTCAATGACTCACAGGAGTACTTTAAATAGACAACAGGATGTGGGAGCACACCGCTGACCTCTCAGGCAAAGTTCGCCCCTGGAATTCTGGGCAATGCAGTCTCTTGTAGACCGCTCCGATATTTTTCAAGTGTTTCGCCAAGGTTGGCACAGATAGTGCTGATCTCTAGACACGTGTTTCTGGTTTATTAACCGTCATCAGTAGAGAATACAGTCTTCGATTTTGAGGTTTGCTGAGTAGACTGCCAAACATTATATCAGGTCCGGTACCTCTCACTGGTGTGCAGGTGCTTCATCCACAAGCTCGTCAGCTCAATGACTCACAGGAGTACTTTAAATAGACAACAGGATGTGGGAGCACACCGCTGACCTCTCAGGCAAAGTTCGCCCCTGGAATTCTGGGTAATGCAGTCTCTTGTAGGCCACTCCGATATTTTTCAAGTGTTTCGCCAAGGTTGGCACAGATAGTGCTGATCTCTAGACACGTGTTTCTGGTTTATTAACCGTCATCAGTAGAGAATACAGTCTTCGATTTTGAGGTTTGCTGAGTAGACTGCCAAACATTATATCAGGTCTGGTACCTCTCACTGGCGTGCAGGTGCTTCATCCACGAGCTCGTCAGCTCAATGACTCACAGGAGTACTTTAAATAGACAACAGGATGTGGGAGCACACCGCTGACCTCTCAGGCAAAGTTCGCCCCTGGAATTCTGGGTAATGCAGTCTCTTGTAGACCGCTCCGATATTTTTCAAGTGTTTCACCAAGGTTGGCACAGATAGTGCTGATCTCTAGACACGTGTTTCTGGTTTATTAACCGTCATCAGTAGAGAATACAGTCTTCGATTTTGAGGTTTGCTGAGTAGACTGCCAAACATTATATCAGGTCCGGTACCTCTCACTGGCGTGCAGGTGCTTCATCCACGAGCTCGTCAGCTCAATGACTCACAGGAGTACTTTAAATAGACAACAGGATGTAGGAGCACACCGCTGACCTCTCAGGCAAAGTTCGCCCCTGGAATTCTGGGTAATGCAGTCTCTTGTAGACCGCTCTGATATTTTTCAAGTGTTTCGCCAAGGTTGGCACAGATAGTGCTGATCTCTAGATACGTGTTTCTGGTTTATTAACCGTCACCAGTAGAGAATACAGTCTTCGATTTTGAGGTTTGCTGAGTAGACTGCCAAACATTATATCAGGTCCGGTACGTCTCACTGGCGTGCAGGTGCTTCATCCACGAGCTCGTCAGCTCAATGACTCACAGGAGTACTTTAAATAGACAACAGGATGTGGGAGCACACCGCTGACCTCTCAGGCAAAGTTCGCCCCTGGAATTCTGGGTAATGCAGTCTCTTGTAGACCGCTCCGATATTTTTCAAGTGTTTCGCCAAGGTTGGCACAGATAGTGCTGATCTCTAGACACGTGTTTTTGGTTTATTAACCGTCATCAGTAGAGAATACAGTCTTCGATTTTGAGGTTTGCTGAGTAGACTGCCAAACATTATATCAGGTCCGGTACCTCTCACTGGCGTGCAGGTGCTTCATCCACGAGCTCATCAGCTCAATGACTCGCAGGAGTACTTTAAATAGACAACGGGATGTGGGAGCACACCGCTGACGAGCAGTGTGCGGCCAACTGGATTTGTTATATAAAGGCTCCCTTGAGCCATTTGGGCTGACGAGCTCTGGACCAGCACCCGCGCGCCATGAGAGGTACTCTACCTGTTTTTACGTTATTGGCAGTCCATGCGGCACCCCTTTACACTTACCTACTCCCTGCTGACGAGAGGCAACTACCTCGAAACACGTGTCCAGGGATGGCTAATGCGACACATACTTTTTTCAACACTGTGGCATAGGCGTACTCGCCGTCGCCACTACATCTACCAGACTTCCTTGGGGCAACATGCTGGTGTGACGAGCAGTGTGCAGCCAACTGGATTTGTTATATAAAGGCTCCCTTGAGCCATTTGGGCTGACGAGGTCTGGACCAGCACCTGCGCGCCATGAGAGGTACTCTACCTGTTTTTACGTTATTGGCAGTTCACGCGGCACCCCTTTACACTTACCTACTCCCTGCTGACGAGAGGCAACTACCTCGAAACACGTGTCCAGGGATGGCTATTGCGACACATACTTTTTTTCAACACTGTGGCATAGGCGTACTCGCCGTCGCCTATGCCACTGCCAAACATTATATCAGGTCCGGTACCTCTCACTGGCGTGCAGGTGCTTCATCCGCGAGCTCGTCAGCTCAATGACTCACAGGAGTACTTTAAATAGACAACAGGATGTGGGAGCACACCGCTGACCTCTCAGGCAAAGTTCGCCCCTGGAATTCTGGGCAATGCAGTCTCTTGTAGACCGCTCCGATATTTTTCAAGTGTTTCGCCAAGGTTGGCACAGATAGTGCTGATATCTAGACACGTGTTTCTGGTTTATTAACCGTCGTCAGTAGAGAATACAGTCTTCGATTTTGAGGTTTGCTGAGTAGACTGCCAAACATTATATCAGGTCCGGTACCTCTCACTGGCGTGCAGGTGCTTCATCCACGAGCTCATCAGCTCAATGACTCACAGGAGTACTTTAAATAGACAACAGGATGTGGGAGCACACCGCTGACGAGCAGTGTGCGGCCAACTGGATTTGTTATATAAAGGCTCCCTTGAGCCATTTGGGCTGACGAGCTCTGGACCAGCACCTGCGCGCCATGAGAGGTACTCTACCTGTTTTTACGTTATTGGCAGTCCATGCGGCACCCCTTTACACTTGCCCACTCCCTGCTGACGAGAGGCAACTACCTCGAAACACGTGTCCAGGGATGGCTAATGCGACACATACTTTTATTCAACACTGTGGCATAGGCGTACTCGCCGTCGCCACTACATCTACCAGAGTTCCTTGGGGCAACATGCTGGTGTGACGAGCAGTGTGCGGCCAACTGGATTTGTTATATAAAGGCTCCCTTGAGCCATTTGGGCTGACGAGCTCTGGACCAGCACCTGCGCGCCATGAGAGGTACTCTACCTGTTTTTACGTTATTGGCAGTCCACGCGGCACCCCTTAACACTTACCTACACCCTGCTGACGAGAGGCAACTACCTCGAAACACGTGTCCAGGGATGGCTAATGCGACACATACTTTTATTCAACACTGTGGCATAGGCGTACTCGCCGTCGCCACTACATCTACCAGAGTTCCTTGGGGCAACATGCTGGTGTGACGAGCAGTGTGCGGCCAACTGGATTGGTTATATAAAGGCTCCCTTGAGACATTTGGGCTGATGAGCTCTGGACCGGCACCTGCGCGCCATGAGAGGTACTCTACCTGTTTTTACGTTATTGGCAGTCCACGCGGCACCCCTTTACACTTACCTACTCCCTGCTGACGAGAGGCAACTACCTCGAAACACGTGTCCAGGGATGGCTAATGCGACACATACTTTTTTTCAACACTGTGGCATAGGCATACTCGCCGTCGCCACTACATCTACCAGAGTTCCTTGGGGCAACATGCTGGTGTGACGAGCAGTGTGCGGCCAACTGGATTTGTTATATAAAGGCTCCCTTGAGCCATTTGGGCTGACGCGCTCTGGACCAGCACCTGCGCGCCATGAGAGGTACTCTACTTGTTTTTACGTTATTGGCAGTCCACGCGGCACCCCTTTACACTTACCTACTCCCTGCTGACGAGAGGCAACTACCTCGAAACACGTGTCCAGGGTTGGCTAATGCGACACATACTTTTTTTCAACACTGTGGCATAGGCGTACTCGCTGTCGCCACTACATCTACCAGAGTTCCTTGGGGCAACATGCTGGTGTGACGAGCAGTGTGCGGCCAACTGGATTTGTTATATAAAGGCTCCCTTGAGCCATTTGGGCTGACGAGCTCTGGACCAGCACCTGCGTGCCATGAGAGGTACTCTACCTGTTTTTACGTTATTGGCAGTCCACGCGGCACCCCTTTACACTTACCTACTCCCTGCTGACGAGAGGCAACTACCTCGAAACACGTGTCCAGGGATGGCAAATGCGACACATACTTTTTTTCAACACTGTGGCATAGGTGTACTCGCCGTCGCCACTACATCTACCAGAGTTCCTTGGGGCAACATGCTGGTGTGACGAGCAGTGTGCGGCCAACTGGATTTGTTATATAAAGGCTCCCTTGAGCCATTTGGGGTGACAAGCTCTGGACCAGCACCTGCGCGCCATGAGAGGTACTCTACCTGTTTTTACATTATTGGCAGTCCACGCGGCACCCCTTTACACTTACCTACTCCCTGCTGACGAGAGGCAACTACCTCGAAACACGTGTCCAGGGATGGCTAATGCGACACACACTTTTTTTCAACACTGTGGCATAGGCGTACTCGCTGTCGCCACTACATCTACCAGAGTTCCTTGGGGCAACATGCTGGTGTGACGAGCAGTGTGCGGCCAAATGGATTTGAAACCCACCAGTGGCCCAGATATTAAGATTGCCATTCCTGATGGCTATAGGATTCAACGGCTCGACAGACCGCTGAAAATCGGGGGGGGGGGATTGCAATCATTCATAATGATCGCGTAAAAATTTCTATTTTAGACCAACGCACTAATGCTCAAATCGAAATCTTAATCTTTAAAATGGAAATGGTTACGCATGACTTTTGGAGAGGGGCACTGGTCTATCGCCCCCCTGGCCCTATAAAGGATTTCTCCTCTCAATTAATGGAATTAATAGCCCCCCATGTGATTGCTTCTGAGAATTTCCTATTATTAGGTGACTTCAATATACACAGCGACAATCTTTCGCTTCCTGAAATATCAACTTTTGTCTCTGATTTATCCACACTGCATCTCACCAAAAAGAATGAGGGTCCCACACACACGGCTGGGCACACTATAGACATCATTTTTACCAACTCTGACCGGCTAACTTGTAAAGCCCCCCGCCCGATGTGCTGGACTGATCATGCACTTATCAGTTTTCAAGTGCAGTACCCTCTAACGTCCTCTTCTATGGCAACACATATCCAATTCTCCTATAGACAATGGTCTAAAATTAATCCGAAGTCTTTTTTATCTGCTTTTATTCCTCCCAGGTATCCCCCGACCAATAATATTGAAGATAATCTTACCCTTTTTAGCACTACTGGTTTAGCAGCCATTAACTCTATTGCCCCTGTAAAGATATGTTCTAAAGCCCTTAGGAACAATCTGGCGGTCTGGTTTACTCCGGAACTACGTATAACGAAAAGCCAATGTAAAAATCTGGAAAGAAAGTGGCGGCGCACCCACCAAGACACCGATAAAGCAAACTTTAGAGCAGTGCTAACCCTTTATCATAAAGAAATTAAACAAGCCTGCAGAACATATATAGCTGCGCAATTAAGGCTAGCAGGTAATGCGCCTAAAATCCTCCACCAAATTTTGCAAGATTTCACCTGTCCAAAAGCATGTGATTTGGACAACAAGCACTCTCAGTCTCTCTGCAATAAAATCAGCTCTTTTCTCATACAAAAAATTGATATCATCTATGACAAATTTTCTAATACCTGCCATACTTCATTGTCTGATGACATTGTGAAACGCCCTATTGGCAAACACGCAACCTTACTGACCTTTCCTCCCCTCTTACGGGCTGGGACCGCTACACTATTGTGCAATGTTAAATCTGGCTCTCCCGTAGATGTTATGCCTGCAAGAATAGGGACGTCTCTTGCTCACGCATTAGCAGACCCTGTCACCCTGCTTTTTAACTCCTCTTTAAGTAAGGGGCTAGTTCCCCACTCTTGGAAAGCTGCACAGGTAATCCCGCTACGAAAAAATAACAAGCTTCCTATGGATGATCTCGCCAATCTTCGCCCTATCTCCCTCCTCCCTTATTTGAGCAAGGTCTTCGAGAAGTATGTGAATAAACATATCTCGTACCATATCAAAGCGACTGGCTACCTGGACCCGTCCCAATCAGGGTTCCGCGCAAACTACAGCACCGAGACTGCTCGGGTTGCTGTTACCGATTGCATTAGACGGACGCTCGATCAGGGACAATCTGCCATCTTGGTCCTTTTAGATCTCTCCGCCGCTTTCGATACGGTTGACCATCTGACCTTGCTCGAAAGATTAAGAGGGGCAGGATTAGGGGGTACGGCGTTCATCTGGGTAACTAGCTTCCTTACTGACCGCACACAAACTCTGAACCTTGGCCCTTTCCGCTCCACCACCGAGTGTTTGACCAAGGGCGTGCCACAGGCTCTTGTTTGAGTCCTACGTTATTTAATATCTAAAATGGCCCCCCTTGCTTCTCTCTTAAGATCTCTTGGGTTCATCCCCATATCCTATGCGGATGACACCCAACTTATCTTCCCTTTTGATAAATCTTCACTGACTGCTCAAACCTGTTTCTCCCAAGGTATGCTGGCCATTTCGGAGTGGATGAGTGGTAATTTCCTGCAGCTGAATGCCAGCAAAACGGAGATCATCCTCTATGGCGATGCCCCCATCATGTGGTCACCAACTTGGTGGCCATCTGAGTTGGGGCCCGCTCCGCTGCCTAAACTCACAGTAAAAAACCTTGGCGTTTGCTTCGATCAGGCTATGTCTATGAAGGATCATGTTTCGTACACCGTCGGTGCTTGCTTCTTCACACTGCGCCTTTTGAAGAAAGCTCTTCCTTATCTCCCAGACTTTTTCCGCAAGACACTTGTCCAGGCTCTGGTATTAAATAAACTGGATTACTACAACGCCCTAATGGTCGCTGCCAATGAATCTGCCCTCAACCGTCTGCAAGTGGTGCAAAACACCGCAGCACGATTGGTTACCAAAGCTCCAGGCAGATCCGCCTCTATCCCGCTGCTTCGGCAACTGCATTGGTTGCCAGTGAGGAAACGAGTCAAGTTTAAACTCTGCTGCCTGACTCACAAAGCATTGTGGGGCCCCGGCCCTTCCTACCTGACTGAAAGGCTCCTCCAATATATCCCCAATCGCAATCTGAGATCAGGCTCTAAATCGCTGTTATTCATTCCGAGGATAAAGAGAGCACGGCTAGGAGGTAGATCTTTCTCCTACCAAGCTCCATTGGTCTGGAATCAGCTTCCCCTCCCGCTCAGACAGTGCTCCGATTACCTCGGGTTTAGAAAGTTACTAAAGACCACCCTTTTTTCAGAATGAAACCGCTACATCATCCCCGCACAGTTCTGCCAGCGCTGAGAGACCCCTTCAGGGGTGATTCACGCGCTTTACAAACTATTTAACATAACATAACATGATGGCTGTCCCACTGGGAAATATGTATTGGAACCAGACAGTGTACAAAGGGTCTTAGTTGTGGACAGGATGGGACATCCAGTCAGGATGACTGGGGAGGAGTTTCAAAGGGTTTTACCTCAACACACACAAGCAGACGAAACATTGGTCTTTTGTTTCACTAGCTGGGGCAAAGTCAAACCCAGGATTGTGGGAAGGCTAGACAAAGGGAATCCCTCACCCACAAGGTGGACAAGACATAAAATATGCACCCCAGAAAATGAAGGAGAGAAATATTTTGGACCTGGACTGTGGCAGCGGCAACATCATGTACATATGGAAGGTCAAGGCCCCCTGATGCCCTAATGGACTCTGTCTGCAGCTGACTCCAGGACTAGAGGATCTCTCTAGGGTCTCCTTACAACCCCTCAGGACCAGTTGGTGGAAGTCCTGGACTTCACTTCCCAAAGATGCCCAGTAAGATGTCCAGAATGCCCTGGGTTCAGTGGAGGGCATTTTAAAGGTGAAGTCTGCCCTTTTTGAGGCAAGGAGGCCTGCTGGAAATTCATCTGGTGGCTAGAGTTTGCAACAGGAGTAAATTGAGCCTAAGATTGTTGAAAACAGCCCATTGGGGCATGTGTTATGGCACTTTGAAGAGGATTTGAACTTTGACCCCTGCGGGAAAACAGCCATGAGGCTCTCTGCCTAAATCCTTCAAAATGCACCTGGCGTGGACAAGTGCCTGGGCATCAGGGGAAGATTACATTACTTAATTTTTCCAGGCAGGGTGTGTGTGTGGGTCCTCCTCTCCACACTCTTTCTCTCTCAGCCAGGGACCCATCCTCTGGGCAAGCATTCCTGGAATCCAAAAACATATACCATATCCCAGGACCCCATTCAAGGGACCCAGACAAAGGAGGCTGCGGCATGCAGTATGGAGCTGTGCACAGAGAGACATCAGGAGTGGCGGGGGCCTTGGGGCTTCCCCCATGGTCCTCTCTGAAAAAACTGTCTGTAGGGGATGGCGCGGGTGGGACCAGGCACCCTGTTTTAAAAAAGAGAAAAGCAAAATACAAGACATGTGGCTCTCCCTATTTTAAACCAGGTGCTTTCCTACTGCACTGTGTTATCTCACCACAGTGATCATAACCCTGTCTTACTTGAAGTGGCTTGGGGAGATTACATGGGGCCAAATCCGGGGAAAGTGAGGTCGGACCATACTTTGCATACCTCTGATCAGGGTAGGAGAGTTAAGTGGGCTAAGGTGGTCCCAGAAAACTTCTATGCTGAGGTTTTCCCGAAAATTAAGGAACAGGTTGAGGTTTGCCAGAAGCCTCGTGCCCCGGGTTGTGAAACTATAGGGGCCTTTGAGTCGATCTGTGGGCAGGTGTCGCATGATCTCCTGGCTAAATCAAAGAAAGGAGAACCGAATAAGAAGCGCTGGTTCGACACCGCATGTTCAAAAGCACACAGGTCTCTGATGGTAGCTTTGAAAAAAATACCTAGGGTAAGGGGCGAGATTGTTAGATTGAGGAAAACCTATAAGTCAGCTATAAAAATCAGACAAGAAAGCATCAAACGGGAAGCCTGGGAAAATCTTCTATCCATGGCTGTCCTGAAGGACAGTCGGAAATTCTGGGAAATAATTAAACAACCATTCTTTCCCGACCAAAATAACGAGGCACGGACTGTGTCATCCCAGATGACAAGTGGTTGAATCATTTTAAAAATGTGTACGGGGATAATGATCAGGCAACCCAGGATGTGTCGTTGGCCACTTTAGACGCCACTCCTATTCATTTCTATAGTACAGAAGTGGAGAAAGCTATCTTGGCCACAACTAAGCATAAGGCCCCGGGCCCCGACAGGGTGCCAGCCGATTTTTTCATACATGCCCCAAAGTTGTGGGCAGAGGTATTGGCCAATGTCTTTACCGCCATTAATACAAACCCTACACCATCTTCCTGGGACATTTCCATCGTCCCCATCTTTAAAAAGGGCCAACGGGACGACCCCGGGTGTTATAGGCCCATATCCCTCTTGGACTCGTCGGTGAAGATCTTAGGCAGAGTCCTTTTGTCCAGGCTGAGGGATAATGTCGAGAGTTGTGGAGGGTTGTCAGAGATCCAGTATGGGGTTAGAGAGAGGAAAGGCACAATCGAACAATGCTCCAACCTACACCTGCTCATATCAAAGTATACGGTGGCCAAGGAGGGGTCCTTGTTTCTAGCATTCATGGACCTCTCCTCGGCCTTCGATTTGGTGAACAGGTCTAAGTTATGGATGACCTACTGAAAATGGGGACCGACGAGGCATTGGTAAGATTTATGGCTTCCCTACACCAGGAGCTTTTTTCGGCCGTACGAGTCACAAATGAGGGTAGGTGCATGTCCCTTTTCAAATCCCTGAGGGGGGTAAGGCAGGGCTGCATATTGGCCCCTCTGCTCTTCACAATTTATATTAATGGTCTGGGTGCACATTTGGAGGAGAAGGAGGTCGACGTTCCGCGTGCGGGAGCAGTTAAGATCCCAGCGCTCCTGTACGCGGACGACGCTGTGCTAATTGCGCGCACGGGTGTCGGCCTTCAACGCCTCTTAAATGCCTTTGGCACATTCATGGAACAGCTTGATTTAAAAATAAATGCTAGTAAATCGCATACCATGGTGGTGGGCCGAGAAAGTAGTAAGAGGAGAACAATAACCTTTACGTGTAGAGGGGATATGGTTTCTAGAGTTTACACTTTTTCCTACTTGGGGGTACTTTTTGACCAGAGAGGAACTTGGGGTCCTCAAGTGAGGGCGAAGAGGTTGGCGGTTATTAGATCATCGTCTGCCCTCATGGGCTTTGCGGGCAGGTTAGGTGCCAGGCCCATGGAAGCGTTGTTAAAAATTTACAAGAGTAAACCTGTCGCCGTTGCGTTATGTGGTTCACCAATTTGGGGCTATGTAAACGTGGAACCAATCCAGAGAGCGGAGAACAGATTCATACGGACACTCCTCTCTGTGCCGCAGTCAACACCAACTTACTCAATACACTTGGAGGTGGGCCTAGATTTCCTTACTGATGGGTTGAATATGGCTCCCCTGATCTTTTGGTTAAAGACGTGGCTTAATGAAGACCTCCCACTGAACTATAAGATCATGTCCGACGTCTTGTCCCTAGACCATTGTAAAAAGATCCCCTGGCTGGCCTATCTGTTGAAGGTATTCTCAGATTTGGGACAACCAGAGCTCTTTACTTCCCCTCAAGATATCAAGGTCCAAGACATCGATCTTGTCAAAAAGCATTTTATGGGAAGGGCAAGAGCACTTCGTGAAGAAAGGGAATTAGTGAAACCATCAGTAAGGGGCCATTACTTACTTGTTAATTCATTTTCTTTAGCACCGTATCTTGGTTTCGTTACAATTCCATTCCATAGGTTTCTTTTAACCAAGTTCAGGTTTAATTTGTTACATTTTTATTTAGGCACTTTTAAAACATGGAAAAAAACGGAAATAGCCTCACCCTGCAGTTGCGATCATTTCTCACCCCAAGACACCATGCATTTTGTTATGTTTTGTGGGTTTTATTTAGAGCCAAGGAAAAAATATCTGGTATCAGTTTTGAAGGAGGCGGGCTTCACACAAGTGAGACTGGCTCTGCTCTTCTTGCAATCATTGCCCAACATACATATTACCTTTTGTATAGCCAATTTCTTGGTAGCTGCAGTTAGGATGAAAAAACATACCCATTAGATCCATCGTTATTCCTTTTTAACTTTTGTATGCCTAGACTTGTTTTAATGTAAATTATTTTATTGTCATATTTTAACACGCATGAAATGTTCCTAACTCTTTGTATGAAATGTTTTTAATCTCTTTGTATGACTTTAATTGAGTCGAATAAAGATATTTTGACTGACTGACTGGCTCTCCCTATTGCAGCCAGAATATTCACTGCTCCGGTAATGGAGCGCACCATAATCGCAAGCATGACCTAATTTGCAACTGCTTTTCTTTTCTTATGGTGGCCCCAGGAGGGTAGGGGTACTACCAACCTAAATGTCAGGTACTGTGGAAGTTGCAGAGAGTGCAGTACCCCCCATGATGCATTTGAAAAAAGCAGGATCTGTGGAGACTTTTTCATTATTTTTAAGCATCCCCAAGGCTGGAAGTGCAAGTATTTCAATTGGTTGTTTTTATGGCTGAGGTCTCTGTGACCTTAAGGTGTATATGAAAGACACAGACACATGTTATGTTCATTTTAAATGCTTTATGGATAGTATATTGCTAATTGTGTTTTTTTTTAACAAATACTGTCATCCTTAGTTGATATCAATGACTGCATTTGAACATGGTTATTGATTTCAGCCTTATAATTGTTATTTTTAGCAAGTGGATTATTGTGACTTTTATTGTGGTGACCTTTGACCAAACTAATAGGCTTGCTTTCCACACTGTTGTGGTACTCTCTTAAGAAATGTATTTATGTGATGACTGTGAACAAAGCCAATAGGCCTGCATTTAAGTGATTACTCCCATATTGTGATGTTCCATCTGGTATGGATGAGGGAGGGGGCTGTCATTTTGGGGATCATGACCCATTAGGGTTCAAATGTTATTTCAAAATGTCACCACAGGTATTTCTATCTGCCTGATGTATACATTTTTAAATTAATGCATAATATTTAGTAGTACACTTGTAATAAAGAAAAAGCACTGACTGGACAATCATTTAATATAGCCTTATAGCCCGCTGTAGCGGGCTATACCGGCTATTAAGGGCATGCTCCGGCGTTAAAGGCACGAGCCGAAGGTCGAGGGCCTTTGACAAGGTAGCGGTACTTGAATAGCTGGTATAGCCCAGCTACGAAGGGCTATAAGGCTATTAGAACATTCTGCCACTAGAGAGCAGAATGTTCTAACAAATAAAACAAAGGCCTCTCGGAGTTCGAGGGGGTTTAAATCTCCGAGAGGCCTTTGTGAAAACAACATTGGAATGTTGCTTTGCGGGCTTTTACCAGCCCGTAGAAGCACGGAGCACTCCATTGTCTTCAATGGAGTGCTCCACATTCCATGGTTCTAATGAGTTTTAATCATGAATGGTGATTATTAGCCCACACTATCTTCCTGAGTAGCCCTTGGATCGCTCTGCTTCGCTAACCTGAGAGTCAAGTTCTATAAGAGGGTGCTTGGTTGCCAGTAAGGGGAAATTGTAGACCTATGATTTGTGCACGCCTCTCATCCTGCATAACTAATTACCCGATTCCTTACACAGATCTACTACCAACCCCACTACTGAATAGATTTCATGTGATTTTAGTAAGCTAACTGAGAAGTCATCCTCTCTAGCCCCAGTGCAAGCCTAATGATACCTGCAAGAATAGTTATTAATTGTATTTGGTAAAGCAAGTGTTTGCCAGAACTAGTTATAAACATCTGAAACAATGATTGCTAGGTGTTGAAAAGATTTGCAGAAATTTCTGAAATCTCACCACTAAACACTAGGGGCCTCATTTGGAACCAGCACACAGAAAGAGGACACAATGAGGAGTAATAGGCATATTTCTCCTAGTTGCCCTGACTATTCTAGAAGGGGGTACCACTCCAGGTGGGAGGATACAGAGCGCCAAGGAAGCGGAGGACCGGGTATGAGAAAGCCCACCCCAGCCTCCTATCCAGCCGCCGGGTACAGGCCCGGGGCTGGTGGGTCAGTGCCAGGATGTCAGACCTGACCTGACAGGAGGGGGAGCGGACAAAGGGTGCCAAGCACCTGGGGCTACGGTCCCCCACCCTCTAACGCCACAGGGGTTTGAGAGCCCTGAGAGGCATAAGGCCTGGGTCTCATCCCTGACCACTGTCAGTGGCCACTGTGGCTTGCTGTCTTTCTGTCGAGACACACCTGTGAGCAAGTTATGGTTAGGTGCTGCACAGATGGTGTCCACAGGTGAGGAGAAGGGTTCCACGTGGGTTGGCTTGGTGGACACCGAGAGTATGGATAGAGTGATCCAACTGGGTTCAGGAAGGCGTAGAACAGGAATAGTGCCCTGCTGTTTGGGCCAGTTTCCGTGTTCTATCGCCCCAAGCAGGGAATCCCATCGAGGTATTGTTTGGTCTACCCTGGCTTTAGGCTGGAAGGGGGTTGTGCTGGAAATGGCCCTTATTGCAGGGTTATCCCCAAACTTTTTGCTTCTTCCTCCTTTGTTTTTCCTGACCCGTGGTTGTTGGCTATAGGACTCTGGGCACTTTACCACTGCTGATCAGTGCTAAAGTGCATATGCTCTCTGTATAAATTGTTACTATGATTGCTTATCCATGATTGGCAGATTTGGTTCATCAATAGGTTACTAGTAAAGTGCACTGAGTGTGCCAAGGCTGGTGATTCAAATGCTACTAGTGGGCCTGCAGCACTAATTGTGCCACCCACATGAGTAGCCCTAAAATGGTGTCTCAGGCCTGCCACCGCAGTGCCTGTGTGCAGTTGCTAACTGCCATGCTGACTGGGCAAGTTCACCCATATGCCAGTCCCTAAACCTTCCCTTTTCTACATATTAGTCACCCCTATGGTAGGCCCAAGGGCAGGGTGCATTGTAAGTATAAGGTAGGAAAAGCCCTGATGTGTGTGGCATGTCCTAATAGTGAAGTACAGCCATATTCTTTTTTCTCTATTGCAAGGCCACCTTTTCTCCATAGGCCAAAATGGGCAGTTTGATTATTACATTTTATAATCCTAACTGACTCAGAGAACATGGACGAGATTCGAAGTTAGTATGCCTGAACTCAGAATGATAAAATCCATCTTTTAGTGAAGTTGGTTTTAACATTCTGTGTTTGAAAATACCACTTTTAGAAAGTAGGTATTTTCTTGTCTAACCATCCAAACTTGCCTTTTCTAAGCTGTGTATTCCTTGTCTGGAGTTATTGAGTGAATGGGGCTGGGGAATTCCAGGGGGCTGGGGAATTCCCGGAGACAGGGTGAGTCAGCACAAGGCTGAATAGAGAGATCTGCATCTAGATGGGAGGGAGGAGTTGGACCTCGGACCTGAATAGGACAGTGCCTGCCCCCGACAGTGCTGGCTCCACCCCCTGTGGTGCGTCTGATGTCTCTGCCCTGCACTGTGAAAGGAGAGAGGAATCATGTCAACAAAGTGCTCCAGGGCTGTGCTTTCCCTCCACAATGCTGGCTCAACCTCCTGTGGGGGGTCTGATGTTTCTGCCCTGCACTGTGAAAGGAAAGAAGGAGTCATGTAAACAGAGTGCTCCAGAACTGGTTTGGACTGGGCAAAGGCCCCTCTGCTCTCAGAGGACAAAGGATTTTGGGGTATAAATATTGGGACCCTGATCCCAAGAAATTAGATCATCCTGGAATCAAGAAGGAACCTCTGCCAAGGAGAAAGCTGGAAGACTGAAGAAGAAGGACTGACCTTCTGTAAGGCTGACCTGCAGTTGCTTTGCTGCTAAGGAGAGGGGAAGGACTTTGCTGTGTGCTGTGTCCCCTGGCTTGAAGGAATCTCCAAGGGCCTGAGTAGAGCTGGCCTCCTGTTAAGAAGTCCCAGGAACAAAAGGACTTCACCCCCAGCTTCCCCCTGAACTCTGCTGTGTGAGTTCTGCCCTTCCTAGAGTGCTTGATCCAATTGTGGGCCTCTGCAAGTTGTGCCTGCTGTTGGGAAGCTGACCAAGAGAAAAGAAGTAAAAGATCTGTAACTTTTTCACGCACCGCCGGCTTAGCGAGAAAATTTCCGTCGCTGCGAACATCGTCGCAGCGCCTTTCGCCGCTGCAACGTCAACGCCGCGTTCATCTTCGGAGTGCATCGCCCCCGGAGCGGGAAGATTCCCGTTGCTGCGAGTATCGTCGCAGAGCCTGCCGCCGCTGAGTGAGATCGTCGCACCGCTCGTTAGCGGGTCGCATTTTGTCGCTGCGAACATCGTCGCAGAGCCATCGAAGATCGTTGCACCGCTCGTTAGCGGGCCATATCTCGTCGCATCGTGCCTTTGTGAGTAAATTTCTACCGGAGAAGCTACGCCTTGGAATCCATACAAGTATCACCTCACTCCCCATACAGACCGGATTCGTCGCACACGCCCGCTGCGTGCAGCGGGGTTGTCGTATCGCCTCCCCAGGGCCTCTGGACTGACGCTGTTGCTTGTTTTTCGACGCCTAAGCGCCGCAAGGAACTTTTATCGCATCACCAGGTACTGTTGGCTAAAATCGACGCTAATGTGGATTATTTTGTCGCTAAGCTAAGAACTCTTTTGAAACCATATTCCTGAACTGTGTATGTTGGATTTTTGTTGTTTTGGTCTTGTGTAGTTTATATAAAAGTACTTTATTTATCTACACTGGTGTGGAGTCCATTTGTGGTGTTTTCACTGTGTTACTGTGAGTGTTGGTACAAATACTTTACACATTGCCTTTGACAAGCCTGTCTGCTCATGCCAAGCTACCAAGGGGGCGAGCAGGGGTTACCTAAAGAGTGTATCCCCCTTACCCTGACTAGAAGCAAGGGTCCCTATTTGGACAGTGGTACCTACCCCTGCAAACTAGAGACCCCCAAATCTAACACCATGGGTGTAGTGTGGAAACACCCACTGCAATGCCCTTGGAATGCCTCCCTGAAGCAATGTAAGGCAACGCAGTAACTTGCACTGCATTGCCTTACCTCATATCTATGAGGCCATGAAAAGCCACGCAAAGCCACTTTGATATTTATCTGCACTCTGCGCCACCAGAACATCATAAAAAGTAACGCAGTGGGCCTTACAAGGGTGCCTGCATTGGCCATGAGCACCATATTATCATTATGTGCCAACGCTGGCTGAAAGTCCAGGAATGCATCACATCTCGTAAATGTTGTGCATTCCTGCCCTTTCGATTTGGCATAAGGCAGTGCAGCAAAAACACTTGCGGTGCTGCCTTATGCAAATCAATGTAAATTAGGCCCCTGGTGATTTGTCTGGGTGTGGAATTACCATTGTCATTGGGAGTGAAAACCAGGGGCGTCTAGCAACTTTAAAAAAAGGTGGGACGCAGCGCGCCATAAAACTCACAGATATATTGCCTTTCTCCTCTCCCAACAATGACAAACAGGAAAGGAAGGTGGTCTACTTCCTGCATGCGAACCCAACCAATCCTAGAGCTGCTCTCATGCTGTTAGCAGCTCCAGGATTGATTGGAGCATGCTAACCCAGAGCCTATTTTGAGGCTGGGGGCATGTGCCTGCAATCCCTCGGCTGTTTTACAGCACTGGGATTGGAGGCTCTGAAGTGCACAGGGCAGATTGGCCAGCTGTAGACAGCCGACCAATCTGTCATGCCCAGTGTGAGCACTGTAAGCAGTCATCCTGCAATACTCAGGAATCTGTCTTCCCAGCCCCCACCATCACGTTTGCGCTAGCGTATCAGGCAGCACACGGACCATTTAATCTTTCTGTGTGTACCTGGGGCGATCGCAGCAGGTGTGCCTACGCTTCTCCGCCTTAATGGAGGAGCCCCCGCTGAAAACCAGAAGTCCTGCAGCAAGAATACAAATAAAAATAATTCAGTTTTTGACAAGTGAAATGTCAGGTTTCATGTTTGGTGACTCAGAGGACCGAAGAGGAAGCGAAAGGCAGGCTGCATTACAAGCATATGGTACAGGGAAATGAAGGAAGCAGAAGAAAATAGTTTTATGCCACGAACTATTATCATGAGATTGCACATGATATGATGCCCTGCGCGCCGGGTGCCACTCTGCCACCAGCCTGGAGTCAGTCTAGTGAGGGGAGCAGTTTTTAAGAGTCAGGAAAGGCATAGAATGGCATAAGGCCTCGATGTTTGTTCCTGTTCATTAACATGTCGGAGTCAGCAGGCCAGTAAGCAGATGCAGTCTGTAGGAAGTGGTCCCATGCAACGGCATCCAAATGTGTGAAATACCCCAGCCCTGGTGCATCGTATCTAAATATAAGGAGAATAACATTTCCTGATAAAGTTTGAAGATTAAAACTTTTAATGTGTTTTTAGGCAAGATGTTTCTTGATTTATGACAGGATGTCGTACATTTCGACTAAATACAATGTTAGATTTCAATTTAGCCATTTTTGTTGAGTATTTGGAAGCATCACGCTGTAATGCATTCCAAGAAAGTAAAAGTTTACACATTAGTCACACACGATGCTTTGTGGAAGCCTGGACCGTCTGTCATCAGCGGCCTGCGCGTGAGTGTGCCTGCTGCACATTCTTCTCCACGTGAGCCAGAAGTAAATTCGTGCCTGTAATGTGATCATTTTATTTCCTAACCTTCATCCATCTACTTCATCAGAGTTCGTCTCAGCACTTCATCTGTGGCCTGGGCAAGTCTTCTCAATGTGGGAGTTGTGAAAAATATAAAAATAAAAATGACATGACTTTCTTCTAGGATTCTGGGAAGAGCCGTGATTTTTGGTTGTTTAAATAAACCTACAGCAAACATGTAACGTGTCATTTGTGTGTGAGGTTACTTCCTTTCCTTACCGTTTTCGAATGTCAGTTTGCGGTGCATGGCATATTGTGGAGAATGCCATGTGTACATGCTTTTAATTGCTGGGTTTTAAGATTTTCATTATATCATGCAACGTGGAAGGGAGGGCTGTTCCTTCTCATCATTTGAGAGTGTTACAGGTGAAAAGTTGTTACCTTTAGAGTTGTAAAGGAAATGTATGCGGTGGAACTGTAGAAAGAGGCTAGAAATGGGATTCTTTATAACACTCTAATGAGATTGAAGACGGTAATTTCTGTCCAGAATTTAGCAAACGTGTTCCACCTGTGTATTAGTATAGTTTATTGAGATGCTTTGTTCCCATGTACCACTGCATGTTGGTGCGCAGGGATGATGCATGCAGTTGTCTTTTATGTACTTACTCATATGAACAGTTGCACTTATCACTTTTTGACACTTGATATTAAGTTGAAAGGTTATTGTCTTTTCTGATTATGTATATTTTCATATTGTGACAAATTGTGTTGTTGGTTTAGAAGGGTGAGCCTTTCTCAAGCAACAGCCACAATCCCTGTCAGGATGAACCACCAAAGTCATCAAATTGACCTGTGCTTAACCCTCTGGTAGTTTGGAACAAATGTAGCCAGTCTTAACCTAGAGGTAGTATTTATGCAGCACTCAAACCATAATAAAGTGAAAATACAACACAAGAAAAATCCCACATCAATCTAGAAAAAAAGAGCAGATTTTGATAAATCAATTGATGGCAAAACAACAAAAATTCAATCAGTAGAACGAAAGATATGCAATTTGAAATGTTTAGGTAAAAAGCGTGCTTAAGCGTATGAACCACCAACTGTGGTTATCCTGTCACGCCGGACGAGGAAAAAGTCACAAGTTCAGGCCAACCATTATGGAGCTTGCCCCATGTACAGATCCTGGTTAGACCTTCTAATGCTGAGGAGTGATTTGGAGTCCTGCATCGAGATGCATTGTGCCGGTTCTGGTGAGGAGCTGCGAGGGCTGTGATGTGAGGTCTACATTAGGTTGGGTTGCTCTATGTCGGTTTCAGTGAGGAGCTGTTTGTGATGTGATGTCCACATCGTGTCGTGTCTCACTGCATCAGTTCTGAGAAGGAGCTGTGAGAGATGGGCTGGCTGTGCACCTTTACACCCACTTTTAAGGGTCCAAGACTGGGTATGCACCACTTTGGGGTTTAGGACTCACAGCAGAAAGAGTCCAGGTGCAGGGTTCAAGATGGTTGGATCCTTTTCTGCCCCTGAGGCTAAGATCAGGAGTCCTGACAACTAGACCTTAAAGTCCCATTGGTGGTCCTGGGTTTAAGGTGAAGATCCAGTCCTTTTTATTCAGGCAGCAGAACGGCAGAGCAGCAGGGCAGTACAGCAATCCTTCTTGCAGCAGAGCAGTCCTTCTTCTGAGTCTTCCACAGGTTCAGAAGTGATCTGTAGAGGGGGTGTTAGAAGTCAGTTATTATACCTGGTGCCTCCTTTACAATGTCTGGAGTCTTCCCTCAGATAAGTGTATGGGATTTACTGCCTCCCTACCGTGTCTATAGGCAAAACAAGGCTAGTATGTGTGTCAATTTGGTCTCCTTCTTTTTCTGATGCCATGTCTTAGTATTGCTCTGTGAATGATGTCATGTGGATCTCAGGGTTGTGTGCATGTCACATGGACTAAGCTGATAACATCATGCTGCAGGTGAATTACTGACTCCCTTAACTGATTACATGGTTATTGTTAGACCTGGAATCTTTTGCGTGGTTTCCCCAGACTTTTTGCCTCTACCTCCTGTATTTTTGACGCTATGCTGGATTTCGTTTTTGCTGGTTTAGATGCTTTGGGCACTTTGCCACTGCTGATCAGTGTCAAAGTGCAAGTGCTCCCTAGGTAAATTGTTATTGTAATTGGTTATCCATTATTGACCTATTTGTTTCACCTGTCAGCCCCTAATAAAGTGCACTGAGTGTGCCAGGGCTGGTGATTCAAATGCTACTAGTGGGCCTGCAGCACTGATTGCGCCACCCACAGGAGTAGCCCTAAAATGGTGTCACAGGCCTGCCACTGCAGTGCCTGGGTGCAGTTGCTAACTGCCATGCTGACCTGACCAGTGTCCACACTGGCCAGGCCTAACCCTTCCCTTTCTGTACACATTGGACACCCCTACGGAAGGCCCTAGGTACCCCCCTGGGCAGGGTGCAGTGTATGTGAAAGGTAGAGCATGTATTGGTGTAGGTGACATGCTCTGGTAGTGAATTACAGCCATTTTCGTTTTTCACTATTGAAAGGCTAACTTGCCCATAGGCTATAATGGGGAACGCTGAGTATAATGTTTACCTGCATATCTTCCCATAGGAGCAAGATAGAAAGCTAAAGTCTGGTATCCCTGCATTCAGAATTTAATAACACATCTTTTAGGAAGGATGTTTTTTAAATCCTGTGTGTGAAAACAGCACTTTTAGAAGGTGTCTGTTTTCCTTTTCTGTCCTTTCTGTGTGCCTTGGCCTGTTTGTGAATTGACTGTCTGGTTTGTGAGTGACAGGGACAGGGGTGGCTCCCAGAGGCTGGATGAGTCAGCCCAGGGCTGAATAGGGAAAATCCCCTGTAGATGGGTGGGAGGAGTAGCACCTGGGCCTGAATAGGGCTGTGCCTGCCTTCCACAATGCTGGCTCCACCCCCTGCTGGGCGGCTGACGACCCTGCCCCTCTCTCTCAAAGGAAAGAAGAAACCAAGTAAACAGAGTGCTCCAGGACTGGCCAGAACTGGTTCTGACTAGGCCAAGGCCCCTCTGCCTACAGAAGACAAAGGATTTTGGGGTATAAGCATTGGGACCCAGACTACAGAAAATTAGATCATCCTGGAATCAAGAAGGAACCTCTGCCAAGGAGAAAGCTGGAAGACTGAAGAGGAAGGACTGTCCTGCTGTGTGTTTGTGGGATGACCTGCAGTTGCTTTGCTGCCAAGGAGAGGGGAAGGACTTTGCTGTTGCTTTGTCCCCTTGCTTGAAGAGATCTCCAAGGGCCTGAGAAGAGCTTGCCTCCTGTTAAGAAGTCCCAGGAACAAAAGGACTTCACCCCCAGCTTCCCCCTGAACTCTGCTGAATGAGTTCTGCCCTTCCTAGAGTGCTTGAGCCAATTGTGGGGCCTCTGGAAGTTGCGCCTGATGTTGGGAAGCTGACCAAGAAGAAAAAAGCAAAGGATCTACACTTTTTCACGCACAGCCGGCTTAGCGAGAAAATTTCCATCGCTCCGCTTGTTAGCGGGCAGAATTTTATCGCTGCGAACATCGTCGCAGAGCCTGCTGCCGCTGAGCCGGATCATCGCTGGTGAAATCGTCGCCCCGTTCGTTAGCGGGCCGAATTTTGTCGCTACGAACAGCGTCGCAGAGCCTGCCGCCACTGGGTGAGATCGTCGCAGAGCCAGCCAAGATCTTCGCACCGCTCGTTAGCGTGCAGAATTTTATCGCTGCGAACATCGTCGCAGAGCCAGCCAAAATTATCGCACCACTCGTTAGCAGGCAGAATTTTAAACGTGGCAGGCACTTGGTATAGATGTTGATAAAATGCTTATGCCCTCCTGTGAACACTATATGAACGGCCCCTCACTTGACACTTCCTGCTTAGCAAAGTATTGAAGTGCCTTTCTCCTCCTTTCATCCTCTGCTGCCAGGCTGAGCATGGCCTGGACACTCATCGGATAAAGTGAAACAGCAGTGCAGGGGTATTTTGAGCTGCAGCACAGCTGTTTTTCTTCTTGGAGGGAGCAGTACAAGAAGGGCTGCCAAACAGCCAATTCCATATCCCCGATGGAGGCGCTTGGTATGCTCATGGACTTCATTGTTTGGAAAGGTGTTTAGCAATGCTTGATTAAAGGGAATAGTATTGCTTCTTTGTTTTGTGTTATAAATAATTCAAGGTGTCTCAAATAAAGATAATTTGTCAAGCATGAGAAATATAAGAAAACTTTTTTTTATTCCATTGCATTGTTCATGTGAGTAACTTAGGTTTATTTCATGAAGTATCTGAAACCAGTGAAATATCTTTCACTTTCTGTATAGTACCTTGCTTCTCTTCACAATCCATCCATGTGGGGTGCATCCATGGATTAGTGGGTCAGTAAATGTGGTTTACAACAAACTAGAGGAAGCGGCTTACAACATGATGTATACTGGGAAATCTTTTGATTGGTTCATTTGGCAGATCAATTTCTAGCACCAAGGCACTCCTGTTTGCAGTACTTGGATGTATTGATTTTGTTCAAATGCCTGTTTCAAATGCTTAGATTTTCACTGTTCTCTTACTTTTTAAATTTTATATTTTACTGAACATTACATATTACTGCTGTGAAATATAAACCTCATACATTTGAAAACATATTAACTTCACCACATGCTTAACTTTAGTACATTGTGATACACCATGAAACAATTGTTGGCCAACAGTTTTATGAAAGAGTAAGGTGAAAAGCGGGGCCAGGCTCATCCTTTCCTTCAAATAAAGACTGCTTAAGGCATCATCTCATCAAAAGGTGAATTTAATACTGTTGGAAATTGGTTACTGATAGAGTGTGATAAAACCCTACTCAAGCAGCAACCATATGTTTTTGTCAGGGTAAAACAGAAACAAACCCCAATTTAGCCCTGGCTTAACCCTCTGGAAGCATGGCACACAGCAGTCAGGCTTAACTTAGAGGTAATGTGTAAAGTATTTATGCAGCAATTCAAACAGGAATAACATGAACAAACAACACCAGAAAAAAGGCCACACTAATTTAGAAACAAAGTTAATTTAAATGCATTATTTGAGACCAAAATGACAAAAATCCAATTAGTAGAATTAGAGATATGCTATTTTAAAGATTTAAGTGAAAACAGTGCTTAGAAGCTGTGGTTATGTGGTTGAGCCGGACCAGGACAAAGTCACACATTCCGGCCAACTGTGGTGGAGCGTGGGCTGAATACAGGGAACAAGTTCTTTAAATACAGGTTGCGGAGCATTGCAAGGTCTTTCACTGAGGATGTGTCATTCAGTGTGGACCATGAGGTCCTGGGTTGAGGATATGTCATGCTGCTGAGGTTCCTTGGAGCTGCGGGTTGTGATGAGAGGTCCTGCATCAAGGATGCATCGTGCATGAGCGGTTTTCAGGCGCTGTGGGTTGCTCAATTGGGAATGCATCTTGCTGCAGAGTTTCCGATGTGAGGCTGCAAGACGATGCATCTCACTGCATCAGTTCTGCCCAAGAGACCACTGCAGGGCTGGTAGAGCTCCATCATGTCCACTTCCAAGGGTCCAGGATTGGGATAGCACCAATTGAGGGGCAAGATTCACAGCAGGCAAAGTGAAGGGGCTAGGCTTAAGGTAGTTGAAGCCTTTTCTGTCCCTGAGGCTCAGATCAGGAGGCCACCCAACTAGCTCTTTGAGTCACTCTGGTGGTCCTGGGTTTAAGATGCAGGTCCAGTCCTTCTCACTCAGGCAGCAGTGCAGCAGGCCAGCAGAGGAGCAGCTCTTCATACAGGGCAGCACATCAGTACTTCTGATTCTTCCACAGGTCCATAGGTGTACTTAAGAGTTGGCTAAGGGGGTCCAATATTTATACTGGGTGCGTATTTTGAAGTAGGTGAAGTTTCTAGAGTCTTTCACTCTTAAAGATATTTTGAATTTCCTGTCTCCCCATCCTGGAACAAAAATCTAGTGTCAAACCCTTTGTGAATGTGATCAGGCAGAGGCTTTGTGATATGCAAATGTGGTCGGTGGCCAACCAACACCTATTCTCCCTCTGTCTCACTGTTTGAGAGCAATACACAAAGACCTACTGCCAGCTGTACCTAGTCATGTGATACAGGCTTCAGGGACCATATGTTTTAGACAAGAAAATATCAAGTTCCTAAAAGTAGTATTTTCAGAAATGTGATTCAAAATCCGACGTTACCATTAAATAGGTTTAAATTTACAATTCTTAGATACTAAACTCGACATTCCCATCTGCACCCAATTGAAAGTTACCATTTAATAAATATAATAATGGAACCAAATATTATCGTATGGAAGAGGTAGGCCGCACAGTAGTGAAAAATGCATTTAGGAGTTTTTCACTACTAGAACATGTCAAACTTGAAAGTACATGTCAAATTCTTTAAATATATTGCAAATTTCCCCCTTGGCTGTGTAAGGCCAATCGTAGGGGTCACTTATTGGTATTAAGAGGGAAGTTTGAGCCAGGTCAAAATGGCAGTTTAAAACTGGTCACACAGGCTTCAGTAGCAGGCCTGGAACATATTTAAAGGGCTACTTCAGTAGGTGGCACAATAAGTGCTGAAGGCTCACTAATAGCATTTAATTTACAGGCCCTAGGTACATGTAATATCACTGTACAAGGGACTTAGAAGGAAATTAAATGTGCCAAGCGGGTGTAAGTCAAAGTTACAATGTTTAAAGAGAGAACACTAGCACTTTAGCACTGGTTAGCAGTCGTTAAGTGTGCAGAGTCCTAAAGGCAGCATAAACAAAGCCAGCAAAAACAGAAGGATGGACAATGTCAAATATTCACCTCAGTACAGAGATCTGGGCCTAAATCGATAGTTTTTTGCTCATTCAACATTCTGTCTATCAATTGTTCTTTTTGCATTTGTTAGCCCAAGTGGGACGGGTATGCCCAGATGTGGGTCCCGTGCTCTCCATGCCCCTGGAGTCAAGCTGACCTTACAAACGTGGGGTGAAACCTTGAAACCGGTCCCATGATGCATGTTTCCGGTCCAGGGAGGACCTGGCCTTGCAGTTCGACCTGACTGTTCCCATAGGGAGCAGGGTTAAGACTGATTTGCATATGGCTGGGTTTAAACTGGAATGGCATGCAGATTAAAAAACAATGGATTTCAGCCCAGATCTCTGTAGTGGGGTGAATGTTTAACATTTTTCAACATTTCGTCCATCAATTGTTCTTTTTGCATTTGTTACCCCGACTGAGATGGGTATGCCCAGACATGGGTCCCGCACTCTCTATGCCACTGGAGTCAAGCTAGCCTGGCTAATGAGGGGTGCCAGGAGGCTTGTTTCTGGACCACTGAGGACCTAGCCTGGCAGTTCGGGCTGGACTGTTCCTATGGGGAGCAGGGTCTAGACTGATTTGCATAGGGCTGGTATTAAACTGGAATGGCATGGGGAGCAACAGAAGATGGATTTAGGCCCTGGTCTCTCAACTTGGGTGAATGTTTGACATTGTTCAACAGTCTGTCCTTCAATTGTTCTTTTTGCATGTTACCCCAAGTGGGACGGGTATGCCCAGATGTGGGTCCCACTTTTTCCATGCCACTAGAGTCAACCTGACTTGGTGGATGAGGGGTGAAACCCTGAAACCGGTCCCAGAATGCTTGTTTCCGGTCCAAGGAGGACCTGGCCTGGACGTTCGGACCTGACTGTTCCCATGGGGAGCAGGGTCAAAACTGATTTGCATTTGGCTGGATTTAAAGTGGAATAGCATGGGGAACAAAAACATTGATTTAGGCCCATATCTCTGTACTGGGGTGAATGTTTGACATTGTTCAACATTCTGACTATCAATTGTTCTTTTTGCAATAATATAGTCAAGGCTTTCGCAGATGGTGGCTATTTCAGGGTCCTGTGTTTGGCGCATTATATCAACCTGATTGTGCAGGACTTTCTCAGAAAAGAAGACACAGTCAGCAACATGCTGACCACCTGCAGAAGAATCTGCACTCATTTCAGTCATTCTTTAAAATCCCAGAAGCAGTTGAGGATCATTCAGCATGCTAATACAGTACCCATTAAAGCCTGTTAAATCCCTTTTACAGGAGATGCCAACAAGGTGGAACTCAATCTATAACATGTTGCAATGTATGTTTGAGCAGTACAAATGGATCAATGACTATGTCATACAAAGGAGACAGGATGCAACTGGGAAAAGCCTGACAATGGAGATGGGCAAATGGGACCTAGTCAATTGCCTGACAGAGATGCTACTTCCTTTTGAGGTTTTCATACAGGAAGGAGGACGGTACAATAAAACAAATTAGCCCGTTGTTGCATCTGCTACAGGACCAGTTAAAGAAGATGCTGCAAAGGTTTGCCAGTGTGAACAGAGAAGCACATGAGTTGGTTGAGAGCTTAATCTTTCACTTGGCTGTTAATCTAAGGCTGCAAAGAGACATTGTGTCATCCAAAGAGTACATCTGTGCCACAATACTTGATCCATAGTACAAAAAAATAAAGGCCATTATCATTCCATTTTCAGAAGTGGATGTTTCACTGTACAAGATGATGTTGAGCAAGCGAGTGACCTGAAAGAAGAACGGCTGGCAGATAGAGTTCTGGGCAGAGGTTCTGGTGTATAGCCTTCAACCTCCAGAGACAGCTTTGCTGTTGTCTAACAGCAGCCGACACCAGTAACAAGAACACCAGCAAAAACAACAGCAACAGAAAAATCTGGCCAAACCTCTGCAATGGCTTGGTTTCAAGCGGCACTGCTTAAGTCAAGTGCAGAGGCAAAGGCAAAAGAGGTCGAGCAAGTGGCAGCACCAATGACCATTCAGAGGATGTTCCAAGACTATCTGGATGACCCAAAAGAGGTCTATTTGAATGAAACCCATTGGCCTATTAGTATAGTTAGTATAGAAAGACGCGCCAATTGCCAGAGATCAGCAGGTCGTTAATAAAGTAACTGGCTTATCTGATAGCCATTGTGTCTACTGAGCATGTGTTCAGTGAAGCTGGCGCAGGTGTCACAGTGAGAAAGACCAGTCTCTCACCTCAAAGTATGGAGAGATTGACTATTATAAAAAATGAACCAGGACTTCATACCACACAAATACATTGTTCCTGAAACACCCCAGGAGAAGGAGGAGGAGGAGGATGAGGGTTATTGGTCACACTCAAGTGCATCACAGGTCAAACTTCTGGATGAACCTCCTGAGTATAAGGACAGTGTTTTCTTCACTGACTGAGTAGGCCACAATAAACTTTCAGATAATTGTCAAACTGCTTTGCCAAAAAAAAACAATAAAGGATATAGCTAGAGGAACCTTATATATTTTGTTTGTGTCTGACTTATACAGCCCCACTATTTAGGCACATGTATGGTCCGATTGGAGTTGACCAGTGTGCAGTGACAAAGCCTTCCCTTCAAGGACATTGGAGACAATGCCTGCCTCCCCCATTCCCATCCATCATGTTTTTATTCCCTAGCAGGGCTACCCCAGTGAAGATCATTTAATTTACAAGACTGCCAATGTGTTGATTCCTTGGGAAAAAATGAGATAAAATATGACAATTGTGTCTCACCATGCTTGGATTGGAACAGGTAAGTATTGCACCAATAAGTGATGTTATTGAGTGAGTGTGATGATTGAAGATTCATGTGGTGGAAGACAGTGAGGTAGGGTATTCAACTAATTTGTAAACTTGATTTTGATGAATTGAAATGTTTGGGGGTGATGGGTGATTTCACCTCAAGGTGATTGGCACTTTCACACTAAGCTAGATTTACTTGCATGGTCCAAGATTGATCACCCTGGTACATGCAGCTGCTTGTCTGGGATTGGTTGGAAAATTCCTCTCACCTCATTTAATCACACATGAGTCATAATGAATGATTGCAGCAGTCTCTGATGTTACTCTGCCTCTTGGTCCACTCCTCATGACACCCACATTCGGTCCTTCTACTTGATTCTTCAATATTGTTTCTGTTTTACCATCTACAGGCCTTTTCTTCTCCTGCACGGAAGGCAAAAGCTCCATAACACACCTGTGTACTTTATCATGAGGTTCAGCTCAACAGCCAAGACAGACATTCAGAGAAGAATGCAGATGCACAGCCCAATATGGCATTCATATACAGTAGGTATTCTTTTAGCAAAAATAATTTTTAAAACCGTGTTGGTTCACTCGTCCATAATTTATTCTTTTCAAACCTATATGACAGAACATTGAGATATAACCGGGGTCTCTGAGGCTAAAGGACTGTTTGCAAATGCAATTAACTGAACTGTGTCAACCCATCAAAATCATTTATTTCAGGTTTCAGTGAACCCCTAAAAAATGCATAGCCATAAGCAATCCCATTCATACAACATTGTAGACATACAAATAGAAAGTTAAATAAAGATACAATTATTAAAATAACACTGTCATGGAGTATTGATCTAGTTACATAAAGTACAATTTCAGCCACAGTGCCATCAGCACATTACTAAAAACCTATTAATGAGAGTCACAATTCCCTAAAAATCCAGCATTAAAGACAATTAAATCAAGGCTTGAATAAGATAGCTGCTAAAAATATATAGCAAATACAAGTAGCCGAATGACCAACTCTATGGAGTCATGGTTCCTTGGGACTAACAAATTACCAAACAATGCCAAGTAATAAATGGTTATAATGGGCTAACAAACTTGTTTCTTATCAACTAGACCACATGGAGATACCTACTTAAGGCAAATACCATAGACCCATCTGTATTTGTTCTTAATATCCTCAAGGCTATTAAATAGGTGCTAAGCCTTCGGTTGTTACAAAGGGGTTTGAGCCATTTCCTACAAGGGGGTTTATACTGAGGGCAAAAAACACAATAAATATTCAATATCTTCGCGGTATGCTCTGCTGAACTGTGTCATTCCATCATTTTCTTCCATAACAGATTTGATGATGATGTCCTGCTCATCGACCTGATAAATATTGTTGTTTTGTAGTGTTTGTCTTTGTCACACCTTTCCCCAACTCTCTGTTCTCATCCAGTCTGTGTGATATATTGAGGTGTAACTTATGAATTCACACCATAAATGTATCACATGCTTGTGGGTGCGGATGTGGTGAAAGCAAAACAAACTCACTGCCGTACCTTCTCTCACCTGAGCAATAGCCCATGCTAGCTCCTCTTACCCACCCACACATAATGTTCATATATTACTGCATTTGACAACATCATCATGCAGGCCTTGTGTTGATTGTGTGCTTAACATTCTCTTGTCCTGAGTCTATTCCTCATGAATCAAGTAGTTCAAAAGTTTAATTATAATTGTTTTCATAAATTAATTAAATAGCACCCCATTGTTGAGAAGTTACTTCCGCTAGGTTTATATCAGGTCTGCTTTGTGTCATAGTGGTAGTCTGGTCTCAGTCTTCGATCAATTATGATATAAATAACCCACTAGCTCTGTATTCTTTCAATCTTGTTGCCTGTGATGGATAATCCTTATAATGAATCCTACAATTGGAATTCTCCTAGGTGGGAGTAGGGTCTTGCTTGTGCTGTCTTGTCTCCTTGTCTCCCCTGTTAGCAGAGAAACCTGCTACTACTACCACCTCTAAAAAGAAGGCACCTTGGTAAACCTTGCAAATGTTTTGTAAGACTGAGGGAGGTAACAGCCATTGCTTCAGGTAAGAGAACTAAGAAATGAAGTGTTCTAGTTGAGTTAGTAACTTCCACTGAAGATCAAGTTTGTATTTATGTATGTAAATTGTCACAAGGCAATATAGGTGTAGGCAAACCCCCCTAGTGGTCAATTTAGTTACAGAGGATATTAGGTCAAGGGCATAGCTAACTGGTGTATACACTTTGATAAGTGACTTGGTGCAGCAAAAGTGGCAAACGTTCACATCCTTCAAGCAATAAGACAGACCTAGTGTGTGTTGTTTCCACTCTGATAGTGGGGTATTATTTTGGATATAAGTAAAGTAAGTTACCTAGCAAATAAATAATTATATGGCAAGGCAGTTCAGAATCACCTAGGGCCAGTCAAGGGGTAAGATTTGACGTACAGTTACGTGACTGTTCTGAGGGCAGTTTTTTGTCAATTAAGGGTGTGCTAAAAGCAGTGCAAAGAGAAAAGACAGGTATAAACAATTCCCATTTACATTTTTAACAAATAAAACCCATCCTCTCCATCCACAACACACCCACCCCTGTACTCAAACAAATGAATATTACTGCAACCAATGTCCAAAGTCCAAACAGTTCAAAACAAAGTCCAAAATTGCCCCAACTGCCCTTTCCAAATTCAACCCTCTCCACTTACAAAATAAGTCCCATGCACCAAAGAAACTACACTACAAAATGGGTTTAGAGGGCATTTATGTGGGTGTAGATGTGTGCCACCTCAATGCAAAGCAGCATCAGGTGTGTTTAGGATACAGTGAAGGAGGCATTCACTGGATGATGAGGAGAGGGGCAGCAGTAGTGGGTCCTGACTGATGGCACATGCCCCCACCCCCTCCTCATCCAGAGCCATCAGTCGGCGATGTTTGGCATGTATGGTCTCCATACGGTGGCACCGCAGCCGGACTGCTATCTCCTCCTAGGTGGTGGACCAGCAGGAGTAGCTATATCAAGGGAAGAAAGGAAAAAAAGGTGTAAATAATGCTAAGTGCAAACACTTGTTTATATAGTGGCACAGTAGCAGAACAATTCTGGTCCCACCAGGTTGTTGGAATTTTTGATGTGATTAGTGATTTGTGTGTAAAAAGACAAATTACCTCTCATTAATGAGTAAGGCATATATGCAGCACAATTATTAGTATTTTATTCTTGTTGCCAACATTGATTGGAGGTTTCTTAGCAAAGGGTCTGGTACTCTGTCCAGTCTGCAGCGGAGGCTGCTGTAAAGGACAATTTATAATATTACTGTAATTCCAATGGCCCTTCTTGTCTATGACTGCCTTTCAATTCTACCCCGACTTCAAAGAGGCACATGAATAATAATAATACTACATCACACATGTGACTTAAATAAATGGGCTATCCTGTCTGCCGTCAGTAGACAGTGGAAAAAACAATGCACTGCAGTACAGGCAAGGGAACAGGATATATATTTTATTTGGCATGTTCGTCACAGAGTATCGCATCAACCAAGCTCTAAATCAGGTACTTAGTCACACTTTACTCCCTGGTCTCATCCTCCACCACAAATTATTTTTGACAAATAACTTCACTTAGCAGTAAGGTTATGTTACTCTACTGCAAGGTAAGTTAAAGGGATTAAGCTTGGTAGAGGTTTTGCTATAGAATAGTGTGGTGTCACTCATCATCATGATTTTGCTCAGTCATTCTCTGTAGTTGATAAATAATGAAAGGGAAGAATACGTGTAAACTCATCATGGAAGCCATGAAAAAAATCATATATATATATATATTCACTTAAAAAACCATAGGTTTCACACATGTTATAGTTAGGTGGACATTTCACTCGTAAAAAACCAATGAAATTCCCCCGTTATAGTTAGTTCAGATAACTATAACTCGCGCGACCGCCACTCTATCACAAGGATGATGTCATCAGTGATGTCATAAGTGATGCCACTGACCATGTCATGAGTGATGTAATATGTGACGTCATGAGTAGTGGATTGCGGGCGCGCGAGTTATAGTTATCTGAACTAACTATAACGGGGGAATTTCATTGTTTTTTTACGAGTGAAATGTCCACCTAACTATAATATGTGTGAAACCTATGGTTTTTTAAGTGAATATATATATATCTATATTCACTGAAAAAACCATAGGTTTCAGGGGTGTTATAGTTAGCTGGACTTTTCACTTGTACAAAACCATTGAAATTCCCCCGTTATAGTTAGTTCAGCTAACTATAACTCGCGCGCCCGCAATGCACTGCTGATGACGTCACATATTACATCACTCATGACATGGTCAGTGACATCACTCATGACATCACTGATGACATCTCAAATGACATCACTGATGACATCACTGATGACATCATCCAGTGAATGTGTGTTTTTCTGAAAATTAAATATGTTTTATATATATATATCTCAAGGTCGATGGAAGAATAAATGGGTATATAAGTGTCTAAATGGATGATTTGTTTTTGAAAAATTGATTGTGTAACTGACTGATTAAGTGTATCATAGTGAATACATGGCTTAGGGCCTCATGTAGGTAAATAATTTTTACCGTTTCTTAAATACCGAGCCGTACCGAATCGGTAAATTAGAATCGGTAAGTTATATGTAGGTAAAAATTCGGTAACAGTTACCGATTCGGTAACATTCGGTAATCACGAATCGGAATTCACCGATTCGGTAAATACCGAGGTGGTATTTACCGAATCGGTAAATACCGAGGTGGTATTTACCGAATCGGTAAATACCGAGGTGGTTTTTACCGAATCGGAAAATACCGAGGATACTACCACCTTCCCTTCACTAAGAAGCTAATATTATTAGTATGCTAATAGAAGGTCTCTTAGGCTTGAATAGGGGACCCCATACCTCAAAAATCAGCTTAGTGAAATCACATCACAGGAGCATCAGGAGCCTTCTCGCAGGAAGGCTCGTCTTCGGTCTGAATAATAAACATGATGTCTGTGATATTAAAAGCACCAACTTTCAGGTATTTGCAGCTGCGCGTGTGCTATGGCTAAATAGTGGGTCGATCAACCTAGAGTGGAAAACATGCATTGTGTAATATTCCAGACTGTTTGTCACAGCATGTACAGACCAAGGTCGCTGCGCAGAGCTTGGGATGGTAACAACAGATTGCTCTCGTGTGAAGCAAGTCTCGAGTCAGCAGTTTATTTAAGAAATGACATGTAAACGCAGTGTCGCGTGCAAAGACAAAAAGATGGCTTCATAACATTTAACGTGGTCATGCGAACTTAACAATGTATGTACGTATTCAGGGAGAACTCACTGCACGCCCCCTTGATCGAAGCACTATTCAATAGGCAAGAAAAGAGAGAACGCAGAGTTCAGTTTCGTCAGAGCAGAACAATGCGTAACCAATGCTGTGCCAAAGTCCGAAAGTACAAAAAATAGCAGCATAGAATTCCAAAAAAATATGCAAGTATATTAAAAAACTCAAACCAACCATCAGGAAGAGAAAAAAGAGAAATAAAAGAAATAAATGTTGCACCAGGGTGCTGTCCAGTAGCACAGGCGCAATGGACGACAGTCCAGTTAATCCATGAATGTATAGGCAGCATATGTGGCCACTGCTTCCAACAAAAAATTGTTTGCAGGGCCACTAAAAGTCTCAGCCATCCAATTAAGTAAAGAAAAGGAACATACGTGTTCTCCAACCATCGGAGCCTCTAGCACAATCAGAGGGCACCCGGAATGTTCCTCCAAATAGCTCATAGCCAAGAAGTCGTAGGCGGCCGCTGAGATGTCCCAATTACCCAGGATACCATGCGCCGCACCACAGGCCATAATCCGGACACCAGAACAGGCCAACTCGTGAGACACTAAGGGCCTCATCAGTCGATCGAAATCCGGCACCGGAGACACCATGTTGGTCAAGCACAAATCCAGAGGCCATTCAAAAGGACAATCCAGGCAGTGAAATACAGGTTGTACGCAGGTGAAGTAGGAATACCTGAAGGATAATCCATAAGCCAGGCTCAAAGTCGCCAATGGCAAAGTACCATAAAAGTCAAGCATCCTATCACGAAGAAGATGCAGACGGGACAGGTGCTCGTGTGGCACAGAAGGAGCAGCCATTCCGGAGTATGAAAAGGAAAAGCAGCACACCTGCCACTAGCGCCAGAAGCAGCGGGACACCTCCAAAGATGCTCGAGAAAAGTGAATGAAAAAATGCCGGTATAACACCACAAATAGTTTGGAAAGAGGTCACGAGACCCGAGCCCACAAGTTTAAAAAAATGAGCCAGGCCGGTCGTGGACGAGGCATTGAATATAGTTTGGATCAAAGAGCCGAAATGCAGGGGGAGGTCAGTATTCAGAAGCGCCTGTACCTCAGTGCGCGTATTAGCAACGTGAAGGACAAATGTTTCACGAGAGGAAGTCAAAGGCACCTCTTTTTGGGACAATAGCGCTCTTATTCTGCTCAACTTGTTGAACTCTGCTTTCAAGGTTGGATTCGAAGGCCAGATGGAAACATCCAGCCGCCCATGCGGGGGTGGAAAAAGAACATTATTGCAGCAGACAACTTTAAGCGAGACAGTTATGTACGGGATTCCCACTAACATCCCGCAGCAAGCTTCATTATTCAAAATTAAATAACTACCGTTTGCAAGCAGCGTGAAAGAAGGTGTAATCACAGGCACTGGGATACCTCGTAGGACGCACGCCAAATTCGGGCCTTGTACATTGCATGCGCCGTGTAATTGAATGTGCCTATTGTCGAATGTATAAATCCTAGAAGAGAGAGTGCTAATGCTATTATCTATCACGGCTGAAGCCTTCTCCATGTTTGCTTGGTCAATAGCTCTCAATCTGGAAGCCGCCTCAATCTGCGACAACTTCCAGACTTCGTTGTAAATAGCATACGCCCACCTTTTGGTTCTGCCACCCACAGGACCCTTAACAAAATCATTCAAATCGGTATGCACATTGATGGAGTGGGTGGACTTCCTGATCCTGTAGATGTGCTCTGTGTCAGCTGGTGGACAGATTGGGATGTGTGTACCATCAATGCAGCCGATGACATGGGGGAACTGTGCCATGTGAGACAAGTCTGTTTTTGTTTTCTGCAGTGCAGCCTGTGTGTTGGGGAAGCTGATGTAGTGGTGCATTCTCTGCATCATGGCATCCAGGAACTTCCTGAAGAAACGTGACAGGCAACTCTGGGATACACCACCCACCGCAGCTATCACCCCCTGGTAACTGCCGGATGCCAGCAGATGTAGGCTGCAGAGCACCTGCACATGTGGGGGTATGGCGTGCGCACTTCTTATTGGCTGGTCCAGGAGTGGGTGAAGGTCCCTGATTAAGTCCATGATGGTTTCGGGGTGTAGCCTGTACCTCTTATGTATCTCTGCATCAGTCAGCTGGAATAGTGTGATGCGCTGTCTGTAGATGCGTTCCTCCCGTCGCCAAACCCTCAGTCCTGCTGCCTGTAGACGTAGGCGCCTTGCAATGACATACATAGCGGCCATGTTGTCCACGCTGTTGCATTTTGGGATTGCTTATATGCACTGTTGATGGTTACCACCTGCTTTCAATCCGTGTTAATTACCGACTCTTATTTACCGATTTTCTTGGATTTCTTAATTACCGAGTGCTCCTACATGTCATTTTAATTTTTACCACTTCATATTTACCACTTCATATTTACCGATTCGTTAAGTATGTATTCGGTAAATCTGATTCGGTATTTTAGAATTCGGTAAATATGATTCGGTATTTACCGCCTCATATTTACCGAAAAGTCGTTTTTGGACTCCTACATCTCACTTGTCTGAATACCGGTCGGTAACGGCATATTTACCGAAAATCGGCCGTTACCGACCGGTATTTGGCTACCTACATGAGGCCCTTAGTGAGTAATGTTTAAATATGTAAATATCTGTATCAGTCTCTCACTTTGTGTATAAGTGGCTGCATGGGTTGGTGAGTAGCTACATGGGTGTCTATATAGGTTATTAGTTGGTTTTTTGAGTATCAGTCTGAGTGTCTGCATGGTTCGGTGGGGGGTATTACGTAGTGCATAGGTACATGAATGAGTGACTCACTGTTTGTATGTGTTGAACACAGCATGTGTGCAGGACTGTATGGGTGGATGAGTGTGTGTATGGGTGTCTTAGTGAGTGAATGACTGTCTCAATAGTGTCTTTATGAGTAACTACATATGTTTTAAACTAGTATATGTGACTATTGGTGTATATATGTGAGTATATGTGAGAGTGAGAGATTGAAAGAGTTCCTGTATGAATAAGTATGTGTTTCTATAAGTGATTGTTTAAAAGACTAAGTATGTGTAAGTTTCCGTAGAAGTAAGTATGGTGGTGTGTGTATAACTGTATATGCAAGTAAATGTATGTTTGATTCTTTATTAGCATGAGTGACTATGTGTGTGAGTAACTCTATGGATGAGTGGCATTGTGTAACAGGATGTATAGGTGTATGAGTACATATGATGAGTGAGTACATGTATGAGTGACTGTATAGGACTGTTGGTGAATGAGTGGATGTGTATGTGGATCTTAGAATTACTGAAGAGGTTGTTGTAACTGGTATTGGTATGTCCATTGTTTTGAAAATTTTAGTCTCTATTTTTGAATGTGTGTATCAAAGGTTATATTAGGGTGAGAGGAGGTCTGCCACTCTATCACAAGGATGATGTCATCAGTGATGTCATCAGTGATGTCATTTGAGATGTCATCAGTGATGTCATGAGTGATGTCACTGACCATGTCATGAGTGATGTAATATGTGACGTCATCAGCAGTGCATTGCGGGCGCGCGAGTTATAGTTAGCTGAACTAACTATAACGGGGGAATTTCAATGGTTTTGTACAAGTGAAAAGTCCAGCTAACTATAACACCCCTGAAACCTATGGTTTTTTCAGTGAATTTCTGAGGTTTTTTAAATGCTAATTCCTAACTATAACGTGCCTGAAACCTATGGTTTTTTCTGTGAATTTCAAAGGTTTTTTAAATGCTAATTTCTAACTATGCCTACAGAGATAGGACATGTGAAGAAAGAAGAAAAAATGCACAGAAAGAAACAAAAGAAGTGCAGAAAGAAGCAACAGAAGTCCTCAAATACGAAGATAAGTGCAGGAAGAAGGATAACGTGCAGAAAGAACAAAAAGAAGAGCTGAAAGAAGCCTTGTTGCAAAATCATCCTGTACCCTCAACTTTTTCAGACGGATACTGGTGGTAACTGAGTCTGACTAACCAGTCCTAGAGCCAGTGCTATGTTAAAAGACACTTAGAATACAGTGAAAACACCTACATACACTAGGGAACATTATGCGTTGGGGTACCCCTGTGATTAGCATGACCTCCTCTGTAAGCCCCTAGTGTATAATAGGGCATGGGGATTAAAACTACCTCTTAAAACAGGCCACAGGGCGTTTTTGCACACGTTAACTCAGGCCCCGTCCCCTCCCTTCACCACTGTGTAAACCCGCCCTGTGTCCATTTTTAGTTGGGAGATTAAGTTCATTTGAATCCTGAGGGTCCCTAGGGTCCAACTAGCCCACTAGGTACCTCCAGTAAGTGCCACAGAGCTGCGTTGCAGAGAGGTGTAAAAAGTGGCACGGCCTGGACCACCTCTCTGCAATGCAGCTCAGTGGCGCTTACTGGAAGCACTTGGTGGGCTAGTTAGCCCCCAGGGGCCCTCAGTATTGAAGGGAAATTATATCCCCAATTTAAAACGTGCCATAGTGCTTGTTTGCACACGTCACCTCAGGCCCCGTCCCCTCCCTTCACCACTGTGTAAACGCGCCCTGTGGCTGTTCTAAGTTGAGAGATGAAGTCCCCCTGAATCCTAAGGGTCCCTAGGGTCAAACTAGACCACTAGGTACCTCCAGTAAGCGCCACAGAGCTGCGTTGCAGAGAGGTGTAAAAAGGGGCTTGGCCTCAGAACACCTGGCTGCAGCGCAGCTCCCTGGCGCATACTGGAGATGCCTGTTGGGGGCGCGTTTGCAGAGTGCTGCACGGAGGGGGCATGGCCTCCGGCACGATGCCAGTCTTTTATTTATTTTAGTTTTTTAAGAAGGGGGGCTGTTTGGTTCCCCTTCTTATTCTAATTTATTGGCCCTGATGACCCCATCCCCCAGGGCCAGTCTCCTAATTATATTTTTTTGACCCCAATCCCCAGGGCCGGCCACTGTTTTTTATTATTTTTAAAAAATATATATTTATAGACACACCTAGGACATGCTGGACAAACCGTACGTACCTATCACCATGACGATTTGCGTGATATTCATTAAAAGGCGACTATGCATGCAATGAATCCACGTGGGATGTATTTACACCACTAGTGAAGCTCTGACATGTCTGATGCCCTACCGTGCCTAATCCTGGTAGACACCCTTGTCGTTTATTTATACAAACATGGGTAGCTATTGACGGGCACATTTAATACACATGCACACCAAGCCATTCAAAGGGGATTCGACAAAAATTCGACCAAAACTATGCAAGAAACCCCCCTCACGGTTAATAAAACACACATCCACTGCCGGATGTGTAATACTTTTTATTTTACTCTCTGGAAAGGGGACGAACATCACTTGAGAGTCACAGCGTGCTCCTGACAGAGCCCAATGCTGTGTTACACCCACCATTGCCTGCCGAGTGCCACACACCTCTGTGTTGTATTCCACTAGCTAGTGCATATGCTATGACACTCTCTAGCCCATGTGCACTGTAACACCACCCCGTGAATATGTCATGCCACACTTGTCTTCGCACGGGTTATATTGCCCCATCTAACGTGCCTTTCTCGATGCCTATGTTATAACGCACAGTGCTATGCCATACATATTACAATCTGGGATCCATATCTTTGTCACAGTGCATATGCAACGTTACACTCCCCAGCACATATTTTATATTACAACTTTAGAGACTAGTTAGGTTACACAACACTGCCCTGTGCATATTACACTCCAAGGCGCATATCGCATAGCACGCGCTAGTGCCTGTGCTATCTCGCGCTCTCCAATGAATCTGTCATTGCGCACAATGCATTGCATATTATATTTCACGCCCGGTTCATCTTATATCACACTTTTTGGTGCATAGTTTATACCATACACTATATCTAGTTTTCATTTTCAATCGTGCTCTCAGGACTATGTTCTATATAACACTGTGTTCACCTACCCTTTTCACGGGCATTACATTTTGCGATAGGGGGTGGAGGGTCAGGGGGTGTTTCTGCCAAGTGAGCCCGGAGTCACAGTCACAAACGTCCTCTTCTTCCTGAATAAAAGTGAGATTATGCTGCATACTTGTTCATATTTTAAGTAGTTCGCACAGACACAATGTTTTAAAAACAATAAAGTTCCTAATACCCGCCTTCTCTGAACAGTTAGCTTGCTGCCCCATCCCCTTCCTCCCTATCCTCTGTTGTGTGAATCCATGGACTAGCCTCCTCCCTCCTGCCATGCATGGTCTGATGTGCTGCCACTGCCCTCAATTTAGTATGATGTACCAGTCCACTCCTCCTGCCCTCCATTGCCCAATTCTATGCCCCATCATTGACCTCCTGCTTAAACTCTGTGCTTAGCTTGCTGCCCCTATTCTCCTTCCCCCTGCCCTCCGATGTCTTTGTGCATGCCCCTGCTCCATCCTTTTTGCCCACCATGTCCCATGGACCTGCCACTCCTATCTACTCTGAGTGTTCTGTTGAGCTGCCACTCCCCTCCCACCTGCCTAGCATTGTCAGATGACTGTAACCTGTCCCTGTCACCTCCACCCTGCCTGTCCACATGCCATGCCCCTATCCTCTTCCTCCTGTCCTACATGGTCCATTGTACTGCCACACCCTTCTGCCCTCCCTGGTCTGTTGTGCTGCAACTGCTCCTCCTGCCTGCCCCGTGTGGTCTGTTGTGAGGTCCCTTCCCCTGAACTTTCTTGTCTGTGCACAGGTCCTGACCCTCCCTTCTATCCTCCATCGTCCTTTGTGCATGCCCCTCCACCCTCCTTCTTGCCCATCATAGCCATTGTGCTGCCACTAACCCTCCCACTTGCCATGCATGGTCTTCTGTGCTGCCATGGCCCCTCCCACCTTCCCTGTGGGGTCAGTTAGCTGCCCCTGACCCCCTCCCACCTTCCCTCCATGGTCTGTGTGTATGCCATCACAGTCTCACTGTTGCTCTTCATGGTGTGTCTTGCTTCTAGTGCCCATCCTGCCTGACCTCCATGGCTATCTTGCTGCTCCTGCCCTGCCCCCTTGCCCCCAGCCCTACTCCCTCCCTCCTGGCTTGTCTGTTCCATTGTAATGCCCCTGATCCGTCCCTCCTGCCCTTTATGGTCTGTTATGCTGCAGCTTTCTCTCCTGTCTGTCCATTATGGTCAGCTAGCTACCATTGCCTCTTGCCCCTCTGTTCTCTGTTGTCCATGTGCATGGTCCTGTCCCCTCCCTCTTGCTTTCTATGGATTGTTGTGCTGCACTCCCGTCCTGCATGCCCTGTGTGGTGTATTGTGCTGCTGCAAACCCTGATGCCTGCCCTGCAGGGTCAGTTTGGTGCACCTCTCCATGTCCCTCCTGTCCTCTGTTATCCAAGTCCATGTCCCTATCCCATTTCCTTCCATGATCCAATGTACCATACTTGCGAACATTTTGAACTTGGTAAGAGGGAGATTTTGAAAAAAAACTGGGGTATTGATTTTCCCCTTTGAGTTACATTGAAAAAGAGGATATTGTAGACAGGAGACAGATCAAATAAAGCCCATTTGAGCTTAAAAACATTGGACGTTTCCTGGCTGAATCGGGTCTGTTGGCATGTATGGTTGTACTACCATTGCCTCTTCCTTCTGCCCACAATGGTCTATTACATTGCCACAGCCTTGAAGGAGGGTAGATTTTGTATCACAGGGGGCCCCTGGCCCGTTCTGTCCACACCTGAAGTATGAGACCCTTGTCCTTGCCCTGCCAGCTGCATTTGTAGGCCGTATTAAATTGACCAGCGGGTCCTGTGTTGCTATATAATTATCCTGAGACATCCTTACCACTCAGCCAGCATAAAACCCCTGTGTAGGCCCTTCTGTTCAATATGTAGGCCTCTTTGTTAAATTGACCATAGCTCTGCAATTTTAGTGTATAGCAGTCTGAAGGCAGGTCTGCGAGGCCTTCTGATCCAAACTAGTAGCCCCCACCCTACCCGAGTGCTCCGTGCTCGGTATCAAAGTTCAACATCCCCCTGAAGCTGTCGACATACAGTAGGCTGCATCCTGGACTGGTACTTGCTTCCTGGGCAGGTTTCCCGCTTTTAAGGAAGTGGCAACCGCAGAGCGTCAAGTTAGGAGAACTGAGGAGATTTTATACATGAATATATTGAATTCCCGTACAATACCCATTATTTTCTGCTTGCTCTATGGAACTTACGATAAGCGATTGGCCTGAGAGACTGACCTTTTCACCCAGTCCATTGTCAGCATTAAGTGGGTAAATGACGAAATGTCTGGTAAAATCTGCAGACGAAGCTTTTGGGTAGCATACGTAGGTAGATGTAGTGTGCAAAGGAGCCCACAAAATGATATAAAAAGGGAGCACCCACAGATATCGACGGACTACCTCGCCGTCTGTATGTAGGTTAACAGGCAGTGCAGGTTTTCCCCAAGAGCTGGGAGCTCTTGTCTTCCTTTGCTTAAAATGTCTTGCTCTGCTTTGCTTGAAGTATCTTATTCTATTTTACCTATATGAAATGTCATGTTATGTTTAACCATTGTTCTCTTTACTTTTGCATTTAAAAGATTTTGTATTGTAATTGCAGGAATGCTTGCTCTAAGAGTAAACGTGATTGTTCCTAGGTAACATTTTCCTTGGTGTAACTTGTTTCTCATGATGCATTTATAGATGTGTTTTCTCTCTCTCTCTGTCAGTACATTAATTGAGATACAGAGAATATTATGACAGCTGTATGATTATCTGGATTCTGTATTTTGTACTTTATGTCTCTATTCTGCGGTTTCTTTGAAGTTGCATCTTCTCATTAAACTGCCATTGTATTCTGCCTCCAATTCCATGTCTCATATGTCTGTTTTCTTCATTTTTGGAGCAAGCGTTCCTAGGCACCCCGGCTCAAATTAAGGTGCCCCTTTTGTCCCTGACTCACTCTCCTGCTCAGTTCTGTGGTGGCTCCCGGGGATCTGGGGACCGCCCCTAGCTTCCTTGACCCGTAATAGATCTTCCCTCCAACAGCCTCTCTTGCAAGTCCTGTATTGTTGGTTTGTTGCCCCTGCCCCCCTTTCCACTGCCCTCCATAGTCTGTTGTGCTTCCACGGCCCTTCCTGCCTGCTCAGTGTGGTTAAATTGTTGCCTTTGCACCCTCCTACCTGCCTTCAATTTTCAGAGTCCGTGCCCCTGGCCTCTGCCTCTCAACAGTATCCTAATGAACAACTAGATTGCTAACATTCTATATTTATTACAAAAGTGTGGAACGCCTGACATCATCTTGATGTAATCAAAACTGTAATACCTAGAGCATTTCCTTTAGAAATTACATATATGAGAGGGTCTTATTGGCATCAAAATTATGGTTAGTGCTCTAAAAGACTAAAATAAGGACATATTTTCTGAGTTTTCAAATAGCGACTAAGCACTTTTAAATTATTTGTTATCTTTTTGTTTTTTTATCCAGTTGACCACTTGATTAAATGTTGCACTTAGGGGAGAGGATGTGGTGTTACTTCCAGAACTGCAGACTTTGCAACTGGGGAACCAGGTTGAAGTTTCTGCTTCAGCTCGACATTCTGTGATTCTGGTCAAATCACTTAGTCTCCCCATGTCTACAACCAAAATGAATTTGTTCTTGTGTGATGTAACCAATGCTCATGTAAAGCACTCCAATACCTGACAAGTCTGCACTATATAACACTGCAAAAACACAAAATAATAAGTGTTTTGCACACTTCTGTCATTGGGCTATATTTGGGCTACATCTGGGTGATTTTGGGCTACATTTGGGCTCTTTTGTCTCCGGTGGCCATCTTGGGAGATTTATTTGTTATGAAGTTTCCTAATTTCCTCATGTACTGCAGTCTCCTCAGTAGGAAATGCTTTCAGTTTTTTACTTTGATTCCATCATGAAGGTATTCAGATATGTCACACATTTGCCATAAATTCTGAATGTTAGCACTCTAGTTGCTCATTAGATCACTGTAGTAAAACTACTGCACCATGGAAGTCTGCTCCTGGTATTAAAAGTGCATGTTTCAGTCTGCATGTCAGAATTTTTTAATGAAATAGAAGACGATTTGAGAAGTCACTCAAAATGTGCCCTCATTTTCTTTCTTCAGCATTAATCATAATTTCTATGGCAAAATGAACCTCCTCATTGTGTTCCTTTTTAAATTAAATGTTTTAAGTGTTACCAGTTTATTCCAATCAAGATGGCTTAAGGGGTGCCATACTTTTGTCATAATGAAGACAGTAAGCGCTCTAGTTGTTTTTAAGAACATTCTGGGACATTCTGTCATTGGGCTATACTTGGGCTACATCTGGGTGATATTTGGGCTACATTTGGGCTCTTTTGTCTCTGGTGGCCATCTTGGGAGACTTATTTGTTATGAAGTTTCCTAATTTCCTCATTTACTGCAGTCTCCTCAGTAGGAAATACTTTCAGTTTTTTACTTTGATTCCATCAAGAAGGCATTCAGATGTGTCACACATTTGCCATAAATTCAGAATGTTAGCACTCTTTTTGCTCATTAGATCACTGTAGTAAAGCTACTGCTCACCAGGGAAAACTGCTGCTGGTATTGGAAGTGCATGTTTCAGTCTGCATGTCAGAATTTTTTAATGAAATAGAAGAGGATTTGAGAAGTCACTCAAAATGTGCCCTAATTTTTCTTTCTGCAGCACTAATCATACTTTTTATGGAAAAATGAACCCCCTCATTTTGTTCCTTTTTAAATTAAATGTTTTAAGAGTTACCACTTTAATCCAAGCAAGATGGCTTCAGGTGTGCCATACGTTTATCATAAGTAGGACTGTTAGCGCTCTAGTAGTTCTTTGGAACACTCTGGGAAGCTGCAGTAGAACACAAAGGAATCAACTGACAGTCTCTGCCCTTGTTGGATGTACATGTTTTACTGAGAATGTCAGACTTCATTCTCACATGACTGATAAAGATAATGTGAATTTACAGAAAATAAGCTCTCAGTTTAGCCTATAGATCACCTTCCAAACCTCTGTGGTGAAAGCATGAGAAAATATTTTTCTCTCAATCATGATATCCCAGCAGAAGGCTTTTTCACATGGTGAAATCACCTTAGAACATACCACAATTCCTAAAATGAGTATGGTACCATCAACAAATGATTTATAATGTAACTAAAGTCTTAAAACCTTCTATTAACTGCAATGCTTTTTAATGAGGTGCTATCATGTATATTGGTCCCAAGATGGCTGCCAACACTTCTTGGATGAAGTGCTGACAGCCAATCAGATCTCAGGATGAGATGTGTGGTTAGGCTCCGCCCACATATATATATGCTTTTAAATGCTATTTTCTCAGGAAATACTGAACAGATTTACACCAGACCTGCAAAAGGCACTTCCTTGACCTTATGGCTACCTCTCTGCCAAATTTCAAGTAATTCTGTTCAGCCGTTCGGGCTGTAGCTGTGTCTAAAGGTCCTATGGAAAAATGCATGGGAAAAACGCGTTTTGGGACCCCCCTTTTTTCTCGGCCCCTGCTTGGCGAATCCCCCCGAGACTTTCAGGGTAGGAGCGGAGCGTAGCGCCCCACCTATTTTGAAAATTTCGCGAGGATTCGTCGACCGGCGCCAAAGTTATTCCAAATAGAATGTTGCGGATTTCCTATGGAAACAGGGTCCTAACTATAACTACCTACTGGCGACCGCCAGTAGGTAATATAATATATATATATATATATATATATAGTACACTTTATACTAGTATAGAACATAGGGATGGCTTACGAGCAGAAGAACACTATTTGAATAAGAGATTAATCCTTTGGGAGGATGTTGGTTAACATGATTAGCTGGTGCCTTAACAATATCTTTTTCCTGTTTGGTAAAGAAGTGTTCCAACAACTGAGTGGTGCTGGCATGGGAGCCTGCTTCTCCTCCAGCTATGCGTGTTTACACGTGGGCTGGTGGGACGAGCCGGTTGATCACCATAATGTTTGGGAGAACCATGTGGTGAGCTGGTAGTGATACATCGATGATGTGCTTATTATCTGGAAGGGAACCAAGGAGAGTGCCAAGGTGTTTGTGGAACATATCAAGGCCAACACATTGAATTTGGAATTTTCTAATTGTGTAGATACAAAGACCATCAATTTTTTGGATGTGCAAATATATGTGAATACCAACCAATCAGAGTCTAGACTGCACAGAAAAAGCACCGCAGGTAATTCCATCTTGCATGCATCCAGCTTCCATCCAAAATGCCTAATAAGTAGCATTCCTTATGGGGAATCTGTGAGACTACGTAAAATTGGTAGTTCGGAAATTGATTTGTACACTAACCAACAAGACGCGACAACTTAATTCCATAAATGAGGATAGGATGCTAGCATCATTAAACAGCCCATCATAAAGCGAATGAGAGAACCAGGGAATCCATTCTTTTTCTAACTCCCAGTGATATTGACAGCAAACAAAGGATTGTGCCCTTGGGCCGCAATGAAGTTAATCACATCGGACTTATCACCAAGTTTAGCCAACAGGAAAGGAGGATTAGGTCCATTTTCAATACTCAATGGCCCATAGTGTTAAAAGATGTCACTTTGGGCCAATGCCTTCCTGAGAAACCAACTTTGAATTTTTGGCGAGCCCCCTCCATGAGAAGTGCACTGGTAATGAGTAGCCCTGAAATAGTCAGTAAGATGGTTTCTTTAAATGCTGTTCCTGTAGGGTGTGTCCTTTTGGGGTCAATACTTTCAACTATATGTCAGCGTTCAGTTTGAAACCAATTGATCTAAAGGGACACCATATTTGTAAAACAGACTTTGCAGTGTATGTACTTGTAGCCTACGGTATGTAGGTAGTACGAAGCTGCAAGTACATGTAGGAATTTTACAACATCTAGGGGCTACAGTAAACCCGGACCCAACATACCAGTAGCAAACCGTTTCAAACAACAATCTACATAATCTGACATATTTGGTTACAGGTGCAGTACCAGCTTTAAAGAGAGGTGGCAATAGAGAACAAATGTTACAACAGTTGGAGTCCAGATTCATTTTGGATCTGGAGTCCAAAATATCTAATGGGCTGAATACTAGTTAAGACCTCCACAACTTTTTATAACTAGTCATCACCATGTTTAAGTAATATCGGTTTTATAACAGCACTATTATAGCTATAATTTTTAACATCATGTTCCCTATAGAGTGGTATGATATCGACCCACTCCTACTGAAACTGTATTAATATGGGGTTTTTGCAATAGAAGTATGTACTTTGAAATATACATAATTAATTTATCTAGATAACATTTAGAATTGAACATATCAGCTGAGACTTAATTCTCTTGTATTTAGCACTTTATCACACTAAGCACTTTTTTAGGCACTATGCACTTTATACAATTAGCACTTTAGCAAACACTCTCCTGAGAGGCAACCATTTTGGACACAATTGATGTGCCATGTATCGCTAATTGCCAGGCATTCCCTTACTACTATATATTGCTATGATATATCTGGTGTGAGTCAGAGTTTTTTAACACACATTTATTAATGATGTTTTATTATCATTTATTATTGTTTATTGATGTGTGAATTTTCTCCTTCATAAGAATGAATTTATACCAGTATTTGTGATCAATGAGCAGAGATGGGCATTTAAACAAAAGCTCTGGCAGTCTTTCTTTTACATCGGGCAGTAATATGTAGTTACGATAGTCTGTTGTTGGTTGCTATCAAATGAAATTGCCTTGCTTAACCATATGATAAAGGTTTAAATGTGGGTAAAATGCTGCAGCACAGCTATGTGATCAAGGCCATCTTGTAGTGGCCGAAACCTATCATGCACATTTGGAAGCAGTAGCAAGACTAAATTATTTGTACTTTGATGTCTGGAGTCCATGCCCGCTTCTATAGAAGTTTCACATTTGGGGATCGCTTTTGTGTATATATATATATATATATATATATATATACACACAAAAAATGTCTCCTAAGGGGAGCCACCAACCCTACAGGGCAGCCTCAGCAAACAGCTGGAATGGAGCGGCCCGCCAATATGCAATCCACACAAGAAAGAATGCTGAAGCACAGCTCTCCACGAGAAGCTTTTATTCCTTCTCAAAGCGGCAACATGTTAATTACCTCTGACGCGTTTCGGCTGATAAGCCTTAATCATAGAGCACCAATGATTGCTATGCATAGTCCACAGCTGTTTCATCATGGATCTTTCACACATCTTCGTCTTAGGATATATATATCAAATCACTTGGCCAGAAAGATGTGGCATATGCCATGAATAGATTTTTACATTTTTTGGTAGGTTGAGACTGAAATCAGGAAAGAATAATGGAATGATGTACTTGTAGGAGGTGACTGAGTGGGTACTGGGAAACCCACCTTGTTTTTATTTTGTAATGCATTGAATACTTTGTAATGCTGCATTCATTGAAGCAGAAGAACATTGCATAGCCAACACTGCAGTGCCGAATTGAACCATGTTACAGTTAGGTTATGGGTAGCGAAGTGCCTTGGGCAGGTCGGTGATGAATGATGATGGGTGGGATATTTGCCTCGCTTAACAATTACAGTATGCCTAATTTGTCAATAAGCATGTAATGTGACTTACCACCACACCAATCCCTGCCCCTCCAACATCCTCCTGGGCATCCAACATCACACTGGCACTGGTGGTCTGTGCAGCAAGAAATAAAATTGCACCTATTGGATACCAGATTCGCCTCCTAAGAAATTATTATTATTTGTGAACAAAGATCAACAGCAATACCTCACTACAGTTTGGTTAACATTCTTCTATTGAAACTATCCCTTTGGGAGGTTTGTTGGTTGACATGTTAGAAAAGCCAGGTAGGCAAGCCAACCAATGGAGGGACACAGCTATGATGACTCTGAGTCATTGAAGCTCAATCAAGGGAGTGGAATAGTCAATGAAGGACATATGGTCTTGGTTGGCAAATGTAATGGGAACTCATACTTTCCTGCCATGCTGCACTGTCATGTAAACGGCTGGTATATTGTATAAAGGAATGATATCACAACATTGGGGGGTTCATAGCCATGGCCACTTTCTCGTTTTGACTGTTTGAGCATGAGCAAGAAAGCTTTTTCAACAAACATATGTTGTGAATACTAGCTTACTTGGGTCTGCAATCATCACAGGACCAAAAGTATGTTCTCTTAATCTTACAGTACCACAGGATATATATGGGGAGAGGGAAGGCTTACTAAAAAAGCAGAAGAAAGCTACAGACAGGAGGAAGTCAGCTACAGAAATATTAATTAAGAAAAAAAGGATAATGAAGGCTTAACAAGAATTCAACAAACATTAGATAGAGGAGTTAAAAAAAAGACAGTATAAAAAAATAACCATGGCACAATTATTCTAATAGTGATGAGAGGTAAAAGATAGGGAAATAATAATAACATGACTTACTGGCGCCAGTATAACTATCAGCTGTGGCGCTGGTGGTGATAGTTTCTGTCATGTCTAGGAAGCAGTAGCATGGGTGAGGCTTTGTTTTTCCACTCTCCCTGGCCTCTTTCTATGCTGGTTGCCTTGCCGCTTTCACTGTGGTTGTGGGAGGGTAGTTCACGGAAGCACGGCGGCTTGCACAGCATTTAATCCAAGCGCCAGTGCTTCCGTATTTGGTTTTGTTTCCAGTCTTCAGCCCCCGGAGGATGCACTGACATTTTCCCATCGAGACATCGAGACTGGAGTTTTGGTTCTTTATCCTCATCTTGGAATTGTTTCACGGACATCATATTGGTGCTTTCCTGTCCTGGACTTCCCTGAGTGCAAAGTGCTTTTGGCAACAGTTTGAAAAGTGAGGACCTGTCCAGCGGGTTCCTTGAGGCATTTAATTGCGTTGTTACCCGAAATCGGGTCTTCTATGGCTACCTGAGTGGCTTCCTGGGGTTATCCATGCCCCCTCTCCCCTTTTGTGTTCGTTTATCCATAGAAGGGATCCCTTGTATTTGGGGATATTCCTGTCACAGGTTTTTTCCCAAATTGGGTTCTTCCCGAGAAGTTGGTGCAGGAATAGAACTACTATTTAATTCCCGGATTTTTAGTCCTTGATATATTCTGTACTACAGAATTTATGGAGAATTGTTAATCTGCGAGGACACCTTGATATTGATGGGGTAAGCCGTTTGTTTGGGAAAACCCCGTGGAGGGATGGGTGGTAATATGTTCTTTTTCTCATACTATTAACATTTCATTCGTGTTTCTCTTTCTTTCTTTGCGGCAGTGCCAGTGTTTATCTGGAGTTTTGACCCAGCCAGGTTGAGGAGAGTAGACTGATGGTCCATTGCTGTGGGTCTTTGTTTTCCCTTTTATTTTTCCTCCCTTCTCCCAAAGTATCCCTTCACTCCTGTCTGTGATTCGTATAGGGCTGGAGTGTCAGATGCATGGGTAGAGGATTGGGTTGCTCTTCGCTCCTGCAGTGTTTGGTTATTGAGCATGACTGTGGGGGGACAGGAAAGTTTCAACCGCAGTGGCACTGGTGTCCTGTTGCCCTTGGGTACTGATGTAAGAAATAAAGAAGATAAAACAATAGATCAGTGGTATAGTTTAACTGCCCAAAACTATTTTGACTGGCAGGCACAGTGGCATTGTATGTTTCTAAATCAGATCATCTATTGCCCTATTCCTAATTTCATAAACCGTTGCCTAATTCCTCATTTCGTAAACCTAAACTACTTTTTCAACTACTAATGCATTTCAGTGAATGATGTTTGCTTCTATACCCCCTTTGATGTGCCAACTCAAACTCGGTCTTCAATGCTTACTACACATCACTGGGAGGTTGGGACTGTATGAGCTACATAAAGAAAGGCACAGAGAATGCTAACTCCATGATATACTACTTTCAGTGTCTTAGTGACAGAACAGAGGAGTCTTCATCACTTCTTAAGTAATCAGCCCAAGAGACCGTCTACTAGTACGCGTAGGTAGCGATGAGGACCTGGCTAGCTCAAGCTGGATCAGAAGTTATTTGTGAAGAAAAGGAACCTCTTATCTGACCTATCTTATTTATGCAGTATTAATCACTTGTATTTAACAAAAACCCCCAGAAAAACAAAATTACTTCAAAAACATTTTCATTCTTTTTATTATTTTCTTTTTTTGTATTGAATTATAAGTGACAAAAACAATCGTGTATGTGCTATTGGCATATAATTTACACGTACATCATACATTACTACAAAAACAGTGTTTCCACATTAATTGAATTTCATAAATACGTATAAATTTAGAAAACGACACAGTTTAAGAAAGAACTTGTGGAGAAGAACCCCCAAGGAAGAAAAATATATATAAAACCGTCACATCAACATTCTCACCAAGCAGTCACTCTTTCATACCAGCAGACATTCCACATTGAATAAGGAGAATTTTTTTTTAATTTTTCATAAAAACACAACCATAAACCTGCTCTGATAAGGGATCCTACTTAGGTTTTGATTCAAAGGAAAAAAATTGTTTTATATACAATTAGTTCCTGCTAAGTCCTGAGATACTGGAATCAGGGCATGGATCTCCCAGATGTATGGTTGGTACTCCCGGTCTACGTACGTTTCGGAGACTGTGTATAAATTTAACGTCTCCTTCTTCAGGACCAGTATGTTATTAGAAGTATCTTTGTCGTCTGAGCGGCGAAAGAATAGGGGTTCTCTCTGCGTGGAATAGCAAAGACAATATTTCAGAATCTTGTAAAATTCCTGGGGAGGAATAATTTTTAGAAAAGGACTTGGACTTTATATCTTGGCTAAACTTAAATGACAACAATTTGAAATTCACTGGTAAATATTCCGCTGACAAAGTAGAATTTCTAGACATATAGATCATAGGCAATTACGGGCATCTAGAAGTCAGTCTGTTTAGAAAACCAACAGCTAAAAACACTATTCTAGAACATACAAGTTACCATCCACCATGCCAAAAAAACTCCATCCCCTTTGGGGAGTTTTTAAGAATCAGGAGAAACTGTACCAACATCGCAGATTTTATGACACATGCTAAATTACTTCAGGAACGCCTCCTTCTCAGAGGCTATCCTAGAAGACTGATACGACAGTCACTTAAACGGGCTAAATACTATAACAGAGATGCCCTCATTAGCAAAGAACCCAAAGAGAAACAGGATAAACTTGTATGTGTGGTGGATCACTCCAATATCAACTACAAAATCAAACAGATTTTGGACAAAAATTGGAAAATCCAATGAAGATACTGACCCCATACATAAACCAATAGTGGCTTTTAGAAGGAATCCCAATCTAAAAGATAAACTTGTGCATAGTAGATTCGATCCACAAAATAAGACCAGACAAAGCACCATGGATGGTAGACCACTACCTTTAGGAAACCACAGATGTGGCAACTGCCATGCATGTGAACACGCTATAGTTTCACAGATTTGGACATATGGTGAAAAATCAGGCAAATTACAACAAATGACCAACTGCAGAAGTTCTAATGTCATTTACCTGCTACTATGCCCATGTGGCCTCGGCTACATAGGGGAAACATCTAGAGAATTTCGGTTGAGATTCTCGGAACATAAATCAGCCGTAAGAACTAGTAAACAACGAGCACCTTTGGTCAACCATTATCTTGACTATAAACACAAGGAAACAGAAATACAATGGCTTATCTTAGAGAAGGTTAAGACAACACCAGGCAAGGACCCAGCAAAAACTAGAAAACAACGTGAAACATTTTGGATTTTTCACTTGGACACTGTACGCAAAGGCCTCAATGAGGAAATCATTTGGCTAGTCACAGAATAACCTATACATACCGTCCCCCACTTTTAGACCTTTGTAACCCTGTGACCAACCTTTCTCTCCTGATTGACATTGGTTGGCTTCTATCTTTATTTTTACTTTTATTTTCATTTTTCAACTTATCAAATCTTTATTAAAACTAAGTTAGAGCATCACTGACATCTTACAATGCCGGGTTTGCTCTATATAATAAAGATAATTGGTCAGAAATAATGACAACACACTTTTGTCTCCTCATACCAATACTGACTCCAGGCTATTTTTGCGATAGGCTTGGCACACAAACCTTAATCTAATGTTGTTTGGAGTACTGCATTTTGCAGACAAGATACGCTACCTTGCTTGCATTGTTGTCCCTTTGAGACCATCTAAGACCATCCTAAGATGGCGTCTATTAAAGCTTCTATTGACCGTCTTTCCTGTGTAAATGTATCCGTCTTACAGCGCCCTGCACCATAACAGATATGAGCATATATTGTAACCTCCACATGCCGGAGGTTAACTCTGATCTATTTTCTAAAGTACCCTGCAATAAGGACCAGCAATATATTCATATGTCCCAGACCTTAATGCGTGAGGTTTGTATGCACTACCGCTAATAATAATCTCATTAATACATTTCTTTTTAATCATTATTGTGGCTAGTGTCATCAGTCCGAATAATTAATCGTCTTTTTCTAATTTGAAGCATGAAGCTCCTTGGTAGCATCACATTGTCTTACATCCTGAAGACCGCTATACTTTTTTATTGGTTTGTACACCACCCAAAGATGGCGACCGCTGTTATGCTCTCTCCCCATGACGGCTGTTTAGCGCTATAGGACTTTCACGTAGAAACATGTGACCCCGGTTTTTTCCATAAAAACGGAAGGTCATCCGTTAACTTCGCTTTTTCGACCCAGCGGTATTGAAAGCGGGAAACGCAGCATACTATGCGGAAAGGTAAGCGGAAGCTCCTGTGAGTTTATTTATTTGTAAAGAAAGAACACCAAAATATCTAGGCACCGCATCTAAAATAACTTGTTCACGAAGAACGTATATTGCGGTACATATTTTTCTCAAGTTAACTATCATGGGTTTTTGTATATAATACATAGACCATGTTTGTATCTCTCAGAAGAGGTTGTACAATGACGTGTCTATCTGGGTCCCCAACCTGCTCACCACGTAACGAACATACGCTATGTACACAGCGCTCGTTAGCAATGTACACACTTAATAAGCACAATAGAAAGGCTAATTTTATATAAAAAGAAAATTCAGACGCGCGGTCGTATGAGCTTATATGAATTCAGAATTTACTGGATGTGCTAATATAACACTGCGGGCAATGATACGCTAATGTCACCTCATGTCCTTTTTGTGACAATTACCCCAGCCACCGTAATTATTCCAACCACCATTAACTAATGTTTCCTATTTGATAAATATAGAAACCCAACTAGATTTAAACGGCAAAAATCTCTTTTTGACTTTTCTCCCTTTCAGATTGTACTTCTGAATTCAAGACGCTTCTCAATGTGATTAAATCAAAGGGACAGATACGCAGCGTAACTTTTTTTGAGGATTTCTGTATCTAAATGACTTGGGTAAGAACCAACAGGCAGTTTTAACCCTAAAACCCACACTGCTGAACGATCATTATGTCATTTCTCTTCATTCCTGATAAACATATACTTTCATCTGTTTGCCTTTAGATGGATTTGACACACACACTGTAAACAGTGTGATCAACCGCTTTCGTTGTGTCTTTGAAAAATAGATTATATGAATTGCTTATGGCCTAATACACCGGGGCACGCAACTCCTTATGCCAGTTCATTCTAAAGAAGGTGAGATCACCGTAACTCTATATATCTTGAAGTAAATAACCCATAACGACCTTTCTCGTATAGGTTACACTTCTTTTTAAACTTTTTCGCTTAACAGAGCCAAATCTCTGGAAAATCTTTGTGATAACCGCACCAGCTGAAATACGGATGAGGTGTCGGGAAACCAGAGGCCACGCCATAAATACACGTAGGCGAACACTATACTAACACTTTTTCTCTCCTCTTTAGTGTGCGTAACACCTAGAAAATGTATGGATGTTTTGACTTTCTCTGTAGCACCCTCTTACCGTTTTCGAAGCACTTCCTTCTGGGTTATTCAAATCTTGGGTACTATTCCCCCTTCTTCTGGTTTGTAATGATGGTTAAAACGATAAAATGATGCTGCCAAATTTGTTTTCCTGCTGCAGTGACTCTAACTAAGCTAGAGCACCCACTTATAAGTCCTTTTCTAAAAATTATTCCTCCCCAGGAATTTTACAAGATTCTGAAATATTGTCTTTGCTATTCCACGCAGAGAGAACCCCTATTCTTTCGCCGCTCAGACGACAAAGATACTTCTAATAACATACTGGTCCTGAAGAAGGAGACGTTAAATTTATACACAGTCTCCGAAACGTACGTAGACTGGGAGTACCAACCATACATCTGGGAGATCCATGCACTGATTCCAGTATCTCAGGACTTAGCAGGAACTAATTGTATATAAAAACATCTTTTTCCTTTGAATCAAAACCTAAGTAGGATCCCTTATCAGAGCAGGTTTATGGTTGTGTTTTTATGAAAAAAAAAAAAAATTTCTCCTTATTCAATGTGGAATGTCTGCTGGTATGAAAGAGTGACTGCTTGGTGAGAATGTTGATGTGACGGTTTTATATATATTTTTCTTCCTTGGGGGTTCTTCTCCACAAGTTCTTTCTTAAACTGTGTCGTTTTCTAAATTTATACGTATTTATGAAATTCAATTAATGTGGAAACACTGTTTTTGTAGTAATGTATGATGTACGTGTAAATTATATGCCAATAGCACATACATGATTGTTTTTGTCACTTATAATTCAATACAAAAATAGAAAATAATAAAAAGAATGAAAATGTTTTTGAAGTAATTTTGTTTTTCTGGGGGGTTTTGTTAAATACAAGTGATTAATACTGCATAAATAAGATAGGTCAGATAAGAGGTTCCTTTTCTTCATTTGTCTTTCTCCCCTCCTCTTGGACCTAAAAGTACTTAGGGGAAACCTTCTACACTTATATCAGAAGTTATTTGTAACATAAACTTAACTTAGTGCTGTGTGTGAGCAGCATGCTATTTGAAAGAATAAATTAGCATTTTTAGAAAACAAGAAAGAATTACTCACTAAGCCCCTTACCCTAAACACGTGGCAGGTCTAGTAGGTCCTGTTCATGATTTATTAGGTCCACCCAGTGGTGCTTAAGCTGCTGTGCGGTGCGCTGCACCTCTGTGCTATGGTGCACGAAACGGTGCGCTCTACCTCACAGCAGCTGATGCTTCTGCTTGGTGTACCTTGTCCCAGGCCTATTGCGACTGCCAGCATGGAAGGGAAGTGGAGCAGCACAAAAAAAACAAGTGCATCCCACACCACCTCTGTTAAAATGCGGTTGAGCTGCACCCCTGAGCGCCGCTGGTGACCATAAGGTGTGCAACTCAAAGTTGCCACCGCACTGACACCACCGCTTGCTGCCTCGTCTGCCAGGGCACCAGATGAAAACAAAAAGTAGGACAAAAGCAGAGCAGAAAGAAAGAACTAAAGGAAGTGGAACACAAGGATGAAAGGGAAAACAAAAAAAGTATAAAACGTCATGAAAAAGTGAAAAAAAGACAAAAACATAAAATATACACACAGAATGACACACACTGAAAAAAAAAATGTAAATGAGGGGTGGATGAGTAGGATGGGGGAGGATTGGCACAGATGAAAATAGATTGAGAAAAAAAACAGAATCCTACACAGAACAGCAGAGAAAGCGCGTAAATATGTGGAACACGCTACTGGCCTGATAAAGCAGTGCGAATGGGCAGACAAGCATTCTTCCATCTGTTCTCAGAGAGCCACGGAATCTAGCTGAGTCTTTTTGGAACCCTGCTGTTAGACCTAGCCCTTTTGACAGGTTTATCCCCAAACATTTTGCCTTTTGCCTCCTATTTTTCTGACCCTGTTTTTGTTGGCTATAGAATTCTGGGCACTTTACCACTGCAGACCAGTGCTAAATTGCATACGCGCGCTGTATAAATTGTGACAATGATTGGTTATCCATGATTGGCATATTTGATTTACTAGTAAGTCCCTAGTAAAGTGCACGGTGTGTGCCGGGGCCTGTAAATCAAATGCTACTAGTGGGCTTGCAACACTGGTTGTGCCACCAACATGAGTGGTCCTGTAAATGTATCTCAGACCTACCACTCTAGTGTCTGCATGCGCACTTGTGTACTGCCATATTGTCCTGGCAAGTGCACCCACTTGCCAGGCCCAAACGTTCCCTTTTCTTACATGTCTGGCACTCCTAAGGTAGGCCCAAGGTACCCCCATGGACAGGGTACAGTGTTTGTAAAAGGTTGTACTAGTGTGTGTGACATGTCCTGACAGTGAAATACTGTGTAATTCGTTTTTCACTGTTGAAAGGCCATCTGTCCCATAGGCTTATCATTGGAGTTGCACTGTAACATTTTTACATCTGTAACTTGCAATAGGGATAAGATAGGAAAATGAAGTTTTGACTCTGAACTCAGAATTTATTAACACACCTTTTGGTGAAGGTGGTTTTTAAATCCTGTATTTGAAAATGCCACTTTTAGAAAGTGGGCATCTTCTTACTTTACCATTCTATGTTCCTCTGGGTGTTGTTTACTCTGGACAGTCACTGGGGGGTTGAGGTGTGCCCTGCCTTGCCTAGGAGACTCATTGCAGGTCTATATAGGCCTGGTCTGCATTTAGAGTAGTAGGAGGAGTTGTGATTACACCTGAATATGCTGTGTCTCCTTTTGCACAATGCTGTGTCCACCCCTTGTGGTCATGCTGCACCAGTGAGGGCAGAACTGGTCTGGAAGGGTTCAGAGACCCTTGCCACAAAGAGGACAAAGACATTTTGGGGTATAAGTATTATACCTAAAACTCCAAGACTTTAGATTACTTCCAGGAACATGAGTACCCTGCCAAAAAGAAGAAGAGCTGGAGTGCTGTAAGGAGGAGTACTGCCCCTTTGCTGTGTGCTGTGTGGGGTTGGCCTGCCGTTGCTGCTTCTGTCTATGGTGGAGGAAAAGGAATGACTATTTTTATCCTGCTGTGCTGTTTCCTGCTTGGGAAGGACTCTCCAAGGGCTTGTGGGTGCTGGCCTTCTGTTAGAAGTCTCAGGGATACAAAAGACTTCAAGGAAAAAAGATCCCTGTGGGGTCTAAGAATCACCTGCTGGTGAGGGAGCTGGCAGACTGAATGAGTAGCGCTGCCCAGGGTGTGTAGGGCAGGTCAGCCTGCAGTGGCTGCCCGTAACTAGAGCAGGGAAAGGACAAGTCCGTCCTAACACTCCTTTTTATTTCCAAGTTAGTGCATGTTGAGCGCGGTATTTCTTTATCTTAAAAGTAAAAGCACATAGGGAGCGCTGGCTGTGCTGCAGGAAGCACGTAAGGAGTGCTTTGACTCCGTTGTACAGCAGGGGCTCTGACAAATTGGCCTGTGCTGTCGAGGATTGCTGCAAAGAACCAAGAAGGGCAGGCACCACCGCTCCGTGGAGTTTTCCCTGAGGCAGCGCAGAAGCGTCGGGGTCTGTCACTGCTCCAGGGAAGAACGCGAGGAAGGAGGGCTAAATCAGAAGAGCTGGCATGCATGAGACTCTGGCATTGCTGATTGACCTCTGTGGCAGCTGGTACTCATCTGGCAATGTTCCAGTGAGCCGATCACAGGAAGTGGAAGCGGCATCACCAGCAAGAAGCAGGCCTGGTGTGGGGAGAAGTGGTTTCCTCCTGACTTCGCCCAGCGGAGTATTGGGAGTGAGCAGAGTCCCAGTGGGACCAAAGTAGAGCCGGAGGGGAGAGGAGCCAGTACGGGACCGACGCAACTGCACTGAGGGACTGCAGCCATCCCCGCAACCAGGAAGTACTGGCAGACCTCAAGGTGAGGTCTGCCATCAGAGCGGGAGGTGGGAGAAGGCCGCTCTGCATACGGCATAAGACAACTGAGAGACCTGTGATGGCTCAGGGCTGGGGAACGCCCCGGGAACCGGGTGAGGGTCCCGCCTCCACCTCCTTGCTGGAGCTGCACGTCGCTTCACCGCCTGAGAGCGGGCAGTGGTGCTTTCATTCTTGGGGCACTGTTATTGTGGGCAGCTGCACTCAGTTCATGTAGGTATGCAGGGAGGACCAGGTAAGGTCTCTCTGCCAACGGGGGCATCTTTGTTCTTGGAAAATGCCCGGATTGCCCCTAAAATGGGTGCAAATGGTCCTGCACCCCCCCTTATCTGACACCGGGGGGTAACAGTACTGTAGTTTTGATGATGTAGCCATTCTTTCTCTCTATTATTGATCATGTTAGTATGGGCTAATGTAATGGTTTCATACAGGGCAAACTGATTTGTGGTTTATGTAACGTCATGACAAGTGTTTGTTGGCACAGTGATATATTTGATGACACCTGCCCTAGGGGCAGTGATTAATGTGATCTGTGGTCTAAATGTCTTACATGCACTTTTGATGACAAGCTCCTAGTGGCGCAGTGAATATGTGATGTATGGTCTAATGTGTTTTTATGTACAGTAAAAGGATATTTTTTATATAACCTTGTGTGGAGTTTCTATTTGTGGTGTGTCTAGTGTGTCACTGGGGTGTGTGAGTGTGTTGCACAAACGCTTTACAACATTGCCTCTGGGATAACCTTGACTTTTCTACCAAGCTACCAAGGGGGTGTGCAGGGATTATCTTGGGTGTGTAACTCCCTTACCATGAGCAGAGTGGTGGGTTCTGCCTGGCTTAGGTGTATACTCTAGCCAACCAGAAACCCCATTTCTAACATCCGTGGAATTACGTGGAGCAAAACTCCACAAGTTCCACCCAGGCCCATTCAGTCCATTACATCTTCGAATTAAAGATTCAAATTCTCTACTGCCAGTATAATCTGCTCATAACATGTCAGCCTAAAGTTTGTCATATACTGAGTTCTTATACTCATCAAAAGCATTACAACTGAATGAGGCACATGGACAATTAAGGTATGGCCAATGACAATTCCTTCACTTTGTTCTGTTGCCCGACAAACTGCTGCAACTGATTTCAAACAACCTAAAAGTGCACATCTATCTTTTTCACAACAGAACAAATTAAACATCATATTGCAGCCAGGCATCCTAAGTGTGGGCACATGACAAACCTTCTTTCCAATTTTTGAATGCTTCAATGAAATCATTGTCAATAGTCCTGGATTTTAGATATTGCCACATGTCAATCTCACCAAATGACTTGCTACCAGGGAAAACTTTGGAATCCACTGAAGACAGTACCTCCAATTGGGTGAACGGTTGGCCTAATTTCGGAATTGCTGAAATGTGTTCTTTTGAGACTTTTTCTACACCTTTTTCAATATGCTGTCCAAGATAAATGACTTCTTTTTTACAATAATGTAATTTCGATGGGGAGACTTTATTCCCATGTTTAATTAAATGGTTTAACACAGCACTTGTATGCTGCTTAAAGTCTTCTTTAGTCCTAGATGCGACCAGTAGATCATTAATATATTGCACCAGAACTGCAGGAATATTGAAGGACTTTCAGTATACCCTTGAATAGCCTACACCAAATGAGTACTATATTAAACAATGTAAATGTGAAGAGGAATTGTGACTATTCGCAAAGGGGTATCTAGAAGAAAACCTGGCATATGTCAATGACTCAATGACTGTAAATCATTTTGCTTCTAAAGCAATCTGAAATAGGATCACTGCAAAATTCAGTACCACTGGACACGGAACAACAATTATAGTTACTTTCTGGAGATCTTGAATGATTTGGCTTTTTAATTCCCATCATTGGAGAATTGCAAAGACAATGAAGCACTTCTCATAGAATTACTCACTTGAGCACTATCCCGTGTGCAGTAAATTGCCCAGTTCATCTTCAAAGCTAATCCCTTCCAAGAAGATTTACAGAATTTGAACCACTCAATATGAACTGATTTTTATTCTTTAACTGACCAATTTTAACTGGGGCATCTGCTGTAACACTCCTTTCATTCCATTTTGTACAAAATTCGTATTTGAACCCATTTGATTCAGGTTCTCTTTTTCTAAAAGCTTAGTCTGAACAATCATCAGCTTCTGTTTAAGTCACTTCTGTTTTGCCTCAAAATAATGACTACTATTTTTTGCCAACATCAGAATCTCATCTATGCTTTTTGTCTGGCAACACAGTTCACTCTGTTGGACATGATTACTAATCTCTGGCCTCAACCTATTCATGAATGCAGAGACAAATCCTCAAGCACCATCTTTCTCAGGCTTTTCAAATCTGCTGTTCTTTTTTAAGCATGCATCAATCTCTTACAGTAAGAATGCACTGACTCCTTCAGCTCATGCGTAGTTCTCAAAATCTTATGCCAATTTTTATTTTTATCAGGAATGCATTTCTTAAAATGTTCAATTACAGCCTAATAGTTGTCTACTATCTCTGCAGCTGCTGCATTATAAGAACCTAGCCTAGTTCGGTTCTTATGATAGCAACCAAACTACACGTAAACATTCCAGCCACAAGGCTCCAGGAACCACAATCCCAAATAACAAATTTAAATCAGTCCATAACATTGGATAAATGTGCGTCAACTTATGTATCTCATCATACCACTTCACTGTGTGTTCGTGCAATCTCAGAAAAATATGCAAGAATGCATACAAATAAGCCCTTGTCCATGGCACGTGTGCGAATTTTCCACCATGAACCACTCTCCAAGGAAACTCTAAAACTGAGCCTGTTCCTACTTCAGTATTGCAAGCAACATTCCTCACCTTTCCCTCAGCCCTCGTACCTTGCTGTACCTTTCTTCTACCAATATCAATATTTCTTCAAATCACTCCAGTCTCTTGTTTTTTCAATTTAATCTTTAATGTGTGGTCTGAAGGTAATCAAGCCCATTTCTTTAATTTCATCACATGTCAAAACCATTGTATTATCTCACTTGACATTTTTCATTTTGCTTATGTCAATTTCCAATTCATCAGCTAATTCTTCCACTGTATTATGGGTTTAAGTGGCACATCTAGAAGCCCCTTTTATCAAATATCTCAATTCATCAGCCTTATAAGTCAAAAGGCTGTCCCAACCCACATTGCCCTGCATCATTTTTCCAAATTAAATTTTCAAAATGCCAGTACTAAGCTCTTTAGGTGGTGGCTCAATTATCATCAGACCAATTTCGTGTCTGCATCTCTGTTTGTACTTCCCTACTAAGAATTACTGGTGTCCCTACCGCCTTCATAGGTGCACTTGCTAGAGCTTAAGTAGGTGTCTGCACTACAGTACCATCTCCATCAGCTCCTGTTTAACGTCCTGTAGCTGAATATGTTGTCTCTGTTGGCCTGTCCATGTATGGTGGTGGTCTGGAATTCAAAAGCTAATACATACATTTCTGATATCGTCTGTCTCCTCATCCTTCTAATTTTGTTGCTTCTTTTTGTTTTCACTTTGCTCTCCTTCTTCCGAGACAATTGGAGGGAATGCCTTTACTAATTGGATTATATCCTTCCTCCAGCACTTTTCCATCAATCTAATTTATTCTCAAGCCATTGTCCTTCAAAGCATTACTCCTCTCCTTTTCAGTAGTCATACGATCCCACTTATTCAACACATCAAAAGGTGTTGGCCCTGGCATTGGTTTCATTTCATACATAATTTGCCCCCAAAATATAATTTCCTATTATTGAAAGTACCCTTTAAAGGAAATTGTGAAAACTCATCATGAGGCGTGGTTTTCTTTCCAGTCAGAGATATACAAGCATGTGTAATACGAGTAGTGTCTTGCGATATTTTAGGACAGAACACTTTTGACTCTAGCAAATTCTGTAGAGCTCTTGCATAGGTGTGGGAGCCCAATGCATGAACGTTTTTTTCAGAATGTTCAGTTTGCAGTTACACGCAGCAGAATAAAGAAGTATAAGACTAAGTTCTGTGTGTGGCACAGTCATTGGTGTGGACCCAGGCTGGGAAGATGCTAGAAATGCCAACAAGATAGGGGATAAGTAACTTGAAGAACGACCGTGCCCTCCCAGAGAGTCAAGGCACCACTCCAGACGCTGTAAAGCAAGTGAAGACAACAGAAGCATTGCAAAGAATCTACATGTTGATGGTTGAGAACCTGCTGTTAAAGCCATACATAAAAATACTGTGCTGCCATAAAATTGTACATTATACGGAGTGTTAACGCTGACATTTTTGGCGGTTCCTCAGCGAAGGGGTCTTCCCAGGACATACCATAAAAACTTGTTTTTAAGGGATTCTGGCCCGAAGTCTTTATCTGCTGTGCAGAGTGCATTAAACATCACTCTCTGTTTTATAGGGAGCAAATGCAGCTCGTCCAGGGCCGTAGCATCTCGGTCAAGTTTTTTATATTTTTGAGCAGCTGCATTCTGAACTCTCTGAAATTTCTTGAGAGAGCCTTGCTACATTCCCTAATTCAGGGCATTGCAGTAGTCTAGTCTTGATAGGACCAGAGAAAATACCGCATTATTTTGAAAATCTTTAGGGGTGAAGAGCAAGATTTTCCTGAGGATTTTCAATTGGTGAAAATAGATATATGAAAGTTTATTTGATTGTTCTATAATCAAGATTTTAGAATCAAAACATATTCTGAGATTTCTCACTTTAGGAACTGGAATTGGGAGAGGTCTCAGCATCTGAGGCCACCAAGTATCACACCAAAAGGAGGTACCCCTCCCAAAGAGAAGTACTTTATTTTTTTACAAATTCAGCTTGAGACTGTGGTTGCTCATCTATCTAGCCAATGCTTGCATACAACTATTTAAACATTGTGCCACTTCCTCAATATTGCTCGTGATGGACACCACAATTTGTGTGTCAGCAGCAGAAGGTGGTTGAAAAGCTGAAAGATCTAATGAGCTTGGCAAGGGGGCCAAATAGATATTAAATAAGGTGGGACTGAGTGATGACCCTTGTGGTATGCTTCTTGGCAAGAACCAAGGAGTGGAAACAAAATCTCCTAACTTGACTGTTTGCTCACAATCTAAAAGGAAAGAGTGCAAGAGATCATTTCCTAGCTCTGTTAGCCTTTGCATCAGTACGGAAAGGCTCACAGTGCCAAAAGCCGCAGAAAGGTCCCATAGGACCACAGCGCTTTGCCTCTATTATCCATGATATCCCTGATTACTTCTATGACCACTATGTGTGCCGATTCAGTACTGTGCACCTTTCTGAAGCTGAATTGAGCTCCATCCAAAATCTGGATTTGGTTGTGATATTCGGATAGAGTGATATTGGTGTGTTTTTCTAACATTTTTGCAGGGAGGGGAAGACGTAATGTGGGGCAATAGTTATTTTCCTATTGAGGATCCAAAGTGGGTTTTGTAAGTAGAGGCAAGATGGAGGCTTTCTTCCACTCAGTTGGAGAGGAGTTTGTGCGGATGATAAGGTTCAGTAGTGCAGTGAGATGGAGGGACACCACACTTGTAATCTCCTGGAGTATTTTGGGTGGGATGGCAGGGATCAGATGGGGCACCAGATTTAGTTTGTTTGACCAGGTCAAGTACTCTGTCAGTGGAAAGAGAAAGGAAATTAGGATGCGTATGGTGATTAAATTCCTCTGACATATTTACATTACAAGGGGTCCTAGTATTTGTGATAGTATTAAGGTCCATATAAGCAGACTCAACTTTGTTTTTGAAAAAGTTGCCAAGTTGTTGAAGAATTTTTGGCTCAATACTCAATAACATATTACTAGGAGATGGACAGGCAGATTCTTGAACCATTTTAAATAGCTCTTGGCTTGAGTTCTTTACTCTGTTAATCCTTTCTATGTAGAATATAGTTTTGTCCTCATTAATCTTGATTTTTATAAGCCTGAATTAGTTGTTTATATTTTACTTTCTCGTCACTGGAGTAATTGCACCTCCAGGCTCTCTCCTGCTGTCTACATTTTTTTTTCAATCCCATAAGGCTGTGTGAAAACCAGGATCAGCTAACAGATTAATCCATTCATTATAACCTGCAGCAGTCACATTAGAGTCACCATTTAGTAATGGTTGCAAGAAGTTTAAAATATTAATCATATCTTCCTTGTTGATTTTATTCCATGTTCGCACTGTCTTTGCCTGGCCTACATTTTTAGTGGCAAATTTCTCTGAGCTTGGATAGATGCCGAACCTAATTGCCATATGGTCTGACCATGTGAGGGACAAATAAAGTCATCATGGACAGTGGTACATCGATAAACATAATACCTGAAGAGAAATACAAATTATCTCCATTGCCACAACATACAACCTTAAAAACCAAACTGTACACCTGGGCTGCATTGACACCCATAACAAATCAAGGTTAATTTATTGCCACACTGAAACACAAGAAAACGAAGGTGCAAGCACCAATCTATTTGCTTTTCGGTACAGCGGTAAGTGCCTGTCTGCTAAGTTTTAGCACCGCTGCTGATATGGGACTGATTTCTGTGAAATACAATATGAATGCTCACCATGAAATAGTAAGTCAATGTCCTTATTTGTTTCATGGTTTGTGGGAAAGCTTCATACTATGAAAGTAAAGTTACATATTGAGTTTTGGAACAACACGGAAAGAGCATGATAAAACTCTCATCCAAGTATGTTGTATACTCACTGATGCAGGCCTGACTGAATGCAGATAATTGAGAGTTCCACAAAACAAAGTTGTATCTTTTCTGATGGGGGTATGACATGAGATCCTGCCAAAGTATAAGCACGGTGTTGTATACAGATCTAACGAGCAGGAACATGGAGAAAATGTTGAAATGGCACTCAACAAATTGAAGGAGGCGGGTTTTACAACAAAGGAGAGCAAGTGCAAATTGGGGGTGACATCAGTGGATTATTTGGGGCACATCATTTCGGAAGAAGGCATTAAACCTAAAATCGACTTGGTGGAAGCAGTCAGGAGAGCGTGCCCTCCCGCAAGTAGAGAAGATGTTCTGTCATTCTTGGGCTTGGCAGAATTTATGGCAAAGTATATAAAGAACTTCTCAATGCTATCTCAACCCTTAAGGGAACTGATAAAAAAAGATTCAACATTCACCTGGGGAAAAGAGCAGGAAGAAGCCTTCAAGTTGATAAAGGAGGCCATAATTACAGCCCCTTTCATAGGACATTTCGAGATTTCAAGGGAAACCTTGATAACCACGGATGCTAGTGGCAAAGGGGTTGGGGCAACTTTGGCTCAGAGAGTGGATAATAAAGTGCGGGTGGTAGCATTTGCATCCAGAACATTGACAAGTGCTGAAGCAAATTATTCAACGGTAGAGAAAGAAGCATTGGCAGTGTACTGGGCAATACCACATTTTAAGTTTTTTGTGTGGGGCGCACCATTTGAGGTGTGCACGGATCACAAACCCCTTCTGGCCATTTTCACAAAAAAAGATATGGAGAACATGACTCCCCGCATTGCAAAATGGGTGTTGGGGCTACAAGGTTACAACTACAAGATGGTGTATGTACCAGGACCGCAGAATAACGTGGCAGATTTTCTGTCACGAACTCCCATGGATACAGATTTAGGGAGTCAGGGGGAAAAGGAGGCAGTTCTGGAGATTTCAGTAAAAGCTGTGGCTAAAGAGCAATGGGACCTCCATATGGAACAAGATGGCATCATTAAGGGCGTAAAAAACTATGTAATTAAGGGGTGGCCATCTAAGTGTAAGGCTCTTCCTGAAGAAATACAACCCTTTTGGAATGTAAGAGATGAGTTGTCGGTGGAAGGGGATTTTCTTCTAAAGTCAGGAAAGTTAGTTCCCCCGGGGGGTCTCAAGAACCGCATTATGGATCTCTCACATGAGGGACATCTAGGCAAGAGTCTGTGCAAAGCGAGATTAAGAGCTGATTTTTGGTTTCCATGCATGGACAAATTGATGGACGAGAAAGTGAGTGAATGTGAGGCGTGCAGCATGAGTGACAAAAGCAAGGTTACCAGGCGTATTCCTCTGAGACCAGTAGAGGTACCGGAGGATCCTTGGCAAAAGCTGGGATTGGACATTGCTGGCCCCCTCCATGGATTAGGTCCACAGGAAAGGTATATGTTGGTCCTGATTGATTACTATTCAAACTGGATCACACATAAATTTGTGAACAAAATCAATACTAGGACGCTTATAGAGTTTTTGACAGAAGTATTTTCAACCGAGGGCATCCCGAGTAGTATCATCACAGATAATGGGGTACAGTTTGCATCAGAAGAAATGGAGGAATTTTTAGCAGACATGTCCATTACACACATACGTACGCCTTTGTATTGTCCAAAAGCCAATGGAAAGGTGGAGAGAGCAAATAGACTGTTAAAGGGATGCATTCAATTGGCAGTAACATCACGTAAGCCCGTAGAATCGGCCATAAGGGACATGTTGTGGTCATACCATACCTCTCCCAACCTAGCCACCGGGTATTCACCGTTTGAGCTCTTGAGGGGGAGAAAGGCAGGCTCAAAGTTGTCTCCAAATTGGATGCCTCAAGGGAAAACAAGGGTGGTCAACCCGGTAGAGTTAAAAGAGAAAGTTTCAGACAAGCAACAAAAATACAAGGAGTGGTACGACAAGAAATGGGGGGCCAGACACAAGTCACTGGTCCCGGGACAAAGAGTTTGGATTAGGAAACCGTTTGGCTACAGAAGCAAAGGCGAAAAATTATTTCCCCCAGAGAAGATCAGGGAGGTTAAGAGCAATGTGGTCATACTAGAGAATGGGAAAATGTGGAGTATGGATAGAGTGGCCACGAATCAAGGGGAAACTAGGACAAGTGGAGCAGACAAGACAATGGGGCAGGGTAGCAGACGGGAAGAGGAGCAGAAGAGTTGGGGGCAAAGAAAAAGAAATGCTCCCACATGGCACAAAGACTACATGATGTGTTAAAAAATGTTACCACATCCCTGCATGTATAGGTTTACCGCAGGTCTCCTGTTGGGGTCCTCTCAGGGGAGGGAGATGTGTTGTATCTTTCCCCTGTTGGTTTGCCCCGGTTACCCCCTTCCTCCCTGTACTTGTGGATCCGCCCTAGAATGTTGGGTAGAAGGCTCTCTTAGAATGTTGGTGAGAGCCTGACTGTGACAGGCACTAGCGGCAAGCTGGAGATGTAGCTGTACTGACAGAAGAATAAAGAAGTTGTTACTTACATTGGCGTCTGTCATTACTTCACACGGTCAAATGCTAATGCCCCACAAGATGTTTTTATGATACGTCAATTTCTTGGCATGGCCAGTTACTGTTCAATATACATACAAGATTTTTCTACCGTAAGTGCTCCCTTACAAGAGTTAACAAAGAAAAATGTTTCATTCAAGTGATCAGAAGAATGTGTGAGAAGTTACAAGAAAATTAAACAAGTCAATGAAAATTCTACTGAAATGGCCTATTTCAATCCAAAGCTTCTTACAGAGTTTATTGTTGACGCCACCTTAGTCAGGTTAGGTGTTAGTCTCGCACAGCACAGATGACACTCCCATGCTCAAAGGCATATCATGGCACATACCAGTAGACGTTTGTCCCAGACAGAACACGCTAACTCACAACCTGAGTTGGCAGTGATATGGGCATGTGAACATTTCCATGTATTCCTGTATGGAATACCTTTTACGCTGATAACTGATCTTCAAGCTTTATTGACTGTTTTCGCACTCCCAAAGTTTAGGTGCCTCCTCGCATAGAACGGTGGGGACTACGATTACAGGAGTATGATTATACCATTGTGCATCATCCAGGAAAGGATCAAAACCCTGCTGACTACTTTTCCACGGTGCCTGTACAAGATCAAAGTACTCCATCCAAACGGCTAAAGCCTACATTAACTTCATTATAAAGTCAAATATGCAAGCTGTCATATCGTTAGCCCAGATCATCACTGCCACGAGCCATGATAGTGACATGTTGAATTTAAAGGCTATAATTACACAGCATTAATGACATCTCACTAGGGATGGTGACCTCCAAAAGTACAAAAACGTTAACGATGAACTGTCTAGAACTCAGGAAGGAGTTATACTGTGAAGATCGAGAATCCGAATTCTGGAGAGTTTGAGACAGAAAATAATTAAAGTGGCTCACAAAGAACATTGTGGTATTGTTGCCATCAAAAGAGCTCTCTGAGATAGAGTTTGGTTCCCATATGGTAAGCATTTGGTTTTGTATATAGATATGATGGGACCTTTTTGCCTTCTCACGGACTTCGTAGAGCCGTGACGTGTCAGAAAGCAATGCCATGAAATCTTGTTTCAGAATGTTGAGTTCACAGTTACACCAGGCAATATAAAGAAGTGCAACATTAAGCTCCATGTGTGGCACAGCCATTGGTTGGTACCCAGGCTGGGAAGACGCTACAATAACTAATCTTTTTTATCATTTCATAGGCTGGTGTTCTTTTGCTTGGTATTTTCTGACGCTCTCCTGTTAGATCATCCATAGATTTTGTCTTTGTCGATACGTTATCCAAGTTTTACACCTAACCAAACTCAAAAGAACCTCAAAATCACAATAGAGCACAATAAATAAACTTAACGAACAACTGCCAATAGCAGGGCATCTCTGTCTGAGGTCAACCTATCACACTGCGACTATGCCAGCAATCAACCAATCAGAGCACAGCTGAGTGATGGCATCCTACCAATCTCAGGGTACCTCCCTGGCAGGGCAACAATCACAGTGCAATCTCTTTGTGAAATGGAAAACAATTAAACAACCACATTAAACCACTTTAAATCAATAAATCCATTGTCTATTCACCCTATAAAGAAAAAGTCAACTCAATATTAAGTAAAAGAACTCATTCACAAACCATAAATGCCCAGCTGCAAGTATAAGGAAAAAAACAATAATAAAAATTAATAAGGGATTAAAATCAAACAACCTAAAAAAAACACTCTTACAAGGCAAACTCTGACCGGCACAATGTATACCAAGCAACTGCACTCCACCCCGTCCACTCAGGGAAAGTACAATAACTCAAGTTAAGCTCTCAAATTTGAGAAGACATATGTTAGGTCAGGAATCCTTTTCAATGAGTGAGCAGGACCTCACTCCATACACTACAATGACTGACAAGTAATCAATATATCTCGAGATCTTGGATTCTGACGACCCTGATAAACAACTCAACTCAAACTAATTACTGAAAGATTTTGAAATAATTACTTCCAATGCATTCACAAATATGAATAATAGATAAGCAGAACAGTAATTAATCCACCAATTGATCCCAAATTATATACCATGTCCAAACAACTCAATGCAGAAACAGAAATCCATTGCCACACTTTCACACGAGCTATACTCACTCTCAACACAATCTCTCTCCCTGTTCATACTTGCACTACAAATGTGTTCAGGAATGAACAGTTAATACAGCTAGCCACTTCTCTGGCAGATCCAGCATCAGAAGGGTTAGCAAATCTCCAAAACTCCTTTCTTCTTTGGAATCGACATTAAGGATTCAAACTGCTAAGCATCTTTTGGGGAACTTTTTAAAGATGAGGTGCTCTAATGCTAACCATCCTGATCTATCAGAACTTTACTGCGTCGAACCCCAATAGTCATATGAACCCCACTAATATAGTCATCTGAATTTTAACTCAGTTTTTCGGCGCCACTGCTCCAATGATCTAGTGGCTAGAAACACCACTCTCTTTCCTCAAGTCTGTCAAATTATCAGAGTATAAATCTACATAGCCAATTAGTTATAGGGACCACTCAAAAACTGAGTTCTAGATCCGGAGATTACGTATTAAGGACTTATTACAGGAAATATCAGTAAAATCATTACAGAAAATTACTCAGGTACATAATACAGAAATCAGAATCAAAACAGCAATAATCCCTATTTAGGCATTCAGAAATTAAGTATTTGACCCATTAAGATTCCTAGAAGCATTTTAGAGTAAGGAAATATGCCTCAATCAAATTAAACAGAGTCTGGAGAGGAAAATGAGAAGTCACCCGATCCCCCAACCAGAAGTTTTTATACACAATTTATTCATCCCTAATAATTAAGAAGCAAGCTCATCAGGGGATGATCATGGTTAGTTTATTTTTGACAAACCAGAAGAAATACTGTCATGGTTTTAAAATACTTAACGCTTTCTCATTTCTTAAAGTAAGGAAATCTTCCATTTGCTTCCTCAGCAACTACAGTCTGAAGATGCAGAATATAATATATAGCATTCTAAGCAAAGCTCAATAAAGCATGTTGTCCTGCAAAACCTCAACAGAACTTCCAGAAGAAGTCCTACAAAATGATTCATTAGGAACAGGGTCAAAGTTTAATTCACAATACACACTTTTTAACATGGTTTATCATTGGCGTCATACGCACTGAGGTCCACAGAAACTGTGAGAAGAGAAAACTTGCAGCGGGTCACTGATTTGAGAGGGGAAATGATCAGGGGCAGGATAAACAGAACATCAGAAACCGCATGTATTTTAATAAACTGCGTCACATTCTTCTAGTCATGATGTCTTTATTGTTTCAAGTTCAACATCATTAGTTCCTATGTTACGACTATAGGCAAACTAGGAATTATTAAAATCACACAATTATTTATCACCCAAAATTCCACATCTGAAAAGGTTCTAACAGTGTGAGCCAGAGGTAGAGCAGAGAGCAGAGAAAAGAGGTAGTGAGGTAGGGAGAGAAATGTGAGATACATAGAGAGATAAGATAGCTAAGGTCGGCGGTGGTGAGGTGGAAAGAGGTAGAATGTTGAGGCAGTGGGAAAGATGAGGTTGAGAGAGAAGTGAAGAGAGGGAGGAGAGATACAGTGAAGTGTAGAGGGAATGTTGAAGCAGGGAGAGAATTCATGTACAGTGAAATGGTATACAGGTAGAGATGTATAGGTAGGCAAAGATTAGCAAGGTCGTGAGAGAGATAAGGTGTGTAGCGAGAGTTGTATTGAGAAGGCTGATGTAGAAGAGGTAGAATGAAAGAAGATGAGAAAGCCAGTTTAAAAAAAGTGCATTTGCCACCATGTATCACACAGTTTGAGGATATGACCAGGCTTTCTTATCATGGACACTAAGGTTATGTTAAGTGACCACGTGCAGCTGTTAATTTTAAAGATAATGTATTTTTTAAACACTAGTGACTTTATCAGTAGACTCTTGAAATTTGGGGAAGTAGTGGGCTGATTGGGTTGTTTCATATCTGTGGGTTGTAAACTGTAGACTGAACTTGAAGGGGCGATTATCTTGCTGGACTCAGGCCCAGGGTTGTGGGATGATATGGCTTCTCAAAAATAATTATGTTTTTAAATGTCTTCTGAAATGTGTATTTTCTTGGCTCCTTCAAATAATGACTACTAGTGAGATCCAGAGCCTGTTGGCTTGTACTGAGAAAGCAGTGACTCATACATATTTCTACCTGTTTGACCCAAGCCATATTTACTAAAATTGGTAGACAGGGCATTGTGCCAAAAAATAACAGATCCTTGAGGCAGGGGTTCTCAAGAAGATATTTTCTATTTCTTCTAACTGTTCAAACTTTGTATGCTTGCTGTACTGTACAGCATGTATCTAATGTGCCATAAGTTGCAAAGTTTGTCTAGGCGTAACATTTTGTACAGGGACACTACACTAACAAAGGGTTGATAAATCTTCCATCATATCTATAAAATGATTCCTAATCATTTGGGCCAAACTCATATGTGATATTGAAGTTGAAGAGTAAAAATAACAATAACATATCAAACTGCAATCGAATTTTGTCTGACTGCCCTGCACAAGGTATGTCACCTGAAACAGAAGTTCTGAAGGACAGTACTCTTTTTTCAAGCTTGGACTGAAGATGTAGATACACCGAGTATCTCAGCCTTCTTGAGTCCCTCCAAAGGTACTGATAGGTTGAATACTAGGAAAAGAAGAGTAACATGTAGAAAGGGAAGAGAAGACACAAGAGTGCTTGCTGCAGTGCTGCATTCTCAGGACTAAGTGGAAAGGACTAGTATCTGGTAGCAGGCTGTTCTGCAGCTGGGACCTCATGCAGTAGATGGAGGCAGCTCTGAATAGGTTGGATATAGGCCAAAAGTTCACCGCACAAGAATGACGAAATAGGAGTTGTTGCAGAGAAGATGGACTCACAATGGAAAAGAGACATAAGAGACACTTATTGGACGAGAATGGTTCAAGAGAATGAATAATGTTATTATTATAGAGCTGGAGCTAACAAATGATTGTTGGCCCCTTAAACCAGCTCCACCAAAAATTGCCTTTCCCTAGACACAATATACTGTTAACCCTCTTAACATCTGCTTTACTCTTGATCAAATAATATTTGAAAGAAATTTATACTTATATTGGTAAGTAAAACTGTCCATTATTTTCACTGTGTATCCTGCTATGAATACATTATTTACTTTAGCAGTACAAACAATCAAAACAGATTTTAAACCCAGAACTACTCTACATCGAGGCTTCCGGGCCCACACTTATTTGCATTGGCTACATGCTATATGTAGTACTGTTGCATGGAGCCCTTGTCAGTTACAGCCTGCATCTTTGTCCTGCTGGGACCTGAGACTAGGGGCTCGATTACGATGTCGGTCAGAGTTGCCTCCGACTGACACAGTCGTGGTCTGGCGGCAGTCCCAACACCGCAATTACAATGTGACCGCACATGGGGGCATATTCTCGAGGAGCTATCGCCAAGTTAACGGCACTTTATCTCAGCCAAAGTTGCGATAAACTTATCGCCCCATTCACAAGCTGGTGCTAACAGCCCATAGCAGCAGTTTACCTGCGATAGAAGCTGCGAAAAACATTGCCACAGATGACGCCCGCCACTATCGCTAATGAGATGCAGAGTAGGCGTTCCCGAGCAAAAAGCCACGACAACACCACTCTGCAACGACCAGCCAGATCGGTGATAAGATCACAAAACATGCTGTAAGGCGCGTTGCTTACAACAAACAAATGATGGACGGAATGCTGACAATGCAGACATTCTCCCCCAGTCAAGAGATCTGGGTTAAATCCATCGTTCTTTTGCCCACTACGCCACCCCAGTTTAGATATGGCCATATGCAAATCAGTCTTGACCCTGTGCCTCATGGGAACAGTCCAGCCCGAACTGCCAAGCCATGTCTTCCCTGGACCGGAATCAAGCATCCTAGGACCGGTTTCAGGCTATCAGCCGTCATCAGCCAGGATAGCTTGACTCCAGTGGCTTAGTGAGCACGGGTCCCACGTCTGGGAATACCCATCCCACTTACGGCGAAAAGCGTTACAACAAACAAATGATGGACGGAATGCTGACAATGCAGATATTCTCCCCCAGTCAAGAGATCTGGGTTAAATCCATCGTTCTTTTGCCCACTACGCCACCCCAGTTTAGACATGGCCATATGAAAATCAGTCTTGACCCTGTGCCTCATGGGAACAGTCCAGCCCGAACTGCCAAGCCATGTCTTCCCTGGACCGGAATCAAGCATCCTAGGACCGGTTTCTGGCTATCAGCCGTCATCAGCCAGGATAGCTTGACTCCAGTGGCATAGTGAGCACGGGTCCCACGTCTGGGAATACCCATCCCACTTAGGGCGAAAAGCGTTACAACAAACAAATGATGGACGGAATGCTGACAATGCAGACATTCTCCCCCAGTCAAGAGATCTGGGTTAAATCCATCGTTCTTTTGCCCACTACGCCACCCCAGTTTAGACATGGCCATATGCAAATCAGTCTTGACCCTGTGCCTCATGGGAACAGTCCAGCCCGAACTGCCAAGCCATGTCTTCCCTGGACCGGAATCAAGCATCCTAGGACCGGTTTCTGGCTATCAGCCGTCATCAGCCAGGATAGCTTGACTCCAGTGGCGTAGTGAGCACGGGTCCCACGTCTGGGAATACCCATCCCACTTAGGGCGAAAAGCGTTACAACAAACAAATGATGGACGGAATGCTGACAATGCAGACATTCTCCCCCAGTCAAGAGATCTGGGTTAAATCCATTGTTCTTTTGCCCACTACGCCACCCCAGTTTAGACATGGCCATATGCAAATCAGTCTTGACCCTGTGCCTCATGGGAACAGTCCAGCCCGAACTGCCAAGCCATGTCTTCCCTGGACCAGAATCAAGCATCCTAGGACCGGTTTCTGGCTATCAGCCGTCATCAGCCAGGATAGCTTGACTCCAGTGGCGTAGTGAGCACGGGTCCCACGTCTGGGAATACCCATCCCACTTAGGGCGAAAAGCCTTACAACAAACAAATGATGGACGGAATGCTGACAATGCAGACATTCTCCCCCAGTCAAGAGATCTGGGTTAAATCCATCGTTCTTTTGCCCACTACGCCACCCCAGTTTAGACATGGCCATATGCAAATCAGTCTTGACCCTGTGCCTCATGGGAACCGTCCAGCCCGAACTGCCAAGCCATGTCTTCCCTGGACCGGAATCAAGCATCCTAGGACCGGTTTCTGGCTATCAGCCGTCATCAGCCAGGATAGCTTGACTCCAGTGGCGTAGTGAGCACGGGTCCCACGTCTGGGAATACCCATCCCACTTAGGGCGAAAAGCGTTACAACAAATAAATGATGGACGGAATGCTGACAATGCAGACATTCTCCCCCAGTCAAGAGATCTGGGTTAAATCCATCGTTCTTTTGCCCACTACGCCACCCCAGTTTAGACATGGCCATATGCAAATCAGTCTTGACCCTGTGCCTCATGGGAACAGTCCAGCCCGAACTGCCAAGCCATGTCTTCCCTGGACCGGAATCAAGCATCCTAGGACCGGTTTCTGGCTATCAGCCGTCATCAGCCAGGATAGCTTGACTCCAGTGGCGTAGTGAGCATGGGTCCCACGTCTGGGAATACCCATCCCACTTAGGGCGAAAAGCGTTACAACAAACAAATGATGGACGGAATGCTGACAATGCAGACATTCTCCCCCAGTCAAGAGATCTAGGTTAAATCCATCGTTCTTTTGCCCACTACGCCACCCCAGTTTAGACATGGCCATATGCAAATCAGTCTTGACCCTGTGCCTCATGGGAACAGTCCAGCCCGAACTGCCAAGCCATGTCTTCCCTGGACCGGAATCAAGCATCCTAGGACCGGTTTCTGGCTATCAGCCGTCATCAGCCAGGATAGCTTGACTCCAGTGGCGTAGTGAGCATGGGTCCCACGTCTGGGAATACCCATCCCACTTAGGGCGAAAAGCGTTACAACAAACAAATGATGGACAGTATGCTGACAATGCAGACATTCTCCCCCTGTCAAGAGATCTGGGTTAAATCCATCGTTCTTTTGCACACTACGCCACCCCAGTTTAGACATGGCCATATGCAAATCAGTCTTGACCCTGTGCCTCATGGGAACAGTCCAGCCCGAACTGCCAAGCTATGTCTTCCCTGGACCGGAATCAAGCATCCTAGGACCGGTTTCTGGCTATCAGCCGTCATCAGCCAGGATAGCTTGACTCCAGTGGCGTAGTGAGCACGGGTCCCACGTCTGGGAATACCCATCCCACTTAGGGCGAAAAGTGTTACAACAAACAAATGATGGACGGAATGCTGACAATGCAGACATTCTCCCCCAGTCAAGAGATCTGGGTTAAATCCATCGTTCTTTTGCCCACTACGCCACCCCAGTTTAGACATGGCCATATGCAAATCAGTCTTGACCCTGTGCCTCATGGGAACAGTCCAGCCCGAACTGCCAAGCCATGTCTTCCCTGGACCGGAATCAAGCATCCTAGGACCGGTTTCTGGCTATCAGCCGTCATCAGCCAGGATAGCTTGACTCCAGTGGCGTAGTGAGCACGGGTCCCATGTCTGGGAATACCCATCCCACTTAGGGCGAAAAGCGTTACAACAAACAAATGATGGACGGAATGCTGACAATGCAGACATTCTCCCCCAGTCAAGAGATCTGCGTTAAATCCATTGTTCTTTTGCCCACTACGCCACCCCAGTTTAGACATGGCCATATGCAAATCAGTCTTGACCCTGTGCCTCATGGGAACAGTCCAGCCCAACTGCCCAGCCATGTCTTCCCTGGACCGGAATCAAGCATCCTAGGACCGCTTTCTGGCTATCAGCCGTCATCAGCCAGGATAGCTTGACTCCAGTGGCGTAGTGAGCACGGGTCCCACGTCTGGGAATACCCATCCCACTTAGGGCGAAAAGCGTTACAACAAACAAATGATGGACGGAATGCTGACAATGCAGACATTCTCCCCCAGTCAAGAGATCTGGGTTAAATCCATCGTTCTTTTGCCCACTACGCCAACCCTGTTTAGACATGGCCATATGCAAATCAGTCTTGACCCTGTGCCTCATGGGAACAGTCCAGCCCGAACTGCCAAGCCATGTCTTCCCTGGACCGGAATCAAGCATCCTAGGACCGGTTTCTGGCTATCAGCCGTCATCAGCCAGGATAGCTTGACTCCAGTGGCGTAGTGAGCACGGGTCCCACGTCTGGGAATACCCATCCCACTTAGGGCGAAAAGCGTTACAACAAACAAATGATGGACGGAATGCTGACAATGCAGACATTCTCCCCCAGTCAAGAGATCTGGGTTAAATCCATCGTTCTTTTGCCCACTACGCCACCCCAGTTTAGACATGGCCATATGCAAATCAGTCTTGACCCTGTGCCTCATGGGAACAGTCCAGCCCGAACTGCCAAGCCATGTCTTCCCTGGACCGGAATCAAGCATCCTAGGACCGGTTTCTGGCTATCAGCCGTCATCAGCCAGGATAGCTTGACTCCAGTGGCGTAGTGAGCACGGGTCCCACGTCTGGGAATACCCATCCCACTTAGGGCGAAAAGCGTTACAACAAACAAATGATGGACGGAATGCTGACAATGCAGACATTCTCCCCCAGTCAAGAGATCTGGGTTAAATCCATCGTTCTTTTGCCCACTACGCCACCCCAGTTTAGACATGGCCATATGCAAATCAGTCTTGACCCTGTGCCTCATGGGAACAGTCCAGCCCGAACTGCCAAGCCATGTCTTCCCTGGACCGGAATCAAGCATCCTAGGACCGGTTTCTGGCTATCAGCCGTCATCAGCCAGGATAGCTTGACTCCAGTGGCGTAGTGAGCACGGGTCCCACGTCTGGGAATACCCATCCCACTTAGGGCGAAAAGTGTTACAACAAACAAATGATGGACGGAATGCTGACAATGCAGACATTCTCCCCCAGTCAAGAGATCTGGGTTAAATCCATCGTTCTTTTGCCCACTACGCCACCCCAGTTTAGACATGGCCATATGCAAATCAGTCTTGACCCTGTGCCTCATGGGACCAGTCCAGCCCGAACTGCCAAGCCATGTCTTCCCTGGACCGGAATCAAGCATCATAGGACCGGTTTCTGGCTATCAGCCGTCATCAGCCAGGATAGCTTGACTCCAGTGGCGTAGTGAGCACGGGTCCCATGTCTGGGAATACCCATCCCACTTAGGGCGAAAAGCGTTACAACAAACAAATGATGGACGGAATGCTGACAATGCAGACATTCTCCCCCAGTCAAGAGATCTGGGTTAAATCCATCGTTCTTTTGCCCACTACGCCACCCCTGTTTAGACATGGCCATATGCAAATCAGTCTTGACCCTGTGCCTCATGGGAACAGTCCAGCCCGAACTGCCAAGCCATGTCTTCCCTGGACCGGAATCAAGCATCCTAGGACCGGTTTCTGGCTATCAGCCGTCATCAGCCAGGATAGCTTGACTCCAGTGGCGTAGTGAGCACGGGTCCCACGTCTGGGAATACCCATCCCACTTAGGGCGAAAAGCGTTACAACAAACAAATGATGAACGGAATGCTGACAATGCAGACATTCTCCCCCAGTCAAGAGATCTGGGTTAAATCCATCGTTCTTTTGCCCACTACGCCACCCCAGTTTAGACATGGCCATATGCAAATCAGTCTTGACCCTGTGCCTCATGGGAACAGTCCAGCCCGAACTGCCAAGCCATGTCTTCCCTGGACAGGAATCAAGCATCCTAGGACCGGTTTCTGGCTATCAGCCGTCATCAGCCAGGATAGCTTGACTCCAGTGGCGTAGTGAGCACGGGTCCCACGTCTGGGAATACCCATCCCACTTAGGGCGAAAAGCGTTACAACAAACAAATGATGGACGGAATGCTGACAATGCAGACATTCTCCCCCAGTCAAGAGATCTGCGTTAAATCCATCGTTCTTTTGCCCACTACGCCACCCCAGTTTAGACATGGCCATATGCAAATCAGTCTTGACCCTGTGCCTCATGGGAACAGTCCAGCCCGAACTGCCAAGCCATGTCTTCCCTGGACCGGAATCAAGCATCCTAGGACCGGTTTCTGGCTATCAGCCGTCATCAGCCAGGATAGCTTGACTCCAGTGGCGTAGTGAGCACGGGTCCCACGTCTGGGAATACCCATCCCACTTAGGGCGAAAAGCGTTACAACAAACAAATGATGGACGTTAGCAGCAGGAAATTAACACCTGCTCTGACCTGGTGCAAAGTCGGACAACAACCGGCAACAGACAAGTGAGCACAGCCCACAGCCAAGCATGAAGAACAACAGATGCACCCGGGCAACTGAACATGCAGCTAGGAGCCCCAATAGGGCAACAACACCCACCAACCCCAGGACCCCCCAGACTCCACCGCCCCCCGCCCGGACCAACACTGAGGCAGCACAGACAGCGACCTGCTGAAAACACACCAACCTCACAGACTCAACACCAGGGAACGTCATTGCCCACCACAGGCTCAAAAGGACAACCATCCTATGCATCCTGACCACCATTGCCCACAGTCCGACGTTACCAACACAGCGGACAACCAACATCCCTCCGCAGACAAAGCTGCTGGCTTTGCCGCACCTGTTGGCCTCTGGGACCTGCCAACCAACAACTGCCAGAATTGGAGGAGTCTCACAGCCAACCACATCCAAGCCCCCCCTAATTGTCTTGGATGCCATCATCAGCTTGGCACCACACTACCTATACTCCCCCCACACAGTGCAGGAACTGCTGGAGACCAAGCAAGGCATCAAAGCCATAGCTGGCTTCCCTCACGTGTCAGGGGGCAATTGAATGCACACATGTCCTACTTATGACCCCTGGTGACACTGCACACAACGTCCACTACCGAAAGCACACGCATACCATCACTGTGCAGGCAATAGTGGACCACCTGGGAATCTCCACCAACCTCGATGCCAACCACCCATTCTGAGTGCATGAGTCCTACATCCTCCAACAGCCCATCATCACCCAGCGCTCCCTGGCTGGAACCTATGGAAATGCGCTGCTCAGTGGCAAGTACCAAATGAACACACCACACATCTCATCTCCACAGCCATGCAACTCACAACTGTGGCAATGCACACGTCACAAACTCACATACAACATGCCAAATAACATGCCAACCCACCAGACACGACAGCGCAATTCACTCTGGCAACCTGGGCCAACCATGCACATAAGCCATCAACTGCATGACACCTCAGCCACACGATAGCAGATTGTGGGAAGAGGTGGTGACCAGGCATGTGCGAAGGAGGCAAGTGATCGATGAATGACAATGTACACAATGCTAAGTGTGGCGTCAAAGCGATGGCCAGACTGCAGTATGCAGACCACACCCATATCCATGTCGACATACACCGCTGGTGTATGGAGTGCAGTGGACAGTGGACGTAACCATGTGTCCCCAGCCAGTGGGGAAGATCCCGTAAATGTAGCTTGTTACGTCCCCCTGTAAGCGTGAGTGGAGTGGGCTGGCCCGGCGTATGCCAGGCACGCATAGGGGTGTGAATAAAAGCACGTAGCTCTGGGCGTGGTACTCTTCTGGAATACCCAACTACTCTGCCAGGGTGGCGCCCCTCACCCTGCCACAAGGCCGTCGGCATCGCTGTGAGTGGTGTTGCCTGCGTTCCTGTGCACCTGCTGCACCCCGTACCAGTCCTGCCAGGCCCAGCACACCCAGGCCTCAATGCACACCTGCCGACACTGGCGTGTGTCGATGAGGGCCCACCACATGCCAGTGCAAGCTCCAAGCCCGAGTGCTGCGTACCTTGCAGCCTCCTCTGACCAATACAATATTATAATAAATGTAATAAAACAGCTCAATGTTATCTTATGGGACAGGTAGGCCACACAGTAGTGAAAAACCAATTTAGGAGTGTTTCACTACCAGGACATGCAAAATGTTAAAGTACATGTCCAACCTTTCAATTAAAGTGCACCTGCCCTGTGGGCTACCTAGTGCCTACCTTAGCGATGACGTATATGTCATAAAAGGGAAGTTTAAGGCTTGGCAAGGGGTTTATATTGTCAAGTCGAACTGACAGTCTAAACATGCATTCAAGCTGCAATGGCAGCCCTGTGACATGTTTAAAGGGTCTGCTTAAGTTGGTGGCACAATAAGTGCTGTAGGTCCACTAGTAGCATTTAATTTACAGGCCCTCGGTATATGGTTTACCACTCTGCAAGGAACTGATAAGTAAATTTAATATGCCAATCAGGTGTAAGCCGAATTTACCATGTTTAGGGGAGTGAGCTTGAGCACTTTAAAATGGGTTAGCAGTGGTAAAGTGCATAGAGTCCAAAGGTGGACAAAAACAAATTCCAGCAAAAATGGTGGTAGAAAAGGCAATATGTTTTGGGGGAAGACCACCCCAAGACTGATGGGTCTAACAACTTGCTACTTTCTATATAGCGCTGTCTAATATACTTTATTTATGTTTTTTATCTGGTGTTTTAGGAGTTAGCAATCTTGAAGATTTGGAATAATATAGTAGAGGCACTTCTAAAATATTCATGCAAAAGACTTCATCTTAAAAAAAAGGGGATAAATACATGCATAGTCATGCACTGTGGTGTCTCTATCACGGATGTGTAGATATTTTCATACAGAAGAGTCATCTTCTATAAACTTAGTCAACTGAGTTAATGATACCTTGTGGGAGCATGATCCGAATTCATTTCATTGAGTCTATAATCAGTGGTTGCTCAGTGGAATGCGCTTGACATGGTCCATTCCCAGAGTCACAATTTCAAGTTAAGCAACCTTGGCGTCAGAAAAAGTTTCTCAGCAGGAAATATTTTTAGAAGGCAATAAAATGACACTTCAAACTGTCATAATATGTTATCACTGTATGGCTTAAATGCTTGCACTCTTTACAGATGGAAGTAATCTAGCACCACTTGGTGATCTCGAATTTACTGAAGGAAAGCATTGATACATTTGACAATGACATTCCTTCTTGGTACCGTGCTGAACAAATGCTTTTAGATAGGAAAGGTCAAGCACAATACGTGTTGTTGCACTATAATATGGCATAGCAAAGGTTCAGGACATGAGAGTTAGCAGTTGTGAAATATCTGGAAACTTGCATCTAGAGATGAAAACAACTAATATGTACACTGTGGCCAAGAAAACACAATTTTAAAATAATATGTCTCCTAACATAACTAAAGGTAATTTATAGTCTTGTGTTTGTTAGTTCTAAGGTAAATTGCACTGGCTCAACAACAGATCTTTATATAATGAAATTTCAGAAACGGTTATTTTGCACGAAATAGAAATAACACATTTAGGTCTTCATATAGGTTGTGATGAAAGGCGAGGATTGGGGGCCAAAACTGCTTGCACCTGAAAGGATTATTCTGAAATAGCAGCAGTTCCACACTCTTACGGATTCTACCCCTGCCAACAAATTCCTACAGGTATTATCTGGAGGACGTTGCACTGGGAAAAGAGATCAGAACAAGGAGAAATCTACAGAAATCGGGTGTGATAAACAGGTTATCACTCACTCTCTCTTGCATCCGAATTGAGTGATAGTTTTGTCTCAAGGAAAAAAAGCACAAAATGTGGTACTGTATAAACCAGAGGGGAAAATCACTACAATGAGTTACAACTAAGATTTAATGAGAGCTGTTCGGCACAGTGTACCTCCATAAAACATTGCAAACTGTGACCGTACATTAAAATTAAAAAATTGATTCTGGACAAAAGAGAGAAACTACTCAAAACTGGTATAGCATTTACAATAATAGACCAACTCCCTAAGCAGGAGGGCAAAGCAATCCGTCATAGTAGTCTTCTAATATAAAATCAGTATTTAGAAATGCATGTTTATAAATAGCTAATGAAAAAAAAGCACATGCAGGTTAGTTACCCAAACAAAATATGATTCTTTAGAAAAAATACTATAAATACTTGTTTTTGCAACACATTTAATACTGCAGCTTTATCAATCCAGGTTCAGTAAATGACACGAGTTATTTTCACCCAACATAATGGTACTAAATGTATGGACCTGAGAACGCAGTGAACTCCTGAGTTGCTGTTACCAAGATTCCAGTGAGTGAACTGCAGATGCCACCAAATGGCAATAGCAAATGATCTAGAATGGTTGCTCATGAGGAAATAAAATGAAACACACTTTGATGAAAATAAAAAAAACTAATACTTATTCGGAAGGAGTAATATTAGCAATTGATACTGGGCTGAAACTCTGTCATGCTTTTCCAGAGGTTTAAGGATATAAGCCTGCCCAAACTGCACTTTCCAATGTGTATTGATAACAATACATCTGCATAAATAAATCGTTGCTGTTTCAGCTCAATATGTTATCAATCAGCATTTGTAGAGTGCATCACTGTCACCCTTGGGGATATCTGGGCGCTGGGGTGAGAGGTCTCCATGGAAAAGCCAGGTCTTGATGAAACTGCGGGAATAGGGATGAAACGAATAGAAAAAGACAAAACAGAGGCAGGAAAATGAGCAAGTAGAAAAGGGAATACGGCGGGCAGAAAAATGAGCAGAAAAGCAGAAACAGAGGGCAGAAAAGAAAGCAGAAAGGCAGAACAAAGCAGAAGAGGGCAGAAAAGGCAAAACAAAGGGATGAAAAACGAGCAGGAAAGGCAAAACTGAGGGCAGAAAAACGAGAAGAAATGCAAAACAGAGCAAGAAATGAGCAGAGGAGACACAAACAGAGGGCAGAAGATAGTCAGGCAACAGAGGGTAGAGGACTGCAGACAAGCTGGACAGGAAAACTGTCACAGGGGAGCCGGTAAGGGAACCTGCTGGATGTTACTGATTGAAGACAGAATATTATTTTCACATAGTTTTTTATATGTCTTTCAATTGGTGTTGCTTATCATATCAGCATGATCAGTCATTCTATGATGGTGCATGTGATTCTCTGGCAACCGCGCACAGAAGTACTGGAAGTGCCGTAGCTACAGCCGTAGCTTTTGAGAGGTTGCAAGGGCGCTGTTTAAACTAAAATACCCTCGCCACTGCTGGGAGCAGGAAAAACGCTGACAGCCATTCAGCCATTCAGCTACAAAGCACTCTGGCGGTAAGAATCTGCGACCGTCTAGGGACCTGGGCTGAGCTGGTAGTAATGAGCAATGAGTAACAAGGCACAAGGCACGCAATCAGTATAAATATTGTGCACATTCACTGTACTGCACGAATCCAGAGACGGTTGTCGGTTTTTGGATACTGGACAAAAAAAAGTTATTAAGAGAGAAGAGGAAGGGAATGCGGAGAATCAAGGCGATAGTGCTGTGTTATTTTGAGCCGACTAACTAAGAGTGTTGGTTCCAATGGAAAAAAAAGGGCTCAAGAGGAGAAAGGGTAAAAAAAAAAGGTGGACGGAAAGAAGGAAGACACTTAGGATTGCACACTAAGGTTTGCTAAGGGCCGCTCAAGGACTTCACCTGCCTTTCCCTTGGAGTCAGCCCACAGGACTGCGAGGACCAGCAGCCCGCTGACACTTGCTGCCGCCTCTTCCTCTGGGACTCCGCCCACCTCCAGCTCAATCCTACAAGACGACTCGCGGCCCCCGCTTCGCGGAAGCCGCTCGAGGACTTCACCTGCCTCTCACTTGGAGTCAGCCCACAGGACTGCGAGGACCAGCAGCCCGCTGACACTTGCTGCCGCCTCTTGCTCTGGGACTCCGCCCACCTACAGCTGAGTGAATACAACATGCCTGTGCTCACGCAGCGCGGGATGCAGCGCGGGCGAAGCCCGGGCCAAGGGCGGGCCCGTCTGAGCCCGTCCGAGTACGATCGAGGACGGGACGGGGCCCTCCTCTTATCCTCTTTGGACGTAAATCCGTGAGTTAAGACATTGTTTGATTTCCCTACAGTGGATTAACTGTGATTAATTGTGCTATCGGCCAAGAGGTTTGCTAGGCACTCTTGTGTGTGTCTGCCTCTAATATCTAGCATAAGTTGGTAATGGCCACTGCAGGTTTGGGGAAGGGGCGGAAGTGTCTTTGTGGGACAGGAGTGGTCGGAACTTTGGACAATTTCATCACTAGGGCTACGTCTGTTTTACAGAGGGAAATCGAGTTAACGGAAAAAAGGCTTTCCCTAGAACAAGAGTTTGTAAAACGCTCCTCACTGGGCACTATTGCCCTGGCAAAGTCACCTGTACCTGTAGTTAACAGCTTGTCCAACTTAGCCTTAGACTCCAATCCTCCTGATTGCAGAGGTGATGGAAATTTAACAATAGCTGTAAATTGCAACGCTCATAGTTCATCTGAGCGCGGTGACTTTTCTGGGTCTAATCCCTCTATACTCGCGAATAACGTTGGAACAACCAGATCTGGCTTGCCAATGCGCATTGAGGAAGCCAATGGCAAGCCGACAGATCGGGCTGTTAGACGCAAGCGGGGAGGTACAGCTTTGTCTAATAAAAAAACAAAAATTCAAGAACGGGCAAATGTCGGGAATTCTGATCCTGTGGCAATTTCAGACTTCCAGCATATAGTAATCCCAGGTACTGAGGGCACGATTGGGTCAGAAACTAAAAGAGACTTTTGGGCAAAAATGGAACAGATACTTACTGCGACTTGCCTCCCTATCTACAACAGAATTGACTCTATTGAAAAAAGACTCTCCAATTTTGAACAAATGTTTGCTGCATTGTCTGGGGGCAAGGAGACAAGGGTTGGGGAGGGCTTAAATGCAGACCCTGCTTCATTCAATAAAGTTTCCGATGGGTCAAACCGCTCTAACCCCAAACCAACTAACATACCATTAGATTAAGAGCTCAACCCATCACACAGGGAAACAGAACAGGTACCACTGCCCAAGTAGTGCATAATGACCCAATCCTACTAGCCCCATTAGGGAATCTAAGGAGTATGGTGAATCATGTTGTTGCTAATTTGCCATCAGAATCGAGAAACCCTGACCCCATTTCCCACAAGCTTACCCAACCGAAGCCAGGGATTACAGCTAAATCTAAGTTGCCATGCCTGGATCTGCCACCTGAATCTGTTCCCTACGTAGTGGTTCTTCTGGGGGTTCCTATCCTGAACCATGGAACAAGGGAGGCTTTTAGCGAACTCAAAAATAAGTGTATGCATTGGTTGAACTGTAACAAACCCCTTCTCAACCAGTGCAGAAGCGAAATATTATTAGTAAGACGGATAGATTGGGTAGGTCCTAGAGCCAAGGATATACAGGACGACTGTGTTGCAATCAATTTTAGGGACCCAAGAACAGTGAGGCATATCTGTAAACGCAGTTTGGTAGCCACGGTAGCCCTGAATCAGCCATCAAAGCTCTTCCATTCACTTATTTTTACCCGGGTTCCACTTCTCATGGGTATGATGCTCCCCTGAGGGGCTGGGTGGATGGTTTGGGAAATGCTCAGGACGGTCCTTTTCTCTGCCCCTCCAATAACAACCAAGTTCATAACCAATTCTGCCCGCCCCCACTTCTAACATTCCATCATAACAACAGATTTAGTGTCTTGGACCAGGTCGACTGACGCCTAGATTCTAATAATATCATTCTCATGGCCGGGGAACAGAAAGGGCTATATAACATCAAGGTAGGCTCTAAGGATTGGAAAAACAACCTTCCACAGCAGGGGTCATTAGAAGTATCGCTCAGCTTGAATGCCACTGACGATATATCTCGGAAAAGCCCTAGGTGTATCTCTAAAGAGTCACATATACTGCCATTGTTGGGTGGGTTGGTGAATGAATGTGAGCAAGAAGATCCGGGTAGCGTAATTATTTCCACAGCTACAAAATAGGCATGCTAGTGACTCGATTGCTGCCATAAGGGAGCCCAAGCTAAATACCAACCTACATGGGTCGGGGAATGAACGTAATCAGGGAAGCCTGGGTAGGGTGACTATCCCCCTAGCCACAAACAGGCTTGACAGTGATATGACTGCTGCTACAGGGGAGCCCAAGACGAATATCAATCTACTCTCTTGGAACGTGGCAGGCCTTAAGAGTAAACTGTTATGTGAAGATTGGGGCAATTTTATAGACACCTTTGATATCTGTCTAATGCAAAAGACATGGGCTATGGAAAATTTCCAACGGGCTGGTTTTGTGTCTTATAATACACTTGCATTAACTAGTGGTAGGGGGAGACCTTCAGGGGGCCTTAGCACCTGGGTGGCCTTGCATCTGGGTGTTACAGCAAGACAGCTCCAAACTAGTTCACATGACATTCAATGTGTTTTACTTGATTTACCTGGAAATAAACACCTATCCCTTTTGAATGTTTACTCTAGACCCTCCCCGTGTGGCCGGGAATCCAAGGTTATATTACATCTGAATGATTACATTCTGACCTTGGACCCAGAATACTCCGTGATAGTGGGCGGTGACTTCAACTGTCAATATGAACCACTCAGCTTGTTGGACATAGATGATCTTACGGTGGAAAATGCACACTGGAATATTCCTGATCCCTTGATTCCCCTGGTTAAGCCTGGACCCCATTGGTGCTACAGATCATTGCTCTCACTCTTTCTCTATCCCTGAGGGCATGCAATGGTAGATCTAAATCGGATAGACCTGGACAAGCTACCTTCAACAGAACGGGGCAAACTTCTATCATAGATTATATCCTTATCGAAACAAGATCTTGGGATAAGGTGCATGACTTTAGGGTGATAGATCGAGATGACAGCGATCATAATGCTTTGGCTATGATACTAAAACCAGGAAGCTGGGGACTGACCAGCTATGATACAGTGGCCTCTACCACTTTACAACCTCTTATTCTGCATAATAATAGACGTAGAGTAAGATGGCCTCGTATCTTTGCCTGCCCAAATAAAATGGTAGAAACCTATAGACTGGTTTTGCCCCATCTCAGTAAAATGGCTGGAGTAGGGCTGAACTATACTTCCAGTGGGAGGGAACCCATGCCGGCAGACATTCACAGTCAGCTCGCCTTAAAACTCTTGGAGGTGTTTTGTCCGGTTGGGAGTATGAGGGTCCAATTGGCTAAAGGGCAACTGTGGTATACTGCCGAGTGTCGAAAGTTAAAGAGTGAACTGATCCTAGCAATTAAGGCCAAGGATAAAGCTAGGATCAAAACACTATGGGCACAGTACAAACAAAAGATTGAAAGGGCAAGAAAGTCCTGGGAGGACGACAAGTGGGAGGAGCTAAGATTAGCTCTGCAGCACAAAGATTTTAAATCTTTTTGGGCTATTGTTAGCAATGGTAGAAAAGAATCTGTGACTATAACATCTCCTAACATAGCCCCAGCAGGATGGGAAGATTATTTTGGGGGCCTATATCAAGGCATAAATCCCAACACATCACCCATAACTGCCCCACCCCCCTTTAACACCGAGAGTCGAACTGAGGATGTTCCGGCGATCACGACCAAGGAGGTGGAAACTGCTATTTACATGTTGTTACCTAACAAAGCGCCGGGTCTAGACAAAATCCCAGGCGATCTTTACCGGTCGGAACCCAAGGTATGGGTACCGTATCTTTGTGTCCTGTTCAACTCTATCCATTCTGGTGCAGAACCCCCAGAAACCTGGCGTGGCGCTGAGATCGTGCCAATATACAAAAAAGGATGCCCATTACAACCGTCAAATTATAGGCCCATTAGTCTAATTGATATCACTCAAAAGCTACTTGGACGCATTGTCCTGGATAGAATCCAGATGTGGGAGGCAGAAAATAACATCTTGAGTATCCTGCAGGCGGGTTTCAGAAAGGGCATCTCAACCGTCGACCAGATATTCCGACTTCAGGTCCTTTATTGGAAGACTGTGAGTTTGGAGGGTGGCAGCCTCTACCTCATCTTTGTTGACCTGAGGTCGGCATTTGACCTGGTGCCGCGTGAAAATCTGTGGAGAGTTCTCCAGGCACTCAATGTTCCTTTGTATCTCTTGGATATCTTGAGAAGACTTCACACTGAAAATTTCGCACAGGTCAGATGTGGGAAACACGGAGAGTTGTCCGAACGTTTCCCTGTAAACCGAGGAGTCTGCCAAGGATGCGTGCTAGCACCCACGCTATTCTGTTTATATATTAATGGGCTTATTAAACATGTGGAAGGCATCAAGGACACTGATATCCCAAGACTGGCTACAGGTAGGGTACCAGCTTTGATGTTTGCTGACGACACTTGTTGTTGTTGTCTCGAACATCTACTGGTATCCAGCGTATTTTAGATGGTTTTGTGGATTTCTGTGGGGAAAGAGGTCTGGAGATCAATCTAGCGAAAACGAAATTTATGATCCTCAACCCCCCCAAGCATACACGCCCGAACCCAGCGTTGAATGGTATTCCCCTTGAGCGGGTAAAGACGTTTGGATATCTGGGGATCACACTCCAAGAAGACCTTGGATGGGGGGGACAACTTGCTAATTCCGCACTAAAACTGACACAAATTACAGGAAGAATCTCCAAATTTTCTAGAGGATCGGTTTTCAAGCCGGTAGCACCAGTAATAGAAATCTTTAACACCCAAGCTAGAGCAGCTTCTATTTATGGAGCAGAACTATGGGGCATTCCAAGATCCACAGCTTAACAAGGACTGAAAATTCCTTTATGAGAAATTTGCTGGGTTTGCCCCCTAGTACCCCGCTGGTACCTGTTAGGTTTGATTTGGGGTTGTTACCTATGGAAGAGGTGGTGGCACTGCGGCCAGTGACTTACTGGAAGAGACTCTGGTCTAATCTGGAGTTGGGCTCCTACCGAGAAGAATTCAAGGGGGTTTGGCCCCTAATTAATAAAAAGAATATTCCTTGGCTTATGTATGTCAGGGACACCTGTGCCAAGATCGGTCTTCCAGATCTATGGGGGTCTCCGGAGGCCTCATGCTTGGCTATTTCTAAGGCAAAACTGGCTGAACAGTTCAGACATTTCCATCTTCTGAGCCTGCATGTGAACTCCGGTGTTGGCAGGTTGACTGCCCAGTTTCTTCAGATTAAAGTCAACTACAGGAGGGAGGTATTTTTAGATCTGATCTTTCCTGCTGTTGCTAGGAAGCTGTACTTCCAGTTCAGAATCGGAAGTCTACAGCTCAGGTCCTTTACCTCAAGTTGGGACCCCAACAAAACCACTGCGTGCCCTGCCTGTGGCTATAGAATGGAGGATGAAAAACATGTTTTCTTCTTCTGCCCAATGTATCACCAGCAAAGAAAACGCTGGGTAAAACCTATCTGTAGAAACTTGGGATTTAGAGAGTGTGAAAAAGCTTTGCGAGTTCTGAAATACGACACCCATCCTCCTATTGTCTTTGCAGTTTCACGTTTATTAAATGCTATGTGGATTAAACGTAGGAAATATTGCACTTATTATTAACCTTAAATATACCTCTGTAATTTTGGTAATTTTTTATACTATTTTATGTATAATTGTGATTCGATTTTGATGTATTTTAGAAATGTATTTGGTCAAAATGTTATGCCACTTTTATGGCCTGTGTGGCCGAAATAAAGTTTATGATGAATGATTCTCTGGATTTGCAGTTTAATGTTTCAAGAGCTACATGTTGAAGTTGGTTGCAGTGGTTCCTTGGTTACACCATTTCTCACAATCCTTAATGTTAGATTGCTTTTACAAACCTTTTGTCACTTTTATTCAATTGAAACGTATCCCTGGAAGAAGCTATTGTATATTATCAATTCTTGCATTCTCTCCCGGCATGCTCATAAAATTTGCTCCTCTGCCATGCCAAGTTCTTTGGACAAATATTTGTAAGACACAATTTTTTTTATGAATTCACATACATGTAGGCAACTCTCATACGTCATGCATGTATTGATTGCAATACATACATGTGGGGAAAGACATGTTCTTCTGTGTTTCCTCCATTGTTTTTGCTCTACACCTCTGGTGTTTTAAACCTGGGCAGTGGCTGAAGATTTACTAACCAAGCCTTAGCCTCATGCGCTCTTTTTAGGTGGACAAAGTTTTTGATTGTAAATTGCTATAACATCTTTCAAATCAACCCAACAGTACAGCAGATATACAATGTAGAAGTCAAGAAATATTTTTCCCACCCATACCTAAAACACAACATGTTATTTTAGAAAGAAATATTTTTCTGCAGCCAGGCTGCAAAACATATTCGCAATGAGTAGCATTCATTACAACCTCATTACAACCATAACTTAGTAACAATTGGTGCTACCAAAGCCGACATCACAGGGTTTGACCCTGAAAAGATCATTAGTGAGAACAATTTTTCCTAGTATTTATTAATGTCAGAATATAAAAAGTAGTCTGCCTAAGACATCCACATTTTTGGATGGTGCTCCCATACCTGATGCATAGTCCCGGATTATGAATGGGTGGGTACATGTAAATCCTTGGCTAAACCACTGATTTCAATCCCAAATGGTCAATTATTACCTGTAGAATTTCAGCTGGCCAGGCCAGCCAATATTTACCTTGGAAAAACATGCAGCATATTTGGATACTTGCAGAATTTCTGTGCAGAAAATGAGAAGTTCCACAGGTATATCCACATTTCCCAGAGGAAAGCTCAGAATAGGGGCTGTTAGTATTTAGCAGGTATGGTAAATACACTAGCTATTTCAGCCTTTTCAAAATCAGCATCAAGTTTGCACCTTTGCTCAGCCAGGGCCAGTACAAAGCAGTACAAAAGAAAGGCACAAACGTCTCTGATAAAGGTAAGATTAGCTCCAGGTCCTACTGGTTCACATCTGCCTCTGAAGAGGACTTCTAGTGCTAGACTTATTTTATATTTTAGTGCAGAGCCAAATTCTCTGTCTAAACTGGGCAGTCCAAGGGTGGGGCAGGGAGTAAGGGAGAGCTCAGTACAGTTCTACAAAGAAGGCCCTCTTTAATTTTACTTCTTGGTTTATGCTTTTGTTGATTCCTGTTTTTCACAGACCATTTTACTGAGAAATGAACTAGATCACAGTTAGGTAAAACCTGGAAATGTTAGTGTCATTCGTTGATGGGTCATCAACACTATCTATCTGATTTTACTCTTTGAAATACTCTTCTTCAATGTGAGGACTATCTTGTAGTTAATTAAAGTGAATAAGGACTAGTGACTAAACTAGGCACTAAAGATGCATAAAATAATTTATAAAAAACGCATAATGGTAAATTACTTGCCTTGAAAGATCACTCTCCAAAGTCAATAAACATGTGTCTGGTCCTAGTTATTTTACAGTGGCAATAGAGAGGTGCATTGTCAACTCACCTGCTCATAATTTACTTTAATTGACTATTACAGATGTTCCAACATCCCTAGAGTCCTGTTGAGACCCTTGTAATAAGGAAAGGGTCACAGCATCTTTGACAGCATAAAGTAACAAACAAACGATACAGTATTGAGATTCTTCAAAGAACAACTGGAAATACAGATGTTGTTTGTTACACACACACACAAAGCATTTCTCACTTTTTTTTATGACTTCTTGCTTTGGTTCTCCTTTCACTTGGGACACAGTGCACACTCTTTAGGTTGTTGTGCAACAATAATGCTTTATTGATTTTGATAAACAATATTATGACAAACGAACAATTGTGATGGCTATTTATATTGTGTTCTTTCAGTATTACCAGCTTATTGTGGTTTCACTGTTCATTGTTTGACAATTATACAACTGATACCAATGAGAACCATTGGTTTTGAAGAATCATTATATGCCCAGGCTCACACAGATGTAGGTTCACTCCAGTAGCACAAATATTAAGGCTACAAATAAAGCATAGAAGTTCTAAAAAAATAATAATCAATATGACATAAAAATATTATGCCATGCATACAAATATGCAATATATGCAAACTCAACTGAACAGCTGATCAGAAACCCAAAATGCAAAACACCTACTGCTAAATGTCACTCAAGCAATTAATGCATTTTGAGGAAAGACAGAGGGCACAGTGAGAAACGAAACGTAATCAGTTAAGGCACAGTTGAGCTTTTCGTAAACAAAACAACAACTGTATTGCAGCACTATGAAAAAGAGGCAAGTTCATGAACTACTCTTAAAAATAAAATTCTGGTTCTATTGTCAGAATATGCTAGGAAATAAATAATTCTGGAGATCAAAGGAACTAGACATTTCTAGGCTTGATGAATGCATGGGTTTAATGGAAGTGTAAGACATTTTAGAAGGTCACTATAGAAACAGAGGTTGGAGCCAAATATGCAAGTGTAAATTACTACAGCCAAAAAGGGAGCTAGAAAGAACAGCACCACACATGGCCAGCCACTGATACGGCAACCTCCTTCCCCATATAAACCAATTGAGATAGGAGCTTAAAATAAAACCCTGTATGAAATAATGTAACATTGAAAACAATTATTATAACTATTTAAAAATATAATTAAATGCAATTTCATGTTAAAAAGTCTAAAAATAAAAAGTACATTTTTGGATTTTAAGGATTTTAATAACCTTTTGACATTTAAACATTCTTTGTTATTGAAACATAATTAAATTACTTTGAATTAATTCTATACATCACTTTTAATAATTATTAATTTTGTTCTAGATTTAAAATAAATATATAACAATATTTTATTTCAAATTTCACATAAAAATATTTGTATTAATTTTTTTAAAGTTCAATAAACATTTAGAATGTTCTGTATCATACAGGGATCTCTGTTTCCTATGAGTTCATTTTTTAAGTCCTTACCTCTATTGATTTCTATGGGAGGGTGTTGCAATACCAGTGGTTGTGTATGTGTGGTGCTGGACTTTCTCCAGCTTTTAGCTGGAGTACATTTACTACAGTTGTGGGTCCTTTTTGGCTGTAGTAACTTTATAAGTGCAGTTTGTGAATCGCAATTACCTTAATCTTTTGTGGGCGGGTGCATGCCCCTCCCTTAACCACTCCCTAACTCTTCTTAAAGTCCATCATAGTCCTCTCTTAACACCTACCCTTTTTGTGAAGTATTGCCTATTTTTCAGCTACTGTTCTCTGTCCCTCCCATAATTACTACAAAAATGTATTTATACATGTGAGGAGACTCTACAGTCATTGCAGAGATTACCGGAGAGAAAAACAGAGCACAGGTGGAGGTGCAACCTCCACATGTAGGCTTGTAAATAGTACTTTTGCTGCATGTAAGTAGTACCATTGTAATACTAGTAAAGTATTACAAAATGCAGTTCATGATTAGGCCCCTAAATTGAATATTTTGTGGCAGCCTATCGTATACTGTTGTAATAGAATTCTAACAGCTTGCATAGTCACAGTGCCTTCTGAGGCGTAGGCTGGGGCCTAATAGCACTATAAATACATAAGTCAGTATTCACCACTGCACCAACCAGGATTCAGTTCTGTTTCTCTCTGGTTACATGCACACACACATAAGGGGACTATTGACAAAGGAACTGTTACACATGAGTAAATGTATTCTTACAGTTTGCAGTAAATTTACTACATTTGACTCTTCACCATTTCAGAGTGTAAATATACTACAAAGTGTAGATTTATGTCTCAAGAGGTGGAGTAAAATGTACGAGTGTAAAGTTACTACAGCCAAAAAAACACCTGCACTAATTCCACACATGTCCAACCACTGGTACTGCGACATCCTCCCACATAAAATAATGGAGGCAGGGATTTAAAATAAAAAGCCATACCAAATAATGTTCAAATAAATGGATTGGAGGAGTGTGTGGGTAGTGCCTGTGTTTTTATATGGGTGCATGGGCACTGGCTGGGTGAATGGAGGAGTGCATGGATAGTGCCTGGATTATTGGAGGAGTGCTGTTGCAGGGATTCTGCTCATATACAGAACTATGTGCAGGAAACCAGGACCTCGGTGTATTGTGGTGTACCAAAAAACCCACCTCAGTACCAAAAACCCAATCCGACTAGCAATAGTGTCTCATTCATTCTCCGGACTAGAGCAAAGCTACCAATAAGTAGACTACCTAGAACCTGCGACGTAGTTCCTCTCAGGAATAGTGGGAAACAAGAACACTCTTTCGCTCAAACACTCCTACTTGTCCACAATGTGAGTTAACAGAGAAACAGTATAGTTTAAAATGTTTATTTTAACTAACTTGCTCTATAATGCAGTACACAAGCCAACACTAGCAGCAAAAGGCATAAGAAAAATATAATTAGCATTGTTACAAGTCCATAAAGCACAAAAAGGGAGACAATGGTATAATGACAGTGGAATCGGGACTATAGGGCCCTACCACCCTCCTGTGCTATGAGCTAGTTTATTATAATTATAGAAGAGCTCTAGGCTTTGTCGGGGGGACCCCATACCTCCAAGATAGATGCAAAGGCTTTACATCTCCGGACAAGCACAGCTCTTCTTCGTTGGAATGATTTTCTCCAAGTGCCTTTTCATGCATGTAATGCCATATTAAAGGCACCCGAGTTTCAGTAGCGCAGCTGTGTTCCATATTATGTCTATGGGCGCGGGACTCACTAACGTGAATCAACAGCATGCTTTGTTTTTCGACCTTGAACACGCTGTGCAGACTAGGAGCAGAGAGTACAGATAAATGTGTGAAAGACAGACAGTTCTCATGTGAAAAGAAGCAAGCAGAATATTTACGAGAACTGAGCCATGTAGGAACACGTGCAAAAGTGGCAAAATGGTGGCTCAGCATTTACTAACTTAGCAATGTCCGCTGGGGATCCCATATCGTCACTACACCCTCCCCTTGGTCAGTCCATTGGACAGAGGTTGATAGAGAACACAGAGTTCAACAATTCTGAGCAAGAATCAAGAGCATCCATATTGATGTAGTCAAAGGCAGGGGGTAATTAAAAAAATATTACTTGTAAAACGAGAATGCATACAAGGGAAAGAGAAGGGGAAGAAAAAAAAATTGAATAGAGAAAGAAAAAAAATATCCGGCTTCTGCCAAGTCAATCCATCAGAGTGTATGAGCAGTAAGTTGCAATGGCCACCAAAAGGAGGTCATTGTTTTCGTCTGAAAAAAGATATGCCATCCAGTTTAACAAGGAGAATGAACATATGTATTCCTCAATTATGGGTGCCTCCAGCACCATCAGAGGACATCGTGTGTGATACGCGATATAACTCCGTTGGGGAAAGTCTTGTGCAGCCACATAGACATCCCACTGTGCCAAAACTCCAAGCGCAGCCGCCCACGCCATAATCCCAACACCGGAACATTCTTGCTCATGCGACACTAAGGGGCTCATTAGCAGATCAAAATCCGGTGCAGGAAACACCATATTGGAGAGGCAAAGATCCAATGCCCATTCAAATGAAAATTCCAAGCAGTGGAACACTGGTTGCACGCAAGTGTAATAAGCGAATCGAAATGATAATCCATAAGCCACGCTGAGTGTGGCCAGTGGCAGAGTACTATAACATTCAAGCGTATGTTTACGAAGCATCTGCAGCCGTTCTTGGCTGTGTTGGGCCACAGGAGGAACAGCCACTTCGTAGCAGGCAAACCAACAGGAGGACTCCAGCAGCTAAGGCGAGCAACAGTGGCAAACCACCGAAGACACTGGAAAAAATAGAATGGGATCACACCAAATATAGTTTGGAATGAAGTTACAAGGCCAGACCCCACAAGTTTAAAAAAATGAGCCACACCCGTAGTGTTAGATGCATTGAATATGGTGTGAATCAAAGCACCAAATTGCTGTGGGAGATCAGTATTAAGAAGTGCTTGCACTTCTGTGCGGGTGTTAGGTACATGAAGGACGAATGTCTCACGGGCAGTTGTGAGAGAAAATTCCTTTTGGGACAATAATGCTCTTATTCTGCTCAGTTTGTGGAAGTCCACCTTCAAGGTCGGAATGGAAGGCCAGATCGAGTTATCGAACCTCCATTGCGGGGGTGGCAAAAGAACATTTTTACAGCAAACCACACGCTGTGAGACTGTCACAATGTAAGGGATGCCGGCAAGCATGCCACAGCATTCCTCATTATTTAAAAGCAGATAACTGCCGTTAGCTAGCAGAGTGAAAGTAGGCGTAATAGCTGGCACTGGACTACCCTTTAAAACACATGCAAGATTCGGGGCCGTTAAGTTGCAAGCTCAATGCAACTGTATATTTTTGCATACATGGGAATGACATATGGATGAATCACACAATTCCCCTGTTAGGTATACTTCCTTGTCAGCTCGAAGGCATCTCTATGTAAATGGTAATGACCACACTTCATGAAGAAATGCACTGCCTAAGGGTTCGAAGCGGCCTAGTGGATAATGCTTCATGCATGAGCTGAATTTAAATAATGAAAATGGTAGGGTTATAACTCAATGGATGAGCCAGACAGCAGTGTCCACCTCGGCCACAGAGAATGGTAACGGTTCCAACTTTTCAATATGTAAGAGAGCGTATGTAGCATCTTTCAAAGACATAAACTGTTGTTTGTCTGTTAAGTTGAAAGGCAAAAATAAAGGAGATGCATTCAAATAATCTCATGGAACTTTCCCCATCTTAAGTGTTTGCAGAGTCCATGCAAATTTCATAACGGAACACAATAGATTTTTTCCATGATACAAAATAGAAACATCATCTTGTACAATATCAACAACAGGCGAAACAATATTGTCCAATGTGTAAATGAGGGAAGAAAGTGTGTTAATACTATTATCAACAATAGGCCTGGGCGGTAAATTCTGTTCCGCTCATGGAATTTGCGGAATTTGGTTCATTTTGCGTTCCGTGTTCGTGAGATATTTCTCCCAGAGCATGCAAACAGCGTTTGCGAAAAAGAAAAAAGCATCGCGAACGGGCGGAACAAGCAACTCCGCATGTTCGCAGAACTTTTGCGTGCTCGCTGAGATTTTTTCGCAGAGTTTTACGTAGCGCGACTACGCAAATTCCGCCCACCCCTAATCAACAACTGCAGGTACCTTCTCTAAATTAGCTTGGTCTATTGCCCTTAAATGTGAAGCAGCTTCAATTTGAGATAGGTTCCAGATATCATTGTAAGCCGCATAAATAAATCTCTTTGATCTAGGACCAGCAGGTCCTTTCTTAAAATCTGTCAAATCAATGTTACCTGACAGTAACAACAAATGGGGGCCGATTCACAGAACTAACTTAAGACAAAATCCTAAACTTACTACTTTTGGTATTCACAGAAGTTAGGATTTTGTCTTAAGTTTGTCTTAAGACAAACTTAAGTCAGACTTAAGACAGACTTAAGACAGACTTAAGACAAACTTAAGACAAACTTAAGACAGACTTAAGACAGACTTAAGACAGACTTAAGACAAACTTAAGACAAAATCCTAACCTAAGTCTGTCTTAATTCTGTCTTAAGTCTGTCTTAAGTCTGTCTTAAGTCTGTCTTAAGTTTGTCTTAAGACGAACTTAAGACAAAATCCTAACTTCTGTGAATACCAAAAGTAGTAAGTTTAGGATTTTGTCTTAAGTTAGTTCTGTGAATTGGGCCCATGGTGTTTTACTGACGTTAATGTTGAGTGTTTTAACCAATTTTGGCATAACTTCCCCACTGAATAGGTGGTCACTGAATGTGAGGCAGAAAAACGTGGGTAAGGCCTAACCTGTGTGTAACCAAGGGCCTTGTCATAGAAATGGAGTTGGCAAGCAGCTGCACTGATATGCTAAACCAACCAACCCAAGGGGTCTATTCTGGAAATATTAAAGGTATCATTTGTAAACAACGATTGCAAGTCTGCAATGGAATAATCTGTATGATTGCTCCAGTTCTGATATGTAGCCGGTGCCGGAAATGTAGGGGCATTAATTTGTTTAGAAATAGCCAAACCGAAGGATGTGGTTTGATAGACCAAATCATTTAAAAGTAGAATCTGAGTAGGGATGAGGCAAGCACGATGTAAAGCTTCTGTGCCCTGCACCTTCCAGTGTCTAGAACCCCAAACAAATGTAAGATCTATGGTGGACTTCCACAGTTCATAGCCACCCACCGACAAGTCATCAAGAAAGGATTTGGAATACAATAATTTTGTGTGAGTGAGCATTACTTTGGTATTATTCAATGCATTTAATTTAAAATAGAATGACTCTGGTTTTGATGTATCAAAATCTGTAAAATAAGAGAATTTTTTAAAAAGCGTTTTTGAGCTGCTTTCCCAGGGAGCTGGGCAATGTTCCCACTGAGTGTAATTGAAAACATTTCTAAATGTGTTAGCCTTATGCAGGTAGTGATGTCCATAATGCTGGTAGCAAAACAAGTCAGCATAATTTGCAGTATTCAAATATAAATCCTCAGCATCAAATGCCGCATAGTACTTCAAATCAGAAAACAAAGACTGTACTGCTTGTACATCCCAATCATCAGATTGTATGTTATGTTTCACTTCATCACCCATTGAAACACAAAGTACATTTGGTACATTAATTATCTCTGCAGGGCCATGGATTTGAAAATCTACAGCATCCCAAACTATGCCATCTGCAACTGGCCAGGCAGTGATGTTGCCGAAAGTCTGGTCTCTTTTCATGATGTGAGAAGAAGAGTGCGGAGACAAAGTTCCATCAACCAGTTTTACAGCAAAGCGTTCAGGTAGGTAGTGACCATTGATTAGAAGAAAAAAGAAAGTCACAAATCCAATCGACATGAACAAAAAAAATGGCGATGAGCACCAACCAAATGTATGTCCAAGGCGGAACCAAATAAGTTTGTTTAAACCAGGCGACAAACATAGAAACTTTGGAAGGGGCCAATGATGATGTGGAATGCTAGTCAAAGGAAAACGGGATTCATCAATGGCCTCCGGTCTTAAACCAGGCAAAGACTCAGTAGTGGGATAACCATATTCAGTTTCTTCATTATGATTGGAAGCAGGCGGGACTAGCAAAAGATTGTTAACAGAGTCCATCTCAAAGGCACTGTCACCCTGCGTGTTGTTAGAAGTGGTCAAACCTGGATCTGTTGATACTGTTGTTGGTGGACACCCCTGGTGTTATGCTATTCAGGATCGGCCAGACGTTGCAGCTTGACATTGTCCACTGAAATGTATCTGTTGTCTTTGCGACCAGGAAGTGGTGGTGAAATGACTGTACGAGTACTCTTCATGCTAAGCACCGGGACAGGTGCACGATAAGAGGGGTCAAACTCTTTTCTGTTCTCCACCTTCTCACGGACCAGGTCTCCGACTTTGGGTAGCCAACCGAATACCGGAATCTGCAGTGCTTTATCAGAGGCACAGGGTAAATGTTCCTTTGCAAGACTGTCTTGGGTCTCTTGTAGGTTCTGTAACACAGCAGAATGATTATCTACGTCAAACTATGCGGCAGTCGTCGCCATGTCATTTTTATGCCAAAGAGCATTTCGTATGGGGTCTGTCCACCCAGAGATCTTCTAGGGAGATTATTTAGTGCACGTTGTACGCTATGCAAATGGGTGAACCAGTTCCTGCCAGTACCTAAAACTCTAGCTGTCAAGGATTGCTTTAAGTCACGGTTCATTCGCTCCAAAACTGAGTTGCCCTCAGGCCTGTATGGAGACGGAAATTTGACCTGCACCCCCAAAGACCTTATGGTATACTTGTATGCCTTAGAGGCAAACGCGGGACCCTGGTCCGAATGGAAAGCGCCAAATGCAAAAATTCCCACAAAGACACGCAAATCCCTAATGATAGTTTGTGCATCAGCAATGCGATGTGGCGACACCCAAAGAAAATGTGTGCACAAACCAACTGCAACTAAAATGAATTTATAGGCAGTATCAGAAAAAAATGGACCGCAGTGATCCAGATAAACACATCCAAAAGGTTTATTTGAGATACACAGCTGCGTTTGTGGTGGGCGTGTCACCGTTGAGTTTTTAATCTGCTGACAAATGTACCAAGAAATGACATAACTACGGGTCTGCTTATATAAGCCACGCCACCAGTAACGCTGCTGTAAGACAGAAACAGTCGCAGACACGCCAGCATGAACCGAAGCCATGCCTTCGTGGGCAGCTGTTTTCAGTGAAAGTCTGCGAACGCATTGGGAATTAACCTGTCACCAACGTCATTAATTCTCACATAAGGAACTTTATCAGGACTTAAATGATAAGAGTACGTAGAAGCGAAACCCTGCAGGTAATTACCTCCCGTCTCTGTAGAAGCTATTGCTGCCAAGATGTCATTATCAATCTTATTCATGGATCTTGTAACTGCTGCAACTGAACACGCTGCTACTGCTGATGAAGCTGCTTCATCAGCTAAACTGTTGCCTACCGCATGTACTTTTAGATCTGCGACTCGAACACAAAGCATTTTATGCTTGATTGTGCTGCCTTTAGAATCACGATAGTCATTTTGGGACCAAAAGAATAAGTTGACATTGAAAGACAGTAATAAGAATCACTTACAATTAAAGTAGTTACATTAGGATCTGCAAACTCTAGCCAAGTACCAGAGCGAGCAACTCTGCCAATTGGGCAGTAGGGTCAACGAGTGCCTGTGTGTGAACCACACTGGACTTGAACTCTCTGTTCACTATAGTATCTGCCACAATTGCGGACGCTGCTGAATACGTATGCTTTGACCCGGTTGCCGGTTGCGCTGAACGTTCGGTGTAAATGATACAATGGTACTCCTCAAGCAAGTGCATGGACAGAGACGGAGGATGAACAAATTCATACTGTAAAAACTCCTGTGTTTACAGAGAGGAGTCGAAGATAAAGGTGACATCCGAAGATGTCAACGAAGTAGCCCATTGTATCCAACGCGGATGCAAACCCTTGGAGTTTGGTACACTTGCTTTTGTCACTGCTTCTAGTGCAGGATACGGTGTCACAACCAAAATGCGTTTCCCTTGCACCAGAGCTCGTTACTTTAGGATCGCAATCTGGACAGTTTTCAAGACCTTTTCAACAGTGGAAAACCGCAGTTCAGCCGAAGTGTACAAATGTGATTTGTAAGCAATAGGTACTGTGTCACCTTCATTAAATGTCAAGTAAGTGAAACCCACTGCGCCTGGCACCATTCGTATTACCAGGTTGGTGTGGTTATCACGTGTCAACAAGTATTTCGATTCAATAAGATCAGCCTGCAATCCTTGCAGGATCGCAGAATGTTCCGGAAGCCAGCAGGCTTTAGAAAAAGAAGGTTGTATCAAAGCATAAAGAGGCTTGATACGCTGGGCATATTCGGGAATGTAAGTACGTCCGAAATTCAGAACTCCCAGCAAAGACTGTAGTTTTTTTCAGTGTTGTAGGAGGACACAAACACACGCATTTCTCTAAGAAGTGAGGCGCCAAGCCTCTACCTTCATTATTGAGCCCATAGCCCAAGAACAACACTGTGTATTTTGCAAAGTTAATTTGTAGCCATAGTCCACAAACAAAACTATGATGCGCCCACGCGAAAAAGATGTGCCCATAATTCGCAGTCCGTGAGATAAATATCATCAACGTACGAGTACGCATCTGGGTCTATTCTGCACCCGGGCTGTTTTTGTAGCCCATGGCCAAAAGCCGAAAATGTTTTTGTTTTCCGCCGGATGTTAAGGCGGTCCATTGACTACTTTCAGGGGCTGGATTGTGACTGAAAAAGCCGTTGGATATGTCAAGCGTAGTTTTATATTTTTTACGAACAAGACTGTCTACTAAAGCAGAACTATGGTTATTCTGAACCGCACATGTACGACAATGAGAGTTTAAATGCCGGTAATCCAAAACTAAGCGGTACGACCCATCGGGTTTGGTTACAGTACAAAGTGGGTTATTCATCGGTGACACACGTTTCAATCACTCCTTGGTACTATAACTGTTCTAGAATGTCAGAAACCAGTGCTTTTGCCTCCCACCAGAGAGGATATTGGGGTTGTCGCAGGGGCATCGACCACAATGATATCTCATGGGGCGGAATCCTTATCCCATCCCACCTGAGGATGGTACAAAGCCGGTGCAAGCACCAAAGCCCATTCTTCCGCAAAAGCCTTTGTCTATTCCTTGGAAACGTTTTTCGAAAAATTTGGGAGAATAACCTCCTATCCCTGCGGGGCGGCTAGAACAAAAGGTGTGAGCCAATCTGCCTCTGCCAAGAAAATGTCATAAGATGAAGTCAGATTTTCCCCAAAAATTCATTTAATTACACGTTGTATGTCACCCCCAATTATAATAACTATGTCATATAAGTGGTCAAGGGGAGCCACTTGGGTGTCATACGTCTCAACTGTAATGAAAGTTTCAGTTGCTGTTGCCTCCAGAAATGGACGCAGTGCTTGCCGCACTATGGTAACCTCCGGTTGTGCTGTCTAGAAGCGTTACTGCCCATGTTAGGTTCCGGAGCCGGGTCCTCACTGTCTGTGCGGGGCACCTCGACCTCTGCCGCTCTCCTGACGTTCCCCGCCACCGGCCTGTAAGCCTGATGTTCCCTGTGAAGAACGAGGAGAACGTTGATCAGGAACCTGAAACCTGTCAGGAGATCTAATTCTCGCGCGGTCGTGCAAATCTTAAGTGCACTCAGAAGACTCGGGTACCGGTGACGCTGCACACGAACCTTGTTCCTGTTGTTGCTTCCCCAGTCATAGAGTATGTGGCAAAACATTTGGCATATACCGCTGTGAACACTTTACCCCAATTTTCACAAACGGTTACTTCAGGTATCAAGTCTTTCTGCAAACTTATCGTGAAAATTCTGTGTTTCTCCACTGGAAGGGTGTTAGGAAACACTGCTTCCAGCTTGTCAAATTTCTCAGCAAGCCAGTAAGGAAAATCATCCTTATTCTGTGGTCGCTTGCCCATAACCAAATTAACCATGACGGGACTAATAGTCATCCCGGCAGGTCCAGCTGGTTGTACAGCAACCCCAGGTGCTCCCACCTGGAGATTGCGTGAGACGTATTGTACTAGAGCCCTATGCACATTGATCAAGGTGGTGTGCAATACGCGTAGTTTGTCTACTGGGACTGCTAGATAACGTGGATGTGGTGTGTACCCGGACAATACTGGCCAAGTGGCCCCCGGTATTGATAAATGACCTAAACGTACCGGGGTCACCGAGTGGGGTAGGGCACCTTTAAACCAAATACGGTGTTGCCATGCAGAACTTCAAGAGTTCCATAAGGCCGATATGCATGAGGTGGTGCAGTTGGAGCGTATACATGGATCAAGTTATCATCTCCATTGACTGCTTGAAACGTCTCCCAAGAATAAAACACCTCAAAGTGGTGAGCTGGGTCAGCTCCAACTACAAAAATAATAGCAATACCCACGTCCGGCACTCCATAATTAGTCAAATGACGACAGAGTGGAGCGTGGATATGTGCCGTTATATTGACCTCTGCCATAAGGACAAAGAAAAGCGAACAACTTAATGCGTGGCAGCGCAATATAGGGGTGTTAATTCACAAGAATAATAAAACCATTTAATTGTATCAAGCTTGAAAAAACCTATAAAAACATCAATATAGGTAGAATATGCCGACACAACTGAAGCAAGGGTATTGTGGTCAAAGACAAGTACTACTGAAGTGCCTCGTATATAAGTACCAGACCAAACGTTGGGTGCGCCATGTTGCAGGGATTCTGCTGATATACAGAACTATGCGCAGGAAAACAGGACCTCGGTGTATAGTGGTGTACCAAAAAACCCACCTCAGTACCTAGAGCCCCAATCCGACTAGCAATAGTGTCTCATTCATTCTCCGGACTACCGCAAAGCTACCAATGATTAGACAATCTAGAACATGCGAAGCAGTTCCTCTCACAAATAGTGGGAAACAAGAACACTCTTTCGCTCAAACACTCCTACTTGTCCACAACGTGAGTAAACAGAGACACGGTATAGCTTAAAATGTTTATTTTAACTAACGTGCTCTATAATGCAGTACACGAGCCAACACTAGCAACAAAATGCAGAAGAACAATATAATTAGCATTGTTACAAGTCCATGAAGCACAAAAGGGGAGATCATGTTATAATGACAGTGGAATCTGGACTATAGTGCCTTACCACTCTCCCGAGCTAGTTTATTATAATTATAGAAGACCTCTAGGCTTTGTCAGGGGGACCCCATACCTCCAAGATAGATGCAAAAGCTTTACATCTCCGGACAAGCATAGCTCTTCTTCGTTGGAATGATTTTCTCCAAGTGCCTTTTCCTGCATGTAATGCCATATTAAAGGCACCCGAGTTTCAGTAGTGCAGCTGTGTTCCATGTTATGTCTTTGGGCATGGGACTGACCAAAGTGAATCAACAGCATACATTGTTTTTTGACCTTGAACACGCTGTGCAGACTAGGAGCAGAGCGTACAGCTAAATGTGTGAAAGGCAGACAGTTCTCATGTGAAAAGGAGCAAGCAGAATATTTACGAGAACTGAGCCATGTAGGAACGCGTGCAAAAGCGGCATAATGGCGGCTAAGCATTTACTGACTTGCGCTAACTTAGCATTGTCTGCTGGGGATCCCATATCTTCACTACAGTGCAAGGGTAGTGCCTGGGTTATTGCATGAGTGCATACGTAGTGCCTGGGTGATTGCATGAGTGCAGGGATCAATCAATCAATCAGGGGGTTATAGAGCACGCTACTCACCTGTGAGAGGCTCAAGGTGCTGGGAGGGAGCAGCTCTGGATCATTCGAAGAGCCAGGTCTTGAGGTCCTTCCTGAACGTGTGCAGGGTCAGGGAGCATCTGATGTTCAAAGGGAGCTCGTTCCAGGTATTGGCTGCGATGCAGGAGAAGGCTCTCCCGCCGGTTCTGTTTCTAAAGATGCGGGGGATCTCTGCCAGGGTGAGGTCGGCAGAGCGGAGGTTCCTCATGGGTACATGGAAGGAGACTCTCTCTTTGAGGTATTTGTGTCCGATGTTGTTGAGGGATTTGTAGGCATGGGTGAGGGGTTTGAAGGTGACCCTCTTCTCGACGGGGAGCCAGTGGAGGTCTCATAGGGGTTGTGTCATGTGTTCGTGATGCGGTGTCCTGAGGACAAGTCTGGCTGCGGCGTTCTGGATGGTTTGGAGTTTGTGTAGAAGAGTCTGTTGATTTGTATACTGCGTTGCAGTTGTCCAGTCTGCTGGTTATGAGCCCGTGGGTGACGGTCCTTCTGCAGTTCGGGGGGATCCATTTGAAGGTCTTGCGGAGGATGCGCAGGCAGTTGAAACTGGTGGAAGCAACAGCGTTAATCTGGCGGTTCAAGGAAAGGGAGGAGTTGAGGATGATGCCCAGGTTTTGTGCGTGGTCTGTAGGGGTGGGTGGATTCCTGAGGGCCACCAGGTGTTGTCCCAGGCAGAGGTGGGTGCGAGGATGAGGACCTCGGTTTTCTCTGAGTTTAGCTTCAAGCAGCTGTCTTTCATCCATGCTGTGACGTTCTTCATTCCTTCCTGGAAGCAGAGTCTGGGATCTTCAGGATTCTTTGAGAGTGAGAGGATGAGCTGGGTGTCATCAGCGTATGATACAATGCTGAGCCCATGATGTCTGATGATGGCGGCGAGGGGGGCCATGTAGATGTTAAAGAGTGTGGGGCTGAGCGATGATCCTTGGGGTACTCCGCAGTTGATATCGGTGGGTTCGGAGAGGAAGGGAGGGAGTCTGACCCTCTGGATTCTGCTGGAGAGAAAGGATTGGATCCAGTTGAGGGCGGCTCCTTGTATCCCTGCATCGTGAACTCTGGCTGCGAGCGTGCGATGTGAAATGGTGTTGAAGGCTGCGGCGAGGTCTAGAAGGATGAGGGCCTCAGTGTGTCCCTGGTCGAGTAGCATATGGATGTCATCAATAGCGGTGAGGAGGACGGTCACTGTGCTGTGGTTGCTGCGGAATCCCGACTGGGAGGCGTCTAGGATGGAGTTCTATTCCATGAAGGCGGTCAGCTGGGCATTTACGAGTCTCGCGGTGACTTTGGCCAAGAAGGGGAGGAGAGAGATGGGCCGGTAGTTTTTCAGGTCCGTTGGGTCAGCCGTTGGTTTCTTGAGGAGGGGTTTAACCTCTGCCTGCTTCTAGTCATCTGGGAAGATGCCGGATCTGAAGGAGGTGTTGATAGTCCATGCTAGTTCAGGTGCGGGGGCGGCCCTGTGGAATATGTCGTGAACAGGGGTCCTTTGGGGCTCCTGAGTGGGTTTTCTTCATGGTCGCGGTGATGTGTATGACGGTGACGGGATTCCAGGTCATGACAGTTGGCTTATCGGCGGTGGTGGGGAGTGGGGTAGTGTCCGGCGTCTGTTCACTGAAGTTGTCATAGAGGACCTTGATCTTCAGATGGAAGTAGGAGCTGAGCTTGTCGCAGAGTTCCTGGGAAGGTGTGAAGTTCGTGGCTTGGCGGGGGGATTTGGGGAACTGCTGTATGACGTTGAACAGTTCCTTGGCGTTGGTCGCGTTGGTCTGGACTTTGTCTCTTATGAAGGTCCATTTGGTGTCTCTTATGTGCTGGTGATATTCCTTCAGGTCGCTGCTGTGGTTGTTCCATGCTTATGTGGTTTTCTGCTTTCACCAGGTTTTCTCTAGGCGTCTTCAGGAGCGCCTGGCTTCTTGTAGTTCAGTAGTGAACCAGGCGGCCTTCAGTGGGTGTTGTTTGGCGGGGTGGCGTACGGGTGCAAGCTTGTCAGCGCAGCAGGAGATCCAGAGGTGAAATTCTATGGCTGCGAAGTTAGTGTCGGTCGTGGCGCTGGGGGAGTCTTGGAGTAGGGTGGTTTTGAGAAGTTCCTCTGTAACCTTGCTCCAGTTCCTCCGTGGTGGGCATGGGGTGGGCTTGGGTGCAGTGGTGGTGTTGAAGGTGAAGTGGACGCAGTGGTGGTCCATCCAGAGGGGCTGGGTGGTGTGGCTGAAGAGGATGTTTGTCCCTCCTGTGAAGATGGGGTCGAGGGTGTGTCCAGCTCTGTGAGTGGGCGTGTTGACCAGCTGCTTCTGTCTGAGGTTGGTGAGGTTGTTGAGGAGAATGGTGGAGTCGGGGTCGTTGCAGTTGTCAAGGTGGAAGTTCAGATCCCCGAGTAGAATGTAGTCCATGGAGGTGATGGCGTGGGGTGCAGCGACCTCGGCGATGGTAGTTGCGGACTGGGTGCGAGGTCCTGGCAGTCTGTAGATGAGGGTGCTGCGTAGCTGTTCTGGATCTGGAAGTGGAGGTGTTCTGTGTTGGAGTGGGGTTCACTCGTGCTGGATGTGGAGAGTCTGAGGGGGGTCTTGTGTGGTATAGCGAGTCCTCCTGCTGGGCAGTGGGGGTAGTCCTTTCTCTGGATCTTGTAGCCGTCGGGGATGGCAGTGGTGATGTCGGGGCCAGAGGTGGCATTGGTCCAGGTTTCCGTGAAGAAGGCAACGTCAGATGAGTGGGTGTCAAGCAGGTCCCAGATCTCTACGGCGTGTCGGTGCAGGGAGCGCACGTTGAGGAGGATGCATGTCAGGGTTTCGGCGGTGCGTGCATCAGGCGGGCCTTTGGTGGTTGTGGGGGTTTTGTCAATGGTGAAGGATCTGCGGCAGGGTTTGCACGAGAACTGTCCATGGGTGGTGTTCGGCAAGGATCTTTCGCAGTCGGTGTGACTTCTGGGATTGAGTTTGTGGAGGGTGGTGGTATCGTAGCGGTGGGGCCTAGGAGAGCCAGGGTTCCTGCCGCTGGTTACGGTCGGGTCGTGGACGCGCGCAGACAGATTTGCCTTAGGCATGCCTTCGGCCTGTCAGTGGCACACCCGCTGCGTGGGTCACGCAGCGGCCGCCATTAAGTAGGGGAGGGGGCAGGACTGGAGGTGGAGAGCTGGGAGCGGGGCTGTGTAGGTGGGAGGGGCCGTGGGGCAGTAGCGGCGGGAAAAAGGATGACTGAAGTTAGAAACAGAGAAATGGAATAATCAAGAATTAAGTCAAATAGTACAAAACCTAAAATTGAAACTAAAACCTTGCCTTTTGGACGACCAGAGCACTGTGTGGAGGCTCTTACCCTTCTTAACTTCGTCGCTGGATTTCTTCGCGGAAAACTCTACACCTTGCAGGACCCGCTGCGCGGGTCCCGCTGCGCCTGCACCTACTGAGAGGCTCGTGTGGGGAGCTGGAAACTTCCTGGACCATCTGCACTCCGGCAGGGCTGCGAGCAGCCTAGCAGGGACTCCATTGCCCAGGAGTCCCTGCGTGTCACACCTGTGGCCGCTCTCCCTGCCGGCCACGCCCCCTGGCTGAATAAAAGTGCACAAGATCCACTAGCCTGTGGGAAACCTTGCCTTTTGGACGACCAGAGCACTGTGTGGAGGCTCTTACCCTTCTTAACTTCGTCGCTGGATTTCTTCGCGGAAAACTCTACACCTTGCAGGACCCGCTGCGCGGGTCCCGCTGCGCCTGCACCTACTGAGAGGCTCGTGTGGGGAGCTGGAAACTTCCTGGACCATCTGCACTCCGGCAGGGCTGCGAGCAGCCTAGCAGGGACTCCATTGCCCAGGAGTCCCTGCGTGTCACACCTGTGGCCGCTCTCCCTGCCGGCCACGCCCCCTGGCTGAATAAAAGTGCACAAGATCCACTAGCCTGTGGGAAACCTTGCCTTTTGGACGACCAGAGCACTGTGTGGAGGCTCTTACCCTTCTTAACTTCGTCGCTGGATTTCTTCGCGGAAAACTCTACACCTTGCAGGACCCGCTGCGCAGGTCCCGCTGCGCCTGCACCTACTGAGAGGCTCGTGTGGGGAGTTGGAAACTTCCTGGACCATCTGCACTCCGGCAGGGCTGCGAGCAGCCTAGCAGGGACTCCATTGCCCAGGAGTCCCTGCGTGTCACACCTGTGGCCGCTCTCCCTGCCGGCCACGCCCCCTGGCTGAATAAAAGTGCACAAGATCCACTAGCCTGTGGGAAACCTTGCCTTTTGGACGACCAGAGCACTGTGTGGAGGCTCTTACCCTTCTTAACTTCGTCGCTGGATTTCTTCGCGGAAATCTCTACACCTTGCAGGACCCGCTGCGCGGGTCCCGCTGCGCCTGCACCTACTGAGAGGCTCGTGTGGGGAGCTGGAAACTTCCTGGACCATCTGCACTCCGGCAGGGCTGCGGGCAGCCTAGCAGGGACTCCATTGCCCAGGAGTCCCTGCGTGTCACACCTGTGGCCGCTCTCCCTGCCGGCCACGCCCCCTGGCTGAATAAAAGTGCACAAGATCCACTAGCCTGTGGGAAACCTTGCCTTTTGGACGACCAGAGCACTGTGTGGAGGCTCTTACCCTTCTTAACTTCGTCGCTGGATTTCTCCGTGGAAAACTACACCTTGCAGGACCTGCTGCGCGGGTCCCGCTGCGCCTGCACCTACTGAGAGGCTCGTGTGGGGAGCTGGAAACTTCCTGGACCATCTGCACTCCGGCAGGGCTGCGAGCAGCCTAGCAGGGACTCCATTGCCCAGGAGTCCCTGCGTGTCACACCTGTGGCCGCTCTCCCTGACGGCCACGCCCCCCGCCCTACCCCAGCTCTATATTAAAGATAGGAGTTACCGCTGCGCGGGTGCGAGCGGGAGCGACCGGGGCGAAGACCGGGCAAAGAGCGGGCCGTTTGAGGCCGTTCGAGTACGTGAGAGTCCGGTCCGGGCCCCTCCTCATTCATGTTCACATTTAGGCCGCTCAACCACCAGCGAAATGAGCACCAGGGAAACCAGAAGTAAAACATCTTCCCTAGCCGCGGCCGGAGCTGTCAAAGGACCTATTGACACCTACTTTGCTAAAGCTGGCTCTCTTCTGATCGAGGAAATCGAGGTGCTGGAGCGAAGAATCTCCCAAGAAATAGAATGGGTAAGGAGATCTTCAATGAGCCCAATGGCCCAAGCCAGAACCCCAGAAGTTAGATCCTGCCTATCAACTAGTGGTAGAATTGATCAAGCACCATGCTCACTCCCTGGCACCTCAACTACTAATCCAGAGTTCAATATTGAGGTGCTGAGTGACCTTGAGGACATGAGCCTAATGGCCCTACCTAGCACCCAAATTACCCTACCAACACTAACCGAGAACACTGAGGCAGTTAAAGCTATAGAACCTAACACAGATAGAGATAGGGGGGTGAGAGAAGGGGCAATACAAAAAAAGAAGAGGGGGCCCCAAAACAAAGAAAATAATAGGACAAAATCCCCCAAATCCAAACAATCGAGAGGCAAAGGGGGGAAAGGAGCCACCTCTGTCTCTATGCTAGAGAAGTCAGGAATGACAACTCTCCCTAGAATTAATAATACAATTCCATTACCACAGTCCACCAATACCGCGCCAGTGGATATTACCTCTGATGATATCACACTGGAGGACATAGGCACACTCTTAAGGTCCCTATTGAGTCCCCTTGAAGCTAGACTGATTAAAATCGAAGCTAGATTAGTTAGCATTGAGAAAGCCACTGTACAACTTGTTGACGCAAGGAAACTTGACAATAGTGGAATTAAAACTACAATAGAGGGTTTAGGACCAAAGCCCACTAAGGGGAATGGACCACCTATTGCCACAAATAACAAGCCTCTACTCACAAACCCCAAAACTCCACAAGTTGTACTAAATAAGACCTTGCAACCCTTAAATGATAACAAGGACCCAACTCCAACCCAGCCTATAGTAATTGTTACTCCGAAAATAACCCCCCCGCTTAAAGCTACTGCTATACCCGCAACCAATAATAAGGGTGATTCGCCACCTATTGGCGAGAAACCATACCCTAACCGCAGACAAAAGCCTGTAAACCTCCCCCCAGAAGCAGCACCCTACACCTTAGTTCTGGTAGGGGTCCCGGAATTAAAATCCTCAACATTCGAATCCACTACCTCTCTTAGGAATAAAGTTATCAACTGGCTCTCTATTAATAGACCCCTTCCGAGAGGAACAACCAGTGATATCTCCATGGCCAGGAGGGCAACGTGGGTGGGTTACACCAGGAAATCTATTAGTGGGGACTGCATTCTGGTCACCTTTAGAGACCCGAATACAGTCGCATATATCTGCACGTGGGTTTCTGACGAGGACTTTGGCAGTAACATTCAATCACTTCCTCTTTCATTTTTCTACCCTTCGAGCCTCTATAATTCAGAGGACCAGAGATGGGGGCACCATCAAGAGTTGCTGGAGGATTGGGAAAACTGCCCCAGGGAGAGCAATGTGCCCCAATACCATAGGGGAAGACCTATACATCATTTCCACCAGTATGGGGGGGAGGCTGGTTGGGAAACTGTTACACGGAGGAGGGGCGGGGGTGGAGGATATAGGAGAGGAATCCCAGGGCCACACAGAACACATTATCCAGCCTATTTACCCACCCACAATAGATACAGCAGTCTGGAAATGGTAGACTGACAGGTGGATGAAGTCTATCATCTGATTTGATTCCTTCACAAATTAGTTGCGACAAAATGAGCAACTTCTTTTGTGAAAAGATAGACAAGATCTATTCTTCCTTCCCTAATTCTGAGGCGGGACCCCTTATAGATCATGAGCCACACACTTCCCAAGTCCTTTGCACTAGCTTTGGTCCATTTTCCGAAGAGGAAGTGGGCAAAACACTGCTAGAAATTACATTCGGCTCTCCCTTGGACCCTTGCCCCCATCATATTTTCCGACAAATTATTCCCTTCATTTGCCCTGCAGTAACTCAAGTACTGAATCACTCGTTAGAAGTAGCAGAATTTCCATGCAGTTGGAAGAATGCCATAGTCACCCCCCTTTTAAAAAAAGCAGGCCTAGATATTAACAATCCGGCCAATTATAGACCTATCTCCCAGCTTCCCTACTTGTCGAAAGTCCTGGAGAAACTGGTCAATAGAAAACTGGTCAGTTTTCTCGAGACTAATAATTTACTAGACAGCACACAAACAGGTTTTAGGGCCAACAATAGTACGGAAACAACTCTCCTGGCCGTGCTTGACAACATCAGAATGCTTGTGGACCAGGGGAAAACAGTTGCCCTAATCCTGTTGGACCTCTCGGCGGCATTCGATACCGTCCCACACAAATTGCTCCTGGAGACACTAGCCACCAGAGGCATTAGGGATAGAGCATTGGGATGGCTGCGGTCCTTCCTATTGGAAAGATCCCAATCGGTGCATTTGGGCAAGTTCTCATCCCCCCCCCCAGACCATCAAATATGGGGTCCCGCAGGGGGCCTCGCTAAGCCCTACTCTGTTTAATGTTTTCGTATCTTCCCTGGCCGGAATTGGCAGAAAATGGGGTGTTGAAATCTGCTCCTATGCGGATGACACCCAACTTACGGTAGTCCTGGATGAGAAGACCAATTCCAAGGACAGACTTATGAGCTGTCTCTCTGATTTGGCCGAATGGATGCATAAGCACTACCTCAAGCTGAATGCAGACAAATAAGAGATATTGCTGTTTGGAGGCCACACGCAACTGTGGAACGACACCTGGTGGCCTGAAGCACTGGGCATCCCCCCCGCCCCTACATTAACAGCAAGGAACCTTGGGATAACGATCGACACATCCCTTTCCATGAAAGCTCATGTAGCCGCTATATGCGGCAAAGGCTTTGCGATTCTGAAGATGCTCAAAAGAGTCTTTCCTTGGATTCCATTAGAATGCAGAAGGATCCTAATTCAGTCTCTCTTGATGAGCAGGCTGGATTATGGAAACTCTCTGTTCGTTGGCATGGCGGAGTACCTTTTCACCAAGCTACAAATACTTCAGAACGCAGCAGCCAAGGCTATCTGCATGAAAAGGAAATTTGACTCGCCCACAAACTGTCTGCGAGATCTACACTGGCTTCCGATGAAGCAAAGAGCAACTTTTAAAATGTTGTGCATCACTCATAGAGCACTTCACGAGACAGGCCCTCTTATCCTTAGAAACAGGATCCGGTTCTACATTCCCACTAGATACCTCCGTTCACAAATCGCGGCGCTGGCCAGCATACCCCGGGTAAAGAAAGCCAGAATGGGTGAACGAGCCTTTTCCTACGTTGCCGCAAGGAAGTGGAATGAACTTCCCATGGCCCTTCGACTTACAGAGGATCACCTGGCATTCAGGAAACAACTAAAAACCTTCCTTTTCCCTGACTACGACTAAATACACCTACCTTTCCCACTGCATCCTTATTGTAGCAATCGCAGCGCCGTGATATCCCTCGGGATGATTGTTAGCGCTTTATAAGTAACCTAAATAAATAAATGAAGTGGGGAGTTCTCTAATAGTATCTCCCAGGATGGAGATTAGTATACCCCCAGTCCCGGATATACATACTAGGGCAATTGACATAGTCGAACACAAGCCGGCTCTCGTATTAGGCATGACGGATCTCATCCTGTCTCCCATTAATATAACCTCTATCACAAATTATTCCCCCACTAGCCAAATGGCGCCCATTGAGCTTAACTCTAATAACTTTGTCTCCGCAGGCCTAGACACCACCCAATCGGCGCATATAACTGTGATCTCTTGGAACGTGGCAGGCCTAGCCAATAAAATAGACTCCATAGAGTGGGGCTCGTACATTAGCTCCAAAAATATACTTCTTTTCCAGGAGACTTGGGCACGTGAGGAAATATTATTTCCGGGCTTTGCCTCCTTCTCTAAACCCGCGAAGTGGGGGGGAAGGGGCAGGCCGTCGGGGGGACTTACGACCTGGGTAGCAACTGACCTAGGTTGTCACGCCACTTGCCTAGAGACCGCCTCGGATGACATATTGGCTGTCTTACTCGAGTGGTCAGACTCCACTAAGCTGTTAGTCGTTAACATATATTCAAGGCCTGTTCCTATGCTAAAAGAATCTTGCACTATAGATGAATTATCCGGGTTCCCAGAAGGCATTCCTTGCGAACTTGCCTGCTTGGTGGGAGGTGACTTTAATTCACAGTACGAACCACTTTCTGGACTACGTGATGGCCCTTCCTATGAGGAAGATTCATGTTGGTTTGTTCCAGAAACGGTGGCCCCACCACTTAGGGCCTGGACTCCCTTGGCCTTGCAGATTACTGCCCTCACTCTTAATCAAGGCCTAAGGGCTTGCAATGGCCGCTGCAAATCGGACATCCCTAGCATGTATACCTATAATAAAACAGGTAGCGAATCCAGACTGGACTATATTTTGGTCAAATTGTTCATGTGGCCATTAATAGTCGATTTCAAAGTCACTGAAAGAATGGACAGTGACCATAACGCTTTGGAATTGACTTATTCCCTGCCAGGGGGGGAGGACACATCCTACGGACCGGATAAAGATAAAGCAGGGCTCTTACTTGAAAACAATCGGCGGAGAGTCAAGTGGGAGAAATTGGTCAATAGTCCAGATAGAATACCGCAGTTATATGCAAGGATCATCCCATTGCTGGAGAGGGCCTTTCAGATTGGAAAGGAGGTGCAAGATGATCCCAATAGAGGAAAGCTTTCACAAATTCATGCAGACATAATCATCACCTTAGAGCAGGATCTGTTTTCATCCTCAGGGAAAAGGAAAGGCCCCCTGTCCAAAACATCCTGGTATAACGCCACTTGCAGGGAATCCAAGGCCCATCTGTTACTTGCTATAAAAGGACGCTATGGCAAGGAAGAAATCCAAGCTAGGAGAAGATCCTACAAAAGGCTCCTGGAAAATGCGCGGGCGGAATGGGACCAGGATTATTGGGAAAACCTTGTTAAAACACTAACTAACAGAGACTCGCGCAAATTTTGGCGCATAGTCGCCAATGGTACTGAGGATTTATCCTCGGCAATAGAGCCCAACATAGCGCCCATGACATGGCAGCGCCACTTTGAGACGCTTTATGCTGAGGTAGGGGGGGAACAAAACACAGTTGGTGGCATAAAGACATCTAGTCATACGGGAGCTCCCTTTACTGAAAAAGAGGTGAGGGAGGCCATCAAGGGTCTAGCTGCGGGAAAAGCCCCGGGACTCGATGGGGTGCCTGGGGACTTGTTCAAACAGGAACCAGGGATATGGGTCCCATATCTTACACTAATATTTAATGCCATTCTGGGGGGAATGGAGGTCCCCGATACTTGGCTGGGAGCAGAGGTGGTTCCAATTTTCAAAAAGGGTTCCCCTCTGCTCCCAGCCAACTATCGTCCTATCAGTCTCATCGACATACCCCAAAAACTTTTCGGAAGACTGATTTTGGACAGGCTTCTGGCCTGGATAGAGGAGATGGACATCCTGTCCCCCTATCAGGCGGGCTTCAGACAGGGTGTATCGACAGTAGATCAAATTTTCCGGCTGAATCTCCTTTACTGGAGAACAGCCGTAATCGAGGGCGGTACTTTGTATACTATTTTTGTAGACTTACGTGCCGCCTTCGATTTGGTACCTAGGGCACGGCTGTGGAGAGTCATGGAAGAGCTAAACGTCCCTGGTGATATTCTGGCAATCCTGATGAGACTTCATTATAACAACTACGCCCGCGTAAGGTGCGGCAAAGATGGCAAGTTAACCGATGATTTCCCCGTTCGCAGAGGGGTTAGACAGGGTTGTGTCCTTGCACCGACCCTGTTTTGCCTCTTTGTGAACGGGGTAGTTGCCCACCTGAACAGGATTGCCAACACCGATGCCCCCAAGTTGACAGGCAGCAGGGTGCCTGCAATCATGTTTGCAGATGACACCCTGCTGTTGTCTAAATCCCCTATGGGGATCCAACGCATCCTAGACGGTTTCTTAGAGTTCTGCTCTGAGCGTGGATTGGAAATTAATCCTCAAAAAACTAAATTCATGATTTTGAATCCTAATACCCATAACCGAGCTCCACCTAGGTTAGGCACAGTCCAATTAGAACGTGTGCATAACATCGAATACTTGGGGATTACTATAAACGAACATCTAACGTGGACGTCACACCAGACTAAAGTGACTATCAAACTGGCTCAGTTGGCAGGTGGCACTATGGGTCTGGCGAACAAATCTTCCTATCGCCCACTAACCCCAATCATTCATATTTACAAAACTCAAGCCCGCGCGGGTGTCACATACGGGGGTGAGCTGTGGGGACACACCAATCTGTCTAAACTACAGTCAACGGAAAATAAATTTCTGAGACAGATCGTTGCCCTACCGCAGAGCACTCCACTACTGCCCCTAAGATTGGACATGGGAATTCGATCGATAATTGAGGAGCTAGGTCTTAAACCCTTGACATTTTGGAGATGCTTGTGGTGCAGCCCAGATCTCATAAACTACAGAGAGGAGTTACAGGAATTCCTGCACCTACGGAACGCCAAGCAAATTCCATGGATGATTTATGTTAAGGGAATGCTAGAGGAGATTGGTTATCCGGAACTATGGACGGATCCTACAAACGCCTGTTTAAAGACTCCAAAAAAGGTTCTTGTGAGAGCATACCAAGAACTATTGCTCACCAGAGCTATCGATGCCACACGAGAAGGATCTTTGACCCATTTGTTCCTAAAAGTAAAAGATTCTTACCATCTTGAAAGTACTCTAGATGCCATGTCTCCTGTACTAACGAGGAAATTATTCTTACACTGGAGATACGGAACACTTCCCTTAGCATCGTTCACAGCGTCCTGGACATGCCGCTCCTCCATAGAAACTTGCCCAGTGTGCTCACATCCAAAGGAGAATGACGTTCACGTTGTTTTCTTCTGCAAGGGCTATGAGAGGAGCAGGAAATATTGGTTAGTCCCCCTACTTAAGAACTTGGGTTTTAGATCCTTTCAACCTGCTTATAGAGTTTTAAAGACAGACCTCTCCCCCACTGTAGTCTTTGCCCTCTCGAAATTTTTAACTTCCATGTGGTACACCCGAAGCCGATGGGTAAAAAGACTCGTATAAAAAGTCTCCTTGATTTATGCACCCTCTTTTTAACACTGTTTTAACTACTGGATCACACTGTTGTTTAATTCGTTTTTAAAATTTTTTGTACTAATGTTATGCATCTTTTATGATCTGTGATCGAAATAAAGATTTCTGAAATGAAATGAAACTAAAACGTGTCTCCCAGGAAATGTCCGGAGAAGACCAGGTGGTGATAGGTACAATGTGCGGGCTGCCGGCGTGAACCCCAAAGGCGGGAGGGCTCTGGAGCTGAGGCGAAGCAGTGCTGCAAGTGAATCGGCTGGGGAGAGTGCTCACCTGGACCGGAGGTCTAGGTATCGCACCCTGTGCCAGGATAGTGGCAGGTGATTAGGAGAGTACAAGGGTAGTGCCTGGGTGAATCTATAAGTGCATGAGTAGTGGCTGGGTGAAGGAGTGCATGGGTAATGCTTGGGTGATTGCATGAGTGCATGGGTAATGTCTGGGTGATTGGAAGAGTGCATGGGTAATAGCTGGGTGAATAGATGAGTGCATGGATAGTGCCTGTGTGATCGGAGGAGTGCAAGGGCAGTGCCTTGGTGATTGCATGAGTTCATAGTTAGTGCCTGGGTGATTGGAGGAGTGCATGACCAGTACCTGGGTGATTGCATGAGTGCATGGGTAGTGCCTAGATGATTGGAAGACTGCATGGGTAGTGCTTGCATGAGTGCAGCAGAAGTGCCTAAGTGCATTTATGAGTGCATGGGTAGTGCCTGAGTGATTGTATGAGTGTATAAGTACTACCTGTGTGATTGCATGTGTGCAGGGGTAGTGCCTGGCTGATTGGAGGAGTGCAAGGGCAGTGCATGGGTGATTGAAGTACATAGGTAGTGCCTGCATCATTGCATGACACACAGGAGTAGTCCCTGAGTGCATGCATGAATGCATGGGTAGTATTTGACAGAATGGATAAGTGCATGAGTACTGCCTGGGTGATTTCATGAGTGCATAGCTACTGCCTGGGTGATTGGAAGAGTGCATGTGTAATACCTGAGTAAATGCAACAGTGCAAGGGTAGTGCCTGAGTGCATGGATGAGTATATGGGTAGTGCCAGCATGATTGTATACGTGCAGAGGTAGTGCCTGAGTGCATAGATAAGTATATGGATAGTGTGTGAGTGATTGCATAAGTGCATGGGTAGTGTCTTGGTGATTTTGCCAGTACATAAGTAGTGCCTGTGGAAATTGAATGAGTGTGGGAATAGTGCCAGACTGCATAGATGAGTGCATGGGTGGTGTTTGAAGGAATAGATGAGTTCAGTAAAAGTTGCTATAAACATTATTTCACATTATCATGCATATTACATCACGTCTGACTCTTCATACGTTTTTACTAATGTAGATACAAAACTCAGTGCAACTATTTTACAGTAGTTTTGTTGTAAACTGAATTTAAAATCTTTTCAAACTTCACCATTACCTTCTGTACGAAAGAAGAAAAACTGTTATCGAATATATTATACTTTTAAGAACACAACATAATTTTAGAATTACAAAGCATTTTCAGTTTCCCTTTTTTGCTGTTCTCAGATTCTACTGAATTTCACCATACACAGTGATTTCTATGTAGTGTCATCATACAACAGCGGGGAAAAAAACAATCAACAAGACTGTAAAAAAAAATAATCAGTGTTGAGCAGTATTTAAAACATGTCTAACTATGTGTTTCCCTATCTACAGTTTCTTAATTACATTCTTCCGCTACATTAAGGGGCCGATTCTGATCCGTTAAAAATATTCCCCGTACGAATCGTATCCGGATTTTTTCCCGTACGAATCGTACAAGTCCCGTACAAACTGGCAAGTATGATTCGTATGTTAAAAAATCCATACGAATCGCACTGGGAAAATTCCCCGACACGTCCTCAGGTCGGAAACAGTGTCCGACACGTCCCCGGACAGTTTTTGCGCTGGGGGTCCGCACTGTACCTACGGGGGTGGTGGTACGTGCCGTACCTACGGGGGTGTGGGTACGCACCGTACCTGCGGGGTGGTGGTACGCACCGTACCTATGGGGGTGTGGGCCCGCACCGTACCTACGGGGGTGGTGGTACGCGCCGTACCTACGGGGGGGTGGGTACGCGCCGTACCTATGGGGGTGGGGTGGGGGTACGTGCCGTACCTACGGGGGTGGGGGTATGCGCCGTACCTACGGGGGTGTGGGTACGGCGCGGACATGGGGGGGTGCTGGGGTACGGCACGGACATGGGGGGGTGTTGAGATACGGCACGGACATGGGGGGGGTGCTGGGGTATGGCGCGGATGTGTTGGGATGGGGGTACGATGAAACCAGTGGCAAAGTGAGCAAGGGCCCACGTCTGGCATACCCTGCCAACTTAGGGCGAACAAAGCAAAACCAAATGGGATGACGGATGGAGTGTTGAACATTGCAAGCACTCACCCCAGTCAACTGATCAGGGTTTATTCCATCATCATTCTTTAGCTCACTCCGCCACCCCAGTTCAGACATGGCCATATGCAAATCAGTCTGACCCTGTGCCTCATGGGAACAGTCCAGCCCGAACTGCCAAGCCATGTCTTCCCTGGACTGGAAACAAGCATCCGTGGACCCATTTGTGGCTAATCAGCCGTCATCAGCCAGGCTAGCTTGAATCCAGTGGCAAAGTGAGCATTGGAGCCATGTCTGGGCATACACTGCCAACTTAGGGCAAACAAAGCAAAACCAAAGGGGATGATGGACGGAGTGTTGAACATTGCAAGCACTTACCTCAAGTCAACTGATCTGGGTTTAATCCATCATCATTATTTAGCTCACTCCGCCACCCCAGTTCAGACATGCCCATATGCAAATCAGTCTGACCCTGTGCCTCATGGGAACAGTCCAGCCCAAACTGCCCAGGATTTCTTGTTCAATTTCCTCATTTAACATTTGTATATAAGTAGGGAAAATTGTGCAGGGAATGTTATCTTTATATGCATTAAAAGAATCTTCATAGCAGTCAAAATATCAGAGTAATTCCATTTCACTATGCCTAAGCCACGCCAAGGATTCACCTTCAAAACCCTCACTCACGCCTACAAATGCCTACACAACTATGGACCCAAGTACCTCAACAACAGAATCAACTTTCACGTTCCCACAAAGATCTCCAACCTCGCAGTAGTCGAAACCCCGTGCATCCACAGAGCCAGAGCAGGCAGAAAATCCTTCTCTCACATTGCAGCCAAGACCTGGAACGAGCTACGAGCAGACATCAGAAGCGCCCCCTCCCTGAACACCTTCAGAAAGGCCCTCAAGACCTGGCTCTTCGGCTAACAGAGCAGTGGACCCCCTCCTCAATGCCTTGAGACCCTCGCAGGTGAGTAGCGCACTTACAATTCCCCTGATTGATTGATTGAAGGCTTGAAGAGTTTCAAAAGTGCTAGATTGAAAAATTATCTTTTATCTGGAGTTTCGCAACTGTGTTTTTTGTGGTTAATAAGATTTCCTTATGCATCCATTACATCCAATGACTGCATATTTTCCTTCATTTATATTTTCTGTAACATTTCTCTTAAAACTGTAATGTTGCAGTACTTCATAGAGACATAGGCTATTCAGATGTGGACTGCTTTTCAGATAGTACGTATCCAACATATTAGTTTTAAGTATAACTGTACTTTCTGGTTCATTCAATGCTAAGTATTCAATTTCTTGAATAGATTTCAATACTCTATTTCGTGTGGTGGCAAGACCTAGACTTATCCAAAAGATTCCTCTTGACTTTGAATATAAACTGGCAGAGCTCAACCGATCCAAACATTCATAGGATCCAATCTCTTGATGGGAAAGCATTTTCAAACAAAAGCTGTACAATTTATTACTAAGACCCTTCTCTTGTGAAATTGCTTCCCACATTTCTTTCAACTCTGTCTTTTCAAGTTTGTTTAGATATGATGTAACATAGCAAGCAACAGCAATTGAATTATCTTCAACATACTGGATGTCCATGTTTGCATTCCACATTGGCGAAATCACTGGACTGTAGCCATTAATGTACTTTGAATCTTCACTTCTTTTTATGTTGTATGTATTCTTATGAGCTTTTTGAGATATAGTATGTCTTACTGCTGACATAAAACTATTGACTCTTCCTTTTGAAATTATTGGACGTGGGAATCCAAAACAACATTTTGTATAACATTTTCTCTTTGACTTGTATTTTCGTCGACAATATTTTCCACATCGATGACTTTGAAACCGTAAAACATATTGTCTCAAGCTGTTTTCTCCTCCTTTTTCAGGAATGGTATACTTCACATACTCTTTGATGAAAGATAAAACACTTTCATCAGTAGCAGTTTCAAACTTTGGTGCATTCTTGATCCTTAATAGCATGTGTATATGAGGAGCACCTTGGCTTGGTACTCCTTTCTCCAAAAGAAATCAGTACCTTCTCCTAGAGGTGGATTATTTTTATTGCAGATAAAATACATCATAGCTTGAACCCTATGATTAAAATATCTACACACATTCACAGGATCTAAGGAACACAATTCTCCAGCTGACTCCCATTCAATGTTTTTTGCATTTGAATTTGCTTGTCATAGAAATTCAAGTAAATCATCCCATGCATAGTCAGCACAGCTAAGTGTTTAGAAACCACGTATGAATACCTGACTTTCTTAACATACATTTAAGTTTGCCGTGACGACAATACCAATACTCATTAGTACCACTTTGACATGCCATCAAATTAATTAACTGAGATTCGAAATGATCGTCTTTTTGTTGAACTTTGCCCATAAATTCCTTTGTAAAAAACATGTGTAAGATGAACTCCTGTTTTTAATATGTGGTGCATTGCATTTGAAAGTTCAGACAAGTCACTTTGAAATAGAAGATGAAATATATGGGGAATGCACTGTCGAAATCTTGAATCTACTAAGTACAATTTTGTCGAGCCATATTCTGAAGCTGGAAACTGTACTGCTCATTCATCATATCGCCCACCTTCTCAAGTGGGAAACAGTTGTGGAAAACAACGAGCTTCTAAACTTTTTTCCCATACACTAATGGGAGTTCCATTTGCTTTCTTCATTTGAAATAATTCAATAGTGTTTCCAATCACTTATTTTGAACATAGAGGATGTATACTGTAATGTTTGTAAATTTCTTCACTCCTGGACTTTTTATTTGCCCAGTTGAAATGTCTGTATCTTCTTTTAAACATATTTCCTGTTCTTCCACATTTACAGTTTTATAATATTGTTCTGTACAAGATTGATTGTAGCCATTTGAGGTTTGGTGGCATCTACTAACTCTTGCCATATTTTCCAACTCTTTGTTGGTACACTATCAGCTAGAATAAATACAGGCTCACTTTCCTCTCTCTCTATACCAACAGTTTCAATAGTTTTCTTAAAATCTAAAGGTAAGTACACAACTCTTCCTGTCAGAGCTCTTTGTAACTCTGTTGGAGTCAGCTGACCTGTTTTAGGCTCCATACGATCTATAGTCTGAAACGGGTGCACAGATTGAATACGAATGGACTCATATGTATTTAAAACTGCCAGTTCCGAAGGAATAGCTACCAACTCTAAGTTGTTATGTACTGTTCTAGTTGGCATTTTGTTCTCTTCTAATTTGTTGTAACAATATTTACAAATACGTTGATCAGTATCCAAATCAAAACGACCCTTCACCAACAAATATGAACCAAATTGCTTCCACGTATCATTATTTTCCTTTTCACTTTTTAAATACACATCAACATTCCTAGTTTGACTTCTATAGTGAGTACGTCGACAACAAATACAAACATTGTTTGGCTTTTCACAAGAAAGTATCTTAAACTTTGTAATTTCTTCTGCAAACTGCTCAGTACTAATACCTTCCAACTGTTGTTCAACACCTACAGTTATAAAGCTCTCACTTTCCCTACACTCCTCTTCTGAACCAAAGAAACAAAACTGTATATCATCACAAACCTTTTTTACATCCGATACTGAACCATGCAAAAGAGCTGTGTTCATTTCACTTAAAGATAATTTTTACGTAGTACAATCTCCTTACTAACTTACGCATTTCTGAGTGATGTATTGCTAACATTCTTAAATGATGAAAAGTACTTTTACACAATTTTCTAGAAAAACAAGCCAGAGAATGACCCTGCAACTTAGTATATGTTCTCACTTTACATGGATTTAGTCCTGGCAACATCTTAATCTTCTGTGTAACACTTTTTGGCATATTGTTACACGAAAACTCGTAATATATCAATAGATTCCTGTCGAATACTACAAATACTACTACAATCCCACTTATACACTGCAGCCTGTGCACTTTTCCCTTGAATTTCTTCAGCTATTACTTCTTCCACATTTCTAGGAACCATCTTATCTTTTTCAATTGGACAGCCATCTTTTATTTCATAACAACAACCACTGGTATCAACTGCATGAACTAATGTATTATTTTGAAAATAGCTTTTGTCATTAAAATAAGGCTCAGTACTAGAAGTGTGCTTCCATTCACCAGAAAAAGCTTTGCAAGAGTTATTTCTATTAACCAGTCTTTTTCTTTTGCTTTTCTCCTTCATAAAGTGTTTTGTTTTATCCAATGTTGTTATTCTCTTCAATACCAATATAAATAATTTTTGTTTCAATTCAAAAGCAGTATCTACTACACTTTCAATCTGTTGCTTCTTCTTATATGCTGCTGATTTTTTTTAATACTTTTAACAATCTTTTAATACCTTTTGAATTACTCTATTACAGAACATACATAGACGTATGTCTTTAAATTGTTTCTGTCTTTTTGTCACATGTGTTTCTTTTCCATTGTGTTTCTTTATTTGCTTCTCCTTTGTTCTAAAAATGTCTTTCCTCCTTATATTAGTATTTTGATCGTTCAAACTCTCCACAACTTTTTTTTAATAAATTGTTTAGTTCTCTTTCCAGGAGCCACTTTATCCTCAGCATCTTTTAGGTGTTTTTCTACTCCACTCTTTTAGTTTTCTTTAAGGACGTCTTTTTCCTTTGTTCTCTTCTCTTTTCATGTTTCCTTGCCATCTTTTCTTTATAATCCAATCAAAATATCTTCCTAAAAAACAAATAATAGTTTAATTATTTTGGAACATCAATTAAAATTTTTAATTAAATAACATTTCAATTTTGAAAATAACAACTAAGCACAAAATTACAATTAAATTCCTATCACATTTATAACACATAAAAGGAGAAAAGTATAAAAATGAGCAAAATAACTGCAAAATTAAAAGAAAAGGTGATCACACACCCAAAAGGGGAAAGGAAAAAAACCAAAAGGTTTACAAGCTGCAAAATGAAATACTTAAACAACACAGCTACTGAAAAATGTAAGAAAGGCAGAAAGAAGCAAGAGATGTACAGAAAGAAGCAAGAGAAGTGCAGAAAGAGGCAAAAGAAGTATAGAACGAGGAAAAAGTTGTAGAAAATCACAAAAAAGGTACAGACACAAATAAAAGGGGTGCAGACAAAGGCAAAATGAGTTGAAAAAGAAGTAAGAGAGGTACAGAAAGAAGGACAGAAGAGCAGAAAGAAGCAACAGAGCTGCAGAAAAAGGCAACAGAAGTGTAGAAAGAGGCAAAGAGGTACAGAAAAAGACAAGAGAGGTGCAGAAAGAGACAAGAGAGGTGCAGAAACAGGGAAGACGAGTGCAGAAAGAGGCAACAGGGGTACGGAAAGAAGCAAAAGAAGAGCAGAAAGAAGCAAGAGAAGTACAGAAAGAAGCAACAGAGGTAGACAAAGAGACAAGATGGTTGTAGAAAGAGGCAGGAGAAGTTCAGGAAGAAGCAAGAGAAATGTAGAAAGAGGCAAGAGAAGTGTAGGAAAAGGCAAGAGAAGTGCAGAAAGAAACAAGAGAAGTGCAGAAAGAGGCAAAATAAATGCAGAAAAAGGCATGAGAAGTGCAGAAACAGGCAAGGCAGGTGCAGAAAGAAGCAAGAGAGGTGCAGAAAGAGGGAACAGGGGTGCAAAAAGATGGAAGAGAGATACAGAAAGAGGTAAAAGGGGTGCAGAAACAGGCAAGAGGGGTGCATAAATAAGCAAGTGAGGTACAGAACAAAGCAAGGGAAGTGCAGAAAGAAGCAACAGACGTTCACAATGAGGAAAGAGGGGTGCAGAAAGAAGCAAGAGAAGTACGGAAAGAAGCAACAGAGGTAAGGAAAGAGGCAAGAGAGGTTCAGAAACAGAGGTGACGAAAGAGGGAACAGGGGTACAGAAAGAGGCAAGAGAACTGCAGAAAGAGTCAAGAGAGGTGCAGAAACAAGCAGGAGAAGTACAGAAAGAGGAAAGAGAGGTACAGAAAGAGACAGGTAAGGAGCAAAAACATGGTGCATACAGAGGCAGGAGAAGTCCATAAAGAGGCAAGAAAGGTATAGAAAGAGACAAGAGAAGTGCAGAGGGGAGCAAGAGAGGTATTGAAAGAGGGAAGAGGGGTAGTATGTGTATAGGTAGGTTCTCCTTAAGTGTATGACTGCATGGTAGTGGCTGAGTAAAAGGATTAATGTAAGAGTAATAGTAGAACCATTGGATGAGTGCATATGTAGTGCCTAACAAAATGGGTCACTTAATGACTCTCCCTAAGTCAATAGTTCAGTGCCAGAATAGTGCCTGGATAATTGAATGAGTGCAGCAATACTGCCTGGGTGATTGCATCAGTGCATGATAAATACATAAGAGAAACTATGAGTACAAGTCTAAAGCATGGTTTATTGCTTGAGTGTATGGGTAGAGTGTGAGATTGTGCATCAGTGCACTCATACTGCCTGTGTGATTCTATCACTACAGAGGTACTACCTGGATGAATGTATGAATGTATGGGAAATACCTCTGAGAAAGTATGAGTATTAGGGTAATGCTTGGACCATTGCATAAGTGTCTCACTGAATACATGAGTGCATAGGTACTGGCTGAGTAAATGTTTGAATGGAATAGTAGTGTCTAGGTTATTATATGAATGTAAAGTTAATGTCTTACTGATTAAAACTTTGTATAAGTAGTACCTCCTTCATTGCATAACTAAATAAGAACGCCTAAGTGAATTCATGAGTCAAAGAGAGATATGAGCCACTTTTCATTAGTGCACACCTAGTGCTTGAGTGTATAGATGTAATTCTCACATTATTCCTAAAAACAAGCATACATATATGTACCTTTTCCTAGTGCCACCATATGTAAAAGAAACATACAAATACACATATACCAGTGTTTATAACTACCATCTCTATAGAAATAACACACATGAGAATATATGTGCAAGCTGACACATACTTGAGTCATAAGACTACAAAGTCCCTTAACCTTGACAGACTGAACTTTCCACTTTGAAGAGACAGCTAAAATTATGCGGCATATTTGAAGTATGCATTTCCATAGACCAATACGAACTAACCGAATCACTAATCCTCCTATCAACAGCTCTTAATCCTCACTTTTGGCTGCAGCTTCACTATCCAGCAACTACTCAGAGTGTTGGTCCTAGCCAAATACAAAGCAGCAACTTTTTCAATGTGTCAGTTAAAAGACTCACACTATTCCAGAGAGCATGCATGCATGTGTCTGTACCTTTTAAAATTGGCATCATATATTAAAGAAACATGCAAATAGGTGGATAGTGGGTAGTGCCTGAGAAAATAAATGACTGGATGGGTAGCAACTGAGTGAATAGTTCAGTGCAAGAGTACAGCCTGAGTGATCACATATCAAACAAACATACAGATACATGTAAACCCTTTGGAATATATGATGTTACTTAGCAGACTATTACCTCGCAAATTTTTACTACGATGTTTTAACATCGCAAATACCATTACTACGCAAGATTTAACTGCGCATGCTTTTCCTTCGCAAATACATTTAAAAGTACTAAATATGCATTAACTTCGCAGTATATTACTAAGTATACAACTTCTACGCATTTTTTACTCTTTTACCCTTACCCTCATACACTATATTACCCTACACTACCCGAACACCACTACACTACACTAAAACACTACCCTACTCTACACAAACACCACAACACTCTACACTGCATAAACACAACCCTAAAACCTAAAAGACAACCCCCTGCACGACCACTACCCTAAACCCATATACACTACTCTACACTACATAAACACAAGCCTAAAACCTAAAAGACAACCCCCTGCACGACCATTACCCTAAACCCAAATACACTACTCTTCACTACATAAACACTACCCTAAAACCTAAAAGACAACCCCCTGCACGACCACTACCCTAAACCCAAATCACTACTCTACACTACATAAACACAACCCTAAAACCTAAAAGACAACCCCCTGCATGACCCAAAAAACTACACTGCCCCAGTAACCTCTCTCTCCTCGTGGTACCTCGCTTCACCGTGCTTCCTCTCTTCTCCTGCTTCAGGCATCGTCAGAGCTGCACATCGTTGTTTGGAAACGAAAGCGCCTCCTTTTCCAAACAACGATGTGAATAGTCTGCAAAGTAACTGACTTTTCTAAGTAACGGTATAGTGCTAAGTAACGGTATATGCGAAGTAGAAGCATGAGAACTTAACACATGCGAAGTAAAAGATTCTGCTAAGTAAAAAATGCGTAGTAATGGTAAGTCGTTGTAGGGGCCGCGAAGTAATGGTAGATTACCAAGTTGTATACCTCTACCATCTCTTTAGACATAACTTGTGAGAGAATACATGTGCATGCAGTCACATACCTCACTCATAAGACTAAAAAGTCTCTTAAACTTGACAGACTACACTTCCCATTTTAAAGAGACACCTAAAATTATGTGGTATACTTGAAGTGTACAGCTTCATAAACCAATACGAACTAACCTAATCCCTCTGCCAACATGTCTTAAACCTCACTTTTAGGCTGCAGCTTCACTATTCAGCATCTACTCAGAGTGTTGGGCCTAGCCAAATACAAAGCAGCAACTTTTTCAATGTGTCTGTTAAAAGTCTCACCATATTCTAGAGAGCATGCATTCATGTGTCTGTACCTTTTAAAAGTGGCATCATATATCAAAGAAACATACAAATATATGGGTAGTGGGCAGTGCCTGAGAGAATGGATGGCTGGATGGATAGTGATTGAGTGAATAGTTTAGTGCAATAGTACTGCCTGGGTGATTGCATGAGAGCAGCAGTACAGAATGGGTCATTAGAATAGTGCAGGGAAAATACCTTAGACAAACGATGAGTGCAAGGCTAACACATGGTTGAAGACAAGAGTGTATGAGAAGTGCTTGAAAGAATAAAAAGGTGCATGGGTACTGCCTGAGTGATTCTATGACTGCAGTGGTAGTAACTGGATGATTGTATGACTGTTTGAGAAGTACACATGAGAAAATATGAGTGTAACGGTAATTCTATCAGTACATCAGTAGTACCTGAGTGAGTAGATGAGAACAGAATGAGTGGGATAGTAGTGCCTGGATGATTGCATGGTTAATGTATGAGGGATTACATGGCATACATGTGTCTGTGCCTTTTCCTAGTGGCATTATATGTAAAAGAAACATACAAATACATGTGTACCAGAGTTTTACAACTCTACCATCTATTTAGTCATAACACATGAGAGGATGCATGTGCGCACAGACACATACCTCAGTCATAAGACTAAAAAGTCCCTTAAACTTGAGAGACTGCACTGCCGACGGCTGCAGTTACTCCCACACCAGATTCATCACACGCTGGCCCTTATCAAGGAGGCCCATGCAGCCATACAGTACATGTGTATTCTCTCCCAGGATAATACATCACTTTATGCCCTGAGAAGTTCATTGCGAATGAACGAAACGCGTTAGCTGGCAATTTTCTGTATTTGGATTCTTATGAAAATAAAGGATTCATTAAGACTACCTAATCAAGACTATATGAATTATTGAAAAACTATTGTCAATTAACGGGTGGTGCACCACTCCATATCTTGGGTTTAAACAATAAACAATAAACAATAAAGCAGTGCTGAATAATATATAATACACTTTACAAATTGGTTACTCACGTTTGAGGTAGTATTGCAGAATACCAAATATCAAAAACTCTTAAATAATTTTATTTTCCACACAAGAAATGTAATGCACCTCTTCCAGAAAGGTGAAAACAGAAATGGCAAACGTTTCCTTTCTTTTTGCACTCAAATAAATCAAAGTATCAAATCACATTGCTTCCATCATTATTTAAAATTGTAAAACACATTTCAATTGGTTAGACATATTAACCCTTTCTAACTGTCTTCAAATGGTGCCCAAACTGTTTCTGTAATTTTCTGAAGTCACGACTCCACCACGGTGGAGCTGCGAATCTACACAAGAGTTCAAAACCTATTTCTTATAATACTAGTATAGTTTTTCAGCAACACTCTACTTCTACACATACTACTGTCTTAGAAAACCTTAATTTAATAACCTTTCACTTATATTTAAGTATCTATTTCAAATTTTAAGTCCACAGTTAAGTTTCAACCCTTCCCCAATTCTACTTAATGCCAGTCTCCATAGTAACAGTTCAAGGAATATTCAACTGTACTGGCAGGTCACAAATTCACCGTAGTTTCAAGTTCAGCACACAAGCTTACTAATGCAAACAGTAGGTGTGGTTGACATTTGCAAAATATTACCTAATGATATCTACTGTGCCTTTCAAACATTTTCTAATATGAATCACAAACATGATACCTCAGCAAACTGTTATGCATCCTATTATGTAATACTCTCATTCTAACCCAAAGATGGTCCTTTTTATTCATAATAGTAGTCCTAGCTCAGACCTAGTAGAGTGGGGGAAAGAGTAGTCAGGCTTTACTAGAGGAACATGTGTTAATCATTGCAGAGTACAAACATGGACAGTAAGTAATTGACACGATTATAAAGAAGTTCGACACCAAAATATAAAATGTTTCCATAAATTTAAATACCATATCAAAGAAAATCGGATTTGTATAGTATAACTACAGTTATGGATTTTAGAACAAAAAATAAATCAGTGCAATACAATGCTGCAGAACTTTAACGTTGTGGTCAATGGTAAAAGCACTTGTGACAATAGGCAACTTGCAGGTCAAGTTGTGTGGAAACCACCGGAGGTTAAGGTGATGCGGATCCCAGGACCAGGCCACGACATTAGATTTTACATGGCTCGTGAGGCTCGGATGCAGAGGTGCTCTGGCTGTCCCTGGTGCTAAAGCAGGAGCCACTGGGGAACTGGTTTTACTGCTCATGCAGTGTTGATGAGGAACTGGATGCAAAAACATGACAACAGAGTTACTTAGGTGGTTAGTTAATGGTGCAGCGGAGTTCTTTCAGGGTGCAGCGTCAAGTTGCTGGGAGGTTGCTGAACTGTCCACGAACAAACCTTGGCAGTAGCAAGGGAAGCATTCAGGTACATAATTGTCCTGAGGTCCGGGGAAAAAGATAGCCACCTTGAACTTTCTGGAGGTCAGTACTACATCTCCCACATTGCACTGGACCATCTACTTTTGGGCGATTTCTTGGAGGGCCCAATGGGAAGCGTTTCCTTGTTTCCGGGAGGTTGTTTTTATCTGCGGACTGCAGGGCACTAGTGCCCCTAGTCCAAGGGAGTCTGAAGTTGCCTTTGGCTCTCAAAGAGGTCTCTCTGTCTGGGTGGACCGGTCTTTGATCCAGGATGAGTCGCAGTCATGCAGTTCCAGGATGGTTGCCACAGGTGCAGAGTATTGTGTCTTTGTTTTGTGCAGGTACCATTGTTGCAGATTGCATTTTGAATCAGAACTGAGGATCTGGTGCCAGAGATGCCCCATAAATGCTGAATTTTGGGGCATTAGGGGTGTAGCTGCAAGTAGCCATTGGGCACCACATCAGTGGTTTTTGCCATCTTTGCTTCCCAGAACCCTCTTTTCTACCACTTTTAAAAATGGCAGTAACCTTCCTTAGCTGTACAGGTAACCCACCCTAGGGGTGTGGCTAGCCTTGTGGGGGTGTAGACCTTTTTGACTAAGTAACTTTACTGTCTGCCCATGTGCAATTGTGCCTGGAGGCAGGGGGTGGGCTGATATCTCTTCCAGGTGGCAGCCTAAATGCATATCAGAGCCAGTGCATGCTTTGAAGCTCACCGCCTTGAGGTGTCACTTCACTAGCCATCTTGTCATGGAGTGAGGTGTCCCCTCCTTCCCATTCAGGCCTTTGTTTCAGACTCCTGTTAGTGTTCACACCTCCAAAACATTTTTTATTAATTTGCAATTGATCTAGGACAGAATCCAAGAAGGCAAGCAAAAGAGCAAAAGGGGGATTCAGTTACAGGCCCCAAGTATGTATCCGGAATACATGGCAAATCAGGTTATTAAAGTCGATCTATTGCTCCGTAAGCTGCCCAAACCCACTACCCAGGCAACTCCACGAGTAGGTTCTTTGCAATAGTCCTTGTCCGATCATAGAAAATTCAAACCCCAACCCCCCTCTCCCCCCACTCCCACTAGGCGTGTCACTTAAGTGCTGGCTACTCGATCAGGATAGCTAAAGTTGCAATAGAGAACGCTGAGTAAAAGCAGACGTATAAATCAAGTGCCACTACAAATCTTAAGGAGACAAAGCAGGGTGGGCGCCAATCTGATCATGCGTTAACCTATGGCTGCCACCGGGTCATTCACGGGAGCATCCTCCTCATTCCCTTTAGGGGATTTAAGCGCTACAACAAGCATTTCCCAGGCTCTCGCCCTTTCCAGTGCCTTTTCACCCCCATACGGAGTGCAATTTATAACCTAATCATTCCCTCGCATTCAGCCCATTTCAGTAGGTCCGCTTTCCACTTAACAACACTAGGGGCCCACTGCTCTTTCCAATGAGCGGTTATGGTTCTCTTGGCTAGCAGGAAGCCCAAATCTAGAAATTTACTATTGACTTTGCTTTTTGAAGTATGAGGGAACCAATGTAGGATACAGTGAGCCATGGATTGGTCTAGGTCCATGTCGGTAAGGTCTTTCAGTAAAGCTGTTACCTCCTCCGAAAAACTATCGAGGACCGGGCAATCCCATAGCATATGCTTAAAATCTGCATTGTCTGCCTTACATCTCGGGCAGGACGCTGGCTGGGCCGGGAAATATGCATGCAGCTTTGCTGGGGTAAGGTATGCTCTGTGTAGAATATGAAAGTGTACCAACTGGAACCTCGCATTCCTCATGCTTTTCCAGGCTCTCTCCACAAGTTCGCCCCACGTCTTGTCCGGAATGGGCACCCCTATGCCCGTTTCCCACTTAAGCTTTTGAGCAGAAGGGGGATAGGGATTCCAGTGTCATGCGTCTGTTGAGACATCTCACTGCTTTAAATGTGCCTGCCGCTATCACCACATATTGGCACCCCATAGAAGAGGGTGGTTCCGCTAATCCTTAACCCCAATGTTTCCTGATGGCTTTCGTGAGGGCCGTGTATTGTAAGAAGTCACCTCTGGGCAAGTCGTAACGGGCCCGTAACTCATCAAACGGGATCAAGACCCCCCCTCGTAAAAGTCTCCCAGGGTGGTTAGTCCCCGCTGCACCCAAGTCTCCAATCTCTGCCTGTTGCCCCTGTTTGGCAGGGCCCTACACATCTGCAATGGTATCTCTGGGGCATAGGGGCGCCTGATAGAAGCCCTCCGTAGATACCTGTTCCAGCATTTTCTTGCTGTGGCAAATTCTAGGGTGAGGGACATAGGACCAATCGGGAGCCGCAGTACTATATGGGACAGCACAATCAGAGGCCACAAAATCGCCCCAGGCTCCTCCCCACCTCTAGTGGCCCTCGCTACCCATTTTTTGAGCCATTGGAATTGGGCTGCTAAATAATACATTTCATAGTTTGGAACTGCTAGCCCCCCCCTCTGCACGAGGGTGCATAAGTGTACTGAGGGCTACCCTGCACGGGTCCCTGCCTCATAGAAAAGCGGTGATCATTGTATGAAGTTGATTGAAGTAGGGAGCTGGGATCCAGATCGGGAGGGTCCCGAAGAGGTACAGGAGCCATGGGAGGGTCACCATTTTGAGTAGCGCCACTCGGCCTGCCACAGAGAGGGGTAGGGAACCCCAGAATTCAAAGTTAGCCCTAGCCCCCCTGATGGCCTTCTCTATGTTACCTTTGAGAATATCCTCCTGGTCGTGATAAATAAGAGAGCCCAGGTAGGGCAAGCATCTGTCCACCCAGGTCACTCCCTCCGTGCATTTTGGGCCCAGTCTATTCCTGCGCACCGGGAACAGGCATGATTTTGACCAATTCACTTTTAGTCCTGCCACTCTGTTGAGGTCGTGAAGCAACTTTTTGCTCCCTGTAACGCCTCTCCTGAGTCAGCAAGGAAAAGGAGGAGATCATCTGCATAAAGTGCTATATGATGCACCTGTCCGTGTGCGTCAAGCCCCCGGTATGTTCGCCCTGACCTAGCATGCGCCGCTAAGGGTTCCATCGCAAGAGCAAACAACAGCGGGGAGAGGGGACACCCCTGTCGTGTACCCGATCCACCTTGCAAGCTTCTGAAATCACTCCTCCTGTCCTGACCCTGGCGGTGGAGTCAGCGTATAATAGCGCTGTCCACTTCACAAACTCGGGACCAAGCCCCATTGTCCGCATTACATGAAACAAGAATGCCCATTCCAGCCTGTCAAAAGCTTTTTCTATGTCTACTGCGAAGATCGCAGCAGTATCAGCATTGTAGGAATCTGCTTCTAAAACATCCAAAAGTCTTCTGATATTGAGGGCCGTGTTCCTGTTGGGGATGAACTCGGATTGGACAACATGTATAAGGGTGGTCATGTGGGGGAGTAACCGGAAGGCCAGGATCTTACTTAGTATTTTATAATAGAGATTGAGCATAGACAAACGGCGATATGCCGTTCTGTCCCAAGCCTGCTTTCCCGGTTTTTGGAGGGGAATTATGATCGCCTCGCTCGTGGAGATAGGTAATTTGCCAAGCTTCTTGGCATCATTATATACTCGGGCAAGTTGGCGAGCAAGGAGGTTGATGTAGGCGTGGTAAAATTCTATCGGGAGGCCATTAGTACCTGGGGTTTTGTTATGGGCCATACTTTTGATGGCTCCACGCACCTCTCGTATTTCAATCTCGCGACCCAGCAAAGCTGCCGCATCCTCATTGAGTGCCGGCAGGTCCAACTCTAGTGTGAACTCCTGCAGTTCAACCTCCGATGGGGCCAACCGGCTTCGATAAAGCTCAGTATAATAGTCGAAGAATATGTCGTTGATTCCCTGTTGGTCGTATCTAGCTCCCACCCTCTGGTCCCTGAGTTCTAGTTTAATTGACCCTCGCCTAGCCGGATTTGCCAACCAAGCCAAGAGAGCTCCTGACTTATCTCTTTCCGAGTGGGCTCTCGTTATGTAAGTCTTATAATCGAAGCAACGCAGGTGCTCTATATGCGCGGCCACTGCCTCCCTCGCTTCTAGCATCTCCCGGTGCCTGTCTGGGTTTCCAGGTCTCTCCTTTTCCAAGTTACGCAGCCGGACATCATCTCGATGAATATCCTGAAGTAGGACCTTCCTAACTCCAGCTAATTCAGATATGCACGGCCATCTGAGCACTACTTTGCAGGCGTCCCATTCCTCATTTGTGGACGTAGCTGTACCCTCATTAGCCTGAAAACATTCTGTGGTGGCTGTGCCAATAGCGGTATGGAAAACCTGGTCCTCTAGGGACTCCGGACGTAGGCGCCAGGTGGGAATTGTGGGGCGTGTACGCGACCACTGTAACCGTGCCAAGACAGGATTGTGGTTGGAGAGTGTCCTAGTGAGGTATTCGCTGCAGCTAATCCCCGCATGGACATCAGGGGAACATAAGATGGCATCTAATCGGACATGCAAGTCATGAAGGGACAAAAAGAAGGAGTAATCCCGGTCTAAGGGGTGTTCCACCCACCAGGCATCGATTAAGCCCCATTTCTGTTGTCAGTTACAGCGTGATTCTGACACCATGTGTGCAGGAGCGTTAGGGAGTGGGGGTGGGAGTGGTCTAGTATGATATCAGAGATGCAATTAAAGTCTCCCCCTAGCAACAGCAACCCTGTGAGGATATTCGCTAACCTTTGTGATACTAATGAGAAAGAAGGCCGGATGATCCACATTATGCGCATATATGCTACCCTGGGTAAGGTCTCTACCGTCTAGCTTCCCAGTCACTACCACAAATCTGCCCTCCGGGTCAATCACCTTCGATGTGCATTGGAATGGGACCCCCGCTCGTACCCATATCTATAGCCCTCTTGCATATGCCGAGTATGTAGTATAGTAAACCTGACCCCTCCAGCGGCGTTGTAGCGCCTTTCCTTCTGGTGCCACGATATGGGTTTCTTGAAGGAATGCTATCTGAATGCCTCTACGAATCAGGTAGGAGTGTATCTTGTGGTGCCTGACCATACCCGTCACATTCCACGAGAGACAAGCTAGTCCTAGTGGGGGTCCCATTGCTGATCTCTACCCACGAAGTCCTTAAGAAGTCCCCCCGTGACACGCCTGGGTCCCCTTAAACAACCCCAACTAGTAAACCAACCCCAACTCCCCCTCCCCAGGACAGGTATCCAACTAGGCGTCCCCATCCAAATTGTGATACCACCAACCAGCGTCAAGTGACAAAGGTAGGGGTGGCCTCCCGCTTAGATCCCTGCAAGATATCTCCTAGTGCCGCCTCCCTACTAATTGTTCCAATCGGTAGGCCCCAGTTCAGCTGGATGTTGCCTAAAGGTGCAGAGGGAGAGAAGCCACCAGTTCTTGCATCACAGGGATACCAGGCCTCGGGAGGACCTGCATGACGAGTGGCAGGACACGTTCCTTGTACTAGTTCATTGGCTGTTTGGGCATAACCTCCGGCATGTTGGCTCTCAAGCTGTCATCGTCACTGCGGTCCTGCGAGGATTCTGATTGACTAAGGCGATGTTCTCTCCCCCTGGGAGAGGAGCCACGGCCTGCAGTGCCTTCGTCGTTCAAGGCTGAGTTCCCTGGGCGAGGGAGCCCTGGAGCCCAACCCATGGCCAATAGGGCTCCCCTGCGGGGATTTCGAATTTAAGCAGGTCGATCCAGTGAACTACGGGTGTCTAGCCAGTCCCAAGTTTCTTGTGGCGAATTGTAGAAGTGCACTCCCACCGGGTCCGTTACCCTGAGTCGAGCGGGAAAGAGCATTGGAGAGGACAAGTTCATCTTGCACTGCTTGGCCTTGACAGCAGAAAATGAGGCCCTGCTTCGCTGCACCTCTCGTGTAAAGTCTGGGAAGATCATGATTGAATTATTGACAATGTGGAGCGTTTGTTTTTGACGAGCCCACTTTAAGATGTGGTCTCTATCTCGAAAGTGTAACAGCCTAGCCACCACCGGTCGGGGAGGGGCTCCTGGTTTTGGCGGCCTAGCTGGCACTCTGTGAGCCCACTCCAGGGCATAAAAAGGGGGAGAGTCCTGTTGGAGCTACCTCAGTTCGGAGCCAGTCATCCAAGTAACTGACCATGTTGGACCCCTCTGTTTTTCCGGGTATCCCGATGATGCTGATATTGTTCCGCCGTGACTTCCCCTCGCTGTCCTCAGCACGTAGTTCCAAGGTCTTCACCTTGGCTTCCAGGGTAGTGAGAGAGCCGCGCATTTCTCATACTTCATCTGGCTCTCCACAGAATTCTTTTTCATTGTTTGTCACCCTGTCTTTGAGCTTGCGGTGGTTGTCTTTGAGCAAGCTGAGATCTGTGCCGATATCATCTATCGTTCCTTCTAGCGCCTCTCTGGAGGCCGTTATTGCCTGCATGATGTCAGCTAGTGTAGGTTTCCGGGAGGACATCTCTCCACCAGTTTCGGGCACCTCTTCTTCATCTTCAGAGTGGGGTCCAGGGATGTCCACACTAAGAGCAGTGAAGCCCCGCTTCTTTTGTAGTCCCCCCATCTCGAATTTATTGCGTGTAGAGTCAGTGGCCGCAGGAGTTCAGTGTCCCTTGGGAGTGGCGTGCCAGAACACCTCCAATCGCGCTTGGCCGCCTCCATTCTGGCGCGTGTCCTCAGGTCATTTCCCACTGTTGGTGATGCGAGCCGCGAGGTACCTCCGAGACTAAACACCGCTCGGTAGGCCGCCATTCTCACAAGTAATCTCAATATTGGAACACCACAGCCCCCTGCAGCTACTCACCACAGCTGGCCTATTAAAGCGTGTATCAGGCCCAACGTTCTGCGCAGGCGTTCTCCTCTGTTGCAGCACAGGTATGCCCCCCAGAAAACTAACAAGACGTTCCCTGATGGTCGGAGCCACAGGCGTTGCATATGCGCTATACCTAGGGGTACTGTTGTAGTGCCGCCAGCAAGGAACTCTCTCTGCGCTCAGCGGGGTTCTGGATCAAGAAGCGCTCTCTCACTCCAGGCATCCTTCACCACTGTAGTAGCGTAAGGCGGGGAAATCAGCTCTCCTTTACCCCACTTCTCTCCCAATACTGCTGCAGCTCACACGGCCTTCAGTTACAACAAGCGCTTGTCAGTGAAGAAGGTGCCACTTCATTAGATGCCCACACATCTCATCACAGCAGCTGCCTCTGGGCTCCTCACTACTTGTGGCCGGTTAAAGTGGGACAGCAGGTTCCATCAGTGTGTGGTGCCAGTCCGGGATCCACCTCGTGGGGTCACAACGCTCTCCACCCTAGAGATTGCGCCAGGGATCGTCAAGCTGGAACCTCAGGGGAAGTTTGGCACCATTTTAAGCAAGGCCCAGTGAGGTCCTCCCTGCAGGCAACACCTGGGCTCTCCGCCCCAAAGCGCAGCTCTGCCGCTCCTCATGGCTGTCTCAGCCTGATGGTGACAAGAGGGACAAAGGCAGGCTCACCCCGGGCAGGCTCCCACTCGCCTCAGCCAACAGCTCAGTGCTCACTTCTCTCAGTCGCCATTTTGTATCTTGACCCAGGGGAGGACATGGGACCAGCGCTGCAGATCAATATGGTGCTTTGAAAGCACCCCCGACTCCTCTCACCTACTTTATTCACTAATCAGTCAAGGCAGGTACCTGCAGCACTGAACAACCTTTCTCCCACAGCTTTGTTGCACTATGCGGGCGTTCCCGGTGGGCAGTCTCCTCCAGCCGCCATTTTGTGTCCAGGTTCGGGATCTGTCAGGGAGCTGCTTCACAGGCCAGTTGACCCCGGTAGGAGAGTCCCACTCCCTCCACAGTTGCACAGGAGATCACCGCCACCCGTCCAGTGGTCCAGGCAATGCCAACTGACCCAAGAAGCCTTATTGCTCCTCAGTATCGGGATCCCCCAGGGTGATCGCAAATCCGGGGCAAAGGTCTGCCGTGTCCAGCCCTCGTGTTCCCAAGGGCTTCTGTGCAGTTTGCGACTTCCCTCTCTGTGTTAGGGGGTCAGGATAGATGAAAGCGGGGAGACAGCGGTCGGAGCTCCTCAGCTCACGTCCACCTCCATCGGCTGCCGAGTGTTCACACTTCCAAGCAGGGGGTCAGATCCCTATATTAGTGGCAGCAGCTGTAGGCTGCCAGTCAAAGCACAGGAAAGGCTGGAGCAACCAGATGGACAACCTCCAAGTTAGCCACCTGGGTGCATGCCACATCAACGCTAGCATGAGAATCATGTCAGGCAGGGGTGATGAGACAAGTTGGTTTTTTTGTGTTTTTTTATTGTATTTTTATTGCTTTTAATACATACAAAGGAAATAAAACAATCTTACAATAAACCGAAAAAAAAGTGCAAAATCAAACAATAATACATTAGTATGGATCACTGAAATCAAAGGCAGATATGATGTCAAGAGTAACAATACAAAGCATGGCGACCATGAGAGGAGTGGCAGAGAGGGTGCGTACAGTATATTAATCACATGAACAGTTCATCGGTAGTGAAGTATTCAGACGGGACTAGGTGACCACAAAAAGCTACGGGTGAGGTGGAGGTTAGCAGTTGGAGAGAGCCTGGATCATGGCATATGCGGTCCTGACTGTTAAAGATGCAAATAATACATACAGTCATTGCTTAGTCCCCAGGAACCTCAGGTGCAGACTGCTGAGCAGCTTGCTATTGCACAAACATACCCCAAAAACTCTTCGGGCGGTTACAATGGGAGAGCAATTTGTTATACACATCAGATTTGGTATAACAATACACCATGATGAGACACGTTGTTTCATACCAAGCATGACATATTTTAATGGAGCCATGATGAAGCTGGCAATCTCAGGGTGCCAGGGTGCCAGCTCATTGTATCCTATGGCCCCCTGATCACTTATAGCAGTCCTTAATGGGAAATGCTTGTATATGGACATATAATCATGCACTTATATGTTTACACCTTTAATATATTGCACCCTGCCTCCTGGGCTCATGAGGCCTACATTAGGGGTGACTGGTATATATTAAAAATAGTGCTTTGACCTCGCCACACAAGGTGAGGGCAAAGACATATTCGAGCAGTTTGCACTGCTCCAACAGTCTGAAAAGGCAGGACTACTGTAGTTTTTTACTTGGGTCACTCAGTGTGGCATAAACAGTGCTTCAGGCCCTGGTGACCCCTTTAATCCCATGCCCTGGGTACTACTGGTTCAACTTACCAAGGGGTTGTAAGGGTGGGGGTAAAGTCCTTGCCATTTGGGTTACCAATTCAGATCTATCACTTTTAGGGAGAGAGAACTGGCACTGGGGCCTGGCAGCATACTCCAGTGCACTTTCAGAGTCATAACCATCACCACTGTGCCAAAAGGTGTGGGGGGAGTGACCATACAAAAAGGGCACTTTCCTACAAACATGACATCTATAAATAATATATATTAATTAGTAAATGATTGACCTAACTTTTGGTGGCAGTTAATTGGCCAACTGAAGTTTAAACTACAACCTGACCCATTAAGAGTGACCACCTTTGATTTAAAGACCAAGATGCCACTCCCATGGGTTTCATTTAAGGTTTTTTTTAATCAGGTCAAATGGCAGATTTCATATAACAAAGTAGAACAAAATGTGCTCAAAATTGGATGGAATTAACAACCTCTGTAAGCTCTCTCAGTTGATATGTGGAAAATCTATTGATAAATGTGTCCTTTAGAATACTATGATTGGTCTAGTCTGGTAGTTGTCTCCTAGGGAACATTTAGGTAATGTAGTGAAAAATTGTACATTGAAAAGTCATAATAGCAGTAATATTGCACAAAAAAAACCCAGAAAGCTTACTTAAACTTGAGGAGGTTGAATGACATCCCCAAGAAACTTCCAATAAAAGTGTTTAACTCCATTATGTATTCTATTATAAACGGATATAAAAAGGCACTATGAAGGGGAGTACTCTCCGAAGGAGCTTTCAGTATTTTTTTTATTTTTTTATTTTTTTTATGTGCTTGGCAATCTCTTTTTTTATTGCATTTATGACAAAAAAAACAACATCCCAGCAGCATTCACCATTATATTATTACACACATTGTTTATCGGCCCGGATCTGCAACATCATGCTTTACTCATACAGTTTTCATACTTTACTGGTTTTTAGTGCCTGTTACATAACTACTTGGTCTGTACTATCATTCTCCCGCAAATAGCCTGTGCGCATAAATAGTATAAATACAGTTCCTTGTGTACCAAAGTCTCCCTGTTTATATGACATAGTTATTATATCTCAACTTATGCTGGCTGTTTCCTGGCCCTCGCTAACTTAAGTAGATGTGTGCATAAGGTGCGAAATAGGGTTAAGGTAGTACTATAGTTATTTTATTGAACAAGTAAACGAAGCGTGGTAATATTGTCATTTTCGTAATGGCTATCCTGTCCGTCAGGAAGAGCGGCATCGCAACCCACCTTGACACTTGTTTCTCTTTTTTTGTCGACAGCTCTGCTATAATGTCCCCTTATTACTAATTCTGGGTCTCTGTGTATCCACACCCCCAGATATTTCACCATTTCCGTGGTCCATTCCAGAGGGTATTCCAACACATGTGGTGTTGTGCATAGTGTCAATGGGATTTTCACCGATTTTGTCCAGTTAATACTAAGTCCCGAGTATTGTTCAAATCGAACAAATTCCTGGAGTATTAAAGGGAGGTGTTTCTCTGGACCACGAATGTAAAGGACCATGTCGTCTGCAAATAGTGAGATGTTTATTGGTCTTTGACAGAATTGCAGTGCCCAACCCCCATGTCTCTGCCTAAAAAGGAAGGCCAGTGGTTCCAATATCAAAGTTAATAAGATTGGGGATAGATGGCACCCTTGCCTAGTACCTCTATGTATGGATGGCGGCTCCAACATGTGACCATTTATGCACACTCTTGCCGGTGATCTGTACATAGTAGTCTTATCCATCTCTGGAAGTTTTCAGGAATCCCCATTTGGTGTAACATGCCGAACATATATTTCCATTCTATTGAGTCAAATGCTTTGACGGCATCTAACAGTACTGCCCCCACTTCACGGCCCTTGATTTAATTGTTGCAATAGCGCAAAACTTGTGCGTAGATTTGCGTAGTGGGTCTAGGTGAATTAAATCCTGACTGATCCGGAAGAATCATAGTTGTCAGTAGGGGTTGTAATCGTGTGGCTAAAATTCTCACTAATATCTTTGCATCTATGTTAATGAGTGACAGGGGCCGGTATGACCTGCAGTTTAGAGGTTGTTTATCAGGTTTTAATAAGGCAATGATGAGGGCCTCACAGGGTGAGGTGGGTGGAGTTCCCTTGGTGTATGCCTCAGCATACATCTCTAGAAGATGGGGCGTCAGTAAGTCTGCATATTCCTTATAAAATGTGCCTGTTAGTCCATCTTACCCAGGTGCCTTACCATTTGGCATGGAGGGTATAGCCTCTCATACCTCTTCCTTCTCTATCAGTTGTGTAAGGTATTCCCTCTGTCCTACAGATAGCCATGGAAGCACTATATCGGAAAGATAAATATCTATCCCATGCTCTGCAGTTAGGCCACGAGACGCATATATGTTTGCATAAAATCATGAAAAGGACGCTAGGATCGCTAAGAGACTATAATGTTCTGTCCTGTCTTTGCACATCATTTGTCTCTTGCTTGGTGACAGTTTAGTGGCTAGCATATGTCCCGGTCTCCCTCCCTCTCCATAAGCTCTGGCTATACATCCGCTGGATAAGTAGCGCACTTCCCTCTGAGCCATATCATTGTAGTCTGTGACTTGTGCCCGTATATCAGCTAGAGTTTTTTTGCAGGGTTTGACCTCACAGTCCCTCTCTGTCTTTGAGTATACCAGCACTCATGCTAAGACATATGCATCATATTGTTGCCTTAAAGCCTTCCCATAGGGTTCCAGCCTCACTGACTGAGCCCTTATTTAACTCAAAATAGTCTACAGTAGCCTGCCATATGGTGTTCTTATATACTGGATCTAATAGGGCCTCAGCTCTAAACCACCATGTAAATTCCCTTGGTATATGTGTTGGCACGGTGATATCAAGTGCTACTGGTTTGTAGTCGGATAGCTTTCTCGCCATGTGCTTCACATCAACCGTCCAGGCGTGCACAGTGGTCACCCAAGAGTCGAACCGAGACACAGAGGTATTGACAGATGACATATAAGTGCCTTCATGTCTCTCTGGGTTTCTCACTCTCCAGAGAACTACCATATTAAACTTCTCCATTCTGTCTCGTATGATATAGGCTGAGTGTCTGCACTGTCCTTAAGTCTGTGCTGATCTGTCTTTTAGCAGGTCCGGATGTGTGTTCAAGTCGTCCTCCCATATTATTTCAGACTTTAGCAAAGAGCGCAGTGAGTTCCAGATGTTAATGTAAAATTTAGGTTTTTCTGTATTTGACCCATATATGTTCCCTATAGTGACCAAGGTTACAAACAGGTTACCCTGCAGGATGGCGTATCTTCACTGATCGTCCGTAGCCATATGGGTGGCAGTAAAGGGCACTCCTTTTTTTATTAAAGTTAGCACCCCTCTAGAACATGTCGAATAGAAGGAGGCCAACCAAACCTCTGCCCATCTCTTGACCATGTTGCCTCCTATCCACTTTGTTAAATGCATCTCCTGAAGGAGTGCAATCTGGATCTGGTGCCTTTCCAGATAGGCCATAAGCTTTCGTGTTTTGCGAGGGTCATTAAGTCCTCTGACGTTACATCTCATGAGAGAAAGTTTGTTGACTGTCTGGGATCTATACCTATCTGCCATGGCAGTGAAGTGAAACTCTAACTTTCCAGATGCTTCTTCTGTGTGTGCTCACTATGCCAAATAGTGATATGCTATGGCCATAACAATACAGAACCCAAACACCTCCCCCCACCCATCTCAGTATCCCAAACATTCCAAAGACATAGTTCGCAGTGCACCCTTGCGACGAACAGTGGCCAGAAACACATAACAATGAAAACAAATTTAGCATATTTATCCCACTTGTATGGGGTGCACCCTCTTGGGGGCCGCCAGAGACCCAGTATCCCTCCTGTGTTATGGAGGTGGCCGGGCAACCAGTGTATTCCATCCAAAACCTATTATAGTGGATGTGCATAGGTGGAAGGCAACCTCAGTTCCCCAACTTCTTGACTTGGAAGAGTTATTTTGTGCGTTAAGTCCCAATCTAGAATAAAATACATGTCAGTCTCGTTACTCCATGCTCTCATCTTCATTCACTGTCTGAGAATCTTGCCGCTTTTGTGTGATTATCTTCAGAAAGTCTTTAGCTGCTTTTGGAGTTACACAGATCCTCTGCTGCCCTCCATGATCGATGCACAAATGCACAGGATAGAGCATGACATATGCAATACCAGCCATTTGGGGTTGGCGTTTAATAGGCAGATCTTCTGTTCTAGCTGTCTGTACCTTGGCAGTGAAGTCTCGGAAAAATTATACCTGGTACCCCTGATGATTGAACTCCTTCATGCGACGTGCCAGTCATAGTACTGTGTTCCGATCATGTTAGTTGAGTAGTTTGGCGATGATGGGGTGCGAAGTGGCTCCCGGAGGGGGTCGCACCATCAGGGATCTATGTGCTCTTTCCACCACCAGCATGTTTGACAGATTCTCTTGGCCAAAGAGGGTAGTGATCATTTGTTAGACGAATAGCTCCATTATTCCTGTGTTGGCTGATTTTAGAATGCCAGTGATGTGCAGGTAATTACACCGCAAGCGTGCTTCTAGGTCTTCATTCTTTGCTTGTATTATCTCCAAGACTTTCTCTATGTCCAAACATTTCTCATTCACATTGTGTAGTGTATCTTCGGCTGCAGAGATTCTTTGCTCAGCTTTGGTGATTCTTGATTATTGCTTGTCTAATTTGACAGACATGTAATCCATTCTCAAATTCAAGGAGTCTATTTTGTCATTTATGGATTGCAGGCTATATTGCATCGCTAGTAGAGTGGTCTCAAGCGCCGTTGCTCCGTTCGATTCAGTTTTGTGGTCAGGGTCTTTTTGCAAGTCTTGTAAGGCCCCGGCAGATATTTTGGTCTCAAACGTGAGGTGCAGGTTTTTTTTCTGTGTCTTCCCCATATACATCGCTTAAGTTGTTTTCTCCTATGTAACATATTTCACTTTAGAATGGTACTGAAGGCCCCTAGTTACAGCTCAGTTGCGCTATTGTCCCGATACTGACTAACTGGCACATGCATCAACAATGCCATTTGCGATTCCTTATTAGCGAAAAATAAGGATTCGCTAATAAGGAATAGCAAAAGGCTATGCATGTGTGGTAAATATTTCATTACCGGTACTATTTTTTATGCGGTAAAGTCTAGTAAGAATAACTCAGTAAATATAAGAGGCAGAATCCGTGGTATTAGAGGTTTTAAAAGGCTTTATTCCTATACAAAGGAATACAATTCGAATTGTAGGCTTCTATTCCATCACCACGAAAGTTCAGGAAGGAAGGGCATACATTATTGACAGATAATCAGTTTTATAGGAAAATGCATTACAGTGAAACAGATGCAAGAGGCGTAACAGCTGATAATACAGATAAACTGTGCATACGTAACTAATAGAGGCGGACATATGGGCGTAATTTAATAAACGTCATTATACATGATGTCACAAGTGGGTGGATCCATAAAAGAATCCTGCAATGTCAGCAGAAATATTTGGCAGAGATGCGCGCGCAGCCGCATGACGTGTGATTGACGTGCAACTAGAGGGTGAAGGGGACTTGACATTTAGCTCTACATGTGGAGACAGAAGTCTGGGGGTCATGTCAACCTAATCCCAAATCATATCTAATATCCTATGTTTAAAGAACTGTGTTATCCAAAAGGAAAGGTCTCTAGGATAGAATCTATTCTATACTGACTGTTAGTGCGTGTACAAGCGTCTAAGTGTCTACATGAGATGCGAGGGGGTAGGAATATTCCATGGTAACGGGGCTATGAATTACTTGCATGTGGACAGCGAGGCCTGGCCCTTTGCACGGTAGCTGGAGGAATGTTTACCTAAACTGCTAGACAGGAATGCATCGGATGAGGAGCGGAGTAGATAATCTTGAAGGTGAAATACAGTTTTTGGCAGGCAACAGGCTGGATCAGGCACCGTTAGCCGCGCAGGGAGTAGGACAAAGTTCATGGATACAGATGCAGGCTCAGACTGGAGCTTTCAGAGGCAGAAGGCAGGAAAAGACTTGATGACAGAACTCTGGGCCTACTCGCCTGAATCTGTAAAATGTGGAAAGTGAACCACATAAAGTCGGTGGCCTTTCATACTTAGGAATGGAATATCTGACCCATTCATGGTGGATCTGAAAGAGGACATGTTGACGGTGGGCGCACATGTATTTGCGTCTTCAAAACTGGAACTGGAGGGAACATACATGTACTTATAGCATGCACATGGAGCCGTTGGGGTCTACGATAGGGGACATAACTGATCACAAAATTCATATTTCCTCATTCCCTCCTTGTCCCCTACGGACCCTCAGGAGATATCGATCTTCATTAATCCATCGATCTGTTCATATAGCATCATTTGTTCTTCTTTCTTCTTCCGGGATCTTGAACGAAAACTTGGATGCGGGATACACGATGTGGCACACAGACCACAAATCGCTGGCCCACATTGTAGACATAAGCAGCAACTGAATAGTATGAGAAAGCCAATACCTAGGAAGGATAGGATTCTCCATCCCCAGGCTGACAACACGCTCCAAAACCAACCGGACCAAGTCCAGGTGCCTGGACTCTGGTGTATCTGGCTTATAATCTTATGAAGGCGGGTTATGGCTTTATATACCGACGGCGAATTTTCTGGTATGAAAATGCAGCAACTTGATCCGATGACCCTACAAGCTCCGCCCCTATCGGCCAGGATGACGTCAAGGACAAGACGATTTTGAAGCACAACAATCCGCATAGCAGACTGCTCTTCTGTTAAATTGCCTAAGGCGGAAATAGTCTCGTTCACTACTGCTTCAAGGGTTCTGGTTAATCTACGTATCAGCTTACTATTAGTGACTGTACCTATATAGGGAAAGAACCCTTTATTGAAATCTGTGTATTTTTCCCATGCTGTTTCAGTGTAATCGACAATTGGGAGATCTCTCTGTTGTCTATTGTGTACTAAATGGGTATTTCTGTGATAATCAGGAGGAGCTAGGAAAACAGGTGGTAGAAGGAATGCTATGTAACAGGTACCATCCCAATCTAAAGGTAGACATATATATGCGGTCTGGCCACATATGAAGTAGGAATGATGGGAAGCTCTAAATGTAGACTTGCCTTGATCACTGAATTTTATTACAGTAGTGCATTTGCTATGGCCCATGTGTATGGAACCATTCTTTCTTACACATAATTCCCCTTTTACTGGGAATACTGACATGGCGGGCAAGATTGGTGTAGCTTCGGATTCAACGTTCAGGATCATGAGGTTAAGTGTAAAATTACCTAATCCATATACTTCATTTTCTAGATCAGTTCCTGTTGTCTTGGGAAGTCCCTCCTTGTTAGGGTAGCAGACTTTAAGCAAAACTAGGTTCAGGTTTCCCCATACCCAGTTGTCTTGATAAACTGCGGAATTTGAATCTAGGGAATTAATCAAACTAAACCATGCTCCACAGGAGCCATTGTGTGTGAACGGATAGGGAAAGAGGGGCAAAACTCCCTTATAGTTCTGATAGGGAGGGAGTCGGCCACATATCCAACAATTTGTGGCATTGCTGGTCTGATGGGAATGATGTAACATACTAATGAATGTGTTGTTGCGCAGCGCAAATCTATAAGACAATTCATGCGAAGGTAATTCGCTAAAAGAATGTTCTGCGGTTACATTGTAAGCACGCTTAAGAATAGGGTAATACATGTGCAATAGTATGCTGGAAAAGATGATCAGAAGACTTAGAAAAAACAAAATTAATAATGTTACTGTGCAGTGACTACGAAGTGATTTACAATACGCATGCTTTTTAAGCTGCATCTGTTGATTTCTTTCTCTATTCCGGTCTAGAGGATACATGTCAGAGACAAATTCAACCGATTCACCTTGGAGAGGACTTAAACAATCAAATTGTCTGACTTGCTAGACCTTAATTTTAGTTTGTAAAGTTCTGGTTTTGACTGCTCAACCAAGGGGAGCTTTGAGTCTGTCTGTGAGGGAATACAAGGTTGAGTATTCACACTGGATGGTAGTCCATAAAATTTCTTGATATGACTCGAGTGCAACCACCCTTTTCGTCCCTCGATCTTTACGGCTGTCCTTGTAGTTAGTAGAACTAGCTTCGGCGACTTCCACCTAGGCTCCAGTTGGGTCTTCCGGTCGAAATTCCGGACCAGAACCAGGTCACCAGGAACCACGTCATGGGGCTTCCCCTCAGTATTATCGGGAAAAGCTGCGGCTACCTGTGAACGACAAGATTGTAGTGCAGACATCAAGGAAGCCAGGTAATCTGTCAGCATATTACAGTCAACATCAGTGATTTTGCGAGGTATAGGCGTCCCCCACATATTTGGTGGTCTACCGAAGATCACCTCGTACGGGGATAGCCCTGTTCGAGAATGTGCTACCATTCTCATGTAAAAGAGCGCAACTGGTAAGGCTACTATCCAATCGACACCTTTTTCTCTACATATTTTGGACAATCTAATTTTCAGAGTTTGATTATGGCGTTCCACGAGACCGGCTGCCTCGGGATGTCGGACACAGTGAAATTTCCATTGGTAGCCTAACAAAAGGGAAACGTGTTTCATTAGTTCGGATGAGAACGGCTGGCCGTTATCTGAGTAGACAACACGTGGTAAACCGTACCGTGGGAAGAATTCTCGAACTAACTGTTTGGCAGTAGTCGGGGCAGTGTAATCTGAAACCGGGTAGGCTTCCGTCCAACGGGAAAGAGCACACACAACTACGAGAACATATTTGAATCCTCGACATCGTTCCATCTGGATATAATCCATCTGGAGGACTTCAAAAGCATGATCGGGAGGTTGAAATCCACCCTGCTCTACGGGGATGCTTTTACCTGGATTAAACTGACAACATATCATACAGGTACGAACTTTTTGTTTAGCTGCGGCTCGTAGATGTTTGTTGAACCAAATGTGTTGAATGCTGTCTAGCATAGCTTTTTCTCCTAGGTGCGCTGGACTATGTATTGTATTAATGATGACTTGAACCATGGAGTCGGGAAGAAACCATATAGATTTTTCCTTCGTCATCCATCCTTGATCCGTTTGGATCCCTCCTAATTCAGTCCATTTCTTTATTTCTTCTGGTGTAGCATGTGTCTGTATGTCAATTACATCAAGGGCGGGATCCTTAACTGTCATGCAATGTGTTGGTGTCCGAACTATTGTCTTTGTCATGTCAGTTGTGTGAGTCTGATTCTGAGCAGTCTGTTTAGCTGTTCTGTCAGCTAGGTCATTACCCTGAGAAATGATGTCGGTAACTTGTGTGTGGGCCTTGCATTTCATAATCGATATTGCAGTAGGTAGATGAATCGCGTCTAATAGGGCTTGAATGAGGGGTCCGTGTTGGATGTGGGCACCGTGAGAAGTTAAATAACCTCTCTCTCGCCACAGTACGCCGAAGTCATGGACGACTCCGAATGCATAACGTGAATCTGTGTATATGTTGACTTTCTTATTATTGGCTTGAATACAGGCTTGTGTCAGAGCGATGAGCTCTGCTGCTTGAGCTGACAAAGTGTTAATACAATTTGTTTCAATGACTTCAGTGTCTGTTGTGACTGCGTAAGCGGCCACTAACTCTCCTGTACTGGTTCTCATACATGACCCATCTACATACAATGTCAAGTCTGGATCCGACAAAGGGATATCTGTCAAGTCTTGTCTGGGTTTCGTCGTGATAGCAATGACTTCAACACAATCATGTGCCAATGGATCTGTTCCGCCCACTGGTAACAGTGTGGCAGGATTTAACGTATTACAACGTCTGATTTCTATGTGTGGCTGAAATAATGTCAATTCGTAACCGGTAAGTCTCGCTATAGTCAAGTGTTGTGTTTGTGTGCGGTTCAAGAGAACCTCTACTGCGTGTGGTACTTGTACTGTCAATTGGTGTCCTAACACTATGGCATCGCTTTGTCTGATTGCTAAAGCTGTTGCTGCCACCGATTTCAGGCACGCAGGAAGAGCCTGAGCTACTGGATCTAATGTACTAGAGAAATAAGCACATGGTTTGTGTGATCCTGCTTGTTCCTGAGTGAGTACTGACAAGGCAGTACCTTCGCGTTCTGTAACAAAGAGTGTAAACTGTTTACTGTAACATGGTGTTGCTAAAACAGGTGCTCGGCATAAAGCTTTCTTTAAGCTTTCAAAGGCGTATGTGTGTTCTTGAGTCCAAGGGAGGACAGTCGAAGTGGCTGCCTCCTGTGTTGTCAACTGGATGAGTGGTTTAGCTAGAAATGCATATTGAGGGATCCACTGCCTACAGTATGAAGTGAGGCCTATAAAAGCCCGCACCTCCTTTTGTGTCTTGGGTACTGACATGTTAGCAATTAACTGGATGCGGTCGGGTGTAAGCTGCCTTCCCTCCTTGGACAGCGAGTGCCCAAGGTAAACAACTCGCTGGACACAGAATTGCAGCTTAGAAGGGGACACCTTGTGCCCCTTGTCGGCCAGAAATTTTAAAACCGTCAGTGACGCTTTTTCACATTCAGGTTCGCTTCGGGCGGTGATCAGCAGATCATCGACATATTGAAGCAAGGCAGTGTTAACGGGCATGTGGATACTGTCAAGTTCTCGTTTCAGTGCTTGGCTATAGATGCTGGGGCTTTCTGTAAATCCTTGAGGTGCGCGTGTGAATTTAAAACTTCGTCCATTTAAACTGAATCCGAACAGATATTGACTTTCCGGGTCTATTGGGACGCTAAAGAAAGCATTCTTGAGATCAATTACAGTGAAAAACGTTGCTTCCGAGTCAATAGCTGTTAGTAATGAAGAGATATCTGGGACCACAGGGTATTGTGGTACAATACATTTATTTAATTCGCGCAGATCAATAACTAATCGATATACTGGTGGTGCTTTTGGATCCGTTCTTTTAAGAATCGGAATTATCGGGGAATTACATATATTGGAGTCGGTTTCGACAACCACTCCTTGTGCAATGAGCTCGTCAATGATTTGCAGCAAAGCCACAACAGCATCTGGTGGTAACTTGTATTGTCGCATTCGTGGTAGTACTACTCCTGTTTTTAGTGTAACTCGATATGGTGTAATGTTCATGCAACCAACATCAGTGGGGCCTTGTGCCCATAAATGTGTAGGTAAATTCTGTAATCGGTGATCCATATCTCTTGACACGTAGTGACCTTTGAAGTCACGTAGAAATAGTCGTACTCCTTCCGGAGAACAACATATTATAGCTCCTAGAGCTTTCAATGTTTTTATACCTAACAAGTTTTCTGGACATGATTTAGTAAGCAATAAATCTGTAGTACGTGTCAATGGACCAATCGTGAGTGGAAGAGGTTGTGTTACGTCATTAATTATGGGTTTTCCTGAGAATCCAAGGGAAATATTCTGTGAGCCTGAGAGGGGTGCCCCTGGAACTTCACTGCGTCTTATAGTTGTTCTGCTTGCCCCTGTATCAAGTAAAAACTTTCTGTCTTCCCCTAATAGTTCACTATGTACATAAGGTCCCTCCTGGTCTACAGGAACCTCAATAAGGGGTAAGCCAACTTCCCTCTCTAGGCTATTTCATGTATATCGCTGATAATCGGGATAATCTGCTTGTGCATACTGATACATCTGTTGTGTTGTCGCTTGTGTTGCAGCAATAGGCTGCGTTTGTGGTGGTGTTACGGTCTGTTGAGGAGCTGCCTGTTGCGTAGCTAGTTGTTGCGGAGCTAACCTGGGTTGTGCATGCTGAGGGATTTGTTGTTGATTCTGATCCTGTCTAGGTGGACGTGGTCTCTCCTGGGTTCTACCTGTAGCAATATTATGTTTCAGGACTGGACAATCGTGTATATAATGACCTTGTTGTTTACAATAGTTGCATGTCCCTTTCGTAGGACCTGCGGAGTCACCCTTTTGATGACCATCAGCTGGGACTGACTGAGCAACAAGCATTTTCATTTTTGTATCTTTCATACGTCTTTGTTCATGTTCTTGTTCTTCTCTAATTCTATTGTGGTGATATTGTAACATCTGTAACATCTGTGATGGGGTATTACCTTGCCAGGTACTTTCGAATTTCAATACTCTATTCTTGACTTGTAGCAGAGAATTTTCAACTAATTTTGTCACAAACAGATGTGGATATGACTCACTACTGGCTTTTATGCCACTATTTATACCAAAACATTTTTCAAATCGGGAATAGAAATCACTAGTGTCTTCATCTGGCTTTTGTTTACCGGCTGATATTGCACCCCAGTCTTCCTTTTTCGTAGTTAATAAACGTGGCAGTACCTGTACTAGTAGTCCTGCTAGTGCTGTAGTCTTTTCCCCAAGTCCTGCTCCTGCAGCTCGGGCCCTTTCTTCGTTTTCTAATGCTGTCCAATCTATCTTTTGGTCTCCCACCTCCCATTCCTTTTCTTTGAGTTTCTCGTAAACACCGGCGGGTAATAGGACTTTTAATATTTTCATAATGTCGGGGTAGGTATACTCTCCCATGAGTAACATGTCTTTTATCTCGCGATGGAAACCTGCTGGGTCCTTGTCATGGCTGGGTACTACTTTCTTCATTTCTAATAATTCCAGTTTAGTTATAGGCGTGTACACAAACACGCGTGTAAAGTTATTACCGTCACCTCTGATTGGGTGTACTTCGCGCAACGGGTTCTGTCTATCTAGCACTGGATCGTATCTACAATCCACAAGCTGTTCTTTAAACATGTCGGATGTCGCTAATTGGGGTGTACGTTGGAGTGCTAAATCTCTAAGGGTCTGTTTATTTCGCGGCGGGGTGGCAAACATATCTGTCGTACCTCCTGTAGCACCATCTGAGGTGCTAGGCACGAAAGGATTCGTTGGACGTAGGATAGAGATTGTAGATGTGGGAAAAACTGTACACAGACGGACCTGTGGGAACTTGTGTAGGAGGTTGTAGTTGCGGGGATACAGACGGATGCTCTTGGTGTTGAACACCATCGGCAAGCGGTGTGTGTGGTATGGCATTAGCATACTCGGGAGCTACGTCATCTAAATAGGAGAAAAGGAAAACGTCCTTTGCTGTTTTGGGATGTGTTTTGGGATGTGCTTTTATCGGGAGCAATGGAGGAGTTAAGTCTTTTGGTATTTCCGGGGTAGCCTTAGGTAACCCTTCGGCCAGAAGAGGATACATACCATTCATAAGAGTGTTTCTTTGTCTATCTACTTGTTCTGATTTTACTCGGGTACCTTCCTCAATTAATAGATTTTCTCGGGTTTTATTTAAATTCTCTCTACCTTTCTCTTCCTGTCTGAGCGCCTTTTCTGTACGTCTATATGATTCTTTACGCCATAATTCAATGGCATCTTTCTGTGACTGTCTGGCTTTCTTTTTCCATAATTCTTCTTCTACTCTCATGATGCAATCTGCATCCCAGGTCCCCGCTGCGGGCCACCTCTGACTTTCTGGCAAATCCTTGGTGTAGTCCACCCATAAATCAAGAAATAATACGGCATCTAGGCCATGCTTATGATACATAAAATACCCTGGAGTGTCCCTAGGTGGGATGGGAACAGCTTCTTCGAGTACTCCTTTTCTAGTTTTGATCTGTCTTAGTTTCGGAAAGAGCGGCATTTTTAGACCTTATTACTAGAACACACTTTATACAATGAACACAATAATGAACAGTCATTCACACCACGATATATAGAACGTATTAAAACATTTAACACTTAACAGTTTAACGAACGATGATAACTAATAGAAAACTAGTTACTGACATAATACTGACACTAGATAATACTTGTTTATATGCAAGACATACTATATACACTGCTAAACAGTACAGATACACTGCTGAAACAGTGCAGACCGGATTTGTGTACCCAAACCCGTCTTGACCGGCACAGACTATGTGCACGTTAAATGCCTCCCCGGTAATGGTACTCACCGGGTAGCTCGGAACGGAAGGCCTCGGAACGGAACTGAAACTGGACCGGACTGGACTCGACTCGACTGGACTCGGAGCTTCGGAACCTGGTGGGCCTCTGTATACCTCGGATCTTGCTCTCTCAGCTAGGCTCTGGTCGGGATACTTCGCACTTCTCACCGCCTCGTCTGGGTGTTGAGCGCAGCCTCAGTCACCCCCGCTTGGCTGGAGGGAGATACAGGAAATCCTGCGGGTACGCGTTTTTGTCCGTTCAGCTGTAGCAGGAGACCGGGCCTGCAACGCACCTCCGGCGCGTGAGATGAGAAAGTGTCCCTGTTCAGGCGCCAATTTATGTGGTAAATATTTCATTACCGGTACTATTTTTTATGCGGTAAAGTCTAGTAAGAATAACTCAGTAAATATAAGAGGCAGAATCCGTGGTATTAGAGGTTTTAAAAGGCTTTATTCCTATACAAAGGAATACAATTCGAATTGTAGGCTTCTATTCCATCACCACGAAAGTTCAGGAAGGAAGGGCATACATTATTGACAGATAATCAGTTTTATAGGAAAAGGCATTACAGTGAAACAGATGCAAGAGGCGTAACAGCTGATAATACAGATAAACTGTGCATACGTAACTAATAGAGGCAGACATATGGGCGTAATTTAATAAACGTCATTATACATGATGTCACAAGTGGGTGGATCCATAAAAGAATCCTGCAATGTCAGCAGAAATATTTGGCAGAGATGCGCGCGCAGCCGCATGACGTGTGATTGACGTGCAACTAGAGGGTGAAGGGGACTTGACATTTAGCTCTACATGTGGAGACAGAAGTCTGGGGGTCATGTCAACCTAATCCCAAATCATATCTAATATCCTATGTTTAAAGAACTGTGTTATCCAAAAGGAAAGGTCTCTAGGATAGAATCTATTCTATACTGACTGTTAGTGCGTGTACAAGCGTCTAAGTGTCTACATGAGATGCGAGGGGGTAGGAATATTCCATGGTAACGGGGCTATGAATTACTTGCATGTGGACAGCGAGGCCTGGCCCTTTGCACGGTAGCTGGAGGAATGTTTACCTAAACTGCTAGACAGGAATGCATCGGATGAGGAGCGGAGTAGATAATCTTGAAGGTGAAATACAGTTTTTGGCAGGCAACAGGCTAGATCAGGCACCGTTAGCCGCGCAGGGAGTAGGACAAAGTTCATGGATACAGATGCAGGCTCAGACTGGAGCTTTCAGAGGCAGAAGGCAGGAAAAGACTTGATGACAGAACTCTGGGCCTACTCGCCTGAATCTGTAAAATGTGGAAAGTGAACCACATAAAGTCGGTGGCCTTTCATACTTAGGAATGGAATATCTGACCCATTCATGGTGGATCTGAAAGAGGACATGTTGACGGTGGGCGCACATGTATTTGCGTCTTCAAAACTGGAACTGGAGGGAACATACATGTACTTATAGCATGCACATGGAGCCGTTGGGGTCTACGATAGGGGACATAACTGATCACAAAATTCATATTTCCTCACATGTACAAATCGCTTACAAAATAGCGATTTCTAAACATTCCTTAATTGCGACTCGCAAATTGTGAGTCGCAATTAAGGAATACCTCCCCATTTATTCCTATGGGCCTAGAGGCCCATAGGAATGAATGGGAAGACTTTCTCAATTTGCGATTCTCAATTAGTGAATCGCAAATTGCTCATGCAATTTCAAGGGTGCCAGAGTGTCAAAAGGACACCCTGTTGCACCCCTGAGATCTGCATATGAGTACAACTTGCACACACACATGCCCCAAGGGCATGTGTGTGTGTAAAATGGAACTTTGAAAAATGCACTTTAGTGCATTTTTCAAAGTTTTTGTAAATTTTTGTAAAGTTTTTGTAAATTACCATGAAGTTCAACTTCATGGTAATTTGCTCTCCCTAGTGGAGAGGTGTGGCTCACTGGTTAGAGGCGGCAGATCCGCAAGCAGAGAATCGGCCAGGGACCAGGGTTCAATTCCCGACGCGGCAGGGTCGTGGACCAGGGTCAAAACGGACTCGATAATTCTCGCCTCGGTACCTACTCTAACCAGGAACACACTCGGCAACTCTGGGCATTAGCTTGCCTCATCTCCACAACGGTCCCCCACATTCGCCGGGGATGCCTGGTTTCACCTTGGAGATACCCAGGAGGGACCATCTCACAGGGATAGCCAGGACGGGTTCCCCAGCGGTCTACAGCGCCACGACGCCTCAGGGCAGCAGTGCGCTTTACAAGACACATACATTTACATTTCTATTAGCGAAATCGCTAATATTTTTACTTTAATGCATCGCATTTAAGGAATCTCAATTTGAGTTTCCTTAAATTGCGATTTTTGCATTTGGGATGATGCATCCCAAATGCAAAAATACCGGTCGCAAAGGGGCAGATTCTGAGAATCTGCCCGTTTGCGACCGGTTTTTGCTTTGATGCATGTGGGCCTAAGTGCGGTGGAGCTGTTCCAGTGTCCTAGGCCTGTACTCTACCCTCTGGGTCCTGTCTGCCCTGTTTTTCTGCACGCGTATTTCACACCATTTTATAATGCTCACAGACCCCCCTGCCTCTGTCCAGGTATCATGCAACAATTTGCAGCCAGTTATTGGTAGTGGTAAAGTAATTGGGCGCATCCCTCTTGCTAGTATCTCAGTCATGGACTCCCGTCCTTTGTCCAGACCAGCATTTATCGTGTGTGCCACCAACAGGGAGTTGGCTTGCTTATATATCTGCTGCTCTTTCAATGATGTTTGAATCCTCCCGGCTGGGTTCCACAGAGCAGAGGGGGAGACTTGCTCGCTTTTCGCTGCTCTCACGTAGAGACCTCCTGCAGCCAGAGTCCAGCCCCTGTGATTGTATGGGTCTCATGGCCATCTGTCACGGCGTCTTTCCTCGTGGCCCTCTCATTACTGCTAGTCGGACAATCAATAGGGTCCGCCCTCTTCCAAGGGCCCATCCTGCCTGCATTGGGTGCCGCGCGCCAGCACGCTCCTACCTCCATTGCACGGCGCTTGCTGTACTTTCAATATTGATGGTGGATAATTGCGATCCTTGTCATTGGCCCAATTAATGATCTCACGCTCAGTTCCGCTGCTCTCTTTTTCAGCTCCGGCCTCACCTCCGATATGCCTTTTCCAGCCACTGAGTGGCCTGGTCTGCTCTTCCCAGCCTGGGCCTCGCCCTCAGAGAGCTCAGGCTGTTTTCAACATAAATGGCGCATTGAGCACTCAAAACAGGACCAAGGATTGATGCTTCATCTCCATCGTAACCCAGATGGTGAGTTTGTGTCTCTGTGGCTTTAGATGATAGGATTTAAGACTATTAATCTTCCCGTCCGGCAGTGTCCCACTAAAATGCGGCCCTCTTGCCGTGGGCTCTCTAACGCCCCCCAGCTTCCAAGAGGTCTGTGACAAATACTGCATTTTATGGCAAAATGGGTCAATAACACAGTGGAACTTAGGAGGAGCATGTAAGTACCACATGCATTAGAGTCTTAGTACAGTTACAATTACTAGCAAGTTCACGTTAAAGGATTTCATTATCTCCTATCTGGCACAATGTACTCATCTTATAGTTTCCATTTAGCACAATGCATATTTTTCTGACCCTGGGTGTTTCGGCCCCGGCATGCTGGAGAATGGGGCTTGACTGGGGTCCGGCTGTCAGCAGTGTTCATTGATTCTCATTCAAGCCATGCATTCTACAGCCCGGTCTGCTTGGAATGGAGACGGCATCAGCACTGCCAAAACAAAGGCAATGGGGAAGATCCAAGAGGAAGAAGGTTGGAGAAACAGAGGCATTCTCTTTCCATCTTTGTCCCATCCTCGGACCTGACCCTCTTCTCACAAGGAGTCACTTGATGCCTTCTTTCAGTGATGCCAATCCACCAAAAAGGAGTATTTAGCCTCAATGACTCAGAAGACACTGGGGAGCAGTGATCCTGGGAGAAGCTTTGCAGGGGTCCACCAAAAAGAAAGCCTCCTTATCCACGCCTTTCTAAGAAAATAGACACCTGCACAGAGTGGTGCTGCTAAGGTGTCATCTGAAACATTGCTCACGAGCTACAAATTAGGGACCACTTCATTGGATTTTTTCTTCATCTCACCAATCGCACATAGAACATGATTCTATGAAAAATCAATATCATATCTATCGACAGCCACACTTGTTAATCTGTTTTAGTTTGCTAATAAGATATCTTGTTCGATTTACTGTATTTATTTTGTCCAGAAGTAAAGAAGTGTACCCACATAAGATTTCCTGCGGAGAAACAAAAGTACTGGCCTTAAATATCAACTGTCCAATATTTTGCTGTGCAGACCTGTTAAGTTCACCATCTAAAACGTAAACATTATATTTTCAGTCTTATGTTGTCCATAGCCATCCTAAACCTTCCTTTGCGTGTTTTCTAAGTCAAAGCGGATGCAGTCTGTGATAAAGTGCCGTGGAACACTTAGCTTTTAGGCAGGAACCTTAAACGAAAAATAAATCAAGGATGGTTATCACAAAACACCTATAAACACACAATTGGTATTAATCGGCGTCTGTGGACAATGCATTACTGACTGGGAGTTGAACATATATCTTCCTACGTAGGTATGGTCAGAGATGCACTATGCACTCAGCAGCCCGCTAATCCACCATGTAATAGCCTTAACAGCGCTTTGTACATCAAGCACTAAACATTTCTGCACATCCAAGCCTCAAGGAAAAGCATCAACAGGCTAGCCTCGGCCATTCTTGGATTGAGCAACACAAGTGGATGCAGCACCCTGCACTTTAAACTGGTACCCAATCGCCCACACTCATTCTGAAGCCAAGACCCTGACCAGGGGGTGTAATTCTGCCTCACAAACTGCTGCTAAATTTCCACAAACACAAAAATGAAGAAACTGGACTATGGGTTACCAAGGCCGAAGGAGTGGATCTCTTCTGCAATTTTAAGTGTGTTCTTAATCGTGGCTTTCAGCCTTTTGAATTGATGTTTTACTGTTTTATAAAAGATGGCCAACTTTTGTAAAGGTTTTAATTAACTGTACAATAAACATATTATTGTTACTGCTATGCACTCAGCAGCATAAACTACACAAGTTCTCTTTCTTTTGGTTCCTGGCGTTTCATCATAAATGCACAACGGAACACAAACTTGCACAACCAGCTTATTGCCAATAGGATGTTTGTAGTACAATATGTATTCTTGAAAACACAAGGAATTCTTGAGATACTCGGTCTTGTCACCAATAATAGATTTTAATAAAATGGTCCGTTATTGTTTACCGACATGTTCTCACAATACTGATAACACTGTATTTGACAGCAGTTTTAGGATCTGGCTTATTAGATTTCAAGTAAAACTAATACATTCCACAAGATGCATCACTGATAAAGGTCATCTCATATAAAAGCTTTTAATGTCGAAGCTGATTAGGTACTATTGCTCCCCAGAGTACACTTGGAGGAAATCCTTGCTGTTTGCAATTTTTAAATTAGTCTGAGAGTGGCAGCGTACTGAACTGAAGGAGATGTTACACTAGTTTCCAATTTCAAGAAGCTCGGAGAAGTTAAAGTTACAGGCCAGAGTGATCCCTGCTTTATGAGAGATACCTTGGAATAATCCTTAATCGTCAAAATTAATTGTAAAACTATCGGTTCTCAGCGCTTGAATTGAACTTTTGTAATGTGGGGAACTAAATACTTAACCACTGAAACCTAGTAACTGCTAACAATACTAATTTCTTCCTGATGGCTTCTTAGTAAGACCCCTAAGACTCTTCAGCTGCAATTACATTATCCATTTCGCTTCAAGCCCAAACCCAAGCCCAAAACCACAGTTGTGTTTTCCTTTCATTAACGAGTTTGAAAATAAAACGGGAAATCATTCAGTTGATGTTCTCTTTCTCTAAAGAGTTCTAAACAAGGCCATCAGTTGCTGCCTTACTATTTTTTTTCTCGAAGATTTATATAGCGCGAACTTGACCCGAAATCAGGTATCGGAGCGCTTTTCGAGCACCAGTTGCGTTACATGAGGACACATTCGTTTTTGTTAGACACAGGGGGGCTTATTTACAAGTCCCTTGAGCCACATTTCGCAATTTTTAACATGGGGAAAGTGACGTACGAGTGGCGCAAGGGGCTTGTAAATAAGCGATTTGCCCGAAATCCCAGGATTTTGAGCGTCGTTGCCGAGACTCAGACATGGTTCACCAGATTAGATGTCCACAGCCCTAACCCTTGGGCCACATCCTCTCCCCTAGTTACAGATTAGTGATGTTCTGGGATTCACCCATAGTTATGATTGTAGAATGCTTACTTTTTCTCCAAACTAATGGTGTCTATCTGCCAAAGTATTTTTGAGGGTGTAAAGTAGTGCTACTTTATGTACTCACAAATCCAATTCATGAACCCTTTCTGTGCCTATGACGAGCTGGACCACGTTGCGTTTTGCGCCGTTTCCTGTCGCGGGCACTAGACCAACCCGCACAAGTGAGGTACAGTTTTTCTCGTAAGACTTTGAGGAACGCGCGGTGGGTGGAAATTTGTGGATCCACGCAGATTCCGGAACTTTCCACCATAGAAATGTGGGGAAAATGTGTTTTTCTGACAATTTTTTAGGTTTGCAAGGGATTCTGGCTAACACCCTGGTAGGAGGCAGTCATGTTACCCCATCCTGGATTCCCCTGGGTGTCTACTTTTCAATAATGTATAGGTTTGCTAGGTTTCCCAAGGTTCCCGCAGAGCTAGGGTTCAAAAGCTAGAGCTATGCACTTTGCCAAAAAAGGGTAATTTTTCACTGCGAATTTGTGGTGTGACCACGTTGCGTTTTGCGCCGTTTCCTGTCACGGGCACTAGGCCGACCTGCACAAGTGAGGTACCGTTTTTCTCGTAAGACTTTGGGGAACGCGCGGTGGGTGGAAATTTGTGGATCCACGCAGATTCCGGAACTTTCCATCACAGAAATGTGGGGAAAATGTGTTTTTTTTGGACAATTTTTTAGGTTTGCAAGGGATTCTAGGTAACAGACCCTGGTGGGAGGCAGTCAAGTCACCCCATCCTGGATTTCCCTGGGTATCTAGTTTTCAAAAACGTTTAGTTTTGCTAGGTTTTCAAAGGTGCCCGCAGAGCTAGGGTTCAAAAACTATAGCTAGGCGTTTTGCAAAAAAAGGGTCATTTTTTAATGCGATATTGATGTGTGACCACGTTGTGTTTTGCGCCGTTTCCTGTTGCAAGCACTAGGCCGACCCGCACAAGTGAGGTACCGTTTTTCTCAAAAGACTTTGGGGAATGCGGGGTGGGTGGAAATTTGTGGATCCACGCAGATTCCGGAACTTTCCACCACAGAAATGTGGAGAAAATATATTTTTTTGATAATTTTTTAGGTTTGCAAGGGATTCTGGGTAACAGACCCTGGGGGGAGGCAGTCAAGTCACCCCATCCTGGATTCCCCTGGGTGTCTAGTTTTCAAAAATGTATAGGTTTGCCAGGTTTCCCAAGGTGCCCGCTGATCTAGTGTTCAAAAACTAGAGCTAGGCACTTTGCCAAAAAAGGGTCATTTTTCACTGCGAAATTGAGGTGTGACCACGTTGCATTTTGCGCCGTTTCCTGTCGCGGGCACTAGGCTGACCCACACAAGTGAGGTACAATTTTTCTCGTAACACTTTGGGGAACGCGGGGTGGGTGGAAATTTGTAGATCCACGCAGATTCCAGAACTTTCCACCACCACCAAAAAAATTTAGGTTTGCAAGGGATTTTCGGTAACAGAACCTGGTGTGAGACAGTCAAGCCACCCCATCCTGGATTCCCCTGGGTGTCCTAGTTTTCAAAAATGTATAGGTTTGCAAAATTTCACTAGGTGCCGGCAGAGTTAGTGTTCAAAAACTACAGCTAGACACTTCGCAAAAAAAGGGTCAATTTTCATTGTGAAAATGTGGTGTGTTCACGTTGGGTTTTGAGCCATTTCCTGTTGTGGGCACTATGCCTACCGACACAAGTGAGGTACCATTTTTATCGGGAGACTTAGGGTAATTAAGATTTGTAAAGGAACTGTTATTACCTATTGACTTTCGATGCATTTCTGCCTTCCAAATGAAAGACATTGTGTAAAAAAGAAGTCATTTTAAAAAAATGACTGACAATTCTCATGCTAGTATGAGTATTCCCAATTTCGGAAATATGCAAATATCTACTGTTTCTAAACTCTATATTTTGTTCCCATTTCAGAAATACATAGGTGTCTTTCATACCGATTTTTCCATGTACACATTTTTACAGAATAATTACTATATACCCGGTACATAATAAAAAAACATTGCAAGTTGCTGCTCAGTTTTTGGCTCTGGGTTCGTCGGGTTCTTGGTGAACCTGCAAGTCCTATATATCCCCACAACCAGTATTGTCCAGTGGATGTAACGGTATATTGCTTTCAAAGAGCTGTCTTAATTAGAAGAAGTTACAGGTGAAAACGTTGACACAAAAGGCTGTTTTTCAATTTATCCTATATTTAACTTTTAGTTTCTATCAACCTTAATGGATCTACACAAATGACCCCATGCTGAATTCAGAATGTTGTCTACTTCTCTAAAATGTATAACTGTCCAGGATCCATTATTGCTTTTGTACCCATTTCTACCATTAACTGGAAGGAGGTCGAAAGCACAAAAAATAGCAAAAATAGGCTATGTCCCAGAAAAATGCCAAAACTGTGTAAAAAATGTTGGGTTTCTGAAAAAAGTCTGGTATCTCCTAAAAGCTGGGAAAATGGTGATTTCAGCCCTACAAACCCTTTTTTGATAACATTTGCAGGGAAAAACCCAGATGCTTTCATTTGCAGCCCGTTTTTCCCATTTTTCCCAAAATAAACAAAAGTTTGCTGTATTTTGGCTAATTTCTGTGACCCCTCCAGGGGGATCCACAAACCATGAGTACCTTTAGAATCCCCATCATGTAGGAAGAAAAGGTCGCAAATTTGGCATGGATACCTTATGTGGTCAAAAAGTTACAGGGGCCTCATCGTGCACTACCCCAAATAGCCAAAAAAAGGCTTGGCACAGGAGGGGGAAAAGGCCTGGCAGCGGAGGGGTTAAGGTACGAGCCTAGTACTACGCCTTTGCGTACATTTTTATGCTAATATGAGAGAGGCAAAGGCGAGTGGAAAATGGAAAATCTAGGAGGGCCCCACGGACAGACAGATGTAAATACAAAAAAACCTACAAAACAGTGAGTTTCTATTCAACAGATACACAATATCACTACAGCCCAAAGAAGTTCAGATCTAATCAGTATGAGCATTCGATAGAAACTCTGAAAATTCAGCACCCAACAATAGTTAACAGTTTAGGATTGTGTGGGATCAAAATACCTCAAACACAATCAAATATTCTGCTGAGTAAGCCAGTCTAGATATAACAGAGGCTGCATCAATAAGGAATACATTTCATTATACCCTGAAGAACCACACTTGGGAGTCGTTTGTCTTCTTTTATAGAGTCAGCACCGCCTTGCAACCCGCAACCAGTGGCTACTTTCGTGGTGGGAGAGCGTAATCTTTTTCTTGCTACACGCAACTCCTTCAGCTCATTTTGCAGCACCTTGTGGTTATCTTCACACATACCTTGTTTTGTGTCGCACAAAGCCCTTTTTGGCATTGCTCCATGTACATTTTACCAGATTCTCCGCCTCCACTGCATAAGTACTTTACTCAGAGGTACATTTGCACAAACATGACACCTGTCCCCAGTATGCTTACTAAATGTGGGGAACAGGTGTTGAGCTTTAACCGTGAGATACTCTTCAGTTAACACTGTATGTCCTGATGGAATTGCAATTAATGTATTTGGACAAGAAACATGTCAACCCTACCTCACTAAACGAGTCACAACATGTTCGCCCATTTGTAAAGACTACCTTGGGCATATTGTTAAATATTGTCCATGCCCATTGATACATTTTTGCTATATACTTTACTTCATGGACTTGTATGTGTTACATCATTGAGAGGACACTAATCTATATGCTTTTAAAAAATAAATGAATGTTATGATAGCAGTGCATCACAAACCCATCCATACAAGCAAAGGGTTATCCAACAGTATTTATTTAGACACTTGTTCATCACAATTGTGTACCTTGCTGACTTTCATCAGCATATGATACTTCCGAAGCGAAGATGATGCTGATGACGTGAAACCCGGACGTAGTGTTCACATGAATAGCTCCCTTATTATGTTACTCTGGTGAAGTGTCTCCTTCACAAAAAAAAATCTTCTTTACCTCATCAGATGCTTATGATCCACTCTACAATATTACTGTACATGCATGGGTCACACAAAAACTTCTGGTATAATGAAATATAATCTTAACAGATACAGCCTCAGTTGTATCTAAACTGACTTTACAAGTAGTGTGGATTTGAAGATCTTTGTTTGTGTTTGTGGTATTCCGATCCCATACAATCCTATGCACTTTAATTCTTTTTGGCTGCTCAATTTTCTGTATGGCTTTTGATGTTCATATGGCTCTCAGTGGAGGGCTTCCATCTACCTGGCACTTATTATGCCTCTTACCTCCTTTGATGATTATGTCACATCTATTGAAACTTACTCCACCAAGTCTTGGAGTAAGCTACATCCTACACCTTGCCACTGACAGGTTCTGCAAGGTAGTTGAATACAAAATGATGGGGACAGGAAATAAAACTACCAGTATTGGAAAACACATATATAATTATAAAATATATTTAAAATATTCTTTTAAATATTTCTAAACCTATCCCTACAGAATTTGAAATATATTTAAATCTATCATCAGGTGAAGCCGGGTGCACCCTAAGCCAGTCACATACAGCTTGCCCATATAAGAAGACTTGCCACAGCTAAACCACTCTTTTCATTGTATTTGTGAATGTGTCTCATTTTCCCCTCATTTTATGGAGCAAGGACTTGAGAAAAAGAGAGAGAATATACACATAACGGATCACTCTCTTTGGTATGTAAAGAGAAGCGTTAGTCAGAAGATACCTCTTTTCACCTGATATGATCCTTGACGCTGCTGCAAACTGATAACAGCTAATTTGACCGACAACCCACTCGCTGATTTCACTCCACTTCCTAGACCCTGGATCTTTCAAGAGAGTCTTTGGTGAAGTGGTGAGCCTACCCCTGGCAAACCTGTCCTAATGCTGTCAGCAATTACTAGGATGCCTTGATGTAATCCTCATATTTTCTGCTTATATTTGTACTGTTTGCATATGAATACTGTCTAACATTTGCTTTATTATAGTTTGATAGTTCAGCAATCATTCATATATATTTTGTCATATGATTTATAATGACTGATAGAATTAAATGAAGGTGCAAGAAGAAGAATATGTTAATACATACATTTAACATCATTCAATGTCAGGACTGCCCTTTTGCAGTAAAGTGAATTTAAGTGGGGTGCAGACGAGGATAAAGCAGAGAGGGGCATCTTCGATTTCCAGGGAGATTTGGTTTGATTAAGCACAAATGTAAATACTTTTCATGAAGGGCACTAGCCATAACCAGCTTAGCCTTATCGGCTTACTGGGAACACCAGAATTTAGGGCATTATTAAAATGCCAAGCAGTCGGACCAATGGCCGCTATTGCGGTGGTCAGAAGATTGCTGACAAGCATGCAGGTAGTCAGAACACAGTATTTCGATGCAGCCGCCGGGTTGGCGGTTGGAAAGGCATCAATTCCACAGAGGGGGCATACTGGGGCTATGGGAAAGGGCTGCAGCACATGCCTCTGCCATGCAACACATCCTGCACATCCGTGCACCCTGTGCCATGCACCATGTCATGCATGACACACGATGCACTGAGGTGAGTGAGGGCACTACATGTTCCCCTAGGGCTACTTTTCAGTGGCCTATGATGGCTAGGCACCCCGTTTGGCATTCCCTAATCCCTTTCCAACAACCGTTTCATGGCAGGGTTCCCACCATGAAAAGGCTGTCAGAAAGGGATATCATAATACCGACGGCGGTGACTGCCTCAGCACCACCGCCATTCTGGGATGCTCCTCCGACTGCCACCCCGTCGGGATCTATGATCTTGGCTGAGGTGGGGGTCTTGCATCCAACAGCTGTGGGTTCGACCGCCAGTATCAGAATACAGCAGTCGGGCCGAAGGGCTGTCAGCGGTCAGACCGCCACCGACGGGCTGTCGGTGGTCTGACTGCCTGGAATCGTAATGATGCCTTTACTGAGCACAGAGACAGAGAATGACTTTCTTAATACAGAACAACATGACTGCTCAGTTAAGGTATGCAGGTCAAAGGCCACATCAGAAAATCAGAAATACCCTATTGCTGCTAAGACAGATTAGCTAGAGCGCAAGAAATGATGGGTTGTAGAACAGAGTCAGGTTTCATCTTTTCACGAAAGGAAATTCCAAAAGACTGTTACAGTGGTTCAATTATTTTTAATAGGTTTATTAATCACTTTCATTGCTATTATTCAGTTTATCTTTGTAATTAGAACAATGCAATCTCTTTGTACTAGAATAGGATGTTGATTTTAATTAAACCATCCAATATATTCATAGTATATATTCCTGGGTTTGTCTATGCATGGTTAAAAAGAGATTTGGTTGCCACTCATAACAAACTCTCCTGTGACTCATAGGTCGTATTGTTGCTCAAAATGCAAAATATGTCTTAAGTATGCAGGTGGTTTATGGGTTACAGTCCCCCAGGTTTCCTGTATTAAGCTGGTGAATCGGCATTGTGCCAGGGGTTCTAGAAAACGTAATCCTGTGCCACATTTTTCTTAAAAGTTTAAACAAAACGTATCAGCATCACCAGGCAGGAGCACTAGTATATTGTAATGCCACAGTTACTGGTGGAGGGACAACAGGGGGCAAGACAAATGTATTCCCTTTCCCACATCCTTTGCATCTTGCTTGCCATAGATTGTCCCCATGTAGCACCTAAGCCACCCTACCACAGGGTAAAGCATTTTCTCAACAGATACCAATGGCACTTAATTAATTTGCAAGTGGTTTGTAATGCCAGGAGCTGCTTCACTGATGTGTATGCTGCCTTTCGTTGGTGCACACACAACAGCAACATTTTCCAATAGTCATCTACTGGATGTCGATTAGTTGATAGAACTTTGGTTCTATATTACTACTAAGTAAGTGTATATAGCTCATAGTGGAACTGCATGTGTCCCCAGGGAATGGCTTCACAAAAATATTCACTCATAACTTCAACTCATCCCAATACACCCATGATATGAACATTGATTGTGTGAATGTATAGATTATCTGCTGCACTACCAGGCAACCACAAAATCAAATATTGCATCTCTTGATTACAGATAATGTTGGGTGTGACCTCTATTCACATCCTCATCTCCTTCCAATATCCAACCACCCTGCCTCAACAGAGGCACACCAAAGGACACCTAAGCATACACAAAATCATTCAGCAAACTGTTGGCATCTTAAAATCACATATCTAATATCTCGATCACATGGATGCTCTCTAGAACTCATCAGAAGTAGATCATTTAGCATTTTCTGTGTTGGGAAACATTGCTAAGTGATAGGACTTGCATGTGGTGTTTACTGTAGAGTTACAGCCCTATTCAAATGCCCAAGGAGGCCAATGCACCGAGGTCAAGATCTTCCAGTGATTGGCGAGTGCTTTCACATTTCATTGGTGCTACTAGTTCAGTTGATGCAACCCAGTGGTTGGACAGTGTTGAGTCAGTGATGAAAGGTGGACTATGATACTGCCCACACAAACCAACCTGAAACAGCAGTGTTCAACCACTGTGATGCTACAACCAAACTTGCACTTAAAAATGTAAAATACATCTGCAAACACATCACTCACTTATTCATCCAATATTGCATCCTACAATCTCCATATATCCATACACCCATACTTTAATTTCCCCTCATATCAGGGATCGCACATGAAGTGTATGGAGAATGTAGGACTACATCCGCATACTTTAGTTTACATCTTTTATATTTATATTTGCTACTGCTAAGTGTATATCCAAGACGAATATGCGATGTTACATCGCATGCGGTACAACGTATGTGGTTACAACACGGTCGTTACAACAACCGTTATATTATGTTATGTTATAGGTTTGTTGAGCGCGACAGCTGCCCCAGCAACGGGGTGTCCCGGCGCTAAGAACCATAGCACAACCTACTGGGGGGGGGGGGGGGGGGTAGGGAGAGTAGAGGCTACAAAAGTGGGAAGAGGTGAGTTTTTATCGCTTTGCGAAAAGCGGACAGAATGTCGAGGCGGCAGATGTGGAGGGGCAGGGAGTTCCATAGTTTTGCTCCCAATAGTCTGAAGGAGCGACCCCCGATACGGCAGAGCTTCGTGCGGGGGACCACTACTAAGTGTTGACCCATGGAACGAAGATTGCGTTGGGGGTGTAAGGTGTTAGCAGCGATCGGAGGAGTTCAGGGCCATCAGTTTTAAGGATTTTGAAAGCAATGGTAAGGGCCTTAAATTGAATGCGGGCTTCCACAGGAAGCCAGTGGAGTCTCTGTATGGTGGCTCTAGCAGAGCACCTTCTGGGAAGGCCTACAATTGCCCTGGCCGCTGAGTTCTGAATTCGCTGAAACCTGGTTATCTCCGCTTTGTTAGCGCCTAATAATAGGACGCTCGCATAATCCAACCGGGCAAGGATGGTGGATTGGACAATGAGCTGCCGTGTTTTGGGGTCAAAGAAGCCTAGAATGGGGTTGAGGCTTCTCAGCAGCCCAATGCATGTAGCTGCTACTTTTTTGGTGTGAGTTTGGTAGTTCAGCGCGGAATCCAGCCATACTCCTAGGTTTTTAACCAGAGATTTAGGAGGGGGGATGGGGCCCAGTAAGGGGGGCCACCAGTGATCATTCCAGCAACTGGTGTTCTTGCCCAGAAGTAGCACCTCGGTTTTCCCAGCATTCAGTTGTAGGCAGTTTGCAGTCATCCAGTTGGTGACTGCGGCCAGCCCATCCCTAAATCTTGTGGCAGAGGTAGAGGGCACCTCGGTGTGGGTGATTACCAGCTGTGTGTCGTCGGCGTACGACACCAGCGTGAGATCCCATTCTTTGGCCACTGCCGCAAGAGGCTGCATATACAAATTAAAAAGGGATGGACTGAGGGCAGAGCCCTGCGGGACTCCTTGGCCGATAGCATATGATTGGGAGATAAATGGGGGGGCTGACACGCGAAAGGATCTGCTCGTGAGGAACGATCGGAACCATTCAAGTGCCAGATCACTGATCCCAATGCTTTCCAGGCGGCTCAGTAGGATATTATGGGAGACCGTGTCAAAGGCTGCGCTGAGATCGAGCAATATCAGCGCAGCACTCTGACCGGTGTCCATAATCCTCCGGAGGTGTTCAGTGGTGGAAAGAAGGGCGGACTCCGTACTATGTCCAGGCCTAAACACGTGTTGGGAGGGGTCCAAGATGTTATTTTTGGCCATATGGTCAGTGAGTACGGTGTTCGCATGGGCTTCTGCTAATTTGGACACCCAAGGGAGCAGTGAGACGGGCCTGTAGTTCTCCGGCTTTGTGGGGTCTAGATTGGGTTTTTTAATAATGGGAGTGACCCAGGCCTGTTTCCAACATATGGGTACTGTGGCCGATGAAAAGGAGAGATTAAGGAGCGTGGCCAAAGAGGGAAGAAAGAAGTCCAGAGCTCCTAGAAAATGGGCTGGTCTCATGGGATCTGAAGGGGCACCGGTTTTCACCTTTCTGCAGAATTTAGCTAGGTCCTCAAGAGTGATAGCTGGCAGATAGGTGAGCCTGGAACCTTTGAATGAGAAATTGGGGGAGCTAGTGCGGTCAGAAGGGATATGTGAGAAGGTGTTGTAAATCTTCCTCACCTTTTCTGTAAAGAAAGTGGCGAGGTCCTCGCACTGCTGAGTGGAGGAAATACACGAGGCAAGGTTGCCACTGTTTTGTAGTTTTTGGACCAGTTTAAAAATTGTTTTCGTGGGGTTGGGGCTGGAGTCAATTTCCTTGGCATAGAAGGATGCGCGAGCAGTGCGTATAGCTTTATGATATAACTTGAGTGTGGCCAAATAATAAGCTTTGTCCTTGTCCCTATAGTCTTTCCTCCAATAACGTTCCGCTCTTTTGCATTCCTTTCTAAGAATTTTCAAGTTCTCGTCATACCATGGGTTAGAGGGGGTGCTCCGTCCTCTAGTCCATTTGGCTGGTATGATAGTGTCAAGTCCTTTGGTGATCCAATCCTGAAAGGCGGCATATGACGTGTTAATGTCATTTGTAATTTCAAAGTTGGGTTCTCCTAAACTGGCAGGAAAATCCAAATTCTGGAGTTTGTGCCAGGGCCGTTTAAGACAGGAGGCGGGCGACACCCTGTTGGATTGGATAGCGGCCGATATCACAAATGTGACAAGGAAGTGGTCAGTCCATCTCATGGGTTTAGGAGGATCTGCTTTGGCTTCCGGAATATTAGTGAAAACCGGGTCGAGTAGGTGACCAGCAGAGTGAGTAGGGGATTGTATAGGAGGGGTCAGCTGCAAGGCTGTCAGGTCCGCTAGGAGATTACTGATGGTCGGATCCGAGATGGAGTCGAAATGGAGGTTTAAGTCCCCCAAGATCATGAAATTAGCGGAGCTTGCAACCAGAGCATGGGCTATCTCTAGGAATTCCTCTGTGAATTTAGAGGTGGGCCCCGGGAGGTCTATAGATAAAAAGGCCAGAGAGAGAAAAATGAGGGCTAGTGGTGATTTTAACACGAGCGCACTCACAGCCCGTAATATCTTCCTTTACAAATGAACAAGTGTATGATGTTCTATAGATGGCGGCAATGCCGCCACCCCTAGAGTCTCTATTAATGGAGGTCATAGAGAATCCATCCGGTAGCGTAAGATTAGGGATGCTAGTTAGTTCATCCTTGAGCCAGGTTTCACTCAAGAACAGTATGTCTGGGTTCTCGTCTGTCAATAGCGTATATACCTCAGAATGCTGTTTTACCAGGGACCTGACATTAAGCTGAGAGATTGTGAGCGAGGAGTGGTTCCTTCTGGTGGCTCTGTGTCGGGGTAGTCTCGGTTCAGATATAATTAAGTTACAGGAATTACACTGAAGAGCAGTCTGTCCAATGCAACCCTCTAGCTTGTCACAGCGTAGGCGTGGGTTAAGTGCAAGGAGATGATTTTTATCAAGTCAAGTTTCAAGTCAAAACCACTTTATTCGATTAATTAAAATCATAAAAGTATACTATACAAATACAAAAATGTTAAAATTCTTAGTAATAGCAAATATACAGATAAAAGCTATTCCAATAACTATAAAAAATTTATAGTCGACCATAGCCAATTTAAGCAGTTAATGCAAGTTCATTTGTCAGATACTAGGGGGGGTCAGTGACATGAACAGTTTTTAGTCTGACCCTCCTCTCTCTAACAGACGCTGCTAAAAAGCTGGCAACACAGAACATGGTTAATGGACACTCTAAGAGAGTTAAAAACATTAAGGCTGGCTTACAATGAACAAAATTCATACTTTTTATCAGAGGAATGATAAACTTTTTCCTAGCATGTTTAAAGAATGAGCAAAAGAATACAAAATGCATGGTGTCTTGAAGGGAAAAGTCATCACACTTGCAAGGTGCAACATCTTCAGGTCTACTCCAACCCTCCACATCCCAGAGGACCATATGTATTTGGTTAAACCGCAGTTTGGTCAATAACCATCTGTGGAAGGGTTTGGAGACTGTTGACAGGTATAGAGACAACCCTGGAGACGAAGTTAACAAAGCGTGCCCCCTAACCGAAGATTTACGTAACTCAACTCCCTCCCGCTCGGCCTCCCTTAATTTAATAAAGTTAGATTTTGCCCACTCTAAATCTGCCTTACATAGGGATTCTGGATTGAAAAAAATATTTGGTCTCATCATAATAGTATGCCGTCCGAGTTTTTTGAGCAGGGGGGCTGGCGAGAGGCGATGACTTGGCAATGACGGGCGAAGACGGGCAAACGACGCACCCGCTGCGCCTGTCCGCTGCGCGTACGGTAAAGACACATACTTTTATGGGGAGGGAGGAAAGGGGCGTGGCCTCCAAGGGGGCGTGGCCTATCAGCACGCCGGCAATGGCGCCGTGGTTGTTTGGGAGTCCGCTGACAGCGCAGGGGCAGCTGTGCGGTGTGTTTTTAGGACCGAGTCCTGTGAAGCCTGGGTGAGTCAGTGCTATAAAATCAGCAAATTATCCAAAAGTGACACACAAATTATTTAAAAACAATTAGCGGCTATCTCCCGGCTTTTCGCCTCAGGAAGTTAGTAGGTTCTGGCAGGCGACGCTATTATTCAGCGTTATATACCTGCTCGGAAAGGGGGCGTGGCCTCCAAGGGGGCGTGGCCTATCAGCACACCGGCAATGGCGCCGTGGTTGTTTGGGAGTCCGCTGACAGCGCAGGGGCAGCTGTGCGGTGTGCTTTTAGGACCGAGTCCTGTGAAGCCTGGGTGAGTCAGTGCTATAAAATCAGCAAATTATCCAAAAGTGACACACAAATTATTTAAAAACAATTAGCGGCTATCTCCTGGCTTTTCGCCTCAGGAGGTTAGTAGGTTCTGGCACGCGACGCTATTATTCAGCGTTATATACCTGCTCGGAAAGGGGGCGTGGCCTATCAGCACGCCGGCAATGGCGCCGTGGTTGTTTGGGAGTCCGCTGACAGCGCAGGGGCAGCTGTGCGGTGTGCTTTTAGGACCGAGTCCTGTGAAGCCTGGGTGAGTCAGTGCTATAAAATCAGCAAATTATCCAAAAGTGACACACAAATTATTTAAAAACAATTAGCGGCTATCTCCCGGCTTTTCGCCTCAAGAGGTTAGTAGGTTCTGGCAGGCGACGCTAATATTCAGCGTTATATACCTGCTCGGAAAGGGGGCGTGGCCTCCAAGGGGGCGTGGCCTATCAGCACGCCGGCAATGGCGCCGTGGTTGTTTGGGAGTCCGCTGACAGCGCAGGGGCAGCTGTGCGGTGTGCTTTTAGGACCGAGTCCTGTGAAGCCTGGGTGAGTCAGTGCTATAAAATCAGCAAATTATCCAAAAGTGACACACAAATTATTTAAAAACAATTAGCGGCTATCTCCCGGCTTTTCGCCTCAGGAGGTTAGTAGGTTCTCGTGTTGTTACAACGCATACCATTTCATCGCAAGTCATTTCGGTGTAAAAGCTGCTTCTCCTCCTAGACACTTATGTTGCCCCCTTTACTCTTTCATTTTTCCAGAGTTCGTACATCTTTCTGCATAGACCTACATAGCAGAGGTGGTCTATTGTTCCTGCAATACTTAGGTGTAGAACTATCTAGCAGAGATGGATCTGTTTGTCAACAATGACAAATAGAAAGTGCCCACAAGGAAAATGAAGCAAGGCCATCCTCTAAACCATCCTTGGATATGAGTAGAATCCATCTCCATTCGGTTGTTGCTTTGATCGAGATGGCTCTGGGGTGACTAAAGAGAGAGATGAGAGGGCTCTCAAATTCACCCCAGAATAAGATGAAGCAATCTAGAAGGTGTCCTTTAAAGTTATTCTCAGAGTAGGTAAGACAGCACACCCAAAAATGTAGTCTACCATTACCAAGTGCTGCAGGGTAGTGGTTGTTTACACCCATTGATCCAGAGAGTTCAGGCAGTGGTGAGAAGAACTCGGGCAATGAGCACTCCTGAAGGATGTGCGGGGGGTATTCTCCATCCACAGTTCACACCACTTCACAGGAGTGTCCCGGGAAGAGCTTGACTAGACCTCCATGCTCATCTTGAGGCACATGAGCACCAGTATGGTGGTAAGTCAATGCATATGCAGTCTGCAGTCTGCTCCTTCATCTGTGGATGGCAAGAGTTGCTCTGTTATTTCTCCATTTAATGGGGTTTGTCATGTACATACTGTCTATATGCCATGGGGCCACATATAAAGTGTAATTGAGAGCACATGATCTGTGAACCATTATCTGGATTTGTCACATTTACCCAAGTCATTTGTATCACATGATGACACACAAGAAATATTACGGCTAAATCATCAACAGATTTATATCCATGTTCACTTCTCTCATGCCAGACATAGATCATATACAGTGACAACCTAATGTATTAATCAATTTGATATTACAACACACAAAAAGTTCCTTGTTAAATCATGCAGAAACAACACATAATTGGATGTATCCAACTTCATATGTCAATCTAACAGCTTTGCATTCCCTTCATTATCCGTAGTCCTCAGAATCATGCCCACATTCATATTTCCCATCATTCAGGAACATCTGCCTCTGACCCCTAAAAACCCCCACTGTATACTCCAACTTAGTGAGTGTCTGGTTCTTACCGTCCACAATTTCTGCACCAGTATAAATGCACCCCACTGTCTAACTTGGGTTACAGCCAGGTATGTTTGCCTTTAATGGGGACAGCAGTTCCAAAACTGTGTCTGGACTGGGAGACTGTCTTTTGATTCATGTCTTGATTTATGATAAATGTTGATTCTTTGGATTTCTCTTTAAATTTTGAATTTTACTTTGGAGTTTTAGGTCTTTTTGGGGACTACTAAATAGGATATTTTTCTTTTGTTTTCCTTCATTTTCTCCATTTGGACAGTGCTCATATAAACCTTTCCACTGACACTTCTAATGTGTTTTCTGTTGCCTACTAAGCCTGGGCAAAGCACTACGCTACGCTCGCGTAGTTTGCGAAGTTTGCGCTACTTCGCACTACGCGAATTGCACGTAGCACAGTGCAAATACGCGTAGCGTAGTGTTGCGTAGTGCAGCGGTCATTTTTTGCTTGCTCGCGGTCCTCAACGTCAAGTTGGCGACCGCGAGCAAGCAAAATGACATCCCGGCGATTTTTCTTCCTTGTTCGCGATCAGCAACATCAAGTTGGCGATCGCGAGCGTGGAAAATAAACCTCCTGACGAGATTCTCAACGCGAGGAGGTCAGGTTTCTTTTTGCGAGTGGTCGCGTATGCTCGCGACCGCTCGCGATGAGAAACTACTAGTCTGCGTTGAGAAAGCTGCCGCTCGAGGAAAAATCTACTCGAGCAGCAGAAAACTACAGCTCGCACTGTGCAAGATGCCGTTTTCAATGATTGCACAGTGCCGGTTGCTTGTCCGCACTGTGCAATCATTGAAAACGACATCTTGCACAGTGCGAACAGGGTACTACGCAGTTCGCAAAGTGCTAAGCGTAGCTCGCGTAGTGCGAAGTGCACTTTGCGTAGCTTCGCGTAGTGCTACTTCGCGAACTACGCCCAGGGTTATTGCCTACCCTTCTCCAAGTTGACTCTCTCACCCTGCACTCTGTTTATTTCTTTCTACAATCCCTATAGAAAGTTTAAGAACTTACATCACCTCCAAAACCATTGCCTCATTTTCTTTTACCTTATCAGGAAAATGTTATATAAGTCTTTCTTTTAATCTTCCTGGGATCGTTATGACTTTGCAAAGACTGTGTAGCAATATCTTTCGATTGCTATTTGTAGTAAAATAAAAAAAACTTGAATGGTACATAATCTAGACACAATGACACACTCAATTACAATATTCGCCTGTGCTCACCTTGAGGCCCAGGCAAAAAGGAGAGGACATTTAGGTGGAGGTAGGCATGATTTGTGTTTATTAGAAGATTAAAAAAAATTACAAAATAAGTTTATTCATACATATTCTTTAGTGGTTTGTGTGAACACAAATGTAGGGGAATGCTGTGTGAACTAGGAACAAGATTTTTTTGTTAAACTCTGCTGATTATTGGGCAGATGATGGATTATGTGGCAAATGCAACAAATCCATAATTATGTGACAGAAGCACATAATTCCAGTGACCCTGGTTATCATGTATTCTGTTTCAATTGCTAGCCTTTAGGTCTGTCACCTGTATGTTCTTGCTATTGTCTAGGCATAACAGCCACCTTCACTATATCTCCTAGCTTGTTCATTTTTATCAAAGTTTTTCATTTCTTGTCCAGCTACATCTGTGAAGTCCACTATCAATTTCTTTAGATCTATTAAAAGTATCAAATCAACAGTTTGGTCATGGATTCTTACGAAGCTGCATTAATTCCTTCTTCGCTGTTCATTTGTTATTGTTATTCTTACAGACCTACAGAATATCTACTTGTTTGACGTTGCTCTTTCTCTGATAAATGCTTTGAATGGTTCCCATGTTGTGTGGCGATTAGGTTCATATCCCTTTTTTGAAGTGAAATGGTTCATCAATGGAAGAAGTCTCTGTTTCACCCATACTGTAGGTTCAAGTAATGCCTGGGATGGAAATCTCTGCCTCCCTGTCTGAGTGAGGTGCACCTGGACCTCCATCGTTCGCAAAACTTGGTAGTGGCCAGAGAGGGAACATGATAGGTAGGTTTGAGAGTTCTCCCAGTAAATAATGTTTCTGGACATACGCTAGCAGCCTGGATGTGAGTCATGGACCGAGGGGTAGATGAAGTTCATTCTCTCCTCTGCCGTGTGTATCCTTCATATTTCCACCAATGCGTGTTGTAGTGTGAAGTTGATCATTTTTTATATCAGTATAACAAAAACAACAAGGTAATGGACAGAAGGCTTGAATTAGTCTCAGCCACTGGCAATCCCTCGGGCCACATCTTAATCCATCGTTTTTTGCCCTCCATTCCACCTCAGTTTGGACGCAGCCATATGCAAATCAGTCTTGACCCTGCTCGTCATGGCAACACTCCGGCCCAAAGTGCAGGGCCAGGTTCTACCTGACCTGGAACACAAGTAAGATAACCACCCACAATGCCACCAAACTGAGGTGTTATGGTGGGCGGAAAATTATGGATTTGGATGGAGCCCTGAGCGATCGATAGTGGCAGATAGGGACAAGAACCACTGGAGGTATATGATTTGGGTTGTACTTTATTAATAATCCCAACTACATGCCCCCAGAACCATTTAAACTGTATTCCATGTCACATATAAAACCACTCTCCAGTCTAAACACAGGGTTGAAAGACCACGTTAAAAATAGCCCAGAAATAATGAGGTCCTACTCAACATTCTCCCCCAAATAACACAGAAAACAACAAAACAAACACAGATAACTTCAGACGTGCTCATGGGTCCTTAGCTGATACCGAACATTCTGGCAGCACTATTTCTATGATACTCCAATGGGCAGGTGAGAATCATCACCACTCAAGCCACTTGCTGGCGGTCCTAAATCAGCTTCATCCTCCTTAACATTACTATTGGCCCTGAAATCAGCTCTCCCAATTGATCACAGGTCTCCACATTATCAGCCAGAACAAGGGCATCTTCTAAGTGGGTCTTGTTACAGGGCCCAACCCCCTTTTGATCAAGGACACATTGCTAGTCATTTCATTGAGTAAATAATACGCAATGAGCATCATGCTATCTACCTGGGTGACTTGCAAGGGACTGGACTTAAACAGCAGCCGAAATGTACTACCAAAGTTGAGATTTCGAACAAATACTGAGGGCCAGCTTTACTAGTTTGTCACGCAGTGCAGCAGCCGCAAATGCGGTGCTGCACAAGAGGAGAGAGCAGAAGAGCATCATATTTTCAGAAATGTGGGACTCTCTTCCCCTCTCGCTAACGCCAGCTCAGAAATGTGTGGCTGTGCATCACAGACACACCTTAGGACGATAGTGCCATGGTGCTACCGTGAATAGAGCATAGGTCTTGTACTGGAAGGATACTCTTCAAGTACAAAATACCATGCTTAGACTAACTTTAAATCTTTCCCCACTTTGTATGTGTGCTGTACAGCGCAGCACACATGCAAAGTCAGAAATGAAAAGAGAATAAAAAGAGAAAAAAACGCATTTCTACTTAGCACCTGTCAGAAATGGATACTATCATTCTGATGCTAAACCATGTCTACTTTCTGAAGTAAGTAGGGCTTAGAGTCAGAAACCTTGGGTGGTTGCACGGGAGCAACCATGCACCAACCTTGGTTTGCCCCCATGGCGCTAAATACTGAAAAGCAGTGCTATGTGCTGCTTTGCAATACTTTCAAGTAATTTTCCATCATATAACAGGTTTTACGCTGGAAAGAAAATAGATGTAAAAAGATTTACTGTCATCATACGTCACTTTTGTAATGCAAACATGGCGTAAAATCTTAGTTAACAGACCCCAAACCTCTAATCTGCAGTCTCACATCTTTGCCTCACCTCAAAGTCTCATTGTGTCATCATGTTGTTTTCTCTGGGCAAAGATTGCTGTTTCATCTAGAGTGCCAGGAAGCCACAAAGGGCAGTCAGGGATGGCGTCTTGCACGGAACAACCCAGGCATACCTGACTAGGGGACTGGCAGGTAGTGGTGTGTGCAAAAAGAACAATTGATGGACAAAATGTTGAACAATGTCAAACATTCACCCCATTACAGAGATCTGGGCCTAAATCCATCGTTTTTTTGCTCCACATGTCATTCCAGTTTAAACCCAGCCATATGCAAATCAGTCTTGACCCTGTTACCCATGGGAACTGTGCAGCCCAAACTGCCAGGCCAGGTACTCCCTGGACTGGAAAACAAGCTTCGTAGGACCGGTTTCAGGGATTCACCCCTCATCAGCCAGGCTTGATTGACTCCAGTGGCACCGAAACACACAGACCCAAATCTGGGCACACCCGTCTCATTCGGGGTGACGAATGCAAAAAGGACAATTGATGGACAAAATGTTGAACATTGTCAAACATTCACCCCAGTACAGAAATCTGGGACTAAATCTATTGTTTTTTGCTCCCTGTGCCATTCCAGTTTAAACCCAACCATATGCAAATCAGTCTTGAACCTGTTTTGCGAACAGTCCAGCCTGTGTACACAAGAAATCAAGCTATTAACTTTCCTTGTACCTTGTGGCCACTAAATTGCGTAGACTCTGTGGCTTTGCCTTATTGACCCCTTCAAGCTTACCCAGCACATTTTTGCAACACTTATTTCTCAAACTACGGCACAGATGTACACCAAAATAAAGGCATGTACTTCAGTAAAGTTCTGCTATCATACAGAGAATGGTGAAGTTCCAGTTTTAGAAGAGAAAAGAACAATCTAAAGGGGTTTAAAATGGGAAATGTCCCTTTTTTGACCACTTCATTCCTCTGTCCCCATGATTTAGCTGCATGAAACTTGCCATTCTGAACCCAAATCAAATACCTTTTGTCTTCGAAAAGTTTGTGCACATTCCAATGGCCCAGACCATAAAATAGCAACAAGCATTTGCAATGCAATAGCTCTCAAATTACTGAAAGTTTGATCTATTGGTGTTGCATTATTATGTGCAACACTAATAGCTCAAACTTTCAGTAATGCAAGTCCTATTGCATTGCAAATGCTTGTTTTTGATGCAGCTGCTGGATCTGTGTGTCTCGTGGGCACATCTCTGCTGCGCTCATCATTACTCAATTTCCAGAGGTTCCTGCCTTACAATGCTGGACTGCGGTATCCCAATCCTCCAGCTCTACGGTCGGCAGTGGCTGTGAATGATATGGGTTACCGAGCTTCCTTGTCTCCAAATGTTATGTTTGTGGCCTGCGCAGGCCCAACAGGGATAAAAGCTACTGAAGGCACATGGTTTATGATTTGTGGAGTACTTTAATAATAATTCGAACAATATGCCCCCAACACCAGCTAAAACCTACTCTGCATCACAGGCATCAAACCGCCCTCCAGCCTAAACACAGCAATGGGAGACCATATTAAAAGTAGCCCAACAATGCTGAAGTTCTACTGAACAGCCTTATCTAAATTACCTTATTACTGTATGAAGATAATTATTTCTAATATGACAAAATGTGTATCTTAAATAAGATCAATATCCCAACAATTTATATATATTTTCCTTAGTATGAAACGGACGCCGACACAGGGGCAAGATTTTCAATACGTTCCTCATTTATTAAGTTACACTGTAATGCGTTTCAGCACTTGCTTGTTATGTCCTGCAAAACACGTTCTAGTGTCTTGACAGGCATAGAGTTTAGAGCCACTCCCCTACGGGAGTGGGCAAACTTGCACCCCCACACGCATCCCTCACAGGCGGCACGAGTGACGTGAGCCTGCTAATAAAAGGGCCAGAGTGCACATGCTCGAGGCCAGTTAAATAACGATATTCACGGCGTCTGTGTGATTCCTTCATCAGCATGTGGGCCTAGAGTCCACAACATCACATTGGAGATGAGCGGGTGTTGCCCCGTGTGTAGGCTTGAGGCTATTTGGGGCTATTTGGGGTCTGCGTGGAAGAAATGTGGCTTGAGTCGAAGGCCAACCCTCGCACTGACCACTGGCTGGACATGGCAAGGCCAGACGTTGGCCATCCAGAGCCCGCACCAGCGAAGCTGTCACAACCCTCCTACTGACCGGGTGAGCAGCAGGAGGTCCAACGAAGTAAAGAGAAAGTAAGCTAGCGCTGTGCCAAGGCTGGCCCCATGTCACCAACCCTCCCATGAACAGTGAGAAGCACGCCCACTCCGGGAGTGGCAACGGTGGCAGAGCAAGAGACCCGGCGGTGTGGTGAGCCAGAGTACCCGCAGGGGAGGAAATAGTGGATCAGTCCGCAGGCGCACTTAGGGTGAATGTGAAGATTCTCCGCATCGATCAGAGGTGAGCCTTCACGCCAGACACGGCCCGCAGTGGGACAGTGCGCCGCCAGCATAGCAGCTGCAAGAGGCGGCAGGGCAGTTGCCCTCCACCGTAGACCCTCCCTTGTCCGCAAAGCACCAGCAAGCTCCCTACAACGGGCCACATCATAGGGCCAGCTAAGAAAAGGGACATCCTACTTAGCATCCGACGTCCATCTCCAGCCCTCACGGTGCTCGCGGTGTAAGGCGAGATCGCGGATGCATCGTTGAAGAGATGCGGCACTGACATCGGTGAAGAAGGAATTGGGGCCGCATTGGAGGGTGGCAGGCCTGAGAGGCGCAACTGCAGCCGCATCCCGTCCCCAAAGCACTTGACAGAAGGGAAGGCGCGAGAGGGGGCTGGACAAGGCAGTGCTATTACAAGCATGGCTGCCCGTGAACAATAACGCCACCAAGCGGTTGTTCATGGCGCCACATCCCAATCCGGATGCATCACAAGCTTCTTGTGAGAAAAGCCCCCAGATGAGACTACTCCATTCACCAGCCCAAGCGATGCGCAACACTGCCTGCATGAGAGAGGTGGCTGCTACGGCTCCAGCGCTGCTAAGGCCGCACGGGCGTCCTCCATACTCTTCAAGGCTTGAAATCAAGGGCAGACTGCACGGCCTGCAAGGACAGCCGTAAACAGCGCAACCTAGCTGCCTGTTTCAACATTTAACACCCTCTGCATGCTGCGCGGTGGTTTGCGCGCCAAAGCGAGAGACAGTCATAGAGACATAGAACCATGATGGGATGCACCACAGGCTGTATTCCCCACACTTGTCAGCCCACACTCCTGCCACCAATAAAACTCACATCCCTCACACCCTCTGCCTAACGGTGAAGATGAGGCACAGGGCTGCTTGGTGAGAAGCACTATGGGGAACAGCCCATAAGGCCAGCAGCGACCCTGCCAGCAGAGTAGTAGAGCACAGCTAGAAGCCTCTCCCGCACATTCGGCATTCCCAATCCGCCAATCAAGGAAACTGTAGAAGTCTGTAAAAGGCTCATCTAGGACTAGGGCTGAATGCACCATGAGCCCCCTTAGTGGCAGTAGGCCACTGCTACACCACAGCACCTCATTTCACCTCTACTAAGGGAGCACCATTCACCACAAGAGGGTGGAGAGACGCACCAGTACAAAGAGTGCTCACTGAGTTACTGCAGAACCACAGCATCACAATGGCCAAAATCAGCAGCAAAGAGCCCTGGGACACTATGACGCTGAAGTGCAATGTGCCAGAGGGGAAGCACAGAAAGCCCTGTGTGTTGCGTGGAAGGAGAAGCTCAAACAAGCCAAGGCAGATATAAATGTGAAGCAAGCAAGAATAACTGGTGCAGAGCATGCAGCACCAGTGGCTACCAAACGCCATCACTAGTGAAAAGAGCGCACCACACGCCCCTGGCAATGAACAACTACCACCGCACGGAGGAAGAGCAGGCACGGCCGGTGCCAGAAGAGGGTGCCCTAGCAAAGAAGAGCACGTAGTCCAAGGCACGTGCCGCATGCACCCAGAAGCGCACCAGCACAGGTGCATGCCTAGGATGAAGAGAGACCTATCCAAAAGCAAAGAAGCACTGCTGGAATCAGCAGGGAGATCCCATACATGTCCACAGAAGCAACAGCAATGGAGCCTGGAAGGGGCCAAAGGCAGCACAGTGTCCTCCCTCACACTGCCGCAAGCAGGAATCGTCTGTGACCAAAGGCTGATGAGAGGAGAGTCGTACACCAAAAGTGGCCAGCCGCCACCACAGCTCTCGACTGCCCGTGGAAGCTATTTCCTGGAGAGGAAACACCCGGAGTAGGAGCGTTGAAAAGACACAGCTCACCACTGCCCATGGAAGCCATTCCCTGGAGAGGGAACACCCGGAGTAGGAGCGTCAAGAACCTGCCTGGAGGAGTACCCAAGATGAGTGACTGCTCACCATGCAGTCGAGAAGAGCGACTGAAGGTTCGCCTGAGTGGTCCGGAGACCATTGAAGTTCAACGGCCCCGTTGACCTTGTTAGAACATGGTGCATGTCATTGCACCAGAAGAAGAAGAAGAGTGGAAATTGTGTCACCCAGAAGAGCTGGTCAAATGCAGGTGTGTCAAAGACAACGAGAGGAGAAGCACCACAAGCCAAGAACACCTCCAAAGACACCAGACATCACCAAGGGAGAACCACATGTAAGGGTAAACTGTGTTGCTCCCGTCGCTTCACAGTAAGACCGTCCAGCCCCGAGTGTCGGCAGTTGGAGTCGGGTGGCATCCCTGCCCCTGACCGGAAATGCCAGAGGTGCAAGACAAGATTGAGAAGAGGCAGTCACGTGGCTACGATGTCCATCCAGAAACTTCCTCTCCTAGTTAATCATCGCCACTTGTCGTCCAGGCCCAATGTCCGCTACGTCATCAGTGCCATGTGCATGACACCGCACTCATCAAGAAACGTGGAAGTGTGACCGGAGGGTCTACACCAAGAATCGGACAACCAGCTGAGGTCAGAAGAGGAAGTCGTGAGTGGCAGGGCCTGACGATGAAGAAAACCCAAGCTACAACAGGAGCGAATCCTGACACAGCGACAGCAAGGGAAGAGGGGGATAACCCTGGAAGGAACTGGCAACTGCACTGTGCGGGAGTCCGAGAGTAAGCCGCACAGCCTGCGCGAAACCGAGTCTCAAGCCTTACGTTTCTCAGCGTGTTCATCACTCCTCCGTCATGAAAGTCCCAACAGCCCAAGAAGTCCAAGTACATGAATGTAAGTGCCTCCCCAGAGAACATGGAGGTACCTGGCCACTCCCTGCCTCAGGTGATCGACTCCAGGCTAAATGCCTGCATCCATCAAAGCAAGTCATCACCCACCATTGTCCAGATTCACCACCTGTCTGGCAATGCCACTATGCCAGTCCTCATCAAGTGCGTCTACCGACACCATCTCAAATGCACATGGATTGGAGTCCAACGCTATTGCCAAGCTAGCCAACAAGAAGACTCATAGGCCACCTGCTAACTTGGTCTGCACCTGAACTGCGGCAGCGAGAGCATGTCCTGACCAAGATCCATACACCCTTGAGGTTTGTGCAAGAGACTGGCTACTGGCTCCTCGGTGGTTTGCAGCTGCCCACAGCCACCACATACGCAGCCCCAATTGCAGCCCATCAGCAGTCCCTTGGCAAGCCCGAAGAAGGGCCTCCCCAGGTGGGAGAGCGGGAAGAGACATTGCCCCACCGACAGATCACCGGACACAGTAAGACAGCCTAAGTGAGACTTCAGGCGATCCAGAAATGATATAGTGAACTTTCAACATGGACTCCCACCATGATCTTGACGCACCTTGTAAATGAACTATTATTACACACCACATACCATCATTCAGGTCATTGGACGGAAGTTACGTGGGACTAAAGGACATGCTTACACAGGCGCATTCCTAGTGCGCAGATGACATCTTCAAGCTAGAGTTCGTATCCTGAACTGATCAGGTTAAATGATGAATCCCTGCTGAGAGTGTCCTGCCACAGTTGAACTCACCAGGCCTTGTCGACCGTCTTCCTGATGCCGGACCCGAGAAACTGATGGACCCTGCGGTGTATATTTTGTTACTGTTTATCCCTATAGGTTGAACTAGAGGGCTTTTGTTTTATTAAAATTTGGGAGGAATTTTATGTCCTGCGAGACACGTTCTAGTGTCTTGACAGGCATAGAGTTTAGAGCCACTCCCCTATGGGAGTGGGCACACTTGCACCCCCACACACATCCCTCACAGGCGGCATGAGTGACGTGAGCCTGCTAATAAAAGGGCCCGAGCACACGTGCTCGAGGCCAGTTAAATAACAACATTCACGGTGTCTGTGTGATTCCTTCATCAGCATGGGCCTAGAGCCCACAACATCACACTTGCTCACACAACAAAATGTCATCTTCAATCCGCCATTAAGAATACAGAGCTTACGATCACATGGTGCTTGCTTCTCGTCAACATGGAAAACAGACTCCACACAATGGAACTGTTGTCAGTAGTACTGTGATTAAACACATTTTCATAATTGCAACCGAAATCATGGCACGTTTTACACATCGTCCTGGTTCTGCTTTCATTTTTTACAAAACATGATGACAATTAAAATTCATTAAAAAAAAACCTATCAATGGGGTCTGAGGGAAATATTAAAGACCTAAGCGGATTTGAATCCCCCTATTCTTGAGAAGATGATGACACTGGGCACTTTGAAGTGAAATGATGGGATGCCAATAATCCCTATCGAGATCTTCTCCTTTTTTCACTCTTTCACTCTACATCTTGACCTTTACCCTTTGCACCTGTACACTCGATATAAGTGTTATATGGCAACTTCTGAATTGTATCTTTAGTTGCTCTGCACAGACCTCGGATTTCTTTGATTGTTTATTAATTAAAATTAATTATCAATCACCCATCGCTGATGAACAATAGGGGACATCACCGGTACTTAAAAGGGAGACTTCTCTTCTTAGCTCCCTCAGATTTTAAAGAAAGTGCAAGTGCTCGCTGTTCTAATAGCAATACCTGTAAATGCAGTTACATGAAAATAACTATAGCCCTAAATATTAAATATGAACACACCTTAATTTATATGAGGGTGTGACTTTCCTCTCATCAAATATAACTTGCATCATGATTTCCTGTACACAACAATCTGTAAATAAAATTGGGTTTCACAATTCATTCCGTCTGAATTTTAAATAGAAACAATTTGGTTAACTTTGTGCAATGGCTCGCATCTAAATAAATGAATAAAGGGTAAGTGCCTCAGTACTGAATGTTAAATTCCCAAAGTGCAAGTGCCTTCGTAGAACTTACTCGCATAATTGATATTCCGTGAAGAGGGAGTAACCTTTTCAAAGTGTCAGTGCTAAATATGTTCAACCTAATGGATGTTGAAGTGCAAGTGCTTTCATAACAATTATTCTCCTCTGACTGTCCTCAAGGATGGTAACATCTTCTCAAAAATGCAAATTCAACATATTCTGATTGTATTGATCACACATCGCACATATACATGAATGGAACTCATCCTTGTAGACTCTTCGTCTGAGAAGCACACATCTTGTTTACACTTCATTAACAAATCAAGAAACAACCATATTGCGCATCTAATGTATACCCACTAATAGATAGTATTGTAGGATGCATCTAAAAACCCATAGGAAAATATACTCCATAAATATTATACATAAATCTTCTACAAAATATGAATATCTAAATGCCACTTCTTCGAACAATAAGCTTACTCTCCTCCTTACTTAGTGATGGTCCCCTAGAATAATTTAATGTACCAATACTCCTTAAATCACCTCTGGGGAGTCACACCCTGCAGTTTCTTAAAACTCTGATTTTGGATTCCACTAACAACCCAATTGGATGTCCAAATCTTCTTCTGAATTTAACCCAAATGGGATTTTGGTGTTGCACAACAGAATATATCTGGATTCCAACTGACAAAGTCTTAACTCTCGGTTTCCTCCCCTTCATAGTTTAGGTACCTGATCATTCACAAAATACGAAAGATCATTTGCATTGCCCTTATGCACTTCAATAATGTGGCGTGCAACTGGAAAGTTTTTATCATTGTTCTTGACTGCCCTCAAGTGATGTAGTATTCAAACATGCACCACATGAATGGTGCTGGCCACGTATAATTTGGGGGAAGTGCACTGCAATATCTACTAAAAAATCACTCCTGCAGTTAAAAAAACTACTCATTTTCCAGGGGCTTCTCATCAGAGGTGATATTACCTGCTTCTCATTGCACGTAATTTTGCAGGCCTTACATTTGAGGCATTTATGGAAGCCGGGACTTGCTTTAAACCACCCCACCACTTTTCCAAATTCCGGACTGCTATTCACCAAGTCTTGCCTCATTTACTTTTTTTTAACATGATTAGTGGTCTACGTGGCATCATCACACTCAAAATGGGGTCCCTTTTTATCAGGTATCATTGCTTACTCAAACAGTCTCTCACCCTTGAATGGTAAGCACTGTACCCAGTGATCATCCTAATTTTCTCTCTGGTGGTCTTCTTTTTAGTGCTGTTTGAGGAATTAGGTCGAAGTAGGGTGTCCCTATCGATTTTGCTCACTTAATGTAGTGCTTGGTCCAAGACTTGTGGATGAATCTCTTGGTTAAGCACTCCTGGGCTTCTGACCGGGCGGGCACCTCACTACAATTGTGTTTCATTCTAAGGTGTTCTGCATAAGGTATACTCGTCTTTAATTTCTGTGGGTGAAAGCTCCTAGCGTGCAGAATGGAATTGTCGGCCGTTGGTTTCCTGAAAGTGCAAGTGTGTACTTCATACTCTTTGACATATACTTCTAGATCAAGGAAGGAGACTTGTGACTTGCTGATTGTGTCTGTGAACTTGAGATTCAATTAGTTATTGTTTAACTCCAAGACAAAGTGTTGTGCTGATTCCCATGTACCATCCCACGCTACAAACAGCTCATCGATGAATCGCAACCATATAATTATGTTTTCCTTCCATTCTCTAGCACGTTCGACTTTGAGCATCTGCTCTTACGCCCATATGCAAATTAGCATAGCTCAGGGTGAAGCAGGTGGCCATTGCCGTTCCGCGCATCTGCTTGAATGTGTCACTACCAAACATAAAGTAGTTGTTATTCAGACACAGTCTACACATTTCTATCAGCATTTTAGAGTGCTGATATAATTACATTGGTTGTGTATTCAGGAAATGCCGTACTGCCCGTAGCCCATCCTCATGGGCAATGCTTGTATAGAGGCTTGTCACGTCTAATGTTATTAGCAGTTATGAGTCCTTCCACACCACATTGGCAATCTTATTCAAAAAGTCCCTTGTATGGATATAGGCAGGATGCTCTTTAATGAACACCTGGAGGTGGGTTCAAATAGGCTCCCTATAGCAGCAAATATTGGCCTACCAGGTGGGATCTCTTTATTCTTATGGACCTTTGGGATAAGATAGAAAATTGGTGTGACTGGATTTTCCACCTTTAAGAGCAGATATTCTCCCCGAGACAGCATGCCCAAACCTCGCGATCTTTTAAGTATTTATTTTTCACCTCTGTTAAATTGCTCTGTGATAATTTTAGGTAACAGTTGTCGTTCCTCAATTGTGTCTTGTTTTCATCATTATACAGATCTAGTGGCGAAATGACCACGTTGCCTCCCTTATCTGACTGTCGCACTACTAAGTCTGTTCTATTTTTGATCTTCTCAATAAGCATGAAGTATTTCTTGTCAGTCTACCACTCTTCATAAAGGTCTTACTGGATGTTATTGATAATTCTTTTGGATCATTAATTACCAACTCAGAAAAGACATCAATTGCGTCCTTTGGAGTATTTGGAGTGAAGACTGATTTCGGCTGAAAACACGGTTTTAATATTTTCATAGATGTCTAGACCAAAAGCACAAGCAGTTTCACTAAGAGTCCCAGGAATTGGCAATCCCTCACATTCCTTCTCAAGTTGATTTAAATCATGTAATAAGTCTAGGTCACCAACTTCTAGATCTAGAGTTTCCCCTGCATCTGCCTGTATCTTCCCAAACTGCTATCTTCTATTGGAGAAGAATTTTTAAGCTGCAGCTTCCTGACAAACCTGCAGAAGTCAATGCGGGTTTGGGCGTAATTGACATTTTTCCTGGTACAGTATGATAAACCCAATGATAGTATTTGGGTTTCTTCTTCTGTGAGACTCAAATTGTCCCAAAAATGTATTATTATTGCTGGATCACCTATTATTTGCGTTGGAAGGGTTCCTTCACCTTGGCTCCGGATAATAGCTCCCTTCCCGCCCATTCGGACCTTACGCCCACTTGGTACTCTTTTCTTTTCCGTTGCAGTTTTTGTCTGATATTAGGAATCCTGTCCAGGCGTAAAAAAACGCAACTCGTCAATTACAGATGGGGGTTCTTGTTGAACCCTGCTACAGTTGTTGCTCCTATTCACATCCTCTGAACCAGTGTCCACATCTAAGCTTATCATTGAGCTTGCTTCTGAGCTGCTTTCAGCTCCTGTTTGTCGCTCTTCATGTTTCCTTTTATCCGAACCCATAGTATTGGACAGACTTTGTCGGCGATGTTATCAAAGCGATGGGCAAACATATAGATTTGCCCTTGTTGGTAATCCAGCCTGTCTCTCAGAAATGTGGTTGCTTTTTGATCCCTTATCGTCTGTTCATGCTTTTAAGCCTGGTATGTAGGTCGGATTCCAATTTCTCTAGAGATTCTTCTTTGGCAAGCGTCTTCAATTTAGCTTCCACCTCTTTAATCTCCTCTAATAATCAATCACAATCTTTTTTCATACTTGACTAGTATCCTCCTCATATTCTGTGATGAGAATGCACTGTTTGTGGCCTACTCCTGTAGCATTTCCAGGTCAGGGTTCTCAAAAGTGGGGGCCATAAGCACTCTTAATCCACAAGGGATTCTTCCAGCATCCAAGTATTTCTCTAATGACTTTACCTCCCACCATTTAGAGACTTCAGACTCTCAAGTTTGCGCATTAGGGACTGTACATTAAATTCACTAGTGGGGGTCTCTAATCCTCGATCGCAAACAGCCGGATCCCTGGCTTCTTCGTCAAACACTGTGTTTGCTGCTTCCTCCCTCTCTCTAATCCAATTATCCATTTCGAATCCCTTATATCAGAAATGTTTGCTTCACAAAAAACACTTTGTAGCTGTATAAACGTAGAAACAGCAATCCTGCCCAGCCAGGTAACCTCCCCGGCTCCTCTCCCTGTCAGCCAATTACTGGATTCCGCACTATCCGGCGATTCACCTCCCAGACTACAGGCGTCCTCCGACCCACTGTCCCCAGGGCGCTCCTCACCTTGTGGTGAAATATAGATATATATTTATATTTTTGATGAATAGTGGTTACTTCTAATGGGCAGATATTTAAAAGCATCCACTAAAACTGACTGTATTCAGATGCCAATTACACTTAAACAAAAAGCAGAAAACAATTAAGGAAGACATTTACTGCAGTTAAAAGACAATGTCTTCAATCATTTGTCAGATATATGCCGTGTCCTCCGTGCAGGCATGTTCCAGAACCTTTCCTCCCAGGTAAAAATAGATATTTCCTGAATAACAGCATGGAAGTCACGGAAGGACAATTACAAAAGGGATGAGATGTTGAATGTTGCACAATATTTGAATACATATGATCTTGTGGGTAGTTCAAATACCACTGATTTCTTAGGAATCACATTTTCTTAGGAAACAAACATAAATAAGTATGGGTGAAACACTTTAGGGATCTTAATGTAAGTTAGTGTATAACAGAATAATAAAACATAATTAAAAGTGCACCGAACATTCAGGCCCTAATTTTTATAATAATGTATACAATAAAGCAATGGACGGAATGCTTGAATGAATTTCAGTCACTGGTAATTACATGGGCTGCATCCCAATCCATTATTTTTTTGCACACCATATCACCTCAGTTTGAATCCAGCTATATGCAAATCAGTCTTGACCCTGCTCCAATCAGAACAGTCAAACCCAAACGGCCAAGCCAGGTCTTCCCTGAACTGGAACACAAGCAACCCAGGACTATGCTCATCAGCTGGATGCAGCTTGGTTCCAGTAACACAGTGTGCACCAGACCCACATCTGGGCATAACTGTTCCATTTAGGGTGACACACTAAAGGATGAGAAAAAAATTATGGCTGGAATGCTTAAATTAATTTCAGCAAATGGTAATTATTCCGGGCAGCATCCCAATTCATTGTTTTTTTGCACACCATGCCACCTCAGTTTGGACCCAGCTATATAAAAATCGGTCTTGACCCTGCTCCAATTGGGACAATCACCCAAACTGCTAAGCCATGTGCTCCTGAACAGGAACACAAGCAACCCAGGACTGGGTTTGCCTTAGTAATGGGCTCATCAGCTGGTACACCTTGGTTTCAGTGACACAGTGTGCATGTATGGGCATACCCGTCCCACTCAGGGTGACACAATAAAGTATACAAAAAAAGTGATGGATGGAATGCTTGAAATAATCTCAGCCACTTGTAATTACTCCACATCCCAATCCAGCGTTATCTTGCACACCATGTCACCTTAATTTGAAAACGGCTATATGCAAAGGCAATTCATTCTTTACCTTGCTCCAATTGAAACATCCAGCCGGAACAGCCGCAGCCTACCTGAACCACTGCCTCTTAGTCCAGGTACCCACCACACTCCTTCACTCTGCCCAGCTGGCACTTGCCACTATTCCTCGGATCCACAAGACTGGAACCGGAGGAAGATCCTTCTCCTACCTTGCTACCAAGACCTAGAACACCCTGCATCTCCACCTCAGACAATCCCTGTCACTGAGGTAATTCAGGAAGGATCTCAAGACATGACTCTTCAACTGATTCCCCAGTTTCCTAGTGCTCAGAAAGAGGAACAGCAGCCTCCCTGTCCCCAACCCCTAGTGACTTGACATCCTCACGGGTGGGTAGCCGCCCTTTACAAACCCTGATTGATTGATTGACTGCCAAACCAGGTTTTACCCAAACTGAAACACATGGATTGGGATGCAGCCTTGAGTAATCACCAGTGGGTGAGATTAATTCAAGCATTCCAGCCATTACTTTTTAGTATACATTAGTGTGTTTAATTTTCATAATAGCACTGCTTATTCCTTTGAGGCAGTGTTGATGCAACTTTGTTACTACACCTCATTCTGTTCCAGGAGTCAAGGTATTCAGCATGGCATATTATCACATCACACTCTCAGTATACTTCTACATTCACACTGCAAAAAGGTATGAATACTCCTCTCTAACGATTGCCAGGATACACTTGATTGGCTTAGGAAGATGTTTATAATATACTGAACAGTATTGACTTCAAAACAATTGAACTTTACTTGAGGATTCTACAATGGCTGTCCGGCACCATTCTACTTCAATTTACTTTAATAATATTGGAATGAGAATATGTAACTTTACAAGTGCCAGAGTACACAAGGAGGTTAGCAGATGTGTCAAATAAGGAAACAAAGTAAAAGGTCCTAGTATGTTGACAAGTATGGTACCAGTATGTGCATAGCTGAAATAAAATGGGGTTGTCTGATCCCTCTGGACCCTAGCTGATATTGAACTAACATTTACTGAAGGAACAACATACTGGCATCCTGTAAATGTATTGAAAGTTTCTTCCACAGTGACTGGGTGGCACAATTTCCAACCCCACAATCTTTGATTTTAAAGTATGGCACTCAGAATATTCAATTACTCTACAAGTACTAGACGTCTTGTGAGGTAGAGAGCCTAGCAACTGTGTCAAATAAAAACACGAGGTACTCTGCCTAGAAGTATGTTGTCTGAACCTACACTGCATGCATAATGTATCTGTTGGCTGAATTCCAAAGTAATGTAGTACACACTGGTGCAATAACTGTTCATGGACATAATACTTTTGGTGGTTGAGTGTGAAAAAGACCATTTGCTTATAGCAACATACTCTTTGCGTGGTTTGTTGTTTGAGATGAGGACTGTTGGTGGTGCAATACAGGAATTTAAAAAGAGTGAATATGTGATTATTGTTGTTTAATTTGTTTCTAAAAAATGGCTACATTTTGTTTTTAGTATACAAATACCCCCAGTGATAACATTTACCAGCCACTTTCTGCCTCCTGCCAAATTCTGTTGCTATGCGGGAGAACAAAAAAGCTGGAATTGTGCTCTGTGAAACGCAAGTGCTACATAATCGCTGATCCTTATCAAAAATTAAATGACTGTAACTTTTTAATCCTTTCTTTGCATTGGACCTTAAATGTCCCTCACTATCCCAGACCTATTATTTGCAAATGTATCCAGTGGCTAATATTGTAAGTTGAATAAGCGGCTCAGTCACAATGGGGCTATCAGTCGAGGATCAGAGGGGCACATGCATCAAGCTAATTAACGGTCGCAAAGGGGCCGATTTGCAGAATCGGCCCCTTTGCGACCGTTAAGTAGCCTTTTGGGATGCATCAAGCAATTTGCGATTCCCTAAATGCAATGCAAGAAGCATTCTCAGATGTGACTTTGCATTTGGGAAATCACAAATTGCCGAGATTTTCGAGGTGATGGTAGTTTGCAATTCCTCAGAAAAATGCACAAAATTGCAATTTTCCAAGTGCCATGTGGCGGACACACATGCCCTTAGGGCATGAATGTGCACCACATGTGCACACTTACCTGTTTTGGGGGTGCATCAGGGTGGCCTTTTGGCCCCCTATCGCCCTTGAAATTGCATTTGCAATTTGAGAGTATCTCTTCGGTACGTGCAAATTCCGAATGCCCTCCCATTCATTCCTATGGGGCCCATGGGAATGTATGGGAGGGCTCTTAATAGCAACTCGTAATTTGCGATTCGCTATTGAGGAATATGTTGGTATCGCAATTTTCTTTACGAATCCTTCATGCATAGGTAATTGTGACTCCCTAATAGCGATTCCTTAAAATTCGCTATTAAGGATTCACAATTCCCTATTTTGATACATGTGCCCAAGAATGTTTTCACCTCACTTTCTATAGATGTGATAGATGCTCATCTTATAGAATGGTATAATGTGCAGAAGCTTACATGTTATGCTGTAATATGCTCACTTATTATCCATTTCATTTCATTGATGCTTTTGAATGTGTCTTAGATCAAAATACACATGACCCCTGCCTCCTAAAATTACTGGACCTCTCAGCTTCCTTCAGCACGGTTCACCATCCAATCCTAAACCACACATCGGTGTTTTAAATGGGAATCACTGGTTATATTTTTCACTGGTTCTCTTCCTACCTCTCCAATGAATATTGGTTTGCCCACATGGGGACCAGCCGCGGTCGGTAGTAGGAGTTCCTGCAGGGCGGTGACGTGGGGAGGGGGAGGGGCAGGGTGGGGGGTAGTAAACTATGGATTACGGAGGTTTACAGGTAAGTAAACATATAAATTAATAAAATGAATTTCGTTGCGTGCACTGCATCCCCAAATGCGATGCAGTGCACGCAACGAAATTCGTTTTATTAATTTATATGTTTACTTACCTGTAAACCTCCGTAATCCATAGTTTACTACCCCCCACCCTGCCCCTCCCCCTCCCCACGTCACCGCCCTGCAGGAACTCCTACTACCGACCGCGGCTGATGGGGGCCTCAATGTTCCAAAAGATCTCTATCACCTGCTGTAAGAAATTGGATAGCTATTTGAGGGGTGTAAAACCCTACTAAAGCAGAAACCACAATCCTTGTGAGATTGAATTTACAAGTACATTCCAAATGATCCTATGCTTGTTCCCTTGGTAGTTTAGCACAAAGCAGTTAGGCTTAACTTAGAGGCAATGTGTAATGTACGTGTGCAACACTTCAAACAGTAACACAGTGGAAACCTACCACAAAAAGATCCCAGGCCAGATGTACAACAATAGATTAATCTTGAATAAATAAAGCAAGACCAAAACAATAAAAATACAATCTGTTGAACTGAAAATATGCAATTTTAAAGATTTCAATGAAAATAGCACCAAAAAAGCACCAACTGTGGTTATTGGGTTGCACCGGACCAGAACAAAGTCACAAGTTCAGGCAAACTACTATGGAGTGCAGGCCGGCTACAGGGACCTAGTGATGTCTGCTGCACTAGAGTACCTTAATTCCTGCTCACGGAGCACTGCAAGGTTGTCTGTAAAGAAAGTGTCTTGCAGCTGAGGCGATGCATCAGTTACAAGTAGTTGCGAAGCTGAGGTGCAAGGTCCTGCGTTATGATCAAGGATACCATTGACAATGGCTTGCAATGCAAAAGTTGGGGATTTGCCATGGAGTCAAAGCAAGTCATCGATTCCCAAGATCTGTGAGGCTGCAATGCCAGAACCTGCATCGCCGTTAAGGCTGCTTTCGATGGGAGATTTGCGATGCAAGATCCTGCCTATGGAAAGCTTCACACAGCGGCAATTCCAATGCGGGCTGTGAGGTGGATGCAGAGTCCTGAAGTTTAGAAAACATTACAGCAGAGGAGAAGGGTTGGTACTTGTGGTCCGATATTTACACTTTGTCCTTCCTTTGAAGTGGGAGGTGCGTCTAGAGATTTAGCTTTGAATTCCACCTAGAGTGGATATACAGCCCTTTATGTGGAGACAGTACACAGCCTATTCAAGTATAAGTAGGGCTGTGCCAAGCTGCACCCTCCCATGCAGGTACATCTTAGCTCTCTATTGTGTGTGGCAGTCTAGGAGGAATACACAAAGCCCAAATGTCAGTTACCCCCAGTCATGTAACGTAGAGAAAGGCTGAAACTGGTCCCAGGATGCTTGTTTCCAGTCCTGGGAGGACCTGGTCTGGCAGTTCCGGCTGGACTGTCCCATGGGGGAGGATGGTCAAGACTGATTTGCATGTGGCTGGAAACAAACTGCAATGGCATGGTGAGAAAAAAAACGATGGCTTTAGGCCCAGATCTCTGTACTGGGAGTGAATGTTTGACATTGTTCAGCATTACGTCCATTAATTGTTCTTCTTGCATTTGTCATCCCGAATAGGAGGGGTATGCCCAGACGTGGGTCCCGTGCAATCCATGCCACTGGAGTCATGCTAACCTGACTTATGAGGGGTGATACACTGAAACCGGTCTCAGGATGCTTGTTTTCAGTCCAGGGAGGACCTGGCCTGGCAGTTCAGGCTAGACTGTTCCCATGGGGAGCAGGGTCAAGACTGATTTGCATATGGCTAGGAACAAACTGAAATGGCAGGAGAGCAAAAAAACAATGGATTTAGTCGCAGATCTCTGTACTAGGTGTGAATGTTTGACACTGTTCGGCATTCCGTTCATCAATTGTTCTTTTTGCATTCATCACCCGGAGTGGGACGGGTATGCCAGGACGTGGGTTCCGTCCTCTCCATGCCACTGGAGTCAAGCTAGCGTGATTGATGAGGGGTGATACCCAGAAAACGGTACCAGGATGCCTCTTTCTGGTCCAGAGAGGACCGGGCCTGGAAGTTAGAGATGGACTGTTCCCATAGGGAGCAGGGTCAAGACTGAGCTGCATATGGCTTGGAACAAACTGGAAGGGCATAGGGAGAAAAAAAACAAATGGATTTAGGCCGAGATCTCTGCACTCAGGGTGAATGTTTGCAATTGTTCAGCATTCCATCCACCAATTGTTCTTTTAACTTTCAAAAAGTGGCATTTTCAAAATTTTAATTTAAAATCCAATTTTACCATTACAATTCCAGAGACATTAAGCATGAACTGGTTACCTGTTTGCATTTTGAAGTTACAGCTTATTAAATGTAATAAGGTAACACCAATATTTTCCTATGGGTGTGGTAGGCCTTGTAGTAGTTAAAAAGTAATTTAAGCATTTTTGACTACCAGGACATGCAAAACTTAAAATTACATGTCTTACTTTTTAAATACATTGCACCCTGCTCTGTGGGCTGTTTAGGGCCTACCCTAGAGGTGGCGTAAGTTTTAAAATGGAAGGCTTGGGTCTGGCAGAAGGTTTACTTTGCCAGGTTCGAAATGGCTGTTTAGAACTGCACACACAGGCTGAAATGAATGGCAGACTTGAGGCATGTTTAAAGGGCTACTTAAGTGGGTGACAAAATCAGTTCTGCAGGCCTTCTAGTAGCATTCAATTTGCAAGCCCTGGGTTTATATAGTACCACTTTACTATGGACTTATAAGTAAGTCAAATATTCCAATTGGGGATAAACAAATGTTACCATGATTGAAGCAGGGAGCACATGCACATTATCACTGGTGCGCAGTGGTAAAGTACACAGAGTCTTAAGGCCAGCAAAACAAGATGAGTAAAATTAGTAGGAGGGGAGGCATACTGTTTGGGGGAAGACCACACTAAGGCTGACAGGTCTAACACCTGTGGAGACTTCAGGGTTCCATGCTGTCTCTTACCATCTTCAACCTCCACATGGAGCCCCTTGATTTTGTACTCACAGTTGCAGCATCAAGATTTTACAATATCCTGACAATATAAACTGTACCTGAAAATCCCCCCTGCTCCACACATCTAATGCTTCAAACATTGTTCGCATCTCATCGAGGCCTGGATGTTCAGCGCCAGTCTCATGCTCAACCCAACCAAGATAGAATCCCTGTTATTTGCCAGGTACATCAATTACAAAATAGTACAGAATTAGATCAAGGACATGAACCTTGACAGCTTTGATCTTCAACGTTTACTGATTGCCAATTCACCTTGGATACCAACCTCACCCATAAATAACACACCGCCCAAAAAGAAAAACAAAGACGGCCTGTACCAGATTTCACATCTAAAAAAAGCAAAATCATTTCTTCTGGAAAGTAATTTCAGAACTGCTGTTCAAGTCCACATACTCTCACATCTGAATAGTGGTAATGCCCTGCTCCATGGCCTTACAGACTCCTCAATGGAACTTGTTAAAGGCATTGTACAAGCTGCAGTAATACTTATCTACAGTCCAATAAAATATGATTTCAATACCCTCTTTCTGATGGAACTCCATTGTCCACCCTTGCAGGCACAAAAAAACTTCAAAACCAACTGCAGCATTTACAAATCAATTACAATCTGTCCCCCTGCTTATCTTGCAGAGAAGTACACCATCTCTGGTGACTCTCAACACTCCCACAGACAGGCCACCATCAGATTTGAGACTTAGGGCCAGATGTATCAAGGTATATTGCGATCACAAACGCGAATTTCAGTGTTTGCGATCGCAATTTAGCTGTGTGCAATGCAGGTAAGTAGAAACCCACTCGTAAAATAATGAATCGCAAAATTTGTGATTCCCTACTTTGCACAATCATTTAGAGAATCGCAATTTGCGATTCCCTAAATGCTATTCTGGTAGACATCGCAAATTGCGATTTTGCTGTAAGGAATCGCCAATTACCACCAACTTCAGGTTGTGGTAAATTGCGATTTTCTTGAAAAATGCAATTTGTTGCATTTTTCAAAGTGCCATGTGGCACCCAAACATGCCCTTAGCGCATGTATATGCACCACTTGTGCACACATGCACATTTCAGGGGTGCAACAGGGTGTCCTTTAGGAACCCTTGCAGCCTTGAAATTGAGTGTGAAATTTGCGAGTACCTATTGGGTACTCGCAAATTACGTACGCAATTCCCATTCATTCCTAAAAAATTTATGGGAAGCCATTCCTTATTTGCGACTCGCAATTTGCGAGTCGCAAATAAGGAATGCGTAGGAATCGCTAAACATTAGCAGATTCCTACATACATTCCATTTTGCGAGTCTATAATAGCGAATAGGTAAAATTCTCTATTATAGACTCGCAAATTGTAATGATGATACATCTGGCCCTAAGAAATGTAAAAATTTCAAACATATAAGGCAGAAAGCCTGTTTAGTCTGTGGACCAAGGATCTGGAACAATATCCCAATACCATAAGGACTGCCCCAACACTGCTTTAATGTAGAATTGTTTTGAAGACACACCTTATAAAGGAACACTACATCACAATGCAGTAACTATCCAATACCCAGCCACCTCGCCCATCTCTTGTCTTTGACCCCATAAATCGCTCCGCTGCCACATAGACATAACTACCTTTTACCATTTCAGTCACTTCTTTTCTATACATTTTATCCTGACGTCATATTTCCTGCTGTCATTTATATGAATGGCTTTGTTGAAACCATTGAAACATATTACAAAGCATTCAGGGCAATGTCTGGTAACACTTTATTTGTGGATTGTATTTGTATGTGTGTAGAAAGAACACCATTTTGTAGTGGTCCTCCACATTTTTCTGTTTGATTTTGCTGACTTTAGAACTCTGTGTGCTATTAAACAATGTCATCATGTGTGAGCTTTCTTTTAAATCATGTATCATGTATTGGTTTCACCCTACTGACTTATTTAGGTGACACAGAAAATTAACCAGTGGTGTGGATTTTAAATGTCATATTTGTGCTCCGATTGGCGGTTGCATCACCCACATACATAACAAAAGTGTATGACTTTAGACAGCACCAATATGCCTTGCCTAAAGTTTAAAAGCACTGAGCGTCAAAGAGAAGTGCTCTGTGCCATGTAGAAAAAAGTAATTTATATAGAAGCTAAGTCTTTCCTAAATTGTGATTTATAATCCCACCGAACCTGGTGTGGGTATGTAAAAGACGATAATTCTCGATATTAAAGAAAAATTTGCACCTTAGCGAACAATTCCCAAAAAGATGTTTGTTGCTGTGTAGGTAAAGGTATATTTTTGTGAATTGGCCTAGCTTTTTAAAAGCCGCATTATTGTATCTAGACCTGGGAAATGATAGTAAGGGTGAAAGAAAACAGGTGCTCGGGTTAGCTCGCCGAATTCTAACGCATGTTTAATGCAAAATAGCAAACGCGCATCAATAATATGCTAATGGAAGAACGTCATATCAATGGACCAGAGCTCCGCCTCCTGGTCAGTTGGAGCATGTAATGCCAAAATCAGACCATTTCAACACTACATTACTCCAATTTGTATCAATGCAAACGAACAGAGGGAAGAACACACGGCGAACTGGAAACTAAATACAGATAGGCACCAATGAGCAGGTGCTTGGCTCCACTCTACTTGATACAGTAAAAATGGGTAAACGTCTGACCTCACTGATTTCTGCAGGTCTTGCTTCATTATGCCAACTTCAGAGCGAGGCTATACTAACTAGAACTGTGAGGCTGAAATGTGCAAAGTATAACAGAGAATAACAAAATGGAAGTGCATTTAAAATAGTGTGCCTTGAGTAGTTATACAAATGAGATTGTAACTGTTAATACAAACAGAAGAGTATATGCAAGTATGCATTCTGATACAAGACTTTTAAGTAAAATACAATGGCGAAAGCAGGTTTTGGTTATCTTTAGAATAAAACTTAATTCATTAGAATGCACTGCCAGGGAGTAAACTGGACTGGAATTGCCTCAGAGCCCTGCTCTAGAGACTCATTTCACACCCTCCGGCAGCCTGTAAACAGTGCTCCAATTACCATGAACTGGCCTCAGGTATCAGGAAGGAAGGAGTGGTATTAACTGGACATTTAGTCACAATTTAGTATTTTAGAAGGAGGGCAGGAATAGAGGACAAGATAAACTGTAGCTATCGCAGCCCTTCCCTCGAGGTGGGGATCCCAAACAGGGCTATCAGAAACTGAAAACATTCAAACTCAACTCGGCCCTCGACGTGACTGTCCGTGGCCCCTGCCAAAGGAAACAACATTTCAAGCAAGGAGTGGCTAAAAGGAGGGACAAGTCTGCAACAGCTGGAGGAAGAATATCACCATTTTGGATGAGGAACTCAATAACTATGCAAGAGACCAGAGGAAGGTTTGTAGTATCATGAGAAAAAGAGGGCTGAAAAAAGAGGTTGAGATTGGGCGAGTAAGTTGCCTGGATTGGGGGTAGGAAATTCTCCAGTCACTGGCTAGTACACAGGCTACAGCTGGCATTTAAACATTACCTCCTCCAAGCATTCTTAAACCTAGAACAATAACAAATGAAGAAAAAAAATCATTTTGAAATCTGAACATAAAGAAGAGTCATCCTGGGACACGGTACTGAGGCTTTAACAATGAGTACACACCAGTTTGTCTTGATCTGTGCATTTTGCCGCTTAAAACAAAAAGTTCTCGCAGGACCTTATGCAGAAGGTATCTGGCTTCGCAGAGCCTTGCCAGGCTACGGCTTCCAGCTAGGACACCCTGGAGTTTTTCAGAAGAAGAAGAAAGGTGTATATAGGCATGATTTACTGTTAGTTGGACAGTTTACTCCATCACAAATGTGATGGCCTATCCCATCCTCCTTATTATAAGTGCATTATATTGTGTTGTCCTTGTAATGAGGCGGACGGGTTTAGTACTTGTCTCCCTGATTCTAAGTCTATGTCTATAAATACTGCAACAGGGTGAATCCGGATTATCAAGTTTATCCCATTAGCGAAGCAGCCTTGCCAGGTTTGTTCAGTTTGGATCTTTCATACTAAAACTGAAAGTTTCAGTAAGAACTCAAAGATTACCTACCCAACTTCGAGAGACCCTCGTGAGCTTCAGCATCTCACCTTGTGCAGCTTTAATGCCGTGTGTGCCCTGTTTGGTTTATCCAAACTCCCTTCCATTGCCATCAGCATGAAATGGCTGGTGTATATTAGTCAACCCTAAATTGTGCCTTTCAATTTGTGTTTTTCCTCTTAACATTTTCAAAACTATCTGGTTCTTCATAATCGATTTTAATTGTTTTGGTATTAACGTTTTCCTGATGTTTATTTAGTGGTTTGGAAATTGTGTTGTGTTCCTGACTTTAGTATTGTTTCATACTGCTTGAACTTAGCATGCGGTTCTCTTCAGAATCCCCTGATACTTGTTCCATTGCGACCAGCCTTTGAGCAGAGAGTGTCTTAGAACTCCACTGTGCCCTAACCAGATTATATAAACGAAACTGATAGGAGTACTACTCTCCCACATTAAGAACCCCATTTCTTATAATGCATGCAAATGTGCAAGGCTCGGACTGGCTCTAGTTGCAAGCACTAACTGAAGAATAATAATAATAAGAAGAGTAAAAAATATTATTATTGTGTGATTGATTAAAACCTTAACAGTATAGCACATTGGACCTGCAGAAAAAGAAAAAAAAAAGCTACATTAAAAAAAAGAATGATGAGTTCGAGAGAACAAGACATTAAAAATGGTTGTGGTTATCTTATTATTAATACAATTGTTGAAAATCGACTACCATTGAGTCAAAGTGCAGAGTGCATTGAAATTAGTAGAGCTTGAGTGCAATATGTCCATCACAATCCTGAGCTAACAAAGGAAATGAAATGCATATTTTGCAGCCAGCAGTCATTTAATGGAGGATCAATTGCCATTGAGTCAAAGTGCACAGTGCATTAAGATTAATGAGGCTTGAGTACCATATGTCCATCACAATCTTCTGGTATCAATTGAATAGAATACTTGTTTTACAATCAGCAGTCATTGCATGAAGGATCATATGGTCAGAGTCTATTGAAAGATAAAACCTGGGGGCATATTATCAAGAAACGGCGTTAAAATTATCGCCGCTTTAGTGGCAGAAAACTGCAGCTAAAGTGGCGATAATGGGCCTGATAATATGCTCTTGAGAATTCCAATAGAAGCCCATGTTCCGGTGTCAACATGGGCTTTTATTGGAATTCACAAGGGCATATTATCAAGCCCATTATCACCGCTTTAGCTGCAGTTTTCTGCCGCTAAAGCAGCGATAATTTTAACGCTGTGCTTGATAATATGCCCCCAAGTGCCATGTGCGTTTTGTTAATCAGCGATCATAGCTGCACTTAACTGGATTGTTTCAAGCAGATCCTGCAATAGCTTGAAGTATTTGCCGATTCTAGCTAGCTCCGAGGGGACCATAGTGGTAAATATCCAGGTCGTAGTGTCACTACTGGTCCTTAGGCCATTAGTTAGAAAGAGTGGCTTTAGTAATGTCCACCTGGCATGAAGTAGTGATGGGCATCAGCAAAAGTAAGTGAGGGAATGATTCAAGTTTGTAATCACACAGCCTGCAATTCACTATATTGGAGATGATTGACCAGTTTCGATTAAAGTCTTTGATGTGTAGTGTCATCATCCTCACAGTTAAAAATTTGAGTGACACAAGCTTTCCGAATTGAACAACTAAGGTATGGCTCTGGCTTTAGGCTGACCTGGTGTTCGGTGTCATATGAGGCTCCCAGGGGTTGTGAGAATGAGATGGTCGTGATATTTTCCACATCAGCAAGTTTCAAAAGGAATCTTTCCTGTTTCTTCAGTATGCTTTTCACTGCTGATTGAGGAAGCAATGGAGAATTTAATAGACTTAGCTCAATTTGGAGGGCGTCTGCTGAAGCCATTAAATATGTTCTCCACAGGCTATTTTTGGTTTAGAATATATTTTGAAGGATAAACTTCAAGGTGCTGGGTGAGGCCGAAATGTATCTATGAAAGTGTTTCATGATAAAGCCCATGCTGGACAAATTTAGGGCCTGTAGGCGAAATCCCAGTCTCACCAATGATCCCCTGGTGTAATATGGCAGCCTAAACACTCTTTTGTAGGCTTTTAGATGTAGCTTTTCAATTCTTTAAATGAAAAGTCCTGGGAAAGCCTCACTTGCGTAAGTGATGGCCGATGGTAATGTTGCTCTGAGTACTTTTCTAATTGGTGCTGAGGAAGGGCTTTCAAGGGAGGCATTCAGTTGGCATAGTCTGGTGATAATTAGTGCACCCTTATCTTTGAGATGATTCAGATGCATTTTAGGTCCCCCATTTGACGACAACGAAGTGCCCAAATAATTGGCTCCTGTTATTTTTAAGGGACCAAGTGACTAATGACGATTGGTTTGCTTACGCGTCCTTCCAAAGAAGACCAATTTTGTTTTTGAAGTATTAACTACAATCTTGTTTCTCATAGTATAGTTATGTAGGGCATTGAGGGCTCTCTGAATCCCTATTTTTGAATTATCACGGAGAACTACATCATCAGCATACTGTAATATAGTGGTCTTGGTTGTTCCTATTTTTGGGGAAATTAGGTTTGTGTGATTCAGTGATGGGGACATATCTGCCGTATATAGGTCGAAGATCATTGGGGCTGGGACACATCCTTGTTTTAGGCCTTGGTTGGTGTTGATCTTTTTTGATAGAGCAGTGGTTGACAACTTGACCCTCACCCAAGTTGAAGAAAAAAGTGCAATGATTGCATTGAGCAGGTCGCCTGGAATGTCCCACGCCTGGAGTTTACTCCATAGAACGCCCCTGTCCACCAGTTCAAATGCCGACCAGTAGTTTACAAAACATGCATAAAGAGTTTGTGTTTTGTGAATGTTCACCTGATGGATGAGAGAATATATATATTGTCCAGTGTGGAAGAGTTTGCTCTAAATCCCGTTTGACAGAACATAACACGTGTATTTGTAAAGCGCACTTATCACTCATGGGTCTCTAGGCACTGAATAACTGATGTTTATAGTTACCCAACTCAATGGTACTCATTTTATCACCCTCAGATGGATGAAAGGCTGAGTGGACCCGCCAGGATTTGAACCTGTGGCCATGAGGTTGAACACAGGCCCCTGCAGTGGATACATTAGTCCACTAAGCCACCAGACCCGGCTAAGGGGATTATTGTATTTTGAGTTGCCCATAACTCTAGGTATTTTAAAATGACTTAGGCATATATCTTAGCCTCCATGTCCAAAAGAGCGATCAGGCCATAGTTGGCGGAATTTTGTATATCGCCTTTTTAAATAATTGGGTGAGGCATGAGCCAAGTAGTGGGGAGAGGATCACCGACCACAGTGTTTGATCGTCTTTGAACAATTGGGGTGAAGCCTGTTTGGGCCTAATGTACCTGATGCTCTCATTTCTCGTATGGCTTCTTTGGTCATAATGATCATGGGCTTTTTGTCACTTTCTTTTCGGTCATCTCAGGGGTTTAAATTTTCTGGTGAGAATGAGGGCGTGCTCGAGTGCTCAGTTGTGTACAATTTCTTTACATGCGGAGCCCACGTGGGTTTATCAATTAAATTAGTTCTGTTGGTATATTGGTGCGTTTTGTTTTTGATATGCCTCCATAGGTCTGCCTGATTGCGTTTAGTCATAAGTGAGTAGATATACTGCCACTTCTTATCCCTCTGCTAGTTTTTTACTGACCATACCAACTGCTTGTGTTGATTCTTGCACCCCTCAACGTTTGTAGTAGAGCTACTTTGGTGTTATGGTTATGGGTCTTACGGCATGCTTTTGTCATTTTGAGAATTTGCCATGCACTGATCAGAATGGATTGGTCATTGTTCAAGGTTTTTTGTTGGGGGTACCCCTGCCTTGATGGGTTGGTAATTAATTTGTGGATGCCGCTGGTTATTGGTTCCCAGCAGGCTTATAGATGTTCACAACATTGGGCCTGAAGAGCATGCCCTATAGTAGATTTCCATGGATTTATTTTCTGTACACAGACAGGGCCCCACTTTATCCTCTGAGTTAGTAGTGTTTCGTTAAGAGAGTGGCCCAGCATCTTGTGTCTTTCTCATTTATCTAATCGGCAGTTGAGTGTTGTGAGAAGTGGTAGGTGGTGACTTGCTTGTAAGGGGAGTACAGTGAAGCTCTCAAGGTGTTCTACAAGTTTTCCTAAGGCAAACACGTAGTCAATGGTACTCATGCCCTTGTAAGTTTTTGGGACCTGGAGTAATGGGTAATGGTTTTCAGTCCATGTTTTTCTAGTATTTTGTCCAATTGTTTACGTTCATGATTTGTCAATGGATGTCCATTATAGCTCCATCCTAGTTCTCGCAGATTAAAATCTCCACTATTATGTCGTGATTAACATGGTTCGAGAGAACTTTGATCCAAGTTTTCGGTTAACTGACGTAACCTTTTCACTCGTCTGATGCTGGGGCTATTGAAGTAGATGTCGATTAGGAGAATCCTGATCCGGTGGGATGTTTTGGTAGCTCTTTCCAGTGCGGTCGCTTGGAGCATCTTGTCCTGATTCAGCAATTTTTTTACTGTTAATTTCAAGTTGATATTCACATAGGTTGATATTCCCCCGGATGGCCTCCTGAAGAAGTTGTTCTTTCTTGCTATCTGATGCACTCCTTGGAATCCAGTGATTTTTTTGTGGGGGAGTGACCATATTTCTTGTAAACAGAGAACGTCAGTTTCCAACAGCAATTGTTTTGCGGGTTCATAGTTTAGTACTCTTACTAGTCCGGCAATATTCCATGTCATAACCTTTATGTATTGTTGTGTCCTGGCTGGGTTTGACTTGATGCGAGGAGCAACTCTTTGTCTCCCTGGAGAGGGTGGATGGACCCCAGCTCTAGTCTGATGTGTGTTCTCCCAGAGTTTTTCCAATGGCGACTTTTTTGATGGCTCCCATTGTTGGAGAATAGGAGTGAGCTATGTGTATGGTTTCTAGCTGGGAGTGGGAGGTCCCTCATAAAATGCAGTGGGGGTTAGGTAACTACAATCTCAGTCATTTTATAGTGACATGATCTCCAGTGAACATTTGATGTGTCTTTTATGAGTGTGTTGCAGTTTGCTGCAAGAGTGGGTGTGTGCAGTCAAATCTAACAAATGTTATTGATGCAGTTGCTTAAAATGAGAAACTGAGGCATGTCTACCATTGCTCTCAATGTCTGCAAACTTTCAGGCTCTTTAGGAAAAATAATATGTTTAAATCATTGTCTCTAATTAGGACATAAGCACCTTTCAGGAATCTACATTTTTATTGGTAGCAATTTTAAAATGTTCTACGCTCTAATAAACTAGCCACCATGATACCCATACAACTGATTTAATGGTAACGTCATATTTGAACGACTAATTAGGTTGAACTGTGTACTTTAAGGAATTTGTATATTTTTCCCAAATGAAAAAACAAGACCCTATTTGCTACAATGCGGTGAGATACCTGTTTTCATGTGGGGACCGCCTGCACAGAGTGTAATGGCGATTCTTCCCACGCAAATTGCAAAATATGATTTCTCTTCATTTTGCCAGCCATTCCTTGGACCACATGTTCCAGTGCAGAGATTTCTATTCATAAAACAGTATTTCAATATGTTAGTCACATGATTAAATTGAAATGAGCTAGCATGGCCAATAACTAATGGATTTGTTTGTTATATGATAAAACAGGAGTGGGACATTTCCTTTCTCATTAACACCTAACAAGATATATGACTTCACCTACTTTATCAAACAACTACTTTTTCATGAACTACTGATACAAATAAATGAAAGCTGTGCTAGGTCTGCCTCACTTATCAAGCTGCAATCAGTGCAACCATTCTTTTAAAACTAAGTAGGCTCCATTTAATGTGCATGCATTTTACGCTCAACACTCTGGGGCTAATTATAATGACACCGTCTTGGTACTGGGACTGACCGATCTCTGGTCAGCACTAGTCTCGATTGCCTCATTAGGATACAACTGAACACTGTTCAGTTGCATTCCTGCATTTTCCAAAGGGAGCATGTATTATGGCCGTAAACCAGCCATAATACATGATCCCTTAGGGAAATGGGGGGTGCTCTTCATCCCTGCACCCTGTGGCAGGCACCTGAAGGTGGGTGCCTGCCACGGGCTCCAGGAACCTACAGCGGGAACCATAGGTGCCACCTCAGCCCCCAACTGGAGACTGCGCACACAAGGAGGCCCTTGTGGATTCCCAAACATACTTTCAGACACTGCTTCCATGTCGGACAGGCCGACATAGAAACCATGCCGGAAACCGTGCATCTTAATCCCAAGGACGGAAAGGCCCATCCTTTGGGATCACAAGCTGGTTCCAACTGGCCGACGGGCTCCTTGAGCCCGTTGGAAGCCAGCCGGAATGAACGGCTGGTTTAGTTTCTGACCGCCACCATTGTAATGCGGTCTTTGGAAAGTAAACCGAGCGGCCGATTTTGATGTGTCCCAGAAGGACCGCATCGGAATCGGCCCCTCTGTCTCACAACAAGCTTTTTGTAAGACATAGCTAAATAAATACCCCTTTAAATATTTACATATAATATTTATTATGTCCATGCTATGAAATTATAGTATGAACTATTTTTGGCCAATTCAGGCAATACATCCATAACCGTTCCACTATTGTTAACATAACGGTGACACTGTCTATTGTATTTTATTGTAGCATTTGTAGAGTTCTCTACCCAGCTTGACAAGAGTCGGAAGCTCCTCTGACAAGAGGCCACCTTACCTGTTTTGCATAATTGTAATGGCAAAATTTGATAGATTTAAAAAAATCAATTACAATAGAAAAAATAAAAAACAGTACAAGACAATGACACAGTATAACCAAAAATGAACCTGCTTACAAACTATATAAATAATCACAACCTTTCTTAAATTGTACAAAATTAATAGTTCATCACAATTTTACATGTTTTAGCAAGGTACTAGCCACCCTAAAAGTTTATACAATATTCTGCAGCTTTAGTAGATATACCGCTAAAACAATCAAGTATTGCCGCCCTAACCATTCTAAAACTGTTTGCCCAGAACAAAGGGCGTAATTATCTTAGACAAAAAGATAGCAAAACCATGCTTAGACACATTAAATATTCCATTGTTTCTTCAGCTATAGAATATTAACACGTTTTCTGACCTTTGACCAAGTGCCTTCTATTTGTAATAATGAAATGCATCCTATTCTTGGTGTTAAGTAGGCCATCCGTACTTTTACCTGAGGGTTAGGATCTAAAAAAGTCTGTCTCTTCTTGGTATATGCGCTATTAACATAGATTCAATTTTATAGGTTAATACAGAGTTAAGTTGTTAGTATGGAAGACACCCTTTATGTTAGTTTTTATCATGAGTTTACATGCTCTTTATTCATACACAGGAGAGGTTCCAAACAAAGTACTGATAGAAAGTGGGTTTCTGGTTGGCAAAGGTTTGCACCCTGTCTAAGCAGAAGCCACAATCCTAGTCACGGTAAGCTAGATACATACTAAGAGAAAACCTGTGTTCTACCTCTGGTAGCTTGGCGCAGAGCAGTCACGCTTATCTAAAGAGGCAATGTGTAAAGTATTTGTGCATCATGGACACACACACACACACAAACACAGTAACACAATGACTACACCACAAAAGTCTACACATGTTTATAAACATAGGTTATTATGTGATAAACAAAGCAAGTCCAAAATGAAAAAATTACAGTGTATAGAAATAGAGATATTGAATTTTAAAAGAATAACTGGAAGACAGGGCTTAGAAGCAAGTGGCGTTGAAGAGGTTACATTTTTGAGTTAATGATTATTTGAAAGTCCCTCACTTCAGGTAAGGTGTGGTGATACATTTACATGACTGACAAATAAGAATCATGTTTCAGGTGACCTGAGCTTGAAGTGATTGAACAGCATTCGGTGGATTAGGGAACATGAATCAAGGTCTGAAGGAATTTCAAGCACTAGGATAATGTGGTTTGTGATCAGCATAGTTGTGGTAAGGAGCAGAAGGATTTCATGAAGCCTGTGAGAGAGTTGCTGTAAACTTTTCAACAGAGAGCAAAAATGCTGCAGCGTTTAGGAATGGCTACAACAAAAGTGAAAGATGGAAAGAAGAAAGAAAGGAGGGAGTCAGTATTATCCCTTCACATAGGAGGAAAGAAATTGAAATCCAATGCTGCTCAGTCTCTTTTGCACTGTGAGCTGATGCAGCATGTCACAGGCAGAGAGGAGATCCAGTAGCATGAACATTGTGCCACTGCATTTGGTGACAGTATCTTTAAGATCATTCCAGATGCCAAGATAAGAGAACCACATGCCACTGTCTGGGCTAAATTCTGATTCAGGATGTCAGAGAAGGTTGTGATGGTGGTGTTGGTAGTAGCATAACAGTTCTTTGTAATGTTGGTCATAGTAGTAATTATGGTCTTAATGATGGTGATGGTAATAGTGGTGGTGATGATAATGGTGGTGGTGTTAAAAGCAGTTGTGGTGTTAGTGGTAAAGGTAAAGATGCCAGTGGTAGTGGTTGTGGTAATGGTGGTTGTGGTAATGGAGTGGAAATGTTGGTTAGATATAATGGTGGTAGAAATTATAATAGCAAAGGTGGTGGTGAAGGTGGTATTGGTAATGCTGTTGTTAATGGTGGTGGTAACAGCTGTGGTGGTGGTAATGTCAGCCGCGGTCGGTAGTAGGAGTAACTGCAGGGCGGTGATGTGGGGAGGGGCAGGGTGAAGGGTAGTAAACTATGGATTCCGGAGGTTTACAGGTAAGTTAACATATAAATTAATAAAACGAATTTCGTTGCGTGCACAGCATCGCATTTGGGGATGCAGTGCACGCAACGAAATTCGTTTTATTAATTTATATGTTAACTTACCTGTAAACCTCCGGAATCCATAGTTTACTACCCCCCAACCTGCCCCTCCCCCTCCCCACGTCACCACCCTGCAGTTACTCCTACTACCGACCGCGGCTGGGTAATGTTGATAACAGTGTTGGTATTGGTGGTGGTGGTAATAGTGATACTTGTGATGGTAACTGTGATGGTAATGGTGCGAGTGTTGTTGGTGGCAATGCTGGTGTTGGTCAAGATGTAGATGGTGGTTGTAATGGCAGTGGTGATGGTGGTGGTTGCCATTGGTGTTAATGGCTGTTATAATGGTGGTGGAGTTAATATTGGGAACAACTGTAGCAATAACTTTAATGGTGGTGATACATTTGGTAATGGCAATTATGGAGGAAATGGTAGTAGTGATGAAAATGGTTACACACTTCTAGAGGTATGCTGGTAGTTATATGCATAATGTTTGAGTTTGTAAGGGTGGCATTATTGATTGTGGTGCTAATGATGCTTTAATAAAGTTTGTGATGTGTTTTGTAACTGTGATGTTAGTTTTAGCAATAATGGTGGTTGCAATAATGGGTGGTGACTGTGATAATAGTGGTAGAAGTGATAATAATAGTGGTATTGGTGGTTGTAGTACGGATTGTGGCAGTGGTTGTGAAGCTGGTGGTGGTAAACATGATGGAACTAGTCGTGGTAGATATAATTGCCATAGGAATGGAGAAGTGTTCTGGTGGTAATGATGGTGGTGACAATGGTGGCAGTGGAAATGGTGGAAAAAATAGTGGTCATTGGTAGTTGTTGTGGTGATATTGATGCTGCTAGTGGTAATTGTAACTGATGAGGTGGTGTTAATATTTTTCGGGGAGGTAATATTGATGGTGGTAATGGTTGGGATGGTAGTGGCACTGGTTGTAATGCTGGTGTGGTCATTGTTGTGGAGGCAGAAATGATGGTGGAGTTGGAGGTAATGATGATGATGATGGCGATGATAAGGTTGCTATTGGCATTGGTAATTTTGTTGTTTTAGCATTGATGATGATGGAAAGGGAGTAAACATGGTGGTGGTAATTATATGGTGGTGAAAATGATTACGTGAAAATAAAGGTGGTGCTGATGGTATAGTGGTGATGTTAAGGATGGTAATAATGGAAGTGCTGGTAGTTGTACTGTGGTAATGGTGTTGGTGATGATGGAGATAGGACTGACAGTGCTGACAAAATGGATGGGCGGTGATGGTGCTTATTGTTGTAATGGCAGTGGTAGTTATGTTGACGGTGGTGATAATGGTGATGGAAATAGTGGTGGTGGTTGTAATGATGTTAGAAATAGTTATGGTGAAGGTAAACATGGTGGAAATAGTCATGCTAGAGGTAATGGGTGTGACAGTGGTAACAGTGGTAGTGGTAAGGGTGATGCTAATGATCTGGATAATATGGGTAATGGTAGTGGTAATTTGTTGTGGCAGTAATGGTGGTGGTAGTGTTGATAGTAATGTAGGTGGGGTTGGTTGTGGTAATGGTGGCACTGGTGACAGTGCTGGTAATTGGTAAATCTGGTGTCAAAATAGGTGGCAGCTGTAATATTCGTGCATGGTGATAGTAGTTGTGATAGTGTTAATGTTGCTAAAGTTGGTGGTAATATAATAGTTCTAAAAGTGTTTGTGGTGATGTTGGTTAGGTAATAATGCTCATAGTGTTAATTGTCATGGTAAATGTAGTGATGGTAAATGTTGTTTTCAAGTTGGTTGCAGTAACAGTGATGGTAGTAGTGCTGATAATGTTAGTGGTGGTAATGATGTTGAGTGTGTTAGTGGTAATGCAGATGGTGTCAGTGATAATAGTGGTAATGGTAGTAATTTTGATAATGGTATTGGTAGTTGTAAAGAAGTTGAAAGAAACTGGGTTACTGGTTGAAGGGCTGAAATCCTACTCAAGCAGCAACCACAATCCTTGTCAGTGTGAAGTCACAAGCAAACACCAATTTCACCTGTGCCCAACCTTTTGACAGCTTGGCACAGAACAGTTAGGCTTAGCATGGAGCTTATGTGTAATTTATGCAGCAGCTCAAACAGTAATAAGATGAAACATAACACAAGAAAAATCCCACACTAATTGAGAAAAATAGAGTAAAATTTAGTAAATAATTTAAGACCAAAAAGATAAAATCCAACTAGTCGAAATGGAGATATGTAATTTTAAAGTTTTAGGTAAAAATAATGCCTAAATGCACAAAGCACCAGCAGTGATTATCTTATTGTGCCGTATCGGGACAAAGTCAAAAGTTTAGGCCTCCCATGATGAAGTGCGGGTTGGTTACAGGGACTCCAGTTAGACCCGCTGACCAAAGTACCTTAAATCCTGGTGTGCAGTCTACAAGGAGTTGATTTGCGAGGATTCAAGGAGTCCGGTATCAGTTCCGATGAAGCTGTGTGGTGAGGCTTTGTGTTAGCTCTGGTAAGCTGTGCAACGTAGCTTGGCGGGATTTTACGTTGGTTCCGAATAAACTGGCAGCCATGCACCCTATGTGAGTATGATCAGGAAGGGCCTTTGTGATGTGCAACTGTGATATCTGCCAGCTCCGTCCCCTCGTTAAGCCAAAGAGGCTCATCGTGGCAACACCTATCTTCCCTTTGTCTCATTTTCTGGGAGTAATACACAAAGACCAACTGTCAGCTACAACTAGTCATTTGACTCAGGGACAGACTGCAGACACCAAAGTCTATATCATACATGCAGCTAATTTTCCTTCATTATCCTGTGTGCACATTTTAAAATGTGCAACCAGTCCAATCAATGAATGTGTGCCATATTATGATGAATGCGTTGTCCCCAGGGCAGCCGTGAACTCGCCCACCCATAACTATTCACACATTTAAGCATTGAGATACATTTGAAGTGAACTGCATCTGTGCCTAATCTATGCCTAGATCCAAGTTATATACCTGGGTTTCTAGAGAGTAAAATACAGCGGGAAAAGGTAACAAAAAGAGTGTAGTGCTTCACTGAATATTGCAACAGGATGATAACCCTGCAACCAAACTTCCCCCACTATCTTCTTGAGGAGCCTTTCACTACTTGCTATCCTGAGAGTCAATTCTGCAAAGGCAGTACTTGACTAAGTTTTCAGAGCAATAGTGAAATGGATCCATGGACAGCAGAAGCAGACTATTTCAGCCACCATGGTTGGGTCCCATTTACCACAGTCTGCCCTAAGGCCGCCTGAATTGGGTTTGATCCAATACTTAGTAGGTCCAATTAAAGGATAAAAAGGAATATACATATGACAATTGAACCCTTAAGTGATAACAAAAACTGCTCGCAGTTGTCCACTAGGAGAGGATAATGTATTCCAACATATGGTCCAGGGCTACTAAGATTGAATTTGTAAAATATAACAGTCATTGAACAATGTAGGAATTAACTGCACTGTAAAGGGAAATTAAACCTCCAAACCAGCAGAAATATCTACAAAAAAAACCTTGTTTTTAAACAGCATTTTAAAAGTTACATTACCTCAGGATATAAAATGGATCTTCTTTGTGTTAAACCTAGTGTTTGAGTATGTGACCCTATGTGAAGTGTACATGGGATGCATACCCATCCCGAGTGTGTGCCTGAATGTTAAGACTGTCATTGAGAATGCTCTGATTATTTACTATCTTCATTACATTCATCACACTATTTCACATTATACCCATATCACCATTATGGTAAGTCATGCCCAGGAAACCAGCAACCATGCTAGTCTTTTCTGCTCAACATTTGAGCCCATTCTTTTTACCTGAAAACATGTGTTTTCACACAATACATACATACATAAATTATCCCTAGCAGCAAAGGATAGGTCCTCATTGTTATATTGCTAACAGTATATCATGCAGAGCCAAGTCAGCATCCAGCATCTGTTGGCTGATGCCTTGATCCATGTGTGAAGATGTGTTCCAAAACACTGCTAGGAAAGGGAGGGAGTGTTAGAAGAGCCAGTAACATGTCAGCCATGGAAGAATTTCCATAGATAGCCAAGACAATCTGACACAACACCATACACACAAGCACAGTTTCACCAAATAGGTGATAAGAGCACTGGGCTCCTAAAAGGACAAACCAACAATTGCCAGAGTGTAAAGTTCACCCACAGACAGGAATGTGTCCAAACAGTTCAGTTGGGGTGTTGATGAATGAGGCAACCTAGGATATCCATACAACTATAAATCATATAACAATTGCTAAAAATATAAACTGTAACAATAAAGCAGAATATCTCTATGCCACCTCATCCAGTGTACTAAATTAGAAGAAGGAAAAATGGAGAACACTATCAAAGCCCAGTCCATAGACCCGGTGGAAAAATTACATCTCCAGGTTACGAGGAATATAAATCCTGATGGTGGAGAACCCATTAGCCACACCTCCTCCATGTATTTGTACAACCTCAGAAATTGCAGCAAGGTCACTGACCCACAAACTATACTGGGATGACGTGATAATGTTCGTAAACCTGCTTTTGCCTTGATCTTGCCTTTGCTTATCCAACAAGTCAAAAGCCAGAGCTTGGTCTAAAAGCAGCCCATGGATCCAAAATTCAAATTTGTAAGGAAATAGGGATAACTATGAGCACTCAACATCATTTTTATACAGCGTCAATCACCCCGTTGTTCCGATAGTCACTGACTGTTAGGAAAGAAACACCTAAGAATAAACAGGTAGCACACTTACCTATTACCAACCCAATGATAAAAAAGCGGAGGGTTCTATACAGAAAGTCTGAGCTTCTCACATGTGTGGGCTAAAGAAGTACCTTTAAGGCAGACAAAGGCAGGGAATCACATAAGAACAGATTCACAGAAGCATAATGGACAAAAAATAACAACACACAACAATGAACAAAAATGCCCTCTGGCCAAAAGTAAACACCAACCTGTATACAGGTGCAGACCTAAAACTGCACACAGGTACTATGATGCAACAAACATGCCTTTAAATCCCAGCAGGAATGTGTGCCAGGTAAGAGCTGCAAGCATCATGCCATGTAAGCAGCACACAACCTATAAGCCCATGTAGAGATGGATTGGTGATTTATCAGTAAGGCAAACTCAGCAGCCTTGCTGCTATCCCCAACAGTGAAGAAAGCAAAGATCATAATCCACCAAATCTAACCCTAAAAAAGAGAGTCTGGCTTTCTGCTGAACAGGGAAATTGTATCCCACCTCCATTGCCCAATCCTGTAAAAGACATCCTTCGCCACAGCCTTGGCACCCAGTCACCAACTGAAGTAATTGCTTCTGAAGGAGAGGCCGCGTGGCGGGAAAGGAAAAGGTACGCTTATGTTTTTATTATTATCATTTGTTTTATCCATTTCCATGACACCCCACCCCACCCCACCCGCCCTCACCACCTCCGGTCCGAGGCAGCCGCCACTGCCTCTGTTATAGTATTTGTTGCTGATTTTAAGTACAGCTCTGCAACCTCTCACTGACTACAATCACAGTTCCTTTTTGTTGGAAAATGCTTAAAAAATACCTTCTGCAGATCCTGGTATACTGAATAATTACAGACCTATCTCTACACTTCTTTTTGAGGCCAAGCTGATTGAAAAATGTTTTATCACCCAGCTGGTGACTTATCTGGAGAGCAGCCATCCGCTTGATGTAACAAAATCAGGCTTTATAGCTCATCATAGTACAGAGACTGTACTTTTAGCACAGGTGTTAGACCTGTTATCTTTGGCATGGTTTCCCCTGGCTTTTTGCCTCCTGACCTACTGTTTTGCTGACTTTAGTTTTGCTGGTTTTAGGATTCTGGGCACTTAACCACTGCAAACCTGTGCTAAAGTGCATATGCTCTATACTCTAAACATGGTAACATTGGTATATCCACAATTGGCATATTTACTTTATTGGCTAGTCCCAGTAAAGTTAACTATGTGTGTCTAGGGCCAGTAAATCAAATGCTACTAGTGACCCTGCAAAAAGGGCCAAGTCCAACAGTGACGCATATAGGAAGATAAATGCAAAAACAACAGTTGATGGACAGAATGCAGAACAATGTCATACATTCACACCAGTACAGAGATCTGGGCCTAAATCTATTGTTTTTTGCTCACCATGCCATTCCAGTTTGAACCCAGCCATATGCAAATCAGTCTTGACCCTGTGCCTCATGGGAACAGTCCAGCCCGAACTGCCAAGCCAGGTCCTCCCTGGACTGGAAACAAGCATCCTAGAACCGGTTTCGGGGTTTCACCCCTCTTCAGCCAGGATAGCTTGATTCTAGTGGGCCTGCAGCACAGATTGCGCCGTCCACTCAATAGCCCTTTAAACATGGCACTGGCCTGCCATTTCAGAGCATGTGTGCAGTTTTAAACTGCCATTTTGACCTGCCAATTTAAACTACTTGCCAGACCCAAACCTTCTCTTTAATTACATATACCACACCCCAAAAGCAGGCCCTGGGTAGCCCAAACTGCAGGGTGCAGTGCACTTAAAAGATAGAACATGTACTTTGGGGTTTTACATGTCCTGGTAGTAAAACACTGCTAAATTCATCTTCACTACTGCAAGGCCTACCTCTCCCATAGATTAACATGGGGGTTGCCTTAAAACATCTTTAAGTGTAATTTCCCGTTGGGAGAAGATAGAAAATTGGAGTTTGGTGTCTCTGGACTCACAATTTATAAATCCCTCTTTTAGTAAGGTTGGTTTTACATTTGCAGAAATTAAAATATCACTTAGGTAGTTCTTATTTTCTTACTTTAACCATTATGTGCCTCTGTCTGCCCCTGAATACACGTCTGAGTTAGAGTGACAGTGGGGCTTTCTGTATTCCCTCTAGACATTCACGCAAAGGGAGCTGAGGTGTGACATTAACATCCTGATGGCCCACCACCAGGCTAATGGGCCTTCCTGCAGTAGATTAGGAGGGAGGGGCTGACACCTGTACCTGAACAGGACTGTGCCTGTTCCCACACAAAGAGCTGCATACTCCCCTGTAGTACGTCTGGAGAGAGGGAAGGAATGGCAGGAACGAAGGCCTCTTGTAATGTCTCCCACACTTCAAAGACACATTTTGATATAAGTACTGGACCTCTGACACCCCCAAAACTAGTAGACTTTTTGGTCTTGAAGCGATGGAGACTTTTTGGTCTTGAAGAGACTCTGCATTTAAGAGGAGCTGTGCTGCCAAGAGGGACTGCCACTTTGCCACTTGCTTTGCTGTGTTGACCTGCTACCTGCTGATTACTGTGCTGCCAGGAGGGACTGCCACTTTGAACTGTGCTCTACCGTGTTGGCCTGCTGCCTGCTACCTCTGCAGTGGGGGAGGACTGGACCTGCCCCTAAATCCTCCATCTACCCCAAAAACTACACAGGCTTATTGGCTTTCCCCCATTGGGGAAGTCTCAGTGCCAGAAATACTTCACAGTGCTCAGTTTGAGCACTCTCTGAAACCCAGCAATTGCTGTTGTGCAATTTGCCTGAAGCTATGATCTCTCGGTACCACGGCAGCTCCTGCTCAAACTACAGTATCCTCTGACCCGAGCCGTGACCCCTGCGGCAGGTTGGCTGTGCTGTGTGCGGCAGCAATGAGGAAAACCAGAAAGCGCGGACCAGGAGCATTGCTGAGGAGACCCCAAAGCATGGGCCGACATCACTGCCTTCCAAAGCCCAGAGATGCCACCATAGTCGTTGTCTCAGCATGAGCGCTGCAGGCTGCCCCTCAGCCAGGGAGAACTGCTGTGTTATTGGGCGTGCATCAAGACTTTGACGGCCAACTGTGACACCACATTTGGGGGACAGTGGGGCCTAGAGTATTGACTAGGCTGCCCTATCCCATGTGCTCCTTGATTGCTTCCTGCAGAGTTTTCAAACCTCATATGTAAGTGCCACCCCCCTTCAGAGATACATTTCCCTGATCAGCGCTAGCACTGCCAGCACTCGACCCGGTGTGGCTGAGGAGTGATTGGATGTGTACTAAACCAGACTGTCTTCCCTGCTAGTCATTGGATTCTTGCTTTCTCTACTGACGACATGCTCCCTTTGTAAGGAAGGTCTTGAATTCCCATTGGTTTCTCCTTGTATCATGCACTGGTACTACTAGCATTGGGCACACTGTTCTTTCATTCCTACCAATGTGGTCCTCGTTTTATGAAGGCATCTAAGCTCTATCCTTTTTGCATCTTTGACTCATGCTAGCCCGGCTAGAACCAAGAATTAATCACATCAATGACCTATCTACTTTAGGGAGAAATTACTGACTATTAATTGATTATGCACTCATTTATTTAAGAATTATTATTGAATTCTTTTCATTTTTGGTCAGATTTTACCTAGATAAAGACAGTCTATTTTTGTAATCCTGGAGGGAAGTCTTTTTATTGTGTCTTTCGCTGTGTTGCTCTAAATTAAGTGTTGTACAAATACTTTACACATTAGCTCTTTGATAAGTCTGCCTGCTCTGTGCCAAGCTACCAGAGGGTGAGCACAGGTTATTGTATGTGTGTATCTGACTTACCCTGACTATAGCGGTGGGTTCTGCCTGGCTTAAGTGCATATCCAAGCCAACCAGAAACTCCATTTGTAACAACAGGGAATTGATGTAAGATACATCTTAGACCAAGGAGAAGCTGCTTTGGGACACAGGGCCTGGTTATGATCTTAGCTGACAGGGTTACTCCATCGCAAATGTGGCGGATATCCTGTACCAAATTACAATTCCATTATATCCCATGGAACTTGTAATATGGTGGACGGGATATCTGTCACATTTGTGACGGAGTATCCCATCTGCCAAGATCGTAATCTAGCCCACAGTCTCTTACTCCTATACATTGAATGGGAGATACAGGAATCTGAAATTCAGTATTCACATGGTTAAGACTTTTTCTTGAAGACAATATGGAATGCATTTCAATTCGACCATTTTACTCCCAGACTTTTACATCTATTGAACGAGTTCCTTGCGGCTCATCCCTTAGTTCAATGCTGTTTAACATGTATATCATGTTGCAACTTACAATCATAATATCTTTTGGTTTTGACACTATGTCATACCTAGATGATTCACAGATGCTAGCTTCAGTTAAAAAAAATATAAGTTATGCTTAGGAACTTTTCACTTCACGTGTGTCAGAGGTGGCGAGATCGATAGACAGAAAAAGCCTTAAGCATAACTCTAAATGAGGGGTTCTTATTGGGCAAGCAGTCCTCCATTTGGTCCTCAGCTTTATGGTCATTGAGCTGGGCATTGGTCCGTACTCCTCCCTCTGGTACCACAAACCTAGGGATTCTCTTTGATGTCCAATTATCTTTTGCACCTCAGATTACGTGAGTGGCCTTTCTCTACTTTATCGCAATTAGAATCCTCCGTTCACTGTTACTCCTTAGCCCCCCCACTTCCTCACGGAAAACAGTAATACAAACCTGTCTAGTCTTTGGCAAAGCACTTCATCTAGGTTTACCAGAATAACTTATTAACAGACTGCAGGTGGCGCAAAATGAAACAGCTAGGATTGCTCTAAAATGTTCATGCTTGGAGTCTGTACAAAAACACCTTTAGACATTGCATTGTCTCCCCATTCAAAACACTGTATTTTCGAAGCTTTTTGTATAGCATATAAAGCTTAATACACTTCAGATCCCTCTTGTGTGAGGAAAAATACATATTCCCTACCTGTATTTTGCATTCAGCTTCCTCACAAATGACCTAGTGGCCTTGGAGGCCACTTCTGTTATTTTCTTATTGCTAAAAAGTGGAAGTTCACTCTATGTTCAATTAGATATACTGATTCCCTTCTTTTAGAAAACGCCTGAAAACATGGCTTTTTAGATCTAAACAACCACTTTGTCTTCTGTCTAACTTCAAATACTTCTCTCCTTAGTGCCAGGACACTCATGATTGGGTATTAGTGTGCCCATCTGTCATTAATTTGTCATCCATTCATCACTAAAGATAATGAACAAATGAAAAAAAAAACCTTGACAAACTTGCCATGAAGGAGAAAATCAAGAATAAGTAAAGTCAGAGTCTCTCAGTCTCGACCCTTAATACACTCCTTAACAGGGAGCCAAACATCAGCCAGGGAGGTCCTCGGAGGGAGGTATTGATCGGGCTGAGGACGATTTATTTCAAGTAAGGCCACATGTTAGACCTCTCAGCCTTAGGGTTGTCATCTACACGCTCTTTACCTAATTCCCTCCAATTCTGCTGGAGTTCTGTTTTTATTGGCTTTAAGACTCTGTGTACTTTGCCACTGCTAGCCAGTGCTAAAGTCCTCAGACTCACTCAACTAAGCATGGTTTGATTTGCTAAAACGTAATTGGCATATTTAGTTTACTTACAAGGTCCTTGTAAAGTGGTATTTTATATGTACACTACCATGTTGACTTTCCATTGCAACCCCCTTGCCAAGCCTTCAACTCCCCTTTTATTATATATGTCAACCCTAAAGTAAGCCCTAGATAGCCCATATGGTGCTGTGTAAGTTAACGGTTGGACATGTACTTTTACATTTTGCATGTCCTGGTAGTGAGAAACACCCAAATTAGTTTTCCACTACTGTAACGCCTACCCATCCCATAGGATAACATTGGTGACTCCTTATTACATTTAAAAAGTTGTAATTTCTAATTGTGAGGAGGTAGATATCTCATGTGTGGTACCTACACAGTTTTAAAGATAAGCCCTCTTTTATGGTAAAGTTGGATTTTTTATTGCAAATTTGAAAATACCACTTTTAGAAAGTTGGCATTTTTCTGGCCTTCTCTCTTCATGCCTGTAGCCTTTCTTAGGTCACATGGCTGGGTGTAGCTGACAGTTGGTCTTTGTGAATTTTTCCCAGATAGTCACACAAACGAAGAATTAAGAATTCTTGAATGGGCCATCTGCTGGCAAGTTGAGGGGGCGGAGCTGAGTGCAGTTCCACTCACACCTGAATAGGCTATGCTCTGCCTTCACACAAAGGGCCTAACAACCCTGTATTGTCACTGCAGCTAGCTTAGAGTCAATGCAGGGCAGTTAGGAAATTCTATGCACTTCAAAGACCCTTTCCAGAAGCTTCTCCAACCTTCCAGGAGAAGGGAACCCAACCTCTACCCCACCTCTTCAGTACACTTCTGAACCTTTGGTTACTCTGTCAGGAAGGACTGCTGTGCTGCTGTAAGGACTGCCACTCAGCTGGACTGCTGCTCTGAAGGAGCTGCAGCCCTGCTGTGCTGGCCTTCTACCCTCTTGCCTGGGGAAGAAGAACTGGACCTGCAACCCATCTTGACCACATGATCCCAGAATGACTCAAATGGCTAGGCTAGTTTCACTGTTAGAAGTGTTGCACAAATACTTTATACATTGCTTCTAAATTAAGCGTGGCTGCCCTGTGCCATGCTACCAGGGGGTTGAGCACAGGTTAATTTGTGGTTTGCTTGTGGCTTACCCTGAAGAGGATTGTAGTTGCAGCTTGATCAGGGCTCAGACACCAGTCAACCAGTAAACCAATTTCTATCACCATTTGTGTAGGAATCACATTCTATACATACCACTACCTAATCAAACAATTAATTTATACTTTTTGCTCACAATTTGGCCCCTACTCACAAAGAAATACACCAAATGGCAAAAGAGTTGGACTGTAACTCCTGCAGCAATTTTTATGTCAGATAGAATTACTTGAACCTGTCTGCTGTCAGATGATTGCAGCAGGTTTTGCTCCTGTTACAGAAGACAGGCAAGACTTGAACAATAGCCACTTCAATCTAGCACAGTTAGTAATGGTGTCCCATTGATGTAGTGAAACCTATTATTAAGGCAGGAAGAGATGAAGTGCAACAGAAACACAGGTGAGCTGTGTTACAAATCAGTGTCATGTCAGTGTGTGTTCTCGGTCAGCCCAATGTGCATGAAGAGACTCACCACACTTGGATAACAAGTTCATCCCAGGGCCGACTCCCTTCCCACAAAATCAAATAAGTGCTATTGGCCCATTCCTGCCTTGCCTCAGAGTGAACAAAACTTTCATTGATGTAAAGGTGTGTTTACATATAACAGTTAAGTGGTGCAACCAGAAATTTGTAAACAGTGGTGTGCACCTTCCTCTCACAAGCTGCAGTTAAAGCTTGCCAGCTGCAATTATTTGATCTACTATGTTATAACTCAAAACAACAGTTCCTTTTCCAGTTGACCTGACTGTTGAGTGCTTAGATGCAGAATGGAAGTCAATAATACCCCATGGGGCAGATTGATGGTCCCAGTACTGTCGTACAAGGCCTATCAAATGTGCTCTTCATCTAACCAGTCTCTAGTAGCGTGGCTGCTACAATAAATGGCTAGTCTTGCCCTGGAGGCGTTAAGAGTGGTGCCCATGCTGGCTCTGAAATCAGGGTGTTGTTGCAGGAGAGACTAAACTGTAACATTCCTAGGCAGTGCTATATAAATTTCATCTTGTTTCAATATGGCCACCAGAAAAGCCCCTTGCAGGAAAATGACTGTGGCTTATGGGCTGAATTTATGTTGCACCACAAAAAAAATGCTTTTAGGGAGAACTACGTTTATGAACTTGCCCCAAATGTACATTCACGTAAACATTTGTTATATGCCATGGAAGTTGTGTAAATATAATATTTCTTTGCAAGCTCTGTTTATAATTACAGATTCTTTACAATTGTGTTCACATTGGGGTGTTTGCACTAACTTTATTCTCCATGTTGAACTTGGAGGAAATTGCATACACAAAACTGCATTAAGCAGAATACTAAGTTGCAAAATCTGTTGCAATGATCATTTCTGTGAGGTAGTCTCCATTGCATGAGGAAAACTGAGAATCAGACCCATTTTCCGAAGTATTCTGGCGATTGCTAACATTAGAGTGGACAATCCTATGCACACTGTGATGATTTATAGGGATAGTTTGGCTATCGTCACCACAGTAGTGTCCATACATTGATGTGTCATTGTGCTTTTTGATGACATTCAAGCTCTGCTTTGCTTAATAGTGACTCATATTAAATAGAAAATAGGTGCTTTTTTATATTGGGTATTAGTAGCTGTTAATATGTCAGCCTTGGAGTGACCTTTCTCCAAAACGTTTCCTTCACCCCTATTTTTGAGCCAACAAATCTTTGTTGGCTGTGATCTGTTATACTGATTTATATAGCGCACTAATCACCCAAGGGCGTATCCAGGGTATCTTAAGGATGCTGTGCACTTTACCACTGCTAACTAATGCTCAAGTACTTGTCCTCTCTCCTCTTAATATTGTAAAGTTCGCTTACACCCAACTGGCATGCTTAATTTACCAGTAAGTCCCTAGAAAAGTGGCACTACAGGTACCCAGGACCTGTAACTTAAATGCTACTAGTGGGCCTGCAGAACTTATTGTACCACCCAGGAAAGTAGCCCTGCAATCATGTCTGAGGCCTATTGTTAAACTGCCATCCAGACCTGGGAAAATAAACCTTTTGCCAGGCCCAAACCTTCCTTTTTAATGCCTGTGAGCCACCCCTAGGGTAGGCCATGAACATGCCAGAGTGGAGTGCAATCAACAAGTTGGACATGTAATTTTAAGCTTTACATGGCCTGGTAACTTTGGGTTACCTTATTATAATTAATAAATTATCAATTGAGAGTAGGTAGACAGTCAAGTTTGGCGTTTAAATAATTGTAATAAAAAGTGTTCTTTAATAGTAAAGTCAGATGTTTAGTCACAATTCTGAAAATGGTGCTTTTAGAATGTTGGCTTTTTCTTCTTTCAACCATTTGGGTGTTTGCTGCCTGTATCCTGGGTCTCACAATTAGGTGTGGTTGGCAGTTGGTCTTTGTGTACTACTCCAAGACAGTGAGATACAGGGAAGCTAATTGTTGGCAGGATTGATCACTCTGAGTTAACAAGGAGGAGCTACAACCTACCACACTTGCACATCACAAAGGGCATGTCTGGGAACTCACGAAAGGTTTGACACTAGTCTATTGTAACTCCCTAGGAGTGGAAGCATCTAGAAGCTTTGCCCATTTCAAAGTGGCCACCATGCATAAATATTGGGCCTCAGGGCCCCAACTTTTCAGTACACATCTGGAGCTGTGGAAGACAAGGAAGAAGGACTACTGACTGCCCTCCTGTGTTGCCTTGCTGCCCTCCTGTCTGAGTGTAGTACTGGACTTGTATCTTGAACCCAGGGCCACCAGAATGACTCCAAGTGCTAGTTGGCTGGCCTCCTCATCAGAAGCTTCAGGAGCAGAACAGGCTTCCACCATCTTCTACCCAGCACCTGGACTCTGCCAACTGTGAGTCCTACCCTCCCCAGTGGTGCACTCCTAGTCCTTGATCCTTGGAAGTGGGGCTGAAGGTGCTCTACCAGCCTAAACCATGGTCCCAGAAGAACCAATGCATTGGAGACACTGTGTGATGCATCCCCTCCCCTTACTCTGCCTCGGGAACGATGCATGATGTGTCTCTGGTGCAGGTCTTCGTATTGCTGCCCACAGACTTCCAGGAAACCAATGCAGTGCGAATCATCCTCGACACAGGCCTTCGCATCGCAAACCCCTTGTCGACGGCATCCTCAATGACAATGCAGGACTCCACATCGCCAACACTGCAGCTTCTTCAGAACCAATTGGAGCTCAATTCATCGCAACACAGGTCTCCCCATTACAAGCCACTCATTGAGGGCATTCTCGATGACAATTCAAGATCTCACTTCACAGGTCCTAAGTATCGCCGCTGAGCGACGCAACTTTGACTCCAGACTCTGCAACCAGAATTTAAGGTACTCTTGTTCAGCAGGCCTAACTGGGTCCCTGTGGCCGGCCTACACTCCATCGAGGTCGACCTCGATGGAGCATGGGCCGGCCATCTCAACTAGATATCCTAAATTGTCGCTTTGTGCAATTTGGCACTATTTTCACTTAAAACTTTGAAATTACATACCTCTAGTTTTACTGATTAGATTTTTGCTGCTGTGGTCTAAAATTATTTGTTCAATTTTGCTCTATTTTATTTAACTGTTGTGGGAATTTTCTTGTGTTATGTTTCACTTTATTACTGTTTGAAGAGCTGCATAAATACTTTACACATTGCCTCTAAGTAAAGTTGACTGGTTTTGCGCCAAGGTACCAGAGGGTTTAGCACTTGTTAATTTGGGGTGCTTGTGACTTCACACTGACAAGCATTGTGGTTTCTGCTTGAGTAGGTTTTTATTCCCTCACCCAGCAACCCAATTTCTAAAAGTAGCTAAATGAATACCAAAGAACTAGTAAAATAAATATTAGTTCTCAAGATAATTCATATAATAACATTGTTATTAAATTACATAATTACATAAAGTACAAGGTTTTCAAAACATTTTCAAATTATTTCAAATTGCGTAGAGTGATTTCATTTCTTTTAACTCTTTCCATTTTCTCCAACCAGTTCTCTGAAGTAGGTATGTGATCTGATTTCCAGCACTGTGTAATTAAGGATCGTGCAATCAACAATGCAATAAAGATAAATCTTCTTTTTTTCAGTCTCAATTAACCACGTGCAAAGATGAGCCTAGTAATGTAATCTGTGAATACAAATTAAAGTGACAATGAATATGGGTGCTCATAATTGTAATCAGTGTATTGCAGTATGCTGCAATTTTAGGACATGTTAATTAGTAATACTTCCAATATCCAACACCAATATGCTGGCATTGTAAGCATTCAGGGAATTTTGGGGAATTTAAATTTATTGGGAGCTGTAAAGAGTAGTAAAGTAACCACTGAGAGAAAAAGTGTATTTGTTGAAAATTATCCATTTATCATGATTCTCTGATAAATTGAGCTACTACTAATCACATTTTATCTACAGTCTGCACTATCATCTTTTTCCCAATAGTGAAGAGACAGGAAGCTGCATATTTACTCAAGGGCATATTTACAAGAAATGACGCATTGCTGCACCAAGGCAGTGATGCAGCAAAATTTCTTGCACCAGTGTGAAAAATTCTTAAGACGCCATGGATGCGCCTTATTTACAATACGGTGCTATATGCCGCAAGTTCCCAAGGATGCATCAGAAATTCTGACGTATCCTTTAGGAGGATGCTGCAAGATATTTTTCCCAAAAGTGGTGCATTGCTGTAGTTGGTCATAAAACTGACTCAACTACAGCAATGCATTAAAAAACAGAGGCGAGGGGTCAGTTTTGACTGATACTAGTAGCCTACTGGGGACCAATGTAATGGAGTGTCAAAAAGTGTAAAGCTCACCTTGCGCTCTATTACATTGGTCCTGGATGGCACGTATACAAGTGGGCATGATATACTTTTGTGTACCACTATGCCTATATATGTGTGAGATAAAACATTAATGGTGTGCAATGTGTGATTTACTGTGTTACCTACATTATGTGTGCACTTACCTGTTGAGGGGATGTGACTTTATTGCAGATATCACTGTTTTAAGTCACTTCAGCTGGTCAAATTCCTATAAAACAGCCAATGCATCATTCCTGCGCCTGGAATTTAGAGGAGTAGGATTCTGCCTCATCTCAAGATTAGTGGCCTGCGTCCCGAAGGTGCCACACTTTAGGAACTTCATCTTTTAAAAAAAAAAATATTTTAGTCCTGATATAATAGGCATATAGAGACCATGGGGCTCATTAGGATGGTGGACGGACTGTATTCTGTCTGTCATCCTGTGGTAAACCAGTAACATCCGCTATACATGCGGTGGTCCCGCATACCGAACTAGGATGCGACCGCCACCATGGCAGTTGCATTTTGCAAATTAACATTGCGGCGGGTGTTGCTCACTGCAGCACCCGCCGCAATGTCAAAAATGCATGTTTTGTATTCCAGTGCACTACGTAACAGGCACCACACGGTGCCTGCCACTTGGTGCATTGAAAATATAGGGGGTACCATGTGTACCCCCCAGTGCACAGCTACCTTCCCCAATGCAAGGGGGGCCCGCTATGGGCCCCTGAATCCGTTTCCGCCTGTCTTTTCGTGGTGGGATGACCGCTGCAAAACGACAGGCGGAAAGGGATTTCGTAATCGCAATGCTGCCCTATGTTTTGGTTCCGCAAGGTGGGCAGAGAAGGACCGCCTTGCGGAACCGTGGTGGAAGGTCTTTGTGTCCGCCATGTTTCCCTGACGATTTCCCTAGCCATAATAATATGGCGGGGGTAAAATTGCTGTCAGATGAAGGAGGGCCCGCCACCGCAAGGCTGGCGGTCCCTCCGCCATTGTAATGAGCCGCTTAGTTAGGCAGATCCAGGAAGCAGTTCGAGGGACTCTTTCCATAAGAAGGGGAGGGAAGAGGTGTCCTTCATGCTGCACTCTAAGCCAACTCTTCCGCCACAAAACTATTTTTGGAAGATGGATTTCTCCAACCAGAGATTTAGCTATTGATCTTTTAATCATGGGACCAATTCCTCATCTAACTCTTTTTCGCTCTCTTATGATTTCTTTTTTTCCATTTCCCATTTCTCCCATATCCCCAAAACATCGCTTTTTTCTCTGAAGAACTCCTACGATCTAGGAAGGTAACTCATTTACTGCTAAAAGCCATTCCGTTTTAGTCGGGGGAGAAGGTAGAACCCATTTTATGCAAATCTCCCGCCTTGCACACAACATTAACATAAACAGTAAAGATTTGTGTTTATTGGATAACTTCATCCTTCCCTCTTCTACTCCAAATATTACAGTGGTTAGGCTTACCTTGATATCTTTATTTATACTCTTGTTTACTGTCTTAACCACATCCTGGCAGAAGGTCTCTATCCAAGGGCACTGCCAAAACATGTGGATGTCGTCAGCTTTCTCCTCTCCTCAATTAGGGCTTTTCTTCTCTTCTTGTCTCCCCAGCTTAGACAGCCTCTTTGTGACCAGTATGCCCTTTGCACTGTGAAGAGATGATTTTTCCTGAAAGGAGCACATTTTATGGTTGACCAAAAGGTAGTCATCGATACTTGCCATAAATCTTCCAACTGTGCACTTGGCAGGTCCCTCTTCCAGATCTCCCTCAGCAAAGAATAGGGTTTTTCCCTCGCCTCAATCAGCTGCCAGTACCACTTTGCTACCTCCTTCCTTTGAGGGAATCTTATTTGATGTTCCCTCACAAAGTCCATTCTCCCTTCTCCTACTTTTCTCAGAGCATTTTTCCAGCTTAGCAGTTGGTAGTATTTAAACGTGGAGAGGCGACCTTCTGTTAATCTTTCGACTTTCCTGCAAAAGTTTATCTATTCCTGTTTGCCTCAATGGGGTGGCCAATTTGTCTATAAGACACACAGGAGTAGCTGGGGAGTTCCAATTGGGGGCTGATGCCCAATAGTAAGATATTGATATTGACCGTCTAAACTGATACCAAGTGTTACATGCAGCCTTCAAGATCTTTAATTTCACCTTTTTGAAGTATATTTAGGATGGCCAAATTTATATAGAAAGAAGTTTGCCATCTCTGGCTTATATCCAGGCTCTGTTGTTAGAGCCTAGAATAACGGGGTGTAAGACACATTTTCCAAGAGAAGAGATCTGAAATTCTTAAACTGGAAAGCCAGACAATATGTTAAAAGACCTGGACTCGCAATTCCCCCATAAATCTTCCTCTGGCATAACTTCTTCCAGGCGATCCTTACAGCTTTCTTTGACCAAATGAAGCTAGTTAATGTTCCTTGTAATTTTTATAAAAGATCCACTTTGAAGTCTAGGGGGATTGTATCAAAAATGAATGTAAACTTTGGTAATATAGACATTTTGAGTAAGTTTGATTGTCCCAGGAAGGACAGAGGAAGACTGCTCCAGGTCTTCAACAGACTTATGGTCTCTTTTTGTACCTTTAGAAAATTCATCTGAGCCAAGTTAATAAGGTGCTGTATCACCTGGATCCCCAAGTATCCGATCTCTTGTCTCACCAAAGGGGTAGAGCAATGAGTGTTTCACTCCATTATTTCAGTATTTTGTGGGTTGACCGAGTATTGTGATACTTTCCCAAATTCTTATAATGTCTTATAAATCTCTGGAAGGGATTTCTCAGTCTCACTGGTATGAACCATTAAGTCATCCGCATAAAGACTCAGTTTTTTCCCCGCTCTCTGTACTTGAAAGGGCTTATACTCGGATTTGCTCATATTTTGTTTGACAGCGGCTCACTGTATATGTTAAAAAGTAAGGGGATAAGGGACACCCTTGGCGAGTCTCTCTTTTAATTTCTATCTGCTCCATAGGATTCCTATTTACCAGGATCCTAGCAGTGAGGTTACTATAAATTGCTGCTACTGCTCTAGAGAATTTCTCCCCCAGGTCATGTTGCTTAATTATCCATTGTAGGAAGGGCCAGCTAACCCTATCAAATGCTTTAGCTGCATCAAAGGTAAGGACCATCAAGGAGTTTTGCTTGTTGTGGCTAAATCTATCGTTCTGTTCTGTCTTCCTTTTATAAAACACTTTTGATCTGAGTGTATCAACTGACCAATAACACTATCTAGTCGTTTTGCCAAGATCTGAGTATACATTTTATAATCAGAATTTAGGAAGAGAAATCGGCCTGTATGATTCACAAAGCTTAGGGTTCTTGTTTGGTTTTAAAATGATGCTGATTGTTGCTCCTTCCCAGGTGCGTGGTAGTTTGTCTTCTTCTAAAAAGGCAGCATTAATCATCTCCCTATTCCATGGGGCAGGTTCTTCTGCCAAAGCTCTATATAACTCACTGTGCAAATAATCGGCTGCTTCTAAGCCTGCTGCTTTCCCTTTTTTCATTCTTCTCATTCCTAATCTGACCTCTTCTAAGCTTATTTCCTCACAGAGAAGTTCCTTTGAAGTAGCCAACAACCAAGGAATATTCATTCCCGCAAAGTAATTTTGTAACTGTTCTCTAGATGTTACTGAATCTTCGTTATATAAGTCTTTAAAGAATTGTACGAAAGCCGCCTCCAATTCTTTATCTTCTATGTACAGTTTACCTGTCATAGGGTCTAAAATTTCTGTGATATTGTTTCTGTTAGGTTCTAGTTTAGTTTTCCATGCCAATAGTTTCCTACATCCCTCCCCATACTCTTAGTATTACAGCTTGCTTGCGTCCCACTTCTTTTTGATTTCTTCTTCTAGGAAACTTGATAGATTATATTTAGCTAGCTGCAGGTTACTCTGAATTTGGGTCTGCTCCTGTACATTCAAGGAATTCTCTAGTTCCTTAGAGAACCTATTTACGCTATTTTCGAATTTGCCAATTTTAGCCTACGGCTCCCTACTGTGGCCTATGGAAAGGCTAATCAAACTCCCCCTAATGAAAGCTTTGTATGTGTCCCAGACTATATGCAATGGAGCTGAAAGCAAAATCTGAAATTTGGCTTAACCTCTGGTACCATACTCCAATCCTTGAATATGATTTTAAAATAACAGGGATGCTATCTCTTGCTTTTCAGTTTCCAAGAGATACAGTTGTATTCTTGAGAAAGGCTTATTCTTCTGGAATGATAGCCAATACCATGTTGTATAAGTTAACTATCACACCCTAATCCTTTCCCATGCTGTAAAAGTACTCCCTTTAGAAATAGTTTTTTGATTGATTTAAAACCGACGGTCTGATTTAGAGTTCCCTTTAAGGTTTATTCTGTCAAAATCCTGACAGATATCCTATCCGCCATATTACAAGTGCCATTGGATATAATGCACTTGTAATTTGGCAAGCGGGATATTCATCACAGTTGTGACGGAGTAAACCATCCACCAAACTCTAAATCAGTGCCCATATTTTTTTCCATTTTGTTTTATTTTGTGACTTTCTAAATTAAGGTTAACATACGTACAGTGACTCAGTAATGTATGTACATGGGAATGGAAAAATAACTAAAGAATACCTTTTTTCTATAACTTAAATCTTGGATAACTTTTTTGGGGGGGCATTTAGAATTTTTGAAAAAAGCTGGGAGATCAATAACAAGTTATCTAAACATCAGAATCAAGATATTGTTATCTAATTTGTTGATAGAGTTTCAAAAAATCATTTTATATTTAGATTAGCAAAAACTGCAAAATATTACAGGCTTAGATGTGGCATAAACAGCCTATGGTTCTCTTAAGGAATTTGTAGTCTACTAAGCTTTTTTAGTGGTGTTCGGCTTCTCCATACTATAGTGCCTATTTCGATTTCGGGACATTGGACAGTCAATCGCTGTTGGGGCGGTCAGGAGACATCTCAAAAAGCAGTCAGTGGCCCGATTGCCCAATTATGATTTGACTGCTGTGGTGGCGGTTTGAAAGTGCTTTTTTCCAACACAGCTTATGATGCGGCCCAAGAAAAGGGCTGCAGAACAGACTGCAGTAGAAAAAGCACTTTGTGCACATCCATGCACCGTGTGTTACTTTGTGTACATCCATGCACTGTTGGGCCAGGCACCATGTGGTGCCTGGCATGCAGTGCATGGATGTGTGGGGGGGCACTACATGTTCCCCCAGAGCCACATAGCAGTGGCCCACAGGGACCCTGTATGGGGCCCCCAAAGTCCGTTTCCATCTGCCTTTTCATGGTAGTCGGACAAGCATGAAAGGGCAGTCAGAAAGGGGCATCGTAATCGCTATGGCGGTGCAATGATAGGGATATGAATCCGTCCACTGCCAGACAGGAGCTTAAATCCTATCGGAGGTGGTAGTCATTGCCCGGACCTCTGCGGTGCGACTGCCTACATTGTAATTCTGCAGTTGGACCGTTAACCTGTATGTCGGTGGGGCCACCACAACAGCCTCTTGGTGGCAGTCCCACCGACATCGTAATCAGGCCAAAAGTTCTAAAACAGTTTTTTAGTTTGTTTGAAATATTTTACTTTTATTTTGCAGGTACCATTGTGAACCCAAAAAATAAATACAGTAAGATAGAAATTTTAATTAAGGCAATTCTTTCAATGATTTCCATATTTCTAAAAGAGCTTTGGTTTGATTTAATAATGGTATATTAACACATAGGTATTGAATTACCTTATTTCTTCATAGTTTGTTCTGATAATCTGAGTAATGAATACAGTGATTTCTTAAAGGTTATTGATTTTGTTTTAACCCCTTCCGTGCTCCTGTCGGCCAACGGCCGTCGTGAGCACTACCTGGCTAGTGCTGCGCACGTCCGTTGGCCAACGCGTCCCGCCCACTTTTTCAAACCGCCGCACGGTGGCGGAATTCGTGCTGCGGTTAAGCAGTTAACATGCTTGGCTTTATAACCTTCTATATCAGTAAATCATTAATCATATCACAACAACATATAAGCAATATTGTTATTTGATCGTTTCAAATTGAATATGCTGTCGTCTACACATAGTTTAAGCCTTGACTTTGGAGAAATTGGTCACCTTATTTTCTTAGCAATTTGAATCGCTTCAATTAGGGGTTCACTGAACAATGCAAACAAAATTGGTGACATTGAACACCACTACTGCCTTGTGCTGCCTGACTTTCTTACTTTACCAATTTATTCTGAATTTATTATAAGAGTGGCAGCTGTTTTTTATAAAAGCTTTGTTTAATGTAAATAAAGGCAATCGGAAATCCACATTTTTCCAAGATAGCATACAGGATTTCCCAATTTACCATGTCAATTGCCTTTTGAGCTCTGATCAGTATTATTATTTGCAGAATTTGTAAGGTGATCAATTGTCTCTTTTAGATAATTTGTATTGCCTTTAAGTAATCTGTGGGGTAGAAAAACATTTTGTTTTCAGGGTATCAAATTTTATGAAGCCTTCACTAGTCATTTAATTAAAATTTACTTAAAAGGTTTGCAATCTTGGGGCCAGATGTACAAAGATTGTTTGAGGTCGTAAACAGAAACAGCCTGATTAACAGAATCGGGCCATTTGCGACTGCAAAAAAGAATTTTTAAATGTACAAATGCCCAATTTGCGATTCCGTAACCTATTGTCGATACACAAATTGGATTTGCTATTCGGTATTAGGAAGGGGCGTGGTTAGGGTGTCCCTTCCTAATAGAGACGCGCAGTGGTAGGTGTGAATGTTTAGGAACCGAAATGAGGTCGCAAAACATTTGCATTTTACCGCCAACTGCAACCCATGGCAAATTATTCTTTGTGAATGTTGGGAAAAACATTTTTTAAGAGCAGGTGGTGGTCCCACAGACCACTGCCTTCTCTTAAAAAAATTACAAGAAAACTTTTAATTTTTCATTTTGAAATGCATCCTATTTTCGTCTGCATTTCAAAATAAAAAAATGCTCTATTTAAAAGCAATCATAGACATGGTGTCCGCTTACCCCAGCAGGCCACCATCCCTGTGGTTTTTAGGATTCCCAATGTGTTGCATAATGAGGCCTACCCCATGAATATTAATGGGGTAGGTCTATTTTCGACCCAATCGGAATCACTAAATGTGTTAAATGCATATTTGGTAATCGCAAACCCCAGGATACGTAATCTGACCCTATGTTCCATAGGCTCATTGGTTTATATGAGCTTGGATCGAAAGGATTCTAGCCTTTTTTAAATATGCTAACTAGTGCGCTTCAAAAACAAAGTTTGTAATAGGTGCACCTTGTATAGTATTATTTGATAACAGCTTTAAATGTACTTTTAACCCCTTCAGCGCGGCGCGGATTACCGCGCCGTGCTGAAGGTTCGTTGCGCGGGCGGGGCCGTACTGGAGTGGTTCCGTCATCCGCACAGCGCGACCGATGCGCATGACGGAACCGCTCCGTCATGCGCATCGAAAGGGTTAAATGGAGGCTTTCTTCGTGATATTTTCTGTATCCCATGCATGAGTTTCTCTACTTAGCTCTATTGTGGCCAGCCCCAACAATATATTGCCTATCCCAATGTTACTAATGCATTGTATCATGGTTGCTCGTGTTAATTTTGCCCGTCCTTGAGTTATTCTGTCATGCATGAGAAAACCGTGTTGACCACTCGCTCAATGTTCATGAGAATCTATGCCATGTTGATAGAAAACCCTGGTGTGTGATGATGTCCATCAATAGGCTTTGCAGGCAATATCTGCCCACGTATCAATGTAGTACGTGTGAGGGTTTGGTGAAAACGACTAGCTAATGTTTGAGAATCATGCATGTATTTATAAACAATGAAATTAGGGCATTTTGTTATGGAAATGACCAGATTTCGTTAAGTGAAATTGAGTTTATTTATCCCCCAAACAAACATTTATCCTTCATGATGAAATTTCAGCTTTTTCAGAAACTGGAAAGCTGATGTCCAGCACTAAATAACTGCATTTCACGAATATACTTAATGCTGGCGTTTGAGACATAATTCTTGTTGAGCTTGGGAGGCCAGTATCTGATTTTGATACCTTTGTTACTACATTGATAAAAGTTTGTACAATATCAGTACTACGGATTGAGACCACCAAGAGTTGTTTTACCTGACTGCTGTCTCAGCCATAATTTATGACTAATAATCTGCTATGAAAAGACATAATAGGTGTTTCTTTTTTTAACGCAATCTGATACACGTAACCCATAAACTACATTTTTTTTTAAAGCTGGTGAAAAATACATGGGAGAAGTAAGCCACAACATCTCTTGGGTCGGGCAAGGATTGTCTGGCGTAGCACATTATTTGAAAATGTTATTACTGTCCCTCAAAGAACTCTGGAATTTTACTCGATTTATGTGGAAATTGTGTTGTAAAATACACCATTTAGTAGTTGGTTTTTAAAAAAAATCTGAAAGTCAATCTTGCTGAATTAAATTCGGAACATCTGTTTTTTTGCCACACAACTTTCAAAATTCACCAGCCGCCAGTGATAAACATACATACATTAACACGAATAAGAGACTGAGCTTTTACAATAAATATTCCAAGGATATCTATCCAGGTATGTCATATGTAAAATCTGCTTTTATGCAGTGCCGGGTGGAATTAGACTATTAAAAGAAACATGAGAAATACGAAATGATGGAGGAAGAGAAGCAGCTGTTAAGCTAAGAAGGAAAGACAACAAAAGATGCTGCTAGGAGGTTTTGAGACCGATTTTGGATAATTTATGCAAGTTGAAATGTATGTCTCACAATTATAATACCAACGTGTGGGTCAACAAAAACAACAGAGATATTCATTGAATAGCACACCCCCTAAACCTTTATTGCGATGGATTTTTTTTCTTTAAATTACCATTACATTCAAGTAGACTTTTCACTAACGTAAAGAACAATTTCCCATAGAGTTATTGGAAGAAAAGCGCATCCTTTGTTTACAGAATAAAAGCCAACATTTTGCTCTGTCGCTGGAATACAGCGCGTGTTCATTTTAACCAAAATATAAAGTGTGGAATGGCAGTGCTGTGGTTCAGCTATCGTTTTTCAAAGCACATGTGGGCATATTGATTTCAGATTCCAGCAAGTTAAGGTTTTTGGAAGCCAATTAAGGAACAATTACACTTGAGAAACAACAAATTGAGTCAAAGTGCCCCTAAGTCCCAGCATGCTTATTTAACCAGGCACTCATGCATTCCTGCCAAATCTGTTTTTCATGAAAGTTAATCTATTTCTTCATTATCTGATATTTGAAACCATTTAGGCTGTATCGTTTTAAGATTTGCTCTGAAATGTTTCACTAGTTGTTCTGCCGGAACCTGCCGTGGAGACCTATGAAAGAATGTTGGTATAAACAGCACCGACGTAGATTTTACGCAAAAAAGAAAGACTTCGGGGCAAATCAACAACAACCGGCGATAATTATCGCTCAGCGCTCTTAGCGTGAGGATAATTATCGCCGGCTAGCGTGAATTTTTATCGCTGAGATAGCGTGCTATTAGCAACGCTTATCTCAATAGCGATAAAAATCTACATGCTAACAGGCTAACGTGAGATTATCGCTGGAAACCCAGCGATAATCACACGTTACCTTGTTGATAGGGACAGGCAAACTTAGCCATGATATCCTCCTTCCATAGGATATCATGGCTAAGTCTGAAAATTAGCAGACGTAAAAAAGCAGCGTTAACCGCGGTTAGCGCTGCTTTTTTTGTCTCTAACAGGGTTAGCGACATTCTTGATAATAGGAGAAATGTCGCTTAGCGACATTTCTCCTATTATTTTACTCTGGAACGCCCCCTTTGCATCTCATTAGAGATGCAAGGGGAAGCGTAGAGTAAAAGGGTGCTAACATGCAAATTTGCGTGTTAGCACCCTGTTGTTGATAGGGCACTAGTTTTATCTCTGCTTTTTTGGCTTTTAAAGCCAAAAAAGCAGAGATAAAGCCCTTGTTGATATGCCCCTACATACGTCAAATCATTTTGATTTTTCACTTTAACAGAGTAGACATTTCTGGATCCGACTTGCTGAAGTATGAGGTGTTGAATTTATTCGTGAAAAAACAATTTACTTTGCCCCATTTACTTTCCCTGAAAAATACAGTTCGATATATCAGCTACGAAATTGGTCAATTTTAGATAGTTGGTAATGTTTCTGACCTTGGAATCGCATAATACCTTGCTTTGCACTCTAAGTGCCAAATTGACTAGCATTTTGTCCAACGCAGAGTAGCAACCAAGGCTGCTGCACTGTTTTGCATCAAAGAGAAAGAAAAGAAAGACAATATGATTTGTACTAACACATCATACACATGGTGCTTCTCGCCCACCCAGCACTTTGGGCTGCACTGTCACAGTAGTGCACGAGTGCGCGTTCCGTCAATGATAGGTTTTCTACTGGAATGGTAAGCATTGACATATTTTAATACTTTTCCCACCTTGTTTGTTTGTGTGCACATGTTAAAACTGGAAAAGTGTGGAGACGACTACACCTGCCCCGTAGTAGTATAAAAATGGAGCGGTGTAAAAATTAGAGCTAAGGGTGGGGTTATTGGACTTGAATAACAACGATCTGTTGACTATTTTCAAATGAGGTAAGCAAATAAATCAATTTAAAGTCGCATAATGCCAATCCTTATTCACAGTATCAGTACTGACTGAACTTCACCAATACGAATGTTATTTACGAATATTAAAATTCTTTGCATACTGGAAGTCCAATAAGCTGGGGTGACCATCCACACACTTGACAATTTGTGAGTATTCAACTTTCTTTTTATATGTATTTATTTTGTAAGTGCAGGGAAATTAATTACAATACAAATTCCATTTTACAGAATGCTCAAGGATATAAATGTAAGGATTTGAATTAAATTCCAGATTTTATCTTAGGTGTAGCGCTACCTTATTTGATCTTCATCATAGATACTGAGGCCCGAGTTATTTTTAAGTAATAATCCAGTGCTTAAAATTCTACACGTCTTCTGGAATTTCTGTGGTAGCCCTTATCGAGAGGTAACACAGCTCCTCTAAGCTATGTACTTTTTTCTTAATTTTCAATATCGATTTGCCTACTGTGGTTGGTTTAGCAGCCCTCTGTTTTTGAGTCATGTGGAACATGTCACTACCAAGCTAAATAAAATAAAATTCTACTTAGATCGTTTGTTGCCGTGGTTTCTTCATCTCCCTTGAAAAAGACATTCCTTGGTCAAAGTTCAGGTCAAGGCACATTACTTTCTCTGATTCTTTAAAGATTCGTTCCCAGAAGGATTGCATCCAAGTTTTGACAGTATTTTTGCATCTAGTGCAATGATTGCAACTTTCTGGGGCTATTTTATGTAAACTGCAGTAGCATAATATAATTGATTTTGAAACAATATTGTGGCCTATATGGACTTATCACAAGGTAATGCGTTGCCCAATTCATCTAATTCCTTACTTTGTGTAGAACCCAAACTTATAGACCTTCTGTACACATTACCCATTTTTTGGGAGTCTGATTTTTTGGTTTCTAGTAAATGTTGGTAGGTTTGATTTATGAAGTCCCGCCCAAGACAGTAGCAACATACAGTTTGAATAATCTAATTCTTTCTTTGAAATTTGTTGGAAAATACTCTTTGTGGGGACATGTATTTAAAAATCTTCCACTGTGCTCCTCACTATGAGGCCTATTCACAAACTGCATTTTGTAGTACATTTATTCCTAATACAATCGTACTACTAATATACTTCAAAATGATTTACCTTTGTGAATAGGTCACTAAATTTCCGTTGGATTCCTGAAGTGGGAATACATCCACTCCTATCCAATATTTGAACAAACTCTCATATCCAGGTTATGACCTATTCCTTGTGAGTACTAGTAAGATCATACATCAGTTTTGGGGTTTTCTTTAGAGAAATGCTTTGTCTTTGAAAGGTCTTGGGGGCATAGTCCCAAAGGTAAATCTACACATTTCGAATTACTACAAGTAAATGTACTCCTACATTTTTTAGCAGCTTTACTACGTTTGGCTATTCATCATTTATGAGTGTAAAGTTACTCAAAAGTATAGACTTCCATGTCCCCAACCCTATAATAGGGGGTGGAGTCAGTAAAAACTTCAATTATTACTGTAAAATTACATTAAATTAATAGTAATGACTAACAACCATATGTGATGCTCTGTACATCTTGCGGAAACCTTGGCAATTGGGGCAGAGATCGTGCTACGCTAAAATACACAGGAAATTGCAAAATGTAGTAAGCTTTTTAAAAGTTAGAAAAAATAGTTTTTGGTTAAAAATTTATTGAAAATGTTATATATTTATTTTACATATTCAACAGTATTCAATGTTACAGCATTAATAACTTAATTTTAAATGAAAACTTTAATATATAGCATTAATTAAAAAAACATTTTTTTTTCTGAAAACATTAAAAGATATTCACAACTCAAGTAAAAAAATCCATGGGCCCGATTCACAGAACTAACTTAAGACAAAATCCTAAACTTACTACCATTTTGGTATTCACAGAAGGCACTTACTCATTTTGGTATTCACAGAAGGCACTTACTCATTTCGGTATTCACAGAAGTTAGGAGTCCTAACATTAGGACTCCTAAATGCCTTCTGTGAATACCGAAAGTCTTAAAATTAGGATTTTTCTCAGTTTATGAGTAGAAAAGTTAGGACTCCTAACTTTAGGACTCCTAAACTGGGAAAAATCCTAATTTTAAGACTTTCGGTATTCACAGAAGGAATTTAGGAGTCCTAAGTTTAGGACTCCTAACTTCTGTGAATACCGAAATGAGTAAGTGCCTTCTGTGAATACCAAAATGGTAGTAAGTTTAGGATTTTGTCTTAAGTTAGTTCTGTGAATCGGGCCCTATATTTTTGATTAGCTATTAAATATATTAAAAGTGATGCATAAAAGTAGTTACAATAATAGATTTTGTAAAGTAAATTATATTACATAAATTTTTACATTAAAAAAAGGTTATTAAAATATTTTACAATAAAATTAATTAGTTTTAACAAATTGATTTATTTTAACATTAGTTCCTTTGGGGTTTTGTTATAAGTCCCTACCTCTGTTAATTTCTATGGGAGGGTGTTGCAGTACAGTACCAATGGTTAGCTATGTGTGGTGCCGGATTTACTCCATTTCTGTACTCAAATATATTTAAAACTACAACCTTTTTGGTCCTTTATGGCTGAAGTAACGAGAGAAGAACAGTTTTTATATAGCAATCGACCTACTCTTTGTGGGTGGGTGCATGTCCTTCTCTAAGCTCCTCCCCAACTCTCCCACCACTAGCACCACCTTACTCCTCCATCAATCCCTGCCATTTAGTACTATGCATTCCCATTTTACAGCAACTCACCCATATGCCTCCAACATTTATCACTAAATATAGACATACACATGCAGAGATCTGTGCAGTCGGGTGGAGGTCTCTTCACAGAAAAGATAGGAGAGGCAGAGATTGAGGCCTCCACATGTAGGTTTGTGAATAGCATTTTGTAGTATGTTAGCAGTACTATTCTAGTACTACTACACATTGCAGATATTAAGAACTTCAGACAATCAAACGTCAACATATACCCCAGAGTTACCAACTCTTCCTCTATTTGCTTTATCATATTAAGATAAAAATAGGTCTTTAATGCTTGGATTTGCTATTTTCCAGAAATGCTAACATGGAGGAGCATACCTTTAGATGAACGACTCTGGGGTGTTTGCCTGCTCATGCAAATTAGGTTAATAATCTATTTAAGCTGTTAAAGAAATATTTTTCCAGAGAGCATGGTAGATATTGTCAGAGAAATAAACATTGATATAAAGTTATCCCTTTAAGTACATTTGCTTTGCCTACTAGGGAAAGCAGGATACTTTGTTGGGTCTGAAAGTCGTTTTCAATCTGATTTATTAATTAATTTATTTCAGGATATATAAAGTGCAATTGTTCACCCTAAACTGAGTATCTTGCACACTATTGGACAATTCACAAACATCCTCCAAATACCACATAGATAGCAGGAAGAGAGCCCAGTCATGCCAAATGCAATCCTGCAGTAGCATGGAACAGACAAGTTTCAGGAGCTTCCAAAATTTGAGAAGACTGGAGTTCTCCCTAAGATGGAGGACCAAGCTGTTTGACTTTTCTGATGTTAAGCTTCAGCAATGGAAAGGGCCCTACCACTTAGCATTGCATGAAAAAACATAGGAACTAACAATAATGCTTTATTGGCCGAACATAGGAGCTGAAATGGGCAGTACCAATTGGTGCACAGAGCATAGGCAAAAGGGAGTAAACAGCTAGATGTCACATAGATTTAAAAACGATTCCCTGTTTGACCAGGAACCAATACGAAAACAAGTTGTCTTAAGAGATATGATGTAGGGAATAAAGCCCTAAAGCGTTCTTTGCTGCAAAGTTCTGAATGACCTTCAACCTGTTGATTTGAAAGCCTGGTAGTTCAAGATAGATTCAATTCTAGTAGTCCAGATGAGAGGAGACAAAATCATTCACTCTGTGCAGCCTCTGAGAGAGGGAAAAGAGCTAGAAAAAGCTCTTCCAAACGTAAAGCTGAAAAAACAGGCCTTTACGACCAAAATGACTTGCTCTGACAGGACCAAACTATTATATATTTTGTACCTAAGTTTTGTACCATGACCACTGGAAGTGGCATTGGGCCCAGCTTCTTCAGCTGAACTAGTTGTGAGGATACACACTGATAGAGAATCTCCCTTTTGTCACTCATTAGCTTCAAATGAATGTCATTTATGCAAAGAAATACCTTGAAAAGGGAGCCACAAAGCTGACTTGCAGTGAGATGACCACCACTGATCATTTGAACAAGAATCTGGGTGTTGTCAGCATGCACAAAAAGATTGAACCCTAAAGATTGTACAAGGGTAGCCGGTGGAACTATGCAAAAGTTAAATAACAAAGGCAACAGATAGAACCATGCAGGACACAGTACAAGAGCAATGAAGTAAAAGGATTTACTAAAATTCCTTCATTCTATATTTTGATATATTTTGTACCCCGAGATCTCTGAAAATGTGTTTATTGCATCATAAACTTGAAATAAATGTCCTTGCTCTGTATTAGGAAAAATACTACATAATTACATAAAGTAAAATCTTGATAGCAGAAAGTATATCAGGGCAGCCTTTATAATTACATCTCTAGCAATAGTCTGGGTTAAAGATGCAATAAATATTACACAGAGTAATGGGCATAATGGACACTCCAGAAGTGTCCTTTTTTCAATTATGACACTTCTTGAGGATTACTATTTTATTATTAGATCTGCTGATGATCACATTTTTACAAATGATGTGAGTAAGCTGGTGGACTGGCATGGAACAACCACCCCTTTTAATACTACCTGTAAAACCTGCCAGTTGATCAGGTCAAACACCTTCTTTGAAACAGGAACCTCATCACTATGAGTGATGAGCAATTTCAGCATATCCATCTGTAAGAAACTGGGTTATTGATTGAGGGGGAGGAGGTGAAAGTCCCACTAAGGGATCATCCACAATCCTTGTCAGGGTCAAACACAAAAATCACTAAAATTAACCCGGTCTTAACCCTCTGGTAGATTTGCCTAAAACTAGCCAGCCTTAGCTTAGAGGAAATGTGCAAAGTAAATATGAGGCACACAAACAGTAATAAAGTGAAAACACATCACACAAAAAAATACAAACCAATTCAGAAAAAAAGATTCAATATTATTAAATGACGCCAAAACAAATTAAATCTAATCAGTAGAACCAAACTTATGATTTTTAAATTGTTTTACATTTTTTAGTGTAAAATTGTTCCTAAAAGATCAACGCGCTAACTGCAGGTATCTGGCCAGAGCAGTGCAAAGTCAAAAGTTGAGGTCAACTGCAAAGGAGCACGGGCCAGATACAAAGGGTTTATTGGGCCTGGCTTATATTCGGACTTAGAAGTATTGTTGAAGAAAATTCCTGAGAAGGTAGAATCCAGCGGGGCAAAGCAGCAGTCCGGGTCTAAAGGAGAAGTAAGTAAGTAAGTAATATGTTTATTGTACAGTTAATTAAAACCATTAAAAAAAAAAAAATTAACCATCTCTTATTAACATGAAAAAAAATGGAAAGATAAATAGTTAATAAAAAAACACACATTTTAAAATTGCACAGAATATCCACTCCCCCTGCATTGGTAGCCCATAATCTTATTTCTTCATTTCTATTGGAGATATTAGCAGCAATTTGTTGGGTAAAATTACCCCCTTAATCAGAGTCTTAACTGCAGAATGATATCAGGCCATGGTGTGCAGGATTAAAATACATGTTTAAAGTGCATAGTGCCGCCACAAGGATGAGAGGTGGCCATTTAGATGACCTTTTGATGATTTACTTAGGGCATATACTTGTGCTAAAAAGCTTGAGGTAATAAACTTAAAACACTGTTGCAGTACACTTATTTTTGAAACGAAGGTCGGCTACAGATAAGAACTTTACTAGGCGACAGCTTAGCTGAATGTCTTCACCAGAGAAGCTTGCAAGCACCGCTTGTCTGCACGACCGTAATTGGTTTTTATTAAAAAAAGGCCTAAGTAGTAACCGGCGTTCTCGCATCAGCTCACGGCAAATCGTTAGGATGTGAACTATGTCCTCCTCTCCTTTACCACAAAGACGACACATTGCCGGTTTAGGAGGGCGCAGCCAAGGAGGCAGATGGTATGCCGTCGGTAATAGACCTAGCCGAAATTTCAAAAACTTTTCTTTAATAGTTCTAGAGAAGTTAGAAAGGAGGTAGGCTTGAGGAGTCGCTTTCCTATAGGTTTGTATCGTAAGCCAGCCGTGTGAGCGTTTTATCAAGGTCGCTTTATCTTGTAAAATGGACTCTTTTTTGACTATCTTGTTTACAATTTTCTTGAAGCTAGCCATGGTCCCGGGCAATGCCCAGAGTTGCCGTAACCCCAGCTGGTCCAGTGCAGTGTTCAAGTAATGTCTGGCTGGGCAAGATCCTGTTATTTCCACTTCTCTCCACAAGTAAAAATTTAGCGTTCCTGGGCGCCCTTTTTTATCTTGAACCAGGTTTTAACAAAGGCTCCTTTTCTGGCTAACTCCTGCCCTTGTATCCCAAATTCCAACCTCATTTGTGCCGGAGAGGTAAATCCAGGCAATCCAAAAATTACTCTCAGTGCTCTTGTGATGGTGCCATTTAATATTTCCGCATCCCTCCCACTCATGGCTTCACTTCCATAGGTGATTGATGGTATCAATTTTGCCTGAATCACCTTGGTCAGTGGGAGGTAACTTGGTCCAGCGGTTATATTCTTCAAGTTTCTTAAAGCTACTGCTGTTATTAACCCCCTCTTTTTTATTGCATCGAGCTGAGCTTTGTAGTTGCCTCTGCTGTCTATCATAACCCCCAGATATTTATAATCATGGACGACTTCAAGCTTGTTTTTTGCCAGATGCCAGTTGTATTTTGTTTTTATTTTTCGGTAATTTACACACATGACTTTTGTCGTGTCTTGGTTGATACTTAATTTGTTGTTTTCTGAGTATTGGGATGTGATGTCCAGCAGGCGTTGTAATCCTATGGGTGTCCGGCTGATGAGAACTAAATCATCTGCATATAGGAGGTTAGATAACTGGCAACCTCCCAACTTCGGGGCATGCGCATTGCTTCCATTGAGTTTGTTTGAGAGCTCGGCCATAAATAAGTTGAATAGTGTCGGGGCTAATACACACCCTTGTTTTAATCCAGAGCTTGTATTCATCTATTTTGATAGATGGTCTCCTGCCCCCAGCTTTACTTGTACCCAGGTGTTACTGTGCAGAAGGATTAATTGTGTTAATAGCAATGGTGGAATACCTAGCTTTTTTAGTTTTTGCCACAGAATGTTTCTGTTAATATGGTCGAATGCGGAGCTGTAGTCGATAAAACAGATGTATAAAGGTTGTTTGATTAGAAGTGCAGCGTCCATCATTAGTGAGAGGGCAGAGATGTTGGTAACAGTACCCATGTCTCCACAGAAGCCGGTTTGTTGTAAGGAATTGCTTTAATTTCTGTAGACCATGTTGTCAATTCTTGGAGGAGCACCCCGGCATAATATTTTGCGTCATTGTCCAAAAGAGCTACCAATCGGTAGCTCCTTGGATCATTCCTGTTGCCTTTTTTATAGATAGGAGAGATTATTAAACCTCTCCATGATGTTGGTATTATCGACGTCTGCAGAATTCTATTAAAAACCGGTTTTAGGGCAGTAGCCCAAAATTCAGGGTCTTGTTTGAATAATATCGGCGGAATCCCATTAGGACCAGGAGCTCCTTCAAGTCTACCCTTCAAGATTCTTTTGTGAATTTGTATGATTGTTATTGTAATTGTACAGTTATGCACATTTTCTGTAATCAGATTCAGCTGGGACGGTTGGGTTTCCATGCTGGACACAGGAGTATTTGAGCCAGTTTGGGGGATCTGATTTTTATTAAAATGTGGTTCAAGGAAAGTAGTCCAAGCTTCTTCTGTGACGTTAGAACTGATACACTGTCCTTGAGGATTAGATAGGGCATTAATTTTCTTCCAGAATTGGGCGCTGTTGTTGTTCTTAATGTCATACAGAAGCTTGGCCCAAAGGGTTTCTTCTTCTTCCTTTTTATTTTGCCAGATGATTTTTTGCCGAGTCTCTTTCAACTGCCTCAGCTCTTGCAGTGCCGAAGGATCTTTCTTCAGTCTCCGCAGTGTGAAGTTTATCCGTGTTTTTAGCTTTTTTAATTTGATGTTATTCCGTATAGTAGGGCCTGGGCGGGGATTTTGCTGTTGTTTATTACTCCCGTTTGGAGGGTTACCCTTTATAGCGCCATAGCTATCACGTAGGGCGTTTGTGAATGCCTCCCAGCATCCAATTATATCGGGGGTGGCTGCCTTCCCTTCTTCCCAGAGTTGTTTCGCTCGAGAGAGTAGACCTTCAGGGTCTTTAGTACTACATTTTACTCTTCTCTCATTGTTGGTAAATTCTGAGCAGAGTGTTTTTGCTAAGGGCAGTTTACATAGTGATGGCTCTTCTACCGTGATTTCCTGGGGTAGATGGTCGCTAAAATCTTCACTCCCAATGCAAAAGTTTTTTATTTTAGTGAACATGCTGCAAGAGCAGAATGTGTAGCCAATTGTTGACCTTGTTGCAGTGTTATTGAATGTTGCTGTTTGCGGGCGATCTCCCGGGAATCTGCCATTTAATGCACGTACACCCAGTTGCTCTAGAAACGATAGTAGATTTTTCGAGGTGTTAGTGGTTCTTCCAACTGTGCTTACGTCTTGGGGCATTTCCTCCCATGCAAATGGGTCCTCCTCTGGATAGATGTCGTTAGCTCGTCTCCTCAGCATGTTTAAATTGAAGTCTCCGGTGATTATCCAATTGTTTGTCTTCTCTCCTGTTATAATTTTCACCAACTCCTCCTTTAGTTGTTGGCTCCCTTTATTTGTGTCACGTGGGTGTAGGTAGATATTTACAAGTATTATATGTGCTTTGCATGTCTTCCCCTGTAGGGTGATTCGGTTTACGTGCATTTCATTTGGTGGCGCTAGATTGTATGGTAGGGGTTCTATTGCGTAAATGCTGTTTATGGAAGTGTATGTAACAAGACCTCCCTTGTTATGGGTCTAAGGAGAAGGCATTGTCATTGGGGAGCCACTGGGCAAACTCGGGGTGAAGATTTTTATGTGTGGACTTAGTCCACTTTTTGGATGTCGAAAATGGAAAATGTCCAGAGGGACACAGCAAAAGGCTATAGCCAAACAGGGCTCCTTGAGGCCAAATACCTTCACTGAGAGGTCCTGCTTGCTGTGGGGAAGAACGTATCATAAAGCTACCGGTTGGCAATGCAACTTGGGCCGGTTGGCTGCCAGGTAGGTCTTGACCTACTGTTGGTGAAAACATTTCCTAGTCCCAGGTTTTTGGAGAAGTACCTAGGGTCCACAACATGGGGGGCAGTACTTGGGGGGTTAGGACTCCAGTGACACCAACAGACGTGGTCACGGTCTCAGTAGCATTTTATGTCCCTCTAGCTCACACAGGAAGACAGCCAACTAGCCCTTGGAGTTGCATCTGGTGGTCCAGGGGTCAAGGAGATGGTCTGGCTCCCTTTCAAGTGGCAAGGCATTCCTTCTAGCAACAGGGAAGTTCTCTGGTAGCAGTAGGGCAGACCTCTGGTAGCAGGACAGTCCTTCTGAGTTATCCCACAGGTCCAGGAGTGTACTGAAGAGGTGTTCCGAGGGTCCAACATTCATACCTGGTACCAGACTTTGTGTGTGGTGGGGAAACCCCCCTGTCCAGCCCCCACATCTGGTTCAGGAAAGATCTTCCTTTCCCCTGTCAAGGCTCCAAGAAGTCTGGGGCGACAAAAGACTGGTGTCAGGTTCCTTTGTGTGCTAGAGGCAAGACCCTTCGAAGTGCAAGGGGCAGGGAACAGTTCCACCCTCAGCCATACTGGCAGGATGGCCCACCCTGTCCACTCTAATTCCCTTTGTGTCACTGTCTGAGAGGAATACAGAAAGCCCAATAGCAGGGCCATTCACAGTCATGTGACCCAGGAAACTGGCAGAAGGCACGAATGGTTAGAACAAGAAAATGCCAACTAAAAGTGGCATTTTCAGAATTGTGACTTAAAATCCTACTTTACCATTAAAGAGGATTATGAATTACAATTCATTTGAGTCTAAACATAACATTTGCACCTGCTCTCAATCCAACACTAGCAGTTATTAAAGTAATAATGTAGTTCAGTGTTAATCTTTGGGATAGATAGACCTTACAGTAGTGAAAATTTGAATTTAGAAGACATATAAAACATATGTGGGTGGCATAATAAGTGCTGCTGGTCAACTAGTAGAATTTAATTTACAAGCCCTAGATAGATGTAATACCAATTGCTAGGGAATTATAAGTAAATTAAATGTGCCAATTAGGTGTGGTACAATTTTACCATCTTTGAGGAAGTGAACACAAGCACTTCAGAAATGGTTAGCAGTGGTAAGGTGTACAGAGTCCTAATGCCAATGTAAACAAATTCAGAAAAACAGGAGGAGTGAATGCAAAATGTTTGAGAGATATCAGTTCTAATACCACCACCTTCCATACGTAGTACATGTTTTAAAAATTGTCTGGGGATGAAGGCTGTTTGATTTGGAGTAGAGGAGATGATCCACCATTCTAGCTAATTTATTTGTCCACATTTTCATTCAAATTTTGTAGTCTGTATTTAGTAAAGTTTTCAGCTAATATGTTCCATGTTCATTCTATGCAGATTTTGCCATACCATTTTGAAAATACTGTTGAGATGGGGAATTAGGGTATCAAAGCATGTTGAAGCGTATGCAGAATGGAGGGAGGTTATGGCTACTTTAATTTTAATTTCTGATATTGAAAGGTGTATTTGCTCTTGTTCCTCTGGTGACAGACTGTCAATTTGTGGCACTGTTCTGAAATTCTACTTTCATTGGTGCTGGAGGAGCTATTTGTTTCACTGTATAATTCTTGATAAAATGTTGAATGACTATATCTACCCTCTATGAACAGGGTAGTGAGAGCTGCTAATTCTAATGACAACACCTCCAACATTTTAGGTTCGGCAAATATGAAGCCATTGAAGGAGCAGAATGTAATATTTATCAGATTAATTTTTAACATGAATATTAGCCACCTGCCTTGCTTACCATTTATTTTCTTTTAATGGTCCAGCCAATATGTGTTTGTAATATTACTGATATGCTCCAGCAGTCACATATATTGGTCATGTGGGTCTCTAGTAGTAATTTTATCTAGATTTGTCAAGCATTTGTATAGGATATTGTGTTTTTAGAAGGGTTCACACTATTCACATTTGTAGATACATTCTTGACCAATACTATTATCTTATTTAATCTTCTTTCACTGATCTTTCAATCTCTCCATCATAGTACCCTTTTTATATATTGCCCCTGATCCAGCGCGAGACTGGGAAATGGAGAACAACATATACCGATATCCTCCCTACGTCGCAGACCCGTCGTCTCACACACACTCATTCATACATGCATTCATTGGTGGGGCCCATAACACCAACTCACACTCGTCACCATTCACGAGTCTGCACACAGGAAGGATGAATGATTCAAGCACTGGACATGTGGGGGAACACTTTATAACCTATAGGGAGAGAAAATCAATCTACAAAATATACATCAATCTTTTCACCTATTGATCCCTATTCTCAAACATCACGGCACTCCACCCACCTGGTCGACGGACCAATTAGTTGGATTGGTTGATGGAGATTTAGAACCAGCTAAAACACATTTAGGAATCAGAATCCTTACTTTCTTAATGAAGCCACAAAACACATATTTTTCTTGTTAAACAATTTTGTTTATCTATAATTTCATAATGATTTATATATGCATTTGTCTTGTCAAAGTTTTAGAGTTTAGATCAATTTGAATAAGTCGCAGAACATCATATTTACCTAATTTAGCTATCTCTGCATAACCAAATTTTGTCGTAAATTCGACTAAGCAGGCCAAGACTCAAAGTCCAGAGTTCTCTGCTCAGCACGCTACAGTCCCAGATTTCAAAGGACCAGAAGACGTGCAAGCATCTATCATAGCCAGTAGATTTGGAAAGAGTTCGCAGTCATCAAATGATCGGGCAGCATCCGGACCATTTAGGAAAGAGTCACGACCCATACCTCTCCTTCGGACTTTCGTAGCTTTCGTACGTAGCTCCACACACTGAGAGACATCGAACACCGCCTTTAACCCACCCCTCATTTTTATAATAAAAAGCAGGTTAAGATGATACAAATTTTGGGCAAAGAATGGTGGTGATTGGCTGGTTGGGATCGTCCGATCACTATTCCTAGATTTTCAGTACAGTTTGAGGGGTGATGTCACTGGTTTGCCCAAGTGTTGGATTGTTCCGGTTTACTGTAAGGTTGATTGTTCTCTTTTATGGGCGAAAGTCCAATTTACCATTCTTGACCAGGGACACACTGTGTAAAGGTCGCCAAAAGGTCCAGGATACATGTTGGCGCATGCGCAATTGATTTCACGCCTCACGAGAAAGTGGCCACTTCTGCACGTGGTGACAGCGGCCATCTTGGATTAGGCCAAGATGTTAACTTAAGCAAAACAAATACAAAAGAATAATTAATACATAGAAATAGTAATTCTAATGTTAACCCCTTGCTAATCCCTTTATGTGCTTGTATTTATCTAGCGTATAGCAACATTTAAAGCAACTATATTCACCTTTTTCGATCCTCTCGAAGGTGAAACATCACAAAGCAACATATATCATGCAGTATTCTATTACCACATATATAATTGTTAATATGCGTATGGATATTATTTATAGCGGTTATTTAGCCATGCAAATAGCAAACCCCATGTATCCTTTTTATTAATAATGTTGATTTAGTGTACATGTAACACTCGTTTAATAATATAATTATTAATTGATTAATTAATTCGTATTTTCATGCAGGAATAAAGGAGGTATACAAAACTTTGCACTACCTGAACCATCACCCCTTCCATTCTTGCCCACATCCAGTATTTGACAGGTGCTGAGTCCTCCTATACCCACTACTTGAGGTGGGCAAAACTCGCAGAGTTACACTCTATGGAATTCCACAGACTTACATAAAAACTCTGTGAGATTCCATGGAGTTCTGCCAGCAGGTGCAAATTATGCATGTCACACTGCTCACACTGCAATTTAGCACTGGTAGCATCAGCAGAGCCAAAAGAATCAATGCAAACAGGAGCATGCCATGCACAAGAGCTGATTTTGCTGCCACTCGTGTGGAACGTCTACTCGAGTGGCAGCAAATCTACTTGAGAAGCAGCCCTCTGACTGCGAACGCTTGCAACCGCCGGCGTTAGAGGATTGCGCTGTGGGCACCAAATCTCACGTGCTGACAAGCTTGCATTAATCTGGAGCCTTGTGGGGAAAAAATTCTGTCAGACAGAATTGGCAAAATTTGGCAATTTTTGGTTACACTTCTAACACAGAGTAGCCAAATTCTGCCAATACCGCGGGTGGAATGAAACATTCTGCTCACCCCTACCCACTACCCCCTGCCTAGCTATGTTAATGTGGGATGTGTGTCTAAGCATTCCCTAGGAAAGTAAATATATACTTTAAGTAGTAAAACCCCCCTGCAACTACTTGATTTTGCTTTTCCCTTTTGTGCCCCTACCCCTTTGGTCCTCCATTTTCCTTTCAGAGTAAAGTACAAATGACGGAACTGTACCATATTTGGAAGAATGATAGATCTTGGTCCAGAAAGTGTGCTTTTTTGTGATTTGGTGTAAATCCTTTCAGTAGTTTATGGGAGATTAAGGTTCAAAATATCTGCATGTTTCACACTACAGAGGATCTGTTGAGCTGACAGATCTATTGATCTGATCTGATTGGCTGCCACCACATCAACAAAGATGTGGCAGCAACCATTTTAGGACTTAGAGATTCAATCCCGGCCCTGCAAAAAGTGTATACAAAATATAGTGGTCAGGGTAGGGATACTACGCCCCCCTAGGCCTGATGGGTTGTCTCAGAGGGACTCCTCCCGGCGCCAAAAACATTTATTTATTGGTGCTGCAGATCAGCAGAGGATCCATGGCAACCATAAAATAAAGGTGGGCTCCAGCCCTTTAATCACTTAAAACATACTGTTTTCAATTAACAAAACCACAGCACCAGTTATAGTTATCTCAAGTAAATATAGCTTGTGCCCTAAAGTAACTATAACTCATGCCACGCAATGCACAATGTTGTCATTCATGATTACATTTCAGAATTTGTGGTGATATTCTCAATGATGTCATAGAACATGTCACAAGTGATGTAATATGTGAGGTAATTAGCAGTGCATTGTGAGGGAACAAGTTATAGTTACTTTAGTGCCCAAGTAATAGTTAGTTGAGTTAACTATAACTGATGAATTTCAATTGTTTTGCAGGTTTAAAACAGTATGTTTTAACTTACATTTTCACATAACTATAATGCCCCTTTATCCTTTGTTATATTTTTAATATAATGTAAGATAATATTACAATTCCTAACTATAACTTCAATTGAATCTTTGTTTTTTGTCAGCGAATATACATATTGTGGTCTGAGCTGCACCGCGTGGTTTCAATTAAATGCTAATCTTTAAACTTCTGTTTTATAAGCTCCTAGATTGAATGATGGTTCTTTAGGTTGTAGGAGAATACTACTACTACTAATATTTCTGCTACTAATTCTCATAATAATAATAATAATAATAATAATAATAATAATAATGATGCAAAATGTGTTTAGTCCTTTAGTCCTGTGTGGTGGTTTCTCTTAATGTGCTGGCTTAGCACAATGAAGAATGGTAACATATTACTGACATACAATATCCCGAACCTTTGCCTTCCTTTGAGAGAATCATAAATGACAAATTGTTCATCATCTTAGGATGCATTCTAGGTGATAAAACTATCTTAGGAAAAAAAACACTAAATCTCCTAAACAATGAAAAGGGTTTATTGCTCTCAAGCGTGCTATTAAAAATTGAGCCATGCTGGGAACAGAGACGTGCCTAACGTGACATCATGCCTTTAGAAGGCAGTTTGCAAATGAGTAATACGGCTTATATTGTGCATAATAAAGGTCAACTTTTATTAAAAGTAAAAATGTGCTTAGCAGCAACGAAAATACATTATATTTATGTTTGTACGGTTAGGCTATATTCCAGGAGATCAGCATTGATGAAGAGACCCTATGGCTGACTGTTAAAACACTGCTATAATCTTTAATGTAAAAAATAAAAATCATATTCTGCAATGGAAATGCAAATCAGACAATGTGTGAACATGAACCTCACCTTGTCGATTTGTCACCGTTCCTAAATATTACAGTACCTGACTATGTTATTTCCATTCATACCACCCAAAAGAGCTCTAATCAGTTTTTAAGAAATTCTTTGATAGAATGCACATATGTTTCCAATATCTTTCAGAGCTCCCGAACCCAGTGTGGCGGAGAGCCCTAATAAAATTTCAGGTGGATTTGCACTCTTAGATGAAGGGAAGTGCCTGATAAATCAAGAGCACAATTGCGGCATTGGATTAATCATGAAAGCTTGCTTCCAGTGTGCACATTTTAATGGATTGTTTATATTTTGTTGGAATAAGGCACATTTGTGCACATTTTAATGAACAGTTCATTTAAGGCGTCAGTTTTTAAGGCCAATTTTAAATAAACATGGTGTAAAGATCTCATCTCATACATTTTTTTTATGCTATGCAATTCTTTTATGTAGAAAGCACAGTAGGTAGGTTTTTAGCATCTCTAAGTAACTTAAAAATGAGGAGATGTAGAAAGGTGAATGTGTAATAAAAAATGCTTAATTTAGTTTTAATCCGTTGTCATTGCTGTGGGGACTATGACATTTTTGTTTGCATTGCGATACATCTATGTGAAATTTTTAAGTATTAGAACACTGGAATGTTGGGAGCTCCATTGAAGACAATGGGGTGGTCCGGGATTCTACTGGCTAGTTAAAGCCCGAAGCTCCAACATTCCAATGTTTTCCGTTCAAAGGTGTTGCTGTGAACAAAGGCCTTACCCTCCACGGGCTCCATGAGGCATTTGTTTAATCTATTAGAACATTCCGCCCTCTAATGGCGAATGTTCCAATAGCCTTATAGCCCCCCCTAGCTGGGCTATACCGGCCTTCCGTTCAGGCCTTTAATGCTGGGGCAGGCCTTTAATGGCCGGTATAGTCCCCTACGGTGGGCGATAAGGCTATATTATGACATCTTCAATTCCGTTTTAAATGGTAAAAGTACAGGATATTTATTACACATCCTACTGTGTCAATTGGTTTAATAGACAATAGGCTAAATAAACTTTGATTATTTACTACTACTAATATACCACATTCGCGTGCATAGTCAATTGACATGACAATGAGTTTGACACATGCCAAACAGTTTCCATTCTCAGCTATGCTGTAGATAATGTAAAGAACATTATCATGTCACCCCTACCTCTAACGTCCCCTCTTTAGGTACAGCTTGACACTACAATAATACTGTATGTATTCCACGTCAGCACTGTCTTACAGTTGTCATTATATTTTCAGGTCTATGCTTAAGGCTTATATTATGTGGCAACAATGTTAAGATATAAGAAACTACCCCCTTCCTAATGAATTTGGAATCTTTACTACGTAAATAGTATGGGTCAGCTTGATCCCGTTAATATGATCAACATTTATTAACTCCAAGTTCCCTTTCTTGCCCTATTCTTTACTTCATAATATCAAGCCCTGCCCACTTGGGCCGGTATCTCTTTCCCAGGCTCCTCTTTTTTTTTACTTTCCTCTCTCTTGCTCTAGTCCCGCCCATTGCTAAGCCTGTAAAGGGTGTGCATGCCACTAATCCAGCTTTTGATTGTGAAGCAGACACCGAGGGGGCCTCATATGTTTTCTCATTCCCCAAGAAAGGATACACAGGCCTTAAAGTAGGCTGAGACATTCTTCCTGATAACAGCATTCAGCTCTTCCTCTATCTCAGCCAGAAGCATTGGTCAGATCTTTATCTGAGGGGATTGCCAAAGCATGGAAGATTACATCTTCTCATTTTGGTTCTCAGCTATCTATGATGACACAGATATGTGTATCTTCACTCTGTTGGATAGTCATTTTGTGTTCTTGTCCTGAGCATGGCATTGAGGAGATGGATCCTGTCAGTACAGCTGTACCATGAACAAGTACAGACAGAATGAAGACTATTATGAGCGGGTGTTTCTTCTATCCTCCATGCTTCAGTTGTCACCAGATGAGAAGCAGCCCAGTATGAGTGGAAAATGGTTTCAACAGTTTCACTGACAATCCGTTAAAAGTTACATGTGATCTCAGCAGTCCAGAATTTATTGGAGAGAGAATGGAAAGATCCAGAGCGTTCTTCAGGTCCTAAGTTTATATCTCAACGATATCTATTGCCAAAAGGGGAGCTGAATCTTCCACAGTCCTTAATAAGTTGTCTAATGTTCACAAATTTCACTCTCCGAACAGCAGTTCTTGATGATGATGTGGTTGTTTCAGATCTGGTAGATAGGAAAGGTAAAGCTGCAAGTAAGCTTCTGCTTATATAAACCTGACAATAAGAGTTGAAATATGGTTTACTACATTAAGTTTTAAATGTCATGCTACAAAAATTGCATAGCCAGAATATGAACCCACCAAAAAATCATGAAGGATACCATCGATGAATAAATATCTTCTTAAGAAAGCCTTATAAGAGGGCTCTGGAATAACTGCCTCCAGATTGAAGCTGTATCCTAACTCCTCATCTGCAAAATTTAAGAGAGTACCAGGCACTGAATTACAATATACACTTTATGATACAAAAAGTAGGACCCTTGGCAGTTATCAGTTGAAGATCCTCCTCTGTGGAAAGGTGAAATCCTGACATTTTGGGCTCTTCATGATCATGACCGCCAGTGACAACCAGCAATGCAATATTTTTATTATGTGCTACAGCAACGACAGCCAGTGGAGGTGACGAGTGTAAAGCACCAGCGATGCCGCCTGATTGGATATTTACGCTACAGCATCCCTGCTCTTCCTGATACAGTGATGACTATCTGCAATGCTCTCTCTGCTCCTTGCGGCCTTTTCCACCATGAACGAAACTCTTCACGTCAGACTTTGAAGAGGTAACTTTTTCAGCTGGACTAACCTGGTCCCTGTATTCAGACTGAGCTCAATAGTGGTTGGTCTGAACTTCTGACTTTCCCCCGGTCTAGAACGACCAGATGAGTGCTAGTGGTGTGTTGTGCTTAAGGTGTTATATTTACCTAAAAAATGTTTTCCAGTTCTACTGATTACATGTTTCTTGTTCTGGTATCATTTTATTTGTTAAAATGTACTCTATTTTTCTAAATTGATTTGGGAGTTTTCTTGTGTTGCACTTTCACTTTAATACTGTTTGTGTGCTGCATATAAACTTTACGCATTGCCTCTATGTTAAGCCTGACTGCTTTGTGAGAAGTTATCAGAGGATAGGCAGGGGTTAATTTAGTGACTTTTGTTGTTCTCCCTAACAAGGATTGTGGTTGTTTCCTAATTTGGGTTTCCACCCGCTTACACCAATAACCTCATTTCTTTCAGTAGTCTTATATGGATTCTCAACAAAATGTCTATCCTTTAAGGGTTTTTTCCATACCCATATCTATTGCACATTGCCTTAAAGAATTAGATTATTTTCTGTGCTGCTCTCCGTAATTGAGAATTTTTGAGGAACGCATAGCACTTGGTCTGGATTCCGAATTTGTCCCTTAGATTAAACCTGGTTTACATAAGACAACAGAAGATGTTTTTTATGTCCCTTTATCCTAACAATTCCATGTCCTCTGATATGCAGTTGCATTTACTTTATGAAGTCAGTGGAATTTTAAAATCACAGCTTATGGTGAAGTCGAATTTTAAGTTGCAGCTCTGAAAATGTCACTTTTAGAAAGTTGGCATTTTCTTATTTTAGACATTTGGTGATTGCTGCCTGTTTCTGATACACATCTGAGGAGGGTGTCAGGTGGGCTGTGTGTATTTCCCATAGAAAGCCACACATAATAGAAGGTTAGGTGTGACTTGATGGGCCATCCTGCCGGTATGGGTGGGAGGAGCTGGACCCAGCCTCACTTTCATCTGAACAGGCTGTGTTCTGTCCCCACACAAAGGGCTGCATACCCCTTATAGTGAGTCTGGAGGCAGAGCAGGAAGTGAGGACCGCTGTGCACTTCAAAGACCTGTCCTTAAGTCTCCCTCACTTCAAAGGCACAACTGTGTATAAGTACTGGACCTCTGACACCACTACTTCAGTACACTTCTGGAACTGTGGGTACTCTGCCAGGAAGAAGGGCTGCTGTGCTGCTGAAGGACTGCCAGTCTGCTGGAACTCTGATTTGCTGTATTCTGCTGCTGTGCTGCTGTGCTGCCTGCTGATACCTTGCCTGGGTGAGAAGAACCAGACCTTCATCACTTGAACCCAGAGTGACTCCCAGGGCTAGCTGGAAGGCCTCCTGATCTGAAGTCACAGTGACATAAAATACCTCCAACTCACTTGCTTCTGCACCTGGACTCTGCCATCTGTGAGTCTGCCCTGCCAAGTGGGGTCCCCCCAGTTCTGGACCATTAGAAGTGGGCCTCACATGCCTGCTTCAGCAAACCTCATTCATCCTCTGTCACACCTGCACATCACCGCTGTTGCATGGATGAGAACCGGCGCATCGCCGCTGTTGCATGGTTCTGAACTGGATCAGAACTTGCAAATCACCCCTGTTGCGTGGATTGGAACTGACCCAGCACATCTGTTCAGTGGACCAGAAACTGCGCATCGTCACTAATGCATGGATTGGCCCCAACACATAGTTTTCGGCACAATCTCTGCACAAGGTCTCCGCAACTCCATTGACGGCATCCTCGACGATGGCACCGAATCCCTGCAAAGCAGTTCTTTGCTCATCGGAGCCGACGCATTGCCGCTGCTGCACATATCAGAACCGGTGCATTGCCATCACTGTGTGGATCGACACTGACTCATCACTTCAGCTGCACCTCGGATCTTCGACATTGACGCCGCCAGGCTCAAGGTACTTTTGTTCAGTGGGCTGCACCGGGTTCCTGTCTCCAGCCCGTGCTCGACCGGAACTTTTGACTTTGTCCCGGTCCGACGCGACTAGATATCCCAAGTAAGCGCTGATTACTCCTATGCACCATTTTACAGTTTATTCTTTAAATATCCATATCTCAAGTTCTTCTTAATGGATTTTTGTCATTTTGGTCTTGCTTTATTTATAAAATTAAGAGCTATGTCCTAACCTAGTGTGGAATCTTTTTGTGTGGTGTTGTCACTATATTACTGTTTGAAGTGTTGCACAAATACTTTTCACATTCATCTAAGTTAAGCCTGACTGCTCTATGCCAAGGTATCAGAGGGTGAGTACAGGTTGATTTAGGGTTGCCTGCTTCTTACTCTGACTAGGATTGTGGTTTTTGCTTGACTAGGGCTCATAACCCATTGAACCTTCAGCTAATTTCGAACAAGATGCTGAGACAATTAATTTGTTTTGGGTCATCTCCAGCTTGGAGCACACACAACAGAGACACAAAGAGGTGTAAACAATATGCATGTATCTATCAATAACAATACTTACCAATGATTTAGGTGTACAGACAAAAGGTTGACCTAATCTAAAGGACCCTACATTCTCTGAACAACAGAGACTGCAGCCCACAAGAGTCCTTCTCTGGCTCCCGCCTTTATTCCTACATTGTGGTAAAGGCATTATGCACCTCAAACATTTACCTTATATCCTACAAAGTAACTCTGCCTCAAACCCTTCTCTGTTCTATCCCCCCACCCCCAGGCTTTTAGAATCATAGCAACCACCCCTTCCTCTATTGACACATTACTATATCACCCTAAAAGTATCCTTTCAAATCTCTGAAGATCCTATTTTCGCAACACACCTTTTCATAGATGCTACTTGATCTGTTCGTGGCACACCTGGCCTGGACCTATGTCCCAAAAACAAATGCACCTTAAATGATCCTAGGCAGGTTCTCTTCTTTGGTGCTTGGAACAGTATCTCCTAGCTTTTCTCCTTCTTCACTTATAATCTTATTAGCAGTTCTTTTCTCTGAGGGTGTTCCTACAGAACATTCCTTGTCTGTCATCTGGCTATTGTAGAACACCTCATGCTTGTAATATTGCCCGCATTTAAAATACTTGCATGGTATGTCTGGTGCTACGATACCTCATCTTCCTACCCTTGGCGTACATCCTATGCTTTTATCCAACCAATTTCAATCTTTGTCTTGGGTCTCTCTCTCGTTATCTCACATTCATGAAATGTCACTTCTTTAGCTCGCACTGATGGATATCTGAAATCAGAAGACCTGTGGTGTTAGGTTTGCTCTTTTTTATCAGTTGAGACTGTTACTTGCTTCTTGCCTCACCCAAACCAAGATCTGCCAGTTGTCTTCCCGCCTCTTCTTCTGATGCAGCAGGGAGTATTTGCATTGGCAGGTAGCTGCAGGTTTGGTGAAATGGCTTCAGAAAGCTCTGATGTGGACATATTTGGGACCCATTGAACACATGGCGCATTGTCTCCAGATTGTTGGGCATTATCTGAGCCATGGACTGGTACATCTATTGAAAAGCACAAATAACATAGGAAATAGAGATTCCTTAGGTCTTTCTAAACTGATTATAGAAGGTGGTAAAAAATATTTCTGACTCCTAAAATGGGTTTGGGACATTGTAAAAATATTTTTGGCGGCTGCAAGCTGAGACGTGGAGCATTGGCGATCCCAAAAATTATGTGTACATATAGCCCACTGTCCTCCTGTGATCATTGAGTATGGTAAATGTCTTCACTTTCTGCTTGTAGAAGTTTAAGCCTGGTTGAACTGACAGAATAAAGAAGCTGCTGTCAAGGGGTTGTAGCCCTACATATAATGATATCATAATGCTATGTACTTTACTACTGGAAGACAGTAATAAATGAGTACCTCCGTATAGTACTAATGTCTTTGTCTTTATTGAAATCTCAAAATTCCTTTGCGCTAAAGCGCAAACAATCCTAATTCTGTTTCTAATACCAGTTACTGCTGATTTCTATGTCTTTGAAATGATGTTGTAGATAAATGCAACACACAAGCCACACTCGCAACCATGAATTTTAAACAAAAACTTGGATGCAATTGATCCAGCGCGACTCCAATAATTGATCAGGGATCAATACTCAATATCATCATAATACAACGGCCCATACACATTCACCCAGAATCCCTGATGCACTGGGGTCAATTTATATATGCGTTCAATCCTTTTCTTTCATAGATTCTTTTGTGACATTTATAGATACATTTCTAATTTATACATCAACTTTCCTTCCACTTGGTCGATGGACCAATTAGTTGAATAGTTGATGGTAATGATAATACTAACTAACTAACTATTAAGTCGGCTAAATAATCACAGACTCTCGTAAGGTAAATAATATTTTATCTCAAATATAAGGTCAGTGATCAACTGCATATAATCGCAAAATACAAACAAATGAATCTCACAAAGGGAGATAAAACATATGCAACTTCAAATAAATACATACTCATCATATATGCAATGACTTTATGCAATGAAGGAGTGGATAGATTAAGAGCCAAAATTTCAGAAAAATCATATGTGAAACAAAACAAACCTATCGGAGGGGATAGATGAAGAGACAATAGTTTCATCTAAATAATAACATATCAAATATCTATGACGGAGTGGATAGGTGAAGAGACATAAGTTTCAGAAACAAAAATACATATGTAAGTAATTTTCATGAATGAGTCAGAATAGATACCGACCTATCGATCAGTGGAAAACCACACCCTTGGCCTAGGTGATGGTGGGGATTGCCTGAAATAGGATCAGGGAAGAAAGATAACAGGAACAGGACAGGTCAGGAACAGCTATGCCTCTCTGCAAACCGACAGAAAGCGACACATCTCCCCTCTTTCTCTCCTGCCAGCCTAAGGCTAAACCACACCCCTAAAGGCACCGCAATTATACCCTAAAACATGCATGTCCGTCCCACATTTGTTGCAACCTTTCACGTAACTCGCAAGTGGATTGGCGGGCTTGGGAGGTGGTGTTGTCACACCACTGTGACCTCACCTACAATTCAGTTATTTTATTGTTCTACATCCTTTCCCGGGGTTTGGTTCTTAGCTCATGCTCACGATTTTTACACATGATACATTTAAACAATCTTTATTCATAAATTTTAGCATCATCTGCGAAATGAGTATCCGGTCCCACGACTGGTCACATCACTTGGCAGTCAATCGTCACATTGGCCTTAAACTCGTGCATTTCTTGTGCGGTGCACAGCGCATCTGTCTTGCCTCTGACAGATCGGATTCACTCTTTTGATCACCCCTCCCTCTTTAGCCAACTTAAGAAAGATGGCACTTCAACCAGCTCACTATAGTAAAGGAAATATGAACATTTATTAATTATATGATAATTAAATCTTCACGGTTTACCACCTGCCTTTGTATTATTTCCCATTGGGGTTGCCTAGCATAAGCTTTGAGCAAAAGCGGCATTATTTATTATTTCAAAGCAAAAATGCAACATGCAAACTACTGATGCACATGCGGCCTAGTCATGCAATATTTCTCATTTCTTTCAAGGCACAAATGTTATTACTGTTTTTAACACTTTCATATGTTATTTCATGTTAATTCCTGTATGCGCAAAAGCAAATTCCCTTGTGTTTATGTAAGGTGTACGTTAGTTTCTTATTACTACTTACTGTTAGTACGTCTTATGGGGGTATCAATTCGAGCAGGTTTCTTTTTGCGAATCCTTGCTCCATCACCATGTGAGGTCAAGAGTTTCTCTCGCTCACTTCTCTTTCCTAAAATATATGCTTAAGCACAGCTACTTGTGACACAGTAAGAACACCACTCTGGTAACCATGCATGACACCAAAACACGTCATAATGCATACACTACAAACCCATAATCTTGGAACCGAGCACAACTCATAGATTGTTTGCTAACCACCCACCAAAGCTCTTAAGCACCTTGCCAGTAGCGTGAAACACAATTCAAATGTAGTACAATGAAGACAAACGTGAACACACACGCCGATTTTCACCGAATAGTCACTTTAAATCTTTATCCAGATATATTTGAATCCATACGCAACAATGCATGTCCTTGTGGTGTTCAAAAGTGTATTTCATTCAGATTTCTCCTAGAACTGGGTGGAAATGTTAAAATTACAATGATATCAAATTAGTGAATGCAGCTTATTTGAAGAAGATCACAATCATTTTATTCCTGGACCTTTTTTAAGATGCATTTTCATTTAATAACTACTTTGAGAGCATCCCACATTATAATTCATAATTTCATATTAAGCGTATTTTCAATTTGATAAATCATACTGTACCCTTTAATGGTATGAAGTGAAAAGGTGGCACTGCTCTGTCTCGGACAATAAGCGTTGTATTTTGAATAGGAACATTGGCGCCATTGTTCGAGCTGTTTCCCCTTCCTCGTGACAGCGGCGCGCACTCAAACTGTGGAGAATTATTTTGCTTCTGTTTCTTGTTATTACGGGTGCTTCGGATTTTCATCCTGGTCCTCACTCTGACCCCTTTGGTATCTGCAAAATCCTGAGAGAAATAAACAAGATTCGCTTCTGCTGTGATTTATGGGAGCAGCACTCGCATATTTTGTATTTGTCTTGGTTAACAGTACATCTGTGTTTAAAAATTGTTTGCATAGATCTGGAGAAAGTATGCTGCTGCTGGAAGGGTTCCATGGTTTAGTGCTTTTCCGCACTGCCAAAGCCATGGATTTCATCTGACAGCTTTCCTTAGATTCATCTTCTGATTCACTCATGTTAAGCTTTGATTTTCTTGGATGGAAATGTCATTCTTTAGTACTTAACAACAAAAGGTTTTAGGATAGTCAGGATGAGTGTGGGAATCTGATTTTCTGGGAGGGCTTTTCTTGTAAACACAGCTGTAGATTAGACCTCGGCCTGAAATATGGTTTAACTGCGATGCTCCAACATTGATAGCTGGTTCCCACAGGTACAGAAAATTAGGATTAGGGATCAGGTTATTTGTATTCTGAAATATATGTGCGGCAGACCTGGCGATTTACAGTCAGTTTTAATTGCACTTCATCTATTACAGTGCACGTGACATCGGTGAACAAGAGAAACTAGCAGAACCTCACACCCTACAAGAATCTCTGGGGCTTTTTTACACGCTCCCTGCGCCGCCAGTGTGTCACTTTTAACATCAGAAAAAGTGAGGTAGGTGCGGCGCAAGGGGCTTGCAAATAAGCCCCTCTGTTGCAACGTTTTTTAAAATGGGTGCTGTGGCATTTAACGGCTGCTATTGGGTTGTTTAGGGGCATATCAACAAGGGCTTTATCTCTGCTTTTTTGGCTTTAAAAGCCAAAAAAGCAGAGATAAAACTAGCACCCTATCAACAACAGGGTGCTAACATGCAAATTGGCATGTTAGCCACCTTTTACTCTACGCTTCCCCTTGCATCTCTAATGAGATGCAAAGGAGGCGTTCCAGAGTAAAATATTAGGAGAAATGTCGCTAACCGACATTTCTCCTATTATCAAGAATATCGCTAACCCTGTTAGAGACAAAAAAAGCAGCGCTAACCTCGGTTAACGCTGCTTTTTTACGTCTGGTATTTTTCTGACTTAGCCATGATATCCTATGGAAGGAGGATATCATGGCTAAGTTTGTCTGTCCCTATCAACAATCTAACGTGAGATTATCGCTGGGTTTTCAGCGATAATCTCACGTTAGCCACTTAGCGTGAGGATTTTTATCGCTATTGAGATAAGTGTTGCTAATAGCACGCTATCTCAGCGATAAAAATCCACGCTAGCCGGCGATAATTGTCCTAGCGCTAAGTGCGCTTAGCGATAATTATCGCCGGTTGTTGTTGATATGCCCCTTAGTTACTTATATCAGCACTAGGACACATCTATCGAAAATGTCGCACATAAGGAAACGAAAGTAATACATAGATGACATGGACCGGGAAGTGTGTAATTGAGACATGGGACCAAGATGCTGTTTGTGATGGAAAGAAAGAGAAAACAAGGCGATGTGTGGAGAAGTTACACGGCACAACAACACTTGTTCACAATTTTTTCTGGGATGCATCCCTTTTTGCTTTTATGGTGCAATGGCATAATATAAAGACATATCAGGGCAGTCTGAGCTCACAGAGTGAAGGACAAGCTTGAATTTCATGTGAATTCCACTGACAAGGACAGAGAATATTTAGAGAATAGAATGCAGATGTTGCACGTGGGGGGTTGGGCATTACAGGCTGGTTCTGCTTGGCAGAGTTCCGCGGGGCAGATGCGTATTTCTTGGTGTTTTTTGTTTTGTTCTGGTCAGTTCGGGGAAATGCTGTGAACTGACGTCTGATTCCCGTTTGTGATGTAAATTTATTTAAAGACCAACATTTTCTTCGATCAGTTTTAATGTTTAGTCTATCATATAAATAGTTAGCAACCTCAAGGCATCGACGAGAGATGAGTGTAGATTTCTACCTGTGACAAGAGAGCCCACCAATGTGGGAACATCCTTATTTCCAGGATGGGGTGCCCTAGTCCCTGGAACATAAACACACTGTCTAATTGCAAGGAGACCTTATTTTAATTGAATAAGAGTTACAGCTTTAAAAGCTTTAGATGAAGAATGATTTTTTTTAAATCTAATTTTCTTTATACATTTTTAATTGTTAAGGTTGGGGTTAGGGTCACTATTAGGGTTGCAGTAAGAGTAAAACGTTACATGATTTAGGGCCCGATTCCAATACGGTTAGGATATCTTCCCGAATCGGTTTGAAAATGGTTTCTGACCCACTCTGATCAGGAGAGTACCATTAACCGAGTTCGATACAAGACTGTGATACGTTAAATACGAGAGACGTTGAAAAGATTTACATACAATACATAAACGAATCAATATAGTGTCCAGAGAAAACATATTTATGTTGGAGCTACTTTGTTTGGGAGTATAGTCTGCTGGACATAGGATTAGAAGCACTTCTAAATATCGTTGATGTTTTGACCCAAAGTAGTTATGTGTTTGCAAAAAACATCAACACAGGTCTTCTTCAGGACTTGGGAGCAGAAAGAAAAGCATGTGATTAGGGTGAGGCAGCCTCAAAAGTTAGCATTCAGTTTAGACATTGAATGTCGGATAGGAGAGGTCCTTGTATTTAGAAAGGTCCTTGTATTTATAGAACGGAGACCATGGGTCCCCTGGGAATCTTCCGCAGTATATATTGGAGCCAACGACTAGACTCCCTTCGGAATATGGTTGAATAGCCAATATTTCAGAGATCCAAAACAGATTCTCAATGAGAGCGAGTGTAGGACGTCTCGCGAACCAGGGTTGAACAATTTCCCCATTTCCAATTTCAAACAAAAATAGGATGGTAAAGGCAAAACGTTTAAGGGGGAAGATCACCCTAAGACTAACAGGTCCAACATTTATTGTCATTGTCATCATACTCTTTAATAGTATTTAGTGGTTTGTTGTCATGCTGCAGGCTTCTTTTGTAGACGTACACTCCAATAGACTGTTGTCGTCCCACTTTAATTCTTTTTAGGTGGCATTTTGTTGTGCGTTTTAGTGACCTATATGTACTGTTTGGTAATTGGAAAAGTGTTTGTATTTCTGAACTGTTATTAGGTTTGGTTGATTGGTTCGAGACTAGTTTTAATTTTTTTGCATCATTTATGGTAAACACTGATTAGAGTTTTCTTTATTTATTGTAAATTAATTTGATTATGACGCCTGCTTAGGTGCAGGGTCACAATTGATGTGTTTTTGGCAATAATTACGTAATATAATGTCATGCAACTGCAGTCTTTCAATGGTTCATCCCCTTTTATATACAGGAACTAACTTGACAGTCGATTTCATTCAGATCCAAGCCCATATCAATTCCCAGAGATCCAATCCTCTTACCCTTAATCTTCAACATCTAAATAGAAACAATTAGCATTCTGCTGCCAGCACCGTCTCCTCCACTAAGGAGCATTGCCCCATTACATTTTGAGCAGAGGTTAAAGGGAAAAAAATGATAATAGCGCTATGTTATTATCATTTTATTTTCCTGATTTGCGGGCGGGGCTTGGCTGTGTCACAGCCAGCAAGGAGATGAGTGGTGGGCACGTTTGTGCACATGCCTGTTTGGCAGGCACCAGCCAAACATTCATGTTCACTTTGCATGTTCCCCACCAGTCTGAAATACACAGCCTGGTGGGGAACATGCACAGGCCCAGAATGCCTGTCTGAGCGTCGAACCACGACACTTAGACACATCAAAATGCTTGGGGAACCTGTTTGTGCTTCCTGCTTCAAGCAGGAACAGAAGAGGACAACACAAGGTGGCAGTCTGGCAGCAGGATAAGTAATATTTTTAAATGTATTTTTCTATCCACCCTGCCACTGCCCACCCGTGCTACTTGGTGGCAGCTGCCACTGTTTGCTGGCCAACAAGGATTTAATTTATGCATGGTGAAAATGAAGCTTAATTCATAAAAGGGTACTGAGGATAAGCAATCACTATAACCCTTCCTATTTGACCAGAAAATCAACTTTAAAGCCTTCTGAACAAGCCATACACCACAGTTACTCATAGGATGATACCCTAACATGCTTATAGGTCCTAACTTTCTCCCAATTGGAAAGAATTACAACATGCCAACTTCAAGCAACGTGCCAGCAAAAATGTGACTGCAACCTACCTAAAGACATCTTTGTTAAGATGTGGCAACAATGGAAACTGCTGTAATTGCACAACCATTTGAGCATTAATATACTTGCCTCACAGACATGTATGAAAATGTATAGACACTGTAAAAAAATGGGTTATTAGTTGTGTGGCCTGCACAAGTAATAGGCACACAACCTCTCCTTGCTGGGAACCAAGCACCCCATTGTAGCGTTTGACTCTCTCAAGGTATCAAAGCAGGTCAGCCCAAGGCCTACTCGTGGGAGGTGGTGTGGGGTAACAATCACCATTCGCTGGTACACAATGATAGCATTCAATATATGACTGTCCTTGAAAAAGGAAAAGTACATTTATTACATATACACACTACTATATACTACACATTAATTTACAAAAATATAAGTTAGGCAGGTGGGTAGCGCCATAGATGACATTGCATAATCACTTTGGCCCCCTAAATTGTCATACAAACATCTAAGTCTATTGACTTGATCAAAGATTCAAAATCAACAACCCTCTTGTTAAAAACTCCTTCATTTTGTGGGTAAATGCAATAATCCATAATAACCACAACCATGAAATGAACTTAATAATATTGATACAGCATACCCACCTTGATCAATGATTACTGCCAACATTATTATGTCAATACACCATTTTAAAATGAACAAACCATGTCTGTGTGTTCTTTATACTTTCAAACCATCAGAATACAATAAAAAAGCTCATAGAGAGCATCACTTTCTGATCACATAAAATATAGCCATAGATTCAGTCCCTAGAGGGAGCTGCATACTGTGTACCTTCCTTATATATCTTCAGGCCACATTAGATGCAACCATAAAATAATCCCATAGAGAGTGCTGCACTACCAGCAATAGAACACAAACTCCAGTCTTAGGAGCACATTGAAAATTCAATGAAAATCCTGAAGAGGAAATGGTTTTCTGGATCCTGTAAAGGTAGGGTCAGTACTTTTTCAAAATTCCTGGAGGGGAGCTGATGTACTCCTGCAGCCCCGCAAATGCTTCTTTTTGAAGTTGGTGGTCCCCCTGCCATACTGGGGCCACGCCAAGAGGAGGAAAACACATGCAAATAAGCCCTACAGGGCATTATAGGGTGTTCCAGCTAGGAGCAGTGAATATTATATGAGTGACTCACCCACTGTGCTGGGGAGAGCTGCTATCTTTCCCTTTGTGCATCGTTGTAGGTCAAGCCAAGGCAATGCATGCACTGTCTCTTCGAGACATGCTGTGTTCACTCTAGGGCTTACAGCCTGCCCATTACCTTTTTATTCATCCCTTCGATTGTCGTTCAAACATGCTTGCTTGCTAGTGGTTAATCCTTCCTCTTTGTCCCTCCTTTTTGTGTGTGGTTTCTAGGCCTGGGCTAAAAATCCGTTCCGCTCGCGGAAATTGTGATAATTTGACATTTTCGCGTTCCGCGGAGAGCGCGAAAATGTCAAAATTTCCGCAATCCGCATTTTACCGGAAATTTTTTGCTTGCTCATGCTGTAAAACAATACATTCTCGCGTGATTGCCTTACCTGAATCCCCGCGTTCGCCGACAAGTTTTCCCGATCCGGTCGCGTTCTCCACAAGATGTTGGATTGTTGATAGCCATTTGCGCTGTCTTGCGACAGTTCGCGCCTGCAGTAACGCCATTCGTCGCGCGATCACGTCTTTCTTCTCGCGATCATGCACCGCGAGACAAGTGAAAACAAGATGGCCGCGTCCGCAAGCAACCGCATGGGTAAGTTGGCGAGCCGCGACCACGCAGAGAATACCGCGAACAGGCGGGAAAAAAACTTCCACATCTTCGCGATATTTCCGCGTGTTTGCGGAGATTTTTTACATTTTCGCGATAATTTGCGAAAGTGAATTTCGCAAATTCCGCCCACCCCTAGTGGTTTCCTTCTACAGAGACCCGCCCAATTACTGTTGAATTTGTGCTTCTGTGTTTATGTGTTCATTTGGGGGACAATTTTTTTCTTTAATTCCTGCTGTGTCACCGCACATCTTCAGTGGTTAAGCTTTGGCACCCATCACATTTTAACTTTGCTCCATTTAAATACTGAGATGAAATGTCAGATGCTTCAGATGCTGTTTTTGAAATCACCTACTTAATATTCTCTGACTTCAAAGTGCGACGATTTCACCAAAACCCCTCCCGCTTCACTGCTTGTTGCTTTAGTGAGCCTCAGTCACCAGACCTTCAGCAGTCCAAGCTTGCAGCACAGTTACGGGCAAGGCTTGGGCAACTGCTGCCACATTTTCTCTGGCGCTTTTTTGTATAATGTGAACTTGAGCGACCCGAAGGTGATGGAGCACTTTACATAAGTGCTAATTACATTACACAATGTCAGATTCATTTTCAGGGGTATTTTTATAGAGCACAAACTCGACAGACCCAAAGGTATTAAAGATCTTTACAAAAGTGCCTGTTACGTTACAGATGTTCAGGTTATTTTTTTGTTTTTAAGTGCATAGAGATTAAGTGATGCTGAGACTGCCTCTGTTTATTTGTCATTTCCCCTCTACCTGACAAATGGGAGCAACATTCGTCACTCCCACCTCCTCCACGCCATACTCGCCCATTGCCTCTTGCTGTCATAGCCCTCCTCTAAGAGCTCTAATTTCAAAGCACATTCACGCCAGCTTCTAAGGGTCTGTGATGCGTTTTTTATTACGTAATGTGAACTCGACTGACCTTAGCACTAGTTACATTACGGAATGTCAGATTAATATTTGGGGGGCATTTTTATAGAGCATAAACTCAACTGGGTCAAAGGCATTGAAGCACTTTACAAAAGCGTCAGTTACATTACACAAGGTTAGGTTCATTTTTTTGTTTTCAGGTGCTCGAAGATTAAGTGATGCCGACGCTGTTTATTCAATATTTTCCCTCTACCTGGCAATTGGGAGCAGCATTCATACCTCCCACCTCCTCCCATGTCGCTGCATGCCTGCCCAACAGCCTCTTCCTGTTGTCCTCCTCCTTTCAGAACTCTAATTTCAAAGCACATTCACTGCAGCTCCCCAGGGACTGTGAAACATTTTTTATAATATAATGTGAACTCAAAAGACCCGAAAGTGTTGGAGCGCTTTACGTGAGTGCTAGTTACATTGCACAAAGTCAGATGAATTTTGGAGACATTTTTATAGAGCGAGAATGCGACAAATCCGTAGATATTGGATCACTGTACAAAAGCAGCAGCTACATTACACAAGGTCAGGATCATTTTTTTGTTTTTCGGTGCGGGGAGACTAAGTTATGCCAACGCCATCTCTAATTATTCATTATTTCCCCTCTACCAGACAAATGGGAGCTTTTTGTTATTTTTGCTATGTCCAGTGCCATACCCTGAGGGCTGGGACAGAGGACAGCGCAGGGTGCATGCTGGTAAACAGATGGTGCGAGCAGTGTTTTGAATGGAAAAGTCTGGAGAAGGGTGTTTGTTGAATAGAGGCCTCGGAAGGAGGGATGTGACTCTGCATGACCAGTGTGTTGTAATTGTATAGATCTTCAATCCCAGGTGGCACAGCACCCAGGTTAATATGCTGAATGCTAAACACGTATAAAGTCCAAAAAGCAAGATCTATTGGCAATGCCAATGTTTGCTTCTTTTTTGGGGATGTCCAGTCCCACACAGGCACCGTGCATACTCCCAATGTTGGGGGCAGCCCAAGAAGCCTACCCCTGGCTGCCCCATCAGCTTCTGTGTGGTAGACTCTCTTCCAGCGACAGTGGGAGTCAGCAGCTCTGTTCTCCCCTGCTGCTCCGTGGGGGTAGGATGTTGTTTTCATAGTGGTCGCCTGCTCCCCCAGACAAAGGCTCTGGAATTGGAGGATAGACTGTGATGGGGAAGCGCAGTGGCACTCCTCCTTCCTTGACCCCCATCAACCCTGGGGCAAAAAGCTAAAATAGGTAGAAGGCCCCACGCATGCCCTCTCCCAGGTAATACCTCACACGCCTAACATCAGTCCCTGGCCCACCCTGGGGGTATTTATGGGAAATGCGATTGAGCCCATGCGCTCTATTTGGTAAAAAAGTCTATGGTCACCAATCTTCAAAATGGTGCACCTTGGGCCATGTTGAGCTGATATAGACAATCCTGGGCTCTTTCACACCTGGTCGATAGTTCAAGCCACCAGGAGCAGTTTTAGCAGACCTCCAAAGCAATTTAATCTACTGGGGAGCTGGCTTTCCTGGCTCACAGCACCAGCCTTCCTCCTTGCCTTGTCGTTCAGGGCTTTCCCCCAACTGGTCCTTAGAGAGTGTAATGGGGGCTAGCCTAACTGGTGTGTGGGAAAACACACTTGTCCTGTGGTCAATTGGAGAAGAGGGCTTAGTCCTTCTAGGACATCAGGGGGTTCCTCATTCTAGTATTTTATGGCTTTTGCAGTCCCAGGATCCAGCAGCAAGAAGCACAAATCCACCAACCCAAGACATAAGTCTCCCCCTTTTACAAGAGTGTTCAGAGGGATGATGGTAGATTCCAGAAGCCAGGTGCCCCTTGCCAATTTTAGGGTGCCACGTCACCTCTCCACCTCTCCACCCCTGTCCCCAACCCTCCTACATAGCCTGCTGGGACACTTTAAGATGGTGTCATCCAGGAGTCACTAGTCACATCTGCTCCTTGGGACTCAGCGCAGCCTCACTCTGGCATCACTGCCAGTGCCTTTCACACCAACATTTCAAAGAGTAGACCCCGCCTGTGTTGGTGTTGACAAGACCTCGGCTCCTCAGGAGCAGTACCCCCAAAGCCCACCTTCCTGCAGCGCCAACTCTGTACATTTAGTACACCAGAGGATTGGAGTGGGTAGATGAAGGAAAGGGTGTTAGGGAGGGTACTGCAAGGAGGGACCAGCGGCTGATTGTAACAGAATGCAAAAAATGCACATAGATATGTCTCTATAGTTAAATAAGTGTTACACATGACACCTCTAACCTGAAATGAAAGCTGAAGACAGCTTTGGATTCCAATTATACTGGAGACTCTCAATAAATATGTTTTTCCATATGTACTAACATGAGCAAAACAGCTGTAGTATCTGAGCCCTATCAGTACTTTCAGGGTAGGCCCTCCAAATGCAATACTGCTTCACTATGAAATTGTTTAAATGTGTATTTTCAATATTTTGATTGCTACACAATAACAACATGAGGTGCACTCCAGATGTAAAGCAGCTTGACTATAGTATTAGTTCAAATGCAACTTTACAATACTTTGACCGGAACGCAATAACAAAGTGAGGCGCTCCAAAGGCAATACAGCTTGACCTTGTTTTCTGTTTCAATGCGCCTTCATAAATATCAAACGGATGAGAACATTTTCAGCACATGCTCTGAATTGGTAAACAGTTTATTCACTGGTGTGCAATGCAACTACGGCGATGGAAAACACTTGATCATGAAGGTATGATCTCTGCACGAATCTCAAGGAGTTTGGGGGCATATTATCAAGACAGGCGATAAAATTATCGCCGTTTTAGCGGCAGTTTACGGCGATAATGGGCTTGATAATATGCTCTATGGAATTCCAATTGAAGCTCAGATTAGATATCCTTCATATCTGACATGGGCTTCAATTGGAATTCCATAGAGCATATTATCAAGCCCATTATCGCCATTTTAGAGGCAGTTTTCTGCCCCTAAAGCGGCGATAATTTTATCGCCTGTCTTGATAATATGCCCCGTAGTTCTGAAACTTGGGACTAAACAACAAATATTAAAGAGAACAAACAAGTGATAGACACGCCTTACCATGAAGCAAAGTCCCTGAACTGCTTACGGTGTCAGCAGAAACTGGAACACTTTGCTGCAAGTGCCCGTTGCAGGGAGCAGCTGGTGTTTATCGAGAGGGAGCATCGCTTGGCAACTATGTCGTCAGCAAAGTGTGCGTTTGCTAGATGCGAAGCACACATGGCAAGTGCTAAAAATGTACAAAGGACACTGTGAGGCCAGCGTGAAACAAAAGGAATACATACTTAGAGTTAACAGTGTAGTGCTGTTTGAGCTGGCTTCAGGTGTTTAGTTTAGTTCTCTCTCGTCTGTTGCAGGCTGCTGAAATATACTCCCATCCAGAGCCATCTATCCCTCAAGGTCAATTCTGGTGCCATTGAGTCCAACAAGACAAGGTACTTTGAACCCATGTCAGTTAGTCAATGTCATTAATGCTGAGCCCTACCAATGCCTTTGTGCTACCAGTGGCGTACGTAGGAAGAGCAGTGTGATAGTTGGCTCCAGTTGTTTGGGCTTCCTCCTTTGTTCAATGGACCTGGGCAGCCCTAGTCCTGGTGTAATGTGACAGGTAATTAACAGATGCAGAGTTTTTATCCCCACCATTTCGTCCTCAGGAGGTCAGGGAAGCACTGTTAATTACTCCTTTTATGTGGGCGGCCTTAGTTCCTGCTGCAGGAGAGAAATGTAATTAACTTGGCACAGCAAGGTGACAAAAGGCCTGGGCTCTTATCAGCAGCAGAGCCTGAGAAATATGACAATTCTAGATGACCAATAAGTTGTGCAGATATCCTCTTGGAACTTGCAGTTTTGATTTTCTCATACCGGTTCCACCTCATTTTGATACGGCAGTGGACTGTGGAGGCTAAAGGGAAGCGAAACTGCACTATAAGGCTGTTTTACCCCTTTGTGAATTATAAAGTGTCACTAAAGGCAAAGAGTGCAAATCACATTGGCTTTCCATATGAGTATATCCAAACATTATAAGGCCTACCTCAGCCCAGCCAATATCTAATCCTGCAGAGTCCCTTCTGCACCAGGCTAAAGATGTGCAGTTACCGGGCTGCACACAACAGTAGCCTCACACACAGCCCTCACACATGTGCACAAGCGTGTCTGCACATGTTCACGTGTAACCAGCCAAATGCCCTCTACCCTTGCCTCGTCGCAGTGGCCTTTTCTTAAAAGACGAACACTTGCAGTAAACACACACAGGTCATTGGCCATGTGATTACCGTGGGTGAGACACCTGTAGTGAGATTCATGTACAATAAAAATTTCAAAACCAGGTGATCCAAAATGCACTAAAATATGGTCTTATTGAATCGGCGGAATTCAACTGTAACACACAATATACAATATTGTTATATAATAAATGCAAAGATTAAGCAACAAGTCCAGTGAAGAACAAAATACAAATAATCATAAAATTAGTGTTATTTTGAGACGCCCTGCTCATCCACTGATTGAATATGCCACACTACTCGATTATTATCGAATGAGCATTTCATTCAAATGTGGGAACAGCATCTTAAATAACTTTGCTCACCTGCCTCCATGGTCCTTAGGGCAACTATATCATTAAAGCGGGAATAACATTGAGCAGACTCCCCTTTACAACGAGCCGCCCTGTAAAGTCCTAGAAATGTTCTGACAAATGGAAGTCCATGTTTGCTTCGCCGGGAAAAAAATCCAAATGAAATCAGAGAACTACTGAGTCCTGGGAGAGATTTCTCTCAAAACCTACTATTGATTCAGGCTATGTGATGCTAATGTCTGAATGTATTAACTCCAGATCTCCAACTAATGCTCTTGTTTCTAATGAGTGCCTTATAAATTGAATGTGTGCTTGGAAAATGTCAGAGATTTGCTCACTGGGGAAATTCGGGTGTATGTTAGAGCAGCCTTTAGATCTTTTTCCCCGGCTTTATATTGCTTGCCAAATGTCATTAGGGCTGGTCCGGTTTTTTGTATCACCACCTTATTATTGTTGCTATTGTAAATCCGCTTTTCAATATTTACTCATCCGAACCCATACTCTCAGTAGAGATGGTGGGAACCTGTGTAAGGAAGCAGGCTCCATTATGATACTAATGTGTGTTTTAACCCTTCTCACATCTGATCACTTTAACTTTTCACATATGTAACCATAGTCTGCTCTATATTTTCCTGAATGCGATGAATATGAAACGTGCACACCTGTGCAGTGGTTCACAGTCAACCTCTGAACAAAAACAGGAGACTCTTTGCAAACCCCAAATCTACAACCGAACCCAAGCAAGGCTACTTCTATAAAAAGCGTTAATGTGTAATGAGGATAGCTTTGTCGCACGCAGTTTTAAACTTTTGTTGGACTGAAATTAGAATTAGTTGCAAGAACACAAGAAACGTTCAGTTTTCTGGAGAGTGTGTTTACTCTTAAACGCTGTTGAGTACATTTTGCAATATATATGCAAATTAAAAGCTATGCTATCAGAAACTCTAGATAAAGGGATAATAGTACACATACAGAGGTTGCATTATTGTAAGAACGTTGTTGTTGAGTGCATCCAATGGATATAGATAGATGGTGTTACAGGACTCACTGGATCCTTTGAAATCCATAGACAGAAAGGTGTAAAACCACTTCGTAAACGTGCACGTTATTTTTAATAGATCCCCATCCACTAATTCTTCTTAGTGAGAAATGTTTAGCCCAGGTTTCTCATCTCCTTTGTGTGGTGTGGTGCCGGAGGTAAAACTTTTTGTACATGTGGAATTATCCATTTGAGGAACCATAAGCATCCCTGCTAAAAATGCTCAAACCAGTCTGCTCCCTTCATCTCATAGCACAATCTCTCTCACGTCATCCATCCATTCTCTCTCTCGCCTGCTGTTCCCTCTCTCTTCTCTTTATGTGATCTTTTTCTCTCTACGTTCCCCCACCCTTACCCTCTTTCTCTCTCTTGAAACCTCCCCATGCCTGCCGCAGCTAACCTGCGGGAGATGGAGTGAGTGACAGAGGCACCAGGAGCAGCCCCGGCCTTTCACAAACCAGCCTCCTAGATCTCCAGACCATTGGGTACATTCCTGTGGAATAAAAGGCAATGCAGCCCCAGATCTATTGCTTTTTTAACCATGGTGTTTGCTTGTAAACAAGCAGATATATTCACAGGTCATAGTTCAGTGACACCTACTGGGTGTGCCTGGATTGCAAGGGAGCCATAGTGCAAGCAACAGAGCGGGGGCAGGAAATGAATAACAATATAGCATCCTTTACATTGCATACCAGTACATTATAAGGTATGCATTTATTTATTATTTTTTTAGGACGTCACTTTTTACTTTACATTAGTTTATTTCAGGAGTCATTACATTGCGGGCACCACGTCAGCGGTATCTTTAAATTATCATTATAGTAAATACAATATCAATTTCCATAGGGTTATTTAAACTGTACTTCAGCCCAAAAGGCTCAAAGGAAGCAAACCAAATTTGGTAGAAAGAAAGCATGCTTTTTGTGGTTTGGAGTAAATCTCTTCAGTAGTTTTGGGGTAATTGAGGTTCAGAATGTATGTATGTCTATATCGTTGGGTTTGCAGAACTCTCACAAGAGTCCAGCAGGCATACAAGTTGCGATCTGATTGGCAGAGGGGGCATTTTTTCCTGCTAGTGGTCTTACTCCAGTGGGAGCAAGAGGCTCCCACTAGAACCTTGGGAGCCTGCACTGTGATCGGCTGGCAGCAATATGAGGAGAAATGTTGTGGCCGCCATTCTGGACACGCCAACTCAGTCCCTGTGACCTAAATATTATTTAAAAAAACATAGCACAAAAGAGCACAAGGTGTTCTTTATTTATCTCACAGCAGCAACAAGCTCAATGCGGTCTGGCTACCATGTAGCCTTGGTCACAATCAACATTACACTGTGGAGCTTCACCCTTCTGTGTAGATATAGTTAGGTCAGAGTTTCCAAAGGAACAGCATTTTTTGTTTCTCTAATAATGTTTGAGCTGTTTCACACATCTTCACAAAACTCTACAAAAAAGGTTCATCTGCTTCAGCTCTTTCCCAAAATGTTCCCTTTTGATTCATTATGTGTAAGCCAACTAAAAAGGTAGGCCCTAAAACATTGATCGCCTATGTTAATTCCCTTCAGAAATTTTTGGAACCAATAAAGAAAAAATGGTTGAATTGATTTAATCCAAATTTGGCCAAAAGTTAGAACTTTACTCATAGAGTTTACTTTAAGTTATTTGGTGTAATTCGGGTTTGCCATTTTTGAGAAATGTGAATTTAAGGGATATAGAAAATAAGTATAAATAAATATATCTGGAGTACAGGTGTCCAGATATGTTCTGATTGGGCACTGTAAAGAGGACTCAATAATCCTAATTGGCTGGCTGCAACCTGAACACTATGTTGTTGCTGTCATTACAGTACTCAAGGACATGGTCTGTGTGTCCTGAAAATGAATTTCAAAAATATATTGAGGGACAGAGTGAGACCACCCTGACCCCAAGGGGCTTTAGAGGTGGGGACAACACCACTTTCTACTGGCTGTCCACAACATGGGCTGCAATTGTGGCAGCCATTACATAAATTGGTGTCATGGCCCCCATTGAAATGCATTGTAGTGAATGACAGGTTTTGAGGGTTAAAAACAGAACACATATAAAGAGTGATACAGATTTTAGTTGCAATATAAATCATTTGTTGGTAGTATCATATTAATTTTAGGAATTGTTGTGCGTTTTATGGTAATTCTACCCAGTAAAAAATGCTGACCTTCTGCTGGGATTTGATGAACCATGTTTGAGAGATAATTAATTCCACTCATGATTTCCTCATAGAAGTTATAGAAGGTCATAGGCACTGGGATGGTGGCGTTCAGAAGGTATAAACAAGTTTTCAGAATAACCATTGCACTAGCTTGTCCAGGAAAAAACAATTTTTGCCAATACTTGTTATATTTGTGGATGGTGGGAAGCTAAAATGGTTAGCCCAAGAAATCACATAATCAGTGAAGCAAATGCAACTGGGTCCACAAGCAAACCATATAGACCCATCGCAGGCTAATGTACTTAATCGAAAACAGGGCATTCTAGATGAGGTAGGAGAACTGCTGGCTTCAAGAAAAGTATACAAATCGAGAATGTGCACAGTGGAAAATAAAATAACCTTGAATTAAAAGCCAAAAGCTCTCAGCACTGTTGGGAGGTTGGTTATATGCCATGTAACAAGCTTAGCATTGAAGTCTCAAAGCCACTAAAGAGAAATATGCTTCCTAGATGCAAAAGCACTCTTATGGCCTTAGAAAAAGAATACGCCAGTTTGCCATCTGCCCTTTTTATAAGTAACTTCCCTGCTTCACTTAGAGATGGGGAAACTGCTGAGTTTCTGATAGGAAAATCTCATCTACCTTAGCACTCCATCCACCACAGGACTGCCTGCTGAAATCGATCAGAAGGCCAGCAAACAGCAGAGCAAGACCACAAGCATGTGTTTTTTCCTGTGATGCATTTAGATCCTTGCCGACAAAATACCAAATAGGTTGCCTAGGTGCTGAGAGAAATCTCCAAGCGTATCAGAAATACTTACATGTATATGTATATATATATATATTCACTGAAAAAACCATAGGTTTCACACATGTTATAGTTAGCGGAAATTTTACTGATAAAAATCCAATGAAATTGCCCCGTTATAGTTAGTGCTGGCAACTATAACTCACGCGACCGCAATCCTCTGCTGATGCTAATACTGTATTTAGACACTTATTTGCCCATGTCTTCTTCCATACATTTTTAGCTATACATATATTACAAATATTTTTTTTTCATAAAGACACATATGTCATCAGCAGAAGATTGCGGTCGCGTGAGTTATAGTTGCCAGCACTAACTATAACGGGGCAATTTCATTGGTTTTTTATCAGTAAAATTTCCGCTAACTATAACATGTGTGAAACCTATGGTTTTTTCAGTGAATTTGCAAGGTTTTTTAAATGCTAATTCCTAACTATAACGTGTGTGAAACCTATGGTTTTTTCAGTGAATTTGTACGGTTTTTTAAATGCTAAGTGACTTTACGCCATTCGTGGCGTGCGCGCCCACTTAACGCAGTTCGTTCCGTGCGCGCACGGTGCGCTTCGCGCACCGTGCGCGCACAGTGAGCACGCGGTGCGCTTCGCGCACCGCGCACCCACTTTACGCAGTTAGTGCCGTGCCCACGTTACGCTAGATGGGCCATGTACGCACGATGCGCTTCGCGCACCGTGCGCACATGGAGGACATATTATGCGCTTCCTTGTGATAGGTAATCTGTTGAAATTTTTTGGGAAATTTCTGTGCTCTGATCAGCCATGCACAAATGGTGGCCTTCGGCCACCATTTGCACAAGGGGTGGAGAAAGTGTGGATAGTGTTTTTTTTATTTTTATTTTTTTACCGTACGCTTACGGTAAGCGTACGGTAAGCGTACCCCGCGAAATTGCCGAAAAAAAAATAATGCCGTTTTTGCTCTTGGGGGATGTTTGGGGACTCCCTCAACATGACTATGTGAGAGGGAGTTGTCAAAACATCCCCGTAACATGTTTTTGGCCATCATGTTTGATACATAACACTCAGTGCGGTAGACAAAATGGCGGACGCCGCTTCCTGGTTTCTGCCGATTCGAATGTTTACTAAGATCTAAGAGCCAATCAGAATCGCGCTCGCGCACGCCACCGTACGCTTACCGTAAGCGTACGGTAAGCGTACCGTAAGCGGGCTCAGATATATATATTGATTTAAAGGCTATTTTCTCAGAATCTACTGAACAGATTTACACCAAACCTACAAAAGGCACTTCCTTGACCTAGGGACTACCTCTCTGCCAAATTTCTAGTAATTCTGTTCAGCCGTTCGGGCTGTAGCTCGTTCTAAAGGTCCTATGGAAAAATGCATGGGAAAAACGCGTTTTGGGACCCCCTTTTATCTCAGCCCCCGCTTGACGAATCCCCCCGAGACTTTCAGGGTAGGAGCGGAGCGTAGCGCCCCACCTATTTTGAGAAATTCGCGAGGATTCGTCGACCGGCGCCAAAGTTATTCAAAATAGAATGTTGAGGTTTTCCTATGGAAACGTGGTCCTAACTATAACTACCTACTGGCGACCGCCAGTAGGTAATAAATATATATATATACATATATATATATACGAAAACAGTTCAAACCCACCAAACCCACAGGAATGAGGTGGCACACTGTCCTTGTGCATTGCGGGCGCACGAGTTATAGTTAGCTCAACTAACTATAATGGGCGAATTTCTCTGGTTTTATATGAGTCAAATGTCCAGCTAACTATAACGTCCCTGAAACCTATGATTTTTCAGTGAATTTCTAAGGTTTTTTAAATGCTAATTTCTAACTATAACGTCTGTTAAACCTATGGTTTTCAGTGAATTTCGAAGGTATTTTAAATGTTAATTTCATATTTTAATATTTATAAAACCTATATTTTTTTATATTTTTTGTAATATTTTGGAACTCTATTATCCTTTTTTGTATTTTATAAATTATGTAATTTTTTTCATATCTTCAAAAAAAAGTACGTATATCTTTTTTAGTTGTTGTTGAGAAAACTGGACTCCCGTGCCGGTAGTGTACCAAGCTCCATCAGCACGCGAATCCTATCCGCCATATTGCTAAACTCGTAAAGGATGTGCATTTCGTATCCGACGGCTTCGTGGCACCGTGTCCCCCCTAACATCATATACGTATAAGGTCGCGCCAGCTGCTAGTTTGGTGTGCGACGGGTGCGTGGTACCAAGCCCTGTGTTACATCATAGACGTATGGTGTCGCGCCGGGTACGCCATTCCTTCTTTTTTTTATGTCTCAAAACTATATCTGAATAAGTTTAAAGTGTATATGAGAGCAAGAGATAATCCAAAATATTTTAAACATTTATAAATTTCTAACTGCAATAAACTTATATTATGGTAAATATATTTTCTCAAAATCGCGTCGGGTGCGGCCACCTTGCGCGCTCGGTGCGCGATTGCCATGTGACCTTAAAAAAAAGAATTTGATTATTTCATAACATTTCCCATTGTAACAGTTGGAGAACCCCACCCATTTTAGCCATTCTCTCTACAGCGTTTGATGAGAGACACCTCTTCTGCTTAGAGAGCTTTTTTGAAGTTTTTTGCTGTATACACATATCTTATACTACACACAACATGCAACGATCATCTTGATCAATATTCATGCTCTGTACAGTAGCCTTCCACGTGTGATGGCCATGCATCTGAAACATTACATCAAAAAACAAATGTGTGTTACACGATGCCCCTGGTGTGTGTGTGTGTGCGCATTATTGCGCTGCCTTTCGGCCTGGTTATTGGTGGCTCGAAGGGGTATCATCAGCCACGGGCAGAGTGTACATCCTAGATTACATGTGACAAACAGTAAAGAGTAATGTGTAGATTTGAGTTCTAGTATGCTCTGTTGTCAGGCTTTACCAGTATAGTAGTGTGTCATATGGGAGACTTTCAGATTCACGTTTCACATGCATTGCTTGACTGTAATGAGCGTTATCACTGTATATGACTTAGCCTCACTGCTGATCCTCCCTCCATCCGAGCACAATCACATGTGTGCGCTTCGCGATAGCAACATTTTCAATATTACCGAACACCATTGACATGCGTGTCTGCACATATACACAAACTTGACAACTACATGTGATGTTGTCCATTCAATCTTTTCGGACAGCCTCTCATTAGTGATAGTTGCCGCCCTCCCGGTACATGCTACATTAATGTAAATTGCGGATTGTGGGATGTCAAAACTGCAACAGGGACACACACATAAGTACACTTCCTGCCCAGGCAGGAACTGAACAACGTCCAGCTCCCAGGAATAATTATTCACACCCCTATGCTGGCCTGGTGTACGCAAGCCCAGCCCACTTTGCTTACATATAAATAGAATAACGACGACGCCACATGTCCCAGTTCTTTCACACTGCCTCAGGTGATATGGCCTCATCCACCTCGCATATCACAACGCGTAATAAAAAAAAGAGATCCATGAGGTGTACACCATCCTGGCAATCAAAACTAGATCTGAATTGTGAACCCTGCTGGCCGTCATGTTTGGACACACAACAATGACAGCAGGTGAGCAGTGGGGCCTGGGTGCACAGGGGCTGCAATTGAGCGCGGTGCGGCGGAAGGGGTGGGGTGCATCAGCCTGGGTGCGCAGGTGCGAACAAGCAATGTTGCCGTGCGTAATGATGTGATCTCTGACCTCATTCAGTCACATCTCTGTCTCATTTTAAGGACCTACTGGACTGGACTGTAGGCCTGAGCCAGCGGGCAGCGCTGCCCTACAGACACGTGGCGTTGGCTTTTGGGGCACGGTAGTGAGCTGATTACTAAGTGTACATGTACACAGGCTTGCGCCACTGCATTGCACGCACACATTATGCTTCTAGCATGCGCTCTGTTCCTTTGTATGTGAACGTTGGCATGACATATTATTATTTAAACTTGTGTATTCTCGTGCACTCCAACTCCTCTTTGAACCACGATTACCACTAACAGTTGGTAGATCGTACTTCAAGAAGGAAGGATGCACTCAACCGGTGTTCTCTATTAACCTTAAAATAAACCTTCATTTACCTCAAGACATTTCCAGCATTGTATTATTTCTCCCTTTTCGGACACTGGGTTAGTGGCACCAAAATCGGCGGAGCAGATGCTCAGACCGTGATGAGGCCCTGGGCATTCTGATGCTTTCCATCATGGTATCAAGACACCGTCCTCGACTGGAGACCTACTATGCCACCCTGAGTGAGGCACCCTGGAGTTGGAGCTCACACCGGCACATCGTTGGACACACGGGTTGTGGCATGTAAGCAGTGAAGCCTCGGTGCGCAGGAGCTGCAATTGAGCACAGTGCGGGGGAAGGGGCTGGGGTGCAGCAGCCTGGGTACACAGGTGCAGGCAAGCTATGTTGCCATAGATAAAAATGTAATCTCTGGCCTCATTCATATCTCTGTTTCATTTTAAAGACTTGCTGGACCGCACTCTTTCTCGCGGACCCCAGCATCCCAGACACACGGGTGATGGGAGGTGAACAATGAGGGCTGAGTGCAGTAGGCCGATGCTCTGTCTCCTCCTCCCTCTGTTCTTTTGACTCTCCCTCCCCTTCTCCCTTATACCCACTCGCTCTCTGTCCCATTCTCACTTTCTTCCTTTCATTCTGACTACCTTTCTTTTTCTCTTGGACATGGCACACATACTTATGTTTCTTTTTCTCTTGCAGGTTTTGTTTTACTGTTGTTTGTTCAAATAAAGTTGCGTTTCCATTTATTTGTGTTGTTTGATTAAAAGTTATCTTTTTTTACAAATAAATAAGTGAGTGTATGGGTCTTCTTTTTCTGACAACACTTGTCTGTAGTTTATTGTGAAAATCGGCAGTTGATAGGAGGTTATGAGGGAAAACATTTGTAATTTTGCGGTTCACCTATCAAATATAAACCAACAGACTATTACATAAATGAAGCCTAAGTAATTCTACAACTGCAAGGGCTCTATGAGTGTATCACTTTATAACACCATGAGTACTGCCCGTGTGATTACAGAACCAATAGGCCTAGGGCCAGTGAGGTTTCAGGGACTGGCGACGCCCACCCTGCATATTTAAGTAAAGTCCCGGAGGGTGGCGATATCCAGACTTGAGTTGGCCTCGAACCCCCCGAACAATTACTAAACAATACCCGGGGAGGTGGTGATCCCCTAGGCTGCGAAACGTCTCTGGGCCCTCTCGCGCCTAATTCACATGTGAGATTAAGATCCCCAGTGCTGCAGAGACTCCGCAATATAATAATAGGATTGGCCCCGGAACATTACTCACCAGGGGGCTCATTTAAATGAACGGGTGACACCCCGCTTCATTTTTTTTCTCCATTTTTACCATCCGGATCCGCTTTATTGAAGCGATACAAGATTTTCCTCCTTTCGCTTCAACGAGGCAAACAAGGATTTGCTATCACAGGGTGGATCCCGCCCTGTAATAGCACACATAAATGTCCCACGGATGCACACCCCGGGACATAGTATGAGCTGCGCCTGGGAGGTGCCTTGATGCATTGGTTACTGCATAACTCCAGAATTAGTATAAACTCATAATAACACTCGTTGCACACGTGTTCTACAGCAACCAGAGTGTAGTGAAGAGGTAGAGGAAGCCCAAAATCCAAAACTTGAAATCCTACCAGAGGTCGGATGACATAGTTCGATGAGCCGATGACCCTGGGATGAGTAGAAACAGCTTCACCAAGAAAACGGGTCTTCAGCACAACGCAAGGAAGCTCAAAATATTGGTGAGTGCTGCCTTCTTTTTACCTTCTCCCGCTCATCGCCAAATTTATGTAGTGAAGAGGAAGACAGCAGTGGATTAGAAAACTAGATTTATTGCAGGAAAAGAAGACAGCTTAAACAGCCACCAACAGGAGCAGACAGCAAGGCAACCGTCTTCTCCAGCACCGTGTACAAACTCCCCAAGATTCCCCTCATGACAGCCCTACATTCTAACATTCCATACTTACATTCTAGGAGCATTACATACTAACATTCTACTATGACTTACATTGGAATACTACACAGAGCACATGACTTTACAGCAATGAGCTCATGGTTTCATCCACGAGTCTTGAGACCGGTAGGGGTCAGTAGTTCACTTCCCACTCCCTGTATTGTATAAACGCAAACTAACACTACTTCCACAGGTATGTTACAGCGTCCAGAGCACATCACTTTACAGCAATAAGCTCACGGTTTAATCCCCGAGTCTTCAGACCAGTAGGGGTGAGTAGTTCGCTTCCCACTCCCTGTATAGTATAAATGCATACTAACACTACTTACACAGTTATACTACAGTGGCCAGTATGCTACAGCCCCCAGAGCCCATCACTTTAAGGCAATGAGCTCGGTTTGATCCCCGAGTCTTTACACCGGTAGGCGTGAGTAATTCGCTTCCCACTTCCGGTATAGTATAAACGCACGGTAGAGGTCAGTAGTATAAACGCCTACTAACACTACTTGCACAGGTATGCTACAAAGACCAGAGCACATCACTTTACAGCAATGAGCTCACGGTTTAGGCTCTCGGTTTCATACCCGAGTGTAGCAGCATCTCATCTCAGCACCATGTCACTCTGAGCAACACCGCACTTTCAGACCGGTAGGAGTGACTACTTCGCTTCGCACTCCCCGACAGAGGTTATAGTGCTCCTATCCTCCTGTTTCCTACTCTTTTCGCCCTTTTTTCCCATTACTCATTTCAACTGAATCACAAAATGGCTGCCAACACTTCCTACTTGCAACAGCTCGCAGCCAATAAGCAGCAAGCTTGTGCTCGTAACGCCTCAGCCAATCAGTTGGCAGAATTCCCAAATAGCGATATCTGCAATTTTCGATATTTCACCAAAACTACTGATTGGATTTACACCAAATAAACAAAAATGTGCTTTCTAGACCAAGACCATTCTCCCTGCTAAATTTGGGGTAATACCGTTCACACGTTCGACCTGTAGCCTTGTCTAAAGTTTCCTATGGAAATTGCACGGAGAAAACATGTTTTGGGACCCCCCTATTTTCTCGGCCTCCCCTTGATGAATCACAACCAAACTTTCAACATAGCAGCTGATATGAACAAATAATTAGTTTGGAACATTTCATGAAGATTCATCAAACGACGCCAAAGTTATAAGCAAAACATAAAATGCTCTTCCTATGGAAACTTGGTCCTAACTATAACTACCTACTGGGGACCGCCAGTAGGTAATATGTTTATATATATATATATATATATATATCAGTATATATACTTATATATTTATATATATATTTATTTATTTTGTTTGTTTCTAAAATAAGCCCCTATTTTGAGAGATTGTTTCTGAAAAGCAAAAAATGTGCCTTTGCAACTGCAATAAATGGCGAGGCGATGCTAAGTCACATTTCTGCTGGATTGTCAATGCTACATATTTTTTAGTCCTACCCTCAGAATATCCAATGTTAAAAGAAGAAAAGGTTCCCACAGAATATGCTTTTCTTCTGTCACCAATGGGGCTGTGACTAGCCTACTTCCCCCAATTGATTATAGGATATCAAATAATGGATCTATTTGCAGTATCCTATGCTAGAAAATAACATTTCAAGCAACATTTCAGTATGGAATTGCCATGAGGTTCCAATGAGATATCAACCTCTTCAAAAAGGGGTAATTAGAATTAATCACAAATGCACTTCCTGTCCTACCCATACATATCTTCCATTGAAGGGTCAATTGTCCTTGACTAGGTGCTCTATATATCCTCTCTTCTTCCTCGTGATGAACTGGAAGTTTCTGCTCCAGCCTTACACAAGTAACCATCATAGTCTCCAATCTAAAGGGGCGTCAAATTGTTGTAGTATCATCATACCAACTGTCTTGTCTCTTGTGATATTACTTTTCCAGTACACTGGCCACCTTGACCCACAGACCAACAGGCAGTGGATGAGAGCCAATCCATTCTCTCCAATAAAAAAGTAAAACAATAAAAACTCCACAAACATGAAAGACATAAATAACAAATTCAATAATACAAGCAATACCAATTTCAGGAAATGTGAATGCGCCCTGCAATCTCATTTAGCTCAGTACTATCTTAGATCCACCCTGCACCTGCACTCTCCATAATAACACCCATCTAATACCTGCAAAATCTAACGAAAATACTAATTTCTAATTATAATATGTTCAGTAAGCCCTACGCTCTCAGGAGGAGTGACACTTTCCTACTCCTGTGGATCCGACTGGCATGGCTGGTATGGAGAAATGTTTATGCAAGCACTAACACTAGCATAACCGGGGCCATTCTCTTAGTCACCTTATGTACCCACCTCCTTCCTCGCCAGCAGAACACAGAGAGTCTGCCTTCCCCCCTTCCGCTCCAAAGCCACCAAGATCATCTGCGGCGTACCCCAAGGCTCATCCCAATGCTGTTCAACATCTACATGGCACCACTCGCCCACGTCGCCCGACTGCCCGACCTCAACATCATCTCCTATGCCGACGACACCCAGCTGATCCTCTCCCTCACCAAAGACCCCCACACCACCAGAACCAACCTCCACAAAGGAATGAAGGCCGTCGCCGAATGAATGAGGAACAGCCGACTGAAGCTGAACTCAGACAAGACAGAGGTCCTCATCCTCAGATCCACCCCCTCAGCCTGGGATGACTCCTGGTGGCTGACCGCACTGTGAACAGCCCCAACATCCACCGACCACGCACGCAACCTAGGAGTCATCCTCGACTCCACCCTCTCCATGAGTAAGCAGGTCAACGCCGTCTCTTCCTCATGCTTCAACACCCTCCGCATGCTTTGCAGGATCTACAAGTGGATCCCCACCGAAATGAGAAGAACGGTCACCCAGGCCCTCATCAGCAGCAGATTGGACTACGGACACGGCCTCTATGCAGGAGCCTCGACCAAACTCCGGGGATGGCTGCAACGCATCCAGAACGCCTCTGCACGCCTGATCCTCGACATCCCTCACGGCACCCACATCACACCCCACCTGAGGGACCTGCACTGACACCCTGTCAACAAGAGGATAACCTTCAAGCTCCTCACCCACACACACAAGGCACTCCACAACACCGGACCAGCTTACCTCAACAGACGACTCAGCTTCTACACCCCCACCCGCCAGCTCCGCTCTGCCGACCTCACCCTCGCCACAGTCCCCCGCATCCGAAGAGCGACCTCCGGCAGCAGATCGTTCTCCCACCTCACTGCCAAGACCTGGAACAGCCTCCCTACCCACCCACAGCAGACCCAAGACCTGCTGACCTTCAGAAGTCTCCTCAAGACCTGACTTTTCGAGCAGTAGCAGCATCCCCCACCCCCTAGCGCCTTGAGACCCTCACGGGTAAGTAGTGCACTTTACAAATGTTATGATTGATTGATTGATAGAAAACCAGTGGGTTACATTCATGAAAGTTCTCACCAGCCTCACCAGGTGGGAATATCCTAGACTGTACAGACTTTATGGTACACTATCCCCCAGTTCTCCGAAATAGTGCACAATAAACATCTTTGCCAAATAGGCAGTCATGGTCCAGTTCAATAGAAACAACATGTAGCCTTTGAAGGTACTGTGAGGGGTTGTGTCCCGGAGGTGGGGCTACTTTACCTTGTTGTCCTCCCAACGAACTCTCTCGGCGTTGCGACAGCTGGAAGGAAAAAGGAAAAAGGAAAAAAGGCCACACAAACCCATGCCACAGTCACACATGCAGTAAATGGTGACTGTTTCTTTAAACAGGACAAAGGAGTCAGGAAGAGGAACAAATCAGACAGAGGCCGCTGGGAGAAAACAGAGCCTCAGAAACTGGAAGAGGAGATGAAGAAAGCTTCACCGACCGGGCTCCCGCAGAGTGGAGGAAGAGCCCGACTCTACGGGAGACCGCCAAGGAGGATCCATTTGGGTGAGGAAGAGGACAAATCTGGTCCGGAGGAGTGGTGGGTTACCCCGGAGGATGCTGGCCAGTTGCGGCATAGCTAGTGAGTACCGGTGCTAGAATTGTTGTTTGCACCAAGACGGGAGGAGGGCAGAGGGAGTGGGAGGCTACATGGAGCATGGGAGGTGTTGATGAAGGGTTGAGTGGTCTAGCCTGTGCTGTGTTCCTGTCTCAAAAGGAAAATCCCGAAAAGCACATGCATAAACACTACAAATCCCAGAAGCCACTGGGATAAAACCTATAAAAGGAAAGTGGATTCCATATAATTCCTTTAAAGGGCTAGGACAATTGTGAAACCCTTGTATTTTGATTTAGGACCTTCCTTAATCCCAGAACATGTCCGAATACAAATGGAAATCGCTGTGAACTCTCTCATACTGAAAGAGAGAAACCAATGGGAGAAACTATTGTTTATTAAAAATAAAGAGAACATTGACTGTTAGTCATGTATTGCAATATCTATCTGTTTCCCCCATGACACAGCCCCTTCCCTCACACACATCAAACAGAATGGTTAAGGAAAATGACTAATTTGGATCCGTGAATAGTAACTTACCTCTCATTTCTTTTGACCGAGAATCCGGGGAGAGTCTGTCTGTGACTGAAGACCTAGAGGAAGAAAAGAAGAAGACGAAAAGGGATCATTATCTTTTCAAAAAGATATTCTCAGACATACCTGTGTATGTTTAAATCACAAAGAAAACTGAATAAAGACACCATTGTGAAACAAATCAAGCCTCCTCACCTATACTTCCACCCAAGTCTCCTACAAAATTCAAAAAATGCAAACAAAGAATTGTTTCAACTACAGAACAAATCACATTTTCACTGCAACACAACCACAAAATACCCAGAACGCATCTCACCCCCATCAGTCCCTAACCTCCCTAATGTATTTACAGTCACAATTATACAAAACAAGAGCAATGCCATCCAATCAGAAAATACTCCCTCACTCACAACTTTTAGGTAATCCCTTCACAATGCACACCTTATGAGAGCCTCAAACCCTCACCAACCTCCCACAGATTCTGACTTCCCAAGCTATCCCTGTGTAAATTGTTATTGTGATTGGTTATCCATGATTGGCATATTTGCTTTACCAGTAGGTCCCTTGTAAAGTGCAATGAGGCGGGTAAATCAAATGCTACTAGTGGGCTTGCAGCACTGATTGTGCCACCCACATGAGTAGCCCTGAAAAGATGTCTCAGGCCTGCCACCGCAGTGCCTGTGCGCAGTTTGTTAACTGCCATGTCGACTTGGCATGTGCACCCACTTGCCAGGCCTTACCCTTTCATTTTCTTACAGATAGGACACCCCTATAGTAGGCCCAAGGTATTTATTTATGCAGCGCATGTGAAAGGTAGGACATGTACTGGTGTGTGTATTGTCCTGATAGTGAAATACTGCCAATTTCGTTTTTCACTATTGAAAGGCTATCTTGCCCAAAGGACCGAATGGGGAATGCTTTGTAACATTTTACAAGCATATCTTCCCATGGGAGTAAGATGGAAAATTGGAGTCTGGTATGCCTGAACTCTTTTAGTAAGGATGGTTTTTAAAATATTTGTTTGAAAAAAAACACTTATAGAAAGTGGCTATTTTCTTGTTCAACCTTTCTGTGTGCCTCTGACTGTTTGTGAATTGACTGTCTAGTTTCAGTGTGACAAAGACAGAGGATGTGCATTCCCTGTAGTTAGCCTCTGGGTGGGTTGAGGTGTTCCTGGCCCTTCCTGGATGACCCAGCCCTGAGCTGAATAGGCCTGATCTGCATTTGGAGTGGTGGGAGGAGTAGCACCTGTACCTGAATAGGGCTGTGCCTGCCTTCTACAATGCTGTCACCGTCCCCCTGTGGTGAGTCTGGAGCCAAGGCTCACACTGACAAAGGATGTTGTGGTACAGTTGCAGAGTGCCCCCAGAACTGGTTCGGACTGGGCTCAGAGACCCTTGCACAAAGAGATCAAAGACATTTTGGGGTATAAGTATCAGACCTAAAACCCCTGAACTTAAGACTATTGCTGGAATCAAGGGGAACCTTTGCTGCGGTGAAGAGCTGGAAGAAACCCAAGAGAAGTAAGAAATCCTGTTTCCGACGCCGTCGAAGCTGCCACTGTGACGCCACAACCTGCACCGAGGCCTGGGGAGCCACTTGTGAAGTGAGCGCCGCAGCGCCCGGCCTGCTCTGCAGCTCCGATGCCCTTTGATGCCCACCAAAGCCAGCAGTGATCAGCCGTGCCCGACACCAGTGCTTGCATCGACTCCGTCTTCGCCAACACCTGCATCTTGTTATCGCGGCACCGATAACCGCCGAGAGTGACTCGAGAAACTTGCTGAAGTCATCACTGAAGCCGACACTGGCCATCTTCAACGCCATGCATCGTCACCGGCATCATTTTCAAGGTACTGTTTGTTTGGGGGTCTGTGTGACTCAGCGCCTGACACCGCGATCCTTGCGGGCGGTGCCCTACTTTGCATTTCGTACTGTCCTGACGTCGTGATAGCCCCAGTTGGTGCTATTTGATTTCTACAAGTTTATTTTTGCAACATCCTTTTTAAAGACATTTTACTGAGTATCTGTATGTTGGATTTTTGTTGTTTTGGTGTTGTTTGGCTTAGATAAAGATACTTTATTTTTCTAAACTGGTGAGGTGTCCATTTGTGGTATTTTCACTGTGTTACTATGAGTGTTGGTACAAATAATTTACACATTGCCTTTGGGATAAGCCTGTCTGCTCGTGCCAAGTTACCAAGGGGATGAGCAGGGGTTATCTAAAGTGTGTATCCCCATTACCCTGACTAGAAGCAAGGGTCCCTATTTGAACAAAGGTACCTACCTCAGCCAACTAAAGACCCCCATTTATAACACCGCCCTAAACAACATATTTCCTACTAGACTTGGAATCCCCTGCAGAAACATACAACATAACCTTGCAAACATACTGTGTTACATGTCATGTTTATATTTGCCAGTGTCTTATGAATGACATTACGTTGGGATATTCAGTTTTGTAGATGGGCCATTTACCATTCCAAAATGGCCATCATTGTCACTGTGGTCAGGTGAGAGGCGGGCCTTTCAAGGTCATGTGTATGTTGACACACATCCGATTCTAACCTATCCACGGTCTTCCATTTTATAATGAGCGATGGCGCCCTGTACTAGTGTTCATAACCCGATTACGCTACAGTGCAGAGGGATACATATCAAGGTATGAGGTGCCCTCTATTTGGGAGATGCTTTACAACAGTGCCTTTTTTGCGTGTTTTATAGTGAACAACTTGCGATATAATTATACGTTAAAGGTCTCCCCCATTTGTATCTTGACACTCAGTGAACGATGTTGCTTACGGGTGCCAGCCCTTTGTGGGCTTTGTTGAAACAATATTTGTAACAAATATTGCACTTAAGGTCTTTTTGATGGCATTTGGTCACTCAGCGAATCCTTTGTGTGTCTTTCCTTCTATTTTCTCTTTCTTTTTCTCCCTTTCTCCTTTAAGCTTACTTTGGTGCTAATATTACCCATTGCATGTGGGTGATGCATTACGATGATGGTCATGCCCATGCTTCCTGTTTGAATCTATATGTGCTGATCACTTGTTTATGATTGCGAACGTAGTTTTTTTTTTGACCCAGGCAGACAATATGTTATAGTTTGTTTACCGATTTGGGAGGCATTTGTTATTGGTGATGCACATATGCTTTGGCATAATGGATGTTTGTTTGAAGTTTTGAGATTGTCATTCATGGACAATTGAGATACAGAAAGGACTGAGATGTGTGGATATAAAGGCACCTCCTTTCAAACTCTAAATACTAATATTACATTTGTACAACCCTCTTAGGTATTCGTCAGGGAGTTATCTCTCCTGGACTTTTCTATTTTTGACACGACCACAAAACATATGTGAAGTTGTAACAGTTGATGTAAGAAAGAGACCTAACCCATATATCCGAAACATCTGTGGAATGGATTCATAAGTATTCCCCTATTATATGGCGTGAAATCTATGAACGGCACACATATGAAGTAGGCCCAATTTATACTTTGGGGATGTGTATGTCCATCAAAATAGGCTAAATTCTATAAAATAGGATACTCATCCCTGTGATTGAGTAACTACTGGGACTGGTGGGTTATTTTGGTGTAATACACAGTTTAATTTATCCCTTTTACATGACAAGATAGACACCCAATTTGGAGTCTTAACTCTCTACCAATGTGGTCCTCAGGGCTGTTTTGAAATATATGAGTAGATAATAAATTATATGTTTATTATAGATATGGTTTTGTTTATGTCATATGTTTTCTTGTTTTTACAAATTGGAGTCTTGTTATGTTTCTGGATGTTATGTGTTACTGTGTAGGTCTACTTTATGTGTTAATATAAGTGTCATGTGTCAGTTACGTATTATTTTTGTGCAAATAATGTCTTGAAATGGTTTCGTTGAAAGTGCCTTATGGCTTTCTTTTGCTTTATTGTATGTTATTTTCAGCCCGATGAAGTTCAATTAGTAATTTGATTGAAACGCGTTGGTTGGATGGCTTGACTGGATGTTTTTGTATGGATATAAAAAGGAATAAAGTCATAATTTGAAAATTCAGATTGGACTCCTATTGATTGTAATTTTGTTCATGTTGTACCTTTCCATTTGTTGTCTTTCCAGCACCTGCACACTGTCAGCTGTGAGTCCTACCTCCGATTGCTGCAACCCCTGTCCTGGACCCTTGGAAGTGGGCCTGAAGGTGCTGTGCCAACCTAGATGTGGTCTTGTGGACATAACCGATGCAACGTAGTGCTTCTCTTCGTAGCTCTGCTTTGGAAACACCACTGCATGACACATCCCCAACACATGACTTCATATTTAAGCCCGCAGTGTCCTCAGAACCACCACGGCACAATGCATCCTACATGCAGGTCTTTGCATTGCAAACACCTCGTCAATGGCATCCTTGACAAAACGTGACGCATCTTCGATGCACGACTTTGCATCACTCGTCTCTCGTTGGCGGTGTCCTCGTCGATGACACAGGATCTCACATTGCAGCCTCACAACTCCTAGGAACCACTGTTGCGCAACGCATCCTTGACACATGATCTCGAAATGCTTTGCAACAAGGATTTAAGGTAATTCTTTCAGTGGGCCTAACCTGGTCCCTGTATCCAGCCTGCACTCCATCATGGTGGCCTGACCTGTGACTTTATCCAGGTCCTGCATGACCAGATTATGACAGTTGATGCTTTATGCTTCTAGGCACTGTTTTTACCTTAAACTTTGAACTGCATATCTCCGGAACTACTGATACGAACTTTGTCGTTTTGTTCTTAAATCATTTATTACATTTTACTCTATGTTTCTTAATTGGTGTGGAATTGTTCTTGTGTTGTGTTTTCACTTTATTACTCTTTCAATTGCTGTAAAAATACTTTACACATTGCCTCGAAGTTAAGTCTGATTGCTTGTGCCAAGCACAGGATAATTTGGGGTTTACTTACAGAAACTGTGGCTGCTGCTTGAGTAGGGTTTAACCTCCCTCAACCAGTAACCCAATTTCCAACAAAAGCAAAGTCAGGAGTGGGAAATATTAATGTTTTTCATAGTGAGCCAATCTCTAGAATGCTGTGAGATCTGGTTATCAGGTGGTGGAGGTTATAATTCCACAATAATGCAGCCCTCCTGCTCAAAGATTAGTCTTTTTTATTGTGCCATCTTTTCATTTTGGCTATTTATACTAATTACTCATTATTTGTGAATGCCTTTTCCTAAGCATGCTGGATCTTTAAATGTGTGGTGCATTTTACAATGAGACTTTAACATCACTGCTCAATTAGTGGAATGCAAAGAAATTCTTTCCTCAGTGAGATGGGGTGGGCCTTTATTCTGGCCTGATGGCTAAAATATGTTGCTTTATTTTGAACAAACCAAGGTTTACTAATTTGCTTTTTTAAAAATACAGATAACCCATTGCAGGTATCTGGTCTAGACATAAAAGGATCCCCAAGCAAGTCTTTCCTTTTTAAGGACAAAGACCACTTCCCTGCCAAGTGTTAGCTCATGAATTGTATTCTAGATTACCCACTCCATATAGGTAGATAATGTGTAGTATAAGAGTGCTTGCAGAATGGCTGCCAGCTGATCGTGCCGTAATCCATGCCCCCGTTTCACCTCTGGATGTCAGATTCATGCTGCAGCTGATGACGGAACAGACGCAGGATGCCGGCTGAGACGCTGCACAGAGAAGTCGCCACGGAGGATTCCTTGAATGGGAGCCGGTGAGGCTCGGGTGATTCCCGCGGTCCGCCCCGTAGAACTCCGCAGTTCCAAGTCAAGAGGATAAAGTGAGGGCACCTGTGTGGTTCTACGCAGGCTGGAGGTGTTAACCAGTGGGGAGCTGCTTTTTTTTCCTTCTGGGCCTCTCCTCGCTCTTTCCTGGCTGGAGCCAGTACAACGTTATTTGGTTGGGTGGAGACAGTTGAATGCCCGGTTTGCGAGCACTCTTAAAGATACTGCTGAGAGGACCGGGGAAGGCAAGACAAGCCCTGAAGGTTCTTTTTCCTTTTTTTATTCCTCTCACTAACTTTAAGTCACAGTTTATAACCATCATACAGCCTGTGGGAGCCTTGTCACCCGCGTCGGGCCTTCTGTTCCCAGAGAGGGCTGCTCCGGAATAGTACTGGAATAATGCTGTGGACATCGAGGGCATATTAAGAGATTTGATTTGTGCTGTATCATCTTTTCAGAGTTTGAACAACTTGTGACTTCTTGAGATTGGGGTTTTTTCGCTGGGCCATCAGGGACCACCAGGTTTCTCACCAAGGGAGTAAGTCCATGTGCTCTGCCTGCCTGCCTGTTGGTGCATGGGGCTCCGTGTACTACTTGGTTGAGGGTCGCTGGGGGAGTTGCATGTGCTAAAGCCCCCTTTTGTTTTTGTCTTTTTTTTCTCCCATGTTCTATTCATGGCTAATCTGTTACGGGAACAGCAGAAAATTTCCTTAGCAATTTCAATATGCGAAATCTCTCTAGAAGCACGGCTGCAGCCCATCCCAATTCCCCAGCTCTGGTTCCAGGGGTCAAAAAATGTGTTGGTCAAGCAGCAGCTCGGGCAAACAGCGCCGCAGCTCAGAGGAAAGATTTGGGACTGCTCCCAGAAAACTCTGAGATGGCTACTTCAGAGTCTTCCAAGCAAGACTATTCGGGGGGTGCCTCTGCAGATCTACACTCGGGCACCGGCCCCGTTCCTATGGTTTTACCTGAGGCAGGTCCCTCTACTTCACAAGATCCGGTTGATCCAAAGATAACGACTCTTGGGATTGATGTTGAGGCTGGGAAATCCAAGGATCTCAAAAAATATCCTTTATTTTTTAAAGCTAAGTCCGGACTAACATCGGTGGCAGAGTGCTTCATCATTAGCCAATCTGCCTCCTGACATTAGTAAGGATGGATATCTTCGTGATGGCAGTCACCCTCCTCCATAACCCCTGGTTCAACTTTCTCCTCCTCCTGGGTGGAGCCCATCTGGACTCTCTGTTCCCATAGACGATGGGCTGGCTGTACCAGATAAGATCGTATCCTTTGCCCCTTCGGTGTTGCAATCTGAACCCGTGCTGTAACTGATGCAGGAAAACTCCTCTCAGGACAATAGACCCTTCACTATGCAATGGGATGCCAAGAGTATCCTCAACTTGATTCTGGAGGCAATCAGAGAGCGTAAAACCTGTCAATGTGCAGAAATTTCTGCAATCCATGCCCGCCTCACTAAAATTGAAGAAAACATGGCTCAGGTCCTGGCACGTCTTCTTGAGGCGGAGACTTGGATCTTGCAATTGGAGGATCAAGTTTCAATCATGAATGATAAAGTTGCAACTTATCAGAGTTAAAAATCAGCAATGGAGTATAAACTGGAGGAAATTGGAGAATCAGTCCAATTGTCGTATCCTTGGTATTCTGGATGGCCTTGAGGGGCAGCAGACATTACAATGGGTCGACTCCTTCATTAAAAAAAATGTCCTCCTGGATTATAATGGAGATTTGACTCTTATGCGAGACCATCGGGTGCCTGCGCAACTTCCTCCCAATGCCATATTTCCGCGACAATCCTTGTTAACTTTGGGGGCTACAGGGTCAAGGAACAAATTCTAGCTCAGGCCAAAAAGCAGTGACAGTTCACCTCTTCGGAGGTTCCACTTTGTCGTATTTTCCCAGACATATCTGCCTCTCAGCCAAAAGGCGGAAAGAGTTCATTAAAATGTTACAGCTATTCAAAGAACAGGGGGTGCAGCCAATGATTGCCCAACAGAGCAACTTAAAAGTGCTCGTAAAAGGCAGATTCCATGTATTTTGCAATGTCCAAGAAGCGCAGGAATTATTGCAACAAATGTCTTCAAACAAGTCCTGATTGTTTCGATTTGGGCTTGTAAAATTGCAGATGTCACCAGTTTCTCATTTATCTCTTCTTCGGTCTCTCAGTCTGATGTTTAATCCTTTCAGACAATCTCTGGGGGCTGATACCGCTCTTTCTTCTTTTCTCCTGTTTTTTCCTTTTCTTTTCACTGAGGGAGGGGGGAAGCGGTAGGTAGGCCGGTAGCATTTGGCACAAAGTTATAGTGCCAGTTATGGGGAGTTGGGTTAGCCTGTTAGGTGTGAGCATGGACGGTGGACTGCGCCTTGTGGCTTTCAGGGGAGGGGGGTCACTGGGTGGAATGGGAAGCATGAGGGAAAAAAAGAAATCCATTTGTAAAAATTTGATTTATCGAATCACTATTCATTGAGTTGGACTCAGGCAAATACATTACTTATTCCAGAAGATGGACTTTAAATAGGCAATACCTATCAGAAGAAAGCTGGGTGCTTCTCGCTAAAACAGAGATAAAGGAGTTTCTTGTGTGAAATCACGGTACGGCACCTCCTCATATTGTCTGGGACTTGCTTAAGGCATACTTACACGGACTAGCCATTGGGAAAGATGGCGTAAACGTAAGAAAAGTGAAGAAAAAAAAGCAAAATCTAGAGCAGAAGGAGCAAAGGTGCTATGATATCTTTGTTAGCAGCCCCTCGGTCTTCAATCAACGGACACTTGACCAGGATAAATGGGATCTTAGCGGATAATATTATGTTAAATGTGAATCCTCTCATCATAACAATAGGCAAAAGGTATACGAAGAGAGTAATTAAACCGGGAGGTTCCTTGCATGGCAGGCCAGGGAGCAGGCAGCAAACAACCAGATTAGTACATTGAGATGCTCTATAACTGGTATCCGCTCTGAAGATCCAGTGGTCATAGGGGATATAATGTCACAACATTACAGGAATATCTGTGGCCAACAGTCTATTGATAGGGCATCCTTGGAGAAATTTCTCCAGAGATATGAAATCCCGGTACTCTCTGAGAGAAAACTAGAATGACGCGTCCTTTGTCTTAAGAAGAACTGGGGGGTGTTATTAGAAATCTTTCGAATGGCAAAGCCTGTGGCCCGGACAGTCTTCCGGCTGAGTTTTATTAAAACCTTTTTGAGCGCCATTCTTGAATATCATTTATTGACCGCAAATTCAATTTTAGAGGGCGGCCCAATACCACCTTCCTTCAGAAAAAGGAATATAGTCAGTTTTCTTAAAAAGGGAAAATATTGTGAAGACCCTAACTCATATTGCCCTATCTCGTAATTCTGATTTTAAAATCATTACTAAACTTTTAGCCAACCGATTCAATGAAATAGCCTCGCGCCTGATCCATTCCAATCAAAATGGTTTTATCGCAGGGAGAAAGCTCAGGACCAACACGCATTATCTGGCCAAAGCACTGGATTATTTTGAAATCCAGAAGACACCAACTCTGGTCCTTGTATTAGAAGCCAAGAAGGCATTTGACCTCGAGGTCTGGGAGACCTTATTTTGTATTCTTTCAAACTTCAGTATACCTCCCAAAATTACGGGGTTGATCCAGAAAATGTACCTAAATGCAGAAGCCAACAATATTATTAGTGCCTCTGAGGCAGGTCAAATTAGTGTCAAACGGGGGACTAGACAAGGTTGTCCATTGTCCCCCGTGTTATTTGCTTTTTCTATTGAGTCCTTGGCGATTGTCATCCGAAATAATGCAGATATTCATCCCCCTCTACCAACTATGGGGAAACTTAAATTATATGCTGACAATATCATGCTAATAGCAAAAGTGTTTGAGATTGTTTAGTAGTTTGAGTTGCTCGGCGGATATAAAATCGACAACAAAAACGGAAATAATCCAGTGTGGCTGCAAGCCTTATGTTTTACACGCTGATATCCTGCCCTGTCTAAATTCTAAACCAAAAAGATATCTGAGGGTTTATTTTTCATCACAAATCTCCGAACTGTATGACTTAAATTTTGCCCCGCCTCTATTGAAAGTACAAGACTTACTCCATCGATGGAACTCGCTTACACTAACCATCATGGGCATGGTCTCTCTGATCAAGATGTCCATTCTCCCGTTATTAAATTTTTTATTCTCTGCGATCACCTGTGTTTTAACAGCATCTTTCTTTGCTAAATTAGAGTCCATGTTTACATCCTTTCTTTGGGGTAAGAAAACCCCTCGAATTGCACTCAGCACTTTATATGAGGAGCTGGATAATGGCAGATTAGCTCTCCCCAATCTCAGAGATTATTATTTAGCATATTTTGCACAATATATGTCAAGGTTTAGGCTGGAACCACAAACAGGTCTATTTGTAAATTATTTTATGAAGTTAATATGTAAAGAGAACCAGAAACGCTGCCCTCAAACAATTTCAAAATTCCCTCAACTAGTGCACTCTAAGTATATGTTTTTTTTTTTACAAATGTCAGATTTTTCATAGAAGATATTCAATCCCCGTAATTAATTCCTCAACCCCGTTATTCGAACTCACTTCAGTATTTAGGATTAGAGATTCAACTGTAATCATACAAAAATGGGCTAAGGCCGGCTTTGGGAAAATCTCTGATTTCTTAAGGAACATTAGGTGGCTAAATATTGCTGAAATGTATGATGTAATCCTGAATTATTTCCTTCTCCTTGGGTCATATAACATTCTTATAAAGTTCCTGAGTAATCTCGATCAGGAACAGATTAAGAAACGTAAAAATCTGGTATATGCATTACTTGAAGAAATCATAGTTAAGAAACCCGGGGAGTGGCAACAGTGTTTAGCCTCTATTAAGGGTATAGATCTTGCGGAGAAAGCAATAACTAAATGGGAAAAACACGAGGATTTGGAAGTCACAGCGAGTATTTGGCCTGTATTAAATAAACTTAATTTCAGTACACTGAGGGGGGCTAATTGGAGCCAGATGCTATTCTTTAGCAAATGGCTTCTCTATAGAACCCCACAATTTCTATCTAAGGTCTACCCCAACCAATCAGGTCAGTGTTTTTTCTGTCTATATCATATTACAGCCAATTGGACACACATCATATCACAGTGCCCCTTGTTCCAGCAGTTCTGGAATGATATTTTTGTCATTAGGAAGATGAATGTTTAATCATAATAGATCCTAATAATCGGCTGAAAGTTTTTGGTTACGACCCTACTCTACATTTTCCCAAGAAGGTGGTTAAACTATTATATATCGCAATGGCAGTTGCTAGGTCACTCCTGCTTCAGAGATGGCGATCAGATTTTATACCAACAAAAGGCGAGTGGGTTCGTAAAATGAAGCAGGTTAAAAAAAAGTGAGCAACTCTATGCACTGCGAATTGGGGGGATCAAGAAGTTTGAGAATGTCTGGGTGGCCTATTTTGATGAAAGTTTCAAACAAGAGCTTATATTTTGGGAGATATTCTTATTATACAGGAATCTTATTTACGGTTGCATCTCTTGATATAATTGCACACCTTCTTGGACTTGATTGCACTATGGACACCTATCTATTAGTACGTTATTGCACTTTAGACACTTTAGTTTTTATTGTTAATTACTTGAAGCTGCTTTTATAGGATGCAATATGATGCAATATTATCTACGGCACACATGTTGATATCTCTGCATATTTTAATGTACATAAGGCATAATCGATTTTTTTAGCTCATTTTAACATAGGCAGTTGACTTTGTATTGGATCTTGAAATACTATCCGTAGTATTATTTAAGGGTACATTTATAAGATTGACTTGCATGTACATTTGAATGTATTATGGGAACGTTTGCTATAATTTCCTTAATGTCGATATGATACTGCATTTGGTCTCTACCAATATTTGGTTTTCCTAGGCCATCTTCGTTTCAGTACTGTATTAGATTTTGTTTGTGGTGTTGAATGGTTTTTTATTATTTGATATTTTGAATGAATTCTATGGATGAAAATACAAAACGTTCTTGATGGATTTCAATTAAAAATAAATGTGTAGTATAAGAGTGTACTCCGTTTTTAAATGTGCAAACTGTGCTGGGTGAAAGCTTGATAGTCAGATAAACAGAACATCTGTATGACCACGTGAACAAATAAGACAAAAATACAATGAGAAAGCAGCTTCAGGATAAAAATATTGTTCCCAGTAGGGTAACAAGTTGAGGTCCACGTGGTTCACTAATGCAATGATGTCATGCAGCTTTGAAAGTAGATGTTATCTGACAGCAACCACATCTGATTCTGTGCTGTGACAATGTAATCTGTGATCTTGATGAGGAAATATTAGTTGAAGTTAAGGGAGTTATTTTTGCCAGGTATGTTGACCTTGTGTTTCTTTAGAGAGGAGGGGTCTTTTAAACTGTTATAAGCCTGATGCAACAGAGGCGTGGCTTTACGCTGTAATGGGATGGCTGTTGCTGTGTGAGGCTCTCGTGTGAGTCAGGGGAAACGGTCAACTATGGAGAGCTCATGGTCACGTTTTGCTCTATGTCTGACTGTCTTTCGTTGAAACCCTCTCTACTGCCCCTGAAGGTATGTTCACAAGGTGACTACCTTGCATATTTCATTTTTTTTAATGGCTATGCAGTGGGTGTGCTGCAGGAGGATCTTGCTCATCATTTTGATTTTGCTTTCACCTCAGAGCTTTCCTAGGCCATCTTCGTTTCAGTACTGTATTAGATTTTGTTTGTGGTGTTGAATGGTTTTTTATTATTTGATATTTTGAATGAATTCTATGGATGAAAATATAAAACGTTCTTGATGGATTTCAATTAAAAATAAATGTGTAGTATAAGAGTGTACTCCGTTTTTAAATGTGCAAACTGTGCTGGGTGAAAGCTTGATAGTCAGATAAACAGAACATCTGTATGACCACGTGAACAAATGAGACAAAAATACAATGAGAAAGCAGCTTCAGGATAAAAATATTGTTCCCAGTAGGGTAACAAGTTGAGGTCCACGTGGTTCACTAATGCAATGATGTCATGCAGCTTTGAAAGTAGATGTTATCTGACAGCAACCACATCTGATTCTGTGCTGTGACAATGTAATCTGTGATCTTGATGAGGAAATATTAGTTGAAGTTAAGGGAGTTATTTTTGCCAGGTATGTTGACCTTGTGTTTCTTTATAGAGGAGGGGTCTTTTAAACTGTTATAAGCCTGATGCAACAGAGGCGTGGCTTTACGCTGTAATGGGATGGCTGTTGCTGTGTGAGGCTCTCGTGTGAGTCAGGGGAAACGGTCGACTATGGAGAGCTCATGGTCACGTTTTGCTCTATGTCTGACTGTCTTTCGTTGAAACCCTCTCTACTGCCCCTGAAGGTATGTTCACAAGGTGACTACCTTGCATATTTCATTTTTTTTAATGGCTACGCAGTGGGTGTGCTGCAGGAGGATCTTGCTCATCATTTTGATTTTGCTTTCACCTCAGAGCTTCTTCCTGATGCAGTGAACGTTCATCCTGGCACCCCCTTCTGCCATATTTGCTCTTCTAAAATGGTGCACTTCATGGGAAAGCTTTAAAATGGACTGCATTATCACAAGTGATATGCTCTATAGTTGCATGTGATAATGTTGGACAGGACATACTGCCATTTTCTACTTCCCTATCCTTATCAGTTTGTTGGATAGGTTAACACTTGTGACGGTATAAAATAAATTCCTGATCCTTACATAGTTCCGGATACTGGTCAAAATGTCCTTCCTGTACCTAATTTGATGCATCTATGCTGTGAACTCTCTAATGGGAAAGATCAGGAATTTTATATTGCGCGCTCTTTCTACGCCTTCTGTCAAGTCTATTGCTAGAGTTCATACTTCTAACTCGGTCACGATACTTGACAATAAGCAGGAGAATATAGGCACCAACTAAGATTTCACTGCGTCTTCTTCTAGTTCTGGGATTTCGCATCGTCTGTCATGAAAATATCTTCCAAAATACCTTCAACATCTATAATTAAAAGATCCAAAAAGGATCCCCCTTCTCCTACAAAAACTACTGATGCAATTTCAATGGGACTGCTTCTTGAAGAAATTTCAAATTAGGGCCCTTAAGCCCTACATGGAAGAAACTAATAAACAGTTTCAACTGTTGAAAAATGTTCTCATGTAGAGAACAGAATTTGTCAGATGGAACGAAGGGTAGAGATCCTTGAAGATTGTATAAATCTATCAACTCTTTACAATCTACTGTGAAAGACGTACAAAGACATGTGGAGGATTTAGAGAACCACAGTAGAAGAAATAACTTACCTAGCTATGGTTTGGTTCCAGGAGTGGATGGTTCGGATCCCATTTCTTTCTCCCAGTCTTTCCTTCCAAAGGTCTTAGCCCTTCCTGCTTTACTAGCTTTAAATATACAGTGGGCTCACATACTTGGTCATTCTTCTCGCTTAGCATCGTCTGCACAGAAACCTAGCGATATAATCATTTATTTCTTGTAATATCTGGATATACTTCAGGTCATCAAAGCGGCTAAAGGCAAAGGGTAAATTACATAGCCCAGATTCAATTAGCATTTTGTGCAATACTTTGCCAAATCCACATCAGACAGGATGAAGAAATGTTTAGATATGCGGCCAGCTCTTCGTTCACTCAGTGACAGATGGTCTTTTCCATCTGTGTCTGTTTAAGGTGACTTACAATATTAAGACTACTACTTATGAAGACCCTTCTCTTCTTCAAAAGTTCATTAATGGATGAAGAGGAATTTCAATGGAGACTACCACTTCTAATATCATGTGAGCTTTTTCAGTCTTATAGAATTATTCACTTGCTTTAAACTGTTTGCAGTTATTTTATTTGTTGGTTACATGCTGACAATATGTTTCCTTTTTTCTTTTAGGTCTGTTCCATGTGTCCAGAACATCTTAATGATATCTTATATGTGGTTTGGTCCTTCACCTCGTATTGCTTACTACGGATCCCCCGTGTGGCTTCACCATCCTCATCTATTTGTTTGTCATATAGATATGGTATTGTGGTAGTTTTCTGTTTTCAATGTATTATGTTTGTTCTTCTCCTTTCTTCTCCCTTTCTTTTCTCTCTCTTTGTTTCTATCTTTCCTTCTTACATATTTTCTAAATACTTATAGTTTACTTTCCAATATCCTTTCATATTGTTTATTCCTTGCTAATCTTTTTAAAGTTTTCATGAAAACTTTTGTAACTAATTTTATGGTGATCAACATGTTTTAGAACATTTATTATAATATAAATGGCTTTTTAAAAGTTGTTTCTTTGAATATTTAGCATTTGGGTTCTCCTATAAAGCACCAAAGAGTATTAACGCATCTTTCTAAGTTAAAAACTGACATTGTTTTATTGCAAGAAACTCAAGTACTTGAGTCAGACATATGTTAATCTTAAAAAGCAGTGGGTCAGTCATATTCTTTTCCTCTCCAGGTACTGTCAAACATAATGGAGTGCCAATATTATGTAATAAATGTTTAGATATTCAAGTTATTTCCAAAGAATTGAATTCTAATGGCATATGGATTGTTGCTTCAATTACTATCTATACAATACCTATTACAATTTTAAATATGTTTGCTCCAACACAGCTAGATAGATCATTTTTGCCCATCATTCTATATAAATGTATTTCACTTGCTCGTGATTATTTAATTTTGGTGCTGATTGTAACATGGTTCTTGACCCCTTTATTTTCAGACATTCCAATTAAAAATTTGCTCCATCATACATGCATTCACAGTTCACTTCTGCCATAAAACAAATATCTTTAACTGATACCTGGAGAATGTGCAATCCGACCCAACAGGAATATAACTTTTTTCCTCCGGTTCACTCTTCTCAATCTAGGATTGATTATTTATTTGTTTCACAGCCTTTAGTACAGCACATTATACAATCAGAGATTGGCTCCATAGTAATTTCTGATCATGCTCCAGTTACCTTGTATTTGACCCTTATTCCACATATCCCTGAGAGTAGGAGATGGCGGTTGAATAACACTCTTCTTCTTGACACTAATTTCACTCAAGGTTTGGAAGAGTTTGCAACAAATGTATTTGCTGCTAGAGGGTTTTGGATTCTTTCAAGGCTGTGTCTAGAGACTTCATTATTTCTTTTGTTACCCAGAAGAGGAACTCATCTTCGAACAAATTACTTCAATTTATGAATCATATAAAACAATTCGAACATAAATATTATCTATAAAATAAATCAGGAAAATCACTTGTTAACAATTTTAAAATTAAAATGGAATGTATTAAAATAGATTTTTATTCTGCTTCATCTAATACCCTTATTCATAAAAATGAGGATATTTTAACTCAATTTACTAATTATTTTAGTACTCCATATTCTCTCAAATCCAAAGCTTCCCAAGAGGATATCCTACAATATTCAGTTTCCATGAAACCACCTCATTCTACAGATATTGATTTCTCTTCCCCAGATAAGGATATTTCCATTGAAGATACATTTTTTTTGCCATGCAGTCATTTAAAAAAGGGAAAGCTCCTGGTCCGTATGGTTTTACCATAAAATCATTTCATATAATCAACATCTGTTGGAGTCTCATTTCAAGATGCCCTAACTTGCCTTTCTGCCTTATCTCCAAAGAAAACAAAGATCTTAAAATGTGTAAAAATTATAGGCATATTTCCCTTGTTAATTTAGATTGTAAAATGTTGGCTAAAATTATTGTCCTTCTTCTTGATTCCTTAACCCCCCAGTTAATAGCTAGGGAAAAATATGGTTTTCATTAAAGGAAGCAAAAACCAAAGGAAATGATGGACGGAGTGTTGAACATTGCAAGCACTCACCCCCAGTCAACTGATCTGGGTTTAATCCATCACTGTTCTTTAGCCCACTCTGCCACCCCAGTTCGGACATGGCCATATGAAAATCAGTCTGACCCTGTGCCTCATGGGAACAGTCCAGCCCGAACTGCCAAGCCATGTCTTCCCTGGACCGGAAACAAGCTTCCTAGGACCGGTTCTGGCATTTCAGCCGTCTTCAGCCAGGCTTGCTTGAATCCAGTGGCAAAGTGAGCAAGGGACTCACGTCTGAGCATACCCTGCCAATTTATGGCGAACAAAGCAAAAACCAAAGGAAATGATGGACTGAGTGTTGAACATTGCAAGCACTCACCCCAGTCAACTGATCTGGGTTTAATCCATCACTGTTCTTTAGCCCACTCTGCCACCCCAGTTCGGACATGGCCATATGCAAATCAGTCTGACCCTGTGCCTCATGGGAACAGTCCAGCCCGAACTGCCAAGACATGTCTTCCCTGGACCGGAAACAAGCTTCCTAGGACCGGTTTCTGGCATTTCAGCCGTCTTCAGCCAGGCTTGCTTGAATCCAGTGGCAAAGTGAGCAAGGGACTCACGTCTGAGCATACCCTGCCAATTTATGGCGAACAAAGCAAAAACCAAAGGAAATGATGGACGGAGTGTTGAACATTGCAAGCACTCACCCCCAGTCAACTGATCTGGGTTTAATCCATCACTGTTCTTTAGCCCACTCTGCCACCCCAGTTCGGACATGGCCATATGCAAATCAGTCTGACCCTGTGCCTCATGGGAACAGTCCAGCCCGAACTGCCAAGCCATGTCTTCCCTGGACCGGAAACAAGCTTCCTAGGACCGGTTTCTGGCATTTCAGCCGTCTTCAGCCAGGCTTGCTTGAATCCAGTGGCAAAGTGAGCAAGGGACTCACGTCTGAGCCCTCTTTTTAGGGAGAGGCCAAACAAACTAAAGGGGATGAAGAAAAGGAGTCACATGGACAGATCAAGAATGACAAGTTCTAACTAGGAGCATGTCAGGCATGTCGAATGACAAAGCGGGGACAAGTTTGATTCACTCGTAATCAACTTGACAGATGTCACTCTCACAGAGGTACAAGAGAATACCGACACCCACACTGGATGACTTCAAATTACAGTGCGAAGTCGCAGAATTTTGTAGGAAACTGAAACCGAAAGCCTTCTTCAATGGAAAAGAAACTAACAACATTGAGGGTGACACATCGCTACGTCCCAGATCCATCTTTTGCCCATTGAACCATCAAATTCCAATCGAAATTCAAGCTTTTGAGCAAGCTGTAATGAAGGAAGTCAGAGAAGTTAAGAAATCAACCCAAAAAAATTCATGAATATAACAGGAGCGGAAAAACAAGCTTTGGAAGAACTAAGACAAAACCAAGACATCATAATCAAACCGGCTGATAAAGGCGGTGGGATCGTTCTTCTGAGCAAAGAAGGCTATAATCAACAGTGCCTTGATCTACTTTCCGATGACAAATTTTACAGAATCATCCTAAGAGATCCCACCCCCAGACTACAACAAACTATCAGAATCATGGTGGAGGAGGCAGAAACTAACAGATGGATATCAAGGAATGAGGCTGACTTCTTAAGAACCAACTCACCTAAAGTACCGTACTTTTACTCCCTCCTAAAAATACACAAAGAGAGAAGACCCCCACCAGGCCTCCCTGTTGTATCAGGTCTAGGGTCGGTCCTAGAGCCACTCTCACAATTTGCTGACCAAGACTTAAGACCATTGGTACAAAAGACACCGACCAACTTGAAGGTCATCCGTGACCTACTGAACCACCTCAAAGAAGAGACCTTCTCCACCGATACCATGCTTCTAGTCGGATTTGATGTAGAGAGCTTGTACACAAGCTTGCCACAACTAAAAACAATGGAAACTCTGGAGGAGATACTCTATGAACAGAATTGGTCACATCAAACACCGAGACACTTCATCCTACAATGCTGCAACATCACCCTTTCTGAAAATTACTTCGAGTACGAAGGTACAATGTACCAACAATGCCATGGTACTTCCATGGGAAGCACATTTGCTCCAAGTGTGGCAGGACTTTACGTAAGTAATTTTGAAAAAATGTATATACACAACGCAGTAAACCCATACCTGTCAAAAATCCGAATCTGGAAGCAATACATAGACGATATCATGGTGATCTGGGAAGGTGACCAATCCAGTCTATGCCGCTTTCATGAATGGATGAACGAACAAGATCACTGTCTGAGATTTACCTATACAGCAAACTGCAGACAATTGGATTTCCTTGACGTCACAATCTATGTTGAAGAAAACACCATCAGGACAAGGACATTCTTTAAACCGACTGTGAAAAGCAGCTTACTTTCATATAATAGCTTTCATCCTCGCCCCCTCAGAGAGAACCTACCATACAGCCAGTTCTTGCGCCTGAAAAGAAACTGTAGTGAAGTGACAGAATATAAGACACAAGGCAAAGAACTGAGCTCTAAGCTGTTAAGAAGAGTTTACCCAGCTAAGACAGTGTCAAAATGCCAGAAGAGGGCAAGGAATCAACCACGAGAAAGCTTACTAGAATCTGCACAAAAAAGTCGTGACCAAGACACACTCACATGCGTTACTACCTACAGCATCGCGAGTAATGCATTAAAAACGATAATTAACAAAAACTGGCTCATACTAACTTCAGGAACATTGAAGTGGCCAAAACCAAGGTTTTCTAACAAAAGAACAAGGAATATCAAAGACATATTGGTACATACACGACCCTTGGCACTCCAACAAAACAGAATAACTAACACATTGTGGAACATGCAACCAGTTACAGGCCACTATCCCTGTGGACAATGCTCAGTATGTAATTTGACAACCCTGACAAAGACCATACAATTAACACCAGAACTGAAATGGACGATGAGACAACATACCAATTGCAACACGTCACATGTTGTCTGTAAGATCACATGTCCCTGCAGCCTCAGATATATAGGAATGACATGCCGTAAGGTTAAGCAGAGGATCTGTGAACATAGAAGTAATGTTAAGTGCAAACGTGAGACAACAAAAATGAGCAGGCACTATATCGAACATAAGCACTCCATTGACGACCTCAACTGGGTCATCTTCGAAACATTGACAGGGACGACCCAAAACGCTGAAAAAATCCTTTTTGAAAGAGAACAAAGATGGGTGCACCGTCTCAAGACAGACACTATGGGCCTCAACGATAACATCCCTTGGCTTATTATCGAATGACCTACAGACTTTTTTATAGTCCATCTACATACTTGTTTCATAGTCCATCCATCCTGACAAGAACATAACTTCTGAGCAATGCCATAGAACTAATGCTCTCTGTTAGGCATCAGTCACTCAACCACTCTTGTTGAGATAAACATCCCCTAATGCCTCCTGATGAGAAGCTTCCTCTAAACTCTAAAAGCCTTCATTGAAAGTTTTTTGTAAGTTTTTTCAGTAGTTCCATCTATCACTATTAGGGTGAAATTCAATCCACCAATTGAATAGAAATAGATATTTTTTCACAACGACCTCTATACAGTTTAATCTTTCATGTGTCTACTAAATGCACCCGCCTCTAACTATTCCTGTCATTGTGCCACATTTTTCGGGGTCGTTAGAACGTTGGAAACTACTCAATAGACCCAATTGAGTCTTTTTTCCATTTTCATGGTGCATGACGAAATATATTGACTTAGTACGGGATCCCATGCTATCTGGGATCCTGAGAACAGCGCCAGCACAAGCCGTGTTCAGCCTACAGAGGAGGTATGGTCAACGCGGGAAGGCACTTTTGAAGATACGTAATGTATTTCTCGGCAACGCGAAAAGCAACCTGACTGTTTTTGTTATTTCTTGAATTGACAGCAGGCACTGCACTATCAGTGGCCCGTGGAAGCCCGATTTGGGACTGAGGTATGAGTTAGAATATCATTTACAGTAATACCACATGACACATCATACCTAATAGTGATAATTGAGGATAACCATCCGCCACTGACACGCCCTTCTGCTTGATCCCGTGAATTAATTTTTCACTTTTTGCTAAAAGCATGCGCGTTCCATATACACGTAATGCAAGCATGACTATTTCTTAGACACCCGTTCTCTCTATGCATAGCACACAGACCTGTGAGCGATAAAAAGAGTTATACACTTTCAATGAGGAAAGTGATTACATCACGACGCCACACTTCCTTCAACACACGCATTGGTGTATACATATCATACATGCCTACTGTGCCTCACTAAGACCGTGGCTAGAGATTGGCCTGACACCCCCAAACCCCCCCATTTTTTAACGTGACAGCCCAATCCAATCAATGAACCGCACGCTATTGGTAACCATTTTAAACGGTGTCTATTAAGCAAAATGAAACGGTGCCTATTAAGAACTACTATGAGCTACGAAAACACAGCTAGCATCACCCGCTCGAGCATAATAAGCTGCTCTTAACCAACTACAAATCACACAGATATAAAGATTTGCCATTTTACGTATTTGCTTATGAATTTTAAAGAATTGCCATTTATTTTAGTCTGCTTATCTTTTAACCTGTACATAAGTTAGAAAGTACCTGCATTGTTGTTTGTCTCTTTTCCTTTCTAGGTACTGCCAACCTTAAGGTACTATAAACCTTTAATCTCAGAGTATTTACTCTGATATCTTTCAGAAATGGACAATACCTTTTCTCACAAAAACTTTTTTAGGTCCAGAAGAAAGCCCATTGACCCATCAGGGGCATCCTTAGGGCTGAAACATGTCGACCTTAGATCTGGACATTAACAGTGCAGCGGACTCATAATTAGTCCTTTCTGCACGAATTTCATCCTTTTACTAGTCTTCCCATACACCAGATAGAATAAAGGTGTTACTTCTAAGGGAGTATGAGAAAGACATTTTTAACATCACACTTCACTAGAGCACCTCTCACTTCCAATCTCTGATCACTACTGTGAAACCCAGTGGTTCTCTCCAGGTGGAGGAAGCATAAAAAGAGACCCAATTATGATGCTGTCACGTATTTAAAGAAAGGCGGAGAATCAAGATAAACCGCCCCACAACCTGTTTACATGAATGAGGGTTCTCCAAGTACCTACTTTGAGTACTGACGGATAGAGCGATCTCGACCCTGGTTGCAGGTACAAGTGATCTATTCCCTATTGATTATGAATTAATGACAGGAAGCCGAATGAATTACAGCTTCTTCTAGCTCCCCCCCTCCTGATTGTAACACATTCTTCTTTTTATGTCACAACCTCAAAGCACTTTGCCAATCTTTTTAACAGAAGGCACTTGTTTAGCCTCTAGTTCATGATATAAGTTAAATACGAATATATGTGAAATTCTTCCTTTAAATACATTTTGTTATAATGCTGATTTAATTGAGTCTAATTGTCACTGGAGTCAAGATGAAATCAGATTTCTTGGTCTTTGGTTTTGTTCCACCATTAAAGAAAGAGTCTCTACTAACATGAAACCAGTTCTTTATTCTATCACCTCTCTTACATCTAGAGGAAATCCTCTATTTTTATCCTGGAGGGGTGGATTAGACTCCTTAAAGATTATATTAGTTCCAATAATACTTTTTACTTTATCTAATATTCCTATAATTATTCCTTGTTTTTATTTATGAAAATGTATTCGTTATTATCTAACTTTCTGTGTCACAATGAGAAAGTTTGTTTGTCCCTTAAGAGACTTAAACTTCCCAAATATTTAGGAGGAGTTTTCCCAGATTTTCGTAAGTACAATGCAGCTTAGTTCCTTAATCAAGCTGCTTTTTCACTAAATGAGGAGAAGACTATCCAGCCTCCCCTCTGGGTTAATATTGAACGTTTTTTCATTTTTGGGAGGGAAATTCCTCTCTTTTTCTCAAAACCTCTTTCTGTGGCTCTTCCTATTTTAAAGAACACTTGTAAATGTTACGTACAATTTTTGTTCTCCACAATACTTTAAAAAACGTGGCATATGAAGGGTTTGAAGTGCATATTTCAACTTTCTGAGAATGGCTCTTGTCTCTTATTTTCTGCAGGTCAACACTGTTTTCCCTCCCCACTTCATTTTCAATAAATACACTTCTTCAACATTGGCCTTTCACTCTGCTTATGCTAACTTATCAGATGACTCCCTTCCCATCACTTTCTTTACTCACATAGCTTCTTCTTTGCTTTCCTCCCCTTCTGCATCACAAATTTACAATAAATATATGGCGCATCCATAAATTAGAGCTAAGACAGATGTGGAATTACAGTGGGAAGGTGACATAGGTATTTCTTTTTCAATGTCTTTATGGAATACAATTTGGCCCAAAATACAAAAGTCCTCAAGAGGAGAAAATACCATTCAATCTTTATTTTTAATTTATAATTGCCTAATGGTTACATTTTAAATTTTCATAAGATTTGCCACACTGCCTCCCCTTCTTGTTGGTCTTGCAATGCATCTCCCTCTGACCTCAAACATATGCTTTTTGAATGTGCCTATACATATACATTTTGGCTGAAGGTCTGGAAACAAATAAATAATATTTTTAATACACACATTCCTTTTAATATTAAACACATATTTTTAGGTAGCTTTTCAAAAGATTCGGTTCTTTACAGTGATGGAATTATCATATTAGATTTACATCTTGCAGTAGCATTTCAACAAATAACCAAATCTTGGAAAGATTCTTCCAGTTTATCTTTTTAAACATGGTGGTACAGTGTTTGTTACAATCATAGACTAGATAGACCATGTGTTTATCCCATAGCACTTTTCATTAAATGAGTAATTTTTTGGCTTCAAGGGGCACATTTTCTGGTTTCCTCAGCAAAATTCCCCACCACACATAAACATTTGAATTAAAGAAGTTTCCAAAACCCTATGATTTCTGTATTATTAATACTATTAATTATTTTTTATAATTCTCTACTTATATTTTGTAAGTTATGTTTTTAGCAATGATATTGTATATAGATATTTATTCATAGGATATTTTTAGATTATCTTATTTTTCTCTTTCTATTATAACACGTTGTAAGATTTCATTTTCTGTTTCCTTTATTTTATTTGATGTACTTTATTGATTGTGTTCTATAAGATGCTAATAATCTTCCCTTTTAAACTTAAAAAAAGAAATCTGATGCAACTTTGCCTTGAGTGCAGACTGTATTGCAAGGTTAAGGAAGCTTGACAATGGTTGTAGGACTGGAGAAGTGTAAGTGAGGTAGAGGACAGTACCTTGAATGCAGCTTTGGCTATTGTTACTATTTAGAGGCTGCACTGGGGTGGTCTCTACATAGGGGCAAAGTTCATTATGGCTCCGCCATAACAATGAGAAAGGCAATGCAATCTGCTTCCTCTGTTCTTACATGCATATTCAGTTATGTGATTGGGGTCATAACCGGTTCTAGGATCTTTGGGGCCAAGGGCAGAAAAGGAATGTGTGAGGGTCACCCTAATTTGCATACAACATGAGATCACAGAAAATGACATCATAGGAAGTGCCATCAATTGACAATTAATGAGCGACTAATCAAGAAGCAACTTCCTTGGTGCAGATATCAGTAAAACATAAATATTAACAATAATAAAATAAGTACATATATTTAAAATTTCAATTAAGTGAAAATCCATTATCTTAGTCACAATGGATGAAAAGGTTTTGTCTAGGTCTCTCCAAAACTTATAAGTTAACACATATGTTAACAATTTGTTTCCAGATTAGTGCCTTAGATACGTATATGTGTATGCAGTATTTATATTGTGCAAACCAAGCCAAAAGGCACAGTCAACATGTGATAGGAGGAGTAGATGGTTGTGGATCAAGATTTTTTTTTAAGTTGAGTATTCAGTGTTTCCTAAATTGAAGCGGACGTCGGGCTTTCCGGGTGGTAATGCGAATAACAGTTCAGATCCTCGGGTCATTCATAGGAAAGACTTTTTTCTTATTTTTTCTTTCTTTAGCACATCTTCTTCTTCCTGCATCTGAAGGTGTGGGTGTGTGGAGAGCAATTAGAGATGGCAAACTTGTCATCCAAGAAGGTAAGGGTGTCAGTCGTATAGTGCAAACCCAGCCAAAAGCAGCGGAGCACTGTACACAGTCAATGACAAGTATAAAGTCAAGGAGTGATGGGAAAGGTCGCTGGTTTGTGTATTGTTAAAGCATTGTGACAGCTTTGCAGATAATGCAGCTGAGCTTGAAGATGGTGCAGGTCGGGTGGAGTTCCATCACAGGGTTATGATATGATCATATTTCTTCATGCCAAGAGAGGTGTGACTCAGCATGTAGAATGCCTTTAAGGGGGCAAGTGGGGATTAAAATTACAAGATGATTTCCCAGATACCCAATGCAAAAGAGGGAATGTGCACAAAAGATATGACAGCAAATAAAACAGTTTAAAATAGCTTGACTTCTATTAAAGGCATCAATGTAGTCATTGAAAAACAGCAGAAACTACCAGCATAAAATCATGTGTTGGGGTTTAACGTCATGTGGCATTAGCCATGGCTATAATACCCCTATTACTGTCCTCTAAAGCCTTTGAATGTTCTGCTACTAATAATTTGTTCGCACTTACGTGGTTCCAGAGTGCATTTCATTTTATAAGTTAGCATGATGCAGATTCAGTTACCAGAGGTGAGATATATCTCTCATTTAATTTCTCCTAATTTTGAACAACACCTGGAAAGCACCTGTTTAAATGCAATTTAAAATAATGCTGTGAACCAGGCCCACTAACTGGTCAATTTCCTTGGGCTTCTCAGTGCTGGTCTATGGCTACAAGGCCCATGGTAGAGAGGCCAGGCCTCTATGGTTGTAGCCGGTCAGTGTTTACCATCATGGATAGTATTTTCATGTCTAAAACGGCAACAGATCTCACTAGAACGTCTAAGGACATAACATTATAGAACAAAATATCCGTGCCTCCATCATCGTAGTAAAATCTTTCAAATTGGAAGTGTACAAAATACAAAGACAAATAGTGTAAACTGAGGCCTTCAAACTGGGGCGAGGCTCCCTTGGTGGGCCTCAATTTATGAGATTAATTGAAGCATTCCATCCTTCACTTTTTTGTATACTTTAGTGAGTCACAGGGTGTCACTGGAACCAAGCTATACCTGGCTGATGATCCCTAACTAGGGTAACACTTGTCCTGGGTTCCTTGTGTTCTTGGTCAGAGAGGACCTGGCCTGGTAGTTCGGTCTGGACTGTTTCCTTTTGAACATGGTCATGACTGATTTGCATATAGCTGGGACCAAACTGAGGTGGCATGGTGTGCAAAATAACAATAGCGAGGGATTTGTCTGAGCAATTACCAGTTGCAGTGATTAATTCAAGCATTCCATCCATCACTTTTGGTATACTTTTTTCTGGACAGTAAAATACAGCCTTAATTTGGGCCCATTAGAACCATAACCCCACAAGGCCACAGTCCCATTCCACTTGCTGCACTATTGATAGCTCGGCCCTTCGGAGGGGCCCTTAGGTCTCTCAGCACTGAACCATGGCTGGTAGGCCTAGGGGAGGATGGATTGCTCCTGGCCTTCGCAGCTCTGTATCATGGCTTTGTGTTGCATGAGAGAAAAGACCAGAGGCATAGGAATGTAGCCATGGGCCCTGAAGCACGAAAATGATGCCGGACAGTAAACCACAGTCAGGATCTGGGTGCATTGGGTCCAGAACATCCATGGCACTGGTGCCACTGCACATGCTGTACTACTGATAGCTAAACCCCTGAGAGAGGCTCCCAATAAGCATCACAACAATACTCCAGCTCTGCTAAGCTCATTGTCTGATGCCTCCAATCCTGAGTGTCCAACCACTGTTATGTGCGATGCTCAGGGGAGGGAGGGCCTCTCCCAGGCATCACAGCTCTGGAACATGACTACAATGCCCATGGAAGTGAGGCAAGTAGCAAAGCAATGGATCCATAGATGTTGGTGCAAAATAAAACTAAAAGCAAACACTCTTGTCCACTGGCTGCATAGTCAAATAAAGCCATCATTTAGGAACATTGGGTACTTAACACCCCTGGGCCTAGTGCAATTCCTCCTGCTTCACTACTGATGCCTATGCCCCGGACCGATGGCTAGGCCAGGGCAGAAAGGGAATGTGTTAGGCCCCCCTAATTTGTATGCAACATCAAATCACAGGAAATTACAGAGGACATGGGCCATGACAACGGTCTATGCACAAAGCCATGGTACAGACCTAAGAGGCAATTTCAATAGGGCCCAGGAGAGGGGCCCACACAATGTGCCACCCATCTCCTGGGCCCCTGAGAGATAGTGTAGTGCTGGGAGGATTAGGGGAGGGAGTCCACTAACCCCTGGGCCTTGCAGCACATAAGCATGGCTGTAAGGCCCAGGGCAGAGGGGCCCTGCCCATGTCCTGGCAATGCTGCACCTTGGCTACGAGGCATAGGGTAGGGGCCTCCTGTCCCTTAGGCTTCACAACCATGATCTCATGCTGCAAGGTCCAGGAGAGGAGAACCATGATAGAACAATTGTATAGCACTGCAACCCCATGAGATTGATCTTTCCTCCCATGGACCAACCCACCATGATCTACAGCTGTGAGGCCAATGGGAGTGTTGTCTCATCCTCTGGCCACACACTATTATGTAGTGCTGCAAGGCCCAGGGAATGTTGCCCCACTGCCTTGAGCTTCACATCCATGATCTGGTAATGCAGGTAATCAGAGTTCCCTTCCCTGGGCCTCACAGCTATGGTCCCCATCCGTTGCTGCAAGGGTCAAGTCGGGTGTCGAATTTCCCATTATCACTTCAGAGGACAGTTTATGCCTTGGGATAAAAACACTGAATGTGTGGAGACACAATTTGTGTGCAGAGTCTTCAGAAGATGTGCATTGGGGAGCAGGGGAACTAAGAGTCACACACAAGATTTTTGGGGTTTAATTATATAAGTCCCCCCTCTAAAACAGGTCATGTTAAACGTTAACTCAGCTGGAGATTGAGAGTATCGAGCATGATTACTCTTCATACTATATTTGAGTTCTAATCCCTTTACCATCGCCTGGACTAAGTCTTGGCTGCTCATAATTACAAATTTTGAACAACAAGTTTAGAAAATGAACGCTGGTATTCAAACAAAATGAAATAGCTGACTTCCGGGGGTATAAAGCCCATAGCGTCAGCGGCTGCGCAGCGGTGATACCGATTAGCGCGTCAAAGAAAGGCAGAGCACTGCGCTTTTGTTTTTATGTTGAATACCTTCTTAAAAAGCTTCATTAATCATTTTTTTTGTGATTAAATACTGTATACGTGCAATTTACTGAATAACATTGCTGAATGTGGGAATTTGGGGGGAATTGGTAAAGTGGAGAAAACGCACTGTCTTTATCATAATTTTTAAACATTTGCTTACTTCAGGCAGTCTCTCTGCCTCATCGCTCCTTCTGCGGTGGATTTCAATTGCCGATCGGTGGAGTACGGACCGCCATTACTGCGGTTAGCGTTCTAGCCTTTCTCTGACTTCCGGGGGTATAAAGCCCATAGCGTCAGCGGCGCGCAGCGGACGCGTGCAGCGGGAGCGCCAAAGGCGCGCCCAAGGTAAGCTCGTCTGCGCTCCTCCGTGCCTCGTACGCTGCCGGCTGCCTAGACATGCCGCTCATTTCTGACAAGGTATGTCCCGTCCGGAGGATAGTGTATTCTCGAGAAAGTCTGTTACACCTGGCTCAGAAGGTCCCTAAACGGGTGGGGGGGGAGACCGGCTAAGGGCACAGGTGAGACTAATCAGGAGAGTGACTCATCGTGCTATAGTTATCCACTCACTGCCTCTACTCTATATGCTGGTATGTTCAAGAAGGGTCAGCCAGGTCATCTAGCGGGAGTCACTTTGGGGGAGGAGGGGGAGAAGCAGCTGGAGGGGAAATCATCAACCATTCAAGGTCTATATCTTTTATGTACGCTTATTACCGAAACATGTCACTGAAATCTGGGATTTGCTGGATAACATTAAGCCAGATTTATGTTTATTCTCGGAAACTTGGCTTAACGATGATAATATCTCCTCGTTAATAATGGCTTTCCCAGGAGAATATTCTGTTACTCGTTTGGACAGAGTCGGAAAGAGGGGTGAAGGTCTGGCCAGTGCAACACGCCCCCCGTACCATGTAACAATTCTGGATAGGGTTTCCTCCCCCTCTCTCGAATTATTGATTTTCTGAGTGCAGCAAGCTCATAATATTGAACTGACAGGAGCCCTAGTTTATCACCCTCCAAACAGCGAAAAAAAGGGTTTTTGTACTGACCTTTCTCAAAGGTTGGCCCCCTTCATATTGCAGTCAACTAAATTCTTATTGGTTGGGGACTTTAATCATCATTTGGAAGTTCTTTCCAATGGTGATTCAGCAAGTCTGCTTGCAAGTATGGAATCCTTTGAGCTCATCTCTAGAGTTACCAGCCCTACCCATCGGGCCGGCCATACTTTGGACACTATCTTCTCCAACATGTTGGATTTGAGAGTGGATGCCCTGATGGAAGTGGATTGGACAGACCATTTCGCACTTCGCTTCAGTTGGAATGCGCTGAGGCCGCTTAAGTGTCCTAAGCAGCGCATGGAACCACGTAGAGCATGGAAAAGAGTAACAGCCTCCTCCTTCAGCTGTAACTACTCCCTTCCATCTTTTGGCGAGACTGATTGTGATGTAGCCCTAGAGAGAGTTGAGGCCTCTATTATTGAGGCTCTTGATGTGATTGCACCAGTAAAATTGATACGAATCTCGTCTAGAACAGCCCCCGCATTATGGTATACTGCAGCCTTAAAAAAGGAGAAGGCTAGTACCAGATCCTTAGAAAGAAGATGGAGGAAAGTAGTAGCAGATAGAGACTGCTATCGTGAAGCTCATAGAACCTATCTTAACAACTGTAATAAGGCTAGGAGGGCTCACCTAGGTACTCGGATTATGGAGGCCAAGGACTCCTCACAGGAACTCTTCAAGATCTTGAGAGAATTTACCTGCCCACGGACAAATGATTCGCTCCCGCCAGCTACGCAGGAGTTTTGTAATGCATTAGCGGCACATTTTACCGATAAAATTGACACGATTTATCGTACTTTTGAGGGAAACAAGGATTTAAACGATGGTCAGGTCCTTAGGCCAGCTTTTTGTTCACCTAGCCTAGATGACTTTCCTATCATCACAGTTGCTCAGGTGGGGGCTTTGTTGGCTAAAACCAAGTCAGGATCATTCCTGGATCCCTTGCCACCTAGGGTCATGAATGAACTGTCTCCTATCCTTGTGGAATCCTTGGCAGTCATCTGTAATATGTTGTTAGCGAAAGCTACCTTCCTGAGTAAATGGAAGGTATCTTGTGTTAAGCCGCTACTTAAAAAGGTATCAGCTGACCCTACAGAGGTTCAAAATTATAGACCTATTGGTCTAAAATTATGGAATCTATCATAAACTGTCATCTTTCTAATTATTTAGAAGAGAATAAGCTATTAGATTCTACTCAGTCAGGGTTCCGTACATCACATAGCACTGAGGCTGCTCTGCTTGAAGTTACGGATTCTATCGGGCTGCTGCTCGATGGGGACTCTCCGGTCATGCTGGTGTTGCTGGACTTGTCAGCAGCTTTCGACACCATCTCCCACGGTATACTGTTAAGTAGATTGCAGGAGGTGGGTGTCGGCAGCTCAGCCTTTAGGTGGTTTCAAAGCTATTTGTCTGATAGATCCCAATCTGTCCAATTGGGGTCTTGCGTGTCATCTTCAGTACTGGTGGATAATATATGTGGCCCCTCTAGCTTCAATCATCAGGAACTGTGGCTTTAAGGCCATCTCATACGCCAATGACACGCAGTTGATCATAAACATCGGAAATGATCCAGTCGCAACGAAAGTTAAGTTCGCAGCCTGTATCATTAACATTGCTGACTGGATGAGGAGTCATTTTTTACAACTAAATTCCTCTAAGGCCGAGATTCTCCTGTTCGGCAAAGCTAGAGGTCTTTGGACTCCTGACTGGTGGCCACCAGAACTGGGTCCAGCCCCCATCCCTAGAAGTTGTGCGAGGAACTTAGGGATTTGCTTAGATAATCAGCTCTCAATGGAGACTCAAGTAAAAACTCTGGCTTCTTCCTGTTTCGGGACCATGCGGATGTTGAGGAAGATTTTGCCTTGGATCCCGCTGAGTGCTAGAAAGACCCTCATCCAGGCACTGTTAATGAGTCGCCTGGATTATGGCAACTCCTTACTGGTGGGAATCAGGGAGTACCTCTTTTCCAAATTGCAGGTAGTGCAAAATACCGCTGCCCGCCTTGCTCTTGATAAACCTGCGCGAACTCCCTCTCTGCCGCTTCTACGCCAACTACATTGGCTGCCAGTAAGGAAACGGCCACGTTTAAAATGCTGTGTCTGGTCTTCAGGTCCCTGCATGGACTGGGAACGTTTTTTCTTACGGATAAACTGAAATGGTATCAGCCTACAAGGCAGCTAAGATCTAGTAATCGCAAAACATTGTGTGATCATAAAATTAGGAAGGTAAGGATGGGGGGTCGTGCCTTTTCTTACTTGGCCCTCAAGCTATGGAACAGCCTTCCTGAATCAATTCGCCAATGCTCAAACTTGCCATTATTTTAAAAAATGCTTAAAACTTGGCTTTTCTAATTGCTCTTCCCCTTTTAGACCGCTGATCTCTGTTTTCCAGCGCCGAGAGATCCCCTTGGGGATGATTTGTGCGCGATATAAGTGACCAAAATAAATAAATAGCCTTCAGCTTTGAAACACCAGTGGTAAATATCAGTATCTACAAAGCATACTGTCCAGTAAATACCCACTGCCACAGGACCTGGTCCAGCTGGCATGTTTTAACTATGGAACTAGAATATTTGACATCTAATCTCGGATTTATGATGGAAATAATCACCATCAAAAGCGGAGCAGGGCCAATAACAGAGTGGCAATTTCCTGGGAAAGGCTGCCCCTTCGCCTTGCCATCAGAAGAATTGACACCCCAGTTGTATTCTAGTGGACAGGTTTGAGATATGGAACCAGGAAACACATGTTTTTACACCTGGCCTCCCATGTGACCAAATTGCATGCTCTTGAGCAATCACTTTTCTGAATTCATTGCAAGGGCCACTTGAATCATGTGATTGTGCAGCAGCTGCATTTTTCGCATAAAAATAGATTTGCCACATTTGCCACATAATCCATAATCTGTTGCATAATCTGCAGGTTTTAACAAAGTTCCTCATGTGTTGCAGCAGTGCAGCTGAGGATCCTTGGCAAAGCTACATTGCTTACCTTTCTGCTGCTTATTGCTACATTTGGATGTTAAACTGGTACCAATTAAGTGCAACCAATACCCAGGCAGTGTTAACCAGTGCAAAAATGACAATATAGTGAAGTAATACTATCATAAAATGCACAGAAATACGCATCATTAAATGCCTTTTCTTGGTGTATGATTTACTCCTCCCTGCCACATAATTTGACTCTCTCCTGCCACATAATACCAGTGGCCCTGCTTATTGCTCTGCTGCTCCATTTCTACAACATTGGGAGTATTTTGATTCAATGTAAAAACTGCTAGTCGCTGAGGTTCTTAAAAATGCACTGACTATTTCCTGAGAGAAGGGAAGTGCCTAGTCATATGTAGTAGTCACCTAAATGCAGCATAGTGGTAAACATATATCCTCTGTACCAAGTAGCTGTGTACTGCAGTCCTGGGTATACTAATTTAAGAAACTGCTTGATCCTGGACAAATTATATTCTCCTTGTGCCTCCTCCATTCATCTGACAATATGGCAGCACTTTGAAACAGGCTTAATGTGAGAAATAGACACCAAAGGCGTACTCCCCGGCTTTGGCTCAGCTCAATGTCCAGTTGGAACCACATGCGCATAAAGAGCTGAGCTTTCAAGTGGCTTTTGCCTGCTACCCTCCATCTAACCAGGATGTGGCTTTACGGCTAGAGCTGCTGACTTTCTAATTGAGGAACCACGTTCAAGTCTTGGCATCAGCTTGAGATCCTGTGAATGTGGGCAAACCACTTAATCTCCATGTGTCTAAAAATAGAATGTGTCCTTGTGTAATGTAACCGGTTCTTATGTAAGGCGCTCCAAAACCTTCGGGTCCAGTTTGCAATATACAAAACTGCAAAAAATGGGCTTCATTCCTCATCTAAGTCTGCTTCCATTTAGGTTTGCACCTAGCTAGTTATCTGTCCTGGTCTGTTCTGACTCGTGTCCCATACAGTACAAAAATAAGCACATCACAGCTGTCATCTTCAGCACTAACATGTACATAATCAAAACAACAAACATAAATAGAAAACACATTTAAATATTTTCTCGAGCTGTGTTCGATCCCTGAGTAATAATTAAGGTAAAGAAAGACAGAAACGTCTTGTTACAAATAAATACATGAAATTTTCTTTAAAGTGCTATTTAGTATTCTTTACCGGCCTTTGCAGACTCCTAAAATAGCAACAAATGGCCTGGAACTTTCACTTGAAAAGTGGCAATACTATTTGCATCCCAATAGTTGAAGGTGATCCTAAACCTTCTGTGCAGCAACCCCCTCAACACACTGAGAAGCATCTCTTTCATAGCTCATCAAGGGCTGAAAGAGTGAGAGTTGCTTGACAGTTTCAAAGGACCTTCCCCTGTTGCTGTTAGTGCTACACAAGCCCACGAGGCCCAGGAGAGAAGTGCCCCTCCCTTGGGCCTGGCCGTGCTGGAGAACAGGTGCGAGGCCCAGGTCAGGTGGGACACTGGCCCGAGGCCCCGTGTTGGTAGGCTGAGCGCTGGCTGTGGGTAGCTCTCCATGCCAGGGGCGGCTCCTCCGCTAAGGTGGAGGAGAGTCGTCCCACTACCTATCAGCGCTGCAAGAAAGGAAAAATAATATGACAATAACGTGAGGTTATTATCATTTTATTTTTCATGCTGCGGCAGTTTTGGTTGGGGGTTAGGCTGGGCACCACAGGGGGGAGGAGTAGTGGCACTCTCTAAGTGCCCATGACTGTTTGGTGGCCAAACAGTCATGTGCTCTTTACATGTTCTCCACCCAGCCTGCATTACAGCCTGGGTGGAGAACATGGCCAGGATCCCATCCCCTGTCTGAGCGTTGAGCAATAGCCCGCAGGCCAATCACAATGCTGCATTGCAGTGTTGTGATTGGCTAAGGGAGCCTGGGTGCTTCCTGTTACCAGAGAAGCCAGAAAAAGTGGACAGAGAAGCCGGAGGCCGCTAAGCTGACAGGTAAGTGATTTTATTTTTTTACTCACAGCCCACCCGCCTCCCAGCTCCTGCACCACTACTGATGCGTGGGAGCAGCCGCTACTGGTCCATGCTGCTCATGCCTAGTGCCGGCCCTACAAGGGGTGAAGCGTGTTCGCTTGTCAAAACCATGTGGGTATGAATATGAAGGCAAAGCATTGCAGCATTCGCCATATTTATTTACTCATGTACAGAAACGTGCTTTCTGTCAGATTTTTGGAACTAGGCTACTGCAATATACCTGTGTTTTTCAATCGAAGATGAAGCCCTGTTGATACACCGTGGGACCTGATGTCAGTATGGCTGTCTCTAATTTAGTGACGTAATGACTACTTAAATCTTTTTTTACTGGAAACACATGTAACAATTGTGCTAGCCTGATCAGGTTCACTGTGTAAGATATTTCCCATGTCTGGTTTGTCAACATATTACAGCCACCAACAAGATTTGGTGTCATTCAGCAGACAATATGATAAGAAAAACAGGTGGAACATCTGTTTGTCTGCTATCCCCACCCACAATCCTAAAGCACAAGAAGTCACAACTGACTTCAGGGCTGAACAGCAAAGTTATCAAACAAAAGCAAAATGTACATGCTAAATTAATGCACAACAGAACTGACCATTCGTGTCATTGTGTAGCCAATGAAGTCCTTAGGATAGAATAGTTTACAGCAAACATTTTCCCGGGGGCCACAAAGTTTGGTCTGCTATGTGATCGAGATCCTCATTGTTGCCAGAATGGTGCCAGTTGGGGGGCATATTGGGGAGTATGGTGGGTGTAGAGGAAGCGAAGCATGTACATTTAACGGGCTAAATTGAACAATGTAAAACCAGAAAACTTAGGATCAATCCTGGCTTTCCCAGTTGACCAAACTATGTGATCCTAGGTAATTGTTCTATTTGACTTTCACTCATTTTTCTTCATCATCACATATAAGTGGACCGCGAAACACATGACTTTAGGATGGGTGGTGTACAAAACCTTCTCCCATGTTTGATTTGATAAACTATAATGTTGTACATGTATAATAGCAACCCCGAGCACCCACAGAGAGGCATGAATGTTTCTAAATTCACGTTTGAGAAGTATCACTTAAAAAAAATACATCTCAATGCACTGATATAACCTGATGTACTAATGTGAAACTGTTCTGCATGTAAATTAATGCCCTTTTTGTATTTTGAAGAGACTTTATCATATTTTTACACTTTCGCTGCAAGAAGTCTTAAAAAATAAAGGTGTTCCTAAAGTTAAATAGTGCAGGACACTTTAGTTACTTCCTTTCTTAACTTTAATTAACTTTTAAATAACTGCTTGTTCATTTTTTAACCACCTTTCATTGTTAGTATTAAGTCAGTTAACCACTGGCCAGGGTGCCGCATGTGAAGGTCAGGAGGGCTGCATGTTGCCCCTGGGCGGTACCTTGATTATCTTCCAGGGGATACTCATCAATAGTCATAAGCACTGAATAGTCCCGCCCACGTGCGGGTACCCTAGGCATTAACAAAAATATATGCATATATGCATATAAATATATGTGAACCAGGCTCCTTCAGAGCTGAAACACTTAATGGCGACTGAGCACCAATAAAATTTAGAAAGCACATACCGAGGTCCGTATTTGTTTATCTGGAGAAAGTGGATGTGACGGAATCTTGTTGGATATAAATATATGTGTGTATATATATATATATATATATATATATATATATATATATATATATATATCACAGCTCCAAGGTCTCACCAAATCCACTGAACTCCAAGGGCGGGTCTTCTTGTTTTACGAGGGTGAGGTCTCGCATTCAAAATCACAGCTCCATCCAAAGGATACAAAGCACTCACGGGGTGTAAGCAATTTTTTATTAGCAGTTCTCCAAATGCATTTCAGCATACAAGCCTTCCCCAGTGTTTGAACTGCTTATTTGTGATACCTGGTGTCCCATTGGGTTATATTATGAGTCCCCAGTTCTAATAGGTTAAATCCCAACCAATGGAAGGGCTGCAACACTTTTTTTAGATATTCTCCGGCTGTGGTGTGTCATCGCATGAACGCTGGCATTGCGATCCATTATGTCCCATATACAGCCTGAATGGCCAATTCTATTTATACAATCACGATGGGCTGAAAAAATGACCAGCGCAGTGCGTGACACCCTCTGCTTGCCATCTTCTTTCTGCAGTCCCTGTTGGCCCCTCGATAGGGGTGGTAAGTTTTTAATGCACCAAGTACATCCCTCGCCAGTCGCTGGATGTCATCACACAACGTACCTGCAGGCGTCAATCTAATGGATCGGCGTCCTTAGGCTTGGATAGCCCATGGCCATTAGGTTGGCATAGTAGTCAGGACCACAGCGGTTCAGACGGTTATCAATATCACAGCTCCAAGGTCCCACCAAATCCGCTGAACTCCAAGGGCGGGTGCTCTTGTTTTACGAGGGTGAGGTCTCGCATTCAAAATCACAGCTCCAACCAAAGGATACGAAGCACTCGCGGGGTGTAAGCAATTATTTATTAGCAGGTCTCTAAATGCATTTCGGCATACAAGCCTTCCTCAGTGTTTGAACTGCTTATTTGTGAAACCTGGTGTCCCATTTGTTTATATTATGAGTCCCCAGTTCTAATAGGTTAAATCCAAACCAATGGAAGGGCTGCCTCACTTTTTTTTAGATTTTCTCCGGCTGTGCTGTGTCATCGCATGTACGCTGGCATTGCGATCCATTATGTCCCATATACAGCCTGAATAGCCAATTCTATTTATACAATCCCGATGGGCTGAAAAAATGACCAGCGCAGTGCGTGACACCCTCTGCTTGCCATCTTTTTCTGCAGTCCCTGTTGGCCCCTCGATAGGGGCGGTAAGTTTTTAATGCACCAAGTACACCCCTCACCAGCCGCTGGATGTCATCACACGACGTACCTGCAGGCGTCAATCTAATGGATTGGTGTCGTTGGGCTTGGATAGCCCACGGACATTAGGTCGGCATAGTAGTCAGGACCACGGCGGTTCAGACGGTTATCAATATCACAGCTCCAAGGTCCCACCAAATCTGTTGAACTCCAAAGGCGGGTACTCTTGTTTTACGAGGGTGAGGTCTCGCATTCAAAATCACAGCTCCATCCAAAGGATACGAAGCACTCGTGGGGTGTAATCAATTATTTATTAGCAGTTCTCCAAATGCATTTCGGCAAACACGCCTTCCTCAGTGTTTGAACTGCTTATTTGTGATACCTGGTGTTCCATTGGTTTATATTATGAGTCCCCAGTTCTAATAGGTTAAATCCCAACCAATGGAATGGCTGCAACATTTAGATATTCTCCGGCTGTGGTGTGTCATCGCATGTACGCTGGCATTGCAAGGTCCGTATTAGTTTATATGGAGAAAGTGTATGTGACGGAATCTGGTTGGATATAAATATATATGTGTGTGTGTGTGTGTGTGTATATATATATATATATATATATATATATATATATATATATATATATATATATATATATATATATATATAATCTACTGGCGGTCGCCAGTAGATAGTTATAGTTAGGACCGTGTTTCCATAGGAAATCTGAAAATTCTATTTTGAATAACTTTGGCGCTGGTTGACGGATCCTCAGCTCCTATCCTGGAAGTCTCGGGGTGATTCATCAAGCGGGGGCTGAGAATAAAGGGGGGTCCCAAAACATGTTTTCCCCAGACATTTTCCCATAGGACCTTTAGTCGACGGTACAGCCCGAACGGCTGAACAGAATTACTTGAAATTTGGCAAAGAGGTAGTCCTCAGGCCAGGGATGTGCCTTTTGCATATATGGTGTCAATCTGTTCAGTAGTTCCTGAGAAAATTGCAGTTAAAAGCACATAAATATCTATATGCGCGCACGGTGCGCGCATCTTAACGTGCGCGAGCGTAATTGTGATTGGTGGTTACATGTCAGTCAACATTCGAATCGGTCGAAATCAGGAAGTGTTGTCCGCCATTTTGTGTGTGACAGTGAAAAAGAAAGGTGGAGAACGTGAAAAGGGGGCAGGGTACAGAGTTCCTGACCCCCTAGCTTTTGTCAGGGGGTCCCTGAAGGACCCAGAAGGGTGAACAAACATTTTATTTTTTGTCAAAAAATCGCGGGGTGCGCGCACCGTGCGCGCACCGTTGCGAGGTGTGCGCACGGTGCGTGCACGGCGGAAAAAAAATCATTAAAAAAATAGAAGTAAAAATCAAATTTAAGTGTTTAGATGTTAGGTGGCTCTAAAAAGAGCCGTTGTGTTAATTGAGGAACAGAGGAACAAAAAAATTGAAAAAAATTATAGGGTGCCGCATGTGTGCTGCTGTATCTTGCTCTCTATTAGGGGAATGTTGGTGTCCCCATAAGAGAGAAGAGCATTGCACGCATTGCACCGTATATGCACCCTCTTGAATAGAGGGTGTATATCCAGAGGAACAGAAGCAGGTGAAGCTGCCGCTGCAGATGAAGTGCTCGGCTGAGCTGCCGATGATGTGCTCGGCTGAGCTGCTGCGGATGTGCTCGGCTGAGCTGCTGGAGGGTTGTCTCTAGCAGCTTGAGCAAAAGCCACAGGATGTACTCCTTTAACGTGCCTGATCATAGTGAAAATACTAAAAGAGTATTTCTTTTTAGGATCTCCTCTTGATAAGACAACACCACAAATAGTGCAGGTGACTTTTGGAGCATTCACCCTCTGGAAATCTAAAAAATTACCAGATAAAAGAGTCTTTCTGTTTCCTCTGTCTCAAAAGGGTCTCCTGCTCACTCCCAGAAGATGACTGCTGCTCTGCCATTCTCAAGTACTGGAGTATTGGAAAAGCTGCTCAGCTCCTTCTCCCAGCGAATCAGAAGAAATAATGAGGGGAGTGGGTGTGGTGTTGGAAGTTTCTGGAACTGAAACTACTATAAACCAATGAAAAGTGTTGTTTCTTAATCACATGACCTAAAACTACTATAAACCAATGAAAAGTGTTGTTTCTAAATCACATGACTTACCGTGCGTGCACCGTGCGCGTACGGAGCACGCGCGTACGGAGCACGCACAACGTACGAATGCGCACGTGGACGACGTACGCATGCGCACACGGAGCACGTACGCATGCGCGCACCGTTCGCGCACCGTGCGCGCACGGTCAAAAACCCTTAACAAAAAAAACAAAAAAAGATACATATTAACCATGCTGTTCAACTTTATCCAAAGAAAAAAAAAAAAAAGAGCTGAGCCATTCCATATTACAGGATAAAGTCAATCTATAACTATATACATAGGTAGCTTATTGTAAAATAAATATTTTAAAAATATAATAATACATTCATAAATTAGCATTTAAAAAACCTTTGAAATTCACTTAAAAAACCATAAGTTTCACACACGTTATAGTTAGGAATTAGCATTTAAAAAACCTTGCAAATTCACTGAAAAAACCATAGGTTTCACACACGTTATAGTTAGGAATTAGCATTTAAAAAACCTTGCAAATTCACTGAAAAAGCCATAGGTTTCACACATGTTATAGTTAGCTGGACATTTCACTCATACAAAACCATTGAAATTCCCCCGTTATAATTAGTTCAGCTAACTATACCTCGCGCGCCCGCAATCCACTGCTGATGACGTCACATATTAGATCACTCATGACATGGTCAGTGACGTCACTCATGACATCACTGATGACATCTCAAATGACATCACTGATGAATCTTCGTGAAATTTTCAAAACTATTTCTTTGTTGAGATCAGCTCCTATGTTAAAAGTTTGGGGGTGATTCGTGAAGGGGGGCCGAGAAAAAAGGGGTCCCAAAACGTGTTTTTTTCATTGTTAATTTCCATAGGAAACTTTAGGCTACAGTTCGAACGGGTGAACGGAATTACCCCAAATTTGGCAGGGAGAAGGGTCTTGGTCTAGAAAGCACGCTTTTGTTTATTTGGTGTAAATCCGTTCAGTAGTTTTTGAGAAATATCGAAATTTACAGATATCGATATATGGGAATACTGCCATCTGATTGGCTGAGGCGTTACGAGCACGAGCTTGCTGCTGATTGGCTGCGAGAGCTGCAAGCGTGTGCAACTAGGAAGTGTTGGCCGCCATTTTGTGATTCCGTTGAAGCGAGTAAGGTGAAAAAAGGGCGAAAAAAGTGGGAAATTGGAGGGTAGGAGCTCTGTAACCTCTGGGGTGTTTAAGGTGTGCTATAGAGGGGGTGAGAAGTGAACTAATCATACCTACCAGTGTGAAAGTGCTAGGCTACGAAAAGTAAGTGAGGTATTGGCTAGTGTGTGATGTTTCTAAGGTGAGCTTGTGCGCGACACGAGTATTAAAGTGTGAGCCCACACTGTGTGTCTTATGCTGTGAAGTCATGTGCCCTGGCCACTGCAGTACAGTTGTGGAAGTAGTGTCAGCATGTGTTTATACCTACTAGGATGAACTACTAGTGGTGTGAAAGTCCTGGGTACGGAAAATATGTGAGGTATTGTCTAGAGTCTCATGGAAGGAGGAAGTGTTGGCCGCCATTTTGTGATTCCGTTGAAGCGAGCTAGGGGAAAAAAGGGCATAAAAGTGGGAAATAGGAGGGTAGGAGCACTGTAACCTCTGTGGGGTGTTTAGGGTGTGCTATAGAGGGGGTGTGAAGTGAACTAATCATACCTACCGGTGTGAAAGTGCTAGCCTACGAAAATTAAGTGAGGTATTGCCTAGAGTGTGATGTTGCTAAGGTGAGGTGGTGTGGGACTCTGGGATAAGAGCGTGAGTCTAAATTGTGTGTCTTATGCTGTGAAGTCATGTGTCGTGGCCGCTCCAGTACATTTGTGGAAGTAGTGTCAGCATGTGTTTATAACTACTAGGATGAACTACTGACCCGTACTGGTCTGAAAGTTCTGGGGTACGGAAAATATGTGAGGTAGTGTCTAGAGTCTCATGCTGCTAAGCTGAGCTGCTGCCGGACTCGGGATGAAAGCGTGAGCCCAAACTGTGTGTCATATGCTGTGAAGTCATGTGCTCGGCCACTGTGCCACATCTGTGCAAGTATTGTCAGCAGCATGTAGTTATAGCTACTTGGAGAAACATTTGTTTCAAACATTGTAACTTGTGTATGGTGCTTTGGGGATGTTTATATAGGGTGTGAAAAGGTAAATTTGTGTGTATGAAATTAATTTGGTATTTGGAAAGTGGAAAGCACTGACTCCTATGGGTCTGATGGCGCTGGGGGCGTAAGGTGAGGTGCTGCTGGATGTGGGAATAAAGCTGATGAACTACTGACCCCCTATTGTGAACATTTAACATGCACGTGCCGTTGAATGTTTGATAAAATGTTGCAAAAGTATATCGTTAGGTTAAAAAACAAATGATGAACTTTTAACCTGCAGGTGTCGTAGAAGGTTCCAGAAAGTGTGGTGATAAAATAGGTTGAACCTGTGAACTGTATGTGGCGCGGAATAATAAGTAGCTTTTCGGGAGGAAAATTCAAAATTAACCAATTGAGGTAAGTTTTGGAATGTCGTTGAAGGAATGAAGTATTCTGATTTGTTCTTTACATGTATGTATGTGTGAAGCGACAGAGAAATTGTGCCATTTCTGGTTTCATTCTTGATGAAGTCGGAGCTTTACATGTACTATGTGAGAAAGGGAGAATTGTATGCGTGTGTCATTTGAAATCTGGATAACAACTACAAAGGTGAGTTAGAAATGAACAAGGTGTGTTGTGTGTTTTATAGTATTGATTAACTATTTGAGGTGATGTTTTTAATTTTGAAAGTATTTTTTATTTCAAAGTAATATAGTGTTAGTAAAGTGTGGTGTTTGATATTGATTATGAAATTTGCATAACATTTGAGCTGTTATATAAGTTTTTTATATATGTCTAGGAATTTTTCACAGAGAAGAAGTGTAGTTTGTCATCTTTATAGCACTGTATTGTTTTGAAAATGAGGTACAGCGTTAATTTGAGTTTGTAATGTATTTGGGGAGATGAAGAAAATGTCGCACGTTTGCAACTGATACTTTTTGTGGAAATAGTGGGGTGGGGGGGTGGTGGTAGGAGATGTATGTGTTATTAAGGTAAAAGCGATAAAACGAAATGCAGAAATGTTACGCGGGCAGGTTGTGGTCTTATTTTTGACACTGAGAGGTAGGTTTGAATGTAAGTCAGGGTAGGTTGTTGTACAGTGGGGCCCTGTACAGTGTTTTAAGATTACATGGAGAGGAGATGGAGATAGGAAAAGTGATGTGTTCCTTTTATATGTACGCATAGTTTGAATCATGTTAATGTTAATGTTAATAATAATTTATAGAGCGCGCGTACACTGGGTGGCTTCATGGCGCTAAAAGTCTCTGAATGCTGTCGAAGAGGAACATTGAATCTGGATGTGTGCAAATAGCCAAGTTTTAAGGGCCTTCCTGAATTGAAGGAGGTCTGTGCAGGACCGTATTTCCAGCGGGAGGGAGTTCCACAGTTTGGGGGCGAGGGTGGCAAATCTGCGACCTCCTTGACATACCCGTTTGAACACTGGGGTGGAGAGAAGTAAGAGATGGGCAGACCGTAGGTTGCGCGTGGGAGTGTGCCTGAGTATCAAGCTGTTAATGAATGTGGGGCTGATGCCATGCAGGGATTTAAAAATGAGGCACCCAGTTTTAAAGGCACAACGCTGGGAAATGGGGAGCCAATGCGGTTTCCTCAGCAGAGGCGTTGCTGGTTGCCATATAGGTTGTCGAAAGATTAGTCGGTCTGCATGGTTCTGGGCCATCTGCAACCGTTTGAGCAGATAATGTGGCATACCTAAATACATGGAGTTAGCATAGTCCAGGTGCATTAGGACAATGGCTATTATGACCTGGATCAGTGCATCCTGAGTGAGAAAGCGATGTATTTTCCTAATCTTGCACATTTGAAAGAAGCATTTGGAAATAACTGTGCCAACCTGAGTTTTCAATAAGAGGTCACTGTCAAGGGAGACTCCTAATGTTTTGGCTGAAGAGGAAGGGGATGGAGGGGGTCCTAGCTCAGATGGCCAATAGTGTGGGCCCCAGAACTCATGGCTGTCGTCCCCAGTAACAACAAGCTCTGTCTTACCAGGGTTTAGTTTAAGGTGGTTGTGATCCATCCAACATTGGATATGCAGCATGGTGGCCTGGAAGTCGGTGACAGAGCTGTGCAGGTTGTCAATCTTAAAGACTAGTTGAAGGTCATCTGCATAGTTGAAAACTGACACCTTCCTGTCTTTAAGAGACTGAATCATGGGGGCGATATAAAGATTGAATAGGTGGGGAGAGAGAGCCGAGCCCTGTGGGACACCACACGTGGTTTTGCGTGGGGGGTCCAATAAGTGTCCTTGGTGGATGGCCTGGGAGCGGTCCTCCAGAAAGGAAATGATTCAGCAGGCCGCCACCCCTTGACACGGTTGGCCAAGATGGTGTGATCGACCGTGTCAAAGGCGGCGGAGATATCCAGTAGTACCAGTGCCTGAGGGGAACTTCTATCGGCGTTGTCCCGGAGAGTGTCCAGGACAGCGAGGTTCACAGTTTCAGTGGAATGGGCTGGCCGGAAACCGGCCTGATGGGAATCCAAGTATTTCGACTCCTCTAGGAAGTTGGAAAGGCATTTAGCTACATGGCCCTCTAAAACCTTTGCCAAAAAAGGAAGGAGGGAGATCGGACGATAATTAGGAAGGAGCGCGGGGTCGGCTCTGGGATTTTTCAGGAGGGGTACCACTGTGGCTTTCTTAAAAGCCAGAGGGACTATACCGGATGAGAGTGACTCATTCAGGAGGGCGAGTGCGGGGCCCGGGTGGGTTGCGAGGCAGTCCTTGAGAATGTGAGGAGGACAGCAGTCGGAAGGGGCACCTGATTTAACTTTCACTAACAAATCCTGAAAGGTCTCGTTGCTGATAGTGGAGAAGCAGCTGATAGTGCGGTTGTTTCTATGCACAGCAGGGGGGTCAGGGGTGACCAGGTGATTGGAGATGCTGGCCTTGATGTTAGTGATTTTATCAATAAAATAGTCATTTAGTGAATTGCACAGTGCTTGGGAGCGCATGGCTTTCAGAAGGATTCGCTCAGGGTTGGATAGTTCATTGATTATGGTAAAGATTTCTGTGATACTAAGTTGAGATATAATAAGAATATGGGCCATATTATCAAGGACGGCGTTAAAATTATTGCCGCTTTAGCGGCAGGAAACTGCCGCTAAAGCGGCGATAATGGGCTTGATAATATGCCCTTGTGAATTCCCATAGAAGCCCATGTTCACACTGGAACAATAATATGGCCCATGGTTTCTGGTTTGCATTTGGTTAATAGTTTTTGTAGTTTCTGACTAGTGAATAATAAAAAGGTAGATATACTAAAATATATGGTAGTAAACATATTAATTATTGTCTGTTCTTATGGAATAGTAGTAGTTGGGGAGTGCTTCTTTAGAAGAGATGTTTTATAAATGTGTGAGAGATAAAAAAATGTGAATGTGCGGTATATTTTCTGTATGACTTTGTTGACATTAGAGAACTACATGTGATTATAAGTGATACTATTTGTCAGGCTGTGTCGCTGTGGCGGATATATGTAGGTGTTGAAGTGGTTTGTGTTTTACTGATGGTGAGCTTCACTATCCCTTTTGAGACACTTGTCAATTTATTCATTCCATTTAATATCTTTAATATAGATGCAGTAAAGGGACTGTATATCAAAAGTTTGGGAATTAAAACTTTGTTTACTCTCCCCATGCCCTGCTATACACTCTACAGAGTGTTTAAACGACTTTCGTAACATATAGATGTCTAGCTAGTAAAGGTGGTGTAGTTCGACTGGGCCCATTTATAAACCGTGCTATGGGATGGTTTATGTTTTACCCGCCAATTTGCATGTTTGAATATTTTTTACTGATAAGTGTTACGGCAGACACCTGTTAAAATTAACTTTGTGTGTGGGTATAGTGGCGCTACTGGGAATGGTGGGGGTTTCTGTTTGATTTCGTACGGTTAAGCAAGGGCGGGGGTGGGTGTGGGGGAGGTGGTTATGTTGCTGAATGAATCACAGAATATAGTAACGTGCAGATGTTGAGCTACTAAAGGTGATCTAGTACCACTGGGAGCACTTTTAAAGTGCCCTATGGCATGGGATATGTTTTAGTGGCACATTAGCATGTTTTAATACGTTTTGCTGATGAGCGTTTCGGGAGACATCTGTTGAAATTAAGCCTCTGTTTGGCTATAGTGGCGCTTCTACGTTTGCTGGGGCTCTTTCTTTTATTGCGTAAAGTTAAGCAAGGGCGGGTGTTGAGGTGGTGTAGTGGTACTGTGACTATTTACAAACCGTCTTATGGTATGGTGTATGTTTGAGTTGCAAAATTGCAGGTTTTAATAGGTTTTGCTGATGAGCGTTCCGGCAGACACCTGTTGACATTGTGTGTATGTATGGCTATAGTGGCGGTAACGGGAGAGCTGAGGCTCGTTGTTTGATTTTGTAAGGTTAAGCAAGGGATGAGTGGGGGTGGGGGAGGTGCGTATGTTGCTGATTATAAGACAGATATTTGTAACGTGGCCATGTGTAGTTACTAAAGGTAAAGTAGTTTCACTGGGCCCATTTATAAACAGTGCTATGGGATGGTTTATGTTTTACCCGCCAATTTGCATGTTTGGATAGTTTTTGCTGATAAGTGTTCCGGTAGACACATGTTAAAATTAAGCCTGTGTATGGGTATAGTGGTGCTAGTAGGAATGGGGGGTTTCTGTTTGATTTCGTACTGTTAACCAAGGGCGTGTGTGGGGGAGGTAGTTATGTTGCTGTTTGAAATACAGAATACAGTAACGTGGAGATGTGGAGCTACTAAAGGTGATGTAGTACCACTGGGAGCACTTATAAAGCGCCCTATGGCATGATATATGTTTTACCCGCAAATTTGCATGTTTTAATACGGTTTGTTGATGAGCTTTTCAGGAGACATCTGTTGAAGTTAAGGCTGTGTATGGCTATAGTGGCGCTTCTACGTTTGCTTGGGCTCTTTCTTTTATTGCGTAAAGTTAAGCAAGGGCGGGTGTTGAGGTGGTGTTGTGGTACTGTGACTATTTATAAACCGTCTTATGGTATGGTGTATGTTTGATTTGCAAAATTGTAAGTTTTAATAGCTTTTGCTGATGAGCGTTCCGGCAGACACCTGTTGACATTAAGTCTAGCTATGGCTATAGTGGCGGTAACGGGAGTGCAGGGGCATGGGTATGGGTGGGGGTGGCGGATGTGCGTATGTTGCTGATTATAAGATGGAGATTTGTGACGTGGGCATGTGTAGGTAGTAAAGGTAATGTAGTTTGAGTGGGCCTATTTATTAACCGTGCTATGGTATTGGTTATGTTATTCCCGTGAATTTGCATGTTTGAATACTTTTTTTGATAAGTGTTCCAGCACACACCTGTTAAAATTATGCCTGTGTATGGGTATAGTGGCGCTACTAGGAATGGTGGTGGTTTCTGTTTGATTTTGTGCAGTTAAGGAAGGGCGGGGGTAGGTGTGGGGGAGGTGGGTATGTTTCTGATTAAAACACAGAATTTAGTAACGTGCAGATGTCGAGCTACTGAAGGTGATGTAGTACCACCGGGAGCACTTATAAAGTGCCGTATGGCATGGTATATGTTTTACCCGCAAATTTGTATGTTTTAATACGCTTTGCTCATGAGCGTTCCAGTAGACGGTTGTTGAAATTAAGTTCTTGTATTGGTATAGTGTGTTTACGAAGTTTGGTGTGGCTCTTTCTTTAATTTTGTAAAGTTAAGGAAGGATGGGGAAGAGGGTGGTGCAGTGGCAGTGTGCCCATTTATGAATCGCTTTATGGTATGGTATATGTTTTTTCTGGCAAATTCCCATGTTTTAATACGTTTTGGTGATGAGTGTTCCAGCAGACAGGTACAGAAATTACACAACATTTCTGTGGAAAAGACGTCTTCGTGCTAATAGACACTCTTGTACTGTGGTAGAAGGCTGATAGCGTTGATGGAAAATTCTGAAACTTGGTGCCATTGTAGATTTTAATGGAAGGTTACACTGTTTGTTCGTTACTATGGTGTAGTTAGGGTTCTAAGTGGGAGAAAAAAAAGTGGGGGTGCTCTAAAAGGGGGGGGGCAAAGCTCTAAAAAGGGGTGTGGGCTATGCAAGTTGGGGCGTGGTCTAAATCAAGATAAGTATCATTGTGTGCTTTAGAAAATCCTCTCCAATTATCGTAGGTTCGGAAAAAAACATTGTTTAAAGGATTTCCCTTTCTTCTACAATGTGGGTAACCTTGAGTGATGTCTCCAGTTCTCAGTGGTGAGCAAAATAAGCATGCGCACATCGATGTGCATGCTGTCACTGCAGTGTAATAAAAAAATTAAAAAATGACTATATTTGAGAGGGCCGAAAATAGAGCCTGGTAGAGAGTCATTTGGAGGCTGCCTCAAAATAGGTGCCGCTCCCCAGACCCGGCCCAATTAAAGCACAGTATCCCTGCATCCTAAGCACTGCGCCATTCAGCCATCTTTTAATTGATGGATATATTCCTACTTATATATTATCTTCTGGCGGTCGCTAGTAGATAGTTATAGTTAGGACCGTGTTTCCATAGGAAATCCGCAACATTCTATTTGGAATAACTTTGGCGCCGGTTGACGAATCCTCGCGAAATTTTCAAAATAGGTGGGGCGCTCCGCTCCGCTCCGCTCCGCTCCGCTCCGCTCCTACCCTGAAAGTCTCGGGGAGATTCGTCAAGCAGGGGCTGAGAAAAAAGGGGGGTCCCAAAACGCAGTTTCCCCATGCAATTTTCCATAGGGACCTTTAGTCCAAGGTACAGCCCGAACGGCTGAATAGAATTACTTGAAATTTGGCAAAGAGGTAGTTCTCAGGTCAGGCATGTGCCTTTTGCAAATATGGTGTCAATCTGTTCAGTAGTTCCTGAGAAAATCAAAAGTAAAATCACATACATATCTGGGCGGAGCCTAACCACACATCTCATCGTGAGATCTGATTGGCTGTCAGTACTTCATCCAAGAAGTGTTGGCAGCCATCTTGGGACCAATATACATGATAGCACCTCATTAAAAAGCATTGCAGTTAATAGAAGGTTTTAAGACTTTAGTTACATTATAAATCATTTGTTGATGGTACCATACTCATTTTAGGAATTGTGGTGTGTTCTAAGGTGATTTTATCATGTGAAAAAGCCTTCTGCTGTGATATCACGAACCATGTTTGAGAGAAAACTATTTTCTCATACTTTTCCCACAGAGGTTTGGAAGGTGATCTATAAGCTAAACTGAGAGCATATTTTCTGTAAATTCACATTATCTTTCTCAGTCATGTAAGAATGAAGTCTGACATTCTCAGTAAAACATGTACATCCAACAAGGGCAGAGACTGTCAGTTGATTCCTTTGTGTTCTACTGCAGCTTCCCAGAGTGCTCTAAAGAACAACTAGAGCGCTAACAGTCTTACTTATGACAAAAGTATGGCACACCTGAAGCCATCTTGATTGGAATAAAGTGGTAACACTTAAAACATTTAATTTACAAAGGAACAAACTGAGGTGGTTCGTTTTGCCATATAAATTATGATTAGTGCTGCAGAAAGAAAAACTAGGGCACATTTTGACTTCTGAAATCCTCTTTTATTTCATAAAAACATTCTGACATGCAGACTGAAACATGCACTTTGAATACCAGCAGCAGACTTGCCTGGTGAGCAGTAGCTTTACTACAGTGATCTAATGAGCAACTAGAGTGCTAACATTCAGAATTTATGGAAAATGTGTGACACATCTGAATGCCTTCTTGATGGAATCAAAGTAAAAAACTGAAAGTATTTCCTACTGAGGAGACTGCAGTAAATGAGGAAATTAGGAAACTTCATAACAAATAAATCTCCCAAGATGGCCACCAGAGACAAAAGAGCCCAAATGTAGCCCAAATATCACCCAGATGTAGCCCAAGTATAGCCCAATGAATGTCCCAGAGTGTTCTTAAGAACAACTAGAGCGCTTACTGTCTTACTTATGACAAAAGTATGGCACACCTGAAGCCATCTTGATTGGAATAAACTGGTAACACTTAAAACATTTAATTTAAAAAGGAACACAATGAGGGGGTTCATTTTGCCATAGAAATTATGATTAGTGCTGAAGAAAGAAAAATTAGGGCACATTTTGAGTGACTTCTCAAATCCTCTCCTATTTCATTAAAAAATTCTGATATGCAGACTGAAACATGCACTTCTAATACTAGCAGCAGACTTCCGTGGTGAGCAGTAGCTTTACTACAGTGATCTAATGAGCAACTAGAGTGCTAACATTCAGAATTTATGGCAAATGTGTGACATATCTGAATACCTTCTTGATGGAATCAAAGTAAAAAACTGAAAGCATTTCCTACTGAGGAGACTGCAGTAAATGAGGAAATTAGGAAACTTCATAACAAATAAATCTCCTAAAATGGCCACCAGAGACAAACGAGCCCAAATGTAGCCCAAATATCACCCAGATGTAGCCCAAATGTAGCCCAATGACAGAAGTGTGCAAAACACTTATTTTTTGTGTATTTGCAGTTTTATATAGTGCAGACTTGTCAGGTATTGGAGTGCTTTACATGAACATTGGTTACATCACACAAGATCAAATTCATTTTGGTTGTAGACATGGGGAGATTAAGTGATTTGACCAGAATCACAGAATGTTGAGCTGAAGCCGAAACTCCAACCTGGTTCCCCAGTTGCAAAGTCTGCAGCTCTGGAAGTAACACCACACCCTCTCCCCTTGGATGCAACATTTAATCAAGTGGTCAACTGGATAAAAAAACTAAGATTACAAATAATTTAAAAGTTCTTTGTCGCTATTTGAAAACCCAGAAAATATGCCCTCATTTTAGTTTTTTAGAGCACTAACCATAATTTTGATGCAAATAAGACCCTCTCATATATGTAATTTCTAAAGGAAATGCTCTAGGCATTACAGTTTTGATTACATCAAGATGACGTCAGGCATTCCACACTTTTGTAATAAATATAGAATGTTAGCAATCTAGTTGTTCATTGGGATACTTTTGAGAGGCAGAGGCCAGGGGCACAGACTCTGAAAATTGAAGGGAGGTAGGAGAGTGCAGAGGCAACAATTTGACCACACTAGGCAGGCAGGAAGGGCAGTGGCAGCACAACAGACTATGGAGGGCAGTGGAAAGGGGGGCAGGGGCAACAAATCAACAATACAGGACTGGCAAGAGAGGCTGTGGCAATATAATAGACCATTGTGGGCAGAAGGAAGAGGCAGTGGTCATACAACCATACATGCCAACAGACCTGTTTCAGCCAGGAAACGTCCAATGTTTTTAAGCTCAAATGGGCTTTACTTGATCTGTTTCCTGTCTACAATCTTCTCTTTTTCAATGTAACTCAAAGGGGAAAATCAATACCCCAGTTTTATTTCAAAATCTCCCTCTTACCAAGTTCAAAATGTTGGCAAGTATGGTACATTGGATCATGGTAGGCAGGAGGAATTGGGGTAGGGACATGGACTCGGATAACAGAAGACAGGAGGGACATTGAGAGGTGCACCAAACTGACCCTACAGGGCAGGCATCAGGGTTTGCAGCAGCACAATACACCACACAGGGCATGTGGGACGGGAGTGCAGCACAACAATCCATAGAAAGCAATAGGGAGGGGACAGGACCATGCACATGGACAACAGACAGCAGAGGGGAAAGAGGCAATGGTAGCTAGCTGACCATAATGGACAGACAGGAGAGAAAGCTGCAGCATAACAGACCATAAAGGGCAGGAGGGACGGATCAGGGGCATTACAATGGAACCGACAAGCCAGGAGGGAGGGAATAGGGGTCTGCACATGGAAACAGAGGGCTGGGAGCAAGGGGGCAGGGCAGGAGCAGCAAGATGACCATGGAGGTCAGGCAGGATGGGCACTAGAAACAAGACACACCATGGAGAGCAACAGTGAGACTATGATGGCATACACACAGACCATGGAGGGAAGGTGGGAGGGGGTCAGGAGCAGCTAGCTGACCACACAGGGAAGGTGGGAGGGGCCATGGCAGCACAGAAGACCATGCATGGCAAGCGGGAGGGTTAGTGGCAGCACAATGGCTATGATGGGCAAGAAGGAGGGTGCAGGGGCATGCACAAAGGACCATGGAGGATAGAAGGGAGGGTCAGGACCTGGGCACAGACAAGAGAGTTCAGGAGAAGGGGCCTCACAACAGACCACGCGGGGCAGGCAGGAGGAGCAGTTGCAGCACAACAGACCAGGGAGGGCAGAAGGGTGTGGCAGTAAAATGGACCATGGAGGACAGGAGGAAGGGGATAGGGGCATGGCATGTGGACAGGCAGGGTGGAGGTGGCAGGGACAGGTTACAGTCATCTGACAATGCTAGGCAGGTGGGAGGGGAGTGGCAGCTCAACAGAACACTCAGAGTAGATAGGAGTGGCAGGTCCATGGAACATGGTGGTCAAAAAGGATGGAGCAGGGGCATGCACAAAGACATCGGAGGGCAGGGGAAAGGAGAATAGGGGCAGCAAGCAAAGCACAGAGGCTAAGCAGGAGGTCAATGATGGGCCATAGAATTGGGCAATGGAGGGCAGGATGAGTGGACTGGTACATCATGCTAAATGCAGGGCAGTGGCAGCACATCAGACCATGCATGGCAGGAGGGAGGAGGCTAGTCCATGGATTCAGACAACAGAGGATAGGGAGGAGGTGGATGGGGCAGCAAGCTAACTGTTCATAGAAGGTGGGTATTAGGAACTTTATTGTTTTTAAAATGTGTGTCTGTGCGAACTACTTAAAATATGAACAAGTATGCAGCATAATCTCACTTTTATTCAGGAAGAAGAGGACGTTTGGGACTGTGACTCCGGGCTCACTTGGCAGAAACATCCCCTGACCCTCCACCCCCCATCGCAAAATGTAATGCCCGTGAAAAGGGTAGGTGGACGCAGTGTTATATAGAACATAGTCCCGAGAGCACGATTGAAAATGAAAACCAGATATAGTATATGGTATAAACTATACACCAAAAAGTGTGATACAAGATGAACCGGGGCGTGAAATATAATATGCAATACATTGTGCGCAATGACAGATTCATTGGAGAGTGCGAGATAGCACAGGCACTAGCGCTTGCTATGTGATATGCGCCTTGGAGTGTAATATGCACAGGGCAGTGTTGTGTAACCTAAGTAGTCTCTAAAGTTGTAATATAAAATATGTGCTGGGTAGTGTAACATTGCATATGCACTGTGACAAAGATATGGATCCCAGATTGTAATATGTATGGCATAGCGCTGTGCTTTATAACATAGGCATCGAGGAAGGCACGTTAGATGGGGCAATATAACCCGTGCGAAGGCAAGTGTGGCATGACATATTCACGGGGTGGTGTTACAGTGCACATGGGCTAGAGAGTGTCATAGCATACGCACTAGCTGGTGGAATACAACACAGAGGTGTGTGGCACTCGGCGGGCACTGGTGGGTGTAACACAGCATTGGGCTCAGCCAGGAGCACGCTGTGACTCTCAAGTGAGGTTTGTCTATTTTCCAGAGAGTAAAATAAAAAGTATTACACATCCGGCGGTGGATGTGTGTTTTATTAACCGTGAGGGGGTTTCTTGCATAGTTTGGTCGAATTTTTGTCGAATCCCCTTTGAATGGCTTGGTGTGCATGTGTATTAAATGTGCCCATCAATAGCTACCCATGTTTGTATAAATAAACAACAAGGGTGTCTACTTGGAGAGTACCCACCAGCGGGGGCGCCGGGATTAGGCACGGTAGGGTGTCAGACATGTCAGAGCTTCACTAGCGGTGTGAATACATTCTACGTGGATTCATTGTATGCATAGTCGCTTTTTAATGAATATCAAGCAAATCGTCATGGTGATAGGTACATACAGTTTGTCCAGCATGTCCTAGGTGTTTCTATAAATATATATTTAAAAAAAAAACAAAAAACAAAGGTCGGCCCCGGTGGATGGGGTCCCCAGGGCCATAAGTGGCCTTAGGAAGGGAGCAACACAGCCCCCCTCCTAAAGAATAAAAAAAAAAAAAAAAGGCCATGACCTGGGGGTTGGGGTCCCCGGGGCCGATTAAGGCCTTGGGAGGGCCAAATTATTTTTTTTCAACGAAAAAAATTAGGGTGCAGGCCCTGGGGGATGGGGTCCCCAGGGCTAATAAATTAGAAAAAGAAAGGGGGCCACACAGCCCTCCTTCTTAAAAATAAATAAATAAAAGACCGGCATCGCGCCAGAGGCCATGCCCCCTCATTGCAGCACTCTGCAAACGCGCCCCCTGGCCAGTTGTAAGTTGAGGAATTAATTCCCCTTCAATACTGAGGGTCCCTGAGGGCCAACTAGCCCAACAGGTATCTCCAGTATGTGCCAGGGAGCTGCGTTGCAGACAGGTGTTCTGAGGCCACGCCCCTTTTTACACCTCCATGCAACGCAGCTCTGTGGCGCTTACTGGAGGTACCTAGTGGGCTAGTTTGACCCTAGGGACCCTTAGGATTCAAGGGGACTTAATCTCTCAACTCAGAACGCCCACAGGCCCTGTGGCGCATTTTTAAGTTGGGGAAATAATTCCCTTTCAATCCTGAGGGACCCTGGGGTCCAACTAGCCCACCAGGTGCTTCCAGTAAGCACCACTGCTCTGCGTTGCAGAGAGGTGGTGCAGGCCGTGCCACTTTTTACACCTCTCTGCAACGCAGCTCTGTGGTGCTTACTGGAGGTACCTAGTGGTCTAGTTGGACCCTAGGGACCCTCAGGATTTAAGGGGACTTAATCTCCCAACTTAAAACGGCTACAGGGCGTGTTTACACAGTGGGGAAGGAAGGGGACGGGGCATGAGGTGACGTGTTCAAACACGCCCAGTGGTGCGTTTTAAGAGGTAGTTTTAATCCCCTGCCCTATTATATACTAGGGGCTTACAGAGGAGGTCATGCTAATCACAGGGGGACCCCAACACATAGTGTGCCCTAGTGTATGTAGGTGTTTTCACTGTATTCTGAATGTCTTTTAACATAGCACTGGCTCTAGGACTGGTTAGTCAGACTCAGTTACCACCAGTATCCGTCTGAAAAAGTTGAGGGTGCAGGATGATTTTGCAACAAGGCTTGTTTCTGCTCTTCTGTTTGTTCTTTCTGCACGTTATACTTCTTCCTGCACTTTTCTTCGTCTTTGAGGACTTCTGTTGCTTCTTTCTGCATTGCTTTTTTTTCTTTCTGTGCGTTTTTCCTTCTTTCTTCACATGTCCTATCTCTGTAGGCATAGCTAGAAATTAGCATTTAAAAAACCTTTGAAATTCACTGAAAAAAACATAGGTTTCAGGCACGTTATAGCTAGGAATTAGCATTTAAAAAACCTTAGAAATTCACTGAAAAAACCATAGGTTTCAGGGGCGTTATAGTTAGCTTGACTTTTCACTCGTACAAAACCATAGAAATTCCCCCGTTATAGTTAGTTCACCTAACTATAACTCGCGTGCCCGCAAAGCACTGCTGATGACGTCACATATTACATCACTCATGACATGGTCAGTGACATCACTCATGACATCACTCATGACATCACTGATGACATCATCCTTGTGATAGAGTGGCAGACCTCCTCTCCCCCTAATATAACCTTTGATACACACATTCAAAAATAGAAATTAAAATTTTCAAAACAATGGACATACCAATACCAGTTACAACAACCCATTCAGTAATTGTAAGAACCACATCCACATCCACTCATTCACCAACAGTCATATACAGTCACTCATACATGTACTCACTCACCATATGTACTCATACACCTATACATCCTGTTACACAATGCCACTCATCCATAAAGTTACTCACACACATAGTCACTCATGCTAATAAAGAATCATACACACACCACCACACTTACTTCTACAGAAACTTACACATACTTAGTCTTTTTAACAATCACTTATAGAAACACATACTTATTCATACAGGAACTCTTTCAGTCTCTCACTCTCACATATACTCACTTATATACACCAATAGTCACATATACTAGTTTAAAACATATGTAGTTACTCATAGAGACACTATTGAGACAGTCATTCACTCACTAACACACCCATGCACACACTCATCCACCCATACAGTCCTGCACACATGCTGTCTTCAACACATACAAACAGTGAGTCACTCATTCATGCACCTATGCACTACGCAATACCCCCACCGAACCATACAGACATCAAACACTCATACTGATACTCAAAAAACCAACTAATAACCTATATAGACACTCATGTAGCTACTCACCAACCCATGCAGCCACTTATACACAAAGTGAGAGACTGATACAGATATTTACATATTTAAACATTACTCACTAAGCCATGTATTCACTAAGATACACTTAATCAGTCAGTTATACAATCAATTTTTTCAAAAACAAATCATCCATTTAGACACTTATATACCCATTTATTCTTCCATAGACCTTGAGATATACATATATAAAACATATGTAATTTTCAGAAAAACACACATTCACTGGATGATGTCATCAGTGATGTCATCAGTGATGTCATTTGAGATGTCATCAGTGATGTCATGAGTGATGTCACTGACCATGTCATGAGTGATGTAATATGTGACGTCATCAGCAGTGCATTGCGAGCGTGCGACTTATAGTTAGCTGAACTAACTATAACGGGGGAATTTCTATGGTTTTGTACGAGTGAAAAGTCAAGCTAACTATAACGCCCCTGAAACCTATGGTTTTTTCAGTGAATTTCTAAGGTTTTTTAAATGCTAATTCCTAGCTATAACGTGCCTGAAACCTATGTTTTTTTCAGTGAATATATATATATATACATAAATCTGTTTGTCCGCTTATCTTAAGCATCTATGAGCGCACTCGCCTATAGTAAGCACTGTGCCATTCATGCAGCGATACGCCTATATATGCATAGATATATCTGTCCCAGAATCAATGCTAAGCATTTATCAGCCCACCCGTCTATCGTAAGTACTGGTCTTTGCATTTATTCATCCTTCCATCCATTGATACATTGATCTATGTATCTATCCATTGATGCATCTGGCCACGCATCTAGTCGCCCTTTATTCAACTATAAGTTCTTATTTCTGTGCATCGTCCGCCCCCGATCTTAAATACGACGTATTATACTCATCCAGCTACCCTCTTAAGGTGTTGAAAAGGCTTGCGAAAAGCATTGACAAGCAGATTTTTTAATAAAGAATAACAAAGCTTTGAGTTAATCTTTGTGGAGCATACTTCAACACCCTTCTCTGCTGGTGTTTTAAACAAAGGTACATCTAGCGAAAGAAATGTAAAGGAGCTTTTAAGTGTAATACGTTAATTTAGAAATATAACGTTTTGTCGAGTTGTTTATAGGTACACTGTCTTAAAGTGGCCGTGACTGACAGATACTGAATACCTGTACTTCTTATATTTGAGAAAGTATACCAGAGAGCTAATTTGGGGTGGTGAGAACCTTGAGTTCTATATTTCCATGTGATGTACAGTATAGGAATATAAAAGGAATTAGAAAGCTTTTACATTCATATTAAAGAGGGGGTGTGAGAACTTAGTGAGGCAGGCAAAGTGTGTGTTTTCGTAGCACTAAAACAAGACTGTGTGTAAGGTGAGAGCATGTTCATGCTGGAGTTGGCTTGTTGTGGTCATTTGCAGAGGCGCAACCAGAGGGAAATTTTGGTGAGCCTAATTCTTTCAGCAATAGGCAGAGTAGACATGTAGGGGTTATAAATATATATATATATATAGATAGATATATAGATAGATATATGTATATATATTATCTACTGGCGGTCGCCAGTAGATAGTTATAGTTAGGACCTATTTTCCATAGGAAATCTGCAACATTCTATTTGGAATAACGTTGGCGCTGGTTGACGAATCCTCACAAATTTTTCCAAACTTTTGGCCAGCTCCGCTCCGCTCCTACCCTGAAAGTTTTGCGGTGATCTGTCAAGCGGGGGCCGAGAAAAAAGGGGGGTCCCAAAACGCATTTTCCCCATGCAATTTCCCATAGGATCTGTTGTCGCAGCTACAGCCCGAACCGCTGAACGGAATGACACCAAATTTGGCAAAGAGGTAGTCCTCAGTTCGGACTCGTGCCTTTTGCATATATGGTGTGAATCTGTTCAGTAGTTCCTGAGAAAATGAGGGTAAAAAAGTTAGTGATATCTATGGCCGCAGAGGATCCGCGGACCGTACCCGCACCGTAAGCGCACCCTCCCCGAACCGAGCGCGCACCCACACGATCGCGCGCTGAATGCTAATTGGCTGTTGAGTGTCTCTCTACATTCTAAACCAGGAACTGTTGGCGGCCATTTTCTGCCTCGGTAGAAGCGAGGCTGAAGATGCAAGGGGAATAAGTGTGTAAAACATATAAAGGGGGCAGAGTGGAAATACTCTGACCCTCTAGAGGTGCTTAGGGGGTCCCAGAAGGACCCCCTGGGGCCACCTTTTTTTGAAAAAAACGGGGAAATGCGCGCACGGTGCGCGCATCTTATCGCGTTGGATGCACTGATTCTCTTGCGGTGGGTGCGCGGATCCACGGCAACGTTTTTTGAAAAACGACAAGAAATCATTGGTTATATGACAACTTTCTACACTGAAAGGTAGGGTGTATATTTCTGTTTTTTAAAGGTATGATTGTTATTGGTTAACAAAAACAGAGTGTAAGGAACATTATATTTGATAAGCTGATGTGTTGAAAAGTCAAGCACACTTCCTGTCTTGTTTAGGAACATTGTGTGCTGAACTTGTGACCTGTGAGCTCAGTGCAGTGTTCTATGACTTGTTTCTATGGTAACAGGCAGAAGGCAGATTGGGGGAAGGGTTGAAATGTATTTCAGTTGGAAAGGGTTGAAATGTTTAACCAATAGAAATGTGTGTTTGCTTTTGAGTTTATGTGCGAAGGATTGTGATGTGATGTTTACATGGATATGTGTGGAAAATGAAAGGGAAACTTTTCCATTCTTTGCTTTTGCTGAGAGGTGCACAGTGCAGAGATTCTGTAAAAGAAAATATGGTGAGTGATTGATATACTTCTTAATCTACAAAAGAACTTGAAAGATGAGTTATTTAATTGTGAGGGGATGTATGTAGACTATTTTGATTTTAATCAGACTAATGTATATTTCCTGCTAAAGTGTACGGAATACTTTTTTTCTCTACAATGTGTGTGCATGTAGAAACCATTCTGTGATAAGCATTTGTGTTTTTCCTGTGTTTGTAGACAGATAACTGTGCTGTTTTTATATTTTGGTAGAATTAGAAACCAGTCATTGTTTATGAATTTGTGAAATGAGTTATGTTATGTTTCTATACTAAAATGTAGTACTACTTCTAGATGAAGAAATGTATTTTGGTATAGTGCAAGGGATAGTGTTGTTTGTCTAGAATAACACAGTGAGTCTGTGTGCATTTGGGAACCACTGTGAGAGAAGCATTTGGTAACATCGTGTATTTGCTGACAGATAACTGTTTTAACTTGTCATGTTGTGAAGTTTTAGTAGCATTAGAAGACAGTTATGGCTTATGCTTTCAGTAAATGAGTCAGGCATTGACAGTAAAGTGCAGTCGTGAAATATGTAGATTGTGTGCAGTTCCCTAACCACTTCCACTGTAGTGAATGAGTTTTGGTATACTCCTAGGGATAGTGGTGCTTGTCTAGAATAAAACTGTGAGTCTGTGTGCATTTGGGAACTACTGTGAGAGAAGCGTTTGGTAACATTGTGTATTTGCTGACAGATAACTGTTTTAAAACATGTCATGTTCTCAAGTTTTAGTAGCATTAAAAGCAGTAATGGCTTATGCTTTCATTAAATGAGTCAGGTATTGACAGTAAAGTGTAGCCGTGAAATATGTAGATTGTGTGCAGTTCCCTTACCACTTGCACTGTAGTGAATGAGTTTTGGTAAACTCCTAGGGATAGTGGTGCTTGTCTAGAATCACACTATGAGTTTGTGTGCATTTGGGAACCACTGTGAGAGAAGCATTTGGTAACATTGTGTATTTGGTGGCAGATAAGTGTTACCAGTTGCACTGTAGTGAATGAGTTTTGGTAAACTCCTAGGGATAGTGGTGCATGTCTAGAATCACAGTGCAGTTCCCTTACCACTTGCACTGTAGTGAATGAGTTTTGGTAAACTCATAGGGATAGTGGTGCTTGTCTAGAATCACACTGTGAGTTAGTGTGTATTTGGGATCACTGTGAGAGAAGCATTTGGTAACATCGTGTATTTGCTGACAGATAACTGTTTTAAAACCTGTCATGTTGTGAAGTTTTAGTAGGATTAGAATCCAGTCTTTGCTTATTCGTTGATTAAATGAGTCATTCTTTGACACTGATGTGGTGTACTTAAATATGTAGATTGTGTGCAGTACCATTAACTCTTCCAGACTAGTGAATGAGTTTTGGTAAACTCCTAGGATAGTGTTGCTTGTATAAAATCACACTGTGAGTCTGTGTGCATTTGGGTAAGGATTGTGAGAGAAGCATTTGGTAACATTGTGTATTTGCTGACAGATACCTGTTTTAAAACCAGTCATGTTGTGAAGTTTTAGTAGCATTAGAAGCCAGTCTTTGCTTATGCTTTGATTATATGAGTCAGGCTTTGACATAAAAGTGTAGTCCTGAAATATGAAGATTGTGTGCAGTTCCCTTACCACTTCCACAGTAGTGAATGACTTTTGGTAAACTCCTAGGTATAGTGGTTGTTGTCTAGAATCACACTGTGAGTCTGTGTGCATTTGAGAACCACTGTGAGAGAAGCATTTGGTAACATTGTGTATTTGCTGACAGATAACTAATTTAAAACCTCTCATGTTGTCAAGTTTTAGTAGCATTAGAAGCTAGTCTTTGCTGATGCATTGATAAAATGAGTCAGGGTTTGACACTAAGGTGCAGTACCATGTACTATTCTGTTCACTGTGGCAGAACTGAAAATTTAAAAGTTTTACCTAAGCACTGTCCTAGAAGTAGTCTGATTATTTAGTCAGTTTCTAAGTACCAAATAGATTGCTTCAAATGTCTATGCGTATGCATGTAGTGTTCTACCATACTATACACTTGTCTTTTACACCTTCAATTCCATAGTCAGTATCCATACACTTCCAGGAAACACCCTGTCCCTCCCTTTGCAGTCCTCTAGAGACCCATTCAACAGCATGTACTAATCCATTCACTGTGCCAAAACCCAAACACTTATAAATTCACCAAGACACTCTCTTTCCAGTACTCTAATGATTCAGTCACTGCCTAAGTATTCATGCACTGAGCCAGGTCTTAGCACATGGACTTCTTCAAACCCCTATCCACTATGCATGCAGTCCTTTGACCATCTACACACTTGTCTTTCACACCTTCAATTCCCCAGTCAGTATCCATACACTTCCACGAAATACCCTGTCACTCCCTTTGCAGTCCTCTAGTGACCCATTCAGCACCATGTACTAATCCATTCAGTGTGCTAAAACCCAAACACTTATAAATTCACCAAGATACTATCTTTGCAGTACTCTAATCATTCAGTCAGTGTCTTAGTATTCATACACTGAGCCAGGCCTTAGCACATGGACTGCTTCAAACCCCTATGCACTATGAATGCAGTCTTCTAACCACCTAGACACTTGTCTTTCACACTTTCAATTTCCTAGTCAGTATTCATACAGTCCAGCACTTGTCACTGCCTTTGCACTCCTCTAGTGACCCATTCAGTACCAAGTACTAATCCATTCCCTGTGCGAAAAGCCTAGCACTTATAAATTCACCTAGGCACTCTCCTTGCTGTATTCTAATCATTCAGTCAGTACCCAAGTAGTCATGCAGTGAGCCAGGCCTTAGCACATGGACTGCTTTAAATGCCTATGCAGTATGGATGCAGTCCTCTAATTGCCTACACAGTTGTGTTGCACACCTTCAATTCCCTAGTTACTATTCATACTCTTCTAGCAAACACCCTGTCACTCACCCAGTGTGTCTCCTTATAGTACTGTAATCATTTAGTCAGTTAGCATGTAGTCTTTTAGTGAGGTAGGCTTTAGGGCATGAACTGCTTCAAAGTAGTATGCACTATGCATGTAGGGGCAGATTTATGAGCCCCTTGCACCACTTTTGCGTCACTTTTAACATGGGAAAAGTGACGCAAAAGTGGCGCAAGGGGCTCATAAATCTGCCCCGTAGTGTTTTAACGATCATCACACTTGTGGTTCAGGGCTATAGTTTCTCAGTCAGTTGTTATATAAAATGTGTTTGTACAGTAATGGAATAGTATAAATTTGAAAGTTATTAATATACATTTATTTGTGATTCTTTTTTACAGATACAGAACAGGAGTGTTTCTCATCTGTTTGCACTCTTCTCGTGCAAGATTGTTTGGATGAAGGGTCCTTAGGTGTTTCATCATACTTGCTGTGCCGCACGAGTATTTTTTGTTAGGATCCCCTCGTAACAGAACTCTTTGGCAAATCTTGCGAGTGACGAAGGTGGCATTGGTCTTTGTTTGTCCCTTGGAAAAAGTAAAACATTCCCTTACCACTGAAGAAAAACGTTGTGGGCGTGGTGCCTTCTGCAATAAATTTTCCTCAGATTCGGTAAATATTTTAAAGCGGCAACATTTACAGTTTTTGTAAGTTAAACTTATAAAATGTTGTTAGCTGTATGCATTTTATATATCTGTGATTTGTTTCTTGTGGTATTTTGTTGAGAATACCATGTTGTTGTTTTTTTAACAATCTTTCTGATTTTCCAGGTCTGTCGTCAACATCCGTGGTTCCCACAGGAGTGTTCCGCCTTGTTGTTTAGTATTATTGTTGTTACATTTTGTTTATTAGTTTATTGCTTATATTTATGTTAATAACAAAATAAAGTTTGAAAATAGTTTTTCGTTTACATATTTATTATTATAAAAAAAAAGTTTGAAAAAAAAATTAATAATGTTTTTGGTTGTTCTCTTAACTGCTGTGTGACTCTTTCTTGTTCTTATTACTGTTATTTGATGGAGTCCACCATGGTGTTACATTTTGGGGCACTTATCGCTGGAATACTGGTGATATCCGCAGTTTGCACCAACTTCTGAATAGTGTGTTAGATTTATCTCAACTTTACTTCCGTTAAAGTGCTGATAATGAAATGGAGAGTAGCCGTTCCTGTGCAAAAAGACACGAGGTGCACCTTTCCGATTTATTCTAAATACTAAAATCCTGTATTGTATTGCACTGAGGTATTGGCTGCACTTACAGTGTACACACAAAATCTATTAAGAAATCTCATTGTATTTATATTGATTGGGAATAGTGCGTCAGGTGCTGGATCTTGATGAGATACACTGCTCAGTTCGTATATTGTTCTGCACACAAAAGAAATCACATCACAACTTTCACACCAATTGCAATGCGAAACAAATTCCGGCGATATGACACGTTAGCACCAGGGATTTTACACCTGCTCTCTGCTGGTGTTAAGCAGGACAACTACCTGCACCATGAAAGGGAACGCAGCCAAGAGCCACACCAGAACACCCACAGGTGCCATAGAGTCAATGAGCAAGATACAGGGATACCCATGAGGGCCACAAGACTTATCTCAACAACTCCAGGACCGCCAATGCCCCCCAAACCCACATCTTAGTAAGTGTGTCCCTGTGGTCATTGTCTTAGCATGATAGGCACGAGCCCTGCAACATCACAGTGTGCTGTCACCTCAGCGTTGGCAGTGAGCCTGAATGTGTAGCTACACACGCATCCTCCTGCATGCACAACTGGCGTGTGCTAGTCTGGGGTTCACAGGTCAGTGGAGGGGTGTGCCTATCCGGCAAGGGGAACGGGGTGTCTCGACATGTCCGTGTACAGGAAGTGCGGTAAGTGTGTCTCTTTGTTCTGGTGTGGCCTGTTTCAAGAGCCGCAGCAGTCGATGTTGTAAAGTGGCATGCACCACCTCCAAACGGCACTGTGAAGTTGCAGTTGGAATGTAGCAGGACATGCGCAAATAGGCCTTACAATGGTGTGCCGTACGAGTGCACGAGATACAACAGCGCACTGTACAAAAGTGTGGGGGCTTGTGGGAGGGAGGAGCAGCCGTTTGGCAGCATAACACACAGTGAACTCGACCATGTGCCACATGCTGGGCATCTCATCCATGATGACCACGGTCGCAGACATCTCACAACACCAACGACTGGCCCTTGTACACATCCTGTATGAATACAGCTTGGTTTTCACTTCTATGCTCGTTCAGTGGTGTGATGTTGGTGGGTTGTGTGACTTGTGCTCCTTATTAGTGTGTTTCATTTTGGCCATTGTTTGTCTATACTTGTTCTGTACTTAATTTTGCATGTGTGCCATTCTGCCCATCTCTCCCCATCCCCCCACTCCCTGCTTCTTCCTCTTCCTAGTGCTGTTGTGTCTATAATTTTGTTGCTGCACACATAAATACATGTAAAGAATAAATTAGAATAGTTCCTTGATTCTTTTAGGTTTCAAAACTTCTCTATTGATTTCTTTTTAATTTTCCATATGAACCGTTTTTTTTAATATTCAACAACACATAGAAGTCAGAAGTGCAACGTATTCTATCAACAGACTTTCTAGAACATTCTACAATACGTGCAGGTTAAAAGTTCAGCAATTTTTTAAAACTGTACGATATTTTTTTGTAACATTTTCTTGAACATTTAACGACATGTGCAGGTTAAATGTTGACGATTGTTTTAAGTTCGAAATGTGCCTTCCAAATGCAAGTAGCAGGTGTGGTTGAGGTGAGCAAATTTTATCCTATGATATGTACTCCACGTTGAAACTGCTTTTTGTTAACCAATCACAAAGATGCTTTTCCACAAAACTAATGTTCACCCTACTTGTAAAAAAGAATGCTTTTCATTATATCTTTAGAGATAAGTTATAGAGAGGAATTAGCATTTAAAAAACCTTTGAAATTCACTGGACATTTCCCTCGTGCATTGCGGGGGCGCGAGTTATAGTTAGCTGAACTAACTATAACAGGGGAATTTCTAGGGTTTTGTACGAGGGAAATGTCCAGCTAACTATAACACCCCTGAAACCTATGGTTTTTTCAGTGAATATATATATATATATATGTATATGTATATATAGATGTATGTTTACACAGGACTAGCCCTTGGATTTGCTAAACATACATTGATGTATATGTATATATATATATATATATATGTGTATATATATATATATATATATATATATATACATTGTTCACATTTTCCTGCCACTAGCTCTAGCTATATATATACATATACAACAGCATCACTCTCTCCCAAGAACTCTGCAACAACCTATCCAGCTTCCTCCATAACAAAATCGCAGGCATCAATCAATCAATCAAGTAGTACTTATATATCGCTGGTTATCACCCTAGAGGGTATTCAGGTGCTCTTCTGCAGGTGTCAGCTGAAGAGCCAGATCTTGAGTCGCTTCCTGGAGCAGATCTGCGAGGGTACGGTGTGGAGGTGAAGGGGGAGGGTGTTCCAAGTTTAGCGGTGAGATGGGAAAAGGATCGTCCTCCAGAGCGGTAGCAGCAGTGGCATCTGTGCGAGGGCGAGGAGTGTGGAGTAAAGATTCCTAGTCAGTTAGTGGAAATGCAGGCGGTGTTTCATGTATGCGGGTCCTTGGTTGTGGAGGGCTTTGTAGGTGTTGGAATGGGTGAATACAATGTCAATAATTACCGTGTTGTGTGCTGGCCTGACATCGGCAATGCCAATAAATGCAAAATCAGCCTATGTCGCAACCGGTGCCTGCACGGCCATGCCAGTACCCGTCAATACAATGTTAATGTATGTCATAATTAGGCCTGGGCGGTAAATTCCGTTCCGCTCGCGGAATTTGCGTAATTTTGGTAATTTCGCGTTCCGCGGAGAACGCGAAATTCCCCAAAATTCTGCTTTCCGCGACTTCACGAAATTCTTTCTTGTTCGCGTTCTCAAAATGCGTGTTCGCAAGATATTTCTCCCCGAGCACGCAAACAGCAACTGTCAACAGGAAAAAAGCATCGCGAACAAGCAATTCCGCGTGTTCGCGGAATTTCTGCATGTTCGCGGAGATTTTTACCGTTTCGCGGAGATTTGCGTAACACGATTACGCAATTTCCACCCACCCCTAGTCGTAATCTGTACCTGCACAGTAGCGCTGACTCCAGCAATGACGAGATCAATGTATGTCATAATCCATGCTCAAAGGACGATGATGTTACTAGTAATAACAATGCTGATGAACGCTATGACTTAAGCAATCTTAACCATGTCAATACCAGTAAGAACAATGTCAATGTATGCTGTGACAATCGTATGCACAATGTTAAGGATGTCCATAAAAATTACACGAGTGACTGCCATATTATTTTCAGGAATTCCAATGAACTCATATAATTGATGTTGGATTCACCCTAGGTGACCTCCTCATCAACCCTGAGTCAGAGATATTTGGTTAAACAAGTTCTACAACTCACACCTATGCCTATCAAAAACTAGGTCATAGGTGGGGGGTTCTCAAACTTGCGCCCAGGGAAAACCCTGATCAATCCCACAGATAGATAGTTGCACCAGAAACAGGTCAGAGGAAATTGTCCCCAATATCTGATCCTTAGTCCCCACATGTGGCGTATGGCAAACTAGGACAAGCGCACAGATCACTTTTGTTTTTTCCCTAGTCAGCATACTAGAAGAAGGCAAAGGTAGCTGCTTGATATTGGGCATGAGCACAAGGTACGCCTCGTCCCTGGGTGTGAGTAAGGGATAGCCTGACCTTGGGCATTTAGCAGAGTTTGCCTCATCCCTGGGTGTTTCTAAGGGATCGCTTGTACCACTGGGCATGTATCAGAGGATAAACCTCATCCCTGGGTGACAATCAGGGATAGCTTTGACCACTGGGTGTGATGTTAAGTCAGTTCACATAAGCTCTGTGTGTGATATAAAGAGCATACATCTCAAACTTATTTTTTTCGTTTCAAACGTTTTCTTAGTGCTATCTATTCCACACCAGTAGCTAAAGGAAGTGAGAGCTGTTCCCTATTTTTGTCTCTGCTTAGATTGCTGGGTTTTAGGCAGTGATACATACAACCCCTTGGTGTGTTATAGGGTGTAATTTGGAGATTAAGGAACATTTGGACCATTGCGAATCAGGTGTAGCTTGTGTCAAATTATTTTCTCTCTTAGATTGTTTTCCATTTTATGCATTTATTGATGTCATGGTGCTCGTTGAAATTTTGCAAATCATGCTGTATGTTTAAATGTTATATCATGTTGTAGTAAGTCTATTCTTTAGGTAACAATAACCAGTTTTTCAAATCAAAGGTTCATGATTGCTAGTTTACTGCTGCAAACCAACTCGTACTGCTCTGATCGAACAATTGCACTTTTCTTATAGGTAGCTATTACTTCTTTACTCTTGGTTTGGCAACTTTGAAAGTAATTTCACCATTAGCCCATAGCCTGTGTTGAACATTGGAATCATTAGTATGAATAATTATTTGAGCCTGTATGAGATATTCATGCAATACTCCAAATTGTCAAGGTATGGACATTTTTTGTTATATTAACAACAAAGTAATAAATGGATTTGTGACTACCTTGATGTATTTGAAATAAATTATATCTGTCTCATCAAATTCCCTAACTTTCTTCTCCATTTGCTGAAACAACCTTAGCCCTTCCTGCCCTAACTTGTGCAGTAAGATGTTTCTCCTTCTTCTCCAAAAGTTGAAATGTGATAAGGAAACACTGTGTGACCTTAACTGAGCAAGAGAACAAGGCACAGGGAATCGTTGGGTGATTTTGAGGACATCATCAATCAACAACGACCATAGCACATGCAAGGCAGACATGATATTTCTTTGGCCCCACATATCGCAAAAAGCCAAGTAAGTGGCTGTTTGACTGAAAAATGCCCTTTGAAGTGTTTGCTGTGCAGTTGTGGACAGCCTCGTTGAGGATGTCCATGTACTTGCTTCTAGGTTAAATAGAGAATTCTTGTTCAAAGTGCCAGCCAATTCAGGATGTTGAGCAGTACAAGAGGTACATGGTCGTGTGAAGCTAGTGCTGGCTCTTGTCGCTATATTTGTAGTGGTGAGTCTCCAGGCTTATGCTTGATTACTTCGGTAGTTGTTTTTTTTCTCACAACAATAGTAAAAAATAGCAACCTCTCCATGGATGGCCTACATGCCCAGCAATCATAAGCATGCTTAATTCACTACATCATGATGTGTCATAATCCCCACGAGTCTGACTTGATTTCCCATATTTTACAGTGTAGTCCTCACTGCCCTGGTAGTACGTCTTAAATCTCCCTCCCCATTCCCCCCACCTCTGTGAGATCACAGGTATCTCCTGTTGTGGCTTCCTATGATGTGTCTTCTGTTAGGCTCCTTTATGAGCACCACACGATGGCAAATGTGCTAAGGCATGCTCGATCTTTATATATCTGTTTCTCCGCACTCATATACCAGTCCATGTTGGCCACTCAGCCTTCCATCATTGGGGTGATTAGACTCCCCGACCGCTGTATGATGTCGCGTCTGGCCACCATCAGTGACACATTGAACGAGAGGATGGCATACCTGTGCAATGTTTGATCTCCCCAGAATCCAAGCATGACCACTGGGGGTGGGAGGTAAGCTCCAGTGGCCCCTTAATGTTCTGAGACATGTTGTGTTGGACGCCTTTCCAGAATGGCCGCAATCAGGGCATTCCCATATTGTGTGTAAGAGTGCATCCCTCTTTGAACATCCCCTAAGATATCAATGAGTTGTGGGTCTGCCCATTGCATATAATCTTGTTCTGGTGTAATATGCCCTGTGAACATTTTTCAATTGAATCAGCTGGAATCCAGCTCTGATTGCCACCTCTCTATGGATACCAACACAACTCCCCTCAGTCATCGTCTTCCAGTCTCCCTAAATTAACCTCCCACTTTTCCTGTAGTACCCTCAATAGCAGCATACTGTTAGCAAGCAATGTGTTATATAGCATGGACATTGCATGGTGGTGCAGTGTTGCCCCCTGCCCTCTATGTTCTATTGGGCTTTTGTCAGGAATCTCTTCTTTTGCTGCCACTTATAATGTGCCTGATTATTAATACCACAGGTAATGGCTCCCTATCAACTCATATTGCGCCTGTAGGTCTGCAAAGGTCAACATCCCAATGTCTGGCCCAAGGTTCCCCTACATATAAATGCTTAGCAGGTCCCATTTTCTGTGTCCTTCTACCCTCCACAGAGGAGCCTGGACTTCTACATTCCATAGCACAGTTTCCATTGTCAGTGTGCACTGCCATCCAATCCTGTTAACCGCCCTTCTCCATGCCTTATTTACCATCTCCATATACTGGTCAATTTTGCCCTCCCATTGATTTGCCTAGCATAACCAGCCAGGTCCATAGCTCTTGTGTCTGACAATAATTAGGGATCTATCTTGTCTGCGAATGACCAATCAATAAACACTATTGAGTAACCCAGTAGTAAGGGACAGGTTAAGGAGGGTTATGCCTCCATAAAAGCATTTTCTGATCAGCGCCGAGAGTGCAAGTCTTGGAACCATCCATCCCATAGTAATACATGAGTGTCTGCATCCAGCATCCAAAAGATCTCAAAGAGGGAATTTTGTAGGGCGTAGATGAACTGAGGTAGATACATCAATGTATATAGGGGCTCCCGGCCCATTAGGGACAGCGGCAGCTGGCACAAGTGCCCACGTCTCTGTAGTCTTTTTGATCAGAGAATAATTTCTGGTCCCTGGTTACATGGATTCCCAGGTATTTGAAGCCCCTATCTTTCCTGGGTATTGAGCATTGCCATTCCTTGCTGGGTCACCATCCAGCAAGGTGGCATATACAAGATGTATTCTAATGAATGCATAATCCTGAATAACTTCCGAAGACACCCAGTATATCTAGTATTCTGGTGATGGATATTTCTGGTTTCACCACGTATAATAGGATGTCTTCAGCATAGAGAGAGATGACATCTTTCCAATTATTGTCCCAACCGAGCCCACAGATCAGAGCAGATCCAGTAAGCAACCGGCTCCATCGCCACAGCAAAACACCGGGGGGGGGGATAAGGAACATCCCTCTCTCCAGTTTAAATTTTCCAGGGTGTGTACTGTCCATCTGCACCTATGGCATGGGATGTGTATAGAGGAGGCATACCCATGTCCAGATGAGGGATGAAGCCCATTCGCTCTGGTAGTGCCATCACATATTGCCATTCTAAAGAGTCAAATGCTTTTTGGGTGTCTAGCGCCAGGAGCACCGTCAGCTCCAGCAATCCCTTCTCCCATGCCAGACATCCCAAAAGCCACCTGATATTATGCCTGGTCAGCCTATAGGGCATCAAGCCTGATTGATCCAAGACTATGAGGTTGTGTATCACCTTTTTCAGGTGGTTTGCTGACACCTTTGCTAGGATCTTGTTTCTGCATTGAAGAGGGATGTCGGTTGATATAAAGAGCAGTGCTCCTGGGATTTCCATGGTTTGTGAATAATACTAGTGATCCATATCGGAGGTCCTCTGGAGTTCACCTGTTCTATGCACTCGTATAGCATAGTTTGAGTCAGCCTCACCACCAGCTGTGAACACATTTAGAGAATTCTGGTGGTAACATCACCTGCAAGACATGTCCTCCCTGGTAGCCCTCGTAAATCAGTATATTTCTCAAATCATGTCTGCCATCATAGGGGTGACCATCAGCAGTCTGTTCTCCACTGCCTATTCACCTGAGGCCGCTGTGCTCTTGCCAGTGTCTGCTGAGTCTCTTGTCATGGCAAACCATCTGTTACCTGTTTCCTATTCCCCATCTGTCCTCATTGTTGTTTCCTAAATCACAAGCAAGGGAGAAGGGCTTAAAGAGTTGGTCCATATTGTCTCTGTGGACCCACGTCTTGGGCTCGTAAAGTAGGTCAGTGCTTACCCTGACAGTTGCTTGCCTTGGGTCCCTGGTTTGTCAGGCCTCCACTGCTATGCATGCCTCTCAGATCCCTTCCCAGTGGTCACTGCTCTACTCCAGTTCTCTGGCATCTGCCATGTCCGCATCTCGTGCTTGTTGTTTTGGGGCACACCCACTTGGTCTATGGGTGCACCCCTCCCCCTTCCGTGGGATCTCCAGCAGTCACCCATGGTCCTCGTCTCTGGGCCTCAAAACACATCTCCCTTTTCTTCACCTCACAGACCCAGCTGCACAAGTCTTTGCACTCAGTTACCGGGCATTGCCATCTCGCAGATCGCAGCTGGCACGGCCCTCTCAATCTCATCTGTGCTCTGCTCTCTTGGGCTGATAGGGGAACCTTTCCTACGGATCCCACAGGCCTTCCACCACCTTGATGTCCTCCACATCTGGGCCCGTGACCGTTCCTGGTGATGTCATCTACCTCTTACCCCCGTCAATATTGCCAAGTTTTCAAGATCTAACAATCATTGTTTGTATAATTCTGATGATCATGTTGACTCTTGTGAATGTATATAGGAAATGTATTTAATTATTTATTCTAGATTGATATATATGTATGTGATAGTGAAAATCTCAAAAAATATATGATATAATTAAATAAATAAGTTTCATTAATCAGTGCTCTTTGTTTATATTGGTAAACAGTGTGGTTAACCTTTGTTTGTAATAATCCTAGAATATTTAACTTTGACTATTAGAAAGCTTGCTACAGTTTCTTTACCTACATACCCGTGACCATTCCTTCCAGTTGCAGCCTCTGCCTTCGACTCACTGCCATCTGGGCTGCTACTGCCAGAGGAGGGTGGCTGCCATTTTTCAGGCTGTGGCAGATGGTGGTGTTTCACCACCGTTACGGTGATTCCCCCTGGACTGCATAGGGCCCCCTGACTGCCTGGGTGTCAAGATTCTTGTGCCTTCCGGGCCTGCGGCTCCTCCTCTGATTACTTCAGTATTTATTTATTATTTGACCCCTGGAACTTGCACAGCATCACACCACTTTTGCTTTTGTCATGGAATTCCATCAAAAGTCAATGGAACCTCATGCCACACAGAATGTGCACGCTCCAATACCACACCCACTCCCAGGGTCTACTCATGCACTGGGGCCCAGATTTATTTTAGACTTATGTTATCTTTGCATGAGGAAAGTTGTTGCAAGGCAAGTCAAATGGGAGTTGTAAACCCACTCAAGGTACTATTTGGGCCACGCGACTTTGTAAAGAAAAGTAACCCAAAGCACCAGCTTGTGCTGCATTACATTACATTTTGTTTAGTGGACATTTCATAGGTGAAGCATGGATGTTCCCATGAATCCAACCCTTGAATTTGACGCAATCATAGATTTACTATAGGTAATAAACCTGGGATTGTGCCAAAATTGTGTGCCTAGTACAGAGAGACATAATGAGGAGAAATATGTGTATTTCTCCTTGTTACTTACTCTTTCTATGCATGATGCATTCTATATCACACATAGAAAGAGGAAATGATCTCTTCGGATTGCTGTTTGAGCAGGAAAATGATTCATACCTGTAATGCAGGCACCCTTGCAACATGGTAGAAGGGTGTCTGCATTGGTGCTAGACAGCCTCAAGCGTGCAGCACTTGTAGGGAGATGAGGCTCTCTTCAGCTCTCTTCTGTTTATGAAGGGAGTGCACCAAATTTGCTTGATGCCTGCGTTGTGTTACTTTCAGTAAAAATGCTTCAAAGAGAGGCTAGTCACTAAAAACAGCATAGACTACAGATACAACCGATCCTCAGGCAGGAGTACAGAATTTCAGAATGTTCATGAACAGTCTCAAATCAAACCCTACAATACCTAAAGGGATTGGGGTGCTGAGCAGAAATTGGCTGTACCGGACTGCATATAGAACGTTTGATTTTGGTGTTTTTTTTAAACTTCCAGCATAGATCTGCCTATGATGCAACTACATTTTAAAGCAGCCATGGGTATTTTGATCAAGTTATCAAATACATTAAAAGGGATGTAGTTTTTGCAAAAACTTCCCGCTTGCTTTCAGAATGCAAAATTCCTGATGGTTTCAAGATGCGATGCGCATTTACCGTATTTAACCATTTGCGCCTATGTCATGTTTGTGATGTTGTGAGTTTCATGTACTTTGGGGGATATTCACAAGGATCTATCACCCAATTAACTGCACTTTATCGCAGCCAAAGTTGCGATAAACTTATCACCCTAATCACAAGCTGGTGTTAACAGCCCACAGCGCCAGTTTACCCGCGATAGCAGCTGCAAAAAACATCGCCACAGATGAGCCCCGCAACTATTATTAATGAGATGCAGAGTAGGCGTTCTGGTGCAAAAAGCTGTGCCAACACCACTCCACAACTTTCACAACGACAAGCCAGAACTGCGATAAGAACACAAAACAGGTGATAAGGTGCGTTAGCAGTAGGAAAATAACACCTGCTCTGACCTGGTACAAAGTGGGACCACAGCCTGCACCACAAAAGGGAGCCCAGCCCAAAGCCACATCGGAAGGGCAACAGATGCCACGGAGCCACTGGACATGCGGCCCAGACACCCAAGAGGGCCACAGCACCCACCGCCACCACCCCAGGACCCCAACACTCACCTGGAAGCCCCCCGGACCACCACAGAGGCTGTGCAGACAAAGACAGATGACCCCCAGGAAACGTACCAGCCTCACAGACCCAACACCTGACACTTATCATTGCCCACTACAGGCACAAAAGGACAACCATCTTACGCATCCTGACCAACAACGCCCAACAGGCCGACGGCAACAACACAACGGACACCCAACAACCCACCCCACACAAAGCTGCTGGCTGTGCTGCACCTGTTGGCCTCTGGTACCCCCAACCAACACCCGCCAGAGGCAGAGGAGTCTCACAGCCAGCCACATCCAAGTCCCGCACACCTGTCCTGGACATGACCATCAGCCTGGTATCCCAGTCCCTATACGTCCATCACAATGCGCAGGATCCGCTGGAGACCAAGCAAGGACCATACGCCATAGCTGGATGCATGCACGTGTTGGGGCAATCCACAGCTCACATGCAATACCTGTGCCCCCTGCTGACACAGCAGACAATCACCACAACAGAAAGCACACATCTAACATCAATGTGCATGCAACATCCGAACACTGTGGAACCCCCACCAATGTCGCCTCCAAATACCCAGCCACTGTGCATGGCCCCTTCATCCTCCGACAGTCCAGCAGCAACCAGTGTTCCCAGGAATGGCACCAAGGGAAATGCATATCCCCTTGGCAAGTTCCAAATGAACACCCCACTCATCTCAACTCCACAACCATGCAACTCACAACCCTGGCAATGCACATGTCACAAAATCACAACCAACATGCAAAACAACATGCCCACCCACCAGACACAACAGAAAAACTCCCAATGGCAACCTGGGCAAGCCGTGAACATGTGCCATCAACGGCATGGCACCTCAGCCACACACTAACCCAATGTGGGGAGAGGTGCAACCAGGCATGTGTGAAGGACGCAGGAGAACCATGATTGGGAAAGTACACAATGCCTAGAGTGGCGGAGATGTGCTGGACAGACCGAAGTATGCCGAACACACCCATATTCATGGTGACATACACCTCTGGTGTATGGAGTGTAGTGGACAGTGGACACAACCATGTCACCCCAGCCAGTGGTGGAGTTTGCGGAAAAGTTGAGTGTTACGTCCCCCCCGTAAGCGTGAGCGGAGTGGGATGGCCCGGCGTACACCAAGCCAGCATAGGGGTGTGAATAAAATGCACGTAGCCCTCGGCGTGGTCCTCTTCTGGAAAGCCCAACGTCTCTGCCAGGGCGGCACCTCTCATCACGCCACGAGGCCGACACCGTCCTCCTGAGCGGTGTTGCCTGCGATCCTGTGCGCTTGCCGTTACCCGGCCAGCTGGACCCCAAACCCATCAGGCCCGCCCCTCCGCAGCCAGGCCACGCTGATCACCTTCTGACACTGGCATGTGTCAAGGAGGGCCCACCACGTACCAGCGCAAGCTCCAAGCCCGAGGCCCGTGACCTTCACAGCCTCTCAGACCATCACAGCCTCCATGGCACAGGCCCGCTTTACTCCGTTCTCGTTGACGTACTCTACTGCCCGACTCCGGACTACACCACGGTCAAGTAGGTCACACATTTGGAACTGAGTCTTAATTACACCATGGCAATGAACATTATTTAAAGCAGAGTTCATGCCACTATATTCCCTTTGATGTGGTGCCACCAGGTCTGTGCATAGCATTACAACCACACATGTATGTGGGCCTACCCGGACTACTGCCATTGGCCAACGCTGCGCCAGAGTTGGTCACAGAATTGGAGCTGAACATTGATTATTCAAAGGCAGAATACATATCATACACGTTGCAGTAGGGAGGTAATTGGATCATCGCTAAGGAGGTGATCGAACACTACTGACAACTGCCCTGGTGTCACTAACTCTGTGCATCGCAAGCCAACGTCAGGTGGGTGTGGGCCACTGCTGACCACTGACTCCGGCCTACACTGTGGTCCAGTAGGTCACAGAGTCTTGATTTAGCGATGGCGGAGTTCATATCAGTGTAAAGGCATCATCGCAGACTGCATTCCATCTCAACACCGGTGCCACTAAGTCTGTTCCCAGACATTCATGGAAACTCTCTGGTCATACATTTGTGGCGTCTGAGTCTATGGACTAGGGGCTACTTTTCATCCTCATGTAGCTGATACCGAATTGGTGGTGAAAACGAGGCTGTCGCTTTCCACTGCACCATGTACTGCTTCCGGATAACATCAGACATTTCGCACCATGCCCTGGAGGACACCATCCTCTGTCCCCCGCAAGCCTTTGATACATTCACCTTTGACATCGATGAGGACAAGCTCACTGAGCGTGGACCTACCTCAGTGCACCGGAAGTCACCGTTTCGTGGCAGGGTGCCTGTGCCGGCCGGTGTGCATCTGAGGCCACTAACTCTGTGCTGGTAAGGTCTGGGACCCCTTCTTCTGAGATATTGGATGGCCTCTGAGGCGATGGCCTTAGGGTCATCGATGCCAGGTTTTTGTGGCCCTCCGCTGTCCGCTGCCACTGGCCTCTATTGCAGTCCACCAGGGCTCACAAACCAAATCGAGTCCTTACCGGCCTGGATGTCGCATCACCGCAGGAGGCACATGCCACCACCGCCAGGACCACTTCCAACCGCCATCTGCCAGAGTCAAAACTGTGGTCTTGACAGTCTTACGGAATTGCTCACACCTGTCATGGATGCCATCATCAGACTGAAACCCTGCTAGGCACTCCAGGTGCCACTGACTCAGTGCACCGCAAGCCATCGTCCGTTACTGATCGAGTTTTGTGCTGTGGAGAGGTTGCGCAGCGATGTCACCTCAAGCAGTGTGGGAGACCTGGGACGTTGATGAGGAAGATGATGCAGGTGTAACACACCCCACTGCATCTGCATCAGAAATATCTCGAAGGGACATAATCTGAGACTTTTTCTTCACATGGGCGCGCTCAGCTGTAGTTCCCAGACCTCAGTGCGCTGCACCTCACGAACACTTCTGTTCGCTCATTGTGTGCCCTCTGAAATTGCTCAGGCTACCTCCATGATGCTCCACAGTTGTCCCTGTGATGCTGGTGTTGTCTGTTTACGTATTCATTGTGTTAACTGTTGTATTTGTTACTAGCACCAACAACCCCCTGAGGGCTGGCTTGCACCCACCCCACACACATCCAGCACAGGCGTCACTGTACCTGTGGCCCTGCCAATAAAGGGGCCAGGCGCACGTGCCCGTACCCAGTTCAACATAATATCTGTATGTGTCCCTGTGGTCTTGTTGTATGCATGAGGGCCCAGGGCCATACGAAATTACATTTTGCTGTGTACAGCAGATGCAGGCATGTTACCGCAGGCATCGGGTGTGAGCTTGGACATGTAGCTTTGTCATCACCCACTCAATTCGTAAGTGTATTGGCCTGGGCCGTAGTATGTAGAGCCAACGTGGGTGTGTGACTGATATGTGCGGGCCCCTGGGCGTGGTTGTGTACTGTGAATGTGCATCTGCATGTGTCTCTATGGCAGTGTGGCTCTCCTCTGTGGGGTGTAGGTGGTCCCCGAAGGGTAATAGACATCAACGTATGTGATCTAGTTCGCCTTCCATGGGATCGGAGCCCACCCACATGTGTTGGGCCACCTCCTTTTGGCGTGCTGACACAAGGCATTGGGGTGTTATGTGTGGGTGGGTGAAGTGTTGTGAGCTGGCTGTGCTTGCTGGTGCTTCCTGCTGTGTGATCTGTTGCAGGCTCTGTGTTCTCCTCTAAGTAGCTTGGCTGCCTGGGTCCTGGTGGTGGGTTGTGTGGGATATCCATGGGCTGTTTAGGGCATCGGTGTCGAAGGTGTGGTGTTCCTCTCCGGCATCACAGATGTGTTATCTTCTGTGCTCTGCTGGAGGTGTTGTGTGTCCCTCGGCAATGTGAAGGGGAGATGCATGTTGACATTGTGTTGACATGTATGTTGGTGCATTGTACTGGTTTACATGCAGACTGTACGACAATGTACATTGCGACTGTTTGGGAGGTGCTGGATTCTTCTGCGGGCCAGTGTACATTTGGACTACATGACAGATGTGAGGTCGTATGCGTACATTTCCATTTCACAGTTTCTAGCTCTGTCAGATGTAGTAGGCATGTTTCTGTGCATATAGGAACCAGTTGTGTCCTCTGTTCTGCGGTGTCGGCTTTGTCCTCAATGTGGGTGTGCTGTTCTTGCTATGTGTGTGTGCTGCAGTGTGCCAAGGGGATCAGGGACATGATGCTTGGGGATTGGGGGTGTACAGTGTGCTACACCTCGTTGTGCATGTGCGCCATTGTGCCCATCTCCCCCCAGTCCCTGGTCGTTACCCACCCTGTTGATGTTGTGTCAGGTCCTCTCGAGCTGTGTCCGTACTCCCTACTCCTTGCACCGTCTCCACACTGATGACTGTGGCCTTGGTTTTCTCCAGCTCCTCCTGTGGCACAGGACTGCCACCTCCTGTTGCCGTTGTAGCCTTCCTGTTGGCATCGGGTTTGTGCCTGGTTTAGGTTGTCACATCAAGCCAACGCCTCATGGCCTCCTCAATTGGCCTCCTCAGCTCTCCGACTGCATTTCAGGTGGTCTACTTGTAGGTCAGTTGCTAGTAGCGTTCTGTCACCTCCGTGACACTGATCTGTTTTTTCTGAGGACTGCACCCCGTCTTCCTCTCCCTCTTCTCCTCGGCCGTCCCCGTCCCCGTTGTTCCTTGCTGGTGGTCTGTGGGGGTTGTGGGGTTCACATTGGCCTCTGTGCTGTGTCAGGGTGCATCCATGTTGCTACGTGCTTTGGCTTGTTTTTAGTGTGTTTTTTCTGTGGTTTTTATGGTGCATTTTCCCACCAGCCGTATAGGATTTTCAAGCCTGTGGTTAGTTTTTGCAACTTGTTGTACCACAATTGGCCTCATCGCATGATTTTTTGCGTTCGCGTTTCGCATTTTTGCGGTGTGGCGTTGATTTTTGTGCGGCCATTTGACGCATTATCTGGTGACTATCGCATGCTACCACCGCGTTGTGAATACTTGGTTGGCACGGCGTGATTTTTCCACAATAGGCTGCGATGTTGAGACTTGCGTTAAGCAAATCTTGCGGTAGTTATCACACATTCTTGTGAATATACCCCTTTAAGTGGTAACATCACACATTTTTATCAAGTCATTTTTCATCTGTGAGCGACCACGAGATCCTTCCGGAATAGAAATGGAGCCCTGTCTCTTGTAGTTGCTTGTCGGACCCCATCACTGAAAAGCCACATGTCTGCTCGCTGAGAAATATGTGTGCAGAATTTTCAAACATGTCAATATTTCCTGTCTTTTAAATGTGTATTTGCTTAAATTTTATCCTTCTACTTTATTATATAATTAATTCTTTTTCAGAACAATATCAAATATGGTTTGATATCAAAGGTTTTTTGGCTTCATGCTCCTTATCTTTTGTAGTCATGTTACACCATTTTGTTCTGCAGTTTTCTCAGCTCTGGTTTCTTTCCAGTTTTGTTTGCAATGTGACCTAGTAGGTACATTTCTTTCACGAAAAACTCTTCGTTAGAAACGTATGTTGATTGCTTTAATGTAGTATTTGAAATAAGCTATTAAAAAAGTGTTGGATGGAATGCTTGTATTAATCTCAGCCACTGGTAATAACTCGCAGCCGCATCACAGTCCATCTATATTTTTCACACCATAGCACATCAGTTTGGACTGAGCCATGCTACTGGAACACAGCTACATCCAGGCGCGGCCTGTGCAGGTAAGAGCGGTGGGGGAGGAGGTCGGGTGGGGGGATTTTTGGAGGTGAGGTGTGATGTGCATGCAGTGAGGAAGGTTGAGGATTAGTCTGGTAGCAGTGTTTTGGATGGTTTGCAGCTTGTGTAGTAGGTGTGCGGAAATGCCGTAGCAGACAGTGTTGCCATAGTCCAGTCTACTTGTGATGAGGGCCTGGGCGATGGACTTTCTGGTGTGATGAGGGAGCTATTTGATGAATTTTGAGTATGCAAAGTATGTGAAAGGAGGCTGAGCCGACAGCATTGATTTGATGAGGTTGGTGTCCAGGATGATGCATAGGTGTCTGGCATGGCTGGAGGGTGAGGGGGGGGAGCCTAGTTCTGTTGGCCACCACGTAGAGTCCTAGGGTGAGTTACTGTTGCCGAATATAAGTGCCTCCATCTTGTCAGAATTGACTTTGAGGTAGTTGTCTCTCATCCAGTTGGCCACTTTGGTCATGCACATTTTGAAATTACTTTTGGTGGTGTTGGTGTTTTTAGAGAGGGATAGGATGAGTTAAGTGTTGTCGGCGTAAGACATGATGTTGAGTCCGTTGGTCGAACTATATGCTGAAGAGAGTGGGGCTGAGTGAAGAGCCTTGCGGGACTCCGCAGCTAGGGTCCTTGGGTTTTTAGGTGAATGGAGAGAGCTTGACCTGTTGAATTCTATCAGTCAGGACATAGACTTTCTTCTTGAGAGCTGCTCCTTCGATTCCGGTTTCGTGAAGTCTGGAGATGAGTGTTTTGTGGTAGATTGTGTTGAAGGTGGTGGAGACGCCCAGGAGGATGAGTGCAGCAGTGTGGCCTTGATCTAGTACGGTGTGAATGTCATCTGAAACTGCGATGAGGGCTGTCTCAGTGCTGTAATTGCTGCGGAAACCTGATTGCAAGCTGTCCAAGAGTTTGTGGTGTTCAGGTAAGAGGAGAGCTGATGGCTGATGGCCTTTTCGATTACTTTGACTAGGAAAGGAGACAGGGAGATGGGTCAGTAGTTGCTTAGGACTTTGGGGTCCACAGAATGGTTTCTTGAGGAGTGGAGTGACTTCTGCATGTTTCCAGGCATCCAGGAAAGTGTCCCTTGCTTATTGTGGGTCTTCCTAGGATGCAGAAGGGGTGGGGACATGGGCTCGTGGGGCTACCTGAGTGGATGGATGCCATGTCTTTGTTTGATCATCGGCATAAACTCTGTGAGTGAGGTGACCATATGATAGAGGTTGGATGTGAGGTATGGTGTGGTTGAGGGTCAAAGTTCCTGTAGATTTTAGATATCTTGTCATCAAAGAAATCAGAGAGTTGGTTGAAGAGTCCTTGTAACAGGACGATGGAGTTGGAGATGGCTGCAGTGAATTTCTTAACAATGGTGAAGAGTTCTATATATTTGTTGTTGCTGGCTTCAATCCTATGGATCAGAGCTGTCAGCTTGGTCTCTTTCAGTCCATGATGGCAGCTTCTGAGTGAGATCTTGTAGGCCTTCCTGGTGGCAGGCTCTTGTGAGGTTCTCCATTTTCTTTCTAACTGTTTGTATCGCCTCTTGGACTCTCAGAGCACGTTGGGGGTAACAGCTTGCATGTTTAATTGTCCTCTTCAGGTTGGTGTTCATGATGGGTGTGAGGATGTTAGCACTGTTGGAGATCCAGTTATTGAAACACTCTGTGTTTCTGTTGGTGTCATCAGAGAAGATAGGGGGTGGAGCAGGAGGGTGTCGAGCCATGCAACTGCAGGATACATGGTAGGCAAAAGAACAGTGGATTGAAATGCTACCTCAAGTGACTGTCAGTGGTTAGACTTATTGCAAGCATCCTTCCATCAACTTTTGAGTGTTTCATTTAATGCTTTAAGTGGCCATGGGTTTGCCCAGACGTGGGTCCCTTGATCACTGTGCCTCTGTAACCAAGCAACACTCGACTGATGAACCCTAATCAGGGTGAAATTGGTCTTGTGTTGCATATGTTCCAGTTCAGAAAGAATCTTGCTTGGCAATTCGGGCTTGACTGTTCCTATTTGAACAAGGTGAAGACTAGTTTGCTTATGGCTGGGTCAAATTTGAGGTGACATATTAGGCAAAAAAACAATGGGTTGGAATGATACCCCTAGCGATTGACAGGGGTTAGACTTATTTTAAGCATGCTTCCATCCCTTTTTGAGCAACATATGAACTGGCACTAATTTATAGTAATTCTTCCCATCGATACTTCTTTGTACCTCTGCACCCATAAAGTATACAGCACCAGATAAAAAAGTAATGACAATATTATTAATAATAAAAATCAGAATTCATTCCTTACTATTATCTGCTGTTCCACCTTGAGCTCTACTTGTATTTTTTGTCTAAATATAAATGCGCACATAGAATTTAGTTACAGCACAGATGACATCTCAAATGACATAATTGATGACATTATTAGCACTTCTAATTTTAATTGGTGAATTGCTGTGTTTTTTTTAGTTCAAAACTTTAATGTTCTCATTGATATATTCACCTAACTATAATGTTACATTGACCTTTGTTTTTGTCAGTGAATTTCTAAGGTTTTTTTTTCAAACAAAATCACATCTGTTTATCACACCAAACTATAATGTTACTTGAATCTTTGTTTTATTCGGTGAATTTCTAGTTTTGTTTTAATGTAAAGTAATATTTTATTACTATATGTAAAGCCAACTACCTGTCGCACATGGCCTTCGGCCCTGCAGCAAACCACCCACAGGGAGCCTACCGCCAGGCATTGTAGCGAACCTACCCGCTGACAGCCTGCCTCACGCTGCACATGTACTTTCCTTGTACACAGAGTGTGGTTAGCAGCAGGGCCCGGCTTACAGCCACACTCTGTGTCCAACTCTCCACAGGCAGCTACCCAGAGACAGCCAACACCACGCCATGCATGGCCCTTGATCTTGCATGGCATGGGGCTAGCTGCAGGGCCTGTCTTCCACAGAGGCCCTCCTTCAAACTCATCGCAGGCAGCCAACCCTATGCTGCCATACACAGCAGGGTGTTGGCCATAGGGCTTGGCCTGCCACCAGGCTCTGTGGCTAAATCCCCAGCAGGCTGTCAACCACACACCACACACAGCCTTTGGCATGCGCAGTGTAGGATTGGCCTTCGGCTATTGCCTGGGGCAAAAACACATATATTTAGCGGAGGGGACAGGCAGCCACTTCCCGACTTTTAATTGGCCTTCGACCTCATCCACCATGCAAACAAATGGAAGGAGGCCCTAGGGCTGTACCTTTTTAAAAAGGGGGGTTGGCAATGTGACCTCACTCCTGGGTTCTATCTTGGCCCTGGGGACCCAATCCATGAGGCCTACATAAGTTACAGTTGGGTCCCCAGTGCCCACCCAGGGCACCCACTGATCGACAAGTTAGGGGCTGCAAGGGAACTACTAGGGCCCGCGACAACCAAAGCCAGCTTCCCGCATGGTGCAGGAGCCAGCATTGCTCCCACCTAGCGTAGGCAGCTATTTGTGCTCCCTCCGGGTGGGAGCAGTATGTTGTTCTGTTTACCTGTCGCATCAGTGGGGGCAAGAAAACAGAACAAAAGTCTGCTCCCAGCAGACAGGAGTGGTTTTTAAAGCTTCTGCATACTCTGAACAGACTTAGTATCTACTAATTGGCTGCATATTTGAAAATTCTCCCTCCAGACGAGAGCAAACACATGTTTCCCTGTCCATGTGGGCTTCTCAGGACACAGCACTGTCCTGGAGGAGATTACACAGGCCAACTGGAAACGGTTCATAGTCATGTGACCTCGGACACAGGCTGCAGGATCTGAATGGTTAGGACAAGAAAATGCCCACTTTCTGGAAGTTGCATTTTCAGAAATGTGACTTAAAATCTAACTTAATCATTAAAGAGGATTTTAAATTACAATTCGTTGGAGGCCAAACATAACATTTCTACCAGTTCCCAAATACAAGTTATCACTTATTGAATGTAATAAGGTAACTCAAAGTTATCCTATGAGAGAGGTAGTTCTTGCAGTAGTAAAAAATGAATTTAGGAGTTTTCCAATACCAGGACATGTAAGATTTAAAAGTACATGTCCAACTTTTACAAATCCATTGCTCTTTGATCTAAGGGTTGTCTAAAGCTTACCTTTGGGGGTGACCTATATTTATTAAATATGATGGTTTAGGCATGGCAAAAGGGGTTATTTTGCTAATTCAAGCTGACAGTTTAAAACTGCACACAAGCTGCAATGGTAGACTTGAGCACATTATGAAGGGTTACTTAGTTGGGTGGCAAAATAAGTGTTGCAGGTCCACTAGTAGCATTTAATTGACAGACCCTGGGTATGTGTAGAATCACTTTCCTAAGTACTTATAAGTAAATTAGATGTGCCAATTGGGTGTAAGCAAATCTCCCCCCTTAAAGGAAAGAGAGTATAGTACTAGTTAGCGATGGTAAAGTGCACAGAGTTCTATGCCAACAAAAAGGAAATCGGAAAATAGGAGTGGTGAAGGCAAAAGCTTTGGTAATGACCCTGCAGACAAGGCCATGTTCAGCAACTAGAACTGGTGCATTTCATTGATTGTGTTTGTCTAAAATAGTATTGGCTTTATTAAGATGCCAGCATATCAACATATAGAAAACATAGTTATTGGCTTTGCCTTAAAGTCACTAATAACTAAAATCAAATGTATATTTTATAAATGTATTCATTGCAATGTTTAATAAGAGTGATTGTCTCAAAGTATTGTTACTAAAGCATTTTAAAAAAATAAAAAAACATTAAATATGTCTTTGAGTCTTCAAAAAAAAATGTAGGCCACAAAGTGCCACCATGGAACCAACACCAGGGATCCCTACACTCCAGCTAAAGAGCATTAAGCTCTTGCTCAGAGTGCTTCAGATCAATATGGGTGGCTATGCTGGGGTTATGGATTTAATGACTCGGGAAACAAACTGTATTTTTGTTCTGCTGTTGGGGGGCTACTGCAGCCCTATACAACATTAGAAAATGGTTGATGGTACCCTTGTCCCTTTTAGCGTAGTACCAGGAAAAAAAATGTATCTAAAAAAGGCCCTGCACAGGATAATGCGGCATTCCTTGCAGGAGCAGTAACTAATATAAAAGGGGCTCCTGACACTCATTTATCATAATGTTTTTTATGGTTATAAACATGATGTTGTTAGCTAGACAACTAATCACTCAAAATTAAAAACAAAGGGGCATATTTACAAGGGGATTGCGCCACAGGAACGTAACTTTTTCTGACGTTCTGGTGGCTGAATGCCTTGCATACAGTGGCATCAAGGCACTTTGCATGACTTGACGGCACTTTGTGAATATGTTTCCCTTTCATGCAGTTTTCTGCATCAAAGTGGCATGCAATGGGTTTGCTGTGAGCATTCCACCCCAACACTCATTGTTTTTTGACACGCCCCAGATTTATAAGTATCTGTAATTCTGAGGAAGCACCAAAAAGTAACGCCATGCAAAAGCTTTTATTTCTCCACGTTTTTGCTTTTTCTACGTGTGCTGCATTCCGCATCACACATGAAAAGAGCAAATTACCAGTAATGATTGTTTTCGTGCAGGTAGGTGTCCCTTTTCGGACAAAAACAATCATTAGATAATGCCGATTTGCTACTTCTCGGAGTGCTGCAGCATCCATAGAAGTAGCAGATCGCCATTATTGATTGTTTAAGGCGTACCTTCCTTCACATAAACAATCATCCCTGCAACACAGGCACCCTTGCACTATGGCTCAAGAGTGTCTGTGATGGAGCTAGGCAGCTATTTTTAGCACCCGCACAAGGGAAAACACAGGGGTGCGCCATATTCTTGTAAATCCGGTGCATCAATGTGTTTTTGAAATTTTCCTGTTCTGCGCCGTGCTGCAAAATGTGCCACCACCCTGCGCCCTTTCATTGTGAATTTGCCCCAAAGTGTTAAAAGCTATCCTGGATTGGTTGGGTGATTCATGGAAACTATTAGAAATGGAAAAGCTGATGTGGAACTTAAACGATATGGGGGTAAGTTTGGTCACTAAAAAAAATGGAAATTGGAATTGTAGTAAATTATATTTGGTTGAACCTGTTGAAAGATTAAATAGAAGCACATGATGATTTTCTAATCACATTGGAGGCATGTTGCATTTGTACTATATGAGCTTTTATGCAGTCAGTTCTATCTGGGTAGGGAAAAGGGAGCCATGTGAAGTTAAGAAACTGTAATGGTCTCGAAATGTATATGCTAGGCTTCCTCAGTTTTATTGTTGTTGAAAAAATTAACAATAAAATAGTGTTGGAAAAAACGTATTTTCCAATTGAAGATGAAAAGCAGTTATATGACCGGCACTAAATATAGATTGTAAAGAACAAAGAGTGACAGTCACCCACCAATAGGTACACTGTCATTATGTTAAGCACTCATTTCTCTGACTTTGATTTAGCTGTATTTTCCTATAACACTGAGTAGGATGATGGCCAGTCACACGGGGCAAATTATAGTGCTTATTGAGTAGCCTGCAAAGCTTAAAGGATACACATTGGCCTGCTGCCCAGAAAAGCCTAACGCATTTAAAGGGAAGCGGTCATTACCACAAAATATAACAGGCTATTCTACACGACTTGCTTGTTTTTTGTAGCTGTTCGGGAAGCCTTGGTAAACATTATAATTGAGATTTTAGTGCTAACTGTTTTCCTGCCTTGTGCTGAAGCATATTTTGTTGTAACACTTATTTTATTTATCTCAGGGAAGGCCTCATTTTAAACTGAAAGCATCTTTTTATTCTGCAGAAAGACTAGTATAATGCAACAATGTCTCAATGGGTGTCAATCGGAAGGGCACCAATGAGGAATAAATCAATTATGCAAGAAACAACAACACATAGCCCCAACTTTTTGTAGATGCATTTATATTTTTCAACAGAGGCAAAAGAATGCTTCACGGATTATAAAGCAGCATCATCCATGATTAAAGACCAAAGTTAACACTTTGTGCTTGTGAAAGAACAATAAATGGCACAAGTGAAACACATGAGAATGAAAGTAAAACAGCACATGGAAATATTTCGAAAATGATTATGCATGAGTCGATTGGATGCAATATCGTGTTTACAAAATCATGTCATAATTAGCGATCCATAAATTTACTTTTACATATAGAAGGTGTTTCGACCTTCATGACTAGAGGTCATCATCAGGACAATAATAACACAAACATGTGATTGCTGCCTAAGGGAAAAGTGGAGAGAATTATTTAAAAGCTGAGCTCAGAATGAAACTGGAACAATGAATTAGAGCAAAGGGGGGGGTGTTGTAGGTATTTGAATGGTATCCGAGGCACCTAGAAGGTGGAATAATAGAAGAGAGGCTAGTGTTACCCGCACTAGCAAATCTGGGACAGTGAGGGCCTTAACAATTGTATTAAAGAACCGTTGATACACTCACGCAGAAATGACTGCCAGTGTGTGCATGCATCTGACCTAAGACAGCGCAGCTGGTCACCTAGATAAGTAGCCACGATTTCACTATGAATGGTTTGGATAGGAATTGCAAAAGAGTCAATGCGCCCAATTCCAATGGAAATAGAAGTGAGTAAATCACATCTATTTGAAGCCTACCATTTCTGGAGGGGAAGAAAGAAATATAGATTGTTGTCCTGTGTGGAGGGACGCTTTTCCTCCCTCCAGGCTTGCCTCATTGCCGTTGCCAGCACACTTAAGATACATGTGTGCACTGACGCACAGTGGATTACAAGCAGCGCGAAGAGGGGCTATTTTTAAAGCGATTTCTAGCGCGAGCTCTGAACTTCTTTAAGTTTGTTTTTAGACGTTTTTTTAAATTGTTGTAATTGTTTTTGCTACCTGGCACATTGCACACTGCACTTTTCCCCGCTCCCCGGTCCGACGCGGCATTTTGGGCCGTTTGTGCGGAGTGACGCGGCTCCTCCCCCAGGCTTGACTCATTCCAGGTGACAGCACACTTAAGGTACATGTGTGCATGGATGCGCAGCGGGCCTGCCGAAGGCATGCCAAAGGCAAGACCGTCTGCGCCCGTCCGCATCCGGACCGCGGCCTGAGCCAGATATGCCACCCCTCTCAATAATGATAAAAACCACTCCTGGACACGAGATTCCCTTCTGAGTATAAGGAAGACTGCGTGCCCAGATGCTCATTTTATTAATCTAGTGAGTGCTATACTCCCGCATTTATTGTAAAAACTGTAACTTTGTTTGAGGGAACACAGAGGGTCTACACGGAAATACTAGAGCAACCCCATTAAACTCGGTGTTAATGAATCCAGGAAACAGAATAAGAGCCTGCCTTATTAACTGCAGGTCGCGGCTCAAACATGCTTACGACATATGATTATCTTTATCCAATAATGATTAGGATTTGATGTTCCTGACTGAAACCTGGTTAAAAGAGGAATCTAGACCGGTGCTGGCTCTAGCTTTCCCGCCAGCCTTCAAAGTATGTTGTGCAAACAGAAAAGGAGATAAAAAAGAGGTGGAATAGCCATCATTGTGAGAGACTCCTGGGTGATCGCTTCTATAGAGCTACATAATATGGGCTCCATTGAAGGCTTGAATTTCTGTATAAAGATTGGACCCACGCCCTCTCTCGCAGGACTATTGATCTACAGACCCCCTGGCTGCTCTCCCAACCTAACTTTAGATCTCTGCAATTTCATTGCACAGAAGTCACTACATTATGCTAACTACACGGTCGTAGGAGACTTTAACTTACATATTTTGGACCCCAACTGTACTCATGCATCTCAGCTGATGATGTCACTTGAGGGGGCAAATCTCACTCAACATGTAAGATCCTCTACCCACCGTGCAGGCAACATTTTAGATCTGGTTTTTCTAACATCCCGTCCTTGGTCACAGAGCCCCGGCAACAAATGGTATGGACAGACCATTTTTTGGTCCCTTTCTCATGTATTAGGGAAACATCACAACTAGGTGGAAAAACCCGTAATATACCTAAACAGAACTGGAAGAAATTGACGCCAGAATCCTTAGGCTCAGTTCTGTTGGAAAGCCAACCTGAATACACCAATGACCCTAACACTGACTCTAATGCCGTGACCAGGTGGACCTCGGACACCATGGACAACTTATCCCCAGTTAGGTTAGGCAGATCCTCTAAAAATTCTCCGTTGGCCCCCTGGTTCTCTGAGGGATTCAAAGTAGAAAAAAGTAAATGTAAACAAAAGAACGCCATTGGAGGAAAGAATTTCGTCCTGCGGCCAAATTAATTTACAAGGAAGCTCTAAAAGAACTCCATAAATCTATGAGGGTTGCTAAATTGAAATAATACCACGGAGAACTCTGCAAAGAAATCTTTAGTCTAGTCAGTTCTTTTCACAAAGCCAATAGCACTTGAAAATGTAAGATACCAAGGTCACCGTCATTGTGTGCTAAACTGTCGAATTTCTTTGAGGAAAAAATCTTAAAGGTCTATGATGCCTTCACGACTAGAATGGAAACTACTGAATCAGATGTTGTGGAAACCCATGTTGGGGAGGTCTCCTTCGCAGAATTTCCCTCCATCTCACAACAGGAATCAGTGTTAGAGAACCTGTAATGCAAATCGGGCTCCCCAGAAGATCCATGCCCCCCAAAACTATGGAGAGCACTGGCCCACCTTATCAATCCCACCTTGAACCACTTATGGAACAGCTCACTAACCACTGGCATCTTCCCAGAGTCTTGAAAACATGCTACGCTACTGCCTCTCTTGAAGAAGCCCAATGCTGATCCGTGTGAGTTTAACAACGACCTCCTAATCACACTACTTCCAGCACCGGCTTAGATGCTGGAAAAATTGGTTCAACGTCAATTGACCAATTTTGTGGACAGGCGTGGCATTTTATATTAAACGCAGTCCGGATATCGGGCTGGCTTCAGCACAGAGACAGCTTTGTTGGAGGTAGCACAGTCTGTAAGAATGACTGCGGCCACAGGAGCCTCAGCCATGCTAGTGCTCCTAGACTTGTCCACAGCTTTCAATATAGTGGTTCACCTAATCCTACTTGCCAGGCTCAAATGTGCAGGAGTGGAGGGGACGGCTCTCGCCTGGTTAAAGTCCTATCTTAATGACCATAGGCAAAGGGTCACTCTTTTTCCATTTAAGTCTGAAGCCAAACCCCTACAGTGTGGGGTATCACAGGGATCAGCTTTGAGACATTTACTCTTTAACATATATCTGACTTCCCTCTTCTCGCTCATTGCCAAATGGGAAATAAAAGCTATTTCCTAAGCGGACGACACCCAGTTGGTATTCTCCTTCAAAGACCTCTCAGTTAACTCCTTCTCCAGATTCAGGGGATGTCTGAAGGACATCTCCAGCTGGATGAACAAAACTAAATTAAAGCTTAACGCAGAGAAAACTGAGGTCCTGTTTTTTGGCTAGGCACCCCTCCCGTCGGCCTGTGTGTTGTGGCTGGAGGGACTCCCCCCATGCCCCTCAACCACGGCAAAAACGTGGGCATACAATGGGAACCCGACCTAACGTTCACAACCCAAGTACGGTACATTGTATCCTCTTGCTTCGGTATACTGAGAAGCCTAAGAAAATTTCTACACTTATTACCTGAGACCTGCCGCAGAACCATTGTTCACCCGTCAGTGACATCGAGGTTGGACTATGCAAATAGTCTCTACCTGGGGCTGCCTGGATATCTGATTAGGAGATTGCAGATGGTGCAAAATGCTGCTGCGTGATTGATTAGCAGAGTACCTTTTAAACAACACATCTCCCGGCATATTAAACAGCTCCACTGGCTACCTGTAGCAAAATGGATAGAATTCAAGGTCTTGACTGTAGCCTTCAAGGCTCTGAGAGGCAACTGCCCCAGCTACATTAGGAAACAAATCTGCCCCTATCAACAAAAACGTTCATTAAGATCGAAATCTAAGAATTTGCTCTGCGTACCCTGATATGCAAAGGCACTCATTGGGGGTAGATCATTTACAGTAGTTATGACCAGATTATGGCACTCTCGTCTGGTTAAACTTCGCCTAATCCAATTGGAATTGGAGTTGAGGAAAGCACTGAAGACCTGGCTATTCAGCGAGAGCTAGATCCCCGGCAATCTTTCTGCCTGCCTGCCTGCTACAGCGCCGGGACACCTCTGTTTGAGGTAGCTGTTGCGCTTTGTAAAAAAATGTTTTCTTTTTTTTGTCTTTTTTTTATCATCACTCTGTGCTGTGATTGATTCTATTATTGAAGGACGCTGCCAAGAAACCTACTCACCACTAGTGTGAGTGTACCCCCGGGTGCTGGGGAAACGATGGAGATTGCTGGGAATGCAATCTGGGGCGAGGCACAGCAATTAGCCTTATGGGCATGGCCATATGCGATCAGGACTGAATCTACATAAGAGAAGGGGCAAATATCAATATAAGCGTGCAGCACTACATCGCCGGAAACAGAGCAGGTTGCACGGATGTAACCGACCTCAAAAGGAAGTTGCTGCATCTCGGCATCTGTGGCTTGTCCCAAATCATTTAGGTACAGCGTGCCAAAAGGGAGTGGTTCATTTACAGCAGAGCACCAACAGTGAGGAAAACACTGGACCACTGAGTTAGGAGAGACTGTAGTGCTTTTGGTACTCCAGGGGACTAATCATGAAACAGTGCTTCCTGGGTGGAAGCCTAATAAAGTGCAAGGGTTTGGAAATGGTTCATAATATACAGTGAGTGCTCCTATCCCCTCAAAAATATGAGGCATACAATCAAATCAATATTTTCACATAAAGTGCACATAAAATTAATAAAATAAGGTTAAAGGTACAGAAAGGAAATTACATTACAAAATGGAAAAACTTGAAAAGTAAGTGAAATGTATACTTTTAAAAACAAGTTGCATAGACAGACTTTTGATGGATCTGTGCTTAGACATAGGTCCGGAAGCAATAAGGACCTAATGTGCTACTCATGTTATGTCATAGATCAAAAGGAATTCAAGTAGTAACCCTGGTTTTCCATTTGTTTAGTGTGCGAAGACCATTTTCAATAGAATTACAGCGAGAGATCCAGCTGCACTCACAGCATAAAGTAGCTCCAATTGATTGCTCCCATGCACAGGAAGTGAGGGTTGGTCGATCACCTGCCCGATTAAATCATTCTCAGTGTGGTTTAGGGCCATGAAATGGGATACCAACTGGGCATTTTCTACTTTGCACCTGATCCTACTTTTGTGCTGGATATGTGGGCCTTAACCATAAGGGTAGTGTGCCTGATGTATATCAGATCGCAGGGACACAGAATGGCGTACATGACATTCATCGAGTGGCAGTAGCACAAACGTTTCAAAGGGTAGATGTTGGTACCACTTTTTAAGATTTTTAGTGTTTGAGGTTTGTGAACACACTTCGCAATTTTGACACTTGAAATGGCCAGTCACCGGGGGTAAGACCCATGCAGTGGTGATGGACTGGTATATCATCAATAAATCAATCACTCATTTCTAAAGTGCAACACTGTCACCCCTAAGAGTATCTGGGTGCTGAGTGTGCAGGGATGGAAGTTTAGTTGGTGGTTGATGTAGAATGGTCCTCGGTCGTGAAGAGCTTTGTAGGTGTGAGTGAGGATCATGAACTTGCACCTTTTTTTTGGATGGGGAGCCAGTGGAGGTTTCTGGGGTGAAGCGGGTCTGTTTGGGGAGATCCAGGATGAGTTTACCTTCAGCGTTTTTTATAGTCTGGGGTCTTCTGAGCAGGTGGGTGGAGATTCCGGTGTAGAAAGTGTTTCCATAGTTGAGGCGGCTGGTGGTGAGGGCCTGTGTGATGGTTTTTCTAGTGTTGATTGTGATCCCTCTGAAGGTTTTGCAGGGGATGTGTAGGGTGTGGAACCAGGAGGAGGCAACTGCCTTGACTTGCTGTTTCAAGGTCAGTTGGCTGTTGAGGATGTGCTGAGGTTGCGTGCGTGGTCGTTCAGTGTGGGTCCGAGTTCTGCTGGCCACCAGCTGTGGACCAATGCGTAGGTTTTCTTCCTTAAGATTAGCACTTCTGTTTTGTTGGAGTTGAGTTTGAGGGTTCTGACAGCATATTTTAATTAATAGGAACAGGTGAAGCAAACAAAAATTAACAGTAAATAATCCTGCATTACATCACAGCACTATATTCTCAGAACCTATAGTTACTAGTGTGCCTTACCTCTCCATAAACACACTGTTATATTCTCCTATATATCTCCATTTATACTGTTGTTGATTGTTAGTTTAATAGGACCTTCCCCTGTATTCCTTCTCCTTCTCTCACACCCCCCCCCCCTTTCCCTTCTTGGTACTGCCCTACTGTTGGCTGTGAGGCTGCCTTAGAATGTTGAGCTGAGTGGATAGATCAGAGAATGCAGCGAGGATCTGGACTGGAGCTGTCTGTTGGTGGAAATTTGGAGGTTACAAATAAAGAGTTCATTTACCTACATCTGTTGTCTTCTACTTCATAACACTGGTGACGACTGCTCTGCAAAATGGAGCAGTACGGACCTCCTTCCCTTTTGACTGCATCCACTGCATCAGCTTTGCAATCTTTCCATTCTTTCACCTTGTGGCCCACAAGGTTAAGGTACTTTGTTTCTGTTTAGTTATTTACTCCCTCCGTCCTCAAGCCGCTCGGCACCCCTTTGATTACTCGCCTGGGCCTGGGGTTGAAGAAATTCTCTGGGCTTGGTTTTCATCTCGGCTTTGGAAACTCCAGTATCCCAAGCCTTCGCACTCCCTCTCTCCAGGGTGCCGCTTGCCTCTTCCGGGGTTTACCGCATTTCAAGACATTTCCCTGTTCCTCGCCACACCGTCTCTCCTGTCTTCAGTGGGAAGAGCTAGGCATTCCTCCCAGCCTGCCGTAACGCCTTCCAGTCTCCTCAGTGACCTCCTCCCTTCATCGGGCTTGATCTAAAGAAGGCGTTCCTCTCGCTATGCCGTCACGCCTCCAGTCTCTTCAGAGCCCTCCTCCCAGGCAGAGCCTTTCTTTTCTGCATCAAGCAGATCGAGGGAATGTTTTTCTCTCGGCCTGCTTCCATGTCTCCAGCCTCACGGAGCCCTTTTTCCAAGTGAATGCTTGTGTTCCTGTCATTAGAGATAACAGGCGGAGGCATTCGTTTCAACCTGCCTCTCTGCGTGTGGCACTTCATTTACAGGCTCTCACTCTAGCCTCAGCCTTCCATCGTCAACATTTTTTTCAGTGACATGAACACCTGTACGTGCATCACAATTACCCCAGTGATATGCACACTTTCTACTCTCCTTCTTTTTCTAATGGATTCACGAATGAAAGTCTGACATGGTGACACACACACCAGTACCCGTGTCACATTTGACTCAGTTATACGCACACTTTCTACTCTTATTCATTTTTTCCTATTGGATTCTCACGTGGAAAATTAACCCAATGACACGCACACCAGTATGCGTGTCACAATTGCAACATGGCCGTCAGGATGGCTCAACCAACACCATTCCTGAATTAATTCGGGGAGCCCAACAACCCATGAAAGAGTGGGTGAAAATCTTTTAATCCTATTTAAAAGCAATTGGGGGGTAGAAATTTAGCCCTGTAAGGAAACAACATATTTTGCTACACAACCTTGGTACCCATGACAGGAAGATCATTGACAGACTACCAGACCTGGAACATGGTCATAACGTTGATGAAGATGAGGTGGATGTATACAAAAAAGGATGGGCGTGGATGATTAGATTGAGACTGCTAGTCGCTTGACTATTCTCTTGAACAGGGAGACAGAGAGAGACTGCTAGTCTTACGACTATTCTCCCCCCTGCTATTTCTTGCATTTTATTACTTGTATTCTGTTTTTAAAATTATTGTTAATCAATTCTTCCTGTTTTTAATAATTAACATCCACTGTTATTATTGCGGAATGTTTTACCCAGGGTTTTAAACAAGTCTAATTGGTTGAAGTTAACAAATAACACCTGTCGCTAATCGACTACAACGTTTCCTTCACGGACGTCATCAAGTCAGAATTTGTTTATGTATGCATGTATCGAATCATTATTGAATTTAATCGTTTTTTAACTTATTTATGAAATGTATTATTGTAATTGTATTTTGCTTTTATGAATGATATTCGAATAAAGCATACTTTGACTGTATACAAAATATCCCTACTTATATTAAAGAGACACTTTGGAGACAAGGTGAATAGTGTTCTTGAATGCCACAAATTTTTTAGCAGGGTCTAGGCAAACAAGAAAGTATTTCTAGTTATGTAGCGGTTTTAAGGGAGCTAAGTGAACTATGTGAATTCAGAGAACTCAATGACTCCCTAATTAGAGACCAACTCGTAAGGTGTACTAACAACCTGAAGATACAGGAGAAACTGTTGCAGAAACAACCAAATCTTCACAATGCTATTGAGTTGGCTAAATCCATTGAACATACTGCTATGCATAAAAGAAATTAAATACCCGGCAAATAATGAGCAAGTGTCAGAAATTGCCAACCTCTCTGTGGAAGATACTGTTTGCAAGGTGAAATCCCGAAGTCAGTAAACTCAAATGTTACCGCTGTGGCAGCAGTAACTCCTTAGCCAACCATCCCAGTTGCAAAGCTGGGACCTCTACTTGCAGAAAGTGTAATAAAAAAGGGCACTTAGCTAAGGTGTGTCAGAGTTCTTCTAGAAAACAAAAATGATATTAAGGATGCCACTGATACTAGACCCCAATCTGTAAAGAAAAGTATTTTTCAAGTACATGAGTCTAGTGGCGTTAACCAAGTTAAGTATCCCCAATGTGATATCGTGTTGGATAGCAAAATGATTAAAATGTTCACTGATTCATGCTCACCAATCACATTCCTTAATATCTCCGATTTCAAGGACATGAATATTGGCGAAGAAAAAGGGTTACTGTGTGCTGACATCTCCCCTAGTAGTACTACCAGGGATTCTATCCCATTAAGAGGCATAGTCAAATCATGTACCACTTTCAAGGACTGCTCCACCATTGGTAAGGTCTATGTAGTTAAAGAGGGGTCTAACCTCCTCGGCTGGCAGCACCAGAAGGAGTTAGGTAATACTCTTGACCCAAATGACCCAGACAATTACTCACCATAGACCGCTCTGTGGCAGGAAAAGAGATTTGCAAACAGTTCCCTGAAGTGTTCACGCCCAAATTAGGTCTTCTCAAACACTTCCAGCACCAGGTAAAATGAAAACCCAATTCCAAACCTGTAGTGCACAAGACAAGACCCATACCACACCTTTTATGGGAGCCACTTAAACAAGAACTAGCCAGATTACAAAACCTAGGCATCATCCAACCCATTGACTGCCTAGAATGGGTTGCCCCAGTTGTCATCGCCAAGAAAACTCAAGGGGAAGAAATTAGGCTTTGCATTGATCTTAGGGATCTTAATGATAATATCCTCATTGAGAGACATCCTTTGCCCCGCATCCACAACATTCTGAGCACCATGGGAGAGGCAACATGCTTCAGTGTTCTGGACTTTTCAATGGCATACCACTAGGTGGAATTACACCCTGACTCCAGGGAATTTACAGCCTTTACCACCCCCCTGGGATCATTCATGTTTTGCAGGATGCCATTCGGGTTAGCCTCTTCAGCTGCTGTATTTACAAAAAATCATGCAACGCACCTTGGACGGCATACCCAAAACATTATGCTTCCAGGATGATATTTTAATAGATGGTGCCACCACAGAAGAGCAGGATGACTCACTAAAACAAGTTCTCTCCAAATTCAAAGAGGCGGGTTTGACACTCAAAGAAGAAAAATGCTAAATTGGGGTGGGGCAGCAGATTAACTTGGGCACACTATTTCTAAAAACGGGTTTAAACCCAAGATGTGCCTAATTGATGTAGTAAAGAAAGCTCCTGCACCCACCTCCAAACAAGAACTCATTCTTAGACCTTGCGGAGTACATGGAAAAGTATGTTAAGAACTTTGCCGACTTAACTAACACCCTCAGATAACTTACTAAAAACCACACACCTTGCAATTGGCAAGAGGAGCATCAATTATCTTTTGAAAAAGTAAAGTGTGCCATTCTCTCTGCTCCTTACTTATGCAACTTTGATCCATGCAGAAAACCATACTCACCACCGACGCAAGCAACAAGGCTCTTGGTGCTACTCTATCCCAGATCATTGGTGGTAAATAATGCATATTGGACTTTGCCTCACGCACCCTTAGCAACTCTGAAAGAAATTACATCAAGGGGCATATTATCAAAAAATGGTGTTAAAATTATCGCCGCTTTAGCGGCAGAAAACTGCCGCTAAAGCGGCGATAATGGGCTTGATAATATGCCCTCGAGAATTCCCATTGAAGCCCGTGTTCTTGTGTCAACATGGGCTTCTATTGGAATTCTCTGCGGCATATTATCAAGCCCATTATCGCCGCTTTAGCGGCAGTTTTCTGCCACTAAAGCGGCGATAATTTTAACGCTGTGCTTGATAATATGCCCCCAAGTTCTATCTATGGGGAATCAAATTTACTGTGTGCACCGATCATAAGCCCCTAATTTTTATGTTCAATCCTAAAGGTACACTCAGCAGCATACCCAGAGTAGCTAGATGGGTTTTGGGATTAGAAGGTTTCTTCTTCACACTAGAATACGTTGTGGGTGAACTCAACTCAGCAGCACCCTTAGATGTTAATGAGCATTAAGAAACCACAGAGTACCCCCATCTTAGAAAGCCACTCGTCTACCATCAGCTCTACAGAGTGGAATGAATGCCAGAGTCAGGATACTATTCGAACCCTTCTCAAAAATTACACTTTACATGGTTGGCCAAATGCACATGATGAACTTGATCAAAAGCGAATCTACAACAAGCCCGCATTTGGAGGAACGACAAAATAAAACGATTGATCATGATCTTGTCCATGAGGGTCACCTAGGAAGAAGTCTAACCAAATCCAGACTCAGGGAACATTATTGGTTTCCGAACATGGATTCGTTGTTGGAAACCAAGGTGAAGGACTACTATGTGTGCGACAAATAGCGACAATAGTGACAAATCTTAACTAACCCAAAAAGCTCCATTATCTCCTGTGTCTTTACCCGACAAACCATGAGATAAACTAGCCTTAGACATTATAGGCCCTGTTAAAAAAGGGTTCACAAAACGTTTTGCCTTTGTACTAACCGATTATCTCTCTCACTGGGTGGTCATTAGGATGGTGAACCAAACCACTACAGAGAGACTGATCAATTTCCTACGAGACACGTTTGACGCAGAAGGCATTCCTTCCAGCATAGGTACCGACAATGGAGTGCAATTCACTTCCGCAACTATTTCAACTTTCTGATCTAACTTAGGCATCACACATCTCAAAACTGCCCTCTACTGTCCTTGTGCCAACGGTCTGGTCAAAAGGGTCAACAGGATGATCAAAGAAAACTTACAACTCGCTTGCATCCACTACTTACCAGTGGAAAGTGTCCTACAAGACATGTTATGGGCATACCATACCACACAAAACCAAGTCACAGGCATCTCCCCATTCTCATCTCTCAAAAGGAGAAAACCCGGCACCAAATTTTCCCTAACTGGATTGGTGGGAGGAAGCAGTAGAGCTCGATACTACAGCAACAAGAACCAAAGTTTCTGAACATCAAGCCAAATACAAACGTTACTATGATTTCAAACATGGGACCAAACAACAGAAGTGGGCCATGGGAGACTGGGTATCCATAAATAGACCCATACACAGCGGGGAAAGCGAATCCAAGTTTGTGATCCCCAAAAAATTGTGGAAATCAACAGAACACCGTGAGCTTTGAGAGTGGTAAAAACTGGAGCATCGATACACTTTCGAGAGCTTCTACTCCGAAAAATACGCTGGCTGGAACCTCCTTCTCTACAAGGATTACACAAAATTGCCTACGCTACCGCCAAGAGTCAACAAAGAGACTCAGTGTAACACCTAAATGGGTTGAAGACTTTGTCATGAAACGATCTTAGTAAATTTACTTCCTCAATGTTGTGGGAGGAAGATGTGTTATATTCTACTATATATCTTAATTTATACTCATTGTTGATTGTTAGGTTAATAGGACCTTCCCTGGTATTCCTTCTCGCTCTCCCACCCCCTCTCCCTTTCCCTTCTTGGTACTACCCTACTGTTGGCTATGAGGCTGCCTTAGAATGTTCTGCAGAGGGGATAGATCAGAGAACGCAGCGAGGATCTGGACTGGAGCTTTCTGTTGGTGGAACTGTGGAGGTTCCACATAAAGAGTTCACGAGCTGCATCTGGAGTCTTCTACTTCGTAACACACACCAACACCGGTATTGTCATGAGACACTCCTATAAACAACACCTATGCAGAGCAGATGAGAACAGGGCACAGCGTATTGTATGCACTCAAGAAGTGTGGCAACAGCCCAGGTACAGCCCCTATAACAATACAAACATAAAGGTGAAAATGTATCTATGAATGTATTAATTTATGTATGTATTTTTTTGAAGGATATTTGTTTAACAGCACTCTATCACTCGAGGAGAGTCAATTAGCTTTGCAACTCTATGACATCGTTACAAAAAGTGCATGAGGGCGCTAATTTAAGGCCCATTAAATTGTCTAATTTTAATAGCTTTCCTAAATTTCTGCAGATACTGGATTGTGTGGATACTGAGGAGCAGTGTGTTCCAGAGAAGAGCTCCCTGGACCTTGAAGGCTCTGCCAACCCACCTGACACATCAGCTGGGAGTTACCTGAAAGCAAACCCTGGCACTTGATTGGAGTGATCTAGCAGGAGTTTGCTTCTTGAATTTTGCTGCCGAGAATTTAGGTGCCTGGCTTTGTTAAATTTTGCGCAGAAAATCTTACCTTGGCCTCCAAGTTGCAGTTTCCGTTCCACCTGGTGTACTTTGCCCCTCTTGATCTTAATGCAGTAAAGTACTGCATGTGTGTTTCCTCACTTGTTACACTCCCAGAGCCGGAATGGGAACCCAAAGAAACCCTTGGAAAATGTGTCAGTCCATCCCCGTATGGTGCATAGTGAGTGCAGCAAGTGAGCCTGACCACTAAAATGAGGGTATTGGGGGATTCTCCCCCCAAGAAAATCTGGGCAAAAATGGTGCATTCTACAATACATTTTTCAATATATATTCAATTGTATTAGCTTTTAAAGCATAATAAATGATTATCTTACAGTGCACCAGGATACAGCAATTTTTGTTTGGGCTCTCCAATGATTCACTCACTATCACCCTCTAACAGTTCCTCTTATCTCTCCATAGCCACTCTGTCATGTGTATTTCATTTGTTTTATGGTGCCTCTTATACCAGTGTAGGGTATCAGAGCACTTTACATCACACACAAATACAAAGACCATGAATAATATGTGTGTAATTCAGTGTATAGGAAATGTTACAAAGACACAGGAAATACAAGGTGTAGGAATCACATGTCATCTATACTGGGAGGTATTTTTCAAGAGTTCTGGGTGTGGAGACGCACAAATCCAAGATTTAGAACATAACACAGTGGGTAGAGTTGGCTTTACTAATAAACATTTATTTAAACAGACGATTTAAAAAAATAAATAGAATAATTAAAGACTTGAAAAAATAGAACTTTCTAACCTGTTCCATGTAGTTTGCATGTAGCTCTTTGATGACACTTCATAGCTCACTGTACTAGTGTAATATTGTAACAACTAGATTATGATTGCAATTTATGAACTGCACAGTAACAAAAGGGTCTCTGTGACATAAGTAGTAACCCACTAAGCTATGCACATAAAATACTGTTCTGCATGGTCCACACCCTTAACAGAAGAAAAATTAACCCTCTTTGCTACCTTAGATGAGTCAAAACTGCCGCTAGACAGAACTCCAATCCCTCTCCAGCATGTACATTAATCACTAGTGTTATCTTGACACTTTCATTGTTGTCTGAAAGCTACTGGATATACAACAAACTCTATAGCAGGTATGGCCAGTTTGGCCTTGCTTCCAAATGGTTACCCACATAACGCACATCTATGTTATACATTTTGCACAAGTCAAAATGCTAAGCCCAAAGCAGCTGCATTTCATGGTATGAAGTGAAATATTGACAGCAATTCCTAATTTATTTGGATTTACATGGCAATAACGACTTCACCCTCACTGACCCAAGGCAATTACAATGCAACTTGTTTGCATCACACAAACGATAGTTCTAGCATTGTGATGGCACTATGTCGCAGAATAAAATAAGATACAGGAAATGTGCTGGTGAGAAAGTAATGTGCCCAAGACACCCCAAAATAGCTGAGGAAAGGAGAACCCAAGCAGTAGGTGATGGAAAGAAGAGACAACCACTCATAAAGCCACTAGGTATCGCGAGTGCAAGAGCTATTGACTTTGCCAATGTGTTTTAGCCATGTTGTACACAAGCGTGGCTGCTGTTCAGCATGGCTAAATGTTAGTGGCGTAGAGGAGAATCATGTGGAGTGTCATAGAGTGGAATGGAGAAAAGTGGAGTAGAGTGTTGTAGAGTGAAGTGTAGAGAGTGTCGTGTATTGGAGTGGCATAGTGTGGAGTCACGTAGAGTGGCATACACAGTGTATTGGTGTAGAGTGTTACATAGTATACTGGCATAGAGTGCAGCTGCATTGAGTGCAGTGGCAATACATTTCAGCGGCATACAATGCAGCGTCAAAGAATGCAGTGGCATAGATTAGAGTGGTGCATCATAGAGTGCAGTGGTGCAGAGAATAGTGACGCAGATTGGGGTGGAGTGGCATAAAGTAGAGTGGCACAGAGTAGAGTGGCGCAGAGCAAAGTGGCACAGAGTAGAGTAGTGGAGAGTGGTGCAGAGTGGAGTGGTGTAGAGTTGAGAGATGCAGAGGGTAGTGGCACAGAGTACGGTCAAGTGGCATATAGTGCAGTGGCGTAGAATGCAGAGTAGAGTCAAGTGGCATAGAGTGCATTGGCATAGAGTGGTGCAGAGTAGAGTAGCATAGAGTAGTGTATAGGAGAGTAGATGGCGGCTGTAACTGTACCTGACTCTGAGTTGGTGTGCAGAACCCAATGCCAGGACACAGCTGAATTTGAGGAAGGGGCTTGCCCAGGTAAGCACTGCAAAACAAAGCAAAGAGCCTTCATGATCATATTTGCAAATATGACCTTTTGTCCAAGTCCAACTGCAAACCCTCACCCATGCAGGATGGATTTCCTCTAAACATTAGATCCAGCCACAATACCGGGCTCACGTATCACAAGGAAAACAAGTTTGTGAGGAAGAGATGCCTTACTCCTTGTACATAGTGGTCGTGCCAAGTGACTATAATAAGTCATGCAATGCAATTCAGCTTAATGACAGTTGAAAATAGTGTTGCTGCATGGTGTTCTGTGCAGTAAGCCATAGTTGTAGAATATGTCATAGCATGAAGGATCCCCTCACATCAATCAACATGATAGAACTTTGTTGAGTTCCACAATAGTAACATAGCCACTACAGGTGTCCTTTTATGTTGAAGAGCTAATATTACAACAAATGAGACAAAACTGTGATGTTACCAATGCAATTGACCCACCTGTGCCAAGATGAAGGGAACATCATGTTATTATTTGAGGACATTTCAGAGGCACCAGCACAGGAAAAACAATACAGATGAAATCATGGATGATGTGCTCATTCCCAAAGGCATGTATGCTATGTCCCAAGGTACAACTGCAAAAATAGAGGCTGCCATGGTCACTTCTGAAGCCGAGCCAGTGGCTCCTTGTGGAATAATGCATCCAGGTTCAAATCTGGGCATTTTAACTCAGTCTTTCATCCTTCTGAGGTCAACAAAATGAGTACCATTCAGTTGAACAACAATAAACATTTATTATTTCAGCATCTAGAAACCAAAGACTTGGGTGAGAATGCATTATACAAATACATGGCATGTGATGTTATAATAAGAGAGATTGATAACAGGATTATTGATTGCCAGAACTGTACAGCTATGCTACTCAAAGATGATCTTTCAGAATTTCTTGCATACCTTAAGGATATGACAGTAAAACATTACCTATGACAGTAATGAGAGAATAAGACAAAAATCGAAATACATATCTTGCAGGCTTGGCTGGCACGCTGATGTATGTATTTCAGTGCAATATGTGTCTTAATACCCTAGGAGATAAACTCACTGAGAAATCTTCAGGGATAGACAGTTCAGTTAATAAAGCAATTGGAGAATTGGCCAGTGATGGAAAAAAATCCCAAGGGGCTATTGGTTTTATGATTATCACAGCATATATGTTTATATGATTCTCCGAATGAACAAATCCATCACTTCATAGATGGTCAAGTCATGAGGCATTGCATTGGCTCTTCATAGGAGAGGTGATACACTCACCACCACCCAATTGGATCTCAGGCGAGGTGTGACAGAGCTGAGTACTTCACGGAATCACCATTGACCATGGACAGCTGGGCTAGAGTAGAAGGTCAAGAAGATCGAAGTTGCAGTGCGTGGAACAAATCAATTCTTACTCCTCCATAGGTATCAAGATTAGTCACATACCAGATAATGAAGCTGATTATTGATCATATGTATCATAATTTAGTTTAGCATGCCAGTGGCCATGGCGGTATTTTACAGCATGTGCCACTCATTGCTGCTCAGTGACAAATTAAGGAGTTGAGAACATTTTCCTGTCCCTTCACCTATCCAGGTGAGTCTGTGTCAGTGTTGTGGCCGGGTTTGGTGTCTCTTTATTTCAGACATTGATCTCTGAGTATTCCTCAATACACATTCCACCTCATAGAACTAGGCTGTGTAATGTGAAATATACAATAAAAATGTCACAGACAATCTTGAGGCTGTAAGAAAGTCTATCCCTAGACAGGCCTAGGCATTTAAACTGGATTTTAGATTGTTAAAACACTGTTCAGGGACGCCATTTGTTCTCGTGTAGGCATCATCAGTGTGGGTATTTGGATTTGTAAAGAGCAGCATTCACCTCGATACTAAAGAAAAACCCTGTTTGCCTACGGAATGGGAATAGTTACAGATTACACATTACATTCAACATGTGATCAACTCATGGATTTTGACACCTTTGTGTGCCATACAGGCCTGCAAGCAGTACTTGTTATTACAATCCACTTTAATGGTTGATTGATGCCTCAATGTCTACAAACTAAGGGGCAAATTATCAAGCAGGGCGTTAAAATTATCGCCGCTGTAGCGGCAGAAAACTGCCGCTAAAGCGGCGATAATGGGCTTGATAATATGCCCTTGAGAATGCCAATAGAAACACATGTTAACACCAGAACATGGTCTTCTATTGGAATTCCCAAGGGCATATTATCAGGCCATTAACGCCGCTTTAGCGGCAGTTTTCGGCCGCTAAAGTGGGGATAATTTTAACGCCGTTTCTTGATAATATGCCCCATAAATCTTAGCTTGGCAACAGAACTGGCTGAGTAGTATTTTAAAACACAGTGACTCGTACGTTTATAGGTTGTCGGTTCTCTGCTTGTACACTTGTCATCGGGTAGACCCATGGACGTGCATGCAGTCATTGGCAGGCATAATGTTTGAGAAGATCGCAAGACCATTCAAATCAGTTTTGACTTTTTGTCAACTGGGTATCTGGGGGAACTAATATGTGTGGTGTGGCGGACAGGATTGCATCCCACAGAAGAAGCAAGAATACAAAATTAGTACTTTATGACATACCAGCTATTCTGCACATCTGCTCTGAAGGGAGCCTGCTGCGAAAACAGGCATGTTAGAACTGGGGGTCTCTAGTTGGCAATCGTATGCACCTTTGTCCAAATAGGGACCCTTGCTTCTAAGTCAGGGAAAGGGTATTACACTCCTGGATAACCCCTGCTCACCCCCTTGGTAGCTTGGCACAAGCAGACAGGTTTATCTCAGAGGCATCGTGTTCAGCATTTGTGAACACATAGAGTAACACAGTGAAAACACTACAAATGGACACCACACAGGTTGTATAAAAATAAGTATTCTTTAGATAGACCACAAATGACAAAAATCCACAATACTGTACTCAAAATAGACTTAAAGATGGTAGAAGTAACTTAATTCAAGTTGATGATAAATGCGACACGTTTCTCACAACAGTACCTTGGATGCGTACTGCAAAACAAAAAAAAGGTTTGCAGAGAGGGTGATGGGTCGGTTCCTTGCTTCGGGGTAGGCGATGCGTCGCTCCTCAATGCTTGCGCAGAGTAGGGGGTGCGTCTTGTTCCTTACCGGAGAGGAGGTGATGCGTTGATTCTCGTACAGTGTTCCGGTTACGATGCGGCAAGATGGTGCCTCCATTCGATGCGACAATCCAGTGCGATGCGATAAGATGCCGCCCTTAATGCGATGACGTGAAGATGATGCGTGCACGCCTGACCGCCATGTGGCGACTCAACAACTTCTGAGCCGCGACAGGCCCTGCGACACGCTTCTCTGGTGATGCGACGGCGACCCTTGCGGTGGCGACACGCTTCTCCTGTGATGTGACGGCAGGCAACTGCGGCGAAGACACGCTTTTGTGGTGATGCGGTGGCGGCCTCTGCGTCAGCGACACGCTTCTCCGGCGATGCGATGGCACAGCTGCGACAGTGACATGCTTCTTCTCGTTGAGGCGCGCTTCCAGCTCCCAGCGATGCGCAGGCTTCTGCAGACAGAATTCCCAGCAAGGAAATTCAGAGGGGAGCTGGTGGTGAAGTTTTGAAGCCCTGAGACTTCAGCAGGAGGCAAGCACAAGTTCAAGCCCTTGGAGAAATATTCTGCAAGATGATGAAAGTTCCCTAAAAGTTCCTTCTCCTTTCCTTGGCAATAAAGAAACCACTGCAGGAGAAACCAGCAAACAGCACACTGGCAGAGGGGCAGTCCAAACTCCTGCAGCTTTCTTGGTTCTTCTCCTTGGCAAAGGTTTGTCTTGTTTTCCCAGAAGTGATCTAAAGTCTTGGGGTCTGGGCCCCCATATTTATACTACTATTCTCGTTGTTCTCTACCTGTCCTGTACCTAGTCCAAACCAGTTCTGGGTGCATTCTGCCAGTGCACACCTTCTTCCTTTGTCAGTGTGGGCCAGGGTCATCAGACGCACCCCAGGAGGTGGAGCCAGCATTGTGGAAGGCAGGCACATCCCTATTCAGGCCCAGGTGCTACTCCTCCCACCACTCTACATGCAGATAGGTCTATTCAGCCCCTGTCACTCACAGAGCCAGACATACAATATACATGCTAGCAGAGGCAGGCTGGGTGGTTAGGCAAGAAAATACCTACTTTCTAAAAGTGGTATTTTCAAACACAGAATGTTAAAACCAACTTCACTAAAATATCTATTTTATCATTCTGAGTTCAAGCATACTAAACTCAAACTTCCACCGTATTCCCTGGGTCAGTTAGGATTATAAAATGTTATAATCAAACTGCCCATTCTGGCCTATGGGGACAGGTAGCTTTGCAATAGTGAAAAACGAAATAGGCTGGAATTCACTATCAGGTCATGCCACACACATCAGTGCATGACCTACCTTTTACATACAATGCACCCTGCCCCAGGGCCTACCTTAGGAGTGTCTGATATGTAGAAAAGGTAAGGTTTAGGGACTGGCAAGTGGGTGCACTGGCCAAGTCGACATGGCACTCACAGACTGCACACAGGCTCTGCAATGGCAGGCTGGAGACACACTTTACAAGCTGCTTCTGTGGATGGCATAACCAGTGCTGCAAGCCCATCAGCAGCCTTTGATTTACAGGCCCTGGGTACACATGGTACACTATTCTAAGGTCTGACAGGTAAATCAAATAATCCAATCATGGAGTCACTAATCAATACATGAATTTACAATAGGGAGCACTTGCACTGTGGCACTGAATAGCAGTGGAACTGTGCCCAAAGCATCTAAACCAGCAAAACGTATCAAAAACAGAGGAGGCAATCAGTGAAAAATGGAAGGGAGACTCACACCAATGGTACCAGGTCTAACAAGGCAGCACTGCAATTGATTTACATTGAGTAGTATTTTGTTCCACATACAGCTTCTTAGCAGTTAAGGAGGGTGCGGTGTATACAGGGAGCCTCAAGGGTATGTCACTGATGAGTTTGTGTCCTGTTTGATCTTATCCCTTGGTTTGCTAAACAGTTTCACCCTTATCACTGGGCTAATTCCTGTCCAATTGCAGTAGGCGAATCCCTGCCTACAGATTACAATCGCCATTGAGAATTTACTGAGGAAGGTGGTGGCTTACGGTGGCTTTTATGAAATTCTAAAAATGTGTGTACTTGTTTTCATTCCATACAATGTTTAATGCAATCAGAGCTGGTGTTCCTTCATGTTACTTTCCGTCTTTTTAATTGATATTTGTTAGCGTTATAGACTGTGGGTTTTTGGGTGAGTTCCAAGGTGAAATGCCTGCCTGGAATGCACTATTGTGGATTTTGGGCTACACGCCAGGTAACGTTTTGGCTTGTGCTTCTGTCAAATGTTCCATAAAATAGCATTATTGTGTGAAACTTGAAAAACGCTGCTGTTTGGGTTACCTGGTGCTGTTCTCTGTTGCATAGTCATCTGCACAAATGCTTAATAAATCTGCCCCTTTTGTGCTTTCCATTATTTCACTAAACAAGTTGAAAGAGAGACTCGCAGAGACACTACGTACATGCAGAGATGGTGACTTTAGCCCTCCATGCTGCTATCCCCTGGGGATCCCGATACACTGGTGGATTTATACAACTTCGGCCACACGGGCACACATGGCCACATGTGCTGTACAGCGATATAAGAATGGACACCCTGCTCCCCAGGGAATGACAGCATTTTCCTTATAACGACGTTGACTCCCTGTTTCCAAATCTGGTCCCATCGTGACCATGACCAATTAGTCCCTGAGCCAGTGATGAGGAGGCTCGAAGAAGGAAGGATTAGTGGTTGAAACGTATCAGCATTTTCATGAAGCCTACCAACCACATAGCTGTGAACTTGGGAAGTCTCCGAATTTGAAATAGGGTCCAATTGAATAGGTCCTTTACAAGAACATTTATCTGGCTTCAGGATTTTGAGTTAAGCTTCAAACAAGAATTAATCTGCAAACCTGTGGCTGGCAGGTGCTGGTTTCAGCACACTTGTGGTATGTGATCACTGGAAAGATTTTTTTGCCTTTGATTCCTTTAGTCCAGTGTAGGTCATAGTAGCAGTGCTCTCGTTTGGTGGCCCCTTTGTTTCTAAAGTTCCTATTTGCTGAGCTATTGCTAATCAATGTATCCAGAAGATTACTGAGATATAGCTAAATCGCTGTGACTTGAACTAGTACTGGTCTGCAGTGCTTCATTGGTTCCTGAGCTAGCACTAATTTAATGCATACTTCTTCCTTGAACTTGTACTATTTCAGAAGTTACCCCTTCCCAGTCCCTGCCCTCCTTCCCTTTTCCTAAGTCCTAGTTTCGAGTGTGCTACTGTTTTTAGGCTGCTGTTTTAGCTTCCAGTTTTCTAGTGTGGTTTGTATACTTGCTTCTGTAACATTTCCCTTTGTTTTCTCTTCTTTCCTTTTAAACACTATTCCCCTCTTGCCTACTGTCTACTATTCTGTTCTATTCTTGAAGTTTTCTAAAGCACATAGCTAACCAGAAGGGCCTCCCAGAGCTAGGTCAGCAACAAATGACAAAACTGAAAGAACAGAGTTAGTTGAAGAGGATAGTTTTTAGCAATTTCCTGAATTTGAGTTCGGACTCAGTTTTCCTGATATGCTCGAGAAGTGTGTTCCAGAGCTTAGGGACTATGAGTACAAAAGACCTTCCTCCACTTCTAGTTCTTTTTATTCTAGGCACCGCCAGCATTTGCTGGCTGGTGGAGCGCAGTGTTCTTATGGTTTTGTAGGGAGAAAGGAGTCTCTGGATTAACATTAGGCCCTTTTTATTCACCACTTGATGGACTAGTTACAGTGTGTTAAACTCTATTCTTGTAATCATAGATAACCAGTAAAGGCTCGCAAAAGCTGCAGTGGCGGACTGATAGTTAGGGAGTTTTAAAAGTGTGCGGCTGGTGGCATTCTGGATAACCTGTAATGCTTTTATAACAGCCTTGGAACTTCCCAGATGAAGGGAATTTCTGTAGTCCAGGCACAAGATAATTAATTCTTGCACCACGATTCTTCTCGATGATTCAGGTAGCCATCACAAAAGCTTTCTCAATGTTCTAAGCAACCCAGGGACTGTTGCTGCTCATTTTTGTTTCTGGGGTTGTCATAGAAAGCTTTTAATTGAGCCAGAAGCCAAGGCTCTTGACTTCTGCTTTTTGGGTGGGTTGATCGCCAAGACATTCTGGTCCATTCATTTCAATCCATCTGTTGGGGTTATGTCCCACCACCATCACCTCCGATTTTTCGCCATTTAATTTCAGGATACTTGCTGTCATCCAGTCTACCACATGTTAGAGATAGTTGTGTATTTGAGTGCAGGTTTTATCTGTTTGTGAGGAAAGAGAGATGATGATATGTGTATCATCCGCATAAGATATGGAGGAAAAGTAAGTGAGGTAACGTACAGGTTGAATAGGGTTGGGCTTAAAGCAAAGCCTTGGGGAACCCCACAATTCAAAGGATGGATTTTAGATTTTGTAGCTTCCTCACATAGCTGAAAGGTTCTGTTGTGGAGGAACGAGGCAAGCCATTTAAGAGTTGTTCTGGCTATTCCTGTTTCCTCCAACCTTCTCACAAGCAGTGGGTGAGAGACAGTGTCAAACGCTGCACTCAGATCCAACAGGTCCTCCACGGTCAAGGATGGCTTTAAATTCCTCTGTGGCAGACAACAGGGTAGTCTCAGTATTACTTTTAGGTCTAAATCCCATTTGAGGAAAATGTAGAACGTTATTTGCTTCTAAATATACAGAGAGATTTTTATTGATACATTTTCAAGTATTTTACTTGCTCCTGGTAGGAGCGATACAGGGCGATAGTTTTCACACTGTGTCCATGTACTGTTTTCATATTGTGTCGATTTACTTTAGTTCACCCTGGCTGCTACCTCCTTGATTCTTCCTGTGTGATTGCCAGGATTTGTGGGCACAGCCTAGGGGGGGTTCTCATCCACTGTGACTATTGCCTTTATCTTATTTTTATAACATCACCAAAGCTATTAGATCCGCAGACCCTACTTTTGAATTTATATCTTACATGTTCATATTTGCAACTGGCATCTGTAACAGCAATTGTCGGTGCTTCAGTGTTAGGATGTGGGGCTCCGAGAGTTTTACCCTACATTGCATTTATTAGTAGCTGTTATATGTATGACTTGCACGTCCTGGGTGTTAGTTTTCATGAATGATGGATTGCCTCTTGCGTGTCTGTTACCTCTGAGTTTTGACTTTTTCTTACCCTGTACAGAGCTTATCCATTGGTTCAATTGTCTCCTCTGATTCCTTGAGTGATCTTGGGCAACTCTATCAGCAATCTGAATAATTTAATGTACAATTATTTAAAATTGTTACAACCTAGACACATTTCATTAAAAGTATACTGTAAAAAGAGTAAAAGATTAGTGTCAATGGATCATTTGTCTTCTTTCTTCGAATGTACAGCTACATGATATGCTAAAACAATGATTGAGAGAGATATGATTTAAAAACTCGGTAGAAACTACAGGTTCAAATTTGAGTAAAAATCATAATAGTGCAGTTCTTAGATGACGTCTGGATCATCATGATGCCGTGGCCGTCAGAGTCACATTAGTGCAATCATTTAGGGCCTTGTGAGCACAGCGCCAGATATGAACCCTTCCCCTTCTCCAAAGGTAGCTTTTGATTTAACACGAATATTCTCTTCATTTGGTTTACCCTTCCAGCAGTCCAGTGATCACCTGACAGATGTGGCATTTTTTGAAAACATTAATGAAAACATACAGGCACATTTAAAGACAACAAGGGCATTTTTGTCAATTGGAGATTAATAGAGTTAATATATATTTAGAAGCTTATTTACAAGACCTGTGTGCTGCCAGAATATCACTTTTTGTCACGTTCTGGTGGCATACATGACTTAGCCATATCTACAAGGCCACAGAAAGCCACCCTGCATGGCTTTTCATGGCCTTGTAGATACGGAGTAAGGCAAAGCAGCACAAGTTAGTACCTTGCCTTACTCTGCATCTAAGAGGCATTCCATGGGTGTTGCTCTGGGGGCCCCCATGTGACACCCATGAACTTTGACGCTGCCCCATATTTACACCGGCAGAACCTTTTGACTCACTAGAGCAGGCGTAACGAGGAAAAATGTTTACATTTCTCCTCATGTTTTCCTATTTCCACATGTGCTGCATTCTGCAACGCACATGGAATGAGGAAAACGCTTCAAATTATTATTTTTGTGCAGTAAGGCTTCCCTTCTCGCACAAAAACTATCCTGCCAACACAGATACCCTTGCACCATGGTGCTAATTGTGCACCGTCACTGGCTGAAAGGACAGGTATGCACCATATCTTGTAAATACAGTCTAAAGGTGGTGTACTGGGTAGGAAGTTGTGCCTATTTCCAAACAATTACATCACGTCTCCTTGCAATGGCCTTGAAATCTTGAATACGAACGGCTGCCACTGAGGTTGAGGTTGTCTAACAGGGAAAGGAATGTATACGGACAAAATAAAAATGCAGGCAAGCCCTGTATCAAAAATAATTTCTACTTTAAGATTGAAAAATAGTGAAATGTATGTCCTTTGCAGTCTTTGTCTATTATATCATAAAAAGTAATATGTTTGATACAAATAAAAAGGAGCTGGGCTAAAGTAAACTGTAGCTTCAATGTTAGTTACCCAACCAGATGTTGAACTGTGAGAGCTATTCTTGTAGCACTCAGCATCCTGGACACACATACTATTGAGATCTTGTTATGTCGATGGTTGTGGGCTTGCTTTTTCAGCATGGCTCAAGGCAGTTTTAGGTTTCTTGCAAAAGTAATGTTTTCCAAAATTAACTATAATAAAAATGCATACACATATATCCTTGCAGAAGGACATGTGGTCAGCTATCTGAACCCTAAATCTGTTCAAGTGCCATTCTTATTTTGATTCTGTCCACTACAGCCTACCGTATAGGACAATGGATTAACTTCTTCCATCTAGATAAGCTAATCTGGAAAGGGAGCTCTTAGGGCACATAGTACAGATCTCTCACAGGAGGATTACATCCAGGAAAACATGTGTGGGATCTAAATGTTATTCAGTAAAATCACCTGTAGGCCACCCAATTAATCCTTTATTTTGGTAGCAATATGAAAAAAAAGTAATGTTGGATGTACTGGAGCACTAATTAGTCATTACAGCCCAGCTTGACATGTTTTCGGCCAATGTTAAGCGCCCCTGATAGGTCAAAGGCCTTCCTCAAACCTAGAGATCTGCTAAAGCTGCCCCAACTGTAGGAGGGTCCAACAGTGAAAATTGTATGGGTACCAAAGATGGTTCCTAAGGGCTACAGTATGTATTATAACATAACATGTGTATTTGTAAAGCGCAAGTTTACCGATCGGGGTCCCTTGGCGCTGAATAACAGATGTTTATTGTTACCCAACTCAATGGTACTCATTTTATCAACCTCAGATGGATGAAAGGCTGAGTGGACCTGCCAGGATTTGAACCTGTGACCATGAGGTTGAACACAGGCCCCTGCAATGGATGCATTAGTCCACTGAGCCACCAGACCTGGCTATTATGCCTCCCTAAGGCACCCCATACTAATTGCATACAGCATGTCATTGCAGACTGCGTAGCATGGTACAAACCATGAGTGAAAACACGACATGCGACATGGTACACTCACTGTGTGCAATGCCAAAGTCACTGCTTGAAATATATGTAAGTCAACCTTACAGCAGGCCTTGTAGCTCTAAGGCAGGGTGCATTATATAACATGTGAGGGCTTATCTGCATGAGCAGATATACTCGTGTGCTGTCTAGTATGGCTAGTGATTTAGCATATTAAGGACAGGTGCTTCAAAGCCCTACCACCTTTGATATGCAACCCTGGCTTCCGCCAGACCTGGGAGATGCCACCGACTGCACTGAGGCCCATCTCGCACCAACACAGGCGGCAAATTAGCTATGCAAGTAGGCATGTTGCAGTTCCAAGCTAGTCACAACGAAGGAAGGGTTCCACTATTTTGTTTTTGGTGGATAGTAGCCATTGGTTACTATCCTTCATTAAATTCAGTATTTAAGTGCCCTGCTGACAAAAGGAACTTATATTCACCTGACCCAAGAAGAAGAAGGACAAATAAGAGATGAAGAACGCAAGAACTGAAGAGAGTAGCTGGGAACTTGGCACCAAACCCTACCTGCCTGCTCCTGTCTCCACAATTGCAAAGATCCGACTCGTCCTGCAGCTGTGTATCCCCTGAAATCCTTGAATGGCTGCCAGCACTTTGTCAACTGGTCAGCATCTCCCTTGAAGTGGAGGATCCACTTCTCTGCTGGCACCGACCACAAAATCTGGTTCGCCAATCTGCTGATCACTGGGTCCATCAATGCAGCAGTGACTCAGGAGGAGGTTAACTTACTAGAAGAGGTCAGATCCATCTCCCCACCAAGTTAGGAGATGCCAGGACCCCCAGGACATGCCCTGCACTGATATTCAGGGTACTGACCCCTTGCAGCAACCAAGGCATGTTTAATGTGTAGCCCAGATACCAACAACACCAAGATTTACCCAGGAGGAGGTCTTCTCCTTACTACAAGAGGTCAGATCCATCTCCCCACCACATTTGGAGATGCCAGGACCCCCAGGACATGCTCTACACTAATATCCAGGTTACTGACCCCTTGCAGCACCCAAGAACAACCTATTGACGAGGAACATCAGAATCACCAGGGCCAGCACCAAGAGCGGCCCTGCTGTCCTGTTTTGCCCCCATCTCGAGGACAACCCCAAAAGTGAGAGCCACAAACGCAAGCGAACCACTGGGCCAAACACCTCTGCACCCAAGCCCTACAGCCGAAGTTCAAGCATACCAACAGTGCATCCTTGGCCAAAAGACCCTCGAGAACTGAGTCCCCCTTTGGTTTTCGATAGACTTGTTCCCAAATCCCCCCATGCAGCATTATTCTTCTAACTCATTTCTCCATAGACTTCAGCTGTAGCATTCGAGGCCACCCTTGCAAACAGCACCTCTGCTCCCGGATGCATCAGGACAGGTAACCCAAAACTACTGGTGGTTCTAGGGACCTTGGCACCTACTTACCTTAAGTCCAGAAGAACAGTCCTGTAGTTTGTTTGCAAGTGACCCAGAGTAGTTTATGTTTCTCCAATAGGATAACATTACCGCGTTCGAGGCTCATGCCTCAAATCTGACAGCTGTACTTTTTAAGTGTTTGAAAATTGCTAACTTGAAAACTACTTACCTAATCTCGTAGATCTTGGTGTCTAAATAAATATAAAAATATATGTTATTTTTTAAATTGGTGTCAGATTGCCTAATTGAGTGTGTGCCTCATTTATTGATCTGTGTGTGCAACAAATGCCTAACACCGCCCTCTGATAATTTCGATCATCAAACTACCACAAATAGAGCACCTTGGAATTGCTATAGCAAGTCCCTATCCACTTGTAAGGGATACCTCTACTCTTTGAACAGTACACCTCATTTTGGAACACAATACAGAGAGACCACTTCCTGCAAAGGCCTTCCATCGAAGTCAGCCTAGAGCAATGCCTTGTGACCGAGTAGTCTGCTAGACAAGGCCAAGTAATTTGGGACATGTCAAATGTTGTGCCTACTGACTTGCGTAGGCATGAAGACCATCTGGTCAGGATGGAGCTGCAAGTTCACCATTTATAGTAATTGATTCACCAGCACCTTGGCCCACATTTTCACATCTATATTGGGAACAGAAATGGGCCAAAAGGATGCGTAGTGGGCCAGGGCCTGGACCAGTTTAGGGTTGACCATGCTGTCAGGCATGCACAGGTCCGGCGGGAGTATTTCTCCCTCAAGTGCCTCCCAGAATACATCCAGGAGCAGCATTCCCAGGCACAACCATGCAGTTTTGGTCTTTGGGCAGATTTTCGTCATATGGACTAGCAAGAATGAGGTAAACTCCCATTGTGCCTCCCTGGGTGGGAGGAAGTTTATCTGGTACCTGGGGTTCGACCCAATGCTGAGAGAGACAGGTCCCTGACATCATTCCTTCTTGAAGAGCAATCCTTGGTGTCTAGTGGGCTTTCTGACACCTTGGAAGAGAAGATTGGAGATGAACCCTTCAGTCAGCCCATGAGGTAGCAGAAAGACTTTGTGGTGCGCAGAGTGTGGGGACTGCATACAAATGCCTGAGGATGCAACCCCTGCACCCTAATCTGTATGCCTCACTTTTCTGGTTTTTGATGGGCTTTCTGACTCCTCTACCCCAGGAATGGCAGATGGGGAGAATATCCATAATTTGCCTCCCCAGGGGAGGAAAAAGTTTGATTTGGGGGACCATCCCATTATGACATCAGGCTATCCCCACCCCCAATTCCCTAGGCCCCAGACAGTTTTTCAGTCTAAGCCCCCCACCCTGGAGGGAAGATTGAGGAAATAACCACTGATCTGCCCTTCTCACGGGGAAAGAAATCCCATCAGACTACCAGGAAAAAAAATGATTAAAATAATTGGGTGGGGTGCCACACTGTTTTAGCATCTGGCCCCAACCCCTGACACCAGATAGTACGCCAGCTCTCAACATTAGGCCATTAGGTCAAATCTATACACTAAGAAATCCAAATGTCGTCATACCTGCCATAGGGGATGACTGCATTATTCAGGCTCTGGGTTCACACCCTACCATCCCTTGACATTTCTGAAACCTAGAAATTCTGTGCAGTCTAGTGTGGTGTGGCTTGTGTAGATATTAACATGTTTTCATACGTAGAATGCCATGCAAATGTTACAGTAGTAGTCATAAAATATTATGAATCCTATATTTATGTGATAGAAATCTCAGGCACTTCCAAACAGTGGCAAAAGTCTTGCCATGCTTCATGCCCCCACAGCAGCTGGTAAAAATGGTAACCCAAGAGAATGGGTGGGCCTAATGTATTTAACATGAATGGACTGAAACTGTACCATGTAGAGGCCAAATTGACATTACATTGACTTCACATGGTCCACATCATTTTGACAGGGTTCCTGTAGGACCATCCATAAATGTAGGGTACCGTTTTTATCACGAAAAGTGTAGATATATTCTGGGGTAGGAGGTTTCTCGCTTTCCACAGATTTCAGAACTTTCCCACACAGGAACATAGACAAAAATATGTTACTTTCTGAAAGGTTGAGGTTGTAGGGAATTCTGGGTAAGAGAATCAGTTGGCTCCAACTACGCCACATGTTGGAAATGGCCCTTTTTGCAGGGTTATCCCCAAACTTTTTGCTTCTTCCTCCTTTTTTTTTCCTGGTCTGTGGTGGTTGGCTTTAGGACTCTGGGCACTTTACCACTGCTGACCAATGCTAAAGTACATATGCTCTCTGTGTAAATTGTTATTGTGATTGATTATCCATGATTGGTATATTTGTTTTACCAGTAGGTCCCTAGTAAAGTGCACTAAATGTGCCAAGGCTGGTAACTCAAATGCTACTAGTGGGCTTGCAGCACTGATTGTGCAACCCACATGAGTAGGGCTGAAAAGAGGTTTTAGGCCGGCCACTGCAGTACCTGTGTGCAGTTTGTTAACTGCCATGTCGACCTGGCCAGTGTACCCACTTGCAAGGCCATACCCTTCCCTTTTCTTACACATAAGACACCCCTATGGTAGGCCAAAGGTATTCCCCTGGGCAGGGTGCACTGTATGTGAAAGGTAGGACATGTACTAGTGTGTGTAATGTAGTGGAGACGGAGGTTTAGGTACACACATTGCTATGTTAGCATAAGCGTCTTAGAAGTTAAAACGCCGTCTTGTCACTTTTGCTGCTTTTGCACACGACACTTCTGATAGATTTTATTATATGAAGAATGCTTGCTTGCCTTTTCTTCACATGAGAACGGTCTGTTGTTCACATCCCTAGACGTGCACCGCGACCTTGGTCTGAACATTGTGTTCAGACACTGTCAGGGCTAACAAACTTTTGAATTCAGGTTGATCGGCCCACACTCTAGCCATAACACGCACACAGCTGCAAATATCTGAAATTCGAACGCCTTTCATATTGCAGTTTGCATGCATGAGACACACAGTTTGGAGAAGACTTTTTCCAGACAAAGAGCAAAGCTGATCCTGTGATGTGATTCACCTAAGCTGATATTTACGGTATGGGGTTCCCCATTCAATTCTAGAGACCTTCTATTAGTCTAATAATACTAGCTTACCAGTGAAGGAAGGGTGGTTGTATTCCACGATCATTTGTAATATGATTTCTCCCTTCATTTTCTATGGTATTGTAACAATGCTGATGGTTTTAACTTTAATCATTTGTCTGCTTATGTTAGCCAAGGTACTGCATCTTAGGACACGTAGTTTATAAAATAAACATTTTAAACTTTACGGTGTCTCTGGTTACTCTCATTGTGGACTGATATGAGAATAATAACGAACAGGTATTTCTGATTCCCACCATTCCTGAGAGTACTCTAAGTCGCATGTTCTGTGTTGTCTAATCATTGGTAGCTTCGAGAGGATACGAAGAGTGAATGAGACACTGATGCGGGTCGGATAGGGGTTCTGGGCACTGAGGTGAGTTTTAGGTACACCGCAATTCACTGAGGTCCTGGTTTCCTGCGTATAGTTCTGTGCATGAGCAGAATCCCTGCAACATGGCGCACCTAACGTTTGGTCTTTAGATTTGAGATGCCTTAGTAGTGCTTATATTAGTCCACAACACCCTCACTCTTGTTTCCAGATAGTGGGAGTGACGGTTTTAAACCTACCTATTAATTCAGTAGGTTCGGTCAAGCTTGTCAATTAAAAAGGTTTTTATATTTTTGAACCCTTGTGCTCCTATAATATAGATTGTTTTTCTTCTCTGTGTCCTTATGGCTGCGGTCGATATTGCTGCGCATAGCCGAGCACCTCTCCGGCGTCATTTGACGCAGTTCGGGGTGCTGGACGATGGGATGGCTGTTATTTTTGTGGTGAGTGCAGATGCCTCATATCCCTACTAGTTGTTTTACTCTTTGGTTACTCTGCCGGCAGAGAATGCGGACAACAGTATGTTTCACTCCTATACTTCCACGCGGGTCCCAGTAAATTATACGCCATATAGGACGCAGGAGATTCCTATTTCGGCTTGGCAGCATCGCATTTGGTTTAATGGCGCCCTTCCCCACATGGTTACACCGGTTCGTTTAGGCCCTTTATCAATTCCAGGGGCCACTTGGCCGGTACTGGCTGGATTTACACCTCATCCCTGTTATTTAAATGCTACAGTGGGTGAGTTACGTGTCCTCCATACAGCCCTGATTACAGTATATCGGGCTTTAGTGCAATACGTTTCACGCAACGTACAGGCGGGGGGCACCTGTTGTAGCGGGACAGCCAGCTGGCCCGGCTGGGATTGTCATTAGTCCCGTCATGGTTAATTCGGTAATGGGCAAGTGCCCCCAGAATAAGAACGATTTGCCTTATTGGCTTGCTGAGAAATTTGACCAGCTGGAGGCTGTATTTCTGCACTCTACTCCTGTGGAAAAACACAGGATAGTCACAATTAGTTTGCAGAAAGACTTAGTCCCAGAGGTGGCCGATTGTGATAACTGGGGTAAAGTTTTTGCAGCGGTCTACTCGAAGTGCTTCAGTACCCCATCTATGGCCGTGCTTCCCTCCGTGATCAAACGTGTTCAAGATCAACACGGGCCGGAGGCAACGGTCGAGTTGGGAATGAGGCTTGTCGGTGTGTTCGACGTGGTGGCCACACTCATCCTTGGTGACCTCAAGGGAGATGCAGTTGACTTTCAGATGGCAAATGGTTTAGCCCTTGTAGACGAACTCGATAAGCCCCGGGAGTTACCTAAAATTATTGCGGAGGCTTATAGAACTATTGGCCGCAGTTGTTTGGGGATTACGCCTACTATTGTCATTCCAGATGTGCAACAGCAAACTAAGGCGAGTTCGTCTGTCAAAGACGACCGTCCAACTTTTCCTAAACAGAATTAGAGATCTATAAAACAGGGAAAGCAGCAACAGAAACAGGGTTCTCGTCCTGCGTCACCAGTACAGGTGTCTAGTGATCACACATATGATTTGCGCGATCGCACTAGGATTAGGTCACCTGACAGATTTCAGGTTACTGAACAACGTTCTCCTCATTCTTCACAGGAAACATCGGCCCCACAGTCTGGTGACGGAAAACGTGGCAAAGGTCGGGGTGCCCAACAAGGACGTGAGCAACCCAGTCAGTCTGACGGTAAGAGCAAGCAGGACGAGTTTGCACGACAACATCCCCCGTTTCAGAAAAAGAAGGTTGCTGCGCTAACAGCGAGTTACGCCACAGATAGTGAGAACGCAGCTTCGGAACCTGACATGGGCACTAACGCAGCTCAGCGGATGTTACAGTAGTGCGGCAAGCACTGGGTCCATATCTGGTGGTGACAGCAACTGAAACGTTCATTACTGTAGAAACAGCAGATACTAGAGTGGCTCCCCTGACAGACTATATGACATAGTCCTTTTAATTGAAGGTGACATACAACGTACGATGCAAGGGATTTTTGGGGATAATCTGACCTCTACATATGATATTCTATCAGCGGAGGCAGACTGGCCCCCAGCTTTCGTTTTGGCTGCTCCTAGAGGGGAGGAGGTAATCCTCCCGTCCTTCACGCACACAGTGCCTAAGGATCACTCCCAAAGATTTGAAGAAGAGTGGGCCCAGGGGCTTTCTCCGGCTCTGTACCGTACTCAGGTTGGGTGGGATACATTGTTGCCAAGCCATGAGATTCCTTTACGGTCTATGCCCCAGTCACAGGCCCAATATCCCATGCGCCGGGAAGCTAGATCTCACGTCGCAGAAATACTTGAGCAATTGGAATATCAAGGTGTTATTGAAACATGTGTGTCACCAATGAATAATCCTCTATTCACTGTAACCAAACCTGATGGGTCGTACCGCATAGTTTTGGATTACCGGCAGTTGAACTCTCAATGTCGGACTTGTTCAGTACAGAATACCCACAGTTCTGCCCTCGTTGATAGTCTCGTGAGAAAACGGTTTAAGACCACACTAGACATTTCCAATGGCTTTTTCAGCCATAATCTGTCCTCTATTAGTAGTCAGTGGACAGCGTTTACTTCTGGCGGCAAACAAAAACAGTTTAAAAGATTGGCCATGGGCTATAAAAACAGCCCTGGCATCTTTGCCGCACATGTAGTCTCTCTGTTAGAGAGCATAGACCCTGATGCGTACTCGTATGTTGATGACATCTATCTCACAGACGATGAATTAAGGCCGCATATGTGTCGCGTTGACCGCATCATTGTTATGTTTGCGTACTTCGGTTATAAATTCAACTTTGCGAAGTCTCACATCGCAGAGTATACAGTGTTGTTTTTGGGCTACGAGCTCAACAATGAAGGTCGAGGTTTAGCCCCTCACTTCTTGGAGAAGTGCGCGTGCTTGCGTGCTCCGACAACGCTGAAAAAATTACAGTCTTTGCTGGGTTTTCTGAATTTCGGGCGTACTTACATTCCCGATTATGCCCAGCGTATCAAGCCGCTATATGCCTTGGTACAACCTACTTTTTCCAAATCGAGCTGGCTGCCTGAACATTCAGCTATCTTGCAATCTTTGCAGGCTGACCTTCTTGCTTCGAAATACTTATTGACACGTGATAACCACACTAACCTGGTAATAAGAACTGTGCCTGGTGCAGTGCGTTTCATGCACTTAACGTTAAATGAGGGCGATACAGTCCTCATTGCTTACAAATCATACCTGTACACTTCGGCAGAGATGCGTTTTTCCACTGTCGAAAAAGTTCTGACTGCTGTGCAGATGGCAATTCTTAAAGAGAGAGCACTGTCGCAGGGGAAACACATGTTGGTTGTCACACCGTATCCTGCCCTAGAGGCAGTGACGAAAGCCAGTGTCCCGAATTCTAAAGCTTTGCATCCACGTTGGATACAATGGGCCACTTCCTTGACATCGCCGGATGTCACCTACATCTTTGATGCCTCATTGCAGACTCAGGAGTACTTGCAGTATGAATTCGTTCATCCAGCTCCTCTGTCATTGCGCCCGCTTGAGGATTACCAATGTGTCATATACACAGACGGTTCTGCGCAACCGGCGACGGAATCAAAGCATGCTTATTCAGCGGCCTGCGCAATTGTGGCTGGGACATTCGTGAATGGCGAATTCAAGTCTGATGTCGTGCATATGCAGTCATTGGGTGATTGTACTGCACAGTTGGCAGAGCTGCGTGCTCTGGTGCTTGCACTGGAGTTTGCTGATCCACGGGTTACAACTCTTATAGTGAATGACTCGTTTTACTGTGTTCAGTCTTTTAATGACAATTTATTCTTTTGGTCTCAAAATGAATATCGTGATTCCAAGGGTAGCACAATTAAGCATAAAATGCTTTGGGTTTGAGTTGCAAAACTTAAACAGAATCGGCCTCTCGTGAATGTGATTCACACTCTTGGGCACCAGCGAATGGGTGTCCACGCTGTCGGGAACAGCTTAGCTGACAAAGCAGCAAAAACTGCAGTGGCAACATATCTAGTAGCTGCAGTTACAAGATCCAAAAGTAAGATTGATGATGACATCTTGGCAGCTATTGGCGCAACAGAGAAGGGAAGTAATTACCCTAGAGGTTTCTCTTCTCGGTACTCTTATCATTTAAGTCCTGATAAAGTTGCCTATGTGAGAATTAACGACGTTGGGGACACCTTAAACCCCAAAAAAACTAAAGATAAGTCTAATTTGATTAGGATGATAACGGATTTTAATCCTATAAATTCAATTCTCTATAAGAGCATGCATAAGCACTGGCATATCCTGAAGGCGGATAGGACGCTACGGGAATTTCTGCCAGACAAACCACAAATTACATACAGAAGAGGGAGAACATTGGGTACAATATTGAGTCCAAGTTACCCGAGAGAGGCTGAGGAGGAACAATGGCTTACCCAAATGAGTAAGGGTTTTTTTAAATGTGGCCACTGTGGGATGTGTAAACATGCGAAAGACAAAACTAAACAATTTCAGTACAATGGTAAACAAGTATATGACATTGTGACTAATATTAACTGCAGTACTAAATATGTTGTATATGTAATTAATTGTATGTGTGAGCAAATATACGTGGGAAGCACAATAAGGGCTCTTAAAGATAGGATTGCTGAACATTGGAGAGCTGTAAAGAATAACGATCAAAGGTATCCAATTGCGGAACACATACAAAACTGCACTTCGCAAGGTTTACATAAATCATTTCAATTTTGTGGCATTGAGCATGTTAAGAGGGAAGCGCGTGGAGGTAACAGAGAACTCGCACTGCGGAGGCATGAGGCAAGATGGATCATGCGCTTGAGGGCCGTGGAGGATGGTCTTAACTATGACCGTGAGTTACAGTATTTCCTAGGGGAATGAGAACTTAATGGACTGGTCAGTTTGAGTAAAAGAGTGATCGATAAGCAGATCTAGTGTTGGCTTGTTGGAGTTGCGATGTTACCTTTAGTTGGTAGCTATTTTCTAGCTGTATGTTTCGTGCAGTTCTTAGTGTTTTCTGCATAGGTACTTATTCCATGTTATACTGTATTAGCAAAGAATTAAATAAAGAAAGATGCTCAGGTTCTATTAATTAGTGATGACGGTGGAGTTGTCACTTAATGTGTGATAGTTTGGTTTAATGGATTGATTTAATTTAGTACTTGGAGACACCATTTTTAATCTATTTGTTGCCATAACAACAGAATCGATTTACTGCGGGAAAGCTTTAAGGTTGCCCTTTAAGAATGGCATTATTATCCAGACCTTATTATGGTACGCGTTTATGGGGAATTTGTAAACTCAAATCATAGGTATGGCGGGGTATAACTAAAAATAATTATGGCCTCGATTATTTTCGTGGATCACCGTATTTTCCGAATTAAAAGATAGGTCTGATTCGATTTGCAGTGTTTTGTTCGTAACATTTCGTAAATGGCGCCCGAGAAGTGCGTTTCTGGTCTCCCTAAACCTATCCAAAATGGCGCTCATTAAACTACGGAGTAGTCACCTCGTTTATGTTGATTGTAGTGATAAAGAGGGTTAGTAAACGCGACGCGATTAGACACGAAGACGGTTCCTTATCCGGGGACGTTGTTATTGCTAAAAGTAAGTAAGATGGGAGAGTTACAAAAGATTATTGGGGGATGCCATGTAGTAATGTTAGGACACATATTAAATTCTGGTGTTCATTGTTATTTATAGGTCTCCGTACTTCAGAGACTTGGAATACATATTTGAGGATTACTGCTTAAACAATTGCGCTAATGGTCACGTACAGTGTTCAGTGATATCAGGTGAGACTATATTTCAGTCTTTTTAAGACATGTGGCCTGACTGACATAATATTTTTAGTGCAGGGTCATTTACAGTTAAATTTGTATTGTAGGTGTTGTTGGATAACAAAACGACCATTAGGAAGGAGATACGGATATTATTGATTTCAAAGTGCTTTAAGGTATGTGATATTAATAATGAATATTTGGTGTTTATCCTCGCCATCCTTGCCTCATGTATACCGCAGTGTGTTTGACTAGGTGGTTTTGTACTTTTTTGGAACTTAGGAGACAGTTACACAAGATTAAGGTACCATTTGGCTTTATTTGGAGGCATGATTATTTGGTGTGGTTCACTGTTGGGAGAATGGTGCCATCACGATTGTGTATAGTGTTTCACTGTTACAATGGTGGATGATCTTTTAGAGTGAATATTCAAATGATGGGTCGAATTCCTTAATGTATTAATTATATATATTTATGTGATTATATTAATAGTGTGTTGTCACACAGCATGTTTTTCCTTTGCACATGCAATAATGTGGGCTATGGAATATGAAACAAGTGAGTTTCTATACTCCAATGTATATTATTTATTGCTTCCAGCCCTGAGGAAGTCGCATGGGTTAATCCCTATCGACGAAACGCGTTGGGAGTGGAAGAATGTTATGAATAAAAGAAGTTTGGAGATTCAAATGAAAATAAAGGAAGAAGAGAAGCCCACTACAATGTGTATTTAGTTTTGTGACAGTAACAGGAAACGTTGTTGGTTAATTTGTGAGTGCTCCGACACGAGAAAATACATGATTCCCAACGCGGACTGCAGACCTTCTTTGATAACAGTGGCTCACAAAGGTATGGCTTCAGCCCATGCCGGCATTTCAGCGACTGTTACTATCTTACAACAATGTTACTGGTGGAGCGAGTTGTATAAACAGACTCGTACGTATGTTCTTGACTGTGACATTTGCCAGCAGATTAAACCTTTGACTGCTGCGCGTCCACCTCAAACACAGTTGTACATATCTAATAAACCCCTTTGGTGTGTTTATCTAGATCACTGGGGTCCTTTCTCCTCCGATACTGCCCACAAGTACATCTTAGTTGCAGTGGATTCATGCACACGTTTTCTTTGGGTGTGGCCACAAAGGAGTGCTGATGCTCGAACTGTCATCAGAGATTTGCGTGTCTTTGTGGGAATTTTCGCATGTGGTACCCTTCATTCTGACCAGGGCCCTGCGTTCGCCTCTAAGGCGTACAAAGAAGCCATGAGATCTTTGGGGGTCCAAGTCAAATATTCGTCTCCATTCCGGCCTGAGGGCAATAGTGTTGTGGAACGGATGAACCGTGACTTAAAGCAATCCCTGACAGCTAGGGTTTTAGGAACTGGCAGGAACTGGTTAGCCCATCTGTATAACGTACAACGGGCACTTAATAATCTCCCTAGAAGGTCTCTGGGCGGGCGGACCCCATACGAAATGCTCTTTGGCATAAAGATGTTTGTCCCGGACCTTGATGGTCTAGACATGGCGGCGTCAGCCGCACCCTTTGATGTAGATGATCACTGTGCTGTATTGCAGAATCTACAAGAGACCAGAGACAGTCTTGCAAAGGAACACTTGCCCTCCACAACTGATGCTGCGCTTCAGATTCCGGTAGTAGGCTGGCTACCTCAAGTTGGTGACCTGGTCCGTGAGAAGGTGGAGAACAAGAAGGAGTTCGGCCACTCTTATCGTGCACCGGTTCCTGTGCTTGGCGTGCAGGGTACAAGAACAGTCATTTTACCTCCACTTCCTGGTCGCAAGGTTAACAGGTACATCTCCATTGACAATGTCAAACTACAGCGAGTGACCGATTCTTCTTAGTATGACTCCAGCGGTCTCTTGTCCAGCGATGCTGAGAAATTCTGTTTTGTCTTGGCAAATACCACCAGGCCTGACATTGCCATCGAGATGCATACAGTTAGAAATCCTTTGTTGCCTCCACTGGCTGGTGGTCAATCTGAAGATATTGAGTATGCTTATCCCACAGATGTATTGTTGCCTGGTTTACAAACACCTGCAGTTGACCAGACACAATCTTCTTTTGATACTAACTCTATGACTTCCAATGCCCCATCGAAAGTTTCTATTTTTGCTACTTGATTTAAAAGACATTTTTTAATTCCCCCCTGGACTTACATTTGGCTGATGCTCATAAGTATCTTTTTGTTTATGTCCATTGGATTTGTGGTGGTATTTTTTCGTCTTGTAAATGGACACTATCTCACCGAAAGATCTGCAATTAGACTAATTGATGGAACTTTGGTCCCCCATTCCTCATCGCACATCATGAAAAGAGACCAGACTTTTGTGAATATTACAGCCTGGCCTGTGTTGGATGGGATTGTGTGGGATGCTGTTAAATTTCAAATTCATGGTCCTACAGAAGTGATTAATGTCCCAAATGTACATCATGTTTCTATGGGAGATGTTGTGAAAGCAAACATCCGCTCTGATGATTGGGACGTCCAGGCCACAGAGGCACTGTTTTCTGATCTGAAATATTATGCTGCATTTGACGCTGAAGATTTGTATTTAGACACAGCTAATTATTGGGAGCTATTTTGCTACTAACACTATGGTAATCACTTCCTACATAAAGCCAATACATTTAGAAATTTTGTTAATTACACACAATGGGAACATTGTCCAGCACCAATTGAAGGCAGCTCTAAAACTTTAGTGAACAAATTTACATATTTTACGGATTTCAGTGTATCTGACCCTGGATCATTTCATTTTAAATGGGCGGCGGAGACAGCCTCTAAGGTTAGACTGACTTCGACTAAATTGTTATATTCCAAATCCTTTATGGATGATTTGACTATACAGGGTTATGAGCTGTGGAAAGATACCATTGATCTTAAATCTCTGTGGGGTTCAAAACCTTGGCAGGTACAAGGAATGGAGGCTCTGCATCGTGTTCCTTATCCCGAACCACATGTTATTTTTGAATTCTACCATTTTTCAAACCACCTGCTTTGGATTAGCTACTACTAAAAATATTATTTCCCCCTCCATTCCTGATCTGGGTGCTTACCCAAATTGGAATAATCACACAGATCTGTCCCTTGATGTGTTGCAGTCACATATCACTAACACGTCCTTCAACATTTCCAATTTAAATAATGAAGGATAGATGATTTGGCAGAAGAGCTCAGATTCCTGTCAACATCGCTTTCTGGGTTGAGGAAATTCGATTTTCGATCGTGATCGAATCGACCCGCCATTTTGTGCTCCGCCGCCATTTTGTGTTGCCCTCACTCAGGCAGCACGGCGAACATAGTCTTTTCTGCTTTTTCCTGCAGCTTCGTGTCGAAATAAGCCTTCTGCCTCTATTTACAAAGTTGATGTTAGCACTGGCCGAGTACACTAATCCCCGTCTGGTTTTTCTAATCCCTGTCTCAACTATCTGTTGGTTCACACTATTCTCTTCTAACTTTATCTTATCGTCTGGCCTTCGCTGTCCTCTGCTAGTATTCTCTCGTTTCACAACTGTCCTCCAAAACACACAAACGTATCTTGTCACCTGCGAGTCGACCACAAACCTGTTAATGAATTAGTTCTAGGGAGGGGTGACAAACACAGTTGGAGGAGAGGCTCTTCGAGTTACCCGATACTTTGTTTTCAAACCTTTCCTATTGGTTCTGTTCTGTTTTTCAACCTTTCTTATTGGTTCATTCTATATGTTTTAGGTGTGTTCTTGTTTAATGTATATTTCACATATGACCTATATAAGATTGTGCGCCACGGAGTGAAATGACAGTCTCCTGAGAACATACCGTGTGTACTTCTAGGACAACTGTACTAGCTGCAGCTAATAAAATCTGATCTTTTACGCCGACGGAGTGTCCCCGTGTCTCTGTGTAGCTGAGCAGGAGAACCTAGGAGATTAAGGCGTACCCTGCGCCGCCAGACCCAAAAGGTTCTGGTTCTTCGGGGTCTATACCCTGGTTATACACAGGTTAGGGTGGACCCACACTTTGAATCTTCCCATTCAGTTACTTCCTATTCTGTGGGGAAGTTATGTCAGAACTGGCTGCAACATTCCACCTTGGCATCTGTTAAACTTCATTTATCAAAATAGCATGACAAAATAGATTTGAATGATTTTGTTAAGGGTCCTGTGGGTGGCAGGTCCAAAAGATGGGTATATGCTATTTATAATGAAGTTTGGAAATTATCGCAAATTGAAGCGGCCTCCAGATTGAGAGCTATTGATCAAGCGAATTTGGAAAAAGTGCTAGCTGTTATCGATAATAGCATTAACACCCTTTCTTCCAGAATTTACACATTAGATAATATTGTTTCATCTGTTGTGGATATTGTACAGGATGGTATGTCTGTTTTATATCATGGCCAAAATCAATTGCGTTCTATAATGCATGGACTTTCCCAACTTTGAAGGCTCGGAAAATTCGATGGGACTACATGAATACATCTTCTTTATTCCTGCCATTTAATCTGACTACAAAACAACAGTTCATGTCCATGAAAGATTCTACATACTCATTACTGCATATTGAAAAGTTGGAAACTTTGCCTTTCTCTGTAGCCGAATTGAAGTCAGCAGTGTGGCTTATCCATGGGTTAATCACCTTGCCATTTCCTTTGTTTAAATTCAGTTCCTGTATGAAACATTATGCCCTAGGCAGATATGAACCATTGGGAACTGCTTTTCTGCACGAAGTATGGTCACTCCCTTTTACATACAGATGCAACAGAGAAGGTAAAGAAGTTTATTTGAAAAGTGAGGAATGCCTTTCCATACTTGATCACTCAGTAGTCTGTAGGCACATCCATTTGCATGGTGCATGTAATGTTCAGGCACCGAATTTAGCTTGCATTCTGAAAGGGATTCCAGTGCCAGCTATTACACTCACTTTTACATTGTTAGCTAACGATAGTTATTTGCTTTTAAATAATGAGGCTTGCTGCGGGATGCTAGTGGGAATTCCCTACATTGTGACTGTCTCAGAACGAGTAGTCTGCTGTAAGAGTGCCCTTTTCCCGCCCCCACATGGGAGGCTGGATGTATCCATCTGGCCTTCCATCCCAACCTTGAAAGCAGAGTTCAACAAGATGAGCAGAATAAGGGCTCTATTGTCTCAAAAAGAAGTCGTGCTGACTTCCTCCCGTGAAACATTTGTCCTTCACGTAGCAAACACCCGCACCGAGGTGCATGCGCTTTTGAATACTGATCTCCCCCTTCATTTCTGTGCTCTAATTCACACTATATTCAATGCCTCGTCAACAACTGGCTTGGCACATTTTTTCAAAGTTGTGGGCTCCGGCCTCGTGACCTCTTTCCAAACAATTTTTGGTGTGATACCGGCATTTTTTCATTCTATTTTTTCCAGTGTCTTCGGTGGGCTCCCGTTGATTCTCGCCCTCGCGGCTGGTGTGCTCCTGTTGGTCTGCTTGCTGCGCAATGGCTGCACAATATGTGTCACACGCCAGCCTTCCCCGGCTGCTCCATCTTCATAACCGGATGCTTGAATATTATGGAACATTGCCACTGGCGACCTTAAGCATAGCCTATGGATTGTCCTTCCGGTTTTCTTACTCTACTTGCGTGCAACCTGTTTTTCATTGCTTAGATTGTCCCTTCGAATGGGCTCTGGATCTGTGCCTGTCAAACTCGGTGTCTCCTGCCCCGGATTATGATCGACTGATGAGTCCCTTAGTGGCTCATGAGTTGGACTGTTCTGGTATCAGGATTATGGCTTGTGCCACGGCGCATGGAGTCCTAGGGAATTGGGACATCTATACAGCAGCGTATGACTTTTTGGCGAGAAGTTACATCGAAGAACACGCCCTCTGATTGTGCTCGAGGGTCCAGTTATCGAGGAACATATATGTTCATTTACTTTGTTAGACTGGATGGCGGACACTTTTACCAAACATTATAATGACTTCCTCTTGGAGGCTGTCGCTACTTATTGTGCTTACACGTTGATGGATTAACTACACTGTTTTGAGGTTTTTTTTTCTCTTTTTCTCTTAAACTTGCTTTTTAGGCTGTGCTGAGCCTTTGCGAAATATTACGTCAAGCGTTTTTTCTTTTTTTAAATTTTTTAACATTGGTTTTTCAAACTTTCACTGCCATTTTTAATGGTTATACAATACATGCACCTGGTTCTGTCACTGTGGAACTCTGCGTTCCTCAATTGTATCCCTATTTGTTCGTAGTCCGATCAAGGGGGGGGTGCAGTGGAGACGGAGGTTTAGGTACACACATTGCTATGTTAGCATAAGCGTCTTAGAAGTTAAAACGCCATCTTGCCACTTTTGCTGCTTTTGCACACAACACTGCTGATAGATGTTATTATATGAAGAATGCTTGCTTGCCTTTTCTTCACATGAGAACGGTCTGTTGTTCACATCCCTAGACGTGCACCGCGGCCTTGGTCTGAACATTGTGTTCAGACACCGTCAGGGCTAACAAACAATGTATGCTTTTGAATTCAGGTTGATCGGCCCACACTCTAGCCATAACAAGCACACAGCTGCAAATATCTGAAATTCGAGCACCTTTAATATTGCAGTTTGCATGCATGAGACACACACTTTGGAGAAGACTTTTTCCAGACAAAGAGCAAAGCTGATCCTGTGATGTGATTCACCTAAGCTGATATTTACGGTATGGGGTTCCCCATTCAAACCTAGAGACCTTCTATTAGTCTAACAATACTAGCTTACCAGTGAAGGGAGGGTGGTTGTATTCCACGATCATTTGTAATATGATTTCTCCCTTCATTTTCCATGGTATTGTAACAATGCTGATGGTTTTAATTTTAATCATTTGTCTGCTTATGTTAGCCAAGGTACTGCATCTTAGGACACGTAGTTTATAAAATAAACATTTTAAATTTTACGGTGTCTCTGGTTACTCTCGTTGTGGACTGATATGAGAATATTAACGAACTGGTACTTCTGATTCCCACCATTTCTGAGAGTGCTCTAAGTCGCATGTTCTGGGTTGTCTAATCATTGGTAGCTTCGAGAGGATACGAAGAGCGAATGAGACACTGATGCTGGTCGGATAGGGGTTCTGGGCACTGAGGTGAGTTTTTGGTACACCGCAATTCACTGAGGTCCTGGTTTCCTCCGCATAGTTCTGTGCATGAGCAGAATCCCTGCAACAGTAACATGTCCTGATAGTGAAATACTGCCAATTTCGTTCTTCACTATTGAAAGGCACTTGGCTGAATAGGCCGATCTACATTTGGAGTGGTGGGAGGAGTAGCACCTGGGCCTGAATAGGGCTGTGCCTGCCTTCCACAATGCTGGCTTCCCCCCCTGCGGTGTTTCTGATCGCCCTGGCCCACAATAACAAAGGAAGAAGTTGTGCACTGGCAGAGTGCACCCAGAACTGGTTTGGACTGGGTCTCGGACCGCTTATGCCTAGAGAACAAAGACTTTTGGGGTTTAAATATGAGAGCTGAAACCCCTGAATTTGAGATCATCCTGGAATTCAAGAGGAACCTTTGCAGAGGAGAAGAGCTGGAGAAACTGAAGAGAAGGACTGCCCTTGTGTTCTGGGGCTAACCTGCAGTTGCTATTCTGCCAAGGAAAGGAGAAGGACTTTGCTGTGTGATGTGTCCCCTGCTTGAAGAAGATCTCCAAGAGCCTGAGGAGAGCTGGCCTCCTGTTTTGAAGTCCCAGGAACAAAAGGATTTCATCCCCCTGCTCCCCCTGGACTCTGCTATGTGAGTTCTGACCTGCTTAGAGTGCTTGATCCAGTTGTGGGGCCTCTGGAGGTTGTTTTCTGCTGCTTTGTGAGCTGGAAGACGAAGCGTGAAAAGAACTGCAAAACCCGATGCAACGCTCTTCTTGCAGCACGTTTCACCGGAGCATCTCGAAGGCTTGAGAAGATTTCCGTCAGATCGCCGTGCCGCTGCAAGAACTGGCGCATCGAGGGGTTGCGGCTGAAGATGACCGACGCCGCGTGGTGCAACACCGCCGCATCGATCACTGTCGCATCCCAAAGATCTACGCATCGTACCTGTGGGAGATGCTTTCCCGACGCATCATTTGCTAACCAGAACCGGCACGAAGACTCGACGCATCGCTACCCCTACAGACTGGACGCGACGCAACACATCCACTGTGTGCAGCGGGGCTGTCGCATCGCCTCCCCAGGGTCTCAGGAGTGTCACATCTGTTTGGGTTCCGACGCTGCAGCTGTTTGGCTTGGGAACTTTTGTCGCATCTACAGGTACTTTGAGGAAAAGTCACGCAGCCATAGATTTCCATGGTACAAATTCTTGAAACCTTTTTGAAGTTATATTTTTTTACTGTGTATGTTGGGTTTTTGTCGTTTTGGTCTTCTGTAGTTTAGATAAAGATACTTTATTTTTCTAAACTGGTGTGGTGTCCATTTGTGGTGTTTTCACTGTGTTACTGTTAGTGTTGGTACAAGTACTTTACAAATTGCCTTTGGGATAAGCCTGTCTGCTCGTGCCAAGCTACCAAGAGGGTGAGCAGGGGTTATTTAAAGTGTGTATCTCCCTTACCCTGACTAGAAGCAAGGGTCTCTAATTGGTCAAAGGTACCTACCTCTGCCAACTATAGACCCCCAGTTCTAACACCACACCACCCTCGACTCTGATTGTGTCTAGTTTTCAGATATGTCTTGATTTGGATACAGGCCAAGCCTTGTCCAAAATACCACAGCTACCCACGTCCCCAGAGAGATGGAAATTTAAGAAACATTCTTTATGTCTCCATGTTGCAGTTTGATGCCTTTCCTGTAATGGTTGATAGGCACACCCACAAAAGTGTGGGATCAGCATAAGTCCTATCACCTAGAGTTCCAATGCTTCTTCCATTAAAAAGATTCCACAAAAGTGAGAAATAGAGAGAAGCTTGGAGGCACTGGGAGGTAGGGGTTATGTTGATCCCTGAAGATTCTAGTATTTTGTTATGACAATGATATTGCTTTTAAAACAGCTATCCACATGCAAGCTTCACGTCACAGATACAGGGAATTAATCTAGCACCAAAAGGCACTTCACACTGTAGAATTGCTCTGTACAACTAGGAACATTGACGTGTTCAATATTCGCCCAATATTTATCCCAAAACTTTGGAAATAGCTTTCCTGAAGTTCCTCACATAATTGTGTTTGAGCCAGAGGCTTCAAAATCATAAATGGAGTGAAAAGGAGATGTTTTATGGGAAACAGCACTGCTAGACAAATATGTGATGTGTGTGATTTTGTGTATATGGGATCCAACTAGTACTATTACTCAGTGGGTTAAAGTACATGCTACAGCGATCTTTTTCTAACTCTGTTGTGGATGATAAAAGAACCGAGGGACAGGGAGTGGATGTCATATGCCCAGGATCATAAAATGTGTTCAAGTGTGAATTTCTGCACAATCACCTAAGTGAGCCATGACAGGAGCTTCATCTTCAGTTCCACTTGAGAAGATACTTGTCTAATGAGCCATAATGGAATTCAATTCAGGGTATAAGGCATGTATTCCTGGATTGTATTAAGTTAGAATTGGAGGAGAAAAAGGAGGTGTCTGTGTTCCATGACAGATGAGTATGGTCAGTAAGGAATGAAGATATATTCAAGTGTTCTGTTGCAGTTAAAGATGTAACACATTCTCTATTGTTTGAAGCCGTTAGATAATTACTTTGGCCAGCAAAATAATATTCAATGTAGTCAATCATTTATTTAGTTTATTCTTCAGGTCACTTTTTACTTGTATTTTTCAGTGAGGCGAGGGACATTGGGTCAGCCACACAACCACTGCTCTGTAATCGGTCTGACAATAATAGTGATATACTTTTTTCTTTCGCATTTATGCACATATTACTTTTCTGGGTGTTGTAAATGACATGCTGCTATTGGATTTTTAGGCGGGCAGACGATGTGTTCAGGGCCCCCATCAGCATACTTTACAGAGGCCACCCGTAGGATTCATGAGGCCCCAGGGTGTAGCCTGACTGTGGTATGTGTTTCTACCTCAGGCAGGCTATATGTCTTCTTTTAGGTCTAGGACCACTTAATCGGTGCTTTGTACATAGCTATTTCTCTGTCTGCTCAGAGAGTGTCACTCTTGCACCTTTCTCACCATTGCAAAGATTGTTAGCATTTTGAAAGAGAGTGTTGCGTTATTGCTACCAACTTAGACTTGGTGGTTATGATCCGAGTGCTATTTGCTATTTTGTGACTATTCACAATTTTCAAATATGTTGTACATATGATATCAGACTTTCTATTTGGAAATCAGATTTAGTTACTCGCTATGCCCATTTCGAGATGCAAGCAATCCACTCTACAGAGCTTTTTCTCTCACTCTTCAATTTAATCACATGGAACTGACAGCTACTAGTATGTACAACTGTTTCTAGTCTCACACTTATCTTCAGATCATAATACTGATGTTCAGTTGCCAGTTACTGCACCATGTTTAAATCAAATTTGTCAAACTCTTGTGCCTCCCCCTACATCAGTATGCAGGCAAACTACATCCAGCAACCTTTCAAAAGCACTCTCTGGAAGCACATTATGGCCTGGTTATGGTTATGAAAACTATAAGAATAATGCATTACAACACAACAGTTCTCAAGAACGTGTGATAACTACTGCAAAAGTAGCTTAACGCAACTCTTCACATCGCAGTCTATCACGGGAAAATAACTCTGTGTTAACGTGGTATTCTCAACACGGCAGTACCATGCGATAGACCCATGATAACGCATCAAATGAACGCGTTAAAATCAACGGGACACAGCAAAAATGCGAAACACAAATGTGAAAATAGTAGCGATGATGTCAATCACGATCGAAAATCAGCGAAAACCAGCCACAGGTCTGCAGTCAGCACGCGTCATGCGGGGAAATGCACTATAAAAGTTGAAACAAATATACATACAAAAGCCAAACAACAGTGAAGCACAATTGAGTTAGCCGGAGCAAGTGCAGAGGGCAACCAGAACCCCACAAGCCCCCCGGATGACCAGCCTGGGACCTCGGGGTCAGGGAAGGGCAAGGACAAGAAGAGTAGGAAGAAAAGGTTCAGTCCGCAGGAAAACAGGATCCTGATAACGGGGGTGGTAGAACACCATCAAGTACTGCTCGTCACCTCCACTGTGTCAGTGGCAACTAAAAATTGAATATGGCAGACCACTGTGGACAAGGTGAATGCAGTCGGAGTGCTGAAGAGGACAATGGAAGAGGTCAAGAGGCGCTGGAATGATGTGAAGCATAAAACTAAGCAGAAACTCGCAAACAACCGGAAAGCAGCAATGCAGACTGGAGGTGGGAGTCCAGTGCCACAGGAGGAGCTGGACGAGATGGAGGAAATGGTGTCCACAGTCATTAGTGGGGAGACGGTGGCAGGAGTTGGGGGCCCGGACACTGCTCAAGTCAACATGACCCGACACAACAGCAACAGGGTGAGTAATGACCAGGGACTGGGGGGATGGGGGAGATGGGCACAATGGCACACATGCACAACTAAGTAGAGCAGAGTGCACACCCACAATGACCTGGAGCATGTATCTGATACCCTTGGCAAACTACAGCACACCTAGAAACAGCAAGTTGGCCCCTGCAGACTACGTGCAAAGAGGGGGCCCTTCCCACACATCACCAATTTTACAACCAACCCATGCACATGTGTTAAACCCAGCAAAGCGGTGTGTCTGTGAGCAACACTGACAATGCAAGTAACACTGTATGCCGAATAGCATGGCTGCAGTCAATATATCATGAAATGTTGCACGCCACGACACTGAGGTGGCAGATTGTGGACCACATCCGTAAAGGAGCAGGTCACACTCTGACACATCCACGTGCACAAACACATCCGCGGACAAACCATGTCTCAGAGTCCCAACTCCCACCAAGAGACCAATGTACCCAGTCTGCAACATCCCAGCACTGCATGAGCACAGAAGTCAAAGGTACACCGCATTAAAGGGATAAGGGGCCGCAAAATCAGAGCTGCAGGGGCGACTGTCCCAAAACGCAGCACACACACATAACATGCAGAGCACATCAGCATTGACAACAATGTGGTACAAACCGCAACACGTCCACAACAGAACAGAGGACACAACTGGTGCTGCTTTTGTGCAGAAACTGGCCAATCACATTTGACATAGCAGGGAAATGTGAGATGATGATGTACAAGTACAAACACACATCCTTGATGTTGTCAAAATGTCCACTGTCCTGCATCAAATAGGCAGCTCCCCCCAAACACTCATACTGTACACTGTCATGCAGTCTGAATGTAAACATGTACAATGCGTCAACAAACATGTGAACACAATGCTAAACTGCATCTCCCCTTCACATTGCAGGGGGAAATCCAACACCTCCTGCAGAGCAGCCTGAACCTCTCTTCTCAGATGACGAAGAGGACCACCACACCTTAGTCTCCAATGCCCTCCAACAGCTCGTGGAGAGCCTCCGCAGCCCACTTCCAGGAGCAGGGCAGCCCAGCTGCTACAAGCAGAACCCACCCCCTGCACAGAACACACAGCAGGCAGCACGCACCACCACAGCTGCGTCCTAGGACCCCCACGATGAACACATGGTCTTCCAACGCCATGTGTTGGGGTGCCTGGAGAAGCTGGCTGAACAGGTGCAGGTGGGGTTCGACTACATGGCAGACAAACTAGACACCATACGTGGGTGTCTAAGTCCCATCGGAGACCACTCACAGTCCCTAACAGACACCCACAGTCCGCTCCATGCTCTCCAATGAACCATGGCTGACATTGCCAGAGTTCAGACAAGAACGACTGTCTTGTAAGAGTGGCTCCAGCGAGCTCGCCCGGGAGCTGGGACTCATGCGGAGGCTCATGGAGAACATGGAGCGGACGTGGGCGGGAAGAGCTGCTGTCATGGTTGCACACCAGCGAGAGGTAGCTGGGTCCCTCAATGCCCAAAAGACAATCCTCATGGCATTGCTGCCACAAGGCCTGGCGCTGATACATGCTGCTGCTACCACTCCATCCACATCTCCGAGCACTGATGTGTCAGTGCCACACAGTGCAGCGGACATTCCAACTCCGGCCCCTGAGGTGTCACTGCCACACAGTGCTGGAGACAAAACACCACCACCCACATGTGAGGCACATGCAACAGCAGAGGACGAAGATGCAGATGAGTCTGCCTCCGTGGTCGGAAGGACTCAGTAGCATGCATCTCCGCCATATGGTTTGTTTCTGCTTGGTTCTGCCCTCTGCATCATCACCTTCCACTGTCTCCCGATGCACTCTGCCACACTCACCTTGGACCTCGACATGGACTGCCATATTCTGTTTGGTCACCAATGACACAGCTATCAGACTAGGACTGAACTCCTCCTCTTCTGATGTACTTGTCATTCCCTGAAGGACTCTGGCTGGCCCTCCACGGAACAACAATGCAAGGTGGGGTTTGCATGGCCCTGTACTGCTCCAGCTACAACACTCCACTGAATGTGCATTAAACATTCATTTTCACACCGATGTGTCATGTCTATGATCTTGGAAGTGTGGAGGTATGGATGAATGTAGGGTCAATGATTTCCCCTTACGTCCATGTTGCTCATGTTGTGGGACTTGGGTCACAGGGTGACACATTGCCGATTGCGGTCCGGGTGGCGCCGACACTAGAACGGAGAAACACGCATTAGTTACTTCCTTGACCAGCCCAGAACGGAACCACACCCAGAGCCCGGGGGTCATTGTTCACACCCTGATGCTGGACTGGCATACGCCAGGCAAGCCCACTCCGCTTACGCTCACGGGGGGACGACAACGCTACATGTCCCAGGTCTTCCCTGTAGGGATCTGCTGCTCACAGGTCTAGTTGTCAGCATGCCGCAGCCACTCCTTCACTGCTGGTTTGCACCCACACCACACCCATCTAGCACAGCCGTAACAGGACATGTGACCCTACCAATAAAAAGGGCCTGGGGCACGTGCTGGCTGCCATTTCCACTCTGTAACTGGGTGTCTCCATGTGGTTATCATTTATGCATGAGGGCCTAGGGCCCTGCCACCTCACATCGTCCAGTGCCGGGGGTGACATGATGGTATCCGCACCACGAGACCCAATCATAAAGGGTCCATGGCTTGCGGTGCACAGACTTGGTGGCACTGGATACACTGCAGCAGACACACGGCCACAGGACCGTGTCTTTCAGTGCACTGAGGTAGGGGCACCTAAAGTGCTGAGCGGGTGTGCATCCTGCGATGATGCTCCGTCCTGGCGGTCCAGACTGGTAGGATTAGTGTGAGCCCTGCTGGACTGCAGTGTAGGCCTGAGCAAACGGGCAGTGCGGGCCTACCGACACTTGGCGTTGCCTCGTGGTTCACAGAGTTAGTGGGACCGCAAGAGCTGTGCAGCCTACGATGATGCAGTGTGCACTGATGTGGTCTCTGCCATAGCAAAACCAAGACCCAGAATCAAGTGTGTGACCTGGTGGCCCGCGGTGCATCATGTGGAGGGTGCCATGGTCATGGGCCCCGGGCTTGGTGCTCCCACCGGCATGTGGTGGGCCCTCTTGGAGACACGCCGGTGGCGGAAGGTGAGCAGTGAGGCTTGGTTGCGCAGGGGCGAGCGATCACCGCTGGGTGGCGGGAGGGGCTGTGGTGCATCAGCCTGTGTGCGCAGGGGCGGGCAAGTGATGATGGCATGTGCTACTGTATGGACTCTACCATTCATGTCTCTGGAAACTGTTTCAGATGAGGGACTTGGGGGACTGCAGTGTGTACTGGCAAGTGGTTGGAGACACACCGGTGGAAGCAGGTGAGCAGTGAGGCCTGGGTCCGCAGTGTCGGCACTCTCTCTCCCTCTCTTTCTCTCTCCCTCTCTCTCTCTCCCTCTATTTCTCTCTCCCTTTCTCTCTCCCTCTCTCCTTCTCTCCCTCTCTCTCTCTCTCCTTCTCTTTGTCTCTCCCTCTCTTTCTCTCTCTCCCTCGCTTTCTCTCTCCCTCTCGCTCTCTCTCTCTCCCTCTTTATCTCTCTCTCTCTTTCGCGCTCTCTCTCTGTCCTTTGATGAGCGCATGACACACCTTCTTATCTAGGTTTTTGTCTTGCAGGCTGTGACTTACAGAATGTCCTGAGAAGACCCGACATGACTCCTCTGAATTGTTGTTTTGGATTTATTCTGTAATAAACTGATTATTTGGATATTCTAAGATGAATGTATGATTCTCCTTTTCTGACCACACATGTATATTAGGTGTTGTGGTTGTGAGACCCGGGCCCGGGGGAATTACCTGGGGGGGTGGCAGTGGGTCTTGTTGCCCTATTGGGGCTCTAGGCTGCATGTTCAGTTGCGCCTTGGCATCTATTTTTCTTCATGTGTGGCTCTGGGCTGTGCTCCCTTGTCTGGTGCCGGTTGTAGCCGATCTGGCTGGTCGTTGAGAATGTTGCGAAGTGGTGTTGTTGCAGGTTTTTGCTCGGGAACGCCTACTCTGCATCTCATTAGCGTTAGTTGCCGGGGTCATCTGTGGCAATGTTTTTTTTGAGGCTGCTATCGCAGGAAAACTGATGATATGGGCTGTTAGCACCAGCTTGTGAATGGGGCGATAAATTTATCGCTACTTTGGCTGTGCTAAACTGCTGATAACTTAGCAATAGATTCTTGAGAATATGCCCCTAGGTAGTTCATAGTGCACTTTTCCTAGCACAAAGATGCATATAATAATGGGAAGGAATGCAACATGTTCTTTAAGCATACAATGAGAACAAACACACACTTTAGTAGTGCAATGCTAGATAGAAGCTGATATTTAGTTTACTGTTGCTCGTGCAATCAGCATTTCACTTCTGTATCTCATGTTTAACCTTATTGAGTCCTCAAATAAAAAGAAAACAAACGGCCAACATGCTATTTGAAAACACTGTTAAAAATATAATGTTTCAACAATCTAACCCTTTTTCACTCCCCTCGTAGGATTGGTGCATTCTTTTAAAAGTAGAATTGAGACTTTGAAACATAACCTGACACTCTGACCTCACTAAGCTAGCAATTACAACCTGTACAGTTGCGTCTAATATCCTTAATCGGATCACATTATGCATTACCAGCAATTTGTGGTGAGATCTTATTAGCGTTGGAAAGTATTCAGAACTGTAACAATTTCCGCTAAAATTTAGACATATCACGTTTTCCTTGGAGGTTCTTCCACCTGATAAAACAAAAAAAGAGATAAGATCTACTGATTCGGCTGCAGCAGAAAGAGAAAAGCTATAGGGCTTGTTAAGGCTCAGTAACAGAGGAATGGTTGTGGGAATGAATTTAAGTGACAGGAAACTATTAGCGGCTCTGAAAGGCGTTAATTCCTTGATGATTTCACTGTGAAGCCTTTCCATTATAGCTCTTAGCCCCAGAGAGTGCAATGGTTTCATTTAAAAGAAAATTACTTTAAACAAAGTAGAGCTAAGCTGAAGCCTGTGGGACCTAGATGTAGATACGGTTCTTCTATATCTTAAGGCATTATGACACCCACGCGTCAGACAAAGTTCTCGCTGAGAAAGGAACTTCATATTTATTTAAAAGAGACATCAATGCTAAGAATTGAATCTAGAAGTGATACTGCCTGGTCGACAAGATTGCCCTAAGATGAGGCTATCCCCAGAATAACTAAATAATAAGTATGCGCAGTGCTTAATTTGTAAAAAAATAATTGCTGGGGCCCTCATCAGGAGTCCACCATAGTTTGCATCACACAATGTCACTGTACTTACACAACTATTAACCATCACACTGAAGTGTGACATTCAGTCTGTTCGAGGCCGCCAAAGCTTTAAGAAGGGCTTGGGTTTCAGGTCTTAGATGTTTTTAATGTATATTGAATTAACAAACAACTGTTTCTCTGCTCACCTTTGAGTTACACAAACAGCTCCACCATGTGGCAACTGTCATAAGTGCAGATTCTGGCAATTAAGTGATGGGGCAGAGCACCGGAAACCACCGGCTCAAATTAAGCACTGCATAGATGTCCTCCTATTTTGCACTGTTTTCTGACTTTTAAAGGATTCGTAACACCCCCCCGCCCCCCACAACCACGCATGGAAACAAACACAGAAACTACATTTTAGTTCTTGCTGTGAATGTTCATTTTGAATGTGCATGCTAAGTAGTGATCATAGATGAAACTAATAGCCACAAAATTAAATGAAACTAATAGCTTCAATCTGATCAGAAGCAAGGCATTATCAGAAAAGTGCAAAATAAAATAATCACACTTGAAAAGCCTTAAAAACAACATTAGAGTATGAATCTAAACATTATGAATGTCCTTCACAAATAGAGTGAGAGGAAAACAATGTTTTAAAAGTTTTTGAAAATACCAACACATTTCTACATGCAATAATCTTATTTTAGTCACAGGTGATCATCATAGTCCTTAATGCAGTTTGTTCACACTGGAGATTGTCACAATTTTCCTACTCCTCAGAACATTGTTTTATAATCGTACCGTTTAATGGTGTTCTATGAATAGAAACCCCTCCGATCCTTACACTGTCGGTATTGATTAGCAAAACAAACCCACTCAGAAACATTGACAAACACAGATAGGAGGTACCCACTGACTGTCAGAAAAAAGTGAGGGCTCAAAGAAATAAAGATTATCCCTTTGCCTCATTACTCACTTCACTCATTGAAGAGCTACAATACTGAGATACATGTTGACTCACAAACAAGAACATGCAATATCAACACGACCCTATCTTATACCTGTTGGTGCTAAACCCCAATAATCACATGAACCCCAAGACTTGGAGATTCCAAAGAAGCATAAAGGACTGGGTTCTAAAAACAGAGCAAAAAGGGCATTTATTACAGAATAATTCAAAATGCGGAATAGAGAAAGAAATTCATGAATGGCCATGAAGGCATAATTTACATTATGTATAGGAAACATCAAGTCATAAAACTTTGTAAAGCCTATGTATGCATAATCTAACCAAAACATTCTAAGTGTCAACTCATAAAGAGCACAAACAGCATGACAAGTTGTCTACGAGGAAAATGACAAAAGAATCCCGCAAACATCCCACAAAAAATTAAATCTCAGAGGTTTACCTAGAAAAAACACAAGCTATAAATGGATTCTGAAACTTCAGTATGGTTACGGTCCCATTTGGCAAATCAGAAAGAACAATTTAATAATTAAAACTATGTTTAGCACTTACCCATTTCTTAGGGTAAGAGAAATCTTCCACTTGTTTACTCAGCACCTGCACTCCATGGATGTATAATACAAATAAAACATTTTCTAAACAATGGCTCATAGACCCATAGAACCTTGAAAATTATACTTTGGGTATGTCATGAAAGCCTCATTCACAATACACACTTCCAAACAAATGTTGGGCATAGCTGTTCTATCGATGTCATTCACTTGGCTCTCTGCAGAAACAAGGGGAGAGGTGACTTTGCAGTGGGACACTGATTAGGTGTGCGGAATGAGCAGGAAAAGTTTAACCAAACACTAGAAACTTCATTGATTTTACAATATGAAAATGAGGCATAACACTTCATAGCATTATTTGTACTTCTAAATGGCCTAGATAACTTGTTTCATGTGCAACATCATCTGTTCATCAATTACAACTCTTTACATTATGAAAACTCTAATATTTGTTAAAAAATGATAACAGTTCTTTTAAGGTTTATGTAGGCAGAAAAGAGTGAGAACATTACAGGACACCCATTACAGCTCCCTGAACATGTGAATGCAATTCCCTGACTCTGTATACTATCAAAGGATAACAGCCTAAAGAGAGAGCAACTCGGGAAGAAAATACTACCTTCAAGATCATACCCACATTCATAAATCAACCAGAGGTACAGTGTGAAAGTCATTCTCTCAACATACTGAAAAAGAACTCTCTCTGATAATGAAAATTCATGTAAAGAAGCCAGAATGTTATAAACATCTTCTGTAATCAAACTCAGAAGAGGCTTCAGAAATGGCAACCCCACAATCAGACAGAATTTGGAGCTAAATCCTGTTGAAGTTAAAAGAGGCTATATCAGGAGGAAGATAAGCAATCAAATAAAATGTGAAGGCTAGTATAGGAATGAAGTATGAATAGCAAATGTGTTGCTTTCATATTTTTTTAATCGTCAGTTTGTTTAAGAATCTAAGAACAAAGGCAACACAGCAATGCTGACCGGTCAGTACTGTAATGCCACGTTACACGATGTACATTGAAAGACTTTATAGTAACCAGAATAATAAGCATGAGAGAATGCAAGTAAATAGTCTTGAAACCTGAAGAAAATGGCAATTCAATCTATCTTAAAAATGATGAAGAAAGGTAAACTCTTCAAAACTGACATACCTAACTCATGCTTGGAATACAGGAATGTGGACAATATTCTGGCCTTCATAATTCCACTTCAAACAGCGGTAATGTGGCAGACAGAACTGTAGAAAGAAAACATGAGGAAGCCAGAAAAACTCAAGGAAAACTGCAGTAAAGAGACATGCTTAGGGATGGAACCCATCTCAATCATGAATGCCATGCTTGCAAGATATGTTTATGTGGCTCATTTCAAGATAACCTATATCTGCTGTTCCAATCCCTGGTATCTATGATCAAGATTATGCAGCACTACACTAAACTGTTTTGCCATATTTGCCTACTTTCTTATGCAGTCAATTGAATAGATCAGAAAGATGACGGAAGACTGCCAATCTACCACTTGGCCTTCCCAATCTTCTTAAGTACATGCTGGCTGCAGTAATACCTTTGAAAGATTATCAAGCTCTGCAACAGAAAAAATAATTATGACCCAGAAACCAGTGAGTGAAACTACCTCTTACTTGTTATCTACTGGATATGTATTCATCAACTTGCAAACTAAAATAAAAGGAGAATTTAGAATTTGCAAATAATCCTCATGCAAAAGGAGATTCCATAAATGGTTCTGACAGGCTTGCCATGCAACTAAATAGGAGTAGTATTATCCAAATATACCACCTACATATTCATTTGAACAAATATGATATCACACTGTATGTAATATGAAATATAATAGCACTGACAACCAGTGTTGTAATTTAAAATGATGCACTCCCCCTTTTCAGAATGTGAAGAGGGTCCCCTGAGTCTCCCATATCTCACAGATATTCATTAGCCTTCAGTGGAATGAGTCACGCCTTGAAGGCTTTTTGTGCCCTGAAAGATTGGGGATGCCCATGTGCTGTAGGGGCACTAGCTGTCTGTGTTATGCCTCTGCTGAAGGCATGAGGTCTACACACAGTCTTGAGAACAATCGTCAATAGTACTCTTTCTACAAAAATTGCTTGGGGTGGAGAATGTGATCTTTAATTAACAGAATGTGGTTGAGACTGGCATCTGTAACATAGGATGTTTTGCATACAGAACAGAACTTAAATATAAGGTCAGTATTTGCTAATGCTGATTAAAGTATATTTATAGCAGAATAAATGTAATCTGTATTTGATGAAACATGCCGGGTTCACAACCAGACAGCCAGGAGTGTGAACATTATTGGCAAAATATGTGTGTCAGACTCTTGAAAGCATACAGCAGCTACACATTTATAAGGCTATTTTCCTGGCCAAATAAAGACCACCAGAACAGCATTCACAGGTTTCACCTAAAAAAGTAAAGGTATCCCATTGCTATCCAATAATATTACGAAAACTGGTATGAAGTGAAAGGGCCAAAGACTGCATATCGACATGCACCCATCAAACATAGATGGGGGAATTTTGGATTGCAATCCTTGACTGCATATGGCATTACTTTGATCTGCCGTAAGTGCATGACATTTTTCCAGAGCGATTGGAATGAGTGACATGATAATCTTGTTTGCTTACACATAGCTCATTTAGGTCAGTTAATACATCCTAATTTATATATGAGCACTTTATAAATAAACACAGTAATAAGTAGCACAGCATATTCTGAACTAATAGAGTGCGCTCTGAGTGAGCCTGGATATTATCAAGAGTAGACATTTGATTGACTATTGGTAGCATCACAAAATGACCTCTCTGGTGCATAGAAATGCTATGACTAAAGATCACCAAGTCTGTACTCTAAGCATTAATCGCTAAACATGTGTATACCTTCATACACTCATATGGAGAAACATACACAACAAACACAGGGATCACTGACATAATATCGATTACCAAAATATCCCCATACACAAATATCGACACATAAATATTGATGTAAAAAATATCGACATCCTATCTTTATAATGTAAAGTACATAAATATATCCCAAAAATAATATTGATGTAAAAAATATCGATGTACAAAATATATTTTTTTATATATATAAAAAATTATGTTAAATACATTTAGGGGCCAATTCCGATCTGGGTTGGAAGGGCACCGAACGTGATCCGGCCGGAAAAACTACGAGCCGTACACGTGTTTTCCGCCCGACTCGTACAGCTGTACGCGTGAGCAAGTACGATGCGAGCTATGTGAAATTCACTGACCGAGCCGTTCCCGGGTCCGAACCGCTCCGTACGTCTCGGTCCGAAGCTAACCGTGGCGTGCAATGGATGCGATTGACGACCGAGCCAGTACGATGCACGCGTCGGACAGCCTGTGCAAGCCGGAGTGTTCGGCTCGCAAAACGTCCGGGTGGTTGCCTATGGGATCCGCATCGGACCCCCTGTCACCCGCAGCCCTACGACTCGGACACAGGGGGAGACACAAGGGTCCCCCCAACACAGGCATGTATGGTGCGGATGGCACTGACGCGTACCCCCTGTAGCGGGCGCCCTTGCACGAGACGTACCCATTCAGTCAATGGGAGCCCATGTATGTGCTGTACGACCGGCTCCCATTGACTTCTACGGGAGTCCGACCGTACCGTGTCTGGCAGCATACGGCCACATCGTACTCGCTCGATCGGACTGCAGGACTCCGGCTTGGTCGGAAAACACTCCGGATCCGGCTGGGTCGGAGTGCTTTCCGACTCGGATCGGAATCGGCACCTAAATAATAACATTAGCTGAAAAAAATATTTAGATGTAATGTACATTTTAACAAATATGATAAATAAATGTAATTTAAACAATTTAAACATACATATATAAAATATAATATATATATATATGTATATTTACTTTGAAACAATTAATAAACTAATAATTTTTATTTATTTTAAAATGTATTAATTATAAAAAAAAATCAAAAAAAAAAATCGGGCCCACCTAGGGCTTGATTAGGATGCAGTTAGGAAGGCCTCCTAACGGCATTTGCTCCTTCTGAATTGGATCGGGAAAGTGTCTTCCCAACCGATGGCCAGATTACGATGCGGTTAGGAACATAGGCTCCCATAGAAGTCAATGGGAGTCCAACCAAATCGTATCTGGAAGCATCCGGATGCATCATACTCGGTCGGTCGGACTCTTCCAATCCAAGTCGGTCGTAAACCATTTCCAAATCGACTCAGGGAAGGTTTCCTAACAGCAACAGAATCGGGCCCTAATTATGTATATATATATATACATTCACTGAAAAAACCATAGGTTTCAGGGGTGTTAGAGTTAGCTGGACTTTTCACTTGTACAAAACCATTGAAACTCCCCCGTTATAGTTAGTTCAGCTAACTATAACTCGCGCGCCCGCAATGCACTGCTGATGACGTCACATATTACATCACTCATGACATGGTCAGTGACATCACTGATGACATCACTGATGACATCTCAAATGACATCACTGATGACATCATCCAGTGAATGTCTGTTTTTCTGAAATTTAAATATGTTTTATATATGTATATCTAAACAATGATGGAAGAATAAATGGGTATATAAGTGTCTAAATGGATGATTTGTTTTTGAAAAATTGATTGTGTAACTGACTGATTAAGTGTATCATAGTGAATACATGGCTTAGTGAGTAATGTTTAAATATGTAAATATCTGTATCAGTCTCTCACTTTGTGTATAAGTGGCTGCATGGGTTGGTGAGTAGCTACATGGGTGTCTATATAGGTTATTAGTTGGTTTTTTGAGTATCAGTCTGAGTGTCTGCATGGTTCGGTGGGGGGTATTACGTAGTGCATGAATGAGTGACTCACTGTTTGTATGTGTTGAACACAGCATGTGTGCAGGACTGTATGGGTGGATGAGTGTGTGTATGGGTGTGTTAGTGAGTGAATGACTGTCTCAATAGTGTCTTTATGAGTAACTACATATGTTTTAAACTAGTATATGTGACTATTGGTGTATATAAGTGAGTATATGTGAGAGTGAGAGATTGAAAGAGTTCCTGCATGAATAAGTATGTGTTTCTATAAGTGATTGTTTAAAAGACTAAGTATGTGTAAGTTTCCGTAGAAGTAAGTGTGGTGGTGTGTGTATAACTGTATATGCAAGTAAATGTATGTTTGATTCTTTATTAGCAAGAGTGACTATGTGTGTGAGTAACTCTATGGATGAGTGGCATTGTGTAACAGGATGTATAGGTGTATGAGTACATATGATGAGTGAGTACATGTATGAGTGACTGTATAGGACTGTTGGTGAATGAGTGGATGTGTATGTGGATCTTAGAATTACTGAAGAGGTTGTTGTAACTGGTATTGGTATGTCCATTGTTTTGAAAATGTTAGTCTCTATTTTTGAATGTGTGTATCAAAGGTTATATTAGGGTGAGAGGAGGTCTGCCACTCTATCACAAGGATAATGTCATCAGTGAAGCCATCAGTGATGTCATTTGAGATGTCATCAGTGATGTCATGAGTGATGTCACTGACCATGTCATGAGTGATGTAATATGTGACGTCATCAGCAGTGCATTGCGGGCGCGCGAGTTATAGTTAGCTGAACTAACTATAACGGGGGAATTTCAATGGTTTTGTACAAGTGAAAAGTCCAGCTAACTATAACACCCCTGAAACCTATGGTTTTTTCAGTGAATTTCAAAGGTTTTTTAAATGCTAATTTCTAACTATGCCTACAGAGATAGGACATGTGAAGAAAGAAGAAAAAATGCACAGAAAGAAAAAAAAGAAGTGCAGAAAGAAGCAAAAGAAGTCCTCAAAGACGAAGAAAAGTGCAGGAAGAAGGATAACGTGCAGAAAGAACAAAAAGAAGAGCAGAAAGAATCCTTGTTGCAAAATCATCCTGTACCCTCAACTTTTTCAGACGGATACTGGTGGTAACTGAGTCTGACTAACCAGTCCTAGAGCCAGTGCTATGTTAAAAGACACTTAGAATACAGTGAAAACACCTACATGCACTAGGGAACATTATGCGTTGGGGTCCCCCTGTGATTAGCATGACCTCCTCTAAGCCCCTAGTATATAATAGGGCAGGGGGGTTAAAACTACCTCTTAAAACAGGCCACAGGGCGTTTTTGCACATGTTAACTCAGGCCCCGTCCCCTCCTTTCACCACTGTGTAAACACGCCCTGTGTCCGTTTTTAGTTGGGAGATTAAGTTCATTTGAATCCTGAGGGTCCCTAGGGTCCAACTAGCCCACTAGGTACCTCCAGTAAGTGCCACAGAGCTGCGTTGCAGAGAGGTGTAATAAGTGGCACGGCCTGGACCACCTGTCTGCAGCGCAGCTCCCTGGCGCATACTGGAGATGCCTGTTGGGCTAGTTGGCCCTCAGGGACCCTCAGTATTGAAGAGGAATTAATTCCCCAACTTACAACTCGCCAGGGGGCGCGTTTGCAAAGTGCTGCAAGGAGGGGGCGTGGCCTCCGGCACGATGCCAGTCTTTTATTTATTTTAATTTTTTAAGAAGGGGGGCTGTGTGGTTCCCCTTATTCTAATTTATTGGCCCTGATGACCCCATCCTCCAGGGCCTGTCTCCTAATTATATTTTTTTGACCCCAATCCCCAGGGCCGGCCACTGTTTTTTATTATTTTTTAAAAATATATATTTATAGACACACCTAGGACATGCTGGACAAACCGTACGTACCTATCACCATGACGATTTGCGTGATATTCATTAAAAGGCAACTATGCATACAATGAATCCACGTGGAATGTATTTACACCACTAGTGAAGCTCTGACATGTCTGATGCCCTACCGTGCCTAATCCCGGTAGACACCCTTGTCGTTTATTTATACAAACATGGGTAGCTATTGACGGGCACATTTAATACACATGCACACCAAGCCATTCAAAGGGGATTTGACAAAAATTAGACCAAAACTATGCAAGAAACCCCCCTCACGGTTAATAAAACACACATCCACTGCCGGATGTGTAATACTTTTTATTTTACTCTCTGGAAAGGGGACGAACATCACTTGAGAGTCACAGCGCGCTCCTGGCAGAGCCCAATGCTGTGTTACACCCACCATTGCCTGCCGAGTGCCACACACCTCTGTGTTGTATTCCACCAGCTAGTGCATATGCTATGACACTCTCTAGCCCATGTGCACTGTAACACCATCCCCTGAATATGTCATGCCACACTTGTCTTCGCACGGGTTATATTGCCCCATCTAACGTGCCTTCCTCGATGCCTATGTTATAACGCACAGTGCTATGCCATACATATTACAATCTGGGATCCATATCTTTGTCACAGTGCATATGCAACGTTACACTCCCCAGCACATATTATTTACACTCCAAGGCGCATATTGCATAGCACGCGCTAGTGCCTGTGCTATCTCGCGCTCTCCAATTAATCTGTCATTGCGCACAATGTATTGCATATTATATTTCACGCCCGGTTCATCTTATATCACACTTTTTGGTACATAGTTTATACCATACACTATATCTAGTTTTCATTTTCAATCGTGCTCTCAGGACTATGTTCTATATAACACTGTGTTCACCTACCCTTTTCACGGGCATTACATTTTGCGATAGGGGGTGGAGGGTCAGGGGGTGTTTCTGCCAAGTGAGCCCGGAGTCACAGTCACAAACGTCCTCTTCTTCCTGAATAAAAGTGAGATTATGCTGCATACTTGTTCATATTTTAAGTAGTTCGCACAGACACACATTTTAAAAACAATAAAGTTCCTAATACCCGCCTTCTCTGAACAGTTAGCTTGCTGCCCCATCCCCCTCCTCCCTATCCTCTGTTATGTGAATCCATGGACTAGCCTCCTCCCTCCTGCCATGCATGGTCTGATGTGCTGCCACTGCCCTCAATTTAGTATGATGTACCAGTCCACTCCTCCTGCCCTCCATTGCCCAATTCTATGCCCCATCATTGACCTCCTGCTTAAACTCTGTGCTTAGCTTGCTGCCCCTATTCTCCTTCCCCCTGCCCTCCGATGTCTTTGTGCATGCCCCTGCTCCATCCTTTTTGCATACCATGTTCCATGGACCTGCCACTCCTATCTACTCTGAGTGTTCTGTTGAGCTGCCACTCCCCTCCCACCTGCCTAGCATTGTCAGATGACTGTAACCTGTCCCTGCCACCTCCACCCTGCCTGTCCACATGCCATGCCCCTATCCTCTTCCTCCTGTCCTACATGGTCCATTGTACTGCCACACCCTTCTGCCCTCCCTGGTCTGTTGTGCTGCAACTGCTCCTCCTGCCTGCCCCGTGCGGTCTGTTGTGAGGCCCCTTCCCCTGAACTTTCTTGTCTGTGCACAGGTCCTGACCCTCCCTTCTATCCTCCATCGTCCTTTGTGCATGCCCCTGCACCCTCCTTCTTGCCCATCATAGCCATTGTGCTGCCACTAACCCTCCCACTTGCCATGCATGGTCTTCTGTGCTGCCATGGCCCCTCCCACCTTCCCTGTGTGGTCAGTTAGCTGCCCCTGACCCCCTCCCACCTTCCCTCCATGGTCTGTGTGTATGCCATCACAGTCTCACTGTTGCTCTTCATGGTGTGTCTTGCTTCTAGTGCCCATCCTGCCTGACCTCCATGGCTGTCTTGCTGCTCCTGCCCTGCCCCCTTGCCCCCAGTCCTCTGTTTACATGTGCAGACCCCTACTCCCTCCCTCCTGGCTTGTCTGTTCCATTGTAATGCCCCTGATCCGTCCCTCCTGCCCTTTATGGTCTGTTATGCTGCAGCTTTCTCTCCTGTCTGTCCATTATGGTCAGCTAGCTACCATTGCCTCTTGCCCCTCTGTTCTCTGTTGTCCATGTGCATGGTCCTGTCCCCTCCCTCTTGCTTTCTATGGATTGTTGTGCTGCACTCCCGTCCCGCATTCCCTGTGTGGTGTATTGTGCTGCTGCAAACCCTGATGCCTGCCCTGCAGTGTCAGTTTGGTGCACCTCTCCATGTCCCTCCTGTCCTCTGTTATCCAAGTCCATGTCCCTACCCCATTTCCTTCCATGATCCAATGTACCATACTTGCGAACATTTTGAGCTTGGTAAGAGGGAGATTTTGAAAAAAAAACTGGGGTATTGATTTTCCCCTTTGAGTTACATTGAAAAAGAGGAGATTGTAGACAGGAGACAGATCAAATAAAGCCCATTTGAGTTTAAAAACATTGGACGTTTTCTGGCTGAATCGGGTCTGTTGGCATGTATGGTTGTACTACCTTTGCCTCTTCCTTCTGCCCACAATGGTCTATTACATTGCCACAGCCTCTCTTGCAAGTCCTGTATTGTTGGTTTGTTGCCCCTGCCCCCCTTTCCACTGCCCTCCATAGTCTGTTGTGCTGGCACGGCCCTTCCTGCCTGCTCAGTGTGGTTAAATTGTTGCCTTTGCACCATCCTACCTGCCTTCAATTTTCAGAGTCCGTGCCCCTGGCCTCTGCCTCTCAACAGTATCCTAATGAACAACTAGATTGCTAACATTCTATATTTATTACAAAAGTGTGGAACGCCTGACGTCATCTTGATGTAATCAAAACTGTAATATCTAGAGCATTTCCTTTAGAAATTACATATATGAGAGGGTCTTATTGGCATCAAAATTATGGTTAGTGCTCTAAAAGACTAAAATAAGGACATATTTTCTGAGTTTTCAAATAGCGACAAAGCACTTTCAAATTATTTGTTATCTTTATGTTTTTTTATCCAGTTGACCACTTGATTAAATGTTGCACTTAGGGGAGAGGATGTGGTGTTACTTCCAGAACTGCAGACTTTGCAACTGGGGAACCAGGTTGGAGTTTCTGCTTCAGCTCGACATTCTGTGATTCTGGTCAAATCACTTAGTCTCCCCATGTCTACAACCAAAATGAATGTGTTCTTGTGTGATGTAACCAATGCTCATGTAAAGCACTCCAATACCTGACAAGTCTGCACTATATAACACTGCAAAAACACAAAATAAAAAGTGTTTTGCACACTTCTGTCATTGGGCTATATTTGGGCTACATCTGGGGGATTTTGGGCTACATTTGGGCTCTTTTGTCTCCGGTGGCCATCTTGGGAGATTTATTTGTTATGAAGTTTCCTAATTTTCTCATGTACTGCAGTCTCCTCAGCAGGAAATGCTTTCAGTTTTTTACTTTGATTCCATCATGAAGGTATTCAGATATATCACACATTTGCCATAAATTCTGAAAGTTAGCACTCTAGTTGCTCATTAGATCACTGTAGTAAAACTACTGTTCACTATGGAAGTCTGCTCCTGGTATTAAAAGTGCATGTTTCAGTCTGCATGTCAGAATTTTTTAATGAAATAGAAGAGGATTTGAGAAGTCACTCAAAATGTGCCCTCATTTTCTTTCTTCAGCATTAATCATAATTTCTATGGCAAAATGAACCCGCTCATTGTGTTCCTTTTTAAATTAAATGTTTTAAGTGTTACCAGTTTATTCCAATCAAGATGGCTTCAGGTGTGCCATACTTTTGTCATAATGAAGACAGTAAGCGCTCTAGTTGTTTTTAAGAACACTCTGGGACATTCTGTCATTGGGCTATACTTGGGCTACATCTGGGTGATATTTGGGCTACATTTGGGCTCTTTTGTCTCTGGAGGCCATCTTGGGAGACTTATTTGTTATGAAGTTTCCTAATTTCCTCATTTACTGCAGTCTCCTCAGTAGGAAATACTTTCAGTTTTTTACTTTGATTCCATCAAGAAGGCATTCAGATGTGTCACACATTTGCCATAAATTCAGAATGTTAGCTCTCTTTTTGCTCATTAGATCACTGTAGTAAAGCTACTGCTCACCAGGGAAAACTGCTGCTGGTATTGAAAGTGCATGTTTCAGTCTGCATGTTAGAATTTTTTGATGAAATAGAAGAGGATTTGAGAAGTCACTCAAAATGTGCCCTAATTTTTCTTTCTGCAGCACTAATCATACTTTTTATGGAACAATGAACCCCCTCATTTTTTTCCTTTTTAAATTAAATTTTTTTTAGAGTTACCACTTTAATCCAAGCAAGATGGCTTCAGGTGTGCCATACGTTTATCATAAGTAGGACTGTTAGCGCTCTAGTTGTTCTTTGGAACACTCTGGGAAGCTGCAGTAGAACACAAAGGAATCAACAGACAATCTCTGCCCTTGTTGGATGTACATGTTTTACTGAGAATGTCAGACTTCATTCTCACATGACTGAGAAAGATAATGTGAATTTACAGAAAATAAGCTCTCAGTTTAGCTTATAGATCACCTTCCAAACCTCTGTGGGAAAAGCATGAGAAAATATTTTTCTCTCAATCATGATATCCCAGCAGAAGTCTTTTTCACATGGTGAAATCACCTTAAAACATACCACAATTCCTAAAATGAGTATGGTACCATCAACAAATGATTTATAATGTAACTAAAGTCTTAAAAACTTCTATTAACTGCAATGCTTTTTAATGAGGTGCTATCATGTATATTGGTCCCAAGATGGCTGCCAACACTTCTTGGATGAAGTGCTGACAGCCAATCAGATCTCAGGATGAGATGTGTGGTTAGGCTCCGCCCACATATATATATGATTTTACTTTTGATTTTCTCAGGAACTACTGAACAGATTGACACCTATGGAAACACGGTCCTAACTATAACTATCTACTGGCGACCGCCAGTAGATAATATATATATATATATATATACCAACCTCTAAAGAGTTCCGGCGGCTTTGATGGCAATCCTTGGTGTACTAAAGACTTTTTGGTAACGCTGGAACCCCGCTTACCTGAAATCAGTGCCTAACCCATTTTGCAATGGACTGCAACTTCGCGGAAGGCTGCCGCTTACTTAGGCGGTGCTAATGGGCGTCATCTCAGGAATGTAGCGGCGAGGTGAAGGATCAGGAAAGCTGCACACCACCCACCATAAACATCAAAGGGCGAGCATGGGGAAGGAGCAGACACCGCCCACTGGGGCCAGTACTCACGATGGTGCTTGCTCGACACGGACTTACACGGATGAGTTCGAGCCACTCCATGTCTTACTACGACCGCGATGCCTTAGCCAATCGTAGAAGGGCTTCGTTGTTTTGAAAGGTGGGCGGGAGAACCAGCTGTGATTATCGGCATCTGAGGAAGTTTGAATTAACGAAACGCGTCATGCCGAAGGTCTTAAATAAATAGCAGCTCTTGCCTGAAAACCTGTGTGTGCTCGACTTTCTGCCAACAAGCAAGGGAGTTTGGTGTGTGATATATATATATATATATATATATATATGAGTCCAACGCCTCCTCCAACTCAGAAAAAAGCACAGCACACTCCGGAATTCGAGGCAAGGACTTTATTGAAATAAAATGCGCGTAGTGCAGCAGTCCCAACAAACGCTAAGGCAGACGCGTTTCAAGCCTCCAATGGCTCTCATCAGTGCCTGTTCCTGGGTCTTCGCGCTCTGTGGTGTTCAATGAGGTGCAGGTGAGTTGAAAACCGCTCCCCTTTGTGATGTCATTACCTTTTCCTCCAATGGGTGACTTGCGCTTTCAGCCTGCCTGACTGAAGCATGCTGGTACATGCAGTCCTGAGGGGTGTTTGTTCAGTAACAGAAACACTCCACCATCAAGTGATGTCCCAAAATACTGGATCAGGGCCACACTCCAGATCAAGAGCCCTGCAGGATGACCAAAAGCCTTACACCCGACTCCTTATTCAGGCGAAAATATCACCTCCTCTCTCCCCAAATGCAGTGCATCACACCATGTAGGCAGTCAAAACTGCTCGGGGGGGCCCGTGTTTTTGCAGTTCGTGCAATAATTCCAAAAGAGTTGCTGGTCTTGACACGGTGCACCAGACCGAGAGGGTGTGCTGTTAGTCAGCGACCTGCTGCTGACCAAACATGAGTCCAACGCCTCCTCCAACTCAGGAAAAAGCACAGCACACTCCGGAATTCGAGGCAAGGACTTTATTGAAATAAAATGCGCGTAGTGCAGCAGTCCCAACAAACGCTAAGGCAGACGCGTTTCAAGCCTCCAATGGCTCTCATCAGTGCCTGTTCCTGGGTCTTCGCGCTCTGTGGTGTTCAATGAGGTGCAGGTGAGTTGAAAACCGCTCCCCTTTGTGATGTCATTACCTTTTCCTCCAATGGGTGACTTGCGCTTTCAGCCTGCCTGACTGAAGCATGCTGGTACATGCAGTCCTGAGGGGTGTGTGTTCAGTAACAGAAACACTCCACCATCAAGTGATGTCCCAAAATACTGGATCAGGGCCACACTCCAGATCAAGAGCCCTGCAGGATGACCAAAAGCCTTACACCCGACTCCTTATTCAGGCGAAAATATCACCTCCTCTCTCCCCAAATGCAGTGCATCACACCATGTTGGCAGTCAAAACTGCTCGGGGGGGCTCCGTGTTTTTGCAGTTCGTGCAATAATTCCAAAAGAGTTGCTGGTCTTGACACGGTGCACCAGACCGAGAGGGTGTGCTGTTAGTCAGCGACCTGCTGCTGACAAAACATGAGTCCAACGCCTCCTCCAACTCAGGAAAAAGCACAGCACACTCCGGAATTCGAGGCAAGGACTTTATTGAAATAAAATGCGCGTAGTGCAGCAGTCCCAACAAACGCTAAGGCAGACGCGTTTCAAGCCTCCAATGGCTCTCATCAGTGCCTGTTCCTGGGTCTTCGCGCTCTGTGGTGTTCAATGAGGTGCAGGTGAGTTGAAAACCGCTCCCCTTTGTGATGTCATTACCTTTTCCTCCAATGGGTGACTTGCGCTTTCAGCCTGCCTGACTGAAGCATGCTGGTACATGCAGTCCTGAGGGGTGTTTGTTCAGTAACAGAAACACTCCACCATCAAGTGATGTCCCAAAATAGTGGATCAGGCCCACACTCCAGATCAAGAGCCCTATATATATATATATATCACAAAAGGATCCCAGAGCTACAACCATCCACACGAACGGCGTAATACCAGGAAACAGACTCAGCAGGCAAAGTTGATAGTTAGTGATGATTTATTCCAGCATCAAATGTCCAAATGACGCGTTTCGGCCGCCAGACATGCGGCCTTGATCACATATATATATATATATAAATACACCTATAACATAAAACCTGATTAAAAATACATTATATTATAAATTAAAAGATTAAAATATTTAATAATTTTCAAACTTACATTTTGCACTCCATTGAGTGCAACAGTAGGGAAAGTATTGGATAGCGGTCGGGTAAAAATGACTATTCCCACTCCAGTGAGTGCAACAGTAGGGAAAGTGTTGGATAGCGAAGGGGTAAAAATTACTATTCCCACTCCAGTTAGTGCAACAGAAGGGAAAATGCTGGATGGCGGAGGGGAAAAAATTACCATTCTCACTCCAGCGAGTGCAACATTAGGGTGAGAGTTGGATAGGGCAGGGGTAAAAATTGCTATTCCCACTCCAGCGAGGGCAACAGTAGGGAAAGTGTTGGATAGCGGAGGGGTAAAAATTACTTTTCCCACTCTAGCGAGGGCAACAGTAGGGAAAGTGTTCGATAGACGAGGGGGCAAAATTGATATTCCCACTAAAGTCAATTCAAAATGAAAAACAAACTTTATGGTCATTAAAATGGCGGGCAGATCGCCACCACCGGCTCGGCGGTGGCAATCCGCCCACCATCCCAACTAGATTTACCCCCGCCATATTATTATGGTGGGGTTATCGTGACGGACGCACGCCGGTCTGCAATCGTTCCGATTGCTGGCTGGGCAGAGCTGGGGCATAATATGGTGGCGGTGCCTAGAAGGCAGCGCCATCCATATTATGATTGCAGGTTTCACAGTCCTTTCCATGGCGGATTCACCACCATGGAAAGGATTGCAGGGAATTGCTTTGGGGGCCCATTGCAGGCCCCCGGAGGTGGGGGGCTGCACTTGGGGGGTACCTATGGTACCCCTTCATTGCCATGCATAAGGTGACAGGCACCACGTGGTGCCTGCCACGCCTCTTTGGCATTGCGGCAGGTGCCGCATATAGCAGCACCCACTGCAATGTCAAAGATGCGGAATGTGCTGGCCAGGGTGGTTGTCGCATCCTAATTTCTCGGTGCGGGAACGCCGCACCGTTGGCAGCCGGTCCCAGCACCACTAGGGTGGCAGGCAAACTAATGTCCGCCCACCATCCTAATGGACTCCAAAATATCAACTACAATTCAAAAGATGTTAAAAAATAAAAAAAAAACATATCTAAAAATATAAAAAATTACAAAAGAGATAAACATAATATAGTGTTAACAAAATCTACAAATTACCTACAAAGATTCTTTTATAAAAATTAAAAAAATAATTTACAAACAAATAACTGTATTTAATAGAAATTAATTATAATTAAACACATGAATTGTTACATAAATGTAATTTTTTTTTGTTTCCTACCCTAAAACATCACACAATTCACAACACACATCTACATTTTTTTAAAAGTGTACCTACAGAATTATCATAATTAATGATCAAATTAACAAATATTATTAATTCAAAAACAAATTAAAACAGATAAAAATTAAATTTCTCACCAAGGTGCCGATTCCGATCCGTTAAAAAAAATTACCGTACGACTGGTATCCGTATTTTTTTACGTATGAGTCGCACAAGTACCGTACAAACTGGCAAGTACGATTGGGACGTGAAAAATAACTACGAATAGTGTTGGGAAAAGTCTACGAGCGTGCGTCAGAAAGTGACCACGTCCGAATATCGTCTGGAAAAGTGTACGAAAGTGATCCGGACAGTTCAACTTACAAATCGTAAAACACAAGTCCGAGCGCGCAAGTTCGATCCCGACCGCCCATCCGAAAACCCAATCGCACGGAAAAAGGCCCATACGGAGCCAACGCTGAAGCACACAAGTACACGGGTAAACTCATGCCTGTGTACGAGCCGCACAGCCCCCCCCCAATACGTCTGCATCGTACACCACCCTGTCCGCACTGTACCCCCAGCCCCCCACCGCATTAACTTGCCGCACACCAACACCGAACCCCAGCATCCTCACACACCATCGCGAATGTACAGCTCCTACCTACGCGAAAATTACACATACAGAACCAGGACAGTGGAAAACAGCACAAGGAGGTCCAAAGCGACTCGCACAAACACACAAAACACGTTCACACTAAAAAACACAACTCAATGACTGACCTGCCACATCCAAACTGGCCAACAGAGGCCCCAAACACAACCACCTCTTATAACACACCCACCAAAATTCAAACACAGCCACACCCAAAAATGGACCAATAAAAAGGGCCCACACACACAAACCATGAGCCCTTGCAACAGACCTACTGCGGACAGAGCTCACACACAAACCACCCCATAGAACTCATACCTTTGCTACCCCGCCACTCACACACCTTCACACAACCTCCCCCACAAACATCTCCCTCTTCACAGTCACACACACACACATTCACACCCACACACCCACAACCGGCCACACCCCACACCATGCCCACAGACAAGAATCCAAAGTTCACTATGGCGGAGCTGGAGCTCCTCGTCGACGAAGTCATCAGAGTCGAACCACAGCTGTTTGGAACAATGGTCAGACAGACCAGCATATCCGAAAAATCTGCCATGTGGCAGAGGATCATCGACAAGGTGAATGCTGTTGCGCAGGTTCGAAGGACCATGCATGAATACCAAGCCAGGTGCAATGATCTGCGCAGGGCAGTCAAGAGGAAGATGAATGAAGAACATGCCCAGACCAACATCACTGGAGGTGGGCCGCCCCGCAGACGCGTACAGTACCATCCCTGGGAGGAGAAGGTGATGGCCATGCTACCGCCGGTGGGACTACACGGAGTGGACGGAGTCGCAGAGCCTGGTGAGTACACAAACAACTCATGTAACTTGGGGGAATGGCATCCACACCCCAACCACCAGAGGCGCAACTAGAGCAAAATTTCGGGGGAGGTTAAGAAAAATTGCAGTGGGGGATGAATCTTGTAAGCCATAGGCAGAGTGGAGCTGCAGGGGCTATCAAAGGGGTGAAACAACCGTGAGGCCTCATTAACACGCAAATGGCCTCTGAAAGACCTGTGAAGTGTTCGGGTGCGGCTGTGAGTGCACCGGGAAGTAGTCTCATCCCGAGCTGCCACACACGACGGGGGTGGGGCTGAAGCCCTGTGAGTCCAATGGGTGTTGCGCGCCTGCCAGCCACAACAAATGCACGCACCCACCCCCAAGCACCCACCGCACACAACCACACTCAATAACCATGGCCATGCCACGAACGTCACCATTCACCCTTCACAAATCAAGGCAAGGCTATGTCCAAGGCCACAACAACCACAAACACAAGACAGGATGTCCGGGAGGCTGGGAGGGTGGGCCCCACACAACACATCGTGAAAATGAGACGCAGACACCAATGTCCCAGCCCATATGGCATAGGGACATACCCATGCACAATGCACAGGGACTGGCAAACTACTAACAAGGTCGCTGACACTGGGCCCTGCTGTATGCAGCACAAGGCCCTCCTGGGACCACTGTACACTCAAACACCAAATCCACAAGCACAGGCATCCAGCACAGGAACCCACACACACTGTCATGCCAGCACACACCATGAGGGGACACACACATCACCTGGGAGACCCAATGACGACTCACACAACACACCACAGCACGCCAGGTCACCCCCCCCCCACAAGCACACACCCCCGGGGCAGGCAACGGATACACCCACTCCCACAATGGACATGTGACACAACAAAACCAATCCGGAGCCAAGTAAGCATCAGAGCCAGGCGGGCAACTTCCGGGGGGGGCAGTAAAAGATTGGGGGGGGCAAATCAACCAGCCCTAGGCAGAGTGGCTGTAAGAATGGATGAAAACTCAACAAAAGCCGAATTTACGAGTAAATGGTCTACCATACACCTGTGAAGTGCTCGGGTCCGGATGCAATTAGACGGACACCAGCCCGTGAGGCTGTCTCAGCCGGGCTGACACACATGACGGGGGGGGGCAGAAGCCCGGTTAGCCCAATGGGTGTTGCGCGTCTGATCAGAGCCAACTATCTACAGGCCACACACTCAGGAGAACATCCCAATCTGTCCCCCGCAACATACCCATCCCCAAGTGGACACTGAGAGGAATGCCAGGGACATCCAAATACCTGGGGGAACTGTGTCAACTTGAATATGTATGAAACATGGATGTGGCATGAAACAGCATTAACATTGTCTCTCTCTCACACACAGGGCGACGTCGACGATCTCCCCCCAACACTGGGGGGGAAGATTCACAGTCCCAGGCACCGCGTGACGACGATCCCACCGGCAGCGACGACTCTCACCACTCTGTGGATGACCCCGACCAACCTGGCCCCTCTGGTGTACATGCACCTGCAGCACCTGCGTCAGGTACATCTGTGCCAACCCCCACCCCCATTCCCGCCACATCCCAGGACACACCCAGGATCCCTGCTCGCACTGAACAACACAGCCAGTCTGACCAGGAGGGACAACGTTCTGCGGGCACCCAGGAGGAGGCAGACAACCCTGCCGATGCCATCCCTCAGGGGTCCCGTAGACCCGATGTGCCCACAACGGCAGGCCAGGCTCGTGTGGGCAGGGGTGGTGGGAGTGTCCAGTGTCACATGGCACACCCAGAGACAATGCATGCCCAATCCCCAAAGAACCATTACACAGGATCAGGAAACTGAAGGTCGACCTGTGCACTGGAGACACACCCTCAGCAACTGGTGATGGCCCATTGTGTGGTTGACCTCGCTAAAAAACATACACAACCATTTACTACATGCCCAATAGGGAGCCAAATCCATGAGCAACTGCATGCATGTCGCTAAACTACACAAGGACTCCTATGCATTATCTACAGCAAGTATGCCAGAGATGCCGCATGCCAAGTGGCAAGAGACCAGCATTGACAGAGACGAGGCACCTTGGAGTATGACGAACACCTTTATTACTCAGCCTCACACTAATGGAGTTGCATCCATTGGAACAGAATCACAGGTCATTTGGCTGAACATGTGTGACCCACACTGGACACCCCCTGCAACACACAGATGTGGTAAATCCTACTGAGCTGGCACACAAGTGAAGGGGTTAACCTCACACCCCTTGCTGCACACGGCGAGTCTGCAATTCCACATTGAGCCTCATATGGGGATGTCCCACACCATGTCCAGCATGACCATCCCGTATGTTCCTGAGGGACGTTAGACACACATTGATGCCTTCATCAGAATCCACAATCCATGACAGATGACTGTCAGGAAGGTTGACTATCAATTAATGGGAGCCATGCAACACGTCACGTGGCCCATGGTGAGTCGACATGTATGCATGGTAACACAACATGCACAGGAGCAGTACCCACATATCACAAACTCGTACCACCCACAAAAGGCCTTGCTGCACTCCTTACCAAAAAAGACTTCTCACCATCTCTGATCCAGCACACGTTGGAAAAATCATGAGGAATAGCAGGAGTGCAATGATGACATGAGCAGACGACAGCCGCAGGAACCTGGGGAGGACAGACACACAACAAGTCAGCGAGGAGCTAGTAATCCGCACACATGTACATGCACCCTACAGGATTGATGTTGTCACCATGGGAATAATGATTTTTGTGTTCCTGCACAAATATGGGGAATGACATTTGCACTTGTATGACACATCAGAACACACCTCCAAGTCACTTGGCACACAGTCAGCTCGACACACACATTGCAACACATGCCACACAAGGCACTAGGCGTGCACACTCAGACACCGGAACTCACCATTATGAGAAGAAGTTGCGGATCAGCTGACTCCGGATGTCCTCATCCTCATCCTCATCCTCACTTGCCCCGTGCCCAAGCCCTTCATCCTCCACGGGTGGATGATCTTGCTCATCAGGATCCAGGATGAGTGGCACGGCCTTCTCCACTGCCATGTTGTGCAGCATGCAGCACACAAGGAATATTTTGCAGACCTTCACCGGGGCATATGGGAGGGCGCCACTGGTCTTGTGGAGGCACCTGAATCTGCTCTTCAGGAGTCCAAACGTCCTCTCAATCATGCGCCTCGTCTGCCCATGGGCGTTGTTGTAACGGTGATCTGCGGCTGTTCTGGGGTTGCGGAGAGGCGTCATCAGCCATGGCATGTTGGGATAGCCAGCGTCCCCTACATGGAAACATCATGGACAGAAGTGGGTCAGGAGAAGCAGTAAGACATGAAGAAACGGCTAAATACAGGACTAACAGATCATACCCACCAACAAGACATGCACGTTCGTTGCGCAGCTGCAGCATCATTTCAGGCACCCTGCTACGCCTCATGATGTAGGCATCGTGTGCTGATCCAGGAAAACGTGAACAGACATGGGAGATCATCATGTTGGCAAGACATACCACAAGGGCATTGATGGAGTGGTAATGCTTGCGGTTACGGAAGGCTACCTCCTGTGAGTGTGGTGGCACCAAAGCCACATGTGTCCCATCAATGGCCCCAATGACATGGGGCATCCCTCCCAGGGCATAGAACTCACCCTTGACACCTGTCAACTGCTCACGAGTTGGAAAGGCAATGAATTCATCAAGGTGTACCAACATGGCCTCTAACACATCATGCAGGACACGGCTGAACATGGTCTGGGACATGCCACCTACATCAGCTATAGTCAATTGAAACGTACCGGTGGCAAAGAAATGTAGGGCTGCCATCACCTTCATCTTGGGTGTCAGTGCAGTAGGATACCTGTGTAGCAGTTGGAGGTGTGGCTCGAGCCTTGTGGTCAAGTCGTCAATCAACGGTTGGGTGAAGCGGTAGCGGCGGATACAGTCATGTTCCCTCATGGCAGCCAAGTCTGGCATTGGTCGGGGGAGAGGTGGTGCCCTGCAGAAATTTGGAAGGAATAACGAAGATTGAGTACAGCAATACACCACTGTCAATGAACTGAGCAAATGTTCAACAGCTAATACACATATGCTACATACAGAGTCTGTACTGTGCAATGCATCCAGGACACGTATGCCAGCCAGGTAACACCCCTAACAACAGTCAGCTACACACGTGGGTGCGCAAGGTCAACATGACATGACATGGAACTAGCTGTGGGCCAGTGTAAGTGAAGAGGCTGACGCATAACAGGAGTGACAGACATCCACATATGTGCATAAGAAGGATGTATTATCACAAAGACCGGTTGCGGGACACTAGAGGCACAGGTCGCATGTCCTTGAAACAGGACAGTCCACACACCTTGGCAGGAAGGAGGACATGTCAGGTATGATGACACATACATTGAGACTACACAGAATAGTCCTTGTCTCGCAAGTGCATGTGCGATGCACACATACACCCATTACGTCTGATTCCACATGTGGCCTGGTGTGCGTAATAGTGTCCCATGCCCATCGACACGCACACACATGTTGGATGCAGCAAATGCAGATGCATGTCACGGAACTCATACAGCTAGCTCATGGGATCACATGACACTCACATGACATAGTCACAACGTGCAACGCCGGTAGTTACATTTGAGGTGTCATTAACCGTGTCCCTGGCATCGGTGGACAGTTGCGTGTGTAGGTGACTGTGCCATGCCAGTGATGCAGTGCTCGACTGTCCCCAGTGAGTAGCTCCTCTGTATCGATTTAGGACAAGTAAATTTCTGTTGTGTCATGCTCCCCATTGTTTCCCTGTGGCATGGTGGGTTAACCAACTGTGTGGTGAAGGGCCTACTTATGTTTGTAGTTTTGTAGATGTCACTCATGTTGGCGTTAATGCTATGCGCTGTGTCCTATGTAGATTGGACTCATGTGTCATGTGTATACAGGTGTCTGGTCATTTCCTGTCTCTTCACCTTGGCCACAGCATCGTCGGGGGAAACAGAGAGAGACACTGGCACAGACGTGGGGGAGGTAGCCAGCACCCGGGCCACCAGTGCTGGGGAGTCTGGCGCAGCATGTGGCATGGAGGCCGAGGGGAGTCAGGCGGAGGACCTGTCCAGTCCCAACACCGACTATGACGCTGACGGGTCCGAGGCTGAGCCCCCAGAGGGGGCGAGGCTGCCCCCAGTGCTGAAGGCAGCACTCAATCCCTCGCCGCACCCTCCATTCTCATCACCGCCTCCCCAGTTGCTCGGGTCCCTTGTGTACATGCTATGCGACAACAGGTGCGTGAGAGACGGCAAGGAGGTGTATTTAAGGGGTGAAGGGTGCACTTCCACTCTGGGTCATTCTGTGGTGTGTAGGCACATTCAAGTGCATGGTGCGTGTTACATGGACGCTCATGATGTAGCTTGTATACTGAAGTGGATTTGTGTGCCAGTCATGACCCCATCTTGTGCGCTGCTTGCTAACGGCAATTATGTGCTATTCAATGCAGAAGCTTGCTGTGGGATACTTCCGGAAATTCCTGAGATCGTGACGGTATCACTACGAGTGGTTTTCTGTCATTTCGGACTTGTCCCACCCCCGCATGGCCGGCTGGATGTATCCATCTGGACTCCCATCGCAACCTTGAAAGCGGAGTTCAACAAGATGAGCAGTATAAGGGCTCCATTGTCTCAAACACAAGTCGTGTTGACTTCTTCTCGAGAAACATTTGGCCTTCACGTAGATCACACGCCCACAGAGGTGCAAGAGGCTTTTTAACACTGATCTCCCACTACATATTTGGGACTCGGATTCAGACTATCTTTCATGCCTCGTCCCACAGGTAGCCTGGCTGTTTTTTTTTACATTGTGGTCTCCGGCCTCGTGACCTCCTTTCAAACTCTGTTTGGTGTGCTCCCCGCATTTCATCATTCGATTTTGTCTACCGTCTTCGGAGGTGTCCCTTTGCTTCTCGCCCTCGTAGCTGGGGTGCCATAATATATCAGCGTACTACGCTGTGGCTTCACCTCTTGCGTTACAAGACAGCATGCACCGGCTGCTCCATCTTCGGAACATGATGCTTGAATTATAGGGCACTCTGCCGCTGGCGACCTTAAGCAGTGTCTATGGATTGTCCTTCCGGTTTCCCTTCTTTCCCTGCGTGCAACCTGTCTTTCATTGCCTAGACTGTCCATTCGAACGGGCTCTGGATGTGTGCCTGTGTAACTCTTTGCCTCCTGACCCGGATTTGGATGGACTGATGTGCCCCTTAGTGGCTCATGAGTTGGACTGTTCTGGCGTCAGTGTCATGGCCTGTGCTGCTGCACATGGAGTCCTGGGGAATTGGGACATCCGAACTGCAGCAAATGAGTTCTTAACCAGGAGTTATCTTGATGTCCCCACCTGTTGTCCACAAGTTGTGCTGGATGGCCCGATTGTTGAGGAACACGTGTGTTCTTCTTTCCCCCTGCTGAACTGGATGGCAGACAATTTTTCGGAACGTGCTGATGATTTCCTCTTGGAAGCTGTTGCAACTTATAGTGCCTATGCCTTGATGGATTAACTTTAGCCCTGCTCATTTCATGGTGCATCCGTCGATGTGATATTTTCCTCCCCTTTTACATGGTTGATTTCCCTGCAACATCATTCAGGTTTGACATTTCTTTTCTGCTTCCCTTCTATGGACTTCCAGTTCATGCCCTTGGATCCGTTCTATCAAACTTGAACTCTGCGTTCTCGAATTCGCGCCCCTAATGGATGGAGGACTTTTGCAGGAGATGGGACTAGATGATCCTGTGATGTGATACCACTGAGCTGATCTGTGCGGTGGGGGGTCCCCCCTTCTAGCTTAGGGACCTGCTATTAGTCGAATGATACTACTATTAGTTTACTGCCGACAGGAAGGTTGCTGTTTCAACTGTCAGTTTCTTATGATTACTCCTTTCAATGTCTATGATATTGCAGCAATGCTGATGTTTCTGGCCTTAACCATTTGTCTGCTTATGTTGGCCACAGTCCTGCATCTTAGGACGCGAGGTTTATTGAATGTACTCATTAAACTTTACCTTGTCTGTGTCTATTCTGCTGTGGACTGATCTGTGAATCATGACGCACAGCTATGTCTGATTCCCACCATTCATGGGGATGTTGTAAGTCGCTTGTTCTGGCTTGTCTATACATTGGGACTGCCGGGCCCAACCTCGGATATCGAATGGGACACTTAGCTAGTCGGATGTGGGGTTCTGGGTTCTGAGGGGATTTTGTGGTACACCAAACATGTCTCCTTCGTGCCAGGCACCGCACCCCCTGTGGTGGGGTCGTCTGTCCCTGCAGCCACGACACCTACCCGTGCCCCTCCTGTCCCTGCGGTGCCTGGTTCTTCCCCCCACATGATGCCCCCACTTCTGTGGATAATATGGTACAGTGTACTGTGCAGGCAAGCCTGGGGAGACGCGTCCTTACGTGTCCCCCCCCGGTGCTTCGCATCTGGTGTGGCCTATGGGCTTGTGGAATGGTGTACTGTGGCTACTTTCCTTCGAGATGCTGAATGTGGTTGTTATTTTCTCGTTTGCACACTATTTCTATTCTGCTGTTGCTGCTGGTGCTGCTGCTCCCTGAGTTGGGGTGGTGATGATGTGTTGGGTGTCTGGTAAATGTTGTTGTGTCCTGCTCATGGGGTGGACCCTGGTATCTGCATGCCGTCACATGGTGTATGCATATCTTCGTAGGTCATGCTCTTACTGCATGGTGACATTGTCCCAAGGTGTGTTCCTTCCTCTGTGGCACCTGTCATCTTCCCTGCATGGTGTTTCCCAATTGTTGTGCTGAGCTGTGTCAACATTGCCTCGGTGTGTGACACATCCCTTCGACTTTGGCCATGCATGCTCTGCAATGTCTCCACCTGCATCGTTTGTGGCATCCTTGCTGGTCACTGTACTTGTGTATGGCGTATATTGACATGACTTCATGTGGACATTTTCTGTTTTCCGCACTTTGCATGTGTGTACTCCCTGCCTCACACACATGTGTTGCGTGTTCTGCAGGGTATTTGGGCACCTGCCTGACAATTGTGGGCATTGTATCTGTGTGTACTCCACCCTTTCACTTCCATGGGGGGCAACTACTTGTTGGCTGCCCCGGCACCTGTGCATTCCTCTCATTCATGGACTGTGCGTGACAGAGTGTGTTCCCTTTGGCTCGCATTGTTTAGTGGTGTTTGACATGAGGGTGCAGTCTTGTGGCAAAATCTCAGTGTGTGTATTGTGCTGCCTCCGCCAGGGGTGGTTATGCATGTGTAATTTGTCCTCACACCCACATGTGGTGTGTCATGCAGTGGGGGTAGGCCGACCATCCTCCTGGGAGTGGGACACTGCTGTCAGTGATGTGTTGTTATGGCACTATCGTCATTGTCCTGAGTTAGGGATACGTACATTCACCCATGGAGCTGTGGTCATCTGATAATGATGTTGGCCCCCCCATGTCTCTGTCCACTGCTGGGGGTCCTCGGCACCCACCCCTCATATGTCTGGGCACTGCTGGGAGTGATGGCACCCACCCCTCATATGTCTAGGCACTGCTGGGAGTGATAGGCACACACCCCTATGTATCTGTCCACTGTCGTGGTATGTGCCGTAACCACGCGCTGATGGCCTGGGTGGGGCCCGTGCCCCTAGGGCACCCCAACTTTGGGGGTGCGGCCCGTACCCATGCCTTTGGGACGTGGGTGCGGCCGTACAGGCGTAGTTCGTGTGACGTAGGGGTGGGCGTGGTATGTGCCGTAACCACGCGCTGATGGCCTGGGTGGGGCCCGTGCCCCTAGGGCACCCCAACTTTGGGGGTGCGGCCCGTACCCATGCCTTTGGGACGTGGGTGCGGCCGTACCGGCATCGTTCGTGTGACGTAGGGGTGGGCGTGGTATGTGCCATAACCACACGCTGATGGCCTGGGTGGGGCCCGTGCCCCTAGGGCACTCCAACTTTGGGGGTGCGGCCCGTACCCATGCCTTTGAGACGTGGGTGCGGACGTACCGGCGTAGTTCGTGTGACGTAGGGGTGGGCGTGGTATGTGCTGTAACCACGCGCTGATGGCCTGGGTGGGGCCCGTGCCCCTATGGCACCCCAACTTTGGGGGTGCGGCCCGTACACATGCCTTTGGGATGTGGGTGCGGCCGTACCGGCGTAGTTGGTGTGACGTAGGGGTGGGCCTGGTATGTGCCGTACCACCATTGTGGTGGTGACGGGTACGCGTCCACGTCCACTTCCGTTGTGACCAGTCCATGGTGGCAATTGCTGTGCATGCTGTTGTAGTTATTTGTGGGGTGTGGGTTATGATTCCTGACCCTTGCACACACACACCCCCCCCTTTGCCCCTGGGGGTTGTTCTGACCTTCTGCGGCGTCTGCGGCGGTTTCTGTATACGAGGTGGTAGGCTATGAGGGCCGGGATGACGCGTAGGTTGGGGTCCATCGCTGTCCCTGGCGTGCCGGGGCTCCTTGTTCGCAGCGTCCTCACTTTCCCGGCAGTTTCTGGCTACCGTAAAACCTGCAGCGTGCGGAGTGACGTCGGAACGAATCGTACTTGCTGGTCCGTGAAACGCTGCCTGACTCCGTCCGGACGTCGCATGTGCGCCGTCCCGACAGTGATTCGTATGTTCAAATTTTGCCGGTCGGTGTTTTTTCCGACTCGGGCGGGAATGGTATGTCTGTGCAAATCGTACTTGCGAGTTTGTAAGGTGTTTTTCCCGGGTACCATTCGGACGGAAAAAACGCTCCATCCGACCATTCGTACCCGGATTTTACAGGATCGGAATCGACACCCAAATGTTACCCCTATAAAACCAAAATCCACACGCAAAATAAAAATAAACAATTACCATAAATAATTCTCAATCAATGAATGAATATTATTGAGCAACTAATTATTAATTAATGAAACCTAAAATACTTTCCACCCTCTACTCCAATGAACAACACAACACACACCTAAAAGTAATTACACAATTTCCATAACTAATTTTACATTATTAAATCAATATCAATACACAACCTTTTAATTGATTTTAAAGAATTTACTTTCCAACCTTTACCACTAAAAACCGCACAAATCACATCTCAAATTAATTACACAATTGCCATATTTTATTTTTAATTATTTACCATTATTTAACAATTAATTATTAATTAATTATAAATAAATTACTTCCCACCCTATTCCTCTATAAACCCCATCACAATTCCTAAAAAATGACACAATTAACATAATTGTTCACCAATTAATTAATTGATTAATAATTAACAAGCAATTGATAAAAAATTATTAATAAATTAATTGCCACAATTAACACTATAAATTGTAAATTAAATAAATATTAATATATAAAAATTATTCATACAGTTATTAAAATTAAATTACTTCCCACCCTATTCCCCTATAAACCCACAACCCGCTCCTACAAAAATGACACAATTAACATAATTACCAATTAATTAATAGTAATTAACAACCAATTAATGAATAATTAACAATAAATGTATTCCCACAGTTAACATTATAACATATACATTAAATAAATAATAATTAATTGAAAATATTAATAACTTGATTATAATTAAATTACTTCCCACCCTATGCCCCGCTAAACTCACAACCTGCTCCTAAACAAATAACACAACTAAAATAATTAGAAAATTAATTAATTAATAAAAATTAACAACCAATTAATAAATAATTAATAATAAATAATTCCCACAATTAACAGTCTGAAATCTAAGTTAACAAACTTATAAACCCACAACCATCTACAGAACTAAAAAACACAAAGTTCAAATAACATAAAATTAATAACAACTAAAAATGTAATATATATATTAAAAAACAAAAGCAATACCTATACAAATAAATAGAACACATACTTTTAAAATACATACTAAAATGCATATTAAAATACATAACACTAATTTAGAAATCGATATTTTAAACAACTATAGTTTTGCAAACAATATTACTAAATTCGATATTTTCAAAAACGATATTTCTTACCTTAAAGTCGATATTCTTGACCACGATATTCTTCCTGTTGATATTTCTGTATCACGATATTTCCAACTCGATATTTGCATATGTTGATATTTAAAACTCGATATTCTGTCTGTGCACCCAAACACAGACGGAAACACACACATTTGCAGAGAAAGGACTCCCGTCCATGCACTCACTTGTCACTGTCTTGTATTTGCCTCTATTTTTTCAGTTTGGAAGTCCGAATGACAATCTCTTCTTTTGGCTCAGACCAGACAAACAAACTGTAAGATTAAAGGGCTTATGTCGGTCTGAGTTGCCACCGGACAACACTGTCTCAGACTCGGGACCAACCGACCTCAGATCGGTGGTTCTGACCACCTTATTAGGATGAGACAGAACACTGTTTGGTCGTATGCTCAATTTTCTCTATGGGAGCTTGTATCATGGCCATAAACCGGCTGTAATACAGGCTCCTATAGAGAAATGGGTGTGTGTGTAAAAGCCTGCTTCCGGTGCAGGCACCCCTTAGTGCAGGGTTTTACAGAGAGAACCCTAGGTACCCCCTCGACCACAAGTTGTAGGCAGCAGGGTGAAGGGGGCCCTGCTAGGGGCCCCCAAATTTGCTTTCTTACAATCTTTCCATGACTGCAAAGGCCGCCATGGAAAGGCTGTAGGAAACTGATATTGTAATCCTGACGGCGCAAATTACGAGAGCCAGTCGGAACTGAGTCGGTTTACGTTCTGAGTGCTGACATCGTAATTGGGCCGACGGACTACAAACCGACTGTGTTGGTCGGAATGCCTCCGACTACAGTCGGAAAGCTTCTGACTAGCGGTAGGAGGCTTTCTGACCAAAATCGTAATCAGCCCCTAAGTGATTTGTATTAACAGAATAAACATGTGCGATCTGCACCGCTCCTTCTAATGCTCCTTCAACTGTAAGTGCCTCTTAACTCTGTTATGAAAACAGAATGGTGCAGAATGAATGCTTTGCACATTGGATATTATCCCCACTTTCAGCACTGAAATCCAAAATGTTTTAGTGCATGTTCCAACTTTCGGATCATGTTTGGTAAGTGCAATCAAAACAATGTTAGAGCAACTATAACATGGCCTCAAACACTCACAAAACATAATAAAATGTGAGCTATCTATTGTTATGTTATTTTATTGTAGGTTAGTGACTTTTGACGTCTGGCAAATGATGTGCCTAAACTAACTACAGTGACCTAATTTGATTCCTACTTTACATTAATCAGTTTCACAGCAAATAAAAATGTCTACCAAAACATTCTGTTTTCCCCTTACATATCACAATATTACTGGAGGACATGCATGTCAAAAGCTTCAAAAGGATCATACACAAGGACGCAAGAGGGAAATGGTGATGATGTGAAGTCGTGGCACGTGTTAGTAAACAGACCAGCACCACAAAAAGTGTACAGTGACAGTGGTTAGACAAACTGTGACCTTAGTATTCCAAAATTATTAAGTCTTCTCTGATGGCCCCTCTTTCATAAACCTTCAACTATTTCTGTCCCATCTGTTCTTATGGGTATTATTGTCATTTTGAACCCTTGAACAGTCTCCTTTACGTCTATGAAAGCTATTTTACCGATTGAATATGTTTAGTATTTTACAGCTAAAATATAAGCTATATATAAGTTATCTATATTTAAAATGTACACATAACCCTTCTAAATCTAGGATTTACTTCTTTTCTAACAACCCTGTAAACACGAGTGAGCTAAGGACACTATCTGAAACCTATTTCCCTCTGTAGATTGGACCGTGGTGTATAAATCAAAAGGCAAAATTCTAAAACCAACCAGGTACATTCTGAGACTCAACATAAAACAGACACTAAAACATTCTTATACTGCAAATTAATAAACTATTTTACACTGTAAACATTCTTTTCACCTTCACAGCACACTTTAACGACCTCCAAATGCATGCAAACAAAATAATTAATTGGACGAACTTAACTATATAAGGACCTCCCACCTGACTCCCACCAGTAGCAAAGCTACAACTTCTCAAACCAGTATTATTGGTCAGTATCCATCTTAAAGGAAACCACTCTAACAGCAGAAGGCTTTTAAATCCCCAATTCCTGGAATGAGTCAGAGTACACCCAGTGTTACCAACTGCAGGAAAATACTCTTCACTGCCGGTTACAAAACCAGTAAAACTGTTTAAAAAACTGTGTATTGACAAGATCCCCAGTCCTACAATCAGTCAAGACTGGATCACTTTGCACTCACCACAAGCATGGGCCCATCTCCCTGTCGGTCACACAACCGAAATCACACCCTAAATTCTAGGTACACAATATCCTTAAGTCTGCAACTAGCCAGTGCCTGCTTAGTGTGCGGCCACCAGTAGCACAGAACCCCATCATTCCTTCTCACCACACAACACTACAACAGATCTTTACTGCCTGAGCAACTGTCTGTCTGTCTGAGCAACTACATAGATCAACATAATCCTGCCACTAATAATGAAAGTCACTCCTCAGTGGCCGCACAGCTGTCAAAACCCATCGATCAACAAAACACATCACGTTGTACTCAAGGCTATGCCTAGTATTTCCACAATAATGAATACGCTTCCAACATTCACTTTGAAAGATCACAAACAGTAACAGCAGACGCATATGAAAAAGGTTTATGCAACATAAATGTGAACTATAACTAATGCATGAGCAATGCACGAGGTATGCATGTTGTAGACATCTAGACAACATATGCTAAACATGGCTTCTATTCTAGAATTGGCAGCCTAACGCCGAAACGAAGGTTTTCTTCTCCACACGTTCTTGCCTCCCTACTTCCTCTCAATTCACACTATGCACACAAATCACTAAGGTGCTGGACACGCTCCATGGTCAGAACAGGGGATGGGAGATGGGGGCCAAAGAGCACCAGTTTGCTAACTTTTTCCAGCTGCTGCAAAGGACTCCCTTTCTGTAAAACTTCATGAGCTTCACACTTAACGATGAAACTTTAGTTTAAAAAAAAACTTTATATGTTTGCACATACCTACATATATAATCCTTCTTTAGGTTCAACAAGGCTATAATATGGTCCATTGTTTACCGCTTCTTCACCTCATTTCACTCTAGGTTTGATATCTGAACATGAGATTAAATACCGGAAGGAATCCTCACAGAACTCACTGCGCCCTCAGCAATCATCTTCATCAGATAACCCTGTTAAGAAACTGGTATTTCAACTCCACTCACTGGAAAGACTTTCTTTCCATTCTATGCTGAAATTCTGCCTCCTAAACATTTACCCTTAGTTCTCCTTGTGCCATTCCGGTTTATTGGTTTCTAGAGCAAGCATTTATAGTTTTTTTTTTGTCTGTTTCCCTGCATTATTTTTTGCTGAACAAATTACGTGTGCCATGCTTTAGCTGGTGGCTGGGCCTCTGCCATACATGCGGACACTACCATGTTCATCTGGTTTTAGCTTTCTTGTTGGCAGGTATGGTTCTGAACTGTGTGGTTCCAGGCCCCTGCTCATCGGAGAATTATAATATTGGACCATAATACTAATCTACACTCTTCACCAAATAAGAGTTGCAGCCTGAGATGTGAACAAACTCAAACCTGAAGGTTCTTGTGCAGTGGGAAACGGAGATAGGAGTTAGAAGAGAATCACACCATAGGTCAGGTGTTGATTTCCAGGAGTTCAGGATTGTACCCATCTCACTCTTTCTCTCTCTCCCTCTCACAAAGAGTGCAGAACAGTGGTGGAAACGGGCAGACCAGTGAGATAGCAAGTGTGTATATATTCCAAATCCTAAATATGCAAGTTCACCTACTAGCAAATGACTCTTTAGTTCCACTTATTTGACGCTTTCATTTGTCTCCAATTTCAACCTGCTGTTATTGTAACTCCATTTTAAAGTATAGAAAAAGTGATGGATGGAATGCTTGAAATCATCGCCGCCACTGGTAATTACTTGGGCCACTAAAGTACAAACAAACTACCCTGCCCAAACATATGCACTCCGGCAGAAAATCTCGCCTCACTTGAAATGATCATTCCCATATTTGACCAAGCTATATCAACTAGGGAAGAGGTGTGGCGCTGCGGCCAGGGCGACTGACTCTGGAGTCTGGGGATCACGGTTCGATCGCCGGCGGCAGATTAGCCCAGCACCATGTGACTCTGGGCAATAGCTTGCTCAATCTTCCCGACGGCCCTCAGCGCCTAGAGACCCTTACGGGTGATTGTTCACGCTTTATAAATGTGGATTATTATTATTATTATTATAACACCAAACCTAGACCAAATATAAATATATTTATTAAGAAGATTTACTTGAAAATTATTTATACATACAATGATAATCACAGATAATAAAGTATAAAACATCTCCTGGGATTTCTGCTGTACTCTGCGCCGGCACGCGTTTCGGTGACCAACCCAATATCGGTAACACCTTCTTCAGGGCGCTCAAATCAACTATTCTCCACTTCAACCGGATTTACAGTGGGGGGGAGAGGAACAGCGCACTTGTCATGTTCCTCTGTTTATGGGGGTTCTATAACACAAGACTTTTGTGGTCGGAGTGGGCTAAAAAGACATTCTATCAGCCCACACTCAAAGGAGTGTCCACTCGCTCCTCGCAATATATACCCCAAGTACGTCAAATTTGTAGAGTCTTCTCGGTATTCACAAAGGTTCAAGATAGAGGTGGAAAGAAACTGCTCGACATCAGGGGAAACAACCTCTCACACGATGCATCCAGCGAATCAATATTCTGCACCGAACTCGACCCGGAGAGCAACACGAGAAGCTAACTTCAACATGGGCCACATCCCAGTCCATTGTTATTTTGCACATCATGCCGCATCAGTTTGGACCCAGCTATATGTAAACCAGTCTTGACCCTGGTCCAATGGGAACAGTCCAGCACAAACTGCCAAGTATGGTCCTCCCTGAACTAGAACGCAAGCAACCCAGTTGTGGGCTCATCAGCCATATATAGCTTGTTTCCAATGACACAGTGTGCAGGGACCCACGTCTAGGCATACCCATCCCACTTATGGCTGCATTTTAAAGTATACATACATAAAGTGATGGATGGAATGCTTGAATTAATCTCAGCCTGTGCTAATTACTTTGGGCTACATCCCAGTCCATCAATATTTTGCTCACCATGCCACCTCAGTTTGGACGCAACTATATGCTAACCAGTTTTGACCCTGATCCAAGGGGAACAGTTCGGCTCTAACTTCCAAGCCAGGTCCTACCTGGACACAAGCAACTCATAATCAATATTGCCCTTGTTATGGGCTCATCAGCCGGGTGCAGCTAGGTTCCAGTGAGACAGTGTGCACGGGACCCACATCTGGGCATACCCATCCCACTTAGGGAGACATATTAAAGTATTTGTGCTTGTTTTAAAGTTGTTGTGTAAATTACATACTACTAGTGGACCTACAACTTTATAACATGCCCCATGTCTGCTACTGCAGCCTGAATGCAAATTTAAACTGCCAATTCATTTTAGCATGCTTTAAACTCCCCTTTTATTACAAATATCATGCCTAAGCTAGGACCTAGGTAACCCAAAGGGCAGGATGCATTGCAATTGAAAGGTTGGACATGCACTTTTAAGTTTTATATGTGCTGGTAATGAAAAACCAACAAAATTGTTTTTCACTACAGTGAGGCCTAGGTCTCCCATAAGATAAAACTGGGTTGACTTAATACATTTAACAAGTACTAACGTTTCATTGGAAACAAGTGAAGATTTCATGTTGGATGTCTGAGAAATTGAAATAAAAAATCCACTTTAATGGGAACGTTGGATTTTATTTGCGAAGGGATTTTTATGTATTTTGGCCCAGTCGAAGGGGATATTTCTAGTGTTAGATTCAGACTCCCATTTTATCTCGCTTTTGAAGTGTGACTTGCGAGGTTTTGGAGATAAAAGTTTGTAGATTTTAGATACATTGTGCCCTGACTTTAGTAGCTGAAATATCCTTGTGAGGATGGACGGGTCAGTGGGTATTATTGAACGTAGCGTTAGCTGTGCCTTTAGTTTCAGAAATGTATACAAATCTAAGGAGTCTAAACCAAACCGTGATTGTAGCTCGGAGAAAGGAGAAGGGAGTTTCCCTGTAAAGAGGTCTTTGACTAGATTTATGCAGTTCTTTAACCATTTTTCCCAGAATACCATCTCTCCATCCACCTTCAGATAAGGGTTGCGCCATAGAGAGGTTACTTTGGATTTATTAATTTTTACCTCTGACATTTGGTCTAGGCATAACAGGGCTCTTTTAGTATTTTGAATGATATATTTAGAATGAGGGATGGAAGAGATATCCATGGTTAGGAGAGCATGTAAAGGGATTTCATTGATGATTGACCTTTCAATGTCCACCCATACTTGGATGTAGCCAGGGTCGGGTAGTAGCCAGTTAGATCCTTGCTTGCAAAGATACACAGTTTGATAGTTCCTAAAGTTTGGGAGGGATTAGGGTAAACAGCCTTTACAAGATGGCATTTACCACTCACAGCCTTTACCACTCATACTTTACCACACAATGCCTTTACCAAGCATAGCATTTACCACTTGCAGGTCTTTACCAAGCATATGCCTTTACATCGAAATGGGAAGTATATTTCAGGTAAGTGTGTGTGTGTGTGTGTTTATATATGGTAAAAAACATAGGTAACAGGGATATTACAGTTAGGCTCATATTTCACTCATACAAAACCGGTGAAATTTAGCAGTCATAATTAGCTTACGCCCCAACATGCACTGCTTATGACCTTACTTATTACATCAGTCATGACATGGTCAGTAACATCACTTATGACATCCCAAATTACATCACTGATGAAATTACGGACGACACCCATTCACACACTGATACAGACAGTCACACACCCACTCAGATGACATATTTTGGGAATAGTATCACTCATTAGTAGTACCGAAAGCATAGTATGTTAACTCATGCAGTAGATTAGTACATATTTTGAAGTCTCAGAAATGTTTACGAAACACTTACACTCACTGGATGGTGTCATCAATTATGTCATCAGTGATGTAATTAGAGATGTCATCCTGAGATGCCTAACTATAACATCCCAGTAACCTGTGTTTTTTTGCAATGAATATAAATATAAATATGTCTTTCACTTACCTGATATATACTTACCATTTTGTTGTGAAGGCATGTGTGGTAAAAGCACATGCGTGATAAAGGCTTGTGTGGTAAAGGCATTGATTATAATGTCATACAACCCGGGATTCGGTGTATGTTGGAAATGGAGGTCTCTAGTTGGCAATGGTTTGCCCCATTGTCCAAGTAGGGACCATTCTTCCTAGTCCGGGTAAGGGTGATACACTTTTAAAATAACCCCTGCTCATCCCCTTGGTAGCTTGCACGAGCAGACAGGCTTATCTCAGAGGCAGTGTGCAAAGCATTTGTGCACACAGACAGTAATACAGTAATACAGTGAAAACACTACACATGGACACCACACCAGTTTAGAAAAATAAATAGTATACTTGTTATATAAACCAAACAAGACCAAAACCACAAAAAATCACAATACAGTAATAAAAATAGGACTTTCAAAAGGTAGAAACAGTTCTGTTCAAAGCAAAGTGTAGATGTAACACTTTCAACACAAAGTACCTTGGATGCGTCAAAATCAAAAGCAAGAACAGCTGCAGGGAAGGTGAGGCGTTGGTTCCTTACGCGCAGGGAAGATGATGCGTCAGTTCCTTACTCCAGGGGAGGTGATGCTTCGGTTCCTTATTGAAGGTGAGGTGATGTGTCGATTTCTTACTGCATGGGGAGGTGATGTGTCGGTTTCTTACTGTGGCTCCAGTCTCCTTGTAGACTTGCCGCCCGGTGCGATGCATGAGGATCGGGATGCATTGGTTCTCGATGCGGCAACGGCGCATGCGTTGATTTATTCAGCCATAGTCCCACAATGCGTTGGTTCTTGCAGCCGCATATCAGGGCCTGCGTCAGAATCGGTGCGGTGATCTCGGCCTTCGTAGATTGATGCACTCGATGCAGCGTGCAGCAATTTCTCTGCGATGTGCCGGAAACAGGTATCGATGCGTCGCGCTTCTCCTCGTTGCGTTTCTATTCCAGCTCCCAACGGCAGGAACAGAACAGCAGCAGGCACCTTCTGGCAGGTATGAACTCTCAGCAAGAGAGTTCAGTGGAGCTGTGGATGAAGTCTTTCTATCTCTGAGACTTCAAAACAGGAGGCAAGCTCTACTTCAAGCCCTTGGAGATCTTTGTCCTTGTCCTTTCCTTGGCAGAAACAGCCACTGCAGGCCAACCCCAGACAGCTCACAGCAAAAGGGCATTACTTCTCCTCAGTTTCTCCAGCTCATCTCCTTGGCAAAGGTTCCTCCTGAATTTCAGAAGTAATCTAAAAGTCTGGGGTCTGAGCCCCACTTTTTATTACACAAAATCCTTGTGTAATAAAACATTATGGCTGTTTGTGTGCTCATAAATAATTTACACATTAGGCTTAGGTTAATTTAGTAACTTGTGTTGTTCACCCTGGAAGATATTGTGGCTTTTGCTTAAGCAGGGTTAACTCCTCACTCACCTGTAAATTGGGTTCTTTCAGTGGGAATGCTCTCTTTGTCAAAGGTGTATTTCCTACAATGGTAGGAAGCAGTCAGTGTTTGCTTAAGTACCCCTCACACTCCAAAAGGGCCCTTGGTGTCATGCTTCATCATGGTGGTCTTCCTGTCCTGCTCCGGGACGGGGGCGTGATACGACCTGCGACTACACGGGAGCACTGATCTTCAGTACTATGTGTGGTGTAGAAGTTGTGAGAGGAAGGGTCTGGGGTGGGTAAGACAGGTGAAGTTTAAAAAGGACCTGGCCGCTGTGGACTAAGAAACTTTAATATTCCCTGGAGCTGGTCCTGTTAAAAGCAGTGGGTCGGAGGTTATCTATGTGTAATGTGCGGATGCTCCTAACAAAGTCAACATGTTTCTAAGCTCTGGGGCTTCTTCATCAGGACTATAACTGATCCCTTCTGTACTCATTATGTTACCGTACTAAGTATCGATAAAGTGAAACTAGTGATATGTACAAGTAAGTGAAAAAAATGCAAATAATCATGCACTGTATACAGTACCCATTCAGTATTCTAATAGTTAATCTGAAAAAAGAAAGTACAGTTAATTACATCGTAAAACTGCACCTCCTCTTGCACAAACACGTGTCACCTGTAAGGAAAATGTACCACAATGTGACTATTGTATCCTAGGCCATAATCGTCTATTAAGCATAAGTGCCGTAACCTGTGGAAAAAGGGAAGAACAAGACATCCATATGCTTAACAGACAGCACACACTCTATTCAAGGAAAAAGTCTAGTAACTGCAATAGATATGATGAGAAAATACATACTCAATTGCTTGGGAGACAATGCTCCATGAGCCTCTAAAACGGGAGGGAAGGGTGTCACGACTGAATTCTGCCCAGAAGAGACCAAAGTGGGGGAAAGAAAGTGTAAAGAGAGGGTATTCAGTCTCATAGTCAGCGTATCTGACTCTTCCTTCTCAGTGGTTTCTGGAGTCTAGAAATCAGCGTTAGTGAATGTCGCTACTCAGCGGCTATGCCGTGCTTACAGTTCCGTCAACATTGCCTCGCCTGACTCATCGCCTCCCGCGGCTCCGTGGTGTGTTGAGACCGCGGAGTAGCCCCTCTTTATAGTGCTGGTAAATGGTACTTTATTCTGCTCATTCGCTAGCACCTGGTTCGTTCTGACTGTATAACCCAGAAGTGGTTGCGGGTCTGGGCGGTTTTCTCTCAGCACTAGAACGGTGACATAGGGTTAGGAATTTACCCTGAAGGGAGCCCGAGTTACTTTGTGTTCTCGGCTTGAATTATCCAATTGTGACAAGTAATCGAGTATGTTAAAGAATTGTTGCAGACCGCATATTTAACATCAGAAGTTCTGAATATGGGACTTAAAAAACGCTGAATAGGTGAAAGATTAAAAAATTAAAAGGTTTAACAGGGTTGCTCCGTAGAGGTGCTGGATGCCCTGCCCTACGGTACCACGTTCCTAAAGTTACAATAGGGTGATAAATTGGCTCATGTGGCACGGGGGTGGGTACTTTGTGATATGAGGTCACAATGGCAATTACGATCGCATTGTTGTCAGGTTCCCAGAGTGTGGGACAGTTTGTCAACAAGTGCGTGTGCACTAAAGGCAGTTCCCCGCCAGGGAGAGCAGGATGAGTCAGCGCTAGGCTGAATGGGAGATCTGTATTTGGAGTAGTGGGAGGAGTAGTCCCCTGAATAGGTCTGTGCCTGCATAGGTGAATGCTGGCCCTGCCCCCCTGTGGGGGTGTCTGATGACGAGCCCCCACCTGACAAAGGAGAAGAGGAGCCTTGTCAACAAAGTGCTCCAAAACCCCCCAGAACCAGCTCAGGCTGGTTCCCCCAAGCCCTGTGCCAAGGGCAGACAAAAGAGAAATGGTGTATAAATATTGGGGCTGTGACCCCAGGAAAATGTTGTGCTTTTGTGCTTCCTTGTGCTGTTTGGGGGATTTGCTGGTGGGCCCCAGGAGGAATCGCCATGATGGACTGCCTCCCAGCCGGAGGGCCCGGTGTGCTGGCCTTCCTGGGCCCAGCTGTGCCCCCTGGAACTTTGAGGACCCTAGTGCTTCGTCGTGAAGGGGCGTGTGAGCCTGCAGCGTGAAGCTGCGATGTGCTGTGAGGGAATCCCAGTGTGTGGGATTTAACCTGCGCTGCCTGCCAGAAGAGGGGGAGCCCACCCTGCATTTGGGTGTATGTAAAGGTGGGAGCCTACCCCGCATTGATGCCGCTGTTGGTGGGAGCCCACCCCGCATTTTGGTGTGCTTTTGATGAGCCCAAACGTGGGTTTGTGTTACTTCACTGCCCCAGTCAGGGCCGGAAGTCGGGCTGCTGTGCCTGACTGTGGGTGGAGCCAGAAGTGAGGTGGAAGTACTGCTGTGGGTGAGTGGGGCTCCTGTGCCGGTGAGGACCCTGCGAGTGCAGGAGACCGAAGAGCCTGGGTCGAGGTGGGAGCCTACCCTGCCTTCGTGTGAACCTGCAGAGAAGCCGCCAGTGAGAGGAGCAAGGAAGGCGTGGCCCCCGTGTGCTGGTGGGAGCCCGCATGTGGCCGAGAAAGTCAGATCCTTGTGTGCTCCATTGCTGCCTTCCATGGAGGGAGCTGCCGGAGACGCGGTTCATGCCCTGCCTGCCTGGTTCTCGTGAGGAGGGAGCAGCTGTGCTGCGTGAGTGCGGCCTTCCAAGATGAAGAGAAGAGCCCCGATGAGTGGGGCTGAGATGTGAGCTTGTTGGGGGGTTGGTTGAGGCACATTGTCGGTGCCTTCCCCCTATGGTCAGGAGTCCCAGAAGTGTTGAGCAGTGTTGGTGCCCCTAAGGCACAGTTGTTGCCAGTGCCTTTATTGCTGTTCACAGCTGCACCGCAGTTGCTGGCAGCTGCACAGAGGGGGGTCTATTGTTTTTAGTACCAGAAAGGGTTGTGTTGCACTCCACTCTCCCAGCGCATTTGCGCACCAGCGATTTCACTTCATTGGCAGCCGAGGGGCTACCTGGGAGACCATAGGGGCAATAGTCCTGACTTTCTGGACATACGGCATTTGAGCCCCAGTGAAAGGCCAGTTGGCCTGGGGTCATTTATGTGATGGTGACAGGGCGCAAGGCCCTAAGGTGCTGTGTGTACTTTTGCAGTGTTACTGTGGTGCACGGTTTATGCCTAATGTGATGCCTATTGCATAACGTGTTTATGCTTATGATATGTATGCATAATATGTTTATGCCTAATGCAAATGTCATGCTATGATGTTTAGGCCTAATGAGATTGCATAATGTGTTTATGCTAGTGATAATGCTGAGTACAGTATTTTGCCAGTAGTTACTGGTTGTGATATTTTTACTACTTGTGCTTGTGATGGTTCTGGCAGTGGGCAGATTGGCCCTGTCATGTATATAATCCCCTGTGAATATTGCCTAGTGCCAGTTGGCACAGTTTATATTGTGTGATTATGAGTCTAATGTGTTTTGGATAATACAAAGGCTATTTTTTATATAATCCTTGTGTGGAGTCTCTTTTGTAGTGTGCCTAGTGCGTTTTTGCTGTGTGTGTGTGTGTTGCACAAACGCTTTACACATTTGCCTCTGGGATCAGCCTGACTGCTCGTGCCAAACTACCAAGGGGGTGAGCAGGGGTTATCTTCGGTGTGTAACTCCCTTGCCCTGAATAGATTCGTGATTTCTGCCTGGCCTAGGCGCATGCCCTACCCAACCAGAAATCCCATTGCTAACAAATGGTGTGATCACTACGGGGAAAAACAAAACCAACCAAAAATGTATATGTTCTCGAGAACCTATCCTTGGAGGATGAGTCAATCTCCACTAGACTACCCACCTGACACAGATTGCAATATCCTCTGAAATGAAATGCTCCTGTGTGAAATGTGGTTGTTGGTTGAGTGAGGGGTTACAAAAAACAAAAGGAGGGAGTGGAGAGGTAGCTTTCTGAATGGGCACTAGAGGTGGATTCGCCCTTCCCTGGAATTGTATACTAAACAAAAGGATCCACCTGTAGATTGGGTTCTTTCAGTGGGAATGCTCTCTTTGTCAAAGGTGTATTTCCTACAATGGTAGGAAGCACACAGTGTTTGCTTAAATACCCCTCACACACCAAAAGGTCCCCTGATGTCATGCTTCATCATGGGGGTCTTCCCATCCCGCTGCGGGACGGGGCGTGCTACGATCTGCGACTACACGGGAGCACTGATCTTCAGTACTATGTGTGGTGTAGAAGTTGTGAGAGGAAGGGTCTGGGGTGAGTAAGACAGGTGAAGTTTTAAAAGGACCTGGCTGCTGTGGACTAAAAATGCTTTAATATTCCCTGGAGCTGGTCCTGTTAAAAGCAGTGGGTCGGAGGTTATCTACGTGTAATGTGCGGATGCTCCTAACAAAGTCAACATGTTTTGAAGCTCTGGGGCTTCTTCATCAGGACTATAACTGATCCCTTCTGTACTCACTATGTTACCGTACTAAGTATCGATAAAGTGAAACTAGTGATATGTACAAGTAAGTGAAAAAAATGCAAATAATCATGCACTGTATACAGTAGCCATTTGGTATTCTAACAGTTATTCTGAAAAAAGAAAGCACAGTTAATTACATCGTAAAACTGCGCCTCCTCTTGCGCAAACACGTGTCACCTGTAAGGAAAATGTACCACAATGTGACTATTGTATCCTAGGACATAATCGTCTATTAAGCATAAGTGCCGTAACCTGTGGAAAAAGGGAAGAACAAGACATCCATACGCTTAACAGACAGCACACACTCTATTCAAGGAAAAAGTCTAGTAACTGTAATAGATATGATGAGAAAATACATACTCAATTGTTTGGGAGACAATGCTCCATGACCCTCTAAAACGGGAGTGTAGGGTATCGTGACTGAATTCTGTCCAGAAGAGACCAAAGTGGGGAGAAGAAAGTGTAAAGAGAGGGTATTCAATCTTGTAGTCAGCGTATCTGACTCTTCCTTCTCAGCGGTTTCTGGAGTCTAGAAATCAACGTTGCTGAATGTCGCTACTCCCATCAGGCAGGCAGACACATAGCACACAGAAATGCCAACTTCTAAAAGTGGCATGTCTAAAATAGTGATAATAAATCTGCGCACACCATTGCACAGCATTTATTATTATCATTCCAAATATACCAAACTTGACCACACTGCTCCTCTCATATCATGAATTACCACTGAAACACTAATCAGGGAATCCCCAATGCATTCCTATGAAAGGGCAGCCTCACAGCAGTGAGAAACCAAAATGGCGGTTTGTCACTACCAAGACATGTCACACACTTTTACCTACAATACACAATCTGCCCATAGGGCTAGCTAGGGCCTACCTTAGGGGTGACTGACGTAGTAAAAGGGGGGTCAGAGACATGGCACACACTTTAGGTGCCACGTCAAAGCGGCAGTAACACTGAGCGCACAGGCCCTGCAATGGCAGAGGCCTGAGATAGGTTTGAACGTCTACTTTGGTGGGTGGCGCAATCAGCGCTGCAAGCCCACCAGTAGCATTTAATTTACTAGCACCAGGTATATGAGATACCACTTTACAAGGGACTGACAGGTAAATTAAATATGCCAAACAGGTGTAGACCAATCTTTACCATATTTATCAGAGCACACACACTTTACACTGGACAGCAGTGCTAAAGTGCCCAGAGTCCTAAAACCACCAACACCATGTCAGAACAAAAAGCTAGGAGGAAGGCAAAAAGTTTAGGGATGACCCTGCAAAAAGGGCCAAGTCCAACACCAGTCATCAGTACTTTGTAGGTTTCTCTGTCCTTTTCTATCAAGAGAATGAAATCATGAGAGAGATATCTGTTTCTGCTTTAGGATCAGTACTATGTTGATTTGTGTACCCTACATAGTATGGGATAGGGTCAGTGTTATGAGTGGAACAAATGAACTGTAGACTAGTGTGCAATAAAAGCTCTTTTGCAGAACAGCGCAACAACTTCCTACACAAAAGCAGTCCTCTGCAGCATTTTCCTCTTTCTATGTGGACTGCAGAATCCTCAGGTGGATGTTGTATAACTTCCTGTGCACAGTAAAGAGGTAACATGTCATCAGCCATGATGAATGACAGCCCAAACATCAGATAGCTGCGCTGTTGGCTAAAGCAACATTTGACTGCCAGCTCAAGTAAAGCGGTGATTGAAGAGGACTGACCCATACCCTCTCTACGTAATACTAGTTAATGTGTTAGTACAGCAGCTCTGAAGAGGCGCATAAAGGTGTCTCTACTAGGCCCAAAAACCCCTTCTAATATTTTTACATTTTTAAATTCTTTCCGGTTATGACTTACAATCGCACATGAAACGGAAAGGGTAAATGTTGGAGGGGCTCATCTGGGTATGGCATCCTGTGTCAGAAGTAGTCCATTATTAATTTAGTTTTGAATTTCAAGAATTCGAATAAATCAATGTTTTGATCGCGCATTTTAAAATGTGGAACAATGACCGCACGATTTATTAATGTATATATTTTTTAAACTGTGTGGCAATAAATGCTTATGCCTGCAGTGTTGGATGCAGGCTTGTGAAGGAAGTTCTAACGATTCGACTAATATTGCTCCTCTGAAATTAGCATCACTGCAGAAGCGATCTACAGTTAATTAGTTAAACGGTTAATCAGATGACTGAGGCACCATTAATCAGAGTTCAGAAGGTAACGTGTCAGTCAGCGCTACTAGTGAGATCACTGCAGACAGCTGAGTGCATTACCTTGCTAGCTCGAGTGTTTTATTGTTTTTTTTTTTTACTAGAAACCGTTCTGCTTTTTATGAGATAAAAATGTCATAAATCAAAATGACAATAATTCTAAACAACACTGGTGGTGTGGACTGCATACCTTCTAATCAGCTAATAGAGGAAAAGTCAGAAAAAGAAAGCCCGGGTGGACTTTGTCTTTACAATATTATCACGCCAGAGCAGTTAACAGCTCTGGGATTTAATGTCAGATAATAAGGTATACAGTTATAGCAAGCCCATTCTGCATACAGAAATATTGTGATTTTAAAGACTTTTCACAAGTCACAGGCAAAAAAAAAAAAAACAGGAGAGTGTGAGGTGGCTAGGTAGGTGCCAAAAGAGGCCGGAATAGCGGCTGGGGACATGGCCCGTTTTGCGCTCTATCTACGGATGTGACCAGGGCAGACTAAGGCTGTGGCCCCTGTGAACTAATTACCAGATTTGGTAATCCTATAGGTTGTAAACACAATCCGCCCTATTACGAAGTGGTGTTCGACTATACATTTGCTTCCTTTTCTTTGCTTGATCATTACCTTAATTTAGGTGTCCGAATTAAGAATGAGAGAGGCCACTTTTCCAAAGTGCCTACTCTCATCAGCGCAAGTATCTAGGTATAGTGGGTGATTTGTCTGGCAGGAGTAAAGGGTGCACCTGGGCGCTACAATAGAGTATTCGTTGGAAGAACAATAAAGGTGAGAAAGAAGCAGTGGGCTTGTCATGTAGTGGGAAGGCTCCTGGGTTTGCACTGTTATCTAGAACTGATACTTTTCCCTCTTTATAAACACAAGGGGGCAGATTCATGACGACTGGCGCATCCCTGCATATCAGCAGGGATGCGCCAGTTATTTTGCGCCACAGCTGCGCCACCATGGATGCGCCGCATTTATAATGCGGCGCACCATGGGGCAAAAACGGCACAGATGCGTGACGCATCTGTGCCGAAAAGTGGCGCATTGCTGGAGTTGCGTCGCAAGCGCGACGCAGCTCCAGCAATGATCTGGGGGGCCCTATCTGTACAATGCTGCATCAATCCTTACGCCTGCTTCAGGCAGGCGCAGGGTTTTGACGCAGCATGGGCCTAAAAGTGACTGAGTGAAATCTTGTAGATTTCACTCAGCCACTTTTAGGAGGCGTTCCTGCGCCGGAACGCCCCCACCTGCCCTGGAACGCCTACATGTGGCGCAGGGCTTTACAACGTGACGCATCTGGGAGATGCGTCACGTTTGTAAATGCCCCGCACCATGGCGCAGGATTTGCGCCGCTGCTGCGTCACAAAAGTGACGCAACGGCGGCGCAAAAGTGCCGCAAGTGCAACATAAATCTGCCCCATGGAATCTGCAATCAGGTCATCAATAACACCTCACTTGTTTACTCCTCAAATGAGAGTAAATAAAGAAGCAAGATCCAGAGAACCGAGAAAGGTCCATAGACAAGCCAATACTCCAGGTGTTCTTTTGGGAATTAGACAAACACGAATGGAATTTGGGCAGCCAAGCCAGAGTATGCCGGAAGGCAATGGTGTACTATATTTGAGATTTGTAAAGCTGGAACTTAGAAGAAGTTTTTGGCTTTCTTTAATATCTTGAATTGTAGCACTGGTGGTCAGGGACATCTTAAGGATTTTGGGGGCCCTGGGCCAAACATATTTTGGGGGCCCCTTTTCAGAACAGCTTTGAATTTATGATCCAATTTGAGTCCCTGTTTCCCACGCAGTTTTCACTTGCTCAGCTGCGTTAGTGATCCAGTTTGCATCATAGGCATTAGCCTATATAGTCCCGCTGCAAACGGACGCACACAGCTGACAGTGGTAGGATTTAGTGTATCCTGCCCTGCTACTAGGTTTTTGATACTTTTTAAATTCTATATGTGTGGCTGAATTACTCTGTGCTTTTTAACAATTTCTCTTACCTACGCGCACTTACACTTTACTTGATTCTGCTTGCCTACACCTCCTTAGCTGCTCCGATTCGCATCTTGCTTTTCCTCCAGTCCTGGTCCACCACGGATTATACACAGATTGTGCGGAGGGCTGGGGCTACTATCGGGCTCCTCACTTCCGCCCACGCAGTTTCCGCTTCCTCAGCTGCGTTAGTGATCCAGTTTGCATCACAGGCATTAGCCTATATATTCCCGATTCAAACAGACAAGCCCGTCTGCGCCCGTCAGCTTCGCAGAGGCGTCCGGCGCCAGCCATGCTGCCCAGTTTCCCTCCGGTGAGTTTCTTCCACTAAATTACAATAGGGAAAACTGCTTAGCCTTAGGCAGCTACCATTATGTCAGTGTACAGCGGCTGATATGAGCTTGGAGGTAGACTTTCGATGCAATAAGTGCAACTGGTCTCTCCTCGAGCCCAGGAAACTCGCACCCAATATCCTCCCACGCGACAATAAGTGTAAAAACAGTAAGAAAACAGAGGACTTAAAGGCCACCCTTTTAAATTGTTGCTCTATGCAAAAGCATGAACCACACATTTATGACCTACTTTTAGACGAACAGCCTGATCTTTTATTTCTCACTGAGACCTGCCTGTCTGAAGCCTCCAACCCTACTGTCACCTCGGCCGTTCCTACGGGTTATAAAATCCTTTGGAGGGACAGACTGAGTGGGAAGGGGGGCGATGTCACCATAATTTACAATAAAAAACTAGACTGCTCTCCCATCCCAATGGAAAACATCGAGGATGCAGAGTCCTTAGGCTTCCGCTGTACCTTATCCCCCCCATTCATAGCATAGCTGGTTTTCTTACTTGGGGTGCATCTATCATAGCTCATATTCATAAGTAGGGCAATAAATCAGACCCCAAAAATTACAGACCAATTTCATTGTTAGACTCGTCTGTCAAAGTGATGAGCAAGGTATTACTGAAAAGATTAGAAGAATGGGCTTGGGACTGTTCAATTCTCTCACCTGTGCGGTTTGGTTTCCGGAAAGCCCTAGGGTCTATCGAGCAATGCGTGAATCTTGACCTGCTTATAGGCAAGTATACTCATGCCAAAGGTGGAAGATTATAACTTTGTTTTCGCTGACTTGAGCAGCGCTTTTGATCTAGTAGATCACCTCACTCTTTGGACTACCTTGCTTGGTATGGGTGCCCCTAGACCACATGTCTTCAGACACGCACACACAATAAATGAAAAAACAAAGCAAATGAAACAAATGTTTTGAAAATATACTGTCTTACGTTATAAACCTCAGTTAGCTAAAGCAATAACTGCAGATTTCTGTCTTACCAGAGAGTCGCCGATTTGAATCCTGGTTTTTACAGTGGGAAATAGTAACTAGTGTATTTATGAGCTACAACTTCCATGCCTGTGGTAAAAAGCACTCTGACTCCAACAGTTAGAGCATATATTAGCTCCTCAGCAGCTTTTGTGTGTCTTGCTTACCCAGTTGCATAGGGTCCAGCGTCATGAGGCCAATTACAGCCAGGCTCACTGGAATTATGCGGCAGGGTAGGACCAAATTATGTGGCAGGGTTGACTAAATTATGTGGCAAGAAAAGGAAAATTATGTGATGTTATACAGCACATTTTGTTATACATTTATTTTGTTATTTTGTCATTTTTACATTTGGTAAAAACTATCTGGGCATAGGTTTCACCTCATTAATACCGGTTTAATACCCAAATATAGCAAAAAGTATACTAGTCAAGCTTTGAAAAGGATCTTTCATATAGAGATGAGACCACCTTTGCTGCAAAAAGGTGGGGGCAACACGCTGGAGCTCTTTTTTTCTGAAAGGGAGGAGTTGTAGCCTAATGGCGAGAGCTACCTACTTTGGAACATAGTTCAGGTCCTCATGTCAGCGCAACTCAAATCACTTAATCGTCCAATGCCTAAAATAAAAAAAATATGATGAATGAATATGAAATAGTGTTTGTGTAATGTATATGGTGCTTTTGTAAAGTTTTCCAATGCCCTTGGGCCAGGTCCTCCCTCCAAAAACCAAAAAAGGGATGGATAACCTGATTCAAGATTGGAGTGATAGCCATGGTCGGTAAGTTGTGAAAGAGGCAGAGAAGGGTAGACTTCTACTTAGGGCCTCAGCTATCATTAGTGCAGTAAGTGCAGTAGCATTGGAGCCCAGGAGTGTGAGGGGCTCACAATAACCAAATTATGGAGAGAACAGTTTTTAGTCAATTTCTGTTATTGTTTGATGATTTTCCCTATTATATGTTTCACATTTATTGTGGATTATGAGCCACAAAAAAAAGTATCCATGATATGATCTCAAAAGCTCTGCCTCTGCGCTCAGCCCTGCATCTCCTGTTTTCCGATCCTTGCCATAAAGTTTTGCAGGGTGGCCCGACTCATTTTGCTTTGGGGGGGCTCTGAGCAAAAAAGTTTGAAGACCACTGCTCTAGACCAATTGGGAGTTTCCTGGCCAGACTGTATGAGAATTTGGTAAGCAATTATGGTTCTCAATTGGAGAACTGTGGGCCATCGCGTGCAGACATCCGTACTTTGAGAAGCAGAATGCACGAGTCGTGTAACAACTATGAAACTCTAACAGATATAAGTGGAGGAAGAAAAAAAATCGATTGAGGAATACAAATTGATGAAAGAAAACGTAGAAGGTCTTCTATGGTCTTGCCTATCAACAACATTTGGAAAAAGCTTGGCTTCCTCGCGCATTGGGCCCCAGGACTAATACATATTGAAACTACGCATTTGCTAAGGAACTTGCCTTGGAAATATAGGCAGATCTTGCCGAGAATAAGGGAGGATTCTTTCGCTTATAATGAGACTATATGAATAGCTGCCATTTGTCAATTTTCCATGAATCCATAAATCCTTTGACCCTGTCCCCTGGTTGCTGTGATATTGATGTGGGTATCTGGAAAGGTCCTGATGAAGGTGGTCTAACTACTCTTCATATACCGCCGAAACGCGTCGACCTTATGTTGAGCCTTGTGCTCTGAACATAAAAATCTATTTGGTTGTGGAGGTTTTCTGCGTCACACATAACCTCTACCTTGCTCAGATGCTGGTTGTAGGAAGTTTGTGGGAGTATGTATGTGTTCGAATGGCTGTGATATGGATGTATTTATTGAAGTTAGTCCAGGGGTTGTTTTTCTATTAAATGGATTTGTGCATGTGAAATTTTATGTAATTATTGTGATGATTTTGTTTTTTGTATGAATTTTCATAATCAGTTTTTTCTATTTGAATGAAAGAAAGATATACATAAAAAGAAAAAGAAACGTGAAATGTTATAAAATATATAAAGCAATGAAATAATAAAAGTAATGAAAATTTAAATGTCAAGTGACACTGTTGTGATTATATGCATGAGATAGCTCAAGAGAGAGCAAGTCCTTGATGTACGGAATAGATAGGCTATGAGGGAGCATATTTAGTGGTCTTTGGTTCTTTCCCCTCTAGCCTTTAGAGGGGGTCCCCTATAGTGCAACGGTTCTCTGGGAGAATGCACTAATAATTTTGCAGTTAAACGTGGCATTCGACAAGGTTGTGTTTTAGCCCCTATTTCATTTTCTTTATTTATTAATGGGGTGGATCAGACTTTGCAAACTGTCCATGCTGATGTCCCACAAGTGGATGGACGCCCCATTCTGGTACTACAGTACGCAGATGACGCGGTCCTGCCGGCCAGGACCCCTCTGGGGTTGCAACGTCTAATGAATGCTTTTGGGGATTTTATTGGTGCACGGAAACTGGTCATTAACAAAAGTAAAACTTACACAATGGCATGTCGGTCCAAGGTTAAAAAATGTAGATCATTCCTTTTGGATAAATTACCAGTGGCTTCTGTTGATTCATTTTGTTACTTGGGCAGTACCTTCTCTGGTAATGGCTCCTGGACTCGTGAACTCATTAATGTTAAGAGTAAAATGGACAAAAGTACACATGGCATTTTTGAGATTTTCTGCCAAGCTGGGCTCCAGACCAGTTAAGGAGATGACTGAAATGTATAAGGCAAGGGTTTTATCCATTGCAACATATGGGGCTGGTGTATGGGGTTATTTTAATAGTAAAGTTTTGCAGACTAAGGAAAATGGTTTCCTAAAACTCTTACTTTGTCTGCCTACCTCGGCTTCATCTGAGATTATTCACAGAGAAGTTGGACTACAGTACCTCACAGATGTAGTCGCATCACACCCCCTATTGCTTTGGCATTTTCTATGGTCCAAAGACAAAACCAGCTTTACCAAAGCAATTATCCAAGACAGTCTTAAATTGGACAACGCAATCATGATCCCTTGGCTAACCTATATCAATTCTGTGTATAGCAAAATGTTTAATATGTCAATCCAGAATAGCCCCCTTCAAGTTTTATCACTTAGTAAATTGTCCATCAGAGAAACTTATATATGAAGATTAGGAGGGAAACCCGACTAGTTAGTGAGAATAAGAAACCATCAGTTATGTTTTATCTAACGCTTAACCAAGTAGAGGGCTGCCAGGATTAGCTGACCTATATACACAATCCCATGCATCGTTTTGTCCTAGTTAGACTAAGATTGGACAAAGTAAACAGAGCACAGTGAACTTTATGTTGTTTTGCTAATTTTATACTGGGTTCAGAATGTACTACCTTAAACCACTTTTGCTCGCATTTGGTGGTGGATCACATCTTGCTGCGGCAAAATTTTTGTCCGACCTCAGCGATGCTAGGGTCTATTTTAACATGGCGCTTTTTATTATAAATGCACCTAATATACGTAAAAGCATAATTATTCCCATGGAGCGCTGAATTCTTGATGATTTGATGTAATTGTACTATCTTTATATGACATTTTATGAGTTTTTATGTTATGAACTACTCGCGATGTACTGTATTTTCTGTATACCTTTATGTTGTTTCTACACACCGAATAAAGTTTAATGAAATGAAATGACCCTCAAACAATTTCCTTATTGGAGATGCTGCAGGCCTGCAACATGTTTCCATCTATTTCTTCGCCCACCCATGAGAAAGGGCCATACCCTAGACCAAATCTTTCACAACTTTGACATATCAGTAAGCCTACCTCTTACCATTACCTGGTCTGACCACCTCTTATTAAAATTCGTTGTTTCCAACTCTGCCACAGCCCCTTGGGCTAACGCAGGGCAGAGGGTCCCTAATTACAGGACGTTCCATAAAATATCCATCCCGATGTTAGCAGACTCCCTCGGTCGTTCCTCACCAGAGCTGTCTAGCTGCCCCGACTCGGACGCCCTCTTAATAGATTCATGGCTCCGAACCAACATTGGTGCAGCGGTACCGGTATTTTCCCGCTCCTCAAAGAGGTTGGTCCACCAGCTCCATGGTTTAACGATTCCCTCAGATCTAGCAAAAGAAATTGTAGAAAAATGGAACAGAAATGCCGTAAATCCTATCTACCTGAGGCCAGGAAGGTGTATAAAGACACCTTAAAAGCTCATTACATTGTTGTGAAGGCAGCCAAGAAAAACTTCTTTAAAACCAAGATAGAAAATGCCCAAAATAAGAGTAAGGAAATCTTTAGCATAGTTAAATCCTTTACCGCACCAAAAGCCGACACAAAGGAAGGGCCATGCACGGAAGTATGGTCTAAGCAAATAGCTCAATTTTTCCACAAAAAGATCTCCATGATCCAACAAGCCTTCACTAACATCTCAGAGGAAGAACTGACCTTCTACTTCTTGGATCCTCCATCTTACTAGCTTTCCCTGAGTTTCAGCTTGAAGAGTCACTGACCCTTCTCCAAAGCATTAACTCTGACTCTCCTACCGACCTATGTCCAGTGAATATCCTGAACCTATTAGCTCCCACCATAAACCCCATGGTAAACCAGCTCTTTAATGCTTCCCTCTCCTCAGGCAACATGCCAAATTTATGGAAGAATGCTAAGATTCTCCCACTGATAAAAAAAGCTACCGCCTAACCGACGGACCCTGCCAACTACAGGCCAATCTCCCTTCTTCCGACCCTCTCCAAAGTATTAGAGAAGCATGTAAACAAGGCCCTCCAAAAACACATTGAAGATGGGAAGCTCCTTCCTGAGTCCCAATCCGGTTTTAGGGCAAACTACAGTACGGAGTCCGCTCTGATGGAAGTGACTGAATTTGTCAAAGGTAAGCTGGACCAGGGGAACAAGGCTGTTCTGATACTGCTCGATCTGTCGCCAGCCTTCGATACAGTCCCACATGAGAAGCTCCTGGAGAGACTTGCTAACATCGGCCTGGGGAGGACCGCCTTAACATGGATGTCATCCTTTTTGGCAAACCGATCTCAGGACATCTGGCTCCCCCTTTCCCAGCCCCGGTTCCGGCCATGAATGTAGTTGTCCCTCAGGGCTCCATTCTCAGTCCTACCCTTTTTAATATATATCTATCCCCCTTGCATTTCTGGTAGAGGAAGAGGGTTCCATAATTGTTTCCTATGCTGATTTTTACATGTGAAAAAGGAACTGACATTGATAGGGCAATGATTAGGTCTTGCCTCACAAAGGTTTTTAACTGGCTTAAGATCAATCAGCTGAAGTGCAATCCTGACAAAACTGAAGTTGTTTTCTTTGGTAATATTATATTAACTCCCTCCTCACGGACCACCTGAATTCCAATAACAGGCTTGACCCTTCCCAAAATGGCTTTCGCCCTGGCCACAGCACAGTCGGTGCTCTTGGCGGTGACAGAACATCTTTGGACAGCTGTGGATGCTGGGCAAACATCGGCACTGATCCTTCGGGATCTCAGTGCCACGTTTGATTCGGTGTCCCACGCCATTCTGTTGCGATGCCTGGAGAAGGCTGGAATTGTTGGTTCAGCCCTGAAGTGGCTGGCCTCATTCCTTGCTGATAGGATGTTTCAGGTGATAGCTCCCCCGTATACCTCTGGCATCTTTCCCATCAAGCAAGGGGTGCCACAGGGCTCTTCCTTGAGCCCTCTGCTTTTCAATCTATATGTACAACCTCTGGCCGCAGTAGCCAAGAGCAGAGGGCTGACCATGGTCTCCTATGCCGACGACACATAGTTGGTGGTGGCTCTCTCGAGCGACTCAAAGCAGGATGCTTTTAAATTTCAAGGTGATCTTGGGGTAGTCGCCGAGTGGATGACCGCCAACTGCCTCCAACTTAATGCCAACAAGTCGGAGGTGTTGTTGATAGGAAAGGACCATGGTCTATGCAATGAGCTCTGGTGGCCCAAGAGCCTAGACACTGCCCCTCCCCACCAGGCAAATTATAATCCAGACCTTGATTATGTCAAGACTTGATTACGCTAGCTCACTGTATCTGGGAGCAAACAAGACAGAAATACATAGGCTACAGAGAGTTAAGAATGTGGCCGCAAGATCTCTCCTCGGTCTGCACAGAGCCTGCTCAGTGACAAACGCTATTCGCTGTCTCCACTGGCTGCCTGTGGCTAGGCGGATTGAGTTCAAGGCTCTCTGTATAGCCTTTAAAGTTCTGAAATTTGCCTCTTCCAATATTTTGACCGACTTGCTTCTACCTTATGTTCCCTCCTGACAGCTATGCTCCACGGGACAACACCTGGGGGTGGTCCCCCGGGTTAGGAGGGTTCGTGCCGGAGGTAGTCCTTTTCCGGAACAGAGCGGCCATCCTTTGGAACATGCTGCCGGCCCGCATGTGGGGGCTCCATAATTTCCTCGAATTTAGGAGAGCCATCAAAACCTCTCTTTCCCACTTCGTAGGCCTCCTTGGGCCCTCCCTGATCTTGGTCACCTCATTGCTGTCAGTGCCGGGACGACTCTGTGCTGGGGCAGCGGTCACGCTTTATAAACCCACTAACATAACATAAAATAATCCAGAAACGCCTGACTGGAGCTCTTGGTGGCCAAAAGATCTGCCTGCACCACATTATACCTGCGCCAGGTACAATGTATGCAGGGTGGATTTTCCCCCGCAAAAAGCCTCATAGAAGTGGCACATTGAAATCTTTGAGAACTCAGTGCACCACTTCTAGGACGTCATTGCGTCAATATCTTACACCTGCCTCACAGCAGGCGTAAGACTGATGCAGGCCCTTTCACATGGGGCTTGCCACATGTGAAAGGACACATTGCTGGACTTGCGTCTATTTTCAGACACACCCCAGCAATGCATCACTTTTGCGCCTAGAGATATGTCAGAAATACTGATGTATCTGTAACTCCTTGCGACATGATGCATCATACAGTAAATATGACGCATCCATCATGTCGCAAGGAGGGCGCACTAAGAAGTGACGCATCCTGTTTTCACACAGCGATGCATCACTTCTCATAAATAAGGCCCTAAATGTGTTTACATCCAATATTCAGGGATAGTTATGTGTGTTTTCAATATTGTAACACAGCAGCAGCTCACCAATATTACTGCAAATAATCTCTGTGACGCCCTCCCATTTCTTATATGTTAGGCCTTGTTTTGATCTAAAATAAACTTTTTTTATGTATATTTCATGAAACAAACAACATTTCTCTGAAAAATGGCTGCACTAGACTCACACATCAGGTACATAAAAAATATATTAAAGGAAAACAGTATTTAAAATAATCTGTTTAAGAAATATTCAAGGTCATTAGGGCAAAACTCTGGAGAATGGAGCTGACTCTGTCAGGGGGCCCCTTGAAAGGCTGGGGCCCTGGGCCAGAGCCCACTTTGCCCCTGCATTAAAACGTCTCTGCTGGTGGTATCGCCCACGCTGTAATGTAAACCCTGACGCCTGGTCCATAGACATAGAAATACATTTTATGTTAATGTTTCAGAAAGATGTTCTTTCAAGACCAACATAAAAAAGAAATCACTATGTGCTCACCTTCCCGATTTCAAGGCTGATTATGGAGGCGAGGATAAGGCCTTACTGAGTAAATGGGACATTCTTTCAACCATCCTATGAGCCATTCAATCCTGCACCGGCACTGGGGTCAGAATTAGGTTGAACTCTGAGGAATCCATGATGAATCAAGGTCGGGAGCAAGGATGTGTCTTCGCTCTTCTGCTGTTCAGCCTCTTGTACCCCAGCACTCCTAAGATAGGGTCCTCTTTCACAGGAGATGCACAGATCAGCTTAATACAGCTTGAGCTAAATATTTTTTAAAAATAAGATAATAATTTTGCTGTTAGAAAATGATTCTGCAATAATAAAGTGGCAGACTGCAACGTCTACAATCCACTGGAATTATTGAATTGGATTTGAAGGGCAATTTGGAACAATATCACTTCGCGAATGATATTGCCAAAATGAAGGTTTGCTATCACTCATAGGCCCCCATCTTTGCTTATGCAGTCGTTTTCTTTGGTCCCATTTAGAAGCAAGGGATAGTTCCCAGGCAAGGACTTATCTGCTACAGGCCTTGGGTACTCTTGGCTGAATCAGCGCTTGGGACTTAACCCCCAGCCATCTGGAGTTTAAAAAGTTGATTAAATCAAGTACACAGGTCATGTCATTGTTTGAGGTCAAGGATTGTCCATCTCAATGCAAACACGACTGGATGACGCTCTACAGTTACACCGGGCTGAAACCCCAGAGCTACCTAAGTGATGCCCAAGATACAGTTCCTGAAACATAGGCTGGGGTACTACCATTCTCAAGGCAATATCCCGTATGGATTAGACTGGAAGTACAAGATAACTGCTGACTATGTAACCAGGGTCAGGAAGATATCATTCACATCATCTGCCCGTTAACCACCTTGATAGAGGACCGGCGTGGGCTCCTAGGAGGAACATGGACCTACAGAGGCATAAAGACCTGCAGGGTGGCGGTGATGGCCTGCTTTGAACCATCGAACTTTGGGTTGAACGGTGCAATGGTGCAATTCCTCTAGAGAATTAGGAAAAAGATTGAGGATTGGGACATAGTTGCTGTAGGGGAGGGAGGTAACTAGCCATAACATAGATAAAAATGAGTTGAGAAAATCTTAAAGCATGACATTTTCATTTGTTCTCCCAACCCGCACCTCCCAAGTCCAGGGGGCCCAGTGACCAATTAGGCTGATGACATAATCCTTAGTGTGACAAATGCAAAAAGAACAATTGATTGACATAATGCAGAACAATGTCATACATTCACCCCAGTACAGAGATCTGACCTAAACCCATCGTTTTTTTGCTCCCCATGCCATTCCAGTTTGAAACCAGCCATATGCAAATCAGTCTTGAACCTGATCCCTATGGGAACAGTTAAGCACGAACTGCCAGGCCAGGTCCTCCCCGGCTTGGAAACAAGTATTTTGGGACCGGTTTCTGGGTTTCACCCACTCATCAGCCAGGCTAGCTTGACTCCAACGGCATGCAGAGCACAGGACCTACCTCGTCTTAGTGCCACTGCTTGCTTAACAAGATGGCTGTACCTTATACTGCTTTGTGAAAGGGGCGAGGCCTCCGGTCACTTGCCGGTCCGTCTTTTAAAAAAAAATATTTTTTATATATTAGGGAAGGGGGACTGTGCGGCCCAGGTGACCCCATCCCCTGAGGACCGGTCTTTTTATTTTATTGATTTATTTTCCCGGGCCGATTTTGGCCCTGGGGACCCCATCCCATTCTGGGAGCCCTGGTCCTTCCCAGGGCATCCACTCACAACTGTTGGGGATCACGGTGGGAGCCTCAAAGCCCATGCAGTCCCTGCCAGCTTGCCACCTTCTGCTGAAGCCAGCATTGCTTTCAAACATCGGAAGCTGGAGAGTGTCTGAGTGGGTTTGCAAGTGCCTCCATGAGGGTGTGAGTGAGTGCATGAGTGTCTGAGTGGGTCTTTGAGTGAGTGCATGAGTCTCTGAGAAGGTCAGGGAGTGGGTGTGTGAGTCTAAGAGTGGGTCTGTGAGTCAGTGCATGAGTCTCTGAGTAGATTTGTGATTGGCTGTGAGAGGGCATTAGGGTTTCCGTAAGTGGGTGCATAAGTGTCTGAGTGGGTCTGTGAGTAGGTGGACCAGTCTGAGTGGGTGTGTGAGTTGGTCCATGAGTGCCTGAATTGATCTGTGAGTAGCTGTGAGAGTGTCTGAGTGGTTCTGTGAGTGGGTGAATGAGTGACTCAGTGGGTTTGTGAGTGGGTGTAAGAGTGTCTGAGTGCATCTGTGAGCAGGTGCATGAGTGTCTAAGTGGGTCTATGAGTTCATGTGAGAGTGTCTGAGTAGGTCTACGAGTGGGTGGAGATGTGGGTCTGTGAGTGGGTGTGTGAGTATCTGAATGGGTCTTGAGTGGGTATATTAATGTCTGAGTGGGTCTGTCAGTGGGTGTGCCGATGTCTAAGTGTCTGTGTGGGTATGCCAGTAGCTGTGTCAGTGACTGGTCCACAGCAGACCTGCATCTGCCCCTATATCCAAAATGTCCACTGTTTTGCACAAAATATCTACCTCAGTGGAGTACTTTCTACTGGTTAATTACTAAGTGCTACATCCTTGGGAAAATGTCCAGTACATATTCTACACAGCTGCATAATGGAGCATGAGGAAATGTCACCAGTGATCTTGTGTGCGTTTTGGCAATGTGACTGTTCCTCGTGTGTGTCATTTGTGATAGAATGAATCTTCCTACAGAGAAGACGATGGGAGTACAAAGAGGTAAATCCCCACAATACAAGGGTCCTTCCTCTTAACTATATGATGTAAGTGCTACTTTGTTTGGTGGAGATGTCCTCATATTCCTCAACATCAAAAGCGCATCACCAAAATCGGCAGAAAAAGCCCTGGGGGCCTTTTGGAGAGCTGCCCATCATTCTGGCAAAAGGCGGGAAGACAATTGCATACTACTAAAGGTGGACGGGGTGGGGTCAAACGTGTGTCGCTTGAGGTGATTTTTCACATTTATAACTCATAGTCATTTAATGGGAGAACCACGGACTCTGCTCTCACAAGGTAAGGACAAGAAACAACTCACTCACCACAGTCACTACATATTGTGCTCCAATAGATCAATGATGCATTTTCCTCCACAACGCTTTTCAGATCATTTTTCAATGTGGAATTGCCAAGAAAACACACTTGCTTTGCTATTGTCAAGCCCAGGAGGTCAGGATCATTTGTCCTATATTATTATTATTATTATTATTTAAACTTATAACGCGCATCAGCTACCCGCAGTGGGTTTCCTGGCGCAAGGGATAGACTCAAGGAGAAAACAAACCTCTCAGACAGCACCGTGAATCAACTAAGGCGGCATGAAGATCATTGGAAAAGTAAAGCTTTCAGTTTTTTTCTAAAAATGAGAAAATTGGTTTCCGTTTTCAGAGTGGTGGGTAGCGCATTCCAATATTTAGGACCTAGATGGTAAAAGGCCCGTCCCCCCCATCCTTACAAGCTTGAATCGAGGGACAACAAAGTCGCAATTGGCAGAGGATCTAAGTGTGCGACTAGGCTTGTAGGGTTGGACCAGACTTTGCAAGTATTTTGGGGCCGAGCCCTGCTTGATTTTAAAAAGATAGCATATTGCTTTGAAATTGATGCGGCTGGGGATCCTGAGCCAATGTAGATCACGCAGAGCCTGTGTAGCCGATGATCTCCTCGGGATATTGCAGAGAAGTCGGGCTGCCGAGTTCTGAACAACCTGGAGTTTGTTTACGGTGGCCACATCGGCGCCGAGATAGAGGACATTTCCGTAGTCCAGGCGAGATGTTACTAACGCCTGGACAACGGTTCTCCTGGTGGCAAGAGGCATCATCCAAAGAATTTTCTGGAGCCATCGCAGAATGGCAAAGCATATGGCGGCCGCATTTGTGGCCTGCTGTCTCATGGAGAGTTTGTCGTCTATAAGAAAACAGAGGTTGCGGACCACAGAAGATGGCTGAGGAAGGGGTCCCATCTCACTAGGCCAATGTTGAGGGCCCCATAGATCTTTATGCTTCCCTAAGATAAGAATTTCAGTTTTGTCAACGTTTAGTTTGAGGAGATGCCTTTGCATCCACTCAGCTATACGTGACAATCCAATTTCAGAGCCGATATATCGTTGCTCTTGCTGCTGGAAAGGGAGAAAACAACTTGGGTGTCATCGGCGTATGAAAAAATAGTCAGCCCCGCGTCCTCCGCAATGGAGGCCAGGGGTCTCACATAGATGTTAAACAACAAAGGGCTGAGTATGGACCCCTGAGGAACGCCATATGCCGATGGACATGTGGAAGATGTGGCTTTCGCGGAAAAGACTTGGAAAGTGCGCTCACTTAAAAAGGAGGCAATCCAGGCCAAAGCCGGACCGTCCACTCCCAGGGATCGAAGAGAGTTCAAAAGAATGGAATCGGACATAAATGTTGATATGTAAGTAATTTCTGTAAAAGATTAAGAAGGTCATCCTGCCATCTCCCCCTGCGGCAGTTCTCCTGTCCAGCTTGCCTGCAGTCCACTTCCCTCGGCTGCCTGTCCACCTGCTGCCCTCTGGTTGTGCCTCCTCTGCTCATTTCTTGCTCTATTTTACCTTTTCTGCTTGTTTTTCTGCCCTCTGTTTTGCCTTTCCTGCTCGTTTTTCTGCCCTCCATTTTGCCTTTTCTGCGCACTTTTCTGCCCTCCGTTTTGCCTTCACTACTTGGTGTTCTGTCCTCTGTTTTGCCTTTTCTACCCTCCATTTTACCTTTCCTGATTGTTTTTCTGTCCTCTGTTTTGCCTTTTCTATAGGGGTGGGCGGAATTTGCGAAATTCACTTTCGCAAATTATCGCGAAAATGTTAAAAATCTCCGCAAACACGCGGAAATATCGCGAAGATGCGGATGTTTTTTTCCCGCCCGTTCGCGGTATTTTCTGCGTGGTCGCGGCTCGCCAACTTACTCATGCGTTGCTCGCGGGCACGACCATCTTGTTTCCACTTGTCTCGCGGTGCATGATGACGAGAAGAAAGACGTGATCGCGCAACGAATTACGTTACTGCGGGCGTGAACTGTCGCGAGACAGCGCAAATGGCTACCAACAATCCAACATCTCGTGGAGAACGCGATCGGATAAACTTGTCGGCGAACGCGGGGATTCAGGTAAGGCGATCGCGCGCACGCGAGAATGTATTATTTTACAGCGCCAGCAAGCAAAAAATTTCCGGTAAAATGCGGATTGCGGAAATTTTGACATTTTCGCGCTCTCCGCGGAACGCGAAAATGTCAAATTATCACAATTTCCGCGAGCGGAACGGAATTTTAGCCCAGGCCTACTTTTCTACTAATTTTTCATCTCTCTATTTAGCTGTTTTCTGCAAGTTTTTCTGCCCTATATTTTGCCTTTCCTCTGTTTTGCGTTTTCTGCTCATTTTTTTGCCCTTGGTTTTGCCTTTTCTGCTAGTTTTCCTGCCCTCTGCTGCTCTCTTTTGACCTTTCTGCTCATTTTTCTGCCCTCTGTTTCCCTATTCTTCAATGGGGTGGTGGGCCATGCAACCCCACTCCCTGGCCAATTTTGGCCCCGGGAACCCCATCTCCCGGGGTGTGGCCAAGATTCAATGGGGAGGGGGTGCGTTTGCCCCCTCCCCAGGCCGATTTCAGCCTGTGGACCCCATCACCTGGGGCTCGGCCACATCTACATGGGTGCCCTTGCCCCAACCAGAGCACACTGTGTTTTGATGGGGACCACGGGGAGCCTTAATGCCCCAGCGGTCCCAGCGGGCTGCCCCCCTCCTGCAGGAGCTAGCATTGCTCCCATGTGCAGGGAGATGCTAAATATGCAGTTCGCTGATTCAACAAATGAAAACTCCACTCCCTGCAAGCGGGCGAAGGTTGACAGCTCCTGCTTGCTGGGAGAGGAGTTACTGTTTGGTGGTGGTCCCTGCGGCATATTAAAGGGGTGGATACACATGGCATGACACACCCCCTGGAACATCAACGCTAGGCTGCAGGAGGAAGACCATTAAAATGTCGATGCCACGGACGCGCAGCAGACTTCTGTAAGTTCTGCTGGTGCCGCTATTTTTAAAATGCTTTTTAACTCACTGTGTATGATTTAACCCACATTCCTGTTGATATTGTGGTAGTGTGACTGGGCATTAGGCATTCTCTGCTTTCTTGCTCCTGTGCTCCGATCCCGGTCCACCACAGCTGATGCTGATTGAGTGGAGGGGAAACACACACAGCATAACACAGCCCCTGGCACGTCAAATGCTAGGCGGAAGACCATTTAAATGCCGATGCCATGGATGCGCAGCTGACTTCTGTAAGTTCTGCTGGCGCCGCTGCTGGTTATTTTTAAACTGCTTTTTAACTCACTGTGTATGATTTTACCCGCATTCCTGTTGATATTGTGGTAGTGTGACTGGGCATTAGGCATTCTCTGCTTTCGCGCTCGTTTGCTCCGACCCCGGTCCACCGCAGCTGATGCTGATTGAGTGGGGGCGGACACACACGGCACAACACACCCCCTGTGGCGGCAGGCGGAAGACCATTTAAATGCCGATGCCACAGATGTGCAGCGGATGCGCACAGAAGGCGCGCCTTAGGCAGGCCCGTCTGTGCCCGTCCATGCTCGGACCAGGCTCAGGCCCAGTCCCCCTGGCCCTTTCACGCAAGAGATACTGTGTTATTCCAGAGATTCACTTATGAAACTTGATCCTGTCAGGGGGAAGGCGAGTTGCCCAAGGTTCTCGCCCAGTATCCATCCTGAAGATCAAGCATTCACATGCACAAAGTGCCCGTTGCCTCTTCCCCATATTATGGCTCTCTCTATTAACCATCTGCCCAATTTGACAGGAAGCAATTCCAGGCAAAACGGCTTGCCCGTTACTAAATGTCTTCTTCTTAACGCTAGGTCACTGATCAAACATAGTATGGAATGTGCTCTGTTCATTGAGGAACACAACATGAGGATGGCATTTATAACCGAGTCCTGGACCGATGATTCCTCTGGCCCTGATATTGTCGAAGCACCGCCCCAGGATTTTCTTTGCCACACCCTTAATAGACCCTCAAAGAGGGGCGGAGGACTTGCAGTCATTTATCACAATAGCTTAGAGCCCTCTTTTACCACAGCCTCTAACTTAGCCTGTGAAGCACTATCAATTAGTGTAAGGATCTCCCCCATGACACTTTCAAAACTATTCTCATTTACCGTCCACCTGGTCCCAGGGGCATGTTTCTTGATTCCGTCGACACTTTCCCGGAGGAGGGGCTGTGTGCCTCCTCTTTTACTATGATGGGGGACTTAATTTTTTATTTGGAGGATCCTTTTGACCCGGATAATAGGAGGTTGAAGGAGATTATGAATGGAGGGGGCCTGGAGCAGTGGGTAGCCAGCCCCACGCATGCAGCCGTACATACCATAGATGGAATTTTTTCCAATAATTCTAGTCTTTCCATTACTGAGGTATTACCACTCACATGGACAGATCATGCAGCTATCATTTTTACTTTATCAAAGACTCCTCACTCCCAACATAAACCAAAACCTAAAGACAAGATAGCTATATGGTCTTGGAAAAATGTAGATAGCCTCGAAGTAGGGAAGAGTTTAGTAGAAACTGCCCCGATTCTCCCAGTTGAAGTGGAGGAGGCTACGGCCACATATTCGGGGTGGATTGAGGCTGCATGCAACACCTTAGCACCGGTTAAACCATACACTTCTAAGCGAGCCCGTCCCTCTGCCCCCTGGTTTTCGGATAACCTACAAAAACACAAAACTGACTGCAAAAGGCTTGAACGGGCATGGAGAAAGGGGTACAATACCAACAACAAGGAGGTCTAAAGAGCAAGCCTTGCAAACTATAAAACATTACTCATGGAAACAAAAAAATTATACTTTGCGCAGATTAATGAGGCCAAATTCTCATTAAGAGAATTGTTCAAAACTATTACCAAGTTGACGGATCCGGATAGACCACAAACACCTGGCAGTTCTGTCCTTTGTGAATCACTAGCTTCCTTTTTTAGAAATAGGGTGGAAGCCATCTTTTCCTCCTTTTCTCAACAGCAAAGAGGGGCGGTGGAGGTCTTAGTTAGGCCAGTACCAAGTGCCATAAAATCTGTACCTCTATTAGAGGGCTTCACACCACTTGAGACGCAAGATTTAGTTAATCTCTTAAAGGCATCTCGATCCGGATCGCCCATGGACCCGTGTCCAGTGTCAGTGAATAAAAGTGTCCCTGAGGCCATTGCCCCTATCCTTACTCCTTTGTTTAATACCATCCTTAATTCTGGCCAGTTTCCCAGGTCCTGCAAATCAGCCTCAATACTTCCGCTTATAAAAAAAAACAAAATTGGACCTATTGGATCCTAACAGCTATAGACCTATCTCGCACCTCCCATTACCGGCTAAAATGATCGAGAGGGCTATGAACTTACAACTTAGCTCATTTATTCAGATCAATAATGTGCTAGATCCCACGCAATTCGGCTTTCGTGCTGAACACAGCACAGAGCTTGCCTTGATCAAAGCTACGGAGGAGGTGCGAGAGGCAAGGTGGCGCAGCAATTCTGATTATGCTGGATTTTTCTGCAGCCATCGATATGGTCCACCATGAAGTTATGATGGACCGGTTATCTGCGTCAGGGCAAAGCCTGGAACCTCCTGAAATCTTTCTTGGCTGACAGAATTCAGACAGTGGACTTGGGTAGCTATAGGTCAAAGCCGTTTTCTCTTCCTTGTGGGGTTTCGCAGAGTTCTTCCCTCAGCCCCATGCTTTTTAATATCTATGTGGGCCTACTGGCAGCACTAATAAGATCTTATAGGCTCCAGTTAACATCTTATGTGGACGGCACACAAATTGTGTTGTCTCTACAGCAAGGCAAGGAATTGGAAACTGACCTAAAATGCTGTCAATGCATGAAAGCTATTGCCGGCTGGATGTCCTCAAATTGCCTAAAACTTAATGCAGGCAAGACATAGGTCATCATTTTTGGCAATATCCCTAACATCTGGACCCCTGATTAGTGGCCTGAAGAAATGGGAATCACCCTGGCCCCTACTAGAAAAGCCAAGAACTTAGGGATGATTATGGATAATAAACTAACTTTTGGAGAACAGGTTAGCGGAGTTGTTTCAACAAGCTTTTGTCTCCTCAGAGTTTTGAGGAAAATACAATTCTTTCTACCTGAGGATAGTTTTAGGACGGCAGTCAAAGTGCTCATTTTGTCTCGGCTGGACTATTGTAATAGTCTGTGTGTGAACATTCACAAGAAACATCTAAACAGACTCCAGCTGGTGCAAAATGTGGCAGCCAGGCTGCTTACCGGTACACCTAAGTTTGCCTCTGTTAGGAAGGAACTTAAGCAGCTTCACTGGCTCCCAGTGAAACAGCGTGCTCAATTTAAAGTACTTTGCACGGTGTTTAAGTCGCTGACAGGCAGGGGCCCTGATTATCTGAGGAAACGTCTTCAATGGTATATCCCCTGGAGAACATTGCGATCCGCGGAGGCAAAGCAAGTGGTCGTCCCTCGAGTTAAAAAAGCCACCTGGGGTGGCAGAAGTTTCATCGCCTGTGCTGCTAAAGCTTGGAACAATCTGCCATTACATCTCAGGAATGATACTGAGCTCCTCACCTTTAGGAGGGGGCTCAAAACTTGGCTGTTTTCCGAATAGCCTTTTTGTTTTCTGGTAACCAGTTAGGCATCGGCTCAGTGCCAGGACACCTTTGAGTAGAAGTGCGCTTTAAAAGCTTATTGACATAACATAACATAACAGGAGTGGGTTCTGCATTGCCCCCTCCACTATTAATGAAAGCCTCAGGGATGTGGTGGTCCCCAGGGATCAAAAAGCACAATGGAGGAGGATCCATGCGGCACCCCTCCCACATCTATATAAAGCCCCGACAATGTGGTGGTCCCCAGGGATAAAAAGAGCCCTAGGAGGAGGGACCTGTGTCTATCCCTATCATTTTACTAAATACTTACATGCCCCCAGGACCTTACCCAACCGTAGGTTAAATTATAAATAAGTGCAGGAGACTACACTTTCATGAACATTTCCGTCAAATGGTGCCAAAGATATAGGCAAGCCAATAAACACTTTTCCTATGGAAACTAGGTCTTAACTATAACTACCTGCCACCAATAGGTAATATATATATGAAACATAAAAAGTTAACAAATCAACTGGATAACATTAAATAAATTGCCAAATTAATTAAATATAAATAACAAAAAAGACATTTTTTAAAAGCAGTACTAAAAAATTGTAAAATTAAACAAAAAATATATATATGTACACACACGCACAAATACTATAAAATTAAACAAATAATCAAATAATATTATATATATTTAAACTAAAAAGTATTGAAGTCTGGGAATAATAGATATACTATTCTCACTCCAGTCTGTGGAAAACAATAGGGAAAGCATTGGACTTCGGAAAGGTAAGACTTACTATCCCACTCCAGTCTGTGTGACAGTAGGGAAAACACAGGACTTTGGAGGGGTAAGAGTTACTATTTCCACTCCAGTTAGTGAAACAGTAGGGAATGTGTTAGACTTCGGAAGGCTAAGATTTACTATTTCCACTCCAGTCTATCCAACAGTAGGGAAAGCGTTGGACTTCAGAGGGGTTGAATTTACTATTCCCACTCCAGTCTGTGCGACAGTAGGGAAAGCATTGGACTTCAGATGGGTTAAATGTCCTATTCCCACTCCAGCCTGTGCAACAGTTGGGAAAGCTTAGGACTTTAGTGGGCTTAAATTGACTATTTCCACTCCTGTCTGTGCAACAGTAAGGAAGGTATTGAACATTGGAAGGATGAAATTTACTATTCCCTCTCCAGTCTGTGCAACAGTAGGGAAAGCATTGAAATTCAAAGGGGTAAGATTTACTATTCCCACTCCAGTCTGTTAAAAAGTAGAGAAAGCGTTGGACTTCAGAGGGGTAAAATGTACTATTCCCACTCCATTCTGTGGAACAGTAAAGAAAGCGCTGGCCTTCGGAGAGATTAAATTTACTATCCCCACTCCAGTCTCTGCAACAGTAGTGAAAGGATTGGACTTCAGAGGGATTACACTTACTATTCCCACTCTGATCTGTGTAACAGTAGGGAAAGTGTTGGACTTTGGGGGGGGGGGGGTAACATTTACTATACCCACTCTAGTCTCTGCAACAGTAGGGAAATTGTTGGACTACAGGGGGATAATATTTACTATTCCCATTCCAGTCTGTGCAACAGTAGGAAAAGCATTGGCCTTTGGAGGGATTACATTTACTATTCCCACTTCAGTCTATGCAACAGTAGGTAAAGCGTTGAACTTTGGGGGGAGGGGGTAAAATGTACTATTCCCATTCTAATCTATGCAACAGTAGGGAAATCATTAGACTACAGTGAGGTAAAGCGGACTATTCCCACTCCAGTCTCTGCAAAAGTAGGAAGTGCGTTGGACTTCGGAGGGGTTACATTTACTATTTCCACTCCACTCTGTGCAAAAGTAGGAATAGTACTTCTCTTCAAACACATAACTTATTTGCAACATAAGCCAATTAATTTACAACAAATGTAAAACTCTTAATATGAGCATTATTAATTAAGCCAAAAAATATATATAAATATTAAAAACAGTTTAACAATTCACGTTTGTTAAACAATGTAATAATTAATTATCAATTCAGCAAATTGTTATTTTTATTAATTACTTTTTTAACTTCCCACACTATACCCCCACAAACTTATCAGCCTACACTTAAAATATAACTAAAATAAATAAGGACAACAGTTAACATACCTAATAATCAATGAAATATTTATAAATAAACTAATAATATATTATCAATTCATTATTACCATCCTATACCACTACAAACCCAGTAACCCGCACCTAAGATATAAATTAAGAAATATAATTATTGCACAATTAACATAATTAATAATCAATTAAATAATTAATAACCAATTAACAGTTAATTGCTAATTAATTATACTTAATTAACTTCTGACCTACATCCCCCTAAACCTAGCAACTCGCTACCACACTATGAATTACTATTAGCTATTCAATTAAAAATTAAAAATAACTTATAATTACAAACTATTTTTAACAAAATTGTTGACAATTATACAATCAATAATCACACCAAATTAAAATAGGAACTAAAACAAATGTAGATAATTAAAGAACAGTAGTTTTTTACAACAATATTTTTTTAAAACAATATTAACAACAACGATATTCTTGACAACAATATTAATTACCGGAAAAATCGATATTCTTGACAATGATATGTCTGCATCACAGTATTTTTGTATCACAATATTTTTTCCTGATATTTCTGTAACTTAGGGTCTCAATAAGATAGCAGTTGCCCACCTACAAGACGGTGGTCCCACTTGCCGAATTACGATGGGACCACCACCACAGCTGTCGCAATGTCTATTCATTGTATTGCAGTGGGTGCTGCCGTCTGCAGCACCTGCCGTAGTACAATGAAATGACATGTTGCATATCTCTGCACTACGTTGCAGGCATCATGCAGTACCTGTCACATGGTGCTGTTATATGTAGGGGGCACTATTGTTGTCCCCCAGGGCCCATGTCCAAGGCCTAGGGGGAAGGGAGGGCCTGCTACGGGCCCCCAAGTCCATTTCCATCTGCCTAGTCATGGCGGGTTAACTACCGCTGACAGACAGGCGGAAAGGGAAATCATTATTCCTACGGCGGTGCTTGGTGGGCACCACCGCCATTCTTTGGAATTCGGGAGGTTTGATGGGCAGTCGGCATCATTCCGACTATCAGACCCGTGGCAGACGGTCTTTCCGACCACCACACATCTGCCCGCCATCCAAATGTGGCGGGCGGAAAACATGATTCCGATGGCAGTTGGACCGCCACCGACGGGCTGTCAGTGGAAGTCCCACTGTCATCATAATCGGGCCCTTAATATTAAAACTTGATATTTTGGCCAAATACCATTCTCTGGATTCACAGAGAAAATCAAGTTACATGATTATTAAGCTGCAAAATGTGTTATGGGTTGTTTGCACTGTGCAGGATTAGTATTTAAAACACAGCACAGACATGCTATTTGATCACATTAAAAATGTTGTGCAACCACTAAGCTGACTTGCAACCCAGTCAATTGTACATGTGGTGCACACTCCTTTCCCTAACCAGGTCTGAATGAGTGAGTGGAGAGTGGATTAAGCACTATCCTATACCAAATTATGGTCACGCCTGAAACAAAGATATTCAGCATTATTTTTGTAACCATGATCTACTTACAAATTACAACCGGACAAAATATCTACTTCAGGACTTACAAGGGTTTTTCACATAGCTGTATTTGCTAAAATAAAAACAGGAAACCAGTGGTCCAATTGTATTATATCTAATCCAAAATTACTAGTGTAAAGAAAAGGCATGGCCAATGGTGCGAAATTACAACTGTAAATTACACCACTGCTCACTCTCCTTTTGCCTGTTAGAAAATGTTTGGGCATTTGCTGTGAATGGCCCTTAGAGGGCCTTGAAACCATAGCAGCTGTTTACCAGAAGCAAGTGCAGCACTAGTGTTGCCTGTGTTAGATGGTCATATGGCTAGGTATGTCGAAGGTGCATACTGTATCCTTTACATCGTAGAAGTAGATAGAGTTGCACACTTACATGCTGTCAGTTTGTATAAGTCGTGAAAGTAGATTTTATATATTTTTTAGACTTTAATAAAACAGTAAAAAATGCGTTTTAAAGCATTACTATAGAACTTTAGGTTTAGTATCATACTGATAAAACTGTTTTAGTAAATACATTTTGTGAGAAATTGTTGGCTAGCTGTGTTGTGAGCCCTGGGTAAGCAGCAACCACATTCCTTGTCAGGGTGATGCACAAGTCAACCCCAAATTAACCTGTGCTCTACTCTCTGGTAGCTTGGCAGAGAGCTGTCAGTTAACATGGAGGCAATGGGTAAAATATTTGTGTAATACTTCAACCAGTAATAAAGTGACAATAACCACGCAAAAAACATCCTAGACCAAGTTAGAACAATATAACTTTCATTAAAACATAAAACAAAGACCACAATGATAAAAATTCAATCATTAGAACTGGAGATACCCAATTCAAGAGATTTAAAAAGTTCAAAAATCGTGCCAAAAAGTTCAAAACACAAACTGTGGATATATAGATGCGCTGGCACAGGACAAAGTCACAAGTTCAAGCGGACCACAAGAGTGTGGGCTGGCTACAGGAAGCCAGTAAGGCCTGCTGACCAGAGTACCTTAAATCCTGCATTGCAGATTTTTGCAAGGATTGGCGTCGAAGATGCGTCGCACAGTCAAAGCAAAGAGTTGGGTCTGAGATGAGGTGGGCTACATTGTGGGTTCCTCTCTTGTCGTCAAGGATCTTGTCAATGAGGACTTGCCATGCGAAGGCCAGCATCGAGGATGCATCGACCAGCCAAGGTGATGTGTCGGGTATGAGGTGCTGCGAGGCTGCGAAGCCGAGTTCGTCATCATCAATGAGACTGCCCTCGACCAGGGATGTGAGGGCCAGTGTCAAGGATGTGTCGCACAGCTGCAGTACTGGTGGGCTGTGATGCAATTAAGGTCTTTGTGACCTTTCCAATCCACGCAGCAGCGGCAATGCCTCATTATGCTCGGGATTGCACCACGCAACAGTGGAGATGTGTCTGTTCCACTGTATGCACAAAGGCTGGCAGAGCACCTACTTCCAAGGGTATGGGACAGAGGTGGCACCACTTGCCAAGGTAAACTCACAGATGGCAGATTCCAGGTGCAGGTGCACGGTTGTTGGAAGCCTGTTGTGTCCCTGAGGCTTCAGATCAGGAGGCCAGCCAAACTAGCCCTTGGAGTCATTATGGGTTCTGGTTTCAAGAGATGCAGGTCCAGTCCTTCTCACCCAAGAAAGAGGTCAGCAGGTCTGCACAGCAGGGCGGTGGTCATTCAGAGCAGCACTCAAGCAGAGTGGCAGTCTTTTCAGCAGCACAGCAGTCCTTCTTCCTGGCAGAGTATACACAGGTCCAGAAATGAACTGATTTGGTGTCTGAGGTTGAGTATGTATACCCAGTTGCACCTTTAAAGTGGAAAGAAGTTTCTAGAGTCAGGCCTTTGAAATGCACAGGTACCCTGCCTACATGGCCTTGGCTCCAGACTAACTACAGAGGGAATGCAGCCCTTTGGGAGGAGACAGGAGACAACCTATTCAAGTATAAGTGGGGCTAAGCCCAGCACTAACCCTCCCATCCTGCCAGTGATGGCTGCAAGAAAGTGCCCTTTTTGCATGGTCACCCCCCCACCTTTTGCTCCAGTGCTGATGGTTATGACTCTGCTACCCAGATCCCAGTGTTCTCTCCCTATAACTGTTATGTGTAAGTTGACAACCCCAAATGACAACAACTTTACCCCCTTTTATAAGTCCCTAGCATATGGTACCAGGGATTCCACAGGGCATGCAACACTGTTTGTGCACCCTGAGTGATCCAAGTAAACTACTGACAGCAGGCCTGCAGGAGCTCAAACTTGACTTTACCCTCACCATGTGCGGTAGAGTCAAAGCACAACCTTTAATATATGTTATATCCTGCTAATGCTAATGCAATGCCATTCTACCACCAGCGCAATGTTAATGTGATGATGCTGTCAGAATGTTGGGAATCTGCAGTGAGTAATGACAGTTGACTTGGCTGAGCTGCCTGTTGGCTGCTCCTGGTGGGGTCTCCCTCTGATCTTGTTCTAATCTTCCTGTGATCTTGTACCATCTTCAATAAAACCTCCTTAAATCATCTGAACTGAGTGGACTTGATCACTACAGAATTTTGGCGACGATCTTCTAAAGAACCTACTTCTGTCACCTCTACAAGAACTTAAAGCAACATGAAAAATAAAGAACCTCCTGCAACTCAAGTCAAGTTACCCTAACTGGCATCCTGACCCCACCAGTGACCTTCGATCGGTCGCCCACAAGTCTGCCAGTTGTTCCTGTGTGTTTGGGGAAGTGCTACTCCTGGAGCTGCCCATTCAGGTTTGGGCGTCTACTCCACACTGTCTCTTCGTCTTGTGCTGTGCCTTCAGTGAGGGTAAGCCTGCCAACGTCTGTCATCTGTGCTGTGCCTTCAGTGAGGGTAAGCCTACGTCTGCACTCTACGTCAAAGTGCCAGTTCAAGTCTCTACACTGTTCAAATCTCTTCGTGCTGATGTTGTTCCTACATCGTCTCAACAACAAGGATGCAGAGTCTCTTGGACCCTGTATAAGTTTCTAACAAACCTACATTTTTCAACTGTGGATCCATAAAAAGAGGCTGTGGTCCTAATTACAAGCTTTCCCTCAATGCTTTACATCCTACGAGTTCCTACAGTGTGTACAGAAAACGCTCCTCTTGATCTTGCACAACGATGAGGACTCTCTTCAACATACAGACAGCCGTGGATGTTTTATACTATGAATCTCCACAAGAAGCGCAGGTCTGCTGTGGAGCACTGTGACGCTCATAGAAACGGTCACTTCAATTCACGCAGTTTGAGTTATGCTGTGTACATTTTTGTGTTGGTGTGTGGAAGCCGCATTGACAGTGATCCCGTTCGCGGCCTTCCACCTTACTTTTGCTTGTTTGGATGTGTGGGGGTAAGTTTAATTATATTTATTTTTGAGCCCCATGCGTCCGCTTAACTTTTGGCAGTTCAACCCCCGCTTTGATAATTCAAAATTCATGCCACTAGTCAAGTAATGTGCGTGCCTACCTTTGTTCTCTGTGATCGTCGCGTACAGTCTCTCTAGTGTCCTGACATCTTACGACGTGTACAACTCGTCATTTTCAGCTTTGGGGAACTCTGTGACGTCGCGGCACTGCCAACCCTTCATTTACGCTTGGCGGCACGCATTGACCGCTAGCCACCCAGCACGGCGTCTGTGCAAAGTGCTGCCATTTTGTTGATTGGCATTTTCCTCATTGAAACTTGTCCTTCCTGCCAACCACGTTGCGCGTCCAAGATTACTCAACGGTGACACTGGCTCTTCTCCGGCACTCGTGGTAAGTTACCTCACATCAACTCAATGCAAGACTAGCGTTGGCAGAGATGTCTCACGTTTGCTGGATTAAAGTTTCATTTGTTCTTGATGGAGTCCAGGGATCACGCACATCGAGACATTCTTTTCATATGTCTCTGCTGAGGTAAAGTTGCCTCTTTTCGCTCTTCTTGGTGCCTTTTCCTGCCATCCCTGGTTACTAGCGTCTTGTTTGGATAATGTTTTTCACCACGCATGTTATTACTGATGCTTCGTTCTCCAACGGTGACATTTTTCCATGAGCTGATGTCTTCAAGCAACACAGGTGTTACTCGCTTGTGACTTGATGCTTTTTTGGGGGATTTTTTTTTTTTTTTTTTTGCCTGTTCCTCTTGGCTGGGTTCACAACGTTCAAACACTCTGACCTTCAGTTTAAAGTCTGTCTGTTTTTTTTTATTACGTTGTGAAATCCAGCTTGTACTTGCATGTTCGTTTCTTGGCATGCTTATGTTATGTTTCTTTCCAGAAGGGATGTTCCAAGGCAGTTGTTACTCGGGTGAGTAGTCGCTCACCGGCGTATGTCACAGGTCTATGTCATTACATTTCTGTTTCTTTTACAAATGTTTTACCATTAGTTTACTGTTCTTTTTGCATGCTTCTTATCTCCTTATTCAGGGACTGCAATGGGTTTTAGTCCCATTTGCCAGCAATGGGTCTAAGTCCCATCTGCTCACTGTACTCTTGCACACAGTGTTATTTCAATTCTTTTACGTATCTCTACTTCAAGAGATTAGTCATGGGTTCCTACCCATGTATTCGGGTTCTTTCCCGAAAAGCTATCAATTATGTTGCTTTGGTGCACTGTGTGGTAGCTCCACACTAGTTGTCCATACACGGACACCTCTCGTTTTTTCTGTTTACACTACATAGGGTGTGTATTTCTTTTGCGCACAACTCTATTCTACCTCCCTCCTGGGAGCTATGCAAGGGTGTAGCCCCTTTGCATTAAGTATATGGGTTCTCACCCATACACTGTCAGTTCTCATGCAAAGGTCACAGTCCTTCTGCATTAACACGGGTTCTTACCCAAATATTCTGTTTATTCTTTGGAATATGCCACGAGTACCTACTCATATGTGTTACATTACTACTGTGCACGGTGTGGTTTTTCCACACTAAGTTTGTCCTTACCCTTTTTGTGTATGGGGAGATTTCCCAGTTTTGTGCACAACGCATCTCTTTCCCAAGAGATTAGTCATGGGTTCTCAACCATGCATTCTAGTTCACATATTTAGCTCATGTTTATACCCTATTTGAGTGCATTTCATGCCTTCATTGCTAAGTATGTTCTGTTTATATTGTATTTTCATTGCTATTTTTGCACTGTTATCTTTGCATTACATTTTTATCATTGCGTTACGATAATGGTGTTTAGATGGGGAATCACTCTTATTTTTCCTCATCTTCCTTGTTTCTTTCTTCTTTTCTGTTTTCCTTCTGAGGTCTTCTTCTCGTGTCTCTTGTGGATTCTGGACTTTCCTTTGTTTTTCTGTCGTGTTTCCTTCCTCTGTGTTCGTCTCTGCCTGTAGCCCTGTGTTCTGTTTGTTTTCCATTTTCAGCCTCCATTTCATTCCTGTTCTGGCCAGTGGGTATGCTTTGGGGCAGTCTTTTGTGTTTCTTTTTGTTCTCTCTCTGACGCTGTTGGTTTTTCTTCTTTTCTGTTGTGTATAGAAAAGAGGATGGTTTCTATGTGTGATTTCCTTTCTTCTCTGTTTCTTGATTTCCTGGTTGATCTCTCATTGCTCTTCTCTTGATGGTTGTTCTCTCATTGTGGTTCTTCTTTTTGCTTTTGTATCATCTTTTTGCTTTCACTTTCTCAAGTTCTTCTGTTCTGTTTCTAGCTTTTTGTTTTCCCGTATAAGAAAGGGGGATATGTTATATCCTGCTAATGCTAATGCAATGCCATTCTACCACCAGTGCAATGTTAATGTGATGATGCTGTCAGAATGTTGGGAATCTGCTGTGAGTAATGACAGTTGACTGGGCTGAGCTGCCTGTTGGCTGCTCCTGATGGGGTCTCCCTCTGGTCTTGTTCTAATCTTCCTGTGATCTTGTACCATCTTCAATAAAACCTCCTTAAATCATCTGAACTGAGTGGACTTGATCACTACAATATATCAGTCACCCACCAACAAAGGCCTCCTAAAGCCCAGGTGACAGGGTGCACTATATTACAGGTGTGGACAAGCCAGTGAAAGCTTGTACGGCACTATCGTGCCCTTTAAAGGGCACTATAAATGACAGACGGTCCATAGGATAACAAGGACTTCCTCTCGGGCAAAGAAGTGGTTTACAGCTCCATTATTGTACCACCTAAATAGGTCATGTTTGGTATCAAACAACATGCCTCCTCACCCCTGTAATGAATCACATGTTGAAGGCGATGTGGCATACACCCAGCTTCTCTGTGATCTGGTTGGCAGTCCACACTTGCTGCCACTAAGACAGGATTCTGACCTCCTGGCAGACAGTGTGATCACTCCCAGGAGACCTGGGCAGGAAGGAGGTTGTACCTCCTCCTGCACAGGAAGGCAAGTGAAGTGGCACATCAAGGCTATGAGCTTCAAAGGCTGCACTGCCTCTGACATGTTTCAGGGCAGATATCCAGAAGAGGAAACAGCCCTCCACCTGCCCCCAGCTCATTTGCACCCAGACAGGCAGGAAATTAGGTACGCAAGGAGATGTTCATCCACAGATGGATAGCCACACCTCCAGGGTAGGCACCCCGGTCTGTACACTCAAAGAAGGGTTCTGCCATTTTCAGAAGAGGCAGACTAGAGGGTACTGTGTAGAAATAGGTGACCTACACCCACGGATGTGGTCACCTCAGGGGTGGATTAGCCGCTGGGGCAAACAGCCCGTTGGCCACCTGCACCCCACCCCTATTACCCCCAAATCTAGGATTTAAGGGTGCACTAACACCAGAATCTCAGTTCTTATCAACCTGCATTGAAGAGGACAAAAGAAGAGAGTCATGTCTGCGACCACAGGACTTGCACAAAGTAAAAGAGGGACACTGCACCCGTGGCAACACTCCTGGAACTGCCTGTTCAAGACTTGTCCTAGGCTAACTATCGGTTCTGCCAGAAGCCTGAAGCATCCTCAGACTCCACTGGACTAGTGGCACAAGTCTCCTGCAAACTGCAGGTAAACAAATTAACTGGATTTGATGAATCGCTGCCAATCGGGCCCTCCCTGGGCCCTCCCTGGGATTGCCCAAATCCAGATGGTCTAGTGCATTGTGGAAACTGCAGTCCTGCCTTCCAGGAAGTTGTAGGAAGCTACCGTGTTCCCCGGGACCACCAGACGTTGAAGTAACGTTTTCCATGGATTGCCGCTACAAAGACTTTTTGGTCACCAGTCTGGCAGCCGGTCCTTTCACTCAACGCTGCACTTAGAGAGAACTTCATCCAATCTTCAACTGACCTGAGCAAGAACTCCATTGCTGTGTTGTTGCATCTTGTTCCTTGCAGCACCATGTAAGCGGTCCGTATAAGCAGCTCTTCACGGCTCTCCTTCAGCACCAGGGACAGCCAGGACAACTCTGCACCCAAGCTCAGTAGGCCATGTAAAATTGATCTGACTATCATGGTGTTATCCTGGGACCCGCATCACCTTTACCCTGCAAAGGTACCACGCAACTTGACCTGCAAGTGACCGATTGTCACTAGTGTTTTTTCCCCCTAACTGCAATGTTACATTTTCATGATATTATTGCGCATTGATTTTATATTGCTACTAAAATCTATAACTCTGTTTATATGTATGCTACTCCGCTCATTTTGGTGTCTTAATTAAGATAAAAATGCACGCATTTATAATTTGGTGACGGATTTCTCTTAAGTCTTGTCAATTATGTATCATTCATTTTGGTATTTTGAAATGCTTAACACATGTTTCTCTAATAAAGCCTGACTGCTCTTTGCCACACTACCAGGACTGAGGATTTACCAGTGTGAATCCAAGGAGAGAGGATGTGGCCTAACGGCTAAAGCAGTCGACCTCGAAGCTGCGGAACCAGGGAACGCTCTAAATTCTGTGATTCTTTGGCAAATCACTTATCGTCCCTGTACCTAACAAAAATGAATGTGTCCCTCTTTAACGCAACTGGTGCTCATGTAAAGCACTCTGATACCTTCGGGTCGAGTTCACGCTATATAAAACTCCCCCCAAAAAAACAAGGACCAGTTTTGGGGTTTGTGACAGTATAGCATGGCGAAACCTAACCAGCATCACCACATAATATTCCACCTTCCTACAATGGCCAATCCAGTCACACATAAGCTCCCAATTGTGTTTGACTGTCATGTGACCCAGAGACAGGCTGCAGGCACCAAATGGCTAAGGCCAGAAAATGCAAACTTTCTAAAAGTAGCATTTTCAAATTTGTAATTTAAAATCCAACTTCACTATAAGTTAGGATTTTTCATTACAATTCCAAAGACACCAAACATGAGCTGCTTACCTCTTCCCATTTTTAAATTATACCTATTAAATGTAAGACAGTAACTCCAATGTTATCCTATGGAAGAGGCAGATCCTGCTTTAGTGAAAAATTAATTCGAGAATGTTTTCACTACCAGGAGATGTAAAGCTTTTTAAACACACTGCACGCAACCCTCGGGGCTGTCCAGGGCCTACCATAGGAGTAACTTTTATGAATGATAAAGGAAAGTTTGGGCTTAGCAAAAGTATTATTGTGGCAGTTTAAAACTGCACACACAGGCTGCAATGGCAGGCCTGAGACATGTTTAAAGTGCTCCTTAAGTGTGTGGCACAATCTGTGCTGCATGCCCACTGGTAGCAAATAATTTACAGGTCCTAGGCACAGGTAGGGCCACTTTGCTAGTGACTTACAAGTAAATTAAATATGCCAATTGGGTATAAGCAAATCAACCATGTTTTAAGGAGAGAGAGCGCATAAGCACTTTAGCACAGGTTAGCAGTGGTAAAGTTCAAGGAGTTCTAAAAGCCACTAAAATGGATTCAGAAAACAGGAGGAGGAAGGCAAAAGGGTGGAGGATGACTCTGCAGAAAGGGCCTAGTCCAACACATTTCATTTTTGTTGATGGAAAATCATAAAGACTTTAAAAACGTAACAAATAACATTCAACCTATCACAATGTTTTGTATTAGTGGCAGGAATTTCACAGCTAAAGACATGCTTCACTGTGATCATACTATGAATGTCAAACGTACAAACTCACATTCCATGTAGTTTAAAGTTGCATGCTATATTTGGTCACTTTCGGGGAGGTCCATTTAAAGGTTCCACATTTAACATACATCTGTATGAATAATTTCTGAACTCTATCCTCGGAAAAGCATGATTTATATGATATATGTATATATATAGAGATCATGCATGAATATATATATCAGCTGTGGTCCGTGCAGGTAACAGCTGTGGAGCGGTGGGGCCGCGTGGGGTAGAATTTTGAGTGACGATGCTGAGGGAAAATGAATTATTTAATTTTCCCTCATCCCTCGAAATCCCCCCAATGCGGCCCCACCGCCCCACCTCTGTTACCTGCATGGACAGCAGTTGATATATATATATATATATATATATATATTCACTGAAAAAACCATAGGTTTCACACATGTTATAGTTAGCGGAAATTTTACTGATAAAAAACCAATGAAATTGCCCCGTTATAGTTAGTGCTGGCAACTATAACTCACGCGACCGCAATCCTCTGCTGATGCTAATACTGTATTTAGACACTTATTTGCCCATGTCTTCTTCCATACATTTTTAGCTATACATATATTACAAATATTTTTTTTTCATAAAGACACATATGTCATCAGCAGAAGATTGCGGTCGCGTGAGTTATAGTTGCCAGCACTAACTATAACGGGGCAATTTCATTGGTTTTTTATCAGTAAAATTTCCGCTAACTATAACATGTGTGAAACCTATGGTTTTTTCAGTGAATTTGCAAGGTTTTTTAAATGCTAATTCCTAACTATAACGTGTGTGAAACCTATGGTTTTTTCAGTGAATTTGTACGGTTTTTTAAATGCTAAGTTACTTTACGCCATTCGTGGCGTGCGCGCCCACTTAACGCAGTTCGTTCCGTGCGCGCACAGTGAGCACGCGGTGCGCTTCGCGCACCGCGCACCCACTTTACGCAGTTAGTGCCGTGCCCACGTTACGCTAGATGGGCCATGTACGCACGATGCGCTTCGCGCACCGTGCGCACATGGAGGACATATTATGCGCTTCCTTGTGATCGGTAATCTGTTGAATTTTTTGGGGGAATTTCTGGGCTCTAATAAGCCATGCACAAATGGTGGCCTTCGGCCACCATTTGCACAAGGGGTGAAGAAAGTGTTCATTATTTTTTTTTTTTAATTTTTGACCGTACGCGTACGGTAAGCGTACGGTAAGCGTAATCGGCAAAATTGCCGAAAAAAAAATAATACCGTTTTTGCTCGTGGGGGATGTTTGGGGACTCCCTCAACATGACTATGTGGGAGGGAGTTGTCAAAACAGCCCCGTAACATGTTTTTGGGCATCATGTTTGATAAATAACACTCAGTGCGAGAGACAAAATGGCGGACGCCGCTTCCTGTTTTCGGCCGATTCGAATGTTTACTAAGATCTAAGAGCCAATCAGAATCGCGCTCGCGCACGCCACCGTACGCTTACGGTAAGCGTACAGTAAGCGTACCGTAAGCGGGCTCAGATATATATATTGATTTAAAGGCTATTTTCTCAGAATCTACTGAACAGATTTACACCAAACCTACAAAAGGCACTTCCTTGACCTAGGGACTACCTCTCTGCCAAATTTCTAGTAATTCTGTTCAGCCGTTCGGGCTGTAGCTCGTTCTAAAGGTCCTATGGAAAAATGCATGGGAAAAACGCGTTTTGGGACCCCCCTTTTATCTCAGCCCCCGCTTGATGAATCCCCCCGAGACTTTCAGGGTAGGAGCGGAGCGTAGCGCCCCACCTATTTTGAGAAATTCGCGAGGATTCGTCGACCGGCGCCAAAGTTATTCAAAATAGAATGTTGCGGATTTCCTATGGAAAAGGGGTCCTAACTATAACTACCTACTGGCGACCGCCAGTAGGTAATATATATATATATATATATATATATATATATATATATATATATATATACAATATAAAAAATATAATTGTTTTGTACGTATATCAATTCTAATACATCTTGCTCCTTCGAGAAACCTTACAGGAATACATTATATTACCAGCTAGTGTCATACATAGGAAATTCAAAAGAGCTGCTGGGAACACGCGCACAACCATGTGTGATTAGTTAGTCCCATTTAATGACATGAACCTTGCCATGATTTTTTAACTTACATGTGTTTTCATAACCTCGGGCCTCCCAGTTTCAGCCGTAGAAAATGTCTAGAAAAATCACAGATAAGATCTGAAGCTACCTTATTCTGTTCAGTCTGCATATCCAATTCTCTATCCATCGTGAACCTTCTTATGTACTTCTTTTTATTAATGAAAGGAACTTCAAACAGAACCATATCTTAACCTATGATTTTCAGGGGTTTAGTTAATTATTTAATGCTGGTGTATAAAGGGTAACAAAGATAAATCCAACTCTGTAATATTACCTCCTTACATAATGCCGCTGGAGTGGCATGCATAAAGTTTCTGACTAGCATTTTATGAAATGTGTTTCTGATTGATGTTGTAGGTGAACAATGTTGTTATTTATAATAAACTCAAGAGGCTCGGTTCCATGTGCCTGATACAAATAGGCGCAGTCATGTTAGGTATTGTCGAGCTATGTGTATATACATTACGTGATATGCATTACTTTTAGAAATCAATGCCATCCTTGTGATAATGAAGGTGGTATATTTCGGACAGAGTACTTTACAGATTCATTACCCTTTCAGTTTGGAGGTAGAAAGTATTGAAGTATTGCTGTGATGTCTCCACAGCAAATATATCCAAGGAAATGCAGAAAATGGTAGCTATTTGTGAATGAAAACTCATTACAACATTTAAGGAAATTTATTTTGATTGCTAACATTAATCAATCACTGGGACCATCTGGAATCGTTTGAGTCAAGAGATTACAGACATGTATAGTTTCAATCAGTTTCAATCAGTTTGGGGTCTTAAAGGGTGTCAAAACAGACATTGAACATATAAGCAATGTTTGAACAAACTGATACTGGACATTACTTTCCTAACAACCTCGCTTGCTCCCAAGAAAGACAGGGAAATATATATGAATGACATATATTCATATTGTTGTATTTTAAGGAATCTATCATAGCATGGCTCAGATCTTCCTTTTCTCTTCGCAGATGGGATTTGCCAAACTTTGACCATTGTCTTCCGCTTCCTTCACATAAACATCCCATGATTTTGTGTCTGGAGTCAAGGCAGGAGTAGTTTTCAATGCTTTGGGGTAGAGTGCTGCAGAAATTATGAAAAAAGGATGCAAGGAAATCTGGGTAGTTCCCACGTTTAGGTGGAGACCAGCTCTTATACATAGAGCACCCTGCAACACCAGCTACACTCTGAATCTGCTCACCTAAAATGGCTGTTTATTTTGCTAAATTTCTAGGAATAGGATTAGCGCCATCCACCCAGAGCTAGAAAGTGATAAAGAATTTTACCATTTTTACAGCAAAGTCTAGGATAAGTTAGTCCCATTCATGCCCAGCCGTAAAATGACAAAAGCCTTTTACCATTCCAGGCACAGTATTACATCTTTGGATCAGTAAATTACCATTCAAGCCATCCTGGAATAAAAGCAACCCCTGACACGTGTTTCAATCTTGTTATGAGCTCTTCAGAGAGGTATAGCTCTGTCAAGACAGAAGGGAGCAAAATATTTAAGTGAGTTTGAAATATAATTTTTTCTTTTTGAATGTCAAAAGCATCTGGGGCCAGATGGACAACCGTTCTTTGAGGTCCCAAACGGGATTTATTTTGTCCCGTTGCAACCTCAAATAGGTCAGTCCAATTTAATAACCCTATTTTGATTAGCGACTCGCAAAATAAGGTTAGCGACTCGCTATTAGGAAGGGGCATGCCAAGGCCGTCCCTTCCTAATAGAGAGTCCATGAACAATACATGTATGTTTTGCGACCGCAATTGAGGTCTAAAAACACTCACAGTTTACCACCCTTCTCAGAAGGGTGGTAAGGCACTCACAAAGGGAAAGGGGTCCCCAGGGGTCCCCTTTGGGAATGCATGCACAAATATTTTTTAAGAGAAGGCAGTGGTCCTAGGGACCACTGCCTGCCCTTAAAAAATGAAACAGAAAAGCTGCATTAAAAAAAAAAAAAAACCTGCTTTATTGACAAAGCAGTCCCAGACATGGTGGTCTGCTGACCCCAGCAGGCCACCATCCTTGGGAGTGCCAGCCATTCCCAATGGGGTCGCAAATTACGACAGCCTCATTAATTTTCAAGAGGCATGCAATTTGCACCCAAATTGGAAATCGCAAACAGTGTTTGAGACACTGTTGTACATTAGATTTTGAGACTCGCAAATTGGAACTCGCAAATTGGAACTCGCAAATTGGAACTCGCAAATTGTTGCAAATTGCGTTTAGCAGAATACAATGGTCGTACATCTAGCCCTTAATTTGTTATGTACAATGTGACGTTAGAAGTTTTTTTGTTTTTCTTTGTTTTTATTGATAATGTTGTAATTGTAATGTTGCATTTGAATATGCTTGCGCCGCAAGAACCATCCTTGAGGTTGTCATCTTGTTCAGATCTCAGGATTCAATAACAACTCTAGTTGTTAGGTAAACCCGAGATGTGAGGACATACGATGGAGGATAGCTGGCTCTATATGTTTTGGAATAAAGGAAGCATACACCACTCTCCTTGCGTGTTGTTCCGTGGAGTACTTACCTTAACAAGCACCCAGAATACGTCAAAACAATACTCTTTCAGGCTTAGAGTGCGACATAATTTATGCAAAAAGGAAGTAAGTAACTCTGGGTAGTTCCAAAGTTTAGGTGGAGAGCAGCTCCTATATGGATCATCCTGAAACACCAGAGATACTCTGAATATGCTCACCTCAAATGTCTGTTTTTCTAGCAAAGTTTTTAGGCAGAGGATCTCTAGTAACTATAACTCATGCCCTAAAGTAACTATAACTCCCACCCTCGCCATGCACAGGTAATTACTCCACACTCATTACATGTTCTACACCATCATTGATAACACCACTGTAACATCTGAACTGCCATCATTGATGACAAGACTGAGCATGGCATGAACATAAGTTATAGTTACCTTGGGGAATAGGCAATTGGAGAAAAACTAATAATAAACTGTTTGATGCTCTTATGTGAACCTAGCTTTTTCCATCTATGTGAATAAGAAAGAGCCAAAACTATTCAATCCATATCATTTCTAATTCTGCACAGCCAATGGGCCAACGAGTGGGTTGAAGACCTCCACAAATTAGATTGGCTCTTGAAGACCTTTTGGGGAGGAGAAGGGTTCCAAAGAGAAGGAATAAATGATTTCCTAATTAGATATAACAGAACATCGCTAACATCACTTCTAAGTGTGCTAACAAAGAATGGTTGAACTACATCAAGAAATATGATGTCATTATGTTGCAAGACACTTAGTACACCAAGGATATTGTATGGAACGGATTTGAATGGGAAAGCTTGTGTTGTTGCATGGCTGTTATTTGGCAGTTTATTTTAAATTGTGCATGCCCTGTCAAAAATAACGAAGATTGGATAGGCCAAAAGGAATTCGGGTGGCAAGCATGCATTTTTGTATTTTTTACAAAGATATGTACTATGCAAAACATTTGGCAAAAATATAAAAATTGTGGATTCATTGTTAGCCATCTTGTTATTACTGTGACCTTTTTGGAACTCTCTGGAGCTGGAGCTTCATTACTAATTGGAACTGAGGCAAGTACTATGGCCGTGGCTGGGGTCTGGCACTGGCAACTAGAGTCTGTCATTTGCCTGTGCTCTAGCAGGAGGCAACACCTACAGCTACAAAATATCAGTAAGCCACAAAGATAACCCTGAGGCTTGGATGTCACCACCCACAATATTGTGGACCTTGGCCACTGCCTTAAGGCGGGACTCTCTACTGGGTGTTTTAAAAGTCGTCACATCTCCCGCTGCTTTGGATTCACTCGTAGATTGTAGATAGCCACCCTTGATGCAACATCTCCTTTAACAATTCGTTGCTAACCTATACGCTGAACAGCATGTCAGTCTCCTACCTGTAGGCCTCTTTCATAAGCACCTGCAACAACTCTCAGGCACACAAAACATGGCCCTACTCATGGATCCAGTCATGCAGATTGGACCCTGCACGTTCCCGAAATAGTGTTTTTTCCACTTTCGGACCTAAATGACTTCGACTGACCCAGTGAGTCCATTGCTACCGAGCAGGCTCATTTTCTTTGCTGGCTGCCCTCCCTCCTGCCACTCCCCAGATTATATCGGACTCCCGTCACACGATTTCAAGTCTTAATTTGATATGCTGGAACATTGCGGTCATCACTTCTAAGTGTGCCAACAAAGAATGGTTGAACTATATAAGAAAATATGATGTCATTATGTTGCAAGAAACTTGGGACACCAAAGATAATTAATGGGACGACTACCGTAGTCACTGTGTGCCAGCATTTCCCTCAGGTTCGAGTAGACCAAGGGGAGGATTATCTATCAAAAAGGAGGAGGAACCAAGAGCTTTTTAGTGAGGTCCTGCACCGTGCTCCGAGGAGTATAGAACAAAACCAAGGGGTGCAGTTCCTCTGGGAGGGAGGGGGGGAGAGCGATTAGTCTCTATATAATGCCCTCACACACCTAGCAAGGTGTCATGCTTCATCATAGGGCTGTGCTCCTCGTCGGGCCGGCGCTGCAATGCCCGACGGGCTCCCGCGAAGGGGCTCTTTATCGGAGATCTTTTTAAGAGACAGCCGTATGGGTGCGTGGGGGTCAGTGCAACAAGTGTAGTGAGTGGTGGTGTAGTGAGTTAAAATAGGTATGGTATTACCAGGCAATGTGTCAATTTATTCTGATGGTATACCAGCCTAAGTAAAAAATATATATAAGTGATCCCAAAGGGATTATGATGATCCCTAGGGAACTCAAACGGTCAACATGTTTCTTGCTCTATGCCCAAAAGGGTCGGTGGCAATTCATCAGGACCATTGTGAGAAAGTGCTCAAAGAAAAATGTGGAAACTCTACTACATAATTCGTGATGCAGAAATTGTCAATACATCACCATGCAATCCAATGGGGTCCCTAAAGGAAGTGGACCCGTTGTTGCAGTACCTGGAAAAGAAAGGGGAGAAGGGGGGGGAAAAGGACAACACAGATACATGAAACATGATTCACAAAAGTTCAGGGCTCCTGAAGGGAACCGTGCGTATGTTGTGGCCGCCAATGGAAGTGCTCACACAGTGACCCAACCAGAGTCATATCTAATATATACAAGTGTTTATAAGATAAGTGAAAGGTGCAGATGCCTGGCGATATTGAGAAGTGGAACAAATTGTGAAATGCTGGCACAGGGAGTTGCCAGGTGTTGGGCATGCTTTGCGAAACTGCAAACGTGTGCCTTCGTGCACACAGAAACAAAGTTGTGCCGCGAGTATCTGGTGCGTTACACATGCTCCGAAGTAGAAGAGTAAGGCGTGGTATTATATTCAGGTGGACCGCCTTAAAGAAGTGAACACTTGCACTAATGTTGGGAGCTTTTCGAGGTGACTATAGGTGTGCCTTACGTCACTAGATGCGTGCGATTGAGTGCACACTGTGCAGAAAATACGTCGCAAATTATATGCTGGGTGCTACACATGCTCCGCCGCGAGGGGGTCAAGCGTAGTAATATGTTTCTAGGGGAATACCCTTCAAAGTAATACTCGCGCTAATGTGGGGGGACAATAATCACGGCAAAAAACTATTTCGAAAGAAGACTGCCGCGCCCGGCTCGTGCGTCTGTCAATCTTAACGAGAGTGGTGCAGAATGGACTCACCCCTATTTGGGAAATAACTTTCCGTACGGGTTCGCCTGGCGGCCAGGGAGCGCAAAGTGTCGGCGCGTTCGCTGCCGGATACCTACTGCGGCTCAGGCTTCCGTAACGCACTGCTGTGCGTGTGTGGTTAATAACGGAAGTGAGCAGACGTAGCCACAGTGAACGACTAGTCCGCGATTAACGGCCGCCATGATGGGAGTGAAAAATAACTTTATTGTTCATCGTGGGCGGAAATGGACCGCTGGCCCAGTTTGGAATTCGAGCGTGATAGGGAAAAAGTATATGAGAGAAATGGGTGATTATTATATGTTATAAAGTAACAAGTGGTTTAGTATCCCCTGGGCAGACATCGAGATAGATTCTGTCGCTACAATGATGGCAAAAATTGTGACTATTAAAGGGGTTTATATGTATTCTCTGCCTATGAGGCTGACAGGTCAAAAAAGAGGAATGTATGTTGGAACAGACTTACGGACCGCCTGGCCCATCGGGCATGGTTTCGGTAATCCCCAAAAATCGCTGTTGCTTGTCGCAATTATTTGCAAAACCCAAGTCACCGCCCTGAGTGGATATGCCCAATATAGAACTCTTAACACCAGATGTTCATGTGTTGTTGAGAGTGGCCCACGGTATATCATCGTTGAGGCCGTTGGTATGGCTCGAGATTCTAAAAATCCACTGTTGTTCTTTGCGGAAGAGGGCTTCCTTACTGATTGTTGGAAAGGCTTGAAGGACTGTCCATGAAAGGTCATTGGCAGTATGATTGGCTTCCAAGAAATGTGTGCACATTTTCGTGCTGATCTTTTTGCATCTAATGTTACTTCGATGTTCAGAGATCCTGATCTTTATTGGACGTGTCGTCATGCCAATGTACATTAGCTCACAAGGGCACTGGATTAGATAAATGCAGTTGCGAGTGTTACAATTGGTGTGGGTTCTTTGTTGCCAATTCAGAGTTTCCGAGAAGGTTACAGATTTACTCGTTTTTGTTAGGTTACAAGCAGTGCATTGTCCGCATGGATAGTGGCCTGTCACAGGCGGAAGTCCCCACAGTCTTTGCTCAGCTCGAGGCGCTGGTTTGGGTCTAGTGCTGATGAGCATAGTTTTCAAATTGTTAGTTCTTTTGAAAGCAAAACGTGGTTTTGGAGCTTGCCAGCCTCCTACCGATAGAAGTTTCCAATGCCTTTTGATTATTTTTTGGAAGGTGTTAGATTCTGGAGTGAAGGTGCTAACACAAGTGATTAAGTCATTTTTCATTCTTTCTGTGGATGCCAACAAGGCATCCCTGTTGGTATTGCGCGCCCTTTTGTAGGCCGTTTGTGTTAAACTTGCCGGATATTCTCTGCGGGCTAGGTGGTCAGTAAGTTCGTGTGCCTGCAATTTGAAATCCTCCAGTGCACTACAATTACGACGTAATCTGAGGTATTGCCCGTATGGCAGGTTGTTTCGTAAAGCCTTGGGGTGAAAGCTACTAAAGAGTAGTGGACTATGGCTGTCAGTTGGCTTTTTATAAGTTTTTGTGGTCAACCCCGTAGTGCTTTTTTGAATAAGCAAATCCAGGAACGGCAGTTCAAGTACGGAGGAGTTGGCTGTGAAACGCAAGTAAGGGTTAAGGGAATTGACCCATGTTACAAAAGAAGGGATGGAGTTTAGATCCCCTTTCCAAAAAATGAGTATATCGTCAATATACCTCCGCCAAAGGGTGATGTTACCCTGGTAGATGTTGGTCTCACAAAGGATGTGGTTGGCCTCAAAATGAGCCATGTAGAGGCATGCCAGGCTGGGAGCAAAGGTGCTCCCCATCGAAGTGCCCTGGACTTGATGGTACATCCGATCTTCAAATTGGAAATAGTTTTTGGTTAGGGCAATTTCTGCACACTCCATAATAAAGGAGACTGGGGTGGGTGAGTTCCATGTTTGTGCTCGTAGTACTTCTTCCACAACATCCAAGGTGGCCCTCTGCGGGATGTTGGTGTAGAGGGCCTCTACATCCAAAGTGACCAAAACATCCACTCTACTGCCCGTTTCGTTAGTTTGTTTAATGATATTGAGGACGTCCCTGGTATCTAGGAGAAAAGTTGGCGTTTTCTGTACCAGAGGGCGTAAAAAGTGGTCGCAGAACCGCGAGAGGGGTTCCAGTACCGAGTTGATGCCTGACACAATTGGCCTCCCAGGTGGGGGCAGGACACCTTTGTGGATTTTGGGTAATGTGTAAAAATAAGGTATCCTAGGATCCTTATTTGTCAGGAATTCCGACTCATTTTTTGAAATCCAGCCCTGTGCTAAGGCATTGGTCACTAATGTTCTGATAGTGATGACCAGTTTGTTGGTTGGATCTTCTTTAATTTGTTGGTAGTACCTTGTGTCACTTAGTTGTCTTAGGCATTCTGTTCTGTAATCAGGGGTGGACATAATCACTATGGCTCCCCCCTTGTCAGCCTCTTTGATGGTTATAGTGGTATCTTGGCTCAGATCAGTTATCGCCACATTTTCAAGGCGTGAGATGTTGTGGAAGGATTTTTTCTCAGTCATGTTGTTAATGTCATTGAGGACTGCTTTTTCAAAGGCCAAGATTTCCGGAGGGACCATTGCGGATGAAGGTGTGAAGGAGGATGGTTTTCGTAGGCCTGAGTCAGATGAGGGAGGAGAGTTTTGGCCTGTGAAGAAATTCCTCAAGCGGATTTTCCGAAAGAGGTCATGTACCTCACAATGCGTTCTAAATTCGTTGTGTCGTGGTGTGGGCACAAAGCCCAGCCCCTTAGCGAGGATCTTGGTCTCTTGTTGATTTAGCTGTCGATCTGATAGATTGACTATCAGTTTTTCTTCCCTCTGTGGAACTCAGGAGCCACAGAGGGAAGAAAAACTGATAGTCAATCTATCAGATCGACAGCTAAATCAACAAGAGACCAAGATCCTCGCTAAGGGGCTGGGCTTTGTGCCCACACCACGACACAACGAATTTAGAACGCATTGTGAGGTACATGACCTCTTTCGGAAAATCCGCTTGAGGAATTTCTTCACAGGCCAAAACTCTCCTCCCTCATCTGACTCAGGCCTACGAAAACCATCCTCCTTCACACCTTCATCCGCAATGGTCCCTCCGGAAATCTTGGCCTTTGAAAAAGCAGTCCTCAATGACATTAACAACATGACTGAGAAAAAATCCTTCCACAACATCTCACGCCTTGAAAATGTGGCGATAACTGATCTGAGCCAAGATACCACTATAACCATCAAAGAGGCTGACAAGGGGGGAGCCATAGTGATTATGTCCACCCCTGATTACAGAACAGAATGCCTAAGACAACTAAGTGACACAAGGTACTACCAACAAATTAAAGAAGATCCAACCAACAAACTGGTCATCACTATCAGAACATTAGTGACCAATGCCTTAGCACAGGGCTGGATTTCAAAAAATGAGTCGGAATTCCTGACAAATAAGGATCCTAGGATACCTTATTTTTACACATTACCCAAAATCCACAAAGGTGTCCTGCCCCCACCTGGGAGGCCAATTGTGTCAGGCATCAACTCGGTACTGGAACCCCTCTCGCGGTTCTGCGACCACTTTTTACGCCCTCTGGTACAGAAAACGCCAACTTTTCTCCTAGATACCAGGGACGTCCTCAATATCATTAAACAAACTAACGAAACGGGCAGTAGAGTGGATGTTTTGGTCACTTTGGATGTAGAGACCCTCTACACCAGCATCCCGCAGAGGGCCACCTTGGATGTTGTGGAAGAAGTACTACGAGCACAAACATGGAACTCACCCACCCCAGTCTCCTTTATTATGGAGTGTGCAGAAATTGCCCTAACCAAAAACTATTTCCAATTTGAAGATCGGATGTACCATCAAGTCCAGGGCACTTCGATGGGGAGCACCTTTGCTCCCAGCCTGGCATGCCTCTACATGGCTCATTTTGAGGCCAACCACATCCTTTGTGAGACCAACATCTACCAGGGTAACATCACCCTTTGGCGGAGGTATATTGACGATATACTCATTTTTTGGAAAGGGGATCTAAACTCCATCCCTTCTTTTGTAACATGGGTCAATTCCCTTAACCCTTACTTGCGTTTCACAGCCAACTCCTCCGTACTTGAACTGCCGTTCCTGGATTTGCTTATTCAAAAAAGCACTACGGGGTTGACCACAAAAACTTATAAAAAGCCAACTGACAGCCATAGTCCACTACTCTTTAGTAGCTTTCACCCCAAGGCTTTACGAAACAACCTGCCATACGGGCAATACCTCAGATTACGTCGTAATTGTAGTGCACTGGAGGATTTCAAATTGCAGGCACACGAACTTACTGACCACCTAGCCCGCAGAGAATATCCGGCAAGTTTAACACAAACGGCCTACAAAAGGGCGCGCAATACCAACAGGGATGCCTTGTTGGCATCCACAGAAAGAATGAAAAATGACTTAATCACTTGTGTTAGCACCTTCACTCCAGAATCTAACACCTTCCAAAAAATAATCAAAAGGCATTGGAAACTTCTATCGGTAGGAGGCTGGCAAGCTCCAAAACCACGTTTTGCTTTCAAAAGAACTAACAATTTGAAAACTATGCTCATCAGCACTAGACCCAAACCAGCGCCTCGAGCTGAGCAAAGACTGTGGGGACTTCCGCCTGTGACAGGCCACTATCCATGCGGACAATGCACTGCTTGTAACCTAACAAAAACGAGTAAATCTGTAACCTTCTCGGAAACTCTGAATTGGCAACAAAGAACCCACACCAATTGTAACACTCGCAACTGCATTTATCTAATCCAGTGCCCTTGTGAGCTAATGTACATTGGCATGACGACACGTCCAATAAAGATCAGGATCTCTGAACATCGAAGTAACATTAGATGCAAAAAGATCAGCACGAAAATGTGCACACATTTCTTGGAAGCCAATCATACTGCCAATGACCTTTCATGGACAGTCCTTCAAGCCTTTCCAACAATCAGTAAGGAAGCCCTCTTCCGCAAAGAACAACAGTGGATTTTTAGAATCTCGAGCCATACCAACGGCCTCAACGATGATATACCGTGGGCCACTCTCAACAACACATGAACATCTGGTGTTAAGAGTTCTATATTGGGCATATCCACTCAGGGCGGTGACTTGGGTTTTGCAAATAATTGCGACAAGCAACAGCGATTTTTGGGGATTACCGAAACCATGCCCGATGGGCCAGGCGGTCCGTAAGTCTGTTCCAACATACATTCCTCTTTTTTGACCTGTCAGCCTCATAGGCAGAGAATACATATAAACCCCTTTAATAATCACAATTTTTGCCATCATTGTAGCGACAGAATCTATCTCGATGTCTGCCCAGGGGATACTAAACCACTTGTTACTTTATAACATATAATAATCACCCATTTCTCTCATATACTTTTTCCCTATCACGCTCGAATTCCAAACTGGGCCAGCGGTCCATTTCCGCCCACGATGAACAATAAAGTTATTTTTCACTCCCATCATGGCGGCCGTTAATCGCGGACTAGTCGTTCACTGTGGCTACGTCTGCTCACTTCCGTTATTAACCACACACGCACAGCAGTGCGTTACGGAAGCCTGAGCCGCAGTAGGTATCCGGCAGCGAACGCGCCGACACTTTGCGCTCCCTGGCCGCCAGGCGAACCCGTACGGAAAGTTATTTCCCAAATAGGGGTGAGTCCATTCTGCACCACTCTCGTTAAGATTGACAGACGCACGAGCCGGGCGCGGCAGTCTTCTTTCGAAATAGTTTTTTGCCGTGATTATTGTCCCCCCACATTAGCGCGAGTATTACTTTGAAGGGTATTCCCCTAGAAACATATTACTACGCTTGACCCCCTCGCGGCGGAGCATGTGTAGCACCCAGCATATAATTTGCGACGTATTTTCTGCACAGTGTGCACTCAATCGCACGCATCTAGTGACGTAAGGCACACCTATAGTCACCTCGAAAACCTCCCAACATTAGTGCAAGTGTTCACTTCTTTAAGGCGGTCCACCTGAATATAATACCACGCCTTACTCTTCTACTTCGGAGCATGTGTAACGCACCAGATACTCGCGGCACAACTTTGTTTCTGTGTGCACGAAGGCACACGTTTGCAGTTTCGCAAAGCATGCCCAACACCTGGCAACTCCCTGTGCCAGCATTTCACAATTTGTTCCACTTCTCAATATCGCCAGGCATCTGCACCTTTCACTTATCTTATAAACACTTGTATATATTAGATATGACTCTGGTTGGGTCACTGTGTGAGCACTTCCATTGGCGGCCACAACATACGCACGGTTCCCTTCAGGAGCCCTGAACTTTTGTGAATCATGTTTCATGTATCTGTGTTGTCCTTTTCCCCCCCCTTCTCCCCTTTCTTTTCCAGGTACTGCAACAACGGGTCCACTTCCTTTAGGGACCCCATTGGATTGCATGGTGATGTATTGACAATTTCTGCATCACGAATTATGTAGTAGAGTTTCCACATTTTTCTTTGAGCACTTTCTCACAATGGTCCTGATGAATTGCCACCGACCCTTTTGGGCATAGAGCAAGAAACATGTTGACCGTTTGAGTTCCCTAGGGATCATCATAATCCCTTTGGGATCACTTATATATATTTTTTACTTAGGCTGGTATACCATCAGAATAAATTGACACATTGCCTGGTAATACCATACCTATTTTAACTCACTACACCACCACTCACTACACTTGTTGCACTGACCCCCACGCACCCATACGGCTGTCTCTTAAAAAGATCTCCGATAAAGAGCCCCTTCGCGGGAGCCCGTCGGGCATTGCAGCGCCGGCCCGACGAGGAGCACAGCCCTATGATGAAGCATGACACCTTGCTAGGTGTGTGAGGGCATTATATAGAGACTAATCGCTCTCCCCCCCTCCCTCCCAGAGGAACTGCACCCCTTGGTTTTGTTCGAGGATTATCTATCTCCATCTGTGCATCACAGGTTTTCAAGCCCATGGTGGTCTTGGTCCCTCACCTGGATATTTTCAGTTAATAGATGAATACTTGCTGATCTACCCAACGGTTAATGGACATGTTAAACATGCATTTGTCACCCTTGATCAAAACATTAGAAATTCACTAATTATTGATGCAAAGTGGAAAAAGGATATCCAGCGTTGCTGGTTCGGGAAACCCTGCAGGGAAGCAATTCAACACCTGAGAGGGACTCTCAATTAAGCCCCCAGAATCAGGGCTGACAATATTAAACTGAGGTCGGAACACAAACAGGCTATCAGGATGAGGAAATAGGCCATCATAAATTAAACATGGAACTGGTTAACTGCATAACTAAAGACACTGCGATCTTCAGTGAAATTGTGAATTCAAGCAATCCTTTCACATTGCGGTCTGAAGCCTGTGAAGGCTGTCAAGGGGGGCCAATGGAATTCCATCAAGAAGACCTTTATGCGGTCATATTTCTTCAGGCCTTGGATGAGGCATGCTGCATCATGCAGGATGCCCCTAATGGGTGCCAGTGTGGAGAATCTGGAGTAGGGCATTAAAACCATTCAGATGTGCATGTTTGAGGACTTAACAACAGTTCTGAAAACATTGTCGGGAAGAAACGGTGTGTGTCTGAGTAGGTCACAGGTATTCTTCTGGACTGAGGATATGTTGATAGAGTACATCTATCCGTAGGCTTTCTTCGCGTTTGTACCTCCTAGTATTCATAATCTCCTTGACTGGATTTTCTAAATAATTTTGAAAGAAGTGCAATTACCACTATTGCTGAAAGTAAAGGTTTTGATTGCAGTTTTAAGGATGCATTTTAAGAAGATGATTCTTAAATGACTTCCATTTGCTTGAGAACGCTATTTATTTGAACTTGCTTACAATTTCCTGTAATGCATTGATGTAGTTTGCAAGCTCATCTAACCCATTACATTTCTCCGTTAAAAAAGCCTTGATCTGAAATAGCATTTTTTAAATTTCACACTCCATTTAACATATTCAAAGCCTTCATTTCTTCAGATGGAATTCCCATGCTTTTATTCGATCAAGAAATCTCAATTGTTTCCGTTTCCTAAAAATAGTCAACGTGAAAATTGAAGAAATGTTATCAGATCTTTCTGCTCTGACAATGTACAGTTGCTCTGCTTCCAGGTTTCTTATTTCAACCTTTGATCTTTGGTTTCCCTCATTTCTTGTTCCCATTTTCTTGTTTTTGCTAGTCGTCTCATCTGTTTCAGTTCCTTGCTGTTTTGTCTCTGTGTTTCTGTTTTTGTCTTGTTTCTAGTTCAGCCTGCACACTTCCCGGCCTGTTCTTGTTGTATGCAGACCCCTTGTCGGTGTTCCCTGTGCAGTCTTCATTCCAGTGTTCTCTGTGCTTACATCTGTTCTTTGATTCCGCTCCTGCTTTTCCCCTGAGCCCAGTTCTGTATTCATTGTCTCCTGCTACCAATGGTGCCTGAGATTCTGAGGCTCAGTCAGTGGCAGCCGGCTAGGATCGGGGTGGTGAGGCAAGGGAGGTGGAGGGTGGAAAAAAAGAAGAAACCTTGCCTCCTCTCCTCATCTCTCCTCCATCATCCCTCGCTCCGGCCCAAAGAGGAAGCACGCTCAGGCTTGCTTAAGCCAATTACAACGCTGCAATGCAGCGTTGCGATTGGTCTGAGTGCCGTGGTTCGGTGCTCAGACGGGCAGTGGGCGCTTGAGAATGTTAGGTGGAAAACACACAAAGTGCGCATGAACTGTTTGGCCGGCCAAACATTCATGCGCACATACAAAATGCCACCACTCCTCCCCCTGTTCCTATGTCATTTGAGTACCCCACCACACCCCACAAAGCTGCCACAGCAGAGCAGAATAAAATGATAATAACATTTATTTCACAGCTGTAAAGCAGTGGAGCAATGCTTCTCCTCATCAGCCGAGGAGCCACCACTGGGCCTAGTGCCTCTGGTACAGAGAGTTACCGAGTGCTCTTTTTCCATAACTGCTGCTGGAGTCTACTAAAACTTGGTGAGATTAACTTCTCCTTGTCTTATTGTAGGATATTTTGCTTCACAGAGAAATCAGTTTCCAAGGAGAATGAAAACTATCATTGATGATAGATTGTTCTTCTGCTTTGTACCCTCCTCCTGTTTGTTGCATTGTATGTGCATTGTCCTCCTGGTTTTGTGTTTTGCAGGCTTTCCCAATTCATGTGCAGCTTTCAGATCACAGCCCTTTCAAACCTGCTCCAATCCTAGGCTCCTGCCCTGCCTTCCTTCTCATCATTCAGGCACTCTGTTGAATTTGCTAAACTTTTCCTCTCACATCCCCTCATTCACATACAGAGCAAGCACTCTCTTTTTGTTAGCTGTATCCTGATCTCAGTAGGATCCTTAAGAATAACCTAGTGTTAGTTCAGAGGTGGAGGGAACCAAATAATAAAACATAGAAGTGTTTAAAAGCTTCCTAAAAATTAAACAGAATCATTGTTCAGTCTCTGGTACAGCAGATACATGAGCTAAGCAGGATAACCATTCATTGCTGCAAAGACAACAAAACACTAAATAGGTATATAAGTCACTCACAACTGACACGGGGCAAGACAGATGGACAGGTTGCTGGAGAGATGCTGAAATACAGGATTCTGATTTCAGTTCTAATTGCAGGGGAACTTTATATGACTCGGTAAAATATTCTGTTGTAGCTATGCAAATAACTATTCTACAAATCAGCTAATATAATACAGATAGGGAATAAACTAATTTATTAGGAAAGTGTCCTGAAATTTGGTTGAGGTAGATCTGCTTTTCATCTTTTTTATTTTATTCTGAGTTACTGATAAAAAAAATTTAACATTCTTACTCATGTTATTTATAGACGAATAACACATTACTAGTAATAGTAAACACTAATATTTGTGTGTGCATTCTATTTCGGGTTCGGGCAAGACTCTACTACAGCACCTGCACACTAAAGATGTTATGACATGTTTGTTTCCAAACACCTTTCTCCACCAGAGCTTAACTCGGCGGGATGAAAGAGAATTGTCAGATTTCGCTTTATCTGAAACAGTTTCCTTTTTAGGGTAGGGAAATACAACCGTTTTGACCATCCAATAATTTGGGGCATGTGACACTTCCACGACCACGTGTTTACTAAACATTAGTCAGGTGTGGCTTTTAAACTCTTCGTGTGTGCCCTGATCTCCAGTCAACGACCTTCCATTTTAGGTGATGTCGGACAGAGAGGATGGGGGATGGAGAGACAGAGGATGGAGAGGCAGAGGGTGGGGAATGGAGAGGCAGAGGGTGGGGAATGGAGAGGCAGAGGATGGAGAGGCAGAGGGTGGGGAATGGAGAGACAGGGGATGTAGAGGCAGAGGGTGGGGAATGGAGAGGCAGAGGGTGGGGAAAGGAGAGACAGAGGATGGAGAGGCAGAGGGTGGGGAATGGAGAGACAGGGGATGTAGAGGCAGAGGGTGGGGAATGGAGAGGCAGAGGGTGGGGAATGGAGAGGCAGCAAGCTCAGCATTCATGAAGGGCTTCAGTTCGCTGAGCTATTTACAGTTTTCACACCACACACCCAGAATGGGCGAGGGGAAAGAAACCACAAATACCAGTGGCCTGTGGAAAGTCAGCTGGCAGCAGCAGTTATCAGAACAGGTTTAAGACTGATTTTGAGAAAGTACTTTAGCCACATGTTTAAAACTCATTCTTGTGACATAACAAATATAAACATGTATATGGCAAATGTTTATGTTCATTGGCAGGCAAAGGGTTGTGATAATGGGATCCGAAGATGCTTTCAAACCATATTTAGAAAATGGTGGAGTTTTAAAGCTGAGCAGACATATACAGTAGTTACTGCTTCAGACTCCTGAGAACAGGGCCCCCACAGCTTTACCTTTTCATCATGCAAAAAGACACATAATACATGTTTCCAATTAGGAAGGTATACAGGTGTACCTTGCTGAATCAGGACACACTTGCAACCAACGTATCCAAAGCCAGACTTTTTAAATTCATGTCAAAATGTGAGGTGCATATTGGCTAGTTGCCTTTTGTGCCACTTACACAGTAAATTCACATTTTACAGTGGACTTACACTAAAGAAAAGTAAGGTGATTAGTGTAGTTGAAAACATTTACCATGCCTAAGGGAAAAGTACTCCCTCGCTACTCAGAGGTCTAAAATGCTAGCCCTCCAAGTCCATACAAAGAAAACATTCCAGGGAAAACACAAGCAAAAGTCAGATTTTCTCTACAAGCACTTCCTAAATTTGGTCCAGTATTTCACTGAAATGACAGTCTCTGGTATGAACGGGCTTCATGGCAAATGACCTTGAGAGGAGATCGTAGCAAGGGGACTTTAACAAGAAAGACATAACCATATCTACTAAAAGATATGCTGTTAACCACATTCTGGAACAGGCATAGTTCAAGTCTACCTGGGTAACATGTTGTATGGGTACTTAGTAAACATGGTATTTAACTTCTCACACTTTTCTGCCAGGACATAATTCCTTCACTTTTTTGTGTTCATGTTATATTTACAGCACCTTAAAAACAGACCATTGAAATGTCCTTTTGTTCTTCATTTTAAACTGTAAACCAAAGCAACATGTTTTCAAACCAATAAATGTGTCTGTTGCACATAATAATTAGTTTACCAATCATTCAGGAAAAAAACTTGACAGTTCTACTATCTGGGACACTGATACTTGTATTCATGTAAGCACTTACTTTTAATTTCCACCAAGGGATACCTATTCAGCCACCTTAATGTAGGTTGTACCACGATTTTCTTAAAATTCTTAAAAAGTATGACTTGAATGGATACACTGGATCTCTCTAGTATAATTACATTCGGAGACTGGTCTTTCTTCCTACCAAAGTAGTTCATTTTTCCCCAGAAACACATTTGACTTATTCGTCGGAACTCACTCAAAAACGTACACATTCAAATTCATTTCTTATGGGCTACAGTTCATGATGTGTGCAAACGTTTGAAGACAATGGTTATTTGCAGAGCTTTCTCAAGGCTCTTTGTAATTCTTTTGGACTCAAAATATCTGGATTTAAATAATCAAAGATAGCACCCTAGATAAGTTCGTTCAAGCTTCCTTCCCTGTCAGGAAATTGTAGTATCAGTCTCTGCAATCCTAGATGACACGCGCATGGTTCCTTCTCCGGCTTGAATGGACATTTTGAGTCCAAGTGAATTACGAAGAGCCTTGAAAAAGCCCTGGCCACACAGGCATTGTAAGGGGGGAAACATGTGTTGGCTGCAAGTAGCCAGTATGAAAAAATGCAGGACAGTCTGCAAATACTAAGTTAATAAAAAATAAAGGATTTAAAAAATAAGCATTTGCATGGAATTGACTTTCGCATCCGTCTGGAGGTTCATAACCTTATTATTGAGACTGAGTAAATACTCACCAGGAAGACAATACACTCAAATTACTAAGGTGCCGATTCCGATCCGGTAAAAAGGCCCTACGAATCGTCGTACGGAGCGTTTTCTCAGTACGACTGGTACCCAGTAAACTGCCCGTACAACCTAGGAAGTACGATTCGTACAGAGAGCCTATTTCCGTACGAATCGTACAAAAGACCGTACGGGTAAAAAAACGCTTTGAATCAGATCCGGAACAGCCTGTACGCGCCATCCGTACGGATGTAAGCAGCGTTTTACGGCCCAGCAAGTACGATCCGTCCCTAAGGAATTCCGTACGGCTCTTTTTTTATGGGAGCCAAAAACAGCCGTAAAAGCTGATTCCCCAGGGGTACGAATCGTACAGGCCCCCCCACCCCCCCTGTATGTACGCACCGTACCCCCACCACCCCCGTATGTACGCACCGTACCCCCACCACCCCCCGTATGTACGCCCCATACCCCCAGCGCATAGCTGGTCCGGATCGTACTTGCACGCTCGGACTGACATTTTAGGAATCATACGGAAAAGTGTCCGGGTTCGTCTCGTACAACTTTTCCCACTACGATTCGTACGGAGCAGGCCGATCCGTACGTACTTTTTCCCGTATGAATCGTACTTCTCGGACGTGACTTGTACGATTCGTACGGAAAAAAATACGGATTCGAGTCGTACGGAAATATTTTGTAACGGATCGGAATCGGCACCCAAATGTTTACCTATAAGGAGGAGTTGGCCCAACCCCTGGAGAGTGTCTAAATGTTTTCCAAACAAAACTGAGAATGCCTAAAAGCTATTGGAGGGTAAGGAGGGAGTAGGTCAGGCCTGCAAGTCTGCACAAGTCCATTTTTTAAATTTAGATTATACTTGCTATGAAGTGAATTGATTTAATATTGAAATTAGGTGTATTATTAAATGTTATCAATTTATTATTAATCAAGAGCTATACTTAATTTGTCTCACTAAAAATATAAATATATAATTTAAATGTTGTATTAATTTAATCAATTGAACATGAATTCCTATGGGGTGATAATTTAATACCCTGTCTCCATTGTTTTCTGTGGGAGTGTGTTGGTGGTTGGTCATGTGTGATGCTTTAGGTATTCCAAGGCTGGACAGAAGTATTTTTAAGCCAGTGTTGACAATATTAAGACTGTAGTAGCTTTAGAAGTATATTTATTTTTTGAGTTAGAATGGTTTTATTCTTTTGTGGATGTTCTTTTGTGTTAGCATGTTCACCCTTCAACTCTCCTTAACTCTATTTTCACTCCTCTCATTTTGTAGTGATTTTCCTCATTTTCACTCCACTGTGCTGGCCCCTCCTACATTTAGTACAACAATGTATACCTAAAGAGTGCAGAAATCTTCTTACAGAAAAGTTAACAAAGGAAGAGGTGGAGGTGTCCAACCATAGTTTTGTGAATTGCATCTTGTAGTATGTGAAGTAGGCCCGGGCGGAATTTTTAATTCCACCGGTGGAATCGGAGGAATTTAGTAATTCCATGTTACTCTTCTAATGCAGAGATACTGATAAATTCCGCCGCTCTGCCGGCAGAATTCATTTGCAGTGGTTGTTATTTTTAAAACAGGGCTGGAAGAAGATGCAGTCTCGCTATGTTTAAAAATCACTTCATATTTAAGTTAAACATAGAGGTCCTGATTTATGAAAAGTGTTCCATTGATGGGGTGAAACAGCAATGCAACACTGTTCATTGCGCCATCCATGAGACACCATGGATGCGCCTTATTTACTGTATGGCGCTCCGTATTGCAAGGGTTTCCGGACGTATCTGTTGGGGCAAAAATGGCCCATTGCTGGAGTGTGTCTGCAAACAGACGCAACTCCAGCAATGTGTCATTTCACATGGGGCAAGCCCCATGTGAAAAGTCGTGTGTCTCCCCTTACGCCTGTTTCAAGCAGGCATAAGGATTTGATGCAGTGACACTGTAGAAGTGACGCAGTAAAGTCTCATAGATTTCACAGTGCCACCTCTGCAAGGCTTTTCTGCTTTGGAACGCACAACCTGCATACATGATACCTGTCACAGGTATAATGTAGCGCAGTGGTTTACAAAGGGATGCATCTGCCTTGATGCATCACTTTGTAAATATGATGCATGTTTTATGCCGCCAGAGTGTCACAAAAAGTGAAGCAACAGTGGCATAAGGGCCTCATAAGTGAGGCCTAGAGGGACTGCTCCCACATGCAGCGGTGTATAGAAACCAAACCACTGCAGTGCAATTGCATACCCCTTGGAGCCCTTACATACTGTACTGTAACAACTGCAGAGTATGTGAGGGTGCCGAGATGCATACCCCTTGGCACCCTCACATGCTCTGCAGTTTACTGCAGAGTATGGAAGGCCGCTGAGGGGTGTGGGCTGCAGTGATCTCTAAACAGGATGGAAAGAGGGAGCAATCCCTCTATGTTTAAAAGCCACTGCAGAGCATGCAAGGGCGTTGAGGAGTATGTGCTGAAGTGATCTCTAAGCAGGACAGGAAGAGCAAGCAGTCCTTCTATGTTTAAAGATCACTGCCATAAAATTTAGAAACCACTGCACATCCCTTGTCAGTGGCGCCCTAACATACTCTGCGATATAATCACTGCAAAGTGTATAAGGGCGCCAAGTAGTGTTTGGCTGTGCTATTTTCTTAGCTCAAAATGCATCTGTGCCCCAATTTTTTAATGTAAGGGCGACTTTTTTCACTAAGTGTCAGTTGCCCACTTGGTCCATCGCAGAATTCCGTGTAATCTTCCCGAATTTAATGTAATTCAATGGAATTACGGGAAATCAAACTCCACCAATTCCACCCACCCCTAATGTAAAGTTATACTACTGGAGTATTGCTTTAAATGTTCCAAAATACATTTTGTGACTCAGGTCTGGACTGCCTAAATTCAGAATAAATTAAACACTTGTCTTTTGACACACACTCTGTTTCATCACAAAAGTTTGACTGTTTCCATGAATTTGAACCTGAAAATGTACTACTTTCAAAGCCCAAGTATTGTGCTGCTGGATTTGCACGAAACCAATCCTAGGATGCTTGTTTCCAGCCCAGGGAGGACCTGGCCTGGCAGTTCGGGCTGGACTGTTCCCATTGGGCGCAGGGTCAAGACTGATTTGCATATGGCTGGCTCCAAACTGGAATGGCATGGTGAGCAGAAAAACGATGGATTTAGGCCCAGATCTCTGTACTGGGGTGAATGTATGATATTGTTCTCCATTCTGTCCATCAATTGTTCTTTTTGCATTTGTCACCCGTAGTGGGACGGGTATGCCCAGACGTGGGTCCCATGCTCTCCATGCCACTGGAGTCAAGCTATCCTGGCTGATGAGGGCTGAAAGCCCAAAAAGCGGTTTTAGGATGCTTGTGTGTGGGGAAACCCTGCCTTACACCCACATCTGGTTCAGGAAAATTCTTCCTTTAACTTGTCAGGTCTTCAAAATCTGGAGTGAGAAAAGACTGGTGTCAGGTTCCTTTGTGTGAGCTGGAGGCAAGCCCCTTTGAAGTGCAAGTAGGGCAGGGAACAGCTCTACTCCCAGACATCCTGACCGGATGGTCCTTCCTGTTCACATCTAATTTCCTTTGTGTCACTGTTTGAGAGGAATACACAAACCTCAACAGCAAAGCCGTTCACAGTCATGTGACCCAGGACAATGGCAGAAGGCATGAATGGTTAGGACAACAAAATGCTAACTTTCTAAAAGCTGAATTTTCAGAAGTTTGGCTTAAAATCAGACTTTACAATTAAAAAGGATTTTAAAGAACAATTCATTTGAGTCTAAACATGACATCTCTACCTCCTCCCCATCCAAAGTTAGTACGTATTAAATGTAACGAGTTAACACAGGAGTCAATAGGAGAGATAGGCCTTACAGCGGTGAAAAACGCCTTGCAATTGTTCACTACTAGGACATGTAAAACGTAAACCCATATGTCCTACTTTTTAATTACAGTGTGCTCTGCCCTGTGAGCCTTTAGAATCTTTCCTAAGGAGGACTGATATGTATTAAAAAGGAAGGTTTAGGCCTGACAAAATGTTTATTTTGCCATGCTCAAAATGAAAGTTTAAGATTGCACTTCAGGCTGCTGTGGTAGGCCCAAGACATGTATCATAAGGCTACTTTAGTGGGGGTGGGGGGATCCAATGAGTGCTGCAGGCCCACAAACAGCATTTCATTTAAAGGCACTGGGTATCAGTAGCACCATCTACTAATGACTTACAAGTAAATTCAATTTACTGATCATCTAAATGCCAATGGTACCATGGTTTAAGTAGAGAGCACAAGCACTTTAGCACTGGTTAGCAGTGCCAACAAAACCAGGTTCAGCATCAATCTGGGGGACACGATGGAAAAAAGGGCAAGAGCCAACACTGCCAAAAATCGGTTAGGTGTTCAAGCACCTGGGAACAATGAGTGAGTGAACACTGGGACATTTGTGATCAGGCAGAGCAGAATTCACAGGAATTCTGTGACACCCGACTCATAATCAGGGCCATAGTAACTGCTCAATGCTTAGTTCCAGCATTTTATATTTAGAAAGAAAGAACACCTTATTGACCATTTAAATGTAATCAATATTACATGCCAAAGTGAATTAAGGCATGACAATGTCTGATGAATGCTGACAGATAAAGTCCCTAATTGCTAGGGCACATTTTTAGAATAAATTGCTTGGGACACTTTCGTTGCACAGGAGGACCAGTAATGTGAGTGTGGTGTAGTAATATTTCTAGATTTTGAATAATGTGTAGAAATATTATTTATAACGTTTGTGCTTGTTCTTAGTACTGCTTATGGTAATGACAACACATTTGCATTATTGTGACTTTAAATGCACCTGCAACACAAAAAGCAAGACCTCTAAAATACAGCGTTTGATTTACATAAATATCTTAGATTTGAAGTGAACAAAACAAGACGATAAGATTTCTTGTTTATTTTACAAGGATTTCATCTTAATTATACACTGATTAGCCATGTTTTTTTCACATTGTCTTTAAGGTGGTTATGTTTAAAATATCTACAATATGTGTGCATTGCATTGTTCCTATAGGCCCCATTGGATTACTTGATCACTTTTAAACTAGTTCATTTGAGAGTTGTGCGCTGCAGGGAAAAACATTGAAATCAACCATCTAAAGTGGAATTGTAATGTTGGATTGAAAGTAGCTTTCAAACAAATAGTAATTATTGTTATTCTCTGTCATTCTTTAGAAGATAAAGGGAGAAATCGGACCCTGGCCACTGCTGACCCCTGTTTTAAAAGGCTTCGCCTAAATTATAATGAACCAGCACAGCTTCTATTTATTTATGGTGAAAGCTTTTCCGCCATAATGACGTATCACTACTTTTAATGGCCAAGCTACCATTCGAATCAATGATCAGAACAGACGACACACTTGCAGTAGAAGTCCCGATGGAGACTCTTTTGAAATTCTGTTCCAGGTGGACTTCAAGACATCCGGAAACATTCATTAACGTCAACCACTGAGTCATTGGGGTATATGTTTAACAAGAATGCCCAACAACATTCCCACACATGTAGGCAGTGTGAGAGAAGACTCCACACAATCAAGATCCGTCTCCCAGGCTACAGGGAATTACCAGGCCACCTTTGGCCTCCATTAGACCTTCAAGGACCTCAAGAACAGTAACACAAGAGGTTACCAAATCAGCTCACTTTAGTGTCTGCCCCAAACAGGAATGTATTTTGCCAGGGGTTGGCACTGGATATCCTGGCTTTTCCTTGAGTGATGGTTAAGACATGTACCTACCAGCTTGAAGTCTATGACGCATGTGGGATGGTGACCATGGACCTAGACTTCAGCCATGGACCCAATGCATTCCTCCTTATTCAGGCAGTATTTTCCAATGTGAACAGTCCTAGGTGGAAACACACAATGGTTAAAATATAACTTTTGGCATTAACTTGTGTTATGATGGTCTGATTACTGCTGCCAGTTTCCCCACCAATCACAATCTCCACCAACAGACCAGGTGACCTGGACTTTGCCTCTGTTTTGCCCCTCAACTGTACCCATGGGCTCTTTCAATCCAAATGTGTAATCTTCAGAATGTTGCTTCATGGATTCTTCAACCACACTCTCCTAAACCTTTACTCTTGACCAACTTTTCACATTGGTCCTCCCCTCAATCCACTCCCTCCCTTATTTCATCTTGCCCACTGATTATATTCCTTCCACAGTATGAGCATGCTATCAATGCTACTACTCACATTAGCACCAAATGGCCTCTGTGTTGCTGCTACCAGGTTATTAATGCATGGTCTTCTTAGATAAATTACCCTTGCTGTGAATTCATATGGATTGCTCCTTTTGGGCTCCAGGATGTATTCAAAAGAGCATTTTCCATAGAACAATTACCCTGACTGTCTGCATCTATACATGCTTGCGAGTGCTCCTCTGTCACTTGTCACTAGCAAGTGAACACTGACCTATTTGTCGTCTTTGCTTGCAGGTTGTATAGTTTGAATTGATGGTTCTGCACACCCAATCATGATTCATAACCTTAGTGCTAAAGCTGGCGGTAGGCAGGGCAGTACTGTGGACTGCTCCTCTGTTGCTCTAGTGTAGCCCTTGAAGAGCATCTACTATAGCTATATTTTCTCCATTGCACCTAGATGAACTCTGTTAATTAATCACCATGGCTGCCTGTATCCAGTACATGCTTGTACTTTGCTCACCTTCCACTTCAATGTAGACCATCAATCACTGATGTCTGTATCTAGTGCATGATGCAGGGGGGCTGATCTTCTGTTTCTCCTGGGTAGACTCTTCCTATCATTTACCGTGGCTGCATATAAGCAGTGCATACCAGAGAGTTATTCTGTGTTGCCTCAGAATGAACTCTAAATAGCATTTGTTACGGCTACATTTCCACTATGCATGCTATTAATTACACGTCGATCACCCATATGTGGTCCATACCAATAATCCGCCATGGGAGCCTGTATCCAATGCATACCTGTGGGTTGCTCCTGAGTGGGTCTTTCTTATCATTTGCCATGGATGCCTGTATCCAGTGCATGCATGGGTTGTAGTTTGTCCCTTGGCTGCCTGTAACCCAGTGTATTCCTGTGTGGTGCTCCCTTGCAGCTCAGTCCTAACAAACATTTATAACCTTTGCCCTGTTTAGGATGGTAGGCGAAAGCTAAGAAATGAGAGATATGTCTTTGTTTCATTTCATGAATACGTGCAGCTGCATGTTCAGAGGGACATGAAGGGTGCATTTGGCTACTCATCAAGCATGACAACAAGACTCTTTCAAAACAGACTACACTACCAATACAAGCCCCTTTTCAACCACACTCAACGAGAAATCAATGTAATTCACATGCATTCCATCACTAATGCATCTTACCTTTGCTACACTTTTAGGTGCTGCAACCTTTGTCAGGATAACAACCCCACTCTGGTCAATCACACTCTCATGCTTCCCACATTGGATGCCCAGCAATTCAATACTCCTTGAAGTTAGGACCCTCCCACAATGTAGCATGTTATCTATCCCCCAATGTGCTTTGCTGACTCTTAAAGAATACAAAGGAGTATATAAATTCAAATACAACACTATACAAAACAATAGGGACAAGTCTGTAACCTGATATTATCATTATTTATAGAGTGTGTGTTCACCAAATGGTTTCTTGGTGCTAAAGTGATGAAGAATAAATTATTCCGAGAATGCTTGCTGAAACAACCACGTCTTCAGTACCTTTTTAAAACTTAAAATGTTTGGCATGCCTCAAACATCCAGGTATTCCACAACCTGGTTGTGCGTGCAGTAAAACTGCTGCCGCCATTTCTAACTTTCTTAAACCTGGGTTCTGTGAGACGAAGGGCAGATGATGAGCGTAGGGCCCTCGGAAGCATTTACGCTTTAATCCTGACGGCAATAAAGGAAGGGGCTACACTTCAAGATCCTTAAACACTGAACAAAGATTTTGATTTTGAGGTGATATTTTATGGGCAACCATTGGAGGGTCTTTTGATTAGCAGAGTTGCATGATGATATTTGTGGACACTTGTGAGTACCTTGAAAGCCATGTTTTGTACAAGTTGGAGACAATAAAAGTCCTTTTCAGTGATACCTAAATACAACACAATTGGGCCCCATTCACAAAAGTAATCTGAGATAAAATCCTAACTTTACGACTTTCGTTATTCACAGAAGGCATTTAGGAGTACTAAAGTTAGGATTTTGTCTCAGTTAAACTTAGGTTTTGGTCTTAAGTTAAACTTGAGACAAACTTAAGTTTAACTAAGACAACATCCTAGTCGTAAAGTTAGGATTTTGTCTCAGTTAAACTTAAATTTGTCTCAAATTTAACTTAAGACCAAAACTTAAGTTTAACTGAGACAAAATCATAACTTTAGTACTCCTAAATGCCTTCTGTGAATACCGAAAGACTTAAAGTTAGGATTTTGTCTCGGATTACTTTTGTGAATCGGGCCCGTTGTCTTTATCTCGATAGTAACAAGGCAATGATCACTACTGTCAAGGCTTCCAAAGCAAGAAACGGCTTGGTATTAATCTGTCTCAATAAAAGCATGAATTTAGAAGCCACTAATGGAATCCGAGAATCCAGATTAAGCTCACTGTTGACCAGCACTCCCAAGTTTTTAGCCACTGAGGTGGGGATGGGAAGCGTCTCATTTCTGATGGCCAATAGGAGTAGGTCCAAAGGAGATTTTTGTTGTTAGTTATCAGGAAATCTGTCTTTCTATACTTGATTTCATAATTATATAAATCATGAGATTTTGCAGAAATGTACATTACTTTTATTGAAGCTTATGGGTGTATGTGACCATTCATCACTTAGAGTACTTATACACATATTCTAGGGGGGGGCAAATTAGCAAAATAAGCGTCCGCATAATTGATTTAACAGAAACAAATGATTGATGATTCAGTCCTGTTCTCACTTAATTGGTACTGAATTTATTTAAATGAGGTTTACAAACGTTCTTTAAAAAAAGCACGATCTTGGGCAAGGATCAGTGAGAGAGAAAAAAACACACAAATCATCCAGGCCGACAATTGAATTAGATTCAAACGTATATAAACAAAATCGAATGACATTATCTTATTCCTCTGACCTCTCTAGTTCTTCAGGAATTTTTTCTGAGCGAAATCGTTTGATTAAAAACGATGTGAATAAGACGATTCAAAGTCGCATTAGAAAGTGACTAGGAGGATACGGTCTTGTGAGCACTGAAGAGTGCCCAGGAAGTAGTGGTAATAAATCCCACCGAAACTGTGCAAAGAATGCAACTGGAGGTTCGATTCCAAAGAGTGCAGAGGCAATATCAGAGCAAGAGTGGGCAAAGCTCCTTCTGGCACTTTACCAGTCATGCACTTTTGGTAATGAGCCCCTTAATAAACCGACTGATTGCATAAGGTAACTCTGGGGCATATTAACAAGGGCCGGCGATAAATATCGCAAAGCGCGCTTAGCGCTTGCATATTTATCGCCAGCTATCTCTGGAATTCATCGCCCGGTTTGCGCGTTATTAACAACGTGCATCGCCGAGGCGATAATAATTCCAGAGATAGTTGGGATATCGCCGTTTTCCATGGAGGAAAACGGCGATATCCTAGATGATAGGGCCTGTGGTCTTAGCCACAAAGTCCACCCCCCATGTTAAGTATGCCTTAGTCAGGAATTTAACAGACATTAAATTCCTGCGTTAAGGCATACTTAACACGATTTTAAAAATCGCTACCCTCCCTTGTTAATATCGCAAAGCTGCCTTCGCGATATTTTCCCAAGGGAGTCTTGTCAGGCAGGCCTCCTTTGCATCTCATTAGCGATGCGATCGGAGGCGTGCTGCAAATGGGCGCTAAGTCAGCAAAACATGCGATAGCGCGTCTTTGCTGATAAGGCGATTAAATTATCGCCGCTTTTCGCCCGAAAACGGACGCAAAAGCGGCGATAATTTCATATCGCAGCCTTGTTAATATGTCCCTATGTGCGATCTGTGGCGGTGAATGGGGTTATGATAAATTAGGCCACAAAAATGCATGCTACTACAAATCTGCCTTTGATCACATGGTGTGGGGGAGCTTGTGAAGGAAGATGGGCTCCTGGAGAGTTCTAAGCGCTTTTCTTTCTCTGGTAATAGAAATACCTACTAATAGCTGGACGCAGGTCATGGATGGATAAAATAGGGTTCTGACTGGAAAAACAGTAGAGTAAAGGGTTTATCCTAGCATCACTATTATTTTCTGTTACTAAGTTAGACTTCCCAGAGACCCTTGCCTCAGTAACTACATTTATCTCCATCACTTGGCTAACATTGCGGAAAATGGCCCATATTGTTGCATAAAGATGATAGTGTCCTATAACACGCTGCATATATTGGTTTGGAAAGTCTAAACACTGCTTACAAATAAGAATAAGGTGTCCTTTGGCGGAAAAGTGTATGAATAAGGGTGTCTGCATTTAAGCCTTAAGGTTTAATTTCTAAATAACATCTTGAGGAACTCAGTGACGAAGACAATAGGCACAGAGTTCGTTAAATCTCTCATCTATAAGTGCACATTTTGTTTTTACTTGGGGCTCTTTCGAGGCTTGGGGAAATAGGTCAAAAGCAAATCAAAATTAAAAGGTATCCATTAATATTTAGTTTAAGATTGGGGTTGGAACACTGTAAAAAAAGGCCAAATGCACTTCCGTTTTTACTTACAATAAAATTCGGAAATTAATAATGAAAAGGCCTCTGCTCCAAGTACATTTGAGAAGCAGTGAGAAATGTATTGGAGCATTGTGTGATGCTAGGCTACAGAATATTGTGCTCATAGGTTTTTTTTTCTCAACAGACCCAATGGTACTATCTTCAAAATATGGGTTTCGAGATTTTAATGAAACGACAACCTTTTGCCCAAATACAATCTTAAGTCGTTTCAGGATTTAGGTATTTAAAAACTATTTGTGATGTATAATGTATTGGTATGTTTACAATTGTTTTCTATATGTAACTGAATGGAATTGCATCAAAATTCATTTATTTGCTTTTGTTTAAAGCAAAATTGAATACAATTAAAGTGGGGTCCAATGTACAAAGGTAGGGTTGGTGTACTTTTTGCACAACTAATGGTTATGCACCGTCGTTTTGCAATAAGACAAATGTACTAATCAGTTGCATCACAAAAGAACCATTCATAGTCACAAAACTCCTTCCTCATTAGTATCTGTGAGAGAGGAAACCTTTTGTACTTCCCACTAATGGCTTCAAATACATGGGGTGTGAGAAACTGGGTTCTTGTTGCAGTACCCCCAACCTTTTGCCAGGTTTTTGATGCAAATTTTACTGAGGTGTACTGGGTCCCTGCTCCCCAGGCACCCAGTACAGTGCTCTTTCCCTAAAACTGTGCCAAAATTGGTACAACTTCAGCCACCCATAATAGTCCCTTGTAAATGGTATCCCTGGTACTTAGGGCATTGGTACTTAAGACGGTCGTTGTGGGCTGTGTGTCTTGCTGCAGAGAAAACTGAAGAGTCAAAATGGCACACAGCCCTGTGTGCCATGCCCTCATTCACTGCATGAGGTATAGGTAAGTCACCCCTACTGCAAACCTTACAGCCTTATGGCAGGGTGCACTGTACCCCATGTATGGACATATCTGCATGGGCAGATATTACTTACAATAACCAGTCCATTCTTCGATATTGTAAGTGCACAGGGGAGCCGCAGAAAGTACATGGGCTGGAAACTTGTCATTACAAGTTTCCTAGCTCCATGATGGCTTCACTGTGCCCCAGGATGTTTGATACCAAACATCTCATCTTAATAAATCTTCACTGATGTCAGTGCTGGAATTATTATTAAATGCACATTGGATACCCTTCAGAGGGTACCCTGAAAAGCTACCAAGCACTGGTGTTGACTCTGACTAGTTTTAGCCAGGTTGCCACTACCAGACATGTTTCTAACCTCATGGGGTGAGGGCCAGTTTCCTCAGAGGCAGGAATAAAGTCTACTTCTGGCAAAGTTGTTTCACACCTCCTTCAGCACAGGATGGCCTTCCAAGACGGGAAGCTTCAAAGGCGAAGCTGCCTTTGAAATGCAACCCCGGCTTCTCCATGTAGAGGAGAATGCCCCAGCCTGTTCCACATTTGGCAGTAGGAAAGACAGGAAAATTAGTTAGTTGAGGAGGTTGTTCACATTCATCCAGCACCACTTCTAAGTTGTAGCAGGTGATGTGGACCCCACTTTTGAAAACCCTGCATCTTGAGATGGGAGAAAGACAACCTATCAGGGCTAGGGTAGTGCCACGTTCCACAGGAAGTTGTTACTTAGAGGGTGTAGACACCCTAAAGGTAGGTAGCCCTTTGGGTGATACCTGTCTCCCCCTTTAACACCCCTAAATTTAGTACTTTAGTGGCATCCCTGGACCCTGAACATTAGATTCAATGGATACAGAGCAGAAAAGGACAAAGAAGAGCTGCTGACCAAAGTACTGAAGCCCTGCTGTAAACAAAATGACTCTAAACCCTGCATGCTACCTGAAGGACTCGACAATTGTGGTTTTGGGTCTCGTTCTGCATCTGTGAAGAATCCAAGAACCCCCTGAGCTCCCCCAGCCTTCCAGCCTTCCACAAATCACCAGAGGATTCCTTTGGAGTAAAGGTATCACAGCGAAGGCCAGTTTGTCAACTTGCTGCTCCCAAGTTATTCTGACACAGCATTCAAAGCATTCTGTACCCCAAGTACCCAGGAAGAATGCAACTACTGAGGGACACCAAGACCCCTGAGACTCACTGCATGACTTTGTGAGTGGTCCATCTGTCCTGGAATCGGGTCTCCAAGCTGCCTGCTCCTAACCACAAGGGCATCTTGAAGCGTGCAGTCTGACTGACCTATCTACTCTGCACCCAGCCAGCCTGGCATGGGTACCAATGAACCAGCTGTGCTTCCATGGTCCTGAGGCCCTTACGACCTGCTCCCTCTAGTGGGACCCCTCGGTCTTAACTTTAAGTTCCCTTGTGTAGTGTGCCTTCAGGTGGACCCTGGCTTCGGAGTGCTCCAGCTACCGGGGACTTCAGCAACCTGTTTCCGGCTGAATTCAGTACGTTCCTGAGAAACAGATGGTGGAACATTGGACCTGGTTGTGCTAACTACTGAAACATAAGAGATGACAATTGAAAGTCAACTACAGTTACACATTTCTGTCTTTTCCGCCATTGACTTCAATGGTGCATAATTGCGCACAAAGTTATTTATTTTGCAAACTCTAAAAATTGATAATTTTAAAAGTACTCACTGTAGAACAAATATCTTGGCCTGAAAAATTATATAAAAATCAATATTATTTTTGCAAATTGGTCTTAGATTTATACTCGACTGCCTGTCTCATTTATTGCCTCTGTAAATACAAATACTTTGCACTACTCTCTGATAAGCCTGACTGCTCGCCCACACTACCACAAATAGCGCATTGAAATTATCTAATTTAGCCTTTGTACACCAATCTGGGTCTCACTGGACTCTCTGCACAGTGTACCTCATTTTATTACACTATTTAGAGATCCTCCATCCTATGAGGGGTAAAGTCATGAAAGGGACAGTGGGCCTCTGCCCCTTCATTCAAATTCACACAGTGTATGTTTTTATTCAGTGTTATCCTTTAGGGTGTCAGGGTCTGCCATAAATCACAATGACACTGGGGGGACCTTGCAATGTCTTTTGTTCTACTGTCTGCTACCGGTTTCTCCACACTCCCTCCACCCCGTGACTCCAAACGCACAATTTCACCTGTTGGAACCTGTCTCACAATGGCAGCTTCCACTTTGCGAATAGGACAGCATCCCCTGTATGTAGTCGGAATCAGATCAATGGTGTTTAACTCATTGATGCATTCCGTTGCTGTTTGGTAAGACCTGAGGGATGCTGCAGTCACGCCTTCCTACTCTCAAACTGCAATCAGCTGCAAAAGGTATTTTGCGAGTTGTAAAGACAATTTCAACAAACAATGGGGCATATTATCAAGAAACAGGCGTTAAAATTATCGCCGCTTTAGCGGCAGAAAACTGCAGCTAAAGCGGCGATATTGGGCTTGATAATATGCCCTTGAGAATTCCAATAGAAGCCCATGTTCTGGTGTCAACATCGGCTTCTATTGGAATTCTCTGCGGCATATTATCAAGTTCATTATCGCCGCATTAGCGGCAGTTTTCTGCCGCCAAAGCGGCGATAATTTTAATGTTGTGCTTGATAATATGCCCCAATGTGTCGTTGCACACTGCTAATTGCCCTTTGCTGTGGCAAATCATGTGATATTGCAAATCGCATGCTTTATGCCTGCAAAAGGCCTTACAACATTGCTCCCTTGATATGTAATCATCCATCTTAATTGTGTTGTAAATTAATGCAAGCATGTTCTGGTTCAATACTATTACACAATGCGGCATAGCGGGGCACTAAATTCAGAACTGCATGCTGGTGTTTGCATCCGCATCCTTCTATGATCAGATCTGTATAACAACGAGGCTATGACTGGAAAGAGACCCGCTCATCGGAATCCACAAACTGCAAAGTTAGTCTTTCTGGTACAACAGGCCTTTTAACTCACCTTTCACAAGACGGTCTTGCTAATGTGTTGTCTTCTTGTTACCAATATGAGTTGTTTACTGCTTACTCACTTTTGTAAAACATGCTAGCTTTATTTAGAACTCCCATAGGACTGCTTTATGAGGAAAGATTGCTTAAAAAAAATATACATGCAAAGATTTAGCAGATTAGTGTGTTCTGCAATCTTAATGGGAGGCAGCTGTAAGAATAGCTCTGCCAAAAGTTCATACAACCAGAGATGGTTTGGCCCATCTGAAATGCATACTTGGAACATTCTCCATGTTTCATTTGTGGTATTAAATGCAGCATAAAACATACATCCCGATTACTGCATCCTGTCAAAACAGAGAAGAATGAAAGCATACACATTTCTTTATGGATAAGTGGCCCACAGTCTAGGAAATGCCTGGCGAATAAATGGTCTCTCTCACCTGCCTGGGGAAATTAAACAGAAATGTAAGATAAATCTGCAGTTAGCGAGGCATTCCTCCACCGTTTGCAAGAGAAATAGGAGCTCCTGTTGCATATGGGAAGGGTTGTGTCTGGTTTCTCATGAGCCTTTTGGTTCCTGAAGATATAACCAAAAAAACAGAGCATGGCAATGCCCAACTCTTAGCAGAGTAGGAAGTAGTTGGAAGTGAAATGGTTTCAGATGGTGGGACCTAACTCCATAAACTGAGAAACCGTCCTTGTTGGATACGTCCTTCTCTGAAAGGTCACCCCAGATTTTTGCCTCCCTCTGCTGAACTCGTTTTTGTTGGCAGGAGGGCTCTATGAACTGAACCCCTGCTAACCATAAGTAAAGTACTTGTGCTCTCTCCCTTGGCCTACACACAATATATACATTTTCTGTACTCATAACTCCCCAATAAATAATACTATGTGTACCAATGACCTGTAAATTAAATGTTGCAAGCAAGCTCCAACACTTAGTGAACCACCCACTAAAGTAGCCCTGCAAAACATGTCTCAGGCCTGCAGTTTTAAACTGCCATTTCGAACTAGCAAAAGAAACATTTTGCCAGTCCTAAACCTTCCTTTTTATACTTATAAGTCATCTCTAAGGTAGGCCCTAACCAGTCCTAGGGCAGGGTGCATGGTATTTAAAAAGCAGGACAAGTACATATGTCCTAACGTCATTTTTCACTATTGTAAGGCTATCTCTCTCATTGACTAATAATGGGTGACCTTATTGCACTTAAGTGATAATTTCATTTTGGGAACAGATAGATAAATGTTTCTTCCCCTCACACAAATTGTAATTTAAAATGACCTTTAATAGGAAGCTCAGAGGACTTTAAGTCACTATTCTGAAAATGCCACTTTTAGAAAATTGCCATTTTTTGGCTAAAATAAAATGTGCCTTTCAACCAGTGTCGGGTGTTACATAACTGTGAATGGCTCTCCTGTGGTATTTTGTGTTCCTTCCAGACAAGGTAACAAAAAGGCCTTGAGTGTGGGGCTGGGTGTTCCTATCCTGAACAGGTTGTCCATTGGTGTTGTACTCAACCCTCTGATCTTCAAAGGGTAGCTTAAGGGCTTGCCCACCCCTTCACTACTTCTCAGGGTTGCCTGCCGTGCCACTGACAAATGCAGCCCACAACTAGCATTTTTCGTCCTAAGTTGGCTGGGTATGCCCAGACGTGGGTCCCTTGCTCACTTTGCCACTGGATTTAAGATAGCCTGGCTGATGAGGGTTATGAACACGAAACCGGTCCCAGGATGCTTGTTTCCGGTCCAGGGAAGACATGGCTTGGCAGTTCGGGCTGGACTGTTCCCATGAGGCACAGGGTCAGACTTATTTGCATATGGCCATGTCTGAACTGGGGTGGCGGAGTGAGCTAAAGAATGATGATGGATTAAACCCAGATGAGTTGACTGGGGGTGAGTGCTTGCAATGTTCAACACTCCGCCCATCATCCTCTTTGGTTTTGCTTTGCCCACACCAATCATGCCTGCCCTTTGTTACACTATATAGTTTGGAGCCAAAACCACGAAAGGGGGAAGGTTAGATAAAGGGGGCATCCCCTAAACACAGGCTTGCACTGGGGATAAAAATGGCACCTTCAGAACCTCTCATCAGAGCACTCCTGAACTGTGGAAGATTCAGAAGAAGGCCTGCCTTGCTGTCTGGAGAAGGAAGACTGAATCTGCTTGCTTTTACTCCAGGCTACCTAAAAGTGCCCCCAAGGGGCTGTTGGCTGATCTCCTGTTTGAGCTCCAGGGGCAAAACACATTTCCAGAGGCCTGCTGTGCAACTGCTCAGCTGACCAGCACCAACTGGACCTGTCTGGGCCTACCTGAACCCTGCTGCTATCCTCTGCTGGAGTAAGTCCTGATCCCCAAGAGGCTCCCTGAAGGTATTGGACCATTGGCTAGCTTCAAAAGTATCACCCCCACCTTAAATTCACAAGTCATGAGCTCTATGTGAATGTGAATACCCAGAGGTTTTTAGGCTCTTTGCAACTGCGAACAGACTCCTTGTGTTAGCCATCGGCCATCCGCGATGCCCACTGACACGAATCTCCAGTGGCTATCTGCTACTTGTGTCAGCCCCGAGACCCATCTACAACAGCAACAGTCCAAGTCGATCACCAAAGTGAAGCTCCAGCGGCAGTCAACTCTTTGCACCAACAGTGACCATCCGTAATACTCAACCTACTCCTCATGCTGACAATGGTCTCCTCACGTTGACCACCAATGAGAAGCTTTGTTGCAGCTCCCCGCATGTACTTGGACTGAGAGAAGGTTAAATCTGCAGCGGTACGAACTTGGTCCCTGCAAACCGCACCACATTGTGGTCAGCCTGAAATTGTGGCTTTAAACCGGACAAGCCTGACAATTTAACCAAACTTGGCGCTTTGTGCTTTTAGGCACTATTTTCTCTAGAAATTAAAAAAATAATAACATAATAACTTTGGTTCTACTGATTGGATTTTTGTCATTCTCAAACTATTTTTCTATTTTTATTTTTATTTTATTAGCGAAGTCTTTTCACTGTATTATTGTTTTAGTGCTGTACAAATACTTTGTAGATTGCCTCTAAATTAAGCCTGACTGCTTCTGTGCCAAGCCTCCATACGTTTATTGAAGTAACACCAGGAACCTCTTTCTGATTAAATAAGTATCGGTTTCTTGAGCCAGCTACATGTGTGAAGCTCACTTGTCTACTATCCATCAGCTGTCAAACCTTTGACCAGATGATGCCAGAATTCCATCATGACAAAGGAACTCTGACATCATGGTTACAGTAAAGACACAGGCTGAGGCTGACATCTCCCACCACATTATAAAATATCCCCTTCCTTTACACAATCAAGAAATACTCTAAATCACTTTTCTATAGAAACATAAAATATACAAAACAAAGTAAGGTAAATTCATAAATATGTTTCACAAATATTAATAAATGTAACAACACACATAATCATAAATATAACAAAACATATAATGATAAAACTCTTAAATATATTCACTAATAAAAATATCCACAAGACCCTCAGTTTCCTTCACAGGACAAATTATTTCCTTCCCTTTTGATGTGAAAAACATCAATTCATTATATAATCTTGAAACTTTGCAGGAACGCAACATTGTCTGCGCTCCCCACCTGACATATTGACACCTCCGCAACTTAATCCACTCTCAGTTTTCTCATGATATTCACCTCTACTCTCACCCTTACATTCCTACTGCACCTCACTCTTGCTATCTCCTCCTCATCCAGCAACATGAATCCAGCACATCACTGTTTTGATCCACTACAACCTTCCCGGTTTTACTGCATCACACCATTCCCTTTACAGTACAGTGCCACCCTCCTCTTGTTCCATTTTTATCCATTATACAACACCATATGCCAATCATGGACCTCTTGTACCTCCATGGGATCTGAAAATGTGCTGCTACCATCACTTCCCTTCACCAATTAAATTTTCATGTAGTCACCTTACTCAATCCTACCTCCCTTAACACTGATAATACTTTCTTTCTTTGCTTCACACTCCCTCATTCACTGACGTGACAACTTAATTCTAGCTTCTCTCCCTCTCATTCTCACAAATATAGTCTTTACTGTCACACCATTTTCTGTGGTACTGTACGCCCACACCATTCTTTCTACTGCATTACTTACTCCCTTCCTACCACTCACAGCCACTGTATTTTATCTTTGGTCATGCGGTTGACCTGCTTAACCATTCCATTTCCTTATGGATTATATACTGATGTATGAATATGTCTAATCCATGATTTTTCAGGAAATCTTTCATAATGGTACATGTGAGTTGTGTTCCATTGTCCATTATTAGGATCCCTGACTCATTTCCCTGTTGTACATCACCTCCAATACTTAAACTGCACCACCTTGAAATACATCAACCACAACCACTGCAAAACACTCCACCTCATTTAAATAATCGAGGAGACTGACGATATGCAGACATACTTTCATCCAAAGGCTTTACCCCTCACTGAGAGAACCCATACCCTCATTTGTTATCTTCAATGACTTCTCACTCTCCCTACACAGAACACAACCTTCCAACCACTCATTCACCTTCCTGTCTACACCTGGCCACCAAAATGTCTCCTTAAAACATATTTTGATATGGGTCTGTCCCAAGTGGCCTTCATGCACCAGCATCAATAATTTCCTTCTCACCCCTTCAGGAGGCACATAACTCTCTCCTTTCATAATTAGTGCATCAGTCGTGAATGTACGGTGCGTACCCCCAGCGTGTAGGTACGCACCATACCCCCAGCGCATAGGTATGCACCCTACCCCCAGCGCGTAGGTACGCACCGTACCCCCAGTGCGAATGTACGGTGCATACCCCCAGTGCGTATGTACGGTGCGTACCCCCAACATCGCGTATGTACGGCGGATGTTGCGGGTACGCGATGTTGCGGGTACGCATCGTACATACGCGATGGCGGTCTACGCACCCGCACCGTACATAAGCAATGGGGTGTACGCACCGTACATAGCAATGTCCGTGTACGCACCTCACATCCACTACGCATGGGGGTGTGTGGTTGTACGACTCGTACCCCTGTACCGTACTGAACCACGGACACTGTAAAACAGCACAAGGAGGGCATATTCGACTCGCTTAACACCACAAAACACGTCTACACTGCACAAAAAATGGAAAGGACTGACCTGGACACATCCAAACAGGCAAACAGAGGGGCAAACTCACAACCAACCCTTATAACACACCCACCAAAAATTCAAACTGAGCCCCACCCACAAATGGACCAATAAAAAGGGACCACACACACAAACCATGAGCCTTTGCAACAGACTCACTACTGCTACAGAGCACACACCAACAACTGCACCCAATCACCTTAACATATACACCTTCACACAACCTCCTTCACACATACCCCCTCTTCACATTCAGACCCACAACTTCACATTCAGAACCACACACCCACAACCATCCACACCCTCACCCCACACCATGCCCACCAACAAGAATCCAAAGTTCACAAGGGAGGAGCTGGAGATCCTTGTCAATGAAGTCATCAGAGTCGAGCCACAGCTGTTTGGAACATTGGTCAGACAGACCAGCATAGCTGAAAAATCACGCCTGTGGCAAAGGATCGTCAATAGGGTGAATGCTGTTGCACCCATCAGAAGGACCAGGACCGAATGCCAAGCCAGGTGGTACGATCTGCAGAGGGCAGTCAAGAGAAAATGAATGAAGAGCACGCCCAGACCAACATCACTGGAGGTGGTGCGCCCTGCAGACCAGTACATTACCATCCCTGGGAGGAGAAGGTGATGGCCATGCTTCCGCCGGTGGGAGTACATGGACTCCAAGGACCTCCAGAGCCTGGTGAGTACACAAACAACTTACGTAACATGGGGGTAATGGCATCCACACCCCAACTACACCAAATGCATGCAACTACCCCCAAGCCCTCACCCGCCAGAACCACTGTCACAAACAACGCGAATGCCAATAACATGTGCATGCCCCATTGAGAAAGCAACGCCATGCTATGTCCCATGCTACACGAAGCACTAACCCAAGATTGGATGTCCGGTATGCTGGGAGGGTGGGTGCCCCAAAACGCATGTTTGAATTCCAAATCAGACACAATTGCCCTCATCCCATATGGCCCAGCTACATACCCATGCACCATGCGCAATGCCCAGGGATTGGGAAAGTACTGACAAGATAGCTCACACTTGGTCCTGGTGTAGGCAGCACAAGGCCCTCCTGTGACCAGTGCAAACACAAACACCAACACAACAAGGTCAGATATCTAGGACAGGAACTCACACTCACTGTCATGGCAGCATGCTCCATGGGGGGACAGCTACATCACCTGGGAGCCCCAGTGCCAAATCAAACTACACCCACCAGCAGGTCGTGTCACACACACCCCTTACACAAGCAGACACCACCAGGACAGGCAATGGATTTACCCACTGCCACAATGGACATGTAACACAACAAGACCAATACATAGCCGAAGAAGCACCCAAGCCACAAATGGACATGTCAAAGGCTCAGGAGAACATATCAATCTGTCCCCTGCAACATACCCATACACAAGTGAACATTGAGGAGAATGCTAGGCACATACAACTACCTGGAGGAACAGTGCCAACTTGAATGTGTATGAAACATGCATGTTGCATGAAACAGCATTAACATTGTCTGTCTCACACACACAGGGCAACGTGATGAACATCCCCCCAACAATGGGGGTCAAGAATCACAGTCACAGACTTGGGAGGAACCGGATCCCACCAGCAGCGACGCCTCTCAACACTCGGCGGATGACCCCGACCGACCTGGACCCTCTGGTGTCCAAGCCCCTGCAGAACCTGGTTCAGGAACATCTGTTGAGATTTTTGAAAAAGTTGTTGAGATGGAAATTAAAAATATTAATAAATAGCACACAATAGTCACTACAACAACATGTCTATAGATCAAAGAAAAGCCCTCAAGACCCTACAGAATTGCAAAGAAATTATAATAAAACCCGCCGATAAGGGGGGTCGAGTAGTAATTTTCGATGCATCGGATTATGAGGACAGAATGAGAAAATTACTAAACGTTAAAGAACATTACCAGCAAATAAAGTTCAGTAGAATAGAGGTTTTAAAAAAAGAAGTGGAAGTCCTCCTTAAGAGAGGAAAAGAGGAAGGTTTGATCTGCGACAATGAATATAGGTTTCTTATGAACTCACATCCAGTAATTCCAGCAATCTATGGATTACCAAAAATCCACAAAAATGTTTTAGATCCACCAATGCGGCCAATTGTTAGCAGTATTGGTTCAGTATTGGAACCATTGAGCAAATACGTGGATGTCTTCCTTAGACCAATAGTACAAAAGCCAAGGTCATATTTGAAAGACACGGCTCATGCAATCTCCATCTTTGAGGGCCAGGGTTTCAACAGGGTGACCCAAATTTGGGACAACCTGGATATTGAAGCCCTGTACACTAATATACCCCAGGATGACACTATAGAAGTTATCTCCACAATCTTAGACAACGAAAATCTAAATGGAAGAGACAAAGGCTTTATAATGGCCTGTGTCAGAATGGTATTGAAGAACAATATGTTCTTATTCAGGGATGAGTTATACTTGCAAACTAAGGGGACCAGTATGGGAACCACGTGTGCTCCCAGCCTGGCCTGCCTTTATGTGGGTGAGTTTGAACGCCGCAACATCTTCAATGAGGTTGCCCCGTTTTTTGAAAATATTACGTGCTGGCACCGTTTCATAGATAATGTCATCTTTATATGGAATGGTGCCAGCTCGGTTTTAACAGAATTTTTGGAGTGGATCAATTTGGGGGATCCCAATTTGAAATTCACAGCTCACTATAGTGATGTTAGTGTAGATTTCTTGGATATCAAAATCAAAGATGTAAATAATGAATTACAGGTGGAACTTTATACCAAATCCACAGATAAGAACACCCTCCTACAATATACAAGTAATCATCCACATTCACAAAAGGATAATATACCTTTTGGAGAGTTTCTAAGATTGCGAAGAAATTGCACAAGTATTGCAGATTTTTATCACCATGCGGAGATTATGAAAATCAAACTAAAGGCAAGAGGTTATCCCAATAAATTAATTAAGAATTCTTTAAAAAGAGCTAGGTTTTATGACAGGGACTGTTTATTGGACTTGAAGAGGGAGAAAAAAAGAAACATACCTACAGAAAGAGTGGTATTTGTGACACAGTTTTCAGGCATAAGCAACCAAATTAAAAATATAGTAAACAGAAATTGGAAAATTTTAAATTATGGCACTGATGTCCAGTTGAAGAAACCACTCTTCTCATTTAGACGTAACAAAACCATCAGAAATGCACTTGTGAGAACATATACGACAGTAGGGGAAAAACAAAGTACATTAAAAGGTGAAAAAGCAAAGGGCAACCACAAATGCGGGACCTGCTCAATTTGCACACTATGTTTAGAAGGTAAAAGTATAACTTTTGCTGGGAAAAATCTGACTGCAACCACACTAAACAACTGTCGCAGTAAAAATATTGTTTATCTCCTAATTTGCCCATGTGGGCTGGGCTATGTAGGAGAAACGAACAGAGAACTCCGCATACGCCTTTTAGAGCACAAGTCTGCGATAGGAACAAAAAAGGAAAATGCCCCCCTAGTGGACCATTTTATCAATACAGGCCATGACTGTAATGATCTTAAGTGGTTCGTGTTGGAAAAAATTGTGATCAACAGAAGAGGAGGAAATCCTGATCTAATAAGAAAGAAAAGAGAACAATGGTATATTTGTTACCTAAATACTGTAGAAAGAGGGCTCAATTCCAGAGAAGATTGGATGAAGCTAATACTCTTAGACTGAGTGAAGCAATAGTCCTACCTATAACATGTAATGGATCAGTGTCCCTGGTAAATAGGAAGTATGTAATAGGAAAAAGAACAGGGATTGGGGATCAATAGTAAAAATAGAAGAAGAACAAGCCTATAATATCCTTAGGAAGCATTCAATAGTAAAAGGTATAGGGCAGTGTAGATCAATAACAGAACAATATGAGAATAATAGAAAAAAGTATAAGGTAATGTGGATATATAACGGAACAATATGAGAATAATAAGCCTGGGATATCACTTACGGTGCGTTTTATTTGAAGCATATTATGGTAATGATGTATAAGTTGTCTAAATCAACACACATATGACTCTCAGTAAATCCCTGCTCAAATATTCATATAGGAATAAGAACGGATAAATAGCCAATTATGGCGCCCCTGGATGATTTCTTTAGAATGTCCTGATTGCGTATGTAGACGCGGTGCATTTTGATTGAATGGCAGAATAATATGCGCATCCATACGACGTTGAAAGCGCATTCAAGTTACTAAACACAGGAATAGAAACTAGGAAGCAATAAATACAAGCGCTTCCGTAGGGTTTCTCTTTAATCTTTAGACCATGTATGCATATACGATGCATTTTCATTGCGCGAGATATAAGTCAAAGAACATATTTTGGAGGAAATAAGATAAGAATGTATATAGGTTCCTGGCAATAGGCTCACAATATGAGGGAAGAATAATAAAGTTAGAAAAAAAGAAAAAAAGTGCAGAAATTGAATGAGACCATGTGTCTGCGATTAGCAATCCCCATGCAGTATAGAAAAACAGGGTTGAGATACGCACCACGTGATACGGGTAAACCAATTGGAAACGCGAAAACAGCAGATAAATAGGAAGTCGATGTAAAGGATAACGATTTTGCTCCGACACGAAAATACAGATGACGGAGGACTAACAACGAAATATAGGTAAGAGGACAGAGACTCACAAATAGATACCGACTTAGGAAAGCATGTCGCGTTACTAGCTACTAATATATACAATATATTTGTTTGCTACTAGATCCGTTGAAAATAAGAAGAGAACTTTAAGCCTTATGGTGCAGAAATCCCTAACTAGCACCGAAGGAAGAAACAGATTCAAGAAAACAAGTCCCCTAAACAAATGAATAGGTAATTATAGGAATGATAGATTAACCTTATCGAAGTTTCCTATAACAACAAACAGTATATGTTTTAGGCAATATGTATATCTCCCTTTTCTTCGTTACAGATAAGGTGTAACATGCAATTTTAAAAAAAACTACGCAAATAACGAAGAAAGTTAAATGAAAGCGGGTCAAATCGAGCATACTATTTAGTGAGCCAAGAGCAAGTATAAAACGCCACCACAATTGAAGGTGAGAAAACACTGATATCAAGCTGCACACAGAGGGGTCTTAGATTTAGGTTCAATCTTATGAAAACCTTTTGATTAAAAACGAAGAATAACAACTTTAGGTTTATTGGCATGGTACAGGAATAATCGCCCTTATGAATATAAGTTAATGGATTTGGGAATAGGAAGAAGAGGGCAGAGTAGAATAACAGCCAGCAAAGGATTACTGGGATTTATAAACAGCAGGCCCATTCCAAAGAAACGATGTAAAGGCATATACTACCTGATTCTCAAAGAAGTGATTATTATAAAATTGTCCCTCATATTAGTCGGGTGCAAGCAAACTCTTTGAGTGAATTTATTGACAATAATAATAGGATAACCAATATTAAGGGAATAGCACAGTAACTTTGAGATTGTTGTAAATAGAAACTATATGTACTATTTGGATCATTAACTGTATGTATTTGGTTTTTAGGAAAACACTAAGGGCCTCATGTAGGTAGCTAAATACCGGTCGGTAACGGCCGAAATTCGGTAAATATGCCGTTACCGACCGGTATTTAGTCAAGTGAGATGTAGGAGGCCCAAAACCAGTTTTCGGTAAATATGAAGCGGTAAATGCCGATTCATAATTACCGATTTCTAAAATACCGATTCATATTTACCGAATACATATTTACCGAATCGGTAAATATGAAGTGGTAAATATGAATCGGTAAACATGAAGTGGTAAATATGAAGTGGTAAAACTGAAAAAGACATGTAGGTAAATTCGGTAATTAAGAAATCCATGAAATTCGGTAATTAAGAGTCGGTAATTAACACTGAGTGAAAGCAGGTGGTAAGCATCAACAGAGCATATAAGCAATCCCAAAATGCAACAGCGTGGACAACATGGCCGCTCTGTATGTCATTGCAAGGCGCCTACGTCTACAGGCAGCAGGTCCGAGGATATGGAGACGGGAGGAACGCATCTACAGACAGCGCATCACACTCTTCCAACTGATTGACGCAGAGATACATGAAAGGTACAGGCTACACCCACAAACCATCATGGACCTGATCAGGGACCTGCACCCACTCCTGGACCAGCCAACAAGAAGGGCGCATGCCATACCACCACATGTGCAGGTGCTCTGCAGCCTACATCTACTGGCATCTGGCAGTTACCAGGGGGTGATAGCTGCGGTGGGCGGTGTATCCCAGAGTTGCCTGTCCCGTTTCTTCAGGAAGTTCCTGGATGCCTTGATGCAGAGAATGCACCACTACATCAGCTTCCCAAACACACAGGCTGAACTGCAGAAAACTAAAACTGACTTTTATCACATGGCACAGTTGCCCCATGTCATTGGCTGTATTGATGGCACACACATCCCAATCTGCCCACCAGCTGCCACTGAGCACATCTACAGGAACAGAAAGTCCACCCACTCCATCAATGTGCAGGTAATCTGTGATGCAGGGAACATCATCACTGATATTGTAGCGAAGTTTCCTGGGAGCACCCACGACTCCTACATCTTCCAGAACAGTGGAATCTACACACGACTGCTTGCCGGAGAATTTGGAGAGGGATACCTGCTAGGTAAGTAACAGTGACGCCCCATGAAACCTGCAAATCAGAGTGTATAGAGGCATGTGACTGATGGTTCCCTTTTACTCACCTAGGCGACAGTGCATATGCCTGCCGGTCATTCATCCTCACTCCCTACCTACACCCATCAACCCAGAGTGAGAGACGATATAACGTGGCACATAAATCTACACGCAATGTGGTGGAGCGCACGTTTGGACTACTGAAAAGCAGGTTACGCTGCCTCCACAAGAGCGGAGGCACACGCCAGTACACACCCATCAACTGCTGCAAGATCATTGCCACTTGTGCAATGCTGCACAACCTTGCCACGAAGAGAGGTACAGAGGTGGAACTAACAGATTTTGAGGACAACGAGGTTGAGTCAGGCCAGCCAGAGGCCAACGCAGCTGGAGTGCCAACTGCAATAGATGGGAGAGAGAGACGGGCAGAGATCACATGCAACTATTTATGAGTAAGTAAGGGGACACAGCCAGTTGTGGTATGTCATGACGTAGTTTTAATGCGGCACTACGCCATTACAACAAGATCAAGCCAATCTGTCAACATTGCATATTTACAAGGGGTAAGTCCGGGGTTACGTCACCCATTAGGAATTGGCTACGCAGGGCTGCATCAATGTTTGCGCACGCGCGCTGCAGTGTGGGATGGCACGGATTGAGCATCCTCAGTACTGCCAACCCCAAGCCGCCTGCTGCTCCTGCGTGTATCTGGGACGGGGGGTGTGATGCTGCTCCTGCTGCTGGAGTCGATGCTCTCCGCAGCATCCCCTGCAGCAGTTGTGGCCGCCTGACTTGTTAATAGCATCTCAAATGCACTTGTGACCTGCACCATCCCCCGAGACACGTCGCTGCAGCAGTGTGTCAGGCCCTCCTGCATCGACACAGAGCGCCGGCAGAGTAGAGAAGTGGCAGTTGCCAGACGGTTGAGTGCCCTGGTGGGAGTGTCCCTCCTCTGCCGTTCCCGGCGCCGTGCATCTATGTCAGCATCTAATTTGCTGCACAACAGCTGGATTGACTGGGACATGTCCCGAATGCCCGCTGCCATTTCACCCATCCCCACTGCCATTGTGCTGATGTTCTTGTCCATGTTGACAAAAGTTGATTTCATGCCCCGTATATGCCTCTGGACTGACATGACTGCCTTTGTTTGCAGGCGCTGTTGTTTTAACATGTGGCCCTCGAGCCCCGAGAAGACCCCATGGCTGTCAATGTTTGCTGGTGGACTCTGCACACGCGACCTGCGGCGCCGTCTTGCACCCGTCTGTTCTACCTGTGAGGTGTAGGGCACGGTGGCATGGCTCCCATCCTGGGGCATAGTAATTTGCTGCGGGCCCCTGCTGTCGTCAGATGAGGTGTCTAAGGCTCGCAGCCTGGTGGCAGCACGCCTCCTCGATCTCACACATGCAGGCGGTGATGTGGCCGGTGACTCAAACATGAGTGGCGATGCTGGCTCTGGGTGAGGTGATGCTGGCTCTGGTTGAGGTGAGGCTGGCTCTGGTTGAGGTGAGGCTGGCTCTGGTTGAGGTGAGGCTGGCTCTGGTTGAGGTGAGGCTGCCTGTGTTAGTGGTGCGGCTGCCTGTGGCACTGCTCCCTGGGCTGAACTTGTGCTGGCCAGAGCTGATCTGTGTGGCCGGTGTGCCCTCTCTCCTGCAGCATGTCCTGTCCTGCGCGATGTCACATCGGTGGACAGAAATGCAACATCAGCTCAGTGAACCTGAAGGGCTGCATTGCAAGCATCACAATAAAATCATGTTACACTCTCACATTGTCCTCTGCCTGCTTGTGGCTAATGTGTGTACCATGCCTTGTTGTCCTGTGCTATTTACTTCATGGTTGGGGGTTCCCTGACTACATCTCCCAGAATGCATTGCCTGTCTGCACTAACACATGGACTGGAGTGGGATACTCATTTCACAATGGGGGATGTGGGATAGGGGTAGGGGGGGCTACATTGCTGTGCATTCGTCTTACCTTGTTGGGTGGCGGCTCTGGCAGAGCTGTCGGCATCCCCAAGGCCCACGACGCTCTCTTGCTCGATTGTGGCCTCCACCAGCTCCTCCAGTTCGGTGAGGGCAGGTGCCCTGTTGGTTCCACCTCCAGTCTGGCTGGCCTCCTTCTGGATTTCCCCCCTCTTCCTCTTGGTTACAATCCTCAGGTCATACCAGCGCTTTTTGAGTACCTCTATGTCCCTGTAGGTCACTCCCACAGCATTGACCTGCTGATACTCAGCCAAATATTGCGCTTTCTGCCTCCGGCACTTGCAGGGACTGCCTCCCAAACAGCTTCTGGTGCTGCTTCACCACCTCCTCCACCAGCACCTGGAGTTCCTTGGGGCTGAATTTCATCTTCCTCCTCCTTTCCCCTCCATCTCTCACTGTCCTCTGCGTCGACATGATGATTTTGTGCTGCACAAACAGGCACTGGCTCCCTGCCTCTCCTCTGCACTCCAAGCCTCTCCAGAGTCTGTTAATTGTGTGCACCTGCCTGGGTGTGGCCACTTCCTGGTTGGGTGGGGTGTGGTTGCACAGGATTGGGTGTTTCATCCAGTCATGTGATTTTTTTTTCCCCATTCGGTAAATACCGATTCGGTATTTACCGATTCGGTAAATACCACCTCGGTATTTACCGATTCGGTAAATTCCGATTCTTCAATACCGAATGTTACCGATTCGGTAAATATTACCGAATTATTACCTACATATAACTTACCGATTCTTAAATACCGATTCAGTACGGTTCGGTATTTAAGAATCGGTAATTTTTATTTACCTACATGAGGCCCTAATTGTGGTGGGAGACAAAATTATGTGGTCTTGACAAAGATGGTAATATCAGTTTAAGCCATCGAAACGCGTCGACGCTGTGGATAAGCACGATCAAAGGACCAATACAGATAATAATATACCGATTTATCAATGTATATCAAACTGTTGTTGAGTTCATTTTGATGTGCACGTGTAAAGAAGAGAAATTGCTCTTTCCGTTTTGTTGTCTGTCTCCATATGATGCTGGTCATAATTGTGCTATATTGTTGAATGTAAATGAGAATTGAATTGACATGTATTGTATGATGTTTTTTTAATAACTTCATTTGAAGTATCATGAAATGTTTTGTGATTTTTATTTGTTTACACAATGAGAAATATGGTTTTAAATAAAAAATAATTTTTCCTAAGAAAAACTTTTTGAGACATAATACCTTATGCTGTTTAAATTGTAGAATCAAGGGAATCCTCTCTCTTTTCAGGAACATCTGTGCCAACCACCACCCCTATTCCTGCCACATCACAGGAGACACCCAGGAGCCCTGCCCGCAGTGAACAGAGCCAGTCTGACCAGGAGGGACAAGGTGCGGCGGGCACCCAGGAGGAGGCAGACAACACCGCCACTGCCATCCCTCAGGGGTCCCGTCGACCCGATGTGCCCACAACGGCAGGCCAGACTCGTGTGGGCAGGGGTGGTGGGAGTGGAGGCAGGCGGAGGCGAGAACCTGACCAGCCAGCTGAAGGGACCGGTATGTCACACATCCGCAACATCATGGAGGCATACCGGCGTGACACCAGGGAGATCAGCCAGGTAGTGGTGACCCTCACAGAGATCAAAAACCAGCAGGCCGAGCAACACGCCAGTCAACAACAACACCAAGGACGGATAGAGGCAAGACTGGCTGAGCTCCTGGCGGTGCAAAGGGACATAAGCCATTCACTCCATCGGATCGCCGACAACATGGGCAACCCTCCCTGTGCCACCAGGCGCAGACTAGCCACAGGGAGGGAGGAGGAGGAGGATTAGTCCGACGGAGCGTCCCAAGGATCGTCAAGACCTGCATCTGAGGGTCCCCGGAGGAAGGTTGGTCGTCCACGGAAATGACCATGAGAGGCAGCGGGCCATCCACATCTCCCAGGTCACCTGGCCTGGCACCTGGCCTCATGTGCGACAGCATCACCTCATTGATTGACATCATCTGCCACATGGACTTGCTGGTCACAGTCTGACCAATGATGCCAAACACTGTGGGCTGGACTCTGATGACTTCAAATGGCAAGGATCCCATCTCCCCCTGTGAACTTTGGATTCTATGGTCCCTGCATTTCCCCATTTTCTGTGCACAAATCACGCCCCAGAGCTAGAAATTAAAAAATTAATATTTGCAATTTCATGTTGCAGTCATTTAGCATGATTCCACAACATACGTGTGGGGATATGTCAAAGTATGCCTGAGTGTGGAACTAACTCCAGCCATCCATACACTTGGATCTGAGTCCGGTCGAGGACACACATGGCTCACAATGTATCACAAAATACAGACATGGAGCCCAACACTCACCCCTGATGGCCTCAAGCTGCTGAGGGGGGGCTTGCTATATTGCTCTGACAGACCAATTTGGAAGAGTTACATGAAGGTGTAGAGGTCATGGGTCATGTTGATGTGCCCGGGGAGGGAGTACCAGGTCTGTTTTGCGAGGTGGGAGAACTATCTCCTGCATGCAGATTTTATGTGGATGTGATGAATGGTGGCCAGGGCAAGGTGGGCTGCATGTCCAAGGTCGGTTCGGGTCTGGGGTTGTGGACTGCCTCCTGAGTGTGGTTGAAGAGTCTGAAGGTGATCCTGCAGCACACAGTGAGCCATTGTACCTCTCTCAGGTGTACAGTGATGTGGCTGGGGTGGGGGATGTTGCAGATGAGGTGTGCGGATGCACCCTGGATGTGGATAAGTTCTCCTGCATGTTTGCTGTTATCCTCTGTAGAGGCCGGTGCTGTATTTGAGCCGGCTGATGTCCTGGACCAGGGGGACGGTCTGTCTTGCCTTGGAGTGGATCTATCTGGGGGTCATCAGCAGCATGTGGAGGGTGTTGCAGCATGAGGTACAGATGTTGGTGAGTTGCATGTTAATTGTGAGCGATGGGTCCATGATGAACACCAGCTTGCCTGCGTGGCCACTGGGTGCTGGTGCGGTTCACAGACCAGTGGGACGCAAGGAGTTGACCCAGCAATAAGGGGACAATACTCAGATGATGACCTCTGTCCTGTCCAAGTCCTGCCTCAGATGGCTGATGTTCAGCCATTCATCAACGGATCTCATGCCTTCTTGAAGTTTGGATCTGGCAATGGCTGGCTCTTTGGTGAATTTGAGGAGCAGCTGGGTGTCAATGGCATACCAGATGATGATGAGGTTGTGTGGCATGTGATGGTGGAGAGGGGGGTCATGGAGACATTGAAGATCGTCACGCTGAGAGAAAAGCCCTGTGGCATGGGCCAGATGACCCCAGTGTACTACATGTTGCAGGGTGGAGGCAGACTCCCTGGGCCTGGCTGGTGAGCTACTTTCTGATTTAATCCTGGGCCCTCCTCTCGATACCAGTGTTGGAGATGTGTGAGCTGAGAGTGTGGTAGCACATGGTGTAGAATGCCGTTGAGAGGTCAAGGGTGGTGGCCTCACCATTGTTGAGCAGGGCAAAGTAGTCGTTGGTGGTGGCAATGATGACGGTTGCAGTGGTGTGATTACTGTGTAAAACGGTCTGGTGCCGGTTGGCTGGAGATGGTTGCATGTAGGAAATTGGTCAGTTGCTTGTTGAGTGTCTTCCTGGTGACATTTGCTGGGTAGGGAAGTAGGGTGATGGACCAGGAGATCCTGCAGTACTGCCGTCTGTTGTTTAAGAAGGGCCTGGGGCTTTGCATGCCTCCAGCAGCCATGGAATGTGGCTAACTCAAAGTAGACATTCATGACGCGCTGGACGTGGGCTTTAAGGATGGCGAATGATGTGGTTGAGATGTTGTGTGGGAAGGGGCCTGATGGCGAGCCAGAGTGGATGGTGCACATGATCCCGGTTGTGTACTTGCTGCTGACGGGAGTCCATGACCTGAGGGGGGTTTGTCCAGCGAATAATAGTGCTGTCTGCCTCTGTGTGCCAAGGCTGTTGTGTATGGCCATGAGCTTGCAGTGGTACAAAGTTGCAAGGGATGGGATCTGCCTTGCAAGGGTGGGGTGTCTTGGATGGAGATCTGCTGTCAGTTCACTCACAATGCTGAAGAGCTCCTTGATGTCGTGTGTTTGGGTGTCTCGGCACTATCTGAAGTATCTCCACTTGTCCTTGCTGATGATATGGTGATGGCTGTGTGTGGTGTTTTCCAGGGCTGTAAAGAAAATGATGTCTCTTTGTGTTGCAAGGTTTGCACAAGAGTCCGGCTAGGTCTGTAGGATTCCAGTAGGTCTGCCTTGTCCCAGGTGCCTTAACTGTTGTTGTGCTTCACAGGAAAGTCCGTCAATGTGGCAAGATTGTTGGATCAGTTAGTGATCCAGTGTGTGAGTTTGCAGGGTGTGGCGGTGGTGTTGTTTTGAGTGTCCCACACAGCTTGTCTGTGGCGACTTACATCAAGCATCTTCGGGGGATCGGTAGCGGGGTGTTTGGCACTGTGTTGCTTGTTGGAGACGTGGATTCAAATGTTGATGGACCAATGATGGATGGTGGTGTGTGTCCCCTTCAGTAAGAAGTTACTGGCCCCCAGCCACATGTAGCCTGTGGAGGTGAGGGCTTGCGTGCAGATGTACGTGTTGATAGCTTCGCAGAATTGTGGATGTAGGCCTGCAGATCTGTAGATGAGTGTTACTCCGAGGGCTGCTAGGGAGTTGCTGCGAACCCGGACTTGTGACTCTGAGGGTGTACTTGTGAATAATTAGCAATTCAGCCCCCGGGATTGGTGTTGGCGTCCCTGCGGGTGATCTTGGATCCGTCTGAGATGGCAATGAAGACGTCATGTGCTGAGGATGCTTTTGTCCAGGTTACTGTCATGAAGGTGATGCGTGGGGCTGTAGTGTTGAGGAGGTAACAGAGTCCAATGGTGTGCTGGTGGATGGAGTGGGTGTGGAGTAGGAGGCACATTACCTGGTTGTTCTGACAGGGTCTGGTAGGCTGGGCAGCACTGTGTAGGCAGTTGGAGTAGCACACTCAGCATGCGAAGGTGTCGTGTGTGTGCTTAGGGGTTGCCTGATGGCAGGAGGATGATTGTCACGAGGACATTACTTGGAGAGTGGCTGCAGCATGAGCCTGTTGTGTGACGTTGGTCATGCAAAGACTAGAGGGTCGTGCACTGTGCATGTTGCAGGCGCAGACGGTCCTGCCTTTGGCACGGCGCTGGGGCTACAGTGGCACAGAAAAGCTGCTGGCTGCATTTCAAATGGGTGGAGGGGGAAGGGCTGAGGATTTTTGAGGCATGGGGGTTGCAGAATCAGGGCACTCGGAGTGGCGGGGCCGCAGGTGAGGCAGCAGCAGGCGGAAGGGGTTAGAAATCATGCAAAGATCAACACACAAAGACAAGGAGGTCTGCAAGGCACAGTGCAACAGGTGTATGTCAAGGAAGGAGTGTCATCTCACTCATGGGTCACTCCCAGAAAGTGTATGATCAATCACCATAAATTACAGCCATTGTATCAGGCAACAAAATGCGGAGATGCGCAAAGGAGACACACCATCAGCAGGCATTCACGTCCTGTTGTGGGGAGGAACCTGCACAAATACATACACAACCAGGTACTTCATGCACAATAGAGATCATTAGCCATGAAGCACTGCATGCATGTTGCCAAAGTACACATACACTCATATGCTCAATCTTTGTCAATTATGCCATAGATGACGCATGCAAACTGGGAAGAGATCTGCAGTGACCGAGATGAGGCACTTTGGATTGTGCTGAACACCTTTATTCCACATACACACACAAAGGGATATGCCTCCATATTAACAGACTCACAGGTCAGTTGACAGAACATGTGGCACATACGCTGGACCCCCCCCTTCACAACACGGATGATGTCAATCCCAATGAACTGGCACACAAGGTAAGGGGATGAGCAAAACACATCCTGCTGCACACGGAGAGGCTGCAATTCCCCATAGAGCATGTTGTTGTGATGTCCCCCACTATGTCCACCCGTAGCATCTGCAATGTTTCAGAGCCAAGGTTCACACACATTGATGCCTTCATCAGACGCCATATTCCACTACAGATGACTGTCAAGAAGGCTGACTATCATGTCATGGGAGTGATGCTACATGTTATATGCTCCATGGTGAGAAGACATGTATGCATGGTACCACAACATGCACAGAAGCAGTCACCACACATTCCCAACCTGCACCACCACCAAAAAGCCTTTCCGCAATACTTACCCAAACTGACATTTCCACATGTCCGTGCATGGACCGCTGATTCAGCACACGTTGCAATCCTCACGAGGAATAGCAGGAGGACAACGATGACACGACCAGACAATAGGTGCAAATTACCTGGGAATGACAGACACACGAGAAGTCACCTAAAACGATTCTCAACGCACACATGGAAGTGTACAAAACATGAACAATGTTGGACACATGTAAATTGCCAATCAAGTCTCTCCGCAAAACTGTTTTGTATGACATCATCACTCGAGTGACACATCAGAACACACATCCAAGTCACTTTGCATTCAGTTAGCTGTACACACACATTGCAACACATGACAATCAATGCTACAAGCTTGCACGCTCATAGCCAGTGACTCACCATTATGAGAAGAAGTTGCGTATGAGCTGACTCCGGATATCATCCCCCTCCTCCTCCTCATCACTAGCCTCGTGACCAAGCCCTTGCTCCTCCCCGGGTGGATGCTCCTGCTCATCTGGATCCAGGATGAGTGGCACTGCCTTCTCAGCTGCCATGTTGTGCAATGAAGATTTTGCAGACCTTCTCCGGGGCATAAGGGAGGGACTCGCCTTTCTTGTCTAGGCACCGGAATCGGCTCTTCAGGAGTCAAACGTCCTCTCAATCACTCGCCTGGTCTGCCCGTGTGCATCGTTGTACCGGTGATCTGCAGCTGTTCTTGGGTTGCGGAAAGGTGTCATCAGCCATGGCATGTTGGGATAGCCAGAGTCCCCTACATTGAAACATCATGTAAATAAGTGGGTCAGGAGATGCCGTAAGAGACAAAGATACCGCAACACATAGGACAAAAAGACTCTACCCACCAACAAGACATGCTCGTTCGTTGTGCAGCCGCAGCATCATTTGTGGCACCCTGCTACGCCTCATGATGTAGGCATCATGTGCTGATCCTGGAAAACGTGCACAGACATGGGAAATCAGCATGTTAGCAAGACACACCACAAGGGCATTTATCGAGTGGTAATGTTTGCGGTTGCGATAGGCTTGTTCCTGTGCCTGTGGTGGTACAAAAGCCACATGTGTACCATCAATGGACCCAATTACATGGGGCATCCCACCCAGGGCATAGAAATCCCCCTTGACATCCCTCAACCCCTCTGGAGTCGGAAATTTGATGAATTCATCAAGGTGCTCCAACATGGCTGCTAAAACATCACGCAGGACATGGCTGAACATAGTCTGGGACATCCCACCCACATCAGCTATGGTCAATTGAAACGTACCTGTGGCAAAAAAATTAAAGGCTGCCATCACCTTCATCTTGGGGGTCAGCGCAGTAGGATACCTGTGTTGCGGTTGGAGGTGTGGTGCCAGCTTGTTTGTCGGGTGCTCAATCAACTGTTGAGCGAATCTGTAACGGCGGATGCAGGCACGTTCCCTCATGGTAGCCAAGTCTGGCATTAGTCTTGGGACAGGTGGTGCCCTGCAAAACATAGTTTGGAAGAATGAAGATTGAGAGTCGGCAAACATCAATGTCAATGAACATAGCACATGCTACACTGCTAATACACATCAGGTAACTATGGAGTCGGGTGTGTGCAATACATCCAGTACACAGATGCCAGCTTGCTGGCACTCCTACAAAAAGCCTGATACACCTGTTGATTGTCAAGTCTACACGACATGCCCTGAAATGATTTTGGGGCCAGTCTGAGTGAAGAGCCAAAAGATATGACCGGAGTGACACACAACCACATAGCTGCATTTGAAGGATGTCATCTCATCCAGACAGCTGACTGCAAGGCACACGCACAGGTCACATGGAATGTCAAATGTACATATCAAACACAGTGCGATGAAGGGGTATACGTGACAACACAAAGACACAGCCATTGAGACAACAAACACATGTATGACTGAAAATATACGATGTCCCTTGAACACAGACCCTACAGCCTTGGGAATCCACATGTGGCATGGTGTGCGTAGATGTGTTACATGCCCATCTCCACACAGACCCCTGTTGGATGCACCAACAGCAGATGCCGTTGACGGGACACTGACATGAAGCTCATGGGAACACATGACACACACCTGACATAGTCCCAAAGGGGCATGCTGATCTTAGTACACGTACGTGTACAACTAGTGCCCACACGTACTTGTACACGTACGTGTACTAAGGTAGTACATGTATGTGTACAACTAGTGCGTACACGTACTTGTACACGTACGTGTAGGCACTGGTAGTACACGTACGTGTACTAAGATCAGCGTGCCCCTTTGGGACTATGTCAGGTGTGTGTCATGTGTTCCCATGAGCTTCATGTCAGTGTCCCGTCAACGGCATCTGCATCTGCCTACACGTACGTGTACAAGTACGTGTACGCACTAGTTGTACACGTACGTGTACTACCAGTGCCTACACGTATGTGTACAAGTACGTGTACGCACTAGTTGTACGTGTACGCACTAGTTGTACACGTACGTGTACTACCAGTGCCTACACGTATGTGTACAAGTACGTTGACGCACTAGTTGTACGTGTACGCACTGGTAGTGCACATACGTGTACTACCAATGCCTACACGTACGTGTACAAGTACGTGTACGCACTAGTTGTACACGTACGTGTACTACCAGTGCCTACACGTACGTGTACAACTAGTGCATACACGTACTTGTACACGTACGTGTAGGCACTGGTAGTACACGTATGTGTACTACCAGTGCGTACACGTACGTGTACAACTAGTGCGTACACGTACTTGTACACGTACGTGTAGGCACTGGTAGTACATGTACGTGTACAACTAGTGCGTACACGTACGTGTACAACTAGTGTGTACACGTACTTGCACACGTACGTGTAGGCACTGGTAGTACACGTACGTGTACCACCAGTGCGTACAATTGTACACGTACGTGTAGGCACTGGTAGTACATGTACGTGTACAACTAGTGTGTACACGTACTTGTACACGTACGTGTAGGCACTGGTAGTACACGTACGTAGGCACTGGTAGTGCATACACGTACATGTACCACTAGTGTGTACACGTACTTATACACGTACGTGTAGGCACTGGTAGTACACGTACGTGTACACACTGGTAGTACACGAACGTGTACACACTGGTAGTACACGTACGTGTACTACCAGTGCCTACACGTATGTGTACAAGTCCGTGTATGCACTAGTTGTACACGTACGTGTACTACCAGTGCCTACACGTATGTGTACAAGTCCGTGTATGCACTAGTTGTACACGTACGTGTACTACCAGTGTCTACACGTACGTGTCAAACGCACTGTGCAACTGGTGCCGTAGGGGTACGTGTGACACGCACCGTACCTATGTGTGGCTTTCAAAATTACATAGGGGACACATAAGGGACAAGTATTAGGCCCTAAATGCATGCTGGTTGTCATGGATACCGAGTTTTCTCTTCAAATTTTTCCATCAGGTGTCCTGGAAAAGTCAGTTGGCCACAAAATACAATGTTGCAAAGTGGTTGTTGACTTGACATGATGCTCTAAATTCGAACGATGCAAATGCTGTCACTGGTGTATGTTTAAAGGGATTGGAGTAAACGTAAGATGCGAATGATTCTGACCAATCACTATGTACTCCTCAAAATGAATGCCCCTCAGCAAGACAGATATAAGGCAGCCAGAAGCCATGAGAGGGCACTTGACTGCACAACTTTCCTGTCGACAACATTGCTGCTGTCTCTGCTTCCCTGGACCATGTCTCGTGCTGTGGAGAGGGCCCAGCCATTCACCCAGGAGGAGAATCAGGCCTTGCTGGACGTCCTCCTCCCACACTACACCAGCCTATATGGGAGACCAGGGGAGCAGGTGAGTGCTGAGTCCACTACCTTTGCCTATGCACCTGTTGTGTGACTGTCAATATTGTGTCCAGGTGGGACTGACATGCAATGTTGTTTAGTGTGTGTCCTGGGGGGGGCCATGCTTATGTCTCTCATGCAGAGCATCATGTAGTTCCTGTGTGCACTCCTCACTTGCATGGTGCTTACAGTGACTTTCCCTGCATAGTGCATGAGACATTCAGCCTGGCTAATCCTTGGAGGCTTTTATTCCTGTTGTCCTGAGGTGATTCAGTGGTCCCCCCGGTGTGACAGGTGACTGTACCCACAGATGTGTATGAGTTGAGTGGACCTGTGGTGAGAGTGTCCAAATGACGTGTACGACCTCATGGACATTGATGTGTGTGAATGTTCCTTGTCATGTGGGTGAGTGTCTATGTGAAGTGTTGCACCACAGCTGCATGTTGGAGGCTACTGATCTAACCATCTGATGTGACAAGTGATCCGTGCTTTGTGTCTGACTTTCAGAGCTAGCACGACACCTGTGACTCCCCCCTGGCAAATGGCACATGTGCAGAGTGAGGGTTGCATCCGCTGTTGTCAATGACAGGCCAGTGATCTGTGGCTGGGTGTGTGTGTCTAGTCTGCTGAGGGTGCGTCAGTGGAGTGGGATATGTGACTGCATGGCACGTGCTGCCCATCAGCCTGCTGTTGCATGTGCTGCACAGTGTGTGGCATGTTCATTGAGTGTTTTGCACCCCTCATGCCACCTGTAGACTTTCAATGCCATGTACTGCATTGGCGCTTGCACACAGGCCAATTTCATGTTGTGAATGAGGCTATTCATGTCTGCATCCTATGCCCTGTTTAACATATCAAAGATGTTCTAATGTGTGTCTCTGGGACATGGAGCAGGTGTATTGATGTTGTGTCACTTTGTCATCCTGACAGGTAACTGCCTACGAGAAGGGGGTGATCTGAACCAACGTCGTCAGGGCTGTGAGGACTGCGGGGGGCGTGATCGGCAGCTGGCCCAGGTCCGCAAGAGGTGGCAGGACATCCGGTGCTGGACCCGGCGGTTCGCCCGGGTCCAGCTCAAGCTCTCTCCTCCTCGCCCCCACGGCGGCCGCCGACACCTGACCCACCACATGAAACGTGTCCTGGTGGTGGTCTTCCCTGACCACGATAGGCAGTTACAGGAGAGACTGCAGCAAGGAGGGGGTAGGTACATGGCTTTTTGTCGTGTTATGTGTCGCCAGCTTTAGGAAGTGCTATTTTGCATGAATACACTCCCAGAGTTCATATGTGCAGTGCATTTTCTGTTCCCAAATGTCACCTGTGGATCTTTTTCATCCCTTCCTCTCCTTGACATGTGTCCCCTGGTGTGTGTGTAATCACATTTTTACATGGTCATCTAGGGTGCCAGTACATCTAAGTGCACATTGCTTTCTGCATCATGTGGGAGGGTGGTCTGTGACTTGTGACGGTACCTTGCCTGTGCCATGACCTGTTCACTATGTTGGGGGTCCATAGTTGTTGTCACTGATGCTGATTCTCGACATAGGAGTGTGAGCTTTCAACTGGACACCCTTGCAGCATGCATGAGCAATGTTGTGGCCTCAGACATGATGTGCATGAGTGTGAGATATGCATAGTGCCATGATGGTTGAACATGGTAGAGTCAGCTCATTCCAGGACCATGGAGCAGTGTGCCCACTACAGTCCCCTGAGACACCCTGGCCTCCTAATCATGTGTGTCATCCAACACTGTGCACATTCTCTGTGTGTGCTGCATAGGTCTGCCTCTGTGGCATTGTTCCCTGGCCTAGTTTGGATTTTGTTAATGTGTGCTACATGTGTTCACTGGACAGGGATACACCATTTTGATTGTGCATACTCCCACTGGGCAGTGCCTGTGTGGCTATTCACAACTTTCTGTTGATTGTTGTTTGTCACAAATATGTGTTGTCAGCCCCACGAGGTGATGTGGTGTAAATGAAGCAATTTTTCTAGCACAGTTGTTGTAACCCTGAATAAGAGGTGTCACTTTTTGATCTGTATAAATCACATTGACTCAGGTATTGGGGGGGGGGAGGGGTGCGGGAGAGGCATACATGTGCAACCCTGATTTTTCATTGCCAGGTCTGACTTTTGTGTGAGAATTGCCTGGACTAAAATACACTGGGCAGTGCCCCTGTGATGCTGGCCAGTGCTTAATGTACGTGCTTTGCAGCCTGTGTCATTTTTTTACCAACAAGAATCCTGCTCATACATTTTTGGCACATGTGTGGTTCAGATGCAACGCAGTGTGGACTTTGTGTGCTGACATCTGTGTGTACATTCTTGCTTGCCATGAGGGTGTCCCCACAGTACAGCTGGTCTTTTTTACCAACCAATTGCAGGCCCATTAGCTTATGCATTGTCCTGGGTGTGGACATGCGTGCCACTCCAGATGACAGGCAGTAGGTCATATGTGTAGCCAACTGTGTAACCAGGTGACGGATGGCCTGGTGACAACTGACATGATTCAAGTTGTTACTCTTCATGAATTGTACCTTGGCACTCACAGCACTTGTCAACAGTTGTTCATGTTTAACATGTGGAAATTTGATGATTTGTGTTAAGAACACTGATGTGCCTGCATGCAATATGTCGCACAAGGCAGTGCATACAAAAGTACATTGACACTGTCATTGAATAAGCTGGCACCTTTACAAAGAAGCCACTGTTATAAATAAATGGTGTTGCAGATTCTCCATATACATGTTCCCACGGTGGTCTTGATTTTGTGAGACTCATTAGTTGCCAGTGATACAAACTAACGAGTGTCAAGACGTCAAGACCTCCGTGGGCCCATGTATATGTACTTTCTGCAACACCATCTATTTCTAACAGTGGCTCCTCCGAAAAGGTGCCAGCTTCTTCAATGACAGTGTCAATGTACTTTTGTGTGCACTGCCTTGTGCAACATATTGCATGCAGGCACATCAGTGTTCTTTTCACGAAATGGCCAATTGGCACATCCCAAACATGTAGATTGGTTAAAGTATTGTGAGTCCCACGGTACCAACATTTGTTCATTTTGTGTTCCAAGGCACTTACAGGTCTCTGAGTGTGGTGACACCTTGAGTATTGAGGTGTGTTAGTTTACCTTCAGTGCACCACTCCTGTTTATTTCAGGGTAAACAAGAGGTGTCATGACTTCATTGTATTGCTGTGCTCACCGGTTCACAGACACTAGCTTCTCAGTGTATTGCTCATTCAATTTGTGGCCTTTTCTGTATTGAGTTTCCTGGTGTCAAAGTGGCATGGTGGGTCTACCAACTGGGCAGTACAGGGCTTACATATGTGCAGAGTAATCCAGCTGTTACTCATGATGCATTGCCTGATATGCACTGTGACCAATTGTTCTTGTGCTCATGTGTCAGATGTATACAGGTGACTGATGCTTTCTGGTTTCTTCTCCTTGCCCACAGCATCATCATCCACAAGCGAGGGAGACACCTGCATGGACCTTGAGGAGGGACCCAGCGACAGTGCCACCAGTGCTGTGGAGTCAGCAGGTGACAGTGGCACGGAGGGCGAGGGGAGTCAGTTGGAGGACCTGCCCGGAGGCGAGAGCATGTACGACACCGACGGGTCCCAGGCTGACATCCTTGAAAAGACGGAAGATGGAGCAACATCTGGCAGCATCCCACCATGTGTACCCGCCTCCTCCATTGCCATATCCGCCCTCCCAGTTGCTCCCATCCCTTCTGTCCGTGCAGGGTCCCACCGTGTTTCCTTCGGACCAGGCACCGCAGCCCCTGGCCCTGTCACCCCTGCTGCCCTCAGTGAAGAGTCTGTGGACACACTGCGGCAGTTGCAGGTTGGTTAGGCATCGATGCTGCATGTCCTCCATGAACACACTAGACTGCTCACACAGTTGGTGTCATTCGTGGAGGACATGTCATCAACGATGACTGAGCAACGCAGGTTTCTGCGGTCCATGGACTCTTCACTGACGGAAGCAGTGTCTCTCCTGCGGTGCTCCATCCCCCCCTACCCTGGCCACATCCACACTGCCCTCTCCCATGCCTGTCCAAAGCACACAGAGACCGTCACAGGCACACACCCCAACAGACACATCCAGCACACCCCCAACTAAGGCACAGCGCACACCTCCTGGCACGCACACTCAGGGGGATGTAGTCACACCCACAGGGTCTGGGGCAAACGGCAGACACGCAGCCACAGTCAGAGTCCACAGTCCTCATGACCCACTTCCTCCAAATCCACTCCCCTGCCAAACTGTCACCCAAAGAGAGCTACATGGCTAGTCTGTCCCTCAGCCCCACTGTGACACCACCCCGCAAGCGGTTGAGGAAGTCTCTGGCCAGGGGAGTTGAGTCCCCCCCCCCATGTCCACCACCTCCCCTAAGAGCGCTGCACCCCATCCCTCAGACACTCCCCCCCCTCCGTTGGCCCTGGTGTTTCTTCCGGTGCAGGGGTTCCTCTGGACGCCCTGGCAGCAGTGTGCAGCGAGCTGCTTACCACCACCTTTGGCGCTGCCCCACCCCCTGTGGTGGATACTTCCAGCCCTGCACCCACCACACCTACCCAACCCACTCCTGTCCCTGCGGTGCCTGGTACTCCCACTGATGATGCCCCCCCCCCGGTCGACAAACCTTGAGGTGACTTTGTGCAGGCAAGGTAGGGGTGGACACAGTCGCATACGTCCACCCTCGGACTCGAACTATGGACTGGCCATTGGCCTTTGTAAATAGTGTCTTCTTACAATTGTTTTTTTGGTGTGCTGAATAAAGCCTTTTCATTTAGTTTCCACACTATTGCATTTCAGGTACTTGATGTTGGTGATGAGGCCCATGAAGTTGGTGTTCTGGTAATGTGTTAGGGTTCTGAAAAATGTTTTAGTATGATGGTCATGAGGTGGACCATGGTATCTGTGTGCCATCACAATGTCTGTGAAAATATTAATTGGTAGTGTGTGTTCCTTTGGATTGTGAGACATTGTCCCAAGGAGTGTTCCTTCCTCTGTGGCACCTGACATATTCCCTGCAAACAGTTGCACAATTGTTGTGCTGACCTGTGTCAACATATCCTTTGTTGGTGACGGATCCCTTCAACAATGGCCATGCATGCTCACCGATGTCTCCTGCTGAATCGTCTGTGCTATCCTTGCCAGTCACTGTACTTGTGTTTTGTGTATGTAGGAATGGCATCAGGGACAAATTGCCCCTTTTCAGCACTATGCATGTGTGTAATCACGGCCTAACACACAAATGGCACGTGTAATGCAGGGTATTTGGGCACCTGACTCACAATTGTGGGCATTGTATCTAGTCACAGTGAACCCTATTCCTTACATGAGAGACAACATCTGGGTGGCTGGACCAGCACCTGGACATTCCTATCACTCCTGTGATGTGCGTGACAGTGTGTGTTCCCTTTGGCTAACTTATTTTAGTATGCATTTCCATGACTATACAGTCTGTTGGCATGAAATCAGGGTGTGTATTGTGGGGAATCCGCCATGGGTGGGTATGCATGTGTTGTATCTCCTCACACCCACATGTGGTGTATCATGCAGTGTGTGAATGACATCCATCCTCCTGGGAGTGGGGCATTGCTGGGAGTCCTCTGCACCCACCCCTCCTATCTCTGTTCACTGCTGAGAGTCCTCTGCATCCACCCTTCATATGTCTGTCCACTGCTGGGAGTCCTCTGCAGCCACCCCCATATGTCTGTCCACTGCTGGGAGTCCTCTGCACCCACCCCTCATATGTCTGGGCACTGCTGGGAGTCCTCTGCACCCACCCCCATATCTCTGTCCACTGCTGGTAGTGATATGCACCCACCCCTCATATGTCTTTCCACTGCTGGGAGTCCTCTGCACCCACCCCTCATATGTCTGTACACTGCTGGTAGTGATATGCACCCACCCCTCATATGTCTGTCCACTGCTGGGAGTCCTCTGCACCCACCCCTCATATCTCTGTCCACTGGTGGGAGTCCTCTGCACCCACCCCTCATATGTCTGTCCACTGCTGGTAGTGATATGCACCCACCCCTCACATGTCTGTCCACTGCTGGGAGTCCTCTGCACCCACCCCCATATCTCTGTCCACTGCTGGGAGTCCTCTGCACCCACCCCTCATATCTCTGTCCACTGCTGGTAGTGATCTGCACCCACCCCTCATATGTCTGGGCACTGCTGGGAGTCCTCTGCACCCACCCCCATATCTCTGTCCACTGCTGGTAGTGATATGCACCCACCCCTCATATGTCTGTCCACTGCTGGGAGTCCTCTGCACCCACCCCTCATGTGTCTGGGCACTGATGGGAGTCCTCTGCACCCACCCCTCATATGTCTGTCCACTGCTGGGAGTCCTCTGCACCCACCCCTCATATGTCTGGACACTGCTGGGAGTCCTCTGCACCCACCCCTCATATGTCTGGGCACTGCTGGGAGTCCTCTGCACCCACCTCCATATCTCTGTCCACTGCTGGTAGTGATATGCACCCACCCCTCATATGTCTGTCCACTGCTGGGAGTCCTCTGCACCCACCCCTCATATGTCTAGACACTGCTGGTGGTGATATGCACCCACCCCTCATATGTCTGTCCACTGCTGTGGGTCCACTGCACCCACCCCAATATGTCTGTCCACTGCTGGGAGTCATCTGCACCCACCCCTCATATGTCTGTCCACTGCTGGGAGGCCTCTGCACCCACCCACGCACCCCCTTGGAGCTGTACACTGCTGGCCAGGACCTACACACACAACAATATGAAGGTAGCATGCTGGGCCAGTCCTCTATGCCCACATTCCTGGCATGTGTACGCCTCGTATCCAAATTTTCCTGCTGCCGTAACGGGGTATGTGTTGTAAGGACTGTACCCACACATGTTTGCGTGGGTACGGTCCGTACCTGAGTACTCATGGGGCCGTAGGGGTACGCACCGTACCCACGCTTGTATGCGTGGGTACGGTCCGTACCACTGATGTCATGGTGCCGTAGGGGTATGTGTGGTACGCACCGTAACTACGCATTCATGCGTGGGTACGGTCTGTACCACTGTTGTCATGGCGCCGTAGGGGTACGTGTGGTACGCACCGTACACGTCCACTTCCTTGATGCAGTACGCAGGGGTTGCTGTCCACACCCCCCAAGTGACCAGATCCTGGTGGTAATTTATGGCCTCCATATTATAGGTTTGTGTTTGCGTATGGGGTATGTTTCCTGGCCCTCACCCCCTCCCTGGCCCCTGGGTGTTGTTCTCACCTTCTGCGGCGTGTGCGTCGGGTGCGGTGCACCAGGTCGTAGGCCAAGAGGACTGGGATGACACGTACGATGGGGTTCATGACTGTACGTCGCGTACCGGGGCTCCGTGGCGTAGGGTTCTGCTTTTCCAGCAGTTTTTCGCTCCCATAGTCACAGCGAGGTACGTAGTGACGTCGGTACGAATCGTACTTGCTGGGCCGGAAAACGCTGCTGAAATACGTACGGACGTCGCGTGCAAGCAGTTCCGGATTGGAATCGTGGGTATTTTTTTGCTGTATGGTCTTTTAAACGATTCGTACAGAAAAAGGCTTTCTGTACGAATCGTACTTCCTAGGTTGTAGAATGAGTTTTACCTGGTACGAGTCATACGGAGAAAACGCTCCGTACGACTATTCGTACAGCCTTTTTCCATGATTGGAATCGGCCCCTAAGTGTCGACTTCCCCTTTTATGAAGTTGATCTCTCTCTGTCTGACACAAACACTATTTCACAACAATTTTAAGTTGTTCTTGTTAGAAATTACCATCTGTTGGGTGGTACTCAAAGATTTTTGCTTTCTGTAGGTGAGCCCGTTTTTTAGGTCTCGCCTTGCTATCGCGTAAGCGATGTAAAGCGAGACTATAGAATACGGGTTTCAAAAGTGCTCCCAAAAAGCGGATTGCCTTGCTAGCACACGCACAATCACGCGCATCGTGCCGCCATGCAATTCGCCTTTTGGGAGCACTTCAAAGGGTCCGCTCCCCCGCCCCCAAGCGCGCACGCCACGCTCCGCCGGGCTTGTCTTTTTTTTTTTTTATAAACTTTAAGCGCGAGTCTCGTGTGCGGCCAATGCTTGTCCTCTGAGACTGCAGTGCTACAGCTGCACGTTGCTTCGTTATTTAAATCCAATCGGTTGGATATCTTCTTCATCCGAAGGCTGTCTGCGGTAAGGGGGGGGGGCGATGGAATCTACCGAGCATGCAGGGGAGCTTTGGGGCAGGTCAGGTCATGACCGACCGTGCTCGTCGGCTGCCGCAAGCACCTTGTTTTATTTAAACTTAAAGCGCGAGGCGCGCGTGCAGCCAATGCTTGTATTCATGTGTGAAAACTTTCGGGTAAAACAATTTTCACCACTTGTCTCTTGTTTTGAACAACTAAATCAGGAAGAGAAACAAACCGGAGGATTTCTCCACAAAATGCGAGACGCCCTCGTGAATATTAAAGCGTTCAGCAATCGCGCCCCAAAGCCGCAGTTTGATGTGTAATTACCGCGGCATCCTCCGCGTGCCGCACGGACCGGAGGATCGGCAGACAAACACCCGCCTAATTGACAACAGCGTTGCATCTTTCCTCCACAAATAAATGTCAGATGTGCAGAAAAGTAATCACAAACGAGCTTGCGCAGGTAATTATGTTATCAATGCCACTTCAGAGCACTGCGAGAATATTTTTGAAAAAAGGGAATTAATTACCTGACTGCAGCAAGCGTTTCATATCCGTGCAGGAGATCGTCACGGCGTTCCCTCATCCCAAAACAGGTGCGGGCGGTGAGCAAGCCGGAAGCGTTGTGCCTGGGCGGGCGGGACTCCTGTCACACTCACGGCCGCAGCCCTCCGAGTATTCGTTTGGTTGCTCTCTGTCTGTGTAATGCTGCTCGGAGCGGCTTGGCCCTCGGGAGCTCTCACTGTAATTATTCCATATGGCACTGGCAGCCGGTTCGTCCATTGCTGTCTATGTCCAATGAGGCATATGTGTGTGTTATCGGTGCCCGAAAAGAGACAAAGGCCTAGGCACACAGCGGCCACAAATGGAAAAGTGTTACGAGTGGTCGCCTTCAGACAGGTCTGTCTTTTTAGCCAATAGAATGTTGCATTCTGGGACTTGTAGTTTCATTCTGAAGTCAGCAGGGGTGAAATACAGAAATACACCACCTTGCTAAAGGTTACAAGTTATCAATTCAAGACAGGTTGTCGATGTCATTAATAACAGAGGCCAGTGGGCAGATATGAAAGTCGCTTACAATTACAGCACCTTAACTGCAAAACTATATTTATAAAGGGTTTAAGGCACGCAGGATTTAATTTAAACCATGCATGGTAGACAAACGGTTAATAACTTTCATTCTTAGGTTTGCCTCAGCTACACACAAAGTGATCCCATGAGCCACTGCGTGGCATCTTCCGCTCCTCTGTGCTTTCTAAAAGTGGCATTGTGACCGCTGGAAAGAAATCACGTTATTTTAGCACCTGCCATGGTTCTTATTTCGACTTTACTGTTGCAAGTAGTATGGGTTAAAAGAAATCCCTGTATGCAAAGTGCTGACTGTTAAAAAACTAAAACTGGCTGACGACGTGTACATAGTCAAGTTTCAAGGCCAGGTTTTTTTTTTTTAGCATTCTGGTACCTGTATCCCTACTCATTCCATTAAAAGAACAGGAATGCAGCTTGCAAAATATGAATAATTTCTTTGCCCATTAGGGCTTGTTTCTTTTTTTCTTAATCTCCCACCCCACCACCCTGTCTGGTAGTTGCTGCTACTGCCGTCTTCTAAATCAGGCCACCTTAAAGGATAAAACTCTAGCTTATTGAATGTGATGACTATTTTTACTCTATTTGAGATCTAATCCCTTTACCACCATTATTGCAACGGCTGAGGACCAAGTTAAACAAGCATTTGCAATGCAATAGGTCTCGGATTTACCTAAGTTTAAGCTATTGGCATTGTAAACGACAATGCCTTTTATTTATTTTTTTAAATCAAAAATAATAAAAGGCATTGTCATTTATAATGTTAATAGCTCAAACTCACGTAAATGCGAGACCTGTTGCATTGCAAATGCTTGTTTAGCTTTCCCATGGTAAAGTGTTGTGCTCTCCTTTTTAAATATAGTAAAATTGGCATACACTGAATCCGCACATTTAATTTACTTATAAGTAAATATATATATGTATATTACATAGGGCCTGTAAATTAAAAGCTACAAATGGGCTGCAGATCTCATTGTGCCACATGCTAAAGTAGCACTGTTAAATATGTCTCCGGCCTGCCATTGCAGCCTGTGTGTACAGTTTTAAAACTGCCATTGTGACCTGGTAAAACAAACTTTTTGCCAGGCCTAAACCTTTCTTTTTAATACTTACATGTTACCCTTAAGGTAGGCCCTAAATACTTATAGGGGAGGATGCATGCTTTTTAAAAGTTAGACATGTTTATTTAAAGTTTTACATGTCCTAAGTATTTTTTCCCTGTGGCAAGGCTGGCTCTCGCAATAAAAGCACTGGGTTACATTATAATTCATTATAATGCATCACTTCAGTTTAAGACCAGGTGGAGAAATCATTAAAAGGACTCATTTCGATGGGAATTTAAAATGCAATCTCATGGTCGAGTCGGCTTTTAAATTACTATTTTAAAAATACACTTTTCGAAAATTGGCATTTTCCTGACTAAGCCTAAGTGCCTGTTTGCCAGTGTCCAGGGTCACCTGACCGTTCATGGTTTTCCTGTGATGTGATGTAATGTGTATTCCTCCCAGACAGTGGACAGAAGGCCTGAGTGCGGAGAGCTGAGGGTCTTCCTGACAGGATGTATGGGAAGAAGGTGTGTCCCTGCCATAATTGCACTTCAAGGGGTATCCTGGGGGATCTATCCAGTCCTTCCTGACTTCAGAAGATGCCTATCATCGCACTGGCAAATACAGCTCACACCTGGACCCGCCTGCCCTTTGTTTCATTAGCCAGCCTGTAACCAAACCCAGGGAAGAGTGAAGAGCTCCTGATTGGTGGCTTCACCAGATCCAAAGTATAGCAATGCAGATCTTCGCAACACAGCACCGCACAGCTCCTGATTGCCAGCTTTACAGACCTAATGTAGAGCGATTCAGAGCCTCAGATTACAGCACTGTGCAGGGCTGCACCATGGACAGAAGGTACAACTCCCAGCTTATATCTATCAGGTCCCGTAATCAGCCAAACAAATACTTTGAATTGCTAATGTGTGTAGTTCTTGTGTCTCCCTTAGGGCATGCCTGAGTTAACACTGAAAGGGTAGATATGTTTCCACAATTCCTTGCGGGAATTAGGTTTGTCATGTTCTGATGTTTCAGACACCCTCAGGTACCCTGCAAGGATTAGGGGTCCAGATGGCACACTGTGGGCTAGCCAGGAACTAGGTCAACATATTCTGATGGTATGAGTGCACATAGTCCCCCAAAGTTTTGATGCTTATGTTGCCCAAATGCATAATCTTACTGAATTAGTAGGAACTGTGCGACACTGGCATGTGAAAAGTGGCATTGGAATGTAAAAAAGGGGCACAATTCATTTCTGGGACACTGGCATAGATCCACTGTGTCATTCAGAAACACACAGATGTTAGTACTAAGATAGTGACACCATGACATAAAGTAAGAATAGCAACAAGATACAGGGACACTAAATGACAGTGACAATGCTAGGGAAACGCAACACTAGTGTAATGATATGTGGATACTCACATGGTAGCACTGACACAAGGGCACAAACATATTGGGCCAGATGTACGAAATTCAAATTTTGCATTTCCTAAATAAAACATCCTAAGAAATCACCATTTAGGAAATGCAAAATGGAATGTACAAAAATAGTAATTTCCTAATAGCGATTCCAGCAGGGTAGGAATCACTATTAAGAAATCGCAATTTAGGAAATATCAAACTATTTGTTCCTATGGGCCTTAGGTATGAATGGTTTTGAATTTCCTAATTTGGGGTTTCATAATAGGAAATCGCAAATTAGGAAATGCTAAAGCATGGGTGACTATAAGCCTAAGGCCCCCATTGATGCACCCCAGAAAAGTGGTGCACATATTATAGCACTTTAAAAAAAGCATTTTGGAGTGCTTTCTTTAATTGCACATGGTTCCCATCGACTTGGAGTCGATGGTAATTCCATTTCCTATATGCCCATTTCGCATTTAGGAAATGCTTTGTGCATGTGCTTAGGAAATTGCAAATAAGAAACCCCTATTTGCGACTTTCTATTTGGGTATCGCAAAATATGATCTCCACTGGGTAGAAATTGCATTTTGCGATTCCCAAACAGCATTTGTACATATATAAATGCCATTTCGCATTTCTTAACGACCCGAAATACCAAGTCGGTCCGTTAAGAATGCTTTCGTACATCTGGCTAATACACACTATCACGGGAACACTGCCCTTGGGACAGAAACAATAGAACCCTAACTCAGGGGCACGAACACAGACATGGGGATATTTACATGGCAATAGCATTACTGAAATGTCAACATGGGTCACAAACATTGACATTTGAACACTGACACAGGGGAACCAGCACTAACACTAGGACACTAACCCAGCAGCGCCACAGCTACATTGACACGTGGTCACTGACACTGCGACACCAAGAGTGGTGCACAGCTACAGGGGTACTGAGGCAGATTAATCTTGTATTTTATTATTATTTGTTACACAAATTAATGTCCATAAAATATAAAACATCAAATGGAAATATTTACATGGGAACAGTGCCACTGGAACACTGACTAAGGACACAAATTGTAATGTTGGGACCAGGGCATGAAGCAGGAACACTGACAGTGAGTTACTGGCACTTGCACACAACTTCATGACCAGGACTGTGAAAGGCCACTGAGACACTAACACATGGGTGCTGACTGGGATTCTGAACACTGGGGTACTGACCAATAGTTACTGACATTGAGCAACTGACCCAAGGACATTGACATCAAACCACTGGCATAGGGGCACAGGTTATGATATAGATAATGGGACACTAGCGCGGACATCGGGCAGTGCCCAGGGTTTCTGCCAAGGTGTCCCTGCCTGGGAACATCAATATTGACACTGGGCAAGAAAGAAGGCACATAGACAAAATCTACCATAGGGCATTGATATTGGGATGCTGACAATGGTACATGGTCCGTTATAAGGACGGGTATACCCAAAATCACTGGGACCTGGGTGTAAGATAGTATATAAAGAAGTGGTCCCAGCACAGTTATATTCGTCCTTATTATTCTTAAGGGTCAGAAGGGCAGCTCTTTCAGGCTTGCTGGTATTGGGTATGGTATGTTTGTATGTTAATAGGAGTGTGTTGACGTCATTCAACACCTTGCTTTCATACGCCAGAATCCTATTGCTCATAGCATTGGTGGGTGGAACAAAAGTAGTAACATGCCTAACAATTTAATTGTGATACTTCTGTATATTAATTTTGTCACTCGCCTCACTACCTCACTCAAATCACCCTCCTCCCCTCCCCTCACCCAGTTGGGCACTCCAACATTTTATTTTAATATTGTTCAAAATTGTCGACAATGGTACATGGACAATAAAGTGAAAGAATGACATGGGTTCATTGACATCAGGACACAGTCACTGGGGCACTGACAGTGGGAAATGGCACAGTGAGTAAGTAAGAACAGTGACATTGATACCAGAATACAAACAGAAAAAGAAAACGGGTCTCCAATAGTTATGCATTAGCACCCGCATAGGGGTGCTGACCTGGGAATGCAGAGACGTCCACAAAAATCAATGCTGAGATACTGATGCAAGGGTCCAAGTATTGGGACACTATGACACATTTCGGCTCATACCAATACTTGCAAGTGACATGATAGATGGGAACCAACATGGAGGTACTTGGACGGGGTCCCTAGCACTAAAACACCAACAGGTGTATTGAGAAACTGTCAGGAGAGATGTAAATTAGGGTCACCAAGACGTACACATCAATAAAGTTTTGAGGGACACTTACACAGTAATAGTGACACTGGGACAATGATACAAGAGCACTGATTTGAAAACGCTGACATAAAAGTGTTTGTGTCAGGGATATTGATACTGACACTGGAGCACAGGAACAGCTATTGGGAAGTCCATCAATGTCTATAGGATACAGCCACAGATACAGTAAACCACTAGGACAGTTAAAATTAGATGTGTACACAGACATTGGGATGTGGCAGTGGGGAAATGACACCAGCATTGATTTTGGGGTTTTGGCACTGGGACAGTGACACAGTGACACAGGGACACTGAAACTGGCAAAGCTGCGTATGTGGACCTTGGGAAACTTAAACTGACATAGGGACATTGACATATAAACTCTGAAATAGGTACCCTGACAGATGGACATTAGGACTGACACTGTGACCATAAACACTGCAACTTACACAGTATCACTTAGACTTGGACAAATAAATGCAATGGTCCTATTGTGTGGACACATAGACTAGGAGAGAGAGATAGATGAGAAGACCATGGACACTTGGACGGTGGATATGAGAATAAGAAAGTCCATTGACCCAGTTAAACTTCAATGTACTCATCAGCAGCAGGCCATAATTTGGCAAATGCTGTTTGTCAGCAATACTTATTAACCTTTTTACCCGAGATGGTAAGGCAGCCTATCAGTTTCCATACATAATGAGCCCTCTACCCTGCTCAAAATGACCCTAGCTCCTGCCTGAGCCAGTGTGAGTTCCCTTACCACACCTTGACTACTTTCGTGCGAAGCTGCCACAGGGCTAAGCAGAGGTTAATTTAGTGACTTTTGTGTTTCACCCTGACAAGGACTGTTGCTGTTTGCTGAGTTTGGCTTTCACCCCATCAACCAATAACCCAATTTCTTACAATGCCCAAAACTGGTTGAGGTCTAAGGAAACAGGTTTCAATACGGGGAATTCACAGGAAAAAAACATTTCTCCTGTGGAGAAACAAAACAATAGTTTGTAAATGCAACTATGTCATGCTCCAATATGCACTTGCTAACTCTGGGCATGTGGAAATGCTTTTGAGTGTGAGCAACATGGAATTCAATTTACAACGAATTCTAGAATTAATGTTGGGAATCTGAGATAATTAGTATGAATGAAATGGAAAAATCTCTTCACAAAATATGCCACTATTTACGTTTTGGATTAAAAAGTTAGAGTAGGTTAAATTTCTAGTCATATATCTATTTCAAAGTTCCAAAGAAATAAACCTGCACATTGTAACTACGTTTAGAAATGAAGGTAACAATGTGGATATTAAAGGTGAAGAATGCCACAGTATTTGTTTTAGCTTTTATTTAATCAATGTAAATAATTGTGCTCAATGTGAGTTATCTATTATTCAACTAGAAACTGAGCCTTTCCTTGATGTCATTGGTGTTTTATTTTGACATCATGTGGTCATAAATGTATGCAATAGATGTCCTTAAAATAGAATGCAGTATTTTTATTAGTTACCAGTTGCTTAACCTAAAAGCTTTAAAAGGATTGCCTCCATACATTTAGATCAGAAATTTGCACGCAGACAAAACCTTTCCCTTAATGGTATTTTTGCACGCATGCCATACTATATGTACATAATTTACAGAGCAAGCTTTGATCTGTCAAAGAAGGTAACCTAAAGGCCCGTCTAGAAAATGTGCATTTTCTGATAGTCAAAATAAAGCTGCGCTCGAGATGAAGTTTTCCAAACTACTGCCTGGGTGGTACATTGAAATAACACACTTGGGAACATTGTTTTCTAATAGTGAAGTCATGTGTGGCATTCAGTACCTGCATCGACAAATTTCTGAAGTTGATCCATAGCAGATGCGAGGCATACAAATTGTTTTAACCCTGACATTTCACAAATGCTTACACTGCAGTTGAAATAGACAAGCATGTCAGGTATTGTTAGTGGGAAAAAGCAAAATTCTCAAAACGAAAACACAAGTGCCAGGGGGTTAAGGACGTTCTTGTGTTCATTGTATGCGTCTACTGCTTAGCCATTACCGAAGGTTATGACCCGTCCAAACAATGCATGCTTCTAGCCAGCAGAAAGACCATATGACATAAGAAACATGTTAGGGCCAATGCAACATTAGAAATCATTAAAATTTAGAAAAATATTAGTACATTTTCCCGACTGAATCCGCCTGCTACTACTGACATTGTTTACAGTTCGTAATGGTCTGTATCTATGAGAACATTTCGTAATGTACACACACATCAGAAGTGGCAGGCGTACAAGCTGGATAAGCTCAGCAAAGGATAGATAAAGAAATGTTGCGCGTAAATCTGTTATGTAAAATATAAAGTAGCATATTTACATGCCCCTTGCACTCCCGTTGCAGTGTGGTGTTCCATATTTACATAGCCACATAAAGCCACCTTGCGTGGCTTTCTGTGGCCTTATGAATAAGGCCCCTTTTCACACAGCACTTTGAGTGAAATGGGCATGACATGGGTGTTGCTGTGGGTGTTGGATTCTGCCATATTTCCAGATTTACAACTTTTTGTAAACCTGGGAATGCCTTAGAATCCTATGCCTCACCAGGGAAGGCGTAAGGAGGCGCTGTGAGGAGAAATACTTATATTTGTCCTTGTTTTTTCATCTTTCTATGCGTGCTGCATTATGCAGACCCAGTGCGTATTACCACGTGGTTTTTTTCAAGTAATAATCTTGCACAAAAAAAAACGCAGAATTGGTTTGAAGTTTACAAACCCTTCATAGTAATCCCAATTCAGGTTCGACCTCCTATTTTCAACCCAATAGTGTATGCTGCAGCCCTCAGAATAACAAGTCTCTCCTCCCATTTTAATAATGTGTAATGGAATGTTTCGAAATTTTGTGAGCTCTCCGTCAGCTGCATTGTTAAACCTAACAGCCTTAGGGTGGTCTTCCCCCAAACGTTTTCCCTTCTTGCCTCCAATTTTGCTGAATTCGTTTTGTTGGAATTAGGACTCTATGCGCTTTACCACCACTGCTAACCAGTACTAAATTGCGTGTGCTCACTCTCCTATAATATGGTTTGATTGATATGTACCTAATTGGCATATTTGATTTACTTGTAAGTCCCTCATAAAGTGGTATACCATATACCCAGGACCTGTAAATTAAATGTTAGAGGGCTTGCAGCACTGATTGTGCCACCCACTTAAGTATCCCTTTGAAAATGACAAAAGGACTAAGGCCTGCCCTTGCAGAGCCTGTGGGTGTAGTTTACCCTGCCATGTCGACTTGGCATTTAAAACCTCTTGCCAAGAGTTAAACTACCCTTTTATTACATATAAGTCCCCCCTAAGTTAGGCCCTAGGTAGCCATAGGGCAGGGTGCTATGTAATTAAAAGGTAGGACATGTGGTTTTCTGTTTTACATGTTCTGGCAGCGAAAAAATCCCAAACTCATTTGTCACTACTGTGAGGCCTACCCCTCTCATATGATAACATTGGGGATTCCCTATGACATTTATAAGCTGTAATTCCTAATTGAAAGAAGGTAGATCTGTCATGTTTGCAACCTATGGAATAGTAATGGTAAATCCTTTTAATGGTAAAGTCGGATTTATTGCTGCTTTTGGAAAGTTGAGCATGTTCCTGCTCTTAGCCATTTGGTGCCTGCTGCCTGTCTCTGATCACTGTCTGGGTTGGGTGACAGCTGGGCTTTGTGTATTCCCTCCAGATAGCCACACACAAATGGAGCTTAGGTGTGACTTGATGGGTCATCCTGGTAGATGGGAGGGAGGTTCTGGGAACAGCCTCACACTTACCCCTGAATAGGGTGTGTTCTGTCCAAACACAAAGGCTGCATACCTCCCTGAAGTGAGTTTGGAGCCAGGACTACTGGTCTGGAAGAACTGCTGTCTTGAAGGGTTGGCCTGCTTCCTGCTGCTCTCTCTTGCCTTTGTGCTAAAGGCTGGATATACACCACTTAAACCCAGAGTGACTCCAAGGACCAGCTGCCTGGTCTCCTGATCGGAAGTCTCAGATGCATAACAGACTTCCAACCACTCTGCTCCTGCAGCTGCACCACTGGAAATGGGACTAAGGTGCTTGCTCCAGTGGAACTGACGCATCCTCTGCGTGCGAGCAGAATTAATGCATCGCCACTGTTGTAGGAGCATGACCGGCGCATGGTGCTCGGAACCAGCACATCACCATCGAAACCGCTGCTTCGGAACCATCTCATCACTGCCACTGTGTGGAGAAGATTTACGTATCACCTCTAGTGCGTGGGGAACCCAGTACATCACCTTCAGAATCAGAACCAGTGCACCTTGAAACGGGCGCATTGTCTTTTGAACCGATGATGATGGGGAAAATCGACACATCACCACTACTGCGGGATGGACACTGACGCATCACTCGGCTGCAAGCCACATCTTCATTGTCGCAATCCAGTTTAAGGTACTTTTGTTCAGTGGGCCTCACGGGGTCCCTGTATTCCCTTGCACTCCATAGCAGTCAGCCTAAACGTTTAACTTTGTCCTGGTCCAGCACGACCAGATATCTCAAATAGGCGCGTAGTGCTTCTAGGTGCTGTTTTACAGGTTATTCTTTAAAAATTCATATTTCACTTTCTACTGATTGGATATTTGTCATTTTGGTCTTGTTCTATTTATTAAATTAAGAGCTATTGTTCTAACCTGGTGTGGAATCTTTTTGTGTGGTGTTTTCACTGTTTTACTGTTTGAAGTGTTGCTCAAATACTTTACACACAGTCTTTCAAGTTAAGTCTAACTGCTGTGTACCAAGCTACCATAGGGTGAGCCCATGTTGTCCCCCAGTCAAACAAGAACCCAATTTCTTGCCTTGGTGATCAGCGTTGAGCACACAACTTGTGTTTGTGTGGTACTATACAGTGAGCTGGTGTACACTACTGTTCCACATCTAAGACCAATCTGAGTAATTTTTTCCTGATTGACAGTTTTTGATTTTTTCTAAATTAATCCTCTCTCAGCCTGAGTGTTGTAGCTGTGAACTCACCTGCAAAAATTGAGTTTGAAGTGGTCAACCTGGAGAACTTCACTGTGGGTAAGCTAAATGCGGGTTGCCAGGAGAAGGGTTTGCCTAACAAAAGGAGCATTAAAAAAGTAGAAATCCAAAAGAAGTTAAGGACATGGGCAGAGACACATCAGGCTCCTACAGATGATGAGCAGGAAGAGTTTGATGATGATGAGAAATTGGAACAGGACTCACAGGATAGTCTTGGACTGCGAACCATGTTGGAGGGGGTCATATACTACCAGGATTGGCGATCCCTCCTAGGGCAGGGAGCAGTGTACCATCAAGGAGCCTGTCACCAGAGGAGTTGGATACAGGAGAAAAAGTCTAGGCTGAAGCTTGCCAAACTGAAGTTGGAAGAAAACAAGCTCTGGAAAAAAAGAAGCTAGCCATGAAGGAAAGCGAATGTCCCGTGAGCTAAGCCTCAGGCAGTCGGACATCAAAGCAATGCAAGTGGAGTCAAGCAGAAGTGGTGGCAGCATATCTGCAGTGTCTGCTGGAGAAGGGAAGGTCTGCATCCTAAAAAATGTGGTGCTCAATTATGTGGTAGGAATGAAATGGATAAATGGTTCTCGGCTGATGTAGTGGCTCTAAGGGCGCACAAGGTTCCTGAGGAGTACTGGGGTTTGGGGGTAACTTGTGGAGGTCCATTCCCACAGTGCAGAGGGACAGACTCCTAACACTAGAGGTGGAGGACCAGACACACTACACACCCATGAAGGCCATACTTATCAATATGCTTGGATAAACCCCTGTGAGGTATAGACAGATGTTCAGGGGCAGCCACAAACTTCCCATATAGACCTGGTTGGACTTTCTAGATTATTCCAGTAAGGCTCTGAAGGGCTGGGTGAGGGGCAGCAAAGTAGAAGATTATACTGGGCTCTAAAACCTGATTCTGAGGGAGTACCTGCTTAATATTTGTTATATAGAGCTGAGCCAGCAGCTGGTAGTCAGCACACTGACTGACCCCAGGAAGCTTGCTGAGGAGGCACACCTCTGGGACAGCACTAGTGTCCAAAAAGGCAGCTGAGGGGACTCTAAAAAGGATGTTCAGGGCTCCCACCAGAAGAAGGAGGGGGAGAGAAAAAGAAAGAGTTCTTGAAAGGCCCTCCAAAAGGTTCTTAAGGGAGAGTTTCCCATTCCCAATCTGGCCACCAGAAAAAGAGCTTGCCAACCAAGAATAAGAACAAAACTCTCAAGTGCTATGTGTGCCATACATATGAGCATTACAAGGGGGATACCAAAAGTTCTAAGAGGACACAGCCTCCCACTAGAGGTAAAATACCAGGGTTGGCTAGTTTAGTACTTGGGGAGGAGTTTGTCCCAGTTAGTGGGAAGAGCTCAGTGAGGTTACCCTAGTGTCCCTGGGAAACGTGGAGAGGGTGATTAAAGCCCATATGCCTTCCAGGACTGAAAAGTATAGGCAGAGGGTCACCATTAATGGACAAGGAGTTCAAGCTCTGGAGGACACAGGAGCCGGTATGACTACAGTAGGGAAGTCTGCTGGTGGCCCCAGAGAATATTGAACCCAATACATTCCACCAAGTTGTAGTAGCTGACAAACGGGAGGGTCACTACCCAGTGGCCCATGTACATTTGAATGGGGGGGGGGGTCTCAGGTCTTCTGTAAAGTTGCTGGGAACCCTGCCATGACTGTGAGCTGTTTGTTAGGGCTATCTGGTTTGGGTGATAGCTGGGATTTGTGTATTCCCTCTAGACAGCCACACACAAAGGGACCTTAGGTTTGACTTGAGGGGCCATCCTGGGTGATGGGAGGCAGGATCTGGGCACAGCCTCACACTTACACCTGAATAGGCTGTGTCCTGTCCACACACACAAATAGTTGTATACCCCTATGTAGTGAGTTTGGAGTCAGTTTAGGAAGGGAGGACCTCTGTGCACCTCAAAGAGCCACCTTTGAAGTCTCCCCAACTTCAAAAGCACAACTTACAATGGTTCTGTTAAAATATGACAGAGACGTTTATGGATGCCGGCCTACCGTTCATGTGTATTCACACTCACGGGCAGCCATCATTTTAAGATGTATGCCTGTTGATAGTACAGGTCTGCCCAAAACGTAGGATTCATAAATAAACAGGGAGGGGATGCCTAAGTGAGGAGGGCAATGGGAGCAACAGAAAAGCTGTTGGGGAAGGCGGGACACATACAAAAGTGAGCAGGGTGTGTTGGCTGGGGAGAGGGGACTGGAGAAGCAACTTGCAGACTGAGGCAGGGGAAAGTGAAGGGAGACACAGCACAGATGGAGGAAGGAAGAAAGCACAGTACAAGCGTTGGCAAAGGCAGCAGATCTGGTCATCGCAAGCTAGTGCAATTGTTAATTACTTTTATTTTGTATTGTAAGCACATCCCACTAAACGAAGAGAAAAATCTATTCAGTCACTTAACCATGATCGCTATATGCTTGCAATAAAAATGTAAAAATTAATAAACATTCACTGATGTGGAATTTTACTAGTGATGTTTATTAATTATCAACCCCCTCAGCTGTGTAATGCATTTTATTGTTATTGTTAGTTGTGAAAGACATAAGGAAAAATCAACTACCAAAGCCCACAAACTGCAGGCAGCTACAATATTACTATGTCATTTAAACATTTTATAAAAAGGAGTTTGAAAATAGATCACCAGCTCCCCAGGCACCAATGTGCATGCAAAATAAATAGCCAGCATTTTACCATAAAAACAAATAAAAACATGCTTTAAATAAAGATTTATCATTGAAGAAAAAGGAACTATTTTGGACAGATGTGAATATTGTACAAAGGCTTTGTGCAGTCATTTAAAGTGAAGGGAGCCGATGGGTAAACTGAACTGGCCCACTCAACTAGGCAGTATACTGTGGAGCACAAAGCAAAATGTGACTGACAACTTAACATACCAATGAATGAAGCCCACAAACTGAATACACTTTTACGTAATTACATCACTTTTTTGGGGGGGGGGGGGTGAGGGGCATAGTCTGGCAAAATGGCTAAAGATTTCTCAAATGCCAGACCTAATCAGGTATTTCTATGTACCCAAGCAAGGTAATGGAATAATACAAGTAAACCAATCAGAAAACTCTGAGACTAAAATGCTCCTTGGCTGACAAAACACCTGAACTAGGAAGAAAAACAAATAATCGGGAGCAGGGAAGGGAGGCAGAGTAATCCAATTATTAACAAAAGTATGACTCAAAGCCCACTTCATGCTTAATGAAACTAATAGGTCTGACCAGCTTTAGGTGTCTGTTATGGCAAAGACTTAGAAAATGAATATTGTAGTACCACAGAGCCGGTGTAAAATTCGAAAATAATAAAAATTGAATCCACAGAGCTTAAGAACAGACCAGAGAAAGCATAAACTGACACTTGGCATGAGAGTAAACCTTTACTCAAGTAAGTGCCTTGGCTTAATTTGGTGTAAATCTGATCAATAGTGTATGAAAAATTAGCACTGAAAACGTCAAGCCAAGAACAGGTTACATTTTTAGAGATAATTAGACTTTTGATCCATGGACCTTCTAAGGATTTGGGAATCCAACTCAATAGATAAAGAAACATCACTGGAGTAGGGGACTTTTCCCCCATCATCTGTTGTGGATTCTCTGCTGAGCTCTGATTGCCAGGATATCACAGAAAAATAAGAAATTGCTGCTGCCATTCTTGAACATGGTGCACTGTGCACAATGTTGAGGAAAACAAAAATAAATGGGGTGAGCCTACCCTGATCCTCAGGTCCACCTGTGGGTCCCTGAAGGGCACCCCAGCATTTAAATTAATATTAAGATTTTTTTTTCTCACAGGTATAGTGAATCCAGTAGTATACGTTTGCATCATAGACACTCCTTGGGCAATGAGGATCTTCCTTTCATGTCAGGATACACTAATCTGGTGGAGGACTTGCTCACAAAATGCAGTACTTATAACCGCACAACATTTATACCAATACATAACACCACCAAAAAGGACATGGTAATGAAACCAAGAAACAACAATACATTCATAATTGTCTCGAAGTGGTAAGGGTAATGTGATATGTAATATCATCTGTGAGATCATTTTCAACATTTTTAATTGCCTCATTTGCATTAACGGTGATGGTAAGAGCACTGCAGTTAGTGTGTGAGCTATGGTTTGGATTACTGTTGTGCTACTTATGGATTGAGGTCCTGTTTCAGGTTTCGATTTTAATTTGTGGCCACAAGTGCTTTTTAACAGTGATTTGTAAGTAAATGTATTGCAAACATATGCTAAAGTATTAAAATGAAAGATAAGCTGATAGCCCCCACCAAGGAAAGGAAAACATAACTCTGTTTTTTGCAAGCACGAGCTGTAAAACAGCTCCTGTTTGCAGAAAGCAGAGTTTTCATCTGTTTCCTTGCATGCAAATATGCAGGTAGCAGCTATTTAAAGCAGTGCCCTGTTGCAGCAGCAATGCCGGCTTCCACATGAGACGGGGAGCCAGGTCAGACCACGAGGGCTTTGAGATCATGGACATGTGCCCTCGACCTTGCCCACATACGGCCATTTTCCTAAACATGAGCTGAAGCCGGCACTTTTTGAAAAATAATTGCAGAGACACTCATGTACCCACTCATCGACCCACTGACACAATCATGCATCCGCTCACAGACCCACTCAGAGACTCACACACCCACTCACAGACCCACTCAGAGACTAACGCATGCATTCACTCACAACGCACTTAAAGACGTATGCACTCACTCACAGACTGATTAAGACTAACTAAGACACTCACACACCCACTCAAAGAGTCAATGAGACATTCATAAACCCACTCACAAACCCACTCATACACTCATGCACAGACTCACAGACACACTCAGACTCATGCACTCACTTACAGACCCACTGCACTGCTTATGCACCCACTAACAGACCCACAAACCCACTCACAGGCCCACTCAGAGACTCATGCACCCACTCACAGATCCATTTAGACACTCATACACTCACTCACAGACTTTCTTCCACACACATGGAGGCACTCACAAACCCACTCCGACACTCTCAAGCTCACTCAGACACCCACGCATGCAGTCACACACTCAGAGACACACTTATTGAGCCACTCCCAGGCCCATTCACACACTCACACACATTGAGACACTCATGCACTCACTCACATATCCACTGGGACACTCAGGGACACACCCACTCCAAAAGGTTGCAGGTTAGGAAATAAACCAAAGGTTACACAGATGTTATAGATGGGAAATAGAATTTAAAAAACCATAGAAATTCATTATTTTCTTTATAGGGATGTTATAGTGAGGCTCAGATTTGACTTGCACAAAACCATAGAAATTCAGCAGTTATTGTTGCCTGAGCTAACTGTACCTTATGCCACCACAATGCACTGCTTATTACCTCACATATCACATCACTCATGGCATGGTCAGTGACATCACTGATGACATCTCAAATGACATCACTTATAACATCATCCACAGAACCACTCAGACACCCACTCATACCCTCATAGAACCTCTCATACACCCACTGCCACACAAACTCTCACATACCCATTCACAGAACAATATCATTGCTCACACAACCAACCACCCATCCATAAAGCCACTCACACATCCACTCACTCATATAGCCACTCACACACCTACTAACTCACCCATAGATCCATTCATGCACCCACTTACTCACCAGTAGAGCCACTCACACATCCAGTCATACAGACCTACAGACACTTACACACCCACTCTTACACCCTTACAGCCACACACACACCCACTCAGTCACCCATACAAAAACGCACACAGCCACTCACTCACCCATACTGGTACTCACACACCTGCACAAACACCCATACAACCAGTGACAGAGCCACTCACTCACCAACACAACCATTCGCACACCCACACAACCACTTGCATACAATTTCATACGTCCATATAACCACTCGCACACATACTCACTCATCCTTACAGCCACTCACACAGACATTCAGGGGGGTTTGAAAAAGGAAGTGGCGGAGAGAGGTGTTAGCCTTCCTGGCTTAACGCCTCTCTCCACCACTTCTGAAATGCAAAGCTGCACCATATTTACAAGAATGTGGTGCAACCTTGTATTTCCTCCTGAGATGGTGCTAAGTTTAGCAACTTAGCGCCAATGCAGGCACTCTTGCCCCATAGTGAGAATGACAAAATACATTTTTTTAAAGGATTGCTTATGTACAGGTTGGTAACCCATGGCATTTTGCTTTTTCAATGTGTGCTGCACAAGGGAGCACATATGGAAAAAACAAAAACGAGGAGAAATAATGCATTTCTCCTCGTTTTGCCAACTGAAGACCAGGTTTTTCCAGATCTTTATTTTGGCGCTGCCTCCTATGTACGCCACCCTTGTACATAGGGGGCAGCGTAAAAAACAATGGGTGTTGTGGAGGACGCCCACCACAACACCCACTGCCCACATCTTTCATGCTAACCATAGCATAAAAGGGGGCCTTATTTACAAGGCAGCGTTAAGCCACATTCAGTGGCTTAATGCTTCCTTTTAAATAAGGCGCAGCCCCTATCGCCACAACAATGTCGGTAAAAGTGACGTTGTGGTAGTGATAGGGGCTTATACATATGCCCCTCACTCTCCGATACAGCCACTCACACCCACTCACTTACCTATAGACATACTCAAACAACTACTCACTCACCCATACAGCCACTTAGACACCTACTCCATCTCTCTACAGTCACTAACACAGCTACATAGTCACCCATACAGCCACTCACACACCCACTCACACACCTATGCAGCCACTCACAGATCCACTAACTCACCCATAAATTCACTCACACACCCACTCACACTCCAATAAAGTCACTTAGTGAGCCACTCACTCACAAGTACAGCTATTCACATACCCATTAACACACCCACACAGCCACTCAGACATCCACTCACACACTGATACAGACAGTCACACAGCCACTAAGCTGAGATATGTTAGAAATAGTATGACTAATTACTAGTACGGAAAAAATAGTAATTTTACTTTTGCTGTAGCTTAGTACATATATTTAAGTCCCAGAAACATTTATGAAACACATTCATGGGAAGATGTCATCAGTGATATCACTGACCATATCATGAGTGATATATTATGTGAGATCATAAGCGCTGCATTGTGGGGGCATAAGTTATATTAACTCAGGTAACTATAACTGTTGACTTTCTATGGTTTTGTACAAGTAAAATCTGAGCCTAACTATAACGTCCCTGTAACCTTTGTTTTTTTCAGTGAATTTCTAAGGTTTTTTAAATTCTATTTCTGAACTATAACGTCCCAGTAACCTTTGTTTTTTTCAGTGAAATCACAAAGAACAAAGCCCAAGACCGAGTGGTTTATACATTTCATCAGAACCCCAAGATGCAATATAGGACCATATTATACATGGCACCTGTATGTTTATTTGATATATATATATATATATATATATATATATATATATATATATATATATATATATATATATATATATATATATATATATATATATATATATATATATATTATCTACTGGCGGTCGCCAGTAGATAGTTATAGTTAGGACCGTGTTTCCATAGGAAATCCACAACATTCTATTTGGAATAACTTTGGCGCCGATTGACGAATCCTCGCGAAATTCTCAAAATAGGTGGGGCGCTCCGCTCCGCTCCTTCCCTGAAAGTCTCGGGGGGATTCGTCAAGCGGGGGCTGAGAAAAAGGGGGGGTCCCAAAACACGTTTTCCCCATGCATTTTTCCATAGGACCTTTAGTCCGAGCTACAGCCCGAACGGCTGAACAGAATTACTTGAAATTTGGCAGAGAGGTAGTCCTCAGGTCAGGGATGTGCCTTTTGAAGGTCTCTTGTAAATCTGTTCAGTATTTCCTGAGAAAATAGCATTTCAATCAATATATATATCTATAGGCGCGCTCCGAGCGCGTACCGTAAGCTTACCGTACGCGCACGCCGCCGTGCGCGAGCGCGATTCTGATTGGTTGTTAGATCTTAGTAAACATTCGAATCGGTCGAAACCAGGTAGTGTCGGCCGCCATTTTGTCTCTCGCACTCTGAGGGGGTGAAAAACAAAGGTGGATAACGTGAAAAGGGGGCAGGGTGGACAGTTCCTGACCCCCTAGCCTTTGTCAGGGGGTCCCAGAAGGACCCCCAAGGGCAAAAATTACGCACGGCGTAAACGGAAAAATTCCGCGAACTTCGCGTAACGATTCTGCGTCTACGCGTACCGTGCACGCACGGTAAAAAAACAAATTCAAAAAGAGAGATTAAAAAAAAATAAAAAAAATTGTGAGGTAAAAACAATTTACATTTAAAAAACCTTTGAAATTCACTGAAAAAAACATAGGTTTCACACACGTTATAGTTAGGAATTAGCATTTAAAAAACCTTGCAAATTCACTGAAAAAACCATAGGTTTCACACATGTTATAGTTAGCAGGACATTTCACTCGTGAAAAACCAATGAAATTCCCCCGTTATAGTTAGTGCAGGCAACTATAACTCACGCGACCGCAATCCTCTGCTGATGACGTCAGATATTACATCACTGATGACATATGTGTTTTTCTGAAAAAAAAATATTTGTAATATATGTATAGCTGAAAATTAATGGAAGAAGACATGGGTAAATAAGTGTCTAAATACAGTGATGTAATATCTGACGTCATCAGCAGAGGATTGCGGTCGCGTGAGTTATAGTTGCCTGCACTAACTGTAACGGGGGAATTTCATTGGTTTTTCACGAGTGAAATGTCCTGCTAACTATAACATGTGTGAAACCTATGGTTTTTTCAGTGAATTTGCAAGGTTTTTTAAATGCTAATTCCTAACTATAACGTGTGTGAAACCTATGTTTTTTTCAGTGATATATATATATATATATATATATATATATATATATATATATATATATATACATATATATTTTTTTTTTTGAGCTGTGATGTGTTCCACTCGTCATTTCAGCAGCCTCCAGTAAATTATTTCCTTAAACAGAACTCACTTGCGTGAAGGCTCTTTCATTGGGGAAACTTTTGTGTTGGATTGAAACACCCTGTGTATGCCAACCGGCATGCACACTCCAGGGACAAGTGCTGGAGCCTGGAGGCAGTCACGAGCTGTATGATGGGAGCAAAATAGCAAAGCAACCCACTGTGGATGGAATTTGTAACTCACTACAGAGACAGCGCGCCAGCTCACTGTAGCAATACTAAGTGCAGCTACAGAGTCCAGAAGGCTGTGCGGTCGGCCACGCCCACTGGGGCTGGATTTCAGATACAGAACCAAGTTGCACCTGTGGCAGTGCTGACCTTTGGAACATTGCCTTTGAGAAAGTGCTTTACGCACGAAACGCGTCAGGCTTTTGTTTTAATTTGGCAGTTAGCTCGAAAAGGCTGTTTTATTCAAAACGCAGCTAACAATGGGCACTCTCATTGGAATTCGAATATTTAGGCATTATTTACCTATTTTGAATTAACTGTTATTAAAACCATGGAGAATAGTAAGGGTCAGTAGATGTAGGTGGTTCTGTTGTTGCTGCATTCACAGCATAGATATGGATTTACGGCATCTGCTGCATAATTTGTAACATTTGTAAATATCACCAAAAAGTTTGTTTTCATCTCAAATGGATAAAAAGTAATAAAAGCACCAAAGCATATGCATGTGTTAATGTGCGTTCCTACGTGTGTGTAGAGAGAAATAGAAAACATTCTATATTGTTGTATTGTCCGTTTGCAGTCAGTGACTTGTGCTCAGCTAGCTGTGAGATCACAAATGAATTATGAGTTTATAGCAAATAAAAGATTTACAAATGATTGGTACTATCTTATTCAGTTTATTACACATATTATATGTATCTTCATTTTCTATTATTAAACAGAAGAATAATGGTCGGAAGGGTTTTCTTTACCTTTTGTACAAGGTAGCTAAAGCTTTTTTCTCAACATACCCTTAAAGCTGAACGATGTCATTTATAATAACTCTCTTTTAAGTCCTGTTTCTTATCATGTCTAAATAAATAATGGTATTGTGCATTGTAATACACAACTCTCTTTGTCAAGAATATGCATGTCCCTTTAAAATCCATTTTCTCTCTATCAAGAAAAAATGAATAACCCGTGCAAAAGCAGAATTTTCTTAGCCTCAAATATTTTGAAGGTCACATTATCTGTGCCTTTAGGTTATGTACTCGCGACTCTCCAGCTTCCTACCCCGCATGGGTCGCCAGTAGGTTACACAGGTGCGTGCCTTCCAGAGACCTCATATTCAGATGTGTGTCCCACTGGGAGCCCGGCGGTGCTGCCTATGGCCGCCTGCACTATGCTGTCAGTTCCAATATCCTCAAATCATGGCACAAAGATTCCTGTCCTCCGAGCATCACAGGCATTGTGTCCAGGCAGGTTAGAAAGTGCCATGTTACATCTGTTTGCAAGCATTTCATACAACTTGTGACAGCTCATATTTTATAATATTCATTTCCGGTTAAGTAGAGATCCGTTTACTTGTTAGTTTATTGATTGATATATCGCCAAACATATGCCGGTAAAACAAGCTTCAAAGAAAGTGCTGTTGTTCAAACATAAAATGTATTTGTGCATCACCTGGTTCATTCTTATGGCATCCATCTTTAAAAAATATGTGGGCTATTATTTATTTATCTAATATCTTTTATTTTGGCATCCCTTTCTTAGTACCATTCTTCATATAGACTGTAAAATGTGTGAATATATGAACTCAAATAAAAAAAGTATCGTGGATTGAAATGTATATATTTATACACTTAAAAAACCATAGGTTTCACACAAGTTATAGTTAGCTGTACATTTCACTCGTAAAAAACCAATGAAATTCCACGTTATAGTTAGATCAGGTAACTATAACTTGCGCGCCCACAATAAACTGCTGATGACGTCACATATTACATCACTCATGACATGGTCAGTGACATCACTCATGACATCAATGATGACATCTGAAATGACACAATGTGGATTGCGGTCGCGCAAGTTATAGTTACCTGATCTAACTATAACGTGGAATTTCATTGTTTTTTTACGAGTGAAATGTACAGCTAACTATAACTTGTGTGAAACCTATGGTTTTTTAAGTGAATTTGCAAGGTTTTTTAAATGCTAATTCCTAACTATAACGTGTGTGAAACCTATGGTTTTTTCAGTGAATTTGTACGTTTTTTTAAATGCTAAGTTATGTATTTATTTAAAAAAAAAATTTCTGGTTTTTCACTGTGCGCACACCCTGCGCGCACGGTGCGCTTCGTGCGCCGTGCGCGCGCTGTGGGCGCTCGTTGTGCTTTGCGCACCGAGCGCCCACGTTGCGCAGTCCATGCCGTGCGCTCCTCGCCTGTTTTTAGGCATTAACATTTGTTTTTTTCTCCCTTGTGGGTCCTTTAATTTATTTAATAAATGTGATTGTTATTTTTTTTTTTTTTTTTTTTTTTACCGTGCGCGTACGGTAAGCTTACCGTATGCGCACTCGGCGATTTTTTTTTTTAATTATTAAATGTATTTTTCGTACTTTTGGGTCCTTCTTGGACCCCCTGACAAACACTAGGGGGTCTGCAACTCTCTTCGTTGCCCCCTTTTCACGTTCCCCACCTTTGTTTCTCAGTGCGAGAGACAGAAAATGGCGGCCGACACTTCCTGATTTCGACCGATTCGAATGTTTACAGTCATGTAACCACCAATCAGAATTGAGCTTGCGCACGGCACCGTACGCGTACGGTAAGCTTATGGTAAGCGCACGGAGCGCGCTTACAGATATATATATTGATTTAAATGCTATTTTCTCAGGACCTACTGAACAGATTTACACCAGACCTACAAAAGGCACATCCTTGACCTGAGGACTACCTCTCTGCCAAATTTCAAGTAATTCTGTTCAGCCGTTCGGGCTGTAGCTCGGACTAAAGGTCCTATGGGAAAATGCATGGGGAAAACGCGTTTTGGGACCCCCCTTTTTTCTCAGCCCCCGCTTGACGAATCCCCCCGAGACTTTCAGGGTAGGAGCGGAGCGTAGCGCCCCATTAGTTTTGAAAATTCAGCGAGGATTCGTCGACCGGCGCCAAAGTTATTCCAAATAGAATGTTGCGGATTTCCTATGGAAACACGGTCCTAACTATAACTATCTACTGGCGAACGCCAGTAGATAATATGTAAAAAAAAATATATATATATATATATATATATATTTGTCTGTCATGAAAAGTTAAATAAATATTTTAAACAATAAATAAACATAAAACAAGTATTGACACAGCCACTAGGTCTGCGGTGGCTGCTAGCCCTTTGGCCTAGTCAATGCATGTTTTATTTTGCTATATTTTTTGCTAACCTTCATAGGTGGGGAAGTTTCTTGACTCTCCTCAAGCTAAAAAAAAAAGTGACTTAAGCAAAACATTTTCCGGGGTGTTAGAAGGCACACATTATCGTAGTCGTCCCTGGAACTGACGAGGACTATTTGGTGTGTGAATGTTGTCCTTAAGTCATGCGATATGCTGTACAGACCATTGGATGGAGAGGCTGGCTGAAAGCCCCTGTGAGTAAGTATGTAAAGCAAATCATTTTAGTAGAATCAAAAGGTCCTGGGCAACTCCAGACCCTTAAAATGGACGGTGAGTTCAAATGTAGTATTGGTAGGAATGTGTCATCACTAGGGAGGTATCCCACATACCGGTCACATCATTTGACTCTCAATGCAGACCCCGAGACGGCACCTCTCTCATTCTTATCGCACTCACGGGAATGAAGCTCCATACAAATGCCGTGACAATTAAAATGAGAGTTACTTTGCTAAACACAGAGCGGAACCACAGTTCTGGATTGGGGAATGAGGATTGCTTGTGTCAGTATAGCATTTGTGGTCTCCGGCTCCTATGAGGAATGATGGTCAGAGGAGTATGAGACCCCCACAGAGAGTGTCTCTTGTTACTTGAGCCGTGGGATGTCTGTCTTTCATGCAGAGGCGCATATTCCCAATAAAAGAGAATGAATCTAAGCATCTGCAAAAAACACAATTTTAAAGCCCATCCCACATACATTGAAAGCGCAGACACTCCATGTTCAAAATATACTTCATATAGAACTTCCCTGAATACAAACAGCACACTGAAATATCACATCAGATTACGACGATGCCCGATTTGTATTTTTTTCTTGACCCAAACAAAAATAGAGCTATAAGGTAAGTTGGTGTGGATCCGCAGACTCACAACGGTTCGTATGTCAAAATGGCCTTAAAATAATTATCTTCGAACATATATATCTGGCCTAACTATTGTTTATAAACTGGAAACAAAGTAGGTCTCAGCGCAGCAGAGACTTTTTAACCACTACAGAAAGTTATGACTCTTGCAAAAAAAAGATACATGTCCCACTCCCTTGCCTGCAGAAAAACCAAATGGCATAAGGAATAGGTTAGGAGGAATGCGTCATTTGACACCACTAACATTTGCAAAAGGTATTGGCAAGTTTTCCCAATATGTGTAGGAGCACAGGAGAGTGCGTGAAGGCAGCACAAACTGCAGGAACACAGCAGACACCACTGGGAACCAGCACAGAAAACTACACTGTAAATTCACAGACCGCATGAGCACAGCGGAGACTGTGGAGCACAGAACAGACTGCAGGAGCAAAGCACAGCCTGCAATACTAAGGCGCAGACTGCATAGGTAAGACCAGGCTGCTGGGGCATGGCACTGTTAGTTCTTAGCAGAGACTGCAGGAGCATGGCTGATACTACATACAGGTGCACAGCAGAGAGTTGCGGGGGAACAACTAATTGCTTGAGCACATCAGAGAATGCACGGGCATAGCAGATGCTAGGAAGGATTCTGTGGGAACATAGCAGCGACTGCAGAAGCACAGCAGAGTGTATAAGCATGATACAAGCTACCATAGTTCAGCAGCAACTGAAGGAGTACAGCACAGGGTGCAGAAACACAGGAAAGACTGCATGAGCACTGCATAAATTGAGGTGCATAACATAGACTGCAAGAGCACTGCATAAATTGAGGTGCATAACATAGACTGCATGAGCACTGCATACATTGAGGTGCATAACATAGACTGCAAGAGCACTGCATACATTGAGGTGCATAACATAGACTGCAAGAGCACTGCATACATTGAGGTGCATAACATAGACTGCAAGAGCACTGCATACATTGAGGTGCATAACATAGACTGCAAGAGCACTGCATACATTGAGGTGCATAACATAGACTGCATAAGCACTGCATACATTGAGGTGCATAACATAGACTGCAAGAGCACTGCATAAATTGAGGTGCATAACATAGACTGCAAGAGCACTGCATAAATTGAGGTGCATAACATAGACTGCAAGAGCACCGAACAGAGAGGTGGAGTACAGACACAGACTGCTGTAGTACAGCAGAGACTGTAGATGTGCAGCAGAGCCTGCTGGGGCACAGAGAACTGTAACACAGCAGATAATACATGAACGCTGTTGGAGCATAGCACAAACTGCAGGTACGAGCGAACACTATTTGAGAAAACAAGAGACTGCATTTACATGGTAAATAGACTGCAAGAGTGCAGCACAGAGGGTAGGAGCACAGCACAGAAAAAGCAGGACAGACTGAAAGAACACAACAAAGTTTGCGGGAGCACAACACCGACGTCAGGAGCATGGCACAGGGAATATGAGCTCAGCATGGACTGCTGGGGTAGAGTGCAAAGGCACAGGTCACGCTACAGGAGAACTTCACAGACTGAGGGATCACTGAACAGACTGCAAGAACAAGCAGAACCTATAGGACAGCAGAGACTGTGGTAGCAGAGCACAGGCTGGAGGAGCACAGCAGTAACTGAATGAGGCTCACACTGACTGCAGGGCAAGGGCACAGGCTTCAGGACCACTTCACAGGCAGCTGAAGCACAGCAGAGACTGCAGGAATCTAACATAGACCACTGGAGCATCGAAACGTCCGCAGGAGCACAGCACAGACTGCTGGTACACAGCGGTTACTGCAGAAACACAGAGCAGAATATAAAGCACACTGCTGGGGCACACGCTGCAGGAGCACGGCACACTGTGAGCTCAGTAGGGAACGGCAAAGAGTGGTGGGGTCCAGCAAAAAGTTCAGGAGCATAGAAAATCTTCTGCAGAGCAGCACTGACTATGGGAGCGTAGACTGCAGGTTCAGAGTCTGAAGGAGCACGGGAGAGACTGTAGGAGCATGGAACACACTGCACGAGCACCACACGCACCACTGAGGAAAGCACAGCAGAGACTGTAGGATTAAAGCATGGACTATAGGAGCTTTGCAAACACGTTAGTAGTGTAGTCATAACTGCAGGACCATGGGTAAGATGACAGGAACATAGCACACCCTGTAGGAGCACAGACTGTAAGAGATGAGCACACAGTGTAGGAGCTCTGAGTGCAGGAGAACAGTATCCAAAGTTGGAGAGTAGCACAGCCTCCTGGAGCACAGCATAGACTGATGACGGTCTAAATAGACTGCTGGATACTCCACCACTAGAGGACCAGCTGTAGGAACATGGCACCGACTACAGGAGTACAACCTCGGCTGCACAAAACAGGTGGTTCTTGAACATCATAGCAGAAATTGCAAGAGCTATGTTGAGATGGTAGGCACAAGACACCGACTGCAGAAGTGAAGTGTAGACAGTGCCAAAATGGGAGAAATTTCAAAAGCAGAACAGACAGTGAGAGCATTTGTGATACTGTGGGAGTGTACAAGAGATTGCAGGAGCATGGGAGACATGGTAGGAATTCAGTACCCACTACAAAAGTATTGCACACATCATAGGAGCATAGCACACACAGTAGGGCCACCACATCACAGGCTATGGGATCATGCCACAGTAGGAGCATGGCACACCAGAGGAAGCATGACATAGATCGGGTGATTAGCTGCGCTTTACAAATCCCGCTTGATTGATTGATTGGCACAGATGGCAGAAGAATGGCCGGAATGCAGAAGCATAGCACCCCTGCACGACCACAGCACAGACTTCAACCACAGCACAGACTTGCAGGACACACACCAAGAAAACAGACTTTTAAGAGATGACCATGCAGAAGCGCACACCAATAGAGAGGGAAGGGGTGACAGGCCAAGAGGTAGAAGGAAGTCAACAGCATCCCTTTGTGAGCACCGCAAGAGTGTTTTTTTTGTTCTCTCTTTACTCCCTATACTGCTATTTTTTTGTTTTTGAAGTCTGGCTAGAAGCAGCTTTACATGCTGCCACAGCTCATCTAATATCAGAGGTCACGCACTAGCAAAACCAATACATTTGGATTATAACTGAAAGTATCGCTTCACTAAGTCATTCATCCTTGTCCTCAAGCTGCTATGTACACATCCACTGACTGATTCTTGCCCCTCCACAGTACCCCACAGTCAAACATCTAATAAAGCAAGAAGCACTTCTTGCTAATAGCAATCCCTATTGGCTTTGCGAGTACTTGCTTTCACAGGAGGTTTCAGTAATCTATTTTCTTACTCTTAATTCACACTACTGGCTGACTATTTTTAATTTGTTAATTCCTTTCTGACACATGAGAATAATTGTCTTTCAATCATCATCCGTTCCTAAACTATACTTCTGACTAATACTGGGATCGGATGCTTTATTCAGTATTGCATCATTTTTGTGGGTCTGGCTTGACAGTGCAGCTGTCCACAGACTTTATGTGATCAGCCTAAAAAAGGGCTTTAGGAAGCAGCACCAGAGGAGAGGCTTTGGCTCCGCTCAGTTGGCAGACAGGAGTGCATATTTGATCGACAAACATTGTGTGTATCCACAACAACAGGGCTTGCCATCCACATAGCTGTCATCAAAGTGTATATGTATCAGCTGCCTGAGCTTGAACTTTCAGGTTCAGGCATACGCCTTTGTAAATCTATTACAATGTTAGACTTTGGAGTGAAATTTTGCATTTAAAGCACAGGGCTACACTAATCTACATGGATTTTTAAGTCTGGCCTGAGAGTGCAACTGTCATTGACCTTATGTGATCAACAAATAAGAGCTTTCAGAGTCCTCCTGAGAGAGGAGCTTGGCTTCCACCCACATGCTGGTTCCCCCAGAATACAGGATTTGTGTACTTGATAAAAAGTATACTTCTATTATGGAAAAGTTTAGCCTCCATCCAGCAGGAACAAGACCAATGATCATGACTTGATGATCGATCTTTTTATTATGAAATGTTATGGTAAAGGCACTAAGCCTGATGTATTTATTGTTGAAGTTAATAGTCGTTAAAGGTTGGAATGACATTACTCTATATTGAAGCCCACGGATAGATATCTTTTACATGGATTCTCTCCGATCACTGCAGTTGGCAATATGTTTAGTGTTGGCTAATCATTGTGACAAACTGTGGATATAGAAGGTTTGGTTTGTGAGAATCCTTGTTAGGCTGTCTTAGTAGATATAGTATTTTGCTTAGCCAACTGTAATTTTGCATGCATATCTAATTTTATGAGTATGTACCTCATGGTTGCTTTGTGGAAAAGCTAACACTCAAAACTGTAGGCCTGAGTTGGTTTTGGTGACAAGCAATATGTCTGTTTGGTGCACAAGAAACCTTATTCCCAATGGCATAGATCTGGTCTACTTTTTACGAAACAGATTTTTGCCTACTCCGCGTTCCGCTGAGATTATGCAAAACTGCGACTCCGCAGCGGAGAGGAGTTCAGCCCTGGGCCCCACAGTAAGCTCCCCACCTCCACCCCTCCAATAAATATTTAAAAACAATAAAGAAAGAAGATTTAAAAAACACACTTACCTCTATCGCGGCATCTCTGGGCTGCCCTCCTCCTCGCTGTGGTCTCTCCTGCAGAAACCCCTATGTCAGATGTACATCACGGTTGGACTGCGCATACGCGTGCAGTCCTACAAGAAGTACGTCTGACGATTTTGGTTTGAAGAAGAGACCACGGCGAGGAGGAGGAGGGTGTGCCCAGAGACGCCGCGATAGAGGTAAGTGTATTTTTTTAATCTAGTTCTTTTTTAAAAAAAATATTTATTTATTGGGGGGGTGGAGGAGCGGAGTGGATTTTTTGCCCAACTCCGTAGAGCTCCGCGTAGTACAACCATGCCAGCTCTACCCAGGCTGAATAATAACATGATTACGCCTGCTCGGGCAATTAAAAGTAATTTGGTGGAAAAAATCCTACCGAAAGAGCACATTTAGTGATTGTGAATGGCTACTCGTACTGCTGTTTATGTTCTGCTGCATTTACTGCTATTTTCTTAATACAAAATGCATCTTCAAGTCTTTTTTGGATGCAAGAGTGCATTTTGCCCTAAGGAACTAGAGCAAATGCCGTTAGTAAGATGGGGGAAAATCCTACCCCAAGTGCATCTAAATATGCTCACGTGCTTCATGTCCTGTTGCATTTAGCTCTATTTCCTAACACAAACTACATCATTGCGTCCATTTAGGATGTGAAGGAAAATGTTTGCACTAAGAATATATCAGTAAAGCAGAACTGCTCTTCTTGCTTAATTCCATATAATTTTTAGGTAATTTCACTTGGTTACGCTAAATGGAACTATGCGACTTAGACCCGTCCCTAGTTGCATATTGTCCAAGTTGTATTTTCCTACATATATTAACTGTAAGCATAAATGTTGCCAGTATATCTTCACATGAATAGGCAGGTGTAGGGTAAAAGGTAAAGCCAATGTTAAAGGATACAGGTTTTACTGTTTTATTGATAAAAGTCATGGCAAGTTTCACAGGTTTGATCTGGTTATTATGAAACAATATGACAAAGCCAGGAGGTCTGACCTATTTATTCTGAAAAGCATGCAGCAAAATCAATAAATATTTAAGGATGGATTATTATTAGATTGTGACAAAGCCTTTTGAGACAGGTATTTTGTTACGTGGAATTTCACAGATTACTGCAACAAGCAAGGGTTTGGTGTTGATGATCCATCCAAACAAATTGTGGTGATAGAAGATATGCACTACAATAGCATACCTGCCAACCTATAAACATATTTCATTGTGTGAGAAGGAGGTGTGACATTGGAGGTGCAGAGCTTTGTAATGGGAGCTATCAGAGAGACACTCTCTGCTCTTCACCCATGCATCCGCCCCCTCCCAAAAAACAACAATAAAGGGTCTCTGAGGCTGTCGCCGATGTCCTGGGATGTTTACACACCCCTTAAAGAACGTCAGCTGCTTACAGCTTCCAAAAACAAGCTGGGAAGCTACTCTCTGCAGAACTTTTCAGCTTTTCTTCCCTGCCACCTTGTTATTCGGACTCCCCGCTTGGTGACCGTGTAAAGGGAGCCAAAATCGTCTGCCACACAGTGGCACCATGTGAAATTTCATGTCTGCAAAAGTCTTTGTTGGGCTCTGTTAGGAGAGAGAGTATTTTGCTTTGTAAACTGTAATTTTTTTAACATTTGATCTATTATGACAGTATGCCAAATGGTTGCTTTGTGGAATGTTTCTGTGTAGTACAATGGGCTTGATTTGAGTTGGTTATGGCGATAAGCCAATGATAAAGGTATGTGCCAGATTATTTATTATGATAGGCTATCCTAAGGACGCTTGACATACTGATTTTGAAAAGTATATATTATTGTCAATAGGAATTTAAGGATGGATTGTTTTTACTATGAATTAAAGCCTACAGATAGGTATTTTGTTATGTGGAATCTTTTAGATTACCTTAGTAGTCAAGGGTTTTGGTGTTAGTGACATGCTCTGGACAAACCATGAGTATAGAGGATTTGTACCGTGAGAAGAAGAGATAGTATTTTGCTTTGCCAACTTAAATTTTTTAAAGATTTCCAATTTTATGATTATATGCCTGAGGGTTGTCTTGTGGGAAAACTTGCCCTCAGTACAGTACGCCTGAGTTGGTTATGCCGACAAGCCAAATATAACAGCTATGGGCTTTATCGGTGTGCAGAGAAATGTTATGCCCAGTACCACAGGTCTCGCCTGTTCTTTACAATAAGTTATTACAAAGCATTTATTGTGAGAACATATGGTAAAGCCTGTAGGCCTTTAACAGTGGATTGCTATCACATTATATAACATGCCATTGAAAGGTATTTGGTTACCTGTAATTTCACTGATTACCATATTAGACGAGGTGTTTGGCGTTGGTCATCCACTCTTACCTACACTGGGAGTAGAATTTCACTGTGGTGATTCATTTTAGGCCCTATTCAGAGGAACTGCATGTTGTTTTGCCAGCTTTATTTTGCACATATTCATAACTTTATAAATGTATTCCTAATGGTTGCCGGTTTAACCCCACTTCAGTGGAACTATGTTGTATATAGTGTCAAGCTACTGGTAAAGGCTATGGACCTTATTGGTCTACTTGTAAAAGGTATATCAGATTCCTTTTGTTTTTCTTTGGCAGCAGCGCAGATCTCCTCTCCTTCTAACATTAACCCCTTCAGCGCGGCGCGGATTCCCGCGCCGCGCTGAAGGTTCGTTGCGCGGGCGGGCTCATGACGGAACGGTTCCGTCATGAGCACAGCCCAACCGACGCTCATGACGGAACCGTTCCGTCATGAGCGTCGAAGGGGTTAAATTTAGACCTCAGAGTGCAGTTTTGTTTTTGAGAGCAGTATGCAATGCCCAGGGTTCTGCTAATCTACCAGAATTTTTATGTCTGCCTTAGCAGTGCAACTGTCACATAACCTTAAGTGATCAACAAAAAAGAGCATTCAGACTCCTGAAGATAGGGGCTTAGACTCCACCCACATTTGTTTGCCTGAGTGAAGGATTTAAATGTGACTAATCTGTGTGCTTCCACTTAAAAGACTGCCTGTGTTGCACTCTTTGACTTGTGGCAAAGCTGAAACTCAATACAGCATTGAGTTGTTTCTGAGGCAAGTCAGTGATGGTGACTGAAGGCCTGATATGTTTATTGCCAATGTTATGAAAAGGCACTACGGCGATACTATTAATGGTGAACAGTACATGTTAAATTCAATGGCCATTTAAGTGTGGATTGCTATTATTCTTTTTTAAGCCTACAGATAGGTATTTAGTAACATGGAATCTCACAGATTACTATGGAAGCAGTGGTTTTGGTATTGGTTAGCCTGTATGAGAAACTGTGAATATAGAATCTCTGTGAAAATCCTTGTTAAGCCCTCTTAGATAGATAGCACTTTGCTTGGCAAACTGCACTTTTGTATACCATTTTAACTTTATGACTGTGTCTGATGGTTGCCTTGTGGAAATATTTACACTCAAACTGTATGCCTGAGTTGCTTATGGTGACATGCTAAAGATCTGATTGGTGCACTGGGAAACATTATGTCTGATGCCATAGGTCTAGTCTGCTTATTATGAAACATTATGATAAAGTGAGTTGGTCTTCCTTACTAATTGTGAAAAGCATTTGGTTAAGCCAGGAATACCTTTAACATTTGGTTGTTATCCATTGCGTTACAGGCTAAAGGCAGGCATTTTATGACATGTAATCTCACAAAATATTGCAGCAGGCAAAGGTTTGGTGCTGGCCACCTACTCTGATAAACCCTGAGGGTTTTCAAGGTGAAGATATCTTCTTAGGCCCTGTTGAGAGGGATTGCATTTTTTTCAAGTTGCATTTTTCTACATATTTGTAATTTTATATCTGTAGGCATGATGGTTGCGAGTTTATGATCACTTGAATATGCTGGTGCTGGGTATGGTGTAAAGCCAATATCAAAGGGAAAAGCCTTCATCGGTCACTGGAAAAACTCATGACAGATTTCATAGGTTTTATCTGTTTATTAGGAAAAGTTATGACACTATGACCTACATATTGTGAAAAGCATGTGCTAAAGACAATAGGCTTTTAACCTCTTCGGTGCCCGTGACGAGCTGGACTCGTCATGGGCCGCGGTGGCGCTGTGCCCATGACGAGTCCAGCTCGTCACAAACCCCGCCCGCTAATGTAACGGCCGGCACAGGGCGGGGAAAGGGGCGGGCACCGAAGGGGTTAAGGATGAATTGTTATTACAGTGTGCTAAACCCGTAGGCAGGTATTTTGTTACATGTAAACTTTGCAGATTACCATAGTAGAGAGGCGTTTTGGTATTGGTGATCCATCAAAGCAAACTGTGGGGACAGAAGATAGGCACTAAAATATTCCTTGTTAGGCTCTATTAGGAGAGATAGTGTTTTGCTTTGCCAACTATAATTTTGTATACATTTGTACATCCATGACTGTATATCGGATAGCTTCCGGTGGAAAGCTTATGCTCAGTAGCATAGCTGTGAGTTGATAATGGTTATAGGCTTGATTGTTTACAATTAAAAAGTATGTTAAAGACAGTAGGACTGTTATATTGATTGTGAAAAATGTATGTTAGAGTCAGTAGGAATTATAGAGTTGATTGTTATAACTCTGTATTAAAGCAGGCAGACAACTATTTAGTCACATGGAATCTCACAGATTACCATAGCAGACAAGGGTTTTTGTACTGGTTACCTCCTGTGACAAACTGTGGGTTTTGAGGATTGGACGTCAGAATTCTTGTTAGGTCCTGCTAGGAAAGATAGTATTTTGTTTTGCCAACTGTTGTTTTGTTTTATATCCTATGCCATTTTATGATTGTGCTTGATTGTTGCCTTGTGGGAAAACCTTAGCTCAGCACATGAAAACTCAGTTGGTTACAATGACAAGCCAATGATAACAGCTAGAGGCCTAATTGGTCCATCTTCTGTATAGCCCTGAGGAGGTGGTGGCTGTGTGACGGAACCACAGGGCCTCCCTAGCTTAGCTTTTTTATATTACTTAATGGGTGATCCCCAGGGAGGTGGCGGTCCTCAGTGCAGCGGAGGGGCAGAGGGGGCCCCTGCATCATTTGCATATCTTCGCACCAGGAAGGTGGCCGTCCCCGGGGCAGTGGGGGGGGGCAAGCGGGCCACCCCCATTTGTACGCAAAAGTGCCCCGGGGATTTGTTAAGCCCTAAGAGGGAAGCCTGTGTGCCCCCTCCTATTTTAATCATACGGCGCGAGGTCCTGGCCCACCTGGGGGTTATTTTACAGCAAGCACAGGAGCCCGTTTCCTGGTTGAAGTGTTGGCAACCAATCAGCTGGTACATTTCCCTGCATGAGGTCTTTTTGTTCGCAAAGACTTTGGGACCTGAGATATCACTGTAATTTTAAACTTACATTTCTCAAAAACAATGGAACAGATTAACACCAAATAAGCAAAAAGCACTTCCTTGAACAAACATCTACCACCCCTGTGAAATCTAGTGTAAGTTTGTTCAGTGGTTCAGGCTGTAGGTGTGTCTAAAGGTTCCTACTAGAATTAACATTACAAATGCACCCTTATTTTGAGGCCTAAATTCTCGGTCCCCACTACACGCCACCATGGGAACATCAAAAAAAGTTCCAGCACAGCATGGACTGTGATGTCCATGCTGTGCTGGAACTGGGAGTGCATGCACACAGGTGGTCACATGTTGTGCCCCCCTGGGGGCATGTTCAAGGTGTGAGGCTCAAGGGGCCTTTTAGTGCCCCCTTTCTTTTCTCACCACCACTGTTTTCAGGGAGGAAAGACCTCCATAAAATCAGTGGTGGTGAGGAAAGTCGTGATATGCTTGGTGGGACCGCTGCAGTCCACCAAGCATATTGATGCCTCTTGACAGCCACAACACTACTAGGGAACGGAGGAGTGCAAAATGACCAACAAGGTCGTAATGTGGCAGATGGAAGGCCGCTACCACAGTTTTTTTGCACTTTTGTTCCAGTCTATTTGTGCTGAATCTTTTTGGAATCTATGTCACCATTACTCAATTGCAGACTATCTTTTGTGAATATCTTAACTAATGAATATGATATTGCATGATATTTGAGATAAGTCTTTTATATCTGGTAAACCTAATAAAGAAGACTAATGTATTAAAAAAGAGTAACTTTAGCAAATAACCTGTGCTCTTCCCTACTTTCACTTCTACTCTATAAGGATGTCTGCTAGTGCCTGAATGAAAGCAGATGTAAATGATGCCAGCGCAATAATGCTTGGGATATAATGATCTGGGTCACTCTATGCTGCTATTGTGTTCTACTCCTCCAAGACACAGAAAGGTTTAAATTCTGCGAAAATGACTCGGGAAGAAAATAGGGAAACAGTCAGGTAGACAATAGCAGAATACATTTAGGTTGGCTAAGTTTGGTCCCAAATATGGTTTTATTTAATTTTGATAAAAGTTGGCTGCACCATGCATTTTATAGATTTTTTGTGTTTTTAACATGCACACTTTGTAAATGTTGCTCTTCTTGAATGATTTAATTCACCACATACCTGTAAAATTATATTGAGGCAATCTTCCACGTAGATTAACTCTTTTAAGCTCAATTATAATTGCCAAACTTCAAAAGCAATATTGATTATGATTTTGAAAATCTCAACAGCAATGCAGATGTCATCCTGTCCAAAATTGGATTATTATTTGCAGTGGATATCTACCCACCTCAAGGAATAAAATCATCCCTTATCAGGGTGTACCCTCAAAATCAATAAATTGACCTAATCTAATCCCCTGGTAGATATGACATGGGAAACAGCATTTACAAAGCAGCCATCACATCGCGTTTCTGTTATAATGCGATTACCTTTACATTGCAAGTCATTAGATCAACTTTCTGTAGGGGGCGCTCTAACATAAGGAATAGTATAATATACTATTCAAACACCTTCCCTACTGTTGCGCAGGCTGGATTTGGAATAGTATATTATACTATTCCTAAGTCCAGCGTGTCCCCTAAAACAAGTCGATCTAATGACTTGCGATGTAAAGGTATGGCGTTCCAACAAAGCGGTTGTTGTAAAGACTGCGTTGTAATAGAACACGATGTGGTGGCATGCAATGTAACATGCTATATTCCTATGGCATAGAGGAGATAGGTGTAAGTTAGGGAAAACTGTACAATATCCATTCAATAACAATAAAAATCCAAAACTGAATAAGAAAAATAAAGTGACATTTAATCAACAAAAATACATAAAATATTGCAAATATCCAATAAGGGGAGCAGAGGAAAATACTGCTAAAAAGCACAAAGCACCAATGATAGTCCATGGCATGGTCTAAGTAGACCGGGACTCAGGCACAAATTTACCCTGACCATGATAGACTGAGGGTTAGATACACCAAACAGGTTCATCCTTGTCAAACATTTTACTTTCTGACTTAGGGCCTGATTACGAGTTTGGCAGTATGACAGTGGGCTGCCACACCAGCACCCAGCTGTCACACTGCCATACCCATACTACTGTAATCCAGGTTGGGCGATCTTTTTTGGTGGTGCCTTGCTGGGGCTTATATGTGAGCATTAGCAAGGCATACCCTTGGGACCGCCAAAGCGCGTTCCTGCGTGGCATAGACTGTGAAGTCCATGCTGTGCAGGTGCTGGGGGTGCATGCAGACAGGGGGGCACATCATGTCCCCCCCTGCATGCCTCTCCTGGTCCTGAGGCAACGGCCCCTTAGTTTTCTCACAGCCACACTTTTCATGGTGGGCACACCGCTCTTGGGACCTGGTTTTCCTTCATGTGTGGAAAGTAGAATGTTTCTTCATTCCTCTGGAGTGGGTTGAGACTGTTTGCCTTTGAACAGGGAGAGGCAGTTGTTGTAAGCCTTCTTCTCTGCCAGTCATTTACTAAGATGCTCCTGAATTAAAGATAATTATGAAGTTACTTCAAATTGGAGGCATCCTTGTATTGGCGACGACCGACTGGCAGGGTTTTCCACCCTATTCCTCGGTGTTCCCTGCTATGAAGACAGCTGCCAAGAACTAAGAAGCTGTCTGCTGCGGATCTTCCTTTCAGTCACCTTCAGCTTCTTAGCTCCCAGTTTCCTGATCTCAGCAGGTGATTCGACTCTTACCAGATTCGTGGAGGCACTGGAAACAAGGTACTGTTATTTTTATTTCCTCACGGCACCGCTAGCCGTGGTGCATGATCATTACTCGTGGTATACCCGTGACGTTGTTTGAGCCACTGGAGCATCTCCACACTGTATGCTGCACATCACTATCCCCATCTGCCTGACCTTTACATGCGGCAAATATGCCTCCCGGTGTGCCTGACCGTCAGTTGAAGCATTCTTTTGACATCGCGGGAGCCGCTGGAGTTCCTCTCACAGCGTGCTGCACGTCTTTTTCTATTGGCTCTCGTGTAGACTTAGATTCTGCCTGGCCTTGGCATTTTAAAGTGCCTGACTTTCTGTCAGCATTGCTGTTAGACCTGGCGATTTCTGGTTGGCTAAGGCTTGCGCCAAAGTCAGGCAGAAACCACCACTCTAGTCAGGGCAAGGAAGTTACACGCCAAAGATAACCCCTGCTCACCCCCTTGATAGCTTGGCACGAGCAGTCAGGCTTATCTCTGAGGCGATGTGTAAAGCGTTTGCGCACGCACCCAGCAACAACACCCAAGGCCCACCACAAAGGAAACTCCACACAAGGTATTCTATAAAAATAACCTTTGTATTATACACAACACATTAGATAAAAACACACTCTTTACAATGTGCCAACAGGCACGGGCAGAATTTACAAGGGATTATGTACAAGACAGGGCCACCTGGACCACTGTCAGGAATTAGCACTTTTAGATATTTAGCACATAAAATATATAAAATCACTGTAGCACAAAAATAATATGTATAGCACACAACCAGTACTTACTGGTATCGGGGAAGTACCACCTGCGTAACCCTAACTGCCTTAGGAGACTGTCACGCAGGGAACTAGAACCTCACTAGCACCACCTGTACTAGGAGAAAGCAACAACCACCTACGTATCACAATACCTGTAGGGGTAATAGAACGTTACACATGATGCATCACATTCAGAGGTGTCGGGAAGGAAAACACATGATGCCTAAAAACATTCAGAGGTGTAAAGCAATGGCACATGATGCATCAGAACACATTCAGAGGTGCAAGTAGGAACAATTGCGCAAAACTCCTATGCCACCACCTGTGGCAGTCCCTGGGCCAACTGGCCTGGAAGGGGCTAGGACGCCCTGCGTTCAGTCAAGCTGCGCCAGCTGCGCAGACTAAAATGAAAATGGTCCCCCACCTAAACGTGGCAGCTGCCCACTAAGTGCTGGGCAGCTGGAAAACGAACTTCAGGCACTCGGCGTGCCTCTGGAGCCCTCTCTGGGCTCTGACCATTAAAAGTATGCCCTCTAGAGCCTTCGTGGCTCTGCACAACGTGGGAGCCTCCCTGGGCTCGAGAAGTAATGAAGAGTACTGACCCCAAATACGTTGGAGCGGCCCGCTGCCTTCCGGGGCCGCTCTGGACACACAAAAAGGAATGGCCCCCGTATACAGGGGGGCCTCGTGGGCTCACAGTCAATGCCCCCTAGAACGTTGGAGCCTCGCAGGCTCTGGGACACAATCACTGCCCCTTAAGAATGTTGGAGCCTCACGGGGCTCGTCACACTGCCCTCGCACCCCCTCAGCACAGGCGCGGAGTCCCCCAGCCCTTTGTACTCACCGGGCTGCTCTGGGGACTCCCGCGGCGGCTTTTCTCTCTCCGCTCTGGTGCTGGGGTGGTCACGACGCTGTTCCTCTTTCTCGGCGCGGGGCTTCCCTCGACCTCACGGGAGCCCCGCGTCAGTCACCACAGGTTTCCGGCTTCGGTGCAGGAGCGCGGGGTAGGCTCCCGTCCGCTTCCTGCTTGCCAGTCCCGCCCCTGTCCCAGCGAAGTCTGCCTGACTTCCGGGCTTCCCCGGACCGGGCTGCAGCGGTGATCTTCCGCGTCACAAGAGGGGTGGGCTCCCTCGTAGATGCGGTATACGGCGGGGTGGGCACCCGCCGTAGGAACAAGTAAATAAGCGGGGTGGGCACCCGCCAACGATCACACCAGGCAGGGTGGGCACCCGCGGTCGTCCTCACGGCCAGAGGCACGAAACTCAGCGGGGTGGGCACCCGCTAGCAGAGTCAAAGCGCACACAGCGCTATAAAGTCACGCACAGCGCTCCCAGCGCTAGAAAGCCCAACAAGCGCTCCCAGGCGCTACAAAGCCCAAAATGTCAGCTGAAAGTCCTCTCTGGCACAGGGGGGCAAAGGCTGGGCCCAGAGCCAGCACACAGGGCCCTCCAGCAGGAGGCAGTCCCCGGTGGCGGTCTCTCCTGGCGCCCAGCAGCAGCAGGCCCCCCCTCAAGTGGATCCTGGAAGAGAACACCATGTAAGGGGACACAGCCCCTTTTTATACAGTATAAGGCTTTGTCTAAGGTGCAGGGAAGGGGCGAACCAGTTCCAACAGGTTCCTGAGCACTTTGTTTTGCTCAGCCCCTCTCCCTATTCACTGGCAGGGCTAGGGTCATTAGACGCACCACAGGGGCCGGTGCCAGCATTGTGTGGGGGAAGCCCTGTCCTATTCAGGACCCAGGTACACTCCTCCCCAGCCATCAACATGCTAACTCCCCATTCACCACTGGGCGACTACTCCTGACTCTGGGGAATTCCCTAGTCCGTCACCTGACCTCACCAGCCAATCGCCAGACAAGCCACACATTTCAGACTGCACACTGAAGTGCCCACTTCTAGAAGTGGCACTTCCACACCAGGTACATGCACGCCGCACACATCAACGCGCAGCATTCACTCACACGAGTCCGCACATACCAAACACGGGCCTGCACACCCCACGCATCAGGAACTACCGGGACACATACATTCCCCCATGCATTCCTATGGGAGGGCAGGCCAACCTCACAACACGCACGCACTTTACCCTGGGACACAGCGGTAAAGTGCGCCGAAGTCAATAAAATCACTAAACCAAGTCACAATATTAAGCAAAAAGTTTCGGGGTGAACCGGCCAGAAGGGCCAAGTCCAACACAACCCCCTTCCAGCCAAAACGCAGGGTAGACCAATCACCACCGTGATGGACTTCCCTGCTTGGGGCGATAGAACACGGACGCGGGCCCGCCACTGCCGGGACACCCTCCTGTTCTACGCCACGGTGAACCCATGGGGTTTCTTCTCAAACCACTCTCCGGACCAGCTGGGCTACCCCACTGGTACTCCCAAGCTGTCCGCGGCCAAGACCAGGCCCTAGGCCACCCAGGTGCCACTGGTCCTTGCCTAACCACAGAGTGGGGGGTAGTAACCCCTGGCACATAGCAGCCATTCTCCACTCTACCCCTCATCAGGGCAGTTCTAAACTGCCACTGATTCTCCAGCCTAGGGTCCGTACCCTCAGGCTGACCAAAAGTCACGGGTGAGGCTCTCCTCCCCCTACCTCTTCTTCTAGGGTTCCGTCCTCTCCTCCTCTGAGAGGCACCCTCGTAACATAACTCACCAACCAGCTCAGGACCCCTCCCTGAGAACTGGTTTCCCAACCTAGGGTTTAACCCCTCAGGCTGCTCCGGGGTCAGAGGTGGGCTCTCCCACCCTCTGCACCCCCTTCCAGAGTCCTGCTCCCTACCAACTGGGGCGGTCTCTCTGGAAGAAGAACCGGTCAGGACACTGGTTACAGTAGTCAGACCCTTCAGGTCAGGCTGCTCCTGAACCTGGCCTCCCAACCTCTGGTCTAAAACCTTCGGTGGAATAATTGCCTGGCACTTCAGGACTTCTGGGGACTTACACGCCATCCCCCTGAGGCTGACACATGACCCATGTGTCGTGTGACTGTCTGCCTGGCGCAGATCTCCCGTCCCCTGTCCACCTGACAGCGCGCAAAGATCCCCCAGAACAGAAGTGGCGCCACCCGGGTCCCCCCAAGAAGATCTAGCCCAACTGGCTAGTCCCTGGTCCACTGGTGCATCCACTGGGAAACTGATCCCCCAACCACTCCTCACGCTGGACTCCTGTACCCTTCCTACCGGAGCGGTACTGCCAGACTCTAGAACCACAGGAGCCCTGCTTACAGGCGCTCCAGGTCCTCTACTCACTAGGTGATCCTCCTCAAATGGGCTAACAGGACAGCCTAGGTCCCCAACTTGGTGTTCCCTCCTGAAACCACCCAAGTCCTGAGGCAGGGTTTCGTACGTCTGGGGACCCTCGGTCACCCACTTACTCCCGCTCCACTGAGCCAGGCCGTAAGGCCCTACACCCTCCTCGCTATCCTGGGACCTAGCTGGGCTACACGGAGCCTCTTCCACCACGCTGGGCTGGAAGGTACCTGAACCACTACTTGAGTCACTAGTGTGGGAAGAACTATCCCATTCCTCATCATAACTCGGGGCCCGTTCCCATCGGTCTGCTTCCGTTGCCAGCTCCCATGGATCAGTGCGCCCCCATGCTAACAGGTGTTGGCGCAACTCGGGATAAAAACTACTGGATAGCTGCTCTCTGATGAGCAGATCATACAGTTTTTCAAAATCCTCCTTCGTGCTAACCACTACCCAATCAAACAGTGCATCCTCGCATTCCTCCACAAACTTCTCCCAAGACTGGTGAGGCAGCTTCTTCCTGCTCCTGAATTTCAAACTACATTCCTCCTCCCAGGAACTAGGTACCAGACTGGGGGAACTGGGAATGGGATTCTCTGCACTGGTCTCTCTATTGCTGCCACCACTGGACTCAACCCTCCCTGGGGAGCCCAGAAAACTACCACTGCGCTCTGGGGACAACTTACCCTCCAGAGCTAATCTCTCCCTGGCGAAGGCCCTCTCAGCCTCCGCCATCCTCTCCTGCGCTAAGACCCTCTCGGTCTCCAGCTTTTTCTCTTCTATAGTCAGCTGCGCCATCCCCCGGCATGCTCTAACCTGAGCTTCTCCATGGCCAGCTGATGCTCCCTCTCTTCCCTCCTATCTACCCACTCCTCTGGGGACAGGGAAAGGGATGGGGTGCTGCTCCTGACACTGGACCCAGCAAGGGACTCCCTATCTATGGGGTCTTCACTTTCTACTGGCGTCCCTGTCAGGTAACCTTCCTCCTCTTCAGATTCCTCAGGGCTCCCCTCAGACCCACCACCCTCTCGGCGTGCGGCCCGGGCCCTATCTTCCTCGCTGCGCTCTCGCTCCCACTCCTCCTTTTGCCATAGGATCAGGTTGTCCCTCAGTTTGGACTGGGTATCTGACTCACCCACCTCTATGTCCCTCTCCTCACAGAACCCTACCAGCTCCAACCTACTGTACCTAAACAGACTACAGAAGTTAAAAGCAGGCTCCATTTTGGCGGACGTTCCTGAGAAGAGTTTAACACAAGGAACCTGGGGGTCGGAGCTACACAGGAGTACACAATTCACAAAAGGTTTCAGTGAGCTCTCTATCCTGGAGAACTCACACTCACTGTCTAATGCCACACACACCATCCACACACAACCCTCCCCTCGGACTGGTAAGGCAGTTTCTACCACCCCTGATCCCTCAACCTGACCACCACGTGACACAGGTACCAACTCTGGGCGCAGGGCGGGGGACAAATGTACTGGACACAATTACACAATGATACCTTCAGGAGAAGAAAAAAAGGAACTTCAAAAACAATAATCCCTAAAATGTGATTTATCTAATGCAGAGTTTTGTGGTGTAGCCAGTCGCTGCTGCGGTACAGCGCAAACGCAAGTCCAAATCCCACCGCTGCCACCAATGTTAGACCTGGCGATTTCTGGTTGGCTAAGGCTTGCGCCAAAGTCAGGCAGAAACCACCACTCTAGTCAGGGCAAGGAAGTTACACGCCAAAGATAACCCCTGCTCACCCCCTTGGTAGCTTGGCACGAGCAGTCAGGCTTATCTCTGAGGCGATGTGTAAAGCGTTTGCGCGCGCACCCAGCAACAACACCCAAGGCCCACCACAAAGGAAACTCCACACAAGGTATTCTATAAAAATAACCTTTGTATTATACACAACACATTAGATAAAAACACACTCTTTACAATGTGCCAACAGGCACGGGCAGAATTTACAAGGGATTATGTACAAGACAGGGCCACCTGGACCACTGTCAGGAATTAGCACTTTTAGATATTTAGCACATAAAATATATAAAATCACTGTAGCACAAAAATAATATGTATAGCACACAACCAGTACTTACTGGTATCGGGGAAGTACCACCTGCGTAACCCTAACTGCCTTAGGAGACTGTCACGCAGGGAACTAGAACCTCACTAGCACCACCTGTACTAGGAGAAAGCAACAACCACCTACGTATCACAATACCTGTAGGGGTAATAGAACGTTACACATGATGCATCACCTTCAGAGGTGTCGGGAAGGAAAACACATGATGCCTAAAAACATTCAGAGGTGTAAAGCAATGGCACATGATGCATCAGAACACATTCAGAGGTGCAAGTAGGAACAATTGCGCAAAACTCCTATGCCACCACCTGTGGCAGTCCCTGGGCCAACTGGCCTGGAAGGGGCTAGGACGCCCTGCGTTCAGTCAAGCTGCGCCAGCTGCGCAGACTAAAACGAAAATGGTCCCCCACCTAAACGTGGCAGCTGCCCACTAAGTGCTGGGCAGCTGGAAAACGAACTTCAGGCACTCGGCGTGCCTCTGGAGCCCTCTCTGGGCTCTGACCATTAAAAGTATGCCCTCTAGAGCCTTCGTGGCTCTGCACAACGTGGGAGCCTCCCTGGGCTCGAGAAGTAATGAAGAGTACTGACCCCAAATACGTTGGAGCGGCCCGCTGCCTTCCGGGGCCACTCTGGACACACAAAAAGGAATGGCCCCCGTATACAGGGGGGCCTCGTGGGCTCACAGTCAATGCCCCCTAGAACGTTGGAGCCTCGCAGGCTCTGGGACACAATCACTGCCCCTTAAGAATGTTGGAGCCTCACGGGGCTCGTCACACTGCCCTCGCACCCCCTCAGCACAGGCACGGAGTCCCCCAGCCCTTTGTACTCACCGGGCTGCTCTGGGGACTCCCGCGGCGGCTTTTCTCTCTCCGCTCTGGTGCTGGGGTGGTCACGACGCTGTTCCTCTTTCTCAGCGCGGGGCTTCCCTCGACCTCACGGGAGCCCCGCGTCAGTCACCACAGGTTTCCGGCTTCGGTGCAGGAGCGCGGGGTAGGCTCCCGTCCGCTTCCTGCTTGCCAGTCCCGCCCCTGTCCCAGCGAAGTCTGCCTGACTTCCGGGCTTCCCCGGACCGGGCTGCAGCGGTGATCTTCCGCGTCACAAGAGGGGTGGGCTCCCTCGTAGATGCGGTATACGGCGGGGTGGGCACCCGCCGTAGGAACAAGTAAATAAGCGGGGTGGGCACCCGCCAACGATCACACCAGGCGGGGTGGGCACCCGCGGTCGTCTTCACGGCCAGAGGCACGAAACTCAGCGGGGTGGGCACCCGCTAGCAGAGTCAAAGCGCACACAGCGCTATAAAGTCACGCACAGCGCTCCCAGCTCTAGAAAGCCCAACAAGCGCTCCCAGGCGCTACAAAGCCCAAAATGTCAGCTGAAAGTCCTCTCTGGCACAGGGGGGCAAAGGCTGGGCCCAGAGCCAGCACACAGGGCCCTCCAGCAGGGAGGCAGACCCCAGTGGCGGTCTCTCCTGGCGCCCAGCAGCAGCAGGCCCCCCCTCAAGTGGATCCTGGAAGAGAACACCATGTAAGGGGACACAGCCCCTTTTTATACAGTATAAGGCTTTGTCTAAGGTGCAGGGAAGGGGCGAACCAGTTCCAACAGGTTCCTGAGCACTTTGTTTTGCTCAGCCCCTCTCCCTATTCACTGGCAGGGCTAGGGTCATTAGACGCACCACAGGGGCCGGTGCCAGCATTGTGTGGGGGAAGCCCTGTCCTATTCAGGACCCAGGTACACTCCTCCCCAGCCATCAACATGCTAACTCCCCATTCACCACTGGGCGACTCCTCCTGACTCTGGGGAATTCCCTAGTCCGTCACCTGACCTCACCAGCCAATCGCCAGACAAGCCACACATTTCAGACTGCACACTGAAGTGCCCACTTCTAGAAGTGGCACTTCCACACCAGGTACATGCACGCCGCACACATCAACGCACAGCATTCACTCACACGAGTCCGCACATACCAAACACGGGCCTGCACACCCCACGCATCAGGAACTACCGGGACACATACATTCCCCCATGCATTCCTATGGGAGGGCAGGCCAACCTCACAAAACGCACGCACTTTACCCTGGGACACAGCGGTAAAGTGCGCCGAAGTCAATAAAATCACTAAACCAAGTCACAATATTAAGCAAAAAGTTTCGGGGTGAACCGGCCAGAAGGGCCAAGTCCAACAATTGCGTGTTGCCCGTCGGTGACACGCACACCAACAACTCCGGTGCGATCTTGTTTCAACCTGACAAATTTAACATTACAGAGTTCCTTACACAGTGTGTGTTGCTTTTCAGTGACACGCACACCAGCAATTAAATCGCATGTTATAGAATACAAGAAGGCAAAAAAAATATAATTTTCCATTAAAACGTTATAACTACTATTATAACAACACATGTCACCACCCAACTTTGGCACAGTTTTAGCATTGCGAGTTGTTTATGGGTGACATGCACACCAGTGATTTATTCACATGCTGCAACACAGTATCTTATGTGTTACTATTACAGTGACATGCACACCGCAATTAAGCTTTACATCTATAACATTTTAGTTCATGTTTTGTGACACGCACTTCCTTTGATCCTGAATAGCTACATATTGCTATCGCTGTTTATTACTCGTCAGTGACAATTGCTCAAAACACTTTTCGCTTATCTAGCCATAAACAATTTTCAACAAAAAAAAAAGAAATGCTGCAAATCATTATACCACCACCATCATCTTCTGCTAGCACAACTAACGCTAGTGTAGACTGGGAACTACGGGAAGAGAGTTTTGAAGCATATATAGCTGATATTGATGGTGAAGATTTCTCTTATAAAAGGAAATATGCAATATTACGTTATTGTTTAGGCTCTGAGGGTAGAAAGATTTTAAAGCACTTACCACAGCAATCCATTTTAGGAGAAGGTGATGTGGTGGATGAATAGATGTCTGCATTGAAAATGTTGGACATGAGGTTTAAACCACATAAGAATGTTGTCCTAGAGCACCACAAATTTCACAAGCATCGCCAACTTCCTGGTGAACCAATTGAAACATATGTTGGGGGTGTTGAGGTCTTTAGCCTCTTCATGCGAATTTAAGGAATTCGAAGAAGAATTGATTAGGGAGAAAATAATTGAACACACCAACAACAAAAAAGTTTAAAAAGTCCTGCTAACCACTCCCAATCTCACACTACATAAGGCTGTTGAATAGGTTGCTGGAATAGAAAGCACTGTGGGCCAGATGTACAATCGGTTTTTGCGGTCGCAGAGGGGTTTCAGACCCCTTTGCGACCTCAAAAAATTAGTTGGCCATGTACTATTCCTATTTTGTGAATTTGCGACTCGCAAAATAGGAATAGCGACTCGCTATTAGGAAGGGGCGTTCTGAAGGCGTCCCTTCCTAATAGGGAGTCCTCCAGGTATGTATGACTCTTTTGCGACTGCAATTGCGGTCGCAAAATTGTCACAGTTTACCACCCTTCTCAGAAGGGTGGTAAAGCACTCGCAATTGGGAAGGGGTCCCCAGGGGACCTCTTGCCCTTTGTGAATGCAGGGGAAAACATGTTTTAAGCGCAGGCAGTGGTCCCAGGGACCACTGCCTGCCCTTAAAAAATGAAACGAAAATGTTTAATTCTTTTTTTTTTTAAATGCATCCCATTTTCCTCTAAGGAAAACATGCTGCATTTATGTTTTTTTAAAACTGCTTCATTGAAAAGCAGTCACAGACATGGTGGTCTGCTGACACCAGAAGGCCACTATCCCTGTGAGGCTGGTCATTCCCAATGGGGTCGCAAATTGCGAGTGGCTCATGAATATTGATGAGCCTCGCATTTTACGACCCCATTGGGAATCGCTAACAGTGTCTCTGACACTGTTGAACATTGGATTTAGTGCCTCACAATTTGCGACTCGCAACTTGTCGCAAATTACGAGGCGCTAAAACCAATGGTCGTACCTCTGGCCGTGCATCTTGTATGTCTCAAATGTCTCTAACAGGCAAAACATCTAAGAGACCGTTATCTGTTGTGTGTTTTTATGACAAAAAGAAAGAGATGAGTAAAAAGAAAAGCTAATTATTTTGTTATAGGTGTGGAAATGCTAACCATTTGGGAAACTCCTTATCATGTCCTGCCCGGGCCAAAATATGTTCTAGTTGTAAAAATAAAGGGGCATTTTGTGCAGGTATGCAGATCCAAATCCAAATCAAAGATCTTAAAAACCAAAACAGTTGATAGTGTATGTGAACAAATCACTAATTGTAATTCATCTGATATGAGTGACGAAAGTGTGATACTATGTATTAATGATACTCAATCACAGTCACAGGTAGACGTCGATGTCATGCACATGGTGATGGATACCAGCAAAAGGCCATACTGTTTGATAGCTATTGGTAACACGAAAATCAAAATCATGGCAGATTCTGGGTCTCTATTCACATTAAGTGGTACAGAAGATCAGAAAAATCTTAACAATGTGACCTTGACGAAGTCTTTTATAAAACCTATAGCATATGGTGGTAAACCTATTGAGGTTTTAGGTGAGTTTAATACAAAACTTTCCTTCAAAGGCAATACACCCTCTCCTGTTGTGTATGCAGCAAAACATGGGTCCTCATTGTTGTGATGGCTGGAACAACAAAATGTAGGTACAATTTTAGATCCACATAGCCCAGAACAGGTAATGCTGAAAAAGGATTACACTGGTGTTATTGAAATTCAACCTTCTATATGGGAAACTAAGTTCCCCAAAGTTTTTAATGAAACTCTTTGGAAGCTGGAGGGTTTTAAGCATAAAATACAGGTTAAAGATTGTGTCATTCCTGTAGTCCATAATGTGAGGAGAGTTCCTTTAGCTATCAGAACTGATCTTCAAAAAGAATTAGATAAGTTACAACAACAGGATATCATTGAACCAATTGAAAGCTCTGAATGGTTATCTCCGGTTGTTCTAGCTAGGAAACCTAATGGGGGTTTTAGAATGTGTGTCGGCCTTAGAGATCTGAACTGCAAAATCTGGGTAGATCGTCATCCTTTGCCCAGCATAACAGAGATGTTATTGTTGGCCAAGGGTACCAATTGGTTTCCCACCCTTGACCTCCGCCTATAACCAGATACTTTTGCATGAGGATTCACAACATTTAATATCATTCATCACCCCAGAAGGTGCCTTTTGTTTCAAAAGAATGCCTTTCAGTTTGGCTTCAGCATCTGCTGTGTTTCAGCGCTTTATGGAACTTTTATTCAAAGACGCTGAAGGGATTTTATGTTTCCAAGATGATGTATTCGTTTTTGGGGACACAAAGGACAACCATGACAGGCGCCCAGCGCATGTTTGTCAAGATCTACGTCGTCTCTTACCTGAAATGCCTGTGATGACGCAGAGATATTTCGCAGGGACGCAAGGGACCAACTTCCCAAATCCCTAATTTACAGCCAAAGATTATTTTGATTACTGTTAGTTATAAATTAGAAATTAGGGAGGAGGGCCGGGTACTGGACGTGATGGGCGTTGGCTGTTGACCTGTGAAGTACAAGTGGCACACTATTAGTTCACTTTATTTGTACCTATTCTTCTTGGAACTTTTATCTACTAAGTTAGTGATAAGAAGGCCTTAAATACGCAGATCTTAAATAAGCGTACCTGCAATCAGCGGTTAAGATGTTCACGTCCAGTATGTCTTTATTAGGAAGTTGAAGATGAATTTCGTCTTCGAGGCGATTGATTGTTTATTCGTCTTTCTGATTAGTGAGAGTGATCTCTAAAGAAAGGACAATTTGTTATTTCCTATTTTCAATAGTATTTCCCTCCCTCTATCTTGTTTTTTCCTATGTGTATCCTTTCACTTACTTTCTTAAGTTTTGTACTCGTCTTTTCATCTGCAATCTTTTCTGCTCTCTTGTTTAAAAACAAAATGCAACAACACAAAAGAATCCCAGAATAGTTTTCACACAAACTACCATAATTTGCATTAACAGTCGTGAGATCTGAAATACATTGAACCTTCAATATTAACATTAATATCCGACTTTTCTTCGTTGTATTCCAAAAGGAATATTCCAAAAATCAACCTCACATGATAGAAATTATATATTGTGCTTAAATGTCCGTTATTGTCCCAAGCAAAATTGCCAAGCAAAATATTAAAGTCTTTTGCAAATAAAAGTTCGAAATTCAAGTGTTCCAAAAATTATTTTCGCTAATTAAGCCTTTCTTGCGAAGGGCGCCTGAATAATCAAGTACTTATCTCCTTCTGACTTCTTTTGCAGGTTCCAGGATTCTCAGGAAGACGGGTCTGCAGATACCGGCTGCTGAGGCTGATGACGAAATCTGCAGATTCAGGTACATTTTCGTAGAGGAGCCAAACCCCGATCCTTACCGGGGAAAAAGCGGAAGGCAAAGCGCCTTCCAGAACTTCGGGTCTGGCTTTTATAGCCAGCCGCACCCGACGTTCTAGACGCACCGCTACGTCCCGCGCCGGTGCGCGGTACCAACAGAAGCTTCCTTCTTGAAAACAAGGCACCATCTCGTCTCGCGGACGATGCTCAGAATTCTACCATGCGCAATACCATCAGAGTGTCTTTCTAAATGCAAGCACCATCTCGTCCCGCGGACGATGCTCAGAATGCTTTGTGAAGTAGCCAATTACAGTTTAATCATACATTACTCTCGATTTGTGTACGACTAAACCCAAATGCAAACAGTATCACATAGCAATAGTCATTTACAACAATAGAAGCATATAAGGTATAATACCCCAATACACACACTGACTCATTAATTCCATGAATAAACATAACATAATCGGAGTGTTGGTGCACGGGACAGGGGAGGGTTTTTTCTAAATAAACTTACGTTCAGCCCTTAGGGATATGAACGTTACAAAGATGCTAAGGTTTTTGAGACATCATGACAATGTTCTGGATGTCCTAGAAAAAAAGTGGTCACATTCAGAGCAGACAAATGTATATTTGGCATACCTGAAGTAACTAACTATCTGCAGTGTGGGTTGAGCCTAAGGATAGTTTAGTTAAAGCCATTGTGTAAGCACCTGCTCTCCATGGGAAGGATCAGTTGAGTTCCTTCATGGAATTTTACTCTAGATTCTTTCCCAGTTGTGCTCAAAGGATACATGCCAGGTGTCAATTGTTGAGGAAGAATGAGAAGTTTGTGTGGAGTGATTCTTGTGATCAAGAATTTGCTGACATCAAAAAATAAATTGGCAATGCCATTCCTCTCAAACCATTTGACTCCAGAGATAACAGCATAATGATTACGACGCTAGCCAATTTGGGTTAGCAGCTGTATTACTGCAGAAAAGGAATGAGAGAGAAGAGATAGTGGAATTTGCTAGTCATGGTCTCAAAGGAGCTGAGGCATCATACTCTGTGGCGGGGAACAAAGCTTTGGCTTTTTGGTGGGTTGTCAATCATTTTCACCAGTACTTGTGGGGCACAGAGTTGTGATCAGAGTTGATCACAAACCTTTAATCGAAATGTTCACTACGAAAAGAGCTTGTAAAGCTATGCCTAAGATCGCAAAGTGGCAGTATAGGTTTGCAAGAATACTGTTATAAGATGTAGTATATTCCTGGCATCAGAAACGTAATAGCAGATTGTTAATCTATGTTGCCCGTGAATTCCCATGAAGGAAGTCAGAGGATTTTGGATGAGGATGATGTGGTAATAAGTGAGGTATCCTGTGCCACTCAAAGTGCCATATCAGAATCTGAATGGTTGGAAGCATGAAGAAATGACACTACATTAACTACAATCATGAGATATATCAATGAAGACTGGCCAAATGGAAAAATACAAGATGAGCAGGTGGATGCATTCATGAAAATTGAATCCAAATTGTCTGTTATGGGTGGTGTGTTAAGAAGGGATGATCTATTAGTTGTGCTGGATGTTCTTAGATCTAAATACAAAATTTAGCCCACAAAGGTCACATAGACATGAGAGCTACGAAGAGGAGAGTGAGAGATTCATATTGGTGGCTGGGTATGGACAGACAAATTGAGCAATATGTGAGAGTTTGAAAGCCTTTTTTTGCTAGTAACACAACACAAGTAACTGTGCCTTCTTCTATTGTTGCAGTGTCTGTACCGGAGGTTAAATGGTCAAAGCTAGCGATGGATACAATAGGTACAGTTGGTGTGAACCATGGTCACGTAAAATACGGCATTGTAACCATGGATTATTTTTCCAAATGGATAGAAGTTGCTTTCGTAAATAGTATTACTTTTGCTGTGGTGGAAGATGTTATAAGAATTAATTCTTTCGGGAAGGTGTTCCGGATGAATTGATTACTGATAATGGCCCCCAATTTGTGTCCCATGACCTCGAAGTTTTTCTTTCAGATTTTGGTATTAAGCACATTACCACTTCATTGTACCTCCCAAGGAGTAACGGTTTGGTTGAGAGCTGCAACAGAATGATTAAAGAGAATATACAATTGTCTGTTGGTAGTAGGTTAGATTGGATACAAGGGGTTAAAATGTTAGTTTGGGCTTGGCGCACCAAACCCAATTCTGATACCAAAGTTTCTCTTTTTGTGCTACTCAAAGGAAGATTACCTGGATCAAAGATGAACAAGTTGTGGAGGAAAAAGAAGATGGTGCCTGAAGAAATTATGCATGGTGTGAATGAGAAACGTTTGGTGGCTCAAGATAAGTATTCCACATCAGAACATATAATTCTGAAGGTGAATGTAGGAGATTGGGTGTGAGTGAAGTTTCCTTTGAACGGGGGGGAAGAGAGTGGCCCATTTGTCATCCCCTAAAAAGGTGATCAGTGTTAGTGATTTTTCAATAACCTTAGAGAATGGTAAATGTTGGAACAATGACAGGTTATCTGCAATTCACAAAGAATGCAATTCTTATGATCTGGGTCAAGACAAACAAGGAATAACTCAGAGTGTTATGTTGAGGAAATCGAGTAGGAGCCCTAATTTACCTTCTAGGCTCCAGGACTTTATTTTGGGATAATTGTACATATTGCATATTAAATGTTTATAGACAAAGTTATGCATTATGTGTAAATTTTTGGTTTCTGTATTATTATTTTATGTCATTGTTGCCTTTGATAAAGGAGGAAGATGTGTTGGGACCTGGTTTTCCTTCGTGTGTGGAATGTGGAATGTTTCTTCATTCCTCTAGAGCGGGTTGAGAATGTTTGCCTTTGAACAGGGAGAGGCAGTTTTTTTTAGCCTTCTTCTCTGCCAAATGTTTACTAAGAAGCTCCTGAAACAAAGATATTTTCAAACTTACTTTGACTTCATGGCATCTTTACAACCACCATGAAAATTGTGGTGAGGAAACTTGTACTCTGCTTGGTGGTGCCACCGCAGCATGACCAGCATATTGCAGGATCTGACCACTACAAGACCATCAGGGATCGTGGATCCCTGGCAGTAGCAGTGATCCCATGGCGGTCCGACCGCCCAACTCAGAATACAGCACCTTTAATTATGTCTTTTGTCCTTTAAATCTACCATAGAAGTACACCAGCCAGGCTCTCACTTAGAAAATCACTGAGTGTCAGGCAGAGGGCAACAGCTGGGTCCTTTCCAGGTCCAGTTGCCACTTGTCAGCTGGGTACTTCCAGGAAAAGACCTTGTAGCTGACCTTGATGTCAGCTTTATACCCTTGGATTCCACTTCTTTGTCTTTGGTTCTTTGCCTTTAAGGCTTCTCTCAGGCCACCGACAGTGGTCCAGTTTTCTTTTGAGTTCCCACAGGTCAGGAAGCATTCCGAAGTGGGTTCCTGGAGGTGCCACATTTATGCCCCACAATGGCTAATGGATTGGATTGACTCCTGGGCATACCCTAAACAAGGGAGTAAAACTTCCCCAGACCAATTTTACACACTTGGGACATTTTCAAGGTGGCGAAAGTCTTCGGCCACACAAAGTTTGGGCTTTGAGGGTTGAGTGTGTTTGTGAGGTGTGTGCTATGATACACCTAGAGTCTTCCCACATCGAACACTAAAATCCAGTTTGAGGAAGCCACCACACACACAATAAACCCAGAGACAGAAGTCCGGTAGGACAACAGCAGACAGTGGATCCACAAGAATTGTCTAGGGATCCTGTTCTCTCCCCTTTTGAGTGTGCTGTTTGTGAAGCCAGCAGATCTGTCAAGCAGGATTTGCCACTCAAGCAGTATTTGTCACTAAAGTGTCAAAAAAGTTGCCCAAAGCCCCCATCCTGCATTTATCTTTGGGGTTCGTATGAGTCATTGTTGCCCATTAAGGTTAGCCTATTGTTTGCTCCTCTTCAAAGATAATAACTGGCTGGGTGAAGCTGAAGAGCCAATGCAGATTAGCCTCCAGCAACTTTAGGCAGAGAAAAGGGAGCTTTTTAAAGTTAATTTTTCTTACTATTTATGAAAACTTTGACTTCATCATTGAGTTTGATTTTAGTAACTATTAAAAAATATTGGTCTCATTATTTTTCTAGCTGACCCCATTGACAAGATGCAATGTAAAACTCTGGTTTTTCTACATAGTACAGCTACAACTAGCACAGTGGAAATAGCTTTTGAGTGGTAGTCAGTGTAAAATCTTCAGAATTTAATTTCTACATGCCCTACTTTCAAATACGAGGGGTGACGTATTAATAGTTAAAAGGGAAGTTTTCATCTTTCAAAAGAGTTTATTGTGATAGGTCAAATTGCAACTATTACACAGTTACATCAGGCTGCAATGGTAGGCCTACAACTCGGTTTGTTGTAGTCGATGTCACAAGAGGTGCTGCTGTCCAGTCACAGCATTTAGCTTCCAGGCTCTGGGTCCATTTAGTACCATATACTAAGGACCTATATTCAAGATAAATATATCAATTATAAGAATGGCAATGTGGTCATGTTAAAAGGGGTAGCACGGGCACTTCAATACTGGTTAACCGAGGTAAGGTGCACAGTGTACCTACGCTAGCAAAAATAGTTTCCAGCAAGGCAAAGGCACATTTCCTATCCATACTGTGTTCCATATAAGAGAACGGGGGTTTCATGGGCTCTACTGCATGCATGTACATTTAAATGTTGCGGGTGCAGTTGGATCAAGTTACAGCCAGTTTATGGGGGAAAAAACTAAACTCACCGCTATTGCATGAGGCACATGCCCTGAGCATTTTTCTTCAGGATGTGCCTTAAAAGTGGAGCAAACATTTGTAGTGAAAGATGCAATGTGATGGCATGCAAGTTATGTAATGACGTTTCTAAGAAAGTATTTGGTGTTATCCTACTCATTTGATTAAGTGGTCGGTGGCTGATAATTTTTTTCATATTCAGTTAACATGATACCCCATTATTCCAAAAGAGAACTACCAGGCACAACACCTGTCACCACACATCAGTAATTTGACAGGAGAGTGCAAAGCATTACATATTACGTAATGAGGTTTCATAATCAAACTATTAATCACACTTCTTGATGATGTTTCCAGGACATGGATTCGCTCTGTCTGCTTGAATTATGCGTGAGAGGAATGGCCTTTGTCAAGAATGTCTGACGCAACAGCAACGTGCCAACCGTCAACAATTTTTAAATGTTCATGATCTGTGCCATCTGCTGATGTACTGCCTCCCTTCCGTCTCCGCGCCCTGGCCTGACCTAGACTTGGAAAAACCGAATCGAACCTCAAGTAGGATTACCGATAAAGCCAGTCTTTTAGGTTGTGTGCTCTGCTTGCACATAAAGACGCATAACACACAGAACACACGCATGTTCGCGTATACAAACAGAGAAGCACACCCGAGTATTATGCACACAGATGCAAGCACACATACAGACAGCCATCCAAACAGTTCGACATAACTACAGACACCTACGTACTAAGACTAACAGACAGTGAGTCACGTGTGGTTACATAGGAAACGCAGGTAGAGAAAAACATGCCTATACATGCAACGAACATGATGATGCTTCTGTACACCCAGCAGCGCACAACACGGAAACACGCATACTCTTGATACAAGCACAGATACAACGACTGAAAAATATTACCGTACATATGAACAAATGGCTTTATGGGAGCATGAACGAACGCGTGGGTGGACATACTGAAGAATGTAGGTGCACAGGTGAATTGGTTCATGAGTCAGTGCGAGTGAATGGATGAAGGTGCACGTGGACATATGCTTTCGTGGCTTAATGTATGGGTATAAGGTTCAATGTGTCAGTGGATGTGAATAGGAGGGGGGTTGTACTCTTGGTTAGTGTGGGTGTCTGAACAGAAGCGTTCAGACATCTTGCCGAAAAACAGCTGGAAAGAGAGAAAGATGATGACTGAATACGTGTCAGTGGAGCGATTGACTAATGCATTTTTGTTGACAGAGGATGGATGGCTGGATCAGTGTGTAGATGAATGGACAAGTGTGTAAGGGTGCATATTTAGGATGAGTGACATGGTTATTTGGCTGTGAGTGGATGGATAAATCGGTGGAACAATGAATGGCTGGATGAGTTTGGATGAATGAATATACATTTCTTGTGTCTGTGAGGGTAAATGGATAATGGTGAGCTTGTACAAACGGGTGTACATGGAGAGATGTATAAATACATGTTGGTGGATGGATGAAAGAATGATTGTGTCAACTGTTGGATGCTTGGGTGTGTGAATGTATATGGATGGACATACGGGTGTATTATAATGAATGAATTCATGAAGTTGTATGAATGTGTGGGATGGTGGCTGGTTGGAGACTGCATAGGTTTTTGCGGGTGGATGGGTGCAAAGGTGAATGACTGGATGAATGCTTGGTTGGAGGGATATGTTTGTGCGTACATGCATGTGTGTAAATTGAATAGTTCATACATTGGCTACAATGATATATGGTGGACATTAAATACATTGCAGTGTGTTGCTCTGTTATACAGAAGGCCTAATATAAAGGATTCTAATTGATTGCCTGAAATGTGGAAGACCAACAAATGTTACTATCAGATGTACTCCATACAAAAGTCCTCGTTCAGGTGGATACAATGTGATGGCACAATGAGCTTTTGAAAGATATTAATACTGTGTACAATTATTGCTAAAGATATTAAAACTGTGCTTTCAGATTCTTGTAAGTGGGGGAAAAGTAGGCCTGTGTATTGTTTCAATTTAGACAGACTAATCAGAGTAATTTCGGTAATACCACAAAAATCTTTGATGCGGAATTACCAATAAGAACACAATTATGTCTGCATAATTAAGAGTATTTGGGAGAAAATATCCCTACCATGAGAGCACATTTAGCTGCTTACACTGCTGTTTATGTTCGGTTGCATTTAGCGGTATTTTCTTAGCGCAAAATGCATCCTTGCGTCAATTTTGAAAGGGTGCATTTTGAATAAAGAAACTAATCCAAAAATAAATTGGAGGAATATCTTACCACAAGTGCACATTTAGTGCTCACTATTTATGTTCTTTTGCATTTAGTGCTATTTCTTACATACATTTTTAATGTGAATGGGCATTTTTGCGCTAAGAATAAATTGCTAAATGCACAATTAGTCTTCCTGTGTAATTCCGTGCAGTCTCACTGAAATTTTGGTTAATTTTGCATGACTATGCTGCACGGATTTATACAAGCTATGCCCACCCCTAGAAAAAGGCATCTCTTTTTACACTAAGTGGCTGATTCCGATCTCGGTCAGAAGGGCACCGAATCGGGTTCCGCAGTAGCGGATCCAATTCGGAGGCTTATTTTCCGACCGAGTTGTACAACGGTCCGGACGTCCAAGTACGATACGAATGAACGCATAAGCGCCGACCGACCCGTATCCAGTTCCGAACTGCTCCGTCCGACCCATACGACACGAATCGTACCGCGCAATGGAGACGTTTCACAACTGAGCCAGTACGCTGCTCGATTCGGACAGCCGGATCGAGTCGGAGGCTCCGGCTCGCAAAACGTCCAGGAAAATGCCTTTGGGGATCTGGGTCGGACCCCCGTCACCTGCAGCCTTATGACTCGGTAAAACAGGGGGAGACCCAAGGGTCTCCCGAACACAGGCATGTACAGTGCGGATGGTACCGACGCGTACCCACTGTATGGGGCACCCTTGTGCGAGACGTACCCATTCAGTCAATGGGAGCCCATGTACGCGTCGTACGACCGACTCCCATTGACGTCTATGGGAGTCCGACCGAACCGAGTCCGGCAGCATACGGCCGCATCATACTCGCTCGGTCGGACTGCAGGAGTCCGGCTCGGTTGGAAAACACTCCGGATCCGGCTCGGTCGGAGAGCTTTCCGACCCAGATCGGAATCGGCCCCATAATGTGATAAATTCAAGTATCATATGATCTTCTCTTAGGAGACTGCACTGCCTGCCTGTAGATGTTCTTGGCGTTTGACATAATGAACCTTATAGGTTCTCTTCAATATCTGTCTGGCTGAGCATGAAATTGTATATTGTCACCAGTAGGAGGAAGAATTTGCATTATACATTTCTGTGGGATACAATTTACTAGTGCTGTTTGAGCGTTAATATCTATAAGGCATGGCACTCCAGGTTCCTTAATGATCAGACGTGGAGTCATAATGGCAGAGGGAAGTCCAGGATCCCCGCTGCTCCCCAGTCAACAACATTCTAGGAATTCCCTGTCCTTTGGACAAGTGTTATAATGGTTAAGGAAAACCTTGACATTTGTTGGTATGTTGTAATATGCAGATTGGTAGATCGCACTCACCCAGGAGAGTATCCTGGCGAGAAATAGGTGTGAGTTTAGCCAAACCTAGGGCCTAGTGTGACTACTTGAAAAGGCAGGTCTTCAGCTTTTTGCGTAATTCTTGTGTGTAGCAGCAGGTCGTTCCACAGTTTGGCAGCAATGTAGAAGGCTTGTTCTTCAGATCTGGTTTTCTGTATGCATGGGATGTGTTCAACTTTGAATCCGTATGAGCAGAGGTGTCTGAAAGGTTATATGGGATGCAGTTGTTGAGGTATGCGTGGTCAGTGTTATGTAATGCCTTGAAAGTGTGGGTGAGGAGTTTGAAATGTACTCATTTGTGTATGGGGAGCCAGTGGAGCTCCTTCAGGTGTGGTGTCATGTGAGTGCAGCGTCGGAGTTTGAGAATGATTCTGGCAGCTGAGTTCTGCATGGTCCTCATCCTATAGGTGAGATTTTTTGTTGATCCCAGCATAGAGAGTGTTTCTGTAATTTAGCTTGCTTGTGCTAAGGGTGTGTTTGATTGTTTTCTGGCTGCTGATTAGAAGCCTTTGAAAATCTTCCTCAGCATCTCCAGTGTATGGAAGCATAAGGCAGGGAAAGCGTTAACTTGGGCGGTCATGTTGAGTTTTCTGTCAATGACGGTCCCTAGGTTCCTGGTGTGGGTGGAGGGGGTGGGTGTCGGTGCTAGCTCTGTTCGGCACCAGGTGAAGTTCCATGGTGTAGTGATCTTCCCAAAGAGCATGATTTCAGTCTTGTGAGTGCTCAACTACAGACAGCTGGTATTCACCCAGTTGGTGAGTTCAGTCATGCAGGCATTGGATTTGATGCTGGTACTTGGTGTGTTGTCCGTGAGGGAGAGAATGAGTTGTGTGTCACTGGCGTGGGAGAGGACATTGATTTTGTGAAAGCAGATGATGCTAGCTGGAGTGATCATATATGCATTGAAGAGGGTCAGGCTCAGGGAGGATCGTTGTGGGACTCCACAGATGAGGCTGCGGGTGTCTGAGGTGTACAGTGCCAGGCTGACTGACTGGGTCCTTCCAGTCAGGAAGAAGCAGATCCCATGGAGTGTGTGTCCTTGGATTCCAATGTTGTGTCGGTGATGGATGAGAATGGCTGTAGGAGACCGTTCCAACTGCTGTGGAGAGATCCTCGAGGATCAGGGGCATCATCTCTCCTCCATCCATAGTCATGAGGATGTCACTCATGGCAACGATGAGAGCAGTTTCCATGCTGTGGTTGGGTCTGAAACCACACTGAGTGGTGTCAATGTATCTGTTGATGATTTTCTCCAAGACCTTGGTCAGAAATGGGATCAGGGAGATCGGTTTTTAGTTGGTGAGCATCAAAGGGTCGGTCCACGGAGGGTTTCACCAAGCATCTGGGAAGGTTGCAGACCTTCCCAGATGCCAGAGTATCACTTTGGTGGTTGAGATCATGTGGTGGTAGCATCTCAGGAAGGATTTGAATGTGATCTGGTTTGCACCATTTGTTCTTCAATTGTTTGCTGTGGCGTTTATCAGTCTGATTTCCTCCATGTACTAACTGGTTTGGGGTATAGATCTTGTTGTATTACTCTATTTGAGGAGGGCCAGAATGTTGGCGCAGGAGGTGATCCAATTGTTGACATTTTTTATGGCTTTTGGAAGGCTTTTGCTGTGTTTGGGTTGGTGGGTGTTGAGAGCAGTATTCCAGTCCTTGATAGTGATGCAGTTCCAGTTTGGGTGGGCTGGTCTGGGGGTGGTGTGTGTGCATTGGACTAGGACATGGATGCTGAACTTGATGAGGGTGTGGTCTGTCCAAGAGACTGCTGTAGGCTCATCGACTCAGATGGTGTCAAAGATGGTGAGGTGTTTCGGCGATGTGGATAGGTCCCTTTACTTATTGGGTGAGGCCAAGGCTTCCAAGGTCTTTGATGACTGCTTTTGAAGGTCAGCAAGGTCTTTCAGGTGCAAGTTCATGTAGAATTTAATTGCTAGCATTGAGGGCAAGTGGTGTAACAAAGTCTGTGGTGATTTTGGTGAAGTTGATGCTTGGTCCCGGTGGTCTGTAGTTGAGAGCCCTGCTTAGGGTAAAATTGGCTGTGACGTGGAGCTTGAATGACAGGTCTTCCATTTTTGGAGGATGACGTGTCCGTGGAGGTTTTGTTGCTGATGGCATTCTTGTGGATGATGGTGATTTCTCCCCCAGGTTTGTGAAGGCTCTTGTACCTGGTTATTGTAGCCGGGGGGATGGCTTTTTTTTTGCAGGTCTATATAGCACAAACTCGACCCGGAGGTATTGGAGCGCTTTACATGAGCACCGGTTTCGTTACACAAGGATACATTAAATTTTTTTTGTTAGGCACTGGGAGATTAAGTGATTTACCCAGAATCACAGGATGTGGACGTGACCCCGAGGCTGGAACCTTGGTTTCCAGCACCAAAGTCGGCAGCTCTAGGCATCAGACCACATCCTCTCCCATGGTGATGTCAGATGCCCATGCAGGGTTCAGCAAGATTTCTGTAAGGAAAAGTAGGTTTGGGGCACTGTCATAAAGCAGGTCTCTGATTTCTGTGGAGTGTTGGATGAGTGAGCTGGAGTTGAGGTGCATGCATGGGAATAAAGAGTGTTTTGTGGGTGCTTGCTGAGCTGTGTGAATGTGAAAGAGTGGTGTTGGTATGGATGTGGTGCCAGTTGGGTGTGGGAACATGCCTAAAAACTTGCAGGAAACATGGGAGAAGGCTCCCTCTGTGTTGAGTGGTGTTGCAAGGCTGCAGCATGTGGAGCGGCAGCCGGCGTTAAGGGCATGGAGGGTCATAGTGGGTAGTGGTGAGAGGACCAGGGTTCCTGGTGCTGGGCATTGTCCAGGCTTGGACAGGCGCAGATGGGCTTGCCTTTGGTGTACCAGAGGTGCATCCGCTGAATGTCTGTGCTGCAGATGCCATTAAGTAGGTCTTGGTGGGAGGGTGATGTCACTTCCTGTGCAGATGGATGGTGGAAAACAAGTGATGTCACTTACTGTGCATATGTATGATGGGAAATCCAGTGGTCACTTCCTGTGGAGATGGGTTAAGAATATGATTGCTCTTGCTCAGCTTCTTCCTTTAAATACAGTTTTAGCAGGAAACCAGTAATGTCACTTCCTGTGCTGATGGATGGTGGAAAATCCAGCAATGTCTAGTCTCAGCTGATTATATCATTCCCGCGTGCCTTTTTTACCATACATAGCAGTTTTGTCAGAAGTTTTGGGAGACAAGGGGAAGAAGTTATGCTTCTGCTAGTCATGAAAGCACCCTTTCTCTGATAGTAAAGTCTACAATACACCTCTGATAGACATAAAAGGGTGAATGTCAAGAATATTGTTTTCACAAATACTAAGGGGCCTATTAGGATGGCACCCTAGCGGTGCTGGGACTGGCCGCCAGTGGTGCACCTGCAATTAGGATGCCACCGCCACCATGGCAGTGGCATCCTCCATTCCCAGCATTGTGGCGGGCGGTGCTCACAGCAGGTTAATATTTCCAATTTCTCAGTATTAAGCCAAAAAATGACAGTTGGGAGAAAGTAGTTAGTAGGAGGAATAGAGATGGTAAGGTTGGTACAATATAGGAGGATGTCATCAGCATAAACTGACATCTTAATTTGTTGTGCCCAAATTTGAAAGCCAGAAATATGTGGGTCCTGTCTGGTTTTGGTTAAAATAAACAAAAGAGGAGCTAACAGGCATCCTTGACGTACACCTCTGAGCAAGGAAAAATAATCAGGGAGCACACCGCTGACAGAAATTGCAGCCTTAGGACCTATATACAATGAGGAGATCAAAGAAAACCAATCAATTTTAATGCATGAATCATAAAACCCCAACTGATCCTTTCAAAACCTTTTCTGCAAATAAAGAAATAACATCATTAAAGGAATAACAGCAATTGGATGTGGATGCATTAGTTTTAAAATTGACACGAAATTTGGAGCAAATATTTTTACATTGCATGAGATCCTTATTGTCTTTTGAAATTGAACAAATCGTAGCATCCTGGAAGTAGCCTTGAGAAATAATGCTATGGATGAATAAGGTAAATAAATGTAGAAGTTTAGGGAGGAGGAATTTTGCAAAATGATTATAAAATTAGATGGTAAAACTATCAGGTACAGGGTGATTTCTGATAACAAAATATATGCACCTAGCAATTGAAAATCAATATGCTGGGATTGAGGAGGTGGAAGGGATTGAAAATATTTGGACAAATCTGATTGCAAACGCTTTGTCTATGGGGAGTAAAGGTTTGTATAGAAATCAATGAATTAAGTTAAAATATGCTTGTTTTTAAAAAGACTATTCACCTCACTGTTCCTTAAAGATTCCAATCTTGTTCTATCTTTTTGAATTTTCAAATAGTTCGCCAATAATTTTCTTATTTTATTTTGACCCCCATAGTAATGGGCATAGCACATTAATATATATGAATAGGCAGCATTTGTAGTTAATCTCTTAAAAGTGAGTTTAGCATCAATAAGGTGCTTCACGGAAATCTTGCTTTTTAAGTGATAGTAAGAATACTCCAGTTTTTTTATTTTATTGAGTAATTGATTTGATTGAGCCTCCATAGATATTTTCTTTTGTGAATCAACATTTATTATAAAACCCCGGCAGCTGGCTTAAAGAAATGCCAAATTATTTCAAAGCAGGAGTCAGGAGTGCTGTTAAGAGCAAAAAATTCAGAAGCAAAGACTTCAAATTGAGATGTAAACCATGGGGCCGATAACGATTTCATGCGGAAAACCTCAGACAGACAGTCAGATTCTCCTACATCATGTCAGAACCCATCCACCTGACTTGGTTGGAATCCAAACTGCCTGACCAATTACGATGTTCGCATTTGGAAGGGAAACCGTTCGGTCATTCTGAATCAGTTCCGACTGGCTCTAGAAGACTCCGTGTCGGTCTGAGCCGAATCTTACAGAACTATGGACAGTGTTCCGACTGACCAATTACGATGTCGGATTCCGACAGTTGTTCCGACTCGGACAGTCTGACATGAAAAGGCTGTCGTAAACTGACTTTGGGGGCCTGCCGTTGTTTGGGGGTAGAGAGATTGCCCAAGGTATTCCCCTGTAAACCCATGCACTGTGTGGCTGGCACCATGAGGTGCCCACAACAGGGTGCCAGGTTTTCCGCAGACACCCATTTTCTCCATAGGGGCCTGTGTTGTCAGTTGTAACACGGGCTCCCATAGAAGTCAATGGAAGTCTGACAGAACGGTGTTCAGAAGCATCTTAATCTGTCAGGCGGAACCTCCGATCACGAGTCGGTTGGAACCGAATCCAACAAGGAGTCGGGAAGAAAGTTGCCGCACAATATCGTAATAGGCCCCTTAGTGTCTAAAAAGTAGTGAGTTAATATAATGCCATCTACCTGCATGTGGCAAAAAGGGTATAAGATCAAGATCATTGTATATTGGTGTGTGGTCTGATATCAAAATCTTTCCTGTATTTACTAAGGAAAAGATAATCTATTCAGGATTGAAAATGATGAGGGGTAGAATAGAAGGTGCATTCCCAAATATCTGGGTGACATAGTCTCCAAATATCAACCAATGACTTTCGTTGAATGGAATGGTGAATTTAAATTATGAATGCATTGTAGTGTGTATAAATTTGACTGCTGAGTTTCTGTCCAATATGATTGTGAATGTGATTACATTCACCTTCGAATATGATATAATTGTCAGCATATTGAAGTAATTTGTCAGATATTGTGGTCCAGAAAATGTTGTCGACAGAGACTGGGCCATAGACTTTAACAATTGTTATGGATATATTTCCAATAAGGAGTTTAACAATAATACATTGACCATCAGAATCATGTTCTTGAATAATAACTGTAATGAGTAATTTTTTATGACTAAGAATTAGTAATCCAGTCTTCTTTTCCATAGCAGAGGAAGGAAATACTTTCCCATCCCAGCATCATTTAAGTTTGGCAAACTCTAGTTCTGAGAGATGCGACTCCTGAAGAAGTGCCACATCAGTTTTGAATTTAGCAAGATGGGATAACACCCTCTGCCTTATAATAGGGTTACCAAAACCCTTGATATTCCATGTAGCAACTCAGAATGTAATACTGAAACTAACACATGCACCTTCAACATGTCTACAGTAACACAATTAGCAGAACACTGGCGCAAATATAGGGCAGCATAAGAATTATGCTTAGTAAATTGAGGAAAAGAGAAAGTGGTAGTGAAAGAAGGCATTCGAATGAAACAGCGACAGAATATAACCACATAAAGAAATATGACTAAGGAAATAGTGAAACAGAGAACATAGAGACAGTACAAGTCATACAAATGACAACTGAAGAACATACCTAGCTACAGACAAAATGAAAGGGAATGTGAACACTGGAAGACAATGGCAACAACACCTGAAACTCCAGCGAATGGAAGGGCAGTCTTGACATGGATGAAAACATCACAAATAACTGCAACACCAAAAGGGAACGAGATGTGAGAACAGTATTATAATAAGAGATATTATTGAGTTAAAACATTGTAATGATATGGGGAAAACATCACGACAATAAGACATGAAAGAAATCAAATAGCTTAATAGTTATAAAATTAAGACATGTAAGGTAATAGAATTAATAACCAAATAATTCTTGAAGTGTCCATATCTTCTCCTCCGAGTTGTTGAAGAAATTTCTAAAGTGCAGCAGACTCCTCATGAGTAGTAGTCTTATCTTTTTAAGTCACCGTAAACTAACAGGGGTGCATTACACCAAATCAAGTGTTCATGGCTCTCAATTGAGGACGCGTGTCGAAGAACTGCTTCCGATGATACGCAGTGACTTTGGCTACATCTTGGGGGAAAAATAGTCTATGACTGGCTGAGAGAGTCTGCTTTTAGATTTAACTATAGACATCACTTGTAAAAGATTGGTGTATTGCAAGATAAACAGTACAACTCCTCTCAGTTTTGTGGAGACTCTGGGACCAAGTCTATGTGCCCGTCCTCTGTATATTGAGAGGGGTGACATGACAAGAAGTTTTGGAAGTAAAGAATGAAAGTAGATGGTCAGGTTTGAACCCTCAGTGTTTTCAGGAAGACCATAAATACAAAGATTATTTCTGCAATTTTATTTTACAAGATCTTCAGTGTGCTTTTTAAGTAGAGACATTTCTGACTCTATATGGGAAATACATGGAGATGTAAGCTGAAGATTGTCTATTTTTTGCTCCACCAGCAAAGCTTTATGATCCAAATCAGACCATTTATCATCAAGATGTTCCAATGTCTTGGCGGTCTCTTCCATAAAAGGTTCTAATGCATGAATTTCCTCAAGGATCACATCCATTTGGGCGGGGATAGATTTCACTGGTGAGGAGGGAACTTTTTCTTGCATCTTATTTGACCCCAGTGGCATTATATCTAGTGAAGATGTTTTCGGAATTGTACTTAAGTAAGGGTCAAGTTTCTGAGAAGTAGCGTCATCCATATCAATGTATGTATAATCTGAGTCAGATATGGAGGCACCAGATTGCTAAAGGTTTCTTGTTTTTCCTAATATAAAATTAATGGGATGAAAGAGAAGGAAAAGCCAAGACACTACTGGCTGTGGACAATCTCATGAGGTAAAAAGGCAAACCAAGCAAATTGGAGTTAGTAAGAGCACACTGGATACAACAAAATATGAACACTGAGGAGGAGGAATCACAAGTGAGAAATAATCTGAACATTGTGGTGAATATCTTCTCTGAAGCATCTTCAGAAAAAGGTAAGTATTGAGCAGCGCACCAAAGATCCAAACCTCATAGAGAAAAAAGCTCACAAAATTATACTATTAACTTTGGAACATGTGGTCCCATCACATCCTTGCAATTGTTGCTAACAAAAAGGCTTCATAAATAAACTGGATAAACATGACAGGAGTGCTGAAATAACCAAACATCTTGGCTAGAAAGTACATAAAATGCGCTCACCTCCTGGTTCCAAAAATGCACAATATGCCCAAAATAAGGAGAGGGCAGGAAACATGATGCCTGAAAAAGTCAGCAAATGCAGTGTTAGAGGGCAGTTGGCAGAGGTAGGTACCTTTGTTCTAGTCAGGATGAGGGGGATACACACTTTGGATACCCCCTGCTCACCCCCTGGGTAGCTTGGCACAAGCAGACCGGGTTAGCCCAAAGGTAATGTGTAAAGTATTTGTACTCAAAACACACAGTAAGACAGTGATAACACCACAAATGGATACCACACAAGTTTAGAAAAATAAAGTATCTTTATCTAAACTCAACAAGACCAAAACAACAAAAATCCAACATATATGTAATAAGAATATGACTTTTAAAAGATTTCAAGCAACTGGGTCCATAGAAAACTATGGATGCATGATTTTATACCAAAATACCTGTAGATGCATCAAAGTTCACAAAGCCAAACAGCCGCAGAGAAAGGAAGCATTGTAAAACACAGCTATGCGTCAGTTCCTGAGTCCTTGGGGAGGCGAGCTGACAGTTCTGCTGCACACAGGAGAAGCGATGCGTCGAATCTGGACTATAGGGGGAAGTAAGGCATCGAAATCCAAGACGATTCTGGTCTGTGGGTAATGCATGGAAAAACTTGGTGCGCAGGTACAATGTGTGACACACCGGAGGTGGTGCATTGCATTGCAAGACTTTGCGCAGTCTGGCATTGGTGCTGGGGGCTGGGCGGCGAGGCTTCCCATCACCCGGCAGGGGTCGGGGAGGCTTTGCATCGCCCAGCGTTGGTTCCGAGAGGCTAGAAGCTGTTCGGCGGGACTCAGCGAGGCTTCGAGTCGTCCGGCATTGGTTGGAGAGGCTTTCAGCTGTTTGGCAGGACTCGTCAAGGCTTTGCATCGTCCGGTGCCATTTCAGAGAGGCTTTGCATGGTTTTGCAGTGCTTCACGCTTGCCGAGATTAGCTGTAAAACCCACCTCTAAGGCCCTGTAACTGGAAGGAGGCACCTCAGGCAAGGGTAGGATTCACTGATGGCAAAGTCCAGCAGCACCAGCAGATTTGCAGGAAGTCTTTTGTGTCCCTGAGAGTTCTTAACAGGAGGCAAGCACACACAAGCCCGTGGAGAAACTTCACAAGCAGTATACACAGCAAAGTCCAGTCCTTAGTCCTTTCCTTGGCAGAAGCAGCAACTGCAGACTGACCCCACACAGCAAACAGCCAAGGGACAGTACACCACCTTACAGCTCTCCAGCTCTTCTCTTTGGCAAAGATTCCTCTTGATTTCAGAAGTAATCTAAAGTTCTGGTATTTATGATCTACTACTTATACCCCATTTTGTCTTTGTTCTCTTTGTGCAAGGGTCTCTGAACCCAGTCCAAACCAGTTCTGTCCTCACTGGTGCAGTATGACCACAGGGGTTGGAGAAAGCATTGTGCAAGGGAGACAGGCCGCATTCAGGTGAAAGGAAATCTCCTCCGATTACTCTAAATGCAGCCAAGCCCCATTCATCTCAGCTCAGAGTCATTCAGGAAGGGCCAGGCACACCTCAACCCCCCAAGTAGCTGTCAACAATAAATTAACATCCCCAGCCCCTGACACTCTAAAACCAGACAGTCAACCCACAAACAGACAGAGGCACACAGAATGGTTAAACATGAAAATGCCTTCTTTCTAAAGGTGGCATTTTAAAACACACAATTAAAAAAAATCTTTTGGGGGGGCCTGTCCAAGATGGCAACCGCGTAAGACGTGTCTTGTGGTCCCTCCGACATCGCCATCCTAAAGCATTCTAATTGCACCTCATCCTCTGCTATCGAAGGGCGGGAGATGAGAGCGAGCCCCCGCCGATCGCCTGGGGACAGTCTCCAAGAGTGAGCTGAGGCTGAGCGATCCAGAGGAGCTGCGGCCTAGGGCGCCGAGGGGCAGTGCTGCGATCTCTCTGTGGGCCGCGATGCACCCGGAGCGGGCCCACGCCGGCTACCGTGGCCTGAAGCGGACAGGGGATGGTGCTCAAGCCCCCTGCCAGGAAGGTGGGATGCCGTAGCATCGCTGTGGGGGCTGCTGCTACTGTCTACGCTGGAGTGAACTCCTGACAGTTGCGTGGCCTACAGTCACGGAGCAGACCCCGGCATAAGAGCGTCCTTGAGAGCGGACCAGTGACCGGGAGAGCAAAAGTGCGGAGGTGGACTGAAGGCCCAGAGTGCGTGCACATGGGTGCGGCCCAGAGGCGTGCAGATGAGCTGGTCTGCATTACCGGGCGGACGAGGGAGCACTCAAGCGCCATAACGGACACGGCCTGGTGAGCCCACAACAGATGCTGGTGAGTGAGCAGCGTGTGGAGTGAACGGTCGCGCTGCCCCTTCGGATCACATGCCCCCCTGGGGGTGGGATTGCGGGGCCCCCCTGATCCTGCTCCCTAGCCAGAGACTGGGCGCAGCACGATAGAGACTCCGAAGAAGGGAGAGAGCACCTTGCAGGGCCCGTGGAGATCTCGTGCAGCCATACTAAATTAGCGTGGGCCCACGCCTGATCAAGCCTCACGGGGAGCCGACAGCAGACTTGCTATCTCAACAAGGGGCTCCTACAATTGAAGCATGCCATCACAGCAACGGTGAGAGATCCGGGCGGGTCTGGGGACCCCAACCCTCATGCACCACAGCCTTAGGCCCGGCAGCACAGCTCCTTGGCCCCGTGCCTGCCCGCTGGACGGGGGGTACCTGGCTCCAACATGACGGGAAAAGCCGACTCGCCCAGAGAGTCCCAGTGAACGGAAGCAGGCACCACGTAAATCTCCCATGGCGAGTGCTAGGCTCAAGAGGGAACGCTCCGTGAAGGACATATTGCAAGAAACAGGCCGCACAGGGCCATGCCGGCCAGGGGGATGAGGCATCTTCGGGATCACAAGATGGAGCGTACATGCCAGCGACAAAGGCCTTTATGACATCATTCTTCTCTGTGCTCAGGAAAGACCTTCAAGAGCTGAAAGACCAATTGGCAGCAGGTCTCAGGGAGGTGCTGCGAGATGTCTCGGGGATCGGAGACCGGGTGGCAACTCTCGAAGAGCACAAAAATGGGCGCAATGAAGAGATGGAGATGATGCAACAAGAGAGCCTGAAACTTAAGGACCAACATTTCGAGCTCCAGGGGTAGGTGGAGGACCTGGACAATCGCTCCCGCCGCAACAACATACGCATCCGGGCGGTGAAACTGGGGTCCGAGGATGGTGACATTGGGGAATTTGTCCAGGCCCTCTTCTGTCAAGTGTCATACGATCGAGGTGCAGATCGATCCTGATATCCTAGTATATGTACACAACTTTCAGCTAAAAGAACTCATACTCCGGAGGGCCCGAGACTCGCACCCCATGCAGTCCAGAGGGCACTCCCCATTGCTCTTCCACAACTGCCATCACCCTGTTCAGGTGGAGGGAATTCCGGCCTATCACCTTGCACCTGATGGAGAAGTGGATCCCCTATGCTTGGGGGTACCCCTTTCGCATCATCTTTAAGTATGATGGCAGACTACGGCAGCTACAATCGCTGCAGGAGGCCACTGATCTACTGGGCCTCCCTCCCACAGACTCGTCGAGCGGCCAGCAAGCAGCTGCCTCCGCTAGCAGAAACAGAACCAGGCGCTGGCATGTAGTGGGAAAAACTTCACCGCCTCACAATCTGGACTCGGCAACGATGGCGAAAGAAAGAGAAGTCCTGTCCTCGCTGACCCGCAGCCCTGCTCACTCGTCTCCCACCTAATACTGTAGTCTAGATCACTTTTGGGGGTCCTACTGTGGCTGGACTTGAGGGCCACCACTCCCAGACTCGAGTGGAGCTGTTTGGGCACATGATCCCAGATCCGTGTCACTCCAACGTACTCTTGTCATTCCTGCACTGTTGCGGTAGTTCATTTTTAAGTTCTTGTACGATGACTTTGTTCATGGGCTTTCTCTCTTCTCTTTGGGGTTTCCTACATCCTCCCTACCTTGGTTCCCACACTAGATCGATTCACCTGTCCCCGTCCAGGTTGGAGTCAATTCCTGGGACGTTCCTGCTACCGTCTGGGATTGTCTGGCAGAGAGCTCTCTCTATATGGTATCCACCTGCTGCCGTCCATATCCATGAGGTCTCCATGCCCGGACACATGCATCTGTTCCCTCTGCTTAGCCCTCCTATTTGCTTAGGCATGTTGCTAGTGCTTCCCTTTCCTGTTTGTCACAGCTGTGCTTTGCTTGCTAACCCATACAGCGAATGGTAAAGGACCTGAAGATTGTTACTCTTAATGTCCGGGGCCTGAATCACCCCGTAAAATGCACTGCTATCCTGTCTTACCTAGAACACACAGAGAGGGATATCTTCTTGCTGTAAGACACCCACTTGCTATCTAAGGACACTACTCACATGCGCTCACGACGCTTTCCCTGCCAATACTGGTCCACTAGTGCAGTGAAACAGTTCGGGGTGGCCATTCTCCTGGGGGCAAAATTTGAAGGTAAAGTGCTCTCGACTTTTTACGAGTCCAAGCGCAGGGTCCTGGCACTCCAAGTACAATGGGGGTCTACGCTTCTCACCTTGATTATCATTTATGCACCTAACACGCTCCAAAAGCCTTTTTTACTTAAACATATTGCGGAAGGCCTAGCTTCCATGGACGCCGCAGTGGTTGTAGGGGGGACCTAAACCTGGTTATGGGCAACGACCTTGATCGATCTGGTCAGCGTTTCACTCAGGTGGGTGCCCTCTCCTCAGAAGGTAAACAAGAGCTGGTCGACCATGGCCTTCATGACGTATGGTGTCATAAACACCCGACTACGGGAAATTTCACCCATTATTCGGCGGCGCATAAAACCTCGGCTGGACATGAATCTTGTTTCCCACACACTCCTACCCAGGGTTAGCGATGCCTCTATAGACACACGCTGCCTTTCTGACCACGCTTCTATATCCATTTACATACAGCCGGAGGGGGTTGGACACTCTCCCATTCATTGGCAACTGAGGGTTGGGCCTAACATGGTGGAAAGCATACGGTCGAGGATAACAGATTACTTCCACCTCAATGACACTGGGGGTTATCTGTGGGGAATTCATAGCACTCTCCTCAGTCGTGAATAGACAAAATAAAGAAGCCCGTCAGAACCTAGAGTGAGAAGTAGCGGAATTGGAGGTGATCCATAAGCGTACAGGGGCCCCAAGGGTTTGTAAAACCTTGGAAGGAAAGCGAATGCTTCTTAAACATTTAGACCTCGATAGAGAGGAATACGCTTTGCTTTGCCTCTGCCACAAGTTCTATCTGAGCAGTGATAGATGTGGGAAGATGCTAGCGCAGAGACTACGTGCCAAGGCCGTGGCTATGACCATCGCCTCAGTGAAGCGGCCTTTGGGCTAGGAGGTCCACCTGGACTCACAAATTGTAGATGAGTTTAGGCAATTTTACCAATCGCTTATAGCGAGGAGGCAGCGGGCCCCTCGGATGCAGGCACATACCTAGAATCCAGCAAGTTTACTCACCTCCCTCCTGCACAGGTGAAGCAGCTGGAAGATCCCATTCAGCTGGAGGAGGTCATCTCGGCTATCTCAGGGCTAAAATTAGGTAAATCCACAGGGACCCGGCGGTTACCCTACTTTGTTCTACAAAACGTTCTGTGGGGAATTGGCACCTCTCCTGACTCGGCTCTACAACTCCTTCCTAGATAGCGGAGTGGTTACAGACTCTATGGCTGAGGCCGCGATCTCGGTAATCCTCAAACCTCACAAGGACCCTGGGCTTTGCAGCTCCTAGCGCCCGATCTCGCTACTTAACATTGATGCAAAGCTCTTCGCAGGTATACTTACGGCCAGACTGAACCCTCTAATGGCGGGCCAAATCAACCTGGACCAGGTGGGATTAATTCCTACCGACAGGGCGGTGACAATACAAAGCACTTGCTTCACCTCGTGGACAGTGTTCATCGCTCTCGTAAGGGGGCCGTGCTCTTGTCCGTCGATGCCCGAAAAATCATTCGACAGGGTACATTGGACATAGCTATTTTCTACCCTACGAGAATTCGGGTTCGGACCCCGCTTCGTCCAATGGGTGCAGTGTATCTATCACGCTCCCCGGGCATTTATCGGAGTGAACGGAGTGTCCTCGACCCCCTTTGGGATCGCTAGGGGCACGAGGCAGGGGTGCCTACTCTCAACCCTCCTATTTGCTCTATACATGGAGCCCCTCGCCCAAAGGATTTATGACCATCCAGGCATTCAGGGCCTCCGCTTCGGGGGAGACACTGACCAAAGTGAGCCTCTACGTGGATGACGTTATCCTCTCCCTAGTAGAGCCGCCTGTGTCGCTGCCTGTTTGGCAAAGGAGTTGGAGTCCTTTGGACACATCTACAGCTTCAAGGTGAATTTGAACAAATCGCAGGTGCTCAACCTGTCCTTACCCCCGATGCAGGCTGAGTCCCTCCAACTGAGCCTCCCCCTACACTGGTCCAGTGACCACGTGCCTTACTTGGGTATTCTCCTGGCTCCCTTGATCCCACGCATTCTGGAGCTGAATTACACTGCTCTGTTGGACCAGACTAGGAAAGCATTGGATGGATGGTCAAAGCTCACCCTGTCTTGGTTCGGGCGCATAGCCGCGGCAAAAATTACGGTCCTACAGAGGATCTTGTTCCTGTTTCAGACGCTGCCTCTGGTTCCCTCGCCCAAAGCTATGTGAGCACTACAGCTGGCCATAAATAAATGTATCTGGGGCAATAGGAAGGCACGCCTTTCTGTAGCACAACTGTCACGCCCCTAACACGAGAGGGGGTGAATCTACCCCTGGTTCACAGATACCTCCAAGCCACCCACTTGAGATATGTGCTGGAGTGGAACTGCCCCCTCTCTGAAAAGCACTGGACCTTCATGGACCAGGCAGTAGCCGGTGCGAATGTCTGGCGAGAGATCTGGCTTCCTCGCCGGTCGCGATCCTGTGGTCTCTACTCCTTCCCAGTCACTAGAGCCACAATGAAAGTGTGGGATGCGGTGGCACTCACCAGAGGCCTTACAACCTTCCCTTCCCAGATGACGCCGATGGTCGACAATCCAGATTTCCCTCCGGGATATAAGTCTGAGGTTGCGCAGGGACGGAGGGAAGCGGGTTGCAAGCGTTTGGGCCCCCTCTTTGACATTGACGGCCTTATTCCTTTCGCTCACGTACGTCAGGTCATCGACCTTCCCCTTATGGACAAATTTTACTACCTACAATTAAAGCACTGGGCTACCTCTGCTGCAATCTTACCTCAGGTGTCTCGCAAACTTACTCCGTTTGAGCAGTGGATTGCGCACAAGAAAGACGACAAGCATCTTATAGCAGAACTTTATGGGCCCGATTCACAGAACTAACTTAAGACAAGATCCTAAACTTACTACCATTTTGGTATTCACAGAAGGCACTTACTCATTTTGGTATTCACAGAAGGCACTTACTCATTTCGGTATTCACAGAAGTTAGGAGTCCTAACTTTAGGACTCCTAAATGCCTTCTGTGAATACCGAAAGTCTTAAAATTAGGATTTTTCTCAGTTTAGTAGTAGCATAGTTAGGACTTCTAACTTTAGGGCTCCTAAATGCCTTCTGTGAATACCGAAAGTCTTAAAATTAGGATTTTTCTCAATTTAGTAGTAGTAAAGTTAGGACTCCTAACTTTAGGACTCCTAAATGCCTTCTGCGAATACCGGAAGCCTTAAAATTAGGATTTTTCTCAGTTTAGTAGTAGTATAGTTAGGACTCCTAACTTTAGGACTCCTAAATGCCGTCTGTGAATACCTAACATCTTAAAATTAGGATTTTTCCAATTTAGTAGTAGTAAAGTTAGGAGTCCTAACTTTAGGACTCCTAAACTGAGAAAAATCCTAATTTTAAGACTTTCGGTATTCACAGAAGGCATTTAGGAGTCCTAAAGTTAGGACTCCTAACTTCTGTGAATACCGAAGTGAGTAAGTGTCTTCTGTGAATACCAAAATGAGTAAGTGCCTTCTGTGAATACCAAAATGGTAGTAAGTTTAGGATTTTGTCTTAAGTTAGTTCCTTGTGCCACAGAGACAGAGGAAACAGAAAAACTCTTTTATATGGCAATTTTTCACTTTTCCAGAGGAAAAGAAGAAGGTGAATGCTCCAAAAGTCACCTTCACTCTTATCAAGAGGAGATCCTAAAAAGAAATACTCTTTTAGTATCTTCACTATGATCAGGCACGTGATAGATGTACATCCTGTGGCTTATGCTCGAGCTGCTAGAGAAAACCCTCCAGCAGCTCAGCCGAGCACATCCGCAGCAGCTCAGCAGAGCACATCATCGGCAGCTCAGCCGAGCACTTCATCTGCGGTGGCAACTTCACCTGCTTCTGTTCCTCTGGATATACACCCTCTGTTTAAGAGGGTGCATATACGGTGCAATGCGTGCAATGCTCTTCTCACTTATGGGGACACCAGCATTCCCCTAATAGAGAACAAGATACAGCCGCACACGTGCGGCCCCCATATAATTTTTGCCATTTTTTTGTTTCTCTGTCCCTCAATTAACACAACGGCTCTTTTTAGAGCCACCTAACATCTAAACACTTAAATTTGATTTTTAATTCTATTTTTTTTATGATTTTCTTTCTGCGGTGCGCGCACGGTTCACGCACCCCGAGATTTTTTAAAAAAAATAAAATGTTTTTTTCACCCTTCATGGTCCTTCAGGGAACCCCTGACAAAAGCTTTGCGCTCAGGAACTCTGTACCCTGCCCCCTTTTCACGTTCTCCACCTTTCTTTTTCACTGTCACACACAAAATGGCGGACAACACTTCCTGATTTCGACCGATTCGAAAGTTGACTGACATGTGACCACCAATCAGAATTACGCTCGCGCACGGCACCGTGCACACACGGTGCGCGGCTATAGATATTTATGTACTTTTAACTGCAATTTTCTCAGGAACTACTGAACAGATTGACACCATATATGCAAAAGGCACATCCCTGACCTGAGGACTACCTCTTTGCCAAATTTCAAGTAATTCTATTCAGCCGTTCGGGCTGTACCTTCGACTAAAGGTCCTATGGGAAAATGCGTTTTGGGGCCCCCTTTGTTTCTCAGCTCCCGCTTGATGAATCACCCCGAGACTTCCAGGGTAGGAGCTGAGCGGAGCGCCCCATTAGTTTGGAAAATTTCGCGAGGATCCGTCAACCGGCGCCAAAGTTATTCAAAATAGAATTTTCAGATTTCCTATGGAAACACGGTCCTAACTATAACTATCTACTGGCGATCGCCAGTAGATTATTTATATATATATATATATATATATATATATATATATATATATATATATATATATATATATATATATATATATATATCTGCATTACTAATTTATTTGTAATTGTATTATTATTTAGCATTTTAATATTTTAAATATATACAATGATATAAATATGCATTTATCAATATACTTACAATATTTTAGATGGTATTTTGTCCATGATATTTTAACTCAATATTTTGGTAGTTTGCATACAATGTGCCAGATTTATTCATCGGCGACCGCGGTCAAGAGAACACCACAATGCCTGCGGTGTTCAGACTGCTGCATAATGAGTGGACCACCGGGCCAGCGGTGCGAGGTCGACAGTCTCACTGTCATGGCGTTGCCCGGCCATTAGAATGAGCCACTGCAGATGCTGCCATGGTGCATGGCACACAGTGCACTCTCTAAGGTGCAAGCAGAGGAGGGCACAACATGTGCTCACATGCACTAAACCCCTGGGTGAAATTGACCGGGGCTCTGTTTGGGTGACTCTCTTCCCTTTCTGCCATCCTTTTCCTAGTGGGGTTCCAACCATGAAAAGGCTGCGCAGAAGGAAACTTGTAATAATGACAGAAGTGCCTGCCTCTGTACCAACGCCATTCCCAGCTGCCTTCTCCTCCACAGCACTGTCGGATCCAAGATCCTGGCGGTGTCTGTGGTGTTGTTGGGGGCTGGCAATGGTCGACTGCCACGCCTGTAATAGGGTGGTCGGACCGCCTAGGTTGCAGTGGTTGGACTGCCACCATGGGTACGGCAGTCCTAGGACCGTCATACTTGTAATAAGGCGCAAGCTATGTAAACTTGATATTTTTGTAGACAATATTTTTGACACATTATTCTGGTGTCACAATATTGCTGTTCTCGATAGTCATACAACCCCTTAATAGTGTAAGGCATTAAAAATAAACAGTAATATAATTATCAGACTTTCTTCTTCTCCACACCATTTCTTTATGGCCCATAATGAGGAGGTAAAAACATTAGGCCTGATTTTGATGGCGGTGAGACTGCCACCAACAACCGCTGGCATATTAGGATGACGGGTGTTGTAATGGCAGTAGGAAACACCGACCGCCGCACATCCGATGGGCTCCTTGAGCCCGCCGATGCACTGGAGGGCCTCTCAATCCCTGCAATGGTGGCAGTGCCTACCAGGCACCGCCGTAGGGATTACGATGTCCCTCCCTGCCAGCTGTTTCATTGCGGTTCACCCACCGTGGAAAGGCTGGCAGAAAGGGACATTGGTGGCCCATACCGGGCCCCCATCACCCCTGGCCCTCTGATGTAGGCACTGGGAGGCACCAGGTGCCCCCTACATGTCCTTGCACCATCTGGCTGGCACCGCATGGTGCCTGCCACGTAGTGCAGTGATTTGTAAAGTGATCCCTTTTTGTGTTGCGGCGGGTCCTGCAACCAGTAGCTCCCTCCACAGTACAAAATATAGGCATTGAGACCATCGTGGTGGCGATCGCATTGTAATGCCTATGTCGGGACCGCAGAGAGCATGTCGGGTGGTCCCGATTTCCGATAGGGTCCACCCACCATCCTAAACAGGCCCCGTATTTTAAAAGTAAAACAAAAATTATAACTGTAGGTCCTGTTGAGGCAAAGTATGCATCAAAGGGCACACACATACTCTCATTAATCATAAATCGTGTTTGTGCATCTTCAGCATGGAAAATAGTCATTAGAAAGGGGTAAGGGTGTCCCACAAAGGACAAGACTTAATCTGAAAAAACCTGGCATGGGTTTAGCACTCTTGGGCTTATTTTCAACAATACAGGCTTCCCTTGTGTAATCTGAGTTCGTGAAAATCTGAAATGCACATTGTGGTGGCTGGGGTGCGTGCTAGGCTTGCCCAAGGTTCTTTGGGCAAGCACAAATCCAATCAGGGAAAATATGTTGCTTTCTCACATGGCACAATTATGTCACAGTGCAAGGACATTTTGTTCCTTAATTAGACTAAGAATGACAGACAGCTGGCAGGATTAATGTAATCACTCATTTCAACGCGCTTGCTGTTCATTTTTCAACCCGCAGCGACCAGAAACCATTTTTTTTCTTTTCAGTCAGTCAGTGCTATGCGGATGCTCTTATTTTCCACTGTTGAACAATTGAAACCCAGCCAATGCGGGTCAATGGAAGAATGAGCTGTACTATCAGCACCTTTCACTCACTTTCATGACTGTACTAATCTGTCAGGCCATCAACTGGCTTTTGTCCTTCTGTGGTTAGAAGAACACGGGCATCTTTTTTTTTTTAAACTTGATCATGTGTCTGCATATTTCTATTAGGTGTCATGCAAAAATTCTTCTGTTGGGACTCAATTGAAAATGTTCTTCACTCCCAAATAGCAGAGTTTACAAAATTGTCAAATATGTCAAATCTGTATTCACTGCTTACACATAATACACATTTTTGTGTAGCGAAACCCTGCGTATAAAAATGTTACAGCCTTTCCAGCAAAGTAGGCACAGCAGAGACATGAAATAACAAGCATTTGCGATGCAATCGGTCTCGCCTTTGGGACCTTATATGTATTTAGCTATGCAGCACATTAGCCTGGGTGCTGAACATCTACTGTTCTTTAACATGGAGGGAAAGTAAGCACCAAACTGTGCGACATGCTAGGTATGGAACACATGGAGATAAAAATTGCCTTTCAGGGGAAATGGTATAGTCCAAAGCTCTGTTTTTAACATAAAATCAGGGCCTTCGGTGGTCATATCACTGAAAATAAAAGATTTGAAAAAAATAATATTGTCTAAGGGTGCTCATGGAAGACAATTTCTATGGACTGGAATCTAGAGAATGTTAAAGTGATTCTGGTATTTTAAGGACCTTTGCTGGTCGTTTTGTATCAAGACAGTTAAATAGAGACAGTTGAACAGAACAAAAAGTCCCTAAGCGGAAGCAGATAAGTCCTAGGGCTGATCTGCAAAGCCCACAAAGTACATACACATATAAGTATATACTGAAGTATATACAAGAGGTCTTGAATGCTCGACCTAAAAACAGGATCTAACCAGCCACTATCCAATATGAACCATCAGGCCCAAAAACTTCAAATGTTCCTAATTCCTGTGCCATTGTCGCATTTAAACACCGTTTTGGTGTAAAGTGTTTACTGTACACCAAAACTGCCCACTTTGCTCCTTCTTCATCCAAACTTTGTAAGAGACGTGACACACAGTTGCCCATTTTATCACACATCTGCCACTACAGTATGAGACATCTTCCAACAACTCCCACCTAGACTGTTAGAAATTTACCATTTAAATGTAGGGACATCAGACATATATCTACCAGCTGGACTGACATCAGATACCCTGCACCCAGCCATAGTAAGAGACTTTACTTATGCAAGACCCAGATAATCACACAATAGACCACTTCTGCAACCTCTGTCTAAAGTCAACCTTTTCCTTTTTTATAAATTAGGCTCCATTAGCCATTCACTTTACAGAGATTTGCATAAAAGTGAGTTATCGTTCATAGTAACTAATCTTTGGAGTAAAGCAACCAGTTCCATCAATTTTCATAACCCATTAAACCATTTTCCATACTGTAATTAAGCAACAATACCTTCCTTATTCGATTGAAACAACAGACTTTATTCAATAAGTTAATGAAATATGATGTGCTCTCCTGTATTCGCTCTTCTCCATCTATCGACACACATCTCAATGACATGCGCTGGTCAATTCCCCAACATGATCATTGCTTTGCATTTCCTCAACCTCTTTGAATTATGGGCACAATTGGAACCGCTTCTCAATGCACTCATATACCTCCACATCATCTGACTTATGAGCAGATTTCTAGGTGCAGCGTCCATCCAGTCTAACTTAAATGTCAGAGAAGATGGCCAGGTGAGATCACTTTAAATGCTTGTGGAGTCCTAGTTCCAGGCAGCAATAAATATTAAAGCAAGAAGCCTGAGAGCGTGGCCCTTCAAATGACAGAGCAAGATGCTTCAGAGAGTGGCCACTGTAAAACTGAGAGCAGGATGCCTGAGTGTTTGGGTCATCTTATACACAAAACCAGTCTGCCTGGAAGCGTGCCCACCGCAAATACACAAGCAGAATGACGTAAGCCTATCCACCTTAAAAATAAATGAAGGTAACTGTGTGGTGGCCACCTGAAATGCCATAGTGGGGTGTGTGGGAACCTTAAATATCACAGAAATATGTCTGAAACCATGCCCAACTTAAATACCAGAGAAACTAGTCTGGGTGTGGGGACACTTACAGCAGGATTTTGTTGCCATTTTTCTTTAAATCTACGTAGTAGGCTTTGGCTCTACCCAAAGGAGTATTTCTCTCGCCTCATGCAATTGGCTATTTGATCTAGCTTTCTGCCCCTTCAAGTTTTTGCGTTGGAATCCACGAGTGACTATATCACATCTGAAAAGTTTACCAAACAATCATTTTTTATCTCATGCATGCATTGTATTCAGAAAGCAATCATTTTTTTCTTCACCGAAGCACACTTAAAAATATTTAATCTGAAACCGAATTAATGACACGTTACACATGCATGCAACCAAGTCAGTGTGCATGAAATAAACCTATTAAACCAGACCTTTTGGCTTTGCCAATGCCTCGTTATGGTTTTGCCTTCAGGCTAGGTTTGTAAACGTGATTTTTAGATCAACCCATGACTATTTATTGCTACCTGCTGATCTGTGAACCGCAACAGACTGGGTGGCATATTATCAAGACAGGCGATAAAATTATCGCCGCTTTAGCGGCAGAAAACTGCAGCTAAAACGGCGATAATGGGCTTGATAATATGCTCTATGGAAATCCAATTATTGGTGAGGGTCCAGCTCTCACAACAATGTTTTATATATAAAAAAAGGGACAAAAAACAAGCACTGACAACGCCAAAACATTAGCGGCCCAACCAGACCGAGTGGATTTGTGAATGCTTGTTTCTTTTTGTCAGAATTATGCTGAAAATACTGCTCGATCAGTACTACACAGAAGACATGACGTCCACCATTGTTTTATTAATTGGTCGATCTGAGTGGCCTCGATGTAACAGGGCTGGTGTTCAGCTTAACTCTAGTACTCTTGTTGGAATCTTTTTCGCATATTCAAGCAACTGTCTTTAGTGTGACAGAATCTTTAGCAGCGTTCAGGACACTGTCACACCCTGCAAGACCTCAATCATGCTTTACACATGAGTCGCTCTCTCCCTTCACTTCGGAATGTTTTTTTTCTCTTACTGTTTTTTTTCTTACTCTTGTGTTTTGATACTCTCACATTTTTGCACCTAAATTCACTTTATTTTTCCAGTTTCCTTCTTATTTGCATTTTAGATACATACTACATGTCTTGATTTCCCATAATTTCATCCCAGCAAACCCCCTCTGCTTTTTCTGTGTGTGAGGTGAACATATCTAAATTTGTCAGACCAAGAAGATGTCAAATAACCTGGGCACCGTAAACCACAACACGACGCCTGGTAAAGTGGACACATTAAATGCCAGGGGAAGATGTCTTAAGGCATCTGTAATAACAAAGCGGAGGCGAAGGTGAGGGTCAGGAAGCTTTATTCCACAACAGCCCCCTACATGAAGGTATTGTTCAGGAAAGAGGCGGCATGAGAACGTTGGAACCGCTAAGGGTGCAGTGTCAAGGGAAATTGGGATGTGGAATGTTGGGGACCAATAGGGAAGCAGGGACAACGAGTGGGTGCTCTCGCGCAGGAGACAATGGAGCAAAGGTTGTCACGCGCCAGGGTCTGGCGCGTGACTATAACAGTAAATACAACACATCTTCCTCTCTTGAGAGTTTGACAACGAAATAGTTATTCACAAACAAAATCATCAAATCCTCTGGGTTTGTTAATGGTTCTACCAAACCTTCCCCTGGGACCAAGATTGTCGGACACAACCTCAGAGTGTGGATTGCTAATGGTTCGACCAAACCTTTCCCTGGGATCACGATTGTCAGACATGGCTTCGGTATCAGAATGTGCATCTCCTTCATCGCTCTGATAGGGCATGGGAGCGTGAAGACTAACTTTATCATTCTGATCCGGTGTGCGACAATCAGTGGATTCAACTGTGGGTGGAGGACCACTACCTTGGACATCTACATTTCTTGAATACATTCTGTTATTAAAAGGCATAGAACTGTGACCACTTTCAGGTTCATCGTAATCAACCCACAAATCCTTATTGGCACTACTGAGTTGGCTTTGACTAGACATATCTTTATTATCACTATAGTGTTGGAGATGACTCGACTCTTTTCCCACTGAATGGCAATTGGCCAACCTGTTCATATGCCATACTTTGCCATCACTGAGTCGGGCAGCATTGGTGTACAGTTTGCTGATGCAAAGGGGGGCGGTGAATCTACTTTCTCCCTTCTTGACTTTCCTTTCAAGATAAACTTTGACCAGATCACCGATTCTGAAGGAATGTTCTTTGACACTAGGGTGCCAATTAGGATCCTGGAAAAACCGGGTACGAACCGTCGGTCGGAGCGTTTTCTCCGTCCGACTCGTACCCGGGACAAAAACATTACAAACATGGAAGTAAGATTCGCGCGGAAACACCATTTCCGTACAAGTCGTACAAAACGGGGAACAACCTTTACAATGCAACTTTTACAACGCACTACACTTACAACGCATTTTTTACAACGCACAATCCATTACAACGCATGACATTACAACGCATGACACTACAACGCATTTTTAAAATCTACCTTTACAACGCATTCCATTACAACGCATACTACCATTACAACGCATACCATTACAACGCATAATATTAAACTACACTATCCAACACTTTCCCTACTGTTGCACCCCCTGGAGTTAGAATAGTAATTTTTACCCCTATACTATCCAACACTTACCCTACTGTTGCACCCCCTGGAGTTAGAATAGTAATTTTTACCCCTATACTATCCAACACTTACCCTACTGTTGCACCCCCTGGAGTTAGAATAGTAATTTTTACCCCTATACTATCCAACACTTACCCTACTGTTGCACCCTCTGGAGTTAGAATAGTAATTTTTACCCCTATACTATCCAACACTTACCCTACTGTTGCACCCCCTGGAGTTAGAATAGTAATTTTTACCCCTATACTATCCAACACTTACCCTACTGTTGCACCCCCTGGAGTTAGAATAGTAATTTTTACCCCTATACTATCCAACACTTACCCTACTGTTGCACCCCCTGGAGTTAGAATAGTAATTTTTACCCCTATACTATCCAACACTTACCCTACTGTTGCACCCCCTGGAGTTAGAATAGTAATTTTTACCCCTATACTATCCAACACTTACCCTACTGTTGCACCCCCTGGAGTTAGAATAGTAATTTTTACCCCTATACTATCCAACACTTACCCTACTGTTGCACCCCCTGGAGTTAGAATAGTAATTTTTACCCCTATACTATCCAACACTTACCCTACTGTTGCACCCCCTGGAGTTAGAATAGTAATTTTTACCCCTATACTATCCAACACTTACCCTACTGTTGCACCCTCTGGAGTTAGAAAAGTAATTTTTACCCCTATACTATCTAATACTTACCTTAAATGCAATTTAATATTATGCGTTGTAATGGTATGCGTTGTAATGGTAGTGTGCGTTGTAATGGAATGCGTTGTAAAGGTAGTTTTTAAAAATGCGTTGTAGTGTCATGCGTTGTAATGTCATGCGTTGTAATGGATTGTGCGTTGTAAAAAATGCGTTGTAAGTGCATGCGTTGTAAAAGTGTGCGTTGTAACGACATACATCCGTACAAAACACCGACCGACGAAAATATACATACGAATGCTCTGACGTGACGTCGGGACGCTTTCAGGCAGCGTTTCACGACCCAGGAAGTACGAATCGAACCGACAGCAGTCCGGACGGCAATATGTTTACGGCACCCAAAAAGTGCCGGAAAAGCGAAGTACGCCGTGAAACGACCAGATTAGGGGGCCCGGTACGCGCCGTACCCCCCCGCCCCCGTGAGTACGCGCCAAACCCCCGTGTATGTACACCCGTGTACGTACGAGTCGAACCCCCCCATGTATGTACACCCGTGTACGTACGAGTCAAACCCCCCCTGTATGTACACCCGTGTACGTACGAGTCGAACCCCCTCTGTATGTACACCCGTGTACGTACGAGTTGAACCCCCCGTGTATGTACACCCGTGTACGTGCGAGTCGAACCCCCCCTGTATGTATACCCGTGTACGTACGAGTCGAACCCACCCTGTATGTACACCCGTGTACGTACGAGTCGAACCCCCGTGTATGTACACCTGTGTACGTACGAGTCGAACCCCCCGTGTACGTACACCCGTGTACGTACGAGTCGAACCCTCACCCGTGTATGTACACGGGGGGGTTCGACTCGTACGTACACGGGTGTACATACACGGGGGGTTCGGCGCGTACATACGGGGGCTGGGGGGGTGGTTCGGCACGTACATACGGGGGCTGGGGGGGTGTTCGGCACGTATCTGGGTACATGTCTCCATGGTTGCTATGGGAGTTCGGTGCGGACAGTGTTTTTTCCATACGGTTGTGACATCGGACGCACGGAATGGATCGTACTTGCGCGGTCGGACTTCACTTTTCACGTTTGTACGGTAAATCGTCCGGGGACGTGTCGGACACATTTTCCGACCCGAGGACGTGTGGGGAATTATTCCCAATGCGATTCGTATGGAGTTTTTCCCATGCGAATCGTACTTGGCAGTTTGTACGGCACTTGTACGATTCGTACGGTAAAAAGACCGGATACGAGTCGTACGGGGAAAATTTTTCCAGGATCCTAATCGGCACCTAGGTCTGGTGTTGTACCAGTCTTTATAGCACTTTTGTGCTTTCTCAATGTTTTCTCTGATGGTTTCTGGTGACCACTCAATCTGTTTGGATGAGGACATCCAACCTAAGTCTCTGCTCAGGGGTTGTCTGCTTCTCATGAGGATATAAAGGTGATTTGTTGGTACTGGCACGTGGCGAGATTCTATAAGCCCAAATGAGTTTGAATATTTCCTCTTCCCAGTTGAGGTTGGCATTCCTGGACAATTGTATGTTTCCTTTAATGACCCGATTGAAACTTTCAATGAGGCCATTACCTTCAGGTTGGTAAAGAGAGGTGGTGAGGTGAGTGACAGAGTTTCTCTCCAAGAATGATTTGAATGCATCTTACAGAAATTGAGGGCCATTACCAGTCAGTAAGTATTTGGGTAATCCTTCACACAAGAATAGTTTGTCTAAAAATGAAATGACCGAAGAACTGTCTGCACTGTGAACAATCTTTATCACAGGCCATTTGGAGAAATGGTCAAAAACCACCAGAATGTACTTGATCACACCATCATGGCCTTCAATGGGTCCAGTTATATCTGAACCTAACCTTTCCCACGGCATTCCTGGAGGGTTGAGGGGAGTAAGAGGAACTCTGGAGGTTGTAAGGCTTTTGTCTGAGTCATTGCAATTCATGCAGTCTCTAATCATAACTTCAACTTGCTTGTCAATACCTGGCCACGAATAGCTGTTTCTGACTCTTTGCTTCGTTTTGGAAACACCTAGATGACCAATGTGGCATAGACTGAGGATCTTGCTTCTGGGTATGTTGGGCCGAACTGCTTTACCTATTCGGTATAGTACTCCACTTTCCAGACTCAGTTCGTTCCTTATTTCCCAAAAAGTTTTGACTTCATCAGCAAGGCGTTTTTTCTCAGGCCAGGAGCTGTTGGTGTATTTGCATACCTTGTGTAGGGTGGAATCTTTCAGCATGTGCTCTTTCCACTCAGTAGCTGTGATCCCGTCCATGTCTGCATTGAACAGTAATGCTACTTTCTCGGCTTCTTCCTGATCATTCAAGACTTCCTCATGGGTAGGGGTAGTCTGCTTAAGAAATCAGCCACTTTATTCCTGACTCCAGGCCAGTACTCGGCCGGATAATTGTAGTCCATTAATTTGACTGACATCTTGCTGAGCCTGGGGGAAGCATTGTGCAGGCCCGATACCGAGAGGATTTTGATGAGCGGTTTGTGGTCAGTGCGTAGATGTATGTTGTAACCCCAGACAAACACCCTGAAGTAGATTAGAGCCCTGAACAAGCAAGCATCTCATGTTCAATCACTGAGTACCTTTCCTCAGCAGAAGTCAGGGATCTTGACGCGAAAGATACCACCCACTCGTTGTTGTCAGAGTCTACCTGTGTAAGCACAGCACCGAGCCCTTTGTTGCTGGCATCGGTGGTGATATAGGTCTGGGCTATGGGGTCAAAACCTTTAAGAAAAGGTGCATTGCCTATTTCTTTTTTGATGACGTAAAAGGCATTCTGACAATCCTGGGACCACAAGAATTTGATCTTACTTTTTAGTAATTGTCTCATGTTGTATGTTTTTTCAGAGAAGTTGCGAATGAATTTCGAGTAATATTCGGTAAGACTGAGAAAAGCTCTTACATCATCTTTGTTGGAGAGACAAGGAGCTTTAAGGATGGCATTGACTAATCCCTGCTTGGGTTTTATGCCTTCATGACTGATGGTGTGACCTAGGTAATTAACTTTACATTGAGAAAATTTGCATTTGTCCAATTCGACTGTCAACCCATGCCTTTTAAGATCTTCTAGTACCTGCTTTAAGCGTGCATCATGTTCCATTTGACTGCTGCCCATGACCAGGATAACGTCCTGGAAGAACCTCACACCGGTAACGCCCTCAAAGATGGAAACCATGACTCTTTGGAAAAGCATAGCAGCCGAGGCCAGTCCAAACAGTACCCTGGTGAAACGTTAACTGCCAAAAGGTATAATGAAAATAGTGTCGTTTCTCCTTTCCACATGCAATGGTACCTGATGGTACGCAGACTTTAAGTCTATGATAGAAAAAACATTCATATCTTTCGTGGCATTGAACATTTCACTTATGCGCGGCAAGGGGTACTGATCAACAATTATGTTCTTATTTAAGTCTCTAAGATCAATGCAGAGTCTAATTTTTCCATTGGGTCGTTTAACAACTACCAAAGGTGAAGCCCACTCTGCAGATTCGACCCTTTCTATTACACCATTGGTGACCAGTCTGTTCAGTTCCATTTGTACATCATCTCTAACGGAAACAGCCTATCAGCGAAGGAAAGGCACTTTGTAGGGATGATTGCTGTGATATGTGTGAAAAGTTCTAGCAGGACATAAATGCACTGCGTGTTTACCACCTCAACAGGTGTGAAGAGCTGGGGCAAGGGCACTTTAATTCTTCTTTGATGGGAATACCTTCAGTTTTGCGCATGACAAGAGTGCCAACAATTCACACAGCTGATTAGAGAGTTCAACATGCGCATGAGTAAGAATCCTCTGAGGAGGATTGAAGCGGTGGCGAAGAAAACGCTGCTGAGTTACAACGATTAACACAGCTGACGGAGTTCAGCTGAAGGAGTTCGTTATGCGCATGAGCAGGAATCCGCTGAGGAGGATTGAAGCGGTGGTGAAGAAACGCTGGTGCGCAATGACGTGTTCTGTGAGGGGAGGCGGGAACTTCTATTAAGGGAGTTTGAGGCAAGCTGCGCAGGCGTTGGCAGTGTGAATGATATACGCTGGAGGCAATGCGCTTAGAAGTTGCGCCGATCTCACTGTGAAAGATCTGTGTGGAGATTCAATGTTGAAGCGCGGTGTTCCGACGTCGCAGCAGAGGCAGTACAGGATCGCTGTGAGGAACACTCCGAAGTCACCATCAGTCTTTGCGCAGATCAGAAGTTCAGGAATTCTTAGCGAAGACAGTTAGTCATGAATTTGACAGGTCCCGCAGAAGCATCAGGATACTGCGGTGGGGAGCTGTTGGAGGAGTCCGCTCGTCGCCACTTGTAATAAAGAAGCGGAGGCGAAGATAAAGGTTCAGGAAGCTTTATTCCACAACAGCCCCCTACATGAAGGTATCGTCCAGGAAAGAAGCGGCATGAGAACGTTGGAACCGTTAAGGGTGCAGTGTCAGGGGAAATTGGGATGTGGAACGTTGGGGGCCAATTGGGAAGCAGGGACAACGAGTGGGTGCTCTCACGCAGGAGACAATGGTGCAAACGTTGTCACGTGCCAGGGTCTGGCGCGTGAGCATAACAGTAAATACAACAGCATCTCCACTATAAATGCCAGAGGAGGCTGTCTTGAAGCCCAGCCACTTTAGATGCCAGAGCAGGCTTTCTGGGAGTGTGGCCCTTATTAATGCCAGAGTCGGATGACTGACAGAGTGGCTTCCTAAATACCAGAAGAGGGGGTTTGGAACCCTTGCATCCTTAAATGCCAGAGTAGGATGCTCAGGAGCATGGCCACCCTAAATGCCAGAGGTCGAAAACTAGAAGCACGGCAAACTCCTTTTCCAGCGCACGATGGCTGGGAGGGTGGCCATTTTAAATACCAGAACGCAAAACTTTACAGTGGCCAACTTTAAATGTGAAAGCAAGATGCCAGGGAACGTGACCACCTTAAATTCCGGAGAGTCCTCAGAGCCAGCCCTCCTTAAGCTGTGCGAGGAAGCCCTTCCCAGGAAATGGTTGAAAAAGCTGCGTTTACACAGGGTCTTGTTAAACTGAGCTCCTTAAACTTCAAAGGAGAGGATCAGCTGTGTGGAACCGGAAGTCAGAGATGGAGGAGAGCGGTATTGGGGTGCGGACTGCTGAAATGCTCTCTTGCAGAGTGATTGTCCAAAAGTGCAGATCAGGTGAACAGCAGCAGGAAGAGGCCGAAGGCACATAAGCCCAGGCCCCTGCTGCGCAAGTGGTGGGCAAGGCTCATGGCTTCTATTGGTTCTTTCGTTCCTGCGGGAACTTTGAGAGTAAAGAAAAGCTGCATCATGTGAGGAGCTTTTGACTTCCCTCACACACCAAATAATAGTGAACATGTCCCAGTGTGCAGTTGAGGCATTTCTTTCAAGGAATTCCTCTGGGGGCAAAACTAATAAATAGCACTCTCTCTAAGGCTGTATTTTCAGAATATCAATAACTCACATGGACACAGCTTCCCGTCTTAGCTTCATTCCTGCCCTGGTTTTCTTTGGCACGTTTCACAGGCCATGTGAGGGACTTAACAACGGCCGAGGGGTTGCGTGCTTTAAGGCCACTTGTGAATAACGTACACACATCACATGGTCGCAGCCTTGTGTCCTGTTCGATGACTGACTGCTGCATGGGAAGTGTGTTCACTAAAACAAATGAAAGCTTCACTCTTAGTGAAAGCGCTTAGACGTCCTCATGAGGAGGACAGGCAATGCCGTGAGCAAGACGGCATCTGCCCCGTGATTCGCACAACCTTGAAAGTGAAAGTGTCTGCACAACAGCCGCGAAGTGACTTTGTGCACCCATTGTTGCACGGTTTATCAGTTGCCTCCTACTACACTCATGTTTTAACAAAAAATAAAGTTTGCATTTATATCGTATTTATTTGTAGAATGTAACCCCAAAGAACATGCCACTATTACCAGCGCCCTTCGATACTGCTAACATGGCTGCTGCAACTCCCTCATCCCATCCTCCCTCTTCCCCATAATGGCATTGTGCGATATAATGTCGCAGGGCGCGGCTGAAGAGCTGCTGCAAAATAACTCTCACTCCGATATAATAGACCCAGACAATGGCGACATAGCTTCCCCACGCATGCAATAGAGAGACGTTTGTATTGCGCATGTGATTAGGACAGGTCAGGCAAAATATAGTGCACATTTATCCACCAATCACAGGACAAACAAGCATTGAAAATGCAATATGACTCATATTTACGGGAGACCTATTGCATTTTCAACGGAAGTGCGGGCATCAAAGAAGGCACAAGTGGGAAGGGGTGTGGGGCTGGTTGTGGTCCAAGAAGTTAGGGACTGCAGGAGGGAACGGGCAGAGGCAGGGGAACAAAACTTTTTTTAAGTAAAGGGGCTGATAGCCTCGGAAGAATAAAAATGACGACATGGCCGTCAAGAGGCGGGACTAACAAACCAAAAACCAATCATAATGCAGAAGTTATGATTGCAGCCAATCAAAAATATGGCCAGAAAGTGGGCGGAGCTTCCCCCCACTATAGTGTATACTGCATGTCTCGCAAAGGCAACAGCGTGTTGCGCAGCAACGCTATGCGAGACCTAAAACCAAGTTATGGTGTATGTTTTATCTGTTGGAAACCGAAATAGTTTTGGGAAATGAGCCAATATGTTTAAGGAATAGATGAATCATAATACTACATTTTGCATATACACAAGAAGTGCAATTTCTTTTGAAAAATTAAAGTTAACTACTACCCAAGTGGGCCTCATATTTTAAATGCTACCGGCAATAAAGAACGGAGATAATCGAATGATGTCTCCCACTGCAACATTTTGCATCACACTACCTTCTATTTTAAATATTATGATGACAGGACGAAACCTTCCATCCAGATGTATCAACAGTACCATTCTACAATTGTTTTATTTGTCTGCAGAATTTCCCCTGTTTCGTTGATGTTTCTGGCAGCTTTTGAGGTGGCTCATTATCTATCAATGGAGAGTGCAAAATATGCAGAACATTATTAGAACAAGAACATCCCATCACCCACTTCTTTTCACACAGACACTGTCTGGCTGGGATATACTAGGTTTCCCAAAATAACTTTCCTTCAGAAGTTAATCTTTCTTAGTATCACATATCCAGCAGTGCTTCAATGCATACTGAGAGCAGGACATGCATGTGCCTGTCCAAAACACGTGAAAACCTGGTCCATCCTCAATGGCTGGAGTTTTGAACTTCAAGAACGCACCACTTTGGATTGGCAGTGGTCAGAAAGCAAGAACCTTGTAGTCCAGAGGAGTGATGCATGTTTTCATGCTTCCCTGTGTCCACACCTAACCACACACAGGAGCCTTATGTTGGTAAACCAAGGCCTAAGAGAAAGGGGAATGGGATAAAAGAGAAAAGAGAAAACTAGATATCACCACGCTGCCTCAGCACTGGGTGGATGTCTTAAGATAAAAAGACTATCATTAGTATCGACTCATCATATGAAACCATCTATACGTTGCTATAGCAAGGATATACCTTCAGAGTATCGTTATATACCAGAGATTTTGAGCTTAGTGGATACACTGAGGTTCCAGAAACTAGAGCACAAATAATTATCTATATAATTATTATTATTAAAACTCTTATTTCTGACCATGTAACTACCTTCTGTTTTGTGAATACATGCTATATGGTGCTAATATACATTCAAGGTTGTCTCGTTGAAAACTGTAACAAACATTCATCAGAATTATATAGCACACACTACACCACTTGATCAGTTCCCAAACAATCAATAGTACCTTAATTATAATATGTACATTGTGAATATAACAAAAACCAAAGGAAATGATGGACGGAGTGTTGAACATTGCAAGCACTCACCCCCAGTCAACTGATCTGGGTTTAATCCATCACCGTTCTTTAGCCCACTCTGCCACTCCAGTTCAGACATGGCCATATGCAAATCAGTCTGACCCTGTGCCTCATGGGAACAGTCCAGCCCGAACTGCCAAGCCATGTTTTCCCTGGACCGGAAACAAGCTTCCTAGGACTGGTTTCTGGCATTTCAGCCGTCTTCAGCCAGGCTTGCTTGAATCCAGTGGCAAAGTGAGCAAGGGACTCACGTCTGAGCATACCCTGCCAACTTATGGCGAACAAAGCAAAAACCAAAGGAAATGATGGACGGAGTGTTGAACATTGCAAGCACTCACCCCCAGTCAACTGATCTGGGTTTAATCCATCACCGTTCTTTAGCCCACTCTGCCACCCCAGTTCAGACATGGCCATATGCAAATCAGTCTGACCCGGTGCCTCATGGGAACAGTCCAGCCCGAACTGCCAAGCCATGTCTTCCCTGGACCGGAAACAAGCTTCCTAGGACCGGTTTCTGCATTTCAGCCGTCTTCAGCCAGGCTTGCTTGAATCCAGTGGCAAAGTGAGCAAGGGACTCACGTCTGAGCATACCCTGCCAACTTATGGCGAACAAAGCAAAAACCACAGGAAATGATGGACGGAGTGTTGAACATTGCAAGCACTCACCCCCAGTCAACTGATCTGGGTTTAATCCATCACCGTTCTTTAGCCCACTCTGCCACCCCAGTTCAGACATGGCCATATGCAAATCAGTCTGACCCTGTGCCTCATGGGAACAGTCCAGCCCGAACTGCCAAGCCATGTCTTCCCTGGACCGGAAACAAGCTTCCTAGGACCGGTTTCTGGCATTTCAGCCGTCTTCAGCCAGGCTTGCTTGAATCCAGTGGCAAAGTGAGCAAGGGACTCACGTCTGAGCATACCCTGCCAACTTATGGCGAACAAAGCAAAAACCAAAGGAAATGATGGACGGAGTGTTGAACATTGCAAGCACTCACCCCCAGTCAACTGATCTGGGTTTGATCCATCACCGTTCTTTAGCCCACTCTGCCACCCCAGTTCAGACATGGCCATATGCAAATCAGTCTGACCCTGTGCCTCATGGGAACAGTCCAGCCGAACTGCCAAGCCATGTCTTCCCTGGACCGGAAACAGTCTTCAAATGCAAAAAGGAGTGTGTCCATTTCCTTATGTAGTCTAAAGAAAGTCACAAACACCTAAAGAAGGTCCCTATATTTTGGGCAAGCATTGCCTAGTATCAATGTTTTTCCTAATGGGAAAAATCACTTAAGCAGTAATAAATAAGCAACTTTGGCCAGATATATCAAGCAATGCTTTTGCGATTCTAAAATAGCAAAATTACTGATTCACTATTTCGGAATCGCAAAAGGCAATACATTTAGGAATGGCAAAGTATTTTGCGATTCCTAAACATTCCATAATAGTGAATCGGAAATTGAAATTCACTATTAGGGAATGCATTTGCGATTACCAAATTGGTAATCACAATTTGTGAATGCAAATGCAAGGGTACTAGGGGGCCTAAGGCCCCCCTGATGCACCCCCAAAAAAGGTAAGTGTTCACATATGGTGCACACACATGCCCTGAAGGCATGTGTGTGAGCCACATGGCACTTTGAAAAATGCACTGTTGTTCATTTTTCAAAGGATTTGCATATTGCCATTAACTTGAAGTTGATGGTAATTTGTGATTCCTAAATGTAAAATCGCATTTAGTGAATGCTACATACATTGCATTTATGGAATCGCAAATTGCGATTCCCTAAATGCATTTGCAATTTACGTAATCGCAAAAAATTGTGATTACATATATTGCGAATGCAAAAAGTTACATACATTGCAAAAGGCCTTTTTGCATTCGCAAACAGGCCGATTCTGCAATTCAGCCCTGTTAGATTTGGGGGTCTCTAGTTGGCAGAGGTAGGTACCTTTGACCAAATAGGGGCCCTCCTCCACCCGCAGGCTCCCGCCTGCGCCTCATCCCTGGTGGCCCAGGGGTGGGCGGTAAGTATTCGGTCTGATCTGCTGCCTGTTTCCCGTATTTGTATCGTATTTGTTGCCTGTTTTCTCTGTGCGCTGCTTTAGTGACTGTTTCCCATATTTGTATTGTATTTGTTGCCTGTTTTCTCTGTGCGCTGCTTTAGTGACTGTTTCCCGTATTTGTATTGTATTTGTTGCCTCTTTTCTCTGCGCGCTGCCTTAGTGACTGTTTCCCGTATTTGTATTATATCTGTTGCCTGTTTTCTCTGTGCGCTGCTTTAATGACTGATCCCCGTATTTTTATTGTATTTGTTGCCTGTATTTATTGCCTGTTTCCTTTCTGCTGTGCTCCCCGCATTCCTTTCCCGCTGCTGTGGCCCTGCCCCCCTCCTCTCCCATTCGCTTCCCGCCACCCACCTCCCAGCTGCTCCTCCCTCCCTCCACCCCTTCTTAATGCAGGATGCTGCGCGGCCGCGCCGCTGGCGCGCCGGAGGCGTGCCAGAGGCAAGCCCGTCTGCGCCCGTCCGCGCCTGGACCGCGCCCTGCGCCAGAACCCCTGGACCCCACCCATCCCCACCGCACCATACCCAGCCTCAGCTACGACGCCGACTCTCTCCACGCTCTCAACACCGGCCGAGACCAACGCTGCAACCAGGCCGCCCCGAAATGCACCCACGGACCCTTTACCTGCCGCAGCTGCAGCTTCACCTGCGACAGAACCACCAAACCATCAAGGACCAGACCCAACCACCTCCACTGCATACTCCTCAACACCCGCTCCACACGCAGACACGCCATCGAGCTCTGGGACCTGCTCGACGCCACTGCCACGGACGTAGCCTTCCTGACCGAGACGTGGTGGAACGACTCCTCTGCACCAGACATCGCCATTGCCATCCCAGACGGCTACAAGATCACCTGCAGGGACCGCGCCAATGGCATCGGAGGAGGAATTGCCATCATCCACAAGTCCACCCTCAAGGTCACCACCCACGCAGACGACACCCTCAACGCCGCTGAACACCTGCACTTCCGGATCCACACCGACCCCAACACCACCCTAAGAGGAATACTCGTCTACAGACCCCCCCGGACCCCGGGCCCAGTTCAGCGACTCCATCGCCGACCTCGCCAGCACCCACGCACTCACCTCCACGGACTACATCCTCCTCAGGGACCTGAACTTCCACCTCGAGAACAACAACGACGTCAACTCCACCACGCTGATCGGCAACCTCGCCAACCTCAGCCTCAGACAACTCGTCACTGCACCCACCCACGCAGCCGGCAACACGCCATCTTCTCCACAAGCACCCACGTCACCTTCAACCACACTACCGAACTCCACTGGACCGACCACCGATGCATTCACTTCACCTTCAAAAAACCAACCACGCACCACCGCACCTTACAGCTGCCTCGCCGCAGCTGGAGCAAAGTCACCGAAGACCAGCTGCTCACCACCCTCTCCCAGAACCCACCCACCGACCCCACCAACCCAGACGCCGCAGCCCGCAACCTCAGACAGTGGATCGACGACTGTGCCATCACCCTCGCCCCACTGAAGAAACCCTCCAACAGCCTCGCCAGCAAGAGAGCCACCTGGTTCACCGACAAGCTCCTGGCCTCCAAGCGTGCATGCCGGAAACTGGAGAAGAAATGGCTCCACGAACGTACACCGGACAACCAAGCAGCCCACAAGGACGCCACCCGCAGACACCACCACCTCATCAGATCAGCCAAGAGGTCCTCCTTCAAAGACCAACTGGATAACAACGCACACGACAGCAAAGAACTCTTCCGCATCATTAAAGAACTATCCAACCCCAGCGCCAACACCAACGACATCCCGCCCTCACAGGAACTGTGCGACTCACTGGCCATCTTCTTCCACCGCAAGATCACTGACATCCACGACAGTTTCAACACCACGACCGACCCGACCACGCCAGACTCCACCCCTCCGCCGAACACCAACAACGCCAACCGCCTTCCCTCCTGGTCCAACATCAGCGACGACAAGACACACAAGGTCATGAACTCCATCCACTCAGGATATCCGACAGACCCGTGCTGTTACACACTCATCCACTTGTGCAGTAAGCAAGCATCCCGCTTTCTCACTACAACACCCATAATGCACCACTTCAGGGTTCGAGTTGTGTACCGTCCCAATCCCTCATTGCACGAGCTCATTTGTCCGTCCCTCATTGCACGAGCTCATTGGTCCTGGATGAATTAAAACTAAGCTCCGCCTTGAGTTCATTGCTTGGCTTCTCAAAGCTCTGGCGAATCTCGTTGGAACCCTTGTCTTTCTGTGATCTGGATTACCTGTATTCCCTGGACAACGGATCTAAGCTGTACTGAAGTTCCCTCCCACGATCGCTGGTAGGTACTTCCCTGCGCTACTTGTTGTCACCGACAACACTGAGCCGAGGATTGTTCCTGCAATATTGTCTCCGCTTCCCGTGTAAAGAACCCCAGGTCCCCGCGCTGCCTGCAGGGGGGAGGATCCTCTTCAATTCTTCTGACTACCGCATTGCACCAGCGACAGGAGACTTCATCCACAGTCATCAGAGTCTCTCTCCGCTCCTTCTCCCGATTCAGTTCCCGGCATTCTGGTACGTCACACGCACAGCGCGCGTGCAGCTGTTATTGATTTAACTCTTCTCAGGACACTTGCTACCATTACTATTCGCATCCAGGCTGAATTTGGTGATTACGTATTCAGGGCAACAAACACTCGAGACTCTGCCAATCTACTAAATTGCCTCTTGTGCATTCTCAAAGACTCCCTAGAGGATTGAGGTGTTTCGTTTTGTTTTTTGTTCATTTTTTTTTATTTTTTTTTACAACAAAACTTTATTGACACTATTTGCCCTGCCTTTCAAGTTGCTTGGAAGCTGCTTCATTCAGGAGAGTCAAGTTCTCCCTCATACTTCACGCCTAGCTCACTGGATGGAACATACGTATGGTACTGAGCAGAGTCATTGAGAACAGCAACAGATTGCGAAGGTACACACCTCTCTTAAAACACATAACGTCTTACACAGTGAATGGGGGAAGAAGTGTGGTTTAGCTTATGGTAATATTGCCATTAATTCTTCCCTTTCTTTTTCCTTGTTTATTATTTTTCCTGTGCTGCAGCCTTCTGTGTCACTACCTGACTCCTCCCATCTGAAACCCTTCAGCCTCCTTGGTGGGCTACCCTGAGATCCATCCTTGGTCCCGGCTCTTCCCCTGGGTATAACTCATTACTCAGTTTATGGTCACCATTGATGATGACTATGCCCTAGGGGAGAGTTGTGATTCTGATCTTAGCTCCTGTGGATGTTGGCGTTCACTCTAAGCTCATTCAAGTAAGTCAACTAGCCGGAGTGACACGTGCCCACACCACATATTCAACAAGGCAGACGCAGCCATCGCCCCCCATCTACGGAAGGTCATCAACATCTCCTTCAAAAAGGCGACATTCCCGGAAAGCTGGAAGCACGCCGAAATCAACGCCCTCCTCAAGAAGCCCAAGGCAGACCCCAAAGACCTCAAGAACTTCCGGCCCATCTCCCTGCTCCCGTTCCCGGTGAAGGTCATCGAGAAAATCGTCAACATGCAACTGACCCGCCACCTCGAAGACAACAACATACTGGACCCGTCCCAATCCGGATTCAGGCAAAACCACACCACCGAGACTGCCCTCATCGCTGCCACAGACGACATCAGGCGCCAATTAGACAACGGCGAAACATCAGCCCTCATCCTCCTCGACCTCTCGGCCGCCTTCGACACGGTCTGCCATTGCACTCTAAAAACATGCCTCCAAGAAGCCGGTATCCAAGAGAAGGCCCTCGACTGGACCACATCCTTCCTCTCCGGCAGATCCCAGAGCGTCCGCCTCCCACCCTTCCGATCCAAAGCCACTGACATCATCTGCGGCGTCCCCCAGGGCTCCTCCCTCAGCCCAACACTGTTCAACATCTACATGGCCCCCCTCGCACAAGTGGCCCGCCACCACAACCTCAACATCATCTCCTACGCCGACGACACTCAGCTCATCCTCTCCCTCACCAAGGACCCACGCACCGCCAAAACCAACATCCACGATGGAATGAAGGCCATCGCCGACTGGATGAGGAGCAGCGGGCTGAAACTGAACTCGGACAAGACGGAGGTCCTCATCCTCGGACCCAACCCCTCGGCCTGGGACGACTCCTGGTGGCCGACCACTCTCGGGACAGCACCGACACCCACTGACCATGCACACAATCTAGGATTCATCCTCGACTCCTCCTACTCCATGTCCAAACAGGTCAACGCCGTCTCCTCCTCCTGCTACAACACCCTCCGCACGCTTCGCAGGATCTACAGGTGGATCCCAACCGAAACAAGAAGAACGGTGACACAGGCCCTCGTCAGCAACAGGCTGGACTACGGCAACGCACTCTACGCCGGAATCCCAGCCAAACACTTACGACGTCTACAGCGCATCCAAAATGCCTCCGCCCGACTGATCGTCAACGTCCCCCGCCGCAGCCACATCACCCCCCACCTGACAAACCTACACTGGCTCCCCGTCGACATGAGGATCACCTTCAAACTCCTCACCCACGCACACAAAGCACTCTACAACACCGGACCAGCCTACCTGAATAGCAGACTCAGCTTCCACACCCACACCCACCAGCTCCGCTCCGCCAGCCTCGCACTCGCCGCCGTCCCCTGCATCCAATGAACAACCTCCGGCGGCAGATCCTTCTCCTACCTCACCGCCAAGACCTGGAACACCCTACCTACCCACCTGCGGCCGACCGAAGACCTACTCACCTTCAGAAGACTCCTCAAGACCTGGCTCTTCGAGCAGTAGCAAAACTCCCCCCCCCCCTCTCAGCGCCTTGAGACCCTCACGGGTGAGTAGCGCGCTTTACAAATACCATGATTGATTGATTGATTGTTATGTTCTCCTTTTTGATAATCAGAACAGTTTAAGTTTAATTAAACAGTTCCATTGTTGTCATTCAGTCCACACGCTGGTTCACAATTTACTCTCGTTATTTTATAGAAGGGACTGGACTTCTGCCAAGCGAGGGGTTTTACTTACAAGCCTTCAAATGGGAAGAGCTGGAAAAAGAAAAGAACTGCTGCACCAAAATCTCTTGAGTATGGGTTTCCTTGTGAGTGATTCCCTTCTCCTCTGCTAGTGCTGTAGGAGGCAATGCTGGGTCTAGACTTGTGTATGACACTTCTCAGTATCCATCCAGGACTTCGGGTGGCTGTCATGCATCACAATCACAGAAGTGTCCATCAGTGCATATCTGCTTATGACTAAAGCTTCCTCCCATTACCCTGCTGATGCAACAGCCTTTGTAGGTCATTAGCTCAGTGACTAGGGAATGCAGATTAGTTTTTCTTAGAAATGATTAGCTCCTGTGCTAGGCACCTACTTGAGCGTGTTCCTGCATGGTGACCACTCGCCCTCATGCTGGCTCATCTTAAACATACTCACCTGCAAGGCCCCTTTAGGGCAGTGCGACCGGTGCGGCCACACTGGGTGCCGACCTGTAGAGGGGGCGCTGAACTCAAGGAGAGGGGCGCTGTGTTTAGCAATAACTTATATTGGAGTGATGAGGGGCACTTTTTCCCGGTGGTAGTGGGAGAATCCAAGGAGGCAGTCATGAGGTAAGGGGGCGCCAAAAATGATTTTCGCACCGGGCGTCACGAGTGCTAAAGCCGGCCCTGCCTGCATGTGCAGGTACCATGAAAGCCTCGAAGCCTCTTGTTGGTTTCCTATACAAAGGGATAACGTGGCAAGATTCTGCTCAGTCAAGAGCCAAGTGTTGCTTCACTACACCTTGTGGCCCTGACACCCTACATGGATACCTCTTCCTTATCATCTGCGTGGACAGATGCAGACAAAAGACCTGATTTTTAGTTCAACAGATGGGTTACTCCATCACAAACCTGACACATATGGTGTCCATCTTACTACATGTGCCAAATGATGTAATGCACTTATAATATGGCGGATGGGATGTCAGCCGCGTTTGCAATGGAGTGATCCATCCACCAAACTTTAGGTTTGGTCCAAAGTCCATGGGCAGCAGCTGATATCCAAAAGATGTTTAGGAAAATACACGGTAACCCTAGGCTTTCCAGCTGAGCGGAGTTCATATCATAGCTGAACAAACGCAAGACGGGTTGTAGCTAGGGTGCTGAATGCAGATGTTTAACCAGTTGAAGTTAGGGAAATACTATGGGTTGACAAAAAGTGTGTTATAGAGGCGCTGAAGTACTGGTCTCAAGAGGTAAAGACTCACCTATTGAAAGTAGAAGGACTTAGGGAAGGAAGCAGATGGGGAGGTATTATGTATTGTTTTAATTGTAAGCAATTAGAAGAAATGTATGAAGGGTTCAGCGAAAACAACGCAGCGACAAAGAAGCCAACTGCACAATAGAAGAGCGAACGTGTCATGTTCCATTTGTGTCTTGTGACCAGCATTTATTCACAACACAAACATTGTGCCGTGGCTCCGTAACGAATGGCAACTTTGAACTTAATGAACGATCAATGCCATGCGGACCGACTTTCAATCAGGCGTTTGGTTATGCGTGCCTTGACCCCTGCGTGCCCTCCGAATGATCTAAACGTAACCCAGACGCACGGTGCAGACGCACGGTGCTGTGAAAGCGCGCCGGTGAAGAAATACACCCGTCGAGAGACACAATCACTGTGTGAACTAAATGAGAATTACAATAGAAATGAAAAAGTATCAGTAATGTTTCTATATCTGTTATTAAAGTTGTTTTTCAGTATCACTCAGTGTCTCGTGCAGAGACACGTTTTTTTCTATTATCTTTTCACCTTGTCCATGATTCTCAAACAGGGCTGTTGGCGGTGATATCCAGAGGGCGGCTGTGTAGCAATCGGCAGGTTTATTGTGCTGTCGTCTCGACCTCGGTTCACTTCAGGTGGCACATGGGCAGTGTGATTGTCACCCAGTGCGTCTCTTCTCCGTCTTCCAGCTGGAGTTTAATTTCCAGCATCCAGCCTCGATCCGTGCACAGATATGGCAGCTTCACAAATCGTGAATGTACGGCATGGGGCTATCTGTTTACCTCTCAGCAGGAGAGTGAGCCGAGGTGGATGGGCCGAGAATGAACTCTGGCTGAGGTTTAATCCGTGTTTATCTAACTGAAACGTGTGTAACATTATTCTTGCTTTCTAAGAAAACACAGTCCAATCAACATAAATATCTCACAGAAGCGAAGAGGGAATTCACAGGGTGCGACAGACATCAGCGACTGAGGTGGATTCGCGAAATTAAGCTGTTGTTTTCGGCCCGTTATTCTTATCAGCATGCATCAGACACTGTGAAGCCGCGAATTCAGACCTCATGTTGTTGTGACCTTCCAAATAGGTCTCTTTATCCAGGCTAAGATGCGCTCCTTTCTCTTGAGCTAGCCACAAATACACATTTGGTAATGGCATGCTCTCTTTATTAGTAATTTATTGAAGTGTTTGGAATCCATATTAATACAGTCATTAATCCCCGTCACACTTACAATAACTTTTCAAAAGTTTAGATGTCAAGGGGAATAAACGCACAGCCTTGAGGGTTCGATCTGCCAGATGAAACACGTGACACATTCATTTTAAGACATATTTTTTTCGTAAGTTCAAAGTATTGCATTTAGATCACTTCATTCAATTCATGCGTTCTTTACGCTATGGATTTACAGTTCATAAAACAACACATATGTGCTCCGTTGCTATCCACGCTGCGGGTACTGGCTCTTACTCGCAGTACCATCACACCGTGACCAGCATCCGGGACATGTAATAACTCCAAGCTGCAATGCATGACTTAGAACTGAAATCTGTAGCTCATTTATACTATAGCAAAGACTAAAGCAAGACTTTATTATATGCAGACAAATTATAACTATTTTTAAAAGTTTAGTAACCTTTTGCAGTGGGTGCATTCAGAACATTAATGTTCGTAGTGAAATCAATTTGGCAGAATGCAAGCTATGAACGATATATTCAGTTATAGTATATCAGTGACAGGTAATCAAGCAGCAGGACACCATGTCAACAGTGCATCAATGCTTCATCACGTGGCTGGTGTCGCCTCCTCCAGTGGGTCAGGAACCATCTCGCTATTGGTGAAGGAAGGGTCTGAGCAGGGCTTTAAGTGGTCCGGGTCTCAGCAGTTTTTTAAAGGGGGCTTCGAAACGGGTCTCTATCGGCAGGGCCGGACAGCCTACCGGGCGTTTTGGCAGGCTGCCGAGCTGGGGGCTGATTTCGTTGATGGGGACCTGCGTGTGATGAACGAAATTCTAAGTCAGGACCGGAGGCTCCGATTATGCTTCTCAATCTTTACTAGGAAGCTCACAGCAGCCAATAAAAACAGAGATAAAAACCACGTGACAACCATAGAGTCTCGTCCATATAAGGTCCCTGTCAGCACATAGAGTCCTCTTTCTTTGCTGCTCCGCAGCCAGTTAAGTACTGTTGGACTTGGCCCTTCTGGCAGGTTCACCCCTGAACTTTTTGCTTTTTATTGGTGACTTGGTGTGGTGATTTTTGGTTTCTGCGCACTTTCCCTGTGTCCCAGGGTAAAGTGCGTGCACACTCTGAGTGCATGTGGTGAGATAGGCCTGCCCTCCCATAGGAATGCATGGGGAATGTATGTGTCCCTAGTAGTTCCTGATGCGTGGGGTGTGCAGGCCCGAGTTTGGTATGTGCGGACTCGTGGGAGTGAATGCTGCGCGATGATGCGTGCGGCGTGCATGTACCTAGTGTGGAAGTGCCACTTCTAGAAGTGGGCACTTCGGTGTGCAGTGTGTCTGTCGCGTGATTGGCTGATCATGTCATGTGACGGGCTAGGGATTCCCCAGAGTCAGGATGAGTCACCCAGTGGTGAATGGGGAGATCAGCAGCTAGATGGGTGGGAGGAGTACACCTGGGTCCTGAATAGGACAGGGTTTTCCACACACAATGCTGGCCCTGCCCCCTGCGGTGCGACTGACGACCCTAGCCCTGCCAATGAATAGAGTGAGGGGCTGAGCACATCAAGGGTGCTCCCCAACCAGCTGCGACTGGTTTCCCCCCTCACCCTGAACCCAGACAAAGGGATTTGGTGTATAAAAAGGGGCTGTGTCCCCTTACAAAATGTTCTTGTTCTGACTTGAATCTGCCAGGGGCGCGCTGCTGCTGGGGCCCAGGAGGGACCGCCATGGGGGCTACCTTCCTGCTGGAGGGCCCTGTGTGCTGGCCCCTGGGCCCTGCTTTGCCCCCTGGACGCCTTCAGGACCTTTTTGGACCTTTTGCTGGTCCTTTTACACTGCCCAGGCTTGATACAGCCTTCTAGCGCCTGGGAGCGCTGAAATCGGGCTCCTGACGGAGCACTGGAGCTCTGCAGCATGCTGCTGCCTATTGCCTGAGGGAATCCCCACTGGAGGGATTCCCCCGTCAGGGCTGCCGAGCGGGAGCCACCCCGCTTCATCCTTGTCCTAGATTGCGGGTGCCCACCCCGCTTATTTTGCCTCTTTGATGGATTACCCCCGAATGCGGGAGCCTACCCCGCTATTTGCGCTCTAATTAGGCAGGTGCCCACCCCGCAATGGCCGCCACCCCGATTTATTATTTTAAAGAAGCCGGTGCCCACCCGGCATTTGCCCGCAAAATCGCCCCCTCTGCCCTCCGGTGCCCGACCAGGAAGTCAGGCAGGCCGGGGGCGGGCCTCCGGGACAACCAGAACCGGAAGTGGGAGGGCGGGAGCCTACCCCGCCTCCCACTGCAGACTCGCGGCTGATTTCAAGCACCGGAGCCCCGGTGTTGCGGGTGAAGAAGACGGAGAGGACGGGAGCCTACCCCGCCTCCCCGAGTGGGCCAGGTGAAGAAGACGTCATGCCGACGCCAGCGAGGCTCTCAAGAGAGAGAGCCCCGCCCGCTGCCCAGGTGCGGTGCAGAGCGGCGGCGTGCGAGGCTCCCAGGAGTGAGGGAAGCCCCGCGCCGCGTGGGAAGTGCTGCCGCCGCTGCCCGAAGAGGAGTCCTGCCTGAAGCCCGGTGAGTGAAGCAGGGCTGGGGCGGGACTCCGCTGGTGTTGGGAGGGCCGCTCCAACACGGGGGCATGTTTGTTCCAAGCGCCAGGGCGCTCCAATGCGGGGCACAGTTGGTTCCCGAGCCTACGAGGCTCCCACGTGGGGGACATATTGGTTTAGAGCCCAGCGAGGCTCCAACCTGGGGGTAAAGTAAATTTACAGTTCTTCCTTTGTGTCCACCATACTCACAGCTGCCCCGCTACTCAGTGGGCAGCTGCAACGATGGGGCCAGAATTGTCTTGAGCCAGAGAGGCTCCAACTCAGCATTGTTCGCCCAGAGAGCGCCAGTGCGCTCCACAGTACTTTGGGGCAAGCCCCTTTTCTATATAGGCGCACCATTATTTTAGGAGCCCGTGCGCTCCATGGGGACATGTCATTTTCGAGCCTAGGTGGCTCCAACGTTCTGGATATTGTTTCAGGGGCTAGTGAGAGCCCCTGCCTACTATGTGCCTTCCCCAGCTGCGCAGCACTTAGTGCCAGCTGCAGCGTTTAGGCCCTGTTCTTGTCCTCAGCTGCCCAGCAAGTAGTGGGCAGCTGCTACGTTTAGGTTCTGGTGCGACCTGGACTATAATGTGATTTTGGGTGCTAGGAAATGTACTGTGTAGTATGTTTGGCGCACCCTGTGTTCATGCTTTTGGTGCTTGGAAATGTACTGTGTATAGTATGTTTTGCGCACCCTGTGTTGTGTACCTCTAAATGTGGTTAGTTCTACCTAGGAGGTTGTTTTACCTTGTTGGGGTTGATGGTAGGGAGAATGTACTTCCCTGTGTTATGTACGCCCCCAGTGTAGGTATACTTAGGTGGCTAGGTCTAATACGTTAGACCAATGAGAATTGCATAATGTGATTTATGCCCCTGTGATAGATGCAGGATAGGTTTTATACCTGATGCTAGTGTGATGACGCTGAGGTCATTATTGCGCCAGTAGAGGCTGGTTGTGCTCTACAGTTACTTTGTGTTATGTTCTACATTTACTATTGGTGATTTGTGCTATGTTCTAAGTGCTAATTCCTGACAGTGGTCCATGTGGCCCTGTCCCCTGTATATATAATCCCTTGTAAATTCTGCCCGTGCCTGTTGGCACATTGTAGAGTGTGTGTTTTTATCTAATGTGTTGTGTATAATACAAAGGCTATTTTTGTAGAATACCTTGTGTGGAGTTTCCTTTGTGGTGGGCCTTGGGTGTTGTTGCTGGGTGCGCGCGCAAACGCTTTACACATCGCCTCAGGGATAAGCCTGACTGCTCGTGCCAAGCTACCAAGGGGGTGAGCAGGAGTTATCTTTGGCGTGTAACTCCCCAGCCCTGACTAGAGTGGTGGTTTCTGCCTGGCTTTGGCGCAAGCCTTAGCCAACCAGAAATCCCATTTCTAACATTGGTGATCAGCGGTGGGATTTGGACTTGCGTTTGCGCTGTACCGCAGCAGCAACTGGCCGCACTACAAAACTCTGCATTTAGATAAATCACATGGTATAGGTATTATTGTTCTAAGGTTGCTTTTAAATGTCATTTCTTTGGAAATGTGTTTTTTGTGCACTGTGAGTTAGGTGTCCCTAGCTCGGGAGGGTAGATCATCCCCCTTAGTGCATTGTGTTTTCTGGATTCACCAGAGGGTGGGATCCAGTGGTGGCAGCAGATGTGTCCAGTGCATGTATTCCCAGTTCCAGGGGTAGTGGTACCTGTGTCACGTGGTGGTCAGGTTGAGAAATCAGGGGCGGTAGAAACTGTCTTACCAGTCTTGGGAGGGGTTTGGGGATGAATGTGTAATGCGCTGGATGAATGTGAATGTCCCATTCCCAGTTCCCAGAGTAATAGTACCTGTGTCACGTGGTGGTCAGGTTGAGAAAATCAGGGGCGGTAGAAACTGTCTTACTAGTCTGGGGGGTGTGTGTGTGGATGAATGGTGTGAGTTCTCTGAAATAAGGAGCTTGCTGAATTCTTTGGTGTGAGTTCTCTGAAATAAGGAGCTTGCTGGTTGATTGGGTGTGAGTTCTCTGGGATAGGGAACTTGCATTGGGGAGTGATTCCAAAAGTAGTGGCTGAGGTGTCTTCCAGCCCAGCGTGGTGGAAGAGGTTCAGAGTAGCCCAGCTAGGTCTCGGTGTAGGGGCTCACGGCCTGTCTCTGCGGAGAAGGAGTGGGTGGGACTGCGTGTCTCCAGGTGCCCGAAACCCAGTGTCAGGGCCTGGATGGTTTCTTTAGGGAACATCAGGTCGGGGGCCTAGGCTGTACCAATAGGTCATTTGAGGAGGATCTCCCAGTGTCTAGAGGACGTGGAGCGTCTGTAATCAGAGCTCCAGTAGTCCTGGTGTCTGGCGGTACCGCTTCAGTTGGGAGGGTGCGGAAGTCCAGAGGGAGGGGTGAGAGGGGGAGGGATTCCCCAGTGGGAACCAGTAGGTCAGGGACCAGCCGGGAGGGCTGTGTCGCCACTGAGTGACCGTGGTGTCGCCACTTCTGTCCTGGGGGGTCGGCACGCACTGTCAGATGGACAGGAGGTAGTGAGATCAGCGCCAGGCAGACTGTCACACGACCCATTAGTTATGTGTCACCCTCGTTAAGTCCTGGTTCGCCAGGCATCTGACCAAAGGGTACGTCCCTCGGTTGGGGAGCCAGTAGTCGGTGTTTCCGGATCTGGACGTAAGGGCAGCTGTAGTCCTGAGGGCAGGTGGGGCTCATCTTAGGTGAAGAGACCCTGCTCTACAGTGGAAGGGGGTGCAGAGGGAGGGAGTCCTCACCTCTGACCCCTTGGATCCCAGGTGGTAGACCAGTTGGTGGAGAGAGGTCCTGAACTGGTGGGAGAGTTGTGTTCTGGTGGGTGCTTCCCTGGGAGGGTGCGGAACCCCAGAAGTAGAGGTAGGGTGGGGCATTCTTGCCCGTGACCTCTGGTCAGCCTGAGGGTGCGGACCCTAGGTTGAAGGATCAGTGGTAGTTGGGAACTACACTGAGAGGGAGAGTGGAGAATGGCTTGTACGCCAGGGGTTACTACCCCCCACTCTGGGTTTGGCAAGGACCAGTGGTATCTGGGTGGCCTAGGGCCTGGTCCTGGCCGTGGACAACTAGGTAGTACCAGTGGGGTAGCCTAGTTGGGCCTGAGTTCTTTTCGGTTGTTTTTTTTTTTAAGATGGAACCATGTTGATTGAGAATGGCGTAGAACAGGAGAGTGTCCCTGCAGTGCGGGCCTGCGTCCGTGTTCTGTCGCCCCAAGCAGGGAAGACCATCACGGTGGTGATTGGTCTGCCCTGCGTTTTGGCTGGAAGGGGGTTGTGTTGGACTTGGCCCTTCTGGCAGGTTCACCCCTGAACTTTTTGCTTTTTATTGGTGACTTGGTGTGGTGATTTTTGGTTTCTGCGCACTTTCCCTGTGTCCCAGGGTAAAGTGCGTGCACACTCTGAGTGCATGTGGTGAGATAGGCCTGCCCTCCCATAGGAATGCATGGGGAATGTATGTGTCCCTACTAGTTCCTGATGCGTGGGGTGTGCAGGCCCGAGTTTGGTATGTGCGGACTCGTGGGAGTGAATGCTGCGCGATGATGCGTGCGGCGTGCATGTACCTAGTGTGGAAGTGCCACTTCTAGAAGTGGGCACTTCGGTGTGCAGTGTGTCTGTCGCGTGATTGGCTGATCATGTCATGTGACGGGCTAGGGATTCCCCAGAGTCAGGATGAGTCACCCAGTGGTGAATGGGGAGATCAGCAGCTAGATGGGTGGGAGGAGTACACCTGGGTCCTGAATAGGACAGGGTTTTCCACACACAATGCTGGCCCTGCCCCCTGCGGTGCGACTGACGACCCTAGCCCTGCCAATGAATAGAGTGAGGGGCTGAGCACATCAAGGGTGCTCCCCAACCAGCTGCGACTGGTTTCCCCCCTCACCCTGAACCCAGACAAAGGGATTTGGTGTATAAAAAGGGGCTGTGTCCCCTTACAAAATGTTCTTGTTCTGACTTGAATCTGCCAGGGGCGCGCTGCTGCTGGGGCCCAGGAGGGACCGCCATGGGGGCTACCTTCCTGCTGGAGGGCCCTGTGTGCTGGCCCCTGGGCCCTGCTTTGCCCCCTGGACGCCTTCAGGACCTTTTTGGACCTTTTGCTGGTCCTTTTACACTGCCCAGGCTTGATACAGCCTTCTAGCGCCTGGGAGCGCTGAAATCGGGCTCCTGACGGAGCACTGGAGCTCTGCAGCATGCTGCTGCCTATTGCCTGAGGGAATCCCCACTGGAGGGATTCCCCCGTCAGGGCTGCCGAGCGGGAGCCACCCCGCTTCATCCTTGTCCTAGATTGCGGGTGCCCACCCCGCTTATTTTGCCTCTTTGATGGATTACCCCCGAATGCGGGAGCCTACCCCGCTATTTGCGCTCTAATTAGGCAGGTGCCCACCCCGCAATGGCCGCCACCTCGATTTATTATTTTAAAGAAGCCGGTGCCCACCCGGCATTTGCCCGCAAAATCGCCCCCTCTGCCCTCCGGTGCCCGACCAGGAAGTCAGGCAGGCCGGGGGCGGGCCTCCGGGACAACCAGAACCGGAAGTGGGAGGGCGGGAGCCTACCCCGCCTCCCACTGCAGACTCGCGGCTGATTTCAAGCACCGGAGCCCCGGTGTTGCGGGTGAAGAAGACGGAGAGGACGGGAGCCTACCCCGCCTCCCCGAGTGGGCCAGGTGAAGAAGACGTCATGCCGACGCCAGCGAGGCTCTCAAGAGAGAGAGCCCCGCCCGCTGCCCAGGTGCGGTGCAGAGCGGCGGCGTGCGAGGCTCCCAGGAGTGAGGGAAGCCCCGCGCCGCGTGGGAAGTGCTGCCGCCGCTGCCCGAAGAGGAGTCCTGCCTGAAGCCCGGTGAGTGAAGCAGGGCTGGGGCGGGACTCCGCTGGTGTTGGGAGGGCCGCTCCAACACGGGGGCATGTTTGTTCCAAGCGCCAGGGCGCTCCAATGCGGGGCACAGTTGGTTCCCGAGCCTACGAGGCTCCCACGTGGGGGACATATTGGTTTAGAGCCCAGCGAGGCTCCAACCTGGGGGTAAAGTAAATTTACAGTTCTTCCTTTGTGTCCACCATACTCACAGCTGCCCCGCTACTCAGTGGGCAGCTGCAACGATGGGGCCAGAATTGTCTTGAGCCAGAGAGGCTCCAACTCAGCATTGTTCGCCCAGAGAGCGCCAGTGCGCTCCACAGTACTTTGGGGCAAGCCCCTTTTCTATATAGGCGCACCATTATTTTAGGAGCCCGTGCGCTCCATGGGGACATGTCATTTTCGAGCCTAGGTGGCTCCAACGTTCTGGATATTGTTTCAGGGGCTAGTGAGAGCCCCTGCCTACTATGTGCCTTCCCCGGCTGCGCAGCACTTAGTGCCAGCTGCAGCGTTTAGGCCCTGTTCTTGTCCTCAGCTGCCCAGCAAGTAGTGGGCAGCTGCTACGTTTAGGTTCTGGTGCGACCTGGACTATAATGTGATTTTGGGTGCTAGGAAATGTACTGTGTAGTATGTTTGGCGCACCCTGTGTTCATGCTTTTGGTGCTTGGAAATGTACTGTGTATAGTATGTTTTGCGCACCCTGTGTTGTGTACCTCTAAATGTGGTTAGTTCTACCTAGGAGGTTGTTTTACCTTGTTGGGGTTGATGGTAGGGAGAATGTACTTCCCTGTGTTATGTACGCCCCCAGTGTAGGTATACTTAGGTGGCTAGGTCTAATACGTTAGACCAATGAGAATTGCATAATGTGATTTATGCCCCTGTGATAGATGCAGGATAGGTTTTATACCTGATGCTAGTGTGATGACGCTGAGGTCATTATTGCGCCAGTAGAGGCTGGTTGTGCTCTACAGTTACTTTGTGTTATGTTCTACATTTACTATTGGTGATTTGTGCTATGTTCTAAGTGCTAATTCCTGACAGTGGTCCATGTGGCCCTGTCCCCTGTATATATAATCCCTTGTAAATTCTGCCCGTGCCTGTTGGCACATTGTAGAGTGTGTGTTTTTATCTAATGTGTTGTGTATAATACAAAGGCTATTTTTGTAGAATACCTTGTGTGGAGTTTCCTTTGTGGTGGGCCTTGGGTGTTGTTGCTGGGTGCGCGCGCAAACGCTTTACACATCGCCTCAGGGATAAGCCTGACTGCTCGTGCCAAGCTACCAAGGGGGTGAGCAGGAGTTATCTTTGGCGTGTAACTCCCCAGCCCTGACTAGAGTGGTGGTTTCTGCCTGGCTTTGGCGCAAGCCTTAGCCAACCAGAAATCCCATTTCTAACAAGTACCTTGTGTTTATTCTCTCTTAAGTGTGGTATTACTATGGTTATGGATACGCTTGTATGCCGCGGCTATTGTTCTGTTCTTTGATGCGCTGACTTTGATGCGCGATCGCTGTTAACGCGATTTGTGTGGTACGAGGTTTTCACCTCACTTATGTTAATTTCGCTGCCGGTTGTCTTCCAACTAGTGGGGTATTGACGCGCTGCGAGCGCTTACCCGTGTAGTCCGTTTGCTTCGGTGAGTTAGTTTTCCTCACGTCGCTCGGGTTTCGTGGAGCGGGAGGTTCAGGGTAGCGGGGACGTGCGTCTGCCTGACGCGCAGTCCTCTTTTACTGCTTGTGTGAGCCTGGGCCAGCGCGCATGCGCAGCGGCCATTTTTGCCCGCGAAAGTCATTCGGGCTTAAATTGAACACCGGAGCAGCGTGTTGACTGCTTATGACCCGCATTTGTGCCGATTTTCGGCGAAAAGGCTCGCTTTTTGGCTCCTCAGACGCCCTTCTGTTCTGCAATCAGTGGGGCTGTATAATTCAGCATAGGCTTTGCCTAGAGTGGGGTTTTGTTGTGCAAGCCCTCCCTCCCTCCACATCTAAAAAATAAACATTTTGAGTCACCATTGGTGACTGTATTGGGGCTTGCCTGGGGTTACCACTCCCCTAGATCTCCTGTGTGGGACTCTTGATTGTGAACTTGACGGACATCACAAGCAATCCTCAGGGTCGTTAATTGCTCACTCTGTGGCAAATATGTCTGAGTACTATGAAGAGGATTATTATTATTATGATGATGAAGACCCTTCAGGGTCTATGGAATATGACCTCGTGGAGGCATTGGACGCAGGTGTGCAGCATTCAGTCAATTCGGCTTTGGTGAGAGCGATTGCGCCTTTGAAGCGCCATCTTTGCTCTTACGCCAAGAAACAAGGCTGGCTTCCATCCTCAGCTTCCCGTCCAACACCTGGGAGTAAGGGAAGAGCGAATCCCCACGCTGCGGATTTCGCTAAGCTCGCTAGATCAATTGCGGAGCAAGAGCGTTCTACTCCTAGTAGAGAGGCGACAATTACAGAAATCTCCCAGGAGGATGATGGTCAAGACACCACACCTGACCCTACCACTGACGAGGATGAATCCCCTCGCCCTTCCAAGAAAGCAAGGAAGGAAAAGCATTCTGGTCCGTCGACGTCACATAAGGTTCTCACGTTTGAACCAGCGGACATTATCCACCCTAATTCCTCATCCTGGCTGACACCCCAAGAGGTGGCGGAGTATGTCCAGACCCATCTACGTCAAGCGTTTGACACGGACGTGCGGGCACGACTGCGGTCGGAGTGCCCTCGGCCTGAAATGGCGGATAAGGTGGCGGCTACCCCGGAGGTGGATCCGTCCATGTTGACTTACTTGAAAAAGTATTCGAAAGATCCTAAGAAAGGCTTGGACAGGTCCTGGCGATCCTGCCAAGATAAACTGCTGGACGTCATAGGCCCTCTGACAAAGATTCTTGAGCTCGGCTTTAGGGCCAAAGAATCCTCCATTGCAATTAGTCCTGATGAGTTGATTGGCTGGGCGCAGCGGTCAGTGTGCCAACTGGGCAACGCTAATTGTGCATTGTCAACGGAGCGGCGCAGGTCCATCCTCTTAAAGTTGGATCCCAGGCTGGCCGAGTTATCTACGTCTGAATCGGGGCCGCTAGCTCAAGGTCTCCTGTTTGGTCAGCCTTTTCTAAAAGAACTGACCAAGTTTGTAGCCACATTTAGTGACAAGGCCCAGGGTTCGTTAAAACGGGCTTTCCGCCCGGTTTTTGGCAGGGCCGGACGCTTCCGGAGGCGCTCGTTCGGCCGGGGGTATAACCAAGGCGCCCAACGTGGCCAACAAAGAGGAGGTTATCAGGACAACACAGCCAATACCTCCAACTTTTACCCCTCACGACGTTCCAGAAACAGGTTCCGCAAAGGTGGCAGATTTGGAGGAAACTCCAACAACCAACATGATGCCGGAAACTCAGGTGAGCCTCATTCCTTTTTCGGAGGTGACATTGGGGGGCAGAGTGGCATGTTTTCTAAGCAAATGGCGCGAGATTTCGCAAGATGCATGGGTGTTGCAGACGGTACAGGGGTACAGGCTGGAAATGTACGCCTCCCCTTCGCAACACTCCTGCCCCCCCCTCTGTATTTTTCCCGACAAGATCAGAACTTTATTACGGCAGAAATCAATTCCTTGTTGCAGAAGGGCGCGATTGCGCCCTCCGTGATCCACCCTCACGGTTTGGTGAGCACTGTCTTTCTCGTAGAAAAGAAAGGGGCGGTTCCCGCTTGGTGTAAAACCTAAAAGAGTTCAACTCGTGGATTGTTTACAGGCACTTCAAGATGGAAGGGATCCATCTGCTGCGCGACCTTCTCCAGGAAGGGGACTGGATGGTCCGTTTGGACCTGAAAGACGCGTATCTCTCCATTCCCATTTTTCCCCCCCACAGGAGGTTCCTGCAGTTTGTCTGGGGAAAGGTATGCTACGAGTACAAGGTCCTCCCGTTCGGTCTGTCGTCGGCACCGTGGTGCTTTACGAAGCTCCTCAGACCAGTGGTGGAATCTCTCAGGGCCCGAGGAGTCCGCCTCATAATATACCTGGACGACATATTTGTTTTGGCGTCCTCCCCTCAGACGGTCCAAACACACATCAATTGGGCGATAAACCTATTGCAAGGCTTAGGGTTCATTGTCAACCCACAGAAATCAGTGTTAACTCCCTCTCAGTCCATCGAATTTCTGGGGTTTACGATCAATTCAGTAACGTGTCAACTCTTGCTGCCGATGCCAAAGGTCAGGGCAATCAAGAAAGAGTTGCGGTCCACCCTGCGCAAGCAGACGACGTCCTTGAGATCATTCGCCCGCATAGTGGGGCTCCTGGCTTCTTCCATCCAAGCGATCTTCCCGGGCCCCCTTCATTAGCGGGCCCTTCAGAGGCTCAAGATCCGCCATCTCTGGAAAGGTCTCAGTTACTCAGAACAGATACCTCTCTCAGAGGAGGCGAGGCTAGAGATGGATTGGTGGTTAAACCACATGGAGGCCTGGAACGGCCGGGCGCTATTCGGATCGACCCCGGACGTGGTAATCGAATCGGATGCCAGCCGGTGGGGTTGGGGAGCCCGGTGCGGCACGTTGTCCACGGGTGGTCGCTGGTCGCCGGAAGAACTTCAATTGCATATCAACTGCCTGGAACTGTTGGCTGGTTCTTTTGCGATCGGATGTCTTTCGCCTCAGAAAGCAGATTGTTGTATCCTCCTCCGGATGGACAATATCTCGGCGGTACGTTACGTCAACAAGCTGGGCGGTACCAAGTTGCGAATGTTGGCGGAGATCGCCAAGGACTTCTGGCACTTCTGTCTATAGAACAGAATTTCGGTTGTTGCGGAATACCTGCCCGGTTCCAGCAACCAAGTGGCCGATTGGAATTCCCGCCATCTGCAGGACTCCAGCGACTGGATGCTATTGCCCACTGTGTTTCGGCGCCTGACCCATCTTTGGGGCCCTTGCCAGATAGACCTTTTTGCGTCCCGACTGAACAGACAGGTTCCCCAGTTTTTCAGTTGGAGGCCGGATCCGGAGGCGTTAGCCACGTATGCATTCCTGCAGGAATGGCCGAGGACCCTCTGCTACGCATTTCCCCCGTTTCTCATGATCCCACGGGTTCTAGCGCGAGCAAGAGCCTTTCAGGCGGAACTCATTTTGATCACTCCTTTATGGAGGGCTCAAGCTTGGTTTCCGGTGTTGCTAGACATGAGTTGCGCGATCCCGATTCTTCTTCCCCAGTTGCAGAACCTATTGCTGGACCCTCTTCAGAATCCTCACCCTTTGGTGGCGTCGGGCCAGCTTCCTCTCGTTGCTTGGCGGGTTTCAGGGACAGGTGGAGTGTCCCGGGCCTTTCACGGGAAGCTAGTAACTTCATCAAATAAGCTTGGTCGGCCAATACCCACAAGCGATACTCCTCATCTTGGAAAAGATGGTGTGATTGGTGCGCTCAACGGGACGTGGATCCCGCTAAGGCACATGTGTCTTTAGTGGTCAACTTTTTGGCCTCTATGGCGTCCTCCGGGTTAGCGTACAGGACGGTCAACAACTTTCGGTCCGCCATATCGGCGGGACATTTACCTGTAGAAGGTAAGCCCATTGGGGAACATCCTTTAGTATGTAAATTGCTGAGGGGAGTCAGGATGGTAAAACCCCCTTGCCCAAAGTACTCTCACCTGTGGGATGTTTCTCTTGTCCTCAGATTCCTGGAATCCTGGCCATCCAATAAGTTCTTGTCTCGTAAACAACTCTCGGCCAAGCTAACTATGCTCTTATGTCTCGTTTCTTGCAAACGGGTTTCTGACGTCCGAGCGCTTGATTCAGCGGGGCGTAGATTTACCCCGGAGGGGGTGTCCTTCACTTTGTCCAGGAGAACGAAGTGTAACACTACTTCAGTCACGTACCCGGCCTTTCCTAATAATCCTAAACTGTGTGTGGTGCAATGTATTAAGGATTACGAGGTGAGTACTGAGGAATTTCGTGCTAATATGCAGGGGCAATTACTTATTGCTTTGCAGAAGCCTTTTCGCCCAGTGACTCCAGCTACCTTATCGCGGTGGATGCGCTGGCTCATGGGCGAAGCAGGGATTGATATCTCCAAGTTTGGGGCCCACTCTGCGCGCAGAGCCAAGGCCTCCAAAGCATTTGTAACGGGTGTCAGCCTGGCAGATATCATGAGTGCGGCTGACTGGTCTAATGAGCATACTTTTAAAACGTTTTACTATAAGCCTATTGTCAATGTTGCTTCAATGGTGGTGGCTCAGCTTTGAACAAGCATAATCGGAGCCTCCGGTCCTGACATAGAATTAAAAATTTGCGAACATTCGTGACAAGAATTTTCAATTCTATTAAGGACAACGGAGGCGAGGATTATCCCACCCAGAGATACACATTGTTTGGTGTAATGCTATAGATTGCATATTCGCATTCGAGATTATGATGCTTTATTTATTTGATCATGCTATATATTTGCATTGCTCTGTGTATTTTTTCCCACCCTAATTTCTCGTCACTGTGAGGTAGATAAGCTATTAGTGATTTACGTGAGCTGGGGGAGGTCTGGAGATGTTTGTGACCAGGGGCCAGTCCCTGCTCAGCCAGGGACTAACCAGTGAACACAAAAGTGGCCCCCTGCTGCCTCATTTCATTCTTAGCATCAACATGGGCAGCAAATTTCTCTCCACTCAGGGCGATATCTTAAAAAAGGAAAGCTCTGCCTGGGGCAACTCCAGGCAGTGTGTAGCAATCCTACATGAACCTCACCACACCTTTTACATTTTATTTCAGTATTGATAGTAAACATGGCTATTCGTTCAGGGGTAATGTAGAAGCGATATAGATATTTAAATTGAATGAGTTTGTGGCGGTATATAAGAGGCGCACAATATGGTAAGAATGTACACCTTCCCTTGTTTTATGCTTCTTGATGCAAAAAAGCTGTCATCTGTAAATGCGTGCGTACAGTTGCTGTGAACCGCCCCTGGTCACAGTGTCATACAAAAGCCTTACCTCCGGGCACCAAACTGCGCACCCGTCTATCGCACTGCTAAGTGGGAAATCATCCCTCATGGTTAATCACTCACTGTAGAATTATCCTCTTTTCGTCATTCACTGCCAGTAATTATACATTTCCTTGTTCCAATTTCGGAAGCAGCGTAGTTCCAACATGCTCCTTTATTTCATTTTTTCACATGGCGCAATGGGGTGGCATTATTGGGTTTGTCAGTATTGTTTTGTGCAGTGAAATTCATCAGCGTATGAACAGCTGAGTTGTTTCTTTTATATTTTGCAGAGACCCCTGCCGAAGAGCCATTTACACTCGTAATGCATTGGGCAGAAGCAATGAGTCTACTCTGATATATGTTTCACCATCACCTTTATTTTAACGTGTCGCTGTGAAATGCCTCAGGTACTCAGGAGATATATGAAAAAATGAAATAAACGAGCATGTTGGAACTACGCTGTTTCCGTAGTGTTTCAATAAAACTTGGATGAAAATGGAACAAGGAAATGTATAATTACTGGCAGTAAATGATGAAAAGAGGATAATTCTACAGTGAGTGAATAACCATGAGGTATATAAGAGGAGCATCATGTACCAGTCCACAACAGTATGACCAGCATTTGTCAGATATCGGACTCCCTGGATCCTCCTCCAACTCCAATTTGCTGGTGTAGGACACGATAAGGCATTCGAGATAGCTTGGGCCAACAGGAAGGAGATATCTTTGCCCAGCTCCCCCCCCTCACTGTTTGTAGTGAGTGGTGAGCATGCTAAGGTCAAGAGGCAGGCTAGGTAAGTCCATGGACGCCTTCTACCAGCAGATCACAATCTGTGGTGAAACAATGCTGTCGTAGGAGATAGACCTGCCCATTCTTGAAACTCTTGAAGGCTGTTAATCTACCAATTAGGGAAGAGGTCTCCCAACTTGTCAATATTCGCTGCTATTAAGATAACTGCTGCCAATTTTTCAAGCACGAGTGGGAGCAGGAAACTGAAAAGTGTGTCTGGGCATGAAATTCTGCTCCGCTCGCAGACTTTGTAGAGATTTTCCCACTTCGCGTAGAGGTCGGAGTTCCCAAAAACTCCCTGGTGCAGAGTTTTTTCATCACTATGTTAAATTGCGATTGCGAGCAAGGAAAATCTTACTCCAGAACACCTATCAGCGAGATTTCTCAATGCGGACAGTCGCCTATGGTCACTACCGCTCACAGTGAGAAACCTTTTGTTCTCATTGAGGAAGCTGCCGCTCGAGTAGAATATCTACTCAAGCGGCAGAAAGAAGCAGTGCCCTCTTGCGATGTATGTGGTGCTGTTTGTGTTGATTTTACAGTGCGGGACAAACACCCGCCGGAGTCTTTTGGGCAATTCACAGAGTTCTGCTATGCTATGCAGAACTCCACAAACTACTCTCAGGCCTCATAAAAAGGACTGTTAAAAGCAGAGAATATGGTACGGGACATTTCTTTATTTTAGACAATAGCCACTAAGCTCGACTTGTCATGCTAACCACAACATCAACATGGGAGGGGCGTAGCCAAACTACCTGCAAGATGGCCTTGGATTTCTGAAGCGCTTCAGGACCTCAGATACCATTTGCAGCAAAAGTTGGCAGTTCCTAACCAGCTGGCGTGTTCAGAGGTGGTAATTCAATGCGTCAGTGGGGGCTTAAGGTATTTTGCATTTGGGTGCATTTCGAGCGATTTTAACTGGTTTTAGTCTCCTGTGTTGCTTCTTCTCACGCTCAGCAGTTGCGGCCACCATTTTTTAGGTAAAAAGCATGTGGGCACTTTCACTGTCCCCGCTCTGCTCAGCCTGCTTATTGCTTCCCACCAGTTTGGAAACATTGGGGCAGATTTATGAGCCCCTTGCGCCACTTTTGCGTCACTTTTATCATGGGAAAAGTGACGCAAAAGTGGCGCAAGGGGCTCATAAATCTGCCCCATTATTTTTGCTGCCTATATTAATTTTCTTGGACATTGCTGCCCATGTAGTCCACTTTCTCAGGCTTAAGTTTTCATGTTGCCTGCTTCTGAGGTGAATTGGTCCAAACGCTGCCTTAATATGTCACCTTGATCAATTATTAACCATTAAGCATCTAATTAATAAGGAACTTTGCTGAATTTCCTCTAGACTTACCTTGTTTGGATGCACTCAATTTTGGATGCATTTTGGACTTTTTGCTGAGCAGCTTTGAAATTATTCTGGCACTTTGAATTAATTAATATCTGCTTTTTTCAGTAGAGTCATTCACTTTGTGACGGGGAGTTTTTTGTGTGTGTGGGTTTTTTCTTTCCATGAGTGCTTAAGTCTTCTACCAGGTTGTGCTCTCTTCCTTGCACCTCATAGATTTTGTTCTATTACATACATATTGAGTCATCTTCAGCTCATAAGATTTCGACCTTATCCGGAAATATGCCCTCTACCCGCAAATACATCACCACTGCCTCAAACAGACATAAGAAAGATCCTGGATCTTAAACAAAGTCTCCAATACTGCTTATTTTGTAAGATCTCATAGAAGGAATAAAGCTCTTGAAGCCTTTTGTTATGGAAACTAACGCTACTCTACAACTGATAGAGGAAAAAAGGACTAATATTGAATTCAGGGTGTCTGAGGTTGAACAAGGTTTTAGCAATATACAGGATGCAGCAGACAAGATTGAGGGCATATCCGAGGAGATTGCACTTCAAAGCAACAAACTGTAGATTTAGAAAATGGCAATTGTTGTAACAGTCATAGAATTTATGGAATTTCTGTGGGGGCAGAGGGTTCTGACATACTTGTATTCTTAAACTACATATTCCGAAAATAGTGGGGGTTACCAAGAATATCAATCTTAATCTGCAATGCAACGTGCCCCCAGAGTTGGTCCTAAGTCTTTGGAAGCTTCATCATTGGGTCGTCCAAGATAGATAATAGTACTTTCTCTGGAATATACCGAGCTTCTCTTGGTTTTATCAGCGGTGAAATAGTTAAAGCACATGCCTTGGTCTTGCCAGAGAGTGTTTTTCTCCTAGTATGTGGCTCTTGCTACTGCTGCCCGCCAAAAAAAATTCCTATCCCTATGTCCAGTGTTACACTCTATGAAGGCAACGTATAGTCTTGTGCATCCTCGCTTCTTCAAAGAAACTCATAAGGATAGAACTTTCTCATTTGAGTCCCCAGACAACCTAAGAAAATGTATTTTTCAAGGCTAGAATGAAGAAATGGAACTTGAAAAGACATGGAATGCTCCTAGCATTGCACAGTTTTTGCTATGTTTCTTTCCTATTTAAATCATTCCCTGTTTGAATGAAGGTATTCTATTTGTATTTATTCTATGATGTGTTCCTCAACTATTAATAGCATTTTTCCATTTTACAGGTGTCTCTTGTCTAACCTGGGCCACATTTGTGGATGTTTTCTCTTTTCAATATGTTCCCCATCCCAGACTTATTAAATATACCCTGTCTACATGTGTTGGTATGTGCCCTTCATCAGTTATTTATGTATTCTTGTTTATTTTGGTATCTTACCTTGTTTTTTTTTGTCTCCATTCTGCTGTCTTACCATATAAGTTGATATTGATTGTCACCATGGCTTCCAAAGTTCACTTCTGGCTGCTTCACATCTGCTGTCCATCTTTTTTCTCTGCTCTTCCCTGTTACTGTTATTATACAGTATATGTCCCATTTCTAATATAAGTGAAGCTATTTGGCTTGTTGCCATGTTTTCTTTCTCTAACAGCAGTTTTTTTCCCTTTTCTTATCTTTCTTCTTTTCCGTCTTTTCTTTTTTCTTTCGTTTATATGTATTTTATCGAGCAAACATATGCTATCTGCTCTTTTTCATGGCTTACCTATATTTTCCATTGTATTTTTTCTTGAGTTAAAGATGTATCTAATATATAAGATTTTCCCCCCTTTCTATGGTTAACAATATGTGAATATTCTCCTGGAACGAGAAAGGTTTACGCAATCCTACTAAAAAGAGGAGGGTGCTTGCGTATTTATTTAGATTATACTATAAGGTTCTTATGTTACAAGAAACTCACCTCACAGACAAGGACATTATCCCATTGAAGAAGCAATGGGTTGTTCAGGTATTCTGTTCTCTCATAAAACAGACAAAATGGGGTGGTCACCCTATTTCATAAATCACTTGAAGTATCGATTGAAAAGGAAGAGAAGGATGAGGACGGAAGATGGCTTCTTTTTCACACTACTATTAATAATATTCCTGTTTTCCTCCTTAACATATATGGCCCAACTGGCATAGACATACAATTTTGGGAACAAATTTCTATCATTTTACACTCCTGTCCAAACACAAACCTTCTCATAGGAGGGGATTGTATTCAAATGATCGATCCCTTCATAGACAGAAAATCTCTTGCCAGATATATATCCCTCATAGAATGCAAAAAAGATTCAACAACGTTATTAAATCCAGGGGATTGACAGATGCATGGGGATTTTGAATCCAGAGAATTTAGAATTTCCCTTTTATTACCGACACATAATTCCAAATCTAGAATTGATTATATCTTTATTACACCTCAATTTCTTCCCACATTAGTTCATGCTGAAAATGTATATATAATAATTTCTGAGCATGCCCCTGCATTTTTTTATGTAGAGGTATCACTTTAGTCCTCTAAATCAAAAACTTGGTGTTTTAATAATTATTTACTAAAGGATCAAACCTTTGTGAAACATTTTGAATTTTTAAAAAAAGAATATTTTGACTCCAACATTACTTTGGAATCACTTTTGCATATCATGTGGGATGCCTTTAAAGCAACAGCCAAAGGTTATAATATTGATTACGCCACAGCTAAAAAGAACATTTTTTCTAAAGAATCTACATGTTTACTCTCCTCTATTAAACAGTTTGAACATCAATATTATAAATCTAACAATGAAACCATGCTTAAGCATCTTGCTCAAGCAAAACTGTCTTTTAACAAAAAGTTTACTAAGGAGGCTTCCGGTGTACTACTAAAGATTAACTCTAAGTTTTATGGAGGGCACAATAGAGCAGGAGAGTTACTGACAAATTACCTTAAAGTAAAATCTCAAAATTCCAAAATTGTAAATACTATAGATTAGAAAGGAGTTAATCATCTTGAAGATGAGGATATTTTACCATGTTTCACTCATTTTTATCAGATATTGTATACATCGGAATCTTCTCTTTCAGACGCAACCCTAGATTATTTTTTTAACTTTCTTCCCCCTCAATCTTTCCAGCTTCACCATTACTCTTCGCTTGACAAGGATATATCGACTGAAGATATAAAATCTGCTTTAGCCAAATTATCCAAAGACAAAGCACCCAGACTGGATGGGTTTACCACCGAATTTTGCTTGCAATTCTCTCATATTCTACTTCTCTATATCAATATTATTTTCTTAATTCCGAAGTTTTCTGTACGTTCTTGGAAGCAATGCTTTGCTTGATTCCCAAGAAAGACAAAGACCTCTCCTCCTGTGCCAACTATCATTCTATTTCCCTCATTAAATTGATTTGCAAGACTTTTGCAAAAATATTAGCTCTTTGGCTTAATCAATTCATCCCGGTCTCGATTGGAATGGAGCAAACAGAGTTTGATAAGGGTAGACATATGGCTGATGATTCAAGAGCTTTTTAAAATACCACACACCTTTCCTCTAAATGTTCTACCTATATGGCTGCCATAACTCTAGATACAGAAAAAGCTTTTGATCATGGACACTTGCACTATATGATGCGAGCTCATGAATGGTACAGATTTGGTCCCAAGATTTTGAAGTATATTAGCCTGCTTTACGCTTCTCCAAACACCACTGTTTTTGTAAATGGCACTCAATCCCCCAATTTCCCTTTCCAACGTGGAACCAGACAAGGTTGCCCGTTATCCTCATGACTTTTTATTTAATTTCTGGAACACCTTTAGCATATTTTGTGCCATTCACCTTCTTTTCATGGTTTCATTTGCAAAAATACAGAAATCAAATTTACAGCCAATGATGATGACATCGTCTTATACATCTCAAACCCACAAACTTCCATACCTGCTTTTACAGGTCTCCTTCATACCCACTCCAGTATATCAAGCTACAAAATAAAAATTTCAAAGTCCAAAGTCCTTCCTTTAAATAAATTCTGTTTGAAAGAGATGTTTGCAGAAAACGGTTTTAAATATTAAATGTCTAGGGATCAAATACTCTTCATCAATTATGAAAACCTTCCAGATTAATTTAGATGAACTATTTCGAAACATTCTTCAAGTGTCAGAGAAATGGTCACCTCTGCATCTATGCTGTTGGGACAGACTAGACACAATAAAGATCATGATGCTCCCTGTCATTTTTTATCTATCCATGCTACCTGTTAAAATGCTTTTGAAATTGTTCAAGTCTCTTAATAGTTCCCCTGGCATTTTTTTATGTAATGGCAGGAAAGCACGTATTTCACTATCACTTTTCTGCAAACCTAAAGATAATGGTGAAGTCAATTTTCCAAACTGTCGCTAGTATCATTCCTCCTTTTTAAATAAACGAGTTTTACTTCACATTTACTCAGCTCCTGAGACACCTTAACGGTCTGGCGTTAGCTGGAGAATTCTTTCATTTTCCCTTTCCCTTTTTTGTCTCTGGTTCATTTCCCCCACCCTCCACGCTCTTTAGTATCATCTACCATTACAAATTCTTTATTCACCTTATTTCCTTTCCTTACCAGATCTCTCGCTCCTTCACATGTTTTTCTAGAATCCTCGATATGGCATAATAGATTTATTAAAATTTTTAGTCACACTTGGAAGGATTGGGTTGAAAAAAGAATAATTCAGGTCAAACATTTATTTCAAGGGACACATTTCCTTTCTTCATCTGATGCCCAGGCCAAATTTGGCCTCTCTACCGCCTTCCCCCTCAAATGCAAATCACGAAAAATTCTATCATGCAACATTACTCTTTTCTTTCACATGCTCCCCCTTCTAACCCTTATCCTTTTGCAATCCAATCAACCTTTTTCACACACTTTAAAGCCTCTTATATATATATAAACAACATCAGTACTCTACACCTAACCATCCCAAATACAAAATAGAACTCTTATGGGAGGCAAAACTACATCACCCTTTTTCTATACAAACCTGAAATTCCATTTGGTCAAAAATTCACCATACTTCGTGCAATGCAAGTACTACACAGGTGCTATATTATTTTTATCATAGACTGTTTTTAACCCCTTTATATATTTGTAAGTATAACTCAACTTTGTCAAACTCAGTTATATGGTCTATTACCTTTCCTTTTGAAATTATATCTATTTTGGGGGGTAGTTCCTCACCTATATGGACTTGTGCTCTTAAACTGGTTACATTTGTGGACTTGCTCTTTGCTTTTTTTTTCAAATCTTTACATCCTATTGGAAAGACGTCGTCAATGTTACTTTTTCTGGATGGTGGAACTTATTATGTCATCACCATAGACTTGACGGAGCTTCTGCCACTTCCACATATCAACTCCTTCATAAGGATATCTTTTCTACACCTCTTACCACTTACTTATCTACTTCTCCTGCTCGAATCCTGGACACTAATTCTATATTTTAACCACAATGAACTTTTCTTGTATTGTTTACTACATTATTAATATACTAATCACTGCTATTCTTATATGTAATGCTTTAGATTATTTATAATAATTGTTCTCGGTACATTTGAATATTTGTATTATTGCATTTCTTGTCTTCTTCATTATTCTTTTTCTCGCTCTCTGTTTTGTCTCTTTCCCCCTTTCCTTTACCATAAAACTATAAAATGCAGCTTAAAATATGATACCTTTTTATTAAGCTTTTCTCCATCGGTGTGTAGTCATTAAAATGCAACATTTTACTCTATTCAATGATTCAACTGCTCTGCATTTTTATGTTTTATAATACTTTTTGTCTGATATTAGTCATGTACTGTTAGGATGTACCTTTTAGATGTTATCATTACAATAAAGCTTTCTTAAACTCACAACAGCAACATCATCCCAATGTACAGGGGGGTGCTGACAAATCATGGCCAGAGGTGGCCTGGGGTGTGCGTTCGGTTCGAGTGTGAATTGACATGTCAATAACAGGAAGCAAATATTAAAACATAGTGCACTTGTGTCACTAGGTTGTGGGTCTGGAGGTGTCACGCGCAGGATCCCACTAACCTGAATCAGTTTTGCTTCCACTGGAATATGATAATTTCCCCACACTCCCCAAAAACAGCTCCCCAATGAGACATGAACAAATCTCAATCAAGTTCACTGCCCAGGGGGAGATAAGGGGAAGAGTAATAACCATCGCCCAATCCACTCTTCCCCCCGTAGGTAAAGCAGGTCACTCCAGGAGACATTGCAGGATCTGAGGCAAACTGAAAGGGAATCGGAATTAAATCAGGGCCTTATAACTCAGACTAGCAGGGACAATTAGAACCGTTATAGTGCATGTTATGTATAAACAGTGATCCCTCTTACCAGTTATGTATCTTCCTGGGCGTAGTAGAAATTTCGTAGAGTTGACAGCACTCTAGATCAAGGGGCTGGTAAAAAATTATTTAACAACACAAAGGCATTGTTCAAGTTCAATGAGACGTAGTATTGGAGTAGACCTTCTATAGATGTACAAAAAGAAAATAAGCTACTTGTCAGCAGGAATGAGCAGCCTTGAGGATACTAAGGAATCAGGAGGTTTAGGGGGAAGCCAACACTCCAATAAGCACTAATAAAAAAGGAATCAGGAGCGTGTGCATAGAGGAGAGACATGGTTGGGGCTCCGGGGTAGTGAGGACTGACTGCAGTCAGAATGGGAGGCAGACAACCGAAGGACTGAATGAGATCTGCCAAAAATAAACACCCACGGCTGGGACAAGAGCTCGCGTTAATGGAATTCTGTGTTGACTAGCGTTCGATGTCATGAAACAATGTAGCAACAGTCCGTGGCTTCAAACACATAGCAACAGTCCGCGGTTTGAAACAAAGTAGCCACAGTCCGCGTTATTCGGCAATAAAACAAAGTATCCAGTTTTCTCGCGTCCAGTGTGTTGAAACAATGTGGCAATCATTACACGTCTGGCGTCAGGAACACTAGGTAGCAAGAGTCTCGCGTCCGGAGAAAAACATTGTTGAAATAGTCTTGTGTCCAGCGGGAATCAAACAGGCAAAGCAAGGATCTGAAAAAGGGGCGTGATTATGGTCATGTTAATACTTGCTATATATTTTTTAAGGTATCCCATCCATGTTTGCCCCTTTAGATCTCAGATAAATACCTCATTACCTCTAGCTAGATACCCACAGACTTAAAGTAAGCAGACAGCGCTGCTGTTTTGAAGTAAACACTGAGCCAGTAGACAAGGAAAATGCCCAAAGCGTTTTTAACCTTCAATTACCTGTAAAGATGAAATCCTCCCAAGCTTTTATTGATATCCAAGGTTTTTAAACTCTCAAAGAAATGAGATAGATGCCAACAAATTCAATGCAATTGAAAGCCTTTCAGGTTATCATGAACTTAGTGACATGACACTTCTATACAATGAGAATTCTAAGAAAATAATTTATCTTAGCTGGAGATTGATCAGGGTGAAGAATAGAGCCAGTTGTAATGGCCTTTTCTGTAGTTCTGAGACAGGACTCTGAAGTTGATTGGAGATAGGTTTTAGGGTCTCGTCCTTTTGGCCTTTTGGCCATCTCAATGGTCATCAGTACTGTGGCACCCACACCCATCTCATGAGACAAAGGATGCACCACCCTTTTTAGGATCTAGTACAATAGAGGTGCACATCTCTAGGTACAACCATCAAATTGAGGGGGCCATTCTGATGGCAGTGGGACCACATCCAATGGCTCATCAGATGCGGTCCGACAGCCATCTGCTGTGGTCCAACTGACGCATTACAAGGTGTGCAGTCAGAGGCAGCAGGCAGAGGGACAGTCCAATGCTTTCTGAGCCAGTCTGACTGTCAGAGGCTTGGTGATCCCTATAATAGGGGCAGTGCCTTCTCAGACACCACTATAGGGATTACAATGTCCCTTTCCACCTGCCCTTTCATGGTGGTTCGCCTGCCATGAAAAGACAGTTAAAAAAGTGACTTTGGAGGCCCCCAGCAGGCCCTTTATTCCTCCATGCCTTTGCGCTATGGGGCCTGTGCCCCCCTAAACATCCCAGCACTGTGTGGCAGGCACTGCATGGTGCAAGCCACACGGTGCAGGGATATTCTCAAAGTATATATTTTCTATTGCGGCTTCTGCTGCAGCCCACAGCACAAGCCACAATAGAAAATATACACTTTGCAACCGTCGTGAAGGCGATAACATTGTAATAAGGACAGGAGGATGACTGACTCTTTGTCATATGACAGTATTTTGTTTTTTGTATATTCGTTTTCAGAACAATTCTTTATAATAGTATAGTACAGTACATCAGGCTACTGTATACCATCAGTTTCTCTCAGAGCTTTAAACACAAAAATGCTGATGTCAAGATTAATATTCAATGTAAAATCTGTACTAGGGTGATACAATGATATGTAAAGAAAATCCACTGCCTCATTCCAGTCCTACCTTGAAAAAAAAGAACACATAAACAATATCACAACCATTCAGATAAGTAAACACCCTTCCACCCCTTCAACCCCCATCACCTGGATCCAAAAATGTAAAAACAAGCCCATATTAGGAGGTTCAGTCTACAGCCTTGTTCTAGGTCATTCGTGTTGCTTACCTGTTTTTATCTGACAAGGAATAAACTCTACTGAAAGATTACAGAACCAGGACCTGCTCCCTACTGTCAAGCTTTGGCTAAAATCACTGCACCATGCCTGTTGCAATCCTCAAACAAAGATCCACTATTGAGAGAGAGAGCTGGAAAGGGCAAATGTCACTTTCCAAACCTGCCTCTCTCATGTTGATCGGTGCTCGGGCGGGTGGGAGGAGAGAGAGTTATAGCCCATGGTACTGATCAAAATTGAAATCAGACCACACAACTAGGATGCTTTGCTTTCTCTTTTGTTTTGGCTGTAACATAAGTGTTTTGTGCCCACAGCTCATCACTGCAAATCAAAATTAAATTAAATTCAGACTTGGGACACAAGAGAGCTTCCTCATGTCTCAACTTTGATTCCAGAAAATTAGTGTTTTCATCAAAAACATGTTCTTTTCCAATACGGTGGATTACTCATTGACATCCATCACACCGTGAAAGTAGTGCAATGGATGGCAAAAGGCTATCCATCACACTAAAGCAGTTTAACATCTCATTGATTGGTGAATATCTCTCTTCATGTTCTCCTGCACCAGAGTCTCCGTACAGAATGGCACCATGTGGATCGCAGGGACTAGTTGCTGTAAAAGTCAATATGATTACATATGTGGTACCCATATTCCCCCAGTAGAAATGGCAGTATAGAATGTTGGTGCTATTTTTCTGGGCTTAGCTTCCACCATGCAAATGATTTAATTTGCTCCTTGCTTAGCTACCTAGGCCTGTCATTTTATTTGGATCCTGCTCCACACTGACAACTGCAGCTTGAACCATGACAAGAAATCGGGTGTTGTTTCTATTAACAGGTCACAGTATCTCGGGCCATGTTCTCCATCCACTATTAACTTTTATACCTATTTTTGCAAATGGATTTACATTCATCAGAAAGGTATTCTTCCCAAGAAGGCCTTTGCCCTATATTTAGTCAAAAACATTGCCTCCCACTTCAATCAATTACCCTGTAGGCAGAATACTGTGAGAAGAAAGACTTTAAAGACATAAGCACCAGGATGAAGGCCTTATGGTTCGACAATGGTATTAGAATATCTAGAATATGGATGTCCATTTACAAGGTATCTACACCTGCAATTGGGCAGTTATGACTTAATGGATCAAAGTACGATATAAGTGTGAATACAAAAGAAACTGTCGGAAATTGGGTTTTTGGTTGAGAGGGGTAAAAATCCTTCTCATGCAACAACCACAATCCTAAATTGATCTGTGTTTAACCCTCTGGTAGCTCGGCACAAAAAAAGCTTAGAGGTACTCTGTTAGTATTTATGTAGCAAACAAACAGTAATAAAGTGAAAACACAAGAGATATCCCACAGCAGTTTCGAAAACTAAAGTGTCATTTAATACATAAAATGAGCCAAAGCAACAACTATCCAATCAGTAGAATTGAATATATTCAATTTCAAATGTTTAAGTAAAAATAGCTCCAGAAAGCAGAAACCGCTAAGTGTGGTATGTGTTCATACTAGACCCGGACAAAGTCACAAGTTCAGGCCAACCGCAATGGAGTACTTGCCTTTACAGGGACAAGGTTAGTCCTGCTGAAAAAGTTACCTTCTCAAAGTCTGGCGCACGTATTTCAAAACCTCAGGATTTCACAGGAGGAGCTCAACTGATGGCAGCCAAGGGTCCAAGACCTAAGGAGGCACCTCTTGGGGACCATGAACTCACTCCAGTAAGGCTAGCATGGCTCTGGCAGGTGCAGTTGCAGGTCCAGGCAATGCCAGTTGCTGCAGGTGAGCTTGTTATACTGTTCTTACAAATTTAGTTGGACTGCGTATTCAATCAACAAATCTTCATAATATAGGGACTGTGTTTTCTTATATCATCAGTAGATGTTTGTTAGGGTAGCTCACAGAACAACATCGAAACTCCTAAACCTCTAGAGTTACAAAACGCACTCGGTAACCTTAAACGTGACCACTCTTATTCTCAAGGAATTCGTGGAACCAGATCTTACCATTTTGTTTGCCACTTTTGCATGCTCAAAGTTTCACAAAGAAATTAGAGAGATGAGACACATCATTGCTATAAGCATTATTAGAATGGTGAAAAACACAAGCAATGCAACCATTATAATTGTTCCTAATGTTACTTCTATCTGTCACTAATACCCCTACACCAGCGAGAGCATGGTGAGGGTACCCTTCTGCCAGACCCTGTTGGAATGATCTAACCCCATATCTTGGTGTAATGTCTCAGGAAGCTGGCATCAGTGCATTAACGAATGCACTTCATCTGCCTGCGCAGCTATCTTCCTTCTTAGGATGAATGCCAGGGCATGCGGAGCTGCATCTCAGTCACAGTCCTCAGCATCTTCTATGGTAACTCTGGTGTGAAGTGCCTTGCACTGAATTCTAAACGGACACTGTTTAAATAATAAACTACCTGCCTCATCTCATTCTGCCTGAGACTCAGAAAAACATCTTTTACTTATTCTGGGCAAAAAGAGTTGTCTCCTACAAGCATTATATAAATCAAGGACATTGCTTTCTATTATGTGTGTCTCTGGAACTATTAGTGCAGACTACAGAACAACAATGTCTACCAAAAATAAATGTTTGCATGATAGTTTCTTGTGTTTGTGAAAAACATGTTCAAACCACCATCTTGAAAAGATGCTAAGTTAGAATGGGAAATCTAAAATGGAAACTCAATGTTATTCCTACAACAAGCTGGGCAGTTGCAAAGAGGTCTCTGGAGCTTTTTTCAATTATTTTGTTTTTCTGGAAAAAAAACCTCCCAATGTGTTAGTCTTTTTTCGGAAAAGCAAAAAAAGAATGACCTCTCTACCATGGGAGTTTTCTCCCAGGGTGTAGAGATCATTATTTTTTCCTGTACTTCACTGCCAGTTTTTTCCTAAATAGATCAGCGGGTGTAATGTACTTCCTCCAAAGGCCCATACTTCTTGAGACTGTCGGAGGAAGTATTCTGTTCACAAAACCAACAGAGGCTTCATCAACAGAACACTTAAGTCTTTCCCATCTCTAAAAGAGTTGGATGGTCCAAAGGTTTGGGGAAAAGTGTACTCTTTCACATTTATAACAAAGTACCTTGACTGCCAAACTCTGAAATTGGGTCTTGAGTGAACTCCTTTCTACGTTTAAATTCTGCTCAACAGTCAAGAATGATGCACACAAATGGCAACAATAGGGACACTGCAAGCATAGAAATGTTACATGCATGAGAACTTCGAACCAAACAGCCAGGTCCCTCTCTTAAGATCTACCTGGCCTGAAAGTCGAGCTGTATCCGAGGGGGCAATGGTGCAGAACATTGGAGATTCTGTAGACTGGAGGAAGACTGACCTTTTATCAGGCTGAGCATCCTACCACCATTACGTCCTACTTACCATCCACCATAATTCCAACTTACCCTGAAACCTTTCCATTTTAGCTGGGCCATGGGGATCAGAGGACTAATACATCCACTCTGTTTGACTTCAAGACCCCAGGTTAGAATCCTGGTGGATACACTTAGCCTTTCATCTTTTTGAGGTTGTCAAATGAGTTTAATTGAGTTGGATTACAATGAACATCTGGTATTTTGATGCCAGGATACCGTTCAGAGTTCATGTGTGCTTTACAAATACACCTGAAGTTGGGATGGGAATCTCCCCTTCATGGTGTACAGTCATATCCTTGACAGTTTGTCCAACTAAGAGGATGTGCAATCTAGTTTTTTTGCTTTTGACCCCAGCCTCACGCTCATCTAATATGTGCGGAAAAGGGCCTTAGTCTTTTGACAAGAGTCTGGACCTTTACCTATCCTGGACCTGCAAGGGAGCACCAAGTGTGCTCTCCATTGTAGTAGAGGTCTGCTGTCCCCGTCACAGATTCATTAATGCACACAGTGGTGACAGCATACTGTGGTTTTGCAAATCCTACTGTGATCAGCTCTTTTCTGTGAATCCTGAGAGTGAAGGCTTACTTGCCCATTCATATAACATCCTGCTACAGGTGGTTTGCAATTCTTGCTCTAAAATCCAGGGTGCATGCTTGTATGTAAATTATATGTGTATACTTGAGTTTATGAGTGAACGTGAGTGACACACTCCTGCTGGTTCCTGTTTGAAAACCTCTTACCTGTTCATGTGCACAGACAGAGGGAATGTATTGCCAGCATTCCTGAGACTGCAGGGAGGGAACCAAGAGACTGTAGTGGGGAAAGTGGAGGCAGGTTTCCTATTGATTTTTGGATTCAAGGTGCTGCTGATTAGTCTCTTTTAAACTGCCATTTTGTAGATGGTAGGGTGTGGGCTAATGGCTAAAGCGGTCAACATCAGAATTGGGGAACCAGTTTGAGTCTTGGCAGGGACACTCAACATCTTGTGATTCTGAGCAATCACTTAATCTCCTCATGCCTAACATAAATTAATGTGTCCGTCTGTAAATGCAACTGGTTTGATATAAAGTGTTCTGATACCTTGGGGTCGAGTTCGCACTACATAAAACTCCCTAAGAAAAAAAAAGGGTGAGACTGCAGTTCCTGTTTTAGAGTGTGAAGGGTTCTTTAAAAGGAGGTCACCCTTTTGTCTCTCTTCCTGATCACTGTCAGGTTTGGCTGTTGATAGTCAGTTGCACAATGCCCTCACCTCCTTGTGCCTCTGCTGTGGGTGCTCCAGCCTGGATGACCCTGCTCTCAGGGGAATCTCTCTAGACAAAGGCTAAGTCAGGAAACACATGAAAGCAGAATGGAGTCAAACTGGTATGAAAGTGCAGACAGAGCATACACATCCCCTATCTGTTCTAGCTGTATAAAAGTGGGAGCTGTTGACCCAGATTTTGGTCCAACTGCAAGGTCTTTTTGACCGCAGGACTACTGTGCAATCAGAACTTATGTCTGCTTCCAGCATCCCAGAGTTGAGGAGACATAGCCTCGAGCCTGATCTGGTGGTAGAGTTGATTTATTGTCCTGTATTGCCTGAAGGAGAGCTCCGCCTGGAAAAGGGGAAAGGAGGAGCTCACTACTGGTGAGGAAAACACAATTGGCGCCAATGCTGTGGGTCCACCCAACAAAAACTTGCATCTCAGCAGTTTGTGCTGCAGAAGAAACATTTGCTCCAAGTGTGCCCAAATGGACTGATATTGTGGAAATCCCTGGTACTTGCTAGTGCGTGCCTTGTGGACTACACCGCCAAAAGTAAAGCTGATACTTTTAGGAATTTGTCAACGTGTGATGTTTAACTGAGTGCCTGTCTGTGGTGCTGACCCAGAGTTGCACCTGATAGGATCCAGCTGCTGCTGTTCCCTAGTGCCTCAAAGAAACCCGGCTTTCTGATCCTAGACCTGTCCCTGAAAGAGGGATCTACACCTTGACCCATGGAAGCCTGAGCACCTAAACTAAAGTCTTTAGTTACCCAGTCTGGAAGAGGGAGGCTTGATTGCAACCCATGGCCACCCATTGGCCATCAATGCTGTTTGTCCAGAAGAAGGCCACCACCAGCCACTTGCTCTATCTATTGTGTGGCATGAGTCTGCCCGCTGGGAGTGAAGCAGCTTCCTGGCCCAACCGTGGCTTATGCACCTCCTCCTCCGTCAAGGGATGAACATAGACTGAAGTGTGGGAGTTTGACGCAAGGCCTATCCCAGAACCAACTGCGCAAGAGTGCTTGCTATTACAATATAAGACTGTCAACTTAAAATGGGGGGGGGAGCACTACACCTGCACTGAGAACCACACCAGAGCAACCCTATAGCAAGCTTGATGAAAGGGGGCAGAGAATGGGAACATCTTCGCCTGAAAGTAGAAGCATAGGACCGAATGATTTGTGAATATGATACTTTTTGTAATACTGTGTAGTACTGAGTACTGTGAGTAAAAAGCACAGGGATGGACAATCACATTACTGCGTTGTTGGGTTTCTGTTGAGTGCTGAGCTTTTACTCCCACACTAACCTCCCTACGAAGCCAGTGACTGCTCGTCATTGCAACTACTGAGAGTCATGTTCTAAAAAGGTTGTCATGACTCTGTTTGCAGAGCTATCGTGGGACAGGTACTAGGAAATCAGAAGTAAATGATACCAGGCCCCATGGCTGTGCCACAGTAACCCCTTTTTGCTCAGCAGCCCCCAGAATGAGTACCATATTAGCAATGTGTAAGGTACATGATGCCATTCTCTTCTTCAACTAATTGCCTGCTGAGCAGACCAAGAAGGAGGCAGAGCTGACACCTACAATGCAACCTTCTACCCAAGCCTACTGATCACACCACCATACCTTTACATTCTTAGGTTTTCAACCATAGATCCAAAACTGGCTAACCCTCTCACCACTCTCCTCCAAATTTGAAAACACAGTGCCATACCCTCAAAACAAGAACATGCCACACCACCCACTCTACAGACCTCTGGCCCTAAACAGCTTTTGGAAGTCTGTTTCCAGAAACAGTGTCTGCTTTCTGTATGAATTAGAACCTGGAGCCCCAATTGTCACCACCGATCCTTGATCTACCTAACCTATTCAGCCCATCACCAACTCTATCATCCATGTCAGCATTGTGGATAGTGGATCTCACAATATAGTTTAGCATTAGCCATTGCCTCTCACAATTCTCATGTGCAGGCATACATGGGTACTCCCATCAACTGCTTCGAGAAGCCATAATCCGCATAGATCTATTAAACACATAATGTCCCTCCAGAGCTTGGCCTCACAAGTCACCAAAGGGTCCCACCCCAGCCTGTGTAACATACTCCTAACAGGTCTGCTATTGGTGCCTGACCTCTCTCAAGCTTTTCCCCCAATGATCTAGAACATGGCTCAGATGTCCTTCATCCTAATGAACCTGAGCTCCTGTCATTTAGAAGCTGTTGTACAAGATTAGGCCTGGGTGTGAAATTCTGCTCCGCTTGCAGAGTTTATGGTTTTCCCACTCTGCGCTCCTTGTAGAGTGCGGAGTTCCTAAAAACTCAGTGAAACATAGTGGTGTTTTTTCCTCGCTCGTGCTCTCCAACGTTAATTTGGCAAGCGCGAGAGAGAAAAATCCTACTCCAGACCACCCACAGGTGGGATTTCTCAACTCGAATGGTCGCTACTGCTCGCATGGAAAAACATTCCGTTTGCATTGAGGAAGCTGCCGCTTAAGGAGAATATCTACTTGAGCGGCAGAAAGAAGCAGCGCCTTCTTGTGCTGCATGTGGTGCCATTCATGCTAATTTTACAGCCGGGACAAACACCCAGCGCTAAAAATCTGCGTAAACGGCGCGATGCAATGCACTCCGCCATGGCCTACACAAGATCAGGCATCAGAGATTATGGCAGCTATTAATATTATTATATGGTATTGGAGAGCGCATAGCTACCCCACAGGTTTTCCCAGCGCTAGACACATAAGGTAAGTGGCTTGGCCAGATAGAGGCAAGAATTAGAAGAGCCACGTTGTAGGAAAGTGCACCTTTGTCATAGTCATCACCAACTTTTTGCCACTGATACTAATGTTTTTCAACATTGGCCCCAGTGCCAGTGCTCTTTCCCTAAACACAAGGTAACATGGTCTAATTTTGTGGCAATTGGCACACACGTTAGCAACCCTGTAAGTCCCTAGTGAATGGTAACACTGGTACTTAGGGCAGGGGTACTAAAGAGGGTGCCCCAGAAACTTACTAGGATTCTAGTGTGCTGGCTGACTGGTATCGTCCAGCCTGCCACTAGAGACAAGGTTATTATCCCCTGCAGGTGAGAGCTGGTTCTCTCTGAGGTCAGGAAACAATGCCTGCTCAGGCGCGGGTGTAATCACCTCCTTCAGCAGGATGGCTTGTGAAATTGCATACCAAGGCCAGAGGTTACAAATCCTCTGCCACCTTTGAAATACAACCCTGGCTTCCTCCAGACATGGAAAATGACACACTCTTCCCTGAGGCCCATTTGGCGTCAGGACGGGGGTAATTTAGTGTTGAACCTCCAGGCTAGTCTCACCCCTAAGGTGGGCTACCTGATGTGCTCCACGAAAGAAGGGTTCAATCATCATATTTTTAGTGGAATTAGGAACGCTCAGACAGGGTTATGCCCATGCCCCCCAAGAAGCGGTCAAATTGGGGGTATAGTGACCCCAGGGGTAAGTAGCCCTTTAGCTACCGAGCTACAACCCACTTAACACCGCTAAATTTAGTATTTAGGTGGTACCCTGACACCAGGAACTGCCTGAAATAAGAAGAAGGACAAAGAAGAGCCAAAAAGTGAAAGAACTGTGGACCAACTCCGGATTTACCACCAAACCCTGACTTCCTGCTGCTGTCCTGACAATTGCAAAGACATGACTCGTCCTGCAGCTTTTCAGCCTTGTAAAGCCTGGGAGGGCTTCTAGCACTTCACCAACCAGCCAGCATCTCCCTTGAAGTGGAAGAGCCTCTTCCCTGCAGCTTGCAGGCACCAACTGCATCTGCCCTGATCACCATTTTACTGACTAGCAGGTCCACAGAGGGAGCAACTCACCTGGAGTAGGTCATCGAGGTCCAGGAGGTCAGCTCTATCGATCCATCCAGTCTTTGAGATGCTGAGCCTTCCCGGAGTACCAGAGCCAGTTGCAAGCACCAACTATTGTTTGTGTTCAGTCAGAACACCACCACTGTCAAAACTTACCTGCACATTGAGAGACTTCAAGAAAGTCCAGCTCCACACCAAGAGTGGCCCTTCTGTGTTTCTTTTCCCTCTTCTGCAGGTGCACTGATAACAGTGTGAACGTCTAACCCACCGACCCGCCGGACAAAACACCTCTGCTCCTGAGTTCCCCAGCCCGGACTCACATAAACCGACAATGTCTCTGTGGTCCTGAGACCATAAAGATCTGAGCCCCCCAATGGGTTCTGTGCGACTGGTCCCCCAGTTCTAATCTAACAGCCTATTTCTTAAAGGCACTTTTCCCTATTGACTTTAGCGCGTGACATTCGAGCCTACCAACGCATAAAGCACCTCTGCACCCTGACACCCCAGAGTAGGCAAACCTGAACTGTTAGTAGTGTCTTGAACCCTGGCCCCTGGTCCAAAAGAACAGTCCTGTAAGTCATCTTAAAGTGTGACTGTGCAGTAAATTTTTCTCCCATAGAATAACATTACCGCATTCGATGCTCATGCCTCAAATCTGACAGCTGCCATTTTCTACTGTTATTGATTGATTGTAAACATTGATAACGTCTAAAGTACTTACCAGATTCCGATAATCTTGGTGTATAAAATTATATAAAAATCTTTGTTATTTTTTCTAAATTGGTCTCGAGTTTTTTCTTGAGTGTGTGTCTCATTTATTGACTCTGGGTGTACAACAAATGCTTAACACTACCCTCTGATAATCCCAAACTGCTCGCCCACATTACCACAAAGAGAGCATTTGGGATTATTAATTTAAATCCTGTGAGCCAATTAGGGTTGTCTGGACTTTCTACATAGTGTACGTCATTTTGGTGCTCCACATAAAAAGTCACCTTCCTACACTTTTTTTAAAGTTTGCAGAAGGCGGTCAAGTTTTACCAGCTTCTCATGGGTCAGGCAGCGTGTTCCAGAGCTTGGGACCCAGATAGGAAAATGAGCAACCACCCTGATGAGTTTCTTTGAATAGGGGGATCTTGCAAAATTTCGTGTTGCTTGAATGAAGATAGTGGCTGGGGCAGTAGGATTTTACTAGCTGTTGCAGATAGCGTGGACTTGTATTCAATATGGTTTTATGCATAAAGCATAGGGCTTTCAACTATATGCATTTCTCGACCCCAGTCGGTGGAGGTCACGAAAAAGGTTGGACATGGAGGTGTGTTTGGGGAGATGGAATAATAATCTGGCAGCTGAGTTCTGGATCACTTGTAGATGTTTGAGCAAGATCTTGCCAGCCCCCAGGTAAAGAATCAGGGTATTAATTACAGTCTACTGAGCAGAGAGGGGAGCATCCAGAACATTTTCTTAAACCACTCAGGACTGTGAAACAGGTAGAGGCTACCTTGGAGATTTGGGGGCAGGTTTACAATAGAGTGCGGAATACAAGCCATTTGGCTACGCCGCCCCGAGTCACTTTCAAAGCACAGGGATGCGACATATTTAAAAAATATGTCGCATCTCTGTGCTTCCTCCTGCGCTGGCACACAAACTGCTGCCATGCGCCAGCTCAAGCACCCTTGCACCATGGTGCAAGGATGCCTGCATTGTGGGGAGATTGTTTTTGTTCAGTAAGGGTTCCCTTCCTGCACAAAAACAATCTGAAATGCCGTTTTTCAACTTCTATGTGTGCTGCATTAGCACACATAGAAGTTGAAAAACTACATTGTTTCAATGATTGTTTATATGCAGGAAGGGAACACTTCTTGTACATAAACAATCATTAGAGGTGATTTCCTCGTTCTATGTGTGCTGCAGAATGCACCACGCATAGAAAGGGGGAAGAAAACAAGGAGAAATGAATACATTTCTCCTCGTTGCTCCTCCGTACGCCTCCCCTGGGGAGGGGTAGCATTCACACGCATTTCCAGATTTACAATTCCTCGTAAATCTGGAAATGTGTCTGGTTCTATGGGTGCTGCGTGGGAACACCCACAGCAACATCCATGGAACACCCCTTTCACGCAAAGTGCTGCGTGAAAAGGGGACATATTTACAAGGACAGGAAGTCATGCAGGGTGGCTTTTCCTGTCCTTGTAAATATGGAGCACTAAAAGTGACGCACCGGTGGCGCAGGGGCTTGTAAATCTGCCATTTGGTTTTTCATAGACAGTCTGTCGATCAACCAGAAACCTAGGCTCTTTACCATAGAAACAGGTGCAGAAAGTGAACCAAGGATATCAGGCCAATGGTGAGTCCCCCACAACTGGGAGTTGTTACCCACCACTATGACCTCTGTCTTATAACCATTTAGCTTCAAGGAGTTGCTGCTCATCCAGGTGGAAACCTTCAGGAGACATGAATTCAGAATGTCCATGTCATGGCCCTCAGCAGATGACAGAGAGAAGATAATCTGGGTGTGATCAGCATGCGAAAATAAAGAAAGGCCACAACCTTCAATGATGCCTGCAAGGAGACACACATAGATATTGAATAGCATTTGGTTCAGAGCAGAGCCCTGCTGAATGCCAGAAGAAATAGAGTAATATCTACAGACAGAATTGCTGGAGAAGCCTGAAAAGTTAACCAGGACAGTGCTGTGTCCTGGAGCCCCATGTCTTTTCGTCTTTTCAAGAGTATGTTGTGAATTGCTGTGTCAAAAACCACAGTCAAGTCAAGCAGGATCAGTGCCGACATGCAGCCAATATCCAAGTACATTCTGAAATGCTCTGTAACTCCCAACAGAGTGGATTTAGTGCTGAAACAAGCCCTAAATCCAGACTGCGATGTGTGGAGAAGAACAAGCAACTCCACAAAAGATGAGAATTGTTGGTTTACAGGTTCATCCAGAATTTTAGAGAGCAGGGGTAGCAGTGAAATTGGCCAGTAGTTTGATCAATAGGTGGGATCTAGACTGGGTTCCTTAAGCAGGAGCAGAACCAGAGCATGCTTCCACACTCAGGGAATCTGAACCCATTGCTATGAGGAGTTGAGAAGAGTGGTCATAATTTGTAATGATTGAGGGCAGAGTTTGTTGACATAGGCGGGAGGGAGGGGGTCTAGAGGGGATCCAGACTTTATGAATTGCAATAAAGCGCAAAAGACAGAGATGTCAATAGAAGTAAAGGAGTCTAGTCCATTAGGATAGTGGACAGTCAGATTGACAGTGTCAGATTTATTGTGCATGACCGATATTGCGGTGTCAATGATATTTCAATCAGTCGTAGACTTGAAGGTCTAGACAACAGATAACGCATGTTGAATATCCACCACCTTTTTTTCGAAGAAGCAGGCCAGTTCTTCACATTGAGACTGTGAAAGGGAGGTTGGGGTGATATCTTTCCAGGGTCGGATAGCTCTTGGAATACTTTAAATAGAGGTTTGGGGCAATTTTGAGCTGATACAATTTCCGTTGAATAGAGAGTAGCACGAGTAGATCTGCATTATTCATGATATTCTTTCAATGCTGATCTATATTTAAGTTTGTCTTCCTCTTCATAGGAGTTTCTCCAGCTCTTTTCCAATTGCTAACACAGGTTTGAATTAACCAAGGGGCGGGAGGATGCAATCGGGCCATGGAAGTAGATTTAACTGGCAGAATCGAGTCAAGGAATCCTGAATCCAATTGCCAACCTTAGGGCGATCGTGGTCAACAGACTGGCTAAAACTGGGTAAAGTATCTAGCAGCAGGAAGTTGAGAGTAGAGAGATCAAGCTTAAGCCTCATAAACTTCTTAAGCTTAAGTTTCTTGAAAGAGTGAATGGTCTTCGGGTTGATGCCATGTGTCAGAAACAAAAAGGGTGCAGCATAGTGATCTGACCATAGCAGAGGAATGGGACAGTCTCTTCTGAGAGTCTTAAGATCAGAAAAAAGTGGGTACATCCCAGAAGTCTTGCACTATTCGTAGAGGCAGCATTTTTCAGGTGAAGGTTCAAGGCTTTGAATTCCTCTATAAGGCAAAGCTGCAGGTAGCATCCTCAAAATGAATATTCAAATCACCTAGCACATTAAAATTAGTACATTTAAGGGTAAGGGAAGATATGGCAGCTGGTAAGTGGGAGCTCCAATTACCCACATAACCCAGAGGGTAGTAGATTAGGGAGCCTGACAAAGTAAAATTATGTGAGAGGCAAAGAGAAAAGAACAGGACTTCACAGTCAGTGATGGAGAGACCTTGTGTCTTGCACTGGAAGCAGTCTTTAAAGACAATTGCGATGCCACCCCCTTTCTTGTCTACCAATGGAGTTAACTGGATAGCCAACCCTCCTCTTTCATCAAGATTGTGCTACACCAGAATAACAAGCCAAAGCCATGCCCTCTGCAGCCTAGCTGGAATATTTGGATTAGTTATACCAACAAATGCTTGATATTTCATTCTACCCCTTTTCTGGCCTCATTCACCTCTAAAGCCTGTTTGCATATTGATCATTCTCTGTCCCACAGATTCTAATCTAAAATGCCTATAATCCACAGTGATACTATTCTACAGTCTTTCTCTTCTTCTAGATGAATCTAATTTCACGGCCTGCCACAATATTGAGATTTCACCACACATCCAAAGATGTCTATCTTCTCACAGGCCTTCAAGACTTACTTTTCTGCAAGCATGTCTTACGGTGCCAAGATGTGTTTCCTCTATCTGACTGGACTCAGGCAGGGAAGGGGTGAGCCATGGCGTGACTTGCTATGCTTTTGTGTCAGAAATTTTGATTTATTTTATATAGTCAGCTTTCATTATTACCAAAAATATTGTGCATGGCATTGATCTGTATTTCAGATTCTCAGGACTCTTCATAACATTTGTTTCCCATTACAGAAAACCCTCATTACGTCTAGATTGGACTACTGAAACTATGTCTTGGCATACCCAATCATCTCTGACAGCCTTTACATACTGGACAGAATGCCACAACCTGGATTGAAAGTCCAGAGAAGATGTTCAGTCAGGGTACCTCTTGAGTCCCTGCACTGACTGCATTTAGTAAACATGTTATCTTCAAGGCACTATCTTTCACTCACAAAACCATTCACTACATTGGCACCTTTCAACATCAGAAACTTACTCACCTATTTCCCTACTCAGAAATTGATATAATCTACTCAGTCATTGATGATCATCCTTACAGCCAGGCTTACAATGAAAAAGTGCAGATCCTTTTACTTTCTATGAGCCACAATCTGGAATTTCCCCCCATAGATAAGTGTACCACCTCTAATCAAAATTCCTAAAAGAAAAAGTTCAAAACTGAGATGTTTCAAAATGCTTCTTAGCAGAATGCTGTGCTGCCTTTCCTCCTTCGTTGACAGTTGTCATTAGTGCTGGGATGTCTGTTGGGTAGATAAGAACTTAAGAAATGTTCCTATTTATTTACTCATTCACATTGCAATATTGTATAGTGGGGTTAGTAGGATTTTGGAGATCTGCTCAATCACCTAATGATCCATTTGGTTGGACCCCAGATCCATTTGTTGTGACTAGACTGGATTGTGCGGGAAAACTTTACTGAATCCCTTTGCAGTGCTCCACTGGTGGTTTCCTGACATCCTGTTTCACTGATCCCACATGGTGAGCCTTGGCCTCTGCCCAGTCGTTCTGGCTCCACAATCGTGCAGGCCAGCTGCATGTTCACTCCTCCACATTGGGCACTGGCAGTACTTCCATGCAATCCACCCAAAAATTCATAATTTTAGTTGGTAAAGAGTGAGATCTCACATCCACATTCCCTCTCAGACTCCTCAATGCCAATCATCCCAGCACCATTCACTGAGCTGAGCAAGTCTCCTCTATACCATGTTATACTTTCATCAGCGGCCACCCTGGTTAGCTCACAGAATGCCAGGACCTCAGCAGTGATCATGAAACAAATCCTGATAGAGGTGCCAAGAATAGTTGGAATATTGGGTACAGCCTGTAGGAAATGGGGGTCTGTAGTTGGCAATGGTTTGCACCGTTGTCTAAGTAGTGGCCCTTGATTCTAGTCAGGGTAAGTGAGTCAAGCCCTTAGACAACTCCTGCTCACCCCCTTGATAGCTTGGCATAAGCAGTCAGGCTTATCTCAGAGACAGTGTGTAAAGCATTTGGGCACACATACAGTAACACAGTGAAAACACTACGAATGGACACCACACCAGTTTAGAAAGAAATAGGAAATCTTCATCTAAACAATACAAGACCAAAACGACAAAAATCCACCATACATATATTAAGATATCATCAAAAATAGGTTATTTGCTAAAATAAAGCTTGTAGCAACAAATAGCTCCCCCTTGGGCTAATACTTCACCATGACAGATGAAAATCCTAAAGTACGGTGCCGACCGTGCCATGCACAGGCCGGGCACGGAGTTGCATGGACCCCAAGAACAGTACCTTGGCACACGATAAAAACAAAGATGCTGCACAGCGTCGGGGAAGTGATGTGTCGTTGGTGCCGGGGGCGTTGGTTCCTTACGACCACAAGAGATGTGAGACATTGGTTCCTTATGACCAGAGGGGAGGTAAGGCATCGGTTCCTTACTGCGAGTAAGGAGAGGTGAGGCATCAGTTCCTTACTGTTGCAGGGGAGGTGATGTTGCGTTGGGGGCGAGGCATTGTTTCCTTACGACAGTGCAGAGTCGATGGATTCAGGAGGTCACCCACATCAGGTATAGGCTCAGCGATGATGAGGCACTGGCGTCGGTGAGGTCGAGGCTGAATTATGAGTTGGGGCAGTGCGTTTTGAGTGTCACGAGCAGTGCCCTTCGCTTCAGGGCAGGTAGCTGCCTTGGTGTTGGTGACAGGGTCGGAGTTGATATGGTGCAGTGACGGCAGGCATCGGGCTGCAGTGCAAGTCAGGGTGGTGCATCGTTCACTTCACAAGCGGTTTCCATGACTTCAATGGAGGTTGTGGAATCGCTTGCCAGCATCGAGGTTACTTTTTCCATCTGTGGCAGCTGAAAAAGCAGTTCCAGGTGCCGGAGGACAGAGGAAACGAAGTCTTTGTGTCCCTGAGACTTCAGAACGTGATGCAAGTTCTACACCAAGCCCTTGGAGATCTTTTTTAAGCAGGAAACACAACACAGCTCAGTGTTTGTCCTCTCCATAGCAGAAGTGCCCACTGTAGTCCAACCCGGCAAAACATCCACACAGCAATTGGGCAGTACTCCTCCTTACAGCTTCTCCAGCTCTTCTATTTGGCAGAGGTTCCAGAAGTATTCTAAAGTTCTGGGGTCTGGGGCTCAATATTTATACCACATTTCCCTTTGTTCTCTTGTGGCAAAAAGTCCTTCAGCTCATTTCAAACCAGTTCTGTCTTCTCTGATTCAGCTTCTTGGCAGGAGGTGAAGACAGCATTGTGGACAGAAGACAGGGCCTATTCAGGTGCAAGAAACACTCCTCCTCCTAATCCAAATGCAGCCCAGGTCTACTTAGCACAGCTCTGAGTCATCCAGGAAAGGAAGGACACACCTCTACCCCCCAGTGGCTGTCTGCAGTGAAAGCACATCCCCAGCTCCTGTGACTCCAAAAACAGACGGTCAATAAGCACAGACACATAGGATGGCGAAGCAAGTAAATGCCTACTTTTAAGTGGCATTCTCCAACCCACAATTTGAAAACCACCTTTACTAAGAGATTTGTTATTAAATTCTGAGTTCTGAGAACCTGAACTGCATCTTTCTAACTTGGCCCCAATCTTGTCCCCATGGGAAGTTATACTTGTAAGATGTTACAAAGTATCTCCCAAATCTATCCTTTGGGACGTATATGCTTTCAATAGTGAAAAACGAAATGCACATTATTTCACCATCAGGACATGTCACACATCCAGTACATATCCTACCTTTCACATACACTGCACCCTGCCCATGGGGTACCTTGGGCCTACCTTAGGGGTTACTCACATGTAAGAAAAGGAAAGTTTAGGGCCTGGCAAGTGGGTCCCACACCTTGACAGCATAACATGATGTGGGTGTGATTAGTGAGGCCAGGAATGGGAGCAGTGCTAGGTGAACCAACAGAGGACACAGACATAAGCTTTGTCACAGGTGGTCTCTGTATACCTCTCTGTCCTCCCCCAAAATGCTGGAGAATTTCTGACTAATGACTGATATATAGGATTCAAGAAGTGAGCACTCGCGGTCCAGCTTATGACAAAGCAAATTACAGAAGGCCCGCTGCCTGATGAAGTCAACAACAGGACTGTAACAGTATTCAATAGGTAACTGCAGAATAAGGGTAACTGAAAGTAAAACATTGTAAGGGAAGTTTAGGAGAGGGAGAGAAACACTGGTTCTCTACTCAGACCAGTGTAGGTGTATTTGACTTGTTCATTAGAACACTGTGAACATGGTACTGAGAGTGAGATTAACGAATGCACCTAAATTCACCTAATAATTGTAAGTACAAACTATGGGGACACCAAATCTGCAACATCAATTTGTTTCTTGACCATGCTGCCCACGAAACAATGAGTGCACACAGTCCATGAATGCTCCCCACAGCGAGGCTCTTAACTATGACAACTAATGGTGCTCCTTTTAAACTACAGAGGTAGGTGCCTAATACTACAAAGGCAAGGGAGATCGATCCCATATGTGTGGAGAATGACAAGATAGTGATATTTTCTGACTGCACGAATGGAGTCAAGAATCAACTGAACTGCTTTGTGGCCCTTAACTACAAGCTTAAAGACATAAGTGTTCAGTGTATACATTTCTTTCTGGCTAAGCTAAAAGTCATGGCTGGAGACACTACAGCCATGACCTTTAATGCCTAATCAATAAATATACAGATTTACTGTATATTAATTGTTTTAAATAATTCTTAAATTAAAATGTTGATATTTTCTTTTCACTACGTTCAAATTAAATATACAAAAATAATTAACAATATCACTTAACATATAACTATATATATTTTTTTACTTGTAAACATTTCCCTATACCGTATTTTATGGGTTATCTCTGCCCAGGTTGTAGAGACACTACTAGTAATACCTTTACTGTCATATATGACATTTTTACTGACTCTTCCCCCTGTTTCAGGAAGTAGGGACATGTAAATCAACATCTATTAGTAACTTTATACTTGGAAATAGAGTATAGAAAAAAGCAGTTCAGTTACTCAAAAGTGTAAGAGTAAACTTACAGGTGTAAATCTATTCATATGGAAGTTTATCTCAGTGAATAGTTCCCTTATGTTTTAATTTTACCAGCATGTGGATAACCTTCACAGGAGGATTGGCAGGATACTGTGCTCTGTGAAAATCTCAACTAGCCTGCCTCTGATGTGGGACCCAAAAGATTTTCACAGCAATGACAATGTCACCTTCTGGTGTCATGATGAAATAGCGGGAACAGTAATTATGAAATACCAAAATACTGTATTATTATCATTGTTACACTAAATATCGACTTTGTATACTTATAATAGGAATGACAAAAATATTATATTAAGAATATCGTGGAAGGGAATATTGAAAACAAAAAGAAGGCAAGAATATTGTTTTATTGAAAAAATAAATATATATATATATATATATATATATATATATATATATATATATATATTATCTACTGGCGGTCGCCAGTAGATAGTTATAGTTAGGACCGTGTTTCCATAGGAAATCCGCAACATTCTATTTGGAATAACTTTGGCGCCGGTTGACGAATCCTCGCGAAATTTTCAAAATAGGTGGGGCACTCCGCTCCGCTCCTACCCTGAAAGTCTCGGGGGGATTCATCAAGCGGGGGCTGAGAAAAAAGGGGGGTCCCAAAACGCATTTTCCCCGTGCAATTTTCCATAGGGACCTTTAGTCCAAGGTACAGCCCGAACGGCTGAACAGAATTACTTGAAATTTGGCAGAGAGGTAGTCCTCAGCTCAGGGATGTGCCTTTTGCAGGTCTGGTGTCAATCTGTTCAGTAGTTCCTGAGAAAATCAAAAGTAAAATCATATATATATGTGGGCGGAGCCTAACCACACATCTCATCCTGAGATCTGATTGGCTGTCAGCACTTCATCCAAGAAGTGTTGGCAGCCATCTTGGGACCAATATACATGATAGCACCTCATTAAAAAGCATTGCAGTTAATAGAAGGTTTTAAGACTTTAGTTACATTATAAATCATTTGTTGATGGTACCATACTCATTTTAGGAATTGTGGTATGTTCTAAGGTGATTTCACCATGTGAAAAAGCCTTCTGCTGGGATATCATGATTGAGAGAAAAATATTTTCTCATGCTTTTCCCACAGAGGTTTGGAAGGTGATCTGTAAGCTAAACTGAGAGCTTATTTTCTGTAAATTCACATTATCTTTCTAAGTCATGTGAGAATGAAGTCTGACATTCTCAGTAAAACATGTACATCCAACAAGGGCAGAGACAGTCAGTTGATTCCTTTGTGTTCTACTGCAGCTTCCCAGAGTGTTCCAAAGAACAACTAGAGCGCTAACAGTCCTACTTATGATAAACGTATGGCACACCTGAAGCCATCTTGATTGGAATAAACTGGTAACACTTAAAACATTTAATTGAAAAAGGAACACAATGAGGGGGTTCATTTTGCCATAGAAATTATGATTAATGCTGAAGAAAGAAAATGAGGGCACATTTTGAGTGACTTCTCAAATCCTCTTCTATTTCATTAAAAAATTCTGACATGCAGACTGAAACATGCACTTTTAATACCAGGAGCAGACTTCCATGGTGAACAGTAGTTTTACTACAGTGATCTAATGAGCAACTAGAGTGCTAACATTCAGAATTTATGGCAAATGTGGGACATATCTGAATACCTTCATGATGGAATCAAAGTAAAAAACTGAAAGCATTTCCTACTGAGGAGACTGCAGTACATGAGGAAATTAGGAAACTTCATAACAAATAAATCTCCCAAGATGGCCACCGGAGACAAAAGAGCCCAAATGTAGCCCAAAATCACCCAGATGTAGCCCAAATATAGCCCAATGACAGAAGTTTGCAAAACACTTATTATTTTGTGTTTTAACAGTGTTATATAGTGCAGACTTGTCAGGTATTGGAGTGCTTTACATGAGCATTGGTTACATCACACAAGAACAAATTCATTTTGGTTGTAGACGTGGGGAGACTAAGTGATTTGACCAGAATCACAGAATGTCGAGCTGAAGCAGAAACTCCAACCTGGTTCCCCAGTTGCAAAGTCTGCAGTTCTGGAAGTAACACCACATCCTCTCCCCTAAGTGCAACATTTAATCAAGTGGTCAACAGGATAAAAAAACATAAAGGTAACAAATAATTTAAAAGTGCTTTCTCGCTATTTGAAAACTCAGAAAATATGTCCTTATTTTAGTCTTTTAGAGCACTAACCATAATTTTGATGCCAATAAGACCCTCTCATATATGTAATTTCTAAAGGAAATGCTCTAGGTATTACAGTTTTGATTACATCAAGATGACGTCAGGCGTTCCACACTTTTGTAATAAATATAGAATGTTAGCAATCTAGTTGTTCATTAGGATACTGTTGAGAGGCAGAGGCCAGGGGCACGGACTCTGAAAATTGAAGGCAGGTAGGAGGGTGCAAAGGCAACAATTTAACCACACTGAGCAGGCAGGAAGGGCCGTGGCAGCACAACAGACTATGGAGGGCAGTGGAAAGGGGGGCAGGGGCAACAAACCAACAATACAGGACTTGCAAGAGAGGCTGTGGCAATGTAATAGACCATTGTGGGCAGAAGGAAGAGGCAATGGTAGTACAACCATACATGCCAACAGACCCGATTCAGCCAGGAAACGTCCAATGTTTTTAAGCTCAAATGGGCTTTATTTTATCTGTCTCCTGTCTACAATCTCCTCTTTTTCAATGTAACTCAAAGGGGAAAATCAATACCCCAGTTTTTTTTCAAAATCTCCCTCTTACCAAGTTCAAAATGTTCGCAAGTATGGTACATTGGATCATGGAAGGAAATGGGGTAGGGACATGGACTTGAATAACAGAGGACAGGAGGGACATGGAGAGGTGCACCAAACTGACCCTGCAGGGCAGGCATCAGGGTTTGCAGCAGCACAATACACCACACAGGGCATGCGGGACGGGAGTGCAGCACAACAATCCATAGAAAGCAAGAGGGAGGGGACAGAACCATGCACATGGACAACAGAGAACAGAGGGGCAAGAGGCAGGACCATAATGGACAGACAGGAGAGAAAGCTGCAGCATAACAGACCATAAAGGGCAGGAGGGATGGATCAGGGGCATTACAATGGAACAGACAAGCCAGGAGGGAGGGAGTAGGGGTCTGCACATGTAAACAGAGGGCTGGGGGCAAGGGGGCAGGGCAGGAGCAGCAAGATAGCCATGGAGGTCAGGCAGGATGGGCACTAGAAGCAAGATACACCATGAAGAGCAACAGTGAGACTGTGATGGCATACACACAGACCATGGAGGGAAGGTGGGAGGGGTTCAGGGGCAGCTAACTGACCACACAGGGAAGGTGGGAGAGGCCATGGCAGCACAGAAGACCATGCATGGCAAGTGGGAGGGTTAGTGGTAGCACAATGGCTATGATGGGCAAGAAGGAGGGTGCAGGGGCATGCACAAAGGACGATGGAGGATAGAAGGGAGGGTCAGGACCTGTGCACAGACAAGAAAGTTCAGGGGAAGGGGCCTCACAACAGACCGCACGGGGCAGGCAGGAGGAGCAGTTGCAGCACAACAGACCAGGGAGGGCAGAAGGGTGTGGCAGTACAATGGACCATGTAGGACAGGAGGAAGAGGATAGTGGCATGGCATGTGGACAGGTAGGGTGGAGGTGGCAGGGACAGGTTACAGTCATCTGACAATGCTAAGCAGGTGGGAGGGGAGTGGCAGCTCAACAGAACACTCAGAGTAGATAGGAGTGTCAGGTCCATGGAACATGGTGGGCAAAAAGGATGGAGCAGGGGCATACACAAAGACATCGGAGGGCAGGGGGAAGGAGAATAGGGGCAGCAAGCTAAGCACAGAGTTTAAGCAGGAGGTCAATGATGGGGCATAGAATTGGGCAATGGAGGGCAGGAGGAGTGGACTGGTACATCATACTAAATTGAGCGCAGTGGCAGCACATCAGACCATGCATGGCAGGAGGGAGGAGGCTAGTCCATGGATTCACACAACAGAGGATAGGGAGGAGGGGGATGGGGCAGCAAGCTAACTGTTCAGAGAAGGCGGGTATTAGGAACTTTATTGTTTTTAAAACGTGTGTCTGTGCGAACTACTTAAAACATGAACAAGTATGCAGCATAATCTCACTTTTATTCAGGAAGAAGAGGACGTTTGTGACTGTGACTCCGGGCTCACTTGGCAGAAACACCACCTGACCCTCCACACCCTATCGCAAAATGTAATGCCCGTGAAAAGGGTAGGTGAACACAGTGTTATATAGAACATAGTCCTGAGAGCACGATTGAAAATGAAAACTAGATATAGTGTATGGTATAAACTATGCACCAAAAAGTGTGATATAAGATGAACCGGGCGTGAAATATAATATGCAATACATTGTGCGCAATGACAGATTCATTGGAGAGCGCGAGATAGCACAGGCACTAGCGCGTGCTATGCGATATGCGCCTTGGAGTGTAATATGCACAGGGCAGTGTTGTGTAACCTAACTAGTCTCTAAAGTTGTAATATAAAATATGTGCTGGGGAGTGTAACGTTGCATATGCACTGTGACAAAGATATGGATCCCGGATTGTAATATGTATGGCATAGCACTGTGCGTTATAACATAGGCATCGAGGAAGGCACGTTAGATGGGGCAATATAACCCGTGCGAAGACAAGTGTGGCATGACATATTCACGGGGTGGTGTTACAGTGCACATGGGCTAGAGAGTGTCATAGCATATGCACTAGCTAGTGGAATACAACACAGAGGTGTGTGGCACTCAGCAGGCAATGGTGGGTGTAACACAGCATTAGGCTCTGCCAGGAGCGCGCTGTGACTCTCAAGTGATGTTCGTCCCCTTTCCAGAGAGTAAAATAAAAAGTATTACACATCCGGCAGTGGATGTGGGTTTTATTAACCGTGAGGGGGGTTTCTTGCATAGTTTTGGTCGAATTTTTGTCGAATCCCCTTTGAATGGCTTGGTGTGCATGTGTATTAAATGTGCCCGTCAATAGCTACCCATGTTTGTATAAATAAACGACAAGGGTGTCTACCGGGATTAGGCACGGTAGGGCATCAGACATGTCAGAGCTTCACTAGTGGTGTAAATACATTCCACGTGGATTCATTGTATGCATAGTCGCCTTTTAATGAATATCACGCAAATCGTCATGGTGATAGGTACGTACGGTTTGCCCAGCATGTCCTAGGTGTGTCTATAAATATATATTTTTTAAAAATAATAAAAAACAGTGGCCGGCCCTGGGGATTGGGGTCAAAAAAATATAATTAGGAGACAGGCCCTGGGGGATGGGGTCATCAGGGCCAATAAATTAGAATAAGAAGGGGAACCACACAGCCCCCCTTCTTATAAAATTAAAATAAATAAAAGACTGGCATCGTGCCGGAGGCCACGCCCCCTCCTTGCAGCACTCTGCAAACGCGCCCCCTGGCGAGTTGTAAGTTGGGGAATTAATTCCTCTTCAATACTGAGGGTCCCTGAGGGCCAACTAGCCCAACAGGCATCTCCAGTATGCACCAGGGAGCTGCGCTGCAGACAGGTGTTCTGAGGCCAAGCCCCTTTTTACTCCTCTCTGCAACATAGCTCTGTGGCGCTTACTGGAGGTACCTAGTGGTCTAGTTTGACCCTAGGGACCCTTAGGATTCAAGGGGACTTAATCTCTCAACTTAGAACAGCCACAGGGCGCGTTTACACAGTGGTGAAGGGAGGGGACGGGGCCTGAGGTGATGTGTGCAAACATGCACTATGGCACGTTTTAAATTGGGGATATAATTTTCCTTCAATACTGAGGGCCCCTGGGGGCTAACTAGCCCACCAAGTGCTTCCAGTAAGCGCCAATGAGCTGCATTGCAGAGAGGTGGTCCAGGCCGTGCCACTTTTTACACCTCTCTGCAACGCAGCTCTGTGGCACTTACTGGAGGTACCTAGTGGGCTAGTTGGACCCTAGGGACCCTCAGGATTCAAATGAACTTAATCTCCCAACTAAAAACGGACACAGGGCGTGTTTACACAGTGGTGAAGGGAGGGGACGGGGCCTGAGTTAACGTGTGCAAAAACGCCCTGTGGCCTGTTTTAAGAGGTAGTTTTAATCCCCCTGCCCTATTATATACTAGGGGTTTACAGAGGAGGTCATGCTAATCACAGGGGGACCCCAACGCATAATGTTCCCTAGTGTATGTAGGTGTTTTCACTGTATTCTAAGTGTCTTTTAACATAGCACTGGCTCTAGGACTGGTTAGTCAGACTCGGTTACCACCAGTATCCGTCTGAAAAAGTTTAGGGTACAGGATTATTTTGCAACAAGGCTTCTTTCTGCTCTTCTTTTTGTTCTTTCTGCATGTTATCCTTCTTCCTGCACTTTTCTTCGTCTTTGAGGACTTCTGTTGCTTCTTTCTGCACTTCTTTTTTTTCTTTCTGTGCATTTTTTCTTCTTTCTTCACATGTCCTATCTCTGTAGGCATAGTTAGAAATTAGCATTTAAAAAACCTTTGAAATTCACAGAAAAAACCATAGGTTTCAGGCACGTTATAGTTAGGAATTAACATTTAAAAAACCTCAGAAATTCACTGGAAAAAACCATAGGTTTCAGGGGTGTTATAGTTAGCCGGACTTTTCACTTGTACAAAACCATTGAAATTCCCCCGTTATAGTTAGTTCAGCTAACTATAACTCGCGCGCCCGCAATGCACTGCTGATGACGTCACATATTACATCACTCATGACATGGTCAGTGACATCACTCATGACATCACTGATGACATCCCAAATGACATCACTGATGACATCACTGATGACATCATCCTTGTGATAGAGTGACAGACCTCCTCTCACCCTAATATAACCTTTGATACACACTTTCAAAAATAGAGACTAAACTTTTCAAAACAATGGACATACCAATACCAGTTACAACAACCTCTTCAGTAATTCTAAGATCCACATACACATCCACTCATTCACCAACAGTCCTATACAGTCACTCATACATGTATTCACTCATCATATGTACTCATACACCTATACATCCTGTTACACAATGCCACTCATCCATAGAGTTACTCACACACATAGTCACTCATGCTAATAAAGAATCAAACATACATTTATTTGCATATACAGTTATACACACACCACCACACTTACTTCTACGGAAACTTACACATACTTAGTCTTTTAAACAATCACTTATAGAAACACATACTTATTCATACAGGAACTCTTTCAATCTCTCACTCTCACATATACTCACTTACATACACCAATAGTCACATATACTAGTTTAAAACATATGTAGTTACTCATAAAGACACTATTGAGACAGTCATTCACTCACTTACACACCCATACACACACTCATCCACACATACAGTCCTGCACACATGCTGTCTTCAACACATACAAAGAGTGAGTCACTCATTCATGCACCTATGCACTACGTAATACCCCCCACCGAACCATGCAGACACTCAGACTGATACTAAAAAAAACAACTAATAACCTATATAGACACCCATGTAGCTGCTCACCAACCCATGCAGCCACTTATACACAAAGTGAGAGGCTGATACAGATATTTACATATTTAAACATTACTCACTAAGCCATGTATTCACTATGATACACTTAATCAGTCAGTTACACAATCAATTTTTCAAAAACAAATCATCCATTTAGACACTCATATACCCATTTATTCTTCCATCGACCTTGAGATATACATATATAAAACATATTTAATTTTCAGAAAAACACACATTCACTGGATGATGTCATCAGTGATGTCATTTGAGATGTCATCACTGATGTCATGAGTGATGTCACTGACCATGTCATGAGTGATGTAATATGTGACGTCATCAGCAGTGCATTGCGGGCGCGCGAGTTATAGTTAGCTGAACTAACTATATCGGGGGAATTTCAATGGTTTTGTACAAGTAAAAAGTCCAGCTAACTATAACACCCCAGAAACCTATGGTTTTTTCAGTGAATTTCTGAGGTTTTTTAAATGCTAATTCCTAACTATAACGTGCCTGAAACCTATGGTTTTTTCTGTGAATATATATATATATATATATATATATATATATATATATATATATATATATATATATATATATATATATATGTTTTCGATCCTGATAGCGTCCAACAAACAGGCACCGACACCGTGAGTATATTCAGCAAAGAAGGATTTATTTCCAGATGTGGCACAGACGCGTTTCGGCGGGAACAGCCGCCTTGTTCACTGCATCCGTATATATATATATATATATATATATATATGTATATATATATATATATATATATATATATATATATATATATATATAATATCTCATGCAGGATACCCATTTAAAGAAGGCTGTCCTCCAGTGGCCTTCTTTAAATGGATATCCTGCTTGAAATGACGTTCATATGGCTGTTCCCGGTCGCTAAGTAAGGCCCACCGCTGCAGTGCTGGTCCAAGCAGGCACCGAGTCGGAGCCATAGCAATATGGATGGAAGGAGATCTGGCGCCATTGCGGGGTGGCGCCCTTCGTTCACTTTGGTGACAACAAAGCGGGGCAAGTAACTGGCAGGCCTCACATCTACCCAATTGGGATTATAACTGTGGTTTTATTAGACATTTGAACAGCGCGCCCACATGCGTTACTTACTTGACACTACAATATCCAGAAGGCCGAATGTTCGGCCACGCCCACCGTGGCAGTTGTTTGAAATTGAACTGTGCGTGAGCACAAGCGCTCATCATCTTGCGAAACCAACATGCCACTGAAGAAGGGATTTTGTAACTCCCAAAACGCGTTTGGCATTTTATTGTTTGATGAGTTTTCCTGTCCAAGTTGGTTGTCAGCATGCCGCCAATAAATTACGTGAATCACTGTCCTCCATTGCCCTTCTTTAAATGGGTATCCTGCATGAGATGATGTGTATATGGCTGTTCCCGGTCGCTAGGTAAGGCCCACCGCTGCAGTGCGGGTCCAAGCAGGCACCGAGTCGGAGCCATAGCGATATGGATGGAAGGAGATCTGGCGCCATTGCGGGCTGGAGCCCATCGTTCACTTTGGCGACAACAAAGCGGGGCAAGTAACTGGCAGACCTCACATCTACCCACTTGGGATTATAATTGTGGTTTTATTAGACATTTGAACAGCGCGCCCACATGGGTTACTTACTTGACACTACAATATTCAGAAGGCTCAGTGTTTGGCCACGCCCACCGTGGCAGGTGTTTGAAATTGAACTTATTGAATTTATCTTATTCTTCAGAAGGTATGTAATGCTCCATCCCGATTCGGGTCAGGCATCTGCTTCTCAAGGGACCGCGGCATTGCGGGATACCCCTTTAGTCAAACTAATGTCAAGGGTCCTGCCCCATGTGCACACCTATTTGGTCTTTCAAAAGTCCGGGGACGCAGACCAAATAGGTCTGTTTCCCTGCCTGATGACAAGTGGGCAGAAAAACAGACAAAAGGATTGCTCCAACAGACATGGAGCTGCATGTTTAGCAGCACCCTGTCTTTTAGAGCAATACTGGCTCCTACAGGAGGCAGGGAGCTGGCTGGGACCGCAGGGCTTTGAGGCTCCCCCTGACCTCAAGTGAGCAGTGAAACAGACAAAAGGATTGCTCTGACAGACAGGAAGCTGTGGGCAGTAAACTTCGCTCTGCCAGCAGAGTTTGCGGAGTATTGCCTGTCTGCGCTCCGCGGAGCAGAGTTTACCTACAGGCTCATCCCTAGAATTCATCCCCAAACCAGTAGTGCACCGGAGGTGTGTTTGCAGAGTGGTTGAGAAAGAGGGTGGGACCACAGGGCTTTGAGGCTCCCCGTGATGTCAAGTGGGCAGGGAAACAGACAAAAGGATTGCTCTGACAGACAGGGAGCTGCATGTTTAGCAGCTCCCTGTCTATGGGCCCGATTCACAGAACTAACTTAAGACAAAATCCTAAACTTACTACTCATGGTATTCAGAGAATGCACTTACGACTGTCCTAAGTTTACGTCCGCACTTGAGCTGGAATTTCCGCACCTGGAGTGGAAGCTCCGCACCCGGAGTAGAAGCTCCACACCCAGAGTGGAAGCTCCACACCCGGAGTGGAATTTCCACCATTGGGCCGGAATCTCTGCTTCCAGGCCAGAATACCCACAATGCATCAGATATAGTCAATTAACACCAGATTGTGGGTATTCCAGCCTGGAAACGGAGATTCCGGCCCGATGGTGGAAATTCATCTCCGAATGTGGAGCTTCCACTCCGGGTGAGGAGCTTCCACTCCGGGTGTGGAGCTTCCACTCCGGGAGCGGAAATTCCGACCGGAGTGCGGATGTAAACTTAGGACAGTCGTAAGTGCATTCTGTGAATTCCATGAGTGGTACGCTTAGGATTTTGTCTTAAGTTAGCTCTGTGAATCAGGGCCTATGAGAGCAATACTGGCTCCTGCAGGAGGCAGGTAGCTGGCTGGAATTGCAGTGCCTTGAGGTTCCCCCTGCGGTCCCAGGGGGAAAAAACGAGAAAAAGGCAAAATAAAGGTGAGAGCCAAGCAGAAGGAGGCAGAATAAAGGTCAGAAATGAGCAAAAAGAAGCAAAATAAAGGTCAGCAATGAGCAGAAAGTGGCAAGGTAAAAGTCAGAAACGAGCAGAAAGAGGCAGAACAAAGGTCAGAGATGAGCAGAAAGAGACAAAATAGAGGGGAGAAACGAGCAGAAAGAGGCAGAATAGATGTGGGAAATGAGCCGAAAGAGGAAAAATAAAGGTCAGAAACTAGCCGAAAGAGGCAGAATAAAGGTCAGCAATGAGCAGAAAAGGGAAAATAAAGTTCAGCAAAGAGCAAATAGAGGAAAAATCAAGGTGAGAAACGAGCAGGAAGAGACAGAATAAAGGTCAGCAATGAGCAGGAAGAGACAAAATAAAGGTAAGAAACAGGCAGAAAGAGGCAGAATAAAGGTCAGAAATGAGGAGAAAGAGGCAGACTAAAGGTCAGCAATGAGCAGAAAGAGGCAGTATAGAGGTCTGAAAGGAGCAGGAAGAGGCAGAATAAAGGTTAGAATGAGCAGAAAGAGGAAGAATAAAGTTCAGCAACGAGCAGAAAAGCCAAGATAAAGGTCAGAAATGAGCAGAAAGAGGCAGAATAAAGTTCAGAAACGAGCAAAAAGAGGCAAAATAAAGGTGAGAAAAGGACAGAAAGAGGAAAAATAACGTTCGGCAGAGAATAGAAAGATGCAAAAAAAGTTAGAAGTGAGCGGATAAAAGGAGGAAAGCTAGGGGTGGTCAGTAAACTTCGCTCTGCCAGCAGAGTATGTGGAGAATTGCCACTCTACGCTCCAAGGAGCAGAGTTTACCGACACGCTCACCTCTAGACTTCATCCCCCAACCAATAGTGCACAAGGAGGTGTGTTTGCAGAGTGGTTGAGAAAGAGGGTGGGGCCTATAACAATGTCTCAGCAATCCCACTGTGGAGAACTTACTTCTGGTAAAATATGGGTTCTTGGCCCTCCATGACCATCAGAAGCCAAGGAGAGTTCATCCATCAACCATTAGTGTGTCAGGAGGCCCCCTTTGCAGAGTGGTTGAGAAAGTGGGCAGGGAAACAGACAAAAGGATTGCTCCGACAGACAGGGAGCTGCATGTTTAGGAGCACCGTGTCTATGAGAGCAATACTGGCTCTTTCAGGAGGCAGGGAGCTGGCTGGGACCGCAGGGCTTTGAGGCTCCCCCTGACGTCAAGTGAGCAGGGAAACAGACAAAAGGATTGCTCTGACAGACAGGAAGCTGTGGGCAGTAAACTTCGCTCTGCAAGCAGAGTTTGTGGAGTATTGCCCGTCTGTGCTCCGCGGAGCAGAGTTTACCGACACGCTCATCCCTAGAATTCATCCCCCAACCAGTAGTGCACCAGAGGTGTGTTTGCAGAGTGGTTGAGAAAGAGGGTGGGGCCTCTGACAATGTCTCAGCAGTCCCACTGTGGACTGGAGGACTTACTTCTGGTACAATAGGAATTTTGAAAAGTTTTTCGGTAACTCCACGACCTCTGCCCAAACCTATAGAAAATGAGCAGAAAATGAGCAGATCCCATTCAGCCACTCATGCACCCACTCACAGAACAATTCAGACACTCTCACAGACACTCAGACCCATTCACTCATGCATCCACTCACAGACAAACTCTGACATGTACACCCGCTAACAGACACAGACGGATGCTCATTCACCCATTTAAAGAATCACTCATACTCTCTCTCACCCACTCACAGACCTTCTCAGAGGCTCATATACTTACTCACAGACCCACTGAGACACTCATATATTCACTTACATCTATTTATGAATGTATTTATTTATTTATTAAGAGTTTTATATAGCGCTGGCTAGACCCGAAGGTATCAAAGCGCTTTACAGATTATCAGCACTTAACACAAGATTACAAAACAATTTCACAATGTTGTACAATAGAAAAAAACGAAAGAACGTGAGTTAAGGATCAGAGAATACTCGAGGATGGCAAGAGAAGACTAAAGATGAGGCAACAGAGAGCAAGAGGAATAAACAGTAAAAGTGGAGGATTAAGCGGCGGCAAGAAGTAACCTAAGGGGCAGGGGAAGAAAAAGGGGAGAGCTTAGAATGGAAAGGGTATGGGAAGCAGATAAGGACAGAAAGTGAGACAAAAATGGAAAAAAGCACCTAAGCTGTCAATAGAAATAGAACAGCAGCGAGTTGCACGAGTAATAAATTAAGCATTTTTCACAGAAATTACAAAAAGGATGACAAATCAAAAGAGGCAGAGAAGGAAAGGGGGACAGGAATATGAGAAAATACTAGGTGGGGGAAGGGAATCTGAGAAGGGAGTGAATAAAGGCAGTCGGGCGAGACGAGAATATGTAAAATTACTAGAAGGTGAGGAGAAGAACGATAGAGGATCCTCAGGGGGAGAACGGAGGCCAGGGGTAAAGGAAGGGGGACAAAAGAAGATGGTGAGTCGGGTCCTGGGAATCAATGGTGGCCAGCAACAAAATGGCGTGCAGAGCAAAATTCAGAGAGTCCAACAGTCCGTACATGTGAAGCCAAGGTGCAGGATGAAAGTGCAACAAAAGTCAAAGTCAAAGGGGGGGGACACAGTTCCAAAAAACAAAAGTGGGTGAAGGTAGAAGAGGCGAGCAGGCTCGGGACCATTGTGGCATCACTAAATGCCAATCCGCCAGTCATGGCATCCCCACTCATACTCTCTCACACCCACTTACAAACCTACTCAGACAATCATACACACACTGAGACACTCATGCACTCACTCACACACTAAGGGCTTGATTATGATGTTGTCTGGAGTTGCCTCAGACTGATATTGACATGTATGCGGAACCGACAGACCGTAGTTCAGTGGTCCTGACTCAGCAATTATGATGAAACCATACCTGGTGCGGTTGCAAGCTTCAATTTTTCTATGGGAGCCTGTGCTGCAGTCGTAAATCAGCTGCAGCACAAACTCCCATACAGAAATGGGAGGTTATGTTAATCCCTGCAAAGGGGCCAGGAGGCCCCTTTGCAAAGTAGTTGAGAAAGGGGACAGGGCCTGTGATTAGGTTTCAGCAATTCCACTTCGGGGGACTTACTTGTGGCAACAATAGGGGTTCTTGGGCTCCAACGACCGCCAGTACACAAGGAGAGTTGATCCCCCAACCAGTAGTGTGCCAGGAGGCCCCTTTGCAAAGTGGTTTAGGAAGGAGGCTTGGCCTCTAATGAAGTCTCAGCAATTCCACTGTGAGGGTCTTACTTGTGGCAACAATAGGGGATCTTGGACTCAAATCGACCCTCAGCAGCCAAGAAGCTTCATCCCCGAACCAGTTGTGTACCAAGAGGCCCCTTTTGCAGAGTGGTTGAGAAAGGGGACGGGGCCTCCAATGAAGTCTCAGCAATCCAACTGTGGGGTACTTACTTGTGGCAGCAATAGAGGTTCTCGACCCCCAACAACCATCAGCAGCCAAGGGGAGTTCATTCCCCAAACAGTAGTGTACCCGGAGGCGTGTTAGCAGAGTGGTTGAGAAAGGGAGCAGGGCCTCTGACAAGGTCTCAGCAATCCCGCAGTGTGGAACTAACTGTTTTCAACAATAGGGGTTCTTGGCCCGCCTATGAAAATCCTGCGGCAAACCAACATCGCAATCCCGATAGCGGAAACACTGTCCTTAAGGGATTAGGTGCCTGTTCCGACTGGCCGACGGGCTCTTCGTCTGAAGCCAGCCGGAATGACCAGCCGGTTTCAATTTCAACCAGCATATTCATAATACAGCCGTAAGAATTGAAACCGAAGATGTCGATCGGAAAGCCTCCCATCGCAGGTCGGAGGCTTTCTGACCGACATCAAAATCAGGGCCTCAGTGTCAAAGGTTAGTGGTTACAGTTAGGAAATAAAATAAAAAAAATAAAAAAAATCACTTAAAAAACCAAAGGTTACAGGGACGTTATAGTTAGGAAATAGAATTTAAAAAAACGTAGAAATTCACTGAAAAAAACAAAAATCACAGGGACATTATAGGCGGGCTCAGATTTCACTCATGCAAAACTAGTGAAATTAGGCAGTTTATTAATACATAATGAAGTTAAACACTTCTAAAAAAAAAACTGAAATATAACTTACTTCCCTACCTAACCACCTGAAAATGTTAACCTCCATAGGAACTTAAATACAAATATTTTTTTTAAAAACCCATACATTTGAAGTAAATTATTACTAAAAACACTTAGGGCCCGATTCCCATGCGGTTGGGAATGGCTTCAACTGTTGGTCGGAGCCCTTCTGACCTCATCGGAATTGCCCGTTCGGATTCCTTTCCAACCGACCCATTTTGATGGGGTCAGTCAGAAGGGAATCAGAATCGGTTTTCTGAATGGCCTCCAACTGGCTCGGAGAGCCCATCGGCCATTGGGAAAGCCTGCAGTAATCCCTCAGCTGGCTCTTTCTGGCTGAGGGATTAAAATGGCAGCTTCCCAGTGCCTTTCTGTGCCGGCCTTTCTGACATAGAAAGGCACTGGAATCTGTCTTTGTTGGCCCTTCTGTTGATCCCTGCACCCCGTGTTAGGCACCTCAAGGCTCGGAATGCATGCTCCCATTGTGAAGTATAGGATTGCGACTGAACAGGGTCTGGTAGCATCCTACTTCCTGGGCTGGAACAGACAACAGGAGGTCATTCGGTTCCAGTTCCAAGCAGATGTCAGATAGAGGCCCTGTAGTAGTAGGGGGGTCTCCGCACTTGAGGCAGAATCCTCCAATGAGATTGCCACAAGTGGGGAAGCCTTGTTTGAATCAGGCCCAATATGTTTCCTACATTTAAAAAACATATCACAAATAATCAATTAAATATTATTAACAATTAATAACTTTAAAAAACTTGAAATGAAATAGCTTCCAATTCTACACCCCTAAAAACAAACAAGCCACTACTGAAATATCAATGACTTAAAAAAGAAATCCAAATATAAATACAAAAATACATCAAATAATTAAAACATTTATAAAATGAACAGTTAACATACTTAAGTGTCAATTACGTAATTAAATGAATTTAAAATGTACTAATAGAAACATATTTAACTTAAACACACTTTCAACTCCAAAACTACAACCCACTACCAAAATAAAATACATTTACATACACATCATTATTAAACAATAAAACAATTTACACAAAAATTAAGAAATATGTAAATGATTTTACATTACAAAATTAACAATAATATAATATTAATTAAAATTGTATTGACTTCCCATCGGAATCCCCTAAAAACCTAACAACCAGCTATAGCATTATAAATTACAAATTTAACTTACAATTATTTAAAGATTTCAAACTTCAATTTAAGTAGAAAACAACTATACTAGCAATATTTTAACTAGCATTAATTAAAATAATATAAAAACTATATTACTTACAACTATATTTAGGCAAACTATATTGAAGAATACTATATTATTTTAAATGATTTTACATACCTAAAAACAATATTGTTAACAGTGATATTCTGTGACATAATATTTTAGTTTTAACAATGATATTTTTGTTTTAATGATATTCGTGCCACCGTGTTAAGGTAATAAGCTATTTTCAACTCAATATTTTGTCCAATCATCTATGTTCCATAATTAGCTTTATTTTCATTATATACACTTGTCGAAAAACATACAAAAGATCATATGAGTGAGTGAGTGAGTGAGTGAATGAATGAGTAAGTGGTGAGGTTCTTCACTCAAATATCGCTGCAGTTTTAAAAGTGATCATATAAGTGAGTGAGTGAGTGAATGGGTAAGTGGTGAGTTTCTTCACTTAAATAATACTGCAGTTTTAAAAGTGATCATATAAGTGAGTGCGTGAGTGAATGGGTAGGTGGTGAGGTTCTTTACGTAAACAACACTGAAGTTTTAAAAGTGATCATACAAGAGAGTGCGTGAGTGAATGGGTAAGTGGTGAGGTTCTTCACTTGAATAATAATCTACAAATTTAAACGTGTCTAAGCGCTGGTTCCCATTTATAGGAGACGACGGGAGTTGTGAATGTAAAATATAATCAATCCCCTGTGTCAAATTAACAAACTGCCCTGTTGTGCAAATAATGAGCTAACCATGTATTTACAGGTTTTTATCTATATATATTTTGCTAGTACTGTCTTGTTTTAGGATCAACGTCAACTCTCTCGTTCCCACTTCTTCAGAAATGATGAGTTTCCAGGGGATTACTGGCATGGATGAGAATGACAGCAGTTCTTTCATGCTCTGAAGCCTCTGTCACTTTAGATCAGGAAACAAAGCACGCACAACTACAATACATCTTGTAAAACTAGTGTCAAATTTCCTTGGGGCAATGTCATAACAGATAAACATAAAACATCCTTTAAATGTGTTGGCATTACAAAGTCTGTCTCTGAGGTGTACAATCTCGTATGTTTACAAACGTCCTTGAGCGAAAACAGGCTGCCAAAACTGCTGATTCCTCACACATTGAGTGTTTTACTCTTCTTTGTGGTTATAGCTAAATCAGTGCCAAATTGCATTATATGATACTTTTATTCTCTTGGAATGAGTTCAACTAGTAAAAGCCTCTTTGACAGTGCCAATTTATCTTTCAGTAAATATTTCATAAAGCTCTGGAGGACTTAATTTTTATACAAATGGAAACGTGCAAAATAAACTGTAAATATTGTGCATTCATTTTATGCTAAAACACTTTTCAGTTGACTTTGATGATAAAATTGTAATTATAATAAAAGTATGCAACTCATTCTAAAAGACCTTTTCATTATTCGAGCTCACCTATCGTACTTGGCCTCCCCAAATCTGCACTACAAAGGCACCTATCAATGCCTTTTTGAAGGCTTAATCTCCTCTTTGTGTGAACTTGGTCTTTCTATGACACCCTCTGTAAAAGGCTCTGCCATCTGGTACTCTGGGCCTTGATGCGTTATTTCCAGACTCTTTGTAAATAAATAAATACATGTTTTCTTGTTCCAATATTTACTGCGCACTTACACCTGACTCCTTTTGCTCTAAGTGTGTTCAATAAACCCATTTAAAAAAAAGAACATCATTTTTGGGAGGAAACACATTAACAAATGAATCCACATAGACAGATTGTGGAGTATCTGTTTAATTTACATATATATGAATAATATTCATTTACTTTTCTTTTTATCTATTTTTTGTGAATTTGCTTTAGCGTTTATATGGCGTAATACAGTGAATTAAAGCATTTGCAGAGGCTTTTAAGACATCAGTAGCGCGGTGAAAGGTTTATTTCTATACTAATGGTTTAGGTTTTCACCAAAATGACTTCTAAATTGAAATAAATATTGCAGAGTCTGATGAGCAGTAAGGGCAATTTCCGTAAAACAAGTCATAGTTCTGAGATGCACCTGCCTCCCTTGGATGATAGGTGCTAGAGATAATTTCTAGAATCCGAAAAGAGAAGAGCATATTTTCAGTACAGCATACAGGTTTAATTTTCTCAGTCATTTAGGGCCTGATTTAGTTTTCGGGGGATGGGCTACTCTGTCACAACGGTGACGGATATCCCGTCTGCCGATATATAAATCCCATAGGATGTTATGGGATTTATATTGATGCGGATGAGATATTTTTCACTGTTGTGAGGAAGTAACCCTTCTGCCGAAATCTAAATGAGGCCCTTAATATAGGAAAAGGTCTGAAAAATATCTAATGCACGTTCTGCAACAGGATGAAGGTAATGGACATAGTTCACCAAAGATGTGTGTGAGGATATTTGGTGAGGTGGGTCACACATTTTTGGAAACTTTTCAGGTGTCACATGAGTCCTGGGACCTTATCTTACTATTGATCCCAAAGCTGAGCACCAAGTATGCCCTTTCAGCACTTGACTCTCAGGGTAGCAAAGTCGAGCACTCCAAAGCTTAGTTGTGCAGTTGGTGTGGAGTAAACACTCAGAATTTAGTAAAGGAAATACATTAAGGGCCTCATTGCGTTGTCTGTCGGAAAGCAATCAGACCGACTCCTTGTCGGAATTGGTTCTGACTGACTGATTACGATGGTTCCGAACACCATTCGGAAGGTCTCCTATTGACTTTAATGGGAGCCTGTGTTCCGACCGAGAACACAGGCTCACATTGAAAAAAGGGGTGGTTGCAGAACACCTTTCACCGTGTTGCAGGCATCCCATGGTGCCTGCCACACTGTGCATTGATTGAAAGGGGTGTCCCATGGGGACCACCACGGGCCCCAACCAGAGGCCTCAGGGTGAAGGGGCCCTGGTAGGGGCCCCCAAAGTCAGTTTATGACAGTTGTTCCATGTCGGATAGACCGATTCAGAAAGGCTAACCGAATCTGACATCATAATACGTCGGTCGGAATCGCGTCCGTAGAGTTGTACGATTCGGCTACGACCAACTCAGAGTCTCCGATTGCCAGCCGGAACCAATTCGAACTGACTGAACGGTTACCTTTCCATCATAATCGGTCATTCACAAATTTTTCCGAGTCAGTCGGAAACATAGGTTCCGACATGGTTTAAATCCGACTGCCATTCGGAGCCTTTCCGACCTGCATCGTAATGAGGCCCTTAGTTATTACATTATTGGTAAACCACTGCTTTTCCATTAAAAAATAAGGGCCATATTATCAAGAACGGGGGTAACATTATCGCCGCTTTAGTGGCAGGAAACTGATGCTAAAGCAGTGATAAGGGGCTTGATAATATGCCCTAGAGAATTCCAATAGAAGCCCAGGTTCTCGTGGGAAGGACATCAAACCTAGGCTTCTATTGGAATTCTCTAGGGCATATTATCAAGCCCCTTATCGCCGCCTTAGCTGCAGTTTCCTGGCACTAAAGCGGCGATAATGTTATGCCTATTCTTGATAATATGGCCCTTAATTATTTTAATTCTACACACGCATAAATTAATTAAGATGTCTGAACATAATGGTTCAGGTGACTATCAGAACGGACACAGTTATATCAGGGGAATTTTTGTTTAAGCATCTGCAATGTAGAAGGAAGAACAAAAATAGGATTAGCTTTTTAGCCTCTTAGGTGTAAAGCCCCTTTTAAGATTTATTAATTGTAAATATACAAAGACAAATTAGAGGTTAGAAATGAATTAAAAAGTAAAACATTATGAAAGAATTGCTTTTTAATTATTATATTAACTCCTTAAATTGTTGCCAAAAAGAGTGAGTCACAGTCCTTAAGTCAAAGTCAATCCAATACGTGTTTCATGACAGACAAGGTAATTATTAGGTCACTTCATCAGGCATATGCACATAAAGGGGCCATTGACTTTACTGGTAAGTATTTAGATTCATGGTTCAGGAGATAGAGGTTTCTCTATTTAAATGGTATAATACCCTCGTTAGCAGGATACAAAGTGTGGCTGTTAAAGTTTGAAATTTTAACAGGCGCACTTCATGTCCTGCCAAAGGACGTTATCAAGCCGACTTCAAAGTTGATACCACTTTCAAGCTCAGATACAATTTATTGGCACTCTGATATAGTTCAATCGATAAAACAAGCCTTACCGAGAACTGTTTTACACAACTTGAGTAGAGAAAACTTTGATCCCTGAACCTTGAATTTGTCTTTATATATCTGCAGAATGAGGAAACCGTGGTATGGCGTATGTGGTCCCTGTAGGTACTAGCCTCTTTGTGAAAGATAAGCTGTCCATAAGGGAATTGGACAATGGATAAAGCAGTTGTGCTCTCAGGTGACTTCGCCTCTTTTTTAGGTAGATGCAATGTCACATTTGCTAAGTGTCCCAGTATTGTGACAGTTTCCCTTTATTTTGCACATTATCTGTGCATGGTACCTGTTTTAAAGTTATCATGGCCTGAACGGCTTTTGATGGCTGATGAAGGGCCTATGCTACTCCTTCCCCTTGTATCAAGCTGCAGGAGAAATCATCTTGATTTCACCTCAGTCCGTCCATTTTTGCTGCTGTCCTTCCAGCTTGAGTCACTTGTGATCACGTGCATTCTGTCTGGATTAGATCAGTGGGGCACCTTGGCATTGATGACAAGTTATCACGCTCTGCTCATGATAATCAGAGAAGGTGGATCCTCCTTCAGGGGTGCTACTACAGGCCAAATCTCAAGCTTACTACACAAACAAAGCAGTAAGGCCACCGTCAGTCCCAGTGGTGATCCAAACAGTGATGGAAGGATGTGCCAACTGTGGATGCAATCCTCACACAGGCAAGTGTCAGAAGCACTAATCAATTTTTTGTGTTGATTTCTGAACACAATCCCAAGCTATTCTCCTAGCCCACCTGTTGAGGCTCTTTGAAAGTAGCTTTATGTACTATCGATTGTGGGTATGAATTTTCTTGGCACTAAGTCATCTAGATAATTTAGGAATGCCTTAATAAAACAGCCGACTGCAGGTGCAATACTTCACAATGCTCCGAAGACACTGGTGCTCCAACGTCTTGAGAAGCGAAACACTCTGCTATAGCACATTTTAGAGGGACTAGGGCTCAAGGCCTCATGCCAATCGTGACAAAGCTGGTCTCTCTTTGAATCAAAATGAGTTAATCTTCTGCATTTCATGTCCAGCTCCTCAAGGCCCTCGCTTCTACGCAATGTTCCTTTTTCACCTACAGCACTCCTCTCCAGAAGTAGGTGAGCTCCTTCATTTGAGGTAGTTGCAAGCAGACATTTTTGACAGGATGCAGACTATCCCAGGTCTCTAGTACCAAACTTGGAAGAAAGAGACCCAATTCTGGGGCATAATGATCTTTTTGGTCTTCACTGGTGTGTAAACATTTGTACTTGTGGGGCCATTGGTAAGGTTTATGCTATACAAACACCACATACAGAGACAAACACTTGAATGCAGAGAAATAATGGCACAGTGACTGGGGGTTTCAGCACTATCTTAATAAGTTCATTGCAGACAAAATTTGTAGATTATAGTTGTGCAGCTCTGGAACTGATTTCAGACCGATTTTGGTTTTTCAAGTTCCTTTCAGAAGTGTCATGCCAAAGCCTTTGTCTCAAAAGGTTAGCAGCAAGATGGGGTGAGCTGAGATCTTTTTGAGAGGGGGACACAAAACACAGGCACAAAAGAGAGATTTTTTTCCACTGAACTACTACTTAACCTGTTGGAGGTAACACTTCTCATAAAAACATGGAACAGAAAGGAGACTAGGACAATACTTCCACTACAAAATGATCCTCTGCCTCCTATCCTCCTTACCCTAAAGTCTATTCTACTAGAAAGGATCCCAGGAACACTTTGGAGGAGTCCAGTCATATATTTTGCTGTCTGTCTGGGTCCCTATAAATTCCATCTTGTGTACCACTCTTGCACATCCAATAAAAAAATACATTCTGGTCTGCCACTTTTAAATACAACACATACACTCCATGTTTTCACTGACACACATGCATAAGTTAATCATACAGCATTCATTTAGCATCCTAATGTAGTAAAGGACCCATTTCCAGGGGTCTGACAGAGCAATGGTAATAAAAGAGGCATGTCGTCCCCTACTCCATTGCAGGTGACAGGTAAAAAGCCTGTCTTGGTTCTAAGATCAACATACTGCCCCTCCTATTGTCAGTCCTCCTTAGCCTGGTAAACTGACAGTAAGCATACTCAGTAAAGGAGGGTGCACATGGCAGGACACTCTTGACCACAGATACCAGCTCTGTCTCACTCCATTTTACAAACTGCCTCAGTGTACACACATGATTCTTGTTAATCCTAACAGTAAAAAAATCAAAAACTCATACAAGGCTCGCTATAGGGAACTCAAGGCATTGATACATGCTCGTTGGAGCCGTGCAGGTGACCTTTTCTGCCACCAAAATAATACATCTTTTAGTGACGAAAAACAAGGACAATATACACCAAAATCTGATGCATGCTTGTGATTAGAAAGCAATTCAACACAGAAATATGTTAGCTAATTTAAGAAAGGTTAAGTTTATGTGCTTATAATCTTTGCACACTTGAGATGGAAGGTGAGAAAACGCAAGTTGCACAGTCCTTGCTACTGAATATTAAGGTGCCTGATGCCACTCCTATTTTGTTACCCATGACGAAAAGTTGTAAAATGTTTAGATCCTCATTTAAAATAATAGTACAATCTGTTTACCAGCATGTGCTTATAAAGGCTAATATATATACATTTGCAACTATATTGCTTAGAACAATGGTGTTGACAATGATTGGCTCTATTGGAAACTAGTTTGGTCCACTGATTTGATTATTTTGCTTTTATGAGTTAGATTATTTTCAGCCTCCAAATGTTTCTCAGTCCAAAGGTAAGCTTAGTGATGAGGCTGAGCCACCACCTTTTACCAAGTGGTGATAAAGTGCTTGTGCGCTCTCCTTTAAACATGGTAACATTAGCTTACATCCAATTGGCACATTTGATTTCCTCGTAAGTCCCTAGTTACTACATGTAACCAGGGTATGGAAATTACATGCTGCTAGTGGGCCTGCAACACTAATTGTGCCACCCACATAAGTAGCCTTTCAAACATGTATCAGGCTTCTCATTGTAGCCTGTGTGCGCAGTTTTAAACTGCCATTTTGACCTAGTCAAATACGCTTTTTTCCAGGCCTGAATCTTTCTTTTCAATACATATAACTCAACCTAGGGCAGGCCCTACTGAGTCCAGAGGGCAGGGTGCATTATATTTAAAAAGCTGGACATGTACTTTTAAGTTTTAGATGTAATAGTATTGAAAAACTCATTCGTTTTTCACTGCTGCAAGGCCTACCTCTCCAGAAGGATTACAGTGGGTATCTTATTACTTTTAAGTGATCATTTTCAATTGAGAGCAAGTAGGTACTGTGAATTTAGTGTCTAAAGAATTGGATTATAAATCCCTCTTCACTGTGAAAGTAGGATTTTAAGTCCCAATTTTGAAAATGTCACGTTTAGATAGTTGGCATTTTCTTGTCCTAACCATTTTGTGCCCACAGCCTGTATCCTGGTTCACATAGCTAGGTGTAGCTGGCAGTTGGTTTTTGTGTATTACTCCGGGACAGAAAGACAAAAGAGGAATAGGTGTTAGCAGGGTGGAACATCTGTGACTTGATAGGATGGAGGAGCTGTCTCCTACCACCCTTGCATATCATAAAGCCTCTAACTGGGGCACACTCACAAAGGGTTTGACACACGACGTTTGTGCTACCAGACTAGCTAGGCTAAGGCAGGGAGGCAAGAAGTTTCAAGTACCTCTGGGAGTGGAAAACTCAAGAATCTTCTCCCACTTCAAAGCTGGCACTAGGTATAAATATTGGACCCTCAGAACCGACCCTTCAGTACACCTCTGGACTTGTGGAAGACTCAGAAGGACTGCTGTGCTACTAAGCTGCAAAATGAACTGCTACTCTGCTTCCCTGGTGCCTGAGTGAGAAGGAATGGAGCTGCATCCGGAGACCATGGCCAACAGTGTGACTCCAAGGGCAAGTTGGCAGGCCTCCTGATTGTGAGCCCTACCCACCTATGTGGTGCCACCCAAGTCCTGGACCCTTGGAATTGAGCTTAATGGTGCTCTGCCAGTCCAACTGTGGTCTTTTGGGACAAAACCAATACAGCGTTATGTAGCTCCTTGCTGCTCCATATCGGAACTGCCACTACTCAATGCATCCAAGATGCAAGACATTGCTAATGGCCCACATCTGGTCAGAATTGCCGCTTTATGACTCATTCTCAACGCTAGACTTCACATCGCAAGACCCCAAGAATGGCCTACTCGTTGACAACTCAGGATATTGCATCGCAGCTCATCTGAACCGCTGCTTTGTGATGCATCCTCAATGCAGGACTTCGCATTGCTAGCCCCCATCAATGGCATCCTCGACGACGATGGAAGACTTCGCTGGAGCTGCCATTGCGTGATGATTGCTTGGCACATGGTCTCGCAATGCTCCACAGTAAGGATTTAGGGTACTTTGTTCAACAGCCTAACTTGGTCCCTGTATCCAGTACCCTATGCTCCATTGTGGTTAGCCTGAACTTGTGATTTTGTCTTGCTCAAAGCAACCACATAAGCACAGTTGGAACTTTGTGCATTTAGGCACTATTTTGACTTAAATCTTTAAAATTGCATATTTCCGATTCTACTGATTGGAGTTTTGATGTTTTAGTCTCAAATAATGTATTGAATTGTACTCTATGTTTCAAAATTGGAGTGGAATTTTTCTTGTGTTATGTTTCCACTTTATTACTGCTTGAAGTGCTGCATACATACTTTACACCTTGCCTCTACGTTAAGCCTGATTGCTTTGTGCTAAGATACCAAAGAGCTAAGCACAGGTTAATTTGTGGTTTGCTTGTTTTTCACCCTGACAAGAGTTGTGGTTGCTGCTGGAGTAGGTTTTCACCCCCTTCAACCAGTAACCCAATTTCCTACAGTGCCTGTGTAATGGTCTACTGAACACAAATGCATAACATGACAGTAGGCTTTCCTACTGTTTCTTGAGGAACCCTGTATTTTTATAACTCTTGATTTTGCATTCTATTTTCTTAGTTTTTGTAATTTTCATAATAAACGTACATCTTTTAAACTGACATGGTTTTGGAAATGTCGCTCAATGTATTGTCATGTAATCCATGCATTTTCGGAAGAATGCTTGTTGCTTGAGCATAGCTGGCGAGCTGGGTGTCCACCATTTTTGGGTTCAGATCGTTTAGGCTTTTTGGGAGCTCAGTAACAGTTCAAAGAACTTTCTACCCCATTGCTGGATAATCTGACTCTGGTTTCTAACAGTTATATTCTACATATCATCAAAATTGTGCTTTGGAAAAGCGGCAGGAGTCCCCCACCAACAATCTGAAATGCACGTGTTTTATATTTTTGTGACATTTTGCCTCCTTCTACTGCTGTGCCTCTTTAAAGACCTGAATACAAGTGCCTCATGTCGGACTACAGTTATCGCACCTTATGAAATCTGACCTTGAGATGTTCAGAGTTTTGTTAGATGGTTATTGTCTATTTCAAAATTCTGTGGAAAAAATTAGTGGATTTTGTGTTCATTGCTGCACATTCTGCATGTCCCGGTAAATACAGTGTCTTCCCCTTCACCATTATATTCTGGCGTGATTGACCTGATAAAATCTAACAAATGGTGCAAATTGTATCACACTTAGGGGCCAGATGTACGGTCACAAATGCGCAATCAGCCTGATTTTGACCGCAAAATAGGTCTGCCCTATTTACAAACCCTATTTTTCATGTCGGTAATCTATTGCCGACTCGCAAAATAGGGTTTGCGACTCACTATTAGGCAGGGGCATGCCAAGGGAGTTCCTTCCTAATAGCGACTCGCACTTCAATGTAAGATTGTTTTGTGGCTGGAATTGCAGCAGCAAAACACTTGCATTTTACCACCCATTTCAAATGTGTGGTAAGCCACTCGCACACAGGAAGGGGGACCCCTTTCACTTTGCGACTGGCATAGAAAATATTTTTTAAGAGCAGGCAGTGGCCCCACGGACCACTGCCTACTCTTAAACAAGCATTTGCAATGCAATAGGTCTCGCAACTGCAGGATTTGGGGCTATTGGCATTGTTATTTATGTGTATAGAAAACCTGCAATAATAAAATCCATTTTCATTTACAATACCAATAGGTCAAAGTCTCTAAAATGAAAGACCTATTGTATTGCAAATGCTTGTTGTTTACAAGCACCCCATGCTGCGCTTTCACGTTAGTAGAGGCCAAGCCCCTTTCTTTAGACGGGCTGTGTCTAAAGAAAGGTCAGTGGCCGCTATTAAAGTGAAAGCACGGTATGTGGCACTTTTACCAAAAAAAGCATTTGTCTGTCAAGTTGACAAACACATAATTTTTGGGGTAAAAGTGCCTCGTGAAAGCTTGCATGGATCGCTGAATGTTGCAGGAAAGCATGTAGTGCCTGCAGTAGGAGAAATACATTAAAGAAAATAGTGCTTACAGACTAAATAAGACATACAGAGTAACTACTGAAGCAAAAGGACCAGTCCTCATGGGAGGTTACAAATGAAGACAAGCTGATACTAGGGAGAGACTAACAAGCCTATAAACGAATCAGAAGCAAACATTTATGAAGGACAGTGACACAAGCCAATGACAAATATGGATGGAGAGTGGGCAGTGTTTCAAATCCATGCTCTAATACAGCATGCCTCGTTGAGCAGTAAATGAGCTTTCCAGACTCGACCTGAAAAACATACGTCTACAGAGGTGCATCAGGGGAGCCCTCTTGATCTTTTCAACCATCCTTCCAATTTTGCTTCTGCCCACCAAGGCCTACAACATGGGGTAACCCACATCACTCACTGGCCCCCAAGCAGTGGGAATGGTAGCATTTTGTGTGATCATCCGTGAACAGTAGCAGTGTGCTTCAGTACGAAGGCTGGTAGGTAAATACGTTACTTTGACAATGCGTTATTGTGTGTTTAGATTATGCCTTCAGATAACTGTAATTCAAAGCCAATATTACATATTATTTGTGTCAATAACAAACTCTTTTTCCAGTGCTAAACTTTAAAACTAAAAATTATTTTTATATCCAAGTATGCTTCATTGTAGAAAGAATCTATATTGCTTGATTAAAATCACAAACATTTCTTTGTATGTTTTAATGAAAACATATTGCCACAGTTGTTAGACAATGGCATTTTTTGTTGGATAGGTTTAATAAACAAAAATATCGCCAGTAGGTAGCTATAGTTAGGACCTATTTTCCATAGGAAATCTGCAACATTCTATTTGGAATAACTTTGGTGCCGATTGACGAATCTTCGTGAAATTTTCAAAACTTTTGTCCAGCTCTGATTCGCTCCTATCCTAAAAGTTTCACGGTGATTCGTCAAGCGGGGGCCGAGAAAAAAGGGGGGCCTAAAACTCATTTTCCCCATGCAATTTCCCATAGGACATTTAGCCACAGCTACAGCCCGAACTGCTGAACGGAATTACACCAAATTTGGCAAAGAGGTAGTCCTTTGTTCAGACTCGTGCCTTTTTCTTAAATGGTGTAAATCCATTCAGTAGTTCCTGAGAAAATGACATTTAAAAGTACATATATATCTATGGCCTCAGAGGGTCCGCGTACCCTAAGCGCAGCCTAAGCGCACCCTGCCGTGCACGAGCTGTATTCTAATTGGCTGTCAACACTCCAAATCAGGAAGTGTTGGCTGCCATCTTGTGCCTCGGTAGAACCGAGGCACAAGAAACCTAAAAAAAAACACGAAAAACACGAAAAGGGGGCAGGGTAGAAACACCCTGACCCCCTAGGCTTGGTCAGGGGGTCCCACAAGGACCCCCAGGGACAAAAAAAGCTTTTTTTTAAAACAATAAATCGGCAAGATTCGCTCACCCAGCGCGAAATTCGACCAAAAATAAAAAAAATTAAGCCCGGGCTCCTGCGCTTCTTTGGTAATTGGCCCCCGGGGGGGCAAAATCCCGGGGGCATTTTAAAAAAATAGTGCTGTCACTGGCCATGTCATGAACGATGTAATATGTGACATCATCAGCAGTGGATTGCGGGCGTGCGAGATGTAGTTAGTACAACTAACTATATCGGAGGAATTTCAATGGTTTTGTACGAGTGAAATGTCCAGCTAACTATAACACCCCTAAAACCTATGTTTTTTTCAGTGAATTTCTAAGGTTTTTTAAATGCTAATTCATAACTTTATCAGGCCTGAAACCTATGGTTTTTTCAGTGAATTTCAAAGGTTTTTAAAATGCTAATTCCTAACTATATCAAGCCTGAAACCTATGTTTTTTTCAGTGAATATATATATATATATTTATATCCATCCGCTGCAGTGGATTGCTAAAGTCAGACGTATTGGCTTTGCAATGCTCATTTCCCTAGCCATCGTCGGTATGGTAATCTTTCTCCTTTTGACAAAAAGTGAAGGCTTACTCATACTGCACCTGGTGGGAGTTCTCGACATTCTGTCTGCGGGTTCTCTCGTGTTGAAAGCGCGACTCTCTACTATGCGATCTCGCCTGTGCTGCAAATGGTCTCAAAGGGGTCTTTAGATCTCTTAAAGTGAGTTGCCCCCCTTATGTACACAAGTTTTAATGAACTGCTAGTTTCTAGCTTTCACCCACCCAAGGTTAACAAACTTCAGTTAGATGAGCGGTCTGTTTCTGGAGCGGCTGGGAAGAGGTATGGCCCACCACCATATAAGAAATTAAGCATTCCTGAAAAGGCCTGCTGACTGTCTGACAAAGTTAACGTCTCAAAGTTGAGTTTTATTTTACACTGTGTGTGGTCAGTGGGAAGCTTGTTTGCGGGATTGAGGGCGAGGCTCCCTCTGGTTCCTAAGGGGTGGGGGGCAGTGTCAATTGCTATACTTTAATTGGAGGACCGCGGGGTGGGGTCCTAACCTGGCTGCTTTATACGGGCAGCGCTAGTGCTTTGGACTCCCAATGTCATTACCTCTGCCAAAGCTTCCTGCGAAACTTAGGCCCCAGGTGGCTCCATTGCCCCCAGCGACTTGGAAGAGTGAGACATGACGTGAGGCATCCTGGGAATGATGTAACCGCGTAATCGCCACGTTCCCGCACTGTGAACACCGATGTTGGAGAGTAATAACAGATTGAAAATTAAAGTTAAAAGTAAAGGTACAAAATAAGGACGAATAAATAGTTCTCGAATCAGAATGTAAACCGGCCATCTTGGTGATGTTAATGTTTACTCAGGAGTAAGAACCCAAGTCCGCGGAAATATCAAAACAATACATTGTCATTTAACGTAGCTTTGAAGCTCCCGTTTTATTATGATACAATTTAGTTGGCTACCTTTTCAAAAAGTTGTGTTAAATTTGATAAAGAAAAGGTCACTCTAGGATTTAACAATTTAAAAAATATTTGCAATGCTATTGGTCTCGCATTTAGAAGCGAGACCTATAACATTGCAAACAAACGTCCTCCATTGTGCCAGCTGCTTTAAAAGTGAAAGCGCGCATGGCGTGCTGAATGTAAGCAAAGCACGTCGTTGTGCCTTACATAGGAGAAACTCAAAGACGAAAATAGTTCATGTATCGTGTAACAACCAAGTAAAGAGGCCTGTAGCCATGGGAGGTTACAAATGACGACCCTGCCGCACTAAGGAGGGACTAGAAAGGCAATTACTGAATCAGAAGCCATCATTTACGAAGGACAAAGTCACAAGCCAATTAAAAATATGGGCGGGGGAGTGTGCGGTGCTTCTCTTACATACTAGACTACAACAGATCGCCAGAGCAGTGCTTGCACGCTGCCTCAGGCTCGACCTAAAAATGAAACAGTAACGTTTGATTTTTCTTTTTTAAGTGCATCCCATTTTCCTTTAAGGAAAACGGGTTGCGTTTAAAAAAAAAACGCTTTATTTAAAAAGCAGTCACAGACATGGTGGTCTGCTGACCCCAGCAGGCCACCAAGCCTGGGAGTGCTAGCCATTCCCAATGGGGTCGCAAATTGCACCTGTCTCAAGAATAATAATGAGGCAGGCAATTTGCGACCCCATTAGGAATCGTAAACAGCTCCTGAGACATTGTTGTATATTCCAATTTGCGAGTTGCAAAATGACACAATTTGCGAATTGTAAATCCGAAGGGTCGTACATCTGTCCCTTAGTGATTACAGGGTGTGATAAATATGGCACCACTTATAATTGCGTGCCCTATGCAAACAGGTGTTTTCTCATGAATCACAATTTAGCAGTTTCATGAGGGCCCAGTAATCAGGTCCTAAGTGTCTGAACAACTTAATTTTCTGTTCTGGATGGTCTCATTGTGCGGCAGCTTCATTTGCTAGCCTGTGTTTTTTCATGCTGGTTTGAGATTATTAACAGTTCCGTGTCACTTCATACTGCACTCCGCCAGACAGGTCAGACGTTCATTGTGTTAATTTTTAGCCTCTTTGTGGTATCCCCTAATTCTTCATGGATCACATTTTTGTCTAGATTGATCTCCTGTTGCTTTTGTTTTACACTGCCCATTCATAATTTCTATGTACCACTCCCCGTGTTACAGGATAATCTAGTGTGAGGGCCTGTGTGACATATTGTTGAACGTCCCTTGATTTAGTATACTTTGCAGTACAAATGACAAAACCACATGAGTTCTATAGATATTTTATGTTGAGATATCAGTCACCACATAAAAATGTAATTACACTGTAAAATTGTTGCAGCATCCATGATACAGGTAATGTACTGTGCAGTACAGATTTTCTTCCAGAACCTATTGATCCCCACACTGAGTCTTGTTATGTTTATTGGTGGGGAGCAGAAGGATAGTCTTTCAACTGAGCTCTTACCATGTCTATGACACTCATTGTTAATGTGGCATATCGATACATTTCAAGGTCTAGTGCTCGAGGATTATATGTCTCATTCTTCTTTGAGGTCAATATCCCTCATACCACAACATTTGAGTTAAAGAAAATCTTTGGCCAGTTGTAGAGAGCACAGCTCGGGCTACACCCTCCACTCTGGGAAGGTGGGTGAGCAAGCGGCAGAGTTCAAGGGTTCTTTACTGAATGCAGCCTATTTGCTGCCTCCTCTCAAAACCCAAAGCAATCGTTGTGACATAAAAATGAAGACACAGGATGTGAATAATGATAAAGGCAGACTGTAGGCATAAGATTACGAAATAACTCTTGAAGGCAGATATGCAATGAAGGTTAGTGTGCTCTGTCTGTTGTTGCTGACTATTCTTCAGCTTATAGGCAAAAGCTCAGGGCCATACTGGGTGCAGTTTGTTATCTGTACATCACAGGAGCATGCAAAGCTTTCCCAGTTTCTTTAAATAGAGCATTTTTGTGCAGTTGTAGGTATTGTTCTTCAACCCAGGCATGTAATGCTTTGTCATTATCCTAACTCCTCAGCTGCAGGATAGTTACAGTGTAGCAAAAGGCCTCCTTGGCATTAATTATGCTTCGAAACAAAGTTCACTGTAGTTCGTTCACATTTTCTGAAAGCTTGTACAATATAGATACTAAATTTTCATCTTCAAAACGCCTGTCTCCAATTTTTACTGGCAAAGACCAATGTCTTTGATGGAGCAGGTAAAACAAAAATGTTGTATACCTCTTCTATTTTGCATGATATTAAACTTTAACCATATTAAGCATTAACTCGTACTAACTAGTGTGGAGTGGAATGACTAATCAACATTTGCACCTTGATAAACACGAGATACACATGGGATTAAAATGCTAATTGCATGGCAAAACAATTAAAATGTATTAACTGTGGTACGCGAATTAACTTTAGAACGTGGTGAAATAAAAGCTGCATGATTTATGTTGCTATTGTAATGGTTTGTGCTTCCAGTGTTGCAGAATGGAGAGTATTATTGCTTTCAGTTATGCTACAAGCTAGGAAATACTTATATATATTCGGGTTAGTGTGGGATTAAACATTAGAATCTTCATTTTTATATTCTAATTACTGTTATGTCTGTTTTTGCTTAAGTTGGCATTCAGGCTTGCTAGGCCACAGTACTTAAGATGGAGTTCCGGAGGTGCCGCCGTCATGTGAGCGCGATGTCTACTGCGCAGAATCGTATGGCTCTGGAGATCTTCAAGTGACCCCAACCATGAACCAGAGTGTTCCTTGTCAAGGATAGGAGCATGGAGAACTGCCAAATGATGAGCAGTGTGAACTACTAAGAGGACAATGAGGGACCTGTACGAGGAGGCTTGCTTATTGTTACTTCGGAACTTTCGCCTGTGACCCGCATTAAAAGAAATGCAGTTGTTCTCTGCCATGCCCGGTCTCATGGAAAAACAGGCGAACATGAGAAAACTTACCAGCTGAATTGAATTAGCCAATCAGAACACTGTCTACTGGAAAAATTGTTGCACATTGACCTAAAGTAAGGGGAAAAATGGTATAAAGACCCTCGTCCACGAAGGGGGTTTGTTCGTTGGGCTGATCTTCTATTATGTTTGGTCTGCGCTGAACTGACGAAGATTTCCCTGATTCACCTTGAGTTTCATTGAAATTCGGGAAAGCTTTCCATCTGATGCTTGATTATTGACGTGGGTTGGACAGTCGGTACGGGAGAATGCAGTTGTGATTTTGGATATTGCATCCCTGTAATCGGAGGGTCACCAACTTGAGATTTTTGGTAAATATAATAAAAGGTGAAATCGATGATTATGTTCTAAAGATTTGATGTTGCTGTGAAACTAATTGAATCATGTTTTATTCTATATTGCCCGAATGCTAAATTAATATTAGATAAACAAGATTTGGATTAATAAGAAATGAGTTGTGGTTCTTTAATTAGGTACTGATGATTAATCAAATGTTTCCTAGGCTTTATTGGGGGCGGGGAGCGAGACTCAGGGGTTACGACCATGTCTACGGAAGTCTATTCTATAGTACTGGGGGCGGAGGCAGAAAATAATTTCTTAAACACGGTTGAGTTTGGGTACCATAAAAGGACTAGATTTAAGACTGTAGTGGCAGCATATAGGATATGGAATGCCTTTTTAAAAAAAATGAGACTTGGAAGATACAACAGATATACAAGGCTGTATAAGAATAAGTCCTTTCCTACAGAAGTATTCGCTGATTCAGTAATGGCAAGATGGTCTCAAAAAGGGATAGTACAGATTGGAGACTTAATGGACGAGGAAGGGATCGTACAGTTTGTAGACCTCACCCTTAAATATGGCATTGAGAGAAGGGACTTCTTCAAATATTTACAGTTAAGGAGTTTTCTTGGTCGTAAGCAGGGTGGCAGCATGGGCTTTGATAGTAATGAAGTGCTGGAGAAAATAAAAACAGGAAGGGACTGTACAATTAGATCCTTTTATGCATTCTTAGTAAAAGGGAAGATGGATGATATGGAGAAAGTTAGCAATAAGTGGGTTGGAAAATTGGGGGGAGACCCCGGAAGTTTTCAAGAATCTTTGAATATGGGCTGTTATATTTTGTGCTCGGGACCCTTACAATCGCAGCACTACAAGACTTTATTTTCATTGTATCACACCCCAGCTAGAATAGCTAAATGGGGAGGCTCCACTGGTATTACCTGCCCCCGATGTAATGCAGGGGATGCAGATATAATCCATATGTTTGCTACCTGCCCCCAGTTGTATAGTCTGATTAAAAATGTGGAAGATTTTCTTGCTAATACACTTGATGTACGGGTAAAATTGACACCTTTGAGGATTTTGTTTGGGAGAGATAACCAGGACGGACCTGAATATAAGGAGTTTATGTTTATGGCTATGGCAGTTCTGAGGTTGACGATAGCAAGAGCATGGTTAGAAAAGATCCCCCCGGGAATGCAAAGCTGGCTGGCAAATTTATTAGCTAGTTATAACCTTGAGAAAGCAATATATGCACGCAAGGGGAAAAGGGGAAGGAAGCTAGGGTTAAAAATTTGGGAACCAATAGGGAAGTGGAAAGAGACTATTGTATCACAGGGTACTGTAACATAATATGCAATATAGGCCTATCTGCTACCTGTTTTTTAACCTATGTTCTTTTGTTGCTGATATTGTTTAAATTTCAATCAGATGAAGTGTATACTGAGTAAAAAGGGTTAAACATTAAAAAAAAAAAAAAATGTTTCCTAGGCTTTAATTGTGTTTTAGCTGGTTCTAAATCATCATCAACCAGTCCAACTAATTGGTCTGTCGACCAAGTGGTGGAGTGCCTTGATGTCAAAGTCAGGATTCTAAAGGTACAGATGTATATAATGTATATAATGTAAAGAAATAATTCCCGACAGGTAACAAGGTACCCCCACATGTCCAGCGCTTTTTCTTCTGTGTACAGATTCAACTGAGGTGAATGTGTGTTGGTGGTATGGGCCTCACCAATGGATGAATGTATGAATGAGGTAGTGTGATGACAAGTCTGTGACATAGGGAGAATATGTAAATTTGCCCGTCGCGCTGGAGCAGTTTTCTTGGTAGCAGATTGATGGTTTTATTGCATTGGTTTGGTGATTATTGATTTATATTTAACACTTTATGTTGAGTTTGTGTTGCGTTTTATGGTGTCAATTGTTTTAAAAACTTCTGGGAAGTAGGAAGTTGGTTGCCCTGTATGTAGACGGGGGAAATGTGTGGCAAGGGAAGTCGCACAGCACATTGTCTGGTTTCAAGTTGGTAACATCGTCGGGTGTTATCTTTAGTGACATTTTCCGTATGAACGTGTGTGAGTGAAAATGGCAACAGGTACTCTTGTGAAACTCTGGCCTTAATTCTCAGGAGCATTGTCGTCTCCACATGTATTTTATCCACAGAGAAACAGTTTGCCTTTTTGCTTGTTAGAAGGGTAAGGTAGAGGGATGTGCTACTTTATCGGCGAAACGGAATAATTCTGTGGTAGGGTAGAGGTAAGCGCTGCCTGCTGGAAATACAGAATTCTTGTGTAAATGGACAAAACTATCTCTTTGGTTTAGCAAAACAGGTAATGGAAATGTTTTATGTTGTTACTAACAGATTGAGTAAAGAAAACCTAAGAAAACATTTGCCGATAAAATTTTGTAAAGGAAGGGTCAGCAGAAGCAGGAGTAGCGAGAAAGGCTGACGTCAGAAAGACCGCGCTGGGATTGGCCAGCTGTAGAGAGACAAAGTTTTCACTGATTGGTCCGTTAGTGTGAGACGCACTGGGAGTGGAGAATTATCAGAGTGACGTAGACGCCCAGGATTGATGCGTTAGTGTGAGTCGCACTAGGATTGGACAGAATACGGAGAAGCCGTGAAGGAAGTGATTTGTAAAGCTTAGTGAAATAAGAACTTTGAAAAATAAAAATGATGTACTACGAACTACCTGAAAAAGAGAAAAAATAATGGTTTGTGAAAATTAAAAATTTCTATAAGAAGGATAAGCCGATTGTGAATAGGGAAGGTCAGATACTTCCTCCACCGAAATCACCTGCATCTTTTATGGTAGCGAAATATGGGTACCATACATGTATCTGGTTGGAAAATTGTGCAAAGTATACCAAAGAAGATAGGGTACTAGCGTTTCCAGAAAGTGGTTCGTTTAGTTTGGTGGTTATACGAAATTTGAGAGAAAGAATGATGAGGTTAGAACCGAAACCCAGACCTACCCAATTCGAGGCTTTGACGGAGTGGGAAGAAGAGATGTATGAAAGGGAAAGGCATCGGAGTGGAAGAAGGTACAATTACATGTTTGGTAGACATTGTGGTCAGGAAAGTCATGATGACAGAATGAGAAGATGGCGGAATGTGAATATGACTGATGGTATGTTTCCTCTGAGAAATGCTGAAGAGACGAGTGGTAGAAAATGTACAGAAAAGAGAAATAATACAGGGTCTGAAGGTTATAGATATGGTGTGAGTGAATCGGAAAATGAAGTGCTGGAGGACATGTTTTATAAAAATCCGCCCCCGTATCAGCCGAATTCTACGTTGCTGACACCGAGTGAGCCGGTAAAAGAACGTATAATAAATAAAAATCTTGAGCAAACGCCACCTAATTTGGGGAAAATTAATCCATTTAAAGATTCTGAAATGTCACAACCCGTATGAACTGGAAATGAAAATTCAGCGGAGTTAGCTAGAACACCCTGGAATTAACTAAGAAAATTAGAGAATTAACTAAGAATATGGAAGCAGTGACCATACCTGTAACTATAGGGCCGGTGATGCCTGTCTTTGATAACCAGAAAGATAGTGAGCATTGTTTAACAGTTCCCTACAATCGTGGTAGACAAATAGAGACAGAAAGAAGCGGTTCTAGAAATGAATGGAAAAATGTGGCAGGAACATCAGGGGTAAGTACTCCTAAACTAAAAATTTGACTGGAAATCAAAGCCCAGCAAGTAAGACACTTATGACAACAGAATCAGCAACAGAAACCATGGAGAGAAATACGGATAAAATCAGAAGCGAGACTACCCCTGTAGGTCCCACTTCTGAAGAATTAAGTGAATGGTTAAGAAGTTTACAGAGAAAAGATACCGAACCACAACATTTAGATGTAGCAAAATTGAAGGTAACATTAGAAGAATTAATTGTAGGAACCATTCCAACTGAAAAATTAAAAGCATATCAGGATGAGAAGCTAATGTTCCTTTGCAAAAGTATAACTTGAACAGCGAGAACTTTGCACGAAAAATTAGAAGAGACAGCAAGTGAAATGGGGATTGATTTTGAGAAAATAAGATCATTACAGAAGCCATATAGGGTAGATTTTTCCGAAAAGGATATTGAAAAGTTGAATACTACAGGGAGATTTACCCAAATTAAAGAACTGATTGCCCTGCTAAGAAAATGGGGCGATGTAGATCGGTGGAAGAGTAGATGGTTCCGAAAAAGAGAGGAAGCTACAGAAAAAACTTTCTCAGCATTTCCGGTGAGATAAAAGGAGCCAGTGGTAACCAAATATCCCATGAGGGAGATCCCAGGAGGGGGTTATGTACATGTTCCTTGGAGTAGACAGGATATTTTGTCATTTACCAATGATTTTCCGAGGTTAAGAGAAAAACCAGTTGAATGGTATCGGCAGGTGGAAAGGTTTGTCAAACTGTCGAAAGTGTTGTGGATAGATCTAATTGTACCTGCAGATTTGTGGGCAGAATGTAAGATTACAATAGATTGGCCAATGCAAGAGTATCCTAGGGATCCTAATGATGGGAGCCCCTGACCCTGAGGTAATCAAAAAATATGAACAGGTAATTACTTTTTTGAAGAACCTCCAAAGGAAACTGATTGGGGAAAAATTGACAGAACTCACCAAGAGGTTAAAGAATCTGTTCATGCATACTATAAAAGGTTGTTGCTAGCTTTTAAACAATATAGTGGGGATGATAAATTAAGCGAGAAGGTTCTGAGTCATTTTGTGTATAGGTTTGTTTATGGTCTAAAGCCGGAGGTTAGTGAAATGATCAAACAACATACAGTAGACTGGCAGAATAAAAAGATAGATGAAGTGTTACGACATGCAAAATATTTTAGTGATGAAATTGAAGCTAAGCAACGTAAACTGAAAGAAAAGGCAATGTGGGCACAAGTTAAGGTAGCAGAGCGACAAGTATCCCAGCTGATTGTGCAAGCTAATGGCATGGGCCAGGCCAAACAAAAGCCTAATATTGGAAAAGGAAAAGGACAGATCACCTTAGAAGAAGCTAAAAAGAAGTGGCCATGTCATAATTGCGGAAAAGGAGGCCATTGGAAATCCAAGTGTAAATTACCACTGAGGGCTAATGGCGATAATGCATCATTGAATCCACAGGTGCAGAATGAGGTAAGTTGCCAACCGCCACGACAGCAGGAGGTTGTTACCCAACAGTGTCAGGTGTAAAAGCCACCTTTTCCACAGCACGTAAATCCTCAGAGATACAGTAATGAGACAGGATTCTACACCGAAGAACAGGTAACAAAGCTACCGCGCACTAGTGCTGTTTCGCAGTTTTGGCTGCAATGCGATGAGAGTGAGTCAAAAGAGAGTTATTGATGGTGCCTAGGAGAGGAAGAGGAGTGCGTACTTGGCGCAATACTAGTGGTAGACCAGACAGGACCCTTTGTGGATGGAAAGGTGAATGAAGAAAACATTACTTTCCTAGTGGATACTGGTGCTACTTGTTCAACTGTTAGGTCAGCTGACGTTAAAAATCTTCCTCTCTCTGGTGAAACAATCCAAGTAGTGGGAGTCTCAAACAGACAAATAAAAACGTATCTTACGGATCCGGTAAAGGTAAAAATAGGAAAATTCACCGACATGCATCGATTTGTCGTGTGTGACACTAGCCCTATAAATCTGTTGGGGAGAGATTTGTTGTGCAAAATGAACTGCACTATTTTCTGTACCCCGGATGGCATAGTGTTTGAAACCCCTGTTGAGTATGTACTGTATACAGTGACAATGGAAAATTTAGAACGTAAAATTACTGAGGCATTGGTTGTATTTGATCAGGAGGGATTGCCTCAAGAGTTGAAGAAAACTGTGAAACCCGAAGTATGGGATTTCACAGGAGAAGATATTGGATTGATGAAAAGAGTAGATCCTGTGAAAATAATTGTAAAGGAAGGAGTAAATTGCCCGAATATGCCTCAGTATAAACTGACACCAGAAATAATTGCAGGAGTAACGCCTGTAATTGACAGAATGATTGAACAAGGAATTCTGAGAGAAATAATGAGTAGTCCATGTAATTCACCGATCATGGGTTTGAAGAAACCGAATGGAACTTTATGGATAGTACAGGATTTGAGAAAAGTGAATAAAATCATTGTTCCATGCTGTCCCATTGTACCGAACCCTTCGGTAATCCTACATCAGATTCCCCATGATGCGGAATGGTACACAGTCATTGACCTGTGTCATGCTTTCTTTTCTATCCCATTGCACCCTGATAGCCAACAAATGTTTGCGTTCAGGATCGGCGAGCTTATTTTAGCGCGGTGCCGTATCCTTCAGGGGTATACAGAAAGTCCATTGATATTTAATCAGATCCTACAGAAGTCCCTTGAAGATTTAAAATTGCCTGAAAGTTCAGTGCTCGTGCAATACATCGATGACCTACTGGTAGCATCGAAGACACGAGAGGCATGTGTAGTGGACACAGTTGCATTGTTAAATCACTTGGCGGATGGAGGACTAAAAGTATCCCCATCAAAGTTACAGTTTTGTCAGAAAGAAGTACAATACTTGGGTCATAAAATCAAGAAGGGTCTGAGAACAGTGACTGGGGACATGATCAGAATAATAAAAGGAATGAGACCACCAATGACAGAGAGAGAAGTTAGAATGTTTCTTGGAATGGTAGGATATTGTCGCCAGTGGATCAGCAACTTTTCTCTGATTGCGAAACTATTGGTACGCTTGACAAAAAGTGATGTGAAAGATCCCCTTGAGTTGAATAAAGAAGAGATGACAGCCTTTAGACAATTGAGAGACAGCTTGTGTGAAGGACCAGCGCTTGGAATGCCTGATTCCGAAAAGGAATTTGAGCTCTACTGCAGTGAGAGTGATGGATGCGTGCTTTCTGTGTTGATACAAAGGCATAGAAGGCTAAGACGACCGATCGCATATTTTTCAGCTGTACTCGATCCCGTAGCCGTGGCTTTGCCTGGTTGTTTGAAAGCTGTGGCTGCCACTTGTAAGAGTTTGGAACAGAGTGAAGGAAATGTGATGGGATATCCTGTGAGAGTGTTTGTGCCCCATGATGTTGCAATCCTTTTGACAAGAAGCCAAACACAGTTCATGACGCATAGTCAGCTAACGAAATATGAAAAGGACATTTTGGGTGCTACAAAAGTGAGTCTTGTAAGGTGCCTTAATGTGAATCCATCAACATTACTACCTGATGATGTGAATGTGGAAGTAAGGGACGAGGTTGATCATGACTGTTTGGAAGTACTTGATTTTTGCACAAAACCCCGTCCAGACATAAAAGATGTGCCCCTGAAAGAGAGTGACTATGTGATGTTTGTGGATGGGTCATGTCTGCCCCTGAAAGAGAGTGACTTTGTGATGTTTGTGGATGGTCATGTCTGAAAGAGAGTGACTATGTGATGTTTGTGGGTGGGTCATGTCTGCGAACTGGAGAAGGATTTTTGAGTGCTGAGTATCCTGTGTGCACTGTAGCGGCTGTGTTGGAAGCATTTTGTTTGAAAGGAGTAAGATCCACCCAAGTTGCTGAGTTGTTTGCACTGATTAGGGCATGTAAATTGGGAAAGAATCTGAGAGTCACTGTGGTGACTGACAGTCAGTATGGGTTTGGAGTGGTGCACGACTTTGGGCAAATTTGGTCCCAAAGAGGTTTCTTGACGTTGAGGGGTACTCCAATTAGAAATGCTGAAATGGTTGGAAAACTACTTGAGGTGATACAGCTGCCTAAGCAAATCGCAGTTATAAAATGTGCAGCGCATTGAAAGGGAACGGATTATGTGTCAGCTGGCAATGAGTTTGCCAATAATATAGTGCAATATTGTGCACGAAATCAAAATTCATTAAATTGTAACAGGGAGAAGGAATTAGAGTCATGTCCATTGCCTTTTACTAACACTGTGAGTACATTGGATGAAGTGAGGCAGTTGCAGGAAGAGGCAGGAGAGGAGGAAAAGCAACAGTGGATAAAATCAGGATGTGCACCACGAGAGTTCGACAGAGTTTGGGTTTATTGTGATGGAAGACCAGTTATGCCTGATAGCATGATCTCTACTATGACACGGATGTACCATGGGCAGGCTCACATAGGCAGGGATGCCATGATTCGACTTTTCAAACAGACCTGGTATAATGCAAAGTTTTGGCTTATAGTAGAGAGCCTCTGTCAGAGATGCTTTATATGCCAGCAGTATAATCCAGGAAGGAAAACAGTGGTGAGTTTGGGTACCATAGGATGGGAGGGAGGTCCTTTTACTAGAATGCAGATTTATTTCATTGAAATTCCCCTGTGTAACCGGTTAAGATATGTACTGGGGATTGTCTGCTTGTTTTCACGTTTGGTGGAGGCTTACCCGACTAGAAGGAGTGATGGAGTTACTGTAGCAAAACTTCTATTGAGAGAGTTCATTCCTAGGTTTGGTTTCCCAGTAACGATTGAATCAGATAGGGGAAAGCATTTCCAAAATGAGATTATAAAACTGATTCGTGAAGCATTGAATGTACAACAGAAACTACATTGTGCCTATCGACCAGAGGCTTCTGGAGTGGTGGAACAAATGAATGGCACCATAAAGAACCGATTGGGGAAAATATGTTTGGCCACAGGTGTCAAATGGCCAGATGTCTTGCCTCTTGTGCTTATGACTATTAGGTCAATTCCTGTTAGGAGCACTGGTCTGAGCCCCCATGAAATTACCATTGGTAGAGCAATGAGACATGTTTTCATTCCTGTCAACAAGCTGCTGCCTATATCTGATGACTTTGTCTTGGATTATTGCAAGGGGTTGGCTGATAAAGTTCATTCTTTGTTTCATCAGGTTGGACCAGATGCGACCACTCTTGAAAAGAAGCCCGCTCATGACTTAAGTCTGAGAGACTGGGTACGCATCAAAGTACACCGAAGAAGAAATTGTCTGGTTCCACGCTGGGGGAAACCACGACAAGTGATTCTGACTATGACGACTGCTGTGAAGTGTGCCAAGGTAAAGAATTGGATTCATGCCAGTCCCACTCTTCAAGTCCCTGGTCCTGTAAATCGATCTGAAGACGAGCATCTGGAAGAGTCAGAGACCAGCTCTGAATCAGAGTCCGAGGATACAAGAACAAGGCGAACCCCAATAACAGGAGAAGCTGATTTGAGCCCAGTAGTGGGGCAGGAGAATATACCACTAAGGAAGCGACTGGAAATTTCAGAAGCCAATTCCGAATCAGAGACAGAACCAGTGGGAGTACAAGAAGGAATAAATGAAAATACTGGAGAAAATGAAGAAGAAATCCTTGATAGGGAGGCACCAAGTACAATCACAAGAGAAATTCCGCCTGAAATCATATAAATAGAAGGTGAGTAATTAGATACAGAGAGTGAGGGTAAGATCATTGCAGAAGACCCCTGAGGAGGTGTAGGGACAACACACACTCAGGTAGAAAAAGGGACAGTTAGTCAGCAGGAAGATTGTGTGGAAGAAACACGAGGAGGGATAGATGTAAATAGTGAACCTGAAATCCTGAGAATAAAGTCCAAAGACAGTAAAAGCCAGACTGATACAGAATCTGGAGGGAGTGAAGAAGAAGATAAGGGAGGAAGAACTTTAAGGATAAGAGCTTGGAAAACAGAGCGAGAAGGGAAAGGAACAAAATTAAAGAGGCCATCAAAAGAAGAGATTTGGCCCAACAAACTGAAAAGACTGAGATACCGACTAACGAGAGTAAAATCTTCTAATGCTAAACAAGTGAATGAAGTATCTAGTCAGGACAAATCAGAAGAAACTGCAGAAATGTTTGCAAGGAGCAAAGAGGATAAAGAAATCGAACCAGAAGTACAAGTCACCGGAATGGACTTATGTGGCACTTCCTGATATACAAGAGGAAGCAGATAGCCAAGAAAGTCTATGAGTGATGGTACAAGGAGTGGTTGAAGAAGAAGAAGATTCGGAAATCCTGAGAGTTATCTTATCTGATATCAGAGAAGAAACTGATGATCAGGAAGTTCTGAACCAAGATTGTAGAAACAGAGACGAAGACGATCCATGCATGAATTGCCATGACAAAGAAAATCACAAGGAATTAAAACTCCGGACGAGACACGCAACCAGAAAAAGAACCAAGTAGGCAGTTAGAGCCTTGGGTTTAGACAAAGGAAAATTATTGATGCAAAGAGGCTAAGTCAAAAGACACTGATCATTACCGAAAATGGCAAACAGAGAAGGTAGAAAACCTGCACGTTGGTTTCTACGAAAATGGTGTAAAATGTGTTTTTGTTGTACAGGATTACTAATGCTTGTCTGGATCATATCAGCAATAACCATTTTATTTAGAGTAACATTTCAAGATGTAGAAAAACACACAGAGAACAGGACTTATAAGGGAAAAATTGGTGACAGTCATGTCACTAAATTGATAGATAGAACAGAACTTCATAAAGATAGGTCCATAAGTGATTTTTCTAATAATGTTTTTTCAAAGTTACTGTACGAATAAGTAAAGACTATGGAAGTTAGAGACTGTTACGTTTGCATGCAGTTACCTGCATCCGTGTCAGAAGGTGTCCCTTATCATCACCCTCCGTTGACATAAGGGATAACTTGTATTGTGTTAGCTAGTTTGTTCTATAAAACAGGAAAATTAGAATACTGATAATGTTTTCTCACAAATACCTGTAGTTCTGGAACTAAACAAGGTGATTCCGGGTAGACTCTTAGGTGAATTTTTCTTAGAAACAAGGGAATTAACTTTAGAAGAAGTGTTTAAGAATAATCTTACTTGTAGTTTGAGAAAAGAAGAAAAAACCTTCTTGAACATGGTTGAGGAGAGCAGAATTAAAATGCAAAGGAAAGTGTCTGGGGATAAGATGGAAAAAACATTTTGGGATGTTGGAAAGGAAAATATTTTTAAAGGGAGAAACAAATCCAGCAATGGCTTTAGACTGGCCCCAGAGAAGGAAATTGTGCATCCGTAGAGATAACACTGTTTATGATAATTACTTTGTAGGTGCAAGTGAATGCCATGACTTATATAAAATCATGGGAGGATGGGGATTTAAAGGAGGAAATGATCCGGTTTTCCCTGGAATATATTACATCTGTGGGAACAGGGCTTATTATAGGTTACCGGACCACTGGTATGGCACATGCTACCTAGGCCTGGTCTTCCCAAAAATATTTCATGTGGAAAGAGGAGAGGACCGTTTGCACGAAATAGGTAGACAACTAACACATAGAAGAAAGGAGAGTTGGTCAGAGATTATAGGAGATATTTTTGGAGCACTAATACCAGCAGTTGGAATATCTCTGAATGCCCATAAAATTTGAAAATTGTCCACAGTTGTAGATCGCTTATCAACAAGCACAGCTGGAGGATTCTTAATGGTGAATACCAAGATGGTTGCCATGAGAGCTATGATTATGCAAAATCGACTTGCCCTTGATATTATATTGGCTAAAGAGGGAGGAGTCTGTGGAATGCTGAAGGTACAACATTGTTGTACTTATATTCCTGACGAAAGTCAAAATCTAAAGAAATATATTAAGAACATAACTGATTTGCATGAAATAATTGTTCCACTGCAGGTTGAAAGTGTTTGGGAGAAACTTGGTAAAAGTTTTTCTACCATTAAGAATTTACTAACAAAATTAGGTAGCTCTTTTGTGGGTAAAATACTGACACCAGTGACCTGTGTGATAATATTAGTACTGATATTAAGGTTAGCATGTATGTGCATAAAAAGACGAAAATTACAAAACAAGATAAGAGGAGAAGTTAAGAGACGAAAAGAAAAAGAAATGAGAGAAAGAGAAATAGAAATAGAAGATATAGAACTAGAAGAATTAAAAGAAAACATGTACAAGAAAACAAGAGAAGATGATATGGGAAATACTAGGATGTAATCTAACGAATGCAAGGGAACTGAGTGACCAATTCTGTAGAAATTCTTTGAAATGTAGTGATGTTAAAAATCACCAAAGAGGGGATTGATGGAGCAGGTAAAACAAAGGTTTTGTATACCTCCTCTATTTTCCATGAAATTAAACTTTAACCATATTAAGCATTAACTCGTACTAACTAGTGTGGAGTGGAACGACTAATCAACATTTGCACCTTGATAAACACGAGATACACATGGGATTAAAATGCTAACTGCATGGCAAAACTATTAAAATTTATTAACTGTGGTACGCGAATTAACTTTAGAATGTGGTGAAATAGAAGCTGCATGATTTATGTTGCATTTGTAATGGTTTGTGCTTCCAGTGTTGCAGAATGGTGAGTATTATTACTTTAAATGTTGCTAAAAGCTAAGAAATACTAATATATATTGGGGTTAGTGTGGGATTAAACATTAGAATCTTCATTTTTATATTCTAATTACTGTTATGTCTGTTTTTGCTTAAGTTGACATTCAGGCCTGCTAGGCCACAGTACTTAAAATGAAGTTCCGGAGGTGCCGCCGTCATGTGAGCGCGATGTCTACTGCACAGAATCGGATGGCTCTGGAGATTTCCAAGTGACCCCAACCACGAACCAGAGTGTTCCTTGTCAGGGATAGGAGCATGGAGAACTGCCAAATGATGAGCAGTGTGAACTACCATGAGGACAATGAGGGACCTGTACGAGGAGGCTTGCTTATTGTTACTTCAGAACTTTCGCCTGTGACCCGCATTAAAAGATATACAGTTGTTCTCTGCCATGCACGGTCTCATGGGAAAACAGGCGAACATGAGAAAACTCTAAGAGATTACCAGCTGAATTGAATTAGCCAATCAGACCACTGTCTACTGGATAAATTGTTGCACATTGACCTAAAGTAAGGGGAAAAAGGGTATAAAGTCCCTCGTCCGCGAAGGGGGTTCGTTCATTGGGCTGATCGTCCATTACGCTGGGTCTGCACTGAACTGACGAAGATTTCCCTGATTCACCTTGGGTTTCTTTGAAATTCGGGAAAGCTTTCCATCTGATGCTTGATTATTGCCGTGGGTTGGACAGTCAGTACTGGAGAATGCAGTTGTGATTTTGGATATTGCATCCCTGTAATCGGAGGGTCACCAACTTGAGATTTTTGGTAAATATAAATAAAAGGTGAAATCAATGATTATGTTCTAAAGATTTGATGTTGCTGTGAAACTAATTGAATCATGTTTTATTCTATATTGCCCGAATGCTAAATTAATATTAGATAAACAAGATTTGGATTAATAAGAAATGAGTTGTGGTTCTTTAATTAGGTACTGATGATTAATCGAATGTGTTCTAGGCTTTAATTGTGTTTTAGCTGGTTCTAAATCACCATCAACCAATCCGTCGGCCAAGTGGTGGAGTGCCTTGATGTCAAAGTCAGGATTCAATAGGTACAGATGTATATAATGTAAAGAAATAATTCCCGACAGGTAACAAGGTACCCCCACATGTCCTGCGCCTTTTCTCCTGTGTACAGATTTGAGTGAGGTGAATATGTGTTGGTGTTATGGGCTCCACCAATGGATGAATGTATGAATGAGGTAGTGTGATGACGAGTCTGTGACATAGGGAGAATATGTAAATTTGCCCGTCGCGCTGGAGCATCTTCATTGTTGTGCATGTTTTACCGTGTTAGAGTTGTGTATAAAGGTGATAATCTGAAACAAATAAAACTAGACACACAATTTACACTCAATGCATGTTTTAAAGTGTGAACAGCCATACATGTTTCATTATCACAATCAGTAAATCTAAATTGCAAATTAGTACTTATTGCACATAACTGCCCATCCGGCCCTTCAATACGTACCAGGCAAAGAACAAGATGATGCGGAGGAATGAATAACGCACAAGTTCCTGTGAGAAAAACATACGCTAGTTCCCAGACATGCGCACTAAGTTCCTCATTACTATTTATACTAATTTCTGCAATCGCATACCCACACCAAATAGGGTTTAGAGCAATTCTTTACAGTTTTTTCAAAACAAAGAGAACACAACCATGAACACAGAATATATATAAATCTATACATTCACAATTCCTTCCTACCCATTCTTTCTAAATGACGGTTGCTAAACACAAACAAAGATTTTCAGGCAATTCAAATAAGAGGCAGTCCACTATACACTGGAGGGGGTAGACCAACCCTCCACACAGTCCAAAGAAGTGTGCATCCAATTTCCTTGTGTAACAATAATGATCTGTTGGGCTCCTCTGTTCTGTAAGGTCGACTCATTTTGGCCCACTAATTCGATCCTCATCAGGACTTGGGCAAAAGGAACAAACAACACCGCATAAACAGGAGGAATTCAAAAAAGTTTGGGCAGACTCTGGTGGAATAGAGGGATCAGGAGATCTCCTCTGCAGTCAACGAGGTAGAGCCTCAGCGGAAATTCCGTCTATGGTTTCTCAACACAGTTCTTTGCATGGTGAAAGGAGTATGGAGCCCCCTCACAGGAAACTGCTTTCAGCGGGGGGGAAGAAAGCAATAGCTGTTCTAAATTCCCCTGGTTCCTCATACATACCGGTATGATGTGACCTGCAGCACATCCCCACCAACAATGTTAAGCAGCTGTGGACTGTATTCTGCGCAACACCAGCTTCAAAGTGGTCAATTAATAATCTGTGTGCTTCCCCTAGCATGGATTCTCACTGGGATATGTTCATTTTATTAGCAGTAAGAGTATTACTATTGAACTAATGAATACTTAAGACGGGATAAGACTGTGGCTCTGTTTATCTCTAAATAGTTTAGAGTGTGCTGATCACAAATTAAACCCAAGCTGATTCTATTCCATGTAAACTGAACATGACATCTGGTCCACCTTGCAATCACCAGTTAGCCTTCTTAAATATGTGTTAAGGAACTCAATAGATACCTTTCTTTGTCAAGTACAACTGAAGGGTTACTGCACAAAACTGGGTGGGCGTTTGAGCCTGCTGCTTGAATATCTGGATTTTTTTCTGTTTTTAAACATTAGTACTTATCTCATTTTAACACTTAATATAACATCACTGTAACGTTTGTTTTCAATGAATTTCAGGAATTTACTTTCAACATAACGTAAGAACTTAGTGCCAGACCTAACTATAAAGACACTTTATCCTTTAGTTTCATACATATTTTACAGGTGTATGCGTTCTTACTGAATGTTTGCCAGTGGTTTCCAAGCTCATTTATCTCAGAAAAGAGGTTTAACTGAATTTTCTTCTGTAATTCATTGCTGATTTCATTTTAAATAAATAATTTATATAGATGTTCCTCATTTCATTTAGTCTTTCTTTTAGTGCTGGTAAAACAAGCCTTTTTCACAATGATGATGCTACTCTCTGAGCATGAACAAGCACACCTGAGAAGCTAACCATTGCAGGTCCACCATTATTACAAGCATCTATCAATGACTCCTCCCCAGTGTATGGAAATAAACATTATAACTGTAGAGCCCTTGTTGTACCTGTATTGTTTTGTGTCTGTTTTTTGCCCTGTATTTTTAGTGTTATTGTTGCCTTTTATTGTGCCTTCTCTGTCTTGTTGTGCCATCTTTCAGCCATGTACTTAGTAATTTTTCTGCCCGTTTCCCACTCCCTTTCCCGCCGCTGCTGCCCAAGAAGCCCCTCCCCCTGCCGATTCCCGATGCCCAGCTGTGCCTCCCTCTCCCTCCCTATTTAATGGCGGCCCTGGCACGCCAAAGGCGTGCCAAAGGCAAGCCAATCTGTTCCCTGACCGCAACCAGCGTCAGAGACCCTGGATGTCCAGCCACCTACCGCTACAACTCAGCTGCCCTCCTCGCACTCAACCAAGGAAGGAAAAACAACTGCCAGCTGTCCACGATGAACACCACCCACGGCCAGTTCTCCTGTTCTCACTGCCGCCAGACCTTCACCACTGTCCGCACCCCCACGGCCACTGCCCACATGCCAAACGCCAATATCTCCAAAGCTCTGAGTTGCATCCTTCACAATGTGTGCTTCCTGCACAGACACACTGTGGAGATCTGGGACTTCCTCGACACCCTCTCGCCAGATGTCACTTTCTCACAGAAACCTGGACCAACTCCACCTCCACCCCCCAACATCACCACCACCATCCCAGATGGATACAAGATCCAGATAAAGGACCGCCCCAACTGCCCAGGAGGAGGACTTGCCATCGTATACAAGACAAGAGCTCCCTCCGACTCATGACCTCCAGCTTAAGCAACAGCCCGCCCACCACTGAAAACCTCCATTTCCAGATCCAGACAATTCCCAGAATGACCCTAAGAGGCACCCTCGCCTACAGACCTCCTGGACCTCGAACTGCATTTGCCAACCCCCATGGACAGACGGACCATCACTGCGTACACTTCCATGTCGACAAACCCGCGGCACCCAAACCTGCACCCCGTCCCCACGAAGAAACTGGAGCAAAATCACCGAGGAGCAGCTCAACTCCACCCTCAACCGCGATGCCCCCACCACCTCGACTGATGCCAACCTCGCAGCCAAAGAACTCCACAGATGGATCACCACCTGCGCAGATGAGCTTGCACCCCGACGTAACCCTGACAGACAGCGCCCTAGGAAGCCCACCTGGTTCACCACCAGCCTCCAAGAATCCAGACACACCTGCAGATGTCACGAAATGAACTGGAGAACCCGCAAATCCTCTGAAGACTGGACCACCTACAAGAACACCATGACAGATTATCTCTAATGCATCAGATCCACCAAAAGGTCCTTCATCCAGAACAAAATCCTTGACTATGCCAGCAACTCCAAGGACTTCTTCAACGTCATCCAGGAATTCACCAAACCCCCCAGCGAAGCCACAGACATCACCCCCTCCCAGGACCTCTGCAACAAGCTTGGCTCCTACTTCTATCAGAAGATCAAGGGCCTCTACGACAAATTCAATGACCAGACACCTGACTCCGAAACCACTCCATCCTCCAGTAACACCGGCCAGCTCACCATCTCCTCCTGGACCCCACTCACCACCGAAGACATCATATCAACCATGAAAGGCATCCACTCCCCCATGGACCCCTGCCCACCGCACATCTTCCACAGAGCCACCACCACCATCACTGCTGAACTGCGACGCACCATCAACGCCACCTTCGAAATCTTTCCCGACGACTTTAAATGTGCAGAAGTCTACCGACCCCTCTGCCTTCTCCTCTTCGTGACCAAAGTCTCCGAGAAGACCGTCAACGTCCAACTAACAAAATTCACCGAAGAAAACTCCATCCTTAACCCCTCCCAATCCGGATTCTGCAGCAACCACAGCACTGAGACCACCCTACTCACTGCCACAGATGACATCAGCACCCTCCTCAATCAAGGACACATCACAGTCCTGATCCGACTCGACCTCTGTGTAGCCTTAGACACCGTCTCCCACTGCACTCTCACTGCCCGAGTCCACGAAGGGGGCATACAGGGAACCGCTCTCTGCTGTGTCCGCTCCTTCCTTGCCGGCAGAACCCAAAGAATCAGACTTCCACCCTTCCTCTCTGAACTCATGAAAATCAGCTGCGGAGTACCCCAAGTATCATCGCCCAGCCCCATGCTCATCATCATCTACATGGCCCCCCACACCGCCATCATCAGACAGCACGGACTCAGCATAGTATCCTATGCCGATGACACACAGCTCATCCTCTTGCTCACCAAGGACCCCACCACCACCAGACTCAACTTCCAGGAAGGAATTAAAGACGTCGCATCCTGGATGAGCAGCAGCCGCCTGAAGCTCAACTCGGATAAGACAGAGGTCTTCATCCACGGACCCTCCCCATCTGGATGGGACAACTCCTGGTGGCCCACTGCCCTCTTCAGCCCCCCACACCCACGGACCATGCCCGAAACCTTGACATCGTACTCAGCTCCTCCCTCTCCATGACCCGACAGGTCAACGCCATCACCTGCACCTCTTCAACACCCTCCTCCCCGGCAAGAAAAGAGCAACTTTCAAGGTACTCACCCACGCCTACAAATGCCTCCACAACACCGGACCCCAATACCTCAATGACAGAATCTTCTTCCACGTACCCAAGTAGAAACCTCTGATCCGCTGACCTTGTGGAACACTCACGCATCCGCAGAGCAAGCATGGGTAGAGGAACCTTCTCCTACATCGCAGCCAAGACCTGGAACAGGCTGCAGATCAACATCAAACCTGCCCCCACCCTACATATCTTCAGGAAGACCTTCAAGACCTGGCTCTTCGACTGACCACAGCTGTTCCCATCCAGCACCTTGAGACTCTCACGGGTGAGTAGCGCGTTTACAATCACCCTGATTGATTGATAGAGCTCTTTCAGCAGAGAGCTACATCACCCCATACTACACTTTTATTTGTTTCTTAATATAAGTGCTACAGAAGAAATGAGCATTTTAGAATGCATATTTTTAATTTCCTTAAAATAGACTTTGCAATTAAAGCTTACTTGTAATAGTCATTGTTGCAGAAAACATTGACAGACATATCTGCACTCAGGAAAATAATAAATACTAAATGGATGACTCTCAAATGCCTAAATCATTCTAAAAAGTACTAAAATTAATTAATATTCAATTACAAATAAAAAAAGGGTAAAATGTGTAATATGGTCCCACATTGCCATTTTCGTTTTTAGGTGACATTCATATACCACTCAGCCTGTAGCCTCATTGTTTAGAAATGTCACCAGAAGCCATCACTGGTAATATAGGCTCATATCACACAGTTACCGTTAACTTTTATATATATTCACTGAAGAAAACATAGGTTTCACACATGTTATAGTTAGCTGGACATTTCACTCGTAAAAAACCAATGAAATTCCCCCGTTATAGTTAGTTCAGCTAACTATAACTCGCGCGCCCGCAATCCACTGCTGATGACGTCACATATTACATCACTCATGACATGGTCAGTGACATCACTCATGACGCACGGCAAGTCATGTGATTTAGAAACAACATTTTTCATTGGTTTATAGTAGTTTTAGGTCATGTGATTAAGAAACAACACTTTTCATTGGTTTATAGTAGTTTCAGTTCCAGAAACTTCCAACACCACACCCACTCCCCTCATTATTACTTCTGATTCCCTGGGAGAAGGAGCTGAGCAGCTTTTCCAGTACTCCAGTACTTGAGAATGGCAGAGCAGCAGTCATCTTCTGGGAGTGAGCAGGAGACCCTTGTGCCACAGAGACAGAGGAAACAAAAAAACTCTTTTATATGGCAATTTTTCACTTTTCCAGAGGGGCAGAAGAAGGAGAATGCTCCAAAAGTCACCTGCACTCTTTGTGATCGTGTCTTATCAAGAGGAGATCCTAAAAAGAAATACTCTTTTAGTATCTTCACTATGATCAGGCACGTTAGAGATGTACATCCTGTGGCTTATGCTCAAGCTGCTAAAGAAAACCCTCCAGCAGCTCAGCCGAGCACATCCGCAGCAGCTCAGCCGAGCACATCATCAGCAGCTCAGCCGAGCACTTCATCTGCGGCGGCAGCTTCACCTGCTTCTGTTCCTCTGGATATACACCCTCTGTTTAAGAGGGTGCATATACAGTGCAATGCGTGCAATGCTCTTCTCTCTTATGGGGAAACTTGCATTCCCCTAATAGATAGCAAGATACAGCAGCACATGTGCGGCACCCTATAATTTTTGCCATTTTTTTGTTCCTCTGCCCCTCAATTAACACAACGGCTCTTTTTAGAGCCACCTAACATCTAAACACTTAAATTAGATTTTTAATTCTATTATTTTTATGATTTTTTTTCCGCCGTGCGCGCACCGTGCGAGCACCTCGCGATGGTGCGCACACGGTGCGCGCACCCCGCGATTTAAAAAAAAATAAATATTTTTTTCACCCTTCATGGTCCTTCAGGGACCCCCTGACAAAAGCTAGGGGGTCAGGAACTCTGTACCCTGCCCCCTTTTCACGTTCTCCACCTTTCTTTTTTACTGTCACACACAAAATGGCGGCCGGCACTTCCTGATTTCTACCGATTCGAATGTTGACTGACATGAATCCACCAATCAGAATTACGCTCGCGCACGGCACCGTGCGCGCACCGTGCGCGCACAGTGCGCGGCTATAGATATTTATGTGCTTTTAACTGCAATTTTCTCAGGAACTACTGAACAGATTGACACCATATATGTAAAAGGCACATCCCTGACCTGAGGACTACCTCTTTGCCAAATTTCAAGTAATTCTGTTCAGCCGTTCGGGCTGTACCTTCGACTAAAGGTCCTATGGGAAAATGCATGGGGAAAACGCGTTTTGGGACCCCCCTTTTTTCTCAGCCCCCGCTTGACGAATCACCCGGAGACTTCCAGGGTAGGAGCTGAGCGGAGCGCCCCATTAGTTTTGTAAATTTCACGAGGATCCGTCAACCGGCGCCAAAGTTATTCAAAATAGAATTTTCAGATTTCCTATGGAAACACGGTCCTAACTATAACTATCTACTGGCGACCGCCAGTAGATAATTACCTACTAGCGGTCGCCAGCTGGTAGTTATAGTTAGGACCTATTATCCGTAGGAAAATCATAACATTCTTTTCCCAATAACTTTGGCGTCGGTTGACAAATCTTCACGAAATTTTCAAAACTTGTGGGGCGCTCCGGTCAGCTCCAATCATAAAAGTTTCGGGGTTATTCGGCAAGCGGGGGCTGAGAAAAAAGGGTGGTCCCAAAACATGTTTTCTCCATGTTAATTCCCATAGGAAACTTTAGACACGTCTACAGCCCGAACTGCTGAACAGAATTACACCAAATTTGGCGAAAAGGTAGGCGATGGTTCAGAAAGATCCCTTTTTGTTAAATGGTATAAATCCGTTCAGTAGTTCATGAGAAATTAGAAAAAGAATATCAATTTCAATATTCAATATCTGGGCAGAGCCTAACGACACATCTCATCGTGAGATCTGACTGGCTAACAGCACTTCATCCTGGAATTGCTGGCAGCCATCTTGGGACCAATATACATGATAGTACCCCATTGAAATGCATTGTAGTGAATCGAAGGAGAACTATAAAGGGTGATAACAGACTTTAGTTACATTAAAATTCCTTTGTTGATGGTACCATACTAATTTCAGGAATTGTGATGTGTTCTAAGGTGATTTTACCCTGTGAAAAACCTTCTGCTGGGATATAATGAATCATGTTTGAAGGAAAACTGAAGCTAAAATGAGAGCATATTTTCTGTAAATTCACAATATCTTTCTCAGTCATGTAAGCATGAAGTTTGTTATTCTCAGTAAATCATGTACATCCAACAAGGGCAGAGACTGTCAGTTGATTCCTTTGTGTTCTACTGCAACTTCCCAGAGTGTTCTAAAGAACAACTAGAGCGCTAACAGCCTACTTATGACAAACGTATGGCACACCTGAAGCCATCTTGATTGGAATAAACTGGTAACACTTAAAACATTTAATTTAAAAAGGAACACAATGAGGGGGTTCATTGTGTCATAGAAATTATGGTTAGTGCTGTAGAAAGAAAGATTAGGACATGTTTTGAGTGAGATCTCAAATATCTTCCTGTTATATTTCAACAGGAGCAGCCTGTCAGTTGATTCCTTTGTGTTCTACTGCAACTTCCCAGAGTGTTCTAAAGAACAACTAGAGCGCTAACAGCCTACTTATGACAAAAGTATGGCACACCTGAAGCCATCTTGATTGGAATAAACTGGTAACACTTAAAACATTTAATTTAAAAAGGAACACAATGAGGGGGTTCATTGTGTCATAGAAATTATGGTTAGTGCTGTAGAAAGAAAGATTAGGACATGTTTTAAGTGAGATCTCAAATATCTTCCTGTTATATTTCAACAGGAGCAGCCTGTCAGTTGATGCCTTTGTGTTCCACTGCCGCTTCCCAGAGTGTTCTAAAGAACAACTAGAGCGCTAACAGCCTTACTTATGACAAAAGTATGGCACACATGAAGCCATCTTGATTGGAATAAACTGGTAACACTTAAAACATTTAATTTAAAAAGGAACAAAATGATGGGGTTCATTTTGTCATAGAAATTATGGTTAGTGCTGTAGAAAGAAAAATTAGGACATGTTTCAAGTGTGATCTTCAATATCTTCCTGTTATATTTCAACAGGAGCAGCCTGTCAGCTGATGCCTTTGTGTTCTACTGCAGCTTCCCAGAGTATTCTAAAGAACAACTAGAGCGCTAACAGTCTTACTTATGACAAAATGATGGCACACCTGAAGCCATCTTGATTGGAATAGACTGGTAACACTTAAAATGTTTAATTTAAAAAGGAACAAAATGAGGGGGTTCATTTTGCCATAGAAATTATGGTTAGTGCTGCAGAAAGAAAATTTAGGGCATGTTTTAAGTGAGATCTCAAATCCTCTTCTATTTCATTAGAAAATTCTGACATGCAGACTGAAACAATCACTTTCAATACCAGCAGTAGACTTCCAGTTAACTCCCTAGTGAGCAGTAGCTTTACTACGGTGATCTAATGAACAACTAGAGTGCTAACATTCAGAATTTATGGCAAATGTATGACACATCTGAATGCCTTCTTGATGAAATCAAAGTAAAAAACTGAAAGCATTTCCTACTGAGGAGACTGCAGTAAATGAGGAAATTAGGAAACTTCATAACAAATAAGTCTCCCAAGATGGCCACCAGAGAAAAAAGAGCCCAAATTTAGCACAAATATCACCCAGATGTAGCCCACATATAGCCCAATGAGAGAAGTGTGCAAAACACTTTTTATTTTTAGTTTTTCTGCGGTTTTATATAGTGCAGACTGGTCAGGTATTGGAGCGTTACATCTTACTTGGACCCCTTATTGCATATTTTGCATGAAGTACATGAGATTGATCTTGCGAAACATTGAACTTTACGATTCTGTTAACCTGAAGTTGCTCTGAACCGGGCTTTGTAACACCCGTTTTTACCTACTGGTTTTAATTAATGCTCACTGTATTGTATTATGAAAGAGGATTTACTGCTTTAATGTACACTTTTATGATCTATGTTTCTAAATCAGATCGAATAAAGTTTAATGCATTCTATGGCAGGACGGAGGCGAGGATTATGCATATCTTTCCTCACTTTATTTGCATAGCAGTTCAAAGAAAACGTAACACAACAATCATTAAACAAAAGACTACACAACCCATGAACCATTAGGGGGGTAGTCTCCAAGGCAACTATAGTCCAATCATATCACAGTCCATTGTATATAATATCGTGACGTCCCTTCCGCTTCCTCTTTCTTCACTGCTCATCAGTTAAGTGCATTCCTTACATTCTTGGCTTAATCTGACGTTGTTGCTGTTTGTATAGCGGTTTCTTGTGCACGTTATTAGCATTATTGTCTTGATATTGTTTCATGTTCCCTGCGCAGCAGGCTCTTGCCCGAGAGCATTCTCGCCCTTGCAGTTTCTCCCGCTGTGCGCTCTGTGCGTGGTGAGATCCTGTCAGGCGCGTCTGGTTCGAGTGAGGCTGCTCCGTCGAGCGCTCCTGCTGGTCTTTACGCGCGTTTGGGAATCCGGTCACTTCTTTAGTGTCCGCTTGGTTTCCGACCAACCCTCGCCTAATTTTGACACAGCTACGCGGTGATTTCCCCACATTGCTACGTTAGTGACCAGCACCACCTGGTGGTGATAATTGGCATCGTACCTCAGTCTATTCTTATAACAGCTTCGGGGAAAGCCCAGCTGTTGTAGCACTGGCAAGGGGGCTGCCTTAAGGATTTTAAGGGCATTTGTTCTGTGCTCACACCCTCTGCTATCATGTCTTCTCCAGAAGACCATTTTTACTCCTCCTACCAGGAAGTGGAGGAGGAATGGCCCCCCAACTTCTCCCTCCAGCAGTAGACCAAGCCCTCTTTCTGGCTATTTCTAGTGCGCTTGCTCCTCTTGTTGGTTGATAAGCTGTCGAAAAGCATCCCTGCGGTATTCAGTGACCCAGACCTGGTGGTGGCGGTTCCCAGTAGCTCCCAGATGGGGAAAAAAAGGGCCGTTAAGCATAACACGGGGCACCTGAAAGGATTTGATAAACTTACGGAGACCTTCCTCAAGAATGCGCGAACGCTGAAACATGCAACCTGCCGGGAGGAGGAGGAGTCCGGAGAAAATTGTGACGCTGTCACCACTGTTGTAGACCCCAACGGCGGGTTTCCCTTAGAGGGAGAGGGTTTATCGGAGGACGACTACTCCTCCGATGAGGATAAGGACTTGGGGCGTCCCTGGCATCCAGAGTCCCACTCCTCTCAGTCCGGGGTTGGGGCTGGGGTCCACTCGGACATGTACGAGCCTACCCAAATTTACCATCCTAGGTCAGAGGAGTGGACCCCTGACACCAAAGTGGCAGAGCATGTGGTGGGAAAAACCCATCAACCCCTTGAAAGGGAGGTCAAGAATAGGATGAGGGGAGAATACCCCAGGCCCTCACTGAAGGGGAAGGTGGCACACATGCCTGAAATTTATGAGAAACTATGTACCTTTTTTTCCAAGTATATGAGGGATCCCAAGAAAGGAAATGATAGGTCTTGGACGTGGTAGGGCCATTGACCCAAATTATTCAATTGTCGGAGCGTTAAAAAGAGTCAGGATCCCCTTTGTCCACGGATATTGTGGCTGGTTGGGCGCACTACCCTAAACCCTAAAACACTACCCCCTCCACTACCCAAACACCACTGCACTACCCTAAACCCTAAAACACTACCCACAGCACGACACCCTACACTACCCAAACATAACTGCACTACCCTAAACCCTAAAACACTACCACCAGCACGACTCCCTACACTATCCAAACACCACTGCACTACCCTAAACCCTAAAACACTACCCCAGCACGACCCCCTTCACTACACAAACACCACTGCACTGCCTTAAACCCTAAAACACTACCACAGCACGACCCCCTACACTACTCAAACACCACTGCACTACCCTAAACACTAAATCTACTCCCTGCATGACCCACTGCAATACACAAACACCACTGCATGACCTTAAACCCTAAAACACAACCCCCTACACTACACAAATACCACTGCAGTACCCTAAACCCTAAAACACTAGAACCCAGCACGACCCCCTACAGTACACAAACATCATTGCACTACCCTAAACCCTAAAACACTACCCCCTACACTACACAAACACCACTGCACTACCCTAAACCCTAAAACACTACCCCCAGCACTATCCCCTACACTACACAAACACCACTGCACTACACTAAACCCTAAAACACTACCCCAGCACTACCCCCTACACTACCCAAACACCACTGCACTACCATAAACCCTAAAACACTACCCCAACACAACCCCCTACACTACACAAACACCACTGCACTACCCTAAACCATAAGACACTACCCCCAGCACGACCCCTTACACTACACAAGCACCACCACACTACCCTAAACCCCTAAAACACTACCACCAGCATGACCCCCTACACTACTCAAACACCACTGTACTACCCTAAACCCTAATACGCTACCCCAGCATGACCCCCTACACTACCCATACACCACTGCACTACCCTAAACCCTAAAACACTACCCCCAGGACGACCCCCTACACTACTGCACTACCCTAAACCCTAAAACAGTACCCCAGCACAACCCCCTATACTACCCAAACACCACTGCACTACCCTAAACCTTAAAACACTACCCCCAGCATGAGCCCTACACTACCCAAACACCACTGCACTACCCTAAACCCTAGAAAATAAAACCACCCCATGCCCAATTCCCCTTACCTCTCACTCCTCGTGGTTCCTCTCTCCTCATGGTTCCTGCTTCACGTCTTCTCTGAGGGGCGGTGCACGTCGTTGTGAGGAAACGGAACAGCCTCTGTTTCCATACAACAACGTGGATCGTCTACATGTTTTTTAGAACGCATGGTCATTTACCATACATACCTTTACAACAAAATTTGTTGTAAAGGCATGCATGGTAAATGACCATGCGTTCTAACAAACTGTGTAGTAATGACTTCTTGATGTACAACGCATGCGTGATAATGCATGCGTTGTAATGGTATCGCGAAGTAAAAAAGTCATTGTAACGGCTGTTTACCAATCGAAGCTGGCCCCTGTTCTTCAGGGAGACGTTTATTTGATTAATTAGGAGGAAGGAATGTGTTTTTTTTACCGAAAAGTGCATTCCCAGCTGTTGTATTGTGAAATTGTCCACGTGGCCTGGTTTCACTTCCGTTGAGAAAGTGGAAGAGTCTGATTGGATCTAAAGGAGTTCTGTTGTTGGACGGGACCGGCGCGACACATCATCAGAAAACATAGCTATTGGAAAGCGTCCTACCTGAAGTGTGGAGCAGTGCCATGAGAGGTCAACGAGTGTGCGTTCCACTGCAGTATGACCGTACCGCGTGACCCATGTGCCGCCTCCACAACACGGGAGGCAGAAGCGGCATCGCAGGTCCTCTTGAAGACCGTTGTAGCACTAATTCTACATTTTGGTACTAGGGTACTTTGTTGTTCCTGCCAGCTACAAAGAGAAGATCCTGTGTTATTCAGTGCCCTTGTTACCTTTGTTGTGGGTGGTGGTGCTTGTCACTTCGCTGCCCCGCCGGGCACATGACTGGGCACCCCACCTCGTGTGCCATCTGCAGGGCCTCTGCCCTCGGATCACTGGTTTTGGTTTCTGGAGTGGCAACATAAACAGTTGCTCCCAAAGGACTAGCCTGAACACTTAGGTGAATATCCCCTGCACCAGCATTCCACGGAAATTCTTTCCTAGCTCTCCCACGTCCACGAGAACGTCATAATAGCACGGCTCCGCTCGCGACACCGTATGATGTCATCGGAGCCATAAGATGACCTTGTCGGCGTGCTGACGTCAGTTCCACCCATTTTTACGGTGCCACCAAGGCAAACAGGCGGACCAAGACATTTTCACATGTATACATAGTATAATAAATACATATATATTCACTGAAAAAACCATAGGTTTCATGCACGTTATAGTTAGAATTTAGCAATTAAAAAACCTTCGAAAGTCACTGAAAAAACCATAGGTTTCAGGGGCGTTATAGTTAGTTGGACATTTCACTCATAGAAAACCATAGAAATTACCCTGTTATAGTTAGTTCAGCTAACTATAACTCGTGCGCCCGCAATGCACTGCTGATGACGTCACATATTACATCACACATGACATGGTCAGTGACATCACTCATGACATCACTGATGACATCTCAAATGACATCACTGATGACATCATCCAGTGAATGTGTGTTTTTCTGAAAATTACATATTTTTTATATATGTATATCTCAAGGTCGATGGAAGAATAAATGGGTATATAAGTGTCTAAATGGATGATTTGTTTTTGAAAAATTGATTTTATAACTGACTGATTAAGTGTATCTTAGTGAATACATGGCTTAGTGAGTAATGTTTAAATATGTAAATATCTGTATCAGTCTCTCACTTTGTGTATAAGTGGCTGCATGGGCTGGTGAGAAGCTACCTGAGTGTCTATATAGGTTATTAGTTGGTTTTTTGAGTATCAGTATGAGTGTCTGAGTGTCTCTATGGTTCGGTGGGGGGGTATTACGTAGTGCATAGGTGCATGAATGAGTGACTCACTGTTTGTATGTGTTGAAGACAGCATGTGTGCAGGACTGTATGGGTGGATGAGTGTGTGCATGGGTGTTTTAGTGAGTGAATGACTGTCTCAATAGTGTCTTTATAAGTAACTACATATGTTTTAAACTAGTATATGTGACTATTGGTGTATATAAGTGAGTATATGTGAGAGTTAGAGATTGAAAGAGTTCCTGTATGAATAAGTATGTGTTTCTATAAGTGATTGTTTAAAAGACTAAGTATGTGTAAGTTTCTGTAGAAGTAAGTGTGGTGGTGTGTGTATAACTGTATATGCAAGTAAATGGATGTTTGATTTTTTATTAGCATGAGTGACTATGTGTGTGAGTAACTCTATGGATGAGTGGCATTGTGTAACAGGATGTATAGGTGTATGAGTACATATGATGAGTGAGTACATGTATGAGTGACTGTATAGGACTGTTGGTGAATGAGTGGATGTGTATGTGGATCTTAGAATCACTGAATAGGTTGTTGTAACTGGTATTGGTATGTCCATTGTTTTGAAAATTTTAGTTCCTATTTTTAAATGTGTGTATCAAAGTTTATATTAGGTGGAGAGGAGGTTTGCCACTCTATCACAAGGATGATGCCATCAGTGATGTCATCAGTGATGTCATTTGAGATGTCATCAGTGATGTCATGAGTGATGTCACTGACCATGTCATGAGAGATGTAATATGTGATGTCATCAGCAGTGCATTGCGGGCGCGTGAGTTATAAACTAACTATAACGGGGAAATTTCAATGGTTTTGTACGAGTGAAAAGTCCAGCTATCTATAACGCCCCTGAAACCTATGGTTTTTTCAGTGAATTTCTAAGGTCTTTTAAATGCTAATTCCTAACCATAGCGTGCCTGAAATCTATGGTTTTTTCAGTGAATATGTAGATATATATATATATATATATATATATATATATATATATATATATATATATATTTACTCAGAAAACAAAACTGAAAGTGATGTTTTAGTTAGGCCTGGCGATTATATCTTACCCTATGTTAAAGAAATTCTCTGAAAAAACAAAGGTTAGTATAGTTTAGTGAAAATGTCAGTTAAAAATATCATTTTATACTAAAAAAACAATTAACTTATCCAGTTCACTAAGCTAAGTATAAATTGCAGTCCCACTATGCACTGCTTATGACCGCACTTGTTACATCACTCATGACATCTTCATTGACGAAACATTATCTTCCTATGGCAATTCTGACCTAACTATAACTATACAGTTGTGACTGCCACTGTGAAAAGTATACATATAGATATATTGCTCTAGCCTTTCACTGTGAAGTACTTCCCATATTACATCACTCATGACATGTTCTATGGCATCATTGTCAATATGACATCATCGATGATAAGACTGTGCATGGCGGGGGTGCAAGTTATAGTTACTTGAGATAACTGTAACTGGTGAATATCGGAGGTTTTGTTAATTGAAAATGGAACGTTTTAATAGACATTTTCACCTAACTATAACGTCACTTTAACCTTTTTTCAGTGAAGAATATAGAAACATAATGTTACATATTAGTCCTAACTAAGCAATACATTCTAGAATTTCAATAAAGAGAAACACCATGCAGAGATATAAACACAAAGGGGCTGATTCGGATCCTGGAGAAACCGGGTACGAACCGTCGTACGGAGCATTTTCTCCGTCCGACTCGTACCCGGTGAAAAAACATTACAAAAATGCAAGTACGATTCGCATGGAAACACCATTTCCGTACGAATCGTACAAAACACACCCGACGAAAATATACATACAAATGTGATCCGGGAATGCTCCGACGTGACGTCGGGACGCCATCAGGCTGCGTTTCACAAACCAGGAAGTACGATCCGCACCGACATCACCCCGCACGGATTATATTTTGCGGCTGCCAAAAACTGCCGGGAAATCAGGACGACGCCCACAAGGAGCACCTGTACGCGACGGACAGCCATGGACCCGAACCTACGTGTCATCCCGGCCCTCATAGCAGTCCACCTGCTCTACAGGTACCGACGCAGATGCCGCAGAAGGTCAGAACCACAACCAGGGGCAAAGGGGGGGGCAGGGGCAGGAAACCAAACCCCCACCCATGTCACAAGTCATACATGCCCTGCACATTCCTGACCTCCACGGCCTGGTCACCTCGAGGGGGTGGGGGCGTGTCCAGCAACGCAAGCGTCCGCCACAACGGAAGTGGGTGATGACGCGAACCGCCAACACAACAAATCCGGTACGTACCGTACACACGCCTTAAGAGCGTGGGTACGGGCCGTACCACGCACACACCTACGTCACCCCAACAATGGCGGTACGACCCGTACCCACGTTCGAAAGGCCTGGGTACAGGCCGTAACAGCATTGTTGGGGTACGCGTGGTCTGACCCGTACCCACGCCCAGAAGGCCCAGGTACGGTGCGCACCCCTATGGCACCCCATTGGGGGTCCGCACCATACCCATGCTTCAAGAGCGTGGGTATGGTGCGGACCCCCAATGTTGGGGTGTCGTAGGGGTCCGCACCATACCCATGCTTGAAAAGCGCGGGTACGGTGAGGACCCCCAATGTTGGGGTGCCGTAGGGGTCCGCGCCGTACCCAGGCCTTCAGAGCGTGGGCACGGGTCGGACCACGCGTACCCCTACATCACCCCAACAATGCCGGTACGGCCCGTACCCAGGCCTTCCGAACGTGGGTACGGGTCGTACAGCCATTGTTGGGGTGACGTAGGTGTGTGCGTGGTACGGCCCGTACCCATGCTCTGAAGTGCTGGGTACGGCGCGGACCCCTACGGCACGCCAACATTGGGGGTCCGCACCGTACCCATGTTCCAAAGACATGGGTACGGCCCGTACCCAGGCCCGCAGAACGTGTGTATGGGTATGTACGAAGCGTACTCCCACACGTGTATGAATGGAGCATACTGCCACCCCACCAGTGTATGTCCGGAGCATACTCCCACCCGTGTATGTATGGAGCGTACCCCCACCCGTGTATGCATGGAGCGTACATGGCCAGACATAGGAGGGGTGGGTGCCTATCACTCCCAGCAGTGCCCAGACATAGGAGGGGTGGGTGCCTATCACTCCCAGCAGTGCCCAGACATAGGAGGGGTGGGTGCAGAGTCCTCCCAGCAGTGCCCAGACATAGGAGGGGTGGGTGCAGAGTCCTCCCAGCAGTGCCCAGACATAAGAGGGGTGGCTGCAGAGTCCCCCCAGCAGTACCCAGACATAGGAGGGGTGGGTGCCTATCACTCCCAGCAGTGCCCAGACATAGGAGGGGTGGGTGCAGAGTCCTCCCAGCAGTGCCCAGACATAGGAGGGGTGGGTGCCTATCACTCCCAGCAGTGCCCAGACATAGGAGGGGTGGGTGCCTATCACTCTCAGCAGTGCCCAGACACAGGAGGGGTGGGTGCCTATCACTCCCAGCAGTGCCCAGACATAGGAGGGGTGGGTGCAGAGTCCCCCCAGCAGTGCCCAGACATAGGAGGGGTGGGTGCCTATCACTCCCAGCAGTGCCCAGACATAGGAGGGGTGGGTGCCTATCACTCCCAGCAGTGCCCAGACATAGGAGGGGTGGGTGCAGAGTCCCCCCAGCAGTGCCCAGACATAGGAGGGGTGGGTGCCTATCACTCCCAGCAGTGCCCAGACACAGGAGGGGTGGGTGCCTATCACTCCCAGCAGTGCCCAGACATAGGAGGGGTGGATGCAGAGTCCCCCCAGCAGTGCCCAGACATAGGAGGGGTGGGCGCCTATCACTCCCAGCAGTGCCCAGACATAGGAGGGGTGGGTGCCTATCACTCCCAGCAGTGCCCAGACATAGGAGGGGTGGGTGCAGAAACCCCCAGCAGTGCCCAGACATAGGAGGGGTGGGTGCCTAGCACTCCCAGCAGTGCCCAGACATAGAAGGGGTGGGTGCCTATCACTCCCAGCAGTGCCCAGATATAGGAGGGGTGGGTGCAGAGTCATCCCAGCTGTGCCCAGACATAGGAGGGGTGGGTGCAGAGTCCCCCAGCAGTGCCCAGACACAGGAGGGGTGGGTGCAGAGTCCTCCCAGATGTGCCCATGGAAAGAAAGGGGTGGAGTACCCACAGATACAATGCCCACAATTGTCAGTCAGGTGCTCAAAGACCCAGCAGAACACGAAACACATGTGTGCGAGGCTGGGAGTACACACATGCATAGTGCGGAAAAGGTCACATGTACACATGAAGTCATGTCAATATACTCCAGTCACAAGTACAGTGACCCCCAAGGAAGCCACAAATGATGCAGGTGGAGACCTTGCCCAGCATGCATGGCCAAAGTTGAAGGGGTCCGTCACACACCCAGCAAATGTAGACACAGCACTGCACAAATGTCTCCACAACACCCTGCAGGGAAGATGTCAGGGTCCACAGAGGAAGGTACACGCCTTGGGACAATGTCACCATGCAGTAACAGCTTACATGAGCAAAGTTTGATAGCAAATACCGTGTGATGGCACACAGATGACAGGGTCCACCCCACGACCAGCACAATACAACATATCCCAGACACCTAACACATTATCGCCACCCCAAATCATGGAGCAGCACCACCAACAGCAATGGCAGAAAAGCATTCGTGTGCCAAGGAAAATAAAATAGCTTTATTCAGCAATGTTAAAAAATGTATAGTATGAAAAGTTCCATATGCACAAGGCCCATAGGGCAGTCCATAGTTCCAATCCAGGTGGGGGACACATTGGGATGCGTGTCCCCTAGCTTGCCTGCACAATTCAGACTACCTTGTCATCCACAGGTGGGGGGGCATCATGTGGGGGGGAAGGACCAGGCACCGCAGGGACAGGAGGGGCAAGGGTAGGTGTTGTGGGTGCAGGGACGGACGACTCCAACACACTACTGCCAGGTCGCCCAGCGTCTCCCCTGCACCCGAAGGAACCCCAGGCCCCAAGAAGGGGGGGGGTCGGAGGGATGGGTCGAAGCGCTACTGGTGGAGGGTGTGGGGAGGGGGGGACTCAACTCCCCTGCCGGTGTCCTGCCTCCACCGCTTGCGGGGTGGTGCCACACTGGGGCTGCTGGACATACTGGGCAGGACTGACCCTGTGTCCGACTCTTGGCCAGGAGAGCTGAGGGGAGTGGATTTGGAGCGTGGTGGTCGTGAGGAATGTGGACTCCCACTCTGGCTGCGTGTCTTCCGTTTCCCCCCCGACCCAGTGGGTGTGCCTACTTCATCCTGTGTGTGCGTGCCAGGAGGTGTGCGCTTTGCCTTCCTGTGGTGCCTGTGTCTGGTGGGGTGCGTGCATGGGGACGTCTGGGTGTGCTTTGGACAGGCATGGGAGTGGGAAGTGTGGATGGTTCAGGGGTAGGGGGGGGACGTAGCACTGCAGGAGACCCACTGCTGCAGTCAGTGTCGAGTCTATGGACCTCAGCAAGTTGCATTGGTCAGACTGCGCAGCTGAAATGCCCTCCATGTATGCCTCCATCTGGTTGGGCACTCGGCTGTGGCCATGGAGGACATTAAGCATTGCAGTCTGACCAACCTGCAACTGCCGCAGGATGTCCACAGACTCGGCATTGGTGGCAGCAGTGGAGACAGGGGCAGGGGGTGCGGTCCGTGGCAAGAAGGAGACACGTGGTGACCTAGCACGGCGGGAATGGACACGAGCAAGTGGGAGGCCGGTGATGGGAATCGAGGGGGCGGGTAGAGATGGAGTGCCGCTGTCAGCTGTGGGCGCAGCCTCCGCCCCCTCTGGGAGATCAGCCTCGGACCCGTCAGCGTCATAGTCGGTGGTGTTACTGGACAGGTCCTCCGCCTCACTCCTGTCGGCCTCCGTGCCACTCGATGTGCCAGCCAACTCAGCACTGCTGGCACTGGTGCTCGCTCCCTCCTCACGGTCCATGCCAGTGTCTCCCTCGTAGTCCCCCGACGATGCTGTGGGCAAGGTGAAGAGACAGGAGAAATCAGACACCTGTATACATATGTCACATGAGTCAACTCTACATAGGTCACAGTGCATAGCCTGAAATGCAACAAGAGTAACATCTACAATACAAGGTACATATGTAGTCCCTGCAACACATAGTTTGTTGACCCACCATGCCACTGTAAAAATATGGAGAGCATGACACAATAGCAAATAACTTGATATCAAATTGTACAGAGGAGCCAGGCTCTGGGGACAATCTAGCACAGCATCTGCGACACACAGCGTAGCCAAGAAAGGGATGAGCAGGAACCATGTCTATCAACTCTTGGGACATGCTGCAAAGGTAATACTGAAAACCATGGCCAACATGACTGGGTCACTGCACCTTGAGTGTTTGTCCACACAAACATCACACACTGGCCAGACCGAGCAAGGAGACTTCAGGTTTGGACATGTAGACCTTGCCCGCACCAACCCCCCCCCTACCTGAGACAATGTGATTGAGACAGAGGAAGTACTTACACCTCTTGGTCTGGGATGAAAACACATGGCCTGCAATATATCCTGATCGTACACAAACTACCCCTGGTGCGCCTGTCCACATATATCACTGACAAACAACCATCATCAGATAGTTGTACCAAGACACACAGGCACTGGCCCCTGTGAGTATGCACCAGCTAAATTAGGTCACCCTGTACAGTGGACACATGTAGCACAGTATACGTGAACACTAATGAGGCCAGGGTACTATGCCACAGGGCCCAAACTATGCTGAAGACACAGAGAATGTCCACATTGTCTGATGACACACATGATACCTAGGAAAAGGTGCCCCAGGGGACTGTAGTGGCCACACTACTCCATGGCCCTGGATGGATATGACTGGAACACAAGCCACCATCCCTGCACTATGCATATCTCACACTCAAGCACATCATGTCAGAGGGCACAACATTCGACATGCAGGCAGTAAGGCAGTACACATGAAACACATACTCCCATGTCGGGACTCAGCATCAGTGCCAACTAACATGGACCCCACAATGACAGAACTGGCCAGGGCACAGGCAACGTCCAAAAACCTGTTACACACCACCCCCACACATGATGCTGCAAGCATTGGGCACTTGGATTAACTGCCAGCCTAGATAACCTTGTGCAAGAGTGACTACACACAGACCAGGGAACACATGGCAAGGAGGGGAAGGGAGGAAGAACAGCACCGCTTTACTTTGGGGAACAGGATATGCACTGCACATTTAAACCCTGGCAGTGTATCCATGCAACTGCGCATTTCCAAAAGCTGGTCACACACAACAAACACACATGTACCTACCCCCTTCCTGCTGCTGCTTCTCCAGTAAGCGCCTGTCCAAGTCAGGGAAGACCACCGCCAGCACACGCTTCTGGATGTGGGTGAGACGCCGGCGCCCACGGTTTTTGTGGCTCTCAGGTGAGTCCCCCAGCAGGACCCGTGCGATCCTCCGCGTCCAGCACCGGATATCCTGCCAGCGTTTCCTCACCTGGGCTAGGTGCCGCTTCCGACCATCCGTCCTCCTCCGGCACTGACGGCTTGCTTCCAGATCTCCCCCTTGGCACAGACACCTACCTGTGAGGATGCAAAAGTGACAATACATCAATCCACCTTATCAATGATACAGAGACACACATATTACAAATTATGCATGTTTGAACTGGCCATAGTATGCAGCCAACTCATTGCACCTTTTTCATAGTGACATCATCCTCCTGGGAATGGCCAAATGCAGTAGGTGCCATTGAAAGTACACAGGTGGCATGAGGGGTGCAACACAATCAATGATGCAGGCTTACACTGTGCATCCCAAGCTACACCAGGAATCTGAACAGTACCCCTAAGCAGTCACATGCCCCAGCCCACTTAAGCTACCTAAGCAGAGTACACAGACACACACAGGCACTGAACAATCACCTGGCATTGGCAACTGCTGCTACAAACCTCACTCTGCACATGTGCCACTAGACTGGGGGTGTCACAGATGTGGGGCTGTCTCAGCACGGCAGACATCCAGCACAGCTCCCTGCTCACATCAGATGGGCAGGTCATATCCATCCCACATGCAGCTGGGGTGCAACACTCCACATATACACACACCCACATGACAGGGGACTCACACACACACACACCAATGCCCAGGGGATGACCACATCATTTGGACACTCTCACCACAGGTACACTGAACAGACACACATATGTGGGTACTGGCACCTGTCACCCTGGGGGGAGCACAGACTCACATCAGGACTGTAGAAACAACATTTCCAGGCGGATTAGGCAGTCCGAAAGCGGCATGCACCATGCAGTGATCGTCACAGTAAGCACTATGCAAGTGCGTTGTGCACACAGGAACTACAGCATGCTCTGCATGGGAGACATGAGCCCTTCCCCCCCTTGGGAACCACTATGAAGAACCCTGCATGTCTGTCACACCTGGACACAATGCCAGAAGTCACAGTCACAAAAAGGGGCACAGTTAAAGCTAGTGGAGTCTGCACTCACCTGCTCCCCTGGTCGACCATACAGCATGGTGTACTGTGGGAGGATCACATCCACCAACGCCATATTCTCCTCCATGGTGAATGGCTGGGCCCTCTCCACAGACCTGGACATGGTGCCAGAGGAATCACAAGCAGCAGCAGTGTTGTGGAATGAAAGGATGTGCAGGCAAGTGCTCTCTCAAGGGACCTGGCTGCCTTATATCTTCCTTGCTGGCCTGTTTCATTTACAGGAGTACAGAGTGATTGGCTCAGTCACATTTGCATCCTACGTGTCCACCAATCACTTTAAAACTACCCCAGTGACAGGCTTTGCATGGTTTTAAAATTAAGCAACCACCACATTGCAACAAAGTATATTGTCTCCAACCGACTTCTGCTGGCCACATGATGCAAAATTCAAACATGAAACTCAGTCTCCATGACAACCAGCATGCATTTAGGCCCCTATACTTCTCCCTCATGTGTCCCTTATGTAAATCATATGTTACAACACAGGTACGGTGCGTTCCACAGCCCTAGGGAACCCCAAATGCATTGCAACGGACCCTACACGCGTGTGTACGGTCCCTATCACTATGGGGGTGCTCGCGTACGTGTACGCCATAGTAATTCAGACCCTACACGCGTGTGTACGGTCCGAACTAATATGGCGTACATGTACGCGAGCACCCCCATAGTGATAAGGACCGTACACACGTGTGTGTACGGCCCAAACTACTATGGCGTACACGTACGCGAGCACCCCCATAGTGATAGGGACCGTACACACGCGTGTAGGGTTCAAACTACTATGGCGTACACGTACGCGAGCACCCCATAGTGATAGGGACCGTACACACGCGTGTGTATGGCCCAAACTACTATGGCGTACACGTACGCGAGCACCCCCATAGTGATAGGGACTGTACACACACGTGTAGGGTTTGAACTACTATGGCGTACACGTACGCGAGCAGCCCCATAGTGATAGGGACCGTACACACGCGTGTGTACGGCCAGAACTACTATGGCGTACACGTACGCGAGCACCCCCATAGTGATAGGGACCGTACACACGCGTGTGTACGGTCCGAACTACTATGGCGTACGCATACGCCAGCACCACCATAGTGATAGGGACCCTACACACACCCTCAGAGCGTATGTACAGTGCGTTTCACACCTGACAGTGGTGACAGGCGGCACACAGGAAGGAATTGAGCTGTCATACATGGCCAAGGCTGGACATCAAGGCATTGTCTGTGCAGTACTACATGTCTCGGGCACAGGTGGGTCAGGCTGTGATGTGGCACCATACTCCTGAGGTGTGAAGCTAATTAAAGTATGATGAGCTGTGTACACATGTCACGTGTGATGGTGCCCTACGTGCCACACATCCCCTTCACTCCTTTGACATGTGTGCATGTAGTACAGACTTGGTGGGCCATGCGTCACTGGCATGACACAGTCACCGACACCCGCAAATGTCCCCTGATGCCAGGTACACGGAATGTTACCCCTGACAAGTCAAGGCCCGTGTTGCACGCTGTAGCTATGTCATGTGTGTGTCATGTGTTCCCATAGGTTTGCTGTAGGTGTTTGGTCAAATGCATCTGCAGTTGCAGCAACCAACATGTGTCTGTGTGTAGATGGGCATGGCACACTGTTCCGCACACCAGCACACATGTGTAATCCGACGTAAGGTGTGTATGTATGCATCGACACGGAGTTCCAAGACAAGGACATATCTGCATACTCTCAATGTATGTGTGATCAGTCTTGACATGTAATCCTTCATGGCAAGGTGTGTCGTGTGTCCTTATTCTATGACATGTGACCTGTGCCTCTAGTGTTCCGCAACCTGTCTGTACAATACACATCCTTCTTCTGCACATATTTGGATGTCTGTAACTCCTGTAATGCGTCTGCCTGCTCACTTACACTGGCCCACAGCTAGTTTCATGGCATGGCATATTGAGGTTGAGAATCAACGTTTGTAGCTGGCTCTTGGTCGGAGTGTCACCTGCCTGGCATATGTGTCCAGGGCATATTGCACAGACCTGACTCTGTATGTAGCATATGTGTATTGCCTGTTGAGCATGTGCTCAGTACATTGACATTGGTGGTGTACTGTACTCACTCTTCGTTGTCCCTTCTAATTCACTGCAGGGCTCCGCCTCTCCCTCGAGAAATTCCGGACTTGGCTGACCTGAGGGATCATGACTGTATACGCCGCTACCAATTCCCCCAATGTTTGATTGAGGAGTTGACGACACGGCTGGCACCACACCTCCAACCGCTACACAGGTATCCTACTGCACTGACACCCAAGATGAAGGTGATGGCAGCCCTACATTTCTTTGCCACGGGTACCTTTCAACATACCATTGCCCATGTCGGTGGCATGTCCCAAACCATGTTCAGCCGTGTTCTGCATGATTTTTTAGAGGCCATGTTGGAGCACCTGGATGAGTTCATAAAATTCCCAACTCCTGAGCAGTGGATAGGTGTCAAGCGTGAGTTCTATGCCCTGGGAGGGATGCCACATGTCATTGGGTCCATAGATGGAACACATGTGGCTTTGGTACCACCACAGGCACAGGAGGTAGCGTATAGGAACCGCAAGCATTATCACTCCATTAATGCCCTTGTGGTGTGTCTTGCCAACATGGTGATTTCACATGTCTGTGCTCGTTTTCCAGGATCAGCACACAATGCCTACATCATGAGGCGTAGCAGGGTGCCTGAAATGATGCTGCAGCTGCGCAACGAATGAGCATGTATTGTTGGTGGGTATACTCTGGCAGTCCTGTATTTAACGTCATCTTCCTGTCTTACTGCTTCTCCTGACCCACTCTTGTCCATGATGTTTCCATGTAGGGGATGCTGGCTATCCCAACATGCCATGGCTGATCACGCCTCTCCGCAACCCCCGCACGGCTGCCGATCACCGCTTCAACAACGCCCATGGGCGGACCAGGCGAGTGATAGAGAGGACGTTTGGCCTCCTGAAGAGCCAATTCCGTTGCCTCCACAAGACCGGTGGCGCACTCCCATATGCACCGGTGAAGGTCTGCAAGATATTCCTCGTGTGCTGCATGCTGCACAACATGGCAGTGGAGAAAGCTGTGCCACTCATCCTGGATCCAGATGAGCAGGACCATCCACCCGTGGAGGATGAAGGGCTTGGTCATGAGGCAAGTGATGTGGAGGAGGAGGAGGCGGTAGAGGACATCCGGAGTCGGCTCATACGCAACTTCTTTGCTTAGTGGTGAGTTCCAGTGTCTGAGTGTGCACGCATTGGGCCGTGTGTGGCAAGTGTTGCAATGTGTGTGTCCATCTGCATGTCTGCCAAGTGAGTCAGAGGTGTGTTTGGATGTGTCACTCGAGTGATGGTGCAATAGAAGAATGTTTTTCCAGAGTCATCATTGTCACCTAGCATGTTGACAACCTTATACGTGTCGAGCACATGCACATGTATGCAGATGTGCTTCTTTTGGCTAACTTCTGGTGTGTCTCCCATCCACAGGTACTTGCGCATGCTGTCTGCTGGTGGCATTGTTGTGCTCCTGCTATTCCTCATGAACACAGCAACATGTGCTGAATCAGCGTTACATGCACGGACAAGTTCGAAAATCTCCTTCAGGTAAGGGATGCAGCACGGCTTTTTGGGAGTGGTATTTGTTTTGAATGTGTGTGCACTGCTCCTGTTCATGTTTGGATACTTTACATACATGTTGAATCACCATGGGGCACATGACACGGAGCTGAATTCACCTGAATTGATGGTCAGACTTGGTGACAGTCATCTGTAATGGGATTGTGGATTGTGATGGAGCCATCAATGTGTGTAACACTGCCCTCGGAAACATACGGGTTGCACTGGGTTGACATGGTGTGTGAATTCCCCATTAGGGGCTCAATGCTGTATAGCAGCCTCTCCGTGAGCAGCAGGGGGTGTTTAGCTGTAACCCGTCATTTGTGTGCCAGTGCTATGGATTTCCAGCATCTGTGGTGCAAAGGGGGGTGCCAGTGTTGGTCCCACGTGTTCATCCACATGACCTGTGTATGTGTTGACAGAGTTGCATTAGCATTCCGACACACATGACTAATAAAGGTGTACCTCTGCCTCCAAGGTGCCTCATCTCTGTCAATGGTGGTCTGTTGCCACTGTGCATGCGGCATGTCTGGCATTGTTCTCAGAGATGGTGCATATGAGTCTATGTGTAGAGTAGCAAGATGCAAGCCGTTTGTCAGGGATGAGATTCTGTATTGTGCATGATGTCCATGGCTGTGTAGGTATTGTGGCATGTCAGTCTCCACGACGGCCACTGTGCTGCATGTGAATCCATTGTGTGTGTGCCATGTTGAACCAGACATTCCTTCCTTGACATACACCTTTTGCATAGTTCCTTCCTGAGATCCTTGTCTTTGTGTGCTACTTGTGGCATTGTTAATGTTTTCTTGACATGGCGCATGCTGCTGCAGGCCCTGCAGCAAGGGCACCCAGTGTCCACGCAAACGAGCTGGTGTTCATCATGGATTGCTTGCTGACATGTGCTATGCTGATCAGCAGCATCTGTGCCTCATGCGACAGCACACTCTGCATTATGCACAAGATCCCCAGTTCCATCAACCTCAAGGCAAGAGGGAGACCATCCCCCAGGTCAACTACGACATCTGTGTCTAATCCTACCCTGCACTCTACGGACATGTGCGTTAGAAATCCCATGATACTTGTCCACATCCAGGGTGCATCTGCACAGCTCTGCTACTACATCCGGCGACCAGGCCACATCAACGTACAACAGAGATGGGGGGAGTGGATCACTGCCAGCTGCAGGATGACCTTCTCAATCCACGCACACACTCAGGATGCAGCCCACAACCACAACACAACCTTGTGGCACTGTGATCCAACACCCAATTGTGCCATCTCCATGCATCCAACCTTGGCCAGCCCACCATTCTCCACATCCACCTGACTCAAGCATGCAGGACATGATTCTGCCACGTGTCCACACATACCTGGGACTCCCACCCCAGGACACTCCACATGATCCCTGACCTCTGCGCATGACTGTTGCTCTTCTAAATAGGTCTGTAGGCACAGTTGTGCGGGCACCCCCTCAGCTGGTTGGGCCCATCACGGGTGAGTATGGTGCTCCATGTCTGTCTTGGATGATACATTGGGACCCATGTGTGTCCTGTGCCAGACTCAGACCCCAGGGTATGGATGGTTGGAGTTACTATTGGAATCAGGCATGGTTTGACTTTACAACACACACATGTAGTGGAATAATGCTAAATGACGGCAGCATCTGGTGATTGTGAAGATTTTTATTTGTGGTGGGGCACGTGTTTGGGGGGGATGACAAGAGGTGCTTGGCGGGAGTGTAGAATCCAAAGTTCACAGGGGAAGTTGGTATCCTTGCCATTGAAAGTCATCAGAGTCTATGCCACAGTCTTTGTCTACATTGGTCAGACAGTGACCAGCAAGGCCATGTGGAAGAGAATGTCATTTGCTGATGTGCTGCTGTTGGGCCAGAGGGCCAGGTGCCAGGCCAGGTGACCTGGGAGATGGTGATGTTCCGCTGACTCTCACGGTCTTTTGCGTGGATGACCCACCCTCCTGCGGGGACCCTCAGAAGCAGGCCGTGACGATGCTTGTGATGCTCCGTCGGATGAATCCTCCTCCTCCTGATCCCTCCCTGTTGGTGGTGATGTTCTTCGCCTGGTGGCACAGGGAGGGTTGCCCATGTTTTCAGCAATCCGACGGAGTACACGAGTCATTTCCGTTTGCACCGCCACAAGCTCAGCCTGTCTTGCCTCCATCCGTCCTTGGTGTCGCTGTTGACAGGCATGTTGCTCGGCCTGCAGGGTCTTCATCTCCTCGAGGGTCCCCTTGATGTCTGTGAGGGTGGACGCAATCTGGACCATGCCCCTGGCGTCACGCCGGTATGAGTCGAGGATGTTGCTGACGTGTGACATTACCGGTTCCTGAGCCAACTGGTCAGGTTCGCGCCTCCACCGTCCTCCACTCCCACCACCCCTGCCCACTTGCGCCTGGCCTGCCGTTGTGGGCACATCGGGTCTCCAGGACCCCTGAGAGATGGCATTTGCGGTGTCGCCTGCCTCCTCCTGGGTGCCCGGAGAACCTTGTCCCTCGTGGACAGACTGGCTGTGTTGTTGTGTGCGGGCAGGGCTCCTGGGTGTCTCCTGGGATGTGGCAGGAATGGGGGTGGTGGTTGTCACAGTTGCACCTGACGCAGGTGCTGCAGGTGGTTGGACACCAGAGGGGCCAGGTTGGTCTGGGTCATCCACGGAGTGGTGAGAGTCGTCGCTGCCGGTGGAGTCCTCTTCACGCAGAGCCTGGTCCTGTGAGTCTTCCCCCCCAGTGTTGGGGGGAGATCGATGATGTAGACCTGTGTGTGAGAGAGACAGTGTTAGTTGTGTTACATGCGACATCCATGTTTCATTCATTTTTGAGTTGGCACAGTTCCTCTGGGTGGTTTGATTTGGCTAGCATTCCTCTCACAGTGCACTTGTGCATGGTTATGTCCCTTGGCCACAGCTTTCGACACTTTACCTATGTGTGACACAATCTTAGTTGATGCATCTTTTGGGAATGCAGTCAGCAGTGTAGGGAGCGGGCGTAGCAAGCCATGCAGAGCCGCCTTACGTGTTGCACTGTACGTGGCCAAATGGTGTTTTTTCCATGCTATTTGAGAATGCAGGTAGGTAAATTAACCATTTGTGACAGGGTTCTGACAAACACAGTGGGTGGGTATACTGGGTGTAAGGTTCTGTTTGTGCCTGCAGCACGGATGTACTCGTGCACAGATTGACACATGGCCCAGTGTTTATCAAAGGTTGAAGGGGGGGCTCACGCACTGCCAAACCTTGTCTACATGCACACAGTCCACCTGCTGACGAGCGGACATGGCCACACCACCCAAGGGTGATTTGGTCTCCCTCTGTCTCCCTTTCTCCCTCCCTCTGTCAGCCTCCTCCCTCTGTCCGTCTCCCTCTGTCTCCCTTTCTCCCTCTGTCCGTCTCCCTTTCTCCCTCCCTCTGTCAGCCTCCTCCCTCTGTCTCCATTTCTCCCTCCCTCTGTCAGCCTCCTCCCTCTGTCTCCCTTTCTCCCTCGCTCTGTCAGCCTCCTCCCTCTGTCTGTCTCCCTTTCTCCCTCCCTCTATCAGCCTCCTCCCTCTGTCCGTCTCCCTTTCTCCCTCCCTCTGTCAGCCTCCTCCCTCTGTCCGTCTCCATTTCTCCCTCCCTCTGTCAGCCTCCTCCCTCTGTCTCCCTTTCTCCCTCTCTCTGTCAGCCTCCTCCCTCTGTCCGTCTCCCTTTCTCCCTCCCTCTGTCAGCCTCCTCCCTCTGTCCGTCTCCCTTTCTCCCTCCCTCTGTCAGCCTCCTCCCTCTGTCCGTCTCCCTCTGTCTCCCTTTCTCCCTCCCTCTGTCAGCCTCCTCCCTCTGTCCGTCTCCCTTTCTCCCTCCCTCTGTCAGCCTCCTCCCTCTGTCCGTCTCCCTCTGTCTCCCTTTCTCCCTCCCTCTGTCAGCCTCCTCCCTCTGTCCGTTTCCCTTTCTCCCTCCCTCTGTCAGCCTCCTCCCTCTGTCCGTCTCCCTTTCTCCCTCCCTCTGTCAGCCTCCTCCCTCTGTCCGTCTCCCTCTGTCTCCCTTTCTCCCTCCCTCTGTCAGCCTCCTCCCTCTGTCCGTCTCCCTTTCACCCTCCCTCTGTCAGCCTCCTCCCTCTGTCCATCTCCCTCTGTCTCCCTTTCTCCCTCCCTCTGTCAGCCTCCTCCCTCTGTTCGTCTCCCTCTGTCTCCCTTTCTCCCTCCCTCTGTCAGCCTCCTCCCTCTGTCCGTCTCCCTTTCTCCCTCCCTCTATCAGCCTCCTCCCTCTGTCCGTCTCCCTTTCTCCCTCCCTCTGTCAGCCTCCTCCCTCTGTCCGTCTCCCTCTGTCTCCCTTTCTCCCTCCCTCTATCAGCCTCCTCCCTCTGTCCGTCTCCCTTTCTCCCTCCCTCTGTCAGCCTCCTCCCTCCCTCTGTCTGTCTCCCTGTGTCCACCTCTGTCTCTGTCCCTCTCTCTGCTCCTCTCCCTCCCTCTGTGTGTCACCCTCTGTCACCTCAGCCCAGCTTCCTGGGCACACACAGTTTGCAGGTCTTTCAAAGACCATTGGCTTGTTCATGTGGGTTTGTTTCTTCTCTGCGGGCACCCATTGGGCGGAGTGTCTGAGTCTGCGCTGCTGCTGTGGCGGTGTGTGCTGACACTCTTTCAGTGTGATGCGTCTTCATTAGCTGCTGTTATGTGCAAATTGTGCCTTCATACCCATGTCGTCCTGCAACGCGGCCATCATTAGCAGGCAAAACAGTACTGTGTGGGGACACACTGTTTGTATGGCTGTGCCCTAGGCCATATGGGCTGAGGGCATTGTTGTGTGGTTCAGAGTTGCTCTATGTTAGTTTTGAGGCCCACCCACCCGGCATCGGGGACATCCTGTCTTGTGTAGGTGTTTTGTGTGGCCTGTGACTTGGCATGGCCTTGCTTGGGGCATGGGGCATGGAGGTGCTAGTGGCATGTGTGTGTTTTTGGAGTGTGGTTGTGTACGGTGCGGGCTTTGGGGGGGGTTGCGTGCATGATTGGTATTTGGGTTGTATATGGCGTTCCCCCATGTGAGGTGAGTTGTTTGTGTACTCACCAGGCTCTCGGACTCCTTCTAGTCCGTCTACTCCCACCGGCGGCAGCGTGGCCATCACCTTCTCCTCCCAGGGATGGTAGTGTACAGGTCTGCGGGACGGACCTCCTCCAGTGATGTTGGCCTGGTTGTGGTCGTCCGTCATTTTGCGGCGGACCGTCCTCCGCAGATCGTACCACCTGGCTTGGCACTCATGCCTGGTCCTTCTGGTGGACCCAACAGCATTCACGGAATTGACTATCCTCTCCCACATGGCAGATTTTTCGGATATGCTGGTCCGTCTGACCAATGTTCCAAAGAACTGTGGCTCGACTCTGATGATTTCGTCGACAAGGACCTCCAGCTCGTCCTTTGTGAACTTTGAATTCTTGTTAGTGGGCATGGTGTGGGGTGTGGGTGTGGATGGTTGTGGGGGTGTGGGTGTGGATGGTTGTGGGTGTGAGAGTGTGGTTGTGCAGGTGTGTGTGTGTGAATGTGATGAGGGTGTGTTTGTGGTGGTGGTTGTGTGAAGGAGTGCAAGTGTAAGGTGTATTGATGTATGTAGTATGGTGCAGTGCGTTGTCTCTGTGGTCTGGCAGTAGGGGATCTGTTGCAAAGGATCATGGTTTGTGTGTGTTGGGCCTTTTTATTAGTCCATTTGTGGGTGTGGCTGTGTTTGAACTTTGGGTGGGTGTGTTATAAGGAGTGGTAGTGCTTTGGGCCTCTGTTTAGCTGTTTGTCAGTTGCAGGTCAGTGTATAGGATGTATTTGGCCTTGTTGGATATGTTTTGTGGTGTTGTGTGCCTCGAATTGACTCTCCTTGTGTTTTTTGGGTTTGTCCTGGTTCAGTAGGAGTGTTTTTTGCATCTGTACGGTGCGTACATGGGCCATGTTGTTGTACAGTGCTGTCCTTTGCTATGGCTTAGTACGACTCATACATGCGCGATGTTGGGTGAGGGTGCTGGTGTGTGGGCCTGGGGTAAGGTGCGTACGAACACGGGCAGGGTGTTGGTCCGCATGTCCATCGGTGGTGGTGTTTCGCACCGTACATACAGGGGGGGCTGGGTGTAGGGTCCGTACATACACGGGTGGGGGTAGGGTCCGTACATACACTGGTGGGGTGGGTGTACAGTCCGTACATACACTGGTGGGGGTATGGTCCGTTCATACACTGGTGGGGTGGGGGTACGGTCCGTACATACACAGGTGGGGATACGGTCCGTACATACACGGGTGGGGAGTTGGTACGCTCCATGCATACATGGGTGGGGGTACGGTCCGTACATACACGGGTGGGGGTAGGGTCCGTGCATACACTGGTGGGGTGGGGGTACGGTCCGTACATACACGGGTGGGGGTACGGTCAATACATACACTGGTGGGGTGGGGGTACGCTCCATGCATACACGGGTGGGGGTATGGTCCATACATACACGGGTGGGGTGGGGGTACGGTCCATACATACACGGGTGGGGGTACGGTCCGTACATACACTGGTGGGGTGGGGGTACGCTCCATGCATACACGGGTAGGGGGTACGGTCCGTACATACACGGGTGGGGTAGGGGTACGGTCTGTACATACACGGGTGGGGGTAGGGTCCGTACATACATTGGTGGGGTGGGGGTACGGTCCGTACATTCACGGGTGGGGGTACGGTCCGTACATACACTGGTGGGGTAGGGGTACGCTCCATGCATACACGGGTGGGGGTACGGTCCGTACATACACGGGTGGGGGTACGGTCCGTACATACATGGGTGGGGGTACGGTCCATACATACACTGGTGGGGTGGGGGGGGTACGGTCCGTACATACATGGGTGGGGGTACGGTCCGTACATACACGGGTGGGGTGTGGGTAGGGTCTGTACATACACGGGTGGGGAGTTGGTACGGTCCGTACATACATGGGTGGGGGTACGCTCCATGCATACACTGGTGGGGGTTCGGCGCGTTCATCCGTGGCCGCAGGGCGTTTTGCACGTACATGCGGGGTCTGTGGTGGGGTGTTCGGCGCGTATGCGGGCACGTGTCTCCATGGTTGCTATGGGAGTTCGGTCCGTATGGTGTTTTTTCCATACAGTTGTGAAATAGAAAGGACGGGAGTGATTGTACTTGCGCGGTCGGACTTCATTTTTCATATTCGTACGGTAAATCGTCCGGGGATGTGTCGGACACAATTTCCCGACCCGAGGACGTGTGGGGAAATTTTCCCGATGTGATTTGTATGGAGTTTTTCCCATGCGAATCGTACTTGGCAGTTTGTTCGCTACTTGTACGATTTGTACGGAAAAAAGTCCAAATTCAATTTGGACGGGGGAAATTTTTCCAGGATCGGAATCGGCACCATATTAAGTAAATTGATCAACAAAAATCATTGATGATTATTGTGTAAAGAGTAACAAAATGGATAAACACAGAGATGTGCCAAAAGCAGACAATGGCATTGAGGTAAGTCAGTTGTATTGATCCAGGAAGTCTAATTGTTGAAATGTACACAACATTGGGGGTATTTAGATCAGGAAACAAATGATAAAATGTCTTCTCGTCTAAATTACCTCAGTGTTGATTACGTTCTTGCATGTCGGCAAGAACAAATTAGATAAGTCAATGTGACTTTACCACCTTTTGTATGTGATGAGCCACGACTAAATAATCCTACTTGTGGTATTCTTTAATTTAACAACTAGAGCGTGGTGCACATAGGTGGCCATTGATTACATTAAGATTTCTCCAAACTGTCCATGTGGTATATCAGTATATTATTGCACAGCTTTCATATTATTAGGTCATGGAACATTTCTGTTTAATGGTGCATGCGTTACAGAGAACACCACTTCTTCAGACACTCAAAGACTTTTAAAACCAAAGAATGACTAAAGAATGATCAATTTGTCCCACTTAACAGTGTTAATAAACACATACAATCGAACGATTCATAGTTTTAACATTTAAGGGCTTTCTTTAGAAAAAACTGCAATAATCTGATGTGGACCTTGAATACATCAACCAATATACTAACATGCATATTTTACTCTGGGATCTGGTTCAACAATGTTACTGCTACATTATTGAATCTCTGTACCCTGCTATACAATATTGCATGCCTGCACTGCCTTTATTATTTCTACTAACTAGAGTTTGAGCACATAGGAACCTCTATACAAGAGCATCTGAATATGGGAGTACTCCTAAGAAGCACAAAATGTAATGTAACTTGACAGCATTCACATCTTTTTACTCTACAACCTTGAAAACTCACATGGACGCTCAGACAATGAAACATGTGTCTGTACACACGTACACTTTGTGTAGAATTTTTTAGATGGATTCCCACATAAAATATATTAATTCATTCATACATCAATGGTACTCTATGAAGTATTGTGAATGTCTCTCTTCAATAAACTGGGTTGAGCTTTTTCTCACCTCTAAAGAACAGTCTAAAATTAATAAGGAACTGACCTGTCACAAGCCTTGTGTGAATGATGTCAAATCAGATTCTCAGTTTGTGGGACATGACAACATGAATGTGACAATTGGCCACACTATGGGCCTCATTACTATGTGAGTGGGACCGACACTGAAGTACTGTTGGTGTCGGTCCCACCGACATCTATGTCCGTAGTCTGCCCTCTGCATTAGGATGTGGCGGGTGGAGACATTGGGCAGATGGGATGTCCGTTGCGCTACCGACGGGCTCAAGGTACATCGGAAAACACCATAATCACTAATGATGGTGGAGTCAGGCTCGGCTCAGCCTTTGGGAATATGATGGCCCTTTCCGACAACCTTTTCATGTCGGCCTTTCCGACATGGAAAGGCTGTCAGAAAGTGTGTTTGGTGGCCCCTAGCAGGGCCCCCTTGCCCCCTGGTCCTCCCCTATCGTGCCTGGGTGGCACCAATTTCCCTGTACCATGTGGTAGGCCCTGTGATGTCCGCCCAACATCGTAATGAGCCCCTTAGTCTCCACACAATCTTGTCCTGTTAATGCTATAGCAAACAAATTAAGAAAAATAGAGAATCATAAGAAGGAAAGAAAATGCATATTGCTATTGTAGCATCTTTCCATCTGGGGTACCTGCCAATGGCTACGCCAAACATGGAGCTTGGTATTCATCTGTGTGTATCGGTGAACTCAACATTCTACACAGCCTTCACTACAGTACACTCTATTCATTACGTCACAGTGCTACGGAGCTCATCAGAAGCCAAAAGGGTTCCGCCATTCTTAACTCACAAGACACTACATCGCCCCCTGTGTTAAATGAAAACGTAACAATTTTACAAAAGATATACATGTATATACATTTAAGTCTCTTCAATTAATCTTTTTGGGGTTGTAATTGTTCGAGTCGATCATCGAGATATGGTCCCGCTTCGTGACAGTTTCTACCTGGCCATTCCCTGTTGGCTGCTCTGCTGTTGCCCCAGGAGGGGTTCTGCCTGCGGTGAGCTGCTGTGTGTGGCATTGTTGTTCCGGGGAGAAGGCATCGCACGGGACTCCGGATCCCAGGAGCCCGTGCGTCATATCACCTGTGCTCCTCCCCGCCCACCCGCCACAGACTTTTGACGCATTATTAAGACGCGACGGCATCCGCTACGCGGGACGTGCCGGACGAAGCCCGTACAAAGGGCGGGCCGTCTGTGGCCGTCCGAGGCTGGAGGAGGCTGGGCTGGGCCACCCCCCTGAAATCTTGACTGTTGGTGTCAGGCAGCCCATATCAATACTTGTCCCCAGCTGTCTTAGGTCACTGCTAGGGAGCTTGTCTGTTACATCTGGGCTGGTTCTGTCTTAACAATGTCAACCCGCTCTGGCAAAAGTCTGAGGAGGGGCGAGGGGGATATGGCACCATGGATCAGTTTATTACCCGTGTGGCTAATGTTATCGACAAAGAAATCGCCATGGCTGAGCGGAGGTTATCTCGAGGTCCATCTGGTGATAGACGATCATCTTTGGGCCCGATAGCCTTGGCACCCTCCCCAGAGCGAGCACTGGATCTACCTGTCCCTGCCACGGGTGGCCGCCCTAAGAGCTAACATAGATGGGCTGGAAATTTTGACGGCCACGGCACTCCATGCTGAAAATAATGTGGCCCCAGATTTAATGACTAGCAAGACAGCCATCCCCTTGTTACCCCTGACTAATCCTTCGATTCAACTGATGTCGCCCCCCCCAACGGCCCTTGTGGTGCAGGCGGAAATACATCCAGCCCCCACTAAAAGGAAAAGACTGCCCACCCCACGGAAAGGTAGACTGCCTAAAGACCACAAGAGACCCAGGTGGGTTGGTGTTAGGACGGATGGCTCACACAAGGCAGTAGGGCAGGATTCCAGCTTGCTACAGGGAGAGAAGGGGGTGGGTTTATCTGGAGGGTTAGAGGCTAGCGTCTGTAAAGAACAGACTGGTGGCCCTGCAGCGCCTCTACCCCCAGATTCTCTCCTAATTGCAAACATGGAGAAAATGATGAAAACCTTACTCCTTCCGGTGTTACACAAAATCAGGGGGCTATTAGAGAGGGTAGACAAAATGGAGCAGGCAACTCTAGACAATTTTTTCTCCCTAAAATCATTTATTAAGTTGCAGCTAAGAATTAGGGAGGATGGGCTAGGGGAGGGACCTGATAGCAGGGAGACTCCTATAGCTCAACAAGGTAGATCTATCACAGCTGGCACTATTACAGTTGTATCTGAGGCGACTGGCCGTAATTTGCTCCCTACTGCAACGGCTGCAGGGATAGCCAGGAACCCTGGGCAGCCAGTAACCAAGTCTGCAGAGAAATTAATGCCCCCTAAGGCCGTTATCAATACCTCAGATAAAAAGACGGCACGTCCCACAGCCTCTGGCATCCCTGGCAAAGCAAATCCTATTACCACAGTCGCTACCCCTGTAACCTCTAGTGCCCCCGAGATCCCATTATTTAAATCAGCTGTACCTGCAAAGGCCCACGTGCAGCAGACAGGTGAGGGTTTTAAGGGTGGGAGGGTCCATAATGTTAATCTCCCCCCTGACTGCCAGCCCTTTGTAGCTGTGTTGACTGGGGTGCCTGTGCTTAGCCCGGGTAAGCGTGAGTCATTCGAAGGAATTGTATAACAAGACCCTTTTTTGGCTTAAAGAAAATAGACCCTTGCCCAAATTTTGGGAGGGACGGATTATTCACGTAAGGAGAGTTGGCTGGATTGGCACTAGGAAAAAACATATAAGTGGGGATTGCATCATAGTAAACTTTGAGGATCCAAGGGTTGCTAGCTATGTATGCAGCGGACCTGTGAGGGAACATAGCCTAATAGGTAGCGGGGGACAAATTGGTATTTGCGACCTTAGTTATTTTAATCCCCCAATTTTGCCAGCGAGGCTAGTTGGAACCCCTATGTGGGAGGACCGGGACGATAGACAGACTCGTGGAAGCCTCTCCCAATTTAGCCTACTTAATAATACCCCATGCCAGCCACATGTTCGGTCTTGGCAAAACTATTGACACGCAATCTGCCCAATATGGGAGACGCATAACGAGGTATCTGGGGAGACATAATTGATAGTCTAATACTTGGAGAGGAGTCGGCGAGGCTATCCACTAGCACCCTCTTCCCACTAAATATCTCTAGGGGGCACTCACCGGTGGTCTGCCTCGAAGCATTCGAGCAGCCTCTGCCTTGCAGGGAACTGCTCGATGGGCTCATTTTAACCTCGAATGTTGTGGCGCTGCCCACCATTGAGGTGGCTACTCCCACTGCTAGTGCCCCCTTGGCAAGTGAATTAGCTATGGGGTGGGGAGGAGCTGGCAGTGTGTCCCTGAAGGTAGTTAGCTGGAATATAGCGGGCCTTGTACGGAATATAAGCATACCAGATTGGAATGTATTTATAGAATCGTTTGGGATTTGCCTATTCCAGGAAACCTGGTGCATGGAACCACAACATAAGATGGGCTATACCACCTATTTTGTACCTGCCATACGATCAAGTGGAGGGAAGGGGCGCCCCTCGGGAGGGTTACTAATTTGGGCAAGCATCTCCCTGCGGTGCTCTATCAAATGTTTAGCTACTAAGTCACCTGACCTCCTGAGACTAACAGTGAGAGGGCCATGTGGAGGGAGAGTGCTTGAAATCTTCAATATTTATGTCAGAGGCACAAGGGGCGGCTCGTCCACCCTCTCCCCAACTGGCATTGACGAGGAACTCAGAAATTGTAGCGCTGACTCCTTCGTCATGCTAGCTGAGGATTTTAACTGTACATTTGAACCCCTTGCTGTGGACGATGTGCTGGGCACCAGAGATGATGATGCAAGGAGAGGTATCCCACCGTTGCAACTCGCGCCAATTAGAAGATGGACCCAAAGTGCCATCGACCTTAATGCCCTCTGCTTGGAGCATGGCCTTAGAGCAACTAATGGCAGATCTAAGTCAGACCAAATGGGGGCCCATACGTTCAACAGAGTAGGCCATTCCTCACGGATTGACTACATTCTGCTGAACTATCGTTTGTGGGCTTACCCGGCGGATATGGTGGTCCTCCCGTCCATTGACAGCGACCACAACCCTCTGTCTCTGTCTCTGTCCCCCTTGGGGAAGGGAAGTTCCCTACCCCCAATCCCACATGTGTGGAGATCAACACATGAAGTGTGCCCCTCTAGCTGTGGTAGGTGCCTGAAATGGAAGAATATTGTTGGTAATGAGGGAAAGATTTTGGAGGTAAAATCTATAATGGCTAATATCATACCTCGCTTAGATTCCCCCTCTATCAGTGCGCAGGAGGTGTCCACACTGTTTGCCCAAACCACAAACGCATTAGGCGATCTATTTTTAGCCCATAATGCGGGAAAAAGGGAAAACAAGAGAGGCGGCAGGAAGGGCAATGCTGGGTGGTTTTCACCTGCATGTCGCGACGCCAAAAGGGAATTAATAAAGGCAGTGAAATCCAAGAATGGAGCCCAGATTAGTGCCACAAGGGGAAAGTACAGGAGGGCTATAGCTAAGGCAAAGGTAGAATGGGAGAACCAGTTTTGGTACGATCTGAAGGTCGCAAGCCTAAGGAAGGATGCAAAGGGTTTCTGGGAACTACTAAGAGCTAGGGATAAACCCGTGGACACAACGATAACATGTAACATACCGGAGTGCGCATGGTTTGACCATGTCTCCCAGCTCTATACAACGGACCCGGGTAAGGGGGAAAGTCTGCCAGTATGGCATCCCTTAGTATCCTGTGAGTTTAATGATGAGCTCCTGTTCACAGCTAAGGAAGTGGAGGGGGCGATTAAATGTTTTGTCCCCAACAAAGCAGCCGGCCCGGATGACATACCAGGGGATTTACTACGTATTAACCCAGAGGAGTGGGGAAAACTCATCGCTGCCCTACTAAATGCTAGTTTTGATGGGGCAACCCTTCCGGCCTCATGGAAGGGCGCTGAGGTCATCCCAATTTTTAAAAAAGGGAGCCGGAACGACCCAGCAAATTACCGCCCTATAAGCCTCTTAGACTCCTCGCAGAAGGTGGCGGGAAAAGTGGTTTTGAGCAGGGTATTGCAGTGGGTTGAGAAAAAGGGTATCTTATCTGACCTCCAGGCCGGCTTTAGATCGGGTATGGGGACGATAGAGCAATCTTTTCGGATTATGATGCTGTATTGGAAAGTGGTTGTACTGGGCAAAGGCAGTCTGTACCTCGCTTTTATAGACTTGCGGACTGCCTTTGACCTGGTCCCACGTAGCCAACTCTGGAGGGTGCTTGATGAACAGGGTATCCCACCATACTTATTAAGCATGCTGATAAAACTGCATGCTAGTAATTTTGCGCAGATCAGGTGGGGCAATCAGGGGCAAAAAACAGCACATATACCTGTAAATAGAGGGGTACGCCAGGGATGTGTCTTAGCCCCCACTCTGTTTTCATTGTATGTCAATGGAGTGGTGGAGCACCTGCTGCGACATCCTGCAGATGCACCATCCCTGGCTGGCAGAAGAATACCTACCCTCCTATTTGCAGATGATACCCTCCTGATCTCTAAAACCCCGGTAGGCCTGCAGAGCCTGCTAACTAGCTTCAAGTCCTTCTGTGATGCAAGGGGGTTAGTTATTAATGCAGGGAAGACTAAGTATCTGGTCCTTAACCCACCAAAAAAGGTAGCTAAATCACCGACCCTAGATTCCGTTTCTCTCGAAGGGTTACGGAGTTCGATTACCTCGGTATTCGTCTCTGTGACTCTATGAGTTGGAAATGTCATCACCAAAAGATGCTGCTGACCCACAAGAGGGTGGTGGGTGCCCTTCTTAAGGAACAATGTGCCTCAACCCTCAAACCCATTGCCCCTATACTAGATATCTACAGGGCACGGGGTGTTAGTGCAGCACTTTATGGGGCCGAACTGTGGGGTGTTCATAATGTGGACCAGCTATCCCGTTCAGAAAGTAAATTTCTTAAAGATCTAATGGGGCTCCCCTACAGTACCCCAACCCTTCCACTGCTCCTAGATATGGGTACTCGGTCAATTAGTGACCAGGCTAGGCTACGTCCTCTCCTCCTATGGGCGCGAATCTGGAGAGTACCAGAAATGATCAGCTACGCGGATGGCTTAACCGATGTCTTGGGGTTGCCAGGCTGGCCTAAGATTTGTTGGCTGAGGGAAGTTAAGCGCCTCCTCGGCAATCTTGGCCTTGGCGAGGCTTGGAACAACAGAACTGCCCCCCCAAAGTCTGTCCTGAAGGAGATATATTGGAGCTGGGTAGCCGATGGTAGAAGTAGCAATGCTAATTTGTGTAGGACCACCATGGATTTCCTTCTGGTAAAGGAGGTGCCCTTTTGCGAACCATACCTGGACGTTATCACAAACCGCAGGGATAGGACTCTATACTTCCAATTCAGGTTAGGTCTACTTCCCGTTGGGGAACTGACCTCTAGGTGGAAAGCCCCGGACCAGACAATTTCTTCCTGCCCATTCTGTGAGAATAGGACAGAGTCAGTTCCCCATTTGTTGTTCGAATGCCCGGCCTATGTAGTCCCCCGCAGTAGATGGTTAAAGCCACTCTGCAGAGAACTTGGAACAAGACATTATAAGGAGGCCCTACGAATTCTGAAAAACGATCCACGGCCTCTCTTTGCTTGTGGCTTAGCAAAGTTCCTAGGATGGGCTTGGCACATCAGATCTATTAGGCTTTTGTATCTTGTTTAATCTGCATTTTAAAAACGGCTCTTATCTAATTTATTGGTGTCACTTGTAGTATGAATTGTATGTTTACTTTTCTATGTATTGGCTCCTTTTTATTGTTTTATTGCTTATCACTTTTTGTACTGCTTTTAAAGATATTCATCATATCGAAATAAAGCCTTTGATTGATATGGAAACCAGATTCAGTCTCAGAGAGCTTGTGTTGTGGCAATGATTCCCCCATGTCCTTTTTTTGGCCACTTCAATCATTTTCTGCTGCAGACTTTCCAGAATCAAGATTCTGAAATCTTGCAATATAACTCCCTCTTGAGTTATGAACAGTTCATCTTTATAATTTCTGTATTTCTGATATTCACCCTCACTGATGGGAGATTGAGTGGGCTGGTTCCATGACTGATGTGTAATTATATCTTTCAACTTTAGCATGTGACTATCTTGGCTTGTGACAGTGATACTCTGGGTTAATGAAATGTCAGCTGGTGTGTTTGATTTTACGATGAAGTTGATATAAGTTGATATAAGCTTCAGCTGACTCAGATGGCGTGCCGTGACCTTGAATGGACACTCTAGAATAATAGTTAGCAGGGTTCTGATCCTTTCCTGGGTAAGGCACAATGTTATTATTGTACTTTTGCAGCCATAGTCCTCAATGTTCAATGTGAGGAGGCAACTTGACCTTTGAATTGGCAAATATTTTCAGTAAAGCTTGATAATCAGTTACCAGCATAAAAGGCTTTCCGTACAGGAATGTATGGAACTGTTCACATGCCCATACCATGGCTAAACTTTCTTTTTCAGGTTGTGAGTAAGCACATTCTGGTTTGGACAAACTCCTACTTACATATGCCACAATATGCATTTAAGCATTTGGGTTTCTGCTGTCATGTGCAAGGATAGTTGCTAACCCCACCAGTCTAGCATCAACAACTACTTTAGTATGAAGTTTCGGATCAAAATAAGCCATTTCAGTAGCATTCTCAATGGCTTGTTTAATTTTCGGAAAACTGTTCTCACATTCATAAGGCCACTGAAATACAACATTCTTTTTCATCAACTCTCTCAGTGGATCACTTACAGTGGCAAAGTCTTATATATATCTAGAACTGTAGCTGGCCATGCCAAGAAATGAATGCACCTTGTGGGGAATCAGCATTTGATAGCGTGTGTACTTTAGCAGGATCCGGTGTCATACCCCCATCAAAAAAGATATAGCCAAAGATTTGTAGCTTTGTCTTATGGAACTCGCATTTGTTTGCATTCAAATTCAAACCTGCTTCAGCAAGTAAATGACATACATACAAGAGCTTTATCATGTTCTTTTTGTGTAGCTCCAAAAGCCAAAATGTCATCGCTGTAGTTATCCACGCAGGTCATCGGTCACCAATATTTTGGTTTTTGGAGGTATCAAATGATGATGGTGGATTATAGACTACTGTGGAACTTAATGAGGCAGGACATGGTGGTCTTTCGGCCACTGTTTCTCACTCATTCTCTATTGGGACCTTGTACTGTACTGTCCTCTGGATCATCCTTGATGATAACTGGAAAATTGCTTTTTTTTCTGGGTCTCCATCGGAACAACAACCTGCCACTATTCTGAACCCCTAACTCATTTTCACTCTTTAGAACAGTGGATTTGTTCTGAGCTCCAATCAGCCACTTTGGGGGCTCCCCTCTTCAGGTATGGATGGCTCAATAAGCACCACTCCAGGTACTTCACTTTGGGCTGCTGTGCCCTGTGCCACAATATGAAGACTCTCTTTAATTACGTCTGTTAATTTGACAACTGTTTTCTTGCATCTAGGCCACTTTGCTTTTGGGTCTTCTGAGCACCTGCTTACACCTGATTGATCTCTGCAATGCAGCACTTGTTATTGCAGCACTATCTTGCCTTTGGATGTCGCTTTGTACTTTTTGACACCAGGTTGATTTTTGCTTGGCAGCACTTGTAATTGCAGCATTATCACTCTGTACTAGGCACAGTTCTATGTTGCGTAGTACGTGGCACCTTTATGTATGGTCTGATCAACAGGTTCTCTATAAATGCTTTTGTTTTCAACTGCTTCACAGCAGCTGGAACTGCGCTCTGACTACACATGCATTCAGTGTCGATTCGGTACTTCGACGACTGCACACGTGACATGCACAAGCAGTTTGCATGGACCATAGCAAACTCTCTGAGAGAGCACTGTCAGTCTTTGGGTTATTTATCCCCTATCTCATCGCCACTTGTAGCATCTTCACAGCCAGAGCACCCGCCTATGACTGCCCTACATATGGCACTTGGTACACACATCTTTATTTGTCTGCATGTAACCAAAATTCAACATTCTAAACCAACTTATTGTGTGAGGAAAGTAATGTGGTTCACTTATCATATTCCCATTGCAGGTCTGTCTGCATTTGATTTTGCATTTGATTCTGAGTCCTTTCTATGTAGGTTCTGAGTGTGAGATATAAGCCAGTGCACTGTATACTCACCCATAATCCTAGATTTCCGAGGTACATTCCTATGAGTGATGACTGGAAAGGTGGTTAAGCTTTCGGTGTTCTACTTTTCATAGACTGTATTATGAGACAATGAATCAATTTCTGATCCCTTATATCAGACTAACTTTCCAACATCTGGAACGTTTTATTTGACTCCCCTTGGGCTAAGTGGTTGTTTCTGGTGATCCCAGGCCGATTTCATATATCCTTATTTGGAAAGGAACCTGCCAGCATAGATCCAGTAATCTATTTTTTCCCACGTATGTACTTTTATCCAACTAGTGTATATTTCTAACAAGATCATATTATCAGTTATGTTCCCAGGAAATCTATATCTATATAGCCCATCTAGGCATTTCCTCGAGCCCAACACCTTTACCTCTATTCAGACCGTTAAAGGTGGATGAGCCATTATATGTGCTTTGTTTACCCACTGGGACAAATGAAGTGCCATGTGGTTTAAAGTCAAGCATGGTAGATGCAAGCCCTCAAATTAGTATGTGTGTATAGTTTGCTTATTTTCAAATTGGGCTTTCTGCCTCTCATAGCAAAGGACTTGAAATAATTACCTATTTGACCCAGAATTGATTTAGATACTAGAATTGGGAAGATTCTGAAAATGTATTTATATCTTGGGTTTATTATCACCTTTATCATTTACATCCTCCCTCACATGGATGATTTCAATTGTGACCATCATTAAAAGTCCATTTCGGTCTTGGTTATCAGTGATCTTAGATTATCCTCAGGGATATTTTCCAATCTCCTGTTCAGTTTTATCCCCATCCAAGCCCTTGCCTTTTTCATTTTATGGGTAATCCTGGTATGCTCATGCATTTTGTGTTTCTGGACATTGGTAGTGCATCACACTTTCCTCAGTTCAATTTAAATCCTGAGAATTCTGAAAAGATTGAATTCAGTGACATCAAGGCCAGCATTGTCATTACTGGTCTTGTTATCATCCATAGAATGTCATCTGCGTACAGTAGGACTTATACGTTTGCGTTTGTCATGACCCCCTTGATTTAATCTCAGGATCAGATTGCTAGGACCAGGTGCAATCAGGAATAGCATTGGTGATAATGGGCAAACTTGCCTTTTACCCCTTTTGATCTTCACCTTGCGGAACAGGAAGTGCCAACAAGGTCTGGTAAAGTCATTTGACCTTTGTAACAAAATCCTTCACCAGTCCAGAGTCGTCTATAATTCATAAAAAGGTACAACTATTTCACAAGGTCACAGGCTTTTTCAACATTGAATGGCAAGCTGGGAAGCATCTCATCTTTGCTGTCTTTACTATACGATAAAAGGTGGAAAAAGGTGCACAGGTAGTTTTTAGAAGACCACCTTGTTACAAAGACCACCTATGCGGAATGGATAATGGACGGTATCATCTTGAGCAGTTATGACACCAGTATTTTGCATAAGGTCTTCCTGTTTACATCTGTGGGATATGGGCTTATAAATTCCATAGGGCCCTTTCCTCCTTTGAGTAGGAGTGTGACAATGGCGTTATTAGTAATGGGGCCCAGAAATCCACAAGGCTTCCTTAAAGGCTTCTTATAGCATAGGGGCCACATTTTCTCTGTACATTTTACAGAATTTCACAGGGAAAACATCTTCTTTGGGTGACCTACTGGCTGATAAATCAGAAATTGCCAATTTGACCTTGCCCCAGATTATTTCTCCTGACAGGGGTTCCTGCTTGACTTGCATATATACACATGCACATTGAATCTGAGTTTTTCATCTAGAGTCTTGCACTGATTAGTTTACATTCTCTGATAAGATGTGGGAGGTTTGACATGCCCCATCGTCAAGTTCAGTAACACAAGAGAGTGGACGAAGACACTTTTTGATACAATTCCACACACTTTGCAGTAGGCAGAGTAAAGTGCTCCACATGCAAAAGTTATCTTATCTTGAGAGGATCCCATGTTCTGGTGACAGGAAAGTATATTCCTTGTCTTGTAAGTGTGCTAGGCTGCAGGCATCTATCAGGTTATGATCAGCAACTGTGTTTATCAGGATTGCTCTGTCTAGATCACTGCCCACATCAAGTGGGCCCATCGTGTCTACTATGTCATCCAGGACCATTTTCCAATCCCCACCAATAATCAATTTAGTTCTTGCAAATTTAATTAGGAACCTTGGCAGTTTCATAATAAGGCCTGTCTTCTGAGCATTGGGTAACTCTACCGAATGTAATAATATTGGGGCAGATTTATGTTTCCTGGCGCATCCCTGCAAATCAGCAGGGATGCGCCAGGAAAGATGCGTCACGCAAGTGTACCCTTGCGCCACCACAGATGCGCTGCATTGTGGCGCAAGGATAAACAGATGCGTGACTCATCTGATGGCGTAAGGGTGGCGCATTGCTGTAGTCGTGTCGCAAGCACGACGCAACTCCAGCAATGTTTAGGGGCTGCCCATGCCTAACATGCTGCGTCATGCCTTCCGCCTGCTTCAAGCAGGCGCAAGGTTTTGACGCAGCAGCGTCGGAAAAGTGACTGAGTGAAATCTTGTAGATTTCACTGCGTCACTTTTCCGAGGCTTTTTCCGCTGGAATGCCCACCCTGCATACATTAAACCTGACGCAGGTTTAATGTGGCGCAGGGCTTTACACCGTGACGCATCTCCATAGATGCGTCACGATGTAAATAGGGCGCAACGTGGCGCAGGGTTTACGCCGCCGCTGCTTCACAAAAGTGACGCAACGGCGGCGTAAAAGTGGCGCAAGTCTAACATAAATCTGCCCCATTGTTTCTTCATAGTGATTATTTTGGCAAAGGCATACCTGCCCTGTTGATCTTGAAGTGTTTTTCTAACTAGGATGACCATGCCCCTTTTCCTAAGAAGTGCTGATGCTCAGTTCCTTGATATCTCCCTTTAGAAATTGACTGTTGCTCTTCCAATCCATCTTCGTTTTAGTTTTTTTTTTTTACTTCCACAGGAGCTAGGTGTTTCTCTTGACTTAGGGCTATTTCAACCCTCTACTTAGTCAGGTAATGCAGTACTCTGTTTCTTTCCATGTAGCTGTGAAGGTGGTTGAGATTTTTTGGTCACTATGCATAATAAACATGACTGGGGTGTCCCAGGTTTGATTTTGGGATGGGAGTCCTAGTGGGCGTCGGTTATAATTCCTAATTTGATATAGCAGGGAGTTATTCACTGAGATTGTGCTCTTTGATTCATTGAAAGGAGAGCAGTGACAGGGTTTCTTGATTACTTTTAAGACCAACGGTTTAATAGTATAGTTTTGCAGCATTTGTTGGCAAATTTACAGTAGCAATACAAATGATACAGCACAGGGTCCCATCTGCATGGTATACATGAAATCAATAGATAACAGCCAGTGACTATCCTACTGAACCACCCAGAATATGTCTACAATCAAGGATGTGATTTACAAAACTAGGCTGGAGCTACTAAAATCATACCTACCACTTCAAGTGGATATTGATACAAACAGTTGTTAAGATCTGGAGGATCAGCCACTTAATACTCCGCACAGGAGCACAGCTCTCTAGACTATTTATGAACAAATGCAGTTGCCATACATTTTTCAAAATAGGCACAAGTTTCATATAATCTAATTTACATAATGCACAGATTCCATCTGAGTTTGTTTGTATAAAAACAAAGAATTCCTTTAATTATATTCTTCTTATGCTTTTTTCAACACACCTATGCAGCCAATGCGTTTCATCTCTTCACAGAGACTTCTTCAGGGTTTTGAGATGTATTTGCACCTGTATCTGCTATGTATACAGAAACTTCCAGTGTTACGACTTGAAGGCTCATGTTATCCTTATCTGTATCTATGTTAATCACACAATCCAATTGACAGAGTTGTAATTAATAAGTCATGTGCAAGCCCATGTGGGCATCAAAACCAATGATTGCTATGTCTCACAAACAACGTGGTGCGACAGATGCCAAGTGCAATCACGGATACATAGGCAGTGACATATCAGAAAGAACCAGACATGGGAAAAGAAAATCATGGGACCTGATTTAGATCTTGGGGGTCTGACCGCCGACCCGCCGCTGCGTTGGTCTCTGACTCTCTAGATGGAGGTGGGGAAACAGGTAAGTGACTTTTTTAGGTAAATCACACATATATGTTGTGCAGGTTTATATATGTGTCTGTGCAATGTATACCCGCACACACCACCAACACTTACCTGCAAGTTAATCAAAATAGGGTGCCAGCCTGTCGCAGTCAAGGAGCAGCAGGACAGGGAGGACCTGAATGAAGCAGTAGGGGAGGAAACTGCAGCATGTACCTCAAAAAAAGGAGAGTATTCACCTCTTTTTGTCCAATTCTGCTGGCTCAAAAAAGGAGGGATTTCTGTTGGAATACCGAAGGAGTCGGTGGACTAGAGCAATCTTCTCACCCTCTGCAACGCAGCATTTAAATCAGGTGGGCAGACCACCAGGTAGGCAGGTGGGAAGACCGCCAAAAAATCCCACTCCGTGGCAGTCCCTCCAACATCTAAATCAGGCCCAAAATCAATTATCCAGTCATTGATCAATTGGCGTCTTCAATACATTCAGCCAGGACAGGTTCCCAATACCCTGATTGGCATGTCACATTATTGATGAGATTCAGATATATTATCCACTTTTTCTTAGTAAAGTGCATATGATATCTTACTTCAGATATTTTGGAGAGACCATGTTGTCACAAAGAGGAAGGGACTAAATATCTGGCCGAATATGAGGATGAAAAAGTGCAAGGAAGAGGTAAGTGAGACGGAGAGTAAGAGGGATGGAAAGGATCTGTGAATATCAGATCCTGACACCAATCAACTGATCACCAACCTGAACACACTGGGATTGGTTCAAATGGTGGTGGGACCTACCCACTCGGCTGGCCATACTCTTGACCTTCTGTTCATCAACACAACCAGCATCAGAGTAGAGCCCCCTCTCCCCTGCTATGGTCCGACCAAGATTTGGTGAAATTCTCTATACCAGTAATCACTACGAACAATGACTTCAGTAGTGAATTCACATGGAGAAAGCCCTGGTGGAAAGTTACCTCTACCTCCTTTTCAGTGCATTTCAGCCCCCCTCTATCCCACACTGAGAGCATTGATCACGCAGCTACCTCCTTCGAGGCAGCAATTACATCGACTTTGAACACCGTGGCCCCCTTCACAAGGGTCAAATTTAAGCCCAGGACAGCACCCTGGTTCACAAAACAATTAAAAATAGAAAAACTCTATAGTAGGATAGCTGAACGGGAATGGAGAAAAAGAAAAAGAAACGAAGACTGGAAAAAGTATAAACTCATCCACCGAAGCTCTTTGGTCAATATTAGAAAGGCAAAAAACAATTTCTCATGAACAGGATCGAAAAGGCTGCCAATTCCAATAAGGAGCTTCATAAAATACTAAAAGAATTTACCATCTCCCCTACCCAGCCATGTAATCCTGCTTCACAAGACTGGGCAGATACACTTTCCACGTTTTTCGAGGAAAAGATTATCGAGATTCAAAATTCCTTTCTGAATCATGATACTAAAAATACAAAACATTTTGTAAAGGACTCTGATAGCACCCTTCCTTTATTAGAGGAGGTCACTTTGTTTAACTTAGATGAAGTGTCAACTGCCCTGGCCAAGATCAAATCGGGTTCTCCAGTAGACCCGGTTTCACCGCGCTTTTTCTCAACCATTGCCCCTCTGCTTCTTAGAAATCTCACTGATCTATTTAACATGTCACTTTTACAATCAGTAGTTCCAGTTATATGGAAAGCTGCTAGGGTCAGGCCTATTTTTTTAAAAACTACAGCCGATCCCAAGATACCAAGCAATTACCATCCAATCTCTTTGCTTCCTTGTTTTGGAAAGGTGCTTGAGTCCCTGATCAATTGGCAACTCACCGCACACCTGGAGAGCCACTGATTATTGGATCCGTCACAGTCTGGTTACAGGGCCACTCAAAGCACCGAAATAGAGCTGGTGGAAGTCACTGATAACATCAGACTAACTCAGGATAACGGGCAGTCAGCCATGCTTATCCTGTTGGATTTGTCCGCCGCCTTCGACACCGTCTCCCACAGCATTTTAGAACAACGGCTCTGGGAGATGGTGTCAGAGGTATTGCTCTGGACTGGCTCAGAAGCTATCGAACCGACCGAACCACCAAGGTATAGATTGGCAACATGGTTTCCCGCAGTCAGCCAGTAAAGATGGGAGTCCCTCAGGGCTCCATTTTGAGCCCTATGCTCTTTAATCTTTATGTGACACCATTGGCTAAGGTGACCGGGTCCTATGGTTTTGATGTTGTGTCCTACGCTGATGACACCCAGCTATTGATAACCCTAGGTCCCGATCCCATCGACACAAAGACTTGCTTTAAAAACTGCATGACCCACATTAATAACTGGATGAGCGCCAACCATCTTCAGCTTAATGGCAGCAAGACTGAGGTAATTCTCTTCGGTAAGGCACACGAAGTTTGGTCGAATGACTGGTGGCCCCATAATCTGGGACCCTGTCCATCTCCAAAACCAGGGGTGCGGAACCTTGGAGTAACGACTGACAACCAGCTATCAATGAAAAATCATGTAAACCATATAATCAGCACCTGTTATGGAATCATGCACAGTCTACGAAAAAAAAAATCAATGGATTCCAATTGAATCAAGGAAGCCACTTGTCCAGGGACTGATCATAAGACGTCTTGATTATGGAAATGCCCTGCTGGCCTCGATCAATGAAGAACTCTGCTCTAGACTTCAGGTCCTGCAGAATACAGCTGCCAGACTGGTACTGAACCTTCCTTCTAGGTCTCCATCAGCGCCTAGCCTGAAGCATCTTTACTGGCTTCCCATTAGGAAGCAAACCCATTTCAAGAACCTCTGTTTAGTGCATAAGAACATGCACGGAAGTGGGCCTAGCTATTTCGCAAAATATTCAACTGGTACCAGCCAACTAGGACGCTCAGGTCAAGCACCAAATCTTCTCCTACCCCATGCAGAGTTTGTACCGCCAGGAATGGCGGGAGATCCTTTTCTTTCCTCGCACCCACTCTCTGGAATGAACTTCCATCACACCTACTCTCAGTTACAGATCACAATCGATTCCGCAAATAACCCAAAACTTGGTTGTATGATCATCAATAGCATCCCTTTTTCTGTCCTTCAGCTTACGTGCAGTCGTACGCAAGTGCCATGTGACCTCTGGGTGATATGTGTGCTCAACAAATATTCTTGACTTGACTTGAGAGGTGAAGGCAGGGCAAGGGGTTAAATACAGTCAGAGAGGGGAGGGATATTGAATGCAAGACTTGCATTTGTAAATGCCATTCCCATCTCGTGTCTTACACAGTGGCTCAAGAAACTGGACCCATATAGATCGGAAGGTGCGCATTGGGTCATGTAGTTTATGAATGAGCTTTTCATAAGAGACAATCTGGTACATTTCTGTAAATCACTTTTCGTGTTTGGGGCGGTGGGGCAATCATCAGTGTCTCAAAATGCAGAGCATATGTCATGGCTGTAACTGGCAGCCATCATTTGTGGTTCAAAAATGTGGAGGTTTACGTAATATAGTGATTCAGATCATTCATTTTTTTCATAGGTAGGGACAAGGACAATGTGGTGCTCAGAGTGATACTAACAACTGACCAGAATGTTGTAGGCCTGCACCGTCAAAGAGGACATGGGCCATGTCAGCACCTGTCTGGTTGCATCTCTAGCATTTTGAATGGTGCAATAGGCCTGGGGTGTCCAATACCAATCTTGCATTGATTGAAAACCTTCATGCTGGCCTTTCTCTACCACTTCATCCCACTCGTCCTCCGTATAGTCAAGAGTAAGAATTCCTTTCCACTTTCTATGACACCGAACAAAGCTGAATCTTTATATGTGAATTCTGTGTTTTTTCTCTCAACATTATTCCTGATGTATAAAATATGAAACATTGTCTATTTAAGAATCTATGTCCTGGTGGACCTGTAAATGTATATATCTGATTACATGTATCTGTACCATATGAGACAGTATTAAGTTATGATATTCAATTAAACATTGTCAGGAGATGTTCATTTGATAAATTATGGTACTGTTTATGGCCCATCATATGTGTTTTAAAGGTTCTATTTCTGTCTTAGGATAATATGTACTGTATGAGTTGTATGTGTGCAGTCTGATTGTCTGAAACTGTATATATTTTTCCTTATGTGGGTGGGGTGAGACAGTTTATACATATGTGTGTGCAAATCACTCCTTTAAAAAAAATTTGTTTACATGCCTTTAATAAACAAAAGAAATAGAGATATGTCTACTGCAAACAGAAATCGTGTAAGCTGTTGCATTTGATTTACAACTCTACTGTTGGAGCATGTTGTTGGAGGTGTGTTGCTATTCTACTTTTTGTGCTGTAGGTATGTTACCTCCATTGCTGTTGCTGGACCCCACTTGTAGGGCTCAAACGTGCAGCTCTTTGAGGTTGAGCTCATGGCTAAATTTCCTTTCCTCCAAGGATAGCCTCCTCTCGGGTCTGCTCCAATTTAGCAAGCTCCAATTTGAGCTTTCTTTCCTCTCTCCTGTCTGCCAGATCCTCTGGGGACAGGTTATTTGAGGAGACACTGCTCTCTGCTCTTGGAACCACCACTGCTTCCAGCAAGTTGTTGGCTCCCTCCAAAGGCAGTTCCAGAGCCACATCAGATCCCAGAATTAGGTCATCCTCCTCCTCAGGAATCTCCTGCACCTCCTCTGGGTTGTTAAACCCTGCAACCTGGGTCTCCACCAAGCCCTCAAAACATTCTGCAGCGATACCTCCTGGGTGAAGCCTCTTGTAGAAACATGAAAATCCTTTGAAAAATATCTTAGCTGAAAAACAGTGTAAGACTCTAACCTGGTCAGCACAAAATCAATTACTGCAGGTGCTGCTTCTCCAGAGTAAGACATGGTTTTACCAGAAAAAAATCAAAAGGCAAATTAGGGAGGATTGAACAAGGTTTGAAAATGGTCTTAGTATAGAGTAATAGTGACCAATGAGTTGTTATATGTTATTGCACATACACAAGTCCTATCCTCACAGCTGATCACCAATGTTAAAAATTGGGTTTTTGGTTGTCAGAGTATGAACCCTGAACAAGCAGGAACCACCAGTCTAGTCAGGGTAAGCTAGATACACACTAAAAGATAACCTGTCCTTACCCTCTGATAGCTTGGCGCAGAGCAGTCAGGCTTATTCAAAGAGGCAATGCATAAAGTATTTGCGCAGCACATACACACACAGCAACACAATGAAAGCACCACAAAAACACTCTACAAATGGTTAGAAAAATAGATGTTATGTTTATGAATAAAACAAGACCAAAATGACTGCAGGCCAGCTACAGGACTCACGCAGGTCCTGCTGAAAAAGCACCTTGGACAGAAGAAGCGTAGACATCGAAGACTTGGTGCAAGAAGCAGAGGAGGCTATGTGTTATGATAGATCATGTGGAGGCATGCGATGCGTCGATTTTATGCACGCAGCCGATGGAGCCTTCATCAAGGAACCCCTTTATGATGCATATGATACATCATTGTTGAGCTGCGCAGTCCATCTTTGTTGAGCGACACAGTCCGTCGAAGCGTTGTCATCGAGTGACAGCCACCTCGGCGTTATAGTGCGATGTGCCAGTTCCGATCTGCGTTGATGTGCCAGTTTTAATGGATCAGCACAGCAGAAACCACCTTTCAATTGCCCAGTACTGCATTGGCACTACTTCGCAGGGCAGGACTCACAGATGGCAGAGTCCATGTACTGTTGCAGAGTCGAAGGATGTCTCTTTGATGGCCCTGAGACTTCAGAACAGGGGGCAAGCCAGCAATTGGAGTCACTCTGGGCTCAAGTGAGATGGGTACAGTCCTTGTCCTCAGCAGGGCAGAGATCCACAGGCAGCAGGGCAGCACATCAAAGCAGGAAAACAGGTCTTCCAATTCAGCAGTCAAACAGAGTTGCAATCCTTGTAGCACAGCAGTCTTTACTCCTGACAGAGTTCTTCGCAGGTCCAGTAGTGTAGTGTCTTAGTGAGGTCAGAACCCCAGTACGTATATCCAGTTGTGCTTTTGAAGTTGGGGTGGCATTAAAGAAGGGTCTTTGAATTGGACACAGGCCCTTTCTTACCAGCCCTGGCTCCAGACTATCAGGCGGAGTTAATCAGCCCTTTGTGTGGGAAACAGTACACCGTCTATTCAGGTGTAACTGTCAGTTCCCCCTCTCCTCCTGCCCAGGAAGATCTATGAGAATTCAGATGAATGAAGATGTGTGCTTAGTCCCACCTATCCTTCCTGTGTTGGGGCCGTCTAGAGGGAATGCACAAAGTGTAGCTGTCACCCACCTCAGACGTGTATTAGAGATATGTTGCAGGCAAATAGAGCAGTAAGAGCAGAGGAATGTATATTTTCTAAAAGTGCTATTTCTAAAAGAGTAATTCAAATCCAACTTTACCAGCAAAGCGGATTTATCATTACCATTTCACAAATATAAAACATGAAGCAGGCACTACTTTCTAATCAGGAATTGCAGCTTAAAAGTGTATTAAGAAATTCTCAATGCTAACCTATGAGAGGAGTAGGCCTCACAGTACTGAAAAACGAATTGGGTTTTTGTCACTACTAGGACATGTCCTACATTTTACTTATACACCACCTTGCCCTATGGACTACCTAGTGCCTACCTTAGGGTTGGCTTATGTTAAATAAAAGGGATGTGTAAGGCTTGATGAAGGGCTTTAAATGCCAAGGCGAAGTGGAAGTAAACTGAGCACACAGGCCCTGCAATTATAGGCCTGAGACAGGTTTGAAAGGCTACTTGTGTGGGTGGCACATTCAGTGCAGCAGAGCCACTAGTAGCATTTAATTTACAGATCCTGGGTAGATGGTATACCACTTTACAAGGGACTTACAAGTTAACTAAATACACCTATTGTTTTACACCAATGTTACCTTATTTAGGGGAGAAGCACATGCACTTTAACACTGGTCAACAGAGTCTTAATGCTAACAAAAAGAATCAGCAAAAAGAGGAGGGAGGCAGGCAGGCAAAATACCACCCTAAGGATGACAGGTCTAACACTATGTATACATGTTCGTACCATGGTCTACATCATAGGATTTTATATTAGTGAAGTATGTGTCTTATGCATTGAGTGTAAATGGAGGCAAGGGCCAGGTGTGTAGTTCGCTTTCTGTAAGGTCCAAAAGAAGGGTCTCTTGCATTCAAGGCCACATGTAAACCAACTGGGACAAGTGTAGTGAAGTATAGTATAGAGAATGCTGAGTCCCCTACGTTTTCTAGGGGCTATTAATTTAGAAACCCTCAGCCTTGTGTCCATGTTGCCCCAAATAAAGTCCTTGATGCCTACATCAATAAGTCTCTGTAATAGGATTTGGACAGGCAAAGGGAACATATATCTTGGAAATGGCCCTTTTTGCAGGGTCACCCCGCGCTTTTTGCCTTCCTCGTTCCCTTTTTGCTCACTTCTTTTTTGCCGGCTTTAGGACTCTGTGCACTTTTTCACTTTTGACCAGTGCTAAATTGCCTGTACTCTAAGTCTAAAATGTAATGGCATTTGGTTTCTCCATGATTGGCATACTTGCCTTACTGAAAAGTCCCTAATACAGTGCACTCTATGAGCCCAAGGCCTTTAAATCAGGTGCTACTAGTGGGCCTGCAGCTCTCGGTGTGCTACCTACATAAGTAGTCCTTCAAACCTATCTCAGCCCTGCCACTGCAGAGCCTTGGTGTGCAGTTTTAAACTGCCATTTCAACCTGGCAAGTTCACCTACGTCCCAGGCCCAAACCTTCCCTTTTATTGCCTATAGGTCACCCCCAAGGTCGGCCCTAGATAGCTCCCGTGGGCTGGGTGCAGTGTATTCAAAAGGTAGGATATGTATTTTGGAGTTTTACATGTCTTGGTATTGACAAACTGCTAAATTTGTATTTCACTACAGCAAGTCCTATCTCTCCCATAGGTTAGCATTGGAGTTGCCTTGTAACACTTTACAAGTATAACTTCCAATTAGAAAAATATCAGAAGAGTATGATTGGTGTCTCTGGACCCTCCATTTAAAAACACATATTTCAGTGAAGTTGCTTTTTAAATTGTAGGACTGAAAATGTCACATTTAGAAAGTCTAAACACGTTGTAAAACATAGGTTTCATAATATAATCAGAATTATACGAACAGAACTCAATAAACCAAAGTTGAATCCTTCTTCTTGATGTGCTCTTCTTTATTAACACATCTAATTGAAAATCAAGTCCAAATTGTGAATCCAACAATCCATCTGGTAGAAAAAACTTTACTCAATCCCAATGCATTTCGGGTGATATAGTCACCCTTCTTCAGGGGTATCTACAAATAAATTTAACAGAAGAATTCATCACATTCAAATATATTTCTGAATTTGTTTATCAATAGTGAAATCCAGATGCTAATTGAAAAGAAAAGAATGGTGCTCCGCCAGCCAGGAGGATTAGAGAGGAGCTATTCGTATTTATCAAGGACTAATGGTAGACCTGAAAATTGATTGTAAAAGAGACAGTCAAAGAACCACGCTGCCCTCAAAACACCAACGTGCCGTGTGTCCCAGTGCACAAAGAATTGGAGAAATTTGTGTCTGACGGTTTCAGTAGCAATAGTAGCTACCTTAAAGTAGACCAACTGTAGACTGGTGTTCGAGCCCAAGGTTACTATTTGAATAAATGACTTGCGTTCTGTGGAGCAAAAAGCCAGTGTAAATACAAATCGTTCATCAGAACGTGAGCCTGACTGTTAATTGCGCGGTGCGGTAAAACGAAAACTCACCACTATTTCACGTCGCTAAGTGTATTTATGTGAGATTATGCGTTGAAAGGCAGAGAACCCCAATCATGTCACGCTCGTTTCAAATTCCAACTATGTTGTGCTTTCCAAGCACCGTAAGAGACTGTACGGTGATCTCTGCAAAATACAAGATTAAACACGAATGTAACTAACGTTACTGAGTTTTAAAGTGTTACGGCTCAATTGTGTGCCATAACTCAAATATTATTCACTTGAAGTCTGTGAAAGGTTGCCATTCTCATGTAAACGCCCAGGTGAAAAGAAGCCCCGTGCGTTGTGTCAATTAAAGAATGCTCGAACGTGAGTCTCGTTGGTGTTAGTGAAAGCGATAACGGACGGTGAATGAACACCTAATAGATTCTTCTGTCGGCAATATTGAAACGGAGTATTGCCGGCTAGTAATGTTGAATTTAAGATGAGACTAATTCTGAGTTATTCTGATATAAGTGCTTGGAGGGAAAACAGAAAGCCAACCACAAGTGTATAAAGAGGGTAATTGATGTTATCAATGTTCCTGTATTGAACATAAACCTTAGAGTGTGTATCAAAGTTCTCCTCTTGTTACCGTGATAAATATACTTTACATTTAACTGCACTACAATTAATTCGTCATCCTCCATAAAGCATAAACTTAAGAATGTCTATCAGTATGACCCTCTTATGGCATGAATAATTAAACTGCTTCAAATTTTACAATGAATGAGCTCTTTGTCTGTGTGATTGAATCCGACTACAAAAAGGTCGCATGTCTAATGAATCCGCATACATAAACGTTTGAAAAGCATAGCAAACATAAACATGATCCAATGCGTTTGTGTCTAATTACACTCAACATTCGCACTTTTATTCCTCCAACATCACACAAGGTTCTTGACTCTTTTGAGACACTGGTCAAGAGAGACCTCTCTTCCTTACTGACACCACTCAAAAAACATCAGAACATGATAACTTCAGATAAAAGAGCACTGCAATCACTGAAAAAAAACAAATCATTGACATTTCTTCCCGCTGACAAGGGGGGTGCCCTGGTTGTAATGGACCGTAATTCTACGAGTTCAAGGTTAATGAGATGCTGTCAGATGAGTCGAAATATTGATCACTCGGTCAGGATCCCACCTCTGAATTTCAAACAACTTTATTACACATACTGACACATGCCAAAGATATGGGATGGATCAATACTAAAATACTAAAATACTAAAACTTTTGAATTCTTGTACAAAAATTTTCCAGCGCAGGTCATTGGTATACATGCTACCAAAAATTCACAAGAATTTGCATGATCCCCCTTTTCGTCCCATAGTGTCAGGATGCAACTCTATCCATGAACCTCTAGGTCATTATCTAGATAAATGTTTGCAACCCTTTGTACAATCAGGACCCACTTACGTTCAGAACACAACTCACTTTTTGAAGTTACTGGATGAGCTCACTTTACTTCCTGGAGAATCAATATGGCTAAGTACAGTTGACGTAGTGTCCCTCTACACCTTCATACCCCATTCTGAGGGGATCGAGGCTATAGAGTGGGCACTACTACAACAAGAAAACATTCCAGCCAATAAAGTTTTCCTTTTTGAACTACTACAGTTCAGTCTTTTCCACAGCTACTTCAGGTGGAAGGAGAGATATTTCCTTCAAACTAATGGTACATCGATGGGATTTGCGGGGGCACCCAGCTACGCAAATATCTTTATTATGAAGTTTGAACAGGAGAACATATTGAATGATCCATCATGGACAGACCATCTCATCATATACCGGCGGTATATTGATGACATTTTCATTATGTGGCAAGGACAAAAACAAGACCTAGAGAGGAAGCTCAGTGAACTTAATGAATTTAATCCTAGGATCCAATTTACATATTCTTTGGATAGCCGGTCCATATCCTATTTGGACGTAAATATTGAATTACAGGAATCCATTATCATTACTAAGGTTTTTAAGAAATCCACTGACCGCAACAACACATTGTTGTATACCAGTTTTCATCCGGAATCTTTAAAAAGACACTTACCACTTTCTCAATTTTTGAGAATTAAACGCATTACTTCAGACCCGACTCAATTGACAGAAACTCTTGATAGCACCAAAAAAGATTTTTTGACACGAGGGTATCCACAACAGATAGTGGAAGAAGCGGCAGCAAGATTAGAGGGGTTCCCAAGATCAGCACTTCTAGAGAAGAGAACCAAAACACCTGAGAACAAAGAAGTCTTTGTTTCTATTTTCTCGACCCACTCACCTGCCATCAAGAAAATTATCCTGAATAGATGGGATTTATTGCAGACAGAACCAGACTTTGGCGATCTTTTCAAAGATCGCCCAATTTTCGCGTACAAATGGTCACGCAACCTTAAAGAACTACTTAAAAAACAGGACACACAAGTGACACAACAACATAAAGGCATGATGAGATGTTATAACTGCTCACACTGCAACAATGTTATTTTAGGTACTCACACAGCACAACCTTGGTCAGGGAAACCGATCAAACTTAATTTCTCAGCTAACTGTAACACTCAAAATGTTATTTATATGATACGATGCCCGTGTGGCCTGTATTATGTAGGCAAAACCGAAAGGTCTCTGCGCACTCGCATCACAGAACACAAAAGCAGAATCCGTACTAAAAATCTCAGTTCCCCTTAGCAAGTCACTGGGTAGATGCACATCACACCATCGCACAACTTAGATTTAGTGTCATAGAAGTAGTTCAAGATTTAAAGGACAGGGACATGGTCAAACACATCATACAGAGGGAGACGTTCTGGATCAGGTACCTTGATACCATTCATCCCAAGGGACTGAATGATCGCATGGAATTCTCATGCTTCTTATAGAGCATTAGTTTCATGTTACAAACCAGCTTGTAGACCTAGATTGATTCGGCAGAACCACAATTTTGAGAGCTCCCAACAGCCCCTAGGTGCTGCGTATGATAACATTCCTCAGTTTTAGTTTAGTGACATATACCCACAGTAGATGGTTAACTAGTCATTACTTGCCCCTAGATAAGCACGGGGTTCACAGTCATTAGACATTCTTCAATAACGAACACTGATTACTCATTTTAGTGATTAATTTTACTGCTCATTTGTGATGACCATTAGTTTTATAATGTACTGCAACATGAACTTGTATGTATGAGGATTCTTTAAATTAATTGCAGTCACCTCTGTATAAGTATGTCTTAATAACGAATGTAGAATGCAAGCAGTCATAAACGCACTTGATCCTGTTCTTGTTAGCTATTTGTACAATGTATAGTACAGGGAGCTTACATGTATTTTCCAAAATTAACTGCAGATACCTCCCAACAAGTAATGTCACAATAGCGAATGTTGAGTGTAATTAGACACAAACGCATTGGATCGTGTTTATGTTTGCTATGTTTTTCAAACGTTTATGTATGCAGATTCATTAGACATGTGACCTTTTTGTAGTCGGATTCAATCGCACAGACAAAGAGCTCATCATTGTAAAATTTGAAGCAGTTTAATTATTCATGCCATAAGAGGGTCATACTGATAGACATTCTTAAGTTTATGCTTTATGGAGGATGACGAATTAATTGTAGTGCAGTTAAATGTAAAGTATATTTATCACGGTAACAAGAGGAGAACTTTGATACACACTCTAAGGTTTATGTTCAATACAGGAACATTGATAACATCCATTACCCTCTTTATACACTTGTGGTTGGCTTTCTGTTTTCCATCCAAGCACTTATATAAGAATAACTCAGATTTAGTCTCATCTTAAATTCAACATTACTAGCCGGCAACACTCCGTTTCAATATGGCCGACACAAGAATCTAGGTGTTCATTCACCGTCCGTTATCGCTTTCACTAACACCAACGAGACTCACGTTCGAGCATTCTTTAATTGACACAACGCACGGGGCTTCTTTTCACCAGGGCGTTTACATGAGAACGGCAACCTTTCACAGACTTCAAGTGAGTAATATTTGAGTTATGGCACACAATTGAGCCGTAACACTTTAAAACTCAGTAACGTTAGTTACATTCGTGTTTAATCTTGTATTTTGCAGAGATCACCGTACAGTCTCTTACGGTGCTTGGAACGCACAACATAGTTGGAATTTGAAACGAGCGTGACATGATTGGGGTTCTCTGCCTTTTAACGCATAATCTTGCATAAATACACTTAGCGACGTGAAATAGTGGTGAGTTTTCATTTTACTGCACCGCACAATTAACAGTCAGGCTCACGTTCTGACGAACGATTTGTATTTACACTGGCTTTTTGCTCCACAGAACGCAAGTCATTTATTCAAATAGTAGCCTTGGGCTCGAACACCAGTCTACAGTTGGTCTACTTTAAGGTAGTTACTACTGCTACTGAAACCGTCAGACACAAATTTCTCCAATTCTTTGCGCACTGGGACACATGGCACGTTGGTGTTTTGTGGACAGCGTGGTTCTTTGACTGTCTCTTTTACAATCACTTTTCAGGTGTACCATTAGTCCTTGATAAATACGAATAGCTCCACTCTAATCCTCCTGGCTGGCGGAGCACCATTCTTTTCTTTTCAATTAGCATTTGGATTTCACTATTGATAAACAAATTCATAGATATATTTGAATGTGATGAATTCTTCTGGTAAATTTATTTGTAGATATCCCCTGAAGAATCCCCTGAAGAAGGGTGACGATATCACCCGAAATGCATTGGGATTGAGTAAAGTTTTTTCTACCAGATGGATTGTTGGATTCACAATTTGGACATGATTTTCAATTAGATGTGTTAATATAGAAGAGCACATCAAGAAGAAGGATTCAACTTTGGTTTATTGAGTTCTGTTCGGATAATTCTGATTATATTATGAAACCTATGGTTTACAACGTGTTTATACTGTGTACAAGCAAGCAAAGCACATTTAAGTGGCAATGAATTGTTAACACACACTCACAATTGAGTGCACATGGTAGTGCACATCCTGTCTAGAACATAGCGCTCTAGTAAATGTTTTCATTACCAGGTGGCAGGGTAGAACCACCTCAGGTCGTGCACACCAAACCAGTACAATCATAGTGTATTTAGTTAAGTAGTTTTACTAGTTTATTTTGAGTGCACGCCAAGCTGTCATTATCCTTATTGTACATTTAGAAAGTTTACATTTTTACTTACTTTAACCATTCTTTACCTCTGCCTATCCCTGGAATGCATGTCTGGGTTGGGTGACAGATGGGCTATGTGTTTTCCCTCTAAACAGTCACACACAAAGGGAGCCGACATGTGCCCTGCCCAGTGGCTTGACAACAACACTTTGGAACCGACGCATGGAGCAATTGACATTGATGCATAGACAACATTGCCCGACTTTGGAACCAACCCATCGCCTTTGACAGCGACACATCCCCTCTGTTTTTCATTGCATTGTCCCGAGCATCGATGCATCCAAGGTACTGTCTATGGGTCTGCATGACTCCTGTATCCGGCCCACGCTCAATTGCAGTCAGACTGAACTTTTGGATTTGCCCTGGTCAAGCACGACTAGATAGCCCCAGTTGGAGCTGTTGATTTCTAAGCAATGCATTTTGATTTAATATTGCAAAATTCATATCTTTACTTGTATATATCGGATTTTTGTCAGTTTGGCCTTGTTTTACTATTGGCTATTTTTCTAAACTGGTGAGGAGTACTTTTGTGGTGTTTTTACTGTGTTACTGTGTGAGTGTGCACCCGTGTATGTACGGTGCGTACCCCCAGTGGGGGTATGCACCGTACATACACGGGTGGGGGTACGACTCAAACGTACATGGGTGTACATACACGGGGGTTCGACACGTACACGGGTGTACATACACGGGGGGTTCAACACGTACACGGGTGTACATACACGGGTGGGGGTATGACTCGAACGTACACGGGTGTACATACACGGGGGGTACGACTCGAACGTACAGGGGCTGGGGGGAGGTCGGCGCGTACATACGGGGGCTGGGGGGGTCGGCGCATACATACGGGGGCTGGGGGGGGTTGGCGCGTACATACGGGGGCTGGGGGGGGGTCGGTGCGTACATACGGGGGCTGGGGGGGGGTCGGCGCGTACATATGGGGGCTGGGGGGGGTACGGCGCGTACCAGGCCACCTACTCTGGTCGTTTCGCGCCGTACTTCGCTTTTCCGGCACTTTTTGGGTGCCGTGAAAATATTGCCGTCCGGACTGCTGTCGGTTCGAATCGTACTTCCTGGGTCGTGAAACGCTGCCTGAAAGCATCCCGACGTCACGTCGCAGCATTCCCGGATCACATTCGTATGTATATTTTCGTCGGTCGGTGTTTTTCACGATTCATACGGAAATGGTGTTTCCGTGCGAATCGTAATTCCATGTTTGTAAAGTTTTACGACCGGGTACGAGTCGGGCGGAGAAAACGCTCCGACCGACGGTTCGTACCCGGTTTTTACCGGATCGTAATCGGCACCTAAGTGTGTACTGCACTCCCTCCTTGGGCAGGGTCTATAGCTCTGCCAACCAGAAACCCACTTTCTAACAATATCCATAACATAGGTCTTCACCATTTATAAAGCTCCCAGTAACAAGTGTAATTGTGCCCACTTTGCATGTTCTGTTTGGGTTAACTTTTTACGAGAAACTGATCTAGGTTTTCAAGGGCCATTCTTTCCAGGCCCTGGTGATATAAACTCCCAAGTATTTATGTTTTTCTGGATTCCATTGGAAATTATAACCCTCAAGGACAGCTCTTCATTTACTGTGTGATATGGGCATTGCCTCATCTTGTTCTATCCTATCCCAATTAACTCTAAAGTCAGATATTACAGGTAATTCCTCGATAATTGATATAAGTTTAGGCAACCATCAGCTGAGGTTTGAGAGCATATGTAAAATGTTGTCAGCATACAGTAGCTTCTTGGATGACCCTACCAGGGCATCAAATACAGTAATCTCGTTTGATTGGTGAACTGTGGCAGCCAGTGGCTCCAGCACTAGTGGGAACAATAATGGGTAGTGGAACCATCCATGTCATGTTCCTCTATTCATGGGTATTGGTTCTGACAAGAAGCCTCTACAATTGACCTGTTCGGAGGGGAGATTTGACCTTGGCAATAAAGTAGTATTGCATTAAGATACGATCCAACACTTTGTTGTCATCAATCAACAATGCCATTGATTCATATTGGGTGTCCATGGCAAGCTAAAGCAAATGTGACAAGGTTCTCGTATGATTTTGTGATGTCCTCCCTGGCACGAAGCCCACTTGGTATTGTGTACCACATTTGGGATTACTTTTTAAGCCAGGTAGCTAGAATCCTCACCAGTATTTTAATGTCAAGAGATATCACCCGACAGCTTCCACATTGCAAGGGGTCCTTTTGTAGTTTTAGGAACACAGCAATCAGCGTTCTATTAAAGGGTAGTGAGTCAGACAGAGAGTCTTCAAAGGCTTTGTATAGTGTATCAATTATTTGATCTTTGGTTCACTTTTTGAACTCCCTTGGGAAGCCATCTTCCCCTCAGGATTTTTTGTAGGAGAAGTCTGAGATAGAGTGCATTATTTCCTCTTACTTTGTTGCTCCCTCCATGAGTAGTCGGCTGTCTGCATTCTGACGAAGTAAGGTCACATTATCAAAGAACTGGCCATTCCTAGCCTCACTTCTTGTTAATTCAGAGCTGTAGAGCTGCTTATAATAAATGACAAAGGTCTTTGATATTTCCTGCTGTTCTATGATTAGTTAGTCTCTTTCATTCCATATTGCAGGGATATGTATCATCACCTTCCTCTGCCTTAGTTCTGCCACCAGTAAGCAGGCCACCTTTTCACCCTGTTCCTAATCACTGGCCTTGGAACTATAAAGCAGTTATTCTGCTTTGGAGGTGTATAAGTGGTTAAAGTCCATTTTCACTTTCTCTAACTTCCTCCTGACTGATACTATTGGATTTACTGTGTAAACGTGTCAGGGATGTAATGTTGTGTTCTAGTACAGTTTGCAATTCCACCCTTTTCTGTTAGATATTGCAGAGACCTTAATGACATGACCACCTAATAATAGCCTTGGCCCCTGCCCACAGGACGTGTACAGAAGTCGCTGACACGTTTTTTTCCATAAAAAGGAATGTGCCAAGATGTGCCTACAGCTGAGCTTTTTCAGGAGGTGATTTGTAATGTGAAATTTTGAGGTGCCAAGGCTTTCTAATAGGTTAGCTAAGGTTCCAGACAGTGCATACAAGTACCAGTGCATAATCTGCAAAGGTTCCTTCCAAAAAGCCACAGGTAGCACACGTGGCATAGTTCGGTGGGAAATTAGGAAGAAGTCCAATTTTGACTGTGTACAATGGGCTCCTAAGAATATTCCTTATCCAAGTGATGCAGGAAGAGCCTATGTCTTTGAAGCCCTGGTCTTCAATTATATCTTTGATAAGTGCCCTGTCTACATTACTACACCTGTCTATGGGCTCAGGGCTATATGTGACAGCTACCATTGCCAGGTTCCAGTCTCCCACGACAATAGTATGTGTACTACCTAAGTCAGTGTGGGTTCTGTGAAGGTGGAGAAAGAAGGAAGTGTTATCGCCAGTCAGGGTGTAGATAGAGAGCACCTAGACTACTCTGGAGCCCGGTCTGGGTTTACCAAATACATAAATCCCCTCATCACCATATTGGTAAGATATTTTCAAGGAATCGTCACCTCACCCCTTTTGGATTGGTCAATTGTACAGAAGTATCGGTGTCTGGGGGGTGGGGGAAGACTGTACAGCTATATATAAACCTCCCAAGTAAATCCCTCTTGAGTTTTCCAGTCTCGGTTCTAATTAGATGTGTCTCTTTCAAAAGGGCTATGTCTGCATGTTTAGAGGTCAGGTATGATAGAACCCTCTTTCTTTTGATATGAGTTAAAGCGATTATGCTCAGACAGATAAAGGTTTGCGGATGTGACGCCATCACTATGGAGTGACTTGGAAAGATGGCAATGTAAAAACCATTGGCAGATGTACCTGTGTTTGGGTGGCAGAGTTAGTAGCTTGCCAAGCTTAAGTGCTAACTTGCTAAAGGCATGACATACAACCACAAGAAACAGTGGCAGATTTGGGGGGAGCGGGTGTGTGGGATGACAGAGGAAAAAAGAGGGAGTAATTAAGGGTGGTAAATAAGTCAAATATCCTCATGTTGGAAAATGTTTTTCAATATAAGGGAAAGTAATATATCTTTATCAAATTCTATATGCAGTATGGTACAGAAGTGGGTGTACTATCTATTAGCTTTCCATAGTGAGATTTACTTCTGGCCACTTCCTTTGTTCCCTGAGGGGGAGGGCTAAGGTTCATGTAAAGAATCTGTGCACAAGGGGATAGGTGTCGGAGTGCTAATGGAGAAGGGGTGGAAAAGAGTCCAAAGGTGCCAAATGCCAACCATCCGCTTTGAGCCTCCCTTGAATAGAATAATACAATATCACCAAGATTTACTTTAGGGGAAAGCGGAAGTATATTAATCTTCTGAAAGTAGAGTCATGGGAACGTCTGTGAAAAGGGACACAGAGAAGGGGAGTAGAGGCAGAAAGAATGAAAATATCACATTGCAACTTCAGCATCTTGTCGTTCTGGTGCTACTCAATCTGATTGTCCATGTCGGCACCCAGTAACCATTTGCAGGGAGTTGAAGGTTTACAACAATGTAATAGGTTTTAATGGGGATCTGGATTTGTCTCTGTAAGTATCCTGTGTGAATTCCCTTTTGATCACCTTCTCTCGCTCTGACTGTTTACGAAAAGATCAATCCTATAGTCAACTCAGACATTGTGAGGGTCTGTCCATATGCTGTGAATGTTTATTGTCCTTTAATGTTGTCGGACTGGTATCCATGTGTGAATCCTCTATTCAAGCCAGGAAACATACCAGATCATCTGGGTCTGTATAATTGCTCAACTTGCCATCCAATGTTACCCACATCATCATAAGTTCAAAGAGTTCATATTTAATGTTCCATTTTCTGAGGTGAGATCTGAAAGACAGAAAAGCTTTTATTTTGGCAATAGCATCTTTAGAGAAATGCTTTGGTGAAGCATTGATAATTTTCTCTTATAATGAATTGATGATTCAATGCATTGTATTGGTTGTACTTGAGTTTAATTCATTTAAAGCTGACATATGCATTTTAGGGCCCGTTGAGCGTATTCTTCCCTAAAGCTGTATTTTTCCCATTAGCCCAGTACAATGGTCCCTTGACATTACTGCAAATGTTGCCTTATTTGTTCTGTACATGTATCATCTTATGTTTAAAGGACATTCTTTTAGAAGTTCACTGTGAAAAACTCTGGTGGTACAATGAACCATAACCCGATGTCATGGATTGATAAAATGTAAACTTCTTACTTACTGACAAACCGGTGAGGCCAGTTCTTTTTCATGATCAGCATGGGAAAGCATGCAGGAATAAAACAATTATATTTAGTATTATCATACATATACGAATCATGCGATGGACTGACTAGTGGAGAGTATTACATCACTAAAGCTACACAAAGACTATAAAAGAAGAAACCCCAAAGGAGGGGCAGTGCCATACCATTTATTTCTATGAGCGGGACGCAATTTTATTTTTCTTTCTTTGGAAGACTTACTATAAACCATACTTTTCCTATGCAAGAAGACTAAATGCATTTTCTATGGTTTTATAAACCATCTTCAATCTCTTATTTTGGGCTACCTTTTTGCTGACACTGCCGCCTAAGGCAGTGAGCTAGACTCCTTTTTTCCAGAACTATATGCTTTTGCCTTATTTCCTCTTTTCTGCTCATGCTTATGGACTCACCCTTAGTGGACTTTAATTTGATTCTCTTTTGCTTTAGAACCCTTGGATGCTGTTAGAGAAATGAACCATCCTTCAGCCTTTAATGGTGGTTGGAGATTGTAACCTTGTATCTGATAATTTCTTTGAACCATCCTCTATGGATTCACATCTATGATTATATGTGGAGTTTTGTACTACATGCTGTAATATTTCTAACTGAAATGCTGAAGAGATTACTTATTTGCATTGATTTCAGATCATTAATGCAATACACAAACTATCTAAATTGGTTGAGACTAATATTGTATCCTGATGTTCTTTATTTGAACTGTGCTATTTTCAAATTAAACATAAATGCGTTTTAGAGAGAATCAGCAAATCTTTTCAGAGTATCAAGTTCTGATTCCTTTATTCTGTGTTGCTGTAGCAGAGCTCATAGTGTGCGTAATTTTAGTTAGACTAAACTTCTTTAGGAGGTTGGGTTTCCCATTGCAATACTTTATTTCAATCGCAAGGTCCTGAGAGTTGTGTATTGGAACCTGATCTCGAACTTGTGAGTTGGTCACCAATTAATTGTCCTCACTGGGTGGATAACGTTGTGTTTTACACCCCCAAATTTCCATTGGCCTCTGTGGTAAGAGAAATGCTGTGAGCCGTCTAACTGTAGATGGCCCAGTATAGTTATAGGGACAAATCAGTAAGTTGCAGAAGTAGGGGGTAAAGTAGAACATTATTATAATAATTCCCCTGGATCCGTAGCCTACTCCATATGTGATGCACTTTCATAATCCCTGTGGTGGTGAGAAAGTCAGCCTACAAAACACGGTAGTAAGTCAATGAAGTCGCTTTTGATGTCTTCTTTTTCCAGTTTTCTGGGATCCCTTAGAGTCTAATGTTGTCACACTGTGCTCTGTCCTTGACGTCAGTCACTTTTTGCTGGAGGTACCAGATAAGTGTGCTCCAGTTCTCCATTTTTTTAGGTGGACTTCAATCGTGGCCACCTTGTACTCCAACCCCTCTACCCTCTTGTTAAAGGATCCCAATTCTGTCCAGATGGTCTTAACTTCTAAGGTAAGATTAGTCATTGTGGTATCCAAGGAACTTAATCTGGGCCCCACTGCAGTAATTTCTCTGAGGATGGCTTCTAGGGATGTTTTTTGTGATGCAGGCACATTTGTGCACCTAGTACCCCCTACAACGTCCGTGGATGACAAAAAAGGCCTTGTCAGAGGGCATTGTGAGGAAGGATAGAAGCAGTAAAGGGTAGGGGACTCAGCAGGTGGTAGAGTATACGGAGATAATTATCCAGGGAAACATCAAGGAAAGTCTTTATTTCTAGGTGAGTATGTTCTCACGGATGTACTCTATGTTTGAATCACCATCACTGCTTGTTCTCTTTATGCCATTAGTCATATCTACAGGATTTGCCTTCTCTCTGTACAGGATTCAGACACTCAGAGTACTCCCAGGTGTCTGCTGCCTCCATTCTCTACTTCACCCCCTGATTCATGTATTCTTTATCATTATGTGTCAATGGCCCTCTGGTAGACATGACATCCTTAGTGTGGTTTTTCCTAACATTTTGCCTTCAACCCCGACCCCCCTTTTTTTTGCTGACTTTGTTGTTGCTGGCTTTACAAGTGTGGGCACATTACCATCCTTACCAGTGCTAAAGTGCTTGTGGTCTCCTTAAAACATTTTCCCTTCCTCCCCCTCCCTCTCTTTCTTTCCCTCTCTCTCTCTCTCGAAGCCTCCCTGTACCTGATGCAATTAACTTGTCAATTAATCAGTGTCCTGTGTCAGGGATGGGTCGCAGAGCAACTGTTCTGATCTGGATCAGTGAGGAGAAGCATCACACTGCTACGGTTCAGCATCACACTGCTTTGGTTCTGCTCAAAAGGTGAAACGCAGTGTGATGCTTCTCCTCACTGCACCAGATCGGAACAGTTAAGTTTGACTGCCTTTGTGCCAAGCTACCTGAGGTTTAAGCACAGGTTAATTAGGGGCTTGCTTGTGTTCTACCTTGACAAGAATTGTGGTTGCTGCTTGATTAGGTTAGCTGCTGTAAAAAAGAAAGAACTTTCCTTCTTGCCGCTTTCTCATCCCGTGTCTCCTCCATAGTCCCTCGCTCCAGCCAGTCTCTCCTCTGTGGTCCCTACTCCAGCCAGAACAGGAAGCCCACCCAGGTTTCTTGTGATTGGTCTGAGCGCCGTGGTTCTGCTCTCAGACAGGCAGTGGGAGCTTTGACATGTTCCATCAGGGCTACAAAATAGCCTGGGTGGAGAACATGAAAAGTGTGACTGAATGTATGGCCAGCCCGAGTCGGCCAGCTAAACATCCATGCACACTTACAGAGTGTGCCAACCAATCCTCCTCCTGCTCTGAGAGCAGAGCAGCCCGCCTCGCCCCGCAGAGATGCTACACCAGGAACAAATAAAATGATACTAACCTCAAGTTATTATCATTTTATTTTTCCTTTATTTCACTGCTAAAAAGCAGTGTGGCAACGCTCCTCCACCTTAGAGGAGGAGTCTGTAACATTCAATAAAATAAAGATGAATGATTCCTCGTTGTAATGTTCAAGTAGCGTATTTATTCTTGGGATTAGATGGTCAGGTACAGCAGTCAAGTAGAAATGTAATCTGGTAAGAAACCCCACCGGGAGCAGATAACCTCCTGCTCAACCTCCAGGTAACTGATAAATCTCTTGCACAGCAACAGGTAGAATCATGGATGACATCACAGAGACATGACATAGACAAGCAGACACTAACACTAAGGAGGGACAAGAAGGGAGAAAGAGCAGGATGTAACAGAGTTGCTACTGTCTTGGAATAATTTTATCAATTTATTCAGTCCCTCCAGGACTGAGCACATTCGGCGTTGTGTTGCATTTGCCATCGCAGAGACCTGCTGCCTGGAATCTTCTCTACCATATTTGTTTGTGTTTGTATTTTTTGCAGCAAGCATTTGTGGTGGATTCATATCCACTGGTGTGACATTGATGTGATCTAAATAGTTCACTAGCTTTTGAGTCCCAAAAAAATCTGTTGTCTTACTATTCACTATAATGATCATGACTGCTGGTTCCAGGAGGCCATATCTGATGTTCCTGCTTTACACCCTGCCCCGGCCTGGAGAGTGAGGAATTTCTTGTGTTTTATGGCGGTATCACAGGCCTTGTCTCCTTCCATATTAATTGTTATACTTTTTTGCTGGAAGCGGCTCCAGTTTTTTTCAATGCTGGACAGGCCTTTTATTCCATTGGCATTTTCCAGTCGGCTGCAGCCATGATGCCCAGTTTTGAAAGCCTAAGGCCGCTCCTACAAAGCCTTTCACTATCCTCAGCTCCCAAGTTAATTGCATCAGGTACAGGGAGGCTTCGAAAGAGAGAGAGGGAAAGAAAGAGAGGGAGGGGTAGGAAGGGAAAAAGTGATCCGAGAGGAAGCAGAGAGATGAAGAGCTAGAGAGAGAGAGAATGGATGGATGAAAGATTACGCATAGTGTTAAATGGAGTGGGCTGGTTTGAGCGTTTATGCCAGGGATAATTTTGGCTCCCCAGATCTGCCCTGGTTTTTCTTCACCGCCTGAAGAATGATGCAGCCTTTTTGATATCATAAAAAACAAGTTACTAGGAGCCGTGGCTAGCCAGGAATTTGGCTATGTCTACATCCAAGCCTGTGAGCTCTTTGGATTTCTATTGGTTCTCAAAAGTTAATATTTATTCAAAAGGCAATCAGTTCATCTTTTTCCAACTTCTCCGCAATGCCATATAAACAAACACCGTCGCTCCTCATTCTGGCTTCCAAGTCTGTTATTTTTTGTCTCTGCTGAAATATTTCTGTTGCTCCTTCCATCTGGGTGTTCATTCAATTGTCTCTCCACTTCTTCTAATCTTCTATCAGTGGAATTGTTCTGTGTATGTATTGAGGCCAAGTCCATCCTCATTGATTTCAAGTCAATGGAAAGACCTGCCACTTTGGTGTCAAAGGAGACCAATGTAGAACAGATGATTGAGATTTCCTTTTGATTGTCATTAGTTTAATTATGGACTTGGTTGGGGTTTGGGCAGGAACGGCTGTTTGACTCGCAATGTGTTTAATTTCTGCCAGTTCTTCAAACAAAATAGGCTACCTTAAAGACTTGGTTGGCCTTATGGGAGAATTGTAAGGTAATTTGGATAGTTTCCATTACATAAGAGCCTTCCAGTTGACTTTCATTTGTGCTCTATGAGGCCCCTCATCCATTGGGATATGCATGGTACCTGCATGTCTGCTCAAAACTGGGCTTATCAGAGCTGGTTTGCAGCTGCTCTCAAATCAGTGTTTGCTGTTCTGGTATTCATTACTTTGCATAGTTGATTCTTATACGGCAAGTCTGCATGATTGTTCCATTACCCAGCAAGCTGTCTGGTGTTCATCTATGTATATTTTATAGCACTGTTGTGTGCGCTTCATTTATCCCCATTGCGTATTGCTATTTGTCAAAAACAAGCTTGCTCACACCAGATGCAATGACAATGATAAGAACTTGTGTCCCACCTGAAGTTGAAGGCCTTCCCCCTCTGGTTTCTACAACTAAGAAGGGTCAGACATGTCCTTGGTTATTCCTCAGTGGTGGAAAATTGTTGCCAGATGGTGTCTATGCGTCAGAGTGGCAGTGACTATTTGAGGGAGTTTCCAACACTCATTTGCCTGCCTCACTGTAGTTTCAGGGCAGTATCCCCTCTAAATAAGGCCGTCTACCAGTGGTTGTCTTATCTGGTCTTACTTGCTGATTATTGACTATAACTGTTGGCTGTTGTTACCTCCAACCGGATTCTGCTCTTTGGTTGCTGAGTTCTCCTCTCCCTCCCTTTCTGGGACCGCTGCAGGTGGTTATTTCACATGCGGGAAGAAATTATCCACGTTCCTGTGGTGATTCTCCCCCTCTCTGATGAAGCAGCTTTTTTTGTAGGCCCCATGCTTGTGCCTCTCCTTTGGGGTTGTTCTCTGGGACATGCTCACAAAGGCTACAGGGTCAGTGTATCCCTACCACCCCCCCTTATATAATTTGTATTGTTATCAGGACTCATGGGCCGAGTCTCCAGGTCCTGTATTGGTGTCTGCAACATTTTTCTTCATGTTGCAGCCACCAATCATTTCACAATGTCCAGCAGGGTGTTTAAAGGATTGGCCAATCAGAATGTGTTTTGTCATTTTTATCTACGGTACTCTTGTGGCAATAGATATAGCAATTTTTTTAACTTTAATAACTGAATATATGTACTAAAAGTAAATTACTTACCTTTTGTCTAGGAGATGTCTCAGTGTGATATCTAGGCATATCCCACTGATTAGCAAAAGTAATCTGAAAAGTAATGTACATAGTAATCTGTAAAGTAACTAAAAAGTAATTTCAAACTGTTGGTTTACCTGTAATTCAACCAACTGCATTTGAACCTGCATTCAACTGTAAAACACAGTATAAGATTTTGCAAAGCATTTATTTCACTACCACAAATAGAGAGTAAGGTGCTATCTACTTTTACCTCTACCTACCTTTGGGGTTCCACTGGACTCTGTGCACACTATACCTCAGTTTAGTATAGTACATACAGAGCCAGCTTCCTACACAGTCCCTCTGAGTTGGTTGGTTGGCTTGCCATTCTTACTTCAGACCTCAATGAATCCCAGAGCACCCGCTTCCTCCTCTTGCAGATTGCTGATTCAGGTTCATGCATCTCACACCCTGAGACAAATACAAAATGAGGAACATTTAAAGCACTGCACTTTTTGCTCTCTTTAATACACTAGGGCTTTAAAGTAGCCTTGATTTCTGCCATTACAAATTAATGTTACTGCTTTTGTTGTATTGTACCTTGTTTGTTGTGCATGCTAGCAATATATTGCATGCACAATGAAGGTTATATTGTGTTTTAGGTTGGTGAGATTTGTAAAATTTGTTGTGGGTTAGCTGGTTTGCGAGTTTGTTGAATGTTTTTGGTTTTACTGAGTATGTTAGAGTTGCATTGTGTGTCCGATGTCCCGACAGAGTTCACTGTGGTCAGTCGGTATGGAGGGTGTCAGAGGTCCACAACGTTTGCAAAGTATATCAGGTTATGCATGGTTTGAAATATCTGCTAGGAGTCACTGAGTTTTTGTAGTGTTGCCCCTTGGCTGTTGCTCGGAGGACTTGCACTACCAGAAAACAGAGAGCCAGTCTGCAGGTCTGCATAGCCAGTCCTGCACCTTCTTTTGCCTGATTCTGGTATTCATTACTTTGCATAATTGATTCTTATACGGCAAGTCTGCATGATTGTTCCATTACCCAGCAAGCAGTCTGGTGTTAATCTATGTACATTTTATAGCACTGTTGTGTGTGCTTCATTTATCCCCGTTGCGTATTGCTATTTGTCAAAAACAGGGTTTCTCACACCAGATGCACTGACAATGATAAGAACATGTTACCCACCTGTAGTTGAAGGCCTTCCCCCTCTGGTTTCTACCACTCAGAAGGGTCAGACAGGTCCTCGGTTATTCCTCAGTGGTGGAAAATTGTTGCCAGATGGTGTCTATGCTTTAGAGTGACAGTGACTATGTGAGGGGGTTTCCAACACTCATTTGCCTGCCTCACTGTAGCTTCAGGGCTGTATCCACTCAAAATCAGGCCGCTTACCAGTGGTTGTCTTATCTGATCTTACTTGCGGATTATTGACTATAACTGTTAGCTGTTGTTACCTCCAACTGGATTCTGCTGTTTGGTTGCTGAGTGCTCCTCTGCACATTCTACCTCCCATTCTGGGACCGCTGCAGCTGGTTATTTCACTTGTGGGAAGAAATTATCCACGTACCTGAGGTGATTCTCTCGCTCTCTGATGAAGTAGCTTTTTTTGTAGGCCCCATGCTTGTGCCTCTTCTTTGGGGTTATTATCTGGGACATGCTCACAAAGGCTATGGGGTCTGGGTATGCCTACCAGATCCCCTTATATCATTTTTAGTGTTATCACGACTCATGGACCGAGTCTCCGAGTCCTGTATTGGTGTCTGAAACATTTTTCTTCATATTGCGGCCACCAATCATTTTACTATGTCCGGTGGGGTGCTTGAAGGACTGGCCAATCAGAATATTTTGTCAGTTTTTTCTACAGTACTCTTGTGGCAATAGATATCGCAGTTTTTAAAATTCAATTTCTCTAAAATAGCTGGACAGATTTACACCAAATTATTTTTAAAAAACACACTTTATGATAAAAATCTTGCAATCTATCAAAAGTGGTGTAATTCTGTGCAGCTGTATTTTCTCTGTAGTTGTCTAATTTTCCCTATCAAAATTGCATGGAGTAAAAAGTGTTTGGGGATCCTCACCTTTTTTCTCGGTCCCCATTTAATGGATCACCCCAGAATGATCCAGGAAGGAGATGTGGTGGATGAACATTCTTTTAGGAAAGTTTTGTTAAGATGAATCAAACAGCACCACAGTTATTAGCAAACCAAAGCACACTATTCCTGAGGAAACTTTGACTCGCATATAACTACATATTGGCTATCGCCCCGCCATACACCATATGCAGGGCCTGGCCTCCACCTACTTTCAAACATACATCTACAACTCACGTTAGGTGTGTTCATCCTTTATCTCGTTCAACAGGGAGTAATAATTACACCCCAAACTTTAGTTATTTGTAAACAGTACACTTTGTGAGACCCTTAGTAACTCTCGGAGCCTCTTTTAACTGAATACCGATGATACCCATAGCTACCCGAAAGGTTCATCCCTGGATGACATTACCTTTTGCTCCCACACCTTGCAAGAATTCATACATGGATGTCAACTGGCCACCATAAACTTAATTTGTAAAAACATAATTTCTTCTCATATACTGGACGAAATCCAACTTACCTGTACAAGAATGGATAGTGTCCCTCTCTTCCCTGAAGTCCTAACCCCCCTTTGTTCAGAACACCAAGTCACTTTACTTTATCCTAGACACATTTTCTCAACCTCTAGGGTCAAATCATGCCCATGCAAAGGAATGCCAGGTTACTCTCTGGAGAATTAGACAGCTCATTTAGGAATTGGACTTAAAATCACTTGTGCAGACATTGGTTTGATCCAGAGTAGACTGTGGGAAATCACTTCCCTCAGGCATCCACAAAGCACAGTATTCAGACAAAATATCGAGTTAGAAATATTGAGCTGCAGAAATATTGAATTTGTAATATTTAAATTCGATTTTAGTTGTATTTCTCATGTTGTTTGTGTAATTGTTGTAATTTTTTTTAATTTAGCTTGTAATTTTAAGTTCTTTATATTTTTAATTTAATTGCAAAATAGTAATTTATAGTGTCATAGCAGGTGAGGATGTGAGGTTTGTAGGACAGAGGGTGACACATTATTTAAAAGTAATTAATTTATATATATTTGTTATTAATATTAATTATTTATTTGATTATTACATATGTAAATTGAGCAAATAATATTTTTTTTAAGTTACATTTTAAGCGCCGTTTATTGGGTTGGGTATGGGTAAAGGGTCGAAAGTTAAATTAAATAATAATTGATTAAATAATTATGATTGATAAATTATTAATACATTGTTAATTAATTATGTAAATTGTCAAATTGTTATACTTTTTAATTTATATTTTAGGTGCGTGTTGTTGGGTTTGTAGGGGTATAGAGTGGGAAGTTAAATTATAATTGATCACATATTAATTATTGATAAATTATTAATTATTTGTTAATTAATTTTGTAAATGGTGTAATTGTAATCATTTTTTAATTTACATTTTAGGTGTAGGTTGTTGGGTGTGTGGGGGTATAGGGTAGGAAGTTAGTTAAATAATAACTGATCAAATAAAAATTATGTATTTATTAATCATGAATTATTTGTCAATTAATATGTAAATTGTGTAGTTATTATAATATTTAAACTTAGATATAGGTTAAATGTGCATTGCTAGGTATGTGGGGCTATAGTGTGGAAATTTAGTGAAAATAATGATTAAATAACCTTTTTTCCTGTATTATGATGCATAGAAAATTATAATTATTCTAATTGTATAATTGGTTTTTTAATGTATATATTTAATTTTAAGTTAATAGTTTTGTAAATACATGAAATTAATACTTGTATTACAATAAGGTATGTGTTTGAAGTGAAGCACTTTTCTTACTGTTGCACAGACTGGAGTGGAAATAGTAAATATTATCCGTCCTGAGGCGAACCCTTTCCCAACTGTTGCACCGACTTGAGTGGGACTATTACATTTGACCCCTTCTGAGTCCACGCTTTCCCTACTGCTGCACCGACTGGAGTGAGAATTTATTTTTTGATCATGGCATGTATATATATACTTGTTATATTATAAAATGTTAAAAAAAATGTATTACATTATACATTAAAATTATTATTTTAATAATAGTTTTACATTTTATGCATGTAAATAAACATACACAAATAGATATACATGTTTGTGCTTTTGTTTATATAAGTATACATTTATATATTTGTTATATTGTTTAAATATATTTAATTTACATTACATTACTGTTATATGTTGAAATATTTCATGTTTACTATGTTTAACTATATATATTTTAAAAATTATATGTTTGGATATATTTTTCGATATTACTGTAAAATGATATTTTTTTCTGATATTTTTGTCATTTACATTATAAGTATAGGAAAACAATATTTTGTGCCCGATATTTTTGACACGTTATTTTAAGCCGTGATATTTTGGGTTTCGACATTTTATCAGTGAACCCTAAAGCACACATAGCTCCACTGATCATATCAGTTATTTTGCTGCATCTCACTTTGCTACTGGACACAAAAAATATAACCACATAACACCTATCCTGCTGTCCCTCCAATGGCTCTCTTTTGAGGCAAGAGCTCAAAACAAAAATTACCTGCTCACGCACACAAAGCCCTGTATTCCTCTCCGCTCATCTACCTAACTAGAAAATTGAAAACCTTGGGTGCAAAACTGGGTTCAAGAAACGTACAATCTCTTCTCCTGGAGCTTGCTACCTCCAAATGAGAACAATATATGAACCAATAATTTTTAGGAAGTCCCACAAGTGCCACAAGAAAATGGAACTCCCTTCCTCTTATGACGCCATGCCATGTTGCCAATTAAAAGGGAACTTACTGCTCTCCTCTTTGAAAGACACCGGCTAAATCAATGGCCTCCCAAACACGCTCGAGGGTCTGTTTTTCTCTTTTACTAAACTGTTTCTCAAATATATTCTTGCGATGATTGTTGGTAACTGTACTCTTGTAAATGCTCTGATGCCTCTAGGCCATGTCCACGCTATATAAAATCGCAAATATAAATATAGATAGAAATAATGCTTTAAATCCTATCCTCATTTGCATACAACCTCAGTTCAGCTGAACATGTCTAGGGGCATATTATCAAGGACGGCGTTAAAAATTATCGCTGTTTTAGCGGCAGAAAAGTGCCGCTAAAGCGGCGATAATGGGCTTGATAATATGCCCTTGAGAATTACAATAGAAGTCCACATTCTGGTGTGAACATGGGCTTCTATTGGAATTCCCCAGGGCATATTATCAAGCCCATTATCCCCGCTTTAGCGGCAGTTTTATGCCGCTAAGCCGGCGATAATTTTAACGCTGTCCTTGACAATATGCCCCTTAGATTGTTGTAGATAGGTACAACCAGTGTATACGTGATGCGTGGCTGAGTACACGATGAGGAAATGACAAAGGGGCATATTAACAACGGCCAGCGATAATTATCTGTCAGGTTGTCAGTAGCACAAGAAATGAATAATGCCACTAACCTTTCTCAGCAGCCAGCAGAGACGATGGCAGTAGAAATGCTCCCCGATTCCCTCGAGTGCAACCCCCAACAGAGGAAGACAACACTGTTGCGGAAGGTCGGGCCCGGAGGAAAAAGGGAAAAAAGGATAAAATAACAAACTACGCGGTGGTATCACTCGTACCTCCCTGGTCTGGTTTAGGAGCTCAGATGACACCCTTCTCGGCCTTGATACTGCAGTGTGAAAAGAAAACAACATGTATGAGGAGCTCTACTCTCTATATGTCTACATGTGTTAGAGCATTGCTTCATACATACACTCACCAGGAGCCCTACAGCAACGCCTGAACCCTGAGCCAGCACCTCATCACAGGGTCGATCGATAATAAATCAATGGAAGGAGGTACTTGGGTTCTAGTCAGCCATGTAGCGAAGTCATCCCTACTGTTATATCATCACAGTAGCTCTCTCCCAGTCACCTTGTCCAGGAAAGAAGAGCTCAGAAGGCTTTATCCCTGCATACGTTTCAAAGCAGCAATGAACAAACTGCAGACCTGCACGTAGATACTAGATTACTGCCAACAGTCCATGCGGGACATATGAAAAGTGCGTGGGTAAATGGAAATACTGCAAGGAACCTCTCCTGCCTTACACTTGCGGTGCTCGGATCGCGCACTACCTCTGTGGAACAGGAGCAGCTGATAAGAGACTCAACCTGATGCAAAACTAAAGAGGCGGAAACAAAGAAAGCGCTCCGGCGCTTCTGCAATGGTGTACAATCACGTATAGAAAAAGAAAAGCGCTCCGGCGATTTTCTCAAATGCATCTGAAATGCGGGAAAACAAATAAAGTCGCGGAAGGTGAAGGAGGCGCTCCTTCACGAATACCTGTGAGGTCTGCTCTTTATACGCGTCTGGCCTGGAGACAGAAGCAGGTCCAACCGTCCGGCGGCAGTTTTTGTCAGGGAATCACGGGAGCCTCCAGAAGCACTAATCTCAGAGTTGCGAGAAGCGTAGGACCCGGCAATACTGGAAACGCTGCAAAGTCTTCTCGCTGGTATCCGGCGGGGAATCACCATCCGCCATCTTGATTCGGTCAAACAGTGATTGTCAAGCAAGGGAGGTGCTTAAATAGGTTGTGCTCTATTCCTTATTTCGCGCTCTGGGCCGCCCGCTACCCCCTGGGAAACGTAGTACTGTGGGCTCCTGCTCCACTTTCGCCCAGGCACTCGCTTACAAGTAGAACGCCTGTGTGTCTGTCTAGCAGACCCCCTGCTGGTGATTGCTACATTATCGCTGGCCGTGCTTAGCAATAATTATATTATCGCAGGCTATCTCTGGTATTTATTGCCCTGGTAGCGCGTTATTAACAACGCGTTACTCCAGGGCGATAAAAATTCCAGAGATAGCGAGGTTATCGCCCTTTTGCAGGGAGCATCGCTGGTTTTCCAGCGATGTTCCCTGCAAATGGGCGATAACCTTGCTGATATGACCCACAGGGTCGTATCAGCATAATCCACCCCTATGTTAGGGATGGCTAAGTCAGGATTTCAGCAGACGTTAGGTTTTGGCGAAAACGGCCGTGTTCGCCAAAATCTAATGTCTGCTAAAATCATGTGGGCTGCCTAGTAAATATCGCGATGTAAACATCAGCGATATTTGCAAGGTAGTCCATCTTGGGTATGCCCAGTAACGCTCACTTTGCATCTCATTGGAGATGCAAAGTGAGGCATTGGGAAAAAGGGTGCCAGCATGCGATTATGCATGTTAGCACCCTCTTGTAAATAGGGCGCTGGTTTTATCTCCGATTTTTTGGCTTGGTATGCCAAAAAAGCGGAGATAAAGCCCTTGTAAATATGCCCCAAACTTACCTCACTTCTAGCCATATTATCAAGGAACAGGTTCTGGTGTGAACCTCGGCTTCTATGGCAATTCTCAAGGGCATATTATCGAAACCATTATCGCCGTTTTAGCGGCAGTTTCCTGCCCCTAAAGCGGTGATAATGTTATCGCCCTTCCTTGATAATATGGCCCCTTTTTTCCTGTTAACCTTTCTTCGCCGGATAATTAAAGCCGTAATAACTACATTTGCATAAATTACCTCAAATGCCAGGATGGAAAAAAAACCTGAAAGCATACGCCAAACGATAAAATTCCGGTCTGTCTTTTGCTGCGTCTGCTTGTTACTGAAACCATTACTGTATTTAAACATCGCAGCAGACAGTAAGTCACGAGTATAAAAGCATAAAAATAGCTACGCGTTATTATTTATGACAAAAGTGTGGTCTTATACGCTTTGAAATCGGCTCTAAAGAACACTTCTGAAATATGTAATGTCACAACAGTACCAGCTCGCATGTAATAGCTGTCTGAGAGTGTAAACACGTTGACAAAGCAGCCCGCCGCGGTGCCAGGGTGCATTTCTGTGGGTTTACTGTATAGGAATATGCGGTCTGAACCGGGGAAAATGCCATGAAAACATTATGAGGGCGCCTCCCGCCGCGGGTACCTCTGACTTTCTGCATCTCATTTTCCTTTGACACCACAAAACAATATCCCAGCAGTGCTAATCTTCTAAGCCCCCCGCACGCCGTCTCAATGCACCCCAGCTCTGCTTAAGATCTCCTCTGCTTTCCCACAACCCCGGAGCCCCTTGCCGGCATCCCCACAACTTACGCGGAATGACTCGCTGCTGCGTCCCTATCAAACCCTCGTTACACCCGAGGTGTTGGACTGCCAATATTTCAAACACAGTTTTTTCCAATCTGTTTAAAAAAGTGTACAAGAAAACTTTAATTTACTTGTGATGCTTTGTTTTTTTTGTCAAATCCACTGTAAACAAATAAGTTGTGGTTGAGTCTGCACGGATCGTATTTTGTGCTTAGGAAAAAATGTCGTATCATTCACATAATAACAAGTATTTTAGGGCATTTTGTGTATAAAACGGCTCGGGATGAGTCCCGTCTGCTTCCTGCTTCTCTTCGAACTATTCCCTCCGTGCTTTAATCTCACGAGTGAAGCATGGACGTGAAGCTTCATTTTCTGACTGTTTCGTTTTCTGATTCTTATGCAATAACTTTCCAAACTACATTTGTTACATCTCTGGCTGAATCAGGTCTCAGTTGCTTTTGAATGACAAAAACATTGTTTTTCTGTGTAGAAGGATTTAGAAACAAACACCCATGTTCAGAGACATGGTGTGTCAATGGTCCATTTGTTATATCTGGAAGCTTGTCATTGGTTTCAGGAACCAGATCCTGTAATAAGCATTGACAAATACAATAGTTTTGTATTTAGCTACCCAACGATATTTTTTCAAGCTTCTGTAAGTGAAACAGAACCAGGTAGGCAGCGGCAATGCAGACAATGCGCAAGATAGGAAGCATAGATGCAAACCCCTCACTGTTTCTCACTCTCACACACTCGTGGGTGCGCACAGTCACACACACAGATACACCATGTACCATTAAGTATGCAAGGGAAGGAAGGGCAGGGGTGAGAATTTCACACACAACGTGACTACAAGGAGACTGTATTGCGGGGCACAGATAACTCAGTTTGTAGCATGGCTGAAGCAATTTTTGCACAGAGGACTCAGGCACAGAGTAAAATCGGTGTTGACCAGCAAACAGACACTAAAGATTCAGAGAAGGGGACACGGAAAGGAAGGTAGGAGGCGAGGAGGCAGGAATGCAGCGTTGTACAAGCAGCGGTACTGAGGCACCGGGGTCGATGATGCAAGGGGCACAAAGAATATACTGATGAATAAAGAGAGACAAAAAGCAAAGGAAGACAAGAAGACAGGGAGATGTGTATGGAGTGAAGGGGCGTGAGGGAACAGGTGATGCAGAGGTATACAGAAGCATGGAGGCAGAGGGTGGTACATACAGCATGGGCGTGTAGGGGCAGGAGGCAAGGGATGCATGGTCAAAAATAAATCTAGGACACATGAGGAGGCATAAGCAGGGTGGCTTGAAAGAAGCCAAGGAGACGCAGGTGGTGGGGGGATGCGGAAGCCAATTTATGAGGTACAGAGGGCAGAGACTAGGGCACAAGATGTAGGACAGAATGGGAGGGTGTGGCACATGCATTTGTAAAACCTGGGAAACAGACACAATATGGTGAGTCTGAAAAGCCCACAGGGTCACCTCTGACTGCGTGATACACTATTTGCTCTCTTTTGATGTCCCGATGATACCAATGGGTAACCCCTAAGCTGATGTTACTGCATCATGCTACCCCTCTTAACGCCTTGCAAATATGGCAACACTGAAGCCATGCCCATGTTACAAAAGGCCAAGAAAGGATGCAGTAGCATATGGGCGCTACCTGGAATGTCCTACTGCATTTAAGGCACTTGACTTATTCCTGGTCACCCCGAGCCTTCATCATCTCTCTTGAAACTAATGACCAATACTACTCTTCCAGACAACTGTTATTCATTGAAGTTTTGACTGGTGCAAAACAATGATCCTGTCTGAGGCCATGAAACACTCAGACATCACACTGGAAGCAATCGTGGAGTAGATAATAGTGGTGGTTTCCTCTGTGGGAGTCATTGAAAGCAGACTGGGAGAAACTGTTCATAGATATTAATTCCACCAGCTAAGATATTTCCACTTTCCAGTGTTGCAGTGAAACATCAGAAGAAAAACTCAATGACTTAGAAATTTCCTTTGATAATATCCAGGTCTGTGGCAAGGCAATTGGCATCTCTGTTACCAATTACAGATTTGAAATGCAGAGCAAGACAGGACAACATGTGTTTTTTTCTGGCTCCTTAGAAAATTTGCAAAAGGACAATATGGAGGCATTTCTCACAGATTTGCCGATGCCGACTGATCGTTGCAGACGAAAGATACTTTTTTCCTCCAGTTACCAAGTTTTGCGATTCACTCAAGAAAAGATCTCGTATTTTTCTAACCTAAATTCTGATTACATTTTCGATTCCCAACGCCCTGAAGAAGCCCCAGGCCAGATGGCCAGTGTAAGGGGGCGAAACAAGTGTTGGCTACTTTATGTTTCTCCTTTGTCTTAAAACATAGCAAAATAAATTGGAATTACTTCCAGAGAACAAGCGATTTTCCTTACTCGTTCTGACACATCGACAAAGCAAAACAATAATCCCTGTCTGAGGCCATGAAACACTCAGACATCACACTGGACGCAATCGTGGAGTCGATAATAGTGGTGGTTTCCTCTGTGGGAGCCATTGAAAGCAAACTGGGAGAAACTGTCCATAGATATTAATTCCACCAGCTAAGATATTTCCACTTTCCAGTGTTGTAATGAAACATCAGAACAAAAACTCAATGACTTAGAATTTTCCTTTGATAATATCCAGGTCTGTGGCAAGGCATTTGGCATCTCTGTAACAAATTACAGATTTGAAATGCAGAGCAAAACAGGACAACATGTGTTTTTTTTCTGGCTCCCTAGAAAATTTGCAAAACGACAATATGGAGGCATTTCTAACAGATTATTTTGCCCTGACTTTCCCCACACTGTTGGAATTTTAGAGGGCTGACCATATCAGACCATGTTGAATAGGCATCATCAATTAGTCCCATCCAATCAGCGCATATTTGTGAACCACAGACAAGGAAGAGATGTCATCAAGTCCTTCAAAAAAGCTGACCCCTTCTCAGCAGACTTCTCTTGCGATACTAACTTAAAAATGAAGAAATTGCTTTTGTTGTGAGCCAGCCTGCGAAAGAGAGACATTAAAATGGGTCTCCTGGACCTGCAACCATGCTCAGTATCATCCATAAAGTATACAAAAAAAGTGATGGATGTAATGCTTGAATTAATGAGGAGTGGCTCCTCCACTAGGGCAGAGGATAGTCACGCCACTGCTTTCTTGCAGTGTCAGAAGCAGAAACATAAAATGGTAATAACTACCATTTTATGTTTCTGCTTCTTGCACTGTGAGAAAGCAGAAGGGTTTGGTGGCGGGTGGGCAGGACTGCTCTGCTAGCAGGGCTGGGAAGGGGAGGAGTAGCCAAACCAGTCATGCGCACTCTGCCCTTCTCCATACAAGCTGCAATGCAGCCACCATGGATAACATTGCCGGGCCATTAGCCCCTGGCTAGGCATCGTCCCGACCAATCACAACAATGCTTGCAGCACTGTGATTGGCTTCAGGTTAGGACTGGGAACCTGGCTGCCTGTTTCCTGTTCCTGCCAAAGGCAGGAGAGCAGGAGAGGAGCAGAGACTATATGGGACACGGCCAGCAGGAAGGTAAGTTTAATTTTTTAATAATAAATTAAACCTGCCACCATCCCCCACACAACCGCCCTCTCCGCGCCACCCCCCGCACTCCCACCCACGAGTCATGCCAGCCACAACTGGAATTAATCTCAGCCATACTCGGGCTGCATCCCAGTCCATCGTTACTTAGCAAACCATGAAACCTCATTTTAGACCCAGCCAATGCAAATTAGTCTTGACCCTGCTCCAATGGGAACAGTCCGCCCAAACTGGCCAGCCAGGTCCTCCCTGAACCGGAACACAAACAACCCAAGACCTGTTTCACCCTTATTAACGCTCATCAGTCAGTTATAGCTTGGTTCCAGTGGTGCAGTGTGCATGCAATCAACATCTGGGCATACCCTTCCTGTATAGGGATCACACTGAAGTATCCAAAAAGTGATGGATGGAATGTTTGAATTAATCTCAGCCAGTGGTAATTCCTCGTTCTGCATCTCTGTCAGTATCATGTATGGTAGGACAATGGGAAATACAAACAAAGATGTCCTGGAACCCTTCTGCATGCAACTCAAATCTCAGACTTTGAGGTACAGCTGGCAGGGCATTCCCATGACCCAAACAATATAAGCTATCCACTTGCTTTATTCAATCGACACTCATAGACACCATCATTCCAACATCGGCATTCAGATAGAGCAAGTCTGGTGGTGGAATAGACAAGATGCCTGCTTAAAGCTGATGCAAAACTCACAACCCAACAAAATGATAACTGAGTATGACCATTTACACGGCCAACATTTAGCATTATTACACTTGAACAATAGGTATGTTCTATTTGACATTAATTGCCTTTACAGGTAAAGTTCTAGTTTAAACTCTTTCTCCTGAATGTCCATGATTTCTCTCATTAATGCCAAAATGAAAAAAACCGGAATTACCTCTCATCCAAACACAGTCTGCTTTATTTAATACACTTAACAGACTTCTTGTGGGATTCAGTTTTAAACGTTTCCTTATTGGTGGTGACTAGAGCCTTGCTCTAGACTCTATCCTAAAGTAATCTGGAATTTCAGGCATGCCTAATTCCTCAGAGATATTTTGAGATACATTATGTTCGATAAGGGTGTGGTAGACAAATGGAGACCATTGAATAAGGAACATACTTTCCTAGTCTTTGCACATGGGTCCTGTTCCAGAATTGATTACTTGTTAACATGCAGGTTATGTCTACCGATAGTGACCTTGACTGGCACCTTAGAATGTGGAATGTGGAATCTCAGACTATACACAAATACAACATGGCCTAGACTTGGAACAGAAAAGCCCCCTCATTAAAACATGATCCGTGAACACTTCTAGATTCAGGATCCCAGATGGGAACCCCAAGCTCAGATTCAATCTTGCAACTTCTCTGACTGAAAACAAATGCTCAATAACATCTGCACAAGCTCTGGTCAGCAAGTAAAGCCTCGTGGCGAGAGGTGTTAAAGAGAGAGACTATCATAAAGCAGTTAAAACAGTAACAGAGAGATGCAACTGGCGAGGTCTGTTGCAGAACTGATTAAATGAAACAACTGACATTCACTGGAATATTTACTGAGGGAACTAGAAAGGGAAAAGTATGCACTAAACTCCCTGTTCATCAATAAAGTGGCATATCCTATGTCCTGCATCAGGTGTGCCACTATGTACATGGGAATAGCCTGGGGAGACTGCCTGCAGGTCTAGTGAAACAGAAATACTCACACTTACTCATTTAGCCTATGCATGACGGACACAGTGAGACACACACACACACACACACACACAAACACACATCTGAACAAAATAATGCAATCCTTTGCAACTTCGATTAGTCAACTTTACCTTTTAGAAAATCCAGATTCCACAGAGAAAGAAGATCTATTTTTTAACCCATTGTCGATTTCTCATCTTTCAGACAATGGATGACAAAGTTGGAAGAAGAGATGACAATTGAGGAAATCTACTCGTTGATCTCTGGACTCATTAACAAGGTATGGGGGCAACATGCCTTCTTAGGTGAGTTCTACAAAATTTGCAAGATAATAGTGCAAACTCATGCACACAACTTTTAGGAAAGATGAGCCATCAGGTTCTTTTCACTCCAATATTCCAATAGGCTCCTCATTAGGCCAAAGCTGCATAAACTAATTATGTATATCTCTGATTAATGCATACATGAAGATTCTAGCTAAAATCTTTGGCAATAGGCAAAAGGCTTTCTTCTTGATGAATAAAAGGCTTAGACTGCTTCGAGTGGGTTTATCTGTTCAGGACCACTGAGAGATTTGGATTAAGATAAAGCATAAGTGCTGGGGCTATTTATCAGCTTGTGTGAGTTGTGGCTGCTTCTTATCAGAGCCCTTCTCCATCTACAGGGTTACCAAACAAGGATGCCTACTTTCACTGTAATTATTTTCTTACCATTGGAACATTTATGAATAGTTATCTGATGTTATAAGGGCATTAAGAGTATCTATTCTGATGCTGGAGAAACTAAAGCACTCGTATGTGTTGACGTCTTCTTGCTAATCATACCTGACCCCACCTCGCTGCTTCTTTCTCTAATGTCCCTGATCAAGAAATTCTCTGGCTTTTTGGCATATAAGATCGCCTAGAGCAAATGAGAAGCACTGGCCAGAGACGACTAGAGAAGAGAATATGACCACAGTTCAAAATGGTTTCCCAATAACCTGAGATATCTTTATTAACACGATTTTAATGAATGGTCAAACATCAAACTTTCACCCTTGAGCTGCATTTGGCCAATCAACATGTTAGTGGTGCCATGTTTAAAACATATCATAGAGATGCCCCTGCTATTGATTATGCCCCAGTTTTGGATGAATATTGACAGTGCTATTGGAATGGGATAGACTCAGTGTGAAACCTCAAAGGATGTTTGTACACACCCAATTGGATTGTATAAGACTCTCATACATTTAGTCATATAACAGAGTTCAACACCTTTCCCAAGTTATCTATGTGTCCTCTACGGGGGAAGGTGTAATGCATTACCATTCATAAACTAAAAGGTACCATCTCCATATATGGAGTTAAGCGCTACTGTTGCCCCTTCTGATGCCAGTGACATGTTCGTCTTTTGGTTTGGCTCTCCTCACACAAGAAAAGTGGTTCAGCCGTTGATACATGTTTTGGCCCAGATTTGGGATAATCTGGAAAACATTGGATTACAAATATGGGATTGTATGGTTCAATGTCCAGTCTTGTTTGCAAAAGGTCTAGCCATTGTGACAAATGACCGACAGACGGTAGCTTCTGCTTAATCGATGATAGTGAATGGCCTAACTGCTAATCAACATTGGAAATTTCACCAACTGACACACTGCCTGAATCAAAACTGGACATGACATAACAAACTCTCTCCAGTTCCTTAATCCAAGCATATGTGGAGACCGGGGGTCCACACAGGGGTGTAGTTTTGGGACTGTACAACATAATAGGGGCATATTCACAAGAACGTGTTATAACTACAGCAAGAGTAGCTTAACGCAACTCTCAACATCGCAGTCAACGTGGAATTCACAACAAGGCGGTACCATGTGATAGTCCTCCGAAAACGTGGCCAATGTCCATGATATAACCACCCCAACGGAGATAAACACACAAACCACAACACCAGAAAACATGCAATGAGCCCATCCACGATGAGGAAAGCAGGGCTAAGCACTGCCAGGATCGCGAAACACACGGCAGGCGGGAATAAGCACTACAAAAGCCTGAAAAAGTAAGACAGACCAAACTGAAAACAACAGCCAACCACAATGGAGGCATCTCGAGCCAGCAGACAACCCCACCAAACCCATTGGCAACAAACCATTGTACATGGCAGGCCAACTTGGACAATATGAATGCAGCCTGAGAGCGGAGGAGTACAATGGCACAAAACCAGAACTCCAGCAATGATGCGAAAGGCACAGACAAGCATAAACACGCCAACAACAAGAAGGCAGCAATGCACACTGGAGGTGGGAGTCCAGCACCACACCAGGAGCTGGATGACATGGAGGAAATGGGGTCCACCACATAAGTCTGGAGATGGTGGCAGGACTCGGGGACTGCAAACTGCACCAAACAACAGACACAACAGCAACAGGGAGAGGAACCAGCAGGGACTGGGGGACGGGGGGAGATGGGCACAATGGCACACATGCACAACTAAGCACAGCACAACAGCAGACAAACCATGCCCACGAGCAACAACACCAACCAGGTGCACAAGTTACACAACCTGGCAATGTCACACCACTGAACAGGCACAGAAGTGAACTCAACACCGCCTGAAAGGGACAAGGGTGAGCCAAATCAGAGCTGAAGGGACATCACACACACAATGCAGCACACACACATGGGAAGCAGAGCACCCCAACACCCAACACAATGTGGTACAAACACCAACTTGTGCACAACCAAACACAGGACACAAGTGCACCCACCTGTGGCCGGTAAATGGCCTTACGCATCTGGCAAAGCACGAAACAGAGACATGATAATGCACATGTACAAACATACAGTCCTGATAGGGTAGCAATGCATGGATGACAGGGAGCCAGAGAGGCTGTGACACACATTGGCATACAAATCAAGAGACAACACAGTTGGAGACAAGTAAAAGTGTGGAAACTGTATCAACAAGTGCGAGTCAGTACGGCCAAGATAAGTGCCAAGATATGCAGACCAATGCAGCAGCATGTCTGAATGAGGAACGTAGGAAAGCGCCAATGTCCATCTCGGGGTAGTCTCTCACCGACACGTCAGTGCCAACTCGCTTTGGTTGTACACGCATGGAAATGAGTCCTGGCCAATGCAGCCATGTCTACTGTGGTCTCTGGACTTGTGACCATATCCACAACATGCAACCATGTATTGTGACAAGTGCAATGCCTCACATCCAGTTGTGGCTGCAGGTACCTTGTCACTCGTCCATGAACACGAGTGCAGCTGCGTAGGCCAATATCTCCAATGAGCGATCGTTGTCCACCACATTTGACATTTCGTCGACATAATCCGTCAGCTGACCAGGACAGATGTGCTGACTCCAACCAGTGGACCCAGATTTCCCCAGACAAAGTCTATTGGGCAGTTAGAGAATCCTGTGCCCATGAGCTAGCTCAGTGTCCAGCGATTGGTTCCTCCCCAGGTGAGGTTATCGGTGCCTATGAATCTCTGGCCCACTTAAGTATCCCTCCAGGCAGGACAGCCAGTCCAAAGCCCAGATGGTTTGACGTGTCCTGTTCTCGGGCTGCAAAAAACCTAAGGAAAGCTCTGGCTTCTAAACCTAGAAACCAAACCCAGGTGTGTACTTTCCGGAAAGAATATAAATTATCCTTGGCTAGACGGAAGGGTGTTCTCAAAGAGGAGGCTTGGAGGGAGTTGATTCGAGTACTCTCAGTAATAGCTCCAGGTACTGGAGTATCGTTAACAGCCCTCTTTTTGATCAGAAAATGGGGGGTGGCCTAGATGCACACATAACAGAAGAGGAATGGGTGTTGCATTTTAAATCAATGTTCGCGAATCCAATGGACCACCCCTGTCCCTGTAAAGAAATTCGGGATTCAAATGCCCCGGTAATCATTCTTGATCAAGGTGAGGTGGAGATGGGCAGGGTTCTCTACCAACAAAGCACCAGGCCCAGATGGCATCCCCCCGGATTTGTACAAGTCTGACCCTTCCTTCTGGGCTCCGGTACTTGTGGCTGTGTTTAACGCAGCCACAAAGAACAGTTGTCCCCAATCCTGGGCCACTTCTACTATACTTCCTGTCTTCAAAAAGGGTGATAGGAATAGCACTCACTGCTATAGGCCTATCTCCGTTCTTGACTCCGTGGTCAAGGTTATAGGTCGTGTTCTCCTGGAGAGACTAACTACTTGGGCAGAGGAGCATACAATTCTGCCGGTTATCCAGTTTGGATTCCGACCGGGGAGGTCAACGGTTGCCCAGTGCCTCAACCTTTCTATGTTATTGAGTAAATACACAGTTGCCTGCCCCGGCACTGTTTACCTTGCCTTCATGGACTTGTCCTTAGCTTTTGATTGTGTCAACAGGGTCAAACTGTGACAGTCCATGAGGGCAAAGGGGGTGGACAACAGTGTTGTTAACTTCTTGGAGGACCTGCATAGGTCCACAATGGCCAATGTTATGTTCTCTAAGGATTTTAGGGTTACCAGGGACCTAGAGATTAAGAGGGGAGTTCGTCAAGGCTGTATTTTGGCCCCTTTTTTATTAAAGTTTTATATCAATGATTTGGACAGTGTACTTAGAGCCACAGGAGTAGACTTTCCATATGTAGGGAGGTGCAGCATCCCAGTTTTACTTTATGCTGACGAAGCCGTTCTTTTATCCAGGACCGCATTAGGATTGCAATCTCTACTAAATACATTCTCCAAATTTATGATGGATCGTAATCTGGCAGTAAATAACACTAAATGTTATATAATGCAAGTGAGGCAGCGACCTACAAAGAGTTATCAATTTAGCATTGGCCCTGCAAAGATCCCTCGTACAAATGTATTTTCTTATCTTGGGGTACTTTTGGATGACTAGCTAAATTGGGGGCCACTTATTGCGAAGAAAAAGGGGGACCTGTCTCGGGTAAACGCAGCAATTTTTAACTTTGCTTCCAAAGTAGGGAGGATACCTATTGGTGCCATGTTAAAAGTTTATTATTCCAAAAGCGTGGCTGTAGCTAGCTATGGAAATGAAATTTGGGGACATATCGCTGTGAATCCCCTTCAGGTGATTGAGAATAAATTCCTGAAGCGGTTGTTGTGTGTTCCGTGCGGTTTATCAAATTTAGCTGCCAATGAGGAGCTGGGAGTCCCCTTTTTAAGCAACACTCTGTCTCTACGCCCTCTTGTGATTTGGAAGAAGTGCTGGATGAACGAGGAGTTAACTTTAAACCATTTGATTTTACTGGAGTGCATATCTCTTGATAAGGCAATGCGAATTCCCTGGTTGAGATACATTAGAAGTAGTTTGGAAGGGTTAGGGCGAGCTGATTTAGTTTTTTAAACCTTAAACTATTGTTAAAAATGATGTGGAATCAATTAGTTTAGCTTTTTTAACCCTCAAGAAAATGGAAAGGGATGAACAGAAGGTGCAGAAACCAAGTGTTAGAAAGTTTTTAATGCTTAAAACAACCCCGCTAACGGAGCCCTACTTGTTAGGGTCCTTATCTATACATAAGAGGTTTTTATTAATAAGGTTTCGGATGAATCTTTTACACCTCCTGTTAGCAAGGCCTAAGGGATGCAGTAGAGGACAAGTATTTGCATCCTGTGGCTGCGATGGCCAGTCTCCACAGGATTTGCTGCATTTTATGTGCATATGTCGGTTCTATGAAACCCCCCGAAGGCATTTTCTGGTTCCCATTTTAAAGAAGTTGAATTTCTCTCAGGTTCTCCCTGCCCTTTTCTATTTGCAGTTGTTGAAAGAGGATTGTTTATTTTTTATCGTGGGATACTTGAAATCTATTGTAAAGACCAGGGCCTGTTTGGATGCCTAGTTAGTGCCCGGATAACTAGGTTCTTGAAAAAATTGTTCTAGCTCACATTACAAGGTCAAATATGTAGAGGGAGAAATGTCCCACTCGGCACGTGGCACTTTATAACTGCACTTTATAACTGCACGTTATGTTTTAAATTTATTGTATGTGATCTTTTTTCTTAACCTGTGCTTTTTACATACTTGGTTATATACATTAAATTGAGGGGGTTCCGCTACTGTAATGTTATTTTGTATGTATCTTTTTAATGTTAGTAGGTTTTATATATCTGTATATTTTAACTTGTATGGCTTTCTTTTATGAACCAGAAAAAAGTTTATTTGATTTGATTTGATTTGATTTGATTTGACTCCAACCAGTGGACCCAATGTGTACCAAAGCCCAATCGGGTAGTGGCGCAATGTGCTCACTGCACATGACGATTCGTGCAATTTCCCAGGTCCAGTTTCCAGCCTGCATGCCGAACACCCATGCATGCCATAAGCAGTCATCCTGGTGACACTCCTGGTCGTGGTCCAACAGGGGGCGCACACACACGTCAAAATCCAGGTCAGCTACCATTACGTTGGAGAGGCAGACATCCATGGACCACTCGAATATGCACGAGCGACAATGCAACACAGGCTGCACGCAGGTGACGTGCGCAAAGCAGAAGCCCACCCGGTAACTGATCCGCAGCACTGCCAATGGCAGTGCACCCAGTACATGCAGCAGACATGCACGGTACAGCTCCACGTGACTGGAGTAGACCATATGTCCGGGATGGTCTGACATTGCGTCAGTGGCTCTGCTTGAAGCGGCACTGGCTTGCACTGAGACAGTCCAGAGGATGAAATGGCACAGCTCAGTGCAATGAGCAATGTCTGTGTGCAACGAGTGCAGGCCTTGGGTGGGATGGGAGTACGTGCGAAGGCCATATCAGTCACGCCAACTACAACCAAGGACCACTGCGTGTGGGATGTGTACACGTTGGTCTCAAGACAGGCAGTGCGTAGTGTGGGATTCGCAAGCAAATGCCATCGTACCTGTCAGGGGGTGCTGGGCACATGCAAGTTCCTGCTCCGAGCTGCAGATGTGCTACTGCACAGACAAAGGACCTTTCATCCCTACGTTACCTTCGCTAGCTGCATGCATACAGGAAACGTACAGAGGCCGGTCGTGGGTGTGTTGGGACGTCTGTGACCCTGGGAATCATGGATGATATGGCCAGCATGATGCACATGAGCGGACTCACTGTGTGTCATGTTGCAACACAGCTGCTCCGCCCTGCCACGGGCACCCACACTTGTGTGCGCTGCACAGTTGCCTCACAGGCACTCCTACGGGACCCCATTCTAATGCCAGTCCGCGCATGTTCAGCGCCATGCCAATAACACCGCAACGCTGGTCTTCGAAGGTGTGCGCCCACTTGGGTATAGGTCAATTTTCCGGACAGGGCGGACACAGGTGTCCAGCCCATGGCTGGCTGGGATCAAGCTGCGAATGAGGCCAGGCAACTGACTCATGCATCCCCCCTGCTGAACCAGCATATGCAGCCTGTGCATGCCAGGGGGCAGGTGCAGGGCTACATGTCCAGGGTCACTGCCAACGCTGTGGTGACATGGCAACGTCCGCACAAGACAGCACACTGTAATGTTGCAGGGCCCGTGCACATCAAGTTGACACAATGAACACATGGACACACTTGCTCAGATGGTGTGAATGGCTATGGGCACATGTGCAAAGCCATATTTATTAGCAGGCACACTTACCAAGTGACACTTGTGTTGGATGTGTGTGGGGTGTGTGCACACCAGCCAGCAAGGGCTGCCTGGTGCAGTCAGAAATCGACAACAGTGTCCATCGTAACGGACACAACCATACAACCATAAAGGCCCCATGATTTGTGCTGCACAGAGTTAGTGGCCCGGATGCATAGCGTCCTGCACGGGCCTGCCTCCACGGGCCGCTGACTTGCGGTGCACTGGGGCAGGGTCACGGGTGCAGAGCAGGTCCACGGGATGACAAGGGGCCTTGTCGCGGAGTGTCTCGATGGACAGTGGAAGGTGTACCCCCAGGCTAGGATGCAGAGGGCAGGCTCACGCTGATACAGTCACTATTGTGGAGATGAATGGAACAGACACATGTCGGACACCAAGTCCGGTCCAGCCAGAAGAAGATGCAGAAAACCACCAGGCCATGGGCTCTGACGCCACCAGGGTCCAAACAGATGATGCCCATGACTCATTGCGCACAGAGTTATTGGCACCAGTGTAGTTAGGGGATGCCGCTGGCGATGAGGCGTGTCCAATGGTGTGGATTCCTCCACATCTTACCCAAAACACAGTTCCACATGTGTGACCTAATGGACCGCAGTGTAGGCCTGAGGTAGCGCTCCTCACGGGCCATTCACCGAGTGTCCCCGGCATAGGTTGGATGGCCCCACCGGCCTGCGTAGTTCAGGTTCAGTGGCAACACGTGACGTGGTCTTGCAATGAACAGGGTTGATGGCACCAGGTCAGTTGTTGATAGTGTTTGGTCACCTCTGTGACTGTGACCCGGGTTTCATCCAGACTGAGCCACATCTTCCTCTTACTCCTCTCCAGGTGACCACTGGTGTGGACTCTGCCATTCGTGATTGGCGACTAGGTGCTGGATGTGGGACCTACTGGTCCGCAAGGTAGTCCTGATCCCGCATCCACGTGTGGACGGCTGGCGTTGAACAGGGTTAGTTGGCACCACGTGTGGCCGGCTGGCGTTGAACAGGGTTAGTGGCACCACATGTGGCCGGCTGGCATTGAACAGAGTTAGTGGCACCACATGTGGCCGGCTGGCATTGAACAGGGTTAGTGGCACCACGTGTCGCAAGATGCCCATATGGAACTATGCCTCGCTGATCGGGGGGTCTGGTGCTGTGGCCACTGCCCAGACTTTTGGGTCACTGCCATTCAGGACTCAGGACACAGTTTCACATATGGGACCTACTGGGCCAAAAAGGACACCGGTGTAGTATGTGATTGTGGAAGGAGTAATGTGGGTCAGTGTCTGGGGGCCAGCGATGGTCTGTGGAGGCTGCAGAAGTCACGGAACTGGTGCTTGGAGCTTGCACTGGCACGTGGTGGACCCTCCTTGACACACGCCGGTGTCTGCAGGTGATCAGTGTGGCCTGGCTGCGCAGGGGCGGGCCTGGGGGTTTCAGGGTCCAGCGGGCCGGGGTACGGCAGGTGCACAGGATTGCAAGCAACTCCGCTTACGAGGACGGCGTCAGCCTCGTGCTGTGGTGAGAGCTGCCACCCTGGCAGAGACATTGGGCTTTCCAGAAGTGGACTACGCCCAGGGCTACGTGCTTTTTATTCACACCCCTACGCTGGCCTGGCGTACAGGCAATTCCTCTCCGCTCACGCATACGGGGGACGTAACCGGCAACATTTGGCAAAATTCCGCATTGGCTGTTGGGACATGGTTGCGTCCACTATCCACCACACTCCATACACCAGTGGTGTGTGTCGCCATGGATATGGGTGTGTTCTGCATACTGCGGTCTGTTCAGCACATCTCCGCCACTCTTGGCATCGTGTGCTTTCCCAGTCATGGGTCTCCTGCCTCCTTCACACATGCCTGGTTGCAACCTCTCCCCTCATTCGGCTTGTGTGTGACTGAGGTGCCATGCCGTTGATGGCTCTTGTGCAGGGCTTGCCCAGGTTACCATTGTGAGTTGTTCTGTCATGTCTGGTGCATCGGCAAGTTGTTTTGCATGTTTGTTTAGATTTTGTGATGTGTGCATTGCCAGAGTTGGGAGTTGCATGGTTGTGGAGTTGAGGTGAATGGGGTGTTCATTTTGAACTTACCAGGCTGTGCATTTCCCCTGGTGCCATCCTGGGGACGCTGGTTGCTGATGGACTGTCGGAGGTTGGAGGAATCGTGCACAGTGGCTGGGTATTTGGAGGTGAGATTGGTGGAGGTTAAATGGTGTTTGGTTGTTGTCTGCACATTGCTGTGAGACGTGTGCTTTCTGTTGCTGTGATTGTGTGCTGTGTCGGCAGGGGCACAGGTATGACATGTGTGCTGTGAATTGCCCCTGACACGTGCGTGCATCCAGTTATGGCATATGGTCCTTGCTTGGTGTCCAGCAGATCCTGCGCATTGTGTTGGACGTATAGGGACTGGGGTGACAGGCTGATGGTGTTGTCCAGGTCAAATGTGAGGGACTTGGATGTGGCTGGCTGTGAGACTCCTCCAACTGTGGCCGGTGTTGGTTGGGGTGTACCAGGGGCCAACAGGTGCAGCACAGCCAGCAGCTTTGTGTTGGGTGGGATGTTGGTTGTCCTCTGTGTTTGGGCCGTCAGCCTGTTGGGCGTTGTTGGTCAGGATGCGTGGGATGGTTGACCTTTTGGGCCTGTAGTGGGCTATGACATTGTCAGTGTGTTGGGTCTGTGAGGCTGGTGCGTTTCCTGGGGGTCCGCTGTCTCTGTCTGCGCTGGCTCTGTGGTGGTCGGGGGGGGGATGTTCCGGGTGGGGTTTGGGGTCCTGAGGTGGTGGCGGTGGGTATTGTGGCCCTCTTGGGTGTCCGAGCCACATGACCAGTTGTTCCATGGCATCTGTTGCCCTTCCGATGTGGCTGTGGTCTGTGCTCCCTTTTGTGGTGCAGGCTGTGGTCCGACTTAGCACCAGGTCAGAGCAGGTGTTATTTTCCTGCTGCTAACACGCCTTATCACCGGTTTTGGGTTCTTATCGCAGTTCTGTCTGGTCGTTGTGAATGTTGTGGAGTTGTGTTGTCGCGGTTTTTGTCACGGGAACGCCTACTATGCATCTCATTAGCGATAGTTGCGGGGGTCATCTGTGGTGATGTTTTTTGCGGCTGTTATCGCGGGTAAACTGGTGCTGTGGGCTGTTAACACCAGCTTGTGAATGGGGCGATACATTTATCGCAACTTTGGCTGCAATAAAGTGCTGTTAACTCGGTGATAGTTCCTTGTGAATATGCCCCTATAGTCTTTTGCCTCCTACACTAGCTCTGTAGCACAGAAGGCTTGGAATGCAATGTTCACCTTTGCCTGCACACGATTGGAACAATCCTCTCTAATGGTGATGAATGACCAGGGACTGTGGTACACTAGACTTAAATTTACTTAACATAAAATCTTACACAACTCGCATTGGACTCCAGTTAAGTTACATAGAGCAAATCTCGGGCAGGATATGTGATAGCTATGTAGATGTATAGAAGGGAACTTGCTACATACTCTGCGGTCCTTCCCCTTATTTTGCATTTTTTCGCCAAAGGTCTGATGCATCTTGTGCTCAAACACCCTAATAACCTTATGACCCTCAATGAAATTAGTATTATTACATGACACCTTAGACATCTCAGGGGCATCCTCCCACTGATCTTGTAAGATCTCGACTTTCCTGGTAGGCATGGACCATTTCTTTACCACACAAGCTGAGCTCTCCCATTTAAATACCCTGAATAGGTAGGTACAAAAAACCCTCAATGACCAGTTTTTGCTTCCTCTTCTCAGAGCATGACGTGCATATTATTAACTACTCATTTCACAATTAGAGTGATTTTTAGAGACTGTACTTTATATGGCAAATTATTACTTCATTCTATCTCACATGCCATGGCTTGTAGACACCTGCAAAAACGGATTTGTATTGTTTTGCAGAAACCCAATAAATAGTATTTAAATAAAATAAGAATGCGCGGATGGAGAAGGACGTTACTTGGATGGAGTACAATTAAAGACATTTGGAAACATTGATAATGTAGTTAATGTTTTATGATGATCTATTTCATATGCGAGATACCAGTGTGCAAGAACTTGAGGAATTCATTTGAAGAACAGCTTCCGAACAGTTAAAATGTCAATTTTATTAAGGACGTCAATGAGTTAATTACTTCGACATGGAAATAAACATAGAAAATAGAGAGATTCAGCAAACACTACGTGGAAAGAAACTAGTAATAAATATTATCCTACATATTGCACGTCACCATCTAAAGTTTTTAAAATAGAGTATACCACATGGTGAGTGTGAAAACTGGCTTGGGGGCAAATGGATTCTTTAAATTCAGCTGTCCAATACCTCCATAGTTTTGGGTCGAAACAGGAGAACAGGTACTTCCTTTTAGCACTTGACTTTTAGGGTATCACTACCCTAAAAGACCCGTTCCAAAGTGATCAGGGAGGTCCAACCAGGCCTAACGTTCACATTATGGTGCACACTGGCTCAGCCTCACCAGACTTAACTACAGTCCCTTTGTCTTCCTCTCTTTGATCTTATTCACCTGTGTGCACAGGTTTCTCTTTGAGGCAGCTTTGCAGGAGCTCCGAGCAGAAATGGTGGGAAGAAAAGAGGCTTGCTGGTGTCATGATGTACTCTAGGCTAGCCCAACAACACCCCAAGCCTTGGTGAAGTATTCCAAGGATCCCCTTGGTCTTTCAGTGGTCCGAATAGGACAGAAAAGGACACCCGCCAAGTGAAGCACTAATGTTTGGCAGGATATGAGTCCTAGGTACACAAGTCTGGGATCGATTGGGAGGACTATAGTTGGTGTCCAGTGACTGTGTCCTAGAATTGCCAGGCTGTATCTTACAGGGTGAAGGAGCAAAACACTATGGGTTTCGCCCATTAAGTATCACTGGGGAGGGGGGTATGCAATGTTAGAAATGAGGGTCTCTAAACTGGTGGGTACTTTTTCCCAAGTAGGGACCCCTAGCTTCTAGTCAGGGTAAGGAGGATACACGCTTTAGATAACCCCTACTCACCCCCTGGGTAGATTGGCACAAGCGGACAGGCTTATCCCAAAGGTCATGTGTAAAGTATTTGTACTCAAAACACAATAACGCAGTAAAAACACCACAAATGGACACTACATCAGTTTAGTAAAATAAAGTATTTTTATCTAAACCAAACGACCAAAACAACAAAACTCCAACATACATGTATCAAAATAGTACTTACTTAAAAACATTTACTTGCTGAAATAGCACTTGTAGAAACAAATAGCTCCACCTGAGGCTATTGCGATGTGACAGGCATAAATCCAAAGTACGGCGCTGACTGTGAGGTGCGCAGCATCGGGTATGGAGTCCCATGGACATCCAAACAACAGTACCTTGGAAAACGAACTCTATGGACGATGCACGGCATCGTAGAGGTGAGGTGTTGGTGCCGAGGTTGAGGCCGATACCCTGGTTGCAATGAAGGAGGCGAGGTGTCAAATCCGCGAGCAGGTGATGTGTCAATTCTAGGACAGGGGAAAATGGCGGCATTGGTGGTGAGGCATCGTTTCCGTTGAGGCGATGCCAAGTCGAAGAGTTTGTGAAGTCACCCTCATCGGTTACTGGCTCCGCGATAATGGGATGTAGGAGTTGAGGGTAACAGCGTTGGTGCGAGCACTGTCATCGGGAAGGCCAATAACTGCAGGCGTTGGTGCATTGTGTACTTCACGAGTGGTGCCCCTGGCTTTGGTGCAGGTCGAAGAATCACTGGCAGCATCACTGACTTCATCAGAGTTGTTTTTCTTGCTTTCTTTAAGTTTCTTCCATCTGCCATTAGCAGGAACAACCTCTAGAGGCCCAGACCAGGCACCTCCTGGCAGGTCAGGACTCCCAGCAGTGGACTTCAGGGGAGCTGGTAGGTGAATTCTTTGTGTCTCAGAGACTTCCGAACAGAAGGCCAGCACACACAAGCCCTTGGAGATTCTTCTTCAAGCAGGCTCTCAGCAAAGTTCCGGCCTTTGTCCTCTCCTTTGGTAGAAGCAGAAACTGCAGGCCAGCCCAGCAAAGTACACAGCAAAGTGGCAGTACTCCTCCTTACAGCTCTCCAGCTCTCCTTCTTGTTGAAAGGTTCCTCTTGAATCCAGAAGTGATCTAATTCTCTGGGGTTTAAGGTCCAATACTTATACCCCATTTTCCCATTGATCTCTTTGTGGCAAGGGTCTCTGAGCCCAGTCCCAACTAGTTTTGTCCTCTTTAGTGCAGCATCACTACAGGAGGTCGAGACAGCATTGTGTGGAGGAGACACTGCCTATTCAGGTGTAAGTGAAAACCCTCCCACCACTCTAAATACAGCCATGGTCTATTCAGCTCAGCTCTGAGTCGCCCAGGAAAGGCAGGATACACCTCAACCACCCCCCCAGTGGCCATCTACAATGAATGCACATCCCCAGCCCCTATCACTCCAAAACCGGACAGTCATTACACAAACCAGCAGAGGCACACAGAATGGCTAAATAAGAAAATGTCTGCTTTCTAAAAGTGGCATTTTCAAGCACACAATTTAAAAACCATCTCCCTAAAGATATGGGTTATTAAATTCTGAGTTCAGAAAGCCTAAACTCCATTTCTCTATCTTGTCCCAATGGAAATTTATACTTGTAAGATGTTACAAAGTAAAGCCCATATTAGCCTATTGGACAGATAGCCTTTCAATAGTGAAAAACAAAAAACACAGTATTTCACTATCAGGGCATGTCACACACACCAGTAGATATACTACCTTTCACACACACTGCACCCTGCTCAAGGGGGTACCTTGGGCCTACCTGAGGGGTGTCTTACATGTAAAAAAAGGGAAGGTTAAGTCCTGCAAGTGGGTGCACTTGCCAGGTCAACATGGCAGTTGAAAACTGCATGCACAGACACTGCAATGATAGGACTGAGTTACATTTTGAAGGCTACTTGTGTAAGTGGCATAAATAGTGCTGCCCTGGGCACACTCAGTACACTTTACTAGGGACGTATCAGTAAATCAAATATGCCAATCATGGATAACCAATTACCATAATAATTTACACAGGGAGCACTTGTACTCTGACACTGATCAGCAGTGGCAACGTGCTTAAAGCATATAAGCCAGCAAAAATGAAATCCAGTACAGCATCAAAAATACAGGAGGTAGAGGCAAAATGTCAGGGGAAACCATGCCATGGATGCCCACTCTAACACACAATTGGTAATTAGTGGGATATTGTCATAAAAAAAGTTTACCAATTACATGGCCCAATAGGGACTATGACCTTAAAAGGTCAGTATCTCTCCAAGCAATATATATAAAAGTGCTGAACACATATGTTAAGGATCATAGCAATGAAAAGAAAAGTAATACTATCTTCTAAACCACTGAAAGAGGTTAGGATTTCCTCAGCAGAGTAAATTACAAGGCACTGATATCACACAAAAGTAAATCTTGGTCAGCTTTTTCCTGCGAACAAGTGGTCAATATCTCTCTTAGTAAAGCAAAAAGTAATGACTGGAATGCTTGAATTAATCTTAGCCACTGGTAATTATCGAGTCACAGACTGGAAGGGGAAAGAAAGATTGCTGGAACAAAGTGGCTTATCTTCTTCACCTCTCCGCATATTCACAGGTAATTAGTGGAGACATTTTCTGTTGAGCGTCACCTTGCTACCAATTGGTACACCTAGGGGCCTGTAGGTGCAAGGGAAAAGCGGGCGCATTACAGCTACATTTAAGCACTGCTCCTTTCCCTGGGTACCTAGCAGTGTTGATGGTGATGGCAGTCCTGCAAAGCTCCTGAGAAGCAAGGGCAATCTCCAGCACCCCTTCATACAAAGAAAGAACGTGCCCCTCCTCCCAAGGCAGACTAGCAGCACTGTTATTGAAACACTGAGTCTGCACTTGTGCAGAGAACTAACGGTCTCCTCTCCTGAGACAGTGAAGATTCCACAGCAGAGTCAGAAGTCCTCAGTCACAGACCACACGATTGGACTTCTTTCTCAAGGCATATGGACCCACAGCTTCTTTCAGGGTGTTAAATTGAGTGTTTGTAAAGTGCACTGCCACTCCCAAAGGAGCATCCTGGTGCTGTGCGGAAAGAAGAAACAGCTCTCACTTGGGAGGCCAGACTCAAAAAAGATACTGGATCAAAGAATAAGAGAGTAACAAAGAGCATCGGGGCAGCAAGAAGCAAGGCCTTTTTGAAAGTTGGATCAGATTCAGTGAATTTAAAGGACTAGGAAGTTGATTCCAACTCTTTGTACCCAGAGCTGAGAACGATTTACTGCCTTGAGTTCTAAGCCTGAAGGAGAAAGGTTTGAGAATGTTTGCATGGGAACATCTCAAGGTCCTTTTAGTTGTGTAGAGGGTAAATCTGAACGTTAGATATGTCGGCCACATGGATCTGTTGGTTCTGAAGGACAATAGAAGAATTTTAAAGAGGACCCTCTTGTGCACTGGAATCCAGTGTTAAACCTTCAGCGCAGCTAAGGCAGATCATTATCTGGGATGTTTAAGTACCAGCTTGGTCACCGCATGCTGCACCACCTGGAGTTTCTGAGCAGTCTGTTCTGAGGATCCAACATACAGACTGTTACAGTAATCACAAGCAACTGTCTTTCTAGCCACCAGCTGGAGATAGTTTGAAAGTTTTCTCCATTACTTTATTAAATTCAAACCATGCCTGCTACTGCAAGGGCTTTTCGGTGGAAGGACAGGGAAGTATCACATTTTTCTCCTGATTCCTAACAACCTCAACAGTAGCAGGTGGCGGGGGGGAACAAATTCGGCCACCATTTGCAAAAGAATTTGACTTGCCAAGCAGCATAATCTCAGTTTTATCAGTATTAAATCTTAAATGATTGGATTGCATCCACCTGATAATTGCGTTAGGACAGTTTAAAAAATCCAGCTCTGGACCAATGGATGCTTTATCCAATGATAAGATCAGCTGTGTATCATCCGCATATGAGTTGGTTTCTATTCCAAAGAAAGTAATGAGAGAAACAAAGGGGTCATATAAATGTTAAACAATACAGTGCTCAGAGATGAGCCCTGTGGAACCCCTGGCATCACTGTTGTTTCTGCGAATGAGAAGATCTCAATGAGACCGTTTGTCTGCGATCTGTTAGGAACAATTTAATCAAAGACAAGTTGATAAATTTCACAATCCATGATACGATGGAGAAGAATGTCATGGAAGATGATATCAAATGCAGTGGATAAGTCTAGGAAAATCAACACTGCATTCTTCCCCGCATTAAAAGTCAATTTTAAGGTATCAGCTACTTCTAACCTAGCAGATCCGGTGGAGTGTCCTAGGTGAGAATCCGACTGCCGATGATGAAGTAAATTCGCATTTTCTAAGAAAGCGTTTAGTTAGCCATTAACACATTTTTCAATAATTTTGCTCATCACAGAGAGTAGTGAGATGAGCACAGATTGGACAGTAAAAGTATTTTTTTTGGAGAGGCTTAACCACTGCCAGTTTCCAATCAGTCAGGGCCTCAGTGGTAGCTAGCAAGGTATTCAAAATCTCATTAATCCCAGGGTTGAAAATGTAAACAACTTTATGAAGAACGAAAAGGAGGAAGGGGTCATTAGGAGATGCCAATTTACAGGACAGAATGGCCTGACGTGACTGGCCTAAGGTGATTTCCTGAAAAGCTGTCAAAGTTGCAATCTCGGTAGCGTGGTTTAGCGCCGACGAAGATGGCCGCGCACTAAAACAGCCCATTCCGCAAATCCCTAATATGTGCACAGAAAATCCAGCTCTTCTCTGCCAGTCACTGCACTGAAAGGTGTGAATATGGGAGAGGGGGCTGACTGCTGCTTCTTTCCCTCAACCCCGTACCTGGCTTGAGAGGATCCTGTGGGCAGTGTGGCCGGGCGGGACCTTCAGCCAATGGGTAGCAGTTCTCCTGCAGGCAGAATCCATACAGTGGGCCACGATAGAACACTGTAACCCGATAGACGTCGGGCTCACCTGCACGATTTACCTGGCCCGGAGCACCAGAAGACGGAATGGGGATGACGCATGTGAGTGAGGCGGTCAGCCCACCAAAATCCTTGAAGAAGAGTGTGGGTGCAAGGCTGGGGGACAGCTGAGCAGTCGGTCACGGGAGTGGATCCCTGAGGTAGGGGACTGCCCTGGCATAGCCCGGAGCTGTGGAAGGCTTGCGTCCCTGGTGAAAGGTTGTGGGTCGAAAAGAGAGGCCGTGTGTCTGCCTGTGGCAAAAGGACAACTGGCCTCCGGGTCAGGGAGAGCGAAGTCCCCGAACGTGCGGAATAGGCGAGGGCCGCTTGCTGAGGAAGGACTGTGGCAGTGTGATCGAATGATCTTGTCTGCCACCGATGCACCTCTGGTAGACTGAAGGCTCACTGCCTGGAAATAGAGACTGTTAAGGCTTTCCATTGCTGTGCGCTGCGCTGTGGCATTTAGGCGCTGTGCTATATTTTAAAAATACCCCGTTTTTGTCTTCTTAGTTAAATTTATTTTAAACCCTTCCCCTGTTTTTAAAAATCACTGTCACTTACTTGCACCATAATTGTGCCCTTCACCGCGGCTTCAGCGGGTCCTTCCTAGCGCGTTTCGCACTTTCTGGGAATATCGGCGCCATCTTGGGGGTAGGTAGGGGACGCTGACAGGACGCCAGTCCAGGTAGCGCTCTAGCAGTCAGGCTGACTGGCTAGAGGCATTCACAATCGAAAAGTACTTAAGGGGTAGTGGAAGGTGGGTCTGCCTGTTAAGGCTTTCCATTGCTGTGCGCTGCGCTGTGGCATTTAGGCGCTGTGCTATATTTTAAAAATACCCCGTTTTTGTCTTCTTAGTTAAATTTATTTTAAACACTTCCCCTGTTTTTAAAAATCACTGTCACTTACTTGCACCATAATTGTGCCCTTCACCGCGGCTTCAGCGGGTCCTTCCTAGCACGTTTCGCGCTTTCTGGGAATATCGGCGCCATCTTGGGGGTAGGTAGGGGACGCTGACAGGACGCCAGTCCAGGTAGCGCTCTAGCAGTCAGGCTGACTCGCTAGAGTCCTATATAGGCTTAACATGCAGGTGCGCAGCGTGTGTGCCGCAGTAACGCCGAAGTCACGCCGGAGTCCAGCCCGTCTGCGCCCGTCCGCGCTAAGGACGGGCTGGATGGCTGGGAGACTGGACATACCGATGGTGAGTACATAGGGATCAGTTATTCTTGGCAGGACTTGATCACTCTTAAGCCTTCTAAGCTGCCTTGCCACTATAGGAACACCCCGGAGGCGCTTCAGACCTCCCCCGGCTGCCACTGTTTTCGGTCCTCTTCTATGGTGTCGGCTCCTGTTGCTGTCGCTACACCTGTAGGTCCGAGTTTTAAATCAGGAACTAGCCTGAGGAGTGATAAGGGGTTTCTCGTAAATGCGAGGTCATTAATTAAGAACAATCTTGCATTTAAGGATTTTGTACTGGCCAGAAAACCCGCCTGGGTCTTCATTACGGAAACTTGGGCCAAGGACTCCTCGGGACCTGATTTGGTTGAGGCGGTACCAGAAGGCTACACGCTGGTGAGGGAGGACAGAGTGGGATGTATGGGGGAGGGCTGGGTATCCTTCATAGAGACTGCCTTTCCTGCCATATTATCCCACTATGTGAACCTCAACACACCTTTCAGGCCCTTCAGTTCTCCATTAACGGATCATATGTAGTTCCGTTTACTGGCTTTCTCATTGATAGACCTCCGGGGACCAGAACAGATTTTGGTTATCACATGCTTAATATTTTAGAGCCACATTTTGGCTGTGAGCACTTTACTGTTCTGGGGGACCTGAATTTCCATTTGGAAAATTTGGAGTCAATTGAAACTCTATCCCTATTGGATATTTTCTCTGGCTGTGGGATAAAACAGCTAGTCAAGGGTCCCACCCATCAGGCGGGACATACGCTGGATGGGGTCTTTTCTAATGGCACTCGGCTGACCATTGAGACTCCCATCCCTCTCTCTTGGTCGGACCATTATGCGATCCCTATAGAATTAATGATCGCTACTGTTAGTAGCAAGGGGATCGAGCCAAGTAAAATGGAATTGAGACGTAACCTCAAAAACATAACCAATGACGTGCTCGCCCCCAGATTGCCCAGTTTGGCGATCTCCCCAGAGGAGGACGTAAGCTCTGCAGTAGGGAGGATGGATAGTGCCATCAAAACAGCTATTGACGAACTGGCTCCAGCCTCATTGTGCTACTCCACGAGGAAAAGTCCATCGGCCCCGTGGTTCTCGGAATCGTTAAGACTTCTTAGGCAGAGAGTACGGAGGCAGGAACGTCTCTGGAGGACTAGTTGGGATTTTGCGTGAGAGGGATAGTCATAAAATCCTCCTAAGGAACTATAAGACGGAGGTGATAAGAACTAAGCAAGAGTACTTTACTTCTCTTACCTCCTCACTCTCTTCGCTGAAAGAGCTGTTCAAGATCGTAGACACGCTTACATCATTGAAGGTGCCTGATCCCGTTGTCAGCTCACAGCAGCTCTGCAATGATGTAGCACAATTTTTTCAATCTAAAATTGTGGACATATATTCGGCACTAGAGCTTCAGAGATCTACCTCTACATGCTTACCTGTCTCATCGCTAACATCACCCGAGGAGGTGCTTTCAGGGTGTTTGTCCAGCTTTCCACCCCTCTCCCTTCAGGAACTTGAAGTCCTCCTGATCAAGACTAGGTCGGGGTCTCCTCTAGACCCTTGCCCCTTGAAACTCCTTAAACAATGTAAGGAGATTCTTCTGCCTCCGTTATTAGATATCATGAACAGGGCAATGAGGGATGGGACTTTCCCCTCACAATGGAAAAGAGCGGTGGTTAAACCTTTGTTAAAAAAGCCCACATTAGACCCGGGGGTTCTCAAAAACTTACGCCCCATTTCGCTGCTCCCAGCCCCTGCAAAGATGCTGGAAACCCATCTCAACCAGCATCTTGCAGCCTTTCTGGAAACTTCTGGCCTTCTGGATCACTCGCAGCATGGATTTCGGAGAGAGCATAGCACGGAGTCGGCCCTTACCATTGTGCTTGACAACATCCACACTAGAGTAGATAAGGGCCAGACCACTCTCATTATCCTGCTAGATCTCACGGCTGCGTTTGATACCCTGTCTCCCTCAGTGTTAACATCTAGGCTGAGGGAGATAGGGGTGGAGGGGCCCGCACTTAGTTTGCTGGCCTCTTTTCTCGGCCAGAGGGAACAGAGAGTTAAGCTGGGGGAGTTCCTATCTCCATCCCTTCCTGTGCATTGTGGGGTCCCTCAGGGGTCGGCATTAAGTCTGACCCTTTTCAACATCTATGTGACCCCACTTGCCAGGATTATTAGATCTTATGGGATGGAGGTAGTCTCCTATGCCGACGACACGCAGATATTGATGTCTCTCGCCCAACCTGTCATCTCCGCTGCCTCCAATTTTAGACACTGTATGGAGGCAGTTGCTCAATGGATGATTTGCAATTCATTGAAGCTTAATGGCGAAAAGACAGAAATTCTGGTGTTCGGAGGAAAGGAGGACATTTGGTCGGCGGAATGGTGGCCTACATCGTTGGGCGTGTGTCCGACACCCACTACCTTGGCCAGGAACTTAGGAGTCATGATTCACCCTACCCTGGGGATGGGTCAGCAAGTAAAGAGGACTATCTCCACATGTTGGGGCTTACTAAACATCTTGCGGAAGATCAAACATTATCTGTCCCTTCAAGCCAGAAAGCAAATTGTAATTGCATTAATAAGCTCAAGACTTGCCTACTGTAATGCCTTATATTTAGGCATTAACAAGGGTCTGTTAATGCGACTTCAAATGGTGCAGAATGCCGCCGCCAAGTTTGTACTGGATCTACCTAAGCGGGCTTCTGCTTCGGCTGCTACAAAGACACTGCACTGGCTTCCAATTGAGGCCAGGATTTCTTTTAAGTCCCTATGTTTGATCTATGGGGCTTTGGCTACTAACAGATCTGGAGGCCTAAGGGACCTGTTGGCCCCTTATACACCTTTCAGAACTCTGCACTCCGCCAATAAATCCTTGTTATCAGTCCCCCGTGTTCGTAGAGCCAAGTGGGGTGGCAGAGCTTTTTCAACTTTGGTTCCAAAGCTGTGGAATATTCTGCCGGCTGAGATCAAATCCCTTCCCTCAAAGCAAGCCTTTAGGAGGGCTCTCAAGACGTGGCTATTTGCTAAAGCCTACCCTTAGTTCTGGATTTGCCTTTTATGATTTTCTTTGGTTAGACGCCTTGATGCCTTCGGGCTTAGTTGCGCGTTTATAAATTTCATTTCATTCATTCATTCATTCGTGGATGAGTATGTGCCGGGGGTGTGGAGGGGCCGTTGCTGGAGGATCTGAGGTGGGTGATCAGAGCGCCTAAAGTGAGGACAAATCTTGCTTTTGGGGCAAAGGATGGGGTCATCGAGGTGAGGGTGGAACCCCTCCTCACCACCCCCATTCTAGCAAGGTACGCTAAGGAAAGTGGATTAAAGAAAACACTTTACAAAGTGCCTGGTGCACCTCGAGGGGGCCTGGAAATTTGCACTAGGATAAATTAAGCAGTTGATATCTTGGCGCTAACAGCACACCCAAGCGGGGGCAGGGACTTTCCTCACTATATGCTTGGCTCTCCAGCTATGCAGGGCGCTCACAGTGACTAAGCGGTGACATAGACAAAATATAAAGAACTCCGCCAACAAGTGGTCGTAGAAACTTTAAGAAAGGCACCGCAGCATATTACTCTTTTGTGAGTTCAAAGAGCTGAGACCCATCCGTAAAGTAGACTTTGGGGAGACCTAAAGGAGATGCTAACACACAATCTAATAAAAGGGATAAATATGCAGTACTGAAGCTGTTGTCAGAGCAACATGGTTCAATCAGTGGCTCTGGAGCCCTCACTCAGAGCCATTTTGGCGGCCATTAATAAGCTAAAAGACACCATTGAGCTGAAATTAGAAGCTTTTACTATAGACTTTAATTTGTATCAGAGCAGACTTACATATCTGACAAGGTCGATGCAGCTGGAACGAACATCTACCTGCTGCAGTCTACCTCCAAATGACTGAAAGAGCAGGTGCAACATCTCGCGTAACAAACTCTGATGGCGGCGAAGCTGGAGGATCAGGAGGGAAGGTCTTGCAGGAACAATATTAGAGTGGTAGGAGTTCCTGAGGGAGCAGAAGGGCCAAGTTTAGACATTTTTCTGGAAGACTTGTTGCTTAATCATCTGCACCCCAAACGTCTTTCCACCTTCTTTTCAGTTGAACAAGCATACAGGGCACCCATCCCAAAGCCGGGAACCATGCTGAGTAAATTTATAACTAGAATTCTAAACTACCGGGACTGTGACACTATCCTGCAGGCTGCTCACTCACAGGGTGATTCAAAATATGATAATGCCATGATCCAGTTCTTTCTGGACTTCACACTGCAGGTACAGCACCAGCGTAGAAGCTTTGAGGCAGTGTAGCAAGAGCTGTGAGCCAGAGATCTTACGTATATGATGTAATTTCCAGCCAAGTTCTGAGTGGTAGCAGAAGGTAAAATGTGGCATTTCACCACACTAGAGGAGGCTTGGGAGTTGTTCAAGGGTTGACGCTCAAAGGGCCACAGGCCTCCTCATGGGACACGTCAGGGTCACTCTCAAGACCAGCAGGCAACACCCCAGCAAATAATGGAATCCCTGGAGAAATGTAATCGACTGACTTAGTGATGGGACATGAGGAGGACGATTATGAGTGGCTACAAGTACTGAGCCAAGGACTGGTGCATCAGTGAGACTGCATTGGGATCCTCTCTGAGTCAGAACTGGTGTTGCATACATACACTCATGGGTGGGGGAGTCCCTGCACAGGAGTAGGGGGGACATGAGTGCGGAACTTGAACTACTGGGAGCAGAACTACGTTGAAAACTTTTGCAATAAAGGGTGGGGTGGTGGGTTGTGACAATGGAATCTTCTTGGAAGTGATAGCACACCCTAATTCATAATGTTATTCTTGGGGCGACAGGTGCTCTGCATGTTGGGGTTGTGGGATGTTTTTAACCCACTGAGCAGGGTAGCAGTAAGGGAAGCGTTATGAGAGTCATTTTTGTGTTTTTGTTACACTGTGTTTTCTATGTTGCAGTTGCAGTAATTTAAGCTCAGCAAATACTTGCACAACGAGATGGACACTGGAAAAGTACTGGACAGGGGGGAGATTGTCTACTAGTCCGCCTGAGAACATATAATTCTCGGGAACTCATTTTGGCCAATACCTCATCATGCTTACATAATAGTAAAGACCATCACATGGAATGTGAATGGTCAGGGACATAAAATCAAATGCACATTGGTTATGCAGTATTTTCATTAGACAGGGCCCCAATATAGTTCTCCTGCAGGACACACATTCAAAGGGCAACCATTATAAGATGTTGGACCGCTTTGGCTATAAACTATTAGTACATGTGGGCTTTACCACAAGCTCAAGAGGGGTGGGCATATTGTTCCACTCCACGGTGCTTTTTATTCCACATCATACTTGGACAGACCCCTTGCTGGAGGACTCACTCAAAATATTTGTTTGGTCTTTGTGCCTGCACGGCTCCACACCGAGGCTTTCCCTGCTCTGGATACTGCACTTCTGAAATTACCCAAGGAATATTATCAGTGGGTGGAGATTTTAATGAAATAATGGGCCTGGGGAAGGATAAAGACAACGTTTCGCGTATGGGCAGTGACTCTTCTCAGTTGAGAGCATTCGTTGAGGAACTCGGGTTGGCGGACTTGTGTTGTGAACACAACCCGGATGCACGGCCCGTCAGTTAGTTCCCTGTAGTCCATGGCAGTAGATCCAGGTTAGACTATATTTTTACTCATAAAACATTTGCAGGCCTGTTCCGAGGTACAACTCACAGGGCTAGGGGTATTTCTGAGCACTCCCCTTTGGATGTTATGTTATGGCCCCGTCATGGACAATGCATTGCCTCCCAGAATCAGTCCATGGTACCTGAAGGAAGTGTCGTTTTGGGACAAAATAAGAGTGGGGGTGGCACAATACTTTCAAGAAAATGAGGGATTGGTCTAATCGGTGAGAGTTTTGTGGGAAGCATTCAAGACAGTCCTTCCAGGACAAGTACAGGCTATGATCAGAGGTAAGAAAAAGGAGCAAAAGTAAGAATGGGCCAGCTAGAAAAAGAGATTTAAACACTTGAAGCCAGGGTGCTGGAGGCTAATGTAGATATTCAGGTGCCACAACATACACTTAGCCTCAAACAACACAAACTGAAAGATCTACCGGTGGACCAGGCTCATGACTACACCATGGCTGTGCAGTGACAGTTGTATGACATGGTTGACAAAGCCAGCAAACTCATTACCTGGCTGGACAAGAGAGACATGGAATGAAATTGGGTCCTGTTAATCATTGATGCCAAGGGTGTACTACATACCTCCGGGGAAGAGACAGGTGAAGCCTTTGCGTCACGTTATGAAACCATTTACACTACTAAGACTAATAGGTCGAGCACGGATTGCGTGGAACTTTTAAGAGACATTCCTCTTTGAACCCTATCTATGGGCAATCAGTTAACATTTGAGCAGGATTTGACCATTGAGGAGATAGAATAGGCTATCCGAGACTTACAATCATGCAAAGCAGCGAGGCCCCACGGGCTACCTGTAGAATTATACAAATAGATGGCATCACAGATAGCAGAACATATGTTGAAAATGGTCAACAAAGCCCAAGAGGGGCACAGGTTGCCTGAGGATCAAAGAACAGCAACAATAGCTGTCCTCCTTAAGAAGGATAAACCGCTGGAAATCTGCAGTTTGTATAGACTCATTTTGTTGCTGAACCTCAAGGCGAAGGTTCTGGCCAAGGCTTTTGCGAATAGATTGAGGCCAGTTATTACATCAGTAGTTCACCCTGACCAGTCGGGCTTTATACAACTCAGAGGAATCCATCTAAATTTGAGACTCTTGTATGAAGTGCTTCACTCGACCAGGACTTTCAGTTTGGAACCCTTGGTAGAATGGGTGAGGAGAGATCCCCAATATATGGTATCGGCTGTGGTGGGGACTGGGAAGACATTCCCTATACGCTGCTGACATCCTGCTATGTGACACAAGACTGCGAATGGTGAAAGAGAGGATACTTCATACCTTTGACCTGCTTGAGGGATGCTCTGGGTACCAAATTAATTGGGACAAGTTCCTGATTTTTCCCCTGAGCGGGCCGCTCCCACACTACAGGCCACATGCACTATTCCGCTTGTGCATGAGGGGGTTCAAATACTTAGGTATCTACATAACGAGAGATGGAAACGAGTTTCTCATGAAAAATCTTTACCCACATTTTGACCAATTTGGAGGAGATATACTGCATAGGTGGAAGCTGCCGCTCTAACTGATAGGGAGAGCAGTACTATTTAAAATGATGACCCTGTCAAGGTTATTATGTACTACAAAATACTCCATAATGAAGTCCCACAGGATTTGTTTTCAAAAAGGCTAACGCCTTAGTGCGACAACTTCTCTGGGATGGAGGATGTCCAAGAATTGCACTGGGTAAATTACAGTGAGTAGTATAGGAGGAGGGATTGGCAGTCCCTTATATAGGTAAATATTACTAGGCACCACATTTGGTTGTGATGAATGACTGGGTATTCACAGATGCTGTGGAGCCCGCTTACCGAGTAGGTAGACATATTATGGGAGCATGCAGATATTCTTCATTGCTTTATCGTAAGTGAAACATAGTTGCCTTGCCATTTCACACACAGGTGGCAGTGAGAATCTGGTGGGAGGCAACCAGGTTTCTGGGGTGGGAGGACAAGCAGACAGAGGTAACCCCTCTGTAGGACATTTACACTTTATGGGAGGTCCAGAAACTGCAGGGATTCACCAAATTTGAGTTAATAGGGATCGATTGACTGTGGGATCTATGGAGGGGGTAAGCTTATACGATCTTCGAGACCTTGCAGCAGGAGTTCGAAATGGCGGACTCTGAGCACTTTAAATACCTACAACTAGGGCATGCACTGAGGTGTCACTTACCAGAGTGAGAGACATTGACCGATGCAGCGCCTCTAGAGGATTGCTTGCTATTGGACCCCATGCTGGAGAAGGTGGTCTTCTAAGTATATGCTAAACTTATGAACAATTCTTCAGATTCATTGGTCAAGCTGAGAGCAAGATGGGAGGGGGACCTAGGCCCCCTAGAGGACGATGCTTGGACGAAAGTTATACAGAGCCCCAGACAACTGGCAATACGTACAAGGTTTAGTTTAATACAGTGATGTATAGTGCACAGGTTATATTACTCTAGGACGTTACTCCATCTCTTGGGAGGGACAGATGATGCTCTTTGCACCCGGAGTGTGGGAACGAGAAATCCTTCTTTCTCGTACTTTGGGAATGACCAGAAATACAAAGGTATTGGCCATGGTGAAACAAATTATGTCAAGGGTCTCAGGTCAAGAGATGCCTCTGATGGCCAAGTGGCACATCTTGTGTATATCCAGAGATGAGGGGTGGGCTTGATGCAAAAGATCTGGCTGAGGTTGGCATTGGGGACTGCTAATAGGAAAATAGCGCGCAGCTCAGAGGCGGGATAGCGCCACGAGTTGAAGACTGGATGATGGATGTGGATTGATGCCGGAGAACCAAACAAGTGGTCTACCAGAGTAGGGAATGTCCAAAGAAATGTGAGAAAATATGGAATACTTGGTGCAGTAACAGACAGGAGCCAGAGTGATGGAGTGCGATGGATGGAGATATTGCTCTCTGAGACTTAATAACTGCACAACAATTCCACCTCCCAATATGCATGCAAAATCTAATGGAAAACTGCCAGTCCCTATGCTATGATGTAATACTTGCATTAATGATGTTTTATGCACAATGTACTCATCTTGATGGAAGTAACATGTCTCTACCTGCATGGGGTTATTCACCACCATCTCATCCATCGGGAGTATAGGAGTTATGAAATCGTGATCGATAGCTCATATTATCTCTTCAAAAAAAGAGGAAATTTGATTACATAGAATTTAAGAGGGCGGGATATCCCATACAAGGGCCTTGGATTGAAGGAAGGATTTGGACATTTTAAAGATTATTTTCTGATCAGATTGGACTTCATCAATCTGGGTTGAAAAGAAAACTTTTTTAGCAGCCTTAATCTGACCATGGTAGGCTTTCAGTGCCGTTTTAAAGTGGAGTAAGTCCTCTGGGTTATAAATCTTCCGCTATTTACGTTCTAATTGCTTCCAGCGCAGATGTTGCTCAGCTATGACCTGGGCTGATGGATGAGTTCTGGACTTCTTCTTTGAACAAAGTGCTGGGACTAATTCAGTAACTGTGTGGGTAATCCAGTTGTTGAAGGATGAATTATCTTCTGCCATATTTCCCACCAAAGTTGGAGTAGAAGTGGATAGGCACATAAGAAGTTTGGGGTCGCTTAGCAACTTGCCCTAGCTACATGTGGTGAGGGGGCCCATGGCTCAGGGGGCAAGGAAAAACTATCATGCGCCAGCCGAATTCTAAAATTGATCAACATGTGATCAAACCAGGTCTGTCGACTGGGAGCTTCAACTATTAAAGTGGGGTTGTCAGAGCAAATACCATCAATGATATGACCTGCAGTGGGTGTGGAAGATGTAACAAGTTGATGGATTCCAATGATACTTGTTAGAAATGGGATTTCTGGTTGGCTAGGGCTTGCGCCTAAGCCAGGCAGTAACCACCACTCTAGTCAGGGCAAGGGAGTTACACGCTGAAGATAACCCCTGCTCACCCCCTTGGTAGCTTGGCACGAGCAGTCAGGCTTATCCCAGAGACAATGTGTAAAGCGTTTGCGCAACACACACTCACAGCAGCAACACACTAGGCACACGACAAAAGAAACTCCACCTAAGGTTATATAAAAAAATAGCCTTTGTATTATCCAAAACACATTAGAATCATAATCACACATATACACTGTGCCAACTGGCACCAGGTAATAATTTACAGGTGATTGTATACAGGTTTAGGGCCAATCGGGCCACTGTCAGAACTATAACAAAGCACAAGTAGCAAATGTAAAACACAACCAGTCAGTACTCGCAGAATACTCTACTTAGCATTAGCATGGGCAACATAAACCCATTATGTCTGCATCACCTTAGCCACAAAACACATTATGCATAAACATCACAAGCATAACATTTGCATTAGGCATCACCCCATTTTAGGCGATAACATTAGGCATAAACACATTAGGCAAACCTTTAGGGCATTGCGCCCTCCTAGTACACTGATATACCAACCAGGACCCCAGGCAACTGGCCTTTCTCTGGGGCTCAAAATGCCCTCTGTCCAGAATGTCAGGGCACAAAGATAGGGCTTCTCAAGTAGCCCTCTGGCTGCCAAAGCAGCAAAGCCAAGATGCTCAATGCGCTGGGGGGCGGGGGAGTGTATCTCACTCCTTTCTTATCACCAACAAGAAAATGCCCCCGTGTTGCAGCTGCCCACACTCTCGCGGTGCACCTGTGTAGGCAAAATGAGCCCTGGCACCTATGGTACCTCTGGAGCCCCACTCCGGGACTCCTATAACCAAATTGCCCCCAAAACGGAATTCAGCCTTGTTACTTGTTACTTCAGTCCCTTGCATCGGGACTCTAACAATCACACTGCCCCCCTTCACCGAGGCACCTTTGGTGCAGCTCACACCTCAGAAACAAAAAGCTCAGGTACAACCCCACTCACCGGGGCTTCCTCTTCATCACCGGGGACTGGCAGGACGTCAGCCGGGAGTCCCCAAGGCTCCGATACTCTTCAGCGCCAGTCTCGTCCGCTCCCTGGTCAAATGCCCGTGGGGTGGGCTCCCGCTGGCGTGTCCGCTCTTTGGTCCTCTCTGCCGGCGCTCACGGAGGCGGTGTGGACTCCTGCCCTCCTACAGGCACTTCCTCCCTCGGTGCAGTGCAACACGCCAGGCAGACAACAGCGGGGTGGGCTCCCACTTCAATCCTGCAGACAGGGGGGATCCCCACGCTGGGGTTCCCTCTCAGGCACTTTGCAGTCCAGCGCTGCAGGACTCCACCATTCCTCCTATCCTGGGGCAGCCAGAAACAGGTGTAGCGCTCAGGAGGCGCTATAATCAGAGTTTCAGGGGAACAAGGCTGGGCCCAGGCAGGCCAGATCACGGGGCCCTCCTGCAGGGAGGTAGTCTCTTGTGGCGGTTCCTCCTGTGTCCCAGGAGCAGCAAGACCCCCAAACAGCACAAGGAAGCACAAAAAGCATAATATTTTCATGGGGTCACAGCCCAAATATTTACTCAACCTTTTCCTTTTTCTGCCCTTGGCACAGGGCTTGGGGGAACCAGCCTGAACTGGTTCTGTTTTTTTTTGGAGCACTCTGTTTACAGGGCTCCTCTTTCCTATTGTCAGGTGGGGGCTCGGGCATCAGACCACCACAGGGGGGCGGAGCCAGCAGTCACCTAGGCAGGCACAGACCTATTCAGGGTCAGGGGACTACTCCTCCCACTACTCCAAATGCAGATCTCCCATTCAGCCTGGCGCTGACTCACCCTGCTCTCCCTGGAGCCACATACACCTCACCAGCCCCTGTCACTCCAAAGCCAAACATGCAATCCACATCAGGCAGGCAGACACATAGCACACAGAAATGCCAACTTCTAGAAGTGGCATTTCTAAAATAGTGATAATAAATCTGCACACACCATTGCGCAGCATTTATTATTACTATTCCAACAATACCAAACTTGACCACGCTGCTCCTCTCGTATCAGGAATTACCACTGAAACACTTATCAGGGAATCCCCAATGCATTCCTATGGGAGGGCAGCCTCACAGCAGTGAGAAACCAAAATGTCTGTTTGTCACTACCAGGACATGTCACACACTTAAGGTACATGTCCTACCTCCTACATACAATGCACCCTGCCCATAGGGCTAGCTAGGGCCTACCTTAGGGGTGACTGACATGCAGTAAAAGGGGGGTGACAGCCGTGGCATACACTTTAGGTGTCACGGTACAGTGGCAATAACACTGCGCTCACAGGCCCTGCAATGGCAGAGGCCTGAGACAGGTTTGAAAGGCTACTTTGGTGGGTCATGCAATCAGTGCTGCAAGCCCACCAGTAGCATTTAATTTACGGACCCCGGGTATCTGAGATACTACTTTACAAGGGACTGACAGGTAAATTAAATATGCCAAACAGGTGCAGACCACTTTTACCATGTTTACCACAGAGAGCACACGCACTTTACATTGGACAGCAGTGCTCTAGTGCCCCGAGTCCTAGAACCACCAACACCATGTCGGAAAAAAAGCTAGGAGGAAGGCAAAACATTCAGGGCCAAGTCCAACAATACTTAAAGTATCAGTGAAATTAACTACCTCAGGATCATTATTGCACTCTAGGTGGAAAGTAAAATCTGCCATACTTGTAAAATTTGCAATTCGAAGTGAGAGCTAATCTTTCTCCTAAGGAAGCTATTTCTGTTTCTCTATTCCCTCTCCTTTTTCCCTCCCTCCTCTCTTCCTCCTTTCCCTTCCCTCTATTCTTTCTGTTCCCCTCCTTTTTAAATAATCCAAACATATACTTATAATTATTAATTCATAGGTACCTAATTGTTCTTTTCATTGCTATGCATAAGGTTGTATCTCTTCCTGTTATATCACTTGTATTACCATGTTAATTCTCTGCCTTGTGTTATTTGAAAGTAAGGTACTGTTTTAATTATTTAATAATTTTTTTTTTTTTTTAAAAGAGAGCTTGGATGAAATGTTTTGCGTTGGAGAACATCTCTGAAAATAATAAGCAAGCCAACCCCATGAGTCCCTATTCTGTCCATTTACAAAACAAAAGGATCCACCTCTGGGGAGAGGGGGTGGGGGCGAAGGAGAACCTGGGTTCAGATATCATGGGTGGTGGAAGGTGTGTATCCTACTATGGTTGGACACACACTGTGTTTGTTTAAATACCCTTCACACACCAAAATGGCCCTTGGTGTCGTGCTTCATCATAGGGGTCTTCCCGCCCCGCTGCGGGACGGGGCGTGCTACGACCTGCGACTACGCGGGAGAGCACTGATAATGTAGTGCTATGTGTGATGCAAGAGGGAGGGTCTGGAGTGCATGTAGGTGGGTGTATTAAAAAGGACCTGGCATCGTTAGACGTAGAAACTTTAATAGGTCAAGGGAGGCTGGTGCTGTTAAAAAGGTGGTGCGGAGATGTCCTGCGTAATGTGCGGATACTCCTAATAGGTAAATTGGTGTAGCCAGTGGGTAAAGCAATGGCAATGTCGGAATTGCACCACTTTTTGAGCCAAGATTCTGAGATAAAAAGGAAATCCAACTGAAGGTCTTTAATCAGATCATGGGTTTCTTGGGCATGTTTGCTCAGGGAATGAGCGTTGATGAGGCCACCTAATAGTGCCCTCTCATCATGTGCCTGAGCCATAACCTAAGAACGTTTAGTGAAAGATGGAGAGAAAAGGAGACCACAGTGCGGGATAGACTCTTTACAAGATTTTAAAGTCAGGTGACATAGACATACCTGAGTGAAAATGGGCAGAGTGGCCGGCGCTGGTCACTATCCGGCCGCGGATGGGCACAGGCGGGCTTACCTTTGGCGCACCTTTGGCATGCCGTTGCATCCGGCCCTTCAAATAGATTCCCCCCCAAAAAGACTAAAGCAGCCAAGTACCAAAAATGGCACTCTGAATGTGAATCGGATCACACAAGAAGTGCGATGTGCCCAAAGACCAAAATCAATGTACCAGTATGTGATGGAACGCTTTTTGGGGCAACTCTAAATATGAGCTCTGAACCCATTCAAATACAACTATAGAACCAACTTTAGTCTTTGTAAAATGTCCCAATTAGAAAATGTACTCTAAAATGAATTATTACAATAATTCGGTATTCCTTTTGAACCCAGTTGTATTAAGGTCAAAAAGCATCATTCGCAATGTGTCAACATTTAGAATGGGTCACATTTGCCATAGGTTTATTTCTGCGCAGAAGGAAAACTGACTTAAAGCTCATCCTGGTTCAGCCTTCCCATGTACAGCTGTGGTATATGCATGACCTAACACTTACCCAGAGCCAGTTTACAATACCTAAAGAATCTTATCTTACAAGTAGGGCACTGTTGGTTGCAATGAAGGACTACATTTAGCCGAGCAATATTCTTGTTGAGTCCTCACATTGGAGTGTCAAACCACAGCATGTAGCAAATACCAGCAATCGAAAAAGCAAAAAAAAAAAAACTGTGGGTCCACAGGTATACACCAATTCTCCACGGTGAGCTACTGCACATGCACCACACTTAGAAAGAATATGGCAAACATGGGAATTAGGCAACAGATAGATTACAACAAAGAGATCAGACCGATAGCTGGTCATAAAAAAAGGGGAAAAAGTTCATAAACAGAGGACACATATCGTCAACAAACTCGTGCACTGGGAATCAAGTTAGATTTATTTTGTGTAAGAAAAAAGGAAACTAAACATATATATTTTCTGCAGAGACATTTTTCAAAAGGGATGTAAGTGGTGAAAACCGAATCATCTAATGCCCAATCTCACATTGGTACAAAGTCACTTCAATGCAGAAAGCGGTGTGACCTCAAACGTGGGTAGAATCTCAACAACTAGGTTTTGGGTGCTATAATATCTGTAAATTGTATATAAATGTAGAAAATAGAATGACATGTGAAACAAATAGGAAGAAATACTTTGATATCAAAAGAAATGTCACTTGTAGAAACATATGTTTTCTATACATGAGAGTGGTCGTGTAAAGAGTGATATGTTGGTAGTACAACGGGCAAGTCAAAAATGATGGCGCACCTTAAGGTTATTAAAAATAACACTTCTAATTCTTAAATATGAATTGTCATACACCCAAAAAGCCTCACGCTATGGGTCTATGAATGTGATAGAATGAGATAGGTGTGGGGTGGCAGGGGTGAGGTTTCTGCATCGAGCACGAGGCTGCCTGCTTATGCAGGGGTATATGGAGGCAGTGTGTGGTGAGGTATTGGACATGACGGGTGTGGCGCCTGGGCTCATCCCACTTACGGCACTAATGGGCTATGTCAAAATTGCTCCTTCCTTATATAGGAAACTGATTTCATTTCTCCAGGAGCTTGCCAATTGAAAGGTGGCCATGAGATGGGCACCAGAGCTGAAGGTGCTAGATTGGCTTAAGGACATTGCACACTGCAACAAGCAAGCGGCTACGTACTGGGATCTGATGCCTCCTAAATCAAGGCCCAGGGGCATTTGGGCAGAGGGCGCCAGCTTTAAGAAACTCAGTCAGTACTTCATGACAATTTGGAAGCCATGACCGAAACTGACATGACCTAAAGCTCTGTTCACGATCATGGCCATTAGACTTGTGACCACACATTAGTCAGCATGCGTTTACAATGAATGCCACTCAGCAGCGGTCCGAGGAGGGAGTTCCGTGGGGCGGAAAGGCGGGGCGGGGGAGGGGCAGGGTGGGGGGTACAAAACACCGGCACATGGATAATTGGAGGTAAGTAAACAATTAAATAAATAAAACAAATTTCGTAGCGCGCCCTGCATCACAAAATGTGTTGCAGCGCGCGCTACGAAATTCGTTTTATTTATTTAATTGTTTACTTACCTCCAATTATCCATATTCCGGTGTTTAGTACCCCCCATCCTGCCCCTCCCCCGCTCCTCCTTTCCGCCCCACGGAACTCCCTCCACACCGCTGCTGATGCCACTACAACGCAGTTGTTACAACGACGCGTTGTTACATCGCATGCCTTTACAACAGAAGTCGGAACAATGACTTGCTGTAGGGGGCGCTGGATGTTGGAATAGTATAATTTACTATTCCAACTCCAGTCTGTGCAACAGTAGGGAAGGTGTTGGATTTTAAATCCAACACCCTCTGCACCCTACAACGCAAGTCGTTTTTCCGACTTGCGTTGTAATGGTATCCAAGGTAACAACGCGGTCGTTGAACGACCGTGTTGTCATGGCATGCGTTGTCTCACATGTGTGGTAAATGCTGTTTACCCCACAGACACAAGACTGGAGACGAACTGTGTACCCTCTGAATAGTTGTCATAATCATCCACCTATGACGGTAGTACTGTAACGACGTAAAAGCTTAATAATAGAATGTACTAAAGCATGAGCACTCAGGCTGGGGAGTATGGTTGCAAGTCTGTTGTTATTAATGAAAATGATTTATAAAATTATCAATAATAATAACTTCTGTAACATAATCAAGACGTTATCAATCAATCAATTAGGGATTTATTCTACTCACGGTCGGTCACCCGTGATGTTCTCACGCTGAACATGACACAACCTGTCTGGTATTGAACAACTTATCAATATTAATGTGGCGTTGTCTTCAACTGGAATCCTGATGCCCAAAAGATTTGAATTAAGGTGCAGTCCAATGTACATAATTTGGATGCAGTGCATCTAGAAAAAAGATTTATAAAGCCCACAATTAATAATTTAAAAATGCTAGGCAATTTCCAAAACACGCTGGAAAGTGAAATGCAAAATGCAAACTGATCAAACGATGCTGGGATGAGTCTGCTATTACATAAAGTGAAAAAGAGGTAGAAGTCGCTGCCTATAATTTAAAAAATGAGCAAAAAATGTTGATTAATAATGCCCAGTGGAGGGCAACACAAAAGCTAAATGGGATATTAAAACAATATACATTAATATTATTATGCCATACTGATTCATAAAATATGTAACATGTTAGTTTTTAAAAACAATCTTCATAAATAATTTTAAATAAAATAACGTGAATAAAACTACCATTCCTAAACTTACACTGCATGAAGACGTAGTGACTTTATCTTAGAGGCCTATAAAAGGGTGAAAAATAGCTCACTAAATAGTTCTTATAATGCATAAACATTAGTCCAATTGGACTCATTCCAATTTTTGAAAACCTCTTAATGGTTCGGAGGTATCCACTATCTAATGCAACATGAAGTTCCTTTTATATAAATGTTTAAAAAAGACAATAATGGACTGCTAGAGGTTCCTGTTAATTATATATCTTATGAATTCCTACGCATAGGTAAGTGAGCAAGTGAACAAAGCGCATACAGCACAGTGCTGCAAGAGTGAACAAATGTTTTCAATACAAATGACATAAGACACTGTCCAATTTCCTGTGGTATTGCATGTTATTAATGTGCATACATATAAAGTTGCTAAAGATCCATATTCTCTACTAATATCACTTTGTCAAAAAACCAAGAGGGGCTTGTCGACATTTTGACTCCATATGAATGTTAGGGTGTCTTCACGACAAAGTCATCTGACTATTCAACCTGTTTACAATGGAGACAGAAACTGGCTTCAATCCTCAGTTCCAAATATTATTAAAACATAATATTGAAGTACTCTACTAAGGGGTCGATTCTGATCCGGGTCTGACAGCTCTCCGAGAGCTGTCCGTAGCCTTACCGTGCGACCGACACGTACCCGTAGCCGGTCCGTCCTGTAGATGAAGTACGATGTGCATAACTGCCAAAAACACGACCGACACGTAGGCTGAGATTCAAGCTTCATTCTCCGTCCGAGCCGTAACTCCGAACGCCGAACCGAGTCGCCCGGAAGCAGTATCCACAGCAGTTTCCGCCCTGACAAGTATGATGTGTACTTCCTACGCGCCAGACGGGTCGCCACGTACGGCACATCACAGCATCCGGACAACAAGCATATCAGCTACAATTCGCGCCACAACTCAATCCACGGCTACAAGACGGACCAGCTTGCAACGGGTACGAGACGGAGCAACAAGCAGCGTGTATGAGACGAACACATCATGAATCCCATCGCGCAGGTCATACCAGTACTCTACATCTATGACCGGATCAGGAACCGACGCAGACGGCGCAGACGGTAAGTCAGACACCTACCACACAAACAAACGACACGTACCCGCAAAATGGCACGCACACACAGGGGATCCACATCCTGGCCACTAACAACAGGCCACCATAGGGGTTGCATGGCCATCACCACTACCACCCCCACTCATAGGGCATATGTTGCCCAGTTCCACTGCCACCCCCACCCATAGGGCTTATGTTGCCCATCACCCCTGACACCCCCACTCATAGGGAATATGTTGCCCAGCACCACTGCCACCCCCACCCATAAGGCTCATGTTGCCCAGCACTACTGCCACCCCCACTCATAGGGGACCTGTTGCCCATCACTACTGCCACCCCCACCCATAGCGCTCATGTTGCCCATCACTACTGCCATCCCCCACATAGGGGACCTGTTGCCCAGCACTACTGCCACCCCCACACATAGGGGACCTGTTGCCCAGCACTCCTGCCACCCCCACACATAGGGGACCTGTTGCCCAGCACTGCTGCCACCCCCACCCATAGGGCTCATGTTGCCCATCACCCCTGCCACCCCCACCCATAGGGCTTATGCTGCCCATCACCCCTGCCACCCCCTCCCATAGGACAGGTGATGCGCCACACGTCCATCATACTCCAACATTAGGTATGTCAGCAAAATACATCCCCCTAACATCATGATAACAATGTGTAGTCTGTGACAAATGCCCACAACAGTGATTATGACTTTGAACATACAATGTAACTAACAGCACATGTGTGACCAACAAATTAGTGTGCCCTACACAAGGCAAGCATCACTATAGCACTGTGTCAATGTAAAACTAACACCCCCTCACTGTGTAGAACAAAAGTTAAGTGTGGGGTTCCAAACTGCAGTAAATGTCGAGCATTTTGGTGATGGGGTCTAACCCCCCCCTCATCACAGTGACCAAAAGGTAAGTGTCATCATGGTCAAAGCTGCAAATGCCAAACCGCATGTATGATCCCTGCTCCCAACACATTAAACACTTCTGGGGCAAACTAGTGGTTGTGTCCCATACCCACAGAGATGTGGTGAGGCTAACAGTGCAGTGAAAAAAAACATACTCTTGGCCATGTGCAGACAAGCACCACACATGGGGTCTGACATTGCATACAGTGTACAATGACACAAGAGCAGAAGTGACCATCACAATGCATACATACATCTCGAAAATAGACACACTAATCAAAACAACCTGTGTAGACTGTAGGTGTCAGGTCACAAACTCACATTCTATGCCAGCAATGGCACCTAACAACCAGGATGAATGTGCAGAAGGATGTGATATGACTCACAGGGACAGCAGGGCAAATCACAGAAACCAATGCACTGGTGCAGATGCACAAACACAAACAGGCAACCTCACACTGCACATCTGACACAACATGTGTGTGTGTGTGTGTCTCAGTATCCCCAGGCAACTACACAACACTTGAGGGGGGCTGAACCACAGTGACACAGATGTGGACACAGTGCCATACAAAAGTAAACCATCATTGGGACCCCCTTAGTGGGCAATCAGGCATTGTGAGATGAGAGGAAGCACAACAGACACATGTAACACAAGCTGGAATGAACACCAACTAACACAGCAAGAGACTGACACACAACAGCACTACCCCCAGGGACCAGACATTGGTGTGACACAAGCATGCATGACACCTCCACTGTGATGACAAAGGTAGATGTCGTATAAACTGGGAAACCCAGACATGTGTCCTGTGCCACAAACGTACATCACACCTACACAAACACAATCAATCAATCAAACATTTGTAAAGCGCACTACATACCCGTGAGGGTTTCAAGGCGCTGAGGGGTGGGGGTTGGGGGGGGGTGCTGTTGCTACTGGTCGAAGAGCCAAGTCTTGAGTGGTCTCCTGAAGGTCAGCAGGTATCCGGTTTGTCTTAGGTTGAGGGGGAGGGTGTTCCAGGTCTTGGCGGCATGGTGGGAGAAGGACCTGCCTCTGGATGTGGTTCTACGGATGAGCGGGACCGTGGCCAGGGCGTGGTCAGCAGAGCGGAGTTTCCTGTTGGGTACGTAGACGGAGAGTCAACTGTTGAGATAGGCTGGGCCGGTTTTGTGGAGTGCTTTGTGTGCATGGACCAGGAGCTTAAAGGAGATTCTTCTGTCAACGGGGAGCCAGTGCAGGTTCCTCAGGTGAGGGGTGATGTGGTCGCGGCGCGGGACGTCGAGGATTAGGCGTGCAGAGGCGTTCTGGATTCTTTGTAGTCTGTTGAGGAGCTTGGACAAGGCTCCGGCGTAGAGGGCGTTTCTGAAGTCGAGTCTGCTGCTGACTAGGGCCTGGGTGACTGTTTTCCTCGTGTTTGTCGGGATCCATCTGTAGATCTTGCGGAGCATGCGGAGGGTGTTGAAGCAGGTGGAGGAGACTGCGTTAACTTGTTTGGTCATGGTGAGTTTTGAGTCAAGGATGACTCCCAGGTTGCGTGCGTGGTCGGTAGGGGCCGGGGGGGTCCCCAGTGATGCGGGCCACCAGGAGTCGTCCCATGCTGAGGGGTTGGGCCCGAGGATGAGGATCTCCATCTTGTCTGAGTTCAGCTTAAGTCGGCTTTCCTTCATCCAGTCGGCGACGGCCTTTATTCCTTGGTGGAGGTTGGATTTGGCGGTGAGAGGGTCCTTGGTGAGGGAGAGGATCAGCTGCGTGTCGTCGGCGTAGGAGATTATGTTGAGGTCGTGCTGTCGGGCGATGCGTGCTTGTGGTGCCATGTAGACGTTGAACAGCGTCGGGCTGAGGGAGGATCCCTGTGGGACGCCGCAGATGATCTCGGAGGCTTCGGAACGGAACGGGGGGAGGTGGACTCACTGAGTTCTGCCGGTGAGGAAGGAGGTGGTCCAGTCCAAGGCCTTCTCTTGGAACCCTGTGTCATGGAGTCACGTGCGTAGTGTGCGGTGGCAGATGGTGTCGAAGGCAGCGGAGAGATCAAGGAGGATGAGGGCTGCCGTCTCGCCGTTGTCTAGAAGTATCCTGATGTCGTCTGTGGCGGCGATGAGGGCGGTCTCGGTGCTTTGATTGCTGCGGAATCCTGATTGGGAGGGGTCCAGGATGCTGTTGTCTTCAAGGTGACGGGTGAGCTGGATGTTAACTATCTTCTCGATGACCTTTGCTGGGAATGGAAGCAGGGAGATGGGCCGGAAATTCTTGAGGTCACTTCGATCCGCCTTGGGTTTCTTTAGTAGGGCGTTGATCTCTGCGTGTTTCCAGTTCTCAGGGAAGGTAACGGTCTCGAAGGAGAGGTTGATGATGTTGCGCAGGTGGGGTGCGAAGGAGCTGCCGGCTTTGTTGAAGATGTGGTGTGGGAGAGGGTTGGACGGGGATCCGGAGTGGATTGTGCCCATGGTCTTGATTGTGTCCTCGATGCTCACGTTGGCCCAGGTAGTCAGGGAGTCGTGGTCGGTGGGGTGCGGTGGGTCTGGCGTGTCGAGGCCTGTAGGGGCCGTCCGGCGTTTGAAACTGTCATGGATGTCAGTGATTTTTCGGTGAAATAAGGTGGCGAGGGAGTCGCACAGGGCTTGCAATGGCAGGATGTCGTTGGCGCTGGAGCTGGGGTTGGAGAGTTCCTTCACGATGTTGAAGAGCTCCTTCCTGTTGTGTGCGTTGTTGTCAAGGCGGTCTGTGAAGTAGGTCCTTTTGGCGGTCCTGATGAGGTGGTGGTGGTTGCATCTTTGTGGGCAGCGCAGCTGTCCGGCGTCTTGTCGCTGTGCCATATGTTCTCCAATTTCCGGCAGGTGTGCTTTGAAGCGAGGAGTTCCGGGGTGAACCTGCTGACTCTTTTGCTGGTGTCTCTGTTGGTGGGTTTTTTCAGTGGGGCTACGGTGTTGGCGCAGTCGTCCATCCAGTGTCCGAGGGTGAGTGCACCATCGTCGGGGTTGGTGGGGTTGGTCGGAGGGTTGAGTGCGAGGCTTGTCTGTAGTTGTTCTTCAGTGACTTTGCCCCAGCAGCGGCGGGGGATCTGAAGGGTGTGGTGGTGTGTGAGGGGTTTTCAGAAGGAGAAGTGGATGCAGTGGTGGTCTGTCCAGGTGAGTTCGGAGGTGTGGCTGAAGGTGACGTGGGGGCTTGAGGAGAAGATGGCATCAAGTGTGTGACCGGCGATGTGGGTTGGCGTCGTGACGAGCTGGTTTAGTCCAAGGTTGGAGAGGTTGTCGTTCAGGGTGGAGGAGTTGTTGTCGTTGTTGTTCTCCAGATGATAGTTCAGGTCTCCGAGGAGGATGTAGTCGGTGGAGGTCAGCGTTTGCGTGCCGATGAGGTCGGCAATGGAGTCGCAGAATTGAGGCCAGGGTCCTGGCGGTCTGTAGATGAGGGTGCCTCCTTGGGTGGTCTTGGGGTCTGTGTGGATCTGGAAGTGCATGTGTTCGGAGGTGCTGAGGGTGTCGTTAGTGTTTGTTGAGACCCTGATGGTGTTTTTGTGGACGAAAGCGATTCCTCCTCCGGCCCCGTTGGTGCGGTCTCTGCGGGTGATCTTGTACCCGTCGGGGATGGCTATGGCGATGTCTGGCGAGGAGGCTTCGTTCATCCAGGTCTCGGTCAGGAAGGCGACGTCCGGGGATGCGGACACAAATCACTCAGCATGGCCCGTCATCCATGGACAAAGGGGATCTAGGGGTCCATCCATGCAAACATTTACATCAGTCCACCCTCAACACAACACACCCTGAACTGCAATAATGTGCATTTGTGAAGCCCACATGGACAGGTGACATTGCACATGCACCCATGACAAACACAGGAATGTAGGGAGGAACTAAGGTGCACAGACTCATCACACAAGGACAGTTTCCAACCCTTGTGAATGACAAACATACTGCACAGTATGCGGTACATGGCCATGACGTCAAAGCTCACATAACCTTCCGAATACCTGCCACAGTCCCAGGGCAATGCAGAACCCAAGCAGAACCACAAGGCACACATGCTGACACCTGCAAACATTGCAGCCCTGAACCCGACAAGTGGGAGCAGTCACACACACATACACATGTCTCAATCACTGAAAAGTCCCACCTAGGGACAACTACATGACATTGCGAACAAACAAGTGCCTTGGGGAACCCTGACTGTGTCCCATCTGCGTCTGACCACATCATCACCACTCACAACAGACAAATCCCAATGATGAACCACCAATTAACAGTAGTGTGTCATGCACCCACACATCTGGTAGCCTATGGCAACGTTGTGGGATGAACACAGTACCACTCAGCAAGCATCAACAACAGGAACATATCAAGGGAACACTGCCTGTGTATGAAAAGGGATGTGGACAGACACACACATGCTCATACAACACACACCATGGGCCCAGGCTATGTCACAGGACAATACATCTGTGACATAGCCTGAGGGGACCCAACTCCTGTGTAAGTCCAGCTGTGCCAAACGTAGTCACAGAACGTCCCACTCATGTTAGCAGAACACTTGGTCAGTCAGCCATTAGTTACCACACAATGAAGGCTCTGGTCAAAACAGCCTGGGTACATGAGTCTCCCCTAAGTCATCTGCACATACTCAACACATATGTACAGCAAGTTGCACAGAGGACCCAGTTGCTCCTATACCAACCATGCCCACACCTGTAGGTCCAATGGAGATGCGCCCAAAGTCAGGGAAATAGACAAATTGGACAATGGGATGCACATCATATGTGCATGGGTGCAAGCCACAGATGTGACCATGCAAATTAAATGTTCACAGAGATGTCCACAAATTGTTGATCATGACACACCCAGTTAGCTGCAGAGGATGAAATGGATACCGACCAGAATAGGATACATATCTCATGGATCACATGGAGTTCCTCACATCGACACCTCAGTATTCAACGTTGGAAACCAAGCATTACAGGTGCAAGGGTATGCTAAACATCATCAACCTAATGTACAGCGAAATCAAGTTCACAAGGATAATGAAAAAAGCTTTTTTCAGCATATGAAAATGTAAACATCCGTTCAAACAAAAGGCCAATGGCAAGTCCATCATCAAATTTCAAGGAGTGAACTTGAGTGACAACTGTCACACGTTGCTTGCCTGCACTGGAAGGACAGGGGACATCACCTCGGAGGGGCATACATGGGGGTAAGCCAGGCACCGCAGGGACAGGATCAGGGCGAAGCAGAAGGAGGCAGCGAAGGGGTGGTGGATGCAAGAGAGTCACTTGCAACTGCAGTGGAGATGACTGAAGTGGTGGGTGCAGTCACAACTGTGGGGCACAAGTCAGATGGGGTGGGTGCCGGCACAACTTCAGTGGGCAGGTCAGATGGAGTGGATTGGGTCCCCACTGCAGTGCCCAAGTCAGACGGGGTGGTTGTGGACTCCACTGCAGTGCCTAAATCCATGTGAGCGGAATGGGGTGCAGGTGAGGTCGGCAGGACAGAGGGGGGACACGGTCCCCACATCAGTGGCACTAACTGTCTGACCGGGTGTGGAGGAGCAAGTAGTAGGGGGGAGGGCTTCAGCATTTTGGGGATGGTGTTTCTGTGGGTGGGGGAACCTGGGGCAGGGTGTGGCGGGGGAACCTCTGGAGTGGTGGCCTGGGGGATGGTGGACGGAGACTTTGCCTTGGAGCTGCGTGGCGGTGGTGGGGTCTTGCTCTTCCGGCTCCGGGGGGACTTGCGGGTGGGGGGCTCAGTCTGACTGCACCTAGGGGAGGATGTCCGGGTGTGAGGGGCACTCCCCTCTGTGTGTGGAGACTTCCTCTTCCCCTTGTAATCTGGATTTGCTGGGTCAGTGGTGAAGAGGCCAAGGTCACAGAGGAAGAGCTTCTGTGGAGATGGGGTTGCAGGTGAGGCAAGGGAAGGGGGCTGGGAGGGAGAGGTTTCGGAGGACTGTGGAGTGGTTGTGGATGACTGTGTGTGTGTCTGCAAACCAGCCCCTGAGAGTGTGGAATCAATCCCCTGCGCTTGCTTGTGTGCACGTCTAGCCCTTGGTTTGGGTGTTTGTGTGCTGCCCATGTCTGTGGCTTTGTGAGAATGTGCAGGTGTGTGTGTGCTTGGGACAGGTAGGCTGCTAGGAATCGTAGGTGGTGCAGGGGTAGGAGGGTTGCGGGACTGTTGGAGGAGGGACACTACTGCCGTCAGGGAGGAGGCCACAGACTGATTGGTCCTCTGTAGGGCAGACATGCCCGATGAAATGCCCTCCATGAACGACACCAGTTGCGTCAACAGAGTGGTGTGTGCATGGAGGACACTCAGCATCGATGTCTGCCCTACATGGATCTGTATAAGTAAGTCCACAGACTCCTCACTCAGGGCAGCAGGGGACACAGGGGCAGGGGGTGCGGTGCCTGGCACAAAGGAGACATGCTCCCAAACACGGGAGCCTCCGCAGACCTCTGGGATGGGAGCCGATGGGAGGGTGGTGATGGTGGAGGTGGTGGCGGGGACAGCCTCACTAGCTGGGGTTTGGTGGCTGCTGACACTCACCTCCACAAGGGAGTCATCTGCAGAGCTGCTGTGGCCCTCAGCTGGGGGGGATGGTGCTGACGACTCCTCGGTGTGGCTCCACTCGCCCTCCGTGCCACTGGGACCCCCCGACTCCTCTCCTTCTGTCTCTGTCAGGCTCTGTGGCTCCTCCTGGTCCGTGGAGCTGTCCCCTCCTGTGGCCGTGGATGTATCTGGATAGGAATAGGAAGAAAGAGAACAACATCAGTCACCTGCACTGACTGCACACACTACAGTGAGCACATCACATCACAGGGCAAGCCGTGGCATCATCAGCTGAACACTGCTCAAAGTGCCAACACTGTTCAAAAAAAGCCAATTGTCATTCTCAACATCACCCATGGCACACATATCCCTCCTTGACTTGCACCCATATGTCTGTTGCATGTTGGATGCTAATACCCCAATGTCCTGACATGCACCACCCACACATCAGTGAACATGTAGGAGTATGTCACTATACATACAGCACATCTCTTGCCACTGACCCAGCACGGGTGTCCGTATGAAGGGATGGGCAAAGACTCATTTCACATGCTTGTGATGCATGCCAGCAAAACGCACTATGATGTTCTCATGTCCTGATAGTCAATGCCACAATGGGGTGCATGGTGCACACTTGAACACAATGCAGGGTCACTCATAGCAAATTAAATGCCTTGGCACTGGCATGCCTGGAAAGTCAGTCAACACTGTCTCCTGTCACAGGGGCAGGGCATCCAGACAACAACAGTATGCACTGTCTCACAATCATAGCTCAGGGGTAATGCTAACTCTGCTGCTGACAAGTGCACTTGCCCATCCCCTGCAAACAACATATCCAGGACCCAGAAGACCCCACATCATGCAAATCAGACATATGAGTCTCTGCAAACACAACTCCATGTACATGAGCACATCACAGTCTGCCGTGCAGGTAACCCAGCTGCCTGAAGTACACAGTTGCATACACCATTGTGCGCTGTCAGATGATCACGCACCTATATGTCACACAGGTCTTGTTACTCACAGACACATCTCAGATGTCCTGCTGACCCTCAAAATCATGGACATCCAGTTGTACGTAACAGGAAGCCACACCATAATGACACAGAGGCAGACACCTGAAGGCACATGTCACGAAGCACAACCTGTAAGTTGATACACAGGAGTGGGATTACAGAGTGTTTCTAAATGCCCTTGAGGAGGCATGACTGCCCAGGTCTACATGAAACAGTGTTTGGCCCTGGACAGTAGTCAGGTGGCTAAGCAAGTGTGACATACTTGATATACATATTCCTGAGGCCCCCAAATTGGAGTCCCCTGCTGCATGGGTTTGTTTGAAATACCCCAGCCACATGTGGCGAGTCAGACCAGCAATTGGAACACATATCAAGGGCGTACACAGATCACATGTCAGATAACAGGCATTGGGCAAACAATTGAACCACCCATGAAACACACAACAGAGTCACGGGAACAGATGCTGTCCGATAGCTGAAGCATAGCTGACTGTAGGGACACAGTGCCCTAGTGACACAAGCAACAGACTGTAGGGGCCACACCTGTGGAACAGATGAGTAGGGTGCATCACACAATTGAGGGACATGAGTATTGGACTACAAGACCTATGTAATGTGGAAGTGTGACCAGGCCAAAAGACTGCAATTAGCATGTCAGACATAGTACACAGATTAGTCATGGACTTACCCCCTTCTTGCTGCCGCCTGGCCTTCAGCTGCCTATCCAGATCCGGGAAGACCACCGCCAGTATCCAGAGCATGTGGGGGTCAGGGTCCAGTGTCCGCCCCTCCTGCGTGGAGGTGATAGCTCCAGCTGGACTCTAGCTATCCTCCCCGAAGGTCCTGCCACCTCTTCTGGCAGTTGCGGATCCGGCGCTTGTAGACCCCCACCGAACGAACTGCCCGGGCGATGGTCAGCCATATCTCCTGCTTCTGGTGGGCATCAACCTGTGAGGATGACAAAGTTAAAAGTACATTAACACACATGCCCCATATTTGCCCCATGTCATCATCACAAAGGTAAATGAGTTACACAGGTAGGGCAACCATGGGGAAAGACAAATCACCTGCATGTCTGACATGTTAACAATGCCTGGGAAGTTTAAGCTTGCACTAATGCACTTTAGCAGCAGAACACCTGTTCATTACATGTACCTACACACTTTGGGTGATGAAAGTAGTCAGTGAGAATGCTTGCCCCTGGTGTACACACTGCTAGTACTGCTAGTCAGACAACATGCACAATTAGGAAGGCATTGGACTGCACACTCACCTGCTCCCCTGGTTTCCCATACAGCTTGCTGTATTGTGGAAGGAGCCCGTCCAGCAGGGCCTGGTTCTCCTCCTCAGTGGAGGCTGGGGCCCTCTCCAGAGTACGTGCCATAGCAGGAGCAGTGGTAGCAGGGATGTGGTCCAGGAGCATGTAGTGCAGGCAAGTGAGCTCCCTGGGGGCCAGCCAGCCTTATATCTGTGCTGCAGAGGCAGAATCTGTGCCATGTGTCCCAAGTGATAGGTCCAACACGGTTGCATTCTATGAATCTGGCCAATCCATGGAAATGTACGACTCGTACACGCCTTCCGCATCGTTTAAATCTTCACCTTCATGAAACACTAGTAATTGCAACATTGTTGTAGGCATCCAACTGAATTTCCAGCGCACAACTTGTACAAGTTTTGAATCCGCATCCGTCTCCATGACAGTCCAGAGCCAATGGGTGCGTCTGGCTCTGTCAACTGACTGTACAACGCGTATTTTGAAAATACACCTGCACCTGTCTCCATACGATTCAATGGCCAAGGCGTACCCCTGTCTCGGACCATGCCTGCCTGACGCGTATGCATGATAGTCACCCGCGTCGGACCTCATTGCAGTCAATGGCAAAGCGTACGCACGGCTCGGTCATGAACCGTGCAATGCGTACGCATTGTCACCCGCGTCGGACCTCGTTGCAGTCAATGGCAAAGCGTACGCACGGCTCGGTCATGAACCGTGCAATGCGTATGTATTGTCACCCGCATCGGACCTCATAGGTGTAACTATTCGATGGACTCAACACACAATTACTTGCCAGGGACACCTGTGCACACCTACCACACAACACAATTGGCCAGACAGTGTCCCATGGCATGTAAGGTTGCATTCCCTGGGTGTTGGGAGGGGCCACATATGGTTTGTTGGGTGGCACTTTTGTTCAGCCATGCTGTGCACGTGTACATGGGGGCAGAATCCTTTGTGTGTCGTGCACATTACCACTGTGATGTGAAAATGTACAGTAATGGGCATGAGTCACAGACACAGTTTCATGTTGGATATGTTTAGGACATGTCACATACACCCTGAGTCCTGGGGGTGATGGCATGTACGTCACAGTGAGACCTGTAGCCACAATTCTGATGTGCACCCACAGTGGGTGTGCATGTTGTGTCTCAGATGTGTCTGATCAAATGTGCCCAATGGGAGACAGTCTCCACATCCTTGTGGTATATGCATCAACCTTGATGGTGTGTGTGTGTCACGCTTTCCTTGTGGTGTGTACGTGATACGCCATGTCCATGCCAGTGTCGATGTGGCAATACAGGGATCCTGGGTTTCTGCATGGCAAAGATCTGTGATGCCTGGGAGACATCAGGCCTCACTTGTCACTGTGGTGGGTGTTTGTAACGTCACAGCAGTACATATGTCGGGTGACACAGCCAGATGATTGGCCATTGCACTACATGGGACTCATGTGGACATGTGGAATTGAGATGTGAGTTGATGCTCATGTAGGTGACATATGTGTCCATGCCCAACAGCACACACCTCAGTACATTGTGTAATGTCATGATGTATCATGTGATATTGAGCCTGGTCATGGCCACATGGGTGGATGAACTGACAATCTTCCTTTGTTCATCTCTGTTCTGCAGGGCACCAGCTGTCCATCGACCATTCCCAGATCTTGCAACCATGCAGGAACGTGACTGCATCCGACGGTACCACTTCACCAGGCCACATGTTGAGGAGTTGGCGGAGCAGTTGGCGCCACATCTGCTACCTGGCCGGACATACCCTACAGCACTGACCCCAGAGGTGAAGGTGATGGCAGCCCTGCACTTCTTTGCTACTGGTACCTTCCAGTACCCTGTGGCTACAGCAGGTGGGATGTGGCAAACTATGTTTAGTCGTGTGCTACGCGATGTCTTGGAGGGGATGTTTCATGTCCTTGACCTGTACATCAAGTTCCCTAGAACAGCTGAACTCCCTGAAATAAACGATGCCTTTTATATACTGGGGAGGATGCTGAACGTCATCGGATCTATTGATGGGACACTTGTGGCCCTGATACCACCACAGGCACATGAGCAGGCATACCGTAACAGGAAACATTTCCACTCGATCAATGCTCTGGTGGTATGTCTTGCAGACATGTGTATCACACATGTGTGTGCATGGTTCCCTGGTTCAGCGCACGATGCCTACATAATGAGGAGTAGTCGCATTGCAACGCTGATGTCACAGATGCCAGCTCAGCATGCCGGGCTTGTCGGTGTGTACTGACTGTTTATCATTGTGTGTGTTTGTCAATATTGTATTCCGCACTCCTAAAACACTCAGCTACTTGTTCATTTTTGTGTGTGTAGGTGACTCCGGATACCCCAACATGCCATGGTTGCTGACACCTCTCAGGAACCCTGTGACACCAGCCGAGATGCAGTACAATGAGGCACATGGTCGGAGCAGGAGTGTGATTGAGCGGACATTCGGCCTCCTGAAAAATTGCTTTCGCTGCCTGGACAAGACCGGAGGGGCCCTCCCATATGAACCTGCAAAGGTGTGCAAAATAATCCTTGTATGCTGCATGCTACACAACATGGCAGTGCGGAAGAAGGTGCCTCTCTTTCAGGATGACGATGACCAACCTCCGGCACCTGTGGAGGATCCCGGCAGGGCCAAGATGCCAGTGATGATGAGGATGAGGGTGTCGTCGACTCACAGCTCATCAACAACTTCTTCACCTTAATGTGAGTTTCCAGGGTCGTTATGTCAATGTATGGAGTTAGCCTGGAATGTGTTGTGGCTGCTCTGTTGCTGTCTGAGTGTGTCTGTGTGCCACTTGACTGGATGCGTGCAGTGATGTGTCCATTCAGGTGGTATGTACTCCACAATAGGGTAGTACTGCTAACTTGTTTTTGTGTAGGTTTCTTGTGACATGTTCTGTGCATGTGTATTGCATTTCTCTCCTGTTCTGCTGTACTTTTGACTGTGTCTTGTGTCTGTCCTTCACAGGGTAATTTGCCCTTTTGTTTGTTCAACACTAACCCCCAACACCCAGAATCCGACGCCAGTGTGGGAGTAGTCAATTGAAATCAAGTGATGTGCCACACACCACTGGACTACAATTCTCAGATACTCTGTGACCGTGTGTCCACCGTAACGTACAATTGACTTGCAACTATTTTTGAATAAACATGTTGCTGATGTGTAATGAACCTGTGCTATGCTTTGTTAGGTGCGTTGTCTGTCTTCCCACATCTGACTGACATTTGCTTACCTCACCTGTGGACTTGTTACCACTGACTGTGGATAAGTGTTGTGGTTGTGCATACCTATGTGTTTCAGGTCAACATCATTGTGTATGATGAGTAACATGGCCATGGTGAGTATGTGTTGTGTTGCCATAGTGGTGTGTCTCCCTCACATGTGTCACATCACCATGACTCACCTAACGTTGGTCACATTGTTGCAGTATTTGGCATGAACTGTGCTGTGTAGCCATTCGACATCTCCATGACACATGACAATTTGGAATCACAACAGAGGCAAGTATGGTGTACTGGTGAGTTTATTTTCGAACATGTGTGAGGAAAGTTCACAGGATGGTGGGTGCTGTACATTGGTTTTGGAATCCAAAGTTCACATTAGAGTTGGAAGTGCTGGTAGATGAAATGTCCAGAGTAAAGTCCACAGTCATCTGCTACATTGGCCCAACATGAACCCTCCATGTCATGTGGGCGAGTTGTGTGCGATTGTACTAGGTGAACGGGTTGCGCAGTGGCGTAGCTGGGGGGGTGGTGGGGGCGGTCCGCCCCCGGCGGCACTATTTTGAGGGCGGCGGCCTTTATAATTGATTTGGACACTCGCTGACACTGCTGTCAGTCACTACAGGCAGTAGTGTCCATGTCCCCAAATAAAATATAAAGACCGCTGCCACGGTCCGCCAGTGCTGCGCGGCCCCCTTGTGAAGAGCAAGCAACGTATGTACCCCGTTTGTGATTCCAGACAGTCCCAGGGCCGTCAATCTTATAGCGCGCGAAAGCGCTACCAATGACGGCCCTGGGTATAAAGTTTGGCCAGCCCTCGCGCTGAAATGTAGCGCAGCACGACAGCAGTGACGCGGCATCATGCGCTTGCCTCTCGTGAGCGGCCGCGGCGCCTGTAAAGAACAAAGTGGAATCCGAAGGGTCGCGCCTTGCCTGGTTTTATCTTTGCATATTTATATAGCGCGAAATCGACCAGAAGGTATTGAAGCGCTTTAGCACCGTATTTACATTACACATTCAGGCATGGGGAGATGAAGGGATTTGACCAGAATCACTGGATGTGGACGTGACCTCGAGGCTTGAACCCTGGTTTCCTGCACAAAAGTCGGCATTGCACAGCTCAGGTAGCGGGCAGCAGCAGCAGCTTTGTTTTTCGTTGGTGAGCTGGCCTACTGCCGCCACAGTCAGTAGCGCATTTCAATACGGGCCATGTGTGAATATGGAGGCGGTCATGCTTGCTTGCAGGCAGGATGTTTTTTTAAGTCCCGACCTGTGCGGCCCAATGCCTCAGCAGCCCTCCCTGACCTCTTACCTGCCTCAACGTGGGTTGCTGGGGTCGCTGGTGGGGCACTTACACCACCGGCCTGCGTCCTGTCTTTAAAAGGCAGCCAGCTGACCTTTGACTGGACCACATGAACTTGAAGCAGCACGCATCACTTGTTACCCTCCTCTTGTGTTGAAGGGTGGGCGGCACAGACAGACCTGCGTCTTTTGACTGTCGATGGCGACTCCAAACTACAGTGACCTTCGATTTGATATTCAATTGCAGCAGCACTAAAGCCCACCAAGAGGATCCGGATCAGTGCGATGGATGCTGTCCTCAAGTCTGCATTGAGGCAATTATCAGAGAAGACTTCAAGTAAGTGCTTTTTTCCAACTTTAACCCTGGGCTCCATGCGATCCATGTGTGTTTGTGTGTGTGTTCAGTTTAGTACTTGCATCAGGCGGCCAGCACGAGTCCGACTATCACTGGAGGCGGGCCGGCAAACTCAAATTGCCGCGACCTGCTGTGACTCACGGCCTGAACCTGCCTGCAGCCAGCCGGCTGAGCCTGCACCTTTGCAGCCTGGAGGGTAAATGTTATAATGAGGCGGCAGGCGAACCCGAATTGCCACAGCGCGCAGTAGCGGCCTAATTGAGCCTGCAGCCACTGCCTTGAGAGACGGTGTGTCAAGCAATTCTTGGAGCGCCATCGCCACACTCCTCCAGACTCTGGACCACTGCCCAAGTAAGTGCCACCAGCCTCTGGGTGATTTACACAATAAATGGCAGCACGCGGTCAGGCAGCGAGATCATTGTTAGGTGGCACATGTTTGAACTCTTTCTCATGTCAGGCATGGCGTGTGGAGGGGTGCAGCTTGAATTGGAAGGCAGAACATGTACTGTTAAGAGTGGTGTAAAAAAATCTGGACTAGTGGACTGGGAAGGCAGTCAGCGAGGGTGACACCCACAGTAAAGGGAAAGTCAGGGTACCTGCACAAGCAGTGCTTTAAATGAGCAGGTACCGATTGCCCTCGGAGCTTTCTATCAGTGAGAGTACCTGCACTTCAGTGGACAATGATATCTGGCACCCTTTTGTCTTTGTCACGCTCAAAATTTCCAATATCATGTGGCCAAAATAGAAAGGCTTTTTGAAATGTAATAATGCTCATTAGGATACTGATGATCTCATTTGAATTTACCTTTGTACATTACAAGCGCGTAACCATGACGACACAACACACAAATCTCTTCAATCAGCCTTAACCCACACGCCATATACGCATCTAGATTTAGACAAAAAAAATAGTATGGGTGAGATATCTCGGTGGGTTAAAGCCTGTGCGTGCCTGCCTGTATTGGTATTAAGGTGACATTGCGGGATATTTTCAGTTTCAAATATCCAACTGGCTTGGGCCCCCAGTTGCTATTTTCAAATGTGTGCTCTATTTCTTGTAGTACACCTGGCAAAAGGCTTGTGAACACTGCAAATAACTTCAGCTTCATAACTACCTATGAAACCACTTCAGATGTTGTCAGGGGAGATGTGCTACAAACATGTTGCTAGCCTGGAATACCCACGAAGGAGTCATTGTGTTGGTATAATGTTTGTCTGATGTAAAGTGCTCTGGCACCCTTCATTGGTATGAGCAGCACTAGAAAACAAATGAAAAATTTGTGAGAGAGGGGCTGAAAGATGTTAGAGTGCTTTACAAATAAAGATATAAGGCATATAAATGATACCACACAATGGCGTTGGGCATTGATAAAGAGCATAAAAATAGAAATTACAGCAGTCACAAATATTGAGTAACAGCAAAGCCACAGGTCATTTGCAGCAGTTTTCAGATCTTCTTAGAGTTTCTTGTTGCTCATTGGGTGCAATTTCCTATATTTATATGCTTCAGTCGCCTTCATTGCTTTATTTTGCTCGTACCGAAGTGTCACTCATAGTCATTGAAATGCCACTCATATTTACACTGAAATTATGAAAATGTCACACATAAGCAATCTGAAACCTTGGCAGCTATGGAAGGTGTTTAGGTTCTCATCAGCAGGCACTTGACGTGTACACTTCATGATGGTAAGACACTTTTTTCATAAATTGATACTGTGACTTACATACTGAGAGGAGCTATCCTCGAGCTTTGGGAGGGAAAGGTTTGTGTTTTTCCTTAATAGATGTCCCATACAGTGACTGATTCCTAAATTAATTTAAAGCACTGTATTATGTTTTATTAGCTCTTCTGCTTTTGCATTTACCGTCCTGTAGCACTAAAAATCGCAACATATATTATTGTCGTTGAACAACATAATTCAGAAAGTTATTCTTGTCAAATACATGCTCAGAAAGAGATTTAAAACGGTGCACGTTATAACTGATGCAGCCCAATATCAGTCCACAGATATTAGGTACCTGAACTCACTGTCTCTCCAGTGCAGCTCTTTTATTCTCTCTCTGTTTGGCTGAAAGCGCTTACCTGTTTATGTGCCACAGTACATTTATATATAGCTTTCTTTGTGCTCATGACTTCTCTTCAACGTTAGAAATGGGGAATGTTAATTTTCCGAATGGCCGTTAGTCTAGACACTTTCCACATTATTACCATTACTCTTTCTGACTTTGATAGTTGTTCCAGGCTTTTGTGTTTAACATTAATGGGACATCTGTCGTCAGCTGGGAAACTGATAAAGAAGTGCTCCTCCTGCCAAAACGTATGGTGGATTAATAAAAAAAAAACGAAACTGCACACCCCTTTTGTTGCCTATGTCAAACATTAACCCCTCCTCTTTTGGTGTGTCAGCGTCTGCCATGTTTGGATTTTCTCATAACGGGCTGTACCATTTTACACACAACACCGCCCTGGCAAGCTGTAACTTATGTGGGCCTCACCCTCACTCCCCTGAGCCTGACAGGATACAGAGTGTCTGAGGCGAGTGTCTGAGGCCACTGTCCAATCATGTTACATGGGCACTAGGGTAGTTCCCTTCCTTTCTGGTGCTTGCAGCTGTTACAGTTTCTCTCTGCTCAAATGGGAGTAATTTGTTATATTTATATGTTTCCCTCGTCTTCATTGCTTGATTTTGCTCGGGAGAAAGTGTCACTCATAGTCATTGAAATGTCACTCATAAGTACACTAAAATTATGAAAATGTCACACATAGTAATCTGAAATCTTGGCAGTTATGAGTCGAGTCTGGGGCAGTGGCCGTCGCAGTGCTGGCCGATTTGCTGCAGACTGCAGCAGAACCAACCCCTACGGTAGAGACCCTGCCAACACTGTGGAGTACTGGAGCCTGAGGAAGGTAAGAGCTAAACAGTTGTCACGAGGGGAAGAAAGGATCTTTGGTGAGTGCAGGGCAGTGGGCACAAGTCCTATAAAAATAAGTGGGGGGACTAACCAAGTTAAGCAGTCAGCAAATGACTCCATGACACGTGCCATCCATAGCTGCCAAGGTTTCAGATTGCTATGTGTGACATGTTCATAATTTCAGTGTGGTTATGTGTGACATTTGACACTTTCTTGCGAGCAAAAAACAAGCAATGAAGATGAGGAAACATACATTCTCAGAAATTAGACCCATTTGAGCAACGAAAAACTCTTAGAAAATCTAAAACTGCTGCAAACGCCTGCTGCAGCTGACTATAATTAAAACGACAGCTATGGACCTCTAGAAAGCAGGTCACATGGCTCCACTAAGAATTAACACCAAAAATAGCAAGGAGCTGCGGTTAGGCTGTAGAACTGCTGGAGCGAAGCTGTGCAATAAGAGCCACTGACAATACAAGACAAAAGTTTAGTAGAGAACGCATATCTTTACTGGACCCTACTAATGTAGAAGGGGTTTTGCTGGGTGCACATGAGGCATTTAGAGTTGTAGTGGAATGAGCATCACCAGAGCCTGCCTTGATGTCCTGGCATATATATCTCTAGTGTCGCACAGCGAGTGACAAGTTACACACCACGTGTAAATAAACCAGACAACACTTCAGGCAAATATTTAAATTCTTTTTATCTGCCCATGGCACAGAAGCAGCTTGGTCTTCAGTCGGGTATTCTGTCCACCCTGCATTGCTGTTTAAAGCCTGCAGCACAGCAGGTGTCGAAAGACCCCTAAATCCAACACCCCACCTTCAGATCCAGATTCACGCAGTTAAGTGCAAAAGTAGTCTGTCTCGAGTGACAGTCACGACGCACGCTGATGAGAGTACCTGTCTGTGAACATGTGGCATTGCGGCTGTTTGGAGAGAGCTCAAATAAGAAACCAGGAGAGAAGAATCACTAAACTCCATGCTGCTCTCTCTGTCCCACAGGAGACCTGGGCCCAGACTATACCAGGGTGTGAGAGGCCCTAACACAAATCTCAATTGCCTCAGGCCTATACCATAAATTCATTAGTCAGCTCACTCACGGACTGTCCACCACAGTGAGCATGTGTGTGATAGCATGATTGCTGGGCAAGCCTCGGTAGAGCCTGTGAGACACCCATAGCGGTCACAGTCAGACAGGATAACAAATATGTTTAAAAGTATTTAAAAAAATCACACCAGTATAATTAAGCGAGTTGCCCCAGGGTGCTGTGCGCAGCCCTCTACAACTGCAAGTTCAGATAGTTAACACTTACTTGCACTAGTTAATAGACCAATGTAAAACTAGCATTCCAATGATACATGTGAGAAGCAGTTGTGCCCGAAATTTGACAGTGAGGTGAGATTCAAAATTCGAGTCCGAGACTTAAGCTCACACAATCACAGGGCTGCGGATGCCATGGGCGGCAATCTGAGGGATAGCCCCGGGCGCCACAAGCTCTAGCTACGCCCCTGGGGTTGCGCACAAAGAACATTGTCCAGAAAAGGTTTAGAGGCCCTGGGGGAAGTGCTGGGACATCTGCCTCTCACATGTCCTTCTTCGGATGACCCCGTTTCTTCCTGGGAAGGGGATTCTCAGGTGCAGGCCTATGCGGTGCAGGGGACTCTCTGCCAGAGCCCTCCTCCCTCCCTGTGGTGCTGGCAGATGGTGTTGCAACAGATGTTGTGGCCACACAGGGAGGTGTGGACAGGTTTGTGTTGATCTGGCGGAGGCATTGGAGTATGTCCTGATGCACCGCAGTAAGGGCATCCCACTTGGCCTCCATGCGGGCATAGTGGGCAGCCTGCTCCTGTTGCTTGTCCTTGAGGATCCCCACTACCTGGCCAAATCCTCCGGTGCTATCCTGGTACGCATCTATGATGCATGCCACTTGGGGGTCATCATGCAGTCCAGACCCCTCTGCAAGGCGCGCCCTCTGCCTCCCACCCCTCCCAGCACCCCTATCCACACGGGCAGGACCAGCGGCGTGCCGCACAGTTGACACTGGGACCCCTTGGGTGGTGTTGCAGGTGGTGTTTGCTGTAGCTTCCAGGGGGTTCTGTGTCCCTGTGCTGTGGGTGTTCAGTGGCCTTGGTCTGTCCGTGTTGGCGGGGTGCCCTGTCGGTTTCCAGATGCTGGAGGCGTGGGTACAGGGGGTGCAGATGGTGATGCTGCTGGTGCTGCATGATGACTCACACCAGAGAGGCCAGGTTGGTCGTCGTCATCCGAAGAGGACAGAGACAGAGTAAAACCAGAGAGCTCAGTGTCTACCAGAGTCTGGGCCTGGGAATCCTCTTCATTTGGTGCTGGGTCCCCAGTACCACCTGTGTTTGGAAGAGACACACAATGTGAGTTATGTTTCTACATGCATCAATGGTTCACAAACATGACATTTTCTACTGTACAAACAGACGCCTGCCTGTACATTCAAGCTTGTCACAGACAGAGTTTGATATTGTTTTTGCCCATGTCCCAGCAGGGCCTTGTGCTCCCACAACAGAGCCCAGTGTCAGACATCCTGTCAGTCCTTTCCCACTCCCTGTGAGGCGAGTTTGGTTCAGTGTGAACTTGCTGGGCCATGTGGGTGGGTGTGGATTGTCTGTGACTGCAACTCCCATCATGCAAGTCACAAGTATATACTTTATTTGGATATAAAAATATCCTTGAAAGAGCACCTCAAAGTTACAACAGCAATACACATTATTAAAAAAAGGAACATCAAAATGCCTTAGCAGAAGAGCAGTGGTTGTTAAAAACTTCAAATTGCAATAAAAGCTTCACTGGTATATAAATTGTAAAAGGACTTGGGGTGCAAAATGCAATGACAAGCATAACATTTAAAATACATTTGATTTCAGGTGTTTAACAGACAACCGTAAGTGCAATCCAATATTTCATAAAATGACAACAAATGGCAAAGCATCAGTCAAGTAAAAGTAATATTAGCAGCATTTGAGAAATTACAGGATGAAATGGAGTAGCTCTTAAAAAAGGCATAATGACATACCAAACCCATTACTGCCTAAAAGTGCGTTATGCATGTCGTAAAAAAGTTGTAAAAGCAATATTTAGACCTGTGTTTTCTGGCATTAAAGCTGCAATAATTGCTTGTCTACACGTCCGGATTCCCAGGCTATTCCACTCAATTTTCAATTTACGTCTGCGTTGTAACATAAAAGAGGGACAAAGGCATACTATATGCTCCAGGGTTTCAGGAGACATACCGCACCCTCTGCACATTACATCCTCTGACAGACGGCGCCAGACGGGCAGTTCTTTTAGAAATTGCCAATCGCCCAGTCTGGCAGCCATAAAACTGATTTTTGGTTGCAAGGAGTAAGTGCAAGATAGGTAGGATGCGGGGGATAACCAACTATACGAGGTCATTGTTGCCCAAGCATGTCTGCGTTTGGCAGTTAATGCTACTATTAAATACTGGCTTACTAGGGTTGAGGTCCCATAATGCACCCGCAGACATTTCTTGGATCGAATCCTTAAAAAGACGACTGTAAGAGCCGCATGGGTTTTTCTGGGAGATATCCAACCAAATTAAGGACTCCAATGAGCCTATGTTTGCTTGTCTCAATTTGTGGCACAGGTTTAAATACGTTCCAGTGGCAGAAATTTCAAATTTAATAAACCCAATTCGAGTCTGATCTGTGCGGCAGAGGCAGTTTTGGGCAAGTGGAGAATTGTTTTGTAGAGTTTCGTCACATGTTGGTTAAAAGAGGAGTTTAGTTTCCCCCCTAAAAATCTCAACACCGTATGTCAGTGTCGGCCCTATTTTTGCTCTCATAACTTCCAATAATGGGGACAGACTTGGGCCAGACAGATTTCTTGAGAGCTTGCAAAAGTTCACCTGTAGATTCATAGCTTTTACTGAAATGACCTTACGCTGTTTATTAAAGTTGCCCCTGGAGTCAAAGTTGACCCCAAGATATTTATAAGCGTTTCCTATTGTAAGACTCATGTTGTTAAACAGCCATCCTCCTCCACGGTAACGTTTTCTACCGAAAGTAACCACTTGGGTTTTCTTTAAATTAACCTCTAATCCATTTGTGGTGGTGTAAATTTCTAGTTTGTTAAGTAGCCTTTGCAGCCCTACCCGTGTCAAACTAAAAAGGACCAGGTCATCGGCATATAAAAGATTACTTATTGGTACACCTCCCATCTTAGGCGAGTGGCTGTTTGTTTCTTCGAGGGAGGATGGCAGATCAGCTATGAACAAATTAAAAAGAGGGGAGGCCAGCACACATCCCTGTTTGACCCCTCTGGTTGTCATGATTTTCCGAGAGAGATGTGTGCCAGGCCCCAACTTCACTTGTACCCACGTCCCCGAATGAAGTTGGATGATCGCATCCAGAAGTTTGGCTGGGATCCCCCATTTTTTTATCTTCTCTCATAGAGCAGCCCTTGGTACCTGATTGAATGCGTCTTTAAAATCTACAAAACAACAAAAAACCACCCTAGATGTGACTAATGCTTTATCGACAATAATAGACAGTGTCAGTAGGTTGGTCACGGTACCGGAGTTAGCGGTGAAGTCAGTTTGATTCATTGGAATCAGATTATTCTGCTCGGCCCAAGATCTCAGTTCCTCCAGTAGTGTTCCTGCAAAAAACTTGGCTTCAATGTCTAATAGGGCTATTAATCTGTAATTATTTGGGGAGGCATGAGAGCCTGACTTGTAGATCGGATGGATTATTGCCCCTCGCCATGAATCCGGTATAGTTGAACTTGTCAATGCACAGTTGAAAAGATTGGTTAGGTATCTCGACCATAGGTCAATATTTGTTTTAAACAAGGACTGTGGTAGGCTATTTGGACCCCGAGCGCCATCTGATCTTGCTTTTAATAGTACTTCAGTGACCATTTCTTGGGTGACCTGTAGGTCTTCACTTCGTGGGTCTAAACAGACCATGGACCTACTACTGATCAAATATGGGTTTGTTGTCGGTGGGTTAGAGGCACATAAAACCATAGACGCAGAGACCTCTGCGGCCCTAAAATGGTCTGTCAAATAGGCAGACCAGGCAGCCTCTGCAATATTTGCTGTCCCAAATCTAGATGAGCTAGAATTTTGGCGATTAATTAGGGCCCAGAATCTTTTAGAGTTGCAGCTTTTGCTCTCCCATAAAAGTTTGCACCAAAATTGGCCTAGATGGCGCCGTTTATCAATTTGTTTAGCCTTCCTGAGTAATTTTTGGTTGGTTTTATACCCATTCAAGAACTCATTGTTTCCGGGGGACGACTTTAGAATCCACAGAGCTTTATCTCTAGATTTCTTCAATACCCTTGTTTGACTGGAGATTTGGAACTGGCGGCTAAAATGAGCCTTGTGAACATGTTGTCTAGATGGAAAACGGCTTATCAATTGGGAGCAGAAGGACGACCACGCGCCAGTGGAGGAAACCACTGCATCAGTGCTTTCTGTTATAAATACCAAGCATGCTTTCATAATGTTTGGACTGATGTCGTCATTCCATCTTAACCGTTTTAGGTTTTCTGTGTAGATTCCTGGGAATGTTGTTGAAGCAGGTTTATGGTACTCTGGCTGTATATTGAGGGTGACCACTTGAGGACGATGATCACTTTCTGATCGAGGAAGAATGCTATAGTTGCTCAGATGATGGAACAGCGCTAAATTACAGATGGTATAGTCTAAGTAGGAGCATTTGCGGCCATTTGTCCAGGACCAGTTGGGAGGAGTATCATTCATAGATCTGCCGTTCATTACCAGAAAACCAATACTTAAAAATTGCAGCACACAAAGCTCACCAAGGCCACAATACACTTGGATTGGGGGTTTGGACTGTGCCTTGACTTCCGTGGTTGTGAATGTAAAAAGACCTTCATAATCAATAGGATTACCCTGGAAAAGGTTAGTGTTAAAGTCTCCAGTAATAATATAATCTGAATGGGGATAATCCACCACCAGGTCACACACGATTTTCATTAAACATGTTAGATGGGCCTATTTTGAACGGGTGTTAGGATTAATATACACATTTAGGAGTAAAAGAGATCGCTGTTTGTTCCATGCACTAATTTTAACACCAAGTAACCAGTCTTCGTCAAAGTTCAGTAACTCGATCGGGCCTTTTAGATTATTTGAAACATAGATCGACAGACCACCTTTAGGGTGGCCATAGAGACAAGTTCTGATTGCCGGTTTCCAAAATTCAATGAAACCAATAACTGGACTGGTTTGGGAGGCCCAGGTTTCCTAAAGGGCAATTAAATCATGACCAAAAATAAAAGAATGGATCTCTAAATTTGTGATATTCTGAGAGAGACCACTAATGTTCCATGAACATAGGGTGAGCAGAGACTGCGACTGGGGAGACGGAATAGTTATGAAAGGAGATAGGTGGCGTCTTGATTGAACCTGGGCTACACAGTGTTCATCACATGGTCAATCTGATGTATTACGAGACAGGGCGGCTGGTAGCCAGCCCCAGTCAAAATTTTTATCAAAATTCAGGAGATTATTTCGTCCATCTTCAGTCGATTGGATTGATCCTAAGGCGTTTTTAAGGATTGAGTATGGCCTATTTTTCTCCCCAGGTCTATGGCTGACCGGACTTGGCGAGGTAGGGGACTGTTGAGATAACACTGTGGGGTAGCCTAGCATGGAGTGGGGGTAGATTTTGATTCCCCATTTCCGAAATGTGTCCTTTTGATCTAAGAATAGTCGTACCCAAGTGGTGGACTTAAAAGACACCACGGTTACCTCTGAGGGTTGAGTACCCCTTGGAGGGAGAAATTCAATTGATTCGATATCATCCGAAATCAAAGCCTCAAAACCCGGAACACCGTTTACTAATTTAATTATATTTGATCTGTTAAATATGTCATGCCGACCTTTTGATTTGTATTCGGGGGCAAGGAGAATTTTTAAGTGCTGTATGTCACTATTAGCGATATCGGTGATCCGGTTTAAGTTGGGCTGTGTGGATTTGGCAATTGGGGAGTCTAAGTGTGCTCTCTGTTGAGATTGGGGAAGGTCCCGTGTGCCTTGCCCGGATGTCCAAGAATCTTTCAATAAAATTGATGTGTTATTGAAGATTGTATTATGGAAAGTGGGTCTATGTCGAGATGGACTTGGTGGCACTGCTAATTGGGGTTGAGGTATTGTGACTAATGACCTCGTTGTAATTATCTCGTTGGAGTTGCCTCTTGGTTTATTTGTGTCAGGCTGAGACTCTAAAAGCCCGTTTTCCACTAGTGGGGTGCTTCGCTCAAGACTGCTCAGAGGAATCTGTTGGTTGGCAGTTGAGGTTATATCTGCCTTATGGGGGCTTCGAGAAGAGCTTATTGGCATTGCTGGAGATTGTAAAGTACTTGGGGTGTTTTTGTTGGTGGCGATTGAAAACAACGGGAATAATTTAGGAAGATCAACTTTTGTATTAAGTCTTGATTTGTTCCTTTTTTTTCGCTGACATTTACGCTCTCTTTTGCTACAAGGTAGCAAAGGAAGATGGTGCATTTCCGAAATGGTGGGGGCAACGACAGCTGGAAAGACACTTGACCCTGCCACATTGCTATCAATGAAATTGGAAAGCCCATTTGCTGTCTGAGGGCTTGTAACAGCTTGTACCAACGGTGCCGCCAGACATGAAGAACCTTGGGCTTGATAAGAGTCGTCTTGATGGTCGGTCTGTGTCGTAGAAGGTTTTCGTTCCCCTCTCGTCTGTAACCCAATGGTCGTTGGTAACGGGGTATTCACCATTTCTGATTTCTGATTTGTGAATTGGGAGCGTTCGAGGGGGTTGATCAGGCCGAGACAGAACACCACCACCCTTCAGCAATTTTACTTTGTTTAGGACGCTAGTTAGAAAATCTGGGAGCAAGGAAAGGGAATCAATAATAGGCGAGCAACAACAGACTGACTGTACTAATTTTGAAGATGCTTGCGCACTCATTATTAGATTGTTCAGTTTGTCCAGCTTACTATCGATCCCTGCTGTAAACAAAGCTAAAGTGTTCAATAGATCCACCTGGGTATCCAATTTGTCCGAGTGATAATTTAGGGCTGTGACTGTAGATTGAAAAGTCTGAAGTAATTGAGGCCAGATGGTCGTGATTGTAGCGGCATCATGATGAAGCTCCGTTTTAGATCTAGAATTAGGTGTGTTATTAAGTGAATTGGAGGTGTTCATAAAGGAAAAAGACAGATCCACTAGCCGTTGATCTTTTAATTCTGTTTTTTGTAAAACCTTTGGAAAGGCTGAAGTTGCTGCTTGGGGTGGGAGTGGGCACTGTTGAGGTTTAACTTGCTCTGGACTCCCCTCCAGAAAACTTGAGACCTGTGGTGGACAGAGACTGAGTGTATCAAAGATGGGGATCAAGTCTTTTTGACCGTGAATTTGTGGAAAAATTAAATGAGAGTGAGGCGCGATAGGAGCCACCTCAAACTCCTGGGGGTTATGTAGTGACATAACCAAAAGATTCTCTGATTGAGATACATGCGGAGCTTGGAAACTTAAATTATAAGTTGGACTCACAAAAGATTGCTGATTAGAGCAGAACTCTTGATTAACGGTGTCATGGGGGGAGGAGACTGACTTGGTGAGGGTTGATGGTGACTTAAAACCGGTGTTTGAGTTGCAATCATAGATCATACTGAAACAGTTTTATGAACGTCGGGTGCTGACCCAAAGATGAAAACATCCGGATCATGAACCGGAGATGATTTAGAAAACAAATGAGACAATTGCGTATTTGGCTCAGAAACTTGATTTGGATCGCAAGGCTTAGTTGCCTCGGGTGCTTTTTTAAAATAGTCCAGAAGCGAATAGGATTTTGAAGTGCTCACAGAAGATATATAGGAAGGTAGCATGTTGCTGTTATTGATATGTTGCCGTCCCTTTGGTGGCAGGTTGGAGGCCTTCGGTGAAACCAAGGGATCCCGTGCGGATTGGCTAGAGCAGGCTCCACGACTGCAGCCAACCGTTTTGATTTCTTTCGTTTTAAAGCAGGAAGTGCTTTTCTCATATTCCCGGATCTCATCGCTTCTGTTGTTGTGCGAGGCTTATTAAAATCTGTAAGTTAATAGACTGGCTCACTCGAGCCCTTTGTCAGACACACCCTTAATTGCCAGCTGTACCAACCAAGCTGGGATGTATTTGCAGGAACAAGAGGGGGCGTGAGAGACCAAATTGCCTCCAGGACAGGCTTGCTGGGTTTGTCCGAGCTTGTCCTAGACGAAAAGAACAGACTCAGCTGACTATAGCTGCATGCACAAGGGCACCCCCCGCTTACTTGGTCCCTACACAACCGCTTGCTGTTCCCTTAACCGCGGCCTCCCATCAGTTGCTCCTAACTGCTCCAAAGGGAAGACCCTAAAGCCTAAGACCCCCGCTAAACTCCCAGTACCCTATCCCCCCCAAGACTCCGCGTCCACAACTGACCGGCAGGCAAAAACCAGTTAGAATCGCTGGTAAAGACGCAGCGCGGCGGCGTGGGGAGGGGGATCGGGCCAGCGGAAGCGGGCCAGATTCCTTCTGGGCAGTAGGAGCAACATTGGTAGCGACGGGCTGGGGGGGTTGGAGGGTGCGGGGGGAGCAGAACCAAGGCTGGCAGAGCTAACTGACTGGCGAGCAATCAGGCGACCAGGGCAGCTGACTAACTGCCAAACTGGCTGGCCAACTGGCCACGAGGTGGGGGGAGCCGAGCAGGGGCCCAGAGTGGTGAAAGTGCGATCTAAAAGGCCGAGGCCGACCGGGGCCAGGCGAGATGAGGAACCGGAGAGACCGGAACCGGAGGCAGCCAGCAAGAGTAAATCAAGAGCGGAAAGAGACCACAAGCGGGGGTGAGAGCGGGGGCTAAGGCAAGGGCAAGGGGGGTGAGGAGGGGCAAGAGCCCAATGCGATGTATGGGAGAGCTTGACGTCTTAGGGCAGTTATGACCAACACACCCCGACACTCCCCAGGTCGACTTACTTGATTGTTGCTCCGCCAAGGATCCTTGCCTTCCTCGGGAGTAACGGCAGACGCTGCCTATCCGCCCTCTGCCGCCGCCGCTACCGCCGCCGGTCTCACCCACAAGATCTCCAAAATCTACCGGGTCTCTGCGGGTCTCTGCGGTCGCCAGTCATGATCAATCACTCACGGTCTCTCAAGGTCTCAGTCTCGCCGACAGCCACAATTGCTCACAACCGCTCACACTGCTCAGCTCGGCTCTGCCCACAGGGCTCGTCAACGGTCGACGCCTGACGCTCGCCACGTTCTGTGCTCCACCTCCGTAGTTCGTGGCCGATTGGGTTTACAGCTCTGTCGAGAGGCGGGTGAAAAAAATCCCATCATGGTCTTGGCTACACCCCCTTCCCAGCATGCCCATACTTCCTCCCTCTTGACTCTGCTTCCCTGTGAGGGGGTCTGACAGCAATAGCAAGATGGCTGACTGTGAAGTCCTGGTGTTTGTTGTTGTCCATTTCCCAGCAGGGCCTTGTACTCCCCACACAGAGCCCAGTGTCAGACATCTTGTCAGTCCCTTCCCACTCCCTGTGAGGCAAGCATGGTTCAGTGTATGCTTGTTGGGCCATGTTGTTGTAAATTGGCAGCGATTGGGTTAGCATTAGCGGAAGCCATCTTGTATTTAGAGGCTATCTTGTCCATTTTGTGGAATCCATTTTGTATTTCTGGCAGCCATTTTGTTTGCCATGTGCTGCCACATGCTCACCATGTGCTCTGTCCTCCCTCAGTGTTGACTGCTCTTGTAATCTGCCTAGAAACGAACTATAGTCAGCATCTTCCACCTTCGCTCATGCCCAGTTGAGTTTGCAGCTGTCCTTGCAGCTGTTAGTAGTATGTAACTGTCAGGATGTGTTTACTAGCATTGGCAAACTGTTAACTCCTCCTACTTGTCGACTGTGCATTTCTATATGACCTTATATGTACATAAAACCTTCTTCGGTACGTGTACCGCCTTCTTTTGAGCCCCTGTGTGGGTATAAAAGGACCATGCTCCTTCTGTTCGGTGTGCTACTTCATGCATTACCGAAGGGTGCTGTGTGAATGTATTTCCACCTCATGAGGTTTATTAAACTTTGTATTTTCTACTCCAGTTTCTGTGCCAACTTCTTCCTATTGGTCTGAGGACTCTGTGCAGAGAAGGGCGAACCCCTTGCACTGGTAGGCCTTGCTGATGCTTACTCCGACAATGTGGGTGGGTGTAGATTGTCTGTGACTGCGACTCCCATCATACTCTTGGCTACACCCCCCTTGCCAGCATGTCCATACTTCCTCCCTCTTGACTCTGCTTCCCTGTGCGGGGGTGTGACAGCAATGTCAAGATGGCTGACTGTGAAGTCCTGGTGTTTGTTGTTGCCCAGTTCCCAGCAGGGCCTTGAGCTCCCCACAACAGAGCCCAGTGTCAGACATCTTGTCAGCCCATTCCCACTCCCTGTGAGGTGCGCATGGTTCAGTGTATGCTTGCTGGGCCATGTGAGTGCGTGTAGATTGTCTGTGACTGCGACTCTCATCATACTCTTGGCTACACCCTCCTTCCCAGCATGCCCATACTTCCTCCCTCTTGACTCTGCTTCCCTGTGAGGGGGTGTGACAGCAATGGCAAGATGGCTGACTGTGAAATCCTGGTGTTTGTTTGGCTACAAGTCCAAAGAGAGCCCCTGTGCTTCACACAGCTGCACCCAGTACAGGGTATCTTTTGATGATATTTCACAGAGGTGTGGGTAAATGCATTCTACCCGGTGAGTTGTGTGGAGTTTGTTTTGGGGGGGTGTGTCTCCACATGCTGCTAAGTATGGTCAGAGCTGTCAGTCCTCCTTCCCACCCGGCCAGACATCCTACCATGAACCGTGCCTCCAATGGAGGGCGTGCAAATTGTCTTTCAGGATGTCAGTCATTTGTGTCTTGCTTCTGATTTGCGCACATGCCCTACCAGGGCCTTGTGCTCCCCACAGCAGGACCCAGTGTCAGCCATCTTGTCAGCCATTTTCCACTCCCTGTAATGTGGGCATGTTTCAGAGAGGTCTTGATGGGCCAGTTTGGAGGGGGAGCATTATCTGTGACTACAAACCCCATCATGCTTTTGGATACACTCACTTCACCTGCATCCCCACTATTCCTTCCTGTCAGCTGGACTGTGAGGTAGTGTGTTTGTGGTGTCAAACTGTCTGGCAGTGTCTATTTAGCGTTGTGCCACTGCCTTGCTCTTTTTGTTTGTAGGTTGGTGCATGTCATGACACAGTTCCAAGTCACTATGAGATGGCAGGTATTGTGCTTGTCTGACTTGCATACACATCTTGGGATGATTATCTATCTGTTACTGTAGCTTTGCTTGTGGTGCATGGTTTCACTGTCCCCTTGCCACACAATCTTGGGTATGTTGTTTGTGTACTCACCAGGCTCTGGTATGTCTGTTAGCCCATGGTCGCTCTCTCGTGGTAGGATGTCTCGCACCTTCTTCTCCCAGGTCCTGAAGTAGACTGGTTTGGCAGGATGGCCACCGCCGGTGCACTGACTCAGGGCGTGATCTTTTTTGATGAGTTTCTTGACCCTCCTGCGCACGTCATACCACCTGTTATGGATATCGTCCTTTGTGCGCCTTGCTGGTGCTTGAGCTTTCACCTTCTCCAAAATCCTCGCCCACATCTTGGTTTTCTGTGACATGGGGGTCCTTTGGACCAATGTACCAAACAAAAGTGGCTCTACTCTGATGATATCGTCTACCAGCACTTCTAACTCACTATCTGTGAACTTTGGATTCTTCTTTGGGGGCATGGTGATGGGTGGTGGTGGTGTTGGATGTGTGTGTGAGGGTGCAAGTGAGGGTGGGTTGGTGTTGGTTTTGCTGGCTGTATGTGTGTGTGATTTTGGATGAGGTGCTGATGGTGTGTGAGTTGTGTGATGGTTGAGTTGTGAGTGTGTCTGTGGTTGCTGTGTAATGGTGTTTGCTGCTGGCTGTGTCTCCTGTTTGCAAGGGATCATGGTAGTGATTGTAGTCCTTTATATATTTGGAGTTGTGGGTGTGTCTTTGTCCCAGGTTTTTTTTATTTGATATTTATTGGCTTTGTCATTGCTTGTTTGGTCCTTTTTTTGTCTTTTTTCCTTTGGGTTTTGTAGGCATGAAGGAGACGTTCATCTAACAGAAACGGACGCTGATGTTGTGTCGTGCGGGCTTCTCCGCCTCGTTCACACTGCCTATCTTCTGTGTTTCATACGCGTCGGTCATGGAGATCTCTATTACTTGTGGGCCCAGTTTTCTGTCCATGTCGGTCGTGAGGCTTGGTCTCCGTGCGACTCGGTCTGGGTTTCCACGCATTGCATCATACTGCGTGGATCGGACATCGCAGGTACGGGTCGGTCGGGTTCATTCTGGGTTCGTGTCGGTCAGTGAAAATCGCCTCGGTTTTCCGATCGGTTCACTATTTTCCCTACGGCTCGGTCGTATGGCTTGTATTCCGTACGTGTCGGTTGTAATTCACACGCGTTGCATCGTACTGCACGGGTCGTATGGCACTGGTCCGTGTCGGTCGGTACAATTTGATGTATCCATATGTTCCAACACTCACCCACATATGAATCCAGATGCATGTTTAATATAATCTGCCGTGTTTTCCTTAATAATGAATTCAGTGCCATTAAAGGTATGAGTTGCAAGGCAATTTAATGTATATATATATATATACATATATATCTTTTTATTGGCCTTAGGACTCCGAGCATTTTTACCACTGCGGACAAGTGCTAAGGTGCATGTGCTTCTCCCCTAAACATAGTAAGATTGGTTTATATACAATTGGCATATTTAGTTTATGTGTAACTCCCTTGTAAAGTGGTATAACATATACCCAGGGACTGTAACCTAAATGCTACTAGTGGACATGCAGCACTGATTGTGCCACCCAAACACGTAGCCTTTCAAACCTTTCTCAGGCCTACCATTGCAGGGCCTATGTGTGCAGTTTACTGCCACTTCGACTTCGCATTTAGAATCACTAACCAAGTCTTGAACTCCCATTTTATTACACATAAATTATCCCTAAGGTAGGTCCTAGGTAGCCCATAGGGATAGGGTGCTGTGTAAGTAAAAGTTAGGACATGTACTGGTACGTTTAGCATTTCCTAGTAGTGAAAAACTCCCAAATTAGTTTTTCACTTATATGAGGCCTACTCCTCTCATAGGTTGGCATTGGGAATGCCTTAATACACTTTTAAACTGTAATTCCTGATTATAAAGGAGTGCCTGCTTCATGTTTTTTTATATTTGGAATGGTAATGATAAATCCTCTGTACTGGTAAAGTTGGATTTAATATTACTGTTTTAGAAGTGTCACTTTTAGAAAGAGGAAATTTCTCTGCTCTTACTGCTCTGTGTGCCTGCAGCCTGTCTCCAATATACATCTGGGGTTGGTGACAGCTACACTTTGTGCATTCCGTTTAGGGTAGGTGTGATAGCGAACTCATATGCATTTCTCTGCATTCTGATAGCTCTTCCTGGGCGGGAGCTGACACTTACAGCTGAATAGCCAGTGTCCTAAGTCCCACACAAAGGGCTGATTACCCCCTCTGATAAGCTGGTCCAGGGCTGGGAAGAAAAGGCTTGTGTGTACTTTAAAGATCCTTCTTTAAAGTTACCCCCACTTAAAAGGCACAACTGTGTAAAAGTATTGGGGCACTGACACTACCAAGGCAGTACACTACTGGACCTGTGAAGAACTCCCACAATTAAAGTCTGCTGTGCTACAAGGATTGCCACTCTGCTTGACTGTTGCTCTAGAAGAACTACTTTTCTGCTTTCTTGTGCTTTCCTGCTGCCAGCTGATTTCAGACCTGCTGAGTACAAGGACTGGACCCATCTCACTTGAACCCAGAGTGACTCGAAGGGCTAGCTGGCTTGTCCCCTCTTCTGAAGTCTCAGGGAAGACTTCCTTTAACTCTGCAACAGCAGCTGGACTTTGCCATCTGTGAGTCTTGCCTTGCCAAGTGATGCCAATCCAGTCCTAGAACCTTAAAAGGTGATTTTTGCCATGCTGATCCATCAAAACCGATACATTGACGACTTTGCACCGATCGGAACCGACATATCACCGACACGGCTTCCGCTGAAATACATCACTTGACAGACTGCACAGTTCAGCAACGATGGACAGCACAGCTCGACGATGACGCATCACCTCCATCACAAAGGGGTTTGTTGACGAATTGACTGCACTGATCGGAACCAATGCATAACCTGCATCCACGGGATCGACAATGCCTTGCTTACTCTATTCCTCGCATCGACGCTTCCTCCATCCAAGGTACTTTTTCAAAAGGACTGGCATAATCCCTGAAGTTGGCCTGCCTTCTATTGTGGTCAGCCTGAACTTTGGAATTACTCCGTTCTAGCGTGAGCAGTTGCCCCCAGTTGGAGCTTTATGACTGTAAGCACTATTGAATCTTAAAAAATGTATAACTCTTGTTCTACTTATTGGGGTTTTGTCATTTTGGTCTTGTTTTACTCATAAAAATATGATCTATTTTTCTTAACCTGTGTAGTGTATTTCTGTGGTCGTTTCATTGTGTTACTGTGTGTGTGTGTGTGTTGCTCAACTACTTTACTCATTGCCTCTTTAGATAAGCCTGCCTGCTTTGTGCCAAGGTACGAGAGGAGGAGCAGAGGCTATATTAAGTATGTATCTAGCCTACCCTGACTAGAGTGGTGGTTCATGCTTGTAAAGGGTGCATACTCTGACAACCAGAAACCCAATTTCTAACACTGTATCTTACAGTAGGGTAATTATTTACTCTACTCAACTATAGATGTGAAAATGATAGGCCTGTTCATCATGAACACATCCAGTAGTCAACAAGTCACCTGTCATGTGGAATTCTGTCTTCCTTCTGTCATAACAGGGCTAATAATACTACACAGTAACAATCGTTTTGAGTACAATTTCTAATGAGTCAGCAAAGAGTATACTAAAGTACAAGCCTATCATCCACCAATATGGAAAGGGCTACAGAACCTTACCGTAAGCGGTGAATGCTTCTGCTTCACAGTCCGCTGTCATGAATTCTCAGAGTGCATCAAGGGAAGACACGTCACACACTGCTGACTTATCTTCCTTTGTTTCTAATGAACTAGACCATCAACCCTTTCCAACCACGTTGGGGGAACTAAGCATATTTTATCCAGGATATTTCTGAATGCTACGCTACATACACATTTGATTAATATGAATTAATGTAGAGGTCAACTAGTCCAGCAAAAATGATCTGCTCTTAACTGAGTAATGCAGAAAAGTATAAACTGATATATGTAGTGATGTGATACATACGTTTTGTAAAGAAAGGGGCCCCTGAATATTGGATACATTTTCACAAAAGGGAAATACAACTCTTAGAAAAGATCACCTTGGCAAGGTGGATCAGACAAAACACAGGCACATCTATAACAATTAATTACTTAAAGTGACCATATACATGTCTTAAATACAGAACAACCCTTTATCAAATAAATTCAATTTATTTTCTTTTTTATTCTGTATTTTGTTTGATAGCAGTTATCACTTTTTTTTTAGATATAAAACAATTTATGCAGAAAGATATCTATCCAAAACTATTTTTCTTATAAAAACAGGGTTGTTGTAATGTACATACATTTGATACTAATTAATACTCTCACATTTTTCAACAATTGTATCTATACAAGTAATTTGATTATTTATAAAAGGACAATTCAGCATGTTCATTTCATTTAATCCTGTAACAACATCTTTAATTTCAGTATACATTCAATATTTTTCTTGATTAGAGGGGACTGGCGGTTTTATGTTCTAGCTACGCGCGCTTCGGCTTTCGCCTTCGTCAGGACTCCGTCTCAGTTTCTTATGATGTTAGCTCTGGATAGAATGGCTCTGCTTCTCCTAGATTTTAAAATATTCTTCGACAGTCATGAAATATCTTTTTAAGGGTTGACCGTCTCTCTCCAATTGGATAATTCGGAAGGAATTCTATTCACTTTTGACAACTGTTTAATTATTTCTTCTTTATTTTTATGTCCTCTGAATGTGGGGTAGTCCTCTTTTATTTCCCCTACTCAACTTGAAGATTTCACAACTTCAAGGGAGAAAACAATTCCTCAGATCCTTTTTGTTCCCTTTTTCCTTCCCAAGGGCAGGATTATAACAAAACTTCGATAAATTTAGAGATCACATACTCCAATATTCTGGTCTTTTTCTTTCGGTTCTGCTCGAGTTCAAATGCTGGCTGTCTGTCCGTCACTGTGAGACGTCATAGGTTACTAACATTATTTATGCCATTCTGAGTGCTGTTCAGCATATCCACCTATTTGCATTCTCATTTGTCCAAGAGTTCATGGATGTTGCCTCCTCTGATATCCATGGAAACCACTTCTGCCACCTGCCAGTGTATTTCATCCTTGGGGTGTGGATATTCTGTAAAGTGTTGTACTAGTGATGCCCCCTCCCCTTTACATTTAATTCTGCTCCTATTTTGGTGATCTGTTGTTTTAGTGTTTGTGTGGCTTGACCCACAGACACTTTCATATACGGACACCTGATAATGTGAATCACATTTTGTGCATTACATAGAAGCTTGTTTTGTTCCAAATATAGGGAATCTGTTTGTGGGTAGAATTGAGAAGAGTCATAAACATTCACAACAATCCCTTTATCTCACAGATCAGCAAATGGATGAGTTACATAGACAACATTTTTCTGATTTGCCTTGGCAGTGTGGAAGTACTTGGCCATTTTGTAAGATGTTTGAATAATAAGAGCCCTATTTACCTTTTACGGCTAACTATAGTCACACAGAGATTACTACCTTGACCTGTTGATTAATCACATAGATTTCTTTTTGTAGACTACGTTATACAAAAAACAACTGACACAAACTCTCTGCTTAGATATAACAGTCACCGCGTACCCTGAGAGATAACCTGCCATAACGCTAATTTTTGAGGCTACATAGGAGCAGCAAATTTAAGGAGGAGGTTTTCAGGAGGAAGAATGTAAGAACGTCATCCTTTTTGCCCTGATCACCCCCATTTATTTTGTACTGATTCTGGTTTTTACTGACTCTGAAAGTGTCGTGGGCTCTGCTACCCAGGACCAGGGCCAGTTCTCTGTCCTTAAAACATTTGTGGTAATTGGTATAATTCTAATTGGAAAAGAAAACCTGCCTGGAAGTCCCTAGTATAAGGTAGTTCATGTGGCAGTCAGGTGTGAATTGCTGTGGTGTCTGGTGTTGTTTAAAGCCAGCTCTGCCTTGCAGGCTGGTTAAAATAAAACTTCGACTTTGTAATTAAAAGTACTTCTAAAGTCCAAAACTACCTTTTTAAAAAAACATATTTGTCACCCCTATTGTCTGCCCTTGGTTCTCCCATGGTATGGTGTATTATTATAAAAATCGGAAACACTATAAAACATATTTTTATATGCCCTGGTAGGGAAAAACACCCAAAGTCGTCATTTCCCATTGTAGTGCTGCTAGCTCCATAGGCAAACATGGGAAGGCTCAATTAAACTTTAATAAAGTCAAACATTTGATTGGAGTTAGCTAATGACATAATTCAAAGTATCAAAATAATAGTTACAATAAATCAAACAACTTGCCAAGGTCGGATTTATTACAACTATCACAGGAAAGCAGTTTTAGAACCTACTATCCTGAAGTAACCTTAAACTGCTGTGTATCAGCCTCTTTTGATTGGTCAGCCTATTGATAGCCTCATTCAAGGTGCACCATGAGTAGGTGCGAAGAGGTCTAGGACTGAAACCATACAGTAATTTTGTAGTGGGAGAATTGTTTGCTGGAGAAGCCAGAGGCAGGCAGGGGGCTGGGGAGATAATCTGGACTTCAAAGAAAGGAGAACAGATGTTACAGGACCCAGGCCAGTCCCCACTCCCTTGATCCCCAGCCAGATGGGTGCCCCCCTAATTAGATTAGGAAAGGGTCTGTAAGGGGAGTGTCGTGAAATGTCACCACACCTGTGGGTTGGGTTAGCCAGACACACAATCCAAGGAGATAATTTCTCCATTTTGATTTTTGAAGAACAGCGCATTCTGGGTCAAAAATATGGCACACATTACAGGAAGTGGTCATAGCAGAGGGGGGTAACTTTACCCCTCTTGCCAGCTCAGAATGGAGGATAAATATGGCAGATGGGCAGGATCTCCTCAGATCCCTGCATGAAACATCTGGTGAAGAAGAACTGTGCTGCAGGACCCTTGGACTGCATCACACAAGGTTTGTACTCAGAATGGCTGCACTCTCAAAGCTCCACAAGTGAAGAACTGTGCCTGATTCATGGAAAAGAAGTGGACTCCATGAGCAGCAACAGGTAGAAACGTCCTGGAATAAGCTACCTGCAACATCCACCGAGAGGAGTACTCCAGCTGCCCACCTACAACTGTATTGTCATGGACTGACCAGGTGCATTGTGGGAGAATGAGTCCCACACCCCAAGAGGCAAATCAGAGATTCTGAGCCCTTGGCTGGTGCTAATGGGAACTTTTCAACACAACACACAATACTCAGAAGAGGCTCTGAAAGTTTGGGAACTGTTTGCAATGTTTTGGTAAAAAAGCTCCAGAAGAATACCAGCTCGACATTCAGAGTCAATCTGCCTCTGTCAACTTGAGAATCAGCCTGACCATGCTGGTTTGTCACGCTGAAAGCTCTGGAGTTCTTTGCCATCGATACCCAGGACAAAGACTTCCAGGGGGTCGCTGAGACATTGCACTGCAGCAGGTCGCAGTCATTGATACCAACTCCGGAGGAAACTGAGGGCTCGATGTCGAGAGAAAAGTTCTCAAAAAAGTGACTAGGTGAGAAGGTAAAACCTTGACCAGGACCTAGCCCTCAACCAATCCAACGCTCCCTCCATCGTGATCGGACTAAAACTTTGTCTTTGTCCTGGTCCAGTATGACCAGATAGCCGCAAGCAGCGCTCAAAGCTTTTTTGGTGCTAGAATGCAAATTCTTTTAAAATTAATCCTTAAAAAGTTACTTTCTGGATTTCGACACATTAGATTTTTCTTGTTTTGCTTCAAATTTCAAAGATAAAAAATATTCTCTATTTTTATAAATTGGTGTGGAATTTTATTGTGTTGTGTCTTTTACTTATTCACTGTTTTTTTTAATATTAAATGCTTTACACACTTGTGTCCTAACTTAAGCCTGACTACTCATCAGCCAAGCTACCCAGGGTTTAGCAAGGGTTCATTTATTGAGACTTCAGTGGACCTTATTAATGATTGTGGAATTAATACTAGGTGAAGGTACCTTCCTCAGACCTACTAATAACCTACCTTCCTACAAAGAACTACTAAAAATTTATCTATAAATAAAGATTACCCAAAGAAAGTAATCAATAGAGCAATGAAAAGGGCCTGGTTCTGCCCAAGAGAGTGCTTACTGCCACCCAGAATTATGAAGATATCTGATGACAGAATAGTGATGGTGAGTACTTTCTCACCAGCAAGCATTGAAGTGAAAAAAAAAATCACTACAACTTGGCAGTTAGTGTAGGACACATGGAAGGAAGCACCCTTATTTGCAGATAAGTGGAGTAAGACTATTAGGGATTATGTTATAAGAACACAGAAAGACATCCCCCAAAAATGTGACAGGGGAATGATATGTAGCTTTCCTGAAGTAATAGGTCATTACAAATGTGGTGGTTTCTCAGTGTGTAAATTCACGCTCAACACTAAAACACCTCAAACATATAATAAAGTATTTAACTTATGGTTTTTGTTTAACTGTATTTCCCAAAACGTGACGGACATTAGCAGATGTGCAGAAAGTGTATGTGGGTCAACTCACACAAATGGTAGAACAACGGATCGCACAACACAGGAGCAGAATTAAATGTAAAGTATAAGCGGCACTGCTGGTGGCAGAAGTGGTTTCGGATAGCAGAGGAGGCAACATCAAAGGACTCTTGGACAGACGAGTACGCAAATGGGTGGACATACTGAACAGCACATGTCAATGACCAATGGCGACTCTCAATAATGCAACATTGAATGACTGCTTTGTATATACTATATTTGACAAATAACAGTTGGATGTGACTATGGTTAGTGGGAGGAATGATACCTTGTCCCGAGTGATCTTAAAATATGAGATAGCATGTACCTAGTTCTCTCTGAATATACATGTGGGCATACTTGATGTTGGTTACCTGTGCATTGTATGTCTGTATTCAATGCATATGTAGCACACTTCTTTATATGCCACATATATCAGTATATCCTTTTTTGTTCTACTCAGTCAAGAGCAGATCATTTTAGATGGGCCTATTGACCTCTAAGCTTATTCATATTAATCCAAAGTGCATACAACAAGGTGTTCATGTAGTTCCACCACCAAGGCCATGAAGGGGTGCATGGTCTAGTTGCTCATTAGACAGAAGGGAAAATAAGTCAGTAGCATCTGCTGCCACCTCCCTTTGTAGCCCTTTTCATATTGGTAGATGATAGGCTCGTACTTTGGTGTACGGTTTCTAGACTAAATAGAAATAACTGTTTACCTAATAGGATTGTTACTGTGAAGTATTATTGGTGCTGCTATGGCAGGAGTTAGATGGAATCCCACATAACCAGTCACGTGTCAACTACTGGATGTGTTCACAGTGGCCAGGCTCATCTTTTTCACATCTATAGTTGAGTGAAGGGAATAAATTAACTTCCTTCCTGTAAGATACAGTTTATCGCATTTGGTGACTGGGTCTTCCCACATTTGGCCCTCGCTACTGGTGACTTTCACTGTGGAAATAGCATGGCTCTTGGTTATGGTAGAGTACCAACACAGGCATATTTAGATTACAACTAGACATGTGACTAACAGCTTACACCCGATGAGGATATGTTGTGATCTATACATTGAATTGCCTTGTGTTCTCATACTTTTATAGGCAGTCAATTGATTGTTAAGGAAAACATGGCGGACTGTATTAAATGAGCATCTGGACTCCCCTCTGGGTGAGTGGTGGAACATTTGGATAAATCACAACTAGTAGATAGAGTACTTCAATATTATGTTTCAAGAGTATTTGGAACTGAGGATTGAATCCGGTTTCTGTCTCCATTGTATACAGGTTGAATAGTCAGATGACTTTGTCTTGAAGACACCCTACCATTCATATGGAGTCGAAATGTCGACAAACCACTCTTGGTTTTTAGACAAAGTAATATTAGTAGAGAACCTTAATATGTATGCTCAGGAATAACATGCAAAACCACGGGAAATTGTACAGTGTCTTATGTCATATATATTGTAAACATTTGCTCACTTTTTGAGCAAAGCACTGTATGAGCTTTGCTCACTTGCTCACATACCACTACATATGAATTGGTTATATATGTAATTGACAGAAACTACTATTAGTCCTTTATTATCTTTATTTCAACATTGATATAATGTAGAAGGAAATTTATGTTGCATTAGATGGTGTTTTCCTCCAAATCCTTAAGACTTGGAATGAGTCCCATGGGCAGGGGCGGCTCCTCCATATGGGCGGAGAAGTGTCGCCTCACTGCTTTCTCGCAGTGCGAGAAGCAGAAAAATAAAATGGTATTATGAATACCATTTTATGTTTCTGCTTCTCGCACGGGGAGAAAGCAGAAAGAAGGGTTTGGCTGGGGGTTGGCTGTGTTGCTGCAGGGTAGGGGAGGAGTGGCCTGCCCATTGTTGTGGGCGCTGACTGTTTCGTCAGTCCCAGGGCGGACCAAACCAGTTATACGCACTCTCGGTTTTCTCCATTTAGGCTGCATGCAGCCTGCATGGAGAAAACGACCTCCCCATAGACACCTGTGCGGTTGGCGTCCCAGCCATTGCAGCATTTTGATTGGCTTAGAGGAGGAGAGGGAGGCTGCCTGCTTCCTGGGACTCGAAGCAGAGAGAGGAGGAGACGCAAATATCTTTTTTTTTTAATTAACCCTGACCCCTGCCCTTGCAACGTTCTTCCTCGCACCCTCACCTGTGAGTAATGCCGGCCGCGACTGCCCATGGGACTAATGTTTATGCATTATATACTGACCATGATCCTCGTGAACATATAGGGTTGTCCTTGTCTTGTTTTATAAGAGTAAATATTTGGGCCCAGGCGAAAATTGTGAGAAACGGAAACATGTCAGTCAGACAGATTTTTTTTAATTTCATTTGGTAAACTAAATATTACATTAGTGAGTAAAACTCGATTGAAATGCTATCCCCTGTTTTTTTATGAACATTCATGACACATTAGCTGTTCATGTGCATCATACAGTTATACAGAGGTTGAATTAGAAAAAGGTTTGTTAACAGTTCATGGCTGTTGCTGGACCAAATATCATGTTGCTAATTAAAAAGGGATCGGAATTGACCCTCCATACTATGCAGAAAATGGTTAGCTCTTTTGTTTCTTAGCAAAAAGTCCATGGCACCAGTTTTGCAAGGCAACACCAGAGAAAGGGGTAGGAATACAGCTAGTTGCTGCGCTGCCTTCCGTCGTAAGCAACGACACGCTCTGAAATAAAGTCCCGTCAGCCGAAACCTGCATATTCAGGGGTCACAACAACACTAGGTCAACTGGACTTGCTGTTGACTTGCCAAACTAGTTAATACTTCATTGCATCACTGCCAGAACAGGCATTGCGGTAGTGCTAGAGTTGGGAAACTCCTCTATTCACTTTTTGGTCATGATGAATTGCCATTTGACCCGTTAGGGGCTGTTTTAGGCAAGAAACATGTCGACCTCCCAACCCACACACCCTCTAGGACCATTGCATCTAGGTAGAGCTGACTCTTTTTTAGCTAGGCTAGAGCACCCTGAGAATAAAATTTAGGCTATAGGGCTGCCCTGGACAAATTTTAACCATCATTCCACACTCACTCCACTACCTAATCCACACACCCGCATGCACCTTACGGCTTCATCAAAAAAGATCTTTGCTGGTTTTGGTCACATTGTAGGTCGGAAAACATGACGGCCGGTGATTAGCGGGTCACGGGAGAGTCAGCAGAGCGTTTGTAGCTCGAATGAATAATGAGTGAGGGAACAATTTGAAAGATCCGGAAGGCAGAGAGGAGGACGACATAAAAACGTATGTAGTTAAATTGATCAAGAAGGATTTACAGCTGGATCAGTCAGAAGAAGACATTGCGAAAGATCTACAGCGGGTCCACAGAGCTCCTTTCAGACTCAATACTAGCAGGATCAAGCCCAGAAAAATCCTACTTAACTTCTTAACATATATGTCAAAAGAGAAAATTCTGTCCAAAGCTTTGAGTATGAAATCAATCAAGGTAGATGGAATTAAATATGAGTTTAGATCAGATGTCTCTATTTCTACCTCCAACAGGCAAGGAGAGTTAGGGCAAAGGATTGACTCATTACAAAGTTTGGGCACTTCGGTCCAGCTGAGATTTCCAACATTCTTGAAGGTGATGTTTAACAACAAGATGCACATCTTCCACTCTGGTGAAATGGTAGACGACTTCATTAAGAGCCTGCAACCTGGAGGCTAGTAATTTTATTCCTAATTTTTAGTGTTGTTTAAATAAATCAAAGAAATTGTGTTAATTTTTCTCAATTTAACTCACTCATGCATAAATTACTATCAGATTTAGATGTTCGCTCTGGGGGGGATACCCATATGGCTTTAAGCCATGAAGAGTTAGGCAGAGGTTTTCCATGGGAGGGGTGAGTTGGGGGAGCACTGGGTGGGGATCAGTGGAAGAAAAAAAGAAAAAAATCCTCTAAAGCCGCCTTAATGCAGAAGTGATGCTTTCTTTTTGTCTCTAAGCAGTATGGATGAGAAGCGAGAGAATGTAGTAAAAATTATTTCGTGGAATGTTAATGGCCTTAGGGTATGGGTAAGATGAGTAACAATATTACAATATTTAAAAGACTTTCCGGCCCAGATTATCATTGTGCAGGAAACACACTTAACAGAAAAGGAGGGTATGGAGTTTTTCAAGGCCAAAAAGTGGATTGCCCAAGCAGTATGCACAGGCCAATCAGCCGTAACAAAGTGGGTGGTGGTTCTAGTTAAAAGAGGGGCACAAATTAGTATAGAGGACCATGTCTCAGATAAATCTGGAAGATGGCTAGTGGCTAAACTGAAGATTCTAGGTCGTGGCCTTACTCTAGTGGGATAGTATGGCCCAAATCAAGATGATGTCTCTCCTTTAGGTGAACTGCTGGCAGAATTACTAAATTCCTCAGATTCAATTATCATGGCATAAGATTTTAATGCCTTCCTAGATCATACCCTAGATAGATTGTCACATAGTAGAGCACATGTAAATCTTAAAATGTCAGGGCTCATTAAACAAATGATGGACCTTCCTGGTAGGTCGCTCCCCCCCCGCTGCAGCTCTGCCGTCACCCCCGCTGTCTCTGCTGCCGCCGGTGATTCGAGGCCCTCCACCACCCGCAGGCTTCCTCCTGCGCCTCATCCCTGGTGGCCAGTGGTGGCCCAAGATTCGTTCCGCTGCGCCTTTTGCCGCATTGCCTGTCTGCCCACTCCGTCATCTCTGCCCCCCTATCCCCCCGCTCACCGCTTGCTTCTGTGCCCCCTTCTTTCTCTGTACCACTGACTGTGCCCCTCTGATTTTGTGTTCTGTTACTGCGTGCCCCTGATTTTGTGCTCTGTATTTGCGTGCCCCTCTGATTCTGCTGCCTTTGTAAACTTCTGTGCCCCGTTCTCGAGTCCTTGCCCCGTGCCGGTCTCCTCGCCGGTCTCGTCCCCGCCACTGCCTCACCTGCGGCCCACCCCTCCGCACCCATTCGCTCCCCCGTCCCTTGCCTCCCGCCTCACAGCTGCTCCTCCCTCCCCATCTCCCCATATATGGCGGGCGCGCGCAGCGGGCGTGCCCCTGGCGCGCCGAAGGCATGCCTATGGCAAGCCCATTTGCGCTCGTCCACGCCTGGACCGCACCCAGCGCCAGAACCCCTGACCCCCGCAGCAGCCACGATGTCCGCCTACGCTACGACGCCAACACCCTCATCGCTCTCAACCCAGGAAGGACCCACACCTGCTGCAAGGCCGCCCCAAGGTGCACCCACGGGCCCTTCACCTGCCAGAACTGCTGCTTCTCCTGCCTTGAAAGCGCCAAGACGCCTGCCGCGACAGAACCCAACCAGCTTAGATGCATCCTGATCAACTCCCGCTCCGCACACAAACACGCCGTCGAACTCTGGGACCTACTTGACACCACATCACCGGACGTCGCCTTCCTGACCGAGACCTGGATGAACGAAACCTCCTTGCCAGACATCGCCATAGCCATCCCAGACGGGTACAAGATCACCAGCAGAGACCGCACCAACAGGGCCGGAGGAGGAATCACCATCGTCCACAAAAACACCATCAAGGTCTCAACAAACACCAACGACACCCTCAGCACCGCCGAACACATGCACTTCCAGATCCACACGGACCCCAAGACCACCCTAAGAGGCACCCTCGTCTACAGACCACCAGAACCCCGGCCCCAATTCTGCGACTCCATCGCTGACCTCATCAGTACGCACGCACTGACCTCCACCGACTACATCCTCCTCGGAGACCTGAACTATCACCTGGAGAACAACAACAGCAACTCCTCCACCCTGATCGACAATCTCGCCAACCTCGGACTGAAACAGCTCGTCACGACGCCGATCCACATCGCCGGCCACACGCTAGATGCCATCTTCTCCTCAAGCCCCCACGTCACCTTCAGCCACGCCTCCAAACTCACCTGGACAGACCACCACTGCATCCACTTCTCCTTCTGGAAACCCCTCACACACCACCGCACTCTACAGACCCCCCGCCACTGCTGGGGCAAAGTCTCCCAAGAACAACTACAGACAAACCTCGCACTCAATCCTCCGATGAACTCCACCAACCCCAATGAAGGTGCACTCACCCTTGAACGCTGGATGAACGACTGCACCAACACCGTTGCCCCGCTGAAAAACCCCACCAGCAGACACACCAGTAGAAGAGTCAGCTGGTTCACCCCGGAACTCCTCGACTCAAAACGCACCTGCCGGAAACTGGAAAACATATGGCACAGACGCCAGACAGCCGCACTGCCCACAAAGACGCCATCCGCAACCACCACCACCTCAACAGGACAGCCAAAAGGACCTCCTTCACAGACCGCCTTGACAACAACGCACACAGACGCTTTTCACCATCATGAAGGAACTCTCCAACCCCAGCTCCAGCGCCAACGACATCCCACCATCGCAAGCCCTGTGCGACTCCCTCGCCACCTTCTTTCACTGGAAAATCACCAACATCCACGACAGCTTCAGACCCCGGACGACCCCTACCGACTACACCGCACCGAACCCTCCGTACCCCACCGCCCACGACACCCTGACAACCTGGGCCAACGTGAGCATCGAGGACACACTCAAGACAATGGGAACCATCCACTCCGGATCCCCGTCCGACCCTCTCATGCACCACATCTTCAACAAAGCCAGCAATTCCATCGCACTCCACCTGCACAAAATCATCAACCTCTCCTTCGAGACCGCCACCTTCCCTGAGAACTGGAAGTACGCTGAGATCAACGCCCTACTGAAGAAACCCAAGGCGGATCCGAGCGACCTCAAGAACTTCCGACCCATCTCCCTGCTTCTGTTCCCAGCAAAAGTCATCGAGAAGATAGTAAACACCCAGCTCACCCGTCACCTCGAAGACAACAACATCCTGGACGCCTCCCAATCAGGATTCCGCAACAACCACAGCACCGAGACCTCCCTCATCGCCGCCACAGACGACATCAGGATCCTGCCAGACAACGGTGAGATGGCGGCCCTCATCCTCCTGGACCTCTCTGCCGCCTTCAACACCGTCTGCCACCGCACACTATGCACGCGCCTCCAGGACGCAGGGCTCCGAGACAAGGGCCTGGACTGGAACACCTCCTTCCTCTCTGGCAGAACTCAGAGAGTCCGCCTCTCCCCGTTCTGATCCGATGCCTCCGAGATCATCTGCGGCATCCCTCAAGGATCTTCCCTCAGCCCGACGCTGTTCAACGTCTACATGGCACCACTAGCACGCATCGCCCGACAGCATGACCTCAACATAATCTCCTACGCCGACGACACCCAGCTGATCCTCTCCCTCACCAAGGACCCCCTCACTGCCAAATCCAACCTCCACCAGGGAATGAAGGCCGTCGCAGACTGGATGGAGGACAGCCGCCTCAAAATGAACACAGACCAGACAAAAGTCCTCGTCCTCGGGTCCAACCCCTCCGCTTGGGACAACTCTTGGTGGCCCACGTCACTGGGGTCCCCCCCGGCCCCCACCGTCCACGCATGCAACCTGGGAGTAATCCTCGACTCGAAACTCTCCATGACCAAACAAGTCAACGTAGACTCCTCCACCTGTTTCAACACCCTCCGCATGCTCCGCAAGATCTACAGATGGATCCCGACAAACACAAGGAAAACAGTCACCCAGGCCCTAGTCAGCAGCAGACTCGACTACGGAAACGCCCTCTATGCCGGAGCCTCGTCCAAGCTCATCAACAGACTACAGAGAATCCAGAACGCCTCTGCACGCCTGATCCTCGATGTCCCACGCCGCGACCACATCACCCCCCACCTGAGAAAACTGCACTGGCTCCCTGTCGACAAAAGAATCTCCTTCAAGCTCCTGATCCACGCACACAAGGCACTCCACAAAACCGGCCCAGCCTATCTCAACAGTCGACTCTCCTTCTACGTACCCAACCGGAAACTCCGCTCCGCTGATCACGCCCTGGCCACTGTCCCATGTATCCGGAGAACTACTTCCGGAGGCAGATCCTTCTCTCTTCACGCCGCTAAGACCTGGAACACCCTCCCCCTCTACCTGCGACAAACCGAAGACCTGCTAACGTTCAGGAGACAACTCAAGACCTCTCCCTTCGACCAATAGCAGCAGCTCCCCCCCCAGCATCTTGAAACCCTCACAGGTATGTAGTGCACTTTACAAATAATTACATGATTCTTTGTTTGATGGAGCAGTTAGGGTTGTGCGATATATGGCGCAAGAGGGCAGGGTTACAAAAAGGCTTTACATTCTATAATAAGAAATATAGACATCAGTCAAGGATTGATCACTTCCTTATTGACAGCAGCATGGAAGCTGGGGTTCAGCGAATCGACTACGTGGGAGTTCATTTGTCAGATCATTCGGCAGTGATACTCCAATTAAAGATTTGCGAGGGGGGGCACTCAATCCAGAAGGACGTTAGACTGAACGATCCTGCAAGATGAGGGAGTCATAGAAGTGTTGAGTAGAGATACAAAAGAGTTCTTCGAATTTAATTGGGGTTCGGCTGCATTTGGAGTGATCTGGGATGTGTACAAGGCCTTTTTAAGGGGAAAACTAGGGGCACTGGCTACAGATAAAAGGTAGCATATCATAATGAGGTGTCAGCACTAGAAGAGTTGGTCCATTCTTTAGAAAAGGACCTTATCGACCCTAGGGTAGATGAAGGGGCCCGAGAAGGGCTGCTACAGAAAATGATGGAAGCAAAATCCAATTTGACAACACTATTACAAGACAGGGCTAGGAAAAGGTGGGAGGTCAGTCGGCTAGCTCATTTGAATACAGGGAGGGATGTAGAAAGTTGTTGGCTTGGAAGGCCAAAAAGGAGCAGGTGAAAAATAGGATAGATCAGGTCAAATGTGAACAGACAGGAGCATTAATTAGAGACAATAAAGGGATTAAGCAAGCTTTCCATAGCTATTACAGTAAAGTTTACAAGGAAGAGCTAAAACTTACTGAAGAAGAGGTGAAAGTATGGCTAGGGCAAGGCTGCACTAACCCATTTCCACCAGATAAGAGTAGTCAGCTGAACGGGGAGATTAATAAGAGGGAAGTAGATCTTGCAGTAAGACAGGGCAAGAGGGGAAAGGCTCCCGGACCCGATGGCTTGCCCCACGAAGTTTACTAAGCCTTGGCAAACGTATTAATTTCTATTAAAGCAAGAATCTTTAACGACCTGTTTGTTGAAGGGTCTGAAATGCCAGTTTCTTGGAAGGATGCTACTATCTCGCAAATTTTGAATCCAGGAAAGTGCCCCAAAAATTGTGATTTCTATTGGCCAATATCGCTTTTAAATTGCGATTATAAGATCTTTGCAAAAATGTTGGCCGACAGGTTAAATGGGTTAATGTCGGAGCTGGTGCATGAAGATGAAAAAGGGTTTATAGGTGGAAGATCTCTGAAAGAGTTGACCTATACATTAATAGACTCCATAGACCTGGCAACTGTTTATGAGCTCCCACTTGCTGTAGTGGCACTGGATGCCACTAAGGCATTTGACCGGGTCAACTGGGTCTACCTACAAGGCATGGCAAAGTCTTTAAATCTTGGGCTAAATTTCTGTAGGTCTCTGGGGGGATTTTATGTGGCACCTGAAGCTAGAGTCCTGTTCAACGGCTCCTTGACTGACCCTGTTCTCATCACCAGGGGTACAAGACAGGGCTGCCCCTTATCTCCGCTCTTATTCAATCTTTACATTGATCCCCTAGTTAGAATAATCAGGGAGGACCAAGACATCACACCATTTCAATATGACAGCTGGAGTAAGAAACTGGGTTTATATGCTGATGACATCCTCATTTACACAACCAACCTACAAAACACCTTGAGTCATATAATGACCTTGACGACAGACTTTGGGAAGATTTCGGGCTATGATATCAACAGGTACAAAACAGAGATTATGTCTTGGAACATGGAGGCAGGAGATGCCGATAGTAGAGGTGGAATTAGATATTTGGGAGATATTTGGGAGTCATGATATCACAGGACATCACCAAAAAAACTAAAGTTAACTTTGAAAAAGTCAAGCAAGAAGTCGGTGGACTTATAAAAATGTGGTCTCATCTTCTAAAAAGATGCAAAGTCAGATTAACAGCTTTATTTGGTCAAGTAAAGGCCCAAGAATAGAAATTGAGACAGAGGGTGGAAAAGGGAGGTTTAGCACTGCCAGATTTGCTGTTTTACTCATGGGCCTTTTTATTGATGAATGGGAGAATGTTGTTAAATATACCCATATCATCTGAGATAGGGGGACTACTGGGTGTGATGTTGAGACAGGAGTCAGGGGGCACAGATGGGTTTATGTTTAAATACGCAGACCCCAAGTACTTTAAAAAAAAAGTCAGGCTAAAGATCTTGAAGGGGCTGGCTGAGACTTGGTATAAGATTTAAAAAGTTCTAAAAATACCATATTATAGCCTATTGGGTCCTATTTGGGATTCTCCTAGTTCTCCAGAACAGACAAAAGATACATTGACAGCACCACTAAAAAAGGCAGGTTTAACAAGATGGGAACATATAATTTAAGACAAACACCTGATTACTTGGGAAATGTGTAAACTATGATCAGATCACATGGTATGCAGATTCAAATATCTACAAATGCAGAGTTGATTTCAAGCCCCTGGAGCAATAATAGGAAAACCAAATGAGCTCGAAGACCGACTAATGCAAGGGACAGTAGTCAAGAAGGAGCTGGCAGTTATCTACTGGTTGATGGTTGAACTGGAGGACGGAGCCTTTATTTTGCCTACGGAATTGTTGGGAAGATGCTTGCCGGAGACAGTGTTGGAACATCAATTGGAAATGATCTATGTCTATGTTGTTTAAAATAGTTAAAACTGCATACCTAATAAGAAACCATCTTTTCTCCATTCACAGAGCTTATTGGTCTCCTCAGAGATTATCAAAGTTTGGGAAAGGAGGTGAAGTAGCCTGCCCGAAGTGTGGCTGTATGAGAGAGGATGATGTACATATGTTTGTGGATGCCCAGAGATCCAGACTTTCTGGAAAGACGTGAGTAGGGCCTTGTCTAGCATGCTGGAGATTGATATCAAGGAAAGCGTCTTGCTTGTTTTTTTGGGATGTGTGGATTCTCTGGTAAAAGCTACAAAGAACCAGGCAAGGTTGATTTTCTATTCTATACTGCTGGCAATAGGGAAATATGTAAACAATGGGTGGCCGTGGCCCTTCCCAGTTTGATGATTGGGTACACTCGGTCAAGTCTGTTGCCAGGTTGGATATGTTGGGGTTTAGAAAGCACAACTTTTGGCTTCCCATGCTGAATTGGTGAGAGCAACAAGGCTAAGGGAGTCCAATGATTAAGCCTTCTCTGCCTCGTCTGGCACTTTTTATTTTCTTCCCCCTCCTCTCTAAATAAGGAGAGAGAGTGGAGAGATAAAGAGCGAAATTGAAGAAGAGGGAGTTTAAAAAAATGAGGGAGGCAAAGTGTGAAACCCCCAGAATCTTCTTTGCTTCCAGCACAGAAGGGCATGATTCTCCATTCAAAGATGCAAGTGGAATGGTGTTTTTAGAGGCAAATGAGGACAAAAAAAAGAGAGAAAAAAAAATCTCCTCTAAAGAGCCTTCGCGGGTGCCCGTCGGGCATTGCAGCGCCTGCCTGATGAGGAGCAGGCCCAATGATGAATCCTGTGAGGGCTCCTTATTACAGACCTGAACAATCCCATCTTCACTTAGGAACTGCACACTAGTTTGCTGTACCATGCTTACAGAACAAACAACAAGGCACAATAAGCCTCAAGTATAGATGTCATGGAAAGAGTCAGGTTGCACAGAGACAAGTGAACAATAATCTGTGCACATTTGTGCATGCCTATGTTCACATGCATTAGCACATTAAATCCAGACATGTTACTTCGCTAATGCATGTTTGTTTTTCTTAGTGAGACACTCAAGTGCAAACAGAATGCCTGGATGGGGGTAACATACTCTCAGACTTAAACCTTTGTGAAAAAGCCCAACAAGACCGAAACAGATCTCGGGTTGCAGTTCAGGTTCAATTTCTTCCATTTCTGCTGGATCAAGGATGATTTGCATGTTGATTGTCCCTTCCTGTGGATGCACCTTGAGAACTGTGGTCGCAACTGTGATGGAAGCCATTGTTATGTGATTACTTAACATAACATAACATATAATGTGTATTTCTAAAGCGTAGATTCACCAAGAAGGGGATGTTGGCACTGAATGGCAGATGTTTATTGTTACCTAACTCAATGGTTCTTATTTATAAACCTTGGAAGAATGAAAGGCTGAGTGGGTCTGCCTAGTTTTGAAGCTGTGACCAGGAGGTAAACACAGGTCCCAGTGGACGTGTTGTTCATTGAGCCCCCACATAAGCATGCTGTGTAATCTGTCACATTTACAAATATTATTGCAGCTGTTGTTGCTACTATGGGGGTGGTTGTGATCACATTTGCTGCTGCTTGTCTGCTGTTGCAGAAGCTATTGCTGCTGTTGTTGCTCTATAATTGCAGCTCTGGTTGAAACAATGGTCCCTGCTGTCCTTAATGCTACACTCATTGTTGCTTCTTTTGCTGCTGCAAGTGTAGCAGGTGTGTTGCTGTTGCAGTCCCTGCTGCTTTGGCAACTGTTGTTGCAGCTGTGATTTCCACTTTTTAATGGCAGCTGATGTTGCTGTTGTCTCTACTGTAGTTATAATGGGTAACCACATCTGGTGTAACTTCCTTTCTGAAAGTTGTTGAGGAGTCTGCCTTGTTGGCAGCTGTCCTCACTACTATACTGGCTGCTGTATTTACACAGTGGTTGCTGCTGTGGTCCTTGCTGGTCTTGCAGCTGCTGTTTCTGTCCCTTCTATGATGGCAGGTGTGGTTGTTTCTATTGTGACAATTTTTGATGCTGTGGTCCCTCAGTAGTTGTTGATGTGGTTGGTGCATTATTATCTCCTGTAAGTCTAATTATGATTGCTTTTGTGGTCCCTATTGATGTCCTTGCTATGGTATCAGCAGTGGTCATTATTGTGGCCCTTGATGTGCCTATGGCAGAAGTGGAAACTCTCATCATTAATATTGTTGCTTCTATGCTTGCAACTATAGTTGCAGCTGATTTTGCTACTGTGTTGCTAGCTATGGTTGCATCTGTTGTCACTTAGATTGTTGCTCCTATTGTTGTTATGGCACCTGCTGTAGTAGAAGCTATTGTCACAAATGTTGTTGATGTTGGGGTGTCAGCTGTGGTTCATGCTGTGATGCCTGCTGTGGTTACACCATTCACCATTTCTCTGTTGTCACTGCTGTGATCCTTGCCGTACTTGCATCTGTTGCTTCTTTGGTAGTGACTGATTGTCATGGCAGTTGTTGTTGTAGCTCCAGGGTCACTGGTATTCTGGCAGCTGTTTTGTCTACGGTATTGTTACATCTGTTGTCACAATAGTTTCCTCTGATGTGTTGTGCTTCTGTTGTCTGTGCAATGGTGACATCTGTTGCCCAACTGTTGTTACATCATTGATTGCTGCTGTGTCCCATCTGCTCTGACATCTGTTATTGTTGTTCCTTGCCAACTCTGGTGGTTCTCAGCACACACACAGTAAGGACACCACAGATTGCAGTCTAAGAAGAGTTAAAAAGTAAAAAAATTTCAGCAGACCCTTTACATCTATGCACCCAAGATCTATAACAACAGCCCCATATGTATTAGGAGGACCATTCCAACTCTGCTCCAAGTTAGGAACAAATTGAAGGTGCACCTCTTTAAAGACCTCTTAATCACAATGCATTGACCATCTACAAACCAGCTACCTTGCTTATTATTTGTTGATGTTATGCTTGCTTTGGACCCTGTATAACACTCCTCTTCCTTTTCGCTAGCTTCTTGTTATAGAAGTGCTCCATACATACATGCATACATGCCATTATGACAGCTGTGGTCCCTGCTTCTTTTGCAGCTGTGGTTGCTGCTATTGTGACAGCTGTTGATTCTGTGGGCCATGGTGTGGTGGTCAATGTTTAGCTCAGCTCGTCAGTGCTCTGCCATCGGTCCCCACAGGCATGGTTCGAGACCTACCCGTGCTGGGTCCCGATTTTTCTCATCCTCTCTTTTATTTTATTTAGATTGCTCCTCTACCTCTTGGCTCCTTGCTGAGGGTTGCCCGCACCCGGAATGCCTCCACCGCGTATACTTTTTTTTCCCCGTTGTAACCCACCCCGCCTCCCAGCCACACGCCCCTCTCTCCTCCCGTACTTAAATGTCCAGCAGAAGCCCAGCTGCTGTGCCTAAGGGAAGCCCATCTGTGCCTGTCCGCGCCTGGACCACGTCCAGCGCCAGACCCCCTGGCCCCCACTAGCACCACACCACCAGACGCCGCTACGACGCCAACACCCTCCGCGCACTCAATGCCGACCGATCCTCCACCTGCTTCCCGGCCACCTCAAAGCTCACCCACAGACCCTTCACCTGCCGAAATTGCAGCTACACCTACCAGCATGTCCTGCCCACCCCACCAAAGCAGACCACACACATCTCAGATGCATACTGCTCAACACCTGCTCAGTCCACAAGCACGTCGTCGAACTCTGGGACCTGCTCGATTCATCCTCCCCGGACCCTGCCTTCCTGACGGAGAACTGGATGAACGCCTCCTCGACGCCCGACATAGCCATAGCCATCCCGGACGGCTACAAGATCACCCGAAGGGACCGAAACAACAAACCAGGAGGAGGAATTGCCATCGTCCACAGGAACACCATCAGAATGTCGACCAACACCGAAGACTCCCTCAGCATGGCCGAACACCTACACTTCCAGATCCACGTCAATCACAACACCACCCTCAGAGGAACCCTCATCTATAGACCCCTGGAACCCCGACCGTAGTTCAGCGACTCCATCACCGACTTCATCAGCATGCACGCCCTCGCCTCCGCAGACTGCATTCTCCTTGGAGACCTGAACTTCCACCTCGAGAACTCAAACGAAAGCAACTCCACAACCTTGATCGAACATCCTGACAACCTCGCCAACCTCGGACTCAAACAGCTCGTCACGACACCCACCCACTCTGCCGGACACACCCTTGACCCCATCTTCTCCGCCAGCAACCACGTCACCTACAGCCACACCACCGAACTCCACTGGACCGACCACCACTGCATCCACTTCTCCTTCAAGAAACACACTGCGCACAACCAACCTCAACAAATCCCACACTGCAGCTGGAACAAAGTCACCGAAGACCAGCTTATCACCACCCTAGCCCGAGGCCCTCCATCCGAGCACTTAGACACCAAAGCAGCGGCCCACAACTCCTGCTTCAACACCCTCCAAATGCTCCGCAAGATCTACAGATGGATTCCCACCAAACCCAGAAGGACAGTCACCCAAGCCCTCGTCAGCAGCAGGCTGGACTATGGCAACGCCCTCTATGCGGGAACCATGGCCAAGCTCCAGAAAAGACTTCAACGCATACAAAACACCACAGCCACATCACCGCCCACCTGAAAGACCTCCACTGGCTCCTGATCAACAAGAGGATCACCTTCAAGCTCCTTACCCAAGCTCACAAAGCACTCCACAACACCGGACTAGCATACCTCAACGAACCACTCACCTTCTACACCCCGAACCGCCAGCTTCACTCCGCGGGCTCGCCACCGTCCCACGCATCCGCCGAACGACCACCGTCAGCAGATCATTCTCTCCCTTTGCTGCCAAGACATGAAACACCCTTCCCACACACCTGCGACAAAACCAGGACCTGCTGACCTTAAGCAAACTTTTCAAGACCTGGCTGTTTGATCAGTAGCTGCTTCTTCCCCCCCCCCCACACCTTGAGATCCTCACGGGTGAGTAGCACGCTTTACAAATGTTTGATTGTTTCATTGATTGAATGTTGTTGCTGCTGTAGTTCCTGCTGTGGTTACAGCTGTGGCTCTTCCCATAATTTCTACAGTAGTCATATGCCATATTGGCATCTGTGGTTGCTGCTGTTGCCTTTATTGTGATGTCAGCTGTAATTACACTTGCTAGTTTGTGCTGTGATGGCAGCAATAGTTACTTTGGTGGGAGCTGTTGTCTCCTCTGTCTTCCTATATATGATTGACTACTAAAGTGGTGTCTGTGGTCTCACCTGTTGTGGCTTCTCTATGACTACCTTTGCTGCTGTGGTGAAAGCTACTGCCACTGAATTTGTTCCTGCTGAGGTTGCATTTGTTTTTGCTGCTATTATCCACGATGGCACTTGTGGTCATTTCTGTGGTCTCTGCTTTGGTTAAGTCTATGGTCACCACACTGTCCCCTCTCATGATGGTGCCTGTATCCTCAGCTGTCAGTACAGATCAGTGTAGAGCAAGACATTTCCACCTCAAACCAGTGTCCCAAGGTCAAACATCACACACATTTCATGCTACACAAAATTTAAAAAACGTCATACATTTTGAGTAGTATGAAAGTTTCGGAGGATGGAGCAGAGGATGCGCAGCTGCGTTTTGTACAATCTGAAGGCATTCAAGCAATGTTAAGCCACTTCCAGGTAAAAGATGTTCTCATAATACAGCCTAGAAATAACTAAGGCTTGGACTATAGTTCTTTGGGAAGCAGTAAAGGATCTTTCTAAACCATTTTAGGATGCCAAAACAGATGTGAGCTACCCTATTAATCTGTAGGCTCACAGTGAGTTTGTCATCTAACCAGATGTCCAAATTCTTTATGACTGGCACTTGACTGGGGGAATTGCCCATATTTGTGAGTCACATGTGGGGTTATCAAAGTTTGGGGTGGTTACGCAGGGCCTCAGTCTTGTCTCCATTCAGTTTCAAGGGCCTTTAAATTCCGGTTGTCCTTGGCTGACAGAGATACAACAATTTGTGTATCATTCGCACAAAATTCCACTATCTCCGCTAATGGACGTACATAAAGATTAAAGAGAAGAGGACTCAAAATGGAGCCATGTGCTGCTACTGAAACTCGAGGGTGGGATTTTGATCTGTGCTGGTTAGTATACACCTGAAATGTGAGGTCCAGTAGAAAAGATTTCAGCTATGATGAGGCAAAATCTTGTACACCCAAACCCTCTAGTCTTTGTAGCAATGTGACATGATTTACAGTGTTGAATGATGAACTGAGATCTAAGAAAGAGAGTGCAGCTGCTCCACCAATATCCAGTTGAGACTGCAGTAACTCAGTGACATTGAGAGGAGCTGATTCGGTGCTATTGCCTGACCAAACCCCATATTGTGAGGAGTGGAGTATGCCATTGAGTTCCTAGTAAGCTGTGAGTTGTTTTTCACATGCTTCTCCAACACTTTGGCAAAAATAGGTAGCAGAGATATAGGCATGTAATTGAACCAAATAAGAGGATCCAAGTGGGGTTTATTCAGCATATGGGTGATTTGCGCCTTTTTTCATAATTGAGGAATAATGCCCTCTGACAATGATGAGTTCAATAATTGCGTAAGCTGCTTCAGACCAGAATGGGAAAACCTGCAAGGTACTGCCAGGGGACGAGGAATCAAAGGAGATTCAGACTTAATAGCCAGAAGGATTGCCCTAAGGGAAGGCACATCCAAGGTCTGAAACCTGTGTATCATGCTAACCACCTTAGAAGTCGTGCATGTCCTTCTTAACTAACCGTAGTTCACAAAAAATCTGTAAATGTCAGATCCAAAAAACCTAACCAAGGGAATGGGGATTTCGCTGCATGCACGAAAAAACAAGACCCCTGTCCAAAGAAAAGAAAATTATTTTCTTGAGTCCCCTCACTCACCAAGGGTTTCCCCTAGGTGACATGCTTCATCATTGGGGCGATCCCAAACAGATGCTGCTTGGGGCATGCCGCGACCTGCAGAACTACGTAGGAGCATTTTTGTTTGTGAAGAAATGTGTAGCGCAGTGTTCCTGGAGTGGTAAAAGTGATGTTAAAAATACCTAGCTAGTGAGCTAATATTTTATTCTTGCTCCTAGTTGGTATGGATAAAAAGGGGATTAAATAGTAGGGAAAAGATATAACTATTATGTGTATACAGTCCTTAATATTCGGTCGACATGTTTCAAGGTATATTATGGGCAGACACAGCAATGTGCTTTGCCGGTAGTTCTCTTATTTTCTTCTCTTTGCTTACAGTTAACTACAATGCTCTGTATCTCTTTAGGGTATGACTACAAGCCCCTCTACCCCGGCAGATCATGAGGCATAGTATTGTCAAAGCATAAGTATGTTCCGAAAATTTTGAGAACATTACGTGTTTATATGTTGTATGTCATGTGGTGTCCAGTTTTTTCACGAGTGTTTTTAAAGCTATATTTCTGCATCTAACTATGCTTTCTTACAAAGGAGACGTCTGATGTGTTTTATTATACTACATGTGATTAAAGCACTGATTAATTATTATCTCTAAGGGCACCAACTATAGAGGAGTACATTGATCGGATTACCTCATTGGGTATGGACCTGTCCACGTGAGAGGTGGGCAGGCATTATGTGCTAACTTTTTATTCTGTTTTATTCCCTGAATAGATGCTATGAGTCAAAGACTAAACCGTATGTATTTTGAATCGGGTGCTCACAAATTAGGGAGCCGATTACGATCCAGGAAAAAAATTCCCCGTACGACTCGTATCCGGTCTTTTTACCGTACGAATCGTACAAGTGCCGTACAAACTGCCAAGTACGATTCGCATGGGAAAAACTCCATACGAATCGCAGTGGGAATTATTTCCCACACGTCCTCGGGTCGGAAAATGTGTCCGACACATCCTCGGACGATTTACCGTACAAATGTGAAAAGTGAAGTCCGACCGCGCTAGTACGATCCATCCCGTGCGTCCGATGTTACAACCGTATTGAAAAAACACCGTCCGCACCGAACTCCCATAGCAAACATGGAGACATGTGCCCGCATACGCGCCCAACTCTCCCCCCAGCCCTCCTATGTACGAGTCGAATCCCCACCCGTGTATGTACACCCGTGTATGTACGAGACGTACCCCCACCTGTGAATGTACACCCGTGTATGTACACCCGTGTATGTACACCCGTGTGTGTACGAGACGTACCCCCACCCGTGTATGTACACCCCCGTACGTACGGCCCGTACCCCCACCCGTGTATGTCTGGAGTGTACCCCCACCCCAACCGTGTATGTACAGACCGTACCCCCACCCCAACCGTGTATGTACGACCCGTACCCTCACCCGGGTATGCATGGAGCGTACCCCCACCCCAACCGTGTATGTACGACCCGTACCCTCACCCGCGTACGTATGAAGCGTACCCCCACCCCAACAGTGTATGTATGACCCATACCCCCACCCCAACCGTGTATGTACGACCCGTACCCTCACCCGCGTATGCATGGAGCGTACCCCCACCCCAACTGTGTATGTACAACCCGTACCCTCACCCGCGTACGTATGGACCGTACCCCCACCCCAACCGTGTATGTACGACCCGTACCCTCACCCGCGTATGTATGGAGCGTACCCCCACCCCAACCGTGTATGTACGGACCGTACCCCCACCCCAACCGTGTATGTATGACCCGTACCCTCACCCGCGGATGCATGGAGCGTACCCCCACCCCAACCGTGTATGTACGGACCGTACCCCCACCCCAACCGTGTATGTACGACCCGTACCCACACCCGCGTATGCATGGAGCGTACCCCCACCCCAACCAAGTATGTACGACCCGTACCCTCGCCCGCGTACGTATGGAGCGTACCCCCACCCCAACCGTGTATGTACGACCCGTACCCTCACCCGCGTACGTATGGAGCGTACCCCCACCCCAACATTCTAAGTACGGAGTGCACCCCAGGCCCCAACAACAGCACCTTCACCCAACATCGCGCATGTACGAGTCGTACCAAGCCAGACACAAGGACAGCACTGTACAACAAAATTCCCGAAGTACACACCGTACACACGCTCAAAACGCACGTACACAACCAGGACAAAGCAAAACAACACAAGAATACACTATTCGAATGGCACAAAGCCACAAAACATGTCCAACAAGCACAAAAACAACACATTCACTGACCTGCAACTGCCAAAATCCCAAACAGAGGCCCAAAACACAACCACTCCTTATAACACACCCACCCAAAGTTCAAACACAGCCACACCCACCAATGGACCAATAAAAAGGGCCCATAGACACAAACCATGAGCCTTTGCAACAGACTCACTGCTGCCAGACCCCACAGACAACCTACAGCACCATACTTGAACCTTTACTGCACCTTACACTTGCACACCTTCACACACCCACCTTCACAAACACCCCCTCATCACATTCACACACACACCTGCACAACCACACCCACACACCCACAACCATCCACACCCACACCCCCCACAACCATCCACACCCACACCCCTCACCATGCCCACTAACAAGAATCCAAAGTTCACTAGCCAAGAGTTGGAGGTCCTTGTCAACGAAATCCTCAGAGTCGAGCCACACCTCTTTGGAACATTGGTCAGACAGACCTGCATGTCCGAAAAAACAGCCATGTGGCAGAGGATTGCCGATGCTGTGAATGCTGTTGCGTCCACCAGAAGGACCAGGCATGAATGCCAAGCCAGGTGGTACGATCTGCGGAGAAGGGTCCGAGCCAAAATGACAGACGACCACAACCAGGCCAACGTCACTGGATGAGGGTCGCCCCGCAGACCCGTACAATACCATCCCTGGGAGGAGAGGGTGATGGCCATACTGCCGGTGGTGTCAGTGGACGGATTAGAAGGACTCCGAGACCCAGGTGAGTACACAAACAACTCACCTCACATGGGGGGAACGTCATCCACAACCAAACTCACAATCAGGCACGCAACCACCCCAAGCTATCGCATGACTCAACCACACTCCATGAACACGCACATGCCACTGGCGCCACCATGCCCCATGCACCCAGCTGGACAATGCAAAGTCACAGGCCACAGAAAACACCAACACAAGACACGGTAAGCCGGATGGCGGGAGTGTGGGCCCCAAAAATCACATAGTGCAACTCAGAAGCAGACAACAATGCCCTCTGCCCATATGGCCTAGGTCACAGCCAGACAAACAGTGTATCCCCACACAGGAAAGACTTGCCAGCAAATGGCGGACGTCTTGCATTAAGACATGGGGGTGACGGCACGTTTTTGCACATGACAGCAGCTAATGAACAGCCAACACTGTGAAAGAGTGGCAGCACACACCACCACAGCAGCAGCGCAGACACAGACACTACACCCAATGGGTGCCTGGAGATCAGAAACAAACTCACATCAACAAGCCAAGGGCCATTCAAAGAACTGCAAAAAGTGTGTGCCTAGGAAGCTGGGCTGAGGTGACAGAGGGTGACACACAGAGGGAGGGAGAGGGGGAGAGAGAGGGAGGGAGACACAGGGAGACGGACAGAGGGAGGAGGCTGACATAGGGAGGGAGGGAGAGGGGGACAGAGAGGGAGTGAGAAAGGGACACACAGGGAGACCAATTCAGCCTTTGGGGGTGTGGGAATGTCTGCTCGTCAGCAGGTGGACTGCGTGCATGTAGACAAGGGTGGCCAGTGCCTGAATCCCCCTCTCTTCTCCATGGCAAAACACTGGGCCATGTCTCAACCTGTGCACGAGCACAACGCCAGCTACCTGCATTATATAAGTGTGTGGAACAACTCCATGTGCCCACGTACAGTGCAACACAGAAGGCGCCAATGCATGGCTCGCCACACCTGCTCACTCCACTGCTGACTGCAGTCACAATTGACGCAGCAAGTAAGACTGTGTCACACATAGGTAAAGTCTCAAAAGCTGTGGCCAAGGGACATACCCATGCACAAGTGCACTGTGAGTGGAATGCAAGACATATCCAAATTCCCAGAGGAAATGTGCCAACTTAGAAACGAATGAAATATGGATGTTGCATGGATCAAAATTAACATTGTCTCTCTCACACACAGGTCAACGTCGTGGATCACCCCCCAACACTGGGGGGGAAGACTCACAGGACCCGGCTCGACGGGATGACGGACCCACCGGCAGCGACGACTCTCACCACTCTGTGGACGACCCCGACCAACCTGGCCCCTCTGGTGTCCAACCACCTGCAGCACCTGCATCAGGTACAACTGGGCCAACCACCACCCCCACTCCTGCCACATCCCAGGAGACACCCAGGATCCCTGCCCCACCACCACAATGCAGCCAGGCTGTCCAGGAGGGACACGGTGTACCGGGCACCCAGGAGGAGGCAGGCGACAACGCCAATGCCACCCCTCAGGGGTCCCGGAGACCCGATGTGCCCACTAGGGCAGGCCAGGTGCAAGTGGGCAGGGGTGGTGGGAGTGGAGGACGGTGGAGGCGCCAGCCTGACCAGTTGGCTGCGGAACCGGTATATTCCCATGTCAGAAACATCCTGGAGACATACCGGCAGGACACCACAGGCATGGCCCAGGTTGTGTCCATCCTCGAGGAGATCAAGACCCAGCAGGCCCAGCAACATGCGGAGCAACATGCCTGTCTACTGCGACACCAAGGGCGGATGGAGGACAGACAGGCTGAGCTCGTGACGGTGTTCACGGGAATTCACCGTACACTCCATCGGATAGCCGACAACATGGCAACCCTCCCTGTGCCACCAGGCGTAGAACATCACCACCCACAGGGAGGGATCAGGAGGAGGAGGAGACATCCGACGGAGCATCCCAAACATCGTCACGGCCTGCTTCTGAGGGTCCCCGCAGGAGGGCGGGTCGTCCACGGAAAAGACCGTGATTGTCGGCGCAACAGCACCATCTCCCAGGACACCTGGCCTGGCACCTGGCACCTGGCCCACTGGACCAACAGCAGCACAGCAGCAAAAGACATTCTCTGCCACATGGACTTGCTGGTCACTGTCTGACCAATGTTGACAAAGACTGTGGCATGGACTCTGAGGATTTCCAATGGCAAGGTCACCAACTCCCCTAGTGAACTTTGGATTCCACACACCCGGAAAGCCCCTCATGTCATACCCCCCCCCACGTACCCCAACAAAAATAAAAAGTTACACGATAAAGAGATGATGCCTACATTTTGCATTATTACCTTACATGTGTCTTGTAAAGTTTAACCATGCCTGAGTTCTCATATGACTTCAACCATCCACACCCTGGGGCCTGAGTCTGGCACCGGACACACATGGGTCACAATGTATTAGGCAACACAGACATGGAGCACCATACACACCTGTGATGGGCCCAACCAGCTGAGGGGGTGACCGCACAACTGTGCCAACAGATATATTGAGTACAGCGACAGCCATGCGCAGAGGTCAGGGATCATGTGGAGTCTCCTGGGGGGCACCCAGGTATGTGTGGACAGGTGGCAGAACCATGTCCTGCAAGCTTGAGTCAGGTGGATGCAGAGAATGGTGGCCTGGCCAACGTTGGATGCATGGGGATGGCACATGTCACAATACCCACACAGTCATGGACATCATGCACAATACACAGTCTAATCCCACACAAACAGCTTGCATCTTGCTACTCAACACATAGACACATAGCCACTATCAGGGAAAACCATGCCAGACATGCCGTATGCACTGTGGCAACACACCAGCATTGACTGAGAAGAGGCACCTTGGAGGCATAGGGACAACTTTATTAGTCATGTATTCCGGAATGCAGAGGCAACTCGGAGTGCACATACACAGGTCATGTGGAGTAACATGTGGGTCCAACACTGGAACCCCCCTTCTGCAGCACAAATGCGTGATAGCCATGGAACTGGCACACAAGTGTGGGCTAACAGCTAAACACCCCCTGCTGCTCACGGAGAGGCTGCCATACACCATTGATCCTCTGATGTGGAAGTCCCACACCATGTCAAGCCAATGCAAACCGTATGTGTCCAAGGGCAGTGTTACACACATTGATGCCATCATCACAATCCACTATCCCATCACAGATGACTGTCAACAAGTCTGACCATCTATTCAGGTGTACCCAGACACATGTCATGTGTCCCATGGCGATGCGACATGTCTGCAGAGGAACCAAACATCGACAGGGGCAGTGTGCACACATCGTAAACAACTGCCACACCCAATACACCCCTGATGCATCCCTTACCCTAAGGAGACTTCCATACTTGTCCGTGCGTGTAACGCTGAGTCAGCACACGATGACGTGTCCATGAGGAATAGCAGTGCCACAACAATGCAACCAGCAGACGGCATGCGCAAGTACCTGGGGAAGAGAGACACACAAGAAGTCAGCCACAAAAAGCTCATCCACTTGCATGTACTCGACACATGTAAGGATGACAACATGCTAGGTCACAATTATGACTGGGGAAATACACTCATCACTGGCACCATCACTCGAGTGACACATCCACACACACCTCTGACTCACGTGGCATACATGCAGATGGACACACACATCGCAACACATGCCACACGGGGACCAATGCGTGCACACTCAGACACTGGTACTCACCACTAAGCAAAGAAGTCGCGTATGAGCCGACTCCGAATGTCTTCTTGTGGAACCACATCCTCCACATCACTAGCCCCATTGCCAAGCCCTTCGTCCTCCACGGGTGGATGGTCCTGATCATCTTGATCCAGGATGAGTGGCACAGCTTTCTCAACTGCTATGTAGTGCAGCATGCAGCAGACCATGAAGATTTTGCAGACCTTCGCCAGGGCATATGGGAGGGCGCCGCCGGTCTTGGGGAGGCATCTGTATCGGCTCTTCAGGAGGCCAAATGTCCTCTCTAACACTCGCCTTGTCCGGCCATGGGCGGTGTTGTAGCGGAGCTGGGCCGGCATGCTGGGGTTGCGGAGAGGTGTGATCAGCCATGGCATGTTGGGATGGCCAGCGTCCCCTACATGGAAACCACATGGACATAAGTAGGACAGAAGAAGCGGTCGTGCTGGAAGTCTACGCAAAATACAGGACAGACAGAGTGTACCCACCAACAACACATGCTCGTTCGTTGCGCACCTGCGTCATCATTTCAGGCACCCTGCTACGCCTCATGATGTAGGCATCGTGTGCTGATCCTGGAAAACAAGCACAGACATGTGAAATCACCATGTTGGACAGACACACCACAAGGGTATTGATGGAGTGGTAGTGTTTGCGATTCCTATACGCTATCTCCTGTGCCTGTGGTGGTACCAAAGTCACATGTGTCCCATCTATGGACCCAATGACATGGGGCATCCCTCCCAGGGTATAGAATCCACGCTTGACCCCAGTCAACAGTTCAGGAGTTGGGAAATGGATGAACTCATCAAGGTGATGCAAGATGGCCTCTAAGAAATCATGCAGCACACGGCTGAACATGCTCTGGGACATGCCACCAACATGAGCTATGGTATATTGAAAGGTACCCGTGGCAAGAAAATGTAGGGCTGCCATTACCTTCAGCTTGGGTGTCAGTGCCGTAGGATACCTGTGCAGTGGTTGCAGGTGTGGTGCCAGCCTTGCCGTCAACTCCCCAATCAACGGTTGGGGGAAGCGGTAGCAGCGTATACAGTCATTCTCCCGCATGTCAGCCAAGTCCGGAATTGGTCGGGGAAGAGGCAGCGCTCTGCAGTAATTTGGAAGTGACAAGGAAGAGTGAGTGCACTACAACAACAATTTATTTGTACTGAGCACATGTTAATCTGTCAATACACATATGCTACATACGGAGTCAGGTATGTGCCACATGCCCTGGGCACGTATGGCTGCCAGGTGACACTCCTACCAGGACCCAGCTACACACAGACATTGTGAACCTCCACATGCCATGGCATGGGATTAGCTGTGTCCCAATGAAAGTGAACAGCCAGACGCAACACAGGAGTGACATACATCAACACATCAGCAGAAGTAGGATGTAGATTTCAGAGACAGGTAGCGGAACACTAGAGCCACAGGTCACATGACATTACACTAGGACAGCCCATACACCTTGCCAATAAGGTGTACATGTAATGACTCACCACACATACATTGAGAGGATGCAGACAGGTCCGTTGTTATGCTACTCCGTGTCCCATGCATACATACGCACCTCACATCCGATACCACATGTGGCCTGGTGTGCGTAACAGTGTGCCATGTCCATCTACACACAGACACATGTTGGTTGCTGCAACAGCTGATGCTCTTGAGGGAACACCAACATCAAGCTAATGGGAACACACCACACATACATGACATGGACACATCGTGCACCGTGGGTAGTCACATGTCTGGTGTGGTAACCCCTGTAGCGGGCATCAGGGGACACTTGCGTGTGTTGTTGACTGTGCCATGCCAGTGACGCTCATCCCAAGTGTGCAGTATGACATGCACACATGTCAAAGGAGTCAAGGGCATGCCTGGCACATATTGCACCGTCACACATAACATCTGTACACATCTCATCATACATCTATTGCCTTCTCTACTCAGGAGTAATGTGCCACATCACAGCCTTTCACACCTGTGCCCCACACATGTAGTACTGCCCAGACAATGCCTTGATGTCCATCCATGGACAAGTATGTCAGCTCTATTCCTTCCTGTGTGCTGCCTGTCACCACTGTGATGTGTGAAAGGCACCGTACATTCGCTCAGAGGGCCTGTGTATGTTCCCCAACACTATGGGAGTGCTTCCGTATGCGTACCCATAGTGATGGTGAGCGTACAGGCGTGTGTACGGTCCGTATCACTATGGGTACGCATACGCAGGCACACCCGTAGTGATACGGACCGTACACACGCCTGTACGCTCACTATCACTATGGGTACGCATACGCGAGCACACCCATAGTGATACGGACCGTACACAGGCCTGTACGCTCACTATCACTATGGGTACGCATACGCGAGCACACCCATAGTGATACGGACCGTACACACGCCTGTACGCTCACTATCACTATGGGTACGCATACGCGAGCACACCCATAGTGATACGGACCGTACACACGCCTGTACGGGCCGTTGCAATGCATTTGGGGTGCCCTAGGGCATTCAAGGGTGAACCTAACCAGTACCTCCATCTCTCACCCCCTTTTTTGATTTTCTTCTTAACTAACCTGCAACAGGAAAGGTGGATTGAGTGTCAGACACTTTCATCACAAAACCGTCAGCTATCTCATCACACTGGAATTGTGGAGAGGGGAGTAACTGGTGTAATGCTAGTGGGGTCAGATAGAGTTTTAACAACCTTAAGAAGAGTTTTAGTGCTTGCCACAGTTCTGTTTGTATAGAACAAGGCTCTAGCCTCACGACAATTATTTTGATAAAGTTGTAAGGCAGTTTTATACTTTTCCTTGTCCCCAGTGCTATAGCAATTGCACCACACACTCTCTAGCTGTTTACATAGTTTCTTCTTATTGTAAAAGGAGTCTTTCAACCATGGGGCAAGGAAAAGGTTTTGTGATGCTTTTTAATGGAAATTGAGGTCAAAGTATCCAATGAGGACCTAAGACAGGCATCTATCATGGGAACATCTAACACCAGTAAATAACCCAGCAGAAGGGGGTTAGAGTTTAGAATGGAATTCCACAAGGGAGCATCCAGTTTTTACTAATTTTTGCTGGAAGATACATGGTGTTTCTCACCTGTTTGTGAGCGGATTCCTATAGAAAGCGAAAAAGGGACTGCAAAGTGATTGAACCATGTGAGAAGTAATGGAGGATCCGAATAAAGATCCTCAGATTAGTAAAGACCGGGTCCAGCAAGTGACCAGCTTTGTTAGTGGGTGCCTCATTGATCAACTGGATATCCAAGGCCTGAAAATCTTCAATCAAAGAAGTAGCAATGCTACAGGATTTGTCATCTAAATAGAGAAACATATAGCCTGGGCGATGTTTGTCATTTAATTCAGTTGCATTCCTCTCATTCCACTTATGCCAAGAGCGTTCAAAACTAACATCTTCCATCATTTCCACCAGTGGGGCAGTACTAGATTTTGGGTATGCCCCCCTCATTTTATATGTTCTCCATGCTGCAGGGTATACTGATTGATGGTTGCTCACAAATTGTGAAAATATGTTCTTGCCCTTACTCATCAGCGAGGTGAGAAACCACTCCAGAGGTCCTTCTGCCTGTGACCCCAGAGAATTATAGAGGCTCTTTTGGACTTGTCCCTCTCTGCAGGGTCTCCACCAAACCTTTTGCCTTTACCCCTTCTATTTTTTTCATTTGTTTTGCTGGCCTTAGGACTCTCTGCACTTTACCACTGCTCACCAGTGCTAAAGTGCTTGTGCTCACTCCATAAAACATGTTAAATTTGAATGACACCTGATTGGCATATTTAATTTACTTATAAGTTTATAGTAAAGTAGTACTACATGTACCCAGGGCTTGTAAATTAAACGCTACTAGTGGCCCTGCAGGACTTATTGTGCCATCTACTTAAGTAACCTTTTAAATGTACCTCAGGCCTATAATTGCAGTCTGTTGGCAGTTTAAAACCATCAATTCGACATGGCAAAATAAACCCTTAGCCAACCCTAAAACTCACTTTTTAATACATATGAGTCACAACTAGGTAGGCCCTAGACAGCATACGTGGCAGTGTGGGTTGTAATTAAATGGTTGGACACATACTTGTATGTTTTACATATCCTGATAATGAAAAACTCCCTTATGCATTTTTCACCTCTGTGAGGCCTTCCTCTCTCATGGGAAAACATCGGGTTTCCTTACTAAATTTAATAAGTGGTAACTTTTGATTGGGAGCAGTTAGGACAGCTATACTTTGTGCCTGATGAATTGTATTCTTAGAAACTTTGAATCTTCTTGTTCTAACCAATTGGTGCTTGCAGCCTGTCCGGGTCACATGACTAGGTGTAGTTGGCAGTTGGCCTTTTTGTATTTCTCCGAGACAGCATCAAAATAGTGGGTCTGGCAGTTAACCAGATGGGCCATTTTTGACTTGATAAGGAGATGAAGCTGTCTCCAACCACACTTCAACTTCAAATGCACTGGCTCAGCTCACACATAAATGACTTCACACTAGCCTATCGTGCCCAATATAGACTGGGACCAAGGCAGGGAGGCAGGAAATTCCAGACACCGAAATCTCTAGAAGTTTCTCCCACTTCGAAGTGAGCAACAGGTATAAAAAGAGTACACCTTGGTGCCCTGCTGCTTGAGGACTGCCCTGCTTGGTGAGAAGAAAAAATGGACCTTCACCCTACATCCCAGGCTGAAGTGGCTCCAAGGGTCAGCTGATTGACCTCCTGTTCTGAGCTACTAAGACACAGCAGGCTCCAGAAGCCTCCTTGCAACTGCTCAGCTAATCCGCTGCACTGGACATGCCAGGACCTGCAACCTGACCTGCGTGGGCCCTGATGGCCTCAGTTGGAGTAAATTTCTAATCCCCAAATGGTGCCTCCCAATGTCCTGGGCCTTTGACTGGCATCAGAGTTTACGTCTCCCTAAGAAAAGGTGAATTAAGGGCTCCTTGCGAACAGACCCATTCACACAGGACTCTGCCACTTGTGACGACCGCCAATGCGAAGCTTCGTAAGACCTACTGTTTGCTTCAAGGGTGACCATCGGCGACAATCAGCAATGTAGAGCTACACTTCACACTACAGAAACAATAGCCTCAGTGACTGCCAACACAAAGCTCCAGCAACAACTGCCCATGACATCCGACTTGATCTTTGCACTACAGCAGAGACATACCCATTACGTTAGTCCTGCTCTTTGTGCTACAGTCAGGAATCAGGCATTGACTCTTGCAGAGGTCAGCAGGGCTCAGGTAGGTCCAGTTGTAGGTTCAGGCAGGTCCAGTTGGAGCAGGTCAGCTGAACAGTTGCAGGGAGACCACTGAATCTTGTTGTGTCCCTGTAGCTCACACAGGAGGCCAGTCAACTGACAATTGGAGTTACTCTAGATAGCCTGGGATCAAGGCAAGCAGGTACAATCTTTCTTCTCAGACAACAAGGCAGTCCTCTCGCAGCAGGGCAGTCGTTCTTCTGTAACTTCCACAGGTCCAGAAGTGTTCTGAAGAGTGGTTCAGGAGGTCCAATATTTATACCAGGTGCCAGCCTTTGCATTTGCATGGTCTCACTGTCCTGCTCCCACATCTGGTTCTGCAAAGTTTTTCCCTTCCCCTGCCAAGTCTCCAAACTGTCTGAGGTGACAAAAGGCAAGCAGGCTTGGTGTTAGATTTCTTTGTGCGAAGCAGAGCTCATTGAAGTGCAAGTGGGGATGGACTTCTAGAGGAGCACAGGCAGTATTATCTTGTTGCAATATTGCAGTTGGCAAAATGCTGTTCTTGCAGCTTGCAAAGCTGAAATGAGGAAGGCGAGTAGTATGGCATATTGCCTCCTTTTATGGTGGTCAGGGCTTTCTGTGGCAGCGAGAAGTACCTTCTGGCCGCCATATTGTGCTTGCTAAAAAAGTATTTTTGCATCTTACCAAAAGCAAAAATGCTGATTTCAGCATTGTACATGGTGCAGAATATTTCACAGTGCCTCTGTGGTGCTGCTGTGTGCACTTCACTCCTCAAAGCCTGAATGTCTCTCAAAACATTATAAGTTTTTATGTGTGTGTCTACTTATGACAAAAGTTGCACTCATGGTGGGAAAAAATGTTTGGGCCCATCTATAAAGCTTTAATGTGGCAATGCAAATATCTGGAATATGCTGTGGGCTGATTCAAAACGTGACGGATAGCCCATTGGTCCAATGCCTGAAGTGGACTCTACCAGGCAACCCTATAGTTAAAGAAGGCTTTCAGAATCCCCTTTCTGTATGTCTGTGTGTATGCACGTGTAAGTGGAGTTTATGTGTTGTGTGAGAAGTGCAGTGGTGACAATATTTCTTGTCAGACTGCAAATGCTGTCTGTAGTCTTGGCTATATGTTGGTAAAGAATGTCACAAATACAAATGTGCTCTTCAGAGGTAATATCAAGACTGTGGCTGCAATTCACAAAGACTAAATAGATTTGCACCTATTAAACAGCCCAAAAAGTGCACGTAGAAAATATCTGAGCTCCACATGCACAACTTATGCTATGTGTGGAACTTACAGAGAGCAAAGAACAAAAAGCTGCAAACAAGCAATGTATTCTCTTATTATAACATAAGGTGCTGCCAAGGATATATTTATGTATAGTTATTTAAAAAAGAATATGTCCTTCACAATTATTTGCCATTTCTTTGGGTACAGGGATGTTTTCAACTATTTCCTCATGGGGCTACTTCTTATTCCTGTTGACTACTACCAAAACCAAAACCGGTCCCAGGATGTTTGTTTCCATTCCAGGGGGGACCTGGCCTGGGAGTTCAGGCTGGACTATTTCCATGGGGAACAGGGTCAAGACTGATATGCATATGGCTAGTTCTGAACTGGAATGGCATGTGGAGCAAAAAAACGATGGATGTAGGCCCAGATCTCTGTACTGAGGTGAATGTTTGACATTGTGCAGCATTCTGTCTATCAATTGTTCTTTTTGCATTTGTCACCCAGAGTGGGACTTTGGTCCAGTGCTCTTCATGCTACTGGAGTCAAGCTAGCCTGACTGATGAGGGATGCTGCCCAGAAACCGGTCCCAGCATGCTTGTTTCCAGCAAGAGAGCAGTAGCGTTGCACCTTTTTCAGGATCTAAACACTTTTCCAATAACTGCCACCCTAAACTTGTCCAAGAGAGTTATGCCAATTTGTACAGCTTGTCCTGCACACATATGATTGCCCAAGGTAAGACTTCATACAACAGCTGCATTTTGTCTAAGTTCGTCTTGTAACCTGCTTCTTCCCCAAACATAAAAGTTACTCATTGTGATATCTTAATAAGCTGGGGCAGTGATGTGGTGCATAAGGCCACATCACCAGCAAGCACCATACGTTTAGTAGAGGTATTCTCTTTTGTGCATTGGGGAATATCCTGTCATCCTATACCATCAAAGCACATGGTAACATGAAACAGAAAAGAACAGAATGTTAATATTGCTAACTACTTTGTGGTGACAAGTAAAAAGCCATAGATCATCTTCCAAAAGAGAGTTTATAGTGTTGAACCCTACTTATAGAGAGAAGCCTTACAGGACATACATTCAAGATACTCTTATCTTATAATTTTTAGCGTAAGGAATAACAAGTTCTAGATCTAAGGTTCTTGACCTTTTCACTTCTGTGGACCCCCACTGAATCATTACTTGAAGCCGGTGATCCCTACTGAGCCTGCAAACCCCGGCCTAAGCAATTTCTACAATTTAGACCTCAAACAATACATAAAAATACAGAAACAGGTATTCATCAAACACATACACAAATATTGAAATATTTTTTATTTAATCAGCAATCAAACACACACAAAATAAAATATTAATTCTAATGAGAAGGGTGGGATTTTCTAAATTCGTTTTTTAATTTTTAAAGATGAGCACCTTTTTGCTCCAAATGCATGCTCTCTTTCTTGTTGGTGATTCACTTGATACCACCCATCGTCTATACTATTTTCTGGTTGCATAATAGCACTGCTTTAACAATTCAAGCTAAAGATACCAACTTAATTTTACCCTCCACTTTAAAAATTCCTTCACAATTACGGAACGTTTTAGCTTCTAAATTTTGCTCCTATAGCTCTATATACTTTGGAACCTTAATATTAGTTAACTTTCTAAACAGTTGCAGAACCCATGAGTATGCATCGATGACCCCCATGGGTCCACTGACCGCATGTAGGAACCCCTTTTCTAGATGAAAGTAGAGCTAGTTAGTAACGCAGAGATATCATTAAGGTAACTGAATCCACTGGTACAATTGAGTGCAGGACTGTTATTGCTAGTTACTTAGGATATCTCTAATGGCCTTAGACAATCCACTATAGTTAGATCCCAGCGCCCTCAAACATGAAGAGTCAGAGTGAAGGAGTCCAGTATCTACAGTTACTCTCATCCGATTCCCCCTTTCTCTCACTGGCCTTCATATCTTTGTGTGAGTGGTGTTGGCGCTTAGAGACAGAAGGGCACATTGCTCCTGCTTGATCTATATAAGCCTGGGGGGAGATCGTGAAGTTCCGCTATGTGGAATTCTGCAAACTGCCCAAAAACTCCGCCATCTACGCAGAGTTCCGGGTTACCTCGCTCCGTTTAGACTGACTTTTAGTGCCGGGTGTTAGTCCTGTGCTGTAAAATCAGAACAAACGGCATCTTGCATAGTGCAAGAGGCTGCTGCTTCTTTCTGCTGCTCGACTAGAAGTTCTACTTGTGCGGCAGCTGCCTCAACGTGAACGGAAGATTTCTCAACTTGAGCAGTAGCGACCATCTGCAAATGCCCGTGGAGAAATCTCGCTGGGAAGTGGTCTAGCGTGGGATTATCCTTGCTCGTGTGCGCCAGATTACTATTGGCGAGTGCGAGCGTGGAAAAATCTCTGCTCCACGTAGCGCAGATCACAGACTGCTAAAACCTCCGCAAACCCCGTGAATGGAGCGGAGTTCACTGCCTAGGCTTAATCTATAGTACAGGTTTAGTACTCTCTAGCAGGCCCTTTCTTGAAAGCCTCCTATCACAGCTTTTTTCTTCTTTACTATTCTCAGGCATATAGGCAGAGTAGATCCTTTTTAATTACCAGCAGAATCATACATTTAGAGTAATTTATTGTACACTGTCAGCTATTCTGGAGATTTATAGCTGGTCAATTAGGAAGGAGATTGCACTGAAATATTTGCAGAGAAAGAGGTTCTTTGACTGGCAAGACAAATATAAGATGTCATCAGAGATATCATCAACGATGTCATGTGTAGGGTACTGAACTACGCCTGGTAGGGATGTGGGTTATGGTTTGAGTATTTATAATATCTGATAAAGTACCAATAAATGTAACTATGAAAATTCTTTAATCATCATTTGCATTGTTTTGCTGCACAAAATTTCCCTTAGTAACATATGTCGAAATTTTAATCAGACTTTCTTTCTAGGAGTCCTACTCATATCATGTCCAAACCCCACACTAGCTCCATACGCAAGGAAGGCCTGCAATCACTTGCCTCCAGGAAGGAGTGTGGAAAGGAATGTGGGGAGAAAGAGAAAAGCGTTGACAAGGAAACACAGTGCTACTATAATGAAGCACTCGCTGCTCCATAAGCACCCAAATATATAAACGAAGCCAAAGCTCAGTCTTCGCTAAACTAGAATTGGGAGATGTGGGTGCAAGTAGCACATCTAGCCAATGCTGTTTTATCAGTGGGACCTAGATCCAGTCAAAGGTGTGATAAAAGCAATAAGGGAGATGTAAATGTCAGCTACCGTCTGCCAATTTCTCATTCAAAGCAGCCAGGTCTCGAAAATAGTCATTCATGGGCCTATAACATTTTAGGATCGATGCCTGTATTCTACTGAAACAAAGTACAGGGCATCTGGACACTACTCTTCTGTCACCATTCCTGACACCCTTGTATTAAACATTAGCTCCATAATATCACCAGGTTCTTGGCTTCTGACGATGAGTGTAATGATTGCCACAACCTCCTCAGAGTAGGTCTGCATCTCAAGATGGGAAATAAAGGCAAATAATGTTCCAGGTTACCAGTTAACCCTAGGCATACCTGGTTTATGGAGAGGGTTTGTCTGAATCCTGGATATGGACTAACCCTCACACTGTGGGAAACATGTCACAGATTACTAGCACACTGGTTATTCACCTAGTATACTACCTGGCATGGTGTTTGGGAGTGTATGAGCTACAGTTTTCCAAACATTATTTTAACTTAATCATTAATCAATTGTTTTTTCGTGAGCAGAATGCAAAATATCGTTTTTTAATTTCAAAATAAAATGGCATATGCCATGTTAACCATTTATGTTAATGTATTTCACTTCTGCATGGAAACACATTAGACACTTTATAATTTGCTTGCATAACTACACATTCAAATGTATTTCTGAGACAGAATCATATTAGAAGGCTTTACAGCCTATTCCTATAAAGGCGTCATCAGCTAAATAACATTTGACAGTTTTACCCTCTCTCAATCAAGTTGCTTATTCCCCGGAGCCTGAGTATGAATCACAGTATGATGTTAAGCACTTGGCAATTGTTGAAAGTGGCTCTGTTTCTGACATTGCACGTGACTCGGATGCTGATGAAGAATTATTTCTCGTTGTTTCCTGAACACAGCAGTTTCTAAGCAGCAGGCATGAATGCAATATGAAACCGTCTGCGAGCTAGTGTCACTGTCCAGATGAAATGCAGTGTTCAATAAAAAAAAACACATTGTTACCCTTGTCATAAGTACCTTGCTATACAATGAATTTTAGAAACTAACTTTGAAAGATCTTGTCTGTGATCAGGTGATTTTTTCAGTGTTTCTCTGCACTGAAAGGAGAACAGTTGTGGTGCAGATTTAAGATTATGGTCAGGTCAGAAAGTTCTGAGGAAGTGAAAAGATTCCAAGTGCAGGACTTGTGAAGGCCTCTACTTACACTTAGGGGCAGATCTACAAGGAAGTGCCGCAGCGCGGCAATGCAAGCCCTTTGGCTGCGCCATGCTGCGGTACTTCCGAAGCACAGGAAGGCAACATATTTACAATAATATGTTGCATTCCTGTGCTCTCCCCTGCACTGGCGTACAAAATGCAGACATGCACCGGTGCAGGCACACTTGCACCATGGTGCAAGGATGCCTGCATCATGGGGAGATTGTTTTTGTTTTTTGTGCAGGAAGGGGCACCTTCCTGCACAAAAACAATCACTACAGGCATTTTCCTCTTTCAATGCGTGTTGTAGAATGCAGCATGCTTTGAAAGAGGAAAAAAACGAGGAGAAATGAAAACATTTCTCCTCGTTGCGCCTCGCTACGCCTCCCCTGGGAGGCGTAGCATTGAAATGCATTCCCAGATTTACGATTCCTTGTAAATCTGGAAATGTGTCTTGTTCCATGGGTGTTGCGTGGGAACACCCACAGGAACACCCATGGAACGCACTTCCACGCAGCGTGTGAAGGGGCCATATTTATAAAGAGAGGAAAAGTCAAACAGGGTGGCTTTTCCTCTCCTTGTAAATATGGAGAAGGGAAATGCGCCTCCAGTATGTCACAAAAAGTGACTTACAGGTGGCGCAGGGGGCTTGTAAATCTGCCTCAGAGAATCCAAGATAATGTGAGTGCTGTATTAAAAAATGTGAACTTATGGTTCAGTTGCATATAATGCACGTTTCACTTAACAAAGGAAGGATGCATTCGTCACATACTAACACTTAGGGGCCGATTCCGATCCGGGTCGGATGTGCACCGAACGCGATCCGGCCGGAAAAACTGCGAGCCGTACGCGTGTTTCCTGCCCGACTCGTACAGCTGTACGAGCGAGCAAGTACGATGCGAGTTACGTGAAATTCACCGACCAAGTCGTTTCTGGGTCCGAACCGCTCCATACGTCTCGGTCGTAAGCTAATCGTGGCGTGCAATGGATGCGATTTATGACCGAGCCAGTATGATGCACGCGTCGGACAGCCGGTGCGAGCCAGAGAGTTCGGCTCACAAAACGTCCAGGTGGTTGCCTTTGGGGGTGCGCGTTGGGCCCCTGTCACCCGCAGCCCTACGACTCAGACACAGGGGGAGACCCAAGGGTCCCCCAACACAGGCATGTACGGTGCGGATGGCACCGACGCGTACCCACAGCAGGGGGCGCCCTTGTGTGAGACGTACCCATTCAGTCAATGGGAGCCCATGTACGCGTCGTACAACCGGCTCCCATTGACTTCTCTGGGAGTCCGACCGAACCGAGTCCGGCAGCATACGGCCGCATCGTACTCGCTCGGTCGGACTGCAGGACTCCGGCTTGGTCGGAAAACACTCCAGAGTGCTTTCTGACCCGGATCGGAATCGGTACCTCAATAATGATATTAATCTATACAAAATTCAGAAAGTGACTAAAGGGCCTCATTACGATGCCGGCCAGATGACCATAGGTCTGCGGTTCGGACCACAGAATTAGGATGTGACCGCCCACAGGGCAGTCGGAAACATCCGTTCTACAAAGACAACTTGTGTGTCAGGCAGAAAAGGCCTGCGTAACAAACTGCCATTGTAAAATGGATGTTTTGAAACATTCCTGCACTATGGTGCGAAGTGCCAGGGGGAAATGGAGCCCTGCTGGCGGCCCCCAAAGTCACTTTCCGGGAAAGAGACATTGCAATCCGGATGGCAGAGCCGAGGCTGGCTCCACCGTCATCCATGGGATTACAATTCCGCTCCTCTCCCAACGGGCTCTGTGAACCCATCGGAAGAGGAGTGGAATACCCTTGTTGGTTTCCCTCTGACCGCAGTCATCATAATACTGTGGTTGTGGGGAAACCCTCGATGTCAGGTGGAAAGCCTCCGACAGTCTGTCTGATGGTGTTCCACCGACATCGAAATCAGGCCTTATTTTGGAAGGCACTGATCACCTTCTAGCCTCATTAAAGGCCATCAGGGGAGCCTTCCTCCTCATGAAAGAAATACATTTGAATGTCAGGGCCTCAGGAATGGCCTCAGGAATGGCTTATACAGGAAACGCTATCTGTCTTTTATGTCTATTAATAAATGTACACAACAGAATTGGGAATCTGAGAATAAATTCAGTGAAGATGTCATTTTAGATAGTAACTGTGATATAAATAGTGGTTTAGAGACAGAATATCAAGTACAAAATGTCGAGGTGAACAAATATCGAGTTGGAAATATCGACAGCAAGAATATCGAGGTTAAGAATATCGAATTCTGGTAAGTAATATCAATTTTTAAAAAATATCGAAATGTTTAATATCGTTTGCAAAAATATAGTTGTTAAATACCGTTTTTTATTATTGTTATTTATTTTAGTGTATATTTTATACCTCAGCATTGTTCTTACCAATTGTCCATCTGAACTCATAAGTATCTGCATATAACACGATACTGATACCAGTGACAGCATTTTCTTACCCCTCCTTGCACCCGTTACAAAGTAATAAGTAATAGGTCCTGAAGAAGATGGTTTTGGAATTACTATACCATTGAAATGTACGTCGACCAGAGAGAGAGTGTGGCACCCCAGATATCAGCACAGCAACTGAGGGTTGAATTCATCACCCGGCTTTTCCATCTGTGCATGCAGTGTTGCTCTGGGGTGTATAGTGTGAGTGCAAGAGACATGATTGTAGAGTTGTGAGAGGTGTGTTTGTGTGTGGGGATGCGTTGAATTATTTTCTTGTTACTATCTCACTAAATGTGACTATAAAAATGTTGTAATACTGTGTATTTTAAGTACAGCACCATTGGACAAATGATGATAGTCATTCTGTTGTTATTGAAATATATATATATATACCCCAAAAAAATATTATTTTTATAAGATGTGAAAGACTAAGGGCCTCATGTAGGAAGCCAAATACCGGTCGGTAACGGCCGATTTTCGGTAATTATACCGTTACCGACCGGTATTTTGGCTTTTGAGATGTAGGGGGAGAATTTCATGATTCGGTATTTACCGAATCGGTAATATTACCGATTCGGTAAATTTACCGATTCGGTAAATACCGAATCATGAAATGAGATGTAGGGGGAGTGTGTGGTGGGTGTGGGGATTCTTTTTTTACCACCAACTAAAGGTTGGTGGTAAATGACGAATAGGTGACAAAAAGCATTTTTGTGCACGTTTAAGTGTGCAATTTGGCAGACATACATGCCCTTAGGGCATGTATGTGCGCCACATGTGCACACATGGCCGAATCAGGGGTGCAACAGGGTGTCAATGTGACACCCTGCCACCCTTGCATGTGCTCCCCCATTACCGAATCGGTATTTACCGATTCGGTAATGAGGCATACCTTCCCATCAATGGGAAGGTATGCCTCATTACCGAATCGGTAAATACCGATTCGGTAATTACCGAATTTTTCCGAATCGGTAATATTTACCGACTCATTACCTACATTGCATTTACCACTTCATAAATACCGAATCGGTATGATTCGGTATTTATGAAGTGGTAAATGCAAGCCCACCTACATAAGGCCCTAGAAGTTTTAAAAGAAAGAAAAAATGAAATAAAAGATGCAATAACAAAAAACTACTCTGTGTGGAGAAGAATGTTTCTTATGCCCCATGTCTGAGCTTTGAGAAGCTGTCATTTAAAGAAATATAGGTCCTGAGGGAACACTGCCTTGGTAGTTTTTGTTTCATGTTTTTTTCCACCGGCTCCCTGAACTGTTAAGTAAATTTTTCTAGGGGGGTGTCTTGCTATCTCAAGTGTATATTTTATATGCATGTGATGTATGTTTTTGTGTATAAAAATTGTTTGTATTTTTAATATATGTGTTACATTTTTAGTAGTATATTAAAAAAATCTTTTCATTTTGCGCTTTTAGTTCTGTAGCAGGTTGTGGGTTTATAGGGGAATAGGGTGGGAAGTAATTTAATTATATTAAATGTATTAATTTGTTTTTTAATATAAATTTTGCACTTTTGGTTCCATAGAGGGATTGTAGGTTTATAGGGGAATAGGGTGGGAAGTAATTTAATTATGTCAAATTTATTGAAATTTTATTTTATTTCTTAATATTCCTTTTATTTATATTTTATAGTGTTACATGTGTAAATGAACGTATTATTAATTAATTAATATTTGGTTGCTAATGAAGTTTAATTAAGCAATTATTAATTAATTATGGTAATTGTGTAATTAATTTTAGGTTTGTGTTGTGGTGTTTATAGGTGTAAATGGTGGGAAGTAATTTGTGTTTAATTATTATATAGTTGTTAATTAATAGATACATATTTTGGGTACTTTGTAAATATATTTTTGTTCTATTTATTTTTAACCCCTTCGCTGCTGCGGACATTCCGCTGCAGCGCTGGGGGGGGCAGGGGGGCAGCGCGGTGGGCCTGTGCTCATGACGGAGCCGCTCCGTCATGAGCCACAGTTGAGCTGTGCTCATGACGGAACGGTTCCGTCATGACTCCGCCCATTTGCGTTGTCGCCCCGCACAGGCGGGGAAATAGCGCCGCGCAGGCGGAGCGGCCGCCAACAGGATTGTCATGACGGAACCGTTCCGTCATGAGCACACGCCAACCATGGCTCATGACGGAACGGTTCCGTCATGAGCGGGGAAGGGGTTAAAAGGGGTAAAGGGTGGGTATTAAATACATTTTAATAATTTAAATATTAGATGTTAATAGTAATTGATTGTAATTTCAAGAAAAGTTTTAAACATGTTTTTATATTTGAAAGTTTAGTTTAGTTTGTGTTGTGCAAATTATAGTGTTAAAGTGCGTGTAGTAGATTAATGTTTATAATTTCTTTATTAGTACATTTTTTATTTGTTTATTAATTATGTAAAATATGTATATAAATGTAATTAAGCAATGTGACGTGTTTTATTATTGGTGTGGTGTTATAGGTTAGGAAATTAAATAAATACATTTATTTTGTATAAATACATTTATTTTGTCATAAAAAGATGTTTGTCAATATTTTGTGTTTTAAAATAACTATTTATAGGTAAATGTATTTATTATTTTATTATATATATAGTATTTGAAAGCTTTTGTTATATGTAATTACTATTGTTACATGTGTTCTTTTTATATGTTTTAAACATTTAGGTGCCGATTCCGATCCGTTAAAAAAACTTACCGTACGACTCGTATCCGTATTTTTTTACGTACGAATCATACAAGTGCCGTCCCACCGGTGAAGTACGATTCGTACGTGAAAAATACATACGAATCGCTCCGGGAAAAGTCTACGAGACGTCCCCGGACAGTTTTACATACAAATCGTAAAACTGAAGTCCGAACGCACAAGTACGATCTGTACCGCCCGTCCGAAAACACAAGCGCATGGAAAAGACCCCGTATGGAGCGAACGCCGTACCACTCGTATCCGGGTAAACTTGTGCCCGGGATATGAGTCGTACAGCCCCCCTCTGCCCCCCATATGTCAGCACCGTACCCCCCATGTCCGCACTCTACCCCAGCCCCGTACGTGTACGCACCGTACCCCACCAACGTACCCCAGACCCGTACATGTACGCACCATACCCCACCACCGTACCCCAGCCCCTTACTTGTATGCACCGTACCCCACCACCGTACCCCAGCCCCGTACCTGGACGCACCGTACCCCAGCGCCGTACACCAGGCCCGGACTTGGACGCACCGTACCCCAGCGCCCTACCCCAGCCCCATACCCCAACACCGTACCCCAGCACCGTACTTGTAATGTAATGTAAATTGATACTTGTATAGCGCACTACTCATCCGCAAGGGTCTCAAGGCGCTTGTATGAATACCGCTGTGGAACCCATCCTGGCTTTCCCTGTGAGGTGTCCACTCCTGGGCACCCCCAAGGTGGAGGCCAGGCATGCTTAGCGTTGTGGGGGCCGTTGTGGAGATTAAGCAAGCTGTTGCCCAGAGTTGCAGAGTGGGACTCCATGATTGGAATAGGCACCGAGGCAAGAATTGTCAGGTCCGTGGAATTTTTTGAGCCCAAGACCCGCCGAGGCGGGGAATTGAACCCTGGTCCCGGGCCAGACCTCTGCATCAGGGTCTGCCGCTCTAACCATTGAGCCACACTTCTCCACTTGTACGCACCGTACCCCACTACCATACCCCAGTCTCGTACTTGGACACACCGTACCCCAGCGCCGTACTCCATGCCCCTACTTGGACGCACCGTACCCCAGCAACGTACCCCAGCCCCGTACATGTATGCACCGTACCCCAACACCGTACCCCCAGCACCGCACTTGTACGCACCATACCCCAACACCGTACCCCAGCCCCGTACTTGGACGCACCGTACCCCACCACCGTACCCCAGCATCGCGTATGTACGAACCGTACAACAACATTGCATATGTGAGCACTGTACAACAACATCGCGTATGTACGCACCTTACATACGCTAAAACGACTCGTACAGAACCAGGACACTGTAAAACAGCACAAGGAGGGTCAATTCGACTCGCACAACACCACAAAACACGTCTACAGTACAAAAAACATCTAAAAGACTGACCTGGCACATCCAAACAGGCAAACAGAGGCCCAAACTCACAACCACCTCTTATAATACACCCACCAAAAGTTCAAACCCAGCCACACCCACAAATGGACCAATAAAAAGGGCCCACACTCACAAACCATGAGCCTTTGCAACAGACCCACTGCTGACAGACACCACACAAAAACAACTGCACCCATACACCTTAACTTACACAACTTCACACAACCTCCTTCACACATACCCCCTCTACACATTCACACACACATATACACATTCACACCCACACACCCACAACCATCCACACCCACACCCCACACCATGCCCACAGACAAGAATCCAAAGTTCACAAGGGAGGAGCTGGACATCCTTGTCAACAAAGTCATCAGAGTCGAGCCACAGCTCTTTGGAACATTGGTCAGACAGACCAGCATAGCCGAAAAATCACGCCTGTGGCAGAGGATCGTCGATCCGGTGAATGCTGTTGCGCCCATCAGAAGGACCAGGAGGTGGTACGATCTGCGGAGGGCAGTCGAGCGCAAAATGAATGAGGACTACGCCCAGAGTAACATCACTGGAGGTAGGCTGCCCCGCAGACCGGTACATTGCCATCCCTGGGAGGAGAAGGTGATGGCCCTGCTTCCGCCGGTGGGAGTACACAGAGTCGAAGGAGTTGCCGAGCCTGGTGAGTACACAAACAACTTACGTAACATGGGGGAAATGGCATCCACACCCTAACTACAACAAATGCACTCACCTAACCCCAAGCCCTCACCGGACACAACCACACTCAAAAACAACGCTCATGCCATTAACATGTGTATGCCCCATTCACAAAGAAAGGCCATGCCATGTCCCAGCCTACACAAACCACAAACCCAAGACTGGATGTCCGGGATGCTGGGAGGGTGGGGATCACTAAACATATTGTACAACTCAGAAACAGACACCATTGCCCTCAGCCCATATGGCCAAGGTACATACCCATGCACCATGCGCAATGCACAGGGACTGGCAAAGTACTGACAAGGTAGCTGACACTTGGCCCTGCTGTAGGCAGCACAAGGCCCTCCTTTGACAACTGCAAACTCTAACACAGACACAACAAGCTCAGATATCTAGGACAGGAACTCACACTCACTGACATGGCAGCATGCACCATGGGGGGACAGATACATCACCTGGGAGACCCACTGCCAAATCACACTACACCCACCAGCAGGCACCGTCAATCAATCAACAATCGATCAGGGTACTTGTAAGGCGCGCTACTTACCTGTGAGGGTCTCAAGGCGCTGAGGGGGGGGGTTCCACTACTGCTCGAAGAGCCAGGTCTTGAGGAGTCTTCTAAGGCAAGTAGGTCTTGGGTCAGTCGTAGGTGGGTTGGGAGGGTGTTCCAGGTCTTGGCGGCAAGGTAGGAGAAGGATCTGCCACAGGCGGTCGTATGCTGGATGCGGGGGACAGCTGCAAAGGCGAGGCTGCCGGAGCGGAGCTAGCGGGTGGGGGTGTAGAAGCTGAGTCTGATGTTCAGGTAGGCTTGTCCGGTGTTGTGGAGTGCCTTGTGTGCGTGGGTGAGGAGCTTGAAGGTGATCCTCTTGTCGATGTGGAGCCAGTGCAGGTCACTCAGGAGGGGGGTGATGTGGCTGTGGCGAGGGGTGTTGACGATCAGTCATGCGGAGGCATTTCGGAAGCGTTGTAGGCGCCGTTGGTGTTTGGATGGGAGTCCTGCGTAGAGTGCATTGCTGTAGTCCAGTCAGCTGCTGACGAGGGCCTGTGTCACTGTTCTACTTGTTTCGGTCGGGATCCACCAGTAGATCCGGCGGAGCGTGCATAGGGTGTCGTAGCAGGAGGAGGAGACAGCATTGACTTGCTTGGACATGGAGAGGGAGGATGCGAGGATCAATCCTAGGTTGCGTGCATGGTGGGTGGGTGTCGGTGCTGTCCCCAGAGCGATCGGCCACCAGGAGTCGTCCCAGGCTGAGGGTGTGGGTCCCAGGATGAGGACGTCCGTCTTGTCCGAGTTCTGTTTCAGATGGCCGCTCCTCATCCAGTCTGCGATGGCCCTCAGACCCTCATGGATGTTTGTTTTGGCGGTGTGAGGGTCCTTGGTGAGGGAGAGGATGAGCTGGGTGTCGTCGGTGTAGGAGATGTTTTTGAGGTTGTGGTGACGGGCCACTTGTGTGAGGGGGGCCATGTGGATGTTGAACAGCGTCGGGCTGAGGGATGATCACTCACCCCTTACACAAGCACACACCCCCGGGGCAGCCAATGGAGTTACCCACTCTCACAATGGACATGTGACACAACAAGATAAAGCCACAGCCAAAGTAGCATCCAAGCCCAAATTCGACATGTCAAGCACCAGGGAGAACATTTCAATCAGTCCCCTGCAACATACCCATCCACAAGTGAAGATTGATGTGAATGCTAGGCACATACAACTACCTGGAGGAACTGTGGCAACTAGAATCTGTATGAAACATGGATGTCGCATTAAACAGCATTAACATTGTCTCTCTCTCACACACAGGGCAACGTCATGGATCTCCCCCAAACAATGGGGGAGAAGTACCACAGTCCCAGGCTCAGGAGGAACCTGATCCCACCGGCAGCGACACCTCACAACACTCCGTGGATGACCCCAACCCACCTGGCCCCTCTGGTGTCCAAGCCCCTGCAGCACCTCCTTCAGTTACATCTGTGCCAACCACCACCCCCATTCCTGCCACATCCCAGGAGACACCCAGGAGCCCTGCCCACACTGAACAACTGAGCCAGTCTGACCTGGAGGGACAAGGTTCGCCGGGCACCCAGGAGGAGGCAGCCAACACCGACACTGCCATCCCTCAGGGGTCCCGTAGACCCGATGTGCCCACAATGGCAGGCCAGGCTCGAGTGGGCAGGGGTGGTGGGAGTGGAGGCAGGCGGCGGCGAGAACCTGACCAGACAGCTGAATGGGACCGGTATGTCACACGTACGCAACATCATGGAGGCATACCCGCGTGACACCAGGGCCATCAGTCAGGTAGTGGCGACCCTCACAGACATTAAGAATCAGCAGGCCGAGCAACACGCCAGTCAACAACAACATCAAGGATGGATGGAGGCAAGACTGGCTGAGCTCCTGGCGGTGCAAAGGGACATAAGCCATTCACTCTGTTGGATCGCCGACAACATGGGCAACCCTCCCTGTGACACCAGGCGCAGACCAGCACCTGCCACAGGGAGGGAGGAGGAGGAGGAGGATTTGTCCGATGGAGCGTCACAAACATCGTCAAGGCCTGCATCTGAGGGTCCCCGGAGGAAGGTGGGTCATCCACGGACAAGACCGTGAGAGGCAGCGGACCATCCACATCTCCCAGGTTACCTGGCCTGGCACCTGGCCTTCATGCGCAACAGCAGTACATCTTTCACTGACATTCTCTGCCACATGGACTTGCTGGTCACAGTCTGACCAATGATGACCAACACTGTGGTCTGGACTCTGATGACTTCAAATGCCAAGGATCCCATCTCCTCCTGTGAACTTTGGATTCTATGCACCCGGTAGAGCACCTTATTTTTTCTACCAAAACACGTACCCCAACGAGAATAAAACTATTTATTTGTCATGAGATGTTGCAGTCATTTTGCATTAGTCCACAACATACGTGTGGGTAAATGTCAAACTATGCCTGCGTGTTGAACTAACTCCAGCCATCCATACCCTGGGATCTGAGTCCGGTACAGGACACACATGGGTCACAATGTATCATCCGATACAGCCTGGGAGCCCAATACTCACCCATGATGGCCTCAAGCTGCTGAGGGGGGGGGGCTTGAAATACTGTGCGGACACACCAATCAGGAAGAGGATGATGAAGGCCTAGAGGTCATGGCTCATGTGGAGGTTCCCGGGGAGGGAGTCCCAGGTATGTTTGTCCAGACGTGACAACCATCTCCTTCATGCGGGAGTGTTGTGGATGTGAAGAATTGTGGCCAGGCCAAGTTCGGATGCATAAAGTTAGGCCAACGGGGTCTTGGATGACAGAAGTACAAGGTTGATTTAGGGGTCTGGTGTTGTTTACTCCCTTCTGAGTGTGTGTGAGGAGTGTGAAGGTCATCCTGCAGCACACAGTGATCCCTTGCAGCAATCTCAGGTGGACGGTGATGTTGATGGGGTGCGGGATGTTGAAGCTGAGTTGTGCAGATGCACCCTGGATGTGGACAAGTTTCCCGTGAGTTTGGATGTACTTGCTCCGTAGAGGGCGGGGCAGTATTTGACACGGCTGGTGTTGTGGACCTGGGGGATGGTCTGTCTTTCCTTGGAGTGAATCTATCTGAGGATCATGTGCATCATGCAGAGGGTGTTGCAGCATGAGGTACAGATGCTGGTGATTTGCATAGCAAATGTGAGCGACAAATCCATGATGCACACCATCTTGTGTGCGTGGCCACTGGGTGCTTGTGTAGGGCCCCTGTGGGTGGGACACAAGGAGTTGAGCCAGCTGTAAGGGGACAACCGTCAGATGCTTACCTCAGCCCTGTACAAGTCCAGCCTCAGGTGGCTGATGTTCAGCCATTCATCCACGAACCTCATGCCTTCTTGAATGTTGGAACTGGCAATGGCTGCGTCTTTGGTGAGGGTGAGGAGCACCTGGGTGTCAATAGCATACGACATGATGATGAGGTTGTGTGCGCATGTGATGGTGGAGAGGGGGGTCCTGGACACATTGAAGATTGACACGCTGAGAGATGATCCCTGGGCCATGTGCCAGATGACGCCACTATACCACATGCTGAAGGCTTGAGTCCCACTCCCATGGCCTTGCTGGTGGACGGAGCCGGTGTGGAGCAGGAGGGACATGATCTGGTTGGTGTGACAGGGCCTGGAAGGCGGGGCAGCACTGTGTAGGCAGTTGGAGTTGCACACTCAGCATGCCAAGGTGTCGTGTGTGCGCTTAGGGTATGCCTGAGAGCAGGCGGTTGAGTTTCAGATAGACATTGCTTGGAGGGTGGCTACAACATCAGACTGCAGTGTGATGTGGGTCATGCAAGGACATGAGGGTCGTGCAATGTGCACGTTGCATGTGCTGACGGTCCTGCCTTTGGCACCGCGTGGCCGCAACAGTGGCACAGACAAGATAATGACAGGGTGGGTGGAGGGAGGCAGGGAGGAGCATCTTTGAGGCGTGTGTGTTGCCAAATCCCGCTACTTTGTGGGCCGTTGCTGCAGTGCCCACAGCAGCAGGCGGCATGTCCTGAAAACTATGCTAAAAGTAGCACACAAAGACAAGGATGTCAGAAAGGACACTGCAACAGGCGTATGTAAAGGAAGGAGTGTCCGGTTACCCATGGCACACCCAGAAAAAATGGATGCACAATCACCAAAGATGACTGACACAGGATCAGGAAACAGAAGGCCGAGCCGCGCACAGGAGACACACCCGCAGCAGGAGTTGACGGCCCGTTGTGGGGACCAACATGCCCAAATACATACACAACCATGGACTTCATGCACAATCGAGATTCTAACCCATGAAGAACTGCATGCATGTAGCCAAACTACACATAGACTCATATGCACAATCTTTGACAACTATGCTAGAGATGCCGTATGCAAAGTGGCAAGAGACCTGCATTGACAGAGATGAGGCACCTTGGAGGGTGAGGAACCCCTTTATTACTCAGGCTCACACTAAGGGAAATGAATCAATATGAACAGACACACAGGTCATTTGGCTGAACATGTGGGACCTACACTGGACACCCCCTTCACAACACAGATGTAGTAAATCCAAATGGCCTGGCACACAAGTTAAGGGGATGAGCCAAACACCCCCTGCTGCACACGGAGAGGCTGCAATTCCCCATTGAGCCTCCTATGGGGATGTCCCACACCATGTCCACCCGTAGCATCCCGTATGTTTCTGAGGGAAGTTTTACACACATTGATGCCTTCATCAGAATCCACAAACCATTAGAGATGACTGTCATGAAGGTTGACTATCAATTCATGGGAGTCATGTTACATGTCATGTGCCCCATGGTGAGTCGACATGTATGCATGGTAACTCAACATGCACAGGAGCAGTCCCCACACATTCCAAACACGTAACACCCCCAAAATGCCTTGCTGCAATCCTCACCCAAAATGACTTTTCACCATGTCCGTGCATGGAACACTGATTCAGCACACGTTGCAATACTCATGAGGAATAGCAGGAGGCCAACGATGACACGACCAGACAACATGCGCAATAACCTGTGGATGACAGACACACAAGAAGTCAGCTAAAAGATTGTTATCCGCATACATGGTAATTTAGTCTAAAGGAATAATGTTGTCACCATGCGATTAGAAAAATGAGGGTCTCAGCTAAAATGAGTGGAATGACATCATCACTCGAGTGACACATCAGAACACACCTCTAAGTCACTTAGCATACAGTCAGCTGGACACACACATTGCAACACATGCCACACAAGGCTCCAAGCGTGCACACTCAGACCTAGTGACTCACCATTATGAGAAGAAGTTGCGTATGAGCTGCTCCGGATATCCTCCTCCTCCTCCTCCTCCTCACTTGCCTCGTGACCAAGCCCTTGATCCTCCACGGGTGGATGTTCCTGCTCATGCTGCTCCAGGATGAGTGGCACTGCCTTCTCCACTGCCATGTTGTGCAGCATGCAGCACACAAGGAAGATTTTGCAGACCTACGCCGGTGCATATGGGAGGGACCCGCCTGTCTTGTGAAGGCACCGGAATTGGCTCTTCAGGAGGCCAAACGTCCTCTCAATCACTCGCCTGATCTGCCCGTGTTCATTGTTGTAACGGTGATCTGCAGCTGATCTTGGGTTGCGGAGAGGCGTCATCAGCCATGGCATGTTGGGATAGCCAGAGTCCCCTACATGGAAACATCATGTAAAAAAGTGGGTCAGGAGATGCCGTAAGATACAAAGATACCGCAAAACACAGGACAAACAGAGTATACCCACCAACAAGACATGCATCATTTGTGGCACCCTGCTACGCCTCATGATGTAGGCATCGTGTGCTGACCATGGAAAACGTGCACAGACATGGGAAATCAGCATGTTAGCAAGACACACCACAAGGGCATTTATAGAGTGGTAATGTTTACGGTTGCGATAGGCGACCTCCTGTGCCTGTGGTGGTACCAAAGCCACATGTGTCCCATCAATGGACCCAATGACATGGGGCATCCCTCCCAGGGCATAGAAATCACCCTTGACACCTGTCAACTCCACAGGAGTCGGAAAATGAATGAATTCATCCAGGTGCTCCAACATGGCTGCCAAAACATCATGCAGGACACGGCTGAACATTGTCTGTGACATGCCACCAACATCAGCTATGGTGAATTGAAACGTACCTGTGGCAAAAAAATGTAGGGCTGCCATCACCTTCATCTTGGGGGTCAGCGCAGTAGGATACCTGTGTCGTGGTTGGAGGTGTGGTGCCAGCTTGGCGGTCAAGTCCTCAATCAACTGTTGGGTGAATCTGTAAGGGTGTATGCAGTCACGTTCCCTCATGGCACCCAAGTCTGGCATTGGTCTGGGGACAGGCAGTGCCCTGCAGAAAATTGGAATGAATAACGAACAGTGAGAACATAACAACATCAATGTCAATGAACTAAGCACATGCTCAACTGATAATACACATCTGCTAAATACAGAGTCTCGTCTGTGCTATACATCCAGGACACGTATGCCAGCCAGGTGATACTCCTACGAAAAGCCAGCTACACCCGTTGATTGTCAAGTCTACATTACATGCCCTGAAACGAGCTGTGGGCCAGTGTCAGTGAACAGCCATAGACTTCACAAGAGTGACATACATCCACATATCAGCATTTGAAGGATGTCATCTCATACAGACAGCTGACGGCAAGCTAGACACACAGATCACATGGAATGTCAAATGTACAGATCACACACATTGTGATGAAGGGGTACACGTGAAAACAGAAAACACAGACATTGAGACGGCGCAGATATGTCCTCATGTCAAAATATCATGTTCGATGCATACAGACACACGTTACGTGGAAATCCACATGTGGCATGGTATGCGTAGATGTGTGCCATGCCCATCTACATACAGACACCTGTTGGATGCAGCAACAGCAGATGCAGTTGACGGAACACCAACAGCAAGCTCATGGGAACACATGACACACACATGACATAGTCACATCGGTGCATGCTGGTCGTTAAATGTCAGTTGTTAGTGTCCCTGTCCCTGGCATCAGGGGACAGTTGTGGGTGGTTGTGACTGTGTCATATCAGTGATGCTGTGCTTGACACGTTTGTACTACATGCACACATGTGCAAAGTGTGATGGGGAAGTGTGCCACATAGTGCCGCATCACACATGACATGTGTACACAGGTCATCACACATCAATTGTGCAAATACATGAGGCGACATGTGCAATATCACTGCCTGACACACCTAGGCCCTGCACATGTAGGACAGCAATGACAATGACTTGATGTACATCCTTGTGCGAGTCTGAGACCTCCATTCCTTTCGTGTGTGCATCCTATCAACAGTGTACGCGTGTGAAACGCACCGTACACACACTCTGAGGGCGTGTGTACGGTCTGTATCACTAGAGTTGTGTGGCTGTAGGAGTACGCGTGGTACGGACCGTACAAGTATGGTCCGTATCACTATAGCAGTGGTGCCGTAGGAGCATGCGTGGTACGGACCGTACACACGTACGTGTCCTACCAGTGCCTACACATACATGTACTACCTGTGCCTACACATACGTGTAGGCACTGGTAGTACACGTATGTGTACGCACTGGTAGTACACGTACGGGTACGTGTACTACCAGTGAATACATGTACGTGAACGCACTGGTAGTACACGTACCCGTATGTGTACTACCAGTGCGTACCCGTACGTGTACTACCAAAGCCTACACATATGTGTAGGCACTGGTAGTACACGTACGTGTAGGCACTGGTAGTACATGTACGTGTACGCACTGGTAGTACACGTACGTATACTACCAGTGCCTCGTGTACTACCAGTGCCTACCCCTACGTGTACGCACTGGTAGTACACGTACCCGTAGGTGTACTACCAATGTATACCCATACGTGTACTACCAGTGCCTACACATAGGTGTAGGCACTGGTAGTGCACGTACGTGTAGTCACTGGTAGTACACGTATGTGTACGCACTGGTAGTACACGTACGGGTACGTGTACTACCAGTGCGTACACGTACGTGTCAAACGCACTGTGCAACTGGTGCTGTAGGGGTACGTGTGAAATGCACCGTACCTGTGTGTGGATTTGAAAATTACATAGGGGACACATAAGTATTAGGCACTAAATGCATGCTGGTTGTCATGGATAAAGAGTTTTCAGTTCACATTTTTCCATCAGGTGTCCTGGAAAAGTCAGTTGGCCACAAAATACAATGTTGCAAAGTGGTTGTTGACTTGACATGATGCTCAAAATTTGAACGATGCAAATGCTGTCACTGGTGTGTGTGGAAAGGGATTGGAGCAAACGTAACATGCGAATGAATCTGACCAATCACTATGTACTCCTCCAAATGAATGCTGCTCAGCAAGACAGATATAAGTCAGCCAGAACCCACGAGAGGGCACTTGCCTGCACAACTTTCCTGTTGACAACACTGCTGCTGTCTGTGTGTCCTCTGGCACCATGTCAAGGTCTGTGGAGAGGGCCCAGCCATTCACCCAGGAGGAGAATGAGGCATTGCTGGATGTCATCCTCCCACAGTACACCACCCTGTATGGGAGACCAGGGGAGCAGGTGAGTGCTGACTCCACTACCTTTGACTGTGCACCTTTTTTGTGACTGTCACTTCTGGCATTGTGTCCAGGTGTGACAGACATGCAATGTTGTTTAGAGTGGGTCTCGGGGGGGGGAATGGATTATGTCTCCCATGCAGAGCATGATGTAGTTCATGTGTGCACTCCTCACTTGCATTGTGCTTACTGTGACATTCACTGCATAGTGCATGACACATTCAGCCTGGCTAATCCTTTGTGGCATTTTTTGTCTATAATCCTGAGGTGATTCAGTGGTCCCCCGGTGTGACAGGTGACTGTACCCACAGATGTGTGTGAGTTGAGTGGAGCTGTGGTGAGAGTGTCCAAGTGAGGTGTACGCCCCCTGGACATTGATGTGTGTGAATGTTCCTTGTCATGTGGGTGAGTGTCTATGTAAAGTGTTGCACCACAGCTGCATGGAGGAGGCAACAGCTCTACCCATCTGATGTGAGAAGTAAGCCGTGCTGTGTGTATGACTTGCTGAGCTCGCCCCACACCTGTGACACCCCACAGGCAAGTGGCACATGTGCGGAGTGAGCTTTGTATCCACTGTTGCCAATGGCAGGTGATTGAGCTGTGCCTGTGTGTGTCTGTGTACTCTGCTGAGGTTGCGTCAGTGGCCTGGGTCATGTAACTGCTTGGAGGTGCTGTCCATCAGCCTGGAGTTGCTTGTGATGCACAGTGTGTGCCATGATCATGGAGTGTGTCGCACCCCTCATGCCACCTGTGTACTCTAAATGCCATGTAGTGCCTTGGGGCTTCCACAGAGGCCAATGTCCATATGACAAAGATGTTATTCCTTGGCAGCATCCTATGCCCTGTTCAACATATCAAAGATGTTCAAATGTGTGTCTCTCTGACATGGAGCAGGTGTAGTGATGTTGTCTCACTTTGTCATCCTCACAGGTAACTGTCTACGCGAAGGGGGAGATCTGGAAGCGGGCCGTCAGGGCCGTGAGATCGGTGGAGGGTTGCAGTCGGCGCCTAGCCCAAGTCAGAAAACGGTGGCAGGGCATCCGGTGCCCGATCGCCCGGGTCCTGCTGGAGGACTCACCTCCACGCCCCCATGGCGGGCACCGATGCCTGACCCAATAGATGAGGCGTGTCCTGGCGGTGGTCTTCCCTGACATGGATAGGCGGTTACACAAGAGACAGCAAATGAGGGGGAAGGTACATGTGTGTTTGTTGTGTGTCACCAGCTTTTGGAAGTGCTCAGTCACCTGGATACACTGCCAGGGTTTATATGTGCCGTGCAAATCCTGTTCCCCCAAGTTGAACCGGCGCTGTTCTTCCTCCCTTCCCCTCCTTGACATGTGTTCCCTGGTCTGTGTGTAATCACTATTGCACATGGTCATCTAGGCTGCCAGTTAATCCAAGTGCACATTGCTTTCTGCATCATGTGTGGGGGTGGTCTGTGACATGTGTTGGTACCTTGCCTGTGCCCTGTCCTGTTCAGTCATTTGGGGTCCATATTTGTTGGCACTGATGCTGAGTCTCAACATAGGAGTGTGAGGTTTCAAATGAACACACTTGCAGCATGCATGACCGATGTTGTGGCCTAAGACATGATGTGCATGAGTGGGAGATATGCATAGTGCCGGGGCGGTTGCTCATGTTACAGTCAGATCATTCCAGGACCATGGAGCAGTGTGCCCTGCCCACTTTAGTCCCCTGAGACACCATTGCCTCGGAATCATGTGTGTCATCCAACACTGTGCCCATTCTCTGTGTGTTCAGCATAGGTTGGCCTCTGTGGCATTGTTCCCTGGCCTCATTTGTATTTATCTAAAGTGTGCTACATGTGTCCACTGGATAGGGTGACCCCATTTGACTTGTGCATCCTCACACTGGGCAGTGCCTGTGTGTCTATTTACAACTATCTGTTGATGGTTGTTTGTCACAAATATGTGTTGGCAGCCTCACGAGGTGATGTGGAGTACATTTTGGAATTCTTGATGCACATTTTTGTAAACCCTGATTAAGAGGTGTAACTTCTTGACCTATCTCAATCACATTGTCTCAGGTATGGGGTGTTTGTGCGGGCGAGGCCTACATGTCCAAACCTTATGTCTCCTTGCCAGGTCTGACCTGTGTGTGATAATTGTCTGGACAGACACTCAACATGCAGTGACCCAGTGATGTTGTGCAGGCTTTCATGTTTGTGCTTTGCAGCATGTGTCAAAAGTTTAAATACATGATTCCTGCTCATCCATTTTTGGCAGCAGTCTGTGGTCCAGATGCTACGTAGTTTGGTCTTTGTGTGCAGACATCTGTGTGGATATTCTTGCTTGCCATGAGGGTGTCTCCTCAGTGCAGGTGTGCCTTATTCCGACACAATTGCAGGCCCATTAGCTTATGCATTGTCCTGTGTTTGGACATGTGTGCCACTCTACATGACAGGCAGTGGCTCAGATGTGTTGCCAAATGTGTCATCATGGTACGGATGGCCATGTGACAGGTGGCATGAGTCAAGTTGTTAGTCAAGAAGTCTTGTACCTTGGCACTCACTACACTTGTCAACATGTCTTCATGTTTTCAAGGGGAACAGCCATTACAACGCGGTTTTTACCACGCAGTGCAGTTACATCGCATGCGTTACAACGCATGCGATGTTACAACGCTATGCCATTACAACGCAAGTCTGTACATCGACTTGCGCTAGATGGTGTGCTAACATTACAAATAGTGTAGTTTACTATCCCAACACCTTCCCTACTGTTAAGTGGACTGGAGTTGGAATAGTAAATTACACTTTTTTAATGTTAGGACGCCATCTAGCGCAAGTCGATGTAAAGACTTGCATTGGAATGGCAGAGCGTTGTAACATCGCATGCGTTGTAAGGCATGCGATGTAACTGCATGCGTGGTAAAAACCCGCTTTGTAATGTCATACATCCTGTTTTCAATGCTTGACTTTGATGTTTTGTTGTGAAGGACAATAATGTGCCTGCATGACAGATGTCTCCCAAGGAAGTGCACAAGAAACCACCTTTACACTTTCAGGGAACACGCTGGCACATTTCAAAGAAAGGCACAGTTCGAATAAGACTGTTTTTCTGATTATACATATCCATGTTCACACAGTGTGGTGGCATTTGGGTAAGTCCTTGGTTGTTGCTGATACCAACTTACGAGTGTCAAGTCATCCAGACCGCCGTGGTGCCATGTATATGTACTTACTGAAACCCCATTTCTTTCTAACAGTGGCTTATTTGAATAAGGCTGCCAGCTCATACAATGACTGTGTAAATGTAGTTTTGTGTGCACCTCCTTGTGTGACTTCTTTTATACACAAGGTATTTCGTTTGGGTTTCCAAGGTACTTACAGGTCTCTGAGTGTGGGGACACCTTCAGCATTGAGGTCTGTTATTTAGCCTTGGGTGCACCAATACTGTTTCTTTCACAGTAAACAAGAAGGTGGCATGCCTTCATAGTATTGCTGTGCTCAACTGTTCCCAGACACTAGCTTCTCAGTATATTTCTAAATCAAGTTTTTGGCTGTTGTGTCAGATTTTTCCTTGTCTCCAAGTGGCATGGTGGGTCAAACAACTGGGGAGTACAGGGCTTACATATGTGCGGAGTAATCTAGATGTTACTCATGATGCATTGCCTGATATGCACTGTGACCTATTTTGTTTGGACTCATGTGTCAGATGTATACAGGTGACTGATTATTTTCTGTATCTTCACCTTGACCACAGCATCATCAGAAGACACCGAGGGAGACACCTGCACAGACCTGGAGGAGGGATCCAGCACCGGTGCAACCAGTGCTGGCGAGTCTGCGGGAGCAAGTGGCACGGAGGGCAAGGGGAGTCAGGCGGAGGATCTGTCTGGTGGTGACACCGACTACGACGCTGACGGGGCCGAGGCTGAACTCATCGAGAGGGCGGAGGCTGCTACAACACCTGGCAGCAGCACAACATCTGTGCCCGCCTCCTCCATTCCCATCACCGCCCTCCCAGTCCCTTCTGTCCATGCAGGGCACCCCCTGCCCCTGTCACCCCCGCTGCCCTCACTGCAGAGTCTGTGGACATTCAGCGGCAGTTGCAGGTTGGCCAGACATCGATGCTGAATGTCCTCCATGGCCACACCAGACTGCTGACACAGATGGTGTCGTTCATGGAGGGCATGTCAGCAGCGATGTCTGACCAACGGATGTTGCTGAGGTCCATGGACTCTTCACTGATGGCAGAAGTGAGTCTCCTGCAGCGCTTCATCCCCCCCTACCCCAGCTACATCCACACTTCCCACTCCCATGCCTGTCCTATGCACACCCAGAAATTCCCAAGCACGCACCCCACCAGACACAGGTAGCACACCAACATGTAAGGGCAAGCACACACCTCCTGGCACGCACACTCAGGGAGATAAAGGCACACCCACTGGGTCTGGGGCACACAGACATACACGCAGCCACAGTCTGAGTCCTCATGCCTTACTACCCAGTCCCTCCAAAAGCACTCCCCTTGGCTCCCCTGCCACACAGTCAGACAAGAAGAGCTACGTGTCTGTGCTGGGCCTCAGCCCCACTGGGTCACCAGCCCGCAAGCGGGCAAGGCACTCATAGGGTAGGGGAGTTGAGTCCCCCCATGTCCACCCCCTCCCCCAGTAGCGCTGCACCCCATCCCTCTGACCCCCCCCTCCTTTGTGCCTGTGGTTTCTTCCGGTGCAGGGGATACTCTGGACGCAGCGCCGAGCTCACCTCCACCTTTGGTGCTGCCCCACCCCATGTGGTGGAGGCGTCCAGCTCTGCACCCACCACACCTACCCTTACACCTCCTGTCCCTGCGGTGCCTGGTCCTTCCCCACATGATGCCCCCCCAGTCAACGAACCTGAGGGTTCAAATGTGCAGGCAAGCTAGGGGAGACGCGTGCCCATGTGTCCCCCCAAGTACTTCTATTCTGGACTGGCCATTGGCCTTTGTATATAGTGTTTTTGAAGAAAATATAATGTTATACTGATTAAAGCATTTTCTTTTTACTTTGAACACTATTGCATTTCAGGTATTGATGTTGGTGCTGATGCTCCAGGAGTTGGGGTTGTGGTAATGTGTTATGTTTCGGGCAAGGGTTCGAGTCTGATGGTCATGAGGTGGACCATGGGATCTGCGTGCCATCACAAGGTCTCTGCAAAGGATCTTTGGTTGTGTGTGTTATTAGTTTTTTCATACATTGTACCAAGGAGTGTCCCTTCCTCCGTGGCCCCTGACATCTTCCCTGCAGAGAGTTGCACAATTGTTGTGCTGACCTGTGTATACATTCCATTTGTTGGTGATGGATCCCTTCCACTATGGCCATGCCTGCTCAGCAATGTCTCCGGCTGCATCGTCTGTGCCATCCTTGCTAGTCACTGTACTTGTGTATTGAGTAGGTTGCCATGCCTTCATGGAGAAGTTCTCCCTTTTCCGCACTATGCATGTGTGTAATCCCAGCCTAGCACACATATTGTACTTGTTCTGCAGGGTATTTGGGCACCTGACTCACAATTGTGGGCATTGTATCTGTGGGAATTCCACCCTATTCCTTCCATGAGAGACAACATCTTGGTGGCTGTCCCAGCACCTGTACATTCCTATCAGTCCTGGGATGTGCGTGACAGTGTGTGTTCCCTTTGGCTCTCTTAGTTTAGTAGGCATTGACATGACTATACAGTCTTGTGGCATGATCTCTGTGTGTGTATTGTGCTGCATCCACCAGGGGTGGGTATGCATGTGTCATTTATCCTCACACCCACATGTGGTGTGTCATGCAGTGGGGGAAAGACATCCATCCTCATGGGAGTGGGACACTGCTGTCAGTGATGTGTTGTTAGGGCACTATCAACATAGTAGAAAATTAGGGATGCGTACATACACCCATGGAGTTGTGGTCATCTGATAATGATGTACACACGCCCCATGTCTCTGTCCACTGCTGGGAGTGATAGGCACCCACCCCTCACATGTCTCTGTCCACTGCTGGGAGTGATAGACACCCACCCCTCACATGTCTCTGTTCACTGCTGGTATTCCTCTGCACCCACCCCTCACATGTCTCTGTCCACTGCTGGGAGTGATATGCACCCACCCCCATGTCTCTGTCCACTGCTGGGAGTGATAGGCACCCACCCCTCACATGTTTCTGTCCACTGCTGGGAGTGATAGGCACCCACACCTCACATGTCTCGGTCCACTGCTGGTATTCCTCTGCACCCACCCCTCACATGTCTCTGTCCACTGATGGGAGTGATAGGCACCCACCCCTCACATGTCTCTGTCCACTGCTGGTATTCCTCTGCACCCACCCCTCACATGTCTCTGTCCACTGCTGGGAGTGATAGGCACCCACCCCTCACATGGCTCTGTCCACTGCTGGGAGTGATAGGCACCCACCCCTCACATGTCTCTGTCCACTGCTGGTATTCCTCTGCACCCACCCCTCATGAGTCTCTGTCCACTGCTGGGAGTGATATGCACCCACCCCCATGTCTCTGTCCACTGCTGGGGATGATAGGCTCCCACCCCTCACATGTCTCTGTCCACTGCTGGGAGTGATAGGCACCGACACCTCACATGTCTCGGTCCACTGCTGGTATTCCTCTGCACCCACCCCTCACATGTCTCTGTCCACTGATGGGAGTGATAGGCACCCACCCCTCACATGTCTCTGTCCACAGCTGGTATTCCTCTGCACCCACCCCTCACATGTCTCTGTCCACTGCTGGGAGTGATATGCACCCACCCCCATGTCTCTGTCGGCTGCTGGGAGTGATAGGCACCTACCCCTCACATGTCTCTGTCCACTGCTGGGAGTGATAGGCACCCACCCCTCACATGTCTCTGTCCACTTCTGGGAGTGATAGGCACCCACACCTCACATGTCTCTGTCCACTGCTGGTATTCCTCTGCACCCACCCCTCACATGTCTCTGTCCACTGATGAGAGTGATAGGCACCCACCCCTCACATGTCTCTGTCCACTGCTGGGAATCCTAGGCAGCCACCCACCTGTACCCACGCTCTGAGGCCGTGGGTACGGTCCGTACCACACGTACCCCTACATCACCACTACAATGGTGGTACGGACCGTACCCACGCCCTCAGAGGGTGGGTACGGTCCGTAGCACGCGTACCCCTACATCCCCACTACAATGGTGGTACGGACCGTACCCACGCTCTGATGGCGTGGGTACGGTCCGTATCACGCGCCCCCCTACATCACCACTACAATGGTGGTACGGACTGTACCCACGCTGTCAGAGCGTGGGTACGGTCCGTACCACGCATACCCCTACATCACCACTACAATGGTGTTAAGGACCATATCCATGCTCAGTGGGCGTGGGTACGGTCCATCCCACCTTTGTAGTGGTGATGGGTACGCGTACACGTCCACTTCCGTTGGTGCGGTACGCAGGGATTGGTGGACACACCCCCCAAGTGACCAGACCCTTCAGGTAATGAATATCCTCCATATTGTATGTTTTAATTTGTGTAGGGGGTATGATTCATGCCCCTCACCCCCCCTTGACCCAACACCTTCTGCGGCGTGTGCGTCGGGTTCGGTGCACCAGGTCGTAGGCTAGGAGGGCCGGGATGACACGTAGGATGGGGTCCATGGCTGTCCGTCTCGTACCGGTGCTCCTTAATCGCGTCGTCCTCAATTTCCCTTGAGTTTTTGGCTGCCGTAAAAAATGTGCCGTGCGGAGTGACGTAGGCACGAATCGTACTTGCTGGTCCGTAAAACGCTGCCTGACTCCGTACGGACGTCACGTACGCGATGTCCTGGATCAGAATGGTGGGTATTTTTTAGCCGCACATAGTTTTTTACGATTCGTACGGAAATGGTATTTCTGTACGAGTCGTACTTGCTGGTTTGTAAGGTGGACTTCCCGGGTACGAGTCGTACGGAGAATATTCTCCGTACGACCATTCGTACCCGGGTTTTACAGGATTGGAATCGGCACCTTAATGTACATTTTAAAATATGGATTCTTAATTTGTATTATCTTTTTGAATATGTTTATATTTTTTAAGTGTTTCAGTGTGAATAGTATTTTTATTTACTATGGTATCCAGCACTTTCCCTACTGTTGCACTCATTGGAGTTGGAATAGTAATTTTTCCCCGCTGCTATCCAACACTTTCTCTACTGTTGCACTCACTGGAGTAGGAATAGTAATGTTTACCCCTCCGCTATCAAACGCTTTCCCTACTGTTGCACTCACCGGAGTGGGAATAGTAATTTTTAGCCCTCCGCTATCCAAAACTTTCCCTACTGTTGCATTCTTTGGAGTGAGAGTAGTAATTTTAACCCTCCGCTATCCAGCACTTTCCCTACTATTGCACTCATTGGAGTGGGAATAGTAATTTTTACCCCTCCACTATCAAACACTTTCTCTACTGTTGCACTCACTGAAGTGGGAATAGTAATTTTTTACCCCTCCACTATCCAACACTTTCCCTACTGTTGCATTCTTTGGAGTGGGAATAGTATATTTACCCCTCCACTATCCATCACTTTCCCTACTGTTGCACTTACTGGGTGGGAATAGATATCTTTACCCCTCCGCTATCCAACACTTTCCCTACTGTTGCACACATTGGAGAGGGAATAGTAACTTTTACTCCTCCACTATCCAGCATTTTCCCTACTGTTGCACACACTGGAGTGGGAATAGTAATTCTTACCCCTCCGCGATCCAATACATTCCCTACTGTTGCACTCTCTGGAGTGGGAATAGTACATTTTACCCCTCTGCTGTCAAACACTTTCCCTACTGTTGGACTGAGTGGAGAAGGAGTAGTAATTTTTACCCCTCGGCTATCCAACCCTTTCCCTACTGTTGCATTCTTTGGAGTGAGAATAGTAATTTTACCCCACCGCTATCCAACACTTTCCCTGCTGCTGCACTCACTGGAGTGGGAATAGTAATTTTTACCCCTCTGCTATCCAACAGTTTCCCTACTGTTGCATTCTTTGGAGTGGGAATAGTAATTTTTACCCCTCCTCCATCCATCACTTTCCCTACTGTTGCACTTACTGGGTGGGAATATAAATCTTTACCCCTCCGCTATCCAACACTTTCCCTACTGTTGCACACACTGGAGTGGGAATAGTAATTTTTACCCCTCTGCTATACCAGCACTTTCCCTACAGTTGCACTCACTGGAGTGGGAATAGTCATTTTTACCCCTCCGCGATCCAACACTTCATCCACTGTTGCAGTCACTGAAGTTGAAAATGTTATTTTAAAGACTTTTAAATAGTTTAATGTTTTAATTTATAATATCATGTTTTTTTAATTAGATTTTATGTTATTGGTGTATTTATATATATTTATTTATAGATTTTTATGAATACAGTTATAAAATAAATTAAGATAAAGGGTTTAATTGTTTTAAAGTAAATATATTTATTACATTTTATATACGGATGTTTACATTTTTTTAATTACATTTATTAGTTATATTCATTAAAATGTATATATTTAATATTATTTTTATATATATATAAATATATTAAAAACAATATTTTGTACAACTACATTTTTTACATCAATATTTTTTTTCTGATGTTTTTGTACTTACAATAATAAATATAGGATGTCGATATTTTTGACATCGATATTAAAAACTCAATATTTGTGTATGGGGATTCTTTGGCCGTAGATATTATGTCAGTGAACCCCCAGCTGATTTTATTTAAACAGCTATACATAAAGACACAAAGCCAACAACAGGTGGTCTATAAAGAGTATCGCTATCACCAACTCTGTAACATATGTATTATGTATACGATATACAATACATACATAGAGAATACATAACTGTGACCATGAAATATGGGGCCACATGTCCTAAATGTTTAGAGGTCGAAAACCATCCAATTCCCTAAATCAGAAGCTTTGAAACATCTAAATGTTATTTTCTATCGACAAAACCTTATTTCAGAAGTCAGTAATGTTTACACACTCCTTAAATGGGGTTTAGAAATGGTTATTACATTGTAATTTCAAAGGGTTCTGTTTTGGGCATTCCTTGAAAATTGCTATTCAGTACTGTATGTGTTATTGGTTTACAATCTTAAATCCGGTCACAAACCATCAATAAGTCACAGATTCCCAAGTTTGGGTGGTAACTGATTTGATCTTTGCCAATTTGGGAACTTTCACTAAAGTTTTTCAAAATAGATTAAAAAAAAGAAAGCAGCTCTGTTTTCTTTAAGAAAAGCAGGCTGCTGTAAAAAAACACTCTTCTATTTTGAAATATAATCACAGGAATGGTGACTCGCTGACACTTGCAGGCCACCATCCCTGTGATAGTAGCCAATCAGCGGAAGTGGCACTTTTGGGATCTGCCTGATTAATATTCATTAAGCAGGTCATTCTGCAACCACCTCCAATTCGCAATTTTGCAAACCGACTTGTCGCGACCCATATCTTCGTACATCTGATCCGTGGTCCGCTATTTCCACCAAAGGGTTCAAGTAATACTATAAACCTCATTATTTTTTCTATTACATGATGATTTGGGGTTGAAAGCATAAAAAAGTTGTTTTTACACCTAGACAAACGTTTTTTGAAAATAGTGAAATAGTGAACTGCATTGTTTGGTTGTCTGCAATGAAGACAAGTGAGCAATACTTAATTATGTAGTTAAGAATGTAAAATTTTATAAAACAAAATATGCTTTATGTTCTGCCTGGTGGAGGGACAGTTTATTGAAACTGTTTTCTTCAAGATGTAGAATACTGTGAGCAAAGGCTAGAATTAGACAGCTTAGCTGTTTTTTTTTACCTTTCTTGAATTAATGGATAGATTGTTGATAAAACAATCACCTTTGGTCAGGACCAAATGAGATTCTGTGGAATATAATCCATAGCACGAGATTTAACATGCTTGCTAAATACTTTGCTGCATAATTTGCCAATTTACACAAATACATTTTATTTCTTGCTCAATTGGATCAAATAACATAGCCATAGAAGGCGCTGCATAATTTGCCTTTTATTGCTGCATAATTTAAGTAACCCTTCTGCATAATTTGGTCATTCTTTTTTGGTCATTCTTAGTTAGCATAGTGGCCTTGACAGTGGTAAAGCTCTGGGAAACAGGTTGAGAGCTGTCATTGTGATGTTTAACCTATATTTGACATGTACATCTGGGGCTGTCCATTAGGACTCGCTTTTGACCCGGCCTGGGGCCCACCCGCCAGAGGAGATCAACCCACAACTGGAGTGTTCACTGTGGCACATGGTCTTCTGTTGTGTGCATCTGGCAATAGGCCACAGGGCCTGGCCTATGGTCAGGTGCTGCAAACGATCTGTTGTGGACAGTCAACACAAGCAGCACATGGCCACATATTAAAACAATCTCAAGCATTTAAAAGAGTGAAGAGCATATATCATATGTGTTTTTCTTGCATTTTTCAAACAATATCTTTGTTACAATTAGGCCTGTGCGGAGGTCGCGGAGTTCACTACGTGGAACTCCATGGAGTAGCTAAAAAACTCCACTGCTCTACACGTAGTTTGACGGGGCTCATTCCAAATTATATGCAAATGGAACCACATAGGTCGCATGGGCTCGGCCATCTTGTTTTCAACTCTGTTTATGGTGCTGGGCCTAATTTTCAATCCCTTTGTAATGTTTGTAATCCTTTTCCCTCTTAATTAATCTACCCCTCATTTTTATTTATTGTAATAGTGTGTGTTTTTGTGTATGTGTATTTTCATTTTTTTATTTTTTTTTCATGTTTTTCCTTACTTTTTGTACTTTATTTATTTTTCCCCCTGCTTCCTTATTTTTTCTTTACTATCCTTCCTTCTCCTGTTTCTTTTCTAATCTTTACCCCACCTAGCACCAGGCGTGCAGCCCCGGGCGATCTTCAGCGAGGAGGAAGTGGCAGTACTTTGGTTTTTTTGTGCAGCACCACCTCCTCTCCATGCTAGCAGCAGGTGGCAAGCCCGGCAGTGAATACCCAGTGCAGGAACATCGGCTATGCTGGGGGATGGTGAGCAGGTGTGTGCAACGCACCAACCAGGTTCGGAACACCGTCCGGCAGCTGACGCACCACTGTGGGTACATTCTTGACCTGGACCTGCTCAACCAGCTCGGTGTTGAGATTCCAGGGCTTGGTCAGTATTAAATATTTGTTGTGTTTCGACAATGCTAACTTTTGTTTTCAAAATATCCCTTATACCAGTCAGAATCGATTTCGGTGAAGCATAGAGCATGTGCATTGTATTCAGTGCTCCCTGAGCAAAACGGATCGTTTTTTGTGATTGTTAATTAATTTTAAAACTGTGTGATTTTCATGTTGTAAATGCACTCAGCATACCTCTGATACACTTGCACGCATTTTCGCCCATCTATCACGGCGCTAGCTGCCGTTAGAGCTTCAAACCGGGCTCAGGCTTCGCTGCACTCGGCGGCCATCTTGAGTGGGGGCTAGAGTGGTGGGAGCGCTCTAGTGTACCACATATAAGGAGCCCTGAAGCAGCGCTCGCGAGATCTATCCCTTATACCAGTCAGAATCGATTTCGGTGAAGCATAGAGCATGTGCATTGTATTCAGTGCTCCCTGAGCAAAACGGATCGTTTTTTGTGATTTTTAATTAATTTTAAAACTGTGTGATTTTCATGTTGTAAATGCACTCAGCATACCTCTGATACACTTGCACGCATTTTCGCCCATCTATCACAGCGCTAGCTGCCGTTAGAGCTTCAAACCGGGCTCAGGCTTCTCTGCACTCGGCGGCCATCTTGAGTGGGGGCTAGAGTGGTGGGAGCGCTCTAGTGTACCACATATAAGGAAACAGTGTTCCACCGCGCTAGCGGTCGCGTTTGCGGGGGCACCGTCGCTGCGCCGGAGTCTCGCCTGAGTCAGCCCGTCTGCGCCCGTCAGCGTCCCGGAAGCGTTCGGGAACGTTTTCTGGTGGGTTCCTTTTAGCTCTTGGCTCGATGTACACTAGAGATGATCTTCTGTCTTACAATGTACACACTGCTCCATGTCAGCGAGCTATCCCCTACTCTGCTGGGGATATTACTAAGTGCCCCACGTGTGGGTGGATGCCGGACCCCACAATTCCCTGTCCTGGCAAGCTCCCTTTTTTAGGTACTAACTGCGCCTTGTTAAATACTAGGTCTCTTCCTCAGCACGCTCTCGACATATATAATCTCTTAACACAAGATGACTTAGATTGTCTCTTTCTCACAGAAACATGGCTCGGTGAGGGCTCGGAACCTGATCTGGCTATTGCCATCCCTCCCTCATATGCTATTTTCCGTCGAGACAGATGCAAGGGAAGGGGAGGCGGAGTGGCACTTATCATCAAAAGGCACATTCCTTGTACCATCTTGTCGACGGATGATTTACCTGACTGTGAAATCCTTGCCTTCTCCCTGGCCCTATCCCCCCATCAATCCTGCCTGGGGCTTTTGCTTTATAGACCACCTGGCCCTCTTGGCTCCTTTACTGAGGATTTGCTATCGATCATTTCCACACTGAGTCTTAGAACAAAACACTGCCTAATACTCGGGGACTTTAACATCCACATGGATAAGGGCGAGGATCCTGAAGTGCAAAAATTTCTGGATATGACATCGTCGGTGGGACTTCATATGTACCTACAGTCCCCTACACATGAGAAGGGGCATATTTTAGATCAAATTTTTTCGACCGTTCCGGTGGTCCTTTCCTCCCTTGCCCCAGTTCTTTGGTCGGACCATTTCCTAGCGGATTTCACGCTAGTACATCAGCCTGTGGCCGCCCGCATTTCGCAGCGGCTCGCTGCTCGTAGTTCTAGAGCCTTCCACAAAGTCACCCCGGCCATGATCACCCAGGCTTTAGATACCCATCCTTGTGTTTTTACGGGCAGTCTGGAGGATGATGTGGTGTGTTTTCAGAATTGGCTCACTGCACGTTTGGAAGCCTTGGTACCATCTCGCCAGGTTAGATCTGAACTGGCACGAGCATCAGCCCCGTGGTTCTCTGCTGCCTTGGCGGCCAAGAGAAGGCACTGCAAGAGGCTGGAGAGAATTTGGAGGAGGCACTATGATACATCGGCTAAGCAGTCTTACAGAGCAGCAGTGAAAGAATATCACAGGGAGCTCGTTGCAGAGAAAAAATCCTATTTGGCCAGAAGGATCGAGGAAGCAGATAGCTCCTGCAAAGAGATCTTTAAGATTGTTAAAGAATTCACCTCTCCCTCCTGCTGCACTTCTGCATCTGCTCTCTCGGAACCTTGGATCATGGAGCTTGCAGTATTTTTTACTAATAAAATACGTACTATCCAGTCAGCGTTGCAAGGAACCCAGATCATCTTGAGCAAAGGTTCAGAGGTCGATGGCCTTTCCAACCCCTGGTTATGCCCACCAGCTATGCATATGGATTCTGTGGGCCCTACCCTGCACTGTTTTCCCTCTTTAGAGCCTCAGGCCTCGCTTGACCTTTTGTCTAGCCTGAAATCTGGCTCTCCTCTGGACCCTTGTCCCGCCAAGTGTCTTGCGACCCTGGCACCTGCCCTTAATCCGATCATCAACCCTCTCATTAATGCATCTTTGAAGTCGGGCAAAGTCCCCTCCTCCTGGAAACAGGCCTTAGTTCTTTCCCTTATTAAAAAACCAAATGCAGATGCTAAATTGCATTCTAATTATAGGCCAATCTCGTTGCTTCCTGCCCTGGCCAAGATCACTGAAAAGTGTGTTCATACCACCCTTACCAACTTTGTAGAGGGCAACTCCCTTTTACATCAGTCACAGTCTGGATTTAGATCTAACCTGAGCACCGAGACCGCTCTTCTTGAGGTTACTGAGATTGTGAAGGAGACCCTCGATAGGGGTGGAAAGGCCCTGCTTATCATGCTTGATTTGTCGGCGGCCTTCGACACCGTCCCCCACGACCTCCTCCTAATTAGACTCTGGGAGATTGGGCTGCGGGGTACGGTGTTCGCATGGTTTCAGTCTTTTTTGGCCGATCGGACACAAACGATCTGGGCTCCCCCTTTCTCCGCCCGGATGCCGCAGCTTAAGGTAGGGGTCCCGCAGGGCTCCATATTGAGTCCTTCCCTCTTTAATATCTTCCTTACACCTCTTGCGGCACGGGTGGAGGAGCTAGGGGCCCAGGTCATATCCTATGCGGATGACACACAGCTCCTGTTCACTTGTGACAGGGGCTGTGACTTCGATGGAGCAGCCATTCGGAAGTGTTTGGAGTTTGTGTTTGACTGGTTTGGGAAAAATGGCCTCAAATGCAACTCCGATAAATCCGAGATATTGTTCTTTGGCTGTCCTGCAGACCCACGTTGGAAGCTATGGTGGCCTTTGGCCATGTCTCCCCCTGCCAGCGATTCGGTCACAGCGAAGAACCTGGGTATGATGGTCGATAACACTCTTTCCTTTAAAACCCAGGTTGCTGGCTTGACTGGGAAGTGCTTTGCCATCTTAAGGATGTTGCGCAGGTTTCTGCCCTATTTATCTTTGGAGCATAAGAAAATTACGGTGCAAGCATTAATTGGCTCGCGCCTAGACTATGCCAACACCCTTTACTTAGGTCTTCCTGAGTATCTGCTGACTCGTCTGCAGATAGTTCAAAATTCTGCAGCCAGGGCAATCTTCGGTTTAACTAGAAGATCTAGGGCCAGCAATCTCCTTGTCTCTCTGCATTGGTTGCCGATTCGTAAGCGTATCTTCTTCAAGACCCTAACTACAGCTTTTAGGGCGCTTCACAATTTCGGCGCTGAATATCTGCAGAGAAGGGTCAATTTCTATCTTCCATCTAGACCTCTGAGATCTGCTGCCCAGGCCAAGGCTATTGTTCCAACAGTGAAGCGTGCTCGCTGTGGAGGTCGCTCCTTTAGTTACCTTGCACCCCGCCTCTGGAACACATTGCCCTTGACGTTGCGGGTGTGCACCAATCTCTCGGTTTTTAGGAAAGGACTTAAAACCTATCTGTTTGCTTTGTAATGCTGTTATGGTTAATTCTGGTTATGTTTTCTGTTATGGCTGTTTGTTTGCTGCTGGTATTTGGTGTGATGATCTTTAGCGCCGGGACGCTCTTTGGAGCAGCTGAGCGCTCTACAAAACAAACAGTAACATAACATAACATAACAAATAGCAGCTCACACTCAGAGGTAAGTTACGTTTAGTTTGCGTTAAGAATATTCTTATGTGATCCAGTTCTGCTAGGCAGAGGCTCAGCGCTATCTAATCATACTCATCACTGGTGCATGCTTTGGCTGAATAATTAAGAAGCCATTGCCTACTCTTCTGTCCTCATGTCACCATAGTGAATCAGTGTTATTAGTAAGGGTGGGCGTAGTGGGCGTAGTGGGGCTACGTGAAGCAGCACGTAGTGTGCCCAAATCTACGCACTCTACGTGCTTCGCGTAGCCCCACTACGCGCCACCCGCCTCCCGCCCACCCTCCTTTTAAATCAAACCCCCGCATTTACAATAAATACTAAATTAAAGAAACTTACCTGAAACGCGGCGTCTCCGGGGCTCCCTCTTCCATTTCAAACTTCTTCTGACAAATGCGCATGCGAGGAAGCCCGCGCATGCGCATTTCTTGCGAGAAATGCGCATGAGCAGGCGTCCGCGCATGCGCATTTGTCAGAAGAAGTTTGAAATGGAAGAGGGAGCCCCGGAGACGCCGCGTTTCAGGTAAGTTTCTTTAATTTTGTATTTATTGTAAATGCGGGTGTTTGATTTAACCCCTTCGACGCGCATGACGAAACGGTTCCGTCATGCACGTCGGTTGCGCTGTGCGCATGACGGAACCGTTCTGTCATGGGCCTGCCTGCGCACGGAACCTTCAGCGTGGCGCGGAAATCCGCGCCGCGCTGAAGGGGTTAAAAGGAGGGCGGGCGGGAGGCGGGTGGCAGCGGCAGGCAGCTACGCTTCGCCCTCGGTGTGCGTAGCGCTAGCCTGCTTCGCCTACTTCGAAAACTGCGAAGCAGGCAGCGCTACGTACACTACGTGGGCGAAGCGTAGTGTCTCGCCCAGGGTTAGATATTAGTGACTTGTTGTGGGTGGAGAAGGTGGGAAGGGAGATGGGACTGAGTTTTTTTTATTTGTTGGACATTTTTTGAGATTGGTGGTTGGGTCAATTTGTTTGGGGAAAGGTTTTGGCCTGTTGTGGGTGGAGAAGGTAGGTTTTATTGTAAAAAATAAAGGAGAAAATGTGTATATTTCATCGAAATGCATGCCTGAAGTAGTATTTTTGTATTTTACTTTTACCTTGCACTGCTGACTTTAGGTTTTCCACAGCCTGTTTATCTGCTTGTAGGAGTGCATTATACCACTTAGTTATAGGTAGTTATACCTCTCTAACTATCTTGACCATTAGGGTGAATGCTGCCATGGACTTTATTATCAACAACAACTTAGATAAATGATGACCTGCAGTAGTAGTTAGTTACTTAGTGACTTAATCTGTTCACTTCACTCCTTAGTTGTGTTACCTTTATATAGATGAAACAATAACAGGGAAGGCATCACAACTTCACAAGCGAGATCCCACTCCCACCCAGGTGAGCTTCAACTGTGGAATTAATCAGAATGTTTATCCATCACAGGCAAGTAAATGTAAAAAGAAAAAAATAGTTAGTGGGCTGTATCAAATCTTTCAAAGAACTGAGGCCCGAGTACTACATGATGTCAATGGGGAGCTACTATTTAATTAAAACTAATGTTTCAAAATCCTCGAGTCATGTAAGCTGGACTCAATGTCTGGACTGGAAAAGCTTAGGTTAACTGTTTATGGCTACGCAACACATGGCCTGAATGATGATGCTGATGACTGATGTTCTTTGTTCTATATCTAAAATATGGATCACTTTTATGCACGGATGGGTAAATGGGGCCAGTATGGGCTATTGCTTAGGTACTAGAAGATCCTACATTAAGTTGGTGTTGCTTTCACCACATCCGTCCCACCAAGTGTGTGATTCATTGATGGTGTAAATAAAGGCACAACTCAATACATCACACAGCCCGGGGAAGAGGGTGAGAGGTTTGATGAATGGATGGGAAAGAGGATTTGGAGAATGTTTTGACAAAGGCAAACACTACACAAGGACAACATTCATCTGGGCAATGAGCAGCACATCGACATCATCAATCTGTTGTGGAAGGAAATGAGTACGTCACAGTATAGTTAAATGCATTGCAAGCAATCCATCTGCCCCTGAAACCCAAGTTAACTGATAACTAAATGTTCTGTCTTCTAGGTTGGAAGAAATAAAATTATGGAGGAGTGAAACCACCCACCCAGTTCTCCAAATACCATGATTGTTAATAGAAAAATAATACTGTATTGCGAAATTAGTTGGTGCATCTGAATTCTCATCAGGAATGACCATCATTCTTCGGTGCTTGTATGGACTGGTATGATAGGTAAGCAGGAGTGTTGAGCGCATATTTTGCCATTCATTCATGCAGGACACTAGAAGGCCTGTGGAAAGCAAAACAGAAACTGAATTTTAGGCTGAAGGAAAAGGACAGAAGGAAGGTAAGCTTCATGAGGAGTGTACCAAGAAGACTAAGAGGCAGAGCAAAAAACAAGAGTACTTGGAGTTTCCCTTTTGCCACCAGTTCAATACACACATAAACACACACACAGAGCAGCATTTCACAAATCCACACACCTCTCTCCATTCTATATACCTGAGTACTAGGCCTCAGAGTCATGGTTTTCCTTTGAAGTTGATAACTTCTTGCTTCTTGAGGTTGATGAGGTAGTCCTGACCTGAGTTCTTCTATCTTCCTCCTGAGTCTGAGTAATTCTGTCCCCGTCATGATGTGAGCAAGATAGACGTGTTGTACACTGCTGTTGAAGAACACGTAGAGAAACAGAATTGCAGTATATCGTATAGGTTTTTGTTTGTTAACTAAAGTAACTGTACTGGTCTCTGAAGAGCCAGAAAAAGGGGAGAACCCTGCAAGTAGGCGGGTTCGAGTCTCGGCAATGACGTTCAACATCCTGTGATTCTGGGCAAATCGTTTAATCTCCCCATGCCTAACAAAAATAAATATGTCCTTGCGTAACACAACTGGTGCTCATGTAAAGCACTCTGATAACTGATACCTTTGGGTCATGTTTGCGCTATATAAAACTCCAGGTAAAGGAAAATTAAATGTGGCTAAGTGTGAAAGGGCCAATCACCTACAGGAACAAATTATCACCCATCATTCAGGCCCCAAACATTGCAAATCATCTCAAGCAAGTTCCCAAATTACAGTTCAGCACCCTCTCCCACTGTCTGCCACCACATGAATCTTCAACCATCATTCACAGTCACTCAATAATCACTTGGTGTAATGGTTACCTGTTCCAATCCAAGCACGGTGGTAGGTACACTATCACCCTTTAGTGCAAGACACAGATTGGAATTTGTCAATCTTGTAAATCAAAAGATTGTCTGGGGCAGCCCTCCTGAGTTAGGGAAAAACAGAGGGATAATAGGAGTGGAACGCACATGTTAATGTTTGCTAAGTACATTTGTAAAGGGCAATTACCTTCCATAAAAAATTATCGGCCATCATTTGGGCCCTAAACAAGGCAAATCATCTCAAGCAAGTTCCCAAATTATAGTTCAACACCCTCCATTACTGTCTGCTACCACATGAATCATCAACCATCACTCACAATCACTCAAGAATCACTAGGTTCAATAGTTGTAGTTAACACTTCCAATCCAAGCACAGGTAGTTTAAGTAATAGGTTCACAATTCTTCTCTGACGCAGGTAAAAAAATGGAAATTTGGTATTGGCACTCTTGTAATCAATGATCTTCTGGGGCACCCCTGCTAACTGATGCAAAAAAGGAGGGCATGCAAGGGGTTCAGGCATTGTCTATAATGTAATGAAGGATTTGTGGAGGCCTCTTCAATGCAAACTGGTCCAACTACAATCCAGCAATAAATATAAAACATGGTGGGGCAGCATAAATCTGACACGAAAATAATAAGGTTCCAGCAGCTAGATAGAAGTTCAACAAGAAATAATTAAAAGGGCCGATAGTAGCACTGGCATACTCAGTTTGTGAAGTAGAGTTTATCCTCAAACCCAGGTGGTTCCCCAAGAAGTTGATCAGCTAACACAGTTGCTTCTAACCAATCCTCATCCTCCTCTGTCGCTTCAGGCATGGTGTAATTGTGGGGTATGAAATGTTGGTTCATTTTAATCATAGTAAATCTTTCCACATTTGGAGGTGAGAGACTGGTCCTTCTCACTTTAACAACAGTTCCAGCTGCACTGAACACATGCTCAGCAGACACAGTGGCTACAAGACAATCCAGATACATTATTGCCAGCATGCTGAGATCTGGCCATTGGTGCATCTTCCCATACCAATATACCAATGGGTTTTGATCTATATATCTCTCTTGTGAATCATCCAGATACTCCTGGAACATACTGTGGATGGTCATTGCTGCTGCCACTTGCACAGCCTTTTTTGCCATTGCCTCTGCATTGGACTTTAGCCTTGCCGATTGAAACCAATACAAGGCAGAGGTTGGGTCCGATCCTTTTGTTGCTATTTTTGCTGGTGTTCTGGTTGATGGTGTTGTTGGCTGCTGTGAGACAAGACTGCCCTCTCTGGAAGTTGAAAGTGTTGGCACCCCAGAGCTGAGCAGTGGGACTCTAGATTGCAGCCGTTATTCTTCCAGTTCTCCAGCTTGCTCAACAATCTACCTCTTTTATTTTGAAACATCTTCTTAAAAAAAGGAATAAAAGTGGGCAGAATTTTTTTGTACCATGGATCAAGTAGTGTGGCACAGATGTACTCTTTGGATGAGATTATGTTCTCTTGCAGCCAATCGAAAGAGTACACTCGCAACCAACCAAGTCATGCGCTTCTTTCTTTGTTCACAACTGCAGGGACAAACCTTTCAGATACCTTCTTTACCTGGTCCTGTAGCAGATGCAACAACAGGATAGCTTGGCCCATCGTACTGTCCTCCTTGCTAACTTCCTGTGTGAAAACCTCAAAAGGGAGTAGCATCTGTGTCAGGCATTTGAGTAGGCCCCATTTGTCCACAACCATGGTCATAGCTTTCCCAACTGCATCCCCTCTTCTTTGAATGACCTAGTCATTGATCTGTTTTATTGCTCAAACAGATATTGCAACATATAATATGTTGAGTTCAAATGTGTTGGCACCTCCTGTATCAGGGCTTTAACTGGTGCTCTATTAGCATGCTGAATAATCTGCAACTTTTTCCGAACCTTAAAAGATAGTCAGAATGTTGCTATGTCTTCTTTTTCTTTTTTGAGAATGTTTTATACCACTAGGTTGATGCAATGGGCCAAACACAGGACCCCGAAATAGCCACCATCTGACATGGCCTTGACTATGTTACTGTCATTGTCTGTGGCAACAAATCCAATTCTGAGACATTTGGGTTACAGCCATTCATACACCTTGCTGGTAAATTTGTCCAAGATGTTTGCAGTGGTATGTGATAGCTCCATGGCGAACATGGCCACTTTTGCATGGCACCGAACTCTCTTAAAACTTTCTTCAGGGCCAAGACCTGTAGATATATTTTGATTTACCCCCACAAAAAAGAGATCCAGTGTGAAGTGATGTACATTTAATCAGTTATCTTACAACTGGTCCACATGTCTGTCGTCGGGTGGATAGTGTGAACAACACTTTGCTGCAAGGCTTTTTAAAACAATGGCAGCCCATCATGATGCAGTGCTAGAACACTTGGAAACTTCCGTTTGGGGCATATGGCTGCCCCAAATTCTAAGAATCTCACTCCTTACACAAAAGAAAAAGGGAGCAGGTCCAGTGCTAACATTTTAACCATCTTCCCATTGTACAAACATGTTGTTGAGTGGTTGCAGTCATAGGGCCCCTCCTGCCTGAACATGCCCGTAATAGCAGCCTGTATTTTCTTCTTCTTTCCTGGGACAACCGACGCAGGTGACTTTTGAGAAGTAGGTGGTGGTTGACTCAGTGAACGCCATAGTGGAATGGTCACTGCTGTATGCCGTGGTGTCTCCACTTGACTCTGAGTCTTGTGCCATTATGAAGTCACTCAGGTGGATGATTCTGCTGGTCCACTGCTGGGGGTAGGGCTGAATTGATTGAGGATGTCACCCTCTTCTTCCTCATCATCATCACCCACCATGATTGTTCTTGTATCTGATGTCCCCTGGCTCTCCTCCTCACCTTCCCCACTAGGACCACGTTCATCAATTTTCTTAAAGGTACTTCTTCCACTTGATTGTGTAATGTTTTTTCATCTGAGTCGTTTGGCCTCCAGTACCATAGTGTGACCAGGCTTACCTCGATGAACATTCATGTGGCAAATGGTTCATACTGCAATGCTCTACCCCTTTTTGCTAACCGTAAAAAAATCCCAAACTGTGGAGTAGTACTTTTTTACTGTGCAACTGTCAAAGCCTGAGGAAGAACTGGAGGTAGGTGGGTATGTTGTTAATTGCCTCTCTGCAGTGCATACTTCTACTGAGGTAGTGGTTACTGGTGCGGGTCTCTGCTAGGGCTTTGCAAATATGGGGGCTCGCGGGGCTACCTGTGGCACATCCCTTGGAGCAGGTTGAATAGCAATGTCGGACTCCTCTGTGTCACCTTCCACAGTGACTGCCTCGTCGTTGTCATCCTCCTTATCATCCCCTTCAACAAAGGTCTAAGGCACTTTTCTTTTCCTTTGCCTCTCCTGTTGTCTCCTGAATTCTGCCGGTGTCCACTCCATGTCCCTATCATCATCATCATCATCATCATCATCAGAAGTGGTGCTTGGAGAATATGGTGGAGTAGTACCCTTCCTTTTCCATGCTGAAGATCTGGGAGTCAATGATTCCAAAAGGGGAGGTTCTTGCTCAGAAGGAAGTCAACCTCCTGTCCTGCTCCAACGTCAGGTGGATGTACTGTTGCTGGCTGTGGCTGTTGTACACTTTGCTTTGTTTCCTGAAACAATTGGGTACTACTTTGCTAAATAAACAGATCAAATTCAATGTCAGTTCTCTCAGGTGTTGCCATGTTTGCAGTGCCCGCCTCACTGACAGACATGGTCTTGGGCTTAGGTTGGGATGCTGCTGTTGATCAGGGAGTATGCTGCTGTTGATATGGGAGTGCTGCTCTCAGCTTGCATGCTGGAGGCTGGCAGGCAGGCACACAATGTGGTGGTCCAAAAAAAGGTTTGAGGCGACATACCCCTGGTGGGTAGCTTCTTCTTCTCACTGGCCATTTTCTTGGAAACATCTTTCTTTGGGGCCATCTTAAAGCTCTCAGTTGTCAGTTGCACTAAGCTGCACAAGCGGAAGAAATTGGAGAACTGATGTGTGGCAGCACAGGCTTTCTGTTTAGCAGAATTGCTGGTAATGTCTCTTCTCTTGTGCACCTAAAAGCAAACAAGCAAGAAAAACATTTAGCGTGAAACATGGCATTGTTTGCAGTGTGAATTAGTACAGATAAAGGCAATATTAGTGTTGTTGTTTACTTAGGTAATAATAACCACTTTAACGTCAAACCACTCCACCATACCATAAGATCCTAATTCCCCATCAGAATAACACACAATATACAGAATGATACAGCTCTTTCCGTTATGTCCATATATTCTGGCACTCAGGCAACTGCATGGGTAAATAGAATAGTAATCTTTCAAAAAATTGGGGTTAGTGTGCACCTATGGTAGGCAATGTGGTCTGGGGGAAATGGAATTATCATGATTACACAGATGAATGATGCTGATGTGTCTAAAGTACAGCCAGGTTGTCCAGGAGGAAATAGAATTAGAAACCTGAAAACCTAAATACTGTGTGTGGCTGTGCATCTATGGTGGATGGATGGATGATCGATCGACTGAGGCAAAATGGAAAACAAGATGTTAATAAAAAAAATTAAAAACATGTAAATACAAAAATTCAAACAAAAAAATGAAAAAAGATTACAACTCAAAATAATTACAAAAAAAAGAATAAATGAAATAAAAAAAGAAAGAATTAAAAAATGAAATAAAAAAAAGAAAAAGATAAAACAAAAATGAAAATTAAAACAAGGGCAATAATTGCGATGTTTATATGGGAGGATGAGAAGAAACCTATTGGGAGTGCAAAATAAAAACAAATTATAAAAAGCATGTAATATTACATAAGCACAGTTCATCAAAATCATATACTTAATATACATACTGTAAAGATCCTCAAGCATATTATTAAACTGATCTCTCATCCATCCATGCACGTCTATGGCTGGCAGACAGTGCCACATGGTCAAACAACACCAATGAGCAAGAATGCATGGTGAACAAAGAAGACACGCAGGCCTATGTCAAAAGAACACAGGTTGGCTACACAAAATAGCTGCCAGCCACATGGTCACAACAGCAACCAGCAAGGAGGCATGGCAACAACAAAGAAGACATGCAGGCCTATGTTAACAGCACTTTGGCTGGCAACACAAAATGGCTGCCAGCCTCATGGTCAAACAACAACCAGCAAGGAGGCATGGCCACCAAAAAGAAGAAATGCAGGCCTATGGAAAAAGCACACTGGCTGGCTACACAAAATGACCATCAGTCACATGGTTACAACAACAACCAGCAAGGATAAATGGCCGCAACATAGAACACATGCAGGCCTACAGCAAAAGCACACTAGTTGGCTACACAAAATGGCTGCCTGTCAAACAACAAGCAGGAGGCATGGAAAACAAAGAACACATGCAGGCCTATGGCAAATGGGTACCAGCCAAATGGGCAAACAAGCAGGAGACATGGAAAACAAAGAACACATACAGGCCTGTGAACACTGACTATACAAAAAATGTCTCCTGGCCACAATGCATGGGGAACAAAAACAAATGGTGGCCTGTGGCAAACATACTCGCACACTGACCAGACAAAGGAGGCATGTTAACACAGGAGAAAACAGCATTAATTCAGCAGTGCCGAAACTAAAAATAACTGAGATAAACATTTTTACAACAACACACATCCTCTAAAGCCATTAAATATATTATCTCACCTATACACTGTTTTCAGGAAAAAGGCAGGACATACCTCCCAAAAACTAATTTTGTGATTTAGTCCAATACCATCCTTGGTCTAAATGGTGTTTCAATTCAACAGACATTACAGAAACTGTTGTTTCATGCACCCGTTGCTAGTACTGGGCCTACTTGCTGGAAGACCTATTGGCAGACTAGGCCACATAGTGAATTAAATGAATATTACAAATTTATAAAAAAAATATGAAGAAAATTTACTAAACTGTGCAACATTTTTCCTTTTCAAAATAAGAAAAATTATATGCAAAAAAAAAATTAGGCCCCTACAGAAACTGCAGGCCACCCACCACAATAAATGTTAAAAATAAAATTTCAGATAAATCGAAGTTCATGCCCCCATTCAAAAGAACAATACCCTTATGCAACAGTTTTTGAATTTACTAGTGAAATCTCAAATACAAAGTCCTTAAATCCAATGGTATATATGCAATAGACAAGGAGGCGATCCTTCCAGCTCCAAATCCAAATGAAAAGTGGCCAGGAGATGGACAAAGCACTGGGAGGAGCCTACTGGACAGCAGAAAGTTGGGGTCTGTGGGGAGTTCTCCTTTCGATTTGGAAAAAAAGAAAACAAAAAAAGGATTCTTGCTCAAAAAACACAACTCCTACGGCCCTTTGGAGAAGAAAATCCACTTGAAATGCTTTTCAGCTGCTTCTCGAGCACAAAAGCTTCTTGAGTGGTGCATTTGGGATCGGCACTACATTGCCGCTGTTGCGGCTGGAAGAGGTGCAAGCAAGAGCAAAGTATTCCATGAGCTTGCTAGTGGACTGAGATTATCGTGGTACTCGTGAGCGAGCACCGAAACAAATCCTGAGGGTGCGAATGGAAAAACACTCTGCTTCGTGCCTAGGAAGGCGGATTTCAGGAATTCCACGCTCCACTGCGGAGCACAGAGTTCCGCAAACTCTGCAAGCAGAGCGAACTGTACTGTCCAGGCCTAGTTATAATACAAAAAAGTATCAAACATATCACTGGTACATATGTTTAAATTTCAACCGCATTTCGACCTGGAAAGATAGGAGAATCATCATCAGGCCACATCATTTATAGTGCCCAAAACAGATATGCTTAAACAAACTGTTTGAATAATTTGAGTGATGCACATTTGAGCACAGAGCTCTTCAACATTGTTTGCTCTTTACGTTTAGCCAGTTAGATCCGAATTAATATTCTTCATTTCAATATATGTCTTCATTGTCATCACAGTATGTGTACTGAAGATGTGCAGCAATTATTAAAAGTATATAATGCATAGTATTCTATTAGTTCTGTGTTGGAACCATTTTTTGTTATGTGTCTCTCTGTTCTAAGGTTCCTTAATGAGCTTCTTTGGGCTTAACCTTGTTTGATTTGTGTCTTATATGTATATATGAACCATCACAGAAATGAGAGCTATGATTTTTGATTTGCTTTGTTCCTATATATTCTACACTCCAAAAATTATTGTATGACAATGTGTTTCATTTGTATTTTAAGTTTTGTAGTGTTTCCAGTTTCAAATTTATATATTAATATTTTGAATAGCGTTTTATATGTGCATAGAGAGACTGTATGTGTATGTTTAAAATGGATGAATAATTCACATGTATTTTCTCTCATGTTAAATTATAAGTGACAGTAATAATTTTCTCAGCTTTGTCTTGGAAATCAGTTTAACAGCAGCATTGCCAGAGTTTTCTAGGAGAGAGGAACATTTCTACTCCAAGGGAACTCGTATTTATAACACTGGTGTAGTGGGAAACATCATTGTGTCTCAAAAATACAAACTGTCCTTACAGGTAGCCTCAAGATGTTTCCCTGGCAATTATATGTTTAGCCAAGATTTGCTAAAAGGTAATTTGTTAATTATACTATGTTTTTCTGTATTCATAGTATTTACTTTGTGCTTATTCACAATCACCACAGTTATTGTAATATAATCTATAACAGGTTAACAAAGGATATGCATTAGATTGGTGTCAAATTAAGGCTCACGAAAAATGCTTCATATTTCTAGTGTGTGCTCTATTGGGTGATGAAAGAGAGAACTCACATAAACCCTTTGTCTCTGACAGGTATTGTTATAATTCTGTTATGCTCAAAATACAAAGTCTATCTGTATACGTACAGTGGAGACAAATGGGACTTAACCAGTCCATTTTATCCACTCAAACTGGTAAGTCAGTATGCCCATTGTAGTCTGAGGTCCCTCTTGAAGTGCCATGCTGAATATCCGGATTGATCCCTGAAAAGCAACATGGTATCCTCCCTAATAGATAAACTACATAACCTAAGATACACATAAGTGTAGCTACTAATATGGAGAATTCTGTTTACTGTTGATCAAACTTCCTTCCTTAGATTAAACAGGAATCGTCAGTTTTTCTCAAGCGTTTGATAAGCTTAAGTATTAAAACGAATCTCCGTAGAGTAATTGAACCTTGAGTCATACTCAGATTCTGCTGTAAAATAGCTGGTGGTGAAGTAATAATAAGAGTGAATGTGCAGGCTTTGATGACTACTGTAGCTAAAATAATATTGATTCTCCCAGCCAGCCAAGTATAATTTAAATCTTTTACTCTTTGTTAGATTTGCAGCAGTTAAAAATATTACTAGGCACTTTGGTGAAAGCCATGTAGAATTCCTACCAGACTTGCACTAAATGAAAGCCTAGAAATCACTTTAAGGTATAAATATGACATTCATTGGTTAATGGGGAACTACCACACAGTGTTAAAACAATTGGGAAGGTACTATTGAGCCTTCCAGAACCTATATGGCCAGTGTTATGGGGGTACGCAACATATCAAAGGCAAAGCTACATGGTCACCTGACATTTTTCATCGTTTTCTGGGCCATATTTTTCTGACTTTAGGAGCCTGTGCAGTTTACCATTGACAAGGATTAGTAAAGCACCTATTCTTCCCCTCCAAAATATGTGTTGTTTATTGGAACTCCCACTTGCCTGATTTGCTTTCCCTATAGGTCTAAATCGTGCCTAAAGTGTGTCTTTGAAATGGAACATTAAATGTTAAATATGTGGTTTGTAGTGTATATTTAGAGCAACCACATTCATGACAAAACAATATGTCTGCTAGGAGCCCCACTATGATTCGACTGGACTGTTGTTAAATGCACTGCAGTCACACATGGCAGCTAGAAAAGCATTTGCTACATATTGGGGGTAGACTGCTTTCAAAGTGAAATAAAATCCAAAAGCAATTTTACTGTGTAACCCTTGCTATAGATATCATAAAATACATGTATGTGTTCTTATAATTTATTTTGCCTCTCCCCACTGGCTTGAAAAGTTCTTGAAATGCATTTTTTGCCTGTTTTTTAAATTCTAATTTAATGATGCAATTATATTTTTGTTAACTTAGGACTTATTATGGGTTTGGCGGTCCGTGAACTGCCATACCCGGGGTTCGGATGCCAAGAGCTTGGCGGTCAGACCTCCGAATTACAAGATAGGGGGATTGCATTTGGAAGGACCATAGTGGAACCCCTGACACTGCCAGCACACTGCAGACCACTAAGGTCACGGTCGGGGAAAAGCAGCTGCCATAAGGTGGTACAGGGGAGATTCATCACTGTCCGTATTAGAAGTTGGCTTTTCGATGAGCTGACTGCGGTAGTGGGACCACCAGCTTCAAGTCAACAGAAACAAAGGATTTGGGGTATGTACTCACCCCTTTCCTGTTCTTTTGATGAGAGTTTGACGTGGATCCCTTTCTTCTGGTTCCCCCTTCTCAGCAGCATCTTCATCCCAAGGTGAGTCCCTTTTGTACCATATGCCCATTGCCTCTAATGCCCACATATGGGCCAGACTCTGGAAATGGACATGCAGTCTAAATGCTCACACAGGCATCGATTCATATGGAAAAGTAATCACCGCTGCCACAAGATCCTCACAGCCACATTGTGAGCACTGCAGTAAATGAGTAATACGGCAGTCGGAACACGGCAGTGGTATTCTAGAGGCCACAGCTGTAGTGTTTGGGTGGTCGGACTGCCAAACTCATAATCAGGCCCTTAAGCAAAAAAGTTACTTCATAAAAAATGTACTTTAGGTTTCTGGAGCCAGAACTGGCTTAATACCAAGTCTGTCATGCATTGCACTTTCATAACTGGAATACACCACTGGGCTGGGAGAGTTAATGACCCTAGCTCAGGACACAATGGACTGCCTATGAGACCTGGAAGAGCCAATTGAAGTAGATAGCTCACTACACAGGGATTTGCTATCTGAGAAAAAAGAGCCAAAACAAGGACCATTTGCACTACCTCTTTAGACTTGGTAATTCCAAGGCGGGCTTCTCCTATTCATTTCAAGTACCCTCCCAAAAGGCAGGCTCCAATAGAAGAGGGGTAAACAGTTTTTACCACATCATGTAGGAGAAGAACTCATTTTAATAAAATAATGGCTTAGGAGCTGAACAAGGGCATGACTGTTGGCAGATGGCTGTTCCTACCTTGAAACTGGGACTCCTGGGCCATTTTACTGTGGGCGCAAAGAGGATGTACTGTAAAAGGAAGTGAGGTAATAGTGGACAATAGGATTGTGTGTTAGTGTGGTTGGTGCACAAGATAAATCTGGCACCTCCATCACCAACTCAGAGCATTCAAGTCCTGGAATTACTTTATCTGAAGAAGAAGAACCTGCAGAAAGAAGCCTCTTGATCCCAGCTGTAAGAAGAGGACTCACACAATAACACAAGGACTTCTAACTCCCAGGTACTAGAATTGTTCTCCAAGGGTCAAGCGGATGAACTTATTTCTTCACAGACACAAAAATCAGAAGGACTCCATAGTCTGAGAGGGCCCAACTGACCACTGAAATGTGGACCTAGCATTAGACCTAGCAGTGGACCTAGCAGTAGACCTGGCCAGAGAGGGGCCAGCTGCCTACAAGCCTACCATTAGTAGCTAGGGGTTGCAGATCAAACCAGGAGGAACTTTCCCAGAACTTTGAAGAAGTTAGGGGCATATTATCAAGCACAGCGTTAAAATTATCGCCGCTTTAGCGGCAGAAAACTGCGGCTAAAGCGGCAATAATGGGCTTGATAATATGCCGCAGAGAATTCCAATAGAAGCCCATGTTGACACCAGAACATGGGCTTCTATGGGAATTCTCAATGGCATATTATCAAGCCCATTATCGCCGCTTTATCTGCAGTTTTTCTGCCGCTAAAGCGGCGATAATTTTAATGCCGTTTCTTGATAATATGCCCCTTGGAACTTAGGGCCTGAGTTTGGTGGATGGGTTACTCCGTCACATAGGTGATGGATATCCTGTCAACCACATTAGAAGTGTCATAGGATATTATGCACTTGTAATATGGGGGACAGGATATCTGTCATGTTTGTGATGGTGTAACCTATCCACCAAGCTATAAATCAGGCCCTTTGTCATTTCGTTTACCTCCAGTCAACAGAGACAAAGTAATGAGGATTGCTTAGAAAGGGCACACCCTCGGCTGGCAATAACTTCAGGTTTCTCCAGCTTGGAGCTAAAATCAGTTTAGCAGGGCCTCATTGCGATGGAATTTGGACTTGTAGATCCCAGGCTGGCTAAGGGTTCCAGCCTTGTCCGACTAGAATATTTTTACTTTAAAAAAAGTGACTAAGTTTGATGTTAAATCTTTTGACTGGGGAGAGGTGGCCATTCTATCAAAACAACACAACACCATCAGAAGCCATGAAATCTAAGTTTGTTCCAGTGGGAGCATTAGGAGTCACAACCAATGGCTTCAGCAGGAGATCTACGGAAACCTGTGTGACTTTGAGGGAGTTTTGCTGGCCACAGCCTTGGACCTTGCCCCGCTGGAAGATTTTGACTTCAACCAAAAAGACTAAAGGACTGATTTAGAGATTGGCAGAGTTTACCAAACCATCAAAAATGTCTGCTCTACTGTCCTCTACCATGGAGTTCCATCCTTCCTATTTAGAGTTAGGATACTTGACAGATAAAATGTCATCACCTGATTGCCAACTCTGCCTCAATTTGCGCACCCTGTCAAAGGTGAAACACATGAAAAATAGCAGATGCATGTTTATCCTCCACACCTATGATGGAGGAAAAAAAGTTGAAATAGTCAAACCCAGATATCAAACTGCATACAGCTACTCAAACACCCCCTGCCACTGCAAGCTATGGAAGCCCATCAGCCACTGAACAATGGCCTAAAACATCCAATGTAACCATAACATACCAAAAGTTTTTTAAAGCACAAATCACTTTGGCAATGTCAATAAATGTTTATCTACACCAAAGCATACCAATGATATCCCTGTCTGCCCACATACCTCATACCACCCACCCGTATCAAATATCCATGTAGTACATTTGTGCCACCCCCTTTAGCCCACTTTTAAGTTCATGCTCATTATTTTTAAAATGTAGATGGGCAACTATTAGGCCTGGGCTAAATTTCCGTTCCGCTCGCGGAAATTGCGATAATTTGACATTTTCGCGTTCCGCAGAGAGCACGAAAATTTCCAAATTTCCGCATTCCGCTGCTTAGCGATAATTTGTTTCTTGCTCGCGCTGTAAAATAATACATTCTCGCGCGTGCGCAATCGCCTTACCTTAATCCCCGCATTCGGCGACAAGTTTTCCCGATCCGGTCGCGTTCTCCACGAGATGTTGGATTGTTGGTAGCCATTTGCGCTGTCTCGCGACAGTTTGCGCACGCAGTAATGTCATTGGTCGCGCGATCACATCTTTCTTCTCGCGATCATGCACCGCGAGAAGAGTGAAAACAAGATGGCCGCGCCCGCGGGCAACCGCATGGGTAAGTTGGCGAGCCGCGACCACGCAGAAAATACCACGAACGGGCGGGGAAAAAACTTCCGCATCTTCGCAATATTTCCGCGTGTTTGCGGAGATTTTTAACATTTTCGCGATAATTTGCGAAAGTCACTTTCGCAAATTCCGCCCACCCCTAGCAACTATACAAAATATATCTAATATAAGGCTGCTTTAGATTGGTGACTAGGTAGTTACGACACACTATCCAATATATTAACAACCGTGTACCCCAAATATACTTTGCCACAACCCACAAACTGCAATGCTATATGTAATAATATTGCACATAAACCCAAGTGAAGGCTAGACACCAACATACCATGGACTATAGGAAGATAGGGAAGCTAGGTATATGATATGTAGTCTACATTAACCCCAACACCTGAATGTCTACCACCAAACTGTAACCCAAGTAACAATGGTGTGTGACCAAAATATTGAAACAAACATGTTGTGGCAGTAATACTGTGATTTCAAAAATATTGTTGGGCTTAATATCAAAGGTAGTAATTACAGTTTTTAGGTATTTAATATCCTTTGATGTCTAACCTAGACACTACCTGTACAGTCTTTTCTAGACCTTATTGGGCTTAGAGACCAGCTAATGCTTCCCACAGGTTGGCTTAAGTTTGAGCCCCATTTGCCATCATCTTATTAGTCATCTGCTGTAGGCTTCCTTCCAATTGTGTTTCCCTCTCTCCTGGAGCACGGGCCTATTCCTTGTGTCCTTTTAAGAGCTTTACTAGACTCCATATTTTTTAGCTGACTTCACTGTTTACTTTACCCTCCACTCCATGTTCCTCCCCTGTCAGTCTGCTTGCCCCCACATGCCCTCCTTCTTTTTGTTGCCTGGGTTGCTTGTCCCAACTGCCTTCTCTCCCTCCATTGTTTGTGTTGTGCTTGTTTCCACCAACCCATCTTCCCTCCATTGCCCATGTTGCCCTGCCTCCATTGTCCATGTTGGTTTGCTCCCAATCCTTCTGTGTATTGTCCCAGGTGGCTTGCCTCATCCACCCTCTATCTTTCCCATCCTTCTTCCTTTTATTGTCTGTGTTGGCTTACCCCCAAACTTCCCTCCCTTTGTCTGTTCATTGTCCATGTTGACTTGGCATGCCTCTCTCCCTTTGTTGCCTGTTTTGGCTTGCCTCCACTCGCCTCACTCTCCCTACCATCCTCTGTTGTTCATCTTGGCTTTTCTCTACCCTACTGTCCATATTTGCTTGCTCCTTACACTTTTTGTCCCTCCATTGTCTAGTTTGTTTTACCCTCACCCACCCTCCCTCCTTCTATTTATTGTCTATTTTGGCTTGCCCCCACTTGTTCTCACTCCATACTTTTCTTCATTATCTACATTGGCTTGCCTCCTCAGTCCCACCTTTTCTAGCTTGCCCACCTGTCATAAAGAGAAAAGCTCAATGACACAGACTCCACTGGACACATGATAGCAATTTTTTCCCACACACCTCTGTCCTTCCTCACCCAACTGCCCTTTGTGTTGCCTGCCACCCCACCCTTGCACCCCCACAACAATGAAAAAAAGTGATATGATGAAGCTAGCTCTGGCCACATCACTCCTGTTGTTTAACTGTTGTGCTGCTGTAGAATATGGTTAAAAAAACACTGACAAAATCAATATCTCATGTAGCCACAACCTATTGACTTTGCCAATGATTGTTTTAAATTCAATTGTATATATTATATTTTCATTGGTATATTTTTGTACAATAATATTTGTGTTTCATTTTTTAAAATAGTTTTTATGGCTTAATCCATTAGAAATTGTTAATCCAGCAGTGGGTTAGTGCGTTGTTAGGGGAAAAGAGTGTGAAGTTTTTACAAAAAGTAAATTATAATTCTAAATTTAGAATTGTTTAATAAAATTTTTCTTTTAATTGGTAATTATGTTAATTAATTTATTATTTTATATATGTGTTTGTTTTTAATTGTTATTTACTTTTAATTGCATCAATATTTATTTAAATATTAATATTTTGTTTGTTTATTGGGATGCTGAAGTGTGATTTTTAGGGTACTAGGGTGTGTTTTAAATTAAAATGTATTATGTTCATTTTTTTATTTGCAATATAAATATTTTTTTATGTTATATTCTGCTTATTTAATGTTGTATTTATTTTAAACATACTTTAAATGTGTTTATTTTTCTATATATAACAATGTTTTTGTTTGAAAAAAAGTGATTTGGGAATTATAAATCTGACTACTCTGAAGTCCAATACTTTCAAATATTTTGCTTAGATTGAAATGTGAATCGTCATTTTGCCCCTTCCAAAGGCCAACTCTTTACCTACGTTTGGTAATGTTGGAATGGGAATAGTAAATCTGACCGTCAATGTCTAAAACCTTCCTACTGCTGTTGCTTAGCTTGGAGTAGGAAGAGCAAGCCTAACCCCTGAAAATTACAACACTTTCACTATTTCTGCTTAGATTGGAGTGGTAAAAGTAAGTCCTGTACCTCCAAAGTCCAACACCTTCTTTAATATTGATAATTTTGGAGTTGGACTATTAAATCTAACCCCTCCAAAGTAAAACACTTTCTCTATTGCTGCTCAGATTGGAGCTAGAATAGTAAATCCAACTCCTTTGAAGCCCAAAACGTACACTACATTTTCTTAAATTGGAGTGAGAATAGTAAATATGGCCCCTCTAAATCTAACACCTTCCCTACTTTTGCTGACATTAGAGTGGGAGTACTAAATCATACCCCTCCAAAGTCCTACACTTTCTGTAATTTTGCTTACTTTGGTGTGGAATAGTAAATCCAACAGTTTCCCTATTATTGTTTAATTAGCAGCAGTATGTTTTTCATCATTAACAAATATTTTTTTAAATATATGTCTAATTAAATAATTTGAAATTGATTATTTATATTTGTATTTTGATATTTTTTATTTTATTGCTGATACGGCCGTGTGTTGTGAGAAGTAAATGCTTTGTGTTGCTTCAAAAGTCTCCTTTGTAGTATGAGCCGATGTTTTGATTTTGACCACGTGTGTTTTGACGGGCACAACCATCAAACCTGCACTGATGAGTCCAGTGTCTTAAACCCCTTCAGCCCTTGCTGTCCTCCATCAAGAGGATATCTTCAACTCACTGTAGCTGCAGAAAACTCTAAACATGGCAGATGAACATCCAATATACCACCGCTGCCAGAGGCTACCTCACCAACAGGGGACAGGGGAACATATGGGGAAGTGGGGACTGATGTATCTTTAACAGTACTTCATCTGCCATGGAGGATGGTGCTCAATCATCAAAGACCCTAAAACAGCAGATAGCTGGCCTGACGGTCGTAGGTGTACTGCCATGTCTTAGAAACAACAGTATATCTACACAAATTCTAACCCCCTCAGCCAAAAGGTAAAATCTTTGACTAAGACAACCTGCTTGGTGTATTTAACCTGCTTGGTGTGTCCAACTCCCGCTTTATTGCGCTCATCCTGAATTTGCACTTAAGTTCTGGAAAAGGACAAACAGTGACTTTTGATAGGTACTTCTCTTTTTCTTAGTGCTTTTAACACTAAGGGCCTGATGTTGGTCACAAATGAAACCTTCCGACTCCTTGTCTGAATCTGTTCCAACCCACTCGCAGTCAGAGGTTCCAACCCACCATTTGTAATGCTTCCGAACACCGTTCGGAAAGTCTCCCATTGGCTTCAATGGGAGCATGTGTTCTGACCGACAACACTGACTCCCATTCAAAAAAGGGGTGGTTTCGGAAACCCTTGCACCCTTAGGTGGGCATCCTATGGTGCCTGCCACACTGTGCTTGGTTCTACAGGGGGGTCCCTTGGGAACTCCCATGCCCCCAACCAGAGGCCTCAGAATGAAGGGGGACCTGCTAAGGGCCCCCAAAGTCAGTTTCCAACAGCCTTTTCATGTCGAACGGTCCGAGTCGGAAAGCCTGTCTGAATCCAACTTCATAATACCTCAGTCGGAAATGCGTTCTATAGATCTTTATGATTCAGCTTCGACCCACTCGGAGTTTCCAAATGCCTGTCAGAACTAATTTGGAATGACCGAACAGTTACCTTTCCATTATAATCGGTCGGTCGGAAATGTTTCCGACTAACCAATTACAATGGGTTCCAACACGGTTTAGGAAAATCCGAATGCTATTCAGAACCTTTCCGACTGACATCGTAATCAGGTACTAAAACTTTAAAATCCTTATCTCTTTTTCCCTTTTGTTCCTTTTTTTAAAATAATCCTGGTGTTTTTGCTCCTTAAACTTTTATCTCTTCTAGGTTTGGGTATTGTGTTGGGTTCTTACTTTGAAATTGTTGGTAGTCCCTAAAGTTAGTGAGTATGTACCATAGATAGGACTGGATAATGCACTCACAAAGCAAGACAAAGCACCCTTCTAGATAGCTTGTAAAACGAATTAGTTTGAAGCGATTTATACTTAAACCCCCCCCCACCAAGAAAACATTTACTATGTGTCTTCCCAATGGAATGGTATTACCTATTGAGGAGTGTACTCTTCACCGGGGAAGTGTGGTTGCTAGAGTGTATACCTGTATTCAAGGAACAAAGTCTACAGCAGTATTATTGCATGTTCTGAAACAAATGCAAAATAAAGATCGGGCCACAGATGCAGTTGATTTGGGCTTGAAACTCTACATAAATTTTGATGCGGCCTATTTACGTGTTCTGGAGAAAAAATAAAACAAAAGCCAAACTACTGAACATATGTCTTACTGCAGTGCTTCCCAACCAAAGGATATGTATTGACAAACACAGGCGACACCCATAGTCCCAGTCGGGAAATGGATAATTCTAGCAACATGCAACAATGTCTCAACGGGAATCAATGAGGGGTAGTAATTTAAAGCATAACCTAACTATGCAGCATAAACTAAATAATAACAAATAGTCCAAAGAACAAGGTTAAAAGCACATATAATGTCAACAAAGAAATGCAAGCAAGATTTCACAAATCAGAATGCAGAATCAACCATGATTTTAAAGTTGTGTACTAAACGTGGAAATTAATATCTTGTCGGGGGGGGGGGTCCCATAGTCCAGCCATCTTATTGCAGGGTTATTATTATTGTCACTGAATAGTTGAGTTGCATTAGTGCAAGTATCTTCCTGATCACAACCAATTGTAGGCTTGTGCATCAGCCCACAGTGATTAAAGGGAGAGCTTATTAAAGAGGCAAATTCCACATTATCCTCATGTTTCTTATTTCATGGTATGTGGATGGTTGGCATCCCACTATTTTGGCCATTCAAACAGAGTGTCAAGTGATTTTGTTTCCAGTAAGTCTAGATATTCTGTGATGTTAGTCTGTCTCTCAAAACTGTTGTTCAGTGGGATATGGATGTGGTTGCTCTTAGTATGCATTTAGAACTGAAGGTGTTGTAGTATCTGTGCCAATGGGAACATTTCATGTTCAAGAGTATGGGTGAGGAATGAGGTAAGAAGTAAAGATCAAAATGGTATTGGCTGTTTGACAATATGTAGAGAAAAAAATGTTGAAGTACCAATATATAATTGAAAAAATACAACTTAAATATCGGGACCCTTAAACTTGAAAGGTAAAAAACAAATATGAAAAAACAAAAATATGAATAAAAAACACATAAAATACGAAAATATAGAAAAGAAAAATAAAGAACAAATTATTGTCACTACTTTAAAACCTATGAGACATAACAAAACCAAAATCTCAAACACCAGAAATTTACATTATTAAAATAAAAAGAAAGAAAAAATAGATTAGCATTTACCATAAGTGGCATAAAACAATCTATTTGAATTAAACTTAAAAACAGTTGTCAAATAGAAATCCATTTACAATTTAAAAAGCTGTATAAAAGGACACAAATACAAATGACAAAATACACCCTGAAAAGCAATTACAGCAGGGGAACGTCACACTGCTGAATCAAAACTTAACATAGGAAGAAATTCACATTGGAAAGAACCACTGAAAACCACAAAGAAAGTTTAAAAACAAATGTTACCTGAGAATAATAAAATAATACAATTCATTAAATAAATGTAACAAATAACTAAAACTGCACTAGGTATTTTTTTCTCCTTAATATAGGTACGACAAGTAGAAGAAAAAATGCCAAAAAGAAAATCAAGCCACAGACAGCTAAAAACTATACAAAGTGTGGGTGAAGAGTGGATACACTTATAGTAAGGAGAGCACTACCAGTGAGAAAACACACTGAAAATGCACCAAATATTACTCTGTTGCAGGCTATAGCAGTGCTACCTCAAAACTTGACTGTGCCAAAAATGTCACAGAATAAAATTATTCCCCTAATATTTCAAAAATGAGGGATGTTCTACAGGAGTTAACAGAGAGCAGTATGAGCTCACAAGAGCCAACTGGAACAATACTAAAACTATAAATCCAAATGTTTCTGACATGCAACAGGCTAAATCCCTGGCATATGAAACTAAAAGATGTATTTCCAGAATAAATAGAACATCAAAGGAATCACCAGAAGCACCTAAACATATGAAGAATTAGACGTACACCAATATTTACTAATCACATATAAAAACACATTTTCATTACATGACAACCACTATAAAGATAAAACATTTATAATGTGTTTTACTAGCACCAATATACTAGCACTAACACAATGTAGCACATGGATGATGGATGGTACGTTTAAGTGTTGCCCTCCAACATTCAGTCAAATTCACAAAATACATGGCCAATACGGAAATGCAAACACCCCATTTATGTTTGCATTGTTACCTAACAAAGTACAACTTACAATGCTAACACATATAGAACAAGCTAACAACATACCTCAAATAGCATCTTTATATATTTTGAACATTCAATGATTTCCACTATACTGAACACATTCCCACATGCTGCAATACATGGATTCTACTATTATTTCAATGAGAGCATATGGAGGCACTAACAAAAATCCACCCTAAGTATAGAATATGCAACTAACCTAGAATTTGCATACAAAATTTAAAAACAATTTGCTTTACCATACGTCCCTGTAACAGAAGTTGATAAATATCATGATATGCTAGCTGAATCCTTCTATTGCCATAATCATGGCGCAAAACCCATCCCGCTGCTGGATTATTTTGAAGATACTTGGGTTGGGGCATGCACTGATCAGGATACAGAAGGCAACACAAGTATCACATTCCATGGTCAATATCTGTGGCAGCATCATGTCCCAAGAAGCAGAGACAAATCACACAGTGGAAGAATGGTACAATTTCTACCAAGGAGCACTTGGAAGATGCCACCCTATGCTCTACCAATTTTTAGAAATATATAAAAAAGAAAGCCACTAGGAAATGAAAATGGAATGATCCCTAACCCAAATCTAGCAACAAATATCTAAACACACTAAAGAAAACCATCCAATCTGTTGCTAAAAGCAAAGGATTGACATACCATAAAATCAATAGCAAATACCCTACTAAACAACATCAGGATAAAATCTTGAAAACACATACATTATTAATATTTCTTTACAAATATTAATATTCCAACAGCAGAAAAAACAACTTATTCACAACACAATTGTTCATACTGATAATTAAAAATTGCAATAATAAATATTTCAAATTAAATAAACATACACATCAACAAAACCATGGATTATTTAAATGAACATTTTGTATTTACTATTCTCTTTTTCTAACAATAAAAGAGCAGATTAATACATTATAAATTAACAAAGATAACATCAACAAATTAACATCGCCCAACCAATACCAAAAATAAATAAAATAAATAAACACTTTGATTTCGTAGCTGAATGCCTGGTAAGTGAAATACTGATCAAAAAAACAATCACAAAATATTTCGATAAAAATGTGGCACAAACAATGAGAAAATAAACCACACAAAAAACAGATCATCAATTTGAATGCAATAATCCAGGAAATGTATCCAAACCCTGAAAAATATATAAATATTTCAATAAATGCTCTAGAACAACTTCAGAATAAAGGAAAAGGTAAAACATTACCCAACTAATGTTTCTTGAAAAAGAATGCATCAAATTAAAAGTCAGACATCTGAAAAAAAACTTGTAAAGCAAAACATATAAACCTACCCACGCAACATTTATGGCTCTTATATAAAACACACCACAGTACAAAAGTACTAGAAACAATCATGAATTAATAAAAGCGACTTACAAACGCATTCAAAAGTGACTGCTTACAATAAGGCCTATCACCCTACCCTAAAATAGCTAATTCATACCATTCTAACGACACAAGCTGCTCCTCCACTATGGTAGCGGAGCGTTGCCCCACTGCTGGAAGGCAGCAGACAAAATAAAAATAAAATTACAATATAACTATATTATAGTCATTTTATTTTTCACTGCCAGCCGTGGATTGTAGGGCGGGCCACATTGTAGCATCACACAGCAGGGGGAGGAGGACTGGTAAGCACTGAAAGTGTGCATATCAGTTTTTGCCGGCCGTGGACGGTGGCCAAACCAACATTTGCACTTTGGTATCTCCAAGCTATACCTTGGAGATATCAGCAGTGTTCAGGAGCAGAGGGTCCCAGGCCCTGCTGGATTGCAAACCTGCCTGCTCTGCCCAATCCCAAAATAAGGATGAGAGAAAAACGATGGGTAGATAGAAAGGGAAAAAAGAACCAGAAGAGAAAGGAAGGGTAACATGACGGAAGGAAACATGAAAGAAAAGATGAAAGAAAGGTTAATTGAAAGCATGAAAGGGAGAAAGAATGAGTGGACATAAGTGTGAAAAGATTGATAGATGGGTGATATGTTGGATTGAAAAGTGAAAGGATTCACTCGTGAAAGTGTGAATGGATGAAAGGCACGAGAACGGAAAGAATGAGAAGAGTGAATGGATGGATGGTAAAAGACTGATGGATACATGAACGTATTAATGGGTGGATGGTTGAAAAGATGGTTGGATGAGTGGGGGAGACAATGGGTGGGTGGATGGAAAGGCGAATGAATGGATGGATATATAGATGGAATTGTAAATGGAGAGATTGATGAATGGAGGATGACAGCAACTATTATAAGTATTGTTTTGCACTCTCGGTCTGATTAGAGGTAGGCTTCAAGTGTGTTTTAATTTTCTGGCTGCTCCCTTGCATTTATCCCTGTGACATTGTGGTATACAAGACTGTCATTTAATCAAAGGGGTTCAAAGTCAAGATAGAACATTGTACATTGTAATTCATTAACTACCCTACTCAAGTCAAACACGTAAGATCAATGTTTCATCAGCCTATGTACCATTCGTATGAGTTTTGACAATAAGGCATTTTTGTGACTTTAATTTTTTTCTAGGGTTGACTTTTGGAGGCAGGGATAGCATGTTTCACTCTTCAGTACACTTTCCTGATGAAGCCATGATAGGCTATGTGATGTATTAGACACATTTATGAAGCTGGACATTTCTTGTGATAGATTTCCTTTGATCAGGCTTATTTATTACAATTCTATTTCCTGAATTATACGGTGTGAGAAGTTTTTTTTAAACAACAGGAGTTGATGGGAGCCAGCACCATAACTCCCCTCCCCACATTCATTACATCGATTACTAGTTAAAGATAATAAGGCTATTACAGCAGCTCTTCTGCTCTGTACATTTGCCTCTCTATGAAGCTATTCTTTTCATTTATTCCATTGTCCAAAAGATCCAATTGTCATGACAGTTAAAATTGACACAACAAGGTCAAATAGCCAAACATGATAAAGGCTTCGTGTAGAGAGGCGTATGTATGTACTGCCGTATTTTTATTTCATAGGCTGGTTTGTCAGTTTTAATACCATCAGTAAAGCAAGGCAGAGCATAGCTTCCAGTGAGAAGGATGTGTTTGTTACGAGCTATGATCACACACGACCTAGTCAGCCTTCAAAATAAATGTCAGCCATTGAATCTAACCTCACCTCTATAAATACAATGACCATAGAATTAAACCCTTGTGCGACATGTGGCTTAGGTGCTCGATATGAAATGTCAGAGCTGGATGATTCAGTTATCTGTGGACCCAGAAGGGCTGTTTACTAGTCAACCAACATTACACTCATGCGACCTTTCCAAGTGCCAAGTCAGGCTGTCCTATTACAGACAGGAGAGGTCGGGCTACAGTTGCAATTACTGCACACGCATTCATTTTGGCAAAACAAAATGTTTTCAATTTGCTGACTTAGACTAGCAAAGAATTTTAAAGTAGCAGATTGAATGGAAGTTTGCAAGACATATTAATTTTGCTTAAAACACAGAGATGCACCTATAGCTTTATGAAGGCTTTATGATCATCATTTATACCTTTGTCTCGTTAATCATATACATGATTTTCCACAGATTAGGACACTTTTCTTTCTTTCTTTTTTTATTATTAAGGAGAATTTAAAAAAAAAAGAAACATTTGACTCTGATCATGATTACAAATCACAGAATGTAAGTAAACCTTGAAAATATAAACCAAAAAAAGGCTTCAGAAAAAGGCATTTTGAACCCATTAATAAATGCAGGATATCTAAAAAGCAATAATTCATTGGTAAGGTTTCCGAAAACGCAAACAAAAAGAATAATGGTTAAAAAAATTCAGTATTGCTGTTCTTTTCACATAAAATAAAGTGCATGAAGAAAGTTTATAAAGTGCATATGAAGTTGATTAATATTCAATATGTCAATTCCCTGCGTATATAATGAAGAACTTAATGCAAAAACTGAATATTGTCAAACTAACCCTATCACTCTATAAAAACAACATCTTAAAAAACACTTCAGCATTAAAGTTCAGGAGCCAACAATAATGTTTGCCATCACCCTGGATTAGATCAGCTAAGGCCATTGCATAATAGAGAAAAACTATGGCCCCACACTCGAAGACATAGACAAATGTAATAATATTCATTACCTGCAGTTTCTTTTAACCATAATGAAGTGTGTGAGCCAAAACAAATTGTGACCAAAAGTCACATCAACAATAAAGTGCATAAGTCAGTGATAATATTTTCCATCTTATTAGACTGAGTTGATCCTTCTATCTGTAATATAATAGAAACTTTCTATGGCCCTTTTCTAAAAGACCTTAAGGAGATCTCAAAATAGGCTGCGCCCCGAAGCCTTGCCAAAATACTGCCAGGAGGTAATACATTACTTTAAGTCCCAGACCCTCTTTGCATAGGCTTCCTCAAATTGCTTGTTCTGATCATTTTCTTCAATTATTCTTCATAGACAGGAACCTTACAGATCAGAGAGCAAGCTATAATAAAAACAATTGACAAGAAATTCTGCCCTGATTTTACTAAATTCAAAGATTGCCCATTGTTAAAAAGAGACCAAAGAGTACCAAGGCAGGATCCAAATCAATTGTTTGATTGGCAGAACTTGAAACCATAGACAACCGAATACAAAAGGGCATTAACATAGGGCAGGAATAAAAAATGTGTGGCCGGCTCAATTCACCCTAGTTTGCAATGACAACAACAATTAACCAGTGCTGGGTATATTTTATACAAGGCTGCATAAGTATAATATGCCATCAAATGAGAGAGGAACGACATCCTCTTAAAATTTGCCACTCTTAACGACTTATGTCCTAAAAATGATATGGCCTGCCAATCTTCCCAAAAAAAACGGCAATGTGTTGTTACACTGATTCCAGAATGGCCCCAAAGACTAACAACAGCCGGGGAGATAGTTAAACCCAAATGCCCTAATTCCTCAAGTATGAGAAACATCCAGCCTGAGGAAGCATTATGAGAATGATATATTCTCAGGAGCCTAATACTTAAATATAATAAAACCTTATATGGAGGTTTTTTTTGCAATTTCGGAACCTTAATTAAAACTGGCAGTTCAGTACCGACATCCTGCATAATTTTATCAAGAAAAAAGGAATCAATCATGTCTCTATTGTCCAAAATCCTTGTGCACAAATCTAAAAGGGCTGCCTGGTAATAACTCTGAAAATGGGGAAAAGCCAACCCACATAGTAGGGCAGAATATTTAACCCTGGGTTCTTTGTTGTTCCAGATGAACCGCTAAAAAGTACATCCAAATCAGCAAAGTAGTTGCTGTTCACTTTAGTGGGGACATTAGAAAAAAGAAGAAGCAACAGCGGAAGAACAGACATCTTTATAAGAGCAACTCTGCCAACCAAAGTCAAAGGAAGCAAAGTCCATCTATCCAGCAGCCCCTTAATTTTATAAAACATTGGGAGACAGTTTAATTGAAAAAGCTTGGAGTATCCTTGGGTGACGTAAACGCCTAGATGATGAATCAGCGACTGGTCTTGGACTTATGGGTGTAAAAGGAGTGGGAGAGCATCAACAGAAGAATTAAAAAGGAATATTTCTGTTTTTATTGAATTGATCTTATGTCCCCAAATAACCTTACAACAATCTAATTACTCTAAACCTGTAAAATATTGCCCTTTTCTGGTTTCAAATAAAGAATACCATCATCAGCAAACATTTTTAGCTTTGTCATACCTGAAATAGGGGCTTCGATTGCCTGGGAAGCCCTAATCCTGATTGCGATGGGGTCTATAAAAAATATAAATAAAATAGGCAAGAGGGGGCATCTCCATAGGGTCCCAGTTTTTATTGCTATAGTGCCTGCTAGATGGGAGTTAACATAAATGTGGGCATAAGCCCCATGATAGACCTTTGATAACATTCTAATGAAATGCAGCAGAATTTTTCCAGACCGAAGAACATTGCATCCCAGTTAATCAGATCAAAGGCTTTTTCCGCATCAACCATGATAACTACAGCCTTTGTCTGGTTAACTGAGGAGAAATCAATAGCCTGAAGAAAAAAGGATGTTTTCACAGCCATCAACCGGCCTGCCACAAATCCTGTCTGATCCCTGTGAATTAAAACCTGAGCAAGCGGAGTGATACAAATTGCCCATAGTTTCATGAAAGGTTTACAGTCAGCGTTGAGCATACTAATACGCCTGTAAGAGTTAACATCTTCTTCTGGATCTTGCCCTTTTTTTAAAAAATTGACTATAGTTGATTCCTTAAAATAGGATGAAACTTCACCTCCATCTTTAATATGATTGAAGAATTCGATCAGGAAAGGTTATAATTCGACAGCGAATGTTTTATTATTCGGCTGAAAAGCTATTGTTATCACAGGACTTGCCATTAGGCATACTGACTAAAGCGTCTTTTAACTTATTGAGTGAAAAAGCAGTTGGTATCTAATAGCCTGAAAATAATGAGCTATACTTGAGTGAGAAGTGGAATAGCTAGTTTCATATACAAGCTTATAATGTCCTACAAAGAGCTGAGAAATGTGATCCTTGTCTACCACTAGATCCCCTATAACAGGAATTTTCGATTTTCTAACAATCGCAGCCTCTTGTTTTACCTGGGCTGACCAAGCTAAGTACCTCCCAATCTGCTGACTTTCTTCATATAAATGCTGATGAAAGGCCCTTGAGATAGTAATATCTTGCATCACATAAAACTCACTCAAAATTCAACTTCGCCTGTACATAGGGCAATAAATTTATGTTTATTCGTGATGCATGATCTACCCCCATTTGCAGCTGAGCTACTTTTTGTCGGTGCTCCCTATGTTGATTTGCCTGATAGGCAAATATTTTCCCTCTAGTTGAGGCCTTAAAAGCTTCCCAAATGGAAAACAAAGATGATGTACCCTTAATGTGTTGAAAATATTCCTGGATACATTTTCTCATATCAATGAACCATTGTTGATCTGATAATAAGGAGCGTTCCAGCTGCAACCTGGGCCTATCATTCCAAATTGCATCGACCTCTATATTAACTAACCCTGGGCGTAGTTCGCGAAGTAGCGCTACGCGTAGCTACGCAAAGTGCACTTCGCACTACGTGAGCTACGCGTAGCACTTTGCGAACTGCGTAGTACCCTGTTCCCACTGTGCAAGATGCCGTTTTCAATGATTGCACAGTGCGGACAAGCATCCAGCACTGTGCAATCATTGAAAACGGCATCTTGCACAGTGCGAGCTGTAGTTTTCTGCCGCTCAAGAAGATTTTTACTCAAGCGGCAGCTTTCTCAATGCGGACTGGTAGTTTCTCATCGCGAGCGGTCGCGAGCATACGCGACCACTCGCAATGAGAAACCTGACCTCCCCGCGTTGAGAATCTCGGCGGGAGGTTTATTTTCCACGCTCGCGATCGCCAACTTGATGATGCTGATCGCGAACGAGCAAAAAGTCTCGCCGGGATGTCATTTTGCTTGCTCGCGGTCGCCAACTTGACGTTGAGGACCACGAGCAAGCAAAAAATGACCGCTGCACTACGCAACGCTACGCGTGTTTGCACAGTGCTACGTGCAATTCGCGTAGTGCGAAGTAGTGCAAAGTTCGCAAACTACACGAGCGTAGCGTAGTGCTTTGCCCAGGCTTAATAATAACTGAAATAAGCATATGGTCAGAGAAAGAATTGGCCCAAATATCAGACTCTTCCTGTGTAATCGAATGAGAAAGTTACAAAAAATCAATACAAGAGGTGGCATGATACCGCCTTGAAAAGCAGGTGAATTAGTGACAAACCAGAGTTGTCTGATATCTATGGATCTACTAAATGGAACTCTCACTTAAGGTTGTCAATGACATATGTAGTTCAAGTTTTTTATTTTTTTTGTTTTATTGGAGGTATCCCTGGCAAGCTCCTGGATGTAATTAAAATCCCCCCATACGAAATTATACATGAATTGGTTTTATGAGATTGTTTTAAAAAATCATGTCTTATTTAGCTTGTGCAAGTCAATGGCACTTTGATCTTCATGACTGGAGCTCATCATGAGGACAACGTCAACTACAAAATCAGGCAGTCAAACTCCCACTTGGCCTTTGAAAACATGACCATATAAAATCAGCTTCGTGTTAAAATATATTAAAAATCCTTTGCTTCAATCAACACATCAGCTGGAATATTGTTTCTTGCTACCTTCCAAATCTGGCTCAACACTGTGCTCCAGCTCAGAATTTTTAGTCACAATGCATTCTTCTCCTTAGTCAGCAATTATTACAGAAATTACTAAAACACAGAGGTAAGTCACTGTGCATCCAGAACCCCAAACTCTAGAATGCTTTGAAGCCTAGCACAGCACAACAATTTAAAAAATAGGAATTTCCAGAAGATTCAACTCTTCTTAAAAGCATTCCTATGAGCACAGGTGTTGACAAGCAGCAATATTGGCTAGGGTTGCCATAACCTTGTATTTAGCTGTACTCTATCTCCTGTCTTGTTGTTTTGGTCTCTTCCTAGGCTCAGTAGTGGTCACTAAGGGGATGTGTTTGATAGTTTAAAAATGCCTAAATATAAATTTCATAATTCTGAGGGACACGTGGGTCTCATCAAGTTGTTGACCCAGATGACTACAAATTACAAATATGGTAAAAAGTAAGGATGTGTGAAATTTGTGACATTTGCGTAATTTGTTTTTTGTGTAATTACTTCAAATTTCAGCAAAATTATGTATAATTACATGAAATACAAATTCATCATTCCATGCTATATTTTGCGCAAAAGGCATCCTTTTTTACTAAGAATGACGCTTTCTGCTGTAATGATGTATAATTACATAAAGTGGTGCATTGGCATAATTTCGGGAATTTCACATAGCAAACTCAAATCAAAATACATAAAATTACGTAAATTACGCCAGTGTGATTTAAATTTCACCCAGACCTAGTAAATAGAGGAAGACACAGTCATAACCCTCTCTAACATTAAACTTGATGAACAGGAGTAAAATGCCTGTGCTCCCCTTTAAAATATGGTTACATTGACTGACCCCTGATTGACACATTTAAATGCCCTATATGTCCCTAATACATGGTTAGAAAATACAATCAGGGTCTGAATGTTAAATGCCACCTGTAGACTGCAGCACTAATTGTACCATTCACAGAGTGGGCTTGTAAAATATTGCTTCAGGCCTACCATGTGTAAATTGACTGTAGCAGCTCAAAAATCTGCTGTCAAACCTGTCTTATTAACTTTAGCTGACAAACAGGAAACTCTGATTTTAAATATTAATACCTTAACCCTGATTACTCCTTCTTCCCCGCAAGGTAAGGTGCCTGATACTAAAAGGGAACCATTAGAGAAGACTTGTTAATCCAGTGAGTAGCTCCCAAAGCTACATTCTCTTACAGAGAAGTAACTGGATCCTGGAAAATGTCAAAGTACAGATTACAAGCTTTAATCTGTTACTTTTGGCAGGAAATGTCTAGAATTGTCATTTAAAATCTATTTTTCATATTTCTTAATAATACAAACCATTGATAAATTGAGATTTCCATGAAATATTTGTAATATATGGCTTTGCGAAAGTTTTCTTTTCCTGCCTATGTCCCACTTAGGCTAATTAAATTTAGCCTGAGACAATTGACCTGCAGGGCCAATGAGATATGAAAACTTCCACCACAGCAGAGACAATATTGTGGGTGGGGTGGTGTTTTTCTTACTCTTGCAGGAAGGAAAGCTAGGGTACACTCAGGAACATCTTAAACTTGTAGAGGACCAAAGTGAGGTCTGCCCTTTCAAAAGCAGATGAAAAGTGAGACCTAAAAGAAGACAAGACTTTGTTGCCAAGGATAACAGTAGCTGGGCTGGCTCCAAGCCTAGTGGCAGGGAAGCTGCCCCCAAATCCAATTTGGAGTGGTCACAGTAGAGGGCACAGCTCATTTCACAGGCCATTCGTCTGAGTAGACACAAGGGCTCTGCACAAGAAAGGAAAGGGTTTTCCACCTTGAATTTTAAGAGTGAGGTGCACAGTGGGATTGTTTGCAGCAACTGCTGAAAAGGTGGCTAGGATTACCCCAGGGAACTTTTATCTTGATCGTTAAGGAGGAGTCAGGAGTCACCCACTCCAACTGGCTAGTTCCAAGTATAAATGTGGCAGCTCAAGGAACCCTCCTCAGAACATTTTCGGAACCTTCAGAAGATCAGATGATGACTACACCCTGCTTCCTGTAACCTGAAAAAACTCTGAAAGACTTGATCTCCTCCCTCTTTTGCTCTCAGTCAAAGATTTGAAATCCAAGGGTCAGAGGGATGACCTCCTGTGTGGCTGCAGGGACATACCAAGCTGAAAATTCACGTTTTCCTAGATTCTCAATTGCTCAGGCACAACTGTACCTACACTGAACCCTGCTCAAGGCCTTTGCTGGATTAAGCACCAAACACTTAAGAGACTCCCCGAAAGACTAGGAACCTTAGTTAAAGAGATGAGGAAAAAGCTACATACCCCTTCAAAGTTTAGGGACTATAAAAATTCTGACTTTCAGAAGCCGGTGGATGGGATGAACCACCAGGGGCAATGCAGCAAAGCCACAAATTTTCTGGATTGAAAAACAAATTTGTCCCACTTGTAGCTTTCCTACAGCAGCATACCTGTTCCAGAGGGACCTTGGCAAAAAGTATCCAGCCTTGTGGAACTCATCATCGGAAACATGCTGAAAACCTTGTCCAGCTGGAGGATTTTGAGCACTGAAAAAGACACTAGGTTGAAACATAGAAATCTTGACCAAGCAAAGGTTTGAAATGTATCAAGCTGGTAAGAGGACTTCTCTGGGAGCTAAATTTGCATTTTCCCACTTTAAGCTTTTCTCGCCCAATCCAGTTGGATCAGTGGGACCTCATTTAATGGTCATTTTGGTTGTGTGGAATTCTTCTTGATTGCAACCTGCAGCTTTGCCCTGCTGGAGGAATTCAACTTCCATTTCAAAGACTAAGGGCCAGATGTAATATGTCTTTTGCAAGACGCAAAGGGTCAGATTCACACAATCCAGCCATTTGCGACTCCAAAAAGACCTTTTGGTAGCACAAATAGTGATTCAGTAACATGTTACCGAATCACAATTAATATTTGTGATTACTTACTGAATTGGTATTTGGAAGGGGTGTGTTTAGGTTGTTCTCTACAAATAGCGATTCCGATGGGATGCATTGATATTTTGCTACCAAAGTCCACTCCCAAAACATTCAAATATTACAACGTGCACAAATGGAGTGGTAACCCATTCACAAAGAGGAAGGGGTCCCCAAGAGACCCTTTCCCCTTTGTGAATGTTGACAAAAACAATTTTAGGGGTAGGCAGAGGTCTTGTGGACCACTGCCTATCCTTAAAAATGTTACCTAAACTTTTCATGTTATTTTTAAACACATCACATTTAGCTTTAAAGAAAACAGGCTACATCTTAAAAATATGAACATCTACCTCTTCTTCATGTTTACCTCTATGTTTTCAAATATGCTATTTGTAAAGAGCTCATATGGCTTTGTTAGACTCTAATGATTAAACATATAAAGTCCCCCCGCAGCCCTAGGGCTAGGTTTGGGGAGACTGATACTACAAAATAAATAATAATAAAGAAACCTAAAGCAAAACCAGAACATTCCAGTTGCAATCCTGGTTCATTATTAGCTGAACGTTGCAAGAAAAACTTCGAACATTTCTGAGCTTACCTCTACTCATTGTTTAATAGATAGTTTATTCATTAAAGCTGAACATTTGAATGGCACTGAGGGTTTGTTAGCCCTACCTCAGAAAACGTCGCTTCAATACTTTTTGAATATTTGATATATAGCCAGAAAATCGTTCTTTATCGGAAGCCCTGCATTCTACCCGAATTGCCCCAGGAAAAAACATGAAATATGAAGAAATAGAACAGGTGCCTTTTTAAATATGTTCCTGAATTACATGTCCATGGCTTTGTTGTTGTCACTTGCAGACCACTTGGGCTTTGGCCTTGGAGTTCATGATGTCGTCAGAACCCATTGATGGCATCATTGCAATATGTTACAATATTACACATTCTCCCATTATGTATCCTATATCTATATATATATATGTATATATATATATATGTGTATATATATTCACTGAAAAAACCATAGGTTTCACACATGTTATAGTTAGCAGGACATTTCACTCGTGAAAAACCAATGAAATTCCCCCGTTATAGTTAGTGCAGGCAACTATAACTCACGCGACCGCAATCCTCTGCTGATGACGTCAGATATTACATCACTGTATTTAGACACTTATTTACCCATGTCTTCTTCCATTAATCTTTAGCTATACATATATTACAAATATTTATTTTTCATAAAGACACATATGTCATCAGTGATGTAATATCTGACATCATCAGCAGAGGATTGCGGTCGCGTGAGCTATAGTTGCCTGCACTAACTATAACGGGGGAATTTCATTGGTTTTTCACGAGTGAAATGTCCTGCTAACTATAACATGTGTGAAACCTATGGTTTTTTCAGTGAATTAGCAAGGTTTTTTAAATGCTAACTCCTAACTATAACGTGTGTGAAACCTATGGTTTTTTCAGTAAATTTGTACGGTTTTTTAAATGCAAATTTTTTTTTGAGATTTTTGGTAAAAAATAATATCCAACCTATGTATAAAATAATATATGTACTATATCCTGCATTATGGAATGGTTAATTTTTTAAAAATTTATGTTTACATACAGTTGTACATCACAGTTATTATCTTCTACAACTCTTGAAACTTGTACTTTTTTTTTTTATGCATTTTTTGCCGTGCGCGTACGGTAAGCTGACGCTACGCGCTCCGTACGTCATAAGTACAGTGCGCTTACGTGATACGATGAGTGTACGGTAAGCTGACGCTATGCACTCCGTACGTCATAAGTACGGTGCGCTTACGTGATACGTACGTGACGTACGCATACACGCATGCGCGTTGCGCGGAACCAACGTCGCGGTTACGCGGGTGCGTGTAATGCGCATGCGCGAGTGCGTCCTACGTACGCGCTCTGTAAGCGCTCCGTAAACGCATATTTACGTCACGTTTGCGCATGCGTACTTGTTTACGAGCGCGTACCGTAAGCTTACGGAGCTCGCACGGTAGGTCATGTGATCCACAAAGAACACTTTTCATTGGTTGAAACTACTTTCAGTTCCAGAAACTTCCCACACCACACCCATTCCCCTCATTACTGCTTGAGATCCCCTAGGAGAAGGAGCTGAATTGACATTGAGATACAATGGCAGAGCAGCAGTCCTCTTCTGAGAGTGAGCCTAGCAGCACCATCATCAGACAGAGAAGGAGGAAACAAAAGGATTCTTTTGTGTGGGAGTATTTTACTTTTCCAGAGGGGCAGAAAAAGGTCAATGCTCCATTGGTCACTTGCAGACTTTGTGAGCGTGTTTTATATAGAGGAGATCCAAGGAAGAAGTATTCCTTTGGAAATCACTCTATGATGAGACACCTTAGGGATAAACATCCCAGGACCTTTGCTCGACATACTGAAGAAAACTCTTCAGTAAGTCACCGGAGCCCAACCTCAGAAGCTCAGCCGAGTACATCATCGGCAGCTCAGCTGAGCCCTTCCTCTGAGGTGGGAGCATCACCTTCTTCAGCTCCTCTGGACATTAACCCTCGATTTCGGAGGGTTTCAATGAGGTGTACAACGTGTTGTGGTCTTATTGTTTTTGGGGAGACCAGTGTTTCCCTTATTAACAATAAGATAGACCAGCACGTTTGTAGACGTTCATAATATTCACATTCTTTCTTTCCTCTATCCCTGTATTAACCCAACGGCTCTTTTAAGAGCCAACCTTACCTCACAATTTTTTTTATTTTTTTTTAAGCTTTCCTTTTTGAAATTTTTTTTTTGCCGTACGCGTACGGTTCGCGGAATCACGGAATAGGTACGCGAAGTTCGCGGCATTTTTCCCGCGGAATTTTTCCATTTACGCCGTGCGCGTACGCTACGCGCATTCCGCGATTTTTTGAAAAAAAATAAAAATTAATTTTTGCCCTTGGGGGTCCTTCTGGGACCCCCTGACAAAGGCTAGGGGGTCAGGAACTGTCCATTCTGCCCCCTTTTCACGTTCTCCACCTTTGTTTTTCATCCCCTCAGACTGCGAGAGACAAAATGGCGGCCGACACTTCCTGGTTTCGACCGATTCGAATGTTTACTAAGATCTAACAACCAATCAGAATCGCGCTCGTGCACGGCGGCGTGCGCGTACGGTAAGCTTACGGTACGCGCTCGGAGCGCGCCTATAGATATATATATTGATTTAAATGCTATTTTCTCAGGAAATACTGAACAGATTTACACGAGACCTTCAGAAAGCACATCCCTGACCTGAGGGCTACCTCTCTGCCAAATTTCAAGTAATTCTGTTCAGCCGTTCGGGCTGTAGCTCGAACTAAAGGTCCTATGGAAAAATGCATGGGGAAAACGCGTTTTGGGACCCCCCCTTTTTCTCAGCCCCCGCTTGACGAATCCCCCCAAGACTTTCAGGGAAGGAGCGGAGTGGAGCGCCCCACCTAGTTTGAGAATTTCGCGAGGATTCATCAATCGGCGCCAAAGTTATTCCAAATAGAATGTTGCGGATTTCCTATGGAAACACGGTCCTAACTATAACTATCTACTGGCGACCGCCAGTAGATTATATATATATATATATATATATATATATATATATATATATATATATATTCACAGAAAAAACCATAGGTTTCACACATGTTATAGTTAGCTGGACATTTCACTCGTAAAAAACCATTGAAATTGCCCCGTTATAGCTAGTTCAGCTAACTATAACTGTCATCAGTGATGTCATCAGTGATGTCATTTGAGATGTCATCAGTGATGTCATGAGTGATGTCACTGACCATGTCATGAGTGATGTAATATGTGACGTCATCAGCAGTGGATTGCGGCACGCGAGTTATAGTTAGCTGAACTAACTATAACGGGGGAATTTCAATGGTTTTTTACGAGTGAAATGTCCAGCTAACTATAACATGTGTGAAACCTATGGTTTTTTCAGTGAATTTGCAAGGTTTTTTAAATGCTAATTTCTAACTATAACGTGTGTGAAACCTATGGTTTTTTTAGTGAAGTTGTAAGGTTTTTTAAATGCTAATTTATGTATGTATTATTATATTTTTTATATATTTATTTTACAATAAACTACCTATGTATATAGTTATAGATTGACTGTATCCTGTAATATGGAATGGCTCAGCTCTTTTTTTTTTTATTTGGATAAAGTTGAACAGCATAGTTAATATCTTCTATAAACTTATAAACAGTTTAAATTTTTTTTTTAAGGGTTTCTCACCGTGCGCTCACCGTGTGCGCACCATGCATGCACCCCGTGATTTTTAAAAAAAAATTAAATGTTTTTTTCACCCTTCGGGGTCCTTCAGGGACCCCCTGGCAAAGGCTTGGGGGTCAGGAACTCTCTACTGCCCCCTTTTCACGTTCTCCACCTTTCTTTTTCACTGTCACATATAAAATGGCATCCGACACTTCCTGATTTCGACCGATTCGAATGTTGACTGACATCTAACCACCAATCAGAATTACGCTCGCGGACATTTGGTGCACGCACGGTGCGCGCATATAGATATTTATGTACTTTTAACTGCAATTTTCTCAGGGACTACTGAACAGATTGACAGCATATATGCAAAAGGTACATGCCTGACCAGAGGACTACCTCTTTGCCAAATTTGAAGTAAATCTGTTCAGCCGTTCGGGCTGTACCTTCGACTAAAGGTCCTATGGGAAAATGCATGGGGAAAATGTGTTTTGGGACCCTCCTTTTTTCTCAGCCCCCGCTAGACGAATCACCCCGAGACTTTCAGGGTAGGAGCTAAGTGGAGCGCCCCATTAGTTTTGAAAATTTCACAAAGATAATTCAACCGGCGCCAACGTTATTCAAAATAGAATTTTCAGATTTCCTATGGGAACTCGGTCCTAACTATAACTATCTACTGGCGACTGCCAGTAGATAATATATATAGGTAGTTATTGTAAGGACCTATTTTCCATAGGAAATCCGCAACATTCTATTCCCAATACGTCTGGCGCCGGTTGACGAATCTTCGCAAAATTTTCCAAACTTTTGGCCAGCTCCGGTCCGCTCCTATCCTGAAAGTTTCGTTGTGATTCGTCAAGCGGGGGCTGAGAAAAGAGCGGGGTCCCAAAACCCGTTTTCCCCATGCAATTTCCCATAGGACCTGTTGACGCAGCTACAGCCCGAACTGCTGAACGGAATTACACCAAATGTGGCAGAATGGTAGACCTTGGTTCAGAGTCGTGCCTTTTGCTTAAATGGTGTAAATCCGTTCAGTAGTTCCTGAGAAAATCAAAAGTTAAATCACATATATATCTGGGCGGAGCCTAACCACACATCTCATCGTGAGATCTGATTGGTTGTCAGCACTTCATCCAAGAAGTGTTGGCAGCCATCTTGGGACCAATATACATGATAGCACCTCATTAAAAAGCATTGCAGTTAACAGAAGGTTTTTTTTAAGACTTAGTTACATTATAAATCATTTGTTGATGGTACCATACTCATTTTAGGAATTGTGCTATGTTCTAATGTGATTTTACCATGTGAAAAAGCCTTCTGCTGGGATATCATGAATCATGTTTGAGAGAAAACTATTTTCACATGCTTTTCCCACAGAGGTTTGGAAGGTGATCTATAAGCTAAACTGAGAGCATATTTTCTGTAAATTCACATTATCTTTCTTAGTCATGTGAGAATGAAGACTGACATTCTCAGTAAAACATGTACATCCAACAAGGGCAGAGACTGTCAGTTGATTCCTTTGTGTTCTACTGCAGCTTCCCAGAGTGTTCCAAAGAACAACTAGAGCGCTAACACTCCTACTTATGATAAACGTATGGCACACCTGAAGCCATCTTGATTGGAATAAAGTGGTAACTCTTAAAACATTTAATTTAAAAAGGAACAAAATGAGGGGGTTCATTTTGCCATAGAATGTATGATTAGTGCTGTAGAAAGAAAAATTAGGGCACATTTTGAGTGACATCTCAAATCCTCTTCTATTTCATTAAAGAATTCTGACATACAGACTGAAACATGCACTTTCAATACCAGCAGCAGAATTCCCTGGTGAGCAGTAGCTTTACTACGGAAATTTAATGAGCAACTAGAGTGCCAACATTCTGAATTTATGGCAAATGTGTGACACATCTGAATGCCTTCTTCATTGAATCAAAGTAAAAAACTGACAGTATGTCTATTGAGGAGACTGTAGTAAATGAGGAAATTAGGAAACTTCATAACAAGTCTCCCAAAATGGCCACCAGAGACAAAAGAGCCCAAATGTAGCACAAATATCACCGAGATGTAGCCCAAGTATAGCCCAATGACAGAAATCCCAGAGTGTTTTAAAGAACAACTAGAGCGCTAACAGTCTTACTTATGACAAAAGTATGGCACACCTGAAGCCATCTTGATTGGAATAAAGTGGTAACACTTAAAACATTTAATTTGCAAAGGAACAAAATGAGGGGGTCCATTTTGCCATAGAAATTATGATTAGTGATGCAGAAAGAAGAATTAGGGCACATTTTGACTTATCAAATCCTCTTCTATTTCATTAAAAAGTTCTGACATGCAGACTGAAACATGCACTTTGAATACCAGCAGCAGACTTCCCTGGTGAGCAGTAGCTTTACTACAGTGATCTAATGAGGAACTAGAGTGCTACCATTCAGAATTGATGGCAAATGTGTCACATCTGAATACCTTCTTGATGGAACTAAAGTAAACAAGCATTGAAAATGCAATAGGTCTCGCCCTCGTTTAAGTTAAAGCAATTATGTTTGTAATTAGGTGGCTTTTTAGCTTTGCCTTTATTAGTGTTTTTTTAAATTTCATGTACATAACATGCATATATGTATATGTATGCATGCATTTATATTTGTATTTATATAGATATGCAGATTATATATATGTTTATATATGTATGTATATATATATATATATATATACACATACATATAATCTATTGGCGGTCGCCAGTAGATAGTTATAGTTAGGACCGAGTTCCCATAGGAAATCTGAAAATTCTATATTGAATAACTTTGGCGCCGGTTGACTTATCTTCGTGAAATTTTCAAAACAAATGGGGCGCTCCGCTCAGCTCCTACCCTGAAAGTCTCGGGGTGATTCGTCAAGCGGGGGCTGAGAAAAAAGGGGGGTCCCAAAACACGTTTTCCCCATGCATTTTCCCATAGGACATTTAGTCGAAGGTACAGCCCGAACGGCTCAACAGAATTACTTGAAATTTGGCAAAGAGGTAGTCCTCAGGTCAGGCATGTGCCTTTTGCTTAAATGGTGTAAATCCGTTCAGTAGTTCCTGAGAAAATCAAAAGAAAAATCACATATATATCTGAGCGGAGCCTAACCACACATCTCATCGTGAGATCTGATTGGCTGTCAGCACTTCATCCAAGAAGTGTTGGCAGCCATCTTGGGACCAATATACATGATAGCATCTCATTAAAAAGCATTGCAGTTAATAGAAGGTTTTAAGACTTTAGTTACATTATAAATCATTTGTTGATGGTACCATACTCATTTTAGGAATTGTGGTGTGTTCTAAGGTGATTTTACCATGTGAAAAAGCCTTCTGCTGTGATATCATGAATCATGTTTGAGAGAAAACTATTTTCTCATGCTGTTCCCACAGAGGTTTGGAAGGTGATCTATAAGCTAACTGAGAGCATATTTTCTGTAATTTCACATTCTCTTTCTCAGTCATGTGAGAATGAAGTCTGACATTCTCAGTAAAACATGTACATCCAACAAGGGCAGAGACTGTCAGTTTATTCCTTTGTGTTCTACTGCAGCTTCCCAGAGTGTTCTAAAGAACAACTAGAGCGCTAACAGTCCTACTTATGAAAAACGTATGGCACACCTGAAGCCATCTTGGTTGGAATAAAGTGGTAATTCTTAAAACATTTAATTTAAAAAGGAACACAATGAGGGGGTTCATTTTGCTATAGAAAGTATGATTAGTGCTGCAGAAAGAAAAATTAGGGCAAATTTTGACTTCTCAAATCCTCTTCTATTTCATTAAAACATTCTGACATGCAGACTGAAACATGCACTTTCAATACCAGCAACAGACTTCCCTGGTGAGCAGTAGCTTTACTACAGTGATCTAATAAGCAACTAGAGTGCTAACATTCTGAATTTATGGCAAATTTGTGACACATCTGAATGCCTTCTTGATGGAACCAAGTAAAAAACTGAAAATATTTCCTACTGAGGAGACTGCAGTAAATGAGGAAATTAGGAAACTTCATAACAAATAAATCTCCCAAGATGGCCACCAGAGACAAAAGAGCCCAAATTTAGCCCAAATATCACCCAGATGTAGCTCAAGTATAGCCCAATGACAGAATGGCCCAGAGTGTTCTAACGAACAACTAGAATGCTAGCAGTCTTACTTATGACAAAAGTATGGCACACCTGAAGCCATCTTGATTGGAATAAAGTGGTAACACTTAAAACATTTAATTTACAAAGGAACAAAATGAGGGGGTTCATTTTGCCATAGAAATTATGATTAGTTCTGCAGAAAGAAAAATTAGGGCACATTTTGACTTCTCAAATCCTCTTCTATTTCATAAACAAATTCTGAAATGCAGACTGAAACATGCACTTTGAATACCAGCAGCAGACTTCCCTGGTGAGCAGTAGTTTTACAACAGTGATCTAATGAGCAACTAGAGTGCTAACATTCAGAATTTATGGCAATTGTGTGACACATCTGAATGCCTTCTTGATGGAACCAAAATAAAAAACTGAAAGTATTCCCACTGAGGAGACTGCAGTAAATGAGGAAATTAGGAAACTTCATAACAAATAAATCTCCCAAGAAGGCCACCAGAGACAAAAGAGCCCAAATGTAGCCCAAGTATAGCCTAATGACAGAATGTCCCAGAGTGTTCTTAAGAACAACTAGAGCGCTTACTGTCTTACTTATGAAAAAAGTATGGCACATCTGAAGCCATCTTGATTGGAATAAACTGGTAACACTTAAAACATTTAATTTAAAAAGGAACACAATGTGGGGGTTCATTTTGCCATAGAAATTATGATTAGTGCTGAAGAAAGAAAAATTAGGGCACATTTTGAGTGACTTCTCAAATCCTCTTCTATTTCATTAAAAAATTCTGATATGCAGACTGAAACATGCACTTTTAATACCAGCAGCAGACTTCCGTGGTGAGCAGTAGCTTTACTACAGTGATCTAATGAGCAACTATAGTGCTAACATTCAGAATTTATGGCAAATGTGTGACATATCTGAATACCTTCTCGATGGAATCAAAGTAAAAAACTGAAAGCATTTCCTACTGAGGAGACTGCAGTAAATGAGGAAATTAGGAAACTTCATAACAAATAAATCTCCCAAGATAGCCACCAGACACAAAAGAACCTAAATGCAGTACAAATATCACCCAGATGTAGCCCACATGTAGCCCAATGACAGAAGTGTCAAAACACTTATTTTTTGTGTAATTGCAGTTTTACATAGTGCAGACTTGTCAGGTATTGGAATGCTTTAAATGAGCATTGGTTACATCACACAAGATCAAATTCATTTTGGTTGTAGACATGGGGAGATTAAGTGATTTGACCACAATCACAGAATGTTGAGCTGAAGCAGAAACTCCAACCTGGTTCCCCAGTTGCAAAGTCTGCAGCTCTGGAAGTAACACCACATCCTCTCGCCAAGGTGCAACATTTAATCAAGTGGTCAACTGGATAAAAAAACATAAAGATTACAAATAATTTTAAAGTTCTTTGTCGCTATTTGAAAACTCAGAAAATATGTCCTCATTTTAGTTTTTTAGAGCACTAACCATAATTTTGATGCAAATAAGGCCCTCTCATATATGTAATTTCTAAAGGAAATACTCTAGGTATTACAGTTTTGATTACATCAAGATGACGACAGGCGTGCCACACTTTTGTAATAAATATAGAATGTTAGCAATCTAGTTGTTCATTGGGATACTGTTGAGAGGCAGAGGCCAGGGGCACGGACTCTGAAAATTGAAGGCAGGTAGGAGAGTGCAGAGGCAACAATTTGACCACACTGGGCAGGCAGGAAGGGCATTGGCAGCACAACAGACTATGGAGGCTGTGGCAATATAATAGACCATTGTGGGCAGAAGGAAGAGGCAGTGGTAGTACAACCATACATGCCAACAGACCCGTTTCAGCCAGGAAACGTCCAATGTTTTTGAGCTCAAATGGGCTTTATTTGATCTGTCTCCTGTCTACAATCTCCTCTTTTTCAATGTAACTCAAAGGGGAAAATCAATACCCCAGTTTTTTTTCAAAATCTCCCTCTTACCAAGTTCAAAATGTTCGCAAGTATGGTACATTGAATCATGGTAGGCAGGAGGAATTGGGGTAGGGACATGGACTCGGATAACAGAGGACAGGAGGGACATGGAGAGGTGCACCAAACTGACCCTACAGGGCAGGCATCAGGGTTTGCAGCAGCACAATACACCACACAGCGCATGCGGACAGGAGTGCTTCACAACAATCCATAGAAAGCAATAGGGAGGGGACAGGACCAATCACATGGACAACAGAGAACAGATGGGAAAGAGGCAATGGTAGCTAGCTGACCATAATGGACAGACAGGAGAGAAAGCTGCAGCATAACAGACCATAAAGGGCAGGAGGGACGGATCAGGGGCATTACAATGGAACAGGCAAGCCAGGAGGGAGGGAATAGCGGGTCTGCACATGGAACAGAGGGCTGGGGGCAAGGTGGCAGGGCAGGAGCAGCAAGATGACCACCATGGAGCGCAACAATGAGACAATGGTGGCAAACACACAGACCATGGAGGGAAGGTGGGAGGGGGTCAGGGGCAGCTAGCTGACTACACAGGGAAGGTGAGAGGGGCCATGGCAGCACAGAAGACCATGCATGGCAAGCGGGAGGGTTAGTGGCAGCACAATGGCTATGATGGTCAAGAAGGAGGGTGCAGGGGCATGCACAAAGGACCATGGAGGATAGAAGGGAGGGTCAGGACCTGGGCACAGACAAGAGAGTTCAGGGGAAGGGGCCTCACAACAGACCGCGCAGGGAATGCAGGAGGAGCAGTTGCCGCACAACAGATCAGGGAGGGCAGAAGGGTGTGGCAGTAAAATGGACCATGGAGGACAGGAGGAAGGGGATAGGGGCATGGCATGTGGACAGGCAGGGTGGAGGTGGCAGCGACAGGTTACAGTCATCTGACAATGCTAGGCAGGTGGGAGGGGAGTGGCAGCTCAACAGAACACTCAGAGTAGATAGGAGTGGCAGGTCAATGGAATATAGTGGGCAAAAAGGATGGAGCAGGGGCATGCACAAAGAAATCGGAGGGCAGGGGAAGGAGAATAGGGGCAGCAAGCTAAGCACAGAGGCTAAGCAGGAGGTCAATGATGGGCCATAGAATTGGGTAATGGAGGACAGGAGGAGTTGACTGGTACATCATGCTAAATGGAGGGCAGTGGCAGCGCATCAGACCATGCATGGCAGGAGGGAGGAGGCTAGTCCATGGATTCAGCCAACAGAGGATAGGGAGGAGGTGTATGGGGCAGCAAGCTAACTGTTCAGAGAAGGTGGGTATTAGGAACTTTATTATTTTTAAAATGTGTGTCTGTGCGAACCACTTAAAATATAAACAAGTATGCAGCATAATCTCACTTTTATTCAGGAAGAAGAGGACGTTTGTGACTGTGACTCCGGGCTCACTTGGCAGAAACACCCCCTGACCCTCCACCCCCATCGCAAAATGTAGTGCCCGTGAAAAGGGTAGGTGGACGCAGTGGTATATAGAACATAGTCCTGAGAGCACGATTGAAAATGAAAACTAGATGTAGTATATGGTATAAACTATGCACCAAAAAGTGTGATATAAGATGAACCGGGGCGTGAAATATAATATGCAATACATTGTGCGCAATGACAGATTCATTGGAGAGCGCGAGGCACTAGCGCGTGCTATGCGATATGCGCCTTGGAGTGGAATATGCACAGGGCAGTGTTGTGTAACATAACTAGTCTCTAAAGTTGTAATATAAAATATGTTCTGGGGAGTGTAACGTTGCATATGCACTGTGACAAAGATATGGATCCCAGATTGTAATATGTATGGTATAGCGCTGTGCATTATAACATACACATCGAGGAAGGCACGTTAGATGGGGCAATATAACCCGTGTGAAGGCAAGTGTGGCATGAAATATTCACGGGGTGGTGTTACAGTGCACATGGGCTAGAGCAGGGGTCTCCAACCTTTTCTGTAGTGAGAGGTACTTCTGCTCAAGGAAAGTCTTTCCGAGCTACTAGCAAATTTTATAACTGTAAAATAGTGACTACACTATAACCACCCTAAACAGGATGATCAGAAGTGACGACCCAAGTATTCCAGGCGCAATTACCAGCGGACATTCCGGGGAAAACTCCATCAATATAAAATGCCTCCATCTGACTTATGAAGTAACATTCAAATCTTGACATTCCCTGTGGTACAAAAGACATAAGCACATCAGGAGGTCTCCCCATTTCTACCTTGAATGATCATTCATCAGTTTCTGAAAATGCACATTTTTCAATCAAGTATAACTTTCTACTGTGGGCACATGAACTCAAAAGAAAACCAACTTTTGAAAACAAAAACTGGCTTTGAAATATCTGTTTTCATTTTTAGAAAGTGCACAATTCCAAAACATCAGCTTGTCATTGTCATCAAGTAGTCCCATATACAAGTGCCTCTAATGGACAGACTGCTTTGAATACCCAGGGATTACAGTCATATACCAGGGATGCTAACCATAGCACCACGGTGCCTGCATTATGCCAGTAATGCCCACCATTATACGAGGGCCACAGTTGTGCCAAGGCTGGAAACCATAAGGGTCCGGGCAGAGACCATATACCAGTCATGACCATTCTTATGCCAGTAATAGGTAAAGGGAGTCATGCTCTTAGTATGTCAGATGGCTGTTAGTGAACCACAACTAGACCATGAATACCCCAAATACATAAGGATGACCATTATTATGCTATTGGCTCTCTTCTGCCAGGAATGGCAAAAACTATGCCAGAGATAACACCCTTATGATGGGGGCTACCATACACATTTGCTGGTCCTTAACACCAGGCGTAGCTTTCAGGAAGCAATAGTGTTTATCATGGACGCACATAAATAGTAAGGAGTCTCTTAATTTGCTCCGGTCTGGGTCATGCCCTGTTCTCCTCTGGTCTTGGGCTGATCCTGCACTCAAATGACACATTTTCACTCTGACTCCTGCAGTCCCACACCTTGGTGGGTAAGTACTGATTACTGCTCAGGCTACTGCTGCCATACTTCTTTTAAGGTCCACTACAACATGATCAGTCTCCTTGTGGCGTAGTTATATTGAGATTGGAGACAGAAAGTCATGTGGGAGGCCCTACAGTCTGACACACTGTGTGCTTGAGTGTTAGTATGAAGTACTGCCATAGGTTTAGCTGGCTGTCACTCTGAGGGTCTTGAGATAAGCAGTGCTGCCTTCTTTAATAGGCACCTACTCTCTGAATTAGATACTGACCTTGACTTCTCCTTTGAGAGCTACTTTGAAGGTACTGGTGAGCTACCAGTAGCTCCCGAGCTACTCGTTGGAGACCCATGGGCTAGAGAGTGTCATAGCATACGCACTAGCTGGTGGAATACAACACAGAGGTGTGAGGCAATCAATGGGCACTGGTGGGTGTAACACAGCATTGGGCTCAGCCAGGAGCACGCTGTGACTCTCAAGTGAGGTTCGTCTCTTTTCCAGAGAGTAAAATAAAAAGTATTACACATCCGGCGGTGGATGTGTTTTTTATTAACCGTGAGGGGGGTTTCTTGCATAGTTTGGTCGAATTTTTGTCGAATCCCCTTTGAATGGCTTGGTGTGCGTGTATATTAAATGTGCCCGTCAATACCTACCCATGTTTGTATAAATAAACGACAAGGGTGTCTACTTGGAGAGTACCCACCGGCGGGGGCACCGGGATTAGGCACGGTAGGGCGTCAGACACGTCAGAGCTTCACTAGCAGTGTAAATACATTCCATGTGGATTAATTCTATGCATAGTCGCCTTTTAATGAATATCACACAAATCGTCATGGTGATAGGTACATACGGTTTTTCCAGCATGTCCTAGGTGTTTCTATAAATATATATATTTTTAAAATAATAAAAAACTAAGGCCGGCCCCGGGGGATGGCTTCCCCGGAGCCATAAGGGGCCTGAGGAGGGGGGCAATGCAGCCCCCTCCTAGAGAATTTAAATAAAAAAAGGCCATGACCCGGGGATTGGGGTCCCCGGGACCGATTAAGGCCTTGGGAAGGCCAAATTTAATTTCTTTTAACAAAACGAATTAGGGTGCATGCCCTGGGGGATGGGGTCCCCAGGGCCAGTAAATTGGAAAAAGAAGGGGGGCCACACAGCCCTCCTTCTTAAAAAAATAAAATAAATAAAACACCGGCATCGTGCTGGAGGCCACGCCCCCTCCTTGCAGCACTCTGCAAACGCGCCCCCTGGCCAGTTGTAAGTTGGGGAATTAATTCCCCTTCAATACTGAGGGTCCCTGAGGGCCAACTAGCCCAACAGGTATCTCCAGTGTGCGACAGGGAGCTGCGTTGCAGACAGGTGTTCTGAGGCCACGCCCCTTTTTACACCTCTATGCAACGCAGCTCTGTGGCGCTTACTGGAGGTACCTAGTGTGCTAGTTTGACCCTAGGGACCCTTAGGATTCAAGAGGACTTAATCTCTCAACTTAGAACGGCCACAGGGCGCGTTTACACAGTGGTGAAGGGAGGGGACGGGGCCTGAGGTGACGTGTGCAAACACGCCTTGTGGCGCGTTTTATGTTGGGGAAATAATTCCCTTTCAATCCTGAGGGACCCTGGGGGCCAACTAGCCCACCAGGTGCTTCCCGTAAGTGCCACTGCTCTGCGTTGCAGAGAGGTGGTCCACGCCGTGCCACTTTTTACACCTCTCCGCAACGCAGCTCTGTGGCGCATACTGGAGGTACCTAGTGGGCTAGTTGGACCTTAGGGACCCTCAGTATTCAAATGAACTTAAGCCGTGCCGTGCCCCTTTTTACACCTCTCTGCAATGGCGCTTACTGGACGTACCTAGTGGGCTATTTTGCCCATAGGGATCCTCAGGATTCAAGGGGACTTAATCTCCCAACTTAAAAAACGGCCACAGGGCATGTTTACACAGTGGGGAAGGAAGGGGACGGGGCCTGAGGTGACGTGTGCAAACACGCCCTATGGCGCGTTTTAAGTTGGGGAAATAATTCCCCTTCAATCCTGAGGGCCCCTGGGGGCTAACTAGCCCACCAGGTGCTTCCAGTAAGCGCCACTGAGCTGCGTTGCAGAGAGGTGGTCCACGCCGTGCCACTTTTTACACCTCTCTGCAACGCAGCTCTGTGGCGCATACTGGAAGTACCTAGTGGGCTAGTTGGACCTTAGGGACCCTCAGTATTCAAATGAACTTAATCTCCCGACTAAAAATGGCCACAGGGCGTTTTTACACAGTAGTGAAGTGAGGGGACGGGGCCTGAGTTAACGTGTGCAAACAAGCCCTGTGGCGCATTTTAAGTTGGGAAAATAATTCCCCTTCAATCCTGAGGGACCCTAGGGGCCAACTAGCCCACCAGGTGCTTCCAGTAAGCACCACTCCGCTGCGTTGCAGAGAGGTGGTCTAGGCCGTGCCCCTTTTGACATCTCTCTGCAACGCAGCTCTGTGGTGCTTACTGGAGGTACCTAGTGGTCTAGTTGGACCCTAGGGACCCTCAGGATTCAAGGGGACTTAATCTCCCAACTTAAAATGGCCACAGGGCGTGTTTACACAGTGGGGAAGTGAGGGGACGGGGCCTGAGGTGACGTGTGCAAACACACCCTGTGGCGCGTATTAAGAGGTAGTTTTAATCCCCTGCCCTATTATATACTAGGGGCTTTCAGAGGCGGTCATGCTGATCACAGGGGGACCCCAACGCATAGTGTTCCCTAGTGTATGTAGGTGTTTTCACTGTATTCTGAGTGTCTTTTAACATAGCACTGGCTCTAGGACTGGTTAGTCAGACTCAGTTACCACCAGTATCCGTCTGAAAAAGTTGAGGGTACAGGATGATTTTGAAACAAGGCTTCTTTCTGCTCTTCTGTTTGTTCATTCTGCACGTTATTCTTCTTCCTGCACTTTTCTTCGTCTTTGAGGACTTCTGTTGCTTCTTTCTGCATTTCTTTTTTTTCTTTCTGTGCGTTTTTTCTTCTTTCTTCACATGTCCTATCTCTGTAGGCATAGTTAGAAATTAGCATTTAAAAAAACTTTGAAATTCACTGAAAAAACCATAGGTTTCAGGCATGTTATAGTTAGGAATTAGCATTTAAAAAGCCTTAGAAATTCACTGAAAAAAATCGTAGGTTTCAGGGGCGTTATAGTTAGCTAGACTTTTCACTCGTACAAAACCATTGAAATTCCCCCGTCATAGTTAGTTCAGCTAACTATAACTCGCGCGCCCGCAATGCACTGCTGATGACGTCACATATTACATCACTCATGACATGGTCAGTGACATCACTCATGACATCACTGATGACATCTCATATGACATCACTAATGACATCACTGATGACATCATCCTTGTGATAGATTGGCAGACCTCCTCTTCCCCTAATATAACCTTTGATACACACATTCAAAAATAGAAACTAAAATTTTCAAAACAATGGATATACCAATACCAGTTACAACAACCTATTCAGTAATTCTAAGATCCACATACACATCCACTCATTCACCAACAGTCCTATACAGTCACTCATACATGTACTCACTCATCATATGTACTCACACACCTATACATCCTGTTACACAACGCCACTCAGCCATAGAGTTACTCACACACATAGTCACTCATGCTAATAAAGAATCAAACATCCATTTACGTGCATATACAGTTATACACACACCACCACACTTACTTCTACAGAAACTTACACATACTTAGTCTTTTAAACAATCACTTATAGAAACACATACTTATTCATACAGGAACTCTTTCAATCTCTCACTCTCACATATACTCACTTATATACACCAATAGTCACATATACTAGTTTAACACATATGTAGTTACTCATAAAGACACTATTGAGACAGTCTATCACTCACTAACACACCCATGCACACACTCATCCACCCATACAGTCCTGCACACATGCTGTCTTCAACACATGCAAACAGTGAGTCACTCATTCATGCACCTATGCACTACGTAATACCCCCCACCGAACCATACAGACACTCAGACACTCATACTGATACTCAAAAAACCAACTAATAACCTATATATATGTAGCTACTCACCAACCCATGCAGCCACTTGTACACAAAGTGAGACACTGATACAGATGTTTCCACATTGAAACATTACTCACTAAGCCATGTATTCACTTAGATACACTTAATCAGTCATTTATACAATCATTTTTTCAAAAACAAATCATCCATTTAGACACTTATATATTTATTTTTACATCGATCCTTGAGATATACATATATAAAACATATGTAATTTTCAGAAAAACACACATTCACTGGATGATGTCATCAGTGATGTCATTTGAGATGTCATCAGTGATGTCATGAGTGATGTCACTGACCATGTCATGAGTGATGTAATATGTGACGCCATCAGCAGTGCATTGCTCTCCTACTCACTCTCTGCTACTCTCTCTACTACTCTCTACTACTCTCTCTCTACTCTCTACTCTCTATTACTCATCCTCTACTCTCTACCTCTCTACCTCTCTCTACCTCTCTCTCTACTACTCTCTACCTCTCTACCTCTACCTTTCTACCTCTACCTCTCTACCTCTACGACTCTACCTCCACACCTCTACCTCTCTACCTCTCTCTACCTCTCTCTACACGCACACATATGCACATATATGCATATGCATTAATATAAATTCACTGAAAAAAACATAGGTTTCAGGGGCGTTATAGTTAGCTGCCCATTTCACTCATACAAAACCATAGAAATTTCTCAGTTATAGTTAGTTCTGCTAACTATAACTCACGTGCCCGCAATGCACTGCTGATGATGTCACATATTGCATCATTCATGACATGGTCAGTGACATCACTCATGACATCACTGATGACATCTCAAATGACATCACTGATGACATCATCCACTTGACAATCTGATACACCTCATCATACACTAGTATAACCTTTCATCACTCACTGTAAAATACAGAGTACCATATTTGAAACCATTGACACACCAATACCAGTTAATACATACCCACTCACTGATTCCTAAGTCTACACACACAACTACCCGTTCAACAACAGAATCATCTATACATGCAGTCATTAATTAATAGAACACTATCAAATGCACTTATACACATATATAGACATTGACACATCAGCAGTCATCTTAGTCGGTTATGCAGTCATCCTACTCACTCATGAAAAAAATGTATCGCACTTAAATTTACTCACTTACACAATTATCCAACAACACCTCATTTATTCAAACACATAGTAACTCATCGTTAATATGTTAAAAAAGCACTATTACAATTATACACTCATTCATATAGTTACTCTCATAATCACTGACTCTTACACATACTTATTTATATACACCAACTCTCACATACAATGCCTTTTATTTTTTTACTTTGTTGAAGATGTACAACTAAAACATATATTCACTCACCAACACACAAATAAATACACTCAGTCACCCAAACAACTGTTTCCACATGCACTCTTAAACCCATACACCTAGTAAATCAACCATTCACACATCTATGCATAGAGTTACACACACCCCATCCAACCACACACAAACTCAGTGTCCCATACAAATACTCACCCAACTAATCAATAACTAATATACACACTCATGTAGTTAGTGACCAACTGATGCAGCATGTTATACAACAACAGAGACAGTGCTGCACACATTCACATAGTTTAGTTACTAATCCATGTATTAAGTGAGACACTTTTAATTACTCACTTAAAAAGACAGTCAGACAGCTACTAAATCCTCCATCCAGACAGTTATATATCCTCTCAATCTTCAATACAGATTGGTAGATATATAATACATATTTAATTTTCAAACTAAACCACATGTCATCAGTGATTTCATTTGAGATGTCATCAGTGATGTCACTGACCATGTCATGAATGATGCAATATGTGACATCATCAGCAGTGCATTGCGGGCGCGTGATTTATAATTAGCAGAACTAACTATAGTGGAGGAATTTCTATGGTTTTGTATGAGTGAAATGGGCAGCTAACTATAACACCCCTGAAACCTATGTTTTTTTCTGTGAATATATATCTATATATATATATATATATATATATATATATAGATATATATTCACTGAAAAACCCATAGGTTTTAGGGGCGTTATACTTAGTTGGACAGTTGGACATTTCACTCATACAAAACCATAGAAATTCCCCTGTTATAGTTAGTTCAGCTAAATATAACTCGCGCGCCGCCATGCACTGCTGATGACGTCATATATTACATCACTCATGACATGATCAGTGACATCACTCATGACATCACTGATGACATCTCACATGACATCACTGATGACATCATCCTTGTGATAGAGTGGCAGACCTCCTCTCACCCTAATATAACCTTTGATATACACACTCAAAAATACAAACTAACATTTTCAAATCAATAGACATAACAATACCAGCTACAACACACCTATTCAGTAATTCCAAGACTTACACACACATCCACTCATTCACCAACAGTCCCTATACAGTCACTCATACATGTACTCACTCATCATATGTACTCATACACCTATACATCCTGTTACACACCGCCACTCATCCATAGAGTTACTCACACACATAGTCACACATGCAAACAAAGTATCAAACATCCATTCACTTGCATATACAGTTATACACACACTACCACTTTTACGTCTTCAGAAACTTACACATACTTACTCTCTTAAACAATCACTTATAGAAACACCTACTTATTTGTACAGGAACACTTCCAATCTCTCACTCTCACATATACTCACTTATATACACCAATACTCACATTTACTTGTGTAAAACATGTAATAAAGACACTATTGAGACACACCCATACACACACTCATCCACCTATACAGTCCTGCAAATATGCTGTCTTCAACATATACAAACAGTGTGACACTCATTCATGCATCTATGCACTAAGTAATACCCCCACCGAACCATACAGACACTCAGACACTCATACTGATACTCAAAAAACCAACTAATAACCCATATAGACACTCGTGTAGATACTCACCAACCCATGCAGCCACTTATACACAAAGTGAGAGACTGATACAGATATTTAAATATTTAAACATTACTCACTAACCCATGTATTCAGTAAGATACACTTAATCAGTCAGTTATACAATCAATTTTACAAAAAGAAAATCATCCATTTAGACACTTATATACCCATTTATTCTTCCATCGACCTTGAGATATACATATATAAAATATATTTAATTTTCAGAAAAACACACAGTCACTGGATGATGTCATGAGTGATGTCATATGAAATGTCATGAGTGATGTCATGAGTGATGTCACTGACCATGTCATGAGTGATGTAATATGTGACATCATCAGCAGTGCATTGCGGGCGCGCGAGTTATAGTTAGCTGAACTAACTATAACCGGGCAATTTCTATGATTTTGCATGAGTGAAATGTCCAACTAACTATAACACCTCTGAAACCTATGGTTTTTTCAGTGAATTTCTAAGGTTTTTTAAATGCTAATTTCTAACTATAACGTGTCTGAAACCTATGTTTTTTTCAGTGAATATATATATATTTATTATCCTATGTATACATGTGAAAATGTCTCGGTCCGCCTGTTTGCCTCGGTGGCATAGAAAAAATGGGTGAAACTGACGTCAGCACGCCGACAAGGTCCTCTCATGGCTCCGATGACGTCATACGGTGTCACAAGCGGAGCCGTGCTATTATGATGTCCTCGTTGACGTGGGAGAGCTAGGAAAGAATTTCCGTGGAATGCTGGTGCAGGGGATATTCACCTAAGTGTTCAGGCTAGTCCTTTGGGAGCAACTGTTTATGTTGCCACTCCAGAAACCAGTGATCCGAGGGCAGAGGCCCTGCAGATGGCACACGAGGTGGGGTGCCCAGTCGTGTGCACCGGTGGGGCTGCGAAGTGACAAGCACCACAACCCACAAAAAAGGTAACAAAGGCACTGAAGAACACAGGATCTTCTCTTTGTATCTGTCAGGAACAACAAAGTTAAAATGCCCTAGTACCAAAATGTAGAATTAGTGCTACAACGGTCTTCAAGAGGACCTGTGATGCTGCTTCTGCCTCCCGTACCCTGGAGGCGGCCCATGGGTCACGCGGTACGGTCATACTGCGGTGGGACGCACACTCGTTGACCTCTCATAGCACTGCTCCACACTTCAGAGAGGACGCTTTCCATTAGCTATGTTTTCTGATGACGTGTTGCGCCGGCCCCGTCCAACAACAGAACTCCTTTAGATCCAAAACAGACTCTTCCATTTTCTCACCGGAAGTGAAACCAGGCCACGCGGACACTTTCACAATAAAACAGCTGGGAATGCACTTTTCGGTAAAAAAAGACATTCCTTCCTCCTAATTAATCAAATAAACGTCTCACTGAAGAACAGGGGCCAGCTTCGATCGATAAACAGCCGTTACAACGACTTTTTTACTTTGCGATACCATTGCAACGCATGCATTACCACGCATGCGTTGTACATCGTGATGTCATAACTACACATTTTTTTAGAACGCATTGTCATTTACCATGCATGCCTTTACAACAAATTTTGTTGTAAAGATATGTATGGTAAATTACCATGCGTTCTAAAAAACATGTAGACGATTCACGTTGTTGTAATGAAACAGAGGCTGTTCCGTTTCCTCACAACGACATGCACTGCCCCTCAGAGACGACGTGAAGCAGGAACCACGAGGAGAGAGGAACCACGAGGAGTGAGAGGTAAGGGGGATTGGGCATGGGGTGTTTTTTTTCTCTAGGGTTTAGGGTAGTGCAGTGGTGTTTGGGTAGTGTAGGGGGTCGTGCTGGGGGTAGTTTTTTAGGGTTTAGGGGAGTGCAGTGGTGTTTGGGTAGTGAAGGGGGTCGTCCTGGGATAGTGTTGTAGGGCCCGATTCACAGAACTAACTTAAGACAAAATCCTAAACTTACTACCATTTTGGTATTCACAGAAGGCACTTACTCATTTTGGTATTCACAGAAGGCACTTACTCATTTCGGTATTCACAGAAGTTAGGAGTCCTAACTTTAGGACTCCTAAATGCCTTCTGTGAATACCGAAAGTCTTAAAATTAGGATTTTTCTCAGTTTAGTAGTAGTATAGTTAGGACTCCTAACTTTAGGACTGCTAAATGCCTTCTGTGAATACCGAAATTCTTAAAATTAGGATTTTTCTCAATTTAGTAGTCCTAAGTTTAGGACTCCTAACTTTAGGACTCCTAAATCTCTTCTGTGACTACCGAAAGCCTTAAAATTAGGATTTTTCTCAGTTTAGTAGTAGTATAGTTAGGACTCCTAACTTTAGGACTCCTAAATGCCTTCTGTGAATACCGAAAGTCTTAAAATTAGGATTTTTCTCAATTTAGTAGTCCTAAATCTAAATTTAGGACTACTAAATTGAGAAAAATCCTAATTTTAAGACTTTCGGTATTCACAGAAGGCATTTAGGAGTCCTAAAGTTAGGAGTCCTAACTATACTACTACTAAACTGCGAAAAATCCTAATTTTAAGACTTTCGGTATTCACAGAAGGCATTTAGGAGTCCTAAAGTTAGGACTCCTAACTTCTGTGAATACCGAAATGAGTAAGTGCCTTCTGTGAATACCAAAATGAGTAAGTGCCTTCTGTGAATACCAAAATGGTAGTAAGTTTAGGATTTTGTCTTAAGTTAGTTCTGTGAATCGGGCCCGTAGGGTTTAGGGTAGTGCAGTGGTATATGGGTAGTGTAGGGGGTCGTGATGGGGTAGTGTTTTAGGGTTTAGGGTAGTGCAGTGGTGTTTGAGTAGTGTAGGGGATCATGATGGTAGCAGTGTTTTAGGGTTTAGGGTAGTGCAGTGGTGTTTGTGGAGTGTAGGGGATCATGCTGGGGGTAGTGTTTTAGTGTTTAGGGTAGTGCAGTGGTGTTTGGGTAGTGTAGGGGGTCATGCTGAGGGTGGATTTAGGGTAGTGCAGTGGTGTTTGGGTAGTGTAGGGAGTCATGCTGGGGGTAGTGTTTTAGGGTTTAGTGTAGTGCAGTGGTGTTTGGGTAGTGTAGGGGTAGTGCTGGGGTAGTGTTTTAGGGTTTAGGTAAGTGCAGTGGTGTTTGTGTAGTGTAGGGGTAGTGCTGGGGGTAGTGTTTTAGGGTTTAGGGAAGTACAGTGGTGTTTGTGTAGTTTAGGGGTAGTGTTTTAGGGTTTAGGGTAGTGCAGTGGTGTTTGTGTACTGTAGGGGGTCGTGCTGGGTTCTAGTGTTTTAGGGTTTAGGGTTGTGCAGTGGTGTTTGGGTAGTGAAGGGGGTCATGCTGGGGGTAGTGTTTTAGGGTTTAGGTTAGTGCAGTTGTGTTTGTGTAGTGTAGGTGGTTGTGCTGGGGTAGTGTTTTAGGGTTTATGGCAGTGCAGTGGTATTTGTGTAGTGAAGGGGGTCGTGATGGGGTAGTGTTTTAGTGTTTAGGGTAGTGTAGTGGTGTTTGTGTAGTGTAGGGTGTTGTTCTGGGGTAGATTTTGGGTTTAGGGGAGTGCAGTGGTGTTTGGGTAGTGTAGGGAGTCTTGCTGGTGGTAGTGTTTTAGGGTTTAGGGTAGTGCAGTTATGTTTTGGTAGTGTAGGGTGTCCTGCTGGGGGTAGGGTTTTAGGGTTTAGGGTAGTGTAGTGGTGTTTGGGTAGTGGAGGGGGTAGTGTTTTAGGGTTTAGAGTAGTGCGCCCAACCAGCCACAATATCCGTGGACAAAGGGGATCCTGACTCTTTTGAACGCTCCGCCAATTGAATAATTTGGGTCAAGGGCACTACCACATCCAAGACCTATCAATTCCTTTCTTGGGATCCCTCATGTACTTGGAGAAAAAGGTACAGAGTTTCTCATCAATTTCAGGTGTGTGTGCCACCTTCCCCTTCAGTGAGGCCTGGGGCATTCTCCCCTCATCCTATTCCTGACCTCCCTTTCAAGGGGTTGATGGATTTTCCCCACCACATACTCTGCCACTTTGGTGTCAGGGGTAACCCTGGTCGTAGTGGGCGTAGTGGGGCTACGTGGAGCAGCGCGTAGTGTGGCAAAATCTACGCACACTCGCGCGCTCCGTGTAGCCCCACTACGCGCCACCCGCCGCCCGCCCGCACTCATTTTAAAATAATTTAAAGAACATTAAAAGTAAATAAAACACCTTACCTGCAGTGCGGCCTCCCGGGGCTCCCTCTTCCTGCTTGACGGCAACTTCTTCACACAAATGCGCATGGGCAGACGCCCGCGCATGCACATTTGTGTGAAGACGTTACCGTCAAGCAGGAAGATGGACCCCCGGGACGCCGCACTGCAGGTAAGGTGTTTTATTTACTTTTAATGTTCTTTAAATTATTTTAAAATGAGGGTGGGCGGGCGGCGGGTGGCGGGCAGCTCTGCTTCGCTGCGGCGTGTGCATAGTGCTGGCTGCTACGCCTACTTCGTAAACGGCGAAGCAGGCAGCGCTACGTGCACTCCGTGGGCGAAGCGGAGCACGACACCCAGGGTTAGTCAGGTGTCCACTCCGCCGACCAAGGATGGTAAATGTTTGGTAGGCTCGAACATGTCCGAGTGGACCCCATCACCAACCCGGGACTGAGAGGAGTGGGACTCTGGATGCCAGGGATGCCCCGAGTCCTTATTCTCATTGGAGGAGAAATCGTCCTCCGATACACCCTCTCCCTCTAAGGGAAACTCACCATCGGGGTCTACAATAGTGGTGACTCCTCCTCCTCCCGGCGGGGTGCATGTTTTAGCGTTCGCACATTCTTGAGGAAGGTCTCCATAAGTTTATCAAATCCTTCCAAGTGCCCCGCATTATGCTTAACGGTCCTTTTATTCCACATCTGGGAGCTACTGGGACCCGCCACCACCAGATCTGGGTCACTGTACACCCCAGGGATGCTTTTCGCCAGCTTATCAACTTGATCCCTAAGAGGCAGTCAGCGCCCTAGAAATAGCCAGAGGGAGGGCTTGGTCCACTGCTGGAGGGAGAAGTTGGGGGGCCATTCCTCCTCCACTTCCCAGTCGAAGGAGTAAAAATGGTCTTCTGGAGAAGACATGATAGCAGAGGGTGTGAGCACAGAACAAATGCCCTTAAAATCCTTAAGGCAGCCCCCTCGCTGGTGCTCCAACAGCTGGGCTTTCCCCGAAGCTGTTATAAGAATACACTGAGGCGCAATACCAATTACCACCACCAGCTGGTGGTGGTCACTAACGTGGCCGTGTGGGGAAATCACCGCGTAGCGTGTCAAATTAGGCGATAATCAAGTGGAAACTAAAGGACACTAAAGGAGTGACCAGGTTCCCAAACGCGCGTAAAGACCAGCGGGAGCGCTCAACGGAGCTGCCTCGCTCGGACCAGATGTGCCTGACAAAATCTCACAGCGCACAGTGCGCACAGCGGGAGAAACTGCGAGGGGGAGAACGCTCTCAGGCAAGAGCCTGCTGCACAGGGAATATGAAACAATACCAAGGCAATAATGCTAATAACGTGCACAAGAAACCGCTATACAAACGGCAACAACATCAGATTAAGCCAAGAATGTAGGGAATGCACTTAACTGACGAGCAGTGAAGAAAGAGGAAGCGAAAGGGACGTCACAATATTATGTACGATGGACTGTGATATGATTGGACTATAGTTGCCTTGGAGACTACCCCCCTAATGGTTCAAGGGTTGTGTAGTCTTTTGTTTAATGATTGTTGCGTTACGTTTCCTTTGAACTGCTATGCAAATAAAGTGAGGAAAGATATGCATAATCCTCGCCTCCATCCTGCCATGGAATTCATTAAAGTTTATTCGATCTGATTTAGAAACATAGATCATAAAAGTGTGCATAAAAACAGTAAATCCTCTTTCCTAATACAATACAGTGATAATTAATTAAAACCAGTAGGTAAAAACGGGTGTTACAAAGCCCGGTTCAGAGGAACTTCAGGTTAACAGAATCGTAAAGTTCAATGTTGCGCAAGATCAATCTCATGTACTTCGTGCAAAATATGCAATAAGGGGTCCAAGTAAGATGTAACGCTCCAATACCTGACCAGTCTGCACTATAAAAAACAGCAGAAAAACTAAAGATAAAAAAGTGGTTTGCACACTTCTGTCATTGGGCTATATATGGGCTACATCTGGGTGATATTTTTGCTACATTTGGGCTCTTTTTTCTCCGATGGCCATCTTGGGAGACTTATTTGTTATGAAGTTTCCTAATTTCCTCTTATACTGCAGTGTCCTCAGTAGGAAATGCTTTCAGTTTTTTACTTTGATTCCATCAAGAAGGTATTCAGATGTGTCACACATTTGCCATAAATTCAGAATGTTAACACTCTAGTTGTTCATTAGATCAATGTAGTAAAGCTACTGCTCACCAGGGAGTTAACTGGAAGTCTACTGCTGGTATTGAACGTGAGTGTTTCAGTCTACATGTCAGAATTTTCTAATGAAATAGAAGAGGATTTGAGATCTCACTTAAAACATGCCCTCAATTTTCTTCTGCAGCACTAACCATAATTTCTATGGCAAAATGAACCCCCTCATTTTGTTCCTTTTTAAATTAAATGTTTTAAGTGTTGCCAGTTATTCCAATCAAGATGGCTTCAGGTGTGCAATAATTTTGTCGTAAGTAAGACTGTTAGCTCTCTAGTTGTTCTTTAGAACACTCTGGGAAGCTGCAGTGGAACACAAAGGCATCAACTGACAGGCTGCTCCTGTTGAAATATAACAGGAAGATATTTTAGATCTCACTTAAAACATGTCCTAATTTTTCTTTCTACAGCACTAACCATAATTTCTATGGAATAATGAACCCCCTCATTTTGTTCCTTTTTAAATTAAATGTTTTAAGTGTTACCAGTTTATTCCAATCAAGATGGCTTCAGGTGTGCTATAAATTTGTCATAAGCAAGACTGTTAGCTGTCTAGTTGTTCTTTAGAACACTCTGGGAAGCTGCAGTAGAAAACAACGGCATTAACTGACAGGCTGCACCTGTTGAAATATAACAGGAAAATATTTGAGATCTCACTTAAAACATGTCCTAATTTTTCTTTCTACAGCACTAACCACAATTTCTATGACAAAATGAACCCCATCATTTTCTTCCTTTTAAAATTAAATGTTTTAAGTGTTACCAGTTTATTCCAATCAAGATGGCTTCAGGTGTGCCATACTTTTATCATAAGTAAGGCTGTTAGAACTCTAGTTGTTCTTTAGAACACTCTGGGAAGCTGCAGTAGAACACAAAGGAATCAACTGACAGTCTCTGCCCTTGTTGGATGTACATGATTTACTGAGAATGACAGACTTCATTCTCACATGACTGAGAAAGATAATGTGAATTTACAGAAAATATGCTCTCATTTTAGCTTCAGTTTTCTCTCTAACATGATTCATGATATCCCAGCAGAAGGTTCGCACAGGGTAAAATCACCTTAGAACACACCACAATTGCTGAAATTAGTATGGTAACATCAATAAATGAATTCTAATGTAACTAAAGTCTGTTATCACCCTTTATAGTTCTCCTTTTGGTAACCCTCAAAATCTTCGATTCACTACAATGCATTTCAAATGGGTACTATCATGTATATTGGTCCCAAGATGGCTGCCAGCAATTCCAGGATGAAGTGCTGACAGCCAAGCAGATCTCACGATGAAATTTGTCGTTAGACTCTGCCCAGATATTGAAACTTTTTCTTTTTCTAATTTCTCATAAAATACTGATCGATTTACGCAATTTAACAAAAAGCGATCTTTCTGAACCAAGGGCTACCTTTTCGTCAAATTTGGTGTAATTCCGTTCAGCAGTTCGGGCTGTAGCCGTGTCTAAAGTTTCCTGTGGGAATTAACATGGAGAAAACACGTTTTGGGACCCCCCTTTTTTCTCGGCCCCCGCTTGCCGAATCACCCCTAAACTTTTAAGATAGGAGCTGACCGGAGCGCCCCACGAGTTTTGAAAATTTCACGAAGATTTGTCAACCGACGCCAAAGTTATCGGGAAAAGAATGTCAGATTTTCCTATGGATAATAGGTCCTAACTATAACTACCTACTGGCGACCGCCAGTAGGTAATATATATATATATATTTTCGTCATTTCGTCTGCTGTAAAGTTTGATACAGACACCAGCACGCCCGGGGATACTGCAATAAGTGTTTATTTGACGCTGCAAATCAGGTAGGTGACGCGTTTCAACAGTCTCCGCTGTCTTTTTCAAACCTAGAGTCATTGCCATTTTTTCTCTCTATAATATTCGTGAAAACATTTAAAGTGACAGTGCATCTAATCGTTTTCAAGCTTTGAGTAATTTAGACTCAAATGATTGACTTCATCACGATTGGGTTCCTCCTATATCCATTAGGGAAGCTTCCACACTGACATTGGAGGAGGATCAGGGGATAAGTGGAATTCAGTCAAGCATGGGGGTGGAGGGTCCCCCAAATGTTATGACTATAGTGAGGAATGTTAATGATGACAATGTGGTTAGCATAGCTGATGTCCCATTCCAGCCTGTAGGTACAAGGGTCCTTAGCTGGAACATAGCCGGCCTTAATAGTAAAGCGCATGATCCCTTATGGAGGGATTGTTTATTAGGCTGTGAAATTATTGGGCTACAAGAAACCTGGGACACGGAAAGCACCTTTTTGCTGGATGGGTATTCTGCTTTTTGGTCACCTGCGGTGGTCTCCTGTAGGGGGAGGGCAAAAGAAGGACTTCTAACCCTCATCTCATTGACACTTGAGGGTCTTTATAGTAAAGTGGAGTCAGGCTCGCCTTATTGCCTTGCAGTGGAAATTCAAACTAATTCTAACGGGAAATGGCTTATTGTTAATTTTTATAATTCTTTTACTAAGAGTACGCCAAATGAACACTTAGTCAGTCTATATGATTTTTTGCAAATGTATGATGATAATAATAAGAATCCCTATTCGGTTATAGTGCTTGGTGATTTTAATGTTCATTGTTGTTCAAGCAACTGTTTTGTATGGGACAGTTTAGGTCCTTTAAACCAAGGAAACATACATTTTGAACATACTTCGCAGGGTATGTACCTAGATGAGCTCCTCGCTGGAAATGCCTTGGTTCATCCCGCTAACCATTTAAATGATATCCCAACTTATAAAGGAAGTGGTTTGGGCTCCACCATTGATTACATTTTTGTAAGCACAACCCTAGCAGATAATGTAAGTCGGTACAAGGTCAACTGGTCTATTTACGGTGACCACAATTCCGTCCAGATGACCCTGTCTGACGATCTAAGGAAAAGAGAATCTGACAATCCTACTGTTGGAACTCTGGACATAAGGCCAACTGACCAAACACGTCGCCTGAAATGGTGCCGAGTGGTACCAAAGGACTTCAATGAAAATTTGTTGGGAAAGGTTGGGGATGAAATGTATACGTGCTTGCAAGATGGAATTATTGGTGAAGTGGTCCTGACAGCTTATGGTAAAATCTGTTTACAGGTAAATAGTGACCTCAAAAAAGTTGGTAAGGCCAAACCCATGAACGGGGAGAAATGGTTTGATCACAGTTGCTCATTAGCCCAACGGAAGTTATTGAGAGCTTTGAAAGCTGTCCCACCTGACAAAGCAGAAATCGCTGCACTTAGGAAAGCCTATAAAAAGGCCCAGAATAAGCGTAAAAATGAAATTAGGGAAGAGGCTTGGAATGAACTTTTATCCATAGATGTTATCAAAAATAGTGCCAAATTCTGGTCCGTGGTAAACAAGCCTTTTTTTAATAGTAAAAGTAATAACGAGCTTGATTGCGGTATTCAGGAAGAAAAATGGTTTAGTCATTTCAAACAGGTGTATGATGGAGATGGCCCTAGGGTGACGCCCACACTAAATTTGGAGAATTACACCCTGTCTTTTACAGAATTAGAGGTCACACATGCCATCATGCAAATGACAAGTAATAAGGCGCCGGGACCTGATGGAGTCCCGGCAGACCTTTTTAAATCAGATATAAAAACCTGGTCTAAAATTTTATTCAACGTTTTCACTAATGCTTGTCAACTGGGTCTGCCTCCGACCTGGGCGAAATCTGTCATCATCCCTATATATAAAAAAGGCGACAGAGGTGATCCGAGTTGTTATCGTCCAATATCCTTAATATCCTTAATAGATTCTTCTGTGAAAGTACTGGGGAGGGTGGTCCTTGCCCAACTGACTGGTTGGTTAGAGGAAACAGGAACACTCTCTAAGTTACAGTACGGATTCAGAAAAGGGATGGGCACCATAGATCAATGTCTAAATCTACAACTATTAATAGGCAAATACACGGTGGCCAAGAAGGGAACTTTATTGGTAGCCTTTATGGACCTGTCATCGGCCTTTGACCGTGTAAATAGGTCAAAACTGTGGTCCTTGCTCCTATCCCATGGAGTAGACAAAAACATTGTCTACTTCTTAGCTGATCTACATAGGGATTTATCGGCCACAGTACGGTATGACCAACTGGGTAATTGTACAAAAGACATACCCATATCTAATGGAGTTAGACAGGGGTGCATTTTGGCACCTCTGCTTTTTACTCTTTACATAAATGAATTAGATAATGCTTTAATCACCTCATGTAATGATATCCCTTGTGCAGGGAAATGCTTAATTCCCGCACTCTTATACGCCGATGATGCCGCCCTACTCGCAAGAACAGGAGTGGGCCTTCAGTTACTGTTAGATTCATTTTCGGGCTTCATGAAGGCGTTGGATTTAACTGTCAATTTTACAAAATCGCATGTTATGGCTATCGGTCCGAAATCTTCAAAGATTAAAACTTTTAAATGTGGGGGCCACCAATTATCCAGGGTATCATCATTCCCTTACTTGGGTGTTCTTTTTGATGACCAAGGTTCTTGGGTAACCCAAATAACAGCAAAAAAGATTGTTTTATCTAGAGCGACTGTGGCTGTCCTAGGCTTTGCTAGAAAGCTAGGTGCCAGACCAATGAAGGCCCTTATTCAAGTTTATAGAGCAAAGTGTTTCTCTTTGGCAATGTATGGAGCCGAGGTATGGGGCATTAAAAATGTTAAAAGTATTCCGATTATCGAGGATAGGTTCCTAAAAAACCTCCTTTCAGTTCCGATCTCAACTGCCAATTATAATGTCCATCAGGAGCTTGGAATCGGTTTTGTAGAAGATAGCATTGCCCTGGCCCCATTATTGAAATGGATTAACATTTGGCTAAACCCGGACCTACAGCTCAATCATACAATTATGAAAGATTGTACATTACTAGATTATGGGTTACGCATACCTTGGCTGAAATATATTCAGAACCTGGCAATAAAGCTATGTAGACCTGAATTATATCAGTCCCCAGAAGCCCTAGTAAAGGGAGATATAAAATGGTGTAAAGAAACATTTATGCATATATCTACCATGGATAGGGAAGGGAATGAGCTGGTAAAGGGCACCGTTAGGGCTCACCAGCTATGCAAAACAACACCATCCATGGAACCATACCTAGGATATGTCACAAATGTAAATCACCGTTTCCTATTGACTAGATTCAGATTAAATCAATTACATCTATTGCACGGAGAAAGGAAAGGCTGGAAAAGGGTTGAGGATCTTGGCCCTTGTTCCTGTGACAACTTTTCATTAGAGGATATGACACATTTTCTTTTCTTCTGTGAGCACTTTATTGATATTAGGAAACGATTTTTACTCCCTATATTAAAAAACAAAGGCTTTGTGCAGGTGAGACCTGCTCTTCTTTACCTTCAGATGTTAAATGATGTTTGGGAAACGTTAAACATTGCAAATTTTTTATCTGTTGCAATTAGATTTCTGAGGAAATGAACTGTATCCTCTTTTAATATTTTTGAATGGATTTGCTGCTTTGTTTTTATTAATTCGTGTTAATGTGTTTTTAGCTGTAGTGATTATTTAAAATGAAATAGTATCTTTTTAAGTGTCTTTTACTGTAGTATGCTTTTATGGTTTGCACTTAAACCGAATAAAGACTTTTGACTGACTGACTGACTGACAGTGCATATATTCAAACGTTCAAGCAACAGGCTATACCAATTAGATATAAACCAAAGTGTCAGTGCAAAAACATTATCTCCAGTTATGGCAAATGTGTAAACATGTTAAAAAACAGTAACAGTCGTGTTCTTTATAAGGCATTGTAAAAGCTTAAGTTTTTAAACCCAATAATGAAATATTATCAAGTATGCGCATATATTAATGCTAAAAACACTTAAAAACGCTAAATTCATGACAGTACAATAGCACCATAAGTACGTGAAAACATGTGTACTAATCATCTGCCTTTAATTTTGCCACACAACTTTCCCAGTCTTGGAGAAAAATATAAAGTGCTTTGTGCATATTGTGCTAATGTGTAAATCCATTATGCATACTATATGAATGTAAATACTGAATTAGAAGCCAAAATCACTGACTCCCCTCTGGGTAATACCGGGCAAGTGCCGTTGTATTCACAAATATTGATAAGGCTCTAATGCATAATAACTGAAAGTGCGTGTGCTTTTGTCCCTCAGTGCGACTGTGTGATTAAAAATCGGCTTGGAGTGACACCAATTTATGATTCAATTTAAACCCAAATGCTACTGATGTTAAAGGATAAAGCATGGTTAAGATAATTAAACTGGAACTTAAAAGCAATCTTGAAAACAATCTTGGTAAAATCCCATCGTAATCTTAAAGAGTCTACAAAGCAAAAAAGCATTATATCAGCTTAATGCTAATCAAAATAGCATGGGTACAATATCTCTCTTAGACGCCCAATCTTGATCACAGATGTGCATGTAAGTCTTCTTCTGTATTGTGACCAAATGGACTCTTACTGTTGAATCTTAGAATATAACGTGATTCAAGTTGCTGCAGGCATTTTTCTCTATTGCCCCCTTGTGATCTTTGATGGACTTGATCAACCACATAATATTTAAGACCTTCCACCTTGCTGTTGTGAAATTCATGGAAGTGACTGGGTATGCCTGATCTTTGTTATTGATCGCTCAGATTTGTTATTGATTGCTTGGATATATATATGTATATATATATTCACTGAAAAAACCATAGGTTTCAGGCCTGATGTAGTTAGGAATTAGCATATAAAAAACCTTAGACATTCACAGAAAAAAAAATAGGTTTTAGGGGTGTTATAGTTAGCTGGACATTTCACTCGAACAAAACCATTGAAATTTCTCCGATATAGTTAGTTGTACTAACTACATCTCGCGCGCCCGCAATCCACTGCTGATGATGTCACATATTACATCATTCATGACATGGTCAGTGACATCACTGATGACATCTCAAATGACATCACTGATGACATCTCAAATGACATCACTGATGACATCATCCAGTGAATGTGGTTTGGTTCATTATTGAAATATGTATTATATATACATATAGCAAATTTGCATTGAAGTATGAGTGGATATATAAATATAAATATCTGGATGGAGGATTTAGTAGCAGTGTGATTGACTGTTTACTTGACTAATTTATAGTGTCTCACTAAATATATTGGATAGTGACTAAACTGTGTGAATATCTGTATCACTTTGTCAGTTGTTGTGTAAACTGCTGCACCAGTTGGTTACTAGCTACGTGAAAGTCTATATTAGTTATAGATTAGTTAACTGAGTATTTGTATGGGAGAGTGAATGTGTGTGTGGTTCGGTGAGGGGTGTATGACAGCCCAAAGATGTGTGAATAGTTGATTGAGTAGGTATATGAAGTTAAAACTACATGTTATAACAGTTGGTTGGGTGAGTGAATATCTTTATGTTTGGGTGTGGTGATGAGCCAATATATGTCATAAAGGTACATGTCCAACAAACTAGAAAATTAAAAGCCAGTGTTTGTGTCAGTTGTTGTATATAAATAAGTATACATAAGACTCAGTGATTGTATGAGTGACTGTATGGATAACTGTATACTTGTAATAGCGTTTTTATAACACACTAAGATGAATAGATGAAGTGGTGTTTTTATAAGTGTATAGCTAAGTAAAAGTAAGTATGATCCATTGTTTTCATAAATGAGTAGGATGACTTCATAAGTGATTAGGATGTGTGCTAGTGTGTAATGTCGATATAGGTGTATGAGTATATTTGATAGTGTTCTAATGATCATTGACAGCATGTATGAGTGAATCTATAGGTAAGTGATTAGATGTGTGTATAGATCTAGGAATCACTGAGTGGGTATTTAAAAACTTGCATTGGTGTGTCAATGGTTTTAAATCTGGCACTCTGTATTTTACAGTGAGTTGTGAAAGGTTATACTAGTGTATGATGAGGTGTTTCTGATTGCCACGTGGATGATGTCATCAGTGATGTCATCAGTGATGTCATTTGAGAGGTCATCAGTGATGTCACTGACCATGTCATTAATGATGTAATATGTGACATCATCAGCAGTGGATTGCGGGCGCGCGAGATGTAGTTAGTACAACTAACTATATCGGAGGAATTTCAATGGTTTGGTTTGAGTGAAATGTCCAGCTAACTATAACACCCCTAAAACCTATTGTTTTTTCAGTGAATTTCTAAGGTTTTTTTAAAAGCTAATTCCCAAATACATCAGGCCTGAAACCTATGGTTTTTTTGGTGAATTTCAAAAGTTTTTTAAATGCTAATTCCTAACTATATCAGGCCTGAAACCTATGGTTTTTTCAGTGAATTTCAAAGGTTTTGCAAATGGCAATTTTTTATGTATTAATTGTTATACTGATTTTTTTATACTGATTTACTACATGTTTTAAACTGTTTATTTTTTGATATTTTATTTTTTTAATTACATTATACATTACAATACAAAATATACTTTCTCAGAATGAATTTCTTTACTTTAAATACTTTGCAAATAGGCAATAGACTTTTAATTACAGTAGTTACAGTTGTTGCAATGGGCAACACAATTTCAAACACAATGCAACATTGAGTTCAATGTGAAGTTCTAGTCAAAAGCAATTAGTTAATTTATGGATTACTTTTCTAACCACAGGACTGGATCCTAGATTCAGTCCTTGAACATCTCCTGTAAACAGTTGAGTAAAAGCGTTTTGGTTACAGTAGTTATTTTTAAGGAATATTATTGTATTTTAAAAGTTGACACTTAGAAAACTTTTCACATAGAATCACCAATGTAATCCTATGGCAGAAAATTCACTTAGCAGGTAAGTAGTGTTATTGTTACTTTTTCTTACTCAGTGGTGGATCCTGGATCCAGCACTGGCGAATCTCCTGTAAACAGTTGAAAGAATGTGTTTAAGTCATACAGACGATTTTTTAGGAATATTTTTAGTTTGTGAAAATAGACAGAAACTTTTCTGCTCTAAAACCACACAATGGATTCCTATGGAAGTAAATACAAGTTACTGGTAAGTACGCTTAGAATTACTTTTCAGGGTCAGTGCCCGGCTAAAAGATGCAGCCCTGGGTTCTCTCATGATAACAGGTGAGTAAATCGGAATTCGTAGTTCGGCTGATTTTAGAGGAATATTTGTAAGTTTCAAAAATGGACACTTGGAAACTTTTCTGGTGAAAACCATACAATGGATTCCTATGGAAGGACATACAAGTTACTGGTAAGTACGCTTACAATTACGTTTCAGGGTCAGTGCTGGTCTAGAAGATGCAGCACTGGGTTCTCTCCAGGGGTGGGCGGAATTTGCGAAAGCGACTTTCGCAAATTATCGCGAAAATGTTTAAAATCTCCGCAAACACGCGGAAATATCGCGAAGATGCCAAAGTTTTTTTCCCGCCCGTTCGCGGTATTTTCTGCGTGTTCGCGGGTCGCCAACTTACCCATGCGGTTGCTTGCGGGCGCGGCCATCTTGTTTTCACTCTTCTTGCGGTGCATGATCGTGAGAAGAAAGACGTGATCGCGCGACGCATGACGTTACTGCGGGCGCGAACTGTCGCAAGACAGCGCAAATGGCTACCAACAATCCAACATCTTGTGGAGAACGCGACCGGATCGGGAAAACTTGTCGGCGAACACGGGGATTCAGGTAAGGCGAGCGCGCGCGCGCAAGAATGTATTATTTTACAGCGCGAGCAAGAACCAAATTATCGCTAAACTGCGGAATGCGGAAATTTTGACATTTTCGCGCTCTCCGCGGAACGCGAAAATGTCGAATTATCGCAATTTCCGCAAGCGGAACCGAAATTTAGCCCAGGCCTAGTTCTCTCCTGATAACAGGTGAGTAAATCGGAATTCGTAGTTCGGCTGGTTTTAGAGGAATATTTGTACGTTTCAAAAATCGACACTTGCAAACTTTTCTGGTGAAAACCACATATTATATTCCTATGGAAGGAAATACAAGTTACTGGTAAGTACGCTTACAATTACTTTTCAGGGTCAGTGCTGGTCATGAAGATGCAGCACTGGGTTCTCTCCTGATAATAGGTGAGTAAATCGGAATTCGTAGTTCGGCTGCTTTTAGAGGAATATTTGTACGTTTCAAAAATGGACACTTGGAAACTTTTCTGGTGAAAACCACACAATGTATTCCTATGGAAGGAAATAGAAGTTACTGGTAAGTTCGCTTAGAATTACTTTTCAGGGTCAGTGCTGGGCTAAAAGATGCAGCACTGGGTTCTCTCCTGATAACAGGTGAGTAAATCGGAATTCCTATGTCGGCTAATTTTAGAGGAATATTTGTAAAATGGTGAAGGAAGGGTGCGGGGCCTGAAGTGACGTGTGCAAACACGCCCTGTGGCGCATTTTAAGTTGAGGAATTAATTCCTCTTCAATCCTGCGGTCCCCTGGGAGCAAACTAGCCCACCAGGTACCTCCAGTATGTGCCAGGGAGCTGCGTTGCAGAGAGGTGTAAAAAGGGGAGTGGCCTCATTACACCTCTCTGCAACGCAGCCCCCTGGTGCATACTGGAGGTTCCTGGTGGGCTAGTTGGCCCCCAGGGACCCCCAGTATTCAAGGGGAATTAGTTCCCCCTCTGCAAACGCACCAGGGGGCGCATTTGCAGAGTGGGGTAAGGAGGGGGCGTGGCCTCCGTCCAGATCCCGTTGTTTTTTTATCTTTTTTTTTTTAGAAGGGGGGCTGTGTAGCCCCCTTCTTCTTCTAGTTTATTGGCCCTGGGGACCCCATCCCCCAGGGCCTGCCCCCAATTTTTAATTTTTTTTAATCGGGAAGGGGTCCGCGGGACCCCCCTCCCAAGGCCATAATTTGCCCCGGGGACCCCATCCCCCGGGGCATGGCCCTTTTAAAAAAAAATATTTTAAAATATTTTTCTGGAGAGGGGCTGCGTAGCCCACCTCCTCTGGCCAGTTTAAGGCCACGGGGACCCCATCCCCCGGGGCCGGCCATTGATTTTTTAATTTAAAAAATAAATAAATTAATTAATGATGGAGGGGGCCGCGTGGCCCCCCTCCCAGGCCACTTATGGCCCCGGGGACCCCATCCCCCGGGGCCTGGCCTCTTGTTGGGGACGTGGGGGGGTCCCCAATCCCCCCACGGTCCCAGCCAGCTCCCCGCGTCCTGTGGGTGCGGCATTGCTTTTCCACATGGGGAGCAGCTAACATGCTGCTCACCATGTGGAAAAGCAATCAGCTTTGCTTCATTGAAGCGAGAGCAGGTTTCCCTGCTCTCGCTTCAATGAAGCAAAGCAGTTTGCAATGACAGGGCGGGGCCCTGTCATTGCAAACTACTGTGTCCCGGGGGTGGGCACCCCGGGACACTGCAGGAGCCGGCCCGGGGGGTGGCGGTCCCCACGGCCTATACAAGGCTCCAGGAGGGGTGCCGTGTGGCCCCCCTCCCACATTTACAAGTTGCCCTGGGGGGGGGTGGCCGTCCCTTGGGCTGGGGAGCCTGAGAGCCCCCCCACACCAAATTATTTCAAGCCCTGGGGGTGGCGGTCCCCGGGGATGTGGGGGGCCGTGAGCCCCCCTGCATATACTATGTTCGAGCCACGGGGGTGGCGGTCCCCCAGGCAGTGTGGGGGGGATTGGGACCCCCCACACTTTTTTTTATTATGCCTCCGGGATTTGGCCCCCCCGGGGGCAAATTAGCATATTCAGCGCGGGAGCCCGTGCTGAATTTTTTTTCTATCGGGAGGATCCGCGCATCCAGAGCGCATCCTCCTGTTTTAAAAAAATATATATATGTTTTTTTGGGTCTTGGGGGTCCTTGTGGGACCCCCTGAGCAGGCCTAGGGGGTCAGGGTGTTTCTACCCTGCCCCCTTGTCGCGTTTTGCATCGTTTGTTTTTGGCTTTCTTGGTTCTCGGTTCTAAGATGGCTGGCAACACTTCCTGATTCAGAGTGTTGGCAGACAATTAAAATTCAGCTCGTTATCGGGAGGGTGCGCGGATCCTCCGGGGCCATAGATATATATGTACTTTTAACTCTAATTTTCTCAGGAACTACTGAACGAATTTACACCATTTAAGCAAAAGGCACGAGTCTGAACTGAGGACTACCTCTTTGCCAAATTTGGTGTAATTCCATTCAGCGGTTCGGGCTGTAGTTGCGGCTAAAGGTCCTATGGGAAAATGCGTGGGGAAAACGCGTTTTGGGACCCCCCTTTTTTCTCGGCCCCCGCTTGTTGAATCACCATGAAACTTTCAGGATAGGAGCGGACCGGAGCTGCCCAAAAGTTTTGAGAATTTCGCGAAGATTTGTCAATCGGCGCCAAAGTTATTCCAAATAGAATGTTGCGGATTTCCAATGGCGGAAAATAGGTCCTAACTATATCTACCTACTGGCGATCACCAGTAGGTAATATATATATATATAACACATGGTGTCGATTGCTGGAGTTTGTGATGTATTTTGATTATGCAATGCAAGCGAATGGCCGGGCAACTTGTAGTCGAGGTACAAGTGTCAGGGAAAGAGACAGTGCATACAGGAGTGTATAAGTCCCTGTGACCAGATGCTACTGGCAATACACTTCATTGAAGGAACGACATATGGCCGTCGAGCATAGGACATACCACTGACACGCTGGCCCTCCGGCAACAGCAGAGGTTGTGTGCTTTCCATGCACGGTGCTAGCTTAATTGAAACCCGTCTTATGAAATGACAGGGCTGCAGATTTATGTTAACAAGCTGCTGCCGGAGCCCGTCGCTCTATGTCTGTATTAACGAGGCTCGGGAATAACACGAGTCACCACTGATTGATGACTCAATACGAAGAATGGGCCTGTAATCAGCTCATCATGGCACCGGCGCAAAGAATGCCAGGAATGTGTGAGAAGCAGCGCTGGTGCCATGCCCTGCCCGAGAGCACGAGCATGCCACCCTGGTCTGCCCACAACAGAGCGCAGAGGGCAGAGCTTCGGAGATGATGAATGGACATTGGAGGCATTGTCCTCTGGGCCACTAATGCACTTGTAATTAAGACTTGAATCGCCTTATCGACAATGAGCCATTTAATCAGTCAAAGGATACATATACCCTGGGTGGTTTCCTTATTGCCCTGCTCGGGACCTGAGCATAGAAACAATACTAAACATTATTCATACATGTCAGGATGCTTACTGCATGCAACATATTAAGCAAAAGAAAGTAAATGTTCAATATTTTCATGCATTAAAATACTCTGGGGCAGATTTATGTTGCACTTGCGCCACTTTTGCGCCGCCGTTGCGTCACTTTTGTGACGCAGCAGCGGCGCAAATCCTGCGCCATGGTGCGGGGTATTTACACCGTGACGCATCTGGGAGATGCGTCACGTTGTAAAGCCCTGCGCCACATGTAGGCGTTCCAGGGCAGGTGGGGGCGTTCCGGCGCAGGAACACCTCCTAAAAGTGGCTGAGTGAAATCTACAAGATTTCACTCAGTCACTTTTAGGCCCATGCTGCGCCAAAACCCTGCGCCTGCTTGAAGCAGGCGTAAGGATTGACGCAGCATTGTACAGATAGGGCCCCCCAGAACATTGCTGGAGCTGCGTCGCGCTTGCGACGCAACTCCAGCAATGCGCCACTTTTACGGCACAGATGCGTCACGCATCTGTGCCGTTTTTGCCCCATGGTGCGCCGCATTATAAATGCGGCGCATCCATGGTGGCGCAGCTGTGGCGCATAATAACTGGCGCATCCCTGCTGATATGCAGGGATGCGCCAGTTATCATAAATCTGCCCCTATGTGTATACCTCTAGCGTTTAAAACAAAATCACTACCATTTCTATATCCTGTAATAACACGCATTGTAATCATTTAAATTAATGTTCTCATATTCAATTTAGCAGTCGGGCTGTGGTGACTGCTGGAATTCAAACTCAGAACCCAGAAATCGCATTAGAATCCAGCAGAAAACGGTCAACTTGCTGTAGAAGCTGGATGGTTAAATGTATATAGTAAACTATATAAATGGAATGTTTGCTAAAATATATAAAAAGTCAGTTTTTAGTAATTTGACGTTTTCAGTTGCCTCAGTTTAGAAAAAAAGCGGTCTGATTCCAAAAGGATGTTGGGCTAAGGGTCACGTGACATGACTCACCTGGTCTCTTTGGAGAGCATCCTCTTTTGGGTCAATCTGTTAATAGGAAAGACAGACACAATGTCAAGGTACCATTAGAAACAGTGAGCCTTGTCCTACACAAAAGTCCATTATACAGTATAACATAACAATGTTAAGAAAAACACGTGCCAGGATAACCAACCGGGTGAATTGTGGCTATACAAACACAGATAAGATAACCTGACATGACACAACATTACATGCAGGCACAAATGGCTTGATTCCAGATTCACTGAATCAGGATCAGTGATAATTTGCATACAGAAATGACAAATTAGACCTCCGTTTTGGACTTGGCAGAGGAGCCTAAAGCTTACCTCAGTACCTTATAGCCTATACATTACCTTAGGTCCCCCACACCCCCCCGCAGCAGCCACCAGGGACAAGATTGGGGTGGAGGTAAAGATAAAGTGAAGCACCATTCACTATTCTCTTACCGGACCCTGATATACCGATGCTGCTGTGAGGCGCGGGGGGCGGGGCGACAATAACTATGCTGCACATATTGCGCTTGACAGATCCACTCCCCCTCTGGCGGATATCCCGCAGTGAGACCGGAGCAGGGTTTCTGGCACTGGCTGGGACACTGGACCTTCAGGGATGTGTGGCGTGAACGGAACCCAGGGCAAAGGGAGAAAGGGAATCCTCTTTCTTCTCCCAGTGCATGACTTACACGTTTGCTTAGACAAAATAGTGAGTACTGTGGGACTCGCCATCCAGATCATGTGAACTGAATACTTGGGTCACACACTATCTGGCCACAATCCTTTACGGGTGGAAGGCCACTGTGCTCACTGGGGAGGGGCACGGCACTCATCCCTACCTGACGAGCCTCGCCTGGCTAGCTACATGAACCCACTGTCAGGAACCTTCTGAAGGACCTGATTTCAGACTACTTCCCCACAAATGCACACACTACCTCCTAAACTAACAGCGAATAGGACGCCTTTAACATTATAATTCAGGCCATTGCATCAGTCTGTCAGTGAGCCTGGAACCCTTGCATCAGACTGAGTTAGAAATGGAGGCTCCAGCCCACCCTTAGATCCTACCTGACACCCTACCAGCCCTAAGAGAGGACCAGGAGAAGAACGTGTGGTGCTGGAAAAGCCTAAATCCCTGAAGATCCGTGACTCCCTGTCTGACGCCCTGCCGAGGAAGGGTTAGCAGCCAAGCTGCTGGCAAGGCTGGTTTGACCAGGAGAGAGGGGAACCCCAATTGCACAAGACCAACGGGGAGAAGGTCTGTTCTCAAATAGGTATGCAGAACGTGTTCACATATCACTATAGGGCCTTATATGGGGTCAGTGACTTCTTATTGTGGGAGACTCTGGACGCCTTTCTGAACAAGGAGGCTTTGCTGCAGCTGCCTGAAAAGGACTGGGACATACTTGGTGCCCTCATGTCAGAGCCTTAAAGTAGAGAATCCCTGAAGGGCCTGGCTTGAGGCAAATTGGTTCGGACAGAAGGCCACCAGACTTATTTCTATCAGATCTACGCTGCCCACCTAGTCCCGAGACTGGCTGAAATGTCCACAAATACCATAGACTGCCGGTACCTCGCAGACACTCTTAAAGGCTCTCATAGTTTCCTTCCCTAAGCACTTGGGGAAGCCATGGACACAACAGCGTATCAACCCTTATCTATGCTACACCTAGACTTTAAAATACTTAGCAAGATCCTGGCAAATAAGCTCCAGCCCTAACTTGCTCCTGTGGTGCATGAGACCAAAATGGTTCTATCACCAAACGTAACATCTCTCATAACACCCGGCTCCTCTACTGTGTTTTGGATGAAACGGTTGGAGCACAATTCCCTCAGGTGCTTGTTCTTTCCTTTGACAAATGGAAGGCCTTTGACACCCTATCATGAGATGCACAGGTCAGCGGCAAACTGGCAAGCTTGAAAAATAGTCCTCTTATAGCCAAAGTGTCTCAAACCAGGTAGGGGAGCTTCCAAAACCAAACATTTTGCTGGAGGTTGTGTGTACTTTCACTGTGGGCAGGCTGTGACTTCAGTAGGGATTGCTGGTGCTGTCGTTTGAGAAGATGGAACCAAATGGTGGTGTTCCAGGAGCTAGATCGCTACAGGTGATCTACACTTGTTTAGTGCCACTCTCAACATGTTCCTGACTGCCAATTGGAATATCTGGAAACTTCCTTTTTCCCTCCTCTCCTGTAGCAAGAAGGAGGTTCCATTCGGTGCCACCTTCATATGATGGCCAGGAGAAGATGGGTGAATGATCTTTATTTTCTTCAGAGGAGATGGTGGAAGATGATGTGCTAATGTAAGAGAAACCACAATTCCCTGCCCTGCGTCTACTCAGAAAGATCAGATGTTGAAGACTCTTGCAGATGTTCATTTTCTCAGGAACATTTGTTTTTCTGGAACAAGTTCATTTCAGACTTCAGTCTCAACTCATGACTGTTGTCACTGCATTACTGAGAGACTTCTGATTAGGTTGTGGTAGTGGTGTTGCTCACCTTGGAGGAAAAATGATAAGGGTAAGATGCTAGTGGTAGCAACATACTTCTGCTCTCTGGCTGCTTTCTTGGCAGTAGTCTTTTAGGTGGCATAATCTTCACTTCCTGTTGGTCAGCAAAGTGAGCAATAGAATTTAGCAGGCAGGTCTTTAAACTCTGGTGCTAGCTAATTCTCACAATCTCTCTGGCCCAGTCTTGTGCACTCCCAGACAATAAAAGCTAATATGAAAGACTGTCCAGCTTGGCCATTCTATTCAATGCAATATAGATCTTCATTATATCAATAATATTCCTCATGTAAACTTTTTGTTTCTGAAAGACTGGGCACTAGTTAGGAAAAAAACAGTAAAACACCTCTATTGGAGCTGGGGGAGACTAGTAAACATTTATAAAATTATTTAAAAGTAATAATTGCCATGGTCTAGAGGGCTCAATACATGTGATATGGCAAAACATGAAGAAAAAGAATGAAAAATGGCAAATAAGTATGTGCTGTCTATTTGGGGCCCATGGGGACCAGGAGGAGGTTGGGAAAATGATAAAATTAATTTAACAAAATATTTTCCATGGCCCACAGGATTATGCAACTACCCCAATAGACCATGGTAATAACGGGAACTATGTATGGGAAAAGTTAAAATGGGCCAAAATGTTTGTGGGCTCCACCGCTAATTGTCAATAATGCATTGCTAATAGGATAAGGCTACTAAAAGTGGGGAACATGCCTAATATTCCATGATCAGATGCACACAATGGTTTCGAAAAATTGGTGAGTGAGCACATAACCTGGCATGAAGAAGTAATGAACAACAAAGACAATATAGCCACCGATTAGGAACACACTGCTCACAGAATAGTGGACAAGCACTTGGCAAGGAGGCAGAAGCATGAAGGACAGACAAAATGGGTGCCTATGAGGCACCCACTGGTTTCACAAAATAGTGGACGGGAACAAGGGTAGAAAGGAGGAGGCACTGAGGACAAAGACAAAAGGACAACCTATGAGATATACACTTGTTTCACAAAATGTTGGACTAGCTCTAGGCAAGGATAGAGGAGGCATTGAGGATAAGGAGAACGTGGCTGCATGCTCTTTAGTCACTCTACCTCCAACAACAAACATATGCAGCACTTCGGGAAATAATTGCACAATATATATCCAAAATGTGACTAAGCCCATTTATGGGCCTTTATGCCAACTGTAAAGCATCAACGAAAATGTAAAGAATCAATCAAGATTAAAAAAAAAAGAAAACAGCACAGCTACATGAAAAGTGCAAAAAAAATGAATTAAAATGCTCCAAGCATTCAAAATCTCCTAGAAACAAATATCTTTGTCACAGCCTTTTAATCATATCAGAGATGACTAGTAATCAACCACCACACACACAAAATGGTGAGCAATCACATGGGGAGAAGGTTGCTGATAAAAAGAAACATCTCCACACTGGACTTAACTCCTGGAGCCGTCCCCAGCCTAACCACCAGAAGATATGTGGAGATAAAAAATAAAATACATTTGGAATGTATTTAAGGCCACCCACAAGCCCCAAAAATATTACAAGCACAGCAGCAGTGGAAGTGTTAAAACTACATTAAATACTACATCAGTGATCACCAATGACAGTAGACTGGGCCCCAGACAGTAAATCAAAGGCACACAATTGATGGACGGAATGCAGAACAAATCAAAACATTCACCCCAATTCAAGAGATTTAGGTTAAATCCATCATTCTTTTGCTCACCATGCCACCCCAGTTTAGACACTGGAATCAAGCTATCCTGGCTCAAGAGGGGTGAAACCCCGAAACCGGTCCTAGGATGCTTGTTTCCAGTCCAGGGAGGACCTGGCTTGGCAGTTCGGGCTGGACTGTTCCCATGAGACACAGGGTCAAGACTGATTTGCATACGGCTGGGTTCAAACTGGAATGGCGAGAAAAAAAACGATGGATTTAGGCCCAGATCTCTGTACTGGGGTGAATGTATGACATCGTTCTGCATTCTGTCCATCAACTGTTGTTTTTGCATTTGTCACGCTCAGTGGGACGGGTATGCCCAGACGTGGGTCCTGTGCTATCCATGCCACTGGAATCAAGCTATCCTGGCTGAAGAGGGGTGAAACCCCGAAACCGGTCCTAGGATGTGTGTTTCCAGTTCAGGGAGGACCTGGTTTGGCAGTTTGGGCTGGACTGTTCCCATGAGACATAGGGTCAAGACTGATTTGCATATGGTTGGGTTCAAACTGGAATGGCAAGGTGAGCAAAAAAACGATGGATTTAAGCCCAAATCTCTGTACTGGGGTGAATGTATGACATTGTTCTGCATCCTGTCCCTCAACTGTTGTTTTTGCATTTGTCACCCTGAGTGGGACAGGTATGCCCAGATGTGGGTCCCGTGCTCTCCATGCCACTGGAATCAAGATATCCAGGCTGAAGAGGGGTGAAACCCTGAAACCGGTTCTAGGATGCTTGTTTCCAGTCCAGGGAGGACATGGCTTGGCAGTTCGGGCTGGACTGTTCCCATGAGGCACAGGGTCAAGACTGATTTGCATATGGCTGGTTTCAAATTGGAATGGCATGGTGAGCAAAAAAGCGATGGATTTAGGCCCAGATCTCTGTACTGGGGTGAATGTATGACATTGTTCTGCATTCTGTCCATCAACTGTTGTTTTTGCAAACAGTAAATCATCACAGTAGAATCACACATCTGAACAAACTACAAGGAATAGGAAGAAATAAACATAACCCTCATGCCTCCACCATGCCAAAATGCCCATTGCCATAACACTCTCGTCTATTAATCCCCTGCACCACTATTCCAAATTAAAAATGTTGCAAAGTACTTCACTGAACTTACTAGATTTCTCAAAAAAATGCAGCTATTCCAAGGGTGGATAATGTAGGAGAGATTGGAGACGAAGGATTTATGTAGCCTTTCCTCTAGGAGGCAAATCCATAATGTCCATGAGCTCAACAAGGAGCACGAAGGAGTCTTCAGGAACGGAAAAGGTAGTTGATACTGCATATACAGCAGTCTCACTCTCTATAGCCCTTTCGCTGTAAAACATAACGTTGATCGATTTAAAACATATTTTGAGCTACAAAAGTTACTTCAATCGTCTACTTGAGTAAATATTCAACTCAAAAGTTGATTTATTGTTTCCTGACAATGAAACAACAGCCGCTCATATATGGCTTATTGATGGTGCTCCTGTGCTCCTGCGATAGGGTCGTTACCCAAACAAAATCTTGTTTATGTGACATAATTACATATTCTTACGCATTATGCATCTGACCTGTAATACAGAATGCAGTAAATTAGGTGGGATTATGCCAGCATAAAATATATTTTACTGAAATCACTGCTGAACTGATGCATGTACTCTAGAAGTCTCTCCCTGCTATTAGGAAGCTGTAGTAATCACTAGGAAAAAGTTTCTTAGTATCTTCAAAACTTGGACTAGTAATTTTTTTTTACTTCTGGAGCAAGTTGTCATGTTCCCAAAAAAAGGCATGACTTCTGCCACCTAGGTATCTGCTTTTTTGTCTGGTTGGTCCATTTGGGGTCAAGTTCGAGGCTGCTACAGAACCCCTTAAAACAAGTATTCAGCACCATGGAGCTCTTGTCAGATAGACCATCCCGTTTTGCTGGACAAAAAGATATCGACCTTCAGAAAATCACTCCTACGTCCAACAATAAAATCAGTGAGCATGAAATTCTGGAAACATTATCCCCGTGACTTCAGCCAAAATATGTCTTAAGTTTGTGCTGTCGGAACATTTGCTACCAAAAATAAAATTTTCAGTGGGATCCCAAAAACAGCTACCAACGCTGAGGATCACGCTGGCTACAGCAACTGACCTTGCCAAGCTGGAGCACTTGGATTACCATGCAAATGACTTATTTAAAAGGTCAAATCTTGACTGGTCCAATGTTCTGTGATAACCCAAACACTGTGCTATATCAGTTGAATGGATATCACTCCTTGGTTTTGGGCTACCGCAGCTATAGATGATTTATTTTTGCTTATAAAATAAAAAGACTTAGGGCCTGATTCACAAAGGTAAACTTACACTTCTGTGCAAGTTTAAATAGTTTTGGTATTCACAAACTACGAGTTAATAAGTTTACGACTGCAGAGACTCTGCAGTCACGGAGGAGAACTCTGCTCATAAAAAGATAGGCCTGTCCTATCTTTTTAAGTTCAAAAGAATTTTATTGAGAAACAAAAAGGCATCCATGAAATACATTACACTTGCCTCATATCAACACGTCCAGCTAAGCATGTTCTAACACACACAAAGCCAATAATTGAATAACAATGTATGAGAAATAAACAGTACACATAAGATCTGAGCATCCATAACTTATATAAGAAAAGTGGAACAATTAGAGGATCAGGGGGGTTTAAGAACTTCTTGTTGAGATGGTTGCAATTGGAAGAACTTTCTAGCACTCACATCAAGAAATTGTGTAACGGGTGACCATAAATCCAAACGCTTTGTTGCCAAATTTGCAGGGTAAACAAAAGCCCTATCCAATCTGTGATTGTGGCAAATAGCGTACCACCATGCTCTATAGGAGATTTTTGTAGAATCTTTCCAATTGATAGTAATTTGTTGGAAAGCAACTGCAATTAACAAATAAATGATTCTTACATTAGACAGCATGTTCTCCCAAACAGGAGAGAGACTACCCAGAAAGACATTAACGAAGGAAAAAGGAAATGTAGTGCCAAAAACTAGATTGATTTGAGTCCAAACTTGTTTCCAGAAAGCACATACATGCGTACAAGAAAATAACATGTGGAACAAATCGGCATTTGGGGATGAGCATGTCCAACATACATCCGATACATCTGGAAAACTTTTAGATAAGACATGCGGTGATAATAAGAGCCTGTTATATATAAAAAACAATGTTTGCGTGACATTGGCAGCTCTAGAAGATTAACGTAGCTTAATCCACATGCTCTTCCAGAAAGGAATTGGCCAAGAAGTCCGAAAATCACGTTCCCATGCCTCCTCTATTTTAGATTTCTGCCGAGTTATGTGAACATCCCGCAGAAAGCTGTATATGACAGAAGCTTTAGGAGTGGTCTTTAACAATTTGTAAAATTGTGAAAGAGAATCAGGAGTGCTGGGAGGAGGGGGTGCATCGGATAATTGTATGTAAGTAGTCAGCACAGCTTCCCTCAAGAGATTATATTTGGTACTAAATGAAGAAGGCAAGTTAAATAATTGACTAAGTAAAGGAAAAGATAAAAAGATGGAGTGAGAAAATAATTGGCGAACCCAGAGTAATCCTTTCTGTCTCCAGGTCTTCCAATAGAAGGTCCTATTATGAATAAGAAGACTCTTATTGTTCCAAATAGTTGAGTTGAGGAAGGAATCCTTAGTGAGTTGTGCAGGGGGAGTCAGTAAATGGAGAAGTTTGGAATTCAATTTGATTATGGGAGTAGAAATAGACTGCGGTTTACTCGAGAAAGAAAGGTATTCCTGAAAAGAAAAAGGAGATATAAAAAGACGTTCAATCGAGGTCCAAAGAGGACAGTCTTGCGTGGGCTCTAGCAACCAGAAAGATGCCTGACGTAAAAGAAATGCTTGGTGATACTTTCGGAAATCCGGAAAATTAACTCCACCTTCATCTTTAGAACGAATTAACCGTTGCAGGGACATTCTGGACTTGTTATTATTCCATAAAAATGAGACTAATGTAGAGTTGATCTTGTTCAAGGATTTAACAGGAATTGGAACTGGTATGTTGGATATAGTATATAGGACTCGGGACTTTGGAAAACAAAATGATAATCACGGCTGCCCGGCCGTGGGAGGCTGCACCATTCCCGTTTTATGCAGGGAAGGCCACGCGGTAAATGAACCATGCCGCCACCGCGAAAAGCACAGCAGATGTGGGTTAATCAGCCAGCATGGCATTTGGGGGCCCACTGATGGGTGAAAAATTGCTCCTACATTTGATGACTGCACGGAGCCCACTGGGGGCAATACTGAACTCCTATTAGGACTTTGTGTCCCAGCATGCATCGTACTATACAAAGGTATTACCTGTGATCCACTGCGGGTCTTCGCATGCTCCTTCAAAGACTCAAAAGACTGATTGGAGCCGTCTGCGCAGTCATCCTGAGCTGTCCATGAAGAAGAGGCTGCCTGCCTCGAAACGCGTCGACAAAGTAAAATTCCAACCCCACGTGAAAGATGCTGGCTCTCTGTTTCAATAAAACCTTCTGGTTTTACAACTGCTGTCGAGTGCGCCTCTAAAACCCTCGGGACTTTGGAAAACAACATAGTATATAGGACTATAGGTGACAACATAATCTTAATTGTGTCTAAACGTCCCCACCAGGATAGGTAGAGGGGGTACCATTTAGTGGTCATGTCTGAAAGTTTTTGAGTACACTTATTCAGACACAATGCTACTGTGCCTGAAACAGTGGGCGTGAAATACAGTCCTAAGTATTTAATGTGGTTGGCGCTCCATGTGAAATTGGAAGCACTAAAGTCTGGTTTAAAAGTATATTTGGTCAAGGGTAAAATTTCGCACTTGTCGTTGTTTAACTTATATCCAGAGATGAGGGAATAAGCTTGAACTTCAGCTAAAAAGGCAGTCATCGATTTGTTTGGAGTAGAAACAAAAAGCAGAATATCATCAGCATAAGCTGCAAGTTTAATATGAAAATTAGACGTTTGGAAGCTGTGTATATTTGGGTTGTGGCGTAATTTGGAAAGGAAGGGTTCTAAGGCAAGATTAAACAGAAAAGGGGATAAGGGGCAACCTTGACGGACTCCTCTACCTAAGTCAAAAAAGGAGGAAATCAAACCATTAGCACATACTGCAGCACGAGGTTGGGAATAAAGGAGAGAAACCAAAGAAATAAATTTAGGACCAAAGCCAAACCAACTAAGAGTGTAAAACAAATAAGTCCATTCAACTCTGTCGAACGCTTTTTCCGCGTCCAACGCTATTGCCGCCAGGGAATGCGCTAGACGAGAAGATTTAGACAGAATATTAAAAAGAAGGCGAGTGTTGTCTGTAATAAAACGTCCTTAAACAAAGCCAGACTGCTCCTTTCCCAACAAATTTGGTAAATAAGAATCCAATCTGATAGCCAAGGCTTTTGCAAAGATTTTATAGTCAATGTTGACTAGGGAAATAGGCCTATAATTTTTACAAAATCGAGAATCCTTACCTTCCTTGGGGATGAGGCAAATATGTGCCTCAGAAAAGGATCCAGAGGATTTCTTGGAAGAGCTAAAAGACTCTGTTAAGAGGTACAGTTTGGGCAAAAGGATCTTGGAAAAGTGGAGATAGAATTCGACAGTAAAGCCATCCGGGCCAGGTGCCTTATCTTTTTTAAGATGTTGAAGAGCAGATATCAATTCTTGCTGTGTAATGTCCGACTCCAAAAGGGACAAGTCCAAAGAAACTGGGTCAGGCCTTGGTATATTAGAAAAGAAGTGTGAAAGGGAATCAGTGGTGGGTTGCGATTCAGACGAGTATAAAGATTCATAAAAACGAGAAAATTCATTCAAAATGTCTACATCCTTAAATTTTAAATTCAAATTAGGATCATATATCGAATCAATGTTCAATTTATTTCGCTTGATTTTTAAGTAATTGGCCAATATTTTCCCAGCCTTGTTCTTGCCACCATAAAACTTTGCACTGGATTTCAACAAGTACAGGGAAGCATCATCGGTCCACTTTTTGTTGAACTGCAGTTTAGCATTTATAAGAGCTGTCAAGCAGTCTTTCGATTTGGATGTGTAGTAAGAGTGTTCCAGCTTTTTGATATCCTGATGAAGATTCTTAGTGTGTAAACGGGCGAATCTTTGTTTCTTAGCAACAAAACTAATGATAAAATCCCTTGCCGAAGCTTTGTACACATCCCAAATGGTTGAAAACGGTAAGCAAGCAGTGTAATTGAGTTGAAAATAGTCATAAAAAAAATCAGTGAAGGAAGCAGTAAACTCAGGGTTTAAGAGAAGCGCATTATTAAAACGCCATCTTCTGGGAGTTGAAGATTTAGGTAAAATGTCAATGCCAATCAAAACAGGGGCATGGTTTGAAAGTAAAAGAGGGCCAATTTCTGCGTGTATAAGTGTTTGCGAGATGTTGTGAGAGACAAAAAATATAGTCAATCCTAGATTGGGTATGATGAGTAGGAGAGTAGAAAGTGTATTCTCTAGCAGTAGGATTGCATAAACGCCATGCGTCTAGAAGTTTGTGTTGACTAATGGTATGAACAAAAGATTTATGCTGTTTATTAGGAACAAAAGGGAACCTGGAATTCCTGTCAACAAATGGGTCATAAACCTGGTTACAGTCACCAGCCAATATAAAATTATCATCCATAGAGTGTGTAATTTGTTTGGCCAATGTGGACCAAAAGGAGGACTCACCCGAAGTAGGGGCGTAAACGTTAAGGAGAGAAACTGGAACCTCTTTTAACAACATTTTGACAAGCAACCATCTACCGTCTCCATCAGATTCTTGCGACAGGAATGAAATTGGAAGTGACTTGCGACAGAGTATCATTACCCCATTGCGTATCCCATCACCTGAAGATGAGAAAACATCCCCTACCCACCCTCTTTTCAATTTGGATGACTCAATGTCCGTTAGATGAGTTTCTTGCAAAAACACCAAGTCAGCATTCAATTTAGCTAAATGAGTGAGGACTCTCTGCCTTTTGATGGGAGAGTTCAAACCCCAAACGTTCCATTAAATAAAGCTTAATGACATAAGTAATTTAAGAAGTAATAATCCATAACTGTGAAACACATAACCAATTTGCTATTACAAGAAAATATATAAATGAGTGAGAAGAAAGAGAACTGGAGGAAAGAAAGAAATTCAGAGAAGAGACAAGAACAATGCTCCAAAAGCATGGACATTGAAAAAAAAGAGGAAAATCTGGATAAAGTACAAGAGATTATTGATGAGGAAAAGTTGTTGAGATCAAGGCTGAAGAGAATAGGTATAAAAGGAAAGGGCAAAGGTAAGCAAGGAAAAAAATTAGACTTAATAAGAGTAGATAGGACACCAAAAACGAGAATATGAGGAGAATGGAATACAAAACAGAAAACGGAAGACAAAACAAAAGACATACCTACACTTAGGAAACAAAGAGGTGGGGGAAGGTGGAACAGCACGAGGCAAGCAGGCCGTCCAATGAAGACCAGACCGGATCCACGATAGAACACGCCATAACATAAACGTAACTGTGAAAGACAAGAGATAAGAATGGTAAATAGAAAAACAATGAAAAACAAGAAACAAATTAACCAATCCCAAGATAAGAGTGAATCATTTAAATGTATATCAACATAGCTCCTGCAATCAACGAGAGAGAAGGCAAGACAAATAGAAGACAACAGCCAAAACAAAAGATTTTAAACTAATCAAGTTCCATGTGAGGAGGATGATCTTGAAGAGTCCATGAAGTCAATCTTGTGCGCATTAATGAAACTTTGCAGATGTACTGGGTCGTCATAGGAAGTGGTTTTGTTGTTGTAGGTGACTTTGAACAGACACGGATGGTATAAACCATATCTAGCGCCCATAGATCGAAGGACCGGCCTCATGTCGAGAAAAGCCTTGCGTCTCGACGCAGTAGCCCTGGAGTAATCCTGCGCAAAGAATAATGTAGTTCCAGACCAGGAAATCTTCTGACGAGCTTTGGCAGCACCTAGGACTTTTAACAGATCTGTATACTCCAAAAAGTAGAGAATGACGCCCCTTGGTTTCTGTGAGGACGCAGATGCTGAGGCAACACGACCTAACCTATGAGCACGTTGTATGTTCAGTGTGGTATCCTCTGGTAGGTGGAGAACCTTTGGAAGAAAGGACTTGAAGAAGGCGATGGGGTCCGTACCTTCGACCCCCTCTGCCAGATTATAAATGCGCATGTTGTTTCTCCTATTTCGATTTTCAAGGTCTTCAACTTATTTGTGCAATATGGATACAGCCTCGGGAGCTGAGGAACCACTTCCCCAGCTTCCGAGGCTGCTCCCCTGGTTTCCCTGAAATGACGATCAGCGTGCATGTCCCTTGTGGATCCCTGCTTGGGAATCACTCCAGGAGGGCGATCCCCAAGCAGGGATCCACCCACTAGACACCAGGGAGGGGGGAGCGGCCCCTTGGGTAAGGGCCTTTGCTCCCCCCATAATTGTTTGGGCATAACAGTCTTTCTGCCCCCCCTGAGGGGCATATGGGGGCAGTAGCCCCCAATCTGCCCCCCGGGGGGGCAAAAAGCCCACTAGACACCATGGATTCTTTTTTAATTGATGTAGGGGTGGGGGCTGCCCAAGATGGGCAGGCCAATGCCCCCACCCCAAAAATAATTACCACAGTCTTTTTGTCCCCCAAGGCAAATTGGGGCAATAGCCCCTTATGTGCCCCTCCAGGAGCGACTTTTCTGCCTCTCACCAGGTTCTGTTACTCAGAATCCCTTGAAAACCTCAAACTTCATAAAAAGAAAAACACATTTTCCTCACATTTCTGTGGTGGAAAGTTCTGGAATCTGCGTGGATCCACAAATTTCCTTCCCCAGCGTTCCCCCAGTTCTCCCGATAAAAATGGTACCTCACTCGCGTGGATGGGTCAAGTACCTGTGACAGGCAAGGGTCCAAAACCTATTGAGGCGACTTCAAAATTACATATCACAAAACAACCTGGTTTTGCATAGGGGGTCCCCTGGGTTTTTGGCCCCTGGCTCGGCGGCCATCTTGGGAAACTACCAAACCCTCACATTTCTAAAAATTATACACCCAGGGGAGTCCAGGAAGGTATGGTTTGCGTGAATTCCCCAAAGTTTCCCTACCCAGAATCCCCTGCAAATCTCAACTTTTGCTGAAAAAATCAATTTTTTTACATATTTCTGTAATGGAAAGTTGTAGGATCACTGGGCAGACACAAATTTCCTACCACCCAGCCTGGTCTCCCGATAAAAATGGTACCTCACTTACATGGGTAGGCATAGTGGCTGCAACAGGAAATGGCCCAAATCGTACTGTGGAGACTTCAAAATTACCTTTACCAAAACTACCTGGTTTGGGGGGCACCTGGTTTTTTGGCCCCGGGCTCGCCGCCATCTAGGGAAACCTACCCTACCCACACATTTCTGAAAACTAGACACCCTGGGGAGTCCAATGAGGTATAGCTTGCATGGATCCCCCAACGTTTCCCTACCAAGAATCCCAGAATCCCCTGCAAACCTCAAATTTTGCTGAACAAATCACTTTTTCCTAACATTTTTGCGTGGGATCACCATGCCGGCACAAATATCCTACCCCACAGCGTTCCCCTCAGTCTCCTGAGTAAAAAGATACCTCAACAGGAGAGACACATCTGCCTGAGGACTGCATCATAGCCATCCACAAGATACATATGCCGGTTACTGTCTCATAGGTATGTACTTGGACTGCTATAATAACATTATCAAACCATTGTGAGATTTTGGATAAAAAGGCAGCCCTGAACCTTGGCTTTATTCTAATAAGGGAGAACTAGCATTTGTGTCTCTGGTACAAGGTGCTTTATAGGTGTTCTGGCTCAAAGTAATGGTTTCACTGGACTCTCTACATGCCTGCACACTGGGGCTATGGCTGCCAATCTTGTTGAAGCATCTGCCAACATTGTACTGGGCTCTAAAACTAAGCATCTAAAACTAAGCATCGCCTTATGAAATATTGCTTAAATATGAAACTCTCATATAATGTCTCATGTATTACTTGTACAATATCTTATTTCAACCTAGCCCCTCTTTTCCCATTTGCTTTTGACAGAACCTCATGTCTTCCTACCTGTTACCTACCACTTAACTATACCCCTTATCATTCTCACGGATGCACCTTTACCAAACCGTGACCTTGTGTACTATGCTGATGGTTCATGTCTTAGAAACAATATATGAGCTGTAGTTCTAGGCTACACTGTGTGCATCTTATATGTTGTTGTGGACAGTCATTCTTCGTCTAATATTCCTTCTGATCAAGCAACTGAATTGATTGCTTTCACACATGCATGCATTTTGCCTGCAAGACAATTTGTGACAATACTTACTGACTTGAAATGCACCTTTGGGATCGGTAATGGTTTTAGGTTTCTCTGAATGCAAGAGGATTCCTCACTTCTGCTAGAATCCCTGTCAAAATTTTTAAAGTTTTCCTTGATACTCTTCAAAACCCATCCAATATTGCTATTGTTAAATGAGTCTACACAAGATGAAGAGTCTAGGGGGAAAGCTGACGCTAATCAAGCTGCTAAAAGGGGCGATTTGTCTTACAATTCTGAAGTCACTCCATGTTTATCCCAAAGAACTGCATTCTTCATGCCTTCCTTAAAAGATCTTACTGAATAACAAGAATGTAACTTAATAATAAAAAGCGTTTGTGGTTAAAAAATGTACCATTACCAAGGGCTGCAGGGCAGTGGTTGTTCACACCTATTGATCTAGATATTTACTCCTCTTCACAAGCTCCTACTTTTTTTTATCTTAGAGTTTTATATAGCACGAACTAGACCTGAGACATCAGGTATCAGAGCTCTTTACAGGAGCACCAGTTTTGTTACAGATGAACACATTCATTTTAGATTAAGTGATTTGCCCAGAATCACAGAATGTTGAGCGTCGTTGCCGAGACTCGAACCCGGATCCCCAGCCTCGAGGTCAACCGCTCTAGCTGTAAGGATACATCCTCTCCCCAAGAGAGGATGTATACTTGACCATAAGAAGGTATGGCTTCATTTACACTGCAGTACATATTAAAATGACCATATGATTATGACTTCATGGCATCAAAAACACCGTGCTTCCTCTAGGTTTAACAAATATTATTTATATTATTTTCAGGGGTGTTTAGTCATATTTGTTTTGTTGAAATGATACATGACTACAGCTTCCACGCAGCACTAAGTTGGTAAAATAACGTCTAGGACTGCATAAGTGTTTTCATGGCAATAGGGAGTTATCTGGTAAACCCAGAGCATAATTTTAAGATTGACTATGCCGTCTTTTGTTTGGTTTTTTAATTAATTTGTGTTGTGGTCCAATTTATCATCATTTGATTGTCTTTTTTCATGTGCATGAAAATATGTCAAGTCCTGTTTAAGGTAAGGTTGACAGAATCCCTTATATCAATTAGTTAATCATGACAGCCACAGAGAACAGCCATTAATCCCTCCCAAGAACTCTGTGACACCCTCTCAGAATACTTCCACAACAAGATTGCTACCATCTACAACACCTTCGACCCCCAACTCACCACCCTTACCCTTGACAACCTTAACCTACCAGCGAACATCAGCAGGATGACCACCACCTGGTCTCCGCTCACCTCTCAAACCACCACAACCTTCATGTTGTCCATCCATTCTGGGGTGCCTACTGAACCCTGTTCCCACCACCTCCTCAAACTCGGAACCAACCCTATAAGTACAGAACTCACCGGCATCCTCAACATCTCCACCTCCACAGCAACCTTCCCAGGTAGATGGAAACACGCAGAGGTCAGACCCCTACTAAGGACCCCCCACCAACCCCAGAGATCTAAAAGATTGCCAACCGAACTCCCTGCTCACCTACCCAGTCAAAGTACTGAAGTTAGGTATCAACTAACAGCTCACCATATACCTGGAACAAAACCACCTGCTCGACGCCTCAATCAGGATTCCGTGCCAACCACAGCACTGAGACCACACTGTTTGCTGCCACAGATGACTTTAGAACTCTCCTCCACTACGGAGAAACAGAGGCCCTGATCCTCCGAGACCTCTCAGCTATTTTTGACACCGTCTCCTACCACACCCATATCAGACATACAGCAGACCCCCTCAAGTGGATCGCCTCTTTCCTTACAGGGCTCACAGAGAGCATCCAACTGCCTCCACCTCTGCTCCCAAGGACTTCATATGTGGCGTACCCCAAGGATCATCCCTCAGCCTCACTCTGTTCAAAATCTAAAATGACCCCCCTTGCAAAGGTTATTACATCCCACAGACTCAACATAATCTCCTACACAGACAACACTTAACTAATCCTCTCGCTCACCGATTACCCCTCCAATGACAAAACCAACTTCTGCAATGACATGACCAGCGAAGACACAATTGCATCAAACCCAACTCTGACAAAACAGAAGTACTGATCTTCAGGAAGAACATGGGACCACAGCAGAACTGGGACCAACACCCACTCCAACAGACCATGCACGCAACCTTGGCATCAACCTCGCCAGCCAAATTACCATGAAACAACACACCAACGCAGCCTGCTTCCACACCCTTTGCATGCTTTTCAGAATATTCACATGGATCCAAATCAACACCGGAAAGATCAACTCGCAGGCCTTGCATAATGATTTGCCAACTGTGAGTTTGTACATGGCTCTAATTTTATGACTGCATGTTTCATAGTTTCTGTTAGACCTGGTACCATTGGCGTGAGTCTCCCTTTCATCTTTTACTGATTGCCTCCTCTGTTTTTGATCTGATTGCTGGTTTTAGATGCTTCGGGCACTGTGCCACTGCTATTCAGTGCCACAGTACAAGTGCTCCCTATGTTAAATTGATGTATTGATTAGCGACTCCATGATTGGCTTATTTGATTTACTTGTCAGACCTTAGTATAGTGCACCATGTGTGCCCAGGGCCTGTAAATGAAATGCTGCCGGTGGACTTGCAGCACTGATTGTGCCACCCACGGAAGCAGCCTGTAAAGTGTAACTCAGACCTGGCATTGCAGTGTCTGTGTGCAGTCTGAGACTGCCATGTCGACATGGCAAGTGCACACACTTGCCTGTCCCTAAACCTTCCCTTTTCTACATATCAGACACCCCTAAGGTAGGCCCTAGGGCAGGGTGCATTATATGTGAAAGGTAGGTCATGCCCTGATGTGTGTGGCAGGACCTGAGAGTGAATTACAGCCTTGTTCGTTTTTCACTATTGCAAGGCTACCTGTCCCCATAGGCCAGAGAATGGGCAGTTTGATTATAACACCTTATAATCCTAACTGACCCAGGGAACATGGTAGAAATTTGAGTTTAGTGTGCCTGACCTCAGAATGTTAAAATACATCTTTTAGTGAAGTTGGTTTTAACATTCTGCCTCTGCTAGGTTGTGTATTGCATGTCTGGTTTGTGAATGGCAGGGGCTGAGGAAGCTCCAGGAGACAGGGTGACAGGGTGAGACAGGGTGCGTCAACACAGGGCTGAATATACCTATCTGCATGTAGAGTGGTGGGAGGAGTAGCACCTGGGCATGAATAGGGCTGTGCCTGCCTTCCACAATGCTGGCTCCACCTCCTGTGGTGTGTCTGAGGACCCTGGCTCACACTGACAAAGGAAGAAGGTGCACACTGGCAGAATGCACCCAGAACTGGTTTGAACTAGGTACAGGACCCTCCAACTTCAGTGGACAAAGCATTTACTGGTATAAATATTGGGGCCCAGACACGAGGACTTTAGATCACTTCTGGGAAAACAAGACAAACCTTTGCCAAGGAGAAGAACCAAGGAAGCTGCAGGAGTTTGGACTGCCCCTCTGCCAGTGTGCTATTTTGCTGGGTTGGCCTGCAGTGGTTTCTTTATTGCCAAGGAAAGGAGAATTAACTTTTAAGGAACTTCCATCATCTTGCAGAATATTTCTCTAAGTGCTTGAATTTGAGCTTGCCTCCTGCCTGAAGTCTCAGGGATACAAGACTTCACCCCTTCTGCTTGCTTGCATCTGGAACTTGCTGTTCTAGTTGCTACAGAAGGAAATTGCAACACCGACGCCAGCGAGCGACGCCGTACTCTGCATCGAAGCCGTGAGCGCTGCTCTGACTTACAACGTAGACCCGACACCGGCCGCCGTGCCACATCGAAGCCAGCGAGGGACATCGTAACCTAACATAAGCCGTGAGCGCTGCTCCGACTTGCGACGTAGGCCCGACGCCTGCTGCTGTGGCACATCGACTCCGACATGATCGTGGAGCCGATCCCCCACGTGGGTGGTCAAGAATCCATCGACATTGTGACATCGTACACAACCGTGGTTTCGGCGCCATCGTGATGTCACCTCCTCTCCGGTAAGAAACAGACGCCTCCCCTGCTTTGCGCAAGCATCGAGGACCCCGACGCATCACCTCTCCCGAAGCAAGGAACCGACGCCGCACAGCACCAACGACATCGCATCTCCCCGACGCTGTGAACTGTCTTTGCTTTCACTTTTCCAAGGTACTGTTCTTTGTGGGTCTGTTTTGACTCCGGGCCCGACGCCATGCACCTCGCGGTCAGCGCTGTACTTTGAGATTCCTTTGACCTCAACGTCGTGATAACTCCAGTTGGGGTTATTGTTCAATTTGGGGGTCTCTAGTTGGCATAGGTAGGTACCTGTGACAAATAGGGACCCTTGCGTCAAGTCAGGGTAAGGGGGTACACTCTTAAAATAACCCCTGCTCACCCCCTTGGTAGATTGGCACGAGCAGACAGGCTTATCTCAGAGGCAGTAATCAAGTGACAACACTACAGATGGACACCACACAAGTTGTATTATAAAAATAAGTATCTTTTATATAGACTTATCACAAGACCGCAAACGACACAAATCCACAATACTGTTACTTTAAAATAGTAGAATTTAGCTTCGTTCTGTTAAGATGGTAAATGCGACACTCAGAGTTCAATGTACCTGAAGAAGCGTAACGCAAGACAACAAAAGTGTTGCAAGGACGGTGATGGCTTGAACATCCGGTGCAAAGAAACAAAGAAGGCGCTTCCTTCTTGATGCGACACGCTTCCCGGTGATGCGGCGGCATCTGATGCGACGTCGATCCTCTTCTCCGGCGATGCAAGATGTTTCCTCACGATGCGAGCCGCGACAGGCCCTGCGACAAGCTTCACAGTGATGCGGCGGTTTCTGATGCAACGTCGACCCTCTTCCCTGGCGATGCGAGTTGCTTCCACAACGATGCAAGCTGTGACAGGCCCTGCGACACTCTTCCCGGTGATGTGGTGGCATCTGATGCAACTCGATCCTCTTCTCCGGCGATGCGAGGCGCTTCAGTGGACCTGCGATGCCTCAACGATTCTTCTGCGACGCGCTTCCCGGTGATGCAGCGGCATCTGATGTGACGTCGATCCTGTTCTCCGGCGATGCGAGGCGCTTCGTGTGGTGAAGCGGCAGCAGCAGTTCGGCGACACGTTTCTTGTTCGTGAGTCGTGCTTCCAGCTCCTTGCAACACTCAGTTCCTCAGAAAGCCTCGCAAAACAGCAGGCCCTTCCAAAGAAGTCTTGAGAGCTGGTGGGTAAAGTCTTTTGTCCCTGAGACTTCAGCAGGAGGCCAGCTCTTTTCCGAGCCCTTGGAGATACTTCACAAGTTGAATAAAGTACACAAAGTTCCTTTCTCCTCTCTTTGGCAGTCAGGCAACCACTGCAGGCCAATCCCCCAAGCAGCACTTCAGCTTAGGGATAGTCTCTCCTCAGTTTCTTCTGGTTCCACTCCTCAGCAAAGGTTTCTTCCTGTTTCCCAAAGTGATGTAAAGTTCTTGGGTTTGGGTCCCAATATTTATACCCAGTTTATCTTTGTTCTCTGAAGGTAGAGAGGCCTTTGCCTAGTCCAAACCAGTTCTGGTCAGTCTTGGAGCACTTTGTTGACAAGACTCCTTCTTTCCTTTCAGAGTGCAGGGCAGAGACATCAAACGCACCACATGAGGTGGAGCCAGTATTGTGGAGGGAAGGCACAGACCTATTCAGGTCCCAGGTGCAACTCCTCCCACCCATCTATATGCAGATCTCTCTATTCAGCCCTGTGCTGGCTCACCCTGTCTCCTGGAATCCCCCAGCCCCTGTCACTCAAACTCCAGACAAGGAATACACAGCCTGGCAAAGGCAGGTTTGGATGGTTAGACAAGAAAATACCTACTTCCTAAAAGTGGTATTTTCAAACTCAGAATGTTAAAACGAACTTCACTAAAAGACGTATTTTATCATTCTGAGTTCAGGCATACTAAACTCGAATTTCTACCATGTTCCCTGAGTCAGTTAGGATTATAAGATGTAATAATCAAACTGCCCATTCTGGCCTATACGGAACATGTAGTCTTGCAATTGTAAAAAACGAACATGGCTGTAATTCACTATTAGGACATGCCACACACACCAGGGCATGGCCTACCTTATACTTACAATGCACCCTGCCCTTGGGCCTACCATAGGAGTGTCTGATATGAAGAAAAGGGAAGGTTTAGGTACTGGCAAGTGGCTGCACTTGCCCAGTCAGCATGGCAGTACCAGACTGCACACAGGCTCTGCAATGGCAGGCCTTAGACACACTTTTACAGGCTGCTTCTGTGGGTGGCACAACCAGTGCTGTAAGCCCACCAGCAGCATTTGGATTACCAGCCCTGGGCACTCCTGGTGCACTGTACTAGGGTCTGACAGGTAAACCAAACCAGCCAATCATGGAATACCTAATCCATACATCAATTTACAATAGGGAGCACTTGCACTGCACTGGACAGCAGTGGCACAGTGCCCAAAGCATCTAACACATCTAAAAACACATGAGGCAACAGCAAACAATTGAAGGGAGACCCACGCCAAGGTGCCAGGTCTAACACTTGTCCCCTCCAGCTGAAATGTGGAGAGAACTACCCTACCTCCTGGGAGTTCTCATCACTAAGGCGGAAAAATCTGGACAGACTATCAGTGTTGGTGTGTTCTGTACGAGGGCAAGGTCCAACGTAAAATCCATCCCCTGTAGGGAAGTGGACCACCTCAACAGCTTTGGATTCTCACCCCTCATCTGCAGCAACCATCTGAGGGGCCTGTGGTCTGTCTGAACCCGAAGTGAGTCCCAAACAGGTATGGTCTCAGCTTCTTGAGAGCCCAGACCACAGCAAATGCCTCACACTCAATAGCACTCCACCTCGGTTCCCGTGGAAGTAACCTCCTACTGATGAAAGCCACGGGTTGATCTAGGCCCTCCTTGTTCATCTGTGCCAAAACAGCCCCACAACCATGCTCTGAATCGCCTGTTTGTACTATGAACTCTCTGGAGAAGTTGGGTGCCAGGAGCATGGGCGCCGTGCACATAGCAGTTTTTAGGGCCTCAAAAGCTTTCTGACTGGTGTCAGTCCAAATCACTCTCTTGGGCTGCTTCCTGGAAGTCAGCACGGTCAAGGGTGCAACAATGTTGCCATACCCCTTGACAAACCTCTTGTTGTGACCCGTGAGTTCTAAAAAGGCTCTCACCTTTGTCTGGGAACCAGGTTAACGATAGGGCGCTCTACTGTATATCTGGGTCAAGTGTCAATCTGGTCCGTACATCCAAAATATTAAATGTGATGTATTCATCCAAAATTATAATTATTAGTTTTATTAGTCACAATAGGTACTTAAAGGAATAAAGTCACCTGATATATATGTCCCAAAATAATCAACTCTTCAATTGATCCTTAACGTTCAATAGATACGCATTTCACTACCTGTAAATTCAAATATAGACACAAATATAATCACCCTCCAATTCAAGCTCCAATTAAACACGTGTTGGCTGCTAAGGAATTTGTTTTTGTTGGATGAATACATCACATTTAATATTTTGAATGTACGGACCAGATTGCTGTACCGACTGAAGAGAATTTGATTCATACAGAAGAAAATAAATATATGGACATTGAATTATATTATTGTGATTTTTGTGTTCAGGGAGTGTGTTTTACTTTACTTGCTATCTGCATCAGCAGGTTGAGGTGGGGTTGTGAGGTAACCAACTCTATTTTCCATTAGAGTACCGATTTTGACACTTGACCCAGATATACAGTAGAGCACCCTATCGTTTACCTGGGTACCTGTCAGTTAGTTTGTTCTATTTCAGGAGTTGGGCAGCCACTGGGGTCATTATGAATCGAGATAAGGAAGCAGAGGAACTCTTTAGCAATATGAGCGCAGGTAGTTCTGTTGGTAAACCTGTAGGTAGCTCCAAGAATGTCAAGAAGGAAGGCCTCAGAGCTAAGTTTATTAGACTTGAATATCTTAAAAAGACACTCAATAGAATACCGCGTGGGTTGAGATCACAAATAGTCCCTACGTATGAGGATTTAGAACCAGATCTTTTAAACATGTGGGAAAAGGAATTAACTAATAGTTCTAGGAACTTGACGAATATCCTAATTGAGAACGCTGAGAGAAAGATTGCTAATCTCTTAGTTGAGATACAGAACATTGAGGCTGAGATTAAACAATTGAATTACCAGAAACCACAGTTAAAAATTATACCATTTTGGATGAGGTCTTGAACATTTTACAAGTTGTGGTAAAGAGAGGAAAGCAAGGAAATTAAAGCGTGATGAGAATGATTACAGAACAGGACGGGTATTTACGTTTGCGAAACGTTTTGATTATTTAGTGAATAAAGATCTGGGTACTAAGCGTAGAGGAGATGATGCCTCATCTACTAGTGATATTAATACTTCATTTAGTAATGTCTCTAGCAGTGACATTGAGGAGGCAGGAGATGTGTAGACAAATACAAATAATGAGAATAGTTTTTTACAGGAGATGCGTTGTATGAGGATTGGGAATCGAGATACAGGAATCAGAAATCGGGAAATAAGTTTACAAAGGAGAGGGTCAAGAGGGAAAGGAAGAGCAAAAAACAAGATAGGGAATGAGAACACGATCATGGAAGAACTGAATGTTGAACAATCAATATGTATCAATGAGATTGAAATTATTAATCTGTCCTCGTTTGATCTGTCTCTGGATATGATTTCATTACTTAAGAAAGGATTAGGATTTTGTCCAACTATATCTGCAAATTGGTAGACGACTAAAATAGATGTGTATAAATTTGTTAGATTGTTAAAATTAAAGAAGTTTTTTGCAAATGCTCCAGTGAAATTAAAGCATGATAATTTGAAATCAGATGCCAGTAGTTTAACTATACAAGATGTACACGACACGAGATTACTTTTATCACTAACAGAGAATGAGGAAGACCCAGTAACAGTCTCTAAACTATTGGAAGACCTGGAGGTTAGCCGTTATTTAAGTACACGTAGTGGACTAAAAACAAGATCTAAGTGGACCCCTCAGCTTGCAGCAGGAAATACTATTGACGCATTTTATAAAGCTGTTAACTTTGATTTGGATTTAGTTACAGAGATGGATAGGAAAAAACACTATGGTGGAAAATATGACAATCTTATGAGGAGAGAAAGAATGGCTTTGAAAGAACTGACTAGTAATCAGGAATTGACAATACGTATGGCAGACAAGGGTGGGAACATCATTGTTATGAATACCAAGGACTATAATGATGAAATCCTCACGCAACTCAATAATGATAAATATTATGAGTGTTTGACCTGCATTCTCTTAGTAGAACTTAAAGACATGATTAATAAGAATCTCAAGGAGTGGTATGACCAAACTTTGATTGATTATGACGAATATGTTTATCTATCAGTGGACTGTCCCAGATCACCCTGTATGTATAGCTTACCCAAAATCCACAAGAATAGGGAGAGGCCACCAGGGAGACCTATAATCTCGGGTATAGGGTGACCCACGGAAAGACTTTCATAATTTATAGATACTTTCTTGAGACCTTATGTTCAGAATTTACACTCCTACATTCAGGATACTAAACATGTCTTGAACATTATGAGTGATATATCATGGGAAACAGGAATGATAATGGCGACATTAGATGTAGTATCGCTATATACTAATATTCATCATCATCTAGGATTGCAGGCATTAGAGACTTTTTTGAATAAGCGACTGGCAGAATATTATGACCATACAATGATGCTTTTGCAAATGACTAATATTGTTTGACAAAAAATGTTTTATTATTTGATAACAAATGGTACAGGCAACGCCTTGGTACTGCGATGGGTTCCAGATTGGCTCTGTCCTTTGCCAACCTGTTCATGGGTTGGTTTGAGGCGGAGTGGATCTGGGGCCCCAGGGGCAGCAAATGGATTGACAACATCTACTATTGGGGACGGTTTATTGATGACTGTCTCCTAATCTGGACAGGAACTATCAGTGACTTGGAGGATTTCTTCAGTTATTTGAATGACAATGACTTGAATGTGAGCTTTACTACACATTATGACAGTAATCGTATTGTATTTTTGGATGTTGAGTTATTTGTTGAAGAGGGTAAATTGTGTAGTAAAATGTACCGTAAAGAAACTAGTTGTAATGTATTACTACACGCAGAAAGCTGTCATCCCAGGAGCCAAATTAACACCATACCATACGGCGAAATAGTGAGGGCTAGAAGGAACTGTTCAGTCCAGAAAGATTTTGAGAATAATTTGAGGGATATGACCCAGGGATTTATAGCCAGAGGTTATAAACATACAGTGATTCATGATGCTAAAAAGAGGGCACAAAAACTGAGTCGAGAATGTACACTTAAGACAAATAATAAGGATTTTAAGGACATAGCTACTGACAAGGTAAGATTGATCACGAACTTCAATAGTGACAGTCACAAACTATATGCTATACTGGACAAGTACTGGCATTTGCTCAAAACAGATAAAGATATAATGCCGTTTTTGAGCGATAAACCGAGTTTGACTTTTAGGAAGGGGTTGACATTGGCAAATATAGTTAGCCCTAGTTATCCAAGATGGCGAGACAAAGTGACCTGGCTTGGTAATCAACTAAAAGGCTTTTACAAATGTGGAAGATGTAGCTCTTGTAGGTGGGCTATGAATAAGGTAACATCTTTCAATTACAATGACACGGGGACACACATTATTAATATGTTCATTCATTGTGATACTAATTATGTCATGTATGTGATAGTGTGTACCTGTAAGATGATCTATGTGGGCAACACCATAAGACGTTTATGTGACAGGATGACTGAACACTTTAGGGCATGGAAGAACGGGGATACACATTACCCTATTGCGGCTCATGCAGTACAGAATTATGAAAACACAGAGAAACACAAAATTAGTTTCCATGGTATTGATCATGTGAAACAGGATATAAGAGGTGGTAACAGACAACTTCTATTAAGATGCAGAGAAGTACTTTGGATAATGAAATTGAAAGCAGTAGAAGTGGGTATGAATATTGATAATGAATTTCATTATTTTGGGGGGCAATGAATTTCTTTAGAGTATACAGAATATCCATGTTAATTACAGTATTAGTGTTGAATATGTATGAACTGTGATAATCAAACTATTGCATGGGTTTAACTATAGAGAAGTCGGTATATCATTTATAGATAAGTTAACTATGTAAATCCTACTATTCCTTGAATTTGTATTGATCAATGTAATGTATGTTAATACTGATCAGTAATTTCACTTATTACATGTATTAGATCATAGAATGATTTATAGTGGAAGGAGATAATAATTTTGATTTACTCAATGTGCATCAAATTATAAATGATTTGAGTTAGAGTAACAGCAATGGAGAAAAGATACAACTTTGATTTGTATATGATGTTTTAATTTAGTCTTCTGTTGCACAGATAGATTCTTTATATAGTGGACCCCTGGGAATATAGAGTGTTTGGATACCATTTTCTATTTCCTTTTCATTCTAACTCTCTCTCTTTGACAATTTTTAAGCTTTATTCATCTTAGAAACATGGTGGAGGTTTCCTTGTCTTACAAACATAATACGTAATTTCAACTAGAATTTTATTAAGTATATAATTATATTTTGAGATAGAACGATTGTGACATGTCGGAATTAATGGGAATTAGTGACTTTAAGGAGTACAGACAATTAATAATTGAGAGGGTCTTAAAACTGAAAGAGTAATTCATGGTTGAATGATGGGTAAGTTTATAGATGCTATATACGATCACGATTGAATATAATGTTAACCATATAATATACTCAGTGATGGTATACGATGTTAACTATAAGGCGTACTGGCTCTACAGCAGATATTAAAATACTTTGAATCAGGATTGGATATATATCTTTAATTATTACAAGGGAGTTTCGGTAATATTATACCTAATGGATACAGTGATCGTATATTACAAGATGGCGGCAAATTGCGATCCGCAAGATAGAAGATGTCATCAACCATATGTACGGTGGACTTTTATCAAACAATTAGCTTTTGTTTCTAGGATTAGTATCACAGACGTATTTTGAGACGTCGCGACAAGTAGTAAAACATATATGGGAGTTATAGCACGAATAGGTGAACAATTAAATACATCGTTAAAGGGAGCGTACGCGGGGTACGTATAATAAAATAAAATATAATGAGTGAATAACCACATACTTTGAATGATGATTACATGCATAGTTTACGTTACTTTAAGGGAGTATTGATAACATTTTATTAAATAGATGCAGTTAATGCATATTACAAGATGGCGGAAGAGTGCGATCCGCGAAATAGAAGATGTCAACAATTACATGTACGGTGAATTTTCTTAAATATTCATTTTTTAGATTTAGGATTGTTATTACAGACATATCTTAGACATTGCGATGAGTAGTTAAGTACGTATCAAGTTATAGCTCGATTGAATAGAATACCTAATACATTGTTCTTAGAGGGTGTACGCAGGATTATGTAAAATATAACAAAATGAAATAAAATTAATTATAAGGTGTGGATCAACAATATTACTTTCTATGAGGAGTAGTTACAAACTTGATAAAGATTATTTAACATAACAGTAGAAATAATTAAAGTTTTTATATCGATAATATCTACAGATTATACTTCTAAAATGGCGCTCGTTTACCTTTGAAATAAAAGGCATTGACAACATGGCGCCTGAGCAAGATGCCGGACTTTTCGTATGGATTAAGGTGCATACTAATCGTACTTGGTGAGTTTGAGATTGTCTTTCCTTTTATCTCTTCTGGACTAGTACGTCTTTCAGTTTTGGAGTACAGGAGATATCTGATTCATGTACTATGGTTTTCTCCTACAGATTATTTACTTTTGAGATTGATAAATATCATATAATGATGGAAGATTACTGAGGCTTTGGATACGGAGAAAATAGGGTGAGATTACTTCTTATATATTATTTTTTAAGGAGTTTCAAAATAAGAATACGAAATGGTGAATAGGTTCGATGAATAATTATGTTTACTTAGGACCTCTTTCACATCGTATATTAAACGGTGTGTGTTTTGCCTGTATTGTTTGGAGATATTATAACTTTCGAATACATGACTACACTTATGACTGGATTTTTGTGTACTGATTTTATTGAGGGATTGATTAAATAGGTAGATTTGAATCATATTTGGAGGATTAAAGGATAAATGCCTAGAGGATTTAAATATATGATTTATGAATCAGTGGTTGTGTGGAAAGCGTTTTAGATGTGTATTATACGAGATGTATGTTATGTGTTATCTATAGTTATTGAAACCGCCCACCATACGGAGACCTTCGTGGTTGGGATTACTGCCTAAATTACTTATTGATTGACCATATTGCGAATCGAAGATCGGGATTACCCCAGGAGGATACAAGGGGTAAAAAAAATGTTGATACTACTCTTTTGTTCTGAATGCTACTTTATCACGGTTGTTGAATTTGATGCCCATTACGTATGGGGACTAATGAGTTTAACAGTTGCAACTGAACCTAGTATGTACAAGAGATTTATTAATGAAGATGGTGGTTTTGATGGGGTATTGTTTATTTATTTACTTATGATTGGAGCTTGAATTAGAGGGTGATTATATTTGTGTTTATATTTGAATTTACAGGAAGTGAATTGCGTATCTATTGAACGTTCAGGATCAATTGAAGAGTTGATTATTTTGGGAAATATATATCAGGTGACTTTATTTCCCAATATAATCAACTCTTCAATTGATCCTTAACGTTCAATAGATACCAATTCACTTCCTGTAAATTCAAATATAAACATGAATATAATCACCCTCTAATTCAAGCTCCAATTAAACACGTGTTGGCTGCTAAGGAATTTGTTTTTGTTGGATGAATACATCACATTTAATATTTTGGATGTACGGACCAGATTGCTGTACCGACTGAAGAGAATTTGATTCATACAGAAGAAGAATAAATATATGGACATTGAATTATATTATTGTGATTTTTGTGCTCAGGGAGTGTGTTTTATTTTACCTTTGTCTGGGTTTTAGGGGGCTACCAAGCCAGGATGGTTTCAATCTTGGGCTACAGGGGCGCCACCTGGCCGCTCCCAACCTGGTGCCCCAAGTACACCACGGAACCCTGCCCGATCTGGCACTTACTCTTACACTTACACTTACTGGGGCTGAACACTGCGATGTCATCCAGGTAGGTGGCACTGAACTCGTCCAGTCCAGCCAACACCTGGTTGAAAAACCCCTGAAAGGTGGCAGGGGCATTCTTCATCCCAAAGGGCATCACCCGGAACTGCTAGTGCCCATCTAGTGTGGAGAATGCTGACCTCTCTCTTGCCCCATCAGTCAAGGCGATCTGCCAGTACCCAGACCTTAAGTCAAATGTGCTGAGGTACCGTGCAACCCCCAGCTGATCTATGAGCTCATCAGCTCTGGGGATGGGGTGCGCGTCAGTCCTGGTGACTGAATTGAGCCCTCGGTAGTCCACACAGAACCGGAGTTCTGGCGTGGCACCCGGTGCGGCCGCCTTTGGGACCAAAATCACTGGGCTGGCCCAAGGACTGTTATAGGAGTCAATCACGCCTAACGCAAGCATCTTGGGGACCACCTCCTTGATGCAAGCTCTCACCCTGTCAGTCACCCTGTAGGTTTAGTGCCTCACAGGTGTACCATACCCAGTGTCCACATCATGGATGCACCAATCAGTGACACCGGGAATCAGGGAGAACAGATCGGAAAACTGTCCCAGCAACTGGTGGCAGACATTTTGTTGTTCAGGGGGTCAGGGTGGAAGAGAGGTTGACACCATCCACTGACCCATCTTGCTCTGTCGCCGACAGGAGGTCCGGAAGAGGCTCGGTCTCCTCCTCCATTCCCCCATCTGTTGCTAAGAGCATGCCCACTTGGGACCTCTCCAAGTGGGGCATCAGGCGGTTGACATGCAGGACCCTCAAGGGGTTCCTGGGACCACAAGTCCACCAAGTAGGTACCCGGACTTTTTTTGCTCCACAACCTCAAATGGGCCGGCCCACTTATCCTGGAGCGCGCAGGGCTCCACTGGGGCCATGTCCCACATTTTCTTACCAGGCTGAAGCTCTACCAGAGTGGCATTCTGGTCATACCACCTCTTCATCTCCTCCTGGCTGGATTCCAGAGTCACCTCAGCAAGTTGCCTGACACGCCTAGTTTGGTTCCCAAAGGCCAGCATATAGCTATATACATGCTGGGGAGGTTTCCTGGGAGATTGCTCCCAGCCTTCTTTGACCAAACTTAGAGGTCCTCTCATTGGGTGTCCATAGAGAAGCTCAAAGGGACTGAACCCTAGAGATGTCGGTCGCACCTCACGGTATGCAAAGAGTAGGCATGGTAAGAGGACGTTCCACTTACGCCTCATAGGTACCTCAAGACCCATAATCATGCCTTTCAGGGTTTGGTTGAACCTTTTAACCAACCCATTTCCTTGGGGGTGGTAGGGAGTGGTAAACTTGTAGGTTACCCCACACTCCTGCCACAGGGACTTCATATACTTGGAAATGAAGTTGGTATCTCGGTCAGACACTACCTCGCGAGGGAATCCCACTCTGAAGAAAATTCCCATCAGTGCTCGTCCCACCACAGGGGCTGTCACTGTCCTCAGAGGTATGGCTTCCGGGTACCGGGTGGCATGGTCCACCAAGACCAGGATGAACCTGTTGCCCATGGCTGTCTTGGGGTTCAGTGGCCCCACAATGTCAATACCCACCCGTTCAAAGGGGGTGCTGATCACAGGAAATGGCTGGAGAGGAGCCTTGCGCTTCTTCCCACTCTTTTCACTTGCCTGGCAAGTCTGACATGTCCTGCAGTGAGTGTCTGAACTCCTGCGCATTTGAGGCCAATAAAAGTGGGTGACAAGCCTCTCAAAGGTCTTTTCCTGCCCCAAATGTCCTGCCATTGGCACATCATGAGCCAACCCCAGTAGGAAGGCTCTAAAGCGCTGGGTTGCCACCAGCACACGGGCTGACCCAGGCTCAGCAACCTTAGGCTCAGAATACAGGAGACCATTCTCCCAGTAGACCCAATGTGACCCAGACTTATCACCGGCTGCCTTGTCTGCAGCCTGCTGCCGCAGACCCACGAGAGAAGGGCACTTGTTTTGCTCCTCACAGAACTCCTCCCTGGAGGGTCCTTCCTCTTGCTGCCAATGGGTCAGCTCAGGAAGGTCCCCCCGTTCAGCTACCTGTTCCCCTGTAGGCACCAGGGCATCCCCCTCAGGGTCTTGCTTCCTCCTGGACAGTGGGAACTTCAGGGGATGGTTTCCCGTGCCCCCTGCCTCCTCTCTCTAAGGCAGGTACCTGGGCCCCCCTCTCAGGCTCCAGGTCCTCTTGAGAACCCCTACTGGCTGTCATGGACCGTGTGGTGACACACGCCCAGACAGGCAGACTCAACATTTCCAAATGCGCACTTCGCTCAGCCTTCGCCCAAGGTGAGCTCTCCAGATCGTTCCATAACAAACAGTCAACAGGCATGGCGGGCCTCACAGCTACCTGAAGAGTACCAGAGACCCCTCCCCACTCAAAGGGAACCTGAGCCACCTTGCAGTGGCTCTCTGTGTTGTCAGTGGCAACAACTGGGTAGAATGCATTAGGGACAACCTGCTCTTGAGATACCAGGTGACACTTGACAGCTGTCACACTGGCTCCTGTATCTCTAAGAGCCTCCACTCTATGGCCATTGATGGTCACCCACTGCCTGTATTTCTTAGTATTGTCAAGCAGTTGGGTCCTTGGGACCACCTCACAGTCTCCTAAAGAGACAAGGGACATCTCTGCGGGACCCCACCCACTTGGGCACCCATCTCCTCACCCAGGGCTACACTAGCCATCTGCCGGGGGGCTGCACCAGGGGGTGCTGTCTTTCCAAACTGGTGGTACCTGGGATCATTTGCTTTATGACCCAGGTCCCCACATTTGTAGCATCTCAGGGGTCCCCCTTGAGCACGTGGACCTGTGGGGGCCCCTGATGGTTTCTTGGGGGGAGGCTGGGAACCTTTCCCTTGGTTCCCTTGGGGACTACTTTGGGGCCTTCTTTGGAACTCCCTCTGTTTACCCTTGTCCCCCCAACTCTTCTGCTGGGGACCCTGCCCACTCTTGGCTGAATCTCCCACGTGACCCTTGTGGACCCTGGTACTGACCAAGCGGTCCGCCTCCTCAGCAAGCTTGCTAGGATTAGTCAGCCTACTATCAATCAGGTGCTGGCGCAGCTCTGGAAAACAATTACTTGACAAGTGCTCCCATGCAATCAAATCAAGGAGCCCCTGAAAATCATCAACCTTGCTACCCTTCACCCAACCACCCAATGTTCTGCAGAAAAAAGTGAGATATTCCACCCAGGTACTGCTCTCTATCTTCATGCAACCTCTGAACCTCTGTCTATACAATTCAGGGGTCAAACCATACCTTGACATTAATGCATATTTCATGTGACTATAAGAATTATGGACATCAGAAGGCAAGTCTAACAGTGTATTCATCCCCTCACTAAGGAACCGCCCCCACAACCCCACTCCCCAATCCTTCTCAGGGACCCGGTGGGAAGACATGGCTACCTCATAGGCCTTGAACCACTGCCCAATATCATCATTCTTATAAAACTCTCCAACCACATCTGTAGGAATATACACCCTGGATTCAACAGGCAATGACGGTGTGCTGCCACCAGAGGGAGTAATCTCTAAGCTCTTGGCCTTCAATTCCAACTCCTTCAAAACCTTTTCATGTTCAAACTGCATTTTCTTCTCTTCTAGGGCTAATTCCCTAGTTTGCAATTCAAATTCCAGCTGCCCGTTTAACTTGAGCTTGGTCAGCTCCATTTCATGCATCCTACACTCTTTCCTGTCCTCCAACTCCTCTGGCGACAGGCCTTCGGCAGAAACACTGCTACCTAGTGGGGAAGTTACTCTCCTCCCCCCCTGGACCTACTGGCCCACCCAGCTGCTCCTCTACATTCTCAACCTCTTCCTCATCATCAGAGGTATTTCTAGCTGCGACCCAGGCCCTCAGCGCCTTCTGGTACTCATCCTTCTTGGAGAGACCGGTCATTGCAACTTTGAATTTCCTGCAAAAGTGCTTCAGCTGTTTTACATTGTGGCATTCCAATTTCCCCTCTTCCAAATCAAGATCAACAGATGCTATGAATGCTGCTTTTTCCATGGTGGTTAAACTTGGCAGTTCTTTGCAAAAATAGAAAGTCCCAGAAAAAAGAATCTACCAAAAGTATGTGGTCGCGTTTTGGTCTGCACTCACTAATAGTGTTCACCAATCACTGTACATGAGTCACAAATGCAAGTCCAAATCCTCACCGCTGACCACCAATGTTAGATGTGGGGGTCTCTAGTTGGCATAGGTAGGTACCTGTGACAAATAGGGACCCTTGTGTCTAGTAAGGGTAAGGGGGTACACTCCTAAAATTACCCCTGCTAACCTCCTTGGTAGATTGGCATGAGCAGACAGGCTCATCTCAGAGGCAGTGTGTAAAGCATTTGTGAACACATACAGTAATCAAGTGACAACACTACAGATGGACACCACACAAGTTGTATTATAAAAATAAGTATCTTTTATATAGACTTATCACAAGACCACAAACGACACAAATCCACAATACTGTTACTTTAAAATGGTAGAACTTAGCTTAGTTCTCCTAAGATGGCAAATGCGACACTCAGAGTTCAATGGACCTGAAGATGCGTAACGCAAGACAACTAAAGTGTTGCATGGACAGTGATGCATTGAAGATCCGGTGCAAAGAAACAAAGATAGCGCTTCCTTCTTGATGCAACACGCTTCCCGGTGATGCCACGACATCTGATGCAATGTCGATCCTCTTCTCCGGCGATGCAAGATGTTTCTTCATGATGCAAGCCGCGACTGGCCCTGCGACACTCTTCCCGGTGATGCGGCGGCATCTGATGTGACGTCGATCCTCTTCTCCGGTGATGAGCCGCGACAGGCCCTGTGACAGGCTTCCCGGAGATGCGGCGGCGTCTGATGTGACGTCGATACTCTTCTCCGGCGATGCAAGGCGCTTCGTGTGGTGAAGCGACAGTGGCAGTTCGGCGACACGCTTCTTGTTCGTGAGTCGCGCTTCCAGCTCCTTGCAACACGCAGTTCCTCAGAAAGCCTTGCAAAACAGCAGGCACTTCCAAAGAACTTTGGGTAGCTGGTGGGTGAAGTCTGTTGTCCCTGAGACTTCAGCAGGAGGCAAGCTCTTTTCCAAGCCCTTGGAGATCCTTCACACGTTGAATAAAGTACACAAAGTTCCTTGCTCCTATCTTTGGCAGTCAGGCCACCACTGTAGGCCAATCCCCTAAGCAGCACTTCAGCTTACGGATAGTCTCTCCTCAGTTTCTTCTGGTTCCACTCCTCAGCAAAGGTTTCTTCTTGTTTCCCAAAGTGATCTAAAGTTCTTGGGTTTGGGTCCCAATATTTATACCCAGTTTCTCTTTGTTCTCTGAAGGCAGAGAGGCCTTTGCCTAGCCCAAACTAGTTCTGGTCAGTCCTGGAGCACTTGTTGACAAGACTCCTTCTTTCCTTTCAGAGTGCAGGGCAGAGACATCAGACGCACCACAGGAGGTGGAGCCAGCATTGTGAAGGGAAGGCACAGCCCTTTTCAGGTCCCAGGTGCAACTCCTCTCACCCATCTTGATGCAGATCTCTCTATTCAGCTCTGTGCTGACTCCCCCTGTCTCCTGGAATCCCCCAGCCCTTGTCACTCAAACTCCAGACAAGGAATACATAGCCTAGAAGGCTGGTTGGATGGTTAGACAAGAAAATACCTACTTCCTAAAAGTGGTATTTTCAAACACAGAATGTTAAAACCAACTTCACTAAAAGATATATTTGATCATTCTGAGTTCAGGCATACTAAACTCGAATTTCTGCCATGTTCCCTGAGTCAGTTAGCATTATAAGATGTAATAATCAAACTGCCCATTCTGGCCTATAGGGAACAGGTAGCCTTGCAATAGTGAAAAATGAAAATGGCTGTAATTCACTATTAGGACATGCCACACACACCAGGGCATGTCCTACCTTATACTTACAATGCACCCTAACCTTGGGCCTGCCATAGGGGTGTCTGTTATGAAGAAAAGGGAGGGTTTAGGGACTGGCAAGTGGGTGCACTTGCCCAGTCAGTATGGCAGTACCAGACTGCACCCAGGCTCTGCAATGGCAGGCCTTAGACACACTTTTACAGGCTGCTTCTGTGGGTGGCACAACCAGTGCTGCAAGCCCACCAGCAGCATTTGGATTACTAGCCCTGGGCACTCCTGGTGCACTGTACTAGGGTCTGACAGGTAAACCAGACAATCATGGAATAACTAATCCATACATCAATTTACAATAGGGAGCACTTGCACTGTGGCACTGGACAGCAGTGGCACAGTGCCCAAAGCATCTAACACCAACTAAAACACATGAGGCAACCGCAAAAAATGGAATGGAGACCCACACCAAGGTGCCAGGTCTAACAGTTATCTGTAGCTAAATACTGCTTTTAAGTGAATAACCTATTTTTGAGCTATTTCTACAATCTTAAAGTATTATTGTGGATTACAGTTTTGTGGATTGTTGCCGTTTGGGTCTTGTGTTAAGTCTATATAAAGAATACTTATTTTTATAAAACCTGTGTGGTGTCCATCTGTAGTGTTCTCACTGTATTACTGTATGTATTCACAAATGCTTAACAGACTGCCTCTGAGATAAGCCTGTCTGCTCGTGCCAAGCTACCAATGGGGTGAGCAGGGGTTATCAAGGAGTGTAATCCCCTTTCCCTGACTAGAAGCAAGAGTGCCTATTTGGTCAATGGTACCTACCTCTGCCAACTAGAGACCCCCAGTTCTAACAGTTTCTTTGAGGTAAACTTTATGCACACTGCAGTAGGCCTGATTTGGTTATGATGGCAAGACAATAATGAAGGCAACAGGCCTGATTGGTTTCTTTGGGAAACAATATGTCCGATGCCATTGATCTAATCTCTTTACTGTGAAATATTATGACAAAGGAATTAGTCCTGACCTACTTATTGAGAATAGCATATGTTAAACCCAATACGCACTTAAAGGTGGATTGTTATTACACTGTATTACACCTGTAAACATATATTGTGTTATAGAGTGGCTCACAGAATATCGTAGTTGGCAAGGAGTCTGGTGTTGGTTACCCTCTCTGATAGACCCTGTCTTGAAGATAGGTTTGCATAGTAAGAATGCTTTCTTGGGTCCTCTCATGAGGGGCTTAAAATGTTTTACCGAATGTAATTATATTTATATTTGTAAGTTCATGGCTGCCTATTGGTTGCCTTGTGTAAAGCTTGTGCATTTTGCTTAGTATAGTAGGCCTGAACAGTTTATGGTGACAAGCCAATGATAAAGGATATAGGGCTGATTGTAAATTTGATAAATGTATATCAGTTTCCAGAGGTCCGCTCTGCTTATTATGACACATGCTTTTTGGGAACAGTATTTGCTAACGGCCTTTAAGGGTGGTCTTTTTATTATGCTGTGAATACTCAATGCACAGTACCATTCCAAGATGGCTGCCCATCACACTATTTCATTAAAACAAATATGTTTTTATGGCAAGTGCATGCCCCCGCTATGTTTCGGCAGCATAGTTTCTTGAAAAAAATGTTTTTTTTATGGCAAACACATGCCCCGCTATGTTTAGGCAGCATACTTTCTTATTTTTCCATGTATAGCACATTTGCTTATCCACAATGTGCATTTTATTTTGGATGGGTGTGTTGAAAAGTTTGAGAATAGGTCAGAAGTTGGATAAGTGGAAGCATTGGTGCAGGGATGAGTGACAGAGTGCATGTATGTAGAGTTACTGAGTGTCTAAACTCAAGAGTTACCGAAGAAACATTTTCAGTTATAAGCCAGACCTAGCAGATTTTGCTCTGCTTAAGCAGCTTTGCACCATATTAAGTGTGGAGAATTTAAATAGTGTACCAATGACACTGACATGCAGTTGCTTTTAAATACTGTATTTTGGACAGAAAATGTGATTCATAAATACACATTCTTAAGAATAATATAGCATACTGAGTTTGGATTATTAACTTCGCTTTCCTAATAGGGACCTGAACATAGATTTTGACTTGATACGCATTTGTTTATTTTACATTTTTGAGTGGATTCCATTCTAAATAATTTAAAAACTTCAACAATGGAGCACACTTGCTATGTTACTTTTGTGCACAGGTACAATAGACTTGATAACTTCCACGTAAAAACAGTGATTTACTGGTTCAAGAGTGCAGCTACAGTATCCTTATTATTCGAATACCTAATCCGATTCACCGTTTAATGTGCTTATTTACAAAGTGCTAATTATATTTGTAACTTATTATTTTAATGACAACTTTATTGTCATTATAGTCCTTGTTATCGTGCTAGAAAGTCATCGCGTCGAGCATGTTAATTCTTTAGTCAGGGGCAGAAAAGGACTCCTGGTGTCTACTCAGCCGGAAAGGCCAAAGAGTTGAAGGTGCAAGAATGTACCATAGAATTATCCATCAAACTTCACCAAGATGACAGCAATTATGCACAATAACAAAAGAAACAGTTAAGCTACAAGTTGATTATTATAATGATCCCTGCTCAGTGTGTCAGTCATTTATGCATGAGAAAACCACAATGGCAGACAGTATTGTTACAGTTATGTCTCTATAACGCTGAGATTTTATGAAGCCATAATACAAAAAATGCAGTGTGCTCCTTTGAATGCATGTGTTTTATTTTAGACTCTCCGTGGGTCAAGCCGCCATAGCAACCCCAGTAAGTTAATCATCATGTGGTCTCTGGTGTACATGACAGCTCTATTGTAATTTAAAAGAGGAAACATTCCACTCTTTAAATTTATTGTGCACTTACTATGGCCAAAAATGCAGGGGGACAGCTGGCTACATGAGGAATGCATTGCATGCCCAAGCAAACATTTTTAAAGGAAATATGCGATAACCTCTAATATGCTGTGCATCACGTGGCAGGTTTTACTCGGAACAACTTACTGCATAAATTGTGTTGCGCTGATACAAATATGAGCATTTGCATCAGTTTTAAACATATACAACTGCATTTAGACACCGCACACTTTGTTGACATTAATGAAAAATAAAAATGTAGGTTTAGTGGATCTGATCTATAGACATGATTTTTCCATGGTTTATGCAGAAAGTATACATCCCTAAATATTTTTTGCTTTGGCAATTTATGATCCAGTACTGCTAAATAACCCATATTAGTGTAATTAAATTACCTTTGCAGTGTTTGAACATAACACAAGAATGTTATGAGGGGTTTATGAGTACATGTGAAACAGCATAAGGGTGATGTATGTTCCTCTGAGAGTTTATATCTTCGTAAGCACTTAACTCTGTTCTGTTTCAGTGCATAAGCCTAACAAAGGTACAATACGCAATTAGGACGGAACTTGTTGACCTCGACATAAGCTGTGTTTCTTTATAGCCCTATGTCTATGTCTATTTGGGGATATTTATAGAGTGCACTGCTACTCCAAACAGTGTCCTGGGAAGGGGAAGCAGCGAGGAAGAAAGGTTACGGGCATGAATAGAGCCACGTTTTCAGTTTTTTCCAGGACAGAGGTGTAGATTAATTGTTTTTCAGATGCAGGGGCATTTTGTTCCAGAGGGAAGGTCTGAGGCAGGAGAGAGCCTTACCCCCAGACCTGGACTTTTTAAAACGGGGGATTTTGGCTAACAGCAGGTTGGAGGAACGGAGATTTCTTTGTGGGGCATAGAAAGAGATCCCACGTTTGAGATAGCCTAGTCCTGACCCATATAGGGCTTTCTGGGTAACGAGCAGAGTCTTAAAGATGATTCTTTGCCTTACTGGGAGCCAACGGAGGCTCCTCAGAAGGTGGGACACATACGCATTCTGAGGGAGCTCAAAGATGGTACGGGCTGCTGCATTCTGGACAAGCTGAAGCCTGTCCAGCAAAGAGCCAGGCATGCCTTGATAGAGACTATTCCCGTAACCCAGCCTGCATATGATCAGGGCTTGAATCCCCTGTTATCTGGCAGCTCTTGACAGAAAGAATAGAAACTTCCGCAGACTACGCAACAGAGCAAAACAGGTGCCTACTACTGCATTAACTTGGACACGGTATAACAGCTGTTTAACCAGGTTTTTTACCACCAGGTTGTTCGCCGTGGGGGGCAGGAGCGTCAGTTGGCCAGAAGACCTGCAGCAGAGTCTCAGCACCCTTGCCAAAAAAGAGTAGCTCTTTCTTTCCTGCATTGCATTTCAACTGGTTCCCAGCCAGCCATCCGAAAACAGCTGAGAGGCACAAACTAATTAGTATATCAGGAAGGGCTCGTTTTCCTTCCACGTAAACAACAGCTGCGTGTCATCTGCATAGGACACAAATTTGGCCCCCAATGATTCAACCATCGCGGCCAGAGGTGTGAGGCAGATGTTAAACTGGGTCGGACTAAAGGCCAAACCCTGTGGGACCCCAACCTTCAGTGAGCGAGATGAAGCTGAATAGGGATGACACCAGATCTCATGCCCCCTCCCCTCTAGAAAAGATGCCAGCCATTTCCAGGCCAAACCCCTGATGCCAATCTCGTGGAGTCGAGTCAGGAGCATCTGGTGTGAAACCGTATTGAAAGCGGCCGATAGATCTAGCAGGATCAGCAATGCACTCTCGCCTGCCTCCTGACTCAGCCGGATGGAATCAACCACTTCTAGCTGAGTGGTTTCCATGCTGTGGTTAGGACGAAAGCCTGACTGGCTAGGGTGAAGTAGGCAATTCTTTTCAAGGAAGGATGATAGCTGCTGGTTCACTGGTTTCTCAAGGAGCTTCGAAAAGGCCGGGAGCAGGGAGATAGGCCTGTAGTTGGCAGAGTCAGAGGGATTAGCCTGTGCCTTTTTTAGCAGTGGAATAACCTTAGCCTGTTTCCATTTAATGGGGATGTTGGTAGATGAGAGGGAGGTGTTTAATAGCTGATTCATGGGTGGATTTATTGCCTCCGCTCCTAGTACCAGAATGGAAGCGGGGGCAGGGTCCAATGGAGAGCCAGATTCAAGGCATTTTAGGGCTCTTAAAGAGTCCTCCAGAGGGATGGGGTTGAAAATGTTCAGGGAACTTGCTTCCTTAGTAGAGGGTAGAATGCAGTTTAGTATTTCCTGATAGTTGACCACCTCTAAGGCATGACCTGATGTGTCATAACCCACCTCAAGCGGAGGGAGGCTGGCCTGGATATAATATATGTCTTCCTGGAAGAATGAGGCGAGCATCTCACACCATTCCTCAGAGGGAGGTTTTACGTTAGAACTGGCTTCAGGCACGAAGAAGGACTTTACAAATTTGAAAATTTCTCTAGAGTGATTGCCTGCCTTTAGAATTCTGGCCTCAAAATAGGTATTTTTTGCTATTTTAATTTCTTTATAATACTTCCCTAGCTCTGCTTTATAGTCTGCTTTGGCTTCTGGACAGTAATTTGTCCTCCATACCCTCTCTTTCTGTTTACAGGCTAGTTTAATTTTTTTTAGGAAGGGGTGAACCAATGGCTAGACACATTTGACCGAAGCTGTTTGGTGCCACTTTCTGGAGCCAGAGATTGACAGGCAGACTTAATCCAATGCTCAACTAGGCCTACATAAACGCTGATCATGCCTGTCAGAGAGGGACTTGTGGCTTTAAGCTTGTTACTCAGTAAGTTCGATTTAATTTTGCCTAGGGCCCTAACCGATTGGGGAAAGTTGCGAGGGGATTACTGAGTTTTGGCCATCTGAACCTAATCAAAAATGGTCAGACTAGACCAAAGGAGCGGGAGGGTCAACATCAAGGGGAATTGACGTAAATATTTGGTCTAGCGTATTCCCGGACAAATGAGTCAGGCCCTAGTGGTAGGCATAAGGCCCATGGCCGTGCAGCTCTACATAAGTGTATGGCTTTCCTTTAGCTGAACACAGTCCATGTGTAGATTAAAGTCCCCCAGCAGGACGCAATGTCCGTACCTCAGGGCCAAAGTGGATACCATTTCACAAAGAGCAGATACAAATCCTGCAGACGTGCCCAGGGGTCTGTATATAACGCCCACGGATATTGATTGTTTAGGAGAAAAAGAAAGGGTAAGCCCAAGTATCTCTGCCATCTCCAGGTTCACCTGGGGCAACTGGGTCAGGGTATAGCAGTCTTTAAAAATAATGGCTATCCCACCACCTCTGCCCCCATTTCTATCCTTCTGTACACTTTATGTAACCCTTGGGAACAGCTGTCCAAATGTCAGGACCCAAGGATTCCGTGACCAGGTTTCTGATACAAACAGAGCATCGAAGCCTTCCTCACCAAGGAGGACATATATATCAATAGCATGCTTTGGGAGGGAGCGTGCATTTATTAGTGCCGCCTTGAAAGAAGGGACCTGCTCAGAGTAGTGTCAGGGGCAGATTTATTATCTGTCAAGGTAAAATTACAGGAGGTGCATAGGCTTGCAAAGGGACCTATAGTGTCCGAGTTCAGCGGTGTGCAGCTGGGTGTGATATTGAGGGAATGCAGTTGTGAAGAGTTGTAAGTATGGCGGTGCTTACCAATTGTGCTCATTTGGGCATAATGGCTGGTGCTGGTCGTGTCCGGGATGCTGGTGGGTGCAGACGGGCGTGCCTTTGGGGCTCTTTCGGCACGCCAAAGGCATCTGCGCAGCGGCCCGGTTTAAATATATCAGCCTAGTTGGAAAGCTAGAGAGCGCACTACCAAAGATGGCTGCTCTAGCTGTCCCTGGAGGAAAGATGGTGGTCGCCCTCATAGCACTCGAGACAGTCGGCAAGAGACACTCCACCTGTCTCCCACAACCAGGTCAGTAGAAGCAGACTGCAAGAGTGAGTATTACAACATTGGTCCAACCTAAAATCGTAATTAGTGCAACTTCAAAATTCAAATAAAATTTTAACACATTATTATATGTGGATGTACTCCCTTCCCTATTCTTCTCAACTTAGAGAAGGGGACCGTGACCTTAAGGGTGACAGAGAATGCATAGTGGAAGACATTAACAAAATAGCCTTGCTTAAAATAAGTGAGGAGATAAGGTCCACCCTGGATAAGGGAGGATGTGCAGCTCTGGTCCTACTCAGTCTATCGGCAGACTTTGATATAGTCGATCATATGCTGTTGGTCGACCGTCTTCAGGCTGTCGGGATCAAGGGAACTTCTCTTAAAATCTTTTCTTTCAGAGCGTAAGCAAACAGTGGATCTGGATCACTTTGCGACTGATCCTTTCTCACTATCCTGTGGGGTCTCCAAGGGACCCTCACTTAGTCCAAAGGTAGCATTTTGATTAGATCCTTTGGTTTTCACTAACATCCTATGCAGACGATACATAAACTGTGCAGTGGAGTATCAAAACTTGAGGGGGGGGCCCTGCAAGGTACATGAAGGGGCCCCACTCCGAATGTAATCAGGAGCACTTAGGCCAGAGTTCTGTCCTGGGGAGGCCCCCTGCAGCTCAGGGCCCCTCACATCACGGGGGCTTCGGGGGCCTGTGTTACACCAGTGAAACTGTGGTATTGCTATCTACCCACAACAATAGCACAGGACTGAGATTTCATAATTACATGTTGGTCATCAGGAGTTGGATGAATAGAAATGTCTAAAACTTAATTCTGGGAAGACAAAGTCATTCTATTCAGAAATCATACCTCCCTTTGGTCCTCATCTTGGTGGCCAGAGGAATTAGGAACCCTGCCCACTCTTGTAAACAAGGCTAGGAGCCTAAGAGTTATTATAGATAACAAACCTAGGGGTATATTATCAAGAAACGGTGTAAAAATTATCGCCACTTTAGCGGCAGAAAACTACCGCTTAAGCAGCGATAATGGGCTTGATAATATGCCATAGAGAATTCCAGAGAAACCCATGTTCTGGTGTCAACATGGGCTTCTATTGGAATTCTCATGGGCATATTATCAAGCCCATTATCGCCGCTTTAGCGGCAGTTTTCTGCCGCTAAAGAGGCGATAATTTTAACGCCGTGCTTGATAATATGGCCCTTAGTTTTGGCAAGCAGGTAAACGCAGTTATCTCATCCTTTTCCTGCATCTGGAGGAAGATTAAAAAAAATCTTCCCCTTTATTCCCGTTGATGCACAAAAACATGTGGTAACAGTGCTAGTCCATTCAAAATTAGATTATTGCAATGGCCTGTATCTGAACATGCAACACCAATAGGCGAATAAAATATAAACTCTGCACAATGCAGCCGCCAGATTACTGGCTGGTATCCCCAGATATAAATCTGCTTTGCAAGCCATCTATAACCTGCATTGGCTCCCCATGCGGCAATGAATTAGATTCAAAGCTTTATGTATAACCTACAAAGCCCTTCACGATGTGGGCCCAGAGTACTTGAAACATAGCTTCAAGTGGTATGCATTTCACTGGCGCCAAGAAACTGGCGATCCCCAGGTTTAAAACGACCAGTTCAAGTTGAAGAAGCTTTGTGACAAGCACTGCAAAAGAATGGAAAAAACTTCCTCCACAAATCAGAGCCATGCCCAGTTTGATATCATTTAGTAAGAAATTTAAAACGTGGATTTTTCCTAAGTAATTCAAGCATCTAAGCCCTCTCAACAAAGTAGCGCAAGGACACCTCTGGGTAATTGTGTGCTTTAAGAGTTTCTTTAACATAACATAACATTTGCACTTTTTACGAGGTTAGTTAGTATCTTCTATGGACAGTCAAAGGCGATGTCTTCTGCACACCATTATTGATCTCAAATATGTAGAGAACAATCCTAAGGACGTGCAGGTTCACAATAGAAATTCGGGAGGCTGAGCGATGTTGCCAATGGGCCATAGTTTAAGGCCCAAGCCAACTTACAGCCCACAGAAGTTAAAGCACTGGGCAATACAACCCATTCCTATTTCATTTGGAGATAGATATGAGCATAAGGACCATTATAACACAGCTAAATCTGAACCTGCAGGCGCTGTTGAGGGAAAACAGGAGTTTAATGAAGAGAAAGGGCAGTGGGTCCGGCTCACTCCATCTTTGTTTTAGAGGACAAAAGGGGCTGGGTTTAACACATGGTATGTTGTCAATCGAAAAGACCATAATGACTTTATGACCGCATCTGGCATATCAGCTATGGACCTAAGCTAAGCATTGTAAAGAAAGGGCTGAGTCCATCATGTCAAGCACCTTTGGCAGATGTAGGAAGACAAGAAGTGACAAATCACTTTCATCCACGGCTGCCAATACATTAATAAAAGTGCAACCAACAACATGAAGAAACCAGAGCCCTGGAGGGTAAGTGTGCAAATGTCGATGTATGTATGTATATGGTATTTCTATAGTGAAAACATAGACAAAAGGCAGTGGAGCGATGTACATGATAAAAGGCAAGCTTAAAGTCAAGAGCAGTAGGAGAGGAAGCTGACCCTGTGCCTCATGGGAACAGTCCAGCCCGAACTGCCAAGTAATGTCTTCCCTGGACAGGAAGCAAGCATCCTGGGACTGGTTTTGGGGTAACACCCCTCATCAGCCAGGCTAGCTTGAATCCAGTAGGGTGGCGAAGTGAGCTAAAGAACGATGATGGATTCAACACAGATCTGTGACTGGGGGTGAGTGTCTGAAAAGTTTCAGCACTCAGTCCATCATCTCCTTGTGTTTGCTTTGTATCCTTACTGCCAACATAGATATCAGGGCCTCAGACTATCTTTCTGTATACTAAACTTATTGATAAAAGACATACTAGATGCTACATGAGGGAAATTATTGGTAAACGTGATGTACTCTAATGTGAAATTTGATAAACTAAATATATTTTAATTATTCAAGCATAAATTTTAGTGTACAACAACACAGAACCTTAAATGTAATGCTGACTTTGAAAACTTACTACTCCAATGACTCACATTGTCCTGTAATTACAATTGTTATATTTGCATTAAAGTCTCACAACAAAGGGAATTTTTTTCCAACATTGGCAAACCTTTTTCTCAATCTCTTTTTTTGTCCTTTAGGTGTCAAATAGTATATTAAAATCTACTCTACTTTTCTAAATTGGTTTGGGATTTTTCTTGTGTTGTGTTTTCACTTTATTACTGTTTGTGTGCTGAATCAATACTTTACACATTGCCTCTAGAATTTAAAAAGTGTGTTAAGTACTGAGGGCTATCATGGGCTTCACATCTGGTTCCGTCACAGATTGCAAATAGATATGTTACATATTCACCCCATCCACCCATAGTTATTATACTAGGACTCCCACTGTCCATTCCCACCTTTAGAGAGAACCAATATTTTTTGGGGAAAGGCCCCTGGTCTAAACCTATGGGAATGAGTATTTGTCATGCAAATGACCAAAAGATGTCCAGTTGCAAAAAGTGATCTGACAGTAGGCTCCCTTGGCAGGAGCAGCAGCAGTAATTACCTATGCAGGAAGCAGAACCCCTGCACAACTGAAAGCCCAATAACATCACTCGCCTAGAACATCCAGTGGAGAGAGGCGGCTGGAGAACATTTGGGGAAAGAAAGTCCATAGGTCTTCTGGAAAGGAAGAAGCAGCTGATAGAAGGTAGGGACCCACAAAGGGATGCTCATAAAAAATGGGATGGCCCAAAAGGACTTTGCAACCCTAACAACCAATGAAAATGTGGATTGAGCCAGTGAGAAGTGGTGAGTAAATTCCCTCTAATACATAAACAAGTTCCCTCCTTTTTTCATCACAAAGAGATGTGGGCACTACAGAGGGAGAGCTGACTTCCACGTTTTTCTTTACAGACTCGTGGAGGCATAGGAAAAGGAAAGGCTGGAGAGACCTACCATGAAACTCTAGTCAGAAGATAAAAAAGGGAGAAAAACAAGGAAATTACTTCCTGGACCATGGCATCCTCCTTCCGCAAAACATCCATGCATAGGATTCCAGAAAGAGGTCAAAATATGACTTAGATGATGGCAATTTCACATGCCTGAAAACTATGAACAGTGGAGTAAATGGGCAGAGTAGAACCTGAGGAGAAGGTTATTGAGCCCTCTACTTGAGATTAAAACATGAATGCTACATTTACTTGCACATTAAAAATAGCCTCTTCAAGAAAATACTCTGTGTTATAGCAGGTTGTTAAGGTGTCCATTTTCGACATTCAGACCTCAAAAAAGAAATATTATCTGGAGATTTTTAGGTCAAGAAAAAGCATAGTGAAAAAAGCCATGCTGTTTTGATTTTAAAAGGACAGGGGTTACAAACAATCCTAGTCCGTCCTCTTCCAGTCCTCATCTTCAAGTTCATATCTTCACTTGCATGCTAAGGAACTAGGCTTATCCTACTTCCCTCCCTTCCCTCCCTCCCAACCACATCCCACCTTCCACAGCCATAGAAAATAAATGGGTCAGGTCAGTGAATGTGACTAGAGAGAAGCTTGAGGCAATGTTACCCGTCCTAAGCTCCTCCCATAGCTATGCTTCCTGGCCCGATCCTGGGGAAGAACGTGGGAGGGAGTAGGCAATCAATTCTTGTTCCTTCCATTATTTGTGCCTTGTCACTTGTAACATCACAAGCATATCAAAGAGGGAGCATGGAAGTGAGCACTTAGCCACCTTATTAGACAGTTTGCAGGTGGCAAGAAGTGATCGGGCACCTGTAAATTCACTTTCACCACCCCCTGTAATAGCAGAGTGTCACCTGTTCGAGAATGTGCACCAGAGCAAATATTTACATAAAGTATACATGTTATAAGTGCTTTTTGGAGACACATATTTATCACAAATATATACATCATAGGGGCAGCCAAAGGAATAATGCCTGCTCCCACCCTCCACATCTTTGAGCAGCTCATTACAGCAAACAGACCTTCAAGTTACACAAGGGGAGGAACATGGCTCTAATTAAGAACTTTTGCTACAGTGTTATTGCAAGAATAGTATTAAACCTGGCATCCTGGACTCGGATTCCTATGACTTTTTGCCTTCGGATCACCAGTTTTTTTTACTGTTTTTGCTGGCTTCTGGAATCTATACACTTTACCACTGCTGAAGTACTGGGTATTTTAGACCCAGCGGTGCAGGGGCACACACCCTATGACTTCTGGGTTCACCCTGTTCCAGACCTACAGAAACACAGAGTCTTCTGGGTGAAGTCAAAGATCGTTTATTGGCTGCAGACCAATTACAGGTATCCTAGAAGTACAACAGCGTGTATGTTCTCAGGAGACTGCTGAAAATCATAGAAACGGACTTCATCTTAAATACACTTTTTCCTGCCTCAAGCATACATTCCTAGGTTTTATGATACGGCCATCACAAGTATACATTACAAACGAAAAAGCAGAGTCATGATGACCATCCCACATTCCAGTTCGGCCAGCCCACAATGATTTACACAGTAAGGTTCAGATCCTACATCGGATATCAATAGGCCCCCCAATAAACATGAGCATCTCCTGTTTTGGGAAACAAGTCGTAAAGCAGGAACAGTCAGGTGTGAAAGAGATTAGCCGGGGGCTCGTGTAGCATGAAAGGGTTTTATGACGGGTCAAGCCCTGATACTAATCACAGGTGGCCGGAGGAAGGGGAGCTTGTGAGACCAGTTTGACCCGGGGCAGCAGAGCCAGCTGCCCAGGTCACAGAGAAGTCAAAGGAAAAGCCCATGTATTGTGAGGCCCGTATTTGCTCCATTGTAGCCTATGTGAGGGCAAGGACAAGATGGCCACCGCTTCCAAAATGGAACCCGCGAAGTAACGTAAAACAACGTGTACACAGTGCATTCATAGCTAGAACGATATATAAAGCACTTGTACATACCGCATTAACCATTTGCGGTTCGCTGATACCAGGATAGACAGGGGTGGGACCCTGTCCCCTACGCGGTCACAGAGATTAAAGTACGACAGACCCTCCTTTTGCCCTTACATAGGCAATCACTATACTCATCTTAATCCGAGTCTAGGTCAATGTTCACAAAGTCATGGAGATGTTGCTGTAGCATCATCCTATTACTTAGCTCGTCCCTCGATACAGGTTTCCTTACACATAAGGTAGCACAGAGGCCACATATCGCAGGAGCACACTGTATGCACAGACAGAACAGGAAAAGAATGGCTAAGATCATTCCAATGACCATTAGAACTTTCCAACCCCAGGCAGATATCAGTTCCCAGAACCACCCCACCAGTGACCAGTCTCCCTTATCCACGTGTATGGATTCAGATATTTTGTGGAGTTTGGAGATGGCTTGATAGACTGTTGGAGCGTTGTCTGGTATGAAAATGCAACAACTGGATTGGATAACCTTACATACCCCACCGCGGTCTGCAAGAATAACGTCTAGAACCATGCGGTTCTGCAAAGTCATAAGGCGATCCGCTTGGAGCTCAGCTGTCAAATTACCAAGGGCACCAGCCGTTACATTGACAGTGGATTCAACCACACGAGTCAGTTATCTCAGGTTCCTACTATTTACCATAGGTCCCCAAAACGGCAGGAAACCCAAGAAGAAGTCTCCTGCTTCCTGACCAGCAGTATCCTCCTTACTAATCACACCTCTCACAACTCTGGTCTTGTGATAATCAGAGGCAGCAGTAAATGTTGGCGGTAGCAAGTTCGCAATATAACATGTGCCCGAGAAATCAGGGGGCAACCATGTATATGCTCGGTCATTGCAGATGAAATATGTACCCTTGGCAGCCAAAAACGCAGGGGAAAACTGTGACGGGAAAGTGTACGTTTCAGTACAGTCACTTCTTCCCAGTTGAGATCTAGGATTCTGACCATTACCCTGTAAGCAGAACCGACCCATGTGGGGTACGACCCAGATTGGAGATGAGATTTTTCGCTGTCTTTCACCCAGACTAATACTATACCCCGTCGCGTTCCACCCTACATAAGCTCTCAGCTCTTCTTTGGGAATGGATGAGTATGCATCAATATCCCTACTCATATCGGCAATTCCTCTCACCAAGGCTTTATTATTTGTACTAGGTCTGATGGAACGCGGTTGTCGCGGGGAGTAGGCATCTAGAGCGTAGAGGAACATGGTCTGGAATGCCCATGATGATCCATTGTAACTAAATGGCAGCACCAAATAAGGAATACCCTTGTTAATGGTATGTGGCATTAACCCACACACCCAGCAATTGGTCGTATTCATTACTAGTTGGTGTTGGTGCAAGAGCTGGATAAACGAGTTATTTACAAATTCTGATCGTCTGGTTTGTTCGTGCTCAGGCAGAGGGTGAAAAGAGTGAGAGGAGGCAGTAGAAAGAGGTATAGGCTGTACAGTGGGCGCAATGGTCTTTTGGGAGGAGAAAAACACAAATCCTACGATGAACATTATTATACTACACAGTGTAAATAGGCACACAAATACAAAACATTTACTTTTTACAATTCTACACATCCTTGCTTTAAAGTTCATTTCTTCAACGGGTCTCTCCATCTTAAAAAACTCCATCCTCTAAACGGGCCGCTCGCGGCGGATGAGTTTCTTCTGCTAAGGAGTGCGCCTGTCAGTCCAGGGAAACGCCCTAGACCAACCAGAACCGTTGACCTAACGTCTTCAGCCTGTACCCCAAAGTCTTGGCACCGCGACCCTGCGGCTGAACCCGGATGGTGGTTCGAAAAACAAAAATCAAGAAAGTCCTTCAGATGGGAGAGCCAAAATGGCAAAAAGGAAATGGTAAGGAAATCTTTATTTGTCCATGGGCCTTGGTCTCAAATTATAGCGGAGACGGCCAGGTGCTGTTTGGTCTTGGAACAAAAGTTCAGGCTCTGTGGTGTCCAATCGATTTGATGGTGGCACAGCTTCTTGCAGAATATTGTCACTCTCTTGGTCTGAAACTGTGCCTTTTATGCGTGCATCACTGAATGGTACAAAACGAGGTACAGTGTCTGTCTCAGAGTCGGCGATACCCTCCTGGACCCACTGGTCGTATGGCAGAGGCAAGGGGACTACTTTGCAGTGGGTGCCATGGATCCAGTGTTTCTTCCCCTTTACTCGCACCGCTGATCTTGTTGATAAAAGGACAAGGTGAGGGCCGATCCAGCGAGGCTCGTCTTTGTTCTTGCGCTGGAAGTTTCTAATCAGCACCCATGTGCCAGGGTCGATAGGGTGTCCAGGAGTTTCAGAAGCTTGAGGAAGAGTATCATGTACCTGTTGGTGCAAAACACGCAGTTTAACAGTCAAATCATACAGGTAATCGAGTAGTACTGGATGCTCAATCTCACTAAATTTCACCGGTCTTGGCACGCCCCATACATTAGCCGGGCGGCCAAAGACGACCTCATAGGGACTAAGTCCCACTCGTGAGTGTATGGTCATTCTGGTGGACAGGAGTGCTAAAGGCAGAGCATCAGGCCATTTAAGACCGGTGCTCGCCTGGATTTTGGCCAGCTTAAGTTTTAGAGCACCGTTGTAGCGCTCTACTAATCCAGCTGATTGGGGGTGATTTGCAGCGTGGAACTTTTGCTTTATACCTAGCCCTTCACACACATTCTTCATCACTTTACCCACGAACTCACTCCCATTATCACACCACACCATTCTTGGCATTCCAAACCTGGGAAAAAACTCCTTCACAAGAGCTTTGGCTGTGGACAGGGCAGTGTTATCTTTCAGAGGATAAGCCTCTATCCACTTCGAGAAAGCACAAACAACCACCAGTACATATTTCAGGTTGTTGCACCTTTCCATGTGGATAAAGTCCAACTGCAAAACTTCAAATGGACATGATGGGGGTGCAAAGTGACCAGCTGGAGTTGGGGTTCCCCTACCAGGGTTATACTTCAAGCATACCATACAATTCTTGACCACATTCTCTGCACACTTGGGAATTCCAGCATTCTGCCATACTTGAGCCAACAACTTACAAATTCCTTTCGTACTGATATGTGCCATCCCATGTGCCATTGTAACTACTGGAAGCACATATGCATTGGGCAACAACCATCGCCTATGTTCTGTCAGATCAATCCAACAACCATTCTCATCTAACTTACCCATACTTTCTCTCCACTTGCTTAATTCTTTCTCTGTAGCTTCAGCTTGAAGCGACTTCACACTCTCTATTGTGTTTTCACACATCCCAACATCATCAACCCATCTTGCGGGGCCTGCAATATACATTCTAGTCTTTACATTCTGTGCTGATTCTTTCGCGATCTCATCAGCAAACGCATTCCCACTTCCAACATCATCTGTGATTTTCCTGTGCGCACTGCATTTCATAATCGCAACTTGCAACGGTAGGGTCAGTGATTCAAGGAGATCATTCACTAACTTGCCATTCTGAATTTTAGCTCCATGCGACGTCAGGAACCCACGTTCTTTCCACAGTCGTCCAAAATTGTGAGCCACGCCAAAGGCGTACTGGCTATCTGTGTAGATATTCAGTCTCATTCCTTCAGACAACACGCACGCTCTCGTGAGGGCGATTAATTCTGCTGCTTGGGCCGAATTATGTGGCACTCGTGCAGTTTCCACGACCGTGTGTAACGTCGTGATAGCATATGCAGCAGTCGTATCACCATTAGGGAGCTTGAAACACGAACCATCCACCCATAAAGTACCATCACACTCAGTCAGGGGAGTATCTTTTAGATCTACTCTCCCTTTCGTCTCTTCTTCTGTTCTGAACAGACAGTCATGTTGCTCATTCTCATCTAGGTCTGCTGGATTTGGCAATAACGTAGCTGGATTCAGCGTGTTGCATTTCTTTATGTGTATGTGATTTGCTAACAGTGTGAGCTCATAGCCTGATAATCGCGCACTAGTCAAGTGTTGTGTCTTGGTTCTGTTTAATAATGTGTCTACAGCATGTGGAACCATAACGATCAATGTGTTGTCCATTACCAAACCAGAAGATTGTCGGATAGACATAGCTGCAGCAGCTGTCGCTCTCAGACAGCTTGGCAATGCCCTCGCTACAGGGTCCAAGGTTGATGAAAAATATGCGCACGGGCGCGGTCTGTCGCCAAAAGGCTGTGTTAACACTGACAACGCACATCCATCTTTCTCATGAACATACAATGTAAAAGGCTTACTGTAGTCAGGAGTACCCAACACAGGTGCTGAACACAATGCATTGCGCAATTCCACAACACTTTTCTGGCACTCTTCAGACCATGGGATAGGATTCAGAGTGTCTTTGCATGTTAAGGCTAACAAAGGTTTTGCCAACAAGGAAAAATTTGGGATCCAGTGCCTACAGTATGAGGTAATGCCCAAGAAAGCACGCACTTCTCTCTGTGTTCTTGGCACACTCAACTGCGCAATGGCTTGAATTCTTTCTGGGGTCAGTTTCCTTCCCTCCTTCGATAAGAGATGACCTAAGTAGGTCACTTCTTGTCGACAATATTGCAGCTTAGAGAGAGACACTTTATGATGGGAAGCCCATAAATGGCGCAACAATGACAATGTGGCTTCTTTGCAGATCTTTTCAGTATCCGCGGCGATTAGTAAATCGTCCACGTATTGAATCAGGATAGCGCCACTAGGTAAAACAAGTGCATCAAGCTGCGCTTTCAAAGCTTGACTGTATATGGATGGACTCTCACAGTAGCCCTGGGGAGCGCGTTTGAAGCGGAAGCTTCGGCCTCCCAGACTAAAGCCAAAAATGTCTCTGCTCTCTTCTGCAATTGGGATGCTAAAGAAAGCATTTTTTAAATCGATCACTGAAAACCATGCAGCAGAGGCTGGAATCATCGTTAACAAGGCAGTTATATCAGGGACAACTGGAAACTGTGGCACAACAATCTTATTAACCTCTCTAAGATCAATCACAAATCTGTAAACAGGTGGCTGTGAAGGGTCCGTTCGTTTTAAAACAGGTAAAATCGGGCTGTTGCAAACGTTGCCTCTTGTCTCTTCAATTACACCCTTATTAATCAAATCGCTGACGATGTCTAACAATGCTTTCTGGCCTTCATTAGAGATCTTGTACTGGGGAATACGTGGCAGTCTGACATTAGCCTTTAAAGTTACCACGTATGGCGGTATCTCCAAGAGGCCCACATCATTGGGACCAGTAGCCCAAAGGACATCCGGAAGGGATGACAATTCAGGCGGCATTGTATTTTTAGACAAGTACATCGGGGAAATCACTTTCCTGCCTAATGTAAGTTGTACCCCTGACGGTGAACAATACAGTGTAGCATGTAATCTTTTCAACAAATCTAACCCTAACAAATTCTCACCACAACCTGTTGTCAGAATCAGGGGTGCTTTCAGCTCGCAAGGTCCAATAGAAAGTGACATGGGACTAGAAATCGGGTTCCTAACTGGGGCGCCAGAAAAACCTACTGAAACATTTATATCGTCAGACAAAGGTGCGCCAGGGAGTTTAGAATGCATAATTGAACTCTTTGCAGCACCAGTGTCTAGCAGAAAGGGCTCCGTTACATTTGCTGTAGTCACCTCAACATACGGTCCACTCTTATCCACTGGCACTGAAACAACTCCCTCTCTCTGTCTACGGCTGTCCTAGTAATCATTATTTTCTGCATCGCCGTCCTCTGCATAATAATCATTATTGTAGTACTGAGCTGTATTACTAGTCGCGTTAGCTTGCTGGTCAAAACTATTGATGGTATTTTGAGGTGGCAGAGGACGCGCGTTCTGGAGAGCATTTCCACGCCCTCTGCCTCTAGGAGCTTGCTGACCACCCCTACCTCTTGCGCCATACGCATTACCGTTTCGCTGCATTAATTTAGGGCAACTATATTTAAAATGACCTTCCTCTTTGCAGTATGAACATTGGTTGGGACCTACAGGGACACGTGGTTGATAATACCCATTCATTTGCTGATTGTTCTGAAATTGTTGGGGTTGGTGATAGACACCTTGGGGTTGCCTATAATTATTCTGACCTCCACGTGGCGGATAGGCCTGCTGCAAAAGGACCTTCGTCTTTAGTTCCTTCGTTTTTTTATCTGTTCTAGCTTTTTCATCCTTATCTCTGTTCTCGTAATACTGTGCAGTAGCCAGTATTTGCGCTGAAGAGGAAACAGCCCAAGAACTTTCTGAATCTTTCAACTTTTTACACAGGTCAGGAAGTAAATTCTGCACAAATTTATCCACAAATAACCGTTGGCCACCCTCAGTACTCATATCTTGCCCACTGTGATCAATAAACGTTTCCTCAAACCTGGTAAAGAAGTCTGACACTGTTTCATCTTTCTTCTGCTTGCATGCAGATAGCTTGTCCCAATTTACGCGCATCGCGGGCATTATTGTCTTCATATACATGATGATTCTACCAGGGAGTTCTGCTATTAAAGGCTCAGGTTTCGCGCCACCAGTTTGTCTAGCGTCAGCGGCAATAATGTCTGCCCATGTAGCACCTAATTCTGCATCGTGATCTGCATTACGAATTGACCCCCATAGGGGCTGTGGAACAACATTACCAAACAACATGTCTATGTCGGCCAGATTCATAACGCATGACCCTGCCGTCTCTGACAACTCTTTATAATAACCTGCAGGGTTTTTGCGGGGATCAGGCAATGACTGCTTAAGTGCTAACACCTCAGAACGCTTCCATGGCACATGCACCCAAACACGCTGGAAATGCGCTGGCACAGCAGCGATACCGGCACCGGCATCAGCCGCAACTGCTTCCTTCCATACCGGGGGAACTTCTCTCATGGGGTATTGTCGCGCTTTTACCTTCTTCCCCACAAGGACATCTTGTTCAAATAATGACTGTTGACAATCAGCATTCCTGAAGGATAATACAACCGCAACTGCTTTATCTACCTCGCGATCCACAATTGTACCAGTTCCAAAATCAAACCTCACTCTACACAACTCCTGCGGGCTCGGGTCTTTACCACTATCCTCCAATTCTTCACAGAGAATTTCGCACATTTTCTCAAACACATATCTCTGTTTGGGGCATCCCACTGATGAAAAACGTTGACAACTGATTCCACATCATACAGTGAAGGGAGAACAATCCATCTACGCGCCATGCGATCTATTACCTTTTTCTCATCGGGTTTAGGCAATTGACTGCGCAATTGCTTACGCTGTAAACCAGGAGTCGCACCAGATGACTCAAAGAGAGGAGACATTAATGTAGTAACCACATTAGCTAAGCGCTGTCGCGCTGAAGGAGAAGCTGAGGCGAAAACAGGGGGATAAACAGAGGGGAGAAAAGAGGATGCAGAAACAGGTACTGGAGTGGTGCAAGAAAGAGTGTCAGGGGAGGCAGCTGCTGAATTAGATAAAGTCGCAGGAAGCGCGGGGGCAGTTGGAAACACAACTGGCGACCCTTGAGAAGGCTGCGCTATAGGAATAGGAGCCGGCTGCAAAGCAGCTGGCGGTAGTGGCAAGGCTTGCAGTATATTAACTGGAGGTGGCATATTCACAATCTGGGGAGGCGCCGTGGCATTTTGAGCATACGGGGGTGGCGAACTCAACAAATGCGACATCAGGGGATCTTTCTCCTTTTCTTCTAACTCATTCTGTTTAGAGTGCGGTAAAGCTGGGTAACATTTGTCGATCCCTAACTTACGCTGCCTGTGCAATTGCTCATTCATCTGCTCCTCCTCATTGTCTTTGAATTGTACAGCTGCTTGCATTACTGTCATACCTCTCTCCCTTTTATTCTTTTTCGCTAGCTTAATTTCCTTCTGTTTGGCTTCCTTTCGCCACAAGCGGAAAGAATCAAACATCGCCGGCCGGGCTTTCTTTTTAAACAATTTAATCTCCAAATTATCTAAAATATCGGTATCAAAACTACCATTTTGGGGCCATTTTAAAACACCGTCTTTTCTGGTGTAGTGGATCCACACTTCGTTATATGCAATAGGGCCTACGCCATGTTTTACATAGAGCTCATAAGTTGGAGTTCCAACCGGAGGAACCGGACATGATTCCTCCAGCTGGAAATCTCTTCCACAACCTAAACAAAATATTCTACCAAATATTCTAGAACCAGGCATCTTCGCTCACTAGTCTAGATCTAAACATCAGAGGATTATCGATTACGATAGTCTCGTGAATACACGAGTCCTCTGGCCTTGGCGTTTGCAAACTCCAAATTTCCAAATCAAAACGATCCCGAGGGATACCAAACAAATGGGAGACGCTCCACTTATACTTAACTAAATATTGCTGATCGATGGCGTCACCAGAAGACTCTCTCGATTGTTTCGCTCTCTCAAAACTCGTCAAGGGTCCAAAACAGGTTGATTAATCAGGGCAGCAGTCCTTCGTAGCCGTCGGGACGTGGAGAACCTCGCAGAAAAGACTTTCGGACCACGTCGACATGCAGGGGTCGATGAAGTGGCGGCCTTCCTCCAGAATTTCCACACGAAGCTCCTCACGAACCTCTGGCTTGGACCGGTACCGCTGAAATCGTCCAGAGTTGGGCGCCAAACTGAAGTACTGGGTATTTTAGACCCAGCGGTGCAGGGGCACACACCCTATGACTTCTGGGTTCACCCTGTTCCAGACCTACAGAAACACAGATTCTTCTGGGTGAAGTCAAAGATCGTTTATTGGCTGCAGACCAATTACAGGTATCCTAGAAGTACAACAGCGTGTATGTTCTCAGGAGACTGCTGAAAATCATAGAAACGGACTTCATCTTAAATACACTTTTTCCTGCCTCAAGCATACATTCCTAGGTTTTATGATACGGCCATCACAAGTATACATTACAAACGAAAAAGCAGAGTCATGATGACCATCCCACATTCCAGTTCAGCCAGCCCACAATGATTTACACAGTAAGGTTCAGATCCTACATCGGATATCAATAGGCCCCCCAATAAACATGAGCATCTCCTGTTTTGGGAAACAAGTCGTAAAGCAGGAACAGTCAGGTGTGAAAGAGATTAGCCGGGGGCTCGTGTAGCATGAAAGGGTTTTATGACGGGTCAAGCCCTGATACTAATCACAGGTGGCCGGAGGAAGGGGAGCTTGTGAGACCAGTTTGACCCGGGGCAGCAGAGCCAGCTGCCCAGGTCACAGAGAAGTCAAAGGAAAAGCCCATGTATTGTGAGGCCCGTATTTGCTCCATTGTAGCCTATGTGAGGGCAAGGACAAGATGGCCACCGCTTCCAAAATGGAACCCGCGAAGTAACGTAAAACAACGTGTACACAGTGCATTCATAGCTAGAACGATATATAAAGCACTTGTACATACCGCATTAACCATTTGCGGTTCGCTGATACCAGGATAGACAGGGGTGGGACCCTGTCCCCTACGCGGTCACAGAGATTAAAGTACGACACTGCTAAGCAGTGTTCTTTACTTAAACCATGGTAGTATTGGTTTGTAAGGTGCACTACATGTGCCCAAGGCCTGTAAATCAAATGTTACTAGTGGGCTTACAGCACTGATTGTGCTACCCACTTAAGTAGCCCTTTAAACTTGTCTCAGACTACAAATGCAGAGCCTGTGTTTGCAGTTTTAAACCTGGCAAGTCAACATATGTGCCAGACCAAAACCTTCCTTTTTATTACATATATGTCACCCCAAAGTTAGGCCCTGGAGAGCCTATGGGTATGGTGTAGTGTATTTAAAAAGTAGGACATGTTCTTTTCAGTTTTACAGGTCCTGGTAGTGAAGTATTCTTAAATTCATGTTTCACTACAGCAAGGCCTATCTCTCCCATAGGATAACATTGGGATTGCCTTGTTACATCTTAAAAATTTAAGTTCCGATTGGGAAGACATGGGACTCCCAAATTTGGTGTCTCTGGAATCACAATATCAAAATACAATTTATGGTGAAGTTGGCTTTTAAATTGCAAATCTGAAAATGCCACCTTGAGAAAGTTTTTTTTTTTTAAACAAAAACAAATGCAACCCATATGTCCCTGTGAACTGGGTATAGCTGATCAACCAACATACAATTGTTCACAAGGAACTCATTTGAACAGAAAAAATGACAATTACGCAAGGAGTGTTATTTCCTTGCCTCCAAATTAGAGTTCTAGTTAGAGTGGCGAATTATATCCTTCTAACACTATTGTTTCATAGGTTATGATAATGAATCAATCAAAGATTGAAATTGAAGCCCACAAATAACAGAATTTCAGTTGTGCCCACCTCAGCCGAACATGGGTGCAACTTTTATTGTGCAAAAGACAATCATTGGAGAAAGGAATAAAACATTTACTGTGTATTCCGACTATATACAAGATAAAAAAGTGACTTAAGTGACTGGTGTGCCCCAGTGTAGTGACCATAACCAACAGTGATGTATTATACAGTGAATGGCAAAAAGAAGCAGTTGGTTATTGGAGTAATTAGGGAGGTCCCTTTTGGGATAAGGTTTCAATTGACTTGGTAGAAATTATTTCTAATGTTCTAGAACTCTCCCTTCTTTCGTAGCTGACGATGTTTCGACCCTCTTGTGATACGGGGTCTCTCTAGGACAGGGAGTTCTGGGGACCTAGGCATTCACATATGGCCGAAGGTATGGAATAATTCTTCCGTATTTAGGTAGTCAAAAGATAATGACCTTATTATAATCCTCACAGACTCCTTAAAGGAATAAGTACAATATTGTATTTTGATTAATGGTATCCGAGGTACCAGGAGTCAGAAAAGATGGTCTGGTAGGTAAAGGGCACTGGCCACCCTGTAGATTAATAATAATGCCCTAGCGTTGTAATTAGCAAAGTGGGTAATGGGCACTGGTCACCCGGGAAAACTAAATGAATCCCCTCATGCTGTGCAGGTATTGCAGGTACCAGGAGTCAGGAAAGCTGTTCTGGCACTGGTCACCCTGTAATTTAAAAATAATTTCCTCGCACTGTAATTAGTCAAGTGAGTAATGGGCACTGGTCACCTGGGAAAAGTCAATGAATCCCCTTGTGCTATTCACAGCCTGGACCGGGTCTTGAAGCCTGCAGTATCCTCCGTGTTGTGCGCACTTTCTGTACTTTTGGAACAGTTACCAGCAATTCTCCTGCATATTTTAGATTCCTTGAGGAGACATACGCTTTTACTAGCAACTGAAGGTCTCCCGGCCCTTGGTAGCACAAGCTTGTGACAGTAGCACAACACTTTAAATGTTGGTCTCTGATTAACTAGCAGCCAATATAATATACTGAGTGTGGCCCCAATAGGCACACGTCTTGGTAAATTCAGAAGGTGTGCCGCAGAGTTTTGCACTTTCTGGAGTCTGTTGATCCATCCCTGAGTGACTCCCAGATACAGAACATTGCAATAATATATCCTCAATATAACCAAGGCCTGGATAACTGTTTTTTTTGCCAACTCTGGTAAAAGGCACAATGGGCCCGATTCACAAAAGTAATCTGAGACAAAATCGTAACTTTACGACTTTCGGTATTCAGAAAAGCCATTTAGGAGTAGTAAAATTAGGATTCCTAACTTTGCTACTCCTCAACTGAGACAAAATTGTAGCTTTACGACTTTTGGTATTCACAAAAGGCATTTAGGAGTAGTAAAGTTAGGATTCCTAATTTTACTACTCCTAAACTGCGATAAAAGTCCTAACTTTACGACTTTCGGTATTCACAAAAGGCATTTAGGAGTAGTGAAGTTAGGATTCCTAACTTTACTACTCCTAAACTGAGACAAAATCCAAACTTTACGACTTTTGGTATTCACAAAGGGCATTTAGGAGTAGTAAAGTTAGGAAGACTACGCCTAAATGCCTTTTGTGAATACCAAAAGTCGTAAATTTAGGATTTTGTCTCAGATTAATCTTTTGAATCTGGCCCAATATTATACTCAGCATCTTGATCAGTCTAAAGTATTTTCCTGCCACTGTCGAAGGACATCTTAGGATCAAGCCAAAAGTCAAGGTACTTGACCATAGGTATAAGGACAGGAGCTGAGCCCAACTCCTGAGGTCATCATGCAGTGGACTACAAGTTTGCTTGGTTGTCAGAACCTCGATCTTCTCAGCATTGATCTTGAGACAATTCAGGTCCATCCACCTAGCACCCTCTCCAAGGCATAGGTACAGGGTGGAGGCCAAGTGAGCCGAATTCTGTAAAAGCATGATGATAAGCTGTGTATCATACACATATGAAATTATGGTAAATCCATAGCATTCAATGACATCCACCTGTGGTCGCATGTACACATTAACCAAAGCTCAGAGAAGTGCCACCTTGTTTAACAGGAAACATTCTTGACTGATGGGGTTTTTGTCACACTTGAAAGGTCCGCCCTTGCAGAAATTATGTGATCTGGCTCAATGCTCTATGGCCCACACCACAACTCCAGAGCCTCTCAATCAGGATGCTATGGGACACAGTATCGAACATGGCACTAAGATCCAATAATAGCAGCGCCACAGAAACGCCTGTGTCCAAAAGCTGATGGACAGCCTCTATCACCAATAGCAAGGCTGATTCGAAACTGTGTGAGGGGTGAAAGCCAGATTGAGACCTTAGCAGTAGATTATGGCTCTCTAAAAAATCAAGAGTTGTTTATATTAACAAATATCTCCGTTATCTTGGAGAAGGCTGGTACAAGTGAAACCAGTGGTCTTTTTGTGCTTTGGTAGGGTCCAATAATGGTTTCTTCAACAGTGGAATTACCACTGCATGCTTCAAGTGCCCAGGAACTGGACCTGACAAAAGGGAGCAATTCAACAGCTCACCCAGAACTGGTTTAACCTATTCCCTGCCTCTTTCCACAATGGACAGGGAAGCTGGGTCCAGCGGTGAACCTGACATTACTGAAGAGATTAATTTTGCCTAAAATTAATCAGCCCCTCACTATTCTCTGGATAATCAAACCAGGCCCTCATCATTTCTATTTCTCTGGCTTTTGACAGGAAAGAATCATCACATAGCTTATTCACTTTGTCAAAGGAGAACTGGGCAAAGACATTACATCCCACTTCTGAAGGCGCGATCAAGGTTGAGACTATCACCAAGGACAAGAGTGACTTCACCACCACAAACAGCTCACAACTGGAGTTTTAAGGCACCTGAATTTTATCGGTGTAAAAATCATGCCTAGCATTCTTAATCCTACTATGGTAGATTTTTTGGGCTATCAAGTAGTTTTTTTTTAACAAATGGGATCAAATGTCCTCTGCCACCAGCGCTCAAGGCAGAACCACAGTTTTTTCAACACCAATAGCTCTTCATTAAACCTTTCTGCCAAAGGTTTTTGTTTGCGGTAGGTTTGATCCTCTAATGGGGTTATATGATCTAATGCTCCTACGACCCACTTGTTTACTTGTGCATCTGCCAGCTCAATACAACTATCCAAAATAGGCCAGCTGGTAATCTAAAGCATCACATAATTTAGCTGGTGTAATTTTGTCACATCGCTGTGCTTGCACCATAGCAACACAAAGGATGATGGAGGAATGCTGAACATTGTCAAACATTCACCTTAGTACAGAAATCTGGGTCTAAATCCATAATTTCTGTGCTCACCATGCCGTTCCAGTCTTGACCCTGCTCCTCATGGAAAAAGTCCAGTCCGAACTGCCAGGCCAGGTCCTTCCTAGCCTGGAAACAAGCATCCTGAAACTGGTTTCAGGGTATCAACCATCATTATCCATGCTAGCTTCAATCCAATGGCATAGTGAGCACAGGACGAGATGGTTATTCTAGACATGGAAGCTCATTCTTTGTCAGTGCAGGGATGACTCAATTCTTCCTCCCAGTGGAATCGCAGGTATGTGAGTGGTGATGCTGTGTGGATGCAAATCAATGTGTGAGGTGGTGACCCGTACCCATCACATGAAGATTCTGTAATGTGAGGTGCATCGTGGGTTCTTGGTGTATGTCCGCCCATTGTTCTCCCAGCGCCCCCAGGAGGGAGTTGTAAAGCAAAAACGGACCAGGTGGGAGGCCTGTTCCTCCCATCAGGATTCCAAAGGGAAAGAAATAGCTATTGTAATATAGAGATCCTATTGTGTGGAGGCCTGTTTCATGTCACTGACTGAGCTCAGTAGAGGAAGCGATTTGGTTGCCCTAAGGAGTGCCTAACAACAGCACATCAAGGGTATACAGTGGGATCCTCCTAGTAAGGAAGAGGCTTTCCTTAAAGCAACGATGAGCCACGCACAGTAGAGCGGGACTCAACCGAGGTGCCTTGGAGCAAGGCTGGAAGAGATAAAATATGTTGGTTAAACTACAGGCCGGGGCAGTGGTTGCAGTGTCACTGACTGAAGGTCCATTATCCAGCGGGCTTCCCACTGTAACTGGGAGGCCAGATAATAGTGTTTGAAGTTTGGAACCGTCAGCCGTCCCTCTGCCACTGGCAAGTTTAATTCATGTAGTGGCACACTACAGTGTGTGTTGTGCCATAGGATTTCCCTGATGAGCTTTTTGAGTTTTGGAAAAAGGATTTTGAGACACATGGGGGTAAGTTAGCGAAGTAGTATACCAAGCGGGAAGCATTATCATCTTGATCAATGCTGCAGTCCTGCCACAAAGAGTGGAAGTGTCTTTCAGACCACCATTTTGGCAGGTAGGGAGGATACTGCCCTAGTTAGGTTACCATCAAACAAATCAAGACAGTTTGCAATAAATTCAGATGTCCAGGTAGCAAAACATCTAAGGTTGCCATGGTAATCGGGCACCGTTGAGGTGGTAGGCTAGATCAGGCATTGTGTCACCAAATAAAAACAGACAGGACTTTGGCTAATCAACCCTGAGTCCCGACAGGGATGCAAACATGTCAAACATGTCTTCTACACTAGGTGGGATAGCCCTCATGTCCCTGAGGTACAAGGGCATCTTGTCTGCATTCAGTGAGACTGAATGAAGCCCATTTCCAAATATGATCACCCAGGCCTGCCTGTGAATTCTGAGATTGGCCACTAGTGACTCAGTCAAAAAGGGAGAAAAGTGTACATCCCTGTACGGTAGCTCTATGAATCAGGATTAGTTCCGAAATTAAAGATCCTGTTTTTACTCTGGCTATCGATTGAGTGGAGAGCAACCTAACCAATCAGAGGAACTGGCTACCCAATCGATAACTGGGGAGGATTGTAAAAAGGAAATCCCATTCCACAGAATGAAAGGCCTTCTCCTGGTCCAGCACTAAGCAGACCGCACTAGGCTAACCATGGAGCGCGTGTTCCTGAATCCTGAAAAACCTCCAGAAGTTAAGCCAGGTTTTGCGGGCAGCTACAAATCTGTTCTGGTCTGAGTGAACCAGAGTTGATACCAGAGAGGACAGGCGATCTGTTAGTATCTTTGCCAGGATATTTTGTAATCCATATTAAGAAGTGTTAGTGGGTGGTAGGAGCCCAGAACAATGGGATTGTGATCAGGCTTCTGAAGAGAGACATGTAGGGCTTTGCTAAGGGAGCCAGGCAGACGGGTGAATGTCAAGGCCTCATCAAACATTTTTTGCAAGCGGGGAGCTAGGAGTGAAGCATACGCTTTATAAAATTCTGTCGGGAGACCATCTGATCCTGGAGTTTTTCCATTGGCGAGAGCTCCACTGGCCTCCTGAATCTCAAACTCAGTGATGGCGTCCTCTAGTTTGGTTCTATGCCCAGGGGTTATTAGAGGCAGAGGAGTGGTGGCCAGAAAGGCATCATCATCGATTGTGGAAATGGGAATGGTCAATTGACACATGGACATGTAATGGTGCATCATCTTGGCATGGATGACAATCCATGTGTTGAGATGGGTGCCTTTAGTCGAATGGAGAGCCAGTATAGGCCGTTGTGGGTGTTTCTAGCAAACAAGCCATGCCAGCAACTAACCTGCCCTGTCCATCTCAGCGTGGATTTTAGCCACCTGGGCTGGGTAGTTGAGGCAGTGGAGGCTCTCCAACAGAGTGGTACGTTCCCCCCTGAGTCAGCAGCAGGCACTCTCTAGAGTCGAGGCCAGGAGCGCATGGGACTCAAGTCCCAACATGTCGCATTCTATCTAGGATGTAACCTGGTCAAGCGTATGCCGCATATTTCATGTGTCCCTCAGGCAGTGGCCCCTGGTGGCAACCTTGAAGGCGTCTCACTCCATTAAGCAAAGTGTCCGTCGATGTATGTGCCTAATGCTGTACAAAGATGGGGATCCTCCAGGGCAACAGGTTGTAATCTCCATGTTGGGATCAGGGGAAGTTCATTGTCCCAGTTCAGTCGGAGTAATTGTGGGCTGTGATCTGAGTGGGTGTGTCCCAGGAAATCAATGTGCCTGATGTGTGAGAGAATGCCCGGAGTGCCAACCAGGCAATCTATGCAGGCATTTAGATCATGCGGGTGTGAATAAAGGGAGTATACTCTGGTGGAGGCATAGTGTATGGGCCATATGTACAACAATTGCTGGTGCTTCAGCCAGGCAGACAAGGTCTCTGCATTGGATGTGTTGACCTTACAGGGAAAGTGAGGGAAGGAGCAGTCCAAGTACACACTCACTATTAAAGTCACCGCCAATGAGCCAGGGTATCCCATTCCAGCGTGAAAGTACCCGGGAGGGTCTGGTCAAGAACCCTGTTTGGTCAGAGTTGGGAGCATAGATGAAGCCTATTAGTGTGTGTCTGCCTTCCAGCTCAACCTCTACCAGGACATATCGTCCATCCAGGTCAACCTCTGTTGCATCTACCATGAAGGGTACTCCTACCCGAATCCACACTATGACCCCCCCATGCGTATGTGGAGTATACACTGCCATGCCAGAGCCGTTGAAGCTTGGCGGCCTCGGGTGATATTAAGTGAGACTCCTGTATCAGTGCTGTGTGTGTTGTTTGGTATTGCAGATACGAGTATATTGCATATCTGCATGAGGGAGTGTGAAATCCCCTCACATTCCAGGTGAGCACATTCAAGTTGGTCTTGGCTCTGGGGGATGTGTGTGGTGAAACATGGCATGGTGGGGGAGGCAACAAGCCATCCTCTGAACAGTGTCCTGGGGTTGGGGGCACAGACAAAGTAAGAAAAATCAAACCCTGGTTACATAAACAAGAAAGCAATAGTTGTAGAATGTCGAAAGCGCAGAGGGACAACAGGTATTCACCCAGAATAGATAACCATTGTTGAGAAATTGTCCTGAGGGGTCGTCTGGCATGCATGTGATAGGGTTGCGAGAACCCCTATGTCAAACAACCATGATCTTACCAAGGTGCGCGGAGTCTGACAAAATAACGCACAGGACGAGGTGTGTCAGCAGGTGTGGAGCTCAACGAGCAGAGAGTGCAATGCAATGAGCAGCAATAACACTTGTAAAGAAAGTGATGTGTCATCCAGAGTGCAGTGGGGAGTCAGTCGAGTTCCCCCTCTGCCAGGGGCGGTCACCCTGGTTGGTAGAGTAAAGCCCAGCTTCGAAGGCCAGGTGATCGATGAGCCATTGTCACTGGATACTTGGGCATCTCCTCATCAATCTCAGGGGAGGGATCCAAGCCCCACATCATCGCCACCGACTGTAGCATCTGCCTCCTTTAATGGATTATCTGTCTGGCAGCAATGTTTCTCCCTGTGCCCTGCATTCAGAGTTGCAGCACCTGGATGGGGCAGGGTAGGTGATGTCAGCCCAGCCGTGTCCATCCAGTCCCAGACCTCTTTGAGGTTCGTGATGAAGAGCATTTTGCCATCGCGAGTCACGCACAGGGAAGAGACGAGAGCACCTGACGTCAGATTCACGGAGCCAGTGTTTGACTACAAGAAATGAGTGTCTCTGGCACTGCACTGCCAGGGTATAAATGGGGAATATCATTACACTGGCGTTTCCTACTGCCCAGTCCGGGAACTTGTGCACCACTTGTACGATGAGGCTGTGATCCCAGTATTGTAGCATGCCAATCACCACTGGCCTGGGATTCGATGGGCCCGCTCAATGGAAAAGAATGGAAACAACGTGGCCGGAGGAAGGACACTGCGCAGCCAGCAATCTATGTATGTGAAAGCATCCTGTCCCTCTACATTTTCACACAGGACCACAGCTTGAATGTTGTTTCTTACTGAGAGGTCTTCAGCATCATCAGCCCTCACATCTATAATATGGACCTAATCCTTTAAGACACAAAGCTCTTTCTCTGTCTTGTGAGCTTGCAGCGTAGAGATCACTTGTTCTGCATTGCTAACCTTGTCAGCCAGGTTGTGATGATCAGCTCTCAGCAAGGAGAGATCTGCCGCCACGGTGTCTATTTTACACACTATGGAGGTGTGAGAGATTTTGATGGCTGCTAGTAAGATGTCCAATTTTCCTTCTATGGATTTGAAGTCATTGACAGGCTCCTAGGAGCCAGCTCCCCTTTCCAGCAATTGAGGAGCAGGAGTTGACCGGACAGGGGTGCCCTGTGTACCACTGTGTGCAGTTGGCCACTGGCAGTGACAGCAGGTGAGTGGCATGGCCAGCTACTGTGATACAGCAATAGGGGGGAAGCGTGAAGTGGAGGCCTTCCCCCGGGTCGACACCTGGATCACAGCACCCCTTGACCTACACAAATCCTCCACTGAGGAGTAACTGATCTGGAGGGGGGAGAGGGAGCATGAATGCGGGAAAACTGGAGGGTTCTGTAAAGCCAAGCGCCCAGAGAGCAATCCCATTGATCAGGTGGCGCCGTAGGTAATTTATGAGGTATGGCACAGTTTTACCACATTTGCAGGTGGGCGCACATCGGTGCAGGAGTATAACATCTGGAGGCCTTGCCAGCACTTCCCTTGTGTGTTCAGTTGAATGTCGTAATGGCCATGAGGTGGAAGACTGGCAGCTGGGCACACTGCGAGTGTGGATTCTTTTTTAACAGCTGCCGCAGGGGCCCCTGTGCGGAGACATCAGCACCTCTTGCGCAATGTCACCACATTCCTGGTAGGGGAGGGGAAACATCCATAAAATCCCTAGCACATGCATCGTGCCCCGTGATCTGGTACACAAGTCACTGTGATCACCGGGGGCATGAGTCTTCACCACTGGCGGGGCTGCCCATGACAATTATGAGTTTTGAGTTCACGGCCCACAACACAGCACACACTGGCCTCAAGTCTGCACCAGGCATGCGTGCAGAGACCAGCTCTCACCTTCAGCAGCCACTGATGTCACTCAGCATATGGCATTGACAGTGGCCAGGGTGGGAGGGTCAGCAGGGCACCCTGCAGTGGCATCTCACTTCTCTTCATGCGGGCAGCACCATCACGCTGGTACCTAGGCAGCACTCGTCTGATCCACAGGCATCGCCTCACATCGGCCTTGCAGGCTGCATGGAAGGAATTGCAGACACAGACAATAAAAGGTTCTGGCAGCAGCCCTACACCGAGCCAAAGTCCCTGACTCCTGTAGGGGAGAAGATTGTGCTCTCGACAGAGGATTAAGAGTGGATAATGGGGTTTTTAACACGGAGCTCCGTTAGAAAGCAGCCACCATATTTGCTGCCCAAGCCATGCCCCATGGGCCTGCAGCAATCATTGTGCTACTCAGCACTTTAAAACATGCCTCAGGCCTCTACAGCCTGTAATGTAGTTTTAAACTGCCATTTGGACCTGGAAAAATAAACCTTTAGCTGGGCCTAAACATTCCATTTTATTACTTATACGTCACCCCTAAAGAAGGTCCTAAAAGCTCCTATGGCAGGGTGCCTGGTATTTAAAACATGGTACATGTGCATTTAAATTTACATTTCCTGGAGATAAACTCCTAAAATTGTGTTTCACTGCTGTAAATTCTATCTCTTCCACAGGACAAAACTGGGTTGCCTTATTACATTTAACAGGTGCTAACTTTAGATTGGGAGCAGATAGAGAAATACTTCTTGTTCTCTTTTGAATTGAAATGTGATATTCTCTTCAATGATAAAGTTTGATTTTAAGTTGCAATCATAAAAATATGAATTTCAAAAAGTTGGCATTTGTATGCCCAAACCACTATGCCTTTCCGCAAGTAGCCTTGGTCACATGACTCTGCTATTGTGGGTTGCATATTGCTGCCAGACAGTAACACAAAAAAGCCTAGGTAAGGACAAGATGGTCCATCCTGCCAGGATGGCTGGGGTGGGGCTATATATCCAGCCTTACTTGAACTTAAAAAGGCTTTGCTTCCTGTAGGAAGCTGGCTCTGTATATGCTATACCAAAGTAAGGTATAGTGTGTGTTCCGTTACCACGCTGCCAATATGCCCAGCAATGCAGGAGCGAAGAATGTCCCAATCCTCTACCCTAACCGCAGTCACCCTGCACCCAACATATATATCAGGGTGACAGATAACCCCGGCGCTGGAAGAAGGAGGGAGAAAAACAGGGAAAGATCAAACAGGTACATGCATCAACCATTTTTGCGAGTGCAAATGGTGCGATACGCAAAAATCGGCTGTTTGCGCCCGCAAAAAGAACTTCTGCGATGCATCAACCTGTCAGCCTCTCGCAATTTAAGAAACTGCAAATCATTGAGATTTCTGAAATTGCAATTGCATTTAAAGAATTGCAAATTGCGATTCCTTAAATGCAATGCATGATGGAATCGCGAATTGTGATTTTTCTAATAGGGGACGCAAATTACCATCAGTTTGTACTTGATGGTAGTTTGCAAAAACTTTGAAAAATGCACTAAAGTGCATTTTTCAAAGTTGTTGCGCAACATGTGTGCTCAGATCAATTTCAAAGGTGCAACAGGGTGTCCTTTTGACACCCTTGCACCCTTGAAATTGCATGCGCAATTTGCGAGTACCTATTGGTAATCGCAAATTGCGCATGCAATCTCCCATTCATTCCTATGGGCCTGTAGGCCTATAGGAATGAATGTGAAGGCATCTCTTAATTGCGAACCGCAATTTGCGAGTCGCAATTAAGGAATGTTTGGGGATCGCTAATTTTATAGCAATTCCTACATGCATAAGCTTTTGCAATTCCTTAATTGCGATTCCTTAATAATCGCAATTAAGGAATCGCAAAAGCCTACATTGATGCATGTACCTGAAAACACTGTAGTCAGGCACGACCTCCGTTCTCTTCTTGTCTATCACCCAGACAACCTCAGGAGAACACTACTGGCCCTTATAGGTGAGAAAGAAAAGGAAAATTAATCATGTAAAAGGAGCGAGAACTCGCTTTCCAACAAACACACATATTCAGGTGCAGACAGAAACATACATGGCTAATCTTACCCCTTTAGGCAGGTGGAGTCATCTTAGAGCAGGAGGAACACAACATTGCCTGACTCCAATAGAAGAAGTGGGAATACTTTCTTGCGAAAGAGAAGGTTGTAAGGCCAAAAATATAAATCCCCAAAAATAACACCTTCTTAACTCGAGAGGGGCAAAGGGGGAAAAAAGAAACACGCAGTGAATCCCCAAAAAAACCAACACAAATGTGAGGAAACGGAGAGCATAAAAAACGCCCATCTTGAAGCTACTCCATGAATCTACCCGAATTTCCCATAACGGGGAATATAGGATCCAAAACTACAGGAAGTCCTGATAGGGAAGACGGGAATGCAGCCGCTTTACTCCCCTCGTTCCCTTCTTCGCATTCCTGGTCCCACAGAATCCCGCAATGAGTCTGAGACAGTAGATAATCAAAAGGACAAGTAATCCCAACAGAGATACGACCAAGCACACCCTAAATCTCAGAGGCCACAAACAGTCCGCAAGTCCAAGGTCCAACAGCAAGGCACAGATGGAGACAGGAACTGACGGCAGCAGGAATCCCAGAGGCAAGAACCGGAAACGAAGCCATGCGCCGGTATCCTGAAGGCAGGGACTTAAATACATGCCGCAAGTAAGCAAGCCCGTTCCCACATGTGCACCTAATTATGCATGCAGCTGAGGGAGAGAAAAACAGAAGACAAAGGGGGGAAATGGCACCCGACCCTACATAGCCCTATATCCCAACAGTGTGCAAAAAGTCCAGGGTGTCCCCAGAGGTATAGCAGAGGCTAAATTAGGTAAGTACTAACAGCTCTCTTTGTGGTAGTCTAGCCAAACAGTTAGGCTTATACAGAGGGTGTGTTAAGCAATTATGGTATTCACTCACTCAAGGACTGACTGCACACACTCAGAGACAGAATTCAGACAAATTGGGTAAGTATACAAAAAGTATACTTGTATTTTATTTCTAAAACCAAGCAGGACTTGGTACAGGTACGTGGTACAAAAGGGGGTGGTGATGGACGGAGCATCAAAACCAATCAAACACTCACACCCAGTCAACAGATATGGGTTTTATCTATCACCGTTCTTTAGCCCACTCTGCCACCCCAGTTCAGACATGGCCATATGCAAATCAGTCTGACCCTGTGCCTCATGGGAACAGTCCAGCCCGAACTGCCAAGCCATGCCTTCCCTGGACCAGAAACAAGCTTCCTAGGACCGGTTTCTGGCATTTCAGCCGTCTTCAGACAGGCTTGCTTGAATCCAGTGGCAAAGTGAGCAAGGGACTCAACGTCTGAGCATACCCTGCCAACTTAAGGCGAAAAAAGCGGTACAAAAGGGGGTGGTGATGGACAGAGCATCAGAACCAATGAAACTCTCACACCCAGTCAACGGATCTGTGTTTGATCCATCACCGTTCTTTAGCCCACTCTGCCACCCCAGTTCAGACATGGCCATATGCAAATCAGTCTGACCCTGTGCCTCATGGGAACAGTCCAGCCCGAACTGCCAAGCCATTCCTTCCCTGGACCGGAAACAAGCTTCCTAGGACCGGTTTCTGGCATTTCAGCCGTCTTCAGCCAGGCTTGCTTGAATCCAGTGGCAAAGTGAGCAAAGAACTCAACGTCTGAGCACACCCTGCCAACTGCCAGAAACCGGTCCTAGGAAGCTTGTTTCCGGTCCAGGGAAGGCATGGCTTGGCAGTTCGGGCTGGACTGTTACCATGAGGCACAGGGTCAGACTGATTTGCATATGGCCATGTCTGAACTGGGGTGGCAGAGTGGGCTAAAGAACGGTGATGGATCAAACCCAGATCTGTTGACTGGGTGTGAGTGTTTGATTGGTTCTGATGCTCCGTCTATCACCACCCCCTTTTGTACCGCTTTGTTCGCCATAAGTTGGCAGGGTATGCTCAGACGTTGAGTCCCTTGCTCACTTTGCCACTGGATTCAAGCAAGCCTTGCTGAAGGCGGCTGAAATGCCAGAAACCGGTCCTAGGAAGCTTGTTTCGGGTCCAGGGAAGGCATGGCTTGGCAGTTCGGGCTGGACTGTTACCATGAGGCACAGGGTCAGACTGATTTGCATATGGCCATGTCTGAACTGGGGTGGCAGAGTGGGCTAAAGAACGGTGATGGATCAAACCCAGATCTGTTGACTGGGTGTGAGTGTTTGATTGGTTCTGATGCTCCGTCCATCACCACCCCCTTTTGTACCGCTTTGTTCGCCATAAGTTGGCAGGGTATGCTCAGACGTTGAGTCCCTTGCTCACTTTGCCACTGGATTCAAGCAAGCCTGGCTGAAGACGGCTGAAATGCCAGAAACCGGTCCTAGGAAGCTTGTTTCCGGTCCAGGGAAGGCATGGCTTGGCAGTTCGGGCTGGACTGTTCCCATGAGGCACAGGGTCAGACTGATTTGCATATGCCGCTCGAAGTCAGTCTTTTGTTCGTGGGCTGTGCGAGGAGATTGCTGCTTGGAATAGGTGTGGGAGCGCTGAGGACGGACTAACAGCTTATCCGGGACTGAGAGTACCAGCGGCCCCTCTGATTGCTGGACATTGGCCGCAGCTGGTGACTCTTCCCGGCTCCTCCCCCCCTCACTACATAGCGCCTCGCGGCCCCCGCTTCGCGGGAGCCGCTCGGAGTCAGTCTTTTGTTCGTGGGCTGTGCGAGGTTTCCTTACTCACCGGAGGAGATTGCTGCTTGGAATAGGTGCGGGAGCGCTGAGGACGGACTAACAGCTTATCTGGGACTGCGAGTACCAGCGGCCCCTCTGATTGCTGGACATTGGCCGCAGCTGGTGACTCTTCCCGGCTCCTCCCCCCTTTTCCACTATAACTACTTCCATACCCACGCGTACGCGGGACGCGTCCGGGGCGTGTCCCGGGCGAAGCCCGGGCCAAGGGCGGGCCCGTTGTAGCCCGTTTGAGACCGATAGAGACCGGACCGGGCCCACCCTCCTGAACTTGTGGACCAAACCGTATGTGTACCTTTTACTGTTATCATATTGCTATTGGATATTGTAGGCTGGTAACAGATACACATAGGCTGATTGCAGAAACTATTGGTGTGTAATTATTACGACCGTAGTATATTTGTTATTTAGTTGAATGGCCACCAAAGAGGGCAAGAAACATGTTTCCAATGGCAACCTTACGGGTACCTTAGATCATTTCGTAGTGAGAGCAAATTCCGTGATCGACCAGGGCATCGTCCTCATGGAACGTAGAGTCTCGCAGGACCTTGCCCTCGCCAGGCGATCTTCGTTGGGCCCCTTTGCTACTGCCCGTACCCCCAAAGCCTTAGAGGGTGCCCCTAACTGCACTGGTGCTAAAACAACTGCTTTGCCCCTTACTCAATTCATGGATGACACATCCCACAGCGACCTCCTGAGTTGTGATGATCTGCCAAATACACCGAGAGACTTTTCGCCCCCAGTGACTAGACACGGACCGACTTTGCGACACAAAAAGGGCAAAACACTAGGGACGATTTCAAAAATAAAGTCCAACGACTCCAATGTAACTAGAGCTAAACCTGGGGGAGCTAAATTAGCAAAACGCCGAAATAACTTAGTATTTGAGGCCCCCAATCTGGGCGCTGAAGGCATTGGCAACGGTATCCCGCCCCCAGAGTCTACACACCCAAAGCCCCCCGGGGAACTTTCAGATCAGGTACATGCTTCTCCTACCTAATTGCCACAAGTAGATGGGGTTTCACTAACTCTGCAACTAGACACATTGATGCGCACCCTTCTAGGCCCTCTGGAAAAAAGGTTAGATAGCATAGTGACCCACGTTACAAAGCTTGAACAACAAATCAAGGGCATTTCTGGTAGTGCCATGAATAAAGTACGCCCTCAATGTTTTTGCAACTGTACTCCCAATAGTAGGACGGAGGGGGCAGCAATAGACGCTTTCTCTTAAAGTTTAGACACCCGGCCACCTATCAACCCACACGTTGTATCACAGGTAGTGCCCGTTAATACACCCAATCCCCCTATTTCACAACATGAAGCTAGGCCTACTGATAATCAGCACTCAGTTTACAATACCACAGGAACGGCCTTACCAGCCAAACTTAGTGACAGCGGGAGGACGGAACGAAAGGGAGGTAAGGGTGAGGCACTTAGGCTTATTCTGAGACTCGATCTGCCCCCGGAAGCAAGCCCTTATCTGGTTGTTCTTACGTGGGTACCTGAAATTAGCGACTCAAGCAGCGAGGATTTTATTTCCCTGAAAAACAAGACAATACAATGGCTTAGTTTTAATAGGCCTTTGCCTCCACACGTCAGAAGCGAGATTATTATGGTTAGAAGGGTGGGTTGGGTAGGGCCCACCCCTAAAACTCTAAATGGCGACTGTGTTATAGTCAATTTCAGGGATCCTAGGACAGCAGACTACATCTGTAATTGGGGACTACCCCGCTCAGATACTAAAATGGGAGTACGTCCCCTTATCTTTTTCTACCCTAGCGATTTTTTGAGGCCACAGGAAAATGGCTGGACTTATGTCCCATTTTCACGTTGGGGGGGAGGTGGGAAGTCAAGGCGTGATTTCTACGCCCTGACACGGTCTTATACCCCCTGTTCAAACAGATATAGTCACCTGGATCAGGTTGATTGACTGGCCATGTTTAACCAAGTAACTCAGGAGAAATATGAGAGTGAGACCATGGCTCACGAGCCAAGTGAGGCATTAAGGGAAAGTAACCTGTCCTCTCGTAAACAGGGGACCTCCTCTTACCCTACAGGGACTAGTATCAGTGAGCAGCACCCCTCAGCCGACCCAGATAGTACTAGCGTTGTACTAACGCGGTCTATTGAAATTCATCTGCAGGGCTGTCCATCCCACCCATTAGACCCCCTACCACATACCACGAGTCACCCTGAGCACATGATCATCACATCATGGAATGTGGCGGGTCTGAAAAGTAAGTTAGCCTGCCCAGAATGGGGTAACTTTGTTGACACTTCCGATGTGATTCTATTCCAGGAGACCTGGGCCAGGGAGGATGCTCATAGATTAGGGTTTGTGGCCTTTAATATTATGGCTCGTTGGGGAGGTAAAGGCCGCCCTTCCGGTGGTCTGACAACGTGGGTCGGTATACACCTGGGTTGTAAGGTGGAATTGATCCAGACCAACTCGGACGATATTCTATGCGTCCTTATGACATGGCCCACCTCATATAAACTAGCAGTAGTTAATGTGTATTCTCGACCGACCGCTCTGGCAAAAGAATCCAGTACCATTGGGGAATTATCAGTTTTTCTTGATTCTCTAAACCGTGATACTCAGTTTGTGATTGCAGGCAATTTCAACTGCCATTTTGAGCCCCCGCAAGGGCTGAATGAGGGGGCACTGATGGGAGAGGATGAGTTTTGGGGAATCCCACCTTGCAAGTCCGTTCCTGCAAAGGCATGGTCTCCATTGGCCATGCAGATTATGACTTTAACTCTTCACAATTCGGTCAGGGCGGTTAATGGCAGGAAGCCTTCAGATATTCCCTCCAAGTGTACTTTCAATAAAAAAGATCATGAATCCCACTTAGACTATGTTATGGTCGAGACTAGGATGTGGGCAAAGATAGTGGATCTGGAGGTATTGAATAGAACGGATAGTGATCATAACGCCCTGATGCTGAAGATGGAATTTCCCCCACTTTAAAAAGCCATACTGAATTGACCGATGATCCTGGCCTCGTCATCACCAACAGGAGGCGGGTTAAGTGGGGGAACTTGCGTGAGAGGAGGGACGCACTCTCCAACCTATATACACTGATCCTCCCCCTCCTTACAATGGCAAGTGATATCTGGGCTCAAGGGTCGCACCCCGGTGCATCTGAGAACCTGCTTACTGTTCATCAGGGAAATACAGCCAACAGTTATGTGCTGTAACAGGAAGAGGGGATGTCTCCTAGGATAGGTGAGTATGCAAGGAGGAAGAGAGGTACTCCTTTGTTTGGTACGTGGTGCCCTCACACACCCTTTCGAGTGTATAGCATCATCATCGGGCAAGATTGCTCCTCGTGGGGGTGGCGCTGCAGTCCCTCACGGGCCCCGAGGGGCTCTCTGGCGGAGATCTTTTAGGAGTTGCCACAGTTGTGATTGAGGGTGTGTGGGAAGGAAGTGCTAGTGAGTGTAGATTAAAATGGGTCAGGAGGCCCTGACAACTTTATTAGTAGGACCCCTGATCCAGGTTAAAAATCCACGGGGATGGAGAAGCACAATAGTGCTGTTAGGAGAGGGGAAACAAGACCAAATAGATTCCCACTTCTCTCAACCCGTGTGGTGTGTAATAAAGTGCAGATTTAAAAGGGGGTTGACATGTTTCGCGCTATAATTTGGTCCCTAAAGGATCCCAGAGCGCTTCATCAGGACCAGGTGGAAAATAGAGAACTGGAATCAGGAAAAAACACCCTGTATTCCTTAATATATCCTAATTAGGATTTGTGACAATTATAGTCTAAGGACCAGTTTTTATACTGATGTCCTTAATCCAAGCCTAAAGAGGAGACAAAAAGAGGGGGGGGGGGGAAGAAAAAAGAGAAAACAAAAAGAGCCCAGTGACATATCAGTTATATATGGTACTGTAGAAAAAGCTCAAAATCACATGTGCACAGTCTGTGCCCAAGTGCCAGATGCATGCAACTAGTGACGCGTGGGTGCGTCTTCTGTGCGGCAAGCATCTCTAAAAAAGGTGCTGTGGAGTACATACTACCTAGGTAACAGAGAGCAGCAGTGTACTAACTTAAGTGTTCTACTGTGACGAGGTTTCACAAGGTGAGCTATGCCATATCGGGGTGATAGTGACTGACTGGTTCCGAATGGTGATGGTTGCTAAAAGGGGGTACTGGATATCTACCACCTAGTGCAATATCATGGCAGACGGTATGCAACACTGAACAATGAGGTTACTTAAAGAGAAGAGAGGGAGTAACGCTCATAAATATCCAAACCCCAGCAACAATAGAGCTGGGGACGGCATGCCTGGAGTACGGGAACAAGCGTACGTGCAATAAAAAGTGCTGAGTTGGCGTCATGTTAACGGTATTCTAGTAACCAGTGTGGAATAAAACATTAAATCAGAAGCAGTTGTAATAAACACCCGTAGACAGAAAGCATACCCTCCCTGGATCGGAGAAGGGCTCCGTCGGATGTACCACGGGGTGAGGCTATGAAAAACAAATAAATAAAGAGCCATATTACAGGAAAAGACAGTGTCGTCAGAGAAACAGACAGCATCCAGATCAACCTCTCTGAGAATAGATTGAAAACTGGCATCTCGATCACAGTATTCAAATCGAAACTCTCTGAAATAAATCTGGAAATGAATGAACACAAAGAATATCTCACGAAACAAAAAATCAATCAGTTACAAAAAGATGTCAAGAGGTTCGACAAAGAAAAAATCTATCCATATACCAAAGATGACTATGTGTTTCCAAACATCGACACCTCAACAGAAGACACGAGCAGTAACTATTCTGGAAGCTCTGGCTCTTCGAGCAATGAGTCTAACTATGAGAATAGACACCAAAAACCAAGAGGCGGCTACAGGCATCAACCTCCACCACCACCGCTGTTCCATGGCTTCCCTGCACATCCATTCCCTACACCAATGTATCAAGGACCATGGATGGGTCCTCAACCCATATGGAACGGCCCTATGGGACAAAACCCGATACATAACTACCAGCAATACCAGAATCCTCCCCCCCCCTTTTTTCAACAGAGGGAGGGGCAGAGGCAGAGGCAAAAGAAGAGGAGGAAACAAGACCGTCCACTGGCAGGATCCGGAACCGATGGTCTTACGAAGCAAGACAACAAGACCCTAGTGGTGAACTTATCTTCGAGACCCATCACTGAAGGTGAAAATAGCCTTCTGGAAAAAGGCCTGGGATTTGTACCAACACCTAAGGAAGACGACTTTATCTTACATCAAGAACTCCACCAATTCTTCCGCAAGGTGCGCCTTAAAGCATTTTTTCAAGACAAACCAGAGACTACACCTGTCGGCTCAGGTCTCAAGAATAAATCTAGATTTACTCCCACCTCAGCAATGACCTTGAATGAAGTACTGACTTTTGAACAGGCTGTTCTGAAAGAGGTGGAGAACATAACTACTACCCGCCCCTTCAACAATCTTTCCAAAGAAGAAAGACTTCTTCTAAAAAACCTGACAGAGGACGGAACCATCGTTTTTAAGCCAGCGGACAAAGGTGGTGCCATAGTCATTCAGGATAAGGTTACCTACGATGACGAATGCCTACGACAACTATCCGACACTAGGTATTACGAACCTATTGAAGAAGACCCGACTACACGTCTCACCACCAAGATACAGCACATGACTTTGGAAGCGGAGGCAGAAGGGTGGATAACCAAGGATGAGGCTTCATTCCTTATGAACAAGTACCCCCGCACTCCGTACTTCTACTGTCTACCAAAAATTCACAATTACCCCTCCACCTGGAAGGCCCATTGTATCTGGGATCGATTCACTGTTAGAACCACTTAGCAAATTCTGCGATGTATTCTTACGCCCTTTGGTAATTAAGACCCCTACCTACTTGAGAGATACAACAGAAGTTCTGAACCTCATTGAACAATTTGGAACACCGGAATCGATTACCCTCTTAGTCACCTTAGACGTGGAGGCTTTATATACGAACATTTCACAAGATGCCACACTCACAGTCTTGGACAAGGTTCTCCGTAACGAGAACCCATGGCCATCTGAGACACCTGTCACTTTCATCTGTGACTGCGCTACAATAGCATTGAAAGAGAATTACTTTGCTTTTGAAGAACAACTTTACCATCAGGTCCAGGGCACCAGCATGGGGAGCACCTTCGCGCCGAGTCTGGCCTGTCTGTACATGGCGGACTTCGAAGAAGAACATATCCTGACAGACACCAACCCTTATACCAACAACATTCTATTATGGCGAAGGTACATCGACGACATCATCATCTTCTGGAAAGGAGACGAAGAGAGGTGTCGAGCTTTCTTCACATGGATTAACACCCTTAACCCATCAAATTTTGTAGGCAACCTGTCATCGGAGTCCATTCCTTTCCTAGACCTTCTCATATCTCTGAAAGATGGGTCTCTTATGACCACTAACTACAAGAAACCGACTGACAGGAACAGTCTCCTTCTGTTCAAAAGCCACCACCCGAAGTCTTTAAGAAACAACTTACCGGTGGGCCAGTTTCTTCGATTACGACGCAACTGTAATACTATCACAGAATATGAAAGAGAGGCAGACACTCTAACTGAGAATCTGATCAAAAGAGAGTATCCAAAAAGAATCGTGAAACAAGCCCGCAAACGAGCTAGGAACAATCACAGAGGAGCCCTACTAGAAATAAAAGAAAGACCCACCACAGACATTCTAACGTGTGTCACATCTTATACACCCAATTCGAATACGATTCAGAAAATCATTAAGAAGAATTGGAAGATCCTTGAATCTGGACAGTTCCAACCAGGTCCGAAACCACTCTTTTCTTTCAAAAGAACCCAGAATCTTAGGGACATGCTAGTGCACACACGTCCTAAGAAAACTATCCAGACTCAACCCACACTATGGAACTTACCACCAGTGGTTGGTCATTATCCATGTGGCTCATGTGCAGCATGCCCCCAGACAAGCGCCACCAAGGAACTCGACTTGGGACTTCCCAGGTTCTGGAAACAGACACGGCATACGAACTGCAACACAAAGAACTGCGTGTACTTGATTACCTGTCCCTGTGGCTCTCAGTACATCGGTATGACTACCAGACTGGTGAAGGTCCGAATCGGGGAGCATAAGAGCACTATCCGTCGCAAACGTACAGCTACGAGATTGCAAAGCCACTTTCTGGAAAAGAACCACCCGCCAGAAAGTTTGCATTGGACTATCATCGAATCCAACCCCCAGTGGACAGCCACCACATTATTCAAACAGGAACAACGATGGGTGTTCAAACTTAGGAGCAACAAGTATGGACTGAACGAAGATATACCCTGGGTCGACCTATCACATTAATCCTTGACACTCTGGATTGATATGTTATGATCCTGACAAAGCACACACATCTTATGCATACTTCTCTCGAGACTATGAATCATACTATCAACCACAGCTATTAGCAAAGAATTCCAACTATCTCATATCTCACAAGGAATCATGCACTACATCCCACAATACTTCGAGAGGTCCTGTACAAAAGCACACCCTTTGTGGGATCCCTACCAGATACCAACTTGTGGATGATTACACATTTTTCCACCTTGTTGCCATACCTAGCTAATCTCAGGCGTTGATATTCTATCTTAGGACTTATGGAATATAGTACGTACACTCCGTACTCACATACAGAACATGAACATCCCCCTTGCTTGACCGCCACTTGGTCCCGCCCCCCACGCTATTTTTGACCGATACCTAACAACAGATTAGATACTCACCTGTGTTGGGTATTATGTGAATTGACATAGAATATCATTAATGATACACAGTGTTACTCTAAGGCTTGTATCTTCCTTTACCATTCCATCATGGCCGCCCTTTTTTCTATAAAACTTACTAGCCTCGTTCTCATACACAGAACATGAGCGCCCCCCTTATTTTGGACCGCAATTTGGTCCCGCTTCTGACGCTGTCTTGACCGATCCCCCATAATAGGTTAGAGAGTCACTTTTCGTTTGGGCTTCATGAAACTCATCCCCGGTTGAGTTTTTACTCTATTTTACAGAGTACTACACATAGAAAACACAGAGTGACTCCTACACTTGTAACTTCCGTAGACCATTCCAATATGGCCGCCTCTTTTCTTAACAGACTGATTAGCTCCCCTTACACAGCGTGATGACGTCACCGCCTCAGCCCACAACCGCGCTGAGATCGGTATTTATGGAGACCTGCTTCACGGTTCATTATGCTACCGGCAGTACCGCTGGACGGGTAGGTTTCCGGAGACGTGAGGCGGTATCCTGAGTAAGTAATCCTTCCGTTTTACATAGGATGCTGTCTGTTTCTCTGACGACACCGCCGGTGTCTTTTCCTGTAATATGGCTCTTTATTTATTTGTTTTTCATAGCCTCACCCCGTGGTACATCCGACGGAGCCCTTCTCCGATCCAGGGAGGGTATGCTTTCTGTCTACGGGTGTTTATTACAACTGCTTCTGATTTAATGTTTTATTCCACACTGGTTACTAGAATACCGTTAACATGACGCCAACTCAGCACTTTTTATTGCAGGTACGCTTGTTCCCGTACTCCAGGCATGCCGTCCCCAGCTCTATTGTTGCTGGGGTTTGGATATTTATGAGCGTTACTCCCTCTCTTCTCTTTAAGTAACCTCATTGTTCAGTGTTGCATACCGTCTGCCATGATATTGCACTAGGTGGTAGATATCCAGTACCCCCTTTTAGCAACCATCACCATTCAGAACCAGTCAGTCACTATCACCCCGATATGGCATAGCTCACCTTGTGAAACCTCGTCACAGTAGAACACTTAGTACACTGCTGCTCTCTGTTACCTAGGTAGTATGTACTCCACAGCACCTTTTTTAGAGATGCTTGCCGCACAGAAGACGCACCCACGCGTCACTAGTTGCATGCATCTGGCACTTGGGCACAGACTGTGCACATGTGATTTTGAGCTTTTTCTACAGTACCATATATAACTGATATGTCACTGGGCTCTTTTTGTTTTCTCTTTTTTCTTCCCCCCCCCCCTCTTTTTGTCTCCTCTTTAGGCTTGGATTAAGGACATCAGTATAAAAACTGGTCCTTAGACTATAATTGTCACAAATCCTAATTAGGATATATTAAGGAATACAGGGTGTTTTTTCCTGATTCCAGTTCTCTATTTTCCACCTGGTACTGATGAAGCGCCCTGGGATCCTTTAGGGACCAAATTATAGCGCGAAACATGTCGACCCCCTTTTAAATCTGCACTTTATTACACACCACACGGGTTGAGAGAAGTGGGAATCTATTTGGTCTTGTTTCCCCTCTCCTAACAGCACTATTGTGCTTCTCCATCCCCGTGGATTTTTATCCTGGATCAGGGGTCCTACTAATAAAGTTGTCAGGGCCTCCTGACCCATTTTAATCTACACTCACTAGCACTTCCTTCCCACACACCCTCAATCACAACTGTGGCAACTCCTAAAAGATCTCCGCCAGAGAGCCCCTCGGGGCCCGTGAGGGACTGCAGCGCCACCCCCACGAGGAGCAATCTTGCCCGATGATGATGCTATACACTCGAAAGGGTGTGTGAGGGCACCACGTACCAAACAAAGGAGTACCTCTCTTCCTCCTTGCATACTCACCTATCCTAGGAGACATCCCCTCTTCCTGTTACAGCATATAACTTTTGGCTGTATTTCCCTTTTCTTATAGGAACTGAAACCATCCATTGTGATTTTGTACTGATTTTGGGAGCATTGGTTCAGGACCTCTTTCTAACAAGCTCCTTGTCCCCCCCTCTCCTTTTTGATTAATACTGTTCATCAGGACCTGGTGGACACTTTAGCAGGCATTTTTAACCCAATTGCCAAATCTAACAAGACCAGGGTGCCCCGCTCCTCTTCCTGGTATAATGGAACTTGCAGGATGTTAAAAACCGACCTGATAAATGCCATCAAAGATGGCACTGATAGGTCGACTATCCGCGCTCTTAGGTATTCTTACAAAGAAGTAATGAAACAGGCAAAAATAGATTGGGATTGGGAGAGATGGCAGAACTTAGCCTCCGCGCTTGCCAATAAGGAAGTGCGGAGATTTTGGGCCATTGTGAACTCAGGGTATGCTGAACCCCGCAATGCGATTGAAGTCAATCTAGACGCGGGGGTGTGGGAATCCCATTTTAAACCCTTATATGCAGCAACTTCTGACTTAGATCATTTGCCTCTCCATATACCTATATCTGGGGACGCCGAGGTTCTGGAATTCTCCTTTGAGGATGTTAATATCGCCCTTGGAAAATTGATGAGTGCCAAAGCACCAGGTATTGACAAACTCCCCGGGGATATGTTCAAAGAGCAACCGAAGATATGGGCGCCGTATTTATGTGCTTTATTTAATACTATATTGCGTGGTGCAGAGGTACCGGCCACGTGGTTGGGAGCAGAAATTATTCCAATCTATAAAAAGGGCTCCCCTTTGCTCCCCGTTAATTACAGGCCCATCAGTCTCATTGATGTCCCCTAAAAAATATTTGCACGACTTATTTTAGATCGTCTGCAGGAGTGGATCAATGAGAATGAAATTCTTTCCCCTTATCAGGCGGGTTTCAGGAGCAAAACATCCACCATGGACCAGATCTTCCGTTTAATTATGCTGTATTGGAAGACTGTGCTAGTAGAGGGTGGCAGCCTCTACATGGTGTTTGTAGACCTCCGCTCAGCTTTCGACACTGTGCCCAGGGGGAAACTTTGGGCTGTTCTTCGTAATTTGGGAGTTCCTAATACATTACTGGGGATACTGGTGAGGTTGCACACCCAGAGTTTTGCACAGGTTAGGTGTGCGAGAGGAGGAGTATGGTCTGCTAGGTTTCCGGTGAACAAGGGAGTAAGGCAAGGGTGCGTCCTAGCCCCTACCTTGTTCTGTTTATATGTAAATGGGATGATATCCTACTTGGATGCAGTGCCAAACAATGATGCACCTAGGTTGGCAGGCAAGAAAGTCGCGGCTATAATGTTCGCCGACGACACTCTTTTACTATCCAAGTCACATATGGGGATACAGCGCATATTGAACGGCTTTAACAACTTTTGCCGTGATCATGGCTTACAGATCAACGTAGACAAAACCAAATATATGATATTTAATCCCTCATCTCACACCAGACCATCACCTATTCTGGATTCAGTTTCACTAGAGAGAGTCCAGACATTCCAATATTTAGGTGTTACACTAAGCGAAAACCTATCCTGGGGACCTCACCTTGCCAAATCCCAACTCAAACTGACCCAAATAGTGGGGGGAATATTAAAAATGACCAATGCCTCATCATTTAGGCCCATAAGTCCAGGGCTTGAAATATATAAATCTAGGGCAAGAGCAGCGGCATTGTATGGAGGGGAACTATGGGGGCATGCCGCTAGACCTGAAATCACCAAAGTAGAGAACAGATTTCTGCGGCAGTTGCTGTTGCTTCCCCAAAGTACACCCCTTCTACCGCTAAGGCTCGATTTGGGTTTATTCCCCATCCAGGAGGAATTATCCATTAAACCCCTCAGGTTCTGGAGGAGGTTATGGATAACTCCCGAACTCTTGCAGTACAGAAATGAATTACAAGAAATTCTGAGCTCAAGTAAGGCAGTGCATATTCCCTGGCTCATTTATGTCAAACAAGAACTATTGACAATGGGCCTGGGAGATATGTGGCATAATCCGGCAATCGCCTGCAGCGAGATTTCAGGGAAATCACTCACAGAGTGCTATAGATCACGCTGTTGCAGTGTATGGCTGCACGATTCACAGAATGGCACTATGGTAAAATCTTTCCTAGAGAATAAATCTGTATATTCCTTTGAGAACTATTTAAATGTGATTTACCCTGTATTGGCTAGGAAGCTTTATATTCAATGGAGGTTTGGCTCTCTTCCAATAGCGAGCCTTACAAGTAAATGGTCTATGTCCAGGGCCTCCCAGTGTCCAGGCTGTGGTGCTGACAAAGAGAATGAATGCCACATCTTATTTTTCTGCCCTTTATACAGCAGAGCCCGGAAGCACTGGATTGTACCTATTTGTAGAAACTTGGGCTTCCGGAAATGCTCAGACGCACTAAGAATTTTTAAATCTGACACTGCAGGACATATTGTGTTTGCCCTATCCAATTATCTGCATGCCATCTGGATCAAAAGGAGTTTTTTAATTTCAAATAGTGGATAGTAACACTGTTTTTATTGGTTTCTGCAAATGTAGATACTGTCCCAACGCTGTATCTTTTTAGTGTACTTTGATTTTACCTGCATCTTTTATGGCTGAAATATTGCCGAAATAAAGAATTTTTGTATTGTATTGATTTGCATATGGCCATGTCTGAACTGGGGTGGCAGAGTGGGCTAAAGAACGGTGATTGATCAAACCCAGATCTGTTGACTGGGTGTGAGTGTTTGATTGGTTCTGATGCTCCGTCCATCACCACCCCCTTTTGTACCGCTTTGTTCGCCATAAGTTGGCAGGGTATGCTCAGACGTTGAGTCCCTTGCTCACTTTGCCACTGGATTCAAGCAAGCCTTGCTGAAGGCGGCTGAAATGACAGAAACCGGTCCTAGGAAGCTTGTTTCCGGTCCAGGGAAGGCATGGCTTGGCAGTTCGGGCTGGACTGTTACCATGAGGCACAGGGTCAGACTGATTTGCATATGGCCATGTCTGAACTGGGGTGGCAGAGTGGGCTAAAGAACGGTGATGGATCAAACCAAGAACTGTTGATTGGGTGTGAGTGTTTGATTGGTTCTGATGCTTCGTCCATCACCACCTCCTTTTGTACTGCTTTGTTCGCCATAAGTTGGCAGGGTATGCTCAGACGTTGAGTCCCTTGCTCACTTTGCCACTGGATTCAAGCAAGCCTGGCTGAAGACGGCTGAAATGCCAGAAACCGGTCCTAGGAAGCTTGTTTCTGGTCCAGGGATGGCATGGCTTGGCAGTTCGGGCTGGACTGTTCCCATGAGGCACAGGGTCAGACTGATTTGCATATGGCCATGTCTGAACTGGGGTGGCAGAGTGGGCTAAAGAACGGTGATGGATCAAACCCAGATCTGTTGACTGGGTGTGAGTGTTTGATTGGTTCTGATGCTCCGTCCATCACCACCCCCTTTTGTACCGCTTGGTACAGGTAGGTAAAATATACTTTCAATTGTAAACCTTTACACAGAAATGCCATTGGGAATGGATTTGCAATAGTTACAAGTTGTTATGGTTTCAAAAAGCAGTATAAATTACACTGTAATAGCTTTTAGAATACTTTTTGACTACTTTCAGAATACATCAACTACTTGGAAGGGTATGCCTGGATACCACACAGAGGTATTTCACAATACAAGGTAAGTAAGACTTTTCTTCTTTTAAGTGATAGTTACTTTTTTCTCTATACAAACAGCAGTTCAACACAGAACATTTTATTCCTAAAACCTCATAACATGGGCTCCTATGGGGGAAAAATGGCTATCGGTTTCCCAAGGTCTAGTTAGGCACTCAAGTTGCACCACCAACAGCACTGTGGCAGCTGGGTGCATAGTGCAGGAGCCCAATTTTAGCCAACGGGCTAATTGGGCCTTCAGTTAGTGGCTGCCTACGAGCAGGCCACTTGGGTGTGGGAGCAAAGCTCCTGGAGTTAAGGTCAGCACTGCAGGGGCCAACAATCAGAACTGGAACTGCACCACCAGCAGCACAGGGGCGGCTTGGTACAATGTGCCAAGAAGACATTGGAGATCCTGCAGACTTGAGCAGGAAGACTTCCTGAAGGCATCCACTGGCTGGAGAGGTAAGGTGGGTTCTTGGGGGATCCCTGGACACCAGTCAGTTTGCCAACCCATGGTCGTGGGGCATCGGGTACAGGGCTGTGTTTACGTCCGGTCTTCTTACCAGCTCTGGTTGCGGTCGGGGGACCCTTCAGGTTGAGTCTGCAGCAGTGGCGTAGCTAGACCATGTGGCGCCCGGGGCTATCCCTCAGATTGCCCCCCCCCCGGGGGGTGGGGGGGAGGGCATGCACTTCAAAGAGGTCCGAGAGACACGTAGTATCGCCGCTAATAGTTACCTTGATCATGCAACTTACATGCACATACATGACACGGATGAGGCAGCTTAAAAACAGTCACCACCACAGAGCAATGCCACACAACAAACATGCACAAATATTCTTGCCACACATCGGGCCCGGCTCCAGGAATTTTTGTTTGGGTGGGCCAAGGGTGTATTTGGGTGGGCCACTGCGGGCTCGATTTGTCGCATATATGTCTGGGCAGGCCTGCTTCAGGGCCCTCCTTTATCTCTTCTTAGTCTTATAAGAACCAGTAAAACTCACTCTTTTCCAAATCTCTTTCTAAATATTATCACTTTCCATGTAATGTTCCTTTGATGGGAAGAGGAGGTTTCTGAGGTTGGAGTATCAGGCAAGTAATACTACTCAGGCTCCATCTGTTCGAGCCTTCATGGAGGATCCCTCTTCATTACTACCTCCACCTGACCCCGGACTCTGCAACGCACTCCCTTACAGGCTCCCTCTGTGCGAGCCTTCAGGGAGAATCCCTCTTCATTACTACCTCTACCTGACTCTGGACTCTGCAACGCACTCCCTTACAGGCACCCTCTGTGCGAGCCTTCAGGGAGAATCCCTCTTCATTACTACCTCTACCTGACTCCGGACTCTGCAACGCACTCCCTTACAGGCTCCCTCTGTGCGAGCCTTAAGGGAGAATCCCTCTTCATTACTACCTCCACCTGACCCCGGACTCTGCAACACACCCACTTACAGACTTGATTATCCACTACTCCTCTCTCCAGTGCACCTTATCTCACAGCTGACCTTGGGCCCCAGCCCCATACCAGGCACCATCGGGCTCCACTTTGCTTTTTTCCGGTAAAAACATTAGTAAAATCACCTTCAAACTTAAAACATTGAATATAGCAGTAAATATAATTAGCACGCACTTTAAAGTATGTTCCACAGTAGCCCTTATGACCCGACTGCTAATTAAATAAACAAAAACAGAAAGGCCATGACAGGGCCGGCTTTAGCGCTGATGCAAAAGTCTTTTTTGGCGCCACACCAATAACCTCTTTCTCCGTAAATACCTTTCCTACCACCTTCCAACAGGTCCCCTCATCCCTCCATGCCCCCCCCATTGACCTCCTCCTCAGATTCCCTCACTACCTCACGCCACAAGTGCCCCTCATCTCCCCATAGCCCCTCCCCCTCATGACCTCCTCCTTGGACTCCCTCACTGCCACCATCCACCAGTGCCCCTTATCTCTCTGTAGCCTCTCCCCCTCATTACCTCCTCCTCAGACTCCCTCACTACCACCCTCCACTAGTGCTCCTCATCTCACCCTAGCTCCCCCTCCACACCATGACCTCTTCCTCGGATTCCCTCACTGTCACCCAGGGCACAAGTCCTAAAAAAATGGGGGGACGCTGACGTCACAACAGCAAGTGATGTCACGAAAGGTGGCTTGCACCATCAGACTCATTGCCTCCCCTCGCTCACCCCTTAGATGCCATTGCATCAGAGAAGCCAGCGCGTGAGCAGCGTTCTGAATGAGCTCCGATCTCGCCCCAGAGAGGCCAAAGAGTAAATGTGTGGCTCCATTTGCTCCAGTAATCGAGCTCCCGTTAAAATAAGTGAGGGGACGCCATCCACCCGCCTGGTACCCCGACTCGAGCCCTGCAGTCACCCTCCACCAGTGCACCTCATCGCTCCACAGCCCCTCCAACTACCTCCTCCTCAGATTCCCTCACTGCCACCCTCCACCAGTCCCCCTGATCGCTCCACAGCCCCTCCCACTACCTCCTCCTCAGATTCCCTCACTGCCACCCTCCACCAGTGCCCCTCATCGCTCAGTAGCCCCTCTCTCATATGCATTTGTTGTTTAGTGCTACTCATATCAGTGTAGTGTGTCAGCACTTTACACCACGAACACATTATACAGAGACAATGAATCATACAAGTTTGTAAATCAGTCTACAGGGAATGTCACATAAGCCAATGAGGATTACAAGGTGTATGAATCACATGTCCTCCATACTGGTGGGCAGTATATTTTGAGAGGGTTTGGTCTGGGGAAAAACAACCTTAGGATTTAAAGAGTATTCCATGGGGGTCAGCTTTACTGATAAAAATGTATCTCTGCCCAAACATACTCATTTTAGCAACATTAGAATGATGAAAGACTGAGGAAGGTCTAACTATATCACAAAACAAATCTATTCCATTCATGTTTGTTTGCAGCTCTTTGGTGACAGTTCATTGGTCGCTGTCCTATGTTAGGATTGTAACTTCTGAACTGCAAGTAACACAAGGATCTCTGTGACAAAGGCAGCAACCCACTGAGATTCCACATAAAATACAGTTCATCTGCATTTAAAAACTACTAACAGACAAATGATTGCTCTCCAGCGGATCATTAATCACCAGCGTTATTGGGGCATCTTGTATTGTCTTATTGTTGTCCTGCATCGGCCATGATAATGATAAAAACTGTTTAAATGAAGCGCACACCAAGTATGTGTCCTGCTTTCCCTGTGCAGATTTTTAAAAGAAAAACAAATAGTAACACATTCTCTTTCCTACTACTCCATTAGTCAAACTTTGGGTCACAGCCTGATGTGATAAACTGCTGCAGGGGTCAGGAAAGGTGAATAGGAATAAACAAACTTCTTTTGTCCTGTGCTGCATAGAAAAAGAAATATCCACGCAGCAGAACAGTAGGCAAAGGTTACCGTTGTCAAAGAAAGGTTTTTTTTGTCGCCTTGGTGGGCCTGGCCCACCCACTAGAACCGGGCCTGCACCCTACTCACAAGACACTGAAGTAGTCTTTGTGGCGTGGCCGGTGTAGGAGCAGAGTCAGCGTGTCCGCGCTCAGAGCTGAGCCTTGTGCTCCTCAGTAGACGGAAATCTGGAGTGGGATAATCAATAGACCCGGATGTATCTGTGGCAGCGACTGTCGACTCGTGTGTGCATTTCCATACGTGAATTTGAGAGCACATCTGCATGTGCACACATTCTTATGTAAGCATGTGGAAACGAGCACTTCTGTCACTACCGTGCCTAAAGGACTGTCACGTGCTAGAAGTGTACTTTGGGCAGAGGGTGCGGGCACGGCGTCACCAGGAGGTGTGGGCGCCTGTCGAGGCTGCCTTTCACTTCCAGAGCCTTTGGTGTGAAGGGAGGGGCGGCCCAGCCCTGTGCGTGTCATTTGGGTCACCCCCCACTCTCCCCCCATCAAGCACAGATTACCTGGTGCTGTGCACACGGCACCCGTGCATGTCTGGGAGCCAGAAGATTGCCAGGACAGTAGGCAGCAGAGGGCAGGACAGCAGGCAGCAGAGGGCAGAACGGACAGGCAGCAGAGGGTAGGACAGCAGGCATCAGAGGGCAGGCAGAGCAGCGCCCCCGCATGCAGCGCTGCTCACCAGGTAAGTGTCATGGCTATTGCGTGAAGTGTGTCATTAGACTGCGTGTAAACCCTTTAAACTCCACATGATAAAATGAATGATTTAAATGAAACGCACATGAAGTACGTGTCCTGCTGGGCCTGCGCGCATATTTTTAAAAAGAAAAGAAACACATTCTCTTACCTTCTACTGCACCAAAACGAATTATCCACGGACGCAGCAAAGCAGACTGCCCCAGGCCACAAGGTCCTCACGAGAGTGCGTAGTGGTGAAGCGCATGACGTGTCACCGCTACGTTCTCATCGCGAGGGCCGGGCAAAAATGTAGCCCAGGGCCATCATTGGTAGCGCTGGCGCGCGCTTTCCAAGATTGACGGCCCTGGAGCAGGCAGCAGGCTAGGATGCGACGTCATTGCGACCAGTATACGCGGGCGGCGCCGCGCGGGCAGATTAAGGGTCTAAAACATTATGGTGGCAATTGCAGCAGCAGGCACTGACGCACTGGCGCACTCAGCACTACAACCAAGGTCAGTGCGCGCAGTGCGCAGCACGCTGTTTGCTGCACTCAAACTGGGCTGCCGGGCCGCGGCGGACTTTATAATTTATTTAGTGACACTGTGTCCCTAAATAAATTATAAAGGCCGCCGCCCTAAATATAGTGCCGCCTGGGGCGGTCCGCCCCCACCGCCCCCCCCTAGCTACACGCCTGGTCTGCAGGCATCGTCTTGAAGCTTGAGGGAGGTCAGGGATCACCAGATCGCAGTTCAGGATCACTGGGGAGTCCTCCTTGTGGGGTTGGGCTACTTGAAATAGGACCGTGGGTGTCGGGTGCAGGATGGTGCAGAACCGCAGAGCTACCTGGGCTCGGGTTCTGGTCTTGGAGTCTTGGTTGAGCAAATACGGTGCTCACGGGAGACAGAGTCTATATATGGTGAGTGCAGGGCAGGTCCTCCAGGCTCTGGGGGCTGCTGGACATGCCGATTTATTCACTGAAGGCATATCGGAGTCGGGACAGGCCGGTAGGGATGTGGCCAAAGCAGTAGGCCTCCTCTTCTTCCTGGGGCAGCACGGCTCTTCGGTCCTTCTTCTTCGTTCCTCAAATCTGAGGAGGTAAGGTTCAGGGTCACCCTAAATACTAATTTTAGTTGTGTAAAAAGGGGTGTGTGTGCAGATCGGGACTGATGGGCCCCTTCCTTGGGGGGGTGTACCCCCTAGTATGCCACCCTTCAGTGAAAGGGGGCATGAGCCTCTTCCTGATTGGTTTGGTCCCCTCATCTTGAAGATGGAGGGGACTGAGATGTGCGCTTCACCTCACCTCCCCCACCTGAGGGGTGGGGTTGGGAAAGATGGGCACACCTCTCTTCCAAGCTTGGTTTCTCGATAATTCTCCCACCCAAATTGAGGGGGGAGCAGTAGCAAAAGGCAGGGACCAAATGTGGCAGGCCTTTAACGCTTCCCCTTCGTGGGCCCAGCCCATCCTGGGGGAGGAGGCATGACACCTCTGACCAGGATTGGCTTTGTTTTGGACCCAGAGAGCTTAATCTCTCTACCCAGAGGTCCAGAAACCTGTCTGGTGGTCGCAAATGACAGGCAGCCATTCAGAAACCACACCAGGGCTGGTCATGTTTTAGGGGCATCACTAAGATGCCCTCTGAGTGCATTTTCCATTAAATCTTACACTGGCATCAGTGTGGGCTTAATGTGCTGAGAAGTTTGCTACCAAACTTCCCAGATTTTGGTAAAGTGATATGGAGCTGTGGAGTTGGTAATGGCCAACTCCTAGACCATATACACTTTATGTCTAAGTATGGATTTATACACTGTAGGGGCAGAGGGCTCATGCCACTGTACCCTCACCTGACGGCTAGTGCACGCTGCTAGAGGGGTGGATTACCTAGGCCTCAGGCATCGTTTTGTAGGCATGGCACAAAGAGATGTGTGCCATGCCGACTCTTCACAAAACTGAGAGGACCCTTTTTTGGAACATCAGGTATAACAAAGCAGGCACAATCTAAGCTAAATTGTAATAGGGTTGTCCAACTTAACCATTCACAGTGACAAATACCCAGCTGAGTGATAGGAATGTCACATTGCGCGATAAAGTATAGGGCCTAAACATCTTTCTTAAGAAAAAATAGATGATTAGCAGCCAACATTACATACTTAGAAAGCTACTAACCCAAATAATTCTAAAATGACATTGTTTTAACTTGTTAGGAGATGCCAGGAATGACTCATCCAACCTCAAATTGACCGACAATGCACTTAAGCTGGCCTTTACTGGCTGATGAAAATGTCCAGAAACTGGAAATTGCCTTTCTTGGACAAACACAAAATGCTAAGGGAATTAAACTGTACATTTTAATGCCATTTTGTTTGCTTAGCTCTTCTCATGATAAAATAATCTCTACAATAAAGGTGCAGGAGAACATGTCCATTTTAAGCATTTAACAAGTCTAAAACAGTACACTCTCCAGCTTTCCGAACTCATAGCCTTTTCCCCGCACACACAAATCTTATCAATACTTAGGCCTCGGCTATTCGTTGAAAACAAGTACTCCTTAAACATAATTTTAAATTGCAAATAAAGCCTAAAGGGACTTTTGCCAGCATAATAAAAAATGCAAAACGCAAATAATTGAAACACCGAAAGTATTTTGTTTGAACAGACTTGATAAAATTGCATAAATATTAAAATAAGCATCCTTATTATTCATGAATTTTAGCCTTTTTGATTCAGTTCAAACATTTCTATTTCTGTCATTCATCTTTTTACTAGCTACTGCCTTAGGCCTTGGGCTTCAGGGCAGATGTCAGATCCAAAGCTCACAGGGCTACCTTAGTTATGGATGCCCTTTGTTCCTATGTGCTGCCTTTGTAAAGTAGGTATTCTACAATCTGCCTACATTTCATATTCTCAATTTAAAATTCATTTCAATATTACTATTCTTTCAAACAATGTGATTTTCTTTTCAGAATTTACCCCTGCTATATATTAGTTGTTTATGAGAGTGAAGTCCACAGCTGAAAACGAATACTGCCCATTTTTATTTATATTTTGACGTGATGCTCTGTTATTTTGGAGAGAGGGCACATTTGTAGTTTTGTGTAGGACGTAGCCAGACATTTCTAATAATTTTGGCTGTGAGAGAATATTGTCGGACTGCCAAAGATTGCATTTCATGGCTCTTAGTAGGTGGTGCTGGGGAATTCTCCCTTACTATTGTGTGGGGAGAATTAATGCCTATCGATTTCGGGCACACTGGGCCTCTACTAATTTCATTAAACTAAAATAGATGTAAGAATCTGGATTATTGGACTTTAGGAAAACGAGCCCTCAATCTTTATTTGAGCTGTGCATGAGCACACACAATGTACAAGCAACCTAGTTACCAGTAAGTAAACAGTATTATGTGAAGAGACCCTGTCTTCTCAGTAGATTGTCTAAAGCAGTAACGCCACCTCAGAGTAAATTGCAAGTGGTACAAATACAACAACACCAAAACATCACAGTGGGGAAATACAATAGTTAGCAAGACCAATTTGTGCGAATTGATACAATTTAAAATTCAATTACACAAACATGAAGACAATAGGATCTATGTGTTTGTAAAAAAAGTTAGATAGCAAATATTAGGAACTCAAAATACAATGTCAATGAATTACAGTTGATTAGACATACGCCACTTCAAATATAGGCTTTTGGTTTGTCCTGCTCAATAATTGTGAATTGTTTCTAGGCGCATTGGTTTCATGAAGTGAGAGGCAAGAAATATGAGTTCACCCAATTCTAGAGTTTACCTTTATACTTTTCTGCCTGTCAAAAATAGGCATTGAGGCAAGCCTCCATACTGCTGATTACAAGTTTTTACATGGTGTGCAGTATGCTCTAATTTTACAGTCTAAAGCTGTTAGTGGAACACACCATGAAAAAGTTTTAATCTTGTTGCCATGTGTTTCTCATCCAGAGGTAAACATTTTTTGAAGTCGCAATTTTTTAATATAAGAATTGTAAGGTCTACCCTAGTGTGCCACATGCCTCCAAACATTCAGGGAATGTTTCCATAAGACACAAACATAGGTGCAACCGGTTTGCTCATGTCTTCCATTTAACATAGCTTTCTATGTTTCATGACCATCTATATTCTCTAACCTTAGGAGAGAAGTCGCAAGTAACAAGTAGGGCACACTGGGAAGGACATGCAATCCAATGTATTTATAGGTTCACAATAAGCTGTCTTCTTTATCAGTTAGACCAGCCTTCCAGGTCTCTGGTCCCTTCAGGTCCAGAAATTGATGTAAAAAAGTGACCGTCTCACCTCAATCCTTTTAAGGGTAGATGGTAATTCTTCTATTTTTCCTCTTTTCTGGTCAGCTCTCTCTTTTGGAAAGTGCTAAAAGCGGTTCACTGACAGAATATCGACCACAAAAATATAGATGTAAAAAATATCAAGGTAAAAATATAGAATGCAAAAATATTGACTCACCATACTTAAACAAGTACAAAAATATAGAACAAAAATATTGTTTACAATAATGTAGTTGCATAAAATACTGATTTTAAATTATATATATTTTAAAATATTAAAATAAACAAAAATTAAATAATAACTTTAATTTATAAAAAATTATTATTGAATGTATATTTGAACAAATACAACAAATAAACTTATTTTGAAAAATATGAACACATACATATATATTACCTACTGGCGGTCGCCAGTAGGTAGTTATAGTTAGGACTTATTATCCATAGGAAATCCGCAACATTCTATTTAGAATAACTTTGGCGCCGGTTGACGAATCTTTGCAAAATTTTCAAAACTTGTGGCCCGCTCCGGTCCGCTCCTATCCTGAAAGTCTTGGGGTGTTTCATCTAGCGGGAGCCCGAGAAAAAGGGAGGTCCCAAAACATGTTTTCCCCATGCAATTTTCCATAGGGACTGTTAGTCGCAGCTACAGCCCGAACTGCTGAACGGAATTACACCAAATTTGGCAGAAAGGTAGCCCTTGGTTCACACTCGTGCAATTGCTTAAATGGTGTAAATCCGTTCAGTAGTTGCTGAGAAAATCAAAAGTAAAATCATAGTTATATCTGGGTGGAGCCTAACCACACATCTCATCGTGAGATCTGATTGGCTGTCAGCACTTCATCCAAGATGTGTTGGCAGCCATCTTGGGACCAATATACATGATAGCACCTCATTAAAAAGCATTGCAGTTAATAGAAGGTTTTAAGACTTTAGTTACATTATAAATCATATGTTGATGGTACCATACTCATTTTAGGAATTATGGTGTCTTCTAATGTGATTTTACAATGTGAAAAAGCCTTCTGTTGGGATATCATGAACCATGTTTGAGAGAAAACTATTTTCTCATGCTTTTCCCACAGAGGATTGGAAGGTGATCTATAAGCTAAACTGAGAACATATTTTCTGTAAATTCACATTATCTTTCTCAGTCATGTGAGAATGAAGTCTGACATTCTCAGTAAAACATGTACATCCAACAAGGGCAGAGACTGTCAGTTGATTCCTTTGTGTTCTACTGCAGCTTCCCAGAGTGTTCTAAAGAGCAACTAGAGCGCTAACAGTCCTACTTATGACAAACGTATGGCACACCTGAAGCCATCTTGATTGCAATAAAGTGGTAACTCTTTAAACACTTAATTGAAAAAGGAACAAAATGAGGGGGTTCATTTTGCCATAGAACGTGATGATTAGTGCTGCAGAAAGAAAAATCAGGACACATTTTGAGTGACTTCTCAAATCCTCTTCTATTTCATAAAATTCTGACATGCAGACTGAAACATGCACTTTCAATACCAGCAGCAGACTTCCCTGGTGAGCAGTAGCTTTACCACAGAGATCTAATGAGCAACTAGAGTGCTAACATTCTGAATTTATGGCAAATGTGTGACACATCTGAATGCCTTCTTGATGGAATCAAAGTAAAAAACTGAAAGTATTTCCTACTGAGGAGACTGTAGTAAATGAGGAAATTAGGAAACTTCATAACAAATAAGTGTCCCAAGATGGCCACCAGAGACAAAAGAGCCCAAATGTACACAATTATCACCCAGATGTAGCCCAAGTATACCCCAATGACAGAATGTCCCAGAGTGTTCTTAAGAACAACTAGAGCGCTTACGGTCTTATTTATGACAGAAGTATGGCACACCTGAAGCCATCTTGATTGGAATAAAGTGGTAACACTTAAAACATTTAATTTGCTAAGAAACAAAATGAGGGGTTCATTTTGCCATAGAAATTATGATTAGTGCTGCAGAAAGAATAATTAGGGCACATTTTGACTTCTCAAATCCTCTTCTATTTCATTAATAAATTCTGACATGCAGACTGAAACATGCACTTTGAATACCAGCAGCAGACTTCCCTGGTGAGCAGTAGCTTTACTACAGTGATCTAATGAGCAACTAGTATGCTAACATTCAGAATTTATGGCAAATGTGTAACACATCTGAATGCCTTCTTGATGGAACCAAAGTAAACAAGCATTGAAAATGCAATAGGTCTCGCCCTCGTTTAAGTTAAAGCAATTCTGTTTGTAATTAGGTGGCTTTTTAGCTTTGTTTTTATTAGTGTTTTTCAAATTTTCATGTACATAACATGCATATGCATGCATATTTGTATATGGATGCATGCATTTATATTTGTATTTATATGGATATGCAGATTATATATATGTTTATATATGTATGTATATATATATACACATACATATATATAAATACATATGCATATATATATGTGCATATGTGTGCGTGTAGCGAGAGGTAGAGAGAGGTAGAGGTGTAGAGGTGTAGAGGTAGAGGTGTAGAGGTAGAGAGGTAGAGGTAGAGAGGTAGAGAGTAGTAGAGAGAGGTAGAGAGAGGTAGAGAGGTAGAGAGTAGAGAATGAGTAATATGGAGTAGAGAGTAGAGAGTGAGTAGCAGAGAGTGAGTATCAGATAGAGAGTAGTAGAGAGTGAGTAGTAGAGTGAATAGTAGCGAGTAGTAGAGAGAGTAGTAGAGAGTGAGTAGTAGAGAGTGAGTAGTAGAGAGTGAGTAGTAGAGTGAGTAGTAGAGTGAGTAGTAGAGAGTAGTAGAGAGAGAGTAGTAGAGAGTGAGTAGTAGAGAGTAGTAGAGAGTGAGTAGTAGAGAGTGAGTAGTAGAGAGAGAGTAATAGAGCGTGAGTAGTAGAGAGCAGTAGAGAGTGAGTAGTAGAGACTAGTAGAGAGTGAGTAGTAGAGAGTGATAAGTAGAGAGAGAGTAGTAGGGAGTAGTAGAGTAGTAGAGAGTGAGTAGTAGAGTGAGTAGTAGGGAGTAGTAGAGAGTGAGTAGTAGAATGAGCAGTAGAGAGTAGTAGAGAGCAAGTAGTAGAGAGTGTGTAGTAGAGAGTGAGTAGTAGAGAGTAGTAGAGAGAGTAGTAGAGAGTGAGTAGTAGAGAGAGTAGTAGAGAGTAGTAGAGTAGTAGAGAGTGAGTAGTAGAGTGATTAGTAGAGAGTAGTAGAGAGCAAGTAGTAGATAGTGAGTAGTGGAGAGTGAGTAGTAGAGAGTGAGCAGTAGAGAGTAGTAGAGAGTGAGTAGTAGAGAGAGAGAGAGAGTAGTAGAGAGTAGTAGAAAGTGAGTAGTAGAGTAGTAGAGAGTGAGTGGTAGAGAGTAGTAGAGTGAGTAGTAGAGAGTAGTAGAGAGTGAGTAGTAGAGAGTAGTAGAGAGCGAGTAGTAGAGAGTGAGTAGTGGAGAGCAAGTAGTAGAGAGCACTAGAGAGTGAGTAGTAGAGAGTGAGTAGTAGAGAGTGAATAGTACAGAGTGAGTAGTAGAGAGAGAGTAGTAAAGAGTGAGTAGTAGAGAGTAGTAGAGTGGGTAGTAGAGAGGGAGTAGTAGAGAAAGAGTAGTAGAGCTAGAGTAGTAGAGAGTGAGTAATAGAGTAGTAGAGAGTGAGTGGTAGAGAGTAGTAGAGTGAGTAGTAGAGAGTGAGTAGTAGAGAGTGAGTAGTAGAGAGTAGTTGAGAGTGAGTAGTAGTGAGTGAGTAGTAGAGAGTAGTAGCGAGTGAGTAGTAGAGAGTGAGTAGTTTAATTTAAAAGGAACACAATGAGGGGGTTCATTTTGCCATAGAAATTATGATCAGTGCTGAAAAAAGCAAAATTAGGGCACATTTTGAGTGACTTCTCAAATTCTCTTCTATTTCATCAAAAAATTCTGACAAGCAGACATAAACATGCACTTTCAATACCAGCAGCAGACTTCCCTGGTGAGCAGTAGCTTTACTACAGTGATCTAATAAGCAACTAGAGTGTTAACATTCTGAATGTATGGCAAATGTGTGACATATCTCATTGCCTTCTTGATGGAATCAAAGTAAAAAACTGAAAGTATTTCCTACTGAGGAGACTGAAGTAAATGAGGAAATTAGGAAACTTCATAAAAAATAAGTCTCCCAAGATGGCCACCAGAGACAAAAGAGCTTAAATTAGCACAAATATCACCCAGATGTAGCCCAAGTATAGCCCAATGACAGAATGTCCCAGAGTGCTGTGAAGAACAACTAGAGCACTAACAGTCTTACTTATGACAAAAGTATGGCACACCTGAAGCCATCTTGATTCGAATAAAGTGGTAACGCTTTAAAACATTTAATTTGAAAAGGAACAACATGAGGGGGTTCATTTTGCCATAGAAAGTATGATTAGTGCTGCAGAAAGAAAAATTAGGGCAGATTTTGACTTCTCAAATCCTCTTCTATTTCATTATACAATTCTGACATGCAGACTGAAACATGCACTTTGAATACCAGCAGCAGACTTCCCTGGTGAGCAGTAGCTTTACTACAGTGATCTAATGAGCAACTAGAGTGCTAACATTCAGAATTTATGGAAAATGTATGACACATCTGAATGCCTTCTTGATGGAACCAAAGTAAACAATCATTGAAAATGCAATAGGTCTCGCCCTCGTTAAAGCAATTCTGTTTGTAATTAGGTGGCTTTTTAGCTTTGCTTGTATTAGTGTTTTTCAAACTTTCATGTATATAACATGCATATGTATGCATATATGTATATGTATGCATTCATTTATATTTGTATTTATATAGATATGCAGATTATATATATGTTTATATATGAATGTACATATATATAAATGCATATGCATATATATGCATATATATGTGCATATGTGTGCGTGTTGAGAGAGATTGAGAGAGGTAGAGAGGTAGATGTGTAGAGGTAGAGGTGTAGAGGTAGAGCGGTAGAGAGGTAGAGGTAGAGAGGTACAGATGTGGAGAGTTAGAGGTGTAGAGAGGTAGAGAGTAGTAGCGAGAGAGGTAGATAGAGGTAGAGAGGTAGAGAGTAGAGAGTGAGTAGTAGAGAGTAGTAGAGAGTAGTAGAGAGAGTAGCAGAGAGTGAGCAGTAGAGAGTGAGTAGTCGAGAGTAGTAGAGTGAGTAGTAGAGAGTGAGTAGTAGAGAGTGAGTAGTAGAGAGTAGTAGCGAGTAGTAGAGAGTGAATAGTAGAGTGAGTAGTAGAGTAGTAGAGAGTGAGTAGTAGAGAGTAGTAGAGACTGAGTAGTAGAGAGTGAGTAGTAGAGAGTGAGTAGCAGAGAGAGAGTAGTAGAGAGTAGTAGAGAGTGAGTAGTAGAGTGAGTGGTAGAGAGTAGTAGATCCAGAGTAGTAGAGAGTGAGTACTAGAGAGTGAGTAGTAGAGTGAGTAGTAGAGAGTGAGTAGTAGAGAGTAGTAGAGAGAGAGTAGTAGAGAGTGAGTAGTAGAGAGTAGTAGAGAGTGAGTAGCAGCAGAGAGTGAGTAGTAGAGAGAGAGAGTAGTAGAGTAGTAGAGAGTGAGTAGTACTAGAGAGTGAGTAGTAAAGAGTAGTAGAGAGTGAGTAGTAGAGTAGAAGAGAGTGAGTGCTAGAGAGAAGTAGAGAGTAGTAGAGTGAGTAGTAGAGAGAAGTAGAGAGTGAGTAGTAGAGAGTGAGTATTAGAGAGAGTAGTAGAGAGTGAGTAGTGGAGAATGAGTAGTAGAGAGTAGTAGATAGCGAGTAGTAGAGAGTGAGTAGCAGAGAGTGAGTAGTAGAGAGTGAATAGTAGAGAGTGAGTAGTAGAAAGAGAGTAGTAGAGAGTGAGTAGTAGAGAGTAGTAGAGTGAGTAGTAGAGAGTGAGTAGTAGAGAGAGAGTAGTAGAGAGTGAGTGGTAGAGAGTAGTAGAGAGTAGTAGAGTGAGTAGTAGAGAGTCGTAGAGAGTGAGTAGTAGAGAGTGAGTAGTAGAAAGTAGTAGCAGAGAGTAGTAGAGATTAGTAGAGAGTGAGTAGTAACGAGTGAGTAGTAGAGAGTGATTAGTAGAGAGAGAGAGTAGTAGAGAGTAGTAGAGAGTGAGTAGTAGAGAGTGAGTAGTATAGAGTAGTAGAGTGAGTAGTAGAGAGTGAGTAGTAGAGGGTAGTAGAGAGTGAGTAGTAGAGAGTGAGTAGTAGAGAGTGAGTAGTAGAGAGTAGGAGAGTAGTAGAGAGTGAGTAGTAGAGAGTAGTAGAGAGTAAGTAGTAGAGAGTGAGTAGTAGAGAGAGAGTAGTAGAGAGTAGTAGAGAGTGAGTAGTAGAGTAGTAGAGAGTAGTCAGTCAGTGTCAGTCTGTGTCAGTCAGTGTCAGGCAGTCAGTCAGTGTCAGTGTCAGTCTGTGTCAGTCAGTGTAAGGCAGTCAGTCAGTGTCAGTGTCAGTCAGTCAGTGTCAGTGTCAGTGAGTCATTGTCAGTCAGTCAGTCAGTGTCAGTCAATCAGGGTCAAAAAGTGTCAGTCAATCAGTGTCAGTCAATCAGTGTCAGTCAATCAGTGTCAGTCATTCAGTCAGTGTCAGTCAGTCAGTGTCAGTCAGTGTCAGTGTCAGCCAGTGTCAGTGTCAGTGTCAGTCAGTGTCAGTCAATCAGTGTCAGTCAGTGTCAGTCAATCAGTATCAGTCAGTGTCAATCAGTCAGTGCCAATCAGTCAGTGTCAGTCAGTCAGTGTCAGCTAGAGCAGCTCTGCTGACCTGGTTCTCTGACTCTAAAGCAGCTCTGCTGACCTGGTTCTCTGGCTCTAAAACAGCTCTGCTGACCTGGGTCTCTGGCTCTAAAGCAGCTCTGCTGACCTGGTCCTCTCCCTCTAAAGCAGCTCTGCTGACATGGTTTCTCTGGCTCTACAGCAGCTCTGCTGACCTGGTTCTCGGCCTCTAGAGCAGCTCTGCTGACCTGGGTCTCTGGCTTTAGAGCAGCTCTGCTGACCTGGGTCTCTGGTTCTTGAGCAGCTCTGCTGACCTGCTTCTCTGGCTCTACAGCAGGTCTACTGACCTGGTTCTATGGCTCTAGAGCTGCTCTGCTGATCTAGTTCTTAGGCTACAGAGCAGCTCTGCTTATCTGGTTCTTTGGCTCTACAACAGCTCTGCTGACCTGGTTCTCTGGCTCTAAAGCAGCTCTGCTGACCGGGTCTACGGCTCTAAAGCAGTTCTGCTGACATGGTTCTCTGGCTCTAGAGCAGCTCTGCTGACCTGGTTCTCTGGCTCTAAAGCAGCTCTGCTGACCTGGTTCTCTGGCTCCAAAGCAGTTCTGCTGACCTGGTTCTCTCCCTCTAAAGCAGCTCTGCTGACCTGGTTTCTCTGGCTCTACAGCAGCTCTGCTGACCTGGTTCTCGGCCTCTTGAGCAGCTCTGCTGACTTGGGTCTCTGACTCTAGAGCAGCTCTGCTGACCTGGGTCTCTGGTTCTTGAGCAGCTCTGCTGACCTGCTTCTTAGGCTCTAGAGCAGCTCTGCTGACCTGGTTCTCTGGCTCCACAATGGCTCTGCTGACCTGATTTCTCTGGCTCTACAGAACCTCTGCTGACCTGGTTCTCTGCGCTCAAGATGCACGCATTTACTTCGTGAAAATATATTTAAAAATAATATAAGGTTATTATAAGTACAAATATATTATTTGTATGAATATCTTAGATAGTCTCTTGCCCTAATATGTATACATATCATTTTGGAACATACATGTTTGTTTGCAGGAGTCTCGCACCCAGCGCGCCCCAGCATGTATATGACATCACGCGGGACCCGCCACCGCGCAAGCATCTCGTACCGTAATGCGCATGTGTCGCAAATGTGCGGGAGCAGGAATTGTGGACTGGTCGCATACCAATCGCGCACATCACGGAATATTAAATGTATATGATGTAACTGAAAAACACGCAGCCATCTCACACCGTACGCGGATCCTTCACAACTTTTCTAAAATGGGGGCTAGAATCCGTGCAGCCACCGTGATGTGTATGCTTTGAGTGCGCGACTCCAAAAAAAAATTGGAAATAAAAAAAAAAGAAAATAATATAAATATATTAAAATAAAAATGAGAACAAAAAAATGAATCAGTATTTCAGTTTGAAAGTTAAATTTTTTTTTTTTCAATTTTCAGAAAAATATATAATGTTATTTAATTAATACAATATTTATAAATAAACAGTTAAAAAACTGTAGAAAATCAGTACAAAAAAATAGGTATAACAATATCACACTTAAAAATTAGCATTTAAAAAGCCTTTGAAATTCACTGAAAAAAAACATAGGTTTCAGCGACGTTATAGTTAGAAATTAGCATTTAAAAAAGCTTTGAAATTAACTGAAAAAACCATAGGTTTTCAGGGGTGTTATAGTTAGCTGGCCATTTCACTAGTACAAAACCATAGAAATTCCTCCGTTATAGTTAGTTCTGCTAAATATAACTCACGCGACCGCAATGCACTGTTGATGATGTCACATATTGCATTATTCATGACATGGTCAGTGACATCACTGATGACATCACTGATGACATCTCAAATGACATCACTGATGACATCATCCACGTGACAATCTGATACACTTCATCTTACACTAGTATAACCTTTCATCACTCATTGTAAATTAGAGAGTACCATATTTGAAACCATTGACACACCAATACCAGTTACTACATACCCACTCACTGATTCCTAAGTCTACACACACAACTCCCCATTCAACAACAGAATCATTTATACATGCAGTCACTAATTAATAGAACACTATCAAATGCACTCACCAACAAACAAATAAATACACTCAGTCACCTAAACAACTGTTTCCACATGCACTCTTAAACCTATGCACCTAGTCAATGAACCATTCACAAATCTATGCATAGAGTTACACACACCCGATCCAACCACACACAAACTCAGTGTCCCATACAAATACTCACCCAACTAATCAATAACTAACATACACACTCATGTAGTTAGTGACCAACTGATGCAGCATGTTATACAACAACAGAGACAGTGATGCACACATTCACATAGTTTAGTTACTAATCCATGTATTAAGTGAGACACTTTTAATTACTCACTTAAACAGACAGTCAGACAGCTACTAAATCCTCCATCCAGACAGTTATCCACTCAATCTTCAATACAGATTGGTATATATATAATACATATTTAAATTTCAAACTAAACCACATTCACTGGATGATGTCATCAGTGATGTCATCAGTGATGTCATTTGAGATGTCATCAGTGATGTCATCAGTGATGTCACTGACCATGTCATGAATGATGCAATCTGTGACATCATCAGCAGTGCATTGAGGGCGCGTGAGTTATAGTTAGCAGAAATAACTATAACGGAGGAAATTCTATGGTTTTGTACGAGTGAAATGGCCAGCTAACTATAACACTCCTGAAACCTATGTTTTTTTCTGTGAATATATATATACAACATTACCTACTGGCCGTCGCCAGTAGGTAGTTATAGTTAAGGGTGGGCGTAGTTCGCGAAGTAGCACTTCGCGAAGCTACGCAAAGTGAAGTTCGCACTACGCGAGCTACGCGTAGCACTTCGCGAACTGCGAAGTAACATGTTCGCACTGTGCAAGATGTTGTTTTCAATGATTGCACAGTGCGGACAAGCAACCGGCACTGTGCAATCATTGAAAATGGCATCTTGCACAGTGCGAGCTGTAGTTTTCTGCTGCTCGAGTAGATTTTTACTCGAGCTGCAGCTTTCTCAACGCGAACTGGTAGTTTCTCATCGCGAGCGGTCGCGAGCATACGCGACCCCTCGCAATGAGAAACCTGACCTTCTCGCGTTGGGAATCTCGCCGGGAGGTTTATTTTCCATGCTCGCGATCGCGATTAAGGAAAAAGTCTCGCCAGGATGTCATTTTGCTTGCTCGCGGTCGCCAACTTGACGTTGAGGACCGCGAGCAAGCAAAAAATGACCGCAGCACTACGCAACACTACGCTACGCGTGTTCGCACTGTGCTACGTGCAGTTCGCGTAGCGCGAAGTAGCGCGAACTTCGCAAACTACGCGAGCGTAGCGTAGTGCTTCGCCCAGGCCTAGTTATAGTTAGGACCTTGTTTCTATTCAAAAATAGTTTTTTCTTTTCCCAATAACTTTGGCGCCAGTTGACGAATCATCGTGAAATTTTCAAAACATTGGTCAGCTCCTATCCTGAAAGTTTCAGGGTGACTCACCAAGCGGGGGCCGAGAAAAAAGGGGGGGTCCCAAAATGCATTTTCTCCATGTTATTTCCCATAGGAAACTTTAGACACGACTACAGCCCGAACTCTTGAACGGAATTACACCAAGTTTGGCAAAAAGGTAGCCCTTGGTTCAGAAAGAAAACTTTTTAGGTCTCGCCTAGTGAAAGCAGCGCAGCTACTTCGCTAGGCGAGACTCTATTGTCATCACTTTGGGGCGCCAAGGGAGACACACCATGTGCGCGCCCGGACAGGCGATGGGCATGCGCATGGTGTCTCCTCTCTAGTTTTGGAAGGTGGAGAGGGGCCCTAGTCCAGAGGGCCTTGAAGAGGGTTTTATTGGTAAACGGACATGCACACCACGCGGTACATAAATACACAATGAGTTAGGGTTTCTGACCTGCAGGATACACAGACGTTCTAGCACGTGGGAAACTTACTTATTGACACTGAAAATATAGATTTACGCGTGGTGTGTATGTTCTGCCATCTAGTGGTTGAATTAAAAAAAAAAGTTCTGCTTGTTTTCTGAAAATGTTCATTGCGGAGTCGTGGACAGTAAGATCCTCGATCCTCTAAGACTCTCAATGAGAGAGAGTAGTTGTACACAACACCCGAAAGACTGGTTCCAATATTCAGATTGCTTTTGTGTCTTGTTTATGCGGTTGTCGAAGAGTATGGTGACATTGCAGGTTTAGTCGCGCTCCATTCGCACCCGAAATAAAACACACATTTGCCTAACCTCTGGGCCCCCTTCTCTCAGTTGCACAGACTTGGCACAGAAGCACTCTATACAGAAGCCCTGCATCCTGCCCACTCTATCTGCTGCAATAATTAGCGTGTTCAGTGTAATTATAAACTCAAGCCATATGCAAATTATTTTGCAAGTAGACTGATTTACAAGGTTTTAGGAGAAGCAGCTTTCTCAGAGTGCTTTGTGTGTAACAATTTCTGTGTGGCTAGTAATGCTTTGCCGCTGCCCCAAGTGTTTACACTAACAGGAAACATGCTGGCACTGTGGGTGTACCTGCCATTGCCAGTGCACAGTGGGTGTTTGATTTGCACACAGTCACGATAACTGCATACACTGGGTGTGCGAACATGGTGGTGCATAGAGTCATGACACTGGCAAAAATCAGTTTGTGCTTGTTAGTTAACACCTCTCCAGCCCTCTGTGAATAATGTGTGTATAACCGTGTATAACACAAGGTGTGTATACCCGCCATTGCGGGGCACACTGGGTGCTTGATTTGCACCCATTCAGAATACCTGCATGCACTGGGTTTGAGAACATGACAGTGCATACAGTCCCAACACTGGCACAAATTAGATTTGTGTTTGTGAGTTAACAGTTAACACCTCTCTAGCTCTGTGCACACTGTGGGCCCAATTCACTGAACTAACTTAAGACAAAATCCTAATCTCACTACCATTTTGATATTCACAGAAGGCACTTACTCATTTTGGTATTCACAGAAGGCACTTACTCATTTCAGTATTCACAGAAGTTAGGAGTCCTAACTTTAGGACTCCTAAATGCCTTCTGTGAATACCAAAAGTCTTAAAGTTAGGATTTTTCTCAGTTTAGGAGTCCTAAAGTTAGGAGTCCTAACTTTACTACTCCTAAACTGAGAAAAATCCTAACTTTAAGACTTTCGGTATTCGCAGAAGGCATTTAGGAGTCCTAAAGTTAGGAGTCCTAACTTTACTACTCCTAAACTGAGAAAAATCCTAACTTTAAGACTTTCGGTATTCGCAGAAGACATTTAGGAGTCCTAAAGCTAGGAGTCCTAACTTTACTACTCCTAAACTGAGAAAAATCGTAACTTTAAGACTTTCGGCATTCACAGAAGGTATTTAGGAGTCCTAAATCTAGGACTCCTAACTTCTGTAAATACCAAAATGAGTAAGTGCCTTCTGTGAATACCAAAATGAGTAAGTGCCTTTTGTGAATACCAAAATGGTAGTAAGTTTAGGATTTTGTCTTAAGTTAGTTCTGTGAATCAGGCCCAGAGTGTCTATGAGACATGCACACACTGGGTGTGTGTCTGTAAGTGTGTGAACAGAGCCAGAAGATTTTCTCACAGTAGGGGTGTGTAGACAGTCAAATAAATTCCAAACAGCAGGCATATGTCAGTCAGTGTGTACAGACTAAGTTCTGTTCATACTAAGTAGGCGCCTGAGTGTACACCATCCCAACACTGCACTGGTTGGGAGTACACATACAGCCACAACAGGTGGGTGCACACTGCTGATATACTTACAAGCACTGGGTGTGTCAGCAAGCGTCCCTAGGCCCTTACTTGCTTTACACCGGAGATGTGTCTAATTTTGCACTGTCCTGCCTCGACACACATTGTGTGCCACCGGGACAGAGGGTGAGCACTGCTTACATCTACATTTGTAGAGCGGATGAGGTGAACATCTATGCTACTCTTTGGAAACACATTTCATGATTCCCGGATAAATGTTTTGGAAGTGGTGTAAACCCATTTGACGGCTTCTTTTTCCTCTCAATAATTATTGATGTTCTGCATGGTATTTAGCTGTGCACAATGGCACAAAAGTAAGCCAGCAGTGCCTAGCATAGCATTTTACTCGCTATACATCCTCCAGCACAAATTCCTATGTGTAGACAACAGCAGACGTCAGACATGTAAGATGCATAATTTAGGGTACAGCCCACGTTACAAAAGGGATTGCAGGCAATATACACACCGTATACCTCCAATCCACAACACAGTTTTCCACATCTTGCCACAGAATTTCACAGCGCACCACATAATTCAACTCCACAACATGTCAAAACTCAACACACAATACCATCCCACAAAATTAACTCCATAACTCACAATCTAACCTTACATCATTCAATTACACTTAATGCTATTTAATTACTATCCACATAATTCTACAGCGCACCATGCCACATATTTCCACAACTCCACACCACACAATTCCATGCCACACAAAATCCACTACAAATAATTCCAATGCAACCCATCTCTCCCTCGCACTTCCACCAAACCTATCATCTCTCCACAACACACCCACTGCCCTTCTCATCTCTCCCTCACACTCCCAAAACCCCCTCTCATCCTACAATCCCACTGCCCCCTCTCATCCCCCCTCACTCTCTATCTCCTTTGTATACAGCCTGCTCATACATGCTGCCTTCCTGTACCTCCTCGGGCTGTGCACTAGCTCAACTTTTGCCTCCCCCCGGGCACCCCTTCCACATGTCCCTCTCTCACTCTTTCTCTCATGCCATCTCTCACCACTCTCGTTCACTCGCTCAAGCACTCTTTACGCCCCGCTCATGTGGTTCACTTGAGGTCTTCGAGCACAAGATCTTTCCCGTGCCTTTTCAAGGTTTTCATCCCCCAATCCCACGCTCTCCTCCTCCTCTTGTGGTGCCTTCTGCGTATATACGCGCTCCCTCTTTATATGCCTGTGGTCTGTTCTCCCCTTCTTCCTCTCTTTCTCACACACTCTTTCTGCGCCTCTGTCTGGTGTTCATTCACCACTTTGTGCACAAACTACCTAGCCCTCTCTGTCTTCCTCTCTATCTATTCTCTGCACCTCTCACCCCTATCTGTTCACCATGCCACATAATTCCACAACATAAATACACTACACACCGCACAATACCACCCCACACAATTCCAAAACTAACCATTTCAATCCAACCCACATATTGCCACTCCACACCGCAGACATTCACAACACTCCAAACAAAAACACATAGGTAAAAGACATTACCATTTACAACACCAATAGCTCTAACTCTCGCAAATGTGAGACCTATTGCATTGCAAATGCTTGTTTTTAAATGGTGTAAATCCGTTCAGTAGTTCCTGAGAAATTAAAAAAATAGAGGTAAAAAAATCAATTTCCCATAGGAAACTTTAGACACGGTTACAGCTGAAACTGCTGAACGGAATTACACCAAATTTGGCAAAAAGGTAGTGCTTGGTTCATAAAGCGACCTTTTTTTTAAATGGTGTAAATCCGTTCAGTAGTTTTCGAGATATTAAAGGAAAAATATCTTTATATATGTGGGTGGGACCTAAGTACTCAAGCACAAGCTTGGCTCTAATTGGCTGCCAACACTTCAATCCAGGAAGTGTTGGCAGCCATCTTGGTGCAATGCTTTTTAGGTCTCACCTAGCGACAGAGAGCGTGCGTTGCCCACTACACAAACACAACTGCACTGCCCTAAACCCTAAAACACTACCCCAGCACGAGCCCCTACACTGCACAAACACCACTGCACTGCCCTAAACCCTGAAACACTACCCCAGCATGACTCCCTGCAATGCCCAAACACCACTGCACTGCCCTAAACCCTGATACACTACCCCCAGCATGACCCCCTACACTGCCCGAACACCACTGCACTGCCCTAAACTCTGAAACACCACCCCCAGCACGAACCCCTACACTGCCCGAACACCACTGCATTGCCCTAAACCCTGAAACACTATACCCAGCAAGACCCCCTACACTGCCCAAATACTACTGCGCTGCCCTAACCCCTGAAACATCACCTCTAGCAACACCCCCTACACTGCCCGAACACCACTGCCCTAAACCTTGAAAAACCACCCCCAGTAAGACCCCCTACACTGCCCAAACACCACTGCAGAGCTCTAAACCCTGAAACACCACCCCAGAACGACCCCCTACACTACCCGAACACCACTGCACTGCCCTAAACCCTGAAACACCAGCCCCAGCATGATCCCCTACACTGCCTGAACACCACTGCACTGCCCTAAACCCTGAAACACCAGCCCCAGCACCACATCCTACATTGCCCGCACACCAATGCCCTAAACCCTTAAAAACCACCCCCAGCAAGACCCCCTACACTGCCTGAACACCACTGCCCTAAACCCTGAAACACCACCCCCAGCATGACCCCCTACTCTGTCCAAACACCACTGCACTGTCACAAACCCTGAAACTCCACCCCCAGCACGACCCCCTACACTGCCCGAACACCACTGCTCTGCCATAAACCCTGAAACACCACCCCCAGCACGACCCCCTACTCTGCCCAAACATCACTGCTCTGCCCTAAACCCTACAACACCACCCCCAGCACGACCCCCTACACTGCCCGAACACCACTGCACTGCCCAAAACCCTGAAACACAAGCTCCATCACGACCCCCTACACTGCCCGAACACGACTGCACTGCCCTAAACCTTGAAACACCGGCCCCAGCACGACCCCCTACACTGCCCGAACACCACTGCAATGCCCTAAACCCTGAAACATAAGCCCCAGCATGACCCTCTACACTGCCCGAACACAACTGCACTGCCCTAAACCCTAAAACACCAGCCCCAGCACGACCCCTACACTGCCCGAACACCCCTCCACTGCCCTAAACCCTGAAACACCAACCCCAGCATGACCCCCTACACTGCCCGAACACCACTGAACTGCCCTAAACCTTGCAACAATAGCCCCCGCACAACCCCCTACACAGCCCAAACACCACTGCACTGCCCTAAACCCTGAAACATCAGCCCCAGCATGACCCCCTACACTGCCCGAACATCACTGTACTGCCCTAAACCCTGAAACAGCACCCCCAGCATGACCCCCTGCAATGCCCTAAACCCTGAAACACCACCCCCAGCAAGACCCCCTACACTGCCTGAACACCATTGCAATGCCGTAAACCCTAAAACACAAGCCCTAGCACGACCCCCTACACTGCGAAAGCACCACAGCAATGCCCTAAACACTGAAACACTAGCCCCAGCATGACCCCCTACACTGCCCGAACACCACTGCACTGCCCTAAACTCTGAAACACCAGCCCCAGCACGACCCCTACACTGCCCGAACACCCCTGCACTGCCCTAAACCCTGAAGCACCAGCCCCCGCACAACCCCCTACACTGCTCGAACACCACTGCACTGCCCTAAACCCTGAAACACCAGCCCCCGCACAACCCCTAGACTGCCCGAACACCACTGCACTACCCTAACCCTGAAACACCATCCCCGCATGACCCCCTACACTGCCCGAACACCACTGCACTGCCCTAAACCCTGAAACACCAGCCCCAGCATGACCCCCTACACCGCCCGAACAACACTGCACTGCCCTAAACCCTGAAACACCACCCCCAGCACGACTCCCTACACTGCCCGAACAACACTGCACTGCCCTAAACCCTGAAACACCAACCCCTGCAAGAACCCCTACACTGTCCGAACACCACTGCATCACTGCCCTAAACCTTGAAACACCAGCCTCAGTAAGACCCACTACACTGCCCGAACACCACTACCCTAAACCCTGAAACACCATCCCCCGTACGAACCCCTACACAGCCTGAACACCACTGCACTGCCCTAAACCCTGAAACACCAGCCCCCACTCGACCCCCTACACTGCCCGAACAACACTGCAGTGACCTAAACACTAAAACATCAGCCCCAGCATGACCCCTACACTGCCCGAACAACACTGTACTGCCCTAAACCCTGAAACACCACCCCCAGCACGACCCCCTACACTGCCCGAACAACACTGCCATAAACCCTGAAGCAGCCCCCCAGCATGACACCCTGCACTGCCCTAAACCCTGAAACACCACCCCCAGCAAAACCCCCTACACTGCCCGAACACCACTGCCCTAAACCCTGAAGCACCACACCCTGCAAGACCCCCTACACTGTCCGAACACCACTGCACCACTGCCCTAAACCCCCCCAGTAAGACTCCCTACACTGCCCGAACACCACTGCCCTACACCCTAAAACACCACCCCCTGCACAACCACCTACACTGCCTGAACACCACTGCCCTAAACCCTGAAACACCACCCCCAGCATGACCCCCTACTCTGCCCAAACACCACTGCAGTGCCCTAAATCCGTGAAACACCACCCCCAGCATGACCCCATACTCTGCCCGAACACCATCACACTGCCATAAACCCTGAAACACCAACCCCAGCATGACCCCCTACATTGCCCGAACACCACTGCTCTGCCCTAAACCCTGAAACACCACCCCCAACACCACCCCCTACTCTGCCCGAACACCACTGCTCTGCCCTAAATCCTAAAACACCACCACCAGCATGTCCCCTACACTGCCCGAACACCACTGCACTGCCCAAAACCCTGAAACACCAGCCACTGCACAACCCCCTACACTGCCCAAACACCACTGCAGTGCCCTAAACACTAAAACATCAGCCCCAGCATGACCCCCTACACTGCCCGAACAACACTGCACTGCCCTAAACCCTGAAACACCACCCCCAGCATGACCCCCTACACTGCCCGAACAACACTGCCATAAACCCTGAAACACCCCCCCAGCACGACACCCTGCACTGCCCTAAACCCTGAAACACCACCCCCAGCAAGACCGCCTACACTGCCCGAACACCACCGCCCTAAACCTTGAAGCACCACCCCCTGCAAGATCCCCTACACTGTCCAAACACCACTGCACCACTGCCCTAAACCCCCCCAGTAAGACCCCCTACACTGCCCGAACACCACTGCCCTAAACCCTGAAACACCACCCCCTGCATGACCGCCTACACTGCCTGAACACCACTGCCTTAAACCCTGAAACACCACCCCCAGCATGACCCCCTACTCTGCCCGAACACCACTGCAGTGCCCTAAATCCCTGAAAAACCACCCCCAGCATGACCCCATACTCTGCCCGAACACCACCGCACTGCCATAAACCCTGAAACACTAACCCCAGCACGACCCCCTACATTGCCCGAACACCACTGCTCTGCCCTAAACCCTGAAACACCACCCCCAACACCACCCCCTACTCTGCCTGAACACCACTGCTCTGCCCTAAATCCTAAAACACCACCCCCATCATGTCCCCTACACTGCCCGAACACCACTGCACTGCCCAAAACCCTGAAACACCAGCTCCAGCACGACCCCCTGCATTGCCCGAACACCACTGCACTGCCATAAACCCTGAAACACCAGCCCCAGCACGACCCCCTACACTGCCTGAACACCACTGCAATGCCCTAAACCCTGAAACACAAGCCCTAGCATGACCCCCTACACTTCCCGAGCACCACAGCAATTCCCTAAACTCTGAAACACCAGCCCCAGCACGACCCCTACACTGCCCGAACACTCCTGCACTGCCCTAAACCCTGAAGCACCAGCCCCCACACGATCCCCTACACAGACCAAACACCACTGCACAGCCCTAAATCCTGAAACACCAGCCCCAGCATGACCCCCTACACTGCCCGAACAACAGTGCACTGCCCTAAACCCTGAAACACCATCCCCAGCACAACCCTCTACAATGCCTGAACAACACTGCACTGCCCTAAACCCTGAAACACCACCCCAGCACGACCCCCTGCACTGCCCTAAACCCTGAAACACCACCCCAAGCAAGACCCCCTACACTGCCCGAACACCACTGCCAAAAACCCTGAAACACCAGCTCCAGCACGACCCCTACACTGCCCGAACACCACTGCAATGCCCTAAACCCTGAAACACAAGCCCTAGCATGACCCCCTACACTGCCCGAACACCACTGCAAAGCCCTAAACCCTGAAACTCTAGCCCCAGCACGACCCCCTACACTACCCGAAAAGCACTGCACTGCCCTAAACCCTGAAACACCAGCCCCAGCATGACCCCTACACTGCCCGAACACACCTACACTGCCCTAAACCCTGAAAAACCAGCCCCAGCATGACCCCCTACACTGCTCGAACACCACTGCACTACCCTAAGCCCTGAAACACAGCCCCCGCACAAACCCCTACACTCACCTACACCACTGCACTGCCCTAAACCCTGAAACACCAGCCCCGCACGACCCCCTACACAGCCCGAACACCACTGCACTGCCGTACACCCTGAAACACCAGCCCTGCATGACCCCCTACACTGCCCGAACACCACTGCACTGCCCTAAACCATGAAACACCACCCCCAGCACGACCCCCTACATTGCCCGAAGAACACTGCCCTAAACCCTGAAACAGCAACCCCAGCACGACCGCCTGCACTGCCCTAAACCCTGAAACACCACCCCCAGCACGACCCACTACACTGCCCGAACACCACTCCACTGCCCTAAACCCTGAAAGACCAACCCCAGCACGACCCCCTACACTGCCCAAACACCACTGCACTGCCCTAAACCCTGAAACACCAACCCCAGCACGACCCCCTACACTGCCCTAAACCCTGAAATACCACCCCCACCAAGACCCCCTACACTGCCCGAACACCACTGTCCTAAACCCTGAAACATCACCCCCTGCAAAACCCCCTACACTGCCTGAACTCCGAACACCACTGCACCACTTCCCAAAACCCTGAAACACCTCCCCCAATAAGACCCCCTACACTGCCCGAACACCACTGCCCTAAACCCTGAATCTCCATCCCCTGCAGGACCACCTACACTGCCCAAACACCACTGCACTGCCATAAATCCTGAAACTCCACCCCCTGCACGACCCCCTACACTGCCCGAACACCACTGCACTCCCCTAAACCCTAAAACACTTCCCCCAGCATGACCCCCTACACTGCCCGAACACCACTGCGCTGCCCTAAACCCTAAAACACCACCCCAGCACAACCCCCTACACTGTACGAACACCACTGCACTTCCCTAAACCATAAAACACCAGCCCCAGCACGACCCCCTACACTGCCCGAACACTACTGCACTGCCCTAAACCCTAAAAACCCAGCCCCAGCACGACCCCCTACACTGCCCGAACACCACTGCACTGCCCTGAACCCTAAAACACAAGCCCCAGCATGACCCCTATACTGCCCGAACACCACTGCACTGCCCTAAACACTAAAACACCAGCCCCAGCACGACCACTCACACTGGCCAAACACCACTGCACTGCCCTAAACCCTGAAACACAGTAACCCTGCATGACCCCCTACACTGCCCGAATACCACTGCACTACCCTAAACCCTGAAACACCCCCCCAGCAAGACCCCCTACACTGCCCAAACACCACTGCCCGAAACCGTGAAACACCACCAACAGCAAGACCCCTTACACTGCCTGAACACCACTGCCCTAAACCCTGAAACACCACCCAGTACACGACCCCCTACACTGCCTGAACACCACTGCTCTGCCCTAAACACTGAAACACCACCTCTAGCACGTTCCCCTACACTGCCCGAACACCACTGCACTGCCCTAAACCCTGAAACACCACCGAAGAATGACCCCCTACACTGCCCAAACACCACTGCTCTAAACCCTGAAAAACCAGGACCAGCATGACCCCCTACACTCCCCGAACATCACTGCTCTGCCCTAAACCCTGAAACACCACCCTCAGCACGACCTCCTACACTGCCCTAACACCACTGCACTGCCCTAAACCCTGAAACACCACCCCCAGGACAACACCCCTACACTGCCCTAAACCCTGAAACACCACACCCAGCAAGACCCCCTACACTGTCCAAACACCACTGCCCTAAACCCTGAAACACCACCCCCTGCAAGACCCCCTACACTGTCCGAACACCACTGCACCACTGTTCTAAACCCTGAAACACCACCCCCAGTAAGACCCTGTTAGAATCGGGGGTCTCTGGTTGGCCCAGGGATGCACTTGTGACAAGCAGGGACCCTCTCCTCCAAGTCAGGGCAAAGGATTGCTCTCAGCAGACAACCCCTGCTCACCCTCTAGGTAGTGTGGCACGAGCAGTCAGGCTAATCTCTAGAGTACATATGGCTAAGCACTTGCAATGTCCCACAATAACCACCAACCCACCACACAGAGGCACCAGACTGTATTTGTAAAAATAAAGCTCTTTATATAAATTTCTCAAGCAGGCTTTTAAATACAGTCTTTAGACTTTAAACACGGTTCCAGCTACTTGTTATACTTTAAGATGCCACAGTTCTTCTTAGTTCAAGGCTGGGTGCTGTCTGCACCTCTTTGGGGTCTGTGCGCTTCGCAGCGCTCTTCGAACGCGTCGTACTGCTCTGGGTACGCGTCGTACCGCTCTTCGGTTCGATCCCTACTACGTCTCACGCTTCCCGCGTGAGCAAGCGTACGGGGCCGACGATCTTGCAGGCAGTATGGGCCGTACGGTTGGCCTGCGAGGACGCGTACAGTTCTCTGGGATGCAGCCGTACGTTGCCTGTACGCTGGGGGTCAGAACGCGCACGAGTCTCTACGGTACAGCCGTACGCAGCAGGTACGCTGGGGCTTTCAACAGCGCACAGTACCTTATATCTTGTTGGGAATTCGAGGGGACTTCAGTAGTCGTAGAGGGGGCATCCCACGTCGCGGTGCGGTCCTGCTTCGTAGCGGGCAGCGATGCATTGTGGGGCGACTCTTGACTCCGGTGTCCGTCGCAATGCTGAGGAAGGCGGGCGGCGGCTTGGGTGAATTCAGCGGCGAGGCGCTGCCAACAGGGTATCGTCCAGGAGAGGCGAACTCAGGTGTGGGCGATCTTTGCGGTGGGCTCAACGGCTCGGGGACCACAGAGCCTCGTTGCTTGGACTGGACTGTCCTTTCTTGCGTTGCGAGCTCCGGCTCGAGGGGGCAGCAGTTTGCGATGCTCAGGCCAGGCGGGGCAGGCCGTTACGGTGCTCACTGTGGCACAGTCGGCCAGGGGTCACGTTGCTTGGCGGGATGAGGGCACACAGGATCTCAGAGTGCGGGACAGGTTCCCAGTCGCACTCAGGTCTCTGGAGTCAGTGCTGAAGGGGGCATTCACCAGCAGCAGTTCCCTTCTTCCAGGGAGGGGTAGCGCCCACTGTTCTTGGGGTGCAGTTCAGGAGGTAAGTTCACAAGCAAGCCCTTGGAGATTGTTTTAAGATGCACAAGTGAAATAAAAGTATTTTAGTCTTTTCTTCTTCTCTCCTTCTTGTAGCAAGGCACCCACCACAGGCCAGTCTCTCAGGCTTAGAGACAGTACTCCTCCTTGTAGCTTTCCCAGGTCTTTCTCTTCAGGCAGAGTTTCTTCTTGGCATCAACAGGATCTAATTTCTTAGGAGCAGGGCTCCTTCTTTTATACACAGTTTCTTTTGTTCTTTGTGGCCAGGGGGCCTGTGCCTGGCTCAGTCCGGTTTTGGAGCACTTTGTTGTGGTGACTCTGCTCTTTCCTTTCAGTGCACAGAGCAGAGACATCAGCCGCTCCACAGGGGGTGGAGCCAGCATTGTGGTGGCAGAGCACAGCCCTATTCAGAGTCAAGGTGTACTCCTCCCACCCATCCTGGTGTAATCTCTCTACCCACCACCTGCCAGCCAGCCTGTCTCCTGGAATACCCCAGCCCTGCCCCTCACTGAAACTAGGCAGCACACACACATACAGCATAGGCGGACTGAAATGGTTAGGCAAGTAAATACTAATTTTCTAAAAGTAGTATTTACAAACAAAGGATATTAAAATAAACATTACTAAAAGAAGTATTTTATTATTCTGAGTTCAGGCATACTAAACTTGACTTTCTACCATGCTCTCTGAGTCCACTGGAATTATAGAGTGTAATTATTCCAGCAGCCCATTCTGGCCTATGGAGAGCAGGTAGCCTTTCAATAGAGAAAAACGAAAATGGCTGTAATTCACTATTAGGACATACCACACACATCAGGGCATGTCATACCTTATGCCTACAATGCACCCTGCCCTTGGACCTACCATAGGGGTGACTAATATGTAGTTAAGGGAAGGTTTAGGGACTGGTAAGTAGGTGGACTTGCGCAGTCAGCATGACAGTACCAGACTGTATGCAGGTTCTGCAATGGCAGACCCGAGACACATTTTACTAGGCCGATTCTGTGGGTGGCACAACCAGTGCTGCAAGCCCACCAGCAGCATTTGTATTTACAAGCCCTGGCACTCCTGGTGCACTTTACTAGGGGCTGAGAGTAAACCAAATAAGCCAAACATGGAAACCAATCAATGTATACACTTTTCATAGGGAGCACTTGCACTGTGGTACTGATTGACAGTGGCACAGTGCCCTGAGCAGCTAACACCAACACATGAGGCACATCAGCAAAAAGTGGAAGGGAGACTCACGCCAAGGTGCCAGGTCTAACAGACCCCCTACACTGCCTGAACACCACTGCCCTAAACCCTGAAACAACATCCCCTGCAGGACTGCCGATACTGCCCGAACACCACTGCACTCCCCTAAAACCCTAAAACACCACCCCCAGCATGACCCCCTACACTGCCCGAACACCACTGCACTTCCCTAAACCATAAAACACCAACCCCAGCACGATCCCCTACACTGCCCAAACACTACTGCACTGCCCTAAATCCTGAAACTCCACCCCCTGCACGACCCCCTAAACTGCCCGAACACCACTGCACTCCCCTAAAACCCTACAACACCACCCCCAGCATGACCCCCTACACTGCCCGAACACCACTGCACTTCCCTAAACCATAAAACACCAACCCCAGCACGATCCCCTACACTGCCCAAACACTACTGCACTGCCCTAAACCCTAAAAAGCCAGCCCCAGTACGACCCCCTACACTGCCCGAACACCACTGCACTGCCCTAAACCCTAAAACACCAGCCCTAACATGACCCCCTACACTGCCCGCACACCACTGCACTGCCCTAATCCCTAAAATACCAGCCCCAGCACGACCACTCACACTGCCCAAACACCACTGCACTTCCATAAACCCAGAAACACCACACCCAGCATGACCCCCTACACTGCATGAACACCACTGCACTGCCCTAAACCCTGAAACACCTCCCCCAGCACGACCCCCTACACTGCCCATACACCACTGCACTGCCCTAAACCCTGAAACACCCCAACCCTGCATGACCCCCTACAGTGCCCGAATACCACTGCACTGCCCTAAACCCTGAAACACCCCCCAGCAAGACCCCCTACACTGCCTGAACACCACTGCCCTAAACCCTGAAACACCACCAACAGCAAGACCCCCTACACTGCCCGAACACCACTGCCCTAAACCCTGAAACACCACCCCCTGCAAGACCCCCTACACTGTCCGAACACCACTGCACCACTGCCCTAAACCCTGAAACACCACCCCCAGTAAGACCCCCTACACTGCCTGAACACCACTGCCCTAAACCCTGAAACTCCATCCCCTGCAGGACTGCCGATACTGTTGAACACCACTGCACTGCCAGAACACCGCTGAGCTGCCCTAAACCCTAAAACACCACCCACAGCACAACCCACTACACTGCACGAACACCACTGCACTTCCCTAAACCATAAAACACCAACCCCAGCACGATCCCCTACACTGCCCAAACACTACTGCACTGCCCTAAACCCTAAAAAGCCAGACCCAGCACGACCACCTACACTGCCCGAACACCACTGCACTGCCCTAAACCCTAAAACACCAGCCCTAACACGACCCCCTACACTGCCCAAACACCACTGCACTGCCCTAATCTCTAAAACACCAGCTCCAGCACGACCACTCACACTGCCCAAACACCACTGCACTGCCCTAAACCCAGAAACACCACAACCCTGCATGATCCCCTACAGTGCCCGAATGCCACTGCACTGCCCTAAACCCTGAAACACCCCCCAGCAAGACCCCCTACACTGCCCGAACACCACTGCCCTAAACCCTGAAACACCACCAACAGCAAGACCCCCTGCAATGCCCGAACACCAGTGCCCTATACCCTGAAACACCACCCAATGCACGACCCCCTACACTGCCCGAACACCACTGCTCTGCCCTAAACCCTGAAGCACCACCCCCAGCATGCTCCCCTACACTGTCCGAACAACACTTCACTGCCCTAAACCCCGAAACACCACCCAAAGAACCACCCCCTACACTGCCCGAACACCACTGCTCTGCCCTAAACCCTGAAACACCACCCCGAGTACATCCCCTACACTGCCAGAACACCACTGCTCTGCCCTAAACCCTGAAACACCAGCACCAGGATGACCCCCTACACTCCCCGAACACCACTGCTCTGCCCTAAACCCTGAAACACCACCCTCAGCACGACCCCCTACACTGCCCGGACACCACTGCACTGCCCTAAACCCTGAAACACCACCCCCAGCACGACCCCCTACACTGCCCGAACACCACTGCACTGCCCTAAACCCTGAAACACCACCCCAGCACGAACCCTACACTGCCCAAACACCAATGCACTGCCCTAAACCCTAAAACACCACCCCAGCACGACCCCTACACTGCCCGAACACCACTGCTCTGCCCTAAACCCTGAAACACCACCCCGAGTACATCCCCTACACTGCCAGAACACCACTGCTCTGCCCTAAACCCTGAAACACCAGCACCAGGATGACCCCCTACACTCCCCGAACCCCACTGCTCTGCCCTAAACCCTGAAACACCACCCTCAGCACGACCCCCTACACTGCCCGGACACCACTGCACTGCCCTAAACCCTGAAACACCACCCCCAGCACGACCCCCTACACTGCCCGAACACCACTGCCTTGCCCTAAACCCTAAAAGCCCACCCCAGCATGACCCCCTACATTGCTCGAACACCAATGCACTGCCCTAAACCCTAAAACACCACCCCCAGCACGACCCCCTATACTACCTAAACACCACTGCACTGCCCTAAACTGTAAAGCACCATCCCCAGCATTACCCCTACACGACCCAAACACCACTTCACTACCTTAAACCCTGAAACACTACTTCAGCAAGACCCCCTACACTGCATAAACACCACTGCCCTAAACCCTGAAACACCACCCCCTGCATGACCCCTATACTGCTCGAACACACCTGCACTGCCCTAAACCCTGAAACACCAGCCCCAGCACGAACCCCTACACTGCCTGAACACCACTGCACTGCCCTACACCCTGAAACACCAGCCCCCGCACGACCCTCTACACTGCCCGAACACCACTGCAATGCCCTAAACCCTGAAACACTACTTCAGCAAGACCCCCTACACTGCATAAACACCACTGCCCTAAACCCTGAAACACCACCCCCTGCATGACCCCTACACTGCCCGAAAACCACTGCACTGCCCTAAACCCTAAAAAGCCAGCCCTAACACGACCCCCTACACTGCCTGAACACCACTGCACTGCCCTAATCCCTAAAACACCAGCCCCAGCACGACCACTCACACTGCCCAAACACCACTGCACTGCGCTAAACCCAGAAACACCACACCCAGCATGACCCCCTACACTGCCCAAACACCACTGCACTGCCCTAAACCCTGAAACACCTCCCCCAGCACGACTCCTCACACTGCCCGTACACCACTGCACTGCCCTAAACCCTGAAACATCCCCCAGCAAGACCCCCTACACTGCCCGAACACCACTGCCCTAAACCCTGAAACACCACCAACAGCAAGACCCCCTACACTACCCGAACACTACTGCCCTAAACCCTGAAACACCACCCAATGCACGACCCCCTACACTGCCCGAACACCACTGCTCTGCCCTAAAGCCTGAAGCACCACCCCCAGCATGCTCCCCTACACTGTCCGAACACCACTTCACTACCCTAAACCCCGAAACACCACCCGAAGAACAACCCCCTACACTGCCCGAACACCACTGCTCTGCCCTAAACCCTGAAACACCAACCCCAGTACATCCCCTACGCTGCCCGAACACCACTGCTCTGCCCTAAACCCTATACACCACCCTCAGCATGATCCCCTACACTGCCCGGACACCACTGCACTGCCCTAAACCCTGAAACACCACCCCCAGCACGACCCCCTATACTACCTAAACACCACTGCACTGCCCTAAACCGTAAAACACCACCCCCAGCATGACCCCTACACTACCCAAACACCACTTCACTACCCTAAACCCTGAAACACTACCCCTAGCAAGACCCTCTACACTGCACAAACACCACTGCCCTAAACCCTGAAACACCAACCCCTGCATGACCCCTACACTGCCCGAAAACCACTGCACTGCCCTAAACCCTAAAACACCACCTCCTGCATGACCCCCTACACTGCCCATATACCACCGCACTGCCCTAAACCCTGAAACACTAGCCCTAGCATGACCCCCTACACTGCCCGAACACCACTGCAATGCCCTAAACCCTGAAACAATAACTCCAGCACGACCCCCTACACTGCCCGAACACCACTGCACTGCCCTAAACCCTGAAACACCAGCCCCCGCACAACCCTCTACACTACCCGAACACCACTGCACTGCCCTAAACCCTGAAACACCAGCCCTGCACGACCCCCCATACTGCCCGAACACCACTGCACTGCCCTAAATTGTGAAACACCAGCGCCAGCACGACCCCCTACACTGCCCGAACACCACTACACTGCCCTAAACCCTGAAACACCACCCCCTGCAAGACCCCCTACACTGCCCACACACAAATGCCCTGCCCTAAACCCTGAAACACTAGGCCCACAATGACCCCTACACTGCCCAAACACCACTGCACTGCCCTAAACCCTGAAACACAAGCCCTAGCACAACTCCCTACACTGCCTGAACACCACTGCAATGCTCTAAACCCAGAAACACTAGCTCCAGCACGACCCCCTATACTGCTCGAACACACCTGCACTGCCATAAACCCTGATACACCAGCCCCAGCACAAACCCCTACACTGCCTGAACACCACTGCACTGCCCTAAACCCTGAAACACCAGCCCCCGCATGACCCTCTACACTGCCCGAACACCACTGCACTGCCCTAAACCCTGAAACACCAGCCACCGCACAACCCCCTTCACTGCCTGATCACCACTGCACTGCCCTAAACCCTGAAACACCAGCCCCAGCATGACCCCCTACACTGCCCGAACACCACTGCACTGCCCTAAATCCTGAAACACCACCCCCAGCACGACCCTCTACACTGCCCGAACACCTCTGCACTGCCCTAAACCCTGAAACAACACCCCCAGCACTACCCCCTACACTGCCCGAACACCACTAAACTGCCCTAAACCCTGAAACACCAGCCCCAGCATGACCCCCTACACTGCCCGAACACCACTGCACTGCCCTAAACCCTGAAACACCACCCCCAGCACGACCCTCTACACTGCCCGAAAACCACTGCACTACCCTAAACCCTGAAACACCACCCCCAGCACTACCCCCTACACTGCCCTAAACCCTGAAACACAACCCCCAGCAAGACCCCCTACACTGCCCGAACACCACTGCCCTAAACCCTGAAACAGCACCCCCTGCAAGACCCCCTACACTGTCCGCACACCACCGCACCACTGCCTATAAACCCTAAAACACCACCCCCAGCACGACCCCCTACACTGCCCGAACACCACTGCGCGTCCCTAAACCCTAAAACACCACCCCAGCACAACCCCCTACAATGCACGAACACCACTGCACTTCCCTAAACCATAAAACACCAGCCCCAGCACGACCCCCTACACTTCCCGTACACTACTGCACCGTACACTACTGCACTGGCCTAAACACTAAAAACCCAGCCCCAGCACGAACCCCTACACTGCCCGAACACCACTGCACTGCCCTAAACCCTAAACCACCACCCTCAGCATGACCGCCTACACTGCCCAAACACCACTGCACTGCACTAAACCCTAAAACACCAGCCCCAGCAAGACCCCCTACACTGCCCGAACACCACTGCACTGCCCTAAACCCTAAACCACCACCCTCAGCATGACCGCCTACACTGCCCAAACACCACTGCACTGCACTAAACCATAAAACACCAGCCCCAGCACGACCCCCTACACTTCCCGAACACTATTGGACTGCCCTAAATCCTAAAAACCCAGCCCCAGCACGACCCCCTACACGGCACGAACACCACTGCACTTCCCTAAACCATAAAACACCAGCCCCAGCACGACCCCCTACACTTCCCGAACACTATTGCACTGCCCTAAACCCTAAAAACCCAGCCCCAGCACGACCCCCTACACTGCCCGAATACCACTGCACTGCCCTAAACCCTAAAACACCACCCCCAGCACGACCCCCTACACTGCCCGAACACCATTGCACTGGCCTAAACCCTAAAACACCAGCCCCAGCACGACCACTCACACTGCCTGAACACCACTGCACTGCCCTAAACCCAGAAACACCACACCCAGCATGACCCCCCTACACTGCCCAAACACCACTGCACTGCTCTAAACCCTGAAACACCTCCCCCAGCACGACCCCCTACACTGCCCGTACACCACTACAAGGCCCTAAATCCTGAAACACCACCCACTGCATGACCCCCTACACTGCCTGTAAACCACTGCACTGCCCTAAACCCTAAAACATCACCCCCGCACAACCCCCTACACTGCCCAGACATGACTGCACTGCCCTAAACCCTGAAACACCACCCCCAGCAAGACCCCCTACACTGCCCGAACATCACTGCCCTAAACCCTGAAACACCACCCACTGCATGACCCCCTACACTGCCCGAACACCACTGCTCTGCCTTCAACCCTGAAACACCACCCACAGCACGTTCCCCTACACTGCGCGAACACCGCTGCACTGCCCTAAACCCTGAAGCACCACCCCAAGAATGACCCCCTACACTGCCCGAACACCACTGCCCTAAACCCTGAAACACCACCCCCTGCAAGACCCCCTACACTGTCCGAACACCACGGCACCACTGCCCTAAACTTTGAAACACCACCCCCAGTAAGACCCACTACACTGCCCGAACACCACTGCCCTAAACCCTGAATCTCCATCCCCAGCAAGACCCCCTACACTGCCCGAACACCACTGCACTGCCCTAAACCCTAAACCACCACCCTCAGCATGACCGCCTACACTGCCCAAACACCACTGCACTGCACTAAACCATAAAACACCAGCCCCAGCACGACCCCCTACACTTCCCGAACACTATTGGACTGCCCTAAATCCTAAAAACCCAGCCCCAGCACGACCCCCTACACGGCACGAACACCACTGCACTTCCCTAAACCATAAAACACCAGCCCCAGCACGACCCCCTACACTTCCCGAACACTATTGCACTGCCCTAAACCCTAAAAACCCAGCCCCAGCACGACCCCCTACACTGCCCGAATACCACTGCACTGCCCTAAACCCTAAAACACCACCCCCAGCACGACCCCCTACACTGCCCGAACACCATTGCACTGGCCTAAACCCTAAAACACCAGCCCCAGCACGACCACTCACACTGCCTGAACACCACTGCACTGCCCTAAACCCAGAAACACCACACCCAGCATGACCCCCCTACACTGCCCAAACACCACTGCACTGCTCTAAACCCTGAAACACCTCCCCCAGCACGACCCCCTACACTGCCCGTACACCACTACAAGGCCCTAAATCCTGAAACACCACCCACTGCATGACCCCCTACACTGCCTGTAAACCACTGCACTGCCCTAAACCCTAAAACATCACCCCCGCACAACCCCCTACACTGCCCAGACATGACTGCACTGCCCTAAACCCTGAAACACCACCCCCAGCAAGACCCCCTACACTGCCCGAACATCACTGCCCTAAACCCTGAAACACCACCCACTGCATGACCCCCTACACTGCCCGAACACCACTGCTCTGCCTTCAACCCTGAAACACCACCCACAGCACGTTCCCCTACACTGCGCGAACACCGCTGCACTGCCCTAAACCCTGAAGCACCACCCCAAGAATGACCCCCTACACTGCCCGAACACCACTGCCCTAAACCCTGAAACACCACCCCCTGCAAGACCCCCTACACTGTCCGAACACCACGGCACCACTGCCCTAAACTTTGAAACACCACCCCCAGTAAGACCCACTACACTGCCCGAACACCACTGCCCTAAACCCTGAATCTCCATCCCCTGCACGACCGCCTACACTGCCCGAACACTTCTGCACTGCCCTAAACCCTGAAACTCCACTCCCTGCATGACCCCCTACACTGCCCGAACAACACCGCACTCCCCTAAACCCTAAAACACCACCCCCAGCACAACCTCCTACACTGCATGAACACCACTGCACTTCCCTAAACCATAAAACACCAGGCCCAGCACGACCCCCTACACTTCCCGAAGACTACTGCACTGCCCTAAACCCTAAAAACCCAGCCCCAGCATGACCCCCTACACTGCCCAAACACCACTGCACTGCCCTAAACCCTAAAACACCACCCCAGCACGACCCCCTACACTGCCCGAACACCACTGCACTGCACTAAACCCTAAAACACCAGCCCCAGCAGGACCACTAACACTGCCCGAACACCACTGCACTGCCCTAAACCCAGAAACACCACACCCAGCATGACCCCCTACACTGCCCAAACACCACTGCACTGCCCTAAATCCTGAAACACCTCCCCCAGCACGACCCCGTACACTGCCCGTACACCACTGCACTGCCCTAAATCCTGAAACACCACAACTCTGCATAACCCCGTACACTGCCCCAATACCATTGCACTGCCCTAAACCCTGAAACACCACCCCCAGCAAGACCCCCTACACTGCCCGAACACCACTGCCCTAAACCCTGAAACATCACCCCCAGCAAAACCCCCTACACTTCCCGAACACCACTGCCCTAAACCCTGAAACACCACCCACTGCACGACCCCAGACACTGCCCGTAAACCACTGCTCTGCCCTAAACCCTAAAACATCACCCCCTGCATGACCCCCTACATTGCCAAGACACGACAGCACTGCCCTAAACCCTGAAACACCACCCCCAGCAAGACCCCCTACACTGCCCGAACATCACTGCCCTAAACCCTGAAACACCACCCACTGCATGACCCCCTACACTACCCGAACACCACTGCTCTGCCCTAAACCCTGAAACACCACCCCCAGCATGTTCCCCTACACTGCGCGAACACCACTGCACTGCCCTAAACCCTGAAGCACCACCCCAAGAATGACCCCCTACACTGCCCGAACACCACCGCTCTGCCCTAAACCCTGAAACACCACCCCCAGTACGTCCCCCTACACTGCCCGCACACCACTGCTCTGCCCTAAACCCTGAAACACCAGCACCAGCATGACCCCCTACTCTCCCCGAACACCACTGCTCTGCCCTAAACCCTGAAACACCACCCTCAGCATGACCCCCTCACTGCCCGAACACCACGGCACTGCCCAAAACCCTGAAACACCATCCCCAGCCTGACCCTGTACACTGCCCGACCACCATTGCACTGCCCTAAACCTGAAACACCACCCCCTGCACGACCCTCTACACTGCCCGAACACCACTGCACTGCCCTATACTCTAAAACACCACCCCCAGCATGACCCCTACACTGCCCGAACACCACTGCACTGCCCTAAACCCTAAAAGACCACCCCCAGCACGACCCCCTACACTGCCTGAACACCACTGCACTGCCCTAAACCCTAAAACACCCCCCCCAGCATGACCCCTACACTACCCAAACACCACTTCACTACCCTAAACCCTATATCTACCCTCAGCACGACCCCCTATACTACCCAAACACCACTGCACTACCCTAAACCCTAACTCTACCCCAGCACGACCTCCTACACTACCCAAACACCACTGCACTACCCTAAATCCTAAAACACTACACCAGCACGACCCCCTACACTACACCAACACCACTGCACTGCCCTAAACCCTAAAACACTACCCCAGCATGACCCCCTACACTACACAAACACCACTGCACTACCCTAAACCCTAAAACACTACCCTCAGCACGCCCCCCTACACCACTCAAACACCACTGCACTACCCTGTACCCTAGAAAAGTAACCACCACCCCATACCCAATCCCCCTTACCTCTCACTCCTCGTGGTTCCTCTCTCCTCAAGGTTTCTGCTTCATGTCATCTCTGAGGGGCGGTGCACATCGTTGTGAGGAAACGGAACAGCCTCTGTTTCTTTCGAACGACGTGGATCGTCTACATTTCTTTAGAACTCATTGTCATTTACCATACATGCCTTGCAACAAAATTTGTTGTCAAGGCATGCGTGGTAAATGACCATGCGTTCTAAAAAAATGCGTAGTAATGACTTCACGATGTACAACGCATGCGTGGTAATGCATGCATTGTGATGGTATCACAAAGTAAAACATTTGTTGTAACGGCTGTTTACCGATCGAAGCTGGCCCCTTTTCTTCAGTGAGTCGTTTATTTGATAAATTAGGAGGAAGGAATGTGTTATTTTTTACCGAAAAGTGCGTTCCCGGCTGCTGTATTGTGAAAGATTCCGCGAGGCCTGGTTTCAGTTCCGGTGAGAGAGTGGAAGGTCTGTTTGGATCTAAAGGGGTTCTGCTGTTGGACGGGCCCGGCCCGACACGTCATCAGAAAACACAGCTAATGGAAAGCGTTGTCCCCGAAGTGTGGAGCAGTGCCTTGAGAGGTCAACAAGTGTGTGTCCCACTGCAGTATGAACGTACCGCGTGACCCATGTGCCACCTACAGTGTACGGAAGGCAGAAGCGGCATCCATCGCAAGACCATTGTAGCACTAATTATACATTTTGGAACTAGGGCATTTTAACCTTGTTGTTCCTGCCAGATACAAAGAGAACATCCTATGTTATTTAGTGCCCTTGTTACCTTTTCTGTGGGTAGTGGTGCTTGTCACTTCGCTGCCCTGCTGGTGTACACAACTGGGCTCCCCACCTCATGTGCTATCTACAGAGCCTTTGCCCTCGGATCACTGGTTTCGGTTTCTGGAGTGGTAACATAAACAGTTGCTCCCAAAGGCCTAGCCTGAACACTTAGGTGAATATCCCCTGCACCAGTATTCCGCAGAAACTCTTTCCTAGCACTCCCACATCGATGACGATGTCATAATAGCATGGCTCTGCTCGCGACACCGTATGACATCATAAGAGCCATAAGAGGACCTCGTCGGTGTGCTGACGTCAGTTCCACACATTTTTTACGTGCCACCAAGGTAAACAGGTGGCCCGACACATTTTCACATGTATACATAGTATACTAAATATATATATATATATATATATATATATATATATATATATATATATATATATATATATATATATATATATTTTCACTTAAAAAACCATAGGTTTCACACATGTAATAGTTAGCTGGACATTTCCCTCGTAAAAAACCAATGAAATTCCCCCGTTATAGTTAGTGCAGGCAACTATAACTCACGCGACTGCAACCCTCTGCTGATGACGTCAGATATTACATCACTGATTAAATATGTGTCTTTCTGAAAAATAAATATTTGTAATATATGTATAGCTAAAGATTAATGGAAGAAGACATGGGTAAATAGGTGTCTAAATACAGTGATGTAATATCTGACGTCATCAGCAGAGGATTGCGGTCGCGTGAGTTATAGTTGCCTGCCCTAACTATAACGGGGGAATTTCATTGGTTTTTTACGAGGGAAATGTCCAGCTAACTATAACATGTGTGAAACCTATGGTTTTTTAAGTCAATTTGCAAGGTTTTTTAAATGCTAATTCCTAACTATAACGTGTGTGCAACCTATGGTTTTTTAAGTGAATCTGTACGTTTTTTTAAATGCTAAGTTATGTATTTATTAATATTTTTTTTTTCAGGTTTTTCATCGTGCGCGCACCGTGCACGCACGATGCGTTGTGCGTGCCGTGTGCGCACGGTGCGCGCACCCCGTGCTTTTTCTTAAAAAAAAAATTTTTTTTCACCCTTGGGGGTCCTTCAGTGACCCCCCTGACAAAGGCTAGGGGGTCAGGGACTGTCCACCCTGCCCCCTTTTCACGTTCTACACCTTTGTTTTTCACTGCCTCACACTGCGAGAGACAAAATGGCGGACGACACCTCCTGATTTCGACCGATTCGAATGTTTACTGACATCTAACAACCAATCAGAATTGCGCGCTTATAGATATATATGTACTTTTAACAGAAATTTTCTCAGGAACTACTGAACAGATTGACTCCAGATATTCAAAAGGCACATCCCTGACCTGAGGACTACCTCTCTGCCAAATTTCAAGTAATTCTGTTCAGCCGTTCGGGCTGTACCTTGGACTAAAGGTCCCTATGGAAAAATGCATGGGGAAAACGCGTTTTGGGACCCCCCTTTTTTCTCAGCCGCCACTTGACTAATCACCCCGAGACTTTCAGGGTAGGAGCGGAGCGCCCCACCTATTTTAAAAAATTCGCGAGGATTCGTCAACCGGCGCCAAAGTTATTCAAAATAGAATTTTCAGATTTCCTATGGAATCACAGTCCTAACTATAACTATCTACTGGCGACCGCCAGTAGATTATATATATATATATATATATATATATATATATATATATATATATATATTTATTACCTACTGGCGCTTGCCAGTAGGTAGTTATAGTTAGGACCTATTTTCCATAGGAAATCTGCAACATTCTATTCACAATAAGTCTGGCGCCGTTTGACAAATCCTCGCAAAATTTTCCAAACTTTTGGCCAGCTCCGCTCCGCTCCTACCCTGAAAGTTTTGTGGTGATTCGTTAAGCGGGGGCTGAGAAAAAAGGGGGGTCCCAGAACGCGTTTTCCCCATGCAATTTCCCATAGGATCTGTTGTCGCAGCTACAGCCCGAACCGCTGAACAGAATGACACCAAATTTGGCAAAGAGATAGTCCTCAGTTCAGACTCGTGCCTTTTGCATAAATGGTGTGAATCCGTTCAGTAGTTTCTGAGAAAATTAGAGTTAAAAGTAGATAAATATCTATGGCCGCAGAGGATCCGCGGACCATACACGCACCGTACGTGCACCCTCCCCGAACCGAGCGCGCATCCTCCCGATCGCGCGTTGAATGCTAATTGGCTGTCGAGTGTCTTTCTACATTCGAAACCAGGAACTGTTGGCGGCCATTTTATGCCTCGGTAGAAGCGAGGCTGAAGATTTAAGGGGAATAAGTGTGTAAACCAAGAAATCATTGGTTGTATGACTACTTTGTACACTGAAAGGTAGGGTGTATATTTCTGTTTTTTAAAGGTATGATTCTTATCGGTTAACAAAAACAGATTGTAAGGAACATTATATGATTAGCTGATATGTTGAAAAGTGAAGCACACTTCCTCTCTTGTGTAGGAACATTGTGTCCTGAACTTCTGACCTGTGTGCTTAGTGCAGTGTTCCATGACCTGTTTCTATGGTAACAGGCAGAAAGCAGATTGGGGGAAGGGTTGAAATGTCTTTCAGTTGGAAAGGGTTGAAATGTTTAACCAATAGAAATGTGTGTTTGCTTTTGAGTTTATGCGTGAAGGATTGTGATTTGATGTTTACAAGTATATGTGTGGAAAATGAAAGGGAAACTTTTCCATTCTTTGTTTTTGCTGAGAGGTGCACAGTGCAGAGATTCTGTAAAAGAAAATATGGTGAGTGACTGATATACTTCTTAATCTACAAAAGAACTTGAAAGTAGGGGTGGGCGGAATTTGCGGAATTAACTTCCGCAAATTATCGCGAAAATGCAGAAAATCTCCGCAAACACGCCGGAAATATCGCGAAGACGCGGAAGTTTTTTGCCGCCTGTTCGCGGTATTTTTTGCGTGATCGCGGGTCGCCAACTTACCCATGCGGTTGCTCACGGGCGCGGCCATCTTGTTTTCACTTGTCCCGCCCTCTCGCGATGTTTACTTCCTGTTTCGAGTCGCGCAATGCATGTTCGCGGTCTATATTTCCTGTTCGCGACCGCTTTTACTTGATCGCGTTGCTTTTTGCTTGCTCGGGGAGAAAATATCGCGCGAACTTGCGCACGTGGTCGCAATGGGCGCGGCCATCTTGTTTTCCACTCTATTGCATGGTTCTGGGGCCTGATTTTCAATCCTCCCTAAATCTTTTCAATCCTTTGTTTATAGCCACTTTTTTTGGATCTTTATTACTTATTATTTCTCTAACTATTTTTCTGCTTCTATATTTTTGGTTTTTGTCTACTTTTTTTTGGTTTTTTAGCTACTTTTTCTCTTTGTATTGCCTGCTATTTATTTCCTTTACTCCTTTATTTATTTGACCTTTTCTTTCCCGCCCCGTCCCCAGAACCATTTCCAAGGGCAGGGCTGTTCGCCGGCGCAGCCAGAGCCGCGACCGCCTTCCTTGCGGAAGGCGGCTCCCACAAGGGGTGCAGGCACGGGCCTTATTTGGGGAGGAGGAGTTGGCTGCACTAATTTTCTTTGTGCAGCGCCACCTCCCCTCAACCCTGGCAGCAGGTGGCAGGCCTGGGTCCGGGTACGGCCTCCGGGAGCGTCGGCAGCGGTGGGGGAAGGTGCGCCGGGCAGTGTCGCGCATCTCTGGGGTCCGGCGCACCCAGGCACAGCTGACGCACCGGTGGTCCGACATCCTGGACCGTGAGCAGGACCTGCTGGACCTGCTAGGAGTGGAGGTCCCGGGGCTTGGTGAGTACCTATTTAATTATTACAACTTTGTGTCTGTTCTTCTGCTCTATGTTATATATTGCGAATATCTTTTTTTCCTTCCAACCAGCTAGAATGTTGCTGCTTACAATACATTCCAGGTTAATAACGTTTAAAAGTCTTCTGTGATTATGACACAGGTGCTCTTCTGCGCTACTACTAATCTTACTTGTTTGCAGCTTTGCGTTTGCGCTTGCTTAGCGTGATTCTTTACGAGTTTATTTTAGAGAAATTAAGTTACGTAATGCTACAGTGACTCACGTCCACTCCTTACTTTGTCCTGTCACTAATAGATAGGGGCGGATTGATACTTAGGTTTAGGTACTTTGTATGGGCTTCTAATTGGTTAGTGGTATGCGTGATGCCCCCCTCACTCAGTTACGTGACGTGCTCCTAGTACGGCAGTCTTTAGAACCTTTTCTAGTTTGTTCAATGAGTGGAGGTAGGCTTTGCAGTTACTTAGCAGTAGCAGATCAGCATCAATCAAACCAAAATTTGGTGTATACAAAAAATGTAGTCATGTTCATGTGTCCTCCATGATTGGATCATACACATTGTTGAGGAATACAGTGGAAATGCATACTTAATGTACAATTGGCATGCCTGGAATAGGTGGGCTAGGTTGGGTGGTACGTTGTACTAATACTTAGGCTTACTTGTAACTTAGTTTTCTGGAATCAGAATGGAAGAATGGATTACTGTTGATAAATAGTAACTTAAGTAGTCGAACTGCGAATCCCACGATATTACATGTTGACCAGATGAGATCGGTCAATGTAGTTATTGCAATTGTTGTTTACATAAGTGTTTTTTGACCGTTGTTGAAAAATATTGTATTTGTTTGACACCATCCATCAATGTTTGTCTCTTTCTTAATTCTTATATCTCTCCTGTCCATCAGCACCCAGGGGCAGACCGACAGGGACTGGACAGTCGGCGGGACAGGAACACCACCAGGAGGACACCGCTGAGGGCTCCTCTGCTGGCCCCAGTAAGTCTTCTTGTTTTTAATAATATTTCTTATTCCATAACTTTTACTGCCCCATTTCTCCCGAACTATAGTGTGTTTCCAAATGCTATATTTTTACCACCAATTATCCTTCGATCTGTACGGTTTCAAAAAGCTTATCCCTGCCTCCGCTATGATGACTGAGTACTACTACATACTATCAGTCTGTCTGTCTGTACTGTAGTAGCTAGTCTTGCCCAGTTGGCCAGTGCCACTCTTTGTGAAAGGTTGTAATATAAAACTCATATTCACCAGTAGCTCGTACAATCCGTTGGGTCGTTGTCTTGTACTACTTTTACTCTTATTGATGTTGAGGCTTTGAAAATTCACAGCAACAACAGCCCTACCAGATTTCTTAATATTTTGATATGATACGCTATAGGACATACCACTGTTGTAGGGATCTTGCACATACATTTGCACCAGAAAATAGGATGTTGGTGATGGTAGGTTGGACCTTCCTTGCACACCTCAATCAGAAATTCTGCACCCACCACAATTCCACTGCTTGACTATAGTACTGTCTTGTCATACCTATTAGGTCTCGGAACCCTCCCCCCAAGATAACCAACAAGTAGACAACCCAGAACATAACACACCCAACCTCTGTCGTGGAAGCAATTCACATGCACACCCTTACTTTAATTTGCTCACTCGTGTAAGTTAGTCCACTCCACACCAAATACCACGAAGTCTATGTAAGTTTAAAATGTTTATTTCAATTTGAGAAGGTCTGTACACTGTTTTCTTAGCAGCACCAACCGGCAAATCAATAACATTAAAACAATATACATTGTTACACTTATACAGTTGGGAATTAAATCATGATAACTGAACAGTGGTGGAAGGCAGCACCACCATCCCATAGCAATTTAGTTTATATACATTTATAAATGAAGATGTGAGTGAAGGGACCCCTCACCTCAGAAGAACCTAGTACTGGTAGTTGGTGCATCGTTCAGAAGCTCTGGTTCGTAGAAGGGAATCTTGCGTCTGTAATGCGAAAAAAGAAATGGGTGCGTTAGTATATTGCAACTTGCAAGCATTTCTCAGCCGTGCCAAAAAGTGTAGCATCTATGGATAAGCAATATGGACTAACAGTAACAGTAGTACACCAGTTCTTCCTAAAAAAGTGGCTTGTTAATGTTTGTTGACCGCTTGTACGCAGCGCGTAGACTAGACAGTAGCAGTGTGAGGCAGGTCATGTGGGCTCAAAGGTGTCTTAAGAAGCTGCAAGGTAAAGGTAACGTCACATGTGCATGGCTAGGGCTAATCAAGCAAATGCTACAATGATCATATAACTTAGTGTCTACTCTACTACTACCTGATTTGTACTAGTGATGTATGTTAGTATTAACTCATTTTTCAACCTTGCTACTGATCAATAGGGGGGAGGTGTATATGTCGCCTAATAAATGTGTAATGTTTTCTAGGCGCACTACCGACCACCATTGCTGGGGCCAGCGAAGGCGACGCCGAGGGCGAGGATGCGGCAGTTGCAGATAGCAACGGAGGGGGAGTGGCAGCACCAGTGGCAGGCGGTGGTAAGTTAGATTCATAATCTTTAACTATTGTTGAACTTGACAGCACAATCACTGCAAAGGTGTACTGTATGTATATGTATACTGTACAGTTGTGAATTAGGGCCCCATTAGGATGGTGGGCGTATTGCCCCCGCCGGGCCGGCTGGAATTCACTGCCGTCACCGCAGGGGCAAACCTCCCGCCATCCCTGTAGAAAATATTCAGACATGTCCAGGCGGAAAAGGGTTCAATATGGCGGTGGTGTCTCTCTCACCACACCGGCAGCCATATAATCTGCATTTTGGAATGCCTTTGCGTGGCGGCATTGCCGTCCGCCACGGAAAGGCATGCACACATTGCAGAGTATGCTTGGGGGCCCCCATGGAGGGTATCTACCGATGCTATGGTACCCCCCCGACTTTCAAAGCAAAACGTGACAGGCTCCGTACGAGGCCCGTCATGTTGTGCTTGGAAAAGCAGCACAACATTTTAGCATTGCTTTCAGCAAAGCCAACCAGAATTTAAATTTAAAAAAACAGGGTGCGCCCGCCACTGTGCCGGGCGCATCATCCTAATTAATTGTCCCCACGGGACCCCCACCCTTTTTAGCAGTCGGATGGCGGGCGGACAAAGTCCGCCCGCTATCCGATGTCGTAAGTAAGTATGAGTTCTTGGGGACGTTTGAAGAGTGAACTAGAAGACTAGAATTCCCTTTAATTGGTATAGGACTAGGAGCCGGAGTATTGAGTAACCAATGTCCTCATCTATCTGATTTCAACTCCGCTTTGAAAGTTTTATGGAGAAGAGCACCTGGTGCACTGTTCAACTAAAAAGTGTAAGACAGGTGGAAGGAAGAAGGACGGGCGACATTTAAAATGTTATGTACTACTGTGCTTTATTTTATAGTGCTACTCTACCATGCCACTATGTGTATAAATAATTACCTTGTCCTACTGTTTTATTAAGACTATATTTTACAATTGTCTTGTTTTTTTCTTTTTGATACACAGCAACTCCGAAACTCAACCGTAAGGAGTTGGCCGCCAAGGCACGGCACCGGAAGCTGGAGGCAATCCAGCAGGAATACCGGCGGCTGGTGGTCCTAGCCGAGGAGGAGGAGGAGACTGCTGCAGCTATTGAACCCTCCTCCAGTGCCCCGGGCCCCAGCCACCGCCCTCCAGCGGTACGGCGCCACCGCCTGGCGGCTGCCCGCCGCCACCGTGTCATCTCCGGTGCCCCCCCCCACTGTGGCTGCAACTGCCGCGGCCTTAGACGCCGGGTCGCCCATTTAGAGGACCAGATGCGTGTCCTCCTCCAGTCCCGCCCCACCAGTTAGTCCCTGTCACTGCCCCTTTTTTAATTCCTGTTCGTTCTTCACTCGTTTGGGCGTTCTCTACTTCTATGGACAGTCGTTGGGGTTAGGGAGGTGGGTGGGTCAGCTTTTGTGGGTTCAGTTTATTTGTTAGGGTCAATTAAATATATTTTTCTATGTTACATGCAATGTTGTTAATGTTTTGTAGGTGGGGTAACTGTTTTACATCACACTGTTTCCTTGCTGGTGCATGGCCGCCCATAGCGTGTGTTTGATTTCAATAATTTGCTGACTGTATAAGACACAAACAGATAGATGCGACACACCTCACTCATTGACTGGTCCTATTATGCATTCTTTGGAGTGGTGTTTGAAACTGAAATCATTGACAACATGTCCATTATTAATTCTGCCTCCCCCAAACTTCTCTCTTACCGGTGCTTGATGTTTATGTCCAACTGTGGCACAGCACTGGCTGCATGGTGAAGATGGTTTTCTTTTTCATACATGCCATGATTGGGGTGGTGGTGGTGGTAGTATAGTAGTAGTAGTATACACTGGCAGGGTGGCAGCATTTCCAAAAAAAGAAAAGGAGATAGTCAATCGCCTTTGAGAGACTGTTAGAGGAGTAGTTGAATGAAGTACATCACAGAATTTACCGAGCAACAATTATATGCTCAAATATTTGACAAAAAAACTGAATGCTGGTTATTATGAGGATAGCCTACTAGACAGAGTTACAAACTATAGTTTTGTCGACTTGACTATGCCTACAGTCTAACAGTTAGTGCTGTATATGAGGAATGACAACAAACAAATCCAATCAATGCCGGCAATTCATGCTGAGGTATATGTTCCTTTGTTAAATAAAATAACCTCTGAAATATCCTACTCATGGGTGGGCAAGCAGAAGAAGATCATCGCTCTGCATTGAAAGTAGTGTTGCTTTCACCACATCCGCCCCAGCAAGTGTGTGATTAAGTAGTGGTGTACATTTAATTTAGTTACACCTCGACAATAAGTCACACAGCCTGGGGGAAGAGGGTTAGGGTCCGTTGATTGGATGGGAAGGGGGATTTTGGGAAAGGTTTGACATAGAAAAACAGTATGCATACATAGACAAACAAACGACAATCATTGAAGACTACCATACCATATCCATTCCATATGTTAAGGGAGAAAAAGGCAATGCATGCATGATGATGAGACCCGGATTACATACACTTCTATTTCTTGTTCTGTTCCGGCCTTAATACTTTAACAGATAGCAAATAGAAATTTTAAATATTGGTAGTGAAGAATCGTAAACCCAGAGCAAACGTAATGATGATTGATAATAACAACTCCAAGAACACACTGTTGTAAAGAATGTATACAAGATATTAATCAAATTATTTAAAAGAAGTGAAAAGTGGATACTGTTACTGTCTTATCCTGGTCAAAAATGTGGACTGGTTTTTTGCATCTCGGCATTCCTCTTGCTCCTCTCGTCTATCAATCTTGGGTGTGTCGCCTCGCCACTCGCCACTGCCCGGCTGGAATAAAAAGGTGATTGATTGGTAAGGTAATTAATATGCATTGTAATGTTTTACAAAGTTTTGGACAAGGCCCGGCCTGTAATTTTAGATTGAAAACCAAAGGGGATATTCAGAAAGAAAGTGAAAACAAATGCACAAGTGATGGTGTAGTGCAACAAGAACACTTTCCGAGGTGGCATGTATGCATATGCATCATCTCTACTGTAGTCTGTTTCCAGCATAGACCTTCAACAGTAACAGGAGAGATCAGGCCCACAGTGCTTACCATTAGCACATCCTACGTTAACACTTTAGAGTCCTTTTTTTTTCTCTCAAAGAGTTGGACAAACGCAAAGCACATTATCCATTCCAAGCATAGCATTTTACAGTTAAAGTTAGTAAAATCAATGCACTGCAGTCAACCCACCGCTACACTCTATTCAACTTCTACACAGACATTTGGGTGTGCTGTGGTTGTTGTTGACGTGTTTACCTTTAGGCTTTTCCGTTTTATGCCACTCATGAAACATCCTCCTGACTTCATCATCAGCTCTGATACTTCTACTGACTGACTGGAGATCGGCCTGCAGTACAAGTGTAATTTTTATAACACAACAAGAGTAGAAATATAAATATTACTGACTTGAGTCATTCTTTATTGTGTACAGAAAGATAGATTACCACTAGTACACTTTGACATCACTTTGTGCACAACAAACAACGCAAACACAAAGACCAATAGCTCAGAGTCAGGTGTCCAATGCATGCCATTAATTGTCATCATTCATTACCTGTTCCTTCTCATCTTAAGTTAACGGGCCGTCTCTTTCGCCATCATCATGATGGACGGTGCTGTTAAGTCACAGTCATTTGCATTGCGCAGATTGAGTGAGTCCCCTTCCTGTATTGAATTAAAAGCAATGTATCACCAAGATGCAGGAGAAGTACACATTTCTTGTTTGCCAGAAGGGGAAAATTAGTAATTACTAGTGTGTTCTGTAGAAAGTTGATTAGTGGCAGTGCACAATTACATCAATTCATGCGCAACACACACCACAAAATCTACATCATTCAGTCTGCCATTCTGCGGCCAATGCATGGCATCAATCATTACCTGTTGCATCTCATCTCGTTAACGCTGCAGGCCGTCTCTTTCGCCATCATCATGATGGACGGTGCTGTTAAGTCACAGTCATTTGCATTGCGCAGATTGAGTGAGTCCCCTTCCTGTATTGAATTAAAAGCAATGTATCACCAAGATGCAGGAGAAGTACACATTTCTTGTTTGCAAGAAGGGGAAAATTAGTGTGTTCTGTAGAATGTTGATTAGTGGCAGTGCACAATTACATCAATTTATTCATGCGCAACACACACAACAAAATCTACATCATTCAGTCTGCTATTCTGCGGCCAATGCATGGCATCAATCATTACCTGTTGCATCTTATTTTCAGTTAATGGCCAGTCTCTCTCGGCTCTGAAGGAGGATAGCTATAGAAGTCATCAGATTCATGGTCCACTTGTTTTGGAAGGACGAGGAAAGTTTGAATTTGTTGTTACCATCATCCAATCATCATTCATGAGGGAAATGGAATTGAGCAGGAGATGCAGTATGATCGAGCAGAGGAGCTGGATTCTGAGGACTGTAGTGTCAAATGGCAGACACCTGAAACTTGTATCTTAAATTAGAAGAGTAGAAGACGGTGATAATGCATTTGTTGCGATTCACAAGTTTATAACCGGAACGACAGACACAAACAAAGGGGGAAAAAAGGGAGGAAGACAGTAAGTGCGAGCCTAATTGTCAGGGAAGTATAGCTCGTCCTCAAACTCTGGGGGATCTTCCAGTAGTAGGTAATCATCTGACACAATACTTCCGTCACCTGAGCCGCTGTCCTCATCTTCCTCTGTTGATTCATGCATTGTGTAATTCGGTGGTATGAAGTGCTAATTCATTTTGATCATTGTTAACCTCTCCACGTTTTTGGGAGATAGACTGGTCCTTCTCAAGGTTACAATGGAACCAGCAGCACTGAAAACACGTTCGGAAGAGACACTTGCGACAGGGCAAGCCAGATAGCTTATCGCCAGCCTGCTGAGCTGTGGCCATTCAGACCTTTTCCTATACCAATACTGCACTGGGTTTTGATCAACGTACACCTCTGTTGGGTCGTCCAGATAGGCCTGGACCATCCGCTCAATGTTCAGGGTTGCTGCTGGTAAGCTTTTGTGCTGTTTTTTCTGTGCATCAGCACTGTGCTTAAGGCCCATCTTTACATACCAATCTGATAATGATTGTACTCGGCCGAATGATCCAGTTATTGTTTTTGTAGTCGATGGTGATGGTGAGTGTTGCGATTGTGAGCCAACCGCACTGCCCTCAGCCGATGAAGTTGCACTTGATTCTGCATGGCCTGCTTCAGTATCAGTACTTGTTGTGGGTTGATGTGGCGGGCTTTTAATTAGCAGCCCTTCGTTTTCAAACTTGATGGCTGCTTCAGCTATACAACTTTTGTAGCGGGCAACATCATTGTCGGAAAAAGAAAGGAATAGTCCTAATTTTGCACGTGGATCCAGAATTGTGGCACAAATGTAATGTTCTTGTGACAAAATTTTATTTTGTATCCTTACATTTTCTGATAAGCGCCTGGATAAGCTCTCCACCAAGTCATGGGCTTGCCTTCTGTCCTCTACACCTTTGTAGGATTCAGACACATTATTCAGCTCATGCTCTAGCATTTGCAACAATGGGATAGCTTGGCCCATTGTACAGTCCTCCTTGCTGACTTCACGTGTGAAGACCTCAAAAGGAGACAGCATCTCAGTCAGGCATTGAATTAGGGTCCATTGCTCCCTCTGAAGGGTCATGCCTTTAACACTAGCATCACTGCTTCTGTACCAGACATATTCATTGAGTGACCTGTGCTGTTCGTACAGACGATCAAGCATGTAATACGTTGAGTTCCAACGTGTTGCCACCTCCTGGATGAGTGCCTTGACTGGCATCCTACGGTCACGTTGGATGCTCCTCAGCTGCTTCCGAGCTTTAAAAGAATGGCTGAAATGAGTGCATATTCTTCGGCAGATGGCCAGTAAATTGCTTACTATGGGTTCTTTTTTCAGAAAGTCTTGCACTATAATGTTTATGCAGTGTGCCAAACACGGAACCCTGAAATAGGAACCAAGTTCCATGGCCTTAAGTACATTACTGCCATTGACTGTGGCAACAAAACCAATACCAAGCCCTCTGGGCCGCAGCCATTCCAAAACCTTGGTGCGAAACTCTTCTAAAATGTTTTCAGCCGTATGAGATTTCTCCATGGCGAACATGGCTACAGTTGCATGTTTCCGAGTACCTTCAAAAATTGCAGCTGTGTCAACAACACCTCGTGCAGATAGTTGATCTCTAACCCCCACAAAAGAGATCCAGTGTGCAGTGATGCACATGTAATCTGTGGCTTGGCAACTGGTCCACATGTCTGTTGTCAGGTGGATATTGTGCACAGCACTCTGCTGCAAACCGTGACCAACCAATTCCAGCACATCATGATGTAGTGCCGGAACAGCAATTCTTGCGAAATAGGACCGGCTGGGAACTTTCCATTTCGGGCAGATGGCAGACACAAATTCAAGGAAACCCACCCCTTCCACAAATGAAAAAGGAAGAAGGTCCAGCGCTAACATTTTAGCCAGCTTCGCATTGTACAATCGTGCCGTTGGGTGGTTGCATTGGAACTGCCCCTCCAACCTAAACATGCTGTCAATGGTAGGCTGGCTTACTTTCCTTAGTGGTGCTGTTTTCATTAACCCACTAAGGCTCAACGACACAGATTGTCTCATTGAGGTACTCGCCGGTCGCCTTGGTGTCTCACCCACACTCTGAGTATGGCTCTTACTGCGGTGCCACTCTGATGTTACTGAGGAGGATGTGGGCGTTACCACTGCAGTGACTGCACTACTGGAGACAGGGCTAGAAATGCCTCCCTGTTCTTCACCTGCCACCACAATAATATCGCTCCCTGATTCCTGACCAACTTCAAAGGGTTTAGTTTTCCCACTTTCTTTTAACTTACGTAGGTGATCCTCCCACACGATATTGTGGTGTATTTTTAGATGACTTGCTTGTCCTCCGGTACCATAGTTTGTACCAAGCTTACCACGCCGAACACCTTGCCGACAAATTGCGCATATAGCAACGTTCTCCTCCTTGGCGCTAACAGAAAAGAAGTCCCAAACTGGGGAGGAGAACTTTCTGGCACTGCTGGATGTGCCACTTTCAACACCAGATGAACTTGAGGGGGTGCTTGAAAATATGTGACCCTGTCCACCTACACTGTGACTTTTACTACCACTTCCTACTGAGATGGTTGAGCTGGATGTAGGTCCCTGCCGGGCCTTGCAAAATATGGCAGCTGGAGGTAGTGGTGGTGTAACCTGTGTTGGTGAGATCCGTGCTACATCCCGCTCAGTAGCAGCCTTTCTGGATAGGGTGAGAATGTCGGTCTCCAATCCCTTTGGGGCGGGAGTAATGTGCGTGATGACTGGCTCATCTTCATCAACATCATCACCCCCCTCTTCTACATCTACCTCCATAACTCTAAGTTTTTCTGGGACCTTCCTTTTCAGAAGCAATGTCTTGTGGCGTACTTCACTCTCAGACCGAGCTGGTGGGACCCAAGTGTCATCACGATCATCCGAAGCGGGGCTTGAAGAAGAAGATGATGGACTAAGCCTCCTTTTCCTTGCTGGTGGTCTGGAAGACAATTGATCTTCTGAAACAGTGGTTTGACTTCGCTCCACTTTGTCTGCAGGAAGCTCGATTTCCTGAAATGCCCCTACGTCAGGAGCAACAACTACTATGGTGGGCTGTTGCGGCGGCTGCTGCTGTTCTGGTTGCGGCGGCTGCTGCTGTTCTGGTTGCGGCGGCTGCTGCTGTTCTGGTTGCGGCGGCTGCTGCTGTTCTGGTTGCGGCGGCTTGACACTGATCTGCTGAGTTTGCGCCTGCGTTGAACTTGATTGCGGTAATGACATTTCTTCAACATCACTGCCCGTTAGTAGACTGGCTACCTCTGCGACAGTAAAGCCCTTGGGCCTAGGTTGGTGGGGTTGCTGGACCGCTGTGCTGCTCCCAGCTTGGTTCCCGGACAACGCTTTGGTGCCAAAAAAAACCTTGGCCGGCACACCACCAGTCGTGGTTAATGGCACTTCCTTTTTCTGTTCCTTCTTCTCACCAGCAACTTTCTTGGTACTGGACCTGGTACCTTTCTTTGGGCCATCTTCTTCCGATGTCAGGCAGGAGGCAGATGCACAACAAGTTCTGGTCACACGTGGGCGTGATGCGCAGCAGGACTTCTGTCTGGCTGGCAGTACAACGGGTAGCCAGGTGATGCCGATGACACCTCCTACTCTGTCTTTTGTGCACCTAAAAGCAAAGAAGACAGGAGAAAAACATCAGTGAAATGTTGCATTTGTTTTTGTGGTTCAGTTACTTAGTACTGTACTAGTGCAAACAAAAGATAGTCTAGCCATTTATGACTTTTTTTTAACTAGAGCTATGTTATACTACTAGTACTGTGTACAGCCACACACTACACTCTCAGGAAGGTGATGTCTAAAAAATCAACAGATCACATAGAAAACACTTGATCAATAAAGCTGTGGCTACCTGCTCTGATCCTAGTGGATGAAAAAGCAGGCCTGTTGGCAGACAAGGCCAGGCAAGCTTATAGGCCTAGGCCTCAAAATGGCCACCAGCCACATGGCCAGGCCCAACAACATCAGCAAGGCCACCCCAAAAAACACACTTCCCCAACTCAATCCAATGCCATCCATGCCCTAAATGATGTCTAAATTCAACAGAGCAAACAGAAAACAGTAGATTACTAAAGCTGTGGCTACCTGCTCTGGTAGCAGTGGATGAAAGCAGGCCTGTTGGCAGACAAGGCCAGGCAAGCTTGCAGGCCTAGGCCTCAAAATGGCCACCAGCCACATGGCCAGGCCCAACAACATCAGCAAGGCCACCCCAAAAAACACACTTCCCCAACTCAATCCAATGCCATCCATGCCCTAAATGTGCTTGAAAATGAAATATATTCAAAAAACAAAAGGAACAGTTGCTTCATCATGCACACACACACCCATGAGGCCATGCCCATGGCTAGCTCGGGCCTACTACTACAACCCACAAAATTTAAAAAAATTTAAAAAAAAGGAATGATGATAATTAATTAATTATCAAAAATAAATTGTAGTTACACAACAACTGCAATGCCCACAATCAAACACAACAACCACTTACTTGTAAAATATCCTATTCCAAAAATCCTGAAATCCAATTGCAATGATGCAGCAGACAAAAAGAGTGATCTTTCCAGCTCCAAATCCAAAGGCAGAATGAGCAGGAGATGGACAAAGCACTGGGAGGAGCCTGCTGGACAGGAACAGGAAGTTGGAGATTCTGTGTCACTTCCTCCCTCTCCCCACCTTGTAAAAAAATGACTCCTTGCACAAAAAAAGGAAAGCCAAATGTGAATGTAAGGAGTTCTTTTCATCCAAAATCAGTATTTGCAGATGGTTTCATGCTGCTAGAGCCGATATTCCTCTCCAAATTGCAAATTTTACGTTGTTGAGTTCTCGAGCTTCACATTACTTCCGCCGGCGTGTCGAAAACGATATGATCGCGTTCTCTTCTTTGTCCCTGTCGCGTTGGATATGACGTGTTCGCGGTCTCTTTCTCCTGTTCGCGTTCGATTTCACGTGCCCGCGTCCTCATCCTCTGGCTCGCGATGTAGAATGACATGTTCGAGATCTCAATCTTCTAATACTCGCGCGGTGCATGATCGCGAGAAGAAAGACGTGATCGCGCGACAAATGACGTGATCGCGTGAAAAATGACTTTAATGCAGCCGCGAACTCTCGCGAGACAGCGCAAAATGGCTACCAAAATCCAACATCTCGTGGAGAACGTGACCCTTGTCGGAGAACGCAGGGATTCAGGTAAGGCGATCGCGCGCGCGCGAGAATGTATTGTTTTACAGCGCGAGCAAGAAAAAAATTATCGCTAAGCTGCGGAATGCGGAAATTTTGACATTTTCGCGCTTTCCGCGGAACGCGAAAATGCCAAAATATCGCAATTTCCGCGAACGGAACGGAATTTTGGCCCAGGCCTACTTGAAAGATGAGTTATTTAATTGTGAGGGGTTGTATGTAGACTATTTTGATTTTAATCAGACTAATGTTTTCTCCTGCTAAAGTGTAGGGAGCACTTTTTTTCTCTACACTCTTATTGACAGTGTGTGTGCATGTAGAAACCATTCTGTGATAAGCATTTGTGTTTTTCATGTGTTTGCAGACAGATAACTGTGCTGTTTTTATATTTTGGTAGAATTAGAAACCAGTCATTGTTTATGAATTTGTGAAATGAGTTATGTTTTGTTTCTATACTAAAATGTAGTACAACTTCTGGATGAAGAAATGTGTTTTGGTATAGTGCAAGGGATAGTGTTGTTTGTCTAGAATCACACAGTGAGTCTGTGTGCATTTGGGAACCACTGTGAGAGAAGCATTTGGTAACATCGTGTATTTGCTGACAGATAACTGTTTTAACCTGTCATGTTGTGAAGTTTTAGTAGCATTAGAAGACAGTTATGGCTTATGATTTGATTAAATGAGTCAGGCTTTGACAGAAAAGTGCAGTCCTGAAATATGTAGATTGTGTGCAGTTCCCTTACCACTTGCACTGTAGTGAATGAGTTTTGGTAAACTCCTAGGGATAGTGGTGCTTGTCTAGAATCACAGTGTGAGTTAGTGTGTATTTGGGATCAGTGTGAGAGAAGCATTTGGTGACATCATGTATTTGCTGACAGATAACTTTTTTAAAACCTATCATGTTGTGAAGTTTTAGTAGCATTAGAATCCAGTCTTTGCTTATGCGTTGATTAAATGAGTCATGCTTTGACACTGATGTGCTGTACTTAAATATGTAGCTTGTGTTCAGTACCATTAACTGTTCTAGACTAGTGAATGAGTTTTGGTAAACTCCTAGGATAGTGTTGCTTGTCAAAAATCACACTGTGAGTCTGTGTGCATTTGGGTAAGGATTGTGAGAGAAGCATTTGGTAACATTGTGTATTTGCTGACAGATAACTGTTTTAAAACCAGCCATGTTGTCAAGTTTTAGTAGCATTAGAAGCCAGTCTTTGCTTATGCTTTGATTAAATGAGTCAGGCTTTGACACAAAATTGCAGTCCTGAAATAAGAAGATTGTGTGCAGTTCCCTAACCACTTTGACAGTAGTGAATGATTTTTGGTGAACTCCTAGGTATAGTGGTTGTTGTCTAGAATAACACTGAGAGTCTGTGTGCATTTGGGAACCACTGTGAGAGAAGCATTTGGTAACATTGTGTATTTGCTGACAGATAACTATTTTAAAACCTGTCATGTTGTCAAGTTGTAGTAGCATTAGAAGACAGTTATGGCTTATGATTTCATTAAATGAGTCAGGCATTGACAGTAAAGTGCAGTCGTGAAATATAGAGATTGTGTGCAGTTCCCTTACCACTTGCACTGTAGTGAATGAGTTTTGGTAAACTCCTAGGGATAGTGGTGCTTGTCTAGAATCACACTGTGAGTTAGTGTGTATTTGGGATCACTGTGAGAGAAGCATTTGGTACCATCATGTATTTGCTGACAGATAACTGTTTTAAAACCTGTCATGTTGTGAAGTTTTAGTAGCATTAGAATCCAGTCTTTGCTTATGCGTTGATTAAATGAGTCATGCTTTGACACTGGTGTGCTGTACTTAAATATGTAGATTGTGTGCAGTACCATTAACTTTTCTAGACTAGTGAATGAGTTTTGGTAAACTTCTAGGATAGTGTTGCTTGTCTAAAATCACACTGTGAGTCTGTGTGCATTTGAGTAAGGATTGTGAGAGAAGCATTTGGTAACATCGTGTATTTGCTGACAGATAACTGTTTTAAAACCGGTCATGTTGTCAAGTTTTAGTAGCATTAGAAGCCAGTCTTTGCTTATGCTTTGATTAAATGAGTCAGGCTTTGACACAAAAGTTCAGTCCTGAAATATGAAGATTGTGTGCAGTTCCCTTACCACTTCCACAGTAGTGAATGATTTTTGGTAAACTCCTAGGTATAGTGGTTGTTGTCTAGAATCACACTGTGAGTCTGTGTGCATTTGGGAAGCACTGTGAGAGAAGCATTTGGTAACATCTTGTATTTTTTAGCAGATAACTCTTTTAAAACCTGTCATGTTGTCAAGTTTTAGTAGCATTAGAAGCTAGTCTTTGCTTATGCATTGATAAAATGAGTCAGGGTTTGACACTAAGGTGCAGTACCATGTACTATTCTGTTCACTGTGGCAGAACTGAAAATTTAAAAGTTTTACCTAAGCACTGTCCTAGAAGTAGTCTGATTATTTAGTCAGTTTCTAAGTACCAAATAGATTGCTTCAAATGTCTATGCAGTATGCATGTAGTGTTCTAACATACTATACACTTGTCTTTTACACCTTCAATTCCCTAGTCAGTATCCATACACTTCCAGGAAACACCCTGTCACTCCCTTTGCAGTCTTTTAGTGACCCATTCAGCATCATGTACTAATCCATTCACTGTGCGAAAACTCAAACACTTATAAATTCACCAAGATGCTATCTTTGCAGTACTCTAATCATTCAGTCAGTGCCTAAGTATTTATGCACTGAGCCAGGCCTTAGCACATGGACTGCTTCAAACCCCTATCCACTATGCATGCAGTCTTCTAACCACCTAGACACTTGTCTTTCACACTTTCAATTTCCTAGTCAGTATCCATACAGTCCAGCAAACATCTTGTAACTGCCTTTACACTCCTCTAGTGACCCATTCAGTACCAAGTACTAATCCATTCCCTGTGCGAAAAGCCTAGCACTTATAAATTCACCTAGGCACTCTCCTTGCTGTACTCTAATCATTCAGTCAGTACCCAAGTAGTCATGCAGTGAGCCAGGCCTTAGCACATGGACTGCTTTAAATGCCTATGCAGTATGTATGCAGTCCTCTAATCACCTACACAGTTGTGTTTCACACCTTCAATTCCCTAGTTAGTATTCATACTCTTCTAGCAAACACCCTGTCACTCACCCAGTGTGTCTCCTTATAGTACTGTAATCATTTAGTCAGTTAGCATGTAGAGTTTTAGTGAGGTAGGCTTTAGGGCATGAACTGCTTCAAAGTAGTATGCACTATGCATGTAGTGTTTTAACCATCGTCACACTTGTGGTTCAGGGACATAGTTTCTTAGTCAGTGTTTCATCATACTTGCCGTGCCGTACATGTATTTCTTGTTAGGATCCCCTCGTGACAGAACTCTTTTGCAAATCTTGCACGTGACCAAGGTGGCATTGGCCTTTGTTTGCCCCTTGGGAAAAGTAAAATATTTCCTCACCACTGAAGAAAAACGTTGTGGGCGTGGTGCCTTCTGCAAAAAAATGTCCTCAGATTCGGTAAATATTTTAAAGCGGAAACATTTACAGTTTTTGTAAGTTAAACTTATAACATTTTGTTAGCTGTATGCATTTTAAATATCTGTGATTTGTTTCTTGTGGTATTTTGTAGAGAATAGCATGTTGGGTTGTTTTTAACAATCTTTCTGATTTTCCAGGTCTGTCGTCGACATCCATGGTCCCCACAGGAGTGTTCCGCCTTGTTGTTTTGTATTATTGTTGATACATTTTGTTTATTAGTTTATCGTTCATATATATGTTAATAAAAAAATAAAGTTTGAAAATAGTTTATCGTTTACATATTTATGATTATAAAAAATAAAGTTTGAAAAAAAAATTAATAACGTTTTTGGTTATTCTCTTAACTGCTGTGTGACTCTTTCTTGTTCTTATTACTGTTATTTGATGGAGTCCACCATGGTGTTAAATTTTGGGGCACTTATCGCTGGAATACTGGTGATATCTGCAGTTTGCACCAACTTCTGAATACGCAAAACAAATTCCGGCGATAAGACACGTTAGCACCAGGGATTTTACACCTGCTTTCTGCTGGTGTTAAGCAGGACAACTACCTGCACCATAAAAGGGAACACAGCCAGGAGCCACACCAGAACACCCACAGGTGCCAAAGAGTCAATGAGCATGATACAGGGATACCCATGAGGGCCAGAATACTCATCTCAACAACTCCAGGACTGCCAATGCCCCCCAAACCCACATCTTAGCAAGTATGTCCCTGTGGTCATTGTCTTAGCATGATAGGCACGAGCCCTGCAACATCACAGTGTGCTGTCACCTCAATGTTGGCAGTGAGCCTGGACGTGTAGCTACGCATGCATCCTCCTGCATTCACAACTGGCGTGTGCTGGTCTGGGGTTCACATGTCAGTGGAGGGGTGTGCCTATCCGGCAAGGGGAACGGGGTGTCTCGGACATGTCCGTGTACAGGAAGTGCGGTAAGTGTGTCTCTGTGTTCTGGTGTGGCCTGCGACAAGAGCCGCAGCAGTCGATGTTGTAAAGTGGCATGCACCACCTCCAAACGGCACTGTGATGGAGTAGTTGGAATGTAGCAGGACATGCGCAAATAGGCATTACAATGGTGTGCCGTACGAGTGCACGAGATACAACAGCGCACCGTACAAAAGTGTGGGGGCTCGTGGGAGGGAGGAGCAACCGTTTGGCAATATAACACACAGTGAACTCGACCATGTGCCACATGCTGGGCATCTCATCCATGATGACCACGGTCGCAGACATCCCACAACACCAACGACTGGCCTTTGTACACATACTGTATGAATGCAGCATGGGTTTCACTTCTATGCAGTGGTGTGATGTTGGCAGGTTGTGTGACTTGTGCTCCTTGTTGGTGTGTTTCATTTTGGCCATTGTTAGTCTATATGTGTGTTGTACTTAATTGTGCATGTGTGCCATTCTGCCATCTCCTCCCCTCCCCCCACTCCCTGCTTCTTCCTCTTCCTGGTGCTGTTGTGTCTATAATTTTGTTGCTCCACACATAAATACATGTAAAGAATAAATTAGAATAGTTCCTTGATTCCTTACTTATTCAACAGGCCTTTCCCTATATATATTAAACATATTAAAACTGTTCAGAAACACATACTCAATGGATGATGTCATCAGTGATGTCATCAGTGATGTCATTTGAGATGTCATCAGTGATGTCATCAGTGATGTCACTGACCATGTCATGAGTGATGTAATATGTGACGTCATCAGCAGTGCATTGCAGGGGCGCGAGTTATAGTTAGCTGAACTAACTAAAACAGGGGAATTTCTAGGGTTTTGTACGAGGGAAATGTCCAGCTAACTATAACACCACTGAAACCTATGTTTTTTTCAGTGAATTTCAAAGGTTTTTTAAATGCCAATTCCTAACTGTAACGTGCATGAAACCTATGGTTTTGTCAGTGAATTTCAAAGGTTTTTTAAATGCTAATTCCTATCTATAACTTATCGCTGAAGATATCATGTTTAATGATTTTGATTGGATTTGTATTTTTTTCAAATTCAGTGTGTCAATTTCATTAATTCCATTTTTTTTAAAATACTTTTTTATCACCATTTCTTAAACTTATTTTTTCAATTAATTCTTTTAAAAATTAAAAAATATTATTTGAACTTAATGGGTTTTTCAAACATATTTTTTTATATTTTTCAAAATATTTTTTAACTATATGTACAATGCGACCGGTACACGACTCCCAGCGTATACGCGACACGTTCGATGTACGTAACGCGATGTTTACGCGCTTCCGCGATGCGTCATCTGCATCTATGACGTGGTAGGTAAGCGGATCCCGCGAAATATTTAACATTTAAAAACAAATATATATATGTATTTCATGTTAATATTAATTGAAGACAAACTCTAAACTAGTCTTAAAACTAATATATTTTTACATCCAATCCTATGAAAAATGTTAATTCAATTTCGCGGATGCGCGCTGGGTGCGTGCTGCGTAAGCGCAGGGTGCGCGGATCCCATGTGACCTGCAAAAAAGAGATTTGATTGGTTCATTACACTTCCTCTTCTAACTATTGAAAGACCCCACATAGCTCTAACTTTTTTCAACCAAAAATGGCTTCTGGGCAGTAGGCATCCCCTGCATCACCTCATACCTCTGAGGATGAATTTTTGGCAGAGGCACCACCCAAAGAACGTTTTTCTTCAGTGGTGTGGAATTTTTTTACTTTTCCCGAGGGGCAGAATAAGACCAATGCCACCTTGGTCATGTGCAAGATTTGCAAAAGAGTCCTGTTGCGAGGGGATCCTAACAAGAAATACTCTTGCGGCACGGCAAGTATGATGAAGCACATGAGGACCCTTCGTCCAAACAATCTTGCACCAGAAGAGTGCCGACGGATGAGAAACACTCCTGCTCCTGCGCCATCCACCTCATCGCAGCCGAGCACATCACGAGTGCATCCATCAGCCCAAACCTTGGACATCCGTCCTCAATTTCAATTTTTAAAAGTGCTCTGCACTAAATGCAATGCGACTTTGTGCTATGGTGAGCAGTCGATCGATCTGATCTGCCGTCGCCAAGAAAGTCACATTTGCTAGTTTTTTTGTTTTTTTTTATTGTTCCCTGAAGTTCATTGTTTGGTTTCTCCTGTTTTGTTTTTTGTTTTTGTTTTTTGCAGAAAAACCAAAAAAAATTAAAAATTGTTCAGAAAACCCCCCAAAAATTATAAAAGAAGAAAGAAGAAAAAAAAAGTTCTTGTAAGAACTAACTTTCCTGGTTTAAAAAAAGAGCTCAATTTCTTTGTTAGTGTTAGTTTGGATGAATGTATGTGTAGTACGTAATTGACTGAATGAATGCATTAGTAACGTATGGTGAATGTATAAGTGCAGAAGTATGAGGAAGTGCTGCAGCATCACACAGTAACCTCTTTAATAGGCCTGGGCGAAAATTTCGTTCCGTTCGCGGAAATTGCGATAATTTGACATTTTCGCGTTCCGCGGAGAGTGCGAAAATGTCAAAAATTCCAGTTTCCGCAGCTTGGCGATAATTTGTTTCTTGCTCGCGCTGTAAAATAATACATTCTTGCTCACGCGCGATCGCCTTACCTGAATCCCTGCGTTCGCCGACAAGTTTTATTGATCCGGTCGCGTTCTCCATGAGATGTTGTATTGTTTTTAGTCATTTGCGAGGTCTCGCGACAGTTCGCGCCCGCAGTGACGTCATGCGTCGCGCGATCACGTCTTTCTTCTCGCGATCATGCACTGCGAGACAACTCAAAACGAGATGGCCGCGCCCGCAAGCAACCACATGGGTAAGTTGGCGACCCGTAACCATGCAGAAAATTTCACGAACATGCCGGAAAAAAACTTCTTCATCTTCGCGATATTTCCTCTTGTTTGCGATAATTTTAAACATTTTCGCGATAATTTGCAAAAGTTATTTTCGCAAATTCCGCCCACCCCTACTCTTTAACTGCAGTGTGCTGTAGTACTTCCGAAGCACAGGGATGCAGCATATGTACATAAATGTGTTGCAAATCTATGCTTCTGTCTGCACGGCTGCTTAAACTGCAGCCATGTGGTGACACAGGCACCCTTGCACCATAGTGCAAGGATATCTGTGTCATGTGCTGTTTGTTTTTCTGCAGGAAGACACACCTTCCTGCACAAAAACAATGAGAAAATGCATTTTTCTCCCTCAATGTATACTGAACATTTCAGCATACATTGAAGATATAAAAATGTGGAGAAATGAAAACAATTCTCCATGTTGTGCTTTCCTACACCAATTTTAGAATGGTGCACCATTCACACACATATCGAGATTTATGGTTTCTGATAAATCTAGACATGTGTCTTGTTCTATGAGTATTCAGTGCAATCATGCACAACAACACTTATAGAACACCCTTTCAAAACAAAGTGGTCTGCATGATGAGGTTGTATTTACATGGAGTATAAAAAGTGCACAGATTGCCTTTTCCTCTCTTTGTAAATATGAAAGAGTATGTTACACAATAACTATGTTACAAAAAGTGACATATTTCCGTTTTTAAAATTCCTTGCGAATGATAAAAGGTAAGCACAGAGTTTTGTAAGCAAAGATCTTCAAAGAAGAATGATTGAAATAATTGCGGTCCTTCACTAGCTAAAATAGGAAATATTATGAACCCCTCAAATCTCTTTTTTTGCAGGTCACATGATATCTGATTATGGTCAGATTTCAAAACTACATAGGTGTAAACAGAGTGTTTTTAGAAACATGTTTCCACTTTGTAGCTTCTTGCAGACCTCCTCATTCAGCATATTGAGACTTAGTTAAACTTACCTTCACAGTAATAGGAATAAAAAATGGTACACATTTTTTTCACATTTCCATTCCAATCTAAATTCTTAAAAATTGCTTATTTTTAAAATTTTCGTACTCATCACTTAACAGCGGGCAAAAAAAACCCAATCTCAAAGATTGTTAAAAAAAACCAACATGCTATTCTAAAAAAAAACAAGATACAAATCACAGATATATAAAATGCACACAGCTAACAAAATTTTTTAACTTTAGCTTACAAAAACTGTAAATGATGTCGCTTTAAAATATTCACTAAATCTAAAGATGAGTTTTTGGAGGATGCACCACGCCCACACCGTTTTCCTTCAGTGATGTGGAAATTTTCTACTTTTCTCGAGGGGCAAACAAAGACCAATGCCACCTTTGTCACGCGCAAGATTTTCAAAAGAGTTCTGTTACGAGGGGATCCTAACAAAAAATATTTGTGCGGCACAGCAAGTATGATGAAACACCTAAGGACCCTTCATCCAAACAATCTTGCACGAGAAGAGTGCAAACAGATGAGAAACACTCCTGTTCTGTATCTGTAAAAAAGAATCACAAATAAATGTATATTAATAACTTTCAAATTGATACTATTCCATTACTGTACAAACACATTTTCTATAAATACTGACTAAGAAACTATAGCCCTGAACCACAAGTGTGACGATGGTTAAAACACTACATGCATAGTGCATACTACTTTGAAGCAGTTCATGCCCTAAAGCCTACCTCACTAAAACACTACATGCTAACTGACTAAATGATTACAGTACTATAAGGAGACACACTGGGTGAGTGACAGGGTGTTTGCTAGAAGTGTATGAATACTAACTAGGGAATTGAAGGTGTGAAACACAACTGTGTAGGTGATTAGAGGACTGCATCCATACTGCATAGGCATTTAAAGCAGTCCATGTGCTAAGGCCTGGCTCACTGCATGACGACTTGGGTACTGACTGAATGATTAGAGTACAGCAAGGAGAGTATCTTGGGGAATTTATAAGTGGTTGAGTTTTCGCACAGTGAATGGATTAGTACATGATGGAGAATGGGTCACTAGAGGACTGAAAAGGGAGTTACAGGGTGTTTCCTGGAAGTGTATGGATACTGACTAGCGAATTGAAAATGTGAAAGACAAGTGTATAGTATGTTAGAAGACTGCATGCATACTGCATAGCCATTTGAAACAATCTATGTGGTAATGTATGGTTCACAACATGAGGACTTGGAAACTGACTAAATCATCAAACTGCTACTAGGTTAGTGCCTGGGTAAAACTTTTACATTTTCAGTTCTGGCACAGTGAATAGAATAGTACATGGTACTGCACTTTAGTGTCAAACCCTGACTCATTTTATCAATGCATAAGCTAGAATAGCTTCTAAAGCTACTAAAACATGACAACATGACCGATTTTAAAACAGTTATCTGTCATCAAAATACACTATGGTACCAAATGCTTCTCTCACAATCCTTACCCAAATGTACACAGACTCACAGTGTGATTTTAGACAAGCAACACTATCCCTAGCAGTTTACCAAAACTCATTCACTAGTCTAGAAGAGTTAATGGTACTGCACACAATCTACATATGTAAGTACAGCACATTGGTGTCAAAGCATGACTCATTTAATCAACGCAGAAGCAAAGACTGGCTTCTAATCCTACTAAAACTTGACAACATGACAGGTTTTAAAACAGTTATCTGTCAGCAAATACATGATGTTACCAAATGCTTCTCTCACAGTGATCCCAAATACACACTAACTCACAGTGTTATTCTAGACAAGCACCACTATCCCTAGGAGTTTACCAAAACTCATTCACTACAGTGCAAGTGGTAAGGGAACTGCACACAATCTACATATTTCAGGACTGCACTTTTCTGTCAAAGCCTGACTCATTTAATCAAAGCATAAGCCATAACTGTCTTCTAATGCTACTAAAACTTCACAACATGACAGGTTAAAACAATTATCTGTCAGCAAATACACAATGTTAAAGTGGTAAGGGAACTGCACACAATCTACATATTTCAGAACTGCACTTTAGTGTCAAAGCAAGAATCATTTTATCAATGCATACCCAAAGACTGGCTTCTAATGCTACTAAAACTTGACAACATGACAGGTTTTAAAAGAGTTATCTGCTAAAAAACACATGATGTTACCAAATACTTCTCTCACAGTGGTTCCCAAATGCACACAGACTCACAGTGTGATTCTAGACAACAACCACTATCCCCAGGACTTTACCAAAAATCATTCACTACTATGGAACTGATAAGGGAACTGCACACAATCTACATATTTCAGGACTGCACTTTTCTGTCAAAGCCTGACTCATTTAATAAAAGCATAAGCAAAAACTGCCTTCTAATGCTACTAAAACTTGACAACAAGACAGGTTTTAAAACATTTATCTGTCAGCAAATACACAATGTTACCAAATGCTTCTCTCACAGTGGTTCCCAAATGCACACATACTCACTGTGTGATTCTAGACAAACAACACTATCCCTTGCACTATACCAAAACATATTTCTTAATCTAGAAGAAGTACTACATTTTAGTATAGAAACATAACATAACTCATTTCACAAATTCATAAACAATGACTGGTTCCTAATTCTACCAAAATATAAAAACTGCACAGTTATCTGTCTGCAAACACATGAAAAACACAAATGCTTATCACAGAATGGTTTCTACATGCACACACACTATCAATAAGATTGTAGAGAAAAAAAATACTCCCTACACTTTAGCAGGAGAAAACATTAGTCTGATTAAAATCAAAATAGTCTACATACATCCCCTCACAATTAAAAAACTCATCTTTCAAGTTGTTTTGTAGATTAAGAAGTATATCAGTCACTCACCATATTTTCTTTTACAGAATCTCTGCACTGTGCACCTCTCAGCAAAAACAAAGAATGGAAAAGTTTCCCATTCATTTTCCACACATATACATGTAAACATCAAATCACAATCCTTCACACATAAACTCAAAAGCAAACACACATTTCTATTGGTTAAACATTTCACACCTTTCCAACTGAAATACATTTCAACCCTTCCCCCAATCTGCTTTCTACCTGTTACCATAGAAACAGGTCATGAAACACTGCACTGAGCACACAGGTCAGAAGTTCAGCACACAATGTTGCTAAACAAGAGAGGAAGTGTGCTTCACTTTTCAACATATCAGCTTATCATATATAATGTTCCTTACAATCTGTTTTTGTTAACCAATAAGAATCATACCTTTAAAAAACAGAAATAAACACCCTACCTTTCAGTGTACAAAGTAGTCATACAACCAACACGATAGGATGCGCGCACCATGCGCGCATTTTGCCGTTTTTTGTTTTTTTAAAAGGGGGCCCCAGGGGGTCCTTCTGGGACCCCTAAGCATCTCTAGAGGGTCAGAGTATTTCTACTCTGCCCCCTTTATATGTTTTACACACTTATTCCCCTTGCTTCTTCAGCCTCTCTTCTACCGAGGCAGAAAATGGCCGCCAACAGTTCCTGGTTTCGAATGTAGACAGACACTCGACAGCCAATTAGCATTCAGCGCGCGATCGGGAGGGTGCGTGCTCGGCTCGGGGAGGGTGCGCTGTAGGGTCCGCGGATCCTCCGCGGCCATAGATATTTATGTACTTTTAACTCTAATTTTCTCAGGACTTACGGAACGGATTCACACCATTTATGCAAAAGGCACGACTCTGAACTGAGGACTACCTCTTTGCCAAATTTGGTGTCATTCCGTTCAGCGGTTCGGGCTGTAGCTGCGACAACAGATCCTATGGGAAATTGCATGGGGAAAACGTGTTTTGGGACCCCCTTTTTTTTCGGCCCCCGCTTCATGAATCACCACAAAACCTTCAGGGTAGGAGCAGAGCGGAGCTGGCAAAATGTTTGGAAAATTTTGCGAGGATTCATCAACCGGCCCCAGACTTATTGGGAATAGAATGTTGCGGATTTCCTATGGAAAATAGGTCCTAACTATAACTATCTACTGGCGACCGCCAGTAGATAATACAAATGCATAACCAATAAAGGCATAAAGAAATAGCAACAGATCAAGCATTTCTCACTTTTAAAACATAAGCATGATTAAGACATATTAAAAACATTCATGCCAAACAATAAAAGCATCTTTTTGGTAGAAACAGGTGGACAACGGGGAGGCAGGTGGGACAGTGAGGACTCCTCAGGCAGATACTGTAACCACCAGAAAAAGCGTTAGCGAAGGTAAGTAACTTGCTCTTCTGATGGATACTTCTGCCAGTTGATTCCTCACCTTTTGAATAGAATCCTCAAGCCCTACCTCACCCAGAGGAGGGTGTCTAACTGACTAGACCAAAAAATCTTGCAAACCAGATCGAGCAAAATGGCCATTCCTCCTAACCTCTGAATCCAATAATAATCGAATAATTTTTTGTCGAAATTATATTGAAAATAATACTTTAAAAATACTTTTATTAATAAATGTAGACAAACACTTAAAGGAAAACTTTTATTTATAATTAATATAAAGATATTTCATACTTTACAAATTACGCCGAAGTCACGACCCCAGCACGACTTTTCAAAATGGCTAGTGGAATGCACGCAGCCATCGTGTAGGGTGCGTGACTTCTGTATAATATGTAAGAAAAAAAAAGAATGAATATAGTTTTCCTTACTAAAAATTATTCACAATTTTTTAGAATATATATATGTATATATATGTTCCCAAAATGAAATACCACTCGCGCTCTCAGAAAGTATCTGACACCGGTACACCAGATCTCATTTCAAGCAAATTGGGGGTTTATTTCAGTCATAAACCCGCCGTGACGCGTTTCGCCACCGTAGCGGCTTGTTCACACAGCGTTGGTAAACATAAGGATGCCATTACATACTTTTTTGAAAACATGAAAAAGAACAAAGGACTTTCATTTCCCTATTGTCAGTTTCTGCATTTTGGGCGCCATCTTTGCACATGTAGTTCTCGCCTGTTTTGTCATTCATTTCAACTTTGCTACACGTATGGATATACAATTATATATATTAATCTATGTAACCTGTGTCATCACTTGTATAATATGAAACAAACAAAGTGTTGCGGACTTGTCTCACATTTCTAAAGAAATCAAGTGTACGTAGTAACGTCAGGCTGTTATGTTCACGGCATTGTTGCCCATAACCATATGTTAATGTCTAGCATTCTAGTGCTTTACACTCTTGGGTGCCGATCACGATCCGGTAAAAAATTCCCCCGTGCGACTCGTATCGGGTCTTTTTACCGTACGAATCGTACAAGTGCCGTACGAACTGGCAATCACGATTCGCATGGTAAAAAGTCCATACGAACCGCACTGGGAATCATTCCCCACACGTCCCCGGGTCGGAAAATGTGTCCGACACGTCCTCGGACGATTTACCTTACAAACGTGAAAAACCAAGTCCGACCTAGGAATCACGATCCATCCCGTGCGTCCGAGGTTACAACCGTATGGAAAAAACACCGTCCGCACCGAACTCCTACAGCAACCATGGAGCCATGTGCCCGCATACGCGCCCAACACTCCCCCCAGCCCCCGTACGTCCGACACGTACCCCCCGTATATGTATACCCCCACCCGTCTAGGTACACCCCAGTACGTTCCAGTCGAACCCCTACCCCAGGACGTGTCATAGCCCCGTCTACCCACACCCCAGTACGTTCCAGTCGTACCCCCACCCCAGTACGTGTCGTACCCCCCGTGTACCTACACCCCAGTACGTGCGAGCCACACCCCCACCCCAGGACGTGTCATAGCCCCGTCTACCCACACCCCAGTACGTTCCAGTCATACCCCCACCCCAGTACGTGTCGTACCCCCGTGTACCTACACCCCAGTACGTGCGAGCCACACCCCCACCCCAGGACGTGTCATAGCCCCGTCTACCCACACCCCAGTACGTTCCAGTCGTACCCCCACCCCAGTACGTGTCGTACCCCCGTCAATGTACACCCCCCCACCCCAGTACGTGTCGTACCACCGTCCATGTACACCCCCCCACCCCTGTACGTGTCGTACCCCCCGTGTACCTACACCCCAGTACGTGCGAGCCACACCCCCACCCCAGGACGTGTCATAGCCCCGTCTACCCACACCCCAGTACGTTCCAGTCGTACCCCCACCCCAGTACGTGTCCTACCCCCCGTGTACCTACACCCCAGTACGTGCGAGCCACACCCCCACCCCAGGACGTGTCATAGCCCCGTCTACCCACACCCCAGTACGTTCCAGTCGTACCCCCACCCCAGTACGTGTCGTACCCCCGTCAATGTACACCCCCCCACCCCAGTACGTGTCGTACCACCGTCCATGTACACCCCCCCACCCCTGTACGTGTCGTACCCCCCGTGTACCTACACCCCAGTACGTGCGAGCCACACCCCCACCCCAGGACGTGTCATAGCCCCGTCTACCCACACCCCAGTACGTTCCAGTCGTACCCCCACCCCAGTACGTGTCGTACCCCCGTCAATGTACACCCCCCACCCCAGTACGTGTCGTACCACCGTCCATGTACACCCCCCCACCCCTGTACGTGTCGTACTCCCCGTGTACCTACACCCCAGTACGTGCGAGCCACACCCCCACCCCAGGACGTGTCATAGCCCCGTCTACCCACACCCCAGTACGTTCCAGTCGTACCCCCACCCCAGTACGTGTCCTACCCCCCGTGTACCTACACCCCAGTACGTGCGAGCCACACCCCCACCCCAGGACGTGTCATAGCCCCGTCTACCCACACCCCAGTACGTTCCAGTCGTACCCCCACCCCAGTACGTGTCGTACCCCCGTCAATGTACACCCCCCCACCCCAGTACGTGTCGTACCACCGTCCATGTACACCCCCCCACCCCTGTACGTGTCGTACCCCCCGTGTACCTACACCCCAGTACGTGCGAGCCACACCCCCACCCCAGGACGTGTCATAGCCCTGTCTACCCACACCCCAGTACGTTCCAGTCGTACCCCCACCCCAGTACGTGTCCTACCCCCGTGTACCTACACCCCAGTACGTGCGAGCCACACCCCCACCCCAGGACGTGTCATAGCCCGTCTACCCACACCCCAGTACGTTCCAGTCGTACCCCCACCCCAGTACGTGTCGTACCCCCGTCAATGTACACCCCCCCACCCCAGTACGTGTCGTACCACCGTCCATGTACACCCCCCCACCCCTGTACGTGTTGTACCCCCGTGTACCTACACCCCAGTACGTGCGAGCCACACCCCCACCCCAGGACGTGTCATAGCCCCGTCTACCCACACCCCAGTACGTTCCAGTCGTACCCCCACCCCAGTACGTGTCGTACCCCCCGTGTACCTACACCCCAGTACGTGCGAGCCACACCCCCACCCCAGGACGTGTCATAGCCCCGTCTACCCACACCCCAGTACGTTCCAGTCGTACCCACACCCCAGTACGTGTCGTACCCCCGTGTACCTACACCCCAGTACGTGGGAGCCACACCCCCACCCCAGGACGTGTCATAGCCCCGTCTACCCACACCCCAGTACGTTCCAGTCGTACCCACACCCCAGTACGTGTCGTACCACCGTCAATGTACACCCCCCCACCCCAGTACGTGTCGTACCACCGTCCATGTACACCCCCCCACCCCTGTACGTGTCGTACCCCCCGTGTACCTACACCCCAGTACGTGCGAGCCACACCCCCACCCCAGGACGTGTCATAGCCCCGTCTACCCACACCCCAGTACGTTCCAGTCGTACCCCCACCCCAGTACGTGTCCTACCACCGTCAATGTACACCCCCCCACCCCAGTACGTGTCGTACCATCGTCCATGGACACCCCCCCACCCCTGTACGTGTCGTACCCCCCGTGTACCTACACCCCAGTACGTGCGAGCCACACCCCCACCCCAGGACGTGTCATAGCCCCGTCTACCCACACCCCAGTACGTTCCAGTCGTACCCACACCCCAGTACGTTCCAGTCGTACCCCCACCCCAGTACGTTCCTGGCGCACCCCCAACACAACCTCCTAAGTACGGAGCGCACCCCATGCCCCAACATCACAACCGCATGTACGAGTCGTACAAAGCCACACACAAGGACATAATCGTACAACCAAATGGCCCATGTACACACCGTACACACGCTCAAAACGCACGTACACAACAAGGACAAAACAAAACAACACAACAATACACCATTCGAAAGGCACACAGCCACTAAACATGGCCAACAACCACTAAAATAACACAATCACTGACCTGCAACTGTCAAAAACAAACAGAGGCCCAATACACCACCACTCCTTATAACACACCCACCCAAAATTCAAACACTGCCACACCCACCCATGGACCAATGAAAAGGGCCCACACACACAAACCATGGGCCTTTTCAACAGACCCACTGCTGCCAGACACCACAGAACCAGACTACAAGCGACACCACATCTTACACTTGCACACCTTCACACGACCACCCTCACAAACACCCTCTCATCACATTCACACACACACACAACCATCCACACACCCCCCCAACATCCACCCCCCCCCCACACCCACACCATCCCCACCCACACCCCTCACCATGCCCACTACCAAGAATCCAAAGTTCAGTCACCGAGAGTTGGAGGTCCTTGTTGATCAAATCCTCAGAGTCGAGCCACAGATCTTTGGAACATTGGTCAGAAGCACCAGCCAGGCAGCCAAAACAGCCATGTGGCAGACCATCGTCGATGCTGTGAATGCTGTTGCGGACACCAGGAGGACCAAGCAGGATTGCCAGAACAGGTGGTACGATCTGCGGAGGAGGGTCAGAGCCAAGAGACAGGAGGAACACGACCAGGCCAACGCCACCGGAGGAGGGCCCTCCCGCAGAGCCGTACAGTACCATCCCTGGGAGGAGAGGGTGATGGCCATACTGCCAGTGGAGGCAGTTGAAGGAGTAGAAGGACTTCGAGACCCGGGTGAGTACACAAACAACGCACCTCACATGGGGGGAACTGCAACCACAACCAAAATTAATAACAGGCACGCAACCACCACAAGCCATCGCATTACTCAACCACACTCCATGAGCAGGCACATGCCACTGCTGCCACCATGCCCCATGCACCCAGCTGGACAATGTCAAGTCACAGGCCACAGAAGACAACAACACATGACACGGTAACCCGGATGGCGGGAGGCTGGGCACCAAGAATCACATAGTGCGACTCCAAAGCAGACAACAATGCCCTCTGCCCATATGGCCTAGGTCACAGCCAGACAAACACTGTGTCCCAACACAGGAATGACTTGCCAGCAAATGGCGGACGCCTTGCATCAACACATGGGGGTGAAGGCACTGTTTTGCACATGCCAGCAGCTAATGAACAGCCAACAGTGTGAAAGAGTGGCAGCACACACCACCACAGCAGCAGCGCACAGACACACAGCAGACAAAATGGGTGCCTGGAGATCAGAAACAAACTCACATCAACAGGCCAAGGGCCACTCAAAGATCTGCTAACAGTGTGTGCCCAGGAAGCTGGGCCAAGGTGACAGAGGGTGACACACGGAGGGAGGGAGAGGGGGACACAGAGGGAGGGAGAGGGGGACTGAGAGGGAGGGAGACGGACAGAGGGAGGAGGCTGACACACAGAGGGAGGGAGAGGGGGACAGAGAGGGAGGGAGAGGGGGACAGAGAGGGAGGGAGACACAGGAAGATGAACAGAGGGAGGAGGCTGACACACAGAGGGAGGGAGAGGGGGACAGAGAGGGAGGGAGAGGGGGACAGAGAGGGAGGGAGACACAGGAAGATGGACACAGGGAGGAGGCTGACACACAGAGGGAGGGAGAGGGGGACAGAGAGGGAGGGAGAGGGGGACAGAGAAGGAGGGAGACACAGGGAGAGCAAATCAGTCCTTTGGTGTGTGGGAATGTCTGCTCGTCAGCAGGTGGACTGCGTGCATGTAGACAAGGGTGGCCAGTGCCAGAACCCCCCCTCTTCATCATGGCAAAACGCAGGGCCATGTCACAACCTGTACACGAGCACAAGGACAGCCACCTGCATCATATAAGTGTGTGGATCCACTCCATGTGCACATGTACAGTGCTACAAGGAAGGCGCAAATGCATAGCTCGGCACACATGCACACTCCACTGCTGACTGCAGTCACACTTGACGCAGCAAGTAAGACTGTGCCACACATAGTTAAAGGGGCCAAATTGGTGCCCAAGGGACACACACATGCACAAGTGCACTGTGAGTGGAATGCAAGACAGATCCTAATTCCAAGAGGAAATGTGCCAACTTTGTAACGGATGAAACATGGATGTTGCATGGATCCAAATTAACATTTTCTCTCTCACACACAGGTCAACGTCGTGCTGCACCCCCCAACACTGGGGGGGAACACTCACAGGACCCGGATCTGCAGGAGACCGATCCCACCGGCAGCGACCACTCCCACCACTCTGCGGACGACCCCGACCGACCTGGCCCCTCTGGTGTCCAACCACCTGCAGCACCTGCGTCAGGTACAACCGTGCCAACCACCACCCCCACTCCTGCCACATCCCAGGAGACACCCAGGATCCCTGCCCCAACACCACAATGCAGCCAGGCTCGCCAGGAGGGACACGGTGTCCCGGGCACCCAGGAGGAGGCAGGCGACAACGCCAATGCCACCCCTCAGGGGTCCCGGAGACCCGATGTGCCCACAAGTGCAGGCCAGACGCAAGTGGGCAGGGGTGGTGGGAGTGGAGGACGGCGGAGGCGCGAGCCTGACCAGTTGGCTGGGGATCCGGTATTTTCCCATGTCCGTAACATCCTGGACTCATACCGGCAGGACACCACGGGCATGGCCCAGGTTGTGTCCGTCCTCGAGGGGATCAAGGTCCATCAGGCCCAGCAACATGCGGAGCTAATAGCCTGTCTACAGGTACACCAACGGAGGATGGAGGACAGACAGGCTGAGCAAGTGACGGCGTCCCAGGGGATTCACGCTGAACTCCGTCGGATGGCCGACACCATGGCCGACCCTCCCTGTGCCAGAAGGCGGAGAACATCACCACCCACAGGGAGGGATCATGAGGAGGAGGAGGAAACATCCGACGGAGCATCCCAGACGTCGTCACGGCCTGCTGCTGAGGTTCCCCGCAGGAAGCCGGGTCGTCCACGGAAAGGACCGTGAGGGTGGCTGCTACATCACCATCTCCCAGGACACCTGGCCTGGCACCTGGCCCACTGGAGCAACAGCATCACAGCATCAAGAGACATTCTCTGCCACATGGCCCTGCTGGTCACTGGCTGACCAATGTTGACAAAGACTGTGGCATGGACTCTGAGGATTTCCAATGGCAAGGACACCAACTCCCCTACTGAACTTTGGATTCCCTAATCCCGGAAAGCCCCTCACTTTGTCCCCCCCCCCCAACAATAAATCACACTATTAAGAGTAGATGCCTGCTGGTAGCATTATTACCTAACATGTGTCTTGTACAGTCTAAACATGCCTGAGTCATCTGTTCACTTCAACCAACCACACCCTGGGGCCTGAGTCTGGCACAGGACACATGGGTCACAGTTTTTTAGGCAAGACAGACATGGAGCACCATACACACCCGTGATGGTCAGAACCAGCTGAGGGGGTGGCCGAACAACCGTGCTGACAGACACATTGAGTACAGCAACAGTCATGCGCAGAGGTCAGGGATCCTGGCCCGTGTCCTGGGGGGCACCCAGGTATATGTAGACAGGTGGCAGAACCATGTCCTGCAAGCTTGAGTACGGTGGATGCAGAGAATGGGGTCATGGACAACGTTGGATGCATGGGGATGGCACATGTCACAATACCCACACAGTCATGGACATCATGCCCAATACACAGTCTCAGCACACACACACAGCTTGCATCTTGCCACTCGACACATTGACACATAGCCACAATCAGGGAATACCATGCCAGACATGCAGGATGCACCGTGGCAACACACCAGCATTGACTGAGAAGAGGCACCTTGGAGGCATAGGGACACCTTTAATAGTCATGTTTTTGGGATTGCAGAGGCAACTTGAAGTACACATGAACACATCATGTGGAGTAACATGTGGCTCCAACACTGGCACCCCCCTTCTGCAGCACAAATGCGTGATAGCCATGGAACTGGCACACAAGTGTCGGCTAACAGCTAAATACCCACAGCTGCTCACGGAGAGACTGCCATACACCATACATCCGCTGATGTGGAAGTCCCACGCCATGTCAAGACAATGTTAACCGTATGTGTCCGAGGGCAGTGTCACACACATTGATGCCTTAATCACAATCCACTATCCCATCACTGATGACTGACAACCAGGCAGCCCATCTATTCAGGTGTACCCAGCTGCATGTCGTGTCCCATGGGGATGCCACATGTCTGCAGAGGAACCAAACCCCGACCGGGGCAGTGTGCACACATCGTGAACAACTGCCACACCCAATACACCCCAGATGCATCCCTTACCCCATGGAGACTTCCAAACGTGTCCGTGCCTGTAACGCTGAGTCAGCCCACGATGCCATGTCCATGAGGAATAGCAGTGCCACAACAATGCAACCAGAAGACGGCATGCGCAGGTACCTGGGGAAGAGAGACACACAAGAAGTCAGCCACAAAAAGCACAGCCACTTGCATGTGCATTGACTCGACACATGTATGGATGACAACATGCTAGGTCACAATTATGAGTGGGGAAATACTACCATCACTGCCACCATCACTCCAGTGACACACCCACACACACCTCTGACTCACGTGCCATACATGCAGGTGGAGACACGCATCACAACACATGCCACACGGGGACCAAGGCGTGCACACTCAGACACTGGTACTCACCACTAAGCAAAGAAGTCGCGTATGAGCCGAGTCCGGATGTCCTCTTGCGGCTCCACATCCTCCACATCACTAGCCCCATTGCCAAGCCCTTCGTCCTCCACGGGTGGATGGTCCTCGTCATGTTGATTCAGGATGAGTGGCACAGCTCTTTCAACTGCCATGTTGTGCAGCATGCAGCAGACCATGAAGATCTTGCAAACCTTTGCCAGGGCATATGGGAGTGCGCCGCCGGTCTTGTGGAGGCACCGGAATCGGCTCTTCAGCATGCCAAACGTCCTCTCTATCACTCGCCTTGTCCGGCCATGGGCGGTGTTGTAGCGGAGCTGGGCCGGCGTGATGGGGTTGCGGAGAGGTGTCAGCAGCCAAGGCATGTTGGGATAGCCAGCGTCCCCTAAATGGAAAGCACATGGATATCGTTAGAACTGGCGAAGCGGTAGTGCTGCTCGGCCAAACAGAATACAGGACAGACAGACTGTACCCACCAACAACACATGCCCGTTCGTTGCGCAGCTGCATCATCATATCAGGCATCCCGCTACGCCTCATGATGTAGGCATCGTGTGCTGATCCTGGGAAACGAGCACAGACATGTGAAATCACCATGTTGGACAGACACACCACAAGGGCATTGATGGAGTGGTAGTGCTTCCGATTGCGGTACGCCACCTCCCGTGCGTGTGGTGGTACCAAACCTACATGTGTCCCATCTATGGACCCAATGACATGGGGCATCCCTCCCAGGGCATAGAAACCACGCTTGACCTCAGTCATCTGTTCAGGGGTTGGGAACTTGATGAAGTCATCCAGGTGAATCAACATGGCCTCCAAGAAATCATGCAGCACACCGCTGAACATGCTCTGGGACATGCCACCAACATGAGCTATGGTATTTTGGAAGGTACCCGTGGCAAGGAAATGTAGGGCAGCCATTACCTTCAGCTGGGGTGTCAGTGCCGTAGGATACCTGTGCTGCGGTTGCAGGTGTGGTGCCAGTCTCGCCGTCAGCTCCAGAATCAACGGTTGGGTGAAGCGGTAGAGCCGGATCCTGTCATTCTCCTGCATGGTGGCCAAGTCTGGAATTCTTCGGGCAACAGGAGGCGCTCTGCAGTAATTTGGAAGTGACAAGGAAGAGTGAGTGCACTACGAGAACAACTCATGTCTACTGAGCACATGTAAATCTGGCAATACACACATGCCACATAGGGAGTCAGGCATGTGCTACATGCCCAGGACACGTATGGATGCAAGGTGACACTCCTTCCAAGACCCAGCTATACACGGTGATTGAGAACCTCCCCATGCCACGGAAATAGCTGTGTCCCAGTGCAAGTGCACTGCCCGACGCAAGACAGGAGTGACATACACCCACACATCAGCAGAAGTGTGATGCCGATTGCAGAGACTGGCAGCGGAACACTTGAGCCACAGGTCACATGACATTATACTAGTCCAGCCCACACACCTTGCCATGAAGGTGCACATGTCATGACTCACCACACATTCCTTGTGAGTTTGCTGACATGGCCTTGTCACGCTACTCCGTGTCCCTTGCATACATGTGCACCTCACATCCGATAACACATGTGGCATGGTGTTGGGAACAGTGTGCAATGACAATCTACACACAGCCACATGTTGGTTGCTGCAACGGCTGCAGCTTTTGAGGGTGCTACAACATCAACCTGATGTAAATCCCGGACACATACATGGCATAGTCACATTGTGCACTGTGGGTAGTGACAAGTCATGTGTCATGACCCCTGTACCGGGCATCATGGGACACTTCCGTGTGTTGGTGTCCGTGCCATGCCAGTGACGCTCACCCCAAGTGCGCAGTCCCACATGCACACATGTCAAAGGAGTCAAGGGCATGCCTGGCACACATTGCACCCTCACACAGTACACATGTACACATCTCATCATACATCTGGTGCCTTCTCCACTCAGGAGGCATGTTCCACATCACAGCCTGTGACACCTGTGCCCCACACATGTGGTAATGCACAGACGATGCCTTGATGTCCATTCCTGGACAAGTATGTCCATCCATGGACAAGTATGTCCGCCCTATTCCTACATGTGTGTCGCCTATCACCACAGTGATGTGTAAAATCCGCCGTACTGCTGCTGAGAGGGCCTGTGCATGTTCCCAAATCACTGTGGGAGTGCTGCCGTATGTGTACCCATCGTGATGGCGAGCGTAGATGCGAGTGTACGGTCCGTACCACTACGGGTACGCATACGCGTGCAGACCCATAGTGATACTGAGCGTAGATGCGTGTGTACGGCCCTATCACTATGGGTCTGCACGCGTATGCGTACCCGTAGTGGTACGGACCGTACACTCACATCTACGCTCACTATCACTATGGGTCTGCACGCGTATGCGTACCCGTAGTGGTACGGACCGTACACTCACATCTACGCTCACTATCACTATGGGTCTGCACGCGTATGCGTACCCGTAGTGGTACGGACCGTACACTCACATCTACGCTCACTATCACTATGGGTCTGCACGCGTATGCGTACCCGTAGTGGTACGGACCGTACACTCACATCTACGCTCACTATCACTACGAGTACGCATACGCGTGCAGACCCATAGTGATAGTGAGCGTAGATGCGAGTGTACGGTCCGTGCCACTACGGGTACGCATACGCGTGCAGACCCATAGTGATAGTGAGCGTAGATGCGAGTGTACGGTCCGTACCACTACGGGTACGCATACGCGTGCAGACCCATAGTGATAGTGAGCGTAGATGCGAGTGTACGGTCCGTACCACTACGGGTACGCATACGCGTGCAGACCCATAGTGATAGTGAGCGTAGATGCGAGTGTACGGTCCGTACCACTACGGGTACGCATACGCGTGCAGACCCATAGTGATAGTGAGCGTAGATGTGAGTGTACGGGCCGTACCACTACGGGTACGCATACGCGTGCAGACCCATAGTGATAGTGAGCGTAGATGTGAGTGTACGGTCCGTACCACTACGGGTACGCATACGCGTGCAGACCCATAGTGATAGTGAGCGTAGATGCGAGTGTACGGTCCGTACCACTACGGGTACGCATACGCGTGCAGACCCATAGTGATAGTGAGCGTAGATGCGAGTGTACGGTCCGTACCACTACGGGTACGCATACGCGTGCAGACCCATAGTGATAGTGAGCGTAGATGCGAGTGTACGGTCCGTACCACTACGGGTACGCATACGCGTGCAGACCCATAGTGATAGTGAGCGTAGATGTGAGTGTACGGGCCGTACCACTACGGGTACGCATACGCGTGCAGACCCATAGTGATAGTGAGCGTAGATGTGAGTGTACGGTCCGTACCACTACGGGTACGCATACGCGTGCAGACCCATAGTGATAGTAAGAGTAGATGCGAGTGTACGGTCCGTGCCACTACGGGTACGCATACGCGTGCAGACCCATAGTGATAGTGAGCGTAGATGCGAGTGTACGGTCCGTACCACTACGGGTACGCATACGCGTGCAGACCCATAGTGATAGTGAGCGTAGATGTGAGTGTACGGTCCGTACCACTACGGGTACGCATACGCGTGCAGACCCATAGTGATAGTAAGAGTAGATGCGAGTGTACGGTCCGTGCCACTACGGGTACGCATACGCGTGCAGACCCATAGTGATGGAGAGCGTAGGCATGCATGTACGGGCCGTTGCCATGCATTTGGGGTGCCCTAGGGCCCCCACACGCACAGTACCTGTGTGTGATGCTCCAAATTACATAGGGGACAAGTATTAAGGCCTACATGCATGCTGGTTGTCATGGAGACCAAGTTCAAAATTTGAAATTGTTCTGGAAGGTGCACAGCAGAAGTCAGTTGGAATTTGTCTACTTTGTTGCAATGTGTTTGTGGAGCTGACATCATGCAGGAGAATGAAACCGATAGAGAACCCACAGACTGCTAGGTTTGAAGGGATTGGTGGAAACAAAGGATGCAAATGTGAGTGACCAATCTCTCTGTACTCCTGTGCATGAGACTGGGCAGAAGGGCACATATAAGGCAGCCAGGTCCCATGAGGGAGCACTTGCCTGCACATCTTTGCATTTGTCGACCCACCTGCTGCTACTGATTCCCTGGAACCATGTCAAGGGCTGTGGAGAGGACACAGCCATTCACCCTGGAGGAGAACATGGCTCTGCTGGATGTGATCCTCCCACAGTACTCCATGCTGTATGGGCGACCAGGGTATCAGGTGAGTGCATAGGCCACTGCCACAGACTGTCCCTATGTGGTGACTGTGACTTCTGCCATTGCGTCCAGGTGTAACACACATGCCATGTACTGTCGGGGGGGTCCCGGGGGGGGGTGCCTGATGTCTCCCAGCAGTGCCCTGAGACAGGAGGGGTGGGGGACTATCACTCACAGCAGTGCCCTGAGACAGGAGGGGTGGGGGCCTATCACTCACAGCAGTGCCCTGAGACAGGAGGGGTGGGGGCCTATCACTCACAGCAGTGCCCTGAGACAGGAGGGGTGGGGGACTATCACTCACAGCAGTGCCCTGAGACAGGAGGGGTGGGGGCCTATCACTCACAGCAGTGCCCTGAGACAGGAGGGGTGGGTGTGATGCACAGTGTGAGCCTTGATCATTGATTGTGACATTGCCATCATTCCACCTGTGTACCCACTGTGGCACGTAGTGCTTTTTCCCTCACCAGGGGATGATGTCCCTATGACAAAGGTGCAATGCGTTGGCTGCATGACATGCCTTGTTGTAACCAGCTAATTTGTACCCATATGTCTCTCTGTGACATGTGGCTGGTGTATTGATGTGGTGTCACTTGTTCCTCCTCACAGGTAGGCGCCACTGCCAAGGAGCAGATCTGGCTGACCGCCGTCAGTGCCGTGAGGGGTGTGGATGGTCGGAGGCGGAGCCTGCCCCAGGTGAGGAAACGCTGGCAGGATATCCGGTGCTGGACGCGGAGGATTGCACGGCTCCTGCTGGGGGACTCACCTGAGAGCCACAAGAACCGCGGCCGCCGCCGTCTGAGCCACCTCCACAGGCGTGTGCTGCCGGTGGTCTTTCCAGACCTGGAGAGGCGCTTACAGGCGATGCAGCAGCCGGAAGGGGGTAGGTACATGTGTGTTTGTTGTGTGTCACCGGCATTTGTAAGGGCACAGTAGCATGAATTCACTGGCAGGGTTTAAAGGTGCTGTGCAGATCCTGTTTGCCCCAGTATAGCGCTGTGCCCCTGCCACCCTTCCCCTCCTTGCAATGTGTTCCCTGGTCTGTGTGTAGTCACTCCTTCACAGGGTAATGTAGGCTGGCGCTTTGTCCACGGGAACAATGACTGTAGCATCATGTGTGGGGGTGGTGTGTAACAGGTTGTGGGACCTTGCCTGTGCACTGTCAAGTTCACTGCATGTGGGTTCCATGTCAGTTGGCACTGATGCTGACTCCAGACATGGGAGTTGGTCTCTCATGTGTCATGCCTTACAGCGCGCATGTCCCATGTAGTGGCCTGTGATATGATGTGCATGAGTGTGCGATACACATAGTGCAGGGATGGTGACGTGTGTTGCAGTCATTACCATTCAGTAGCATGTAGTTGCGTGCCCACTACTGTCCCCTGGGGCACCTTTTCCTCAGTGGTGTATGTGTCATCATAAACGTGGCCACTGTCAGTGTCTACAGCGTAAGTTGTGCTCTGTGCCATTGTCCCCTGTCACCATGTATATAGACGTGCTATTTTGTACAGGTGTCCACTGTGCAGCCTGACCTGATTGTCCTTCTTCATACTCACAGTTGCCAGTGCCTGTGTGTCTTGTTATACTCATCTGAGGATGGGCACTGGTACCTCATTATTTGTACAGGCGCACCTTGGCTGTTTGGCGTCCAATCTTGCTTTTTGCCTGCCCCTGTGTGTATCACCCAGACTATGAGATGTTGGTGCCACCTGTGTCTCAACAATTTGCCTCGTGTAGGGTCTTGTTGGGGCGGGCAATGCCTATGTGTTAAATCCTGATTACCACTTGCTGGGTCTGGGCAGTGTGTGATGTGTCTGGACACACACGCAATGTGCAGTGACCGAGTCATGTTGTGCATGTTTTCAGCATTACCTATGCAGCATGTGTCTCAAGTTCATGGATATGGTCCCTGGTCATCGGTATTTTCGCCAACGCTGTGTGGTGCAGATGCAGTGCTGGATTGTCCCCAGGGCCTGGGTGCTATGTCAGACTCCTTTTCCTGTGTTTAGCTATTGTCTCATGCTCTCCATGGTATTTCAGTGGCATGGTGGCTCAACCAACTGTGTGTTTCATGCCCTACATCGGTACCCTGTTCAGTAGATGTTAGGGATCTTCCTTTTCAGGCCATGCAATGTTACCTATGTAGATTGGACTCATGTGACAGATGTGTACAGGTGTCTGATTAATTTCTGTCTCTCCACCCTGCCCACAGCATCGTCGGGGGACACAGAGGGAGACATGGACACAGACCAGGCGGAGGGACCGAGCACCAGTGCCAGCCGTGACATCGGGTCTGGCACATCGAGTGGGACAGAGGCGGAGGAGAGTGTGGCCGAGGACCTGTCGACTGGCACATCAGACTACGAAGCTGACAGGTCCGGGGACGATGTCTCCGAGTGGGCGGAGGCTGCACCAGCAGCTGACAGCGGAACAACACCTCGCACCGCCCCCTCAGTTTCCACCAGCCGCCTCCCACTTGCTCGTGTCCCTTCCCAGCGTGCCCGGTCACAGCATGTCTCCTTCCTGCCAGGCACCGCACCCCCTGCCCCTGTCTCCACTGCTGCCGCCAATGCAGAGTCTGTGGACATCCAGCGGCAACTGCAGGTTGGTCAGGCTGCGATCCTTAATGTCCTCCATGCCCACGGCAAAACCCTCACCAACATCGAGGCTTTCTTGGAGGGCATTCATTCATCGCAGGCTGACCAACGCAACTTGCTGAGGTCCATCGACTCCACACTGACTGCAGCAGTGGGTCTCCTGCAGCGCGACCTCCCCCCACCTACCCCTGCCCCATCCACACTTCCCACTCCCATGCCTGTCACACGTACACCCAGACGTCGGCATGCACCCACATCAACGGACACGGGCACCACACCAGCAGGGAAGGTCCACCGCACTCCTCCTGACACGCACACACAGGGTGAGGTAGGCACACCCACTGGGTCGGGGGGCAAACGTGTGACACGCAGCCATAGTGGGAGTCCGCATTCCACCCAGTCCACTCCCTCCAAATCCCCTCCCCTCAGCTCTCCTGGCCACATCTCCCCCAAGGACTCCTTCATGGCCGCTCTGTCCCTGAGCCCCACAGTTACACCACCACGCAAGCGGTCAAGGAGGTCCCCGGTCAGGGTGGTTGAGTCTCCCCCCCTGTCTCCACCCTCCCCCGGTGGCGCTGCGACCCATCCCTCTGACCCCCCCCCCTCCTTGGGGCCTGAGGTCCCTTCGGGTGCAGGGGACTCCCTGGAGGACCTTGCAAAGGTGTGTAGTGCCATCCTGGCCTCCGCCTTTGGCACTGACCCACCCCCTGTGGTGGAGTCCTCCATCCCTGCACCCACAACGCCGCCCCTTTGCCCTGATGTCCCTGCGGTGCCTGTTGCTTCCCCCCCCCTGATGCCCTCACCAGTGTGGAAGACGATGCCATTTGACTGTGCAGGCAAGGTAGGGGACACGCATCCCACTGTGTCCCCCATCCAGCTGAGAATCATTGACTGCCCTATGGGCTTTGTGAAGATTGAACTGCCTGCGATCCACGGACATTGTGCTCATGCTGAATAAAGCTTAATTTTGTTTTCATTATCACACTACTGCTATGCTGGTATTGGTGTTGGTGGGGCTGCTACATGGTTTTGGGTGGTGTGTAAGGGTTTGGGTGTGTGGGATATGTAGTAGTGTACTGCTCATTGGTGGGACCCTGTGATCTGTGTGCCATCACAAGGTGTTGGCTAACTTTCTTTGTTCATGTAAGCAGTTACTGCATGGTGCACTTGTCCCAGGGTGTATTCCTTCCTCTGTGTACCCAGCTTTCTTCCCTGCAGGGTGTTCCCAATGTTTAGCGCAGAGCTGTGTCTACATGAGCTGTGTGTGTGACGGAGCCCTTCTACTTTGGCCATGCATGCAGGGCCATGTCTCCACCTGCAACAATCGTGGCATCCTTGGTGATCACTGTACTTGTTTGTGGAGTCTGTTGACATGAGTTCATGGGGACATGTTCCCTTGTAGCCAGTATGCATGTGGATAATTCTGGCCTCACACACATGTGTTACACCCCTCCTGTCTCAGGGCACTGCTGGGAGTGATGGGCACCCACCCCTCCTGTCTCAGGGCACTGCTGGGAGGACTCTGCACACACCCCTCCTGTCTCAGGGCACTGCTGGGAGTGATAGGCACCCACCCCTCCTGTCTCAGGGCACTGCTGGGAGGACTCTGCACCCACCCCTCCTGTCTCAGGGCACTGCTGGGAGGACTCCACACCCACCCCTCCTGTGTCAGGGCACTGCTGGGAGGACTCCACACCCACCCCTCCTGTCTCAGGGCACTGCTGGGAGGACTCTGCACCCACCCCTCCTGTCTCAGGGCACTGCTGGGAGGACTCTGCACACACCCCTCCTGTCTCAGGGCACTGCTGGGAGTGATAGGCACCCACCCCTCCTGTCAAAGGGCACTGCTGGGAGGACTCTGCACCCACCCCTCCTGTCTCAGGGCACTGCTGGGAGGACTCCACACCCACCCCTCCTGTGTCAGGGCACTGCTGGGAGGACTCCACACCCACCCCTCCTGTCTCAGGGCACTGCTGGGAGGACTCTGCACCCACCCCTCCTGTCTCAGGGCACTGCTGGGAGGACTCTGCACACACCCCTCCTGTCTCAGGGCACTGCTGGGAGTGATAGGCACCCACCCCTCCTGTCAAAGGGCACTGCTGGGAGGACTCTGCACCCACCCCTCCTGTCTCAGGGCACTGCTGGGAGGACTCCACACCCACCCCTCCTGTGTCAGGGCACTGCTGGGAGGACTCCACACCCACCCCTCCTGTCTCAGGGCACTGCTGGGAGTGATAGGCACCCACCCCTCCTGTCTCAGGGCACTGCTGGGAGGACTCTGCACCCACCCCTCCTGTCTCAGGGCACTGCTGGGAGGACTCCACACCCACCCCTCCTGTGTCAGGGCACTGCTGGGAGGACTCCACACCCACCCCTCCTGTCTCAGGGCACTGCTGGGAGGACTCTGCACCCACCCCTCCTGTCTCAGGGCACTGCTGGGAGGACTCTGCACACACCCCATCTGTCTCAGGGCACTGCTGGGAGTGATAGGCACCCACCCCTCCTGTCAAAGGGCACTGCTGGGAGGACTCTGCACCCACCCCTCCTGTCTCAGGGCACTGCTGGGAGGACTCCACACCCACCTCTCCTGTGTCAGGGCACTGCTGGGAGGACTCCACACCCACCCCTCCTGTCTCAGGGCACTGCTGGGAGTGATAGGCACCCACCCCTCCTGTCTCAGGGCACTGCTGGGAGGACTCCACACCCACCCCTCCTGTCTCAGGGCACTGCTGGGTGGACTCTGCACACACACCTCCGATTTCAGGATATGTGCGCTTGGCACATACACGGTGGGGGTACGCTCAATGCATTCGAGGTGAGGGTACGAGTCTACTGACACTGGTGTGGTGGGGGTACGCTCCGTACGTCCGCGGGTGTGGGTACGGGTCGTACTTACACTGTTGGCATGGGGGGTACGCTCCTTGCATTCGCGGGTGGGGGTACGGGTCGTACTTACACTGTTGGGCTGGGGGGTACGCTCCTTGCATTTGCGGGTGGGGGTACGGGTCGTACTTACACTGTTGGGCTGGGGGGTACGCTCCTTGCATTCGTGGGTGGGGGTTCGAGTCGTACTTACACTGTTGGCATGGGGGGTACGCTCCATGCATACGCGGGTGAGGGTACGGGTCGAACTTACACTGTTGGCATGGGGGGTACGCTCCTTGCATACGCGGGTGGGGGTACGGGTCGTACTTACACTGTTGGGCTGGGGGGTACGCTCCTTGCATTCGCGGGTGGGGGTACGGGTCGTACTTACACTGTTGGGCTGGGGGGTACGCTCCTTGCATTCGCGGGTGGGTGTACGGGTCGTACTTACACTGTTGGCATGGGGGGTACGCTCCTTGCATACGCGGGTGGGGGTACGGGTCGTACTTACACTGTTGGGCTGGGGGGTACGCTCCTTGCATTCGCGGGTGGGGGTACGGGTCGTACTTACACTGTTGGGCTGGGGGGTACGCTCCTTGCATTTGCGGGTGGGGGTACGGGTCGTACTTACACTGTTGGGCTGGGGGGTACGCTCCTTGCATTCGTGGGTGGGGGTTCGAGTCGTACTTACACTGTTGGCATGAGGGGTACGCTCCATGCATACGCGGGTGAGGGTACGGGTCGAACTTACACTGTTGGGGTGGGGGTACGCTCCGTACGTCCGCGGGTGGGGGTACGGGTCGTACTGACACTGTTGGCATGGGGGGTACGCTCCTTGCATACGCGGGTGGGGGTACGGGTCGTACTTACACTGTTGGGCTGGGGGTACGCTCCTTGCATTCGTGGGTGGGGGTTCGAGTCGTACTTACACTGTTGGCATGGGGGGTACGCTGCATGCATACGCGGGTGAGGGTACGGGTAGAACTTACACTGTTGGGGTGGGGGTACGCTCCATGCATACGCGGGTGGGGGTACAGGTCGTACTTGCACTGTTGGGCTGGGGGGTACGCTCCTTGCATACGGGGTGGGGGTAGGGTCCGTACATATCCGTCCCCACGCTATGTGATGTTTGTGCGGCCCGTACCCAGGCCTTTGCCACGTGGGTGCGATCCGTCCCGCCATTGTTGGGGTGACGTGTGTGGGCGTGGTCCGACTCGTACCCACGCTCTTCAGGCGTGGGTACGGGACGTACCTGTCTGGTTGTGTTGCCGGTTCGCGTGGTGACGGACTTCCGTTGTGGCGGTCGCTGGCTTATCAGGACACGCCCCCACCCCCTCGTGGTGACCAGGGCATGTGAGTCAGGTATGTCCAGGCCATGTGTGGTGTGTGACTTATGTGGTTGTTTTGTGGCCTGCCCTGGTCGTGCCACCCCCACCCCACCCCACTTTCCCACCTCCCTTAGTTATTCTGACCTTCTGCGGCGTCTGCGTCGTAACCTGTAGAGGAGGTGTACTGCTATGAGGGCAGGGATGACTCGTAGGTTCGGGTCCATGTCTGTCCGTCGCGTACTGGTACTCCTTGCTCGCGTCGTCCTGTCGCGTACGGGTCCTCCTTGATCGCGTCGTCCTGTCGCGTACGGGTCCTCCTTGGTGGCGTCGTCCTGTGTGTCCGTCACGTACTGGTCCTCCTTGTTCGCGGCGTCGTCTGTCCGTCGCGTACTGGTGGTCCTTGTTCGCGTCGTCCTGATTTCCCGGCAGTTTTTGGCTGCCGCAAAAAATTCACCGTGCGGGGTGATGTCGGTGCGAATCGTGATTCCTGGGTCGTGAATGGCTGGCTGCGAGCGTCCCGACGTCAGGTCGGCGCTTTCCCGGATCGCATTGGTAGGTGTTTTTTGTTCGGTCGGGCTTTTTTACGAATCGTACGGTAATGGTGTACCCGTGCGAATCGTAATTCCTTGTTTGTAAAAATTGACGACCGGGTACGCGTCGGGCGGAGATTATGCTCCGTCCGACGGTTCGTACCCGGTTTTTGCCGGATCGTGATCGGCACCTTGGTGTTATCAGTCTATTCATTTGCCAATTGTTAATCATAATAGTGGCAAGCCTTTCTTACGCTCCTAGGGAATTATGGTCTACGTAGCGTATACATCTCTAGTCTTCACGGCATTGCTACACTAAGCGCCTGCTAATTAGGCCTGGGCTAAATTTCCGTTCCGCTCACGGAAATTGAGATAATTTGACATTTTCGCGTTCCGCGGACAGCGTGAAAATGTCAAAATTTCCGCATTCCGCAGCTTAGCGATAATTAGTTTCGTGCTCGCGCTGTAAAATAATACATTCTCGCGATCGCCTTACCTGAATCCCCGCGTTCGCCGACAAGTTTTTCCGATCCGGTCGCGTTCTCCACGAGATGTTGGATTGTTGGTAGCCATTTGCGCTGTCTCGCGACAGTTCGCGCCCGCAGTAATGAAATTGGTCGCGCGATCACGTCTTTTTTCTCGCGATCATGCACCGCGAGAAGAGTGAAAACAAGATGGCCGCGCCCGCGAGCAACTGCATGGGTAAGTTGGCGAGCCGCGACCACACAGAAAATACCACGAACGGGCGGGAAAAAAGCTTCCGCATCTTCGCGATATTTCCGCGTGTTTGCGGAGATTTTTAACATTTTCGCGATAATTTGCGAAAGTCACTTTCGCAAATTCCACCCACCCCTACTGCTAATGCATGCCATTCTGCTGCGTTAACATCCTTGTCACGTAAAACAATTTAAGAAAGTTTCTTACTTCTAGTTACCCTTATAGTGGGTGATCTCATAATGAAAAGTTATATGACAATTAAAACAGGGAAAGTCCATTTACATCTCATTATATCTTCTTAAACTAGTACTAACTGAATGGAATCTCGTTTACCCCCTGTTTCACCACACAGTGTATACACAATTTTAAAACATATATCAAAAAATGATAAAATCTTATCTTAAGTGTCACACATAATCGCAGGATGGTCTGAAGAAAAGGGTAGGGATCTCGTTGGCATAGGTCAGCGACATATTCCCTTCCTTTTCCTCCTGTGAAAAATAAATATATTTAAATTAGATATATTATTTACTGAATTTCCAGACTTGACATATTCACAGGACAGATCAATAATTACTAATTACTATTCATTCTGAAGATGTATGGCCATTTCCTCATCCAGATTATGGCCATTGGGAAAAAGGGTACACATGCCTATTCTGAATCTTGATTCTCGCTGTCTGAGTCGCAAAACTCAGTTGCCACCCCTGGCCTTTGGTAAAATCTGTTCTATGGCATAGTATGTTAATCTGGTGTAATCTGAGAAATGATGACTAGCAAAATGCCGGGCGATAGGGTATTGCTTGTCATTATTCGTAATCGCCCTCATATGTGCCAGCATGCGTTTTTTTGCCATATGTGTAGTGCTGCCCACATAGCGAAGTTTACATGGGCATTCCAACACATAAATGACAAACGTGCTGGTACATGTCAGAAATTGAGAGATGTTAATCATGGCATCGGTGCTGGTATTCCAGTATTCCTTAATCATTTTGCTACTCCCACAAGCTTTACAATGACCACATGGAAAGAAGCCCTGTAAATTTATACCTCTTATCTCAATATTAGAAGTCAAATCACTGTGTACCAATGAGTCTCTGAAACTACGTCCTCTTCTGTATGTTATATTTGGTCTAGGGGGTAAAGTCTTTCCTATCGTGGCATCGTTTCTCAAAACCTCCCAATGTCGTTGGACTACTTTACGAATCTGGTCCATTATATGTCATGATCATGCGTGTTGTATTGTCCTCATCACTTGCTACGGTCATTGTATCTAATGTTGCCAGAGTACTCGATCTATCCACCATTTTCACCATTTCAACCGCCTTTTTGAGGACTCATGCTGGATATCCTCTTGTCTTGAATCTTTCAATCATAGTTATTTCTTCTTTAGGGTAGTCTATTGTGGAACTGCAATTTCTTTTTGCCCTGAGTAGTTCCCCATACGGTATACTCCATTTCAAATTGTCTGGGTGACTACTTGTGAATATATATATATATATATATATATATATTCACTGAAAAAACCACAGGTTTCAGGCACGTTATAGCTCGGAATTAGCATTTAAAAAACCTTAGAAATTCACTGAAAAAACCATAGGTTTCAGGGGCGTTATAGTTAGCTGGACTTTTCACTCGTACAAAACCATTGAAATTCCCCCGTTATACATCACTCATGACATGGTCAGTGACATCCCTCATGCCATCACTGATGACATCTCAAATGACATCACTGATGACATCACTGATGACATCATCCAGTGAATGTGTGTTTTTCTGAAAATTACATACGTTTTATATATGTATATCTCAAGGTCAATGGAAGAATAAATGGGTATATAAGTGTCTAAATGGATGATTTGTTTTTGAAAATTGATTGTATAACTGACTGATTAAGTGTATCTTAGCGAATACATGGCTTAGTGAGTAATGTTTAAATATGTAAATATCTGTATCAGTCTCTCACTTTGTGTATAAGTGGCTGCATGGGTTGGTGAGTAGCTACATGAGTGTCTATATAGGTTATTAGTTGGTTTTTTGAGTATCAGTATGAGTGTCTGAGTGTCTGTATGGTTCGGTGGGGGTATTACGTAGTGCATAGGTGCATGAATGAGTGACTCACTGTTTGTATGTGTTGAAGACAGCATGTGTGCAGGACTGTATGGGTGGATGAGTGTGTGCATGCGTGTGTTAGTGAGTGAATGACTGTCTCAATAGTGTCTTTATGAGTAACTACATATGTTTTAAACTAGTATATGTGACTATTGGTGTATATAAGTGAGTATATGTGAGAGTGAGAGATTGAAAGAGTTCCTGTATGAATAAGTATGTGTTTCTATAAGTGATTGTTTAAAAGACTAAGTATGTGTCAGTTTCTGTAGGAGTAAGTGTGGTGGTGTGTGTATAACTGTATATGCAAGTAAATGGATGTTTGATTCTTTATTAGCATGAGTGACTATGTGTGTGAGTAACTCTATGGATGAGTGGCGTTGTGTAACAGGATGAATAGGTGTATGAGTACATATGATGAAGTGAGAACATGTATGAGTGACTGTATAGGACTGTTGGTGAATGAGTGGATGTGTATGTGGATCTTAGAATTACTGAATAGGTTGTTGTAACTGATATTGGTATGTCCATTGTTTTGAAAATTATATTTTCTATTTTTTAATGTGTGTATCAAAGGTTATATTAGGGGGAGAGAAGGTCTGCCACTCTATCACAAGGATGATGTCATCAGTGATGTCATGTGAGATGTCATCAGTGATGTCATGAGTGATGTCACTGACCATGTCATGAGTGATGTAATATGTGACGTCATCAGCAGTGCATTGCGGGCGCGCAAGTTATAGTTAGCTGAACTAACTATAACAGGGGAATTTCAATGGTTTTGTACGAGTGAAAAGTCCAGGTAACTATAACGTCCCTGAAACCTATGTTTTTTTCAGTGAATTTCTAAGGTTTTTTAAATGCTAATTCCTAACGATAACGTGCCTGAAACCTATGGTTTTTTCAGTGAATTTCAAAGGTTTTTTAAATGCTAATTTCTAACTATGCCTACAGAGATAGGACATGTGAAGAAAGAAGAAAAAACGCACAGAAAGAAAAAAAAGAAATGCAGAAAGAAGCAACAGAAGTCCTCAAAGAAGAAGAAAAGTGCAGGAAGAAGGATAACGTGCAGAAAGAACAAACAGAAGAGCAGAAAGAAGCCTTGTTGCAAAATCATCCTGTACCCTCAACTTTTTCAGACGGATACTAGTGGTAACTGAGTCTGACTAACCAGTCCTAGAGCCAGTGCTATGTTAAAAGACACTCAGAATACAGTGAAAACACCTACATACACTAGGGAACACTATGCGTTGGGGTCCCTCTGTGATCAGCATGACCTCCTCTGTAAGCCCCTAGTATATAATAGGGCAGGGGATTAAAACTACCTCTTAAAACGCGCCACAGGGCGTGTTTGCACACGTCACCTCAGGCCCCGTCCCCTCACTTCCCCACTGTGTAAACACGCCCTGTGGCCGTTTTAAGTTGGGTGATTAAGTCCCCTTGAATCCTGAGGGTCCCTAGGGTCCAACTAGACCACAAGGTACCTCCAGTAAGTGCCACAGAGCTGCGTAGCAGAGAGATGTAAAAAGGGGCACGGCCTAGACCACCTCTCTGCAACACAGCGCAGTGGCGCTTACTGGAAGCACCTGGTGGGCTAGTTGGCCCCCAGGGTCCCTCAGGATTGAAGGGGAATTATTTCCCCAACTAAAAACGCACCACAGGGCTTGTTTGCACACATTAACTCAGGCCCCGTCCCCTCCCTTCACCACTTTGTAAGCACGCCCTGTGGCCGTTTTTAGTTGGGAGATTAAGTTCATTTGAATCCTGAGGGTCCCTAGGGTCCAACTAGCCCACTAGGTACCTCCAGTAGGCGCCACAGAGCTGCATTGCAGAGAGGTGTAAAAAGTGGCACGGCCTGAACCACCTCTCTGCAACGCAGCTCAGTGGCGCTTACTGGAAGCACATGGTGGGTTAGTTGGCCCCCAGGGTTCCTCAGGATTGAAAGGGAATTATTTCCCCAACTTAAAACGTGCCACAGGCCGTGTTTGCACATGTCACCTCAGGCCCCGTCCCCTCCCTTCACCACTGTGTAAACGCGCCCTGTGGCCGTTCTAAGTTGAACAATTAAGTTCCCTTGAATCCTAAGGGTCCCTAGGGTCAAACTAGCCCACTAGGTACCTCCAGTAACCGCCACAGAGCTGCGTTGCATAGAGGTGCAAAAAGGGGCGTGGCCTCAGAACACCTGTCTGCTACGCAGCTCCCTGGCGCATACTGGAGATACCTGTTGTGCTAGTTGGCCCTCAGGGACGCTCAGTATTGAAGGGGAATTAATTCCCCAACTTACAACTGGCCAGGGGGCGCATTTGCAGAGTGCTGCAAGGAGGGGGCGTGGCCTCCAGCACGATGCCGGTCTTTTATTTATTTTATTTTTTTAAGAAGGAGGGCTGTGTGCCCCCCTTCTTTTTCTAATTTACTGGCCCTGGGGACCCCATCCCCCAGGGCCTGCATCCTAATTTTTTTTTCTTGAAAAAAATACATTTGGCCCTCCCAAGGCCCTAATCGGCCCCGGGGACCCCAACCCCCGGGTCATGGCCTTTTAAAAAAAAAATCTTTAGGAGGGGGCTGCGTTGCCCCCCTCCTCAGGCCACTTATGGCCCCGGGGACCCCATCCCCCGGGGCCGGCCTTTTTTTAAAATTATTTTAAAAAAATATATATTTATAGAAACACCTAGGACATGCTGGACAAACCGTATGTACCTATCACCATGACGATTTGCGTGATATTCATTAAAAGGCGACTATGCATACAATGAATCCATATGATATGTATTTACACCGCTAGTGAAGCTCTGACGTGTCTGACGCCCTACCGTGCCTAATCCCGGCGCCCCCGCCGGTGGGTACTCTCCAAGTAGACACCCTTTTCGTTTATTCATACAAACATGGGTAGCTATTGACGGGCACATTTAATATACATGCACACCAAGCCATTCAAAGTGGATTCGACAAAAATTCGACCAAACTATGCAAGAAACCCCCCTCACGGTTAATAAAACACACATCCACCGCCAGATGTGTAATACTTTATATTTTACTATCTGGAAAGGAGACAAACCTCACTTGAGAGTCACAGCATGCTCCTGGTTGAGCCCAATGCTGTGTTACACCCACCAGTGCCCGCCGAGTGCCTCACACCTCTGTGTTGTATTCCACCAGCTAGTGCGTATACTATGACACTCTCTAGCCCATGTGCACTGTAACACCACCCCGTGAATATGTCATGCCACACTTGCCTTCGCACGGGTTATATTGCCCCATCTAATGTGCCTTCCTCGATGCCTATGTTATAACGCACAGTGCTATGCCATAAATATTACAATCTGAGATCCATATCTTTGTCACAGTGCATATGCGATGTAACACTCCCCAGCACATATTTTATATTACAACTTTAGAGACTAGTTAGGTTACACAACACTGCCCTGTGCATATTACACTCCAAGGCGCATATAGCATAGCAGGCGCTAGTGCCTGTGCTATCTCGCGCTCTCCAATGAATATGTCATTGCGCACAATGTATTGCATATTATATTTCACGCCCGGTTCAACTTATATCACACTTTTTGGTGCATAGTTTATACTATATATTATATCTAGTTTTCATTTTCAATCGTGCTCTCAGGACTATGTTCTATATAACACTGCGTCCACCTACCCTTTTCACGGGCATTACATTTTGCGATATGGGGTGGAGGGTCAGGGAGTGTTTCTGCCAAGTGAGCCGGGAGTCACAGTGACAAACGTCCTCTTCTTCCTGAATAAAAGTGAGAATATGCTGCCTACTTGTTCATATTTTAAGTAGTTCACACAGACACACATTTTAAAAACAATAAAGTTCCTAATACCCACCTTCTCTGAACAGTTAGCTTGCTGCCCCATCCACCTCCTCCCTATCCTCTGTTGTCTGAATCCATGGACTAGCCTCCTCCCTCCTGCCATGCATGGTCTGATGTGCTGCCACTGCCCTCCATTTAGCATGATGTACCAGTCCACTCCTCCTGCCCTCCATTGCCCAATTCTATGGCCCATCATTGACCTCCTGCTTAGCCTCTGTGCTTAGCTTGCTGCCCCTATTCTCCTTCCCCCTGCCCTCCGATGTCTTTGTGCATGCCCCTGCTCCATACTTTTTGCCCACCATGTTCCAAGGACCTGCCACTCCTATCTACTCTGAGTGTTCTGTTGAGCTGCCACTCCCCTCGCACCTGCCTAGCATTGTCAAATGACTGTAACCTGTCCTTGCCACCTCCACCCTGCCTGTCCACATGCCATGCCCCATCCCCTTCCTCCTGTCCCCCATGGTCCATTTTACTGCCAACCCCTTCTGCCCTCCCTGGTCTGTTGTGCTGCAACTGCTCCTCCTGCCTGCCCCGCGCAGTCTGTTGTGAGGCCCCTTCCCCTGAACTCTCTTGTCTGTGCCCAGGTCCTGACCCTCCCTTCTATCCTCCATGGTCCTTTGTGCATGCCCCTGCTCCCTCCTTCTTGCCCATCATAGCCATTGTGCTGCCACTAACCCTCCCGCTTGCCATCCATGGTCTTCTGTGCTTCCATGGCCTCTCCCACCTTCCCTGTGTGGTCAGCTAGCCACCCCTGACCGCCTCCCACCTTCCCTCCATGGTCTGTGCGTATGCCATCATAGTCTCATTGTTGCTCTCCATGGTGTGTCTTGTTTCTGGTGCCCATCCTGCCTGACCTCCATGGTCATCTTGCTGCTCCTGCCCTGCCCCCTTGCCCCCAGCCCTCTGTTTCCATGTGCAGACCCCTATTCCCTCCCTCCTGGCTTGTCTGTTCCATTGTAATGCCCCTGATCCCTCCATCCTGCCCTTTATGGTCTGTTATGCTGAAGCTTTCTCTCCTGTCTGTCCTTTATGGTCAGCTAGCTACCATTGCCTCTTTCCCCTCCGTTCTCTGTTGTCCATGTGCATGGTCCTGTCCCCTCCCTATTGCTTTCTATGGATTGTTGTGCTGCACTCCCGTCCCGCATACGCTGTGTGGTGTATTGTGCTGCTGCAAACCCTGATGCCTGCCCTGTAGGGTCAGTTTGGTGCACCTCTCCATGTCCCTCCTGTCCTCTGTTATCCGAGTCCATGTCCCTACCCTAATTCCTCCTGCCTACCATGATCCAATGTACCATACTTGTGAACATTTTGAACTTGGTAAGAGGGAGATTTTGAAAAAAAACTGGGGTATTGATTTTCCCGTTTGAGTTACATTGAAAAAGAGGAGATTGTAGACAGGAGACAGATCAAATAAAGCCCATTTGAGCTTAAAAACATTGGACGTTTCCTGGCTGAAACGGGTCTGTTGGCATGTATGGTTGTACTACCACTGCCTCTTCCTTCTGCCCACAATGGTCTATTATATTGCCACAGCCTCTCTTGCCAGTCCTGTATTGTTGGTTTGTTGTCCCTGCCCACTTTCCACTGCCCTCCATAGTCTGTTGTGCTGCCACTGCCCTTCCTGCCTGCTCAGTGTGGTCAAATTGTTGCCTCTGCACTCTCCTACCTGCCTTCAATTTTCAGAGTCCGTGCCAAAGTACTCTGCCTCTCAACAGTATCCCAATGAACAACTAGATTGCTAACATTCTATATTTATTACAAAAGTGTGGAACACCTGACGTCATCTTGATGTAATCAAAACTGTAATACCTAGAGTGTTTCCTTTAGAAATTACATATATGAGAGGGTCTTATTTGCATCAAAATTATGGTTAGTGCTCTAAAAAACTAAAATGAGGACATATTTTCTGAGTTTTCAAATAGTGACAAAGAACTTTTACATTATTTGTAATCTTTATGTTTTTTTATCCAGTTGACAACTTGATTAAAGGTTGCACCTAGGGGAGAGGATGTGGTGTTACTTCCAGAGCTGCAGACTTTGCAACTGGGGAACCAGGTTGGAGTTTCTGCTTCAACTCAACATTCTGTGATTCTGGTCAAATCACTTAATCTCCCCATGTCTACAACCAAAATGAATTTGATCTTGTGTGATGTAACCAATGCTCATGTAAAGCACTCCAATACCTGACAAGTCTGCACTATATAAAACTGCAAATACACAAAGAATAAGTGTTTTGCACACTTCTGTCATTGGGCTACATGTGGGCTACTTCTGGGTGATATTTGTGCTGCATTTGGGCTCTTTTGTCTCTGGTGGCCATCTTGGGAGATTTATTTGTTATGAAGTTTTCTAATTTCCTCATTTACTGCAATCTCCTCAGTAGGAAATGCTTTCAGTTTTTTACTTTGATTCCATCAAGAAGGTATTCAGATATGTCACACATTTGCCATTAATTCTGAATGTTAGCACTCTAGTTGCTCATTAGATCACTGTAGTAAAGCTACTGCTCACCATGGAAGTCTGCTGCTGGTATTAAAAGTGCATGTTTCAGTCAGCATATCAGAATTTTTTAATGAAGTAGAAGAGGATTTGAGAAGTCACTCAAATCATACTTTCTATGGCAAAATGAACCCCCTCATTTTGTTCCTTTATAAATTAAATGTTTTAAGAGTTACCACTTTATTCCAACCAAGATGGCTTCAGGTGTGCCATACGTTTGTCATAAGTAGGACTGTTAGCGCTCTAGTTGTTCTTTAGAACACTCTGGGAAGCTGCAGTAGAACACAACGGAATCAACTGACAGTCTCTGCCCTTGTTGGATGTACATGTTTTACTGAGAATGTCAGACTTCATTCTCACATGACTGAGAAAGATAATGTGAATTTACAGAAAATATGCTCTCAGTTTAGCTTATAGATCACCTTCCAAACCTCTGTAGGAAAAGCATGAGAAAATAGTTTTCTCTCAAACATGATTTATGATATCACAGCAGAAGGCTTTTTCACATGGTAAAATCACCTTAGAACACACCACAATTCCTAAAATGAGTATGGTACCATCAACAAAAGATTTATAATGTAACTAAAGTCTTAAAATCTTCTATTAACTGCAATGCTTTATAATGAGGTGCTATCATGTATATTGGTCCCAAGATGGCTGCCAACACTTCTTGGATGAAGTGCTGACAGCCAATTAGATCTCACGATGAGATGTGTGGTTAGGCTCCGCCCAGATATATATGTGATTTTACTTTTGATTTTCACATGAACTACTGAACGGATTTACACCATTTTAACAAAAGGCACGAGTCTGAACTGAGGACTACCTCTTTGCCAAATTTGGTGTAATTCCGTTCAGCACTTCGGGCTGTAGCTGCGTCAACAGGTCCTATGGGAAAATGCATGGGAAAATGCGTTTTGGGACCCCTTTTTTTTCTCGGCCCCCGCTTGACGAATCACCGTGAAATTTTCAGGATAGGAGCGGACCGGAGCTGGCCAAAAGTTTGGAAAATTTCGCGAAGATTCATCAATTGACGCAAACTTTATTCCAAATAGAATGTTGCGGGTTTCCTATGGAAAATAGGTCCTAACTATAACTACCTACTGGCGACTGCCAGTAGGTAATATATATATATATTAACTACTGGCGGTCGCCAGTAGATAGTTATAGTTAGGACCGTGTTTCCATAGGAAAACCGCAACATTCTATTTGGAATAACTTTGGCGCCGGTTGACGAATCCTCGCAAAATTTTCAAAATATGTGGGGCGCTCCGCTCCGCTCCGACCCTGAAATTCTCGGGGTGATTTGTCAAGCGGGGGCTGAGAAAAAAGGGGGGTCCTAAAACGCATTTTCCCCATGCATTTTTCTATAGGGACCTTTAGTCCAAGGTACAGCCCGAACGGCTGAACAGAATTACTTGAAATTTGGCAGAGAGGTAGTCCTCAGGTCAGGGAAGTGCCTTTTGCAGGTCTGGTGTCAATCTGTTCAGTAGTTCCTGAGAAAATGAAAAGTAAAATCATATATATATGTGGGCGGAGCCTAACCACACATCTCATCCTGAGATCTGATTGGCTGTCAGCACTTCATCCAAGAAGTGTTGGCAGCCATCTTGGGACCAATATACATGATAGCACCTCATTAAAAAGCATCGCAGTTAATAGAAGGTTTTAAGACTTTAGTTACATTATAAATCATTTGTTGATGGTACCATACTCATTTTAGGAATTGTGGTATGTTCTAAGGTGATTTCACCATGTGAAAAAGCCTTCTGCCGGGATATCATGATTGAGAGAAAAATATTTTCTCATGCTTTTCCCACAGAGGTTTGGAAGGTGATCTAGAAGCTAAACTGAGAGCATATTTTCTGTAAATTCACATTATCTTTCTCAGTCATGTGAGAATGAAGTCTGACATTCTCAGTAAAACATGTACATCCAACAAGGGCAGAGACTGTCAGTTGATTCCTTTGTGTTCTACTGCAGCTTCCCAGAGTGTTCCAAAGAACAACTAGAGCGCTAACAGTCCTACTTATGATAAACGTATGGCACACCTGAAGCCATCTTGCTTGGATTAAAGTGGTAACTCTTAAAACATTTAATTTAAAAAGGAACAAAATGAGGCGGTTCATTTTTCCGTAAAAATTATGATTAGTGCTGCAGAAAGAAAAATTAGGGCACATTTTGAGTGATTTCTCAAATCCTCTTCTATTTCATTAAAAAATTCTGACATGCAGACTGAAACATGCACTTTCAATACCAGCAGCAGTTTTCCCTGGTGAGCAGTAGCTTTACTACAGTGATCTAATGAGCAAAAAGAGTGCTAACATTCTGAATTTATGGCAAATGTGTGACACATCTGAATGCCTTCTTGATGGAATCAAAGTAAAAAAATGAAAGTATTTCGTACTGAGGAGACTGCAGTAAGTGAGGAAATTAGGAAACTTCATAACAAATAAGTCTCCCAAGATGGCCACCAGAGACAAAAGAGCCCAAATGTAGCCCAAATATCACCCAGATGTAGCCCAAGTATAGCCCAATGACAGAATGTCCCAGAGTGTTCTTAAAAACAACTAGAGCGCTTACTGTCTTCATTATGACAAAAGTATGGCACACCTGAAGCCATCTTGATTGGAATAAACTGGTAACACTTAAAACATTTAATTTAAAAAGGAACACAATGAGGGGGTTCATTTTGCCATAGAAATTATGATTAATGCTGAAGAAAGAAAATGAGGGCACATTTTGAGTGACTTCTCAAATCCTCTTCTATTTCATTAAAAAATTCTGACATGCAGACTGAAACATGCACTTTTAATACCAGGAGCAGACTTCCATGGTGAACAGTAGTTTTACTACAGTGATCTAATGAGCAACTAGAGTGCTAACATTCAGAATGTATGGCAAATGTGTGTCATATCTGAATACCTTCATGATGGAATCAAAGTAAAAAACTGAAAGTATTTCCTACTGAGGAGACTGCAGTACATGAGGAAATTAGGAAACTTCATAACAAATAAATCTCCCAAAATGGCCACCGGAGACAAAAGAGCCCAAATGTAGCCCAAAATCACCCAGATGTAGCCCAAATATAGCCCAATGACAGAAATGTGCAAAACAGTTATTATTTTGTGTTTTTGCAGTGTTATATAGTGCAGACTTGTCAGGTATTGGAGTGCTTTACATGAGCATTGGTTACATCACACAAGAACAAATTCATTTTGGTTGTAGACATGGGGACACTAAGTGATTTGACCAGAATCACAGAATGTCGAGCTGAAGCAGAAACTCCAACCTGGTCCCCAGTTGCAAAGTCTGCAGTTCTGGAAGTAACACCACATCCTCTCTCCAAAGTGCAACATTTAATCAAGTGGTCAACTGGATAAAAAAACATAAAGATAACAAATAATTTAAAAGTGCTTTGTCGCTATTTGAAAACTCAGAAAATATGTCCTTATTTTAGTCTTTTAGAGCACTAACCATAATTTTGATGCCAATAAGACCCTCTCATATATGTAATTTCTAAAGGAAATGCTCTAGGTATTACAGTTTTGATTACATCAAGATGACGTCGGGCGTTCCACACTTTTGTAATAAATATAGAATGTTAGCAATCTAGTTGTTCATTAGGATACTGTTGAGAGGCAGAGTACAGGGGCACGGACTCTGAAAATTGAAGGCAGGTGGGAGGGTGCAAAGGCAACAATTTAACCACACTGAGCAGGCAGGAAGGGCCGTGGCAGCACAACAGACCATGGAGGGCAGTGGAAAGGGGGGCAGGGGCAACAAACCAACAATACAGGACTTGCAAGAGAGGCTGTGGCAATGTAATAGACCATTGTGGGCAGAAGGAAGAGGCAATGGTAGTACAACCATACATGCCAACAGACCCGATTCAGCCAGGAAACGTCCAATGTTTTTAAGCTCAAATGGGCTTTATTTGATCTGTCTCCTGTCTACAATCTCCTCTTTTTCAATGTAACTCAAAGGGGAAAATCAATACCCCAGTTTTTTTTCAAAATCTCCCTCTTACCAAGTTCAAAATGTTCGCAAGTATGGTACATTGGATCATGGAAGGAAATGGGGTAGGGACATGGACTTGGATAACAGAGGACAGGAGGGACATGGAGAGGTGCACCAAACTGACCCTGCAGGGCAGGCATCAGGGTTTGCAGCAGCACAATACACCACACAGGGCATGCGGGACGGGAGTGCAGCACAACAATCCATAGAAAGCAAGAGGGAGGGGACAGGACCATGCACATGGACAACAGAGAACAGAGGGGCAAGAGGCAATGGTAGCTAGCTGACCATAATGGACAGACAGGAGAGAAAGCTGCAGCATAACAGACCATAAAGGGCAGGAGGGATGGATCAGGGACATTACAATGGAACAGACAAGGCAGGAGGGAGGGAGTAGGGGTCTGCACATGTAAACAGAGGGCTGGGGGCAAGGGGGCAGGGCAGGAGCAGCAAGATAGCAATGGAGGTCAGGCAGGATGGGCACTAGAAGCAAGACACACCATGAAGAGCAACAGTGAGACTGTGATGGTATACACACAGACCATGGAGGGAAGGTGGGAGGGGGTCAGGGGCAGCTAACTGACCACACAGGGAAGGTGGGAGGGACCATGGCAGCACAGAAGACCATGCATGGCAAGGCACAAAAGACGATGGAGGATAGAAGGGAGGGTCAGGACCTGTGCACAGACAAGAAAGTTCAGGGGAAGGGGCCTCACAACCGACCGCACGGGGCAGGCAGGAGGAGCAGTTGCAGCACAACAGACCAGGGAGGGCAGAAGGGTGTGGCAGTACAATGGACCATGTGGACAGGAGGAAGAGGATAGGGGCATGGCATGTGGACAGGCAGGGTGGAGGTGGCAGGGACAGGTTACAGTCATCTGACAATGCTAGGCAGGTGGGAGGGGAGTGGCAGCTCAACAGAACACTCAGAGTAGATAGGAGTGGCAGGTCCATGGAACATGGTGGGTAAAAAGGATGGAGCAGGGGCATGCACAAAGACATCGGAGGGCAGGGGGAAGGAGAATAGGGGCAGCAAGCTAAGCACAGAGTTTAAGCAGGAGGTCAATGATGGGACATGGAATTGGGCAATGGAGGGCAGGAGGAGTGGACTGGTACATCATACTAAATTGACGGCAGTGGCAGCACATCAGACCATGCATGGCAGGAGGGAGGAGGCTAGTCCATGGATTCACACAACAGAGGATAGGGAGGAGGGGGATGGGGCAGCAAGCTAACTGTTCAGAGAAGGCGGGTATTAGGAACTTTATTGTTTTTAAAACGTGTGTCTGTGCGAACTACTTAAAATATGAAGAAGTATGCAGCATAATCTCACTTTTATTCAGGAAGAAGAGGACGTTTGTGACTGTGACTCCGGGCTCACTTGGCAGAAACACCCCCTGACCCTCCACCCCCTATCGCAAAATGTAATGCCCGTGAAAAGGGTAGGTGAACACAGTGTTATATACAACATAGTCCTGAGAGCACGATTGAAAATGGAAACTAGATATAGTGTATGGTATAAACTATGCACCAAAAAGTGTGATATAAGATGAACCGGGCGTGAAATATAATATGCAATGCATTGTGCGCAATGACAGATTCATTGGAGAGCGCGAGATAGCACAGGCACTAGCGCGTGCTATGCGATATGCGCCTTGGAGTGTAATATGCACAGGGCAGTGTTGTGTTACCTAACTAGTCTCTAAAGTTGTAATATAAAATATGTGCTGGGGAGTGTAACGTTGCATATGCACTGTGACTAAGATATGGATCCCAGATTGTAATATGTATGGCATAGCACTGTGCGTTATAACATAGGCATCGAGGAAGGCACGTTAGATGGGGCAATATAACCCGTGTGAAGACAAGTGTGGCATGACATATTCACGGGGTGGTGTTACAGTGCACATGGGCTAGAGAGTGTCATAGCATATGCACTAGCTAGTGGAATACAACACAGAGGTGTGTGGCACTCAGCAGGCAATGGTGGGTGTAACACAGCATTGGGCTCTGCCAGGAGCGCGCTGTGACTCTCAAGTGATGTCATCAGTGATGTCATTTGAGCTGTCATCAGTGATGTCATGAGTGATGTCACTGACCATGTCATGAGTGATGTAATATTGCATTGCGGGCGCGCGAGTTATAGTTAGCTGAACTAACTATAACGGGGGAATTTCAATGGTTTTGTACAAGTGAAAAGTCCAGCTAACTATAACACCCCTGAAACCTATGGTTTTTTCAGTTAATATATATATATGCACCACAGCTGAATTCTTCTGGAAATGAAAGTAACAGCAACCACGGAGTCTTCAGGCTTTTTAAATGCACAGGTTTATTTTGCAAAATCGGCCCACTCTACGCGTTTCGGGACTTGCTCCCTTGTTCACGTGTGCAGTGGTTTCAATAAAGTGTTGTTTAAATAAGCAAACATGTGATTGTGTAAAATAATACAACAACATAGACAACAGACTTCATACTCAGGAGTTACTTCACTCCAATTGCAATGCAAGTCGGCGATTCCCGCCATCTTTCAAATGATGCTAATCTCTTAGTCGGAAAGCTTTTATAACAGTGTGTATTGGACCATCATTCAATGCATGATAAGGAAAAAAGAGTTACGCATTTAAAATGTGCAGTGAATCAAAAAATTTGATGTTATGCTCTAATCTCTGAACACATCTCTAAGAGTTTTAACGCAGTATCATTTTACTGCTTCATCATTAATTAATGAACTCACAATAAACAAATATGCTTTCGACATTCAATTAAACCCAAGTGGGTCAAAACCACTTCACAACATCCTCCTTAATCTGGAACCGTCCTACCATTTAACAGTATTACTCTTTCCTTCCTTCGTGGAACAATCCACAGATACTTTGGCTTATTTGCATTTGTCCCTTGATGACTTCTCTTTTCTCGATAATAAACAGACAAAAAAACATAAATGTAATCACACATTGATTTCAACTACATAGACATAATACACTATACCACAATAACAGACACTTCTCAGATTCATAACTAAATAAATACTTAATTAAAATTCGTTCTTTCACTAAGACAGAATGGAAGGCAATAAACTTCCTTCTTTTATTTTCCTAAATCTCCCAATTAAGGGATTTTATTCCCAACTGTAATAGGGATATGCGTAACACTAACAGTGCCTCACGACATCCAAAATGGTATACTCTCTTAGCCCAAATGGACTTCCATTTCTTCATCACAATTGTGTCCAAAAGGGACTAGGGTCCTGTACTGTATAATTAATTTGGACTCGAGGCGTCTAAGATCTTGCACTCTGTTGCCACCTCTTTCATTAAATCGTATCGAGTCTAACACACAGAAATTTAACAAGGCGTTGTTTTGCCCATGGTGACTTTGAAAATGTCTTGCCATGGGTTATTGCTTGTCACCATTTTTTATTGCACGCAAATGCTCCAATACCCATTTCTTTGCCTTATGGATAATACTGCCGATATATGCTTTTTTGCACGGGCAGAATAAGGCATACACTGCAAAATCAGTGTTACAAGATGTATGTTTCGTTATCCAAAAGGGTTTGCAATCTGGTGAGAGTTTGCATTCTTTCTTGTGTGTGCTGTTTTTGCATGCCTTAAAATTACGGCATGGATAAAACCCCTGTATTCCCAGACTTCTTATTTCAACTGGTTCTACTGCTCTACAGAGTGTGTCCTTCAGGGATTTAGCTTTTCTGAAAGTAATCTGGGGCAGTTTCCCTACATTACTAACAAGATCTTTATCGGTGTGTAACCCTGGCCAGAATTTGGTAAGACTCTTCCTTACATCGCATGCCTGTCTACTGAAAGTGGTGATGAATCTGTTTTTCGAGTCTTCTTCACTATCGTTTTTTTCTTTTTTTTTCTTTTTTTTCTACCAGTAGTGAGGCTCTAGTTTTATCCCTTACTTCTGCTCTGGCCTTGTTGATTACTGATCTTGAGTAACCTCTCTCAAGGAATCTTTGTGTCATAATGATTTCCTCCTTCTCATAACTTTCAAGCGTGCTGCAGTTACGTTTGGCACGTAGAAGTTCTCCAAGAGGGATACTGTCAATGAGGGAATGCGGATGACAGCTCTTTGCGTGGAGTACACTATGCCCTGCAGTGGTTTTCCTGAACAGTGAACTTTCCAACCTATTGTTTTGTACCATAAGTGTCAGATCAAGGAATTCAAGGGTTTTGTTGGACCACTGACTTGTGAATCGTAAATTGAAATCATTTGTGTTAAGTACCTCTAAAAACTCACTCGCCTCTCCTTCATTCCCCTTCCATACACAGAAAATGTCGTCAATATAACGAACCCAAAGTGCTACTCTGTCTCTGAAGAAATCCAGTTTCCTCACTATCAGTTCCTCCCAGTACCCTAGATAGAGACCCGCAAAGCAAGGAGCAAAGCAGGTCCCCATCGAAGTATCGAGGGTCTGTTTGTAGATTTTGTTATCAAACATGAAAATTTTTTGTTTAAGACAGATAGACATCATTTCAATGATCATTTCTGTGTGAAATAGGTACGAGACAGATCTCTCATTCATAAAGTGTCTGCATGCCTGGAGCCCCAATTCGTGTGGAATGCACGTGTAAAGACTCATCACGCCCAAAGACAACAATGAGAATTCCTCTTTCCATTCAAACTTTTCCAAGCGTCTCAAAAAATCCCCCATATCCTTCACATACGAGGGTAGTGCTTTGACAAATGACTGCAGAGAAAAATCAACATATCTAGATGTGTTCTCCATGCAGCTCCCTCTCGACGAGACTATTGGCCTCCCAGGGGGATTCTGCATGTTTTTATGGATTTTGGGGAGTAGGTATAAAGCAGGAAGTTTCGGAAATTTACACAGAAGGAAACCATATTCCACTTGGTCTAATAACTCTTTGTCTTTCCATTCAGTAAGACGTTTTTGAAATGCTTTAATGGAATTTTCATATTCCATTCTGTTACTTCTGTTGTAACTCTCCTTATCTGCTAACTGTCTCATCCCTTCTTCGATGTACTTCTGTCTAGATAATACAACAACATTTCCTCCTTTATCTGATTTTTTAATGACAATGGTGTTATCTTTCTTTAAATTGTCAATTGCACTCATCTGTTTTTTGGAAACATTTTTCCACCCATAATATTTCTTTTTGGCCAACTTGGATAATTCCTGTGTGACTCCCTTCTCAAACACATCGATCGCCTTGTTCTTAATTTGGGGAAGAAAGATCGACTTCGGCTTAAAACCCATTTTGGCACTTAAATTGAGAGGGACATTGTCATGTATTAAATTAGCAAAGGGATCATCATCGTTTTGACTTTCATCTGCCAACACTTTCATAGCATGCAGTGTTTCAACATCAGACATTGTTATTGCACTTGGGGATTCCCCATTCATGTCTATGTTACCTGTAACTTTAGTAGCATACCATTTCTTAATGCGTAATTTCCGCATGAAATAGAATAAATCAATACGACTTTGTGTGTAGTTAATGTCATTAAAAGGACAAAAAGTAAGTCCTACTGTTAAAAGATCTACCTCCATAGGGCTTAATGTCCTTTCTGACAGATTGATGATGGTTTTCTCCTCCATCATTTTTTCTTGATCTGTTCCCTTGTTCTGCTTCCCACGGGGCTTTCGAATTCTGTTGGCGCTGTTGTGTTTGGCTTTCTTCCGCCTCTGTTTCCTTGTCCACGACCGTGAAACCCAAATTGTCTGTTGGCTGAATTTCTCCCTTTGGCCATCAGGCTGAACTCTGTTAAAATGCTGTTTTTTACTGAAATGTTGTCGGCTAAAGCTGAGGATTCGCTTCCACTTGTAATACTTTCTCTGGTTTGATTGTCAGTACTAGATTGCTCCTCTAGATCATTACCAGAAACTTGCTGGTTCATTGTATTTGGGACTGATGTTTTTGTACGGAGTTGATCATATTTCTTTCCAAAGGTCAAAACTTGACCTTTCTGATAGTCAACCAGATCGCGTTGGAATTTGCGCTGTTTTTTGATTGTTATGTCATTTTCAATTTTTTCAAGACTTCTGTCTATTTTCTCCATTTCTTTGAGAAATTCTTCCTGTCCACACAGGGTTTTTAGTTGTTGTGTCGTATCCGCAATTATTAAGCTGAGTCTTTCAACATCTTTATTTGCAAATTTTACCAACATTTTCAGCATATTTACCGAGCACTGATGGTTGTTACTTGCCCATTCATTAACAAGTTCTGGATCTGGGTCATTGAACATTGGTGTTATAAAAATACGTCATCCTCTTGGTATTCTACCAACTTCTACGTATGCGTTAATGCATTCTGCCACGGGAGTGTGTTTTATATATTGCAACACTCGCGCTAGCCATCAGCTGAAAAGATCTAAATAATCTGTAAACGGTACCTGAACTGAAAGGCTGTCCACTTCCGGGGAGTTCTTGTAATTCAAAGCTTTCACGTTCTCGTCTGGAGACTCTCCTGTGGACCAGCGTGTACCGTGGAAAAGTTTCAGCGGGCAGGGGTGTTGAAAAAATCAATACTTATACATCGGTTCTGAAAACACCGAAAGTTGCCTTTTCCCTGCATCTCTCGATGGCGGTCCGTGGCGAGGAAGCAAACCTCAACAAATGCACCACAGCTGAATACTTCGGGATACGAAAGTAACAGCAACCACGGACTCTTCAGGCTTTTTAAATGCACAGGTTTATTTTGCAAAAACGGCCCACTCTACGTGTTTCGGGACTTGCTCCCTTGTTCACTAGTACAGTGGTTTCAATAAAGTGTTGTTTAAATAAGCAAACATGTGATTGTGTAAAAAAATACAACGACATAGACAACAGACTTCATACTCAGGAGTTACTTCACTCCAATTGCAATGCAAGTCGGCGAATCCCGCCATCTTTCAAATGATGTTAATCTCTTGGTTGGAAAGCTTTTATAACAGTGTGTATTGGACCATCATTCAATGCATGATAAGGAACAACGAGTTACGCATTTGAAATGTGCAGTCAATCGAAAAAATACATGTTATGCTCTAATCTCTGAACACATCTCTAACAGTTTTAACGCAGTATCATTTTACTGCTTCATCATTAATTAATGAACTCACGATAAACAAATATGCATTCGACATTCAATTAAACCCAAGTGGGTCAAAACCTCTTCACAACATCCTCCTTAATCTGGAACCGTCCTACCATTTAACAGTATTACTCTTTCCTTCCTTCGTGGAACAATCCACAGATACTTTGGCTTATTTGCATTTGTCCCTTGATGACTTCTCTGTTCTTTAAAATAAACAGACAAAAAAACAAAGAACGAATTTTAATTAAGTATTTATTTAGTTATAAATCTGAGAAGTGTCTGTTATTGTGGTATAGTGTATTATGTCTATGTAGTTAAAATCAATGTGTGATTACAGTTATGTTTTTTTGTCAGTTTATTATAATGCGCTGCAGATAACTTCACATATTACATCATTCATGACATGGTCAGTGACATCACTGATGACATCACTGATGACATCTCAAATTACATCACTAATAACATCACTGATGACATCATCCACGTGAAAATCTGATGCACATCCTCACACCTGAATATAACCTTTGATACACCCACTCTAAAATACAGACTACCATTTTTGAAAAATAGGCACATCAATACCAGTTACTAAATGCGCACTGATTGATTCATAGGTCTACACACACATCCACTCATTCACCCATACAGTCACTCATACATGCAATCACTCATCAATACAACACTATCATATGCACTCATACACCTATACAGACACACACACACTGCCACATATCCAGAGTTACTCACACACTTAGTCAGTCATGCAAAGAATCAATCATACTTCGATTTACTCACCTATGCAGTTATACAGACACAAACTCACTTATTCATACAGATACTAACACATAATAACTCTCTTATAGAATCACTGATACAAATACACACTCATCCATGCAGCCAATCTCACAATTACTGACTCTCACATATAGTTATCTATATACACCATCACTCACATATACTGCCTTTTACATATGTAGTTACTTGCACATGTACCACTGAGACATCCATTCACTCACCAACACACCCATACACACACTCACCCACCCATAGAGCTGTATTTACATGCACTCTTGAACCCGTACACCCAGTGAATCAACCACTCACACATCTATGCACACCTCCCACCCACACACACACTCAGGCAAGCAATCAATTACCCATATAGACACTCATGCAGCTACTCACTAACCCATGCAGCTGCTTACACAACAACAGACAGACTGATACAGACTTTCACACAGTTTAGTCACAAACCCATGCATTCAGTAAGACACATTTAATCACTCACTTATATAGTCAGTCATGTACCTACTAAATCCTCCACAAAGACACTTATACACCCACTCATTCCTCAATACAGCTTGGCATATATATAAAACAAAATTAAACTTTACAGAAACACACAGTCACTGGATGATGTCACCAGTGATGTAATCAGTGATGTCATTTGAGATGTCATCAGTAATATCATCAGTGATGTCACTGACCATGTCATGAACGATGTAATATGTGACGTCATCAGCAGTGCATTGCGGGGGCGCAAGTTATAGTTAGCTGAACTAACTATAACGCAGGAATTTCTATGGTTTTGTACGAGTGCAATGTCCAACTAACTATAACATTCCTGAAACCTATGTTTTTTTGAGTTAATTATATATATAATTATACATATATAAAAACAATATAAACTAATATTTTAAATATTATTATAATTTAAAAAATCTTAACTAGCGTAATATTATCAAAAATATATGCAAACATATTTAAATATACCAAAAACATAAAATATTAAGAAAGGGAATCAATGAAATTTAAAATAAAAATTAAACAACACTCATATTTTACAAACAACCCACAATGAAAATAAAAATAAAAACATTTGCATAATTAACATAATTAATTTTCAACTAAACAAATATTAAGAAACAAATTAAAACGCATAAAAATGAATTAACTTCCCAGCCTATAACCCCCACACCTAAAATTAAACTGTAAAATTAGTGATCTAGGTTTTTTAAAAGTGAGGGATTGATATTCACCTACATGTTCATTTAGATCATCTTCATTTCTCAGTATGTCCTAAAACTTTTTGAGGCTTTTTCTTACTTCCCAAGACTGGTTATTAAAAGTAGTGAAGAAGGAGTGCCATTAACTCTGAAACGCGTCGGACCTAGTGTTTTTTAAATAAACACACTTCATAATCGAGGCCACGGCTGCAGTGTTTGTTCTTTTGCCCGTAACCGAGGAGTTAGACGCAGTGGATTGTTCGTGGATAATTGGGGGTGGCTACCCCTGCCATGTGCCCACCGTGAAAGAGGCTTGGGAACAGCCATAAACTTTGGTGGATTGAACTTTAAAAACCCTTGCCCGCTCCCTAACGTGTTGTGACATTAGGCACAAACCTCCGAATCCGGAATTGCCTGATTTTAGAGCCGGAGAGGCGGATGAAGGAGCGGTCGGAGGACGGAGCCTTCTGATCCGCTTCGAGATTCGTAATCAGGTAAGCCGTGACGTGTGAGAGTTTGCTTATACACATTAGCGTACTATTGTGGAGCTAGACGGATATCGAGAACAATAATTATTTAACTGTTCTCGAGTGAAGTGATCAGCGTGTTTTAAACAGTGAAGCTTTGCTGTTAGTCGCTGCTTTAACTGAGCAGCTGATTACAACAGGTCTAACACTAGAGACAACAGGAGACGTGAAGCGGCGACGAAGCTGTTCACAAAAATACCAGAAATTCAAGGTGATGACAATGCACAACAATGTACTGCAAGCACTATTACTAATAAGAAACAACTATGGAATAAACTTTGGAAAGTTCTTAAGAAGGAACAATCAAAGTGGTGGGAAGCCACAGCTCTGCAACAATATGTAGACTGTGACAGGATACCAAGGGGACTTAGAATATTCATCACCCCTACTTTACAGCAACCTGATCCCGATATGATTGAAGAGTGGATGGATAACAATCATAGATGCTCAATGAACATGCTCAAAATACTGATTAAATATGCTGAAAAAGAAAGTCGAAAATTGACAGATGAAAATGAAGAGATTATTGCAAAGTGAAAATAAATGCATACTAAAGAGGAATTTGAGGTAGAAATGGTTAAAATGGACAAAAAATTAGAAAACATTGAAGATGACATTAAACTAAAAAAACTAAGCAAATTTCAGCGAGACGAGGTAGATTACAATAAAGGACAGATACTTACTTTTGGCAAGAAATTTGAGTTGCTATGGAAAGAAACTAATGAACATGTAGAGTTTGATAAAAGACATATCGAATCGTCCACTGCCAAAGCTGTAATTAGTACTGAGGAAAGTGCGACCACATCAAACACTGAAATAATACCTGACATTGATGATACTGAGAGTGTGGTGATGAATGAACCAAATGCAGTAAAAGCATGTTTTTTAAAGGAATATACGCTGATGGCCAAAGAAAGAATAAACACACAGGCACACAGCGCAAGTCCAGGAAGAAATCGCGGTCGAGGCGGCAGAGGAGGAAGCAGACCAAAATTTGCAAATCTGACAGACAGCCCTGTGGCAACACGTACGAGAGGTCGATTTGCCAAGAAACAATGAACAATATGACAGTGGTAAATCTTTCTGATTATGTATTGACTCAAGATCAAGTTGACATTTTATTTTTAGGATTATCATTTTGTCCCACTTCTTATTTTGACTATATCAAAGCTCGCATCAATCTATTTGGCTTTTTTAGAAAATTGAAACTTAAGAAATGGTTTGCAATAAACAAAAACAAGAAACAAATTGAAGTTCCAGGTGTACCATCAAAGCTCAATATCAATGATGCTGAAACCCTACAGGTAGTTCATAAGCTAGCAGAGATGACAGGTTACTCTGAAGACCCATATGTCAATCTAGCTAATACTGATATTAATTTGGAAATGGGAGGTAACACAGGCTTTAGACATAAGTCTGTGCTCATACCAAAAGGTATTAATGAAGCAATAAACTGCTTTGAAAAGGGCATGATTAATGAGTTTAAAAAACTGGCTTGACGCAAATCCAATACAAGGTAAATTTTGAGTAAAACCCAAAAATTGGCCATAAGTGAACTTGAAGCTAATACCAACATAGTCATCAAAAAATCCGATAAAGGTGGGAACGTGGTGATCTGGCCAATTGCCATGTATCTAGATGAAGGCAGGCAACAACTGTCTGACAAAGCAAGATACAGTACTCCTTCTAAAGCTGAATACGACAAAGCTGTAATTGAAATTGCCAATAAATTAACGGGATGGAGGGACAGTGGATTGATAAGTGATGATGAATTCAAATTTCTACACTGTAAGAATCCCCAAATTCCTGTCCTTTACCTCCTCCCTAAAATCCACAAGAATGCCACAAAACCACCAGGGAGACCTTTAGTGTCCTCATGTGACAGTTTCTTAGAAAACACATCAAAATATGTGGATTATTTTTTGCAGCCACTTGTTCAATCACTTCCATCATATGTGAAGGATACTAGTGATTTTCTGAGACCCATCAATAACATTGATTGGGATGACAACTACTTATTGATGAGTATTGATGTTAGCAGTCTCTATACTTGTATCCCACATGAATTAGGGATTCGGGCATGCAGATCATTTTTTACAAATAGATCTTTATCATTTCTTTTTCACACTGAGATGATATTAGATATGTTTCAGCTATGCATTAGTAACAATTTTTTCCTTTTTGATAACAAAATGTTTAAGCAAATCCAGGAGACGGCGATGGGAACCTGCTTCGCCTCCAGCTTTGCAGGACTGTACCTCGGCTGGTGGGAGGAGCAGGTAGTCAATGAGATCAGACTATTCAATGACCACGTCATCCTCTGGCTGAGATACAGAGACGATATCTTCTGTGTCTGGAAATGCACAAAGGACCAGGCACTGGAACTCGTTGATGTGCTCAATCAGAATGATCTTAATTTACAGTTTACCAGCGCCATTGATACTAACACCATTGAATTCCTTGATTTGCAACTTGAAATCAAAGATAAGAAACTTAGCACCAAACTGTTCCGGAAAGCTACATCTGGTAACAGTTTGTTGCATGCTAATAGTTGCCATCCAAAAAATCTCATCCTTTGGAGAACTATTAAGGGCCAGGAGGAATTGCAGCAATGATGAAAATTACTGTGCTGAGAAAGTGCTAATGACTGAGAGATTCCTGGCACAGGGATACGGTAACATTCTAATCTAGGAGGCCACAGATAAGGTTGACAAACTGAATAGAGATGAGTTGTTATTTCCTGGAGAACAAATATCAATAATGTGAAAAAAGAACCTTTAAGATATATCACAACTTTTAATAACCAGTCTTGGGAAGTAAGAAAAAGCCTCAAAAAGTGTTGGGACATACTGAGAAATGAAGATGAACTAAAAGAACATGTAGGTCAATATCTATCCCTCACTTTTAAAAAACCTAGACCACTTTGAGACATCTTATGTAAAAACATGTTATCTGATAATAAAGAAGTGACATTAAGGGATTTTTTACATGTAATAAGTGTAAGGCATGCAAATTTAGTAGCAATTGCAAATCGATTAAACTATCCAGTGATCAGGGTCCTTTTGTCATACAAAAACACGTAAATTGTAATACGGAATATGCGGTCTATGCACTAAGATGCCCTTGCATTAAATTTTATGTGGGTAGTACCATCCATAAAAGCAAGATAAGAGTATTAGAACATCACAGAGCTATCAACAAAAATGACAGATCTTACCCGATCGCGCGACATTTCAATGAGTATCATAATCAGAACCCCAACCTTCTGAGATTTGTTGTTCTTGACTACATCCCATCCAGGCCAAGGGGTGGTAACTCAGAAGGTTGGAATCAAAAATGATTGTAAAATTCAACACTCTGGCCCCTATGGGTCTAATCCTTGATGAGGAGATGTCTGTACACTTGTAAGTTACAATATACATTAACTATAGGTATTGTTCTCCTGACTGTGTCTTTTAAGATTATGTGTTAAGTTTAATTAATTTGGTTTGTGCACTTTTTATGGTTTTAATTTTTCTTACAACAACATCTCTTTATCCAATTTTTTTCAGATGACGTATTGGAGTAATGAAAAACATGAATTTGATTACTCATATCACTCTTTTGAGCAGAACTTTAGAAACTGCCTGTTAGACCTGGCAACTTTGGCGTGGTTTCCCCTGACTTTTTGCCTCTACCTCCTGTATTTTTTACGCTGTGCTGGATTTCTTTTTTTCTGGTTTAGATGCTTTGGGTACTTTGCCACTGCTGATCAGTGTCAAAGTGCAAGTGCTCCCTGTGTAAATTGTTATTGTAATTGGTTATCCATGATTGGCATATGGTGGCCAGGGCTGGTGATTCAAATGCTACTAGTGGGCCTGCAGCACTGATTGTGCCACCCACAAGTAGCCCTAAAATGGTGTCTCAGGCCTGCCACCGCAGTGACTGGGTGCAGTTGCTAACTCCCATGCTGCCCTGACCAGTGTCCACACTGGCCAGGCCTAACCCTTCCCTTTCTATACACATTGGTCACCCCTATGGAAGGCCCTAAATACCCCTCTGGCTGGGCAGGGTGCAGTGTATTTGAAAGGTAGAGCATGTACTAGTGTGGGTGGCATGCTCTGGTAGTGAATTGCAGCCATTTTCGTTTTTCACTATTGCAAGGCTACCTGTTCTCCATAGGCCAGAATGGGCAGTTTGATTCATTTTATAATCCTAAACTGACTCAGGGAACAGGTTAGAAATTCGAGTTTAGTATGCCTGAACTCAGAATGATAAAATACATCTTTTAGTGAAGTTGGTTTTAACATTCTGTGTTTGAAAATACCACTTTTAGAAAGTAGGTATTTTCTTGTCTAACCATCCAAACCTGCCTTTGCTAGGATGAGTATTCCTTGTCTGGAGCTTGAGTGACAGGGGCTGGGAAATTCCAGGGGGCTGGGGAATTCCCGGAGACAGGGTGAGCCAGCACAGGGCTGAATAGAGAGATCTGCATCTAGATGGGAGGTGCTGGCTCCACCCCCTGTGGTGCGTCTGATGTCTCTGCCCTGCACTGTGAAAGGAGAGAATGAATCATGTCAACAAAGTGCTCCAGGGCTGTGCTTTCCCTCCACAATGCTGGTTCCACCTACTGTGGGGCGTCTGATGTTTCTGCCCTGCACTGTGAAAGGAAAGAAGGAGTCATGTAAACAGAGTGCTCCAGAACTGGTTTGGACTGGGCAAAGGCCTCTCTGCCCTCAGAGGACAAAGAATTTTGGGGTATAAATATTGGGACCCAGACTACAGAAAATTAGATCACCCTGGAATCAAGAAGGAACCTCTGCCAAGGAGAAAGCTGGAAGACTGAAGAGGAAGGACTGACCTGCTGTAAGGCTGACCTGCAGTTGGTTTGCTGCCAAGGAGAGGGGAAGGACTTTGCTGTGTGCTGTTACCCCTGGCTTGAACGAATCTCCAAGGGCCTGAGTAGAGCTGGCCTCCTGTTAAGAAGTCCAAGGAACAAAAGGACTTCACCCCCAGCTTCCCCCTGAACTCTGCTGTGTGAGTTCTGCCCTTCCTAGAGTGCTTGATCCAATTGTGGGGCCTCTGGAAGTTGTGCCTGCTGTTGGGAAGCTGAGCAAGAGAAAAGAAGTGAAAGATCTGCAACTTTTTCACGCACCGCCGGCTTAGCAAGAAAATTTCCATTGCTGCGAAGATCGTCGCAGCGCCTGTTGCCGCTGCAACGTCAACGCTGCGTTCATCTTCGGAGCGCATCTCCCCCGGAGCGGGAAGATTCCCGTCGCTGGGAGTATCGTTGCAAAGCCTGCCGCCGCTGAGTGAGATCGTTGCACCGCTCCTTAGCGGGCCATATTTTCTCGCATCGTGCCTTTGCGAGTAAATTTCTACCGGAGAAGCTACGCCTTGGAATCCATACAAGTATTGCCTCACTCCCCATACAGACCGGATTCGTCACACACGCCCGCTGCATGCAGTGGGGTGGTCGCATCGCCTCCCCAGGGTCTCAGGACTGACGCTGTTGCTTGTTTTTCGACGCCTGAGCGCCGCTATGAACTTTTATCGCATCACCAGGTACTGTTGGCTAAAATCGACGCTAATGTGGATTATTTTTTCGCTAAGCTAAGAACTCTTTTGAAACCATATTCTTGAACTGTGTATGTTCCATTTGTGGTGTTTTCACTGTGTTACTGTGAGTGTTGGTACAAATACTTTACACATTGCCTTTGATAAGCTTGTCTGCTCGTGCCAAGCTACCAAGGGGCTGAGCAGGGGTTATCTAAAGAGTGTATCCCCCTTACCCTGACTAGTAGTAAGGGTCCCTATTTGGACAGTGGTACCTACCTCTGCCAACTAGAGACCCCTAGATCTAACACTGCCTTATATGTAATTAGTGTGTTGAAAACACGTTATTGTGATTATAATTTGAATTTTGGCTGTAACATGATTTGTATTGTATAATATCGAATGGACACTTGGACACTTACTAGAGGATCATTTATGAGTGTTCCTCATTATCAATATTGAAAGGTTGTTTGAATACCAAGTTGTGGTTATAATTACAGTGATTGTTTCGTCCTTGTGTAAAAAAGAAAAATTGGAGATTAAGCCCACTGGGGCATGACCATGAATTTCACAATGTAATACCAACTGTCAATCTTATGTGCCAAATAATAAATACAATGAAGCCTTCAGCTCTATAGTACCCGTCTACAACTGTAGCAACATGAACTGATGAAAGTTTTTGTATCGGCAATATTATTTAAATGACACGTCTTTTGTACATTTAAGACGGCAAGTTTTATTGAGCATACGAGTTTTCAATGCAAAGTGTCAAGCTGCGGCAGAGCACAATGAATTTGTGCACATTTGTGTAAGTGATTAGTACAAAGTATTATTATGCGTTAGAACAACGAATAAGTATTTTTGCATATCATATAATGGTGAAATGCCAGAACTTTATTGGAAAAGATGATGAACATTATGTAGTATTTCTTTTATGTCTTGAGCACGTGACCGGCACTTGTACTTTAAAATATTTTGACGTAACACAGTCTGTTGCCCGTTAAGAAGGAGTGCCATTAACTCCGAAACGCGTCGGACCTAGTTTTTTTAAAAATAAACACACCTCATAATCGAGGCTACGGCTCCAGTGTTTGTTCTTTCGCCCGTAACCGAGGAGTTAGACGCAGTGGATTGTTCATGGATAATTGAGGGTGGCTACCCCTGCCGTTTGCCCGCCGTGAAAGAGGCTTGGGAACAGCCATAAACTTTGGAGGATATATATATGTGATCAAGGGCTGTTGAGCCCGAAACGCGTCATGGCGGCATTGCATTGAATAAACAAAAATAGCACCAATGAATGCTTGAAAGTTTTGTGCAACCAGAAGCTTTCCGAAAAATTGGAGTTTTACCTTTTATATATATATATATATATATATATACATATTATATATATATATATTTAAAAAGGAACAAAGGCGCTGCCAGGCGACAGCACCCTTCGTAGTATAGAAATGCACTCACTTGTGTGTTTTGAATTCAAAGGCGCTTTATTAGTACAAGCGCTGCTTCACCCAACGAACGCGTTTCACCTCCACCTGAGGCTTGATCACGGGATGTTGTCTGCCTCACTGTGACTTCTTTTATTTCCACATATTTTGCACATAGCTATCATTTGTCCTGTGGTGCATTGTGGTATTTGTAGTGTGCAAGTGAATGCAAGTGTGCATTTTTTTCTTTTTTCTGTGCACACTTGCCTTGGGTGAAGCAGCGCTTGTGCTAATAAAGCGCCTTTGAATTCAAAACACATGAGTGAGTGCATTTCTATACTACGAAGGGTGCTGTCGCCTGGCAGCGCCTTTGTTCCTTTTTAAATTTTAAACCGACTCTTCCCTGTCGGAAGGAATGCACCACCCTAGAAGGGAGCGCAGCATTCTATTCCCAATAACTTTGGCGCCGATTGACGAATCTTCGCAAAATTTTCAAAACTTTTGACCAGCTCCGGTCCACTCCTATCCTGAAAGTCTCGGGATGATTCGTGTAGCGGGGGCTGAGAAAAAAAGGGGGGGTCCCAAAAGGTGTTTTCCCCATGCAATTTCCCATAGGACATTTAGCCGCAGCTACAGCCCGAACTGCTGAACGGAATAACACCAAATTTGGCAGAAAGGTAGTCCTCAGTTCAGACTCGTACCTTTTGCTTAAATGGTGTAAATCCGTTCAGTAATTCCTGAGAAAATCAAAAGTAAAATCACATATATATCTGGGCGGAGCCTAACCAAACATCTCATCGTGAGATCTGATTGGCTGTCAGCACATCATCCAAGAAGTGTTGGCAGCCATCTTGGGACCAATATACATGATAGCACCTCATTAAAAAGCATTGCAGTTAATGGAAGGTTTAAGACTTTAGTTACATTATAAATCATTTGTTGATGGTACCATATTCATTTTAGGAATTGTGGTATGTTCTAAGGTGATTTTACCATGTGAAAAAGCCTTCTGATGGGATATCATGAATCATGTTTGAGAGAAAACAATTTTCTCATGCTTTTCCCACAGGGGTTTGGAAGGTGATCTCTAAGTAACCCTGGGCGTAGTTTGCGAAGTAGCGCTACGCGAAGCTAAGCAAAGTGCACTTCGCACTACGCAAGCTACTCGTAGCACTTCGTGAACTGCGTAGTACCCTGTTCGCACTGTGCAAGATGCTGTTTTCAATGATTGCACAGTGCGGACAAGCTTCCGGCACTGTGCAATCATTGAAAACAGCATCTTGCACGGTGCGAGCAGTAGTTTTCTGTCGCTCGAGTAGATTTTTACTCGAGCTGCAGCTTTCTCAGGCGGACTGGTAGTTTCTCATCGCGAGCATACGCGACCACTCGCAATGAGAAACCTGACCTCCCCGCGTTGAGAATCTCGCTGGGAGGTTTATTTTCCACTCTCACGAGTGGCAACTTGATGTTGCTGATCGCGAACGAGGAAAAAGTCTCGCTTGGTTGTCATTTTAATTGCTCGCGGTCGCCAACTTGCGCTTGAGGACCGCGAGCAAGCAAAAAATGACGCTGCACTACGCTACACGTGTTTGCACTGTGCTACATGCAATTCGCGTAGTGCGAAGTAGCGCAAACTTCGCAAACTACGCGAGCGTAGTGCTTTGCTCAGGCTTATCTATAAGCTAAACTGAGAGCACATTTTCTGTAAATTCACATTATCTTTCTCAGTCATGTGAGAATAAAGTCTGACATTCTCAGTAAAACATGTACATCCAACAAGAGCAGAGACTGTCAGTTGATGCCTTTGTGTTCGACTGCAGCTTCCCAGAGTGTTCCAAAGAACAACTAGAGCGCTAACAGTCCTACTTATGATCAACGTATGGCACACCTGAAGCCATCTTGATTGGAATAACGTGGTAACTCTTAAAACATTTAATTTAAAAAGGAGCACAATGAGGGGGTTCATTTTGCCATAGAAAGTATGATTAGTGCTGCAGAAAGAAAAATTAGGGCACATTTTGTGTGACTTCTCAAATCCTCTTCTATTTCATTAAAACATTCTGACATGAAGACTGAAACATGCACATTTTCAATACCAGCATCAGACTTCCCTGGTGAGCAGTACCTTTACTATAGTGATCTAATGAGCAACTAGAGTGCTAACATTCTGAATTTATGGCAAATGTGTGACACATCTGAATGCCTTCTTGATGGAATCAAATTAAAAAAACTGAAAGTATGCCTACTGAGGAGACTGTAGTAAATGAGAAAAGTAGGAAACGTCATAACAAATAAGTCTCCCAGGATGGCCACCAGAGACAAAGGAGCCAAAATGTAGCACAAATATCACCCAGATGTAGCCCAAGTATAGCCCAATGACAGAATGTCCCAGAGTGTTCTAAAGAACAATTAGAGCGCTAACAGTCTTACTTATGACAAAAGTATTCCACACCTGAAGCCATCTTGATTGGAATAAAGTGATAACACTTAAAACATTTAATTTGCAAAGGAACAAAATGAGGGGGTTCATTTTGCTATAGAAATTATGATTAGTGCTGCAGAAAAAAAAATTAGGGCACATTTTGACTTCTCAAATCCTCTTCTATTTCATTAAAAAATTCTGACATGCAGACTGAAACATGCACTTTGAATACCAGCAGCAGACTTCCCTGGTGAGCAGTAGCTTTACTACAGTGATCTAATGAACAACTAGTGTGCTACCATTCAGAATTTATGGCAAATGTGCGACACATCTAAATGCCTTCTTGATGGAACCAAAGTAAACAAGCATTGGAAATGCAAAAGTATCGCCCTCGTTTAAGTTAAAGCAATTCTGTTTGTAATTAGGTGGCTTTTTAACTTTGCTTGTATTAGTGTTTTTCAAACTTTCATGTACATAACATGCATATGTATGCATATACATATATATATAAATGCATATATATATGTGCGTATATGTGCGTATAGAGAGAGATAGAGAGAGGTAGAGAGGTAGAGGTGTAGAGGTAGAGGTGTAGAGGTAGAGAGGTAGAGGTAGAGAGGTAAAGAGTAGTAGAGAGAGAGGTAGAGAGAGGTAGAGAGTAGAGAATGAGTAATAGAGAGTAGAGAGTGAGCAGTAGAGAGTAGTAGAGATAGTAGCAGAGACTGAGTAGTAAAGAGTAGTAGAGTGAGTAGTAGAGAGTGAGTAGCAGAGAGTAGTAGAGAGTGAGTAGTAGAGAGTGAGTAGTAGAGAGTGAGGAGCAGAGAAAGAGTATTAGAGTGTATTAGAGAGTGAGTAGTAGGGTGAGAAATAGATAGTAGTAGAGAGAGTAGTAGAGAGTGAGTAGTAGAGAGTAGTAGAGAGTGAGTAGCAGAGTGAGTAGTAGAGAGTGAGTAGTGGAGAGTAGTAGAGAGTAGTAGAGAGAGAGTAGTAGAGAGTGAGTAGTAGAGAGTAGTAGAGAGTGAGAAGTAGAGAGTGAGTAGTAGAGTGTAGTGGAGTAGTAGAGAGTGAGTAGTAGAGAGTAGTAGAGAGTGGTAGTAGAGTGAGTAGTAGAGAGTAGTAGAGAGTGAGTAGTAGAGTGAGTACTAGAGAGTAGTAGAGAGCGAGGAATAGAGAGCAAGTAGTAGAGTGTGTAGTAGAGAGTGAGTAGTAGAGAGTAGTAGAGAGTGAGTAGTAGAGAGTGAGAAGTAGAGCGAGTAAGAGAGAGTAGTAGAGTAGAAGAGAGTGAGTAGTAGAGTGAGTAGTAGAGGGTAGTTGAGAGCAAGTAGTAGAGAGTGAGTAGTGGAGAGTGAGCAGCAGAGAGTAGTAGAGAGTGAGTAGTAGAGACTGAGTAGTAGAGAGAGAGTAGTAGAGAGAGAGTAGTAGAGAGTGAGTAGTACAGAGTAGTTGAGTGAGTAGTAGAGAGTGATTAGTAGAGAGAGAGTAGGAGAGAGTGAGTAGTAGAGTAGTAGAAAGTGAGTGGTAGAGAGTAGTAGAGAGTAGTAAAATGAGTAGTAGAGAATAGTAGAGAGTGAGTAGTAGAGAGAGTAGTAGAGAGTGAGTATTAGATAGTAGTAGTAGAGAGTAGTAGAGTAGTAGAGAGTAAGTAGCAGAGAGTGAGTAATAGAGAGTAGTAGAGAGCGAGTTGTAGACAGTGAGTAGTGGAGCGTGAGTAGTAGAGAGTAGTAGAGAGCGAGTAGTAGAGAGTGAGTAGTAGAGAGTGAGTAGTAGAGTGAATAGTAGAGAGTGAGTAATAGAGAGAGAGTAGTAGAGAGTGAGTAGTAGAGAGAGTAGTAGAGAGTAGCAGAGAGTAGTAGAGTCAGTAGTAGAGAGTAATAGAGAGTGAGTAGTAGGGAGTGAATAGTAGAGAGTAGTAGAGAGAGAGTAGTAGAGAGTAGTAGAGAGTGAGTAGTAGAGAGTGAGTAGTAGAGAGTAGTAGCGAGTGAGTAATAGAGAGTGAGTAGTAGAGAGTAGTAGAGTGTGAGTAGTAGAGAGTGAGTAGTAGAGAGAGAGTAGTAGAGAGTAGTAGAGAGTGAGTAGTAGAGTAGTAGAGAGTGAGTGGTAGAGAGTGGTAGAGAGTAGTAGAGAGTAGTAAAGTGAGTAGTAGAGATTAGTAGAGAGTGCAGAGTAGAGAGTGAATAGTAGACAGTAGTAGAGAGTGAATAGTAGAGAGTGAGTAGTAGAGAGTAGTAGAGAGTGATTAGTAGAGAGCGAGTAGTAGAGAGAGAGTAGTAGAGAGTAGTAGAGAGTGAGTCGTAGAGTAGGAGAGAGCAGTCAGTCAGTGTCAGTCAGTGTCAGTCAGTCAGTGTCAGTCAGTCAGTGTCAGTCAGTCAGTGTCAGTCAGTTAGTGTCAGTCAATCAGTGTCAGTCATTGTCAGTCAGTTTCAGTCAATCAGTGTCAGTGTCAGTCAGTGTCAGTCAATCAGTGTCAGTCAATGTCAATCAGTCAGTGTCAGTCAGTCAGTGTCAGCTAGAGCAGCTCTGCTGACCTGGTTCTCTGGCTCTAAAGCTACTCTGCTGACCTGGTTCTCTCCCTCTAAAGCAGCTCTCCTGACCTAGTTTCTCTGGCTCTACAGCATGTCTGCTGACCTGGTTCTCTGACTCTAGATCAGCTCTACTGACCTAGTTCTTAGGCTACAGAGCAGCACTGCTGATCTGGTTCTCTGGCTCTACAACAGCTCTGCTGACCTGGTTCTCTGCCTCTAAAGCAGCTCTGCTGACCCGGTTCTATGACTCTAAAGCAGTTCTACTGACATGGTTCTCTGGCTCTAGAGCAGCTCTGCTGACCTGGTTCTCCCCCTCTAGAGCAGCTCTGCTGACCTGGTTCTCTCCCTCTAAAGCAGCTCAACTGACCTGGTTCTATGGCTCTAAAGCAGCTCTGCTGACTTGGTTCTGTGGCTCTAGAGGAGCTCTGCTGACCTGGTTCTCTGGCTCTAAAGCAGCTATGCTGACCTGGTTCTCTGGCTCTAAAGCAGCTCTGCTGGCCTTGTTCTCTGGCTCTAAAGCAGCTCTGCTGGCCTAGTTCTCTCCCTCTAAAGCAGCTCCTCTGACCTGGTTTCTCTGGCTCTACAGCAGCTCCCCTGACCTGGTTCTCTGGCTCTAGAGCACCTCTGCTGACCTAGTTCTTAGGCTCTAGAGCAGCTCTGCTGACCTGGTTCTCTGGCTCTACAACAGCTCTGCTGACCTGGTTCTCTGGCTCTAAAGCAGCTCTGCTGACCCGGTTCTATGGCTCTAAAGCAGTTCTGCTGACCTGACTGCGTCTCCCAGAGATCTTAGAACCTGAGCATTCTCGGACAGTCAAGGATAACGTCACCACGCACACGGTAGGCATCAGACACTTAAATAGTGCTCGCCATCCAGGTCCCACCTCCCAGTATGCAGCAGTGGAGGGAGTAATTATAGGTGCACAAAACATGCCATCCTCTGATGAAGTAAGTGGGACAAGACAGTGGACAGCATATTTAGTTGCCCGCAGGGAGCTTGAGCACCTGCAGCACGGTATTAGACGACAACACTGATCAGGTGCTGGACTAGGTAGTGGCTACATAATTAGTTGTCTACGGGAGGCTTCAACGCTTGCAGTGGGCATACAACTCTAGATGATGACACCCATTGGGTGCTGCACTAATCGAAATAAAGCGTATCCTGTTTCGGTGGCACAAGGGATGACAAGCTTTAACAGCGTGTTTCAATCAGTGCATTAAGTGACCTCTCAGCATGTGTAGGTCTTAATATTCCCACTTTAAGGTCACCACATGGGTGTGGAGTTAATCTTAACTGATCATATTCTGTCTCAGTTACACAAGGGATGACAAACAATGAGAGTGTTTACAAATAAGTGTAAGAGAAGTGAGCTCACAGCATGATAATGTCAAAGAGTCCTACATATAGGGCGCCAATGGGGTGATGTGTGCGCTTGATATTAGTTCCTAGTCACAACGCCGAAACGATTGGTTTTAGCAAAGGGCATAAGGAAGTGAGTAGATATGAATGTGCTGAGTATGGATGCGGTATACACGGGAAGTATGAGCATGATACACTACTCGTACACCCACAGAAACTTGTTTATGGTGGCTGAGTATTAGACCTGCGCAAATGGGTCATTGCATCACAAATGGCACAAGCATTTCACAAAAGGAATGCTACATTTTCATTGGTGATATGGTGCTTGTTCACCTGGCTGTGCTAATTGTCTTTATATCATCAGTGTGTGACTATGAAGATGGTGCCCCCCACGGTTTGCCATGAAGTCCGTAGTATATCTTGGGTAAGTAAAAACGATATCCGTCTTTATGGGGAAATGTATGAATGACTGGAGAATTTTGAATCTCATTCCCAAAAGGTAAAAGATGGACTAATTTAGTAACCATCTAATAAAACTGACACTTTTGACTAAGAATAAGATAATTACAAAGGGAGTTTTGTTGTAAATAGATGCTTGTAAATAATGCTACTACTTGTGATGGCAGGATATCAGAGTGCGGTGTTATCATGAATAAGGGAGCTAAATTTGCATGATAACATTATGACTTTATCATTTTTAATATGGATTTTAATGTAGTGCAGTAGCAGTTTGTGAGATTGAATTATGTTTATCGTATGATTATTGCTACATAAAACAAGGAGTGGACCATGATTTGTTAATATTATCCCCCTTTTTTCTACAATCTTTTCTTTTCAAGGTCATGCAATTGGCACAAGGGACTGAGAGGGTTTTAGTATTTACCCTGCATTCATAGTGTGCTTATATACCACTTGTAGATTTTCATTTACCCTGAAAAAGACCCAAGACCTGTATAGGCTAGCATAGGGGTCAAAACAAGTCGGTAACAGTAGTATGTGTTTGAGGTCGAGTGAACATTTCTTTTCATGCTATGACAGAAGCTCCATAATTTTAATTTTACCAGAGGTACTCAGTGATAAAGTAGGTTTCGAGTATACCCCTAGGTATTTTTAACGGTTTCTTTTCTTGCCAAACTAACAAGACATTGTCCTGGCAAAAGATTTCTAAGAACTCCCAGGGTTAAGAGTAGCTTCCCTCGGTTTAGTCCGCTGGAGTGGCATTGCCCCTTCTCCAGTGTGAGAGGTCGTCAAATGATGAAGAATACCTTGATAACTTAATTATCAAGATTCAAGCTAGTCTGGTTGAAGAAGGGTGACATACCCTGAAACCAGTTCTAGGATGCTTGTTTCTGGTCTAGGGAGGACCTGGCCTGGCAGTTCGGTCTGGACTGTTTCCATGGGGACAGGGTCAAGACTGATTTACATATGGCTGGGTCCAAACTGGGGTGGCGTAGTGGGAAAAAGAACGATGGATTTAACCCAGATCTTTTGACTGGGGGAGAATGTTTGCATTGTCAGCATTCCGTCCATCATTTGTTTTTGCTTTAACGCAATTGATAACTTAAGGCATGCTTAAAATCTTTTGATGACCCCCTCCAAAAGAAGTCTGAACTGCAAATAGATAGCAGTGACTTTAGTAACTTCAAGTACATTCATGTTTTGTAGGTTTCCTTAGGGGGATATACTTGAGGTTGTACATCAAGTCTGAAGTGCAAATAGATAGCAGTGACTTTAGTAACTTCAAGTACATTCATGTTTTGTAGGTTTCCTTAGGGGGATATACTTGAGGTTGTACATCATACTCTGTATGGGAAGATCAATCACAAAGAGGCCATTCGCCATCCCCAACCATTCCACACAACAAATGACTCATCCTCTGGGCTTTCCCAACTATCTGCCAAGTTGTTCCATGTCACGTGCAGCACTTTTGGTTGCTCTTCTTGTCAACAGTATACCGCATCCTGCTTAGTATGTGACAAAAAATAAAAGCATGTAAAATGCTGTTGGATGGGTGCTCACACATAACATGTTGACCATTTGGAAGCTAGGCAAAAAGCATTGCATTCATCGTGAGGCAATCAAGCATCCAGCATGTACATTACACAGAATTGTCTTTCGTTATGATCAAAGTAACTGGTGGTGAGATGAACAGTTGATTAATTAGATACATCAGATTAACAGACATATGCCTTTTAAGAACTTTTTGTATTCAGGAAGTATTTCATCTTGTCACACCGTCAAGTGATGAACATAGTATGGGGTCAGGGTCTGTGTGGGCCCTTTAGTGATGTTTCTGTGACATAGGGCCACCCGTCTGAGCTGCAGAGAGTGCTTTACCTTGCCCACCTTGAACACTGAGAGTGTCATGGTAGTACAACACACAAGCTTGCTGCTGTGCGCTGTTGAGCAATTGGCAGAATCCCAATTCCCAACTCCCAGCCAGAGTTCGTATGTTTTTACATGCCCTGTGTACGTAGATTATTCCAGTTATATTGTATTTCTTTCAAGTCCTACATTTTAATGGGAAAATCAAAATTACAATTACCAGAAAACAAAGAGGAAAAACAACGATTCAATTCAATTCAATTAATTAATCTTTATTCGGATATAAAAATATCCATAAAAGAGCATGACACGAATAACAAGATAAAACATTGCATGATTAAGACAGATTACACATCATTAAAAACAATAAAAAACTTCACATCATCTCATCTTCTGAAGTCAACCAAGACAACAACTCAAGACCGTCTGAAACAAAAAAATTATAGGGTCACTAAATGAAAGGGACTCAGGAAATAGCAGCATAATGTGATAAAGTGCAAAAATTTGACAAGTTAAAACGGGATACTATAACGTGAACCAAGGCCAAACAACGACTCAATTATATCCTTGCTCCTTAGATAGAACAAATTGAGAATTCTGTCAACTCAATCTCATTCCATCCACTCAAGCTGCAGTTTACAGGTAGCTACAAGCCAGAGGCTGGACTGGCCTGGAGAGGCCATGACGACCTGTACTCTCCTTGCTGGGTGTGCACCACTGGATGTATTCTGTGGCCAGACCTTCAGGTTTCCCCATATCCGGTGGTAGTAGCTCACCAAGTACAGATTTTCACTTTTCAATGTGGTAATTGTGGTGTTGCCTTTGCATTAGAAAAAAGAAATGTAAGGGACAATGCATTCCAGCACTTTCCTGAATTTATTATTCTACCTAATAGATGGAAGCTTTTTGGAAATCACATGTTAACATTTTAATGACCCCTCTCTTTGCCTTAGCCATTATGCCCTCTGGGCCGAAGTCGACATGATGAATTTTATAAAGCAATGGAAAACCTGTTTTTTAATCAGTAACTTTTCTTTTTCGTCTCCTTTTTCAGGCAAACATTCCTATTCTCATCTTTTAACCTTTGTCTTTCAAATTCTGTGTTCTGCGTACAATCGCTTTACAAGCTAGCCTAACCATGATGAAGGAGGCTCTTGGAAGCCGTGGTTTAAACATCATAGCATGTCATCAAGCATTGCATCATTGTCCTGTGGGATCATGAAAAGCGACTTTTTCACAAGTGTAAAATCAACCTTAAAATCATCAAGAGGCCTTTGACTGATTTGCTTTGGCACTGATTATATAGTCACATAAATCATGAGCCAGATGGATAACATTAGTACTTACCTCTTGCTTATGTCAAGATAATATGTGAAAATGTATTTCATTCTGACCCGTCAGTATGACATGAGCTATCCAATTCTTGTACATTTAAAGCTCAGCTCAAAATGTACTATAAAGAAAGACAAACCATGTATTCCAGCATATTTCAAACAGCATGGCATGCATCCCTTGACATGTAACAGAGTAAAACAAGCATTGGCCATGCCAAAAGGTCTGGAATTTAATGAGCAAACACAAACCAATACATGCATACACAAATGCACAAACACTATATGTGCCATGTCTCTGCCTGACTTGCCCTCTTAAGTTCCTTCTGTGTTTTAATTGTTTTAATTAGCATACACAGGGTGTATTAGACCACATTTTTAAAAAGTGCATGCTTTTATTGTTCATGGGCTGTGCACATTCATATGCTTAATTTGCTTTCAGAAAATCATCCCCTTTTGTATTAGGGCATGCTAAGATTAATTTGATTATTTGACAAATGTGTTGTGACTACATTATTATCTTAAAGACACATTGCATCTTAGGAATCATTTTGCTTCTGATTCTACCTAATTGCTTGCTCTCTGTAATGATCACTTTCATTTTGAATGCATCTAGAAAACTGAGAACTGAAAAAGCCTACTTGGCCACGTTTTTCTTTATTGGTGTTGGCGGAGGCTTCTCCCTTTCCTGTCACTGGAACCTCCTTGACTGGAGAATCAACAAAGGTCACAGTCTTGGATGAGGGCAGATGCACAAGTTGCATTGGAGACTGCAGAGCTACAGCTAAACGTTAAGCTTCGATGTGATGTGTGGCAATAAGGTCACCGGTTTAGGAGGAGGTGACTCTTCTGAGGTTGCTTGAGCAGATTGATCTTTGAGTGTGTGTACGACTTGTATCTCTGGAGTTTTTAGAATGTGGGATGGATTAGAAGTAATGTTCTAGACAAATCGCCCAAAGTATTGGGGCTGAGGTGCATGTTGGACTATTAGAAATACATGTTTTGGGGGCGTGGCTTCGGAGCCTCGGGAGATGGCTGCTGTTCGCGGGAGCTCCGTCGGGACGTGAGGTAGCGCGACCTTTACAGGAAACAATTATTTTCCACGAACGTCGAAACCGCGTGATTTAGCGGTCGGAACATGGGCTCATCAGAATGCTGCCATTATGTGTGCACAGGCTGAGACCAGCTAGTATATTTTTATAATTATTTGTCGGCCGCGATTCTCCTCACCGTCGCGGCCGCCATTTTGTTTTTTCAGCGCTCCTATGCTTCCCGCCTGAGGCTGTGAGACGATGCTGGTTAGCAGCTGAATGCCCGTTTTTCACTATTGCAGCCTACTTCTTTCATTTTTGTTCAGCGCTTATGTTATTTGATCCCTGGTGATGTTTGCATGGATGCCTCTTCAACTAATGTGGTTTCTGTTGCTTTTGGCCACCATTTAGTTACATTCACTCCGGGATTTTTAGGCTGATACCTCCTGGACTAGTGTACTCTAACTTTCTTTTCATTTCTTCACCAGTTTGGCTCTATTTCCTTTTGAGTGACTCCATTATTACAATTTTTTTCTTCGTTGTATATAAAGTGTTTCTCCTCACACTGCCACATATGGAAATGCCTCGCACTAATCGTAGTGGCGCTCTTCCTTCTAATGAGGTGGGTTTAGAGGTCTACAATCCTTTTGATGTCCTACAGGATCACATCGATGATAATCTCAAAGACTCTGTTGGTTCCAAGACTTCTACTCCACTGACTTCTCGTCTAAGCGCTAAACAAGGCTCCAAAATACCTTCTGCGTCAGCGTCTACTTCAGGTAAACGAGTGAAAGCTAATCCACCTTCTCCTACTAATTCGTCATCCTTAATATCCATGGAGCTCCTTTTTGACGAAATTCGTGCTCTCAAACCACATATGGAGGAAACCAACACCCGACTTCAGAATCTGGAAGCCAATTGGTCCCTCACTGAAAAGAGAGTTGGGGACCTAGAAAAGTGTGTTGATTCTGTTCAAGGACTTACAACTCAAGTTCCTCTCATCTCTAAAGAGATAGAACAGCTTAAACAACAGATTGAAAATTTTGAAAACCGCAATAGGCGTAATAACCTACGCATTTACGGATTAGTTGAAGGACTTGAAGGCTCTAATCCAATTTCCTTTTTTCAGACTTTTTTGCCAAATCTTCTGGGTCTTCCTGAAACCCCTTCATTGAATATCCAATGGGCGCATCGTCTAGGTCAGATTGCTCGTTCTTCATCATCATCTACTAAACCGAGAGGAGTTATTTTGTATTTTTTGTAGTACACAGACTTACTCAGAGTCCTCCACGCTGCCAAACGTAGAAAAATTTCTTGGAATGGTTCTAATCCCTTTTTTGCTCAGGACTATGCCAAGACAACTGCTGAACGTCGGAAAAGATTCTTGGAGATGAGACCAGCGTTACGTCGCCTATATGCTCACTATGGTTTGTTCCACCCATGTCTCTTCAAAGTGACTTATAAAACAACTAGTTATGAAGATCCAGCGCTCCTCCAACAATTTTTGAACAGTTGCAGAGCGGAGCCCATGGAGGTGCCTCAGCCATGACAGACTTATTTATTTCAGTAGTATCTGTTTGTTTTGTCCTTAGTGATGATTAATTTCCTTCCTAATGTATTATGTGGCACTCTGTTGTATTAATATGTTCCTTTTTTCTTCCTTTCATCAGGTTGCGGTCTTGTGGTCCCTCGTTGTTTCTTGTTCTCTTCAGCTTGTCTGGAAGATGTCCCCTCCTTACCGTCTCGTCCTGAGATCTTCCGTTTAGTGTCTTACCTCCCTTATGTGGCTTCACCAAACCCATTCTTCTTGTTTTCCTGTGGTATACCTTTTTGTTACCATATTTTTTCATCAAATGTTTGTCTCGCATTGTCCCTTTGTTTTTTGTTATGTTCGTTCCTTTTTACCTTTCCTTTCTATTATTTTTTCCTTTCACTTCCATATCTGGTCCTTTTTCTATCTCTGGTATTTCTCTCATTGCTCACCTCTAATTCTCTCTTTTACTATCTCATACTTTTCTGCTTTCAATCTCCTTATTTCATTACTCTTTCCTATTTCATATTTTTCTGTTTTAGTCTGTCAATATTCCTCTATTTGCAACTTCGATCTCCCAAATTATTATTTGATGTTTTATTTTTTACTCATGTACATAATTGGCTTTCTCACAGCTTTTTGTTATAATTTATATTTTTAGATGTTGTTAAATATACTTTCTTAGAATGTTAAAGGTTTGGGTTCCCCCATTAAGCGACAACGAGTTTTGTCTCATTTAGCAACTTTAAAAGGAGACATTGTGTTATTACAAGAAATTCATATAAAAGATGTTGAAATTACCAAACTACGCTGTAATTGGGTGGGCCATGTTTTTGCGTCTCCTGGTTCAGGGAAACGTAACGGTGTTGCTATTCTCTGCCATAAGTGGTTAAATATCAAACTTATAAACCAAGACAATGATTCTGATGGTAGATGGGTTGCTGTACCTTTGTTGATTGATAAAAACCCTTTAACTATTTTTAATTAGAATGCTCCCACTATACAAGACAAATTGTTTTGGCCCAAAGATTCTTGCCTCACTGATTCAATATACTGATGATTATCTCATTTTAGGGGGTGATTGTAACATGATTATGGATCCTATTTTAGATAGAAGGTCCAATTCTCATTTCTCACCCTCTCTCATGCACACTCAATTTACCTCTACTATATCTCAAAGATCTCTTGTTGACTCCTGGAGACTCTGTCACCCTACACTTCAAGAGTACACGTACTACTCACCTGCTCATTCTTCCCAATCCCGGATTGACTATCTTTTTATTTCCAAAGCATTGGCCCAACACATTACCCATTCTGATATAGGCTCTATTTTAATCTCTGATCATGCTCCAGTTTCCTTACACCTAAACTTACTCCCCCCCCATAAAAGGTACTAGGAGATGGAGGTTTAATAATTCTCTCCTATTGGATCCCAAATTTACTCCAGCCTTCCTTGATTTTGCATCCCTATTTTTTACAGACAATGAATCTCCTCTGATATCCCCTCAATTGTTATGGGACACTTTTAAGGCTGCTTCTAGAGATTTAATTATTTAATTTGTCTCCCATAAAAGGGGCACGGCCTCTTATTCCTTGCAATCACTTAATACGCAAATTAAACAATTGGAACATTCTTATTACTTAACTAAATCTCAATCAGACTTGGATAAACTTCTTAAGGCCAAATTCTCTTTGAATAAACTTTCCACGGAATATGCAAATTTATACTTACTTAAATCTAGTGCTAAATATTATAGTGCACAAAACAAAGCTGGCAACCTTCTTGCCAATTATCTTAAAGTTAAAAGAGAGCATACAAAAATGTAATCTATTGTCACTTCATCTAATATCACACTTCATAAAGATGAAGATATACTGTCGGAGTTCACTAACTTTTATCAAAATCTTTATACTCCGGAATCTCCTCCCTTATTATCTGACATCGATCATTATCTGTCCTCTATTCCCTCTCCTTCCTTTCCAGAAATAGATTTTACCTCCTTAGAAGTGGATATATTCCCTAAAGATATTCTGGAATCCATTCAGGTGCTTAAAAAAGGCAAAGCTCCTGAGCCAGATGGCTTCACGATAGAATTTTATTCACATTTTCCCAGTCTGCTTGTTCCTAAACTTCACCAATTATTTTCATTTTTTATATCGTCCAAAAAATCTGAAGGCTCCTTTCAGGAGGTCTTAATCTGTCTTCTTCCCAAAGATAATAAGGATCATACTTTATGTAAAAATTATAGACCTATTTCTTTAATCAACCTGGATTACAAGATATTTGCAAAAATTCTTGCGCTTCGTCTCGACAAAATTTTACCTAAATAAATTGGTAAAGAACAATGTGGTTTCATCAAGGGTCGTCACCTTTCTGACAATACCCGCCTCTTTTTCAATGTTCTTAGTAAGTCCCATTCCTATCAACATTCATTAGCTGCTGTTGCATTAGATGCTGAAAAAGCATTTGACAGGGTAAATTGGCAATTTATATTCTCAACTCTTGTTTGGTTTGGTTTTGCCCTGAAATTTCTTTCTTATATCTCATTATTATATTCCTTTCCTAGATCTTTTATCTTAGCTAACAGCCTTGTTTCTTCTTCGTTTCCTCTCTTCAGAGGTGTCAGGCAAGGATGTCCTCTTTCTCCTCTTCTTTTTATTTTGGCATTAGAACCTTTTTTTAACAAAAATTATAATGAATAAAGATATTACCGTCTTCCCTTATGGTGATAAACATCTGAAGGTTTCTGCTTATGCAGACGATATTCTTTTATTCATTTCTAACCCCCAAACCTCTATTCCATCATTTTTATCAGACGTTTCTGATTTGCGACTGTATCAGGTTACAAACTTAATGTGGATAAATGTGAAATTCTCCCTCTAAATAAATTTTGTTTCCATGCCGATTTTTTGGCTTCTTCTTTTCACTGGAGTCCGATTAAGATCAAATACTTAGGTTTATGGTTTAAACCCTCCATTAAAGACACTGTAACACTAAATATAAAAACAATTCTAAACAACTCCACAATTCGTTGGCATCCCTTGTACTTATCCTGGTGGGGTAGACTAGACTCTATTAAAATGATGTTAGTTCCAATAATTTTATTTTACCTCTCTAATCTTCCAGTTAATATTCCTAAATCCTGCTATAAAAATATTTACTCTACATTCACAAAATTCTTATGGCAAAACAAGAAACCTAGGATGTCATTTGCTAAACTTAAATGTCCTAAACATTTGGGTGGAGTTAAATTTCCAGATTTCTCCTCATATCACACTTCATTTTTTCTTAATCACTCTGTTTCCTTATTATCTGACCATATGTCTGATCTCACCTCTCAACCATTGTGGGTAGAGGTTGAATCCTCCTTCTTTCATCCTTTCACTTTTGAAGAATTTGTGTCATTATCCCATATTCCCAAGAAATTCTCTCTCCCTATTCTTAAGAATTCCAGAAAAATATTTTCTCCTTTCTTCCTGGATGGTCTAGACAATCGCTCACGCTTCTTACAATCCCCTATTTGGTATAATCCCCTCATTAAAGTTAGAAATAAGACACTTTTTTGGAAAGAATGGAACGATCTCGGTCTTAATTGGACCCACCAACTTTTTCATGAAGGTGCTTTTATTCCCTTCTCTATACTTCAATCCCACTTTTCTTTACCATCATCCTTTGAATTCAAACATAGTTTATTGTGTACAGTTGCTCAAAATAGTTATGATGCCCTTTCTGGTTCCGTCACGCTGATCAACTCTTCTCCTCTTACTCTCCCTTATTTACTTTCTTTATCCTCTGCTTCTCAAATCTATAAAAAGCTACGAGATACCTTTAGCACTCGAGATAAATCTAAAGTAGAAAAAGATTGGAAATCAGATTTAGAGGAATCGTTTTCTGTTTTAACATGGCAAAAAATGTGGTCCAAGATAAGGAAATCATCTAGAGCAGCGAACACAACTCAAACATTATTTTTTATATATAATAGACTTTTGATCACTCCTGCCAAATTACATATAATTGATCCCTCTATTCCCTCTACCTGCTGGTCTTGCTCAGCTGCAATGGCAGATCTTAAACATATGTTATTTACTTGTCCGGCGATCTATAAGTTTTGGACAAGTGTGTGGAAGCAAATTTATAATATTTTCTCTACCCAGTTCCCTTTTACTTTTTCACATATTTTTTAAGGAGGTCTTTCAGAGATGTGGTCTTCCTCCATTACTAACACGTCTATTATTGACTTACTTATAGCCGTAGCATTTCAACAAATCCCTAAATCTTGGAAGAATGCCTTGAATGTGTCTTTCCAAGCCTGGTGGTATGGGATTTGTTATAATCACAGATTAGACAGGGCCTACGTTTATCCCATTACACTTGCTATTAAACGAGACTTATTATGGCTACCCATCACAAATTTTTTAAACATATCTGCTCAATCCTTACCTTTGCATACCCCTTGCACAGAAGGAGTTCCCAAACATCCGTGAAATTATTCCTGATGGTTTCATATATATTATGTCTTGTGTTTATTTGATATATATTTTTTAGAGGATTTTTTGTATATCAATTGTTACATTTTCAATGCATACGTGTTGTTTTATCAATTGATATTTTCTTCCCTTCCCCCTTCTATCCCTCCCCCCTCTTTTTCTATTTCTTCCCCTCGTTTATACCATTTTTTGCATTTCTACTATATTTAGATAATTTGTTCTATTGTTATGCTGTTGTAATTGATATTCAATAAACTTTCTTTAAAACTAAACAAAAATAAATACATGTTTTGAGTGCGGTGTAACATGGCAGGTTTAAGGGAGCAGAAACTGGGATGGCGAGAGCAGTTTCCAAATGTGTATCATTTGAAGCAGGTAATCCAGCTTCAGTTGTATTCCTTTCACTTCATTTTGGGAAGTGGATAAGATATTTATCTCAGGTAAGTGACTGTAGTGAGTTATGGGGTGGTTAATCAGTCCTCTCAAGTGAATCAGGCCTATGGGCGGTTGATTTTTTCTGTGGAGAATCAGTTTGTGTGCTGTTGTTTTAGAATAGCTGAACATGACTGAGAGGTTGATTGACAGAAGAAGGCTGTAGGAAGGGGTGGTGATGGCTTCTCAGAGGGCTGTTGGTTTGGTTCTTTACCGTTTGTTGGTCGTGTTGGTTCCAGGTTATGATTCAAATATCCTTGACTCACGCTGTTTTATGCTGTCTGGTTTAAATTTCGGGGGCTATGTGGGTAAGAAGAGGGAATACAAAAATATGAGGCAGCGATTTGTCATAGTCAGTATACATGGTAGGATTCTATCAGTGAATTTCCCTAGCCAGAGCAGAAACATTTATGACCCACATGGTATTAGAAATTAGTTGATTGTGCTTAGAATAACACGAAATGGGTAGCTATTTTTCCTGTAAAGTAGTTTTGTATTCTTTGAGACTAAGAAGAAAAAGCATAATAAAACAGAGACCTCAAACCTCAGGAAATTGGGAAATTTCAGTAAATAATAGAAATTCAAATGAAAATTCTAATACTACCTTCTTTAGTTAGCTATCTTGTAGTAGCATCATGGATTCTTAAATGCACAAAAGAGCATCACACATTAAGATTGCATCCAAAATTGATAAAATGTTGACAATATCAGTTTTTAATGCATCTATTTTCTCTTAAAACAACATGACTTTTCTGATTGGCTAAATATCTAGAATACGGTTAACAGAGTTCTGAAACCGAGGGAACTCATTGTCTGAAAAACTATTTTCCTGAAATCTATTAGTCTTTTTAATTCATATTATCAGAGGAGAGATGGATTCTCTACTTTTCTGCTGAGGGAGCTTTGGTGACTTATTTCAAATGTTACATTGCAAACTGTATTGCTATAGTAAGAGTTAGCCAAACACAGCAAATGTTTTAGGGTATGGTTACCTTTAATCACCTTAGTAGTGAAGAGCAGAAACTTAGTAAATATGTGACACAAAATATTGTTTGTACTCTGAAGACTGTCGGACTTCTGAGCCATTTAAAGAAATACGTTTTGCAGAGCCACATTTCATCTAGTCATCTCTCTAGCAGGTCTTGTTCATTATTATGTCTGTTTTTAGGATTCTTTTATATTCACTTTGCATCTTTTACTGCTATCTGTGCTATATGTAATTCATTACATTTCAAATTAGATTTTAGAAGCTGAACTATCAAACCTCTGCTTATGAGATCCATCTTGGGTTGGCTTGCAGGACACCATTACGGCTGACTTCTCCTTTACGATGATAGTTAGAGCAGCATATGCTTCCAACAATACCTCAAATAGTATCTCATTCTAAAATAACTTATTTAGTTTGTCCTGGGTTTCACTCACGTGTTGTAGCAATATTGTCAATCGTGTTCAAAAGACACCATTCCAGGGCGACAAAAACATCTACACTTCATTAGTTGCCAATTGGTCTGGCCATATGAAGCGCTTCCTTAAGTGAGATCAATGGTCTGGGTCAATAGTCAGAATCTTGTCACTGAATTTTTCACCTAACTATTATGTCACTTTAACCTTTGTTTTTTTCAGTGATTTTGTAATTTTTTTTAACGTAAAGTAATATTTCATTATCAAACATAAAGCCAACCCCACCGCACATGGTCTTCAGTGTTGGCGAAGCAGGCAAGCACGTGCGATTGGTCTCGCTGGTCCTGCCTGAACTCAGGCAGACTTACAGACTTTGTCAAAGAATCACAACACTAAACTGTAAAAAGTGAATCTTTTATGCTTTATCAAGGGGTGAGCATAGTAATACAAATTAGGCAGATCATTCATATTTCTACAAATATCAACAATATTTTTAATCTATTGTATACATCAGAAATTCACATAATGTAATGTATATTAATAGTGATTATTACAAAAATGTTAAATAAAGTATTAATAAAAAATATCTGTGAATCTTTCTTTTAACAATATTTAACAATATTGCATTTCGTGGGTGGACAAATATTAAAAGAAACATATTGTTTTCTTTTTTTTCAAATAAAAGTAGCATGTCTTTGATTCTTTCTATTCACATATTTCAGCCTATAAAATGTAATCATAAAAACAGCTACAAGAGAACCTGGCACTCCAGCTGAAGAGCATAGCGCTCTATTTAGGAGTGGTTTGAAACAATACAGTAAATTCTTCTCAGATTATGGAATTAGTGACCCAGGAGGCTGACTGTTTATTGTTGGAGTTATTTTTACACCCCATGCAGTCCTCCACAACACCACAAAAATGATTGGTGGTGCTTCTGCCCCTTGTAGAGATACCATCAAGATAAAACATTTAAATAGCTGTTGCAGGGCATTATGGGACACTTCTTCATGGCGCAGTACATAATAAATGGCTCCTGGTGCTCATTGATTATTCTTTTTTAAAAATATCTGTGGGTGTCATATTTTTTATTACATGGGTGCTCATCCACAACGCATTCTTATTTGATGACCACATGGAAGCCCAAGGGCACCGGCAGCCCTAACAGGCTCCCCTCGTGGGAGCCAGCTGTTTTTTTTTAATAAAGGTGGATAACCCAGTGACCACCAGGGGCATCTACAATGTAGGGGGTTGTTGGGGGCTGTAGAGGGAGACCCAAGGTTCCAGGGGCCCCAGCCAGCTCCCCAGCCTGCACCATACTCAGTGCTGGAGGGAGACAATCCATTCCTTTGCTAACACTTGGCCAGGAGCTGCATTTTCTTACTGTTCCTGCCGGGTAGGAGTATAACCGAGTTCCTTGCCTGGGACAGTGCAGTCAGATATGCCCGCACCCTCCTGGGAAAGGAACCACAGTGACCTGGGGTAGACTTCCAGGAACACTATATAGTATCACACCCAAGGATGGGTCCCAGGGCAGATACCTGCATGAAGATAGGGACCTCTCCCCTTTAAGTTATTTAGCCCCAATGGAAAGGGTCCCTGGCCCATCCCTGGGGTAACAATATGTTTTTTAAATTAAAACTCTGGCCAGTGTTTAGATTTCATTTATTCTTCAATCCCACCAGAGCCCTTTGGCCCCTGGTGGTCCCTCTAGGACCACTACACAAAGGCTGGGGGGGCAGGGTATCCCTCTTAAATAATCCTCCCAGGACAGGAGGCTAAGTCCTCAAGCCCTGTAATGACTGCCTCAACTTTTACTTTCATGTTATGGTGAGTTAATCAAAGCTCCTGCTCCCTCAGAAGTGCACTCCTGCTAGAGTGAGGAGGCCCAAGAGAAAAAAGCTCTCTAGGCCAATGAGCACACTTTATTTTTTTAAGTCGGGTTGAAGGCACTCTCACAAGCATCCCTCTAACCCAACCATGTAGATACACACATATTTGTGATACTAAATTTCTCAAAAACTACTGAATGGACTACACTAAATAACAAAAAGCATTCTTTTTGGACCAAAATCCAGCTTGCTGCCAAATGTGGCGTAATTCTCTTCAACAGTTCTTGCGGCATGCAGTTTAAAACGGTCCATAGGAAATGCATGGGGATTTTGTATTTTGGTACACCCTCTTAGTCTCAGCTCCCAATTGATGCATCACCCCAAAACTTTCCATGCACAAACTAGACAAAAGGGAGAAACATCTCAGAAGGTTTCTTGAAAATTTGTCAATCGGTGCCAAAGTTATTATCAAAACAAAAAAGGCATTAACTTTGAAAATGCAGACTAACTAGAACTACCTCCAACGCGTAACATATAAGTGTGTGTGTGTGTGTGCGTGTGTGTATGTGTGTGGAGTAAAAAGACGAGCTCTCAGGCTGTTGTTGGCTTATTTATTCCAGAAAAATGTCTCTCGACACGTTTGACCGGTTAGGTGTCTTGTACACAATCATGGCACTACATCATGGTTACATCTATGGACAATAAGAACAGACATCTGATTATGAAGAGCTTAGGTTCACAATCCCTAATAATTTGAAAAAAACGGTTTTAAATCACAAAAGCCTCATGTAAGCAGTGGCATAACGCAAAGTGATGAGGCCCTCCTGCAGAATGTTCTGAGGGACCCCTGAGTCTCCCATATCTCACAGACATTTATTAGCCTTAGGCTGAATGGAGCCCCTCCCACCCCCCGAAGGATTGGGGGATTCCTTAAGGGTGAATGTCCCTCTGCGCCACAGGAACTGCAGGGGACTGTGTTACGCCTGCGGCATTGATTCATTGAATAGAAGAAACAGTAGCAAACAAAGTTGAACTATTGAAATTAGGAAAGAGCAACTAAAATACAATGCATAGAGGTATGGGCACAAAGATAGCAATTAGCAAGACATATTTCAGATGAAATATATAAAAGATGTGTACATCATCATTACACATGACCTAGAAATAGAAACAGACAGAACTCTTTGAAAATAAAGATTTATAATCAATTACTCTTCTAATGTCCTGTGTCATATAAATAGATGGCCAAATACTTCATCTATATAACATTAATGAAAACAAGCCATTTCTTTATTTTTATGCTTTAAAATTACTCCTGCAAACTATGGTTATTTCACAACCTAATCACCCTTCTTCGTTGTATGTTGACTACACAAACACTTATCATACATGTTTGTTTTTTTGGTTTCTTAAATGGCTTTATTTGTATGCTCTATACTAGATGGGATAGATTTACAAACCCCTTGCGCCGACTTTACGCTGCCGTTGCGTCACTTCTGTGACGCAGTGGCATCATAAACAATGCGCCACGATGGGACATATTTACAGTGAGACGCATCTATGGAGATGAGTCACATTGTAAAGCTCTGCGCAACATTATTCCTGCATCAGGTATGAAGCAGGCGTAAGGAGTGATGCAGCATGTTAGGAATAGGCATTCCTAACCATTGCTGGAGTTGCGGCGTGCTTGCGACACGACTCCAGCAATGCCCTGCCCTTACGCCGACAAGATGCGTCACGTATATGTCTATCCTTGCACCACGGTGCACCGCATTGTAAATGCGGCACATCCATGGTGGCACAAGGCTATTTTACCGTCACGCAAATTAACTGGCGCATCCCTGCTAATATGCAGGGATGCACCAGTTCTTGTAAATCTGCCCCGATTTCCGCAATCTCTCTTTCTCTGTGACCTACGTTGGTTACCATTCCCTATTCAATCTTACTTTCATTTTTCTATGCATTGTCTATAAATGTCTGCATTCCTTACCTCACCAAATCTTTGTTCTCCTCTTTCCAAATATTTACGCTCTGCCCCCTTGTGTTTACTTACTGTGCAACGTCCCCTCTGCTCTCTCGTTTTACCTCCTTCTCTCCACCAGCACATAGGCTTGGGAATGTGCTTCTGCTCGTGGTAAGAGCTGCTCCTTCATTTATGACTTTTAAGAAACTGTAAAAGGGGTAGTTGTTGCCATTTCGTAATGACCCCGAGCTGTTATCCATATTGTTCTCTTTTTGTTGTACCAGTTATGAATGTCTTATAAAATGCTTTGTATAAAAGCGCTATACTAAATTAAATAAATAAAGTAAGACTGTCAGCCAAGAACAAGGATGCAGATTATTAGGGTAGCTACAGCTTGAATTTTAAGAAGAATTTACATCCACCTAATAAAAGATGATTATTAGATCATTTAATTAAGAATCAGTAGGAAAGGCAATTTTAAGAGGACCCTCCAAAGTTTAAAATTCACCCTCTGTTTGTGAAATTCGCCTTTTCCATCTTCAGTCCATTTCAAATTGTGGGAATTCTTGCAGAAAAATATATTTCTGTTTAAGATGAAAACCTGTTTATTCTACAATCTTTGCGAGTGTAGTGGTGCCAGAGGATAAAATGCCCTCAAATTATATATCGATTTGAAGGAAACTGATTTGTCTACTTTAGGCAATTAAAATATATTGAAATACAAGATTGTCAATCCTTTGAAAGGGAAGCAATAAAAAAACATGATACGAACTGTAATAATAAGACGATTTTGAGCACCACTACAAAGATGCTCAGAAACAAATTTCGTGATCAATTCCATTTTCGTTCTTGAAATCGATGTACTACATTTGCTAATTATAGTTACAGAGAATTTGAAATGTTGAAAGTAAGATGGATGAAAGCCTTGCTGACCTCTTAATGATATGACCTGCTGTAGAAAGACAGAGCTGGGTCAGTTGCAGTCATTTGTAACATATGTCAACAGTCGAGGGGCGAGGGAAGGTCAATACATTGCAACAAAGTGGACACGGTCATGGGTCGCACAAGTCAACGACCAAAAACGTCTATTTTCCCTAGCGTGACTATATGTCCTATAATTTGAAACAGCCTGGCTGGAGAGAACATCTGCAGCCGGGTAGTCTTTCCTTGCTGACAAGAACACACTGTGCTTCCGAAGAATGAAAGCAAAAAGAATTTACACCAAAGCCCAGAAATAGCGGCAGCACCATCCTATCAGGGTGGTCGTTTTTTCTATGCAGTCACCTTGAATTACAGTAAAACTGTGTTCTGCCTTCTGGTTCAAGCAAGACATACAAGCAGAGATCATTATATTCGGGTTTTTAATTTAACATTGAGTGCACAGGTTCGCAACCAATTTAAAAATCATTGGGTCTATAGGGCTCTCAATACTCACAGAACATGATTTAAAAAGCTTATCCATACTGGAAATCACTTCTGAAATGAGAAATGACGTTAGTTTAGAAAATATACAACGAAATGAATGTGAAAGAGAAATCAAAAAGTATGACATAAGAAGAACACTGTTTACTTCTTTAGGTATTACATGTAGTGATTACTTTACACAGCGTAGCAACTTTCCTATTAGTCACAGCATGTTTTTAATGTGATTTTACTTTATTGAGCACATTTTACTGAACACATTCTATCTACCCTTGACATCGAGTACTGGTTGCATGCTATTTCATTAAACAAATACACATGAAAAAATGTCATGGCATAAACCACATATGCAGATGTGCAGAGTATAATATGATGTTTATTACTATTGTTGAGTGAGAAGAGGGCCTGATCATCATTATGACCTGATGACCTACTCTAAACTTTAGTGTTGTCCTCTCATTAAGAATCGTAAAATATAGCTCACTCTCCAATATATATTTATATCAACTACTCAGTAGCAGTCCCCCTTGTGTCGTTATAGTTTGGTCACACATTCCACAAGAAAAGAGTTTTGTTTCACTAATAACTTTAGGGTGTTTTACAAATCTTCACCAAACTTTAAAAAAAATGTCATCCACCTTAGCTTCTTCATAGGAAGTTTCGGGGTGAGCTAGCAAGTGGGGCTGGCAAAAAGGGGGTCCCAAAATGCAATTTCTCCTTGCAAATTCTTCTAGACAATGCTGCAGTAAAAACAACAGAGTTACACTAATTGTGGCAGAAAACTAAGGGGCATATTTACGAGGATCTATCGCCAAGCTAACGGCACTTTATCGCAGCCAAAGTTGCGATAAACTTATCGCCCCAATCACAAGCTGGTGTTAACAGCCCACAGCACCAGTATACCCGCGATAGCAGCCGCAAAAAACATTGCCACAGATGACCCCTGCAACTATCGCTAATGAGATGCAGAGTAGGCGTTCCCCTGCGAAAAGCCGCGACAACACCACACCTCAACTTTCTCAACGACCAGCCAGATCGGCGATAAGATCACAAAACATGTGATAAGGCGCGTTAGCAGCAGGAAATTAACACCTGCTATGACCTGGTGCAAAGTTGGACGACAGCCTGCACCACAAAAGGGAGCCTAGCCCACAGCCACATCGGAAGGGCAACAGATGCCATGGAGCCACTGGTCATGCGTCCCGGACACCCAAGAGGGCCACAACACCCACTGCCACTACCCCAGTACCCCAACCCCCACCCGGAATCCCCCACCCCGACCACCACAGAAGAAGCACAGACAAAGACAGCGGACCCCAAGGAAACGCACCAGCCTCACAGACCCAACACCTGACAATGTCATTGCCCACTACAGGCTCAAAAGGACAACCATCCTATGTATCCTGACCATCATCGCCCAACAGGCCGACGGCACCAACACAGCGGACAACCAACATCCCATTGTAAACAAAGCTGCTGGCTGTTCTGCACCTTTTGGCCCCTGAAACCCCCCAACCAACACCTGCCAGAGTCGGAGGAGTCTCACAGCCAGCCACATCTGAGTCCCTCATACCTGCCCTGGACATCACCATCAGCCTACTACCCCAGTCCCTATACGTCCAACACAATGCGCAGGATCCGCTGGCGACCATGCAAGGACCATATGCCATAGCTGGATGCATGCACTTCTTGGGGGCAATCAACAGCACACATGTCCCACCTGTGCCCCCTGGCGACACAGCCCACAATCACCGCAACAGAAAGCACACGTCTCACATCAATGTGCATGCAACATCCGAACACCGTGGAACCTCCACCAATGTCGCCTCCAAATACCCAGCCAGTGTGCATGATTCCTTCATCCTCCGACAGTCCATCAGCAACCAGCGTTCCTAGGATGGCACCAAGGGAAATGCACAGCCCCTTGGCAAGTTCCAAATGAACACCCCACTCACCTCAACTCCACAACCATGCAACTCACAACTCTGGCAATGCACACGTCACAAAATCACAACCAACATGCAAAACAACATGCCCACCTACCAGACACGACAGAACAACTCACAATGGTAACCGGGGCAAGCCGTGAATATGATCCATCAATGGCATGGCACCCTAGCCACACAATAGCTGAATGTGGGGAGAGGTGGCAACCAGGCATGTGTGAAGGAGGCAGGAGAACCACGATTTGGAAGTACACAATGCCAAAAGGGGCGGAGATGTGCTGGACAGACTGCAGTATGCAGAACACACCCATAACCATGGCGACATACACCTCTGGTGTATGGAGTGAAGTGGACAGTGGACACAACCATGTCACCCTAGCCAGTGGGGGGTTCATGGAAATGTTGCCTGTTATGTCCCCCCATAAGCGTGAGCGGAGTGGGATGGCATGGCGTATGCCAGGCCAGCGTAGTGGTGTGAATAAAAAGCATGTAGTCCTGGGCGTGGTCCTCTTCCAGAAAGCCCAACATCTCTGCCAGGGTGGCACCTCTCACCACGCCACAAGGCTGATGCCGTCCTCATGAGTGGAGTTGCCTGTGATCCTGTGCACCTGCCGTACCCCGGCCCGCTGGACCCCGAACCTGTCAGGCCTGCCCCTGCACTGCCAGGCCACACTGATCACCTTCCGACACCGGCGTGTGTCAAAGAGGGCCCACCACGTGCCGGCACAAGCTCCATGCCTGAGACCAGTGACCTTGGCTGCCTCCTCAGACCATCACGGCCTCCACAACACAGGCCCGCTTTAGTCCTATCTAATTGACATACTCTACTGCCGCCTCCGGCCTACACCACGGTCAAGCAGGTCACACATTTGAAACTGAGTCTTGATTACACTATGGCAGAGTACATATATTCATTGCAGAATTTATGTCAGTGTCCTCCCTTCGATGTGGTGCCACCAACTCTGTGCATAGCATTCTTATGACACATATCTGTTGTCCCCTGCTAACTACTGCCTTCGGCATACACTACGGACAAGTAGGTCACACATTTGGAGTCTTGATCTACTTCACTGTACTCCCTTCGGTCAGGTGGCAGCAACCATGTGCATTGCATCCCAACGACACCTGACTCTAGCCCCTTGCTGACCGCTGCCCTGGCCTACACTGCGGTCGAACAGGTCACACACAATTTCGAACAGAGCCTTGATGAATTTATGGTTGACTTGATGTCATTGTACAGGCCTCATCGCAGACTGTATCCCCTTTCAGCCCGGGTGTCACTATGCCTATTACCCGAGACCCATGGACACTTTCTGGTTGAACTTTGGTGGCGACTGAGTCCATAGACTTGGGGTTGTCATCGCCATCATGGCGGTGATACTGATTTTGTGGCGAAATCGAGGCTGTGTAATTCCACCCCTCCAGTTGCTGCTTCTGGACAGCTTCCACCCCCTGCATCATACCCTGGTGGACACCTTCCACTGCCCCCCGCAACCCTCCGCAACATACACCTCAGACATTGATGAGAACCGGCTCAGGTCGCATGGCCCATCTGGCTGCACTACAAGTCACCGTCCCGTGGCTGGGTGCCTGTGCCAGCCGCAGTGCATCAGGGGCCACCAACTCTGTGCCGGCCATGTCCGGGACCCCTTCTTCTTAGATATTGGACGGCCTCTGAAGAAATGGCCTTAGGGTCATCAACGCCATGTGTCTGTGGCCCTGTGATGAACGCAGCCTCGGGCCTCAACTGTGGCCCACCAGGGCTCACACATCAAATCGAGTCCTGACCGGCATTGACATCGCATCACTGCAGGACGCACACGCCACCACCGCCAGGACCGGCTCCAACCATAAAATGCCTGTGTCGAAATGGTTGTACTGTCAGACTGACGGAGTTGCCTCCACATGTCGTGGATGCCATCTTCTGCCAAATCCCCTGCTCAGCACTCCAGGTGCCACTGACTCAGTGCACCACAAATCATCGTCCCTTACTGTCTTGGTTATGTACTATGGTGGGTTCACGCAGTAATGTCACCTCAGCGGGCTGGGAGACCTGGGTCGACGATGAGGAAGATGATTTAGATGCGACACCCCACCCCACTGCAGCTGCATCATGTAGGTCCCAAAGGGACAGAATCCTAGACATTCTCTTCACATGGGCGCGCTCAGCTCTGGTGCCCCAGACTCAGCGCACTGCAACTCACGGACACTTATGTTTGCTCATTGTGTGCCCTCTGGACTTGCTCAGGCTACCTTCATGATGCTCCGCAGTTGTCCATGTAATGCTGGTGTTGTCTGTTTCCGTATTCATTGTGTTAACTGTTGTAGTTGTTGCCAGCACCAACAACTCCCTGAGGGCTGGCTTGCACCCACCCCACAGACATCTAGTAAAGGCGTCACTGTACATGTGGCCCTGCTAATAAAGGCAATGGGCGCACGTGCCCGTAGCCAGTTCGACAAGATATCTGCGTGTGTCCCTGTGGTCTTGTTGTATGCATGAGGGTCCTGGGCCCTACGACATTACATTGTGCTGTGTACAGCGGACGCAGACATGTCAACGCAGGCAGCGGGTTAGAGCTTGGACATGTAGCTTTGTCATCACCCACTCAATTCGTAAGGGAAGTGGACTGTGCCGTTGTACGCAGAGCCAATGTGGGTGTGTGACTGATATGTGCGTGCCCCTGGGCGTGGTTCCATACTGGGAATGTGCATCTGAATGTGTCTCTATGGCAGTGTGGGTCTCCCTTGTGGGGTGTAGGTGGTCCCTGAAGGGTAATGGAAACCCTCATATGTGTTCTGTTACGCCTTCCATGGGTTCGGACCACACCCACACCTGTTGGGCCACCTCATTTTGGCGTTCTGTCATCTGCCATTGGTGTGCCATGTGTGGGCCGGGGAAGTGTTGTGTGCCAGTCGTGCTTGTGGGTGCTTCATGCTGTGTGGAATGTTGCAGGGGCTGGGTTCTCCTCTAAGTGGCTTGTCTGCCCTGGTCCTGGTGGTTGGTTGCGTGGGATGTCCATAGGCTGTTTTAGGGCATCAGTGTCGAAGGTATGGTGGTCGTCTCCAGCATCACTGATGGATTGTCTGGTGTGACCTGCTGGAGGTGTTGTTTGTCTCTCTGCAATGTGAAGGGGAGACGCATGTTGACATTGTGTTGACATTTATGCTGTCGCATTGTTCTTGTGGACATGTAGACTGTGTGACAATGTACATCACAACTGTTTGGGTGGTGCTCGCAATTTGAGTTCGGACAGTGGACATTTGGACTACATGACTGATGTGAGGTTGTACACGTACATATGCATCTCACAGTTCCCTGCTCTGTTCAATGTGATTTGGCCTGTTTCTGCGCATGGGTGGACCCAGTTGTGTCCCCTGTTCTGCAGTTTCGGTGTTGCACTTTGTGCCACATTGTCATGGGATGCGCTGTGATTGCTATGTGTGTGTGCTGCAGTGTGCCACAGGGATGGGGGACATGTCCCTGGGTATTTGTGGTTGTGCAGTATGTTACACATCATTGCGCATGTGTGCCAATGTGCCCATCTCCCCCCGTCCACCCAGTCCCTTTTAGATCCTCACCCTGTTGTTGTTGTGTCAGGTCCTATCGAGCTGTGTCCGGACTCCCAGCTCCTTGCACCGTCTCCACACTGATGACTGGCCTCCATTTCCTCCAGCTCCTCCTGTGGTGCAGGACTCCTACCTCCTGCCGCCATTGCTGCCTTCCTATTGGCAGAGGGTTTGTGCCTGTTTTAGGTTTCCACGTCATGCCAGCACCTCTTGGCCTCCTCCATTGGCCTCCTTGACACTCCGTCTGCATTCAAGATGGTCTGCTTGTGGGTCAGTTGCTGATAGTGTTCTGTCACCTCCGTGACGCGGGTCTTGTTTTCCTGCGGTCTGCACCCCGTCTTCCTCTCCCTCTTCTCCTTGGCCTTGCCCGACCCCGTTGTTCCTTGCTGGTGGTCTGTGGGGCTTGTGGGGTTCGCGTTGGCGTCTGCGCTGGGTCATGGTGCATCCATGTTGTTACGCACTTTTTTATTCTGGGGTGTTGTTTTTGTTGCTTTCATAGTGCATATTCCCTCCAGATGCATGGGATTTGCTGGCCTGCAGCTGGTTTTCACGGCTTTCTGTATCGCGACTGGCCTCATCGCAGCTTTTTTGGCGTTCATGTTTCGCATTTTTGCGGTGTGGAGCTGATTTTTGCGCGGCCATTTGACGCGTTACCTGGTGACTGTCGCATGCTACCGCCGCGTTGTGAATACTTGGTTGGCAAGGCGTAATTTTCCCGCGATAGGCTGCGATGTTGAGAGTTGCGTTAAGCTACTCTTGCGGGAGTTATCACACGTTACTGTGAATATACCCCTAGATCTTTACCCAGAAAGTGTGATTTTTGTGATTTGGTGTAAATCTGTTCAGTAGTTTTTGAGAAATTAGGTTAAAAAATAAAACATGTTAATGTTTATTGTAATATACATAACATTTTAATAAAATATATATATTTTTTAAATGTATCACTAATAAAATAAGACACAGCTCGCATCCAAGATTGTGACCTATTCAACACATATGATTTAAATACAAATCGAAAAATTTAATTTGGTTAAAATGTAATAATATGTTAGTGATAGGGCAGGTGGTTACTGTGTTAGACCTTTATTTAAAAAAAAAAAAGACATTTCTTTTTAATTTGAAATTATTTTTTCTTAAAATTTCTTAATTCTTTGAAGAGCGAGAACTCCACCCCAGTACCCGAGAGTTCCATAAACTTCTGGAAAGTTACTAAAAGTAACTTTACATTTGTAAAATCAGTCATTGGAGTCTCCACCCTCTCATTTGGGGAAGCACAGTCTCATAATCCTAAATCTAGGTGGAGATCTCCACACAGATATGGTGCAAATGTAGGTCTCCAAGAACATAGAGCTCTGCATGTTGTGATTAGGGCCCTTACATTTTATGAACACTCTCGAAGTAGAAATATTTTCAAATGTTTACAAAGGTTTACAAATGTATTTCCCAGATTTAATTGTGCACCATCCTTCACAAAAATGGATATAAAATAATATACGCGAATTCTGCCCCGATATTGATATACATTATGACATGCATACATTATGCATGAGCCCCTAGGAAATGAATCTGAATACTCAAACAGTAATATACATTGCATGTAAGTGTAATTTACATGTGTCAATCTCATTTTCATTGACTCAGATCACACATTGATTTTTCTGTTACACAATAGTCTTACAAGAAGTTTGTTTACCATGCATGTGATGCAAATTGAACCATTTTGTACTGTATGTTCATAAACAATGATAAAAATTATATTGTTATTTTATAAAGCACCCCATGCATGCCAATCACGAACGGATACTGAAGATGTTAAATACATATTAAATACCTCTATGTGGTTTTGGTTCCTCTGTTTCCAGTTTCATTTTCAATACCCACGCCTAACCTAAACCTAAAACGTGTCAAGCAGAGTATCCAAAAAGCTCAGTAACTTTCGTTCTCCATGTGTGCTTCTTTGCTTAGATATAGGTTTTGCCAAACGTCTCCTTATCAAAGGCAGCAGCAGTCAAAGTAGTTTACACATTTTAATGATTGCCTATTTATAATAAAATTGATAGGGCAGACAAAATCAAAGTATTTCCAAAGCAAATAATGTGCAGGTAATTAAGAGACTGGAGCATGTCCTTTGACATTGGGGACACTGTTCCTGTCTGTACTGTTTAAAGTTGAATTGGCATTGTATACCATTTTCAATCCTTTGTAAATGGAAGAACAGTTTGAAATACATAAAGTTAAACAATTGAACATACTTTGGTAAATATTAGCAGGCAGACATTTATTATAGCCTTATAGTCCGCTGTAGCGGGCTATACCGGCTATTAAAGGTCCGCTCCAGCGTTAAAGGCTCAACCCGAAAGGACTTTAATAGCCGGTATAGCCCAGCTACGAAGGGCTATAAGGCTATTAGAACATTCTGCCACTAGAATGCAGAATGTTCTAACAAATTAAACAAAGGCCTCTCGGAGCCCGAGGGGATTAAAATCCCCTTGGGCTCCGAGAGGCCTTTGTTTAAACAGCATTGAATGTTAGAACCACGGAGCACTCCATTGTCTGCAATGGAGTGTTCCACATTCCAATGTTCTAATTAACTTCATTAAAAAGATAATGTCTTTTCTAGAGTATTTGCTGAATAGACTGACTAAAGTGTCAACAAATGTGTTTTAAAGGATGAAAACTAATGCTTACAAAAGATGTCAAAAGGATTGCAGCAGAAAGACTTTTTCACAAAATAAAAGCTCCAAGTATGTGCCATTACAAAAACTATAGTGCCATAATGATGACAAGTAACTTTGCATTAAGGTATTGCCATGATAATGGAAGGGGAGAACGGGGCTAACGGCCATGGCATGAGGAGCGTTTCAGTTGGACCGTTCGTCTGCCCCAGGGGCTGCCGCCTTCTTGCCATTCAGGTTACCTCATTTGACTGCTGAGGTGGCCAGCTCTGATGTGAAAGAGTCCTGAGCCAACTTGGGGCGCACACCAGACCCTGACTACCTCTCCTGCTGCTGAATTACAGCTGAGTCCTCAGGCCACAAGGAGCAGCAAGATGGTGCAGGCAGCCACGGCCATCCCGATTGGTGGATTTAGGCCCTGCCAGGACAGCCTGGCCCAGGCCTTGCCTCAATCTGGTGCTCATACCATGGACTTTGCCCCATCCCCTGGTGTCGGGCCATAGACTATGGGAGACCCATTTGAATCTGGGGCCACGACAGGCCCGACTGGATCTGGAGTTCATGGCACCTGCTTATGGGGGCATGCCACTGGGACTTGGACTTGAGAGCTCTTGTTTCCTGCCCCTGGTCCCCTGACGCAGTTGTGGTGTATGGAGACTGGACTACCTCGGCTGCTTGTGATCTGCAGTGCCCCACATTTCCTGCTTTGGTCTGCTGTGCACCACAGAGAGGCCGCCTCAAGGTGCGATGTGGTGGGTGTCATGGAGCCCTTTGAGGAGATCTGTGCCAGTAGTTCTGGTCTGCAGCACCTTTCCTCTGGACTATGTCTTGCTTCACCTGCAGGGGAATTGAGGAGCTACATCTACATTGCTCTGCCAGAGGGGCCCTGTGAATCCTACCCCCCACCTAGCCATTGCTCTCATTGTGGCTCGTAAGGGGGCCTGGCAGGGGAGCATGTTGGGGATATAGATTGCTAAACTACCCTACTTGTTATTCCTGATGCCCCATAAACGCCCCAAGGGAAACAGGAGCAGCGCATGCAGGTAAGAGTGATGGGGTGGTGGGGCAGGGAGGGGGGTGCCGACAGACTACGAAAAGGGAAAATAAAATGTAAAAAAAAGAAACCACTTACCTTGCCCTCAGCGCATCGCTGACTCTGCAATGCGACGACCGCAAGCTAAGTGGTTTTCTTTTTTTAAATGTTATTTTCCCTCATTGTCATCTGTTGACACCTCTCCACCCCGTCTCACCACTCTTATCTGCACAGGCCACTGTTGAAGGGATGTGAGATACACACTTCGAGCAAGTGAGGGATCTCTAGAGGGATCTGCTGCCAAGGACCGTTACCTTCACCCACAGCTCACTGGCGCCCCACTAGAGTCGTACACAGCCACAAGGGACAATCTAGATGCTATTCTGGCTGCTATAAGTTGCACAAGAGATGCTCTGAAAGCTAAAATAGACACACTGGGCGTTGACCTCAATCTGCTAAGAGATGACCATCATAAAATGACCAACCAAGTTCGCACTGTTTAGGTGTCAGTGGCTGAATTGATACCTACAAAGAAAGAACACACCTCCCAACTCCTTCATATGTTGCAGCACTTGTTGACACTTGAAACCAGGTTTGAGGACGAGGAGGGGAGGGCCTGGCACAATAACATTTAAGTGATCAGGCTTCCTGAATGCATTGAGGAACCCTCAATGATTGATTTCCTTGAGAACTGGCTGCAGGACATGGTGGCCCCAGAGGTCCTTTCCAAATTCTATGCACCTGCTTCCTTACAGGGACAGGGATTATTTACTCCAACAGGCTCGTCTTGCAGGCCCCTTTAAGGAGGACAATACACAAATGTCCATATTCCTGGATTATACTGATGCAGTCCAGTGACAAAGGGCTTCTTTCACGGGTGTCAAGTAGCGCTTATGTGACTTGTCTGTCCATTATGCCCCATTGTTCCCTTCCAGACTGTGGATCCAGCTGGATGGACAGGCCACATTCTTTGCTACGCTGGAGGAGGCCTGTACATGGCTTGATGCTCATCAGGACCGCCTTAGATCGACCAGGAATAAATGCTTGCAGTCAAACTGGCTTGGAAAAACTAGCCCTAACCCACATCAGGTGAGGGATTGCAAGAATCAGGCTCTGGCTGAGGCTGCTCTGCTAGGGCATGCAACAGAGGGAGTAGCTAATGAGAGCACCATGGTGAAGGGCTGCAGCTCTGACTCTGACAATGGTCAAGGTTCTGACTTTAGTACTTTCCTTCATCAGATCACCCAGGGACTGCAGATGACGTTATATGAGTCCTACTATATCTGTCACTAGTGCACTGGTCAAGTGCAGAAGTTGTTGAAGTCATTGCTGGGTTCTGACGCCACTAGTATGGGTTCAGGCAGTTGGCAGCTCCCCTGACAGTGCTTTTGTTTGAGCTCCCCCCCAGGGTGGAGGGCTCTGATGATATTGTTATGTTCTTTTAAACCTCTTGTCCTCCCCCTGCTTCTCACCGATTTATTGTGGTCAGTTTTGATCGTCTCACCAGCAGTACAGTTTTTGCTATGGTTCCATGTAGTTTTGACAGGCATAGTGATATGACTGTCTTTGGTGGGTTTGATTGGGCTATGTTATAGCTGTTTTATAGCCCATATGACAGCTACTCCTGCAGTGGCACTGGAGGCCGCACTACCTTTATGTTGGGTGCATGCAGGAGGGGGTGGGAGCTGAAGTGGATCGCCTTTCATTTGATTCCTATGGGGTTTCCCTCTCAATATTGTACATGTCCTCTGTCATTACAGTGCTTACATGGAATATGAGAGGCCTCAATTCTCCAACTAAGTGGTACAGAGTCCAGATGTATCTTAAGCATTGGAGGATTCAGGTGGCATTCCTCCAAGAGAACAATTGATGGACGGAATGATGAACAACATCAAACACTCACCCCAGTACAGCGATCTGGGCTTAAATCTATCTTGTTTTTGCTCACCATGACATTCCAATCTGGACTCAGACATATGCAAATCAGTCTTAGCTCTGTTCCCCATGGGAACAGTAAAGCCCAAAATGCAAACCCATGTCCTCCCTGGACCGGAAACAAGCATCCTAGGACCGGTTTCGGGGTATCACCCCTCAACAGCCAGGATAGCTTGACTCTTTTTTTTTTTGCATTCCTCCAAGAGACCATTTCATGTCCCTGAAAGTCCGAAATGCTAGAGGGGTAAGATCTATGCCACTACTTACTCCTCCTTTGCTAGGGGAGTGTTGATGATATGGATCCTATCCAGAACCCTCTTCCATCCCCAGGTAGAGATCATAGATCCAGAGTGTCGTTATGTGGTGCTTGGGAGCAAGCTGGATACCATCAACATTGCCTTTATCAATGTGTATGCACCACACACCGATCAACCCATGGTTTTGGCCTCTCTTGCCTACATCTTTCTACAGTATTATAGTAATCGCTTCTAGTGGGAGGTAATTGCATAGTGGACATAAAGCATGATAGATCCCCCCCTTCTCACTTTTCTGCTCCATAAAACCACACAGCTTTTCTGCGCTTTGGGGGCGTGTTGTGGTCTGGTTGATACTTGGCAAACACATCATCCTCTTGGAACCTCTTGTTCTTATTACTCTAGTTTATAAGATCTTTTTGTTTATTTAGATACCACCCTGTGCTCCGCCACGATTCATAGCAAGGTCACCCAGACTGAATATTTGGCTAAAACTCATTCAGATAGCAGCCCTCTATTATTTGCCTATGAGTTTGGTCATACTAAACCCCCCATAGCTTCCTGGAGACTGAACATCTCTGCACTCGATGATCCTGCTTTCTGGGCAGGATTGGAGACTGTGGTCTACAACTACTTCGCGAAGAATAAGAGCACAGCTACACCACCACTTTTTGAGTGGGAAGTATTTAAAGTAATTATTCGGGGACATTGCATATCTGAAGCGTCTGGGGTCTGACCTCAGCTACACAAGGATATTAAGCAGAAGGAGGGTCTCCTGGCAAGCCTGGAGTTCTCCCAGGCCTGTGACCCTGCTCCCAAAAACTCAATGTGATTGGAACGTGAGAAGTTATTGATGCTCATTGAGTGCCTTCAGCCGTATAATTATAGGGCCTACATTACTAATGCACATGATGAACATGAAAAGATGAGGTGGATGTTGACCTGGCTGACCAGCACTGAGTGCTGAGCCTCTCAGATTCTGTAGATATAGACACCAGCGGATAGGGTGGTGTATACCCTAGTGAAAATTAACTAGACTTTTGCAGATTACAACACACAGCTTAATGCTGAGCACGGCACGGCTCCCGGCCACCCCATGCAGGATAATATCTTTGCTGCTGGGGCTCCCAGTCTCCCTGCAGTGGCTACAGAGGCCATGGGTAGAGAAATCCTGATCCAGAAGGTGAGAGAGGCCATCAAAGCATTAGCTCGAGGCAAAGTATCTGGCACAGATGGCCTCCCTGTAGAATTGTATCCAGCATACATTGACACCATAGTATTTCAGCACCGAAAATCAAAACAACTTGCTAGCTCCTTGCTGGGAGCAGAAGTTTGTGTGTGTGGAAGTGTTTGTTGGTGTGCGTCTATAAGTATGTGTGTGTGTGTTTCCATTCAGGCGTGTGTGTGCCTCTCAGTAAGGATGGGGGAGGATGGGAGGGTGGGGGAAGGAGCTGTGGTGTTCCTCATGCCCTCTCTCCTACCTCTGCTCCCTCCCTATCCCTTAGGTCTAATAGGCATGGCTAGAAAGGAGGTGATGGCAGTAATAGATGACAACATCACCACCTGTATGCCTGACTACTAACTCAATCCTTGACAAGGCCCATCTAATATGTGTGTGATGTGAATATTTATATCATATGTATATTAATGAGGCTAAAGTAATGAGGGTGGCTGTTAGTAAACACAGAGTTGCCTCAAAGAGTTTGCCTACACCCACAAAAAGTTAGAAAAAAAGGTAGTTATTTATAGTTAGGAACATAGCAAAATAGTTTTTTGTTTTGCCAATAATTTTGGCGCTGCTTGGTGCATCTTCATGAAATTTTCTTTTACCTTCCCCTTTTTGGTTCAGCTAATGTGTTCAAAGTTTCAGGGTGATCCATCTAGTGGGGGCCAAGAAAAAAGGGGGGGCCCCAAAACACTATGTTATGTCAATGGGAATTTTTCATTTCGTTTGTGATTTGGTGTAAATCTGTTTTGTAGTTTCAGAAATATTTAAGTTAAAGAAAATCTGTGAGCCCAACAGCCTACTGAAACCCTGCTGAAATTTGATTGGCTTCCAACACTTCAACCAGGAAATGCTGGCAGGCAGCTTGGGACTCGATTAAGCCAAGTCCCACAAAAAATGTAAAAAACAAAAGAAAATGGGGCAGGGTAGAAACACCCTGACCCCCTAGGCCTCCTGGGGAATCCCACTGGGATCCCCTAAGGCCAACGAAAGCTTTTTTTTAAAAACGTCTGCGGGATTCACAGATCCGGATGAAAACAATAAAACAAAGCGATATGTTTATTTCAGCCCCCGGGTGGGCAAGGTCCCAGGGTCAATAATGGAGGGGGCACATGGGCCCCCCTCCTGGGGCTCACGATTGCCCCAGAAACCACCACATCCCTGGGGCTTCTTTAAAAAAAATTAAACCGGCGGTGGACCATATGACCTTCCTTGCTGCCCCAGGGACCACCACCTCCCCAGGTTTGTAGTTTTATAAATGGGGGGGGGCCTCTTGAACCCCCAACCCAGGGGACTGCCACCTCCCCGGGGCTTCAACTATAAACAAATGGGTGGCTGCTCAGACCCCCCCACAGCCCCAGGGACTGCCACCTCCCGGGGTCTTTAGGCAAAAGTAATGCGGGGGCACGTGGCCACCCACAGCCCCTGGGGCTAACACCTCCACAGGGCAAATTAAAACAAATGAGTGGGGCAGCATGGCCCCCTCTTGGAGCCAATAATGGCCCTGGGGACTGCCACCCCCCAGAGCCGGCACCTACTATGTCTCGGGGTGTCCACCACCAGCACAGTTTGCTATCGTTTGGCAGGAGCACAGCTCCTGCCAAGCCATAGCTAACACTGTTCCGCTTTGTGCAAGCGAGACCATCAAAAACATTCCCTTGTGCCTAGCGTGTGGCTCTCTGCTCAAACTCATGGAAAACCTACTCATGTCTGATAACCCAATATGGTAGAGACGTATGGGAAAACAAAGTCAAGTCTTGTGAGGGGTAATTTCCTGTATGAGGAATACTGAAGGAAACTAGATGTTTTGGAAACTATTGCTGAAAATTGTACAAAAACTTGTTCAGCACGTATTCCAGCCCAGCCAATTAGGGTTCCTATAAAGAGCTGGGCTGATAGCTGTGACTAAAAGCAAGAGCACTAAACCAACATATTGTTTGCAGCTGCTTTCCAAGTTACCAAAATGCACTGCCTCTAGCTTATCTCCTGGGTGTTAAATGATGTATGGGTGTAGAAAGAGATCAAAGAGATTCACATACTTAAACAACTTAATGCCTAAAATGTTTTAAACGTTCTGGACAGAGTGTGCGCAAACACACTATCAGTAAGAAGGTTAAACTACATTTTCTATTAAAAAAATAAATATTTAAAATGCTTGGCTCAACAAATATTAACAAATTAACCATATCTGTAATTTGCTATGAAACATTTATGTTAAACACAACGTTCTTTCTTTATACAAATAAAAAAAAACATTACAAATATAATATTCAATTTAGAAATGTCCAAAATATCACAAGATGGAAACAATCTAGAATCATTCACTAGTTAATAAATATAAAAATCTAAATCAAGTGCATATATTTTAAAACACATACTCTAAAATCATCCAGTGGTTGTAAAAAATGTACTAATATTAAATGTTTTTCAATTTATGTAATATGTTACATAAACATAAGCAAACTGGCTATAAAAGGTCATCATCAATGTAAAAGCATGCCAGAAATATTTTTTTCACAATCCTACAAATATTAAAAGAATTCATAATATTCTTCATCCAGTGAAAAAAGTAACGGGGCAAGGGCATATATTTTGGAGGGATCAGATTAATGCTCTACCTTTTATCCAACAAGCATTGAACAAAATACAGAAATTGTTCAGGGTGACATTTAATGATCTAAATGCAGCTCAACAAACAATAGGGAATGTGAATATAATGGAGGATGAGGTGCAGACTTTATATCCTAATTCAGGTCCTACTATCATTCTTTAATTTGCTTGGTGAGATTTATGATTCTAACTACAGTACTGCAGACACTCTGTATGATTAGGGCTCAATATGCTTAGTGTATAGCTATACTTTGTGTAATTTGGCCTACTATTTGGAAAAGCCATCATCAAGTACTCAGTAAAAAAATGCACCTTACAAATCATTGTTTTTTGAACAAAATAATCTGTTTGCAAAAGAAAACTCAAACCGTCCTGGGGCCTTATTTTAAAGCAGCAGCAGTCCATGCAGGTAAGCACGGTGAGGCAGGGGTAGAGGGGGTGTAAGTCAACTGACGACGGAATAGGGAAAATTGAATAAAAAAACAAATCCAATTCTGTTGTCTGTCGACATCCCCTCGCCTGTCCCGCCCCACTGAGCTTATCTGCACAGACCGCCACTGTTTTTAAGACTTACATGAAACTAGTGAATCTAAAACTTGACCCAAATATATGCAGTTTATGATTGTGCAGTAATTGTTGATAGATTTCATCAGCCCATTGGGTAACTGACATTACTTTATACCTTATAACGTTTTTTGTGCAAACTGCAATGAGGGTTTAGTTTAAAACTTAATTTTGGATAGGAATGATGATGTTTCATGCTGATAGTCATCGCTCAGTCAAGCTGAGTTTGTTGGTTCTCAGACTTGGAATCCAGGTTAATGAGGGAAGGCTACATGATGGTCAGTAGCTGGGTGCAAATAGTCAATCGCATTTTCAAACAATCCCATGAATCTTACAAGATGGTGGATTTGCTAATCTAACCCCATTCCTGCAAGCATTTACGAAGTGCATATATTGGTTTTGGGGCGGTCAGATTTACTACTGTAATGCTAGCCCATCTTACATTAGAGAAAGAACACATGTGGGTGGTACAGATTGACTCTTTACTCCAGTCTCACAAACAGTGGGGAAAGTGCATAGAATTGTGGAATAGGGCAAATGTAATAGTCTAATCCAATCGAAATAATATTGGAAAAAGCAAAAATAATTGGCTGCAATTTCATATTTTAATATTTCAATTCCAGTCACATTAGAAAGTGTATATGTTAGACCTGTCAGCCCTTTGGGTGGTCCCTCCTCTCCATTATTTATTTTGTCCCACTTTTGCCTCAAGCCCTGTTAGAATTTTTCCTTTTTGGGAACCACCAGACTTTTTAGTATTGATGCAGATTCAGGGAGCCATTTTATCTACCCCTGGAACTTCTGTCTGAGGGCCTGGAGCACAAAATGGTGGCCACCTGTGACATCATCAGAGCCCACTGGAACCTACTAGAACCTTCTGCAACATTCTGGAGCCCTGTGACAGTTGGAGGCGGTTTAGAATGTTGGGAAGCTAAGACAGAGAGTTGGCAGTTGGAGCTGGCAGTTGGCACCTGACTGGTGAGGAGAGAGGAGCAGAAACCTGAAGGAGGAAGGAGTGAGGCAGCAGGGGTGGAAACTTGTGCCTGGAGTGGGGTCCATAAAGCCACCCTTGATACTAGTCCCTACTGACTGAGCCCAGCCTGGAGCCCTGTGTGGGAAGAAGCAAGAAAAACCATCTTAAGGACCTGGACAGCAGGAACAACCCTTAGAAGCAAAGAACAGCAAAGTCCTGACCTGATTATTGGTTTTCCTGGAGTCCGACGTCGAGAAGCCTAGAGACCCGGAGCCCGAGGTGGAGAAGCGGCGCTGACTGGAAAAGCAAACGTCGTACACGGAGCCGCCAGAGGTCGAGAGAGGGCGCCGACGGAGGTCGTAGAGAGTACCAGAGGTCGAGGAGGAAGTCACCCGAGGTCGAGTGAGCGGCGTCGACGGGGGAGTGAAGTCCGCCCTCCGGAGTCGCCGGAGACCGAGGTGAAGCGTGCCGGAGGTCGGGAGTGGAGGTCGCACTCCGGAGTCGCCGGAACCTGAGGAGAGGAGCACCGGAGGTCGGGAGTGGGGATCGCACTCCGGAGCCGCCGGAAGTCGACATCGAGCCAAGGCCGGCCGACGTCATCGAACCTGAGGTCGTCATCGGACCGGAGCCGCCCGAAGTCGACATCGAACCAAAATTGCCCGACGTCATCGAACCGGAGGTCGAGATCGAGCCGAGGCCGCCGACATCGAACCGGAACCGCCTACCGGCGTCGTCAAGAACTGACATTGCGCCGAGGCCGCCGACATCGAATCGGAACCGCCTCACGGCGTCGACACGACTCCAGCGGCGTCGGAGCTTCAGAAAAAGGGCAGTAAGTGGAATAGAGGGCGCCTAAGGCCCTGTGGAATCCTGAGAGACTACCCTAGGGGCTAGAGAGGTGCTGGAACCAGCTTGATTGTGCCAAGGGTGAGCTGAGACTAATTCAGAGGGGTTGTGTAGAGTGAGAGAGCCAGGTCTCTAGAATTCCCCCCCTTTATCTACCTCAGTTTGGGCCTCAGCCTTGTCCAAGCCAGGGAATAGACACCCTCAAGCCATCCACCTTACCACAAGCTGTGACTGGGCCAAATCAGCCCATAGAAATCTAAATGTGATCTGATTCTATAAGTGTCACTGTCAGCTTTTAATTATTTATTGAGAGCACTGTATTTATTGTATTTAACCTATTTATTGCTTCACTGTATTTATTGTTCCACAGTATTTATTGTCGCACAATATTTAATGGCTTGCAGTATTTATTGCCTCATAATATTTAATTGCCTGTATGTAATGCACTTATATTTATGCTTTAATTATTTATGATCTCCCCTATTTATTGAATCATTAAGACAGTATATATTTGACATACCCTTCCACAGAAAAAGCCTTGTATATGGTGATTGTGTTATTATTTATTTAATCAGTAACTAAGAGAAAAAGAAGATAAACAGAGATATATTCATAATTTTTACGGTGTAGAGTCGTTTTTGGAACGGATGCACGCATGGTTATTGTATGGGTATGACGTCTGCTTAGCACGGTGCCTGATTCCTGACCACTCGAGCCAAGCTACCACTGTGTATGTCTGGAGAGACCCCGTTACCACCAACCTATTTCCGGTGTGGGAGTGGAGTATTTCCAACATAATTGGTGTTCAGCGGTGGGATAGAGCTGTGCCTACGTATACTCAACAATAACTGTGGGTAGTCCATAGGCCGACACCGGGAGTTTTCTCAAAGCGGCCTTCCTAATTGTGAGTTTTTGTTTTTCCAAATTTACTCTGGTGGTGGGAGGAGGTATTATATAAGGTACCCCCCTGCATAGTTACTGCAAATAACTGTCCTCTGACCTGAGTGGGCAAGATGGAGTTTGTACTGGAGAATTTAGAAACGTACACTGTGGCCCAACTCAGGGAGTTTTGTCAGCGGGAGGGGGTGTATTGTCCCCCAGGAGCAAAGAAGGGTGCACTCCAAACCAGCTTAAGGGCTTGGGGGGAGGCACGCCGAGAAAGTAAGGCTGAGGAGGAGGACAGGGATAGAGAGCCCGACAGTGAGGGAGCTGGTTTGTACCAACCTGAGGTGGGGAACCTGTTAGCGGGGCCCAGGACACTTTCCAGGAAGGGCAGCAGTGCCTCTAGCGGTGGCTTGTCTGAAGTGGAGTTAACAGACCGGAGGGAGAAAAGACAGCTCACATGGGACTTAGCAAGGCTGGAGAAAGAGAAGGAGGAACAGAGGATGGCTCATGAGATAAGGCTGAAAGAGATAGATCTTCAGATCCTGAGAATCGGGGCACACCCTGTACCTAACGGTGGCAGCGAAGAACGAGAGTACACCAGGGAACCCAAACCCTACCTGCCAAAGGACATAGTAGCTAGCTATGGGGTGGGTGACGATATCGCCAAGTGGCTAGCGGCCTATGAGGTCTCGTAAGGGCCCATGGGGTTCCAGAGAAGTACTGGGGAGGGGGATTGTACAAGTACATGCCTCCAGCTGGTAGGGATGCATTATTGGCCCTCGAGGAGGATGAGCAGACCCACTACCCCACCATGAAACTGGCGCTCATAAGAAAGTTTGGACTAACACCCGAAAAGTACAGACAGAAGTTCAGGGGTAGTCACAAACTGGGCACACAGAATTGGGTGGACTTCCTGGACTATGCAAAGAAGGCACTAGAGGGTTGGATTCAGGGCAGTGAAGCGAGGAACTACGAGGGGTTGTTTGATCTAGTACTGAAGGAACACCTGCTCGAGAAATGTTTCCCTGAACTGCGTCAACACCTGGTGGATAGCAAGCTGACCAGTCCCCGGAAGCTTGCTGAGGAGGCGGACATTTGGGCTAGTACCCGGGTGTCCACAAGGGGGACTGGAGGGGATACTCAAAAGGCCGGACAGGGCGCCCCTCAGAAGAAAGAGGGAGGGGAAAAGAAAAAGGAGTTCTCCAAAGGCCCCCAAAATAACTTCCAAGGGAAGGGAACAGGATTCACCCCTAGGGCTAACCCACCCAGAAATCCTAATCCTGGCCAGAGTCAGCAGCCAAGGGTTGTCCATTGCTACGAGTGCGGTGGCGTTGGACACTATAAGGGAGATCCGAAGTGCCTGAAACAACCACCCCCTCCCATTGGAGGAAAGACCCCCGGAGTAGCTAGTGCAGTGCTCGGGGAGGAGATGCCCTTAACTAAGGGAAGGGAGTGGGCGGGTGTCACTTTAGTGTCCCTGGGAGAACGGGAGATGGTTCCTAAGATCCAGGTGCCCGCAAATACTGTAAAGTATGGGCAGTGGGTCACCATCAACGGCCAAAGAGGGGAGGCTCTGAGAGACACAGGAGCCAGTATGACTATGGTACGTAGTCAACTGGTGTCTCCAGAGCAGGTAATTCCCGATGTACTCCACCCAGCCGCGATGGCTGACGGCAGAACAGGCCACTATCCAGTGGCCGAGGTTCCCTTTGAATGGGGGGGGGTTGCAGGTTCACTTCGAGTTGCCGTAAGCCCTGCCGTGCCAGTCGATTGTCTACTGGGGAATGACATGGAGCACAATGCTTGGAAGGAGGTGGAATACCGGACTCATACTGAGATGCTGGGTACACCTGACTGGGCCTGTGTGAGCACAGGGTCCGCGACTACCCGGAGAGGGAGTTCGTTTCGGCTGGAGCCTGGAACAAAGGCCCAGCCAGCTGCCAGTCAAGGGAAGAACCGAGGACAGGAGGAGCCTGCCTCGGCGTCCACACCCCGTAGGACGGATAGGCCACCGGAGGTGGTGGACCAGGAGTCTGCGGTGGGGGACGTTACCAAACTGGAGGACCTACCCATCCCGGCCGAGTGGCACGTGGAGGGAGGCCCGTCCAGGGAGGAATTCTGCCAGGGCCAGAGGGAGTGCCCTACCCTTGAGGGGCTAAGGCGTCAGGCCCAAGCCCAGGCAGCAGGGAACGTTGAAGGGAACTACAGTGTTTACTGGGAGGATGGCCTCCTCTACAGTGAACCCAAGGCACCCCTACACGGATCGTCACGAGCCTTGGTAGTCCCTCAACGTTATCGAGCCTTCCTTCTGGAGTTGGCTCACGAGATCCCATTGGCAGGACAACTGGGGCAAGACAAGACCTTCGCCCGTCTTGTCCCACACTTTTATTGGCCTCAAATGAAAGTGTCGTCCGATACCTACTGCCGGACATGTGTGTCTTGCCAAGCCAGTGGGAAAACAGGGGTGAAGCTGAAAGCTCCCCTGGAACCACTTCCTGTCGTTAGCACCCCCTTTGAAAGGGTGGGCATCGACATTGTGGGTCCGTTAGATCCGCCTACGTCAGCTGGTCACAGGTTTATCCTGGTTCTGGTGGATCATGCCACACGGTACCCAGAGGCAATACCTCTGAGGACCATAACAGCACCTGTTGTGGCAAGGGCCCTGATGGGAATCTTTACCCGAGTGGGTTTTCCCAAGGAAGTTGTGTCCGACAGGGGGACCAACTTCATGTTAGCGTACATGCGGGCGATGTGGAAGGAGTGTGGAGTGACCTACCGGTTTACAACTCCTTACCACCCCCAGACCAATGGTCTGGTGGAGAGGTTTAACAAAACCTTGAAAGGCATGATCAGAAGTCTGCCTGAAAGCCTGCGGAGGAAATGGGACGTCCTCCTACCCTGTCTACTCTTTTCTTACAGGGAAGTGCCACAGAAGGGAGTGGGCTTCAGCCCCTTCGAGCTTTTATATGGGCACCCTGTACGTGGACCTCTCAACCTGGTGAGAGACGGATGGGAAAGAACTCCCAGAAAGCTTCCCCAGGATGTGGTGAGCTACATGCTGGCCTTCCGGAGCCAAATGGCTAAGTTGTGGAAGCAAGCTTCTGACAACTTGGAAGCCAGCCAAGCAGTGATGAAGGCGTGGTATGACCACAATGCTCACCCGGTGGAGTTGGAGCCTGGCCAGAAGGTGTGGGTGATCGAACCAGGAGAGCTTAGCGCCCTCCAGGATCGCTGGTCAGGACCCTTTGAGGTGTTGGAGAAGAAGGGTAAGGCTACTTACTTGGTGGATCTTAAAACCCCTCATCAGCCCCTACGGGTGCTGCACGCCAACCGCCTCAAACCCCACCATGAGAGGCCCAAAGTCATCTTGATGATGGTGACTGACGGGGCAGAGGACGCGGAAAGCGAGCCTCTCCCAGATTTGTTTGCGTCTCAAGAGAAGGATGGGTCGGTGGAGGGAGTGATTCTCTCCCCATCTCTAACTCCTGAACAGCAGGAGGACTGCCGACAGGTCCTGGGACAGTACTCTTCGTTGTTCTCCCTTGTCCCGGGTAGGACTCACCTGTGCGTCCATGACGTGGACACAGGAGACAGCCCACCTGTGAAGTCCAAGATCTACCGGATGTCAGACATGGTGAAGGCCAGCATTCACAGTGAAGTCACGAAGATGCTGGAGCTAGGAGTGATCGAACCTTCTAGCAGCCCCTGGTCCAGTCCGGTGGTACTAGTACCAAAAGCTGCACCACCGGGTGCCCAACCGGAACTGAGGTTCTGTGTGGACTACCGGGGACTGAATTCAGTGACCAAAACTGATGCTCATCCGATCCCTAGGGCGGATGAATTGATTGACCGGCTGGGAGCTGCCCAATATCTAAGTACCTTTGACCTTACTTCTGGGTACTGGCAGATCTCTTTGACTGATGGAGCAAGGGAAAGGTCAGCCTTCTCCACGCCCAATGGCCACTACCAGTTCTGTGTGATGCCCTTTGGGCTCAAGAACGCACCTGCCACGTTTCAGCGCCTGGTAAACCAGATCCTCACCGGAATGGAGAGTTTCTCTGCTGCTCATCTGGATGACATAGCCGTCTTCAGTAACAGCTGGGAGGATCACTTGCGTCACCTGCAAGCTGTTCTCCAGGCCCTGAGACAAGCTGGATTGACGATCAAGGCCAGCAAGTGCCAGATCGGGCAGGGGTCGGTAGTGTACCTTGGACACTTGGTGGGTAGGGGAGCGGTGCAACCCCTCCAGGCGAAGATCGAGGCCATCATGGCCTGGGAACCCCCCAAGACACAGACTGAGGTCCGAGCTTTTCTGGGCCTCACGGGATACTACCATCGCTTCGTGAAGGGGTACGGTACCATTGTAGCCCCCCTCACGGAGCACACGTCCAAGAAACAACCTCGACGGGTAGTCTGGACGGAGGCTTGTCAGCAGGCCTTTGTGAGACTGAAGAAAGCCATGTGCGAGGCCCCGGTCTTAAGGGCCCCAGACTTTTCCAAGGAGTTCATTGTCCAGACGGATGCATCAGAACATGGCATTGGGGCAGTGTTATCGCAACTCAATGAAGAGGGTCGGGATCAACCCGTGGTCTTCCTATCCCGGAGACTACTTCCCAGGGAACAGAAGTGGAGTGCAATAGAGCGTGAAGCCTTTGCAGTGGTATGGGCTCTGAAGAAGTTGCGGCCATACTTGTTTGGCTCGCACTTCCTGGTTCAGACCGACCACAGACCCCTTCGTTGGCTGATGCAGATGAAGGGGGAGAATCCCAAGTTGTTGAGGTGGTCTATCTCCCTACAGGGAATGGACTTTCAGGTGGAACATCGGCCTGGAGTGGACCACGCCAATGCAGACGGTCTCTCAAGGTATTTCCGCCTTAGTGATGAGAACTCCCAAGGGGTTGGGTAGCTCTCCCCACTTTCAGCTGGGGGGGACGCGTGTTAGACCTGTCAGCCCTTTGGGTGGTCCCTCCTCTCCATTATTTATTTTGTCCCACTTTTGCCTCAAGCCCTGTTAGAATTTTTCCTTTTTGGGAACCACCAGACTTTTTAGTATTGATGCAGATTCAGGGAGCCATTTTATCTACCCCTGGAACTTCTGTCTGAGGGCCTGGAGCACAAAATGGTGGCCACCTGTGACATCATCAGAGCCCACTGGAACCTACTAGAACCTTCTGCAACATTCTGGAGCCCTGTGACAGTTGGAGGCGGTTTAGAATGTTGGGAAGCTAAGACAGAGAGTTGGCAGTTGGAGCTGGCAGTTGGCACCTGACTGGTGAGGAGAGAGGAGCAGAAACCTGAAGGAGGAAGGAGTGAGGCAGCAGGGGTGGAAACTTGTGCCTGGAGTGGGGTCCATAAACCCACCCTTGATACTAGTCCCTACTGACTGAGCCCAGCCTGGAGCCCTGTGTGGGAAGAAGCAAGAAAAACCATCTTAAGGACCTGGACAGCAGGAACAGGCCTTAGAAGCAAAGAACAGCAAAGTCCTGACCTGATTATTGGTTTTCCTGGAGTCCGACGTCGAGAAGCCTAGAGACCCGGAGCCCGAGGTGGAGAAGCGGCGCTGACTGGAAAAGCAGACGTCGTACCCGGAGCCACCAGAGGTCGAGAGAGAGCGCCGACGGAGGTCGTAGAGAGTACCAGAGGTCGAGGAGGAAGTCACCCGAGGTCGAGTGAGCGGCGTCGACGGGGGAGTGAAGTCCGCCCTCCGGAGTCGCCGGAGACCGAGGTGAAGCGTGCCGGAGGTCGGGAGGGGAGGTCGCACTCCGGAGTCGCCGGAACCTGAGGAGAGGAGCACCGGAGGTCGGGAGTGAGGTCGCACTCCGGAGTCGCCGGAACCTGAGGAGAGGAGCACCGGAGGTCGGGAGTGGGGATCGCACTCCGGAGCCGCCGGAAGTCGACATCGAGCCAAGGCCGGCCGACGTCATCGAACCTGAGGTCGCCATCGGACCGGAGCCGCCCAAAGTCGACATCGAGCCAAGACTGCCCGACGTCATCGAACCGGAGGTCGAGATCGAGCCGAGGCCGCCGACATCGAACCGGAACCGCCTACCGGCGTCGTCAAGAACTGAAATTGCGCCGAGGCCACCGACATCGAATCGGAACCGCCTCACAGCGTCGACACGACTCCAGCGGCGTCGGAGCTTCAGAAAAAGGGCAGTAAGTGGAATAGAGGGCGCCTAAGGCCCTGTGGAATCCTGAGAGACTACCCTAGGGGCTATAGAGGTGCTGGAACCAGCTTGATTGTGCCAGGGGTGAGCTGAGACTAATTCAGAGGGGTTGTGTAGAGTGAGAGAGCCAGGTCTCTAGAATTCCCCCCCTTTATCTACCTCAGTTTGGGCCTCAGCCTTGTCGAAGCCAGGGAATAGACACCCTCAAGCCATCCACCTAACCACAAGCTGTGACTGGGCCAAATCAGCCCATAGAAATCTAAATGTGATCTGATTCTATAAGTGTCACTGTCAGCTTTTAATTATTTATTGTGAGCACTGTATTTATTGTATTTAACCTATTTATTGCTTCACTGTATTTATTGTTCCACAGTATTTATTGTCGCACAATATTTATTGGCTTGCAGTATTTATTGCCTCATAATATTTAATTGCCTGTATGTAATGCACTTATATTTATGCCTTAATTATTTATGATCTCCCCTATTTATTGAATCATTAAGACAGTATATATTTGACGTACCCTTCCACAGAAAAAGCCTTGTATATGGTGATTTTGTTATTATTGATTTAATCAGTAACTAAGAGAAAAAGAAGATAAACAGAGATATTTTCATAATTTTTACGGTGTAGAGTCGTTTTTGGAACGGATGCACGCATGGTTATTGTATGGGTATGACGTATGCTTAGCACAGTGCCTGATTCCTGACCACTCGAGCCAAGCTACCACTGTGTATGTCTGGAGAGACCCCGTTACCACCAACCTCTTTCCGGTGTGGGAGTGGAGTATTTCCAACAGTATATATTTAGTGTTATATATTTTTTTTAATCCAGTCCTCCTACCCTTCGGGGAAAAAGTATAACAATAAGATATGGAATAGTCAGATTTCCTATTGTATCTCCAGCACTAATAACATTAGAGAGAGGGGATATATTGTGTGGACGTGTTCACATTTACCATTGTAAGTCGAGTCAGCCTAACATTTGGAAAAGTGTAAATATGTTGTGGGTTACGGGCGGATGTGGCCAAACAGTAGGGGCTTCTGACTTTGGGAATGGGGAACCAGGTCGGATTCCTGGTGTCAGATGAACATCCTATGATTCTGTGCAAACCACTTAAGCTCCTGTGCCTAAATAAACACATGAATCTGCCCATGTGTATTATAATCTGGCGTTCATATAAAGCAAATCAGCGCCCTTGGTCTGAATTTGCGCTATATAAAACTGCAAATAATAAAACAAATAAATAAATAAAAGGTGCAGATTTGCTATTTTAACAGCAGTCCTATAAACATTGGGGAAACTACTTATAATTAGGAGAGTCAGATTTATTATACTAACTCCAGTACAACAAACACTGAAGAAACTACAGTTAAATATGGAGGATAAAACTGATACTCCTTAAACAATTATTTTTAACATTATTTTTACATTTGTTAAAAAGGTCAAAAACAATATTATGAATGTTATTTTTAAATATATTCTAAAATACATTAAATTACATTGAATACATTCAAAACAAAATTTAAAAGTGGAGGTAAGCACTTTAGGCTTTGTGCAACCAATGACTGTTCAGCAGAAAAGGTACTTAAAGATATGGCAAGTGCTTCCGCGCATTATGGGCACTGCTGGAGCACCAAAGGCAAGGCTTCTGTGCCCGGCTGGGACCAGGAGCCAGCCACTATACCCAAATCAAGACCTACACAGCAGTTGAACTGCAAGATCTAAACAAGACAGAAGCAGGAATTACTGCCCAGCTGGACTAAACACACTTGAGAAATTAATTTCCCCTTCACATACTACTAAAAGACAAAGGATATAAACCCTCTAGAAACCCTTGTGTAAAAGTTCACGCAGGTTAAGTAGGAAACCCTTAGCAAATGAAATTAAAGTGGGGTATTTAAACACTTGCTCCCTTGTGAAACTCTGGCTGGAAGTGTAGGATTATCTAATACAGCTAGAGTCTAAGTTATTATTGCTCACAGAGTTCTGGCAGACCGAGGACTCTTCACCTGAAATACTGGAGACTATCCCTGAGGGATATTATCCATTTCATGTAAATAGAGAAGGAAACAGGAGGGGTAGAGTAATGGCTGCTATTGTGCCTAAACAACTTAACGTCGTCCAGCATCAATGGAAACAGAGGAACGGTAGATCCAAAACTTTTTAAAATGAACTTTAATTAAATTTCTATTGTTTGCATTCATGTCCCTCACATTATTTGGCCAAATGTAGTGTGCACATATTTGAATTCATTTGTTCCTAGACTCCACAATACTCACAAATGCTGAACATAGAGGACTTCAGTTTTTTGGAATGACTCTAAGGGCAAGGATAATAAAGATGAAAATGTTATGGACTCCATGCTGACTCCATACTGAGCCTATGCACTTTGGATTTTTTTTGGACACAAAACATCAAGCTGGCTAACGTCAAAATAAAACCATGCATTTGGTGTGATCATTATTTGATTGAGTTTTATTTCCCAATCATGAGGGCCTTTTCCACCCAACCTTCAGACTATAAGTTATCATCAAAGTGGAAAAAAAGTCAAAAAGAGTACCATGCAGCATAGGCTCCAGCAGAGCAAACCTACCGGGAGTGACTCTACTCTCGGGGCTGAATGTACGTTTACTAATTGGTTAACTGCAGCTACTGAACTCCATGCACCTCTACAAAGTCAAGACATGTCCTCCATGGCCAAATTGGTCCTATGGTACACATAGGAACTTAAGGAGACTAAACTCAAATTAAGTCATCTAGAGTGGCAGTGGTGTAGGAAGCATGAGGAAGAAATATATAAATGTATAAGGTTGGATTAATAAAGTATAATATAAAACTAACTTCAAGCAGACTGAAGTACTACACCCACAGGAGCCTGGAAGCATCTAATGAACAGAGAGAACTATTAAATTGCTTGAGGAACTTACTTCCCCAGAAATAGTAGTGGCCAAAGTAACCATCCCTCAGGAACTCTGCAATGAATTTAAAACTTTATTCATTGATAAAATTCAGAAAATCAAGGAAAGTATTGCCATGTTCACCTCAATATCAGGTGAGTCTAACAAGGAGTGAAATAAGAAAACATTATCAAGATTCCCAGAAATTAAAGACAGTAGATTAGGCACTCTATCTGCTAAAGTAAAAACGGGTTCCCCTAGGGACCCATGCCCAAATAACTTGCTTCTGTGATATATTCAGCTCTGTTATATCTCCTTATTATATATCTCTAACAAGGTGTTGGTCCAAGCACCTTTAAATATGCAGTAGTTATCCCTCTGCTGAAAAAGCAGGTAGCAGGCATTAAAAGACTGCAGACCCATCTCTCTGCTCCCATTGCCCTTAAACTGGGAAAGCACTTACAGGACACAGCGTTTCTTCTCCCTGTTCAAGCTTTTTGTTCCCCTTTACATAACATAGATTCAGTAATAGTGTCGGTGTTAGATGAATTAAGATGGAAAGAAAACCAGGGGAAAGATTTGTGCTGGTAGTGTTATACTTATAAGCTGACTTGAAGTGAGTTGATCACAAGATTCTTATCGACCGTGTAAAGGAAAAAGGGATACGAGGCAGGGCCACACATTAAATTAAATCGCTTCTCACGGAACTTACACAGTTTGTCAGATTAGGTTCTTTTACATCTCTGACAAATATGTTGGAATGTGAGATCTTCCAGAATCCTCATCATCTCCACATTTATTCAACTTACATATTAGGCCTCTCATTGTGGAACTGCTAGACAAGGCTGTAGAGTCTATAACTATGCTAACTATTCTCAGATATTGTCCCACTTGGATGATACTTCAACCGCGTATGCTCATTTTCACGATACAACGAGGTACATTGCTAGGTGATGGAGTTAAATCGACTAAAATTAAATGCAGGTAATACCGAGGTAGTCTTACTGAATAACAAGATCTGCACTTGGAATCATTATTGACCTACTGAATCAGGCCTGCTACCACCTCCCTCACCTGTGGTTCTAAGCTTCGGGTCCGTAATTGATAGAAATCTTTCCACAGAGACTCAACATAGCTCACTGTTATCAAAGTGCATGTTCTTGCTAAAAATTATGAGTAAAATAGCCTTACTACTGACACTCGAAACTCGCAAACTGATAGTGATAGCTTCTATCTCTTCTAGGCTGAACTATCTAATGCGACCTACTCTTGTCTGCATAACGCCATATTGCATAAACTTCATTTGATTCAAAATGAGGCAGAAAGGTTGGTTTTTCATTACGCAAGATATATGCATGTCATACTTCTGTTAAATAAGTTTAATTAGCTTCCTGTCAAGCAACAACTACAACTAAAGGTATACTGCATGGTGGCAGATGACATCTAAAATAAGTTCCTCTACGCAATCTAAGATCTGCCCACGCAAACCAATAGGTTGTTGCTAAATATCGGAAGAGCACGTCTGAAGGCAGTGTGGAAAATGTGTAATAATTTCTGTTAGCATAAGCTGAAGCCATCTTGTCTGTGGCATTCATTTTGTTAGATATGTAATTCTTCTGTCTTCACTGCTGCTTGCCTTCTATTCTGCTTAAGTCATCAACTTTAGTTAACTCCTTCTGTACTGGGCCAAAGCAATGTCTGTGCTGAGCAAAGGCTTGTAGCTGCTGAAATGCACCTGGTTAAAGATGTAACTGTCAGATATTTTGTGCTGCTGTAAGCAGTTCTGTTCCCCCTCCCCCTTTGCTGACTAGGTGATTAGTCATCTGCCCATGTCTGGCTGTAACTAGTCCTGTACCTTCTATTTGTAACTACATGCTTACCAGTGCAGAAAACACAGTATATAAGCACCATGGTCTGTGTATTCAAGCCACTACCTCCTGGAACACTTGAGGGTATTGTATGGACGTGGTCTCACTCATGAGTGAATAAACTTGTTATTTTGAATTCCAGCTTCAGTCTCAATATGTACTTTGTTAGTATAAGGACCCGTGGACAGAGAAGGGGGACCCCTGCACCGATGTGCCCCTTAAAAAGGCACATTTCCACAGCAGAATTTTCTCTGAGATAGCTCCTACTATGTGGAACTGTTTGACTTTGAAAATCCAATAGGTCACGGATCTCATCTCCTTTCGAAAATGTCTGAGGAAATGATTGTTCAAACAGGCCTATGAGATATAGTTGGATAGCATGTAGGCCCTTCCAAACACAGTATTACTATAGCACTAAGGGACCTTTGGTGGGATGCATGATGCAACCACTATTTCCCCAACCCCGCATGCCTAAACAACACGGTGTGAATAATGACCTCGTCTTAACCACACATTCCTTTACCACGCATGCCTTTACCATGACTTTTCATATTAACGGCATGTATGGTAAAGGTGCATGCGTGTCGTAGGTGGCCACCCCATACCCAGCTCTCTAAGGCACAAACTCCCCCACCCCATCCTGACCTAAGGTGCAAATACCCCTACCGCCTCCCAACCCTGATGCTGTGCCCTCCCCCTGCCCTGATGCCTAAAGCCATGTCTATTAACCCTGTCCCTTAACCTGACCCTACCTAGCCCTAAAAACTGCCCGCCCTTCTCTAAGCCCTAAAAACTTCCCTGACTACCCAGTCCCCTCTCCCTTCCCTGAGGCCTAATACCCTAACCCCTAATTAAAAGAAGGACCGCAAAACTCCCCCAGCCCTAAAAACTGCTCTGACCCCCAGCCCTGAAAACTTGCCCCACCCCCAGCCCTGAAAACTAGCCCCACTCGCCCAGCCCTGAAAACTTTCCTCAAACCCCCCCACGTCTGAAAACTACCTCCAACCCTGAAGACTAGCCCAACCCCCCAGCCCAGACAACAACCCATGACCCACCCCAGCCCAGAAAACTACCCCGACCAACCCCCAGTCCTCAAAACTACCCCTGACCCACCCCAACCCAGAAAACTACCTCGACCCCATGCCTACAAAACTACCCCCGACTCACCCCTAACCCAAAAAACTACCTCGATCCCCAGCCCCCAAAAGTACCCCGAACCACCCCCCAGTCCCACTTACCTCACAGCAGATTTCTCGCTGCTTCCTGCTTCCGTCTAATATAGCCCACAGCCCACAAATCATCCCTGCCCTCAAAGCAACCCTCAAGCCCACAAAACAACCCCGACTCACCCCAAGCCCACAAAACATTCCTGACCCACCCCCTGCCCACAAAACAACCCCAGCCCACAAAACATTCCTGACCAACCCCCAGCCCACAAAACAACCTGACCCAGCCTCCAGCCCCACTTACTTTACCTCGCCCTGCTTCCTGCTTCTGTCTGTCGATGCTGCCGCTAGCCCCGCATATGCTTTAACCACGCACATGAGTGGTTAAGGCATATCCGTGGTTAAGGCATGCGTGGTAGGGCTTGCGTAGTCAGAACACTCGTGCTTTAGGCCGCAGTGTTCTGTTTCCCGTCTAAAACAGCTATGATGCTGCAAATATTTTTAATACTTACAAATTTAAATAAAGTATAATGATATTCAGTGAAATTATTTTGAATGCCAATAAGAACCTTTTAAATAATTGTAATACAAGGCAATTTAATTGAATAATTAATTTGAAAATATTCAATTTACTATCCACAACCTAATGAACTAAATATTACTAAAATCCCATATTATTTATACTAATTAATCTTCCTAATAATAAAGCCCTTACGCAACTCCCCAATTACAAACCCCATTTTTATATTTAAAAAGTACTGGATATTATGAATCCTAAAAATATGTAAACTTTATTTGTAAATATTCAGCTTAATTAAATTAAATAATAGTAATTAAAAACATTTTGTTTTGCAGAAATGCAACATATTTTTTTTTAAACACAGCCCGTATTAAAGATCACAGAAATGTATAACATTAAGAAATATAATAATTTATTAAAATAATTAACATAGATTAAAAACAAAATGTTATATAAATTATTATACATTTACAAAAATGCACAATACATCCAAACCCCAAGAAACAGTACAACCCAAAAAATATAACCTATAGAAACAAGCATTTGCAATGCAATCGGTCTCACCTTTGGGACCTTATATGTATTTAGCTATGCAGCACATTAGCCTGGCTGCTGAAACAACTATTGTTCTTTAACATGGAGGGAAAGTAAGCACCAAACTGTGTGACACTCCAGGTATGGAACGCATGGAGAGAAACATTGCCTTTCAGGAGAAATGGTATAGTCCAAAGCTCTGTTTTTAATATAAAATCAGGGCCTTCAGTGGTCATATCACTGAAAATACAAGATTTGAAAAACATATTATTGTCTAAGGGTGCTCATGGAAGACAATTTCTATGGACTGGAATTTAGAGAATGCTAAAGTGATTCTGGTATTTTACTGACCTATGCTGGACATTTTCTATCAAGACTGTTAAATAGAGACAGGTGAACAGAACAACAAGTCCTTAAGCGGTAGCAGATAGGTCCTAGGTCTGATCTCCTAAGCCCACAAAGTACATGCACATATAAGTATATACTAAAGTATATACAAGAGGTCTTGAAGGCTCGACCCAGAAACAGGATCTAACCAGCCACTATCCGATATGAACCATCAGGCCCAAAAACTTCAAATGCTCCTAATTCCTGTGCCATTGTCGCATTTAAATACTGTTTTGGTGTAAAGTGTTTACTATACATCAAAACTGTCCACTTTGCTACTTCTCTAATGCTCTCCAGGCCAGGCGAGACGACCAGGATAACCCTCAGGGCCCTGTGAAGAGAACTAGAGGTGCACTGTAGGGAGTACAGATCAAGTGGGGTCACCACTGGTATCTAGAGGGACTGATTCTTCCCCAGGGCCAGAGTCAAGGTAAATGGAGATGATTTCTTCTTGTACTGCTCCTACACTTTCCAGGCAGATAATCTCCTCTTATAGACAAGCTCCCACGACAGGGCCCGCTCTGCTCTGAAGGCCAAACTCCAACACCCTCTCCACAGCTCTCCTCTGAAGGCCACACTACAGCACCCTCTCCACAGCTCTCCTGAAGGCCACACTCCAGCTCCCTCTCCACAGCTCTCCTCTGAAGGCCACCCTCAGCATCCTCTCCACAGCTCTCCTCTGAATGCCACACTACAGCACCCTCCCCACAACTCTCCTGAAGGCCACACTCCAGCTCCCTCTACACCGCTCTCCTCTGAAGGCCACACTAGAGCACCTGCCATCCAAAATGTGTAAGAGACATGACACACACTTGCCCATTCTATCACACATCTGCCACTACAGTATGAGACATCTTCCAACAACTCCCACCTAGACTGTTAGAAATCTACCATTTGAATGTAGGGACATCAGACATATATCCACCAGCTGGACTGATATCAGATACCCCGCACCCAGCCATAGTAAGAGACTCTACCTATGCAAGACCCAAGTAATCGCACAATTAACCACTTCTGGAACCCTTGTCTAAAGTCAACCTTTGACTTTTTTATAAAATAGGCTCCTTTAGCCATTCACTTTACAGAGATTTGAATAAAAGTGATTTATCGTTCATAGTAACTAATCTTTGGAGCAAAGCAACCAGTTCCATCAATGTTCACAACCCATTAAACCATTTTCCATATTTTAACTAAGCAATACAATACCTTCCTTATTCGATGGAAACAACAGACTTCATTCAATATGTTAATGACATATGATGTGCTCTCCTGTATTTGCTCTTCTCCATCTATCGACACACATCTCAATGACATGCGCTGGTCAATTCCCCAACATGATCATTGCTTTGCATTTCCTCAACCTCTATGGGCACAATTGGAACCGCTTCTAAATGCACTCCTGGCCAGGTGAGATCACCTTAAATGCTTGTGGAGTCCCAGTTCCAGGCAGCAATAAATATTAAAGCAAGAAGCCTGAGAGCGAGGTCCCTGAAATGACAGAGCAAGATGTTTCAGAGAGTGGCCACCGTAAAACTGAGTACAGGATTCCTGAGTGTTTGGGTCACCTTATACACAAAAGCAGTCTGTCTGGAAGCGTGCCCACCGTAAATAGACAAGCAGAATGACGTAAGCCTATCCACCTTAAAAGTAAACGAAGGTAACTGTGTGGGTGGCCACCTGAAATGTCATAGTGGGGTGTGTGGGAACCTTAAATATCACAGAAATATGTCTGAAACCATGCCCAGCTTAAATACCAGAGAAACTAGTCTGGGTGTGTGGCAACTTACAGCAGGATGTCAAATAACCTGGGCACCGTAAACCACAACATGACACCTGGTAGAGTGGACACATTAAATGACAGGGGAGGATGTCTTAAAGCATCTCCATAATAAATGCCAGAGGAGGATGTCTTGAAGCCCGGCCACTTTAAATGCCAGAGCAGGCTTGTTGGGAGTATGGCCCTTATTAATGCCAGAGTTGGATGACTGACAGCGTGGCTTCTTAAATACCAGAAGAGGGTGTTTGGAACCCTCGCACCCTTAAATGCCAGAGTAGGATGCTCAGGAGCATGGCCACCCTAAACGCCAGAGGTCGAAAACTGGGAGTGCGGCAAACTCCTTTATTAGCACACGATGGCTGGGAGCGTGGCAATTTTCAATACCAGAACGCAAAACTTTACAGTGGCCAACCTTAAATGCGAAAGCAAGATGCCAGGGAACGTGGCCACCTTAAATTCCGGAGAGTCCTCAGAGCCAACCCTCCTTAAGCTATGCAAGCAAGCGCTTCCCAGGGAATGACTGGGAAAGCTGCATTTACACAGGGTCTTGTTAAACTGAGCTCTTTAAACTTCAAAGGAGAGGATCAGCTGTGTGGAAGCGGGAGTCAGAGATGAACAAGGGAGGAGGGCGGTATCGGGGTGCAGCCTGCCGAAATGCTCTCTTGCAGAGTGATTGTCCGAAAGTGCAGATCAGGTATACAGCAGCAGGAAGAGGCCGAAGGCACATAAGCCCAGACCCCTGCTGCGCAAGTGGCAGGCAAGGCTCATGGCTTCTATTGTTTCTTTCTTGCTAACTCCTTGGTGAAAGAGTAGCGGACAGCACACACCTATTCTCTTTCATAAGACGGCAGCCAGAGTAGAGCAAAGCTTGTCAAGACCCTCGTATCTCGTTTCCTGTGGGAACTTAGAGAGTAAAGAAAAGCCGCATCATGTGAGGAGCTTTTGACTTCCCTCATACACCAAATTATTAGTGAACGTGTCCCAGTGTGCAGTTGAGGCATTTCTTTCACGGAATTCCTCTGGGGGCAAAACTAATAAATAGCACTCACTATAAGGCTGTATTTTCAGAATACCAAAAGCTCACATGGACACAGCTTCCCGTCTCAACTGCATTCCTGCCCTGGTTTTCTTTGCCACGTTTCACAGGCCGTGTGAGGGACTTAACAACGGCCGAGGGATTGCGTGCTTTAAGGCCACTTGTGAATAACGTGAACACATCACATGATCGCAGCCCCGTGTACTGTTTGACGACTGACTGCTGCATTGGAAGTGTGTTCACTAAAATCTTCACTCGGGTGTGAAAGTGCTGAGACACCCTTGTGAGGAGGACAGGCAGAGCCGTGAGCAAGACCGCATCTGCAACGTGATTCGCACGACCTTGAAAGTGAAAGTGTCTGCACGACAGGCGAGGAGTGAAGTGCCACTATCTCCAGAGCCCTTTGATACTGCTAACATGGTCGGCGCAACTCCCTCGTCCCATCCTCCCTCTTCCTCATAATGGTGTCGTACGATATAATGTCGCCTCCCACGAAAGTCGTCTCTAACCTTGAGTGGGCAGGGCGCGGCTGAAGAGCTGCTGCAGAATAACTCTCACTCCGTTATAAGAGACCCGAGCACCGTTGCGGCGACAGACAATGGGGATATAGATTCCCCACGCATGCATAAGAGAGACGGTTGTATTGCGCATGTGATTAGGACAGGTCAGGCAAAATATAGGGCACATTTATCCACCAATCACAGGACAAACAAGCATTGAAAATGCAATAGGACTCGTATTTACGGGAGACCTATTGCATTTTCAACGGAAGTGCAGGCATCAAAGATGGCACGAGCGGGAGGGAGGTGGGGGCTGGTTGTGGTCCAAGAAGTTAGGGACTGGAGGAGGGAATGGGGAGAGGCATGGGAACAAAACGTGTTTTTAAGTAAAGGGGCTGATAGCATCGGGAAAAAAAAATGATGACATGGCTGTCAGGAGGCGGGACTAACAAACCAAAAACCAATCATAATGCAAAATTTATGATTGCAGCCAATCATAAATATGGCCGGAAAGTGGGCGGAGCTTTCCTCCCACTATAGTGTATAATGCATGTCTAGCAAAGCGAACAACGCATTGGGCTGCAACGCTATGTGAGACCTAATAAGGGATTTATGCAATGACGGCCCTGCGAGCAAAATTTGACTTTTTCCACTTGGTGTTTTTCCCAATAAAATCAACCACTTTGGCGAGACGTCGCTCAGCACCTATCTGATTTCAGTGAGACCTTCTCGGGGTGATATGTGCAATTTAATTGAATACCATTACTGAGAAATAATTTCACATAAACTATTTAATGGAAATTTCATGTTAAGAGGTATTTAACAAATTCATTAAATGTTTTTTTTCTCCAAAATTGACTTTTGCATGCTTAGGTTTTTAAGGTGTAAATGCAATGTTTGCAGGTCTTACTTTCAGGAAAACTTTTGTTGAAGGTATTTACTTCAGTGTTTTGCTTCAGAAGACATTATTTCAGTTTTCTATCTTTTACATTGTCTAAAGATTATTTAGTTTGGGGTAGCTTGTGCTTAAACCTTAATAATGTTTTCCCACAAAAATGTATCCACACCAAATTTGGATCCTTTTTTTCCAACAGCCTGTGGATTCTAGAGGTACCGAGGGTTTGTAGATTTCCATGGAGGGCACTGAGAATCTAGCCAAAATATAGCTACATTATGGTTATTGTGGAAAAATGAAAAAAAAACTGCTGTGAAAGAAAATCCATGTTTTTTCCTAAAAATGGCATCAATAAAAGTTTTGTTGAAATGAATCTCAATTTTCCTAGCTTTAATGAACCAATAAAGTTGTATCAATAAACAATTTGTTGTACATTTGTGCATTATTCTAAGAAGTAGTCAATTTTCCCTCAATTTTGTGGTATAAACCTACTTACACTTTGTGCTGGAAACAGATGTGAACTCCTGGAGCATTCTGAATTCAGCAAGGTATCATTTGTGTAGAACATTCAAGGCTTTCCCAAAGAAAGAAACTGTTGAAATAAAAAAAAGTGAAAATGTGTTGGAAAAAACAGCCATTTATGACACTGTTTTCATGCCATTATGTCCAATGAACCTTTCCGATCGCAGTGATATATATGGCTTGTAAGTTCTCCAAAATATGCAATTACCAGAGCCAACAACTGAGCTGCACCTTGCAATGATTTTTCACTTATTATTCAGCAATTCACTAGGTAAAATATAAGGAATAAAACATGTGTAGGAATTAAACCCATAATTCTTTGTTAATGTACACAAGATACTGAGTTTAGCAACAGTGAGTATTTATACACCAATGAATTTAAAGCTTACCTAAACTATCATGCGTTTCAGAGTGGATGCTGCAAAATGCACACTGGTTTAGGTTCAGAAGCCACAAGTAAAGAGAAATCCAATTGGTAATAACAAGTGTTCTGCTATTAAGTGTTTCCACATGTCCCCCAATAAAACTGGTATCCCAGTTGTGTCGCTGGGCTTCGTGCCTGCTGCACAAAAAAACGTAAAATGTGTCCTGGAGACATCACATTTCACCCAGCAAAATTAATGCTTTTTCTATGGTATGGGTTGCTGCAGAAATTGGGTTGTAGCTCAGCTGGCACGGAAGGAAACCTACATTACCCAGACATTTCTGAAAACTAGACACCCGAGAGAGTCCATGATGGTTCATTTTACCTAGAAGGCTTTACAACCCTTAAGGATTGGCTAAAACACATATTTTCCTCACATTTATTACAAAATTCTGGAATATGAAGTGATCCACAAATTTCCTATCATTCAATGTTCGCACACATCTCATGATAAAAACTGTACCCCATATGTTTCTGGGGGCCTTGTGCTTGTGACAGTAAAGGGCCCAAAACACAAGGACAGATCAATATTTTCCACCCAAACTGACCTATTTTTTGCCTAATGGGTAGCTCTGCATTTTGGGCCTTTTTTACCCAGAAACCATAACAAACCTAAAACTTTTGCTAAAAAAACACCCATTCCTCAAAGTTTTGGAACATGCAGGGACCCACACATTTTTTACCAGCCAGTTTATCTAAACATGGTACCCTACCTTTTTTAAAATAATTATTTTGCCATATAAAGATAGTAAAAAGTAATGCATTGTTAGCAGAATCCCTCTTACATGTTGTTATCCCTCTCCCCATCATCACCTTCATCACCATATTTAAGCAATACACATCCTGTATTGAACAGAACAGGTTTCAGCAAGTATCAATCTTCATGCCATTACTTAACAGTTATTAACCCCCCCCCCCTCCCAATCTGCTTTCATTCCGGACCATCATATCGGAGAGAGAAAAAATTAATGTAGATTAATGCAGATGTGATGGCCTTCCTAACACACCTTTAGTGATCCACTGTCTCAGCCCTCGCACTTTCCTACCTCCAGGGGGGAAGGTGTTGGGCCCCCAGAGATGTCCCCAGATACATGCAATCCCAGGGTTCCCGTAACTCAGATAACATAAATGCCCAGGCCAGCAGGTCATCTTCAATCTTCATTCTTCTAAACATGTTTCATCCAGACTCCCTCTGCAGTTGCCCACTAACAGATATCATGCAGCCATGCTTTACACGTCAGAGGAGTGGGCCTGAGCCATAAAATAGCCATCCACCTCCTCGCTAATACATAACCTCATGTTGTTTCTTTTTTGCTGGAGAGGGAAGCAGTCCAAACAACACCTGATGCATCTTCATTCGTTTCTCCCATCCAGGAGCCTCCTGAAGACTGGTGAGTATTTTCTGCCAAAAGGAGGTTAGGGACAGACACGTTCACACCATGTGGATAAAATCCGCTCCCAATACTCTACGGCGGGGGCATTCCTCCAGGCGAGTGGGATACATTTTATGTAACATTCGAGGGCTGAGGTAGGTTTGGTGTACCATATTTTACTGCAGTAGCTTGAAAAGTGCATTAGAACTAACTGTTCTAGCCCCCTCATAGACCTTCACCCAATCCCTTGCCAATAAAGGCTCTTCCAGTAACATATCCCACTTCATTTGTAGGGGAAAGTCATTATGCAAAGCCCAGTAAAAATGGGACACCATTTGGCGCACTGGAACATACTTAGCAAGGAAACCAAGGTATTAGCCTGGGTGTGGGGGGGGGGGTGCCTCAGGGAAAGACAGCCAAATCTCTCATGCCACACTCAAGATTTTCTCATGTTGGGGATATTGGCCTCTCCCAAGATTGAAGGTTGCCATTGGGTCCTCTTAGGCAATTAGTCGTTTTTCCATATATAGGTCTCCTATCATCTAGCATCCTCCCTCCCTCTACCTCCACACAAACATCAATTCAGCAATACAGGAGAAGGATCGCACCGCCCACAAAGACATATCAGGTGCATATGGAGATCGCTAAACCACGCTCTTAACTGCACCCTCCAAAACAATCGCCATATGTTGTATAACATAAGGTAGCACCAAGGAGATCCCAGGGCCAAGCATCAGGAGAGTCTGCAAGAGCTGTTTGCCATATGTGCCTGCTAAAAGCCGCTTCTCCCAGTTCTCACCCTCATCCAACCAATGCACGGTGTTCTGCAGCTGGAAGGCCATATAATAAAGTTCCAGGCGGAGTAACTCCAGTCGCAATCCTCTCCAACTTTTTCTCTGCATGGTGGTAGGCCCCACTCTCCTGCGCTTGAAGTCCCATAGTAAATCCATGGGCAGCCCGTCCAATGTGCGGAAGTAGTGTCTGGGAACCGTGTAAAAGGCGTGTTGTAGAGCATATAGACAGCGCTGGAAGGTTATCATCTTTCCTTAGGAGCACCGCAGGACTTATCCCTGTCACCTACACTTTTCAACATGTTTATGGAACCACTCACCGAGCTTCTCAGGTCCTCGAATGTCCATTATCACATGTATGCAGACGGCACACAACTTTACATAAAGATCCACTCACTTGAGGACATCATATCTCTCAACGCTCCAAAAAACGCAGACCTGGTTGACCAAAAACCATCTGAAACTAAACACCCTCAAAACCGAATTCCTCTTATTCGCTCCCCCCAGCCAATCACTCATCATCCTCGAGTGAATGAAACACCTAACAGCACTCAATGGTCAACCTCTCATCATCGACTCACTGGTAGTAACTCTGGACAGTAAGCTAAATATGCAGAAACACATTAGTGCCTCCACAAAAGGAACAAATTCTCAGATGAACATCTTGACAAAACTCAAACCCTTCTTGCCTGCAAATGCCTTCAAACAGGCAGTTCAAGCGCTAGTAATTCCTAGAAAGGATTATGGGAGTGCCGCTCTCTGCGGCCTTCCCAGATAGACGACCGCCACTCTAAGAGCCTCAATCAACACAGCAGCTAGACACATCACAGGCTCCAAAAGAAATTGTCACATCTCCCCTGACCTTCGTGCCCTCAACTGGATACCTTTTGAGGCTAGAATCCATTTGAAAATTGCTTGTATGACACACAAGGCACTACATCACAAAACACCTAGTTATCTAGCTGACAAATTGGTGCTCTCTTGTGGTAACAGATCCACCAGGAGCTCAAATAACCTGCTACTGAAACCACAATGATTTGCCAAGAAGAAAACATACCACCGGACCTTCTCAGGAATGGCTCCCAGGATTTGGGATGCCTTGCCCCCAGAAAGGAGACACTGCATTTTTAAAAAAGAAGTGAAATCTATTCTCTTGGCCAAATTGACCTGATCTATTTGTGTTTCTTTATACATATCTGCCAATTTATAGTAGTTATTATTACTGCATTAGTTTAAACTATATTGTTTGCTATGAATGTTTCTATTAGTCACATCTGCCTGTTGAGCGCTCTGATACCCGCAAGGGTCTTGTTCGCGCTATACAAAACCTTCAAAATAAAAAAAGATTCCAATTCTATCCACAAGGGACAAATGTAGATCCCTATAGAACCAAATAGAGCCCTGTATACCCTCCACCACCATTCAAATGCTAAGCTCTAAGTATGCTGGAGCTGCGTGTTACAGTCTAACCCCCAAATATTGAACCTCTGGAAATCCTCCCTCTGGCAGTGTGTTGTTGCAGTCTCCCCATTGGTATCAACTTCCATTTTTTGGGGTTAATCCGAAGGCCTAACACGTCTCCAAACTGCTGCAAGACCTTGAGTAGTATGGGTGCTGAATAAGCCAAGGTACACCAAGTTATCATCACCATTTACGTAAACAACATGATTGGTCTCCCTATAGGTCACACCCCATGGCTGCAGTGGGCATTACAGCATCTCCTGCAGCAGCTCCATAGCAATGGCAAACAAGAGCAATGAGAGGGGACACCCCTGATGCGTGCACCTATATAAACCAAAGGAAGCAGTGACTATTCCCCCAGATCTTATCCTGGCAGATGGTGCAGAATAGAGCAAGCGGACCCAATGAATAAATCCAGGACCCAGTCCATTGTGATGAAGCATACACCATTTATAAGACCAGTTAACCGTATCAAAGGACTGCCCTATATCCAGGAGTGACTGGGCATATTCATCCTCCAGGAGATGTGGAGCATGCCAGATGTGTGCCAGCCACCTTAGATAATGAGCAGTAATGGCGTTTGGAATAAAACCCGCTTGATCTGGGTGTATAAGAAAGGGCATGTGGGGGAGGAGGCGGGCCCGCTAGAACCCAACTCAGGATTTTTACGTTGGAATTCAGGAGGGAAATCGGCCTATGCGAGGCAGCCTTTAAGGGATGCCTGCTCGGCTTTGGTATCATGACCACCAGGGCCTCACGCATGGAGTTCGGTAGAGAATTGGCATCAAGTGCCTCCAATAGTCGGGCCACCATCAATGCAGCACATTGTTGATAACACTCTGCCAGCAATCCGTCAGTGCCAGGGGTCTTGGCGGGTTTAAAATGTCTGATTGCCTGGAGGATCTCCTCCTTACTAACCAGGCCATCCAGTGCCTCCACTTTCCAGGTATCAAGCTTCAGGAGCTCAACTAATGCAAGGAATTCCCGGACCACTTCTCATGGGGGGAACACGTGCTTCGCATACAACTCACTAAGATGAGCAGCAAAGTCCTCATTAATCGCTCTTTGTTTACATACTTAGTTACAAGTGTTTGCATGTACCTGCACCACAGGGGTACCAGGGATCTCACACCTTATCAGGCAAGCCAACAGAACTCCCGACCTATCTCCTTCCATATGTAGACATTGTCTGTAGGTTGTATGTGTATGTTTTCCAGCCTACGCCAGTCTTCAAGCATAGCTCCTCAAGCGTCACACCACTTTCACAGTCTGTCTGCGGCCGATGTGAGTACTGCCTCCAGTTTGCCCAGTTTAGTTTCTTGGGTCTCATTGTCCTGCTCCAGTTGGCTTTGAACCCCATAGGAAGTTTTAAGGCAGATTTAAAGGAAGGACTACCTTCATGGCCTCCCACTTAAGCGTCCTGCTGGATGCTGACCCCCAGATATCCTCAAAGTAGTTTTCTAGAACTTCTGTTACCATTGTCACAAAGGGAGGATCCATCAAAGCCTCCGATCAAAGGTGCCACAGGGAAATAGATGGCCTGTCCGGCTGTCCTCCAAAAGTCAGCAGCATAGGGGAGTGACCAGATAGATATCTGTTCAAATAGGTGACCATCACCTTTATGGACACTAGATCGGGTGACAAAAAGCAATAATCTTGACAGCTGAAGGTCACAGCTGCAGGGGTATGACAAGAGAACACTCGCCACCTTCGGTGGCGTTCACGCCAGAGATCATATGTGAAGCCCCTCCAGGATATCACTGAGAATCCCTGTGAGCCGGGGCTTAGTGTAGGCTCGCAGAGGGCTCCTGATTCAGCATCCCATCAATAACACAATTGAAGTACCCCACAAGCACCACCGCTGCACCCAGATAAGGGGTCCACAATCACACAAAGAAGTTAGGATAGTGTGCATTGGGAGTATAAACATTAATAATACAGATCTCCCGACCAGCAAGCATACCATGCAAAACAACATAACGCCTCTCTGATTCCAACACATGGTGGAGATGCTTAAAGGAGACCCCGAGAGCCACCTAAACAAGCATGCACTGTGCATAGCCAGAATAGGTGGTGACATAGAGCTGCCCTCTCCAAAGTCTCTTCAAGCATGGGAGGCAGTCACACCATACATGTGTCTCTTGCAAGAATGCAATCTCCACCCTATGTGGTTTCAGATATGCAAATACTTGTCTTCTCTTCTTAAGTGAAGCCACACCTTGGACATTCCATGTGATCAGTTTGGTCATGGAAGCAGCCATAGCATATTCAACCGTCGCCCACCTCCCCACCATTATAGAAAAGACACCTCCACATAAGCAAATTTGGAGATTGCATTCAATATAGCTTGCATAGTCCTGGACACTAAAGCAGCATAAAGAAATTAAACCAAACTTCAACCAGAATTACCCCCTCCCCATGGGCAGTATCTCGATCCCACCTGGCCTACAAGAGACAAGTAAGCAATCAGCAAATGCCGCCCCACTCCCTAACTTAGAATAGAAAAAGAGGAAGAAAACCCTTCCTCGTTTAAAACAAGCCTCCCCCATTACTATACCCATGTACCACCTTGTGATACGCAAGAGGCTGATCAGCTGGGAGGGTGAGAGGACTAGACACTCCAGCTCCCCCACCTCTAAGGGGCTAATCACCTCCAATGACACAATTCCCTAGTCCAGCAATAGAGGAGCCCCCCGGGTGCCCCAAACATGTATATTAGGTGTTTAGATATCTATCCGCATACAAAAGGAGCATAACATTCCTGAAGCAGAGGCCAATATGTCAGCCCCCGAGACCCCTCCAGTTACTTCTCCCTTTTCCAACAGCAGTCACAATGAAGCTAATACCAGTCAGTCAAATAGCTTTATTCGATAACAAGTATCATAAAAGCGAGTTATTGTAAAAAGCAGTAAAAAAGGTCGGTGTACAGATTCCACCCAGGGATAATATACAAAAGATTGATCGTTTTGTTGATAAGTAGCACACTAATCTCTGAATCGAAATGGGGGGTTCATTTGTGCATTAGATACATTTTAAAATATGATCTAGTAAATAAAAGTGGTTAAGGAAAAAGTAAGAGCATACATCTTTTACAGCTATTTGCTGACATTTACAAAATATATAAAATATATAAAAATGCATTCACAGTGTAAATTCATACCTCCCTACGTAAGTATTTGGACCTAACAAGCCAAGTACAGCCAAGATACTTTGCCACGCCACAGACGAAAAGAGCTCTTGAATCTGATCTCATGATCCGCAAAGCAACACTGTACTCCAAGGTGCCCAGCTATCTACAGATTGGTTTTATCCATCTTGCTGTAGCCCGGGAGTATGCTGGGCATGCCAACATGAGATGGGCCGTGCTCTCTTTTGGTGCCTCACAGCAAGGGCAATCTGTGATAGTCTGTCGAGGAGGATTCCATTTTACAGTTAGCTCGTGAACTAAGAGAGAACCAACACTAAACTGCATATAGAGTGCCCTATCTCTTGGAATCCAAATAAGATCTAAATATGGTTCTACAAATATGTGGTGCTTGAAGTGATAAAAATCATCTGTCATCCTACCTGCGCTAGGGTTACTGAGTTCCTGTGTGTCAACCCAAGCCCAATACACTTTTTTTGAGTTCGTCCTTACAGGGTGGGTTCTGACCTTCCCAAGAGTCTTTAAGGCCTAGGGCAAATACTAATTTCTTAACATTGTTAAACCAGCTAACCCTGTGGTAACAGTCTAAACTAATTACCTCTTTAAATGCGGCGGTGTATTTGGCAAGTTCAGCAGTTCGCAACAATCGGGCCCAATAAAACAGAGGTCTTGATCTGGCAATGTCTCTGTAGGAGCGTCTCCCCATATCGCTCATCAGGGGCTTAAAAGGGACATTTCGGGGAAGGCTCACTAACTCTCTCAGGAACTTGTGTTCGGATCTACAGATCTCTTGCACTTTGTTGAACCCCCACAGTTACGCACCATAAATGGCCGAGCTGACTGCCTTTGCAGCATAAATCATGAGCGTTGGGGCTACAGGTCTGCTCAGTGAAGATCGATGTTCTCTGCCTATTGCCCCAGCCACACACTTATGATTCAGAAGCATCTTGTTAATGTGGGGATTCCAATGCATTGTTTCGGAGAGTCGGATACCCAGATAGTCAAAAGTGCTGACTCTCTCCAGGTGCGTTCCACCGAGGGTAAAAATATGCCTGAAAGTCTTGTATGTTATGTTATGTTATTAAGATTTCTAGAGCGCTCTGTTACCCTGAGGTGTCCTGGCGCTAAAGGGGTTGAATGTTATTAATTGAGTCTTTGTAGTATTAATGATCAGCCCCCTTGAGGTGCAGAAGAGCTGGAACCTGTCCAAGAGTTTCTGTAGCCCAACCGGGGTCTTGGAGATCAACAGCGTGTCATCTGCGAACAGGAGGGTGGGTACCCTATCTCCTGCCAGGGCCGGGTCATCAGCTGGAATTTCCTGAAGGAAACTAACCACCCCGTTCACATATAGGGAGAACAGGGTAGGCGCCATAACACAGCCCTGATGTACTCCTCTGTTCACTGGGATCCTATCGGTTTTTTGCTCTTGTGACCCCCACCTCACTTGAGCATAATTACCCTCATGCAATCGGACAAGCAGATTCAGAATAAGCATGGGGATACCCATCTCGCCCAGAACTTTCCAAAATTGTTCCCGAGGGACCAGGTCGAAGGCAGTATTCAGATCGATGAAAGCAAGATAAAGACTGCCTCCACCTATCACAAATACCTTCCAATAAAGGAGGAGCAGCCTGAACGCCTGGTCAGCTGTCCCAGTTCTGGTCCTGAAGCCCGCCTGGTTTTGGGAGAAGATATTCTCATCCTCAAGCCCAAGATTGGATTCTCTGCAGCAGCACCCTGCCAACTATTTTTGAATAGCATCAATCAAACTAATCGGTCAGTAGTTGGCAGGGTTCTTCCTAGCTCCCTTTTTATTTTAAAGATGGGCACCACTTCGGCGCCCTTCCACGATTCGGGTGTAGGGCATCCTTTAGAGATGGAATTAATTAGAAGCGTGATATATTGTGCCCAATCACTAGGGTTCGCATGGAGTAGATCCCCTGGAAGACCATCCGGACCAGGGGCTTTTGATGGTACTATTCTTTTAATTGCCCCTTCTACTTCATTTAAACTAAAGTAGTCACCGATATTTGGAGTAAAACAGGGAATTGGCTGGTCGCAAGCCCTTCCTGATAAATTGTATCTGTCCCCATGTATAGTTTCCTAAAGTGGTTGAACCAATCTTGGCTCGATATGTGTTTGGGGATTAAGTCAGGGTCATTCCTATTGGCCCCCCCTAACAAGGTTCCAAAATAGATCGTTTGCTAAGCTAGCACCTTTTAGGTTCTGCCAGTGGCATTCTTCCCACTTTAGTTTTGCACAACACAATGTTACTATATACTCCTTCCTGGCAGATTGGATGCAAGGACAATTTTTACTTTTGTGGGCTAGAGCTTTCCTTTTTTGTCTTCAAGTTTTAGGAAACCAAGTCTGCCCACTTTTTGGGGATGCTTTGTGGGTATTAGTGCTAGCAGCTATTTTGAAAAAAGACCCCGTATGCTCTACAGTTCTCATGTAAATGTCCAAGGCCTTCTCTGAGACGTCGGGGTTAAGAGTGCCTCCTGCAAATCAGCTATGTTTTCTACCGAGACTCGGTTAATTCCAGCCATTTTTAGTTCATTAACAGCAACTTTAGGCCATTTAAGATATCTTCTACAGTTAGAAGGGGCCACTTCCTTAGTCACCATATTGGTGGTTGCACCAGGGACAGGGCAGGAAGAAGGCCAAAAGGCCTTTATAGTCAGACAGAGTGGGTTATGGTCACTGTCGATAGTAGGGACTATTTCCATGTCAATAGTGCTTCTCCACAATCTTACATCTATTAAAATGTAGTCAATGTGAGATGGACAGCTGATTCTATTGTATGTGCAGGCCCCTTCGGCATCAGACGTTGTTCTACCATTTTCAGCCCTCAACCCAAATTCCAGAGCAAGTGCGTTCAGCTGGATTGCGACCCGTGACCATCTTTTAATGAGGGTAATGCTTAGGGGGGGAATACCCCATCTTGTGTCGTCCTCCTCCAACCCCAGCATGTCCACCATGCTAAGAGGCTCAAACGTACAGTTAAAATCTCCCGCTATCACAAGATGTGAGTCGGGATGGCAACTAGATAGCTCTTGCTCCAAGGATGAGACAATAGCTGAAGACACTCCATTCTTGTCCCCCTTACATATACATTAAACAACTCAAGAGTTATGGCTCCTTTTTTTCCATTGATGGTAAGCCTCATTATATCTGTGCTTGCACAGTTTTGTTTGGTGATTCTACAGCCCAAAGCAATATTAACCCAGAAAATCAGGCCTCCCGAGGGGCGCCCTCTCCCTGTGGTGACAGCTGGTAAAAAAAAAAAAGTATACCCAGATTTATAAAGGGGAACTAAGCTCCAGGTTTACTGGAAGAGGCATATGTCTTGGTCTTCTATTAGTTTGTTCCATAGCAATTTACTGTTAAGTCCGGCTACATTCCAGGAAATGATCTTGAGCTGGGAGTAAGGGGCCAAACCGAGGGCTGACTCTCGAGGGAATTTTACTTTGAGCTGGGACGATGAGACATGGAGAGCATTAAGGACAGCCATATCTGTGTCCATATTTATAACTGCAATGTGATCCCTCATCTTATCGATGCGGCAACTTATGTGATCAGTGTGAATTGGATTTATGCATAATTTTTCAAGAACACTTGAGGGTTGTATGCTTAGAAGGGTTCTTGAGTTACTATTGTGGGGGGTGTCAGATGACTCTAGATGTAAGGTAGGGGCAATTCTCAGTCAGTCATTAGCATCCAGTGTGGTCCCTCCTTCTGCACCCAACTCTGGTGCATTACCCTGTGACCTGGCATCAACAGTTACTGGAAAGCTTCTAAACTGGATAGCTGAGGACCCTGGAGGGTAAGTCCAATATTCTAATGCTAGCAAATGTGCGGCCAGATCGGGCTTGGGCAGGGTGAGTTTGATGTAATCCAAAGATTGATTGTGGTGCATGCATCTCCGTGCCCTAACTATGTCGTCCCGTATCAGTGATCGGCAGCCCCTGACATGGCGATTCCAGTGTATGGCCTTGTTTTGTAAAGAGTCTTCATTTTCATGGTCACCATGCAAGTCAAGCTTGGGGACATTGACCATGAAGACTGTTCGTGTCTGTGCAGGGGGAGGGTTCTAAAGTATTTCTAAATAACAGGAATCTTTGGGGCGCTGGTAAGAATTTGCTGATATATTGAGAGGTCTAATGTACTTTGTGTTAGTTTGCAAAGAAGGTTGTTTTGCCTGACTAATGGGGACAAAGGCATGGGAGGAAACCGCCTGTTTATAGCTGGCTGCCTTAAGGGCCTGGTCAGCCGGTACTTTGGGGGACGAAGATAGGCCTTTGTGTGTGGTAGTTCGTTCTTTTTGTGCATTTGTAAGTGCCCGTTGGAGATGGGAATTAGGTGGGCAGCTAGCTGCTGGCTGGTGTAGCAGCCAGCAGCTGCTACACCAGCTGCATAGGATATTCTGGTGTAGGGGCACCGGTTCCTACTAACTCGGGTGAACTTACAGTCGGGGTTGGGCATTGGTACGCCAGTTCCCCCAACGAATCAGAGGCCTCAGCCAGTACCACAAAGCGGTTGGAAAAAATGATGACAGAAGGCTCTAAATGGTTCACAGATCGTGGGTCGGTGGGTTATTGTGCTGGGTACAAATAATTTCCTGTTGCCCTGTCGCAGAGTGGTCAGCCTCGCTGCTAAATGAGGCATGGTTATGGGGGCATTTCTGAAACATTGAGGGTATAATAGTTGGGCGAGGTTGCCTGCAGCTCTTCTCAAGTGGGGATTTAGTGGCGCCATTAGCCGCCGGTATCTCAGCTACTAGTATCCCTTCACATTCTGTGATTAGAGTCTCGATTCTATCAATTACGCAGTTGTTGGCAATGTTCTTAATGGTTTTCCTTGCCTTTTTCCCCTTACCCACCCCTCCAGATGCTCCGTTTGCGCCCCCGCTCCTTCCATGGTTTTCCTTTTTCCCATGGTTGCACTATCAGTGAATTAAGTCTTTTCCACATCAAATTTGTTCTCTTAAAAATCCCTTCTTAATGTAGCAAAGGGTTTCTAAAGTTCGTTATCTTATGAAGTCCATCGTTAGCGCTGAAAAGGGGTTTCCAAAAATTGTCTTTATCTTAGATCAATGCGCGCTGATTTTAAATGCTGTCTTGCGATGGGCACCTCTTGAATAGCAAAATAAAGAGTTAACTAAGCTCTCTTCTTTCTGTTTCTGCAGGATTCCAAATGCTGTTCATGAACTCTGGAGTCTCTGGAAAACCGACGAAGATCACCAGGTGAAACGAAGATGTCCTCACGGAAACGGTCGGAAGGCTAAGTGCCTTCTGGAACTTGGGTGTGGCATTTTTTAGGCATGCCACACCCGAACCGCACCCAAAACAGCCGCTACGTTTCACACGTTCCAACGCGCTGCAACGTGCAGCCAAGGAAAATCTTTAACACAATGCGGGCAATGCACCTGTAAAGCTTGAAGCTGTTTCTGAGTTTTATTTCTAAACAGGAGCATTGTCAAGCGGTTTTCAGTCCTTTTACACGCTCGATAAAATGGTATGATTACAGTATTGATCATTACAACTTCAATAAACTTTGGCAAATAGACATAAATTACATTCCTAAGCACAACAAGCTTTGATACAATCACGTCATTATACAATTGATCATAATAGTCTTGCAGTGAAAACATGATAGTTAGGCATACATACTTTGGAGTGCTGGTTGCACGGGATAGGGGTGGGTTTTACTCAGGGTTTATCCACTTTATATGAAGTAGTAACTGTGCCCTATGCAAACTCTATGCCTGTGATATGGGGCCATAGTATTCTACAGGCATGAATCATGATAGTACCCCCTCGCATAATCCCCCCTAAAACCACTGGTATATGTTTTGGTTTATCAGGGTACCGGAGATGAAAAGCTTTTACTAGTCTTGGAGCATTTTGTAAATTGGCAAGTGGTTCCCATAAGCGTTCTTCAGGACCAGACCCCTTCCAATCTACCAGGTAGTATAATTTGCCCCGAACTCTTTTTGAATCAAGCATTGATTTCACCTCAAAATCCAGGACTCCCTCAACTTCCATGGCGGAAGGAGGTATGGTAATTTGTGTTGATGGATGGAAAGGTTTTAATAAAGAAACATGGAACACTGGATGACAACGATATTTGGATGGAAGTGTTAATCTTGCACAGGCAGGGTTCATTATCTTCTTAACAACAAAAGGTCCAATACGTGGGGACTACATTTTCTACTACTCTTGATGTGTAAATATTTCGTGGATAACCACACCTTCTCTCCTATGGAATATGGTGGTTGTACCATGCAAAGTTTATCTGCAGCCTTTTTTGGGGTTTCTTTTGCTTGTGCCAGATGAAATTGGGCTAGTTGTTGAATAGATACCAACTTGTGTATAAACTCATTCACAGATGGAATTACTAAAGGGGACATATTTTGGCCAAACATGGTTTTAGGATGAAACCCATACAAACAAAAAAAGGGGACCTACCTATAGAGGAGTGATCCATATTGTTATGTGTGAATTCCATAGCATATAAAATGTCTGACCATTCTTGTTCACATGTAGACAACATACACCATAAATATTGCTCAATAGGTTGATTCGTACGTTCTGTTAAACCGTCCGTTTGTGGATGGTAACTGGATGAAGTGCGCATTTCCATGTTTAACAATTTTCCAAGATGCTGCCAAAAATGAGAAATAAATTTAGAACCCCTATCAGAAATTACTACAGATGGAATTCCATGTATTGTAATGATTTATTTCGCAAAAATGTGAGTTAATTCCAATGCAGTTGGCAATTTCTTTAGAGGTATTAAATGAGCCATTCTGGTGAAATGATATATGACTGTCAAAATCATGGTGCACCCTGTCTTAGTACGCGGTAATTCTACAATAAAATCAAGAGACACTGTATGCCAGGGTTGAGGAGGTAAAGACAAAGGTTGTAGTAAACCACTTGGAGCGTGATGTGTTGACTTATTTTGTATACAAATGGCGCATGTTTCCACATATTTCTGGATATCATTAAACATGGGTGGCCACCAGAACATTCTTTTGATCAACTGATACATTTTGGTAACTCCAGGATGTGCCAAAAAATGGTGTGTCATGATGGGCTTGCATAATTCGGTTTTGCAAACTGGGTGATGGTTCAAAAATCTGTTCATTCATATATAACAGATCTTCTCTCCATTGCTGTAGGGGGTCGGTTTCTTGCCATTCTTGTCTTGTTTTTGTTTTTATTTCAGATTTGATATCCATTAGTACATCAGCATTAAGAACGCCCACCTGAAAACATTGTGATGGTAATATTGGTTGTGGTGTTTCTTGTACATTTGTTTCATTATTGATCCCAATACGTGATAAAGCATCCGCTTTATTATTGTCTTTACCGGGTCTGTACGTGATGATGAAATTATAATAATTAAAAAACAAGGCCAGCGTATATGACGGGCAGAGAATGCTTTGGCAGATCTTAATGATTGTAAATTACGATGATCAGTATAGATGGTAATAGGGTGTCGAGCACCCAACAAGTAATGTTGCCACTCTTCAAAAATAACTTTTATCGCCAATAATTCTCTGTCGGATATTGCATAGTTTTGTTCGGCTGGAGACAGTTTTCTAGAATAGTATGCTAATAACCCTGGGCATAGTCCTACGCTACGCTCGCGGAGTGTGCATAGTTTGAGCTACTTCACACTACACAAATTGCACGTAGTACAGTGCTAAAATGCGTAGCTTAGCTGGCATTTTTTGCTTGCTCGCGGCCCTCAACGTCAAGTTGGTGACCGCAAGCAAGCAAAATCAACATCCCGGCAAGACTTTTTCCTCGTTCACGATCAGCAACATCAAGTTGACGATCGGGCACGTGGAAAATAAACCTCCTGGTGAGATTCTCAACGCGGGGAGGTCAGGTTTCTCATTGCGAGTGGTCGCGTATGCTCGCGACTGTTCACGATGAGAAACTACCAGTCCGCATTGAGAAAGCTGCGGCTTGAGTACAAATCTACTCGAGCGGTAGAAAACAACCGCTTGCACTGTACAAGATGCCATTTGCAATGATTGCACAGTGCGGACAAGCTTCCGGCACTGTGCAATCAGTGCGAACAGCATTTCCCTACCGCACTACGCAGTTTGCATAGCTACGCGCAGCATATGTTGTTTGAAGTGCACTTCGCATAGCTACGCATAGCGCTACTATGCAAACTAAGCCCAGGGTTATGCATTTGACCTGTCTGTTTCAACTATAAAAGGCTGAGATGGGTCCGGATGTATCAAGATTGGGGCTGATGTAAATTGTGCTTTCAAAAATTGGAAGACTTGTTTAGCTTCATTATTCTATTCAAATTTCGTATTTTTTCGTAACAATTTGGTAGTTGGAATGATAAGCTGTGAGAAGTTGTTAATAAAGCGCCTATAGAAGTTGTCATATCCCAAAACACTTTGGATTTGCTTCACAGATGAGGGACTTGGCCAGGTGCAAATTGCTTGAATTTTCTTTGGGTCCATTTCTATTTCGGATGGACTAAGTATGTAACCCAAAAAATCAACCTTGTTTACATGGAACATACTTTTCTCTAATTTAACATATAATTAATTTTTCAAAAGTTGTTTAAGAATGGCTCTTACTTGTTTCACATGTTCTTCAGAAGTTTTTGAATATATTAATATGTCATCGATATATACCACACAAAATATATATAGGAAATCTCTCAACACCTCATTTATAAAAATAAAAAAACTAGAATGCTGCTAGAGCATTGCAGAGTCCGAAGGGCATAACTTGATATTCATAAAGGCCAAATTTTGTCTTCCATTCATCGCCCTCATGGACTCGTACAAGATGATAGGCTCCGTGCAAATCCAGTTTGGTATAAATGGTTGCATCCTTAATTTGGACTAATAGTGTGGGTATTAAAGGCAAAGGATACCGTTTTTTTTATTGTCACATTATTAAGTGCACGGTAATCTATAAACGGCCGCAATTCCCCCCTTTTTTATTTGGTATCAAAAAAGGGGTGATGAAAGTGGGGACTTTGAATGTTTAATAAAACCGTTGGCTAGGTATTCATCTAAATAATTGCGTAAGTGTTCATTTTTAGTTTCTGTATGAGCGTATATACGGCTACATGGTAAGGTTGCTCTAAGAGTCAAGTCAAATACGACAGTCATAGTCCCTATGTGGTGGTAGGGAACTTGCTTTCTTTTAATCAAATGTGTCTAGAAGATCATCATATTCTTTAGGGACTCCTTCTATTAGCAATATATTATTTGACTCTTTTGGAAAGTCATACCCTTGAACTAGATGTTCTGAAACTTGATGTAGTAAACAGGTATAAACACAGTAGTCTGAGATAAATAAAACAGTCTTTTACAACCAATCAATATGAGGGTTATGTAAAACCAACCAAGGGATTCCAAATATTAATCAAAATTGAGGTGCGTCAATAAAGTCAAAGAAGATGTCTTCGGAATGTTTTGTAGAACATGTCATGGTTAGAGTCTCAGTTTTATGTCTTATGGGACTGAAAGTTAGTTCTTTACCATCTACAGCTTGGACTATTTCTGGGGTCTTTTTTAGTATGCTTTTTGAACCTAAATCATTAACTAAATGTGCATCTATGAAATTGCCCCTGACCCCGGAATCTATTAGAGCGTCCACGGACCATGATCTGGTTTTATCTTCCTGAGACTGCAAAAGTACTAGAATACTAAAAATTTGTAGGAGTTGTGGTGGCCAACCTAGACTGTTTACTCGGGAAACTGACCTCGTTGTTTTTCGAGCAATCTAGTTTTCCATCTGCTGAGTAAGAGCTAGTTAATTTAGTTAAATTATCTTTTGTCTTGGTTTTGTAGGCCGATTGGGACATTCTTTTACAAAATGTCCATTTTTCCCACAATATAATCATTGGTTTAATTTTCTATGTTTATCCTTTTATTCCATAGTTAAAGGTCCCCTAATGGTTCCAATCTGCATAGGTTCTCCCGTGTCCGTTTTGTTAACTGATTCAGTTTTGATTCTGGGCTTCTCCTTATATTGGAACATCTTATGGTCAGATCGACCTTTCTCACCTATGTTCAGATAAACAATGATTTAACTTCACTACGAGATCTATAAATTCTTCAATATCAGTTGGGGTGTCAAAAATATGTGTCACCATGTCTTTCAAATCATCTTTAAGACCTCGATAAAAAAGAGAAACTTGTTTCTCGTCCGGCCATTCAGCTTCAATCACTAACCGATTAAATTCTGATATGTAATGTAATAAGTCGGAGGAACCTTGCTTTAGATTGAGTAATTCGTGGTCCAGTGATTGAACGTATACATGTTTGGTAAATAATTTTTTCATAGAGTTTTCAAACCGTCTGAGGTCGTAAAGGATCGCATCGTTACGTTCTACAATAGGTACTGACCATAAGGCTGCATTACCACCTAAATATGATAAAATGAAAGCAACCTTGGTGGAATCATCAGGAAATGCAGTAGGTTTAGCTAAAAAATTGAGATGGCATTGATTTAAAAATATAGTGAATTTACTACTATCCCCATAAAACCTTTCTGGAGATGCTAACGGAACGGTAACAGGAGTTACCACTTGAATTTGCGTAGGCATGGTTGTCGTGTTACTACAATGCAATGTTTGCATATTAGGCTGTAAGGTTGGTGGTTTTAATATTGGGTAAGTAGCAGACGGGAAGTTCGATATTGGTGCACTGGTCGAAGCTGAAGCCTGTATATTGGCCTGTAAAGCTGAAATGTCCTAGTGTAATTCTGAATTCTCTGATTTTATTTCTGCTAACATAGTAGCAATATCCTGCAATGAAATCTGTGGTGATTGATTCATTGCGTCTGGGCGAAATTGAACTACGTGGGCTTAGCCTTCTGAATTTGGTTCTTTTGTCACTTATAACTTACTATGCTTTATCTTGGAAAATGGTCCATCACTCGAATCTGTACTTTTAGAGAATAAAGAAACAATGCAACTAAAAATAACCTTGAGCAGTAAACACTATAAAGTCTTTTCCATATAAAATTAGTTCTCTTATAAATCCCTTCTTAATGTAGCAAAGGGTTTCTAAAGTTCGTTATCTTATGAAGTCCTTCCTTAGCACTGAAAAAAGGGTTTCCAAAAATCGTCTTTATCTTAGATTAATGCGTGCTGATTTTAAATGCTGTCTTGCGATGGGCGCCTCTTGAATAGCAAAATAAAGAGTTAAGTTAGCTTTCTTCTTTCTGTTTCTGCAGGATTCCGAATGCTGTTCATGAACTCTGCAGTCTCTGGTAAACCGGCGAAGATCACCAGGTGAAACGAAGATGTCCTCACGGAAACGGTCAGAAGGATAAGCGCCTTCTGGAACTTGGGTGTGGCATTTTGCAGGCATGCCACACCCAAACCGCACCCAAGACACCCGCTACGTTGCACGCATTCCAACGCGCTGCAACGTGCAGCCAAGGAAAATCTTTAACACAATGCGGGCAATGCGCATGTAAAGCCAGAAGCGTTTCTGAGTTTTATTTCTAAACAGGAGCATTGTCAAGCGGTTTTCAGTCCTTTTACACGCTCGATCAAATGGCATGATTACAGTATTGATCATTACGACGTCAATAAACTTTGGCAAATAGACATAAATTACATTCTTAAGCACAACAAGCATTGATACAATCATGTCATTATACAATTGAACATAATAGTCTTGCAGTGAAAACATGATAGTTAGGCATATATACTTTGGAGTGCTGGGTGCACGGGATTGGGTTGGGTTTTACTCAGGGTTTTTCTACTCTATATGGAGTAGTAACTGTGCCCTATGCAAACTCTATGCCTGTGATGTGGGGGTCATAGTATGCTACAGGCATGCATCATGACACTCTAAAATTGAATAGCCAGGCAATGATAGCCCGAGGTGGGGCATCAATTCTAGGCGGAGGGACCAAAGCCTCTTGGGTGCCAGGGTGGTATTGTGATTTATTACTCTAGAAAAACTTCGGAGGACTGTCCTTCCATCCTCTTGGGGCACGCTAAAAAGCATAGATTATTTCTGCAGGACTGTCCTTCCACATCCTCAGCCCGGTCATCCAGGCGTATCATCTGTTTTTGTAGATCCATAACAGTGGCTCGAAGCATGTGGACCTCCTCCTGCAGAGACGTCACAGTTTGTTTCATGGTGGTTACTCTGTCCGATAGTTTTTGTAAATAGGCATGCAACAGGTTAACATCAATGGTAACAGAGTGAAGATCTGTAAGTGGGGGAGCTGCCTTCGTTGCCGCCAAGGTTATGTTACCACCCCCCAGCCAATGCAGCCCCTTGGACCTCTGGGTCCAGCGGTACCGGGTGCACATAATTAAGAATGTTATTGGTTTGAGTCTCCAGGTTGCTCTTCTCCTTCACCATTGCTATACACGACAGACCTTCCTCTACCAGCCTCCAACAATATACTGGACAGAGGCCTTCACCAAACTGCAAACAAACCCTCTCTAATCACAGTTGCTTAGGCCTTGGACTATCTAGTACATGCTTGAGTGTCTCCCAGAGCTCCATCCACACCTTGTGACCAACAGTGAGTGACCTCGGGTGTCAACCCTAAACGCCTCCAGCCGCAGGGTTCATCTCACGAGGCTCACACGAGGGCACTATCTAAGTAACGCCGGATCGAGCAGTCACCGGCGCACCCAGTGGCTCTCTCATGTAGATTCATTGTGTGTCATAGGGAGACAGGCCCCCCACCACAGCACGGTACAGTAGTAAGCATCTCAATCCTGAAAGACCCCGGGTGGCGCAGTTGCACGTTACATGTCCTGGTCTCAGTCCGATGGGGGCCCCACCTCCTATTCACCGAGGGCCAAACATATGATGTAGACTTTTCGGGTAGGTGAGGAGTGGCTGGCACCCCTTCCTGAGGCTTCCCGACACCCCCAGCTACCTCCTCACCTCAGGGGTCCTGCAGAGAGCATCCCCGGTACCTCATGATATCACTCGTGGGAGAGCGAGTCAGCTATGGAGGCCGCCGACACACAGCCCGGCCACCCGGAGCCTGCGCCACCTTGACTCAGGTAGGCAGCAATGCACGTTATCGGCCATGGTGCCCTTCAGGGTGGCCTGGATACCAGCTCCTCTCTACTGGTCAGTCACACATGCCAACCAGAGGTGTCACCGCCTGCACCTCTCGGCCCGTGCCTATGGCGCCTCAGGAGCCCTCTTCAAATGGCCATCGACCAGCTTCCAGGACCTCCACTCAGCTGCGCAACAATGGCGTCAGCTCCCTGCGATGGCAGCAGCTAAGCCAGCCTGACAGCCCAGGTACAGGGTAGGGCCATCTGAAACCCCCTCAATACGGGCGGCACCTCAGTAGAATATTTTAGTGATACTCAAGCCAGGGGGTCCCAGGATTAGGCAGGATTTTGTTAATGTAGGCAGGAGCAGCTTCAGGCATGACTATACCACCACCTTGCCTGGCCACGCCCCAATGTGACCCCACTTGTGTGGGTGGGCTTAGCACCCATCACAGGACAGGCACAAACACAATGTGGAGGCATCAACATTTCCTATTAAAAAATGCCTTGATTTGGCAATGTAGGTAGCATTGGTTTTTGGGGCAGGACTTGGCAGCCACCCGGGAAAACCGACCAAACCCAAATATTTCAGAAAACTAGGCATCCGAGGGACTCCATGGTAGTGCACCTTCTATTGATTGTATGATCTTTTCTTACTCAACATGCCCTGCAAACCTCAAACTTTGGCTAAAATTGTGCATTCTCCTTGACTTGCTGTGACGAATAACCCTGGAATTTGCAAGGAACAAGACAATTCCTACCACCCAGTGTTACCTCACTTGTTCAGAATTTTCTTTACCCTACTGGTGTGGCTGGGGGTTGTGCCCATGACTGGAACTGATCAAACCAGGTACAACATGAGTCCCTTGCAAAGTTTTAGTTTTGCAGTACATTGTGAAATCCACACACAGTACACCACCCACCCCTCCCCAGGGTCTCTAGTTTGTAAAGAAGTATGGGTTTGGGGGGTTTCCATAGCTGGCGGCCAAACCTGGGCCTAAATACCAGTTACCCCTATTGCGGGTGTCTCCATATTTGGTTTGGGGCCTTTTGTGTTGTGGACACTAGGCCGAGCCACACAAGTGGTTTACTGTTTCTGTTGGGACAAGGGAGCACTGGGTAGTAGAAATCTAATGGATCCCTGCAGATTACAGACATTCAAAGAAAAGGAGTGATTTTAGGCAACACTATATCTTTGCAGGGCTTTGTTGCCAAGATCATGTTGTGGGATCCACACAAGGCACACCAGCCTGGACTCCCCTTTGTAGTTTTAAGAGATTTCAGCATGAGGAGACTTACTTACAAATGAGCAAACTCTAATTTCATCCTTGATCTCTTCGATCACTTCCTATAGGATATATTACTGGGTCTGCATCCAGTAATCCTGACCTGAGTATGTTTCAATTTTCCAGCTTAACATATGTGTAGGCTTCTGCGTGCCATATGCCAGCATTATTGACATGTGATGTGAATGTGGCTTAATTTGTGATATTGACATGCGTAATATCTGTAATACTGGCCTGTGTATGGATTTAAATTTTTCCATCGTAAAATGCATGTAGGTCTTAATATGTTATATGCCACTATTATTGTCATGCGATTTATGATACTGTCATGCATAATGTTTGTATACTCAGCTCGTAACAGTTGATATGTTCGTGAATACAGAAACATGTAAATCCCTATCTCTGTAAACTTGTAATATAGCAGTATAATCCTATTTGGAAGCACATCCGCATTCACTACATGAGGGAGTCTAGTATACGAATGTTGAAATCGTATCGAATACGTTTGTTTTAATAATATGATTGGCTTTCATCCGCTATTTGGTTTTAAAATATACTACATTTGAAGATGCGATTTTTGATAAATGGCTTCTTGACCCTGTTGTATCTTATACACACACACCAATTCTTTCTGTTTGTAATTATTCCGGGGGGAGTCCCCTTCCAAAAATCCATCCCGGGTTTTTCCCGTTTTGCTGACTCGTTCTGGCATTCGCACGTCCACGGCTCCCCCAACTACGTCATATAGCCGGGTCTAGCGAGAGCTCGCTGTCAGTTGCAGCTGAGCCGTTGACGGATCAAGTTGTCCAATTCACGGACTTCAAGTAAGTTTGCGTTTCACCGTCAGTTTCACCGCTTGAACCACAATTGCCGTAACCGTAAAACGACGTCCATTGAAGTTCGTTTTACTCGCATAATGGAATTTGGGGTTAGGTCCACTAGAATGGTATGACACTTGTATGCGGTAATACCCTAAGCATTTTATGGGTGTTCGCGCTTCGGCGCCCGGCACGCCTATAATTTAGTATCTCCGTGTAATGAAAATGCAATATGCCTCTGGATCGGCCCGACTCTGTTTAAGAATGACGGGTATTTGATAGTCTTTTACCATAGTCACACTTCTCCTTATATTAAGTTGACGTGTACATAGACACCCCGCTTCTCGATGATTACCTTGTTTAAATTTCCCGGCGACATATATCTTAGTGCCTTTCTCTTTTATGTCCACAGTACGTGGCGATTGTTGAGACAGCACCACTTCTTCTTCCAAATCAAATTTACCGTCCCACAGGTACGTGCTTCTTGCTCTTAAACGGGTACGTTTCAATTGTCTTTACTCGCAGCCTGTTTAGTCTTCACAACAGCTCCTCCTCTTTAATTTCTTGCAGGAGTTGAACATTTTTCTCAAAATTGATGTTGGCCATCTGCATTAGAGACAAGAGGAATCTATTTCCTATTAATTAAGTCGGTTCCCCAGGTGAGCTACTTGACCGCACTTGGGAAATTAATTACTTCCTTTACATGTGACTGACACACTCCCCTGACACCTTAATCTTTGCGCTTACAGGTCCCCAACCTTTCTCGTCCTGATGAAGACCCCCTTTGATGCATACTAATTGGCACTATTTAATTGGGTCGAAACGTCGACGTTACCTGTCCTATGCGTCCTGTGCAAATCCACTTATGTAACAAGGAAATCGAACCCTAAAGTGGTCTATGTACTGTAAACAGGACCTGTTTGTTTATTATGTTTATGTATTGTCCATTGTACATATTCGTTATATGTGACGTGTTCTGTGCAAATTATCACTGTCTCACCAATTGTTTCACTATGAATGTGTATTTTGGTTGGTTTACCCTGTAAATATTTTGGTGCTTTCGATACATTAATTAATATCATTCTATCAAGTGACTTGGATTCTGTCCTGTTTCTTTGGGTTTGTGTGTGTCCTTGATAATTGAAGAGTGTATTCAGTACCTATTAAGTTATTCCGTTCAGTTTCCGACAGAACCATTGTTCTTTGTTTATAAGTGGGATCCACACAAGGCACACCAGCCTGGACTCCCCTTTGTACTTTTAAGAGATTTCAGGGTTTGGCAGGTTTCTCCTGGTGACAGCTGACCCTGTCCGAATAGTACAGCCATTCAGCATGGCAAGTGTCATGATAATGGGTCTTAGCAGAAACTCTACTTGACCATACGTACAAACAATGCCCAAAAGAATCAAAATTCCCTCTCACTTGTATAGGGATGTGTATGCTATAATCATCAGAAGACCAAACCCCACCCTAATATTTTATAGAAAAAATATTCTGTACTGTAATCCCCCCTTTTGGTGTAGTAGTTTTACACAACAGGGCAACCCAATCTTCCCCAAGGAACTAGGTACTATAGTCTACATACAAAAATGCTCCCAGAGGAATCGGTTATACAACTTTCAATTCTAAGTTGGTCATAAAGATGATCCTTTTGTACACCATCACATAATCACTCATATAATCAAACACAGGCGTATTGTTATGAGAAAAAGTATATAATTATATGACTCAATCAATATTTCTTCATATACATTATGAATCCATGTAGTACAAAAGCATTAGCAGTACATCAATATTTTAACATAATAACACTGGCGCCACCACACAATCCCCTAACAATATTAGTATTATGCATCCACTGCTGGGATCTAGTGAAGCGCAGAATACTCTTAACAAAGTAAGTTTATAAATCCATAGTCCCAGTACACATATCCTTCTATTTCAACTGATCCGATGGATCTGAAGCACCACAAGGTGTAATCAATGGTGTTAAAGAGGATAGACTGTCGACATTTCGGTCTCAAGTGGCCAAATAGGACTGCAATAACATCCTCAGGACTCACTGTTGAGAAGAAAATAATTCTGCAGTTACTTCGCTCCAAAATATATCATGCCCTTTAACAGGCTCAGCACATATTATGCCAGTAAACAGGCTCAGCAAAAAATGTCTTATGTAGCAAATGAATTGATTTGCAAGCGACTAAAATACTGGTCACACAATTTGAGCTCCATACAGCACCGTATCAACAATGTCTTGGTTGCGGCAATGGAAGGAGCCACATTGAAGGAATTGTCTGGACGGTGCTGTGCGTTAATAAACCAATGATATATGTTATAGGACTGATTGGTTCATTGGGAAATGACAGGTCAGATACCTTGCATCAGACTAGTTTTGTTATGAAAAGCTATGACAAAGGCAGTAGGGAGGCCTTATTAATCTTAATGAGCATATGTCGAAGCCAATAGTCATCCAGGGGCATATTTATCATTATATCACACAGCACAGCAAGTCACCTTGCTTTGCGGAGGGATAGGGATAGGGTAGGAATGCATCGCAGTGATTGCACTGCGATGTGTTGCTCTTAATTTATCAATCCACTTAGGGCCATGTAAAGTGGCTTTGCATGGCTTTATAAACCACACCTCAAGGGTTGCATCAACTTTTCACCTCGTTGCGTGGTGTAAAAATGACGCAACCCTTACTAAATATGGCTCCATGGGTAGATTGTTATTACACAGTGTTAAAGTTTGTAGAAAGGTATTTTGTTAGGGTGAACCACAAAACTTACTAAATGAACCTGTGCTTAACCCTTCGCACATAGCAGTCAGGCTTAACTTAGAGGCAAAGTGTAAAGTATTTATGCAGCACATAAATCATAATAAAGTGAAAACACAACACAAGAAAAATCCCAAACGAGTTTAGAAAAATAGAGTATATTTTATCAAATAAAATGATCCCAGAACAAGAAACATCTAATCAGTATAACCGAAGATATTCAATTCCAAAATTCTATGTAGATATAGTGCCTAAAAGCACAAAGTGCCACTTGTGGTCATCTCTTCGTGCTAGACCAAGGTTCACAAGTTCAGGCCAACCAAGAAGGAACATAAGTCTGATACAGGGACAAGGTTGATCAAACTGAAAAAAAAGTTACCTTGCCAAAGTCTGGCACAAACCATTCTATTTGCAGTGAAGAAGGCTATGAGGAGCAGGGAGAGCATCACAGATGGTTGTGACTGTTCTGTGAAGAGCAGGCCTGTAGTCGTGGACGGTTGTTGCTGTAGCGCAAAGATCCAGTGGAGTTTTGTAGATGGTCGTTGCTGAGTCTTCACTTTGGCCGTCACAGCCGGATGTTGTTGCTGCAGCGTACAGCGCAGATCTCGCACAGAGGTCACTGATGGTCACTGTAGCATGGAGAGTCTGGTTCACCAGAGCTTCTTGTTCGTAGTTGTCACAGATTGCTGAGTTCCTTCAGTTTTTCACCTTTTCTTGTAGATGAGTGCGCTCTGATGCCAGCCAAAGGTCCAGGACCCGGGAGGCACATATTGGTGATCAGGAGTGGACTTATTCTAAGACAGGCCGGCAGAGCTCAGGCAGGTCCAGTTGCAGGTCAGAGGAGGTCCAGTTCCAGCAGGTCAGCTGGGAAGTTGCAGGGAAGACTATGCAACTATTTGTGCCCCTGTAGGTCAGAACAGGAGGACCGCCAACTGACTCAGGTTAGCTTGGGATGAAGAGAGCAGGTCTTGGCTTCTTTTCCTGAGAGCAGGGTAGGTCTCAAGCAGCAGGATGATCCTCTGGGAAACAAGGCATCCCTCAAGCAGCATGGCTGTCCTATGGTAGCAGTAGGACAGTCCTCTGGGAGCGAGGCAATCTTTATTCTGTAATGCCCACAGGTCCAGCGGCATGCTGATGAGTAGCTCTGGAATTCCAATATTTATACCTGGTGTCAGCCTTTGAAGTGGGGGGTATTCCCTATACCACCCCACTTCTGGTTCTGGAAAGTTCATTCCTTCCCTTGTCAAGGCTCTAGGATGTCGAAGGTGACAAAGTAGTAGTGTTAGGTTCCTTTGTGAGTGCAAGAGGCAAAAACCTTTGAAATGTAAGTGGAGCAGGGAAGAGCTATGCCTCAACCATCCTGCCTAAATGGCACAGCCTACCAACATCTAGTCCCCTCTTTTATCACTGTCTGGGAGGAATGTACAAAGCCCAACAGCACAGCCATTTATACTCATGTGACCCATGACACTGGTAGATTGCACAAATGGTTAAGACAGGGAAATAACAACTTTCTTACAGTGGCATTTTCAGAATTGTGACTTAAAATCCAACTTTAGAATTAAAGAGGATTTTCAATTAATGTGAGTCTAATCACGACAATTCTACCTGCTTCCAATCAAACGTTAGCACTTATTAAATGTAATAAGTTAACCCAATGTTATCCAATGGGAGAGATAGGCCTTAAAGTATTGAAAAATTAATGTAGGAGTTTTTCACAACCAAGATATGTAAAACAAATGTACCTCTTTTTAAACAAAATGCACCCGTGCTTTAAGGGTCCTTAGGGCCAACCTTAGATCTAAATCTGGTATTTATAAAGTGTGAACTACTAACCCCAAAGGGTCTCAATGCACTGGGGGCCATTGGGGAGATTAAGTGAGCTATTGCCCAGAGTCACATAGTGCATAGCTGAGCTTCCGCCGGCCCTGGGAATTGAACCGTGATCCCTTTGCTCGGAGTCAGCCATCCCTGGCTGATGCGCCATACCTCTCCCTTTGGGGTGACATATCTATTAAAAAGGAAGATTTAGGCCTGGCAAAGGGTTAATTCCACCTGGTTGAAGTGACAGTTTAAAACAGCACTACAGACTGCAGTGGCAGGCCTGAGGCAGGTTCAAAGCTGCTACCCAAGTGGGTGGCACAATGAGTGCTGCAGACCCTATAGTAACATTTAATTGACAGGCCCTAGGGACATGTAGCACCACTTTTCTAGGGACTTATAAGTAAATTAAATGTGTCAGTCAGACATAGGACAATTTTACCATGTTTTAAGGAGAGAGCACAAGCAGTTTAGGACTGCTTAGCAGTGGTAAAGTGTACAAATCCTAATGCCAACAAAAACGAATTTAGAAACCAGGAGAAGGATGTCAGATCTAACAGTTACAATGTTAGGCAAGGGATTTTTCGTTCAATTTGAATTAAAATTGCATTTATATAGTGCTTACTACCCCTGATGAGGCACTGAAGCACTTCACGATGAGGAGCACGGTACCCGGGAGCCCAAAGTTAGTGGTCAGTCCATTAGTTATTGGGATTAGTCTTGCATGCTGAAGGAAACCATTCCATGCATCTACTCCAGTTTCCTTATGATACACATTAGTGACTTAAGTCATTAGAAGGGGCAATGCGAAAAGCAATTACTTCATAGAATTAATAGATATTGCTATGGTTTCTAAAAAAGAGCTTTAAGACAGACAAGCATGAGCTTTAGAGTAGTTTATATAGAAGAGGCATGAGAAAGCAGAAATAATACAGAGATGCATTTACAAAAAAAATAAGGGATGGACGTAAGTTTCATTGAGGGGCAATTTTTCTTGCAGGATTTTAAGGAATAGGGCAGGTGGATATTTTTTGCAAGCAATCTGTGGATGCAAACCTGATGAAAGAAGCAGTTATTAATTCTGCTCTAAACTAATGTAGCATTTCGAACCTTTCTAAAGGCGCTTCCCACAGTGGAAAAAAAAGCCCAGTTCTGGTTGAGAACCCTTTGCAAGAGACTGTCAAGCAGTGTGACATTTAAGCACATCCATTACCCGCAATTGCAAATTGAGAACACCACAGTCACCCCACTGTATGCAATGCAAGCAAAACTTTCAAACCCAGAGAGACCCGTTTTGTATACCTACTACAGCACTATAATCAAAACTACAAGTTTTGCTACAGTTTATGCGAATCATTTGCACCATGCATAAACTACACATATACAATATATGTTATGTAAACACTCACCAACTTTAAAATATAACAGGGCAATTCCGTGCATGTTTATGTGACCTGGTTCAGAAGATGTCCCCTAGCAGAAGAGCACCAGGCCCCACAGGAATAGACACGATGTACTGCAGAATGGACGTGTCTGAGCTCACTTTGACACTTCAGCGTCCACCTTGCCTCATAGTTGGTTACTCTGTCTGAGATGAAGATTCGAACTGTGGGACCCTTTGTTAGGTTATTTAAGACGGTTTACACATATGTTTGCAAATGTAACTTTTACATATCTGCTATTTTATGACTCTATGCCTGATGGCTGCCTTGTGGGAAAATGCATGTTTATTACACTAGACCAGAATTAGTTATGGTAACAAGCCAATGATAAAGTATATAAGCATGAATGATTTATTGGGGCTTTTTATTTGTAAAATTTACAGCAAATGCACTAGGCCTTTTAAGGTAGATTATTATATTGTGGTAAAGCCTGCACATACGTTATGTAATACGTGTAATCTCACAGATTACAATTGGAAGACAGTGTTTTGGTGTTGGCTAGCCCCTCTGGCAAACCCTCACGGTTGAGAAATTACACCAAAAGAATCCTTGTTGGGCCCATTTACAGGGGTGTATGGTTTTGCGAACTGTAAGCTTTTCATATTTGTAATTTTCTATATGTATGGCTGGATGTTGCCTTGTGACAAAGTTTATGATGAATACAGTAGGCTAATGTTTTTTATTGTGTCAAGCATATAATGAAGGCTACAGAACTGGCTGGCACATGGAAAATATGTCTGATCTGCTTTAAATGAAAAGCAATGACCAAATCAGTGGAGCTCACTCATTTTAGTGAAAATAAAGATAATATGTCTCCGAGGGTGGATCATTATACTTTGCAACAACATGTAGACAAGAACTGTGTTACAGTGTAATCTGAGAGATTACTCTAGTAGGCAAGGGTTTTGGTGTTTGATACCCCTCTGACAAGCCCTGGGGATAGATGATTTGCATTTAATAATCCTTATAAGACCTTTTAGGTTTGGTTGTAAAAAAAAATTCCAACTGCCATATTATACATATTTGCAATTGTATGCATAGCATTTAATGGTATGTGCATGAAAGTACATTTTAGATATGACCTGGCTATCTGCCAGGATCTTGTTGTAAAAAATACTAAAAATGCGTTTATGCACGTAAAAAAAAGAGGAACTTTGAGTCAGCACTCACGATGCACATTGCGATTTCAGACCTTGGGCATTTTTGCATTTCCCTTTTGTATGTTCACTTTTTTGTTTTCTTGTCTTTTTATTTCGTTTATTTGTTTTCGTTTTTTTGGAGTGCCCAGCAGCTACATAGACGCTGTACACACCAGTAGTTTACTGCTCAGTGCATTGCTTCTTTAAACGATAAAACTGTGATACATAATGCACACAACCTTTCAAGATGGCCTCTCAGTTAAACAGCGGCTGTTAAACCAGACAGCCACCTTGAAGGTTATTGTCTATAATGTATCACTGGTATGTTGTTCCAAGATGAAAGCCACATTTAGAAGCAATATGTCATCCATTATTCATTTTTGCATTGCTATTAAGACACCACAAGGAAATAAATTGTTCAAAAATAACCCTACTCAAAGTTATTTTTTGCATAGTTAATAAAAACCGTGAAAATCTAAAAGAATGATTCAATATCACATGGCGTGGCCTTAAAAACAACCTAAAAACATTAGTGATGCGGTAATGGAACTGTAAATTGGTGAAACTTACCTTTGAATATAAAACAAAATATATTTCATTTTCAGGGAACTGATTTAAAACCGAGTATGTAAATGCCACTATAGTAGCCTGTTAGCTGGGAATCCTCCCCTCTCATTACACTGGAAGAATGGCTTCAAATATCGCTGTTACACAAAAGCCAGGCCTGAGCAAAGGGAAATAAGCTGAATAATAAATTCTAAACACACAACCTACAACATAAGCAAATGAAACCTCAAGCATGCAAAGCTACACTCCAATCGATAAGGAAAGGAGGCAAATTTAGCTCAAAACTCTACAATCATCCACACAGGCTTTTTCCAGCGGACGCTACCAACATAATTTTTAATAAGAGACAAACGTGTCCTTTCCATCCAGCAGCATTTTTAAATGATTTTGTTGGATGTCTGTCTGCTTTAGATCATAAATCAAAAAAGGAACAAAATGGGGAGTAGAGAGGTACCACTCAACATGAGTAGTGGAGGTGGATACATCCTCCTGAGGTTAAGTTTATAAACATAGTGATCCACCCACAGATGTGTGTGTACGTCAGGTCCTCCCAGATTAGGTATGTATCCACACAGTGGTGGAAAGTACACAGTGTTTGTTTAAATACCCCTCACACACCAAAAGGGCCCTTGGTGTCATTCTTCATCATAGGGGTCTTCCCGCCCCTCTACGGGACAGGGCGTGCTGCGTCCTACATTTGTGTGGGAGCACTGTTGTTGTGAGACAACTACGTGTTGTGTAGGGGTGTGAGAGGAAGGGTCAAGGGTGAATGGGAGAGTGAGTAAAAAAATACCTGGCTTGATGGTCTAAAAAATCTTTAATATACCTTTGAGCTGGTATCAATAAAAGGTGGGGGAGGAGGAGCGTATGCCTCAATGAACTATGCCTCCTATATCTGCCGACATGTTTCGAAGCTCCCCAAGCTTCTTCTTCAGGACCTTAAGGATCCCTTCCAATACTCACAGTGATGTGTTATAGAGTCATAAATGTATGGTGTAGAAAAAAATTATTATGCAGGAGAATATGCTGCATGAAATTGTAAAGCTTCAATTGGTCTTTGTAGTCGTTAAACATGCAAGAAAACAACAATGGGGAAAAGGGAGAACGTATTTTACACGCTAAATACTTGATCCATTGTTGTGAGCATTGGTGACCTGTAAAAAATGTTGATATAAGGTTTCATTACAATTAGTTTTAGTGCAATGAAGTGTCCTGGCGTGAAGAAAATAGGTGAAGGACGATAACAAAAGACAAAACACACACAAAACATGAAGCACACACTCTATAAAAAATAGACTTCGGTTGATGAGCCCATAGAATTCATAAGCCTATATTATAGCACCTATCAGTCACTCCCTCCACCCGTTCAAAGGCTCATGGTGCATTAACCTTACAAACTTCAAGTAAGTTGTTTTCTGTTGTCCTACCACCAACAAAGCGCTATAATATAGGCTTATGAATTCTATGGGCTCATCAACCGAAGTCAATTTTTTATAAAGTGTGTGCTTCATGTTTTGTGTGTGTTTTGTCTTTTGTTATCGTCCTTCACCAAATAAGTGTTTTCCGTGGGTCCTCCGGAAATACTATGATTTGCTCCATGCACTGGCACTTGTGCCTCCGGAGGTGCTATGATCTGCTCCACGCACTGGCACTTGTCCCTCCAGAAATGCTATAATCTGCTCCATGCACTAGCACTTGTCCCTCCGGAGAAGCTATAATCTGCTCTATTCACTAGCACTTGGCCCTCCGGAGATGCTATGATCTGTTCCATGCACTGGCACTTGGCCCTCTGGAGATGCTATGATCTGTTCCATGCACTGGCACTTGGCCCTCCGGAAATGCTCCATGCACTGGCACTTGACACTTGGGAGATGCTATGATCTGTTCCATGCACTGGCACTTGGTCCTACGGAGATGCTATGATCTGTTCCATGCACTGGCACTTGGCCCTCCAGGGGTGCCATGATCTGTTCCATGCACTGGCACTTTGCCCTCCGGAGATGCTATGATCTGATCCATGCACTGGCACTTGACCCTCCGCAGATGCTACAATCTGCTCCATGCACTGGCACTTGTCCCTCCAGAAATGCTATGATCTGCTCAATGCACTGGCACTTGTCCCTCCAGAAAAGCTATGATCTGCTCCATGCACCGGCACTTGTCCCTCCGGAGATGCTATGATCTGCTCCATGCACTGGCACTTGGCCCTATGGAGATGCTATGATCTGCTCCATGTATTGGCACTTGCGCCTTCGGAGATGGTTTGATCTGCTCCATGTACTGGCACTTGGCCCGCCTGAGAAGCCATGATCTGCTCTATGCACTGGCACTTGGCCCTCCGGAGATGCTATGATCTGCTCCATGCACTGGCACTTGTACCTCCTGAGATGCTATAATCTGCTCCATGCACTGGCACTTGGCCCTCCGGAGGTGCTATGATGTGTTTGTTGCACCGGCACTTGTCCCTACTGAGATGCTATGATCTGCTCCATGTACTGGCACTTGTCCCTCCAGAGACGCTATGATCTGTTTCATGCATTGGCACAGGGCCCTCCAGCGATGCTCCATGCACTGGTCCCTCCGGAGGTGCTATGATCAGTTCCATGCACTGGCACTTGGCCCTCCAGAGATGCTACGATCTGTTCCATGCACTGGCACCTGGCCCTCCGGAGATGCTCCATGCACTGGCACTTGTCCCTCCGGAGGTGCTATGATCTGTTCCATGCACTGGCACTTGTCCTTTGGGAGATGCTATGATCTACTCCATGCACTGGCACTTGGTCCTCCGGAGAAGCTATGATCTGCTCCATCTACTGGCACTTGTGCCTCCGGAGATGCTATGATCTGCTCTCTGCACTTGCATTTGGCCCTCCGGAGAGGCTATGATCTGCTCCACGCACTGGCACTTGGCTTTCCGGAGATACAATGGTCTGTTCCATGAACTGGCACTTGCTCCTCCAGAGACACTATGATTTGCTCCATGCAATAGTACTTGGCCCTCCGGAGGTGCTATGATCTGCTCCAAGCACTGGCACTTGTCCCTCCGGAGAAGCTATAATCTGCTCCATTCACTGGCACTTGACCCTCCCGAGATGCTATGATCTGTTCCATGCACTGACACTTGGCCCTCTGGAGATGCTATGATCTGTTCCATGCACTGGCATTTGGTCCTACGGAGAAGCTATCATTTGCTCCATGCACCGGCAGTTGTCCCTCCGGAGATGCTATGATCTGCTCCATGCACTGGCACTTGGCCCTATGGAGATGCTATGATCTGCTCCATGTATTGCCACTTGCGCCTTCGGAGATGCTTTGATCTGCTCCATGTACTGGCACTTGGCCCACCTGAGAAGCCATGATCTGCTCTATGCACTGGCACTTGGCCCTCCGGAGATGCTATAATCTGCTCCATGCACTGGCCCTTGGCCCTCCGGAGGTGCTATGATGTGTTTGTTGCACCAGCACTTGTCCCTACTGAGGTGCTATGATCTGCTCCATGTACTGGCACTTGTCCCTCCAGAGACACTATGATCTGTTCCATGCATTGGCACAGGGCCCTCCAGCGATGCTCCATGCACTGGTCCCTCCGGAGGTGCTATGATCAGTTCCATGCACTGGCACTTGGTCCTCCGGAGAAGCTATGATCTGCTCCATCTACTGGCACTTGTGCCTCCGGAGATGCTATGATCTGCTCTCTGCACTTGCATTTGGCCCTCTGGAGATGCTATGATCTGCTCCACGCACTGGCACTTGGCTTTCCGGAGATACAACGGTCTGTTCCATGAACTGGCACTTGCTCCTCCAGAGACACTATGATTTGCTCCATGCAATAGTACTTGGCCCTCCGGAGGTGCTATGATCTGCTCCATGCACTGGCACTTGTCCCTCCGGAGAAGCTATAATCTGCTCCATTCACTGGCACTTGACCCTCCCGAGATGCTATGATCTGTTCCATGCACTGGCACTTGGCCCTCTGGAGATGCTATGATCTGTTCCATGCACTGGCATTTGGTCCTACGGAGAAGCTATCATCGGCTCCAGCCACCGGCAGTTGTCCCTCCGGAGATGCTATGATTTGCTCCATGCACTGGCACTTTGCCCTCCAGTGATGCTATGATCTGCTCCATGCACTGGCATTTGGTCCTACGGAGAAGCTATCATCTGCTCCATGCACCGGCAGTTGTCCCTGCGGAGATGCTATGATCTGCTCCATACACTGGCACTTGGCCCTCCAGAGATGCTATGATCTGCTCCATGCACTGGCACTTGGTGCTCTGGAGATGCTATGATCTGTTCCATGAACTGATACATGGCCCTCCTGAGGTGCTATTATCTGCTCCATTCTCTGGAGCTTGGCTCTCCGGAGATGCTATGATCTGCTCCATGCATTGGCACTTGGCCCTCTGGAGGTGCTATGATCTGCTCCATGCACTGGCACTTGGCCCTTCGGAGATGCTATGACCTGCCCCATGCACTGGCACTTGGCCCTCCGAAGATGCTATGATCTGCTCCATGCACTGGCACTTGGCCTTCTGGAGATGCTATGATCTGCTCCATTCACTGGTGCTTGGCTCTTCAGCATAAACTGTAATTGAATTTGAGCATGTGGTGTGGAGCATGATAATTCAGATATTACCCTATCCATGTGTTATTGTGCAATGCCAGCCCCAATTGTAGAGCTTACCTGAAAAAAAACATTAAGCTGTACTTTAAAGGAGGCATGCGCACACAAAAATGGACATTGGAGGCTCCATGAGAGAAGTAAATTACTCCTACTCCATCAAGTAACTTTTTCTCGAGATTTCACTTATGAAAAGGTCGCATGATGGAGTAGGAGTAATATACTCCTCTCATTGCAGTCTCATAGTCCATTCAAGTGGTCAATTGTAGGAGAAAACGTATTTGAAAGTGCAACAAGATAGACGGGCAGTGTTGAATTTGATCTTGACTCATGAATTTCCCACTCTTGCAAAGCATCGCTGATATTAAAACCAAACTCGACAATAACCGCAGCTTGCCATTTGACCTTGGTGTCCATATCCATTGGTCGTTGGAAAGAAATGCTCAATAAACATCCGAGTTCTAAGTTTCATTACAACTACTGTTTAGGGTGTAGTGTGTTTCCTCTGTTCAGTTTACTGCAGGACTCTCTTGAAGGGTATTAAAGATAGAAGAATAGTTCACAAGTACACTCAGATGTGCTTGTCAGGGAATTATCTGAAACCAAAAATGGGACTTGGGGTTGAACTTTTCTCAGACCTCTAGTGGTTATTCAGCAAAAGGGCAGGCCTCCTTATACTCGGTCCTAGTTTATGAGGTCTTAATATGAGTGATTAATTTTAAAATCAGTAACTTGGCTCTAATTACTTGCCATTCTCGTTATTATATCCTTCCTCTCAACAGTCACTCTTCCTTGTATTTTAGTTGTTAGGAGTGGTCCAGGTGCCTGTTCCTCAGTTGCCAAATTACTAGAAGTGTTTGGTTGGAATTAAAGAGGCATCAGGTGAGCGGATGCAGCCTTCCATCTGCAGTGCTATTCAATTGTTTTGTCTCAGAATTACATGAGTTTAAACATTTGAGTTTTTTAACCCCCTTTCCTTCTTGGGGGGAAAGTACCTTGGCTATCATAGAGCCAATTTATTTTGCCATTAGGAATCCAGATAATACAACTAAACATAAGCTTTGACCTTCCCCCTTGACTCTGAGGCCACAGACCTCTAATTAGACTGGGTAGGGCTGTATAGAAAGCTATTGAATTTCTGGCAAAAAATGAGCTGTCACTATTGTCCTTCACCAAGATTGTGCACATCAGAAATATCGATGGCATTGTGGAAAGTAGATGCCTCTAATGGTGTGTCAACCAGATCACGTATTTTTACAATTGAAGCGACTGTTTGTTGATCAGCAGAATTTAGTTTGAAATCTTTATATTAAGTTTTTAAACAAAGCAGGGTTACAAAACCTGGAAACACAGAGTTAATAACACCGTTTGTGGCCAATATGACATGTGGCATATGTCTTTGTGTGCTTTAGTACCAGCTTGTTGTATCTTGTATAAATGTATAGAAATAAAGGATCAGCAGAATTTTGGACAGTCCTCAAAGGTTTTCATCTTTACCAAACCTTTCAGCAGCAATGGTGCAAATTCAGTTTGCTCTGCTAAGGTGTAGCGGGTCCTTCACCCCTCCCCCTGAAGCCAATCAGAGTCCAGCAGCTGGCTTTGGCTCCACTCTCTTAAATCCAACTTTCCTGGTGGGCTAAATATATAAATTAGACTTCTTATGGGTAGATAATTGCTCAGTCAAAACAGCTTGAGAAAGTGGCAGAAGACCTAATTAAACTGACAAGTGTGCAAACGTTTCATCAGCAACAGTACTAATTAAGTTCAAATTTGCTCTTGGTGTTAGATATGTTCGTTCAACTGATCTAACCCACCTGAGTATTAAATATGTGCAAACCATTGTGAATAATGTGTTTAAACAGTCTTCACGTCAATTTTGTGTGCATTAGAGGAATTACTGGCAGGCAGGGCCGGTAGTAGGTGTCCAGACAAGTAAAGGAATGATCCCAAGGACATTGATAACAAGCAGATGAAGAGACAATTTGAATGCTCAAAATGCAAGGCAACCACACAGCAAATCGAAATGAAGAGGTTAACAGTAAAACTTATTTTTCCATAGAATAGAAAAATGCATTACAAAAGGCTCACATTTTTTCAGAAGCAAATCTAAAGTATATCTTTCCGTGCTATGCAACCTTTGATGAGATGAATGCACTGAATATGTCAAAAAAGAGTATTATCAAACACTCATGTCTACCAGCTATACCCAGGGGTCTGTTTCATCACTGCTCTTGTCAAACAAGAAACAGTTTAGGCGATAGTGGCAAAGGGATTGCGGCTGCAGGACCTGACCAATGACATGGAAACAACAGTCTTAAAAGTAGAAGCTAACAGTTGTTGGTCTTAGAAGTCGACAGCAAATAAAGTTTCCTTAAAAAAAAATCTGAAATAAATGAAGAGATTGTTGTTATGTTGCTTACATATTGTCTCTGTATGGTGTGGCTAGCTAATATTTATGGCAGAATTATCAATGGTACCAAATATCAAAGTCATAAGTTACTATTAAACGAAGTTTGGATATCTAGAGTAAGTATATAATTTTTCTTTTTGTAATAATATAATCAAAGTTTCAAATATCTATTATTTTAATATTGTGATTTTAATATTTTTTGTATTTGTTTTTATGCTAATTATATTTAATTTATTTGTTTTCTTCTAAACTAAATGTTTTTTAATTTTCTGAATGGTTTCCTTTAAAATGTGTTTTTAATTTGTTTGTGTAATATATTTATATTTTTAAATATATTTATATTTTTTTTAATGTAATTTGTAAACATTTAGGGCCCGATTCACAGAACTAACTTAAGACAAAATCCTAAACTTACTACCATTTTGGTATTCACAGAAGGCACTTACTCATTTCGGTATTCACAGAAGTTAGGAGTCCTAACTTTAGGACTCCTAAATGCCTTCTGTGAATACCGAAAGTCTTAAAATTAGGATTTTTCTCAATTTAGTAGTCCTAAGTTTAGGACTCCTAACTTTAGGACTCCTAAATGCCTTCTGTGAATACCGAAAGCCTTAAAATTAGGATTTTTCTCAGTTTAGTAGTCCTAAGTTTAGATTTAGGACTACTAAATTGAGAAAAATCCTAATTTTAAGACTTTCGGTATTCACAGAAGGCATTTAGGAGTCCTAAAGTTAGGAGTCCTAACTATACTACTACTAAACTGAGAAAAATCCTAATTTTAAGACTTTCGGTATTCACAGAAGGCATTTAGGAGTCCTAAAGTTAGGACTCCTAACTTCTGTGAATACCAAAATGAGTAAGTGCCTTCTGTGAATACCAAAATGGTAGTAAGTTTAGGATTTTGTCTTAAGTTAGTTCTGTGAATCGGGCCAAATATTTTTAGGTTGATGAGTTTCATAATGATTTTTGGCAAGGAGTGCTTTATTATTTCTATGAGGGTCATTACGATTACAGGCTGTCGTTGGCGGTCTCACCGCGATAAGAAGGCCATTTCACGCCCACCACATTACGATGGTTGGCGGTTCCATGGAGGTCAGAAACTCCAACCGCCACACATCCGACAGGCTCCTTGAACCCATCAGTGCGGCGGAGGGCCTCCCAATCCCTGCCTACCAGGCACCGCCATAGGGATTAGGATGTCCCTCCCCGCCAGCCTTTCCATGGCATTTCACCCGCCATGAAAAGGCTGGCGGGGAGGGACATTGAGGGCCCATAGTGGGCCTCCCTGCCCCAGTGGCACTGGAATCTCCTCATTTTAGCATTTTAGCAAAATCATCTCTAGGCTGGAGAAACTTAAAAATCCTGCCTTTTCAGCCCAAAATTCCATTGCATCTTGTCAAAAGATAACAATTGATTAAAATAAAAAAAGTTACCAATTATCGCTGCTCCACATTGTTCCCATTTGCTACAATAGTTGTCATGAAAATGACTGGAAGGGCTTCCCACTGAGGAGTGTAGTAAGTATATTGCCCAATCCCCAATTTACGCTTGATCTGAGACCAGATCTTGAATGCAGAATGTACTGTTTTAAATTAAACCTTTTTAAGGTAGCTAGATTCAACTGCTCTTAAAAAACATGCATTCACCTTTTATCCCTTGAAAAGGTCATGTAGGAGAAGGTTCTCCCCTAGTTTATCACTCAGCTGCTTTCCTTTAATTGAAGTCATATATTATAGGGCATCAGTCTAGTAATAAACACTAAATTTAGGTACAGCCCTTCCCGTCCACTTGCCTTAAGTAGCACTAAGTATTTGTTAGCCCTTCTGGCTTTAGCATGTGACCATTTAAAACTGATGACCTTATACTCCATTAGCTTGAACCAGCAACTTTCAAACTCCAAAGGGATGGCCCTGAAAAAATAGGATACCCTGGGAAGAAAAAGTATCTTGATTACATTACATTGCCCCACTTTTGAGAGATGTAAATTATCCATCCTTGGCCCATGGTCCTTCGTCCTTGGTCAGTGCCACCAACAGCCAACATATATGCCTCATCCCTCATTACTCTGTCCTGTAAGTCTGAGTCACCCTGGAAAGCTACTGAGCCAGAAAATGCTGGTGTTGGGATTAAGGACCTTGTGAAGAAAATGCCTAGTTCAATCTCATCTCTGTTCTCTATGTAGATCACTCCAACTGCCAGCATCTCCTAACTCCCCTTATTAGCTCACATAATCATCCTTCTTGCTGTCTTTCCCCACCTATGCATTTCATGCTGAGAGTGAGTGTATCTAGTGATATGCCAGAGGAGCTCAAATTTCCTGTGTGCTGTGTTGGGCCATGTATTTTATTACGCATGTGGCCGAAGTGTCCAGGGTAAATCTGGTTATCATTATTGTTCTCTAATTTCCCATAGTTATGAGAATGGAGAATTGTGTGTAATTGTTCGAGAAAAGTTCATATTTCAGCTTGTTATTTAACAGTGTTGAAGAAATTGATGGAAAGGGAGTGGAACCTCAAGATGCTTTGACACCTCTTTGTCTTTTTTATTGATTAACAAGAAATGCTGGCAATAAGAGGAAGGGATTTAAGGACCTTGTGACGTGACTAAAAGGTAATGTCATCTTTTCTCTACTCATAACAGGAAATGAGAAGAGATGTCACACTTGTCTTGCACTTCACAAAAGAACAGATTAGGATCAGCTAAGTCAACTCAAGGTCTGTACATCAATAAAGTGTTTTAGATTGCTTCATTTTTTAAAGTAAAGCTAAAAATGTGACACCTATATGGTCTTATTTTCAAGCGCTTCCTGTTGAAGTTCCATGATAGAACCATCTGTGCCCCAATTATGATATGCATATATTTTTACAAGGAGAGTCAATATTTCAGCACAATTGCCCTAATCTGTTTTTCTTGTCGTGAGAAAGACAAAATTAATCTAGTGGGTTCCTCAGTGACATCTTATGTTTTTCTCTCTGTATTTCAACAAATCTACTCGTGCCATAGTTTTTGACTTGGAAATTGCTGCATCAATTACCTCATCTCTATAACCTCTGGCCAGGAACCTATTACGACTTTCCCTCTGTTTGTATTTGCAGTCGTCTTCCTCACTGCATATTCGCCTAATGCGTAACATCTCACCATAAGGAATACTTTTGATGAGATGCGGCGGATGTGCGCTTGATGCTTGCAGCAGTGTATTTCCTGCTGTTGGTGTCCTGAAAAGAGTTGTTGACAATTTGTTGTTAACTATCTGGATCCTCACATCTAAAAATGAGACCGTGTCTTTACTGATGTCAGATGTAAAATGTAAATTGACTGCATTATCATTTATTAAGTCAATAAAAGTAGTAGCGCTATCTACATCACCATCCCATACTATAAATAGATCATCAATGTAACGTAACCAAGTTACGACATTTGCGCTGTATATTTGTTCATGCTGTTGCATGAGGACCAGCTCCTCCCACCATCCCATAAACAAACAGGCATAACTGGGAGAAGCTGGACCCATAGCAACACCCTGAATCTGCTGGTACATTTTGCCCTCAAACAAAAATAAAACAGCATTTTAAGTAACATTGTAGTATGTTGAGAGAAAACAATCGATCTATTTATTTGAAAATATTCAACCGCCCTCATTCCTTCCTTATTTTTCAAGCACATATATAAGGAGGAAACATCAAGCGCAATAAATAGATAAGTAGGTTTCCATACAATGTTTTGAATCTTCCTCAGGAAATCACATGTATCCTACACAAATGATTTAAGACCCTTTACAAAGTCCTGCAGGAAAAAATCAATATACTTTGAGAGGTTTTTCCAAAAGACAATCACAGGCAGATATAATGGGTCGACTCAGTGGTTTGCTGATATTTTTGTGAACCTTTGGTATTAAGTAAATCACCGGGATAGTTGGGTACTCCTCTTAAGATATTTATACTCCTCTCAACTTAGCAGGCCCATGCTCTTCCAAGCTAATAATTGTGAAAATAGCAGTTCCTGTGTGTCTTTGAATTTCGTGGGAGAGATTTTCCTGTAACATTCAACATTGTTTAATTGTTCATGCGCTTCCTCTAAATATTCTTTCAGGGGCCACAGTACTATATTCCCACCTTTGTCTGAATTGCGTATTATGACCTGGTGGTTGTCCTTAAGTTTGCCTATAAGTTGATGATATTTCCTCTCATGGTTGGTGTATTTCATGTTGACATTGTTGATGGTAATGGTAAGTTTCTTTATTTGCGCTACTACTTGCTCATTAAAAAAGTCTATGGAGTCTCTGGCCAAAATAGGAACAAATTTAGATTTTGTTTTGAGTGGAGAATAAGGTTTGACACTAGTTTATTGAATTTGAGACTGCTGCGAGTTTGGGATAATTGGCTCATTTTGACTAACATTTGATGCCAGTAGATCATCTCGTTCTAAAACATGCAAGTCCTGCAGTAAATCGTAGTCCGAATTTAAAAGTCCTGACATCTCAGGTTCTTGTACCGATGTATCCACCCTATCCGGATCACCATGTTTACTACGTTGCTGATGGAACTTTTTGAGTTTTTGTTTTTGGATGAATCTATAAATGTCCGCTCTTGTCTGAGTATAATTGAAATTAGACTCCGGACAATATGATAAGCCAAGTGATAAGAGCTGCTCTTCTGCAATAGTGAGATCAATGCCAGCCAAATTAATAATAGAATTCGCATCCTGGGCATTAGAATTGCCGGTAACTGCATCCGCAGTTCCTGCTTCTATTTGCGATTTCCCTCCCACGCCCGCGCCTTTTGGCATTTTCTCCTTGCCTGCCTGCGCCCCCTTCTACTCCGGGTGGCCCTGTTTTGGCGGGTACTTTGTTGCGTGGTCTTAATGTCTCCTTCCTGTTGCGTTTTAAAATTTCCAGCTCTTCCCCCAATGACAATTTAATATTATTGGGCTCAGATCTGGTACCAAAATTATCAGAATCCGATCCGTTCTCCACAGCGGAACTCAGATCTGAAACTGAGGGGGAATCTGTCAAATTTTGACCTCTCTGGATTTCACTCACCTTGCCCATACGTTAGTTAGCCATAGCAGTTCTCATAGAATCATACCTCCTTGCAAATGTAAATATTTGCCCATTCGCATAATCATCGCGGTCTCTTTTGAATTTATAGGTTTTTATAATTTTAATTTTTCCTCCTCCTTACGTAGACAATTCGTCATTTCCGCCGTCATTTTTTGTTTGCTCTGGGGATCCCCCTGTTGCTCTATTTCTTTTTCCAACAGCTCGATTTTCTTGATAAGTTCACTTCTATCAATATCCGCGTATTTGTTGAGGATTTGAACTAATTTGCGAGACGACTCAGGATTGCACTCTCCCCATTCTGCCTTCATGAGAGGATTGGGCGTCTCGTTACTAGGGGTGATCATTATCCGGAGACCCCTGGGAATCCTCCCCACATCTAAGTATCTCCGGAGCGACCGTGCCTCCCACAATTTTGACTGTTCCTGTCGTTTAAGCTTCTCCAATACTCGGAAGCTATCCTTGAGCCCTTTGCCCTTACTGTTGGGTTTTTCATTGGCTGCTCTACTGGTCCCTTGTGTGACTTCCGGGGAATCTGAAAACATCCCCTCGGCCACCAATTTACGATCTTTAAGTATGTCTGCAGACATGTTGGCTAATATAATATAATGTCCCAGTAACACTCCCGTCAGTCGGTGAATACCCTCAGGAGCTCTCACTGGTTTAGCACACCTCTCCACCTGTGTATTGCCGTTTTCACGTACCTTGTGAAGATTTTGTTGCACCGCTCGTGGTTCCCTTTGTAGATGAATGCTTTCTCCAAGTTTCACCCACTTCAAAAGACCGCTGGTGTCTCCCGTTGTCTTCAATGTTGGTCCGCTATTTACTTTTGACTCATAGGGGGCGCCGTCCTTTCCTTTTTCGGAAAACTTTGCTTGGTGCCCTGGGGGTCCCCGCCGAATCACATCACGAGCCTGCGATGCCTACAGCCGATATCCCGGAACAAGACTTGCCAGATACGGAGCCACTTGTAGGGAGGGGGTCAACGAGCCAGAGGAAGTCAGTCTGGCAAAATATTCCTCAACACGCTCTCAGCATTCACCTTTTCAGGAAAAACCAGCGTGGACCCAGGAATCTGTGCAATGATATTTTATTTAATTGCCAGCTCTGCCATTACGCGTTTCGGGCGATCCCCCACTAGAACAAATGACAACTCCTTGTCTTTTGACATCGCCTTTTAAAGTGAAAGTGCAACTGATAATCCCATGGACATGGAAAAAATACTCTCTTTTCTCACATGTGAGTCAGTCACAAAATAGAAACATTTATGGCTGATAAATATCCCATAAAGACAGATTCACAGATATACAAATATATTTTTAAAATACATAATAATATCAGCTTAAGGTATTCAACAGCGTTAAAGAAATTCATGGAAAGAGAGTGGAACCTCAAGATGCTTTGACACCTCTTTGTCTTTTTTATTGATTAACAAGAAATGCTGGCAATAAGAGGAAGGGACTTATTGAAGATTTAAGGACCTTGTAAATTGTGACGAGACTAAAAGGTAATGTCATCTTTTCTCTACTCATAACCGGAAATTAGAAGAGATGTCACACTTGTCTTGCACTTCACAAAATAACAGATTAGGATCACTTAAGTCAACTCAAGGTCTGTACATCAATAAAGTTTTTTAGATTGCTTCATTTATGAAAGTAAAGCTTCAACTGTGACACCTATATGGTCTTATTTTCATTCTCTTCCTGTTGAAGTTGACGTTCCATGATATAACCATCTGTGCCCCAATTATGATTTGCATATATTTTTACAAGGAGAGTCAATATTGCAGCACCAAATATATGCCTAAATGGTGCTAACTGTCATGTTTTAGATCTGGATCTTGTGTGGTTTAAAGAAGTGGACGACACCTTTTAAAAGAGGTGTTGGGTAAACTTAAAAGTCCCTATTGTAAATGTGAAACCATTTATAGCATATACGTAACTCAGTGGTTCGAAAAGAGATGTATCCTGCCATTGGGGCATTTTGTGCCACTGGTCATTGCCATATTGCTTTGCATGTTGGTAATTTTAAAATGACAAATAGGTGTTTGATGACTCTCTGGAGAAAATATTCAGACTTGAATCAGAGTGTGTAAAGCAGTTGTGTCTTGGCAAGTACAGCTTGATGCCTTTTTTACATTGTGGTATAATTTATCATATATAGAAGGCTCTTGATGATGCATGTGGTTATGCCACTATACCTTGGTTCCACCCGAAGGATCTGAAAAGGAGAGAGCGGCCCCTCGACCAAGGGGACAGGGCATCTTTCAAGACTATCAAGTCAAGAACCTTACCATTGGCAAACTCAATCTTTTGCATTCATAAGCAAACATAATTATTGTATCACTCACCCCTGGTACAGTTGTCCAACACTCTGTTGTACCCCCAATTCGGACACAATATTGTGCCATAAAAGTATAGGATTGTGAAGAGATTTAATATCACATGTGCTAAAAACACATCTCATTTTTTTATATTAATAAGAGGTTACATAATATTGCTCATCTAGCTGCCAGTTGATAAATCTGACAGTTTCTTCTGACATTGATTAAAAATATAAAAGGACACGGAGCAAGCAATAAAATATTTTCTTGAGAAAAAGCAACAAAGTAGTTTTGAAGGGAAAATAAGTAGTTTTAAACATGCAAAGGTTGAGACCTATAAGGCAACCACAAATGTCTTTATTCACTCCTAATCTGATTGAATAATAATTCGAGACACATGATTTTCTCAAATAATTGTCATCTATTACATACCAAAGTTCATAAGATTTAGTCCAAACTCAACGTCAATGCATTTCAGAGGGTAGAAAAAGAGAAGACTTGACCACCTTCTTCATGACAAATTGATATCCCTCACAAATATATATATATATATATATATATATATCTAAGCTCCCAAAGTTGCACCGGCAGCCAGGTCACTCGCAGGCAGGTGCTATAAATTTGACAGCATGCATAGAATAGATATGAACAATGCTGAAACCTAGAATGTACAAGTGATTGTGGTTGTCGAGCCATTTCATGGCCAGTTAAAGTATTGGAAAGCCTTGGAATTCTATAGCATACGTGAAACTGTTGAACCATGAATTCTGAAAATTCGTAAAATTCTCAATTTGTTCTGTTTCCATTTGCATACATTTTATCAAAACCCTTCTTTTAGGGTTATCCCTTTTTCACTTCTCTACTAGTTGTCTTTCTCGCACCATCTTTCCTTCTTTTCTCTCCCCCTTTGACTGTCCACCCTCTGCTCCTTTATCTCATAGATGGTACTATGATATTGACCTTTTTGAAAATATGGAGCCACAGCCAATATATGGCGTTATGTCGACTCCCAGATATGGAGATCATCAATGTTATATGTATTTCATGATGAATAGTTGATTGTAACTCATCTAAATTGTACACTAATAGCAATACGCAATGAACTATTGTAAATACGATCATTTGGTTTGTAATGGTTCCTCGAGGGATAAGAGACATATATCTTATTGACATTCTTTTTGTGAATACATCACTCAAAGATGGCCGCCCCACGAGTAATGCGATAGCGTGGGACTATTGCCATCATCTGTTTCTATTTTTTTGTTTTTTTGACTCTGTTCACGCTGTCGCGCGATACATGACGTAATGTGTATTTAATGTTGGCGCGCGGTTTTGCTAATGAGACACTGATGAAGATCTATTCGAAACACGTCTGTCTCGCTATCTGATGTTTCTGCTGAAATAAAGAAAAAACGATACCTAACCCCTCCAGTGAGTGCTTAACTCTGCTTGAGAAATACGGGAGTTTTGGGAGCTGCATATATATATATCTATATATATATATATATATATATATTCACTGAAAAAACTATAGGTTTCACACACGTTATAGTTAGGAATTAGCATTTAAAAAACCTTGCAAATTTACTTAAAAACCATAGGTTTCACACATGTTATAGTTAGCTGGGCATTTCACTCGTGAAAAACCATTGAAATTCCCCCGTTATAGTTAGTGCAGGCAACTATAACTCACGCGACCGCAAAAGGCACATCCCTGACCTGAGGACTACCTCTCTGCCAAATTTCAAGTAATTCTGTTCAGCCGTTCGGGCTGTAGCTTGGACTAAAGGTCCTATGGAAAAATGCATGGGGAAAACATGTTTTGGGACCCCCCCTTTTTCTCAGCCCCCACTTGACGAATCCCCCCGAGACTTTCAGGGTAGGAGCAGAGCGGAGCGCCCCACCTATTTTGAAAATTTCGCGAGGATTCGTCAATCGGCGCCAAAGTTATTCAAAATAGAATGTTGCGGATTTCCTATGGAAACACGGTCCTAACTATAACTATCTACTGGCAGCCGCCAGTAGGTAGTTATAGTTAGGACCTATTAGCCATAGGAAAATCGTAACATTCTATTCCCAATAACTTTGGCGCCGGTTGACGAATCTTCGCAAAATTTTCAAAACTAATGGCCCGTTTCAGCTCCTATCCTGAAAGTTTGGGGGTGATTCGTCAAGCGGGGGCCGAGAAAAAAGGGGGGTCGCAAAACGAGTTTTCCCCATGTTATTTCCCATAGGAAATTTTAGACACGGCTACAGCCCGAACTGCTGAATGGAATTACACCAAATTTTGCAAAAAGGTAGCCCTTGGTTCAGAAAGTGGCCTTTTTTTAAATGATGTAAATCCCTTTAGTAGTTCCTGAGAAATTAAAAAAATATCCCGATCACGAGGCTCATGCTAATTGGCTGTCAACACTCCAAACCAGGAAGTGTTGGCAGCTATCTTGTGCCTCGGTAGAACCGAGGCACAAGAAAAGCGAAAAACAAACTCGTAAAACATGAAAAGGGGGCAGGGTAGAAACACACTTACCCCCTAGGCCTGCTCAAGGTCCCCCAGGGTCAAAAAAGCATTTTTTTTAAAAACCCCGCTGGATATGCGGAGGATCTGCGGATCCGGCCGCGAAAATGAAAAAAAACGAAGCGCAGGCTTCTGCGCTTCGTTTTTAATTAGCCCCCGGTGGGCCAAGTCCCGGGGGCAATGTGTAGATTATAATGGGGGGCCCAAAGGGGCCCTCCAGCCCCGGGGACCGCCAACCCCCGGGGCTTGAACAGTAAATGGGTGGGGGCTCAAAGGCCCCCCAAGCCCCGGGGACCACCACCCCCGGGGCTTGTTTTAAAAAAATTAACTACCTGTGTGGGGGGGCTCAAACCCCCCCACATGCCCTGGGGACCGCTACCTCCCCGGGGCTCTAATTATTCAAATTTGGGGGACCGTTACGGACCCCCGAGCCCCGGGGACCACCACCTCCCCGAGGCTTTGCCCATGTTGGGAGGGGGGCGTGCGGTCCCCCTCCTGAAGCCCTGTGATGGCCCTGGGGACCGCCACCCCCCAGGGCCGGCTCCTGCAGTGTCCCGGGGTGTCTACCCCGGGACACTGCTGTTTGCTATGGCAGGGCGGGAGCTCCCGCCCTGCCATAGCAAACTGCTTTGGTTTTTGGAACAGAGAGCAGAAAAACAAAGCCGATTGCTTTTCCACACGGGGAGCTGCATCTTAGCAGCTCCCCGTGTGGAAAAGCAATGACGGCTCCCGCAGTACATGGGGAGCAGGCGGGACCATGGGGGGATTGGGGACCCCCTCAGAGTCCCCAACGGATAGGGCTGGCCCCGGGGGATGGGGTCCCCGGGGCCATAAGTTTGTGAAAGAACCTGGCAAAGGAATTATGATGAAAAATCTAAAAAACTACATAAAGACTGTTTGAAGCAATATAAGCAACTGCTCTTTAAAACTAAACAAGAGTATTTTGCTCTTAAAATTAATGACGCAAAAAATTCTTCCAAAGAACTGTTTAAAACAGTTACGGTCTTGGCTCACCCAGTTCCCCCTCCTATAAAAACTAGTCAAGATCTCTGTGACAAGATAGCCAAATGCCTTTTTGATAAGGTCGAAGCCATCTTCTCCACTTTTTCACATTCTCCAAAGTTGACATCTTCATCTAGGCTGATAGATCAAAATTGTTCAAATAACATTGTGGGTCAGCTCCTTAGTTTGACACCTATTGCAGTCTCCGAGGTTTGGAAAAGGCTATTTCCCTAAAACTTGGAAATCAGCATCGGTTCTTCCGCTTCTAAAAAAACCACAATTGGATCCTAACGATCCTAACAATTTTAGGCCCATATCTAGGCTCCCTCTACCTGCAAAAATCGTGGAAAAAATAATGAATACTCAATTTAGTAGTTTCTTGGAAGAAGGTCATGTGCTGGATCCCACACAATATGGTTTCCGGGCGGGACATAGCACTGAATCAGCGCTTCTCAAATCTACTGAGGAAATCAGATCTATATTGGACCAAGGAGGAAAAGCGGCATTGATCATGTTGGATCTATCTGCGGCCTTTGACACGGTCCATCACGGGCTTTTGATGGACCGGCTACATGAGATTGGAATCAAAGGAACAGCCTAGAATCTTATTAAGTCTTTCTTAGATGACAGAGTACAAACTGTTACTCTGGGAGACTTTTCCGCCAAACCCTTCTCCCTTACCTGCGGTGTCCCTCAGGGTTCATCCATTAGTCCAACACTTTTCAATATCTATGTAAAACAGCTGGCCCCTTTGGTAGATTCCTTTGGGTTCTACCTCACCTCCTATGCTGACGATACCCAGATTGTAGTCTCTCTGCTCCCTGGGGAACGCCAGAATACAATATCTGGGTTCAAGGATTGTATGACTGCGGTTGGCAACTGGATGGCTCAGAACTGCCTCAAATTGAACTCCAACAAAACGGAGGTGGTTCTTTTTGGAAATGACCTACATTTCTGGACTCCTGAATGGTGGCCAGACTCAATAGGACCCCTCCCAACTCTCAGTAGAAAAGTAAATAAAAATAGGGGTCAGGCCCTGGGGGATAGGGTCCCCAGGGCCAATAAAATAGGAAAAAAGGGGGGCCAAACAGCCCCCCTTCTTAAAAATAAAAATAAAATAAAAAAATTGGCATTGCGCCGGAGGCCCTGCCCCCTCCCTGCAGCACTTTGCTAACGTGCCCCCCTGGCGCATTTGCAGATGGGAAACTAATTCCCCTTGAATACTGGGGGTCCCTGGGGGTCAACTAGCCCACCAGGAACCTCCAGTATGTGCCTGGGAGCTGCGTTGCAGAGAGGTGTTCAGAGGCCCCTTTTTACACCTCTCTGCAACGCAGCTCTGTGGCGCTTACTGGAGGTACCTAGTGGGCTAGTTGGACCCCAGGGACCCTCAGGGTTCAAGGGGACTTTATCCCCCAACTTAAAATGCTCACAGGGCGTGTTTGCACACATGTCACCTCAGGCTCACCCCTCACTTTACCATTGTGCAAACGCACCCCGTGGCGCGTGTTAAGAGGTCGTTTTAATCCCCCTGCCCTATTATGTACTAGGGGCTTACAGAGGAGGCCATGCTAATCACAGGGGTACCCCAATGCATAGTGTTCCCTAGTGTATGTAGGTGTTTTAACTGTATTCTAAGTGTCTTTTAGCATACCACTGGCTCTAGGCCTGGTTAGTCAGAGTCAGTTAACACCAATATCCGTCTGAAAAAGTTGTGGGCACAGGATGATTTTGTAACAAGGCCTCTTTCTGCTCCTCTGCTGGTTCTTTCTGCACATGTCTTGTTTCTTCCTGCCCTTTTCTTCGTCTTTGAGGACTTCTGTTGCTTCTTTCTGCATTTCGTTTGCTTCTTTCTGTGCATTTGTACTTCTTTCTTCACATGTCCTACCTCTGTAGGCATAGTTAGAAACTAACATTTAAAAAACCTTAGAAATTTACTTAAAAAACCATAGGTTTCAGGCACGCTATAGTTAGAAATTAGCATTTAAAAAACCTTTGAAATTCACTGAAAAAACCATAGGTTTCAGGCACGTTATAGTTAGAAATTAGCATTTAAAAAACCTTAGAAATTCACTGAAAAAACCATAGGTTTCAGGGGCGTTATAGTTAGTTGGACATTTCACTCATACAAAACCATAGAAATTCCCCCTAACTATAACTCACGCGCCTCTGAAATGACATCTCAAATGACATCACTGATGACATTACTGAAGGCATCATCCTTGTGATAGAGTGGCAGACCTCCTCTCACCCTAATGTAACCTTTGATACACACACTCAAAAATAGAAACTAACATTTTCAAAACAATGGACACACTAATACCAGTTACAACACACCTATTGAGTAATTCCAAGATCTACACTAGGGTGGGCGGAATTTGTGAAATTCACTTTCACAAACTATTGTGAAAATGTTGAAAATCTCCGCAAACATGCCAGAAATATCGCAAAGACGCTGGAGTTTTCTTCCGGCCTGTTCGCGGTATTTTTTGCGTGATCGCGGATTGCCAACTTACCCATGCGGTTGCTCACGGGCGCGGCCATCTTGTTTTCACTTGTCCCGCCCGCCTGCGATGCTTACTTCCTGTTCCGGGTCGCGCAATGCATGCTCGCGCCCGTTCGCGGTACATATTTCCGGTTCGCGAACGCTTTCGCTTGTTCGCGTTGCTTTTTGCTTGCTAGGGGAGAAAATATCGCGTGAACTTGCGCACGTGGTGGCAATGGGCGCAGCTATCTTGTTTTTTACTCTATTGCATGGTTCTGGGGCCTGATTTTCAATCCTCCCTGCACCTTTCCAATCCTTTGTTTGAAGCCACTTTTTTTCAAATATTTTTTATTTATTATTTCTCTAACTATTTTCCTGCTTCTATATTGTTGGTTTTTGTCTACTTTTTTTGATTTTTTAGCTACTTTTTCACTCTTTCTATTGCCTGCTATTTATTTCCTTTACTTACTTTTTTAATTTTATTACCTTTTCTTTCCTGCCCCGTCTCTCATCCCCAAAACCATATCAAAGGGTAGGGCTCGTCGCGGCCAGAGCCGCGACCGCCTTCCTTGTGGAAGGCGGCACCCACAAGGGGTGCAGACATGGGCCTTATTTGGGGAGGTGGAGTTGGCTGCACTCATTTTCTTTGTGCAGCACCACCTCCCCTCAACCCTGGTAGCAGGTGGCAGGCCTTGGTCCGGGTACGGGCTCCGGAAGCATCAACAGCGGTGGGGGAAGGTGCGCCGGGCAGTGTTGCGCTGCTCTGGGGTCCGGCGCACCCAGTGGTCCGACATCCTGGACCGTGAGCAGGACCTGCTGGACCTGCTAGGAGTGGAGGTCCCGGGTCTTGGTGAGTAACTATTTAATTATTACTACTTTGTGTCTGTTCTTCTGCTCTGTGATATATATTGCGAATATCTTTTTTTTCTTCCAACCAGCTAGAATGTTGCTGCTTACATTCCAGGTTAATTACGTTTAAAAGTCTTCTGTCATTGTTATAACACAGGTGCTCCTCTGCGCTACTACTAATCTTACTTGTTTGCAACTTTGCAACTCTAGTCCTTACTTTGTCCTGTCACTAAGAGATAGGGGCGGATTGATACTTAGGTTTAGGTACTTTGTATGAGTTTGTAATTTTTTAGTGGTATGCGTGATGCAGTTACGTCACGTGCTGCTATTATGCCAGTCTTTATTAGAACCTTTTCTAGTTTGTTCAATGAGTGGTGGTAATTGGCTTAGCACTAGCAGAACATCAGCATCAATCAATCAACCCAAAATTTGTTGTATACAAAAAATGTAGTCATGTGTCCTCCATTTGACCATATGCATTGTTGAGGACTAAAAGAAGTAGAAATGTATACTTAATGTACAATTGGCAGGCCTGGAATAGGTGGGCTAGGTCGGGTGGTACGTCGTACTTAGGCTTAATTGTAACTTAGTATTCTGGAATCAGAATGGAAGACTGGATTACTGTTGATAAATAATAAGTAGTCGATCCGCAAATCCCCCGATACTACTTGTTGACCAGAGGAGATCGTTCAATTTAGTTATTGCAAGTGTTTTTTGACAGTTCTTTAAAAATATTTTATTTGTTTGACACTATCCATCAATGTTTGTCTCTTTCTTATATCTTTCCTGTTCATCAGCACCCAGGTGCAGGCAGACAGGGAATGGGCAGTTGGCGGGAGAACAACACCACCAGGAGGACACCAATGAGGGCTCCTCTGCTGACCCTAGTAAGTCTTCTTGTTTTTAATAATAATTCTTATTCCATAACTTTAACTGCACCATATTTTTCACGAACTATTGTTTCAGTTTCCCAATGCTATTTTTTACCAACAATTATCCTTCGATCTGTACGGTTTCAAAATCTTGTTATCCCTGCCTCTGCTATGATGAATCTCTGTACTACTACTACTATCAGTCTGTCTGTACTGTAGTAGCTAAGCTTGCCCAGTTGGCCACACTTTATTTGAAAGGTTGTAAATAAAACTCAGATTCACCAGTAGCTCTAGCCATTGAGTCCAGTCCTTTGGGTCGTCCTCTTGTACTACTTCTAGTCTTATTGATCTTGAGTCTGTGTTAATCTTGAGGCTTTGACAATTCACACCATCAAATGCCAACCAGATTTATTACTATTTTGATATGATAGCCTATAGGACACACTACTACTGTTGTAGGGATTTTGCACATAAAGACCTTTGCACAAGAAAATAGGATGTTGGTGATGGTAGGTTGGAACTTCCTCACACACCTCAATCAGAAATTCAGAACCCACCACAATCACCTGCCCGACTATAGTAGTGTCTTGTCATAACTATGAGGTCTCTGAACCCTCCCCCCAAGATACCCAACAAGTAGACAACCCAGAACATAACACACCCAACCTCTCAGTCATGGAAGCAATGCACATGCACACCCTTCCATTAATTTGCTCACTCGTGTAAGTCCACACCAAATACCACCAAGTCTATGTAAGTTCAAAATGTTTATTTTGAATTTAGAAGCTCTGTACATTGTTCTATTATATAATGCAGCACCAACAGGAAAATCAATAACATTAAAACAATAAACATTGTTACACTTACTTACAGTTGGGAATTAAATCATGATAAATGAACAGTGGTGGAAGGCAGCACCACCATCCCCTAGGAATTTAGTTTATATAAATGTATAAATGAAGATCTCTGAGTGAAGGAACCCCTCACCTTAGAAGAACCTAGTACTGGTAGTTGTTGCATCATAAGCTCTGCAAAGCTCTGGTTCATAGAAGGGAATCTTCCGTCTGTAGTGCGAAAAATGAAATGTTGCGCGTTAGTATATTGCAACTTGCAAGCATTTCTCAGCCATGCCAAAAAGTGTAGCATTTATGGATAAGCCATATGGGCTAACAGTACACCAGTACTTCATAAGAAAGTGGCTTGTTAATGTTTTTGTTGACCGCTTGTACGCAGCGCGTAGACAGTAGCAGTGTGAGGCAGGTCATGTGGACTCAAAGATGTCTTATACAACAAGCTGCAAGGCAACGTCACATGTGCAAAAAGAAAAGAAACAAAGGTAAAATGGTTGCATGGCTCGGGCTAACTAAGCAAAGGCTAGAATGACCCTAGGGGGGACCATATATAACTATTAGCGTCTACTCTACTACTACCTGATTTGTACTACTGATGTATGTTATATACTATTAACTCTTTTTTCAATCTTGCTACTAACCAATAGGGGGAGGTGTATTTGACGCCTAATAAATGTGTAATGTTTTCTAGGCGCACTACCGACCACGACCACCATTGCCGGGGCCAGCGAAGGCGACGCGGAGGGAGAGGATGCGGCAGTTGCCGATACCGATGATGGAGCTGTAGGGGTCGTGCCAGCACCAGTGGCGGGCGTTGGTAAGTTAGATTCATAATCCTTAACTATTGTTGACACTACACTCACTGCAAGGGTGTACTGTATGTATACTGTACTGTTGAGACTTAGGGCCCCATTAGGATGGCGGGCGGAGATTGCCCCCGCCGGGCCGGCGGTAGTCACTGCCGACCCCGCAGGGGCAAACCTCCCGCCATCCCTGTAGAAAAGACCCTCCACATGTCGACCGGGCAGAAAAGGGTTCAATATGGTGGCGGTGTCTGAACACACCGCCAGCCATATAATCTGCATTTTGGAATGCCTTTACGTGGCGGCATTGCCGGCCGCCACGGAAAGGCATGCGGAGTATGCTTGGGGGCCCCCATGGAGGGTACCTATGCTATGGTACCCCCCTGCCTTACAAAGCACAACGTGGCAGGCTCCACGCGGGGCCTGTCACGTTGTGCTTAGAAAAGCTCAACATGTAGTTTTTAGCTTTGCTTTTGGCACCGCCCACCAGAATGTAAAAAAAACAGGATGCGCCCGCCACTGTGGCGGGCACATCCTAATTGTCCCCACGGGACCCCCGCCCTTTTTAGCATGAGGATGGCGGGCGGACAAAGTCCGCCCGCCATCCGATGTCCTAAGTAAGTAAGAGTTGTTGTGAACGTTTGAAGAGTGAACTAGACACCCTTTAATTGGCATAGGGGAGGGAGTATTGAGTAACCAATGGCCTCATCTATCTGATTTCAACTCCGCTTTGAAAGTTTTATGGAGAAGACTAAAAGTCAGATCAGATCACCTGGTGTTTATCTAAAAAGTGAAAGACGGGTGGAAGGAAGAAGGACGGGCGAGATTTAAAATGTTATGTACTATGCTTTATAGTGCTACCATGCCACAATGTGTATAATGAACTTGTCTTACTGTTTTTCTAAGAGTATATTTTACAATTGTCTTGATTTTTTCTTTTTGATACACAGCTACTCCTTCCAAAGTTAATCGGAAGGAGTTGGCCGCCAAGGCATGGCGTTGGAAGCTGGAGGCAATCCAGCAGGAATATCGGCGGCCTCCTCCAGTGCCCCGGGCCAAAGCCACCGCCCTCCAGCGGTACAGCGCCACTGTCTGGCGGCTTCCCACCGCCACTGCAATAACATCTCTGGTGCCCCCCCCACTGTGGCTGCAACTGCCGCGCCCTCAGACGCCGCATCGCCCGTCTAGAGGAGCAGTTGACAGTCCTCCTGCAATCCCACCCCACACCTTAGTCCCTGTCTTCTACCCCTTTTTTAATTCTTGTTTGGGTGGGTGGGAATTGGACATTGGGTTTTTGGACTATTTTCTGGACTTTCTTACAGACATTGGTTGGGGTTAGGGAGGGGGGTGGGTCAGCTTTTGTGGGTTTTTAGTTTATTTCTTTTAGGGTCAATTAAATCTATTTTTCTATGTTACATGCAATGTTGTTAATGTTTTGTAGGTGGGTTACTGTTTTACATCACACTGTTTCCTTGCTGGTGCAGGCCCACCCATAGGCAGTGTTTGATTTAAATAATTGGCTGACTGTGTAAGACACAAAGAGATAGATGCGACACCCCTCACTGATTGACTTGTTCTACTAGTACTTTCAGTCTCTCCTCTAGTCTATGCATTCTTTATCTGTACTCAAAGGGGGGGGTGAAATTGAATTCATTGAAAACATGTCCATTATTAATTCTGCCTCCCTCAAACTTCTCTTACCTTTGCTTGATGTTTCACTTAGGCACAGCAATGGCTGCATGGTGCAGATGGTTTCCTTTTTCTAACATGCCATGATTGGGGTGGTGGTGGTAGATTAGTAGTAGTAGTAGACACTGGCAGGGCAGCAGCATTTGCAAAAAAAGAAAATGAGACAGTCAGTCGCCTTTGAGAAGTACAGTACAGAACTTACCGAGCAACAATAATATGCTAAAATATTTTACAACAAAACATAATGGTGGTTGGGATAGCCTTCTAGACAGAGTTACAAACTATAGTTGTGTTGAGTCACTTGACTAGGCCTACAGCGTAACAGTTAGTGCTGTGTATGAGGAATGACAACAAATCCAATCAATGCCGGAAATTAATGCTGAGGTATATGTTCCATTGTTAAATAAAATCAACTCTAAAATATACTACTCATGTGTGGGCAAGCAGAAGAAGATCATCGCTCTGCCTTGAAATTGAAGTACTGTTGCTTTCGCCACATCCGTAAGTATTGGTGTACATTTAATTTAGTCACACCTCGACAATAAGTCACACAGCCCGGGGGAAGAGGGTTAGGGTTTGTTGAATGGATGGGAAGGGGGTTTGGGGAAAGGTTTGACCGTGAAAAACAGTATGCATGGACAAACAAACGACAATCTTTGAAGACTACCGTATCCATATGTTAAGAGAGAAAAAGGAAATGCATGCATGATGATGATTGATAAGGAGACCCGGATTACATACACTTCTTGTTCTGTTGTTCCGGCCTTAATACTTTTACAGATAGCAAATAGAAATTTTAAATATTGGTAGGGATGAATCGTAAACAGAGAGCAAACCTAATGATGATAATAACAACAACAAGAACACACTGTTGTAAAGACTGTAGACAAAAAAATGAATCAAATTATTTAAAAGAAGATGAAAGTTGATACTGTTATCCTGGTCAAAAATGTGGACTGGATTTGCATCTCGCCATTCCTCTTGGTCCTCTTGTCCATCAATCTTGGGTTTCGCCACTCGCCACTGCCCGGCTGGAAAAAAATGTCGATTTATTAGTAAGGTAAGTGTGCATTGTAATGTTTTCCCAAGTATAGGGCAAGACCCGGCCTGTAATTGTAGATGGAAAAACAAAGGGGGTATTGAGAAACAAAGTTGAAACAAATGCACAAGTTATGGTGTATTGCAACAAGAACACTTTCCAAGGCGGCATGTATGCATCATCTCTACTCTAGTCTGTTTCCAGCATTGACCTTCAACAACAACAGGAGAGAGCAGGCCCACAGTGACAGGTCTGACAGCACGTTGCTTAGCACATCCTACGTTTAGAGTACTTTATTTTTTTTTTTAAAGAGTTGGACAAAGGCAAAGCACATATCCATTCCAAACATAGCATTTTACTATTTACGTTAGTAAATCAATGCACCGCAGTCATCCCACCGCTACACTCGACTCCACTTCTACACAGACATTTGGGTCTGCTGTGGTTGCTGTTGATGTGTTTACCTTTAGGCTTTTATGCCACTCATGAAACGTCCTCCTGACTTGTTATTATTCCATCAATCATCTCCGATACTTGTACTGACTGACTTTGAAGATCGGCCTGCAGTAGAAGTAAAATTTTGTTATTACACAACAAGAGTAGAAATATTATTGAATTGAGTCACTCTTTAGTGTGTACAGTAAGACTACTAGTACACTTTGACTTCACTTCGTGCACAACAAACACACAACAAAAACAAAAACACCAATCGCTCAGAGTCAGGTGTCCAATGCATGCCATTAATTGTCATTACCTGTTCCTTCTCATCTTAAGTTAACGGGCCGTCTTTTTCGCCATCATCATCATGGATGGTGCTGTTGTTAATCATACTCAGTGCGCAGATTGAGTCCCCTTCCTGTATTCAATTAAAAGCAATGTATCAAGCTGCAGGAGAAGTACACATTTCTTACTTGCAAGAAGGGGAAAATTCACCTTGAGTTACGTTTAGTGTGTACTGTAGAAAGATGATTAGTGCACAAGACATAACTTCATGCACAACAAAAAACAACAAAATCACTCAGTCTGCGTCCAATGCATGGCATCAATCATTACCTGTTCCATCTCATTTTCAGTTAATGGGCAGTCTCTCTCGGCTCTGAAAGGAGGATAGCTATAGTAGTCATCTGATTTATGCTCCACTTCTTTTGGCGGGACTAGGAACGTTTTTATTTTTTCTTCTATTTTCCATCATCCAATCATCATTCATGAGGGCAATGGATTTAGGCGGGAGATTCAGTATGATGGAGTGGAGGAGCTGGATTCGCAGGACTGTACTGTCAAGTTGCAGACACCTGAAACTTGTATATTAAATAAGAAGAGTAGAAGACGGTGGTAATGGATTTGTTGTGATTCACAAGTTTGTAACAGGAACGACAGACACACAAATAAAGGGGAAAAAAGGGAGGAAGACAGTAAGTGCAAGCCTAATTGTCAGGGAAGTATAGCTCTTCCTCAAACTCTGGGGGTTCAGCCAGTAGTAGGTAATCATGTGACACACTACTTCCGTCACCTGAGCCGCTGTCCTCATCTCCCTCCATTGCTTCATGTATTGTGTAATTCGGTGGTATGAAGTGCTGATTCATTTTGATTATTGTTAACCTCTCCACGTTTTTGGGCAAGAGACTGGTCCTTCTCACTGTTACAATGGAACCAGCAGCACTGAAAATACGTTAGGAAGAGACACTTCTGACAGGGCAAGCCAGATAGCTTATCGCCAGCCTGCTGAGCAGTGGCCATTCAGACCTTTTCCTATACCAATAATGCAATGGGTTTTGATCAATGTACACCTCTGTTGGGTCGTCCAGATAGGCCTGGACCATCCGCTCAATGTTCAGGGGTGCTGCTGGTAAGCTTTCGGGCTCTTTTCTATGTGCATCAGTACTGTGCTTATTAATGCCTAACTGTACATACCAATCGTCTAATGATTCTACTGGGCCTAATGATCCAGTTATTGTTGCTGTTGTCGATAGTGATGGTGAGTGTTGTGATCCAAACGCACTGCCGTCAGCCGACGAAGTTGCACTTGATGCTGCATGCCCTGCTGCAGTACTTCTTGTGGGTTGATCTTGCGGGCTTTTAATTAGCTGCCGTTCGTTTTCCAACTTACTCGCTGTCTCAGCTATACAAGTTTTGTAGCGGGCAACATCAATCTCTGAAAAAGCAAAGAATGTCTTCAGTCCAAATTTTGCACGTGGATCCAGAATTGTGGCACAAATGTAATGTTCTTGTGACAACATTTTATTTTCTATCCTTGTATTTTCAGCTAAGCGACGGGCTAAGCTCTCCACCAAGTCATAGGCTTCCTTTTTGTCCTCTACACCTTTGTATGATTCAGACACCTTCTTCAGCTGATGCTCTAGCATTTGCAATAATGGGATAGCTTGGCCCATTGTACAGTCCTCCTTGCTGACTTCATGTGTGGAGACCTCAAAAGGATGAAGCATCTCAGTCAGGCATTTAATTAGGCTCCATTGCTCCATCTGAAGGTTCATGCCTTTAACAGTAGCATCCCCTCTTTTCCAGACATATTCATTGAGTGGCCTGTACTGCTCAAACAGACAATAAAGCATGCAATACATTGAGTTCCAACATGTTGCCACCTCCTGGATGAGTGCTTTGACTGGCATCCTATATTCACGTTGAATGATCCTCAGCTGCTTCTGAGCTTTAAAAGAATGACTGAAATGAGTGCATATTCTTCGGTAGATGGCCAATAAGTTGCTGACTATGGGTTCTTTTTTCATAAAGTCTTGAACTATAATGTTTATGCAGTCCGCCAAACACGGGTCCCTGAAATAGGAACCAAGGTCCATGGCCTTAAGTACATTACTGCTATTGTCTGTGGCAACAAAACCAATACTAAGCCCTCTTGGGCGCAGCCATTCAAAAACCTTGCTGCGAAACTCTTGCAAAATGTTTACAGCCGTATGATATTTCTCCATGGCGAACATGGCTACAGTTGCATGTTTCCGAGTACCTTTAAAAATTGCAGCTGTGTCAACAGCACCTCGTTCAGATAGCTTATCGCTAACCCCCACAAAAGAGACCCAGTATGCAGTAATGCACATGTAATCGGTGGCTTGGCAACTGGTCCACATGTCTGTTGTCAGGTGGATATTGTGAACAGCACTCTGCTGCAAAGCTTGTCCAACCAATTCCATCATTTCATGATGTAGTGCCGGAACAGCAATTCTTGCGAAATAGGACCAACTGGGAACCTTCCATTTAGGGCAGATGGTTGACACAAATTCAAGGAAACCCACCCCTTCCACAAAAGAAATAGGGAGAAGGTCCAGTGCTAACATTTTAGCCAGCTTCGCATTGTACAACCGTGCCGCTGGGTGGTTGCATTGGAACTGCCCCTCCAACCTAAGCATGCTCTCAATGGTAGGCTGGATTACTTTCCTTTGTGGTGCTGTTGTTTTCATTAACCCACTTAGGCTCAACAACGCAGTTTGTCTCATTGCGGTACTCGGTCGCATTGGTGTCTCAGCCTGACTCTGAGTATGGCTCTTACTGCGGTGCCACTCAGATGTTACTGAGGAGGATGTGGGCGGTACCACTACACTACTGGGGACAGGGCTAGAAATGCCTTTCTCTTCTTCACCTTTCACCGCAATAATATCACCCCCTGATTCTTCCTGACCAACTTCAATGGGTTGAGTTTTTCTACTTTCTTTTAACTGAAGTAGACGATTCTCCCACATGATAGTGTGGTGTATTCTGAGATGACTTGCTTGGCCTCCGGTACCATATATTGTACCAAGCTTACCCCACCGAACACCTTGTCGACAAATTGAGCATATAGCAACATTCTCCTCCTTGATGCTAACAGAAAAGAAGTCCCAAACTGGGGAGGAGAACTTTCTGGCACTGCTGGATGTGCCACTTTCAATACCAGATGAACTGGAGGGTGTGCTTGGAATGAGATCCTGTGCAGCTACACTGTGACTTTTACTACCACTACCTACTGAGATGGTTGAGCTGGATGTATGTCCCTGTTGGGCCTTGGAAAATATGGCAGCTGGAGGTAGTGGTGGTGTAACCTGTGTTGGTGATATCCGTGCTACATCCCGCTCAGTAGCAGCCTTTCTGGATAGGGTGAGAATGTTGGTCTCCAATCCCTTTGGGGCGGGAGTGATGTGCGTGATGACTGGCTCGTCTTCATCAACATCACCCCATTCTTCTACATCTACCTCCATAACTCTAAGTTTTTCTGGGACCTTCCTTTTCAGAAGCATTGTCTTGTGGCGTGCATCACTTTCAGACTGAGCTGGTGGCTGCCAAGTGGCATCACGATCATCAGAAGCGGGGCTTGAAGAAGAAGATGATGGACTAAGCCTCTGTTTCCTTGCTGGTGGTCTGGAAGACAATAGATCTTCCGAAACAGTGGTTTGCTCCACTTTGTCTGCAGGAAGCTCGATTTTCTGAAATGCCCCTACGTCAGGAGCAACAACTACTATGGTGGGCTTTTGTTGCGGCTGCTGCTTCTTCTTGTTGCGGCTGCTGCTGTTCTTGTTGCGGCTGCTGCTGTTCTTGTTGCGGCTGCACACTTATCTGCTGAGTTTCCGCCTGCGTTGATTGTGTACTACTTTGCGATAATGACATTTCAACATCGCTGCTCGTTAGTAGACTGGCTACCTCTGCGATAATCAAGGCTTGGGCCTAGGTTGGTGGGGTTGGACCGCTGGTGCTGAGGTGCTGCTCCCAGCTTGGTTTCCGGACAACGCTGCTGCAGGCGTAACTTTTTTGGTACCAAAAAAAAACATTGGCCAACACACCAGTCATGGTTAATGGCACTTCCTTTTTCTGTTCCTTCTTCTCACCTGCAACTTTCTTGGTACTGGACCTGGTACCTTTCTTTGGGGCCATCTTTTTCAGATGTCAGGCAGGACGCAGATGCACAACAAGTTCTGGTCACACGTGGACGTGATGCGCAGCGGGACTTCTGTCTGGCTAGCAGTACAACGGGTGATGATGATGATGACACCTCCTCCTCTGGCTTTTTGTGCACCTAAAAGCAAATAAGACAGGAGAAGAACATCAGTGAAATGTTGCATTTGTTGTTGTGGTTCAGTTACTTACTACTATACTAGTGCAAACAAAAGATATAGTCTAGCCATTTCTGACTTTTTTTCAACAAGGGCTATGTTATACTACTGTATACAGTCACACACTACACTCTCAGGAAGGATAGGAAAGGTAATAAGAACCATCAAAATAAAAATGTAATGGAAGTGGGGTGGACCCTATTTGCCAATAAATTATTTGAGCATCTCATCATCCATGGAGCTGCTGCTGGCAAAGGGGGTGGATGGATGGAAGCAGTAAGTCAATAGGAAAACCATGCAGGCCTACATGGCAAAAGCAGGACACTAATAACTCCCAACACAAAAAAAGGCCACCAGCCACATGGACACTCACAAATCACAAACAAGCAGAGGGCGTGGGAAACACCAGGAGCTGACAAAAGGCCTATAAAAACCAGGTAAAGGATGCATGCTAAAGCACACTGCTCTGACTTTTTAATGCAACAAAATGCAAATACGAAAATTCACAGGCCTCAAAAAGGTCTGCAGGGTGCATGCATTGCACACCAACACACACCAGACACACACAACAAAAGCATGTCTTTAAGACAACCAACATCAGAAAGCCCACCCCAAAAAAACACACTTGCCAACTCAATCCAATGCCATCCATGCCCTAAATGATGTGTAAATTCAACAGACCACACAGAAACACTTGATTAATACAGCTGTGGCTACCTGCTCAGCCTTTGAGCCTACTGGATGAAAGCAGACCTGTTGTTGGCAGACAAGGCCAGATAAGCTTGCAGGCCTAGTCTTCAAAATGGCCACCAGCCACATGGCCAGGCCCAACAACATCAGAAAGCCCACCCCAAAAAAACACACTTCCCAACTCAATCCAATGCCATCCATGCCCTAAATGATGTCTAAATTCAACAGACCAAACAGAAACACTTGACTAACAGCTGTGGCTACCTGCTCTGAGCCTACTGGATGAAAGCAGGCCTGTTGGCAGACAACAAGGCCAGACAAGAGACAACAAGCTTGCAGGCCTAGTCTTCAAAATGGCCACCAGCCACATTGCCAGGCCCAACAACATCAGAAAGCCCACCCCAAAACAACACACTTCCCAACTCAATCCAATGCCATCCATGCCCTAAATGATGTCTAAATTCAACACACCACTCAGAAACACTTGATTAATACAGCTGTGGCTACCTGCTCAGCCTCTGAGCCTACTGGATGAAAGCAGGCCTGTTGTTAGCAGACAAGGCCAGACAAGCTTGCAGGCCTAGGCTTCAAAATGGCCACCAGCCACATGGACAGGCCCAACAACATCAGAAAGCCCACCCCCAAAAAACACACTTCCCCAACTCAATCCAATGCCATCCATGCCCTAAATGATGTCTACATTCAACAGACCACACAGAAACACTTGATTAATACAGCTGTGGCTACCTGCTCTGAGCCCACTCAATGAAAGCAGGCCTGTTGATGGCAGAGAAGGCTAGACAAGCTTGCAGACCTAGGCTTCAAAATGGCCACCAGCCACATGGCCAGGCCCAACATCAGAAAGCCCACCCCAAAAAACACACCTCCCCAACTCAATCCAATGCCATCCATGCCCTAAATGATGTCTAAATTCAACAGACCACACAGAAACACTTGACTACAACATGTGTCTAACTGCTCTGAGCCTACTGGATGAAAGCAGGCCTGTTGGCAGACAACAAGGCCAGACAAGAGACAACAAGCTTGCAGGCCTAGGCTTCAATATGGCCACCAGCCACATGGCCAGGCCCAACAACATCAGAAAGCCCACCCCAAAACAACACACCTCCCCAACTCAATCCAATGCCACCCATGCCCTAAATGATGTCTACATTCAACAGACCACACAGAAACACTTGATTAATACAGCTGTGGCTACCTGCTCTGAGCCCACTCGATGGAATCAGGCCTGTTGTTGGCAGACAAGGCCAGACATGCTTGCAGGCCTAGGCTTTAAAATGGCCACCAGCCACATGGACAGGCCCAACAACATCAGAAAGCCCACCCCAAAAAAACACACTTCCCCAACTCAATCCAATGCCATCCATGCCCTAAATGATGTCTAAATTCAACAGACCACACAGAAACACTTGATTAATACAGCTGTGGCTACCTGCTCTGAGCCCTCTGGATGAAAGCAGGCCTGTTGTTGGAAGAGAAGGCCAGACAACCGTGCAGGCCTAGGCTTCAATATGGCCACCAGCCACATGGCCAGGCCCAACAACATCAGAAAGCCCACCCCAAAAAACACACTTCCCAACTCAATCCAATGCCATCCATGCCCTAAATGATGTCTAAATTCAACAGACCACACATAAACACTTGATACAGCTGTGGCTACATGCTCTGAGCCTACTGGATGAAATCAGGCCTGTTGTTGGCAGACAAGGCCAGACATGCTTGCAGGCCTAGGCTTCAAAATGGCCACCAGCCACATGGCCAGGCCAAACAACATCAGAAAGCCCACCCCCAAAAAACACACTTCCCCAACTCAATCCAATGCCATCCATGCCCTAAATGATGTCTTCATTCAACAGACCACACAGAAACAGTTGATTAATACAGCTGTGGCTACCTGCTCTGAGCCCACTCGATGAAAGCAGGCCTGTTGATGGCAGAGAAGGCTAGACAAGCTTGCAGGCCTAGGCTTCAATATGGCCACCAGCCACATGGCCAGGCCCAACAACATCAGAAAGCCCACCCCAAAAAACACACTTCCCAACTCAATCCAATGCCATCCATGCCCTAAATGATGTCTAAATTCAACAGACCACACAGAAACACTTGATACAGCTGTGGCTACATGCTCTGAGCCTACTGGATGAAATCAGGCCTGTTGTTGGCAGACAAGGCCAGACATGCTTGCAGGCCTAGGCTTCAAAATGGGCACCAGCCACATGGCCAGGCCCAACAACATCAGAAAGCCCACCCCAAAAAAACACACTTCCCAACTCAATCCAATGCCATCCATGCCCTAAATAATGTCTAAATTCAACAGACCACACAGAAACACTTGATTAATAAAGCTATGGCTACCTGCTCTGATCCTACTGGATGAAAGCAGGCCTGTTGGCAGACAAGGCCAGACAAGCTTGTAGGCCTAGGCTTCAAAATGGCCACCAGCCACAAGGCCAGGCCCAACAACAGGAAGCCCACCCCAAAAAAACACATTTCCCAACTAAATCCAATGCCATCCAGGCCCAAAATGATGCTTGAAAATGAAATACATTCAAAAAACACCAAAGGAACAGTTGCTTCATCATGCACACACCCATGAGGCCATGACTAGCTCGGGCCTTCTACTGACTACTACTACCCACAACATAACAAAATAAATTGTAGTTACAACAACTGCAATGCCCCCAATCAAACAGACACAACAACCACTTACTTGTAAAACATCCAATTAAAAAATCCTCAAATTCAATTGCAATGATGCAGCAGACAAAAAGAGTGATCTTTCCAAATCAAAATCCAGAGGCAGAATGAGCAGGAGATGGACAAAGCACTGGGAGGAGCCTGCTGGACAGGAACAGGAAGTTGGAGATTCTGTGGCACTTCCTCCTTCTCCCCACCTTTTTAAAAAAGGACTCCTTGCACAAAAAAGGACAGACAAATGTCAATCTGAGGAGTTGTTTTCATCCAAATCATCATTTGCAGAAGGTTACATGCTGCTAGAGCTGATATTCTTCTCCAAATTGAAAATTTTACATGTTCGAGTTCTCGAGCTTCACATTACTTCCACCGGATGTCGATGGCATGTCCAAGATGACTTGATCGCGTTCTCTCGCTCCCTGTCGCGTTGCATATGACGTGTTCAGTGTCTCTTTCTCCTTTTCGCGTTCGATATGACGTGCCCGCGTCCTCACGCTCTCGCTCGCGGTGGAGAATGACGTGTTCGAGATCTCAATCGTCTCATACTCTCGCTGTGCATGATCGCGAGAAGAAAGACGTAATTGCACGACAAATGATGTGATCGGGAGACAAATTACATTAATGTGGGCGCGAACTGTCGCGAGACAGTGCAAATGGCTACCAGCAATCCAACATCTCGTGGAGAACGTGACCGGATCGGGAAAACTTGTTGGTGAACCCGGGGATTCAGGTAAGGCGATCGCACGCACACGAGAATGTATTTTTTTACAGCGCGAGCAAGAAAAAAATTACCGGTAAGATGCGGATTGTGGAAATTTTGACATTTTCGTGCTTTCCGCGAAATTATCGCAATTTCCGTGAGCGGAAAGGAATTTTGGCCCAGGCCTAATCTACACACACATCCACTCATTCAGCAATAGTCCTATACAGTCACTCATACATGTAGTCACTCATCATATGTACTCATACACCTATACATCCTGTTACACACCAACACTCCATAGAGCTACTCACACACATAGTCACACATGCAAACAAAGTATCAAACATCCATTTACTTGCATATACAGTTATACACACACCACCACACTTACTTCTACAAGAACTTACACATACTTACTCTCTTAAGCAATCACTTATAGAAACACATACTAATTTATACAGGAACTCTTCCAATCTCTCACTCTCACATATACTCACTTATATACAACAATACTCACATATACTAGTTTAAAATATATGTAGTTACTCATAAAGACACTATTGAGACAGTCATTCACTCACTAACACACCCATACACACACTCATCCACACATACAGTCCTGCTCACACGCTGTCTTCAACACATACAAACAGTGAGTCACTCATTCATGCATCTATGTGCTACATAATACCCCCAACAGAACCATACAGACACTCATACTGATACTCAAACAAACAACTAATAGCCTATATAGACACTCATGTAGCTACTCACCAACCCATGCAGCCACTTATACACAAAGTGAGAGACTGATATAGATATTTACATATTTAAACATTACTCACTAACCCATGTATTTACTAAGATACAATCAATTTTACAAAAAAAATCATCATTTAGACACTTATATACCCATTTATTCTTCCATCGACCTTAGATATACATGTATAAAACATATTTAATTTTCAGAAAAACACACATTCACTGGATGATGTCATCAGTGATGTCATCAGTGATGTAATTTGAGATGTCATGAGTTATGTCACTAACCATGTCATGAGTGATGTAATATGTGACATCATCAGCAGTGCATTGCGGGTCAGCGAGTTATAGTTAGCTGAACTAACTATAACGGGGACATTTCTATGATTTTGTATGAGCGAAATGTCCAACTAAATATAATGCCCCTGAAACCTATGTTTTTTTCAGTGAATTTCTAAGGTTTTTTAAATGCTAATTTCTAACTATAACGTGCCTGAAACCTATGGTTTTTTCAGTGAATATATATATTTATACATCTGCCCTCTGCTGGCAAATATTTGGTTTCTATACCACGTGCAAAGAGGACCCGTGCTGGGGGTCGCTCGTTCTGCGTTCTGGCTGCCAAGCTATGGAATGATCTTCCGTCTCATATCCGGAGCATGGGCAACTATTTGACTTTCCGAAAAGTGTTAAAGACCCATTTGTTTCAGCACTAAGTTTCCCGCCTTTGATCCAACTGTCTTCCCTGGCCCTTCCTGTCTTTTCCCAGGAGGGATACTCGCTGTTTAGGTTCTATTTTGCTATATATATATATATATATACACACAAATAAAACCTGTCTGAAAACTAAACCAAAAATTACTGAAATATTCATACTTTTTATTGCAATAATGAACAATTACTTGCTGCCCAATTAAAGATCTGCCCAACCTCACACAGGCGTGGTGCCACAGAACAAACTACATGGAGGTTTCTTATCATCTTAATTACTGATAGCATTCACACTCCATTGTGCGCTGCCCAAACATATGTAATCAATTCATCACCAGACAATACCGAGACTCATTCTCAATGTATACAAGTCTTTGTCCACATGTATACCAAATGGCAACCCACTACCAATCTATTAAGCTTATCCACTTTATATGCTTCAACCTTCCTACGTAGGGGCCGTCTCATATTATAAGAATCCGGACAGGACTAGATAGGTCCTAATAACATAATGTTAGAAATTGCGGGGGTACAACACAGGAAACTACTGAAAGAGGTAAAAGAACACATTTTTGACGTAACACTTCTTTATTATTTTTGCTTTACAGTATAAATATCCCCACGTGTCTCCTGATTTCATACCTTATCAATATAATCAGGAATCCAAGGTATCCGCTTGATTCATAGGGCCTTGGTCCTATGATATATAAAATCACCCGTAGGTGTATACTTCTAAGGTTAGCACGCTGCTCACTGACTCCCAAGACCCTGGCTTTTAGGAAGCTCACCTTCCACGCCAGGTATCAATACGGATGCCCACAAGTTCAAATATCCAATATGCTCATCTGTTGTCTCTGGAAGCCTTTAAATACGTCCACTGCCTGCACAATGGTCACATGGTAAGATCACATCTTACCTGATAAACATTGCCTAGTTTCTGGGGCCTCCGTGTTGGACTATGTCAGCTCTCCGAGGCTTCACGTGGATACCCCATTTTTTTTGAGATTATAATGCTTTATTGAAATAATATACAAAGTAAAACAACAGTAGAATTGTTACAAACGAAGTTCAAACTGATCCATTACTGAAATTGAAATATAGAAGAAAACGGAAAGTGAACAAACCAATTTGAACAATTTAAATCAGTACGTAGGCAAATGCATTTTAGCGTTTTAAAATAAAGGTAAGGACGGGGGGAAGGGAGTAAAGGGAAGGGGGGAGAATAAGAAGCAGCTAAATCATTAATGCAAAGATAGCCAAAAAGGCTAACTGAACAAAATAACATTAAGAAGGATCGTGACAATGTACGTACAAAATAGATCTAACAGCAAACCTGGAAAGGAATGTTGTGAGCGGTGACCAAAACAAATCCTTTTTAATCAATAGGGGTACAGAGGTGGTAAGAGCACGATCTAGTCTATGATGATGGCATAACAGGCTCTACCAAGCTTGATACAATATTTTAATAGTGTCCTTCCAATTGATGGTGATGACCTGAAAAGTAATAGCTATAAACAAGTCAACAAATTTACCCCCATTTCCCTGGGGAATCCATATAGGAGAGGAACCACCCAGAAAAACCTGCACAATATCAAAAGGAATGCTGTTAGATAACATTTCATCCCAAATGAGTTACCAGAAGTTCTTAACCTGAGGGCAGAAAAAAACATATGAAGGAAATCACTTTTTTCATAAGGACAAGATCAGCATTTCGCAGTTTTCAACAATTTAAACTTATGAATATCCGTAGGGGTAAGGGAAAGCCTATTGTAAAAATTGTATAGAGTCTGCGTTGTACTTGCTGAGCGTGAGGAGGTATGAATTTTTGTCCAGATGGAGCCCCAAATTTAAAGTGAAAATTCTTGTGTCAGGTCTTTTTCCCATAGGAGTTCTATACTAGATTTGGTTCTGGACTCAATAGGGTAAGACATTAACTTATAAATAGTGGATGCCTTAAACTGAGTAGAAAAATCTAGTGAAAGATTGTGTATCTGAGTGTGTGAGGTTAAGGAAGAGCTTTGGACCATGATTTTTACTATAGATGATCTAAGGTGAGAGTAGTGAGGAGCATGTAAAAGGGATATGTCATACTTTTTTGGGATCTCCGAGAAGTCCATAGGAGACACAGTCGTCACCAAGTGCTTGAATGTAATTATGCTTTATCAATCCAATCTTTCCAAAAAAGAGCTCTGTTTTTAATCTTCAGGTGTTTGTTACACCATACAGGGGTGTGAGTGAAACTATCTGAATAAGAAAAGTGAGCTTTAAATAAGGAAGGAGCAACTGCGGTAGAATGCGTGAAGATAGGAGATAAAAAGCGTCCAGGGGGCTGAGACAAGCAAATTGCTGCATTAAAGGAGAATGGTGCATATTGAGAGTGTTCTAGTGAGCTCCAGGCTGTTAATGGTGAGTCGGATAGAAAGGTCCAAACTTGTTTCAGGGTAAATGCAGAATGGCAATTTCTAATGTTAGGACAATTAACACCTCCCAATTCTTTGGGCTGCTGAAGTTGAATAAGTGAAATCCTAGTCTTGCGATTATTCCATAAGAATTTGGTCAAGGAGCGGTTAATAGATTTCAAGAAAGAAAGTGGGAGAGTCACCGGCAGCATGGAAAGATAAAAATTGATGATTGGAAGCAGCATCATTTTAATTGTAGCTAGTCTACCCCACCAAGACAAAAAAAGTGGGGACCAGGTGTCAATCAGTGCCGAAAGGATCTTAAGAATATCTGCAAAGTTGATTTTAATGGTTTCTTTGATAATATTAACGTAGAGGATGCCTAAGCATTTAATATTTTTGGAGTTCCATTTGAACCCTGTACCCTGAAACATATGAGGAAACCAATGTTTATTTGATGGCATAACCTTGGACTTTTCAATATTAAGTTTATAACCAGAAACTAGGGAACACTCTCTGAGAAGAGAGAAGAACGCTGGCAAAGAGGTAGTAGGGTTGGATAAGAAAAGTAAAATATAATCCACGTATGCAGTAACCTTAATGTCTGTATGTTTAAATTGGAATCCCATATACTGTGGAGAACGGCGAAGTTTTTCTAAAAAGGGTTCTAGGGCAAGGAAAAATAAAAGAGGGGATAAGGGGCACCATTGACTGGTTCCTCTATGGAGTGTAAAGAATTTGAATTGTTGTGCGTTCACTCAGAAAGAGGTAGAGGGAGCAGAGTATAACAACTGGATGTATCTGAGGATGAGAGGGCTAAAACCGTGACATTAACCACTCCTGAGGCGAGATAGCCGGGAGACGTAATTGATTTTAAAGATTACTTTTAAAATTGTTGTGTGTTGATAAAGGGTTGCACTGTTTTTAAAGATAGCTTTTAACTGAAAATCACTTTTTAAAACTGTTGCACAATACCCCAGAACACTCCCCCACCTCACCTGTTGAGAACTCCCCGCGCTGCCGATCTCAGGGCTGCGGCGGGTCGGAGTTCTTGGTGCCAAAATCGGAGCGAGTACAAGCCACGCCCACCGACGCAGGCCACGCCCCCTTCGCTAGATCTTAAGAGCGAGAGGAACACACACCACTGTCAGAGATTAACCACTCCTGAGGCGAGATAGCCGGGAGATGTAATTGATTTTAAAGATTACTTTTAAAATTGTTGTCTGTTGATAAAGGGTTGCACTGTTTTTAAAGATAGCTTTTAACTGAAAATCGCTTTTTAAAACTGTTGCACAATACCCCAGATCACTCCCCCACCTCACCTGTTGAGAACTCCCCGCGCTGCCGATCTCAGGGCTGCGGCGGGTCGGAGTTCTTGGCGCCAAAATCGGAGCGAGTACAAGCCACGCCCACCGACACAGGCCACGCCCCCTCCCATCCCACTAGAAAACGTGCCCTCCACAAACGCGCAGCGGACGCGCGCAGCGGGCGCGACGATGGCGCGCCGAAGGCGCGCCTAAGGCAAGCCCGTCTGCACCCGTCCGCGCCAAGACTGGGCCCAGGGCCATATCCCCTAATCAAAATAACCCCGACAAAATACTGTGGAAATACTCCAGCCAGGAACTTCGAGGGCTGAGACCAAACATCACATGCGCTCAAACAGAGCCACACAAAGAAGGTAAGAAATGTCTGTCTTGCCCACTCACATTCGACTTTCTTACCGTTAAAAATATGGATAAAACCGAGATTCCGAGATATAGAAACCATATTTTGAAAACAGGTTTGATTAATGCTAGGTCATTGGTCAAACATAATATTCAGACAGCCGAACTAATAGATGAACAAAATATTGATGTATTATTCATTACCGAAACATGGGCAGATGAGGCATCAGATGCTGATCTGGCCTTAGCGATCCCGGAGGGATACTCTTTCTACAGAGTTGACAGAAAAATAAAACGGGGAGGAGGGTTAGCAATCATAGCGAAGGAAGATCTTAGAATTAAAACCTCACATAAAGGTAGCACCCCAGACTGCGAAACATTAACCTTCCAAATAAAAATTACAAACAATTACACGTTTAATGGAATACTAATATATAGACCACCTAGTGCAAAAACTCCCTTAATAGACTTGTTAAGTCTATTTCTCGAATCTAGTGTGTCATGTCCAGACTATACCATCTTAGGTGATTTCAATCTGCATCTAGAGAAAAATTCGGATCCTATGATAGCAGCAGTCATTGATGCAATGGCAAACTTCGACCTGAAACAGAAAGTACAATTAGGTACCCACAATGCCGGACATACGATAGATGGTATCTTCACATCATGTCAGAGCTTAAACAAAATTGACACTCTCCCAATCCCATGGTCAGACCACACACTAGTAAGATTCACTCTGGAAGTTAAAGAGGACACTGGAAGACCGGTGGAGCATATTAAACAAGTAACCTACCGTGACTGGTCTAAAATTGACAAACCAAGCATTTTTAGAAAAACTCCAAATGTCCCAGCCCACATTAGACGATAACAATTTAATGAATGGATAGAGAAGGCAGTCGATCTGACAGTCCCACAAAAAAAGGCTACTCTTAAAAGAAAAACCCCCTCACAACCCTGGTTCTCAGAAGCTCTAAAAACACAAAAACAAACATGTAGAAGAGCCGAGAAAAAATGGAGAACTAATTACGATACTCAACTCAGACAAGAATACAAAGATACCCTAAACAGCTACAAAAAACTAATAATAGTAGAAAAAAGTAAATACTTAGTTAAAAAGATCAACGAGTCAAAAAACTCCAGCAAAACCCTTTTTGATACTGTCAAAAAACTATCAAAGTTCGAAAACAACAACCCAGAAGCACTGTCATCAGACTTCTGCAACATACTAGGAGAATACTTTGTGAATAAAGTCTCATCAGTATACGAATCCTTCAAAAATCAGAACACTGAGACAATAGAAGGGGACACATCACAGCCACCAATTCAACAAGATCAATTAGTTTTTTTTTCTTTTTTTAGATTTACACCACCTACAGCCGAACAGATTGAGAAAGAGCTGGAGTTCCACAGCTTCCCGATCGCAACGTTCCACTGGTCACACCTGAGCTTCCTGGCTTTTCCTCATGCGCCTTGGTCTGTCCACCACACACGCTTATTAGCTGACAGCTGTGAAGTGATTTGAGGACACAAATTAAACCGAAATTTTCAAAAAACAACAGCTTTACAGTGGGTGAGTGCTTTGTTTGATATTAACTTCAGCACCCTGCTAATTCACTCTGGCTATTGCGAAGCGCTGTTTCAGAGGGAATTTTGTTTTTGGGCGCATTAGGGCCTGCGCGTCACACACATTTGCTCATTGGCACTTGAGATATGTTTTCTTGGCCCGGTGTGGTCTGAATTTAAAAACATGGCAGCCATGTAGCAGATAAGTGCTTTATTTGCTGCTAGCTCTGATATTCTGCTTAGTTTTTTTATAACAACTGTGAAGCACCACTTCTAAGAAACTCTGAGAGACTTCAAGCTTGTGAGCCTACCTGCAACACCAAGCTCAGAGTTTGAAGGTATCCTGCGTGCAGTGCTCAATTTTTTACAATTTAACTTCCCGATCTCTCTGTAATATACCTGGGCTGTGCGCCACATAATTCTGACACTGGCAATTGTGTCATGTTTTGTTGGCCCAGTATAGTCTAAATCTTGCAGATTAGCAAATTAAAAGTGGAGCTTGTTTTACCGGATGGAGAGGAACCAATCCTTGATCGTCTACTTTATTTTATGTGACTGAGGGATATTGGAGTTCTTCTCTACATTATCTTGACACAGCTTGGACCTTTAATTTGAACTCTCTCCAGTGTGTTATAAAGAAAATACTCTAGTAAATCCTGGACATTGAGAGTCTGATAATTCAAGGAAATAAGACGCATATAACAACTTTTCTGCTTTGTGTTTCTACACTGCTATACTGACTCAACACATTGCTTTGCCATCTTTCTATAAAGCAGAAATCAAAATGTCTACTGCCAAGTATGGAGATAAACACTCTAAACAGCCTCTTTTTGCGGATGTAGTTAAGCAGTCACAAAATTCAGATGCCAACGGCTCTTCCTCTACAACAGACAATTCTCTACAAACTAACATTAAAATGCAAGGGCAAACTATGGACCACATTCTACAAGAGATATCAGCAGTCAGTCATAGACTTGAATGCATGGATTCCCATATTTCCTCATTAACAGAAGAAACTAAAACAATACGAGCAGACATTGCAGGATTTCACGCCAAGACAGAGGAGCTTGATCACAGACTAATAAATGTAGAAACTCGCCTAGACTCAATACAAAACAGAGATCAAGAGCTGTTATTTCTACGAAGTAAGACAACAGATTTGGAAGATCGAAGCAGGAGGGATAATGTTCGCTTTTTCGGTTTTCCAGAAAGGATTGAAGGTTCAAATGCTAGAACATTCCTACAAAATATCCTTTCAAAAATTATGAACATCGCTTTTGACCCTCCATTGGAGATACAGCGCGCACATCGAATTGGTCCATTACGCAAGGAATCTGCAACAAACTCACGTCCCCTCATTGCTTGTTTTTTAAGGCATGAGCAGACAAGGCAAATATTACTATCAGCACGTACTCATGGTCCGTTCTCATACAATGGGTATGAAATCCGTATCGCAGCTGATTTTTCCAGAGAAACTAACGAGAGACGCAAGGCCTTCCTTTCATTTAGACCTCAATTACGTCAACTAGACATTAAATATGGTCTGTTTGATCCTGCTCGTTTCCGAATTTCTAAGGATGGAATATCCAAAGACTTTTATAACCCTGAGGATCTCCGTCTATTTTTAGACAATTGGAAACCGCAACAAATGGAAACTCGTTACAAAAGGGGGTGGTGATGGACGGAGCATCAGAACCAATCAAACACTCACACCCAGTCAACAGATCTGGGTTTGATCCATCACCGTTCTTTAGCCCACTCTGCCACTCCAGTTCAGACATGGCCATATGCAAATCAGTCTGACCCTGTGCCCCATGGGAACAGTCCAGCCCGAACTGCCAAGCCATGCCTTCCCTGGACAGGAAATAAGCTTCCTAGGACCGGTTTCTGGCATTTCAGCCGTCTTCAGCCGGGCTTGCTTGAATCCAGTGGCAAAGTGAGCAAGGGACTCACGTCTGAGCATACCCTGCCAACTTATGGCCAACAAAGCGGTACAAAAGGGGGTGGTGATGGACGGAGCATCAGAACCAATCAAACACTCACACCCAGTCAACAGATCTGGGTTTGATCCATCACCGTTCTTTAGCCCACTCTGCCACTCCAGTTCAGACATGGCCATATGCAAATCAGTCTGACCCTGTGCCCCATGGGAACAGTCCAGCCCGAACTGCCAAGCCATGCCTTCCCTGGACAGGAAATAAGCTTCCTAGGACCGGTTTCTGGCATTTCAGCCGTCTTCAGCCGGGCTTGCTTGAATCCAGTGGCAAAGTGAGCAAGGGACTCACGTCTGAGCATACCCTGCCAACTTATGGCCAACAAAGCGGTACAAAAGGGGGTGGTGATGGACGGAGCATCAGAACCAATCAAACACTCACACCCAGTCAACAGATCTGGGTTTGATCCATCACCGTTCTTTAGCCCACTCTGCCACTCCAGTTCAGACATGGCCATATGCAAATCAGTCTGACCCTGTGCCCCATGGGAACAGTCCAGCCCGAACTGCCAAGCCATGCCTTCCCTGGACAGGAAATAAGCTTCCTAGGACCGGTTTCTGGCATTTCAGCCGTCTTCAGCCGGGCTTGCTTGAATCCAGTGGCAAAGTGAGCAAGGGACTCACGTCTGAGCATACCCTGCCAACTTATGGCCAACAAAGCGGTACAAAAGGGGGTGGTGATGGACGGAGCATCAGAACCAATCAAACACTCACACCCAGTCAAGAGATCTGGGTTTGATCCATCACCGTTCTTTAGCCCACTCTGCCACTCCAGTTCAGACATGGCCATATGCAAATCAGTCTGACCCTGTGCCCCATGGGAACAGTCCAGCCCGAACTGCCAAGCCATGCCTTCCCTGGACAGGAAATAAGCTTCCTAGGACCGGTTTCTGGCATTTCAGCCGTCTTCAGCCGGGCTTGCTTGAATCCAGTGGCAAAGTGAGCAAGGGACTCACGTCTGAGCATACCCTGCCAACTTATGGCCAACAAAGCGGTACAAAAGGGGGTGGTGATGGACGGAGCATCAGAACCAATCAAACACTCACACCCAGTCAAGAGATCTGGGTTTGATCCATCACCGTTCTTTAGCCCACTCTGCCACTCCAGTTCAGACATGGCCATATGCAAATCAGTCTGACCCTGTGCCCCATGGGAACAGTCCAGCCCGAACTGCCAAGCCATGCCTTCCCTGGACAGGAAATAAGCTTCCTAGGACCGGTTTCTGGCATTTCAGCCGTCTTCAGCCGGGCTTGCTTGAATCCAGTGGCAAAGTGAGCAAGGGACTCACGTCTGAGCATACCCTGCCAACTTATGGCCAACAAAGCGGTACAAAAGGGGGTGGTGATGGACGGAGCATCAGAACCAATCAAACACTCACACCCAGTCAACAGATCTGGGTTTGATCCATCACCGTTCTTTAGCCCACTCTGCCACTCCAGTTCAGACATGGCCATATGCAAATCAGTCTGACCCTGTGCCCCATGGGAACAGTCCAGCCCGAACTGCCAAGCCATGCCTTCCCTGGACAGGAAATAAGCTTCCTAGGACCGGTTTCTGGCATTTCAGCCGTCTTCAGCCGGGCTTGCTTGAATCCAGTGGCAAAGTGAGCAAGGGACTCACGTCTGAGCATACCCTGCCAACTTATGGCCAACAAAGCGGTACAAAAGGGGGTGGTGATGGACGGAGCATCAGAACCAATCAAACACTCACACCCAGTCAACAGATCTGGGTTTGATCCATCACCGTTCTTTAGCCCACTCTGCCACTCCAGTTCAGACATGGCCATATGCAAATCAGTCTGACCCTGTGCCCCATGGGAACAGTCCAGCCCGAACTGCCAAGCCATGCCTTCCCTGGACAGGAAATAAGCTTCCTAGGACCGGTTTCTGGCATTTCAGCCGTCTTCAGCCGGGCTTGCTTGAATCCAGTGGCAAAGTGAGCAAGGGACTCACGTCTGAGCATACCCTGCCAACTTATGGCCAACAAAGCGGTACAAAAGGGGGTGGTGATGGACGGAGCATCAGAACCAATCAAACACTCACACCCAGTCAAGGGATCTGGGTTTGATCCATCACCGTTCTTTAGCCCACTCTGCCACTCCAGTTCAGACATGGCCATATGCAAATCAGTCTGACCCTGTGCCCCATGGGAACAGTCCAGCCCGAACTGCCAAGCCATGCCTTCCCTGGACAGGAAATAAGCTTCCTAGGACCGGTTTCTGGCATTTCAGCCGTCTTCAGCCGGGCTTGCTTGAATCCAGTGGCAAAGTGAGCAAGGGACTCACGTCTGAGCATACCCTGCCAACTTATGGCCAACAAAGCGGTACAAAAGGGGGTGGTGATGGACGGAGCATCAGAACCAATCAAACACTCACACCCAGTCACAGGGTCAGACTGATTTGCATATGGCCATGTCTGAACTGGGGTGGCAGAGTGGGCTAAAGAACGGTGATGGATCAAACCTAGATCTGTTGACTGGGTGTGAGTGTTTGATTGGTTCTGATACTCCGTCCATCACCACCCCCTTTTGTACCGCTTTGTTCGCCATAAGTTGGCAGGGTATGCTCAGACGTTGAGTCCCTTGCTCACCTTGCCACTGGATTCAAGCAAGCCTGGCTGAAGACGGCTGAAATGCCAGAAACCGGTCCTAGGAAGCTTGTTTCCGGTCCAGGGAAGGCATGGCTTGGCAGTTCGGGCTGGACTGTTCCCATGAGGCACAGGGTCAGACTGATTTGCATATGGCCATGTCTGAACTGGGGTGGCAGAGTGGGCTAAAGAACGGTGATGGATCAAACCTAGATCTGTTGACTGGGTGTGAGTGTTTGATTGGTTCTGATACTCCGTCCATCACCACCCCCTTTTGTACCGCTTTGTTCGCCATAAGTTGGCAGGGTATGCTCAGACGTTGAGTCCCTTGCTCACCTTGCCACTGGATTCAAGCAAGCCTGGCTGAAGACGGCTGAAATGCCAGAAACCGGTCCTAGGAAGCTTGTTTCCGGTCCAGGGAAGGCATGGCTTGGCAGTTCGGGCTGGACTGTTCCCATGAGGCACAGGGTCAGACTGATTTGCATATGGCCATGTCTGAACTGGGGTGGCAGAGTGGGCTAAAGAACGGTGATGGATCAAACCTAGATCTGTTGACTGGGTGTGAGTGTTTGATTGGTTCTGATACTCCGTCCATCACCACCCCCTTTTGTACCACAAATGGAAACTCAGCAGACCACTCCAGAACTATCACATCACAGTTCTTTTCCTCAAGCATCAAGCAATCCACGACATAATGTCAGCAGTCCTCGACAGAGAGGCAGGGATTTTGAAAGGACTATTCGTAGTCATGAGGACAAGAATGCTGCTCTTCAAAATGTATCCACCTTGACTAAGGCACAACATAGAGATAAATCCCGATCGCCATTAAAATCTATTTTGGATGCAGAATGTGGGTGATTCAGTACCTCTCTACAATTTTGATCACCATTAATCTATGCTCATACTTGCATCCTTTTAGATGATTAATCATCCTTAATGAACTCATAACTAGGGGTGGGCGGAATTCGCGTAATCGCGTTACGCAAATCTCCGCGAAACGGTAAAAAATCTCCGCGAACACGCAGAAATTCCGCGAACACGCGGAATTGCTTGTTCGCGATACTTTTTTCCTGTTCGCGATCGCTGTTTGTGTGCTCGGGGTGAAATATCTCGCGAACACGCATATTGAGAACGCGAACAAGCAAAAAATTACGCGAAGTCGCGGAACGCAGATTTTTGGGCAATTTCGCGTTCTCCGCGGAACACGAAATTACCCAAATTCCGCAAATTCCGCGAACGGAACGGAATTTACCGCCCAGGCCTACTCATAACATACAAGAAACGAAGATGATACCTCGCCTGTGGACAGATGAGTATTAAAATCTACTTAAGACGCAGAATGTGGATGATTTAATGTTTAAATATACTTTTGTTCAGATTTAGCTTTGTCTGCACACCCATTTTCTTTTAGGTGTTAGATCAAATTTAAAGAACTCATGATACAAATGGGGAACAGAAGGTATATCGTCATCAGTTTGTTTAATAATACAGTTATTGTACTGTTCTTTATTGTTATTGCTCTTCCTTTCTTTTTTCTCCATTTTTTTTTCATCACATTTATTATATTAATTATATTGCCTTTAAACATTTGGTCTATCCCTCTCACTGTTTTACACATATTTGATTGACATTCTTGGTACTTATTAATTTACTTTAGGATTGTGACTGTTACAACTCTTCATGCTGACTATCTCAATCTTTTAATTCCTCACATATTACCTATTTATCTACAAGGTTACAACACCCTCTTCCCTTATTTCATCTTTATTTTATTTTTTATTTTCAATTCAATATTCTAATGGTTCAATAATATGTCTCACAATTATACTATGAAGTTATGTTCTTTAATAATACTTTGATATGTCTTCATATGAATTATAATAATTTTCCTGCTTTTACATTTTACATTCGATACGTGAGCCTTATGATTAATGATAGGTCTATATTGTTTAGTTCTTCTCTTTTATTGATTCAGTAATGTTAGTAATACTGTTTTTAAATCCAAATTTACTGTTATACCTTTTCCCATACATATAGTATATATTCTCTGAATTTATTAATGCTTTTTAAGATTGTTATTATTATACTTTTCAATCAAATAATTAATTTTAATCGTTAGTAGTGTTACTTTTTTATCTCTATGTATTATTTATTTATTTATAAGCATAGTAATCCTCCTTAATTCAAGAGATCATCCATAGCTTTTAATGTTACAATATTACAATATATTGTTATATTTCTTATTCATAATAGGAATATCTGTTATTATATACGTTTTAAGGACATATTTGGATCTATATTTGTCAACCACTGTTTCACTCTCCTGATGGGGCCCCTCCTCGTGGCAGCAGTCCATTAGTGTTTGGACCCGTGGTTAAAAGTCCTGAGGTCCCTTGTGCCATTTTTTATATTTGGCACTCTTTCCTCCCTACCTCTCCCTTTGTCATTTATACTACATACTATTCTTTCTGTTGAACACACCTCTAGTTATCTCCACACATATATTCTCTCATCATCAAACAGCATTACCCATTTGGTTCATTTATTATTTACCTGATCTTTGTTACGGTCCAAGGTCCTTTTCTTCTTCTCTCTTTATCCCTCTTTTTATCCCCTTACCTCTCTTTTCTTTTTCTTTTCCTTTATTTCCCCTCTTCTATTTTCCTTTCCCTCCTTTTTCTTGTTTTTTCCTTTTTTCATATCTTACTTCACTCCTTTCACTTATACAGCACCATTATATCAATTTCTTAATTTACTATATCACATTCTGGCATTTTTATTAAATTCGTATCGCTAATCTTTCCTATTTTTATCTGACATGGCCACTTCACACGATCTCCGAGTAATAACATGGAATGTTCATGGATTGACACATTATATTAAAAGAAAAAAGACACTCTCTTATTTACAGTCCAAACATGTGGATTTAGCTCTCCTTCAAGAAACCCACCTTGACGCTAAAGAGTCTGAAAAATTAAGAAGAGACTGGGTGGGGAAGGTTATACACAGCAGCATACAGAAGAGAACAGATCCAGATGCGACACCTACCCGCAAATGTGGAGTTGCGATTCTTATCCGTAAATCCTTACCAGTGATAGTCTTGAAATCCTGGATAGATCCAGATGGACGATATGAATTTGCCAAATTTCGCATTGGTGAAACACATATATGTGTTGGCTCAATTTACGCTCCCACGGGGGCAAAACGATCATTTCTCCTTCAAATAAACCGCTTTTTAACTGAAATAGGTGCTTCCCAGTTTCTCATCGGTGGAGATTGGAACCTAGTACGTGATCCAGTCCTTGACAAGACAGGCCCTCTAGATAAGACAAATGCGGCAGATAGAGCTCTAATGAACAATGTGGTGGCAGATAATGGTTTGGTAGACCATTGGCGACTTTCTCACCCGATGGATAAGGACTATACCTTAACTTCCCCTACGCATGGCACGCTCTCTCGTTTGGACTACTTTTTAATCTCCCAGAATGTAGTTCAAATAACACAGGACTCTCAGATACTGGAGGCAGCGATCTCTGATCATTCTCCAGTTCTACTTTCCTTACAAACTGGTTTATCTAAGCCAGGTCGCAAACCCTGGCATCTAAACATTCAACGTTATAGGATACCCAAAAACAAAATGTTATTACAATCCCATTTTCAAGACTTTATGTCAGTCAATCAAGGGTCCGTTGACTCCAACAGAACTCTTTGGGCGGCTGCAAAAGCTACTATCCACGGGCAGCTTATGAGAGATGCAGCGCAGTTTAATAAACAAAATGCTAAGAGGCAAAAAGAATTGGAGCAAGATATTGTGTCTTACACTCGATTATATACACTTAATCCAACGATACCACATCGTAAATCACTGGAAAAAGCTCGTATGGCTTTAAATATCCTTTTTACCTCTAAGGCAGAATACGCATTGCATAGAATGAAAGGGAGACATTATGAGCAGGGGGAAAAAGCGGGAAGATTATTAGCAGCCCAGCTACGTCAGCAGCAAGCAGCTATGGCCATACCGGCCATTAAGTCAATGAACGGTGTTACTCTAACTAAACCCCAAGATATTGTTAACGAATTTGCCCAGTATTATCAGTCTCTTTACACTGCTGAAACTCAACTTGATACTGACAAATTGGATTCTTTTCTTACAAATGTAAACTTACCCTGTTTGTCAGATGAAGGTAGAATCTTATTGGAAGGTGAAATTACCAGGGAAGAAATATCGCATGCAGTTGCTGACTTGCCATCTCATAAGGCCCCAGGAGAGGATGGCTTTCCTGCAGAGTTTTATCGTTGGGCAGGAGTGCATGTGCTTGACTCTCTTTTACTCGCGTTCCAAGAGGCAGAGGGTGAGGCCTCCTTGGGCCTTATATCTAATAAAGCTATTATTGCTGTGTTACCTAAACCTGGCAAAGACCCTTTATTATGTAGCAGCTATCGTCCCATATCGTTATTGAATTGTGACATCAAAATTCTAGCTAGCATTCTGGCCTCTCGCTTGCGTAAGGTTATCCCATCTCTCATACATCATACCCAAGTAGGATTTGTTCCGGGGCGTTCCTCTAGGAACCATCTTCGCACTCTTGCCCACACACTATGGTATGCCAAGAATCTTCCGGATGACGCTTTGGCCTTGTCGCTTGACGCGGAAAAGGCGTTTGATCGAATTGAATGGGATTATCTTTTTAGGGTGTTACAAAAATTCGGCCTGGGAGATCAATTCATAAACAAAATATGCTTGTTGTACAAAAATCCTTCGGCACAGGTAAATTGTGGGGGCTTTATCTCAGATCCATTTTCTATCAATCGGGGTACTCGTCAGGGTTGCCCCCTCTCCCCGTTACTCTTTCTTCTAGCCATGGAACCGTTGGCTGCCTCCTTAAGACAATGTACTTATATTAAGGGCATTTCTCTTCCGACAGGAGAATCCAAAATGTATCTCTACGCAGATGATATTCTCCTTACACTCACAGATCTCTCCATCTCTTTACCATCTGTGTTAAAAATAATAGATGACTTCTCCTCCATTTCTGGGTACAAAATTAATTGGAACAAAAGCGAAGCACTGCCCATCTCGAATGGGACCACAATAGCTGCCATTCAAGGTTTTCCTTTTCAATGGAAATCTTCTCATCTCAAGTATTTGGGCATACTAGTGAACAAAGGCCTAGAGAGTATGATTACGGATAATCTCAATCCCCTCATCGCTCAAATGCAACGTGATTTTGAAAAATGGAAGGCACTGGGTCTCTCAATGTGGGGAAGGGTTCAAGCCGTGAAAATGGTTACTCTTTCCCGTTTTCTTTATGTCCTCGGGATGCTTCCTATTCAAATCCCTTTAACCACGCTACGTTCAATTGATTCTAAGATAAAATCCTTTATATGGAACTCTGCCAAACCTCGTGTCTCTCAGCTTCAAAACTAAAGGCTCATCGCTCCTATGGAGGAATAGGTCTACCCTCAGTGGAGCATTATGCTTTGGCATTACAGCTTTCTCAAATGTCATATATGCTTTCACATTCATCGGATACACCACAGTGGGTACATCTTGAACGCCACCTTTCATTAACAAACGCAGGTCTTTCTGTTTTATACGGCTCGGAATTTCGTCCCCGAGACTCCACCACTAATCCTATTTTGTCGGCTATGCGTGCTGCTTGGCAAAGGGCACACCGCTTACTGGGCTCACATCCTCGTCTTCATAGAAAAGCCCCATTATGGAATAATTCTGCAATTCGTATTAATAGACAATCAATATCTTGGCCTATTTGGGAAACAGCAGGTGTTTCCACCTTAGATCAACTTTTTTTCAAAAGGAGATATTAAATCATTTGCCCAACTGCAGGAAGAATTCCATTTGCCTGATATACAAGTCTCAAAATACAACCAGTTACGACAATCCTTACGGCGGAGTCTAGGACCTCCACCATGGCTCTTGCCTGACTCACCAATTGTAACATATCTCCACACTTGGGGTAAGATGAAAGGAGCTACATCTGGCTTTTACCAAACTCTCACTTCGCATCTTTTTTCTCAACCCTTATCGCAAACTTTACGTACTAAATGGCAAACCTTATTATCAGTCTCTTATACTGATAATGAATGGTCTGACATTCTTAACAATCTCAACAAGGGTGCACGTGAAGCACGATTGAAATTTTGCTTATTCAAGATCTTACATGATTGGCACTGGTCACCAACAAAACTGCATAAAGCTGGCTTGCTTCCCCATTCAAACTGCTGGAGATGTGATAGTACGTCTTGTAACATTTCTCATATCATTTGCGGATGTCCAGTGATCCAACCCTTTTGGAATTATATAGGTAAAACCTTACATTCCACGATGCCTCTACAAACTCCACTTTCGCATGCTACCATTCTTCTGCATGATACACGTCAATCACAATCACTCTCTAAACCACAAGCCCGAATCTTACACACAGCCTTAGCTACAGCCAAAATTTGTATACTACGGCAATGGAAGTCACCTCAACCACCATCACAAGAAATATGGATGGTGGCCATGATTCAAACAGCTTCCTACGAACGTATTATATACAACATACAGGATCAATCTGATCTCTTTCTTCGAGTATGGTCACCTTTTCTAGCTTTAAATACCGATGCTAATATTAATGACCCATCTACGCAGTAATTTAATTCTTATCCCTTTTCATTCTCATTCATCATTCATTATTGGTGGTTAATAAATCTTAATACATATTGTGTCTACCTATTTGTTGTTGTACTCACCAGAACACTTACATATAATTCTGTATCTTTTAATATATATATTTATACATCAAGTGAAATTATTATCCCTTATATTCATCTTTTCTCTATTCTTATTGGTTTTCTAGAGTGTCTTCTTTTCTCAGGAACATATTTATATAGCTTTATATAGCATTATGTCTTATATTTGTGTACATTTTCATTTATCGTTTTCTTTTGTGTTCCCTTCTTTGCCTTCCCTTTCTCTCTCCTCCCCCCCTTCCCGTAATTCCATCTTTTATGGCCTCAATATAAAGTCAAATATTTGTTTTTGCATGGATCTGTTTATGTATTTATTAAATTATATAATATGATTAATTATTCAGAAAGTTTTATTATATGCTTATATATAACAATGTTCTTATATATTTATTGTATGATAATGCAAACAGTTATTATACTATATGTATTCTTTTGTAAATTTCAATAAAAAATTGAACCACAGATTGAGAAAGAGATCCACACTACCAACTCAGGCAGCCCAATGGACCCTAGTACACCCAAAATAATGCAGGTTTGTTCCATACAACTAAGCCTAGTACTGGAAAAATTATTCTCCAAAATTATCAACACCAATACCTTCCCAGATGACTGGAAGATGATATCTATCAGGCCACTACTGAAAAAACCCAACCTAGATTGCGAAAATCCCAGCAATTATAGACCCATAGCCAGGATCCCTTTTGCCACAAAAATCTTGGAGAAACTGCTAAATAAACAGCTATCCCAACATCTGACGGACGGAGATTGGCTGGATCACTCCCAGTTCGGTTTCCGGGTAGAACATGGGACGGAGACGGCCCTGATCACAGCAGTGGAGGAGCTTAGGCAAATAATGGACAAGGGATCGAAGGCCGCCTTGATATTACTCGACTTATCGGCGGCCTTCGACACGGTCAGCCACGAAATCCTTATTACACGGTTAAAAACAGCACACATACATGACACAGCATGCGCTCTCACAGCCTCCTACCTAGAGAACAGAACTTTCTCAGTAGAATTAGGAGAAGCGAAATCCAAGCTGTTCAATCTACCATGCAGAGTCCCTCAGGGCTCATCGATGAGCCCAACTCTTTTTAATTTATATGTAGCTCCACTTGCACAAATAATAAGGAACAACGGCTTCACTCCTATATCCTACGCCGACGACACCCAAATTGTGGTGTCAATAAGCAAGGAGGTACAGGACACAGCAGAAAAATTTCAAATCTGCATGACAAAAATCAGTCAATGGATGAGAATGAATTGCTTAAAGTTAAACGGGGACAAGAGTGAGGTCATGATACTAGGAAGAGACACAAACATATGGTCCCCCATATGGTGGCCTAAAGATATGGGAAGATGCCCAGAGTCGTCAGAAAAGGTAAAAAACCTAGGGATCATGTTAGACACTAACCTTTCTTTCGACGCTCAAGCCAGCAAACTAGCTTCGCCACTCTGGTACATTCTAAAAATGATCAAAAAGATTCTACCGTACTTACCGTATGATTCACGCAAGACAGTGGTGACAGCACTAGCCTTGTCCAGACTGGATTACGGGAACGGCTTATACGCCGGAGCAAGGAAGAAAATCCTACTTAAGCTACAACGCCTGCAGAATGCAGCAGCCAGGTTGATACTAGGAATACCAAAGTTCGAACAAGTAAGCCATAAACTAAAAAACTTGCACTGGCTACCAATTGTAAGTAGGATACATTTTAAATCACTATGCTTGGCATACAAGGCACTAAACGGAATTGGATCACAATTTCTAAAATCACATCTGCAACTATATGAGCCAAACAGATTACTCAGATCCAGCCAAATGAAATGCATCAGGGTCCCTAGATTTCGGAAAACTAACTGGGGCGGAAGAAGCTTCCTGGTACACGCAGCAAGAATATGGAACCAACTACCACTAGACATAAAAACTAGTCCATCCCTGAAATCCTTCAGAAAGGAAGTCAAAACATGGCTTTTCTCCACACAGCTTTAGTCAACATCATCAGACCCAGTGGTATATCTCAGCGCCAAGACGCCCTCGGGCAATCGCGCCCTATACAAATAGATAAATCAAATCAAATCAATCAAATCTCCCGATACCCCATATTTTATCCTGACACCTTACAGCAATGTCATTGGGCCATCAATAAAATGTGTAGGACATTATACAATGGCCTTTAAAGGTCTTGTTTATAGGTCAATATAAGCCGGCCTACTAGGACCAACCCCTTTGCCGAACTATATCCTATTAAAAGCCAAATTCCCTTGGCGCCATATGGGTTGGTTCCTTTAGGTGAAGTTTTTTAACCAACATAGATATTTTAAGGGCAGCTTCTGTCTGGGGAGAGTTCCCATTGAGAAGGTTGATTATCTTGCATACTTAGGAGTCACATTTGCAGAGGTTATGTCCTGGCACCTTCACATCAATAAGGAAACTACCAAACGTAAGCAGATTTCCGGCGTGATACTGAAGGAACTTCCTATGTCCCTGTTGGACTTGACCCTTTTTGCAGGGTCCTCCCTGAACTTTTTGCCTTCCTCCTGGTATTTTTTCTGACCTGGTGTTGGGGGTTTTAGGACTCTGGGCACTTTATCACTGCCTGCTGTCCAGTGTAAAGTTCATGTGCTCTCTATGGTAAAACATGGTAAGATTGGTATACAGCTATTTGGTGCATTTACCTATCAGTCCCTTGTAAAGTGGTATCTCAGAAACCCAGTTAATTAAATGCTACAGGTGGGCTTGTAGTGCTGCTTGCGCAACCCACCAAAGTAGCCTTTCAAACCTGCCTCAGGCCTTTGCCATTGCAGGGCCTGCACGCACAGCTTACTGCCGCTGTGACGTGGCACATGAAGTGGATGCCGCATCTGTGACTCTCCTTTTACCACATATCAGCCACCCCTAAGGTAGGCCCTAGCTAGCCCTATGGGCAGGATGCAATGTAGGTAAAAGGTAGGATATGTGCCTTAACTGTGTGGCATGTCCTGGTAGTGCCAAACAGCCATTTTGGTTTCTCACTACTGTGAGGCTGCCCTCACATAGGAATGTATTTGGAATTTCCTGATGTGTGTTTCAGTGGTAATTCCTGACCTGAGTGTAGTAGAGTGGTCAAGTTTGGTATGTTTGGAATAGTGGTAATAAATGCTGCGTAATGGTGATCGCAGATTTGTTATCACTATTTTAGAAATGCCACTTTTATAAGTGGGCATTTCTGTGTGCTATGTGTCTTTGTGCCTGCCTGGTGTGTATTGCATGTCTGGTTCTGAGATGACGGGCTGGGGAGGTGCAGTGGCTCCAGAGGAGCTGGGTGAGTCTGTGCTAGGCTGAATAGGCCAATCTGCATTTGGAGTAGTGGAAGGAGTAGCACCTAGCCCTGAATAGGACTGTGCCTGCCTTCCACAATGCTGGCTCCATCCCCCTGTGGTATGTCTGGGGCCAGAGCCTAAACTAACAAAGTAGGTTGTTGTGCGCTTGTTAAGTGCCACCAAGAGCTGGTTTGGACCATGCATAGAGCCCTCTGCCATGGGGGAAAAAAACAACTAGCTGGTATAAGTATTGGGGCTGGAACCCCATGAAAGTTGTACCTGCTTGGAGCTATGAAGATGGGATTGCTGGGCACCATGAGGATCCGTCACAAAGGACTTCCCTTCTACTGGAGGGCCCTGTGAGCTGGCCTGCCTGGGCCCAGCTCTGCCCTGTGTGAGTGTGGTGAGCACTCTTTTATATGCGGCCCAAAGAGGGGGTTGATTAGAGAGGCCGCTTTGTGCCCTGCAGCGTGGGCAGCGCCACCCTCTCCTACTCGACCTGAGCTCTCACACTGCCCCAAAGTGTAAGGAGCGTTTCGTGGGGTTTGCTCTCAAAAGCGCTGTACCAGGAAGCCAGCTCCATTCCGAAATCTTGCTGGGAAGGTGTCCTGGCTTGGGGATCCCTCTGTGTTGCCCGGTTGTGGGCGAGACTTGCCCAAAGAAGCCTGATTGTAGGGAGGGCTCCTACAAGGAGGAACTTGAGCCTCACTGCCTGCTTTCATCTGGGGGCCACCAAAGGTTTACATCCGAAGCGTGTGATAGGTGCTTTTTGATTATATCACAGCCTGGGCGAGGGGGGCTCCGACTTTCCCTGTGACTGCGTCTTGAACCTGACTACAGACAGGGCCGAGAGCAGAAACAGCCGGCACAGCAGCTGGAAGTAAGGCAGAGTCAGAAGCCTGACCCAGGGCGGGACCCCGTGACGACGGAGGAGACAGAGTCTCGCAGGCTCCGGACAGCCGGCTCTCTGAGAAGAGGAAGCCCAGGGACTCGCAGTGGTCCAGCACCCCAAGGGAAGGAGGTGAGCATCGCTGGCATAGGAGTACCACCCCTCCCGCACCTCGGGTGTACTTCCTAAGCCCTCCGGCCCGACATATCAGCCAACTCCGGTTAAAGCTGAGCCTCTTGCAGAGAGGGGCTCTCCACGCCACAGAGGCTTGTTGCTTGGGGGTTGGCTTTTCTGTAGCCACTACTGTGGGTGAGCAGCAACCGAGTGGCAGTAGCTCCACTTTTTGCAGACAGCCGCACTCCTGTGTGCAAACAGCGGGGGGGTGGAGACCGGGCAATGTATCATGTGTGGCGAATCCGCTTCGGCCCACCGTTTTCAAACCACTGTGTGTGTTGTTGGCAGTCACTCCGCACTGTCGGGGGGTCATTGATCAGGTAGAAAGGGACTGTGTCAGGTCTCCCCACCTTTGGGGTCCTGAGTCTATGATCAGAGGCAGTGTACAAGGAATGCAGGAGCTCAGTGCTAAGTTGTCACCACATGATATTGATTAGGTGCAATTGGCATCCCAGTACCCAGATATGACTTATTATTTCTGGAAGCCACCTGAGGTGATGATGTGACTCATAACCTGCGATTGGCAGGGAAGGCACCCATGTGTGCAGTAAAGGGTGACCTGCATATGCCTACGAGGGGCAGGATGTGTTGTAAAAGGTGCACAACTATTAATGTATGCCATTCTCTGCTATGTTGCTGATTAGGATGTTTGCCTATCATGTTCATGCAAGATGCAATGTAACCAGTAGTTACCGGTTGCTTTCTCTAACTGTGAGTTAGGATGGTGATGCCCTGTTGCTAGGCCAGTGCTTAATGTGTTTCTGCTAAGTGCCCTATTGCCAGTATTTATGGTTGTTTTCACTACCTGTGGGTTGTGATATGGCCACAGGGGCCCGATTGGCCCTGTAATGTAAATAACATTAAGTGAAGTCATACCTAGTGGCAGGTGGCAAAGTGTGCATATGTGTGTCTTATGAGTAATACAAAGGCTATTTTTTCTACAATCTAGTGTGGAGTTTCTTTTGTTGTGTGCCTAGTGTATCTGATACTCACACCTAGTATAGGGTAGTGCTCTTAGAAAAACTAGATAGTAATGATAGCAATGGGGACGGGCATAACAAGGTTATGGACGAAAACCCTCACTCACCCGAGGGTGACTTGCTTCATCATTGGGTTCCTCCAACACACGGGGACCGCAAGGTATCCCGTGTGGGCTATGACTTTACCCAAGAGGGAAGGAGCAGGAGTGCAAAGCACGTGTTGGTTCTACCAACTCAATATGGTAAGGAGGGGCAGAGTGCAAAGAAAAAGAAATAGTGTGATTAAAAAGCTATCTACATTGGGGCAACAACTTAATTATTCCTGCCTATGTAGTAGTCAGTTAAAATGCAAGTGATTATAGGGTTCAAAGTAAATACCCTATCTAGTGATCAACATGTTTCTGCCCAGATGACAAAATAGTTCAAGGCATGCATCAGGATCATAAGATAGTCTCTCTGCTAATAAAATGTGTAAATCATAATGTGATACTTAGGCCTCAATCTCTTGACCATCAAACGCAAAGTCGATCTCTGTGATGTATCAGAAGGCTCTGTGAAAACAATAATACTGTGTCTTAAAAATATTTTCAAACGTACACCCGTGTGCACCACAGCCCAGAATCAGTGACAAGAATGAGATTGTCACCTATAGCATATTGTCTATGTGTCTACTCAACCATCTGCAGAGTCTCACACCATGTCAGATATGCTATTAGGAAACGTAAATGCATATTAGCAATGTCATAATAGTTCATATTGCAGACACCATAGTAGAGATACACCAAAAAAACAAGATAGAAGATCAAGGTTTCAGACTATTTTACTAGTAGTATGATCTCTCATCACCCAATAGCTAGTGTCTCTCACAATATACCATCTGGAGTTGCAATCTTTATGTGTTATTATTCTAAATGTATTAGAACTTGCTCATAAAAAGGAAGAAGGATCTAGACCCCACTGTGGTAAGCGAAGTGACCTACAGTCCCTTTAAGTGTCCCATTGACTTATAAGGGTAAATATACCGCGTCAGCATGTAATTATGGGCTCCAATTTACGTGATTGTAACTTATAAAATTAAAACGTATGACTCAAAACACGCATCTATTGAATTCTGATATTCAGTATACAATCAGTACATCCATTAGGTTCCGATTTTCGTGATTGCCAATTCGAATCTATAAGATATCAACCGGGTAGCTGGTACAAAAATCATTGTAACACTAAGAATATCGTCTATTTTTAAACATGTGTGCCGTCCGCTCACCTAATAGCTGTGTGGCGTTTTTTTCCGGGACTCTGAGGGGAGAACTGGACTGGGCGTTCACGTCGTGTATTTATCCGGAAATTAATCTGGTCCGTAAGACGACGTGCGTCCTCCGTCATGATTGGCATGCGTATGGTTGTCATAGTAATGGGGTAAACAGGACTCCGGGCGCCATTAGCAATTATGATGATCCAGCCAGACTGAAACAATGTGTAATGCCTGTGCGCACAAAGTGAAAGACCAAAACGTAGGGGTCCCAAATCACGTAGTGCAACTAGCGTCATACCCCAACAAAGCACAAGTAGGAGAATATATATCACAATTCTACCCAAATGCACAGAATGAGCAGCAGCCTACGGAAAGGACACTGAGCAAGTAGAACTAAAATATATTATATTTATTATATCTGAAGATATTTAGATTTTTCAGTGTAAGGCACACCTATGTGTGTAGTGAGAATAAACCAACATAGATGGCGTTATGCAACCGAATAGCGCGTAAGCCATTATCAATATGAAAATATTTGATATATGTTAATGAGAGACCAATGCACACCAGGGTATATCATCATTAAGGCCATTAAGATGGCTGCCCAATCTGAACACCCAGCGCTGCTCTCTAAGAAACAATACCGTCTCAAGAGGACCCATGTTCTTATGATAGTGTGGTTTGTCCAGTACCACCCAGTGTAGGTCTTCTTCAGTATGGCCAACATCCAAAAAATGTCTGGTTAGTTTTGTGTTGGATTTCTTACGCTTTATTGAACTTTTATGTTCACTAATCCTGGTTTTATCTCTACGAGTAGTCATTCCCACGTAGTACAATTTACATGGGCATTGTATAAGATATATAACACCCTCCGAATTGCAATTCGTGTGACTCGTTAGTACCCAGGATGTCTTCAGTCCTAAATCCAATTGTGATGTACGTGTAGTCAGATGACAGACTACACAAGAGCCTAGTGTATCGCCAGTGAGTGTGTTGCTCAATCACTTTAAACATTGCCTCTGTGATAGGCCTGACTGCTCGTGCCAAGCTACCAAGTGGGTGAGCAGGGGTTATCTTCAGTGTGTAACTCCAATGCCCTGACTAGAGTGGTGGTTTCTGCCTGGCTTTGGGCTTGCCCTCGCCAACCAGATATCCCATTTCTAACAGTCCCACATAAAACAAATTTCACCAGCACTTAAGACCCTCGTTTCAGCTCTAGATGGAGATGAATTATGGAGGTTCTCTAAACAGGAGGATTTTATAAGAGCTCAGGACAAATTCCTTGGGAATCTTGTTTCTCTCTCACCCAGTACTCCACTATATCCATTGGTTAGCAATTTAGGAGTTACAAGGGTGGCTGGTAAAATCTGTTTATGGCCCCTGCTGTTTTGGAGATGCTTGTGGACCAAGCTTGCCCACTATGTGGAAAGTGTAAAGGATGTTATGAAGACTGACCAATTTAGTAAAATTCCTTGGTTTATGACTTTGAAGTCACTACTATACTCACTAGTCTGCACGACTTGTGGGACCACCCAGCTGCAACTGTCTTTCGCTCTAAGGCCGTGTTGAAAAATAAATATTGGCCACATGTGGCGGCTAAGGAATCATGGACAGCCACAACCTCAAAATTAACTAGTGATTTCATTTACATTAATTATATATGTGGGTTTGAGTCATTTTGGGATCTTGTGACTGTCCCTTTACATAGGTTATTATACTTCCAGTTTTGTACGGGCACTCTCCCATTAAGAGTGTTTACTTCTGGATGGGTTGGTAAATTAGACACCTGCTGTCCTACTTGTAACCTTGTAAATGAGAGCATTTCCCATGTATTGTTTGTCTGCCAGGGTTACATATCACCCCGTCATACCTGGCTCACACCGGTATGCAGGCTATTGGGAGTACGCACCCATCAGGAAGCTCTACACATTCTTAGATTGGATCCCCGCCCAGTACTAGCAATTTCCATTTCTACGTTTTTGGGTGCTATGTGGGTGCTTCATAGCAAATCTTTATTTTGCTATATCACTTGAATTTATTTAATTCCTCCGCTGCTAGGCCTTTCCCCCTCCTGTGCTAAGCCTTTTTTTGGCTATTTGGGGTAGTTCGCTCTTAGGCCCCCGTAACTTTTTAACAACATAAGGTATCCATGCAAAATTTGCGTCCTTTTCTTCCAACATCATGGGGATTCTAAAGGTACCCAGGGTTTGTGGATTCCCGTGGAGAGCACCCAGAAATTAGCCAAAATATTGCTGATTTGTTTTTTGGGGGGGAAAATGGGAAAAAAGTGTTACAGATGAAAGCGTCTGGTTTTTCCCCTGCAAATGGTATCAACAAAGGGGCTGTTGTGCTGAAGTCACCACTTTCCCAGCTTTCAGGGACAAGCAGACTTTTGTCAGAACACAAAAAAAAGATACACAGTTTTGGCATTTATCTGGGACATAGCCTAGTTTTGCTATTTTTTGTGCCTTCAACCTCCTTCCAGTTAATGGTAGAAATGGGTATGAAAGCAATAATGGATCCTGCAAGGCTATACATTTTATTCTGGGTAAAAAAACGTTGGGGGACCCACGCAAGCCATACCTTGCTGGACTCCCGCGGGTGTCTAGTTTTCAGAAAAGTGTAGGTTTGATAGTTTTCCAAGAAGGCTGCCGAACCCCGGGGCCAAAATCCCAGGTGACTCTCTTTGCAAAACCAGGTTGTTTTGTGATAGGTCATTTTGATGTCTCCTCAATACGTTTTGGGTACTTGCTTTTTGCGGGTACTTGACCCACCCAAGTGAGGGAGGTATCACGTTTATCGGGAGACCTGGGGGAATGCTGAATGGTAGGAAATTTGTGGATCCACGTAGATTCCAGAACTTTCCCATACAGAAATTTGAGAAAAAAGGATTTTTTTAAGCTACAGTTGAGGTTTGCAGGGCATTCTGGGTAGCAAAATGCTGGGAGACCCATGTAAGCCATACCTCGCTGGACTCCCCAGGGTGTCTAGTTTTCAGAAATGTGTGGGTTTGGTAAGTTTCCCAAGATGGCCGCCGAGCTCTGGGCCAAAAACCTAGGTTGTTTTGTGATAGGTCATTTTGATGTCTCTTCAATACGTTTTGGGCCCTTGCCTGTCAAAGGTACTTGACCCACGCGAGTGAAGTATCATTTTTATCGGGAGACCTGGGGGAATGCTGGGTGGTAGGAAATTTGTGTCAGCCCAGTGATCCTACAACTTACCCACACAGGCCTCAAGGCTCATTTCAGTTTCAGTTTCACTGAAATGACATCAGTGCCATGTGCGCTCTGATCGTCATTTCAGAGAATATAAGAAACAGCCTCGGGAGCTGGGGAAGCTCTTCCCCAGCTCCGGAGGCAGTTGGGGGGAAAAGGAATCCCCCTGGTGCCTGCACCAGAGGGATTCCCAGTGCCAAGTGATCGGACGGCCGGGGCCGACCTACGCACATAAGCACTGGTGCGTTGGACGGCTCCCGGCCGTCCGACGCACCCTGTGGGTTAAGTGTATTGTTATTTTCCACTTTCTTAGTTGTCCTGTTAACAGTTCAACACAATAGCACTTCTTCAAAATAACTAGGTATATTCTTAAACCTTTTTAAATAACCTATAAATGCAATTATGAATCAATGTATTTATCATATGTATATATATATTTATCTTCAGATCGACTTCGGCGCAATCACCACCAACGTAGCCACAGCACAGAGAATCCACAGTAGTTTCTTTAAGGTATTTGAATTTTTTCTCTACACTATCAGTGCAACATGGAAGGACAGTCAACGTGTTTCGGCTGATGCCTTCAACTGGACCATAGAGTCCCGACGTCTAAACTGTCTATTTAAAGTGGCTAAGTGCATAAATCCCTTGTTTGTTTAAAAAAAACAAGACTAGACTGCTAACCCATATAACGACTAATTACATTTGGTTTATGGCATTTGCCATTGTTCCTTTAGCATGTTTGCATTTCTTATATATTTTTAACAGTTTTATAATTTATATCTATATATATGTGTCTTCTCACTGTTGTGGATTTTTTTAAGTTATCAAATTATTAATTTGTTGGTAAAGTACCCACATCAAATCACCAGTAGAGTGTAGAGACAAGTATATATAAAAAACATAAAAAATGCAAAAAATGGCTGTTCAAGGATAACATTGTTGAGTTTTCTGCTCAAGGATATGAAAGGGAGAGGGGTTGAGGCCAAGAAGAGGGAAGAAAGATGGGAGTTGGTAAGAAGACAAAAAGAAACAAAAAGACAAATTAAGGCGAGGTGGGAGAGACGGATAAGAGTTAAAGAAAAAACGTATTATACAAATGCACAAGGTTATTTCATTTCATTTCATTTGTGCATAGTCTAGACAGTTATGATTCTGTCCGTTATTGAGCAGCGGGAGGTTCAAATTAAATTCAACTAAGACCTGTAAAATCCAAAAAATTTTTCTAGACTACACTAGGAATTCCTAGGTTGTGAATCTAATATAAAGAGTAAAGTGACAAGTGCTTTATGTAAAGTACATTCAAACATATGGAAATTAAAGTGACAAGTGCCTAGTGCAAAAATGCATTTGTGCAAATTTAACGTTTCAAAAATCTGTTTTCAAGAGAGTTTTTTCAAAATCAACAGAAGATTTCACAAAGACATATTGCAGATATATTGTGCAAAGTCGCAATTCCAAAAGTGTCTCTCTACATAGTGTCTTATACTTTTGAGGTAGGATTTCGTATATTTTCAACCCATATTCCATTGGGGAATCTCAATGATGGCCGTCATTGTTCCTGTTGAGTCCATAATTTTATACCTCCCAAGCTGTACACTGATCTTTAATTTTCTCTTTTGTCTTTAAGTCTTCTCTTTTATTGCATATTTACTTTTACAGTTCTTTTCTCTCCATCCCTCACCCATGATGTTAACTTAATAAAGTTATTCCTCTATAGATGGATCTTCAACCTCTATTTGATAGATTGTCTGAAAGTCTCATTCATCAAAGTATTTTTTCTGCGTTGATTAATTCATCGTTATCAGGTTTGCACTGTACATTAATCTTACTTGTTTTTATAAGTTTTTTATAAATGAACGTGCAATCGAGCATCCAAGTTATGCTCAAATGGTTGTTCTGTGCCTAACGTTAAAATGAGTCTTGATTCAGCATTTCTGAGGTCCAGGGTTTTATCCCCTCCTCTTTCATTCTGTTTGACCCTTTTGCCTCCGAAATATTTCAGTTCTTTGATGTTGCCTGAATGTTTCTCTGCGAAGTGTTTTGCCATTGGGTAAGATAGATCTTTATTTTTGATTGCTCTTAAATGCTGTAATATACGCAGTTTCAATTTATTGATGGTGCTTCCAACGTATCATTTTTTACACTGACATTCTAAAACATATACCACGTATTTGGATTCACACATGATATGTTCAATAATCCTTTCCCTCTTTCCATTCTGCAGTGGATATGTTTGTGTGTTATATCCATGATCACAGGCCTTGCATTTGGAACATTTCCAAAAACCAGGAGCTGATAACCATGTTCCTTTTTCTTTTTTGATTGTTTCCAGGTGACTGTGTGTTAAAAGGTCACCCAATGAGGCTGTCTTTCTGTACGTTATTTTTGGAGTTGATGGTAACTTCCGTTTTAATGACTCGTCCAGCATCGAGATACCCCAGTGCTTTTTAATGATATTTCTAAGGCACTTATTTTCCACATTGAAATCTAAAATAATGCGGGTTGTATGATTATCATCATTTTCCAGTTGTTCATGGTCTTCCAATAATTCTGATCTTGTCTTTTGCATTACTTTATTTTTGGATGTTTCAATGATGTCCAATGGATAGCCTCTTGCCAGGAATCTGGTGCCTGTTTCGTCTAGATTGTGTTAAATGTCTGTGGTTTCAGAACAGTTCCTCTTTACGCGGAGCATCTCTCCATATGGAATACTCCATTTCAGATGTTGTGGATGTCCGCTGTTTGCATGGAGGATACTGTTTGTGGCAGTCGGTTTCCTATGGATTCTAGTACAGAGTTGGTGTTTTTGTACAAATACTTCCACATCCAAATAAGTAACTTGTGTTCTGCTACAAGTGGATGTGAAAGATAGATTATATTCATTCTGGTCCAAGCGCCGAGTAAATTCTTCAAGGCTTGGCTGATCTCCTTCCCAGATTACGAATAGATGGTCGATATATCTCATCCATGACTTGATATTCGACTTGTACCTGCTCTGTAAGATCCCTTCCTCCCATACTGCCATAAAAAGATTTGCATATGACGGAGCAAATGACGTCCCCATTGCTGTACCTTGTCTTTGGAGCAATGTCTCTCCGTTGAAAAGAAAGACATTATGTATTAGGCACTGATTCAACATGTCGATGATCATTTCGGAGTATTCTAAAAAACTCAAAGATCTTGTCTTCAGAGGGATTCCCAGTGCCAAGTGATCGGACGGCCGGGGCCGACCTACGCACATGAGCACTGGTGTGTTGGACGGCCCCCAGCCCGTCCGACGCAACCTAGGGGTTAAGTGTATTTTCCACTTTCTTAGTTGTCCTGTTAACAGTTCAACACAATAGCACTTCTTCAAAATAACTAGGTATATTCTTAAACCTTTTTAAATAACCTATAAATGCAATTATGAATCAATATATTCGTCATATGTATATATATATTTATATGTACCATGATTCTTAGTCCTCCACAAAAGAATCAACTCGAGCCCAGTTCCTTGTAGAGTGTAAATTTATTCAAAACATGCAGCAAGTACAACGCCTGACGCATTTCGGTGCAGCCGCACCTTGGTCACGGGTCGAGGAACTGTTTGTAAGATTAGAATACATATAGTGCACAAATAATAAACATAGAAGTATGACTACTTGTCTCTACGTTCAGTTTGGCATCCATTTTGTAAGGGTGTTTCTTCTACATTGCGACTAGACGCATTTCAGTATATTCAAAGTTTCAATATTGAAGCGTTTTTATGAATACAAACTTGTATAATAGTGTCCTGCCTTTAAATACACCTTATTTTCCATATTATCATGAAAATTACCACCGTAGATAAACATGATAAAAGAGTGATAACAAGAGTGATAAAAATATAAACTTGGTCAAAATGTGCAAGTACCTAATTTTTCAAAATTGTCTTAGTATTATGCCCCAGTGGGCTGATGGCTTTAATAATAATCATCCATTCCGGTTCTGCCTCTATAGGCGATTCTTGCAACCCCCATAATACAAGTTTATATTTTTATCACTCTTGTTATTACTCTTTTATCATGTTTATCTACGGTGGTAATTTTCATGCTAATATGGAAAATAAGGTCGCAATGTAAGAAACACCATTACAAAACGGATGCCAAACTGAACGTAGAGACAAGTAGTCCTACTTCTATGTTTATTATTTGTGCACTATATGAATTCTAAGCTTACAAACAGTTCCTCGACTCCTGACCCAGGTTAGGCTGCACTGATACGTGCCGGGCGTTGTACTTGCTACATGTTATGAATAAATTTACACGCTACAAGGAACTGGGCTCGAGTTGATTCTTTTGTGGAGGACTAAGAATCATGGTACGTGTTTTGACGGTCGCGACCTCACTCGAGCCCACCGCCGCAAAGAGGCAGAGAGACTTGCGACTGTGACTATATATATATATACTTATATAGGGTTCCATAGATAACGCATTTTAGAAGTTTTATAACTTTTAAATCCAAACACAAACAAGCATTGATCAACAAAAGTTTGTAAACTTTTGAAAAGTTTACAAGAGTTGGTTTGAGTACTTTGGCCTGTGCTGGGTGACCAAATCCGACAAGGAAAAGGTCTAGGAGGACAGAGAGAATACTTTGTACAGTTGCATGGCCACCAGACCATTTTTAGGTCAAGTGCCAAACTTTACAGGATGACTGCCATGGACTTCAATGTACTGGTCCCTGATGAAGAGAGTACAGGCAGAGGATGCTCAAAGGATGATCTGGATGGGCTGCGGTCAATGGGGATTTCTTTGTGGTGGTCCCTCTGAGGGGCGACTTTGGCCACAGAGACTGGGGTCCCTCGAAGTCCTCCACATTGGAATAGCGTGCCAGCCAATGCTGGGCTGCTGGCCTTCATGCACTGCTGCTGGTATGAAATCATTAGGTGGGGGCTGGTGTCCTTTGGCTATAACTAATCTAGACTTTGATAGCACTCGGATCCAGGAGACACAGGTGCAGCTTTTGACTATCTTGGATTTGACCTTTTGTGTGCCCCACAACTAGTAGCACCAAAAATTCTGAGATGGCTATCAGCTTGTCTGTCGCCAATCTGGTGAGGACTAAATGCTGCCATGTCTCCCATGAATAGACTGCTCTCTTCTTATATTACAGAATTGATTTGACAGAGAAACCTCAAGCGAAAGTCAGGCAAATTGGAGCAGAACAACAACCAACTGGGACCTGCACATCAGTGTGAGGAAGGAGGCGGAGCTATCCAACGCAGATGAAAAGACACCAGAAGGGAAGTAGTGGCCCAGGAGATCGAGGGAGGAGATGGAGAGCTGAGAGAGAACCCCCAAAGAGCAGAGTGAGGAGGCCAAAGGAACACTGTCACCTGAACCGCTACTGCGGGGTGCTGTGAAATCCATGCAGCGGGAGAGAGAGCCAGTGGCGAGTACCTCACTTCCCGCCATGCTCCCGGAGGAGCGTGACTTCGCCAGATGTGTAAACCCTTCCTCAACAGAGGGGTAATACAACTAGAACGTTCAAAAATAAGGGCGGGAGTAGAGGAAGAATGTTCATAATCCCCTAAAACGGGTCTCATCAGACTAAAACAGGATAGTCTGATAAATTAAAATATTGTTTGCTTACTGTTTATTGTTTATTCCTTCCATAAAAGATTAGGCCAAAAGCGCCTCTTCTGTTCAATACTACTAACATCAAGAGAACCTTATTGTTTTCTTTTGGGGAATTATTCACTTTATTTTTCTTTTTGCTTCTACTAATCACATCCAACCCCTAATAAGGAAAAAAGGGTCACAGAACTAACACCACCAAAAAGATGTGACCAAACCAAGGAAACCACAACATTACTTATCAGAGCACTCCTTTCTTTCGAGGGTACCGGTGGATGGGAGCTCCAAGGGACCTAAAGAAACGGAGTAGAATAAGGCTTTCAACAGATATATCAAATCACCAGCAAATGATATGACATTAGTAAATCATATATTTCAATTGTATGTATGATGGTACATCGCAAACGCTTACATCGTATGCCATTACATCGTAATTGTTACATCGCATGTTCCCTTAGATCGTGAGTAGTCACAACGCATACCATAACTTCGCATTTGTATAGCAATGCATGCAAAATACATTCACACGGCATACAGACACCCGCATGCTTTTAAATTGCGATTTTTACCCATATGCGCATTTCCCTTCACCCGACCCTAAGCACTAATCCTTGAATCATAAAACAGCACCATATTATGGCACGCTAACACTTCCCTAAACCCTAAGCCCTAAACAGTAAAGGCTGTAAAGCAAGCTTACACTACGACCTCAACCCTAAGCCCTAATCCCCAAAGGCCAAAACAGTACCTATACTACAAGAAGCCTTAAGCCCTAACGCAACCCCAAAACAGCACCTATTCTACTAGTAGCCCTAAGCCCTAATACCTTAATCCAAAAACAGCACCTATACTACCATTAGCCCTAAGCCCTACCGCAATAGCAAAACAGTACCTATACTAAAGCAAAAAACAGTACCCTACACTCTAAGCCCTAAATACGAGCGGCCTCCTTACCTGTCTCTTGTCGTTGTTCCAGCGTTGTCTCCCTGTCGTCTGTGTCCCCCGGAGCCCATCTCGACGCCCCCCGTAGCCCGTCTCAGCACGTCCAGGTCTTATATTCACTTACCAAGCGACATTGTTGGTTTGGGCTTCCTCATCTCCCTTGTCCCTGGAGCTGGTTCTAGGAGATCAGCAGACTTATCCTTCTAGTCACTGCTGTAGGTTGGGGCTGGGATTCAACTTTTCCCTGAACCAGGAGCCACAGGTATAGTCTAAACTTTGCTAGCCCACAGTGCAGCAAGTAAAGTCCTTCCGACTGTTCAGCCTCTCTCTCTGCAGTTTAAGAGAGCAACAGAGCAGTCCTTCTTTGCTCCTGCATGATCTTGGGTGCAGGGTGTCCGGGGTGCCACATGTATCCCAGTAAAAAGCTTTGGATGGACCATGCGGCCACTAGTCAATGGGCTAATGGGTCCCCTCCTTCCTAGTGACATGTTTCCCTCAATGTGGGACACCTGGATATCCCAGGGTGTCCAATTTTTGCCCCTTTCAAAATGGCACGACCCTTTCCTTGGTCATCGGGAGCACGGTAGGCGTGTCACTATCAATGGGCTACACACCCACGGAAAAAACGGTTTGGGGATGGGTTTTCCGTCTTTGGCTCTGTCTCCTATTTGTGTTCAGAAATAAAAGGCATCCTGCTCAGGGGTGTTGTTGCTGTTGACCCTTCAAAGACGGCTTCCCGTTTGATGCTTGCCTTTTGGGCTAACACCTCGAGTGGCCATCCTGGGAGAGGAGGTCACACTTTCCTCTGCCGCAACTGCTTTAGTTACTGGGTCAGGGAGTCATTCACATGTCTTCCCAGGTGGGCAGAAAGCTGTCTTTGTGTCACGGCCTTTGTGAGGCCCCTGGAGTGCAATATATTATACTAATATTTGTGGGTATACATATTAAAAATTCCACATCTTCGTACTTTTAGAATATAGTGGTAGCTGAAACTGCTGAATCACTATATTGGTAGGTCGATATTTTGAGCACAATTTGGTGGTACAACGCAACAACCTCTGAGAACTAAACCTATAAGCCATTAAGGACCAGTTAGGGAGATTGTTCTGTTAGTACCCGTAGCTCCAAAAATACTTACTATTTAAATTAGAAGTGTGGGATGGAGAAAATGTGCCATTCAGTGTATTCTGTGCATCGTGAACATCTGGGTAGACCACTTTCGAAATATAGCACATATTTAGAAGGATGTGTGGCTGTGTTTCAAAAGGTATTGGAGTTATGCTGTATTCTGATTGAAGCAATTCCCGAATGCGTTCTGGAGGTAGCTGTCAAAACACTGTTGCCATTTGGAGTGCTGCCTATTAATTCCCTTGAAACAATGGAGCACTTGCTTGTATACCTTTAAGAGGGTAGTCTTAATTAATCTCCCCATTACTAGTTTTCCATTTACCTATTTTTTTGCAGATAAAATTCTATGCAAAACATATTCCTAAATCATGTAACTCTTGTGCAGAAGAGTAACCTTTGCTCTCTGCAGAACAAGGAGGTTCATTATATCAATTTAAAATGAATGATTTAAAAGTTTAAAAGCTGTATTGTGTAAAGTTCTAGCCTATTTAATGATAAAATGATCTGGCACAGCACAAAATACTAATTTTCCATTAATGTTTCACTTTACTGCAGTTCATTAAGATTGCTACCAGAATTCATTAAAGCTAATTAGCACAGAAGATGTCTATTAGTCATAATTAATTTTGCATGTTGGTATGATAAAAATGTTTTAAATCATAGTCGTTCGTATTCACCATCAGGCCTGTCGAATTACTTTGGAAAACATTTCACATACTGATTACCACTTATCGTTGCGGATTATTATTCATATCCATCACAATGGTTTATTGGATGCAGGTCTGGAAGCAAAGCATCCATTTTGCAAATCAAGTGAATATACCGAGGTTGCAATACATTGGAGTCAATAACACAGATTAACTATTTCATGATGTTGCAATGACCATAGGTCTCTTTACGAGTTTGCCAGAATAGGGCGGGTTATTCACCACATGTGGTAATAACTCCTATTCCAAGTTTTTAAAAAGACAATGGGCCGTAACATTCAGAATGGGGACTTAATGCTCAGAAGTCCGCATGTTTTGCTTTTCTCCTGGGCCTTTTCCCCCCAATAAAATTCATTTGATTTGACCTGTCAGAATTTCTCAGGAAAACTGTGAGTGTGTTATAATTATCACACAATTCATAATTCCGATCCCTATGAAGACACGTGGTTGCACAAGCGTCGCAATTTAGTCCTTAATTTGTATAAAGTTAGAGTTAAGTGATGGTTCTTGGAGGACCGATTAACAAAGAAATGCGTGAAACCACGCACCAAGATTGTCACCCCCACCTGGGTATACTTTTTTTAAAATTTAAGAATTCTCAAAACTATCCCAGGTCATTCCACTGAAACTGTGGATGGCGCTGCCTTCAAGGCATAATCCTGGAACAGTTTTGATTATTTTTATTGTTTGCAGGTTTATATAGCGCAAACTCGACCGTAAGGTATCGGAGCACTTTACAAGAGCACCCGTTGTATTACAGACAGACACATTCATTTTTTTTGTTATGGGGACATTAAGTGATTGTCCAGAATGACAGGATGTTTGAGCATCCCGCGAGACTCGCACATTGGGGCATATTATCAAGAAACGGCATTAAAATTATCGCTACTTTAGCGGCAGAAAACTGCCGCTAAAACGGTGATAATGGGCTTGATAATATGCCCTTGAGAATTCCCATAGAAGCCCATGTTCTGGTGTCAACATGGGCTTCTACTGGAATTCTCTGCAGCATATTATCAAGCCCATTATCGCCGCTTTAGCAGCAGTTTTCTGCCACTAAAGCGGCGAAAATTTTAACGCCGTGCTTGATATTATGCCCCCTGGTTCCCTAGCTTCAAAGTCGGCTGCTCTAGCCTTTAAGCCACATCATTGGTGTGACATACCCCTGATGCAAATTTGTACGTGTTTTACAATTATGAAATGTGGACTAGCAGAACGTTTGTAAAATGCCACAATTTAAGTTTTCTTTCTTTTTCCTTAGAGAAAACACTACACTGTCGCAAAGTATGCAGATGTCTCATTCCTGACTACTTCCCTGTCTGGAAAGTAATTTGCTTCTCTCATTGACAGAAGTTTACATCTGACCATTGATAGGGTGGGAAGCAGTTGGATAGGAGTTCGCCAATACAACCTCTAAGGTTTGTGTGAGTTCACAAACGTTCAAGGCTAACCTGGCATTTAAATGTACACTCCACACCACTTCTTTGGGATTTACTCCTTCATAATATTACATTGTGGATCTAAAGCCTATTTGTTCAGAGAGTCTAATAGCACATTGTAATAATAATAGCAATAGTAGTAGTAATAGTAATAATAATAATGCAATAGAAGCAGAATAGGGGTGACACTTAACGTTGCATGCATCTAATGATGCATTAGCGCAGTTTTACCGCATCTGATGTGCTGATGCTAAAATGTCCCGGAAATAGGGAAGTGAGTGGTGAATCTTCAAACTATGACCCAGTGCTACTCACAAGAATTCAGCTGCAAACATACTGAGCAGCAATGCACAATTCTGATGATGCACTAGAATAGCTGCAAGTTATGCACCTTCCCGGCTAAGAATTACAACCGGACAAAAAAAGCAAACTTTTCACAAGAGGAGATGCAAATATTCATAAATACCATTCTGGAGGAGGTCTCCTCTCTATAGGTGTCTGGTTGTAAACTGCACCTTAAGAATGACAAAAACTCAAAGGACCGGTTGGACGAAATACCACTCAGGATCAGACATAATGCCAGGCAGCACTTCTGTGAAAAACATCAATGATGGGTGTAAATTGCTCCCCTATCCGCTCTCATTCTGGGAGGACATTATTTTAATCAGTGTTTGTCTTTGTATATGTGTATTTTAAGTTTTTGTCTTATATTTTACTTTTTCTGTGACTTTTTGTACTTTTTTGTTTTTCCTTTCTTCTACTTTCTTTAGTTTTTTTTATCTCTGCTTCACTTCTTTATTTTTCTTACTCCTTTTTTTCCACCCTAGCGCCATGTCAGAGGAACAGGCAGCGCGCGGCGGTTCCGCCAGTGCAGTGACAACGAGACGCACACCTTGCGATCACCGATGCTGCAAAGGGATCCTACCCCACCCCATTCTTTCAGTATTAGAGGTGGCTGCCAATATGTTTTATGTGCAGTCTCCCCTCCATGCTGGCAGAAGGAGGCAGGCCTTGGAGAGGCTAGACCCTGCAGGAGGGTCGGCTGCTGTGGGGGAGAGTGCGCCGGTGCATGCTCCACAGAACTGGGTTCAGTGCAATACGCAGTAGCTGACGCATTGCTAGGCTGACCTACTACACAGGGAACAGGACTAGCCTGACCTGCTGGGTATCAAGGTTGCGAGGCACGATGAGTAATTATTTATTTTTTATTTTCTAAAATGCTATTTGTTTTTTAAATAGGATGCTTCTCACACTCAGGGGTAAGTTAAGTTTACGTTACCAATAATATATGATCCAGCTTGAGCTAGCCAGGTGCTCAGCGCTCATTGGCACTCGCTTGGGCGATTATTGAAGTAGCCATGCAGACTCCTCTATCCTGACACTAAGTTAGTGGTAGCAATATCAGTGAGTTAGCATTCTCTGTAACTTTGTTTATGTAGTTCATGCAGTCCCAGTCTTTCAGTGATGTGTACTATGGATCTATGGATTTAAAAGGGAGACTGAGTTGGCCCATCAAAGAGGGGCGAGAAGCAAAGATCATTTCTTGCAATGCATTTGTAGTTCCAAATGTAGTTTAGGAAATTAGGAATAGGGCTTAGGTTTAGGAAATTAAGAATAGGTCAACTCAATACTAGTACTATAGGCAATCTAATTTAGAAAAGTACCTACTGCATCTGCCTGTCAAAATATTTTTGGAAAAATTAACTGTACCATTAATATATTTTTTTAATTTCTTTAATTCTTACATCAGCACACAAGGGCAAATAGGCATCAAAAGCGGGTGAAAGGGCTGCCATCATCAGTGCCAAGGCGGTTTTAATTTCTTTAATTCTTACATCAGCACACAAGGGCAAATAGGCATCAAAGGCGGGTGAAAGGGCTGCCATCATCAGTGCCAAGGCGGGTGACACCACCACAAGCACCATGGCTGATGGATCTGCTGGCCCCAGTAAGTCCTGTTATTATTATTACCCTAACTTTTACCTCTTCCAATTATTAGAATAATTTTGCCTTGTTTAATTTGACTTCATACTGTCTCCCTTTTTCAATTCTTCTATCTAATGTTTGTTAAATTCTTGTTATCCCTGCATTATCTTTTTTTATAGTTCTGTTTTTGTAGCTTACTTCCTCCTGTCTGCACTATTCTTTAGCTTTCTTCTACTATGTTAGTAAGAATTCCCTATCTCCTTATATATCATGTAGTAGTTACTGTAAGTTTAAGAGAACAGATATTTGGTACTCTACTGTGAAGACTGCAAGGCCCAAGTAAGCTGTTACTCACCACACATGTTTGTTCAGAAGGCTTTCTTTTTTTGCTTATGCTCAAACAGTCTGAATGAGAGAGTGAACATGGTCATGTTGGACCCCGCCCATCACTTTTGTGTTATCATTCATTTATAGAGTATACCAGCAGTTCCCATGACAGTGCAGCATGGCAGGAAAGTGTGAGGTCCCATTGTGTTAACCAGTCAAGACCATATGGCCTTCATTAAGCATTACAACCCTTCATAGCCCTTCAATGACTGAGAGTAATCATAGCTCTGCCCCTCCATTAAGAAAAGATTTTGGTTGGCTTCCCTATCTGGCTTTTCTAACATTGTCAATCAACAAACCGCACAAAGTGATAATTCTGAACGGTGCTTAGATATTGCTTAGAAGATACTGCTAACCAAACTGTAATGAGGTATTGCGATGGAACTTTGCTAAAAAAATTAATTAACCAGGAGGCGAATCTGGTATCTAAAATGTGTAATTTTTTTCTAGCCGTACAGATCATCACTACCGGGGCCAGCAGCAGTGCCAGTGTGACTGAGGAAGGGGAGGAAGGTGGTTTGAGGGAGAGTCAGAGCAGTGGGAGGAACGGCTGGTGGTAAGTCGCATTGCTTGCTTATCAACAAATTAAGTATACCCACCATTTTGTTTAAGCGAGGCAGATATCTCACGCATCATCACTTCCCTGCCCATGGCATGTCATCATCCATGACCTAACTGCTGCATTGTTCAATAAGGCAATGCAGTGTTGGCTGTGAAATGTGTGTCTGCTTCAGTTAATGCAGCAGTTACACAGCAAAAACAAGGCGTGTTTCCTAGTAATTATCAGTCACCTCCTATTAGTACTTCACTCTGAAGAGAAAGGGAGAGTTGCCTCTGGCAACTTCGCTGCAATCCTGCTATGTGAAATCTACTGGAGATAACATGAGGTGTAGGTGGCCTCCAAGGCAATCCTTGGGGGCCAACTACCCCTCCTGTTACGGTCACACACAGTGGGTTTGCTGAGAGGTTTTTCATGGTCATGCACCCTTTCTCCACCACTCTGGAAATGTGCATCCCGGTGACCTACTATTTGGGGGATGAAGTCCCCTTGACTTTTGAGGGTCCTTGGGAGCCAACTAGCCCTCCTGTTACCTCCAAGAGAGCCCACACAACTAGATTGCCCCCTTTCTCTACCATTCTGCTTGGCCCCTCCAGTCGCACTGCTGCTTAGGGGACAAAATACACTTTAGTTCTGAGGCCCTCAGGAGGCAAGGGGACATCATCCCCGACCAGCAGTGCGCATGGCGGTGTGTTTGCAGAGTAAGAATGCCCTAGATGGCCCTGGGGACCGCTACCCCACCAGGCCGACTCCAGCAATGTTTTGGGGTGCCCATCCTGCGACATTGCAGTTTGCTATGGCTTGGTGGGAGCACCGCTTCCACCAAGCCATAGCAAACTCTCTGCTCTCAGCAAGAAAGAGCAAAAATGACCGGTGTCTTTTTCCCTGCTCACTGTGAAGCGAGTGGGGAAAGAGGCATTGCTTTGGGATCCAGGGAGCTGCATGTCAGCAGCTCCCTGGATTCTAAAGCAATGCCGGCTCTGGCAGGATCCGTGGAGCCGGCAGGGACTGCGGGGGTCTTCAGGTCCCCCGCTGTCCCCAAACAAAGAGGCCAGGCCCCAGGGCTTGGGGTCCCTGGGGCCAAAATTGGCCCGGAGAGGGGGGCCATGCAGCCTCCCACCCTTTAAAAAAATATATATATTGCAGCCTGGCCCCAGAAATGGGGTCCCTGGGGCCGAAATCGGGAGGGCTGCCCCCTCCCTTCAAAAAATAAAATAATAATAATAAAAAGGGTAGGCTCCGGGTCCAAAAAGCCCCCTCCCTTTCTATTATAAAAATAAATAAATAAAGGCTGGACCCCAAGGGATGGGGTCCCCGGGCCAAAACCACCTAGAAGGGGGGCTGCACGCCCCCCTCCCATTTTTCTAATTACATTTTCTTTTTAAGTGTCAGGCCCTGGAGGATGGGACTCCCTTTCTTTACTACTCTGCAAATGCACCTCCTGGCACGCTCCTGGTTGTGGGATAAAGTCCCCTTGGCTACTGATTCCTTAGGGGCCAACAATATCTCCTGTTACATCCAGCAAGCCCCACATAGTGGGATTGCTGAGAGGTGGTCGAAGGCCGTGCCCCCTTTCTCTACCACTCTGCAAACGCACCTCTCAGTGCACTGCTGGTGGGGGAATGAGGTCCCCTTGCCTCCTGAGGGCCTCAGAACTATTTATTTATTTAAGCAATTTGTAGAGCGCGCAAATAACCTTGTGTCTCTTGGCGCTGAGGACGGGACAGGTGGTAGTGAGGAGGAGTGCTGTTCATTGGGTGAAAAACCAGGTCTTTAGTCATTTCCTGAAAGTCAGCAGCGATGGACATGATTTAATTTGCAGAGGGAGAGTATTCCACAATCTCGCCACGGCGACAGTGAATCTTTTATCTCCCCAGGAGACCTTGTTTGTACAGGGATAGTGAGGAGATTAGCGGATGAGGATCGTAGGTTTCTGCTAGGTATGTGGACGCATAGGGCTTTTTTTAGAAAGTTTGGACCCGTGTTGTGAATGGCTTTGTAGGCTATGCATAAAGCCTTGAATTTGAAGCGATTGGTGATTGGAAGCCAGTGTAGCTTACGCACCACCAAGGAGATGGATTTGTGTTTGGGGGTACCTGTAATTATCCTGGCAGCAGCGTTGTGTATCAATAGTAATTTGTTAATGACCTTTTTCTGTGCGTTCAGGAGTAGGCTGTTGCAATAGTCAACTTTTGACATAACAAGGGTGCTTATCAGGGCTTTTCCTGCGCTGGAGGGAAGGAATGGTAGTAGTTTTTTAATCATTCTTAACGTGTAGAAAGAGGAAGAGGTGATGGCATTGGCATGGGCTGCAAAAGTAAGTTTATCGTCAACTAAAGTGGACCTATTCCCCAATGAGTAGTTCGCCAGGAGGTGTGTTTATAGAGTGATGAAGAAAGGGGGCATGGCCTCTGATGACCTCTCAGCAATCTACCTTTGTGGGTCTTACTGGAGATAACAGGAGGGCTAGTTGGCCCCAAAGGACCCTCACGAGCCATGGTGACTTCATCCCCAACTAGTAGTGCACCAGGAGGCACATTTCCAGAGTGGTGGTGAAAGGGGGCATGGCCATGAAAAAGCTCTCAGCAAGACCACTGTGTGGGACTTGCTGAAGGTAGTAGGAGGGGTGGGTGGCCCCAAGGACCCTCAATAGCCAAGGGGAGTTCATCCCCTTACTAGTAGTTTATCAGGAGGCATGTTTGCAGAGTAGTGGAAAAAGGAGGCGTGGCCTCTTATAAGGTCGCAGCAATCCTGCTTTGTAGGACTTACTGGAGGTAATAGGAGGGGTAGTTTGCCCCCAAGTATGTTCTTTCTCCACTTCCCGGCGCACTACTAGCTGGGGGAAAAAAGTCCTCTTGGCCCCAGAGGGACCTTGGGGGCCAAGAAGCCCTCCTGCTACCTCCTGTAAGTCCAACACAGTTGTGTCCCTGAGAGGTGGTTGGAGGTCCGGTCCCTTTCTACTTCACTCTGCAAACACGCCTACTAGTTAAACAAACATATAAATTCATTAAAAATAACATTACAGGGTCATTCTAGTTAGGAATTAGCATTTAAAAAACCTTTGAAATTCACAGAGAAAAACATAGGTTACCAAGACGTTATAGCTAGGCTTAGGTTTCACTTGTGCACAACAAGAAAAATTCAGCAGTTATAGTTAGCTGAGCTAACTATAACTTGCGCCCCCCACAATGCACTGCTTATGACCTCACATATTACATCACTCATGACATGGTCAGTAACATTACTGATGTCATCATCCAGTGACTGTGAGTGCTTTAAAACGTTTAAGAGTGCTTAAAAATATATATTTCTTTTTTCTTTCTTGATATAGCTACTCCTGTTGGTCCACCATCTCGGCAGGAGATAGCAGCCCAGCTGCTGTGGCACCAGATGGCGGTCCTCCAGGCAGATAATTGCCAGCTGGTGGCTGAGAAGGAGAAGGTGGCAGAGGCATCTGCCACTGCCCTGGGCCTCAGTACCTCCAGCCAGCCGCCAGCACCTCCATTCTTGTCACAGAATCGGCAGCACCACTTGCAGCTGGAATCCCGATCTAGCACTGCTGCCCACCCCTCTTACCCAGACCGCTACCAATGACGCATCATTCGCTAGCTGGCACTGCTTCGCCAAGGGGTATCAAGCCTTTGCATCCTTATTGATGATGCCCTCTGATGCCTATTTTATTATTTGCTTTAGTGGTAGGGACTTTTGTTGTGGGTGGAGAAGGTGGGAATTGGGAAGGCAATGGGAACTTAGACATTGAACATTGATTGGGGTGATTTTTTTGGAAGGAGGGCTTGGCTTGTTGTGGGTGGAACTGGTGGGCTTTTTTTATTGTTAAGAACAATAATAAGAAATTCTTACTTTATGCCTGAAATCTTTTTATGTGTTTTACTTTGCGCTGCTGTCTTTCAATGCAGCCTGTTGTTTTTTCAATCCTCTTATCAAAGTACATAACAGTTAATTATTCCCTTATCCTACTGCCCCCTGTAACTATATTGACCTCTTGGGGGGTATGGCATTGCCTATACCTATATTGCCTAAACATCTTAATCTTCAATAAAAGTTAGCTACAAACGAAACAAGTTCACTTCACTCCATAGTTATCTTACCTGAATAGATGAAGCAATGGCTATTACCGCTCTTAATCTTCCAAAACCTTACTGCAGGATCTACCAAGGTGCCCTCGTAATGGTGGTGATAGTAGTAGTAGCAGGCTAGTGCAGGAATACATCACAAGTGAGGTCCCACTCCCACCTAGGTGAAATCCAACTGTAGGATTAATCAGGAGGATTATCAATCATAGGCAACTAGATTGTAAGAAATCACAGAGTTTGAGGGTTATTCAGTTATATCATACCTATTCAAATACTGAGACCAGACTATGACCATGACACAAAGACTTGATATTATAACAAAAACTAGCAATCGCAACTTCTTCTGAGCAATGCAGAGCTAGCATTTCATTAAAACTAAACTTATGAAATCTTCAAGTAAGGAGAAGTGGACTCAGGAGTGGACAACATTAAGCATTTGTGCAACACTAGGACTGGATAATGATGTTGACAAACAATGTTATATATGTAAGTTATGGGTCCCTTTTATGTGTGGATAGGTAAGTGTAGCTGGTGTAGGCAATTGCTCAGGTGATTGATGATCCTACAGTGAGTTGGTGTTGTTTTCACCATAGCTGCCCAAGCAAGTGTGTGATAAATTCATAAGTCACACCTCAATATATCACACAGCCTGAGGAAAGAGGGTTAGGGGTTTGATGAATGGATGGGAATGGGTAGTTGGGGAAAGGTGTGACAAGGACAAATACCAGACAACAATAACATTCTTCAGGTAGATGAGCACCACATCATCATCATCAAATCTGTTGAAGAAGGAAATAAAGGAATGACAGTTTGATTAAATGCTTTGCAAATACTCATTCAGTCCCAGAGACCCAAGTTAATATATATATATATCTAAATGCTCTGTCATCTAGGTTTGATAAATACAAATTTATGGAGGTGTGAACCCACACAGATCTGAGAATTATGATTGTTAAATGAAAAATTATACTGTATAAATGCCAAATTGGGTGGTGCATCTACCTTCTTCTCTGAATGTCGGCCTTCTTGGGTGTCGTCTGGCTGAATCAGTCTGGTAAGGTAAGCAGGAGTGTTATGGAGCCTTTCGTGCCAGAGAAGAGAAGCCTGCGGATTGTAAACAGAAATGATATTGTGGAGTCAAGGAGAAGAACAGAAGGTAAGCCTCATGAGGAGTGTTCCAAGACTCAGAGGCACGGCAAGAGCATAGGCTGCTACAATAATTAATTATGACACGTATGCGCATAACTGATAAGTGAGAGCAATTTTATGACCAGTCACAGACAAGTAACTGCATGTACAGGGATAACCAATCTCACAACTGTCATCATAACTTTTAGCTGAATGCATGCATTATGTGATGAAGTGACATCACATGTTTGAGACTATCTCCAGCTACAACAGGCCCCCCAACTACCACAACCAAATAATAGAGAAGTTTAACATTTTAGCCAGCACATACACACACAGCAGCATTTCCCAAATCAACGCACCACTCTCCAGTCCTAGAAGCTGAGTAGGCATCTTAGAGTCATCATCATGTTGGTTTCCTTTGAAGATGATAATTTCCTTCTTCTGGCTGTTGAGGTAGACCATCCCTGACCCCTTCCTGAGTCCAAGTAACGAAACAGTCCGACCCAAATGAGATTGAGAGATAGACACCTGTAATGCACTGCTGTTGATGAACAAGAAGAGAAAAATATTTTGAGTATTTTGAGGAGATTTGTGTTAGTAAACTAACTGGTCTGGTCCCTGAAGAGCCAAAAAAAGGTACAACAAGGAATGGGCCCTGCAAGTAAATCTTTCTAAATGTGCAACAGCCAATCACCTTCAAGAAAAATCACCCATAAGGCCCTAAACATTGCAAATCATCGAAATCAAGTTTACAAATTAGTTGAACACCCTCCCTCACTATCTACCACCACATACATCATCAATCATCACTCATATTTACTCAATAATATATTAGTCATTGGTGCAATAGTTACCTGTTCCAATCAAAGCACAGTGGTACACAATTATATCTCCTCTTTTGATGGGAGCAGCACATTGTCAGTCTTGTAAATCAAATGATCTTTACTGGCAGTCCTGCTAAAGGATGGAAAAGTATAGACATGGGACAGAGGCAGGCTTTGTCTCCAATGACCTTGACGGGAATAAGGAGGCTTCTTCACTGCACACTGGTCCAACTCCAGTCCAGCCATACATGATCTAAAAATGGTGGGGCTGCACGAGTCAGACACAAACAAAATATATATTGTTCCTCTAGGAAGATACTTTATTGCCAGCCTGGTAAACTCTGGCCATTGAAGAATTTTTCCGTACCAATAGACCAATGGGTGTCAATTCATATAGACCTCTTGTGGGTGATCCAGATAGCCCTGGAACATCCTCTAAATGGCTATTGGTGCTGGGACTTGCTCTGCTTCTTTTGGGTTTACCCTTGACTTAAGCCCTGCCACTTGAGACTAAGCTTATGCAGAGGTGGGGTCTGATTCTTCTGTTCCTGTTGCTGTTGTTGCCAGAGTTCTTGGTGCTGGCGTTGACTGCTGTGAGACAACAGCAATGGCCTCTCTAGAAGATGAAGGCTGCATCACAGAACTTCTGCCTGGGACTCTAATTTCCAGCTGTTCATCGTCCAGGTCTCTTGCTTGCTCAACAATCCAAGTTTTGTATCGTAAAACATCAATTTCTGAAAAAGAAATGAAAGTGGGTAGTATTTTTTTGTACCCTGGATTCAGTATTGTGACACAGATGTACTCTTTGGATGACACAATGTGCAGCCTTAGATTTATAGCCAAGCGAAGGATTTAGCTCTCAACCAAGCCATGTGATGATCCATTGCTGTTCACACTTGTGAACCTTTGTGACACCTTTCTCAATGGGTCCTGTAGCAGATGCTGCAATGGGATAGCTTTGCTCATTGTACTGTCCTCCCTGCTGACTTCCCATGTGAAAACCTCAAAAAGAAGTAGCGTCTGTATCAGGCATTTGACTAGTCGCCATTTGTCCACCTCCCTGCTTTTCTCAGTTGCATCCCCTCCTCTTTGAATGAAATAGTCATTGATCGGTTTGTACTGCCCAAACAGATGCTGCAACATGTAATGGGTCAAGCTTCAATGTGTTGGCACCTCCTGTATGAGGGCATTAAGTGGCACTCTATTACCATGCTGAATGATTCTAAACTGCTTCTGGGCTTTAAAAGAATGGCAGAAATGTTTGCAGATTATTCTGCAGATGGTCAGTATGCTGCTGACTATATCTTATTTTATGACAAAGTTGCTTAGGGGAGTGATACTGGCCTAAATGATGTTTTAAAACAACATATACCATGAAATAGTTGTTTCATGTACCCATGACTAGTACTGGGCCTACTGGCTGGATTGCTTGTGGGCAGATTAGGCCACATAGTAAAATAAATGAATAGTGCAAATGTAACAAACATAGAGAACATTTACTGAACTGTGCAACATTTTCCCTTACAAAAAAAAAAAATTGAAATGCAAAAAAATAGTTAAGCCCATACTGAAACTCCATGCCACCCACCACAATAACATTTTAAAATCAAATAAAGGTACAAATAAATACTGGTGCATACCCTCTATCAAACAAACAACACCCTTTTGCTAAAGTTTTTGAACTTACTTGTGATATCACAAAAACAAAGTCCTTAAATCCAATGGTATGTATGCTCAGACACAGAGAGTGATCCTTACACCTTGAAATACAAATGAAATGTAAACAGGAGATGGACAAAGTACTGGGAGGAGCCTGTTGGACAGGATGAGGAAGTTGGAGTCTCTGGGGCACTTCCTTGTTGTTGAAAAAAAAAAGTAAAATAAGAAAATGCTTCTCACACTAAAAAAACAACCTGAACGGCCTGGTGCAGTAGAATATAAACTAAAAAATGTATGTTTGAGTATATTTCCCTGTTTCTCGAGTAGAGAATCTCCTTGAGGTGCAGCAACAGCTTCTTGCACTCACCCGTGTCATGAAAATGGTGGTGGAAAGCTCTGTGGCGACCGGAAGCCACACTAGCTGGCAGCAAATCTTGCGTGCGCTCGCTACTGGCTGCAAATCTCATCAGACTCGCCAGCATTTGCCAAAACAAGTCTCACACGCACCAACAGAAATATAATTTTGCCACGTGCCTGAAAGTCTAATTTAGCGGGAACTTTACATAGGGATTTATTTTTCAGATGATGAATGCTGAGTACCCACCATAGTCACAAAACTCCTGTTGCAGTAATTGATGACTATTGAAAGGATCACTCTTTATACTACAGTCACACAATGCCAAGAATAACCCTTTTTGTTAAGAAGTAAGCACTGGCAAAGGCATTTGGCTTTGCTTGGCTTTGCAATGTCAGTATGGTGTGGGGAATGGGTTACACAAATAGAGCAGCATTGAGCTCAGTATTGGAATACCTACAAGAGCTCCTACAGATCAGGAATGAGGTGGACTGGCAGAGCTTTATTTTGGGTCGAGCACTAGAAAAAGAGACACTGCTATGAGGCAGAATTATGGGACGATTGAAATAGCTGTGTGCAACAGCAGAATCTATGGTCTTTGTGGCAGGAATGAGGTCCATTGACCAAGTTCTGAGTCCCACTGCTTTTCTGTTGCTCTGATGTTGTCATGCACCGGTGAATCATTTGCCTAATGCTATAATCTCCTGAATGCCCACAGCTAATGGAACTAGATCACATAGTAGGTCCTGCAACACAGAAATGAGGTGTCATGGCAGAGATATTTGTGGGTGTTAGGTGCCACAAGAAGAGCATTGTGGTTCTCAGTAGTGGGATATCTGGAGGATCTGCTGCAGATCATCACAAATGAACTATGTGTGGGGTTCAGCACTCATGAGTGGATGTGACAGGGAAGGGTGCTGCTTATGAATACAGTTGTATATAAGCATCTGTAGCAGTGAATTTGAGGGTTGGGCCTGCCTGACAGGAATGAAGTGTGCTCCCAGAGCCATGAGTTCAATTCAATCGTGCAGCTCTGTCATTGGCAGGGGTAGCTCTAGCGATTACCTAATTCTCCACCCCCCAGGATTCCTTCGTGACTGGCACTGGTCTCTTCTGTATATCTGCTCAGCATCTGCCACTGCCATACAGCACGCTGAAACACATTGACCCTACCACAATAAAACGAAACAATGAGTCCTGTCATGGTGTAGGGCTTGTTAAAGCTACAGGAAGCTTGAAGTGGGTGCTGGGAAGTTGCTATTTGGGTGAGGGAACAGGGAGCAGAACACAGGAAAGGTGCAAACAAGAGATACAGCAGAGAAGAAGAAACAGAAAGAGGAAGGAGGCAGCAGCATAATGTGATCACTATAAAATGTTGTGCGGGTGCATTACATGTTTAAATTTTCAATCATATAGGGAGTAACTCTTAGCACTGACTGAGCACACTGTCAATCAGCCAACCTTACAGGCTTAGCGAGGAGGTTGGTAAAAGCAGGGGGGCCACACAGAAGAGGTTGAACACAAGGCCAACATAGAGTAGGGGTGTAGGTAGGAGTGTAGGCAAAGGAATATAAGTGCTGATAGAGAGGGTGACTGAGGGAGAGAGAAAGGGAAGATGATCAGAGAGATTAGACAGGAGACAGAGAGAGAAGCAAAGGGAAGGAGGGAAGGACAATTAAGGAGGGGGAAGTAGGAGGGAAGAAGAGGAGGACCTCCAGGACCTGGAGAACTACAAAAAGCATTTCACTACAACTGGCAATTATGTGTGTTGTTCTTGGGACTGGAATAACAGCGTACACACGTGGTATATTTGCCTTATGGGCTTTACCTGATGCCTGACCTGGTTAATGGGAAAGTCCATCATTATGAGGCCTCCAGTCTTTGGTCATTCTGTTGTTTCCATCTACCAAACTCGCTTATAGACACAGATGAGCAGATCCAGTTGGTTGGTGGATCCCTCATGCAGTGAGGTTGTGATGTTGAACATTCAGGAACAACTGTGTGCTGCCCTTGTTGAGGGCAATGTCTTGCTGCTACACATGTAGTCCAGAAGTGCTGGAAATAGGGGTACGCAGTGGTGCTGCACCTCCAAAAGAATCATCCTGGAGTTCAAAAGGTGAATGAGCAATAAAGATACTTTCAAATTATGTTTTTATCTTGTCACATGTGCTACATGTTCAAGGACAGAGGACAAATGTCAGGCTATGTCTTCTGACACACTGTTGCTTATTATTTTAATTTGGATATTATATGTACTTCTCTTTTGCCAAATGCATGCAAAATGAGGGATTTTGTAAAGTGGACAATGTGATAATCTTGCTGGAGTGAACGGAAAGGCTATAGCATACAATTTTGCTGTAAAACACAACACTATTTGAATATCTGTAAATGAATTGTACAATTATTTTTAAAACGGATCCGTAGTTTGGGAAGCACAAATGAAGCACTGTTTTGTTATTCAGAAGTGAAAGAAAGATTTTAATAGATCTAAATCAACACACTTTACTGTGTGATGTGCAAATGACAAATATTTTTGAAACACGATTCCTACACATTAATATATGTTTGAAAGGAGGCTCTAAAATGCAAAACCACCACTCTCTTGCCGAATGGGCTTGGCTAATTTGCTACACTTTTTATTAGTGTGACGCTTGGATTTTTCACACTCCCTCTCATTTCAGTGATGTAGCAATTCTGCCAGCACCTCCACTCTGAAAATTGTTCCAGCACCACTGATGTAGTACTGAAGAACAGGATCCAGTGGGACCATCTATCACTGTGATGGTAGTGTTAAATGAAAAAAGTGCATAGAGACGTGCATCACACTTTGCTCTTACCTTATGTTTGTGATGATACAACAGAAGGGAGGGATCCAACTGAGGCCTTTGGTGTCCAGCCACTGCACATAATGGATCCAATTAGCTTCAAAACTATGAGCGATGACAAGTGGGACGGATAATTACCATCCTTGTGAACCCATTATTTTTGCACAGGATTGTAATTATAACTGTGGAGAAGTGTGGCTCAATGGTTGATGCAGAGGTCTGTCCCGGGACCAGGGTTCAATTCCCCGCCTCGGCGGGTCTTGGGCTCAAAATTCCACGGACCTGACAATTCTCGCCTCGGTGCCTATTCCAATCATGGAGTCCCACTCTGCAACTCTGGGCAATAGCTTGCTTAATCTCCACAACGGCCCCCACAACGCTAAGGATGCCTGGTCTCCACCTTGGGGGTGCCCAGGAGTGGACACCTCACAGGGAAAGCCAAGATGGGTCCCACAGTGGTATTCGTACAAGCGCCTTGAGACCCTTGTGGGTGAGTAGTGCGCTATACAAGTATCAATTTACATTTACATTTACAACTGGTGCAGAGTTTCCCACACCCAGTAATTGCCCATTAAAGTTTGGTAGGCAAAGCCTGGTGATATTTACTTGGGGAAAAGGCCGAGTAAATATGGACATACGATGTTGACTTTGTAAGCACCGAAATGTGAGTTATGCCCCATTTTCAGAGCTCCCCATGTATCAAAACTAACGCATCCTTCTCCAAGACGGCTGTGCTCCGGACCTCTGTCTGAGTTGTCAGCTTCTGTACAAAAGGCCACACCTCTTTAATAAAGGGCTCATCTTTCTTTGACACAAAAGCAAGTCGTCAGCCATGACTCTTAAATTAGGACCTACAAAGCAATTCAATAATCTCAAATACAAATGAAAAGTTATTGATCAGACTGAAAACTGGTTAAGCGTTTTTTTGTCCACAGTCATCGAGCTAAGGTCAATTATTGCCTTTTCAATTAATGAAGATGCCGTGGGAGGACACACAACTCCTGCTTAGCTATTTGTTTTGATGATCAATGGCATGGTCTTCTTCAATTAAGCAGAAAAGATCTTCCCACGAGACCACAGCAAGATGTCCTCCAAGTCAGACAAGGAGAGCTGAGAATGATAGATTTCTTTCATGAAAAAAGCAAGCAGGAAAATACCTTCAGGTGTAATTTACTAAGGATGTGAGTGGGGGCTCGCATGACGTCAGCTTTGCGTCAGTCTGCTCACAATTATAAAAGCCTGTGTCCAGAGTACTAACTAATGAGTGCAGCTACACCAGAGACTTCCCAGAACCCTTAAGAAATATCCCCCTCACGCCTCAGCTTTCTGAAAAATCCAACTACTTTAAAGAAACTGACTTGAAATATTTAAACATTTTTCTCGGAGTCAAAAAGTCTGCAATTCTGCTCAATAAAGATGACGTTTCATTTATTTGGTAGACATTTTATACCAATATGAACATATGATGTTATCTTTGTAACTGTGTGTGGTGCTTTTGGCGGTCACTGACAGACATTGTAAAAGTGAGTGTCTGAAAAGTTTCAGCGCTCTATCCATCATCCCCTTGTGTTTGCTTTGTGTGCCCTAAGTTGGCAGGGTATGCCAAGATGTGGGTCACTTGCTCTCTTCACAACTGGATTCAAGCTAGCCTGGTTGATGAGGGGTGCTACCCTGAAACTGGTCCCAGGATTCTTGTTTCCAGTCCAGGAAAGACCTGGCCTGGCAGTTGGGGCTTGACTGTTCCCAGGAACAGGGACAAGACTGATTTGCATATGGCTGGGTCTGAACTGGGGTGGCGAAGTGAGCTAAAGAACAATGATGGATTCTACCCAAATCTAATAGTGAATGGGGTGAGTGTCTGAAGCGTTTTAGTGCTCCTTCCATCATCTCCTTGTGTTTGCTTTGTTCACCCAAGTTGGCAGGGTATGGCCATACGTGGGTCGCTTGCTCTCTTTACCACTGGAGTCAAGTTAGCCGGGCTTTTGAGAGGTGTTACCCCAAAACTGGTCCCAGTATGCTTGTTTCCGGTCCAGGGAAGGCCTGGCTTGGCAGTTTGGGCTGTACTGTTCCATGAGGAACAGGGTCAAGACTGATTAGTGTATGTCTGGGACTGAACTGGGATGGTGAAGTGAGCTGAAGAACAATGATATGTTTAACCCAGATCTAATAGTGACTAGGGGTGAGTGTCTGAAAAGTGTCAGAGCTCCGTCCATCATCACCTTCTGTTTGCTTGGGTATTGTAAAAGAGCCAGATAAGTTATCTGATAATATCTGAGAAAGTGTGACCTCTTTAAACATGTTCTTATCTCTCTGTGCATCCTGACACTTGCCCTAATTGCTACATGTAAGTTAAGAAGGCAACAACGTAACAATTGCAGCTGAATCCGGTACTTCACCTAATATAACCTACAGAAGCTTCCCACAAGTTCATACATTTGAGTTAGATTCAGTACTAAAATATCTGTGCAAAAACATCTTAGAGGCCAAACAAAGGAAAAAGGGGTAGGCTGCTAAATGTTTCTGGAGTGAAAGGGAGGGCTGCTATGGTTATATGTGCCTGATTTTCAAGGATTAATTTGGAAGAATGATTTTTTTTTAAAGCTACAGTGTTATTTTGCAACAATGGCAATAACAGGAATCCCCAAACTTTTAAAATCATTATTCTTCTGAAGTTGGTTCAAATTAATCTGGTTATAATGCTTAGCCATTGACAAATAATAACAACATGAAACTACCCTCTACAAAGAATAAACTTGGCCTCTTTGCACACCAGTACATCCTCAACCATGATCCTCATCTCAGTCCTTCTTTAAGAAAAGAAATGAGGTTCTCCTCCCTTCCCACTGACACCCCACTGATTTAACATGACTTGAAATGTCTCCACCTGTGCACCCTCTTTGAGGGGACATATGAGTCTTTTTTCAAATATTTTCTATGTGGACAACATTTTAAGTAAGGTCTCTGTGCATGGCAGAAGCCTAAGACACTGTATGAAACTGAATGACAGTATCCACACTGGGGGTCTGTGAGAGGGCATTTGGAGACTGAGTAGTACAAGATGAATGTCAGGTAATATTGACTCTGTCTGTTTCTGGTGTTACCATTCCTAGCCCACCCATCCCCAGAGAGGGCAGAGTTTCTGCAACAGAAAGAAGCAAACAAATGTTCTGAGAAAAGCATAAGGGAATAGCTGGTCCATCCCTGTGTTGTTTTTTATGGCTCTCATACTTCCCGGGCCTTAATGGAGTATGATGGTGGGGACGAGGAGCAGAAGGGTAGTCCTAAGCGCTCACAGCTCTCTCTCCATGACTTTAACTGCAGGAGCAGTCCTCACTTTCTGATGTCCTGTTTTTGGGTCAGTAGGTGCAGTCCTCCTTTGTGCAGCCTTTCTTGCTAAGGTCCACAGGTTCAGCAGATGCAGTCCTTTTTCTGTTCTTTCCGAGTCCAGTGGTATTCTTATGAACTTTTGCCATGTTTATGTCTGCCTTTATATTGTGGGTCAGAGAGAATCTTTAACCAAAATGGAGAAAGTTTGCAGGAGCATGCTACCTACTTTGACATTATTTCCTGGAGTTTTGACCCTAAACAATCCCACAGTGCCCTGGTTTGCCAAAATCCAACATGGCAGAATCTTTTTCCCTTGGAACTCTGGGCACACTCTAGGGTTTGTCTAAGGAAATGAGGCTCTCCCTCCATGCAAAACTAGTTCTAGAACACAATACTCCCCTCTTCTCCCGCTGAGATTAGTATCCAATTAGACAATGGCAGGGGCATGCCTTGGCAGCTTGTACAGTTGGTGGACACATTCCCTTAGGTCATCCTGTCAATAAGGGGTCACACCTCCTCCCTTCCAAGGCCCTTTTGTTCCAGTTCATGAGAGCAATTCTCACCTCCCAGCAGTCTGTCACCTGACCTTTGGGGATTACCTCAGAAAGGGGTACTAGAGCTTTAGTTAAGAAATGCCATCTTTCTAAAAGTCTTTTAATTATCCATCTGGCACTCCTGTAAACTGTAGTTAATCTGAGTTTTTTTTCCTCTCGTTATGTGCTGCTCCCTCCCAGTGTTTTGTCTCGAAACACTATCTCTACGTAGGTGAATTAGAAGAAAGTGGGGTTTTCCGCTTCCAGGTTGGAGGTGCGCACAAATATACTAAGACCAATGGAGGTCTACTTCCAGTTCAATGCTTTCAATACAACAATTCTTTCAAAGTTTCAATCTGGTTTGAAATCCGTTGTGTTTTACTTCATTTATACTTCCGTTTTTTGTTTAACACAAATTCCTTCTTTGCTGAAGTATTTTTACATTACATTTTCACAACAACCCAATGCATTTCGGGTCAACAAAATGACCCTTCCTCAGGGGTCTATAAATGGAAAGGACAAAGAAAGTCCTTTTCCAGTTTACAAGTCAAATCCTCAAGAAACGGAAATTTCTGTTTTTAAATTTTTGCGTACTCTGCGCTTAAAATCTTTTTTTTCCAACCTTCCACCATCAGATAAACCAGAGAGCACCACGAAAGAATTCAGAGTCAAGAGCACATTCTGTGCTCCTACCTCACATAAGACTATCGACGCTTATGAGAGAGTTATTACCACTGAGATGAAGAAAATCAATTATTTAGGTGGTAGTAAAAGCAACTTCTCCAAGAAAGAATGGAAGACCTTGAGATCGTTGAAAGAAATGACGAATATCACCATACAGAAGGCAGACAAAGGAGGAGCCCTAGTAGTGATGAACACAGAATTTTACATGGAAAGTGTACGTACACACCTACAGGATGCCAATACGTATCGTAGATTGGAGCAAGACCCCACTGATGCTTTCACAGGAATATTGAGAATAATCTTGGAAAAAGCACTTGAGATGAAATGGATAACGGAAAAGACACACCAATTTCTAAATATCAAGTATCCAAGAAGACCTCAATTCTACATGCTCCCGAAAATACATAAACATGCCACTAAACCACCTTTCAGACCTATAGTGTCCGCCTGCGGATCAATTTCAGAACCTTTAGGACAATACTTAGATTGGTTCATGCAACCGTTGGTACAGAAGTGGAGCACCTACATTAAGGACACTACCTCATTTTTGAACTTAGTGAACAATGTTGAAATTCTAGTGAATGAGGAAATATGGTTGTGCTCTATTGATGTAACAGCTTTGTACACTTCTATCCCGCACAATGAGGGGCTAGAAGCTATGGAATGGAGTTTATTAGAAAATGGGGTTACAGGGACAGATAAGACATTTTTGTTGGAACTACTACACTTTGCACTATTTCATAGTTACCTGGAATGGGATAATGAATTCTACGAACAATGCAGTGGAACTTCTATGGGTTTTGCGGGGGCACCATCCTACGCAAACACCTTCATGGCGAAGTTTGAAAATGATCATATATTGAATAATCCACAATGGACAAGTGGCATCATGGTATTTAAAAGATACATAGATGACATCTTCATAATCTGGAAAGGAGCTAAAGAAAAACTTGTTGACAACATCCATGTCTTGAATCAGGTGCACGAAAGGATTAAGTTCACTCACCAAATGGACAAAAACGAATTGGCATTCTTGGACTTAAAAATAACTATAGGGGATGGTCAAATAAATACTAATGTTTACATTAAAGACACTGATAGAAACAGTGGTCTCCACTTCGAAAGTTTTCACCACCATTCATTGAACACACATTTACCTTTGTCTCAATTCATTCATTACAAAAGGATCACACCAGACCCAAATGACTTGTCCTCTACTATCGATATGCAGATCCAAAAATACATCAAACGTGGATATCCAAAAAATGTACTCCAGGAGTCAAAAACCAAAGTTTTATCCATGAATAGAGAATCTCTACTCAATAAGAAAGAAAAAACAGATAAAAAACTCACAGTGTGCGTATTGAAGTACTCAGTGCAAACAGTTCAGATCACAACAATCATGAAAAAACACTGGCCTCTCATTACAGAAGAACCGGATCTGCAAGCACTAGTTGCCAATCGAATTACATTCGCGTATAAAAGATCCAAAAATCTGAAAGAATTAATAAAGAGTCAAAACACTAAGAGTGGGAAGATCACACACAAAGGAATGAGAAGATGTGAAAATTGCACACACTGCAACAATGTGATAACTGGTCAACATTTTACGCATCCCATGACTGGGAAAACGATTCCCTTATTACATTCAAGCACTTGTGATACCAAAGGAGTAATCTATGGAATAAAATGTCCCTGTGGAAAGTTGTACATAGGACAAACGGAACGCAAGATAAAAATAAGAATAACTGAACATAAAAGTAATATTAGAAATAAGAACCAGAAGTCTACATTGGCTACTCATTGGATAGAAGCAGGTCACAACATCTCACAGCTACGATTTACTGTACTGGAAGTGATTAAACCACACCCAACTATGGATGCTCATAAACAAAGACTTAGAGCAGAATATTTCTGGATCAGAAACATGGACAGCATGCAACCGACAGGAATTAATGACAGGATAGAATTATCCTGCTTCCTTTGAACAGTAATTGAGGGAAGAGTTATTGTACTCTTGTATGAACATAACATTACCATCCCAATCCAAAATGGCTGAACTTATGAGATCACCTTAGAATTTCACTATAATTCCATTCCGATTGGTTTTCTATGATAATATTGGTTGTATAAGGCATATGACTATTTGATATCATCATGTTAGACACCCGCTAGCTGAAGTTTAGGTTTTTATCATGAGTATACTTCTAAATATTTGAGCGTTTATTAGTTGTAATATGTCATTAGATAATTAATCATTGCAACATCTAGGAAGCTTAGCAGTGTGAAAGTAATATTTACTAATCTCTTCTGCACTGATCGGGGCCAACCGCGACATGGCAGCGCGATTGGACCAATCAGGGAGCATATAAATAGTAAAGTCACGCTGTGGTTTACAAACCCGATTCTGATTGTAAGACGGACACGCGGGAGATTTTCACACGGAAGTAAGTGTTGAAGGCGAAATGCTACTAAAGCACAGTTACGATACTAAGTTTAGAACAATAGATTTACAAGCTGGCATCTTTACGTGCAATTAAACGCCGATAGAAAGACAGTAAAGAATACGAAGGATTTGATTGCACTGTTTTAATAAATACCGCATGAGTATTATATTATCAATAATGACATCGTTCATTGCCATAGAAAACATGAGCTTCAGCATTTGGTTGTTATCGACTACAATCGTTATATCACAGGTGGTTCTTATAACTTGATTTTCGCTTAAGAGCGACACTAGTAGAATTTATTTTTGATTCAGACAGTTTAGTATAACATTTTGATGGGAACTGAGGGAAATTAGGAATGTGCGATATTCTGTATTAATGAAACACACTTAATAGACAGTTTTGCAATAACAACAGAGTTGAATAAGCATTGTATTAATTTCTTTTCTTTGTCCTTTCCATTTATAGACCCCTGAGGAAGGGTCATTTTGTTGACCCGAAATGCATTGGGTTGTTGTGAAAATGTAATGTAAAAATACTTCAGCAAAGAAGGAATTTGTGTTAAACAAAAAACGGAAGTATAAATGAAATAAAACACAACGGATTTCAAATCAGATTGAAACTTTGAAAGAATTGTTGTATTGAAAGCATTGAACTGGAAGTAGACCTCCATTGGTCTTAGTATATTTGTGCGCACCTCCAACCTGGAAGCGGAAAACCCCACTTTCTTCTAATTCTTCTTTCTAAAAGTGTCATTTTCAAAATAGTAACTTAAATTCAGATTTTACCATTGGATTAGATTCCTATTAATTTGAGTCCATGAATATTCTACCTATTCACAATACGAAATGATACATTTTAAGGTTATAATGTAACACAGTGCTTTTCGATAGGACAGCCAGCCTTGTCACAGTGAAAAATAGGTTTGGAGATTTTTCTCTGCTGGGACATGTAAAATTAAAGAACACACGTCTACTTTTTTTTTAATACTATGCCCCCTGCCCTTTGGGCACTTAGGGCCTAACTTAGGCGTGATTTGTGAGTATTTAAAAGGAAGGTTGAGGCCTGAAAAAGCCTTTATTTGGCAGGTCAAATTTGTAGTTTTGAAACTGCACACTCAGGCTGCAGTGGTAGGCCTTAAGGCATGTTTTGCACTTTCACTTTAGCGGTGGCGCAGTAGGTGCTGCACCACACTAGAAATTATGTCAGTTGGGTATTAGCCAATTGCACATATATTTTATGGGTCAGAACACATGCCCCAATGGGTGCTGCACATCAGCATCCCATTATTCAGAGTCAGTAAACCAGCACTAAATCTAGCAAAAAGTGAGGGCAAAATGTAGGGGTGATCCTGCAAAAAGGGCATTACCTCAGTCACGAATAATAGAGACTTTCAATTGAAGATCTTCCTCAATGAATACTGATGAGAAAGGTAGGATTGCAAATCACTACTATTCGGAATTTTATGACCCAACCTTTTAGTAAATAGGTTGGTATGCAAAATTTGAGACTGGTCGCAAAAATACTGATCGCAGTTTTGAGCAGTATTTTGCATCTACTGTTTCGTACATTTGGCCCCTATTTCTCAGCGTTCCCAAAACTCCTCTATCAGCTGCAACTGGAACTTTGTGCCCAAATCAGAATTACAACTTGTGGGCAGTACTGAGTACTGGGCATTGGACAATTCCCCTGTAGGTTGGGTGCCTGGAGCCCGGTTTTTAAATGCATGAGTCTGCTATCATCTCTCTGTCTAGACCTGTTGCCTGGCCCAGTGCAGTTGCCTCTGTCTGTATCTGTCCTTCCTGTCTTTTTTCTCCTCTGTATGACTGCCTGTAGGGGAAAGGAATAAGTTAATCAAATACAAAAGTATACTTGTATGCTGGAACACATAAAGATTGAGGGCCAGATGTACGAACCGTTTTTGCATTCGCAAACGGGTTTGCGACCCATTTACGCATGCGAAAACCCACAGGGCCATATACAATACCTATTTAGCAAGTAGCAATTTATTTGCTACTCGCTAAATAGGATTTGCGACTCGCTATTAGGAAGGGGCGTTCCCTTCCTAATAACGACCCCAAATGTCATGTATGACTGTTTTGCGACTGCAATTGCAGTTGAAAAACTGTCTCAGTTTACCACCCTAAACCAGTCACAAACAGGAAGGGGTACCCAGGGGACCCCGTCCCCTTTGTGACTGGCTCTAAAGATATTTTTTAAGGGCAGGCAGTGGTCTCAGGGTCCACTACCTGCCCTTAAAAAATTAAACAAAAACGTTTCATTTTTCTTTTTTTAAAGCATCCCGTTTTCCATTAAGGAAAAAAAAATTGCTTTATTTCAAAGCAGTCCCAGACATGGAGGTCTGCTGAGCCCAGCAGGCCACCATAACTGGGAGGGCCAGCCATTCCAAAAGGGGTCGCAAATTGTGAGTGCCCCGTAAATATGCATGAGACATGCAATTTGCGACCTCATTGGGAATCACAATCAGTGTCGCAGACACTGTTGTACATACCAATTTGCGACTCACAATTTGCGAGTTGCAAATTCCTTGGTCGTACATCTGGCCCTTAGAGGCTTATTTACAAGCCCTTTGCACCGCCAGTGCGCCAAAAAAGGCAGTCATCTTCCAACAGGCCTGAAAGCTCTCTAATAGTGCCCTGCCTATCAGCAGCACTCTTCCCTATTGGCACGACTTATGTCACATGTACAGTGAATGACAGCGCAGGATCCAATTAGGTGCTGCGCTGCCATGAACTGGATATGTGATGTCAGATATGACAATACCATGAAAGAAATGGGTCAGGCTGAGCGAGAACATCGAGGCAGAAAGGAAAGGCTGAGATATCTTGTGATTGAGTAAGAGTGAACTCTAGCAGTGCTGGCCAGCAGCCTGAATGGTAAGTGTGTAAACAATAAAAAGACACCAATGCCCTGTGCGCATTCAGTGCCCTGCACCTTCAGCATCCATGCAAGCACTTCACTGTGAGCGCAGGACACTGGCCTCGAATGGTGCGTTGAGGATATTTGGAGTGCCATGACCTGTCTAATCCTTCCTGAGATACACATATCCTCCCAGAGTCCTTTAACAAGCACCCACAAACATAGTCTCTGCCCGTCCTTAGCACTGCTACAAACTCTATTCTGTGTGTGGGAAACAATCACCCACAGACCCTCAAAACGAACGCTGCAAAAAGGAAATTGTTCCAACTAAAATGAAATCTAAAAATGACACATGCCTCACAGATTTTGGAAGAGTGTGCTGAGACAGAAGCACATGTATTCCTACAATATGAACATGACTGGTTGGTCGGTCTGTCGTGGTAGAGAGAGAAATTAAAACAGTTATGATAGCTCAGTGGGTTCTTGCAGGAGCGGCAGGGATCTGTTGTAGAGCTTGTCGGTTACAGATTATGATCGCAGGTAGGTAGGAATGAGCTAATGTGCTAACGCAATGTATATTTAACTAGTAGATCACAAACTATGCTCTGACCAAGAGAGTTCGGTGGGGAAATCTGATGCTAACATTTATGTGCAATTTTCAGGTCACTAGTCCAAACCTTCACTCAATCTTAAATTTTTTCTAGGTAGAATTCCTCATTTATTCACAGGCTGCATGCTGGCCCACCATATGCAATAGTTTTTGATCTAGCAATTTTGCACTGATACTACTGCCATGAGGCTGTGTGCACACAAGTGTCTGCCATTGTACATGAGAGGCAAGCTGCAATATTACAACTTCCCTTAGGATTAGGCTCTTGTGACACTGCTGCTATCTGAATGTACTAGCTGAAATGATCCCCATTGGAGTGAGGTCCTGTCCTACCATCCACATATCAATCTTGGGCCCACTGGATCCACATTGCCTTAGATGTGGGACTAACCGCCTGGGATTTTGCACATGACCCCCCACCACACACACACCCTCCATTGTAGTTTAGGTCTCCCCTGCTATGCCATACCAGTGTGGAGGGCTCATAAAGCAGCATCAAGTACCATGCTCAACACTTTTTATTCTATTTTGTTTTGAGCAGTGCCTGTAGAGGTATGGTGAGAAAGAGGGGCTAGGATAGATGAAGAGGAGAGAAAGGAATGTTGTGAGAAAAAGGAGGGAGAAAGGAAGAGGAGGAGCAATAATGAGAGTGAGAAGAGAAGGTGTAAGTGAGGATTAAGTAGGATAGAATGGAGGAAAACAGTAAGCGCAAGGAAAAGAAGCTGGGGAGAGCGAGAGAAAGGGGAGGGAAAGGAAGAAGACATGAGTTGGAAGAAGGCAGAAATAAGAAGCAAGCAATAGAAAGAAATCTAAAAAATGGAAAGAGGAAATATTAGAGATGCTATGTTATAGAAAGAAGTGAAGATAGGAGGAGATGACGAAAAAGGCAGTAAATGATCAAAAAGAATGTTCTAAAAAGCAACATTACAACATAAAAAAAAAAAAAAATCCCTCCAGAGAACTCGGGCAATGACCAGGCTTGCTTGCTTGGTTCTCTTGCGTCATGGATCATGGGGGCTTGTTAGATAAAATTTACCAGGGCTGTTTTTGGTTCCCAGCCCGACCATGCTTGTGGGGCAATATCCACTCAGACCCAGCTCTTTCCCCTGTACAGATTTCCCAGAAAAGGAGGGCCTTTATGCATGGAAAACAGCAAGATGTCCAGATGTGTAGTTTGGGACTGGCGAAAACATGCAGCAGCTCCCATTCCAACGCGCACAACTTGTAAGGGTGCTGTAATAAATAGTGCAACCAGAGAAAAGCTATTCCGTAGAACTAGTAAATGTCACTGCGGTATTAGCACATCATTCTGCATCAAGACTTAGCCTTAGTTTGCAGCATGTTTAACGGAACAATAATTTATCTAAAACACATAAAAGTAGAAACATAATATTTTTTCGCACCGTAGCTCATTTTTAACATTACTGTTGTTTACCTTCTCTGTCTCCTCCTAACTCCAAACATTCCAATGTTGTACATTGGGTTTCGCTGTAAATCACAGTTAAACTCGCTGATGTAAACTGAACTGAAGAACATCCTGGCCAAGGAGATGGAAGATGCCCTCTTCCGCCTTTGAAATGTCCCTTCCATTCTTTAGACTAATTCATTCTTCTTGGTGTCTGTTTTGTGTATTCTCGCACTTCAGTCCTTTCCATTGATGTTTGTGAAATATTTTAAATACTAAAAGGGAGTTATTAAACACTGCCGTATACATTATGACATGATAGAATGCTCATGGGTAATACTCCCTGCTAATGTATACAGTACAAATATCAAAGACATTTTGTTGCTAAAATAGGTTTCTGAACTCCATATGAAATGTGAAATTGCTGCTCTGACACAAAGGCACGGTATGAATGCATTTATGAGCAGCGGTTCACATTATGCACTTGTTTTACAGTCTGGAAGAGTTCCTGGATTCAATGTTGTTTCCATCTCAGTAAAGGAAAGCCAGAAATATTCCAATACTTGCAAGGTCAAATAGTTCTGGTGTTGTGGGTCTGCATTTCACAGCTGTACTTCTTAAAGATGTTTAGCCATGTGTATATGGACGGAGACATGTCTTGACAAATTAGGCATAAATGCAAATTTGCATTGCTCTGTTTTAGTTGAAAACAGAGCCAATTGCAATCATTTCAGAGAATACTTGATGCAGTAGTACGTATTTAACTACAAAATGTGGCAAACAATCGTGTGTGCTTGGAAAAGAAAGATAGGGGCATCTTTACAAAGAAGTGGCAGAGCGCAGCGTTAGCCTTCATGGCTTAACGCCATGCTCCGCCACTTCTGAAATGCAGGGCTGCACCATATTTACAAGAATATGGTGCAGCCCTGCGTTTCCCCTATTACTGGCACTAAGTTTAGCCGCCTAGCGCCAACTCAGGCACCCTTGCACCAAAGTGCAAGGGTGTCTGCGTTCAGGGGAAGATTGGTTATGTACAGGAAGGGCCCCCTTCCTGCACACAAACCATCTTTAAATTACTCTTTGTAACTTCTATGTGTGCTGCTTAATGCAGAACACATAGAAGTTGCAAAACGGCATTTAAAACAAATTATTGTTTATGTGCAGGAAGGGAGACCTTCCTGTACATAAACAATCATTGGCCTTTTGCTGTTTTCATGTGTGCTGCACAACGCAGTATACATGAAAACAGCAAAAACAAGGAGAAATGAGCCATATCTCATCGTTGTGCCAGGGTAAGACGAGGTTTTCCCGGGTAATAATTCTGGCACTGCCTCCTATTTACGCCTCCCTTTTAAATGGGAGGCAGCATCAGAATCAATGGGTGTTGTGGTGGAATGCCCACAGCAACACCTATTGCCCTTCCCTTTCATGCTAAGCATAGTGTGAAAGGGGGCCTGTGGGACATTGCCCTTTTTGTAGGGTCATCCCTGAACGTTTTGCCTTCCTGCTGTATGTTTTCTGACCTGTTGTTGGCTGTTTTATGACTCTGGGCACTTTACCGTTGCTAACCAGTGCTAAAGTGCATATGCTCCCTATTGTAAATTGATGTATGAATTAGTGACTCAATGATGGGATTATTTGATTTACTGGTCAGACCCTAGTACAGTGCACCATGGGTGCCCAGGGCTTGTAAATCAAGTGCTGCAAGTGGGCTTGCAGCACTGGATGTGCTACCCACCAAAGCAGCCCATGTGCAGTCTGGTACTGCCATGTTGACTGGCCAAGTGCACCCACTTGCCAGTCCCTAAACCTTCCCTTCTCTTCATATCAGACACCCCTAAGGTAGGACCAATGGCAGGGTGCAGTGTAAGTAAAAGGTAAGACATGCCCTGTTGTGTGGCATGTCCTAATAGTGAATTACAGCCATTTTCGTTTTTCACTATTGCAAGGCTACCTGCTCCCCATAGGCCAGAATGGGCAGTTTGATTATAACACCTTATAATCCTAACTGGCCCAGGGAACATGGTAGAAATTCGAGTTTAGTATGCCTGACAAAATACATCTTTTAGTGAAGTTGGTATTAACATTCTGTGTTTGAAAATACCACTTTTAGAAGTAGGTATTTTCTTGCCTAACTTTCCAAGCCTGCCTCTGCTAGGTTGTGTATTCCTTGTCTGGAGTTTCAGTGACAGGGGCTGGGGAATTCCAGGAGACATGGTGAGTCAGTACAAGGCTGAATAGAGAGATCTGCATGTAGGTGGGTGGGAGGAGTTGCACCTGGGTCTGAATAGGGCTATGCCTTCCCTCCACAATGCTGGCTCCACCTCCTGTGGTGTGTCTGATGGCCCATGCCCACACAGTCAAAGGAAAGAAGGAGTCTTGTAAACAAAGTGCTCCAAGACTGACCAGAACTGGTTTGGACTAGGCAAAGGCCTCTCTGCCTTCAGAGAACAAAGAGAATATGTGTATAAATACTGGGGCCCAGACCCCAAGACTTTAGATCACTTCTGGGAAAACAAGAAGAACCTTTGCTGAGGAGAGGAACCAGAGAGAGAGACCGCAGGAGGAGATTATCCCTATGCTGTGTGCTGTTTGAGGATTGGCCTGCAGTGGTTACCTGATTGCCAAAGAAAGGAGAAAGAACTATGTGCTACTTTCATCAACTTGTAAGAAGATATCCAAGGGCTTGAACTAGAGCTTGCCTCCTGCTGAAGTGTCAGGGACAACGGCTTCACCCACCAGCTTTCCCCTGCCTTCCCTTGCTGGGAAATGAAGTGTCTGCTGTGGAGTTGGGCCTTCTGAGGTAATGCCTGTCGCTGGGAGCTGGAAACGCGACTCAAGACGAAGAAGCGTGTCGCCGCCGCAGCAGTTGTCGTCGCATCACCAGAGAAGAGTGTCGCTGTCGCAGTAGATGCCGTGGCATCACCGGAGAAGCGTGTTGATGCTGCCGCCATCGCATCACCCGAAGCGCCTCACATCACCGGAGAACAGTGACGCTGCCGCAGCCGATGTCATCGCATCACTGAGGAAGCGTGCTGCTACTGTCGCATCGCATCACCGAGGCGCCCCACATCCCTGGAGAAGAGTGTCTCTGTTGCAGCAGACGCCATCGCATCGTCAGAGAAGCATGTCGCAGGGCCTGTCGTGGCTCAAGAAGATTCACCAAGTCGCCGCACGGACGTTGGGCGTGCACGTATCACCCCTTCGTTGTCGCAACATCAAGAAGATGCCATATTTGTTTCATTCCACCGGATCTTCATCGCATCACGGCGTTGCCTGCCGCATCACCACAGAAGCGCAGTAAGAAACCGACGCATCACCTTCCCACGCAGAAAACTGTCACATCACCTACCCTCTGGTAAGGAACTGAGGCATCAGCGTCCCCTACGCAGCAGTAGGGAACCGACGCATCACCTCCCCCGGAGAAGGAACCAACGCATCCCCGTTCTTGCGTGTAAGGAACTGCCGCATCACCTTCCCTGCAACTCTTTTGTTGTATAGCGTTACGCATCCAAAGGTACATTGAACATAAAGTGTCGCATTTACCATCTTAAGAGAACTAAGCTATTTCTACCATTTTTAAAGTACAGTAGTGTGGATTTTTGTTGTTTGTCGTCTTGCGATAAGTCTACATAAATAATACTTATTTTTATACTACAACCCGTGTGGTGTCCCTTTGTAGTGTTGTCACTATATTACTGTATGTGTTCACAAATGCTTTACACACTGCCTCTGAGATAAGCCTGCCTTCTCGTGCCAAGCTACCAATGGGGTGAGCAGGGGTTATTTTAGGAGTGTACCCCCTTACCCTGATTAGATGCAAGGGTCCCTATTTGGGCAAAGGTACCTACCTCTGCCAACTAGAGACCCCAAATCTAACCTCGGGTGAGCAAGAGATACCTGAGACCTCGTCACGTATTACTCAAAGAGGCATCCAGTACCTGTGTAAAGACAGAAGTGGTGATAAAATATGACTGTTAGACATAGTCATAGAAATACAGAGTATGCAGTTTACTGTGCATCTAGAATGGAGTGAAAAAGGACTGTGCGCAGGCGGTGTAATAGTTAAATCTCTTCCAATGCACTGTGAGAAACATGCTATAAAGTGTGACTTCGAGCACACCTGATAATTAACATCTCCAAAGCTGGAGTGATTCTAAAGTGAGGTGGATGTCCAATGTTGGACATGATAGTGTGACTCAAAACGAATTCATGTACAAACACAAATAGTGGTATGCAGACAGAAGTTTGTTAGAAAGCGAATTACAATACCTTTTGTTTGTGTTTTGAAAACCTGCAAGCGGTGCGTAAACAAGCACTTTGTACTTACAGTCATTGCTTACGAGAAGCAAGGCTGGTAGTAACTGTGCCTCTTTTACTGCCAGCCTTGCTACTCGTACCTTAATGCATTGCAAATGCTTGTTCTTTTTTGTAACATGGTGCCTGGTGAACCACGTTTGGTACTGGCGTCAGATTAGCAAATCCACAGATGGATTTGTGAAAATGCAATGCATGATGGGACAAAAGGCTGCATCATTCAATGGTGCCTTTATGTTTTTGAACTGTATTCACAAGTCCTCTGTGATTTTGTGACTCTGCAGTGGATCCACAAATAAACGAAGACATTTCTAAAATTCAATATTTAAATGCCCACACCCGCACTCTTATTGAATGCTAATTTATCAAAAACTACTGATATCAGCTCAAGCAATGGCACTTTCTTGAATAAAGTTAATTGCCAGGCTTGGTGTAATTGCATTCAGTTGTATTTCTTTATCAAGGACCAAAGAATCCTGTGGGAGAGAAATGTCCCTTTGGGACTCCCAGTTATTTTTGTGGATGTAAGTGGATGTACATTTTCTTAATGTTTTGTATAGATTTGCATCACCACTTTAACTAGTATTCCATGTGAATACACAAGGATTTGAATATTTCATTATTTAGCATGGGCAACATACCCTCGTCCGCACTATCCACCTCTCTTAAGCTTGTCTCCTCACTCACACTTATATTCCCTCTTCTCCCTCACGCACATAACTTTTACCTCTCCCATATCTCTGGGCGTCCACTAACTGGTTGAGGAAATTCAACCATAGTCTTATATTTTATCTAGTGGACCCCTGTATAAGTTCTTGGAGCCAGTGGTTCAAAGAATATATATTGTTTGTACTCGAGTGCTGAAGGATTATCCTCTTGTGTATTATATATCACCATGCATCACAATAGTTATTTCTGAAATCCCCTTTAAGCCCATCTTTTCCCCTTGTGATAAAACAGGCATATGTGGGGAATGCAGACCACTGCAGCACCTACACTTCACCTGAAACTCTGCATATTTCTCCTGAACCATTTGTAGCTTGGGACAGGCGCACATCATGTGTATGAAGTCTGCTACTGAACCTTCTGTAAGAACAGGCAATGTTTGTGATATTTGTGATGCAAACCTATGAATTCTTTCCTACGCCGATGACACCCAGCTGATCCTCTCCCTCACCAATGACCCCGCAACTGCCAGAGCCAGCCTACACGAAGGAATGAAAGACGTCGCCGAGTGGATGGAGTACAGCCGCCTGAAACTGAACTCAGACAAGACGGAAGTCCTCATCCTGGGATCATCCCCCTCCGCCTGGGACAACTCCTGGTGGCCGCCTGCCCTGGGCACCACCCCCAAGCCAACGGACCACGCATGAAACCTGGGCTTCATCCTGGACTCCTCCCTCTCGATGACCAAACAAGTCAACGCCGTCTCGTCATCCTGTTTCAACACCCTGCGCATGCTCCGAAAGATCTTTCGATGGATCCCCACCGAAACCAGGAAGACGGTCACCCAGGCACTCGTCACCAGCCGACTGGACTACGGGAACACCCTCTACGCGGGATCCACAGCCAAACTACAGAAAAGACTCTAGCGCATACAGAACGCCGCCGCACGACTCGTCCTGGACATCCCCCGCCACAACCACATCTCCGCCCACCTGAGAGACCTGCACTGGCTCCCCGTCAGCAAGAGGATCACGTTCAGACTCCTCACCCACGCACACAAGGCTCTCCATGACCTGGGCCCCAAGTACCTCAACAACTGCCTCACTTTCTACACGCCCACCCGCCAGCTGCGATCGGCCAGCCTCGCTCTCGCCACCATTCCACGCATTCGCAGAGCCACCGCCGGAGGAAGATCCTTCTCCTACCTGGCGGCCAAGACATGGAACTCCCTCCCCATCAACCTACGGCTGACCCAGGACCATCTCTCCTTCAGGAAGCAACGCAAGACCTGGCTTTTCGAGCAGTAACGGACCCCTCCCCCCCAGCGCCTTGAGACCCTAGCGGGTGAGTAGCGTGCTTTATAAATTGTTTGATTGATTGATTGATTGAGAATCTAGCAATAACCCTTCTGGTCATCACCAATTTAATCTCATAAACGTATTTTGAATCTGAATGGTGCCCCTAAAATGCCCCAAAACGTGATATTGGCATCCATTTCAAGTTGTATATCCATCACTGTCAAGAAGCATGTCCCCACTTTGGGCCACAATCCACTTATCATTGGACATTTCCACCAGACGTGAAAAACTCCTCAGATTGACATTTTCCTGCACTTTTTTGTGCAAGGAGTCCTTTTTCTTTTTGTTAACTTTTTTTTGAAGAGGAAGAAAGTGCCCCAGAGTCTCCAACTTTCTGTTCCTATCCAGCAGGCTCTTCCCAGTGCTTTGCCCATCTCCTGTTCGCTTTCATTTGAATTTGGAGCTGGAAGGATCCCTCTTTGAGTCTGCTGCATCAATTATGATTGGATTTGAGGTTTCACAAGTAAGTTGGAAAATTGGTGTTGTTTGTTAGATTGGGGCATTTCATCTACATTTTATCGTACTTTTCATCGTTTAAAAAAAATGTATTGTGGTGGGTGGCCTGTAGTTTCAGTTGGGGACTAGTCGTTTCTTTGTAACTACATTTTCTTCTTTTATAAAGGAAACATGTTGCACAGTTCACTAAATTTTCTAAAACGTTTGAAATCGATTTGCAATATTTGTTTATTTACTTCACTAGCCCAGTAGTCTGCCAATAGGCCTTTCAGCCAGTAGGCTCAGAGCTATTCATGGGTGTATGAACAAACTGTTTATGTGGTGTCTGTTGAATTTAAACTTCATTTAGGGCATGGATGTCATTGAATTGAAATGCAAAATGTTTTTTTGGGGGTTATTTTACTTTTCTTCATGTGTGTTAAATAAATTCCTTTGTTGGATGTATATGGTTGTCGTGTAACTTGCAAAACAATTTTAGCCCTGTGGATTTTTGTTTTTGGCATTGTTGTATTAAAGCTATGTTGTTAAGCATGCCTCATTTGTCTGGCCAGTGTGTGAGTGTGTCTGTAATAGTGGGCCAGCATTAGCCTTGGCTGATCCTCGCCACGTGGCCAGGGGCCATTTTGTAAAGTCTGTGTCCATAAAGGCCTGCTTGAGTTAATTTTTTTCCAGGCCTCCTGCTTGCTGTTGTTATGAGTGACTGACCACATGGCTGGTGGCTATTTTGTGGTAGGGGTAATGCTTTTTCCATAGACCTGAATGTCTTCTTTCCTTTGTTCCTCTTGGCTTATTGTGTCTTGTTGTGGGCGGCCTGCCTGGCCATGTGGCTGACGGCCATTTTGTGAAGGCAGCCAGTGTGCTTTTTCATAGGCCTGCATTGTCTGTCTTCCCTTTCTTGTTGTTGTGGCCTGGCTATATGGGTGGCGGCCATTTTGTGAAGGTAGCCTGTGTGCTTCTGCATGAGGCCTGCATGTCTTTCCTTTGTTCCTCTTGGCTTATTGCTTCTATCCATTGTCAGCTGCAGCTCGCTGAATGCTGAATCCCATAGGATGTACAATGCCAAACTGGGTCCATTACATTTGTATTTTGGTTGTTGTTCTTCTTCTTTCTTATCCTTCCTGAGTGTACTGTACACTAGTACACCAACCATGAAAGCCCTTGTTTTTGTCAAAGTCTCCAAATGTCTACACTGTTTTGTTATGTTTTTTAATAACTAAGGTAATACATTTAATAATATTAATAGGCCTGGGTGGTGAACTCTGTGCCATTCGCGGAGTTTGCAGAGTTTCCTAGACTTCGTGTTCCGCAGAGCTCACGGAGTGCAGAAAACTCATGCGGAGTTTTTTTCCACTGCTCACGCTCGCGAACAATATGTTTGTGAGCACGAGCTGCAGCTCAGGTAGAATTTCTACCAGAGTGGCAGGCAGACCAGTGCGAACAGCAGTTCACACTACACTCCACCACTTGCAAAACTAGCAAAACTCCGCGAACTAAGCCAAGTCCTAAATATTAATAACACTAGCATGTGTGACTACACACTAAGTTATATATTATATTTGTTTCTTTGTACTAGTAGTAATTGAACCACAACAATGAATGTCACGTTTCACTGATTTTCTTCTTGCTTCTTTGATTTTAGGTGCACAAAAGAGGAGGAGACAACATCACTCATTGTACTGCCAGACAGAAGCCCTGCTACGCATGACGTCACATGATGTGTGACCACAGACATCTCTTCAACTTGTGCCACTGCATGCTGTTGACATCTTCAAGATGGCCCCAAAGACAGGTAGCAGGTCCAGTAACGAGAAAGTTGCCAGTGAGAAGAAGGTACTGGCACTTACCAAGACCAGTATGTCACCCAAAACCATTTTTGGGAAACCAAAAATTGCGCCTGCAGCATCGGTGAACGGGGAGCAAGCTGGGAGCAGCACCCCCGCATCAGTGGACCCACCCCACCAACCTAGGCCCAAGCCAATGTCTGTTGCAGAGGCAGCCAGTCTAATCATGAGTCTAACGCTGACAAGCACTGATGTTGAAATTGACTTATTGTTTTCACAAAGTAGTACTCAATTAATGCAGGAAACTCAGATAAGTGGGCAACATCAGCCGCAACCACCCCCAAGAGTAGTTGTTCTTCCCAAAGTAGGGGCAGTTCAGGAGATCGAGCTTCCTGCAGAGGAAGAAAGAAGAACAAGCCACTCTTTCAGAAAATATATTGTCTTCCACATCCCCAGCAAGGAAAAGGAGGGTTAGTACATCAACTTCTTCTGCAAGCCCCCTTCTGATGATCAAGATGCCACTTGGAAGCCACCTCAGTCTGAGAGTGAGACTCGCCACGAAACAGGGCTAGGGAAAAGGAAGGTTCCAGAAAACCTTAGAGTTATGGAGGTAGATGTAGAAGAGGAGGATAATGATGATGAACCAGTCATCACGGACATTAGTCCCACCCCAGTGAAGACCGACATTACACCATCCCAAATTGCTGTGAGGGATGTGGCACAGATACCACCAACACAAATGATACCACCAACACCACCTCCAGTTTCCATATTTTGCTGGCAGCGACCTACATCTAACACAACCACCTTAGTAGAGGTAGGTACTGCAGAGAGTCAAACTTCAAGCCCACCTACCAGTTCATCTGGCATTGCAAGTGACACCAGCAGTGCCAGAAAGTTGACCTCCTCAGTTGGGTCTTCTTTTCGGTTAGTAGGAAGGAGGTGAACATTGCTATGTACTCCATTTGTGGACAAGACGTTAGTCGGGGTAAGCTTGGTACAAACTATGGTACCGGAGGCCAAACAACCCATCTGAAAAAACACCACTTAATCCAGTGGGAGGCACACCTTAGAGGCTAAAAAACTGCACCCATTGTTGTTGGTGGGGATGAAGAAGTAGAAGATCCAATCACGCTGGAAGGTGAACAAGAGGGAGACATTTTCTCTGGTACACAAAGTAGCCCTTTCCCCAGCAGTGCAGTGGTACCGCCCACATCATCATCAGCAACATCACAGTGGCACAAGACTAAGAGTCAGGCTGAGACACCAAGGGGTCCCAGGCAAGAGAGTACCACAACGAAAAAACTTGCATTGAGCCTGACATCTGGTGTCAAGATGTCACCTGCATCAGTGGCACCAGAAAAGAAAAAAATCCAGGCTACCATTCTCAGCATGTTTAGGTCAGAGGGGCAGTACGAACACAACCACCCAATGGCACGTTTGCTCAATGCGAAGCTGGCTAAAATGTTAACGCTGGACCTCCTCCCTTTTTCTTTTGTGGAAGGGGTGTGTTTTCTTGAATTTGTGATAGCCATCTGTCCAAAATGGAAGTTTCCTAGCCGGTCCTTTTACGCCAGAGTTGTTGTTTCAGCACTACATCACGACCTGCTGGAATTGCTAGGACAAACTTTGCAGCAGAGTCCTATTCACACTATCCACCTGACAAAAGACATGTGGACCAGATGCCAAGCCCCTGATTACATGTGCATCACTGCACACTGGATCTCTTTTGTAAGGGTTAGAGAGAAGATATCTGCAGCAGGTGTTGTTGACATTTCTGACATTTTTAATGCCACTCATCAACACGCAACTGTAGCCATGTTCGCCATGGAGAAATCTCATACTGCTGCAAACATTTTGGAAGATTTTGATAGCAAGGTCTTTGTATGGCTGTGACCAAGAGGGCTTACCATTGGTTTTGCTGCCACGGACAATGGCAGCAATATAGTTAAGGCCATGGCCGATGCGATGTTGGCTATTTCAGGGTCCTGTGTTTGGCGCACTGCATTAACATCATTGTTCAAGACTTTCAGAAATAAGAAGACCAAATCAGCAACCTACTGACCACCTGCAGAAGAATCTGCACACATTTCAGCCATTCTTTTAAAGCCTGGAAGCAGCTGAGGATCACTCAATGTGAGCATAGAATGCCAGTTAAAGCACTCGTCTAGGAGGTGCCAACACATTGGAACTCAACTTATTACATGCTTGAACGTCTGTTTGAGCAGTACAGACCAATCAATGAATATGTCATGCAAAGAGGGGATGCTACTGTGAAAGGTATGATCATTGAGATGGACCAATGGGGCCTAGTTAAATGCCTGACAGAGATGCTACTTCCTTTCGAGCTCTTAGCATGTGAAGTCAGCAAGGAGGACTGTACTATGGGCCAAGCTATCCCATTGTTGCACATGCTACAGGGACAGCTGAAGGGAGTGTCTGCAATGTACGCAGGTGTGGAGGAAAAAAAAGAAGCATATGAGTTGGTGGAGAGCTTAACCCGTTGCTTATCTGAAAATATAAGGGTGCAAAGAGTCATTGTGTCATGCATTACATTGGTGCCACAATTCTGGATCCACGGTACAAACCAGTACTGAACACATTGATTCATTTTTCAGAAGGGGATGTTGCCAACTACACAACTTGGATAGCTGTGGAAGCCAGTCACTTAGATAAAGAACGGCCGGGAATTAGAGGCCTGCTATTCCAGGCCACAACAGTACTGCAGGGCAGCCGGTGTCAAGTTCAACTTCAGAGCCTGAGAGCAGTGCGGTTGGCTCACAGCAGCCAACACCACCAACAACACTAAGAACTACATCAACAATAACAAGAACAGGAGCATCAGCAACACCAAAATCGTCATAGAAATGGTTTCTACAGCAAGGGCTTGTTAGGTCCAGTGCTGAGGCGAAGTCAAAAGAGGCTGAGCAAAGCGGAGCCCCTGAGCATTGCGCGGATGGTTCATGCCTATCTGGATGACCCAACAGAGGTCTATATTGATCAAAACTCATTGCTGTATTGGTATGGGAAAATGCACCAATGGCCAGTGCTCAGCAGGCTGGCGATAAACTATCTGGGTTGCCCTGTCGCAAGTGTCTCTTCTGAGCGTGTTTTCAGTGTTGCTGGTGCCGCTCTGACAGTGAGAAGGACCAGTCTCTCGCCCCAAAACGTGGAGAGGTTAACCATGATCAAAATGAATATCCACTTTATACCACCGGATTACACCAAACCTGAAGTAGCACAGCAGGAAGATGATAACAGTGACTTAGGTCATGGAAGTAGTGTGTTAGATTACCTACTTCTGGGTGTAAAGTTTGAGGATGAGAGCTACTTCCCTGACAACTACTAGGCTTTCGACTTGTTACTTTCTTTCTTGCTTTGATGCCTCCCAAAAAAGCCCCCAAAAAGATACAGATAAGGAATATTATTTACTTTTATTATTTGCGTGTGTCAGTGTCTTTCTTGTTCGCGAATCGAATCACAACATATCCATCACCACCGTCTTACTCTTTTATTGCCAGATTGGAGTTGCAACTGTGTGCAGTTAGTGAAGAAGTAAGTCCACTCCCCCGAGTCCTGATTCAGTCCTGCTCCAGTCCTGACTTGCCCTAAATCCATTTCCCTCAATCCAGACATTGGATGGAGAATAGTACAAGAAATGTGAAATGTGTGACTGCCTCGTCAAGTCCCTCCAAAGAACCTGACTATAGCTATCCTCCTTTCCGAGCATAGAGGGACTGCCCCTTAAGAACAGGTAAATGATGGCATGCATTGGACGCTGACTCTGAGTGATTGGTGTTTGTGTTGTTGTTGTGCATGATGTCTACTAGTATTTAATCTACACACAAAAAGTGGTTCAAGTCAATGTTTCCCTTCTTGTTGTTCAATAACAAAATTGTACTACTGCAGGCCGCTCCATTGCATTTTTGATTCTGGACTCACCCGATACACTACAGAGTTAGACACCATGATGACCATACCATACTCGCAGTCAGCCAGTAGGATCGGAGATGATTGCTGGAATAACTCGGTCTTTTTATGAAGTGACCTTAACCCCTCCCCTGCTCATGACGGAGCCATTCCGCCATGTGCCACGGTTGCCGTGTGCTCATGACGGAGCGGTTCCGTCATGCCGTGACCGTTGGCGGCCGCTCCGCCCACGCGGCGCTGTTTCCCCGCCTGTGCGGGGGGACAATGCAACTGGGCGGAGTCATGACGGAACCACTCCGTCATGAGCACAGCTCAACCGTGGCTCATGACGGAGTGGCTCCGTCATGAGCACAGCGCCACCGCGCTGCCCCCCAACCCCCCCCAGCGCTGTGGCGGAATTCCCGCCGCAGCGAAGGTGTTAAAGGTAAACAAGTCAACAACAACAACACGTCTGTGTAGTGGTGGAAGCGAGTGTAGTGGTATGACTGATAGCGGTGCATTGATTTAGTTACTTAATTTGGAAAATGCTATGTTGCTGTGTATGTGTGCTCAGTGCTGTCTGGCACAAAATAATCTAAGCTAAGTGGAGGTTGTGTGGGCGCTGCGGGCCTGCTCCTGTTTTGTTGTAGGTTAATCCTGGAAACAGAGTAGACATGATTTAGCAATGCGGCCTCTGAACGTTTTCTTGTTGTACTCCTCCTTAATTTATGCAGTTAAACTTTACTTTTCTCCTTGATTTTTCAATATCCCTTTTGTTTTTCCATCTACACTTACAGGCCAGCCTTTACCCTCTGATATACTGGGAAAAACAACCCACACTTACCTTACCAATCTGCATCCGCCAGGCAGCCACCCAAGATTGATGGACAGAGCGTCCATGGAAGGAAGGACAAAGAGGAATGCCGACTGCCGAGATCCAGCTCCCAATTTAACCATAACATAGTTATAGTATCATCGTTTAATTTGATAAATTTTTTCTCTTTAATCATTACAACTGTGTGTGTTTTGTTTATTATGTTTGCTCATATTTGACTCCTACAGATATTTTTTAATTTTCCTTGCTAACTTTAAAAAGAAGCCCGGTACAACAGAACATAAAATGTATGTACCTTGGGTCTCTCTGGGGGAAGACAGGCAAGGCAATTGCAAATCAATAATAATTAATAATATACTGCTGCCCTGTACTACTAGTGTAGAACTACTCGTCATCATCAAGTTATCATCATGCATGCATTTCCTTTTTCTCCCTTAACAAATTTATGATGGTCGTCTGCCAAGATTGTGTGTTGTCCATGTGTAGTGTTTGTCTTTGTCAAACCTTTCCCTCAAATACCCCTTCCCAACCATTCATCAAACCCTAAACCTCATCCCCCGGGATGAGTGATTTATATTGAGGTGTGACTAAATTAAATTTGCTCCAATAATTGATCACACACTTGCTGGGGCGGGTGTGGTGAAAGCAACACTAACACACTAACTCAAGGGAGGGCGAGGATCTTCTTCTGCTCTAAGCATATATATATTCACTTAAAAAACCATAGGTTTTACACATGTTATAGTTAGGTGGACATTTCACTCATAAAAAAACAATGAAATTCCCCCGTTATAGTTAGTTGAGATAACTATAACTCGCGCGCCCGCAATCCTCTGCTCATGACGTCACATATTACATCTCTCATGACATGGTCAGTGGCATCACTCATGACATCACTGATGACATCATCCTTGTGATAGAGTGGCGGTCGCGCGAGTTATAGTTATCTCAACTAACTATAACGGGGGAATTTCATTGTTTTTTTACGAGTGAAATGTCCACCTAACTATAACATCTGTGAAACCTATGGTTTTTTAATTGAATTTGCAAGGTTTTTTAAATGATAATTCCTAACTATAATGTGTTTGAAACCTATGGTTTTTTAAGTGAATTTGTACGTTTTTTTAAATGCTAAGTTATGTATGTATTATTATATATATTGTTTTAAGGTTTTTCACCGTGCGCGCACGGTGCGCGCACCCCGCAATTTTTTTTACAAAAAAAATGTTTTTTTCACCCTTCGGGGTCCTTCAGGGACCCCCTGACAAAGGCTAGGGGGTCAGGAACTCTCTACCCTGCCCCCTTTTCACGTTCGCCACCTCTCTTTTTCACTGACGCACCCAAAACAAACAAAATGGCGGACGACACTTCCTGATTTCGACCGATTCGAACATTGACTGACATGTAACCACCAATCAGAATTATGCTCGCGCACGTTAGGGTGCGCGCCTATAGATATTTATGTACTTTTAACTGCAAATTTCTCAGGAAATACTGAACAGATTGACTCCATATATGCAAAAGGCACATGCCTGAACTGAGGACTACCTCTTTGCCAAATTTCAAGTAATTCTGTTCAGCCGTTCGGGCTGTACCTTCGACTAAAGGTCCTATGGGAAAATGGATGGGGAAAACGCGTTTTGGGACCACCCTTTTTTCTTAGCCCCCGCTTGACGAGTCTTTCAGGGTAGGAGCTGAGCGGAGCGCCCCATTAGTTTTGCAAATTTCGCGAGGATTCGTCAACCGGCGCCAAAGTTATTCAAAATAGAATTTTCAGATTTCCTATGGAAACACGGTCCTAACTATAACTATCTACTGGCGACCGCCAGTAGATAATATATATATATATATATATATATTACCTACTGGCGGTCGCCAGTAGGTAGTTATAGTTAGGACCACGTTTCCATAGGAAATCGGCAACATTCTATTTTGAATAACTTTGGCGCCGGTCGACGAATCCTCGCGAATTTTTCAAAATAGGTGGGGCGCTACGCTACGCTCCTTCCCTGAAAGTCTCGGGGGGATTCGTCAAGCGGGGGCTGAGATAAAAGGGGGGTCCCAAAACGCGTTTTTCCCATGCATTTTTCCATAGGACCTTTAGACAGGGCTACAGCCCGAACGGCTGAACAGAATTACTAGAAATTTGGCAGAGAGGTAGTCCTCAGGTCAAGGAAGTGCCTTTTGTAGGTTTGGTGTAAATCTGTTCAGTAGATTCTGAGAAAATAGCCTTTAAATCATATATATATATATATATATATACATAGCCCACACTGGCAACATATAGATTAGATTGCCCACCCATGCTCAGTATTGGCTATTCAACTTCTTTTCCAGAGGAACATAATCCATCATAATTATTAATTGCTGGCATCAATTTATCATCCTTCCAGCACTAAAGGTTAAGCTTGTCCACTTAATAGGTCGAGTCAATTTCAGTTTGTAACTTGTACTAGGCTATCCCTGCCACCATTATATTTTATTTTACTTTAGCATTGCTTATAATCATCATGGTTGCTTGTTTGGCAGTCTTCTTCTTGTGTACTGTACTTCTACTGCTCGTTCCCTAGTCTCCCTCAGGTGACTGACTGTCTCATTTTCTTTTGTTGCAAATGTAACTATCTACTACTGCTACTACCACCCACCATGGCACCTTGGGAAACCAAACCATAACCATGCAGCCATCACTTCGCCTAAATATCAATCACAAGTAAGAGAAGAAGTGTGGGGGAGGCAATAATGTATATACTATGGAAATTAATTCATTCATTCATCCACATCCTTCCAAGTACATACTACATAGGGGTTTTAGTTGCAGAATGTATAGACTAGGAAGAGAGACTGACAGTAGTAGGACAAGTGTAGGTACCACACCTATCTGCTGGTGTTTTACACTATTAGCAAATTTTATAAACTGGCTGCGGCCCTGCAGCAAAGGAAGAAACAAACAAGGGGACGTAGAAGAGTAACCCCGCAGAAAAGATTTACATCATATGCATTGTAAAACTATAAATAATATATTACCCTAATACATAAACTAGAAGAAACCCACAACACCTGACCCATCCCTCTCTCTAACCCCAACCAATGTCCAGAAAATTAAATGTACATGATTGTCCACTCCAAAATGTCACTCCAAGAAGTCCAAATGTCCAAGAACAGCACCCAAAATTTCCACAACTCCCAACATCCCAGTCCCATCCACCAAAAAAAAAGATTAAAAAAGGGGCAATGGTCAGGAAAACTGAGATCTAGCGGCGGGCGTGCTGGCTAGTGCGCTCCAGGACCTCCTCCAGCCTGGTCTCTAGGCGCGTCATCCAGAGGAGCATGCGGCGCTGAATATTCCTGCAGGAACAACAGGGGTGGGCAGCAGTGGTTGATGAGGTCTGGCGGGCAGCTGCCAGAACACGGCGCCATACCACCAGAGGTACGGGGGGCCTGGCTGTGTCCCGAAGCATTGGAGGAAGCTGAAGCTGCCACCTTCTCAGCCAGGGCAACCAGCCGGCGATATTCGTCCCAGATGGCCTCCAACTTCCGTTGCTGTGTCCTTGCTGCTAACTCCTGCCTGTTGGGTTGGGAAGTAGTAGCTATATCAAGAAAGAAAAATCACAATTGTAACCAATACTCTTAGCAAAACAGTAACACAAAATGATATACATAAAATTATAGTAGCACAGTAGCACTAGTAGTACATAGCATTTGTGGTATCCTCACCTCCTCGGCCCCTAAGATTTGGATGTGATGATTGATGATTAGACTGTCAGGCACTAGTATGGAGTAGACACGTATTATTCTTCTCTCTTTTGTTTAGCACAATTAATCTTTGAGGCATGCCAGCTCAGTCAGCTTGTGCCCTAGACAGACATACTCATGTCGCAGACTCACGTTACTTTACTACTGTCTGCAGGTAGGACAGCTAAACTACACAATTATCTATTTTTCCATTACGGCCATACTCTGTTAAATCAATTGCAAATGCTCAATTTCACTTTCACCTGACCACTACAATAAGGCACATGATATATGCTTAATATGAATGATGATGTACGGCACAATGTCACGTCACTCACCTGATGATGATGACATACTGATTTGTAGTTAACCATGCAGCCGATAGGCCACCCATGGCTGACACGGTCAAAATGACATGGGTAAGGACTGGAGAGGAAGTGGGCCCCGGAGTCGAAGGGAGGCGATTGATGATGGGTTGGTAGGGTACATAATACACAGTCATGCACAATATATATGTTGTGCTTGCAAACTACTGTGAGTCAAGGGAGTATTCCATTCTGAAATACAACCTCAAACCTTTGAATCAAAAACCTTGGGAAAAAATCAGTCCTTGTTTATTCTTACAAGGGCTTAATTTTTTTATTTATTATTGCATTGCTCTTCTAGCATTATTTTATTCTTCACCCTTGGCTTTGGTACTCTGGCACGGTTTATTTTCTTTTACATTATCTTCATCCAGTCTGACTCTTCACCTACTATGAACCATCCAGGCATCCATCCATCCAAACATGGCTATCATAAACCTTTCACCGATAACATACATTTGTCATTTAACCACCACCCTTGCGCCCGTGCCTGCCTTTGAGTTTGACTCCTCAAGCCCCCCGGAGAATTCCTTCCACCCATACAGTTTCACCCACCCAGGCAGGTATCCTTTCTGCTTTCTTTCACCTTTCACCCATCCTTCAACCACCCATGCATCCTATCAGCCACCTATATGCATCTCGGGCCCCTTCCTTCATCCACGCATCCTTCTCTGCCAGTCATATATTACATGTCGTCTGACTCCTTGTCATCATCATGAAACTTTCTCTGCTGAGTTGAAGATAGAATAGAATAGGCCATTAGTTACTCAACCCCCGCTAATGCTAGTGTAAGTAAAGGATGTCGTCTTCAACTGTTCAGTGTTCATAACTTAGTCTCAACAGAAGTACAGTGTACTGAGGGTACACCCTTGCAGTAAGTGTAACTGTATTCATCATTCTCAGTAAGTAAGGAATATGACGTACCACTGCCTACTACTGCTACAGGCTCAACCCCTGCAGCTGCAGCATACGCTTCCTCTGGAGTGGCATGGCCCTTCGCCGCTGGCATTGGTGGTCGGTACGCTTGGAAAAAACATTTCACATTTTTTAGATGCTATATACGCCTCCACTATTTTTTTTTTTCATAAGCAAGATTGAAAATACATAATAATACATACACCACACACATCACTATCTACAATTCGGATACTAGACTAGAGTAGACAGTATAACCTATCAAAAATAACAAAATGTCCGGTTGGCCATTTTTTTATGGCAATTTTTGAAAAGCCTCTTAAGAAGAGGACAGCCCAAAGGACTGGACTCAGTGGCTAGAGCTATTGGTGCATCTCATTTTTTTAAAAGAAGAAAGAGGGGCCAACTGGGCAGACATGAGGTCTCTCTTAGTTGCAAAATAATGGTGCCGTCCTCCTCCTCATACTTCCTTCCATCCATGGTGCACGGTAATCAGTTGTTCAGTGTTCACTGTCAACTGCTGCTAATAAAAAAAGTACTAGGCCTAGATTTGAAAAAGTAAAATTCACCACTCTGGGGTGTCCAACGTGAGTGACCATCATTTACTGATTGAGCATGAGACAGTAAAAGAAAACCTTCTCATCTCAACAAACCTGCGTATAATACCTTGCTTGGGCATGGAATCTGCACTAGTACTAGTAGTAGCCTAGGACCAATGGGTTTTCTGAGTCTTACAGGACCACTACTAGGCAATCCACAAAATATATAAAGGGAGAGGAAAAGCTGAGTGGAAAACCAGGAGAAAGCAAGTTACAGACAGATTAATACAGAGTCAGAGGCAGTTTGATTTGATGTAAAAAAAAAAAAAGACACTAAAAACAATGTTAGTAGGTAATGGAGCCAAAACAAGAATTTAGAAACAGATAGATCGAAGAGGATTTGGGAAAAATTAAAATTAGGAAATGGAAATAATAGAGCAGTAAAAGTCAGGGAAATATTAATATAACTACTTAAATATAACATCAGGACGACGTACTGGGGCCAGCAGAGCCATCTGCATCTGAAGACACTTCCTGCTGTCCCTGGGAGTCCCCTTCGGCTCCCGCACCCGCCTCAGCGGACCCAGTCTTCTTCTTCTTGCCCCTGGATGCTGATCATGTAAGACATAATTAAAGAGACAAAAAATGATTTGTGTTAAATAAATAAATATTAAATAATCGTTCTAAAAGGACTTTAAGGCAGGAAACGGCAATTGTAATAACATTGACCTATCCTAAATCAGACTAGTAGTAGACTAGTATCGCAGTCGCGGACCATCCTATCTTTATTATTCCATAGTTCCATTCCGATACCTGAATCCTAAACATACCTAGCCTGCCTATTCCAGACTTTAAAATTAATTGCAAAAAAATTATATTTGCTTCTAAGCTCCGATCTCATTCACAATCATCTCTCAGTCTCAACTCCAACCCCCTTTGACGGGCCAATTACTAAGTCTGCATGTATTCTTCTAAAATGCATACAGGGACGCATGCATATTGCATACACCAAATTGGTTGGTTGCTATTCACTCACTATACAAACTACAAATGGTTCTATTCAGACTGAAGTCATGTGAGAGGATGCATCACGCAGGACACTAAATTACCAAATAATGCTAGCTAATTAACTACTACCACTATCTTAGTGACAGGACAGCCTGCCAGAACAGAGGAAAGGACTGGAGTCTTTCCTATCTGCATTACCTAACTTAAATTCTCTAACTTCTCTTACATAAACAGCCCAAGTGAGCGCAAAGTTGCAAACAAGTACAATTATTAGCACCGAGCACCTGTCTGGAAGAATAACAATCACATAATATAAGACTTTTAAACGTAAGTTACCTGTATGTAAGCAGCAGCAGCATTCTTGCTATTTGGGAAAAAAATAATATTCTCAATAACACAGAAAAGAAAAACACAATAGTAATATAATTAGCTACTCACCAAGCCCCGGGACCTCAACACCTAGCAGGTCCAGCAGGTCCTGCTCCCGGTCAATGATGTCAGACCACTGTTGGGTCAGTTGGTTATGGGTGGTTCGGACCCAAGAGCAGCGAAAACACTGCCCGGCGCACCATCTCTCTCACCGTCAGTGATGCTGCCAGAGCCCGGACCCGGACCCAGGCATGCCGTCTGCTGCCAGGGTTAAGCGGAGTTGGCACTAGACAATCAAGGCCCGGGCCTGCACCCATTCCAGGTGACGCCTTTCTCAAGGAAAGCGATCATGGCTCTCGCTCCTCCTCTTCCCCTGGCCCTTCTTACTCTTCTCAGCCTCTTCCCCATCGATTCTGGGGGGAGGGCAGAAAAGAAAATGTAGGAAGTAAGAAAGGAAGGAAAAAATCTAGAAAGTAATAGGAAAACAGTCAAAAACGCATTAAAAAACACACAAAAAGTAGAAAAACACGCAAAATGTACACTCAGGAATAGAGAGGGATAGATAATAAATAAAAAAGATCAGAAAGAAGTTTTTAGAAACAAAGGATTGAAAAGATATCGGGAGGATAGAAAAACAGGCCCAGAACCATAGCAAACATAAAAAACAAGATGACCACACCCATCGGCGACCACGTGGTGAAGTATGTGCGATATTTCCCACCAAGCATGCAATATGCATTCCCGAACAAGCAATACGCGTTCCCGAACTACAAAAATGCATCACGAATGGGCAGAACAAGCAACTCTGTTCGCTCGCTGAACACCTGCGTAACTCACAGAGTTTTTTTACAACTTCGTGTAATTTTGCATTGCGTGGCTACGCGAGATCCACCCAGGCTTAAATAGGACACCCAGACTCACTATTCAGTTCAATTTCTAAACCTGTGGAAGGACTCTCAAAGGTTTACTTGATGATGTGCACTGCTACATATGTCAGAAGACTGCTTAGCTGCACCATGAAGGACTGCTCTGCTGCCTGAAGCCTGCCTTGAAACCTTAGACGCCTGCCTTGCTGCTTGCCTTGTTCCACTGCTTCAACCCCGGACTACAAGAATGACTCCAAAGACTGTTGGACCTGATGCTCTCTGCAGGGCCATCCCCATACATTTTTCCATTTATCCTCCACTTTTTACTGAATTTGTTTTTGTTGGCCTTAGGACTCTATGCACTGCTAACCAGTGCTATAGTGCCTTTTCTCTTTCCCCTCAAACATGGTTACATTGACTTATACCCAATTGGCATATTTAATTTACTTATAAGTACTTGTAGAGTGGTATGCTTTATACCCAGGGCCTGTAAATTAAATGCTACCAGAGGGCCTGCACTACAAAAACAATAGTTCTTGTGGACAATGTACGGATAAATGATGCTTAACTGCATTCAGCAAATTCAAACCAGAGAATAGGATGTCAAAAGGAGTAAATGTTATACACAAAACAATTAGGAGTCCAATTCTTATTTTATACAATTAATATCTGTACTGAAAATGTGATAGTGCTCGGTGTCCCATGTGAAAAAAGAACCAAAAAAGAAAGGTGACGCAATACAATGTATATAGGGTTTCTTAAATATACATCAACGGCCATTCACAAATTAGCAATGTCCTACAGGTGCAACCTTTGCAATTCAAAGAGTTCGGAAATGGTTTGCTATAACATGAGTCTATGACATGTTGACCCCATAAAGGGTTGTGGGTCTCATCAGGACCTTAAATAAGGGACATCTGGAGATTCAATGGGTACATTGACCCAAATAAAGAAGAGTACACCATACAAAGGAAGAATTACTAAGGGAGTGTTACTCACATTGGGTCCAGTCGGGCTCCTAGTGAGGGTGGGGAAGGGAAGACTAGTATAATGGAATTTCTCACCGCAGGATCTGGGATTCCAAAATGGTATGAGCCCCAGATGTGTCTTTTACAAGGGATATGGTCAAGTTGGAGCGTGTGGTGGAAGCTGGAACCTGAGGTCAGTAATTAAGCATTGGCATTGTGAGGCTGACTTCAGCAACCCACTATTATCATCCTTTGTCATGGATATGGATTATTGTCTCCGGTCCATATAGTACAGTGTGGCTGAATTGCTAGCCTGCCCCCTCACCTACTATTGCTGAACCCAGATTCCGGCTTAAGTGCTGGCAAAGCCCAGTCCACTTCTTGTATCCAAACCGTGCTCCATCGCAGTCAGTTAAATGTTTCTATTTTGACCCGATCTCGCATTGATGGAGCACGGATTTAAGAAAAAGAAACTTGCTTGGATCAATCTCTCATTAACGGGTACTAATAATTTGAAACAGTAAATAAGCGAAAATTAACATGCACACTACATTCATATTTGGGGAAAATAGCTTTACGCATGCTTGAATAACAAAGAATAATTTGCTACGCGACTAAATCCCGTTTGAAACTGAAGAACGCTTTTGCGCATGTGCAAACCAGAACCGCGTAAGTAATCATGTGACTAATCCGTTTGAGAGGGAAACTCTGTGTGCTTGGCATATACTTGCCTAAAAGAAGCTTGTTCTGCTAATGCTTTTGCTTAAAGAAAAAGAATTTAACATGGGATAGAGTAGAAGTGGGCGGTGAACAGTGACAACCACATATTTGAGAAATTAACATCTGTTTATGATTCTTTTATTATTAGTGTACATTTGGGCCGGTATACCTTGGCAATGAAAGAAAATGGCGCTGGAAGAATAATTGTATTGCGCATGCCCGGAAAGAGACATAATGTGACCTGTTGCCCGGAAAGATGAATAACTGCCAAAGACCAAGAACAGCAGCTGTGTGAACATGAGAACGTGTGATATTTTTCAATGGAGCTTGAATACAATGATATTTAATTTGCAACAAAATATGTATGGGAAAGGAAATCATGGATGAGCTAAAGGGGAAGGCTTTACAAAACAAAGGTGTCTTAATAAATTAGCTGTGTCAGCATAGTATGATGTGAACTCTCCTACTCTCGACCAATCATATTCCTTATTTTACCAGTACTTGCAACTTTAAGGGTGGGACAAGCAGAAATTAAGACTTTAATTAGGGTGACCAAACGCTTAAGAGGGTTGGCTACTTGCTATTGTGTGCTTAGTGCTTTGGTGCTGAAGGTGCTGCTGGAGATTGCTGTGGAGACGAGAGGGAGAGAGGCGAGAGAACAGACTGGAAAGATTCACCCTTGAAAGACAGCCTGATTAGATTGAAGATTCCAGAAGAATATCGAGGTGGGAGAGAGTGTGAGAGAGGGATGCGTTCCGGGGCATCGGGGTTCTAGAGAAGTTTAGTAAGTATTATTCTGTCCTAATCCTGTCCTATAGTCGTTGTCTCTTGATCCTTCATTAGGAGACCTCCCTCAGTCCTTTTGCCAGAGGGTTGGGTTTTCCCGTTTCACCATTAGGTAATTATTATTCAGTCTTAAATGTGCATATCTTTTGCAAATGTATGATTTATTATGTCTTTTGTCTCTTCATCGATCCACTCTCAATGCATTAAATTGTTGAATGTGTTTGTGAATTGAATGTATTTGATAAATGAATTTTCTCTCCCATGAAAGTTGATGGAGTTTGCACTGTGAATCTGTAGAAATGAACGTTCACTTTGACTGAGATATTAGAAAAAATTCATTGAATCTTACCCAGAGTCTGTGGTTATTTCATTAAGATTTGTAAGTTGGCTAGTTCATTTGTTAATATCACCATCAACTACTCGACTAATGGTCCATTGACCAAAGGAAGAGTGCTGATCTGTGAAGTTTAGTTAGGCATTGATTAATCAAGATCAAAGTGAATATAAAACTTGACCCCTAGCGGAACAGCCCGAAAACTTCAATGTGTATATGGGCCCATTTGAAAAATGTTGTTGATTGTGAAATGTTCATCCTGGCCTTTTGCTGGATCAGCGTGACTAGTGCCCATGGTTGGCGCTTTGATCTTTTAGTCGGTAGTTTTAACTAATAACTTGAAAAATTCATATATCTAGTTCTACTGATTGGATTTTTGTTCTTTTGGTGTCAAATAATTGAAAGAAATTTACTCTATTTTTTCAAAAATGTCTTGAGATTTTCTTTTTGTCTTGTTTTTTTACTTTATTACTATTTGTGTTCTGCATAAATGCTTTACACATTGACTCTAAAATAAGTTGACTTCTTTTTTGCCAAACAACCCACGGTTAAGCACAGGTCATTTTTGTAACTTTTTTGTGGTTCACCCAGCAAGGGATTTTGGCTGTTGCTTGACCAGGGCTCACACTCCAGTCCAATTTGTAACAGCTGGCATCCTGATCAGAGCCTCAGGGACAGAAAAACTCCAAACATCTTGAATCCGCACCTCGACCCAGCCTGAGTTACCCCTTACCCTCCAAGTGGTGCCTTACCATTCCTGCACCCTTTGAAGTGATGTTAAATATGCCCAGATAGCCAAAATCCAAAACTTGTGACTAAAAACATTTTTGGCTTAAATTTGCTCTAAGACCTGAGAGCAGACTGGAACCTACCTGCTTATTGTTTCGCACAAGGTGCATTGCAGGTCAGCCTAACTTTGCGGCAGCGCCTGATACTTTCATCTCTTCAGCAGCAAATCCTGATCAGTGGCCCTTTGCAGATGGGGTACTCAGCCTTGTGGAGCCCTCGTCGGCTACAGCTCTGTCCTGCTAAAGATTTTTCCCTTCCAAAAAAGAGACTACATCAGAAAGTAGAAATCTTCCTGCAACTTTGTCCAGCGGCTCGCCAATGAGGACGCCTCCTCCTCAGACATTACCTGCAGCCTTGCCCTGCTAAACTTTAGCTTCTCAATACATTATGTGTACAGAATTTCTTTCAAGTCCGAAGGTAATTGTTGACTGGGCTCAATCCACGTCTTGTATCTTACCCGCACTCCATCACATTTGGCTATATTTTTTTGCTTCGAACCTGTCTTGCATGACTAGATGCGACTTTTTACGTTAAACTTTAAAAACTCATAACTCAGGTCCTACTGACTGAATGTTTGTTATTTTGGTGTCAAATAATTTATTAAACTGTAAAATATTTTTCTAATATGTTATGGAATGGTTTTTTGTGTTGTGTGTACACGTTATAAATACTTTACACATTGCCTCTAAGTTCAGCCTGACTGTTTTTTGCCAAACTATCAGAGAGTTAAGCACTGGTTAATTTAGTGATTTTCGTGGATCATCGTGACAGTGATTGTGGTTGTCACTTGAGCATGGTTTCCACCCCGCACAACCAACAACCCAATTTCTCACAGGTTTTTCCCTGCCAGGACATCTAAAACTTAATTACACATGTCCTTCATTTTTAATACCATGCACCCAGCCCTAGAAGTCTTTATGGCCTATCTTAAGGGTGTGACTTATAAGTATTAACAAGCATTTGCAATGCAATAGGTCTCGCATTATAAAAGTGTGAGCAGTTGGCATTGCTAATAATAATGCAACACTAGCTATTGGCATTGTAAATGATAATGGCATTTATTTATGTGTTTGTTTTATAAAATAGATTAAAAAAAGGCATTGTCATGAACAATGCCAATAGCTTAAACTTTTGCAAATGCGAGACCTATTGCATTGCAAATGATTGTCTTTGTTTGCTGGAGTTATCCACAATCGTCGGCCCACGCACCCTTGTCATTGACATCGTCAGATACGTCATCCTCAATGGAGATCACCCAAATACTGATTTTAATATAATTTCTCTTTGGGCTTTTAAACGTGTTTCTGTCTGCTGGGGAATGTAGATATTTATTTTTCCTACTATAATGTTATGAGTGCACATTGGTATTACTGTCTGCAGGCCTGCGGTGTTGGTGCCAACGTGAGAAACATTTAAACAGTGTCACAACGCGTTTGTAGATCGCCTCAATGTTGGCAATCTTTATTACAGCTGGGATTTTGGCGTTTTTTTTTTTAGGTCTGCACAAATGTGCTTTTTTTGCAACCTTCGCAAAAGTTTGTAGCAACGTTCAATGAGTTAGTGAAGGTTTAGCTTCGTGACATTAGCATAAACATCGTGACACTGACATAATATTCTTTTTGGCCGCTAAAACTGTTCTGAAGAGGCATTCTTTGCAGTTTCTAGTTAGGGTTCTTGTCCTCTTCAACGCCATTGTGGGAAGGAAATCTGAACATAAAGTAAACCTGCAGCGAAAAAAATATACATTCGTTTTCTAAAATGGAATGATATTAAAAACCTGCAAGAAGTGGGAATTGTACTCAGCTGTCCTGTTTTTTGGCTTGGCTGTTGTAATTAGCGTGTAATCCCGATGGAAGGAAGAAATGTTTGTGACGACAGTGTGAACAGGAAACTTTATAACCTTTGAAAATAACAAACATCTTCGTGAAAACTTTGCAGACAACACACCACTATGGAACGCCCGCCCCTAATTTCAAAGCCGTGCTTCATGGAGGAGGATTGTGAGGTTTGAAAGAAAATGTAGGCCAGCGCTTTTTTTTTTTAAATAGAGTTTTATATAGCGCGAACTTGACTCGAATCGGGTATCAGAGCGCTTTACATAGCACCAGTTGCGTTACATGATCTATATCTGCTGCCTTCTTCTTATCCATGGTGTTGTAGGCATGCTTTTGTTTTTGGTTGTTAAACGTATCTTGTTATTTTCTGAAAATCTAAAAATCTACTTAGAGTTCAACCCATAGTTTCTGCTTTAGAGGAATGATGTTTAATTAATCTCGTGTATTGGTGCTGCTGACCTGATTAACTGAATAAACAGTGCTTCCCGTGTGACTTACCTGTGTTGTGAAACAGCGCCTCCTAGTGGCTATCCGGGATATTACAAGTGTGCACAATGTGTGAAAAGGAAAATAAAGTCGAACGCAATCTAAAACCTTTATTGTTTCCAACGTCATTGGGGAGAGAAGCAATGTAATAAATACATTTTTTCTAAAAATTGCATGGACTGGAGTGAAAAGAGAAACAACCTTTGGCAACGCGGCCGCGAAAGTGAAAGTGATCGCAATTGCGATTACGATCGCGTGCAACGGAGGGCGCGCGTGCACGTTCACGTGCACTGTAGCTTTAGGCCACGGCAGCACTTTGAAAAAGCCTGTTTACAAAATGTCTCGGCCAGATCAGCGCAAGCGCTGGATCAGGCGAGACCTAAAAAGGACGTTTTAAGCCTGTCAAAAGGTTTATTTTACCAGGTCAAAATGACAATTTTAAAACTACAGATACAGGCAGCTGTGGTAGGCATGAGGCATGTTTTACAGTGCAACTTTAGTGGGAGACACAATAAGTACTGCAGACTACTTATAGCATTCAATTTATAGATCCTAGGTATGTTTAGTGCCATTTACAAGGGTCTTATAAAGGAAGGCAAAAATATGTGTTGATCCTGCAGAAAGAGTTGCTCAAATTCTAGTTTACAGTGGTGGTAAGAGATATTTAGGGTTTAAGGATGGGTGTAGGTAACAAAGGAGTTTTTAGGGTTCAGTGATAGGTAGTGTATATGGATAGTAAGGAGATAATAGCAGTCTTGGATGGATTGTGTATAGGGGTAGTAAGGAATTTTTACTGTTCAGGGATGTGTCATGCTTAGGGGCTGTAAAGAGTTTTTGGGGTTCAGGGCTGGGTAGTGCGTAGGGGTAGAAAAATGAGTTTTATTATTAAGGGATGGGATCAGTTTAGGGTACTCAATTGTATTTTGTGCTTAGGGACAGAATTTAAATGTATATCCTATTAAATAAAAAAATGGAACATCATTTTACTTTTAAATTAAAAATATCATTAATGTAGTTATGTTATTACATCTTTAACATTATTATTATCAACACAAAAATTCGCACACGCACCATGCACTGCTAATTACTTCACATATCGCATCACTCAGGACATCTTCTATGACATCATTGATAATATCACTGTAACATTTGCAATTAAATTATTGATGAGGAAGCTGTGCATGGCGGGTGTCTGAGCTATAGTTATGGTTAAAGTTACCTTGGGTGTGAGTTATATATAACTAGTAAATGTATGTGACATTTAGAATGTTAAACTTTACATTGTTACTGAACCTTACACCTAACTATACCGTTCCTTTAACCTGTTTTTTTGTGTGCATATCTATATATATCTACTGGGTTGTTGTAGATAAGACCATGTTTCTGTAGGATAAGCATTTCTAATATCTTTGGCACCAGTTGATATATCTTTTTTTTTTTGTCCTCATATCATCTCCAATCAATAAATAAGCACCATTCCGGATTCTAGATGCCCATGTGGTCAAAACTGGACTCTCTTCTTCAACCAAAATTACTGGGTATCTTCAGGTTTGACTTACTTCATAGCCCGAGTGCTTTAAGAAGATGTAATCATTGGACAGGTCAATTTATTAAATCTTAAACATATCCCAGAAGTCACTACTATCCTTTCTCTTACTTTTGCCCCGTATGGGCAATGGGGCACCCACTTGTAGAAAACATTTTTCTGGCTCCTGCTTCCACCCATGACAGGTGCTGACTGGAAAGCCAGCTCGAGCCGCAAGGGCCTCAGGGCTCTACCTATGCTTACCAAGTTAAACAAAAATGGGGTAGGTGCCCTGGGTGGGTACAAGGGCACCTAAAATTAATTGTTCACTACTTCAGAGGGATGGAAGCAGGTGCAGGAGTATGGGGCTAAGGGGCTGAGTCAGGACAGAAGTAAGAGTAATGAAATAAGTGGAGGCAGGGTTTGGTTAAGGGGTTGGGACAGAGTTTGGCATTCAGTGATATTAAGGACATGGGTGAGACTCCACTGCAGTGCATGGATTCTTCAGAATCCAAGCACGCCAAAGATGACCCTGTTTAGGGGTACTAATGCAACAAATAGTTAATAACATGGTGAATTACACCTTTATTAAGCAATGAATGAAGAGGCTGTGCTAAAGCAATCAATTGCTGATGGAGGCTGACCCACAGTCCCGGTCTGCGCCTGTTTTGATCATGACATGAGCAATGGTAGGCACTTAAAACTGCCTCTAGAGCAGGCCTAGGTCAAATAATTCCCTTCTGTGTTGTTGATCCTCTATGCTGCGTAAAACTTGTACCTGGTATAGTTTTAAACTTGGGTTGAACAACCTGCAAAAATTCTAAAAGGTTGCTTGGAAATCACAATGTGCAGTAGGAAAAAAATCACCCCCAATCATTAAGTACAATAAAACAGGTCGTTTCATGCCATGAAGAATGAAAGAAACAGTTTTAACGTGATTGGAAGAAAACAATACCCTGATGTGAAGCACCTGAGGTTAACATCTGGCTACCTACCATTACATGAAATTGCTTTTCTTATCAAGAACAATCCTGCTTTTTTATTGCAGTCCATTAACTGGGATGTTTGCTTATATTACCTTACTGCTATAAGATACTCCACTTTTGAACTAATTGAAATTGATTTGGTTTCCACAGTTTAAACAATAAGCCATTACAAGCCAAGCATAAAAGACACACTCATCTAGTGATTAATGTGCATTGCTACTTGATTTAAAATGAGAGAGTTTCTCTGAATTTAGTTGATTGCTAAGCAGTCCAACTGACATATTGAAGTGTTTGTTTTATTACACAATATGAAAGGCTTTTCATCTAATACGGTTGATAGAACACATATCGGTGACAATACCTTTATATATAAATGCCACATTACAAGCCTCCAAAAGTAAAAAAAAGAAACCTTTATCAAATAGTTCTTGGCAAGTCCTCAGACACATGTGCGCTTGCTGTTTTCTACTTGCCAGCCACCTAATTTCAAAGTGAGACAAGGACCCAGGGTTTATCAATGCTACAAGAACGATTCAATTGATAGTCGTTGAAATTTAATTTAACAAAGTATGCATGGTTTATAACGGGACTTTGGCATTGAGAAATGTGGTTCAGATGAAACCAAAGCATGATCACTAACAATGGCATTAGAAGTCACGTTATGGTACTAACGGGCAATTTGTCATGTATGCAATATAATTAAACAAAGACTATATTCAGCAATCATGCAAAGAGTTGACTACAAAGAAATATCAAAATGAAAAAGGCTTCCTTTTGTGACTAATGCCTCATTTGCATGACCACGCCCATTCATACAAGCAACTAAGGGACATATTCACAATGATCTATCGCCAAGTTAACGGCACTTTATCGCAGCCAAAGTTGCGATAAACGTATCGCCCCAATCACAAGCTGGTGTTAACAGCCCACAGCACCAGTTTACCCGCAATAGCAGCCGCAAAAAACATCGCCACAGATGACCCCCGCAACTATTGCTAATGAGATACTGAGTAGGCGTTCCCGTGCCAAAAGCCGCGACAACACCACTCCACAACATTCACAATGACCGGCCAGAACTGCGATAAGAACACAAAACTGGCGATAAGGCACGTGAGCAGCAGGAAAATAACACCTGCTCTAACCTGGTGCAATTTCGGACCACAGCCTGCACCACAAAAGGGAGCCCAGCCCAGAGCCACACCTGAAGAACAACAGATGCACCCGGGCAACTGAACATGCAGCCTGGAGGGCCGAAAGGGCAACAACACCTGCCGCCACCACCCCCAAGACCCCCCTCCCCGGCACCCCCCGATCAAAGACATGCCACATCAGCTACACCTAAACATGTACAAAATGATCCGCATGATGTCGCACAATCACAAGTGGTGACATGCATGTGTCGTCACAAAAATGAGCATCACACATTCACTTTCGAAGCAACAAATGAAACTTTATTAAAATGAACACAGAACTGAAATGAAGACACTTGGCGGCTCCCCTCGGGACAATCCGTAGGTCACTGCCTGCAAGACAAAAATCATGATCAGAAGGTGCACCTGCACACATCAAAGGACAGAGAGAGAGTGAAGGAGAGAGAGAGAGGAAGAGATGGAGAGAGAGAGAGATAAGAAGGGAGGGGGAGAGAGAGAGAGAGGGGGGAGGGAGAGATAAGAAGAGAGGGGGAGAGAGAGATAAGAAGAGAGGGAGAGAGAGAGAGAGAGAGTGCCGCCCCAGCGCACCCAGGCCACACTGCTCACCTGCTGCCACCAGGGTGTCTCCAACCGCTTGCCGGTATGTTTTGCAGTTCAGCAGGTCACACATCTGAGACAGACCTGTCATCTGAAACAGAGTCCAGATACATGATTGGCACAGTACACACAATTGCACAAGACAACATCACCTGCCCGCCCATGCAAACCCAGGCAGAGGCACCCCAGACCATCCCGCTGCCCATCGTAGCATTCCCGCCCATGCACACCCAGGCCTCACTGCTCACCTTCTGCCACCGGCGTGCAGACAGGAGGATCCACCATGTGCCGCTGCAAGCCACAAATCCGGGGCCCACGGACATGGCACCCTCCACATCATGCAGCCCCACTCTGCAGGCCACCAGGTCTCATGTTTGGTGCCGGGTCTTGATTACTCCATGGCAGAGGACATACCAGTGCACCCGGCCTCATTGCAGGCTGTACACCCGCTCAGCCCAATAGGTGCCACTAACTCTGGGATCCCGGAAGCGATGCCATGTGGCGGTAGGCCCGCGCTGCCCACTGGCTCTGGCCTACACTGTGGTCCAGTAGGGCACACAAAACGTGAGCTGTCCGGACCGCCGGGACAGGGCATCATCGCAGGCTGCACACCCACTCAGCACTTAAGGTGCCCCTACTTCAGTGCACCCAAAGTCACCGTCCCGTGGCGGGGTGCCTGTGCCGGCCGCAAAGCTTCAGGTGCCACTAACCCTATGCAACGCCAGTCAGCGTCACGTGGTGGTAGGCCCCTGACAGCCGCAAGGCCTCGGGTGCCATTACCCTGTGCGCAACAACTCACTGAGAACCGTGGAGCGTCCGTCATCCAGTCACCATCGGCAGAGGGGAATGTGACGTCATCGGCCACTTATGTTGGCGGAGTCACACAGCTTGTGACACCTGTGCCGGATGGGTGTGGTGTGTGTGCAGACCTGCCGTCAGGGAGTGGCTGTGACATGCTGACAATTAGACCAGTGACCTGCACACCACCAGAGCGTACGCCTGCAACGGGTAGCAATGAGGGCCCCCCTTGGAGCGTAAGCGGAGTGGTCTGGCCTGCCGTACGCCGTACCAGCGCAAGGCTTGCAACAATGACTCTTGGGCTCTGGGCGTGGTTCAGTCCATGTCTGGGCATGGAAGTGACTGATGCGTGTGTCCCTGTTGTAGTGTCCACGGCACCCGGAACACAATATGCAATGTAGCACCCATTGGCTTGCATCCCACAGGATGAGCATCATTGACGCAAGAGAAATCACTATCCCTACATTCATCCACAAATTCATACATGAATGATGAAAGACATAACACAGCACTGCAGCTTTACTGGATGTCTATTGCACATCCAGTGCAGTTTTGCAGCTGGAGCGGTACAGGGCAATGCCAAGCACACTTCACAATATGGGCCCGTGGAGGGCCAGCCAGAGTCTATCCAGGGATGACAAATACTGGGGAAGAGGAAGGGTACAGTCCGCAGTATGGTCGCCGTGTGATTGGTCATCAAACAGGATATGGCAGTCCATGTCACTGTCCAAGGTGAGTGCATCGGAGTGTATTGGGGGTCAGTGGAAGGTCATGGGGCCATGTGCGGCACCAAGCAGAAACAGGCCAGGTGGCGGAAAGGAAGGCTAGTGCCTTCTGATCACAAACCCATCCACGTCCTCATCCCTGGATGTGTGCTCTGCCTAACCTGTGGGTGTTGCAGTACCGGCTGAGGCACTGTGTGCCACTGACACATCAGGTGCCGGAGTGGATACGTCTGCCGCACTATGAGGCAATGACACACCAGGGGGTGGAGATGTGGATTGTGTGGGGGAAGCAGCATTCATCATCGCCATGCCTTGTGGCAGCAATGCCATGATGAGGATCTGCAGGGTATGGTAGATCCCAGCTACATTTCGTTGGTGTGCAGCGGTGGCTGCCATCCTTTCCACCTCCATCCACACCATGTCCTCCATGAGCCTCCGCATGTGTGCAAGCTCACAGCTGGTATCACTGGAGCCCCTCTGAGCGGACAGATGTACTTCTCTCAACGTCATGACTCCAGCGGTGTCAGTCAGGGCTTGTTGAAGACCATGGAGTGGGTCTAGACACCCATGGATGGCATCCAGTTTGGTAGCCATGAGGTCGAACCCCACCCGCACCTGCTAAGGTGTCTCCCTCTGGCCCTCCAGCACACGGCGTTGGAAGGCTGTGTATTGTTCCTGGGGGTCCTGGGAGATTGCCAGAGCCATGGGTGCCTCCTGCTGGGTGGTTTGGTTGGTGGGTGGGGTCTCCTCGATGCAGCTGGGTAGCCCTGATCCGGGAGGTGAGTCGCGGATGATGTCAATAATGTCTAGGAGGGCTTGTGCGTTGATGCTGGGGTTGTCCTCCTTGTCATCAGTGAAGAGTGGCTGGGACTGCTCTGCAGGGGGTGTTGACGGTGGCCCTGCAATGTGAAGGGGAGATGGTGTATTGCAATGTGTCCACATGTATGTAGCCGCTTGGTGCATGTTGACATTCAGACAGCATGGCATTGTACATTGTGACAGTCTATAGATCTGGGCGATGACCCAGAGTCATTGAGGGTGTGCACTGTGCTCTGCTTGATTGTGCATGTGTGCCATCGTGGCCATCTCCACCCGTCCGCCCAGTACCTAGTGGTCACTCACATTGTTGCGGTTCTGTTGTGTCCTGTCGAGCAGTGTCCGGTTCCCCGAATCCGGCCAAAGTATCCACACTGATGACTGTCGACACCAGCTCCTCCATGTCATCCAGCACGAGCTGTGGCGCTGGGCTCCCACCTCCAGTCTACATTGCTGCCTTCTGGTTGGCTGTGAGTTTCTCCTTGGTCTTTCGCTTGATGTCATTCCATAACCTCTTGACCTCGTCCATTGTCCTCTTTTGCTCTCCGATGGCATTCGCCTTGTCCACGATGTCCCGCCATATTCCAGTTTTGGTGCCCAATGACACATTGGAGGTGACTATGATTCTGTTCGCCTGCGGACTGAACTTCGTCTTCCTCTTCTTCTTGTCCTTTCCCTTCCCTGTCCCCGAGGTCCCAGGCTTGTCGTCCGGGGTGCTTGTGGGATTGCGCTCTTCCTCTGCTCCTGCTCCGGCTGCCTCCATGGTGCTTGGGTGTTGGTCAGTTTGTGTTTGGGTGTTTTTTCTACTTTTATGGTGATTTTTGCCGCCTGCCAGGTGTGTGTTGAAGGCCTGGCGCTGCTTAGCGCTGATTTCCTCTTCACACTTTGGCCCATCGCATGGTTTTTTCGCATTGGGGTTTGTGTTTTTATCTCCGTCGAGGTGGCTGTATTGCGGGCATTGGCCGCGGTTTCGGCAACTATCGCATGGGGCCGCCTTGTTGTGAATTCCACGTTGACACGGGGTTATTTTCCCACGATAGGCTGCGATGTGTAAAGTTGCATTAACATTGTTTGGTGATGTTTAGCACACGTTCTTGTGAATATACCCCTAAGCCAATCCAGCTTCTGGGAGATATCACCAGTCTTCATAATCATCTGCATCACATTCTCATCTAGAGAATACAAGAACACTGAAATATTATTTGAGCTAAACGTTGAAAGAACTCGAGCCCCAAATGTGATTATGAACCAAACCATCACGATAACAAAACAATGATTTTTAACGTCATAACATTGAGTGCAACAACACAGGTGCAAGAACCTTTAGAACAACTTTATTGAATGTCATTTAACGTGATAGGTAAAACTATGTAATAGTAATGCAACTCACTAAAGGGACAAAATTGTAAAACCTTTTATATTCATATCAAATCTTTGCTTTCCTTGTGGTGATCTATGAAACTGATGGAAGTCTTCCAGTTTCCATGCCCTGGGGATGGATGGAGTTACTTTTAAAGGGACAGGACGAGCAGAAGGCGTATCTGCCCTCCCCGTGTCCCCATATCAGTCAGCAAACCTTCAGGAGAAAATGAACTCCATCTCCGCCAATGGAAATATAATTCAGCTTGACTGATTTACAGTGGGAACAATTCTGTGCTCGTTGTTGCAAGATTGTAATTCATGTTAACCAGGAATGCGCACTGCTCCAGTGTACTGAAATACATAAGAATGCAGTGGATTATGCGGCGAAGTCACCATGGCACGATTTGTTAAACCTAGACGGACGCTCCTGCATTACGAGTTCTTAACATGTTACATTTTTTGTAAGAGAACTGAAAGTTAGTTCCAGGATGTGAAAGTCTAATCATTCTTCATAGGTGTTGATTCGGGAAATTCTTTTTTTTTTAAATTTATGTATTTAGTTTAATATTTTTTTATAAATGCCACACATTGTATTTACTTCAGATCACTATGATGTGAAGCACAGAGCGCAGTAAGGTATGGGACCGAACCAGTGACTGACACCCATATTCTGCATGGACGTCCGTCATAAGCGTGTTATAAGCCGCTATAGTCCTGCTCTGCTCCTCAAATGAGAAGCTTTTCTATCTCTTAAAAGGTAAATCCTTTTCATGAAACTGCTGCGTCTTGGAACTTCCTTACCGTAGACTTCAAATCTTGCCTCCCTGTTCTGCATTTGGTGAGATCTTTTGCCCGTTGTCTTATTTTGTGAGTCATTCTACGCTTTTAGTTGCTTATTCGATAATATACTGGGGGCTTGTTTAACTTAAGGACTCTCATTTCAACACAATTAGATTTTAATAGTTCTTTTTTAATTATTCGGCTTTCCGTTGGCGAGGGTTGTGAGTTGGGGCTCTAGCTGTAAGTAGTCTTTCTCTGTCTGCACTAATTTAGGGGTTTCCAGAGAACAGAAAATATTCAGATTTCACTTTTACTTAGGGCCACATTGGAAGTGCAGGGAAAAATCGGATGTAAAAAGTGCACGAAGAAAGCATTTACCTCATGACGGGGCATAGAAACAAGAGGGGGAGATAAAATGATCGCTGCTTTAGCGTCCGTTTTTGGCCGAAAAGCGGAGATGATTTTATTGCAATATTAGCAAGGACACACTAGCACGTGTTTCCGTGATTTAGCACCCGCTTTGCATCGCATCCTTAATGAGATAAAAAGTAGGGCTGCCTCAATAGAATACATGGGAAAATATCGCGACGGCAGCTTCGCGATATTTACAACAATGCACCGGCCGGCGTGGCGATAAACAAAATTGCGCTAACCGACCATTAACGCTGGACTTTAACGTATGCTAAAATCCAGTGTTAGGCATACTTTGCATGGGAGGGGGAATGCGGGGTTCCGTCCACAGGGTCGTATCAGCAAGGTCATCGCTGTTTTGCAGGGAACATAGCTGGTTTTCCCGCGATGTTGGGTAATTTCCCTGCTATCGCTGGAATTTTTATCAGCAATGCGCTAAGCGTTGTAAGTACAGCACTAGCTTGGCAATGAATTCCAGCAATAGCCGGCGATAGGGAAACTCGTGCTAGGCGCTGCCAGCGATAATTATCGCTGCCGCTTGTTAATATGCCCCGACATTGGTTCCGTTTTTGGACCTAATGTGGCGAATAAGATGCCATTCTCACAAGTGAAGCTTTGGTCTAGCGAGAATTCAGAGATCTTGATTTTCAGAAGCAATTGCTTGACACCAGTAGGAAACTATGGGAGAGAGCGGCGGCAGTCTTTATGTGAACCAAAGCAGAGCTTCCAGAAAGTCAAAACAAACTAATTCCTATTAAGTAAACATGTTTCTTTGAGTAATAACTCCCTCACGCCCTGTATCTTCACGTGCTAAACGCACAACAATGCCATCAAAATCAGCAGTGTAGTTAATCATTAAACAAGTTAAAACATCCTCAAAATTCAGTGAAAAATAATATTCCTTTATTTTTATTTTGCATTTTAGATAAAACATAATAGCAAATAATATTGCCATAGTAATAAGTACCCGTCATGGAATAATAGGGGCATGGTAAGGAATTGAACGTTTAGGGGAGCTGAGGATGGGAAATTTAACATGTAAAATATACCACATGCACCACCTAGTATTCTAAAACTAGCACAGTCATTCAATATAGGAAACTATTCGATTTTATGGCAAGACAGGAGGCTAGCATTATGCATAACCTTTTATTAACCACTTCTGAGCAGTATAAAGTGAATAGATCTTTTTGCTTAAAATGTACCTTTCATTGTATGTCAAATCAGTCATTTGTGCAAATAGTGAAAGTAGAATCGTGAAAGTTTTAATAGAAGACTTCCAATTAAATTTAATCATTTTTAATTTCTTGTTCATCTGTTTTAAGGATTAAGTTTATCCAAACAAAGATGTCTGTTAAAAAGATTTCAACTTATCACCTACGTGGTATGTTTGGTTCATTACCTCCAGCTTTATTATAAATCCAGCCATTACCGTTTGGTATAAATGCCAATAGGACATTACAATTGTGGGCACATTTACTGTTATTGAGCATGAGAGAAGTGTTGGCTAAGAGGTAGGGTCCATGTTTTCAGAATATAGTCTCATGATACTTATAAATCAAAATACTCAATTCAGAAGATCAGGTATTGCATATATTTTATTAGATTGGTTGTATTGAATAAAGTTTATTGATCCCCTAGAGGAGAATATGTTTCAAAGTCACAAATTTGAAACGATTCTGTAACTTCTTCCCAAATGTTCTAATAGCCTCCACACTTTCAGAAAAGTCTTCCTTAATACCTGACCTCTGGATCAGTTTGTGCAAAGGCTGCTGACAATTTCCAGCCAGGTGCACAGCATAATGTCCATATTCAATTGGCATGGTGGTTTACTTGTAGGTGGATGCAGCTTTCTATGTCTTCAGGACTTTTTGCACTATTTAGCTAAGGAAGACGTTTCAACCAACAAAAATCTCACATGAACACGGCCAGAACCCCTTTGTGCTTGTGGAACTGTAATAGGCGATCGTCTTTAGCTCTTTGGGCCAAACCACAGATGCAGAGATTAAGGAAAACGTGAAGACTCTTCTCCTCAGAGCTTTATCAAGCACATGGGTATTCAACCAGTAGTGGAGGCATTATTCTCTTCTTCTTTTCTGGCTGGCCCTCATCCTTGAGAGTACTTTGCATCACTTTAGATAACGTAAACCAAATTGTAATAGATGGCATCCCCTAGATCAGGGGTACTCATAGTACGGCCCGCGGGCCGCCAGCGGCCCGGCAAGCCTTTCTTGGCGGACCGCGGACCTTGCAGACATCGTACCCAGACATGCCAACCCTCCCCATTCAGGCGGGAGACTACCGATTTCAAGGCTAGTCTCCCGCCTCCCGATTCCTGCAAGCAAAAACCCGATTCCTCGGGGGGTTTCAGCTGACAGGGCTTGTATTGTGTAGAGTGCTAATTCTTCCAGCAATAATCAGAGTGGCGATGCAGGGGCTCTAGAAAGGGTGAAAAAGCAAAACAAAGCCTCGTCAACAAGCGAATGGTCTTTTAAAGACCTGTGAAGTACTCGGGGGCGGCTGTGTGTGTACCTGGAAGCTGTTTCAGCCCGCAGGGCTGCCACACGGGGGGAGGGGTTGTATGCACTGCCAGCAACCTGCCAGGCCAGTGCACAACACTTGCATCACCCTCTGTCTGCCTGCCACTGCGCTCAATGCTTCTGAAAGGTAAGGGAAAAAAACATGCATTTTGCGTTTCAAATGTCGGATTCTGCTGCAGCACACCTCCATGCCCATACATGACAGTAACCCGATTCAAGGCCCCATTCTCCCAATTTATTTTCAGAGAGGGAGGGAAGGAGAGAGGGAGGGAGGGAGATGGAGGAGGGAGGGAGACGGAGGAGGGAGGGAGACGGAGGAAAGAGGGAGGGAGACGGAGGGAGACGGAGGACGGAGGGAGACGGAGAGAGACGGAGAGGGAAGGAGAGGGAGAGAGGGAGGGAGAGAGAGAGGGAGGGAGGGAGACGGAGGAGGGAGGGAGGGAGACGGAGGAGGGAGGGAGACGGAGGAGGGAGAGAGGGAGAGAGAGAGGGGAGAGAGAGGGAGAGAGAGAGGGGGAGAGAGAGGGAGGGAGACAGGGAGGGAGGGAGACAGAGAGGGAGGGAGACAGAGAGGGAGGGAGACAGAGGGAGGGAGACAGAGGCAGGGAGACAGAGAGGGAGGGAGGGAGACAGAGGGAGGGAGACAGAGAGGGAGGGAGACGGAGGACAGTGGGAGATGGAGGGAGACGGAGGACGGAGGGAGACGGAGGACGGAGGGAGACGCAGAGAGACGGAGAGGGAAGGAGAGGGAGGGAGGGAGAGAGAGAGGGAGGGAGGGAGATGGAGGAGGGAGGGAGGGAGGCGGAGGAGGGAGACAGAGAGGGAGGGAGACAGAGGGAGGGAGGGAGAGAGGGAGGGAGACGGAGGACAGAGGGAGAAGGAGGGAGACGGAGGACAGAGAGAGACGGAGGACGGAAGGAGACGGAGGACGGAGGGAGACGGATAGAGACGGAGAGGGAAGGAGAGGGAGGGAGGGAGAGAGAGAGGGAGGGAGACGGAGGAGGGAGGGAGGGAGATGGAGGAGGGAGGGAGACGGGAGAGGGAGGGAGACGGAGGAGGGAGGGAGACGGAGGAGGGAGGGAGACAGAGGAGGGAGGGAGACGGAGGAGGGAGAGAGGGGGAGAGAGAGGGAGGGAGACAGGGAGGGAGACAGGGAGGGAAGGAGGGAGACAGAGAGGGAGGGAGGGAGACAGAGAGGGAGGGAGAGAGAGGGAGGGAGGGAGATGGAGGAGGGAGGGAGACGGAGGAGGGAGGGAGAGGGAGGACAGAGGGAGAGGGAGGACAGAGGGAGACGGAGGACGGAGGGAGATGGAGAGAGACTGAGAGGGAAGGAGAGGGAGAGAGGGAGGGAGAGAGAGAGGGAGGGAGGGAGACGGAGGAGGGAGGGAGGGAGACGGAGGAGGGAGGGAGACGGAGGACAGAGGGAGAGGGAGGGAGATGGAGGACGGAGGGAGACGGAGAGGGAGAGAGGGAGGGAGAGGGAGAGAGGGGGAGGGGGACAGAGAGGGAGGGAGATAGAGAGAGAGGGAGACAGATGTTTTGAAAGGTTTTTTTTGCTCTAGCTCCACCCCCCACTGATCCCACCCCTACTGACTCCACCCCTACCAGTGCGGCCCTCGGCCACTAACCACACTGTAATTTTGGCCCCCGACAGAAAGTTTGTGACTACCCCTGACCTAGATTAATAAAACAAATGTTCTCATACTTTCACCTCCTAAGTTTCCCTACCTTGTGACCCAATTTATGTCACAGAAAGTGCCTTATCAATATAAGAATCACAGAAGCAGAATCCCTTAGCGGTTTTCCTTACACTCTATTCCACTTAAACTCTGTCCAAGGCCACCTAACTTGTGCCTCTCAAAGCTAAAAGAAGGTTTAATTCATAAAGGAAACAATATCCCTTTAGCTCAAGCTGGTGTTTGGCTTCACTTTAAAGAAAACAAGTGTAAAACCACACTAAAACAAGAACTGATTTACAGACAGCAGGAGCCTTGAAAAAGTCACGGGCTAATCCCCATTTGGCAACGAAATATGTGTTGGCATATCACCTGTATGGCTTGTAACCTGTATTTAAATACATACTGAAATCCAAGGAGCCAAGAAGAAGAATAAAGGAGAATAGAAAATATATTTCAAGAGTTCTTGTACTTTCATGACTTACTATTGCTACAGCTGTCATCCCATAATATGAAATGTGTGCTGGGGTCACTGTTTTACTCTATTGAAAATGTGGCAATTGTTGCATTAATTTGGGAAGGTTAGTGGTTCTTCTCACCTTTCAGCACCATTAAAAAACATAGTAGTCTGTAACCAGAAAAGGAGTGAACTCACCCTTAGAGCACCATCTCTCCTAGATAGCATACCACTGCCCAATAGTAATTATCCTTCCTCAACTGTGGCAGCAATGGTTATTGCCTGAGGTGGAGAGGCAGGAGTTCCAGGTCTTTGCAGCGAGGTAGTAGAAGGATCTTCCTCCCCAGCTGTGGCTTTGCAGATCTGTGGGACAGTTGGGCAGATTGAAGATGTCTGGTGGGTGTGTAGAAGGAGAGGTGGTGGTTGAGGTATGCCGGTCCAGCATTGTGGAGGGCTTTGCAGGCAATGCGTGAGGAGCTTGATGGTAAATCCTTTTGTTGATAGGAAGCCAGTGAAGGTCTGTCAGGTGCCCAGTGATGTGGCTGCGGTGTGAGATGTTCAGGATGAGTCTGGTGGAGGCGTTCTGGATGTTCTGTAGTTTCTTTAGGAGTTTTTGGGTGGTGCCGTCATTGAGTGTGTTGCCATAGTCCAGTCTGCTAATGACGAGCGAATGGGTGACCGTTTCCTTGGACTCAGTGGGGATTCACTTGAAGATCTTATGAAGAAGGTGGAGTGTGCGGAATCAGGAGGATAAAATAGGGTTGATTTGGTGGTTCATTGATAGCGAGGAGTCCAGGATGATGCCGAGGTTTTGTTCATGGTCCATGGGTGTGGGGGAGTCCTGAGTGCTTGGACCACCAGGAGTTATCTCAGACAGAGAAGGTGGAGCCCAGGATGAGGACTTAACTTGTCTTAGTTAAGCTTGAGGCAGATGTCCTCCAGCTAGGTGGTGACTGCCTTCATCCTGTTGTGGAAGTTTCTCTTGGAGTTTGTGGGTTTGTCTGTGGGGGAGAGGTGTGGCTGACAGAGATTTTGTTGCTTGCTGGGAAGATGGGGTCGAGCATGTGTCCTCCTGATTGGGTTGGAGTTGTGACCAGTTGTTTGAGTCTGATGGTGGCGAGGTTCTCCGGCAGGGATGAAGTGTTGTGGTCATTGAGGTTGTCCAGGTGGAAATTGAGGTCACAGGGGAGTATGTAGTCCATTGAGGCAAGAACGTAGTGAGCGATGAAGTCAGCTATGGCTTTGCTGAAGGGGGGTGGGGTCCAGGAGGTCTGAAGACGAGGGTGCCGTGAAGGGTGGCACTCGGGTTGGTCTGGATCTGTAAGTGGAGGCACTCCATGTCAAGTGAGTAGTTGTAGGAGCTGGTTGTGAGGCGGAGGGTGTTTTTGTGTACAATGGTGATACCTCCTCCCGGTTGGAGGACGCCGTCCTTGTGGATTATTTTGTAGCCATCAGGGATGAAGGTTGCGATGTCTGGGACTGAGGTGGGGTTAATCCAGGTTTCCGTTAACAAGGTGGCGTTGGGGTAGATGGAGTCAAGCAGGTCCGAGATCTCCATGGAGCGTATTTTGAGGGAGCAGGTGTTGAGTAGGCTGCATCTGAGATGGTCGGGTCTGGTTCTTGAAGGTCATGCAGTCAGTAAGTTTGGTGTGGGGAGGGAGGAGATGGCGCAGTTGTGGCATATGAATGGGCCTTGGCTGTTCTTTGATGATGCGAGGTGGCAGGCAGTGGACCGCCAGGGGTTGACTGTGTGGAAAGTGCAGGAGTCCTAGAGGTGGATGGTGTGAGGAACAGGGTCTGTGGTATGGGGCATTGCCCAAGTGCGCATGAGTGCAGGCAGACATGCCTTTGGCACACCAGTGTCACAGCTGCACATCGGCCGCCATTAAGTAGTGTATGGGGAGGGCTGAACAGCTGTGAGGCGGGAAGCAGGAAGAGGGAAAACAGCACTGGAGGGAGATGGCCACGGGGGACAAGCAGTGGCAGGGACAAGCTGGCTCTTCGACTGATCTGGAGCTGCACCCCCCAGTGCCTTGAGACCCTCATGGGTGAGTAGTGCGCTTTGCAAACCCCTGATTGATTGATTGATAAACAGCAGTAAGGGCACAGAGGGGAAAAAAGGCACAAAAATTAGTGAAGTGAAAAAGCAATAATAGATAGCAATAAATAGATAAAAAGTAAGGTGAAAAAAGAGCAGAGGAGAAAACGGTAGAAAGCAAAACAAGCATTGGCATAGTTAATAGGTCTCGCTTTTGGGACCTAGTTATGCAGCAAAATATCCTTGGTGCAACAACATCATCTGTTGCATGGGTAAACACTTATAAGGTCCCAAAAGCGAGACCTATTGGCTATGACAATGCTTGTTAGAAGTAGGGGTAGATTTTAGGGGTCAGGGTTGTTTTAAGGGCAGGGGGCCAGGTTTCAGGGCTCAGGGAGGGGTTGAGGAAGTTTTCAGGCATAGGGGTCAGTCTTTAGGGATCAGGGTGGGGGGTTCGGGTCAGGGTAGTTTTTAGAACATGGAGCTCAGATTTAGGGCTCGACTGAGGGAACGGGCAGTTTCAGGGCTCGGGCAGTTTTAGGGCTCAGGGCAGGGGACTGGGTTAGGGAAGTTTTTAGGACGTGGAGGCCAGTTTTAGGGGTTGGTGCTGGGGGGACAGTTTTCAGGGCTGGGGCAGTAGCAGGGATCAAGGTCTGGGAACGGGGAAGTTTTAAATATGTGGGGTTGAGTTTTAGGCCTCAGTGCAGGAAGGCTGGGGTGTGATTTTTACCACGCATATCCTTTACCAATTACGTCTTAATCACGAAATTGCATGGTAAAGATATGCATGGTAAAGGAATGCGTTGTTAAGACACATTCATTGTTGGAGCAGCGATGCAGAGGCGGGTGTGGTTTAGCCATGCGTGCATCTGTCATACAACCTATTTTACACAATGGTTCACACTGGTACCACCCTCATGCCCACTGTTTTCCACCAGCTTTTAATGTTGCTACCCCATGTTTCAACCTTTTTTTGTGCTCAACTGATGCCTGTTCATTCCTCAAATCACAAACCTCAGGTCCTTCAATTGTGTCTTCTGGGCAACTCTGCGCCTTTTCCTTACTCCCATCACCAACCCTCCTGCTCCAACCTAACTTTACAAAAAAGCCCTGTCTTGTTTTATTTGTTTGGTCAGGTGTTTCAACTTTTTCCATTCCACACCCAATAATGGACACCATGGTAAAGAGAACCTTTTGTAAGAGTCTGTCAGTGGAATCAGCATAGTGAAACATGTGCGCTTGACCCGCTGCATCAAAATAGTCAGTGTTCCATAAGCCCATTGACTAATGCCATAGTAGTATATTATCATTATTCTTTTTATCTCTTTTACTTTACAGAGTGCTTCTGAAGGCCAAGGGATGACGTTTCTCTGCAGTATCATATGAGCACGGAGTCAAGGAAAACAAATACTATCAAAGCCAAAATGTCTGGGTTTATTGTGCATTTAGCGAGGAGGAGACACACATGTAGGAAAGGACAGAGAGGCTATAGCTGTAAATTAGCCACACATGCAGGTCAATGCAAGCATTCACGGAGAGGACGACAGACAACCAATAGCTTCACGTAACAGAAGAATACTCAACTGGACTGAGCTAAGGCATAGTTGACAATGGCTGGTCAAAAAATTCAATGGTTGAAAGTATTAGATCCAAAGACCAATCCATGTAAATTGTTAGCAATAGGTTTATTTAACAGCTGTACTGTCAAAACCGAAACCTAAAAACTTTGGAGTTTGCTATCCTGCTTGGTGTGGAAATCCGAATACACTTTATTGATAAACATGCAAATTTGTCCAAAGAACCAAGTTGTGTTTGCGAAAAAATGAGAAACGCTTAACACAATTTTACAGCAGCTTACTCGTCTACCAAGCTTAAGGCTACTTGTGCCTAATAAAAATTGTTTTCCAAGTCCCAGCAGAGTCATTTCACTGGTACTCCCTGCTTGCACAGAGGGTTTAGACATTTTAAACCTGCTGCTCATGAGCAGCATTCACAGAAGTAGACTTGTTCGTTAGGCCCTCAGAAAGGTGTCTGCGTCATTGGATATTTACTGGTGAGTAAGTCTTGGAACCATTCCTATCCAAATAACCTACATAAGATCAACCTGGAAATTCACCCTTACCTAAGGGCATATTAAAGAATTCATGTCATTAAAGAGAAACTGGTGAGCAGGTACATGCAATGTCGGCCAAACTGTATTAATTATGGTAAATTATCCACTTATTTACAAGAACACTTCCTGATAAACATATCATGGGGATTTTTTTCCCTAATGTGAGTTAGGTCAGCTGCACCGAGATTTATAAGTAGTTTCTGATTTTGGGAGCAAATCTTTACAATGATTGCTGCTGTTTTATAGCTTTTTGAAGTTTCTATTTTCAACATAAAGGGTATGTTAAATGCGCAACATGTGTACGCCAACAGACCTTATGATGTTTTTGCCAGTTAACTTGGGGAGTTGTGACTTGTGGACATGTTGACTAGATGAGCTATCTTGAAGAAGCGAACTTCCTGGCCACTTACCTGACGCTACATTTTGACCTGGATATGTGCATGAAACTCAGGAATTTGGGGAAGTATAACAGAACATCAGGAATGATAAAAACAAAACTGTTTACATTTCTCACATACAGCCACTTATTACAAATAGTCCATATGAAATAATGCACACTCACATTGTTGTGATGTAGAACCTGAAGTACCCAGTCTACATTATTTAGGGTGTGTACTCTCGTCGAACCACGTTCTCTGGGCTACAAAAAAGAAGTAAAAGTAAGCTTTACATAAACATTTTATCCGCATATTACGGAATTAATTAGGAAAAGAATGCGCAAGAGTAAAACAGTTTGGGAAAAATGAAAGAAGCTAACGTGGGCTGCGCAGGATGATTAACCTCTGAAGAGACAAGAAGGCAGGCTCAAGAGAAGAACATTAGCTTTTCTCTGCACAATAATAAGTAATGTACGTACAATTCAGAAATATACAGAGCGATAATGATAACAACAATAACAAAAACCTTTCCATTATCAAAGAGAAGTTAATAAAATGTTACTCCAAATATCAATTAATCTTTTTTCGTGAAAAGAAAACTTTACGATTTTAATGCACGTTTTCTGATTGTTCAGCAACAAAATTCTGTCTTAATGATTTGTTTCCATTTGACTAGGTCTTTCTCCAGCCATACATGCCTACCTAGACTTTCTGCTGTTCAGAAATAATATTCCGCTTTGGCTATGAGTGAACTTATCATCCAGAGATATGTTGCTAAAAGCGTAACCCTGAAACGCGTTGAACATTATCTCTTAATATTTTTTTACATACATTTTAGCACCCCACACATGGGTAGCAGGGCGTAGCTTCCATTGGTGCGGCAGGTGCAGTGACACCAGGGCAGGGAAATCTTCAGACCACTGATCTCTGATTATTGATGTATTTTGTCATTGAAACAGCAGCCAGGGGGGAAATGTCCTTCCTTGCACAAGGGAACCTGAAACACTGGCTATGACACTGAGACGTACTAAGCGCTATACACATATTAAAATAGTACACAATATACTACAGCATTCTTTGCCACCCTAAGGCTGCCTTAACATACAGACAAAGCAGAAGAGATAAGGTTAAGGAAAAGAAGGGACAAGAAAGAAGAGAAAAGAGCGACGGGATGAGGAGATAATGATCTTCGGCGGGGTGTTTGGATCCGCCATATGGCATTCAGACTTAAGGCACCCGGGTGGCTGGTTGTTAAGGATGCAACGAGAGAGCAAGTGAGGCAAAGCCGGAACAACAAGCAGCCGTGTGGCCGCGAAAGTGATCTCGAAAGCGGCCGTGAAAGTGAAAGTAATGCATTAAAGCGCGGAGCGCGCACCCGCTCACATGCACTGTATCTCTAGGCTGGCCTGGTAGCACTTTTTGGAGCCCTCTCAAAAAGTCTTGGCAGACCAGTGCATGCGCTGGGTCAGGCGAGACCTAAAAACAGTGGACAGAGAGCAGCAGCAGAGCAGATTCTCCCATATGGACCACCAGGGATGGTGCGCAAGTGGGTGCCTGCACGTGAAGAAGGGCCTCGAACTATGGACCTGATAGAGTCAGGGGAAAACAGCTGCCAGACAGAGCTGTGTGGCAAGGAAAGCAATTTTTTGACAAGGTCAGTAAGGTGGCTCCTTCACTGCGCAGCGGTCAACATTAAGTAGTGTTTGGGGAGGGCTGGAAAGTTGGTAAGTGGTAAAAACTCACTGGAGGGGGCAGGGCCATGGGAGACGAGCAGCGGCAAGGGCACGGAATAGGAAAAAAGGTGCAAATAGAGGAGAAATTAGAGAAATAGAAAAAAGGAAGGTGAAACAAGCGTTTGCAATGCAATAGGTCTCACATTCATGCGAGTTTGAGCTATTGGCATTGTAAATGACAATGCCTTTTATTTATGTTTTGGGTTTTAAAACATAAATAAAAGGCATCGTCATTTACAATACTAATAGCTTAAACTCTCGCAAATGCTGGACCTATTGCATTGCAATAAATGGCCTTCTAGTTCTCGATTGCTTGCTAGATTGTAAATATCAGAGGAAGAGACTGGCCTGCGACGTCTTCAAAGTACTGGTAAATAGTGCAGTGAAGAAGATGTGTAAGTGTTGTAAATTACACAGGCACAAAGTGTGAAGTGAGAGTTACATATGATCCGAGCTATAAACACTAACAAAGCTCTCCAACACCTTTCGCTCTGTGATTACACTGTTGTGGCTCAGGGGGAAGAGCAGGAAGGGGAGCTAATTCCTGCCCTCTCTGTGATTTGAGTGTGCATTGTGGCATTGCGTAATGTCATTGCTATCTTTAGCCTAATAAATACACTCGAGTTGTAGCAGAGCCCTGGCATCACCTCCTGGTGCAGGGTGGGCTGTGCTTTATGGCAGGCATGGAGGGAGGGAGAGATGGTCTCAGCTGCAGCTGCAGCCTCGTACAGTGCTCTTGCTATTACTAGTGAGCAAGAGGTGATGAGGTGGTGGTATTGGTATTGGTGGTGGTGGTATTGGTGGTGTGGTATTGATGGTAATGGTGGTGGTGGTATTGGTGGTGGTGGCATTGATGTTTTTGGTGGTGGTGGTATTGGTGGAGGTGGTGGTATCGGTAGTGGCAGTATCACTATTGGTGGTGGTGGTATTGGTATTGGTGTTATTGGTATTGGTGGTGGTGGTACTGGTATTGGTGGTGGTGATATTGGTGGTGGTTTTGGTATTGTGGTGGTGATTTTAGTGGTGGTATTGGTGGTGGTGGTGGTATTGGTGGTGGGGTATTGGTGGTGGTATTGGTATAGGTGGTGGTGGTATCGCTTGTAATATTGGTGGTATTGGTGGTGGTGGTGGTATTGGTGGTGGCATTGGTATTGGTGATTGTATTGATATTGGTGGTGGTATTGGTACTGGTGGTGGTGTTATTGGTGGGGGTGGTATTGGTGGGGATGACATTGGTGATTGTGGTGGTATTGGTGGTGCTGGTGGTATTGGTGGTGGGGTATTGGTGGTGGTATTGGTGGTGGTGGTATCGCTTGTAATATTGGTGGTATTGGTGGTGGTATTGGTGGTGGCATTGGTATTGGTGATGGTATTGATATTGGTGTTGGTATTGGTACTGGTGGTGGTGTTATTGGTGGGGGTGGGATTGTTGGGGGTGGTATTGGTGGTTGTGGTGGTATTGGTGGTGCTGGTGGTATTGGTGGTGGTGGTATTGGTGGTATTGTGGTGGTGGTATTGATGGTAGTGGTAATATTGGTGGTGGTGATAGTGGTGTGGTAATGACGGTGGTGGTATTAGTGGTGGTGATATTGGTGGTGGTGGCATTGGTGGTAGTATTGGTGGTGGTGGTGGTATTAGTGGTGGTATTGGTGGTGGTATTGGTGGTGGTATTGGTGGTGTTATTGGTGGTGATGGTGATGTTGGTGGTGGTGGTACTGGTGGTGGTATTGGTGGTATTAGTGGTGGTGGTGCTACTGGTGGTATTGGTGGTGGTATTGTTATTGGTGGTGGTATTGGTGGTGGTGGTATTGGTATTTGTGGTGGTGGTATTGGTGGTGGTGATAATGGTGATGGTGATATTGGTGGTGGTGGTTGTGGTATTCGTGGTGGTATTGATGGAGGTGGTATTTGTGGTGGTGGTGTTAGTGGTACTGGTGGTGGTATGAATGGCAGTAGTTGTATTAGTGGTGGTGTTGGTGGTGGTATTGGTGGTGGTGGTTGTATTGGTGGTGCTGGTATTGTTGGTGGTGGTATTAGTATTAGTGGTGTAGTGGGGGTGGTGGTGGTATTGGTGGTGGTGGTGGTATTGGTATTAGTGGTGGTGGTGGTATTGCCAGTATTGCGGGTGGTGGTAGTAGTGGTGGTGGTATTGGTGGTGGTGGTGGTATTGGTGGTGGTGGTGGTATTGGTAGTGATGGTATTGGTGGTGGTGGTAGTATTGGTGGTGGTGGTATTGTTGGTGGTGGTATTAGTATTGGTGGTGTAGTGGGGTGGTGGTGGTATTGGTGGTGGTGGTAGTATTGGTATTAGTGGTGGTGGTGGTATTGCCAGTATTGCGGGTGGTGGTGGTGGTGGTATTGGTGGTGGTAGTATTGGTGGTGATGGTATTGGTGGTGGTGGTAGTATTGGTGGTGGTGGTGGTGGTTTTGGTGGTGGTGGTATTGGTGGTGGTGGTGGTGATATTGGTGGATGTGGTATTGGTGGAATTGGTGGTGGTGGTAATGTAGGTGGTGGAATTAGTGGTGGAATTGGTGGTGGTATTGGTGGTGGTGGTATTGGTGGTGGTGGTGGTGGTATTGGTGTTGGTGGTATTGGTGTTGGTGGTATTGGTAGTGGTATTGGTGGTGGGGGTATTTGGTGGTGGTGGTATTGGCCTGGTATTGGTGATGGTATCGGTGGTGGTGGTGGTTGTATTGGTGGCGGTATTGATATTGGTGATGGTGTTAGTGGTATTGGTGGTGGTATTGAAGGCGGTGGCCGCATTGTTGGTGGTGGATTTGGTGGTGGTATTGGTGGTGGTGTTTTTTTGTGATGGTGTTGGTGTTGGTGGTGGTATTGGTATTGGTGGTGGTAGTGATATTGGTGGTGGTGTTATTGGTATTGGTGGTATTGGTTGTAATGCTGGTGTTGGTAGAATTGGTGGTGGTATTGGTGTGGTGGCATTGGTGGTAGTGGTATTGGTGGTGATGGTATCGGTGGTGGTGTTGGTATTGGTGGTGATGGTGTTGGTGGTAGTGGTATTGGTGGTGGTGGTATTGGTGGTGGTGGTATTGGTGGTATTGTGGTGGTGGTATTTATGGTAGTGGTAATATTGGTGGTGGTGATAGTGGTGTGGTAATGATGGTGGTGGTATTAGTGGTGGTGATATTGGTGGTGGTGGCATTGGTGGTAGTATTGGTGGTGGTGGTGGTATTAGTGGTGGTATTGGTGGTGGTATTGGTGGTGATGGTGATGTTGGTGGTGGTGGTGGTACTGGTGGTGGTCTTGGTGGTATTAGTGGTGGTGGTGCTACTGTTGGTATTGGTGGTGGTGGTATTGGTATTGGTGGTGGTGGTATTGGTGGTGGTGGTATTGGTGGTGGTATTGTTATTGGCGGTGGTATTGGTGGTGGTGGTATTGGTATTTGTGGTGGTGATAATGGTGGTGGTGATATTGGTGGTGGTGGTTGTGGTATTCGTGGTGGTATTGATGGAGGTGGTATTGGTGGTGGTGGTGTTAGTGGTTCTGGTGGTGGTATGAATGGCAGTGGTCGTATTAGTGGTGGTGTTGGTGGTGGTATTGGTGGTGGTGGTTGTATTGGTGGTGCTGGTATTGTTGGTGGTGGTATTAGTATTGGTGATGTAGTGGTGGTATTGGTGGTGGTGGTGGTATTGGTATTAGCGGTAGTGGTGGTATTGCCAGTATTGTGGGTGGTGGTAGTAGTGGTGGTGGTATTGGTGGTGGTGGTGGTATTGGTGGTGGTAGTATTGGTGGTGATGGTATTGGTGGTGGTGGTAGTATTGGTGGTGGAGGTATTGGTGGTGGTGGTGGTGATATTGGTGGAGGTGGTATTGGTGGAATTGGTGGTGGTGGTAATGTAGGTGGTGGGATTAGTGGTGGAATTGGTGGTAGTATTGGTGGTGGTATTGGTGGTGGTGGTATTGGTGGTGGTATTGGTGGTGGTATTGGTGTTGGTGGTATTGGTGGTGGTGGTATTGATAGTGGTATTGGTGGTGGTGGTATTTGGTGGTGGTGGTATTGGTGGTGGTGGTGGTATTGGCCTGGTATTGGTGATGGTATCGGTTGTGGTGGTGGTTGTATTGGTGGTGGTATTGATATTGGTGATGGTGTTAGTGGTATCGGTGGTGGTATTGATGGTGGTGGCCGCATTGTTGGTGGTGGTATTGGTGGTGGTGTTTTTTTGTGGTGGTGCTGGTGTTGTTGGTGGTGGTATTGGTATTGGTGGTGGTAGTGGTGGTAGTGATTTTGATGGTATTGGTGGTGGTGATATTGGTATTGGTGGTATTGGTTGTAATGCTGGTGGTGGTAGAATTGGTGGTGGTATTGGTGTGGTGGTATTGGTGGTAGTGGTATTGGTGGTGATGGTATCGGTGGTGGTGGTGTTGGTATTGGTGGTGATGGTGTTGGTGGTAGTGGTATTGGTGGTGGTGATATTGGTGATATTGTTGGTGGTCGTCGTATTGTAGGTGGTGTATTATTGGTATTGGTGGAGGTGGTGGTATTGTAGGTGGTGGTATTAGTGGTGGTGCTGGTGGTGGTATTAGTGGTGGTGGTGATGGTATTCGTAGTGGTATTTGGGATTATAGTATTGGTGGTGGTGGTGTTGGTATTGGTGGTGGGGGTATTGATGTTGGTGGTATTGGTGGTGGTGGTGGTATTGGTTGTGGTGGTATTTGGTGGAATTGGTGGTGGTATTGGTGGTGGTGGTATTGCTGGTGGTGGTATTGGTGGTGGTGTTAGTGGTATTGGTGGTGGTATTGATGGTGGTGGTGGTTCTGGTGTAGGCATGGGCAGTGAACTTCGCTCCGTTCATGGAGTTTGTGGAGTTTTCTTCACTCCGCACTCCCCGAAGCTTGGGGAGTGCCGAAAACTCCGCTCCACAATGTGCAGAGGAGTTTTTTCCCCACTTGCGACTGCGAGTGGTAAACTCGCGAGCACGAGCTGCCACTCGGGTAGAATTCCTACCCGAGCTGCAAGAATACCAGCACAAACTGCAGTTCGCACTGCAATCTGCCACTCGCGGAACTTCGTGGAGTTATTTTGTAACTTTGCAGAGTTCCACGTAGCAAAACTCCACGGATTATGCCCAGGCCTGTATTGGTGGTTGTGTTGGAGGTGGTATTAGTGGTAGTGGTTTTATTGGTGGTGCTGGCATTGTTGGTGGTGGTATTGGTATTGGTGGTGGTGGTGGCATTGGTCATGGTGGTATTGATATTGGTGGTGGTGGTACTGGCAGTATTGCTGGGGGTGGTTGTATTGGTGGTGGTATTGGTGCTGGTGGTGGTATTGGTGGTATTCGTATTGGTGATGGTAATTTTGCTGGTGGCAGTGGTATTGGTGCTGGTGGTATTGGTGGTGGTGTTGGTGCTGGTAATATTGGTGGTGGTGGTATTGGTTTTATGGCTGGTTGTGGTATTGTAGGTGGTGTTATTAGTGGTGGTATTGGTGGTGGTATTGGTGGTATTTGTGGTGGTATTGGTGGTGGTGGTATTTGGTGGCTTTGGTGGTGTTATAGGTGGTATTGTTATTGGTGGTGGTGGTATTGTTGGTGGTGATATTGGTGGTGGTGGTTGTGGTATTGGTGGTGGTATTGGTGGTATTTGTGTTTGTATTGGTGGTGGTGGTATTTGGTGGCTTTGGTGGTGTTATTGGTGGTATTGGTATTGGTGGTGGTGGTATTGGTGGTGATGGTAATAGTGGTGGTGGTAGCACTGTTGGTATTGGTGGTTGTCGTAGTGGTGGTGATATTGGTGGTGGTGGTATTGGTGGCGGTATTGGTGGTGGTATGGTTATTGGCGGTGGTATTGGTATTGATGGTGGTGGCATTGTATTTGTGGTGATTGTGTTGGTGATGGTGGTATTGGTGGTGGTATAGGTGGTGGTAGTATTGGTGGTGGTCCTCTTGGTGGTGGTGGTGGTATTGGTGGTGATGGTATTAGTGGCGGTGGTATTGATGGGTGTGTTATTGGTATTGGTGGTTGTGGTATTGTTGCAATTGGTGGTGGTACTGTTATTGGCAGTGTTCTTGGTGGTGGTGGCATTGGATTAGTGGTGATTGTATTGGTGGTGGTGGTATTAGTGGTGGTATTGGTGGTGGTGGTATTGGTGTTGGTGGTATTTGTGGTGGTGGTATTGGTGGTGGTATTGGTGGTGGTATTGGTGGTGGAATTGGTAGTGGTGTTGATGGTGGTGTGTAGTGGTGGTATTGGTGGTGGTATATGTGGTGGAATTGGTGGTGCTATTGGTGGTGGTGGTGGCATTGATTGTGATGGTGGTGGTATTGCTGATGGTGGTATTGGTGGTGGTGGTGGTATTGGTGGTGGTGGTGGTGGTATTGGTGGTGGTGTTGATGGTATTGATGATGGTGGTGTGTGTGTGTGTGGTGGTATTGGTGGTATAGTTGGTGGTATTGGTGGTGGTGGTGGTATTGGTGGTGGTATTGGTGGTGGCGGTGGTATTGGTGGAGGTGGTATTGGATTAGTGGTGGTTGTGGTGGTTGTATTGGTGTTGGTGGTATTGGTGGTGGTATTGGCAGTAGTAGCATTGGTGGTGGTATTTGTGGTATCGGTGGTTGGGGTATTTGTGGTGGGCTTATTTGTGGTGGTGGTGGTATTGGTGGTGATGGTACATGTGGTGGAATTGGTGGTGCTATTGGTTGTGGCGGAGGTGATGGTATTGATGGTGGTGGTTGGAGTGGTATTGGGGGTGGTGGTGGTATTGGTGGGACTTGTGGTATTGGTGGTGGTATCAGTTGTGGTGGTATTAGTGGTGGTGGTATTGGTGGTGGTGTTGGTATTGGTGTTAGTGGTATTGAGGGTGGTGGTCGTATTGATGGTGGTATTGGTGGAATCACTGGTGCTAGTATTGGTGGTGGTATTGGTATTCATGGTGGTAGTGGTGGTGGTACTGGTGGTGGTGGTATTGGTATTGGTGGTGGTGGTATAGGCGTGGTATTGCTTGTGGTGGTAGTATTGGTGGAGATATTGGTTGTGGCGGTATTGGTGATGGTATTGGTGGTGGAATTGGTAGTGGTGGTATTGGGTGTTGTGGTGGTATTGGTGGTGGTGGTATTGATAGCGGTGTGTGTGGTGGAGGTACTGGTGTTGGTGGTATAGGTGGTGGTGTTGGTGATGGTATTGTGGTGGTGGAGGTGGTGGTATTGGTGGTGGTGGTGGTATTGTTGGTAGTGGTGATAGTATTGGTGGTGGTGGTGGTATTGGTGGTGGTGGTATTGGTGGTGGTGGTATTGGTGATGGTGATTGTGATGGTATTGGTGGTGGTGGTGGTGGTGGTATTGGTGGTGGTATTTTTTTTAGCGGTGGTATGGGTGGTGGTGGTATTTTATTTGTGGTGGTTGTATTTTTGGTGGTGGTATTGGTGGTGGTATTGGCAGTGGTACTATTGGTGGTGGTATTGGTGTTGTTGGTATTGGTGATGGTATTGGGGTGGTGGTATTTGTGGTGGTGTGGTATTGGTGGTGGTTGTGTTGGTGGTGTTGGTGGTATTGGTTGTGGTATTTGTGGTGGTGGTATTGATGTTATGTTATGTTAGATATTACTAATAAAGCGCATGCACACCAAATTGATTTCATGGTGCTGCTCTAAGGGGTGCCAAACCCTGGGACTTTACTCATATGCCTGTCTAAACAACTGTTAGAATTGGGAATCTCTGGTTGGCACAGGTATGCACTTGTGACAAGCAGGGACTCTTACTTCTAAGTCAGAGTAAGGGGATCACCCTTTCAAATAACCCCTGCTCACCCTTTAGGTAGTGTGGCGCAAGCAGTCAAGATTATTCTCAGGGCGTCATAGGTTAAGCATTTGTGAACACATACAGTAATACAATGACACACCACAAATGGACACCAGTGAAGGTTGTATCAAAAATAGGTTTCTTTATATAAGGCTTAGCACAAGACCAGAATAACGATTAGAAATGACCACAGTATTATTTCAAAGTTCAATGCTCTTGTAGAAAGGCTTAAAATACAAAAATAGGCTTCTTTTAGTCAATTATGCTTCTTTTCAGGCTCTGTATGGTTCGTACCTGGATGTGCGACTCGTTGGCATTTAAAACAAGGAAAGTACGAGTCAAACAATTGTTGCGGACTCCGGGGTCCATAGCGTGCACGCTGCGGTGCGAACAGAACAAAGTACCTTAAGTTCGTGGGGTCCGCGACGGACAGTGCGGGACAAGTTGATGGGTCTGGGTCGTAGTTCGGCAGCGTATTCAGTTGCTGGTCGGGTTGTGGCGTCGGGACGCGGCGTTGGTACGGGACCTTCAGGGATTCGTGCGGATGGCCCGGATCAGCTTGCAGAGTCCGTGGCGTTCGCCATTCGAGCCGTACCTTTGGTGCGGATAGGCGACGACACTTCTCGGTGCCGTACAGCGTACGGGGAGGATCAACATGATGCGGCTTCTCGGCTCTGAGTACGGCACGGTGCAGTACGTTAGCAGCGTACGGACCGTACCTGCGGGACAGCGAAGCTTGGGTCCGGCGTACAGGATTAGGCAGCCAGGGTTGTACGTCTCGAATCGGCGGGGAAGGTTAGGTGTGATGCGGCCGGGAGGGATACGGTGCGTACTAACGCTTTTAAATCAGCGTAGACACACGGTGCCGGGCGGCAAAGACACGGCTTCGCGGCGGATGGGGTATGAGTCGTACTGGGGCCAAATCCAGCGGGAAACAAGCAAGAATTGTCCAGGCAACTCAGCTTTGGAAGGCAGGTGAGTCCAATGGTCCTGGGACTCAGTTCAGGGGGCAAGCTCTCTTCCAAACCCTTGGAGATTGTTGAAAACAAAGGGCAAAGTCTCTCTTAGTCTTTTCCTCTCCTTTCTCAGCAAGGCACCAACTGCAGGCCAATCCCCCAGGTCAGGGAAAGTTACTCCTCCTTCAGCTTCTTCCAGGTAGGTCCTTCTGGTCAGGCAGAGTTTCTTTGTGGTTCAATCAGGATCTGGTTTCTTAGGAGCAGGGCTCCTACATTTATACCAAGTTTCTTTTGTCTTTACAGGCCAGGGGGGCCTTTGCATAATCCCAGTCCAGTTCTTTTCAGTGAGGAGCACTTTGTTGTTGGGACTCTGGCTTCTTCTTTCAGCAGGCAGGGCAGAGACATCAGACGCTCCCCAGGGGGTGGAGCCAGCATTGTGGTGGCAGAGCACTGCCCTATTCAGAGTCAAGGTGCACTACTCCCACCCATCCTGGTGTAATCTCTCTATTCACCACCTGGAAGCCCCAGCCTGTCTCCTGGAACTTCCCAGCCCTGTCACTCAAGCTACACACAAAGAAGATAACCCCTTCCAGCAGAGGCGGACTGAAATGGTTAGGCACGCAAAGGCTAACTTTCTAAAAGTAAACCCAGGATATTAAAATAACCTTTGCTAAAAGATGTATTTTATTATTCTGATTTCAGGCATACTAAACATGAATTTCTACCATGCTTCCTGAGCCTGCTAGGATTATAGAGTGTTATAATCTAGCAGCCCATTCTGGCCTATGGAGAGCAGGTAGCCTTACAATAGTGAAAAACGAAAATGGCTGTAATTCACTATTAGGACTTGCCACACACTTCAGGGCATGTCCTACCTTATCCTTACAATGCACCCTGCCCTAGGGCCTACCATAGGGGTGACATGTAGGTAAGGGAAGGTTTAGGGACTGGCAAGTGGGGACACTTGCCCAGTCAGCATGACAGTACCAGACTGCATGCAGGTTCTGCAATGGCAGACCTTAGACACATTTTACCAGGCTGCTTCTGTGGGTGGCACAACCAGTGCTGCAAGCCCACTAGCAGCATTTGGATATACAAGCCCTTGGCACCCCTGGTGCACTCTACTAGGGACTGATAGTAAACCAAATAAGCCAAACATGGAAGTCAATTCACATAATACATTTTCCCATAGGGAGTACTTGCACTGTGGCACTGGATGGCAGTGGCACAGTGCCCTCAGCAGCTAACACCAGCACAAAAATACATTGAGGCACAGACAAAAATGGAAGGGTGACCCACGCCAATGGTGCCAGGTCTAACAACAACCATGTCTTGAGGAGCCTCCTAAAGCTCATAAGATCTGTACGGGATCTAATTTCGAGAGTCAGGGAGTTCCAGTATCTGGGGCGCAGTACGGCAAACCTAGTTCCACCGAAGCGCTTCAGTTTAAAAGAGGACATAGATAAAAGATGCATGTGAGCAGATCGCAGGTTGCACGTAGGATTGTAACTTTGAATGAGACTGTCAACAAATTTAGGGCTCCTGCCATTCAGGGATTTAAATATGAAAATCCTACCTTGAAGGCGCATCTCTGACTTATAGGGATCCAGTGTAGCTTCCTCATAAGGGGCATAACATGTTGACGCCCGTTTTGCTTAAAAATCAGTCTTGCTGCCTGGTTCTGTGCCAATTTTAGTCGATAGATGAGATAGGCTGGGATGCCAAAGTATAGAGAATTGGCGTAGTCTATGTGGGATATTACCATATCTAAGACTACCTGCATTATAGCTTTCTGTGTGAGGAATCTACTGATGTTTCTTATTTTTCTCATCTGGAAGAAGCACGTTGAGATCACAGAGCCAATTTGGGTCTCCATTGTAAGATCGCTATTAATTGTTACCCCCAGACTTTTGGCAGAGAAGGAAGGGGTAGGAGGCAATCCTAATTCCTTTGGCCAAAAGAGGGGACTCCAAGGGTTTAGTGAGCTCCCGTTAGGATTACTTCTGTCTTGTATGGATTAAGTTTTAAGTGATTGCTATTCATCCAGTCGCGGATGAGTAGCATAGTCGTCTGAAAATCTTAAATGGATTCAGGTGAGTTACTGATGGAAAACATGAGTTGAAAGTTGTCCTCATAGTTAAAGGTGCACACTTTCCTTTCTTTCAAGATGCGGATCAGAGGGAGGAGGTATAGGTTAAACAGGTGAGGGGAATGTAAGGAGCCCTGCGGAACACCGCTACTGGTCCTCATCTTGGGGGGCTGTGAACTGGCCTATGCGGACCGCTTGAGATCGGTTTCCTAGAAAGGAACGGATCCATTCGAGAGCTGAGCCCTGGATTCCTGCGCTCCCGACATAGTCGACCAGTATGTCGTGGTCGACCATGTTGAATGCTGTGAAGAGATCCAGCAGCACCAGATCCTGCAGAGAGCCCCTATCAGCCTCCATCCGGAGAGTGTCCAGTACAGTCAGTATGACCGACTCTGTGGAATGTGCTGGACGAAACCCTGCTTGATTGGGGTCAAGATGTTCAGACTGTTCCAGAAAGGCCATGAGACATCTGGCCACATGGGCTTCAAGTACATTGGCCAGGTAAGGCAACAAGGAAATAGGGCGGTAATTCATCAGAGTTTTAGGGTCAGCCCCTGGCTTCTTCAGGAGGGGAATGACAATGGCCTCCTTGATGGTATCAGAAACATAGCCTTGGGACACTGACTCATTCAAGTGGGACAGGGCTGGGCCAGGGAGAGCAGAGAAGGCTTCCATTAGGATCCAGGGAGGGCAGCAGTCCCTGGGTAAGTCCGATTTTACTTTGGAGGTGTTGTGTGTGGTGGTAGTATTGGTGGTGGTGGTATATGTGGTGGTATTGGTGGTATTATTGGTGGTGGTATTGATGATGGTGGTGGTGGTAGTGGTGGTAGTGGTAATGGTGGTGGTGGTGGTATTGGTGGTGGTGGTATTGGTGGTGGTATCGGTGGTGTTAGTGGTATTGGTGGTGGTATTGATGGCGGTGGTTGTATTGGTGGTAGTATTGATGGTGCTGGTATTGGTGGTGGTGGTGGTATTGGTGGTAGTTGTATTGGTGACATTGCTGGTGGTAGTAGTATTGATGATTGTATTGGCAGTGGTGGTGGTGGTGGTATTGGTGGTGTTGGTATTGTTGGTGGTGATATTGATGGTGGCAGTGGTGGTGGTATTGGTGGTGGTGGTATTGGCGGTAGTGGTGTTATTGGTGGTGGTGGTGGTATTAGTGCTGGTATTGGTGGTGGTATTGGTGATGGTGGTATTGGTGGTGATATTAGTGATGGTGGTATTGGTGGTGGTGGTATTTGTGGTATTGGTGGTATTTGTGTTGTTGGTGGTATTGCTGGTACTGCTGGTGGTGGTATGTGTGGTGGTATTGGTGGTGGTGGTATTTGGTGGTTATGGTGGTGGTATTGATGGTATTGATGGTGGTGGTATTGGTATTGGTGGTGGTATTGTGGTGATGGTATTGGTAGTGGTGATATTGGTGGTGGTGGTTGTGGTATTGGTGGGGGTATAGGTGCTAATGGTGGTATTGGTGGTGGTGGTTGTATTAGTGGTGGTGTTGGTGGTAGTGGTGGAGGTATTTGTGGTGATATTGGTGGTAATGGTGGTATTGGTGGTGGTGGTTGTATTGGTGGTGATAGTATTGGTATTGATGGTGGTGGTGGCATTGGTGGTGGTACTATTAGTGGCAGTAGTATTGGTGCCCTTGGATTAGTGGTGATTGTATTGGTGGTGGTGGTATTGGTGATGGTGGTCTTATTGGTGGTGGTGGCGGTATTGGTGGTGGTATTGGTGGTGGTGATGATGGTATTGGTGGTGGTGGTGGTATTGTTGGTGGTATTGGTGGTGGTGGTATTGGTGTTTGTATTGGTGGTGGTTGCATTGGTGGTGGTGGTATTGGTATTGGTGATGGTGGTATTGGTATTGGTGGTGGTGATCATATTGGTGGTGGTATCGGTTGTGGTATTGGTGGTGGTATTGGTGGTATTGGTGGTGGTGATATTGGTGGTGGTAGTGGTGGTGGTGGTGGTATTGGTGTTGGTGATATTGGTGGTGGGGGTGGTATTGGTGATGGTTATATAAGTGGTAGTGGAGGTATTGGTGATATTTGTGGTGGTGGTATTGATGGTTGTGGTATTAGTAGTGGTATTGGTGGTGGTGGTGATGGTTTTGGTGGTGGTATTGGTGGGGGTATTAGGGGTGGTAATGGTGGTGGTGGCATTGGTATTGGTGGTGATGGTGGTATTGGTGTTGGTGGCATTGGTGGTGTTGGTGGTGCTGGTGGTGGTATTGGTGGTGGTATTATTAGTGGTGGTATTGATGGTGGTGGTATTGATATAGGTGGTGGTGGTATTGGTGGTTGTAGTATTGGTGGTGGTATTGGCAATGGTGGTGATATTGGTATTGTTGGTGATGGTGGTATTGGTGGTGATGGTATTGGTGGTATTGATGGTGGTGATATTGATACAGGTGGTGGTGGTATTGGTGGTGGTGGTGGTAATAGTGGTGGTGGTATTGATGGTGGTGGTTTTCATATAGGTGGTGGTGGTATTGGTGGTTGTAGTATTGGTGGTATTGGTGGTGGTATTGGCAATGGTGGTGATATTGGTATTGTTGGTGATGGTGGTATTGCTTGCGGTGGTATTTGTGGTGGTATTGGTGGTGGTGGTGGTATTTGTGGTGGTGGTATTGGTAGTATTGGTATTGGTGGTGGTATTGTGGTGATAGTATTGTTGGTGGTGATATTGGTGGTGGTGGTTGTGCTATTGGTGGTGGTATAGGTGCTGGTGGTGGTATTGGTGGTGGTGGTTGTATTAGTGGTGGTATTGGTGGTAGTGGTGGAAGAATTTGTGGTGATATTGATGGTGATGGTGGTATTGGTGGTGGTGGTGGTATTGTTGGTATTTGTGGTGGTATTGGTGGTGATGGTGTTGGTTTTGATGGTGGTAGTACTGGTGGCGGTGGTATTGGTAGTGATGGTATTCGTGGTGGTGGTAGTACTTGCGGTTTTGGTGGTGGTGGTATTAGTATTGTTGGTGGTGGTGGTATTGGTGGTGGTACTATTATTGGCAGTAGTATTGGTGTTGGTGCCATTGGATTAGTGGTGAATGTATTGGTGCTGATTAGCACACGATTATGTGTTACCTGGAATTCAAATGATGGAGGGCCAGATGTATGACCCTATTTTGCCTGCGTATATGGGTTTGCGACCCGTTTGCTCATGCAAAATCGAATAGGCCATGTACAATCCCTATTTAGCGAGTCTCCATTTTTTGGCGACTCGCTAAATAGGAATTGCGAGTTGGTATTAGGAAGGGGCGTTCCAAGGGTGTCCCTTCCTAATAGCGAGTCAGAGGCCAATGTAAGAATGTTTTGCGACCGCAATTACGGTCGTAAAAAACTCGCAATTTATCGCCCTCTTCAAGAGGATGGTAAAGCACTCTCTAATGGGGATCACCAGAAGCACCTTCTCCTTTGCGAAAAAAGGAAAAATATTTTTTAGGGGCAGGCAGTGGTCCCAGGGGCCACTACCTAAGCTTTAAACATGAAATGAAAATGTTTCATTTGTCTTTTTTTAAATGCATCCTGTTTTCTTTTAAGAGCAATTTGCAAGGTCGTACATCTGGCCCTTAATTTGCTAATCATTTCTAAATCCATTTAATTGGGGGGGTTTGAAACAGACACAAGATAATGCCGGGTTAAAGTGATTGAAAGCAGGCACACGTGTTATGGGGACGGCAGTGCTGCTTAAAAAAACAAAAGCGGTTTCAGCTGAAGCAACGCATGTCCGGCCTGCGGTAAGACAAACTCAATGAAGTAAATAGTGCTTACAGACTAAATAACAGGTCCCGTGTACCAACTGAAGAAAAAAAGTGCCAGTCGCCATGGGAGGGTACAAATGAATACAAGGCCATACTAAGGAGGGACTAATAAGCCATTAACGAATCTGAAGGCAGCATTTACAAAGACAATGACAAAAGCCAATGAAAAATATGGGAGTAGAGTGGGCGCGGCTTCTCTCTACTACTGCAGTCTTGCAGAGTGAGCAGCATATGCGTACTGCCAGCAGGCTCGACCTAAAAAGGGCAGAGGAGAAAAAGACAGAAAGCAGGAAAACAGAGGGCAGAAGGCAGCAGCAGAGCAACGAGGCTCCCCACTGGACCACCAAGGAAGAGGCCAGGCGGGTGTCTGTGGGTGGAGGAGGGCCTCAAACTAAGGACTTGAAAGGGTGAGGGGGCAACAGCTAGAAGGTGGAACTGTGCGGCTAGGGAAGAAACTTACTGACAAAGTAGGTAAAATCGATCCATTGTTCCTATTTTGTTATAATACCTATTTACCCACATGTTGTTAAAATGGAATTTGGTACTTTTCGTTGTCATTCTTCCTCACAAATCTCAAGAGGTAAACCTACAGTTTCAATGGCAGAGGCACAGTTTCAAATGCCTGATTTCCCTCCTGTGGTCATATCTAAAACTCAAGTGTCAGACAAATCTGTACCATCCCCATCGCACCAAGGAAAGATCCTCTTTCTAGTAAGATCATCTCTACCTATGTCAATGGAGGAAATTTAGGAAGAAATATGAGCATTGAAACTTTTTATGGAAGATACAACTAAAATGTTACATAGTCTTCAAGATAAATTGTCATACATGGAGAAAGGTGTTTCTGGTTTGGAACAAAGAGTGAGTGATATTCAAAATGCTACATCTACAATACAAATAATGCAATCAGAAATTAATGACCTAAAGAAACACATGGAAGAACTTGAAAATGGAAATCGTAGAATCAATGTAAGTAGTTATGGTGTACCAGAAAATATCAAGGGCTCAGACCCTCTTCAATGTTTCAAAGTATTTATTACAAAGGATTTAGACCTTCCTCCTTCAACATCTCTCAATATCCAGTGTGCTCAGAGATTGGGGTTCAGAAATACTTCCAAACCTATATGTGTTATTTTCTTGTTTTTAGAACCTACTGATCTCATAACACAGTTCTTAATGCAGGAAAAATGAAGAAACAATTATATGGTTCACGCTCAAACTTTTTTTTTCTCTCAAGATGTGGCAAAGGTCACAGCAGACAGGTGAGAACAATTTCTAGATTTGTGACCATAACTGAGGACCTAAATGCCAGATTTGGCCTCTTCATCAATGTGGATGTAATGAAATAGCTAACATCTATAACATGTTATGTTTATAAGTTACATTATAATAAATGTATCTTGTTTTTATATTATATACTCTGGTTAATGTTTCTTTTGCTTCATAGTTGTCTCTCCACACGTCTTTGTATTTTCTTGATGTTATGACAGTCTGGAATATGCCCGTGTCCATCTTGTTTTTGTAGTATCCCCTGCTCTCTATTACATAAAGGAACTTCTCCTGTTAAGAATGTCTTGCAGTCATCATTCTCATGACTTGTGTTGTCTTTTGGTTTTTTTTTCCGTCTCAGCTGTCTCTTTTCTGCTTCTTTCTTTCCAACCCTTTCTATCATCTTTCTTTCTCCGTTTTTATCCCAGGTTCACCATTTCAGAAGTCTCTTTTTTATTCTCAAAATATTAATTTGTTAATCAATATAATGTTCATCTTAAATTAAGCATTATTTTCTGTTATATTTTTACTGCTCTCTTATTTCAGAGTAATCCCGTGGAATGCTAAAGGTTTGAATGCTCTGATCAAAAGAAAGTGTTTTCTCATACTTAGCTAAATTGCATGCTGATGTTGCACTTTTACAGGAAACAAATTTAACTGAATCAGATGCCTTTAAACTAAGAAGAAGCTTGGTGGGTCATGTATTTCTATGCACATCTTTACAGAGGATAAATGGGACTATGATGCTTATTAACAAAGAAACTAAATGTTACCATATATCACATTCTGCTGATAAAAAGGGTAGATAGATTACTGTTGATCTATTAAAAGACAAACATCTACTTGCTATATTTATAGTAGATGAACCTAAAATGGTTACTTATTCTTTTTTGAACTAATATCACTTAGCAATACTGAACTCTGATGGAGAATAATTTACTATGGGTGGAGACTGTAACCAAGTATTTGATCCAATTTTAGGTAGAAATTCAGGGACTCATCTACATAAAAAGGACGCAGGGCAACCCTTCTAGTCATTTGTCTGCACCGTTCTGTGCCCTTTTCAAAGAACAGGGATGCAACATATTAACAACACTACGACGCATCCCTGCGCTTTCCCCTCTACTGGCACACAATTGGCTGCCATACGCCAGCGCAGGCAACCTTGAATCATTTTACAAGGTTGCCTGCACTGAGTGGATGATTGTTTTTCTTCCGGAAGGGACACTGTCCTGCACAAGAAGAATAATTGATGACATTTTCCTTTTTCCATGGGTGCTGAAGAATTCAGCTTGCACAAAAAGAGGAAAGAACAAGGAAAATAAAAGTATTTCTCCTCATTGCACCATTCCTACGCTTCGCCTGGAGAGGCGTAGGATTCCGATGCATTCACAGTTTAGAAACATGTTGTAAATCTGGGAATGTGTGAAGTTACATGGATGTTGTGTAGGAACACCCACAGCAACACCCATGGATGCTGTGATGCGTGAAAGGGGTAATGAGTAATGCGTGAAAAGGGGCCTATATTTAAAGGCCATGAAAAGTCACGTAGGGTGACTTTACGTGGCTGTGTAAATATGGACAAGCCCATTGCACCCTAGTGTGTCAAAAAAAGTGACACACCAGCAGCGCAATGGGCTTGTAAATAAGCCCCTGAATCATTAGAATGATTCCCACCAACATACATGAATCCTTTTGTTCTACTATACTCCAATATTCCTTGATCAATATTGGGTGAGTTGCTTTTCCAGTTACAAGGGAATATACTTCTTTTTTTTTACATTCCACACACAATCTCTAGAATTCACTACATATTTAAATCTAAATAGCTTCACTATTGATTTCTGGCCAAGTACCCATTATATCCCATTTTGATTTATTACCAATTCAATCTCACCTAAGAAGATGGAGATGTAATCACTCTCCTTTTGGATTTGCCCTTTAATGTTCAATTTCAGTACTTTGTCATTGAGTTTTTCACTTTTAACACTCCTCAAGAAATGTATTTCTCTACTTTATGGAATGCTTTTAAAAATGCAGCAAGAGGGTTTATTATTGATTATGCTAAATGTAGAAAGAAAGAATTTGCTAAACCACCCTAGTTTTTTTAAGGGAGATTTAAACTCTGGAATAGAATTATTATCATTCCAAATCTCAGTCATCTCTTCATAGCCTTATTCAATTTATTTAATTTCAATTTCTTATGTTCATGGCTTTTAAACTGTATTATTACTTTCCTCAATCCCAAGGTGTATCAGGTACTTTTCAAAAATCTATTATTCGCTTAATCTCCAACGAAAATCAAAACTTACAATTAAGTAAAAATTACCACCCTTTATCCCTGGAGAATGTAGATTAGATGATTGTTGACAAAATGATAGCACTTCGTATAAAACCCCTTATATCTCATCTTATTGGGCCTGAACAAATTGAATATATAAAAGGTTGTTTATCCTCTGACAATACTAGATTTTTTTTATGTAATGAGTAAGGCATGACAATTATCCCATGAGTTAATTCCTAGTACTCAAGATGCTGAAAAGGCATTTTACTATATTGGATGGCTGCTTATCTTTGAATCCTTAAATTGGTTTGGTTTCAGACCTCAAATTCAGAATCTCATTTCTCTTCTTTATTCTTCTCCCAAGGCAACAAACGTTTCTAATGGAATGACCTCTTACCTGACACTTATTTATTCTGACTTTGGGGCCCTATTTATCTAAAGTTAGGCAAAATATTGATGTTTCTGTTTTCTCATATAATGATTCCCAATTAAAACTATCCATATATGCTGACAAAAATCGTTTATACCTCCACAACCCAAATCAATCCCTGCCTTTCGGACCGATGTTCATGAATTTGCGAATGTGTCCAGATGCAATTCGAATTGAGATAAATATTGCCCCTTATTAAATGTTGTACTAAAGATGCATTCAATGTTTTAGGTTTTGCTTGAAATCCTTACAAGATTGATGGCCCGATTTATATCTCGGCGGATGGAATACTCCTACAGAAATGTGATGAATATCCCGTCCGCCATATTACGATCTCTATAGGATAGAATGGGATCATAATACCGTGGATGGGATATCCATCACGTTTCTGATGGAGTATTCCCCTCTGTCAAGATCTAAATCAGGCCCTAAGAATTAAGGGATGTGGTTTACTCCGTTCAGACAGTTTTTAAAACAAATTTTGCCAATAACTTGCAAAAATTTGAAGAAAAAAAACCTCTAAATTGAATCTTTTATTTTTATCATGGTTGTCCCAATCGAAGCAAAGTCTCCCTAAATACATATGAGGTATGGCATCTGGATATTAACCTTAAAAGTTATATTAATTTGTTTCCAAACATAACCAAAAGCCATGAATGAATATGAGGGCAAATAAATAACGTATGCATCAACTCACAATGGGGTGTATTACATGAGCATCACTCACCTTGTGAAGCACCTTTCCACTTAAATACTGACATAGTAGTTATAAGTAGCCTGTTATATATATCTTACGTATAATGTTTGCAAGGTATTAGCAGCACTTTAGACTTCGTTGATTTTTACCCAAATTCTATCCCAATTACTGGGAGATTGTCTTCTGATGCAGAATAGTGCTAATATCCTTCTTCAGTAAGCAATCTGAAAAGAGAATTATATGACTGCATGAACATACATGGTGCGGCGCACAACAATATGTCTATTTTGAGGCAGCTCTCTTTGTCATCATCCTAACATTTACCAAGCCTAGGATTTCTTTAATTTTAAGATTAGCTGCTCTTACTTTATTGAATTATATATATTATTATGTTTTACTGAGGATTAAATTCTACAGTTATAACCGGACAAACCATATAGGGCCCTTCTCTCATTCGTAATTCAAATTATAAAGTCACAAACATGTAAACTCAGCATTTCACAAACTCCCATGCACATTTTAGCAGTGGCCAAATGTTCCCCTTTTATCCACCATTATCTGCCTACAGAGTCTTGTGTTAAGTTTTCAGACTATTGGCACCCCTGCATCAAGGTCCTATGTGTTGTGCTTGGTACCACAGCATTGCCTACTCAAGAAGCACATTATCAATCAATGTACAACCTGTTACCTTGATACTAGAACAAAGTGCGAGTTGTGTGCATACCTTTTTATTTAGCATGTTCTTGTAACATCTTGTGCATCGATGACCAGAAACTGAGGAGTAAACAGGCTAAGCCTACATTTTAGTTTCACTTTAGAATGATAAACATCAGCATGCACCATGGAAAGTGACTGCTCCCAATACTCAGATTTATTGGGGAAGAGGAAGATCCACCAGCAGATCAGCGTTGTGTCTTTTTTTATGGGAAGCAATGTGCTTTCCCGTATTTGTAAGTTCATGTCCCAGTCTGAGAGGCTCGGACAGCCTTCTGGAAGAGTTTGATTAATAATTGACAGCATCACTAGTCTATGCTCCTTTCAGCACACCAATAACCCATATGTAGTTCTTGCAAAGTAAATATTAAAGCAAATTTCTAGGTGCTTTAATATTTAGAAGAATTACCTTTATTTGGCCATTATCGCCTGTATGGTAAGGCTGCCAACATATTTAGCCATTTTGAGGACTTCAGTCTGTGTCTTCTAATTAGCTGCCTTAGCAACCTAATGTTAAAGATAACTTTCCATCCTCTGTGCTGGAATTTGTAAAAAAAAAAAAAAAAAAGATGCTGGTTGAAGAACCAGAACCTTTTGGGCCTGGCGGCGCAGGGTACGCCCAAGTCTCCAGAGTTCTCCTGCTTAGCTGCACAGAGACACGGGACACTCTGTCGGCGTTAGAAGATCAGATTTATTTAGCTGCAGCTAGTACAGTTATCCTAGAAGTACACAAAGTAGGTTCTCAGGAGACTGCCACTTCACTCTGTGGCGCACAATCTTATATATCCCATACGTAAAACATACATCAACCAACTACACACCCAGAGTACTTAAGAAAGAGCCAATAAGGAAAGTTCGAAAACAAGACAGAACCAGTAGGAAAGGTTTGAAAACAGAAGTGTCGGATGACTCGAAGAAACCTCTCCTCCAACTATGTTTGTCACCCCTCCCTCAAGCTAATTTATTAACGGATTTGTAACTAACTTGCAGGTGGCGAGATACGTTTGTGTGTGTTGGAGGACAGTTGTGAAACAAGAGAATGCTAGCAGAAGACAGTGAAGGCCAGACGATAAGATAAGGTCAGGAAAGAATAGTGTGAACCAACAGATAGTTGAGACAGGGATTAGGAAAGCCAGACAGGGATTTGTGTATTTGGCTAGTTCTAACACCGGCTTTGTAAATAGAGGCAGAAAGCGTATTTCAACACCGGGTTGCAGAAAAAGCAGAATAGACTTTGTTCGCTGTGCTGCCTGAGTGATGGGAACACAAAATGGTGGCGGAGCACAAAATGGCGGGTCGATTCGTTCGTGATCAAAAATCGAAGTTCCTCAGACCCTCCTTTTGCCAGAACTCAGGCAAGATAGACTCATGCTAATCTGAGTCAATGTCGATAGTCATGAGGTCATCGAGTTGTTGCTGTAACATCATTCTTATGTTTTCTGTTACTTGCGGTTTGGGTTTTGGGATGCACATAGTAGCACAAAGGTCACAGATAGCGGGACCACAGTGCATACAGAGGCAACAGGAGAAAATAATGGTCAGAATTATACCAAGAAATGTCAATGCTTTCCAACCCCATTTAGACAGTAGTCCCCAAAACCACTCCGTTAAAGACCAATCTCCTTCGTCCTGATGAATAGACTCAGAGATTATGTGCAACTTGGAGATAGCTTGGTATACTGTCGGAGCGTCATTAGGTATGAAAATACAGCAACTTGACCTGATCAATTTGCACACTCCACCACGATCTGCGAGAACAAAATCTAAGGCAACTCGATTTTGTAATGTCATAAGACGGTCCGCCTGTAGTTCTGCCGTGATATTACTTAAGGCTCCTACAGTGAGGTCTATTGTAGTCTCTACGACACGGACCAGTTGCCTTATATTTCTGCTGTTGGCCATTGGACCCCAGATGGGAAGAAATCCTTTAAGGAAATCTCCTCCCTCTTGACCTGCTGTGTCCTTCGAATCAATAATCCCTCTGCCATATCTGGTTCGATGATGATTTGCGGAAGCAGTGTAAGTAGGGGGAAGAAGAAAGGCTATATAACAAGTACCAGAGAAACCCGTTGGTAACCACGTATAAGCTCTATTATAACAAATGAAATAGGTGCCTTGAGACGGCACTAGAGGGGGCGAGTTCTGAGAGGAATAAACGTACGTATAGGAGCAGCTATTCCTTTGTATAGTGTCAGAAGAGCGATAGTTTATTTGTAAGCAGAAGTTGCCCTGATGTGGTATAGTCCAAATTGGTGCGGATTTTCTTTTCTTAACTTTATCACTAAGACTAGACATATATTGGGTGACGTTCCAGTTAGTGTACGCTTTTCTTTCGTCAATGGAGATTTTACTGTTTTCCATGATTTTAGCCATAACTACCATTCCCTTAATCAAAGAACTATGACTAAAATCCGGATCACTGACATGTGAACCAACGGATCGTCTGAATTTGCTTTGATAAGCATTGGAGAAGATGACGAAGTAAGCCCAAGCAGAACCCTCATAAGAGAACGGGAGAACTAAATATGGCATTCCTTTCTCTGTGATATGTGGCATAAGAACACACACCCAACAGTCAGTTGTATTAACCACTAACTGGTGCTGATGTAATAGCTGGACAAAGGAATTGTTATAATATTCAGTTCTTCTAATGAGTTCATGTGGAGGAAGAGTATGAAAGAGATGTGGAGAGACAGTAGAAGAAGACAAAGAGAAAGAAGGGGAGACAACTTTTGGCTGCAAAGCATAAATAATCCAACCGACAAACGCCAAAACAATACACAATGATATAATGATACATAAAGTTACATTGAAACGACTGTACATTATTTTACAGGATGCTTTCTTCATTTCATCTTTTCTCTCTCTTTTACCTAGTGTAGTTTCCATCTTTCTAATGGATGCTCACGGCAATCTTCCTCAATCGCTCAATCACGATTGTCTGCCGTCCTATGACACTACAAGTCCTGCAGGCCTATTGCCACTACTCAGGTCGTGATCCAGACTCCTACCGTGACCCTGCAACCGGTACAGAATACTACACAAGAGAGAAATCTTTTAAGTGTTCTTTGGTCTAGGTCTCAGATTGTATCGTTCCTTCCCCGGAACACTCTGGTCTTGGAACAATGTTCGTGGATTAGTCGTATCCAAGCGACGATGTGATGGAATTGCTTCCTGCAAAACGTCGTCGTCCTCTTTCTCAGACAGTGTCCCATTCAGGTGTGCATCACTGAAGGGTACGAATCGTGGAACTTTTTCACCTTCACAGTCACCAATACCCCTGCGTACCCATTGATCGTAGGGCAAAGGCAAAGGCACTTTCTTACAATGCACACCGTGAATCCAATTTTTCTTTCCTTCGACTTTAACTGCTGTTCTCGTCATGAGTAGAACCATCCGGGGCTCTCGCCATCTGGGTTCCAAATTTCTTGTCCTCTGGAAATTTTTAATGCAAATCCAGTCACCTGGTCGGATGGAGTGACCAGGGTCTGTGGAAGCCTTCGGCAGAGCACTCTGAACCTGTTGATGGAGAACACGCAATTTAGTCGTAAGATCATGCAAATAGTCAATCAGCATTGGATATGGCAAGTCTGAGTATTTCTTAGGGCGAGGGACTCCCCATACATTAGCCGGACGTCCAAAAACCACTTCGTAAGGACTAAGTCCCAAACGAGAGTGTACTGCTGTTCTGGTGGATAGCAAGGCTAACGGCAAAGCATCGGGCCAATTGAGTCCTGTACTCGCTTGAACCTTTGCTAGTTTTAACTTCAAGGTTCCATTGTAACATTCTACTAGACCCGCTGACTGTGGATGATTTGCCACATGGAACTTTTGCTTGATACCAAGACCTGCACAAACTTTCTGCATGACTTGGCCAACAAATTCGCTCCCATTGTCACTCCAGACAATGCGCGGCAAACCAAACCTGGGGAAAAATTCTTTTAGAAGGATTTTAGCTGTGGATAAGGCTGTGTTATCTTTTAGAGGATATGCTTATATCCATCTTGAAAAGGCGCATACTACCACCAGAACCTATCTGAGGTTGTTGCATCGCTCCATATGAATATAATCGATTTGCAACACCTCAAATGGATATGTCGGAGGAGCAAAGTGACCCGCTGGAGTTGGGGTTCCCTTTCCCGGGTTGTACATTAAACAAACAATACAGTGCTTCACTGTGTTGTCTGCACATTTTGGGATACCTTCACATTCTGCCACCCTGGAGCCAGAAGTTTACAAATACCTTTTGCACTTAAGTGGGCTGGACCATGTGCCATAGTAACCACTGGGAGAACATAGGCATCTGGTAACAGCCAACGTTGATGTTCAGATAATTCCACCCAACAACCCATCTCATCTAATATTCCTGTACTTTCTTTCCACTTGCTTATTTCCCTCTCCGACGCCTCTTTCTGAATCGCTTTTACACTTTCCACTGTATTCTCATACATTTCTCTCTCTCTAACCCAATTCGCAGGACCTGCCACATACATTCGACTTGTTGAATCTCTCGCTGTCTTCTTCGCTATTTCGTCTGCAAACGCATTTCCTCGACCAACATCATCCGTAATCTTTTTATGTGCACTACACTTCACAATTGCTATTTGGGTGGGTAAGGCAAGTGATTCGAGGAGGTCAGTCACTAACTGACCATGTTGTATTTTGGTGCTATGTGAAGTGAGAAAACCCCTTTCCTTCCAGAGACGCCCAAAGTTGAACGCTACACCAAAAGCGTATTGGCTGTCAGTGTATACGTTCACTCTTTTCTCTTTTGACAATATACAAGCTCTTGTTAATGCTATTAATTCTGCTGCTTGCGCTGAATTATGTCTAATGCGTGCAGTTTCCACAACTGTATGTAAAGTAGTTACAGCATAAGCTGAAACTGTATCTCCATTAGGCATTTTAAAGCAAGAACCGTCTACCCATACAGTTCCATCCGGATTCTCTAGCGGTGTGTCTTTCAGGTCAATTCTTCCTTTAGTCTCTTCCTCAGTACGGAAGAAACAATCATGCTGTTCCTCAACACTTTCCTCATCTGGAAGGGGCAACAGAGTAGCTGGATTCAGGGTATTACATTGTTTGATGTGTATTTGACTAGACAAAAGCGTCAGCTCGTATCCAGTTAGACGAGCACTCGTAAGATGCTGTGTTTTCGTTCTGTTTAGTAGAGTATCCACTGCATGTGGTGCCATGACAATGAGAGTGTTATCCAACACCACTCCAGCAGACTGTCGAATAGAAATTGCTGCTGCTGCTGTCGCTTTGAGACAACTGGGCAATGCTTTAGCTACAGGATCTAATGTAGCCGAAAAATAGGCACATGGCCGCTGTTTGTCTCCAAATTGCTGTGTTAAAACTGACAACGCACAACCTTCTCTCTCATGAACATAGAGCGTAAAAGGCTTAGTGTAGTCTGGGGTGCCTAGTACAGGAGCAGAACACAGAGTGGTACGTAAGTCAGTGAAACTCTTTTGGCACTCATCAGTCCAAGGAAGGGGGTGAGGCGTATCTTTTAAAGTGAGTGCCAACAAAGGTTTGGATATTAGAGAGAAGTTAGGGATCCACTGTCTACAGTAAGAAGTAATACCCAGAAAGGCACGCACTTCCCTTTGTGTGGATGGTACAGTCATTCGCGCAATCGCCTGTATTCGTTCTGGTGTCAATCGTCGTCCCTCCTTTGATAGGAGATGACCCAAGTATGTAACCTCTCGACAAACATATTGTAGTTTGGAAGGTGAAACCTTGTGATTCAGTTTAAACAAATTGCGTAACAATGCAACAGTGACATCTTTGCACATATCTTTTCAATCAGCGGCGACTAACAAGTCATCCATATATTGGATAAGAGCAGCACCAGACGGCAAATGAAAAGTATCAAGATGACATTTTAAAGCTTGGCTGTAAATGGAGGGACTTTCACAATAGCCTTGAGGTGCGCGCTTAAACCGGAAGCTTCGGCCTCCAAGAGAGAAGCCACAAATATCCCTACTCTCTTCTGCAATGGGGATACTAAGGAAGGCATTCTTTAGATCGATAACAGAGAACCAAGTCGCTGTGGAAGGTATCATTGTCAACAAAGCAGTGATATCTGGAACAACAGGAAATTGTGGGATTACAATTTTGTTTACCTCCCGCAAATCAATTACAAAACGGTATACAGGAGGCTGAGAAGCATCAGTGCGTTTGAGAACAGGAAGAATAGGACTATTGCATGTGTTACCTCTTGTTTCTTCAACCACACCCTTCTGAATCAAGTCATGAATGATTCCCAAAAGCGCTTTCTCACCTTCAGCAGAAATTCTATACTGTGGGATGCGGGGTAATTCAACATTAGGCTTGAGGGTGACAACATAAGGTGGAATCTCAAGACAACCCACATCGTTCGGACCCGTGGCCCAAAGCGCTGCTGGAAGAGAAAGTAATTCAGGTGGAAACTGATCTCTGGACAAATACATTGGGGAGACCAATTTCTGTCCTAAAGTAAGATGTACACCAGAGGAGAACAATATATCATAGCATGCATTCTTTTCAATAGGTCTAGACCCAACAGATTCTCACTGCAACCATTCGTCAACAGAAGTGGAGCTTCCAAATCATAGGGACCAACTGAAATAGGCAAAGGGCAAGAAACTGGATTGCGAACAGGGGCGCCAGAAAATCCTACAGAAACATTCATTAAGCCAGACAAAGGTGCCCCAGGGAGTTTAGAATGAATGATAGAACTTCTCATTGCCCCAGTATCTAAAAGAAATGGCTCTGAAACACCCATTGTAGTGACGTTAACATAAGGTCCATTTTGATCTACTGGGATTGGCACAACTCCCTTACTTTGTCCATGGCTGTCCTAGTTAGCATGAAGACTTTCATTCTCGCCTTCAACATAATGGTCTTCATTGTAATACTGAGTAGACCTCACATTTTGCTGATCAAAGTAGTTCATGGAATTGGGAGAAGGAAGGGCACGCTGTTCTTGAGTCAACACACCTCGACCTCTAACTCTGTTTGCTGACTGGAGGCCAGCACGACCTCGTGGAGCAGATAATGCTCCATTGCGCTGTAATAAAACCGGACAACTATTCTTAAAATGACCTTCCTCTCTACAATAGGCACATTGATTAGGACGCAACAAAGGTCGCGGAATGTATGGCTCAGGTTTTTGATACAACCTCTGAAACTGCGGAGGCTGTTGAAATTGAGGCTGAGCATAACGTGGAGGATAGGCTTGTTGCAAGAGAACCTTCGTTTTCAATTCTTTCGACTTTTTCTCTTGCTTTTCTTTTTCTTCTTTGTCCCTATTTTCATAATATTGTGCAGTAGACAATATCTGGGCAGAAGAAGAAACAGCCCATGAACTTTCTGAATCTTTTAATTTGTGTGACAGCTCGGGAAGCAAATTGAATACAAATTTGTCCACAAACAATCGCTGTCCACCCTCTGTAGCCATGTCTTGACCACTGTGGTCGATAAATGTCTCTTCAAAACGAGTAAAGAAATCAGAGACACTTTCATCTTTCTTTTGTTTGCATGCTGCTAATTTATCCCAATTAACTCTCAATGCAGGCATCATAGTTTTCATTAAGGTAATAATTCTACCAGGGAGTTCCGAGATCAAAGCGTCAGGCTTTGCGCCACCCACTTGGTCTCTATCTGTGGAAGTTATAACATCCCAAGTAGCACCTAGTTCCTGCGCGTGATCCTCTCTACGAATCTTAGCCCATATTGTCTGTGGGACTACATTTCCCATTAGCATATCAATATCTGCTAAGTTCATGATGCAAGCATCAACTGTCTGTGATAATTCTATATAATAACCTGCAGGGTTTTTACGAGGATCCGGTAGAGTCTGCTTAAGGGCCAAAACTTCAGATCTCTTCCAAGGGACATGTACCCATATACGTTGGAAATGAGCAGGAATAGGTGCATTACCACCTACTCCCGCTACCGCCTCCTTCCATACTGGAGGAACTCCTCTCATAGGATAATTTTTCAACGTCAGTTTAACCGACGGATCAGAATCAAAGAAAACCTGAGAGAACAATAAGGATCTATAAGAAATAAGCGTCCTTACAGCTTCCTCAACCTTAGAACCCACAATAAGTCCTTTATCAAAATCAGTCTGAACATTTAACAGATCTTGTGGGATCGGACTCGAACTCACATCTTCCCATTCTTTAATGAGAGTGTCGCACATTACATTAAAAACATATCTTTGCGTAGGCACATTCCATTGCGAAAAGGTGGGCATAATATCAAGCACACTGTATTGTGGACCCTTCTTGATCCATTTACGTGCAAGAGAGTCCAATCTCTCGTTCTTCAAAATCTGGGAACTGACTACGGGATTGTCTTCGAGCGAAAGCCGGAGACACATTTAAAGCTTCCAAGAAAGGAGATAGAATACCAGTAACAGTGTCTGTGAGACGCTTACGCACAGACGGAGAATTAGACATGAGAATTGGAGACAGAGTATTAGCTGAACTGACAAGAGATGAACCGATAATTGCAGGAGGAGCCGAAGGCAAAGGAGATCTAGGATCAGGAGATGAGGGCAAAGAAGTTGAGGCTAACGGTAAAACCGGCAAGGGCGGTAATACTGGAGGAGGCAAATGCGGAAGAGACGGAACAGGTGGAAGTACCGCTGGTGGCTGAACAGGCTGTAACGGCTGAGGTGCATTAGCACTTTGTGCATAGGGTGGAGGCAACCTCAATAAGTGGAACATTAGGGGATCTTCTTCTATATCTTTCTTATTATCAGAAGGAGAAACAGGCAACACCGGATAGCATTTATCTATCGCCATACGATGCTGTCTTTCTGAAATTTCAGTCGCATTCTCAATTTCATCGTCTTTAAACTGTTGGGCAGCCTGTATAATTGTCATACCCTGTGCTTTCCTATCTCGTTTTGCTTGTTTAATTTCTTTCTGTTTGGCTTCCTTACGCCAAAGGCGGAAAGAGTCAAACATTGCCGGCCGGGCTTTTCTTTTGAATAAAACTGCTTCCAAATTGTCTAGCACATCAGGATCAAAACTACCATTTTCTGGCCATTTTAGAACACCATCTTTCTTCTTGTATCGGGTCCATGTCTCGTTAAAGGCAATGGGGCCGATACCGTGTTTTGAATAGAGATCATATGTGGGAGTTCCAACCGAAGGAATCGGACAAGAGTCCGCAAGTCGGGAATCCCTATTACAACCAAGACAACAAATGTTTCCAAACTTAGTCAGACCAGGCATCTCGAGATGTCTCCAGACTGTTCACAAACTTCAAGGGAGTAAAACTCAGTTTACGCAGCACAAATGCACTTACCCTCGGCTTTGTTTATTGCAATAGACAAATCTAAGAACCCAAAGAAATCAATCAAAGAACAAAATTGTGGGCACGACCCACGAAAATACTTAACTAAGGACGTCTTCTCCCACCAACAGAGGCCCGTCTATCGTCTCGCCTTACCATACATCATCAAAGGAAGGGCCAAAGCAGGGCGGCAGTCAGGGCAGCGGTCGTCAGTAGCCGTCAGGAAGGAGTAACCACGCTGCAAAAGACCTTCGGACCACTTTCGACATACAGGGGTCGCTTAATGTGGCTCGCAAACCCTCCGGAAATTTCTTGCGGGGTTCCTCACGACCTTCGGGCAGAACTGGTACCACTGAAGCCGCCCAACGTGGGGCGCCAGTTGAAGAACCAGAACCTTTTGGGCCTGGCGGCGCAGGGTACGCCCAAGTCTCCAGAGTTCTCCTGCTTAGCTGAACAGAGACACGGGACACTCTGTCGGCGTTAGAAGATCAGATTTATTTAGCTGCAGCTAGTACAGTTATCCTAGAAGTACACAAAGTAGGTTCTCAGGAGACTGCCACTTCACTCTGTGGCGCACAATCTTATATATCCCATACGTAAAACATACATCAACCAACTACACACCCAGAGTACATAAGAAAGTTCGAAAACAAGACAGAACCAGTAGGAAAGGTTTGAAAACAGAAGTGTCGGATGACTTGAAGAAACCTCTCCTCCAACTATGTTTGTCACCCCTCCCTCAAGCTAATTTATTAACGGATTTGTAACTAACTTGCAGGTGGCGAGATACGTTTGTGTGTGTTGGAGGACAGTTGTGAAACGAGAGAATGCTAGCAGAAGACAGTGAAGGCCAGACGATAAGATAAGGTCAGGAAAGAATAGTGTGAACCAACAGATAGTTGGGACGGGGATTAGGAAAGCCAGACAGGGATTTGTGTATACGGCTAGTTCTAACACCAGCTTTGTAAATAGAGGCAGAAAGCGTATTTCGACACCGGGTTGCAGAAAAAGCAGAATAGACTTTGTTCGCCGTGCTGCCTCAGTGATGGCAACACAAAATGGCGGCGGAGCACAAAATGGCGGGTCGATTCGATCGTGATCAAAAATCGAAGTTCCTCATGGTGTGGGTCTTCAAGTGACTGTTCATGCTTGCCATGAAATACTGTTGTTAGAACTTGTAGTTTGGAAAGCTAACTTCTATTCTTTTTCAGTTAGCCTCTTTCCCTTACTGTGGCTATTTATGATAACAGAGGTAATGTTAGTAGTTGAATTATCCCATTGCAATACATTTCCCCCTTTGAATGATGTGGTTTTCAGTTAACACTTTTTCTCCCCAGGTTGTAGTCTCATTTAGCTTTTCCCAAGATTCCAGTGAAAACTGTCATCCATAAAGTCTTCTCCTGATAAATCTGAAAGTGAAAAGAACTGATCCAAGGTCTCCACATCCTTGCTATCAAGCACTTTGAACATCTCAATTGTGGAGGATTACTATACCCCTAAGGGGTCTGTTAAAAAGTATCCAGAATATTCACACAGAAGCAAGAGTGAAAGGTAAGAGCTGTTTATTATGGTCATCCGCTCTCGAGAATCATGCACTACCCAACATTCTAAGGTGAACTCCTGCGCATACTAACAAGGGAGGAGAAGGAGGGGTGGAAGGACGGTACCAAAGGGGAGGGCAAGAGGAAAGATTACAACAGGGTCCATATGGGCTGATGGCATTAAGTCAAGTTTTGAACCAGATCCCAATGCCATATGCTGGTTGGGGCGTGGTCCATGTTCCTTTTCTCCTAAATATTCAATGGGGTACATAATCATGGATGGTTGACCAAGTGTCTGGACCTCTTGCGATATGACAAGGAGAGCTAGCAGGAAATGGATGGGAGGTTGCAACCTGTAGATTGTTTTTTCTTTCGTGACTTCTGGTTCTGTGACGTCTGGTTGAAGGAAGAATACTGTTGGTTAGTAATATTAGGTCTCTTTCAACATTTGCTTTAATCTCTAGAATTTGATGCCTCACATTTATGAAAATTAGAATCAGTCTCCAAACTCTACCCCTCTCCACCATTTCTAATACCATTATACAAAGAAACAAAATCACAAAGTAAAATCACAAAGTAGGATTTTCACATTTTCTTGCACTTGCCACACCCAAACAGAACAAAATATCACACGTTCCCATTAAGTAATATGGTGCTAAATCTTACCTCGGTGCCTCAGTCCTTCCATGGCACAGCTGTAAATTCATACTCCCTATTTATTCAGTAAGTGAGCTCAAGAACCCTAGTGTGGCACCATCATCTACAATACAGCCCGACGCACCCAAAGAAAATGCATTTGGAGAACACAAGATGGCAGCCGTCTACTGCCCCAACCTGTGCCTCGCTTTTACCCTAGATCTTCTGAAAAGAACTTAAGATCCGCCATACACGTTTTTTAGCCCCTTTTCGAAGATGGAGTCCCACAAAGAGGATTCTCTACCCCCACACTGTCCCATCTGCACCCTACTCCTTCCCCTCATTGCTACTTTATTACCTTCTTTGTACCCACCTCAGCCGTCTACAGTTTTCAGTTTCCCTATAACAGATCAACTCTGTACCCAGTCACACATGCATAATTAACCAGAGATCCTGTGCAAGTTAACACAGGACTGGCCCTGGCACTAGCAGAGAGACCTCTAGAGCGACGAGGCTAACTCATAGGACCAAAAACCCAATGGAAAAGAAAACCGCCTTCAATAACACAAAAAAGCACATTGCTGAAGAAAACGATGGGTGGATTTTATTTGAGCCAAGAGATTTACAATATTTTGTTTAACAAATTTTAAAATTTAAAACGAACTCCCCAAACGATTGAAAAAGACGATAGGTTCAATAATTTTTTTTTTTTAAAGTACCTAAGACCATCAGCAGAATGATTATGCATAATGAGAAGCGGGTTTGATCTAAGTTTCTACTGTAGTTTACATTATTTCCGTTACAGAATGCTTTAAAAAAAAAATTATAATCAGCGAGAAACAGTAAACTGCAGTTGTAAAGAAACTTTGCCATCTGGTGGATATTTTTGTATCTACAGCATTGCTGAAAAAAATCTAAATCTAAATATTTTATGGGATACCAGACTCGGGTGCCGATAAAGGCATCTAAGAATGTTGCAACAGCTTCCATTTTTTGTGTTGTAATGTAAAATAAAATCGGCACCTAATGTCTCAAACTTCGAAGATATTCTGGGGCATTTTCTTTTGTTACTGGCGAGTATGTTTCTAAAATCTAAAATCTAAAAAATCTATGAAAACATTAATAAAAGTGTCACCGAACCACCAATAATCTGTAGTTACGATGGTATAAACAAATTCGAAACAAGAGAAAACGTGTAAATAATAGTTTAAAAAAAAATACGACTCCTCAGCGCTAGGCTTCCTCCAGCACTTGCCGCCCCTCCATCACAGTGGAAATCACAACAGTGGGAGGGATCTATGCTGCACTGTGTCGGTTAACCTAGTGCACACGTATGGTTCTTCTGAGTGCACATCCAAGTGTGGGCTCTTCAGCAGAGGTATCGAGAGATCCTACCTAGTGGGAAACCAGCTTCTCCCTTCTAGTTCACTGTACTGCACACGGATCCTGCTGGGGCGCCTGTGGTTTGGTGTGCAGGTGCTGCCATCTTCCAGAGAGAGCAGCTGCTAGGAAAGGCAGCCCAACTATGCGAGTGAGGCTGGGGGCAGAGTCCTGGAGCAGAGGGTGATGGTCTGTGAGCAATGATGCGCCTGTGGGAGGAGGAGGAGTCTCTGCACTGCAGTGACAGGTGCTTAGTGACAATAGTGAACACATTCGGTTGCACACATGATTTGGGGGGCCAGTGATCCATGTGGGGTAGGGGGTTGATTGATGGGAATAGCCAGTAGTCAGTGGGCCAGGGTTCTTGAAAGAAAATAAATGGTCACTACTGTGATGAATCCCCTACCATCCAACTCTTTGGGGAGTCACATTAGGGAGAGCAGATCGAGGAGAACACGTTCTGCAGAGGTGGTTTCAGAATTAGGACTCATCAGTAGTTAAATGTGCACACAGCATGTCTTCAGCCATAGCCTCGATGAAAAATGGAGGGGACAGTTAGAGTCCTTAAGGTAGAATAGCAACATCTCAAATCACAAACTGATGGGCGTACTCCCCTCTCAGAGTAGCAGTCCCACACTACAGATGGACTCCCACACCTCACATTGACTACTTGTATAGATAGACTTCAAAAGGTTTGATTGCAGTGACTTGAGGCAGGCCTCTCCACTCTTGGGCAGCAGCAGAGGCAGACACATGCATTGTCGTTTCGACGTTGCCTCCTCTTAAGGCCAATGTTCTTGAAGAATAATATCAAATCAGCTGAGGTGGCACGTGAATTTCTATTCTATCCCAAATAAAATAATCTGTACCAAAGTTTGTAATTATTCTAAAGGCTTTATGAATTTATATTGACTCGGATGCTGCTGCACTATTTGAATTTTGACTGTTCAAAACCAGAGTAATTTTCATAAAGTTTAAATGTCTTAAGGTTTCATGAATTCACGTCAATTCGGATCCAGGTTGCTGCTACAGAAAATGAGTTTATGAGTACAAATGTTTTAAAATTTAAATATCTATTTATTTGTTTTCTTGTAAAAGGTGTGGTTTTATGGGTCTTATATGGGAAACAGTTGGAACACCCTGGCCTCAGCCACAGGTGTTCTGACAACACAAGGGTAAACACGCTTGCCTGAACCACGTATATGCGTTAACCACAAATATGCATGGTTAAGGCATATGTGCGGTCTAGTTGCTGGCTCGCTGGTGGAAGTAGGAAGATGAAGAATCGGCAGATGATGCGAGGCGGTGAAGTAAGTGGGGTTTTGGGGATAGTTTGTATGATTTAGGGTAGTTTTCAAGGGTGGGGGTAGGGCTATTTTCAGTGTTGAGGAATGGTCGGGAGTCTTAGTACTCAGGGCAGGGGACAGGAAAGGGGCAGTTTTCAGGCTGAGGGGGCAGTTGGGCTGGGGCAGGGGGAGGTGGGGGTAGGTTTAAGGGGGTGGGGGCTGGGTTTAGGGCTCAGGGAGAGAAGCTGGGGTTGTAGTGGATTTTAGAGGGTTGAGTTTTAGGGCTCATGTCATGGGACAGGAAAGGGGCAGTTTCAGGCAGAGGGGCAGTTGGGCTGGGGCATGGGGAGGTGGGTGAGGGTTTAGGGCATGGGGCTGGTTTTAGTTTTTGGGAGGGGCTGGGGTTGGAGTAGAGTTTAGGGGCTGAGTTTTAGTGCTTAGGGCAGGGGATAGGAAAGGAGCAGTTTTCAGCTGAGGGGGGCAGTTGGCCTGGGGCAGGGGTGTGGTTTTTAGGGGATGGGGGCTGGTTTTAAGCCTCAGGGAGGGGGGATGGTTCGGAGTCGTTTTTAGGTCTCGCCTAGCATTGCCGTGCAAATGTGCTGTCATCTCTTTGCGAGACATGCAGTATACACTATAGTGTGGAAGCTTTGTGGAAGCTTCGCCCACTCTCCGGCCCATCATCTTCATTGGCTTAGGTTCTAAATTCTGGCTTTAAGCTTGTTAGTCCCTCCCCATAACAGCCATTCAGTCATTTGTGTCCTTCCACGGCTACTGGCCCCTTCACAGCACAGACTACTTTCTTCTTTTTATGGTCTCGCCTAGCATTGCAGCGCGAATGTGCTGCCATTGCTTTGTGTGGCATGCGGTATACACTATAGTGTGGAAACTTTGTGGAAGCTCCGCCCACTCTCCGGCCCATCTTCTTCATTGGCTTAGGTTCTAAATGCTGCCTTCTGATTGGTTTTAAGCTTGGTAGTCCCTCCCCATACAAGCCATGTCAGTCATTTGTGTCCTTCCACGGCTACTGGCCCCTTCATAGCAGAGACTACTTTCTTCCTGTGCCCCCCTCCCGCAGTCCGATGCCTTCTCACCTCTGCCCCCCCTCATGCCTCGTCGCCCGCATGCATTGTTATTTGCAATGCAATAGGTCTCATGTAAATGCGAGTCCTATTGCATTGCCAATGCTTATTGGTATTTCTCTAATCTGTTTCACGCAGTGCTTTACGGTCATGACATTATATAACCTACCCTGTAGATGAGACAATATCTGCGGTTCAGCGATTAGACAAAAGAAAATGTATGCTCTCCGGCTTTCTCTTATTCGCCGCGCCAATGTCAGTACCGATAGATCCCACAAGAGGGCAGCAGAGCTACAAACAAAATGAATTTGAAGCAAATTTATTTTCAAGACAATCAAACTGTCCATCTCAGAACCATCATTTTAATGTACGCTGCAGAATATGAAAATTCTCTATTTCCATACATTTGGGCTAAGCAAAATTCAGCAATCCAACACATTTAAGAACTGATTTCAGACATTTTCAATTGTGCGCCCCAGGGAGTATTGTCCTCTTGTTCCGATCACGATATTGCTTCAAGAGGAAAGGTTTATCCATTCGTTAAAAAGAGTTGCTTAAGTGTTTTTTACACTGGAAAATAAATATCTGGGATTTAATTAAAAAAAATCAGAGATTTAAGTACTCGAACATTCCTTGCTGAGTACAAACATGTCCCCTACCTCTCCTGGCCCGACCAGTCTCCTGTATTTGACAATCTCTTGGGGCTCCCAGACATTTCCCAGGTCACAGCGCGGGCAAGAAGATGTGCTCTGCAGGAGGAAGAGCGGCTCTGCTGCAGGGTGAACCGTGCGCAGCTTGTTCTAAAACCCACGGCATAGCAAATATGAGGTAAATACATTTTAAAAATGACTTAAAGGGTTTCTCTTTGCTACACAGTACATGCAGTTCTCTTAGTTTATTGACTCGTTCAAGTAAGTGAATTGTGTAGCTGTGGTGCGCCAGACCCCTGGAATGCTCACTTCACGGGTGTTACATTTTGAAATAATACAGCCTGCTGTGACCGCTGTGTGTATCTCCCAGCCTCTCCTGAGGCTTGCCCAGCACCATGCTGTCATGACACTGCTAACTGCAGCAGCCGGAGTCCGTGAGTCAGCTGACTCTAATTAATGTACGCTATAGGCCCCGAGGCAGCTGGGCTCTGTGTTAGGGCCTCTCACACCCTGTTAGGTGGTTCTGCAGTATAAACGCAAGTCCTTGCTCCTTTTAGTGTTATTTCTTAGCAAAGCCATGTGACCTGCTTTCTAGTGGTGACATCTGAGGCTAATATTGGTAGTTACTACACAAGTCTTACTTTGCTGCTTACAGCATTCACTTAAGAATAAGGTAGCCCCTACAGTGACAGCTTTACCGACTTAGTTCACCCCACTTCAAGTGAAAAACTTTTTCCCATCACATTAATTTTTTGCATGGCCTCGTCTTGGACAACAAACACCACCTGGTAAAAGTGATTTGTTTTATTCTCCTTGTTTTACCATGCTCCTTTTCTTTTCTTTTTGTCTAATTGGCATTGCTTCTGCCTTTTTATTCTTATTAGTCAATACATTATGCCACCCAAAATTCACAAGTTTATTATATGATCAGCATTGTACAAGAGAAGCAATAAAATAGCAATAGATTAAAACACATACTTCCTATCACTTTTATGAAATATTTAAGTAAACAAGACTCGGTGCCAAGAACAGAAGTATGGGCATGGTCTTCAATGCTATGTCATGTGAAGTTATGCTCGCCCTATTTCATATCTGCCAAGGTTTCAGATTGCTATGTATGATATTTTGATAATTTTGTTGTAATTATGACTCAGCCACCTCATGAATTTGCAGCAGTTTTAAGATCTTAGAGTTTCTCGTTGTTCGAATGGGTCAGATTTCTAATATTTATGTTTCCTTCATCTTTTATTGGTTGATTTTGCTGGTGAGAAAAGTGTCACTCATAGTGGTTCTAATGGCACTCATAATTACACAGAAATTATGAAAATGTCACACATAGCAATCTAAAACCTTGGCTGCTATGCTCGCGGGTAATTTCCGCATTTCCTGCCTTGTGCGCCAGCTGCTCGGTGTTTCTCCCACCGGGACACCCGAGCAGTAAACCCCGAGCCCTGCAGCGCATAAGGAACTTCACTTCAATTACAGTCCATTAAAGGAGCAATTTGGTCAGAGCACGAGCCCGAAGCAATTCCACACGTGGAGTGCAAGAGCCTGCGAGTGGAATGTGAATAGGAAAGCACTGTGCCACAGTGGGATGAGTGCTGTGTGCATCGTCGAAGGAATAGTATTTTTCATATGCGTCAGTGCTTAATCTGTCAAATAATGAGTACCAGTGCCCAAAGCTCTGCTCGTAAGCCTTATTAAATAAATGTCGGCGGGCTGAATACCAGTGCTCTCTAGAATTGAAACAACCCAGGTCTCTTTAATCCAGTACCTGACACCCTTGGCTCGTATATTCCTCTTGCTGGTTCCTGCTGTCTCCCTTTGTGACGGTACTTAAGTCTTTCTCATCCTCCTTCTTTCCCCTTTGTGTGTTTAGGTCGAGCATTCGAGACCTCTTGTATATACTTTAGTATATACTTATTATATACTTATATGTGTATGTACTATGTGGGCTCTAGAGATCAGCCCTGGGACTTGTCTGCTTCCAAGCTTAAGGACTTTTTTTTTCTTGTTCAACTGCCTCTAATTGTCTTGATAGAAAATCTTTTATTTTCAGTGATATGACCACCAAAGGCACAGATTTCATATTAAAAACAGAGCTTTGGACTATACCATTTCCCACTGAAAGGTAATATTTCTCTCCATGTGTTCCCATACTTGGCGTGTCACGCAGTTTGGTGCTTACTCTACCTCCATTTTAAAGAACAGTAGCTGTTCAGCACCCAGGCTAATGTGCTGCATAGCTAAATACATATAGGTTCCCAAAGGCGAGACCGATTGCATCGCAAATGCTTGTTTGGGGCTGGGGTGGATTTTAAGGAGAAGGATAGGGGGTAGGGGTTGTTTATAGGGCTGGGGCGGATAGAATAGACTGCAGAGGGTCAGATGTTAGGGCTCAGAGCAGAGGGGCAGGAGTGTGATCGTTACCACACATGTCCCTTTACCAATCATGTCTTTACTACAAAATTGCATGGGAAAAGGCATGCATCGTAAAGGTATGCACGGTAAAGACGCAGTCGTGGTTAAGACCATGTGGTTCAAGCATGCGTTGTTGAGGCATGCGTTGTTCCATCACACAACCATCTTATATTTATTATCTTGTCTTGTTTTATATGGACCACTTTTGAGTTCCAAAACATACATTGAATGGAATTGAGCAGGTCTGAAGTGCATTTTCATATAGAATCTAGACCCATTGTTATTATCAATATTTGTTAATCTATTGGTTATATTGCCACAAACATAATTTATACTTTAAAATATTCTTGTGATTTATGTTGACGTGCTATTGCCGTCATGGGATGAATGAAATCCCAGATGCACTAGTAGTGTGTCAACTTAACACAATAATCAAATAACCAGCAATCACATTTTCCTACTATTGTCAATATTAGCAAATTAGGAGGTGTGGCAAAATTGACGGATAACAATCAAATATTACCTACAAGCATGGTCATTAAGGTGTTCTATTGAAAATAGCATGAGTTTGGATTCTCCTGTCCTTAAATGTACTCCCAGCCTTGAAATTGCTACTGCAAGCATATTTTTGAGTGTAAAGTATCTGTTGTTAAAAGATGCTGTTAAACAAAATATTTCACTTTTTCTAGGAGACGAAATAAGTATAGAATGAGACCATCTATTATCTTGTTGAAAAAAAGTATGAGCTGTAGGCACTAACAGAAGGAGACATGGCTGTCTCAAAAATAATAGGCAAATTGAAGTAGAAAGGTCTCAAGTGTTAAATGGAAATTCATTCCCATCTGGGATCAATAACAAACAATGCAAAGTGCCATACTTGCCTAAAATGCTAGGGATTTATTTATATTTCTTTATTACACGTGCATTGTGCACCATACAGAACTCAATGGTTTCATGACACAATGTGAGCTTAGACAAAGAAGTATTTAGAAATCATGGCACCAAAATATTTGTGTCAGGAATTAGGGTAATAATTCTCTAGAGAGGAACCCCACCAACTTCATGAATGATAATTCTTTTTCCTATTGTACAAATGCATGTGCATAGCACTAGGCTGCTTGTTTGTGCAGATATGGGTCTTTCCTGGTCGCTCCCTCTCACTCAATGCAGTTCTGCAAGAGGTTTTATTAAATCTCCTCCTAAACTACTCAAGACAAATAGAGAAACCTTTATTGAGAAAAAAAGATTCCAAGATCATTGTACTGCATAAGGGGAAACAGAGATGTGAATTTTTACAGTTTAAGGTGAAGACCACCTAGAAAAACGAACCTGCCAATCAACAGTAACTGTTTATGATTGACTGGGACCTCGGTGCAATTTTCAGACTGATTGCAAAGGAGCCGAAGTTGGAAAAAACAAGCAGTAATCCTAGTCAAAGATTTTACCTTCTAACTTAGTCTCTGAAGTGGAATTCAAAATCTTCCAGTAGATATGGTCAAAGGCTGTGGCAGGTAAGGGTACCTCAAAGCTGGGTATGTCATTGTCAAGCTCCCACTAGGCCACTGGGATGGACACCTAAAGTTAGTTTGGTAGAAACCTTGATTCAAAACTGCTGAAGTTGCTTTGCAAATCAGATAGAATAGCTATCCTCGATCAAAGTTTTTACCTCCAGTTGATCAACACTAGGAAGGTGTAGCCATGTAGGGCTCAACATGGTTAGATACCTTTACCAGGAGGTCTCACTGAACGGGTTTTCAGCACTTCAAAAAGCTGAGAGTGAGGTTACATTGTTTTTCTTGCTCATCGCTCTAGGCAAGCCTCACCATCTTTCCCAGATCTCCAGATATGAAAAACAACCAACCCCTACTTTTGTCAAACTCCTGGGAAAGTTCACTCTAATCAGTCCTGCAGCCCTGAGCATGCTGGGCTTCCAGGCACTAGATCACTCTTAGGCTAGGGCTCCTACTGGGTCTCGGCTTTTGTGGTCAGTTGGGCTCTCTTGGAGTCAGGAGTCCTTGTGCTTTTGTGTCCCTGAAGAAAACACAAGGCTACATATCTGAACCTTTGGGAGCAGTTCTAGTCTCTGGGGGCCAACACAGATCAGGTGTCACACATCTTCATTATTATGTCAGGAGTAAGAAGTATTTGAGCTCTTTGCTTCCAGCAGAGTCAGGAGTCCTTTTCGTCAAACAGGGCTGCTTCTTCATTTGTAGCGGTCCTTGGAATATTCTGAGGCTGTGGCGGTTGAGGTGTCAAATATATCCTGCACACTACCCAGTTATTAGACTGGTCATCCCTAGGGTGGACTTACCCCAAACCTTTTGCCCTCTCCCCTCCTGTATGCTAAAATTAGTTTTTGTTTGCTGTAGGATTCTGTGCACTTTACCGCTTCAAATTAGTGCTAAGGGTCTTGTGCTCACTCCTGAAAACGTTTTAAAATAAGGGCATGGCTTAGCCGGCTGCAAGATGGCCACACTCTGAGTGGGCTCTGCCAGCCAAGCTCTTAATCCGACAACATCCTGTGGACCTGCGTGGATCTGATGCCCCACGCACAGTGATCCTAGCCCCCTGCATCCTGCGGCAAACCTTGATCGGCTTGTCAGCGTGACGCTGCGCTGCAGCGAAGAAAGCAGAGCACACAGCGTGGTTTGGGCCTGCGCATGGCTGAGGGCCCTACTTGGTGGCGTGGCTGAGGAGGTGGCGCTGAAAGGCAGTGGAGTGCGCTTGCCGCACGAACACGGCCTCACCTGACCCCTGAACAGCCAGCGCTGCCCCTGTAGATTTGGCTCCGTGCATCGGACACCAAATGAGTGCGGTGCCATACTGAAGGGTGGTCTGTGGCGGGGTGAGGGCACGAGTGCCGTACCATGGGGTCTGGAGCCATGCAGCTCAGTGATGAGTGCTCTGCTCTCGCTGCAGCTGATTACAGCCTCTTTCTACAAGCCCTGGGCCCATGCCCCCCCCCTTGCTTCCCCACTACGGGCCATCTCCGACCGGCAATCTCTCCCTGCGGCCCATCCCGTGTGACTCCCTGGTGCAGGTGAGAGAGGAACCCCCGCACGTTACAACAGAGTGCCGCCTGGTCTCATGTGCCTGACCTGATCTGCCGGGCCACTAAATAAACACCGCCTCGGTCCGCTGCAAACTTTGCGCTTCATCTTCCTTGCAATGCCCCCGTGTGCGGGGCCACTGGGCATATTGACTCCCCGGGGACCTAATCAATTCCTGCGGGGTGGCCTGAACCCTGTTGCAAGCCCCACCGCACTTGCAAAGAGGCAAGCGCGGGCAGGTTTTAAGGTTGTGATACAGGGGAATGCATCGGCAAGCAGTTTGGGGTGTTGAGATCCATTTGGGGCACCCTGGAGCGCCTGGAAAACTTTGGTTCTCCTACACTCCCAGGGCCCCAGCCCTGGCGCCCTGGCACAGATGAGAGGGAAAAACACTGATTTTCATGAGGAGGCAGATAGGGAGATCTCCTTCTTGGGCAGAGAAGCGCGAGCCCGTCGCTACGGCGAGGGCAACCACCCCGGCAAAACCCTCGCCAACCTTCTCAGACAACCACACGCCTCCTCTTACATCACCATCTTGCAACATGGGGCGTCTGATAGAACGACCTCCCCTACAGAGGTTGTCGCCAAACTCTCTGCCTTTTATTCACAGTTATGCTGTGACGGCGAGGCGGCCCCCGCGAGGTCATGGATCAATATTTCGAGTCCATTGAACTCCTCTGGTTGAGCAACAACCACCGGTAATACCTGGATGAACCATTCACTCAGGAGGAGATTTCCGCGGTAATTGCGGGGCACCCAGGTGATAGGGCTCCCGGTCCGGACGGCCTCACCCCAGCCTTCTACAAACAATTTGCGCTTCTCTTGGTCCCACACCTAGCTGCCATGTACAATGACTCTCTCGAACGAGGGAGCTTTCCTCCATCTCTCCCTGAAGCCTTGCTCATCCTTCTTTTGAAACCAGACAAATCTCCTGAGAACTGTGATTCATATTGCCCCCTGTCCTTCATCAACACTGATAACAAAATGTATGCTCAATTGCTGGCCACACGTCTTCTCCCACTCATGCCCCTAATTGCACGCCCAGATCAATCTGGTTTTATTCCCAGGTGCGCCACCTCCCACAACCTCCGGACCATCTTTGCAGTCCTCCACCAAATGAATCCCTCTCTTCCGGCTGTTGCTGCACTATTAGACTCCACTAAGCCCTTTGACACTCTCGAGTGGCCTTTCCTTTTCTACCTCCTCCCGTGTTTGGGCTTCAGTCCGGATTTCGTGCGCAAAATACGGCTCCTGTATACACTCCCCACATCCCGCATCAGAATAAATGAACAGATCACTGAGCCCATTCCCATCTCGAGAGGCACTAGGCAGGGGTGCCCCCTCTCCCCTATGCTCTTTGCCATCGCCATGGAACTCCTAGCGGCCAGGCTGTCCCAACACCATACCCAGAGGGGCATTGGCTTTGCGGCCCGGGCTCTTGTCATTTTCATGTATGCAGATGACGTCACGATCTACGTCCGCAATCCTCAGGTAAACCTTGCACCCATGACAAGGGAGGTGGTGTGATTTGGGTGCCTGTCTGGAGTCCAAGTAAACTGGAGCATGTTGGTCCTCTTCCCCCTCACAGACACCAAAAAACCTTTCGCGCCTGTCCATCCCTTCGTTTGGGCATCGGGCCCCACTAAGTATCTTGGTATTTGGCTGAGCAGGGATGTGGATGAACTTTTGAGGTCCAACTTCGGCCGTGCTATGGACTGGCTGGAGACCAACATCCGAGTGTGACAAAAACTCCCTCTATAGTTGGCTGGGAGCTTTGCCATGGCAAAAATGGTGGTGCTCCCAAAGTTCCTGTACCTCTTTTTAAACGTCCCTGTCCCTCTCACATCACATTTCTTTCACAAATTACGCTCTCACATCATAACATTAGTGTGGGCAGGGTGACAACCTAGAATTGCATATGATACTCTCATGCTCCCCTTGATCCGTGGTGGGATGGGTGACCCAGACTTCAAGCTGTACGCGCTCTGTGCCCAGGCCAGCTTCCTCCACTTCTGGCTGCATCCCATGTCTTTCCAACCCCATGTAGCGGTTGAGGCAGACCTTGCTGCCCCATGGCCGCTCCAGACCGCGCTCTTTATTCCACCTAAACCCCCGTGCGGTGAGATTGATACAGTTGAGTGCCTGCACTGGGTCTGGGACGGGCTTCGAAAATACACCGGTGTCAGCACACTTTATGCTACCTCCATGAACCTAGCCAAAAATCCAGCATTTCCCCCATTGCAGGCTGCAGGCCTGCCGTGCCGCGCTACCCTCCTTGGACTCAACACCATAGCAGACATCTACCCGGACAACACATTCTTCACTCTACGAGAGAACGCTGCCCCAATGGATAGGTTACTGTACTATCAGATTAGAGCGACTTGCAAAGAAGCAAACCCCACTTCCCACAGGCCCCTAGGCTCATGCAGCCCTCAAACTAGTCCACTCCTCTAGTTCTCCACGCAAGCTGGTCACCGGACCTTATGCTCTCATGCTAGCCGCCTCACCTACTGGCTCTGAACGTGCCCGCGCTACTTGGAGTGTGGATTTGGACAGGGACCTTCCCCAGGAGCTATGGCTACACTGCTGCAATCAGACAAAAGGCCTCTCCCCCAACCATCACTTGCGGCTCATACATTTTAAATATTTGCACAGACTCTATCGCTCTCCTGTGACACTACATAAGATGGGTTTATTCACAAGTGATAGGTGTGCACAGTGCTCCGCTCCTGATGCGGACATAACCACCTAGCCTGGTTGTACCCAAGGGTCTCCGCCTTCTGGCAGGGCGTATGCACAGCCATAAGTGACATCACACTAGAGCGTGTCACTATCGCTCCCCTGGTATGCCTCTTAGGTTACGTTAAAAATGTATCGGACGCTAGCCGCAAACTAACCGCCATGCTTCTGGTACTTCCTAAACATAGGGTGTCAATTCACTGGGGGTGTAAACCCGTGTCCACGGTGAAAAACTGGCTTGATGACTCTGCCCACTGTCAGACATTGCTGGGTGAATTTTGGGATTTGATGCCAGTAGCCAGTAGGCCTCCTGACATTTGGGCCCCTCTCATTTCTTACCTGCACCACCTAGCCACCCCAGACAGCCCACCAATGGGTTCCCCCACTGCCGACAAGCTAAACGCCAGCGGCAGTGCCACAGACAATTCCCCATCATCGCACCTGCCTACATGTGCACCCTAAACACCACCTGTGTGTATCAGGCTTTGCATTGTGCCTTTTAGGTCCGACATCCTTTTCATTTCAGTTATGGAATGTACTGTGTTAGTGTAAATGTGACTGCATTCACGCTGCACTGACAACATGTAATGTGTTGTGACATTTATCTTTTTCAATAAAGGTTTTTGAAAAATAAAAAACTATAAAAAAAACATGTTAAAATAGGCCTACACTTGATCAGCACATTTAATTTGCTTATAGGTCCGTAGTAAAGTGGTTTACCATAAGATCCGGGCCTGTACATTAAATGTTACTAGTGGGCCTGCAGTATTTATTGTGGGAATGTTCTTGTCTATATAATTTGCTATCTGTAGCCTTTGTGTTCTGGGTCACATGACTTGGTTAGAATTGTGATTAGAATGGCAGTTGGCCTTTGTGTAGTCCTCCCAGACAGTGAGACAAAGGGGGACATGGGGTTGGCAGGACAGGCTATCCTGCAAGGAAGGGTTGAGCAGAGCTTTTCCCAGCCCCACTCACATTTCAAAGGAGCTGCCTCAGCACATTCACAAAAAGCTTCACACTAAGCTTTTGTCACCCTTGGAGTCTGAGTGGGGAAGAAGGGAATTCCAAAACCATTTGTGAAGGGAAAACACCAGAACTATCTTCCACTTTAAAGCTGGCACCAGGTATAAACATAGAATCCTCAAACCCTCTTCTTCAGGTCACTCCTGGACCCGCAGAGGACATTAAAAAAGCCTGCCCTTCACTTTGGAGGACTGTTATGCTGCTTGAGGCCTGCTTTGTACTTCAGAAGACAACCCTGCTGCTGGGAAGTTGCCTTGAACCCTCAGAGGAATACCTTGCTGTTTGAACTCAGCACCAGAGTGTCTCTAAGACCTAGTTGACTTGCCTCCTGTTCTGAGCTGCAGGCACATAAAAAGCTCCAACAACTTGAATCCTGAATCTGGAATCTGCCTGAAGCAAGCTCTGTTCTCCAAGTGGGGCTCGCCCAGTCCTGGGTCCTTGGAGGTGATGCTAAAGGGACCAAAACATCCTAAATCCAAGACTTGCAACAGACAAAAAGTGCCCTGAGAAGTTTGAGGAAACCGGGCCTACCTGCTCACCGAAACGCCCAAAGAGCATCGCCGGTCGGCCTGACTTCATGGTAGCTCCTGCCACTTTCTTCTCTGTAGCAGCAAATCCTATTCAGTGGCTCCACCACAAATTCCTCAAGCAGCTCTCTGGGTTGATGACGCCTCCTCTATGGACACCGCCGGCTGACTTGCCTCACTGGACTTTACTTTCTCAGACATTTTTCTTCAAAATTCTTCAAAGTCTGCAGGTGAGTGGAGTCTGGACCATTCCAGACTGTGCTCCATCACGATCAGCCATAACTTTTGACTTTGTCCCGGTCTTGAGTGACAAGATGCCTGCGGATGGCGCTTTGATCTGTTAGATGCCTGTGTTTCACAAAAACTTTCAAAAGTCATAACTATGGTTCTACCATTTAGATTTTTGTCATTTTGATGTCAAATAATTTATTATATTTTGCTCTATTTACCTAAATTGGTGTTTCAGTGCTGCATAAATACTTTACACATTGCTTCTAAATGTTGCCTGACTGCGTTTGTACCAAGCCACAAAAGGGTTAAGCAGAGGTTAATTTAGTGATATTTTGTGGTAAACACTGACAGGGATTGTGGTTGGTGCTCAAGAAGTGTTCACACATTCTAAGCCAAAAACCCTATTTTTAACACCAGTGATTGCAGACATTTTACCACCCAATCCTAACTAGTTTCTTGCAGTCCTCCACATCCTTTTGCAGTGCTTCCTCCTTTATCCTACTGAAAAGTTGCCTAAGAGCTCTGTTTTTATGTGGCAGAACCCTTCTTCCTCCATGCAGGTCTGTCTTCTCCTCACTCTAGGGGTCACTTATGGATATTTAAAATTAGGGTTTTCCTACACGGTAAAGACACTTTTTGCTACCAAATGCCATGTGTCATGCAGTGCATTTAATTAGCTGTCCCATTAGAACACAGTGGTGCTCCTGGCAGACAAATGTGTTTGTCATATATATGGGTGGTGTAAATTCACACTGCTGCCCACATATGACATTTAACCTTCCATACCATGGGTGCCCTTTACGGTGTGCTTATAGGAAATAGGCTAACTTGGGAGTTCCAATGAACAGACATGTTTTAAGGAGGAAACACCAGTGCTTTACTACTGTTTAGCAGTGGTAAAGCACACACACAGGTCCAAAGCTAGGAAAATCAGACAGGCAATGTTGGGAGGGCCATAACAAAACAGGGATATTTCTCACAATAAGATAGCAAATATAGGGGCATATCAACAACAACCGGCGATAATTATCGCAAAGCGCACTTAGCGCTAGGATAATTATCGCCGGCTAGCGTGGATTTTTATCGCTGAGATAGCGTGCTATTAGCAACGCTTATCTCAATAGCGATAAAAATCCTCACGCTAACTGGCTAACGTGAGATTATCGCTGGAAACCCAGCGATAATCTCACGTTAGCTTGTTGATAGGGACTCACAAACTTAGCCATGATATCCTCCTTCCATAGGATATCATGGCTAAGTCAGTCCTGAAGCAGGTGTTCGGAAAGTAGCGATATCAGGTGTTATCGCTACTTTTCTTGACGCTATGCTTCATAGCGTGGGGCTTGATGATAGGAGAAATGTCGCTTAGCGACATTTCTCCTATCATGTCAGGTCAGGAACGCCCACTTTGCATCTCATTAGAGATGCAAAGCTGGGCGTTAGAAATTCCCACGCTAAAGCAAGGTTTCACGCGTTAGCGTGACCTTGCTAATATCGCGATAACATTATCGCCGCTTTTCGGCCGAAAACGGCCGTTAAAGCGGCGATAAGTTTTTTATCGCCTCGTTGTAAATATGCCCCATAATTCTGGCAGTGGAAAGCGATTCTTTTTCATTTCTTTTCTGAGGAAAAGGTTTATTGGGAGAGACTAGCACTGGGGGAATCTGAGGTCTGGATAGAGAGGCTTCTGTCACATCTTCTCACGTAGCTGGATAGTGGAGTGTGGAAGGTGAGATTGCTGGACTGCAAAGGAATGTTTGGGGTGAAGTAGGTAAGCTCTTAAAGCAACAGTGGAGCACAGCATCTAAGGTATGTATAAGTCCGGTAAAGGATCTTGAATTTGACATACTTGCTGACCAGGACTTCATAGATAGAGCCAGGCTGGTGTCATATTGATGCATAGAAAAAGTGAGGGATGCAATACTTGAATTAATTTCAGCTACTGGTAATTACTAGGGCTGAATCCCAGTCCATCGTTATTTTGCTCAATTTGGACCTAAACATATGCAAATCATTCTTGACCCTGCTCCAATAGGAATAGTTAACTAATCTAACAGGCCAGGTCCTCTTTGAATCAGAACACAAGCAACCCAAGCCCAGTTTCATCCATATTAGGGGAGTAACAGCGTCAATATAAAACATTCTTCATACAACATACACTCTAGATTTGATACTGAAACATGACATGCACCTTACATACGTTGATGAAACATTGCAGAAATACAGAAAACTTTGAATTATCAGCACCATAAAAGCATGTCTGATTTGTTAGAAATAGTAGGACTAATCAAATAATAATATTAGCAAGATGTTTTGAAGATTAATGAGAAGTTTAGCATTCCCATTAATTATAATTGAAGAGTGTTTTCATAAACTCAACATTGGTACAAATCAATGTTGATAAGTGTCACATGCTTGACATTTCTAGTATAGTTATTTAACATACTAAAACATGTATATTAAGGAAAACGATTTTGTTGCGATGATTTTTAGGGTTAGTTTACATGTTACTGCTTTTGAAATTGATATGAGTTGGCCATATTTAGGCTTGTTAGTTTTTTTTTTTAATTACTGACAAAATTACTATTATTTCTTGGTGTGATACGTTTGATTTATTATTTTTTGAATAATTAATATTGAGTTTAAATTACTATAAAGATGATGATATTAATGCATTGAAATATTCTTGTTTAGGATGCAGTATTCCATGGCCTTGTGAAATTAATTTTGACATGTTTCCTTCCTTAGGGGCATATTAACAAGAAACAGGGAAAGTTAACGCTAAGGGTGCGTAGCGTTAATTTTTTCACTGGATAATTTCGCCTGGTTATCGCGTTATTAACAACGCTAACCGCCTAGGCGATAAAAAATCCAGCTATAGCGGCATTTTGGGAGGTTTTCGCTGGTAATGCAGCGATAAAACTACAAGGATAGGGATATCCTTGTTGATAGCCCTGCTCCCATTGGATTACATGGCTAAGTATGAAAAATTAGCAGACGTAAAAAAGCAGCGTTAACCGTGGTTAGCGCTGCTTTTTTTGTCTCTAACAGGGTTAGCGTGAAGCTTGATAATAGGAGAAATGTCGCCTAGCAACATTTGTCCTATTATTTTGCTCTGGAATGCCCACTTTGCATCTCATTAGAGATGCAAAGGGAAGCGTAGTGGAAAAGGGTGCTAACATGCGATTTTGCATGTTAGCAGCCTGTTATTGATAGGGCGATATTTTTATCTCAGCTTCTTTGGCTTTTAAAGCCAAAAAAGCGGAGATAAAGCCCTTGTTAATATGCCACTATGTTCCTTTAACTGTTCCTGGCTAATGTAACAATTTGACTATGAACGGAGCCTTATACCTCTTGTGTGTGAATTGGTTAGAACCAATCCTTGGACTGTACCCATGAAGGAGCTACAAATATATTTTTCTTTTTGTAATTAGTCTGTGAGGATGGGAAAGACTCTGGTTTCTCATGACTAGCATGGGAAACAATGCTGGAGTACCAAATTGTACCTGATATACAGCCGCGGCTCGTGGAGGGAGCTCCGTGGGGCGGAAAGGCGGGGCGGGGGAGGGGCAGGGTGGGGGTACTAAACACCGGAATATGGATAGTTGCAGGAAAGTAAACAATTAAATCAATAAAACGAATTTCGTTCCGCGCCCTGCATCGCAAAATGCGACGCAGCGCACGCTACGAAATTCGTTTTATTTATTTAAATGTTTACTTACCTGCAATTATCCATATTCCGGTGTTTAGTACCCTCCACCCTGCCCCTCCCCCGCCCCGCCTTTCCGCCCCACGGAACTCCCTCCACGAGCCACGGCTGCTTGTATTGGAAGATGACCGCACAATGGACAGACTCACCCCTCACTACAACCTAGGAATATTAATCAAAGCACCAATGCCTTTGGCTCAGAGAACAGCTTTGAGATTTATGGGCCCAGTACGGAGGCTGATGTACATAAAATGAGGAGTAAAAGGCTTCGCTGCATCAGGGGTCATCAGTTGGGTATAGCTTGGCTCCTGTGACACAGTGTGCACACAACTCGCTTCTGGACATAACTGTACCACTTAGGGCTAGTGCCATGTGGCCTTGTTTCATTTGGTAATCTTGCTCCTTGGGTTTGGATACTAGGCAGTCTTTTCAAATATGTGTTTTGGATATGGAAACTTTAAAAAATGTCATTGGTGATTAGGATGCTGACCACCTCTGCCTGAAGCTCTGAACTGATGTGTAGCGGATCCTTCACAAGCTACATGAGATGGAGCAAGGAGTTCTTGGAACTGGCACAGCCATAGAGACTCATGATAAGATTTATATGAAAATAGATTTCTTGGTTACAGGTTGATGCAGCATTGGAGGCATATGGTACATCAGTGAAACAAAGAAGATAGTAAGTGCTGAAGTTAAATGTACACTTTTGCAACAGTTGAATTGCAAAAGTATTTTCCCTGTAAATTCTAAGATGATGCCCAGAATTCTGTTGGTGTTGATGAATGTGCTGTGGCATTTGTTGGCTAAGAGTGGAGCATGAGGTTGAGTGGTCCAAGGGTGGTCATCATGTGAATGCATGGCATGTGGAGGTTGAGATGGGAAGAAACGGCAATTCTTGAGAGCTCATAGGCGCATTGATCAGGTTGAGAGATGCAGGCTCAAGCATAACTTATCAGGAGCTTAAACCATTCCAGTGGGTTTCGAATAATAAAAGTAAATATGTGAATCTTCTCAGTAAGGCTTTGTGGGGGACAGTTTAAAGAATTGCAGCAAGTTTGGAAATGCACAGGAGGTTCAGAGAAAATATGTTTCAGGGGATGTTGTCCGAAATGCTGAGGATGGCTTTTTCAGTCCCATGTTGCAGGCAGTAGTGGAATCTTCGTCTCCATGTTGTAGTATCTGGGTAAGTCTTGCTTTTGTAGAATGTAGAACTGCAGAATCATACTGTGTTTGTTCGATGCTCCTTGTATTTATGTTGGAGCTTAGAATGTCAGGCATTCTTAGGCTGTGCTCGTACTGAGACAGATGCTGCTGTCCTGCGGCTTGATAATAAAGAAGATGGCTGCTGCAAGGAACTTTTGTTCATGTGTTTCTTTGCGACCACGAAGCTACACATGTTCTTTCCTATCAATGAATATGTGACTTTTTTTGTAACAACAACACGACGCTTTTAAGGACCTTGGTGGGCAATGGAATGCTAAGCCCTGTAAGATCAAGGATGCCTTTACAAAGAAGGCATGCTTGAAATTGGAAATGTATTGCTTAATAATATCAGCGATGTGTTGGTGGTACATTCCTGGACCCTAGTTGCATTGATCACATTGGAGGGCGTATTGGAGGGTTGCAGTAAGAGCATAATGCCTTGATATGGCAGTGATTGAGGTGGGCGAATTTGGAGTGATTCTTGGTTGAGTTTTGGTTCAAATCAGAGAGGCCACTTGAGACATAGGGACAAGGGCACTCGGAATGCAGGGACCATCCGTCACCAGCCCTCCAATCACTTCATTTGTCAGATTCTGAAAGGGTGAAATATATAACTGTTTTTTATGCAGCATGTATAAGCCATCAGGAAGGCTTCTGCCAACCTTACTATGCTCCTTGGAGGTTTTGGTATTCATGAAACATTTTTTCAGTAACTCAGTCCTTTGTAGGCCTGGGAGAAGTTTGAGGAGTTCCGCTATGCAGAAGTCTGCGAAGTGACCAAAAAACTCTGCCGGACTATGCAGAGTTCTACAAGTGATGGAGTGCGATAAGTCCCACTGCTTGTGCTGATTTTTAGCGCCAGGTGTTTGTCCCTTGCTGTAAAATCAGCATCAACAGCACCACGTGCAGAACAGCACCAAGTGCAGTGCAAGAGGAAGCTGCTTCTTTATGCTGCTCGAGTAGACGTTCTATTCAAGTGGCAGCTTTATAAACGTGAGTGGAAGATTTCTCAATGCGAGTGGTAGCGACCCGCCGCGACCGCCTGCATTGAGAAATCTTGCCGGGAAGTGGTCTGGAGTAAGATTTTCCTCGCTTGCACTCGCCAACTTAATGTTGGCAAGCCGTGGGAGAGAAAAAACTCTGCTAGGCGCCGCTATGCAGAGTTTTTCAGAACTTTGTGCAATAGAGCACAGAGTGGAAAAACTCTGCAAACTCTGCGAACAGAGCGGAATTCCATGCCCAGGCCTAGTCCTTTGCTATTGGTGTCTTTTATGAACTCTTAACTTCTTAGTTTGCCATCCTTTTAACTCAGTGGAAAGGGTCTGTGATAATGGACTGTAGAACATTGTATAGGAGTAAAAGACTGAATAAGTTAGACAGTTGATGTTAGCAGTTAAAGACCAACTGTATACTGTCAGGAAGACAGACTTGATTGGTTCTAAACAGGGCTTTGGTGTAGCAGTCTTGGGCAGCTATAGCGTTGAAGGTGGGACGTAGTCTTGCACCATATGGTTTCAAGTTAGCATTGGGTTTGATTCAGAAGAGTGATGGAGAGGTGAAGCCAATAGGAGCTAGAAGAGATTGGTATGTGAAAGCAGAAGGAACAAAGCTGCCAGCGGATGGAGTAAGACGAATTATGCGGATGAAAAGGGAGCAGCTCTGGATGGGGTCTTGATTTCTGGAGCAAATAATTTGATTCTGAAGTGGTAGAGAGTCTGGATGTTCTTGCTGTTGTGATGGATAGTACAGGGATAGGCAACAGACAGGGCCGGACTGGCTACCGGGCGTTTTGGTGTGCTGCCATGCTGGGGGCTGATTTAGTTGGCGGGGAACTGCGTGTGCTTAAAACCATTCGTTTTGCTTTGTTTATTCATGAGCACATGCAGGTCCCCATCAACGAAATCAGCCCCCACCGCAGTGAAATCAGCCCCCAGCTCGGCAGCACACCAAAACGCCCAGTAGCCAGTCCGGCCCTGGGAACAGATCTGGCAGACATAGGGGTAGAGATGGGAATCAAAATGCTTCTGAGTAGGGCTAGATCAAGGCATTAAACATCGCCCGTGAATGTGGCATGGAGCAAAGTCCAAGGTTGTGAGCATCCTTGGACTCTGCTCAGGATGAGAGATAATAGTTCCATCCAGAAGATGAGCTCCTCAGACCTAAAGACTCAGGAGTCCACTAAGGCAGCAAAACAGCTGAAGACGACATGGTTGTCCTCAGAAGAAGACGGCCGTCAGGATCATGGTGAAGGGATATGGACTGTGTGACTGATTAAATGCACGCAAACCTTCAGAAGGTCCCCACTGAGCCCAAGACCAACGAATATCTGTGACATATGGGAGACTGCGGGCCTTTCATTATATTCTGAATGGGAGTCCCATCATTTTGCGTCATGGCACTGCTGTGTGAGCTTCACTGTTCAGGACACTAGCTGCTCAATTACCGCAAGTGACTCACGTGAAGATTTAGGCAGCCGAAATCTCCAGGTGAAAACTCACCGATCTGTGGCATTTCTATGGTTAGAATGTGGCCGTTGAGCGCTATTCCTAGAACCACTGGAATTAACTGGCCGCTCATAATGAGGGCCCCTGTGGAGCAGTCCAATATCCCACATGTGGTGTCATTCATTCACCATGGCTCTCACATCTGCAGGCTTTACAGTGAGGTCCACCTTCTCCTCTGGGGTGTCATTCACCAGGACTCTTACTTCTAATCATTTGTGGAGCGCATCGGCATGAAAATCTGAGGGGCATATCTATATTTTACACAACTTGTTTGTCGATTTCTCTGATTGTGTTCCCACTTAAAGATTTACACCTGTGCAAAATAGAACAACTTGGTTTGCGCTGTAGTGTGGGTTAACCACGCCCTATGTACAACGCTAAGTTAGCATAACCTCGATGGCTGTTAGAAAGCCAGCTTGCTGCTTCTGCTGCTTTTGCACGCGACACTGTTGTTACATGTTATTCATTCGAGAACTGCTGACTCGACTTTGCTTCACATGAGAACCGTCTGTTGTTTAACATCCTGAACAGCGAGTAGTGACCTTTGTCTGTACACCGTGTAAGGAACGAGTCTGGGTCACTAGACGGGGCAGGTTGTTGTGTTCAGGTTGATCGTACCACTTCTTAGCCATAACATACATACAGCTGCCAATACCTGAAAGACGGGCCCTTTAATATTACAGAGCAGCATGTATTCTGTTACATTTGAAACGAAGAGCTGTTGCAGGAGAGAGCCTAGCTGATCCTGTGATGTGATTCCACTAATCTGATCTATAAGGTATGGGGTCCCCCATGCAAGCCTAAGAGACCTTCTATTAGTCTAATAATACCTTATTAGTTGCTAGAGAAAGGAGGGTGGTTGTGTTCCACGGTCATTGTTATTATGATTGCTCCTTTCATTTTCTATGGTATTGTAACAATGTTGATGGTGCTGATCCTAACCATTTGTCTGCTTGTGTTAGCCAAAGTACTGCATCTTAGGACGCGAGGTTTATAAAATAAACTCTTTAAACTTTTACCGTGTCTTTGTTATTCTGTTGTGGACTGATATATAGTTACCAACGGGTATTTCGGATTCCCACCACTCCTGAGAGTATCTAAGTCGCTTGTTCTGGGTTGTCTATACATTGGGACCGCCGAGCTAAATCTCGGATAACGAATGTGACACTAAGCTAGTCGGATAGGGGTTCTTAGTTCTGAGTGGAGTTTCTGGTACACCACAATTCTCTGAGGTCCTGGTTTCCTGCGCATAGTTCTGTGCAAAAGCAGAATCCCTGCAACATGGCGCACCTAACGTTTGGTCTTTTGATCTGAAACGCCTTAGTAGTGCTTTTATTAGTCCACAAAGCCCTCACTCTGGTTTCCGGATAACGTGAGTGATGGCTTAACCTACCTAGGTTTCGACTAAAGGTTCTTTCAAGCTTGATAATTAAAAAGGTTTTCTTTTTCTGAACCCCAGTGCTACAGTATAGCTTTTCGTTGTTCTTGAAAGTGTCCTGATGGCGGTCAATGTTGCCGCGCATAGTAGGGTTCCCCTGACCACACATTTGAGGGTCTATGGGGTCCTGGATGATGGCTTGGCTGGTATTTTAGTAGTAGGCGCTGATGCGGCGTTCCCGTATGAGTTGTTTTACTCTTGGGTGACGTTTGACAAAGTGGATGCAAAAGACAATTTGTTCCACGAATATACTCACACCGCGATGCCTGCTGCCTATGCCCCTTATCGGACACTTGAAATTCCCCATAGTGCCTGGCAGCATACTATTTGGTTTAATGGCGCCCTTCCCCATGCGGTAGCGCCGGCGAGAATGGGCCCGTTGTCAATTGCAGGGGCCACATGGCCGGTGATGGCCGGTTATACACCCCATCCCCGCTACATGACTGTGGCGATGGCGGAATTACGTGTGCTACATACTGCCCTGATTACGGTCCATAGGGCGTTAGTGCAGTACGTGTCTCGCAATGTGCAGGTGGGGGCACCTGCGGTTGCGGGACACACGACGGTCATCAGTCCAGTTATGGTTAATTCGGTTGTCGGCAAGCGCCCCCAAAATAGGGATGAATTCACTTACTGGCTTGCTGAAAAATTTGATCAATTTGAAGCCGTGTTTCCCAATACTTCTCCTGTGGATAAACACAGGATACTCACTATAACATTACCTAAGGACCTAGTCCTGGATATTGTCGACTGTGACAATTGGGGCAAGGTCTTTGCTGCGATCTATGCGAAGTGCTACGGCACTCCGTCTATGTCTGTACTGCCCTCGGTCATCAAGAAGGTCCAAGACAATCATGGTGCCGAGGCAGCAATTGAGTTGGGATTGAGGCTTGTCGATAGCTTGGATGTGGTTTGTTCCATGGTTATGGGCAACCTCAAAGGAGATGCCATGCAATTCCAGGGGTGCAATATGTTGGCACTTGTGGATCCGGGTGACAGGCCAAAGGAATTCGCTAAAATTATAGCGAAAGCCTACAGAATGGTGGGTCGTAGCGTCTTGGGTGTGAAACCCGCCGTGATAATTCCGACTGCAGTGCAGCAGCGTAAAGTGAGTTTGTCTACCAAAGACGAAAAGCCCAACTTTCCGAAACAAAGTTGGCAAGCTAAGAAACAGGGGAAGCAGCAAGAAAAACGGAGGTCTCGTTCTGCATCACCGGTGCAGACACAAAGTGAACGCACTTATGATTTGCGCGATCGTTCTAATATAAAGTCACCTGATATATTTCAGGTTCCTGAACAACGCTCTCCTCGTTCTTCACAGGAAACATCGGCTTATCAATCCGGTGGCGGAGATCGTGGGAAGGGAAAGGGTGCTCAAGGTCGTGAGCAGCCCCATCAGACTGACGGTAAAGGCAAGCAGGACGAGTCTGCACGCCAAAGACCCCCGTTTCAAAAGAAGAAAGTTGCTGCTCTAACTGCGAGATATGCCTCAGATGGTACGGACACAGCTTCTGAACCAGACATGGGCGCTAACGCTGCTAGACAGCGCGGCGGAAGTTACAGTAGTGCGACAAGCGCTGCGTCCGTTTCTGGCGGCGACAGCAACTGATACATTTGTAAGTGTTGAAACTGCTGATACTCGCGTAGCTCTACCTGAAAGAATGTTTAGAATTAACCTTTTAATTGAGGGTGACATACAACGTAAAATTAAGGTGGTATTTTGGGATAATCTGACCTCCACCTATGATATTCTTTTGGCGGAGGCAGATTGGCCCCCGGCTTTCGTGTTAGAGGCTCCTAGAGGGGAGGTGGTAATCCTCCCTTCCTTTGGGCACACAGTGCCACTGGAACATTCTAATAGGTTAGCCGGGGAGTGGGCGCAGGTGCTCGCGCCTGCGTTGTACCGTACTCAGGTGGGCTGGGACAAATTTTCCCCCAACCATACGATTCCATTGCGGTCGGAACCCCAGCCACAACCCCAATACCCCATGCGTCGCGAAGCTCGGTCTCACGTCGCGTCTATCCTTGAGCAATTGGAATATCAGGGAGTAATTGAAACATGTGTGTCACCCATGAATAATCCTTTATTCACTGTGACGAAGCCTGACGGATCGTACCGCCTAGTTTTGGATTACCGGCACTTAAATTCACACTGCCGGACATGTGCGGTACAGAATACACACAGTTCGGCTCTTGTCGATAGTCTTGTAAGAAAACGTTTTAAAACTACTCTTGACATCTCCAATGGCTTTTATAGCCACAACCTGTCTCCTCATAACTATGAGTGGACGGCGTTTACCTCGGGTGGCAAACAAAAATGATTTAAAAGGCTCCCAATGGGCTATAAAAACTTTGCTGCTCGTGTGGTCTCACTTTTGGAGATGATTGACCCGGAAGCATATTCGTATGTAGATGACATCTACCTAACGGACGACGAGTTGCTTCCACACCTTGCTCGCGTGGACAACATAATAACTATGTTTGCTGACTATGGTTACAAGTTCAACTTTGCCAAGTCCCACATTGCCGAGTTCACAGTGTTGTTCTTGGGGTACGAACTCAATCATGAGGTCGAGGCTTGGCTCCGCAATTCCTTGAGAAATGCGCACGCCTCAGTACTCCTACGACACTGAAGAAATTACAATCTTTGCTGGGTTTTCTGAATTTCGGTCGTACCTACATTCCTGATTATGCCCAGCGTATCAAGTCGCTTTATGCCTTGGTACAACCTACTTTTACCAAATCTTGCTGGCTGCCTGAGCATTCGGCTGCATTGCAATCATTGCAGTCTGATCTTCTAGCTTCAAAGTTTTTACAAACTCGTGATAACCACACTAACCTGGTCATTAGAATCGTACCGGGTGCAGTGGGTTTCACCTACTTGATGTTCAATGAGGGCGACACAGTCCCCATTGCAAACAAATCTCATCTGTACACTTCGGCTGAGCTGCGCTTCTCCGCTGTCGAGAAAGTACTGACAGCAGTTCAGATGGCGATCTTGAAAGAGCGAGCGCTATCACAGGGAAAGCACATGCTGGTGGTAACACCGTACCCTGCCCTTGAGGCGGTCACTAAAGCCAGTGTACCTAATTCTAAGGCTTTGCATCCAAGGTGGATACAATGGGCAACCTCCTTCACTTCGCCTGACGTCACATATATCTTTGACGCGGCATTACAGACACAGGAGTTCTTGGAGTATGAATTTGTTCATCCGGCTCCTCTGACTTTGCGCCCGCTCGAGGAGTACCATTGTGTCATATACACTGATGGGTCTGCGCAAGCCGCAACTGGATCAAAGCACGCCTATTCAGTGGCCTGCGCAATTGTAGTAGGTACTTTCGTGAACGGTGAGTTCCAGTCTGATGTCGTGCATACGCAGTCATTGGGTGATTGTACCGCGCAGTTGGCAGAGCAGAAAGCTCTGGTGCTTGCACTGGAGTTTGCTGATACTCGGGTCACCACTGTTATAGTGAGTGACTCGTTTTATTGTGTTCAATCATACAACGAGAATTTACACTTTTGGAGTCAGAATGACTTTTGTGATTCGAAAGGTAGCACAGTAAAGCACAAAACGCTTTGGGTTCGAGTGGCAGAACTTAAAGAAGGCCTGCCCCTCGTGAATGTAATTCACACTCTTGGTCACCAGCGTGTTGGTGTCCATGCTGTAACAGTTTGGCTGACGAGGCAGCAAAAACCGCAGTGGCGACATATTTAGTAGCAGCAGTTACAAGATCCAAAACTAGGATTGATGATGACATCTTGGCAGCTATTGCTGCGTCCGAGACAGGGACGGGCTTTCCGAAAGGATTCCCTTCCCGCTACCATTATCGTTTAAGTCCTGATAACGTCCCGTTAGTGAGGATTAACGACGTTGGTGACAGATTGATTCCCAACGCGGACTGCAGACCATCTCTGATTACAGCTGCCCAAGAAGGTGTTGCGTCTGCGCACGCCGGAGTTTCGGCGACTGTATCTCTTTTACAGCAACGTTACTGGTGGTACTGTTTGTACAAACAGACACGAGCTTATGTCCTTTTATGTGACATTTGCCAGCAGATTAAACCTTCTACTGTTGTGCGTCCACCACAAACACAGCTGTTTATATCTAATCAACCACTTGCGTGTGTTTATTTAGATCACTGCGGTCCTTTTTCCTCTGATACTGCGTCGAAGTACATCTTGGTTGCAGTGGATTCATGCACACGTTTTCTGTGGGTGTGGCCGCAAAGGAGTACTGATGCCTGGACGGTCATCAAGGATTTGTGTGTCCTTATTGGGAGTTTTGCATGTGGTACCCTTCATTCTGATCAGGGCCCTGCGTTTGCCTCTAGGGCTTACAAAGAAGCCATGAGAAGTTTGGGGGTCCAAGTCAAATTTTCGTCTCCATACCGGCCTGAGGGCAATAGTGTTGTGGAGCGAATGAACCGTGACCTAAAGCAATCTTTGACAGCAAGGGTATTAGGTACAGGCCGATGCTGGCTGACCCACTTGTATGACGTACAACGTGCACTTAATAATCTCCCTAGAAGGTCTCTGGGTGGTGGACCCCATACATGATGCTCTTTGGAGTACGAATGTTTGTTCCGGACCTTTAGGGTCTAGACATGGCGGTGGCTGCCGCGCCTTTTGACCTAGATGATCACTGTGCTGTATTGCAGAATCTACAAGAAGCAAGAGACACTCTGGCGAAGGAACACGTACCCTCTACATGCGAAGCTGAGCTCCAGATTCCGGTAGTCGGCTGGCTACCTCGAGTTGGTGATCTGGTCCGTGAGAAGGTGGAAAACAAGAAAGAGTTTGGTCCCTCTTATCGTGCACCAGTCCCGGTGCTTGGAGTCCAGGGTACACGTACAGTCATTTTACTACCACTTCCTGGTCGCAAGGAAAACAGGTACATCTCGATTGACAATGTCAAGCTACAGCGAGTGGCCGATACATCATAGTATGACACCTTCAGTTTCTTGCCCTTCCATTCTGCGAAATTCTGTTGTGCTGCCGCCCTCGACCATCATGCCTGAGGTTGCCGTTGAGATGCATGCAGTTGCTTCCCCTCTTATACCGCCTGTTGAGGGTGGTTTGTCTGATGATCCTGAGTATGCTTATCCTGCAAATGTCCCGTTGCCTCTTTTACATTCAACAGCGTTTAACCAGTCCCGTTCTTCCTTTGAAACTGAATCAATGACTTCCACTGCCCCTTCCAAAATTGCTATATTTTTTGCCTGGTTCAAGAGACATTTTTTAGTGGCACCATGGACTTACATCTGGCTGGTGCTAATCTGTATTTTTTTGTTCATGACAATTGGCTTTGTGGTAGTGTTTTTTAAAATTATCAATGGACACTACCTGAATGAGCGATCTTCGATTGGATCGATTGCTGGAACTTTGGCCCCCCATTCCTCCTCACACATTATGAAAAGGGACCAGACTTTTGTGAACATTACTGCTTGGCCTGTGCGGGATGGGATCACTTGGGATGCTGTTAAATTTCAAATACATGGACCTACCGAAGTGATTAATGTGCCTAATGTATTTCGTGTTTCTATGGGTGATGTAGTTAAACAGAATATTAGATCTGATGATTGGGATGTTCACGCAATAGAAGCACTGTTTTCTGATCTAAAATATTATGCTGCATTTGATGCTGAAGATTTATATTTAAATTCTGCTAATTATGGTGAACAATTTTGTTATCAACATTATGGCACACATTTCCTACACAGAGCAAATACCTTTCGAAATTTTATTAATTACACACAATGGGAACATTGTCCGGCCCCTCATCAGGGCAGTTCTACAACGTTAGTGAACAAGTTCACATACTTTTCGGATTTTAGTGTGTCAGAACCGGCCTCATTTTATTTTAAGATGGCACCTGAAACCGCCTCAAAGGTAAGGTTGACACATACCAAATTATTATATTCCAAGTCCTTTATGGACGAATTGGCGGTCGGCGGCTATGAGCTATGGAAAGCTACTATCGATCTTAAATCGGTTTGGGGTACTAAACCGTGGCAGGTCCAGGAAACAGAAGCTTTGCATCGTGCCTGTCTTATCCCTAACCATATTTTATTTTTGAATTCATCTATTTTTCAGACGACTTGTTTTGGCTTGTCTACGTCTAAAAGGATGAATTCCCCCACAATCCCGGATCTGGGTGCTTATCCCGGCTGGGGTAATTACACAGATCTTTCCCTTACCAAGTTGCAGTCCCTTATTTCCAACACCACCTTTAATGTTTCGGCATTTAATCCTGAGGGTTGGTTGGTTTGGCAAACTGGTTCAGATTCTTGTCAACGTCGATTTTTAGCACTGGCACCTGGGTACACTCAAGTCAGGGTAGATCCTCGTTTTGAATCATCACACACTGTAACTACCTACTCTGTGGGTAAGTTATGCCAGTCGTGGCTGCAACATTCCACATTGGCGTCTGTTAAGCTTCATTTGTCACGTTTAGACGACAAAATTGATTTGAATGATTTTATTAAAGTTCCTGCAGTAGGCAGGTCCAAAAGATGGGTATATGCTATTTACAACGAAGTTTGGAAATTGTCGCAAATTGAGGCTGCCTCCAGATTACGTGCTATTGACCAGGCCAATATGGAAAAAGTGTTGGCTGTGATTGATAATAGTATAAATACCTTGTCTTCTAGAATTTACACTTTAGATAATATTGTTTCATCTTTCGTAGATATTGTGCAGGATGATTTGTCTGTGTTGTACCATGGCCAGAATCAGTTGCGTTCTGTTATGCAATTTGCATGGACTTTACAAACGTTAAAGGCAGGGAAGGTCCCATGGGATTACATGAATGTTTCCTCTTTGTTCCTCCCTTTTAATTTAACTGCCAAGCAACAGTTTATGTCTATGAAGGATGCGACTTATTCATTTCTGCACATTGAGAAATTAGAACCTTTGCCTTTCTCTATTGCTGAGTTAAATTCGGCCACGTGGCTTATCCACGGCGGAATCACATTACCTTTTTAAGTTTAGTTCATGCATGAAACATTATGCTCTTGGCAGGTATGAACAACTTGGAAGTGCGTTCCTGCACGAAGTTTGGTCGCTCCCGTTTACATATAGATGCATGCGGGAGGGCACAGAGGTTTATCTGAAGGGTGAGGAATGCACTTCTGCTCCTGATCATTCTGTAGTGTGTAGACACATACAATTACATGGTGCTTGCAATGTACACGCTCCTAATTTAGCTTGCGTTTTGAAAGGTGTACCTGTACCAGTTATAACCCCTTCATTCACACTGCTTGCTAACGGTAGTTATTTGCTTTTGAATAATGAAAATTGCTGTGGGATGCTAAAGGGCATTCCGTACATAGTCACTGTTTCACAGCGTGTAGTTTGCTGTAATAATGTCCTTTTCCCACCCCCGCATGGCCGGCTCAATGTTTCTATCTGGCCTTCGATTCCAACCTTGAGCGCAGAGTTCAACCAGATGAGCAGAATAAGGGCTCTTTTGTCTCAAAGGGAGGTCGCTTTAACTTCTTCCCGTGAAACCTTTCTTCTTCACGTGGCGAACACCCGCACGGAGGTGCAGGCGCTTTTGAATACTGACCTCCCCTTCCATTTTGGAACGTTGATACAGACTATCTTTAATGCCTCGTCTACGACCGGCATAGTTCATTTTTTTAAACTAGTGGGCTCCGGCCTTGTGACCTCATTTCAGACTATTTTTGGTGTGATTCCCGCATTTCTTCACGCTATTTTTTCCAGCGTCTTCGGAGGTCTTCCATTGCTTCTTGCCCTTATTGCTGGAATACTTTTGCTGGTTTGCGTCCTACGCAATGGCTGCGCAACTTGCGTACAGAGACAACATGCCCCGGCTGTTTCATCTGCGTAACCGGATGCTTGAATACTATGGCACGTTGCCCTTGGCGACTTTAAGTGTCGCGTATGGATTATCCTTCCGGTTCCATTCTTTACTTGTGTACAACCCGTCTCTCACTGCCTGGATAGTCCTTTCCAGTGGGCTCTGGATTTGTGCCTTTCAACCTCTATGTCACCTGTACCGGATTTTGGTCAACTGATGGGCCCCTTAATGGCTCATGAGTATGAATGTTCTGGTGTTGGGTTTATGGCCTTGGGTGCGGCACATGGAGTCCTTGGTAATTGGGCCATCGAAGAGGCTGCGATTGACTTTCTGGAACGAAGTTATATCGAGGAACCTTCCTGTTGTCCCCGTGTGGTGCTGGAGACTCCAATTGTGAGTGAACACGTGTGTTCCTTCCCCTTGTTAAACTGGATGGCTGATACTTTTGCGGAACGCTCCAATGATTTCCTCTTGGAGGCTGTTGCAACTTATTGTGCCTATACTGTTATGGATTGACTTTTTATCTTGATCAACCCTTGATGTATCGATCGGTGTCGTTTTTTCCCATTTTTTCATGTTTATTTTCCACCTGACGACATCTTTTTTCTGTTTTTGTATTCTTTTTTCTTTTCGAACTTACACTTACCTTATATGGACTTATAATTCATGCCCTTGGTTCCGTTCTTTCTAACTTGAACTCTGCGTTCTTGATAAGTGCGCCCCTAGTGGTTAGTAGTCCGATCAAAGGGGGATGTAGTGTGGGTTAACCACGCCCTATGTACAACGCTAAGTTAGCATAACCTCGATGGCTGTTAGAAAGCCAGCTTGCTGCTTCTGCTGCTTTTGCACGTGACACTGTTGTTACATGTTATTCATTCGAGAACTGCTGACTCGACTTTGCTTCACATGAGAACCGTCTGTTGTTTAACATCCTGAACAGCGAGTAGTGACCTTGGTCTGTACACCGTGTAAGGAACGAGTCTGGGTCACTAGACGGGGCAGGTTGTTGTGTTCAGGTTGATCGTACCACTTCTTAGCCATAACATACATACAGCTGCCAATACCTGAAAGACGAGCCCTTTAATATTACAGAGCAGCATGTTTTCTGTTACATTTGAAACGAAGAGCTGTTGCAGGAGAGAGCCTAGCTGATCCTGTGATGTGATTCCACTAAGCTGATCTATAAGGTATGGGGTCCCCCATGCAAGCCTAAGAGACCTTCTATTAGTCTAATTATACCTTATTAGTTGCTAGAGAAAGAAGGGTGGTTGTGTTCCACGGTCATTATTATTATGATTGCTCCTTTCATTTTCTATGGTATTGTAACAATGCTGATGGTGCTGATCCTAACCATTTGTCTGCTTGTGTTAGCCAAAGTACTGCATCTTAGGACGCGAGGTTTATAAAATAAACTCTTTAAACTTTTACCGTGTCTTTGTTATTCTGTTGTTTACTGATATATAGCTACCAACGGGTATTTCGGATTCCCACCACTCCTGACAGTATCTAAGTCGCTTGTTCTGGGTTGTCTATACATTGGGACCGCCGAGCTAAATCTCGGATAACGAATGTGACACTAAGCTAGTCGGATAGGGGTTCTTAGTTCTGAGGGGAGTTTCTGGTACACCACAATTCTCTGAGGTCCTGGTTTCCTGCGCATAGTTCTGTGCATAAGCAGAATCCCTGCAACAGCGCAATGTTTGTTGTTTTTAAATAATATGAAATCGACTACACCAATATTTTTTCTCTTTTCTAATATAAAAACAGTACAACATTGGGGCAAAATATAGTTGTTCTGTTTCGAATAAAAAATGATTTAATTCAGTGTGCTTCATTTGTAAACAAACGTTATTTGTGGAGCAGCTGGTGTAAAGCTTCATCAGTCACATTAAGCGATGTAAAACCACTAAATACCTCTTGTATTGATTTTTTTGCAATGTTGTGCAATGATTTTAAAATCTTTGTTTAGTGTATACTAAATCAAGATCGGTTTGCTTCTTTCCATATTCCTAAGCAGCTTGAGCACCTTAGGTGTGTTTCTTCTGCGTTTTCGACAGTGTAAAACATGTCGGGAAATATTATCAACTGGGAGCGATAAATATCGCTAAGCGCGCTCAGCCTGAATATAGCTATCGCCTGCTATCGCTGGAATTGATCACTAAGCGCGTTATTAGCAACGGCTATCTCCAATGGGATAAAAATTCCAGTGAAAGCTGCGAAATGCTGCATTATCGCTGGTAATATTTCTGTGATAGGGAATAGCTTGGTAATAAGCCATGGTGGATTTAGCCGGACGAACCACCTCCCATAGGGTAATGCAGCTAAGTCAGATATTTCTCTGACGTTAGATTCCTGCATAAATGGGGATTTAGAACGAATTCTATTCTCGCTAGGCAGGTATGGGGCATCGTTGGTAATAGCGTGAAGCTACGTTATCGATTTTTTCTCATGCTGTGAATGTGAGGGCACGCCTACCTTGCATCTCATTAGGCGTTGGTGAAATGGGTGCTACAACAAGGGAACACACGCTAAAGCCTGTTAGCGTACTCTTGTTGATACTGCGATAGAATTATCGCCGCTTTTCGGCCGAAAATGGCCGCTAAAGCGGCGATAATTTTCTTGATAATATGCCCCGTCTATATTATGCTGCCCGGGGTTTACATTGCGAGGACCAAAAGTGGAACGAAGCTCACCTATGGTTGTAATGTTGTAATTTGATCATTTAGATCTGTTCCAGAGATACATGTCAATGAGAGAGAGAGAGAGAGAGAGAGGGCAACGAACGGGCCAGTTTAAATATAATGCATGGCCATTGTTAGTTTGCACCAGTTGTGATATGGAAAGGGTGCCCCATGTATTACATTTCTTTTTGAGGCAATGTGTGCATCAATAAAGTAAATGTTCAGTTTTTACCACCATATGAAAATGCAAATTTTTTATTTTTTATTTTGGGAAAACATCACAAACAGTTGGGGATATGTACAATGAAGTGGCGGAGCGTGTCGTTAGCCTCCTGGGCTTAACGACGCACTCCGCCACTTCGTAAACGAAAGGCTGCACCATATTTACAAGAATGTGGTGCAGCCTTGCATTTCCCGCTGCGTTGGCGCTAAGTTAAACAACTTAGCGCCAATGCAGGCTCCCTTGCACCAGAGTGCAAGGGTGTCTGCGTGCAGGGGAGGATTGGTTATGTGTAGGAAGGTGTCCCTTCCTGCACATAAACAATGCTAAGGTGCCATTTGTAACTTTCATGTGTGCTGCTTCATGCACAGTTTCAAAATGGCATTTTTTCAGCACACATGGAAAAAGCAAAAAAGTGGAGAAATAATCAATTTCTCCTCGTTTCGCTAACTTAAAACCAGGATTTTCCTGGTCTTAATTTTGGTGCTGCCTCCTTTGTACGCCACCCTTGTGCATAGGGAGCAGCATCGAAAACAATGGGTGGAACGCCCACCGCAACAACCCCTGCACGCTCCTTTCACACTAAACATAGCTTGAAAGGGTGCCTTATGTACAAGGCTGCATCGGGGCTTGTGCATATGCCCCAGTGTATTATGGTTCTAAACAGCCCCTTAGTAGTGCCCCAGTTTATTTATCCCATCTCTGGTGCTGACAGGGACTGCTGTGTTAGTGTCACAGTTGGGCTGGCCTGGAAGGAAGTAGAAAATATAGGGGGATATTCTCAAGAACGTGTGTTAATTATCGCAAAATTTGCTTAACGCAACTTTGCACATCGCAGTCTATCGTGGGAAAATAACACTGTGTTAACGTCCTATTCTCAACAAGGCGGCACTATGTGATAGTCTCACGATAATGTGCCAAATGAGCACGTTAAAACAAAGGCGACATCGAAAAAATGCAAAACACAAACACGAAAAAGTTGCGATGTGGCCAATCACATTACAAAAATCAGCGATAACCAGCGACAGGTCTGCAATTCCCACACGTCATGCAGAATAATGCACTATAAAAGAAAACCCCAAAAAAGGCCAAAAACAATAAACTGCGTAGCACCATGGATGCACCCGGACTGAGTGCAGAGGACAACGTGAACCCCACAAGCCCCACAGACGACCAGCAAGGATCTCCAGGCTTGGGGAAGGCCAAGGAGAAGAGGAAGAGTAAGACGCGGTTCAGTCCGCAGGAAAACAGGATCATCGTTACGGAGGTTATAGGGCTCTACCAACAACTGTTTGGCACCGTAAACATGTCATTGGCAACACAAACGGAAATATGGCAGTCCATCGTGAACAACGTGAATGCAGTCGGAGTGTCGAGGAGGTCATTGGAGGAGGTCAAGAGGCGCTGGAATGACGTGAAAAGCCGAACCAAGCTGAAAGTTGCTGCCAACAGGAAGGCAGCAATGGTGACTAGAGGTGGGAGTCCTACGCCACAGGAGGAGCTGGATGATCTGGAGGAAATGGTGGCCACAGTCATCAGTGTGGAGATGGTGGCAGGAGTTGGGGGCCGGACACAGCTCGATCTGACCTGACCCAACAGAACAGGGTGAGTAACGACCAGGGACTGGGGGGACAGGAGGAGGTGGGCACAATGGCACACATGCACAATCATGTGTAGCACACTGCACACCCACAATGAGTGTGGAACATGTCCCTGATAGCCATGGCACGCTGCTGCACACATAGAAACAATAAGTAGGCCCCCTCCACTATGTGCACAGAGGGCCCCCCTCCCTGTCACCAATCACACAACCTACCCATGCACATGTGCTGAATCCACCTAAGCAGCAGCTTTGTGAGCCACACTGACAATGCAAATGACACTGCATGAGCAATAGCATGGCTGCAGTCATGACATGGTGCACGGCACAACACTGAGGTGGACCAGTGTGGATCACATCCTCCAATAAGCAGGTCACACTCTGACACATGCACGTGCACATGCAACCCCTGACGACAACAACAAAACTGCAGACAAACAATGCACACGAGTACAAAAACCGTCCAAGAGCACAAATGACCCAAGTCGCCAACATCTCTGCACCATAAAAGCACACAAGTCAAAGGCACACCTCCTCAAAGGGATAAGGGGCTGCTAAATTAGAGCTGCAGGGGCGACTCTCCCACAATGCAGCGCACACACATAGCAATCACAGCACATCAACATTGATGACAATGTAGTACAAGGTGCATCACTTTCAGTACAGGACAGAGGACACAACTGGTGCCGCTTGTGCGTAGAAACTGGCCAATCACTTCTGGCATAGGAGGAAACAGTGAGGTGACAATGTACGAGTACAACCTCACATCCGTCATGTGGTAAATATTTAAATTACCTGTACTATTTTTTATGCGGTAAAGTCTAGTAAGAATAACTCAGTCAAAATAAGAGGCAGAATCCGTGGTATTAGAGGTTCTGAAAAGGACTTTATTCCTTACAAAGGAATTATGGTTCGAACCAGGCAATCATATTCCATCACCACGAAGGTTCAGGAAGGGATAGGCAATACATTATTGACAAGTAACGATATATATATAAAAAGCATTGCAGTAAGACAGATGCAGGAGGCGTAACAGCTGATAATACAGATAAGAATACACATACGTAATGAAAATAGGCGTAATAATAGGCGTATGCTAGAAACGTCATTTAAAATGATGTCACAAGTGGGTGGATCCATAAGAGAATCCTGCAGTGTCAGCAGAAATATTTGGCAGAGATGCGCGCGCAGCCGCATGATGTGTGATTGACGCGCAACTAGAGGGTGAAGGGGAATTGACATTTAGCTCTACATGTGGAGACAGAAGTCTGGGGGGTCAGGTCAACCTAATCCCAAATCGTATCTAACATCTTTGTTTAAGGAACTGTTTTATCCAAAAGGAAAGGTCTCTCGGACGGAATCTATTCTATACTGACTGTTAGTGCATGTACAAGCGTCTATGTGTCTACATGAGATGCGAGGGGGCAGGAATCTTCCATGGTAACAGGGGCTATGAATTACTTGCATAAAGACAGCGAGGCCGAGCCCTTTGCTTGGTAGCTGGAAGGATGTTTACCTAAACTACTAGACAGGAATGCATTGGATGAGGAGCGGAGCAGATAACTTGAAGGCTGAATACAGTTTTTGGCAGGCAACAGGCCGCGTCAGGCACCGTTAGCCGCGTAGGGAGTAGGACAAAGTTCATGGATACGGATGCAGGTCCAAGCTGGAGCATTTCAGAGGCAGAAGCAGGAAAAGGCTTGATGGCAGAATTCAGGGCCTACTTGCCTGAACTGTAAAACGTGAAAAGTGAACCATATAAAGTCGGTGGCCAATCATACTTAGGAATGGAATATTCGACCCATTCATGGCGGATCTGAAAGAGGACATGTTGACGTTGGACGCACATGTATTTGCGTCTTCATAGCTGGAACTGGAGGGAACATACATGTACTTGTAGCATGTACATGGAGCCGTTGGGGTCTAAGATAGGGGACATAACTGATCATAAAATTCATATTTCCTCATTCCCTCCTTGTCCCCTACGGACCCTTCATGAAATATCCATCTTCATTAATCCATCAATCTGTTCATATAGCATCATTTGTTCTTCTTTCTTCTTCCGGGATCTTGAATGAAAATTTGAAGGCGGGATACACGATGTGGCACACAGACCACAAATCGCTGGCCCACATTGTAGACACAAGCAGCAACTGAATAGTATGAGGAAGCCAATACCTAGGAAGGATAGGATCCTCCATCCCCAGGCTGACAACACGCTCCAGAACCAACCGGACCAAGTCCAGGTGCCTGGATTCTGGTGTATCTGGCTTACGATTTTATGAAGTCGAGTTATGGCTTTATATACTGACGGCGCGTTTTCTGGTATGAAAACACAGCAACTTGATCCGATGACCCTACAAGCTCCGCCCCTATCGGCCAGAATGACGTCAAGGACAAGACGATTTTGAAGAACAACAATCCGCATCGCAGACTGCTCCTCTGTTAAGTTGCCTAAGGCGGAAGTAGTTTCATTCACTACTGCTTCAAGGGTTCTAGTTAATCTACGTATCAACTTACTATTAGTGACTGTACCTATGTAGGGAAAGAAACCTTTATTGAAATCTGTGTATTGCTCCCATGCTGTTTCGGTATAGTCGACAATCGGGAGATCTCTCTGCTGTCTATTGTGTACTAAATGGGTATTCCTATGGTAATCAGGCGGGGCTAGGAAAACAGGTGGCAGAAGGAATGCAATGTAACAGGTACCATCCCAATCTAGGGGTAGGCGTATGTATGCGATGTGACCACAGATGAAGTAGGAGTGACGAGAAGCTCTAAATGTAGACTTGCCTTTATCACTGAATTCTATTACAGTGGTACATTTACTATGGCCCATATGTATTGAACCATTCTTTCTTACACATAATTCGCCTCTAACTGGAAATACTGACATAGCGGGCAAGATTGGTGTAGCTTCGGATTCAACATTCAGGATCATGAGGTTAAGTGTAAAGTTACCTAATCCATATACTTCATTTTCTAGATCAGTTCCTGTTCTTTTGGGAAGTCCCTCCTTGTTAGGGTAGCAGACTTTAAGTAAAACTAGGTTCAGGTTTCCCCAAACCCAATTATCTTGATAAACTACGGAATTTGAATCTAGGGAATTAATCAAACTAAACCATGCTCCACAGGAGCCATTGTGTGTGAATGGATACGGAAAGAGGGGCAGAACTCCCCTGTATTTCTGATAGGGAGGGAGTCGGCCACATATCCAACAATTTGTAGCATTGCTGGTCTGATGAGAATGATGTAACATACTAATGAATGTATTGTTGCGCAGCGCAAATCTATAGGACAACTCATGCGGGGGTAATTCGCTAAAAGAATGTTCGGCAGTAGCATTGAAAGCACGCTTGGAAATAGGGTAATACATGTGTAATAATATACTGGTAATAATAATCAGAAGACTTAGAAAAAACATAATTAACAATGTCACTATGCAGTGACTACGAAGTGATTTACAGTACGCATGTTTCTTGAGCTGTTTCTGTCTATTTCTCTCTCTATTTCGGTCTAGAGGATACATGTCAGAGACAAATTCAACCGATTCACCTTGGAGAGGACTTAAACAATCAAATTGTCTGACTTGCTAGACCTTAGTTTCAGTTTATAGTTCTCTTTTTCTGATTTTTCAACCAGGGGGAGTTTTGAGTCCGTCGGTGAGGGAATGCAGGGCTGAAAATTCAAGTCGGATGATAGTCCATGAAATTTTTTGATATGGCTCGAGTGCAACCACCCTTTACGTCCCTCAATCTTCACAGCTGTCCTTGTGGTCAATAAGACGAGTTTAGGCGACTGCCAGCGAGGCTCCAGCGGGTTCCTTCTGTCGAAGTTCCTTACAAGCACAAGGTCTCCCGGAACCACGTCATGGGGCTTCACCTCAGTGTTATCGGGAAAAGCTGCAGCTACCTGTGAACGACAAGATTGTAGTGCAGACATCAAGGAAGCCAGGTAATCTGTCAGCATATTACAATCAACATCAGTGATTTTACGAGGTATAGGCGTCCCCCACATATTTGGTGGTCTACCGAAGATCACCTCATACGGGGATAGCCCTGTTCGAGAGTGTGCTACCATTCTCATGTAAAAGAGCGCAACTGGTAAAGCTACTATCCAGTCGACACCTTTTTCTCTACATACTTTGGACAGTCTAATTTTCAAAGTTTGATTATGCCGCTCCACGAGACCTGCTGCCTCGGGATGTCGGACACAGTGGAATTTCCATTGATAGCCTAACAGAAGTGAAACATGTTTCATTAGCTCAGATGAGAATGGCTGGCCATTATCTGAGTACACGACACGGGGCAAACCATACCGTGGGAAGAATTCTCGAACTAACTGTTTGGCAGTAGTCGGGGCAGTGTAATCTGAGACGGGATACGCCTCTGTCCACCGGGAAAGAGCGCATACAACTACGAGGACATATTTGAATCCTCGACATCGTTCCATCTGGATATAATCCATCTGGAGGACTTCAAAAGGGTGATCGGGGGGTTGAAATCCACCCTGTTCTACAGGTACGCCTTTTCCTGGATTGAACTGACAACAAATCATGCAGGTACGTACTTTCTGTTTAGCTGCTGCTCGCAAGTGTTTATTGAACCAAATGTGTTGAATACTGTCTAGCATAGCTTTCTCTCCTAGGTGCGCTGGACTATGGATTGTGTTAATGATGACTTGAACCATTGAGTCGGGGAGAAACCATATAGATTTTCCCTTCGTCATCCATCCTTGATCCGTTTGGATCCCTCCTAATTCAGTCCATCTCTTTATTTCTTCTGGTGTAGCATGTGTTTGTATGTCAATTACATCAAGGGCGGGATCCTTAACTGTCATGCAGTGTGTTGGTGTCGGAACTATTGCCTTTGTCGTGTCAGTTGTATGAGTCTGATTCTGAGCAGTCTGTTTAGCTGTTCTGTCAGCTAGGTCGTTACCCTGAGAAATAATGTCAGTCACTTTTGTATGGGCTTTACACTTCATAATCGATATTGTAGTCGGCAGATGTATTGCGTCTAACAGAGCTTGAATAAGGGGACCGTGCTGGATGTGGGCACCGTGAGAAGTTAAATAACCTCTCTCTCGCCAAAGCACGCCGAAGTCATGTACGACTCCGAATGCATAACGTGAATCTGTGTATATGTTGACTTTCTAATTTTTGGCCTGAATACAGGCTTGTGTCAGAGCGATGAGCTCTGCTGCTTGAGCTGACAAGGTATCGATACAATTTGTTTCAATAACTTCAGTGTCTGTTGTGACTGCATAAGCGGCCACTAACTCTCCTGTACTTGTTCTCATGCATGAACCATCTACATACAATGTCAATACATCTGATAATGGAATATCTGTCAAGTCTTGTCTGGGTTTCGTCGTAATAGTGATAACTTCAATACAATCATGTGCCAATGGGTCTGTTCCACTTAATGGCAAAAGTGTGGCAGGATTTAATGTACTACATCGTCTGATTTCTATGTGTGGCTGGAACAATGTCAATTCATAACCCGTCAGTCTTGCTATAGTCAAGTGTTGTGTTTGGGTCCGGTTCAAGAGAACCTCTACTGCGTGTGGTACTTGTACTGTCAATTGATGTCCTAACACTATGGCATCGCTTTGTCTGATTGCTAAAGCTGTTGCCGCGACTGATTTCAGGCACGCAGGAAGAGCCTGAGCTACGGGATCTAATGTACTGGAAAAATAAGCACATGGCTTGTGTGATCCTGCTTGTTCCTGCGTGAGTACTGACAAAGCAGTACCTTCACGTTCTGTAACAAAAAGTGTAAAACGTTTGCTGTAACATGGTGTTGCTAAAACAGGTGCTTGACATAAAGCTTTCTTTAAGCTTTCAAAAGCTTGCGTATGTTCCTGAGTCCAAGGGAGGACAGTCGATATCGCTGCCTCCTGTGTTGTCAACTGAATGAGTGGTTTTGCTAGAAATGCATATTGAGGGATCCACTGCCTACAGTACGAAGTGAGGCCTATGAATGCCCGTACCTCCTTTTGTGTCTTGGGTGGCGGCATGTTAACAATTAACTGGATACGGTCGGGTGTAAGCTGCCTTCCCCCCTTGGACAGCAAGTGCCCGAGGTACACAACTTGCTGGACACAGAATTGCAGCTTTGAAGGGGACACTTTGTGCCCCTTGTCGGCTAAGAAATGCAAAACCGTCAGTGATGCTTTTTCACATTCAGGTTCGCTTCGGGCGGTGATCAGCAGATCATCGACGTATTGAAGCAGGGCAGTGTTAGCTGGCATGTGGATACTGTCAAGTTCTCTTTTCAGTGCTTGGCTATAGATGCTGGGGCTTTCTGTGAATCCTTGAGGTGCGCGTGCGAATTTAAAACTTCGTCCATTTAAACTGAATCCGAACAAATATTGGCTTTCCGGATCGATTGGGACGCTAAAGAAAGCGTTCTTGAGATCAATTACAGTAAAGAACGTTGCTTCTGAATCTATGGCTGTTAGCAATGAAGAGATATCTGGGACCACGGGGTATTGTGGTACAATGCATTTATTTAATTCTCGTAGATCAATAACTAATCGATATACTGGTGGTGCTTTTGGATCAGTTCGTTTAAGAATCGGGATTATCGGGGAATTACATACATTGGAGTCCGTTTCTACAACCACTCCTTGTGCAATGAGCTCGTCAATGATTTGCAGTAAAGCCACAACAGCATCTGGGGGTAACTTGTATTGTCGCATTCGTGGTAATACCACTCCTGTTTTGAGTGTGGCTCGATATGGTGTAATGTGCATACAACCTACATCAGTGGGGCCTTGCGCCCATAAATGTGCAGGTAGATTCTGTAACCTGTGATCCATGTCTCTGGACACGTAGTGACCTTTAAAGTCACGCAAAAATAGTCGTACTCCGTCCGGAGAACAACATATTATAGCTCCTAGAGCTTTCAACGTTTTTATACCTAACAAGTTTTCTGGGCATGATTTCGTAAGCAATAGATCTGTAGTCCGTGTTAATGGACCGACAGTGAATGCAAGTGGTTGCGATACTTCGTTAATAGTGGGCTTTCCGGAAAAACCAAGGGAAATATTTTGTGAGCCTGAGAGGGGTGCCCCTGGAACTTCATCGTGACTTATAGTTGTTCTGCTTGCCCCTGTATCGAGTAGAAACTTTCTGTCTTTCCCTAATACTTGACTCTGTACATAGGGACCCTCTTGATCTACAGGAACCTCAATAAGGGGTAAGCCAACTTCCCTCTCTAGGCTATTTCATGTGTAGCGCTGATACTCTGGATAGTCATTTTGTGCATACTGGTACATCTGTTGTGTCGTGTTTTGTGTTGCGGCAATAGGCTGTGGCTGTAGTTGTGGTGCGGTCTGTTGTGCAGCTTGCATAGGCTGTATATTCTGAGGTACTTGTTGTTGGATCTGATCCTGTCTAGGCGGACGTGGTCTCTCCTTGGTTTTACCCGTGGAGATATTATGTTTCAGAACTGCACAATCGTTTATATAATGACCTGGCTGTTTACAATAGTTGCATGTCCCTTTAACGGGAACCGCTGAGTTACTTGCCGTACCCTTTTTATGACCGTCAGCTGGAACTGACTGAGCGACAAGCATTTTCATTTTCGTGTCTTTCATACGCCTTGTTTCGTGTTCTTGTTCTTCTCTAATTCTATTCTGGTGATACTGTAACATTTGCAACATTTGTGAAGGAGTGTTAGCTTGCCAAGTGCTCTCAACTTTCAATACTCTGTTTTTAACCTGCGGCAGGGAATTCTCGACTAGTTTTGTTACAAAAAGATGTGGATATGACTCACTATTTGCTTTCAGGCCGCTATTAATACCAAAACATTTTTCAAATCGGGAATAAAAATCACTAGTGTCTTCATCGGGTTTCTGTTTACAAGCTGAGATTGCTCCCCAATCTTCCTTTTTCGTAGTTAATAAACGTGGCAATACTTGTACCAATAGCCCTGGCAATGCTTTTGTTTTGTCCCCAAGCCCTACACCTGCAGTTCGGTTATTTTCTTCATTTTCTAATGCGGTCCAATCAATCTTTTGGTCTCCCACCTCCCATTCTTTTTCCTTGAGTTTCTCATAAATACCGGCAGGCAATAATACTTTCAATATTTTCATAATGTCAGGATAGGTATAATCACCCATGAGTAACATGTCCTTTAGTTTACGGTGAAAACCTGCTGGATCTTTGTCATGGCTGGGCACTATTTTTTTCATTTCCAATAGTTCTATTTTGGTTATGGGTGTGTACACAAACACGCGTCTAAACGTATTGTCATCATTTCTGACTGGGTGTACTTCGCGTAAAGGATTCTGTCTGTCTATGTGATATGTTTTTCTTTCCACGGTGGGAACTGAAACATGTTCTGGGCATACGAAGACAATGTACTGGTGCCGATATTCTAGAATCTCTTTAATTAAATCAGTACCTGAACCTCTCCATTTATTCATGAGTAATTCTATCAGTATATCAGGTAGGGGACCAGGATCGGAGTGTTGGCTTCTATACAATATAAGGAGGTGTTGTATCATGTATATACCAGCTAAACGCTGTTCGTCTGGGGTAAGATTCAGAAACGTGTGTGCTAGCGCATCATCACTGTATTTTTCAGAACTGTCAGCCCATTGTACTGCTGACCTGGCTAATTCTTGTTCATCCATAGAATCGAGCATATGATACCCCCTTCGGTCTCGGAGTAATTTATCAGCAGCCTGGAATAGGTGTTCAGGGGACCTTGCATTTAACATTGGGGCTTGAAAATGTCTGTTACATTCTGGACGTATCGGACGTATTGGATCATCAAAGTATCTGGTATTGTTAAAAGATCTTCCCCTACCTACATAAGCTATCGTTTCTAATTGTCCCGTGGACATTTCTGATTCTTCCTCCTCCTCTCCCTCTGATTCAGTTTTGTCTGCCTCTAATCTGATTTTATGTATTCGTTATACTTCTTTGCGGATCTTTCGGCACATAGCTACTATACACTTCTGTTTATCATGTTTCCCTTCTGATATATTCTGACCCCATCTGGTAAGCACTTGCATTTCATCCTGATCTACCCCAGGCCTATCTCTGTTTCTGATCAAGCAGTTTATGAGGAAGCTTAACAGTAGTTTCTGTATATCTAATTTCTGGTATTCCATGGCCTTGTCAATACTTTCAGGGCCTTGCCCTGATTGGACAAAGTGATATATATTGTCCAGATGAGCAACCATTCCTGGTAGTGTCATTAAATATGTGGACGCTCGTCGTATACGTAGTGATGACAGCAGCATTCTGTCATTTTTACCGGGCACTGGATCATATCTACAATCCACAAGATGTTCCTTAAACCTATCGGATCTTGCTGTTTGAGGTGTATGTTGGTATGCTAAATCTCTAAAGGACAATTTATTTCCTTGCGGTGGTGTGGAAAAAATCGCTGTCGCACCTCCTGTTGCACTTTCTGAGGTGCTAGGCGCGAAAGGATTTGTTGAATGTAAAGTAGAGACGGTAGATGTAGGAAAAGTGGTAGAAACAGATGAAACTGTTGGAATGTGAGGAGGAGTTTGTTGTTGCAGAGTTGGGGGCGGATGATCTTGGGGTTGAGCACCATCGACAGGTGGTGTGTGTGGTGGAACATTAACATATTCGGGAGCTACATCGTCTAAATAGGAAGAAAGGAAAATATCTTTTGCGGTCTTGGGATGTACTTTAATCGGGAGTAACGGAGGTGGCAGATCTTTTGGTATTTCCGGAGTGGCCTTAGGTAAACCTTCGGCCAGAAGAGGATACATACCATTCATAAGAGTGTTTCGTTGTCTGTCTACTTGTTCTGATTTTACTCGGGTACCTTCGTCAATTAATATGTTTTCTCGGGCCTTTTCTGAATCTTCCCTACTTTTCTCTTCCTTTCTGAGCGCTTTCTCTGTGCGCCTATGCGATTCTTTACGCCATAGTTCAATGGCATCTTTCTGTGACTGTCTGGCTTTCTTTTTCCATAACGCTTCTTCTATTCTCATGATGCAATCTGCATCCCATGTTCCGGCAGCGGGCCATCTCTGACTCTCTGCTAAATCCTTGGTGTAGTCCACCCATAGATCAAGATATAATACAGCATCTAGGCCATGCTTATGGTACATAAAATACCCTGGAGTGTCCCTAGGTGGAATGGGAACAGCTTCTTCGAGTACTCCTTTTCTAGTTTTGATCTGTCTTAATTTTGAAAAGAACGGCATCTTTAAACCTTGCTACTTGATTCTTACTCAAACTGGACTTGAACACAATTTAATACGATAAACACAATAATGAACACTCATTCATACCACAATTTCAAACACTGTAAACATTTAACATTTAACATTTAACGAACAATGATAATTAAGAGAAAACTAAGTACTGACATAATACTAATACTAGATAATACTGAATTATATACATGAACATACTGGATATACTGCTAAACAGTACAGATACACTGCTAAAACAGTGCAGACCGGATCTGTGTACCCAAACCCGTCAGGACCGGCACAAACCAATGTGCACGTCTAAATGCCTCCCCAGCACCGGTACTCACCGGGTAGCACGGAACGGAAAGGCCTCGGAACTGAACTGAACTGGACTGGACTGGACTCGACTCGACTCGGAAACTTCAGAACCTGGTGGGCCTCTGTATACCTCGGATCTTGCTCTCTCAGCTAGGCTCTGGTCGTGATACTTCGCACTTCTCACCGCCTCGTCTGGGTGTTGATCGCAGCCTCAGTGACCCCCGCTTGGCCGGAGGGAGATACAGGAAATCCTGCGGGTACGCGTTTTTGTCCGTCCAGCTGTGGCAGGAGACCGGGCCTGCAACGCACCTCCGGCGCGTGAGATGAGAAAGTGTCCCTGTTCGGGCGCCAATTTATGTGGTAAATATTTAAATTACCTGTACTATTTTTTATGCGGTAAAGTCTAGTAAGAATAACTCAGTCAAAATAAGAGGCAGAATCCGTGGTATTAGAGGTTCTGAAAAGGACTTTATTCCTTACAAAGGAATTATGGTTCGAACCAGGCAATCATATTCCATCACCACGAAGGTTCAGGAAGGGATAGGCAATACATTATTGACAAGTAACGATATATATATAAAAAGCATTGCAGTAAGACAGATGCAGGAGGCGTAACAGCTGATAATACAGATAAGAATACACATACGTAATGAAAATAGGCGTAATAATAGGCGTATACTAGAAACGTCATTTAAAATGATGTCACAAGTGGGTGGATCCATAAGAGAATCCTGCAGTGTCAGCAGAAATATTTGGCAGAGATGCGCGCGCAGCCGCATGACGTGTGATTGACGCGCAACTAGAGGGTGAAGGGGAATTGACATTTAGCTCTACATGTGGAGACAGAAGTCTGGGGGGTCAGGTCAACCTAATCCCAAATCGTATCTAACATCTTTGTTTAAGGAACTGTTTTATCCAAAAGGAAAGGTCTCTCGGACGGAATCTATTCTATACTGACTGTTAGTGCATGTACAAGCGTCTATGTGTCTACATGAGATGCGAGGGGGCAGGAATCTTCCATGGTAACAGGGGCTATGAATTACTTGCATAAAGACAGCGAGGCCGAGCCCTTTGCTCGGTAGCTGGAAGGATGTTTACCTAAACTACTAGACAGGAATGCATTGGATGAGGAGCGGAGCAGATAACTTGAAGGCTGAATACAGTTTTTGGCAGGCAACAGGCCGCGTCAGGCACCGTTAGCCGCGTAGGGAGTAGGACAAAGTTCATGGATACGGATGCAGGTCCAAGCTGGAGCATTTCAGAGGCAGAAGCAGGAAAAGGCTTGATGGCAGAATTCAGGGCCTACTTGCCTGAACTGTAAAACGTGAAAAGTGAACCATATAAAGTCGGTGGCCAATCATACTTAGGAATGGAATATTCGACCCATTCATGGCGGATCTGAAAGAGGACATGTTGACGTTGGACGCACATGTATTTGCGTCTTCATAGCTGGAACTGGAGGGAACATACATGTACTTGTAGCATGTACATGGAGCCGTTGGGGTCTAAGATAGGGGACATAACTGATCATAAAATTCATATTTCCTCAGTCAAGTAGTCCAAATGTCCACTGTCTCCCATCAAATAGCCAGCTCCTCCACAACAGTCACAATGTACATTGTCATGCAGTCTGTATGTAAACATCTGCAATACGTCAACATACATGGGACACACTGTTAACCTGCATCCCCCTTTACATTGCAGAGGGACAATCAGCACCTCCTGCAGAACAGACCAGACATCTCTTCAATGATGATGAAGAGGACACCCTGGACATTTGCTCAGACACCCTCCAACGGATCATGGACAGCCTCCGCACCCCACCCCCAGGAGCAGTCAGGCCAGCTGCATCGAGGGGACCCCACGCTCTGCACAGACCACACAGCAGGAAGCACCCACCACCATGGCTGGCTCCCAGAACCTCACCGAAAAACACATGTCGTTCCAACGCTGTGTGTTAGACTGCCAGAAGGAGCTGGCTGAACATGTGCATCTGGGGTTCAAAATCAGGGCAGCCAAACTCGATGCCATATGTGGGTGCATAAGTCCCATCAGGGACCAATTACAGTCCCTAACGGACACCCACAGTCCTTTCCATGCCCTACAATAATCCTTAGCTGACCTTGCTGCAGCCATTACTCGGATGCAAGAACTGTCTAGTCAGACAGGCTCCAGCGACGACAGCACAGAGTTGGCACAGATGTGGAGGACAATGGAGAACATGCAGCGGATGCAGGCAGGAAGGATGGCTGCCACAGCTGAACACCAGTGAGATGTAGCTGGGATCTACCATGCCCTGAAGATCCTCATCTTGCCATTGCTGCCGCAGAGCCTGTCCCAGATGACTGCTGCAGGAACTTTGACACACACATATCCGCCCCCTGATGTGTCTGTGGCACACAGTGATGCAGCCATAACACCACCACACACACCTGGAACACCTGACAACGAGGACATATCAGAGGACGAAGATGTGGATGGTAATGACTCTGTGTCAAAAAGGAGTTTGCAGTATTCTTCCCCGCCATATGTCCTGCTCCTGCTTGGTTCAGCCCTCTGCATCATGCCCTGGAACAACACCTTTCACTGTCCCCCCAAACACTCTGCGACATTCACCTAGACCCCGACATGGACTGTCATATCTGCACTGGTTACCAATGACACAGCAAACAGGCTGCGGACTGTACTATTCCTCAACCGACTCACTTGTCCTTCCCCCAAGGACTTTGGTTGGCACTCCACTGTGCAACCATGTAATGTGGGGTGTGCATGGCCATGTACTGCTCCAGCTCCAACACTCCACAGAATGTGAATAAAACATTCCAATTCACACAGATGTGTCATGTCCATGTTCAGTCAAGAATAAAAGTATGAATGACTGTAGGGACATCGATTGCAGAAAAAGTTACACCATGGGAAATGACATCAATGCGCATGTTTGACCATGACACACATGGCCAATCATATGTCTGTGAAGGTGTGAACTAGCTTTGGCCTCATTGCTCATTGTCAACAATCTCGCAACCCCCCAACGTAGCCCCACGTCCATGTATGAAATAGGGCTGTGTGTGAAAATGTCAAAGTCGGTAGCAGGACCAAAGTAGTGTCTCCTATTACATGTGACAACAGCACATCTCTTCGCATACCTACCCACACTCAACTGTGTGGATGGATCACATTGATCCACATGGCAAGAAGTTGGATACCATAGTCACATTGCTGAAGACACGCACAGGTCTACCTGCAACTTTCCCATACACAATGTCTGGCTCAGAGAGGTGGAGCTGCCAATGGGGACTCACCCCTAAGTGAAATGCGTCAGTCAATTCAATTTATAAGCTTTTATTCAGTCAAGTAAATCAACCATATAAGCAATACATCCATAATACAATCTGATTAAAAGAAAACAATGAAATCTAAAAACAGTGGGGGTAAAACATAAGAATATCAAAATTCATGGGCATAAAGTGTCAAATGCAAAGGTACGAGGTACAAAAGTGCAAATGCAAGGTTCACCAAAATCTCATAACATATTACTTGGACATAAACGAGCCTAATTTAAAGTGCAGGTGCAATATACCAAAGAAGGCATACAGTCAGTTATCAAATAATCAAAGATTTCCTAGCACTAATAGCTTTCGTAAGAAATGTAGCTAGATAAAAACACAGTTGCGGATCATCTAATCTAAAAAGCAGCTCCATGGCAGTTAAAAAAAATCTAATATTATAATGTAGGAAGAAAGGTTTTAGATAAAGTTTCCTAAGATGGGTATAAAAGTGACAAAAAAGTAGCATGTGGCAACAGCTTTGGTGGGATACTCCATCACATGGGCATGGGTAATCAGAACTCCGTTTTGTGACAGGGAAGTTGACAAGATGGTGTATGGTACCTAATCTTAATCGTGTCAACACAAAACGATGTGATGCTCTGGTCACAAATGACAGATAGCTTTGGAAACCCTTTTTAAGTTCCATTTGTAAGTACAAGACAAGAGTAGGTTGAGACTTGATGGCTAGAGATCTTGCCTCTAACTTGTTAGCCATCATAACTGTTTTTATCTCAGTTTTGTCAATAGAAACTGAATACATTGGATCCAATCCGATATCACAATTAAATTAAAGTTTAAACCAATGGATATTATAATTAAGCCAGGGTATTTTTAAACAGTTATCCATGCTGAGACAATCCCGTATTATAGATTGCGTAAACAGTGTCTCTTTTTTTGACCATATAGATTTCCATAGTAGGAGGGGGCGAATTAAAGCCAAATCTGAAATATATTTTATGCCCACCTCCCTATGGATCAATTCAGTAGAGGCAGATAATGGAGCACACAGTAAACGTTTTAAAAAGGAATTTTCAACTTGTTGTAATTTGTTTCCTTGACAGTGGACCCAAACACCTGCCCCGTAGAGGGCTGCGGTAACACATCGTATCTCATAAATAACCAGCATATCTCTGATGCGTCGGTTACCTAGTTTGGCAGCAAATCTGAAAATGCCATTGATGTTTCTCAACATCTTGAAGCAGGCATTTTCCTGTTCCGGACCCCATGACCAAATGTGTCAGTCATTCCCTCCCTGTGTACGGACAATGCTCATTGAGGCACACAATTTGGCATTCTAATCAGCACTCATCACAGTTGAACAATAGTGAAGTTGTGTAGACTTTATTAGCATGTGCGTGTCAGTACGGGCAAGACAAGAGCAACAACATGCAGACCAATGCATCATATACTAACAGGCAGCATAGGAACATGTAGAGGTGCAAGACATGGGGATGCAACATGGACAGAAATAATCACGGATGGCAACGGTCTCAGGCCACATTGCCTTGCTGGATGAGTCATGTGATGTTTGGCGTACGCTCATTGCAATGTGTCAGGGGACACCACTCACAGCCCATAAGATCTCCATAGTCCTGTACCACTGGACTGCACTGACTGTCTGCTCTGCTGACAGTGAGTAGGCGACAGAGTCCAAAAGGGTCACATGTAGAACTATATTGCCATGTGTGTACACTCCCTCCAGCAGGGTGTCAGATTGAGGAACTGTGCCATGCGCCGCTGCCCACTCACCTTGCACAGGTGTGTGTCAACCCACAGTGTTGCACACACATGCATTCTGAGTCCAGGCGAATGCCGCCATTTCCAATGTAATGGTGGGATATGTAACCATTTTTCCAAGATGCAAAAGGGTGTTGGGACTTGTGCTATGGGTTACAATCAGTTGTGGCTGCAGAACGTAGTTACTCATCCAGGAGAGCGAGCTCAGCTTCATAGGCAATCTGTTCCAAGAGTACATCGTTGTTGGCTCCAATCCAGTTCAGCTACCATTGTGTTGGATAGGCAGACATCCATAGGTCACTCGTATATGCATGAACGACAGTAGAACCAGGGCTGGACGCAGGTGGCATACACAAGTTGGAAGCTCAAACGGTAATTGATCCGCAGCACTACCAATGGCAGTGCCCCCAACAGATGAAGCATTCGGTCACGGTACAGTTCCACGTGACACGGGTTGTGCATGTGCCCAGGATGTCCTGCCATTGCTTTGTTGGGTCTCAGAGAACCGGCACTCTTCTGACCTGTGGCTGTTTTGTGGATGATATGCCAAAGCTCGGAGCAATGAGTCGTATGGGTGTGCAAAGTTTTGGCGTATGGGTTTTGCTGTGCTTAAGTGTCAAGGGCATTCCATGCTGGAGTATCTCGGGCAAGGTCTTCTGTGTGTGGGGTGTGGATACGTTGTTCTTTCATTAGCGCAGTGTGGAGTGTGGGAGTCGTCATCTGCTATGGTGTATCTTTCAGAGGGTGCCCGCCGCATGCACTGGCAAGGTCGTAGGTGCAGGTGTCCTACCACCTTCTGTATTGGTGATCCAGAGGATTATCAGCTTGGGTTACTCACTCACCATATACTCACCTGGGCCCATAAACATTCATACAATAAGCTAATAGTACCGCCGGAGTCAATTTTTGTTTTACCTGCAAGAATTTGTTTTCTTTACCCAAATCTTACCAATCCAAACTCCTTGTCAATACATTTCCTCTGGTCAATTGATCTAGTAGCTAGTAGAATAGGTAGAAATAACATTTAAGGTTTTCTCTAATAACCACAGACTCAGTGAGTTTTAAAAGTTTTATTTAATCAAAATTTTGTGAGTAAAAATCAAATACATGTTAACATCGGGTTCATTCAGGAAAGAAATCAAGTTTTGTTCAATATAAGTCTCATTAAAATATTGATGACAGTACCTGAAGAGGGAGAAAAACAGAGAGCAGGTACAAGGACAGATTTCACAGAATTATATTTAGCTAAGATGTTAGATGAACCCAACTCTCTGAAGATGAGTCAAGTGGAGTCCACCTGGACAGGTGGAAGACAAAGGATCAGGACGGGTTCAGGACCGGGAAGGTGACCTCTTCTAAGTGCAATGCCAGCGTCGCACCCCTCTCTGGCACTACTCTCCTCGATTTTCTTCTACAACTCCCCTTCTAGATGATTGGATTATCGATCAGTATTTCAGTCTCTCGAGCATCTGCAGGGTCTGAGACAGCGTCTCTGACAGAGTCTGTGGTAGCATCGGTGTCGGGTCTGTGAAAGGTCAGTGACCTGTGTTTCTCTCTCAGACATCTAACTAACTAACCCTCTTCACTTATACTATTCTGTGTTCGTGTACCACCCCCAAATGTTTTAATATCGTGAAATCACCTATTTCTGATTGGACAAGGCAAGGAGATGAGTTCATCACACCATGCTAAATGTAATATTTTACTTTAGGTTCATTGTTCAATGTTCCCGCCCCTTGATTTACTTTCCCAAAGCTTTATTCACACCCTTATTTCACATTATGCACAACACATTGTATGCAAAAATTGTAAATTCATGTTCCTCTGTCCGGGTCAACGGGTTAAGTTCTCATGTGATTCTTGCCAGCTTGACCTTGGCTGGGTTTCAGTGGTGTCATCATGGTTCTGGGCAGGGTTTGAGTGTGCTTGCGCACAGATCAGGTGGGGTAGGGATTTCAGTCACCCTGCGAGGCCCAAATACGAACTAATAATAAAATCAGATAAAGACATGTTAGAATACGAAAATAAATGAATTCACTGTATACCACTTATCACTACTCTAATCCCATTTACTTATATATATCTTTCGCATTAGCAATTTAGTAAAACTTGCAAGGTTTAGTTTAAGCAAAGCATGTGCATTAACATGTTAGTTACAAGCGGCCATTTTAGAAGCTATTGCGCAGCTGTAAAAGTTTCCCTCCAAGCATAGTAAACGTCATACTACGTAGATGCAGTAGACGCATGCGCAGTGAAATTCCTGTGTTTTGTCGCCCATTTTGAGACACTCGGGTTACTGGTTAGTAATACACATAGGAAAGCTTCCCCTAGATACAATATATTGTGTGTAATGCAATTATTAGTATTCACAAACAGATTGATTACGGTATTATACATTATTTGAGAGTATTGCATCCAAGCAAGTTTCTTGTTTATGAAACCTTGCTCCATCATTGGGACAAAGGAGCTTTCATCCCTAATGTTAGTCTGACTACTGCTTGCATTCTTGAAATGTCATGTGGCTTTCACTTTGCAAATGAGGCTCGACCTTAGGCTTATTGGTGCACCAAGAGCGATTCACACACAACAGTTGGCATGTATTAGCCAAGACCCTGAGCGGCCTTGCGCTCCTTGTACAATCCCTTCCTGCGCGGCCACCCTCTGTGTGCATGCAACAGGACGGCGTTGTCGGTTGAGGTCTGTGTGGCGCAGACACTGCAACAGAGACACACACATCAATTGGATTCCTGTCGAGCCCAGAAATGAACCACGCACAGGGCCCAGGGCTGATTCTCTCTCTTTCTCTCTCTCCCTCTCTTCTTTTCACTGTCTCTCTCTTCCTCTGTTCCTCACTCTCTCCTTCTCCCTCTCTCCTCCTTTCTCTCTCTCTCTTTCTCTCTCTATTTCTCTCTCCCTCTGTCCTTTGATGAGCCCATGACACACCTTCTTGTCTTGAAGTTTGTCTTGCAGGCTGTGACTTACAGACTGTCCATGGGAGACCCACCATGACTATTTTCCAAATAGTAGTATTGAGTTACATTTGAATGAATTATTCTTTTTGGGAAATTCATAGGTGAATGGATGATTTACCTTTGTCTGTCCACACATAAATGTTAATTGTTGTTATTGTGCGGCTTCAGGCGAATTGCTTGGTGCAAGAATTTGTAAAGTTGATGTGAACTATCTTTGTCCGCGGGGGAAGGGGCCCGGGGTAGGGCCCAGGGAGAGTGGGCGGGGATCCTGAGGGAGGTGGCGGTCGGTGTTGTGGCCCTCTTGGGTGTCTGGGCAGCCTGATCAGTGGCTCCGTGGCATCAGTTGTTTTTCAGGTGTGGCAGTGTGCTGGGCTCCCTTTCATAGTGCAGGTTGTCGTCCAACTTAACACCAGGTAAAAGCAGGTGTTAAATTCCTGCTGCTAACGCGCCTTATCTCATGTTTTGGGATCTTATCCCAAATCTGGCTGGTCGTTGAGAATGTTGCGAAGTGGTGTTGTCACTGCTTTTTGCACGACAATGCCTACTCTGCATCTCATTAGCCTTAGTTGCCGGTGTATCCGTGGCGTTGTTTTCTGCGGCTACTATCGCAGGAAAATTGGTGATATCAGCTGTTAGCACCGGCTTGTGAATGGTGCGATGAATTTATCACCACTTTGGCTGCGATAAAGTGCCGCTAACTCGGCGATAGGTCCTTGAGAATATGCCCCATAGTATGTAGTCAAGAGGTTTCCTCATATGTTGCTACTGTGAACCTGACATATAGCGACAAAATGTCGATAGAAATGCGATCAGTGTCGATAAAATTAAGGCACATTGGAAATGAGTTTATTTAGGAATAGAAATATTCATAGCGTATTTTTCAAATGAAAAGAAAGCAGCACCATCAAGACACATTTTATGGGTTGCTGTGGGAGGGAACAACAAAACAAACGGCGCAGGCGCTTATTGGTTCAGTTGAACATCATTAAAACCGGACTGTCAAATGTTTCTACAGTAGCTCACTCTCAGTTAGATAATACGAGTTAATATGAACCGAATAGAGTTTTTAGTTGTAACTACATTGAGAGAAAAACATATATACATATATGTAAGCTGCAGATAAGGAGAAATTCCGCCATCTAGTGGATATAGTTGTATCAACACTGCCATTAATACCAGAGAGTGTACAGTGTGAAGAGGGCAAGAGTCGGTATTAATAAGCACAATTTGAAATGTAGCGTTGAGAAGCAATAATGTGCAGAAGCATATGCTTGATGCATGATCTAAGCAATATTAATTTCCAGGGGCTGGTGAAACCGCTGCCCATGGGTCATAAAAAGGTCTGGAGAAAGTACTTAACATTGCACGCCGCTGGTGTTAAACACACCCTAACTGTGAAACTGTGAACACACTTCATGAGCGTATTGTGGGATTAAAAACATTCTATAAATCACTCAATGCGGGTAGTAAATGCTACCCTGAATGACAGCAGCTACTCCATTGCACTCAACTTAAGGGTTTTAAGCTCTCCTGCTTCCTGAGAGGGATAGTAGTCTTATATATACACCTAAAACACCTCCCAGACTGCACGTATCGTGTCTACTGATGCTGCATGCATCATGATCACAGAGCAGCAGTTACCTTCATAAAAGAGTCATGAAACAGCATCCGAAAACCATCCTTCTCCACGAGCCCTTCAATTACTAGATCAGGAACTCTCATATTTGCATCAACAGTTGCTGTAAAAAAGAGAATTCCTGATTTGGTAAGATTAAGGGCTCCTGGAGAGGGGATGGGTTTCAGTGGCAGCCCGTGCAGGTAAGCACTGTGGGGTGGGGCGGGCGGGGCAGGGGTAGGCGGGTGAAAGTAACAAACAACAGGATAAGGAATGTAAAATAAATAAATAAAACAACCTACCTTGCGCTCACCGCATAGCTGACTGTGATTTTATTTATTTATTTTACATTCCCCTATTCCATCGTTTGTCAATTTCACCCCCCCACCTCCGGACCACCCCGCCCCGCCCCACCACCCCACCGTGCTTACCCGCACTGGCTGCCACTACAACAACTAGAGAATTATTAGACAAGTCTCTCGACCTTCTCTCTGGTTACTCGAGCCCTGTGATTAATCATCTCAACCCTAGAAAAAGGTCTATATGGGAAAAGGCTCACTGGAGAATTTTACTAACTTTTGCTGCTGTGCAGTATGACAACCAAAGGGCATAAGTACAACAAAATGACTGTTTATGTGCAGGAGGGTGGCCCTTCCTGTGCATAAACAATCCAATGGCAATTCGTTACTTCCATGTGTGCTGCATTCTGCAATCATTAATGGCTGTTTGCTCTTTCTATGTGTGCTGCAGAATCTCCTTGTAAATCTGGGGAAATGTCAAAAAGCAATGTGTGTTGCGGTGGAATGACCACAGCACCACCCATTGCACGACCCTTTCATGCAGATACCTGTGTGAAAGGGTGCCATATTTGCAAACCAGAGTTAAGCCACAAAAAGTGGCTTAATGCCACTTTGTAAATATGGTGCAGGACATACTACCACCGGAGCATCAAAAGAGTGACGCTCTAGAGGCGCTAGTGGCGTATACCTATTCCTCCAACTTTGACGTGCTTCACTGTGCTGTGTTGCAAGAAGGAAAGAGATAAAAACAGCATAATATCTGCAAAGATATAGCATACTTTATCACTCTCCCAGTTCTGGTACACTTTTTGTTGCCTTGTGCCAATAAACACACCCTTGCACCATAGTGCACACAGTTGTGCAGGATAGTTGTAACACTCGGGTGCATTAAGTTGTGTTCTGCTTTTTTTTAAATGACACAAATAAATCTCTGCATTCCTCATTGCAGTTTCATGGGGTTCTGGTATTGAATAAAAGGGTGATGATTATGGGGCAGATTACATCCAAGAAAGGGAAATTAGGTATACGGGGGAAATACCTCAATGTTTTAGACAGAATCAGGAAATTCAGGGAATTCCATTAGTGTGGACTTTCTCTACAAAAAAACAAAAAACTCAAGGCAAATAATCACTTAGCAATTACCCACTATGGAACAACATGTGAGGATCAAAGGTAGGCAGCAAGAAAATAAACTTAGAACATCATTTAGAGTTTGGTGAAATAGGGCCTCTCCCAAAAATCAGCTTAGGCACTGTCCCTCAAAACCTGTGGTTCTCACACCTCATTTAGAGGCAGGGCGAATAGATGGGCAGTGCCGGCATTAGCAATTGACTTGGCTTCCCATCTACCACATGGCTGCATAGAAGGCTCTGAGGGCTAGATGTACTAACACACTAGATTCTCAAAAAATGGTGACAAATTGAGCACCAATTTTTTGCAATCTAGTGAGATTTTTCATAGTGACTATGTACCATTAGGTCAGTTTGCCAAATTGCCATTCCGAGGGGGTCAAAATTAACCCTGGGTGTAGTTCGCGAAGTGGCGCTACGCATAGCTCCGCAAAGTGCACTTTGCACTACACGAGTTACGTGTAGCACTTTGCGAACTGCGTAGTACCCTGTTCGCACTGTGCCAGATGCCGTTTTCAATGATTGCACAGTGCGGACAAGCATCCAACACTGTGCAATCATTGAAAACGGCATCTTGCACAGTGCGAGCTGTAGTTTTCTGCCGCTCAAGTAGATTTTTACTCGAGCGGCAGCTTTCTCAACGCGAACTGGTAGTTTCTCATTGCGAGCGGTCGCGAGCATACGCGATCACTCGCAATGAGAAACCTGACCTCCCTGCGTTGAGAATCTCACCAGGAGGTTTATTTTCCACGCTCGCGATCGTCAACTTGATGTTGCTGATCGCGAACGAGGAAAAAGTCTCGCCGGGATGTCATTTTGCTTGCTCGCGGTCGCCAACTTGACGTTGAGGACCGCGAGCAAGCAAAAAATGACCGCTGCACTACGCAACGCTACGCTACGCGTGTTTGCACTGTGCTACGTGCAATTCGCGTACTGCGAAGTAGCGCAAACTTCGTAAACTACGCGAGCGTAGCGTAGTGCTTTGCCCAGGCTTAGTCAAAATCTGACCTACGTTGTGAATATTAATGAGGTTGGTCAAACATTTTTAGTAATAGGTATCTTTTATGTTGATTTGGTTTTCTGAAACTGGTGTTGTATACCATTGTTACCAAAAGTAAACATAGGTTTTTTTCATCAATGCTATTTTACCTATTAAAGTACTACATTATCACTTTGGAGCAGTGGGAACTACTTCTATAAGGCGGAGGAGGGTCACCCCACTGCCTTTAAACAGTGTAATTAAAGAAAAAATAAAAATATAATAACTCAATGGTATTATAATTTTATTTGTTCCTGCCGCTTTGCAGACGAGGCGGGCAGGCTACTCTCAGAGTAGGACGGGGGGAGTGGTTTGCCCACTTTAAAGGTTCTCCATGCAAGCTGCATTACAGCCTGGGCGGAGAACATGCCAGGCCCCAGTCCCTGTCTGAGCACCGAACCACGGCGCTTAGACCAATCACAATGGTGCATTGCAGTGATGTGATTGGTCAGTGGAGCCTGGGTGCATCCTGGGTGCTTTCTGCTTTCTGTTCCTGCCCGAGTCCAACGCGGAGGAGAGATAGAGAGATGCAGTGATAAGGTAAGTTTTTAAGAAAAACATTTTTACATTCCCACCTGCCACCCCCGATCAATGCTGGGCGCCACTGCTCTGGTGGGTGTGTTTCCCCTAAGTACCTATCCAACCTCTTGCAGCAATGAAGACGTTACTTCATATGTGTGGCATGAGCTAATATTCAAGCTATATGCAAAATATATATAACGCCTTCACTACCATGTGCAGTTTCTCTCAGTGGTCTTTTCTTTGGTGAACCAGAATCCCTAAAAATGTTCAACTTCAAGAATAAAAACGCAGGAATTAGCCTAATTTCTGACTGAGGCAGGCATGTGAAAGTGAAAAAAAATTGTGCTTTAATCACAGTACTTTTGATTTAATTTGCTAATTTTGAAATGTGTAAAAAGCGTTGGATGGATCAGAAATGTTAGAGATTTATAGCATGATTTCTGGAGTTCTGTATGAGCCTAATAGACTCATGTTACGGCAAGCTGTAGGGCTTATGGAAAGATAAATGTATCCTCTTCATATATGTGAAACAAACGTCTGTCTGCACTGCTGCATCAAGAAGACTTCCACAGCTTACATAATATCTTTGTTACGTTTGCCTCCAAGACTGTATGAGACTGAATCCTTGGAGAGTCTTTTTTCTAGCATTGGTAGAGAACAATAAATCTCAGAGGGAAGCCCTTTTTAGGTCAATGCCTACCAGACAACACAGCTGTCTGGTTTGCAACTACTTATTGGGGACATTTAAGTAGGTTCCCTGGGAATGCATTCTGCCCATTGATTACCATACGTTTTGTGTTTTGTGGCTCACAGTAGCTTGCTTTCTATTTGCTGGCTTCATTTGTTTTTCAGCTTTCCAGTATGTCTTTGTCCTTCATGTGAAGCATAGCCTGTGTAGTATATTCTTCTATGAGTGCTCACTTTCTGTAAACAGCCCTTTACATTTTGTTCTTATCTTATCTCCTTACCTGTCACCTGTGTAGACTGAAGAGGGAGCTTCGGACTGCGAGTACGCTGGAGCTGCTCTTCCTTCAATCAACTCCTCGCGGAACCCGCTTCGCGGGTCCCGCTTCGCCTCTGGGTCTTTGTTTAGCGCTGCTGGAAGTGCGCTGTGACTGTGAGTTCTAACTTCAGACAGAGCCTCTGTGGCGGTGGTGTGGGCAGGGCTGCGAGCGTGGTCAGGCGAGGACTTCAAGTCCCAGGAGCGCCTGACCCTCGGCATCACCAGCAGCTGACCCGCTCTCCCTGCTGGCTCCTCCCCCGCCTCAGCGCGGCTATAACCCTCCCTTGTGATACCGCAACGCGGGAGCGCGCGGGAGCGCGCCGGGACAAGGGCGGGACCGTCTGAGGCCGTCAGAGGCTGCAGAAGGCTGGGCTGGGCCCCCTCCCTTGGTTCTCCGGTATTAAACCTGTGTGACACTGCTTTTATAAATTGTATTGTCTTTTAGGATTTTGAGTTGTTTTATTCTACAATTGTTTTAATTTGATTCTTACTCCCCGTTTAATATAGCCTCATGACGGCTAAAAAACTACGCTCTGGGCGAGTGATTGTGGGGAGATCAGGGTCTAAAACCAAATCTAACCCCCTTCGGAACAAAATTGCAACTTCCATGCAATTGAAAGGTCAATGTCAGCTTTTCAATTTTTGGGACAAAGGGAAAGATAAACCCACTGATCTGCAGCCCCCGAATGAAATCCCAGGGTCTAACGATTCGGTGCCTGTTAATGGGGTCATTGATGTTTCCTCTAGCTTAAGCATGGTTGCCAGTCAATCTTTGCCTATTTTAGTTAGCCCCGAAGTACTAAGGGGCTCGCCTTCGGCGTCAAACAATGATAAAATTGTCCCCTCCCAAGTTGCCCTAATGGATGTTCCTAAAGTTTCAGTGAATACTGATCCTTTGTCAGTCACGTTAGTTAAATCCCCTGTAGTAGGGAACGATTTTACACTGCCTGACATTGATTTAACAGCTCATAGGGCGCGGGTGGGATCATTACAGGGGAACCCTAAAGGCGTGCCTTTAGAGGAAGCAATAACTATTTCAAGTACCGGTCCTCTAAGAAGCACTCCTTCGAATAAACTAGATTTTTCCCTTTCTCAATTAAACTTTACATCTTGTTCTGGTCCAGTGTTGAACAATTTAGCTGAGGGCTCTCCAAACATTAATGGGAGGCTAATTTCTAATTCTTTGTCCTCTTTGGAATCAATTCTTTCTTCGATTTTGAGTTTGCTCGAAAAATTTGTGGGAGGTTCGGAATGTATTTTTGACACTGTAACGCAAATTTTGCAAGTTCTCTTGCTAAGTAAAAATGAGTTAGTGTCAGATCTTCCCATACCATCGGCTTCTCCATTGGTGCCCCCAAAAATAGGCACTCCTCCCGCTTCGGCAGTTTTGGATTCAGCTCAATCTGCTCCTTTGATAGAGGGTGATAAGGAAAAGAAGCTTGTAGCTCTTCCTGCTGTCCCCAATCCTGCCAAAGTGGTTTCGGCTGGCGCTAATTGTATAGCTCCAATGAGTGACAAGATAGAGGTAATAGCAACATCTCCTCTCATTCCCAAATCCGTAATTCCATCTCTTTTTCCGATATTCTCCTTGCCATCTAGCAAAGAAGAGGAGATTCCCAAAGTAAATACGGGATTGATGGGAAAAGTGAGTCCCCTGAAACACAAAAAGATTAGAATGAAGAAGAGGAAACCCATTCGAAGATTCGCTAAAAAAAGACAGAGGAAACTTCTTTTTGATAAGAATGCTGAATTAAGTTCAGAAGTTTCCCCGCAGGTGGAGCAGTCCCCTACCTCTCATGTAGAAGCTAGGGTTGTCTCGCCTAAAGAAGACGCCCCTGCCTCTGGTTTAGGTCCTATAAGCTTTACCAATTCTTTCTTCCCCAAGGTTTCCCACCCTTCCGCCAATCCTTTTTCAGCTTATTGTAATGTTAAAGCAGGATCTTGCCAAGTTATTTCTAAGGTTAATACCTCTTCTGTCATCCCGTCCCCTAATTCCCTAAATCCTTCAGCAAGACCCTTTCAGGTTCCACCTTCAATGTCAGTTATTCTCCCAAAAGAAAAAATAAGTGTGGATACTTTATATCTTGATTTTTCTCCCTTGTTTGAACCAGATTTAATTTTAAATAGATCTGCACTATTGATCTGTTTTAATGAGATTGAAAGTTTGAAATTAATTCAAACGTCTGACTTAGATGTTGTATTTCTCCTTAACTCCTTCGTGGGGAAACCAATAAGATCAACAAGGGTGAAATTCCATTCGAAAGTTGTGTTAAATCTTGTTCTACAGTGGGCAGAGGAATTTCAAGTTAGAGGGATAGATGTCATGCCACACTTTGGGGAAAAATGTACTCAAAGGATTCTTGCCAATTCTTCACTATCACTTCCCTCTAATACGGGTGTGCTGTTGCCGGATTGGTCTAATCTTAGATCAGAGGACCTAAAAATTTGTGTGGCTAGGAATGAAAGGCTAGTTTCATACAAAAACGCTCCCCTTAAGCAGACAGGGAAGGATGACCAATTTAAATGGAGTTGGTTACCTGGAGTTCTAGCGAGTAAATCCGCTCCCTGTTCTAAACAACCTTCCAATTTTTAACAGAGAGCTGAAATTTATCTCATGGAACACTGCCGGATTCAAGGATTATAAGGAGAAATTGGGTTTCTTGCATTCTCAAAAGGCAGATATAATTTGTTTGCAAGAAACCTGGGTTGAAGGAAGATTAGCTTTGGAAAAAGACTATTTTGTTTTGGAATACAATGCAACCAGCACTAGAAGAGGTCATGCTAAGGGAGGGTTAGCATGCTTGTTATCTAACAGATTGCAATGGAACTATTCACACTATTTAGATCCAGGGAAACTGTTTCAAGCAATAACCCTAAAAGATGTATTTGAGGATTGCCCTAATAGATTGTTGATTGTGGTTAATATTTATATTCCCCCCAATTGTAGTTTTAATACTGGTTTAAAAAATGTGTTCACTTTTTTAACTAAAGCGTTAGATGTCTCCCCAACTCCGCATGTGTTAATGTTTGGGGACCTAAATTGTAATATATCTACCTGTGGGTTGGAGTTGTTTAGAAATATTCAATTGGAAGAGTCTCTGAATATTCCTCCTGCCCAGTTTCCGTCTAAAATTAAAACTAACAAAAGAGGTAAACTTATCTTAGATGGTTTACTTAAAGTTGAATGCTTAATAGTAAACGGGAGGCTTCCGTCTGACACCCCGGCAGCTTATACTCGTAAATCTAATAAGGGAAAATCTATTATTGATTTTATCATGGTAGATTATGCCGGTTTTCACCTACTAAAGGATATGAAGGTCATTGAGTCTATTCTTAGTGACCATAATGCATTGATGCTTTCTGTTTCTGTTAATCTTCAGAAAGTGGATCCGTGGAGTCTGGATACAGATCTTGTGAATTTTGATTCCAGCTCTGGGAAATGTTTTTGGAACCCTTGTACTATTGAAAATGTAGTGCCTCTTTTGTATTTTACTGTTGAGAATTTACCCCTCTGGGAAGGGAGAGTGCTGTTAAGTTTTTTCAATTTTTTAGATTCTGTAACCGCTAGCGCAAAAAAGAAACCAGGTGTGAAACAATCCCTCGTAGTCCCTCATCCTCTACGGGCTTTAAATAGAGAAATAAACAAAGTGGTAAGGGGACAATTTTTATTCTTTACCCAAGAAGCTAAGTCTAAGTTGTTTATCTTAAAAAGAAGGAGAGTTAGACTTAAGGCCCGTTTAAAACGTTCTAAGGAAGATGCCCTCTGGATTCAACTGAGGGAAGCTTCTTATAATGGCCAAGCCAAGACATTCTGGTCCTTAATTGGCAAAGGCTGTGGTACTAGAGCCAGTCCTACGCCTATTGCCATTGAGGAACAGGTGTGGGTTCTTTATATCGAGAAGTTGTACAGTAATAACAATTCTCAAGTTTTTAATGTTGAATCTGATAATGTCTCACGTATACTTGACTGTCCAACGGAAAAGGAAATTGAATATGCCATTAAGAATATGCGTTCCTCTGGTGCGATGGGCCCTGATAAAATCCCAATTTCAATATTAAAACACCAGAGTGAACTTTGGAGTAAAATACTCTTTCCAGTGTTTAAATTTTGTTTTTCTAATGGAACAGTCCCCCCCTCCTGGAAAGGAAGTATTATTGTCCCTTTATATAAAAAAGGGGCAAGAGATCTACCGCAAAATTACCGTCAAATCGCTCTGCTTGATGCCATTGGTAAGGTTTTCGCAAAATGTGTGCTTACTTTAATGAATCAATGGGTATCTGAACATAAAATTCTTCCCATGGAGCAAACAGGTTTTAGACAAAATCATGGAACTTTAGATAACCTGACTGCATTGCAAGTTATTAATGAAAAATATGTGAAAATCCGTGGTGGTCAGGTATATGGCGCCTTTATTGACTTCTCCACCGCCTTTGATAAAGTAGATAGAATTTTGCTGTGGAGAAAGTTATTTAACTTAGGTATGCCCCCATCCCTGATCAAGTTAATTCGCGCCCTTTACTCTGACACCTGGTGCAGAGTTCTACTTGGAGGTGAACGTGGTGTATCTAAATTAATTCCCACTTCCAATGGGTTGAAGCAAGGTTGCCTTTTGGCTCCATTGCTATTTTCCTTGTATACGGTTGATTTACCCGTCACACTTTCCGATTGCGCCGGTATTGCCCCGTCCTTGGGTGGTGTTCCAATTGCATGCCTTATGTATGCAGACGATATCCTAATTTTGGATCTCACCCCAAAGGGCCTGAACAATCGGTTGCAAGCACTCTCTGAATTTGCGGAAAGTCATTTCCTATCAATAAATACGGCAAAAAGCAAAGTGATTTGCTTTTCTGGCAGAAAGAAGTCTAAATGCCTTAATTATCCATGGGTTGTGGGGGGGAAAAAACTGGAATGTGTGAAATCATACACCTTCCTAGGTAAAATTGTCACTTATAATTTAAGTGACAAACTACACATTGACAATAACTCTCGGAAGGCTATTTGTCAGGGAAAGAGTTTAGTTTCCCTGTATAAAGCCACAGGTAGAAGGCATTTTTCTATTCTTTTAGATGTTTTCAGAGCGAAAGTTCCGGCCTCCCTGTTATACGGAATTGAGTTAATTGATGTAAAAAAGTGGAGTTTTTTAAACCCTGTGGAAGGGAAAATTTTACGCAGTTTAATGTCTGTAGGTACAGCAAATTCGACTGCTTCCCTGAGACAGGAATTGGGTTTACGTAGCAGTTGGGTTCAAGGTCTGGCAAGTATAATACGTTGGGTAGTAGCTCTATCTAAAGGTGAACCTAATACCTTAAGAGATCTTATAAAAAATGAATTACTAGGATCTTTTAATGATTTCTCCCTGATTGTAAAAAACTTCAGATTTGCCGTGTTGCAATTGAAATTGGATGAGGAGACTTTATTTCTATTATCCTCTCATCAATTAAAAACTGTTCTGAAGTCAGCCTCTTGGGAATTGGGGTTTTGTCAGGATAGAGACTTCTGTTTAGCGAAAAGAGGTGGTACGCCTGTTATTGATTCTTATACCCTGCGGAAAGCTCAATCGTATATGTTTTGGAACATTTCCCATGGCGTCAGGCGCCTTGTGTTCTTATTAAGACATAATTTGCTTCCCCTGAAAGCTCTACATGCCAGCTGGTATGGTCATTCGGCATGCTGTGATCTTTGTCAATTGTATGATCAGGACTTAGATCATGTCATGTTTGTTTGTCCTGCACTGATGTCTTGCAGGCGTAGATGGTTAAGACCAATTTGCTTACAACTCAACATATTATCTGCTTCTTCATTTAAGGCAGCCTTGATTAATCCCCCTAATGAAATGTTTGCTTTTAAACTGTACAACTTTTTAAAATGTTTTTTGGACCTGTATTAAGATGTCTCGAGTAATTGTGATGGAATAATGTATTATGTATTTTTTGTTTTGCATGTATATGTTGTTTTATGTGGACCTCATAAAGAGTTCCTTATCATAATAAAATAAACTTGAAACTTGAAACTTATCTTATCACGTTACCTGTGGATTCAAAGGCAGAGGTCAAATGTCGGGCTCTGTCTTCCAAGGGAGCTTGGTGTTTACTTTTCTTTCTCTGACTTCAAAGTTGTAGTGTCCTCCCCAGCCTGGGTACCCACCAATGACTATGCCAAACATAGAGCTTACTATTACACGTCTTAATTCGTCTGTGTGTAACCGCAAACTTAACACACTGAAACTGCATTCACTTCACCATGCTTTGATCACATGTCCTGATCGTGTCATAGGAAACTGGGGACAGGTAATAGAAATGCCTGTGATATGTGTTGATGATGTAGGAACAACAGCAGTCAGGAGGTTTTTGCTTGTCCTTTCAGACCCTATCTCTACATTGACATAAGTGCCTGATGACCTATGAGCCACATGTCGGAAATGCGAGGAATCTCACATACTGGACTTCCAGGATGCTGGGCTGTCACCATGTGTCCTTTGCTGGTCACAACATGAAATGGGTCAGTATCGAAGGGAGCATCCGATTTTTGTCTTCTAGATTGACAAATAAGCACTCAATCTTCTCTAGTGAAAGTAACATCTTTTGCATGTCAGCTTTTGTCTACATTTACTTAAGTTTCCATTTACAATCTAAGTCTTTTATACAAGTTTCTTGCACAGTACTTGATCTTCTGTTGGTCCATTGAAGTAACTTTGTCATCATGGCTCTCCCGAACATCAAGGTTGCAGGGTTTTACCCTGTGGTTGATTGAGGGGTCGAACGGTCGCTCGAAGAATTCAAGACCGTTTTGAGGTCAATTATTTCCACTACAGCATGCTGAGCAGCATTTTTAAGAGTACTCCTGAAATGTTCGACAAGGCCATTGTCCTGCAGACAAAGAGATGTGCTCTTCTGATGCTTCATATTGAGATGACTGAGAAAGTCTCTGAATTCTCCACTTTCGAAAGGTGGGCCATTGTCAGATTTTAAGATTATTGGAACACCCCATGTCACACAGATGTCATATAATCTCTCAATGACTCTTTCTTGAGTGATAGATGAGAGATCTTTTATCAATGGAAAACCGAAGAAGTCAACGGCAATTCTTTCCAATGCATGCTTTAGCAGCTCTGACATGTTTAAGGTGTGTTGAGTAGCTTTCGATGAAACGCAGCGATAGAGATGACAAGCCTTCAATTCTCTTTCAACTCTCTCATTGAGATGAGGAAACCAGTCTTGGAGAGCTCGTTTTGTGGCAACTATTTCACACTGTCCTTCATGGGCCACTTCAATTATCTGTTGTCACAGACTTTCTGTAATAACAATTCTCAAACCTCTCAGGATAATGCCTTCTTGAGTAATGGACCGTACATTGTTGACATTTAACTTATGGTACTCACTGTCACTGGTAAGAGGTTGAGGGTTCTGGTTCCAAGACTGATGCGTAATGATGTCTTTTAGTTTTAACATGTCACCATCTTGACTCGTGGGGGTGACAAGTTGTTCCAGTGAAATGGCAGTTGTGGCGCTTGATGTCACAATAAAATGTATGCAGGCTTCAGTCATCTTGGAAGGAGTACCATGGCACTGTAGAGGCATTAGTGAGAAGTAATTGTTAGGGGTTTGCTCTTTCCCTGGATGGTGCATGATTTTGTAGTTGCTTTCTTGCAATTATAGACCCCAATGTTCTACATGAGAAGGTATCTTTGCCTTTGGATTGCCAAAGGTGGTCAACAATGTTTGATGATATGTCACAAGCATGAAAGGCTTTCCATATAAGAATACATGAAAACTTTCACAATCTCACACCACTGCAAAAAGCGTTCTTACTCAGGTTGTGTATGAGCACGTTCAGTTTGGGACAAACTTCTGCTTCGAGCATTTACGTTTCTGCTGTGTTGTGCAAGGATTGCACCTAGCCCGATGGGGCTAGTGTCAACAACAACCTCGGTATAAAGCATATGTCATTTCAGTAGCACTCTCAATAGATTGTTTGATTTTCTTGAAGTTTTGCTCACCTTCAGGTAACCAATTAAATGAAATATTCTTTTTCATCAAGTCTCTTAATGGAGCACTTATGGTGGCAAAGACTGTATATATGGAAACATCTTTTGGGGGACTGGCGGTTTGCAACGCTTGCACTTTAGCAGGATCACGTCATACCCCCATCGGAAAACATATGGCCAAAGAATTGTAACTTTGTCTCATGGAACTCACACTTCTCAGCATTCAAAGATAATCTGCATCAATAAGCAAATGAAACACTTGCATGAGATCTTTATCGTGGTCCTTCTTAGTAGCTCTGAAAACCAATCTGTCATCACTATAATTGAAAGCATTCATGACAGGCTGTATGATACATCAAATGAGATCGTGAAAAAGCTCTGCTGCTGATGACACAACGAAACTTAGCATTTTATAATTCCTGGTCTAGTAGCTTCGTGAACTAATGCGTCCACTGTCGGGGCATGTGTTCAACCTCATGGTCATATTTCAAATCCCAGCAGGTCCACTCAGCCTTTCATTCTTCTAAAGGTCATAAAAGGAGTATTGTTGGGTAAAAATAAATATCTGATATTCAGCATCAAGGTACCCTTCTAGGTTATTGTGCACTTCATAAACATATGTATATATTAACAGAACAGACCAATATGCATAGAAAAGGTTGTATTGTCCTTGCAATTCTCCTCTAAGTTCCAACTGAAAATATTCTTTATTCATATCAAGGTGAGACAAGACCTTCGGACCATTCAATAGTGTTTTCATGTTGCAATGTGCTGGCAATGTGCGCAACTGGATGTTGTTCTCTTTCAATTGTCTTGTTCGCTTGACGCATATCAACACAGATGTATACAGCTCCTTCACAGTCCTTTTTGGGTACCACCCCTATGGTAAAAACGTATGGATTTGGACCAATTGTCCAAATAATGATTCAAGTTCTTTCATCAGCTTCCTCTAAATGAAATTAAATTTGTCTGTCTCTTTAAGCAATGGAACGGATGTCCTCATTAATGTGTAATTGTCCTTTCATAGTCTTGCGTTTTCGTAACCCATGAAACAACAAAGGGAACTGACTTACTACGTTGTGATGAGCATTAATATTATAGTCCATTGATATCAGTCCCATATCAACAGCTGTGCTGAAGCTGAGTAAACAGGCACTTGATGCCAAACCTTAAATGTGTGCTTGCATTTTTTTTACTTGTATTTCATCATTGCTACAAACGAACCTTGACTTTTAATGGCGTTGATGAAGCTGATGTATGCACTTTGGTTTGCAATGATGAAAGTCCTGGCAATGCAGATAGTTCACTGTATTTCTCTTCAGGCATAATATTGATTGGTTCTCCACTGTTGATAAAAAAGGGTATTGAGCAACCGTTTACTTTTAGTGTAATCTTTGGACAATGTTTGAATGACTTTGGTGCTTTTCATGTTGACTTTTCTTTGATCTGTATTTTTCTTCACATGTGGCCATTCCAATATGCACACATGTCTCTAAGGTAAACATCGACATTGCGCAGCCATTTCTTCATTTTCACTTGACATTGATACTGAAGAGCTGCTTGACGATGATTTAGATGAGGATCAACTTCATTTGGTGTCTACGTGCCTCAACTGGTGTGGTCGCTTGGCCTTGTAGTCATGCATCGAAAGTCGCTTCTGGAACATTCGGGCGGCCATTTTGTCTTTGCGCTATGACCCACTTACTTTTTCCCTTTCCTTGCACACAGTTACAAATTGGTTCCCCTTCCCGCAGCCTTTGCAGATCTGTCCTATGTCAGGACATTTACCTTTGTGTGGAAACTCCACAGCTGAAGCACAACTTCCTTTTTAGTGGAGACATCACACTGTGTCTTTCTGCCTTGTACTTTTGCTTACTTTTCATGCTCATGATTGACTTGGCATGCTGCTCAGTTCTGCAGCCATGAGAACTCACACCAGACTAAGAATTTCTCTCAGCATTTGTCATCTGAATGAATCTGACAGGCATCCAACAATAACTCTGAGAAGTATACTATTGATTCCTCATCATTAAATTCATTGACCTTACAGTGTTTAATGAGCATATAGTCTCTCAACAAATTCATCAATGGTTTCACCAACTTTGTATCATCCTTGACTGAAAATATGCTTTTCATATTCTACATTTAGCATTTGATTGAACTTGAGATTCAAGGCTGTTTTGATTTGACAGTATGTAATTTTGTCAGCTCACAGCATTCTCTTCATGACGTCTTTTACACCTTCACCAAAGAGATTCTTGAGGTATTTGATTATCTACTTGTTATCTGTGTCTTCTATTGCATAAATAAAGCATCCAATGTCTCTATCCAAGCAGTTAATCTGTCGCCAATATTTTGCTTTTTGGCTATATTGAATGGTGATGGTGGTTTCAGGAAGGTGGCGGCATTGTAACCAATTATGAGATTGGCTGACACTGAGGGTGGAGTTCTGTCCGACACTGTCTGCTGTCCACTAGGACTAGCTTCATCCATGCCATCTCTAAGGTCCTGTGCTGTGCTGGCATCTAGGTCATGTTGGACAGCCTGTGGATCCTTGACCACCCTCTTAGTCTCCATTAGAACCCTTCACTTGAGTTGTTCTGCAGCTTTGGTGGAGTGCTGCTTCGTTTACTAATGGCTTTCGTAAGCACAACCTTGAGCACTTCCTCACGGGACACTCTACCCAGCGCTGTAATATGATGACTCACTTTACTCTGTTCTGGTAAGCAGATAAGCCATTTCTTGTAATTGAATTGCTTTGCTTTTAGGTGTCTCTTTGTACTGTCTGACACCTGGTTGTTCTCTGCCTCGTAGCACTTCTGATTGCAGCATTACCTTGCAATTTACCGTTGCTATTTGCTGCTCTTTCAAAACCTGGTTGTATCCATCTTTTACTTTATCACCCTGTAGTTGAGTAGTATCATGGTACCTCTATTTATGGCCTTCCCAACAGGTTCTCGTCTAATGATGCGTAGACTTCTCAGTAAAGCTTTCATTATCTTCAAATGCTTTCCATTGGCTGCAGTTGTGCTTTGATTTCACATACGCCAAGCATTGATTCTGCACTTTGACTGAGGCACACGTGGCACGCTCGACCAGTTTGCTGGACCATGTCAACTCTCTGGATCTTCAGGTTACATGTCTTCACCTCGTCACCAGATGTTGCATCCTCCCCAGCCTGGGTACCCGCCAATGACTATGCCACACATGTAGCTGAGTATTCCATGTCTTCATTCGTCTGTGTGTAACGCAAAAATCAACATTCTAAAACTGCATTCACTTCACTATGCTCTAACACTTACATCACATTTCTGCAAAGTCCATCCGAAGCCACAAGGATTCCTTCATTTTTAACTCTCACGACACTACAAAAGTGAGAGGATTTATGTGACAGTCATGCTAGGTACCGGGGATGTGTTAGAAGAAGGCTGTACAATGTTATTCTTTTCTAGCACACAGCAAAATGTAAATGCCTCTACACAAATATTTTAGAATATATAAGAAATAGGAAAGCACTAATGAAACAATTTTTTTTTAATTTTGAAGTGATGCCATTTCCACATATTAAAATGCATACACTGTGTGCACTGTATAGTTTTATCAGTAAAACTGTATGTCTGTGCAAACCTAATGGTCATTTCAATTGAAAAAGTGCTGTCTGTAATCCATTCTACAACAAAGTTACCTTACTTCAATATACACTATTCTACACAATTCTACGTTATGCCACTCAACTCTATGACACTATAATCACGCTACGCTAAGCCACTCCACTCTACTCCACTCTGCAGCACTCCACTCTACAGCACTCAACTCTTTTCCACTCTATGACACTTAACTCCACTCTATCACTCTTTACTCTGCTCTGACACTTTACTCCACTCTATGAGACTTTACTTTACTCTTCTCTACGCCCCTCCATTCTATGTCACTCTACTCTGAAACTCTTCTCCACTCTATGCCACTCCACTCTACAACACTCTAAGCCTCTATACCAGTCCACTCAATGGCACTTCACTCTACGACATTACAATCCACTCCACTCTACTTCATTCTACGACCCTCTATTCTATACCCCTCGGTTCTATGCCTCTCCTTTATATGCCCCTCAATTCTAAGCCCCTCAACTCTATGCCACTCGACTCTATGTCCCTTCTCTCTGTGCCACTCCACTCTACTCTGCCACTCCAGTCCACTCTAGTTTGCTCCATGCCACGCCCAACTACAACAGTGCCACTACACTGCACGGCACTCCACCCTACGACACTCCAATCCGCTACACTCCATTCCATTATAGGCCCCTCCAGTCAACACCCCTCTGTTTTATGCCCCTCCATTCTACACCCCTCTATTCTAGACCCCTGCACTCTATGCCACCCCATGCCCCTCCACTCTATGCCGCTCCATTCAACATCTCTCCTCTTAGCCCACTCTATGCCACTCCACTCTGATAATCTATGCCCGGAGGAAGCTGGGCTGTGCCACCCCTCTTTCACCTGACCCCAGCGTAAGGCACTGTGTCTGCCCCCTGCCTGCTGGTACATTCTACGACTCAGGAACAACGGCCATAACTTGAGAAATGACAGCACACCACCAATAACCCCGTCCACAGAGCAGCTCAAAAAACAGCCCTTAGCAGCAACCACCGGCACATCAAAGAGGCCAAGAAAGCAGCCATCACCACCCCTATCGACTCCGTGGGCAACTGCACAAAAGAACTCTTCAAAATAGTCAAAGAATACTCCAACACGACAGTCATAGAGAACACTGTCCATCCCTCCCAAGACCTCTGCAACTCCCTCTCAGACTACTTCCACCGCAAGATCATCAACATCTAAAACAAATTCAACCTCCAACCCACCACCCTCAACACCAACAACCTCAAACAACCAGTGAACATAAGGCTAACTATTACCACCTGGTCTCCAATCACTGCCTAAGCCATCGTGTCTTCTATCCACTCAGGAGCACTCACCGACCCCTGCCCCCACCACCCTAACAACCTCGCAATGAACCCAATCAGTAGTCTTGAAAGCCATCAACCAGCAGCTCGCCAAATTCCTAGAACAAAACTACCTACTGAATGCCTCACAATCAGGATTCTGTCCCAACCACAGCACTGAGACCGCGTTGCTTGCCTCCACAGACGACATGAGAACACTTCTCGGCCATAGAGAAACTGTGGCCCTTATCCTTCTCGACCCCTCTGCATGTTCAACACCATCTCCAACAACACCCTCCTCAACAGACTCCATAACATAGGCATATAGCAAGACGCTCTCAAGTGGCTTGTCTCCTTCTTTACAGGATGCCCATGGAGCATTCGACTGCATCCATTCTGCTCCGCACCCATAGACATCAAATGCGGTATACCTCAAGGAGCATCCCTCATCCCCATCATCTACATGAAACCCCTAGCAGAAGATGTCATAATCTCCTATTCAGATGACACTCAACTGATCCTCTCACTCACTGAAGACCCTTCCAAAACCAAAACCAACTTCTGCAATTCCATGAAGTACATATCCAAATGGAGACAACTGCATCCACTTAACTCTGACAAAACTGAAGTACCGATCTCGGGAAGACCATCTCTGCATAGGACCACAGCTGGTGGCCTTCAGAACTCAGACCTACACCCACACCGACCGACCATGCACACAACCTCGGCATCATCCTCGACAGCCAACTGATCATGAAACAAGTCAGCGCAGTCGCCTCCTCCTGCTTCCACACACTTTGCATGCTCTACAGAATCTTCAGATGGACTCCAACCAACATCGTCACTCAGGCCCTCGACAGTAAGTGCCTCAACTGCAGCAATGCCCTCTATACCAGCATTACCACCCAGCTCCTCAGAAAACTCCAGAACACTGCAGCCAGACTCATCCATGACCTCCCCAAACAAACCCACATTGCCGTCCACCTGAGAGACCTCCACCGGTTCACCTTCCAGAAGAGATGACAATTCAAGATCCTCATGCATGCCTACAAAGCCCTCTATGACCTAGGACCTGCTTACATCAACTAAACTTCTAAAAGCCCTGTAGACATCTGCTTTCTTCTTTACTTGCCCTCGCACACACACTCACATCCAGATTCTTACAGCCACCTTTCTGGCAACCTTCAGAAAGAGACTTAAGACCTGGTTCTTTTATGGAGACACAGTGCGTAGAAACGTCTAGGAGTGACAGTGCTGGGCTATGCAAATGCTACTTGATTGACTGATTGAATGATTGATACTCTATTCTACTCTATTCAATTCTGCTTAACTCTACTCCACTCCATTTCTTTCCACTCCAGAACACTCCATGGCACTCCACACCACTCCACCTCACTCTATGATACTCTACAACAGTCAACTCCACTCTTCGCCACACCACTCTATGCCGCTCTACACTAAGCCCCTGTACTCCATTCCACAAAACTCCACTCTCTGCCACTCAACTCCACTATACAAAACTCTACGCCACTCTGTGCCACTCCAATGTATTCTACGTCACTCTACTCCACACTAATCTACATGAGTCAACAACACCCTACATCACTCCGCGCCATTCTATGCCATTCTACAACACTCTATTCCACTTTACTCTATGCCACTTTGCTCTATGACAGTTTAGTCTACAATTTGCCACTATACGCCAGTCAAATCTAATACACTCTACTCAAGTCTAAGCCACGATACTCTGACACTCTTTCCCACTCTGTCTCTCTGCTGTATGACTCTCCAATCCACCCTACACTACTCCACATCCCTCTACTATAGTCCACTCCACTCTATTCTACGACACTCTACAACACTCCATGCCACTCCACTCCACTCTATGCCACTCCATTCATTTCCAGTCCACCCCACCCCCCTCTACAATACGCCACCCTACTCCACTCTACTTCATGCCACCCCACGTCTCTATCCTTTACACCACTAACCTTTAGCCATGCAGAACAGCAGCCACACTAGTGAACAACATGGCTGAAACGCATTGGCAAAATCAATAGCTCTTGCATAGGTGAGACCTATTGGCTTTACCAACTCTTGTTTTACAAAGCACATGAATTGGATTTTTTTTTAATTACCACTCCACATTAGAGACAGTGTTATGTGATGTTATGCAGATTTGCAAAGCGCTCTATCACCCGGGAGGGTATTTTGGGGCTGAATAGTTTTAAGTTAAGGCACTCCTAGGGCCTAGTGGGAATACTTGAAAAGCTAGGTCTTCAAATTTTGCAGAATTCAAGAAATGTGGATAAGGCTCTGGTTTTCTGGATGTGTGGGATTTGCGCAAGTAGGAATACGTTAACATGGATTTGTCCGGGAGGTTTGTGAAAGCAGATTCAATTGTTGAATTATGCTGGGTCAGTGTTATGTTGTGCCTTAAAACTGTGGATGAGGAGTTTGAATTGTGCTTGTTTGTGAATCAGGAGTCAGTTGATCTCCTTCAGGTGTGCTGTGATGTAAGTGCACTGTGGGAGGTTGAGAGTGATTCTGGCCATGAGGTCTGAATGGTCTGCAGCTTTTGGTGAGTTTTTTGTTTATCCTGGAATAGAGGGTGTTCCTGTAGTCCAGCTTGCTTGTGACCAAGGTGTGTGTGAAAGTTTTCCAGATGATGATTGGGAACCATTTGAAAATCTTCCCCAGCAGCTTCAGGGTATAGAAGTATGAAACTTTGAGCAGTGGAACTTTGAGCCCATGTTCAGTCCAGTGGAAATGTTTTGATTAATGGATAACGATCACATTACTCTATAAGCATATTTAAACCATGCTTTCATACTTGCCCACAATGGTTGTTCTCTGCCTACTTCTGTGGTGTACAGCTTGGGATTGTTTAGCAACTAGGAGGCAGATCTAAAAAGTAGTTTTGCAATTGCAAGTCCTGCAATTCACAAAATCAGAGCACAGGCAACCACAAAAAGTCTGGTTCTTATGTACAATTCCTATTTTACTAGCTGGAAACCACAAATTGTGACCTGCCTAATTAACATTTATTAGACGCACAATTCTGCAACCCTCTGTCAATGGTGACTATTAGTAGATATGTCACATTGCAAAATAAGAGTTAATTTACAAAAAATTGCCCCGCACAATTTGTGGCCCCAATTTGTGAACAAATGCTTTGTACATCTGGCTCTAGATTCTCCATAAGTGCTATTTCTGTAGTTTTATTACTCAGTTTCATTAAACTATTTCACTTTTCAACTTCGAGTAAGTGGGCATGAATTTCCTGTGCGTGTATCATGATAACTGAATTTTGATAAGATCATTCCATTGGGAGGGTTTGGAGCATGCAGGGTACACTTCTTTGTAGCCTGAGGAAGTCCCACCTTGTAACATCAGCAGTCAGACTTTCGCCCTGCCTGCTAGTAGGTAAGCATGTTCTCTTAAAGGTATATTCTTCCTAGAATAATCCTTTTAACAGGTTGGTACTCTCTGGCAGACCTGATGTTCATTCTTCTCTCTCTACCCTGAAAATACTCAATCCTAGATTTGTTGTTCTTAGGTACACAGGGTCTCATTTATGAAAAGTGTTGTATCGCTGGGGGAAACCAGCAATGCAACACTTTTCATAGTGACATTCTTGCAATACCATGGATGTGCCGTATTTACTGCACGGCGCTCCATGTCGCAAGAATTTACAGATATGTCAGTATTCCTGATGTATCTGTATGTGCAAAATTGGCGCATTGCTGAGGTGAGTCTGAAACAAGATGCAACTCCAGCAATGTTCCCTTTCACATGGGACAAGCCCCATGTGAAAGGGCCTGTGTCATTCCTTATGCCTTCTTCAAGCAGGCGCAAGGATTTGACGCAGTGGCGTCCTAAAGGTGGAGTTGTGAAATCTCATAGATTTCACTGTGCCACTACTTTGCGAGAGAACACCAACCCTGCATACATTATACCTGATGCAGGGGTTTACAAAGTGACGCATCTGCCTAGATGCGTCACTTTGTAAATATGGCACAATGTGGCGCAGTTTTTACGTGCCATTGCATCACAAAAAGTGATGCAACCGCGGCATAAGGGCTTTGTAAATAAGGCCCACAGTGTTTAAGCTTGGATTCATTCTCCTTTAATAATCGGAAAACAATGAAATGAAAGATATCCAAACTTGACTTTTCCCACAATAGCCTTGTGTTCTTGGTGAACACTTTACCCCTAGGACTTATCGATATTTTTACAATTACAAGAAGCTCTTCCTCATTAGTACTTGCCATACAAACTACTAAGTGTCCATGCAGACAAATAAAATGAAGACAGTTTTTTTAATTGTTGCTCTGCGAGTAAACTGAGCCGGAGAATTTTATCGAGGCATGTGCCTCGATAGCCATCAATTGATTTAAGCATCAACCCACTTCATTACGAATCATATTGGGAAATCCGTGTTGGGAAAACCCAGTAAACGTTCCTTAAAAACAACTTTTTCAATGGGCTGAACAAGTAACTCCCCCGAAATCAAATTATGAGCATACTCAGAATTATACATCAGTGCCAGTGGCTGCATACTAATTTACCCAAGCTCCACTGAATCGCAATAGGTCTCCATGATTCTATTAAAAATCTTATTATTCTTGCTACTTTCTCCAGGGAGTCACATAATAAAAAAATACATTCTGAGCCCTTAGTTTCAGTTCACTTGTTTGTTATTTCTTGTGTTGTGCCCAACATTAGAAGTGGTTTGAATGTACACATTTAAACAAAGACAGTAAATAGAATATCAAACATAATTGCTAAACATACCTAGATAGTAATTGTTAGAAACTGAGTTAATGATTGACTGGAGTGTGACCCCTGGTCAAGCAGCAACCACAATCCTAGTCAGGGTGAGGCACAAGCAAACCCTAAATTAACTTGTGCTCACCACCTGGTAGTTTGGCACAGAGCTGTCTTGCTTGACTTACTGGCACTGTGTAAATTATTTGTGAAACACTTCAAACAGCAAAATAATCTGAACACCACACAAAAATAATCCCACACCAGGTTAGGAAAATAGAACGTAGTTTGATAAATAAAACAAGTCCAAAATGACAAGAACCCAAATAGTAGAACTGGAGAAATTGAATTTGAAAGTTTATAGTAAAAAATAGCACCACAATGCGTTATTGAGGATATTTGGTCACGTGGACCAGAACAAAGTCACAAGTTCATGCCAACCTGCTAGAGCATGGGCAGGCTAAGGGGACCCAGTTAGGACAGCTGAACAAAGTGCCTTAAGTCCTGGTTGCAGAGCATGGATCTGTGTCGAAGCTGTGCCACGCAGCGTATGCAATGCATAGGCTCTGTGATGCGTTGAGGCAGCGGTGTGAGGTCCTGTTGCATGGTCATTGAGGATCTTGTCGACGGGGCTTGCAATGCGAAGTCTGTTGTCAGGGATGCAGCTTGCAGATGGCTATGCATCAGTTCTGAGGAGCTGTGAAGGTGCGATGCGGAGTCTGGCATCGAGAGATATGAGGACCTGTATTGTGGATGTGTCAATTTAAGGCATGCATGGTAAAGGCATATGGGTGGTAAAGAGGTTTGTTGTAAAGACATTCATGGTAAAGACATGGTCTTTATAATGGTGACATTGTTAAGGCATGCATGGTAATGCCATGCAATGTTTCATCATAAACCGTGTCACTTCTACCCCTAGATTCTTTTTCTGTGATGATTGTAGGAGGTATACGTTGAATTGACAAACTTGATCTCATTTTCTTTTACAACTTGGCCAATTGAAATCTCCAGATTCTTCCTTCTTGTCTCAAGCTCGTTCCTTCATGGGTCACTCAACTGCCTTTGTCAAACCCCAAAAGTTTCTTAAGAGGGCACTTACACACCACTCTGCGATATTTCAGGAACTTGCACTGGTATGAGATCTTGCTTTTCTTCATTCCTTTCTTGTTTTTCTGATGGTGCTGTCACTGGTGCTCTCTGACTTGGTTCAAAGAACACTATTTCTTCATGTGGACCCCTTAATTTTGGAGTGTGTGATGCATGAACCCAGTTAGGGTTCGCAGCACATTTGACAGTAGTGCTCATGATCATAAGAACTTGGTTGGGGCCTTTCCATCTTGGCTCCAAACAGGACTTCCGCACATGCTTCTTCACCAGCACCAAGTCACCCAGACTAAAGTCGTGGCACTGCTCCGGGTGGGGATTGGCAGCTCCACCCAGGTGGGAAACAGAATGCACCATGTCTATTACCGTGTCATCTGTAATGTTCACAAGTGCATCTGCAGGTACAGCAGGCAGTCTCAATACACATCCCATTCCCATGAGGATTTCAGGAGGCAATGATCCAGTTCTCCTGTCAGGAGGACTTCAAAGACTCATCAGAGCTAGTGGTAATTCATCAGGCCATTTCAAAGAAGTGGAAGCACAAACTTTAGCCAATTGAAACTTCAAGGTTCCAAATACCTGTTCCACTATTCCAGAACCATCAGGATGATAGCTACAGTGTAATCTGTGTTCCACTTGGAGAGTCACACATAGCATTCTATGGATCTCATTATTAAAATGAGTAGAACAGTCTAACTCTAGAGAAACCAGAAATCCATACCTCGAGTTCCCTCAACAGCAGTTTAGCTACAGTGAGACTGTCATTTCTCCTCATTGTATAGGCTTCCACCAATCGAGAGAAAATGAACACTACAACCAGGACGTATCTTAGCCTGTTACAAACATGCAACTCAATAATGTCCAACTGCATCCCATTTCAATGGTCTACCTAATGCTCCTACATGACTCATGGTTACTGGTGTCCTTTTCCATCAGCTGAAACACAAAACTAATTCTCATCCTTAACACAACTTGCACTGATCCAACCTTGTTATTCTGCTTCTGAAACCTCTTCTTGCAGCCTTCACAAGTATCAGCTTCTGACAACAACAAAGAGAAAGCAGTGCACTCATCATTTTAATTTGTGAAACTTCTATTAAAGGTACAGCCTACAAGTACATCATATCGGCAAATTCATCTGCTTATCAGTTTCCAACTGTAACATAATGATTGCATGTTCGATGAACAGTACACTTCACTTCTCCAATTTCTTGCAGCAGCTGTAATGCATCGAGCAATTCTTTTACATACTTTCCATTCCAGATGGGTGTTCCAGAAGATGTCATGGAACAACCCTTTGCTACCAAAAGATAGCGCATGGTTGTAAGTGTGTCACAAACTCACCTACAAAAACCTTGCTTGTCTCTTTCTTGGGTCGAAGGATCTTTGTTGTTAGCTGAGACGTCAAAATAAACCTCAACATTAATAATATACATTTTCATTGCTTCAAGTTCAGTTAATAAAGAGAGTTCAGCTGAGTTAAAAGGTTTTATTTTATCTATTTTAATAATTAATTTGTTTATTTAAGTCTTTTCTTCAAAAAATCATCCGTAAAGTTAATCAATCAATAGGTAAAAAAATGAATAGTAAAATGAATAAATTCAGCAAAAAATAAGCATTCACAAGGTAAATATAACAAGCATTTTCCTATAAGAAATGTCCCTATTCTATGCTAAAGCTGAGATAAATAAGAAAGGGTTTGTAGGTGTCAGTGCAGAGCCCATAAAGAGTTGTGGAGAGAGAAATAAAGCATTAGAGTAAAGCTTTCACAGAATAAGGTAGAAAATATTCTTCACTCAAATAGCAGATCAAGAAATAAACTAAGACCTTTCAGAAAGAGAGTGCAGAAGACTCAGTACAGAGAGTTGGGGGGAAAGGGTAACAGTGTGCTCTGTATCAAAGGGTGGAATAATCACATCTGCATCTCATCTGCTTTAATCTCTATCAGTGTCTACTTTCTTTACGCTTCCTTCTCATTTTTTAAAATCATTTCTGTAGTTATAACTGGATACGTTCTAACTCCCTTGATTGCACATTTGCAGTCCTTCAGCTCCCTTGATTGCACATTTGCAGTCCTTCATCCCATTGTGCATCTGCGTAATTTCACACAGCTTTGCTTTATTCTCATATTTCTCTTTCTCTTTAGCAGAGCTTCTTTTACCCCATGCATTTATTGCTTCATATTGTGTGGGTCTAGGAGGCAGTCTGATCTCAAATAATTTCTTCCTCAAATGCTCAATGACCTCTCGATTGAATGTACTATATTGTGGAAATTAAAACAAACCCTAATTTTCAGTAATCTTGCACCATTGATGAAGCCAAAAACTTGTATGTAATCTTACGTTTGTCTGATGTAAGAGCTGATATACCCTCTGGTGGTGCCTCTTCACCTAACCTCACTGGGACTCTTACATTACGCCTTATCAAATCTTTAAGTGGTTTAAAACATTTCATTTTTGCAATAATTCAAAAATAAATATGCACTGTTCCTATTCAATTCAATGTTTTGATGCTGGCCTTAATTTCATAAACCTCAATTTATTTTCTCCAATCCTGTTACAGCTTTAAAACTTGAAGACTCGCCAACCAATCCCAACACGGCTCTGTCACAACAACTGACCTATCCCAGTGTGGACCATTTTGCCCTCATCAACCAAAAGCAGCATAACAGTACACCAACCAACCATTCTCAGTGCAACACACTATGACGCATTCTCTCAATCCTCAAAGCAGTTCACCCTACTTTACAATTTTCTCATATACACAATTTTACACCTCTAAGGAAACACAATAAACAAATAACTCTGTCTGCTCCACTGAAGAAAAACAAAGTACTTCAATCGCAGACAAATTAATTGTATTTAAGGTTTTAACACCCTTCAACTTCCCTACTCTTACCCACACAAATGAGTTCTCAACCAGGGGAAATCACTCTAACTGATGTAACTTCCCCTTTGTGCAATAGGCTTCACTAACACCAATCAATATTAGTACAATCACACCAATGTTATGATCCCTAGCTCAATGTTGCAATTCGATGGTACGTCATGAATATACATCACAAAACTTAGCCGACAAATATCAACTCCACATCAACTGTTTATGTATCTACCCTGGGATCTTAGACTACTTTGAGTCGGGTAGCCACTTCAACTGCTCAACTTTAGCATTTATATAACACTGCTCTTAATCTCAATAAGACAAAATCTCAACAAAGACATTAACTACACATGACCTCATTGAGACTCACACCTTCACCACTGCAACTCTGTCATTCTTCAAGTTTGGACTCTGGGCTTAAGGACATGGGCATTTATAAATTAAAGCTAATTATTACTACAGTTTTTGTCTAATGGTATGAACCATCCTCTGGTACCAACTGATGGTGCACAGTATTTAGTTCATCACTTACTCATCTGCAAGAATCCCACATGTCTCTCTCGGGTTGATGGACTTTTGTTGTCAGCTGAGACGTCAAATTAAATCACAACATTAATCATATTAATTTTCATTACTTTCACTTCAGTAAATAAAGAGAGTTTAGTTGAGTTAAAGGGATTTATTTTATCTCTTTTTGTAATTCATTAATTGTTTTAAGTATTTTCTTCAATAACCATCAGTAAAGTTAATCATTCAATAGGTCAAAAACGTGAAGAGTAAAATTAATCAGTTCAGCAAAATATAAGCATTCACAAGGAAAAAATAACAACCGCATTCCATTAAAAAATGTCCCTATTGTACACTAAAGTTGAGGTAAATGAGAAAGGGTTGGTAGGTGTCAGCTCTGAGCCTATAAAGAGTTCTGTTGAGAGAAATAAAGGATAAGCGTAAAGCTTTCGCTGAATAAGCTAGAAAGTATTCCTAGCTCAAATTAGCAGCTGATTAAGAAATAAACTAAGAGCTCTTAGAAAGAGATATCCCGAAAACTCAGTACAGAGTCCCTCTCAGAGTCACAGGAAAAATGTGTCAGTCTGCTATGCATCAAAGAGTGGAAGAATCACATCTGCATCTCATCCATCTGAATCTGCTTAACACACTAGGAACTTGCACTAATATAAACACACAATTTCTCATTTGAAACATTTCTGTTCTTTCTTCTTTGTGTCAACAAAGGGGACTTCCGCATTCTCCTGAGACAGGTCCCCTTTCCATCTTCATACCAGATTACAATTGTCTTTCAACTATGTGTCCTTGAATGTTGCGCCCACATACTTTCTTGTTTGCAATATCGTCTTCCCATGAATCGTCCTCCCTGTCATCTACATGTTCTGTGGGGTGAACTTCAGTCATCTAATACAACAAGATCTATTGATTAATTCATAAACATTCATATCTGCTGACCCTCCTCAACAGATTTAATGGTTTCATAAGTGAGTTGGGCCTGTGGACCAATACCACTAAGTAACAGGTCATGGTGGTAGGGAAAGCCAATCGCACAATGAGACCCTGTTTTATCAAAAACTGACTCAGGTGTCAACTTTCTGTTACCTAGGCATTCCATTTGATCAAAAAGGCTCATGGGCCCACCTCTTAGAGGTCAAGAAGAGGAGTTTTGACAGAACGCTCGAGACCCTACTCAGGTTTTCAAGGAACTCGGCGGTAGACCAACTGTGTCCCTTATTCATAACTACACCGCCTGATGCTCTTCTGTGATTCTGTGTGGAGCTGGGGTGTAGGGTTTCTGCAATTCGCCCACCCTACATAGAACGGAAAATGTATTTCTTAGAAGATTTTTGATGCCCCCCAGTTTGTCTTCTATTATCTGCCAACGGGAATTAGGGTTAACTCCCCTTGCAGACGGCATACAAAGTCCCCCTATAATGTTATGGCATTCGATCTAGGTAAACAAAGAACTATCCCTTAATCAGGAAACTATCCAAGACTGTCTAAACTGCAACCTTGCTTATAAAATACCATGGCTCAGCTGTGTGAAGACCCATCTGACTCGCATGGGGAGGCAGGATTTCTTCGCAAACCCTCAGCTTATAACATCTGTTACAACTCCCCAATTAAAAAGTAACTTTTTAAATACTTTGATATCATAGAGAATATAAGGAGCACAGCAAAAAGCAGATAGCTGATTACCTTCAATTGGTTACCACTAAAGAAATTGAGCCATATCTTTTGTACCCCTTTAGTCATTTTTTACCTTACTAGATCCAGATTTGGCTTGCCCACCAACTGATCTCGTACCCGATACACACATATTCGGAAGCTCTTACGGATCCATGTCCCTGTGATTGTACTTGAAGCCAGAACATGCTTCACTTTCTTTTCTTCTGCAAGCTATACAACAATCCACACAGGGAATACATTTTACCACTCTTGAGGGTTCTAAATATCAAAAAATGTAGGCCAGCACTGTTTTATCTTCGACTACTCCAATCAGAATACGAAATGATTATAGATTTATCTCTGCTGCAATTCGCTTAAGGAGGTTAGTTGGAAAATAGTAGGTCCCTCTAATGTGAGATTCTGTTTTATGTGTCACCCCTCTAGATTGTTATTTAAAATGATCTACTGTAACTTGTTGAGGTTGTTATATTGCATATATCAATTTTTCTGGCAGTGTCAAAAAAAATCACTATTGCAATTTAAGAAGGACTGACATTAAGCCAGCATTTACTCACTTATTCATTTGATGAGTCTCAAAGTACATATAGAAAGTGAATGATAACAAGAAATAGAATCATATTTGATTGAAACTTGTTCCTCTTAACAAATACGCTATCATGCACTTTTTCTAATGTTTACATGCCCTGTTTACATGCTGTTGTCTAGCTAAGAAAGTTTACACTAACAAATGGTACTAAGCACTTTGAAAAGCTATTTTTAATATTGTTTTATTGTTAAAGTGCGGTGATGCAATCTAACACAAAAAAAAGGGGGACAACTGTTATTATGCAGCAGAAAATGGATAATATTTTACTCATGAGTTGCACTTGGTTCAGCTACCCATGGGTTGTTTTATGTTCCTCACACATTCATGCATGTTAAATGTCTTCAATTTTTTTGTGTATGTGTGACTTTTATGGTTCTTCGAAATAAACTAATAAAGTTTTATGACAAAAACAACAATATCTATTCATTAATTAAAAAAGAGTAGCCTTCAAAGTTGCAATTTCTGCAGCAAAGAGAAGATAGACATCTTGCAAAAATTGTCAGTTTAAGTGAAAAATAAGCATTTCAGCACTTAATGGGCCTTCATGTTAAAACATGGCATTTTACATATATCAATTTAAAAGGAAATCTAGGCCTTTCTATTAGGTTAAAGGCCTACAGGTTCTAAGTGTGGGTACCTGCTTCACAGTGTGTGTTAAACATAATTATACATATATGCATAGATTCTGCACATTTGCATCTTAATAAAGCATTTTGTAAATAATTAAATATGTTCTAGCACCAATTTCTCTTGATCTATCTAATTCTTTTTCAATCTCTCTGCAGCTGTCTTTATGGCTACCTTGCTCTTTTCTCTTTATGATACATGTCTCCCTACCTCACCTATGTCTCTCCCTCATCCCTATCTCTACCTTCCTTCTCTGTTTACTACACCTATATCACTAAAAGATTCTCTTTACTTCTACAGCCTTCCTCAGCCTGCTGCTCCACCAGTTTCTCTTAGCAGTTAGAGGTCACTGGGTTGCCAGAGAAATTTACATAGAAAGAGGGGAAATGGATAAGGCAAGAGAATTGGGAGGAAATAATCCAATTTCACCCACTGAACGGAGTAGTACTTTGGAGTGGGATGTGACCCAGAGAAATCCCAGTGGCTGAGATTTATTCAATCATTCCTTACCTAATTTTTCTGATTTTCACTGTCACTAAACAAGACTGGTTCTCTCTGAATCGCTCACTAGTAAAAATAATTTAATTAAATTGACAAACAAGGGCAAAAATCCTATGCTTCTGAATTCATAAAGTGTAATTAATAACATTCATAAATCCACAGCTTTCACGGAAAAGTTTGTAGAACAATGTAATTAACTGATTTAAACTACCATAATGTAATCTGTAGTATGAAGTTCATGAGCACTTTTCTGAAAAAGACGCTCCATGTCATGTGTGACTGTGAAGTTATATGATAAGTGAAGAAAAGCGTAAATACTGTACCAAAGTAAGCAGGTTTTGGATGTTTTCAAAATTTCTAAGCTCGTATAAATGGTATTCTTCAATAGATGCTCCAAGTTGCTTTCTAAACTACCCAAAATGCATTCTCTGTCAACATTTAGGCCAATAAAAGGGCTCATTTGGCCAGAATCTTCATCAGGACAGGTAATTACGTATATCCCTGAGAGACAAAATGGTACTTCATTCCAGGTAGCACAATTTCATGTAGTAAAATAATAAAAATAGGCCTGTAAAAAACTCTTATGTAGATCAAAAATGGTCAGGGTGGTGGTGAGCAATGAAGCACAAAACATAATTATCTGCTATCATTACATGCAGGTGATTTACACAGGGGTAAAGACTCAATTACGTCAGAAGATGTATATATTATCTGTAGGAGTTCTGACATGTAATTGAAATCAATCAAAACTATAAACATGCAGTGCCATGAAGGTGTCATTAAAGGGGGAAAATCTCACCTAGAAAACATACGGTATATTTTGTGAAAGAATCAATAATGATGCATTGTATTATGCTTAGGCCCTAAATGAGATAAGTTGTGTTCCAATTTTGTATTAGACATTGGGTTTCTGGTTGGAAGAAGTATGCACCCTGTCCAAGCAGGAATCATAATCCTAGTCAAGGTAAGTCAGTGCCACAATTTAAATTAACCTGTGCTCACCATCGGGTAGCTTGGCACAGAGCGGTAAGCCTTAACTTAAAAGGCAATGTGTGTAGTATTTGCTAAACACCACAAACAGTAAAACTGTGAAAACGCCACACAAAAATATACCACGCCTGGTTACAACATTAGAGCCTAATTTAATGAACAAAACAAGACCAAAATGACTAAAATCTAATAAGTATAACCAGAGTTATGAATTTTTGAAGAATAAACGGAAATGTTGTGCTTAAAAGTATAAAGGAGCTGTCTGGTTGCACTAAACTGGGTTAAATCCAATAGTTCAGGCCACGATTAATCGCAGGTCGAATTCAAGGGCCAGCCTTGGCCCACTGATACAGTACCTTGAGGAAGAGATGTGAGCAGCAGAGGAGGCAATGCGTTGTCGGCAATCCCTTCAGATGTAGGCGATACATCGATTCAGATCTACTTAAGTTGGGGATGTGTCGTCGTCGAACCCCAAGATGCAGGTGATGTGTCATTGTTGAGTCACGCGAGTTGAGGATGCGTTGAGAACTGGAGGGAATACACCATGCAGTCAGCAATGCAATGTCTTCAGTCCTTGTGGCAGTGGCGATGCATCTCCATGTGTGGGTTTTTACTGGAGGATCACTCAATACCAATTTCTAAGTGCCAAGGATTGGATTGGCACCACTTGGCAGGTAACGACTCTCACATGATAGAGTCCAGGTGCTGTAGATGAGTGGATTGAAGTCTTTGATGTTCCTAAAATATCTAATAGGAGGTAACCAAGCAAGCCCTTTGAGTCACTTTGGTTTTGGGATGTAGAGATCCAGGTCCAGACCTTCTCCCACATAGGCAAGTAAAGTAACAGACAGAATGACAGCACAGCTGAGCAGTAGTCAAGCAGAGTCCAGCAGAGTGACACACCTTCAAACAGCACAGCAGTTCTTCTTTCTGGCAGAGTATCCATGTGTCTAAAAGTGTACAGAAGTGGTGGTATCAAAGGTGCAGCACTTATACCCAGTTGTGCCTTTGAAGTGGGGGAGACTTCAGAGGCCTTTAAAGTGCACAGAGTCCCTGCCCTTCCTGCCCTGGCTCCAGACTCAGTACGGGGGGTAAGCAGTGCTTTGTGTGGAGACAGGACACAGCGCATTCAGATGTAGGTGTCAGCTTCCCCCTCCCATCCTGCCCAGGATGGCCCAAGAGGATATGGATTGCCCATCAGTAACACCTAAGCTCCCTTTGTGTGTGGCTGTCTGGAGGGAATGCACAAAGCCCAGCTATCTCCTACTTAAAAGACAGGCAGAAGGCACCAAATGGCTAAAGTAAGAAAATGCCAGCTTTCCACATGTGGCATTTTCAGAATTACAAATTTAAAATCAAATTTCACCATACGTTAGGATTTTAGATTGTGATTCCATGGACACCAAACGTGGGTGTCCCATCTGTTCCCAAATGGAAACTACACGTATAAGATGTAATAAGGTAATCCTAATGTTACCTATGGGAGAGATAGGCCTTGCAGTAATGAAAAACAAATGTAAGAGTTTTCACTACCAGGACATGTAAAACTTAAAAGTACATGTCTTACTTTTTAAATACACTGCACCCTTCCCTCGTGCTGTCCAGGGCCCACATTAGAGGTGTTGTATATATATTAAATATTGGGTCTGCAAGAGGGTTAACTTGCTAGGCCAGCATGCAATTTAAAACTGCACACACAGGCTCTGCAATAGCAGGCCTGAGACATGTTTAAAGGGCTACTGAAGTGGGTAGCCCAATCAGTGCTTTACTAGGGGCTTATAAGTAAATTACATGTCAGTTGTGGATAAGCAATGTTGCCATGTTTAAAGTAGACAGCAGGTGCACCTTAGCATTGGTAAGCCGTGTTAAAGTGTCCAGAGTCCTAAAGCCAACAAAAATTAAGTTAGCAAAACAGAAGGTGCATTGGCAAACAAGTCGTTAGTGGAAACCATGTCAAGGATGCCAGGTCTAAAAACATTGTGCATCAGCAACTTCTACCAAATAATTTGACGTGATGTGGACATCTTGTAGGAGAAGCTCATAGCTTACCTATACCATATTCAGCCGAGTCTCTCAAACACAGTTGGGTAGCTCATGCTTAAGACCCATCCCTGCAATATTTGCTCCATTTAATGTTTCCTGACTATTTATGATAGAGGTAAGACTTTTTTCTTGTTGGCTAATTTTAATATATTACTGCACAGATATGTATTACACTGAATGGAGTATGCTTTACTCTACCCTTCTTTCTCACAAGATGCTACATAATTATCTGTTCTGATGCAGGTCCTGGTCAAATACGCACTATAATATTTCTACACAAGATTACACTTACAACACAGTAGTTACAATGGATTTGCACCTACAATGAGATAAGTTAAAATGCTTGACAATTACAACACATTTTAAGGAAAGGTATGTGGTGCTTTGGAGATAATTAGTTGATAAGGTAAGCAAGGGATTTTGAAGGTTCAGAGAATGGGAGTTGTTAGAAAACCCACTCCCACACCGGAAGGGTGGTAGTGTTCTCCCAGACATACACTGTGGTAGCTTGGCTCGAGTGGTCAGGGATCAGGCACCGTGCTAAGCATACGTCATACCCACACAATAACCATGCGTGCATCCGTTCCAAAAACGACACTACACCTTAAAAATTATACTGAAAATATATCTCTTTATTTTCTTTTCTCTTAGTTGCTGATTAAATAAATAATAATACAATCACAGTACACAAGGCTTTTCCTGTGGGAGGGTAAGTCAAATAAATACTATCTTAACGATTCAATTAAAAAGGTAGATCATAAATAATCAAGGCATAAATATAAGTGCATTACATATAGGGCAATTAAATATTATGAGGCAATAAATACTGCGAGACAATAAATACTGTGCGACAATAAATACTGTGAAACAATAAATACTGTGAGGCAATAAATACTGTAAGGCCATAAATAGAATGAATACAATAAATACAGTGCTCTCAATAAATAATAAAAGCCAACAGTGACACTTGAAAATCAGTTCACATTCCTGAGGTACTATGGGATGATTTGACCCAATCCCAGCTTGTAGAGATTTGGATGGCCTGAGGGGTATACTCCCTGGCTTGGACAAGGCTGAGGCCTAAACTGAGGTAGATCAAGGGGGAATCTAGAGATCTGGCTCTCCCACACTACACAACCCCTCTGTATTAGTCTCAGCTCACCCCCTGGCACTATCAAACTGGTTCCAGCACCTCTCTAGCCTCTAGGATGGTCTCTTAGGGCTTCACAGGGCCTTAGGCGCCCTCTATTCCACTTACTGCCCTTTTTATGAAGTTCCGACGCCGCTGGAGTCGTGTCGACGCCGTGAGGCGGTTCCGGTTCGATGTCGGTGGCCTCGGCTCAATGACAGTTCTTGTCGACGCCGAGAGGCGGTTCCGGTTCGATGTCGGCGGCCTCGGTTCGATGACGTCGGGCAGTCTTGGCTCGATGTCGACTTCGGGCGGCTCCGGTTCGATGTCGGCGGCCTCGGCTCGATGTCGACCTCCGGTTCGATGACGTAGGGCAATCTTGGCTCGATGTCGACTTCGGGCGGCTCCGGAGTGCGATCTCCACTCCCGACATATGGTGCTCCTTTCCTCGGGTTCCGGCGACTCCGGAGTGCGACCTCCACTCCCGACCTCCGGCACGATTCTCTTCAGGTTCCGGCGACTCCGGAGTGCGATCTCCACTCCCGACCTCCGGCACGCTTCACCTCGGTCTCCGGCGACTCCGGAGGGCGGACTTCACTCCCCCGTCGACGCTGCACACTCGACCTCAGGTGTCTTCCTCCTCGACCTCTGGTACTCTCCACGACCTCCGTCGGCGCCCTCTCTCGACCTCTGGCGGCTCCGGGTACGACGTCTGCTTTCCAGTCAGCGCCGCTTCTCCACCTCGGGCTCCAGGTCTCCAGGCTTCTCGACGTCGGACTTCAAGAAGTTACCAGTAACCAGGTCAGGAACTTGCTGTTCTTTACTTTTAAGGCCTGTTCCTGCTGTCCAGGTCCTTAAGATGGTTTCTCTTGCTTTCTCCCGCACAGGGTTCCAGGCTGGGCTCAGTCAGTAGGGACTAGTATCAAGGGTGGGTTTATGGACCCCACTCCAGGCACAAGTTTCCACCCCTGCTGCCTCACTCCTTCCTCCTTCAGGTTTCTGCTCCTCTCTCTTCACCAGTCAGGTGCCAACTGCCCACTCCAACTGTCAACTCTGACTTAGCTTCCCAACATTCTAAACCGCCTCCAACGGTCACAGGGTTCCAGAATGTTGCAGAAGGTTCTAGTAGGTTCCAGTGATGTCACAGGTGACAATGGGTGGCCACCATTTTGTGCTCCAGGCCGTCAGACAGAAGTTCCAGGGGTAGATAAAATGGCTCCCTGAATCTGCATCAATACTAAAAAGTCTGGTGGTTCCCAAAAAGGAAAAAATACTAACAGGGTTTGAGGCAAAAGTGGGACAAAATAAATAATGATGAGGAGGGACCACCCAAAGGGCTGACAGGTCTAACACGCGTCCCCCCCAGCTGAAAGTGGGGAGAGATACCCAACCCCTTGGGAGTTCTCATCACTAAGGCGGAAATACCTTGAGAGACCGTCTGCATTGGCGTGGTCCACTCCAGGCCGATGTTCCACCTGAAAGTCCATTCCCTGTAGGTAGATAGACCACCTCAACAACTTGGGATTCTCCCCCTTCATCTGCATCAGCCAACGAAGGGGTCTGTGGTCGGTCTGAACTAGGAAGTGCGAGCCAAACAGGTATGGCCGCAACTTCTTCAGAACCCATACCACGGCAAAGGCTTCACGCTCTATGGCACTCCACTTCTGTTCCCTGGGAAGTAGTCTCCGGGATAGGAAGACCACGGGTTGATCCAGACCCTCTTCATTGAGTTGCGATAACACTGCCCCAATGCCATGTTCCGATGCATCTGTCTGGACAATGAACTTCTTGGAAAAGTCTGGGGCCCTTAAGACCGGGGCCTCGCACATGGCTTGCTTCAGCTTCACGAAGGCCTGCTGACAAGCCTCCGTCCAGACTACCCGTCGAGGTTGTTTCTTGGACGTGAGCTCCGTGAGGGGGGCTACAATGGTTCCGTACCCCTTCACGAAGCGGCGGTAGTATCCTGTGAGGCCCAGAAAAGCTCGGACCTCAGTCTGTGTCTTGGGGGGTTCCCAGGCCATGATGGCCTCAATCTTCGCCTGGAGGGGTTGCACCGCTCCCCTACCCACCAAGTGTCCAAGGTACACTACTGACCCCTGCCCGATCTGGCACTTGCTGGCCTTGATCGTTAAACCAGCTTGTCTCAGGTAGGCCTGGGCGGAAAATTTCGTTACGCTCGCGGAATTTGCGGAATTTGCGTAATTTCGCGTTCCACGGAGAACGCGAAATTGCTCAAAAGTCTGCTTTCCGCGATTTCGCGAAATTTTTGCTTGTTCGCGTTCTCAAAATGCATGTTCGCAAGATATTTCTCCTCGAGCACGCAAACAGCAATTGCGAACAGGAAAAAAGCATCGCGAACAAGCAATTCCGCGTGTTCGCGGAATTTCTGCGTGTTCGCGGAGATTTTTTACCGTTTCGCGGAGATTTGCGTAACGCAATTACGCAAATTCCGCCCACCCCTAGTCTCAGGGCCTGGAGAACGGCTTGCAGGTGACGCAAGTGATCCTCCCAGCTGTTACTGAAGACGGCTATGTCATCCAGATAAGCAGCAGAGAAACTCTCCATTCCGGTGAGGATCTGGTTTACCAGGCGCTGAAACGTGGCAGGTGCGTTCTTGAGCCCAAAGGGCATCACACAGAACTGGTAGTGGCCATTGGGCGTGGAGAAGGCTGACCTTTCCCTTGCTCCATCAGTCAAAGAGATCTGCCAGTACCCAGAAGTAAGGTCAAAGGTACTTAGATATTGGGCAGCTCCCAGCCGGTCAATCAATTCATCCGCCCTAGGGATCGGATGAGCATCAGTTTTGGTTACTGAATTCAGTCCCCGGTAGTCCACACAGAACCTCAGTTCCGGTTGGGCACCCGGTGGTGCGGCTTTTGGTACTAACACCACCGTACTGGACCAGGGGATGCTAGAAGGTTCGATCACTCCTAGCTCCAGCATCTTAGTGACTTCACTGTTAATGCTGGCCTTCACCTTGTCTGACATCCGGTAGATCTTGGACTTCACAGGTGGGCTGTCTCCTGTGTCCACGTCATGGATGCACAGGTGAGTCCTACCCGGAACAAGGGAGAACAACGAAGAGTACTGTCCCAGGACCTGGCGGCAGTCCTCCTGCTGTTCAGGAGTTAGAGATGGGGAGAGAATCACTCCCTCCACCGACCCATCCTTCTCTTGAGACGCAAACAAATCGGAGAGAGGCTCGCTTTCCGCGTCCTCTGCTCCGTCAGTCACCATCATCAAGATGACTTCGGGCCTCTCGTGGTGGGGTTTGAGGCGGTTGGCGTGCAGCACCCGTAGGGGCTGACGAGGGGTCTTAAGATCCACCAAGTAGGTAGCCTTACCCTTCTTCTCCAATACCTCAAAGGGTCCTGACCAGCGATCCTGGAGGGTGCTAAGCTCTCCTGGTTCGATCACCCACACCTTCTGGCCAGGCTCCAACTCCACCGGGTGAGCGTTGTGGTCATACCACGCCTTCATTACTGCTTGGCTGGCCTCCAAGTTGTCAGAAGCTTGCTTCCACAACTTAGCCATTTGGCTCCGGAAGGCCAGCATGTAGCTCACCACATCCTGGGGGAGCTTTCTGGGAGTTCTTTCCCATCCGTCTCTCACCAGGTTGAGAGGTCCACGTACAGGGTGCCCATACAAAAGCTCGAAGGGGCTGAAGCCCACTCCCTTCTGTGGCACTTCCCTCTAGGAAAACAATAGACAGGGTAGGAGGACGTCCCATTTCCTCCGCAGGCTTTCAGGCAGACTTCTGATCATGCCTTTCAAGGTTTTGTTAATCCTCTCCACCAGACCATTGGTCTGGGGGTGGTAAGGAGTTTTGAACCGGTAGGTCACTCCACACTCCTTCCACATCGCCCGCATGTACGCTGACATGAAGTTGGTCCCCCTGTCGGACACAACTTCCTTGGGAAAACCCACTCCGGTAAAGATTCCCATCAGGGCCCTAGCCACAACAGGTGCTGTAATGGTCCTCAGAGGTATTGCCTCTGGGTACCGTGTGGCATGATCCACCAGAACCAGGATAAACCTGTGACCAGCTGACGTGGGCGGATCTAATGGACCCACAATGTCGATGCCCACCCTTTCAAAGGGGGTGCTAACGACAGGAAGTGGTTCCAGGGGAGCTTTCAGCTTCACCCCTGTTTTCCCACTGGCTTGGCAAGACACACATGTCCGGCAGTAGGTATCGGACGACACTTTCATTTGAGGCCAATAAAAGTGGGGGACAAGACGGGCGAAGGTCTTGTCTTGCCCCAGGTGTCCTGCCAATGGGATCTCGTGAGCCAACTCCAGAAGGAAGGCTCGATAACGTTGAGGGACTACCAAGGCTCGTGACGATCCATGTAGGGGTGCCTTGGGTTCACTGTAGAGGAGGCCATCCTCCCAGTAAACACTGTAGTTCCCTTCAACGTTCCCTGCTGCCTGGGCTTCGGCCTGTCGCCTCAGTCCCTCAAGGGTAGGGAACTCCTTCTGGCCCTGGCAGAATTCCTCCCTGGACGGGCCTCCCTCCACGTTCCACTCGGCCGGGATGGGTAGGTCCTCCAGTTCGGTGACATCCCCCACCGCAGACTCCTGGTCCACCACCTCCGGTGGCCTATCCGTCCTACGGGGTGCGGACGCCGAGGCAGGCTCCTCCTGTCCTCGGTTCTTCCCTTGACTGGCAGCTGGCTGGGCCTTTGTTCCAGGCTCCAGCCGAAACGAACTCCCTCTCCGGGTAGTCGCGGACCCTGTGCTCACACAGGCCCAGTCAGGTGTACCCAGCATCTCAGTGTGAGTCCGGTATTCCACCTCTTTCCAAGCATTGTGCTCCATGTCATTCCCTAGCAGACAATCGACTGACACAGCAGGGCTTACGGCAACTCGAAGTGAACCTGCAACCCCTTCCCATTCAAAGGGAACCTCGGCCACCGGATAGTGGCCCATTCTGCCATCAGCCATCGCGGCAGGGTGGAGTACATCGGGAATTACCTGCTCTGGAGACACCAGTTGGCTACGCACCATAGTCATACTGGCTCCTGTGTCTCTCAGAGCCTCCCCTCTTTGGCCGTTGATGGTGACCCACTGCCCATACTTTGCGGTATTTGCGGGCACCTGGATCTTAGGAACCATCTCCCGTTCTCCCAGGGACACTAAAGTGACACCCGCCCACTCCCTTCCCTTAATTAAAGGCATCTCCTCCCCGAGCACTACACTAGCTACTCCGGGGGTCTTTCCTCCAATGGGAGGGGGTGGTCGTTTTGGGCACTTCGCATCTCCCTTATAGTGTCCAACGCTACCGCACTCGAAGCAATGGACAACCCTTGGCTGCTGACTCTGGCCAGGATTAGGGTTTCTGGGTGGGTTAGCCCTAGGGGTGAATCCTGTTCCCTTACCTTGGAAATTATTTTGGGGGCCTTTGGAGAACTCCTTTTTCTTTTCCCCTCCCTCTTTCTTCTGGGGGGCGCCCTGTCCGGCCTTTTGAGTATCCCCTCCAGTCCCCCTTGTGGACACCCGGGTACTAGCCCAAATGTCCGCCTCCTCAGCAAGCTTCCGGGGATTGGTCAGCTTGCTATCCACCAGGTGTTGACGCAGTTCAGGGAAACATTTTTCGAGCAGGTGTTCCTTCAATACTAAATCAAACAACCCCTCGTAGTTCCTCACTTCACTGCCCTGAATCCAACCCTCTAATGCCTTCTTCGCATAATCCAGGAAGTCCACCCAATTCTGTGTGCCCAGTTTGTGGCTACCCCGGAACTTCTGTCTGTATTTCTCAGGTGTTAGTCCAAACTTTCGTATGAGCGCCACTTTCATGGTGGGGAAGTGGGTCTGCTCATCCTGCTCTAGGGCCAATAATGCATCCCTACCAGCTGGAGGCATGTACCTGTACAATCCCCCTCCCCAGTACTTCTCTGGAACCCCATGGGCCCTTAATGAGACCTCATAGGCCGCTAGCCACTTGGCAATATCGTCGCCCACACCATAGCTAGCCACTAGGTCCTTCGGCAAATAGGGTTTGGGTTCCCTGGTGAACTCTCTTTCTTCGCTGCCACCATTAGGAATAGGGTGTGCCCCGGCTCGTAGGATCTGAAGATCTATCTCTTTCAGCCTTAGCTCATGAGCCATCCTCTGTTCCTCCTTCTCTTTCTCCAGCCTTGCTAAGTCCCATGTGAGCTGTCTTTTCTCCCTCCGGTCTGTTAACTCCACTTCAGACAAGCCACCGCTAGAGGCACTGCTGCCCTTCCTAGAAAGTGTCCTGGGCCTCGCTAACAGGTTCCCCACCTCAGGTTGGTACAAACCAGCTCCCTCACTGTCGGGCTCTCTATCCCTGTCCTCCTCCTCAGCCTTGCTTTCTCGTCGTGCCTCCCCCCAAGCCCTTAAGCTGGTTTGGAGTGCACCCTTCTTTGCTCCTGGGGGACAATACACCCCCTCCCGCTGACAAAACTCCCTGAGTTGGGCCACAGTATAGGTTTCCAGGTCTTCTAGCACAAACTCCATTTTGCACACTCAGGTCAGAGGACAGTTATTTGCAGAAGCTATGCAGGGGGGTACCTTATATAATACCTCCTCCCACCACCAGAGTAAATTTGGAAAAAACAAAAACTCACAATTAGGAAGGCCGCTTGGAGAAAACTCCCGGTGTAGGCCTATGGACTACCCACAGTTGTTGTCGAGTATACGTAGGCACAGCTCTATCCCACCACTGAACACCAATTATGTTAGAAAAGCCACTCCCACACCGGAAGGGTGGTAGTGTTCTCCCAGACATACACTGTGGTAGCTTGGCTCGAGTGGTCAGGGATCAGGCACCGTGCTAAGCATACGTCATACCCACACAATAACCATGCGTGCATCCGTTCCAAAAACGACACTACACCTTAAAAATTATACTGAAAATATATCTCTTTATCTTCTTTTCTCTTAGTTGCTGATTAAATAAATAATAATACAATCACAGTACACAAGGCTTTTCCTGTGGGAGGGTAAGTCAAATAAATACTATCTTAACGATTCAATAAATAAGGTAGATCATAAATAATCAAGGCATAAATATAAGTGCATTACATATAGGGCAATTAAATATTATGAGGCAATAAATACTGCGAGACAATAAATACTGTGCGACAATAAATACTGTGAAACAATAAATACTGTGAGGCAATAAATACTGTAAGGCCATAAATAGAATGAATACAATAAATACAGTGCTCTCAATAAATAATAAAAGCCAACAGTGACACTTGAAAATCAGTTCACATTCCTGAGGTACTATGGGATGATTTGACCCAATCCCAGCTTGTAGAGATTTGGATGGCCTGAGGGGTATACTCCCTGGCTTGGACAAGGCTGAGGCCTAAACTGAGGTAGATCAAGGGGGAATCTAGAGATCTGGCTCTCCCACACTACACAACCCCTCTGTATTAGTCTCAGCTCACCCCCTGGCACTATCAAACTGGTTCCAGCACCTTTCTAGCCTCTAGGATGGTCTCTTATGGCTTCACAGGGCCTTAGGCGCCCTCTATTCCACTTGCTGCCCTTTTTATGAAGTTCCGACGCCGCTGGAGTCGTGTCGACGCCGTGAGGCGGTTCCGGTTCGATATCGGTGGCCTCGGCTCAATGACAGTTCTTGTCGACGCCGAGAGGCGGTTCCGGTTCGATGTCGGCGGCCTCGGTTCGATGACGTCGGGCAGTCTTGGCTCGATGTCGACTTCGGGCGGCTCCGGTTCGATGTCGGCGGCCTCGGCTCGATGTCGACCTCCGGTTCGATGACGTAGGGCAATCTTGGCTCGATGTCGACTTCGGGCGGCTCCGGAGTGCGATCTCCACTCCCGACCTCCGGTGCTCCTTTCCTCGGGTTCCGGCGACTCCGGAGTGCGACCTCCACTCCCGACCTCCGGCACGATTCTCTTCAGGTTCCGGCGACTCCGGAGTGCGATCTCCACTCCCGACCTCCGGCACGCTTCACCTCGGTCTCCGGCGACTCCGGAGGGCGGACTTCACTCCCCCGTCGACGCCGCACACTCGACCTCAGGTGTCTTCCTCCTCGACCTCTGGTACTCTCCACGACCTCCGTCGGCGCCCTCTCTCGACCTCTGGCGGCTCCGGGTACGACGTCTGCTTTCCAGTCAGCGCCGCTTCTCCACCTCGGGCTCCAGGTCTCCAGGCTTCTCGACGTCGGACTTCAAGAAGTTACCAGTAACCAGGTCAGGAACTTGCTGTTCTTTACTTGTAAGGCCTGTTCCTGCTGTCCAGGTCCTTAAGATGGTTTCTCTTGCTTTCTCCCACACAGGGCTCCAGGCTGGGCTCAGTCAGTAGGGACTAGTATCAAGGGTGGGTTTATGGACCCCACTCCAGGCACAAGTTTCCACCCCTGCTGCCTCACTCCTTCCTCCTTCAGGTTTCTGCTCCTCTCTCTTCACCAGTCAGGTGCCAACTGCCCACTCCAACTGTCAACTCTGACTTAGCTTCCCAACATTCTAAACCGCCTCCAACGGTCACAGGGTTCCAGAATGTTGCAGAAGGTTCTAGTAGGTTCCAGTGATGTCACAGGTGACAATGGGTGGCCACCATTTTGTGCTCCAGGCCGTCAGACAGAAGTTCCAGGGGTAGATAAAATGGCTCCCTGAATCTGCATCAATACTAAAAAGTCTGGTGGTTCCCAAAAAGGAAAAAATACTAACAGGGTTTGAGGCAAAAGTGGGACAAAATAAATAATGATGAGGAGGGACCACCCAAAGGGCTGACAGGTCTAACAGGAGTGGACTGGGCAGAAAGGAGCTTTTAAGGGTCAGGGATGGGAAGTGGACAGTGGTAGTAAGAACGTTTTTCAATGGGTTCAGGAACATGAAGTGGATAGGGGTAGTCAGTTGTGTTATTTGAGTTCCAGAAAGGGGCGTAGAAGTAATAAGGGATTTTAGTATTTAGGGGATGGTAGTCTTGTAAGGGTAGAAAGGAGGTTTTAGGATTTGGGAATGTTTGAAGGCTTGAGGTAGCTGGGAATATTTGGGGTTAAGGGATCGGTATTGTGAAGGAGCATTGAGCTCTGGAATTCAGGAAACAGTATTGCAAAGAGCTTGAAATGGGTGTTTACAGTTCAATAATAAGTAGTTTTCAAACGTCGTAAATGTTTAGAGTTAAGAGATTTGTAGTGTTTAGGGATAGTAAGGGAGTTTTCAGGATTCTGGAAGGGTAGTGTTTAGGGGCGGGATGGGGTTTTTAGTGTTCAGGAATGGGTAGTGGATTGGGATTTAATTGGGCTGTAGGATTCAAAGATGTGTAATGTTTAGGAGTAGTAACGAGTTTTAATGGTTCAATAGTTTTAGAGTTTAAGTAAGGATATTCATCTGTTTTATGTAATATAATTTGTGAGGTTGGGGTGCAGGATTTTAAGGGGATATAGGTGATTAATGTATTCCTTTTTGGAGCAGTTTATTTGCTGTTCAGGCACTTTGTATTATATAATTGTTAGGGTAATTTACTTTTTTAAATAAATGCATATGATAAAAGATTACTTCTTAGGGATGAGTTTTGCGGCTTATAGATGATATAGGTGGGTAGTTTATTCACCTACAGGCAGTTACTTTTTTGGTGGTACAGTGTCTTTCACTCATGTATTGTTTAGATTTTTTTCGTAAATATATGCGCCATATGCAACGTAAATCTCAGGGACAAGTTGCAGGGTTCATAGGGGATATCGGTGTATAGTTTTTTTTTGACACAGCTGTTTGGGCAGTTCACTGTCATTTGGTCATGTAGTTGTTTTTCTTTTTTTGAAAATAAATCTATATTATTTTACACTATTTTTAGGGAAGGGAATATGATTTATAGGGAAACATAGGTGTGTAGTTTTATTAATTGTTTAGCCCAGTTTTATGGGGGTGCAGGATCTTTGCATCATGTTATTGTTTATCTTTTTTTGTAAAAAAAAAAATGGGTGTAGCGTGTACCTTAACTTTTAAGGCCAGGTTACATAATTCATGCATTAAACAGCATTAAAATAACTTTTTCTTTTCAAAATTATTAAATGTAATCACTGCTTTAAGGTAAATAGTGTTAGTATAAATTTTGCACTGTCTTGAGGAAAATATACTTATATTTGTATTAGAACATCTAGGAACAAGATATATTATCAATATTGTAATTTTATAATAATTTTACAACTTTAAACCCATAGAAAGAATGAAAATAATAATAAAAATATAGATAAAAAAACAATTTGAATATTATTATTCTTGTAAAAGAAAAAATATATCAGTGTTAACTGTCTATAAATTCTTTATATTGTTGTTTAATTGCAATGCAATACACAATATTATTAATTCAGTAAAAACACGAGTCAACTGTTTTTCACATTTTGTAAATTATTACATACATTTTCTATATTTGGGTACTTTTTTGACATATACTTACATTTATTCCAATGCATAGTTTAGTCTATTTTAAAAGGTTCATTTATTTGCCATTTTATAGTCACCAGTTCACAGTATTCAACCTGTTTTTTATCAGTTGAAGTTTTGGCACACAAGCAGAATGAACCTGTTGGCCACAGCTCTGGTAAGAAAAAAGTTTACATTCATTTATATCCATTAAAGTATATCTGCTATTTTAAAATGTAGGTAATAAACACTATTATTATATTTTTTGCTACATGTTTATCTTGTTTTCTCGAACATAGATAATTAGATTACTGACTGCAGCTATATCTGGGTTTTTTTCAACCCATTCCTGGTAACTTTTTTGTATTTGGAGAAGATATTTTTCAGATTTTCAAATAGGTAATTAATTTGGACTGGCAGAGCTGAAGTCATTTTCCTGAAATGCTTTGTTCATGTCCTTTTTATTTATTTTCTTGTTTTTAAGGGGTTTCCATGAAGTGTTTCTGTTTTGATATTACAAAAGCATGGGGGATTTTTAAATTGGGATTTGATAATAGAATAACAACTTTAATTGAGGGTATGTTGCTGCCAAGAATTATCCATAAAAAGACAGCCAGCAAAAAAACTTTGAGCAATGAGTTTTTTTTGCATTTGAATAATCTTATTCATGGTTACATTTTAAATTAATTCTGTTAAGCATAAATGCCCCTTTTTGTGTGGTCACCGATTTTCAAATTATGCAGCTGTTTTTATGACTCTGCAAACTAGAACATTACTAATCAGGCACAACACAAAAAATCTGAACTCATAATTAGCATATTAACATTTCTTAAAAGAAATACACCAATCTCAAGGATAGTTAAATATCATATGTAGACAATACTGCACTTATTGTGCCATCAACTAGTGTGACAGAAAAACATGGCTTCAGGCGTACCACTGTAGTCTGAGTCTTGCAGTTTGAACTTGTAGCCCAACCTGTCACAGTAACCTTATGTGAGTGCGGAATAAAACTTCCCCTAAACAAATTAATAAGACATCCCTATCTAGGGGGCATATCAACAAGCAGGCGATAAAAAATTATCGCCGCTTTTGCGGCCGTTTTCGGCCGAAAAGCGGTGATACTTTTATCGCCTAATCAGCAAGGTCACGCTAACGCGTGAAACCTTGCTTTAGCGTCAGGATTCCTAACGCCCAGCTTTGCATCTCTAATGAGATGCAAAGTGGGCGTTCCTGACCTGGCATGACAGGAGAAATGTCGCTAAGCGACATTTCTCCTATCAGCAAGCCTAACGCTATGAAGCATTGCATCAGGAAAAGTAGCGATAACCACTGTTATCGCTACTTTCCTTACGCCTGCTTCAGGACTGACTTAGCCATGATATCCTAAGGAAGGTGGATATCATGGCTAAGTTTGTGAGTCCCTATCAACTAGCTAACGTGAGATTATCGCTGGGTTTCCAGCGATAATCTCACGTTAGCCAGTTAACGCTAGGATTTTTATCGCTGATGAGATAAGCGTTGCTAATAGCACGATATCTCAGCGATAAAAATCGGCGGTAGCTGGCGATAATTATCCGAGCGCTAAGTGCGCTCAGCGATAATTATCGCCGGTTGTTGTTGATATGCCCCTTAATCTTGTAGTTCATAAGGTAGGGTACATAGGGGCATATCAGCAAGGCGAGGCAATAGAATTATCGCTGCTTTCCGGCCGTTTTCGGGCGAAAAGCGGCGATAATTTTATCGCCTAATTAGCAAGCTCACGCTAACGCTTGAAAACTTGCGTTGTATTGTATTGTATTGTATTGTATAAAATATTTGTATAGCGCAGCTATCACCCCACGGGTATCCTGGCGCGTAGGGACCCTGATGACATAAGGCAAAACAGAACGATTAGGCCGCTGAACAGGAATGTTGCTAGCTGTTTCTGGCAAATAGAGAGGTCTTAAGGTTCCTCCTAAACATCAGTAACGAGTCAGCTCGTCTGAGGCTTAGGGGAATTTCATTCCAGAGGCGAGCTGCCGCCGAACCAAAAGCTCTACCTCCCAGCTTTGTCAAATTCACTCTGGCAACAGAAGCCAGGCCTTGGCTGGTGGACCGGAGGAGTCTTTTGGGCGCATACCAAGTAAACCGCTCTTGTAAGGGAAGCGGGCCTGAGTCGTGTAACGCTCTAAAGACAAGCCATAGAGATTTGAAACTGACTCTATCCTTGATAGGAAGCCAGTGTAGGTCCCTCAGTGCCGACATCGCGGAGGAGCTGCGCTGTCTCTTGAGGGCCAGTTTGGCTGCCATAGACTGGACTCTTTGCAACCCCTGCAAAATGTATTTAGGTGCGCCCAAATACAGGGAGTTGCAGTAGTTCAGTCTACTCATGATGATGCTGCGGACCACCAGTGGTCTCACTTCACTTGATAGTAGAGGGAGGATTTGGCGAAGGGCTCTCAATAGTGCAAAACATATGCCAATTGTTTTATTGGCCTAGGTTTTCATTTGAAGGTCTTCGTCCACCATGACTCCCAGGTTGCGAACCGTCCTGGCTGCCACTATGGGAGCATCCTCTGGTCCAAACCTAAATTCGCCCATTAGTTGTCGGGACAGTTTCGCTGCACCACAGTACAGCAGCTCTGTTTTCCCCGCATTGAGTTGAAGGGAGTTAGCCCCTAGCCAGTCTGAGATCTGCCCCATACACGCCTGAAAGGAACTCATGGATAATGCATGCTTTCCTTTGATGGAAAATAACAATTGAATGTCATCGGCGTAGTTGACAACATCAATCCCGAAAGATTTTATGATGGGGATCAAGGGGCTAAGGTAGACATTAAAAAGGATCGGGCTGATTGCTGAGCCCTGGGGTACTCCAAAGCATACTGGGGAGCAGGCGGAGACATATGGCATCATACTGACCGCCTGCTGTCGGCCTGACAGATAGGATTGGAGCCACTTCAGGGTGCAGCCCTTCACTCCAATGCTCTCTAGTCTTGCCACCAATACCGCATGATTAACCGTGTTGAATGCGGCCAACATGTCCAGTAGGACCAACACTGAAGAGGTCCCACTGTCGGCTCGCATTCTCAACTTGTCCATTACTGTAATCAAGGTGGTCTCCGTCTCGTGCCCTGGACGGAATCCAAACTGGTCCCTGTCCAGAAGGTGATTCTCTTCTAGATATCATGACAGGGACTTGCTGACCAGCTTTTCCAAGATTTTAATAGGGAAAGGCAACAGAGATATGGGGCGGAAACTAACTGGCAGCGAAGGGTCTAGAGATGGCTTCTTCAAAAGGGGAGTCACTATCGCTTGTTTCCAGACATCTGGCACCGCTCCTTCTTTCAGGGATTGGCAGCATATATGCCGTAAGGCCGGGAAGAGGATGGGGCCATACTCCTTCCAGGTTTTGTGAGGGAGAGGGTCAAGGGGTGATCCGGATGATACCTCCTGTGCTAAGCTATTGAAAAGATCGTCTGTGAGGGGTTGGAAATGTTCCAGTGAGGTGATATGTCTGTCTTCCTTAATAATTGGCGATGATCCATTGGAGCCAGTATCAAAACCCCCCACAATTTTGGCTACTTTATCGATGAAAAAAGTGGCAATCTCATTACAGAGACTTTGTGATGTCTGGATTCTGTTGGGCGTGCACCCAGGGTTGCTAAGGTCTTTAACGATTTTAAAAAGAGCCTTGGTGCTATTGGGTGCCTGTAGGATGGAGCTGGCATAGAATTGTGCCTTAGCTCCCCTAATGGCTTGATTGTATTGGGCTTGGGCTAATTTAGAAGCTGTTTTATCTATTTCAGAATATGACCTGCGCCATCTTCGGTCTGCCTGCCGGCGGACAGAGCGGAGCTTTCTCAGCTCCTCACTGAACCACGGGGTAGAAGGTGTAGCCTTGATTTTAAGTCTTTTCCTAGGGATAGAGCCATCAAGAGTGTTGTTGATGAAATTGCTGTAACTGTTATAGTTCTCCTTTACTGAGAAATCAGGATCATGTTGAAATTGCTCAGTAAAAAGAGGGACGAGGCTCTCTTTTGACAGTTTTGCCCAGTCTCTGCCCCACCGAAAGGAGGTTTGTTTTTTCCCAATCGATAAAGCTCTGGGTATAGTGATCCTAAAGCGTATCAAAAAGTGATCTGTCCAGCTTAGCGGGGCTATGTTGAGCACCTCAAGCTCAGACTGCTTGGCGAAAACCAAATCAAGCATGTGTCCTCCCTGATGAATTGGCTCTTGGATATGTTCAAATAGGCCGCAGTTTTCACAGGTTTGCCTGAGAGCTTGTAGATGATTCCCCAGGCTCCCCGTAAAACCCAGAGATTAAAATCACCAAGTAATAGCAGTCTAGAATGTGTTAGTGCTAAATCGGCAATGGTGTCGAGTAGGGCCTGTTTTTGATGATCAGGGCCCGGGGGTCTGTGGCAGACCAGGCCAGTCAACACTCTTGTAGGGTAAAGCCCAGGAGTTCGTACCCAGCTATCTCGTTTACCTGCAACGGTGCACAGTCCCATTTATCTTTAAATATTAACCCTACTCCTCCTCCTCTCCCCGTTAAGCGGGGTTTATGAAGAATTTTGTAGCCTGGTGGACAAGCAAACCCAATCTCCACTAAGGAGTCCGGGATTATCCAGGTCTCTGTGATAAATAGGAAATCTAGGTCCAGGTCTTCCAACAGGTTGAAGATCTCCTGATGGTGCTTTATCAGGGACCTGCTGTTGATCAGGCCACATGTCAAGGTCCATAGAGATCCCCCCCGTCCAACTTTACCGATATTAAGTAAACTGTCCCTCGAGTAGCAGATCCTACCTGTACTGGTTGAACCAGCGTGGAGGGTGCTGGGCGCGACCGAGGCGCGGAAGGGCGCAGAAGGGCTTGCCTCTGGCGCGCCAGCTGCGCGAGCGTGCTGCGCGCTTGCATTCCCCTTCTTAAGTAGGGCCAGCCACTAGACCGCTAACAAAGATGGCGCTCGGTGGGTGGCGCGTTCCTCGGGCGTTCCGTGACCGTCTCACCAAAGCGGTGAAGTGAGCAATCTTTTTAATGTGCAAGTAAGTGGGCAGTGAAAACAGTTGATTGTATTAAAATAACAATTCTCAACAGTTAAAACCTATGCCGTTAACGTAGGAATTCCTAACGCCCAGCTTTGCATCTCTAATGAGATGCAAAGTGGGCGTTCCTGACCTGACATGACAGGAGAAATGTCGCTAAGCGACATTTCTCCTATCATCAAGCCCCACGCTATGAAGCGTAGTGGCAAGGGGTTATCGCTACTTTCCTTACGCCTGCTTCAGGACTGACTTAGCCATGATATCCTATGGAAGGTGGATATCATGGCTGAGTTTGTGAGTCCCTATCATCAAGCTAACGCCACATTGCGTAAGATTATCGCTGGGTTTCCAGCGATAATCTCATGTTAGGCAGTTAGCGTGAGGATTTTTATCGTTTTTGAGATAAGCGTTGCTAATAGCACACTATCTCAGCGATAAAAATCCACGCTAGCCGGCGATAATTATCCTAGCGCTAAGTGCGCTTAGCGATAATTATCGCCGGTTGTTGCTGATATGCCCCATGGTGTTTAAAAATGCACATATAGAAATGTAATTTTACAATGTCCTTGAAGTAGCACACCCATTAAAGTTATTTTCATTGAGGAAGGCTCTGGCTGTTTTGTTTTAGGTTTGGGACAAGCTAGAGGAATAGTTCAACCACAATTTTTTTATGTTTACTACGAATTCAACTCAAAGGTAGTTTTAATAAATATTTAGGAAAAGTAATTTTTTAGAAAGTTACCTTTTCCATGCCTAAAGTTCCAGAAGGCTGCCCAGCCAGTAATTGGCCATAATGAGGTATGAAAATTGCTTCCAGATTAGGAACAATAGCCTGGGTGTCAGGAGGTTTCCCTCTTTCAAGAAAACCGTGGAACCAGGAACTTCATTGAAAGGCCTGCATTTTCAAAATTAACTGTAAGGTGAGAGATGGGGAAGACAAAACGTTGTTCCACTAGTCAGGCATTTACCAACCAAACCCAGTGAAAGGGAAGCTAACCCCAGAACCACTTTTGGTCACATCTCTGGATTAGCACATAGACTCTACCCAAGGGAGAGAGGGATTTCCCATCCCAGAATTTGGGGGTAAGGTGCACTGTGTTTTTTTTATCCATAGGGCAGACAGGATTTGCTGAAGAAGTTGACATGGTTTGTTCCATTGGTTAAGAATCAGCTAAAAGACACCTACACCCACCAACTGGTGCCAACCTTAAATTTGGCACCCCACAGTAGTCTCCTCATAACATTTTCTGGGCTTGTGGTAGAACAGAAGAATGACTGAACCTGCTGTTTCAGACCTATGAGAAGGTCTGGAGGGCCAGCTCTGCTCCTACATCTGTCAAGTACCCAGAATCCCCCTCATTCTTGGACAGAATCCCCCTGCATCAGTGCCCCACTTGTCTAGTGCACCAGCTAAGAGCCACTCTAATTGTCATTAGTGGCTAACGCCACTCCTTCTTTTTGTGGTAAATAAAATAAATATTACCTGACTGAATTTCGTACGGAGTCTTAAAATAAAGTAAAATAGCTCAAAATAACAAGAGGCAGAATCCGTGGTATAAGAGGTTCTCTAATGGGCTTTATTCCATTCAAAATGGCCGACTCGAGTGGCGGCCTTCAGGTTCCGTCACCACGAAGGTTCAGGAAGTGAAGTACAATAATTTATTAACAGACATGTATTTTTATAATAAGTACAAAAAAACGGAAACCTCCTGAGGCTTGAGCCGGGAGTAGAGCGATTTTGCATATTTTAAATAGAAAGTGACAGAATTTCTTTGGTCTTTTAAAAACTTGCACTCACCTGCACCGAGCACTTCGCGCTTTCACGAGCCCTCTGACAGCTGAGATACAAGCTTCCATTGGCGAGGGTTTGTTTTGGTTTCCCTGCCGCCATTGCCCAGGACATAGGCCACGCCCACCCGGTCAGGCCACGCCCACCCCTACCTTCCCGCGCTATATAGAGAGCGCTGACTACAAGCGCTGCATCTTAAAAAACGGAACCTCCTGAGGCTTGAGCCGGGAGTAGAGCGATTTTGCATATTTTAAATAGAAAGTGACAGAATTTCTTTGGTCTTTTAAAAACTTGCACTCACCTGCACCGAGCACTTCGCGCTTTCACGAGCCCTCTGACAGCTGAGATACAAGCTTCCATTGGCGAGGGTTTGTTTTGGTTTCCCTGCCGCCATTGCCCAGGACATAGGCCACGCCCACCCGGTCAGGCCACGCCCACCCCTACCTTCCCGCGCTATATAGAGAGCGCTGACTACAAGCGCTGCATCTTAAAAAACGGAACCTCCTGAGGCTTGAGCCGGGAGTAGAGCGATTTTGCATATTTTAAATAGAAAGTGACAGAATTTCTTTGGTCTTTTAAAAACTTGCACTCACCTGCACCGAGCACTTCGCGCTTTCACGAGCCCTCTGACAGCTGAGATACAAGCTTCCATTGGCGAGGGTTTGTTTTGGTTTCCCTGCCGCCATTGCCCAGGACATAGGCCACGCCCACCCGGTCAGGCCACGCCCACATCTCATCCCCCCTGCCAGCTATAAATCATGTGCCTATACAGGAAGCGCAGCGGACGAGCGCAGCGGGCGCGACGAATGCGCGCCGAAGGCGCGCATAAGGCAAGCTCGTCTGCGCTCGTCCGCGAGCGTCCGGGACCAGGGGCCAAGGGCCCTGCGAGCCACTACACTTATACTTCTGCTGAACTACAGGTATGGCGCCCAACCGCCACGACGTGTCCACCTGTCCCTTACCACGCAGCTAAACGCATTTCTCACTTAGGTATAGGCAACTCTGCCTCCCTCACGAACGCCCCTGCTCCTGAGTACTCTATGCGCACGACCACACCCTGCTCCACCTACACGTTCAGGTGTATCTATCTTAACACCCGCTCCATGATTAAGCACCAATCTGATATATTTCTGCTACTCATGGACAAACAACCTGACATGCTGCTACTGACGGAGACCTGGCTCACTCCGGACTCACTACCGGATATTTTAGCTGCCCTACCTGCAGACTACTATATTCTATCAGCACTCCGCCCAGGCGGAAAAACTGGGGGAGGAGCAGCAATAATCGTCAATAAAAAGTTCCAACTCAGACAGCTCCCCTCTCTGCCTTTACCTAATACTGAAAATATAGTCGCCAAAATAGACACCCCCAATGGCTCACTTATATTGGTCCTATTATATCGCCCTCCCCAAACCATGGCTACATTCCCTTCTGTTCTAGCTCAGCTACTGGCACCATTGGTTACTAACCATCCTAAACTACTCCTGGTTGGAGATCTAAATTTCTGGTTCGACAATCTATCGTTGGACCCCCAAGCTGCAGAGATGAGCGAACTCTTCTGTGATCTTAACCTGACACAACACATCCACACCGAGACCCACCAGAAGGGCCACAGCCTCGACCAAATCTGGTCTCTGAACCTGCCCCTATCTGTATTAGACATAAAACCCTGTTGCTGGTCCGATCACCACAGCATAAGTTTCTCTTTCCAGCTAGATAAGACAACCCACTTTAAACTACAATCCAGTAAAACCATCAGGAAATGGTCCTCCATGGATATGCCAGCCTTTCTAAACTTCTTGGGTAACTCCCCCCCCCTCGACAGCAACAATGTGGATGAGGCCGATAGCCGGCTCAATGAATGGCTCACTGAAGCGATTAACATCTATGCTCCCCTCACGCATCTCAGCTGCTCAAGGAGCCCGGATGCACATAAATGGTTTACACCCGAACTAAAAACACTGAAATTAGAAGTGAGGCAAAAGGAAAGAACCTGGCGCTCCCAGTACTGTCCACTGGCCAAAGCCGCATACTGCTCAGCCAGGAAGACATACCAAAAAACTCTACAGAACCATAAAACAACCTACTATTCATCTAAAGTCCTCAACTCTACCAACAAGTCAAAAGAAATTTTCAGGATTGTGAACGACCTTTGCAACGACGATAGAACTTCCCCCCCGGTAGTTCCCTCACAAGCGTTATGCAACTCCCTGAACGACTTTTTCCGTGATAAGATCTTAACGATTAAGCAGAACATCTCCACACTCCCATCATCCGCCCCAGTGGATGACATCTATTTCAATCCCTCAACTTTACATTCCTATCCCCTTATTGATTTGAAAACTTTCTTGACATTATTGTCTAGAGTCAAATCAGGATCCCCTATGGATGTCTGTCCCCCCCATATCATGAAAGAAATTGGTCGAGCTATGCCCAACAGCATGATATCCCTACTCAACGACTCTCTCACGTCAGGGACAGTACCTAGCAGCTTCAAACAGGCCTTACTGATTCCCCTCACCAAGAAGCCTGGCATCGACCCGCTCGACCTTACGAACTATCGGCCCATATCTTTGCTACCTTTTCTATCGAAAATGCTGGAGGCGCACGTCACCAACTGCCTCTCTAACTTCGTGGAGGAAACAGAATATCTCCAACCCAACCAAGCAGGCTTCCGACCTGGTCACTCCACTGAGGCAGTAATATTGGCAGTCCAGAACACCTTGAGGTCCAACGCTGATAACAACCTTCATCAAGCCTTAGTACTTCTCGACTTGTCCGCGGCATTCGACACGGTTGACTATTCCATTCTGGTCAACCGTGTCGAACAGGCGGGTCTCAGAGACTCTGCCCTAGCCTGGTTAAAATCGTTCATCTCCGAACGCACCCAATCGGTTCGCTTAGGCTCCTTTTCTGCCGCCAAGGTCAAGTCTTTCTGTGGGGTGCCCCAGGGCTCCTCACTATCCCCCTTGTTGTTCAACCTGTACATGCGGCCCCTCCTCTTTGCCCTGAGTAAGCACAAAGTCACTGTATATAACTATGCAGATGACTTACAGCTTATCTTTGTTCTCAATTCCCCTAACGCGGTGGAGGACTTCCAAGCCACCATGACCCTAATCCAGAGCTGGATGTCCTCAAATCACCTCAAGTTAAACCCAGGGAAAACTGAGTTGATTCTGCCCGGCAAGAGCGAAATCAGTTGGAGCCCTAACTTCTGGCCGTCGGACATGGGTCTTCCCCCTAAGAAATCTTCCACTGTAAAAAGCCTGGGGATAACCATCAACGGGGACCTCTCGCTAAAATCCCAAATTGGTACCGTGGTCTCCTCTGGATTTTTCCAACTAAGGAAAATCAGGAAAATCGCCCATTTCCTCACTCCCTCCGCCTTAATCCAGGTAGTCATGGCCTTAGTCCTCTCCCACATTGACTTTTCTAATAGCCTATACCTAGGCCTACCTGCAGAACAACTCAAAAGACTACAGTACCTGCAGAATCAGGCCGCTAGGCTGATCTGCAAAGTACCCAAATGGGAACCTATCAAACCAGGCCTGGAGAGTTTGCACTGGCTACCTGTGGCTCAAAGAGCCGAATTCAAAGCCGGGTGCATTATCTTTAAGGCTCTGCAAGGCAAGGGACCCCTATTTATCAGACAGCTGATCGGTAGATATGTCCCCTCACGGAACCTAAGATCCGCCCACAAAGACCTTTTAGAAGTTCCTCGTTTCAAGAAAAAACGACAAGGCGGCAGCAGCTTCCACTTCCTGGCAGCCACCCTATGGAACTCTTTACCACTAGCCCTCAGACAGAGTAAAGACCTCCTTGCCTTTAGAAAGGCTTTTAAAACTCACCTCTTCACAAAAGCTTATCCGAAATAACTCTTCCGGCAGACTCACCTCTTGTTATGTTTTTTATCTTACCAGCGCCAAGAAGCCCTTGGGCGTACGCGCGCTTTATAAATTTTTAATAACATAACATAACATAACATAACGTACATTACAATGAAACGAATGTAGAAGGCGTAACATTTGATAAGAAAAATGACGTGACAGTGACATAATCGAAACTAGGCGTAATAAGGAATAAAAGAAACATGATTGGCTTGCATTATCAGACATAGGTGGATCTATAAGATAATACTTGGCATAGATGCGCGCGCGGCAGCATGACGTGTAATTGACGTGTAACTAGGGGGTGAAGGGGACTTGACATTTAGCTCTACATGTGGAGACGAGAAGTCTGGGGTCAAGTCATCCTAATCCCAAATCATATCTAACATCCTATGTTTAAAGAACTATGTTATCCACAAGGAAGAGACTCTCGGACAGAATCTATTCTATACTGACTGTGTGCGTGTACAAGCGTCTAAGTGTCTATATGAGATGCGAGGGGCAGAAAACTTTCCATAGCAACAGGGCTATGAATCACTTGCATGAAGACAGAGAAGCCTGGCCTTTTGCTTGGTAACTGGAGGAATGTTTACTTAAACTACTAGGCAAGAATGCATCGGCTGAAGAGCAAAATAGATAATTCGAAGGTGAAATACAACTTCTTGGCAGACAGGCGAAAACTGTCCGAGGCAGGCACCGTTAGCTGCACAGGGAGTAGGACAAAGTTCATGGATACAGATGCGAGCTCAAACTGAAGCTGTCAGAGGCTGGGAGCAGGGAAAGGCTTTGAGGACAGAATCGGGCCTACTCGCCTGAACTGTAAAAATGGAGTAACTTGGCCATATAAAGTCGGTGGCCTTTTATACTTAGGAATCGAATATCCAGCCCATAGATGGCGGATCTGACAGAGAACATGTTGACGGTAGACACACATATGTTTGCGTCTTAGAAACTGGAACTGGAGGGAACATACATGTACTTGTAACATGCATATAGAACCGTTGGGGTCCAAGATAGGGGACATAACTGATCAGGAAAATCCACATTTCCACATTCCCTCCTTGTCCCCTTCTTGCCCTTCAAGAGATATCAATCTTCATCATTCCATCGATTTGCTCATGAAGCATCATTTCTTCTTCTTTCTTCTTCCGGGATCTTGAGCGAAAACCTTGATGTGGAATACACGATGTGGCACACAGACCACAAATCGCTGGTCCACATTGCAGGCATAGACAACAACTGAAAAGCATAAGAAGGCCAATACCTAGGAAGGATAGAACTCTCCATCCCCAGGCTGATATCACATTCCAAAACCACCCGGACCACGTCCAAGTGCCTGGATTCTCGTGTATCTGGCTTACAATCTTATGAAGGCGTGTTATAGCTTTATATACAGATGGCGAATTTTCTGGTATGAAAATGCAGCAGCTGGATCCGATGACCCTGCAAGCTCCGCCCCTATCGGCCAGGATGACGTCAAGGACAAGACGATTCTGGAGAACAACAATTCTCATCACTGATTGTTCCTCTGTCAGATTGCCTAGGGCGGCTATAGTCTCGTTTACTACAGCTTCAAGAGTCTTGGTGAGTCTGCGTATCAGCTTACTATTTGATATAGTACCTATATAGGGAAAGATACCTTTATTGAAATCTACATACTTGTCCCATGATGTCTCAGTATAATCGACAACTGGGAGATCTCTTTGCTCTCTATTGTGTACTAAATGAACATTTCGATAATAATCAGGGGGAGCTAGGAAAACAGGTGGCAGAAGGAATGCTATATAACAGGTACCATCCCAATCTAGAGGCAGACGCATATATGCCGTCTGACCACATATAAAGTAAGAATGGCGAGAAGCTCTAAATGAAGATTTGCCTTGATCACTATATTCTACTGTAGTAACACATTGGCTATGGCCCATATGTATGGAACCAACTTTTCTTACACATAATTCACCCTTTACTGGAAATACTGACATAGTGGGCAGAATTAGTTCAACTTCGGATTTGACATTCAAAATCATAAGATTAGGCGTAAAATTACCTAATTTATACACTTCATTTTCTAAATCAGTTCCTGTTCTACTGGGGTGACCCTCCTTATTAGGGTGACAGACTTTGAATAAAACTAGATTCAGATTTCCCCATATCCAATGTTGTTGATAAACTGCTGTGTCTGGGTCTATGGAATTTAATAAACTAAACCATGCTCCACAGGAGCCATTGCGTGTGAATGGATGTGGAAAGAAAGGCAGAACTCCTTTGTTATTCTGATAGGGAGGAAGTCGGCCACACACCCAACAATTGGTCGCATTACTAGTCTGATGGGAATGATGTAACATACTAATGAATGTGTTATTGCGCAGCGCAAGTCTATAGGACAACTCATGTGGCGGTAGGTCACTAAAAGAATGTTCATCAGTTATATTGAGAACACGTTTAGAAACAGGATGATATATGTGCAAAATCATACTCGTAATAATTACTAAAATACTCAATAAAAACAAAATTAATAATGTCACAATACAGTGGTTACGCAGTAATTTACAATAAGCATGTCGTTTCATTATGATTCTGGACTCTACATGATTCAGACCTAAAGGGTACATGTCGGGACAGATTCAACCGCTTCACCTTGGAGAGGACTTAAACAATCAAATCGTCCGACAGTTTAGATCTGGACCTGAGTTTCTGTTTATAGCACTGAGAGTCATTCAGTTCAACAAAAGGAAGTTTTGAATCAGTCTGTGAGGGAGTGCAGGGCACAGTGTCTATATCTGAAGGTAGTCCATGAAATTTTTTTATATGGGTGGAATGCACCCATCCTTTCCGTCCTTCGATCTTCACAGCTGTTCTGGTCGTCAGCAGGACCTGCTTAGGCAACTTCCACCTAGGATCCAATTGGCTTTTCCTATCAAAATTCCGAACCAGGACAAAGTCCCCGGGGACCACGTCATGGGGTTTCACCTCAGTGTTGTCAGGAAAAGCTGCGACCACCTGTGAACGAGAAGATTGTAGTGCAGACATCAAGGAAGCCAGGTAATCTGTCAGCATATTACAGTCAACATCAGTTATTTTACGGGGTATAGGCGTCCCCCACATATTCGGTGGTCTACCAAAGATCACCTCATACGGGGATAGCCCTGTTCGAGAGTGTGCTACCATTCTCATGTAGAATAGCGCAACTGGTAAGGCTACTATCCAGTCCACACCTTTTTCCTGACATATTTTAGACAATCTGATTTTTAAAAGTTGATTATGTCGTTCCACGAGACCTGCTGCCTCGGGGTGTCGGACACAGTGGAATTTCCACTGATATCCCAACAAAAGTGAGACATGTTTCATTAATTCGGATGAGAAAGGCTGGCCGTTATCTGAATATACAACACGTGGTAAACCGTACCGTGGGAAGAATTCTCGAACTAGCTGCTTGGCAGTAGTCGGGGCAGTGTAATCTGATACGGGATACGCCTCTGTCCAACGGGAGAGAGCGCAGACAACTACGAGGACATATTTGAATCCTCGACAACGTTCCATCTGAATATAATCCATCTGGAGGACTTCAAAAGGATGGTCAGGAGGCTGAAATCCACCCTGCTCTACGGGAACACTCTTTCCTGGATTAAACTGACAACATATCATACAGGTACGAACTTTTTGTTTAGCTGCTGCTCGTAAATGTTTGTTGAACCAAATGTGCTGAATGCTGTCTAGCATTGCCTTCTCTCCTAAATGTGCTGGACTGTGAACTGTAGCTATAATGGCTTGAACCATGGAATCAGGGAGAAACCATACAGATTTCTCCTTCGTCATCCATCCTTGATCTGTCTGGATCCCTCCTAGTTCAGTCCACTTCTTTATTTCTTCTGCTGTGGCATGTGTCTGTATGTCAATTACGTCAAGTGCGGGATCCTTAATTGTCATACACTGTGTTGGTGTCTGAACTATTGGCTTTGTCATGTCTAATGTGCGATTCTGAGCAGTCTGTTTAGCTGTTCTGTCAGCTAAGTCATTGCCTTGAGAAATGGTATCAGTAACCTTCGTGTGTGCTTTGCATTTCATAATCGATATTGCAGTCGGTAAATGAATCGCGTCTAACAGAGCATGAATGAGGGACCCGTGTTGAATATGTGTTCCATGAGAAGTTAAATAACCCCTCTCCCGCCAAAGCACTCCGAAGTCATGTACGACTCCAAATGCATAACGTGAATCAGTATATATGTTGACTTTCTTGTCCGTGGCTTGAATACAGGCTTGTGTTAGAGCAACAAGTTCTGCTGCTTGGGCTGACAAAGTATCTATACAATTTGTCTCAATAACTTCAGTGTCTGTTGTGACTGCATATGCGGCAACTAAATTTCCTGTACTTGTCCTCATACACGAACCATCTACATATAACGTCAGGTCTGGATCTAGCAATGGAACGTCTGTCAAGTCTTGTCTAGGTTTCGTCTTTATTTCAATGATTTCAACACAATCATGAGCTAGTGGGTCTGTTCCAATTACAGGTAATAGTGTAGCAGGATTCAATGTATTACACCGTCGGATCTCTATGTGTGGTTGAAACAATGTCAGTTCATAACCAGTAAGTCTTGCTATGGTCAAGTGTTGTGTTTGTGTTCGGTTCACAAGAATCTCTACTGCATGTGGTACTTGTACTGTCAATGGGTGTCCTAAAACTATGGCATCGCTTTGTCTGATTGCTAAAGCTGTCGCTGCCACGGATTTCAGGCATGCAGGCAAAGCCTGAGCTACGGGATCTAATGTACTGGAAAAATAAGCACATGGCTTGCGTGATCCTGCTTGATCCTGAGTGAGTACTGATAAGGCAGTACCTTCGCGTTCTGTAACAAAGAGTGTAAAATGTTTGCTATAACATGGTGTTGCTAAAACAGGTGCTTGACATAAAGCTTCCTTTAAGCTTTCAAAAGCTTGTGTATGTTCCTGAGTCCAAGGGAGAACAGTCGATGTGGCTGCCTCCTGTGTGGTTAACTGAATGAGTGGTTTTGCTAGAAATGCGTACTGAGGGATCCACTGTCTACAATATGAAGTGAGGCCTATGAAAGCCCGCACCTCCTTTTGTGTCTGGGGTATTGACATGTTAGCAATTAACTGGATACGGTCTGGTGTAAGCTGCCTTCCCTCCTTGGACAGCGAGTGACCAAGATAAATAACTCGCTGAACACAGAATTGCAGCTTAGAAGGGGACACCTTGTGCCCCTTGTCGGCTAGGAAATGTAAAACTGTCAGAGAAGCTTTTTCACATTCTGGCTCGCTTCTCGCGGTGATCAGCAGATCATCGACATATTGAAGCAGTGCTGTATTGACTGGCATGTGGATACTGTCAAGTTCTCGTTTCAGTGCTTGGCTGTAGATGCTGGGGCTTTCTGTAAATCCTTGGGGAGCGCGTGAGAATTTAAAGCTGCGCCCATTTAAACTGAATCCGAACAAGTACTGGCTTTCCGGATCTATTGGGACGCTGAAAAAGGCATTCTTGAGATCAATTACAGTAAAGAATGTTGCTTCGGAATCAATTGCTGTCAATAATGATGATATATCAGGGACCACAGGGAATTGTGGTACAATACACTTGTTTAGTTCACGCAAATCAATAACCAATCGGTATACTGGCGGGGCAGTAGGATCAGTTCGTTTAAGAATCGGAATTATCGGTGAATTACATACATTGGAGTCTGTTTCTACAACTACTCCCTGGGCAATTAGTTCATCAATGATTTTCAACAAAGCCACTACAGCATCATGCGGTAACTTGTATTGTCGCATTCGTGGTAGTACCACTCCTGCTTTCAGTGTGACTCGATAGGGTGTAATGTTCATGCAGCCAACATCCGTAGGGCCTTGTGCCCATAGATGTACTGGTAAAGTCTGTAGTCGGGGATCCATGTCTCTAGACACATAGTGACCTTTAAAATCACGTAAAAACAACCTTACTCCTTCCGGAGAACAACATATTATGGCTCCTAGTGCCTTCAGAGTTTTAATTCCTAGCAAATTTTCTGGGCATGATTTAGTAAGCAACAAATCTGTAGTTCGTGTCAAAGGTCCTATCGTAAGTGGTAGAGGCTGTGATACTTCATTAACAATAGGTTTTCCTGAAAAACCAAGGGAAACATTTTGAGAGCCTGAGAGGGGTGCCCCTGGAACTTCGCTACGTTTTATAGTTGTTCGACTTGCCCCTGTATCGAGTAAGAATTTTCTATCTTGACCTAATAATTCACTATGTACATAAGGTCCTTCTTGATCTACAGGAATCTCGATAAGTGGTAAGTCAACTTCCCTCTCTAGGCTGGTTCATGCGTAACGCTGGTATTCAGGGTATTCATACTGTGCAGTCTGATACAGTTGTCGTGTTGCGGTTTGTGTGGCAGTAGCAGGCAACGGTGGTGCAGCTGGCACAAACTGTATGGGTTGCTGTGAGGCTGGCATGGACTGTCCATGCTGCATAGCTCCTTGTTCATTCTGATCTTGTCTAACTAATCGTGGTCTCTCCTTTGTAATGCCTGTAGCTATATTACGTTTCAGGACTGGACAATCGTGTACATGATGGCCCAGTTGTTTACAGTAATTGCAGGTTCCTTTTACAGGAACTGCAGAATCACCAGAATGTGTCACACCCTTTTTGTGACCATCTGCTGGTACTGTCTGAGAAACTAGCATTTTCATTTTTGTATCCTTCATGCGTCTATGCTCGTGTTCTTGTTCATCCCTAATTCTATTGTGATGATACTGTAACATTTGTAGCATTTGCGACGGAGTGTTACTTTGCCAGGTACTCTCGAATTTCAATATTCTATTCTTCACTGGAGGCAATGCATTTTCCACTAATTTTGTCACAAATAAATGTGGATATGAGTCACTACTTGCTTTTATACCACTATTTATACCAAAACATTTTTCAAATCGAGCATAATAATCGCTTGTGTCTTCATCTTGCTTTTGTTTGCAGGCTGTGATTGCACCCCAATCTTCCTTTTTTGTAGTTAATAAACGTGGCAGTACCTGTACTAGTAAACCTGGTAACAGTTTAACTTTATCCCCGAGCCCCGAACCTGCAGTTCGGCCCCTTTCTTCCTCTGCTAATGCTGTCCAGTCTATCTTTTGGTCTCCCACTTCCCACTCTTTTTCTTTCAGTTTTTCATAAATGCCAGCAGGCAAAAGCACCTTTAATATCGTCATAATATCAGGAAAGGTGTACTCTCCCATTAGTAACATGTCTTTAATTTCTCGGTGGAAACCCGCTGGGTCTTTATCATGGCTAGGTACTACTTTCTTCATTTCTAATAATTCCATTTTTGATATAGGTGTGTAAACAAATACACGGTGAAACTCATTGTCTTCGCCTTTTATTGGGTGCACTTCTCGTAAAGGATTTTGTCTATCCATATAGTACGGCGTTCTTTCTCTATGGGGCAGCGAGAGAGAATCCGGACTTACAAAAAGGACATACTGTTTACGTGACACTAATATCTCTTTAATTAACTTGTTACTAGAACCTCTCCATCTGTTCGTGAGTAGTTCCATTAATATATCAGGTAAAGGACCAGGATCAGCATGTTGGCTCTTATATAATATGAGGAGTTGCTGAATCATATAGATTCCAGCTAAACGTTGTTCATCTGTACTGAGATTGAGAAACGTTTGTGCTACGGTCTCATCACCATATTTTTCAGGACTAACGATCCAGTGAACGGCTGATCTGGCTAATTCTTGCTCATCCATGGAATCGAGGAGGTGGTAACCCCTTCGTTCTCGTAGTATTTTATCTGCGGCTTGAAACGAATGTTCAGGAGACTTCAGATTTATTACAGGCGTTGGATACGTTCTGCTATTATTTGGACATACAGAATGTATGGGATCAGAAAAACATCTAGTATTTTCACAGGATCTTCCTCTGCCTACATAGGCTATGGTTTCTGACTGTCTTGCGGAATTCTCTGATTCGGACACTTCATCTTGCTCAAACTCGTCTGTTCCCAATCTCTCTTCATGAATACGCTCTATTTCTTTACGTATTTTTCGGCACATGGCTATTATACAATTTTGCTTATCGTGTCTCCCTTCTGATATATTCTGACTCCATCTTGTAAGAGTAAGCATTACGTTCATGTCTACCCCCGGACGATCTTGATTTCTGATCACACAGTTTATGAGGAAACGTAACAGTTCCCCCTGTATTTCTACTTTCTGGAATTCCATAGCTCTGTTAATACATCCTGGATCTCGTCCTGTTTGAACAAAATGATATATGTTATCCAGATGCGTAATCATCCCTGGTAACCTTGCTAAATACTCTGCGGCTCGCCTGATACGTAATGATGCCAGAACCATTTCATCCTCTTTACCAACCACCGGGTCATACCTACAATTTACAAGGAGTTCCTTAAGCGCACGTTCACTTACGAACTTAGGTGTACGTGAATGCGCTGACTCTTGAAAGACAAGTTTATTTATTCTAGGTGGTGTAAAAGTACTGCTAGCACCTCCCGTGGCCCCATCTGGGGCGTCGGGTGTGAATGGGTTCGTTGAACGTGATACAGCAACTATGGGTGTTGTTACCCCTGTAGAGTCGACTGCGGAGACAGATGCGGAAACAGATGTGCTTGCCGACGTTTGCGTCGGGACTTGCTGTTGCACGGGGACAGATACCTGATCCTGACGTTGAACCCCTCCGCCAGACGGTCTATGTGGTGTGGCGTTAGCATACTCGGGGGCTGCATCATCTAGATATGAGGAAAGGAAAACGTCTTCTGCGGTTCTGGGATGCCCTTTTGGATGTACCTTAATTGGAAATAATGGGGGTGGCAAGTCTTTTGGTATCTCTGGAGCAGCCTTAGGTAATCCTTCGGCTAGAAGGGGATACATACCATTCATAAGAGCATTACTTTGTCTATTTACTTGTTCTGATTTCACTCGGATACCTTCCTCAATTAATAGATTTTCTTGAACTTTATTTGAACTTTCTTTACTCCTCTCTTCTTGTCTACGTGCTTTTTCTGTTCGTCTATGAGATTCTTTACGCCATAACTCAACAGCGTCTTTCTGTGACTGTCTGACCTTTCTTTTCCATAACTCTTCCTCCACTTTCATGATGCACTCTGCATCCCAGGTTCCCGTTGCGGGCCACCTTTGACTTTCCGGTAATCCCTTGGTATAATCTACCCATAGATCAAGAAACAATATGGCATCTAAGCCATGTTTATGGTACATGAAATGTCCTGGAGTGTCTCTAGGAGGAATAGGAACTGCTTCTTCAAGCACCCCTTTTTTGGTAGTAATCTGTCTTAACTTCGAGAAGAGCGGCATATTAACAACTGATCTGATACTTACTCTTGAACTTACTTAATACGAGAAACACAATAATGAACAGTGAACAATGAACAGTCATTCATACCACAATATGCAAGACATTTTCTGAATACTTTAAACATTAAACATTAAACATTTGGTAATGGTCGACAATGATGACAGTCTGCCTAACTAATCACCACGCTGAATTCTTGACAATAACTGAATACTTCGGAATACTTGATATACTGCTAAACAGTACATATACACTGCTAAACAGTGCAGACCGGATTTGTGTACCCAAATCCGTCTTGACCGGCACAACCTATGTGCACGTCAACACGCCTCCCCGGCGATGGTACTCACCGAGTAGCTCCTTGAAACGGAAGGCCTCAGAGAATGGACAGGACTCGATAACTGCGGACATCGGACCCTCTGGACATCGGACTTTCGGAAAACCTGGTGGGCCTCTGTATACCTCGGATCTTGCTCTCTCAGCTAGGCTCTGGTCGGGATACTTCGCACTTCTCACCGCCTCGTCTGGGTTGATCGCAGCCTCAGTCGCCCCCGCTTGACCGGAGGGAGCTTACAGGAAATCCTGCTGGTACGCGTTTATGGTCCGTCCAGCTGTGGCAGGAGACCGGGCCTGCAACGCACCGCCGGCGCGTGAGATGAGAAAGTGTCCCTATTCGGGCGCCATTATGTGGTAAATAAAATAAATATTACCTGACTGAATTTCGTACGGAGTCTTAAAATAAAGTAAAATAGCTCAAAATAACAAGAGGCAGAATCCGTGGTATAAGAGGTTCTCTAATGGGCTTTATTCCATTCAAAATGGCCGACTCGAGTGGCGGCCTTCAGGTTCCGTCACCACGAAGGTTCAGGAAGTGAAGTACAATAATTTATTAACAGACATGTATTTTTATAATAAGTACATTACAATGAAACGAATGTAGAAGGCGTAACATTTGATAAGAAAAATGACGTGACAGTGACATAATCGAAACTAGGCGTAATAAGGAATAAAAGAAACATGATTGGCTTGCATTATCAGACATAGGTGGATCTATAAGATAATACTTGGCATAGATGCGCGCGCGGCAGCATGACGTGTAATTGACGTGTAACTAGGGGGTGAAGGGGACTTGACATTTAGCTCTACATGTGGAGACGAGAAGTCTGGGGTCAAGTCATCCTAATCCCAAATCATATCTAACATCCTATGTTTAAAGAACTATGTTATCCACAAGGAAGAGACTCTCGGACAGAATCTATTCTATACTGACTGTGTGCGTGTACAAGCGTCTAAGTGTCTATATGAGATGCGAGGGGCAGAAAACTTTCCATAGCAACAGGGCTATGAATCACTTGCATGAAGACAGAGAAGCCTGGCCTTTTGCTTGGTAACTGGAGGAATGTTTACTTAAACTACTAGGCAAGAATGCATCGGCTGAAGAGCAAAATAGATAATTCGAAGGTGAAATACAACTTCTTGGCAGACAGGCGAAAACTGTCCGAGGCAGGCACCGTTAGCTGCACAGGGAGTAGGACAAAGTTCATGGATACAGATGCGAGCTCAAACTGAAGCTGTCAGAGGCTGGGAGCAGGGAAAGGCTTTGAGGACAGAATCGGGCCTACTCGCCTGAACTGTAAAAATGGAGTAACTTGGCCATATAAAGTCGGTGGCCTTTTATACTTAGGAATCGAATATCCAGCCCATAGATGGCGGATCTGACAGAGAACATGTTGACGGTAGACACACATATGTTTGCGTCTTAGAAACTGGAACTGGAGGGAACATACATGTACTTGTAACATGCATATAGAACCGTTGGGGTCCAAGATAGGGGACATAACTGATCAGGAAAATCCACATTTCCACATGTAGTTACCTACAAAAACCTTCAGGTACCTTTTATTAGTCCCTGAACTACTCTTTGTACGTATTTAACTGGGTACTTCAGCTTTTATATAATTTTGTATTTTCGCCCATTAGGCAGCTATCATCCTAAATTGTGTTGTCTATGTCTTGAGGATGACCTCCAGTCATAAAGGTCTAAATGCTGTTGACTTGCACAAGCTAAGTTTGGACTTTGAATTATGACATGATTTGATAAACTCTTCCATAAATGTAATGATTCATGCATAATTTAATTTTTAATTTTTGTCAAATAAGCTGTAGCATTCTTTTTTTCTTCCACTTGTTTCACTTGTGTCATTTTAATATTTATTCATGAGCACAATGTGTTTACCTGTTCACTTAGTACACAACGTTAAAGTATGGTTGACACCACATTTTGAATTGTAAAGGCCAATATGTATGTCTTTGCTGACAATATAATTGCATTCAATCGTGTTCCTGGAACTGTTTTTCATTATTTAATGTTTGTATTGTAATTAACGTATTTCTCAAATCATATCCCCCTCTGATTCCCATTGAGACATTGTCACATGTTCCTACTATCCCACTTGTACCCAATTCATGGAAGTGGACCTTAAGGCTCAAATGTCTGACCTCCATTGTAGCTACAGGTACACCACATGCTGCAAGAGGCCTTTTTTCCTTAAGTGCTCCTCTGAGCTGCTGCAACTGAGCCTGGACTCGACCCTGCTAGTGGCCTTCACTGGAGTCTTGATGCCTAGGTTTATCCTTGAGGACCTGGGACCCTTACCTGTGCCTAAGTGGCCTTCACTAAATACATCTGTTAAGTTGAGACATAAAAACACTTTTGCACTTTGAACAGGGCCCAACCACTTAAGTCAATCTGCCCACAATCCGACTGCGCTTAGCGTAAGAAACATCCTCTTCCCCCTCAGAGTTTCTCCACAATATCAAACACATTTAAGTGGGCCTTCAGCAACAGCATATCTGGCCTTGTGGCCTCATCATCAGATACAGCCTACAGCCTTATCGAACTTGAGGAGTCAGAGCTCTAAAAAAAAAAAAAGACGAAGCCTGAAAATGGAAATCTTGACAAAGTGAATGTAAGAACAGTGTCTGGCTGATGTGAGGATAGAGTAATACCAAATATGGATCGCAGATTAGGCTTAATATTAACTGTTACAGCAACTGTTTCTTTACTGAAACAATGCTATTGATGGCCAGGGTTAACAAAGCAGACCAAAGACTATGTCTTAAAATGTGACATTTGTCACCAGATGAAGGGCTCCACCATAACACGTCCAACGCAGACACCATTGCTAATATCGGAGAGACCACTCGCTTGTGTCTATTTGGACCACTGTGGCCCCTTACAATCTGATGGGGCTTACAAATACATTATGGTTGCAGTGGAATCCTGCTAGAGATTCCTATAGGTATGGCCTCAGTGCTCAGCTGATGCTCTAACTGTTATCAAAGATTTGTGAGCCTTTATAGGGACATACGCAGTTGGAACATTACATTCTGACTGTGGCCCTGCATTTAGCTCTAAGACTTACAAAGAAGCCATGGTAAGTTTGGGTGTTGCACTGCGGTACTCCTCTCCGTACCATCCTGGGGGAAATTTGGTTGTGGAGAGGAAGAACCGGGACTTAAAGCAATCATTAACAGCTCGAGTATTAGGCACGGGTGAAAGTTGGGTCAATCATTTATTTGGGGTACAGAGGGCTTTGAACAACATGGCAAGAAGTTCTCTAGGGGGTGTCACTCCTTATGAGGTCCTTTTTGGGCCGAGAATGTGGGTACCTGATCTCGATTGTGGAAGGACAGTGGCAGATGAAAAACATTTTGACATCAATAAATGTTTGGCTGTTTTACAGGATCTAAATGAATCCAGGGCACTACAGAGCAATGTGCAAGTAAAGCGGACCCTAACTGGGGAAGTCAAGTCAGTTACTGCAAGACCTGTCTGGGTCCCTAAAGTCAGGGATCTGGTCAGAGAAAAGATAGTGGACAAAAAAGAATGCGGGCAATCATACAGAAAGCCTGTACCTGTCCTGGCAGTCGAAGGACCAAGAACAATACTCCTGCCACCTCTTGCTGGTAAAAAGGAGAAAAGATTTGTCTCCATTGATCTGATAAAACCACACTATGTGGCCGATACTGAATAGTAAGCCTTGTGGGATCCTGGGTAGCCGACACTCTCATCTCGCTACCATACAGGTAGTTCAAACAGAAAGGCTCATCAAGTTTGAAGAGTCACCTATACGGAATGATGGTCATTGCAACAATGCAGTGAAAGTCGTTACTCTTGAAACTGACATCCAAAATAAAAATGAAAGACAAATTTCAATTCGACCTCACACTGATGGTTACATAAATATGCCTCAACAAGAACCATCTACAAGTTCAACACAACCTGCTGAGCTACCTAAAACATATTGAACGCATCTGGCTATTTAATCGCCTTTGATACCTTTTCTTTGGATCCAAGTGAACCTGAAACGATGCCAGCACGAATATCTCATCAACAACAAATCAAAGACTTCTTAATTTTTCTTATAAAGACAAACCTGGTGTCACCAGTATAAAGTTCTTTCTTTTCTGGATAGGCTTAGTAACTATTTTCTGCTTACTTATTAATGGAACTTATCTACGCCAAAGCTCTGCAGCATCAAAAGTGAATTTGATCTTAAAACCTCATGTTTCGTCACATCGTGAACAAAGAGACTTGTCATCACTGAACATTACAGCAGTTCCTATACCTGATGGTATAGTGTGGAACAAGGTTGATTGTGACATATTTGGTCTGACATAACTTTTAAAAATAGCTCATTCATTTAAACTGTCCTTAAATGATATCAGTACCTCCAGTACATTTTCCGATCATTGAGATTTTAAAACTGTGACTAATACGTTTTCTGATTTAGAACAATCTGCCGAATTTACTAATAATTAAATGTTAGAAGACACATCATATTTTAACACAATGTATTGTTATCAACATTAAGGTCATCATTTTCTACAAAAATCCAGTAACCCTAGTAATGTTTTCACATATCACCAGTGGGAACATTGCCCTACACTACCAAAAACTAGTTTGAAAACCTTTGCACAAAGATTTTCATATTTTTCAGGGTTTAATGTTTCAAACTCGACCTCATATTACTATAAGGTTGCACCAACATCCGCACAGAAAAATATGCTAACACCAAACAGCTTTACTCTGCTTCCTTCATTACCCAACTATCTGAACATGGTTTCCACTTATGGAAAACACTATAGACTTAAAATCGTTCTGGGGATCTAGGAACTGGCAAGTCGAGGGAACAGAAGTGCTATTTAGAGCATGCCTCATACCTCAGCAGATGATATTTCTAAACAAATCTGTGCAACAGACTTCCTGTCTTGGAATAGCCAATAATAAGGATTTGAACTTGCCTTGGATTCCAACACCATCACATTCAGAGTGTAACTTTACATCACAAGAAGGGATTACTGTAGATGACATTTTACAATACAATAGATCAGACCCCAATTGGAAGGGATGGTTGGTTTGGCCCACAGGCACTAATAGATGTCTGGCAAGAATCAGAGGTACAACTGAAACGTTTAGTATCCAAAGGCCATACCCACACTATGTACAAAGAGAACATACAGTGTTGGGAAGTTATGCCTCAAATGGATAAAAACCTCAACACTACAACTGGTTAAACAACACTTATCCTTACTTACAGAGGATGTGGTCCTAACAAATGTTTTATTAGGTTCCAAAAAGCCACGTCAAAACGTTTCTATTATGCTGTCTGTAATGAAATTTGGAAAATCTCCCCACAAGAAGCAGCGGAGAGACTCGGAGAAATAGATAGGATCAATTTAGAAAAGGCGTTAGCCACAGTTGACAATGGCATGACTACGTTAACTTCCAGGATTTATTCACTGGGCAACATTGTATCTTCTGATATTGATGTACTTGAACAAGATTTGTCCATACTACAGCACGGGTAATCACAATTACGTTCTATTATGTTATTGAGCTGAACGCTGCAATCATTGGTTATGTGCCCTGGTGTTTTATCAACAGTAGGTCTCTGTTTTCTGCATATAATCTAACAGAAAAAAAATTAAAATGGCACAAAGGGGAGCAAAATATACAATGCTGTGTATTGAAAAACTGGACAGATTACCTTTTACTGTGGCAGAATCACTGTCCACAGAATGGTTGATCCATTATTACTATTATCATTATCAGTCAGATTTGTATAGCGCATGGCTGCCCCAGCAACGGGGCGTCCCAGCGCAACCCCAAACCAAGACAGACGCCCAGGAGATAGAAGTGAGATGTTTACTGAAAAAGATGTTAATTGACAGAGCCGGGGAAAATCCAGGTTTTTATGGCTTTACGAAAAACCAGGTGATTCTAGATTACTCTAATGGAAACAGGCAATGAGTTCCAAAGTTTTGCCGCTAGACTTTGAAAAGAACGGCCACCTGCTCTAGCTTTAGAAACACGGGGAATACAAACCTGGGCACGGCCCGCTGATCTCAATAGGTGTTGCGGAACATAAAACTTGGCAAAGTAGACAAGCCCACAGGAGCCTGACAGGACAAGATTTTATGTGACATACAGAGTGCCTTGAACTGGATGCGCTTTTCAACCGGCAGCCAGTGCAACTTGGGGAGCAGATGGGCAACTGAGCTGGACTTCAGGAGTGCTACTAACAGACGAGCTGCAGCATTCTGAACCCTCTGCAGGCGCTTGATACTGGCATTATTAGCGCCCAAGTAAAGGGCGTTTCCATAGTCCAATCTGGACAAGATTAAAGCCTGGATTATAGTTTGTCGCACTTTAGGAGGAAAAAAGCCCAACAATGGTCTTAAACCCCGCAAAAGCCCAAAGCACACCCCTGCCACTGCTTTAGATTGATCTTCGAACGTCAGACCCTGATCGAGCTACACCCCTAAGTTCTTCACAACCTCCTTAGGTAAGGGGGCGGGTTTTAGACACTCTGGCCAGCACTGTTCGGACCATAATTCACGGTCCTTCCCGAACAGTAAGATCTCCGATTTGCTGGAGTTAAGCTGCAAGCAGTTGGCCGCCATCCAGTCAGCCACTGCTAAAAGGTCCTCCTTGAATTTAACCAGATTGTCGCCACAGTTCTTAGAGAAGGAGATCACCAATTGGGTGTCATCGACATATGACACCAGCGCCAACCCTCTATCTTTTGCTACCGCAGCCAGGGGACGAACGTAGATGTTAAACAAAAGCGGGCTCAAAACTGAGCCCTGTGGTACCCCCTGACGCAGAGCAAACTCCTGTGAATGGAATGGAGGCACAAACACTTGAAAGGACCTCCCCTCTAAGAAGGCCCCATCTTTAACACCAATTTCCTGCAGACGAGTTAGTAAGATTGCATGGGAAATGGTGTCAAAAGCAGCACTTAGGTCTAAAAGGACCAAGGCCGCTGAATCACCACTGTCCAGACTATCCCTGATAGCTTCTGTTACTACCAGTAGTGCGGACTCGGTCCCATGCCGCGCTCGGAAGCCATGCTGAGATGAATCCAGAATGGCATTCTGTTCGATGTGCTCGGAGAGGACATATAACATTAGCAGTCACAACTTTCCAGTTTCAGTACTGCCTACAACAACAACAGGCAGGCAGATGTGAAGAAATCGGTAGGGAATTAATCAAGGAATCTTGGGAATTACTGTACAGATTTCGATGCAGGAGTGGGGATCTGGAAGTGTTTCTAAGCGGTACAAACTGCGACAACGCTTTAAGTGGATCTCTCATATGCCAGGATATTATGCTGAATGGGGCCTGGAATGGTTCAGTAGCAAACCTATCCTGTTGTTGAGGGGGACCTCAGCAGCCGTGATTACGTCAGTGTTCAAGCTACTTTCAAATGGGAGTTACTTGATGCTGAACAACAAGGTTGTTGTGGGATACTCCCGGGCATCGCATACCTAGTCACCCTGCGCTCCAGGGTTACTTGCTGTATGCAAGTATTCTTTCTACCAACACAACACACACAGTCAGGGAGTCGCCGATATGGCCTTCGTTGAATGTTTCCTTTATACGTTTTGATACTCTGAGCAGGATGAAAGCCATGCTTCTACAGAAAACTATGCCCTTAACCTGCGCCTGGGAGACTTTTGATCTCCAGATCGTGAGGTTCTCGGCTGAGATACAGGCACTCATAAATATGAACTGCCCCTTCCATTTCACAGAAATGGTAAATCGTATCTTTAACATGTCTGATACGACGGGTTTAGTCCACCTATTTAAGACCATAGGTTCAGGACTGTTAAGCACCTTTCAGATGGTCCTCGGAGGTATACCAAATTTTATACACTCTGTATTCAGAAGCATTTTTGGAGGACTACCGCTAATCCTGTTTCTAATAGCATGTATCCCTATTGCAATATTTCAGCTACACAATGGACGTCCCAGTCACCAAGGAGATGGAAAAAGCACTCCTGGAGCATAAATACCGTGATCGCATGGTACAACATCTGTGCACACCTCGCCTACGGTAACTAAGGTCCTTTTGGTTCCTGTCATTTAGACCAGTCTGGATGGACTGCATCCTACCTGTTCTCCGATGCCTTTTCTGCGGAGAAGAATGCATGATAGATCTCCGTCTGACACTCCCATCATTTGCGCAACCGGACGTTGAAGCTTTACTGGACCCGATAACGGCCCATGTTCTGCATTGTCCCCAGTGTATTCCTATGTTGATGGTGGCATTCTTAGAGCCTCCACAGGAAGTCTCTGCTCCTGCTGGAACGGATTCTGGCTCCTCCACTGACACCCTGGCCTTGGATGGAGCACAGGCTGCCCCTGCATCTGCTGCAGGCAGTACGGAAGATCATCTGTGCTCAATTTATGTGATCTGCGACGTGTTACAAGGGTAGTCATCTGCGAAGGCAGGCAACAGCGATGTTGTGTCTACCAGCCTGGACACATAAACATTTGGCTCATCGTGTGCTGGGAAAAATGTGGTTCTTGTTTTTAAACAGATTCAAATTGGAACTCCAAAACAAATTGACACCTTTTTTTACCTGCTTGGCTTTCCGATGCTTGTATTAGTTCAAATTATATATACGGACATATTAGAGCTATTGCTTGAGTGACAATTTTTCATTTTTTAACATATTTTAGAATTTTTTTAAACATTTTTAGCAAAACTATTGTTTCACTAAAATTGTTTGCGCACCAGTGCCTAGTCAGCCTAGTAGTATGTTAGAATTTAACTATATAGTCCAGTCGGATGAGGAGTGGGTGTTATATTCCATGTAGGTACCCCAATATAGTCTCAGGTAACATTGTAACCCTTCACCTATATTCTTGTCTACATTACATACATAACGGTTCCTTGAGACTGACCTTTTACCTAGATATGACACTGCACACAAAACATGGGATTTTCCCTGGTAAAAGGCTCACACATTATGCATGAGGAGACTTGGAAACTCAGCAGGACTGCCATTTCCTGTATAATAACTATGTATAAAGTTAATTCCCGACTTCATCCTAAGTCCGACAAGTGGCACAGCAAAGTAGAACCTCCGGGGAGACCTTTGGGTATGTAAACATCACATCTTGCTTAGACAAGTAGAGGAGATCAGAATTTCCATGCCGACACACACTGTTGCGAGACGCTGAGGTTCCTGCATGCTGATACTCCGGCTCGCTTTGGTCTAACATCCCTTGTAGGGTGTCCAACTCGAGACCAAGACGGGGTCACACAGTGTCTCACTTCAGATAATGGGGTTGACTTCATCCTAGAGGGATTCTTGGCTTAACACCTACATCCATGCTAGGTACACTTAGGTACATCAGGTTAGTGTATCATCGTAGGAGTACGCATTTCTATTGTCATGTTTTATATATTTGCCTGTATTCATGGTTATAGCAAAATGGTAGAAATCTACCATCCTTTTACTTTCATAGTGCTTCTAATCATTTATATCTTTTACTGTCTAATGGTTGTTTCAGTGCACCTACTTCACACATGAATAATGACTGTTCAATAAATACTTATTGAAAAACTTCCATACCATTTATTCTGTGTAATTCTCTAAGACTGAGCACGAGTGACTGAGCAAAAAGTAGTACACTGTTTCCATGGTCCTGGGAGATCAGGGTTGTAATGTTCGATAGTTGCCAAGAATTATTCTCTCCTTGGTAAGAGGAGTTTCTAGTGGCATTGTGAGCTAGCTGGTACATAGGCCAACATACCCAGTGGGGGTGTTTAGAATCAGTCTGACACCAATCCTAAGGCCCGATTCCCGGAACTAACTTAAGACAATATCCTAAACGTACTACTTTTGGAATTCACATAAGGCATTTAGTAGTAGTAAAGCCAGGATTCTGTCTTAAGTCTGTCTTAAGCTAGTCTTAAGACTGTCTTAAGACTGTCTTAAGTCTGTCTTAAGTCAAACTTAAGTCAAACTTAAAACAAAATCCTAACTTTACTACTACTAAATGCCTTCTGTGAATACCAAAAGTAGTAGGACAGACTTAAGACAGACTTAAGACAAACTTAGGACAGACTTAAGACAGACTTAAGACAAACTTAGGACAGACTTAAGACAGACTTAAGACAGACTTAAGACAGACGTAAGACAAACTTAAGACAAACTTAGGACAGACTTAAGACAGACTTAAGACAAAATCCTAACTTTACTGCTACTAAAAGCCTTCTTTGAATAACAAAAGTAGTAAGTTTAGGATTTTGGCTTAAGTTAGTTCTGTGAATCGGGCCCGTATAGTGTATGTTGTCCAAAGACCCAGATCCTATATAAGTTTTATAGGAACTACACGACACATAAGAAAATCAGCCTTGACCCTGTGCCTCATGAGAACAGAGGCACAGGGTCTGGAGGATGAACTTGCTGCTGGAGCTGGAAGAAACCCAAAGAGCTGACGAAATCGACTAATTGTTCTTCTTGCGTCTATTTTTCCGCTGTGTGAGAAGAATCTTCACGCATCGCCAAGCTGCTGCCGAAACTGATGCAGTGCCTGTCACCGCTGCAAGAACCGATACACCGAAGGATAGCGGCTGAAGAAACGACACAGCGCAGCTCGCCACCGCCGCATTGATTGCCGATGCATCCTGGATTTCCATGCAACGTACCTGTACGGCAAGTGTTCCCAATGCATCACCGGTGAACCAGTACCATTTTGGAGTCGACGCATCACTTACCCCTAAAGACCGTATTCGACGCATCACTTCTCCTGCGTGCAGCAGAACAGTCACATCACCTCCGTATGTTCTCAGGAAATGGAGCATCTCTTTGTTTTTCAATCCTTCCCATCTCTGTGGCTGTTTGGCCTTGTGAATTTTGACAGGTACTTTGTGAGTAATCATGCATCCATAGTTTTCTGTGGACAAAGTTGTTTGAAACCTTTCTAAAGTCACATTCTTATTACATAGAACAAAATAGTCCAGCACTCCACTCAGAATAAACACCAGTCAAGTTCAACAAGATTGAAATCCATTCAGCAGGTCTTGTACAAAGGTGTCTTTATTCGGACTCTTCTTAAAAAGTACACAACCGTAGCCAACGTGTTTCGTCCCTAAGGACTTCTTCAGGGCTAATATAATGTCAGGAAATATTTCTTAGTATCCTTCAGAATAATACTGGAGATCAATCATTCTCTCCCAGAACAGCCACCTATAACCTCGGTAATTTCAAATATCGTACTTCCTACAAGTGTGGGATCCAATTATCAGCCAGTTTCTATTAGTAAAGCGGAATCGGTCTTCACCCGTCGCCTGATTCTTCAACACTATTGAAGAACCACGCAACGGGTGCAGACCGATTCTGCTTTACTAACGCCGAAAACCCGGCCCGGGGAGCATTCACGATAATTGGATGTGGAGAAGTTGTGCATGTCAGCGACAAAGTAAAGATTACATAATCAGAGACTGACACATAAAAACAAACAGATGCCCTGTGCTGATGCTACATTGATTGCAATTTAACTCAGTGCCCATCAATCTAACCCAGAATCCAAGACTGTCAAAAAGTAGATCCTCCCGTTGCTTGGGTATTCTGCCTGTGGTGTCTGTGAGAAGCCCCTGCAGCACCATCTGCCTGACCAAGCAGAGACAGAAGTGGGTTGCCCGAACAAGCCTGGGTGAACGAAACAGCTTGTCCCGTGTCCCATCCATCAGCACAATCCTGCTTGGTATTTCCAAGTGTGCACCTCATCATATAATTCCATACATCTGAGACAGTGACTGTGAACATTTGGCTAGCAGAGTTTGGTGTCTATCCCTGTGCAAGAACTAAATTGCCAATTTCTATGGACTGACTTACATATAACAGAGCTCTAGGAAGTTGCTCTGGTACAAAATAGTAAGCCTGCACCTGAGCTTTAATTGTGATTACTTCCATGTTTTAAGTCTGTAGAGAATCTGGTAGATCCAGTAGTGCATCCCTATGGATACTTTTAGTCTGCATGTACAGCATTTATTTCTGCTATGATTGCCAACAGCTGTTTAATGGTCACTGTAGACTGTGACCTATGCTAGAATGGAGACCAGCCGCAATGGAGCGCAATTGAATACACAAAGTGGATTGGTCCCGGTGGAAGTCTGTAAGACAAAAGTTAGAAAAAGTTTCTAACCCCTACTTCATAAAGGGACTTTGTGACTTGTTGGGGAGAAAATTCTTCTTTGCACCAGGATTTCAGTGAAACCGTGTCAGTTACCAAGAAAACAAAGGCTGGATACCTGAAACAGGTTGGTCCTGCTGGAGATTTGGAGCTTTTGAGATTTCTTGCTGGAAATCTTCTAAGCCCCAACCCAGAATAGAACTTTTTTGTTTTTTCTGGGATGCAGAGATCTCCACGTGGGACAAAGCTGAGATTTAACATAATTCTGTGGAGCTGCCAGTTGATTAGTTTTCCCGGCAGGTGCCTCATGAGTTCTGAAGGAAAACATTTCCAAAGTCTCCAAACTTTCTTCTACTGCTCAAACAACCACAAGAGTACACATCTAAGGCCCCAAGGATCTCAGATGGACTCTCAGAATGTCAGGCAGAGGACAACAAAAAAGTACAGTTCAGGTCCAGTTGCCACAGCAGCTTGTTGTGTCCCTGCAGCCACACATGAGGTCATTCAACTGACCCTTGGAGTCTACTACTTTGTCCTGGTACAATAGTGAGCAGGTCCAGTCATTCAGGGCTCCTTTCCGGTCACAGACAGCAGGTCCAGTCCTTTTATGATCTTCCACAGGTCCAGTAAGTGCTATAAGGCTGGTGCTTTAGGGTGCCATATTAATGGTTGGCATTAGCTAGTGGGTGGGGGTGACTCCTGGGCACTACCTAATCAATGGCTTAAAAGTTAATGTGGGCAACCCACCCATGTTTTCAGTATTCCTGGTTGTCTTATTGCAAATTGACCCAGAATGCAATGTGCTAGGGAAATTCCAAGATTGCCAAAGTCTTCAGTCACACTAAAAGTCAAAGCAGGCCCTGGATTCACAGCAAACATGACACAGAACTCTGGTAAGACAAAGCAAGGTCCTTCAGTAACCAAGCAGGGGATACAAAAGAGTTGTGATCTGGTCCCGTTTGCTCCCTTTCAAAGTCACAAACATTTTGCATGTGTGCCAGTAAGTCTTTTCAAGCAGGATTTTACACTGCAGCTCTAAACTCCGAATGTTCAACCGAGCTCAGAGGAGCCATCTCTACTCATTCAGGTCAACCTGTCAATCAAAATGGTAATTTTGTGTGGGCCCTGGAAAAAAAATTACACTTTATTAAAGGCTAAGTACAGGCTGGGAAGCTGTTGAACAACTAATGCAAATTAGCCTCTAGGAAGTTTTGGCAGGGTACAGGTAACTTTCTAAGAGCTATATTTCCTTAACACTCATTAAAAATCTTACTTCACCATTGACTTGAACTATTAAAAACAGTGTTTTAATTATTATTCTACCTCGCACCATTCCCAAAATACATTAATAATATTTTAATTTATACTTGGGTATTGTATCTAGTCGAGTAAGGCGTTTCACAGTGAAAATTGCTTTTATGGCCTTGTAACAGTAGGGACATGGTAGTTTCAATCTTCCACATGTCCTACTTTTAAATACTATCCACCGTACCCTGTAGGCTTCAAGGCTTACACAGAGGTGACTTACTAATATTTAAAAAGAAGGTTTATACCTGTTAGAAATGGTTACTTTAACAGGTTGCACTGCAGCTTTTACAAAGCAGCTGCCAGGCTGCAATGGTAGACTTTATCACACTAGGCCAGTGGATTAAATTGATTCAAGCATTCCATCCTTCACCTCATTTTTTTGCATTGGACACCCTAAGTATGTTGGATATGTCCAGGTATGGCCCTGAGCTCACTGTGCTACTGGAACCAAGCTAAAAATAAGAAGAAATAAAATAGATGCAGTGGTGGACTAGAAAAACTACACCTCAATCATAATCTACATTATATAATGTCCTGTGCACAACTTAGCCAGCACCAGCTGCTGTTAGGTGCCACTGGCCAGCAGATCAAAGAATATAACACATGGAATGGTGTACCAGTAAATAGTTGAGATTCACTATGTATTTGAAATATATCCTTTATTGCATTTCTGCAATAATCAAAAATATGTGGCATCTTTATAGCGATTGCATATACAGAAGAAACCCATTTACTGTGATTTTTGGAATTCATTTGTGTCCATAAGGTAAATACACCATAGGTTTTAACTGTTAGTAAAATAAATCAATAAAAGCAAAGGGCAGCAATATGTGAAATCAGCATTACAACAATAGCATATACAGAAGAAATCTGGCGATCTCGCAAATTCCAGTTAAGCCAAAAAGGTAAAAGCGCCATAGACTTTATCCTTCAAAACAAAGAAAAGAGGGGGGGAGAGTGAAGGCACATTCTATCCATTAGTCATACATGTTGACATACAAATAATGTACTGAAACATATTTGAAGGAATCTTAATATGAGCCTTCAAATCTCCAGCTTGCAAACAAAACCAGAAAATCATCTAAAGAAGAAACTTTGTCAATGTTACACAAACCCTGAGTTACGACCACTTATGGCTATCTGGTTCATACCAAAAAATGATGAAATTCATTGTCCATATTGTGTCCATATACAATCGCTTGTAACCGGCATATGCATTTGGCCTCTGTTTGCCTCAGATGCAAATCCCTATCCCCACCTCAGGCATTTGCAACAATATGATAAAATCCAGGAAACCAGAAACTCTGGTCATTGGGGTGGACAGTTTTGTAATGTTTAGACATAGTGTATCTCATGTCCCCATTGATTAAAGCTCTGTGGTGTTCCTGTATTCGTAGCTTAATGCAAAGTGATGTACTGCCGACAAAAATCATATTGCATTTACAACCTATGACCAACACACCAAGGCTCATATTGCAAATAAATAAATGTCTGATATTATGTTGTTGTAGTTGTGTTATAACTGAAATGCTTGATTTATTCTTTCCAAAGGGACAGATATTGCAGGATCTACATACAAAAACCCCCCCGGGTTTAGGCGGTAACCAAGTACCCATTTGTTGCGTTGTTGTGATATAACTGGGGAACATGGCGTCCCTAAGTGTAGAGCCCCTTCTATAGGTTACCAATGGGCATCTAGCTATTGAATCATGTAAGCCAGGGATGTCCAACAACAACTGCCAGATTTTTTCTTAAGATGTTAAAGATCTTATCACTATGTGTAGTGCATCTAGTAATGAACGTCAGTTTTCTGTTTTCAGCGTCACCAAATCTCTTTTTATTTTTCTGCTGGCTGCCCTGCAGAGTCGCATCCCTCTCAAGCTGGTGTATCCGTGCTTACGTATTTGTTAGTACAGTCACTTCATAGCCTCTTCTCTAGAAACGCTTTTCAGTATCCATAATGTTAGACTTAGGGCCCGGTTCCGATCTCGTTCGAAAGGCCCTCCGAGAGCCGTCCGTAGCCTTACCTTCTGACCGACTCGTTTCGGGAGCCGGTCCATCCAAACTACGAAGTACGATGTGCAAAAGTCTCAAATTTCCGAACGACTCGTATGCTCCGATTCCAGCTCCTTTTCCCTAATGAGAAGGCTCCGTAAATGCATGTATGATGCGTACTTCCTCCGCGCCGAACAGGTCGCCACCTCCAGCATGTCAGAGCATCCGGAAGAGCAGTATTTCAGCTCCGATTCGCACCACAACACAATCCCTGCAAACAAGACGGAGCAGCCAGGCGTCCAATCGTGCACGTCATCCCTATACGGTACGCCTATGGTTGCTACTACAACCCTAACCGATGCGTTTATCACAGACAGTAAGCCAGACACCTACCGCACAAATAAACATCAGTACCACGCAAAAGGCAACATTAAACACAACTTGTGAGAAACCACAGTCAAAATTGGGGTGAATTCTTACAGCAATGTAGAGGCAAGAGGGTTGGTGGATGGCAAACACTCCCAGTATTGTCCACCCCATAGGGGTGTGGATGCCTAATACTACCAGCATTGTTCACCCCATAGGGAGGTGGATGCCTATCACTCCCAGCTTTGTCCACCCCATAGGGGGATGGATGTCTATCACTCCCAATGTTGCCCACCCAATAGGGGGTTGGATGCCTATCACTCCCAATGTTGTCCACCCTATGGGGAGGTGGATGCCTATCACTCCCACCGTTCTCCAAACCTATAGGAGGTGGATGCCTAATACTACCAGCATTGTCCACTCCATAGGGGAGTGGATGCCTATCACTATCCCCATTGTCTAAACCCATAGGGGGTGGATGCCTAATAATACCAGCATTGTCAAAAACCCATAGGGGTGGATGTCTAATACTGTAATAATGTAAAGGGCCGAGCACTGCAGTGGCTCCGCTCTTATCTGACAGGGAGGCAGCAGGTGGTGACACTGGGGTCGTTTACCTCTGAAAAATCCCACGTGGCCTATGGAGTACCACAGGGTTCCAGCATCAGCCCCATTCTCTTTAATATTTACCTGCAACCACTGTTTGCAATTATCAAAGCGTTTGGGGTTGAGCTGGTAAACTACGCAGACGACACACAATTGGTATTTTCGATGGAGGGAAAACAGGAGGTATCTCTGGAGCAATTTCAAAACTGCATGAGCCTGACAACAGACTGGCTGCGAAGTAACTCCCTGCAGTTTAACGGTGATAAGACCGAGGTGTTGTTCTACTCACCACGAAACCAGATCCATCATCTGCAGTCGGAGTTTAGGCTTGCTCCAGATGAGGCTCCACTGGTTCCATCAAATACCATTCGTAATCTAGGCGTCTTGTTCGATAACGATCTGCAATTGAACTCGCAGGCGAACAAGACTGCCAGTGTGTGCTTCGGACTAATACGGGTACTTCGTAGGATTCTTCCATTCTTGCCAGGGGATATGCGCGCACTGATTGTAAGGAGCACAGTACTCAGCAGAATGGATTACTGTAACTCTCTGTATCTGGGCGCCCCCCAGTATATTCTGCTGGGATTACAGAGAGTACAGTCGGCTGCAGCAAAGTTGGTGCTAAATCGTAGACGCGACGCCTCTTCCACTCAGGCGCTGCGCGAGCTCCACTGGCTGCCAGTCAGAGAAAGGATCCTTTTTAAATCTCTCTGTCTGATTTATAAAGCAGCACATGGGATGGGTCCAATTCCAAGCAGGAGAGATTCTCACGCTATCTCCCCCCGAGACAGCTGCGTTCCTCCAACGCTAACCTGCTGTCACAACCCAGATTTAAACGTGTCAGGCTGGGGGGGAGGGCATTTAGCGTGGCTGGTGCTCGGATATGGAACGAGCTTCCTTCGAGGATCAGGCAGCTAGACTCCTTAATGGAATTCAGAAAGAGTCTTAAGACCTGGCTCTTTCCAGTAGCCTGATTGCCTACGTCGCTGCCTATTCCTCTCAGCTTAATTTCATCAACTGTTCTGTCAAGCGCCGGGATACCCGTAGGGTGATTGTGCGCTATATAAGAGCATATACAATACAATACAATACCAGCATTGTCCACTCCATAGGGCGGTGGATGCCTAATACTACCAGCATTGTCCACTCCATAGAGTGCTGGATGCCTAATACTACCAGCATTGTCCATAGGGGGGTGGATGTTTATCACTCACTTAGCGTTGTCTTGCAAAATTGGTCTCTTATGTCAAACTGCTTTAAAATGTTACACATAAAGTGGTATGGGGACAACCCCACCAGACCTGTAGTGATAAAAACATGCTTGTGGGGCTCACCCCCCCTGCATGGTCAAGCAATTATGTGTTTGTGGGGATAACCCCCTTCACTGTAGTGACAAAAACGTGAATGTTGGGCTCAACACCCTGCATGGTCAAGCAATTAGGTGTCTGGGGAATAACCCCCATCACTGTAGTGACAAAAAGGTGAATGTGGGGCTCAACCCCTTCTGCATGGTGAAGCAATTAGGTGTCTGGGGGATAACCCCCATCACTGTAGTGAAGCAAACGTGGGTGTCACAAACCCTCAGCCATGCGCAGCCAATCTGTGCATTTGTGAGCTAACACTGCCAGCAATGTTTAATTGGACAATGTGACATGTGACCATCAAAAAAGCATCAACACACTTTTTTTACATGCAGCAGCAAATACAAAGGATTCAATCACAAATTCCAGTTTTGATGAGATCCAGTCCCACACTGTGGTAGCAACGTTAAATGAAAATCCTAAGGAATGTGCAGAGTAAGGATGTAGGAGGCCAAGGGATAGTAGAAAAAGAAACAAAACACAACATCCACTCAATACACTTCAAAGAGAGTTGAAATACATGGGAGAAGATGCACAAAGACAACCGCGCAGCCACACACTACAGAACAAACATAACATGTGTGTGAGTCTTGAACTGTTTCTAGTCCTGGGCCAACACACACTATGCGCGGCTGAACTCCACTGAGACATATGCATGTTGAGTACAATCAGGAAGTACACCATATAGGGTATGGACTGTCAATGTGTGCAATTAGGCATTGGTTGATGAGCGGGTTCACCACAGTCACATGCGAGCCAAGCATGGTGGAACACCAAAATCCACATCAAGAGACTGACTCACTTCCCAATACCCTCAAGGCCACAGCACTGTGTTGCCAGTATCCTGTCTGCTGAGCCGCTGTTATGCAAAATGAGGATGTGTGCCATACTTTTGAGCACAATAACTCTTGTGCACTGTGTCATATGCCTTGCAAGAACCACTGTCATCTCTCGTATCCCAAACATGACTCCTAGGGCATGGCCGGTGATGGGAGGCAACACTGCACGTAGGGGCCTTGCCGGGAGCAAAGTCACATTTGTCAAGTCTAAACAACACCCACCTTGATCAGAAGCATTGTGCCTCATCAAAACTTCCCTTGACAGGTGTCATTGAACAGGCCACCATGACAGCGTGGATCACTGGATGGATGACCATGAATCCATTATTTACCAGAGAGCACTGTGATCACAATACAACCATGGGTCATTGTACTGTTGTGTATGACCAATGGTTGAATCTCAGCTTCAGGTAGGGACACCCAGCAGGTAACATACTAGGATAAACACACATTTTATGGTGGAGCTAGAGGTGCCACCCACACATATATATGTGACACAAAGTCTCTCCATCTGTCCACCACAACACATACTCAAACCCTGCAGGGCAACAGGAGTACACCTACTCACAGAAGGATGACATTGTGATGAGTGGGTGTACAATGAAGCACAGAGGAGTCTAGACCCAACACCACACAAGTTCACAGACACACAAAATAGAATCACGAGCCTCACACTACAACAAACCAGAAGGGGATGTCTCACATCTGTCAGTGCTACATGTGTAGACCACATTCCTACTTGCTGTGTAGAAAAGCATGGACCAACACCAATGTGGGAGACAGTCACCATGTGGGGCCTGGTGGCGTTGCACACAACTCCAGATCACACGATTTACACTTTCAAATTGGTTACATGTCCATCACAACAAATCTGCATCTAGCTACAAAAGCTGCATTATGTGCATCTCATCCCTAAGGCCAAATTGCCAATTCAGATTGTGTACTGCAGAAGACTTGGAAGGCACATTGCTCACAATATAGAGGATACAACAACTGGGTCAGTAGGCTCCAATGCACAGCCAAATGTGTTAGCTAATCAGCCTGCACTGGTGACAATGCCGGGGGGGTGGCAATCTGTGTTTCACAAACACAATACTCATAGCTAGCCATAACACATGGGAAATGTGTACATCTGTTGAGGATGGAGTACATGTGCAGAATGGAATATGCATTGGCCACATTTGGTACTTGAGCACTGTCTCGGAATCCAGAAATCCATCAAGGAGACCTTCAAATAAGACATGTTGCCATCAGGCTAAAGGACAGGGTGCAATGTGCATATTGGGAGCACTCTTTGACACATATTAGGCCCACACTTGACAAACCAGATTACAGATTAAAAACATGCTGATGATGCTAACACTAAAGGAATCGGTTGAAAATGTAATGTACCACATGTGAGTTTGCTCACAGTGCAGGCTCTTGTCTCACCACAACCGGGGCTGTCATCTGGAAGACTCCACTCTACTGGTGCACACACACCTTGGCCAGTCAAAATCAAAATGCCTTGATTAGCAATGTGTGTGTACACCACTGGGAAGCGCACGGATGCCTATCTGTACTATTTGGAACACAGGGGGCATAACAACACACATAAGTGCATACACACTTGAGGGGACATTACACCCCTGAGCGATGTGCTGCCAGCCAATATTCATGTATCATGACTTAACATCTGAAGCAAACACCACTTCCATCTAAGGCCACCATCACAGGGCATTGATGAACAATCATTGTCCACCACTGACTACAAAGTGCTACTCAGCACTTATGCCCACACAAGACTCACACAAGACAAGTCTGGGTGGAGGCTACTCCTCCTGTGATGCGAATAGGTACTGCACACATCATTGTATTGACCGTGATCATCACTCAAAGCATACATGCACATACTTTACCAGACATCACGCTTCAGCAGATACTTGAATCAGCCACAGATTAACTCAGGGTATTATCACTGCACACACACATGCACCTGATATACACATGTCAACTTCAACACAAGTTGTGCATACAATCAAAACATGCAAGAATTATCCTTCTAACACAAATGTCACACTGCATGTCTATCTCTCATAACTGACAAACACACAAACATGTCATAAGCCACCTCTGGTGCATCTAGATGGAGAAGCGTGTGTGTCCCATGATCTACAGCATAGTACACATACCATTTCAACCCAAGATGTACAAACACATTTGTGTGGCCCTCATCACATCCACACCTACACATGCAGCACCATTCTCCATCACCATGTGCACAACATCTCTCTGATACATGCTGTGCACACAATGTAGAGTACACATTTCATCATCTGCAGATGAAAAACTTTACATGTCAGATGGACCACTGTCATTACCAGTCTCACACTCAGTGATGCCTTGGACTGCACTCATGCCACACTGTGCAGCCTCACAGCACACCCAGACAAGCACACTCCACACATCACCACATCTCACAACAAGACACATACATAGTGCAATGTCTGTGTACTAAATCATTTTAACATCACTGCATAATCCCCCAAAACAGCACAAGTCAAAAGGATTGACACTTTTGGAAAATATGCATACACACAGTGGTAACTTCAAATGCAAAGTTAAATACCCCGCCGGCTCGAGATTAGAAAATGGTAGGCCTGGGCGAAAATTTCGTTCCGTTCGCGGAAATTGCGATAATTTGACATTTTCGCGTTCCGCGGAGAGCGCGAAAATGTCAAAATTTCCGCTTTCCGCAGCTTGGCGATAATTTGTTTCTTGCTCGCGCTGTAAAATAATACATTCTCACGCGCGCGCGATCGCCTTACCTGAATACCTGCGTTCGCCGCCAAGTTTTCTTGATCCGGTCGCGTTCTCCATGAGATGTTGGATTGTTTTTAGCCATTTGCGCTGTCTCGCGACAGTTCGCGCCCGCAGTGACGTCATGCGTCGCGCGATCACGTCTTTCTTCTCGCGATCATGCACCACGAGACAACTCAAAACAAGATGGCTGCGCCCTGTGAGCAACCACATGGGTAAGTTGGCGACCCGCAACCATGCAGAAAATCTCGCGAACATGCGGGAAAAAAAATTTCGCATCTTCGCGATATTTCCGCTTGTTTGCGATAATTTTAAACATTTTCGCGATAATTTGCGAAAGTGGATTTTGCTAATTCCGCCCACCCCTAGAAAATGGCAGATAAACCGGCAATTTCTACTGCGCCTACTAGACAGAATAATAATATTTCTAAGGTCCCCACCACAATTCCCAAAAGGGATTGGGACATGGGAGTGAAAAAGGGCAGGCTTAAAGTTAATCTCCCCCCAGAAGCCAGCCCCTTTGTGGTGGTTATGACTGGGGTTCCAGAGGTGGCGGATCACATAGACGAATCTAGCTGGTCATTAAAGAACAAAGTCCAACACTGGCTTAACATTAATCGCCCGCTACCTCCCCAACGGTCAAGTAGGATTTTGAAGGTGCGCAGAGTGCCCTGGGTAGGACAAGAGAAAAAGAAAAAAATCCAAGGCGACTGTGTTATAATTAATTTTGAGGACCCACACACAGTAGATTCCATATGCTCATGGAAAGATCAAGGGCGTAATGTATGCATTGAAACGAAAAGACTCGCCTTTTTTTTATCCCCCCAGGAGTCGATCTGGGCCGGGCTATGATGAAAACTGGAGTAGAATAGGCCACCGGGATTGGGGAGGAGATTGGGGAGAGTGGGGAGGGTACCCTTGTAGTGATGGAGAATCTATGGAAACCAGTAGAGGGATCTCGACTTCCAACAGGTACAGCTGTTTGGAGTCGGTAGATTGACTCACAGTAATTACCGGGTCCCCCAATAGAGTTCGAGAGGGGTCTAGAAAGAATAATGGTAGAGTCAACCAGACGGATAATAGCCATCTAAATCCAACTCCTGAGAACAGGAATACAGGTGCAGATGTAGCCGTAGCATCTACCACACAATGCCCTCTAATATGGAGATTGTTGTAATGGAAGTCCCTGGAGTTGGTAAAGACAGTGCATCACCCAAATATAGGCCTTTAAATAAGGTGATTACAAATGGGAAAACTGAAAAACCCTGTTTAAATAAGTCGACTAAAACTGATCTTAGTATCCTTAGCTGGAATGTCGCAGGGCTGGAGCCTAGACTATCAGACCCCGAGTGGCTAAAGACACTACTTGATAAAGATATAATAATGTTTCAGGAGACTTGGGCTACTACCGATCTCCATATAGAGGGCTTTTATTGTAATAGTGTAACTGCAACCAAGCCTGACTTTGGGCGCCCCGTGGGCGGATTATTGATTGGTATTAGGATAACAGCAGGTGGAAGTATAAAGATAATGCCAACCAAAAGCCCTAATATCCAGGTCATTGAATATAAAAGAAAGGCCCCTATCTATGTGATCAATTTTTATAATAATGATTTCTATTCAATCCCAAATGAAAATTTTATAGAACTTTTTAAATTCATATCTGATGTGATTGAACCATTAGATAAAAGCAGGGGCAATAGGATCATTTTAGCCAGGTATTTTAATGCAAAGATTCCTAATTTTGAATTAAATAAAGGAAATATTCAAACTGACCGTGCGGCAAAAGGGGGCATAGAATTGGATTGCTCTATTCGTGAGCATGTTTTAACGAATGTGATGAACATAAATCATGCCTTTGCAACTAATTACGTCCCAACATTCAGAGGTAGAGACCACTACTCAATTATTGATTATATTTTTATGTCACCTGAGTTAATTGATCGTCTTATAGTGGCTAAGGTTTTAGAAACCACTTTTGGGGACTATAATGCAATAGTGGCGAAAATTAGCTTGGGTCCTTCCCCAGTATTCGTACGTACATTAGGTACAAGAGATATTACCCCCGCCACAAATAATTTGAGGCTGAAATGGAGGGGGGTCGACAGTGGAAGGATAGTCGAGCTTGTTATAAACAAGCATCAGCATCTGATTGACTCATGTACACTCTCAGATGGGAATTATTTAAGGGTAATCAAAGACTTTACCAGTCTATGTACAGTTATAAAGTCACTTTTAACTGTCCCTAATCAAAGGATAGATAGGGATCCCAGGTGGTTTGACAGAAATTGCTCAGGTGCTAACAGGGCCTTACGTAGGGCATTGAGCGCAAAACCGAGGTGCCAATTGGAGGTTAGGGAGGCAAGAAAGAAGTATAAATCCACAATAGAGGAACGCAAGGCAGCGATTTTGATAGAGCACTGGGAGGAGTTATCTGATTCCACAGCAGGGAAGAACGGAATTACTTTCTGGCCTGTAGTAAAAAAGATGCGTAATATGGGAAATCAACTATCAACAATTAGCTGCATCATCCCTAGTGATCGGTGGGAAGATCATTTTTCCAAAGTATATTTCACACCCCCAAATGTTAGTGATGATTATATATCTGGCCAACTGTGTCCTATACAGATTAGTTTGGGTGAGGTGACTGTGGCTATTAAACAGAGCCTTGGTAATAAGGCCCCTGGGCCAGACAGTTTTCCAATAGATATAATTAAATGGAAACCTGAATTTTGGGCACCTATCTTAACGAATGTTTATAACAGCCTAAACCTAGTACCTATGCCCGACACATGGTCTACAAGTATAATAGTGCCAATATATAAGAAGGGGGAGAGAACAGAACCAGTGAATTATAGACCTATTTCACTCCTAGATAATACTTTGAAAATTCTGGGACGAGTCTTATATAATAGAGTAAATACTTGGGCAGAGGAATCGGGTGTTTTGGACCCGTGTCAAATGGGCTTTCGAAGCAGGGTTGGGACGACAGAGCAGTGCCTGAATTTAAATTTAGTAATTGGCAAATATAACATCGCCAGGTCGTCACCAATTTACCTAGCCTTTATGGACTTATCGTCCGCATTTGACTTTGTAAATAGGTCCAAACTGTAGTCTATTCTTTTAAATTATGGCCTAGACGCGCCCCTTGTACATTTCTTGGCCTATCTGCACACAGATACAAAAGCCCAAGTAAGGATCGGGATGGTGGGGGAAATTTCAGGGGCCATAAGAGTGGAAAGAGGAGTTAGGCAGGGGTGCATTTTAGCACCCCTGTTGTTTATTATTTATATTAATGGGCTAAATAACTCCCTAAAATTGGCAACTATGGATGTCCCGAAAATAAGGGGGGGGGGGTTGTTGCCGACATTGCTTTACGCAGATGATGCGGTCTTCATGGGCCTCACACCGAATTCCCTACGTACCCTGGTTAAAAGTTTTGCACAGTATATGGATAAATTAGACCTCAAAGTAAATTTTAAAAAATCTTTTATTATGTCGTGTGGGCCAGGGAAAAGACAGCTTAGTGCTATTTCGGTGGGAACTGATAAGTTATATTCCACAAACACTTTTCCCTATTTAGGAATGGTTTTTGCTGCGAACGGCTCTTGGAGTGGACATTTGGTCCACGCCACGAGCAAGTTCTCAAAAGCCATTAATTCTATTTTAAGTCTCCCACGGCCTAAGAAAATAGGTGCAACTAAAGCAATTTTAATATTTTTTAAATTGCAGTGTGTACCGGTATCAACATATGGGGCTAAGATATGGGGCTTGGGTAAGACACTTAGGGCCTTATGTAGGTGGGCTTGCATTTACCACTTCATAAATACCGAATCATACCGATTCGGTATTTATGAAGTGGTAAATGCAATGTAGGTAATGAGTCGGTAAATATTACCGATTCGGAAAAATTCGGTAATTACCGAATCGGTATTTACCGATTCGGTAATGAGGCATACCTTCCCATTGATGGGAAGGTATGCCTCATTACCGAATCGGTAAATACCGATTCGGTAATGGGGGAGCACATGCAAGGGTGGCAGGGTGTCACATTGACACCCTGTTGCACCCCTGATTCGGCCATGTGTGCACATGTGGCGCACATACATGCCCTAAGGGCATGTATGTCTGCCACATTGCACACTTAAACGTGCACAAAAATGCTTTTTGTCACCTATTCGTCATTTACCACCAACCTTTAGTTGGTGGTAAATAACGAATCCCCACACCCACCACACACTCCCCCTACATCTCATTTCATGATTCGGTATTTACCGAATCGGTAAATTTACCGAATCGGTAATATTACCGATTCGGTAATTTTACCGATTCGGTAAATACCGAATCATGAAATTCTCCCCCTACATCTCAAAAGCCAAAATACCGGTCGGTAACGGTATAATTACCGAAAATCGGCCGTTACCGACCGGTATTTGGCTTCCTACATGAGGCCCTAAGTATTCAAACCGAGGAAAATAGTTTCTGCAGGAAATTACTTGGAGCCCATATTTCTACCTCAGAGTATATTTGTCATTGTGAAGTAAATTTGCACTACATATCAGATTTTATAGCAACAAGACCAGCCTTGTTTTGGCTGGCCATTTGGAGGAATACAGCGGCCTCTCTAACTCATGAAATTATAAGAGATTGCCTCAATTGTGAGAAAGGGATGATGATCCCGTGGCTTGCTGGAGTTTTTAAGAAACTAAGCAGTGTGGGTAAAGGTCATTTATTTACCGATCCTACCAAGATCGAGCCCACAGACAAAAATGAAACTAAGTTTGCACTGTATGCACTTTATAGTAAAGAAAGACTGGAAATGGAACTAACTAAAACAACTGTTCAGGCCTATGTGAATAAAAACCTGTATAGACAACCAATTCCTCTGTATCTCACCTTATCAATGACAAATTGGGAAAGATCATTGCTGTTTAAACTAAGGGCAGGTACTGTCAGATTTCTATTATGTTTTCCATTAGGTTACTTTTCATCGAAATCTGAACATATGTTATGCCCATGTGATGGAGTGAGTCTACAAAATGATCTACATTTTTTCTTTACTTGTAAATTTTATCTAAAATATATTAAATGGTTTTTACTTCAATATTTTAAGAAACAAAGACCAATTTCACTGGAGCAGTCTTATTTGATGATGCTTACCCTGCACACTGATGAACTGATTTTTCGCGTTAGCACCTTTTTAAGAGTAACTACCTACGTACGCAAAACAATGGAAAACCCCTGAAATAATCTTTGTTGCTAAACAATATGTGATCTTGTAATGTGTGTTGTTCTTTTTAATATGTATTCAGAATTATAATTAATTATTGGGATTGTATATATGTGATTGTTTTTATGGATTTGATAAAATTCGAATAAAGATTATGAAAATCGACATACACACATTCAAACTCAACATACTACAATGGGATAACACCTCACATTTCACCACCCAGCACAAATGATCACAACACTGGTGTACACACCCTTCACATTCACAAATCCACTCTGACACATATGACTAGTCAGACTTTGTCCCATTTATATATGACTTCCATAACCAATATCCACATGGACTCATGCACAGTATCAATGAACATCACTCATCCAGAACTGCCCCATTACAGTCAAATTGCACATTAGTGCAACATACCACATCTTTCATCACATGACACAATACAACATTCGCTGGTGGTATATACCCCCATCACATCCACACATTTCTACAACACCTTGTGCAGGGTGGAGGCACTAAAGAAAGATCCCATTATCTGAATTAAACCCACATATGACAAGCACTTACATTGGGACAATGTGCACACTCCATGTCCCCCAACACAACAAAAACCAATGAACTGAAGTCACACACCACATCTCCTGACACCATCTCAAATAGTCCTGCTGCCATCACATAAGAGTCTACACTCCATGCATACCTACGATACACCAGTCTCCATCAAATCTACACTTGTGTGTGTCAGATCAGCACATGCAATATCAACCTTGCTAAACACACATGCAGCTAGGCTGCACAAATGAATACATTATCACTCCTCTATGTGCCAATGAAGAGCATAGAAGTGACACATGCTCCAGTGGAATCTGCATGACAGATGAACACAATACAGACCTGTGCACCAGCACCCCATTCTGCTAACCACACGTCGCACATGGACAAACCACATACACCCTGCCATCTCTGTGCCAGCTTTGTGTGACCAAGTATGACACCATGCATAGCTCAATAGGACAACATCATAGGTCAAGCACAAATCACTACACACATAAGATACATATGCCCTATAACGTGAGGGGTGTGGATGAATACATGAAGTCCAAGCACACACAGATAAAACACTTGATCAACATGATGTAGCCTGACAAAAGCAGGCTGGCACAACTCCCAATAGGTTCAGAAAGCACTGGAGCAGTCAGCCCACAGAAAGCTTATCAAACAGGAACATCTGCAGGAACAAGAATCTTTGTAGGTAAGGGGGTTTTATGATGGAGATTCCTGCTCTGCTCACACACACCATGGGTTCAGGATATGTCACAGATGAACACACTGCCATGATGCAATTTCCATACAGTGGAATGTCAGCAATGGCAAGCTTTTTCTTGGCAGGGATCTACCATGTCAGAAGGAGACTCAGACTTGGCTATGAAACTTACAAGTCACATAATACTTTAGTTCCATCAGCCTTGGTACATGGGTGTGTCCAAAGTCACCTGCACGTAGTCAAACTTCATGTGTACCCAGTTGTACTAATAAGACAGATGACTTGTTGCACATCACAGTGCTATACTGCCTGGCCATCCTAGATGGTTGCACTTTGAAAGACATGTACAATGTCTACAAATGTCAGCAAGACCTATGTGCAAAAGTGTAAGTCAAAGATGGTAGGTTGTTCAAAGCAGGTCACCCTCACGTGCCTAAATTTTGTGGATTATGACAACATGCAAATGTAGACACTGAGGACTAAGATACATACTGCAATAGGACAAATATGCCATGGACCACATGCAGTCCATCACATCACTATATCATTGTATACCCACAACAAGATTTGCACATCAATGACAGTTGACTCATTAACAATTTGTGGTACACAAAAAGCAACTTTTCAAATAATGAAACCTGCTATATTCAGCATTGGTGATTAATAAAAAATAAAAGAAGAATAAGGCCAATGGCCATTCCATTATTGAGAGTCCTGGAGGTGGTAATGTTGTGTACTTCTTATAAAAAGTATACAGGATCTGCACGTTTGGACAGCATACTCTGTAGGATTGGTGTCTGACTGATTCCAGACACCCCCACAGGGTATGTTAGCCTGTTTTTACCAACTAGCTCACAGTGCCACTAGAATCTCCTCTTACCAAGGAGAAAATAGTTCTTGGCAACCATCGAACTTGACAACCCTGATCCCTCAGGACCGTGGAAACAATGTACTACTTTTCGCTCAGTCACTCGTGCTTAGTTAGTCTGTCTCATAGAAATGCATAGAATAAACAGGCTGGGCATTTTCAATAAGTATTTATTAAACAGTCGTTACTGTGTAATAGTAGATGAGCTGCAACAACCATTAGACAGTACAAGATATAAATGATTAGCAGTACTACAAAGGTAAATGGATGGTATAAGCTCTACCATCTTACAATAATCATGAATACATTTGAGTATAGAAAACACATGATAAAAAGATGCGTACTCCTACTATGGTTCCCTAACTAGATGTACTTAAATGTACCAACCATGTGTATAGGTGTTAAGCCCAGAATCACTGTAGGATTTAGTCAACCCCATTACCTGAAGTGAGAGACTGTGGGAACCCATCCTGGTCTCAAGTTGGACACCCCGTGAGGGATGTTTAGACCACTGCAAGCTGGAGTATCTGCATGCAGAAACCTCAATGTCTCCGATCAGTGTGTCGGCCGGCAAGTCTCGGTCTCCTCTGTCTTATCTCAGTAAGATGAGATGTATATATAATGATAGGTCTCCCCAGGGGTCCTACCTTGCTGTGTTACTGTGTTGGCCTTAGGATGACGTTGGGCATGAACTTTATACATAGATATTATATAGGAGATGGTAGTCTAATATGTCCATATGTATAGTCCGAACTACTATAAGCATTTGAAAGCCATACATGCTCAAAAAGAATGTCAATTTTGATATTGAGTTCCAATTTTCTGTTTGTTTTTAAAAAGTCGACTTTTTCCAGCACATGACAGGCCAAGTGAGTCAAATGTTTATGTGTCCTGGCTGGTAGACGCAACACTTTCATTGCTAGCCTCTGTAGTCGACGGTCCCTGAAACACCTCGCAGATTATGTCAATTGAACACAGATGATCTTTCGTACTGTCCACAACCAATGCTGGGACAGACAGTGCACCATCGAAGACCAGGGCGTCAGAGGAGGAGCCGATGTCCATACCATCAGGAGCTTTTACTACCTGTGGTGGCTCTAGGAATGCTGCCATCAACATTGGGATACGCTAGAGACACTGCAGAACATGGGCCATTATCGGGTCCAGTAAAGCATCTACGTCCAGTTGCGCACATGATGGGAGTGTCAGACAGAGATCCAAAACGCATTCTTCTCCGCAAAACAGGCATCGGAGGACAAGTAAGATGCAGTACATCCAGACTGGTCTAAATGACTTTAACCAAGATCCACTTAGTTCCCTCAGGCGAGGTGTACCTAGATGTTGTACCATGCGATCACGGTATTTTCACACCAGGGGTACTGTTTCCATCTCCTTGGTGAATGGGACATCCATGGCGTAGCAGAAAAATGACAATCAGGATACCTGCTATTAGAAACAGGATCAGCGGCAGCCCTCCAAAAAGGCTTCCAAATACGGAGTGTACAAAGTTTGGTATAACTCCAAGGACCACATGGAAGGTGCTTAATAGTCCAGAACCTATGTCCTTATAAAGGTGGACGATGCCTGTCGTATCAGACATGTTAAAGATACGATTTACCATTTCTGCTAAATGGACGGGGCAATTTGGACATTTAAGTGCCCGTAACTCTGCCAAAGTAATTGCGACTTGAAGATCAAAAGTCTCTTGAGCGGAGGTTAAGGGCACAAATTTCTGTAGAAGCATGGCTTTCATTCTGCTCAAAGCATCACAGCGTATTAATGAAATATTTAGCGAAGGCCATAACGGCGCCTCCCTAACTGTATGTGTTGGTGTAAACAATACCTGCATACAGCAACCCTGCCACTCACGGTTACCAGATATGCGATGCCCGGAACCATCCCACAGCAACCTTGATTGTTCAGCATCAAGTAACTCCCATTTGAAAGTAGTATGAACACTGGAGTGATCACGGCAGCCTGGGCACCCATTAAATAACAGGATAAGTGTGCTACTGAACCATTACAGGTGCCATGAAGCATTATATCCCGGCATATGAGTGATCCACTTAAAGTATTCTCACAGTTAGTGCCCCTTAGAGACTCTTCTTTTTCCCCACTCCAGCATCAAAATGTCTACGGTAATTCCCAAGATTCCTTAATGAATTCCCTACGCACTTTTTCATATCTGCCTGCCTGTATTTGTTCAAGGCAATATTGGAATTGAAAGGTAGTGACCGGAAGAGTCATGTGGCCATGGATTAACCATTCCGTGGATGGTGACTCTACCACTGTAAATGCTAATCTATCCAGTTTTTCAATACTCAGCATTGTATATTATGCTCCCTTTTGTGCCATTTCTATCTGTTTTTCTGTCAGATTGAGTGTCGTACTGTTTATGAAATGCCAAGGCACATAGGCTGCGTGCAAAGATTGCAGCTTCCAGCTTAGTAATATAATAGAACGCAATGTGATTGTCCATGTTGTAATATGGACAGATCCTGTTCTAGTACATCAATAGCAGAAGATACAATGTTGCCTAGAGAATATATCCTTGAGGTTAGTGTTGTTAACCCATTGTCGACCACTGTAAGAGCTTTCTCTAGATTTATACGATCTATTTCTCATAATCTTTCCGCGGACTCTTGTGATATTTTCCAAATCTTATTCTAGACAGCATAATAGAAACATTTGTGAAATGGCTTCCAAGGGCCTAATAAAAAATCCTGTAGGTCCACATCCTCTGTCAGTAAGGATAAATGTCGTTTCACATCTTTGAGTGTTGAGTTCTTTACCCAATCGAGGCATAACTTCCCAACACTGTATGTTGTCTCTGTACATAGCGGGCATCTTGCCTATTGATACTAAATCCTTTGGTTTTACCCAAGAATGTTTCCTGACAGCTACTGGTGTCTGTGGGCCAAATCAACCATCGCTTCCAATCGGGGTCTGATCTATTGTATTGCATGATGTCATCTAGTGTAACCTCTTCTTGAGATGTTCTGTTACCCTCAGTGTGTGATAGTGCAGGCAACCAAGGTGTATTCAAATCTTTGTTCCTGGCTAATCCAATACAGGTTGTTTGTTGCACTGTTTCATTCAAAAACATTATTTGTTGAGGAATAAGACATGCTCTAAATAGTGCCTCTGTTCCCTGGACCTGCCAGTCTCTAGTACCCCAGACAGATTTTAAGTCTAAGGTGTCTTTCCATAAGTCAAAACCTTGTTCAGACAACTGGGCAATAAAGGAAGCAGAATAAATCTGTTTGGTGTTTGTCAACATATTTTTATGTGCTGGTGTAGGTGCAACCTTATTAAAAAACAAGGCTGGCTCTGATGAGTTGAACCCTGAAAATATGGACATTTCTGTGCAAATGTCTTTGAACTGCTTTTCGGTGGTATCGGGCAATGTTCCCATTGGAGGTATGTGAAAACACTTCTAGAATTAGCAGATTTATGCAGAAAGTGATGACCATAATGTTGATAGCAATACATGTGTCTTCTAACATTTCATTATTAGAAAGAGCAGCAGATTTCTCTAAATCAGACAACATGTTATTTACAGTTTCATAATCCCAATCATCGGAAAATGTACTGGAGGTAATGATATCATTCAATAACATTTTAAATAAATGTGGTATTTTTAAAAGTTCTGTGGGACCAAATATATCGTAATCAACTTTGTCCCATACTATACCGTCAGGTATAGGAACTGCTGTAATGTTCACTGATGATAGGTCTCTCTTTCACGATGTGATGATAGATGTGGTTTCAGAATCACATTCACTTATTGTGCTGCAGAGCTTTCCCGAAGATAAGTTCCATTTATAAGCATACTAAAGGCAGTTACTAGGCCTATCCACAGAAGAAAGAAAAGTATTCTGGTAGATACCCAGAGTTCCACCCATGGTGATACCAGATACGTTTTTTTAAGAAAGTAGAGAAAATCTTTAAATCGTTGTAGACGAGTTTTTTTGGCTGGCATCGTTTCAGGTTCACTTGGATCCAATAAAGACATATCAAAGTCAATGAAATAGCCAAAAGCAGTTAAGTCAATTTTCGGTAATTCCACTCGTCTTGTGAAAACTGTAGCTTGCTCTTGTTGGGGCATGTTGATGTAGATATATGTGTTAAGTCAAATTGAAATTTGTCTTTCAGTTGAGTTCTCATTTTTAATCTTCAGTTTCAAGAGGAACCAGTTCCATGGCATTATTGCATAGTCCATGAGTCTTTCTGTTTAAACTTCTTGTATAGTTGCAAGAGGAGGGTGTCTGTTACTTCGGAGTCCACGCAACCTACTACTCAGTATCGGCCACATCGTGTGGTTTGAATAGGTCAATTGAGACAAATCTTTTTTCTCCTTTTCACCGGCAAGAGGCAGCAGAAGTACTGTTCTTGTTCCTTCAACTGCCAGAAGAGGTACAAGCTTTCTGTACGATGGCCCAAAATTCTTTTCAGTCTGCTATTTTTTCTCTGACCAGGTCCCCGACTTTAGGGATCCAGACAGTTCTTGCTGTGACAGACTTGGCTTCCCAAGTGGTGGTCCTCTTCACCTGGACATTACTCTGTAGTGCCCTGGATTCATTTAGGTCCTGTAAAAGAGTCAAACATTTATTGATGTCAAAAGGTTTTTTATCTGCCACTGTGCCTTCACAATCAAGATCAGGGACCCACATTCTTATCCCAAATAGGATTTTATAAGGAGTGGCACTCCCTAGAGAGCTTCTCGGCTGGTTATTCAATGCCCTTTGAACTCCATACAGATGTTTTACCCAACTTCCACCAATGCCTAATACTCTAGCTGTTAAAGACTGCTTTAAGTCCCGGTTTTTCCTCTCCATGACTAAATTTCCCTCGGGATGGTACAGAGAGGAGTACCGCAATGCTACACCCAAACTTCCCATGGCTTCCTTGTAAGCCCTAGAGCTAAACGTGGTGCCACGGTCAGAATGTAATATGCCATTTGCATATGTCCCTATAAAGACTCGCAAATCTTTTATAACAGTTCGAGCGTCAGCCGAGCACTGGGGCCATACCCATAGGAATCTTGAGCAGGAATCCACTGCAACCATTATATATTTGTAAGCTCCATCAAATTGCATGGGGCCGCAGTGGTCCGAATAAACACACACAAGTGGTTTGTCTGATATTAGTAATTGTGTCTGTGCTGGACGTGTTATATTGGACCCTCCATCTGCTGGCAGATGTCTCATTTCAAGACGTAGTCCTTAGTCTACTTTCTTAGTCCTGGCAACCAATAGCATTGTTTCAACAGAGAAACAGTCACTGTAACTCCTGCATTTGCATTTGTGTGCTGCTAGAATTAATCCTAACCTACGATCCATATTTGCTATTATTCTATCCCCCACTCCAGGAATAGGAGCAAATGGAATGTTGATTGCATCTAACTTGTAGGAGTACTTGAGTGGAAATCTTTTTGGTACTGCTGCGTTATTGTGTGCGGTAATAATTGCAACCATTATTTCACAGTCTATTCTTGTTTTTGAATGAGTGGTTGCAGCTACGGAAGCCGTGCGCACTGCCCTTTTGCGGCTTCGTCAGCCAATGAATTCCCTTCAACGTGAACGCCATCACGTTGATGACTCAGTACGTGTATCACGTGAGTCTTTGGTGGATCGTTTTTAAACTCCACCTGTTCCCATAGCGTTTTGTGCTTAATTGTGCCACCTTTTGCATCTTTAAACCCACTCTCTCCTGGTGATGTAAATATTCATTGTATGACTGCACCCAGTAAAGGAATCACACACGATTAGTGTGAGGAATTCTCGATCTACGTTTACCAGTGCCAATAATAGTGTTTTAATTCTGCCAGCTGCGCCGTGCAGTCCCCTAGAGACTGTGTTTTTGTACAACTCGAATAAAACTCTCCATCCCGTATGCACCCTTTTACGATAGCACACTTGCCGGTTAAGCAGAACCGTCAGTGTAAATTATATATTCATACTGATCTAGAAGCATTATTTCATTTGGCAGAGGATATTCTTGTTCGTATTGCAGAAATGCTTGTGTTTTTAGATTTGGGTCGTACCTGTATTCAACATCTGTTGCAGTAAGAGAATGAGCCCATTGTATCCATCTTGGATGTAAGCCTTTAGCGTTTCAAACACTTGCCTTTGTCGTAGCCTCTAAGGCTGGAACTGGGGTAACGACTATTATACACTTCCCTTGAGCCAGGGCTCTATCTCTAACTACAGCAGTCTATACTGCTGTTAGAATTTTTTCAGTTGATGCAAAACGCATCTCAGCATTTGTGTACAAATGTGATTTATATGCTATTGGTACTGTCTCACCTTCATTATATGTTAGATAGGTGTACCTAGATTGATACGCAACTACACGGATCACCAGGTTGCGTACATTTACGCGTGTCTGTGTTTGGAAGCTATCATGTCAGCTTGTAAGGAACGAAGAATATCTGTGTGTTCCTGTGTCCACTGTCTAACTGAAAAGTCAGGTTTTATTAAATCGTAGAAAGGTGTTACTCTTTCTGCAGAGTTCAAAATGTATCTCCTGCCAAAAGTCTGGATTGATTGTACATTTTTTAGTGATTTTGTAGGTTGGAGCAGCGTTCATTTTTCAAAAGAGTCAGCTGCAAGGCTTTTCCCTTCACTTGAAAGCTCATATCCTAGAAAAAAGGACATTAAGGTGGGCTATTTTCAATTTTTTAAAGTTGAATTAGTAAACCTCAGAGGCGAATCCCAAAATGATGGTGCTCTCCCTGGTCAAGTGTTCCTCCAGGTCATCATCCATTAGATAAATAGCGTCCACATAGGACAATGCCTCCTCATCCAGATTCTGAAGTCACTCAGCTACCCTAGCCGAAAACAACCCCGGGCTGTTCTTCTAACCCTGGGGAAGTCTACAAAATTGACGCTGGGACCCTAGCGCTGGCAATGCTGTCAAATATCTGCTCTCAGGTGCTATATTCTGTCAGAAACATCCATTTGAGATATCAAGTGTTGTTTTGATTTTTTTCCGCACAATGTTATTCATTTACACGGCACTGTGTGCATTTTGAACTGCAAATGTCTTAGTGTAAGTGTTTAAATGTCTGTAATCCAAAACTATAATATAAAGTGTCCGGTTTTGATAGGGAAACAAAGGGTTATTCATTTGAGAGGTGCAAGTTTCAATCAACCCTTGGTATTGAAGTTGATCTAAGATCTCCCTGACTTGCTTTTTAGCTTCTTGCTTTTTTGGATACTGCCTCTGTGCAGTTGGAGTATTTTTCAATGGAATTATGTGATGTGTTGAATCTTCATCCTATCCAGCATTGTTTTTGTATAATGCCGGGGCTTGGGCTACCACCCACCCTGCACATATGTATATTTTAGATATTTGGGAACATAGTCAGAAAATGCTGGTAAAATTCCACACCATTACTACACATGCTACATGTTTATGCATCACACACTTCCACATATAAATCATGGTCAGAATGGCAAGTAATGTCTAAGGGGTGCCAGTGTCATCATGGACAGTTGTCCTGTGTGCAATTCCCCCTCAAAAACATGAGACCAGTGCAGAGAAGTCAAACCCAGTACACACTTCTACATCACTGTACCTGTCTAGAACCCAAATCTACACACAGACTGGCACATGCATCAAGCCAAAATCCAGTCGGTAAAATACAGAATCGCTAAAATCACCCGTTAGCGAGTAAAATAAACCGAATCCGAATGCATCACCCCAAAATGTGAGCAAATAACGAATCGCTAAATGAAATCCGGTAAAATACCGAATCGCAAATAACCAACGTGCAATAATACCGAATCCCTAAATACCGAGTTAGCAATCACCGAAATCACTAATAGCTCCCGGCAAGTGCCAATGGCTAATAACGAATCGCAACCCAATGCAACAACAGTCGCAAATACCGAAAATCCCAAAAATTGCTATTTAGCATGAGCTAAATAAGGGGAATCAGAACCTGGAGGTATAGTTAAAAAAAAAAGTCATGTGAATAAAAAAAAAAAATTAAACATGTGCAACTGATTGTGTTAATCACCAAACCCTTAAATGTGGCCAAGGAGACCCTGTTGGCTACCACAAAATGGCAGCCCTCTACGTGCTTGCAAGGAGGATGCGTATCAATGCGGCAGGACAGCGCAGGAGAAGGGTCCAGGAGAGAGTTTTCAGACTGCGCATCACCTTGCACGGGCAGAATGAGGACGAGGTGTACGAGAAGTATCGACTGAATCGTGCCATGATCATGCGCCTCATTGCAGACCTGGAACCATTACTGCAGCACCAGACACACCGGACCAATGCAATCCCTGCGCACGTCCAGGTCCTATGCAGCCTGCACCTACTGGCCTCAGGAAGTTTCCAGGGGGTAATTGAGGTAGCCGGAGGCGTATCGCAAAGCGCACTCTCACGCTTCTTCAAGAAATTCCTAGATGCCATGCTGACAATGCTACACACCCACATCAGCTTCCCCACAACCCCACAGCAGTTGGACCGCAACAAACAGGCATTCTACCAGGTGGCACAATTCCCCCATGTAATTGGATGCATCGACTGTACGCATATCCCCATATGTCCACCCGCAGCAAATGAGTACATATTCCGTAACCGCAAGTAATACCACTCAATCAACGTGCAGGTTGTGTGCGATGCCAATCACATCATAACGGACCTAGTGGCACAATTTCCGGGGAGCACACACGACTCCTACATATTCCGCCACAGTGGAATCCACAGGCGTCTACTCAACTGAGAATTTGGAGAGGGACTCCTGCTTGGTACGTACAAATTCCGCTTCCCCACATGAACACCACACATGTATGAACATCACCATTGCTAAGTCTTTGCTTATATCTTCTAGGTGACAGTGCTTACGCCCTGCGTGAATATATACTCACCCCATACATCAATCCAGCAACCCCACAGGAACAACGCTACAACGCAGCACATATAAGCACTAGGAATGTCATAGAGAGGACATTTGGGATTCTGAAGAGTCGCTTTAGAATCCTACATAAGACTGGCTTGCCTTGCTATACAAACCTGAAACCTGCTGCAGGATTATTGCTGTATGTGCAATGCTGCACAACATTGCGACCATAGAGGTGGACAGGAATGACGACCACCGGGCTGACCAACCACCCGCCCAACACCAACAGGCACACGTCCCTAACACAGCAGAGGGCCATAGGAGGCGGACATACATCATGCAACATCATTTCTGAATCAGGTGAGAATGATACATTACTATTTTGTTGGGGGTGCAACTGTTTAATGCACAGTAGCACTGCGGTATGTGCAACCAAACAAGCGATGTAAATAATGCTCCACATGACAAAAGTTATTACAAATGTGCGTTAAAGTCACGGCTGTGCAGCCTCAGGGAGGGGAGGACCATGGTTGCCCCACCACGGTCAGGTATGGCTGTAAATCTGTCTAGTGGCGCTTGCCACGTACACCAAGCCTCTGCTCAGGTGTCTCCGACGCCTCACCACGGCCTGTCCCCGTGGAGGCCCGCGAACTGCGGCGCCTGGTGCTGGCCTCTGCCACTGACACACTGCTGACACTCGAGGCAGCCTCACTGCCGTCTTCCCTCCCAATGCACCAGCACTGAATGTGCCGCTCTGTAGGTGTTCGACAGCAGCGGTCATCTGCCCTAGTGCCTTGGCAACATCCCCGCAAAAGTGCCCAAGGTCCACCTGCAAGGACACCGAGCGGCGTGCCAACACTGCGGTGCTGTTGCTGAGACGTGTGATGGCCTTTGTAGAGGCCGCGGACCGCACCAATTGCTAATGGTGCCTCCTCCTCTCGCACTCATGGCCCTCCCTCATGGCACGGGTGAGCTCATGGATGTCCTCCCTGAGGTGCCCATTGCCCTCTGCCACCACAGTGGTCATGTCCCTAACCGCCGCAGTCATGGCACGCATTTCCCTTGCAAGACGCACGATATTTGAGCTTATTGTTGCCATGTGTCGTCCCTACAGGCGCTGTACACGCAGCATCCTCTCCTCGATGGCAGAAGTTTGTGGGAGATCAAGGTCACCTGAGGAGACAGAACTTGGCCGAGCCCTGTGCCGCTGTGGCAGTCTGCCGCGTCCAGGTGGTGCAGCAGGCGGTGTGATGGTGCACGGACTTTGTCCCAATTGTGTGGAGGGTGTTCCCATCACCTGCAAGTGCGCAACTTGGGACCTGCGCCTCGGCGCTTTAGTGGCTGTTGTAGCTGCAGCTGGTGTGGCTGGTGCTGGTGGTGCTGGTGGTGGTGGTGGGGTGGCAGGTGGAGGTGATGTATGCGCATCCTGCGCTGTCTCCATGTCGGAATCCACAGGTGTCTCGGATATAATCAGCTGCCCGCTGTCGTCCGATTCCCCAGGAGATGCACCTGTGTGTGAAACAGTGCATGGTTAGTGGGATAGTTACACCTACGTAGTGTCGTACACATACATGTCCCTCTGTGATCCACTAAATAAATAAACAGTCTCTATCCATGTTCAACTTATGTGGTGATTCGTAATTGTATTTACGCCTGTAAATGCACACTGGGCTGACTAGACTACAACTCCCATGATGCACTAGTGTTAACAGTAAAGCTGTGTGGGCCAAAGCTGCATGCACACTCTGATCCTGCTGGGGGCATGGGAATGGATTTATGCTATGCTGGGTATGGGCACAGGCATGCATCTTACCTTGGGCACTTGTGGCTGCGCCGGAGGTGTCCATCTGGGTCACTCCCACGACGGCTTCACGCTCGATTGTCCCTTCCACCAGCTCCTCCAGGGCAGTGTTGGCTTGGACCTTCAAAGGGCCGCCTCCGGTTCTGGTCGCCTCCCGGAGCCTCTCCGCAATCCTCTCCTTAGCACGCTTCCGCAGGTCGTACCATCTTTTCTTGAGGTCGTCAATGCTGCGGGGCGTCACACCAACAGCATTCACCCTCTCCCGGATGCGCTGCCATATGCGCCGTTTCTCCCCCTCAGGCACCTTGAGGGACAGCTTACCAAAAAGGCGATCGTGCTTGCTGCTGACTCCCTCTAGCAGGTGCTCCAGCTCTCTGTCGGAGAACTTGCGCTTGCGTGCAGCCTCAGCGCTGGATGGTGCTTCCTTCTCCATGGTTCTTTGGTTTGGCGGATAGCTCAGTCGGTGTGGCTTCACTCTGCACAGGCAGTCTTCACTCACAGCTCCTGTTTGCTCCTCTGTCGAGGCAATGAGGGTGGGGCTGCAGTATTTCCTGGTTGGTGATGTCATCTACACGTTCCCGGAGCGACGCGGTCATTTGCGATTTCGCTAATACCGAATTCGCTATTAGCTAATTCGGTATTACCGAACTTGCTATTAACTAATCGGAGTTTGCATGCCCCGCTATTGATTATTCGGTAAAAATAGCGATTTTTAAGGAATAGCTAAAATTTACCGAATCTGTTGATGCATACCCAAAAGCGATTCCTTAATAACGATTCCTTATTTCTCGCTATTAAGGAATCGCTTTTTGTTTGGTTGATGCATGTGCACCTATAAGACTTACATTAACTATGTTTGCATGCTTGCCCTTGGGAATCCCAATGCTAGTAGCGCATGTTTTTACACATGGCCAATAAAAAAACAGTGTAATTACCACTCACCTGCTCCCCTGGTTTGCCATTAGGATGGCTGTCCTCTTCTGTGAATGCAGGTGCTCTCTCCAAAGTACGTGCCAAGTTAGCTCACATAGGATGCAGAGACAGCAGCAGACAGATGTGGATGTCATGTAAAATGGCATGTAGTGCAGGCAAGTGAAGTCTCTTGGGAACAGACAGACATATCTGTGCAGTAGAGACGGACTCTGTTCCATGCATCCAAAGCGATAGGTCCGAGTCATTCGCATTATCCGAATTTCTCCAATCCATAACATTGCTGGCATCGGACATGCCTACCAGGATGTTAAATATGTATGCATCGGTACACTATTGAGTTTGATACATTGGTGATGGAAGGTAACCGATTCGGATTACACGCAATTCTAGACAAAACGAAATGCGCGTCTGTCACCATGACGACAAACAGCCAATGGGTGCATCCGGCTCGGTTCAGAACCATCTCCCGCATCCTATGAATACTCACCTGCATCGTTCCCCATGACGACAGACAGCCAATGGGTGCATCCAGCTCAGTTCGGATACGGCTCACGTGTCCTTTGAATACTCACCCGCATCGTTCACCATGACAACCAACAGCCATAGGATGCATACGCCTCGGTTTGGATGCGGCTCACGCGTCCATTCAATGCTCACCCGTGTCATTTACCATTACCATGAACAGCCAAATTATGCGTACAGCTCGGTTTGGATGCGGCGCACGCGTCCATTCAATACTCACCCTCGTCGTTCAGCATTACAGTAAACAGTCAAAGGATGCGTACGGCTCGGTTTGGTTCCGGTCACGATTCCATTCAATACTCACCTACGTCGTTCACCATTACAATAAACAGCCAAAGGATGGGAACCACACGTTTCTGATACGGCACATCCGCCCTACACTAATCGGTCAGCAGGGCAGACAGTTTAGAAAATCTTGATGTTCTGCTGCATTATATGTGTGGGGACAGTGATTAACATGTCATAGTACTTGCTAGCTCACACTCTCATGATGAGCCAAGCTTGATGGGCACACAACATATTGTTTGTGAGGCACATCACAACATTGAGTGACCACTTCACAGATTATCCTCCTAGGCTTAGACACAGTCCCAGGGGATCATTGTGTTAAGACACGTTATGTCCACCCATATTAACTTCTTTGTTGGCCTGTGTGTTAGTAAGTGCATTGTGGTAATGCAATGTTTGTAAATCAACAGTGTCTGAATCTTGTACAATGCAGACACCTCATTATTCTTTTTTTCCATTATATTTTGCTGCCACATCAGTTTGATTTTGCCATGTGAGTTTCTGTTGTGTCTTTGTGTCACAGGCATACATGGATGCTTGTCAAATAAAAATGTGCCACACATACTCAAACTTCTGTGTATGTGATAGTACATGTTTGTCAGACATGACATTATGACTGTCCACCCTGTGCCAGTGGTGTGCATGGTGCCCTCTGTTTGTATCCAGTGTCCCACATAGCTGGCATTACATGATCATGTTCTGTGTACCTTTCAACCATGTGATAGTTGTCACGAACCTATATCTTGGATACTTTGTGAGGAGTGTGTTGAGTATGTTATGTTTGATCATATGGACAGTGACAGACACCAGTGACTAGTTACAGTATAGCACTGTAATTAGTGCCTATCCTTATTAATATGACATGTCTGGTAAGGGTCACATAGCTGTGCTCTGTGTCTAGGCTCAACCTTACGCCTCTGACTTCATTGTGTCTTGATTTAATGTTGTAGGTGTGTAATTGCATGTTTCTTAGTACATTGGAAAGTGTCCTCAAATATATTTTCACTTGTAACATAGACAGTGGAGACAGGAGACCAGCTGTCCACACACCCACAGATACCACTTCACCAGACCACTCATTGTGGAGTTGGCAGATCAGTTTGCCCCACATTTGCAACCTGAACGCACCAATACCTTTGAGCTGACTGCTAAGGTGAAGTTGATGGTGGCCCTACATTTCATTGCCACAGGGTCCTTACAGTATAATGTGGCTACTGGTGGTGGGATGTACCAGACAATGTTAAGCCGTGTGCTTCGTGATATGTGTGAGGCATTGTTACATTTTCTGAACCTCTACATCAAATTCCCAACACCAGGACACTTGGCATACATCAAGAGTGACTTTTTTGCATTGGGGCGAATGCCACATGTCATTGGCTCCATTGATGGAACCCATGTGGCTTTGAACTCACCACAAGCCAATTAACAGACATGCAGTAATTGGAAGCATTATCACTCCATAAATGCCCTGGTGGTATGTCTGGCCGACATGATGATCCCCCATGTCTGTGTACGTTTACCGGAATCAGCACAAAATGCCTACATAATGAAAAAGTCAGATCCCACATTTGATGTCTCAGCTGCCAAATGAGCGTGCCTGGCTTGTTGGTGGGTCATGTTGTCTGTCTCTATTGTGTGTTGCTTGTATTTCAGGTTGTACCCTGTTTTCAGACAACTGAAGTATTTTCTGTGTTCAATGTAGAAGACTCTGGATACCCCAACATGCCGTGGTTGCTGACAACACTCCGGAACCCTGTCATCCCTGCTGAAGTTCGTTTCAGTGAGGCACATGGGAGGACAAGGAGAGTGGTTGAGCGGACATTCGGCCTACAGAAAACAAGATTTTGCTGCCTGGACCATACAGGAGGAGTCCTCCGATATGCACCATTGAAGGTGTGTAAGATCACCATTGTGTGTGGCATGCTCCACAACCTGGCAGTGAGGAATGAGCTACCGCTTATACAAGATGACAGAGACCAGCAGCCTCCAGCAGGGGAGGATCCAGTACTGGGAATGTTGCCAGTGATGAGGAGGAGGAGGAGGAGGATGTTCCGCGATAGCTCATCAACAACTTTTTTTCACATGAGGGTAAGTATGCAATGATGACATGACAAAGCACTTTCTCAGCATGATATGTTACTGTTGTACAATATGTTTGTATGCGTGTGTGTGTATGCTACTTAACATGATGATTGGAGTGGTTTGGGATCAATTAAGTTTGTATGGGCACCAGTACAGTGGTAATCCTAGCTAGTGTTCACATGTTCAAATTGGTGAATCTGAAATGTCTCTTGGAGATGTATGATAATGATTAGGGATTTCAAGACTGTTCTATGTGTCTCCTTCACAGGGTCCTTTTGCTGTCATATGGAGACTTGTGACCTCCCAGTCCCACGATGCAGTTACAGATTGCAAGTTTTCTTGGGATCAGGAATATGTGCCACACACTCACTCCAGAAATGATGCTGAATGTGTGTTCATTTGTGCTTATTGTCACAATGTGTTGTGGTTGCATTTTGTGTGGTGGCAACAGGTTGTGCCTGTGAAATAAACCAGTGCTCCACAGTGAGGTGTGCCTTGTCTGTTTCCACACATCCAACATTCATTTACATACTGTATATATACCTGGATGTTCAGTTAATCTGACAATGATTGTTGTTTGGGCATTGAAATGTTGTTTCATTTTGCAACAGTAGAGTCATTGAGGATCTTTACCATGTTCTATATGTGTAGTGATGACCTTGTTGTGTGTATCTCTCATATGTGTCAGGTTACATTTACTCACAAGACAATAGGTAAATGCCTGTACTTGTTTTTCAACCAATGTCATTGTCATTCCATTCCTTGCTTTTTTGATCATCATTTCTATCTGAACAATAGTGTTTCATTCATGACATAAGCATGTATTGTGTAAAGAGTGATTTATTACAGTGCATGTCTGGAATGTGACAAAAAGGGATAGTGCTGTACACATTTTTGGAGATCAAAGCTAACAGAGGAGTTGGTAGTGCCAGTAGATGAAGTTCAGGGGCAAGTCCACAGACATTTGAGTCATTGCTCCAAAATAGACCCTTCATCCAATGTGGGAGAGTTCAGTGACAGTCAACAAAATAAACGCTTAGCACACAGTGAGGCTACCAGGAGTAGGTTGTCACTTCCTGGGAGTGATGCATAGCCATCTGTCTCTCATTTGTCCCACTTCGGACGACCCCTCTTACGTTTTTCTGGGGAACCCTCAGGTGCAAGCTGCTGTGGTGCAGGGGACTCCCCGCCCGAGTCCTCATCCCTCCCTGTGGCAGTTGCAGATGTAGAAGCAACAGATGTAGTGGGCGCACAGGGAGGTGGGGTCATGTTGTTGGCAATCTGGTGGAGGCAGGTGAGTATGTCCATTCTGCCCATGTATTCATCCATTTTGGCATAATGGACAGCCTGCTTATGTTGCATGTCTCTGAGGATCCCAACTACCTGGCCAAAGTCTCCGGTGCATTCTTGGTATGCAGTGAGAATGCATGACATCTGTGGGTCAGCTTCATCAGCAGCACCAGCTGCATGATGGCACCTGTCTCCACACCCCCTCCCACCACCCCTAGCCACACGAGCAGAACCTGTTGTTGCAGGCACAGACAACACTGAGCCTCCTTCGTCGTTGACAGTGGTGTTGTTGTCCGCCAAATTCAGAGTGCCCTGTGTTGCTGTGCTGTTGGTGTTTTGTTGCCTTGGTGTGTCCGTGTGGGTAGTGGTCATCTGGGTGTTGTCAGATGTTGCGGGAGTGGTCGCAGGGGGTGCTGATGTTACAGCTGCTGGTGCTGCATGCTGCCCCACACTGGAGGGGCCAGGTAGATCATTGTCATCCATCGCGGGGTGAGAGACCTCAACACCGGAGAGCTCACGGTCAACCAGAGTCTGAGACTGGGATTCCTGTTTGTTTCCTGCAGTGCTCCCAACAGGCCCTGTGGGTAGATGAGAGGCACAATGCTTGTTGTGTTTTTGCACAGGTCATCGGATCATAGACATTACATTTTCTATTGTACATTAGGATGATTAGATGCACGTAGATAGTCCTCCATCAGCATAGATGAAGGACTATGTTTTCTGAGGACATTGTAATTTTAACAAGATGGGTTTTGCTGAGCATGTCCAGCTCTATGCATACATGGGCATGTTGTGTTTATTTGACTTTACATGTACATAGACATTGACTGTCAAGTGACACCCTGTGCATGACACAGGTGTGTTGGTATTTCCCACATCTGTGGTTTTACAATGGCAAACGTACTCTTCTTCTAACAATGTGTTGCAAAATGTATGCATGTGTGCTGGGCTTTGTGCATGTCTTTTGCATTCACATTGGTGTGGCTACCTACACACACACAGTGCGTATTGTATGTGAGCATTTATTTTTTAGTATTTTGAGGACTGTGTTCCTAGTTCTCATCTCATGGCACACATGGGAATAGCTGTCAGTCGCAAATTGTGTTACCGCTTTGCTTTATGCCTGATCACATCATGTGTATTGTCCTTGTCCTCCATTGACAGATGAGTTCACCAAGTCTGTTTTCTTGCTTTTTCAGGTGCAGAGCTTTGAGGTACAGAGGTTTGTGTGCTTGTGTTATGCTCCTGAAACTTTTACCCCTCCTCCCACCCAGCCCAGCGTTCTCCTATTAGATAAAGGACCAATAAAAGTGAGGGGAGTATAGTGACAAGGAGGCTGACACTGCTGCATGATGTATGAGTTGAATGCAACTCCCAACAATGCCTTGGGCACATGACACCATACAACAGTGTCAGCCATCTTGTTGGGGCACTTCCATTCACTGTCAGGTAGCCATTGTCACTGATGAACAGGCTGCTTTGGGTGTGGGTTATGATGTGTGCTATGACTGCAATTCCCACCACACCCTGTCCTCCACACACCTTCCAAGCCAGCCCAGGTAGCACACCTGGGACTATGCATTCCCTGGCAGTGAGTGAAAATGTACTGTGAAAATGGCTGAGAGTAGAGACTGGTGTGAGGAGGCCAAGGCCTGGATGATAGTTGTGGGCAAATCATACATCAGGCCCCTGTGTCAGCCATCTTGACAGTACATTTCCTTTCACTTTAATGGACTGCCTAGTCAGAGGAGTGCTATTTGTTCTGGCTGGGAAGGTGTGTGTAGGGCAGGGCATGATGGTATTTGCAGTCACTGCTAATAATCCTCCTCCCACATAGCACAACTAGACCACCTGGTACTATGCTTTCCTCACAGTAAATGGAAATTGACTGTCAAGATGTCTGACACTGGTGCCTGGTATTTGTTTAGCACACAACTCCCATCAGGCACTTGTGCTCCCCACACCAGAGCCCAGTGTCAGCCATCTTGACAGTACTTTTCCACACCCTGTGAGATATGTACAGTTCAGCTGGGCATGTTAGACCATGTGTGAGTAGGATTATTTTCACTGACTTCAACTTCCATCAGGCCCTGTCCCACACACACTCCTCCCACCCAGCACATACAGCACGCCTGTGACTATGCTGTCCCTGAGCGTGATTGGAAATGTACTGTCAAGATGTCTGACACTGATGCCTGGTGTTTGATTGACCACAACTCCTATCAGGGCCTTGTGCTCTCCACACCAGAACTCAGTGTCAGCCATCTTGACAGTACATTTCCTTTTACTCTCATAGACTGCCTAGTCACAGGAGTGCTATTAGCTTTGACTGAAAAGGTGTGTGTAGGGCAGGGCATGATGGTATTTGCAGTCACTTCTAATAATCCTCCTCCCATATAGCCCAACTAGGCCTGCTGGTACTATGCTTTCCTCACAGTGAATGGAAATTTACTGCCAAGATGTCTGACACTGGTGACTGGTGTTTGTTTGACCACAACTCCCATCAGGGCCTTGTGCTCCCCACACCAGAGGTCAGTGTCAGCCATCTTGACAGTAATTTTCAACTCCCTGTGAGATAAGCACAGTTCAAGGTGAGCTTGTTGGGCCATGTGGGAGGAGGAGTCTTAGCTGTGACTACGAATCCCATCATGCTTTTAGTCACACCCACCTTCACAGCCATCCCATAACCCTTCCTGTGACTCAGCTTTCCTGGGAGTGAATGTGTGCAGACAAGATGGCTGATGCATGCAACTGGTGTTTGGATCCCATTGCCTTGCTGTGAGTTACTGCTAAGTTTGTACATCATTGTAAATGGTGACATTTCCTGTTACATTGCAGTTATGTTGTTAGTGAAAATCTGTTTATTGACCACGACTCCCATCATGGACTTGTGCTCCCAACATCAGACCACAGAGTCAGCCATCTTGCCAGTACATTTTCATCCACTCTCAGGGACAGCATAGTCTCAGGTGTGCTGCTTGGTCTTGGTGGGAGGGGTATGTGTGGGACAGAGCCTGCTGGTAGATATAGTCAGGGCGACCACTACTCCTCCCACGAACCATGCTTCCATGACAGTGAGTAAAACTTTACATTCAAGATGTCTGACAGTGGTGTGTGGTGTTTGTTTAGCACACGACTTCCATGAGGACCTTGTGCTCCCCACACCATAGCTCAGGGTCAGCCATCTTCTCAGTACTTGTTCATTAACTGTGAGGTAAGCACAGTTCCTAGTGGTCTTGTTGGGCTATGTGGGAGGCGGAGTGTTAGCTGTGACTACAACTTCATCATGCTTTTAGCCACACCCACCTTCCCAGCAATCACAACCTTCTTTCCTGTGACTCAGCTTCACTGTGAGTGAGTGAAACTGTGCTGGCAAGATGGCTGACAGTGGTGACTGCTGTTTTGAGCACAACGCCTTGCTGTTAGTTTTTTGTAAGTTGGTACATGTTATGAAATAGATAAATATTACTCTGACATTGCAGGTATTTTGTTTGTCAAACTGGCATACACATCACATGCTCATTTGCTTCATATTGTTATGGCTTTGCTAACAGTGATTTGTATCACTGTATCCTTGACAGTGATGTCTGTGGCTGTGCATTTGTTAACATTATTGGCTATTTGAGTATGTACTCACCAGGCTCTGGTACTCCTTCTATTCCATAGATGCCCTCCAGCAGAAGGATGGCCCACACCTTCTCCTCCCAGGAAGTGAAGTGCACAGGTGTTGCAGGAGGGCCACCGTCAGTCCGCTGACTCAGTCCATGTTCTCTGGCCAGCAGCTTCTTGACCCTCCTTTGCACATCCTAGTACCTGTTCCTGATATCGTCCATTGTGCGCAAGCAAGGTGCTGGAGCATTCACCTTGTTGACAATTCTTTCCCACATCTTGTTTCTCTGGGACTGGGGGGTCTGTTGGACTAAGTTCCCAAATAACTGTGGCTACACTATGACAATTTAATCTACCCTGACTTCCAACTCCTTCTCTGTGAACTTTGGATTCTTCTTTGGGGGCATGGTGATGGGTGGTGGTGGTGATGGAGGTGTGGGTGAGTGTGAAGGTGAGGGTGAGTGTGTATGAGTAAATGAGTGTGTGTTTGAGAGTGTAGTAGTTTACAGGTGCTAGAAGTCTACAGGTTGTGTGGTGGGTGATTTGTGAGTGTGTGTAGCAGAGAGAAGTGTAATATTGTGTTGAAGTTGCAAAGGACCATGGTAAGGATGTTGGCCCTTTTATATAGGTGTAGTTGTGGGTGTGGCTTATTTAAAAAATATATATTTTTTGGCATTGTCAATGCTTGTTTGGACTTTTTCTGTCTGTTTCTATTGTACTTTGTTGAGCATAACCAAAATGTTCCGTAGACCGCACCGGATGCTTGTTCATAGCGGTGTGGTCCAAGTCTGTCCCATTCATGCTAAGCTATGTTGCAGCATCTCGTCCGAGTTGGTCGCATCGACCGTCTTTACGTACGATTCACTCAGACGGAATGATTTCCGTATGAGTCGGTAATCCGTATTGTGCTCTGTGCGAGTCGGTTGGATTTGACATGCATTGCATCGTACTCCGTTGGTCGGACTGCACATGCATGAGTCATTTGGAAGGCATTCCAGATCCGAGTCGTTGGGAGGGCCTTCCGGAAAAGATCGGAATCGGGCCTCAAACTTGATATTCTTGCTGCAGTTTCTTCTTATGTGAACCATTTAGCCATAGGGGTTATTTCTAATTAGCAGTCTTGTATGTGCACTAGATGCGTGCAGGACCCCATTGCAAGCTGTTTCCTTGCACAACATGGTGCTGTGTACGACCCCATCTTTAACATAAAACTGGAGGTCCAAGAAATTATTTTTATCTTTCTGGTGGGCCATGGTCAATCTGACATTATAGGGATTGCTGTTAAAAAAAAAAGTGTTCAAAAAGTGCCTGTTCAGAGCTTGTCCAGAGACAGAGGATATCAATATACCTCCCCAAATGACTATTTGTTCCGTCGATGGGGGGGCATTTTTTTCCCCAGGCATGCTCTCTCTCATACCAGCCCATAAAGAAACAGGCATAAGAGGGAGCAAACCTGTAGCCTATGACTGTCCCTTGTAATTGATTCAACAACTGGCCATTACGCAGGAAGAAATTCTTTGTCAGAATGAGATGCATCATATCCAATATCATACTATTGCATTTAAAGTGCTTTACTCCCTCCTTATCCAAGAAGGATTGTGCTGCCATGAGCCCAAAGTTTTGAATACATGTATACAGGCTAACCAGGTCGGTCAAAGGTTAAAAACTGCAAATCATCTGACGTGAAATTGTTAAACTTAATCAAGATGTCCTTACTATCCTTGATGTATGAAGACAAATTCATCACATGTTTGTGAAGTTTGATGTCAACAAACTCTAAACAACTTCTCAGTAGTGGACCCCACACCAGATATAATAGGTCACCCGAGAGGGAAGGGGCCCCCTTTATGGATCTGAGGCAATTTGTATATGGAAGGAAATCTTGTCTGTTCAATCCATGGATAGCGATTCTCTTCATCCGTTAATAGACAAGCATCCCTCCATTCACTCATTTTCATGTTAATGAGTGTAGTAAGATCTTTAATTGGATTGCTTCTGATAGGTTCATACAACATGTGTCATATAATTGACGCTTTATCTCATTCATGTAGTCTGTCTTGTTCATAACGACCACATTACCACCCTTATCAGTTTCCCTGATTACAATTTTGGTATTGTTGCATTGTCTCGTGATTGTCTTTCTGTAAATGATAGGTTATGATGCTGTTGTGGACCAAATCTAGTCGGTAGGCCAAGCTGTTACAAATCACACTTCACCCTATCAAAGAATACATCAATGTTACGGTGATATGTTGTTGTTGGAACAAATTTTGACATGAGCCTCAAACCGCTATCCATATTGAGATTTTCAGTAACATTTAATTCACCTAATAAAGATCTCATATACATCATCTCATCATTTTCTATAGAAAGAAGACACTGGAGGTCGTGAACATCAGCAATGATAGGTAAGGAGGGTGTAGATTCCAAAACTTGTAAATTAGACCTTGGTGTTTGGCCAGAAAAGAATTCTTTTAATTTTCAAAGGCCTTATAAACTTATACGAATTGCCACTCTGTGTTGGACAAATATTTAAACCTCTCTGAAGCAAGTTGGCCTTATCTACATCAAGTGCTCTATCCGACAAATTGATAATCTCTTGGTCACCATTCCCATCATTCATAGACATCATATCCTGGGTTACGGATGCCAAAGTCCCTAGTTTCTATTTGAGGGAGGTTGATCACCCACCCTTCCTACTGTATTTCCTTTTGCTTGTCCTCCCCCTCTCCTCGTTTTTGTAGTCCTGTCATCCATTGTTTGTTGCTTTTACGCAGTCTTGCCTGCTCTTTTATGAAAAGAGGAGGCTCCCTCCCCAAAGGGTTTTCTCGAGTGACAATACTGGAGGATGTACTGTTAAGAGATGCAATAGAGCTTTTGCTAGTTGATTGAGTCTAATCACTCTCCTCACTAGCCCTTTTCCTGCCCTCCATTGTGTTCACATTGTCATATTTCTTGGCATAAGTATAAAAGTGCTCTTCTCTATAATCCCTGTCATTTCATTTTAATCTTCCTCATTTTGTTATCCTTGAGATACTGTTGATGATTCTCAATCACTTTACTCAGTACATCATAATTCTTCTTTATTAAATCCTTAGAATCCATGGCATCAATTTCTTTTTCTATAGTCTCAATTTCAGATTGTAAATTTTCCTCCTTTTCACTAGCGTCTTTAATTAGAATAAGCATCATTATGTATGAAGTCCCTTCCAAATTGCTCTACCCTTCACCCAACAGTTCACCACTCTAATCTTCAAAAGTGGGGAATCAGGATGCGTAATCCCCCAGGGACTTTTTTTTGCATCAACATTTTGTTGTAGTGTCACCTCATCCCACCATCATGTTAGTTCCTGTTTCCTTAAGCGTGCTAATTTTTTAAAAAGTGAACGCAACCCCAGATTGCGTTGAGCACCCTGTATCAGTAGTGCTGAGGTAAAACTTCTGTTCCTCCCTTCCTTCACAGAACCATGCCAGTCCCGCCTTCCATCATAGAATCATGGCATAATCTAAACACAATCACAAACGATGACGGTACAGTCATATCCAGGCTTTAAATACAAAAAAACAAATAGATACAACGATTGACTAGAAAGACCAGGCCTCAATCATAATTTGCATACTATATAATGTCCTGTGCACAACTTATCCGGCACCTGCTGCTGTTCGGTGCCACTGTCCAGCAGATCAAATATTGTAACACATGGAAAGATGCACCAGCAAATAGTTGATATCCAATATGTATTCGAAATATGTCCTTTATTGTATTTCTTCAGTAATCAAAAAGGATAAAATCCAGCCAACGCGTTTCATTCCAATAACTCCTGGAACTTCCTCGTGGCTGAAAATAACATACAAACAACAACAAAAAATAGAAACATTACACAATACAAGTATGATATTACGTACAAGACTGTGATTCTATGGACAATTGCCCTATCATAAAAACCCTCAATATTCCATAAACGGGCACATATATGCATAACACATCAAGAATTAGGACCTAAACAGATATCCTTCATCAAAGAGCCTCATGTAGGGCAATGCTGCATATGAAAAGCAATATGAATAGTACATGTTTAAAACACTGGCTGAATAAGAAACTAATACACAAACACCACCCTCAATGTGATGAACAAACAACATAGATATCTATACCACACTATGAGGGGGATGAGGACAAACAGACATTCAACATAAGTCTGTCTAATGACAGAATTATAAATCTAAACCTATACATAAAGTAGGTTTGCACCCTTTTCACCATAAATTCACAATGCTCGTGCATTAAGTTCTAAATGTTTTACTTACCTTGAAATCATATCAGGTAAATGTGTTCTTTGATCGCCTAACACATCAGTCCATCCAAAATATATATACTGAAAGGTCTTCACAGTAATTTTCAGTGGAGTCTGTAACTTTCGGTTAATGCCGATGGAATTAGTTAAAAAAATCTCTGTTCGATACCTGCATGAATAATGCAGAACAATACATCTCTAACTCATTGTGAATTAAAATATTAATAAAAATGGAGGTGCAACTGCGCACTAACCTTTTTATGTCAGGGTCATATCATGCCTTACCAAGTTACATGACTACGAATTGGGCCTGCCGGCCGCAAGGACTCAAAATGCCTCAGTCCTCTCAGAGGACAATTCTCATAACCCCTGTGAACCATTTTTTCCCACATGTTCACCGCTGACAATGTGGTATTAGAAAGATTACAATAAAGGTTCCACGGCCAATAACCATCTCAATAGGTCAGCTCCAAAAGGTTCTCCTAACGTTTAGCAGGGTCAAATGCATCCAATACTTTTCTCAGAGATACTCAAATCCAAATGCAGAAATATTAGCTCGATAATCCACAAATCAAGAAAAAACAAAAAACATGCTCCATAAGCTTTAACTCCATTAAACCCCCTTTTTCCCACATGTTCACTGCAAGTGATGTGGAGTTGGAAGGATTACAATAATAGGTCCACGGCCAAGAGCCATCTCAGTAGGTTAGCACCAAAAGTTCTTCTGACGTTTTCACAGGGGCAGATGCCATCCAATAATGCACTAGAAAATAAATAATCAAACACAAATGCGGAAATATTAGCCTGCCAATCCGCAAATCAGGAATGAAAGAAAAAATATTCCATGCGATACAGTTCCCCGTAAAGGGCCAACGGAGAACACCCATTGCGCCTCGTGTTCACTTACCATAATCAGGTATCCTGTGTGCCCATAAGTATTGAAAAGACCAGGTAACTAGAACCCGGGCCGACCCATAGCCGCACATTCTTAAACGGAAATGAAAGAAGGGCCTAGCTTGATAAGCATCTGTCCATAAGGGAGTGTGGCTTCCATCTTGTAGTGTCTAACGATGTAGCATGAACAAATCCAAGAGGCTAGTTGTTACACATCCAATTCTCTTAGCATGAGCATTGAATCATATTCGCTCATTCATATTGGGAAAACCAAATCTTAGCAACCCTTTGGGACCCACGTGCAACTGTACAAAGATTAAAACAGGCGATGCAGCGACGAAGAGGAGTTCAAACGGAGAAGCGTCTATTCACATGAAGATGCTGTGGCCATCTTGCTGTGTAAAACGGACATAAAGAGAACCATAGTCTCAATTATCAACACTTCAAGGCCCCCAATCCTAGTAGAGTCCACAACCGGAGTAACACTCCAAACAAAGAATTGAAACCTTAACCAAAGCTGAATCAAAACAATAAATTAACCAAACCCGAGAGCAGAAGTAAAAGGGCATGTGGTTCAGTCATATGTGGCACCATTATTTTAGCGATAGCATATAGAGAAGAAACCCATTTACTGCTATCTCTGGAATTGCAATTGTGTCCACAAGGTAAATACGCCAGAGGCTTTAACCGTCAGTAAACTAAATCAATAAAACCAAAGGGCAGAAAGGTCAACAATATGTGGAAACAGCATTACAACGATAGCATATGCAGAAGAAATCTGGTTGCTCTGATCTTTAAAATTGCAATTAGCCCAAAAAGGTAAAAGCATCATAGACTTAATCCATCTATAGAAAGAAAAGGGGGGGAGAGTGAAGGTACATTTCTATCCCATTAGTCATACATGTTGGCATATAAATAATGTACTGAAACATATTTGAGGGGATATTAATATGAGCCTTTAAATCTCCAGTTTGCAATCAAAACTAGAAAATTATCTAAAGAGGAAACTTTTTCAATGTTACACAAACCCTGAGCCACGACCATCTACGAAGATCCGGTTTATATAAAAAAAAATATGAAATTCATTCTTCGTATTGTGTCAATATACAATTGCTCATAACCGGCATATCCATTTGGCCTCTGTGTGCCTCAGATGCAAATCTCTATCCCCACCTCGAGCATTTGCAACAATATGATCACTTCCCTGAAACCAGAAAATCTGGATATTGGGGTGGACAGTTTTGTAATGTTCAGACATAGGGTATCTCATGTCCCCAAGCTATGCCTGGCTGAAGAGCCCTGACTAAGGTGAAATTGGCCCTAGGTTGCTGGTGGTCCAGTTCAGGGAGGACCTGTCCTGTCAGTTTGGGCTGGACTGCTCCTATGAGGATAAGGGTCAAGACTGGTTTGCATATAGCTGGGTCCAAACTGAGGCGGCATGGTGCGCGAAAAACAGTGGTTTGGGATGCAGCCCTAGTGATCACTAGTAGCTAAGATTAATTTATGCATTCCGAACCATTACCTTGATTTGCATTTAACACAGTAGTGGCTGGCCCAATAATTGCTGAAATCCTCATGAAACTTTTTACTTTTCATGCCATGGGTGAAATTTTGCACTATATACCATTCAGTCCGCTTCTGATCTTCCACGACTCAGAAGTGTTCTGAGGAGGGTAATGTATGTTCTACATTAATGCCTGACACCCGCTAGTGGCTGAGGTTGAACCCTGAATCCTCCCTAATCAATGGGATAAATGTACCAGGGGTTACCCTACTTACTTTTGCAGCATTTGCTGTGCTCCCTATTGCAACAACCCCGAGGTGCTCTTCGCTATCTCAAACTAAGACTGCACAACCGTTTGTATGCAGAGTTTGTGTGCCTACCCCAGGTGTGGCCCGGGAAATGAGCACCCCCTCATCTGTGGTTACTCTAAACCAGTCCTGGAGAGACGCTTTTCTCCTACTGGCACTGGTGCCTGCCTGATTGGGGGAGAAGGAAGTCCCTGACCAGCTGTCACCTAATATTGCCTGAGACAGGATTGGCCTCTTTACATTTAATAAAGTTCCTGAGCACAGCCCACTGGCCGTCCTTTCAAGGGAACAACCAAACCTCCTCACACCCAAGGCCTTTTTGTCCTACTCTGGGAGTAGTTTTCACGCAACATCAAGGGGACGATTCAGGTGCCAGGTGACAATTGGAGCTCATGCACATGGGCCTCTAGAGGTTTCATGCCGAGAAAAGGAAACTTTCTAAAAGTACTTTTAAAAAAACGATTTTGCCATTATATGATATTTTGAATAACAATCAGAAATATTTTTTGAATCATATAGCTCGCTGTTTCTTAACCAATTACATTTATTAATGTGTGCATGTGTTTTCCTATGGAACAGTCAACATTGCTACAGTGAAAGTTGGGCCATGTAACTGTAAGGACGTTTTTAGCGTTAGACTTTTCCATGTTCAATCATCGTGATTTGGGTATACAGACTAGAGTTCAGAAATTGCTGGGTAGAGTAACTTCTACTCGGATGCCTTCGTTACTCTGAAAGGTCTCTATTTTGCATCCTTTCCTTCTGCTGTTTTGTGTCCGCAAAAACACTTCTATTTGATCTAAGCAGCCAAAATCTGATCAATGAATGCTCCTGCCGCAAAAAAAGCAATTGGTAAAACAAAAATAAATTGAAGCAGTAAAAAGGTTGTTCAAATAAAGAAGTGGAAAACCCTAACAATCTGTTATATTGCCAAATAGAGCCTTGTTTTTATCGTTTCAGAGTACTCATATTGCTCAAAGTATCCCATTAGTGTTGGATCATTGCACCCTTGGTAGACCAGACTTTTCAATTTTTTCCTTCGTAGACTGCGGTGGTGCAGAATGCAGATCAGCACCTCTCAGCAGTTTTTTTAATGTGTCGATAGGTTTGAGCTATATAAAACCCCATTTATACATATGTGCATATATCCAATGGAGCAATGTTACTGTAAGCTGCTGGTCACTGGATGGAATCCTGGTGGGGGATTTTCTGAGGTTAAGAAAATGACAAGCACTAAGTTATAGGTACAACAGGCGGTTCACAAGCGCTACCTAGGAATTCCCACTATACTACCCCGCTCATTTCAAAACATTGATTTTAGCAAAGAATTTTTTTTTAATATGTGCAGTATCATCACAGACGTAATCGGATAATACCTAGCTGGCTTTCATTCCTACAGCACAAAATATTTTGGCAACCTACGCATTTGTTCTGAATCATAAAATTGTACATACCAGTGACCTATAATGAGTATTATATGAGATGGTGGGCTCGTTAAGCACATCTCATTTCAGACAAACTGCAAGTGGCCCTTTTATATGGTTCATTTCTCCAACAAATTAGATTCCAAATTGATTCCTTTCAAAATGACTTTGTTCATCAATTTCTTAAAAAGGCTAACGTGAAGGGGGTCATTGAAATACATTTCCTACCATCATGATTTACTTTCCTTTTTTGAAACCCAAAGGTAACATTGACTCCTTAAGAAGTCTTATCGTCAGTGTACGAACACAAGCACGTGGACTTACAAGTGTCTCCAAAAACCTGTCTCCAAAAAGAGTGAAATTCAAAGCAATGCATCCTGCAAAGCTTGGATAATTGGTGTAGAGGAAGGTGGCACTGACCTCTAGTTGAGGAATAAAATAGCACCATACAGGAGTGAACAATGAAATCCAACAGGAATGAGAGAACACTATAGTAAAAGCAGAATCCATGGAAGGCTGCATCATGGAAGCAAATTAAACAGGCATAGGCAATGCTGATTGTTAGACCTGCCACTTCTTGGCATGATTATCCCTGACTTTTTGCCTCTACCTCTGCTATTTTTTGACTGACTTTGATGCTTTGGATACTTTACCACCGCTGATCAGTGTCAAAGTGTAAGTGTTCCCTGTATAAAGTAATGGTAATTGGTTGTCTATGATTGGTATGTTTGCCTTACTTGTAAAGTCCCTAGTACAGTGCACTATGTGTGCCAGGGCTGGTAATGCAAATGCAACTCGTGGGCCTGCAGCACTATTTGTGCCACCCACACAAGTAGCCTTAAAAAGGGAATTCAGGCCTGCCATTGCAGGGAATGCACGCAGTTTGTTAAACTGCCACGATGATCTGTCAAGTTCACTCACTTGCCAGACCTTACCCTTCCCTTTCTAGGCACGTTAGGTCTAGGGTACCCCCTGGACAGGGTGCAGTGCATGTGAAAGGTAGGACATGTACTAAGGTGTGTGTCATGTCCTGACAGTGAAATAATCTCCATTTTCGTTTTACACTGTTGAAAGGCCAACTTGCCCATAAGACAGAATGGGAAGGCTGTGATATATGTTTTCCAGCCTATCTTCCCAAAGGCTTAAGATGGAAAGGTGAGGTTTAGTATGCCTGAACTCACAATGTAATAACCCATCTTTGTATGTAGGTGGTTTTTGCAATGTGTGTTCAGAAGCCATTCTTTTAGAAGTGGCTGAGTTTTTGTGCTCTGACATTTCTGTGTGTCTCTGCCTGGCTATGGATTGACTGTCTGGATTTGAAAGCGATAGGATCTGGAGAATGGCTTGATCAAGTGTGAACAAGACTGGAGCTACTTCGTGGTCAAGAGGACCTTTGCCAAGTAAAAAACAACTGAAGAGACTGAAGGATAGGACTGACCCTTGCAGTGTGATCTGGGGCTGGCCTGCAGTTTGCTGTTTCAACCAAGGAAAGGCTAAAGGGACTTTTCTGTGTGCTGTGTCCTCCTGCTTGAAGGACTTTGCTGTGTGCTGTGTCCTGAAGTAACTTATCCCCAAGGGCCTGAGGTGAGCTGGCTCCCTGTTCGGAAACACAGGAACACAAACGTTTCCAGGAGAGTCTCAGTGGCACCGTGTGTGTGTGCTTGTTGCAGCCTGAGACCCTTGTAAGAACTGCCCTGTGTTCGTGGGCGCCTGGAGTCCAAGTGAGTCTCAGTGATGCTGTGTGCTTTGAGCAGCCTGAGACCTTCATGAGGATCGGCCTGTGATTGGGGGCACCCGGAGTCCAAGCAAGGATCAGCAATGCGGTGTGCGTGTCCTTTTTGCAGCCTGAACTCCTTTGCGAGGATTGTCCAGTGATCGTGTGAACCGGAATCCAAGTGAGTCTCATTGCCGCTGTGTGCGGATGCGTTGGGCACCGTGAGACCTTCGTGAGGATTTGCCTTGTTATCGTGTGCACCGGAATCCAAGTGAGTCTCATCGCCACTGTATGCGTATGCGTTGTGCACTGTGAGACCTTCGTGAGGATTTGCCTTGTTATCGTGTGCACCGGAATCCAAGTGAGTCTCATTGCCGCAATGTGCGGGTGTGTTGTGCACCAGGAGACCTTCGTGAGGATTTGCCTTGTTGTCGTGTGCACTGGAGTAAAGTGAGTCTCAGCGACGCTGTGCACGTGATCTTCTTGCAGCCTGAGACCTGTGTGTGGAGTGCCCAGTGATGGTGTACCCAGAGTGAAGGAAGACTCAGCGACGCTCTGTGTGTGCGCTTTGTGGCAGCCTGAGATCTTCGGAACTGAAGCGGCCCAGATCGGCAGTCCCGGAGGAGCTGAGTTGCCGTCCCGAGCCGCCGTTGCCATTTCACAAAGCCGCAGTGGAGGCCCAGCCGCTGGACGAAAAGAGGAGACAATCAATCAATCAATCAGTACATTTGTAGAGCGCGCTACTCACCAGTGAGGGTATCGAGGCGCTGGGGGAGGGGGTGCTGCTACTGCTTGAAAAGCCAGGTCTTGAGTAACCTCCTGAAGGTCAGAAGGTCTTCGGTCTGCAGTAGTAGGATGGGGATGGTGTTCCAGGACTTGGCGGTGAAGTAGGAGATCTGCTGCCAGTGGTCGCTCTTAGGATGCGGGGGACGGTGGCAAGGGCAAAGTCGGTGGAGCGGATCTGGCGGTTCGGGGTGTAGAAGGAGAGTCGTCGGTTGAGGTATGCTGGTCCAGTGTTGTGGAGTGCCTTGTGTGTGTGGGTGAGGAGCTTGAAGGAGATCCTCTTGTTGATTGGAAGCCAGTGGAGGTCTCTCAGGTGGGGTGTGATGTGGCTGTGGCAAGGGATGTCGAGGATCAGGCGTGCAGAGGCGTTCTGTATGCGTTGCATCCGATTCAGCAGTTTGGCCGGTGCTCCAGCATAGAGGGTTTTTCCGTAGTCCAGCCTGCTGCTGACGAGGGCCTGGGTGACCGTTCTTCTTGTGTTGGTGGGGATCCACCTGTAGATCTTTCGGAGCATGCGGAGGGTGTTGAAGCAGGAGGATGAGATGGCGTTGACTTGCTTGGTCATGGAGAGTGTTGAGTCGAGGATGAATCAAGGTTGTGTACGTGGTTGGTGGGTGTCGGTGAGAGTGAGTTTGCGCCCCCTAGGTAACGTGTGTCGACTCCTAGGGCGGGGCGTGGGCTCAGAGGGAGACGCTCTCTGCCTCTCTCTCTTGTTGGCAGCGCGAACCTCTGCTTCGGCTCCTATTGCGTCCCGTATTGCCAAGGGAGTGGCGGTACAGGGGCCAGAGTGCAAAGCTGCACTTTGGGATCACATTATACTGTGTTGGGGGCAACTGTGAGAGGCTGACTGCAAGTCAGAAGAAGAGGCGGAGACTGCCTAAGGCCCAGTGATCGGGGCCTGAGTACACTACGTAGTATTCCATTTCTGCAGAATGGAGTACCTGACTGTCGTATTACACATTGCATAATTTCTGCATAACGGAGTACCTGATTAGTGAAGGATGCATGGAATTTTTATCTGCATAACGAACTACCTGATTGTCGTATGACGCATTGCCTTGTTTCTGCATAATGAACTACGTGATTAGCGTATTGAGCATTGCATTATTCCTGCAAAACAAATTACCTGATTAATGTATTACGCATTGCCTTATTTTTGCAGACCGACATATCTGGTGGTTGTATTATGCATTGCATTATTTTACCTTGCAAAGTGCCTGATTGTTGCATTACGCATTGCATTCTTTTCATTGCAGAGTGCCTGATTGCTACGTTATTCATTACAGTATTTTTACATTGCAAAAGTGCCTGATTCTAGCATTACGAACTGTATGACATGATATTAGGAGTACAGGAGAATGTTTAGAAGTGCTCATTGACAGCGCCAAAACTTACAAGGACTGGCTTGCCTACAACCGTCCAGGAGAAATATTACACAACCTCATGTGTTGGTTTTATATCATGTGGTTGTATCGTATTTTTTTTACATAAAGTTTATACTCGTTTTATAAAACTCGTGTGGAGTTTATTTGTGGTGTCATCATTGGATTTTTGTAGCGTGGTTACGAATACTTTACACATTTGCCTTGAAGATAAGCCTGGCTGCTCGTGCCAAGCTACTGAGGGGGTGAGCGGGGCTATCTAAGAAGGTGCCCTTCCTTTCCCTGATGTTGGAACGCGGGTCCCTACTTGGCATAAGGTACAAACCTCAGCCAACCAAGGATCCCGGGTCTAACCCTGATCATTTTGGCTTTTATGCTGAAAGGGTTATTTTGATCCCAACGTATGTTTTTGCTCGTAAGCAGTGTACTAGCATTTAATATATAGTCGAGACTTCAAATTTACAAGTCTGAAAATAGGAAGAACATTAATAAGAATATGAAACTGATATCTAATTCTTGTCGCATACATGGATGATACTAAAATCCTCTCTTCCTACATCTTTTTGTGTTATCATGCAGCCACCTGCTCACCTCAAGGTCTTTCAAAAACACCAGTAGGGTACGTCTTGGCTGAGTAAGCATTGACAGTACTAGTCCACATGTGAGGTGTTTCCTCTCACCTCATCACATCTCAAGCACATTGGAGACGTGATCCTGCTAACATGCCAAAATCATTCAGAGGCAAATATATGAGTATTTAATTTGTATTAGACACAATTTTGCAGAAATTGTGACCTCTTTGGTGTTGTCTTGACATCACACCAATTACTCTCACCCAAGCGTCCATCATGTCTCCCTATTTCTCTGTGAGGTCCTCTAGTAAGTCTGGTACATGGATTGTGAAGGAAAAGTATGAGTTGTGAAATAAAACTCTTCCCTATGTGGCCAAGAACCACCTTGGCCTTCAGTGGGTTGAATTCAGGGATGTCATCCGATCTCTGCTTGATCTCTGCTTGGTGTGCTTTAGGAGCATGCCTTAGCTTAAAGTATTTCTAAAATCGTGTTTGTGCAGAGTAAATTCTGATTGCAGTATCAATAACAGTTTCATGAGTGCCCTGTACAATTTGTTCGTCACTTTTCAATTAGACCCCATTTTCAAAAAATGGGAAGCTGGGTGCTGTTTGAACCATGTCCTGTGCCATAGGGCTGTTTCTTAGGTTGGCCTAACATGCCAGTTAATCCAGCTAAATACTCTTCACCAACATTCTAGCACTTCCAGTGCATCATTTTTGACAGTTTAAGTAACTGTGTTCAAAGTCGTTTTCTGAAGCCCGCAGCTGGCACTGTTCAATCACTAATTGTCAAGTACCAAGGCTGTGTAACCTTGATTCCACTTCATGCCTCTTTCATCCACCATCAGACACTCCTTTCCCCTTTATCTCAGTCTTTCAGGTTCTTTTTTACTTTGCCACAGTTTTTCTCTTTTGCTTGCACCCTCTTTTATGTTGTTTCTCTTTTTTCTCTGAGTCAAAGCCTGATAAGGAAAAATAAGAGCTGGTCCCAACAAATGAGTCCCGGTGGGCCCGACCTGCAATCACTGGCTCTAATCAGCACTGCACAATGCTCTAGTCACGGTTGGGAGAGTTTTGCACAGAGCCTTCATACATCAATTCTTCTCATTTGCTTTTGCTCAGCAAATGCAGTTTATATTTTGGTAGCCTCTTTTCACCAAGGGAAGGAACCTCTCCCAGTTAAAGTTCAGGTCGGAGCTACGCTGCACAGTTCTCGTGCTTTTATCAGTCTGGGCCCTGTCCACAATGGATTCCCCATGGCAATCATTGCATCATCTCCATAAAGTGACATGCGGTCCTCAATCCCCCTTCTCCAGTGAAGCCCTTCACTTTGGCATTGCATCAGGTTCAGATCGGAATGGCTCCACAGCTAAGGCAAAAAGCAGGAGAAAGGGGCTGCCCTGTCTGGTGGTGCATCTGTATCAGAGAGGAGAGCACCTCATTACCTTTACCTGCACTTAGGCCCGAACACGATGGATTTCAACTTATGATGTGAATCGGGATCCAAATTGTATGCGCCATACCACTGCGATTAGGAAGGCCCCTCTTAGAGTGCCCAACACCTTCTCAAAGGTGACTAACTTAAGGGCACATAAATCTTGAATCTGATGTGCCTGTGCCAGACTAGTTGAACTCTACAAATGCAGTGCCTCATTGGGTATAAAGCCGCTCTGGTCTAAGTGTATAAGACAAGGAATAAATTAGATAAATCCTTTCTCAAGTATTTTTGCAAAGATGTTGTTTTTCGTAAGGAAATTGGACAATAACATGTGGAGGCATCTTGCTGATATCATGGTTTAATGTACCCCCGTTGTTAACCCCTTTTCAATACTTTAAATATTCTTTTGAGTGTGACTACAAGGCATGATATTAAATGTGGCAGGGCATGGGTACGGGCCGTACCGCCATTGTTGGGGTGACGTAGGGGTGGGCGTGGTACGACCCGTACCCATGCCTTTGGGACATGGGTACGGGCCATACCACCATTGTTGAGGTGACGTAGGGGTACGGCCCATACCCATCCCTTAAGGACGTGGGTACGGGTTGTACCACGCCAGTGGACAGACACATAGGGGTGTGTAGCCATCAGCCCCAGCAGTGCCCAGACACAGGAGGGGTGGGTGCAGAGTCCTCCCAGCAGTGCCCAGACATAGGAGGGGTGGGTGCAGAGTCCTCCCAGGGGTGCCCAGACATAGGAGGGGTGGGTGCAGAGTCCTCCCAGCAGTGCCCAGACATAGGAGGGGTGGGTGCCTATCACTCCCAGCAGTGCCCAGACACAGGAGGGGTGGGTGCAGAGTCCTCCCAGCAGTGCCCAGACACAGGAGGGGTGGGTGCAGAGTCCTCCCAGCAGTGCCCAGACAGAGGAGGGGTGGGTGCAGAGTCCTCCCTGCAGTGCCCAGACATAGGAGGGGTGGGTGCCTATCACTCCCAGCAGTGCCCAGACACAGGAGGGGTGGGTGCCTATCACTCCCAGCAGTGCCCAGGCACAGGAGGGGTGGGTGCCTATCACTCCCAGCAGTGCCCAGATACAGGAGGGGTGGGTGCAGACTCCTCCCAGCAGTGCCCAGACATAGGAGGGGTGGGTGCAGAGTCCTCCCAGCAGTGCCCAGACATAGGAGGGGTGGGTGCCTATCACTCCCAGCAGTGCCCAGACACAGGAGGGGTGGGTGCCTATCACTCCCAGCAGTGCCCAGACACAGGAGGGGTGGGTGCCTATCACTCCCAGCAGTGCCCAGACATAGGAGGGGTGGGTGCTTATCACTCACAGCAGTGCCCAGACACAGGAGGGGTGGGTGCAGAGTCCTCCCAGCAGTGCCCAGACATAGGAGGGGTGGGTGCAGAGTCCTCCCAGCAGTGCCCAGACATAGAAGGGGTGGGGGCAGAGTCCTCCCAGCAGTGCCCAGACATAGGAGGGGTGGGTGCCTATCACTCCCAGCAGTGGCCAGACATAGGAGGGGTGGGTGCTTATCACTCACAGCAGTGCCCAGACACAGGAGGGGTGGGTGCAGAGTCCTCCCAGCAGTGCCCAGACATAGGAGGGGTGGGTGCAGAGTCCTCCCAGCAGTTCCCAGACACAGGAGGGGTGGGTGCAGAGTCCTCCCAGCAGTGGACAGAGACATGGTGGTGTGTACACCATCCTACAATTAGCAAAACTCTATGGGTGCATGAAGGCATACACAAAGTGCGACTATATTGAGAGTGGCATGCCAACACATCACTGACAGCAGTCTCCTACTCCCATGAGGGTGGATATCCATCCCCCACTGAATGACACACCACATGTGGGTGTGGTGACAAATGACACATGCTTACCCACCCCTGGCGCTAGCAGCACAATACACACACTGAGAGCATGCAACAAGACTGTATATTCATGTGCCACCCTACTAAACTAAGATACCCAAAGGGAACACACACTGTCACGCACATTCCAGGACTGATAGGAATGTACAGGTGCTGGGGCAGCCAACAATTTGTTGCCTCCCATGGAAGGAAAAGGGTGGAGTACCCACAGATACAATGCCCACGATTGTCAGACAGGTGCCCAAAGACCCTGCAGAACAAGTAACACATGTGTGCGAGGCTGGGAGTACACACATGCATAGTGCGTAAAAGGGAACATGTCCACATGAAGTCGTGTCAATATACTCCATACACAAGTACAGTGACCACCAAGGATGCCACAAATGATGCAGGTGGTGACATTGCTGAGTATGCATGGCCAAAGTTGAAGGGATCCGTCACACACCCAGGAAATGTAGACAGAGCTCAGCACAACAATTGGGAAACACCCTGCAGGGAAGATGTCATGGTCCACAGAGGAAGGAACACACATTGGGACAATGTCACCATACAGAAAGAGCTTACAGGACCAAAGATTATTTGCAGATACCTTGTGATGGCACACAGATACCAGGGTCCACCCCATGAGCAGCACACTACAACATTTCCCAGACACCTAACACATTATCACCACCCCAAATCATGGAGCAACACCACCAACAGCAAGACCAGAAAAGCATTTGTGTGCAAATGAAAACCAAAATGCTTTATTCAGCATAAAAAATTATAGCAAAAGAAATGTCCACTATATACAGGGCCCATAGGCCAGGCCATGTGTGAAGTCCTGGTGGGGGACACTTTGGGACGCGTCTCCCCTAGCTTGCCTGCACAGTTCACTCTTCCATATCATCCACAGAAGGGGGGGCATCATGTGGGGTGGGAAGGACCAGGCACCGCAGGGACAGGAGGGGCTAGGGTAGGTGTTGTGGGTGCAGGGACGGACGACTCTACCACAGGGGGTGGGGCAGCACCAAAGGTGGTGGTTAGCAGGGCGCTGAACACGGTTGCAGGCTCTTCCAGCGTCTCCCCTGCACTCGTATGAACCACAGGCCCCAAGGAGGACGGGGGGTCGGAGGGATGGGTTGCAGCGCTACTGGGGGAGGGTGTGGACAGGGGAGGGACTCAACTACCCTGGCCGGGCACTTGCGGGGCGGTGCCACACTGGGGCTGAGGGACACACTGGCAGTGAATGACTCTTTGTCCGACTGTTGGGCAGGAGAGCTAAGGGGAGTGGTTTTGGAGGAAGTGGGTCGTGAGGACTGCGGACTCCCACTGTGGCTGCGTGTCTGCCGTTTGCCCCCCGACCCAGTGGGTGTGCCTACTTCCCCCTGTGTGTGCGTGACAGGAGGTGTGCACTTGCCCTTCCCTGGTGGTGTGCTGCCTGTTTCTGGTGGGGTGCGTGCATGGGGACGTCTGGGTGTGCTTGTGACAGGCATGGGAGTGGGAAGTGTGGATGGTGCAGGGGTAGGGGGGACGGAGCGCTGCAGGAGACCCACTGCTGCCGTCAGTGACAAGTCTATGGACCTCAGCAACCTCCGTTGGTCAGACATCGCTGCTGACATGCCCTCCATGTACAACACCATCTGTGTCAGCAGTCTGATGTGGCCATGGAGGACATTAAGCTGCGATGTCTGACCAACATGCAACTGCCGCATAATGTCCACAGACTCGGCATTGACGGCAGCAGTGGAGACAGGGGCAGGTGGTGCGGTGCCTGGCAGGAAGGAGACATGTTGGCGCCTAGCACGAACGGAAGGGACCCGAGCAAGTGGGAGGCCGGTGATGGGAATGGAGGGGGCGGCGAGAGATGGAGTGCTGCTTTCAGCTCTGGGAGCAGCCTCCGCCCCCTCTGGGAGCTCAGCCTCGGACCCGTCAGCGTCATAGTCGGTGGTGGGACTGGACAAGTCCTCCGCCTCACTCCTCTCGGCCTCCGTGACACTCGCTGCGCCAGACTTGCCAGCACTGGTGGCACCGGTGCTGGATCCCTCCTCAAGGTCCATGCCAGTGTCTCCCTCGGTTTCCCCCGACGATGCTGTGGGCAAGGTGAAGAGACAGGAAAAATCAGACACCTGTATACATATGGCACATGATTCAAAACTACATAGGTCACAGTGCATAGCATGAAAAACAACATGAGTAACATCTACAATACTACGCACATATGTAGGCCCTGCACCACACAGTTGGTTGACCCACCATGCCACTGGGAAACAATGGAGAGCATGACACAACAGCAAATAACTTGATATCAAATTAGACAGAGGAGCCAGTCTCTGGGGAGAGTCGAGCACAGCATCTGGACCACACACCGTTGCCAAAAAAGAGATGAGCAGGAACCATGTCTCCTAACTTTTGGCACATGCTGCTTAGCAAATACATTAAACCATGCCCAACATGACTGGGTCACTGCATGTTGAGTGTATGTTCAGACAATCATCACACACAGGCCAGACCTGGCAAGGAGACATAAGGTTTGGACATGTAGGCCTTTCCTGCACAAACCCCCCCCTACCTGAGACAATGTGATTGAGGCAGAGGAAGTACTTACACCTCCTACTCGGGGATTACAAACATGCCCTTCAATAAATCCTGAGTGTACACAAAGTACCCCTCGTGCGCCGGTCCACACATATAATTGACAAACAACCATCATCAGATAGTTGTACCAAGACACACAGGCACTGACCACTGTGAGTATGCACAAGCCAAATTGGGTCACCATGTACAGTGGACACATGGAGCACACTTTACGTAAATACAAATTAGGCCAGGGTACAATGCCACAGAGCCCAACCTATGCTGAAGACACAGAGAATGTCCACATTGTTGGATGACACACATGATACCTAGGAAAAGGTGCCCCAGGGGACTGTAGTGGCCACACTCCTCCATGGTCCTGTATGGATATGACAGCAACAGAAGCGACCGTCCCTGCACTATGCACATCTCCCACTCATGCACATCATGTCTGAGGGCACAACATTGGTCATGCATGCTGTAAGGCAGTACACTTGTAAGACACACTCCTATGTCGGGACTCAGCATCAGTGGCAACTAACATGGACCCCACAATGACTGAACTGGCCAGGGCACAAGCAAGGTCCCAACACATGTCACACACCACCCCCACACATGATGCTGCAAGCATTGGGCACTTGGATTAACTGGCAGCCTAGATAACCTTGTGCAAGAGTGACTACACACAGACCAGGGTACACATGTCAAGGAGGGGAAGGGAGGAACAACAGCACGGGTTGACTTGGGGGGACAGGATATGCACTGCACATATAAACCCTGGCAGTGTATCCATGCGGCTGGGCACTTCCAAAAGCTGGTGACACACAACAAACACACATGTACCTACCCCCTTCCTGCTGCTACTTCTCCCGTAAGCGCCTATCCATCTCTGGGAAGACCACCGCCAGGACACACCTCATTATGTGGGTGAGGCGGCGGCGCCCACGGTTCTTATGACCTTCTGGTGAGTCCCCCAGCAGGACCCGGGCGATCCTCCTGGTCCAGCACCGGATATCCTGCCAGTGTTTCCTCACCTGGGCCAGGCGCCGCTTTCGTCCCTCCACCGACCTCACGGCCCTGACGGCCTCCTTCCAGATCTCCCCCTTGGCATAGGCGCCTACCTGTGAGGATGACAAAGTGAGACAACATCAATACACCTGCTACATGTCACAGAGACACACATTTGAACAATTTGGCTGGTGTGAACAGGGCATAGTATGCAGCCAACTCATTGCACCTTTGTCATAGGGACATTATCCTCTGGGGAAGGCCAAATGCACTACGTGGCATTGAAAGTACACAGGAGGAATAAGGGGTGCCACACAATCAATGATCCTGGCTCACAATGTGCATCACAAGCTACACCAGGATTATGTGCAGCACCTCAAAGCAGTCACATGCCCCAGGCCACTGACGCAACCTCAGCAGAGTACACAGACACACACAGGCACAGGACAATCGCCTGTCATTGGCAACTGCGGGTACAAACCTCACTCTGCACATGTGCCACTTGACTGGGGGGTGTCACAGGTGTTGGGCTAGCCCAGCACGTCAGACACACAGCACTGCTCCCTGCTCACATCAGATAGGTAGGGTATATGCATCCCTCATGCATCTGGGCTGCAACACTCCACATAGACACTCACCCACATGACAGGGGACTTACACACACACCAATGTCCAGGGGACGAACACATCATTTGGACACTCTCACCACAGGTACACTCAACTCACACACATCTGTGGGTACAGTCACCTGTCACACTGGGGGGAACACAGAATCACATCAGGACTGTAGAAACAACATTCCCAAGAGGATTAGCCAGGCTGAATGTGGCATGCACCATGCAGTGATTGTCACAGTAAGCACTATGCAAGTGAGGAGTGCAGACATGCACTACAGCATGCTCTGCATGGGAGACATGAGCCATTCCTCCCCCTGGGACCCACTCTAAAGAACATTGCATGTCTGTCACACCTGGACACAATGCCAGAAGTGACAGTCACAAAAAAGGGGCAAAGTCTCAGCTAGTGGAGTCAGCACTCACCTGCTCCCCTGGTCTCCCATGCAGGCTGGGGTACTGTGGGAGGATGACATCCAGCAATGCCACATTCTCCTCCAGGGTGAATGGCTGGGCCCTCTCCACAGACCTGGACATGGTGCCAGAGGAATCACAAGCAGCAGCAGTGCTGTGGAATGAAAGGTTGTGCAGGCAAGTGCTCTCTCATGGGACCTGGCTGCCTTATATTTGCCTTGCTGGCCTGTTTCATTTACAGGAGTACAGAGTGATAGGTCAGTCTCATTTGCATCCTACGTTTCCTCCAATCCCTTTAAACCTTCCCCAGTGAGGGCCTTTGCATGATTCAAAAATTGAGCATGATGTCAAGTCAACAACCACTTGGCAACATTGTATATTGTCTCCAACCGACTTTTGCTGGCCACCTGATGAATAATTTGAACTGGAAACTCGGTCTCCATGACAACCAGCATGCATTTAGGCCCTTATACTTGTCCCTCATGTGTCCCCTATGTAATTTCACTACACACATACAGGTATGGTGCGTTCCACGCCCCTAGGGCACCACTACTCCAGTGATACGGTCCGTACACGCATGTGTATGGCTGCACTGAAAATACTTGATGTCCAGCCTTGGCCAAGTATGACAGCTCAATTCCTTTCTGTGTGCCGCCTGTCACCAGTGTAAGCTGTGAAACGCACCGTACACACGCTCTGAGGGCGTGTGTAGGGTCCGTATCACTATGGTAGTGTTGCCGTAGGCGTACGCCATAGGGATACGGGCCGTACACGCGTGTGTAGGGTCCGTATCACTATGGTAGTGTTGCCGTAGGCGTACGCCATAGGGATACGGTCCGTACACGCGTGTGTACGGCCTGTATCACTATGGTAGTGTTGCAGTACGCGTACGCCATAGGGACCGTATCACAATGGCGTACGCATATGGCTACACTACCATAGTGATACGGACCCTACACACGCGTGTACGGACCGTATCACCATGGCGTACGCGTACGGCTACACTACCATAGTGATACGGACCCTACACACTCGTGTACGGACCGTATCAACATGGCGTACGCGTACGGCTACACTACCATAGATACGGACCCAACACACGTGTTTACGGACCGTATCACCATGGCGTACGGCTACACTACCATAGTGATACAGACCCTACACACGCGTGTACGGACCGTATCACCTTGGCGTACGCATACGGCTACACAACCATAGTGATACGGACCCTACACACACATGTACGGACCGTATCCCTATGGCGTACGCCTACGGCAACACTACCATAGTGATACGTACCCTACACACGCCCTCAGAGCGTGTGTACGGTGCGTTTCACAACTTACACTGGTGACAGGCGGCACACAGAAAGGAATTGAGCTGTCATACTTGGCCAAGGCTGGACATCAAGTATTTTCAGTGCAGTCCTACATGTCTCGGGACTAGGTGTGTCAGGCTGTGATGTGGCACATATCGCCTCATGTTTGAACCCAATAGATGTGTGATGAGCTGCGTACACATGTCATGTGTGATGGTGCAATATGTGCCACACATCCCCTACACACCTTTGACATGTGTGCATGTAGTACAGACTTGTTGTGCAATGCATCACTGGCATGGCACAGTCACCAACACCCGCAACTGTCCCCTGATGCCAGGTACACGGATAATTACACCTGACATGTAACTACCGGCGTGGCACGATGTGACTATGTCATGTGTGTGTCATGTGTTCCCATAAGCTTGCTGTTGGTGTTCCTTCAAATGCATCTGCAGTTGCTGCATCCAAGATGTGTCTGTGTGTAGATGGGCATGGCACACCATTATGCACACCATGACACATGTGGAATCAGACGTAACGTGTGTATGTATGCATCGAACATGGACTTGCGAGACAAGGACATATCTGCGTAGTATCAATGTATGTGTGATCAGTCTAGACATGTACCCCTTCATGGCAAGGTGTGTAGTCTGTCCTTTTTTCAGGGACATGTGACCTGTGCCTCTAGTGTTCCGCAACCTGTCTGTATGATAAACATCCTTCTTCTGCACATATGTGGATGTCTGTCACTCCTGTAATGCGTCTGCCTGTTCACTTACACTGGCCCACAGCTAGTTTCATGCCATGTCATGTTGAGCTTGAGAATCCACGTTTGTAGCTGGCTCTTGGTAGGAGTGTCACCTGCCTGGCATACGTGTCCAGGATATATTGCACAGACCTGACTCTGTATGTAGCATATGTGTATTGGCTGTTTAACATGGGCTCAGTACATTGACATTGTTGTTGTACTGTACTCACTCTTCGTTGTCCCTTCCAAATTACTGCAGGGCTCCGCCTCTCCTCCGACCAATGCCAGACTTGGCTGCCCTGAGGGAACGTGACTGTATACGCCGCTACCGCTTCACCCAACGGTTGATTGTGAACTTGACAGCAAGGCTGGCACCACACCTCCAACCGCTACACAGGTATCCTACAGCACTGACACCCATGATGAAGGTGATGGCAGCCCTACATTTCTTTGCCACGGGTACGTTTCAATATACCATAGCTCATGTTGGTGGCATGTCCCAGACCATGTTCAGCCGTGTCCTGCATGATTTTTTAGAGGCCATGTTGGTTCACCTGGATGAGTTTATTCATTTCCCAACTCCTGAGCAGTCAGTTGACAGGTGTCAAGGGTGACTTCTATGCCCTGGGAGTGAAGCCCCATGTCATTGGGTCTAATATTGGGACACATGTGGCTTTGGTACCACCACAGGCACAGGAGGTAGCCTATAGAAACAGAAAACATTACCACTCCATTAATGCCCTTGTGGTGTGTCTTGCTAACATGGTGATTTCCCATGTCTGTGCTCATTTTCCAGGATCATATATTAACACAATGGGGTGACCCTGTGTCCCTAGGAACTTGGGTATTTAACGTATAAAGAACAATGGTTCCCTTGGGTAGAAACAATGCGTATTGTAGTTAGCCGTAGTTACTTCAGCATAACATATAATACATTTCTGAAAGCAAAAACATTTCTTGAACGAAAGGGGAAAGAGGAACAAGAACACAGAGAAAGGATTTTCATTGATTTATGTATCAGAATTGATAACATTTGATAAACAGAAACACATTGCAGAATTTTATACTTCCAAATTCATACAGTGATACAAAATAGTGAGATAGCGGTGCTCAGTGGTGATATAAATACATAGTGCATTGAGGTGAGGGTGGGAGAATGTGGTTTGTTTTTGAAAAGCCAGATTCAAAATGCAGTAACAAGTTAAACAAATTAAATAGTTGGTAACAACTATGTCCTGCAATCTGTGCCGCAATAGATCGTCGACGTTTCAACCCTATGGGCGCTTGGTGGAGTGTCACAAGCGGGTCTTCATCAGGACTGTGGAGGAGGAGGCCTATGGGAAGGAGTATTATAATAAAGAGTGTTCAAGTTCCTAATATTTGACAGTAATTAAATTAAAAATTGAGTTGAATTACATAAACTCACCCTAGGATTTCAAGGGCGGTCAAGGCAAATTGATTGGAGGGGTCCGCACCGTACATACGGGGGTGGGGGTATGCTCCATACCTATGGGGTGGGGTGGGGGTACGCTCCGTACCTAGGGGGGGTACGCTCTGTACCTATGGGGTGGGGTGGGGGTATGCTCCGTATCTACGGGGGTGGGGGTATGCTCCGTACCTACATGGGGTGGGGGTACGCTCCGTACCTACGGGGTGGGGGTACGCTCCGTGCCTACGGGGGTGTGGTGGGGGTACGTCATGTACATGGGAGGGCTGGGGGTACGGCGCGTACTTGGGGGGTGGGCTGGGGGGGTTTTCGGCGCGTATGCAGGCACATGTTTGGACGTCTCCATGGTTGCTAAGGGAGTTCACTCCTACGGTGTTTTTTCCATACGGTTGTGCATTAGGACGGACGGACGGGACGGATCGTACTTGCGCGCTCGGACTTCAGTTTACCGATTCGTACGTAAAACTGTCCGGGGACGTGTCGGACACTTTTTCCGAACCGAGGACGTGTCGGGAAATTTTCCCAATGCGATTCGTAGGGAGTTTTTAACATACGAATCGTACTTGCCAGTTTGTATGGGACTTGTACGATTCGTACGGAAAAAAATCCGGATACGATTCGTACGGGGAATATTTTTCCAGGATCGGAATCGGCCCCATAATGTAATGTTAAACACATATCACACATACCTACAAATATTATATTAAATAAAATACAATAAAAAGTAATTTTCAAACAAATAAATATTTTCATTTAGAAATGATGTATTAACAAAAACATTAATTATTACATGAATTTTATCTATTTATTTCCTACCCTGTAACACCACACAACTCACAACCCACATCGAAAATAAAAAATAATTATTTGCATAATTAACATAATAAATTACCAATTAAACAAATATTATTAATTAAAAAAACAAATTAAAATACATAAAATGTAGTTAACTTCCCACCCTTTACACAACTATAATTTCCAAAACCCACACCTAAAATTAAAATGTAGAAAAATTAATTACACAATTAAAAAACTTTTTCAATTAACTAACTAATAGTATTTAACAACTAGTTATAGTAAGTAAAATTAATTTACTCTCCTCCTTCGCCTTTAGAAACCCTAAACCCACACACACACACACACAAAAATAAACAATTACACTAATTAATTATCAATAAATTAATATTAAATATCAACTAATCATTAATTAGATAGAAATAAATTACTTCCCACCCTTTACCCCTACATACCCCAAAACCTGCAACTAAAATGAATTACACAATTTCCATATTTATTTGCCAATTAATTAATTAATAATAATTAACAACTAATTATTAATTAATTAAAAATGAATTACTTCCCACCCTTTACCCCAATACACCCCACAATCCACACCTCAAATCTACCAAACAAAATTAAAAACACAATTAACATTATAAAATCTCAAAAAAATATTAATAGATAAATATATTCATTAATGTATTATAATTAAAGTACTTCCCACCCTATTCCCCTATAAACCCGCAACCCACTACGGAACAAAAAAATGCAAAATTTAATTAATATAAAATGAATAACTACTAAAAATTTTACATCTTACACACAAAAAATTACATACATTTAAAATATATACTAAAATACATAGCACTAATTAAAATATCGATATTTTAAACAAATATATTTTTGCAAACGATATTAATGACTTCTATGTTTTTTAAATCGATATTTCTTACCTTAAAGACGATATTCTTGACCACGATATTCTTGCTGTCGATATTTCTAAGTCAAGATATTTAAAACTCGATATTAGTGTAAGCCAACATTTCCAGCTCAATATTTTGACTGAATTACATTGAAAATGCCTAAATATACTCACAGCTCGTGATAATCACTTGAGCTCTATGTTTAGGCTTATGATTGTGTCAGCATGCATCAATTTTAATCCCGACTTGCCCACATGACATCTGTGATCACAAGCATCTTATCTCCTGTGCATCAGTTGCCATAATTGGACAGTCTTAGAAAAGCCTTCCTTCCCCAAATGCTTTTTTACTGAGGGTACTCTTGAATCCCCTTTGCTCCAGTTATGCTTTGTTACTCCGAAAATTTACTTTTTGCACCATGATGTGAAAGAGTAACTTAAAATCTATCTTTTTACAAAGTACTTTCCTGATTGCATCTCATTTATTAGAGTGGATAAGATCATGTGAACACAGAATGCTATTAAAATTATATCTGCCTCCTCCTCCCTTCTGTTTTTGAAATGCTGTGCCTCGCGTCACGGTCCCTGCGCTCCTATAGCTGCTGCCTCCATCTCACAACTCAACAAACATTTGCAATCCAACAGGTCTCGCAATTGAGAGTTTGAGGTATTGAACATGACAATGCCTTTTATTTATGTGTTTTGAAAACCTGCAAGAGGTGTGTAAACATACACTTTGTACTTATAGTTGTTGCTTACGAGAAGCAAGGCTGGCAATAAAAGAGGTGCAGTTGCTGCCAGCCATGCTAGTCTTAAGCAAAGACTATAAGAACAAAGAACATGTTTATGCACCACTTACAACAAGCAAGGGTGGCAGAAACTGCGCCTCTTTTACTGCCAGCCTTGCTTCTCATAAGCAAGGGTTATAAGTACAAAGTGCATGTTTTTGCACAGCTTGCATGGTTTCAAAACACATAAATAAAAGGCGTTGTCATTTACAATGCCAATAGCTCAAACTCTTGCAAATGCGAGACCTATTATATTGCAAATGCTTGTTTTACTTGCAATTCATAAGTTACAACCGTTCTATAGCACAGTGAGTTAAGAACCGCCATCAAAGAGCTGCATGAAAAAGACATGGTATAGGTTAGAATGTTATGTTCTTTTTTTTTTTTACCCCAGTCCACCATTACCCTTATTTTGCCCAAAATGGTTAATTTGGATAGAAATACTCTCTTATTAGTAAAGCCAACCACTGTGGTATATTTTAAAACCTGAAATTGTGCTTCTCCAGACCAAACATTCTTAAAATATACTGCCGACTAATATCCGTGACATGTGACACTCACACCTTGTAATCCTCATTGTTTTACGTAGCATTTCCTATAGACTGATTTTATTGGCTCTGTATAATGTATGTGTGATGTAAAGTTATCTAAAACTCTGCACTGGTATGAGAAGGGCTATAAAACAAATGAAATGTTTGTGAGTGGGTCAGTGGAGAGATGAGGGGCACTGGTGGAACGTGGTAGTGAGGGAATTCATGGAGAAGGATTTTTTTTTTTTTTAGGGGGGCATCATCAAAGATGTTCGCACCAGTCGCCACCTACACTGAAGCCGGCCCTGTCTGCACCATTTACACACGATTAGGTTGTTCGAGCGACTTCCGGTGGTTAGAGATAGCAGAGGAACAGGAGAAATATGAGTATAATACACTCTGAACTTATATGTTGGTTTAGAGAGTGTAATAATAGATTCCCTCTAGACAGTTTTGAAAGGACCTCAATGTTTTTGCCGAATGAATTAGAAATTACGGCGGTTCGAGACACATTTTTATATAGATCATACCTTATACATGTGTTCCATTTCTCCTTTAGCTTCTTCACTTCTAATATTGTGTCCAGAATAGATGTGCCGTTTGGTGTATGTGTTTTCCGTTTGCCAACATAGTCCTTCCCACATGAATATTTGTAGACACTCTGGGGTGATTAGTTCAGTCTGTAGCAATATTTTATAAAAAGAAGATATGATATTGTTTCAAGATTGATGACTATAAATTCCAGTCTGAGTTAGCTAATTGTAGAGTTATTAGGTCGGCCAAGCACAAGCCTTACCTTTGCTGAGAGGATTTTTTTCTAATTCTTGTGCAACCTCGCTCCATAAGTAATTGACCCATAAGTTAAGCTTTTCACTTTTACATTTATGAGGGTCTGTCTGAAAATACTTTCTCATATTGCAAGGTGTTAGTAATGTGTGTGGGTGTTAGAAACATTTTTTGATTGTGTGTGTTATGAATGTGTCAATATGAGAAATGTGTTTATGTATTTGTTCACTATATGTGTTAGAAATGTATGTCGGCTCTCTGTGTGTTAGTGATAGATTTCTGAGTGTATGACAAACGTGTGTTGGCTTTGAAAGTGTGCCCTGCTGTGAATTTTCAAAATATGCGTCAAGAGCTAGGTGTCTAGTTGTGTATTTAAGGCATGCAAGTCTGTCTGTGTCAAGAAAGTGTGCTTGGTTTTGTGTGTTAAGAATATGGTGCCGATTCCGATCCGGGTCGGAAAGCACTCCGACCGAGCTGGATCCGGAGCGTTTTCCGACCGAGCCGGAGTCCTGCAGTTCGACCTAGCAAGTACGATGCGGCTGTATGCTGCCGGACTCGGTTCGGTCGCACTCCCATAGAAGTCAAGGGGAGCCGGTTGTACGACGCGTGCATGGGCTCCCATTGACTGAATGGGTTCGTCTTGCGCAAGGGCGCCCCCTACAGTGGGTACGCGTCAGTGCCATCTGCACTGTACATGCCTGTGTTGGGGGACCCTTGGGTCTCCCCCTGTGTCTGAGTCGTAGGGCTGCGGGTGACAGGGGGTCCGACGTGGACCCCCAAAGGCAACCACCCAGACGTTTTGTGAGCCGGACACTACGGCTCGCACAGGCTGTCCGATGCATGCATCATACTGGCTTGGTCGTAATCCGCATCCATCGCATGCCACGGTTAGCTCACGACCGAGACGTATGGAGCGGTTCGGACCTGGAAACGACTCGGTCGGTGAATTTCACGTTTCTCGCATCGTACTTGCTCGCTCGTACAGCTGTACGAGTCAGGCGGAAAACACGCGTACGGCTCGTAGTTTTTCCGGCCGGATCGCGTTCGGTGCCCTTCCGACCCGGATCGGAATCGGCCCCTAAGTGTGTGACTGTGACCATCTTGGGAACATGTGTCTGGATGTGTGGTCAAGTTGTCTTGGTGACGGAATGTTGAAGGTGGGAGGAGTCTTGATACAATCAGGTAAGGGGGCTGGGCACATAAGTTTGAGAGCAATAAGTACATACAGGTGAGAGAGAGATCAGTGCAAATAGGTTAGAAGTGGCTTTGCACCAGAATAAGAAAGAACACTAGGCGCATATCATTGAGTGAAGGGCTACGAACACATACATGGGATAGAGCTACCTGCACATAAAAAAATGAGATGCATATAGGTGAGGGAGGCTATGTGCAAACAGGTCATAAAAGGATTGGTACTTACTGGTTAGAATGGGCCATATGCACACAGGTAAAACGGGCTAAATGGCCACATTTAAAGGGAGGCTAGCTGCTCCTACCATTTGTAGGCAGCCGAGAAAACAGAAAATATCATTATCTAGGATATAAAAAGCAAGAATTATTACATATAAGAACAGAGAGAGGGCGATGAAGCATCATTTACGGGTCCAGGTCATTTAAAGAGAGTCAGCTTTTCTGGAGCGATTACGAGCGGTCTATTTCTCCGACTCGGAAACCACCACTGATTGGAAGGTCTAAGTGTTGGCAAGTTGAAAAATATGGTTGAGCAATGGTTCTTTAGTTTTATTACTGAACAATTCAGTAGAGTATATTGATCTGATCCCCAGAGGGATGGAGTTCCCAAGTCTGGTTACTCTTCCTTTCAAAGATTGTTTAATCTTAGGCTTGAGTTGGAGCTGCTCAGTGGGCACTCATCATTGGGCATCTGAAATTTACTTGCTAGATAACTTTGTGTGCCTTTTTTTTTTGTAACAGAGTTTTATATAGCGCAAACTTGACCTGAATCGGGTATCAGAGCGCTTTTCATAGCACCAGTTGCATTACATGAGGACACATTCATGTTTTTTTATTTTGTTAGGCCTTCATCTATTTACAGTACACGAGGCACACCCTTTTGAATTTATTTCTTCTGTCGGGTGGAAGCCAGTTTGGTGAGACCAGGGTGGGAGATATATGATCGCATTTTCTTTCTGCTGAAACTAGTATGGCTGCTACGTGAAATATTGCATTAAAGGGGGTCAGATGAAATTTGAAAATTCCAACTAGTATTAAGTTGCCATAGTCCAAACTAGAAATGACTAGGACTTGCACTTTCTGTCTGAAATTGCCATCTGGGATTAATTGTGTCTTCCTTCTCAGCAAATCTTATCTGGGAGTCCTGCACCTTTCGCAATTTTTTTTGTGTGCTTGTAGGTTCAGGTTTTTGTCCAGGATGAAGCTAAGAGATTTTTCAGGGTCCACAATAATTAGATTGGTGTGCACATAACATATTATGAGTGATATATACATGAGGTCATAAGCGGTGGATTGTTGGAGTGAAAGTTATGCTTAGTTTACTGACCGTAAGTGGTGAATTTCAGTGTTTTTTTAGGTTTTATTTTGTAACCATAACTACAGTTTTAGTGTGGTGTTATGAGCAAACCTAGCCATAGCGTTCACTTTTTGTTTTTAAGTGAATGTCTGCGATTTTAATATTCATAATTCCACATGCAAGTGTTTTATGCACTTCAACCTAAGATCCAGGATACCCTAATGTATGATAGTGTGCTTTACAAATACACAAAACGTAAGTAAAATCCGAACCATTGATGTACACACATTTTGGTTGTGACTAATAAGGAATAAGTGCTGCCTTTGTACAAACCATTTGTAAACAACTTAACCTTTGCACGACATGGATTTTAGATATATGAAGAATTTGTGAAGTGTATATCATCTTTTTTATGGTAAGCCCTTGAATTCTAGCTACACCAGGGTCTTCATATGCAGAAGATATTCTCAAACCTAAGTCAACAGTTAATCTGCATTGTGTACTTCCTTTGAATGCACAAAGTAGGGGTAGACTGCAGGGCTTCCGAAACCATACCCTGAGCATGAACATCAACAGGCGGTGGGGTGCAAGGTGTGACCTCTGGCCAATCCCTGTAACCCATCCTTTGGGGCATACAGCATACAAAGTGGATGACTTTTCATTCACAGTGGACAGCTTTTTATTGTCTTCAGTAGGGGTGAGATCAGTGGTCTCAAAGTTGTACAGTGCATACGTGGGGTACAGGGCCTGGACTCTGGCCAGCCACTGTATCCTACCCTCAGTGGCTGTCCGGCCTCATTGCAGACATCTATCAGCCATGCGCAGCAGGTGTGGGCTGCAGGTCTGTCATCTTGTAAGGCCGCGCACTCCACTCTCTGCAGATGTCTGACCTGTGTTATTCACAACTTTCGAAAATATGGGTGTCAGCTATTGGGTCATACACGGTCAGTTTCCCTCAGTCTATAAAGCTTGCCGGTATTGTTATATTGGCTGGACAGTAACTTGGTGGTACCACCTTATACTACAAGTATGGGCCGTGAACAAGTTGAGAAGTATTAGCACCTTCATGAAGCTTACACCTGATGGTGGTGTACAGAGTGGTCCGTACCAGCCTCTCCACAATCTAACCCCTCTGTCTGTGAAGCTTGCACCTGGTAATGGTCCCACCTGCTGGTGATACTCACCCCTCTGCAGCGAGGCCCCATGACTCAAAAAAGCTTGCACCCAGTGGTAGTGTGGAAACTGAGCAGTACTAACTGCTCTGTAGCCAGGCCTTTTGAGCCTGTGAAGCTTGCACCCAGAGGTGTTAACTTCTGCTTCACAGGTTGGGCTGTATTATTTCCTCTGTAGCTGGACCCCTTAGATCTATGAAGCTTACAACAGGTGGTAGTGTACTGGGTGGGAGGTACTAGGCTCTCCACAGCCATGCCACTTGACTTTGTGAAGATTGCCTCATGGTGATGACTGGTGTTTGGTGCTAGTGCCTCCAGTTTCAAACCCCATGAGGCCCTGAAACTTGCACCTGGTGATGGTGTACTGTTAGGCTTGACGGCCTTAGGGCTGTCTTCCCCTAAATGCCTGATTGCCTCATATTTTGCTGATTCCTTTTTGTTGGCTTCAGGACGCTGAGCACTTTACCACTGCTAACCAGTGCTAAAGTGCATGTGCTCTCTCCCCTAAATATGGTTTGATTGATGTATCCACAATTGCCACATTTAAATTACTTATTGGTCCCTAGTAAAGTGCACTATATGTGCCCAGGGCCTGTAAATTAAATGTTACTAGTGAGATTGCTGCACTGCTTGTGCCACCTACTCAAATAGCCCTTAAACATATCTCAGGCCTGCCATTATAGAGCCTGTGTGTGCAGTTTATACTGCCATGTCAAATTGGCATTGAATACCTTTTGCCAAGCCTTAAACTCTCCTTTTATTACATAAACATCCCCCCTCAGGCCAAATGACAGGGTGTTATGTAATCAAAAGGTAGGACATGTACTTTTAAGTTTTACATGTGCTGGTAGTGAAAAACTCCCTAATTCATTTTTCACAACTGTCAGGCCTACCCTTCTCATAAGATAATATTGGGGATTGCTTATTACACATAATAAGCTGCAAAACCTGATTAAGAGGGAGTAGATATGTCATTTTATATAGCCATGGATTTATAATGATAAATCTTCTTTAATTGTCAAGTCGAAAAATGTATCATTACAACTTTGAAAATGCCACTTTTAGAAAGTTGGTATTTTCCTGCTCTTAGCTCTTTTATACCTGCAACCTGTCTCTAGCAGTCTGGGTGGGTGATAGCTGGACTGTGTGTATTCCCTCTAGGAAGCCACACATAAAGGGAATTTAGGTGTGACTTCATGGGTCTTCATGGGAGAATGGGAGGGAGAAGCTGGGAACAGCCTCACACTTACACCAGAATAGGCTGTGTCCTGTTCACACAAAGGGCTGCATACCCCATGTGTAGAGTTTGGAGCCAGGTCAGGAAGGAAGGACCTCTGTGCACTTCAAAGACCCTTCTTTGAAGACACCTCCATTTCAAAGGCATAACTGGGTATTAGTACTGGGTTTCTGACCCCACCAAGAGAGTATACTTCTGAACATGAAACAACTCTGCCAAGAAGAAGAACTGATGTGCTAAAGGATTGCCACTCTGCTGGATTGCTGTTCTGGAAGACTGCTGTCTTAATGTCCTTCTCTGCTGCCTGCTGCTCTCTTTGATGGTTTAAAGACTGGACCTAAATCACTTGAACCCAGAGTGACTTCAAGGGCTAGCGGATTAGCCTTTGATTTGAAGACTCAGGGATATAACAGTCTTCCACCCTGCTCCTGTGCCTGGCTCATTGGAAGTGGGTCCAGGTGCTTGCTCCAGTAGAACTCATGCACCATCTGCTGCAAGAGCAGAATCAATGCATTGCCGCTGTTGCGGGAACAGAACCGGATCATAACACTCAGATCCAGCGCATCCCCATTGAAACAGCCGCATCGGAACCACTGCATTGCTGCCACTGCAGAGAGCCGATCAATGCATCTGTTCAATTGCGTGGAAAAACCCGGCACATCGGTTTGGGAACCATCGCATCGCAGAGCAGGCGCACCCTTCAGAACTTGTGAATCACCATCATTGCATGGAGAAAATTGACACATCATCTCGACTGCAAGATTGACACAGACGCAATGCTCGGCTGCACCCCGGCATAGAACAAGGATCAAGGTACTTTTGTGCAACAGGGCTTTTGGAGTCTGACCCTACTACAGTTTATAAGACTATTGTGAGTTGGGACATCTCACAAAAAGTGACGGACTGGTCTCACACACCACCTGGTGTCATGCTTCATCATCGGCCAGTCCTCGCCCTCCAAAACCTTCATTTGATGGAGGGCGGGCATACACCTGGAGACAGGGATGCACTTCTAAACTAAAGAGTGGGGGCCCGTGAAATGGAACGTGAAGTTAAAAATCATTATAGTTACCAGAAAAGAAGTTTTAATGTGGCCAATAACTATATGATACTAAAAACAAAAGGACGGTGGGTGGGGTAATTAGTGTCCCCTAACCGTCTCGTGGAAGGTCAACATGTTTCTGCCTCGTCAGCCCGAACGGGTCCAGGGCATTCATCAGGACCTAAGTTTGAACTGGGGGCTCCGTTCTTACCAATAGGTAGCAAGAAAGTACCACTGCGAAGGGTGTGGCGAAGGTCGCACTCCGCTTCCTAAATGGCTTCCGAACGTCAAGCCTATAAGGAGAAGTGAACAAACAAATGTATAAAAACTGTAGAACTGGGTCAAAAGAGACATGACATTACAAGACAAAAAAGGGAGGTAAGAAACAGCGCATGCGTAAGTTCCTTAAGGTGAGTGACTATTCACGTGACATGTGCCACTCTATGTGTGTACACAAAAAGATCGAGAGTCCTGAGTCTCTCGTGGGTCTTACCCTGGTTGAAACAACTACTTGCCACATGGGGGGTGGGGAGGGGAAACTCCTGTTCATTCTGGAGGAAGAGAAAGTAAACCAAAGTATTCATCAACCGGTATGTGGGAGATGAAGTATCACATGCGTGTATAGTCCACGCTCATTCACACAGTAACGAACCCAAAGGGTCCAGTTACAGCATTCACTGCATTCATACTCTTACTGTCTCAGGAAAAGGATCATCCTATGGTGTTGCTCCCGGTCCTCCCGGATGTTGGAGTCCCAGTCCGTCACTTTTTGTGAGATGTCCCAACTCACAATAGTCTTATAAACTATAGTAGGGTCACACTTCACTAGGAGCAGCTTTCTGTGGTATACATTTAGCAATGGAGGCCGCTAGCTCCTAGAACCCCATGCCTCCCGTTCCCCCTCCACACATTGTGGAGCCTCCTTTGTGATAACATTTTCGTACATTTTCGGCTGTGGGAACGCAATAAGGGGTATCTCTCCCTAAGTGTAGGGCTTTGCTCTGAGTCATATATCTTTTTGACCAGAACAAGAGGACAGACGTAGTTGTGTCTGCCCCCCCAATTAAAACAGCAGGTTTTAGGTGTGATAAATTATCACATCTCACTTACCCAACTTGCATCATGGACACCGAACTGCGGCCTCAGTGACCCATCTTTTTGTGTACACACATAGAGTGGCACATGTCACGTGAATAGTCACTCACCTTAAGGAACTTACGCATGTGCTGTTTCTTTCCTCCCTTTTTTGTCTTGTAATGTCATGTCTCTTTTGACCCAGTTCTACAGTTTTTATACATTTGTTTGTTCACTTCTCCTTATAGGCTTGACGTTCGGAAGCCATTTAGGAAGCGGAGTGCGGCCTTCGCCACACCCCCGCAGTGGTACTTTCTTGCTATCTTTTGGTAAGAACGGAGCCCCCAGTTCAAACTTAGGTCCTGATGAATGCCCTGGACCCGTTCGGGCCGAAGAGGCAGAAACATGTTGACCTTCCACGAGACGGTTAGGGGACACTAAATACCCCACCCACCGTCCTTTTGTTTTTAGTATCATATAGTTATTGGCCACATTAAATCTTCTTTTCTGGTAACTATAATGATTTTTAACTTCATGTTCCATTTCGCGGGCCCCCACTCTTTATTTTAGAAGTGCATCCCTGTCTCCAGGTGTATGCCCGCCCTCCATCAAATGAAGGTTTTGGAGGGCGAGGACTGGCCGATGATGAAGCATGACACCAGGTGGTGTGTGAGACCAGTCCGTCACTTTTTGTGAGATGTCCCAACTCACAATAGTCTTATAAACTGTAGTAGGGTCACACTTCACTAGGAGCAGCTTTCTGTGGTATACATTTAGCAATGGAGGCCGCTAGCTCCTAGAACCCCACGCCTCCCGTTCCCCCCTCCACACATTGTGGACCCTCCTTTGTGATAACCTTTTGGAGTCTGACCCACGCTCCATTGTGGTCGGTTTGAACTTTTGACTTTATCCCGGTCTAGGGTGACCAGATATTCCAAATAGTCGCATATTGCTTCTAAGTGCTATTTTCACATATAATCTTTAAAAATTCATATCTCAACTTCTACTTATTGTATTTTTGTCATTTGGTCTTGTTTTATTCATATCATTAAGCTCTACCTGGTGTAGAGTCTGTTAGAAATTGAGGTCTCTAGTTGGTAATGGTTTGCACATTTGTCCAAGTAGGGACCCATGTTTCTAGTCAGGGTAAGGGCATTACACCCTTAGACAACCCCTGCTCACCCCCCTTGGTAGCTTGGCCTGAGCAGACAGGCTTATCTCAGAAGCAGTGTGTAAAGCATTGGTGCACATATATAGGAATACAGTGAAAACCCTACAAATGGATACCATACCAGTTTAAAAGAATAGGAAATCTTTATCAAAACAAAACAAGACCAAAAAGACAAAAATCCACCATACATATATCAAGATATCACCAAAAATAGGTTATTCACGGAAGTAAAGCTTGTAGCAACCAATAGCTCCACCTGGGGCTATTATGACGTCGTGAAAGATGAAAATCCCAAAGTACAGCACTGACCGCGAGGTGCACGGCATCAGGCCCGGAGTCACACGGACCTCAAAGAACAGTACCTTGGCAAGCAATGAAAACAAAGATGGTTCATGATGTCAGGGAGGTGATGCTTTGTAGGCGCTGGGTGGAATTAGTTCCTTATGGCCAGAGGGGAGGCGAGGCGTCGGTTCCTTACTGCGATGCAGAGGAGGTGAGGCATTGGTTCCTTACTGTTGCCGGGGAGGTGATGTCGCAATTTCATTGATGTGTTGGTTCCTTACGACGATGCAGACTCAATGGATTTGGGATGTCACCTACATCAGGTATCGACTCCGTGATGATGAAGCACCGGCGTCAGTGAGGTTAGGGCTGCAGTGCAAGTAGGTGTGTCGCGAGTGTAACAAGTGGTGCCCTTGGCTCCAGTGCAGGCTGCGGCCTCAGTGACGGCGTCAGAGTCTATACTGTGTGGCGTCGGCAGGCATCGGGGCTGCGGTGCAAGTCAGAGCGGTGTATCGTGCACTTCACAAGCAGTGCCCACAGTTTCATTGCAGGTCGCAGCATCTCTAATCAGCTTTGCTGTTGATATTCCCCTCTGTGGCAGCCGAAACAACAGTTCCAGGTACAAGAGGACAGAGGAAATTAAGTCTTTGTGTCCCCGAGACTTCAGAACATGAGGCAATCTCTACACCAAGCCCTTGGAGATCTTCTTCAAGCAGGATACACAGCACAGTTCAGTCTTTGTCCTCTCCTTGGCAGAAACAGCCACTGCACGTCAACCCCACACATCACACAGCACAGCAGCAGTACTTCTCTCAGCTTTTCTCCTTGGCAGAGGTTCCTCTTGAGTCCATAAGTAATCTAAAGTTCTGGGCCCCAATATTTGTACCATATTTTCCTTTGTTCTCTTGTGGCAGAGAGACTCTTAGCTCAGCCCAAACCAGTTCTGTCTTCTCTAGTTCCGCTTCCTGGCATGAGGTTGGAACAGCATTGTGTAAGGCAGACCAGGCCTATTCAGATGCAAGGAAGTCTCCTCCCACTACTCTAAATGCAGCCCAGGTCTATTCAGCCCTGCCCTGACTCATCCAGGAAAGTCAGGACACACCTTGACCCCCCCTCCCCCAGTGGCTGTCTACAGTGAATGCACATCCCCAGCCCCTGTCACTCCAAAGTCAGACAGTCAATCCACAACCCCAGCAGAGGCACATAGGATGGCTAAGCAAGACAATGCCCACTTTCTATATGTGGCGTTTTCAGACACACAATTTAAAAAACACCTTTACTAAAAGATGTGTAATTAAATTCAAATTTTAGAGAGCCTACACTCCATCTCCCTATATTGTCCCTATGGGAAGTTGTACTTATAAGATGTTACAAAGTATCTCCCATGATATTCTATGGGAGAGATAGCCTTTCAATAGTGAAAAACAAAATGCTCAGTATTTCACTATTAGGACGTCACACACATCAGCACATGTCCTACCTTTCACCCACACTGCACCCTGCCCACAGGGGTACTTTGGCCCTAATTTAGGGGTGTCTTATATGTGAGAAGGGGATGGTTAGGGCCTGTCAAGTGGGTGCACTTGCCAGGTCGACATCGCAGTGTAAAACTGAGCGCAGACAGTGCTGTGGCTGGTCTGACAACCCTTTGAAGAGCTGCTTGTGTGGGTGGCACAACCAGTGCTGCACGCCCACTAGCAGCCTTTGATTTACAGGCCATGGGCACACACAGTGCGCTGTACTAGGGACTTACTAGTATATCATATAGGCCAATCATGGAAACACCAATCCATAAACACAATTTACAATGGGAGCACTTGCACTTTTGAACTGACCAGCAGTGGCAAAGTGCCCAAAGCATCTAGACCAGCAAAAAAGAAATTCAGCACACAGCAAAAATACAGGAGGCAGAGGCAAGAAGACAGGGGAAACCACACCAATGATGCCAGGTCTTGCAGAGTCTTTTTGTCGTGTTTTCACCGTGTTATGGTTTGAAGTGTTGCACAAATACTTTACACATTGCCTCTTAATTTAAACCTGACTGCTCTGTGCTAAGCTACCACCGGGGGGAGCGCAGAATAATTTAGGGTGTGTTGTGACTTACCCTGACTAGGATTGTGGTTCCTGCTTGGAGAGGGAGCATACCTCTGTGAACAGAAACCGATTTCTAACATATACTAACCTATCGACACTAGCCTCTCCAAAGCCAGGCCCCTTGAGTCCTTGAAACTGGTGCCTGGTAATGTTAAGTTAAGTTGGTACTCGCTCCTCTGCAACACCCAGTGGTAATGTACCGGGTGGGTGGTACTAGTGCCTTCACAGCCAGGCCCCTTGAAACTGTGAAGCTTGCATCTAGGCGATCCAGTGGTGGTGCACCACATGAGTAGTAGAAGCTCCTCTGTAGAGAGGTCCAATGAGTTTGTGAAGCTTCCAGCTGATGGTGGTGGATCGATTGGGCAGTGCTAGCCCAACAGCTGTGCCCCTCAGTTTTTGAAGCTTGTACCCATTAGTGGTGTACCAGGACAGAGGTAACAGCCTCTCCTCAGCTAGGCCTCTTGAGTCCATGAAACGTGCACCCAAAAATGAATCTCACATGCTGCCTTCCCAATCACTTATATCCAGATGAATACATGTCTTAATAAGCCATTTCTTACAAGTCTTGGAAGTAGCTCCTCCTCCCCAATAGCCTCTCAAATCTCTGTAATGCTTGAAGCCTCGAAAATCATTAAGTAACTATATCCCTGTTTTCAAAAGCTATTAGAAAACCGAAAGCCTTGATTACAATTACTAACTGCACATTGGAAAAATGAAGTCTGACACTGACGATATCACCATTGTGTCTCTTCCTGGAGTAGATCATATCAAAATGGTTTTATTTTCTCATGTACAAATAAATCACCCAATCCTGTATTCTAAGTGAGTGCCATCTATTACTTAAAGAAGTACCTAGAATTGAGTGAGAGGCACCGTCCATTACCATTGTATCTTTGGATGTAGGATTACTAATCCTACCTTAGAGGCTGGGATTTTACTGATAGAGTTGTAGTCTATTGCCTCAACTAGGAACTTAATGTTATAAGATAAGAACCTGCTCTACATAAAGCCACTCTGATCTCTTTTATACAAGCCTGGTATATTATGGATTATCGTTATTATCATATTATCGATTTGTATAGAAGGAATCTTTTATTTTAAATTGAATAGAGTTATCAAGCTTTATGGACTACTTTAATTAGTTTGATGGGCTTCATAAATCTGGCATCACCCCTGTACAAAAAATTGCGGTACATAGTCTCTCTTTGGGAAAACACTATTGCACACCCAGCATGGAGCATATTCCTCAGAGCATCCATTTACTAGTACAAATTCCATTGCTGCTGAAATTTGCAGCACCTTATTCAGCAACTAATATCCATCCTCCGTCTTTCAAGGGGAAAAAAGGGCACTGCTGCAAATTATCAACTCCTAGTCGGTTATGAATCTGGGTGGGTTATCTGCAGATGCCACAGTGGGAGTGGGGCAGGCTAGAAGCACCCCTCCTGAATCTGCAATAACACTCAGAGCCCAAACAAGATACAAGGGAGCGACATCCACTGCTACACCTGCAATGGAGGGGCAAGAGTATTCACTCTTTAACAACTAAAGGAGATGCTAGCTCACCCTGGAGGCCAACCTGGAGATCTGGAAGTTTGCTGAGGCAACCTCACCTGAAGGTGTTATAGCACATAGATGTCTGTTGGGAATTTTGAAATCAGAAGCATAAGGTTCTTTGTGTTGAAATGATTATGGGATCTGAGAAAAAGACAGCATACGGTTTCATATCAAAATCCAGCCACCAAAGTAATAACCACTATTTCTTCTCCTTCCTCATTTTCTCTAATTGGGCATCAAAGGGAATTCATTACAAATATTCTTTCATGATATCACTGTTACAGAACTAGGGTCTTCGTATACTTCAGCTCTGAATGGCTAATTCTTGGTTGAGCTGGTAATAGACATGGAAGGAACCATAAGCAGCAATAAGACTCTCCACATTAAGGGGCCTATTAGGATGGCGGGCAGAAAACCACCCTGACCACCATGGAATCGGAAATCAACCGCATGCTGGCACCGTGGAAAAACCGGCGTAAAAATTAGGAACAACCGCCAAAAAACACCGACCGCGGTGGAACGAGGCCAAGAAAAAATGCCCGTAGCTGAAGGAGATGGCCAAAACCCGTCTGCGGCGGTCTCATTTGTGGCGGTAAACAATCAAACTGCCGTCAGGACAGCGGAGACACTGCACGTTAAATTAGGACAACCCCGATGCCCCCGCGGTACGTTCCGCAGTTTCCGACCACAGCGGTCGCAAACAGTGATGAATGGGAGAGCCGGCGGAAGAGCTGCAGCATAGCCACCGCTGTGGACGCTCCATGACAAATATGGCGGACAAAAGAAAAAACCCACAACAAGGCCACAAAGTGCACACAGCCAACTAGCCATGCACCCAAAAACACAGAACACACCCCAATGACACAACCACATGGCAAATACAAAAATACAAATCCCAGGACAACACACCTGACAGCAAAACCCCATTTGGACACACCCACATAGCTGAGTATAAAATCAGCCCCTTCCCTGACCACAATCCTTTGCAACATTCCAAGACTGAAGGCCACTAACCCTGACAACAAAGGATAGGCAAAGCAACACACCATCACTACTCACACCATAAACAGCACCACCACCACTTTCACACCTACACCTCTGACCCCCCAGCACATCACACACTATACACATCACCCCCACTCCCACCACTCACACCCCTGCACCCATAACCCCTTTGCACATCACACACCATGGCAACACATAAAATGCAAAAATTGTGAGTCGAAAGTTATGGTAGATGAGATAGTTAGAGTGGAACCACAACTGTTTGGTAGCCTGGTCCAACAGACACCATTAGCCACAAGAGCACAAATGTGGGCAATTATAGTCGATAAGGTCAATGCAGTAGGGACCACCCCGCGCTCAAAAACTGAAATCATGAAGCGGTGGCATGACGTGAAGAGGGTTGTCAAACAGAAGAGGAGCAAGAACCGTGGACTGGCAGTGGCCCTCCCATCCCACCAAAACCATACAATGCACGGGAGGAGAAGGTGCTTGCCATACTGCATCCAGAGAGTCTCACAGGAGTAGCCTGGGGAGTGGAGGCTGGTAAGTACAAAAAATGACTACCACCACACTGCTATGTACAGTCTTGCACAACTACAAGGCTACACCTCCTAGGCCCAAGTACATTCATCTACACATACACTCCCCAGCACATGTTTCACAGATCCAACATTCACTCCCTCGCATTCCACCCCAAACGTAGCTAGCAACATTACCATGGGGCATGTGCACAGGCAGCCAGCACAACAACTCCCACCAGGCCCCCTTGTCCCACAGCTCAGCAAGATGGAGCACTCCACACCCAGAAGCAGTTGGAAGCCATTGGCCCACCACAAACAAACTAACAGGTAGGTAGCCATCTTGCCATGGAGGCTGTTTGGGGGTGGGAGGCCTTCACTACAACTTCCCCCATGCCCCCTGTCCCACCCCTGAGCAGGATGGAGCACTCCACACCACCCAGAAGCATTTGGAAGCCATTGTCCCACTACAAACAAACTAACAGGTAGGTAGCCATCTTCACAGGGAGGGGTGTATGTGGATGGGAAGACTGCAGTAATACTCCAACCAGGCCCCCAGGCATACACCTGAGCAGGATGGAGCACTCCACACCCAGAAGCAGTTGGAAGCCATCGTCCCACTACAAACAAACTAACAGGTAGGTAGCCATCTTGCCATGGAGGCAGTTTGGGGGTGGGAGGCCTGCACTACAACTCCCACCATGCACCCTGTCCCACCCCAGAGCAGGATGTAGCACTCCACACCACCCAGAAGCATTTGGAAGCCTTTAACAGGGAGGGGTGTTTGTGGGTGGGAAGACTGCACTACAACTCCCAACAGGCCCCCAGGCACACACATGAGCAGGATGGAGCACTCCCCCCAGAAGCAGTTGGAAGCCATTTTTTCACCACAAACAAACAGGTAGGTAGACCACATCCCTGGGAGGGCCGTTTGGGGGTGAGGGGCCTGCACAACAACTCACACCAGGCCCCCACCCACCTCTAAGAAGGATGGAGGACTCACCCTGTTGCAGGGATTCTGCTTATACACAGAACTATGCATAGAACCCCAGGACCTCAGTGAGTTGTGGTGTACCAGAAACTCACCTCAGAACCCAGAACCCAGTATCCGGCTAGCATAAGTGTCCCATTCGTTATCCGAGATTTAGCTCGGCGGTCCCAATGAAAAGACAACCCAGAACACGCGACTCAGTACATACTCAGGAATGGTGGGAATCGGAAATACCTGTTCGTATATTATTCTCACATCAGTCCACAACAAGAATCAACAGAGACACGGTGAAAATAAAAAGAGTTTATTTTTATAGACCACGTGTCCTAATATGCAGTACTTTGGCTAATACAAGCAGACAAATGATTAAAATCAAAACCATTAACATAGTTACAATTCCATAGAATATAAAAGGGGTGATCATGTTATAATGACAGTGGATACTACCACTTTCCCTTTACTAAGAGGCTAATATTATTATTAGACTAACAGAAGGTCTCTTAGGCTTGAATAGGGGACCCCATACCTCAAAGATCAGCTTAGTGAAATCACATCACAGGAGCATCAGGAGTCTTCTCGCAGGAAGGCTCGTCTTCGGTCTGAATAATAAACATGATGTCTGTGATATTAAAAGCACCAACTTTCAGGTATGTGCAGCTGCTCGTGTGTTATGACTAAATAGTGGGTCGATCAACCTAGAGTGGAAAACATGCATTGTCTAACAACTCAGACTGTTTGTCACATCGTGTGCAGACCAAGGTCGCTTCGCAGAGCTCGGGATGGTAATAACAGATTGCTCTCGTGTGAGGCAAAACTCGAGTCAGCAGTTCATTTAAGCAATAACATGTGAACGCAGTGTCGTGTGCAAAAGCAGCAAGATGGCTTTCTAACTTCTAACGTGGTTATGCTAACTTAACAATGTATGTACGTATTAAGGGAGTCCTTACTACATGCCCCCTTGATCGAAGCACTACTTAGTATGCAAGAAAAGAGAGAACACAGAGTTCAAGCGCGACAGAGCAGAACAAGGCGTATCCAATTGAAAAAGGAACTGGTCAGTCCAGGCAAAGGTCGAATTGGAAAAAAAAAACATCAAAAATAGAGAGAAAAAACAAAAAAAACTCAAACGTGACGTGGGAGGTGAGAAAAAAATGAAAAAACGCCTCACCGGGCAGAAGTGCAGACGTACAGGGACAGTTCAAGACACGTGAGGAACACACTGTGGACGAAAGTTCACTCAATCCATAAAAGTATATGCAGCATATGTGGCCACTGCTTCCAGCAGAAAATCATTGGCACGGCCACTGAAAGTTTCAGCCATCCAGTTAAGTAAAGAAAAGGAACATACGTGTTCTTCTATCAGCGGAGCCTCTAGCACCATCAGAGGGCAACCAGCGTGTACTTCCAAGTAACTCATATTCAAGAAGTCATATGCCGCTCTCACGATGTCCCAATTACCCAGGATACCATGTGCCGCACCGCAGGCCATAATCCGAACACCAGAACAGGCAGACTCGTGAGACACTAAGGGCCTCATCAGTCGATCAAAATCCGGGTCCGGAGACACCATGTTGGTTAAACACAAATCCATAGGCCATTCAAAGGGACAATCTAGGCAGTGGAAGACAGGTTGCACGCAGGTGAAGTAGGAATACCGGAAGGATAATCCATATGCCAGGCTCAAAGTCGCCAACGGCAGGACACCATAGTAATCAAGCATCCTGTCACTAAGAAGCTGCAGACGGGACAGGCTGTCGTGTGGCACAGAAAGAGCAGCCATTCCGCAAGATGAAAAGTAAAAGCAGCACACCTGCCACTAGAGCCAGAATTAACGGGACACCTCCAAAGACGCTGGAGAAAATAGAATGAAAAAATGCCGGAATCACACCAAAAATAGTTTGGAAAGAGGTCACGAGGCCCGAACCCACAAGTTTAAAAAAATGAGCCAGGCCAGTCGTGGACGAGGCATTGAAGATGGTTTGGATCAAAGCACCAAAATGCAGGGGGAGGTCAGTATTCAAAAGCGCCTGTACCTCGGTGCGCGTATTTGCTACGTGAAGGACAAATGTTTCCCGGGAGGAAGTCAATGGCACCTCCTTTTGGGACAATAGCGCTCTTATTCTGCTCATTTTGTCGAACTCTGCTTTCAAGGTTGGAATTGAAGGCCAGATAGAAGCATCCAGCCTCCCATGCGGGGGTGGAAACAGGACGTTATTGCAGCAGACAACCCTCTGTGTTACAGTTACTATATACGGGATCCCTACTAACATCCCGCAGCAAGCTTCATTGTTTAAAATTAAATAACTACCGTTTGCAAGCAGCGTGAAAGATGGCGTAATCACTGGTACCGGGATACCCTTGAGGACGCAGGCCAAATTCGGAGCGTGTACATTACAAGCACCGTGCAATTGAATGTGCCTACATACAACAGAATGATCAGGTGACGTTGTACATTCTTCACCCTTCAGATAAACCTCAGTACCGTCCCTTGTACATCTATACGTAAAGGGGAGGGACCAGACTTCATGTATGAAAGCGGTACCCAGCTGTTCATATCTACCCAGAGCATAGTGTTTCATACAAGAGGTAAAGTTAAAAAGCGCAAACGGTAGACTTATCAATCCGTGTAAAAGCCACACAGCGGAATCGACTTCCGCAACAGAAAAAGGTAACGGCTCCAATTTCTCAATATGGAGCAGGGAATATGTAGCATCTTTCATGGACATGAACTGTTGTTTGTCAGTAAGGTTAAAAGGAAGAAATAACGATGTTGTATTCAGATAGTCCCAAGGGACCTTCCCTGCCTTCAATGTTTGTAACGTCCAAGCAAACTGCATAACAGAACGCAACTGGTTTTGACCATGATACAACACGGACACATCATCCTGCACAATATCAACAATTGAAGATACAATATTATCTAATGTATAAATGCGAGAAGAGAGAGTGTTAATGCTGTTATCAATAACTGCTAATACCTTTTCCATATTAGCTTGATCAATAGCTCTCAATCTCGAAGCTGCCTCAATTTGCGACAGTTTCCATACTTCGTTGTAAATAGCATACGCCCATCTCTTGGATCTGCCACCCACAGGACCTTTAACAAAATCATTCAAATCTATTTTGTCATGTAACTTTGATAAATGAACTTTGACAGATGCCAAGGTGGAATGTCGCAGCCAGGACTGACATAATTTCCCTACAGAGTATGTAGTTACTGTATGTGACGACTCAAACCGGGGGTCCACTCGATCTTGAGTATACCCCGGTTTCAGTCCTAGAAAACGACGTTGACAGGTATCAGAACTGCTTTGCCAAATTAACCATCCCTCACCACTATATTTCGAAATGTTGAAAGACGAATTGGAAACCAATAACTGCAAAGCAGGAAGGGACAGATCTGTGTGATTATTCCAATTTGGGTAAGCACCCAGATCCGGCACAGAAGGCGAATTTAGTTTTTTAGAAGTGGCCAATCCGAAACAGGTGGTTTGGAAGATGGTTGCATTTAAAAACAACATATGATTTGGTACTAGACAGGCACGGTGTAAAGCTTCAGTTCCCTGAACCTGCCACGGTTTGGAACCCCAAACCGACTTAAGATCAATAGTAGCCTTCCATAGATCATAACCTTTGATTGACAACTCATCCATAAAGGACTTAGAATATAGCAATTTGGTGTGTGTCAGTCTAACCTTGGAGGCAGACTCAGGCTTAACTTTAAAATAAAAGGAAGCCGGGGCTGAAACACTGAAATCAGTAAAATAAGTAAACTTATCAACTAATGTTTGTGAACTGCCAAACGAGGGGGTGGGACAATGTTCCCACTGGGTAAAATTTACAAAATTTCTAAACGAATTTGATTTATGCAAGAAGTGATTGCCATAATGTTGAAAACAATACTGTTCCGCATAATTAGCCGCATTTTCATACAAATCCTCTGCATCAAAGGCGGCATAATATTTCAAATCTGAAAACAGTGCTTCAATCGCGTGTACATCCCAATCATCAGAACGTATGTTCTGTTTAACTACATCACCCATAGAAACACGGAATACATTAGGCACATTAATGACCTCTGTAGGCCCATGAATTTGAAATTTAACAGCATCCCATGCGATTCCATCCATGACGGGCCAGGCAGTAATATTCACAAACGTCTGGTCCCTTCTCATGATGTGGGATGAGGAGTGGGGGGCCAAAGTTCCATTGATAAGTCTAATTGTCGATCTCTCTTTGAGATAATGGCCATCCACCAAACGGAAGAACACTACAACAAATCCAATGGACATAAACAAAAAAATACCAAAAAGCATCAACCAGATGTATGTCCAAGGAGCTATCAAAAAATGTTTCTTAAACCAGCTCACAAAAACAGCAATGTTTGATGGGGGAGTTAGGGGCAAAGAGTTAGTGTCAAAGGAAAAACGTGACTGGCCAAGTGCTGTAGATTGTAAAACAGGCGAAGGTCCACGTGTAGGATAAGCATACTCAGTCTCATTGGACAAACCACCAGCCGGTGGTATCAGCAAGGGATCAGTAACTGAATGCATCTCGATTGCAACATCAGACAAGGTGGTAGAAGCAGGAACCAACACTGAATTTCTTTGCATTGTCTGGCATGAAACTGCCGGAGTCATACTAAGAAGTATCGGCCACTCGCTGAAGTTTGACATTGTCAATAGAGATGTACCTGTTTTCTTTGCGACCAGGAAGTGGAGGTAAAATGACTGTTCTTGTACCCTGCACTCCAAGCACTGGAACTGGTGCACGATAAGAGGGGCCGAACTCCTTCTTGTTCTCCACCTTCTCACGGACCAGATCACCAACTCGAGGTAGCCAGCCAACTACCGGAATCTGAACCTCAGCTTCAGACGTGGAGGGCAAATGTTCTTTCGAAAGAGAGTCTCTGGCTTCTTGTAGAGTCTGCAAAACAGCACAGTGATCATCTACGTCAAAGGGTGCGGTCGACGCCGCAATGTCTAGACCATCAAGGTCTGGAACAAACATTCTGATTCCGAAGAGCATCATGTACGGGGTCCGCCCACCCAGAGACCGTCTAGGGAGATTATTTAGTGCACGTTGAACGTTATACAAATGGGCTAGCCAGTTCCGGCCTGTGCCTAAAACACGTGCTGTCAATGATTGCTTTAAGTCACGGTTCATTCGCTCCACCACACTATTACCCTCAGGTCGGTAGGGAGACGAAAATTTGACAAGGACCCCCAAATTTTTCATAGCCTCCTTGTAAGCCTTAGAGGCGAACGCAGGGCCCTGATCAGAATGGAAGGTACCACACGCAAAAGTTCCCACAAAGACACGCAAATCCCTGATGACAGTCCGCGAGTCAGCACTCCTTTGTGGCCACACCCATAGAAAACGTGTGCACGAATCCACTGCAACCAAGATGTACTTGTACGCAGTATCAGAAGAAAAAGGACCGCAGTGATCTAAATAAACACAACCAAATGGCTTATTAGAGATGTACAGCTGTGTCTGTGGTGGGCGCGCAACAGTAGAAGGTTTAATCTGTTGGCAAATGTCACAATCAAGAACATAAGCGCGCGCTTGTTTATATAAACCAAACCACCAGTAACGTTGTTGTAGCAGAGATATTGTAGCTGACACACCGGCGTGGGCTGACGCCAACCCCTCATGTGCAGCCAAGATCAGTGCTGGTCTGCAGTCCGCGTTGGGAATTATTCTATCACCAACGTCGTTAATCCTCACTAACGGGACGTTATCAGGACTTAAATGATAAATATACCGAGAGGGAAAACCTTTCGGGTAATCTCCTCCCTTCTCTGTAGCAGCAATAGCTGCCAAGATGTCATCATCAATCTTACTTTTGGATCTTGTAACTGCTGCCACTAAGTATGTAGCCACTGCTGTTTTCGCTGCCTCGTCAGCTAAGCTGTTGCCGACAGCATGGACACCAAGCCGCTGGTGACCAAGAGTGTGTATAACACTTACGAGAGGGAGACGTTCTTTAAAGTCTGCCACTCGAACCCAAAGCGTTTTATGCTTAATTGTGCTACCTTTAGTCTCGCGGTAATCATTCTGAGACCAGAAGTGTAAATTGTCATTGTAAGACTGGACACAGTAGAAGGAGTCACTCACTATAAGAGTAGTGACTCAGGGATCAGCAAACTCCAGTGCAAGCACCAGAGCCCGGAGCTCCGCCAATTGTGCGGTACAATCACCCAATGACTGCGTATGCACTGCATCAGATTGGAATTCACCATTTACGAATGTACCTACGACAATTGCGCAAGCCGCTGAATAAGCGTGCTTCGATCCAATTGCGGGTTGCGCAGACCCGTCAGTGTATATGACACAATGGTATTCTTCGAGCGGGCGCAAAGACAGAGGTGCCGGATGAACGAATTCATACTGCAAGTACTCTTGAGTCTGTAATGAGGCATCAAAGATGTAAGTGACGTCTGGCGACGTCAGTGTTGTAGCCCATTGTATCCACCGTGGATGCAAAGCTTTAGAATTGGGTACACTTGCTTTAGTCACTGCCTCTAAAGCAGGATATGGAGTTACAACCAGAATCTGTTTCCCATGCGACAGTGCGCGTTCCTTGAGGATCGCCATCTGCACAGCAGTCAGAACTTTTTCGACCGTGGAAAAACGTAATTCAGCAGAGGTGTACAAGTGGGATTTGTACGCAATAGGGACTGTGTCGCCCTCATTAAACGTCAAATACGTGAACCCCACGGCGCCTGGTACTATTCTTATCACCAGGTTAGTGCGGTTATCACGTGTCAGCAAGTATTGTGAAGCAAGAAGGTCAGCCTGTAAAGACTGTAAAATAGCAGAGTGTTCTAGCTGCCAGCTAGACTTCGAAAATGAAGGCTGTACCAAGGCGTAAAGCGGCTTGATACGCTGGGCATAATCAGGAATATACGTACGGCCGAAATTCAGAAAACCCAGCAGAGATTGTAATTTCTTCAGTGTCGTAGGAGCACTCAAGCGTGCACACTTTTCCAGAAAGTGGGGGGCTAACCCCTTACCTTCATTGTTGAGCTCATAGCCCAAAAACAACACCGTATATTCTGCGATGTGTGACTTCGCAAAATTGAATTTGTAGCCATAGTCTGCAAAACTCACGATAATATTGTCAACGCGAGACAGATGCGGCAACAGCTCATCATCCGTAAGATAGATATCGTCAACATATGAGTATGCTTCGGGGTCTATTCTTTCTAAAAGAGAAACCACGCGAGCAGAAAAGACGCCAGGGCTATTTTTGTAACCCATGGCTAATCTTGTAAACTGTTTTTGTTTTCCGCCCGAAGTAAACGCTGTCCACTGGCTACTCAGTGTGGACAGGTTGTGGCTAAAAAAGCCATTGGAAATGTCAAGTGTCGTTTTAAATCTTTTACGCACGAGACTGTCGACCAAAGCCGAGCTATGTGTATTTTGTACCGCGCAGGTCCGGCAGTGGGAGTTTAGGTGCCGGTAATCCAAAACCAAACGGTACGAGCCGTCAGGCTTCGTTACAGTGAATAAAGGGTTATTCATAGGGGACACACATGTTTCAATAACACCTTGATATTCCAATTGTTCAAGGATTGCCGCGACGTGGGGTCTCGCTTCACGACGCATAGGATATTGGGGTTGAGGCTGGGGCATAGACCGCAATGGAATCTCATGGCAGGGGGACAATCTGTCCCATCCCACCTGAGTACGATACACCGCCGGCGCAAGCGCAAGCGCCCACTCCTCAGCATACACTTCAGCTTGGTCCTTAGGCACCGTGTGCGCAAAGGACGGGAGGATTACTTCCTCCCCTCTAGGAGCCTCTAAAATGAAAGCTGGGGGCCAATCTGCCTCCGCTAGGAGGATATCATAGGTGGTGGTCAGATTATCCCAAAAAATCCCTTTTATTGTACGATGTATGTCACCCTCAATTAGTAAGACTATTTCATAAAGTCTATCAGGGGGAGCCACTCTGGTGTCAGCTGTTTCCACAGTAACCGATATATCAGTTGCTGTCACCGCCAGAAATGGACGCAGAGCTTGACGGACTATGGTAATTTCCGCTGCGCTGTCCAGGAGCGTCAGCGCCCATGTCCGGTTCCGAAGCTGTGTCCGCACTATCTGAGGCATACCTTGCCGTCAGAGCCGCCACTTTCTTCTTCTGAAACGGGGGTCTTTGTCGTGCAAATTCGTCCTGCTTGCCTTTACCCTCAGTCTGTCGGGGCTGGTCACGCTGTTGTGGAGCACCCCGACCTTTGCCACCGCCTCCGCCACCGGACTGTGTAGCTGATGTTTCCTGTGAAGAACGAGGAGAGCGCTGTTCAGAAACCTGAAATCTATCAGGAGACTTTATAGCAGCACGATCGCGCAGATCATAAGTGCGTTCACTACTTGACTGTACGGGAGAGGCAGGCCGAGAGCCCTGTTTCTGCTGCTGCTGCTTCCCCTGTTGTTTAACCTGCCATTTTTGTTTAGGAAAAAAGGGCCGGTCGTCCTTACCAGACGTTTCTGCCTTACCCTGCTGTTTTAGATCGGGATTCTTTATGACAGGCTTAACTCCTAAAGAGCTACGACCCAAATCCCGATATGCCTCTGCGATTATTTTCGCAAATTCCTGCGGTTTGTCCTCCTCAGGAATTCGTTTCAGTTCATTACGAACCTGGAAATGCAAAGCATCACCCTTCAGGTTACCAATTATCATGGTAGCCACCAGGTCAAATTGCCCGAGGAGCCGCATCCCTAACTCTATCGCAGACTCCGCACCATGGTTCTCTTGAACTCTTTTGATTACGGAGGGCAGCTGCAACATAGACGGAGTGCCATAGCACTGCGCGTACGTCGCTGCAAAGACCTTGCCCCAATTTGTACAATCATCAATGTGGGGGACCAAGTCCTTAGGCAAACTAATGGTGAGGATCCTGTGTTTCTCCACAGGTGAAGTATTCGGATAAACCGCTTCTATTTGGTCAAATTTCTCAGCAAGCCAAAAGGGGAAATCATCCCTAGTTTGGGGGCGCTTGCCCATAACAGAATTGACCATAACAGGACTAATGACCACCGCGTGATGATCAGTAGGCTGTCCCGCAACAGCAGGCGCCCCCGCCTGCATATTGCGCGACACATACTGCACCAACGCCCTATATACCATTAATGAGGGCAGTGTGTAGTACACGCAGCTCAGCCACCGTCACCGTGAGGTAACGGGGATGAGGCGTAAATCCGACTAGTACCGGCCAAGTGGCCCCTGCAATTGATAAAGGGCCCATTCTCGGCGGTATAACCACATGGGGAAGGGCGCCATTAAACCAAATAAGATGCTGCCAAGCAGATATTGGTATTTCCTGTGTCCTATACGGCGTATAGTTCGCCGGCACTGCACCGGCAGTATAAGAATGAAAGGTGTCATCATCCCCCACCGCTGGAATCGTCACCCAAGAGTAGAACAACTCATAGGGATGAGCCGCATCGGCTCCCACCACAAAGATGACGTTCATACCAGTGTCCGGTACCCCATACTGCGTCAAATGACGTTTCAGAGCCGCACGGCTATGCGCCGCAATATCCACCGACATTAGGACAAAACACGTGAAACTATCAGTAGCACAAGGGTTCACTAACCTTTTTAATTATCAAGCTTGAAAGAACCTATATCAATAGACCTAGGTAGGTTTAAATCCGTCAGACTTGTTATCCGGAAACAAGAGTGAAGGTGTTGTGGACAAACGCGAGCACTACTAAGGCGTTTCAACTCATAGACCAAACGTTAGGTGCGCCATGTTGCAGGGATTCTGCTTATACACAGAACTATGCGTAGAACCCCAGGACCTCAGTGAGTTGTGGTGTACCAGAAACTCACCTCAGAACCCAGAACCCAGTATCCGGCTAGCATAAGTGTCCCATTCGTTATCCGAGATTTAGCTCGGCGGTCCCAATGAAAAGACAACCCAGAACACGCGACTCAGTACATACTCAGGAATGGTGGGAATCGGAAATACCTGTTCGTATATTATTCTCACATCAGTCCACAACAAGAATCAACAGAGACACGGTGAAAATAAAAAGAGTTTATTTTTATAGACCACGTGTCCTAATATGCAGTACTTTGGCTAATACAAGCAGACAAATGATTAAAATCAAAACCATTAACATAGTTACAATTCCATAGAATATAAAAGGGGTGATCATGTTATAATGACAGTGGATACTACCACTTTCCCTTTACTAAGAGGCTAATATTATTATTAGACTAACAGAAGGTCTCTTAGGCTTGAATAGGGGACCCCATACCTCAAAGATCAGCTTAGTGAAATCACATCACAGGAGCATCAGGAGTCTTCTCGCAGGAAGGCTCGTCTTCGGTCTGAATAATAAACATGATGTCTGTGATATTAAAAGCACCAACTTTCAGGTATGTGCAGCTGCTCGTGTGTTATGACTAAATAGTGGGTCGATCAACCTAGAGTGGAAAACATGCATTGTCTAACAACTCAGACTGTTTGTCACATCGTGTGCAGACCAAGGTCGCTTCGCAGAGCTCGGGATGGTAACAACAGATTGCTCTCGTGTGAGGCAAAACTCGAGTCAGCAGTTCGTTTAAGCAATAACATGTGAACGCAGTGTCGTGTGCAAAAGCAGCAAGATGGCTTTCTAACTTCTAACGTGGTTATGCTAACTTAACAATGTATGTACGTATTAAGGGAGTCCTTACTACAACCCCCACCCAGAGGCATTTGCCAGTCATTGAATGGTTCACACTCACCTAACAGGTAGGTAGACCTCTTCCCTGGGAGGGCTGTTTGCGGGTGGGAGGTCTACATAACACCACACACCAGGCCCCCTGACCCACCCCTGAGAAGGATGGAGCACTCACCCCCACCCAGAGGCATTTTCCAGCCATTGAATGGTTCACACTCACCTAACAGGTAGGTAGACCTATTCCCTGGGAGGGCTGGTCGGGGGTGGGAGGCCTGTCAACAACTCACACCAGGCCCCCTGACCCACCCCTGAGAAGGTTGGAGCACTGCCCACCACCTAGAAGCTTTTTGAAGCCATTGTCTCACTACAAACAAACTAACAGGTAGGTAGACGTCTTCACAGGGAGGGGTGTAGGTGGGTGGGAAGACTGCAGTAATACTCTCACCAGGCCCCCAGGCACATACCTGAGCAGGATGGAGCACCCCACCCCCAGAATAGTTGGAAGCCACTGTCTCACTACAAACAAACTAACAGGTAGGTAGCCAGCTTGCCATGGAGGCTGCTTGGGGGTGGGAGGCCTGCACTACAACTCCCACCATGCATCCTTGTCATCCAGCTCATCAAGATGGAGCACTCCCTCCCACCCAGATGCATGTGTCAGCCATGCTATCACTACAAACAAACTAACAGGTAGTTAGCCAGTTACCAAGGTAGTACCGTTTTGGGGTGGGAGTCCTGCACTACTACCCCCACCAGCCACCCTGTCCCACACCTGAGCACGATGGAGCACCACCCCCACCCAAAAGCATGTTGCAGCCATTGCATTGTTGACCGTCATCTAACAGGCAGGTAGCCATTTTTACAGGGAGGTCTGGGGGGGAAGCCTGCACTACAACTCCCACCAGGCGGCCCTGTCTCACCCCTGAACAGGATGGAGCACTCCCCCCCCCCCAGAAGCAGTTCCAAGCCATTGGCTCGCGACAAACAAACTAACAGGTAGGCAGACATCTTCCCTGGGAGGTCTGCTTGGGGTGGGATGCCCTGCACAATAACTCACCCCACGCCCCCTCATCCCCAGACCACCATGATGGAGCATCCCCTCCCATACAGATGCATGTGTCTGCCATTGTATCACTACAAAAACACTAACAGTTAGGTAGACATATCATGCTTGCTTGTCACACCCCTGAGCAGGATGCAAGCCTTAACCACACACACACACACACACACACACAGATGTGTCAAGTCAAAGCCAAATGGGAAAACATAACAGATAATTAGCCAGTATGTTCACACAGCCATTCCTCAAAAAGCATGGCGCCACATGACAACACCAGTCCTCTCATTGCACACACATACACACAGATCCTATTGCCACTCACAGACTGCACACAGCTAAGCAAATGAAACTGTAACAGCAACCAAAGTGTGACACACCAATGCACATGTAAAAGAAAGTCTGGGCACAATCATGCACATCACTGAATTCCACGTGTAAGTGCCATGGGGACATAGCAGCAAGGACCAAATGAGAAACAAGGAAGCATGGTTGTTGGTACAAATCCAGATATGCACATGACAAGACAAAGGTATGCAGGAGATGACAATGGCCAATTCATGCCCAAATGTAACGTCTGACAGGGCAGAGTTAGCCAAAAATGGTCCTAACCGAATTTTTTGTTGCGCTAGTCCCTAGATGGCAACATGTCCCTGTACTCACAAATTATGCACGTTGCGCATTGTAGGTATTGACAACTCACACCATGGACAAGTAATGCATGTGCCACAGCATCATGTCAGAAGGCACAGTAGTGCACATAGAAAGAAATGTGATGAATAGTCAACTGTGTGGTGTATAAACAGTGATGATATACAGCCAACACAAAGCTTTCGGGGTGCACTACCATGACCATCTCCCATCTAACCCACAGGTGACCAAGAACTCACTGCAGAGGAAAACACCGGCAACCTGCAGAGCCAGTCTCCCTCCCGGTACATGGACTCTCGGATATTGACTCCCGGGATTATCTGGACGATGAGCTCGAAGCCATCTCATCTGGTGTACCAGGGTGCAACAGGTCCCAGGACCCCATCGTCCCCCCCACCACATCTGCTGCAATACCAACATCTTTACAGACCCCTGCTTTTATGGCCTGTGCATCCTCCACCACCACCATCACCATTACCAACATCACCACCACCAGTGCTGCCTGCAACACTCCCCCTGCCCCAGAGGATAACCACCCGACACCACCGACTGAGGAGGGCAGGGAGAGGATGCGGGTGCCTACAGTGGTGAGGCAACAGGTCCGTGGCAGCAGGGAAGGTGGGAGGGGCAGGGTCACTCACAGACACCAAGAGGCTGGGTCCCAATCCCTGGACCACATTAACAGAGTCCTTGGGGCATATGAACGTGCCCAGGGTTAAACTGGCCGGTTGGGAAGAAGTGTTCCGCAAGTTCATCCTGCAGATGAGGTCCATCAACACCCGCATGGGACAAATTATGTACCTCTTGGGCCACCAAGTGGCGGTACTGAGGGACCCCGCACCACAACCAACACCTCCACCTCCCTGTGGTGGGCTGCAGGATGTCAGTTCACCATCCTGTCCTGCGGCCACAGAGAGGGGTGAGTCCTCAGACCCCACTGGCCCTACAGCAGGGCACCCCCCTGCCAAGCGACGAAGGGGCCATCCTAAGAAAACCTTGGGAGTAACTGGAGGTAAAGCACCTGCCAAACGCCAGTCATGGAGCCAGCCATGATGGCAACCCTCTTCACCACTGCATTAACTTTTTGAACTGTCCTTCCTCACACTGCCTTGTGAATGGCATCTGTCTGTTGGACTGTGTCACTACATCAATGTTGTGACTACTCGATTATCTCATTTACCACAACTGTCAACTCACTGCTCCACTAATCACCTCAATGTAAATGTTCAGCCTCCCTCACATGTCACCATTGTAAATAAAAAATCCTTACACACATGTTGTTGTGTCTGCTCCGTCTTTATTCCAGGATGTACAGTCTTGAACATGATTACAATGTACCAGGAGTATGGAATGTATGTAGGCAAGGAGAGGTTGAAGGCACCTAGGAAAACACAACAGAACAACATTCACTACTCTGGGTGTGGCAGCACAGACATCACACAACACCTGCCATCAAGATAATCCAACATGCACACAGCACAGTGGGCAGCAAGTGCCAACATACACATCCTGTCGATGTAAAAAACTACCCTGTTCCAGAAACATTGTCAACAACCGGCTGCAGTCACAAAGCCTACATACACCTTCACAACAAAAGAGAAAACGAGCACAACAGCTGCACAGGAGCACAGTGACACAGATGTGACCAGCGCCTCGGAGAGGGACAGGAGTCTGCTGGAGGAATCACAGCCTGAGATGCAAAGTTCAACGTCATCTGATGCCAGTGGTGACGCATCTATGTAGGCGGGCACAGGGAACAGGGACTCTGCATCATCTTCTACCATACAGTGAACAGTGCCCACCCTGCCAGCCACTTCCTCTGGTGCTGCCCGTGTTTGCACCAGTAAGAGGGGAAGAGTGTCCTTCGCCCCAGGCACCACAGCTCCTGCCCCTGTCCCCCCTGCTGCCATCAGTGCTGAGTCTGTGGACCTTTTGCACCAGCTGTGTGTAGGCCAGACAGCTCTCCTCAATGCATTCATAGACCACGAAAATAAATTGGCTCAGGTGGTTGCTTTCATGGAGGGCATACATTCAGACGTGGGTGGGCTGCACCAGACTGTCCAGTCTTTGTCCTCTGCAGTGACAGCCGCCCTTTAACTGGCACAATCTCGTAGTCCAGCTCCAGTCCCTTTGTCCACCCCATACCAGTAGCCACATCTGACGATAGTGACCACACTCCACAGACCTCAAGGTCACGATACTGCACATGTAGCACACAGAAGCAGCAGCCCAAGCGGTCCAGGGCGCAGACACCAGCCCTACAGAAAACCAAAGCCACCCCAGCGCACAAAGACAAAAGCCGGTCAAGTGACACCAGGGGCCAAAAAGCAAAGAAGCAGACCTCAGGGTCACATGCCTCAGAGCCATCCCCAGCCAAAGGACTCTCCTGTCCCAAAAGCGTCTCGCAATGACAAGCAGACAATTTCCGTGCCCTCTGAGAAGGTGGTGCCTGCCAAGGGTACACATAAGAAGGGCTCCAAGGCAGATTCACCCACTACCTCAACTCCCATTCTAAGCCCAGTGAAGCAGGGTAAGGGGGGCACTGTAGGGGGAACACCTGGTAGACAGGGGATGGAGGGACAAAGGCAAGGCCATGCGAAGCATACCACTGGATCCAGCACGTCCCCAGAGGGCGGGCCAGTGCCTGCACCCTCTGCAGTCTTGGTGTTGAGTGTGCCTGTTGTGTCCACACCACTTACCATTGATCCAAAGTCAGGCAAGCCATTTAGAATCCCTAAGAAGTGCAAAGGCACCCCTCCACAATCTCCCACCCACACTGTGTCGCTCGTCTGCATGACTTCACCTCCACGTGCCACTACACCACCTGTTCCAAGCAGCCCTCCGGCTTGCCAAGCCACTGATAGCTGTACCTCAGCTGTGCCTCTCTCTCCCCAGTCAAGTGCTCCAACTGTGCCCGACACACAGCCAGCCCCCAGTCCGACTGACAGCCAAGTCTGAATGTTAGTCACCCTCACACACCTGTCTCTCCCACAGTGGGCCTGTACTGCCCATCGTGACACCCCAGACTGTGTTGCTCACCATGACAGGGTACAGTCGCACGCATTCCCTGTGCAGCTTCACATGGACTCACTCTGCACTTTGTCCTGCCCACTGGCCTTGTCGTTCACTGCTGTGTGCCCCCGTGCCTGTGCAGCTTTTCATGGCCTCACTCTGCACTTTGTCCTGCCCACTGGCCTTGTCGTTCACTGCTGTTTGCCCCTTGCCTGTGCAGTCTCTCATGGACAAGCTCTGCATTTTGTGCTTTGCTCTTCTCTAATGTTGGTGCCTATATGTGCAATTTGTGAATAACGACAATTGCTCCTGTTGTCTGTTTTGTCAGTGTCCTTACTGAATAACGTTTTTCCTGTGTGTATATGGTTTATTGTGCCACATGCCCTGTGTGTCACTTCAATATTGCCAATGGCTTGTCTGCCTTGTTAAATTTTGTACTGGGGTGACAGGGACTTTCGTTCTTCATGACTCTGATACTTGTTGGTGCAATGAAGTTGTTTTTAGATGGTACGCCATTATCATTTGCATTTTTTATTCATTTTGGCTATATTGTACACATAAACACAAAGAACTATCTTGAGTCTAAGAGTGAACAATGATCACAAGTGACAGAGGTTAGTTACGGTAAACTCCCACTAGGAAAAATCCCTTTATAGGACTGGAACCCTCACTCACCCTAGGTGACATGCTTCATCATTGAGTTCTTTCTCCCGATGGAAAAACCTAGTTCCACCGGATGGCTACAACCCCCTCACTGTGAGGAAGGAGTCCAGGGATGTTATATGTAAAGATAAGCTGCTGCTATTTGGTGCTCAGACAAACAAACAATACATTTTGATACTACACCAGTAATCAGTTCATATGTCTTCGATATACCCAGTAATACCGAAGACATATGAACTGATTACTGGTGTAGTATCAAAATGTATTGTTTGTTTGTCTGAGCACCAAATAGCAGCAGCTTATCTTTACATATACCATCCCTGGACTCCTCCCTCACAGTGAGGGGGTTGTAGCCCTCGGTGGAGCTAGGTTTTTCCATCAGTAGAAAGAACTCAGTGATGAAGCATGTCACCTAGGGTGAGTGAGGGTTCCAGTCCTATAAAGGGATTTTTCTAGGGGTGGGCGGAATTTGCGAAAGTGACTTTCGCAAATTATCGCGAAAATGTTAATAAATCTCCGCAAACACGCGGAAATATCGCGAAGATGCAGAGGTTTTTTTCCCGCCCGTTCGCGCTATTTTCTGCGTGGTCGCGGCTCGCCAACTTACCCATGCGGTTGCTCGCGGGCGCGGCCATCTTGTTTTCACTCTTCTCGCGGTGCATGATCGCGAGAAGAAAGACGTGATCGCGCGACCAATGACATTACTGCGGGCGCGAACTGTCGCGAGACAGCGCAAATGGCTACCAACAATCCAACATCTCGTGGAGAACGCGACCGGATCGGGAAAACTTGTCGGCGAACGCGGGGATTCAGGTAAGGCGATCGCACGCGCGCAAGAATGTATTATTTTACAGCGCGAGCAAGAAACAAATTATCGCTAAGCTGCGGAATGCGGAAATACATTTTGACATTTTCGTGCTCTCCGCAGAACGCAAAAATGTCAAATTATCGCAATTTCCGCGAGCGGAACAGAAATTTAGCCCAGGCCTAGATTTTTCCTAGTGGGAGTTTACCGTAACTAACCTCTGTCACTTGTGATCATTGTTCACTCTTAGACCCAAGATAGTTCTTTGTGTTTTGTAGTAAACTTGATTGGGGTATTACTATCTTGCAGGTCTATAAACTTTTCTCCCTTGGACCCTCCCCCATTGTTGTGTTTTCTATATTGTACACATGTCAGGTTTGGGGGCACTGCCAGCACAGTGTGGGATTCTTGCCGCAGAATTGCAGGCAGGCTGGCCAGGGTCATCATGTATGTGTGCCCAGCAGTGTAGGTGTATGGTCATGTTGTGATGGGCAGTCATCCTAGTCACATGGGTTACTTTCAATGTGTGCACTTGGATGGGCAAGAAGTGAGCAGTGTGAAGGAGGTGAGTTTGTCATGAGTGTTGATGTGTGTGTGCTCATGCAATGTCAACTACACACATGTGTCACCCAGGAGTAGAGTGGCTGTTTGTGTGATTGTTCAGGCCTTTGATTGTGATTGTGTACACATGTGTGAGTTGTATGTTGTGCACTGTGCAGTGTGTTGGTGTGTCCTTGCAGTTCTGGCTAACTCCTACTTGTTGCTTTTGCCAATTGTGAATATGCAGAGTGTGTGACTGGCAAGTCAGGGTTGTGTTTTATTTAACAGCCGTGTGTCTTGATACTGTTTGTACTCACTGTGCATACATGCTCAACCACACTGACATTGTGGGTGTGATGTTCTCATGCATTGCTGTCACATGGTGCTTTATTGCCTCCAGTGTGGCATGTGGTGTGCGGTGTCATACCATCCCCTATCTGTGCTTCAGATGCCTTGACATTGTGAGTCGGCACTCCCTCTATTAGTGTATGGTACACTCCTGCCATATCTACTACTGAAGTGCACACCACTTCACTTTGATATCAACTGTCCCCTTGTGTTGCCTGTGTGTGTGCCTCCCCATCACTTCATTTGTGACACTGTGCTTTGTGGTGCAGATCTTTGTCCAGGAGCAATATGCCACTCCCCAATTAGCTATCTGTGTTGTTCTTGTACTGTTCAGCAGTCATGGTTGCTCATGTGCAGTTCAACTGTTTGTGCTGCCCAGTCCTCTGGTCAAGTTGTTTCCACTTTTGTGTCCCAGACTTGTGCATCTGTGGGTGTTGTGTTAGGTGTATGTGTGTATGCTGGGGTACTGCTTGACTTCCTGAGTGTGATGTTGTCAGTGTGCTGTTTTGATTGTTGTTGTGGGTGTTCATAGTGTGTCACTCATGGCTGTGTGGGACTGTTAAGTTTTGTGTGCACACACTGCTTGTTGTGCATGCAGTGCTGTGGGTGTATGTTGCCTTGTCCTGGCCTGGTGTGCATCCCCTGATGTCCTGCTGTGTTTGCTATGTGATTTATTGTCATGTGCATCTGTTGTGTGTTTGATGTGGCTGTGTTGTTCTGTGATGGTGCACTTCTTGTCTGTGTTGTGGTATGTTTCTGTGCATTGTTCCTGGCTGATGAGGTTGTACACTCCTGTTCTGTCTGTGGTCCCATTGCCTCACCACAGTTTTTCTGCACAGGTCATGTGTGGTCTGGTTGTGGTTCTGTGTGTGTTTCTGTTGAGTTATGTGTTTGGCTGTTGTTTTTGTGCAGACATTGGTTCTGGCATCCGTGTGTATGTGATGTTTGTGGATACCCCCAGTGAGTGTGATTGTTTGTCTGTGTATTGACTAAACATTATTGACACCCTTCTGTGTGTCTGACACTGGGGTTGTGTGCTGCAGGTGTGAGGGTGTGTGTGTGAAGATTCCTACTTGTGTTTGACAGTCATGGAGTGTATCAATGTGTACATATGTGTGGCTGTTCACAGTTTGACTTCAGAGCCTTCCTTTCATCCCTGTGCCTATACATGGGTTGCCTTGCTGTCTCCCTGAGTTGTTGCACTGAGGTGACTGTGGTTTGACTTCACTCACTGTGCCAGCCATGTGTGCTTTGATGGGGTGAGGGTGTTGTTCTCTGTTCCTTGCTTTGCATGCGATGTACACATGCTTGTTGGTTATCTCCTTGGCCTTCCATTTGTGTGCCCCTCACTTTGGCGTTCCTATATGTTGTGCTCCATTGCTGATGGCATATGGTCTGTGTATGTGGCTGTGTGTCAGTGTGGGGTATGTCTGTGTGACTTGGCAGGCTGTGTGTCCAGTAGGATGTTTGTTCATTTTATGTGTGTGTGTTTATTTTGTGCTTGTACTCAGCTTTCTTGCCATGAATGTGGTGTTGTTGTGGTGTGTGAGTTGCCCTGGGCCTGTGCTTCTGTGCTGTGTGTTCCTCTGCAGCCACTCCTGCTGTGGCTGTATCCCTAGTTGTTTGTTGTGTGGTGCATGGTGTGGATTCACCTAGCTTGTTGTTGGGCATGGGGGTGCACAGGGGGGTGCACATGGCATGTCCCTTCATGTTGGGAGGGCCAGTGTGTGGAGGGTGGAGGTGTGGCCCTGTGTACTTTATGCCCTGCTCATTCCTGGCGCTGGGCCTGCCTTCCGCATTGTGCGCATGTTTTCCCTTGTCTTCACCACTGCGGTGACGGTACCCTGGACATTACTTGGGGATGGCGGAAATGTGTGACCTGGCTGCAGAGGGATGACTTGGTGGAAGGTAGGACATGTGTGGGTACACTTGCGAATGTGTTCTTGTTCCCACCAGAGTGTCTGGTGTGGCCAGGGACCCTGTATCAGCCCATGAGTTGTGTGCTGTGGTTGTGTGCGGGATTGTGTTATTGCGTACCTGCGTCGGCATCTGCGACGGTCCATGAGTTGCTGGTGATGTATCAGGTACAGCACTGGAAGACGTGAAGAGCTGTATCCATTGCGGTTGGGACCGGGAATCAGGTTTCGCGCTCCGCTGTCGAGCTTCCGCCGTCACTGGTTGGGCGTTTTTTCCGCTGCGTGTGACTGGCTTTTTGGGACATCCTGATATGTACAGCGGACGGGACATCATTTTGCACGCCGGTGAGTCTCCATTTGCTCCCACCGCCGTGGTAACGGGTGCATTTTGATGGCGGTGTGCGTCGCACCATGGCGCACGAGAAATGGGCTTTGTTTGGCCATACTAATATGGCGGGCATGTGGTCTGCTGCTGGTGTGTGGAAAAAGGCATTTTCTGCCACCACCTGCCATCCTAATAGACCCCTAAGAGTGGGAGAGGATGTGGCACAGTGGCCAGAGTTGTAGACTCTGGAGCTAGGGATCTGGGTTCAAGTCTCGAAGTCTGCTCAACATCCCATGATTCAGGGCAAATAACTTAATCTCCCCATGCCCATGCACAGCGCCTGGATACCCTCAAGGGTGATAAGCCGCCCTGTATAAATCTACAAATTACAGTCAAAAGCCGAAACTTTACCTGAAATTGATAGGTTTACAGTTTTAAACAGAAAGGAAAACTGGAAAACCTAAAACATATCGTGAAATACAAAGACATAATGCTGAAAGGTCAAATTATACAATTGTAGCATTATTGTGCTGAATGTCTCAGATGTTCCAGATGTGAAAGCTTTGTAAACTGTTGCACCTGCTTAGTTCAACCTAAATATTAAGTATTTGGAAGGCTTAATGTCTCATTTGGGTAAAACATAACACAGAAAAACTGAAGACTCAAGGTACCAAAGGTAGCAAGCTTAAATAAAGATTTGCCCACCATCAGTACTAAACTAGAAGATGTGAAAGATCACTCTTAATACTGCAATTTGTTTCTTGTGGAGATTCCTAAGCCTAAGCAACTGGAAAGGTGTGCAGTGGGATTTGTTGATCATTTAGGGCCAGATGTACAAACATTAGGAATACCGATTTCCTTATTGAAATTCTCTACCAATCGCAATTAGAAAATCGGTATTCCTAATGTATGAAACTCATTGAGTTTCCTTTAGGGATTCCTTGTGAGTCAAAATTGACCTACCTCATTAATAAGAGGTAGGTCACAGACTGCAACCAATTAGGACTCACAACCATGACTGGGAGGGTGGCACGCCGAGGTCAGCAGACCACCGTATCTGTGATTGCTTTTTAAAAAACAATCTTTTTTTTTAAATGCAGCCTGTTTTCCGTATAGTAAAATGGGATGTGTTTAAAGAGAGAAAATGAGTCCTTGAAATTTCATTTTTTTAAGAGCAGGCAGTGGTCTATAGGACCACTGCCTGCTCTTAAAAAATATTATTAAATTCATTCTCAAAGGGGAAGGGGTCCCTTGGTAAAATATAACTGTTTGGCGACTGGGATTTGGTCGTAAAACAGTAATACATAAAATACTGATTCAGTTTTTGGATGGGATGCCCTAAACACTCCCCTTCCAAATACCAAATCGCAAATGCAGAACACAATTCCGTAACAAGTTACCAAATTTCATTTTGCATTTTGTACATTTAATAAAGCATTTTTCTGGTCACAAGCAGCCTGATTCTGCAAATTGGGCAGTTTTTCGATCAGAATAATGCTTTGTGCATTCAAGGCCAGTTGTACAAGGCTTTTTTTTCATTTGCAAATGGCACAATTTGCAGAATTGGGTCATTTGCGGATGAAAAAAAGCATTTTTCAATGTACAAAGGCCCAATTCGTGATTTGGTAACCTATTACCGAATTGCAAATTGGGTTGCAATTGGGTATTAGGAAGGGGCGTGTTTATGGTGTCCCTTCCTAATACCGAAACACTGTGGTATGTGTGAAAGTTTTGAACCAAAATGTGGTCACAAAACATTCATATTTTGGCACCTACTTCAAGTGGCTGGTAACCCATTCACAAATGGGAAGGGGGTCCCCTTTCCCCTTTGTGGATGTTTGTAAAAACTATTTTGAGAGTAGGCTGTGGTCCCATTGACTAATGCCTTCTCTTTATAAAAGGAAACTTTTCATTTTTCTTTTTGAAATGCATTCCAATTTCCTGGAGGAAAATGGGCTGCATTTAAAAAAAAAAACTAAATGTTTGTTTTATTGAAAAGCAATCAAGATATAGTGGTCTGCTGACCCCAGTAGGCCACCATCCTTGTGAATTTTTGGATTCCCAACTGGTCTCAAACCGAGACCTTCCTCATGAATATTAATAAATAAAGTCTATTTGCGACCAAATAGCGAATCACAAACAATAGCTACTCGGCAACCGCAAATGATTACCAACATGTATCTGGCCCCTTACATTTTTCCTGATGTCCTTCGTGAACTAAGTATTTAGTATTAATTATTTCTCTGTCTTCAGTGTATTTGGCAAACCCCAACCCTGTTGTTTGAGTTGCAAATTACATTATTAAAAAATCATTAAAGAAAGAGGGCTCTCTTGAATTGAATATTGTAGAAGTTGCTAATCAATTTGTGTTACAACTCTTTCCAAATATGTTTTCCAATACGTTTAGGCAGAGGCGGGAATTAAAACCAATATTTCCTCATTTTAGACATGGATGTGTGTATACCCTGATTGTGCAACAGTCAAAATTGAAAGTAATTGATGTTGGTAAACTTCATGTTTTTCTGATGTTTCCATGGCTAATGTTTTTCTCTTCAAGATATAAATTAAACTTTTATATTTTATATTTTTGCCTTAGTCTTCTAGTTGGTGATGCTGAATAGGACAGGGGTCGCTTGGTAAGTATGAGTAGATGGAGAGGATGTAAGCTATAGATGAAGCAGCTTGGCACCATTGGGGTGGAGGGTATTCTGCAAGCAAAGATAGGAGCTGATTCCAGAAGGATGGTGGAGGGGCAGGGATAAGAAGTACTAGGTGCCATGGAATTAGGGAGAAAAAATCAGAAAATGTCAGATGTGCATTATTTCCATATTATGCCAGACCTTCCATTCACTGTTTTCATGCAATTTCACACAATTTGACTATAGAAGTCATTGAACTTAAACGTCATAATACATTGACTGAAGGACAAAATCAATCTATTATTGATGTTCAAAAAGTTTATTTTAGAAAGGGGGAAGAGAAAAAATAATGTACACGTAGAGGAGTTAAAATATGTTCTCCTTAATATCGGCATCACATAGGAGTGTAGCTGTATTCTTAGACACCTCAGCTTGAAGATTGAGGTTAAACACGTGGTAGCTGATTTCTATGGAAGATAGGTAATCATAATGTTGGTGTTTTATTTGCAGTACGTCAATGATGTGAGTTTATATGGCCTAATCAGGAATGATGCTGTCCTGTTGAACAAACTAATTAGCAAATTAGCCCAATCGCCAAGAATAAGTGACATCAATTTCAATTCTCTCCCATAAATAATTTTGGATTAGTCTGATCATCAGTGTATTCGGAATAAACCCAAAACTCTTTAGGCATATCAAGCAGGATTGCAGGTCACGTTGTAAGGTGAAAACCCAGGGGTGAAAATCTGCTCATTAATTCTTATCACAACAGTTCCGCATCCACTGTAGATGACTTTTTGTCTCCATGTAGGCTAAGGTGCTCTATCTTTCTGCAAGCTTTCCTCGTCATGCAGGAATTACATTTGAATTTGAACTTAATTAACCTCAAAGTCCGGCAATAGTGTGCGGCCTACACAAATCTAGTGTTCTACAGAAGCCTAATTAGGTGCACATAGGGTAATGTTTTTCTCCGAAAATATGAACTCAGCCACCCCTTTGGCATGGAAGGGGTTAAAAGTATCAATATGGGGGGGTATTGTGCTTCTCTCACTTATTTACAATTAAAAAACTAAACATCTGCATTGGCATCAGTTAATCGGGTAGATGAAGCACTCCAGTGTGAAATAAATATGCGATATACCTTCACGTCCAATACATCCAGGGCAAAGTGTTAGAGGGTGAAGAATGTTAAAGGCTATCACTTCCAACTAGAGTCAATGACGTGAGTGGAGCATATAGTGAAATTTCTCCCGAGCTATGTAAAAGATAGGTCTAATTAAATAATGATAAAAAACATCAAAAATCATGCAGCTGGCTCACTGGTTAAGTATGTGTTGAAGATAGCAAAGGCAAAATATAACGATTTATAATCCAGAGGGGTTGACTGACCAAACTCTGATGCAAGTTAACCTAGTTGCACTTAAGCTACTGTTGGTTGGTTAGGACATAGTCCCCAAGTTGATACTGTTTCTATTGTTAGGCAGCTCTCTTCTTTTAAAGTGTCAAGCGAGAGGATGGCTAGCCCAGCAAAGTTTTCAAGTTCTTTGCAGAGCACGTTGCCCCCCATCCAGTTGTTCAGCTTTGCTAGTAGAGGAAAGCATTGTACCAGTCTGACAGCATCACTCTTTATCACATTTTGTGCACTAAATATGTATAAACTAAATATGAATGAGACAAATTTGTAATCTTATGCTACCTTAAAGTCCACCTTCATATCACCGTCTCAATCAATAGGTTCTAATTCACTGATGTGTATTTTTAGAAATGTCTTTTATTAATGTATTCATAGTCCTACCATGGTTTGGCCTGCTTACATACACCATTTCTCTTTTATTAGAAATGGTGCTAACAGGACTAGACAAGAGGAGAGACATGTTTCAACATTTTTCTTGGGTTTAACTTATACCAAATTATCCAGTATTGGGGTATTTTCCATAGATTCACATGCCTGAATCATTCCCCGTCATCGAGCTGGGAGTCCCACGGTAACATTACCAAGCAGTATTTAAATAATACCATAGGCTATAATGGCCCTGAGCCATGTCATACATAGCCTATCTATGTCCTTTTAAAAAAAGGTCCAAATATTAAATTCAACCAATCAGCTGCCAGCACCCTCTAGAACTCTCCTTAGCAGAGGTAGTTTCCCTTCGATTTCCACTGCACGTCATGTGTGAAGGGAGTTTCCCTGAATACTACTCAGTTTTCTTCTTCTAACCTCTGGAATTTTTTCCAATTTTCTTTTCCATTATGTCTGATAAGTAAGGACTCTTCCGTATCTGCAAGACCTGTGGCAAGAAGAGGGTTCATGTTGATAATCCTCACAAGGGCTGCATTTATTGCCTTCAAAAACTCTAACAGCTAGAGAAGGGAGGCTGTTTTTATGGCTACAGTCCACTAAGAACTGTAAATCTTCTGAAGAGGACAGTGATAGTTCATCTAGGCCTCACAAGAGAGTCAGATCGCAGGAGAAAGACTCTGGAGAGGGCAGGAAACACCTTAAACCCTTCTAAGAGAACAAGAGCTCAAAACAGGAAAACCATTCTAAAGTCTTCTCTGAGCCTTCATCTTCAGTCTCCCCTACTCCAGTGAGGAAAGAAAAGAAGCACCATACAGCCTCCTCAACAGATCCTGGGAAATTCAAAACCGAAAAATCGTCATTGATGACGCCACCGTTGACGACAGTCACTAGATCATCGGCAACGTCAAGTTACACAGTTACGTCGTCGGCCCAGATGATGGCAGGGATGAAGACGACATCGGCCATCCCCAGGCCCATACTGTCGACGAGAGCATCATTGACACCAACATCGTCGATGTCCACCCCATCTGTGCCGTCAATGAAGGCTCCGTTGGCGAAGTCGCTACTGTTGATGAGCATACCATCAACATCCTTACTGTCGTTGACGCTGAGACCGTCGATGACAACTCTGCTGACGATGACACCATCGACGACGACACAATCAACAGCAGAATCGCCACTGGTTATATCGTTGCCCACGACACTGTCCACGACGACACTGTTGATGGCAACATGGACTGCAACAACACAGTTGACAACCGGCATCCCATCATCGGTGCTCATGATTCCGTCAATGCCACTGTCGACGATGATTAAGGTGACAAAAAAAAATAATCCGGAAATGTCAGCATGCAGTAAGATCCCGTCTTTGCCTCCTTCGCACCTTTTGGACCTACAGGAGTCAGATGAAGATGATGATGATGAGGATGGAGTATACGGAGTGGAACATAGTCCATCAGAATTACATGTAAAGTGCCACGAAGATAATGAGGACTATGAAGATGATCAACAATACTATCAACAATTTCTGGCACCACCATGTCATTACCAACATTATGACTATCCTCATGAATTTCGACCTAGAGAGATGGCACATCTTCTGCCATCCTTGATTCAAGACTTTCAGGCTATGCTGGCAGACTACAAATAATGATTTCCATCATAAAAAATTTCAAAAAGAGCCATCGCAGGTTCAACCACAGTCCCTTGAAACACCGGTTTTGGCAGTGACACTACAGTACCGCGCCCTCCTATACAGAAGCCTGAATCGGACAATCCTTTCTCCTCAGATGAGGAGAGAGAAGAAGGTGAAATTTCAGAGCCTACACCTGTAGATCCTTGGGAAGATTACATCATTCTCACTCCCTCTCCTCCGTCACACCATCCAGCGGATTTCTCTCCAGAAGACATAGGGGGTTTCCACAACTAAATGAAGAGGGCTTCTAATAGATTCCATCTCCCCATGGCTGTAAAACATATGGACTGCCTCCTGTATGATTTTAAAGAGGAAGCTAGGAAATCCATTCAAACAATCCCAATCATAGACTACTTCTGGCCAGAGGGAGTGCAGATACTGAAGAACGCAGCCACAATACCGCCATTGCTCTCTCACATAGACAAAAAGTACAAGGGCCCAGAAGATTCACCTTTCTGCCTGACAAGCCACCCTAAGCCAGATTCTGTTATTTCTCAGGCAGCACAAAAAAGATCAAAGAACCCCTCCAGATAAAGAAGGGCGTAAACTAGACATCATGGGGAAGCGTTTTGCCACTATGGCTGCAACTACCATCAAGGTGGCCAATGCTTTGGCTATCATCGGCCATTATGATAGACAGATGTGGTCAGAAATGGCCTCCTTGCTAGACCTCATCCCTGAGGACAGGAGGCAGGAAGCCAGAACAATCCTCTTAGAGGGAGAGTGGGCAGCCTCTGAGACAATTGACTGTGCTATGGACATAGCCAATACGGGTTTACGCCAATTGGCAAGTGTGGCAGTCTTGAGGTGCCAAGGGTGGTTGACAGCCACCACTTTTAGACCGGAGATCCAGACAAAGGTCCTGGATATGGCGTTTGATGGGGACACTTTGCTTGGTTAACATATAGATGAGAGGCTTCTGTCCATCAAAACTGATACGGATACGGCAAAATCCTTAGGCTCCTTTCAATACAGGAAAACACCATTCAGGGGAAAAAAAGGACAATGTTTCGCCACCTACAGAGAAAACTACCAGAGGGCACAACAATATCAGCCCTATCAGACACAATACAGGCAAGCCTATCACCCTGCTACCTACCGTCAATCTTCCATGACTGGTTTCTCTCGACAAAGGGACCAAGAGAGAGCAACGACCCAAGGCAGAGGTAACGGGAGACAGCAATGATCTGAGCATGGTACCAGCCCCCCACTCCCTTTTTCGTTGCGTGGGTGCAAAGATCTCCAGTTTCTTCCAGCAATGGGAGAGTATAACAACAGACCAATGGGTGCTGGATCTGATTGCCTTCGGTCATACTCTGGAGCTTGTAGAGAGACCTCCAACTACTCCACCTAGGAGAGCCCCTCCCCCTCACCTTCACTTATTGCACAAAGATGAAAAAATAATGCTCTCAAAAGGAGCTATCGAGGAAGTTCCAACTTTGCAAAGGGGTCAGGGTTTCTATTCCTGTTTTTTCTTGATAATGAAGAAGTCAGGAGTATAGAAACCGATTTTGGGTCCCAGAAAGTTAAACAAGTTCCTAAGAAAGCAAACTTTCAGGATGGTAACTCTGGCCAAGATCTTATGCCATCTCAGCAAAGGAGACTTCATGAGCTCCTTCGATGTGGAAGACGCATACTTCCACATCCCCATTCAACTGAAGCATAGAAAAGTCATCAGGTTCACAGTAGCTGGTACCCACTGCCAATTCAAGGTTCTCCCTTTCGGCCTCAAATCAGCACCCAGGATATTTACAAAGTGCCTCGCACCAGTTGCCGCAGTCCTACGTTCTCAAGGTCACCAAGTATTCCCCTACTTGGATGACTGGATGCTGAAGGCACCAACAGCAAAGCCAGCAACCAGAACCACAAACGCTTGTCTTTACCTGTTCACCAAGCTGGGGCTGACAGTGAACATCACAAAGTCTTAATTTATTCCCAATCAAATGGTAGTATTTCTAGGAGGCAAATTGGGCACGATCCAATGCAAAATATTCTTTTTGGAAGTACATCAAATCCATCTACGACGATTGGCGATGGCCATCTCAAAAAGAAAGTCTGTTTCAGTAAAGGAATACAAATCGCTCCTAGCAATGTGCTCATCAGTGATAGACCTGGTGCCCTTGGCCAGACTCAGAATGAGACTTCTCCAGGAGGAACCGTTAAAGCAATGGCTTCAAACGTCGAAGACATCATTCGGGTTACCCCGGCCATGAAGACGGCAATGCAGTGGTGGTACCACACCCAAACCTTTCAAAAGGACTCACTTTCTCGCAAAACATGCCAGACTACATCCTGACAATGGATGCCTCTATGGAAGGTTGGGGAGGTCATTTGCAGGACCTTCAAATTCAAGGCAAATGGTCCAATGCTCAAAAACAATGTCATATTAACAGCCTGGAGCCTGGAGTTGAAGGCTATATTCCTCTCTTTACAGGCCTTCCTACCGAGAAAAAAAAGGTGCTTCCGTACTGGTCCGTATGGACAACAGGACCACTATGTTCTAGATAAACAAACAAGGAGAGACCAAATCTCTCACGCTTTCTCTGGAAGCACAAGAACTGTGGAGCTCGGCAATGGAGCACGGGATTTTTCTCAGGGCTGAGCATATTCCAGGTTTACACAACACGCTAGCAGATACTCTCAGATGTCGCCTAATTCTTGTTGCGCCCAGGTGGCCCAGACAACACGGGTTCCCAGAACTTCTTCATCTTTCAGAGGGAAGACCCATACGTCTGCAGCTACTTCCTCCTCACCTGACCAGGGACACTTGTCAAGTACACCATCCGAATCCGGAGTCTCTGCACTTGCATGCTTGGCTTCTGAATTCTTGAAACTTAGAGACATGAGCATTTTGCAGGAATGTAGAGACGTCCTCTCTAAATCTAGAGTGGAAAGCACCAACAAGACGTACAAACTGAAATGGAAAAGGTTCTGTTATTGGTGGTAAAGAAATTGCCTACATCCATTTCAAGTATACCCCCAACAGATTTGACCATATCTCCTCTCTCCGGCTAAATCTGGTTTGGCTTTTGCCTAAATTAAGCTACATCTGACTTCCATCTCATGCTATACAAGAGCTTCAATATCAGACTACAGGAGGTAACCCATAAACCCTATAGAGACCAGGGCCAACATGTGTAACATAAAACAATGTCTCAAAGGGTGTAAATTAAGGGGCAATTCTTTGGTAGCACAATTAATTGCTAGGAGCACAAGGGATACACAGGGAGACAAAAATTCAATGTGACAACGTGAATTTGTTATATATATTACTTCATATATTTAGACATGTATGAAAAAAGCACTGCGTTACATTAAATGGCATGTAACCTGTGGAATACAGTGCACAAGTGCTCGTGAAATGGTGAACGACGCAAGTGACACATGAGGAAGTATGTTCAGCGACATGAAGGGGAGAAAAAACAAAACAATTGGTGACAGAGTTTACAGTGTAGAGATACCCAAACAATAAATGTGAATATATACAGAGGAATTTTAGATGGGTATCCTCGAAGGATTGGCGCCGTAATTTTCACTGTAAGAGTCGACGGAGTTTCAGCCTGTTGGAATATTTAGGCCATTATCAGGACCAGGTTACAGTTATTTACATGACAGTGCTGTGGGTGAGAATAAAAATGCTTCTGGTGGACCAAGAAGGGGGGGGTCTTGAAAAATAGTTTAGGATGAGCCCAAGAAGGAGGATGAGGACAGTTAGAGCGCAGCGACCAAGAGGTGTGTGTTGGAGGAATACCGTGTGACTAGGCTCAATGCAAAAGGTGGCAGGGCACCAAGCGTTTGGTCCTTGCCAGTGATTTGGGATGCACAGGAGGGTGATCAAAATGCTGGAGAGGGGGGTCAGGATGTGCCTGCTTGAGTCACAGGCACTTACAAAGCGATAATGGGTGTCCTGCTCAGAAACGTGCAAGGGAACGTAAAACGTCAGGCTGAGTCAGGACACTTCCATCTAGAGTAGGGAGATGAAAGGGTAAGTGTAACAATAATGGGATCATGAAAGGAGGTGGAAAATTAATCAAGATAGAAAACTCACAAGTCTGGAAGATAGAACGTAAGAATATCTGGGAATCGCGCGCACGCGCTGGCAATGCAGAAGAAGGTTTATGATCTGGGGGACAATACCAACAAACTTATCGGGATAGGAGCCGCAACTGGGTCTCCCAAATGAGAACTGGGGAGGGCGGGCGCGGCTGTACCGGAGACGAATTGGCAGAGGTTTTCGCAGATTATTACGAAACTGTCTATCGCTCGCAGACCACTTGGGAGGAGGGAGAATCCTCTGAATTTATGAAAGATTTGCACATGTGGGTAATTGGGGATGATGATAGAGTAATGCTAGACTCCGACATGATGGTAGAGGAATTCGAAAATGCCATGCGAGAACTACAATCCGGTAAGGCACCCAGCCCCAATGGGTTCACGATGGAAATGTTTAAATGTGTAGCAAGCAAACTTGCCCCACACATGCTTGATATGATTCATAGAGCGAGAGATGAAGGTGTGCTTCCGGAAGATTTACGTATGGTGACCATAGTGGTCATCCTTAAAAAAGGGAAGCCCCACGATCTCTGCAATTCCTACAGGCCCATCTCCCTTTTGAACTTCAACGCCAAAGTTTTAGCTAAAGTCTTAGCTACCCGTCTAAGCTCTGTCATTCAATACTTAATACATACAGATCAATCCGGATTCATGCCACACAGGAGCACTAGGCTTAATCTGCACCGTCTTTATGGAGTGATGCAGATGAATCAGAAGCGCACGGACGCACCAGCCGCGTTTCTGTCGCTCGACGCGAAGATGGCATTCAACAGTATTGAATGGGCATACCTCTTCGCTGTCCTGGAGAAGATTGGTGTCTGCCCTAATATTCAACAATGGATACGACTCTTGTAAACCGACCCGATGACACGAGTTAGTGTCAATGGCAATATTTCTAGATCCTTCACGCTTCACCGGGGCACCCGGCAGGGATGTCCTCTATCGCCGATGCTGTTTGTCCTGGTGCTGGAACCATTGGCTGTTTGGATACGGGGGGACCCAGCAGTGAGAGGTATAGATCTAGCGGGCAGTTGGGAAGAACGTATATCTTTATATGAAGACGACATTCTGCTGTATTCCCACAACCCAAGACAAACGTTCCATTGTCTCATTCATATAATACAGTCCTTTGGTACCTATTCAGGATATTGCGTTAACTGGGATAAAATTCCCTGGTGTTGTCATTGGTGGGAGTGCTACCACCCTTAACGTCGGCATGTTCAGAGTTGGTCTCTAGGGAAATGTTTAAGTACTTGGGTCTCTGGATTACCAAGAATGAGGATGACTTTATGCGGCTCAATGTACAGGCACTATTGGTACGATTGAGGGACGACATTGCGCATTGGAGACGGCTGCCCGTCTTTTTGATGGGTAGGGCGGTCCTTTTTAAAATGATCCCAGAGACGTTTTTTCAATCCATTGAGTCCGAGCAGCGTCTATTGCTATGGGGGGAGGTAACCCCAGAATTGCACTGAAGAAACTCCTGAAAGGTGTGTATCAATCAATCAATCAAGCAATCAGTGGTTTATAAAGCACACTACTCACCCGTCAGGGTCTCAAGGCGCTGGGGGGAGCAAATCTAGATCAGTCGAAAAGCCAGGTCTTGAAGTCCTTCCTGAACGTGTGCAGGATCGGGAAGCGTCTGATGTTCACCGGAAGCTTGTTCCAGGTCTTGGCCATGATGTAGGAGAAGGTTCTCCCACCTGCCCTGGTTCTCTGGATGTGGGGGACCTTTGCCAGGGCGAGGTTGGCGGAGCGGATGTTCCTCTTGGGTACGTGGAAAGAGGCTCTTTCTTTGAGGTATTTGAGTCTGATGTTGTTGAGGGATTTGTAGGCATGGGTGAGGAGTTTGAAGGTGACCCTCTTCTCGACGGGGAGCCAGTGGAGGTCTCGTAGGTGTTGGGTCATGTGTTTGTGATGCAGTGTCCCGAGTACAAGTCTGGCTGCGGCGTTCTGGATGGTTTGGAGTTTGTGTGGCAGAGTTCTGTTGATTCCGGCATAAAGGGCATTGCCGTAGTCTAGTCTGCTGGATATGAGCGCGTGGGTGACAGTCCTTCTGCAGTCGGGGGGGGGGTCCATTTGAAGGTCTTGCGGAAGATGCTCAGGCAATTAAAACTGGTGGAGGCGACGGCGTTGATCTGGCAGTTCATGGAGAGGGAGGATTCGAGGAAGATGCCGAGGTTTCTTGCGCGGTCTGTAGGGGTGGGTGGATTTCTGAGGGCGGAGGGCCACCAGGTGTAGTCCCAGGCGGAGGTGCAAGGTCCAAAGATGAGGACCTTGGTTTTCTCTGAGTTGAGTTTCAAGCAGCTGTCTTTCATCCAGGCTGTGACGTTCTTCATTCCTTCATGGAAGCAGAGTCTGGTGTCTTCGGGATTCTTCATGAGTGAGAGGATGAGCTGGGTGTCATCGGCGTAGGATGCTATGCTGAGCCCATGCTGTCTGACAATGGTGGCGAGGGGGGCCATGTAGATGTTGAAGAGCGTTGGGCTGAGCGATGATCCTTGGGGGACTCCGCAGGTGATATCGGTGGGTTTGGAGAGGAAGGGAGGGATTCTGATCCTCTGCCGGAGAGATTGGATTGGATCCAGTCGAGGTCGGCCCCTTGTATCCCCGTGTCATGAAGTCTGGCTGTGAGCGTGCGATGTGAAACGGTGTCGAAGGCTGCGGAGAGGGCTAGAAGGATGAGGGCTGCAGTGTGTCCCTGGTCGAGTACCATGTGGCTGTCGTCAATGGCGGCGAGGAGGGCGGTCTCTGTGCTGTGGTTGCTGCGGAATCCAGACTGGGAGGCATCTAAGATGGAGTTCTCTTCGATGAAGGCTGTCAGCTGGGTGCTCACGAGTCTCTCAGTGACTTTGGCCACGAAGGGGAAGAGAGAGATGGGTCGGTAGTTTTTGAGGTCCATTGGATCGGCCGCTCGTTTCTTGAGGAGGGGTTTAACCTCCACCCACTTCCAGTCATCCGGGCCGATGCCGGATCTGAAAGAGACGTTGATGGTTCAGCCTAGTTCGGGTGCGATGGCGATTGTGGCCCTGTGGAATATGTGCAGTGGGCAGGGGTCCCTTTGGGAGCCTGAGTCGGTTTTCTTCATGGTCGCGGTGATTTGTTCGACGGTAGCGGGGTTCCAGGTCATGATGGTTGGCTTATCTGTGGCGGTGACAAGGGGGGTGGTGTCCGGCGTCTGTTCGCTGAAGTTGTCATAGAGGGCCTTGATCTTCAGATGGAAGTAGGAGCTGAGCTTGTCGCAGAGTTACTGGGAAGATGTGATGTCTGTGGCTTTGCTGGGGGGTTTGGTGAATTGCTGTATGATGCTGAACAGTTCCTTGGCGTTGGTCGCGTTGGTCTGGACTTTTTCCCTTATGAAGGTCCGTTTGCTGTCTGTTATGCGATGGTGGTATTCCTTCAGGGCGCTCCTGTGGTTGTTCCGTGCTTCCGTGGTTTTCTGGTTTCGCCAGGTTTTCTCTAGGTGTCTGCAGGCGTGCCAGGCTTCTTGTAGTTCTGTGGTGAAACATGTGGCCTTTAGAGGGCGTTGTTTGATGGGGTGGCAGAGGGGTGCGAGGTTATCGGTGCAGCAGGAGATCCAGCGTTGAAATTCATTGGCTGCGGAGTTGGTGTCGGTTGTGGTGCTGGGGGGGTCATGGAGGAGGGTGGTGTTGAGGTGTTGACCTTGCTCCAGTTCCTTCGTGACGGGCTTGGGTGGGTTTGGGTGCGGTGGTGGTGTTGAAGGATGTTTGTCCCTCCTGCGAAGATTGGGTCGAGGGTGTGTCCGGCACTGTGAGTGGGTGTGTTGACCAGCTGCTTCAGCCCGAGGATGGCGAGGTTGTCGAGGAGAGTGGTGGAGTCGGGGTCGTTGCCGTTGTCGAGGTGGAAGTTCAGGTCCCCGAGTAGAATGTACTCCGTGCAGGTGATGGCGTGGGGTGCGGCAAGCTCAGCGATGGTATTTGTGGACTGGGTGCGAGGTCCCGGCGGTCTGTAGATGAGGGTGCCGCGTAGCGTGGTCCTGGAGCTGGTCTGGATCTGGAAGTGGAGGTGTTCTGTGTTGGAGTGGGGGTCACTCGTGCTGGATGTGGAGAGTCGGAGGGGGGTCTTGTGTGCGATGGCGAGGCCTCCCTCTGGGCGGTGGATGCGGTCCTTCCTCTGGATCTTGTAGCCATCGGGGATGACAGTGGCGATGTCGGGTCCGGAGGTGGCGTTGGTCAATGTTTTCTGTGAAGAAGGCGACGTCGGGCGAGAGGCTGACGATCAGGTCCCAGATCTCTACAGCGTGTCGGTGTAGGGAACGCACGTGGAGGAGGATGCATGTCAGGGTTTCGGCGGTGCGAGCCTCAGGCGGACCTTCGGCGGTAGTGGGGGCTTTGCCAGCGGTGAAGGATCTATGGCAGGGTTTGCACGAGAACTGCCCATGGGTGGTGTTTGGCGAGGACCTTTCGCAGTCTGTGTGTCTTCCGGGATTGAGAGCGTGGAGGGTAGTGGAGTCATAGCGGAGGGTCCTAGGAGAGCCAGGGTTCCTGGCGCTGGTCGCGGTCGGGTCATGGATGGGCGCAGACGGGCTTGCCTTAGGTGCACCTTCGGCGCGTATGAAGGGGGCTGAGGCTCTTCCTGACATTAGGAAATACTACTGGGCATCTCAGCTCGTCAACATTATTGGGTGGGACTTTTCCCCATTAGAGGAACCAGCGTATAGGGTAGATCGTTTGGCTTTCTGCAACAACAGTTACCTGACGGAACTATATCCGAAAGGGAGAGGTAAGTCGCTCCTCCCGATACAGACCCGAACGGTTACTAACGTCTGGCATAGAGCAACCAAGATGACCAGGTGGGCAAATAAACTTACAGCAAAAACTCCTCTCTGGGAGGGTGGCCAATTGGGAGAGTTGACGCGGCTAACGGTCTTCCAGAAATGGAGCCTTATAGGGATTGACCACTTGGGGGATGTCTGGAAGAATGGAAAAATGTTGGACTTTGACACACTGCAGAGGGAGTTCCAAATGGGAAGGGGGAGTATCTACGATATGGACAGATGTGCCATGCGCTTCATTGTCATTTGCAAGAGAGGTCCGCGTTACCAGAATATTTGCCACTCGAGGACCGCCTGCTCCTGGATCCCATGATCGATAAGGCCATCTCTCTGACTTATTGGTAATTAATTAACAACACCCCAGACTTTTTTGGCCCACTGAGGGAGGACCTGGAGTCGGATGTGGGCCTCTTAGAGGATGATGATTGAGCTGAAGCACTACAGACACCCTGGGAAATAGGTATAAGAGCACGGTTCCAACTGATTCAGCTCCGTATTCTCCATAGACCCTATGCTTCCCGAATAGCTTATGTTCGAATGGGCACCTGTGAAACTGATGAATGTGTACGGGGGTGTAGCGAGGCAGGGTCCTTCTTCCACATACTTTGGTCATGCCCAAGGATTCAAACGTACTGGAAAGGTATAACCCGAGTGCTGGCACAGGTGATGGGTGAGAGTGTCCCGCTTGACCCAAGGTGGCTCATCCTGGGAGTGACTGGAGAAACGATGTGGCCGCAATGGGCCAAGACTTGGCTGGCCCATGCCGGCAGGGTGGCCAAGAGAAACATTGCCTGAGCATGGGGAGCAGGGGCAGCTCCCACACTTACAACCTGGAAAAAAGACCTGGTCGGGTGTTATGGGGCGGAGCATGTTATGTATCAGAACCGAGGTTGCCCACGTAAAGGTGAAAAGATATGGAGTGCCTGGGCCGAGTATAGAGACCTTTGATAAAGGCCCTGAGAAATGTTATGTGCTGATGTGGGAAAAATGATGCTATGGTTTACAGCGAGAGAATGTGGGTATTTATAGCAGGAATTGCCGACGGGTTACATTTTAAGAACTGTGAAATTTGTCTCAGATGTCTCTCCTAATATGTCACCTTTGTATGGGTATTGAACTGAAACTTGTTTATGTTTAATAAAAAGACTTTTTATTAAAAGTAATCTCTGGGAAGTCTATGGTTAGGGTCACTGGAATTGGAAGGCCAGTGGTGGTCTGAATGGCACTGCAAGGATAAGCAGTTAAGAGAGGAGCTGCGGCGTGCAGTCATCTGGATAAAAGAGGCAGGAATAGTAATAGTTGCTGGCTCAAGGAGGTACTAATAAGGCGCCCATCCGGGCAAAGGTGATAAGGGCAACAGCAAGCATGTGAAACCTTTTCCCAAAGTTAGCTCAGGAGTAGAAATAGCCACCCACAGGAGGACATGTGCTAATGGACAAGATCATGCTGCATCAGTTAAAGGCCCCTATGGGGTATGAAGCAATCAACACCGTGAGGGTTGATCTCTGAGGGTGGGTGTAGAATTGGCCCAGAGGTAAGGGAGCAAGCGCTAGGCTATCGGTGATGAATTATTCTGCAAGCACGAGCGCACTCGAGACTACGTCCCCAGTAAGGGTTCGTAATCGAGAATGTGGATATGGGTTTAGGTGATTTTCTTGGCAAGGTTCTAGGATAAACTGGTTTAACTAGTAAAAGGCGTGATCCCACTCGGGGAAAATAGTAGCAGCATGAACACTTAATAACTACGATGTCAGCAGGCTAAATCGAGATTGCGCAGGGGGAATCCACAAGAAGAGTTCATCCAAGGGATGTGTCAGGCCGGCATGAGTCCGGCATGTACACAGGGGCTCCGTGAGGCAGGATAGTTAATCAATCAATCAATCAAGACATTTGTAAAGCACGCTACTCACCTGGAGGGTCTCAAGGCGCTAGGGGGAGGGGGATCCGCTACTGCTCGAACAGCCAGGTCTTGAGTTGCTTCCTGAAGGAGAGGTGGTCTTGGGTCCGGCGGAGGTGGATGGGGAGGGAGTTCCAAGTCTTGGCTGCCAGGTAGGAGAAGGATCTTCCTCCCATGGTGGCTCTTCGGATGCGTGGAACGGTGGCGAGGGCGTGGCTGCTCGATCGTAGCTGGCGTGTGGGAGTGTAGAAGGTCAGGCGGTTGTTGAGGTATCTGGGGCCCAGGTCGTGGAGGGCCTTGTGTGCGTGGGTGAGGAGTCGGAATGTGATTCTCTTGCTGACGGGGAGCCAGTGCAGGCCTCTCAGGTGACCGGAGATGTGGCTGTGTCGGGGGATGTCAAGGATGAGTCGTGCGGAGGCGTTCTGGATGCGTTGGAGTCTTTTCTGTAGTTTGGCTGTGGTTCCGGTGTAGAGGGTGTTTCCGTAGTCCAGTCGGCTGGTGACGAGAGCCTGGGTGACCGTCTTTCTGGTTTCGGTGGGGATCCATCGGAAGACCTTTCGGAGCATGCGTAGGATGTTGAAACATGATGATGAGACGGCGTTGACTTGTCTGGTCATCGAGAGGGAGAAGTCCAGGATGAAGCCCAGGTTGCGTGAGTGGTCCGTAGGTTTGGGTGCGCTGCCCAGGGCGGGGGGCCACCAGGAGTCGACCCAGGCGGAGGGTGATGATCCCAGGATGAGGACTTCCGTCTTGTCTGAGTTCAGTTTCAGGCGGCTGTTCATCATCCACTCAGCTACGTCTTTCATCCCTTCGTGTAGGTTGGCTCTGGCTGTGGCTGGGTCGTTGGTGAGGGAGAGGATCAGCTGAGTGTCATCGGCGTAGGAGATGATGTTGAGGTTGTGTTGGCGTGCGATGGCTGCGAGGGGGCTCATGTAGACGTTGAAGAGGGTGGGGCTGAGTGATGATCCTTGCGGGACGCCGCAGATGACTTCGGTGGCCTCGGATCTGAACGGGGGGAGGCGGACTCTCTGGGTTCTTCCGGCGAGGAACGAGATGATCCAATCTAGAGCCCTCTCTTGGATTCTGATGTTGCTGAGGCGCTGTACTAGGGTGCGGTGGCAGACAGTGTCGAACGCTGCGGAGAGGTCCAGGAGGATGAGGGTCGCTGTTTCCCCGTTGTCGAGCAGGGCTCGGATGTCGTCAGTGGCTGCGATGAGGGCGGTCTCGGTGCTGTGGTTGGCTTGGAAGCCGGACTGCGAGTGGTCGAGGAAGGCGGCAAGCTGTCTGTTGACGGTCTTCTCGATGACTTTGGCAGGAAAAGGCAGGTGCGAGGTGGGGCGGTAGTTCTTGAGGTTGGAGGGGTCTGCTGATGGCTTCTTCAGGAGGGCGCTGAGCTCGGCGTGCTTCCAGCTCTCCGGGAAGGTGGCGGTGTTGAAGGAGCAGTTGATGATGTCCCGGAGTTGGGGTGCGATGACGGAGTCGGCCTTGTTGAAGACTTGGTGGGGGCATGGGTCGGTTGGTGATCCAGAGTGGATGGTGTTCATCGTGTGGATGGTGTCTTCGGTGCTGACCGGGGTCCAGGCGCGGAGGGTGGTGGTGGGGGTCGTTGGTTCAGTGGTTGGGTGCGTGGTCTGTGCGCTGAAGCTGTTGTGTATATCGGCGATCTTGCGGTGAAAGAACGAGGTGAGGGAGTCGCAGAGGTCTTGTGAGGGAGTGATGTCGTTGTTTCCGGCGCTGGGGTTGGAGAGCTCTTTGACGATGCTGAAGAGTTCCTTGCTGTTGTGTGCGTTGTTGCCTTGAATGCTGTCCTCTTGGTGGTGTGGATCAGCTGGAGGTGTTTGTGGGAGGCGTGCTTGAGGGCGGTCATGTTGTCTGTAGTCGGGTTTTTTCTCCAGGCTTTCTCGAGGGTATGGCAGTTCTTTTTGGAGATTTTGAGGTCGTCGTTGAACCAGGAGGCTTTCTTGCTGCCGGGCCTGCTGGGGTGGTTTTTCAGAGGTGCGAGGTCATCAGCGCAGTTGGTGATCCACTGTGTGAGGTTGTTGGCTGCTTGGTCGGGGTCCGTTAAGCTGGCGGGAGGGTTCTGGCTCAGTGATGTGGTGAGCTGGTCGGTGGAGGAGATCAAGCGTGTGTCCGGCGTAGTGGGTGGGGGAGTTCACCAGTTGCTTGAGTCCGAGGTTGGCGAGGTTGTCCAGCAGGGTGGTGGTGTTGTTGTCGTTGTTGTTCTCCAGGTGGAAGTTGATGTCCCCTAGGAGGATGTAGTCAGCGGAGGGGAGGGCGTGTGGGCTGATGAAGTCTGCGATGTCTTTGCTGAATTGAGTGCGGGGTCCTGGGGGTCTGTAGATGAGGGTGCCTCTGAGTGTGGTCTTGGGGTCGGTGTGTATCTGGAAGTGAAGGTGTTCGGCAGCTGTGAGGGTGTCGTCGGAGTTGGTCGTGATGCGGATGGTGTTCTTGTGGACGATGGCGAGGCCTCCTCCTGTCTGGTTGACGCGGTCCCTCCGGGTGATCTTGTATCCGTCTGGGATGGCGATGGCGATGTCAGGTGCTGAGGAGGCGTTCATCCATGTTTCCGTGAGGAAGGCGACGTCTGGAGATGTGATGTCGAGCAGGTTCCAGAGTTCCACGGCATTTCTGTGGACGGAGCGGGTGTTGAGCAGGATGCACTTCAGGTGGTTGCTGCTGATGCTCGGCTTGGCGGGCGTGGTACAGGGCCGGATGCAGGAGAACTTGCAGGAATGGCAGCTGAATGGTCCGTGGGTGCGTCTTCGGGTGGCTCTGCAGCAGCCGGGGATCCGGCCGGAGTTGAGTGCGATGAGAGTGGCGGCGTTGTAGGACTTGCGGGTGGGCTGGCATCTGCGGGGGCCAGGGGGTCTGGCGCTGGGCGCGGGCCAGGCGCAGACGGGCTTGCCTAAGGCGCGCCTTTGGCGCACCAGCGGCACGCCCGCTGCACGCGGCCGCTGTGCGGCCGCTGCGTGGCCTCCATATGAGTGGGAAAAGCCTGTAAGATCCCGTGGTACTAGTCAGTGTGGCTACGTTGTGAAAAACTAGACCGGTAACTAGTGTGAAAGAGGCTATAGAAATAGAAAAAAGAACTTATCATCGCGTTCATACAGTTGGTGTTATATAGCATCATGTTTGTGTACTATAAAACTGGGAGAACATATTTTCTGTTGAAATAAAAGATGTTCATACAGTTGGTGTTACATATCATTATGTTTGTGCATTAAAGAACCGGGAAAACACATTTTCATGGAATACAAGGCAGAAATTTCAAGGCAGTCATTGATCAGGGAGACAAATTTCATTAAGGTAATTTGTTAGACAAATGATTAGAGAAACACAAACATAGTAATTCGTTAAGGAATGCATGAAATCAATCTTTCCACAATACATAATTCTACATTGACAATGGCTGTAAAATTATAATTAAATTGAATTAAGTAGTACGTTCTTGTGACAGCCAGATTGGAGACGCAATGGTCTTCTAGAATAGGTGAACTAGTATGTTGCGTTACGGCATGCTGTCAATATATGACGAGACAGGTAGACCACTGGACTAGTGAGTCTAATAGGAGTCATAAGGACAGTTACGTGAGGTTATATTCACGTATGCATACCATTGAATATTTGATCTCATGGAGATGGACAGAAGGTCAGAAAGAGATTCAGTTCACATAGAGTAAAACCATATGATGGCAACTGTGATAGAAATGGAATTGTTCATATCAGGGTACTGTTCCACTCATCTTTGGTGTTTAGGCCATGTTCAAAGGTGTTGCAGTGCGCTATCCAGAAGCATTCGCACCTGTTAAGAAGTCTCTGCATGTTACCTCCCCTAAGTGGTAGGGTGGGTTGATCGATGACTAACCAGGTAAAGTCAGTCTCCTTGTGGCCATGTTCTTGAAAGTGAAGTACTAATGGTGCGTTTAGTATGACACATCTTATGCTGCTTCGATGTTGAATGATCTGGTCCTTGATCACTTGGGTCGTCTGTCCTATGTAGAACAGATCGCAGGGGCAACGTATAGCATATATAACGTTGTATAATCTGCAGTTGGTGAATATTTTCAGTGAGTAACTGTGTCCGTAGAATTGGAATTGTTTGGTGTTGAGTGACGTGGAACAAACTACACATCGTTGGCATTTATAATGACCTACAATGGGTGGTAGACCCCAGGGACTCGTGATTGATTCTTTTCTGTTGTCACCCTTAGGCCATGTTTTGGCATGTACCAGGTGGTCTGCGAGATTCCTGCAGATGCGGTAAGAAAACAAGGGGGGTTCATGAAGGATCTTTAGAGGGGTAAGAGTGTTCCAATTCCTCGTAATGATCTTTTGATATCTTGCTGCTGGTTGGTGAGCAGAGTGTCCCGGTGGTTTTGCGATGCTTGTTTGCAGGCTCAATTCGTTTTTTGGTAAGTATTGCAGCTTCGCGGAAGAAATCCTTCCTCCACTTACAATTTCAGCGGATTCAAAGGAATTGGCTGAAAGGCAGGCCGTCGCTTAGTCCCCACGGGTGGAAGCTGGAGTATGACAGCAGAGTATTGCGCTATGTAGGTTTCCTGAATAAGGATGTGCCTATTTTATTCTCTTCCACCTGTAGCGAAAGGTCTAGAAATTGGGGAGATGATTCTCTTTTGGGTCAAATTAGCAAGATGTCATGCATATAGCGACGCCAAAAGGAAATATTGGTCCTGAAAGGGTTGAGGGAGGTCAAGATCTTGGTTTCTCCAGATTGTGTACATAAAGTATTGCAAAATTAGGGGCGAAACATGCACCCATTGAAACTCCTTTGATCTGTAGCTAGTAGGTGTCTTTACATAGGAAGTCGTTGTTTCCTAATGCAATCTCAAGTAAGGCCATGTCAAAGTCAGTGCGGATGCGTGTGGGATGTGGTCTTGAGTCAAGTACTTCCCTTATGACCAGGAGTTCCTCCTTGTGGGGAATATTGCTATAAAGCAACTCAATATCCATGCCAACCATCAAGTCGGTACCTATGGTGAAAGGGGTGTCCTCAATGAGGTTAATAAGGTTAATAAGGTCCATGCTGTCACGGACGTAGGTGTCGGTAAGTGGGGCAAATTCCTTAATTATACAGTCAATGTATTTGCCAATAGGCTCAAGGATGGAGCCACAGCCATACACTATAGGTCTACGTGGAGGGTTTTCTAGATCTTTGTGTATCTTTGGCAAGACATAAATCACAGGCATGCGTGGATGGCTGTTTTTAAGGAAAGTCGCTTCTTTGTCTGTGATAATGTCTTGAGATTTGGCCAGTTCCCTCACTCTTTGGATCTTTCAGGTAGTGGGTTGCATGGTAATGCCCGGTAGTGATCAATGTTATCTAATTGTCTTAGAATTTCTGTATTGTATTTTGCTTGATCCATGATGAAGATGCCTCCGCCCTAGTCAGCTGGTTTTATAATTACACCCTTGTTGAATGTGAGGCTTTTGAGAGCTTGCTTTTCATCTAGGGTGAGGTTGTAGGGCTCGTATTCATGTTCATATTGGATTCTTTTCATCTTGTGTAGGACACTTCTCTCAAAGGTGAGAATTTCAGGGGGCATTAAGGCCGAGGATGGATGGAATGTAGATGCTGGTTGGAAAGGTGAACAACTGGCTTTTCCACGTGGCATTCTCTCTGCAAAGAATTGTTTAAGTATTATTCTTCTAAAAAATTGCAGAAGATTTTCTTGGAATTCAAAGAAGTTGCTTTTGTCAGTGGGGACTCAAGAAGGCATATCCTTACCACTCCTCTTCAGCATGTTGATCACCCTCCTGCACATTGCAAACCACTGGCAGGGACCACATGCTAGGTGCCCTGCCACCTTTTTCTTTGAGCCTAGTCACGTGGTATTTCTCCAACCCACACCTCTTCGTCGCTACGCTCTAACTGACCTCAACCTCCTTCTTGGACTCATCCTAAATTCTTTTTCAAGCCCCCCCCCCCCCTCTTGGTAGACCATTGAGTGTTTTTATTCTCACCCACAGCACTGTCATGTAAATAACTGTAACCTGGTCCTGGTAATGACCTAAACATTCTAACATGTCGAAACGGTGTTGACTCTTACAGCGAAAATTATGGATACCCATCTAAAACTCCTCTGTATATATTCACATTTATTTATTGGGTATCTCTCACTCTAAAACCCTGTCACCAATTGTTTTGTTTTTGCCCCCCTCTGTGTCACTGTACATACTTCCTCTCGTGTCACTTGCGCCGTTCACTATTTTACGAGCAATTGTGCACAGTATTCCACAGATCACATGCCATTTATTGTAACGCAGTGCTTTCTTCATGAATGTCTAAATATAAGAAGTAATGTATATAACAAATTCACGTTGTCGCATTGAATTTTTTTCTCCCTGCCTATCCCTTGTGCTCCTAGCAATTAATCGTGCTACCAAAGAATTGACCCTTAACTTACACCCTTTGAGACATTGTTTTATGTTACACATAGAAGAACTTCAACCACCACTTCTCTTTATGCCTCAAGTCTGATCAAACAATTTATGAAGGGGCTGATCCTTACCTTTCCTCCTGTGCAAGCCCCATTCGCCAGAATGGAACCTCAACGTGGTCCTCCCACAACTTATGAAAATACCAATTGAACCCATTCATAAAGCTGAGTTGAAATTCCTAACATAGAAAGTCGCTTTTCTGCTGGCTCTTACCTCAGCCAGAAGGGTAAGAAAGATCCAAGCGTTCACCATTAAATGACCTTTTTAATATTTAAAGAAGATGCTGTGATTCTAAGGACTAATCCTTCATTCATTCCTAAGGTGCGTTTCAATTCCACCTCAATGAGCCGGCAATACTACCGTCCTTTTTTCCGCAACCATCAATGCCTGCAGAATAAACACTGCATACGCTGGATGTCAAGCGTTGCCTTAAGTTCTACCTTCAGAGAACAAAGGACATTCGAAAAACTGATCAGTAATTAGTTGCCTATGGCCAAGGCAGAGAAGGGACTGCAGTAACAAAAGGTACTATCGCAAGCTGGATATCGGCTGCGATAGAATTCTGCCATGTCAAAGCTAACAAACCTTTGGAAAGGACAGCGAAAGCTCACTTCACCAGAGCTGTTGCTACGTCAGTGGCGCTCTTCGTGGGAGTGACTCTGGAAAAGATGTGTCGTGCTGCAACCTGGAGGACCACTCATACCTTTATGCAGTACTACTGCCTGGAATCCGCACAGGATTCAGATGCAGCGTTTGGCCAGGCAGTGCTTTGCCATCTCTTCCATTAAGGTAAGCCTCTTTCTAACTCTTGGAAAGCGTCTTTAGTTCTTAAGGTGGTTTCAAATACTAACATGTATTGGAAGATAAAAAACATAACTAAGTAAGGTGTACTATAATTTACGCTGTTGTTTTTCCTTGCCTCTCGCTAATGCTTTGCAAATGGAAATGCTAAAATATGATCATTTACCCTTCTTTTAAAAGTATATTCCGTACATTAATAATTACAACAGAACGCGCAGGTATACTCCTCAAGCGCCTTTCATGTTACCTCGAATTTTTGGTGTTCACTACGTGTTAGAAGTCACCCACCATCCACAACAAGCAAGATAAAATTGGATGTGACTTCTTGCTACTCTGATTCAGGCATGTGAACCTATAAAGATACCCCAACACTGGATAAGAAAATAAGTTACTCACCTGTAACTACAGTTATCCAGTATTGGTATCTTTCATAGATTCACATGCACCCACCCTCCTCCCCGTAGAGGCTGTTTCCTTGTTATTCAATACAATACTGCCTTCCCACTTGTGTTGGGAACATCTGAGGGAAACTGCCTCTGCTAAGTCAGAAGCCAGAAACCGTGCACACGATCGTCATCAGAAGCCAGAAACCCTGCCCTTTTTTCAGTCGAGCAATCGCCTTCAGCAAGAATTACGTACTCCTTAGCAACATTACATGGTATTTATTCTTTTCTTAGAGCCCTTTCCAGTTCCCTTGGAAGGTCTGATAGCATGTGGACAGTGTCGTTTTCATTGTTCAGGGGAGGGGCCGAAAGCCAGGAGGAAGAGTATGAGGACTGTAGCTTCTCCCGGTACCCTCAATCCCCCTCCACCCCACCTCCGGGTTCCCATGGCTTAGACGGTATCCTCCTTAATGTTAGGTTTTTGCCGAAACATACAACGCAGTTCTGGGATTTTCTCTTTTCAAAACTCCTGGATTTAGGCTTTCTTACAGAAACCTGGCTGACACCTGCCACTTCTTCCGCCATTACATTGGCCCTCCCTCTTAGTTACTCTATGTTTAGGCAAGACAGGCCCCTGAGGACAGGGGAAGGTATTTCCATTATCTTTAAAGACACAATAAAGCTGTCAGTTATTGACGCTGACCCTGTAACTTGGGCAGTCATTTTTTATTTATATTGGAACAGTCACCTTCATTGCTTTGGAGAAGTGGATTAGTATACCGTCTGCCAGGGTTGAAAAAAAACTCAACACCTAATTGATTACATTTCACCGCATTCCCTGGCAGCAAAGCCATTTCTCCTAATAGAGGATTTTAATTATCACGCAGAAGACCTCAGTAACAAGGACGTGAGCCAGTTCATCACCGATCTGGCCACTCTCTGCCTTTTTCAAAGGGTGAGCGGGCCCACTCATGCCACAGGACACACATTATATTTGGTTCGTATGACTGTCTTGTCTCTGGTATGTGAGCAGCCTCAACCTCTACTCTGGACTGATCAATCTTTGATCAGCATTAAGATTCACATGATTACAGAAACACAGGTTGCTTCCAGAGTAGACAAAATCTTAGATAGACCCTGGTGTAAAATTGCACCGGAGTCTTTTGCAAATGTTTTCAATCGTTCTGCCTCAGCGGGCATCCTAGATGTTAATCTAGCACTTTCAGATTATCCTACTGTGCTATGCAGGGCTTTTGACAACCTCATCCCGTTCCAAAGAAACCACAACTCCATGCTGGACGCTTTTGCCCCTTGGTATATGGAGACCGTGTTGTAAAAAGTTGGAAAGACATTGGCATGTTAAAACAAGCATTGGCATAGCTAATAGATCTCGCCTTTGGGACCTTATAAGTGTTTAGTTGTCCAGCACAATATCCCTGGTGCAAAAACATCAAGTGTTGCATGGCTAAACACTTATAAGGTCTCAAAGGCGAGACCTATTGGCTATGCCATTGCTTGTTTTGAGTGAGTGGCTCGTGCAGGTATGCCACTGTGAGGTAGAGATGCTGCGAGTGCTTTTACAGGAGCCCCTGTGACATTGCGCCTCTTCAAAATGTATCTTGGGTCTGGTATAATACTTCTAGCCCCTAGTCCCATCTTCTCGCACCCAATGCATCCTTAAATGTCCCATGTACAGCCGGGGTTGACACTCCTATTACCCCTGCCCTCCAGTGACCTTTTACTTGTCACGGGTGGTGGTGGTGGAGGTGGTGGATGTGGTGGTGGTGGTGGTGGATGTGGTGGTGGTGATGGACATGGTGGTGATGGATATGGTGGTGGTGGATGTGGTGGTGGTGGATGTGGTGGTGAATGTGGAGGAGATGGTGGACGTGGTGGTGGTGGTGGATGTGGTGGTGGTAGACATGGTGGTGGTGGACATGGTGGGGATGTTGGTGGTGGATGTGGTGGTGGTTGTGGATATGGTGGTGGACATGGTGGTGGTGGTGGACGTGGTAGTGGACGTGGATGTGGTGGTGGACGTGGTGGTGGTGGTGGACGTGGTGGTGGTGGACGTGGTGGTGGACATGGTGGTGGTGGATGTGGTGGACGTGGTGGTGGTGGACGTGGTGGTGGTGGATGTGGTGATGTTGGTGGACATGGTGGGGGTGGACATGGTGGTGGTGGACATGGTGGTGGTGGTGGACGTTGTGGTGGACATGGTGGTGGTGGAGGACCTGGTGGTGGTGGAGGATGTGGTGGTGGTGGTGGATGTGGTGGTGGACATGGTGGTGTATGTGGTGGTGGTGGATGTGGTGGTGTTGGTGGATGTGGTGGTGGTGGTGGATACTGACATGGTTGTGGACGTGGTGGTGGACATGGTGGTGGTGGACGTGGTGGTGGATGTGATGGTGGTGGATGTGGTGGTGGACGTTGTGGACATGGTGGTGGTGCACTTGGTGGTGGTGAATGTGGTGGTGGTGGTGGACGTGGGGGTGGATGTGGTGGACATGCTGGTGGTGGTGGACATTGTGGTGGACATGGTGGTGGTGGAGGACCTGGTGGTGGTGGAGGATGTGGTGGTGGTGGTGGATGTGGTGGTGGACGTGGTGGTGTATGTGGTGGTGGTGGATGTGGTGGTGTTGGTGGATGTGGTGGTGGTGGTGGATACTGACATGGTTGTGGACGTGGTGGTGGACATGGTGGTGGTGGACGTGGTGGTGGATTTGATGGTGGTGGATGTGGTGGTGGACGTTGTGGACATGGTGGTGGTGCACTTGGTGGTGGTGAATGTGGTGGTGGTGGTGGACGTGGTGGTGGTGGACGTGGTGGTGGTGGATGTGGTGGTGGTGGATGTGGTGGCGTTGGTGGACATGGTGGTAGTGGACGTGGTGGTGGTGGTGGATGTGGTGGACATGGTGGTGGACATGGTGGTGGTGGACATGGTGGTGGTGGACATGGTGGTGGTAGTGGTGGATGTGGTGGATGTGGTGGACGTGGTGGATGTGGTGGTGGATGTGGTGGTGGTGGATGTGGTGGTGGTGGAGGATGTGGTAGTGGTGGAGGACATGGTGGAGGATGTGGTGGTGGTGGTGGTGGATGTGGTGGTGGATGTGGTGGTGGATGTGGTGCTGGTGGACGTGCTGGTGGTGGAAGTGGTGGTGGATGTGGTGGATGCGGTGGTGCATGTGGTGGTGGTGGATGTGGTGGTGGACGTGGACATGGTGGTGGACGTGGTGGTGGACTTGGTGGTGGTGGACGTGGTGACAAATAGTGAGAAAAGGTGAAAGCAAAACACAAAGTAAATGATAGCCGTGCACGAGTGAATAACTAATGCTGCTATTTTAAAGCACACGTTTGCTTGTCACAGTAAAGAAATAAACACTGCTGGCACTGCAATCGTGTGGTTGCTGGCCCGGGAGTGGTGTGTGCATGCGTGGGCGCGCAGTCGGCTCTTTTTGGAAGCATATACTCATGCTTGTGGGCGCGCCCCTGCTCGCTTCTGCAATGTGGATGCCGCCACAAGCACGAGTATGTGCTTCCAAAAAGAGCAGAGTGACGGCTAAAGGTCCTCCTATGCAACGCATGCGTGCAGCGTAGGCGAGACCTAAAAATACCCGTGATAGGGAGATGTATAGAGGAGCTCTCACTTGTTGACATCGTAATACAAAGACTGCATGGAAAGTTTACATCTCAGAGCAAATCACTCAATCAATAAACTCTTCAAAAAAGTTTTAAATAAGTTTGTGAACCCTCGAGCAGGCTGTCCAGCCATCCCGACATCTCAGTCGTTTTGCGATTCATTAACCAATCATTTTGAGGAGAAAATAAACTTGTCCCGGCCACCTGGAAGGGACTAGAGTCTGTGATTCCCCTGCTCCAGGAACTCCCAGCTTGGGAAAGTTCAACGAATTCTCGTTGGATGAAATCCAGAAGGTTTTTTGTCACTGCTAAATCCGGCTCACCCCTCAATATCTTTCCCCCTAATAATACAGCCGCCCTTGCCCAGCAGTTGGCCCCTGCTACACATTCTACGGTCAATTCTGGGAGAATTCTGGGCTACTGGATGGAGGCCCAGGTTAGGCCAATCCTAAAGAACCCTAACCTGTCACCATCAAACCTCTCTAATTATCATCCAACCTCATTGCTCCCTTTATTGAGGAAGCTCTTGGAAGGGCTAATTAATTCTCAACTCTCAGAGTTACTCAATTCCAATAATATCTTAGACTACTCACAATCGGGTTTCAGACTATCGCATAGTACGGAGACGGCTTTGGTTGAGGTGACTGGCCATAACTGAGGCTCGTTAGATGCCAATATTCCAGCTATGTTAATATTACTCGATTTGTCAGCGGCTTTTGACATGTTGTTCCATCATAAACTATTACATAGGCTACAGGAGATTAGCATCCATGAGACAGCCCTAAACTGGCTCTGTGATTGTCTGACAAACAGAACTCAAACCATTATCCTTGGTACCGCACCATTAGAAAAAAAGGTTCCCCAGGGCTCCTGTCTCAGCCCGCTGCTGTGGCCTGTGAGAAGTTGACCTGGTATATGCTGTTCACTAGTTAAAATGGACACCTTGCACCAGTACAATTAGACTCTTATGGTAGTAGGTTGAAGACAACTTTTCAAGAAAGCTATCCTAGTGGTAGCTGTGGAGAGCAGCCTTCAGGCTAAGTCTTTAGAGGAATGTAAAGGAGCTTGTTTGACCTTCTAATCTCTTGGATTACTAAATGAAAGGACACCACACAGGTATATATATCAAATATATAGGTATTTATTACTAACAACTCTCTGCTAATCTCTTCATGAGATTAGAAGTCAGGAACATATGCACAAAAATCAACATTTCACAATAAGTTAAGCACAAATATGGCTGGGGCCCTAGGGGCGTACCAGACCATATACTAAAAAAGAGACTTCAGAATAACGACTTGTGAGGGGACAAGGCCTAGGGCCTTCAGAAGCGCTGGGGCCTCACGAAATCCCCCAAGGCAGGTAAGTAAAGGACCCACGGGAGACGCATGCAGTGTGAGAACACAGCCGCGAATCCCTATTGACTTCAATCGAGCAAGTCGCAATTGGAAATTAAGAGTTTTAGGATATTTCGGGAGAGTCTACAAGCAAGTCACTTACAAGGTAAGTAGTTCTAGAGCCAACACCCACAGGAGCACCATAGTGCTGGAGTTACCTTACCCAGGGAAGCTGGGTGCATAGGTGTCTTTTGGTGTTGGGTTGCGCCGTTGTTTTCAATGGGAGCCAAAGAAGACTTGCTGCTTGTGAAGACAGGAGAAGTGTTCGGTGGAATCCAACGCTGGATTCAGAAGAAGAAAGGATAGGATAGGAATAGATAGGATAGGATATGTGTTTATAGAGCGCTCGTATGCCGTGGCGTCATGGCGCTAAGGTGAGTACCTGTGTTAATGCCCATGGCAGTCGCCTATACTGTAGCAAACAGCCAGGTCTTCAAGGCTCTCCTGAAACCTAGTCTGTTAGATTGGAGACGCATGGCTGTGGGCAGTGAGTTCCATAACTTTGCTGCACAATGGGAGAAGGCTCTACCACCCCATCTTGCCTTCCTAATCCTGTCCAAATGGAGAAGACCCAAAGTACTGGACCTTAGTGATCGAGCGAGGATATAAGGTCTAAACAATATCTGCATGGCCTTAGCGCCTCCTCCATAGAAAGATTTATGGACCAAACATAAGGCCTTCAATTCAACTCGACGCTGAATTGGAAGCCAATGTAAGGTTCAAATACCAGCTGAGGTAGATTTTCCCCTGGGTATGTCTAGGAGTAATCTGGCAGCAGCGTTTTGTAGTGATTGAAGCCTGCTCATTTGGGACTTATTTATTCCCAGTAGCAGGCCATTACAGTAGTCCAACTTGGAAAGCAAGAGGGCTACTACCACTGACTTCTGTATTTCCTTCCTAATGAAGGGGAAAATCTTCTTCAGAGTTTTAATTAAAAAGAAGCAAGAAGAGGTGAGACTATTAACTTGGGCAGAAAAAGTTAATTTGCAATCAAAGATAACTCCCAGATTTCTGATTTTAGATGCAGGGGTAGGACATTCCCCAGATGTCATTGGCCACCAGAATGCATCCCATCGAGGTTGCCCCTGGCCAAATTCAATGACTTCTGTCTTGTCAGTATTGATTTTTAGGAAGCTATGGTTCATCCAAGTCATAATCTCCTCCAAGCAGGCATGGAACTTGACAGCCGTATTCTCCGGATGTTTAGCCATGGAGATTATGAGCTGGGAGTCATCAGCATATGACGTAAATTCAAAACCATGCTTCCTAATCAGACTGGCCAGTGGCAGCATGTAGATATTGAAAATAGTGGGTGATAATGCAGAACCCTGGGGAACCCCAGAGGGCAAATAGAAGCTCTCTGATTGCAGACCCTCCCAGTATAGGCTCTGAGTCTGCACTCTCCCGTCCAAAAAAGAGGATAGGAGGGACAACGCTGACCCCCCAATGCCCACATCTCGAAGCCGCTGAACCAACACCGTATGGTTTACGGTGTCGAAAGCTGCCGACAAATCAAGCAGTACCAAGACTGCATTTCCCCCTTGATCAATTATTCTCCGGATCTCCTCAGCAACTACGATCAAAGCAGATTCGGTCGAGTGGTTAGATCGAAAACCATGCTGAGTTAAATCCAATATTTCATTGGTGTCGAGGTATTCAGTCAATGTTCTGTTCATTGATTTTTCCAAGATCTTGGCCATTATAGGCAGACCGGCAATCGGCCGGTAGTTCTTGGGCTCTATTGGGCATAGCGTAGGTTTTTTTAAGATAGGCCTGATCGTGGCCTTTTTCCAGCTTGCTGAAAAATTGCCTAATTCCAGAACTTGATTGATTAATGGCGTCAATTCATCACCAATCCTATTAGCACTTAGCAGCCAGGTGTAATACCGTGGCAGGGCAGGGGTCTTTAGGTGATCCAGATTTTATGGAAATAAGCAAGTTGCAGACTTCATCTCGACTGATCACTGGAAAACTAGTTAGTTCGCTCAAGAGTGGTTCTACTGTCACCTGTGATTGCTGTACTATATCTGAAAGCTGACAAGCTTCAGAGAGGTTATCATAGATAACTTGTACTTTATTTTGAAAAAAAGTTGCTAGCTTATCGCACATGATTTGATCGGGATGAAAAATAGTGCCTAGTTGGGATTTAGAGAGCAGATTTACTGTTTTAAAAAGCTCCCTAGAGGGGTTTACCGCTTCCTCAATTTTAGTGGCAAAAAACTGCTTTTTTGCCTCTATAATTGCCTCCTTATATTGCTTAAGGGCAATGTTATAATTCCCTTTTGCGGACTTGTCATAATCCTGCCGCCATTTTCGTTCGGCTGTTCGACATTTCACCTTTAGGGCCTTCAAATGGGGGTTATACCAAGGAGAGGTGGGCTTATGTCTCCTAATGGTAGACCATTTTTCAGGGGCTACCTGGTCAGCTGCTATCTAAAGCCAATCGTTAATTTCAGAGGCTGCCTCGTTGCAATCTTTGGACAGCGACAGGGGGCCTTTTCCAAGAGCTACTAGCAGGTCATCTGCGCTGACTTTATTCCACCGTCTGGACATAACTTTGGTGGGTTTTATTTGTTTCCCCAGAGGTGGTAGTGAAACCTTGATCTTGAAATGGACTGCGTAATGATCTGTCCATGGAAAAGGTGTGACTTTTACCACAATTATTTTAGAGTTATTGGAAAAAATACCATCCAGAATATGACCCGCCTGATGGGTGGGCTCTGTGACCAGCTGAGTAAATCCAAAAGTGACAAGATTATCAAGTAGTCTTTTTGTGTCAGTATTGTCAGCAAGATCCAGGTGAAAATTAAAATCCCTGAGTAACATGAACGGGGCAGAGTCTGTTTGAGACTCTAGATAAGTCATCAGAGACTGAGCAAATGGCACTTTGGGGCCAGGGGGGCAATAGAGCAATAAGCCCTGAACATTCATGATATTGTTAATACTAATAATGAAATGCAGGGCTTCTGCCGGGAAATCCTTGATGGTGATTACACGCAGTTTTATATGTTCCCTATAAACAATAGCTATACCCCCCCCCCCCACCCCCTCTTCCTACCTCTCTATCTTGTGAGATCACTGTATAGCCTTTTGGCAGGGCTATGTTCCAATCTGGGCATGAGGCGTAATCTGTCCACGTCTCGGTGAGAAAAATTATGTCAATGTTCATACTTTGAATCATGTCCTCGATCTGGTATTTGTGTTTACTTAGAGATCGAATGTTAAGTAGCACACATTGCAGAATCAGTACCTGAACATGAAAATGGTTACCAGACACTTTATGCCGGGAAAGGGAGCCACTTTGGGTATCCCTTTGGGTTCCCATGACTCCACCTTCCCTCCCTCCTACCCTAGCAAATGGATAAGACCTCCCAAACAATACGAACAATTAGTACATTCCATTTTACTCAAAAGAGTTAGATCATGTGGCTTACATGCTCCTTGGTCCAAGGATAACAGCTGTTCCCTACTATATTTTCCGGGGCGCAGTTGGCCAGGGGTTATGGCGCTGGACGCGTTCCGGACACTGGCGGGCGCAGACGGGCTTGCCTTTGACGCGCCTTTGGCACGCAGCCGGCGCACCCGCTGTGCGCATCCGCCCCACCGCGATTAATGTAGCTTCCGGGTATGAAAGCGAAGAAAGACTAGCGCGCCAACCCTGTGTGCAGTGCGGGCCCGCTAACATCCGGGTTCCGCCAGGGTCGAGCGCGAAGGGAGAGGCAAGTGATCAGGGAAAGAAAGGTAAGAGCTAAAGCAGTGACTAGTATCAGCTAAAAGTATGATAATAGTAAAATTCCACCTAATCTAGGCCGTAGTAAAGTGCAGAGTGCAATCAGATATTTGACAATATTAAAACAGTTTTAAAAATGGCAAGTACAACAGTATAAAATAGCAGCAAAAATGAAGACTTCTACCACAACAGGTTCTCACCCCCGCTACGCGTCCGCCCCAGCGCGATTAATGTAGCTTCCGGGTATGAAAGCGAAGAAAGACTAGCGCGCCAACCCTGTGTGCAGTGCAGGCCCGCTAACATCCGGGTTCCGCCAGGGTCGAGCGCGAGGGGAGAGGCAAGTGATCAGGGAAAGAAAGGTAAGAGCTAAAGCAGTGACTAGTATCAGCTAAAAGTATGATAATAGTAAAATTCCACCTAATCTAGGCCGTAGTAAAGTGCAGAGTGCAATCAGATATTTGACAATATTAAAACAGTTTTAAAAATGGCAAGTACAACAGTATAAAATAGCAGCAAAAACGAAGACTTCTACCACAACAGGTTCTCACCCCCTGAAAGAACTGAAAGCAGAGGGGACAGTGTTCAAAGTCACTTGGAAGTGACTCGGGGCAAGGAAGATGGATGCCCACAGTCGTCGGGTGATTTCAGGTGATGCACGGGTGTCTTGACTCTTCAGCCACGAGGTCCAGGAGGCGTCAACGATGACTAGGAGCTGGATTCGGTGGGTCCTACAAAGTCTGCAGCTTACTGCAATGTCGGTGACCAGATTGAAGCCAACAAGCCTTGGTAACAGCAAGTCTTGTGGAAAGGATAAAAAGTCAGCAGTGCAGACCAGCAAGGTCTGAGGGACTCACCCAGCGACGGTAAGTCAGGGCAGGCCTGGAGCAACCAGGGGAGCTCTTTGGAGCTGTAGAAAAGTCCTAAGGGGACCCACAAGCTAACCAGCAAGGGATTGCAAAGATGCCTCGGGAGGATTCACTCAACAGGGGCCCACGGTCACTCAGGACAGGGTAGGCCTTTGATCTTCGGAGGGAATCCTGCTGGAGGCTTGGCCCACATGTGGTCTAATGCACAGGTTCATAGAACATCGTGAAAGGGCTGCACTCGAAAATAGTTCACGGTACCCAGATATTGCGGTTCCTCGTCACTCGTGGGGCCCACTTGCCTCAGCGTCACTGGGGACTCACAATGGACTTGGAGAAGTCAGGAAATCCTCTTCCTGGGCTGCAGGGACTTCGGACTCCAGCTGGAGCGGGAAAGTTTGCGACCGTTGATTGCAAGATTGGGTGCCTGCCAAGCAGGGCAGTCACTCCTTGACTCCAAGGGAGATTCTTCCGTCTTCCAGAGGTAGTGGAACGTCGAAGGTCCAGGATTCTTCTTCAGAGCGTCATCCAGGGATATCTAGTTTGCAATGGAAAGGGTTCCCTAACTTATACTTAAAGGAAAGGAGGGGCTAGCTCTATGACCCCACCTATGGGAGGGTCAGGGGAGTGGGTGGCTACACCCACTTCCCTTTGTCCAGTTTCACGCCTGAGCAGGGGCAGGTAGCCCCTGAGCCGGTTTGAACTGGTTTATGCACAGAGGAGCCTACTGCTCCCCCAGTGCAGGACTTCAAAGCACTCTAGGAGTGCACCCACCCAGCCCCAATACACTAAACCCTGTCTGGGAGGTGGTCACACCTCCATGTGACAGGATACCTATTGTTGGGCCTCCTCCACTGCGAGTTTTGGTCATCAGCAGGAGGGCAGCCCAGTGTCTGTGACTGGTGGCATCCATTTTATGATGCCAGGGCTCTTCATGATTCTACAGTGTTTCCACAGTGGGTACATGTCTATCCCTCTAGAAGGGAGGGAACATAGGGGCATATGTATCAAACTCCCCTTTAGCGAATCTCAAATTGCGAGAATTTGCGATTCGCAAAATCAGATTCGCTAAACGGGATGTATAAAATAAATCGCTAATCATTTGCGATTCCTTAAAAATCGCAAATAATTCACAGAATCCCGTATTGCGATTTCTTAATAGCGAAATTCGCTAAATAAGAAATCGCAAAAACGGGAATCTGCAAGCCTGGTGCAGGCTGATGACATCACAAACAGGAAACTGTAGTGATTGCCTGCACCTGCTCACCTGAGCCACACCCAGAGGCTGCTTGTGGAGTGTGAGGAGGCTTTCCTGGAGACAGCAACCAGCAATGGATCCCAAACAAAACCAGCAGGGCAAAGATGCAGAAAAAAGAAAGAGAAAACACAAGTTTTCAGAAAAGGAGCAGGAGGTCCTCATTGAGGAGATGGTCTGCAGCCATGAGCTCCTGTTTGGGAAGAAGGCACTCAAAGTCCCAGAGGCCAGGAAGAGGAAAATCTGGCTGGAAATACAGAGCAAGGTGAATGCTGTTGGAGTCATCACTCGCACCATCGAGGAGCTGCGCAAGCGGTGGTATGATATGCGCCAGAGGTCCAAGGAGAGGGTGGCAGCCAGACTCAAGGATGCCAGTCAGACTGGAGGAGGACCATCCACTGCAGAGCAGCCAACCCCCCATGAGGAGCTTGTGGAGTCAACCCTCCTGCCTGAGAGCGTTGGTGGTGTGGCTGCAATCGACAGCTCCGACCCCTCATCCAGCAGACAAGGTAAGATGCATGCCAAATCACCCTGCACTCCTCCCCATCCCTTGCACACTCCCCCAAATGCGCATAGTTAACTCCCAACATGCCAATCCAGCCCAGGTCTTACAGCACACCCAGCAATGCATCATGGTACTCGTAGTACTGTGTCTGACTGTGTGTCCATGACACCATCACAAGTAAATGCAACATATGTGTTTTGGGGATCATTGAATAGAAATGTGTCAGAGATTAGCCGTCAAAGATTTGTAACTTTATTGAGTGCCACATGCAGACAGTAACACAAACTCATATAGTCCCCTTTACATCCACAGCACACGCCATGCCACAAGAAGACAGCGCTGAGGGAGAGGAGCCTGCAGACCCTGCGGACTCCAGCGATGAGACAGAGCAGCAGCCAATTCAGCGCAGGAAGCGCGCACATGTGCCCCCACTGCCTCCATTTGAGGATGAAGTCCCAGCAACAGGCGATGACACCGACAGGAGAGAGGGGAGTCAGGGTGTGACAGACATGCCCCGTCATGACGCACCAACACCAAGGCAAAGGGAACAGGCCATTTCCAGGTCAAGGCCCAGGAGCAGCACTGCAACAGAAGGAGAAGGCACCGTGTTCTCCGGCTTGGAACAGTGCATGTTGCAGGAACAGCGCCTGCAAAGCAAGGCAATGCGGTCAATGAATCGCCAGCTAGGCCGCCTACATCAGGACAATCGCAACATGGTAGCGGCAATACGAGAGCTCTGTGCCACTTTGAGGGACACCCAAGCTGCCAATGACAGGGCTGGACGACGTGCCAATGCACGGCTACACAATTACACCAAGGCAGTCAACCGCCTCTGCACCACCACCAGCGCACTCACACGCAGAAGCGTAACCATGCAGGTAGACATGGCACATTGCTGCCAGGACATAGCGCGAGGGCTGGCGCAGGTGACCACTGCTGTGGAACAGCTGCAGACAGCCAATGCAGGTGGCAGCGCACTAATGGCCTCTGCTGAGAGTGAGGACACATCGAGTCGCAGCAGCATCACTCCAACCTTGCCAGGTGAAAGACGCCGCAGTGGCAGACAGGTAGCAGGCCAAGGGCGCACCATGGGGGTCAACCACCCTGGACGGCACCGACGGAGGTGATCATCTGCGGGGACACTGACTGCAACACGGGTGCATTAACCCGCAAAAGGCTGTTTGCCCTATTTCTTGTGCCTTCTCTGCACTGTGTGTACAACATGTGCTGGGGACAATTACAATTTCTTTCATGTTAAGTGTGATTAAACACTTGACACATCATCAGGCTTTGTAGTCTCATTTCCTCAATACTCACCTAAAAGTAGTTTTGTGTGATCTCAGTCCGTCTCTGGCGTCCAGCAGCTGCCCCAACTCCTGGTGCTGGTCTGGCAGGGGGAGCAGGGCGCTCGTCATCCGATGTGTCTGTATCGCTCACATCAATTGTGGTGCCTTTCCTCATTGCCATGTTGTGTAGCATTGCACAGCTTGCCACGATTTTACAGCAGGTCTCAGGGCTGTATTGCAGTGCGCCTCCACTCTTATGCAGGCACCGGAAGCGGCTCTTCAGGATTCCGAAGGTTCGCTCAATGACACAGCGTGTAGATCTGTGTGCCCTGTTGTAGCTCCTCTCACTTGCATTTGCAGGATCCAGGTATGGGGTCAGGATGAAGTCGCGCACTGCATAGGCACTGTCACCTGCATGGAAAAAAACACAATAGGTGAGTCAATGTCCCCCCCCTCAACTGATGTAGTGGATGTATTGATGTGTGCAATGTATTTACCGAGCAGGTACCCCTCCCCAAACTCTCCAGCACTCAGACGTCTGTGTATTCCACTGTGTCGGAAGATGAAGGAGTCATGTGTACTGCCGGGGTATTTGGCTACGATGTCGGTGATGTGATACTTAGCGTTGCACACAATCTGTATGTTGAGGGAATGGTAGCATTTCCGATTCCTGTAGACATATTCAGTTTCTGCTGGGGGTGTGATGGCCACATGGGTCCCGTCAATGCAGCCGATGACGTGGGGGAAACGTGCAATCTGGTAGAAGTCCAGTATCGTTTGTTGTAATGCCTGTTGGGTGGTGGGGAAGTAAATGTGATGTGGGAGCCTCAGTAGCATTGCATCTAGGAAGGCATGGAAGAAGCGCGAAAGTGCACTCTGTGACACACCACCAACCTCCGCTATGACCCGTTGAAAACTCCCTGACGCGAGGAGGTGCAGGGAGCACAGGACCTGCACATGTGTGGGAATTGTTTGTGTCCTGCGAGTAGGGTGCTCCAAGTGGGGTTTCAGCTCCTCAATCAGGTCCATTATGGTCTGTGGGTGCAGTCTGTACTTGTCATAGATCTCCTCTTCAGTGTTCTGTAACAGGGTGATGCGCAGCCTGAAGATACGTTCCTGTCTCATTCTCCTGTGTGCAAGGGCCCAAATACGCAGCCTCCTGGCTATCACGTACATTGCAGCCATTGTGGGTGTGTTTGTTGCATTGTGGGCTGGTTTTTGTACCTTGCACCAGTTTACCACCTGCAAGCAATTGGTGTTAATAGCGATTTCTTAATTAGCGAATTTCGTAAAATCGCAATTTGCGATTTTTTCATACATGTGTTTGCGATTTCTTAGCTAGCGATTTCTTGTTAGCGATATTCGCAACGCTAAGGAATCGCAAATTAGGTATTCGCTAGGAAATTCGCAGTTTTCTTGTTTCGCAGCCTAAGAAATCGCTAATTTAGCGATTTCTTATTTTTCAGCTTGGAAATGTGTCATACATATGAAATAGCGACAAATCAGTCGCAAACGCTGTTTTTTGCGATTCGCAGCGTTTGCGACTAATTTTTGCTTTCATACATATGCCCCATACTCCCACACCAGTTACTGGTGTGGGGGTATGATTCCAAAGCGTTTGCCACCAAACACAACATGTTTTGATGCAGCCATCCCAAAGTTAGCATTTACCACGAGGTTATAATGCACTTAAGAGTATATGGTTTGACCGCACTCACAAACAGCCCCAGAGAATGGACTCTGAGAGCTGCAGAGGGGCCCTGCTCAGGCAGAGGCACCCCCTTGCATGGAAACCAAGCACTCTGCCCTCAGGATTGATAAGGCCTGCCTTAGGGGTGACTGATAGGTTTATATGTGTGTGCAGGGAGAGATATAGGGAACCTATATCTCAGTAAGGAGTGCTAACACTACCTCACCCAGGCTGCAGTAGCAGGCCTGTGGTGTCAGATTTAGTCTGCTTCCCAGGGGTGGCATAATACATGCTTCAGCCCCTGGTAGGCCCGTGAAGTACCTATGCTCTTGGTACCTAAGGTACCATATACTAGGGGCTCATAAGGTACCACAGTATCCAATTACTAGTGCACCTCATATGCACTCCATGTTGTTTAGAGAGAACTGAGAGGCTGGGGCACTGATTAGCAGGGTCCCAGCCAGACCATAGCCAGAAACCAGTGTTAACATCAGAAAAAAGTAGGGGCAATATAAGAGGCAGATCCTACTCTCCCACACAGCCCCTCTTGCCAAGATTGTAAGAGCGTTCAGGTTTGAGATCATCTTTTATGCTGACAATCCTCAGTTAGTAATCTCCTTCAAAAAAGGCCTGGTTGACACAAAACAATGTTTTCGAGCGGGTCTGACGGCAACTGCCTCATGGATGACAGAAACTGTCTCCAGCTTAACGTGGAAAAAATAGAGATTACGTTATTTGGCAAAGCACAACAAATATGGTCTGCCAACTGGTGGCCGGCTGAGCTTGGAATGGCTCTCACACCTAAGTTGGTGGTTAAGAATCTGTGAGTGCGTTTGGATCAATCCCTTTCAATGAAAGAACAGGTGATGTCTACTTTTGGCTCCTGCTTTAATACTATGCGCCTATTGAGAAGAGCTCTCCCCTGTATCTGATTCTCTGCTTAAAAAACTGTGGTCCAGGTGCTGATGATTAGTTGCTTCGACTACTTCAACATGTTGCTTACCTCCGCTAATGAAACGTTGCTATCTAAACTGCAGGTGGAGCAGAACATTGCGGCTCGCCTTATTTGTAATCTGCTGGCCTTACCCGCCTCGGTGCCCCTCCTTCGAACTCTTCACTTGCTCCCAGTTCGGCAGAGAATTATCTTCAAACTGTTCTGTCTTACACACATAGCACATAGCCTTAATTGGCTGTGGCTCTGTTTATCTTGCCTCCAAACTTAAACAGTACCCTCCACCCAGACTGTTGAGAACTAGTGACAAAGCACTGTTAAGTGTCCTACATATCAGGAAGACCCGCTTAGGCGGCAGGTCTTTTTCCTATCCGGCCCCGGTATATTGGAATAAGCTCCCAGACCATATTAGGACCATATTAGAACCTGTAGGGACCATTTTTCGCCTCAGGAAACTACTGAAGACAGCTTTGTTTTCAGCTGGTTGCGCTATGCTGCTTGGCTGCCTGGTCACGCCGAAATACCCCTTGGGGTGATTCGAGCGCTTTATAAATGGCTTTAACATTAACATTTTAAAATAGATTTTTAGCACATACTATTTGTAACATCATAGACAATAAAAAAGACAGCTAACATTTTCAAAAACAGGAAAAACAGGGAAAAACTGTAACATCTCAATTTATGGCCTTTACACCTTCACTGTGCTATCTCTAAGTGCTTTGCTAGTTCTAGCAGATGAATAAATAATAAGCATGAGTTTCAGAGGTGATATACATACCTGGACAACAGGGTTTGTCGTCTGCTTGGAATAGCTTGTCAGCTAATTTGAGCACAGGGCAAAGAGCTAGGAGATTGCCTCCGTGTGAGAACACAATCCTGGCATCAGTTTGGGAAGGCGAAATGGAATGCTTCACAGAGACTCTGGGAATCTTGCTGAAGGCTTTTTCTGTCGAGATGAAATCCAGTGCTGTGCTCTTCTGTATCTGCGATCTGCGTCTGTGACCTGGGTGAAATTTCTCTCCACCTTAGGGGACAAGTGGTGGTCCTTAAATACTAAGGAGCCGATTACGATGGCAGTCGGATGAGCGTCTGACTGCTATCGTTGAGGGAACGGGACCGGCCGACAGGTAGTGAGTGGTCCTGCCTGCCAAATTAGCATGCACCCCATTGCCTGCCACACAATGAAGGGATGTTTAGGGGAGAACCATAGGTGCCCCCTCCAGTGCCCATAGAAGAGAGCCACAGTGGACAGGGGCCATACTAGGGGCCCCAAAAATGCCTTTTCACCAGCCTTTTCACATCGAAAGAACCAACGTGATATGGTTGGTGGAAAGGTGGATCGTAATCCTCATGGCGGTGCCTGAGAACGCACAGCCTCCATTGTGGGGAATGCGATCAGACCGACGGCCCGATTGGCTCCTTGAGCCCATCGGAGGCTGTTGGTCGCTCCGTGGGCCAATGCGGTCTGACCGACCGCATCCTAATGCGGTGGTCTGACTGCAGTTAGAGATGTCGGTGGGAAAGACACCGACGGCAAGTCAGTGTCGGACCTACTGACATCGTAATCGACCCCTAATTAATTATTAGGGATGACAACCTCTGACATAGTTTCAAGAATATTGAATACATATTATGGGTGCTAGAAGAAGCATCATCAACATATCTTTAAGGAAATGGGAGATGAAGAGACGTCAATTCAGACAAGCCCCATTTATCTATAGTAAAGAAGCAGGATACACCAATAATTTGTATATCTTCTTTATTCAGGATATACATCATCCAAGGTCTCATCCACGGGACATCAGGCATCAACTGCCTGCCAGGTGTTACATCGTCAGTCACTGTGTCATCACATTCTGTTCCACAGTAAACATTCTAATGCTAGACAATCAATTACTTACATTACTATACATATACCAATTTAAAGAATACCACACACCTTCCCCCGAACCAAAAAAAAAAATAACAAACACAGTTATGAAAAGTTGATCCAAATTGTAACCAGAACTAAAATTACATTTATTTTAACACATACTCATGCAAAGCTGCTGGAACTCTGACTACACGAGAGCTCCTACGCAGTGAGGCATTACCAACAGTTTTCCTAGACTGAATAACAGATTTAGACATCTTGCTATTATACTCGGACATAGTGACAGAAATAGGTGCAATCCTATTTAAGTTCCAAATGCACCCATCATCCAGTTTAACCGCATTTCTAAAAAGTTTAACAACTTTGAGAGGAGACGAGAACTTCGTTCCAGAGGATTTGTGGGGAAGCCGTACCCTAACACAATCTCCAACATGCACACTTGTGTGAGCAACGGCATGCCTAGAGTCAAAATTAATTTTCCTTTGAGTAGACTTGGCACGTTGTTTGGCCAACACTTGAGCATCACTAGGATTACTAGCCTCAACACCTTTTTCTCTCATCCAAGACTGAAACAAATAACTGTTCGGAGTGCAGCCTCTAAACAGCTCAAAAGGAATCCCACCCGTGGTGGAGTGAGGTGTGATTCTGTAGACCCTGACTCTCTCATGTATTCCAGCTACCCAGTCTTTACCCTCTACTTTGGCTAACAGGATAGATTCCTTCAGCACACGGTTGAACCTCTCCACCATTCCGTTACATTCAGGGTGGTAAAGAGAGCAACGTTTGTGTTTAATCCCTTTCTTGATTAAAAACTCCCCCATTACATTTGAGACAAACTGTACCCCATTGTCCGTCAACAGGGATTCTGGAAACCCTTCTCTACAGAAAACATCTTCTAAAAATGTTGTGATGTTTCTAGTTTTTATACTCTGTGTAACCTTTATCTCTGGCCATCTAGAATACATGTCTATTAGAACCAGAACAAAAAACTGTCCACTCTTATTGTAGACAGGTCCTAAAATGTCTAGGGTCACGTCTTGCCAGCATCGTGTAGGAGCATCACGAATGACCATGGGTTGTACTCTAGTTTTACATACTTTGTCTGAAGCATTACAATCCATACAATTTCTTATCAAACGTTCAACCAGAATATCAATCCCAGGCCACCAGAAATGTAAACGTACCCTTTCCTTGGTCTTTGATACACCCTGATGCCCTTGATGAGCCAATTGAACAATTTTTGTTCTGACCGAAGATGGAGGAATCAACCTAGTCCCTCTCCATAGTAGCCCTTCTCTCACAGAAAGCTCATCCCTCACATTCCAATATTTCCGAGCATTTTTGCTCAAGTTTTTCAAGCAAGACCAACCTTTCAGCACTAGGTTACAAATCTCTTGCAAATCTACGTCCTCACACATAGCAACTCTCCAATCTTTTTCAGTAACAACATTCTCAACAATTTCACACACCTTAAACTCATCAACCTCCCATGAGTCTTCAGCGTCTAGAACACCCTCTTCATTTTGCGCGGGAATTAGACGAGAAAGACAATCAGCTACTTTATTATCTACGCCAGGTATATATTTCACAACAAAATCAAAATCTTGCAATGCAATCACCCACTTGCATATGCGTGAAGAGATCACATCAAGACTCTTTTTACAAAACACATCCTTTAGCGGTTTATGATCAGAGTGAACTATAAACGAATTACCCCAAATAATTTTTTTTAATTTCTTGATGGCCCAGTATATGCACAGTGCTTCCTTCTCAATCACGGAATATAAGAGTTCTGGACCCACAAGAGCTCTGGAAAGGAAAAGTATGGTAACTTCCTTTCCATTCCTGACCTGCTTAAGAACGGCACCCAAGCCGCGTGACCTTGCATCGGTAACCAGTATAGAATTAGATGAAACATCAAAGCTCTGAAGATAGGGAGCAGAATTAAGAGCTACCTTTACATCGTCAAATTCTAGCTGGCACTGATAAGACCTAACGAATTTCACTCCCTTTTTTAAAAGAGATCTCAAATTGGGAGTACGGCAAGCAAAATGGGGAACAAATTTATTGTAATACTCCGCCATATCGAAGAAGGTGACAAGCTCATCTCTTGACTGTGGAACAGGAAGTTCACTTATAGTCCTAACAAGGCACTCCTTGGGTTTGACGCCACCAGCTGTCAAACAGTGCCCTAGATAATCAATCTCTGCAAGATTAAACTTGCATTTATTCTCCCTCAAGGTCAAACCCCTTTCAGCAAAACGTTCTAAAACAGCTCTCAATCTCAAATCATGTTCCTCTTGTGACGATCCATGTACTAACACATCATCCTGATAAACTTTGACTCCATGAATCACGTTCAATACATCTTCCATGACCCTTTGAAACACAGATGCTGCGGAAAGCCTTGTAAACTTATAAGTTCCAAATGGGGTTACAAAAGACGTAAGATTCATGGAAGTTTCATCAATTTTAACTTGATGATAGGCCGCCCTTAAATCTAAAGACGAGAAAACGCACGCATCACCAAGCTGGGTTAACATTGTAGTGATGTTAGGCAAAGGATATTTGTCAGCTACGACCTCCCGGTTAAGGGCACGCAAGTCCACACATAAACACACCTCTCCAGAAGCTTTCCGTGCCAAAACCACTGGAGCCAACCATTCACATGCCTCAGTCTCCACAATAATACCTTCCCTTTTTAGCTTCTCTAATTCAAGACGCATAGGCTCAAGCATTGACAAAGGTACATTCAGTACTTTACATGTAACAGGACTCGCATCTGGTTTTAATGTTTTTTTATGAGTATAACCTGAGAGACAACCCAAATTCCCACTGAATACTCGTTTAAATTCAGAACGCCAGGAAGTAACTGAGTTACTACCGCATAACACTGAGCTCAAATCAATGGAATTATGAGAAGAATCTCTAGTGGGAGTACTCGAAGTAGGGACTAGATCTCTGAGAATAATGCAAGGATCGCCGCCAGGAACCAATGACACACCTAAATCAGCTTGATGAAACCAACTGATTATACTATCGCCTCTGCAGGAGATGTAAATTTTGCCGGCAGTCAACCTCCCTTTATACTCAAGATCACCTAGGAAATACCCAAATAGTTTTATAGGTTGGCCACCATATGCCAGAGGTTTAATATCCGGCTTGAATACCTTGTCCTTACCACACAGTTCCTTATCAAAAAAAGCTCTCGGTATTAGCGAGATCTTAGATCCCGAGTCAAAAAGCATTTTGATGCAGCAATTGTTGACTTGTACTTCATCTACGGAACCCTCACATTTTTATCACAATTGAGTAAATAGACCTCACCACAATCTAACTAATTGCAGTCAGGGTCCCTTTCTTCTTCAACTATTATTTCTTTAACAAGTCTACTTCTTTTTTGCTTTTGTGATCTACATGCTTTCGTAAAATGGCCAACCTTCCCACAATTAAGACATTTGCACATAATCGCAGGGCATTATTTGTCATTAGCTAGATGATCAATGGCATTACAACGGTAACATTTAAGTTTGACAACATCTCTTGATTTGGCCAAAGTAGGAGCAGAGATTGAGTCACGTTTTGACCAAGTGGGTTTAACCGACGGCTTGGCGTGAGGCTGTTTCTTACTGACATAGAGAACTTTTTCTTCAGAAGTATTTTTTCTTTCTTCTTTATTGTCTCAACACACACAAGGGAGTGTTCTATCCCTTTCGCAATAGCAATAACCTCATCCAGATCAGGATCATCCTTTTGCCAAAGTTCATCCTTTATTTTCTCTCTGTCACAACCGAGCATGAATTGATCACGTATTCTCTCCTCCAGGGAGTCTTCAAATTTGCATGTAGCTCTCAATTTCCGTAGAGCAGTGACATATGTTTCGACAGATTCCTCATCTTTTTGTGTTCTCTTCCCAAAATGATATTGTTCCAAAATGGTGCTTATTTTTGGAAGATAATGTTTGTCAAGCTTTTTGATATTTATCTCAAACTCATTTAAATTATTTGACTCTTCCTCATTCAAATCAGTTAAGTGTTCAAAAACGTCTTGCCCCTCTGAACCAAGACAATGTAGTAAAAGAGCAGACTTCGTTTCTGCACTAAGAGATACACCACACACTCTTGCATAGTTCAAAAAAACTTTCTTCCATTTTGCCCAACGCATAGGTGGATCACCAGGTTCGGATAGAAATAATGGAGCGGAAGTAACGTTTTGCATTTCTAACTTTTATAAAGTGACTTTTGAACTAAACCTAGAGAAGAAAACTGTTAGTAAATAATTTCAACATAAATAAATAATGTCATATGTATCAGTAAATAAACTGTTATAAATTAACCGTAACACACAATAAAAGTTCACATGCAATAGTTAGGTTGTGAAATGATGTGGCACTCCAAGAATAACAACTGTGCACCTCAGTGTGTTGCCTCAAGAGCTGTGCACATCAGCACAGTTATCTTGTAATTTCTCTTTTCCTTTTTTAAAAAATTTTTTTTTATTATGCACATGCTGTGCACATCAGCGTGATCTATGGCGTGTGACAGTAAAAGGCACGCGGAGCAGTTGTACCTGTAGATAGATTCAACACACAGCGCGTAGGTCGTTGTAGTCCAAGCGGTATAAAATGAATCTTATTTATTCAGTACGATCGAGAAACAATGTGAATTCGTTGTTTCTCAGTAAACTAGTTGTGTTGCCTGGAGACGCGTGACATGAGTCCTTTGTTTGTATTTACCAATCAATTGTGAGCTCACGCTTTGTTGATCGTCAAGTGACACAGACAGTAGCTCACGTAATCAAGCGTAAGCGTTGTTAAGGATGCTATGATGGTCGTCAAGTGACGTACACCGGAGCTCACGTAGCGTGAAATCTGAGAGTGAAGCGCGAGCAAAACACCAAAAGGTAACGGATGAACTTTAAATGTACATTAAAGTTGCTCTTAATTTTGTTGAAGCGTTTGCGAAAACCACCAGATTACACCCAGTCAAAGAAGGTATTAATTCCTTTCAATAAATGCCTTCGTAAGTGGCTCAAAGTTACGAGCTCGGGTAAAAATTAATTAATTTTTCCGCACTCGGAAGTAAATTGGTTTGTTTAAAGAAAAGCACACGCCGTTACTCTCGAAAGGTCTCCAATTATCCCAGAAGTATCTCAGGGTGACAGAGGAAAACATAATACCTTCGTGAGACCAAATGAAGTTGAATCGCGTTGAGACCTTGAAATGTTATCAGTCAGCAGATGTGTATCTTGAGGCAGTGATCCCGTCCATCGTCGCTAGTGATGCTCAAGTTTGGATGATGTATATCTGTTGGAGCCAGCCTCGTGGCGTGGTCCTGTTCCCCCTCGCTAAGCTGCACGAGGTCCCATGCACCTCGGGGCTCCTCCATTTTGGATTATACGTCACGCCACGTGACCACCTACGTGACCCCGCTCCACCCGGCCTCTGTCCCAGCGAGGCCCGACATCGAGGCGCCAACCCCTGGCCATACCACGTGAACCCTTCCCACTCCCGGCGGAGGGCAGTATCGATGGGACCCCCAACCATCCTTCCACACCTAGGTGCGATCGCCCCACAGCTCTCTGGGGCCTGGCGCCTCTCCTGCTGGGCATCTGGCCGCTCCCTACCCGGCCTCTCCGCCCCCTCCGGGCGCAAGGGTCCGGACATCAAAGGGCTCCAGTCCTATATCTGGGGCGACCCGACAACAGGACAACAGTTGTATCCTGGAGTCAAGAGCCCTGCTGATCGGATCGCGGCTGACCCTACGGAAGAAGACTCATCCTGAACCCACACTCTGAGCCCTGCTGACGACGTCGCGGCCCCACCGTGCTTAAAGACCTTCACGAACCTTTGGGGCCCTGCTGACGCTGTCGCGGCCTGACCTTGTTGAACCTTACCATCAGAGCCCAGCTGACCTCGTCGCGGCTCGACCGAAGCGGACCTACCACCGGAGCCCTGCTGACTGTGTCGCGGCTCGACCCAAGCGGAACTACCACCCGAGCCCTGCAGACGCCGTCGCGGCTCCCCACGTCCGAGCCGCTCTGAGACCAGCACTCAAGGTCTGGCGCAGAGCCCTCCCGTACCTGGTTGGTACCAAGACTTTCCCGCTACCCTATCCCTCTAAAGGACATTGAGGTGCCGATTACGATCCGGTAAAAACCGGGTACGAACCATCGGACGGAGCATATTCTCCGTCCGACGCGTACCCGGTCGTCAAAATTTACAAACAAGGAATTACGATTCGCACGGGAACACCATTTCCGTACGAATCGTAAAAAAGCCCGACCGAACAAAATAAACCTACAAATGCGATCCGGGAAAGCGCCGACGTGACGTCGGGACGCGCGCAGCCTGCCATTCACGAACCAGGAATTACGATTCGCACCGACGTCATCCCGCACGGTGAATATTTTCCGGCTGCCAAAAACTGCCGGGAAATCAGGACGACGCGAACAAGGACCACCAGTACGCGACGGACAGACAGGACGACGCGAACAAGGAGGACCAGTACGCGACAGGACGACGCGATCAAGGAGTACCAGTACGCGACGGACAGACAGGACGACGCGATCAAGGAGGACCAGTACGCGACGAACAGACAGGACGACGCGAACAAGGAGGACCCGTACGCGACGGACAGACATGGACCCGAACCTACGTGTCATCCCGGCCCTCATAGCAGTCGACCTCCTCTACAGGTTCGGACGCAGACGCCGCAGAAGGTCAGAATAACTAAGGGAGGGGGGAAAGTTGGGTGGGGTGGGGGTGGCAGGACCAGGGCAGGCCACAAAACCCCCATCAAAGTCACACAGCACACATGCCCAGGACATACCTGACTCCCATGCCCTGGTCACTACGAGGGGGTGGGGGCGTGTCCAGCTAAGCCAGCGACCGCCACAACGGAAGTCCGTCACCACGCGAACCGGCAACACAACCAGACCGGTACGTCCCGTACCCACGCCTGAAGAGTGTGGGTACGAGACGTACCACGCCCACACCCACGTCACCCCAACAATGGCGGGACGGATCGTACCCACGTGCCAAAGGCCTGGGTACGGCCCGCACAAGCATCACATAGCGTGGGGACGGATATGTATGGACCCTACCCCCACCCGCGTACGTATGGAGCGTACCCCCACCCCCACCAGTGTAAGTACGACACGTACCCCCACCCCCGTAGGCATGGAGCCTACCCCCACCCCACCAGTGTAAGTACGACTCGTACCCTCACCCCGTATGCATGGAGCGTACCCCCACCCCAACAGTGTAAGTACGGCTCGTACCCTCACCCCGTATGCATGGAGCGTACCCCCACCCCACCAGTGTAAGGACGACTCGTACCCTCACCCGCGGACGTACGGACCATACACCCACCCCCACCAGTGTAAGTACGACACGTACCCCCACCCCCGTAGGCATGGAGCCTACCCCCACCCCACCAGTGTAAGTACGACTCGTACCCTCACCCCGTATGCATGGAGCGTACCCCCACCCCAACAGTGTAAGTACGACTCGTACCCTCACCCCGTATGCATGGAGCGTACCCCCACCCCACCAGTGTAAGGACGACTCGTACCCTCACCCGCGGACGTAAGGACCGTACACCCACCCCCACCAGTGTAAGTATGACACGTACCCCCAGCCCCGTATGCATGGAGCCCACCCCCACCGTGTATGTTCCAAGCGTACATATCCAGAAATAGGAGGTGTGTGTGCAGAGTCCTCCCAGCAGTGCCCTGAGACAGGAGGGGTGGGTGCTGAGTCCTCCCAGCAGTGCCCTGAGACAGGAGGGGTGGGTGCAGAGTCCTCCCAGCAGTGCCCTGAGACAGGAGGGGTGGGTGCTGAGTCCTCCCAGCAGTGCCCTGAGACAGGAGGGGTGGGTGCCTAACACTCCCAGCAGTGCCCTGAGACAGGAGGGGTGGGTGCAGAGTCCTCCCAGCAGTGCCCTGAGACAGGAGGGGTGGGTGCAGAGTCCTCCCAGCAGTGCCCTGAGACAGGAGGGGTGGGTGCCTAACACTCCCAGCAGTGCCCTGAGACAGGAGGGGTGGGTGCAGAGTCCTCCCAGCAGTGCCCTGAGACAGGAGGGGTGGGTGCAGAGTCCTCCCAGCAGTGCCCTGAGACAGGAGGGGTGGGTGCCTAACACTCCCAGCAGTGGACTGAGACAGGAGGGGTGGGTGCTGAGTCCTCCCAGCAGTGCCCTGAGACAGGAGGGGTGGGTGCAGAGTCCTCCCAGCAGTGCCCTGAGACAGGAGGGGTGGGTGCAGAGTCCTCCCAGCAGTGCCCTGAGACAGGAGGGGTGGGTGCCTAACACTCACAGCAGTGCCCTGAGACAGGAGGAGTGGGTGCAGAGTCCTCCCAGCAGTGCCCAGAGACAGGAGGGGTGGGTGCAGAGTCCTCCCAGCAGTGCCCTGAGACAGGAGGGGTGGGTGCCTAACACTCCCAGCAGTGCCCAGAGACAGGAGGGGTGGGTGCAGAGTCCTCCCAGCAGTGCCCTGAGACAGCAGGGGTGGGTGCAGAGTCCTCCCAGCAGTGCCCTGAGACAGGAGGGGTGGGTGCAGAGTCCTCCCAGCAGTGCCCAGAAACAGGAGGGGTGGGTGCAGAGTCCTCCCAGCAGTGCCCTGAGACAGGAGGGGTGTAACACATGTGTGTGAGGCTGGAAGTACACACATGCATACTGCCTACAAGGGAACATGTCCCCATGAACTCATGTCAACAGACTCCATACACATGTACAGTGATCACCAAGGATGCCACGAATGTTGCAGGTGGAGACATGGCCCTGCATGCATGGCAAAAGTAGAAGGGCTCCGTCACACACACAGCTCATGTAGACACAGCTCTGCGCTAAATATTGGGAACACCCTGCAGGGAAGATATCAGGGTACACAGAGGGAGGAATACACCCTGGGACAATTGCACCATGCAGTAACTGCTTACATGAACACAGAAAGTTAGCTAACACCTTGTGATGGCACACAGATCCCAGGGTCCCCCCAATGAGCAGCCCACTACTACATTTCCCACACACCCAACACATAAACACCACCCAAAACCATGTAGCAGCCCCACCAACACCAATACCAGCATAGCAGTAGTGTCAGAATGAAAAAAAAAGTAAAGCTTTATTCAGCATGATCACAGTGTCCGTGGATCGCAGGCAGTTCAATATTCACAAAGCCCATAGGGCAGTCAATAAGTCTCAGCTGGATGGGGGACACAGTGGGATGCGTGTCCACTAGCTTGCCTGCACAGTTACATGCCGTCGTCTTCCACAGGGGTGAGGGCATCGGGGGGGGAAGCACCAGGCACCGCAGGGACATCAGGGCAAAGGGTAGGCGTTGTGGGTGCAGGGATGGAGGACTCCACCACAGGGGGTGGGGCAGGGCCAAAGGCAGAGGCCAGGATGGCACTACACACCTTTGCAAGGTCCTCCAGGGATTCCCCTGCACCCGAAGGATCCACAGGCCCCAAGGAGGGGGGGGGTCAGAGGGATGGGTCGCAGCGCCACTGTGGGAGGGTGTAGACAGGGGTGGGGAATCAAGCACCCTGACCGGGGACCTCCTTGACCGCTTGCGGGGTGGTGTCACTGTGGGGCTCAGGGACAGAGCGGCCATGAAGGAGTCTTTGGGGGAGAGGTGGCCAGGAGAGCTGAGGGGAGGGGATTTGGAGGGAGTGGACTGGGTGGAATGCGGACTCCCACTCTGGCTGCGTGTCACACGTTTGCCCCCCGACCCAGTGGGTGTGCCTACCTCACCCTGTGTGTGCGTGTCAGGAGGAGTGCGGTGGACATTCCCTGCTGGTGTGGTGCCTGTGTCTGTTGATGTGGGTGCATGCCGACGTCTGGGTGTACGTGGGACAGGCATGGGAGTGGGAAGTGTGGATGGGGCAGGGGTAGGTGGTGGGAGGTCGCGCTGCAGGAGACCCACTGCTGCAGTCAGTGTCGAGTCTATCGACCGAAGCAAGCTGCGTTGGTCAGCCTGCGATGAATGAATGCCCTCCAAGTATGCCTCGATGTTGTTGAGGGTCTGGCCGTGGGCATGGAGGACATTAAGGATCGCAGCCTGACCAACCTGCAGCTGCCGCTGGATGTCCACAGACTCGGCATAGGCGGCAGCAGTGGAGACAGGGGCAGGGGGTGCGGTGCCTGGCATGAAGGAGACATGCGGTGACCAGGCACGCTGGGAAGGGACACGAGCAAGTGGGAGGCGGCTGATGGGAATGGAGGGGGCGGTGCGAGGTGTTGTTCCGCTGTCAGCTGCTGGTGCAGCCTCCGCCCACTCGGAGACATCCTCCTCGGACCTGTCAGCTTCGTATTCTGACGTGCCAGTCGACAGGTCCTCGGCCACACTCTCCTCCGCCTCTGTCCCACTCGATGTGCCAGCCTCGATGTCACGGCTGGCACTGGTGCTCGGTCCCTCCGCCTGGTCTGTGTCCATGTCTCCCTCTGTGTCCCCCGACGATGCTGTGGGCAGGGTGGAGAGACAGAAAGTAATCAGACACCTGTACACATCTGTCACATGAGTCCAATCTACATAGGTTACATTGCATAGCCTGAAAAGGAAGATCCCTAACATCTACTAAACAAGGTACCGATGTAGGGCATGAAACACACAGTTGGTTGAGCCACCATGCCACTGAAATACCATGGAGAGCATGAGACAATAGCAAATAACAGGAAACTGAGTCTGACATAGCACCCAGGCCCTGGGGACAATCCAGCACTGCATCTGCACCACACAGCGTTGGCGAAAATAGGGATGACCTGGGACCATATCCATGAACTTGAGACACATGCTGCATAGGTAATGCTGAAAACATGCCCAACATGACTGGGTCACTGCACCTTGAGTGTATGTCCAGACAAACATCACACACTGCCCAGACCCAGCAAGTAGAAACCAGGATTTGACATATAGGCTTTGCCTGCCCCAACCACCCCCTACACGAGGCAAATTGTTGAGACACAGGTGGCACCAACATCTCATAGTCTGGGTGATAAACACAGGGGTAGGCAAAATGCAAGATTGGACGCCAAACACCCAAGGTGCGCCTGTACAAATAATGAGGTACCAGTGCCCATCCTCAGATGAGTATAACAAGACACACAGGCACTGGCAACTGTGAGTATGAAGAAGGACATTCAGGTCAGGCTGCACAGTGGACACCTGTACTAAATTTCACGTCTATATACATGGTGCCAGGGGACAATGGTACAGAGCACAACCTACGCTGTAGACACTGAGAGTGTCCACGTTTTGGGATGACACATACAACACCGAGGAAAAGGTGCCCCAGGGGACAGTAGTGGCCACACAACTCCATGCTCCTGAATGGTAATGACTGCAACACACGCCACCATCCCTGCACTATGCGTATCGCACACTCATGCACATCATGTCACAGGCCACTACATAGGACATGCGCGCTTTAAGGCATGACACTTGAGAGACTAACTCCCATGTCTGGACTCAGCATCAGTGCCAACTGACATGGAACCCAAATGCAGTGAACTGGACAGGGCACAGGCAAGGTCCCAAAACCTGTTACACACCACCCCCACACATGATGCTACAGGCATCGTTCTCGTGGACAAAGCGCCAGCCTACATTACCTTGTGAAGGAGTGACTACACACAGACCAGGGAACACATTGCAAGGAGGGGAAGGGTGGCAGGAGCGCAGCGCCATACTGGGGAAAACTGGATCTGCACAGCACCTTTAAACCCTGGCAGTGAATTCATGCTACTGTGCCCTTACAAATGCCGGTGACACACAACACACACACATGTACCTACCCTCTTCCGGCTGCTGCATCTCCTGTAAGCGCCTCTCCAAGTCTGGAAAGACCACCGGCAGCACACGCCTGTGGAGGTGGCTCAGACGGCGGCGCCCGCGGTTCTTGTGGCTCACAGGTGAGTCCCCCAGCAGGACCCGTGCGATCCTCCGCGTCCAGCACCGGATATCCTGCCAGCGTTTCCTCACCTGGGACAGGCTCCGCCTCCGACCATCCACACCCCTCACGGCACTGACGGCGGTCAGCCAGATCTGCTCCTTGGCAGTGGCGCCTACCTGTGAGGAAGAACAAGTGACACCACATCAATACACCAGCCACATGCCACAGAGACACATATGAGAACAAATTAGCTGGTTACAACAAGGCATGTCATGCAGCCAACGCATTGCACCTTTGTCATAGGGACATGATCCTCTGGGGAGGGAAGAAGCAGTACGTGCCATTGTAGGTACACAGGTGGAATGATGGCAATGTCACAATCAATGATCAAGGCTCACACTGTGCATCACACCCACCCCTCCTGGCTCAGGGCACTGCTGGGAGGACTCTGCACCCACCCCTCCTGTCTCAGGGCACTGCTGGGAGTGTTAGGCACCCACCCCTCCTGTCTCTGGGCACTGCTGGGAGGACTCTGCACCCACACCTCCTGTCTCAGGGTACTGCTGGGAGGACTCTGCACCCACACCTCCTGTCTCAGGGTACTGCTGGGAGGACTCTGCACCCACACCTCCTGTCTCAGGGCACTGCTGGGAGGACTCTGCACCCACCCCTCCTGTCTCAGGGCACTGCTGGGAGGACTCTGCACACACACTTCCTGTGTCTGGCCAGCACCTCAAAGCAGTCACATGCCACAGGCCACTGACGCCACCTCAGCAGAGTACACAGACACAGGACATTCACCTGCCATTGCCAAATGCAGATACAAACCTCACTACACATGTGCCACTAGATCGGAGGGGCCACAGGTGTGGGGCTGGCACTGCACGTCAGACACACAGCACTGCTCCCTGCTCACATGAGATGTGCAGGGCATATCCAAGCCTCATGCATCTGGGGCGGTCCACTACACATATGCACCCACACAAATGACATTGGACTTACACACACAGATGTCCAGGGGACGAACACATCATGTGGACACTCTCAGCATAGGTACAGTGGACAAACACACATCTGTAGGTACAGTCACCTGTCACACTGGGGTAACCACAGAATAACAGGAGGACTGTAGTAGCTCCATACCCTGGAGGATTGGACAGGCACAATGTGTAATGCCACATGCAGTGAATGTCACAGTAAACACAATGCAAGTGAGGAGAGCAGACATGCACCACAGCATGCTCTGGCTGGGAGACATCAGGCATCCCCCCCTGGGACCCCCCCTACAGTACATAGCATGTGTGTCACACCAGGACACAATGCCAGAAGTCACAGTCACAACAAAGAGACAGTCTGTGCCAGTGGCCTATGCACTCACCTGATACCCTGGTCGCCCATACAGAAGGGGGTACTGTGGGAGGATCACATCCAGCAATGCCAGGTTCTCCTCCAGGGTGAATGGCTGTGTCCTCTCCACAGCCCTTGACATGGTTCCAGGGAATCAGTAGCAGCAGCTGGGTCTACGAATTCAAAGATGTGCAGGCAAGTTCTCCCTCATGGGACCTGGCTGCCTTATATCTGCCTTTCTGCCCTGTCTCATGCACAGGAGTACAGAGTGATTGGTCACTCACATTTGCATCCTATGTTTCCACCAATCCCTTCAAACCTAGCATTCTGTGTGTACTCTATCGGTTTCATTCTCCTGCATGATGTCAGCCCCCCAAACACATTGCAACAAAGTAGATTAATTCCAACTGACTTCTGCTGTGCACCTTCCAGAACAAATTCAAAATTTGAACTTGGTCTCCATGACAACCAGCATGCATGTAGGCCTTAATACTTGTCCCTCATGTGTCCCCTATGTAATTTGGAGCTTCACACACAGGTACGATGCGTTCCGGGGCCCTAGGGCACCCCAAATGCATTGCAATGGCCCGTACACGCGTGCCTACGTTCACTATCACTATGGGTGTCCTCGCGTATGCGTACTCGTAGTGGTACGGGCCGTACACACGCCTGTACGCTCACTATCACAACGTGTACGCATACGCGAGGCCACCCATAGTGATAGGGAGCGTACAGGCGTGTGTACGGCCCGTACCACTAGGAGTACGCATACGCGAGGCCACCCATAGTGATAGGGAGCGTACAGGCGTGTGTACGCTCCCTATCCCTATGGGTGGCGTTGCGTATGCGTACTCGTAGTGGTACGGGCCGTACACACGCCTGTACGCTCACTATCACAACGTGTACGCATACGCGAGGCCACCCATAGTGATAGGGAGCGTACAGGCGTGTGTACGGCCCGTACCACTAGGAGTACGCATACGCGAGGCCACCCATAGTGATAGGGAGCGTTCAGACGTGTGTACGGCCCGTACCACTAGGAGTACGCATACGCGAGGCCACCCATAGTGATAGGGAGCGTACAGGCGTGTGTACGGCCCGTACCACTAGGAGTACGCATACGCGAGGCCACCCATAGTGATAGGGAGCGTACAGGCGTGTGTACGGCCCGTACCACTAGGAGTACGAATACGCGAGGCCACCCATAGTGATAGGGAGCGTACAGGCGTGTGTACGCTCCCTATCACTATGGGTGGCGTCGCGTATGCGTACTCGTAGTGGTACGGGCCGTACACACGCCTGTACGCTCACTATCACAACGTGTACGCATACGCGAGGCCACCCATAGTGATAGGGAGCGTACAGGCGTGTGTACGGCCCGTACCACTAGGAGTACGCATACGCGAGGCCACCCATAGTGATAGGGAGCGTACAGGCATGTGTACGGCCCGTACCACTAGGAGTACGCATACGCGAGGACACCCATAGTGATAGGGAGCGTACAGGCGTGTGTACGGCCCGTACCACTATGGGTGTTCTTGCGTATGCGTACTCGTAGTGGTACGGCCCGTACACATGCCTGTACGCTCGCCATCACGATGGGTACACATACGGCAGCACTCCCATAGTGAAATGGTAACGTACACAGGCCCTCTTCGCATCAGTACAGTGGTTTTCACACATCACAGTGGTGACAGGCGGCACACAGGTAGGGATAGGGCGGACATACTTGCCCATGGATGGACAGACTTGTCCATGGATGGACATACTTGTCCATGAATGGACATACTTGTCCATTAGTTGACATCGAGGCATCGTCTGTGCATTACTACATGTGTGGGGCACAGGTGTGATGGCCTGTGATGTGGAACATGACCCCTGAGTCGAGAAGGCACCAGATGTATGATGAGATGTGTACAGATGTACTGTGTGATGGTGCAATGTGTGCCAGGTATGCCCTTGACTCCTTTGACATGTGTGCATGTCGTACTGCACACTTGGGGTGAGCGTCACTGGCATGGCACGGACACCAACACACGGAAGTGTCCCCTGATGCCCGGTACAGGGGTTACCACACCTGACTTGTCACTACCCACGGTGCACAATGTGACTATGTCATGTATGTGTGGGGGCTTCCCATCAGGTTGATGTTGGAGCACCCTCAAAAGCTGCAGCCGTTGCAGCAACCAACATGTGTCTGTGTGTAGATTGACATTGCACACTGTTCCGCACACCATGCCACATGTGGTATCGGATGTGAGGTGCACATGTATGCATGGGACACGGAGTAGCGTGACAAGGACATGTCTGCATCCTCACAATGAATGTGTGGTGAGTCATGACATGTGCACCTTCATGGCAAGGTGTGTGGGCTGTCCTAGTGTGATGTCATGTGACCTGTGGCTCTAGTGTTCCGCTACCAGTCTCTGCAATCGGCATCCTACTGCTGCTGATGTGTGGGTGTATGTCACTCCTGTCTTGCGTCTGGCTGTTCACTTGCACTGGGACACAGCTATTCCCATGGCGTGGCATGGGGAGGTTCTCAATCTCCGTGTGTAGCTGGGTCTTGGTAGGAGTGTCACCTTGCATCCATACGTGTCCTGGGCATGTAGCACATACCTGACTCCCTATGTAGCATATGTGTATTGACAGATTAACATGTGCTCAGTACATATGAATTGTTGTCGTAGTGCACTCACTCTTCCTTGTCACTTCCAAATTACTGCAGAGCGCCGCCTCTTGCCCGACCAATTCCGGACTTGGCTGCCATGCAGGAGAATGACAGTACCCGGCTCTACCGCTTCACCCAACCGTTGATTCTGGAGTTGACGGCGAGACTGGCACCACACCTGCAACCGCAGCACAGGTATCCTACGGCACTGACACCCCAGCTGAAGGTAATGGCTGCCCTACATTTTCTTGCCACGGGTACCTTTCAAAATACCATAGCTCATGTTGGTGGCATGTCCCAGAGCATGTTCTGCCGTGTGCTGCATGATTTCTTAGAGGCCATGTTGATTCACCTGGATGACTTCATCAAGTTCCCAACCCCTGAACAGATGACTGCGGTCAAGCGTGGATTCTATGCCCTGGGAGGGATGCCCCATGTCATTGGGTCCATAGATGGGACACATGTAGCTTTGGTACCACCACACGCACGGGAGGTGGCGTACCGCAATCGAAAGCACTACCACTCCATTAATGCCCTTGTGGTGTGTCAGGCCAACATGGTGATTTCACATGTCTGTGCTCGTTTTCCAGGATCAGCACACGATGCCTACATCATGAGGCGTAGCAGGATGCCTGAAATGATGATGCAGCTGCGCAACGAACGGGCATGTGTTGTTGGTGGGTACAGTCTGTCTGTCCTGTAATTTTGCATAACCTACCAGCACGACCGCTTCACCAGTTCTAACGATGTCCATGTGCTTCCCATGTAGGGGACGCTGGCTATCCCAACATGCCTTGGCTGCTCACACCTCTCCGCAACCCCATCACGCCGGCCCAGCTCCGCTACAACACCGCCCATGGCCGGACAAGGCGAGTGATCGAGAGGACGTTTGGCCTGCTGAAGAGCCGTTTCAGGTGCCTACACAAGACCGGCGGCGCACTCCCATATGCCCCGGCGAAGGTCTGCAAGATCTTCATGGTCTGCTGCATGCTGCACAACATGGCAGTTGAAAGAGCTGTGCCACTCATCCTGAATCAACATGACGAGGACCATCCACCCGTGGAGGACGAAGGGCTTGGCAATGGGGCTAGTGATGTGGAGGATGTGGAGCCGCAAGAGGACATCCGGACACGGCTCATACGCGACTTCTTTGCTTAGTGGTGAGTACCAGTGTCTGAGTGTGCACGCATTGGTCCCCGTGTGGCATGTGTTGTGATGTGTGTGTCCACCTGCATGTATGGCACGTGAGTCAGAGGTGTGTGTGGGTGTGTCACTGGAGTGATTGTGGCAGTGATGGTTGTATTTCCCCTGTCATAATTGTGACCTAGCATGTTGTCATCCATACATGTGTTGAGTAAATGCACATGCAAGTGGCTGTGCTTTTTGTGGCTGACTACTTGTGTGTCTATCTTCCCCAGGTACTTGCGCATGCCGTCTGCTGCTTGCATTGTTGTGGCACTGCTATTCCTCATGGACATGACATCGTGGGCTGACTCAGCGTTACAGGCACGGACACGTTTGGAAGTCTCCATAGGGTAAGGGATGCATCTGGGGTGTATTGGGTGTGGCAGTTGTTCACGATGTATGCACACTGCCCCTGTCGATGTTTGGTTCCTCTGCAGCCATGTGGCATCACCATGGGACACGACATGCAGCTGTGTACACCTGAATAGATGGTCTGCCTGGTTGACAGTCATCAGTGATGGGATAGGGGATTGTGATGATGGCATCAATGTGTGTGACACTGCCCTCGGACACATACGGTTGGCATTGGCTTGACATGGTGTGGGACTTCCACATCAGCGGATCTATGGTGTATGGCAGGCTCTCCGTGAGCAGCTGTGGGTGTTTAGCTGTTAGCCGACGCTTGTGTGCCAGTTCCATGGCAAACACGCATTTGTGCTGCAGAAGGGGGGTGCCAGTGTTGGACCCACATGTTACTCCACATGATGTGTTCATGTGTACTTCAAGTTGCCTCTGCAATCCCGAAAACATGACTAATAAAGGTGTCCCTATGCCTCCAAGGTGCCTCTTCTCAGTCAATGCTGGTGTGTTGCCACGGTGCATCCAGCATGTCTGGCATGGTATTCCCTGATTGTGGCTATGTGTCAATGTGTCGAGTAGCAAGATGCAAGCTGTGTGTGTGGGCTGAGACTGTGTATTGGGCATGATGTCCATGACTGTGTGGGTATTGTGACATGTGCCATCCCCATGCATCCAACGTTGTCCAGGACCCCATTCTCTGCATCCACCGGACTCAAGCTTGCAGGACATGGTTCTGCCACCTGTCTACACATACCTGGATGCCCCCCAGGACACTGGACTGGATCCCTGACCTCTGCGCATGACTGTTGCTGTACTCAATGTGTCTGTCAGCACGGTTGTTCGGCCACCCCCTCAGCTGGTTGGGCCCATCACGGGTGTGTATGGTGCTCCATGTCTGTCTTGCCTAATACACTGTGACCCATGTGTCCTGTGCCAGACTCAGGCCCCAGGGTGTGGATGGTTGAAGACAAAAGATGACTCAGGCATGTTTAGACTTTACATGACACATGTTAGGTAATAATGCAACCAGCAGGCATCTACTCTTCATAGTGTGATTTATTATTGGGGGGGGGGGACAAAGTGAGGGGCTTTCCGGGAGTTTGGAATCCAAAGTTCAGTAGGGGAGTTGGTGTCCTTGCCATTTGAAATCCTCAGAGTCCATGCCACAGTCTTTGTCAACATTGGTCAGCCAGTGACCAGCAGGGCCATGTGGCAGATAATGTCTCTTGATGCTGTGATGCTGTTGCTCCAGTGGGCCAGGTGCCAGGCCAAGTGTCCTGGGAGTTGGTGATGTAGCGCCGACCCTCACGGTCCTTTCCGTGGACGACCCGGCCTCCTGCGGGGACCCTCAGCAGCAGGCTGTGACGACGTCTGGGATGCTCCGTTGGATGTTTCCTCCTCCTCCTCCTGATCCCTCCCTGTGGGTGGTGATGTTCTCCGCCTTCTGGCACAGGGAGGGTCGGCCATGTTGTCGGCCATCCGACGGAGTGTATCGTGAATCCCCTGGAACGCCGTCACTTGCTCAGCCTGTCTGGCCTCCATCCTCCGTTGGTGTTGCAGTAGACAGGCATGTAGCTCCGCATGTTGCTGGGCCTGCTGGGTCTTGATCCCCTCGAGGACAGACACAACCTGGGCCAGGCCCGTGGTGTCCTGCCGGTATATGTCCAGGATGTTACGGACATGGGAAAATACCGGTTCCCCAGCCAACTGGTCAGGCTCGCGCCTCCGCCGTCCTCCACTCCCACCACCCCTGCCCACTTGCACCTGGCCTGCCCTTGTGGGTACATCGGGTCTCCGGGACCCCTGAGGGGTGGCATTGGCGTTGTCGCCTGCCTCCTCCTGGGTGCCCGGGACACCGTGTCCCTCCTGGCCAGCCTGGCTGCATTGTGGTGTTGGGGCAGGGATCCTGGGTGTCTCCTGGGATGTGGCAAGAGTGGGGGTGGTGGTTGGCACAGTTGTACCTGACGCAGGTGTTGCAGGTGGTTGGACTCCAGAGGGGCCAGGTCGGTCGGGGTCGTCCACAGAGTGGTGAGAGTGGTCGCTGCCGGGGGGATCGGGCTCCCGCAGATCCGGGTCCTGTGAGTCTTCCCCCCCAGTGTTGGGGGGTGAACCACGACGTTGACCTGTGTGTGAGAGAGACAATGTTAATTTTGTCCCATGCAACATCCATGTTTCATCTGTTTCAAAGTTGGCACATTTCCTCTTGGAATTGGGATCTGTCTTGCATTCCACTCACAGTGCACTTGTGCATGGGTGTGTCCCTTGGGCACCACTTTGGCCCCTTTAACTATGTGTGGCACGGTCTTACTTGCTGCGTCAAGTGTGACTGCAGTCAGCAGTGGAGTGGGCAGGTGTGGCGAGCCATGCATTGGCGCCTTCCGTGTAGCACTGTACATGTGCACATGGAGTGGATCCACACACTTATATGATCCAGGTAGCTGTCGTTGTGCTCGTGAACAGGTTGTGACATGGCCCTGTGTCTTGCCATGGTGAAGAGGGGGGGTTCTGGGACTGGCCACCCTTGTCTACATGCACGCAGTCTACCTGCTGACGAGCAGACATTCGCACACGCCACACGGCTGATTTGGTCTCCCTGTGTCTCGCTCCCTCTCTGTCCCCCTCTCCCTCCCTCTCTGTCCCCCTCTCCCTCCCTCCGTGTGTCAGCCTCCTCCCTCTGTCCTTCTCCCTCCCTCTCTGTCCCCCTCTCCCTCCCTCTGTGTGTCACCCTCTGTCACCTCAGCCCAGCTTCCTGGGCACACACTGTTAGCAGATCTTTGAGTGGCCCTTGGCTTGTTGATGTGAGTTTGTTTCTGATCTCCAGGCACCCATTGGGTGTGATGTGTGTCTGTGCGCTGCTGCTGTGGTGGTGTGTGCTGCCACTCTTTCACAATGTTGGCTGTTCATTAGCTGCTGTCATGTGCAAAACAGTGCCTTCACCCCCATGTGTTGATGCAAGGCGTCCGCCATTTGCTGGCGAGTCTTTCCTGTGTGGGGACACACTGTTTGTCTGGCTGTGACCTGGGCCATATGGGCAGAGGGCATTGTTGTCTGCTTCTGAGTTGCACTATGTGATTTTTGGGGCCCACCCTCCCGCCATCCGGGTTACCGTGTCATGTGTTGGTGTCTTCTGTGGCCTGTGACTTGACATTGTCCAGCTGGGTGCATGGGGCATGGTGGCAGCAGTGGCATGTGCGTGCTCATGGAGTGTGGTTGAGTCATGCGATGGCTTGGGGTGGTTGCGTGCCTGTTAGTGATTTTGGTTGTGGATGCCGTTCCCCCCATGTGAGGTGCGTTGTTTGTGTACTCACCCGGGTCTCGGAGTCCTTCTAATCCTTCAACTGCCTCCACCGGCAGTATGGCCATCACCCTCTCCTCCCAGGGCTGGTAGTGTACGGGTCTGCGAGGGCCCTCCTCCGGTGGCGTTGGCCTGGTCGTGTTCCTCCTGCCTCTTGGCTCGGACCCTCCTCCGCAGATCGTACCACCTGTTCTGGCATTCCTGCCTGGTCCTTCTGGTGTCCGCAACAGCATTCACAGCATCGACGATGGTCTGCCACATGGCTGTTTTAGCTGCCATGCTGGTGTTTCTGACCAATGTTCCAAAGAGCTGTGGCTCGACTCTGAGGATTTCGTCGACAAGAACCTCCAACTCTCGGTTACTGAACTTTGGATTCTTGGTAGTGGGCATGGTGAGGGGTGTGGGTGTGGATGGTGGGGGGGTGTGGATGGTGGGGGGGGTGTGGATGGTTGTGGGTGTGTGGGTGTGGTTGTGCAGGTGTGTGTGTGAATGTGATGAGGGTGTGTTTGTGAAGGTGGTTGTGTGGAGATGTGCAAGTGTAAGGTGTGGTGAAGCTTGTAGTAAGGTGCTGTAAGTTGTCTGTGGTGTCTGGCAGCAGTGAGTCTGTTGCAAAGGCTCATGGTTTGTGTGTGTGGGCCCTTTTTATTGGTCCATTGGTGGGTGTGGCTGTGTTTGAAGTTTGGGTGGGTGTGTTATAAGGAGTGGTGGTGTTTAGGGCCTCTGTTTGTTTTTGGCAGTTGCAGGTCAGTGAATGTGTGTTTTATGAGTGTTTGTTGGTCATGTTTAGTGGCTTTGTGCTATTCGAATAGTGTATTCTTGTGTTGTTTTGTTTTGTCCTGGTTGTGTGCGTGCGTTTGGAGCGTGTGTACGGTGTGTAGATGGGCCATTTGGTTGTACGGTGCTGTCCTTGTGTGTGGCTTGGCACGACTCGTACATGCGGTTGTGATGTTGGGGCATGGGGTGCACTCCGTACTTAGGAGGTTGTGGTGGGGGTGCGACTGGAACGTACTGGGGTGTACTTAGACGGTGGTACGACACGTACAAGGGTGGGGGTACGACTCGAACGTACTGGGGTGTGGGTACACGGGGGTACGACACGTACAGGGGTGGGGGTACGACTCGAACGTACTGGGGTGTACTTAGACGGTGGTACGACATGTACTGGGGTGGGGGTACGACTCGAACGTACTGGGGTGTGGGTACACGGTGGTACGACACGTACAGGGGTGGGGGTACGACTCGAACTTACTGGGGTGTACTTAGACGGTGGTACGACACGTACAGGGGTGGGGGTACGACTCGAACGTACTGGGGTGTACTTAGACGGTGGTACGACACGTACAAGGGTGGGGGTACGACTCGAACGTACTGGGGTGTGGGTACACGGTGGTACGACACGTACAGGGGTGGGGGTACGACTCGAACGTACTGGGGTGTACTTAGACGGTGGTACGACACGTACAGGGGTGGGGGTACGACTCGAACGTACTGGGGTGTACTTAGACGGTGGTACGACACGTACTGGGGTGGGGGTACAACTCGAACGTACTGGGGTGTGTGTACACAGTGGTACGACACGTACAGGGGTGGGGGTACGACTCGAACGTACTGGGGTGTGGGTACACGGGGGTACGACATGTACAGGGGTGGGGGTACGACTCGAACGTACTGGGGTGTGGGTACACGGGGGTACGACACGTACAGGGGTGGGGGTACGACTCGAACGTACTGGGGTGTGGGTACACGGGGGTGTGACACGTACAGGGGTGGGGGTACGACTCGAACGTACTGGGGTGTGGGTACACGGTGGTACGACACGTACAGCGGTGGGGGTACGACTCGAACGTACTGGGGTGTGGGTACACGGTGGTACGACACATACAGGGGTGGGGGTACGACTCGAACGTACTGGGGTGTGGGTACACAGTGGTATGACACGTACAGGGGTGGGGGTACGACTCGAATGTACTGGGGTGTGGGTACACGGGGGTACGACACGTACAGGGGTGGGGGTACGACTCGAACGTACTGGGGTGTGGGTACATGGTGGTACGACACGTACAGGGGTGGGGGTACGACTCGAACGTACTGGGGTGTGGGTACACGGGGGTACGACACGTACAGGGGTGGGGGTACGACTCGAACGTACTGGGGTGTGGGTACACGGTGGTACGACACGTACAGGGGTGGGGGTACGACTCGAACGTACTGGGGTGTGGGTACACGGTGGTACGACACGTACAGGGGTGGGGGTACGACTCGAACGTACTGGGGTGTGGGTACACGGTGGTACGACACATACAGTGGTGGGGGTACGACTCGAACGTACTGGGGTGTGGGTACACGGTGGTAAGACACGTACAGGGGTGGGGGTACGACTCGAACGTACTGGGGTGTGGGTACACGGTGGTACGACACGTACAGGGGTGGGGGTATGACTCGAACGTACTGGGGTGTACATACACGGGTGGGGGTTCGACACGTACACGGGTGTACATACGGGGGGGGTGTACATTAACGGGGAGTACGACTCGAACATAAGGGTGCTGGGGGGAGTGTTTGGCGCGTATGCGGGCACATATCTCCATGGTTGCAATGGGAGTTCGGTGCGGACGGTGTTTTTTCCATACGGTTGTAACATCGGACGCACAGGATGGGTCGTGATTCCTCGGTCGGACTTGACTTTTCACATTTGTACGGTAAATCATGCGAGGACGTGTCGGACACATTTTCCGACCCGAGGACGTGTGGGGAATCATTCCCAATGCGGTTCGTATGGACTTTTTACCATGCGAATCGTGATTGCCAGTTCGTACGGCACTTGTACGATTCGAACGGTAAAAAGTCAGGATACGAGTCGCACGGGGAATTTTTTTGCCGGATCGTAATCGGCACCTGAGACTCTTACTGGATCCCTCGATCCCACTGTAAATATTGAACGTACTACTGTTGATGAAGAACCAAGTCAAGCAACTGATACCGAGTCCTGTGTGGTGGTATTACTGGGCCTAGTACGATCATAGGAGAAAGACCTCCCCGAGGGAGCTTCTCAGCGGCGCTCGGCTATAACTTTGCGGTAGGAAGGTGCCCCGGAATAGTCTCCCCGACTCCCCGGTGGTCCTCCCTCCAACATTTGGTGGCCAGCGACGGGATCCGAGCCAGACGCAATCGTACAGGCAAGTAACGCACCCACTACCTAACCAGACGGAAAAAGAAAAGGGAACCATGGACGGCCAAGAGGCAACCGTGGCCGCAGCCTTCCAGCCGGAAAGGTTGGAAGAATACACCCACAAAGAACTGAAACAATTCTGCAAGGACAAAGGGATCCCAACCACAGGATTGGGCACCAAGGAAGAAATGCAGAAAGCCCTGAAAGCCTGGGCAGAACCCGAGACCACTCCACCCCGAGCCGAAGGGACCTCGGCCCGGGACGGAAACCTGCCGACCCCAACCCCGACAGATGGGGGGCGAAACGTCCCAGAAACCAGCCTTTCCCACAAAGAAATGCGAGAACGGGAGAGGGTCCGGACACACGAAATGGACCTCGCCCGACTCCGGCTGGACGGTGAGCTCCTACTGGCGGAGAAGAAAATAGCCTTGGAGCAACTACGGCTGCAAGAGGAAATCGAGGAAAAGAAACGGCATCGGGAACTAGAGGAGAGACGGCTAACCCTCGAGCACGAGAGGAGCCTCAAGGAACTTGAACTAAAATCTAAAACGGGGAGACCAGCACCCCCGGAGCCCGGGACGCTCTGCCACTGACCGAGCCAAAGGTTCATATCCCCAAGGATGTCGTCAAGGAGTACTACAAAAATGACGACATCCAGCAATGGTTCCGAGCATACGAAGTAGCCATGACCTCCCATCGGGTACCCCGGAAGGATTGGGGTGCCGGCCTATGGGGGAGGTTCCTCAGCGAGGGCCGGGATACCCTGCTGCAACTCCCCGACGCAGTGATGACATCATACGACCACATGAAAGAAGCCCTACTCACACGCTACGGACTATCAGCCGAGATGTACCGGCAGCGCTTCCGGGACTGCAAGAAGCTCCCCGGTACCACGTGGGTCGAATACGTGGACTTCTTCAGCCGAGCCTTTGAAGGATGGATAAAAGGGAGCAAGGTCACCTCATACAATGAACTGTTCGACCTCATTGTCTGGGAGCACCTCGCCAACAACTGCTTTGTTGAACTAAGGCAACACCTCATGGACAGTAAACTGACCGAGCCCCGGAAGCTCGCTGCCGAAGCCGACCGATGGGTCAACACCCGGGTCCCCCGGAACACCGTGGGGGACTACCAACGGAGTACCACGGGACCTCCCCGCCAGCGAGGCAGAGGAGGGGGGTCCCACCGCAGTCGAGAATTCCCGGCCGGGCCGCCCAGAAGCCCGTCACGAGGCCAAGCCACCAACCACACGTCCCCGACCCTGGGCCGAAGGGGGAGCCCTATCGCACGGCCTGGACCACGACCGACAGTGACCTGCTTCGGCTGCCAGCAGACCGGCCACTATGTGAGCGACCCGGCCTGCCCCGTGAACCGACGGAACGGGACCGCTGGGCCCCCTCCCCGGCAAATAGCCGCCGCAGCCCTGGGGGAGGGAGAAGACGAGGAGGAAAACCACGACAGCGGGTCCCCCGAGTGGGAACCAGCTGCCATGTCGCTTGTATGCCTGGGCTCCCGAGAAATGGTGCCCCGAGCTGCCATCCCAAGCAACACCCAGAAGTACCAGCAGTGGGTCACCATCAATGGACGACGGGCCGAAGCCCTCCGGGACACTGGGGCCAGTGTGACCGCTGTCCGATGCCACCTGGTGACCCCCGAACAAATCCTGCCACATGTCCTATGCCCTGTCCGGACCTCGGACAACACCGAGAGCATGTGCCGGATGGCCAGGATCCCCTTCGAGTGGGGAGGAGTGTCCGGCACCCTAAAAGTAACTGTCCGCGACGACGCCCCAGTGGACTGCCTCCTGGGGAATGACCTCGAGAGCTCCCCCTGGGCCTAGGTGGAACGCCGAGAGCATCTGGGGATGCTAGGGCTGCCCGAGTGGGCCTGCGCCACCACCCGGTCCATGACCGCCCAACCAGCCGCTGCCGCGGCCCCCGACAAGCCGATGGGCCCCGAACTACCACCCTCCTCCAGCACGGAGGAACCTGACGAGGAGGCCGGGCCATCCGAACTTTCTCCCGACGAGGCCGCCTCCCTCGGCGAGATCCCCGAGCTGACCCAGTGGCGCCACGACGGGGGCCCACCCGCGAACAATTCCAGCAAGAGCAGAAGGCCTGCCCGTCCCTCGAGGGGGCCCGACAGCAAGCGGCCGCCCAGGCCGCGGGGGACCTCAAGGGAACCCACTGGGTCTATTGGGACAATGACTTATTGTATAGCGAGCAGAAAGTCGCCGAACTAGGGGCCGGCCGGGTGTTGGTGGTCCCCCTCCGATTTCGAGAGTTCCTCCTGAACCTGGCGCATGACGTGCCCCTCGCCGGACACCTCGGGCGGGACAAAAGTTACAGCTGCCTAGTGACCCATTTCTATTGGCCCCGAATGAGAAGAGACGTGGACCATCACTGCCGGTCCTGCCCGACCTGCCAGGCTAGCGGGAAGACTGGGGGTCGAGTGAAAGCCCCCCTCCAACCATTTCCAGCTGTCCACACCCCGTTCGAACGAGTGGGGATTGACATCGTGGGGCCCCTCGACCCCCGAACCGCCCTGGGACACCGCTTCATCCTGGTACTGGTCGACCACGCCACCCGATACCCCGAGGCCATACCACTCCGCACCGTGACAGCTCCAGTGGTGGGCCGGGCCCTGATGGGCATCTTCTCCAGGGTGGGGTTCCCCCGAGAAGTGGTGAGCAACAGGGGTACGAACTTTATTTCAAAGTACATGAGATCCCTCTGGCAACAATGTGGGGTCACCTATAAATTCACCACCCCTTACCACCCCCAGGGGAACGGGCTGGTCGAGCGGTTCAACAGAACCCTGAAGGGGATGATCAAGGGCCTGGAAGAGCCCCTGAGGAGGAGATGGGATGTCCTGCTGCCCTGCCTCCTGTTCGCCTATCGGGAGGTACCACAGAAATCCCTGGGCTTCATCCCCTTCTAACTATTGTATGGGCACCCCGTCCGAGGGCCCCTCAGCCTGGTCAAGGAGGGCTGGGAGGCGCAAGTCCAAGATGCCCCTCCCGACGTCTACCGGTACCTCCTGACCCTGCGGAACCAGACTCGGAAGTTCCGGGCCCTGGCAGAAGCCAACCTCGGAGCCAGCCAAGAAGACATGAAACGCTGGTATGACGAAAATGCCTCAACGATCGAGTTCGAGCCGGGCCAGCCAGTCTGGGTCATGTCACCCGTGGACCCCTGCGCCCTGCAGGACAAGTGGACCGGGCCCTTCAAGGTAGTTGAGAGGAAGAGCCCCATCACGTACCTGGTCGACATGGAGTCCCCGAGGAACCCCCTCCGGGTCCTGCACGCCAACCGGCTCAAGCCCCACTTTGCCCGAACTGAACTAAGCCTGCTGCTGGCTACCGACGATGGGGGCGAAAGTGACTCCAAGCCCCTACCAGACCTCCTGGGGTCCTCGGGCCAAGACGGCTCCTTGGAGGGCGTCCGCCTCTCCGCCACCCTGACACCAGAACAGCGCCATGACTGCCAGAAGCTGCTGCACCCCTTCGCTGCCCTCTTCTCTCTCACGCCCGGTGTGACCCCCTGGTGCGTCCACGACGTGGATACTGGGGACAGCCCCCCTGTGCGACACCGCGCTTACAGAGTACCTGACCGAGTCCGAGCCTGCATACAGACCGAGGTCTCCAAGATGCTCGCCCTCGGAGTCATCGAGCCATCAGACAGCCCGTGGGCCAGCCCGGTAGTCTTGGTGCCGAATGCCGCTGCCCCGGAACTCAGATTTTGTGTCGATTACCGGGGCCTGAACGCAGTCACCAAGACCGATGCCTACCCTTTGCCACGAGCAGACGAGCTGATCGATCGCTTAGGGGCCGCCCGCTACCTAAGCACCTTTGATCTCACCGCTGGGTACTGGCCCATCAAGCTCACTCCCGGCGCTCAGGAACGATCCGCCTTTTCCACCCCCGATGGGCACTACCACTTTCGGGTAATGCCCTTCGGTATGAAGAACGCCCCAGCGATCTTTCAGAGGCTAGTGAACAAGGTCCTGGCTGGACTAGAAGCCTTCACCTAGGACACCTCGGGGAAGTTCTGGCCGCTCTCCAAAGAGCCGGGCTCACAATTAAGGCCAGTAAATGCCAGATCGGTCAAGGATCTGTGACCTATCTGGGCCACCAGGTGGGGAGTGGCCAGGTGGCGCCCCTCCAGTTAAACGTCGACGCCATCCAGGCGTGGGAGCCCCCCGCAACCCAAACCGCTGTCCGGGCCTTCTTAGGCCTCACAGGCTACTACCGACGATTCATTAAGGATTATGGCAGCATTGTGGGCCCCCTTACGGAGCTCACTTCCAAGAAACAGCCCAAGGCGGTGCACTGGACGCCCCGCTGTCAGGCCGCTTTTGAGGCCCTCAAGGCGGCCATGTGCGCTGCCCCTGTGCTACAGGCCCCTGACTACAGCAAGGAATTTGTAGTCCAGACCGATGCCTCGGAGTACGGGGTCGGGGCGGTCCTCTCCCAGATGGACGCCGAGGGCCTCGACCGACCTGTGGCCTTTATCAGCCGCCGACTGCTGCCACGAGAACAGAGGTGGAGCACCATCGAGCGGGAGGCCTTCGCCGTGGTATGGGCTCTCAAGAAGCTCCGGCCCTACCTTTTCGACACCCACTTCAGGGTCCAAACTGACCACCGGCTCTTGCGGTGGCTCATGCAAATGCGGGGCGAGAACCCCAAGTTGTTGCGATGGTCCATCTCGCTGCAAGGGATGGACTTCACCGTGGAACACCGGCCCGGCAACGACCACGCCAATGCTGACGGCCTGTCCAGATTCTTCCACCTCGGCGAGGAGAACCCCCAAGGAGATGGGTGACTCTTCCAGCTGGGGGGGACGTGTGTTGGAGCCGGCCTCGTGGCGTGGTCCTGTTCCCCCTCGCTAAGCCGCACGAGGTCCCATGCACCTCGGGGCTCCTCCATTTTGGATTATACGTCACACCACGTGACCACCTACGTGACCCCGCTCCACCCGGCCTCTGTCCCAGCTAGGCCCGACATCGAGGCGCCAACCCCTGGCCCGGGGGATACCACGTGAACCCTTCCCACTCCCGGCGGAGGGCAGTATCGATGGGACCCCCAACCATCCTTCCACACCTAGGTGCGATCGCCCCACAGCTCTCTGGGGCCTGGCGCCTCTCCTGCTGGGCGTCTGGCAGCTCCCTACCCGGCCTCTCCGCCCCCTCCGGGCGCAAGGGTCCGGACATCAAAGGGCTCCAGTCCTATATCTGGGGCGACCCGACAACAGGACAACAGTTGTATCCTGGAGTCAAGAGCCCTGCTGATCGGATCGCGGCTGACCCTACGGAAGAAGACTCATCCTGAACCCACACTCTGAGCCCTGCTGACGACGTCGCGGCTCCACCGTGCTTAAAGACCTTCACGAACCTTTGGGGCCCTGCTGACGCTGTTGTGGCCCGACCTTGTGGAACCTTACCATCAGAGCCCAGCTGACCTCGTCGCGGCTCGACCGAAGCGGACCTACCACCGGAGCCCTGCTGACTGTGTCGCGGCTCGACCCAAGCGGAACTACCACCCGAGCCCTGCAGACGCCGTCGCGGCTCCCCACGTCCGAGCCGCTCTGAGACCAGCACTCAAGGTCTGGCGCAGAGCCCTCCCGTACCTGGTTGGTACCAAGACTGTCCCGCTACCCTATCCCTCTAAAGAACATTGAGACTCTTACTGGATCCCTCGATCCCACTGTAAATATTGAATGTACTACTGTTGATAAAGAACCAAGTCAAGCAACTGATACCGAGTCCAGTGTGGTGGTATTACTGGGCCTAGTACGATCATAGGAGAAAGACCTCCCCGAGGGGGCTTCTCAGCGGCGCTCGGCTATAACTTTGCGGTAGGAAGGTGCCCCGGAATAGTCTCCCCGACTCCCCGGTGGTCCTCCCTCCAACAATATCCCATCCTCGTCACCAGTGTAAAGAAGCAGGATACACCAATAAGTTGTATATCTTCTTTATTCAGGATATACATCATCCAAGGTCTCATCCGCGGGACATCAGGCATCAACTGCCTGCCAGGTGTAACATCGTCAGTCACCGTGTCATCACATTCTGTTCCACAGTAAACATTCTAATGCTAGACAATCAATTACTTACATTACTATACATATACCAATTTAAAGAATACCACATCTATGCATGTTCTTTTGATGGCCTTGATATTATGATAAGTGAACACTTGCCCCAGACTGGGTGTTGCATCAGGTGTTATATCTAGATCATTATCTAAATGAATTGGCACTCTCTCAGTTCTAGGAATTATAAGAACGATAAGGGCGAACAACATTAGTGGTATTAGTGTTTATACCAGACATGATAGTGATTTGGCAGAAAACAGGAGAAGTGTTGTCTGAAATGGAAGTGGGGGCCTACCCAGATTGGAGTCAGACCTTATAGAATTTACATTATGCCCAGCTTGTACATTTGAATATGAGGTCACAGGGGCGTATGACATTCATGGTGATATTTAGTTAGTGCGACACAAAATCCATGCTCTCCATTCTTGTGATAGGCCCTGTTATGGGTAAATACAATGGTGCCTCCCATTACCTAAGATGGATTCAGGGCCAAAAGCAAACAGGCTGGACATGCTACCTATAACTGAGACTAAAGCTAAAATTGAACTTTTCCCATTTGTGTTTAAGAACCTAAAACTAAAAAAAAGAAGCCTAAAAGAAAGGCAATAAAATAGATACAATTATAGAATAATGGAGGGAAACAGTCATGGGATATATGACATTCCTCAAATAATTTCTTAGCTAAATAGTCACTAAATTGTCACTGAATGTGTTTTTGATTAATCTTGCTCATAAAACATATTCACTATACATTATACATTTACAAAAAAGAAGCACATGCCAAAAATGTGCATTTGATGAAACAGTGATTCCTGACTTCTTACATGTGCAATGACACATGTCTTCAAACTAAAATGAAAAAGGGGTCTTTTCACTGGAAGGCATGATCCTTACAACTGGTAAAGTATGTGTTGGAGATAGCAAAGGCAATATATAATGATTTATAATCCAGCGGTGTGACTATCCAAATTTTGGTGCAAGCTTACTTAGATGCACTAAAGCTAATATTGGTTGGTTAAGACATGGCCCCCAAGTTAGCTCCCTCCCTCACTGAAGCTACTGTTAGGCAGCTCTCTTCAAGTAAAACATCAAGCGAGAGGATCATTTTTTTGCAGAGCACGTTGCTCCCCCCTCATCCAGTTGTTCAACTTTGCTAGTAAATGGTAGTATTCATTTGTCCTTTTTCAAAGGCATGATTAACTTGTACCAGTCTAATAGCATCTGACACTCATTTTTAAATCTATGCTAGCCTAATGCCTTCCTTCATATCACCACCTCAATCAATAATTTCTCATTCATTGATGTGGATTTTTTCAAATTTCTTGTATTCATTTATTTATTGTCCTACCATGCTTTAGCCTGCTTGCATACACCATTTTTCTTTGTTTGAGTATGGTGCTAATAGGGCTTAAGACTAAGAGGCTAAAAGGCTAAGAGGACTGGGTTTTACTTAAATCGGAGAGCCCAATGTTTCTAGGTAATATTTTCATGTTAATTCTTTAGTGTGATCATGTCTCCTCTGAGCACCCTGACAGCCTGATAAATCAACATCCTACTCCTACTCCTACTCGAATTTGCCCTGGTCTCACCCGACTAGATGTCTGCAGTTGCTGCTTTTAACTTTAACTCTATAACTCCGGTTCTACTGATCGGACTTTTTTTTGTTTTGGTATCATTCTGTTTCTTATAATTTACTCTATTTTTCAGAATTGGTGTGGGATTTTTCTTTTGTTGTGATTCTCTTTATTACTGGTTACATGCTGCGTAAATGCGTAAATGCTTTGCACATTGCCTCTAATTTAAGCCAGACTGCTTTTGTGCTAAGCTACCAAAGGGCTAGGCACGGTGTTTTAGTAACTTTCGCCCTGCAAGGAATTATGGCTGTTGCTTGAGAATGGCTCACTCCCTCCTCAACCAACAACTCAATTTCTCTAATCATGCAGCACAGGGCATAGAAATTGTAATAGCATGTGAAATCAACGTTTTTAACGACCCCTATATTTACAAGAAACAAGGCAAGGGAGACCCACTAACCCCATGGGAGTTTGGGCATGTATGTACAATAAGGAAAGGATCAGACATAGTAATCATTTAAAGCAAAGCTTGACAATAAGTTGTTCAATTACTCAGAAAGTGGACGGTGAATGTCACACATCCAGCACACAGTTATATTCAGAATGTATCACATAAAACATTGATGAACGGAATTATTTAAAAAACAGGCCTACATAGAAAAAGATTTTACATAAAAATGTATCATTACAAAGAGATAAGATGTATTCAATAACTCAAAGTAAATATCACAAAAAATGTTAACATTGTAAGAGGTACAATTATCCAGCAACAAGTGAATACATATCGAAAAGGGCAAACCAGTCTTTGGAAAAGTCCATTAGAATAAGACATGTATACACTAGATCCATTCCTTTAAATGGTGACTTGATTAGATTTATGGATGATTGGAGCATTTATCTTTCGTGAGGAGACAAGAAGTGAAAAGTGTGACAAAGTTTCAGTCTCCGTTTTAATAAATGAGCCCATCTTCAGGACTGAATGCAACGCATGAACAAGGATGACCCATAGTCATAATAAAATATGACACAGTGAAGCTGGGTTAGAAGTATCACTGATTTATATCATTCGAAGGTGTCACCGATAGACAACCGTCCAGCTGGATTGAATTTCATCTGTGAGAAGTATGGCCTATGGCTCTGGTCATTGTATTTAGTAAGGACGGTGAACTTTCGGATTTCCTATAAATGTCATTATAAACATTTCTACTCGTTTGTAGTGATCAAGTCACGCAGGTAGTTGTTGTTCAGAGAAGTTTTATTCAGGATAGTTACAAGATGATAAAGAGACCCCACCAGGAGGAGCCGTCAAGCTGCTCAGCCCACTCAACTGTGTCTTCTCAGACTGAATCATAACATTCTAAACAGCATCATCAAAGTAACATTCCATTGGTGGCAAATAGCATTGCATTTACTAAAGTCAGGATATAACATATTCCCTTTCTTATACGGAAAAGCAAAATGAAAAGAAAACGAAAGAGGAGAAGTGGAGATCGAGAGAGAATTGAACATACCAAAGTAAAGAAAAGAATGAAGAGAAGAAACAACAAGAAGATAAGAAAAGAAAACTGATAGAAGTTCAAGAGAACAAGAAAGATGGAAAAACAACTGGAAAAACAACTGATAGGCACAACCCTTCTACAAAGAAAAAGGAAGTACAAGGGAACAAGTGACAATAACAAAGAGCAAGTTAGTCAATGTCAAGACAGTATATGGGTCAGGACCCATAGAATCTTCGAACAGCATGTGGAGATTATAGAACGTTAACTGGATAATATGGGTGTGAACCCATGACTAAACCCTAGGAAAGAAATGGTTAACAAATGCAAAAATGTTCTAATTTATGCATAAATGTGCTAAATAGACTAAAACCTATAGCAAACGTACAATGTAGAAATACTAATCGTACAATCCTATGAAGGAAAAGAAAATGGAGAAAACAGACTGTAATGTGAATATAACAAATGAAACAATGGACTCCAAAAGTGAGAACTTCGGGTCCTTGAACGCACAATGTAAATCCAAGAAAATCATTGTACAACTGAAACCCATTGCAGTCCCAGAGGAGGGAAGCAAAAAGCATGAACCTGTGCATAGATCCTCTGTGAGAGGGAAAATAGAATAATGAAATGGACTCTTGATGGTGTTTACCAACTTGGCGTATACCTAGGGTCCATGGACAAAAGTGATGAAGGCAGACCGGTGATCCATGCCGGTGAGCGACTACTCACCCGAGCTTTGGAAAGCACAAGACACCCTAGCATAAGGGACAAGACGTAAACATGCCTAACGTGCCACTGTATCTATATGGCGCATATAAGCATTTGTACAGAAACAGTAGAGAACATAGTTCGGTACAGAAATATTACAAATATGCATGACAACTTTGCGAAGATGATACAAACGCTATACCAGCCCACACAATGCACTTCTTATTATTAATATTTAGGCAATACCGAGTAGAGGGAATACTCGGGTACTGTCTTTCAATCACCTAGTAACCCAGCTGGCTGGTGTGTTTTACTAAATAAGACATGTACATGTGACTTTTCCTAGCTTATTAATAAATACAAAATATAAACTGTCAATCAACTTTAAAGAAACACCACCTTAAGTAAGGTAAGAACGTGCACTGTAGTGAAGGTATAAGTCATGTAATGTAATGTCCGTGTAAGGATGCACCTCGACTGGAGGTCATATGTTATATACAGGATGATAGGGAAAAACCCAACAAACACACCTCCGGAGAGGTCAAGAGATTGTGCATAGTGGATGTACACCTAGTGTGCTATAAGACAGGACATTAACCAAACGAGAAACAACGGACCTTGTGTGAAGGTCTGTTAAGCTGCACATGTAACGATGGCGAAACACCCAAGACTGAAACCTAGACATTGTGCACTGTGTAAAAGTAAAATATTGTGCATCGTACAACACAAAAAAAATATTGTGCACCAGAAAAAGAGACGACACCCCAAGAGGTAAACACAATGTGCACTGTGTCAGTAAACTGTGTACTTAGAGTAAAACCTCAGGTAGAGGCACAAAATGTATGTACGAGAGAAAACCCAAAAACTTACCCCATGCAGGGCCAAATCTCATGCAAGGGAAACGATACCCCATGAACGGCATCCACTCTTGTGTAGGAGCCATGTGAAGTTCAGCTAACCACTGTAAAGAAAACTAAACATCCCCAACGTGAGGGAAACTTAAACAATGAAATGTGGAAGCTGAACTGGCTTGCGGCAAGAACGTGGGCTAAAACATCTCGCAGTAGAGAACTTGAGTGTGTGCACGTCATAGGAGACACCACGGAGGCAAGAGAAGCTCGGTATGGCTGAGTGCGAGATAGTATGCGTGGTAGAGAGGCACGAGGAGTTTTCAAAAAGCAGCGGTTGAACTGCCATGTAGGCTCACTGAAAATCAATGACTTAAAACGTTATTGAAAATGTATTTCCCTTGTAACAATTGAACACACAACACTCGGTTGAATACACAGTACCCAGCAGGCTTCTAAGTGTAGACGAGCACTTCACTCGACAAGGAACACAAAATCAAGCAGGCAATAAAAAAAAACGATGGCAAGAATGCTTGATATGAGGAAATAACCTCTGCATAAGATGAAATCTAGCTGACTGGTACACACATGAGCAAACATACTTCTTCACCAGACAGTGTGTCAGATTGATTGATTCATGCATAAATAAGCAGATGGGACTAACGCCCATAACGTACACCCGGTGTGGAGTAAACTGGACTGTATACTGTATACCCAAAACATATCTCTAGTGACAGTAAAATACACAAGATGCAAAGGGACAATAACCTATGCATAGTCGCCCTGAGTGTAAAAAGATGGGAAATAAAATCAGAACAAACATAGCGTTAATACCCCTAGTGGTGATGACACAGGGAAAACTAAAAGGGGTTGAATAATGTTAGCAAACAGATATGGGTGAGAACCCATATATATAATGCAAAGGGACTTACACCCATGCATAGCTCCCTGGAGGGAGGTAGATCAAAGTTGTGCACCAAAGGGTCAAACACACCCTATGTAGGGTAAACAAATAAGACAAGAGGTGTCCGTGTATGAACAACTAGTGTGGAGCTTCCACACTGTGTGTACTAAAGCAACATAAATGTTTGCTTTTTCGGGTAGGAACCCGAATACACAGGTAGGAACCCGTGACATAATGTGGGTAGGAACCCGTCACAAATCTCTATGGATAGAGAAGCTCAAAAAAATGCTAAACGGACTAGAACTGTTGCATAGTTGCCCTGAGTGTAAAGAGATGCAAAAGGACTAAAACCTAATGCATGATTGCTTTGAGCATAGCAACACTACGTAAAACAAAGAACAGTAGCTGTAAAATGAGCAGATGGGACTAAAACCCACTGCTGGCAAAAGGGACTACAACTACAACCCACTGCTGGCAAATGGGACTACAAACCCATTGCAAACTTTCCACTGCAATGTGAAGGGAAACTCCAAACATAGAACATTGTAAACGGTCTTGGATTCGCTAATGCCATTAATACAGGTAGGTAAAATAAATAGCATGTTAAAATTCCCCACCCCCAGAAATGCAGAAACACTCACGGGAGACTGTGAAATTGGCAGAAGCAAAGGCATAAAAGAGTGTGATATACATGCAAAACTGTCAAATATGTTACAGCAGAAACACTTTTCAAAGAGACACAAGCAAAGGCACACAGGAGTCCGATATACGTGCAAAACTCTCAAACATGTTACAGAACAAACACTTTTCTAAGAGACATGTAGTGAACCATATGTCACCCGAGTATCGGAAGTCTGGAAATTAAACCCGAAGAAAACAACACACCACGATTGTCTTCTGTGCTGGCATACAGTTGACTCCAAGTACAGCGTGTAACGCAGCAAGAGTGCCAGATAAAGTACCTTAGATCCACGAACTAGGGAATCCCTCGAGAATGACAATACCTGAGGTGCACTCTCATTCCCGGTAACGGTTTACTCACACCATGCATCATGAGTGCCTCAAGATGGTGCGACTTGATTCCTGACGTGGTTTCTGACTTTGTTGGTCAACAAAGCGGGAGTACAGAGAGAAGCCGGAAGAACATGCTACCAACCGCAAGATGGCGGGACGTATCACACGTCGCCCCGGATGGCTCACAGCACGTTAGTGCTTGCAGGAACACTTACTGGCAGAGCGCACAAAGTGCGAGAATCAGCGTGAATGAGGGAACTTGTGCATCTCACTGAGAAGGACGTGAACAGGAATCTGCACAGAGGTAAGACCGTGAACACATTGTCACGAGTTGTGTTTAAATTTGAACAGAGAAGGGTCGGTTGGAAAACGCTGCAGACAGGAGATCTCAGCGTAGCCCAACAATAAAATAAAAATGTGTCTCACCTTGACTTTCTGAAATGTGCACAGAAAAATACCTGACGTGTGAACAGGCACTGTCCTCACAGCAGCGGGTTGACAGCTGTCAATAGAAAAACAATGATGCCTTTTCATAGCAGAAGCAGGGTGACGGTCTCACGGAAAGTTATGAGATGACCCCAGATGTCAGTCCACGAGTCTAGTCGATGCAGCACCAAGAGTATACACTGGCACAACAAGAACGGTGGTGCTGTTCACGCTGCAGAAAATGCACAATTAGTTGTGAAAAACTAGATGCGGGAAAACAGTTAAACAGCAGAGGTTTTTCTTGGTGGAGCTGCAGTCACAGCACGCAATGCTTTGGGCTCTAGTAGAAATAGTTGAGATGCTGTAGGGACAGCAGACCAGTTCAATTAGCAGAAATCTTTCTTGGAGACTACCCAGGCACTTCCCAGGCAGACGCTCTCAAAACAACTGAGGCAGGAAGTAGACAAGGCTCCTTAAGAGAACAGACATCCAGATAGTAGAAACTGTCTTGTCTGAAGCACATAGAGTAGCACACTTCTCCCCAGACAATGTGCATACGTAGATATGTGGCAGGTGAACAGAAGCTGAAGGCACAAGACAGGACAAGAACAGTGCAGACGTTGGTGAATGCCAGGCTTACAGTACAAAGCGTAGACGTTAGTAAGCAGGCTTAAAGAGCGTAACAGCACAGGACACAGACGTCGGGAGGCTTGAAAATCATCAGGCTTACCCTCACTGAAGGCACAGCACTCTCCCAGACGTCAGTAGGCTTACCCTCACTGAAGGCACAGCACAAGTAGAAGTAGGCTTTCTCTGAAACTTAGAGATGGACTCAGGAGAGTAGACAGCCTTAAGTAGATGAACAGCTCTTTAAGTAGGACTTCCCCAGGAACACAAACAACTGGCAGCCCGCTGTGGGCGACTGATGGGAGGTCACTGGTGGGGTCAAGGATACCAGTTGAAGGTAGAAGCTTAGTTTTGAGGAACTGAAGAGTCCGTACATGAAGTTGCTTGAAGTTTTAAAGGGTGACATACGCAGGTTCTTATGAAGATCGTCGCCAAAAATTGTAGTGATCAAGACACGCAGGTAGTTGTTGTTGAGAGAAGTTTTATTCAGGATAGTTATAAGATGATAAAGAGACCCCACCAGGAGCAGCCAGTTACGCAGCTCAACCCACTCAATTGTGTCTTCTCAGACTGAATCATAACATTCTAAACAGCATCATCAAAGTAACATTCCATTGTTGGTAAATAGCATTGCATTTACTAAAGTCAGGATATAACATCGTTGCAACTCCCTAATGCCACCCCTGGGGTGGCGTTAGGTTCTGACGCATACCCAAGTTTGCGATTTCTAGAATATCTGATAATGCGTCAGATTCCATGGGTGTTGTGTGGGAACACCCACAGCAACACCCATGGAATGCCCCTTTTACACAGTTTTCTGAGTTAAAGGGCCATATATGTATAAGACCATGAAAATCCACGTACAGTGGTTTACATGGCCTTATAAATATGCTCTGGCACATTGCGCAAAATTGCTCAAAAGTGTCGGCAGGGCCTCATAAATTAGGCCCAATGCATTGAGAAATGCTAAGCATAAGTCAAACACTGCACAGGGCAGTAAAGGCCTGCTCAAAATATGTAAATTAAGTAAGGATTTAAGTAAGCTAACAAATTAAACACTGCTTTATATTACAGCTAAGGGACAAAAGTGTCACTAGCATGGCATTTGATTGAAAATACAACAGTACATGGGATGGAATGGAGTTTGGTGTAGGAGCCGCTCAAGGAAAAGGTACGTCTGTCTCCTTGTGCCTCTTTTAACTCATCGAGGGGCATATTAACAAGCCAGGCGATAAAATTATCGCCGCTTTAGCGGCAGAAAACTGGCGCTAAAACGGCGATAATGGGCTTGATAATATGCTCTATGGAATTCCAATTGAAGCCCATGTTAGACGTCTTTCACATTTAAAATGGGCTTCAATTGGAATTTCACAGAGCATATTATCAAGCCCATTATCGCCGTTTAAGCGGCAGTTTTCTGCCGCTAAAGCGGCGATAATTGTATCGCCTGGCTTGTTAATATGCCCCCGAGTTCCGAACACTCATGCACATTGTGCACAAATATTGCACCATCTGCGTTGTGTTGCGACCTACAAATTCTTTGGGGCAGATTTACAAGCCCCTTGCGCCACTTTTGCGTCACTTTTCCCATGTTAAAAACGACGCAAAAGTGGCGCAAGGGCCATGTAAATAAGCCCCTTTATTTCTAGACTTCAGGTAAACAGGTGCCGCAGCGTATTGTTTGTTATCTGTGCTGTATTTATTTGTCGACACATTTCTAGGCTACAGCCTGCAGTTCTCAATTTGAATGCAAGATGGCAGTGTGATCTACCACATGTTAACCCACAGCTCTCACAGCCTAAAAGCTCAAATGTGTTACTTTTTAAAATGATTATTTTATGTGCAGTTTAAACTGGCAAAAGAAATATTAAAAACAAATCAGTCTTATGCTCAGGGTGTTTTTAAGATCCTTCAAATACAATTTTGCCTTTTTCTGCATGTTCGCATATCAGGCTAATTGTGTAATTTGTCAAATATATGAAACTAGCCGAAAGAGGCACATTTCGGTAAGGCAATTGTTTTAGACTTCTATATACTAAAGCATTGGTGTCTGTTGAAGAGCAAGTTTAAATTAAATCAGATGAACTGTTTAAGTAGTTCTCCGGGTACATTTATTTGTAGCTAGGATTGCACTGATACTAAACATTTTTTGCTAATTCTATTCCAAGAAATATGTGGTTTACGTTTAACCATTTTCAGTGTATGGCAAACAGATTTGCCATTAGTTAAAGCATCCTATAGCTCGACTATTATTTAATAACATGTATTTCTTTATGTTCTAGTAGAAGTAGATTCCCCTGGAGACAGCCTCTTGTAGCCTCGTCTATTCTCCCGCGAGTCAGAGTTGATGCAACCCTTTTTTGTTGCTGTCAGTCCCTAATGGTTCGAGTTTATTGCAAAAATGCACCTGTTGTTCCATTTCTATTTCGCAGAACACTAAGAGGCACGATGGCGCTACAGCAATCAAATTAAAAATAATAATAATACATTTTTGTATACTCAAAAGGCTGTTAGCTCTTTTTAAAACTGGATGTTTTAATTCAGATATAAATTTGCAAACTATGCAATCAGAAAAAAAGACGTGATTAAAACGTTTCTGCTCGTTCCCATTTCCTTGTGTACTGCTTGTTTCCCTCAGGCGAGCCTTCTGTAGGTCACAGTCCTGCTGGGTGAACTTTATGCGCGCAGATGCTGCACAGCGCATCCTGCGCATGTTTTAGAGAGCAATTGTGAGTGTGACGTCCTTGACCTCTTGACCAATAGCGGTAGTCCTTCCTTGTGCTCTCTGTGTATCAGCAAAGGCTGTTAGGCGCTAATTCCACTTCTTTATTTTAGGATCGCCTGCCCGGAACCTTGAAGACTATGGTTCAAAAAACAACTTACCTACAGAACTCTGCTGAAAATGGTTCTTAAAGAAGTAGTTCTACCTGTAAAATCGAAAATCTCAAATTAATGTTATGGCTTGCGGATATCATGAACATTTTAAACATATATTTATTCTGAGGACGTACTTGTGCATTTACTTTGACAATAACGTGTCGCCCTTTCACACTCTGAAGCGACTGCAGGGCGACGCGCTACACTCAGTACAACTTCTGAGGATGGGGAAGTGGTCCAGTTCGCGCGCTCGAAAACCTTGAATGTTTCACGCTGATTAGTATGAAAATGCATCATGATAATTGGCAAATGCCATGCAGGCAAGGTCACTAGTTTATTGTTCTCTTTTCTTTAATTCGTTAAATAACAACTTCAAGAAATGTAAAAAAAAAAAATGCCTCTACTCAGAAATCTACAAGTTGCTTATACTTTGTGGAGTTCACACGCTCCTCTTTGTCAGAAAAATGGCATTCGCCCACCTCTGTTTGTAAACCCCCTCCCCAACAGCATCCATTGTCAATGCAGAACCACTCCACACTGAGAGATGACGCCGAATGTAGCTTCAGAGCATAAAACCCGCGTAAATGAATACAGATTTATGTTTTCAAATAAATTAAGAATTCAAGAAAAAGCTAAAAAGGTTGTGCACAACGAACCGTAGAAATTGTTTGCCAGCATAGCTTTAAAGCCCAGAACGTTTAACATTCAGAGAAAAACCTAGCAAATGTGTTTTTGAAGAAACATTCAAAATGTCATATATATCGATGAATTTTTTTAATTTATTTTAATTTACAAACAATTATTTCTTCAAAGCTATCCGAAATTATCATTGTGGTGATACAGGAATATCAAACAATAATTGAGACAAACCTCACTGTTTATCTTACTGCCCTTAAAATACGAATAAATATTTTGAGATCAACATTACTTACACGAAATGGTTCTTTCATATGTCGTGTAAAATGTCTCGATACAATAAGCAGCTTTCTGTGTGAATATCGTGAAAGTAACAGAGCTCCGCGTCGATGATGTTGTCAGAAACTGACAGGAGACACAGTGCAGCCGAGCTGAGCCATGTTAAATGATGGCTGGGGCTTTGAACTGGTGAACTTGCATCTAGGAGCACTCACAGCCTGTCATGTCACGCTCTTTGTGAGAAAGAAAGTCTCACTTGTATGTGTTTCTGCATGCAGTGTTTCTATCGCTGAATGCACCTGGCTCTGATGCAGTTACTGTATTTCCTGTTTTTACTTTGCTCTCTTCATTTTTCTTGGCACTTGAGTGGAGTTCCCTGTTCAACAAAATCCACACGAACTAGTGTATAGTTACAGTAGTGTATCTTCAAAGCGCTAGCTGGCCCAAAGATTCTTTCAATTATAGGGGTAATCCCATATCAGGTAAATAAATACACGCGTTCGTGAATATGCCTCTAAAAGAAAGAGAACCAACGAACTGGAACTTTCTGTGAAGCAGAGAGAAACCGAGGTGACATCGGTTTAAAAGTTTCCTGATCTGATTATTGGAGGTTTGGGTCGATCAGAATGTTTTCGATGGGGGTTTGGTTCTATAAGCATGTTAGTGGGGGAGGGGGCCTGGGACATTGCTAGCCATGCCATGAGCAGTTTCCTAAGTCTGCCCCACGGGTTCAAGTCATGAGGGGCACACGGTGGCATGGCCTGGGAAAGACCACAGGTTGCACCTGCAACACACTGTGTGCTTCAGAGGTGCAGATTCCAAGGGCACGACATAAAATGAAAGACACCCAGTGTGGGTTCGTGTCACACGTGCAGCAGTGCCATGTGCATGCTAGTACAAAGGAGTCGATGTGCAGAAAAAGATGGGGTTCTTTGCGCGTGCATCAAAGCACTACTTTCACACACTCCACCCCAGTAGACTAAACAGTGCCCTCCATATAATACATCGTTTGACATGGAACATTTGCACATTTCCTGCCCAGCAGAACAATCTAATGTTCGTGTCGTCTCCGAAAATGTTTTTCTCCGAACAATTCCCTCGTGTACTTTAAATAGCAACATTGCATTAGTTGCCTGTGAGCATCTCTGCCGGTGGGAGAGGCATTTAAATATTCCAGATCAGCTCCACTTTAAATAGCATTTTAAAAATATGTAAGCCTGAAGACCTCTCTGATTAGATGTATGCTACACGGTGGGGTATGCTCAGGGCTGAATATTGATTGGCAAATCATTATGCATGCTTGAAAGAGGACACAAAGGGTCAGAATAGATGCCTCTTCCTATCGCTTAATTAGCCAAACCTGCGTTCTCATTTGTGTTCGCTGGTGATTGGCTGAAGCCTTCTTCCAATCTGAAGCTGCCATGCATAGAAATGGACCGGGCTTTGTTCTTCCGAGCCCGATTCGCCGGACAGCCTCCCCCAGTGGAGTGTCCCACCCCTGACCTGGTTATTGTGTGTGCTTTTTTACTGAACAAAAACAGGCTAAGATTGGAGCACGATTTGAACGTTTCACTGTTCAATTAAATAAATGTGCATGCCTCTTGCCAAATTGTTTATTCATAACACAAAACACAATTTTAGCAATTGGAATTATTAACAAGCAATTTCACATCAGAATGTTTTACAAATCCATAAAGTGAACATATAATATTTTCAAATGCGTGTGATTAATACGTTTATTTAAACAGACACTGCGGTTCACAATAACTAGCACAGAATAGCCACTCTCACAAATGAATTTTGCAAATAAATTATTTGTGTTGTCAAAGCTGTATCTTTTCAAAAAGAAATGTTAGCTTGCAAAGCCATATTTTAATTCTGTGTAACTGCACGTCCCATAAATTAAAACACACCACAGTCGGAGTATTCTTAATTTCTTTTTTCCTAGGCCTGCTGTTGTGACACTGGTTGAAAGGAAATTCTGAACCCCAATTACTGGCAAAGAACAGCCAATTATAATCCACAATGCTATAATTAAAATGAAGATTCTGCTTAAACATGAACAGGTGGCTGGACATTATTGGTGGGACTTCTTGAACATTCCTGAAATAAGCAACATATTTACCTCGTCTACTTTGAATCCTGCATACCTTTTTTACGAGGAGCTTATGCATGTGGTTTATTTAGTGCCTTCATCTTCCAGGAGCATAATGTTCACAATGACATTTACAAGATGACTCTGCAAGATGTGCATTTGGGTTAATTACTCTAAACATGTCAATTCCCACGAATAATCATGACTATAGTAGAAATGTGCAAACTGCAGAAACCAATGTGCATAATGTAGCTCTCATCCATGCGTACATTGTAGAGTTGTTTGACCGTACACACTCCATCTTCTACAAAAATGATACACAATCAAAACACAACCATGTGTAACTGACACCGACATTGGAACAGTTTTCTGTAATATTCGTTTTACTTTTTCTAATCACATTTCTATATTCAGCTACTCACAACGATCAAAAATTGATAATTTTGAAGATATTTTGAAAGATAATTCTGTCCTGTATTGTTTGAAACAAAAGTTTCTTGCATGTGAATGTGTGTTAAATGTCTTTTTATCCTGGCTTAAGAAATGTAATAATGAAAATGTCCTAATGATTTACTGGGGCATTTTCTCATTGGCTAGTTTTTCAGTGGTGCTGCAGACATCAGTGTTCATGCACACAGACACAATTCCCCTTTGTGCACATAGGGCAATATCACATGATCTTCAGAGATGAAGGATGAAAAGCTGCAGCCACCTCTCTTAATGAATTAATTGTTTTGTATTTTGTGACTATTGTTTTACAATTGTAATTTCGTATTGATACTATGTTACTAAATAATTGCTGAAAATTGCATTAAAAAGGAGAATTGAAGGTTGTGACATCATTTGATTTTTTTATTCATGAATCAGATTTCTGAGGCTATCCAGAGTCCCCTCTTAGTCAGCGTCGACACTATGATAATACCAAGATGCCTGAACCTACTTACAAAGACTGAACGTGCACTGTGTTCACTTAGCTTTAGTCTTTACACAGTCGGGAACCACCTCCAGAAAGGGCACTACAACTGCCTTTGTTCATGTCTGAAATAAGGAGCTTGAGGATGCTGAGAGAACCTCTCCTTCCCTGCTGATTCGTTTAAATCTCTCTGCCACATTTCATATCGTGGATCAACAACTTCCTGTTGCGTTGTCTGCAGTTGATCACTTGCCGATCCGGAAACCCTATTGCCTGGCGTTGTCCCTCCCTTTCTGAAGAGCAGGAAACAATAGGTTAAAATGGGAAACATTATTTCCAGACACTTAGGAGCATATGTACGAGCCCCTATCGCCACGGGAACGTCACTTTTTGCGACGTTCCCATGGCGATAGGGGCCTTGTACACAAGGCACCATATCACGCTATGCTCAGAGTGACAGGAGCGTTCAGTGAGTGTTGTCGTGCATGTTCCACCGCAACACCCATTGTATTTGATGCTGTCCCCTATGTACAAGGATGGCGTACATGGGGGGAAGCGCCAAAATTAAGTCCAGGAAAACCCTGGCCGTAAGTTGCCGAAACGAAATGCATTATTTCTTCTAATTTTTGCTTTTTCCTTGTGTGCTGACTTGCTGCACACATGGAAAAAGCAACATACCATGGTTTGTTTATAACCAGGAACGTGCCCCTTCATGTACATAAACAAATCTTTTAAAAAAAGCCATTTTGTAACTTTCATGTGTGCTGCATGAAGCACCCCACATGAAAGTTAGAAAATGTCATTTTAGGATTGTTTATGTGGAGGAAGGGGCACCTTCCTACACATGACCAATGCTCCTCTGCACACAGACACCCTTGCACTCTGGTGCAAGAATGCCTGCGTTGGTGCTAAGTTGTTAAACCTAGTGCTATCGCAGGGGGAAACGCAAGGCTGCACCACATTCTTGCAAATATGGTGCATCCTTGCGTTTCCGAAGTGGCGGAGCATGTCGTTAAGTCCAGGAGTCTAACGACACGCTCTGCCACATCATTGCACATATCCCCCTTAGTGGCCTAAAGCAATGTTTCCGCACATAGGATACATCCTGTATATATTGTTCTTTTCCTTTTAGGTGAATCATGAAACTTGGCAGAAGTGTTTTATACACAAATTTTAATTTTAAGCATCGCAAGCACTGGCCCCATATTAAAAATGTGGAGCATGAAAGTTTACTTTTTCGTTTGAAATTTGTTCAGCAGTCACAAAGGCCCTAGTTATGCGTGGCTAAGTAAATTGGCTGGAGTTTCCCCATCCCGGAGTTACCAATGCTGGAAGTAGAGTAAACTCCGGTGGTGTGGGGGAAAATATGGCTCATTGCAAGTTAAATCCTGACGGTCCACTGAGAAATGTGGAATTATCAGGGGAATCGGTAATTCCATTTTGATTCTTCGGGTAATTCCTCATTTTTCCCTATATACTTTCACACATATTCTTCTACAGTTTTCAGCATCTAAAATCCCCAGATGGAAGTACAGATCTCTGCGCGGCTCCTGCAAATCTCATACTTCCAGTGGGGTCAGTAGCTGCTGTTACCAGCCCCATCAGAGTTAAGAAGCCACAGATATGAGGCCAAAGAGGAAAAACTACAGTTTAGCAAGATCAATATTTATCTTTTGTATTGTTAATAACCCTGAAAAAACATGAATATTTCATACAATAAGCCCATTACCATACAATGTTATAAAGTGAAATGGCAGTAGCAGGGCTTTAAGAGATACTTAAATTCTAATATTAAATACATTTCTTTTTGTTAGAAACATATCAAAGTCAATTCAAACTTATTACCCTAAAACCACCGCATAACTAAGGAGCACATTTGCACAGTAAACCCACCCACTTCTACCAGCAGTTCTCATAACTTGGTACCTGCAGTTACTTGAGTGATCCATTGTGGGTGCTATTTTTGAAGATTATCTAGCTCTGGTCCTAAATAAGGTGTAGAATTCGAGGAGCTGAGGGGATTTCTGCAGGGTCTTGTCCTGCCTGATAGGCTAAGATGAATGCATACTGTTGAATCATATGCAGAGTGGGAGGAATTGTATCCAGGTTTTAGTTTTCCTGTGCAAATAACTCAAGCTGCCCCTATCCACACCCTACAGAAGGATGCACAGCCTTTCAATAGCAGCCATATTGGTTCCAGTCCCCTCTATTGTAGATGAGATGGAAAGGGTACAACGGACTGGGGAAACTTCTGTGATTATTCTAAGCTGTTCAGCAAGCAATTTTGCATTCCTTCTGAAAAATATTGATGTAGTGTCCCTCTCCGTCAGTGTATGAAAGGCTGATAGGGATGTGCAGTGTTAATTCCTAAAGATTACGAAATGCACAAAAGGTGATGGGAAGCTGCTTGCAATAAGTCTAACTGATGGCAATCGCTCAGGGTAGCACTCCATCCCATCATTCTTTTGCTCACCATGGCACCCCAGTTGGACACAGCCATATGCAAATCAGTCTTGACCCTGTTCCCCACGGGAACAGTTCAGCCCGAACTGTCATGCCAGGTCGTCCTTGAACAGGAATACAAGCAACCCAGCTCCGGTTTCACCCTAGCTATTGGCTCATCTGCTGGGTACAGCTTGGTTACAGTGAAACAGTGAGCATAGGACCCCTGTCTGGGCATACCCATGCCACTGAGGGCGGTACATGAAGCACACAAAAGGTGATGGGAGGCTGCTTGCAATAAGTTTAATCACTGGCAACCGCTCACAGTAGTACTCCATCCCACCGCTTTTTTGGTCACAGTGCCACCTCAGTTTGGACACAGCCATATGCAAATCAGTCTTGACCCTGTTCCTCATGGGAGCAGTCCAGCCCAAACTGCCAAGCCAGGTCCTCCCTGAACCAGAACACAGGCAACTCAAGACATGTTTCACCCTAGTTCCCATGAGGAGTCAATAACTAGGGAAAAATCGGTCCTGAGAAATTATCAAGGATTATCCTGCTTGTGTTCCAGTTCAGGGAGGACCTGGTTTGGCAGTTCGAGCTAGGCTGTTCTCATGAGATGCAGGGTCAGGACTGATTTGCAGGAAACATCCATTACAACGCAGTCTTTACATCGCACTGCTTTTACAACGCAGCTGTTACAACACAACTGTCTTTCCATCTCATGCTATTACAATGCATGCCATTACAACATGTGTCACTTCAACGCATGCCATTACAACGCATACCATTACAAAACATTCCATTACAATGCATTATAAGGCAAGTAATAGAGATTTTTTTAGTTTTAGGGTGGGTATTGGTTTTAGGGTAGATGGGAATAGTAATTTTTACCCCTACACTATCCAACACTTTCCCTACTGTTGCACTCACTGGCGTGGGAATAGTCAATTTTACCCCTACACTATCCAACACTTACCCTACTGTTGCCCTAAAAGTATTATGCGTTGTAATGGAATGCTTTGTAATGGAATACATTGTAATGGTAGTTTTCAAAAATGTGTTGTAATGGCATGCGTTGTAAACTCATGCGATGTAATGGTAGTTGCAATGTAAAAACATCGTTGGAAAAGCATGCGTTGTAATTCTTTGAGGTGTAACGTCATATATTCCTAATTTGCATACGGCTGGGTCCAAACTGATGTGGCATGATGAGCAAAGGAATGATGGGCTGGAGTGCTACCCCAAGTGGTTAGAATTATTGGAAGCAGCCTCCCATCACCTTTTGTGTGTTTCAGATTCCTAAAGAGCAGCCAAACCAATAGTGTCAAGAATATGGAAATATTTGCCTGCACTTAATGCAGTCTACCCTTGTGCACACTTTAGGTCCTTTACAAAGTGCAAAGCCAGCACAGCATCACTATCTTCAGTACATATGAAAATTCTCTTCATACTTCCAGCTACGCTATTTTCAGCATCAACAAACATTACTGTGTCAGCTGCTTCTTGGTTGATCCCTCTCTGTTGTAATTGAAGAACCAAAGTATGAACATCTTTTTCTTTCCTCTTTTATAACTACAGTTTTGCCATGATGCTGCTACCACTATTTGGGCAACCGGTAGGTGAAAAAGTTCTTGTCTCCTTGATAATTTAATAGAAATTCCATAGTTCTGTTTTTGGCAGTATCACTTATCTACCAGTTCCTTTAGCTGCTTTTGCTTGGGCAAGGGACGTCCAGTAGAGGCCAACAGTAAAAAATACCAATGGGGTGGGACGGGCGAGAGGGGTAGCAGGAAGCATGCGGGGGAGCCTGCAGTGGGGGGGATAATAATACAAATAAACACTTGCATGATGCTGCCATCCCCCTCACGCTCCTCTGCTGCAGTTTCCGTCCCAGGAGTCCTTGGGAAAGCAAGAACACTCCCACCAAATCCCCGCACCCCTCTTGTTTCAGAGCAGCACAGGGATTGATCCGAATGGGCTAAAAAGACGCTCCACTCAGGACAGGGAGACTGTGGGGCTTCCCTAGCGCAGTCAATACAGCCGGACTGGAGAAACCTAAGTGGGCATGTGTGTTTGGCCGGGCTGAGATGGCCGAACAAACACACATGCGCACTTAAATGTGCAAACAGCACTCCTCCTTCCCCTCCCATGCACCAGCCCTGGCCCTCCCTGCACAAGCTGGCTCAGAGCCGGAAAATGAAAAATAAAACCATGCTAAGATATTATTTTCTTTTTTACGTGCTGGCTGGCTCTGCGCCTGCGGGGCGACGCTCCCCCACCATTGTGGAGGAGCCGCCGCAGGGGCCGTCAAGCTGTGTGCTTTATGGACGTCAAAGGTCATTTATATATATCTGTACAGATTGGGTTAACTTTGTATGTAGGCAATGATTTTTATATAGTGATGCAGAAAGGGTTCAGTTGTTTCCCGTATTATGATATCAACAATGACAGGTCTTCATATCAACACCAGAATCATTGCCCTCTGCATTTTGTTCCGGAACCAAGATAATAAAACACTTAATCAGCGTAGGCTTACTTTTACCATTGAATGAGCCATGGTCTGACAAAGGTGGTGCATATATATTGTTTTTGGGACAGAAAAATCATGTGCATCTCCATGACCAGTCTTGCAAGCTATGAGAAGCAATGCACAATTTCAGAAAGATAGTTGTGTTCTCCTTTAGAGAGTTTACTGCTACTGAAAGAAAGTCCAGATTTTTTATTTAGCAATTTACAGTTGAATAGAGGGTTGGATGTGTCTGGGAGTTTCACATTTTAGAAGTCTTTTGTCGAAGGTGTTTTTACTCAGATCTTTCCCAGATTTTGTTATTGATTTTATGAAATCAAAAACAGTCTCATTTATAATCTCCGTAGCATTTAGAATCAATAAATCATCATCTGTGCCTAAAAATGCATTTCCCATTTCTTTTGTGTTTATTCAGAAAGTGTTGTTGCTTGTTAGGAGTGTCGTCATGGTTACAGCATTGCTTTTTTGAGCTTTTGATCTTGTTTTGAGCTGGTGTGGTTACTCTCACAAACATTCACAACTCTTCGTGTCTCCACACATCATTCTTCTTAGTAGGTGTAACAAGCTCTGAGCATTTAGTCCACCAGTATTTTTTGTTTATGACTACCCAGTTTCTAGACCTTTAGTGTAGTGAGGCTCACTCACTTAGAATAAGGCTGCGGCACAGCTAGGGTAATATACACTGGGCTAGCTACAAATGAACTCATGTGCGCATGTGTGAATCTACCATCGTGTGCAGCCTGCTAATTGCATACAGGTAGCCTGACAAGAAGGGTCTCTAAAAAAGATTGGTGTTGACCTGAAGTAGACCTCATATTATTAGTGCAACAACACAATGGCGATGGATGGAACACTTGAATTAATCTCAGCCACTGGCAGTCACTCGGGCCACATCCCAGTCCATAATGTTTCACCCATGATGCCACCTCAGTTTGTACCCAGGCGTATGCAACTCAGTCTTGGCACTGCTCCAATGGGAATAGTCCAGCCTAAACTGCCAGGTCAGGTACTCTCTGAACTGGAACACAAGCAAATGTTTCTGAATTGCTTTTTGGCACAAGAAAGAGGAACAGATACGTAGCACTCAAAATGTGACCAGAAAGGTTATTATTATTCCAAAATATATTCTTTTATTGAAAATGTTCTGATATATATATTTTATATTATTTATATATTATAAAACATTGTTACTCATAAATAGACAGACAATAAAGTGCATACAAAATACAATATATAGATTTCAGACAATTATATAACAAATGATAAATTTGATAAAAAATGTATACCAAAAAGGTGGTTATGGATAACATGCTCGAAATCAAGGTAAGATAAACCATTTCAAATTTTTAACAAATGTCCAAAAGAAACAAAAATGGCTAACATAATTAGATTTGTTATATAATTGTCTGAAGTCTATATATTGTATTTTGTATGCATTTTATTGTCTGTCTATTTATGAGTAACAATGTTATATAAAATATAAATAATATAAAATATATATATCAGATCATTTTCAATAAATGAATATATTTTGGAATAATAATAACCTTTCTGATCACGTATTGTTTTTGTATAGTATAGGTCCACCTTCTTACTCCTTTCCTAAATGTCTATTTGCAAATATTGTTTTTTTGACCTGATTTAGGAAATTCATTCAGGGGTACCCCCTTTTTCCACATACACAGATACGTAGCACTCACCACTATCCACTATTTCAAAGGAAACCTCTGGGGTAGGCTAGGGCCGGGTGGTTGGAGCAGCATTTTGACATTATGTCCCTTTGGGGAGGAGGCATCTGTAAAACCCCCTCCTCATACCTTCTACTGTCCTGTGGCATTCCATCTACCTGAGGGCTGGTGCAGGATTGAATAGGTCTCAAAACTCAATCCCCGGGACCTGATGTATGGAGGAGGTTCAACCCACTTTAGGAGTTCCGGGGACCCCATGCCCCAGAGCAGAAGAGAGTCGGTGTAGAGAAGTGGCCCAGAAGCACCTCTCTACACTGCCCCCATCAGCACTGCTCATGGCCCGAGATAAGAAGGACACTTCCTCTCTCCCAACTCACAGAAGAACAGCGCCTGAGGGAATGCAAAAAAAACCCAAGGAAGGCAGAACAGGAGTGGGCTCTCCATGCTGCTCAGGCTGTGTGAATTACTCCAGTGGCACTGGGGCATCCAAGATAGGAAGTGAAAAGAAACAAAAATGAAGGTGGCACAAGGTCGCAAAGCAAAGTGAAGAGTAGAGCAAGCCACTCAAACTTGAAAAATCTGGGAAGGAGCACCCATATTGCCCCATTTGGGTTCTTATTTACATATTTCTTTTTTTCTTGTGGAGCCCTAAGGAGGGTCAGGAGCACAACCAATGATATCTCCAGGTATTGTTAGGGACTGAAGAAGGTGCTGTGGCCTCCCCAGGATTGTTTTAGGAAACGTGCCCTAAGTCTCAGAGATAAGTGAATTCTTGACCCTGGGATACATTTTTATCATTTCCAAGTACTGCTCGAGATGGAGTTTTTGCTCTCTCAGGCTCTGATGTGCAGGGGCACTGAGTGGCTGGTACTATGACTGCATTGTGTGGCCTGAAGAGTGCAAAATAAAGACTCGAACACATGGCTTTGCAGTTGCTTTGAATACAAATGCTTTATTTATGATTTTTGATGATCTTTACAATGCTCATACTTTAACTGATTGCCTTTGAAAATGATTATTGGTCTCATTGGTTTCAATGTTGATATCATGGTCAATTCTAACATATAGTTACCGCGACCAATGTGGTGAAACTCTGACAAAGTAAGTAGGCTTGCCTTATATATAATGACACCTTCTTTAGTGTGATGTGTAGTACTTAGCATTGTGTGTGAAATAAAAGTACTTATCCTTTCTGAAAGAAAAAGCACTGACTGGTCAATAATATAGTGTTGTTGTTGCATGCTAACAAATTGGAATTGCTAGCCCACAACACCTTCTCTAAGGGGGCTTTGGACTAACCTGAGAAAGTCATCAAGTGCTACAATAGGGTACTTGGTTCCCATTAAACATACAATTGGGTACCCAATACTTGTGAAGGACTCACATCTGTACCAACTAATAACTCAATGTCTTAGTCAGAAATCAGGATTTTCAGTTAAGCCCAGCTTCCAATGTTCTTTACTAGTTCATTATTTTGTTCATGTGTATCCACAAGGGGCATGCTGGAAATCAACAAACTGGTTCACTAACATAAACTCTTCAATGACATCTGGGTACTTTTCGTTGAGAGGCATCACTTCTCTTAGGAGAACCACACCATATAATGTGTAGTTATGATGATCAATGGCATGGAATAGCCACTAAAGTTTAGAAAAGTGTGTAAGCACAGACCAACATCCCACTCGTGTACAGCTACAGAATTAATATTTCCAGGTATGATGAACATTAGGTTCCAAGACTGAAACTGAGCTCAAGAAACACAATGCAAAAAAGAAAAGATGGCCTGGTACCAGTTCTCTCTTCTTTAGAAGGTGAAGCTGTTCCTTCCAGAAACCAGCTTCAGAACTGCTGTTCAAGTCCTTATTTTCTGGATGGTGGTAAAACTGTGTTCTCAGGCTTCATTGGTACAATTTAAGTGCACCTTACACAACACAGCTTGTTGCATCAAGGGCCTGACTTGAACTTGAAGAAATATGATCACATCACCCCTATTCTGATTGAACTCTATTTGCTTCCCTTGGTGCCTGCACCATCTTCAAAACCAGTTGCATCATTTACAAAGCCATCACATCCAGGCCTCTGCCTCTTTTACAGGCATGCTCACAATTATTGGTGGTTCTCCGCACATCCACAACTAGGACACAATCAGTCTGCAGACTAAGAAGTGTAAAAAGATAAGGCAGCCAGTCTTTCCATCAGTGCACCCTAGATGTGGAACAACATCCCCATATTCATCTGGACTCCTACTCTGCTCTGAGTTAGGAAAGAGTTGTAAATGCACCTCTTTAAAGTAGGGGTGGGTGGAGTTTGTGGAGTCCTACTACCTGGAATTCTGCGCTGTTGTAAAAAAATCCACCGTGCTACGTGGAGTTACGCTTTTGGGTGGAGATTGCCAGCGTGCACGTTCGTGTTGCGTTAAGTATGCGGAGTGAGTCCGCACTTTCCAAAATTGAGCAAAAACTGTACTAAGCAGTCCTCAAGTGTGTTCTCGCACTCTAGATCATGCCTGAACAGCACCACGCGGTCTTTATGGGCCCCATCTTGTTTATCTGCTCTCTGTTATGGTGCTGGACCTAAATTTGAATCTCTACTTAATCTTTCTAATCCTCCTCTTTTATTACGTTTCTACCCCTACTTTTTATTTTTTATAATAGTGTGTGACTTTGTGTTTTTGTATTTTACGTTTTTGTGTACATTTGTTTGTGTTTTTAGGACTTTTTGACTTAGTTTATTTCCCCTTCTTTCCTACTTTCTTTCTTCTTTACTTTCACTTCCTTTTCCTTCTTATTATTACTCCATCCAGCGCCATGGTAGAGCGGCGACTTCCGTGCGGGCAGCACGGTCGCCCAGGTCTTCACCCGGGCGGTCTTTGGAGAGGAGGAGGTGGCAGCACTAGTTTGTTTTGTGCAGTGCCACCTCCCGTCTACGCTGGCAGCAGGCGGCAGGCCTGGTATTGGCTACACCCTTCAGGAGCATCGGCAGTGCTGGGGGATGGTGCGTCGGTACTTGCAGTGCACCAACCATGTTTGGTGCACTGCCTAGCAGCTAAAGCACCACTGGGTCGACATTCTGGACCTCGCATCGGACCTGCTCGACCTGCTAGGTGTCGAGAGTCCGGGGCCCGGTGAGTATTTAATATTTGTTGTGTTTTCTACCCCTAATTTATATTTTTTATAATAGAGTGTGACTTTGTGTTTGTGTATTTTATATTTTTGTGTACATTTGTTTGTGTTTTTGTGACTTTTTGGCTTAGTTTATTTCCCCTTCTTTCCTACTTTTTTTCTTCTTTACTTTCACTTACTTTTCCTTCTTAATTTAACTCCACCCGGCGCCATGGCAGAGCGGCGACTTCCGTGCGGGCAGCACGGTCGCCCAGGTCTGCACCCGGGCGGTCTTTGGAGTGGAGGAGGTGGCAGCACTAGTTTGTTTTGTGCAGTGCCACCTCCCATCTATGCTGGCAGCAGGCGGCAGGCCTGGTATTGGCTACACCCTCTAGGAGCATCGGCAGTGCTGGGGGATGGTGCGTCGGTACTTGCAGTGCACAAACCATGTTTGGCGCACTGCCTAGCAGCTAAGGCACCGTTGAGTTGACATTCTGGACCTCGCATAGGACCTGCTCAACCTGCTAGGCGTCGAGATTCCGGGGCCCAATGAGTATTTAATATTTATTGTGTTTGTGTTCTACAATGCTAAACCAAAAATTCTGAATAGCATGCTGCGCACACACAGAGGTAAGTTATGTTCAGGTTATGCTGGTATATTCTTATGTTATCCAGTTTCTAATTTCTGCTAGGCAGGTGTCGCCACCTAATCGCACTCATCATGTGCTCACTTTGGCTGATTAATTAGGAAGCCATTGTAGACTGTTCTCCTGTCACTATAGTGAATCACTGAGTAGCACATTCTCTCTGTGACTTTATTTAAGTAGCTCATACAGTTTCAGGTTATTTAATTGAATTCACAGTGATGATGTGTCGTATGCATCTATGCATTGCAAAAAATCAATACTGTGTTGGCTCATCAAGGGTGTTGGGAAACGGGAATAGATAGAATCAAAGATCATTCACTGCAATCCATCAGTTCAAAATGTAGTTTTTGTTGAAGAGATGTGGAATATGGATTTAACAACTGTTGATACTAGTAGTACTTTAGGTGATCTGTTTTAGCGACTGTGTTTGATTGTCATTAAACATTTTGTGGAGATTATTAACAGAATCACTAATCTACTTTTATTTATATTCTTAATTTCTTTCATCAGCACCCAAGGGCAAGAAGAGGGACAATTCTGAGGGTCAGGGACAAGCTGGTCAGCCTGCACCGACCACTAGCACCTCTGCCGAGGCCTCTGCTAATCCCAGTAAGTTCTTTATGATTGTTGTGGACTTCTTAGGGTAGAATCATGGGGTATTGAAAGTTTGGTGCTGTCTATCATGAAGATTCAGATAGCAGGCCCAAGTAAGTTATTATTTTAAATAAAAATCACCATGTATGTTTTTTGAGAAGGCTTTCCTTTTCCTGCTTATGCCTAGCTCTAAGACAGTTCAGTTCATGAAAGAGTGGTCTTGGTCATCATCATGGAGCCCCCACCTCCTAATTTAGTGTGCTGCAGACTCGTCCATTTATAGTTTCAGTATACCGACAGGTTCCCATGACAATGCAGCAAGGCCGGAAAAAAGTGTGAGGTTCCACTCCCATTGCATTTACCAACCAACATCATGGGCCTCATGTAGGTAGCATACCAGTTACCACTTCTAAAATACCGAACGATACCGAATCGGTATTTTAGAAGTGGTAACTCGTATGTAGGTAATGAGTCGGTATTTTTTACCGATTCGTTACAATTCGGTAATTACCGAATCGGTATTTACCGATTCGGTAATGAGGCATACCTTCCCATTGAGGGGAAGGTATGCCTCATTACCGAATTGGTAAATACCGATTCGGTAATGGTGGAGAACATGCAAGGGTGGCAGGGTGTCACATTGACACCCTATTGCACCCCTGATTCGGCCATGTGTGCACATGTGGCACACATACATGCCCTAAGGGCATGTATGTATGCCACATTGCACACTGCTACGCGCTTCAAAATGCCCATACACAACCATTAATTATTTACCACCAACTATTAGTTGGTGGTAAATACCGACTCTTAAACACACCCACACACTCCCCCTACATCTCGATTTTGGTTTCGGAATTTACCGAATCGGTAAAATTACCGATTCGGAAAAGTTACCGATTCGGTAACATTACCGATTCGGTATTATTACCGATTCGGTAATTTTTCCGATTCGGTAAATTCCGAAACCAAAAATTGTCCCCCTACATACCAATAGCCAAAATACCGGTCGGTAACGGTATAATTACCGAAAATCGGCCGTTACCGACCGGTATTTGGCTACCTACATGAGGCCCCATATGTCTTTCATTTACCATTATTCCACGAATGGCTTTCCTAACTTTGTGAACCAACCAATCAAATGCCCAGAGTGATATTTGGAAGATACTGACTTGATAACTGAGCTGTAGTGCTGCATTGCAGTTGTATTTGGGGTTGCGTATCTGGGATCTAAATTATGTGAAATGTTTTATTCTACTCACACAAAACATCAGTGATGCCAGCTTCAGTGCAGCTGCTGTAGGAGACAGTGAGGGGTCAGTTGGAGGAGGAGAAGCGTCAGCAACAACGGGCACTGGCAAGTCACATCATTTCTTGCAATTACTATGCTCACTAGCTATTGCCACGGCATCACTCGTCGTCATCAAAAATGACCGTGAAGTGAACCCCCCCAAGCTTTACTAGCCACGGTGGAGGTTGAGTTGTTGTTATGGCCTCTTCTATCTGCAATACAGCAAAATCTCACATAATGAGCTTTGATGGCTTGAGGGAGACATAAAAAGAACAGAGGGTAACTTAAAAGAAAGAAAGTGGGTGGGTGAAAGGGTACACAGTGTGTTAGAAGGCGACCTCAGAGGAGCCCGGAGGGGGCCCTGACTATCCCGAGACCAACCCTCGAGGTATCGTAGCCGGGCACTGGCGGGAGACTCCTCAAGAGAGGAATCTCGTATCTAGGATCGCACACTCGGCACCACACGACAAAGAGACGCCACACCGTAGGTTCTTAAGAACAAATCTTTATCAAATCGGAGTCGTAGGATCTTTATGATCAGCACGGCAAGTATATACAAGTAGAGCACGGGCTCACAGAGTCTCGGGAAGGGGTAGGAGGTAGCGGGACAGTCTTTCTGGTTATGGATCAAATGCAGGGGCGTACCCGGCGCACAGCTCACAATCCTCGAGCTGGGGGATACGCTTGTCGTCGTCGGGGTCCGGCGGGACCAGGAGAGTCTGGGGGAGCCGCGAGTCACTCAGCAGGCCTCATGCACAATTTCGGAGGTCTTACGATCTTCAGGGAGCCGCAAGTCACTCAGCAGGGCTCAAGCACAAGTTCGGAGGTCTTACGATCTTCAGGGAGCCACGAGTCACTCAGCAGGGCTCAAGCACAAGTTTGGAGGTCTTACGATCTTCAGGGAGCCACGAGTCACTCAGCAGGGCTCAGGTGTTTCCAAAGGCGAATCTGCCGGATAGTCCCAGAGCACCCCTTGTTATAGGTCGACCCCTCTTTGATGTCCGGAGTCTGTGCAGGCACGGGTCTTGTCACCTGGGGGTCGCTTGTCGGGATTTCCTGCCAGTGTCTTTTGATCCTTTCAGGGCCGGGTTGGGAGGAGTCCCAGACACCCAGCAGGCGTGGAGCCAGCCCTTGGGGAGGCCGGAGGGCCGATCGAAACCCACCTTCCCAGGGGAGCTCAGAGGTGCGATGGAAACTGCTCCTCCCTCTCTCATCCCAATGGGAGCGCGATGTCCTCCAGCCGGAGTGGCGCCTCTAGGCCAGGGTCACGCTGGGGCCGGGCGGCCATCTTGGTGCATGAAGTGGGCACGCGGGCCCGGTGTGGCCGAAAGGAGGAAGGCCACGGACGGGGAAGTCCGGGTCGGGTGTGTGTGTGTTCTGGTGGGAAGGATCGGCTAGGCCGTGGGCTCGGGGGCTGCATGAGGTGCATGGGTCAGGATATGTGGTGCGGGGACAGGGATGGCCATGCCACGAGGCCGGGTCTAACACGCGTCCCCCCCAGCTGAAAGCCGGAGAGAACTACCCATCGTCTTGGGGGTTCTCTTCGCTGAGGCGGAAGAACCGGGAGAGGCCATCGGCGTTGGCGTGGTCAGTACCAGGGCGATGTTCCACGGTGAAATCCATCCCCTGGAGGGAGATTGACCACCGCAGTAGTTTGGGGTTTTCTCCTCGCATCTGCATGAGCCATCGCAAGGGGCGATGGTCGGTTTGGACTTTGAAATGGGTGCCGAACAGATAAGGGCGTAATTTCTTGAGGGCCCAGACTATGGCGAATGCCTCGCGCTCGATGCTGCTCCATCTCCGTTCTCTGGGCAACAGCCTTCGGCTGAGGAAGGCTACGGGCTGGTCTAGGCCTTGGTCATTCACCTGGGACAGGACGGCCCCAATCCCATGTTCGGAGGCGTCCGTTTGCACCACAAACTCCTTGGAGTAGTCGGGGGCCTGGAGGACGGGGGCAGTGCACATGGCCGCCTTCAGGGCATCGAACGCCTCTTGGCAGGCAGAGGTCCACTGCACTTTCTTGGGTTGTTTCTTGGACGTGAGTTCCGTGAGGGGACCGACCAGGCTGCCGTACCCGTGCCGATGAATCTCCGGTAGTAGCCCGTGAGGCCCAGAAAGGCTCGGACCTCTGTTTGGGTAGTGGGTGGTTCCCAGGCTAGGATGGCGTCGATCTTGGGCTGTAGAGGGGCGACCTGGCCGCTTCCGACCTGGTGCCCCAGGTAGACTACCGAACCTTGCCCAATCTGGCACTTGCTGGCTTTCACGGTGAGGCCTGCCTGGCGCAGTGCGGTTAGCACCCTCCGGAGGTGCTGGAGGTGCTCACTCCATTCGGAACTGAAAACTGCGATATCGTCTAGATAGGCAGCGCTGAACTGTTCCAGCCCGGCCAGGACTCTATTTACCAGTCGCTGAAAGGTGGCCGGGGCATTTTTCATCCCGAAGGGCATCACGCGAAAGCGATAGTGCCCATCCGGGGTGGAGAAGGCGGACCGCTCCTTGGCTCCTTCTGTGAGCGCAATTTGCCAATAGCCGCAGGTGAGATCGAATGTGCTGAGGAACCGAGCCGCCCCGAGTCGGTCAATGAGCTCGTCGGCTCGGGGAATGGGGTGGGCATCGGCTCGGGTGACTTCATTGGGTCCCCGGTAGTCCACGCAGAAGCGGAGTTCTGGGGCGACACCGGGGGCAGCTGCTTTCGGGACCAGGACCATGGGGCTGGCCCAGGGCCTGTCTGAGGGTTCGATCACTCCCAAGGTCAACATCTTCGAGACCTCGGCCTGAATGCAGGACCGGACTCGATCAGGGACTCGGTAGGCTCGGTGTTTCACCGGTGGGCTGTCTCCGGTGTCCACGTCATGGACACACCAGTCGGTGACTTGGGGGACCAGAGAGAATAGGTCGGAAAACTGCCCTAGGAGCTGGCGGCAATCCTCACGTTGCTGGGAAGTGAGGGATGGGGAGAGGTTCACGCCTTCTACAGAGCCATCCTTCTCTTTGGTACACAGGAGATCAGGGAGGGGATCCGACTCCTCTTCGGCCCCGTCATCGGTGGCCAGCAGGAGGCTCAGTTCCGTCCGCACAAAGTGAGGCTTGAGGCAGTTCACGTGAAGGACCCGGAGGGGGTCCCGGGGGACTGGACGTCCACCAAGTACGTGACCTGGATCTTCCGCTCAATCACTTTGAAGGGCCCGGTCCATTTATCCTGGAGGGCGCAAGGTTTCACGGGGGCCATGACCCATACCTGCTGGCCTGGCTGGAACTCGGAAGAAAAGGGGAAGGGAGGGTCCGAGGGAAAATTTTTAAGACCAAGACAGACTCAATCCCCCATTCAGTAAATAATACAACAAGGAGTCTGTCAGTCTGAAAAGTGGGCACAGTCACCAAAGGGATAGAGATAAGCGTAGAATATGGAAAAGGAGCCTCAGAGTGCTGTATGATTTCTTTGGATTTCCATCAATAACCAGTGATTGGTGAATGTCATCATCTGGATATCCAAACCTTCCCACCACTGTGATTCACTCCATCTTGGAGTTTCATTCGTGGTATGTTTTTTGACCGGAGCACCTGTTTGAGGCCCGGGAAGGGGGAAGGAGAGAGGACAGCCAAGCCACTAGCTAAGGCAAGATCTGTGGGTATATACCGAAATGATATATAAGTGGTGCAGTGCAGTAAAGTGAAACATTAAAAAAGGATTTAGAGGAAGAAAAAGATAGTTTATTGAAAGATATTCCTGCCAATCCTTATTAAAAAATGGTGCAGAAACAGCTTCTAACAAATAGGCTGTTTGACAATAGGGTCGACATGTTTCAGCCTGCTTGCCCAGAGGGTCAAATGGCTTTCGTCAGGACCTTCAAATTATTTATCGCTACTGCAACAATAGTGAAAAATAAACTGTGAAAATGTTAAAAAATACGACCTTTTTATGGTGTATGACTTCTTCGTACTGTCAGTCTATATATGAAAATCTGTGGAAATACGAAAGAAAACCAAAGGCAACAGAGTAAGGAGAAACATTGAGCATACTCTCGCACGGAAAACTGTACCCAAATCTCTAGTGCTTACCTGATCAGCACGAGAAGTGAACCTCACCTCACCCGGTAACAACTCAGGTATGAAGGAGGCCCCGCCCTGGAAAATTAAAGAAAGTGCGGGGAAAATAAACAAACTATGAACCCTGAGGTACACGGTTCAAGATTTAAAATTGAGACATTGCTCTGAATGTCCCATATACGCTCTGTTTTAAAACTCTGTAGTGACTTCCCCCGATAGATAAGGCAAACACCCGAGGTAAAGGATCAATGATGATTATAATGGCATCTACGCAATTGTTCCAGTTGATGGAACACGCAATGCGTGATTACGCCAGGTTTTAAGGTGATAGTGAGGAAAAAGACCCCTTACCTCTCCGTCGGTACCTCGATGTAGACTCTGAGCCGTTTGGGAGGTAACCGGAACATCAGGTGTGTTGTGTTAAGAGCATATGCATTTGCGAAGTGGCAGCCTGATTCGTCAGAACGGAGCCAATCGGTTCCAGGGTTTAGTTTGTACTGGCTTCTGATTTGGCCACAGAATGCCCGAAGTCTCGCGGGACTTGAAAAATGACTACAGAATGACGTCAGTGTTTCAGGAAGATGTAGTTCTGTATGTATATGCGCCGTGGTCAAGCTTTATCAAACAATGTGATATGGACATTCTACCATGTTGTAAGTGCACAAGCTGAATCAATCTATGAAATAGCTAATAAATAGTCTACTGTCATAAATTAGGGGGCATAGACCTCGGTGAGATCGTCATTAAACACCATAACAAGGGTCTCAAAAGTCGACACCTTACTTAACAAATATCATATGAATATGAACCGCTAGTAAATAAGCTGACGTTGAAGGTTGAAGTGTGTATAGCTGAATGGACTAGCTATAAATGTTCAGTATGTTTATAAAAATGAGATAGTATGAGGGCTTAATCACTGTCTCAAAATGAATATTGACCTGTATGTATTTATAATAAGATCCACGGGATGTCATCATTTAATCCTTTCTGAGCACTGTAAGTTTTGAACACCCAACGTTGTTCTTTTAGAAACAGAAAGCGAGATATATCGCTTACATGAGATGGGATGAAGGGTTTTTCAAGGACTGTCCACCAAAAGTCGTTGGCTTGGTGCTTAGCCTCATTAAAGTGGCGTGTAAGTCTTGTGTTGGTCTTTTTACAGCGAAAAGTGCTCTTGTGTTCTAGCATCCGCAGTCTGACTTTGCGGGTGGTCATCCCTACATAACGAAGTTTGCAGGGGCATTCGATCATGTAAATTAGATTGTCGCTGTTGCAGTTAGTAAAAGTTCTTTGTTCCCATGGAGTATTAGTGCCTATATCTAATGTTGTAGAATGGCTAGTTTGTGGGCATATTGAGCACGTACCGCATGGGTGGTGTCCTTGTACTGCAGGTAGGTCCCATAAGGTGCCAATAGAGCGTGGTCTTTCTTCACGAGGTCTTGTATGAACCAGTTTATCTCTAAGGTTGCTTCCTCGCTTAAGAGAAAACAAAGGTAGTTGTATTTTCTCTTTACACGAGTTCAAGAGGCGCCAATGTTTTTTCACACACTTCTGAATCCCATTAGTGAGGGTGCTGAAAGTGTGGACGAAAGTAAGCCGTTCCAGCGGTGGTTTTACAATAGGTGGCTCAATCAATGCTTCTCTGTTGTTGTTAGAGGCGCGTTTGAACGCTTTCTTGATCAGCGATCTTGGATATTGTTTGACAATAAGTTGTTCTGTGAGCTTCTTTGCATGCACCTGATATTTGTCAGATGTGGAACAATTACGTCTTACTCGCAAAAACTGTCCGTAGGGAAGGTTATCTCTCAATGATTTCGGATGTTGACTATCATATCTCAAGAGAGAATTACGAGACATAGGTTTTTTGTACAATTCGCTTTCTAGTCCGGTTGGGGTACTGAAGATGGAAAGATCTAGAAAGGCTAATCTCTCTTTATGAGCTTCCACTGTGAACCTCAGAAAATTATTTCTAGTGTTCAACCAGTCTAAGAAAGGTGAAACCGAAGGCAAATCTCCACGCCAGATTACCAAAATGTCGTCAATATAGCGCTTCCATAATCGGATTGAGTCGCTAAAGGGGTTGTCATCATTAAGTACATGTGTTTGTTCGAAGGAATGCACATAAAGGTTGGCTAAGCTTGGAGCAAAAATGCTTCCCATGCTGGTCCCGGAGACCTGCAGGTATATGGTGTCTTCAAATTTGAAAATTTTTTCTTTCATAGCCAAATGTGCAAGTGTCATGATGAAATGAACCGGAGTAATGGTATCCAAGTGTGTATTGTTCAGGATAGAGAAGATGGTTTCAAGAGTCTCGTCCTGAGGAATGGATGTATATAATGATTCTACATCAAATGATACTAAGAGGTCTCTGTCAGGATCGAAATCAACTGTAGGCAGTAGACGTAGGATATCTTTAGTATCTTGTAGGTAAGTTGGCATCTCTTTGACTAGAGGCCTCAAGAAGTGATCAACAAAAGTAGATAGGGGTTCTAATAGTGACCCCTGTCCTGATATGATGGGTCTTCCTGGTGGGGGCCGTTGGGTTTTGTGAACTTTGGGAAGAGTGTAGAAATAAGGCATCACAGGATGAGGGGTATGAAGGAATGATGCTTCCTGTGAAGTAATCCAGCCATTTGCTGATGCTTCTTCTACTACTTCAGTGATAGTTTTCTGAATCCTCAAAGTGGGATCTTGTTGGAGAGGTTTGTAGAATCTCCTGTCTGCCAATTGTCTGAGGCACTCTTGGCGATATATTTCAGTATCTTGAATGACTACTGCTCCGCCTTTGTCAGCTGGCTTTATGACGATTGTTCGGTCTTCCATAAGTCCTTTCAAAGCCAGACTTTCTTTCTTAGGTAGATTACAATATTGGTCTGATCTCGTTTTGTTCTTACATAAGGTTGTTATTTCTTCAGTAACCGCTTGTTCGAAAGTTAGAACCTGTGGCGGTACCTCATGTAGAGGTGGATGGAAGGTGGATTTGTTTTTCAGACCAGTGTTCAGTTCCCCAAATGTGGCCAGGGACGTATCTTTGTTCTTAAAGAAATAATGTAACCTTATTTTGCGGAAAAATTTTGCCAAATCACATTGTACTTGAAAATCGTCTCCATGTGTAGTAGTCACAAAACCAAGGCCTTTGTTGAGTATAGATGTCTCTTCAGATGTCAAGATCTTCTTACTCAGGTTCAGTACTAGGTCGTCTCGGTACTCGTTCCTGGTTGTGGTTGTCCCCTCTTGGTTTGGCTGCGTGTGCTCATTTGTTGAGGCAATGATGTGGACAGGTTCCAATGTACCTGTGGTTGTTGTCCTCTTCTTTTTGCTCTGGACCTCCCTCGGCCTGATCCTAAAAAAGGCTGGAAACTGGGGTCCTGCTGTTGTATTGAAAATTGATTAGGTTGAAAGGGCTGGAACGCCTGGGGTGCCCAAGGTGTCGGGGGCCACCATTGTTGGAAATTAGGTGTGTATTGTCCCCTCCAGTTCCTTCTGTTCCCTCGACCTCTATATTGTGGCCTGTTGGATTGTGGACCTCCATTTACATTGTCATTGTTGTCATCATCCGAACTGCTCCCTGAGTAATTGGACCCATATCGGCGTCATTTGTTGTTGAACTCGGGTGCTACATAGGAATCACTGGTATAAGGATATATCACCTCATGTTTGAATTTAGCAAGGTCTTTCTTAAACTTTTCTATTTTGGTGACCAATATTGAGTCTTTAAGTTCCTTATTGCTTTTGTTAGCTTCATCCTGGTTCTTTTTAAAGAGTGTGGCTGTGACAGTGACTTTGATTTGGGCCTCTAAGGCCTGTATCTCAAAGAGGATGGTGTCTGCAATACGTTTAGATGTACTAATAATTAAAATGAGCCAATCACGCGTGCAGCGCCACGCTATGAGGGACCAATCTTTCAGAAATCTTTTGTCTTGCAAAAATAGGCGAGGGGCGTTGGTAACGATTAGGCCTGTAGGGGCACAATTTCCCCGTAAGTATTCAGCCATGATAGCACCATGTATCGTTGTCCGTGTATGTGATTTCTTCAATGTAATTATCTGGCTCCAATCATCAATATTGGTGCCAGGTACAACAAATGTGTTGTCTAATATGCTGGGTGTGCTATCCAATATGGATTGGAGAGTGGAGTCATCATAGGCTAAACCACTGAATTCTGCCATGATGCAGATAGTAAGGTGTATGTCTGTTTTAAAAGGGGAAGTCAACAACAGAGTAAACAGTGCAGGTTCTTGTATGATTAAAAACTGCCCTTGGCTAGTTAGATCAACAAGAGGTTTGTGTTTAAACAGGACCCGCAGCCATCAGCTGCACATTAATCAGAAGAAAAGGGGAAGGGAGGGTCCGAGGGAAAATTTTTAAGACCAAGACAGACTCAATCCCCCATTCAGTAAATAATACAACAAGGAGTCTGTCAGTCTGAAAAGTGGGCACAGTCCCCAAAGGGATAGAGATAAGCGTAGAATATGGAAAAGGAGCCTCAGAGTGCTGTATGATTTCTTTGGATTTCCATCAATAACCAGTGATTGGTGAATGTCATCATCTGGATATCCAAACCTTCCCACCACTGTGATTCACTCCATCTTGGAGTTTCATTCGTGGTATGTTTTTTGACCGGAGCACCTGTTTGAGGCCCGGGAAGGGGGAAGGAGAGAGGACAGCCAAGCCACTAGCTAAGGCAAGATCTGTGGGTATATACCGAAATGATATATAAGTGGTGCAGTGCAGTAAAGTGAAACATTAAAAAAGGATTTAGAGGAAGAAAAAGATAGTTTATTGAAAGATATTCCTGCCAATCCTTATTAAAAAATGGTGCAGAAACAGCTTCTAACAAATAGGCTGTTTCCTGGCTGGAACTCGACCAGAGTGGCGTTCTGGTCGTACCAGCGCTTCATCTCTTCCTGGCTCGCCTCCAGGTTAGCCTCGGCCATCTCTCGGAACTTCCTAGTCTGGTTTCGGAGGGTCAGGACGTATCGGAACACATCTCGGGGGGGGCCTCGGGGCATCACCTCCCACCCTTCCTTGACCAGGCTGAGGGGCCCCCGGACGGGGTGCCCGTAGAATAACTTGAAGGGGCTGAACCCCAAGGATTTCTGGGGGACTTCCCGGTAGGCGAACAGGAGGCAGGGGAGCAGGACATCCCACTTACGCCGGAAGGGCTCTTCTAGGCCCGCGATCATCCCCTTCAGAGTCCGGTTAAACCGCTCTACCAGGCCATTTCCTTGGGGGTGGTACGGGGTTGTGAACTTATAGGACACTCCACATTGTTGCCACAGGGACGTCATGTATTTGGAGATGAAGTTCGTACCGCGATCGCTCACGACCTCGCGGGGAAAACCCATACGGGAAAAGATTCCCATCAACGCCCGGCCCACCACGGGGGCTGTGACGGTGCGCAGGGGTATGGCCTCAGGGTATCGGGTGGCATGATCCACCAGGACGAGGATGAAGCGGTGACCTTGGGAGGTTGGGGGGTCCAGGGGCCCCACGATGTCGATCCCGACCCATTCAAAAGGGGTACTGACGACAGGGAAGGGTTGGAGGGGAGCCTTGCGCTTTCCTCCGCTCTTCCCACTAGCCTGGCACGTGGGACAGGACTTGCAGTGGGCTTCTACATCCGCTTTCATTCTGGGCCAGTAGAAGTGAGTCACGAGGCGACTGTAGGTTTTGTCCTGGCCCAAGTGACCTGCGAGGGGGACGTCGTGGGCCAAGCCCAGGAGGAGGTCTCGGAAGCGCAGGGGTACCACCAGCACCCGGGCGGATCCTAGCTCCACCGACTTCTGCTCGCAGTACAAAAGGTCATTTTCCCAATACACCCGGTGCGTTCCAGTTTGGTCGCCCGCGGCCTGGGCCGCTGCTTGTTGTCGGGGCCCGACCAGGGAAGGACAGGTAGCTTGCTCCCGGCAGAACTCCTCTCGGGAGGGGCCCCCCTCGTGGCACCACTGGGCCAACTCGGGCAGATCGCCTAACTCGGTGACCTGTGCGGAGTCGGAAGGTGGGGGTTCGTCGCTGGCGACCGACCCTCCCTGTGGGGGGATGTGGAGACCCTCGGCAGGGACCATCCTGTCTTCGGTGGTCGGGGCGCCTTCGACTTCCCCAAGGGGGGTCAGTCGGGCTTCCATAGATCGGGTGGTGGCGCACACCCACTCAGGGAGACCCATCATCCCTAGGTGGGTCTTGCGCTCGACTTGTTTCCAGGGGAACTTTCCAGGTCGTTCTCCAGGAGACAGTCGACTGGCTGGGAGGTTCTCACTGCGACTTTCAGTTTACCGACCACCCCTCCCCATTCAAAAGGCACCAGGGCTACCCTACATAGACTTTCCGTATTGTCAGCGGAAATCACCGTGCAAAAGACGTTGGGGAGGACCTGATCTTCGTTGACTAAATGACTGAGGACACCGGTGATGCTGGCCCCGGTGTCACGAAGGGCCTCTACTTGGTGGCCATTGATCGTTACGAGCTGCCCATATTTCTTCGTGTTGGAGGGCAGGAGGCTTCTAGGGACCATTTCTCTATCTCCTAATGATGCTAGGGCCATGGCGGCGGGTTCCCACTCTACGGTCTCCTCAACCTCCTCCCCCACTGCTACATTGGCTATCTGTCTAGCAGGGGTGCTGTCGGGGTGGTGTGTGGTGCCATGGGGCATTCAGGGTCGTTGGCGTAATGCCCGGGATTCTGACAACGGAAACAAGTGATGGTCACCCGGTGCCCCCGTCTCACGGGTGGGCCGGATACAGCTGGTGGGGGCGCCGGGAAAGGCGGAGGTTGGGTTTTCGGGGGACTGAACTGGGTCTCTCTCTGCCATCCCTGGTTCCCCCCCCTCTCTGGCGGGGTGGTCCCTGACTGGCTCGGGGGTACTCTCCTACGGGGCCCCGGGAGACCCGGGTGTTGGTCCAGCGATCCGCCTCGACAGCCAGCTTTCTCGGATCTGTGTGCTTGCTGTCGAGCAGATGCTGGCGTAGTTCCACAAAGCAGTTCGCAGCCAGGTGTTCCCACAACATGAGGTCGGTTAGTTCTTCTAGGGTGGTTACCTTGCTGCCCTTGATCCACCCATCGAATGCACGGCTGAAGAAGTTTACATACTCCACCCAGGTGGTGCCCAGGATCTCCCTGCAGTCCCGGAACCGCTGGCGGTAAATCTCCGGGGTGAGGCCGTACCTTGTGAGGAGGGCCTCTTTCATGTGGTTGTAGGAGGTCTGCATGGAGGTTGGTAGGTCGAGCAGGGTGTCTCTCCCTTCGCTCAGAAATCGTCCCCACAACCCGGCCCCCCAATCCTTCTGCGGGACCTGATGGGAGGTCATGGCGACCTCGTATGCCCTGAACCACTGTTGGATGTCATCGCTTTTGTAATATTCTTTGACCACATCCTTGGGAATGTGGACCTTCTGCTCCGCCGAGGAGGCCGCCCCTCGGTTTCCCGGGGGCCGCGCTTCTTCGCTTTTTGCTTTTAGCTCGATTTCCTTCAAGCTGCGTTCGTGCTCCAGCTGAAGTCTCCTTCCTTTGTGTTCCCGTTGGAGTTTCTTCTCTTCTAGTTCGCCTTGTACTCGCATCTGTTCCACTGCTTGCTTTTTCTTGGCTAATTTCAACTCGCCCTCGATTTTAAGTTTGGCCAATTCGAGTTTGTGATGGCGACTTCTCTCTCTGTCTGCGAGTTCCTCCGGGGATAGGCCCCCGTCTGGTACAAAGCTTCGCACCTGGTTGCTGCTGCGTTCTCCTTGGGAGGGTCCAGCTTCGTCGTGGAGCTCCACCGCTCCTTCTGGGCGGGGGGCTCCAGAATCCACCCAAGCTTTTAGTGCCTTCTGCATATCTTCTTTGGTGTTGAGACCAGTGGTAGCGATTTTTAGTTCTTTGCAGAATTGCTTCAGTTCTCTGTGCGTGTACTCTTCCAGTTGTTCCGCCTGGAACACGGTACTGGTGTCGTTTTCTGTGAGAATCATGGCGTTTCCTTCTGCCATCTTTGTCGGTGGTGCGTCAGCCGTTCACGGTACGATCTCTAGATTATGGGCCCGAATCCCGTCGCTTGCCACCAATGTTAGAAGCCGACCTCAGAGGAGCCGGGAGGGGGCCCTGACTATCCTGAGACCAACCCTCGAGGTATCGTAGCCGGGCACTGGCGGGAGACTCCTCAAGAGAGGAATCTCGTATCTAGGATCGCACACTCGGCACCACACGACAAAGAGACGCCACACCGTATGTTCTTAAGAACAAATCTTTATCAAATCAGAGTCGTAGGATCTTTATGATCAGCACGGCAAGTATATACAAGTAGAGCACGGGCTCACAGAGTCTCGGGAAGGGGTAGGAGGTAGCGGGACAGTCTTTCTGGTTATGGATCAAATGCAGGGGCGTACCCGGCGCACAGCTCACAATCCTTGAGCTGGGGGATACGCTTGTCGTCGTCGGGGTCCGGCGGGACCAGGAGAGTCTGGGGGAGCCGCGAGTCACTCAGCAGGCCTCAAGCACAAGTTCGGAGGTCTTACGATCTTCAGGGAGCCGCGAGTCACTCAGCAGGGCTCAAGCACAAGTTCGGAGGTCTTACGATCTTCAGGGAGCCGCGAGTCACTCAGCAGGGCTCAAGCACAAGTTCGGAGGTCTTACGATCTTCAGGGAGCCGCGAGTCACTAAGCAGGGCTCAGGTGTTTCCAAAGGCGAATCTGCCGGATAGTCCCAGAGCACCCCTTGTTATAGGTCGACCCCTCTTTGATGTCCGGAGTCTGTGCAGGCAGGGGTCTTGTCACCTGGGGGTCTCTTGTCGGGGTTTCCTGCCAGTGTCTTTTGATCCTTTCAGGTCCGGGTTGGGAGGAGTCCCAGACACCCAGCAGGCGTGGAGCCAGCCCTCGGGGAGGCCGGAGGGCCGATCGAAACCCACCTTCCCTGGGGAGCTCAGAGGTGCGATGGAAACTGCTCCTCCCTCTCTCATCCCAATGGGAGCGCGATGTCCTCCAGCCGGAGTGGCGCCTCTAGGCCAGGGTTGCGCTGGGGCCGGGCGGCCATCTTGGTGCATGAAGTGGGCACGCGGGCCCGGTGTGGCCGAAAGGAGGAAGGCCACGGACGGGGAAGTCCGGGTCGGGTGTGTGTGTGTTCTGGTGGGAAGGATCGGCTAGGCCGTGGGCTTGGGGGCTGCATGAGGTGCATGGGTCAGGATATGTGGTGCGGGGACAGGGATGGCCATGCCACGAGGCCGGGTCTAACACAGTGGATGGGCGAAAGGATGATTTGAAGAATAATGTTTTATATAATGTGCGTTGGCATATCGATCTAGAATAGCCAGTCTGACAGGATCTTTTGCTGGCGCAGTGCCATGCCTGTGGGAACAAATGGGCGCCGCAGGGCCAGAGTCAGCCATGCTCAGATGCTCGGACATTACAATGTTATTTGGTGGCCAAACATGCCCAGTGAATAAATACATGGCATGCATTATAATCTTTCAGAAAAAAATGTAAGTTCTGCGTTCTGTAGGACTGGGGTGTGGAACATGAACCAGCTACTGCTGGGATTTGGCATGGCTAGTCTTTCACCTGTAGTGCACCAGTTCCGATTGCCACACTTTGTTACAATTGTCTTTTGACCTGCATTGGGGCATTGCCTTTGTGGGGTCATGCCAGTTCTTTACCCATTATATCTTCTGAAAATGTATCAACTTTTACCTTAGACCCAACAATCTGCAAGTCTGTCATTTGGCAGCTATGACTATAAATGTCTTCCTTCTGATTCTCTTCCCTTCTCACTTGCTCACTCTTTGCGTCCACTCTCTCTTACCCTGCATGTGCCACCTTTCATCTTTCCCTTTCTCCACATCACTCCTCCAAACTCTTGCTATGCATATTTTGTTTGATAACTCTCCTTTGCTCCCTATCAGTCTCTTCTGCTTTCTTATTCGCCTTCTATTTTCTTTCTCTGCCCCATCTGGCTGTCCGTCTCTCTCTTTGTCTCTCTGCAACTCTTTCCTTACTCTTTCTGCCTTTTTCACTCTCTGTCTCTTTATTGCTTTGAGCCTGCCCCCGCACTTTCTCTCCGGTAGCTCTATCTCACTCTTAATCTCGTACTCTGTCTGTTATTATTTCTCCCTCCCCACCCTCCTCTGCATATTTGTTTGTCTAAATAATGGAAGGACAGTGAAATATGTGCACAAATTTCTGTAACTCTTAGGGTTTAAATAGAAAATGCCTGCTACGTTGTGAGTTTAGTAGAAATATCACTTGAATAAGTCAAAACATAGCCAGTGCTTTCTCAATAAACAAGTCATAATAGTAACTTACATTGCCCAACTGCTCATCAAGCTACAACTTGCAACAAAAAACAGCGTATTATTAGTCATAGAGGTGAAACCAATTGCATTTACCAATGCTTTTTATACCTGTTCCAACTCATCACTTTTCTTTGACCTGTCTTATTCTTGTATAGTACATAGTTGCAATTTATTAATAATACGCTATTTGTGTTAACATCATATGTAAACTCTCGCAGATACTATGTGAGCTTTTACTAAACCTTTATTTGTGTAAATAGTTGTAAATTATTGCTGATATATTGCTGAATTATTTTTTCCATTACCTCCTATAAACGCTATACATATGCTATTTAAAGAGATTTGTTGCTCAGGAGTCTGCATTATCCAAAACTGTTGAATAAATAATAAATAAATACCCGCCGGCAGACAGCAAATGACATTGTCCCATCATGCAACTGTGAAATGCTACCGTTTTTATTCTTCAGTTGGACTTTGTCCAGCCCCTTCCAAACATGCACAAAATCATTTATTCCAAACTGACTCAGCACTGCAACTGGACAGTCAGAGATTCTGATTTTTGTTCTGCCCCTCCCCCGCGTCAACCTTGTCCATATCTCCCTTACCTGTCAGTGGAAAGCAGACGTATGGCTATTTTTGCTATCTTTGGTCCCTCCTAAACCATGCAGCAGGATTATGTAGGGGCCCCTCACTTTGGTCTGACCACTCCAAAGAGGCAGTCTTAACACTGGTTGCCCATGTAACAGTGAATTATCTTCAAAACTCTCTACAATACTCATTATTCTTTCTATAGCAAAAATCATGATTTCATTTCTAAACGCGTGTTGAAATAATATTCTCCTCTAAGCACTTATTCCTCCAAGTCCCTAGATCCCGGAAGCATCACTTTTTCTCAGTGTGTGCCCCAAAGCTTTAAAACAATTCGCCATACACTGCTAACTGTGTACCAACCACTTCTCCTTTAGAAAGTCTTTGAAAACACTGCTCTTCTGTTAATCTGAAATCTAACATTTGCTCTGATACTGATATAGACTCTACCATAAAGCGCCAGGAGACTTAACGATTTGCAGAATACATTAACATAACAGAGCATAAACATGTTTGAGTGATTCGTCCCATTCTGTTGACATTTTCTGTGTGTTTCTATGAATTTGTATGTTTTTATTTCAAATAAACCTATATCTGATGATGAAGAGTTAGGTATCAAAGACTACATCTGGATGATTAAATACTTTTCAAAGAGTTATATTCCACTATTTTCAAGTAGGTTCGGGTAAGTCATTAGTCTGAGCATTCTCCTAAAATTATTGTGAAGATGGTTTATTCTTCAGGGAATGCGTAGAATGTATTTAATCCAACCATCATCTGTTCCTTTTGCTTTTATCACCCTTTGTGTTCACTGTGCCACTGGATTCAACTAGTCTAGCTGAGGGGTGAACCCCCCGAAACTGGTCCCAGGATGCTCCTTTCCGGGTCCGGGAGGACCTGGCCTGGCAGTTCGGTCTGGACTGTTCCCAAGTGGGAGAGGCACGCCTAGACATGGGTCCCGTGCTCGAACCGGTCCCAGGATGCTTGCTTCTGGTTCAAGGAGGACCTGGCCTGGCAGTTCAGCCTTGACTGTTCCTCTAGGGAACAGGGGCAAGACTGATTTGCATATGGCTGGGCCTAAACTAGAGAGGCACGGTGAGCTAAACAATGTTGGATAAACATTGGAATGCTGCAAATTGTAGTGTGTGCATGACCAACATGCATGTCTACGCGTTATCAGCTGCCCCTATCTTCTAGTCTTGATCATTTTTGTTAATGTGAAACCCGCTCTTATTTAAATGAAAATAGCTACGTCCCATCTTTCTATGCCATCCTTTGAATGCCTGCTACTTTTTCTTCTCTTCAACAATAGCAGCTTTGAGTCGCTTTAAAGGGTTTAAGCAGAGACAAAGCACTGATAAGCTTACATCAAGGATGCTGAGACGGGGGCACTGGCATTTCTTCAGTAACACTGGCATCAGAGCACGGACTTTACACCTAAAGAGGTAAACTGAACAACAATGATATCTGGACACTGACAGGGGAGACTTTCAGACTGACACGCTCATTTTACAGTGGTGAGTTCATAGATTAATTCTATTAATTTCCGGGACTGATAAAAATGTAATGTAATTGCACCATTTGGCATACATTGTTTCATGCATCTTTGGAGACAGAACGCCCGAAGTCATGTAAAGTTGCCTTTAAATAATGTCATGCTTTGACCGATGTTCTTGCCACAAAATGCACCTTGCCCTACTCATTTTCCAAGACATTTTTGATTGATCTCTCCATGTCCTCTCATGTAAAACTGCATTTTACTGAATTTAGCAGCTTTCTCTACTGTTAGTTAACTAACAACTTCATAATGGATTTGCCACACACTTCCTTTATATTTGATGCACGAAGCCTCTGTAAAATTATTTCCTCTGTTGAGTCAACTTCTTTACTATAGTTCCAGGAGGACACCCTGTTGCACCCTCGAATGGTGCATGTGTGCACATGTGGCGCACATACATGCCCTGAGGACATGTATGTGTGCCACATGGCACTTTGGAAAAAGCAAAAAAGAGTTTTTTTCAAAGTAAATCACAACTTACCACCAACTTGAAGTTGGTGGTAATTTGCAATTCCTTAAGGCATTATCGCAATTTGCGATGCCTACTAGCATAGCATTTAGATAATCGCAAATTGCGATTCTCTGAAGTAGGTATTTGCCTACCTACATAGCACACAGATAATTTGCGATCGCAAACGCTGATATTCTGCGAATTTCAGCGTTTGCGATCACTATTTCGCTTGCTACATCTGGCCCAAAGAGCTATATCTTTGTGCAAAATGAGTCCTTGCATCAAATGTTGATGGGAGGACACATTTTGCCCTAACAAAGAACATGGAAAACACAATTACTGGGAACAACAGTGACTTACGTCCTGACTGTTTGCGTTCCCACAAATGGCGGTATAATACATGGGGTAGTTCAGGAAGTTTTGCATAACATGCGTAACACGAAATTACGTAGTATTCTGGCGTCATTTAAATTTCATAAATCACAACAAGTGCTGTGAATCTATTGACAGAACAGGTAATTCCTATTCTTTACCTCAAAATAGATTTTGGATAAGGTGCTCTCACACAGTTATGTGGCATGCTTCATCAGTGGGCACCTCATTCGACCCTGGAAGGGTGGTACTACCAGGGTGTACTCAAATCCAGTTAATGGAGGAGTACGTAAGATATATTATTTTCCTTGAAAATACAGGGACCTATTAGGAGAAGTTTGCGGTACTGCCCCTGGACAAGGAGTGTTGGTGCCTTGCTCACTAGGGACCTCTAAGAGCAGCTTGCAGTACTGCACTTAGACATGCAGTGCTGATGCCTTGCTCACTTGGGACCTCTAGGAGCAGCTATGCTGGTTCCTGACTCACTATGCAAGCATTTGCAATGCACTAGGTCTTGAATTACTGAAAGTATGAGCTATTGGCTGCTTTATTATTTGCAACACCAGTACCCCAAAACTATCAGTAATGCAAGACCTATTGCATTGCAAATGCTTGTTTTACTTAGTCTTTTTTACTTAGTCTGTTTTCTGGAGGCCAACGACATGGTCTAAGGCTAAATCCAGTGGCGATCGCTCAAGAACAGATACATAATCAATAAGCTCCCAATTAATTCAAGTCTGTCATGCAGGAAGGTAGGGAGGGGCGAGGGATGTTTTCTAGAGGACACTGAAAGTTTTGGGAATGTTGTTTCTTTTTTTGATATTGTTGTCTTAGTTGGAGATCTGCAAACAATAAGATACTGTCCCTGTGAGAATTTGTGTGCACGCAACCTCAAATGTCCAGTCCGTGATAGGGACCCGTACCGTACACGACCCCAGCTAACCCAATTACGCACCACACCACAACACCAACGCTGTCATTCATCTCTTGGAATGTTAATGGTCTAAGGGACAAGGTAAAGAGGGGGCTGGTGCTGCAATATTTAAAACGCAGGGCCCCAGCAGTCATGTTGCTGCAGGAAACGCATTTGGTGGGAACCACGTGCAGGGCATTGGACCGGTGGGGGTTCAAGCTCATAATGCATTCAGAATTTACCTCCGGATCCCGTGGGGTGGGAATCCTGGTAAGGAAGCAAATCCCTCTTATTGTTCACCACACCTTCAATGATGATCAGGGTCGATTTGCTGCGATCTCTGTCCAATGGGAAGGCCGCCTAATTAATCTAGTGTCGGTATATATCCCACCTACCCTGCACTCGATGGCCTTCCAGGCCTTGGGCACGTTCCTACTAACATTGCCAGAGGGGGATTTGATACTGGGGGACGACTTTAACATAACTTTAGATGACATAGTAGACCGTACACACTCACGACCTCAACACCGTATTAGATCAGGCCTGGCTAATTTACTTGAAGCACATGGCTTGCTGGGCGCCTGGCGGTTTCAAAACCCACACCTGAGACAGTATACTTTCCACTCTGGGGCACACAACAGCCTCTCCCGCATAGATTACATTATCACAGCAACGGGCAATATGGGAAGGTTCAGGGCGGTTTCACATCTACCCAGGGGAATCTCTGATCACTCTCCGGTTATGGCGGAGTTTAGATTACACACCGCCACACAACGTCATATGTACCCAATATATCCAGGTTTCCTACACAACCCTAAGATTAGGAAAGGCCTGATAACTACAACAACACACTATTTTCAAGAAAATGAGGCATCGGTATCCTCACCGCTAGTGTTATGGGAGGCATATAAGCCAAGCCTATGGGGGCAGGCCATATCGCTCATTGAAGGTCATAAAAAAAGACCATAAAAAAGAGATAGAAGCCTTGGAGCAGGTGGTGCACCATTTGGAGTCACAACATGCCGAGGACCCCTCAGAAACCAATACACGTAGGTTACATGCGAAACAACAGGAATATAAAGACGCTAAAACCCACATAACGGCAGTTCAACATAGAGTCTACGAATAAGGGGACAAAGCCGGCAAACTTCTTGCATGGGTGGATAAGAGGGATCCGGCGAATAGATGGATGGTGGAGCTCAGATTTGAAAATGGAGAATTAACTTCCGACCTACAGGAGATAGTGACCACGCTGGCCGCACACTTTGAGTGGGTGTACACATCCACAAACACGACCACAGTTCAGGAGGTGCTCGATTTACTCCGGGACATACGATTAGCTGTGCTCATGGTAGAGAAGGCCCAAGGGCTCGATGTAGACATTACAGTGGACGATCTCAAGGTGGCCATCCACAAGCTACAGTCTTGCAAGGCCAGTGGCCCTAACGGTTTCCCAATAGAACTGTACAAACGCACGGCTGATAAAGTGACCCCCTACCTATCGAAAATGTATGAAGCAAGCCAGGCCCAAGGCGAGCTTCCTAGAGATCAGCGTCTGGCTACCATAGTGACCATCCATATGCCTGGCAAACCCGTTGCGGAGTGCACATCATACCGACAGATATCGCTGATTAATGTGGAGGTCAAGATCTTGGCCAAAACATTGGCGCTCCAATTAACCCCGTACCTCACTAAATTGATCCACACGGATCAATCGGGTTCCTACCAGGAAGGAATACAGCTTTGAAACTTAGGCGCCTACATAACGTCGTGGGACGAAAACACACAATACGGGAGGATGCATCGGTCATATCCCTTGACGCGAAAATGGCCTTTGACTCCGTGGAATGGGTGTTTCTTTTTGCTGTCCTCCAACATCTGGGGTTTGGGTCTAAATTTTGTTCCTGAGTTCGCCTACTGTACACAAACCCAATCGCACATGTAGTGGCTAACAGACATATCTCACAGAAAATTCCTCTGAGACACGGGACGCGGCAAGACTGTCCACTATCGCCACTTCTATTTGCACTAGTCCTGGAGCCATTGGCCGCATGGATTAGGGTTGACCCAATAATCCGGGGCCTGAGATGGACGGAGGGATGGGAGGATCGCATCTCCCTCTATGCAGATGACGTCCTGGTATATATAGCTTCCCCCATGTGATCCATTCATGAACTACTAAACATTTGTGAAGTGTTTGGGACGGTGTCGGAGTATACGATCAATTCGTAGAAGTCTGTATTATATATTCTACATGGACCACATCCCAATCTGCCTAGGGGTTGCACAATCAGGAAGTAACAGATAGCTTTAAGTACCTAGGGAAACATGTGATGTCGGACCCGACTGACTTCCATGCGCTCAACCTTCAAGCACCGATGCAGAGGCTGAGGCGAGATATCAAACACTGGAAGGCATTACCGCTCACCCTACTGGGTAGAGCAGCCCTTTTTAAAATGATGGCGCTACCCAGATTTCTTTATGCCTTACACAACACGCCCTATCGAGTCCCTGACTACTATTTTAGAGCAACAAACTCTGAAGTCACTAATCTCCTCTGGGATGGCAAACCGGCAAGGATAGCCACGAGTAAATTGAGATAGCCACGAGTAAATTGATTAGAAGTTGGTACGATGGGAGTATCGCTCTACCCAACGTCTGGGCATATTACTGGGCCTCACAACTGACAGTAATTAACCAGTGGATCCACATACCTGACACTGACCCTGCGTATCTCTCAGACAGGGTAGCTCTGGGAACGGGAGGAGTCAACAGGGTACTCTACAATAAACAGAAACTACTAGGTCTCATGGGCCCAACAGCGCCCACGGTTCATGTTTGGCACACTATGACACGGCACTTGGGGTAGGCTGGCAAACTTACTAACTGGCTAAAATAATTGTGTAGAATATTACAAAAAATTGCATCATTGTCAGGTACTATTGGCTTTTGCATCTCCTAATAGGGCACGATTAATTAAAATGCAAACACTCCTCAACCTCACAGAAACTGGTGGACCATGACAATGATTACCAAATTCATGCTGTCTTTACGGAAGCCATCTGCTTTTGACTCCACTCTCTAACATTCTTAGGTAAGTAGCCAGTATCTACTCTTCTAAACCTTCTAGCCAGCAGGCCAGAGTATCGTGTGTCTTTCCAGGAAGATAATATGAACCTTATTAGAGAGGAAATTACTTCCACTGAATATGGGAGAACCTGTTCAAAACTGAGTTGAATCATTGTCCAGCATTAGAGGTAGGAGACAAATACGTTTTGTAACTCGTCTTTGCAGTACAGCTAACAAAAAATATATTCACCATTGAATTAGATTTCGATAAATATTACAGTGCACCGGTGAGTGTATCATTTTCCTATCCTGATTTACAAAATATAAGACTTTTATTCGCAAGTAGGTTTTGCCACAGTAAAGGCCTGCCACAGCTCTTCTTACAGTGAAGCACTTCACACAGTGAAGGGTTATGCAATAGTTTGTCTTTGTATATGACAAATGAGCTAACCACTCTTTTGGGTATGCTTTTACTGCATCCCAGATAATAATAGAGTGGACTGATCCACAGTTGTTTTTAATAAACTCTTCTGTCGCTACTTTTAAATAGGAATGGAATTCGGAATCGAGCAGAATAGAGTGAGCAAACAACCAAGAACAAGAACAATACACCATGTGCCCACTTTTCAATTCTGAGGATACCGAAGTATGCTCTGAACAATGTCTCAGTCATATAGATAGTTGCACATACTGGCCTTCCAGTTCATTGGAAATCCAAAAAAATATTCTGGTAGAAAAGTGAAATATGTTACAATAAAAGGTATAGCCAGGGCCAAAAGGTAATTTAACTAAATAGATATTTAAGAGATTTAAGTGATTCTTAAGTTCCAATGTAGAAGTTCTCATTTTGTCTCCTTGTCGAGCTGCTTCTGTCCAGTTTATTAAACAGACATTCTATTAGCCCCCTATAATGATTGGTCTCTTTGCAGTAGATAACTAGGTTTCCAATTGTATTATACAGAACAGAGCATTGCTATTTAGACTATAAAACCGTTAATGTATTCATTTGACTTGAAACAGTAGCTGTAGCCAAACTTGTCTGCTTTAACACCTTGGATTGTCAAATTTGAGCTTTTCCTGATCAACATAGCTGTAGTTCTGACTGTTGCTTTTTGAGCGGCAGCTACTACAACGGAAGCACAGTGGCACTTTAATTGGTAATTTGGGTAAGTGTTAAGTGAATTTCTTGAAGTAAGATAATGTAGGCCTTTGTTTCTTTTGGACTCTGGAAGATGGCACATCTCTTCGTTCTACTATGTAACGAGCTAGTACTATTTCATAAAAACAATTTCAAATTTATACCCGGTCATAGTCCTAGTACCTATTACTCATTGACACTATCAGTTTTCTGAAAAACTCTGGAGTTTTTTCCCTGTTTCTCCCCACAGCTATGCTCAACCATTTTTGCTCCCAACTCTGGCGCCCCTTCGACCAAGGACCCAGACCCCCATTGCAGGGAGATCCCCCATAGTTCTGTTTAGAGCTGATTTGATCTTAACGAGGCAGCAAGCAACACCAGTGTCTAGCCATAATCATACATACCAAACACGCATTACTTTTTGTTAAGAAGAATTTGTAGAAGTGTTTCTGCTATGGCAGTGGTGAATAAAAAATAATCTTTGCTGTCTATGCAGAACTTTAATCTAGAAGGATATTGCGAGGCAGTTCCGAGGGCCACGGGTGACTTGTGATTAAGGGCATGAGGGGTGTTGTCCTGCCATCATAGGGGCCAAGAAGAAGGAAATTCAAGAAGATTAGCACAAAGAGCTGACAGATGCTCCTGATGTTTCAGCCATATTGTTTTTTGCGTTTTATTTTTTTAAAGTGAGGAATTGGTGCTAGCATGGATCATGTATCGGCAGAGGAAATCCTCTACCTCGAGGCACAAGCCAGAGTAGTGACATCACAGTCATCGGCGAGGCTAGGTTCGGCAGTGCTGAATAGGTTTGAGTTTGGGCGTTTTCTGCTGTGGCCAATGGGGGAGTCAGCCGAATCCCACTGCAAAGGGCGGGGGCGGAGCAGACCGTAGAGGAGAAGGAAAGAGTGGGTGGTAACCACCGTAGTGAGGGCTCCACTTCCACTATCACCCACTGCTCGTTTCCTTTTCAGTGATAGAGAGGCCTGCTACAGGAGGACACTGGCATTTGAACTTTCGACGTCTATTGATTCAGAAGCCTTGAAGAGCATGCATGTTGCATTATTTGCTAATGGAACAACTCTTCATCTTACTCCACCTTAGCCAGCTAACTAGTGAGTGAGTGGTTTTATTTTGGCAACTTTTTTCCTTTAAAAAATTCTCCACTGAATGGTCTATTGCATTCATCATGCACTCCTAGTTCAGTAAAAAAAAAACACTCCTGACTTCAGCAATAACATTAATTGATTTTTTATTGTTGCTGTAGTCCCACAATAAAAAACATGCAAGCAAGTCTCTCTGTTATTCTGTTTTAATTTCGTAGCTTGCTGGGAACTCACATTATTATTGATAAAATAGGATGAAGTCGTTTTTATATCCAAGTTTAAGGTTATGAAAATGTGAAACCGAAAGTGTAGCTACACTGCAGTTTTTCAGTACTGTTAGGAATGGGGGTCCCTAGTTGGCAATGGTTTGCACCTTTGTCCAAGTAGGGACCCTACTTCCTAGTCAGGAAAAGGGGGATACTCTTCTAAAATAACCCCTGCTCGCCCCCTTGGTAGCTCAGCACAAGCAGACAGGCTTATCTCAGAGGCAGTGTGTAAAGCATTTGTGCATGCATACCGTAACACAGTGAAATCACTAGAAATGGACACCACACCAGTTGTAGAAAAATAAACAACACTTTATCTAAACCAACATGACCAAAAAAAACACAAATCCAACATACAATACTGTAAAAATAGTTACTTTGCAAGATAACCTTCAATTTGCAAGAATAGCTGAAAAACGCAGTTCTTCCGAGTCAGTAGCTCCGTCCGGGTCTACCGCGATGCTGAAAATGACAAACAGTTGCAGCGGACCGCGTTGGTACGGGTCAGCTAAAGCATTGACAGACTCATAGACAGTAACGTTCTCATTGAGGCCGACACGTTGGTGCGGGCCGGTTGGGGTAACCGTCGCTGTTGTGTTGTGAAGTGGAAGCGCAGCGGCATGCAGTGCCCTCATGGTGCGGGGCAGGCAGCGGCTCGGTGACAGTCGTCCAGTGCCTTCAGTGAGGTCATGGCTAATGATGCAGATTGAGGCGGTGCTCGATGTGGTGCTGGCAGGTAATGGTGCAGGCGACGGAGCCGGTTGATGTTCGGATCTGGCAGCGACGGTGTCGGTGACGTCCGGGCAGAGTGAAGCGAGGCGGTGCAGAGTGTGGTGCCCACAAGATGTGGTGCAAGCAACGGCTTGGTGACAGTCGCCCAGAGGCATTGGTGAGACCAGGGATGTGGTGTGAAGTGGGGTGGAGCCTTCTGCGGTGCTTTCAAGACACGGAACCAGTGTCGGACTCAGTGACAGCGTCGGTTGCTCTTTTCTTCTGTGGCGACTGAAACTAGCGGTTCCAGGGATGGTGCCCAGAAGCATGGTGAAGTCTTTTCTGTTCCTGAGACTTCTTGAACAGGGGGCAAGCTCTACCTCAAGCCCTTGGAGATACTTTGTCAACCAGGATACACACAGTTCCTCTCCTTAGCAGAAACAGCTACTGCAGGCCAACCTCAGACAGCCTGTCTGCACACAACCACAGGAACCCTAGCCCTCCCCTCACTCATGGGTTTCCTCTTGTGACCATTTGTGCTCTCAACACCAGTTGCTGACAGTGCACTGCTACTACACAGTACCACATTACACCACTGGTGTCGCACCCCTCAGCCTAGACTCCAGTGCCTTCATCCTCCTTGGAGACTTGATCTTCCGCCTGAACGAATACACCAACCCAAACTCAACAGCACTATGCAAATAACTCAAGAACCTAGGCCTCACTCAACACATGACAGGACCCATACACTCTACCAAACACCTCCTGGACCTGAACTTCACCTTCTTTAGCATCATCCCTATCAACAATCCCACATCGATCACCTGGGCAGACCACACCCTTGGCAATTTCAGCAGTTCCATCCCAAACTACCTCAACCACTGGCAGACAAGGCTGCCGAAACTGGAACAACATCCCAGAGGATGCACAGACTATAGCTCTCATGACACACAGGCTCAAACACAGCATAATCATCCCAAATCCATCAACAACTGGATTGCCTCTGCTCCGATACTCTAGTCTACCTCACACTCAGCAAAGCCACAGACCACAAGTTAGTGGGTACACATTAGAAGCCTGCAACCTCATCTACTTAGTATCACAAAAATAATCTCTTAGCTCAATCCTCTTCATTGTATACATGATCCCACTTGCAAGCATCATCTTCACCCATGAAATCAACATCCTCTCCCAAACCAATGACACTTAGCTCATACACTCCCTCTCAGACAAGACTCCCAACCCAAGAATAAGTTCAATGCTTGCATGACCAAGTCTGTGATTGGATGAAGCCAACTGTATCAAATTAAACATCGACAAGACAGGAGTCATGGTCTTCCGAAGAGAACCTCACAGTGGAACTCCGCATGGTGGCTGGCTGAACTTAGACCCACACCCAACCCTACCACTGCTGCCATGGACAGTGGGATCACTATCAACAACAAACCTCAATATGACTGCCTTCTGCCTTTCCTTCCAAGACCACCGCCACTTGCCGCACCAGCCTTACTGTCTGCCTTGCTTGTTATTGCATTTTTTGTGCCTGTATAGCCTTTATTTACTGTCCAGTTAGTAGGTCACGTCACTCTGCTGTTGTATTTCTTTTTGTATTGTGCCAGCTTAGCCATTTCCTTTCCTGTACCAGATTAACCATGAACATATTTCTCCTTTATTTCTTGTTCACCGTTTTCACCAATCCTGCCTCCTGCTGGACAGCACCCTTCCCTCACCCAGGACTTACTTAAAGAAGACCGCAACACGGCGGCACGCAGCAGGTGTGCTTACAGGGTGCCAAAGGCAAGCCCGTCTGGGCCTGCCCATGCATGGACCACACCCAGCGCCTGGAACCCTGGCCCTCCGACCACCCATTGATACTCCACCGCTGAGCTCCTTGCCCTGGCCCCGGTACGCCGCAGCAACAACTGCTGCATCTCCTCTCCATGATCAACAGAAGGACCCCTCCTCTGCCACCTCGGTCATCTTACAACCAATGCTGGACCTTGCACAGGAACCCACGTTGAGCAGACCTCGCGCAACGTGGAATAGCTCCTTTGCATTCTGCCAAGTCCCTCTGCAAACATGCCACAGAAATCTGAGGTACCATCACTACCATCACTCCTGACGTGATCTTCATCACCAAGATCTGGCTCAACCCCTCTTCATCCCTCGACATCGCCACTGCGATGTCCAACAGCTACAAGATAATACACAGAGACTGCACCAACAAACATGGAGGAGGCATCGTCATCATCCACAAGGAAACCCTCCAAAAGACCATCACAGAAGACAACACCACACCGATCGTGAAACACCTCAACTTGAAACCAATGCCAAGACAATCATTAGAGGAACCGTTGCCTACAAACCCACTGCTCCCCACTCTGGCTTCTGCAACACCACCTCTGAATTCCATTGCCCCTCTAGCTATCGACTCCAATCCCTACATCTTCCTCGGTGACCTCAACTTCCACCCCGATGACCCCAAAGATGCCAACTCCACCAACCTCCTGGAAATCATGAACAACATGGGCCTCACCCTGCTGGTCACCAGCCCCACACACTGCTCTGGACACATTCTGGACCCTATCATCACAGCGGCAGAGTCAAGTTCAGCCATGTCCCTGAGCACACCTGGACTGGACATAATATTGTGCACTTTACCATTGCAGGTTCTCCGGGCACCACCACCAAGCCCCAGAGCTCACCACACTGCAGTTGAAACAAAGTTATAGACACCCAGCAGACGGCCACCCTCAGCACAGCCCAACACCTCTAGCAACCTGTAACAGGTTGTCAAGAACTTCTCTGCGTGGATCTCCAATTGCACCAACTTAGTCGCCCACCTGAAGATGGACCACAGCAGAACTCCAGACCAACAAACATGAATGCAAGCAACTAGAAAGATGATGGCACTCTAAAAGGAATCCCACAGACCTCACCACCTTCAAATCAGCCCTCAGCAAATACCACCAATGCCTAAAAGAAGCTGAGAGAGAGACTCCCTGACAGACTGCATCGAGGCAAGCGCCAACCACACAAAGTAACTTTTCAGCATCGTCAGAGAGTTCACCTCCCCTTCAACACTGAGAACACAGTCCACCCTTCCCAAGAACTCTGTAACACTGTAGCAAATTACATCCACAACATGATATTCGCCATCCATTGCAACTTCAATCCACAACCCAGTGACATCAACAACCTCCTGACATGTACAGGTGCCACCCATGACCACCCGATCACCACCTGAATGCTATGCACAACACAGAACACCACAACCATCATGATCTCAATTCACTCCGGAGCACCATCGGACCCCATCCCCCATCACGTCTTCAACCTCAGAGACAAAGAAATAGATAGTGCACTCACCACCATCCTCAGTGCATCCATCATCACAGTATCCTTCCCCAACATAGGAAAACAGACAGAGGTCAGTCCCCTCCTGAAGAAACCCTCTGTTCACCCAAGCGAACTCAAAAGTGACCGACCAATCTCGCTACTCTTGTTCTCCCCCAAAGTCCTCGAGAAAGCAATCAACCACCAGCTCCTTGAACACCTAGAAAGAACCAGCCTTCTCTGTGCCTCCCAACCTGACTTCTACACCAACCACAGCACCAAGACCACTCTGATTGCCACAAATGATGACATCAAGAGCCTCCTTGACCGAGGTGAAACAGCAGCTCTGATCCTTCTCGACCTCTTGGTGGTGTTTGACACTGTATCCCACCACACACTCATCAGAAGACTCCACCTCACCAGTGTCTAGGGAGACACCCTTAAATGGATCACATCATTCCAGACAGGATGCGACCAGTGAATCCGCCTATAGCCCTTCACCTCTGAATCCAATCATCTGCGGCATCCCCCAAGGATCGTCACTCAGCCCCACCTTGTTCAACACCTTCATGACACCACTGGCAGGCATTGCCCGTTCCCATGGACACAACATCATCTCCTATGTGGACAACACCCAACTCATTCTCTCACGGAAGACCCCCCCACCACCATAACACACTTCATAAATGCCATAACGAGTATCGCCAGCTGGATGGGGACCAACTGCCTAAAGCTCAAAATTGACAAGAAGGAAGTGCTGATTTTCGGGAAGTGCACCTCACTGTGGGGTAGCATCTGGTGGCACAACAAACTCAGACTCACACCCACCCCCATGGACCATGCTCGCAACCTCAGCATCATCCTGGACAGCAAACTCACCATGAAATGCCATGTCAACGCAATCTCCTCCACCTGCTTCCACAGCCTCCGCATGCTTCTAAAGATCTTTAGATGGATCCCTCATAACACCAGGAAAATGGTCACTCAAGCACTCATCACCAGCCGGCTGGACTACAGAAACACACTCTATGCTGGTACCACCACCCTACTCCTCAAAAGACTTCGGACCATACAGAATGCATTGCCAGACTCAACCTCCCAAAACAGGCCCACATCACCCTCCACATCAGGAACCTCCACTGGCGCTCCCCCCAAAAGAGAGGCCAGTGCAAGATGTTGCCCACGCCTACAAAGCCCTCCATGACCAGGGTCCAGCCTGCATCAACCACCACCTGAACTTCCACCAGCCCTCTAGACAACTGCACTCCACCTCCCTCGCTCACATTACCCACATCCACCGAAGCCACAGCAGAGGTAATTCCTTCTCCTACCATAGCCGCCAAATCCTGGAATGATCTCCCCCTCCCCCTAAGGACATCACCCTCACTGGTGGTCTTCAGAATGGGACTCCAGAGCTGGCTCTTCGACTAAAGATCTCTGAGACCTCAGCTCCTGGGTACCTTGAGGTGTGATTATCAACTCTCTATAAATGACTGATTGATTTGTTGATGAACTCCCCAAGTCACCACTGTCATAGTCTCCTGTCTTGATACCCTGAAGATTGCGAGGAAAATTCTAAAATGTATACCGACCTGTACTGGCAGGACTGTAACACACACCCTCATCACTAGCAAGTGGACTACAGGAACACCCTCTAGCCTGGGATTAACAAACAACCGAGCAGATGTCTACAATCCATTCAAAGCTTGGCAGTCAGAATCATTCTCAACCTCCTATGCTGAACTACATCATACCTCTCTTAAAAGCACTCAATTGTCTTCCTATACGTGCATGTGCACAGTTCAAGTGCCTTATGCACAAACACAGCCTAGGACCGACTAAGCCTTGATAAGGGCTCACCAGCCAGGTTTAGCTTGGTTCCAGTGGAACAGTAAACATGTGACCCATGTCTGGGCATCCACTTGCCACTTATACCCAGACGTGAGTCCCATGCTCACTGGGTTACTGAAGTCAAGCTGTACTTTGCTCATAACTAGGGCAATACTGGTCCTGTGTGGCGTGTCCAGTTCAAAGAGGACCTGGCCTGGTAGTTCGGGCTGTACTGTTCCAATAAGGAATAGGGTCAAGATTGATTTGCATATGGCTGGGTCTAAACTGAGGTTGTCAGGGAATGAGCATATCAGCGCCTGCCACGTCATCCCCAGAACTACAACTCCCATGATGCCTGCCATTGGGAGGGGATTTAGTCACGGCGGATGCACAGGAAGTTGCACATAATTTTGTTTTGGTAATTGATTCTTTCTCTCAGCTGAGGGAGAGCAGGTTGGAAGAAGGAACTGTCGGTGGACTACTGCGGGAAGGATCTTGTCGGCTCACGGAAGGCAGGACTGATTTCGGCTGATGCATGAGTGCGCTTGGGAGCAGTTTCAAGGAGCCGGAGTTAGCTTCTTATCGTCAGTCATTTTGGGTGTTGGATTGCTTTGGCCATAGCGGAATACGGCGGTGATGTGCCGCGTATTGCCGTGTATGGTATTTCTGGTTACGGTTTGTGAAACAAAACTGAACTTAATTTAACATAGCGGAATACGACGGTGAGTTAACAGCGCATTACCATGTATGTTGCCCTTTTGCTTTGATTTGGGGAAAACTGAACTTTCTTCATAAAGCAGCAGAATACGGCAGTGAGTTACTGCGTATTACCATGCTTGGGGACACTGAGGGGCCGATTCACAGAACTAACTTAAGACAAAATCCTAAACTTACTACTTTTGGTATTCACAGAAGTTAGGATTTTGTCTTAAGACAAACTTAAGACAGACTTAAGACAAACTTAAGACAGACTTAAGACAGACTTAAGACAGACTTAAGACAGACTTAAGACAAACTTAAGACAAACTTAAGACAAAATCCTAACTTAAGTCTGTCTTAAGTCTGTCTTAAGTCAGTCTTAAGTCTGTCTTAAGTTTGTCTTAAGTCTATCTTAAGTTTGTCTTAAGTCTGTCTTAAGTCTGTCTTAAGTCTGTCTTAAGTTTGTCTTAAGACAAACTTAAGACAAAATCCTAACTTCTGTGAATGCCAAAAGTAGTAAGTTTAGGATTTTGTCTTAAGTTAGTTCTGTGAATCGGTCCCTGAGTTGTGTGGTGAACCTAATTATTGAACTATATACACGTACCAGATTGCGGAGGTGAGGAAACCACGTAGGACCGTGTGTGTGTTGGAGTTGCTGTTGCTTATATTCCCTGGGGCACTATTCCATCACTTACTGGCATTGGATTACAAGACTACCTGTATGAGGAATGTTTTGATGCATATTGGATTGAGAGTATGTGTGCTTCTGCCTCTGCTAACGTCTGCTCTTTGTTTTAGGTCTAATGCTTGATCTGTATGACGCTTGATGGTTCCTAAGGATTGTACCAACAGCAATAATTATATTCAGGAATTTAATTCATTTAGTGAGATATTACTGAGAGTAGATGTTATTTGACCCTGTTTATAGCTGTGTTCTTGTTGTTACAGGTTCTATTCCCCTGCTGACTCTTCCCTCTCCTTTCCCTCGCCTGATCACTCGAACACCCTGTATATATATCGGGGTGTTGATGATATCAGGAGGTGGACCTTTTTTCTACTGCAACTGGATCCTGCGGTTCGTAACCTGACAGAGGTGGCATAGTGAGCAAAAGAACAACAGGTTGGACTGCTACCCCTTGATTTTGCCAGTGGTCAAACTTATTGCAAGCAGCCTTCCATCACCGTATGTGTTTCAAGTAATACACGAAGACCAAATGCCAGCCACACCCACTCATGTGACCCAGGATACAGGTTACAAGAAAATGGAAAGTTTCTAAAATTGGCATATTCAGAATTGTGACTTAAAATCCAACTTTACCATTAAAACTATTTTATATTAATAATACCTAAAGAGGGTTTCAAATTACAATACTTTAGAAACAAAACATGGCTTTCCTACCTGCTCCCAATTGACAGTTAGCATTTATTAAATGTAATAAGACAACCCACTTCATTTGTCTATAATAGTAATAAATGAAATTAGGAGTTTTTCACTACCAGGAATTGTAAAACTTAAAAGTACATGTCCAACTTTTTAAATACAATGCATCCTAGGGTTGGCTTGAAAATGCCATAGTAGAGTTGTATGGCCCAAAGTAGAGTTGAAAAGGCCCAAAGTAGAAGTTGTATTTTAAGCTCATTTGTGGCCAATTTTACTGGCCCATTGAGTTTTAAAATAATTTCCCACAACACAAACACTCAGTTTTTTCGCTTTTGTTTTTTTTTCTGTTTTGTTTTCATATTGTGAAGATTACCCAAGAGCATTAGAGCACTTTACATGAATACCATTTATATTACACTAAGTCACATTTGTTTTTGGAAACTGATATATTTCCAGAATCACAGGATGCTTTGCTGATGCGTTAATCAAATATGGTCCCCCATTCTAAAGTCAGCAGCCATGGTCAGGACTCACGGCCGCCATTATACAGTGGCCTTTTAGCCATATAAGTAATCAGCAGTGTTACTGCCCAATAGTCTTTAGAGCACAACAATCCCCATAATTTAGAAAAAATCTTTGGTGAGTCCCCCTTTTCTGTTCCTGTCCCCATGTGTCTCTGCGGCCCCGATGGTCTGTGCAACAAAGCTCAGCAGTCACTCCTATTTTCTTCTCAAACAGTTGACAGATATACTGACGGTGCTGTGTGCCTCTATTTTCATTCTTTCATACTTTCATTTTCTTCTATTATGTATTGTAGGAGTAGGATGGTATATGTTGTGCAGTGGTATGTTTTTACTCAAGGATAATTAAGTATAAAAATAAAAAAATACAGTGGATGCCAATTCTAGTTCGGCAGTGTAGGAGATAGCTCTCTATATTGTGTACTTTAAAGAAGTGCACTGTGCAGAGAGTCCAGAGAATCCTCAAATGGTACACAGAGTTAAAAGCAGATAATTCTAATGCATTTTTTGGGGTAGTGTGGTTGAGCAGTTAGGCTTATCAGAGGGTAGTGCTAAGCATTTTTTGTACTCACAGAACTACACAGTCGTGACACACTCAAGAATAAATCAGAGACCAATTTATAAAAAGTCAATATTTTTGTTTTTTTAAGACCAAGAAAACAGTTCTAAGGAAAGTACTTTCAGATTTACAATTTTTCAAATTTGGGAAAATATAACAAGTTTGTGCTCAAAAACACATAATTGGAAATAATGGCGAAAAAGTGGACAAATGCATATAAAATCAGGCAATGCTTTCATGAAGTTCAACCTTTCGTTTTACGTTGATATCGGCACCAGGTCCAAAGTTCCAGCGGAAGTTCGGGAGCGTCCTGGATTGGGCGGGAGCAGAGTGCTGAGGGTCTTAGAAACTGGTTCGCAAACAAGAATGGGATCCCTTTAAAATGCACTACACAGGTGGACTTACAGGTAAGTCTGGTGGGTGTCCTTAGAGGGAGGGGGTCACAATGGCCTGGGGACCTTGGGAGCAGAACTGGTTAGTCGGTGCTGGGACCGGGCACAGAGCGAACAGGTCAGCTGGGCAACGTGAGTCTTCAAGGGCCTAGCAATCAGGAGCAAGCACCTTGGAGATTCGATCTCAGGACAGCTGGGCCACTCACCAAGTGGGACTTGAGTGACTTGAAGTGTCTCGACTGGTGCTTGCTACTGGTGCTTTGGAAGTCCGGAGTGGATTCTTCTTCTTTTACCATTGAGGGTACGGTACACTGGATGTAGGTCCTGGTGCCTCCAAACTTGGTGGAGAGGCAGACCTGACCCTCCGAACTGTTGTACCTCTTCTTCCTTTGGTGCTGCTTTAAGGTTGCCCAGGAGCAGCAAGTTGACAATCTAGACTCATGGGATCATTGCCTGCAATGTGAAGGGGAGTGATACCTTCACTCCCATGGAGCTTCTCTGTGATTTCTCAAAGGTTGTAGGTGCTCCAGGGTTCTTGGAGTCCTTGCAGGCTCAGGACAACACAGCAGGCAATGATTGTCGAGTCTTTGGAGCAGCTGGCAGAGTTTGTCTCCTTTTTCTTCTACAGCACGGCTTCAGTTCTCTTGCAGGGGGTCTTCTTTGTCCTAGACTTCTTTGGTCCAATTAATCTGTGGTTTCAAGTCTCAGGAGCCACCTAAATTCTGAATTTAGAGGCATTACAAGGGAGACAGGTATATACCAAATGGGCTAATTGCTTTTAGGGTATTTACACCCTTTGTTGCCCACTTTCTGTGGCAAAAGGCACTAATATAGCCCTGATTGGAGGTTTTCTCACCATCTCAAGTTGGAGGAATTTCAGGAGCGGGGTTCACCTCGACTTCCCCACTATAGGGATGGCGAAGGCTAAGGTGGACCCTCCTCCTCATCTGATAACATTTCCCATCTTTCCTCCTGCCAAAAGTGGAGCCGTAAAGGGGACTTGGCCTCCCACACTGTCTGAAGGTTTCTGAGTTGGATTTCAAAGGCGGCATTGCCTTTGAAGCATCTTGCCAGGGAAGGCCATCCTGTCCTGGAGGTGTGAAACACCCCCGCCCAGAGCAGGTATTGTTTCTGTCCTCTGAGAGAGCTGGCTCTAACCCCATGAGGTCAAAAACATATCTGGTGGCGGCAGACTGGTGAAAAACAGCCAGAGACATTATTAGTGTTTGGTTAAGCTTCAGGGGACTCTCTAAAAGAGACTATTGTGTGACTTTTTAAAATAAATCCAGCACTGGCATCAGTGAGGATTTATTAAGACTAGATGTTTGGTACTAAACATCTTAGAAATTAGTGAAGCCCTCATGGAGCTAGAAAACTCGTGCTGACATGTATTCAGTCCATCCACTCTTTATGGCTTCACTGTTTATTTGCAACATCACAGAATGCACTGGACATTGTAGGGGCATACCTGCTCATGCTGATATGCTCACGCATAGAAAATAGTGCACCCTGCCTTAGGGCTAAAGGCCTGCAGTAGGGGTGACTTACCTATATCTTATGCAGTGAGTGGGAGGCATGGTGCACAGGGCTGTGTGCCACGTTGACTCTTCGAATTTTCCTGCAACGAGACTCGCAGCCTGTAATTGCAGAGTACATAGCCTTGGTGAGAGGGCACTGGGGTGGCAAATCCAGTATTGCAGCCTCAGAGGGTTGTCTTCAGTACCCATGCCCTAGATAACAGGGGTACCACTTACTAGGGACATACAGGGGAAGCTGAGGTTGTGCCGATTGTGGCATAGTTTTAGGGAAAGAACACTGGAACAGGGAACCTCATTAGAAGGGACCCAGTAAACCTCAGTCAAAGTTGCAACAAAAGCCAGACAAAAAGTGGGGGACTACCAGTAGCGCAGGAAGGGCGGAAAGTTTTGGGGCAGCACAGAGACCCCCAAAACCCCTCGCTCTTTCATGCGGCTGCCATGGGTGGCCAACACAGTGACCGCCCTGGGAGCCACAAAGGCTAGCTAGGCCATTGGGAGTACTGCAACAAACATCTGGTTTCTCACATGCAAACAGTCATTTCCTGACCTGAGACTTAGATCATTGCTACTGGAAATGCCGGGCGGTCTCTAAAGCATTGACAAAAAAGATAAATTCTCTGTTGTCAAGAGTAGATCTAATGCAACACAGACTGGATAGGTTAGCTGAAAAATGGGTGATGCAGAACGGAAAATTTCAGAACTTGAAGATGATTCAGTAGCACAGTCTTGACACATTGAAAACAATGGGAGAAACAGCTCAATATTACTTAAGCCAAGACTGAGAATTTGGTGGAACACTCTGGGCAAAACACTCTTTGCATTATCAGTATACCAGGCCACCAATTTTTGAAAATGGAGCTATCCTCCGGCATGGAGGACAATGACTGAATGTACCTGAACTTTTAAGAATGGCAGTAGATCTCAACGTTACTTAATCTCCATGATTAGTTCAGTTGGAGCTGTTACTTCTATATGTGTAAAAAACATTTAGGTGCCGATTCCGATCCTGGAAAACCCGGGTATGAATGGTCGTACGGAGCGTTTTCTCCGTACGGCTCGTACCCCGGAAATCCTCCTTACAAACCAGCAAGTACGATTCGTACAGAAATAACATTTCCGTACGATTCGTACAAAACTACGTGCGGCTAAAAAATACCCACAATTCCGATCCGGGACATTGCGTACGTGACATCCGGATGGAGTCAGGCAGTGTTTTACGGACCAGCAAGTACGATTCGTGCCTATGTCACTCCGCACGGCTCATTTTTTCCGGCAGCCAAAAACTCCCGGGAAATTGAGGACGACACAAAGAAGGAGCACCTGTACGCGATGGACAGCCATGGACCCAATCCTACTTGTAATCCCGGCCCTCCTAGCCTACGACCTGGTGCACAGAAACCGACGCAAATGCCGAAGAAGGTCAGAACAACACCCATGGACAAAGGGGGGGGGGCGAGGGGCATGCAACTTAACCCATACCCAAATTATACCACATATATCATGTACATACAGTACCTCCAGGGTCTGGTCACTTCGGGGGGCGTGTCCACTAAGCCCTGTGTCCCGCCACAACGGAAGTGGACGTGGACGCGTCCCGTCACCACAACAATGGTGGTACGGCCCGTACCCACGCCCTCAGAGCGTGGGTACGGGTTGTACCATGCGTACCCCTACGCCACCCCAACAATGGTGGTACGGCCCGTACACACGCTCTGGGGGCGTGGGTACGGGCCGTACCACCATTGTTGGAGTGACATAGGGGTACGGCCCGTACCCACACTCTGAGGGCATTGGTACGGGTTGTACCATGCGTACCCCTACGTCACCCCAACAATGGTGGTACGGCCCGTACACACGCCCTCAGAGCGTGGGTACGGGCCGTACCCCTACGTCACCCCAACAATGGTGGTACGGGCCGTACCCACACCCTCAGAGCGTGTGTACGGGCCGTACCCCTACGTCACCCCAACAATGGTGGTACGGGCCGTACCCACACCCTCAGAGCGTGTGTACGGGCCGTACAACCATTGTTGGGGTGACTTAGGGGTACGCGTGGTACGACCGGTACCCACGCCCTCAGAACGTGGGTACGGGCCGTACCCCTATGTCACCCCAACAATGGTGGTACGGCCCATACCCACACCCTCAGAGCATGTGTACAGCCCGTACCACCATAGTTGTGGTGATGTAGGGGTACGGACCTTACCCACGCTCTGAGAGCGTGGGTACGGACCGCATCACGCCTACTCCTAGGGCACCAGTACCCCTACGTCACCCCAGCAATGGTGGTACGGGCCATACCTATGCCCTCAGAGCGTGTGTACGGGCCGTACCACCATATTTGGGGTGATGTAGGGGTACGCGTGGTACGACCGGTACCCACGCCCACAGAGCGTGGGTACGGGCCGTACACCTATGTCACCCCAACAATGGTGGTACGGCTCGTACCCACGCCCTCAGAGCGTGTGTACAGCCCGTACCACCATAGTTGTGGTGATGTAGGGGTACGGACTGTACCCACGCTCTGAGAGCGTGGGTACGGACCGCATCACGCGTATAACTAGGGCACCAGTACATTAGTGATACAAGGCGTACACACACCACTAATGTTGTCATAGGGCCTGGTGCAGCATCTAACCAGGAGAGCAGTGTACTGCACCAAGGGTGCAGGCAGGTGGGTGGGTGTCTGCCTAGGATTCACATCAGTGGACAGAGACATGTGAGGGGTGGGTGCCTATCACTCCCAGCGGTGGACAGAGAATTGTGAGGGGTGGGTGCATCACTCCCAGCAGTGCCCAGACATGTGAGTGGTGGGTGCCTATCACTCCCAGCAGTGGACAGAGATATGTAAGGGGTGGGTGCATATCACTCCCAGCAGTGCCCAGACATGTGGGTGGGTGCCTATCACTCCCAGCAGTGGACATAAACATGTGAGGGGTGGGTGCCTATCACTCACAGCAGTGGACAGAGACATGGGGGTGGGTGCAGAGGACTCCCAGCAGTGGACAGAGACATGGGGTGGGTGCAGAGGACTCCCAGCAGTGCCCAGACATGTGAGGGGTGGGTGCCTATCGCTCCCCGCAGTGGACATTTATTTTTTATTTTTTAGATCATCTTTATTAAATTTTTTATAACATCAGGCAGTCAGGACAAACATCAAGATGTACCAACAGATTAACAAAAAAAAAAAAAAAGAAGACATTAGTTATAGGAGGACATGTCCCAAAAAATACATACATAAAAATACTACATCACTTCATAACCAATTACTAAGTGGGGACCAGAGTTTCAGACCCACAGCTCTCTTTTTCTTGCCCCTTGTTTTATAAACAGCCATTTCTAAGTGATAAACAGAAAGTAATCTTGCTTGCCAATTATGAAAAACAGGTGGTTCAATATCTCGCCATTGGGTAGTAATACACCATCGAAAAATTGACATACAAATGAATATAAATCTATCCTCCACATCTGTTCTTATACTATTACTGCTAGTTTGTATCCCCAAAATCACTAACTCAGCAGTAATTTGTGTTGAGACCCCTAAATAAGTTGATAAAAAATTCTCGATGTCTTGGATAAATTGACTGAGTTTTGGACACAAAAAAAACATATGTATAGTATTTGCTGCGATTAAATCGCATCGATTACATTTATTCACTCTGAGCTGTGACCATCTAACAATTTTAGCCGGTGTATAATATAGGTCGTGAATGGACATAAAATGTTGACTAATTAATGATCCATTATGCAACGTTTTATTAGATATTTCAATGACTCTGTTCATGTCAATACCGTCTACATCAAGTTTCTTTTGCCATTTGTCAGCTACTATTAATAAGTCATCTTGATAATTAGCAAGCATTAATTGATAAATAGTACCAATTCTCGGCCTTTTCCGAAGTAATTCGATAATTTTAATTTTTTGAAGCACAATTTGGTTCTCAATACGTTTTTTATCCAAAAAGCTACGAATCTGTAAAAACTTGAAGAATTCTGTATAGGGAAGACCATATTGCTGTTATAAAGACAAAAAAGAGACCATCTGTTGGCCAACGAATAAGTCCCCCAGTTGACTAATTCCGGCCCGGTGCCATCTGTGCACAATGGGATCTTTGAATATATCCGGCAACAATGGGCAATTAATTAAAGGTGTATAATAATTTAAATTAGAGCTGAAACCTAGTCTTTTCTTTATTTTTTTCCAGATCACAAACACAGTTGATATAATTTTAAATTTGGTTTTTTTATAGTAACTCGGCTCGATAATACGAACTAAACATTGACGTGCCTCCTGTCCTAAAACCATCTCATAAATAGACGGCCTTACTGAATCATCCAAATATGTTTCATTGACCAATAGGACACCCATATTCTGTAGAAAAATAGACCAAAAGTATAATTGAAAATTAGGAATTGCCAGGCCTCCTCTCTCTCTTGATAGGGTAAGTTTTTTAAAAGCTCTTCTAGACCTGTGATAACTCCATAGAAATCTGGACGACATTCTCTCAATTTGGTAAAAAAAAGATATAGAAAAAAGGAGAGGTATAGTTCGAAATAAATACAAAAACTTAGGAAAAATAAGCATCTTTAAAACATTACTGCGGCCATATAACGACAAACGAAGATTATCAAGCCTCTCCAGAGTTTTATTGGCAGAAGCGATTACCGCATCAGTATTTAAGCGAACAATTTTATCTAGATCATCAGATATTTTTATTCCCAAGTAGGTAGCCTCTGCCTCAAAATGCATATCTTGTGGACGTCCAACTTCAGAGTGGAGTAGTTGAGTCTTGGCAACATTAAGCTTATATCCAGAGTATTGACCAAATTCTCCCGCCGCTTCTATTATTTTAGGGAAGGCAGTCCTAAAATCTGTTGTGACTATCGCAATGTCGTCTGCCCGCAGTGGCACCCACCCCTCACATGTTTATGTCCCCCGCAGTGGACATAAACATGTGAGGGGTGGGTGCCTATCACTCCCAGCAGTGGACAGAGACATGGGGTGGGTGCAGAGGACTCCCAGCAGTGGACAGAGACATGGGGGTGGGTGCAGAGGACTCCCAGCAGTGCCCAGACATATGAGGGGTGGGTGCATATCACTCCCAGCAGTGCCCAGACGTGTGAGGGGTGGGTGCCTATCATTCCCAGCAGTGGACAGAGACATGGGGGTGGGTGCAGAGGACTCCCAGCAGTGGACAGAGACATGGGGGCGTGTACATCATCCTCAGATGACCACAACTCCATGGGTGTATGAACGCATCCCCAATGTGCGACTATGTTGAGAGTGCCATAACAACACATCACTGACAGCAGTGTCCCACTCCCATGCGGATGGATGTCCTTCCCCCACTGCATGACACACCACATGTGCGTGTGATGACAAATGACACATGCATACCCACCCCTGGCGTATGCAGCACAATACACACACTGAGACCATGCCACAAGACTGTATAGTCATGTTAAAGCCTACTAAACTAAGAGAGCCAAAGGGAACACACACTGTCACACACATTCCAGGACTGATAGGAATGTACAGGTGCTGGGACAGCCACCAAGTTGTTGTCTCCCATGGAGGGAAAAGGGTGGAGTTCCCACAGATACAATGCCCACAATTGTGAGTCAGGTGCCCAAATACCCTGCAGAACAAGTAACATATGTGTGCTAGGCTGGAGTACACACATGCATAGTGCGTAAAAGGGACCATTTCTACATGAAGGCTTGGCAACATACTCTGTACACAAGTACAGTGACTACCAAGGATGGCACAGACGATGCAGGCGGATACAATGCTCAGCAGGCATGGCCATAGTTGAAGGGATCCGTCACCCACCAAGGAAATGTAGAGACAGGTCAGCACAACAATTGTGCAACTCCCTGCAGGGAAGATGTCAGGTGCCACAGAGGAAGGAACACTCCTTGGGACAGTGTCTCCAAACACAAAAAGCATACACGACCAAAGAATCTTTGCAAAGACCTTGTGATGGCACGCAGATACCAGGGTCCACCCCATGAGCAGCAGACTACAACATTTCCCAGACACCTAACACATTATCACCACCCCAACTCAGGGAGCATCAGCACCAACATCAATACCAGAAAAGCAATAGTGTTCAAAGGAAAAACAAAATGCTTTATTCAGCATTAAATTAAAACATATAAAAGGACACTATTTACAAAGCCCATAGGCCAGTCCAGATGCGAAGTCCTGGGGGGGACACATGGCCACGCGTCTCCCCTAGCTTGCCTGCACATTAGACACTTCATGTTCATCCGCTGGGGGAGGGGCATCATGTGGGGAAGGACCAGGCACCGCAGGGCCAGGAGGGGGAAGGGTAAGTGTTGTGGGTGCAGGGATGGACCACTCCACCACAGGGGGTGGGCCAGCTCCAAAGGTGGTGGTTAGCAGGGCGCTGCACACTTCCGCAAGCTCGTCCAGCATCTCCCCTGCACCCGAAGAAACCACAGGCCCCATGGAGGGGGGGATCGGAGGGATGGGTTGCAGCGCTACTGGGGGAGGTGGTGGACGGGGGGGGAATCAACTCCCCTACCCGTGGAGTGCTTTGCCCGTTTACGGGCTGGTGAACCAGTGGGGCTGAGGCCCAGCACAGCCATGTAGGTCTCCTTCTCAGATTGTGGGGCAGGGGAGCTGAGGGGAGGGACATTGGAGGGACTGGGGAGTGAGGAATGCGGACTCCGACTGTGGCTGCATGTCTGCCTGTGTGCCCTAGACCCAGTGGGTGTGCCTTCTTCCCCTGAGTGTGCGTGACAGGAGGTGTGCGCTTGCCCTTCCGTGTTGGTGTGCTGCCTGTGTCTGGTGGGGTGCATGCCTGGGAATGTCTGGGCGTGCTTGGGACAGGCATGGGAGTGGGAAGTGTGGATGGTGCAGGGGTAGGGGGGGATGAAGCGCTGCAGGAGACTCACTGCTGCCGTCAGTGACGAGTCCATAGACCTCAGCAACATCCGTTGGTCAGACATCGCTGATGACATGCCCTCCATGTACGACACCATCTGTGTCAGCAGTCTGGTGTGGCCATGGAGGACACTCAGCAGCGATGTCTGGCCAACCTGCAACTGCCGCTGAATGTCCACAGACTCGGCAGTGAGGGCAGCAGGGGAGACAGGGGCAGGGGGTGCGGTGCCTGGCACGAAGGAGACATGTTGTTGCCCTACACGGACAGAAGGGAGCGGAGCAACTGGGAGGGCGGTGATGGGAATGGAGGGGGCGGTGACAGATGTAGTGCTGCTGCCAGCTGTTGGAGCAGCCTCCGCCCCCTTTGGGAGTTCAGCCTCGGACCCGTCAGCGTCGTAGTCGGTGTTGGTACTAGACAGGTCCTCCGCCTGACTGCCCTCGCCCTCCATGCCACTTGCTGCACCAGACTCGCCAGCACTGGTGGCACCGGTGCTGGATCCCTCCTCCACGTCTGTGAAGGTGTCTCCCTCGGTGTCCCCCGATGATGCTGTGGGCAAGGTGAAGAGACAGAAAATACTCAGACACCTGTATACATATGACACATGAGTCCAAACAAAATAGGTCACAGTGCATATCATGAAAAGCATCATGAGTAACATCTAGAATACTCCGCACATATGTAAGCCCTGCACTCCCCAGTTGGTTGACCCATCATGCCACTTGGAAACAATGAAAATCAGGACACAACAGCAAATAACTCGATATCCAATTAGACAGAGGATATGGTGTCTGGGAATTGTTGAGCACAGTCAGACTACGAAGGCATGCCACCTCTTGTTCACTGTGAAAGAAACAGTATTGGTGCACCCAAGGGCAAATAACAGACACAAATGCTGAAGGTGTCCCCACACTCAGAGGCCTGTGAGTAATTTGGAAAGCCAAAAGAAATACATTGTGAACCCTTGGGAATCACAACACTTTACACAATCGACGTGTTTGGAATGTGTGAATGTGCCACTTTTTGATCAGAACACACATGTGCCTGTATAACAGAAGTCACACAAGGAGGTGCACAGAAAACTACATTTACACAGTCATTGTATGAGCTGGCAGCCCAAATCAAATAAGCCACTGTAAAGAAGAAATGGGGTATCAGTAAGTACATATACATTAACCCTGGGCGTAGTTCGCAAAGTAGCACTTCACGAAGCTACGCAAAGTGCAGCTTGCACTACGCGAGCTACGTGTAGCACTTCGCGAACTGCGTAGTACCTTGTTCGCACTGTGCCAGATGTCATTTTCAATGATTGCACAGTGCGGACAAGCAACCAGCACTGTGCAATCATTGAAAATGGCATCTTGCACAGTGCGAGCTGTAGTTTTCTGCTGCTCGAGTAGATTTTTACTCGAGCGGCAGCTTTCTCAACGCGAACTGGTAGTTTCTCATCGCGAGCGGTCGCGAGCATACGCGACCATTCGCAATGAGAAACCTGACCTCCTCGCGTTGGGAATCTCGCCGGGAGGTTTATTTTCCATGCTCGCGATCTCCAACTTGATGTTGCTGATCGCGAACAAGGAAAAAGTCTCGCCGGGATGTCATTTTGCTTGTTCGCGGTCGCCAACGTGACGTTGAGGACCGCGGGCAAGCAAAAAATGACCGCAGCACTACGCAACACTACGCTACGCGTGTTCGCACTGTGCTACGTGCAGTTCGCGTAGTGCGAAGTAGCGCAAACTTCGCAAACTACGCAAGCGTAGCGTAGTGCTTTGCCCAGGCTTAGTCACATGCCCCAGGCCACTGACGCAACCTCAGCAGAGTAGACAGACACACACAGGCACAGATCAATCACCTGCCATTGGCAACAGTGGATACAAACCTCAGTCTGCACATGTGCCACTTGCCTGGGGGGTGTCACAGGTGTGGGGCTAGCTCAGCACGTCAGACACACAGCACGGCTTCCTTCTCACATCAGATGGGTAGAGCATTTGCCTCCTCCATGCAGGTGTGGTGCAACACTCCACATAGACACTCACCCACATGACAAGGAACATTCACACATATCAATGTCCAGGGGGCATACACATCATTTGGACAATCTCACCACAGCTCCACTCAACTCACACACATCTGTGGGCACAGTCACCTGTCACACCGGGGGGACCACTGAATCACATCAGGACTATAGAACAAAAATGCCCAAGAGGATTAGCCAGGCTGAATGTGCCATGCACCATGCAGTGATTGTCACAGTAAGCACAATGCAATTGAGGAGTGCACACATGAACGACATCATGCTCTGCATGAGAGACATAAGGCATTCCCCCCCCCCCCGGGACCCACTCTAAACAACATTGCATGTCTGTCACACCTGGACACAATGCCAGAAGTGACAGTCACAAAAAAGGTGCACAGTCAAAGCTAGTGGAGTCAGCACTCACCTGCTCCCCTGGTCTCCCATACAGGCTGGGGTACTGTGGGAGGATGACGTCCAGCAACGCCTCATTCTCCTCCTGGGTGAATGGCTGGGCCCTCTCCATAGACCTGGACATGGTGACAGAGGAAGCAATGACAGCAGCAGTGGTGTCCAATGACGTGTTGTGCAGGCAAGTGCCCTCTCATGGGTTCTGACTGCCTTATATCTGCCTTTCTGGGCTGTTTCATTTACAGGAGTACAGAGTGATTGGTCAGACTCATTTGCATCCTACGTTTCCTCCAATCCCTTTAAACAAACACCAGTGAGTGCCTTTGCATGGTTCAAAATTTGAGCATCATGTCAAGTCAACAACCACTTTGCAACATTGTATATTGTCTCCAACCGACTTTTGCTGGCCACCTGATGACAAAATTTGAACTGGAAACTCGGTCTCCATGACAACCAGCATGCATTTAGGCCATAATACTTGTCCCTCATGTGTCCCCTATGTCATTTTACAATCCACACACAGGTACAGTGCGTTTGACACGTACCCCTATGGCACCAGTTGCACAGTGCGTTTGACACGTACGTGTACACACTGGTCATACACGTACGTGTACGACCAGTGTGTACACGTCCGTGTACTACCGTTGTACACGTACGTGTACACACTGGTCGTACACGTACGTGTACACACACTGGTCGTACACGTACGTGTACACACTGGTCGTACACGTAACACGTACGTGTACGACCAGTGTGTACACATACGTGTACGACCAGTACGTGTACTACTGTAGTACACGTCCGTGTACTACCGTTGTACACATACGTGTACACACTGGTTGTACACGTACGTGTGTACGGTCTTTACACACACGCGTACTCCTACGCCAACACCAATATAGTGATACGTACCGTACACACGCCCTCAGAGCGTGTTTACGGTGCGTTTCACATCTTCCACTGGTGATAGGAGGTGCCCAGGACAGGAATGGAGGTCTCAGACTCGCACAAGGCTGTACATCAAGTCATTGTCAGTGCAGTCCTTCTTGTGCAGGGCCTATGTGTGTCAGGCAGTGATATGGCACATGTCTCCTCATGTTTTTGCACAATAGATGTGTGATGACCTGTGTACAGATGGCATGTGTGATGGGGCACTATGTGGCAAACTTCCCCTTCACATTTTGCACATGTGTGCATATAGTACAAACGTGTCAAGCACTGCATCACTGGTATGGCACAGTCACCAACACCCGAAACTGTCCCCTGATGCCAGGGACAGGGACACTGACACCTGACATCTCACTACCAGCGTGGCCTGATGTGACTATGTTGTGTGTGTCATGTGTTCCCATGAGCTTGCTGTTGGTGTTCCGTCAACTGCATCTGCTGTTGCTGCATCCAACATGTGTGCGTAGACGGCCATGGCACAGATATACGCACACCATGCCACATGTGGATTCACACATTACGTGTGTCTGGATGCATTGAACATGTTCTTTTGACATGAGGACATATCTGCGTCGTCTCCATGTCTGTGTTTTCTTTTTTCACATGTACCCCTTCATCACAATGTGTGTGAGCTGCTAATTTTTAATGACATGTGCCCTGTGCGTCTAGCTTGCCGCCAGCTGTCTGCATGAGATGACATCCTTCAAATGCAGATATGTGGATGTATGTCACTCCTGTGATGTCTCTGGCTGTTCACTTGCACTGGCCCACAGCTTGTTTCAGGGCATGTAATGTAGAACTTGACAATCAACGGTTGTAGCTGGCTCTTCGTAGGAGTCTCATCTGGCTGGCATACGTGTCCTGGATGTATTGCACAGACCAGACTCTGTATTTCGCAGAAGTGTATTAGCTGTTGAACATGTGCTCAGTTTATTGACATTGGTGTTGTGATGTACTCACTCTTCGTTATTCCTTCCAAATTTCTGCAGGGCACTGCCTCCCCCCGACCAATGCCAGACTTGGGTGCCATGAGGGAACGTGACTGCATACGACGCTACCGCTTCATGGAAGAGTTGATTGAGCACTTGACCGCCCGGCTGGAACCACACCTCCAACTGCTACACAGGTAACCTACTGCGCTGACCCCCAAGATGAAGGTGATGGCAGCCCTACATTTTTTTGCCACCGGTACGTTTCAATTCACCATAGCTGGTGTGGGTGGCATGTCCCAGACCATGTTCAGCCGTGTCCTGCATGATGTTTTAGAAGCCATGTTGGAGCACCTGGATGAATTCATCCATTTTCCGACTCGTGAGCAGTTGACAGGGGTCAAGGGTGAGTTCTATGCCCTGGGAGGGATGCCCCATGTAATTGGGTCTATTGATGGGACACATGTGGCATTGGTACCACCACAGGCACAGGAGGTAGCCTATCGAAACCGAAAACATTATCACTCCATTAATGCCCTTGTGGTGTGTCTACCTAACATGCTGATTTCCCATGTCTGTTTTCCAGGGTCAGCACACGATGCCTACATCATGAGGCATAGCAGGATGCCAGAAATGATGCTGCGGCTGCACAACGAACGAGCATGTCTTGTTGGTGGGTATACTCTGTTTGTCCTGTATTTAGCGGTATCTTTGTATCTTACTGCATCTCCTGACCCACTTCTTTACATGATGTTTCCATGTAGGGGACTCTGGCTATCCCAACATGCCATGGCTGATGACGCCTCTCCGCAACCCCAGAACAGCTGCAGATCACCGTTACAACAACACCCATGGGCAGACCAGGCGAGTGATTGAGAGGACGTTTGGCCTCCTGAAGAGCCGATTCCGGTGCCTTCACAAGACAGGCGGATCCCTTCCATATGCACCGGTGAAGGTCTGCAAAATCTTCATCGTGTGCTGCATGCTGCACAACATGGCAGTGGAGAAAGCTGTGCCACTCATCCTGATCCGTATGAGCAGGAACATCCACCCGTGGAGGATGAAGGGCTTGGTCACGAGGCAAGTGAGGAGGAGGAGGAGGAGGAGGAGGACATCCGGAGTCAGCTCATACGCAACTTCTCATCATAATGGTGAGTCCCTGGGTCTGAGTGTGCAAGCTTTGAGCCTTGTGTGGCATGTGTTGCGATGTGTGTGTCCAGCTGACTGTATGCTAAGTGACTTAGAGGTGTGTTCTGATGTGTCATTCGAGTGATGATGTCATTCCACACATTGTAGCTGAGACAGTAAATTTAAAACTAGCATGGTGACAACCTTATTCCTGTAGAGTCAATGACCATGCATGCGGTTGACTATCTGTTCGGAGACTTCTTTTGTGTATGTCATCCCCAGGTAGTTGCGCATGCTGTCTGCTCGTGGCATCGTTGGGCTCCTGCTATTCCTCATGAGTATTGCAACGTGTGCTGAATCAGCGTTACATGCATGGACATGGTGAAAAGTCTCCTTTGGGTAGGATTGCAGCAAGGCATTTTGGGTGTGGTAGTTGTTTGGAATGTGTGGGCACTGCTCCTGTGCATGTTTTGTTACTATGCATACATGTCGACTCACCATGGGACACCTGACATGTAGCATGACTCCCATGAATTGATAGTCACCCTACGTGAAAGTCATCTGTAATTGGATTGTGTATTGTGAGGAATGCATCAATGTGTGTGAAACTTCCCTCTGAAACATACGGGAGGCTACGGGTGTACATAGTGTGGGACATCCCCATTAGAGGCTCAATGGGGAATTGCAGCCTCTCCGTGTGCAGCAGGGGTTGTTTGGCTCACCCCCTTCACTTGTGTGCCAGTTCAATGGATTTACAGCATCTGTGGTGTGAAGGGGGTGTCCAGTGTAGGTCCCACATGTTCAGCCAAATGACCTGTGAGTCTGTTCATATTGATGCATTTCCCTTAGTGTGGGCCTGAGTAATAAAGGTGTTCCTCACCCTCCAAGGTGCCTCATCTCTGTCAATGCAGGTCTCTTGCCACTGTGCATGCGGCATCTCTGGCATAGTTGTCAAAGATTGTGCATATGAGTCTATGTGTAGATTAGCAACATGCATGCTGTTCTTCATGGATTAGAATCTCAATTGTGCATGAAGTCCATGGTTGTGTATGTATTTGAGCATGTTGGTCCCCACAACGGGCCCTCAACACCTGCTGAGGGTGTGTTTCCTGTGCGCAGCTCGGCCTTCAGTTTCCTGATCCGGTGTCAGTCATCTTTGGTGATTGTGCATCCACTGTCTCTGGGTGTGCCATGGAAAACCGGATACTCCTTCCTTTACATACGCCTGTTGCAGTTGGCCTTTCTGACATCCTTGTCTTTGTGTGCAACTTGTGGCATATTTTCCAGGACATGCCGCCTGCTGCGGCAGCCCCTGCAGCAAGGGCACACAGAGTTTCCGGATTTGGCAACACACACGCCTCAAAGATGCTCCTCCCTTTCTCCCTCCACCCATTCATTTGGCTGTCATCAGCTTGTCTGTGCCACTGTTGCGGCCACGCGGTGCCAAAGGCTGGACCGTCAGCACATGCAACGTGCACATTGCACGACCCTCATGTCCTTGCATGACCCACATCACACTACAGTCTGATGTTGCAGCCACCCTCCATGCAATGTCCATCCGCATATCTACCGCCTGCTCTCAGGCATACACTAAGCGCACACACAACACCTTTGCATGATGAGTGTGCAACTCCAACTGCCTACACAGCGCTGCCATGCCCTCCAGGCCCTGTCACACCAACCAGGTCATGTCCCTCCTACTCCCCACCGGCTCTGTACCCCAGCAAGGCCATGTGCGTGGGACTCAAGGCTTCTGCATGTAGTATGGTGTCGTCATCTGGCACATGGCACAGGTATCATCTCTCAGCGTGTCAATCTACAATGTGTTCAGGACCCCCTTCACCACCATCAAATGCGCACAGCACCTCATCATCAGCTCGTATGCCATTGACAGCCAGGTGCTCCACACCCTCACCAAAGACGCCGACATTGGCAGTTCCAATAATCAAGAATGCATGAGATCCATTGATGAATGGCTGAACATCAGCCACCTGAGGCTGGACTTGTACAGGACTGAGGTAATCATCTGTGGATTGTCCCCTTACAGCTGGGTCAACTGCTTGTGTCCCACCCGCAAGAGCCCTGCACAAGCACCCAGTGGGCACGCACACAAGATGGTGTGCATCATGTATTGCTCGCTCACATTTGCCATGGTAATCACCAGCATCTGTACCTCAGGCTGCAACACCCTCTGCATTATGCACATGATCCACAGATAGATCCACTCCAAGGTAAGACAGACCATCCCCCAGGTCCACGACAACATCCGTGTCAAATACTGCCCTGCCCTCTACGGAGCAAGTACATCCAATCTCCCGGGAAACTAGTACACATCCAGGGTGCATCTTCACACCTCAGCTTCAACATCCCGCGCCCCAGCCACATCACCGTCCAGCAGAGATAGCTGCAATGGATCACTGTGTGCTGCAGGATGACTTTCAGACTCCCCACCCACACTCAGGAGGCAGGCCACAACCCCGACCCAAAACCAACCTTGTACCACTGTCATCCGAGACCCCGTTGGGCCATCTCCCTGCATCCAACCTTGCCCTGGCCACCATTCTTCACATCCACTGTACTCCAGCATGCAGGACATAGTTCTTCCACCTGGGAAAACATACCTGGGACTCCCTCCCCGGGAACCTCCACATGAGCCATGACCTCTACGCCTTAATGATACTCTTCCAAATAGGTCTGTCCGCACAGTATTGCAAGCCCACCCTCAGCAGCTTGAGGCCATCACAGGTGAGTATTGTGCTCCATGTCTGCATTGAATGATACATTGTGACCCATGTGTGTCCTGTACCAGACTCAGATCCAAGGGTATGGATGGGTGGAGTTAGTTCAACACTCAGGCATAGTTTGACATTTACACACACATATGTTATGGACTAATGTAAAATGACTGCAACATCTCATAATACAAAATAAATCTTGTTATTTGCGGTGGGGTACGTTTTTTGGTAGATAAAATGAGGTGCTCTACCGGGTGCATGGAATCCAAAGTTCACAGGGGGAGATGGTATCCTTGGCATTAGAAGTCATCAGAGTCCAGACCACAGTGTTGGTCATCATTGGTCAGACTGTGACCAGCAAGTCCATGTGGCATAGAATGTCATTGGATGTGGTGCTGCTGTTGCGCCAGAGGGCCAGGTGCCAGGCCAGGTGACCTGGGAGATGTGGATGGTCCGCTGCCTCTCACGGTCTTTTCCGTGGACGACCCACCTTCCTCCGGGGACCCTCAGATGCAGGCCTTGATGATGTTTGGGACGCTCCGTCGGATGAATCCTCCTCCTCCTCCTCCCTCCCTGTGGCTGGTGCTGGTCTGCGCCTGGTGTCACAGGGAGGGTTGCCCATGTTGTCGGCGATCCGACGGAGTGAATGGCTTATGTCCCTTTGCACCGCCAGGAGCTCACCCAGTCTTGCCTCCATCCGTCCTTGGTATTGTTGTTGACTGGCATGTTGCTCGGCCTGCAGGTTCTTCATCTTGTCGAGGGTCCCCTTCATCTCTGTGAGGCTCCCCACTACCTGGCTGATGCCCCTGGTGTCACGCCGGCATGTGTCCAGGATGTGGCATATGTGTGACATACCGGTTCCCTCAGCTGGCTGGTCAGGCTCGCGCCTCCGCCTGCCTCCACTCCCACCACCCCTGCCCACACGAGCCTGGCCTGCCGTTGTGGGCACATCGGGTCTACTGGACCCCTGAGGGATGGCATTTGCGGGGTTGCCTGCCTCCTCCTGGGTGCCCGGAGAACCTTGTCCCTCCTGGTCAGACTGGCTCTGTTGTTCAGTGCGAGCAGGGCTCCTGGGTGGCTCCTGGGATGTGGCAGGAATGGGGGTGGTGGTTGGCACAGATGTACCTGAAGCAGGTGCTGCAGGGGCTTGGGCACCAGAGGGTCCAGGTTGGTCGAGGTCATCCACGGAGTGGTGAGAGTCGTCGCTGCCGGTGGGATCATCTTCACGCCGAGCCTGGGACTGTGATTGTTCCCCCCCATTGTTGGGGGGAGATCCATGACGTTGCCCTGTGTGTGAGAGAGAGACAATGTCAATGCTGTTTCATGCGACATCCATGTTTCAGACATATTCAAGTTGGCACAGTTCCTCCAGGTAGTTGGATGTGCCTAGCATTCCTCTCAATGTCCACTTGTGGAGGGGTATGTTGCGGGGGACAGATTGATATGTTCTCCTGAGTGTTTGACCTGTAGAATTGTGGCTAGGATGCTTATTTGACTATGGATTGATCTTGTTGTGTCACATGTCCATTGTGAGAGTGGATGAATCCGTTGCCTGCCCCAGGGGTGTGTGCTTTTGTAAGGGGGGGGGTTGTGACCGGGCCTGCTGTTGTGTGTAGTCTGATTTGTCATTGGGTCTCCCAGGTGATGTGTCTGTCCCCTCATGGTGCATGCTGGCATGACAGTGAGTGTGAGTTCCTGTGCTAGATATCTGAGCTAGTGGAGTTGGTGTACAGTGGTCACAGGAGGGCCTTGTGCTGCATACAGCAGGGCCAAGTGTCAGCTACCTTGTCAGTACTTTGCCAGTCCCTGTGCCTTGGGCATGGTGCATGGGTATGTACCTAGGCCACATGGGCTGAGGGCATTGGTGTCTGCTTCTGAGTGTCACAATGTGTTTTGTGAGGCCCACCCTCCCAGCATCCCGGACATCCAGTCTTGGGTTTGTGGTTCGTGTAGCCTGGGACATGACATGGCCTTGCTTTGTGAATGGGGCATGGACATGTTAGTGGCATGAGCGTGCTTTTTGAGTGTGGTTGTGTCCGGTGAGGGCTTGGGGGTAGTTGCGTGCATTTGGTGTATTTGGGGTGTGGATGCCATTGCCCCCATGTTACATAAGTAGTTTGTGTACTCACCAGGCTCTGCGACTCCTTCGACTCCGTGTACTCCCACCGGCGGAAGCAGGGCCATCACCTTCTCCTCCCAGGGATAGTAATGAAGGGTCTGCGGGGCAGCCCACCTCCAGTGATGTTGCTCTGGGCGTATTCCTTGTTCATTTTCCGCTTGACTGCCCTGCGCAGATCGTACCACCTGGCTTGGAATTCATGCCTGGTCCTTCGGATGGGCGCAACAGCATTCACCTTATCGACGATCCTCTGCCACAGGCTAGTTTTTTGGGCAATGATGGTCTGTCTGACCAATGTTCCAAACAGCTGTGGCTCGACTCTGATGACTTCGTTGACAAGGAGGTCCAGCTCCACCCTTGTGAACTTTGGATTCTTGTCTGTGGGCATGGTTTGGCGTGTGGGTGTGGATGGTTGTGGGTGTGTGGGTGTGAATGTGACGGTGCGTGTGTGAATGTAAAGAGGGGGTGTTTGTGAAGGAGGTTGCGTGAAGGTGTGTAACTTAAGGTGTAGTTAAGGTGTAAGTAAGGTGCAGTTGTTTGTCTGTGGGGTCTGGCAGCAGTGGGTCTGTTGCAAAAAGGCTCATGGGTGTGGGCCCTTTTTATTGGTCCATTTGTGGGTGTGGCTGGGTTTGAATTTTTGGTGGGTGTGTTAAAAGAGGTGGTTGTGATTTTGGGCCTCTGTTTGCCTGTTTGGATGTGCCAGGTCAGTCATTGAGATGTATTTTGTCATGTAGACGTGTTTTGTGGTGTTGTGCGAGTCGAATTGACCCTCCTTGTGCTGTTTTACAGTGTCCTGGTTCTGTACGAGTCTTTTTTGCGTAGGTGAGGTCTGTACATACGCGATGCTGGGTGAGGGTGCTGGGGTAGGGTGTTGGGGTACGGTGCATACAGGTACAGGGCTGGGGTACGGGCCTGGGGTGCGGTGCGTACAGGCACTACGGTCCTGGGGTACGGTGCGAACAGGTACGGGGCTGAGATACAGGCCTGGGGTGCGGTGCGTACAGGTGGGGGGCTGGGGTACGGGCCTGGGGTACGGTGCGTACAGGTACGGGGCTGGGGTACGCACCTGGGGTGCGGTGCGTACAGGTGGGGGGCTGGGGTATGGGCCTGGGGTACGGTGCGTACAGGTATGGGGCTGGGGTACGCGCCTGGGGTGTGGCGCATATAGGCACTACGGTCCTGGGGTACGGTGCGTACAGGTACGGGGCTGGGATACGGGCCTAGGGTGCGGCGCGTACAGGTGGGGGGCTGGGGTACGGGCCTGGGGTACGGTGCGTACCGGTACGGGGCTGGGGTACGCGCCTGGGGTGCGGCATGTAAAGGTGGGGGGCTGGGGTACGGTCCTGGGGTACGGTGCGTACAGGTACGGGGCTGGGGTACGCACCTGGGGTGCGGCGCATACAGGCACTACGGTCCTGGGGTACGGTGCGTACAGGTACGGGGCTGGGATACGGGCCTGGGGTGCGGCGCGTACAGGTGGGGGGCTGGGGTACGGGCCTGGGGTACGGTGCATACAGGTACGGGGCTGGGAGACGTGCCTGGGGTGCTGCACGTACAGGTGCGGGGCTGGGGTACGGTCCTGGGGTACGGTGCGTACAGGTACAGGGCTGGGGTAGGCACCTGCGGTGCGGCGCATACAGGTGGGGGGCTGGGGTACGGTGTTGGGGTACAGTGCGTACAGGTGCGGGGCTGGGAGACAGGCCTGGGGTGCGGCACATACAGGTGCGGGGCTGGGGTATGGTCCTGGGGTACGGTGCGTACAGGTACGCGGCTGGGGTATGCACCTGGGGTGCGGCACGTACAGGTGCGGGGCTGGGGTATGGGCCTGGGGTACGGCGCGTACAGGTGCGGGACTGGGGTACGGTCCTGGGGTACGGTGCGGAGGGGGGTACGGTGCTGACATATGCGGGGTAGGGGGAGCTCTATGACTTGTATCCAGGCACAAGTTTACCCATGTACATGTGTGCTACTGCGTTCGCTCCGTACGGGGCATTTTACATGCGGTTGTGTATTCGGACGGGCGGGCGGTACGAGTCGTACTTGCGCGCTCGGACTTCTGTTTTACGATTTGCATGTAAAAATGTCCGGCTCCCTCTCGTATACTTTTCCCGACGCTATTCATATGTATTTTTAACGTACGAATCGTACTTCGCCGGTTGTAGGGCACTTGTACGAATCGTACGTAAAAATATACGGATACGAGTCGTACGCAAATTCTTTTTAACGGATCGGAATTGGCACCTTAGTAAACACATTTCAAAGTGGACCTTTGGATTTTCAAATGTAAACACCCAGATACTGTTCATTTATCAAAAATATAAGTTTATTTATGTATACAACAGTATCATTTTGTTTTCTGCTTTTTAAAAAAAAAAAAAATGAAATTCAGTATGGCTTCATCATGTCCAGTACAGAAATAATTTTGTTCAATTCATTTTAAGCCAAATGATCGGTTTATAATACCTAATATGAGTCCTCAGACACACTCCCCCATTCATTCAGTGCCTATCTCATCACAAATTGTGTGAAGATTTGCAAAAGATTATATATGGATTTTAAGGCACAACAAAAGACATCTAGTACTGTTCCTTAATTTAATTTTTTTTGAGAAGTGGCTTTGGTTAATACAGTTCAATTGGATCTTTTAAGGCTTTCTTGTTTATACTGTATCCAATAGTTTCTTGCTATAGGGTTTCCAGTATTTGCGTTGTATTGGGGCGAAGTCCAAGCACAATCTTCATGGGAAAGGACATTCATATTTGCAATGGCTAAAGAAAAATCAGCTGTTACTTCTGCCATTCATTACCAAACTCAACGCTGTTGTCTCTTGAGGTTTGATTATTACATGTATTTTCATGTTACCAGTTACCACATGATTATCCTGCACTAATCACCTGCTCATGAGCATGACTGAGGCTACACCCTTGGATACTGGGACCAGATGAGATGTTACTTTTCATCATAAATTGTACTACTGAATTTAAACACCAACAATATTGTGGATTAAAAATATTGAGGACATAGTCTCAAGGTGCAAAATATTGAAATGTAAGTGCACATAGGGAAGTATAGATTTACTATTCCTAACTCAACATCTATATACCTTGAAGATATATGTACCAGCTGCATACATATAAGGGGAGGTAGGTATAGAAAATCTAGACTTACTCACATGTCAATATTTTTCTGATATTTTGTCCTCGATATTCTGTCCCATTGATATTGTGGTTCCATATTAATGGGGCATACTTTCATTCATACTAATTTTTAAAATTTGGTGGGAAAAAACAGGCATTACTGCCCTAACTCTAGTTGGTGTTCACTAAATTGACTGACTCCTAGTTCCTCATTGTGTGTTTTGTGCACAGGGCGTTATGTGTAATTCAAGCATTTTTATTTTTGTAATGATATTCATTCCTGATGGGTGGGTGAGAACGATCACACTGTATATTGGGTATTACAGGGTGAGAGAGGGTGGTTATTTTGAAGGTGCTAATATTGCTCTGATATTCAGATGAAAAGTATATCTACAAACCTATGTACCAATGGGGCATGCACCTAGCGAGAATTGAGGATAAAGGCTGTAGCAATCAGGGTGTTCGTATACCAGAATGAAGGTATGAGGACTAACTCACCCCACACAAACATACAGATCCTAGCATACAACAAAAGTCAAAAGGCAGGTATAGTATATATGCAAGAGACGCATCGAAAGTTGAACCCCGCTTTGCCAGAGAATGGGGTGTGCATAGGTACTTCTACTTATACAGCCCTCACTCTAGAAGAGTGACTGTACTGTTCAGCCCCTCTACAAACTTCAGACATAGAAGTTTGGTATGTCATTGTGTAGGAAGCCATTGGGAGTCTGAGGATTACTTTAATAGACTCATTGGGGCTGAACACTGATACACCCATATTCTATGAAGATATCATGCGATAATATGTTACCTTGCTACCCTCCTCCATTATATGGGAGGAGACTTTAATACTGTACTGGACATCAATTTGGATAGATCCTCCACCACCCCGCTCTTTCTCCATTGCTGTTTGTACACTGCAAAACTTAATGCACACCTACAGTTCAGGTGACATATGGCTTTGCAAATACCCACATACTCACAACTATTCTTTTTACTCCATACTGTACGCTGCACACTCCTGGATTGATTTCTGGCTTCTGACCAGAGTCATAAGAAGCTACTGCACTGATGCAACAATTCTTCCAAAAACTCTGTATGACCATTTCCCAGTTTCACTCTCATTAAACATTAACCATGCCTTGGTAACTATTGCCCATTGACCTTTCCCTCGTTTGCCCTGACTGACAGAATCACCTGTGAAGAGGTACGTCAGGGCATCCTGACTACTTTGAGTTTAATGAGTGATAAGTTAATAGGGGTTCATCATTGTGGGAAGTGTTTAAGGTCTACTTTTGTGGTCTCTTTATTTTGAAGCAGTCCTTTGTGCTGCGATAGATACAGAAAATGCTGCAGGATTTGGAGACAAACTTGGAAAGACTGGAAGAACACTGTCCACATCAAAAACTCTACTGATCTCACTCAGGTCTCTGCCACCTTGATCGCATACAAAGAAGAGGCAGACAGAGAAGTCATATTTGTAGGAGAATGCACCAGAGCCAGACACTACGAGCAGGAAGAGCGGCCAGGCTGAACACTGCCCACATTTTTTAACTACTCTTTGTCCTCAAAATATATTGTGGGTATAAGGGTAATGTAAAACCCTGACAGACAGAAAATATCTTGTCCACCTTTTCAGACTTTCACACTAACCTCTATATTCCAGAAAATATTGCTTTCTTGTCCCGCCCACCTAACTAAATATTTTAACGATTGTACCCTGGCCTGGTTTGAAGTGTAGGAATATTGAAGTTCATGAATACTGAAGTGCATAAACAAGAATCCCTTAAGTTGCCTATTATAGAGGGGATATAAGTGCAGAAATCAAATCATTATCTGGAGAGAATGCATCAGGACTGGATGGACTCCCTGTAGAGCTTTTAAAAGAATACTCTGATATTGTAGTCCCTAAACTGTTGGTGGTTTATGGAGAGGCCCAAAGTCGGCCAGAACTTATGTGAAGGGGCGGTTTTTCAGTGATACTGAATCGAGGGAGACCAGAGGATGTCTCCTCAGTACAGAGCTAGAATATCGATGTATAAATATCAATGTACAGAAATATTGAGGTAAAAATATTGTGGGATAGAAATATAGATGGAAAAAATATTGTGGTCAAGAATATCGATTATTAGGTATGTAATATTGATTGCAAAAATATCGAAGTGTTAAATATCGTTTACAAAAATATAGTTGTTGAAAATATCGATTTATCATTAATGTTATGTATTTTAGTATTTTGTAGGAGAATTATTTGTATTTTTATTAAAGTGTTAAAATGTTAGTAGTTAATATATTTTTTTTAATACAATTTTCTGTTTTTAGTTCCATAGCGGGTTGTGGGTTTATAGGGGAATAGGGTGGGAGGCAATTTAATTATATAGATTTTATTTATTATTTATAGTAGTTAATAAAAGAAATTCAATTGAATGTTGCGTTTTTAGTTCTGTAGCGGGTTGTGGGTTTATAGGGGAATAGGGTGAGAAGTAATTTAATTATATGAAATGTATTAAATAATGTATATTTATTCATAATTGTATAATTGTGATGTTATTGAGTTAAATTGTACATTCATTAATTAATAATTGTTTGATAATTAGTTGGTAATTAATTTAAATTAATTAATTATTAATTAATTGTGGTAACTGTTTAATTAATGTAAGTGTGTGTTGTGGTGTTTATAGGTGTAAAGGGTGGGAAGTAATGTATTTTTATTGACGAATTATTAATTATTTGTTAGTTAATTTGTATTAATTAATTAATAATTACTAATTGCAATTTTGTAATTAATTTTAGATGTGTGTTGTGGATGTTATAGTGTTAAACAATGTATAATTAATGAATGTTTATTATCTTTTTTAATAATAATGTATTTAAATTTCAATATTATTTATGTTAATAATTAAAATGTTGATGTATTTTTTTTAATGGTGTGGTATCCAGCACTTTCCCTACTGTTGCACTCACTGTATTGGGAATAGTAATGTTTACCCCTCCGCTATCCAACACTTTCCCTGCTTTTCACTCACTGGAGTGTGACTAGTAATTTTTAACCCTCTGCTATCCAACATATTCCCTACTGTTGCACTCACTGGAGTGGGAATGGTAATTTTTACCCGTCCGCTATCCAACACTTACCCTACTGTTACACTCACTGGAGTGGGAATAGTAATTTACAGTCTGATTTAGATAGAGCAGGCCATGACAGACAGCACCCCACTGTATACATTTAATGCCAAAGAGCAACCATGTCTCAAGGTGCACACAAACACGGTTACAAATACTTCATACAGCTGGATTTCATTGTCATGAAAGACAAATTACAAAAAGATCTTACTTCCCTTTCCTTTGAACTCAAAGCCCAATGACAACTGGACTTATTACAACTTCAAACATTTGGAGGCTTATTCCAAGACAGCACATTTTTAGCAATGGAGATGTTTCAACAAAGGGATGACACCACCTCTTTGGATATCTTCCTCAATTGGTTACTAAAGAAAATGCTAGAAACACACTTTCTCACATTTCCTGATGCACCTGCCATACTTCTGGAGCTAAAACTAATGCTATGTATCAGCATATCCTCGGGGTTGATCACAAAACTCTACAATGCAATTTCAGGAATAGTTACGACCCAAGAATCACTGGCAAAGAGAAGATGGGAGCAAGACATTTACACACCAAAACCAGAAAATAAATGTAAGCATTGCTGTGAAGCAGACACAACAAATTTCACTGAATAGCCGACATCAACTGTTACATTTTACATTTCTACTGAGAGAACACTACACTCCAGTAAGACTCCATGCTATGGGGTTCATGAAATGTAACAGCTGTCACCAGCCCACAGCCATCTACTTCATATAGCATGGCATTCCCTCCCCATACCTACATTTTAGAGAGTGATATTCAGAACCCTATCTAAAATGCTAGCTATGAAGCTGTCCCGTTCTTTGTTTCATGCTTTGTAGGGTTACACAAAAGATTTTCTTTCATCAACAAGCAAATGTGCCTCCCTCGGCACTCCTCCACGGCAAAAGAAGGTTCGACATACACTAGGGACATGGACCTCCCAGAGAGAAAAGGACTGAATTGTAGACCTGATATAGTGCAGTGACACTATGGATATATATGCTTCAACACTGCCTCTAGTGTCACAACCCAAGAACATCTGGTCCCCCTTATGCTCCAACTTACTGTAGACCACTAATCATAAAACATAAGAGAAAGCACTATATACATAAGTAACATTCTAATGTATAAACTACAATACTGAACTCATATATACATTATGATTTGATGTAGAATAGCGAAACCCCTTGATATTATTTATCATGGCCCTGTATTCAGCAATCATAGACTTCATGTACCTATTATGATGGCACAAGTTTTGACATTTACAAGAGATTGAAGGCCCTTTTCTATATTATAAAAAAACTGAAAATGGGGAAAAAACTTAAAGTGTTGTGGGCATTCACTTTATAAACCACTTGTATTTTCTACCCCTTGCAAAAGCACTCCTAAAAAAAGTTTAAATAAAAAGCAATTGGATTGGAATTTTCACCAAAAAGCGTGAGCATGACATTTTTTGAAAATGTAGGGAGAAGAATTTATCCATATGGAGATAGATTTTCTTGGTGGCCCAAAAAAAAGTGAAAGGTACCAAAAGAACTTGTCCATAAAATGTAGTTCTGTGAATTTCTTGCCCCGTGGACTCTCGGCAATCTGTTTGTTTAGTGAAGCAGTACTTTGCTAAATCTACATAATGACTAGAGTTTTTGTAGATCCCATAAATGTCAGATTTCGACTCAACTCACACCTATATTAACCTCAGAGAAAATTGCACTTGTTCAAGTTTAATAATTGTCCCACCATCTGTTTTAGGGAGGTGGTAACAGAGCAGAAAAACACTAAATGGCAATAAAGAAACATTTGTGGGCGTTATTGCAAATGTTATAGATTAATTTAGTTTTGCTGAATTCCTTTTTTTGGCCTTAGGGCTCCGAGCATTTTACCACTACTAACCAGTGCTAAAGTGCATGCGCTTTTTCGTCTAAACATGATAATATTGGCTTAGCTCCAATGGCCTATTTAATTTACTTATAAGTCCCTAGAAAAGTGACACTACATGTGCCCAGGGCCTGTAAATTAAAAGCTACTAGTGAGCTGGCAGCACTGACTGTGCCACCCACCTAAGTAGCCCTCTAAACATAGGTCAGGCTTGCCATTGCAGAGCCTGTGTGTGCAGTTTTAAACTGACATTTCAACCTGGAAAAATAAAACCATTTCCACGGGCAAAATCTTCCTAATTAATGCATATACATCACCCCTAGCGTAGTCCCTGGACAGCACAGTGTATTTAAAAAGCAGACATGTACTGTTACGTTTTACATGTCTTTGTAGTGAAAAACTCTTACATTTCCTTTTCACTACTGCAAGGCCTATATCTCTCATGATATAACATTAGGATTACCTTATTACATTTTATAAGAGTAATTTCCAAATGGGAAGAGATGACTGTTTCAAATTTGGTGTCTCTGGAATACTAACTTATTGTGAAGTCAGATTTTAAATTGCAATTCTGAAAATGCCACTTTAAGAAAGTTTGCATTTATTTGCTGTAGGCATTTGGTGCCTGCAGCCTGTCTCTGGTCACATGACTGGGTGTAGTTTGTGATTGGGCTTTGTGTATTCCTCTTAGACAGCCACACACAATGGGAATTTAGGTGTGACTGAGTGGGCCATCACTGACAGGATGAGAGGGAGAGAGGGAGATGCTGGGCCCAGTCTCACTGACACCTGAATAATGTCCTATCCCCACACAAAGAAATGCACACCCCCTGTAGCTAGTCTGGAGACAGGGGAGGCAGAACATCTGTGCACTTCAAAGGCATGTCTTCTGAAGGTGAAGGGTCCACCACTTTAAAGGCACCACTGAGTATATATACTGTACTCCACACACCACCACTTCAGTACACTCCTGGGCCTGTGGATACTCTTCCAGGAAGGAGGACTGATGTGCTGCTGAAGAACTGCAACTCTTCTGGACTGCATTCTGCTGGACTCTTGCTTTGCAGTGCTGATCTGCTGCCTGCTGCCCTCTTGCCTGGGTGAGAAGGACTGGACATGCATCTCTTGAACCCAGAACCCAGAGTGAGTCTAAGGGATAGTTTGCTGGCCACCTCATTTGAAGTCTAAGGGGCATAACAGGCTTTCAACCCCTGAACCTGAACTCTTGTGAGTCTACCCTGCCAAGTGGTCCCACCCCAGTCCTGGACCCTTAGAAGTGGGCCTAAGGTGCTTGCCAGCAGAACCAATGCTTCTTCTCTGCTAAGTGATGCATCACCGAGGAGAACCGCTGCATCTTCTTGGCAGAGCAGTGCATACGCAAGCAGAACTAATGCATTTCCATTGAGCTATTGATTGGACCAGTTGCAAAAGACTTGCATCACCGCTGCAACCCACATCTTGGGACCTACGCATCGCCTTCGAAACCATCACTCCGTGGCACTTTTCCCGGCACAGCTCCTTACAGCTCTCGTCTATGGCAGCCTTGACAATGACAACGAAACTCAGCAACACAGCTTCACTGAACTTCGGTATCGATGTATTGCCTTAGCTGCCCATCACATTGCCAAAACCGGACTTTGCATCGCAAGTCCAATTGATGGGATCCTCGACGTCAATGCACTTCTGCCTCGCTGCATCTCAAAACTGATGCATCACCTTGGCTGAGTGACGAATCTTCAACTCGGATCAATGCGATGCCCTGCTACCAGGATTTAAGGTACTGTGTTTTACAGGCTTAACTTTGTCACTGTAGCCAGCCCACATTCCATCATGCCGGCCTGAACTTGTGACTTTGTCCTGCTCCAGCTCTACCAGATATCTCCAATAGCGATTTGTGCTTTTTGGCTCTACTTCTCACTATAAACTTTAGAATTCAATTAATCCATTTCTACTCATTGGATTTTTGTTGTTTTGGTCTCGTTTTTTGTTGATTAAACTACGTTTTATTTTTCTAACCTGGTATGGAATCTTTTTGTGTGGTGTTGTCACTTTTTTACTGTTTGAAGTGTTGCACAAATACTTTACACATTGCCTTTAAGTGAAGCCTGATTACTTTGTGCCAAGCTACCAGCGGGCGGGCACAGGTTAATTTGGGTTTTGCTTGTCCCATACCCTGACTAAGATTGTGGTGGCTGCTTGACTCAAAATCACACCCCAGTCAATGAACAACCCAATTTCTAACAGGTACAAAACTCATTCGATGTTAGTGCTGCTCTCTAAATGAGTACCATTCTGTCTTAAATATTCCACTATTCATTAAATCTTACGTGAGTGTCTATGCTATGTTGAGCTTCACAAAACTCTAATATAAATATTTAAATGAATAAAGTATTTTATTAACACCTGCAGTGTCTGTCCAGAGTCCGATTATAGTCTATTTGATTAAACACGGCCCCAGTAATCAATAGCCTTGTGCTTCACTTTGATTTTAATAATAATTATCCTTTGCAGAGAGCATGCGAATTCAGTGGCGCATGTGAAAGTATTTTACAGTACGATGTAAATTAAGGAAGTGCCAATAGGGTGGTGCAAAACTGCACATTAAATTTGACTTCATTCATATAAAAAACGTATCAGTCAGCCTGTGCTCGTATAAACAGAACAAAAGTCACATATTTTGGCATTTGTGTTCATTTAATACAAAATGTATTTTATGCCTCTGCAGTCTGATACAGCCCACACACACATCAAGGGTTGCCATGGAAAATGTGCTCCTTGTTATCAAAAACAGCACAATCGAGGAAAGTACGTACTTTTTTTTTTATATAAATAGCATTGGTCCTGAGCTACGCAGAGCCATTTTGAAGATTATGTATGTATTTATTATTTATTTAAAAGGTTTCTAAGTGCATTTTCCTCCCAAAAGGGAATTGACGGCACTATACAATAATCATAAAATGTTTCCATATGGGAAAATAACAGAAGAGAATAATGCAATTTATGCGCATCCAGATACAGTACAATTAAATTCCAGTCTATCAGATTTACAGATTATGGACAGAAGAACATTAAAGCAAACTGAAAGCAACAAAGAGACTCATGGGCTCTGGGGATGTTTTTCACTACGAGAAGACTTGAATGCTAAATACCCAAATCAGGAGTCGTCCCCAAATTTTGTAAATACCGCTCTAACCAATTTCCTAACTTCTGCAGGCATATACAGACTAATTTATGTCGACAGCAGCCGTCAAACAAATGTTAAATTCTATTTTTTTTGTATTGCTGTTTGTTGGGTCATACAGCATACAAAGCCATAACAAGAAAAGTGTAATGACTCGGGAAAGGTCAAAGGGGAGGGTAGGGGAGATCCCTAGAGGTAAACCTCGACTCATTATTTACAAGACTCGAGCAAGAAATATATTCATATTTATATTGATTTGAAAGAAAGCCTTTGGAACAAAAGCAAGCAAGAAGATGAATGAAAGCATAAGTAGGTGATAGGTTAGTAACAGCTAGCAGTGGTTGGAGCTCGGAAGTAATAAGATATAGTCTAGGCAATATAAACATGCAATTCTAATTACAAGATTGCATATTTACATTACCCTTGAAGATCGGTCCAAGGACTGCAAACTAGCCATCACATCTAGAAGGACCTGAGGGCGAAGACAATTCGGATAGCTTTTGCCTCTCAACAAGTGGGTTATGAGGCCATTTTTTAATAGTAGGAGGGAAGTGACAGCTCTGAACTGCCAGAGGAGAGCATTTCTTAGCAGCTGACCAACTAATTCAAAGAACCTGACCGCAGAGGTGTCCAATGGCTTGGCAGAGGATGGTCAGATATTGTGATTGACTGACTGAGCTAAATAAATTTAGGTAAGCATGTGAGTAGTTTGTAAAGGACAAGCATCATCAATGTAAGGCCTGTGGTATGTTATTCACAGGGAGAAAGTGTTGTGTAGAAGTTGCACCAGCATGCGGTTTCAGGAGTCCAGCTTATTTATAACTTTGGAAATGGTCAGTGACCTAATGGCTTAGAGACTGGGGTGCAGATGAATCTTCCTAATATTAAACAGCTTGAACCTCGCGGTTATCACAGAGAAAGTGATGAAGGATTGTAGCTGCATGCTGTGAATGATTTTCTCACACCTTTTTCCAGGGGCAGCACTTCCGCTAAGGTGGAGGAGCGTTGCCCCACTGCTTTTCAACAGCGCAAAAAAGGAAAAATAAAATGATGATAACAAGATTTTATTATCATTTTATTTTTCCCTGCTGAAGCCAGTTTTGGGGTGGGGCGGGGCTTGGCTGTCATCACAGCTAGCAGGGAGAGGAGTGGTGAGTGCACTTAAGTGATCATGACCGTTTGGCCAGCCGTCTTGGGCCGGCCAAACAGTCATGCACACTTAGCATGTTCTCCACCCAACTGTATGCAGAGCCTGGGTGGAGAACATGCACAGGCTCCCATTCCCTGTCTGAGCGCTAAACTACGATCCTCAGACCAATCACAACATTGCCGTCATGCTGGTGACAGCAGCGTTGTGATTGTCTAGGGTATTCTGGGAGCCTGTGTGCTTCCAGATCACAGATGGAGATGATGGAGGAGAGGTGGCGGCAGACCAGACGACCCTACAGCAGGTAAGTGATCTTTCCTTCCTTTTTTTTTTTTAACCCCCCCTTACTACTGCCCGGGAACAGCTGCCACTGTCTTTAGCACAGGAAAGATGGAAACCTACATAAAAATGAGGTGAGAATGCAGTTGATTTTCACAACTTGATATGACATGCACTACAGCTGTACGTCGTACCTTCAAAAGTACTTTACCATGGTTAATCTGTGGCAAAACTAACAGGAGCCTATTAGGATGGCGGTTGGAAAATCTCCCCAGCCACCATGGTAGCGGGAAAAGACCGCCCGCGAGGACCGCGGCATAGCCGCCGGTCCATTTAGGATGCTCTGCAGTTGAAATCAGACCGCGGTGGTCGGATTCTGGCGATTAACATTGCAGCGGTTGCTGCTGCCAGCAGCACCGCCGCGGTGTGAAAAGGAGCATGTAATGCATGTCACTGCACTGAGTGGCAGACGCTGCACAGTGCATACCAGCTGGTACAGGGACATTTAGGGGGGTACATGGTACCCCCCAGTGCACCCACAGACCCCTCAACACATTGGGGGCCCACAATGGGCCCCCGGAGACATTCTCCGCATGCCTTACCATGGCGGTTCCACCGCCGCGGAAAGGCTGGCTACCGCCGGCATCATGATCATGCTGGCGGAGCCTGGCCCTGCACCGGCATCATTGTAGCGGTCCAGTTCCGCTCGCTAGGGATGCGTGCGGACTGGTACCGGTGGAAAAGTGCCGGGCTGAGATTCCCACCACCGCGGTCGCCACCGCCATGCTGATGGGACTGGCGGTTTTCCGGGTATTGATCGCGGGCGGATGTCCGCCGCCGGTCCGGCGGTTCCCTCTGCCGACCCAGCGGCGGCCATCTGCCCGCCATCCTAATAGACCCATTAGTTGGGACTTCCATTGAACAGGAAAATGTTGTGAGAAGTTGATTAAGCCATCAATATAGTAGTCAAATTGTTGAAACATGCCACTGGATAAAAGTGCCCTCGTACACCTTCCAGAAATCACTGTAGATTGAAATATTTTGGTGGATCTGATCAGGGTAATACACTTGCCGTTTTTTAAATCTTAGGGTAATAGTAATTTTTTAAGTCTTACTATACTTTAGTGTAGTCTGACGAACTGGAATTTAAAGTTAAATACATACAGTTAGAAGTTATGTTATTCATGTCAAAATCAAACAAACATTTATTGAACTTCTCTACCATCATCTATATAACCTTTTCCATTAAGTACATCCCTGTAGCTGTGTGCCATAGCACAGACATGATCACATCATATTATCTGCTACTTTTCGTGTAAGAAAAGTGTCTAGTTTTAGTCCCTGTAGCTAAATTGATTAAATAATAAAAAAAACAAAAGGTCAAGTCTGTGTTAAAATTACCAAATAAAAAGTATACAGTGGCAGAATAGTTTCCTTTTTGCAATTAGCACATACTTATGTTTTGCAATCCTATTCTCCAGGACGTATAAGTATAGAGTACCAAGTGCATCATCAAAAAAACATAGTGGCGTTCCAAGAATGTATTATATTATCCAAGCAAGTCTCTTTTTCCCAGTTTATTAGCCTAGCTATAATTCATTAAGTTTCCTGTTGTTCATCCGTTATGATTCAGAACAATATTTCCCCACAAACTTGTAATGGTTCCATCTGAGAGCTAGCTGGCCCTGAAAATGTATATCAGTTTTGAAGCTTTAACTTTAAAATCCATTTCTAGTTAACTTTGAAAACCATTTCCCTCACATCTTTGAAAGTGGATGAATGTTGACAATCTTTTTTTCAACAACGCTTAAAAGAGGCTCCAATGTTTTGACATGAATGTGAGAATCCACATGTAGAAAGTTTTACGAACTAAGGATAGTTATCATACCATTCACTAGAAATATGGGAAGTTTGTGAGAATCTCTTTGCACCATCCCATACCACAAATAATTAATAACAAACAAACTGAAGAACATTTTTGAAATTTAGAGTACAAACATTGGGCACTAGATCATCAGTTAATTAACAAAAAAGCTGTTTTTCTGTGTAAGTAAAGAACTGTTTGCAAGGACCAAGGTTAGATATTAATAAGAGGGCGCATTCATATGTAAGCATGGGAAAAAGCTAGAGCAATGATTAAAAGGTATTTATTACATAGTTTCAAAAAATAATTAGATGGTGAAAATAAGTATAATTGTCATACCTTTCATGGAAAAGTAACCTTGAGAAAGTATACTTCATGCTGCTTTGGAGAAAACCGATTTAGAAATGGTTAACCTCTCACCCCTGCTCCAGAGGCTCAGCACCAAGCAACTCTCATTGGGAAAGACAATCGGTTGGCCTCTGGCTGCAGGAAACCAGAGGGGTTGTAAACAAGTGGCCACTGAGCAGGGATTAGCCATCTGGGAGCACGTCATGATCTGTTGATAAAAAAAAGAAGCTTTCAAACTTCTTCTGTTGACTTGGAAATATGAACTGGGTATGTCATGAATAACTACCATTGATTCCAAGAGCCACACTAGGCATTCTGTCTCCATAATCAGCAGGAGAGAAAACAGTTACAAACCGAACAGAATGTAGGCACTTCTTTCCCAAAGGGGTTTGGCTAGTGCAAAAGCTTGAAGTATGTCAAATAGAGAATGGTGGGGCCATCTTGGTTTAAGGACTCTAGGAAGGTTTCCAGGAGTGTTGAAACAAAGGTGGAGATTCTGCAAGGAAATATTCAGTACTGTGTGAAGGTGCATTCTCCAATAACTGGCTGGTGCACCAAATAAGATTGGCATCTTACTACAACTTTCTCAGAAGACTCCTGGACCTGGCAAGGAAACACCTTTCGAGAGGAAGGTTCTGTCTCTAATCTGTAAGAAATAAGGTACAAGGGGGCATATTATCAAGCCAGGCGATAAAATTATCGCCGCTTTAGCGGCAGAAAACTGCTGCTAAAACGGCAATAATGGGCTTGATAATATGCTCTATGGAATTCCAATTGAAGACCATGTTAGATGTGAAGGACATCTAAAATGGGCTTCAATTGGAATTCCATAGAGCATATTATCACGCCCATTATCGTCGTTTTATCTCCTGGCTTGATAATATGCCCCAAGGACACTTGACTCCTCCTGGCACTTGAGAACTGGAACTTCTCTCCGAGGTTCAAGTGGTTGGTCTCCTGTTACAGGGACACAAAAACAGAATAACCCCTGATGCCTAGAAGCATCAGCTGACCAGTAAGGTTTGGACTCTGCAGGAGCCCTGGCTGGTGAGATACCTAGAAGTCTGTCCTGCCATCCCAGGGACTGCAGAAGTGACCAGGAGGAATCTTTCGATTTCAATGAAAAAAGTATGCTTTATACATTTTTCCATCTCTAGACGACTGGATCAAGGTGCTGCAGATTCCACAAGGAGGGTGTAGCCTGAGCGGGCACGAAAACCTAGTTCATCCAAGTCAGACCCTTTTGGCCTGCTGAAAAGTGGGACCATTGTGTAAAAGTATTCAGTCTCATGGAGCTCTGCTCGGCAACAGCTTCCATCCTTGACCTTCTGATGCAATTTGAGAGCCAAAAAAGAGTGACTAAGGTTCTTATTTAACATTTAGCAGATGTGATCTACTACGTTTGTGATGGCATATCCATTCATCAAACTCCAAATAAGGCCCTATGTGAAGCCTGCACAACAAATGGCATGTAATTATGTGACCACTAATTATGCTTGGCACGCGCACCCTAGAAATATCCAGTTAAAGGTATGTTCTTTCGACAGTGCAAACCATGAAAACAGGAGCTCAGCTCTGCACTGACCAAGTACACAAATGGTAATTAAGATACCTCATGCATTTTGCTCACCTTTGTTAAAGTGGAGAAGTGTGGCTCAGTGGTTAGAGTAGGCAGACCTGCAAGCAGAGGTCAGCCTGGGACCAGGGTTCAATTCCTGGCTCTGCTGTGTCTTGAGTCCATAAATTGTCCATGGACTTGATAATACTTGCTCCAATGCATACTCGATTCATGGGTTCACACTCTGCGACTCTGGGCAATAGCTTGCTTAATCTCCACAATGGCCCCTCGCAGCGGGATGCTTGGCTTTCACCTTGTGGATACCCTGCTGGGTTATCTCACAGGGGAATACCAGGATGGGTTCCCTAAGCAAGCGCTTAGAGACTGGTTGGTGATTTGCGCTATATAAATATCTGTACATTTACATTTAAACGTAGTGATGCTTGTAAATAGCCAAGATTTCCAGACTTTTATGTACACGTGACAGGATCAGAAGTGAAAACATTCTTCGTATGAGTGTTTGAGGGTTCATTATTGTTTTCCTCATTAGTTTTTAATTGAGCCAAGAATTCAATTATCATTACTTCATACTGTTGAAACAGGAAGAAACAAAAAGAATTATTTTCCTTTTCTAGTGTGGCTTTTGTGCGCTCCGCATTCAGTCATAGAACAACATCACTTTTGCTGTCTTCTGGTGTCGACCTGGCTTTCCCCTTCATAAGAGAGAATAGTGACTTACCCCATAGTGTGCCCTGACTTACCCCATATCTTGCTCCACGCCGGACTGCGACCAGCACATCGAGGAGGGCGGGACTGCGAGGACCAGCTTCCACAGCGCCTGGAGAAGCAGCGGCGCAGCTGGGTCCTCTTCCAAGCCCCTCCCCTTACTAACAGAGCAGCAGCTCGCGCCCCCCGCTTCGCGGGGGCCGCTCGCGCCTATAAATTGGTGTGGACACTTGATTCCTCTGTGCCCTGACTTACCCCATATCTTGCTCCACGCCGGATTGCGACCAGCACATCGAGGAGGGCGGGACTGCGAGGACCAGCTTCCACAGCGCCTGGAGAAGCAGCGGCGCAGCTGGGTCCTCTTCCAAGCCCCTCCCCTTACTAACAGAGCAGCAGCTCGCGGCCCCCGCTTCGCGGGAGCCGCTCGCGCCTATAAATTGGTGTGGACACTTGATTCCTCTGTGCCCTGACTTACCCCATATCTTGCTCCATGCCGGATTGCGACCAGCACATCGAGGAGGGCGGGACTGCGAGGACCAGCTTCCACAGCGCCTGGAGAAGCAGCGGCGCAGCTGGGTCCTCTTCCAAGCCCCTCCCCTTGGTCACTTAAGCTCTACATATACCGCACCAATATCCGCGGTAGCGGAACGCGTGCGGAACGAAGAGCGGAGCGAAGACCGGGCAAAGAGCGGGCCATTTGAGGTCGTCCGAGGACGGCCGAGGTACGGCGAAGGCCCCACCGTGTTAACAAGCCCAGCATTTAGTATTGGAAGACTTGTATGAGAATGTCGGCCAGGGAAACCAGAAGTAGATCTACCCGGGCTGCTGGAGCGCCAAAAGGCCCCCTAGACACCTACTTTGCCAAAGCTGGTTCCCTAATCATTGACGAAATTTCTATTCTTGAACGGCGAATATTCCAGGAAATTGACTGGGTTAGAAGATCTTCACTAGGGCCCTTGGCACTTGCTACCACGCCTGAACAAACTGTCGACCTAAACATGGCAGACCCAGGAGGACCAAATGTTATCCCTGATCTAGCTGACCAGTGCAGTCTTATTTCAAATACCACTGACTGCGAGTTGTCCGCTATCACGGAATTAAGCATTATGCCTCTTCCTTCTGCCAGAACGCCATCACTTCCCTTGAAGGGGACTTCTACCCTCCCTTCCGGTGACTTAATCACCGACAACCCCATCTCCACCTTAGATTTAACACGGAGGTCGAGGGAAGGGGCAATACCGAAAAAGAAACCCCCAAAAAAGGTTGGCTCCATTGGCGGACGTAAGGTGAACGCTTCCAAGTGTTCTACCAAAAACGATTCGTCCTACAAGATCCCAAAACCTAAGTCATCAAGGCAACCTGAGCAAAATGAGGTATCTTCTGTTAAAAATATCCCTGCGCCACCCCCCATTTCTAACTGCACAATAGGGAATGAGGTACCTACTTTCTTGGACATCCGAATCCTCCTAAGGGAAATTTTTAATCCCCTGGAGGCTCGCATCTCCAAGATAGAGTCACTTTTAGTGAAAATTCACACGGGTCTACTAGCTACAGTAGAGGGGAAGGTGTCTTCCAATGGCAAGACTAGTAAGGAGAGGGATAACAATTTTGAACACCCACCCAGAAGAGGCCTGCCTCTATCCATGCCTATTCTAACGCAACAACCTACTGCATGCACATCAGGGAAACCACTATCACCCAATCCAACCAGCGATAACACAACTCGACAAGAACCCTTGGCTCCTCCCCCTCTAGAGACACCAACGCTGGCCCCACAGCACAGGATAGTTAATCTCCCACCTCAGGCTATTCCATACGTGGTGATTCTGGCAGGTATTCCGGAATTAACCACCTCTTCCGGAGAATCAGTGGGCGCACTAAAAAATAAAATTATTCACTGGTTGTCCATTAACAGACCCTTGCCAGAGGGCTCACACAGCGAGGTTCTTATGGTTAGAAGAACCCCCTGGATAGGCTCCACTAGAAAGTCTATACAGGGAGACTGTGTCGTGATAAATTTTAGGGACCCTGCTACTGTTAAGTATATCTGTAGTTGGCCCCGGAACACGCAGGGGTCGCCAATTCAAACCCTCCCCCTGTCCTTCTTTTATCCCTCAAAGGGACGTGAGGGGGAGGGAGAGGGAGAGGGATGGGAACTTGTGTCTAGCAGAAGGAACTGGAGGCGGAGATCTATTGTACAAAAAATTCACCCTATCCCTAGAAACATGAGGGATGACTATTTTCCAACATACAATAGGTTTAGCTATTTAGATAGAGTGGATTGACTGGATAGGCAAAATTCAGGGGAGGCGGAGAACCGCAACAGTCCCCCACTACACGTTGCCCCACCTGACATTTTTACTCAGATCATTGGACCACAGCAGACGCAAACGAATCTGCAACCCTGTGAAGTGTCTCCTATTGAACCTAGTGGTGCGGTACAGGGGAGCCTTGCACTAGATCAAATCCATGCCAACTTCAATGCAAATCCCATGGACACTATACCATTATCTCCCAACCTAGGGAATATCAAAGTTCCCTTTTTAAACATTTTATCCTGGAATGTGGCAGGTTTGTCCAACAAACTAAACTGCCCGGCTTGGAATACCTTTATAGAGAATAGGAACATTTGTCTGTTCCAAGAAACCTGGCTGAGGGAAGACTTTACCCGCACTGGCTTCGCTGTTTTTTCGAAGAATGCTAAATGGTGCGGCAAGGGCCGCCCTTCTGGCGGTCTGGCAATTTGGATAGCCACAGATCTAGGTTGCAGGGCTGCCCCGTTGACACTAAATTCGGATGATATCTTGGCCGTACTCCTAGAATGGCCAGACTCGTACCGCTTCTTGGTAATAAATGTCTATTCAAGGCCAGTTAGTTTTTCGAAAGAATCAAGTACTATTGATGAGCTTGATCTTGCCTTCAATACAATCCCTGAAGGCGTCCCCTACATAATAGGAGGAGATCTCAACTGCCATTATGAGCCCCTCATGGGCTCATCGGATAGCTTGACCAAGGAGAAGGATCTTGTTTGGTCTATACCCCCCTCCCAGTTACCGGCTCCAAGAGCCTGGTCCCCCCTGGCGGTGCAAATCTCATCACTTACTTTTAAACACGGACTTAGGGCCGGCAACGGAAGGTTACCATCAGATATACCTCCAAAATGTACCTTTCATAGGGGAAATACAACATCAAACCTCGATTACATCCTAGTCCCACTGGCATTATGGGCAAAGCTAAGCGACTTTCGCATATTGCCAAGAAAGGATAGCGACCATAATGCTTTGGAGCTTGAGCTTCTTTGCGCGGGACTTGAACCTCTGAAAAAGAATAGAGAGTCTCCAGATGTTGGGTTACTTCTTTCCAACAATAGGCGAAGAATAAAATGGGAGACGTTATTAACGAAACAAGGGTTGCTCCCTAAGTTATACGCCTCAGTCACCCCCTTGTTAGAGAAGGCTCAAGTCTTAAATAATGGTTCCAGTTCGATGGGTCTATTTATGGAGCTGGGCGAGCTACATGCAGATCTCACTACATCTGTGTCAGAAATTTTAACTAGCAAACCCCACAGGGCCCGTGGGACTACCTCTGGCCCCCTTTGGTATAATTCCGCCTGCAGGAAGGCCAAAAGTGACCTCCTATTACTAATAAAGAATGGACACGATCAGGACGAAATCAGCGAACAAAGAAAGGCATACAAATTCTTAATTAAGAATGCAAAGCTAGAATGGGAACAGGAAAAGTGGGAGAAATTAACGAAATACCTGGCGTGCAGAGACTCAAAGAAATTTTGGCGCTGTGCAAACACAGGCTCAGAAGAGCTGGTCTCTGCGGTTGAACCCAACATTTCTGCTAAGACCTGGCAGGACCACTTCCAGTCCCTATATATGCCATTAGAGGGGACGGTGGTCGATCCTGTCCAAGCACAAACAAGTATACCCTTGTGTTCGTCCCTATCCTTCTCACATAAAGAAGTCAAAGTAGCCATTATGGGTTTGGCGTCAGAAAAGGCACCGGGTCTGGATGGCCTTCCGGGAGACCTGTTTAAACAGCAACCTGCAGTCTGGGCACCATATTTTGTGTTTTTATTCAATTCTATTTTAAAGGGCATGAAGCTTCCTGATACTTGGCTGGGAGCAGAGATCGTCCCAATTTTCAAAAAGGGTTCGCCTCTGCTCCCAGCCAACTATAGACCAATTAGCCTCATAGATGTCTCCCAAAAATTATTTGGGAGACTTATTCTTAATCACTTACAAGAGTGGATAGATGAATCAAACATCATGAGCACATATCAGGCTGGCTTTAGGAGGAAAGTCTCCACCATTGATCAGATTTTTAGATTAAACTGTATCCATTGGAAAACTGTTTTAATAGAAGGTGGCACTTTGTATACTATTTTCGTTGACTTACGTGCAGCATTTGATTTAGTCCCTCGGGACAAACTTTGGGGAGTCCTGGACGACATGGGGGTTCCCAATGATATATTAGCCATCCTAAAAAGACTCCATCTGGGGAATTATGCAAGGGTGAGGTTTGGAAGAGGGGGCACCTTGACTGACCGATTCCCCGTTGACAGGGGGGTTAGACAGGGCTGTGTGCTGGCGCCGACTCTGTCCTGCCTCTTTGTCAACGGGGTGATCGATCATTTAAAAGCGTTGGAAAATATTGATGCTCCCAGACTCGGAGGCACAGGGGTACCTGCTATTCTTTTTGCGGATGACACCCTGTTGCTCTCAAAGTCTCCAATGGGTATCCAGCGGATCCTTGATGGATTCGCAAATTTCTGTGCGATTCGGGGGTTGGAGATCAATGCCTCGAAGACCAAGTACATGATCTTCAACCCCCCCCAGAAATTACGTCCCAACCCCACACTAGGACCCATCAGGCTGGAAAGGGTCTCCAAATTTGATTACCTAGGGATAACACTAAATGAGTCCATGACCTGGGACTCACATTGCACTAAGGCTAGACTCAAACTAACTCAAATGACAGGTGGTCTGGCAAGGATGTCCCTGTTCTGCTTGGGTTTTCGGATCAGATAGAACCTGCTCATCAGAGCCTCTCTAACCCAGTCAGAACGTTACCCTCTCCCTAGGGCCTATATATATACCACCTAAGGACGGGGAATTCCTAATATATATATGTATATATACACATACACATATATATATACATATATATATATACATATACATCTAGACCTCTTACAATACAAGTGGCGGCCTCGCGGTCCCAGACGGACCCAGGACTTCCTACCCAGACGGCAGCCTCAGCCTCGCGGTCCCAGACGGACCCAGGACTTCCTACCCAGACGGCAGCCTCAGCCTCACGGTCCCAAACGGACCCAGGACTTCCTACCCAGACGGCAGCCTCAGCCTCACGGTCCCAGACGGACCCAGGACTTCCTACCCAGACGGCAGCCTCAGCCTCGCGGTCCCAGACGGACCCAGGACTTCCTACCCAGACGGCAGCCTCAGCCTCGCGGTCCCAGACGGACCCAGGACTTCCTACCCAGACGGCAGCCTCAGCCTCGCGGTCCCAGACGGACCCAGGACTTCCTACCCAGATGGCAGCCTCAGCCTCACGGTCCCAGACGGACCCAGGACTTCCTACCCAGACGGCAGCCTCAGCCTCGCGGTCCCAGATGGACCCAGGACTTCCTACCCAGACGGCAGCCTCAGCACAAGTTCATCCTATGATTACCATAACATACAACAAGGGACTATTTATCAGATCACACAAGAACTGCCAGTTTAAGCACAACCTGTTCTCTGGTTCGAGGGGCTCCTCTCTCCCTTATTCAGTTACCACTTACCTGATCAGGGTTAACATCTGTTCATGTCAAGTCACAGCTGACTAGAAGAATAGGCTACCCTCTTATACAAGAACACGCAGCACATGTTGATTCACTACAAACTGGGTATTTTATTATTCATTACATACGCAGTCACATAACATTACTATGTAACACATAACCTGCAAAGAAAAGTGAAAGATTAGGTTGTACACTCTAATAAGAAAGGGGTCGACATCACCTTAGTCGTGTGTAGCCTGCACTCAATGGTCATCTAGGTTCCCTTTTTGTCTGTGCCTCGGCTCGTATTCCCTCCTCCCTTCTCCGAGTCACTGGGACCTCTTCCTCATCGGCTACTCTCTCCTCTCTGGTTATTCCGCCTTCCAGCTTGTCGTCTGTCTTCCCTGGAATAAGTAGTAGCTTTACTGCTAACAGCTAGATGCCGCCTACGGGCTGAAGTAAGTGCACCGTATCTGCCTCAGACTTTTACTAATATAGAGGTGCATTTCCTCATGGAAAATTCCGGCCCGTAACCTGCCGCCCACCAAATTCTTGTACCTCCCCGTACCAAGGACACGTTCCCAGCCGGCCGGCCTGATGTAGTGTCTTCGGCATGAAGAAAAATACAATCCTTCGATAAGGGCTGGCCTGAACCGGTTCTCTCCAAGCGAATAACACCTCATAACTAAAACATCACCCTTAACCTAGAAGCATCTCAAGCTGCCGGAGCAGAAAGAAAGATGGAGTCTCTCCCGTTTGAGGCCTACCAGGCCTGAATTCAGCACGGCTCCATGAAATACCCTCACTACAGGACAGGTTATCCCTAATACTAACGAATCTATCCCCTAGGATATGTGTGCAAGCCCTGATCTATGGGGAAAAACACAGTATCATGTCGAAGTGCCTAGTAAATAGGCTCCATTCACTACTCTAACCCTTAGACTTGGATGGTAAGAGACTGAAGTCACAAAAAATCACCCGTCAACACAATAGGGCCGGGAAAATCAAGCAGTACATTTCACCCTTGACTTCAGTCTATTATACATTCATTAAACAGAACTAACATCTGTGGAAGAATAATATGAAACAAAGCTAACTGATCTATGTCTAGTACCAAATGTGCAGAATTGATGTAGTGAAGGAATACACTGAATAAAGCAACAGATAGAAATCAAAACAGCGATGGTAATCAGAATACCTCCTAATATTTGACGTAACAGATATAAATCAGGTAACCAATTAAAGAGCCAGTCAAACCAGCCCTGGTCAATGTGTTTTCTAACTTCTTCTGTCAAGTCATGTAGCTTGTCAATGTGAGCGCGAATGGATTGTGTATGATCAGACAAGTTAAAACAACAAAGACCCTCGAAATCAGAACAATCGTGTCCATGTTTAAGCAAAAGATAATCAATAGCCGCTCGATTTTGCAAGATGGCTCTGCGTTCACCCTGGGCGTCTAACAGCATGTCAGACAGGACTGTAGAAGTATGATTAATGGATTTTACCATCCAGCAGGCCATTTTCCCAATAGATTTGGCATTATAAACCGCCAAAGCAGGAACACCAATAATTGAAATAGCCAGGCTAAGGTATTCAGACTTGGAATATAAATGCAAAGACGAGTCACAATCCTCCTGTAACATCACTGTATCTCGAATCACACGAGAATTGGCATTCGGATGTGACGAGAACATCAGTAAACTGAGTCTCGTAATGGCACAAGGGCCTCCAGAAATGTTTGCGGAGATATATGGCCAGGAAGTATTACCACATGAGAAAAGCCATCCAGCAGGTAGTAACATCGTGCGATAATGACTGGGGGTAACTACCAAACTCTTGCAAGTCATATCGTTTTGGACAGAAGCACATGTTTTCGGTGTCCTTTGAAAGCACAAAGTTCGCTCATGCAGGGTAAAGGAAGTAACACCTTTCAATTTTAGACGCAGACATTCAGAAATTGCACTAGGATTACACGTAAGGAAAAAACATAAATCTCCTTGTGTGATATTATAGGTAACTATTTGGGACTGGATGGGGGGTATCTGGTCTGGTAGTTCAGTACATAAGGGGCAATACGCATGGGTGGCAAAATCGCCCAGAAGAACATTGGGGCGAGCCTTTGAAATGTTGAAAATATGAGTTAAAGTTTCTAGCGAAGCAGGGACAGCAACCAGGCAGGTCGCCAAGATGTCGTGTACAGATCTCATCGGCGTCAAACAGAAGTGAGGGGCATCAGTCACCCTTTTCGCCAGTGAGGTCCAAAAGTTCGATGACGAATTCCACGCAGCGAAGGAGCGCGAAACTCGGGTGCGTAAATCATCCCGGGTTGACGGGATCCCTCCTCTCTCGTCGAACCAACCCAAAAATAGTCCGACGCCGACACATCCTGCAGCAACAGTCCAAAGAATGATCTGAAAGAGAATCAAATACAGGCATTATTCATTCTCATAAATAACATTTGTCAGCCGGGACCGTTTCCCATCTATCTTTCCCTGGTCTCATAACTAAAATGGTATTGTCATGACCGGTGGCGATGACCTCTGCATGTTCAGGGGGATTCTTAGGTGACTGCACCCAAACCCTGGCCCCAGGGTTGTCTGTGGAGCCAAAACCTTTCTGGCCTCGTACAGTTAGCAAAGTTGGGGCAGTGCCTTTTACCATCTCACCGCTGAAGACAGGCATTATGAGTAATTGAGCCACTCGGTCAGTTTGATGTATCAGTAAATCAGCCTCACTGCTATTCAGCAGGAGCACCTTAATCTCTCCCTGATAATCACTGTCGATGATCCCTCCAAGCACTTGAATGCCTTTTACAGCCAGCCCCGATCTAGGGGCGATTAATCCAAAATTCCCGGGTGGTATATGAACACCAACACCGGTCGCGATGATGACCCGATCTTTACCTTTTATAACGGTGTCATCCATGGCATGCAAGTCTAAACCTGCCGACCCTGGGGTCGCTCTACATGGAGCCAAAGCTCCGGGAGTAATTTCCCAGTACATCACAGTCTCTCTGATTTCATTTGGCTGAGCATTAACATTCGGAGGAAACAAACGCATAAGTGGAGATTCAGCATTTAGAAAAGGACGATTATTCAAAATTAATAGCGCTTGGGACAAAAAGTCTCGCCAATTCTTATACTTGTCATCTGTCAATTTACGCAGTTGCTCCTTCAGCAGACCATTCAATCTCTCCACAAGACCCGAGGCCTGTGGATAATAAGGTATATGAAATACCCAGTCAATATTGTTTTCCACACAGAATTCCTGTACCAATCTTCCACGAAAATGGGATGCATTATCAGATTGAATTTGGAATGGCACACCATAATACATCATAATCAATTCCAATGTTTTAATGGTATTCAATTGGGTAGCTTGCTTACAGGGAAGGGCTACCAACAGGCCACTGTATGTATCAACAATAGTGCAAACGTATTGACAATTCCTACTCATGGGAAGTGGACCGATGTAATCAATCTGCCAAATTTGAGCGGGCAGTTTCCCGCGATGTAAATGACCTTTAACAATTTGGGGCACTTTGCGCTGTCTGATATGCTGACAAATGGGACAATGTAAAATAACATTTTTGATTAAATCTAGGGGAATATAAATTCCTCGATCAGCGGCCCACCTGCTAGTGGCTTTCTCTCCAAAATGTCCTGCCTTCTGGTGGGCCCATTTCGCCAATCCCGCAATATCAGAATCTTGCCTGTCCACCACTGCCTCAGCAATTTTAGATTTCTCATCTGCAATGTTATGAAAAAATTTGTCAAGAGAATCTATCGGGGTGTGAGCATCCACATGGAAGATTGTAACAGTACTCTGTGGGAGCATCTCCCAAATCTCCTGCCATAATTCTTTTCCCCACAATTCTTTTGAATGCAGTTTCCAATTATGGAAATGCCAAGTCGGTAACCAAACCGCCAGTCCATTGGCAGTAGACCAAGAATCAGTGAAAATATGACATGTGCCAGGTAACTCTTGTTTCAGAACTTGATAAACAGCATAAAGTTCGGCAAATTGACTGCTCTTACCTTCACCAGTTGTGCTCAGCAGTTTTTGTGTGATCGGATTATAGGACACCGCTTTCCAGTGCCGTTTCGTCCCTATGAACCTTGCTGAACCATCCGTAAACCAGACATGGTTTCTGTCCTCTGCGGACAAATCATCAAAAGGTCTACCCCACTTGACAGGAGACTCCTGTACTAAAGGTACGGAACATTCACTCTCAGTCTCAGTCGATGGCGCTCCCGCCACCTGCTCATGTAAGGATGCAACTCCTTTTTGTCCCACACGTGCCCTGTCTTGTATATACCATTTCCATTTAATCACACTCGCCTCTTGAGCATGTCCAATTCGGTGAGTTTTCGGCGAACTCATAACCCACTGCATAATAGGAATGTCAGGTCGTAAAACTATATCATGTCCCAAAGTCAGTTGCTCGGTATCCACCAGAGCCCAATAGCATGCAAGTAACTGTTTCTCAAAAGGTGTATAACGCTCACCAGCATCAGGTAACTTTTTGGTCCAGAAACCCAACGGCACTCTACTCCTGCCTTGCTTCTGCCACAAACTCCAATTCGCATAAAGGCCCTGTACAGACACATTCAAATCCACCTCACCATCACGTACGGGCCATAAATCCAAAGCATGCTGAATTGCCTCTTTTGCTAGGTTGAACGCATCTTGCTGTGGTTTATCCCATTCAAATGCATTCTTTTTACGAGTGACACGGTACAAGGGGGCCAATATTTGACTCAAATGAGGAATATGCTGATGCCAAAAACCAAACAAACCAATGAAGCTTTGGGCATCTTTCCTATTCCTCGGAACTGCAAAATCAAGGATTTTCTGTTTAACCTGAGGGATCACTTCACGGTGCCCTTCATGCCAATTAATACCCAAAAATTTTACAGCCTGGGACGGGCCTTGTAATTTATCCGGATTGATTTCCCAACCTTTCTCACGCAGGCACTCAATGACTCTGTTCAATTGGGTCTGAACTTCCTCTTGTGTTTCGCCTTGGATCAAAACATCATCAATATAGTGACACATCTGAATTTGTGGATGAACCGGTACCTCAGCCAAATGCTCTGCCACCAGCCGGTGACATATCGTAGGACTATGCACATAGCCCTGAGGAAGACTTCTAAACGTCATCTGACGCCCATTCCATGTAAAACTGAACTGTTCCTGACACTCAGGGGCAATCGGAATTGAAAAGAAAGCATTAGCAATATTAATGGACGCATACCATGTACCTGGATGTTTTTGGATTCTTTCAATTAGAGTAATGACATCCGGTACTGCAACGGTCAACGAGGGTGTGTGTTTGTTCAATTCTCGATAATCAACAGTCATACGCCAAGAATTATCACTCTTACGTACAGGCCAAACAGGATTATTCCAAGCAGAAGTAACTGGGGTTATAACACCTGCATCCACCAACTCCTGAATAGTGGTACTAATCTCCTCATGACCACCTGGAATACGATACTGCTTCCGACAAACCACTTTTGTCGCCTGAGGAACTTTTATGGGGGGCATTCTTAAACGACCAACCCGTATAGGCCTGGACGATATATAATGCGTAGTACCAAATTGGTAACATCCATCATCTAAATGCAAAGTCATTCCTTTCAAAATATCAATTCCAATTATGAATTCTAAGAGTGGTACCACTAGTACAGAGTATTCTTTTCTAGGGATTCTACCTATTCTCATTTCAAGTAAAGTTTGAACGGCAGGAGTTTCCTTTCCACCCAATCCGGTAATTGTAAAAGGCTGACCAGTAAACTTCTTTGATTTTCCATGAATAAGAGTGGCCTCCGCTCCTGTATCTACCAATGCTCGGGCCCTCTGGATATTACGATGTCTCCAATAAATATCAATATCTACATAGGGTCTATTATCTCTGTGAGCCCATCTGTGTACAGGAGCTTGACCTATTTCCTAGTCATGCTTACTGCATTCTGTGTACCAGGATAAATCAGGATAAAGACTCTCACGTTTCTTAGGTATCGGTGCCTTCTGTTCATATCCATTCCCAGTACGAAATGGATTTGTGTCTTCTGCATTGCACTGCTGGTTTCGATCGGCCAAACTATGGCGATCCTCTCTCCTCCTCAACTCAGGGGATTGATCCCTATCATCTCTACGTCTGCTGTAAACATAATCATGTCTCCCCCTTTCTCTTTCCTCCTCTCCCTCTCTGTCTCTCTCATGACGGGGGAACATATCACGTACATAACGTCGATCATCACGACGAACAGAGCGCCCACGGCGGTCGTCATCACCGCTACCGTCAGAACTACCACGATCACACTCAGTCGTCCGAACACGCCGGGCACCCTCCTTCCGATCCAAGCCACGTTTGCGAAACAACTCCCACAAACGAGCAGTAGTCTCACCGTCAATGTCCTCCCTCCGCACACCATCGGCCAGAAGACCAGAAAAGATATCACGTCTAGTAAGTTTATTATCACCAGGAGTACGAGTGTCAGGCCGGGACTGACGTTCAGGTTTAAACCAGTCACCCAACTCACCGAGTTGGCGTACCGATTCCAGTACCGTAGATAACACGTTACCAGTCTGATTAATCAATAAAGTCATCATGACCTGCTTATAGGCAACAGGGGAAGAACGAATGATGCGATTCCGCACAGAAGATGTCAAGAAACCATCAAGCAACCTGTCGGCAGTATTTAGAAAAATTGCCGTTTTCATCACCTCCTCTTTGAGACGTTGCGCAGCATCGCGCAAAGTATACCACGGTTTGTCATTCACAGGCCAATCAGACTCAGTAGGATACTTTTGATTACAACCCTCAGTCGCCAATTGAAGTAAAGAAATTTGACCACCACCAGTATAGTTACGAAAATGATCCTGTGCAGTAGAATCCGAACTTAAGGAACACAACTTCAAACAATCGCCATTATCTAACATAATGCCCGCAGCGCCCAGTTCATAAAGGCGCACCATCCATGTGAGCAAGGTCTCACCAGCTCGCTGCCGAAATCGCTGCAAAATATCACTAATTTCTTGTTGAGTAAAGTCCTCTAAAGAGTCTAAAGAAACACCCTGCGGAGCAGCGGGAGACTGCTGCAACTTCCGACGAAAAACTGGATGCGCCGAGACCGCGGGATGAGCATCACAAGGAGCTCGACCAGTACACGTAGAGGAACAATCAGTGGAAGAAGCATCGACCCCGCTCGAAGGACGAGCGCAATCACGGGGTGCACCATCAGAGGCGCAAGAAGCAGATTTACAAGCACGGCCAGAGCGAGAGGACTCGCGCTTGGCAGACTCCTCACCCGAAGAGGGAGAATCACTCGAGATCCAGATATTACCATCCCATTCATCAGGATTCCAATCCAGTCCGGCTTTCGCCACGACCAGACGCACCTTTTGCGTCGAAACCCGACCACGCCGATTCTTGTATTTATAACGAGCAATTCGCACAGCCGCTCTCTCGGCAATAGTTTGGTACGTCTCAAGTTTGTCAGCAAGCAACTTATTTTGACACCGTAACAAAGTATGAGCAGTCTGAATCTCAACAAAGTTCACTTCCAAGTCCTTATGCAAGGTCTGCAACTTCAACAACCGCTCATGGAGAAGCCTGTACGCAGACAGAACAATCCAACCTCTGCGCCCTAAAATGGGAAGCTCATCACCCTTAGAGACCGGCGCCTTCTGTAAGCAAGTAATCACATTAGCCGGCTCCGCCAGCTCCAAAAAAGAATTCCAATTCTCACTCAAACCAGTAGAATCAGCCCACTCCCGGGCTAAGGCTTCATAAGGCGTTGAATCCCAGCCGGGAATATCAACGGGCAACTTAAAAGTAGATTTAGATTTTCTAGAAAACATCGTGAAAAAGAAAGAAGAACAGAAAGAAGAAGCAAAACTATACACACAATTATAACACAAATAATATACAAACAAAACCACGGACACGCCGAAAGCAAACACGAGACAATACGACGCACACAGGTTTCGAAAACGGTTCGTGACGCCAAATGTTCTGCTTGGGTTTTCGGATCAGATAGAACCCGCTCATCAGAGCCTCTCTAACCCAGTCAGAACGTTACCCTCTCCCTAGGGCCTATATATATACCACCTAAGGACGGGGAATTCCTAATATATATATATATGTATATATACACATACACATATATATATACATATATATATATATATACATATACATCTAGACCTCTTACAATACAAGTGGCGGCCTCGCGGTCCCAGACGGACCCAGGACTTCCTACCCAGACGGCAGCCTCAGCCTCGCGGTCCCAGACGGACCCAGGACTTCCTACCCAGACGGCAGCCTCAGCCTCACGGTCCCAAACGGACCCAGGACTTCCTACCCAGACGGCAGCCTCAGCCTCACGGTCCCAGACGGACCCAGGACTTCCTACCCAGACGGCAGCCTCAGCCTCGCGGTCCCAGACGGACCCAGGACTTCCTACCCAGACGGCAGCCTCAGCCTCGCGGTCCCAGACGGACCCAGGACTTCCTACCCAGACGGCAGCCTCAGCCTCGCGGTCCCAGACGGACCCAGGACTTCCTACCCAGACGGCAGCCTCAGCCTCACGGTCCCAGACGGACCCAGGACTTCCTACCCAGACGGCAGCCTCAGCCTCGCGGTCCCAGATGGAACCAGGACTTCCTACCCAGACGGCAGCCTCAGCACAAGTTCATCCTATGATTACCATAACATACAACAAGGGACTATTTATCAGATCACACAAGAACTGCCAGTTTGAGCACAACCTGTTCTCTGGTTCGAGGGGCTCCTCTCTCCCTTATTCAGTTACCACTTACCTGATCAGGGTTAACATCTGTTCATGTCAAGTCACAGCTGACTAGAAGAATAGGCTACCCTCTTATACAAGAACACGCAGCACATGTTGATTCACTACAAACTGGGTATTTTATTATTCATTACATACGCAATCACATAACATTACTATGTAACACATAACCTGCAAAGAAAAGTGAAAGATTAGGTTGTACACTCTAATAAGAAAGGGGTCGACATCACCTTAGTCGTGTGTAGCCTGCACTCAATGGTCATCTAGGTTCCCTTCTCGTCTGTGCCTCGGCTCGTATTCCCTCCTCCCTTCTCCGAGTCACTGGGACCTCTTCCTCATCGGCTACTCTCTCCTCTCTGGTTATTCCGCCTTCCAGCTTGTCGTCTGTCTTCCCTGGAATAAGTAGTAGCTTTACTGCTAACGGCTAGATGCCGCCTACGGGCTGAAGTAAGTGCACCGTATCTGCCTCAGACTTTTACTAATATAGAGGTGCATTTCCTCATGGAAAATTCCGGCCCGTAACCTGCCGCCCACCAAATTCTTGTACCTCCCCGTACCAAGGACACGTTCCCAGCCGGCCGGCCTGATGTAGTGTCTTCGGCATGAAGAAAAATACAATCCTTCGATAAGGGCTGGCCTGAACCGGTTCTCTCCAAGCGAATAACACCTCATAACTAAAACATCACCCTTAACCTAGAAGCATCTCAAGCTGCCGGAGCAGAAAGAAAGATGGAGTCTCTCCCGTTTGAGGCCTACCAGGCCTGAATTCAGCACGGCTCCATGAAATACCCTCACTACAGGACAGGTTATCCCTAATACTAACGAATCTATCCCCTAGGATATGTGTGCAAGCCCTGATCTATGGGGAAAAACACAGGATCATGTCGAAGTGCCTAGTAAATAGGCTCCATTCACTACTCTAACCCTTAGACTTGGATGGTAAGAGACTGAAGTCACAAAAAATCACCCGTCAACACAATAGGGCCGGGAAAATCAAGCAGTACAGTCCCGTGGTTTGACCTATCAGCCACTTTCCTCTCGGCTACAGATCTATAGGATGCAAGCAAAAGGGGCAGTGATTTATGGTGCTGAATTATGGGGGCATTCTGCCACCCATACTCTTCAGGTCACTGAGAACAATTTTATTAGACATTTAGCAGGGCTCCTGTCTAGCACCCCTCTTATACCACTGAGACTGGACCTAGGCCTAAGACCGATTTTGGAAGAATTAAGCCTGAAACCGCTATTGTATTGGCAGAGACTATGGTCGGTTCCAGAACTGTCTATTTACAGAGCCGAGCTACAGGAAATATTGAGACTGTGCAATCCTGTACGGCTTCCTTGGCTCAGACATGTCAAACAAATATGCGAGGTATTGGGCAGGCAAAATCTATGGTCCGACCCAGAAAACATCTGCCCTAGAACTGCACGAAAGTCTCTCTCCAAAGTCTATCATGAATATCAACTGCGTACTAACATAACCAATGCAGAGGAGAGATCTATGACGGGCAAATTCTTGGCGGTAAAAGACTTATATCTCCAGGAGGATGTTTTTGACAATATTGCCCCCCCCCATTTCCAGGAAACTCTTTCTGCAGTGGCGGTATGGCACCCTTCCTTTTAAGGCGCACACTGCACGATGGACAAATACTGAGAGCTCACTTCAATGCCCAGCTTGTGACTACTGGAGGGAATTTGATTTGCATATAATATTCTTCTGTCCAGCATACAGGAAAGCAAGAAACTACTGGCTTGTCCCAATACTGAGAAATCTGGGCTTTAGGCGCTATTATCCTGCTTACAGGATCCTGAAAAGTGATCTGTCTGCCCCAATTGTTTTTGCGTTGGCAACATTTTTAACTTCAATGTGGCGCAGACGCACCCAGTGTATTAAATTATTGAACGAATGATGGTTTTACAAATTGTTAAATTATCTGCAAATTATACTGTATTCCAATGCTATGAATTTTTTTACGCTGTAATTCTTTTATGGTCCAAGTGACCGAAATAAAGAACAATTGAATTGAATTGAATTGAATAGTATCGCTGTTCAAATTATACCAAAACTGAAAGAAACCGAATGGCAAGCTAAGGCTGGGCATTGTTTACCCGGAGGATAGCAATATTAGCCACCCCTAATAAAACACCCCTTTCATGCAGTGTAAAACGTCTCTCTTTCCTTCCCATTAACTTACTAGTTCAACTAATTTCAAAAGCTACTGTAATATCGCAACCCCCACACCCAAGATACTCTCCTCAAGCCATAGACCAAACTGAGGACAGTGGCATCTGGGCATGAGGGGCCACTGCACCTCTTTCCTGAGGACAGCAGAGTATCGCTCTGTTCTCCGTCTGGGAGTCTGCCTCCAAGTCATCCCCATGTCTTGCGCTTCCTTTTCTTTCTCCTGCTACGTTATCCTGTAGCATCACTTCTCTCACTGGCTTGTCATCTTTATGGCAAGTATCTCTGCCTTTGGGCATCTGGTCCTCATCTGGCAGTCCCAGGGCTGCACTGAGACAGGAAGTAGGTCTGGCAACCAAATAGCAAATCAGATAGCTAAAAAAGTTGACCACATTTGCAAAACTTGTAAAGACAAGCTGTGTAAATGTTTTGCGCTACTGCTGGCAGTGCTGTGCCCTCTAGGGGTCAGGTCTGTGGCTACAGTTATTGTGACCTGAAGGAAGATAAAATAAATGTACATGTGGTGCAACACCCTTTAGGAATTAAATGTATGGTTATAGGTGGTTGTGATCATAAGGTGATGCTCTCTAGGGACTATGTGTATTTTTGCGTTTTCCATGTTCCACGTTTATTAAGAACACACAAGCCATTAAGATATTTTTCTTGTAAAGGTTTCATTGAAATAATGAGGTTGACAACCACTTGTGACCAAAGTATATGTGTTTTATTGCCTGTTTTAAGTGCTCTTATTCATGGTTATATTAATTTATTCCCTGTATTACTAGGGTGAAATGTTTTGTTGAGGTAATGATGTTGACAGCCTCTCACTTTGTTGCCAGCATTAAGTGCTCTCACCCTAAGTTATGTTCTATAATTGCATTTAACTACAAGTTAATGTTTAGACATGAGATTTTTTGAATTAGACCCCTTTGGGGGACGGGAGCGAAAGGCAGAAGTGATTATGCAATGTCATCCAAAGGTACTTCCAGGAGCCTTATGTATATTTGAAAATTACTGAGCAGAATTGAGTAGGGGTTGTGTAAGAACTCAACCTTTCCTTTTTCAAAAGAAAACACACAGACTGGACAATCAGTTGTTGAGTGTTATTATTGTGTATTAGCAAATGGTGATTACTAGCCCACACCACCTCTCTTGAATGGGCCTTGGACAGTTCTGCTTTGTTACCCTGAAGAGTCAAGCGCTACAATGAGGTGTTTAGTTCCCAGTGGGGGACAAAATGTGGACCCATTATTTGTGTAACCTGCACAATAAATGGCATATATTACGTGACCACAAATTATGCCCAACCTAGAAATATCCAGTTAAAGGTATGTTATTAAGACATTGCAAAAGCATGAAATCAGGAGCTCGGCTCTGCACTGAGCAAGCACACACTTTCTTGATCCTGCTCATGGAACTGCACCCTTGGGTTCATATCCCTCATGGACACTCCGTTAGCTAGGTTTGTATTTGTGTTATATAAATACCTTTACATACATACGCACAGGATTGATCAAATATCGGAGTGGATCTCTGGCCAACAGCATCAGTACGTTGACAACCACAAACTGGATAATTTGTGTTTTGTGTCTCTTGTGGGTAGGTTCTGATCTTTAAGTGCATGCAAATTATTTCTTGTAAAAGGCAAGACAATTACTAGGGTAGGATTGGGAGCGAGCATCCAATAAGTAATGAAAGTGTAGAAGAGTTTCTTCACAGCAAAAGGTATTTATGCCTTTTCATAGTGGGTAAAGGAGAAACAAGAAAAAAAGTTAAAAATGCAAATGCACCATTCCATAAAAATCCTAGTTGTGGATTTGTAAGGAATTGAATACTCAAGGATATCTACAACTGGCTTAGATGTTTGTGAGCCATGTGAAAGAAATACTACGAGTGCTAATTTCTAAGCCTGGGTCTTGTGAATCACTTCCAATGTAAGTAGTATAAACTAGACAACCTTGTACATATTGGATCAGAATGAAATTCAACAGATCTCTTGTGGCTTCGTTTTTAGTGGATGTTAATATATTACACTCCTCTCCGAAGGCTGCACTTCCCTGCTTCATGAAACACTGCTCAGAACACTGCTTCCGACACTGCCAATACGGATAGCAGAGATAGTTCTCTATATCCATTGTGAATTCGTTTTCATGCTCAGTAGCTTTTGTGCCATCCCACAGCTGTATGCAATACACAGCTAAAAGTTCAGAGCTTTGAATCAAGCAAGAAAATGATTTCATGCTACCATCAACCCATAAATGTGTTCTTGACACAAAGTCCATGAAATTATGTTTAGTTAGAGTCCCATCTATAGCTGTGTGAGCCAATCCATCAGCCTTTCTTAGTTTTTAGGACTACCGTGTTGCTTAAGTTGAGTGTTTCTGAAAGTATTGCTCAATTTTAGCCTCAACAAAAGATATAAGGGCCCAGTCCACAAGCCATTAGTACTACATAAAATAATACTCAAATAGAACTACTCAAGTGCAATAAAATGCAATGCACAAACCCACAACAGGTGATCTTGGTCTCTCCTATCTATTCTGTGAGGACCTCTCTGCCACAGTTGTGGAGACCTCAACAAACATAGGTATATAGTTTTGTAGCGAATGTGAGAGGAATAAGGTAAAGAGGTGGGAAAATGGGGAGTAATTACTCAGGAATGGGTGAGGTTTTTGGAAATTTAAAGAGGGGTTGTTGGGACATGCTAATACAAAACACACACCCATTAAGGATTAAGTACATTGCAATTCACAAAATACATTACTAAAGTTACTACAGCCCTGAAAGAGTCAAACAGTGAAGGCAGGAAATTAAAATAACACCCTAAACAACTAAGGTTAACTTAAATAACTTTGTTCAACATTGAATTTCAAATATTCACTGACAAAACCAAAGGTTAAAGGGACGGTATAGTTAGACCCAGGTTTCACTCGTACAAAACCAGTGAAATTCAGAAGCTATGGTTAGCTGAGCTAACTATAACTCATGCCCAGCAATGCACTGTTCAGTGGCATCAATGATGAAATCACTGCTGAAATCTCAAATGACATCACTGATGACATCATCCAGTGACTGTGAGGGTTTAAAAAAGGTTTACGAGTGTTAAATATGTATACCAAGGTATATTGGTGAATCAGTGGGTGTATATGTCCCTGTACAGATGTTTCAGTGGGTACGGGACTGACTGTAGATGTGAGTGATTAGGTGTCTCAGTGACTGTATGGGTGAGTGACTGGGTGTGTGAATGTATGTATTAGTTATCAGTTTGTGTCTAAGTGGCTGTATGAGTGTGTGAGTGGGTACATGACAGGCTGTATGGGTGAGTGATTGGTTATCTGAATACCTGTATGGTTGTCTGAGTGTCTGTGTGGGTAGGTGCTGGGGTAGGTGACTGCCTGTATGGATGAGTCAGTGGGTGAGTCAGTGGCTGTATGGGTTAGTGAGTGCATGTGTGAGAGGCTGTACAGGTGAGTGTGTGTATGTATGGCTGCTTGATTGAGTGAGTGAATGTGGCAGTGGTATATGGGTGAGTAACTGGGTATGTGAAAGGTAGTATAGGAGAGTGATGAGGTATATGAGTGACTGTATGGGTAAGTGAGTGAATGTGGGAGAGGTTGTATGCATGAGTATGTGTTTGTGTCAGTAACTGTATAGATGAGTGAGTACGTGTTAGTATATTTACTGTACCTGAGTGGGGGTGTGGGGGTGTATCTGTATAGGTGAGTAAGTGGCTGTGCAACTGACTGTATGGGTGAGTGACTAGGTTTGTTGGCTGCTCTATGGGTGACTGACTCAGTGTGTGAGTGGCTATATGGGTGTGTGAGTGGATAAGTCAGGGGCTGTATTAGTGATTCAGTGGGTGTATGAATGGCTGTATGGGTCAGTGAGTGGATGTATGTGTAGATCTATGAATCAGTGAGTGGGTGTGTAAGTACTGGTATGGGTCTGTGAATGGTTGTATGGAAATGGGAGTAGGTATATGAAGGTTCTATGGGGTGTGAGTGGGTGTTTCACTGATTCTGTGGATGATGTCATCAGTGATGTCATTTAAGCTGTCATCAGCAGTGTCATCAGTGATGTCACTCACCATGTCATGAGTGAACTGCAGGGGTGTGAGTTATAGTTATCTCAGTTAATTATAGCTGCTGTATTTCGCTGGGTTTTGTACGAGTGAAACCTGAACCTAACTGTAACGTCCCTATAACCATTGGTTTTTTCAATGAATTTCTGAGGTTTTTTAAATGCCAATTCATTGCTATAACATCCCTGTAACCTCTGTCTTTTTCAGTGAATTTCTATGATTTTTTTAAGTAGTAGTTGCATTTTCAAAGTGGTGGAGAAAGGAGGAAGGGCCTCCAACCAGCTCTCAGTAATCCAACTGTGTAGGACTTACTGGAGGTAACAGGAGAGCTTGTTGGCCCCAAGGACCCTTTGGAGCCACAGGCACTTCATCCCCCAACCAGCAGCACATCAGGAGACGCATTTGCAGAGTGGTGGAGAAAGGAAGCGGGCCTCCAGCGAGTTACCAGGCCTTTTAGCATTTTTAAGGGAAGGGGGCACCGCATGGCCATCCTCCCAGGCCGATTGTGGCCCTAGTAGGGACCCAATCACCTGGAGCCTGGCCTTTAGTCTTGGTGCCTGAATCCACCAGGGCACCCAGACACTTTGTTGGAGACGGTGGGTGAACCTGAAGGCCCCCGCGGTCCCTGCTGGCTCCCCGCGTCATGCAGCATTGTATTCCTACCCTGGCCACTTTTCTTTTTTTAATATGATAAATTATAATGATTATTTTCTTTAATTGAAATGTAAAACTGTTTTTAAAGGTTAAATCAATTAAATACATAATTTTAAATGTTTTTAACGAAGTTTAATAGAAAATAAATCAACATATAAATGTTAGAAAGGGTTGGTATTCTATAAATGATTTTAAAAAAATTAAAAAGCATAAATTAAATTAATATATTTAAATTAATATGTTATTTAATGCACATTTACTTTGAGGAGATATCGTGCTGTACACTTTTATTTTATTACTTCCAGGCTAATATTACATCACACTATTCTACATTTATAATACATGGGATTCTGCAGTCCCTGTATAAAAATATGTCTCCATTTTCTTCATAATATGTGACTTGTGTCACTCCAAGTCGTCATGTATGAAGAAATTACGTCAGAACTCAGCCGTAATAACTTATTACAGTTGAGTTCTGTTGTCACAATGTCTGCTGCCAGAGCCAGCAACTTAGGGAAAAGGCCTGTCCGATCACAGAGCATAATTAAAGCTGCTGTTTAAGTCATAGACAAACAGGTTTTTTTCTTTTCTCTGCTTTATTTTTCAATCTCTATAGTGACAATCAAAAAGGGAATATTTATATCAACATGTTAATTTATGGCACTCCCTATTTAATTATGGAAACATCAGAATCTTTCTGCATGTTTCTACACATTCCAAACTACTGAACCCTTTAAACAAAAATCAACAAAAAATGACTGGTAAAGGATTCTAATATCTTTTTGCAACAAATATCTAACAGTTTTTTGCATGGGTTTAGTTCTGCATTAGAGATTCTATTTTATTCCTATTTTTTGCCAACATGCTCTCTCTCTTTTATATCAATGAGCAACGCACCAAGGATTTTAGAGGTTAGTGGATAATGATGTGACCATGTATCATATGGAACAAAGTACCCATGCTGTACATGATAAGGATATTACAAGTCATTTCAGGAGTTCCATAACCTTATAAAGGAACTCTGCATTCAGACTCGTTTCTCTATATGGGCCTGGAACTCCTCAATGAATTACAATATGATTATAATGTATATAGCAAGTGGTACTTTATCCCATATATATTATACAATAAAATACTGTACATTTTTATTTAAAAAATTATTTTTATTAAATGTCCCCATATTTTCCCACTGGCAGAGATCCCTATCAACAGGTAAAAAGTTACTAGTTGTTATCTTACACTTATAAATTCTGCTGTGGAAGGCCCAGATGTGGCTTCTATGCTCACTATGTCAGTAATCACATCTGCAGACAATATCATATTTAGAATCTACCCAATGTCTTCAAGTGTATTATTCTGGAAGCTCTATAGAGCATTTCATATTACTTCAGCAAGATGGAGCTGTTTCAGTTTGTTAAGGTGGTCATGACTGCCCTCCGCCACATGGAGGGTGGTAGTGCAAGGGCTTGAGCTGTCTCACTTTGACTATGGAAACTGCCTGTACCTGAGAAGTACCTTATCTGTGGTGAATAGACTTCAAGTCATTCAAAATGCTGCAGCCCGGCCTCTATTAAAGATTCCAAAACATCACTTTGTCTCATCTGCCTTGTCATAATAATAATAATATTTTACCACCAGCATTTGTAAAGCACACAGCTACCTCCGGAGAGGTGTTCTGGCGCTGGGGGCCATCTGGAAGATTAAGCAAGCTGTTGTCCAGAGTCACATGGTGCTGGGCTAACCTGCCGCCTGCGCCGGGATCGACCTGTGAACCCCGTGGTCCGGAGTCAGGCACTCTGGCCGCAGCGCCACACCTCATCCCTGAATTGGTTACCAGTGTAAAAGGGAATTCAATGTAAGACCCTGTGCATTATCCATTAGGCAATACATAAGAAGTGCCCTCAGCTGGTACAGCATTTGTCAAGTCCTTACAGCCCTAGAAGATCACTGCGATCCACTGATCAAGGGCTGTTTTGACTTGAGTCCCCAAGATTAAGAAACCCAGGAGTGGTGGGTGATCCTTTGCCTTTTTAACACCTTAACTCTGAGACCCCTTCCTACCCAAGTTCACAAAGAATACAGTGGAACTGAGCTTTAGGAAACAATATAGGGCTTTCCTCTGCAAATAGATTCCTTCTGCTGTGCATTAGGACCCTCATACTGGTATGTTTTAAAGCACTGGGAGGCCTGTCGGGTAGCCACGCACTCTAGAGATGCCAAGAATAGAATAGAGTAGAATGTAACCAATACCGATTATGCAGATATGAAATTGTAGTGAATAACATTACTGTTAAAATATTTGCAATGCAATTTCAAATATGAATTTACCTTGAGCGGCTGCACCTGATGAACTGAGGGGCTGTATAGTTAGGTCAAGCATTTGGTGGTCAATCTTCTTGATAGGGTACCATCTTGATACTGTTTATAAAAAATAGCTGCAAGACAGACACATTGTCCATTTGTTAATATCTTTATTGGCTATATCTGCAAAGAGTTTAGCCAAACTAGTATTACATCAATTAAAAGTCTTATCTGTTTCTAATAATTTATTACCCCTCAAGCAAGCTGAGTTTTATAGAATTTTTCAACTTGAGTTGTCCGGCTATCCACGGAGTAAAAATGAATTATGTGCTGTTGCTTTCTGGATTTCTGGGCTGCCTTCAATTCTGGGGATTGTTTCACCTCTTGGGGAAAGCTGAAGGCAATGTGTCTAGTCTATTTTCTGTTATTAAACATTTTCATTCTTGAAATTGGGTGCAGGTAGAATTGTTATCAAACAGTGTCTAAAATCCTAATTAAAATGGGTTACCAAAGTGTTGCCTTCTGGCATCTGCTCTGATTTGCATATTTATTGTTGAGCTGGATGCAGTTGTTCCAAATATCTGTTCTTTCTCTCCAAAACATTGTCATAGATCCATTGTTTCTCTCCTTTTTGTAGACAAGCTTGTTATGCTACTTTTGACCCCAGCAAGGCTGAAGCATTAAGAATGAAGACATTCAGAAATATTTTCTGGTAAATGAATTGGTCATTGATACCAAGAAAAGCAAAGTCAGGAGATGGAGCAGTAATATGATAACATTCACCTGGTGTTTAAATAAATAGAAGATTCAAATTATTAACCATTATCAATAATTAGAAGGCATTTTATTAGCACAGTACTCCTGGTCCAAACATGGGAGGACACTGCAGGCTAAAATGTAGTTAATCCTTTCAGGCTTGATTCATTTTATTAGCTCATTTGGATGTTATTTGGTGTCACCACTATTAAGAGCAATAAAGGGTGAACTTCTGCCTCTTGTGAGCTTTATGATTGTGAGTGCCCTATTTTGGAGGATGCATTTTGTCTCTCGAATTTCGAGGGCTATGTTCTTAAACAATCCTTTGGGTTTGCACCAGTGATGGATACAACAACCAATAAGATTAAAACTTGGCTACGACTCATGGAATTCACTTGTGAAAAAAATCTATTACTTTTTTTCTCAAATACTCAGAAATGCAGCACATGCAAACTATCATTAATAAGTTTAATGGAAATTTCAGGATCTGATAATACTTTTCCTAAATGTTTAAGTATTCAAAGAAATAAACTTATAAATGAGTTTCCTGTAATTGAGAAACTAAATGTCAACAACAGAAAAATTGTTCTTAAAAAAGTGAATGTTGAAGATGGCGACTGAGTAGGACGTGTCTGCTCGTCACTCCGTCTCGCCAGCCGAGCCCGCCATAATAGCGTTGAGTTGCAGGGACACTGGTGCCAGAAAATAAGCATACCGGCTGGCTGGAGGCTCGAGGCACCTCTTTGAAAGGACTGGTGAAGGAGAAGGGGCGGAAAGCGTCGAGAGAGAAGCGCAGCCCGAGAGTGGCCTGGCCGGAGCCTGGGCCCGTAGGTGCGTGGCGGAGCTCGGACTGGGCCATGAGGAGGACGTCCCGGTACGCTGCAACGAGCGAACGGAGCGGACAGCGTCAGGAGCTGGAGGAGTCCCCAGAGGGAGCACAGCTCTGCGCCGACCTGCCCGCCAGGAGGGAACAGAGGACATTTCAGCAGGTGGCTGGTTTAGCTGGGGACCCGCCAGAGTCGACAAACGTGAGAGGAGCCCCTGGGCGCGGCAAGGTAGCCCTCCAGGAGACAATGCTGAAAAAGTAAGGGAGGCCCAGACCTCCACAAGAGACACTAGGAGAGGCTCATGAGCTGGTCTTGCAGGTCCGCGCGAAGGGCGGGACCCGTGAGACCTACCGTGTCAGCGGAGGGCCTAGGGGTGCTCGGTGATCCAGGAGACTACGAAAAGGGGTTTAGAGGCCCTGTGTTCCCCCAGAGAGGTACAGAACACAGTTGGCTCCTTGAACTGGCCTCAATCGGAGCTGCGCTCATCGGTGACCCTGTTAGGGGGGCACAGCAACTGCAGTGGAAACACAAGTCTTCGGTGGTCTGACAGGGGCAGGCTGCAGGACAGGCAGTGAAGCCCTTGAGAGCCGCTGAGCCAGCAGAGCGGTAGTGAGAGGCCAATAAGGAGGAACACTGACAGGGGCCAAAGGGTGCGTCACAAGAGATCGCTGATCGCACCAGGCCAGGACCAGAGGGCAAGCGGTCAAACAGAGGCCTGTCTGGCCCTACTACATTAATCTCGACCGGCTGTCGGCCGGAGCGCACCCGAGAGGGCCGGGTGATAGGTTTCGACACGCAAGAACTCGGCTCCCTGCCCCTTCCGGGGCAGTCGGCGAAAGGCCCAACACTGAGAGGGCTTGCAGTCACCCACCTAAATGAGAGCCAAATAACCAACTCCCCCCCAAAGGAGCGCGTAGGCCTGCCAATCCCATAATCGTGCCATCTAAGTCTTGGGCCAAGTGAAACAAGCCTGGGCAGGAAAGGGGTTGCTGGTTGTAGGTGGCTTGTGCCGCAGGCAAGACACACGAACCTTCGGGCTTGAGGTGAGCTCGCTTTGTGCTTTTGCTGATCCCACCTACCTCCAGCAGTTGCTCTGAACCTCAGACCAGGAATTGGGAGGAAACAATCACATTAAAGCATGTGTAGACTCTCCCACAGGCCAAATCAGGGAGTAGGCCCTCTTGCAAAATGGCCACGGTGAAGGGGAAAAAGGACTGTTCTGTGAAAGACCTCCTACTCAAGGCAGCGAGTGGGGGCCAGACAGAGACACAAAATGCATCTGACTCAGGGGAAGCTGAGGCCCATCTCACGCATGCTTTTATAGAAACCCTATTCGCTGAACTACAGGTGGACCTGAGCCACTTCCACCCTCTTTCCATGGGTTTGACCTACCAGGACTACAGTTTACCCTTACGAACATTGTTACTTGTTTGGGGTTTTCTTGGGGTATTTTTGGGTGTTTTTCTCTCCCGCACCCTTCAGTCTTGACCACTTACATTGATCAATGGGGTTTCTACTACCACCCAGCTCAGGTCACATGCCACTGACATAATCATCGAAGCTAACTTGCCTAGCGTGCTCATTAAAAAGTAATCTCTTAAACGATTTAGATGCCACACTCTCTAAGAATTCTCACCCTAAATGTTAAAGGGCTGAACAATCCAGTGAAGAGGCGGGCTATACACTGTCCTATCTTGAGAATTTGGGTGCCCGTATATGTCTCCTGCAGGAGACTCATCTCCTCTTGTGAAACACATCGACTCAGCGAGGATGGCCATCTTAGTTTCGGCCTCATTCAAGGGGATGCTGGGTCCCAAAATAGCAGAAATCAAAGGTCGCCTACGGGCATACTCCTTCCGAATGAGACATCAATCCATAGCAGTAGGTTCCATATACGCCCCCAATGACAAACAGGAACATTTTATACACTCAGCTGTAGCAGAGGTGATAACATCTACTGACAAACTTGTAGTGATAGGAGGGGACCTGAATTTGACATTTGACCACACTCTGGATAGGTCGGCCCAAAGGCAGGCACATTCAGAGATGCTTTCTAAAGAAGGACATAAAAAATTGCAAAATGCAGGCTAGTTGGATATTTGGAGGGATGCACAGCCCACAGCCCGCAAAGATACATTATACGCACACCGACATAAAACATATGTCAGAATAGATTATATGCTAGGTACTTACACGGTTAAGGCATTAGTTACACAGGTGTAAATCCTCCCCATACTCTGTCCGATCGTTTGGCAGTCGCAATGAAGATCTCCATGCCAACAACTAACCCACCCCCGCACATGTGCCGACTGAGGGACACACTGTTACAACGCCCGGAGGTGACCGATCGAATCACAAAAACTATAAGAGATTATTTGCAGGTCAATGATACCCCTGATAGTCTATAGCAGCCCTCTGGGATGCCTTACAGGTGGTAGTCAGGGGAGAATTTATATCTATAGCAGCCCAGGACAATAAAAGACGAAAAGAGAAAAGGGACCTTTGCAGGTACAAGAACTAGAGCGTATCCACTAAAGGACAGGGGCCCGAGGGTGTGGCGACAGGTAGAGGCCGCTCGCACTCAGTTAGCTGCAATAGATCTATATAGAGTATGCTGCATTGAGGTTGCACCATGATTTTTACACTGGAAGGGATAGAAGCGGGAGACTCTTAGCTAACAGGCTGCGGATGCAGAGACAGGCAGCGTGGGTTTCCACAATTCTTACTTCGACTGGCGAACTGCTGGAAAATGATCACCAAATAGCAGACGCACTCTGTCAATACTATAAAGAGCTTTATAAGGTGCAGGACCTCCCAGTGGAGGCCCTCGATCAATACTTGCAAGGGGTGGCTGCAGCAAAGCTTAGAGACTTTAAAATCCCCTATACAATTAGCCGAGGTAATTACCGCTATATCCAAACAGAAACCACTAAAATCTCCAGGGCCAGACGGGTTCACACACTTTTCTATAAATCATTCTGTCACGCACTTGCCCCAATACTCCCTAGAGTGTATAATGCTATTACATCTACATCGCAGATCCTCCAAACTATGTTAACAGCATCAGTGGTGGGGATCCCTAAGCCTGGTAAAAACAAGAGGTACTGTGCCTCTTATAGGCTGATCTCCTTACTCAATGTAGATCATGAAATATTTACAAGTGTCCTAGCGGCCCGTTTGTCCCCCCTCCTCCTTGGCTTAATTGACCCGGACCAGGCAGGATTTATCCCCGGCCGCCAATGCGCTGACAATACCAAAAGATTGCTCGACATTACGGGCAAAGCTCAGAGGTTTGCGGCAGAGCGGATGCTCCAGTCTAAAGACGCTGAGAAAGCGTTCAACACGGTCCACTGGCCCTACTTAAAAGGTACCCTGGGACATTTTGGGACTCCTGACAGATTCATATGCTGGGTCTTTAGTGGGTGTTCCTACCCCACTGCGTCAGTAAGAGTCAATGGTTATGCCTCCACTCCTTTCCTAATACAGAGAGGCACTAGGCAGGTTTGTCCCTTGTCTCCTCTCTTTTTTGCCTTATATATGGAGCCAATGGCTCAAAGGATACAAGACAAGGGTCAGATTATGGGCGTGGGTTTCGATGGTGATAGGCATATACTAAATCTGTATGCAGATTACGTGACAGCATCCCTAGAAACCCCAGACGTCTCTCTCCCGGCCTTTTTGGCTGAGCTGGAGTTCCCACGGGCTGCTGGGTTTAAAATAAACATCCTGAAATCTCAGGCTCTGAATCTCTCCCTTAAAGACCTTACGTTAGCGGGACTGCAAGCAGCATATTCCATCTACTGGGCACCTGAAGCGATTCCATACTACTGGCTGTATCCCCGTAGCAAACAATTTTGCTAAACTACAGAACTTTGCTTACAAAAGTGCGCTCTTCTCTTAGCCGCTGGAAATCATACGCCCTGTCTTGGTTGGGCCGCATAGCGGAGGTCAAGATGACGATCTTACCCCAAATATTATTTCTCTTTCAGACCATGCCACTAGACCCCCTCCCGGTGCCATCGCTACCATACAAAGGGAATTGGAGCACTTTATCTGGGCAGATAAGAAACCTCGCATGCGCATAGAGCTTGGCTACAGGCCACCAAGTGAGGGGGGCCTTGGGATTCCAAACCCTCAGAATTATTTTTGGGCAGTACAAATCGAACAGTACAAAATAAAACAGAAAAACATTGGCTGTTCATGGACAGGGCCCTGGCCAAAATATCTCTATGGAAGATTCCATTCCTTTCTAAACAGAACCGCCCTAGAAACCTCTATCTTTCAGAGGTCATTCAGACAGCACTGGGGGCGTGGGATAAGGTGGCGGAGAAAAACAGGCTAACAACATTCCTATCTCCCTTGACACCCATAGCCGAAAACTTAGACTTTACCCCTGGACTGGACACTAGATCCTTCCAATGGTGGACTAGATAGAGCTGCCGCTACATAGAGCACTTTTTTGATGAGTCTGGGCCCCTGACGTTCGAGGACTTTCGTTAGCTGGCAGACATGTCTGAATCTGAGAGGTTTAGGTTCTATCAAATTAGGTAATGCAACCAACGGTTCACCCTCAAGCACAGACTTCTGACGCTCGCCTTATCACAGAACTTTATAATCAACTAAGGTCCCCTTCTCCTGATACCAAGTCCCCAGGTTAGAAGAGATTGGAAACTGAATTGGGAAGAGAACTAACTCTACGAGAGTGGGAACATATCTACAATAGATCCAGGCACACGGCTAGGAATGTAGCTGGTATAGAAACGACCACCAAAATCACTACCTACTGGTACCTCACTCCAGTCAGACTACACTGTGGGAACCCGGCACGAGATCCTTTATGTTGGAGGGGGTGTGGAGACCAGGGTACTCTGATACATATCTTGTGGGAATGCCCGACACTATCCGAATATTGGACACACGTCCTAAACGACTTGACAAGTGTTTCAACACACAACTACCCCACTTTCCTAGTTACATTGTACTGGGTCGACCTAATGATCCTATTTTCCAACTCAAATCACGGAAGGTCAAACAGATAGGGCTTGCTCTAGGAGCGGCCCTGCAAAATATCTTGGCAATGTGGGGGACGGACCGGACTCCAACTCATGTGGGATGGCTGCATCGCATATGGCATCTTCTAGGCATGGAGCGGATTTCGTATTCTTTGGCTAATAAGTGGACATTTTTCTCTGATTTGTGGAAGCCATTTTTAGGGATGCTCTCTACTGAATTCAAGCAGATCACATGCCCCAAATATTTGTGAATACTTGGGCTCACTAATTCAACGCAGGTGGAACGATAATAGACGGAAACGGTGATCTATAAAGGAGCAGACTAGGGTAGGGAGGGGAAGGGGGGGTGGGGGAGAGAGGGGGTGGGTTTAGGGTGATGAATGTTGGGGAAATTCTACTGGGGTGGGAAGGGAGGGGTTTTGTTTATTTCTGTTTTCTTTTTATTGCAACTTCAATGGTTTGTTTCTATGCTTAATATAAATCAATCAAAACATTTTTAAACAGATAAAAAAAGTGAATGTTTGAAAAAAGAATAGATGTATATTATTGGTATATAAAGTAGACATTTGTAGGACTCCTTAAGACGTTTTTAGGTTCACCTGATTGTATTAATTATTTAACTTTATCATAAATGAGAACTGTTATCTTGAGATGGTGATTGAGGAATAGCCCTGGATGGAAAATAGAAGGGTTTATGTCACCAATTATGTTGAATGCTGATGTACGTGTCCTCTTTACTCTCAATTCTGTAGTAAGCATCTGCTTCTTAATAGTTTATGGTCTCAAAGTGTAAGCTTTTGAGACATTTGTTTTTAAAATATTAATATCAGTACTAGGAATCAGGCTTTAGAATTATTAGGGAGTATGAAGAATTTGGAAATAATTATTGCTCTTGGGAAATGTTTATTTAATGTTATATTATGTTAAGTATTTTATAATCATGTGACATTAATGATAAGTTCAACTGTTTTTGCAGTATTGACTGTCAAAACAATCAGGGTTTCAATTCCATCTAGTATTAAACCCGCATTTCTTAGGGTCTACACAGATGTCAGCAAGGAAGGATTATCTCTCTGAGGTACATACAATAATTTTTAAAATGAAATTGTCTAAAAGAAGAAAGTTTACACAAAATAAAACAGATTTACAATGATTGTCTGATGACAGAGTTTGAATGACTTTAATATGAGTCCTTAACTAAATTCCTAGAAACAATTATATTTGACTTAGCAATATAATACTGCTTGACTTGTCAGCTGTAGGGTGATCTTCCCCCAAAATGTTTTGCCTCCTTACCACCATTCTTGTGATGACATTTTTTCCTGTTTGCATTAGGACTTTGTGCACTTTACCATTGCTAACCAGTGATAAAGTGCCTGTGTTCACTCCTCTACACATGGTTTGATTGGCTTACACCTGATAGGCATATAAAATTTAAGGGTGGGCGTAGTTCGCGAAGTAGCACTTCGCGAAGCTACGCAAAGTGAAGTTCGCACTACGCGAGCTACGCGTAGCACTTCGCGAACTGCGAAGTAACATGTTCGCACTGTGCAAGATGTTGTTTTCAATGATTGCACAGTGCGGACAAGCAACCGGCACTGTGCAATCATTGAAAATGGCATCTTGCACAGTGCGAGCTGTAGTTTTCTGCTGCTCGAGTAGATTTTTCCTCGAGCTGCAGCTTTCTCAACGCGAACTGGTAGTTTCTCATCGCGAGCGGTCGCGAGCATACGCGACCCCTCGCAATGAGAAACCTGACCTTCTCGCGTTGGGAATCTCGCCGGGAGGTTTATTTTCCATGCTCGCGATCGCGAACAAGGAAAAAGTCTCGCCAGGATGTCATTTTGCTTGCTCGCGGTCGCCAACTTGACGTTGAGGACCACGAGCAAGCAAAAAATGACCGCAGCACTACGCAACACTACGCTACGCGTGTTCGCACTGTGCTACGTGCAGTTCGCGTAGTGCGAAGTAGCGCGAACTTCGCAAACTACGCGAGCGTAGCGTAGTGCTTCGCCCAGGCCTAATAAAATTGACTTACATGTCCATTGTAGAGGGGTATACCATATACCCAGGGCCTGTAAATGAAATGGTACTAGTGAGCCTACAGCACTTATTGCCCCACCTACTTAAATATAAACTTAAAACATGTCCCAGGCCTGCCATTGCAGCATGAATTCAGTTTTAATCTGCCAACTTCGAATTGGCAATATAGCCTCCTTCACAAGCCTTAAACCCATCTTTTATTGCATATAAGTCATCCCTGAGGTACGCCCTGGGTAGCCCATAATGAAAAGTGCATTGTAATTAAAAGGTTGGACATGTACTTTTAAGTTTTACATGTACTGGTAGTGAAAAACTCCTGCATTAATGCTTCACTACTGTGAGGCCTACCTTTCCGTTAGGATAACATTGGGTTACCTTATTATGTTTAATAAGTGCTAATATTTGATTGGTACAAGGTAGCTGTAGGAGAGTAGGATCTGCTTCACATGTTTACCCCACTTTTTTCTGGTGTTCCACTGTTTTTAGACTGTGCTTGGGCTGACTTGTAGCCCCCACCTCGAGCACTGAATCCACGAAGATTGTCGGCCTAGTCATTCCGAGTGACCCATGGGCCGCCATTTTGTGTTTCGTCTCGAGCTCCCTTTGCGATCCCTGGTCTGTTAACTGGTGGGTCCCTGAAGGGGTAACTTTGAATTTCCTTGGGCTTCCCTGGTTGCTCCAGATGTGCCCCAACTCCCTACCAAGTGGTGAGTCCCACAGACCTTGCTGGTCTGCACAGAAGCATCTTTCTTGTTTCTGCGTGGGTTGCTGTTGCCAAGGCTTGTTGTGTCCAATCCGGGCACCGACGCTGCAGCACTCGACATCCTTTGTGGGACAGCTCGAATCCAGCTCCTGGTTGTCCTCGACACCTCCTGGTCCTCGTGGCTGAAGAGTCAAGCTTCACCTCTTTCACCTGAAATCACGCGACATCGGTGGGCATCTGTCCATCGCGTTCCTGGTCACTGGCTAGTGACCCAGACTCTGTCCCCTCTGCATTCAGGATCTTCTCATCTTCAATCCAGGCTTGGATCTCTTCGGACACTTTCCATCTTCACGGCAGCAGAACTTCTTCGCCAGCTCCCATTGAAATTGACGACGCGACCCTACACAAAAAGACACCTATGCACCCGGCTTCCCTGGGTGAGGTAACACGAGTACTCCGGTGCTCCCGTGGGTGTTAGCCCTAGAACTTCCTAAGTCCAAAAGGGTTTGGTCCTGACTCATTTCTAAGTGTCCCTAATCTGTAAAAATCTAACCACGACCTTCCCCATAGAAGCTAACGGGAGCTCGCTGCTGTGTTCACACACTGCACACGGCCCCGTGGGTCCCCTGTGTCACTACCTTGAGTGGTTCCTCGGGGTCCCAGCGATTCTACAGGCTCTAGGCCTTGTGTCTAGTTAAGTCATGGTTCTTATCCCACTATTTTAGTATATGGTTTGGCTCTCCCCTAGGGCCTGACGTGTATTTGTGCTATTTTACTGTGATTATTGAAGTGTAACTTATGTGTTTTGACCTCTAGTCTCATAAATAGACTAGGAGGGTGTATTTAGTAATAAATACATATATTTTATATATATACCTGGTGTGGATATCTTTGATTTAGGAACTCAAGAGATTATAGACTGGTAAAACAAGCTGCTTTACATTCCTTCAAGACTTAGCCTGAAGGCTGCTCTCCATAGCTACCACTAGGATAGCTTTCAATAAAGGTTGTCTTTAACCTATAACCAATAAGGGATTGTTTGGACTGATACAGGGTGCCCACTATAACTAGTGGACAGCATATATCAGGCCAACTTCTCACATTGTTGTGCAGCGTGGGGAATTCCAGCTTGCTATTGTTTTACCAGATAATCTCAATTGAGTGACTAACTGACAACCACTAAAGGTACCCTAGGTACTTATAATGCAAGCTTTAAAATACAGTAAGTTCTACTGAACTTAGAGTTGTGTGTTAAGGGCTAGCTCACCCTTTCTACAACTCAAGAGACTTTAGTAGGCCACACTAGAGTAGGTAGTGCAATACACTACACCACACTAGTAATGTCTTCAAGGCCAGGAACCAGTAGGTCCTTGCCAGAAGCCAATGGGCTTCAAAATTCCAAGTATGATCAACTCCCATTCATGGAACTGAGAGCATTATGTACAGCTAGGAAACTGAAGACAGGCAAAAGTCCAACCACCCAGCATCTCATAGAGGTACTCAGGCTGGATGACCTTAGCAGATCTTTAGGATCTGAAGGGTTAGGCAAAGTGGGTGGGACAGCACCTGAGGAAAGGCCTAGGGGTGTAACTCCCCATGACCTGACCTCTGAGGCTGGCCAGGCAGATGAAAAGAAAATGATCTAGACCTGGAAAATCCAATCCACTAGAACGTGATGGAGAGGACCAAAATGGACCCCACTTTGTCCCTCCTGGGAGAGTCGGTGGTAGACCTAGAAGGTCAAGATCTCCCTCTGTGGAGTCTAACCATTCTGGTTCATCTATAGGGACCTCAATCTCCTCCTATCATAGGAGGGAAACCTCTCAGGAGAGAAGGGAGAGACTGCTTAAGTATGAAGAAGCTCAGCTTGAAATCAGAAGAAAACAGGTAGTCCTAGATAGGGAGGCCCTAGAGCTCTACAGAGATAGAAAAAAGGTGGGACTAGAGTCCCATGGTGGCAGCAACATCCCTTGAGAAAAGGAGAGGTCTTATGACCATAGAAACCTGAATAAGATTGTCCCTCCCTACCAGAGTGGGGATGACATCCACAAATGGATAACTGCACTGGAAAGGGCCTGTAAAGTTCAAAGGGTCCCCGAGGAGCAGTGGGCAGCAATCTTATGGCTCTCCTTTGCAGACAAAGGTAGAGATAAGTTCCTCACTGTTACAGAGGAGGAGGCAGATGATTACAACAGTCTGAAGAGTGCCTTAATTGATGGGTTTGGCCTAACCACTGAGCAATACAAGTTCAGGGATACCCAAAAGGTACAGAATCAAGACAGGGTAGACTTTGTAGATTGTGCAACTAAGGCTCTGGAAGGTTGGTTACTTGGCAGTAAAGTGCATGACTATCAAGGGCTGTACAATTTAATTATGAGGGAGCAGATCCTTAATAATCGTCGGAATCAGCTGTTGCACCAGTACCTGGTGGACTCAGATCTGACCTCTCAACAAGAATTGGGAAAGAAGGCAGACAAGTGGGTCAGAACCAGGTGAGGCAGAAGGTACAGAACCAAGGTGGTGAACCCAAGAAGCAAGATCCTAAAAACTCTGACAAGGGTGGGGAGAAGGGTAAAGACCAGATGTCTTCACAAGGGCCCCAACAATCTTCTTCAGGTGGGGATTCACAGTCTAACAAGGGAAAAGGCCAAAAGAAACCATGGTGCAAAATCTGTAAGTAGAAAACTCACTGGACCAGTGACTGCACCAAGTCCAAAGAATCTACTCCAGCCACCATTGCCCCTAAGGCAACTGTTTCCCCTAGTACAGCTACAATTGGTGGTGGTAATGTTCAGAATAAGTGTGTAGTAGGGTTGACCCTGGGTACTGAGATGGACTCTGGCCTAGTCAGAGTTCCAACTCAGGCTGTTCTAGTCTGTGATGGGGGCATGGATATGTCCCCCTTTGTGAGTCCCAGCAATCTGGGCAAAAACAGACAACAGCCTTTAATAAATGGAAAAGAGGCTTTGGGCTTCAGGGACCCAGGAGCAAGTATCGCAATGGTGACAAAATATCTTGTGGATCCTGGGCAGATTATACTTGGTGAAATGTACCAAGTGACCAATGCTAGCAATGTCAGAACAGACCATTCTCTGGCAGTTGTTAACTTCTCCTGGGGAGGAGTAACTGGTCTTAAGAAGGTTGAGGTAAGTGCAGACCTACCAGTACAGTGCTTGCTTGGCAGTGATCTAGAGACTTCAGCTGGGCTGAAGTGGAGCTCAGGACACATGCAGAAATGTTAGGGATCCCTGCTCATGTCTTTGCTGTGACTAGGTCACAGGCCAAAATGTCTAACACTGGACAGGCCCTGGATTCTGGAATAATGGACCAGGTGCCTCCCAAGAGGAGGAGCAGTAGGGTTAAGGCACTGCCTTCCCACCTGACTCAGAATGCAGATCAGTCTCCTCAGGGAGATGACCCTGAGCCTGAGGAAGGAACTGTCCCAGAGGAGCTTGAACCTGACCAGTTTGAGCTCTTGGGGACAGGGGGCCCTTCCAGGTCTGATCTGAGCAAGGAGCAGAACACCTTCCCCTCTCTTGAACCCCTCAGAAAGCAAGTTGCTGATGAGGCTGCTGGGAATGCCAGTGGCACCAATAAAGTTTATTGGGATGATGGACTCCTTTACTCAGAGAGTAGAGACCCCAAGCCTGGTGCATCCAGGAGGTTGGTTATACCTCTGAAGTGTAGGGCCTTCCTATTGACAATAGCCCATGATATTCCCCTAGCAGGACACCTGGGACAGAACAAGATTTGGGACAGAATTGTCCCTCACTTTCACTGGCCCCACATGTCTAAGGAACCGGTCCTAGGAAGCTTGTTTCCGGTCCAGGGAAGGGATGGCTTGGCAGTTCGGGCTGAACTGTTCCCATGAGGCACAGGGTCAGACTGATTTGCATATGGCCATGTCTTAACTGGGGTGGCAGAGTGGGCTAAAGAACGGTGATGGATCAAACCCAGATCTGTTGACTGGGTGTGAGTGTTTGGTTGGTTCTGATGCTCCGTCCATCACCACCCCCTTTTGTCCCGCTTTGTTAGCCATAAGTTGGCAGGGTATGCTCAGACGTGAGTCCCTTGCTCACTTTGCCACTGGATTCAAGCAAGCCTGGCTGAAGACGGCTGAAATGCCAGAAACCGGTCCTAGGAAGCTTGTTTCCGGTCCAGCGAAGGCATGGCTTGGCAGTTCGGACTGGACTGTTCCCATGAGGCACAGGGTCAGACTGATTTGCATATGGCCATGTCTGAACTGGGGTGGCAGAGTGGGCTAAAGAACGGTGATGGATCAAACCCAGATCTGTTGACTGGGTGTGAGTGTTTGATTGGTTCTGATGCTTCGTTCATCACCACCCCCTTTTGTACCGCTTTGTGCGCCATAAGTTGGCAGGGTATGCTCAGACGTGAGTCCCTTGCTCACTTTGCCACTGGATTCAAGCAAGCCTGGCTGAAGACGGCTGAAATGCCAGAAACCGGTCGTAGGAAGCTTGATTCCGGTCCATGGAAGGCATGGCTTGGCAGTTCGGGCTGGACTGTTTCCATGAGGTACAGGGTCAGACTGATTTGCATATGGCCATGTCTGAACTGGGGTGGCAGAGTGGGCTAAAGAACGGTGATGGATCAAACCCAGATCTGTTGACTGGGTGTGAGTGTTTGATTGGTTCTGATGCTCCGTCCATCACCACCCCCTTTTGTACCGCTTTGTTCTCCATAAGTTGGCAGGGTATGCTCAGACGTGAGTCCCTTGCTCTCTTTGCCACTGGATTCAAGCAAGCCTGGCTGAAGACGGCTGAAATGCCAGAAACCGGTCCTAGGAAGCTTGTTTCCGGTCCAGGGAAAGCATGGCTTGGCAGTTTGGGCTGGACTGTTCCCATGAGGCACAGGGTCAGACTGATTTGCATATGGCCATGTCTGAACTGGGGTGGCAGAGTGGACTAAAGAACGGTGATGGATCAAACCCAGATCTGTTGACTGGGTGTGAGTGTTTGATTGGTTCTGATGCTCCGTCCATCACCACCCCCTTTTGTACCGTATCTGAAATGATGGCATTGCTGCCTGGAGCCTGACTTGAACCCTCAAAGGCCAGCCCTGCTGCTGAGCCCCGCATCGTCACCTGAGCCTAGGACTACCAGAATGACTCCAAGGTCTAGTTAGCTGGCCCCCCGTCCAGAGCTACAGGGACACAAAAGGTTCTCACCATCTTGAATCTGCACCTGGACCTAGTATGAGTGAGTCTTGAACCTTCAAGTGGTGTCCCACCATTCATGGACCCTTGGTTGTAGTGCTAATGGTGCCCAGATGGCCAAAACCCAAAACTGAGGTCTTAGAACATTTTTGGCCAAAAACTGCCATGAGAACCAGGAGGAGACCGGGACCAGCCTACTTGCCTATCCGCCCAAGTTTCAGTGTTGGTCAGATTGACCTTGTGGCTTCTCCCCCTATGTTTTTCTCCACAGCAGCAAATCCTGTTCACCTGTCCTTCGACAAAGGTGTATCCCAGCCCCTGGAATTGTCTTCGGCTACAGACTTCTGCTTTGTCTTGCTGGAGATTTTCAACTTCCAAAAAAGAGACTAAGTCTGAAGATAGAAATCTTCACCGTGCCTTCGACCCAAGGCTCCCTGACTACAACGATCCCTCCTCGGATACTGCCTGCAGCTGTGTCCCACTGAACTTTAACCTCTCCAAATAATTTTCTCAAAATTTCTTCAAAGTCTGAATGTTAGAACTGATCTGGCGCAATCCACTTCTCGTATTTATACTGTGCCCCCTTGTGGTAAGCCATATTTTTCGCCTTTGACCCTGTCTGGCATAATTAGATGTCTGCAGTTGGGGATTTGACCTTTTAGGTGCTAGCTTTCACTAAAACTTTTAAACATCCATAACTCCAGTTCTACAGATTAATTTTTGTTCTTTTGGTGTCAAATAATTTGTTACAATTTACTCTATTTTTCTATATTGGGTGGGATTTTTCTTGTGTTGTGTTTTCACTTTATTGCTGTTTGTGTGCTGCATAAATACTTTACAGATTGCCTCTAAGTTTAGCCTGGCTGCTTTATGTACCAAGCTACCCAGGGTTAAGCACAGGTTAATTCAGTGACTTGTTGTGGTTCACCCTGCAAGGATCCTGGCTGTTGCTTGACCATGGTTCATACCCCAATCACCCATCGACCCAATTTCACAAAAATACCCATACTCTTGATGATCTAACCACTGTCAATTTTCATTTTAGGAGCCTAAACTCAACTCTCACCTCCTTTTGCCTTTCCTTCCTTGATAGTCACATAAAGCTACCATGAGTGTTCAATCCTAAAGGCTATCTAGGCAGATCTAAAATCTCATTGTACATCATGTTTAAAACCCCCAGCATTATAACTGCGGTGACACAGGGATGGATACAGTTAAAACATTAGATGTAAGTTGATGAGATCTTTGCGTAAACATCATGCTCACAGGGTAGAATCTTGACTGTCAAAACAGCCTGTTATCGTTTTGAGGTCGCTAAATGGACTAGCATTGAGTTGGGTAAAAATAAGAAATGCTAAGTACGGACCTGAAAGACGCGTTAATTTGCTGGCACAAAAAGTATCCAGAAAAGGCTATTTTACTGACTGGATAGTATTTATGGATTCTTTCTCTTGAAGCTAGAACCCAATTTTCAAAGTTTCATGTGCAACTACGTTCACTTACTAATACAAAAAAAGACATAATTTGTGGGCATATTTCCTATGCAAGTTTACATACTCACCTGGTTGCAGACCCTTATGAATGTAATAGCCAAAAGAGGAAATTCTGACAGTATGGTGGAATTTGCGCAATACCAAATGTAGTTTTTTTGTTGTCTTTCCTAGTAGGGTTTACCTTCAACCGTAAGTGAACGATCACGAACTAGATAGTTTGTAGTTATTCAAATGGGCCTTGTATGCAGATTCCAACCCTGGAAACACATAGAAATCCTAAGTACATTTCCTGAAATGTCAATTACACTGGAATGTGATTCATGCAATTTCTGGCATTTTGCATTATGCTTTTTGACAGATTTGCATTTTGCCCAGTTTTATGCAATTTCGAATAATTATGCAAAAAATATGCAAATCTCACATACCCTTAGGAGCACCCCCACATTTAAATAGGGGTGTCGTAGAAGAAGTTTACACATGGGTGGAAAATGTTTTCTACATGGAGAAACTAAAGAAAAAACTTGCATTTTTATCACTTTTACACATAATGAATTTTTGTCTTGTGGAAATTCTAAAATTGTAACGTATGACATTTCGAAGAGTAATCCTTATAGTCTTTGTGAATCTCATTAAAGACAAAAATATACTTCAAACATATGGGTAAATCTACAAGAGCAAATGTCTGCCTTATCAAGCTGGCCTGTTAGGTCAAATGGATATTTTTAAAGTGAAGAGGGAGGAGATGTTGATGTGGCTTAGCTATTGGCTTCGGTACCTGGAGAGCTGCAAATGAATATCATATCACGTTAATCTGGCCAAATCATTTAATCTCATTGTACTTCTAGTGTAAATATGTGTTGAATTCAAGTGGACATGTAATGTAATTGTGTAGCTCAGTGATTTAAATCCCCTTACAAATATTCATCATCCTATATAATATAGCGCTCTGTTACCTTCTAGCTAGGTTCACACTATATAAAAGCCGATACATACACACAATATGATCTGAAGCCTTCCTGCTTTGCGTGTGATTTAAGTTGTCAGCAAAATATCTCTTCTGACTCATTTATTTCGAAGACCTAGGTTGGTCACAGAGGACGGGAGAAACCTTTGAAAAGGCAGCAGCTTGTCTCTTTGTTTTCTTGTGTACACGCTTGCATATTTTACAGCTTTTGCAAGCGCATTGGTTAATGAGGAGCGTCAAGAAGCCATCCATTCAAGTTCCATTAATGGCTGAGTCACACACAGACCTTATCTGCGCATATTACAAATAGGGGCAATTAACCAGCTGTCAGATTCTACATCCTGATTTAATAGGAGGTTTTGAAATTGCTTGGTGATAGGCGTGCCACAGAAGAGCAGGTCAGTTCATCTAAACAGATTTTCATTCGTACTTGGTCCATGGTTTTATAAGTTGTGCATACGTAATGCATTATGGATATTTTAGATATTAGAGGCCATGTCACGGACTAGTAGCATCACTAGCAGTGATTCTTAGGGGTGGGGAGCACAAGGGGCACAAATAAAACTGATGGGGCCGGCCACACTGTTTGCGGTGTGTGTAAGATATATATATATATATACATATATATATATAGAGAGAGAGAGCGAGAGAAAGAGAAATGTAATAGATGTATGATATACATATCTATATGTAAAGAGAGAGATACATATCTATCTATATATATATATAGACATATAGATATATATAGTACAAAGGCATATTTAAAAAGTTTAAGCAAACTCACATTGGATAGGAGTCACCATAGACTTACAAAATACATGTCTCGATCAAAATTATAGATGTCATTCCTTTATCAACTTTAGGGTATAAGAATAACTGGTCATGAAAATTGCCTTGATGATTAGCAATGAATAATATGCTGTCTAGGGCTGTGAAAAACTTTCAAGGAAGGAAACATTTTCAGATGTTTCTCTCCTTACATTGAATGACATGATTTTTCTTTTAAATTTAAAACAAAAACACGTTTTGCATCTTTTCCTGGTATTTATTATTTGAAATAATTTTATGTAATGAAGTCTACAAAGGGTAACAAAGCACGGATAGCAATCCGATATCACAAAAGAGTGTCTTCCTTACAAACACTACCTTTTTCAGTCTCTTTATTGCTGTAATAGTTACATAACTGAGTGGGTTAAGTACCTGCTGAAACTACTCATTTGCAAATTGAAGGTAAAAGTTTAGAACTTCAGTTATACAAGCATATCTTTATATGTGCCAAATGTTAATAAGAACAGTTGAGTTGGATAACAAATCTGTTTTTACACTCCATAGATGCAAGATGTATCCTAGCCAAAGCATTCATAATAAACTATTTATAGTTCTCAGATATAATCATAATCAACAGTCATTGTTTTCTAATTATTGTGCTGAAGAACATTTTTACAGGAAACGGTACCGGTGGTTTTCAGGGAGGAAACCCAGAACGACTGTCCACCTCTCATTCCAAAGTAAAACAATGCCTTGTATTGTTAGTAGCCTGGACACAGCGTGCGTTGTTTGAAGTATTGTAGCTAAGGTGGTGTTACTCACTTTAGGTGATGTTAAAAAAGGGATAAAGGCTAGTAAGGGTGCACATTTCATTCAGAAGAGGGGCAAGTACAAACTATTGAAAATTAGGTAGAAAGGTAGTTCATCCCATGGACTTGACAGCTTTGTTCTGCCTGCCATCAAGAGTCACACCAAGCGCCACTCAAAAGTCATGCAAATGTCACACATAAGCATGTTACAAACATGGACATGCCACACATAAGCGAACTGAAAACCTGGCAGTTATGCCCCTAAAATGTCACTCGTGGCACAGAAATGTTACACTGTCCAGAAAATTTGAAATGTTATACACAAGCAATCTGAAAACCTGGCAGCTATGAATTTACCTTGGTGGTGCATTCTGCTCACTGATTTCGCATTCTTTGCTGTGGTGTTGGGGGTATGTAAACCCCTGATTTGGAGCAAGCAGCCACTCACCAGCACTGGCGTGTTAGCACCTGGGACCTTGTTGCTGGGCAAGCCGGGGCAAAGGCTAACAAGGGCCAAAGCAAGGGCCGAACTGGCCGTAGCGGGCATTGGGCGTTTCCCCGGTGGTTCACCAGGGTGGGGGACAGTTTTGGGCACCTGGGGGGCCGTTTTCGATACTGGCGGCCGGAAATATCGGCCCCTGTAACAAAATCGGCTGAAACCGGCCCTAGCAAACAGCTCAGCCACACACCCCCTTCCCCTTAGGAGGGCCGGCCGAGCAGTTTGTGATTCCCAATCCAGCCCTGGCCAAAGCCTTGGCCGCCCTGCCGATGACAAGAATTCTGGGAAACCTCTTCCCAGAAATCTAGGTTGGCCTTTCCACAGTGCACTCCAAGCAGTATTAAACTGCTGTGAGCACAGTGGGCTGCGCTGGCTTGTTTCACTTTCACAGTGCAGGTAACTGTTACATAAGTCAGTAAACTGTAAATCATGCTTTCAAACATACACCACTCCAGTGGCTTGCCACACATCTCCCACCTCCTTACCCCTACTGGGTGGTGGCATCCATTGACTTTTTGCCAGCTGCTGGCAGTGGGGCCCAAAATGGGAAGGTCAATTACAGCTCAGGCACCAGCCCCACCTGGCCCCAGGTAGCTAAAGCACTATCACAAATGTGTGCCCTCATGAAGGGCCCTGTGGTGTGCCTGTTTTCATGTGCTTGCACTGTCTAAATGTCTAAAGTGTACACATTTAATTTGGAATTTCTCTAACTTAATGCATAACTTGAAGGTGACAGATACGAAAACAATGAGTTGTTGCGTCACTTTTCCAAGTTGTACTGTCGGCAGCTCATGCACTAAATTTAATAAATTCTGAGTTAAATGTATGTGCTTTAGTGCCTTAGCTCCAGGAGGTAATGCACTAAGGTTTTATGTGGGCACCTGTGTGGCACAAAGTGAAGCAATCAGAGGTATAGCTTTGGAGGGGGGGTGATTGGGGTGTTACACCCCCTAATAAATACATTTTCTGCTAAATAGTTGTGTACAGGTGCTTTCAGTCAGGTATGGTAAGGTGTCTGTCAGATTTCAACAGGAATCTTTACCTACACAGAGTCAAACACACACACACACTTTTCTCTCACTGTTTTGAAAGCCATCAGCAATGTTTTTGTAATAATGTGGTTTCTCTCACTTAGTAACCCTACCAACCCGCATTCGCCTCCTTTCCATTGCCCCTTTAGCCACTCTCATGCACCCTGCTTGTCATATAATGCATTTTAACATTTTATGCCAGCATCATTGTTGGAAAATCTGAAGCTCACACCCCACCAATCTTACTGACCAAGCTACACCTCTGGACCAAGCTACACCTCTGAACGCAATCCATTGTAAACGCCTGTGGGCACAGTGAAAAATTGCCATGCTCAAACCTTGGGGAATCTAGACCCTGATGTTTGTGAATGTGTCACATTTAAACCTCACTGCTGTGAGGACAATGTCAGTCTTTATAGCCTCCATATGTTACACTTTTTAAAGGTTACATTATGTACAAGGTGTGAGATTAATACTTCTGGTTGTAGCAATTGTATTCACTGTCATACAAAGCTGAGAAGCAGCTGCCCTGGGCTTTGTCTTAGCCTGCGAGAAATGTCGGTCTCTGCCTATTTTGGGTAATAATTTTAGTTTGAACTCGTTATCATAGTATCAAATTCAATATGAACTCTGATTTAATGGGTAATAGAGCAGACATTAAAGCCATGCTAGTTCACGAATTCAATAAGGCATGTTGTCATATTGTGCTTATAAATTACAGATAGAGAGGCACACGTCTTTTCTCTGCCCTATCCTTTTTATTTTCCCTGCCACTTTCTTGACATGGTAGGAGCAGGTTTGCCCCCTGAATTTCAAGCTGTTAGATTTAGGGGTCTCTAGTTGGCAGAGGTAGGTACCTCTGTCCAAGTAGGGGCCCTTGCGTCTAGTCAGGGTAAGGGAGTACACTCCTAAAATAATCCCTGCTCACCCCCCTTGGTAGCTTGGCACGAGCAGACAGGCTTATCTCAGAGGCAGTGTGTAAAGCATTTGTGAACACATACAGTAATCAAGTGACAACACTACAGATGGACACCACACAAGTTTTATATCAAAAATAAGTATTCTTTATATAGACTTATCACAAGACCACAAACAACAAAAATCCACAATACTGTACTTAAAATGGTAGAATTAGCTTAGTTCTCTTAAGATGGTAAATATGACACTCAGAGTTCAATGTACCTTGAGATGCGTAACGCAAGACAACGAAAGTCTTGCAAGGACGGTGATGCGTTGAAGATCTGGTGCAAAGAAACAAAGATGGCGCTTTCTTATTGATGCGACACGCTTCCCGGTGATGCAGCGGCGTCTGCCGCAACGTCGATCCTCTTCTCCGGTGATGCGAGATGCTTCCACACGATGCGAGCCGCGACAGGCCCTGCGACCCGCTTCCCAGTGATGCGGCGGCGACTGCTGCGACGTCGATCCTCTCTCATGGCAATGTGAGTTGCTTCCACAATGATGCGAGCCGTGACAGGCCCTGTGACACTCTTCCCGGTGATGCGGCGGCGTCTGCTGCGACAACGATCCTCTCTTCCGGCGATGAGCCACGACAGGCCCTGCGACACACTTTCCGGAGATGCGGCAGCGTCTGCGGCAACGTCGATCCTCTTCTCCGGTGATGAGCTGTGACAGGCCCTGCGACACACTTCCCAGTGATGCGGTGGCGTCTGCTGCGACGTTGCTCGTCTCCCCTGGCTATGCGAGGCGCTTCGGTGGACCTGCGATGACTCAACAATTCTTCTGCTACACGCTTCCCGGTGATGCTGCGGCATCTGCTGCGAAGTCGATCCTCTTCTCCGGCGATGCGAGGCGCTTCGTGTTGTGAAGCGGCAGTTCAGCGACACGCTTCTTGTTCGTGAGTCGTGCTTCCGGCTCATTATTTATTTATTTATTATGCAACTTATAACGCGCAGACTAAACCCGAAGGTATCAAGGCGCCTATCAAAATCAATAAACAATAAACAGAATATACAAAGCACCACTACGGGAATGCACGTGTAAAAAGGTGAGTCTTAAGCGCGGATCTAAAAGTTTGCAGAGAGGGACTGGATCTTACTTCCAAAGGGAGGGCATTCCACCACTTAGGTGCCAGGAAGGAAAAGGCCTTGCCTCCCCATCTTGCTTTTCTGACACGGGGTACAGAGAGGAGAAGTTTGTGACTGGAGCGAAGATTTCTACTGGGGTTATGCCGAGAAAGAATAGATCCCATGCTTGTAGGGCTGGGTTTAGCTAAGGCTTTATACACCAGGCACATGGATTTGAAAAGGATCCGGTATTCAACGGGGAGCCAGTGCAGTTGTTTTCGGGCTTCGGTGGCAGAGGCACGTTTTGGTAGGTCAAGAGCCAATCTCGCTGCCGCGTTCTGGACCACCTGCAAGCGCTGTAGAAGACTCTTGTTCAGCCCTGCATACAGCGCATTGCAGTAATCCAGTCGCGAACCCAAAAGAGCGACAGCAAGTTGCTTTCTTGCCTGGGGTGACAAAAAGTGCCTGATTTTCCTCAGAATGTGGATAATCCCCCAGCAGGTCGAAACAGTCCTGTTGACCTGTTGGCACATACTAAGGTTGGGGTCGATCATAACTCCCAGGTTTTTTGCTGACAAGGTGGGCTCGGGACATACGCCCAGCGAGTTCGGCCACCACTCCGCCGACCAGATCGGTTCCTTTCCTCCAAAGACCATCACCTCCGTCTTCTCCCCATTCAGTTTTAGTGAATTGTGGATCATCCACTGGCCAACTGCCTCCATGCAAGATCTAAAATTGGCGGCAGTTGATGTAGCTGGCTGGGAGAGAGAGACTAAGATCTGGGTGTCGTCCGCGTAGGAAACTACCTCCATCCCAAAAGATCTAATGAGTCTGGCAAGGGGGGTCACATAGATATTAAAAAGGGTAGGACTGAGCGCTGACCCTTGAGGGACCCCACATTGCACAGACAGGGATGGAGATAGAAACGATCCCAGCATTATCCTTTGTTCTCTATGGTCGAGAAAAGAGGAAAGGAGTCCCAGAGCAGGCCCGCGGACCCCAATCTCCCTCAGGCGAGATGTTAACACCACAGGAGACAGGGTATCGAAGGCCGCTGTGAGGTCTAAAAGGATCAGGAGGGAGGTCTGACCCTCATCAACTCTAGTGCGGATGGTATCCAGCACTATGGTGAGGGCAGACTCAGTGCTGTGTTCCCTCCTGAAACCATGCTGGGAGAGATCCAAACAGCCCGAGCTCTCCACAAATGCAGCCAGATGTTTATTTAGATGGGCTTCGAGCATCTTTGCGGGAGCCGGGAGCAGTGAAATGGGGCGAAAGTTCTTTAACACCCCGGGGTCCAGAGAAGGCTTTTTAAGCAAAGGTTTTACAACAGCATTCTTCCACTGCTGGGGAAAAATGCCTTCCTTCATCGCTCTGTTCATGATGTCAACCAGAGGAGGAAGGAGAGATTCTCTGCACTGCTTGAGGATCTTTAGCGGGCAGACATCCAACGGAGAGCCAGATTTAGTTTTATCAAGCAGGATTTCAAGATCCTGACAGGAAAGGGGAGGAAAGGAAATCAAGTCCTGATGTTGAGAGGATTTAGCAACACTGGGCTCAGGGAGAGCAGGCAGCAAAGGAACGGCGGTCAGGGATTTTTGGACCTCCAGAGCAGCATAGATGTCGGCGATTTTTGACTGGAAAAAGGCGGCTATCTAGTTGCACAGGTCCTGAGAGGCAACCACAGGATCCGGTGTCTGAAGGGTCGTAAGGGAATCGACAATCCTAAAGAGTTCTCTAGGAGATGACAATGAAGAGGTGAGTGCCGTGAAGTATTCCTGCTTGGTCTTAATAACTTCCAGTTTGTAATTTTTAAGCAGGACCCTATGGGCTTCTCTATCCTTAGGGGCCCAACTAGAGTGCCATAAGCGTTCCTGCCTTCTTACATCCTGTCTCCGAAGCCGAAGCTGTCATTGCGACACGCAGTCCCTCAGAAAGCCTTGCAAAACAGGAGGGACTTCCAAAGAACTCTTGGGGAGCTGGTGGTTGAAGTCTTTTGTCCCTGAGACTTCAGCAGGAGGCAAGCTCTCTTCCAAGCCCTTGGAGATCATTCACAAGTTGAATAAAGTGCACACAAATTCCTTTCTCCTTTCTTTGGCAGTCAGTCAACCACTGCAGGCCAATCCCCCAAGAAGCACTTCAGCTTAGGGATAGTCTCTCCTCAGTTTCTTCTTGTTCCACTCCTCAGCAAAGGTTTCTTCTTGTTTGCCAAAGTGATCTAAAGTTCTTGGGTTTGGGTCCCAAAATGTATACCCAGTTTCTCTTTGTTCTCTGAAGGCAGAGAGGCTTTTGCCTAGTCCAAACCAGTTCTAGTCAGTCCTGGAGCACTTTGTTGACATGACTCCTTCTTTCCTTTCACAGTGCAGGGCAGAGACATCAGACGCACCACAGGAGGTGGAGCCAGCATTGTGGAGGGAACGCACAGCCCTATTCAGGTCCCAGGTGCCACTCCTCCCACCCATCTACATGGAGATTTCTGTTCAGCCCTGTGCTGACTCACCCTGTCTCTGGGAATTCCCCAGCCCCCTGGAATTCCCCAGCCCCTGCACTCAAACTCCAGACAAGGAATACACAACCTAGCAGAGGCAGGCTTGGATGGTTAGACAAGAAAATACCTACTTTCTAAAAGTGGTATTTTCAAACACAGAATGTTAAAACCAACTTCACTGAAAGATGTATTTTATCATTCTGAGCTCAGGCATACTAAACTCGAATTTCTACCATGTTCCCTGAGTCAGTTAGGATTATAAGCTGTAATAATCAAACTGCCCATTCTGGGCTATGGGGAACAGGTAGCCTTGCAATAGTGAAAAACGAAAATAGCTGTAATTCACTATTAGGACATGCCACACACACCAGGGCATGTCCTACCTTATACGTACAATGCACCCTGCCCTTGGGCCTACCATAGGGGTGTCTGATATGAATAAAAAGGAAGGTTTAGGGACTGGCGAGTGGGTGCACTTGCCTAGTCAGCATGGCAGTACCAGACTGCACACAGGCTCTGCAATGGCAAGCCTTAGACACACTTTAACAGACTGCTTCTGTGGGTGGCACAACCAGTGCTGCAAGCCCACAAGCAGCATTTGGATTACCAGCCCTGGGCACTCCTGGTGCACTGTACTAGGGTCTGACAAGTAAACCGAATCAGTCAATCATGGAATCACTAATCCATACATCAATTTTCAATAGGGAGAGCATATGCACTTAAGCACTGATCAGCAGTGGTAAAGTGCCCAGAGTCATAAAACAGGCAACAACAGTTCAGAACAAATATAGGAGGAAGGCAAAAAGTTCAGGGATGACCCTGTAAAAAGGGCCAAGTCCAACACAAACCAACAATATTGAGGACAGAATATCGAAAATAATATATAGACAGGTAAGTCAGTCTAGATTTTCTACACCTAACTCCATATATATATACCTGGGCAGTAAATACATCTTCAAGGTATGTGGATATAGGAATAGTAAATCTATACTTCCCTACTGCACTTACCTTTCAATATTGTGTTCCTCAATGTACTGTCCTCAATATTCTTGTACCACGATATTCTGAAGGCTGATATTCAGTACTAAAACCATAGGTGCAGACAGACCGCACCTCCGTGATGTTCTTTGCACTCTGTACAGGAGTTCCAGATTAATCGAATTCCAAGGTCAGGCCATCATTGCACCCATCAGGAAACTTTTACATGGGTTGTGATGAGCTACTTTTCTTAATCATCTGTTGTGGTATTCACAGCTGTACTCTAATTATTTGGGTAAACAAGCTACTGACTAAATATTTAGACTCTATGTTACAAATTTTTTTGATAACCAGAGAGTCACACTTCCAAGGAGTCCTCTTCCCTACAAACGCTGGTAAATAGTAATGTTTCATCGTGCTTTTTCCAGTCCATCTTTTACTAATATAAAAAAATCATAATTTTCATAGCGAAGCATTTGTTAAGCTCTATGTGCGAGAGCTTAGTCATGTGTTGAAGTGGAGTTCCCAATGCATTACATGAATTAGGCTAGAGGTGAATTATTACTTGTTAAATTGTTAAAACTCTAAGTATTCCTAAGTTTGTGATAATTCTAGGATATCAGTGCATGCATAATGAACGACACAACAGCAGAGAATAGTTAGTACTACATGTGTCAGGAATGAGATATCAATTCATGGTCAAGATTCCTACACATTTCTAAAATACACAAATGCATGGCGGCTAGCTGAGTCCAAGAAACAGTATAAGCCCACAGTCAGGTGTGGCCAGATGTGGCCAAATACCCGCTCTATGTCTCCTGGCTAATACGTGATCCAACTAAAAGCAAAGAGCACAGTGACACTCACAGAGAAGCAGAACGACAGTATCCCCAAGTCAGAGATTCACATCCATTGGGATAAACAGTGCTTCTATGTGTTAAGCACACACCCAGTGAATGATGTTGTGCCGCAGGATGTAAGACTCACACAGAGTGAATGATGCTGTTTTCCAAGATATGAGACACACAACCCAAGTCAGTTACCCTGTTTTCCATATTTCGTGAGGTTCCCATCTAGTTATTAGACTGTTCTCCAGAGAATGGACCCACATGGACTGAGAAACTACTTAGGGCCTTATTATGAGTTTGGCGATTTGGACGCTGAAGGACTGCATCTGCGACTGCTTTGAGACCGCTGCGTCTGTGGCCTTCCAACCACTGTATTATGAGTTTCCAGAGGGACCGGTGGTGTGGCAGCAGCAATTTTGCAGCGGTGGGCAATATATTTACATATATATCGATGCCTGTGTGCATATTCAGTCTGCATATGTGTCGAATGCACACATATGCATGATATATATGGAATAATTCTACATATGTATTGCCGGAGTCCGACCCATATGTGGGCAGCGCCAGTAATGGGTACATGTTACCAAAGCACTTACCTGTCTGTTGCTAAAGACGGGGTTGTATTCCTTAGCTCAAGATGCTCCTGTGTAGAGGGGATGTGGAGAAAGGGATCCACATTGATATCTGTAGGGAAGAACTGGTAAAGTTTGATTATGCACCCCAAATCGTTTATTTCAGCTGACCTTTAGGCAGCGGTCCACCAGCCTTGGCTGACTCATCAGGAAGTCAACTCGTAACACAGACGGTGGTGTTGTGCCTCTGTACCACCCAATGGAGCTTGCCTTCCCTAGACTGGACCTCAGCAGTCAGTGGTGTGCTGGCAGTGCCGGTGGTCCAAATGTAGTCTTCGCAAAGCCAATCTGCCCAACTCATAATACAGCAGACGGCTCAACACCGTCGGACCGCCACCACCTTGAAGATGGTCCATGGACTGTCAAACTCTTACTAAGGCCCTTAGCATTCTGAGACACAGTTCTACTGAGACTGGGTTCACTGAAAGGAGGGCAAAATTTAGCAATACATCAACTCGTGCATTTACAACATGTCAACCTTCATGACTTACAGGTTGATCCTACTGAACCGCTGTTCAAACTGTACATTTTTTTGTTTACTCCCAAACTGAGAATTTGTTTTCAGAAAACAAAAAGCTATGGCCATGATGCACTTCTGGTTTTCTCCCTCCATGTGTGGGTCATTGTGCATATTCCCTACATGAGACCACATTTACCCACAACCACCATGTCTCATGTGGTGGTTGTGAGCAGAGAAAAAGAGTAATGGTCATCTTATTCTAAATAGAGTGAGGTGAACACAATTGTGACCTGGCAGCTCATTGACCAATGGTGAGGGGTTTATGCCAGTGGAGTCAGCTGAAACTTGGTAGTTGAAACCCAGCGCTTCATCCAACTCTAAATAGTTGAGAATAAACCACATGTCTACCAGGTTGGGAACATCACTGAATTACAGAAGTGCTCCCTAGTCAGCTAAATTTGATATGTCCCCCATAGTAGGGTAAAATGTGGAAATTCTGTATGTGCAGCTCAGAATAAGCACTGAAAGGCCCCATTTTTTCTCACTGCTACTTTGTCTCATGTAGCACATATTCTTTTTATAAAAACATTAATTCAAATATCCATTATGCTTTTATACACTCATCTAGGTGGGCCCCTTGCACTTTTCATATCCATCCTTAGTGAAAAAGAAATAAATGCACCAATTAGTAAGTAGATAGCAAACATATTATATCTCACAAAAAGATGAAGCTCATTATACCAAATTCATCCAAGTAAATATATGAACCTGACTATCGTTCTATAGGTCTTCCAGGGCTAAGTATTTTTTTTTGTACTGAACCTATGTTTCAAAAATTATATTGCAATACAAAAGGAGCATTACATTACTTAGACACAAAAGGTAAATGTGAAATATTTAATCAAAGCTGCCACACAAGTAGGGATAGAGTGTCCAGACATTTAAGGGTCTATTTAAAAATGAATTTTTGAGCATTTAAATTAGTACTCCTGTAGTATTCTTACTTGCCTTTGAGTATTACCCCAAGCTACTAAATGTAAATATTCAGGGACTATCTTTAGAAAGTACAAATAAAAGGTCTGTACCCTCTTTGCACTTGTACTAATAGGCAGTTGGCCATTTCTAGACCACCTCACAATGGCAAATAAAGTATGTAAAAGAGTACACCTACTGTTTCCTATACTCATAAATTCTTTAGCAAATAGGTGCAAAAGACTTTCCCTTTTTGTTGCATAAGTCCCCTTTTGTCCAGGAACAGTCACAAATGCTGCCCATGTTTGTCCCTTAAACCCCGTTGTTAAAAACATACTGATCCCAGTAAGGATAAGTGGAGTGGTTCAGTTCCAGGCCATCTCCTTGGCACTAATTATTTATAGTGGCAATGCTGCTTTCATGGTTGACCTAAACAAATGAGGCTTGTAATAGAAGATGGAGACTTTATTTTGGTCCTAACACTGCCGTCATTGAAGATGTACAGAGACCCCATGCATCCGCAGAACCAGAGCAGGGGGAAGAGCCTTCTCCTACATCACAGCTAAGACCTGTAACGAGCTCCCAGTCAACATCAGACACTCCCCACTCTGCACACGCTCAGAAAGAAACTCAAGCCCTGGCTCTTTGACTGATCCGGCGTAGCACCCCACCCCCCCAGCACCTTGGGACCCTCACGGGTGAGTAGCGCATTTTATAAACCCCTGATTGATTGATTGATACCAATATCACATCTCTGCATAAGTGGGAATATTTACCATATTTATTGCATGCAACTATTTCTTAAGCTTTGTGAAAGGAGGGTCTTCTTGCTGCACCACCACAGGGGTCATGCCGCATGAAGTGAAGAAGGAACCTTCAGAAACTTCCACAAGAGAAGGCTCCTTGGAGTTGGCAATGGCGTTTATTTACTTTAGCAGACTTGACTGGACCCCCACTGTGCCTAGACCTTTGTGTCCTATCGGCACCACAACCTCACCCATGCGGCACTGCCCATCACAAGTTTCACACACATTCTCAACTTAGGCCTGGGCTAAAATTCCGTTACGCTCACGGAAATTGCGATAATTTGACATTTTCGCATTCCGCGGAGAGCGCATAAATGTCAAAATTTCCGCAATCCGCATTTTACCGGAAATTTTTTGCTTGCTTGTGCTGTAAAATAATACATTCTCACGTGCGTGCCATCGCCTTACCTGAATCCCCGCGTTCGCCGACAAGTTTTCCCGATCCGGTCGCGTTCTCCACGAGATGTTGGATTGTTGGTAGCCATTTGCGCTGTCTTGCGACAGTTTTTTAACATTATCGCGATAATTTGCGAAAGTGAATTTCGCAAATTCCGCCCACCTCTAATTTCAACTGTCTCTGACTTGTCCCCAATCACCATGTCATCTTTTAGAGAGATGGAGTAGCAGTAGACATCATTCATACAGCATAGAGGGCCAGATGTAAGACCAGTTTTTGCATGCGCAAATGGGTTTGTGACCCGTATGTGCATGCAAAAACCTACATGGCCATGTACTAACACTATTTTGCGATTTGCAAAAAATTGCGACTCACAAAAAAATGTTTTGCGACTCGCTATTAGGAAGGGGCGTTCCCTTCCTAATAGCGACTGACAAGCCAAATTGCGGTCGCACAACACTCCCAATTTACCACCCTCTTCAAGCGGGTGGTAATGGAGTCACAAATGGGAAGGGGTCCCCAGGGGACCCCTTCTCCTTTGTGGCTCCAAAAATAATTTTTATGGGCAGGAAGTGGTCTCAGGGACCATTACCTGCACTTAAAAAAAAACCGAAAATGTTTCATTTAAAAAAAAACAAATGTATCCCGTTTTCCTTCAAGTAAAACAGGCTGCATTTTTAAAAAAACTGCTTTATTGAAAAGCAGTCCCAGACATGGAGGTCTGCTGAGCCCAGCAGGCCACCATCCCTGGGAGGGCCAGCCATTCCCAATGGGGTCGGAAATTGCTAGTGCCTCATTATTATTCATGAGCCTCGCATTTGGCGACCCCATTGGGAATCACAATCAGTATCTCTGCCACTGCTGTACATTGTAAATTGCGACTCGCAATTTATGACTCGCAATCAAGCCCAAATTGAGAGTCGGAATTTACACTGGTCGTACATCTGGCCCAAAATCCCTCCGATTAAAATGGAGTAAGAGGTTCTATTTCAAATCAGCAAAGCTGAACTAAGTTAAAAAACAGACAAAATACTTTGAGAAATCAATTGAGCTGTAATGTTTCCCCTAGTAGCTGAGCAGGCATTACAGTATGAAAATGGTCAATCGTGCTTTATGGCCACCCAGAGGAAGGGCATTCAAGCAAAGTAACCACTCACTACCCTACACTCAGAAGTACGAAGAGTCTTGAAGAGCATTAAGGTTTGTTTGCACTGTGTTAGCTGTGCAACCAGCCATTATACTTTGCCATCTACAAAGCCCCTTGGATGCTCATTAGTACCGCTTTCAAGAAGTACCTCAAAGAAGGGAGCTAGACTAAAGTATCCCTTTCTAAAAACAGAGCTCATTTTAAATGCCACGTTTATAATTCTGATACCGAACTGAAAAAGTGAAGGGCAGCAAAACTATGTTCCTATTGCATGCTTGCAACAGAAGCCATGCTAAAATAATAGTTGCCTGAGGGAAGGAGTATTTTTGTTTGATTCGAATCATTTACCTATGCAACTTACGTTAACAAATGGTATCAATGGTATTGACTGGAATGCTTCATGATATCCTCTTTCAGTCCTTAAGCATAGCTCAACCTTAGGACTTAGAACATGATAACATGACGAGGACTTACTACAATGCAATGAACCTGTTGTGCCCTAATTATAAAGGTGTAGTGTGTCCAAAAGGCCTCAGATTCAAATATGATTTTGCTCGCCCCACTGTTTAATAGTGATCTGTACAATGAGAAAGGGGTTCCTAGAAAACTACAAAACACTGAGTGAAAAACGTTTGTGGTTACCTAATTCTTCCTGGGAATTTGAAAATCACACATTCTTGCTGTCTCATTATTTCTGCTCTTGTACTAATTCCTGGTAAAACACCGGCTATGCGTCAGTTAGTACACCCACCCCCTTGTCCTACGCTCATGATAAAACCCCTCATTTTCATCCTGGTTCTTCAGAGACTAATTGAGCTCTACTTATATTTAAAAAAAACTCATAAAAAACTTCTCGATGGCATTAGACCACTTTAAAAGAGGACCATATTATGTTACACATGTTTTGCGTAATTCGTAGATTAAAAGATTTTTTCAGAATCACAGGATTTTGAGACGATATCAGGATTCAAAGCTGGTTGGTTCTCCAGTCTCAAAGTTGGTAACTTTAGCTTCTACGCCACACCTCTTACCACTTACCTAAGAAAAGATGTACAACTGAGTGGGATGCAAAACTACTACACAGCCACCTCAGCATCTTGGAATTTTCTCCAAAGATTAGGTTGTCCACAATTAGCCTAACAGCATCATCATGTGAACAATTGATTTCAGTTTCAAGAAAAAGAGAAAGTACCAGGTCCAAGAATCCTACAGCTGGATATCAATTCAATTCAATCAGCTTTATTCGGCAATTAAGACATAAAAGCACATTTACAAACATTTATTTACAATTATATAAATTACCTAAAAAGAGAATAAAATTCCAATTAAATTTTTCAATGTCCGTCAAGCTAATTCATGCTTTAAGAAAAAAGTTAAAAATGAGCACTACAACCATAAAATTCGAACCAGCTCATATCAGCTTAAATTGCACAGGGAATAACATAATATAACATTGTGGGCACCCTGATTTCCTACTTATAATAACAACAGCGGGTAATGTTAACAAGATGTTGTGTTACTTATGGGTAAAAAGTTAACGTTAAGTTTCAAAGCTTTTAACCTTATGCCCCAGGCCCATCCTTTAAACTTAGCTACAGCTACACAGATCGGAGGTGCGGGGTCGGTGCATAGAATGCGAAGGGCAATAGCATATCTTTTAATGCCCATGGACTTACAAATTGGTTTTATCCATTTTTCCCTCGGAATTGCATACAATGGGCAAAAGAATAGTACATGACCTATATTTTCGCATTCATCTACGCATCTAAAGCACCTATCCTTATTAGTGCCTGCTCCCCCCCATCTAGAGGTGAAATCTGCAACAGGTAGTGTACCCACCCGCAGTTGAAAGTATAGCTTGCGATCAGTGGTTTTTTCAATGATGCCCCAGAACTTCTCTTTGAGGGGGTTGGGATTTAAACTCTAGGAAACGGGACGTTAATTGAGAGGAAAGGCCTTGGGCAATTTTAAGTTTATAAACCCATTCCCAGTACATCATTTTCAGCTTTTCTTTGGAAGGAAAAACTGCACGTGTTGGATTTTTCCAGAGTTCAATCAGGCCTAAACTGCCTAGTAGGGATTTGATCTCAAGCAGCCAGGATATTTTTTGGGACCTATCGGATTCAATTATATCCACAAAACCACTCCTATAGTGCAAGAGTTCATCTGTGCACCAGAGTCTACGCCAATATAATATTGGACGTAACCTCGCCAGATGTTCTAGCTGGATATCATTTTGCCTTTATTCGATTAATATCTTTTTCTGAGGAGTTTAAACTCGAGGCCCTGGACCAGCTCAGCCTCAAACTTTGTAAAATGTTTTAGGTTTTGAGTATTGACTCCTCTTTACGTGTTTGCCAAAGCTTCTTTCATACAATATGTCCTGAAAGAGACAATTGTCCAAAAGTTATTTCAAATTAAGTCTTTATTATTTTCATAAAATATGGTTCTTGTAATAGTACAATGACCAGACAGCCGACACGTGTTTCGCCCTGTGGTCAGAACGACCCGGGCTTTCTCAAGGCTGTAAAAAGATACAAATGTTGAATTATAAATACAAAAAGGTGATGGAGTCCTCATTTAAAAATAATTAGTAACAAAAAATTGTGCCATTAATGAAAGTGAAAAAGAGAAAAGAGAAAGACACCATAAAAAACGTCCAACATCAAGAAATCATAAAAGATCAACTAAAAGAGTGCCAAATAGATGATGAAAAAAGTGCTCAAAAAATGAAATAATCCAAAGCAAAAAATTGTTAGAAAAGTCTAAAAGCGATGTATTATATAGAAGCTGCTAGCCTTTATAGTCAATATGTAGACCAGGCGATATATAAAGATTTGAAGGTGCTGGCTCAAAAACATGCAAATAGATCGATAAATATCAATTTGTGAAGAGAAAATATTTTTTCTTTTAAAAAAAATAGCTATTTATACATTATGGGTTAGTTAAAGTATGAGTTCAAAGAAGAAAAGGAATAGTCAGTAACTATTAGCATGTTGTGCAAGCACTAGAGTATTTGTCTAGAATAGAGTATAAACAGAATAACCATTGTCCAATATATCATACATATAATACCTTTCGTAATTTCAATTGCAAGTCTTGGGTATTACATCATAAGGCTCTTCATGACATTTAAAAAGCAAATATATGTCATTTGCTGTAAGGGAGAGCGGTGGGAAAAATTATTGCAAGCAGAAACAGTCATATAAGGAAAATCAAAAGATAACTTAATAGTTATACATCAAGTAAATTAGTGCAAACAGTTTGAATGATAGTTACATTATCGAACCCTAAAAGGAGACAAAATTAAGGGGTCTCTGGTACATATCAATTTATCATTCAGTAAGGCCTAGAAATTATTAATATATTTATAGCCAAAACCACATAGTGGGCATTTCTTAATAAACACCTACGGGCCGATTCCGATCCTGGAAAAACCGGGTACAAACTGTCAGTCGGAGCGTTTTCTCCGTCCGACTCGTACCCGGGAAAAAAACCCTACAAACTTGCAAGTACGATTCGTTCGGAAACACCATTTCCGTACGAATCGGAAAAAAGACCGACCGACAGAAAAATACATACAAATGTGATCCGGGACACCGCGGACGTGAAGTCCGGACGGAGTTTGGCAGCTTTTTACGTACCAGCAAGTACGATTCGTACCGACAGCACTCCGGACGGCAATATTTTTACGGCACCCAAAAAGTGCCGGAAAAGCGAAGTACGCCACGAAGCGTGAGGAAAAGGGGGCCCGGTACGCGCCGAACACCCCCCTAGCCCCCCCGTAAGTATGCGCCGGATGCCCAGACCCCCAGCGGATGGACGTGCCATACCCCCAGCCCCCCATATGTACGGAGCGTACCCCCAGCCCCCCGTATGTACAGAGCGTACCCCCAGCCCCCGGTATGTACGGAGCGTACCCCCAGCCCCCCCGTATGTACGGAGCGTACCCCCAGCCCCCCGTATGTACGGGGCGTACCCCCAGCCCCCCGTATGTACGGAGCGTACCCCCAGCCCCCCGTATGTATGGAGCGTACCCCCACCCCCGTATGTGCGATGCAAACCCCCAGCGCTACGCGCTGGGGGTCCGCACCGTACATACGGGGGTGGGGGTACGCTCTGTACATACGAGGGGGCTGGGGGTACACTCTGTACATACTGGGGGCTGGGGGTATGGCGCGTACACACGGGGGGGCTGGGGGTACGCTCCGTACATACGGGGGGCTGGGGGTACGGCGCGTACACACGGGGGGCTGGGGGTACGCTCCGTACATACGGGGGGCTGGGGGTACGCTCCGTACATACGGGGGGCTGGGGGTACGGGGCGTACACACGGGGGGGCTGGGGGGTGTTCGGCACGTACCCGGCACCTGTTTGGACATCTCCATGGTTGCTATGGGAGTTCGCTCCGGACGGTCTTTTTTCCATACAGTTGTACAATCGGATGGATGGGACGGATCGTACTTGCGCATTCGGACTTCAGTTTTCCCATTTGTACGTAAAAATGTCCGGGGACGTGTCGGAGACTTTTCCCGACCTGAGGACGTGTGGGGGAATTTTCCCAATGCGATTCGTATGGACTTTTTCCCATACGAATCGTACTTGCCAGTTTGTACGGGACTTGTACGATTCGGTCGGAAAAAACTCCAGATACGATTTGTACGGGGAATATTTTTCCAGGATTGGAATCGGCCCCCTAGTGTGCAATGCTGTATATACGACAGGGAAAGTGAATAAATGATTTTGAACAGAGTATCACTGGGACGTACAGAGTTTTCATACACTGGCAACTCTTACGGCACTGTTAATGTACGTAAGATGATGTCAATCGAACATTTTAAATGTTCGAACGAAAAGTCGAGATATGCATTCGGCAAGCAATTTCATATTATGGACATTGAGCTCAATTGCTCATAGCATTTGTAAGTTTTTAGGCACGGAAGTAACAGCTTTTCCTGCATTGTTAGTGTGCACATCAAGAATTTACCGGACATTTTTCATACTTAAATGAAAAAGCAGCGAGTAAGTGCACCGTAAACAGGGTGCTAGTGTTTTTTTAAAAACAAAAGAGCATCCAATTCTAGTGCACGTCAAGTAAATGGAAATGAACCAGAAAATATTAATGCATCGGTAAGTTTTGGGCACAGAAGTAAAAGCTTTTCCTACACTGTTGGTGTGCACGTCAAGAATTTACCGGGCATTTTACATACTTAAATGGAAATGCGGCGAATAAGTGCACCGTAAGCAGCGAGCTAGTTTTAAAAAAAGGGTATCCAGTTCTAGTGCATGTTGAGTAAATGCAATTAAACCAGAAATGCATCGAACTTACTATATCCGGAGTGAGAATCCCGGGTTAAACCCCTCGTGTGAACAATTTCAAATGCGCTCTTTGGCATTCTCAACAGTGGCCATTTATTAAAGGGAGCAACCCAGTAATATTTACACAAATGTTTGGCCGCCATTTCTAAGTGGTCAAATACGTGAGAAAAGTAGGGGTTTATCTAGTAATGCTCATGTAACAATGTTATTATCCAAGGTGAAAGTGTAAGCAAGCTCACTTCATTCTCAGGCCACCCTATATTTTAGAGGATTTTTAAACATTAGATGATTGATTTATTATTCACTATCAGTTCTTTATAGTCGCGTGGGTGATAACCAAAGGATGTTAATTCCTGGAGCTGCCATCTTAAGGCGGTTTGACTTCCGTGCTTGGGCACTAAAAAATTAGGTAACCTTGCCAAATATTTAGCAATTGACATAAGGTTTGTTACTTCCAAATACAAATTGATTTTTTTTTTAAAACAGGAAAGATCAATAAATAACACCACATTTATTTGTTATAAAAGCAGGTGTTCATATATAAATATTCGGAGGTAAATGCCTAGATTTACTTAGATGCCATTTTTAAACTGGTATCCTGTGATGTATCGCTTGTTAGGTAAATCGTATAAGTGCTCAGCATACTTGACTAGAAGTGTTTTTTGTCAAGTAAGAGATAATTTTAATAATTTCTCTAAGCATCAAGTTTTGATGTTTCATATAAATATTTGCGATATAAACTACATATCTTCGAGGCTAGATTGGATTGCTAGACACTCTCAAGTAATTAGAACAGGGAACATATTCAAACAGATTCCTATTACAGAGAAGATAAAAGGTCATTTTAGAAATGTTACATAAGCACATGGTATGTGACTTATATGGTCCATAATAGCTCTAGAGGAAGACCAAGGGCTAACTTTAGATACAAGAGATTGTTGAGTTGCTCGGCAAGAAACAGTAGGCAGGTGGACAAGCTAAAAGGCAAAACAGAAAAGATATGCTTCATGGCTCAATATCTAGTAATGGTTAACAACAACATGTTCTTGTACATTCCTAAAGCCAATGAAGCCATTCATGCTCTTTATTAAGTCCCATCTCCACAGTTCTCAAGCTAATTATGAGCGCACTTTCTTCCACGCGTAATCTGTGTTCTAAATTTCCTCCCCTCTTATGTTGTTTCAATTTTCTCAGACCAATAAAGTTAAAATTGCGTTGATGCGGATGACAGTGTACAAAATGTTCAACCAGAGGTTGTCTTAGATCTGCTTTATGTATGTTGCGATAATGTTCCTGAATGCAAACTTTAAGAGGTCTGGTTGTGCTACCTATATAGTGCTTGTCATAGGGGCAGGTAATTAGGTAAATCACATTAGAACTTTCACAGTTAATAAAGTCTCGTATTTGGAAATGGTGGCCATTGATGCTTATTTCTAAGGTTTTAGAATAGCCCAACTTGCAGATTTGAACAGTTAGAACAGGTATAAAATCCAAGTGGTTGCTGCAGGAAGGTAGAAGGTTTTTGTCTGCGTTCAAAGAATGATGGACACAATGTATCCCTAAGATTCTTACTTCTTGAGAAGCTGAATTGAGGATAATTTTGCAATGCATCATTCACAGTTGGATTTTCAATCAAGAGTTTCCAGTGTTTCTTGAATATTTTCTGTATGTATTGTCGACCATTGTTACATTCGGTTAAAAATCGAACAATTGGTTTTTAATTGGCTGGACGATTGGGCTTGAGCAAAGTTGTACGATTTGTTTGTGCCAATTGATCTTGTACTTTCCGTACTTGTTGAGGTTCATATCCTCTCTGCACCAATCTCTCTGTTATTTTAACCGTATTTTTGATGTATTCTGTTTCTGTACTGCAGTTGGTTTTAGCTCGTCGATACTCTCCATATGGGATGTTCTCAATTGTATAATGGGGATGACTACTGGATGCATGTAGTATAGAGTTGGCAGCAGTATTTTTTCTATATATTTTTGTCTGTAACATATTGTTTTCAATGTAGATTGTGAGATCCAGGAAGTCAATTGCTGTTCTTGAGGTGGTATACGTGATTTCAATGCCCCACTTATTTGGTGTCAACGATCCAATTAAATGATTTAAGAGATCTTCCGTCCCTTGCCAAATTAGAAGGATGTCGTCAATGTATCTTGCCCACATCACTATGTTTTTGGCAAGATTTTCCAGTTGTGCATTCCATAGCCAAAACAATTGATTTCAGTGTATTTGAATAAAATCTTACTTGCATTGGTAAACATATCATAAATCTTTATTGGTTTATGTAGCACTTCAAACAGTAATAAATTAAAACCAAAAAACAAGAAAAATCCCACACCAATTTAGTACAATTTAATAAATTATTTCCCACCAAAACGGCAAACACCCAATCAGTAGAACTGAAGATAAGTAGTTTTAAAGATTTAAGTGAAAATATGGCAATGAAGCACTAAACACTTGCCTGTGGTTATTTGGTCATACCAGACCAAGCCACAAGTTCAGGCAAACCATGGGGTATAGGCTGGACACGGGGACCAGGTTAGATCAGTTGGACAAAGTAACTAAAATCCTGGGTTGCGGAGTATTGCGAGATACTCCATCAAGGATGCGTTGCGCAACAGCCCTTGCTTGGACGGGGCAGGGACTCAATGTAGAGTCCTACATTGTCCTCGAGAATACAGTTGATGGTAGCATTTGTTGCAAAGTCCTGCATCAAAGATGCGCCATAGACTGGTGGCACTGAAGGTCTGGGGCTCCAATGCAGACGGAGTCCCACGTCGTCAATGAGGATGATGTCAACAATGGGCTTAACATGCGAAGGCCTGTGTCAAGAATTTGTCACACAGTGGCAGTTCTGAGGAGACTGTGGGCTGTGATCCAAAGTCTGACATCTGATATGCATTGTGCTGCGATGGTTCTGAAGTGGCTGCGAGGAAATGCATTGTGCTGCGTTGGTTCTGCTTGCATGACTACAGCTTCAGGTCCACTTACATGGGTTCTGGACTGGGGTGGCACCGCTTGTGGGCACGGTTTCCAACTGGAAGAGTCCTGATGCTGGATTCAAAAGGAGTTGGAGCATTTTCCGTCCCTGGGGCTCTGATCAGGACTCAGCCAACTAGCCCTTGAAGCCACTCAAGTGGTTCTTAGTTCAAGATGCTGGTTCAGACCTTTTACTCAGGCTGCAGTACAGCAGAGTAGCAATGCTTTTTGCAGAGCAGCACAGAAGTCATTCTGAGTCTTCCATAGGTCCAGAGGTGAGCTGAAGAGTTTGGTGTGAGGGTTCATTATTTTTACCTGGTACCAGGTTTGAGGTGGGACAAGGTTCAAAAGGTTTCCACCCCAGAGGTGTTTGGAATTGTATGCCTCCTTCGCCTGGCCCCAGCAATGCCAGAAACCGGTCCTAGGAAGCTTGTTTCCGGTCCAGGGAAGGCATGGCTTGGCAGTTCGGGCTGGACTGTTCCCATGAGGCACAGGGTCAGACTGATTTGCATATGGCCACGTCTGAACTGGGGTGGCAGAGTGGGCTAAAGAACGGTGATGGATCAAACCCAGATCTGTTGACTGGGTGTGAGTGTTTGATTGGTTCTGATGCTCCGTCCATCACCAACCCCTTTTGTACCACTTTGTGTGCCAAAAGTTGTCAGGGCATGCTCAGACGTTGAGTCCCTTGCTCACTTTGCCAGTGGATTCAAGCAAGCCTGGCTGAAGACGGCTGAAATGCCAGAAACCGGTCCTAGGAAGCCTGTTTCCGGTCCAGGGAAGGCATGGCTTGGCAGTTCAGGCTGGACTGTTCCCATGAGGCACAGGGTCAGACTGATTTGCATATGCCCACGTCTGAACTGGGGTGGCAGAGTGGGCTAAAGAACGGTGATGGATCAAACCCAGATCTGTTGACTGGGTGTGAGTGTTTGATTGGTTCTGATGCTCCGTCCATCACCACCCCCTTTTGTACCGCTTTGTTCGCCATAAGTTGGCAGGGTATGCTCAAACATTGAGTCCATTGCTCACTTTGTCACTGGATTCAAGCAAGCCTGGCTGAAGATGGCTGAAATGCCAGAAACCGGTCCTAGGAAGCTTGTTTCGGGTCCAGGGAAGGCATGGCTTGGCAGTTCGGGCTGGACTGTTCCCATGAGGCACAGGGTCAGACTGATTTGCATATGGCCACGTCTGAACTGGGGTGGCAGAGTGGGCTAAAGAATGGTGATGGATCAAACCCAGATCTGTTGACTGGGTGTGAGTGTTTGATTGGTGCTGATGCTCCGTCCATCACCACCCTCTTTTGTACCGCTTTGTTCGCCATAAGTTGGCAGGGTATGCTCAGGCGTTGAGTCCCTTGCTCACTTTGCCACTGGATTCAAGCAAGCCTGGCTGAAGACGGCTGAAATGCCAGAAACCGGTCCTAGGAAGCTTGTTTCCAGTCCAGGGAAGGCATGGCTTGGCAGTTCGGGCTGGACTGTTCCCATGAGGCACCGGGTCAGACTGATTTGCATATGGCCACGTCTGAACTGGGGTGGCAGATTGGGCTAAAGAACGGTGACGGATCAAACCCAGATCTGTTGACTGGGTGTGAGTTTTTGGTTGGTTCTGATGCTCCGTCCATCACCACCCCCTTTTGTACTGCTTTGTTTGCCATAAGTTGGCAGGGTATGCTCAGACGTTGAGTCCCTTGCTCACTTTGCCACTGGATTCAAGCAAGCCTGGCTGAAGATGGCTGAAATGCCAAAAACCGGTCCAAGGAAGCTTGTTTCCGGTCCAGGGAAGGCATGGCTTGGCAGTTTGGGCTGGACTGTTCCCATGAGGCACAGGGTCAGACTGATTTGCATATGGCCACGTCTGAACTGGGGTGGCAGAGTGGGCTAAAGAACGGTGATGGATCAAACCCAGATCTGTTGACTGGGTGTGAGTGTTTGATTGGTTCTGATGCTCCGTCCATCACCACCTCCTTTTGTACCGCTTTGTTTGCCATAAGTTGTCAGGGTATGCTCAGACGTTGAGTCCCTTGCTTACTTTGCCAGTGGATTCAAGCAAGCCTGGCTGAAGACAGCTGAAATGCCAGAAATGGTCCTAGGAAGCTTGTTTCCGGTCCAGGGAAGGCATGGCTTGGCAGTTCAGGCTGGACTGTTCCCATGAGGCACAGGGTCAGACTGATTTGCATATGGCCACGTCTGAACTGGGGTGGCAGAGTGGGCTAAAGAACGGTGATGGATCAAACCCAGATCTGTTGACTGGGTGTGAGTGTTTGATTGGTTCTGATGCTCCGTCCATCACCACCCCCTTTTGTACCGCTTTGTTCGCCATAAGTTGGCAGGGTATGCTCAAACATTGAGTCCCTTGCTCACTTTGCCACTGGATTCAAGCAAGCCTGGCTGAAGATGGCTGAAATGCCAGAAACCGGTCCTAGGAAGCTTGTTTCCGGTCCAGGGAAGGCATGGCTTGGCAGTTCGGGCTGGACTGTTCCCATGAGGCACAGGGTCAGACTGATATGCATATGGCCACGTCTGAACTGGGGTGGCAGAGTAGTATAAAGAATGGTGATGGATCAAACCCAGATCTGTTGACTGGGTGTGAGTGTTTGATTGGTTCTGATGCTCCGTCCATCACCCCCCCATTTTGTACCGCTTTGTTCGCCATAAGTTGGCAGGGTATGCTCAGACGTTGAGTCCCTTGCTCACTTTGCCACTGGATTCAAGCAAGCCTGGCTGAAGACGGCTGCATTGCCAGAAACCGGTCCTAGAAAGCTTGTTTCCGGTCCAGGGAAGGCATGGCTTGGCAGTTCGGGCTGGACTGTTCCCATGAGGCACAGGGTCAGACTGATTTGCATATGGCCACGTCTGAACTGGGGTGGCAGAGTGGGCTAAAGAACGGTGATGGATCAAACCCAGATCTGTTGACTGGGTGTGAGTGTTTGATTGGTTCTGATGCTCCGTCCATCACCACCCCATTTTATACCGCTTTGTTCGCCATAAGTTGGCAGGGTATGCTCAAACATTGAGTCCCTTGCTCACTTTGCCACTGGATTCAAGCAAGCCTGGCTGAAGATGGCTGAAATGCCAGAAACCGGTCCTAGGAAGCTTGTTTCGGGTCCAGGGAAGGCATGGCTTGGCAGTTCGGGCTGGACTGTTCCCATGAGGCACAGGGTCAGACTGATTTGCATATGGACACGTCTGAACTGGGGTGGCAGAGTGGGCTAAAGAATGGTGATGGATCAAACCCAGATCTTTTGACTGGGTGTGAGTGTTTGATTGGTGCTGATGCTCCGTCCATCACCACCCTCTTTTGTACCGCTTTGTTCGCCATAAGTTGGCAGGGTATGCTCAGGCGTTGAGTCCCTTGCTCACTTTGCCACTGGATTCAAGCAAGCCTGGCTGAAGACGGCTGAAATGCCAGAAACCGGTCCTAGGAAGCTTGTTTCCAGTCCAGGGAAGGCATGGCTTGGCAGTTCGGGCTGGACTGTTCCCATGAGGCACAGGGTCAGACTGATTTGCATATGGCCACGTCTGAACTGGGGTGGCAGATTGGGCTAAAGAACGGTGATGGATCAAACCCAGATCTGTTGACTGGGTGTGAGTTTTTGGTTGGTTCTGATGCTCCGTCCATCACCACCCCCTTTTGTACCGCTTTGTTTGCCATAAGTTGGCAGGGTATGCTCAGACGTTGAGTCCCTTGCTCACTTTGCCACTGGATTCAAGCAAGCCTGGCTGAAGATGGCTGAAATGCCAAAAACCGGTCCTAGGAAGCTTGTTTCCGGTCCAGGGAAGGCATGGCTTGGCAGTTTGGGCTGGACTGTTCCCATGAGGCACAGGGTCAGACTGATTTGCATATAGCCACGTCTGAACTGGGGTGGCAGAGTGGGCTAAAGAACGGTGATGGATCAAACCCAGATCTGTCGACTGGGTGTGAGTGTTTGATTGGTTCTGATGCTCCGTCCATCACCACCTCCTTTTGTACCGCTTTGTTTGCCATAAGTTGTCAGGGTATGCTCAGACGTTGAGTCCCTTGCTTACTTTGCCAGTGGATTCAAGCAAGCCTGGCTGAAGACAGCTGAAATGCCAGAAATGGTCCTAGGAAGCTTGTTTCCGGTCCAGGGAAGGCATGGCTTGGCAGTTCAGGCTGGACTGTTCCCATGAGGCACAGGGTCAGACTGATTTGCATATGGCCACGTCTGAACTGGGGTGGCAGAGTGGGCTAAAGAACGGTGATGGATCAAACCCAGATCTGTTGACTGGGTGTGAGTGTTTGATTGGTTCTGATGCTCCGTCCATCACCACCCCCTTTTGTACCGCTTTGTTCGCCATAAGTTGGCAGGGTATGCTCAAACATTGAGTCCCTTGCTCACTTTGCCACTGGATTCAAGCAAGCCTGGCTGAAGATGGCTGAAATGCCAGAAACCGGTCCTAGGAAGCTTGTTTCCGGTCCAGGGAAGGCATGGCTTGGCAGTTCGGGCTGGACTGTTCCCATGAGGCACAGGGTTAGACTGATATGCATATGGCCACGTCTGAACTGGGGTGGCAGAGTAGTATAAAGAATGGTGATGGATCAAACCCAGATCTGTTGACTGGGTGTGAGTGTTTGATTGGTTCTGATGCTCCGTCCATCACCCCCCCATTTTGTACCGCTTTGTTCGCCATAAGTTGGCAGGGTATGCTCAGACGTTGAGTCCCTTGCTCACTTTGCCACTGGATTCTAGCAAGTCTGGCTGAAGACGGCTGCATTGCCAGAAACCGGTCCTAGAAAGCTTGTTTCCGGTCCAGGGAAGGCATGGCTTGGCAGTTCGGGCTGGACTGTTCCCATGAGGCACCGGGTCAGACTGATTTGCATATGGCCACGTCTGAACTGGGGTGGCAGATTGGGCTAAAGAACGGTGATGGATCAAACCCAGATCTGTTGACTGGGTGTGAGTTTTTGGTTGGTTCTGATGCTCCGTCCATCACCACCCCCTTTTGTACCGCTTTGTTTGCCATAAGTTGGCAGGGTATGCTCAGACGTTGAGTCCCTTGCTGACTTTGCCACTGGATTCAAGCAAGCCTGGCTGAAGATGGCTGAAATGCCAAAAACCGGTCCTAGGAAGCTTGTTTCCGGTCCAGGGAAGGCATGGCTTGGCAGTTTGGGCTGGACTGTTCCCATGAGGCACAGGGTCAGACTGATTTGCATATGGCCACGTCTGAACTGGGGTGGCAGAGTGGGCTAAAGAACGGTGATGGATCAAACCCAGATCTGTCGACTGGGTGTGAGTGTTTGATTGGTTCTGATGCTCCGTCCATCACCACCTCCTTTTGTACCGCTTTGTTTGCCATAAGTTGTCAGGGTATGCTCAGACGTTGAGTCCCTTGCTTACTTTGCCAGTGGATTCAAGCAAGCCTGGCTGAAGACAGCTGAAATGCCAGAAATGGTCCTAGGAAGCTTGTTTCCGGTCCAGGGAAGGCATGGCCTGGCAGTTCAGGCTGGACTGTTCCCATGAGGCACAGGGTCAGACTGATTTGCATATGGCCACGTCTGAACTGGGGTGGCAGAGTGGGCTAAAGAACGGTGATGGATCAAACCCAGATCTGTTGACTGGGTGTGAGTGTTTGATTGGTTCTGATGCTCCGTCCATCACCCCCCCATTTTGTACCGCTTTGTTCGCCATAAGTTGGCAGGGTATGCTCAGACGTTGAGTCCCTTGCTCACTTTGCCACTGGATTCAAGCAAGCCTGGCTGAAGACGGCTGCATTGCCGGAAACCGGTCCTAGAAAGCTTGTTTCCGGTCCAGGGAAGGCATGGCTTGGCAGTTCGGGCTGGACTGTTCCCATGAGGCACAGGGTCAGACTGATTTGCATATGGCCACGTCTGAACTGGGGTGGCAGAGTGGGCTAAAGAACGGTGATGGATCAAACCCAGATCTGTTGACTGGGTGTGAGTGTTTGATTGGTTCTGATGCTCCGTCCATCACCACCCCCTTTTATACCGCTTTGTTCGCCATAAGTTGGCAGGGTATGCTCAAACATTGAGTCCCTTGCTCACTTTGCCACTGGATTCAAGCAAGCCTGGCTGAAGATGGCTGAAATGCCAAAAACCGGTCCTAGGAAGCTTGTTTCCGGTCCAGGGAAGGCATGGCTTGGCAGTTCGGGCTGGACTGTTCCCATGAGGCACAGGGTCAGACTGATTTGCATATGGCAATGTCTGAACTGGGGTGGCAGAGTGGGCTAAAGAATGGTGATGGATCAAACCCAGATCTGTTGACTGGGTGTGAGTGTTTGATTGGTTCTGATGCTCCGTCCATCACCACCCCCTTTTATACCGCTTTGTTCGCCATAAGTTGGCAGGGTATGCTCAAACATTGAGTCCCTTGCTCACTTTGCCACTGGATTCAAGCAAGCCTGGCTGAAGATGGCTGAAATGCCAAAAACCGGTCCTAGGAAGCTTGTTTCCGGTCCAGGGAAGGCATGGCTTGGCAGTTCGGGCTGGACTGTTCCCATGAGGCACAGGGTCAGACTGATTTGCATATGGCCACGTCTGAACTGGGGTGGCAGAGTGGGCTAAAGAACGGTGATGGATCAAACCCAGATCTGTTGACTGGGTGTGAGTGTTTGATTGGTTCTGATGCTCCGTCCATCACCACCCCCTTTTATACCGCTTTGTTCGCCATAAGTTGGCAGGGTATGCTCAAACATTGAGTCCCTTGCTCACTTTGCCACTGGATTCAAGCAAGCCTGGCTGAAGATGGCTGAAATGCCAAAAACCGGTCCTAGGAAGCTTGTTTCCGGTCCAGGGAAGGCATGGCTTGGCAGTTCGGGCTGGACTGTTCCCATGAGGCACAGGGTCAGACTGATTTGCATATGGCAATGTCTGAACTGGGGTGGCAGAGTGGGCTAAAGAACGGTGATGGATCAAACCCAGATCTGTTGACCGGGTGTGAGTTTTTGGTTGGTTCTGATGCTCCGTCCATCACCACCCCCTTTTGTACCGCTTTGTTTGCCATAAGTTGGCAGGGTATGCTCAGACGTTGAGTCCCTTGCTCACTTTGCCACTGGATTCAAGCAAGCCTGGCTGAAGATGGCTGAAATGCCAAAAACCGGTCCTAGGAAGCTTGTTTCCGGTCCAGGGAAGGCATGGCTTGGCAGTTTGGGCTGGACTGTTCCCATGAGGCACAGGGTCAGACTGATTTGCATATGGCCACGTCTGAACTGGGGTGGCAGAGTGGGCTAAAGAACGGTGATGGATCAAACCCAGATCTGTTGACTGGGTGTGAGGGTTTGATTGGTTCTGATGCTCCGTCCATCACCACCTCCTTTTGTACCGCTTTGTTTGCCATAAGTTGTCAGGGTATGCTCAGACGTTGAGTCCCTTGCTTACTTTGCCAGTGGATTCAAGCAAGCCTGGCTGAAGACAGCTGAAATGCCAGAAATGGCCCTAGGAAGCTTGTTTCCGGTCCAGGGAAGGCATGGCTTGGCAGTTCAGGCTGGACTGTTCCCATGAGGCACAGGGTCAGACTGATTTGCATATGGCCACGTCTGAACTGGGGTGGCAGAGTGGGCTAAAGAACGGTGATGGATCAAACCCAGATCTGTTGACTGGGTGTGAGTGTTTGATTGGTTCTGATGCTCCGTCCATCACCACCCCCTTTTGTACCGCTTTGTTCGCCATAAGTTGGCAGGGTATGCTCAAACATTGAGTCCCTTGCTCACTTTGCCACTGGATTCAAGCAAGCCTGGCTGAAGATGGCTGAAATGCCAGAAACCGGTCCTAGGAAGCTTGTTTCCGGTCCAGGGAAGGCATGGCTTGGCAGTTCGGGCTGGACTGTTCCCATGAGGCACAGGGTCAGACTGATATGCATATGGCCACGTCTGAACTGGGGTGGCAGAGTAGTATAAAGAATGGTGATGGATCAAACCCAGATCTGTTGACTGGGTGTGAGTGTTTGATTGGTTCTGATGCTCCGTCCATCACCCCCCCATTTTGTACCGCTTTGTTCGCCATAAGTTGGCAGGGTATGCTCAGACGTTGAGTCCCTTGCTCACTTTGCCACTGGATTCAAGCAAGCCTGGCTGAAGACGGCTGCATTGCCAGAAACCGGTCCTAGAAAGCTTGTTTCCGGTCCAGGGAAGGCATGGCTTGGCAGTTCGGGCTGGACTGTTCCCATGAGGCACAGGGTCAGACTGATTTGCATATGGCCACGTCTGAACTGGGGTGGCAGAGTGGGCTAAAGAACGGTGATGGATCAAACCCAGATCTGTTGACTGGGTGTGAGTGTTTGATTGGTTCTGATGCTCCGTCCATCACCACCCCATTTTATACCGCTTTGTTCGCCATAAGTTGGCAGGGTATGCTCAAACATTGAGTCCCTTGCTCACTTTGCCACTGGATTCAAGCAAGCCTGGCTGAAGATGGCTGAAATGCCAGAAACCGGTCCTAGGAAGCTTGTTTCGGGTCCAGGGAAGGCATGGCTTGGCAGTTCGGGCTGGACTGTTCCCATGAGGCACAGGGTCAGACTGATTTGCATATGGACACGTCTGAACTGGGGTGGCAGAGTGGGCTAAAGAATGGTGATGGATCAAACCCAGATCTTTTGACTGGGTGTGAGTGTTTGATTGGTGCTGATGCTCCGTCCATCACCACCCTCTTTTGTACCGCTTTGTTCGCCATAAGTTGGCAGGGTATGCTCAGGCGTTGAGTCCCTTGCTCACTTTGCCACTGGATTCAAGCAAGCCTGGCTGAAGACGGCTGAAATGCCAAAAACCGGTGCTAGGAAGCTTGTTTCCGGTCCAGGGAAGGCATGGCTTGGCAGTTTGGGCTGGACTGTTCCCATGAGGCACAGGGTCAGACTGATTTGCATATAGCCACGTCTGAACTGGGGTGGCAGAGTGGGCTAAAGAACGGTGATGGATCAAACCCAGATCTGTCGACTGGGTGTGAGTGTTTGATTGGTTCTGATGCTCCGTCCATCACCACCTCCTTTTGTACCGCTTTGTTTGCCATAAGTTGTCAGGGTATGCTCAGACGTTGAGTCCCTTGCTTACTTTGCCAGTGGATTCAAGCAAGCCTGGCTGAAGACAGCTGAAATGCCAGAAATGGTCCTAGGAAGCTTGTTTCCGGTCCAGGGAAGGCATGGCTTGGCAGTTCAGGCTGGACTGTTCCCATGAGGCACAGGGTCAGACTGATTTGCATATGGCCACGTCTGAACTGGGGTGGCAGAGTGGGCTAAAGAACGGTGATGGATCAAACCCAGATCTGTTGACTGGGTGTGAGTGTTTGATTGGTTCTGATGCTCCGTCCATCACCACCCCCTTTTGTACCGCTTTGTTCGCCATAAGTTGGCAGGGTATGCTCAAACATTGAGTCCCTTGCTCACTTTGCCACTGGATTCAAGCAAGCCTGGCTGAAGATGGCTGAAATGCCAGAAACCGGTCCTAGGAAGCTTGTTTCCGGTCCAGGGAAGGCATGGCTTGGCAGTTCGGGCTGGACTGTTCCCATGAGGCACAGGGTTAGACTGATATGCATATGGCCACGTCTGAACTGGGGTGGCAGAGTAGTATAAAGAATGGTGATGGATCAAACCCAGATCTGTTGACTGGGTGTGAGTGTTTGATTGGTTCTGATGCTCCGTCCATCACCCCCCCATTTTGTACCGCTTTGTTCGCCATAAGTTGGCAGGGTATGCTCAGACGTTGAGTCCCTTGCTCACTTTGCCACTGGATTCTAGCAAGTCTGGCTGAAGACGGCTGCATTGCCAGAAACCGGTCCTAGAAAGCTTGTTTCCGGTCCAGGGAAGGCATGGCTTGGCAGTTCGGGCTGGACTGTTCCCATGAGGCACCGGGTCAGACTGATTTGCATATGGCCACGTCTGAACTGGGGTGGCAGATTGGGCTAAAGAACGGTGATGGATCAAACCCAGATCTGTTGACTGGGTGTGAGTTTTTGGTTGGTTCTGATGCTCCGTCCATCACCACCCCCTTTTGTACCGCTTTGTTTGCCATAAGTTGGCAGGGTATGCTCAGACGTTGAGTCCCTTGCTGACTTTGCCACTGGATTCAAGCAAGCCTGGCTGAAGATGGCTGAAATGCCAAAAACCGGTCCTAGGAAGCTTGTTTCCGGTCCAGGGAAGGCATGGCTTGGCAGTTTGGGCTTGACTGTTCCCATGAGGCACAGGGTCAGACTGATTTGCATATGGCCACGTCTGAACTGGGGTGGCAGAGTGGGCTAAAGAACGGTGATGGATCAAACCCAGATCTGTCGACTGGGTGTGAGTGTTTGATTGGTTCTGATGCTCCGTCCATCACCACCTCCTTTTGTACCGCTTTGTTTGCCATAAGTTGTCAGGGTATGCTCAGACGTTGAGTCCCTTGCTTACTTTGCCAGTGGATTCAAGCAAGCCTGGCTGAAGACAGCTGAAATGCCAGAAATGGTCCTAGGAAGCTTGTTTCCGGTCCAGGGAAGGCATGGCCTGGCAGTTCAGGCTGGACTGTTCCCATGAGGCACAGGGTCAGACTGATTTGCATATGGCCACGTCTGAACTGGGGTGGCAGAGTGGGCTAAAGAACGGTGATGGATCAAACCCAGATCTGTTGACTGGGTGTGAGTGTTTGATTGGTTCTGATGCTCCGTCCATCACCCCCCCATTTTGTACCGCTTTGTTCGCCATAAGTTGGCAGGGTATGCTCAGACGTTGAGTCCCTTGCTCACTTTGCCACTGGATTCAAGCAAGCCTGGCTGAAGACGGCTGCATTGCCGGAAACCGGTCCTAGAAAGCTTGTTTCCGGTCCAGGGAAGGCATGGCTTGGCAGTTCGGGCTGGACTGTTCCCATGAGGCACAGGGTCAGACTGATTTGCATATGGCCACGTCTGAACTGGGGTGGCAGAGTGGGCTAAAGAACGGTGATGGATCAAACCCAGATCTGTTGACTGGGTGTGAGTGTTTGATTGGTTCTGATGCTCCGTCCATCACCACCCCCTTTTATACCGCTTTGTTCGCCATAAGTTGGCAGGGTATGCTCAAACATTGAGTCCCTTGCTCACTTTGCCACTGGATTCAAGCAAGCCTGGCTGAAGATGGCTGAAATGCCAAAAACCGGTCCTAGGAAGCTTGTTTCCGGTCCAGGGAAGGCATGGCTTGGCAGTTCGGGCTGGACTGTTCCCATGAGGCACAGGGTCAGACTGATTTGCATATGGCAATGTCTGAACTGGGGTGGCAGATTGGGCTAAAGAATGGTGATGGATCAAACCCAGATCTGTTGACTGGGTGTGAGTGTTTGATTGGTTCTGATGCTCCGTCCATCACCACCCCCTTTTATACCGCTTTGTTCGCCATAAGTTGGCAGGGTATGCTCAAACATTGAGTCCCTTGCTCACTTTGCCACTGGATTCAAGCAAGCCTGGCTGAAGATGGCTGAAATGCCAAAAACCGGTCCTAGGAAGCTTGTTTCCGGTCCAGGGAAGGCATGGCTTGGCAGTTCGGGCTGGACTGTTCCCATGAGGCACAGGGTCAGACTGATTTGCATATGGCCACGTCTGAACTGGGGTGGCAGAGTGGGCTAAAGAACGGTGATGGATCAAACCCAGATCTGTTGACTGGGTGTGAGTGTTTGATTGGTTCTGATGCTCCGTCCATCACCACCCCCTTTTATACCGCTTTGTTCGCCATAAGTTGGCAGGGTATGCTCAAACATTGAGTCCCTTGCTCACTTTGCCACTGGATTCAAGCAAGCCTGGCTGAAGATGGCTGAAATGCCAAAAACCGGTCCTAGGAAGCTTGTTTCCGGTCCAGGGAAGGCATGGCTTGGCAGTTCGGGCTGGACTGTTCCCATGAGGCACAGGGTCAGACTGATTTGCATATGGCAATGTCTGAACTGGGGTGGCAGAGTGGGCTAAAGAACGGTGATGGATCAAACCCAGATCTGTTGACCGGGTGTGAGTTTTTGGTTGGTTCTGATGCTCCGTCCATCACCACCCCCTTTTGTACCGCTTTGTTTGCCATAAGTTGGCAGGGTATGCTCAGACGTTGAGTCCCTTGCTCACTTTGCCACTGGATTCAAGCAAGCCTGGCTGAAGATGGCTGAAATGCCAAAAACCGGTCCTAGGAAGCTTGTTTCCGGTCCAGGGAAGGCATGGCTTGGCAGTTCGGGCTGGACTGTTCCCATGAGGCACAGGGTCAGACTGATTTGCATATGGCCACGTCTGAACTGGGGTGGCAGAGTGGGCTAAAGAACGGTGATGGATCAAACCCAGATCTGTTGACTGGGTGTGAGTGTTTGATTGGTTCTGATGCTCCGTCCATCACCACCCCCTTTTATACCGCTTTGTTCACCATAAGTTGGCAGGATATGCTCAAACATTGAGTCCCTTGCTCACTTTGCCACTGGATTCAAGCAAGCCTGGCTGAAGATGGCTGAAATGCCAAAAACCGGTCCTAGGAAGCTTGTTTCCGGTCCAGGGAAGGCATGGCTTGGCAGTTCGGGCTGGACTGTTCCCATGAGGCACAGGGTCAGACTGATTTGCATATGGCAATGTCTGAACTGGGGTGGCAGAGTGGGCTAAAGAACGGTGATGGATCAAACCCAGATCTGTTGACTGGGTGTGAGTTTTTGGTTGGTTCTGATGCTCCGTCTATCACCACCCCCTTTTGTACCGCTTTGTTTGCCATAAGTTGGCAGGGTATGCTCAGACGTTGAGTCCCTTGCTCACTTTGCCACTTGATTCAAGCAAGCCTGGCTGAAGATGGCTGAAATGCCAAAAACCGGTCCTAGGAAGCTTGTTTCCGGTCCAGGGAAGGCATGGCTTGGCAGTTTGGGCTGGACTGTTCCCATGAGGCACAGGGTCAGACTGATTTGCATATGGCCACGTCTGAACTGGGGTGGCAGAGTGGGCTAAAGAACGGTGATGGATCAAACCCAGATCTGTTGACTGGGTGTGAGGGTTTGATTGGTTCTGATGCTCCGTCCATCACCACCTCCTTTTGTACCGCTTTGTTTGCCATAAGTTGTCAGGGTATGCTCAGACGTTGAGTCCCTTGCTTACTTTGCCAGTGGATTCAAGCAAGCCTGGCTGAAGACAGCTGAAATGCCAGAAATGGCCCTAGGAAGCTTGTTTCCGGTCCAGGGAAGGCATGGCTTGGCAGTTCAGGCTGGACTGTTCCCATGAGGCACAGGGTCAGACTGATTTGCATATGGCCACGTCTGAACTGGGGTGGCAGAGTGGGCTAAAGAACGGTGATGGATCAAACCCAGATCTGTTGACTGGGTGTGAGTGTTTGATTGGTTCTGATGCTCCGTCCATCACCACCCCCTTTTGTACCGCTTTGTTCGCCATAAGTTGGCAGGGTATGCTCAAACATTGAGTCCCTTGCTCACTTTGCCACTGGATTCAAGCAAGCCTGGCTGAAGATGGCTGAAATGCCAGAAACCGGTCCTAGGAAGCTTGTTTCCGGTCCAGGGAAGGCATGGCTTGGCAGTACGGGCTGGACTGTTCCCATGATGCACAGGGTCAGACTGATATGCATATGGCCACGTTTGAACTGGGGTGGCAGAGTGGGATAAAGAATGGTGATGGATCAAACCCAGATCTGTTGACTGGGTGTGAGTGTTTGATTGGTTCTGATGCTCCGTCCATCACCCCCCCATTTTGTACCGCTTTGTTCGCCATAAGTTGGCAGGGTATGCTCAGACGTTGAGTCCCTTGCTCACTTTGCCACTGGATTCAAGCAAGCCTGGCTGAAGACGGCTGCATTGCCGGAAACCGGTCCTAGAAAGCTTGTTTCCGGTCCAGGGAAGGCATGGCTTGGCAGTTCGGGCTGGACTGTTCCCATGAGGCACAGGGTCAGACTGATTTGCATATGGCCACGTCTGAACTGGGGTGGCAGAGTGGGCTAAAGAACGGTGATGGATCAAACCCAGATCTGTTGACTGGGTGTGAGTGTTTGATTGGTTCTGATGCTCCGTCCATCACCACCCCCTTTTATACCGCTTTGTTCGCCATAAGTTGGCAGGGTATGCTCAAACATTGAGTCCCTTGCTCACTTTGCCACTGGATTCAAGCAAGCCTGGCTGAAGATGGCTGAAATGCCAAAAACCGGTCCTAGGAAGCTTGTTTCCGGTCCAGGGAAGGCATGGCTTGGCAGTTCGGGCTGGACTGTTCCCATGAGGCACAGGGTCAGACTGATTTGCATATGGCAATGTCTGAACTGGGGTGGCAGAGTGGGCTAAAGAATGGTGATGGATCAAACCCAGATCTGTTGACTGGGTGTGAGTGTTTGATTGGTTCTGATGCTCCGTCCATCACCACCCCCTTTTATACCGCTTTGTTCGCCATAAGTTGGCAGGGTATGCTCAAACATTGAGTCCCTTGCTCACTTTGCCACTGGATTCAAGCAAGCCTGGCTGAAGATGGCTGAAATGCCAAAAACCGGTCCTAGGAAGCTTGTTTCCGGTCCAGGGAAGGCATGGCTTGGCAGTTCGGGCTGGACTGTTCCCATGAGGCACAGGGTCAGACTGATTTGCATATGGCCACGTCTGAACTGGGGTGGCAGAGTGGGCTAAAGAACGGTGATGGATCAAACCCAGATCTGTTGACTGGGTGTGAGTGTTTGATTGGTTCTGATGCTCCGTCCATCACCACCCCCTTTTATACCGCTTTGTTCGCCATAAGTTGGCAGGGTATGCTCAAACATTGAGTCCCTTGCTCACTTTGCCACTGGATTCAAGCAAGCCTGGCTGAAGATGGCTGAAATGCCAAAAACCGGTCCTAGGAAGCTTGTTTCCGGTCCAGGGAAGGCATGGCTTGGCAGTTCGGGCTGGACTGTTCCCATGAGGCACAGGGTCAGACTGATTTGCATATGGCAATGTCTGAACTGGGGTGGCAGAGTGGGCTAAAGAACGGTGATGGATCAAACCCAGATCTGTTGACCGGGTGTGAGTTTTTGGTTGGTTCTGATGCTCCGTCCATCACCACCCCCTTTTGTACCGCTTTGTTTGCCATAAGTTGGCAGGGTATGCTCAGACGTTGAGTCCCTTGCTCACTTTGCCACTGGATTCAAGCAAGCCTGGCTGAAGATGGCTGAAATGCCAAAAACCGGTCCTAGGAAGCTTGTTTCCGGTCCAGGGAAGGCATGGCTTGGCAGTTCGGGCTGGACTGTTCCCATGAGGCACAGGGTCAGACTGATTTGCATATGGCCACGTCTGAACTGGGGTGGCAGAGTGGGCTAAAGAACGGTGATGGATCAAACCCAGATCTGTTGACTGGGTGTGAGTGTTTGATTGGTTCTGATGCTCCGTCCATCACCACCCCCTTTTATACCGCTTTGTTCGCCATAAGTTGGCAGGATATGCTCAAACATTGAGTCCCTTGCTCACTTTGCCACTGGATTCAAGCAAGCCTGGCTGAAGATGGCTGAAATGCCAAAAACCGGTCCTAGGAAGCTTGTTTCCGGTCCAGGGAAGGCATGGCTTGGCAGTTCGGGCTGGACTGTTCCCATGAGGCACAGGGTCAGACTGATTTGCATATGGCAATGTCTGAACTGGGGTGGCAGAGTGGGCTAAAGAACGGTGATGGATCAAACCCAGATCTGTTGACTGGGTGTGAGTTTTTGGTTGGTTCTGATGCTCCGTCTATCACCACCCCCTTTTGTACCGCTTTGTTTGCCATAAGTTGGCAGGGTATGCTCAGACGTTGAGTCCCTTGCTCACTTTGCCACTGGATTCAAGCAAGCCTGGCTGAAGATGGCTGAAATGCCAAAAACCGGTCCTGGGAAGCTTGTTTCCGGTCCAGGGAAGGCATGGCTTGGCAGTTTGGGCTGGACTGTTCCCATGAGGCACAGGGTCAGACTGATTTGCATATGGCCACGTCTGAACTGGGGTGGCAGAGTGGGCTAAAGAACGGTGATGGATCAAACCCAGATCTGTTGACTGGGTGTGAGGGTTTGATTGGTTCTGATGCTCCGTCCATCACCACCTCCTTTTGTACCGCTTTGTTTGCCATAAGTTGTCAGGGTATGCTCAGACGTTGAGTCCCTTGCTTACTTTGCCAGTGGATTCAAGCAAGCCTGGCTGAAGACAGCTGAAATGCCAGAAATGGCCCTAGGAAGCTTGTTTCCGGTCCAGGGAAGGCATGGCTTGGCAGTTCAGGCTGGACTGTTCCCATGAGGCACAGGGTCAGACTGATTTGCATATGGCCACGTCTGAACTGGGGTGGCAGAGTGGGCTAAAGAACGGTGATGGATCAAACCCAGATCTGTTGACTGGGTGTGAGTGTTTGATTGGTTCTGATGCTCCGTCCATCACCACCCCCTTTTGTACCGCTTTGTTCGCCATAAGTTGGCAGGGTATGCTCAAACATTGAGTCCCTTGCTCACTTTGCCACTGGATTCAAGCAAGCCTGGCTGAAGATGGCTGAAATGCCAGAAACCGGTCCTAGGAAGCTTGTTTCCGGTCCAGGGAAGGCATGGCTTGGCAGTACGGGCTGGACTGTTCCCATGAGGCACAGGGTCAGACTGATATGCATATGGCCACGTTTGAACTGGGGTGGCAGAGTGGGATAAAGAATGGTGATGGATCAAACCCAGATCTGTTGACTGGGTGTGAGTGTTTGATTGGTTCTGATGCTCCGTCCATCACCCCCCCATTTTGTACCGCTTTGTTCGCCATAAGTTGGCAGGGTATGCTCAGACGTTGAGTCCCTTGCTCACTTTGCCACTGGATTCAAGCAAGCCTGGCTGAAGACGGCTGCATTGCCGGAAACCGGTCCTAGAAAGCTTGTTTCCGGTCCAGGGAAGGCATGGCTTGGCAGTTCGGGCTGGACTGTTCCCATGAGGCACAGGGTCAGACTGATTTGCATATGGCCATGTCTGAACTGGGGTGGCAGAGTGGGCTAAAGAACGGTGATGGATCAAACCCAGATCTGTTGACTGGGTGTGAGTGTTTGATTGGTTCTGATGCTCCGTCCATCACCACCCCCTTTTATACCGCTTTGTTCGCCATAAGTTGGCAGGGTATGCTCAAACATTGAGTCCCTTGCTCACTTTGCCACTGGATTCAAGCAAGCCTGGCTGAAGATGGCTGAAATGCCAAAAACCGGTCCTAGGAAGCTTGTTTCCGGTCCAGGGAAGGCATGGCTTGGCAGTTCGGGCTGGACTGTTCCCATGAGGCACAGGGTCAGACTGATTTGCATATGGCAATGTCTGAACTGGGGTGGCAGAGTGGGCTAAAGAATGGTGATGGATCAAACCCAGATCTGTTGACTGGGTGTGAGTGTTTGATTGGTTCTGATGCTCCGTCCATCACCACCCCCTTTTGTACCGCTTTGTTCGCCATAAGTTGGCAGGGTATGCTCAGACGTTGAGTCCCTTGCTCACTTTGCCACTGGAATCAAGCAAACCTGGCTGAAGACGGCTGTAATGCCAGAAACCGGTCCTAGGAAGCTTGTTTCCAGTCCAGGGAAGGCATGGCTTGGCAGATCGGGCTGGACTGTTCCCATGAGGCACAGGGTCAGACTGATTTGCATATGGCCAGTCAGAACTGGGGTGGCAGAGTGGGCTAAAGAATGGTGATGGATCAAACCCAGATCTGTTGACTGGGTGTGAGTGTTTGATTGGTTCTGATGCACCGTCTATCACCACCCCCTTTTGTATCGCTTTGTTCGCCATAAGTTGGCAGGGTATGCTCAGACGTTGAGTCCCTTGCTCACTTTGCCACTGGATTCAAGCAAACCTGGCTGAAGACGGCTGTAATGCCAGAAACCGGTCCTAGGAAGCTTGTTTCCGGTCCAGGGAAGGCATGGCTTGGCAGTTCGGGCTGGACTGTTCCCATGAGGCAAGGGTCAGACTGATTTGCATATGGCCACGTCTGAACTGGGGTGGCAGAGTGGGCTAAAGAACGGTGATGGATCAAACCCAGATCTGTTGACTGGGTGTGAGTGTTTGATTGGTTCTGATGCACCGTCTATCACCACCCCCTTTTGTACCGCTTTGTTCGCCATAAGTTGGCAGGGTATGCTCAGACGTTGAGGCCCTTGCTCACTTTGCCACTGGATTCAAGCAAACCTGGCTGAAGACAGCTGTAATGCCAGAAACCGGTCCTAGGAAGATTGTTTCCGGTCCAGGGAAGGCATGGCTTGGCAGTTCGGGCTGGACTGTTTCCATGAGGCACAGGGTCAGACTGATTTGCATATGGCCACGTCTGCAATGGGGTGGCAGAGTGGGCTAAAGAACGGTGATGGATCAAACCCAGATCTGTTGACTGGGTGTGAGTGTTTGATTGGTTCTGATGCACCGTCTATCACCACCCCCTTTTGTACCGCTTTGTTTGCCATAAGTTGGCAGGGTATGCTCAGACGTTGAGTCCCTTGCTCACTTTGCCAGTGGATTCAAGCAAGCCTGGCTGAAGATGGCTGAAATGCCAGAAACCGGTCCTAGGAAGCTTGTTTCCGGTCCAGGGAAGGCAGGGCTTGGCAGTTCAGGCTGGACTGTTCCCATGAGGCACAGGGTCAGACTGATTTGCATATGGCCACGTCTGAACTGGAGTGGCAGAGTGGGCCAAAGAACGGTGATGGATCAAACCCAGATCTGTTGACTGGGTGTGAGTGTTTGATTGGTTCTGATGCTCCGTCGATCACCACCCCCTTTTGTACCGCTTTGTTCGCCATAAGTTGGCAGGGTATGCTCAAACATTGAGTCCCTTGCTCACTTTTCCACTAGTTTCAAGCAAGCCTGGCTGAAGATGGCTGAAATGCCAGAAACCGGTCCTAGGAAGCTTGTTTCCGGTCCAGGGAAGGCATGGCTTGGCAGTTCGGGCTGGACTGTTCCCATGAGGCAAGGGTCAGACTGATTTGCATATGGCCACGTCTGAACTGGGGTGGCAGAGTGGGCTAAAGAATGGTGATGGATCAAACCCAGATCTGTTGACTGGGTGTGAGTGTTTGATTGGTTCTGATGCTCCGTCCATCACCACCCCCTTTTGTACCGCTTTGTTCGCCATAAGTTGGCAGGGTATGCTCAGACGTTGAGTCCCTTGCTCACTTTGCCACTGGATTCAAGCAAGCCTGGCTGAAGACGGCTGCATTGCCAGAAACCGGTCCTAGGAAGCTTGTTTCCGGTCCAGGGAAGGCATGGCTTGACAGTTCGGGCTGGACTGTTCCCATGAGGCAGAGGGTCAGACTGATTTGCATATGGCCACGTCTGCACTGGGGTGGCAGAGTGGGCTAAAGAACGGTGATGGATCATACCCAGATCTGTTGACTGGGTGTGAGTGTTTGATTGGTTCTGATGCACCGTCTATCACCACCCCCTTTTGTACCGCTTTGTTCGCCATAAGTTGGCAGGGTATGCTCAGACGTTGAGGCCCTTGCTCACTTTGCCACTGGATTCAAGCAAACCTGGCTGAAGACGGCTGTAATGCCAGAAACCGGTCCTAGGAAGCTTGTTTCCGGTCCAGGGAAGGCATGGCTTGGCAGTTCGGGCTGGACTGTTCCCATGAGGCAAGGGTCAGACTGATTTGCATATGGCCACGTCTGAACTGGGGTGGCAGAGTGGGCTAAAGAACGGTGATGGATCAAACCCAGATCTGTTGACTGGGTGTGAGTGTTTGATTGGTTCTGATGCACCGTCTATCACCACCCCCTTTTGTACCGCTTTGTTCGCCATAAGTTGGCAGGGTATGCTCAGACGTTGAGGCCCTTGCTCACTTTGCCACTGGATTCAAGCAAACCTGGCTGAAGACAGCTGTAATGCCAGAAACCGGTCCTAGGAAGATTGTTTCCGGTCCAGGGAAGGCATGGCTTGGCAGTTCGGGCTGGACTGTTTCCATGAGGCACAGGGTCAGACTGATTTGCATATGGCCACGTCTGCACTGGGGTGGCAGAGTGGGCTAAAGAACGGTGATGGATCAAACCCAGATCTGTTGACTGGGTGTGAGTGTTTGATTGGTTCTGATGCACCGTCTATCACCACCCCCTTTTGTACCGCTTTGTTTGCCATAAGTTGGCAGGGTATGCTCAGACGTTGAGTCCCTTGCTCACTTTGCCAGTGGATTCAAGCAAGCCTGGCTGAAGATGGCTGAAATGCCAGAAACCGGTCCTAGGAAGCTTGTTTCCGGTCCAGGGAAGGCATGGCTTGGCAGTTCAGGCTGGACTGTTCCCATGAGGCACAGGGTCAGACTGATTTGCATATGGCCACGTCTGAACTGGGGTGGCAGAGTGGGCCAAAGAACGGTGATGGATCAAACCCAGATCTGTTGACTGGGTGTGAGTGTTTGATTGGTTCTGATGCTCCGTCGATCACCACCCCCTTTTGTACCGCTTTGTTCGCCATAAGTTGGCAGGGTATGCTCAAACATTGAGTCCCTTGCTCACTTTTCCACTAGTTTCAAGCAAGCCTGGCTGAAGATGGCTGAAATGCCAGAAACCGGTCCTAGGAAGCTTGTTTCCGGTCCAGGGAAGGCATGGCTTGGCAGTTCGGGCTGGACTGTTCCCATGAGGCAAGGGTCAGACTGATTTGCATATGGCCACGTCTGAACTGGGGTGGCAGAGTGGGCTAAAGAATGGTGATGGATCAAACCCAGATCTGTTGACTGGGTGTGAGTGTTTGATTGGTTCTGATGCTCCGTCCATCACCACCCCCTTTTGTACCGCTTTGTTCGCCATAAGTTGGCAGGGTATGCTCAGACGTTGAGTCCCTTGCTCACTTTGCCACTGGATTCAAGCAAGCCTGGCTGAAGACGGCTGCATTGCCAGAAACCGGTCCTAGGAAGCTTGTTTCCGGTCCAGGGAAGGCATGGCTTGACAGTTCGGGCTGGACTGTTCCCATGAGGCAGAGGGTCAGACTGATTTGCATATGGCCACGTCTGCACTGGGGTGGCAGAGTGGGCTAAAGAACGGTGATGGATCATACCCAGATCTGTTGACTGGGTGTGAGTGTTTGATTGGTTCTGATGCACCGTCTATCACCACCCCCTTTTGTACCGCTTTGTTCGCCATAAGTTGGCAGGGTATGCTCAGACGTTGAGGCCCTTGCTCACTTTGCCACTGGATTCAAGCAAACCTGGCTGAAGACAGCTGTAATGCCAGAAACCGGTCCTAGGAAGCTTGTTTCCGGTCCAGGGAAGGCATGGCTTGGCAGTTTGGGCTGGACTGTTCCCATGAGGCACAGGGTCAGACTGATTTGCATATGGCCACGTCTGCACTGGGGTGGCAGAGTGGGCTAAAGAACGGTGATGGATCAAACCCAGATCTGTTGACTGGGTGTGAGTGTTTGATTGGTTCTGATGCACCGTCTATCACCACCCCCTTTTGTACCGCTTTGTTTGCCATAAGTTGGCAGGGTATGCTCAGACGTTGAGTCCCTTGCTCACTTTGCCACTGGATTCAAGCAAACCTGGCTGAAGACGGCTGTAATGCCAGAAACCGGTCCTAGGAAGCTTGTTTCCGGTCCAGGGAAGGCATGGCTTAGCAGTTCGGGCTGGACTGTTCCCATGAGGCACAGAGTCAGACTGATTTGCATATGGCCACGTCTGAACTGGGGTGGCAGAGTGGGCTAAAGAACGGTGATGGATCAAACCCAGATCTGTTGACTGGGTGTGAGTGTTTGATTGGTTCTGATGCTCCGTCCATCACCACCCCCTTTTGTACCGCTTTGTTCGCCATAAGTTGGCAGGGTATGCTCAGACGTTGAGTTCCTTGCTCACTTTGCCACTGGATTCAAGCAAGCCTGGCTGAAGACGGCTGCATTGCCAGAAACCGGTCCTAGGAAGCTTGTTTCCGGTCCAGGGAAGGCATGGCTTGGCAGTTCGGGCTGGACTGTTCCCATGAGGCACAGGGTCAGACTGATTTGCATATGGCCACGTCTGAACTGGGGTGGCAGAGTGGGCTAAAGAACGGTGATGGATCAAACCCAGATCTGTTGACTGGGTGTGAGTGTTTGATTGGTTCTGATGCTCCGTCCATCACCACCCCCTTTTGTACCGCTTTGTTTGCCATAAGTTGGCAGGGTATGCTCAGACGTTGAGTCCCTTGCTCACTTTGCCACTGGATTCAAGCAAGCCTGGCTGAAGATGGCTGAAATGCCAGAAACCGGTCCTAGGAAGCTTGTTTCCGGTCCAGGGAAGGCATGGCTTGGCAGTTCAGGCTGGACTGTTCCCATGAGGCACACAGGGTCAGACTGATTTGCATATGGCCACGTCTGAACTGGGGTGGCAGAGTGGGCTAAAGAACGGTGATGGATCAAACCCAGATCTGTTGACTGGGTGTGAGTGTTTGATTGGTTCTGATGCTCCGTCCATCACCACCCCCTTTTGTACCGCTTTGTTCGCCATAAGTTGGCAGGGTATGCTCAGACGTTGAGTCCCTTGCTCACTTTGCCACTGGATTCAAGCAAACCTGGCTGAAGACGGCTGTAATGCCAGAAACCGGTCCTAGGAAGCTTGTTTCCGGTCCAGGGAAGGCATGGCTTAGCAGTTCGGGCTGGACTGTTCCCATGAGGCACAGGGTCAGACTGATTTGCATATGGCCACGTCTGAACTGGGGTGGCAGAGTGGGCTAAAGAACGGTGATGGATCAAACCCAGATCTGTTGACTGGGTGTGAGTGTTTGATTGGTTCTGATGCTCCGTCCATCACCACCCCCTTTTGTACCGCTTTGTTCGCCATAAGTTGGCAGGGTATGCTCAGACGTTGAGTTCCTTGCTCACTTTGCCACTGGATTCAAGCAAGCCTGGCTGAAGACGGCTGCATTGCCAGAAACCGGTCCTAGGAAGCTTGTTTCCGGTCCAGGGAAGGCATGGCTTGGCAGTTCGGGCTGGACTGTTCCCATGAGGCACAGGGTCAGACTGATTTGCATATGGCCACGTCTGAACTGGGGTGGCAGAGTGGGCTAAAGAACGGTGATGGATCAAACCCAGATCTGTTGACTGGGTGTGAGTGTTTGATTGGTTCTGATGCTCCGTCCATCACCACCCCCTTTTGTACCGCTTTGTTCGCCATAAGTTGGCAGGGTATGCTCAGACGTTGAGTCCCTTGCTCACTTTGCCACTGGATTCAAGCAAGCCTGGCTGAAGACGGCTGCATTGCCAGAAACCGGTCCTAGGAAGCTTGTTTCCGGTCCAGGGAAGGCATGGCTTGGCAGTTCGGGCTGGACTGTTCCCATGAGGCACAGGGTCAGACTGATTTGCATATGGCCACGTCTGAACTGGGGTGGCAGAGTGGGCTAAAGAACGGTGATGGATCAAACCCAGATCTGTTGACTGGGTGTGAGTGTTTGATTGGTTCTGATGCTCCGTCCATCACCACCCCCTTTTGTACCGCTTTGTTTGCCATAAGTTGGCAGGGTATGCTCAGACGTTGAGTCCCTTGCTCACTTTGCCAGTGGATTCAAGCAAGCCTGGCTGAAGATGGCTGAAATGCCAGAAACCGGTCCTAGGAAGCTTGTTTCCGGTCCAGGGAAGGCATGGCTTGGCAGTTCAGGCTGGACTGTTCCCATGAGGCACAGGGTCAAACTGATTTGCATATGGCCACGTCTGAACTGGGGTGGCAGAGTGGGCTAAAGAACGGTGATGGATCAAACCCAGATCTGTTGACTGGGTGTGAGTGTTTGATTGGTTCTGATGCTCCGTCCATCACCACCCCCTTTTGTACCGCTTTGTTCGCCATAAGTTGGCAGGGTATGCTCAAACATTGAGTCCCTTGCTCACTTTGCCACTGGATTCAAGCAAGCCTGGCTGAAGATGGCTGAAATGCCAGAAACTGGTCCTAGGAAGCTTGTTCCCGGTCCAGTGAAGGCATGGCTTGGCAGTTCGGGCTGGACTGTTCCCATGAGGCACAGGGTCAGACTGATTTGTATATGGCCACGTCTGAACTGGGGTGGCAGAGTGGGCTAAAGAATGGTGATGGATCAAACCCAGATCTGTTGACTGGGTGTGAGTGTTTGATTGGTTCTGATGCTCCGTCCATCACCACCCCCTTTTGTACCGCTTTGTTCGCCATAAGTTGGCAGGGTATGCTCAGACGTTGAGTCCCTTGCTCACTTTGCCACTGGATTCAAGCAAGCCTAGCTGAAGACGGCTGCATTGCCAGAAACCGGTCCTAGGAAGCTTGTTTCCGGTCCAGGGAAGGCATGGCTTGGCAGTTCGGGCTGGACTGTTCCCATGAGGCACAGGGTCAGACTGATTTGCATATGGCCACGTCTGCACTGGGGTGGCAGAGTGGGCTAAACAACGGTGATGGATCAAACCCAGATCTGTTGACTGGGTGTGAGTGTTTGATTGGTTCTGATGCACCGTCTATCACCACCCCCTTTTGTACCGCTTTGTTCGCCATAAGTTGGCAGGGTATGCTCAGACGTTGAGTCCCTTGCTCACTTTGCCACTGGATTCAAGCAAACCTGGCTGAAGACACCTGTAATGCCAGAAACCGGTCCTAGGAAGCTTGTTTCCGGTCCAGGGAAGGCATGGCTTGGCAGTTCGGGCTGGACTGTTCCCATGAGGCACAGAGTCAGACTGATTTGCATATGGCCACGTCTGAACTGGGGTGGCAGAGTGGGCTAAAGAACGGTGATGGATCAAACCCAGATCTGTTGACTCGGTGTGAGTGTTTGATTGGTTCTGATGCTCCGTCCATCACCACCCCCTTTTGTACTGCTTTGTTCGCCATAAGTTGGCTGGATATGCTCAGACGTTGAGTCCCTTGCTCACTTTGCCACTGGATTCAAGCCAGCCTGGCTGAAGACGGCTGAAATGCCAGAAACCGGTCCTAGGAAGCTTGTTTCCGGTCCAGGGAAGGCATGGCTTGGCAGTTCGGGCTGGACTGTTCCCATGAGGCACAGGGTCAGACTGATTTGCATATGGCCACGTCTGAACTGGGGTGGCAGAGTGGGCTAAAGAATGGTGATGGATCAAACCCAGATCTGTTGACTGGGTGTGAGTGTTTGATTGGTTCTGATACTCCGTCCATCACCACCCCCTTTTGTACCGCTTTGTTCGCCATAAGTTGGCAGGGTATGCTCAGACGTTGAGTCCCTTGCTCACTTTGCCACTGGATTCAAGCAAGCCTGGCTGAAGACGGCTGCATTGCCAGAAACCGGTCCTAGGAAGCTTGTTTCCGGTCCAGGGAAGGCATGGCTTGGCAGTTCGGGCTGGACTGTTCCCATGAGGCACAGGGTCAGACTGATTTGCATATGGCCACGTTTGCACTGGGGTGGCAGAGTGGGCTAAAGAACGGTGATGGATCAAACCCAGATCTGTTGACTGGGTGTGAGTGTTTGATTGGTTCTGATGCACCATCTATCACCACCCTCTTTTGTACCGCTTTGTTCGCCATAAGTTGGCAGGGTATGCTCAGACGTTGAGTCCCTTGCTCACTTTGCCACTGGATTCAAGCAAACCTGGCTGAAGACAGCTGTAATGCCAGACACCGGTCCTAGGAAGCTTGTTTCTGGTCCAGGGAAGGCATGGCTTGGCAGTTCGGGCTGGACTGTTCCCATGAGGCACAGAGTCAGACTGATTTGCATATGGCCACGTCTGAACTGGGGTGGCAGAGTGGGCTAAAGAACGGTGATGGATCAAACCCAGATCTGTTGACTGGGTGTGAGTGTTTGATTGGTTCTGATGCTCCGTCCACCACTACCCCCTTTTGTACTGCTTTGTTCGCCATAAGTTGGCAGGATATGCTCAGACGTTGAGTCCCTTGCTCACTTTGCCACTGGATTCAAGCCAGCCTGGCTGAAGACTGCTGAAATGCCAGAAACTGGTCCTAGGAAGCTTGTTTCCGGTCCAGGGAAGGCATGGCTTGGCAGTTTGGGCTGGACTGTTCCCATGAGGCACAGGGTCAGACTGATTTGCATATGGCCACATCTGAACTGGGGTGGCAGAGTGGGCTAAAGAACGGTGATGGATCAAACCAAGATCTATTGACTGGGTGTGAGTGTTTATTGGTTCTGATGCTCCGTCCATCACCACCCCCTTTTGTACCACCTAATCACCCTGACAGGCGAAAGACTGTTTCTTGTATATTATCATTTACAAAATATAAATAAACGAATCTTAAGATTCATGATTTATTTTTCAATTTATTTTAAAATATTAAATTAAAACAAATACATTTAAGTTAATTAAACGATTTAATGATTATTGATTTCATATTAAATACTACAGCATTAAAATAAAACTCTACTCATTCAATAAAATCCACAACCCCCCAAAACAAAATATATATTATCAATCCCTAATTTAATATATACAAATACATTTTAAAACCAATAATCCAATTTTTATTAAATTGTACCTCATATATTTTTTATGCAGGATTACCCATCTAATCTCCCAATTAGACCTGGGCGGAGTTCGCAGAGTTTACGCGGAACTCCGTGAAGTGACAAAAAAACTCCACCACACAGAGTTCTACGAGCAGTAGAGTGCATTAGGGTCTTGCCGTTCGCTGTGCTTTTGAGCACCGGGTGTTTGTTGCAGCTGTAAAATCATTGCGAACAGCAGCATGCTCAGTGCCAGAGTGCGCATATTTCTTTCTGCTGCTCGAGTAGATTTTCTACTCAAGCGGCAGCTTTCTCAACATGAACAGAAGGTTTCTGAACATGAGGGGGTGCGACCTGCCATGAACATTCGCATTGAGAAATCTGAGCACCCGTGTTGAGAAATCTCGCCAAGAGGTTGATTTTCCTCACTCGCCAACTAGACCATGGCGAGTGGGAGTGAGGAAAAATCTTACTGGGAAGTGGATTTTCCTCGCACGCGCTCACCAACTTGCCATTGCCATTGACTCAAGTGCGTCAAGATTTTCCATGCATCTCACCTGTGTGCCAAGTCTACATCGACGCTGGGCTTCAATAAGGAGACCGTGTCCATAGAAAAGATGCATCATCTCCCCATGTAGTACGAAACTGACGCATCACCTCCTTTTACATTAAGGAACCAACGCATCGCCTCCCCTAAGTAGTGTTAAGAAACCGATGCATCACCACCCCTGGGAACAATAAACAAACGCATCACCTTTCCTGTGTGTAAGGAACCTATGCATCCCTTCGCTTTCTAGTGCCTCACCTCCCATGAGCCTGTTTTGTCGTGTGATTTTGATGCATACCAGGAGCTTTGCACAAAAAGCGACGCATCCATAGTTTTATATAGACTAAACTGTTTTAAACCTTTAAAAGAGATATCTTGATTTATGTATGTTAGATTTTGGTCTTGTTTGGTTTAGATAAAGATTGTTTTTTTTTCGTAACTGACATGGTGTCCATAAGTGGTGTTTTCACTGTTTTACTGTGTGTGTATGTGCAAAAACCTGACACATTGCCTCTGAGATAGGCCTGACTGCTCGTGCCAAGCTACCAAGGAGGTGAGCAGGGATTATTTTAGCTGTATAATCCCTTACCCTGACTAGAAAGAAGGGTCCCTACTTTTACATGGTGCAAGCCACTGCCAACTAGAAACCCCGATTTCTAACAATAGGGGAGGTAGATATGTGTTTGCAGAAGGCCGACTAAATGGTCAATCAGTTGTTTTAGGAGGTATATCTGCCCTAAACTTTGAGCAAAGGGGCTTTTGAGCTACATTGCTCAGGCTCCTAGCGCAATGGGTGGGTATCCTGTGGATATTGGGAGTGAACTATAATAGCGTCCTATATCTCTCCCTGTTTCCCTTGCACACTCTGCTTCTCAGTGTCCCAGTCCATCAGCATTCATGGTGGTTTGCACAGTGGCCCAGCAGTGGCCCCTCTTAGATGCATGGAGAGCTCATAACTGTGACTTGCATCTGTATTCTCATTACCCACATGACCTCTTCATGTGACTAGACCATTTTATTTGCTCCCCAGAGCTTATCCCGTGGGTCGTGTTTTCCGATTATCTAGGGCAAGTGACCTCTGAACACGCAGCTCCTTTTGTAGACATCAGATGGGGTGCACCACATCCCCCGGTTCCTACATGGCAGCTCTCAAAAGATGCATTAGATGATGCTGCTTTGCATGAGGTACAGCGCATACATATTACCAACTACCTTGCAGATAATCAAGATACTGCAACTACTCGGGCTGTAGAATAGGACTCCTTTAAGGTGGTAACCATGGGCTTCTGTATGCAGAATATAGCTTGGGTTTGCAGAGAGCTGAGTCGGGACTTGAAAACAGCATAAGGGAAGGCTGTCAGCATAGACAATTGCTATCCCCCAGATGAGGTAATCCGTCCCGCTTTGACTAAGGCTAAAGCATGTTATGCAGCACTGACAGAGCGGGTCTGCTGCTATAATTTGTATGGAATACACCACTTTCTTTCATGCAACAGATGATAAACCTGGGCGTATGCTTGCTTGGTGGGTTCGCCAGAAAGTACTAATTCTTCCAATCACTGAAATTTACAGAGTGGAGGCCCAGCTCTGCAAGCTAAGGTAGACATATTGAGAGCATTTAGCAGCTACTATATTGTGTTATATCTTAGTCTATCTGTACCTCCTGCTGAGGTCATTCAACAGTTGATAGACCCCTTATTCCTACCTTTCATCATTCCTATTGTACGGGAAGAGGAGCTTGATGAATTGATCACTGTGGAGGAAGTGAAGAGTGCAATTCATAACCTGGCAAGAATTAAGACCCCTGGGTTTCACAGATTACAATTAGAAGACTATGATATATTTACCACCCTCCTAGCCCTCAAAAGAGTTCAAATTTATAATGAGGCATTTACCACAGACTCGCTTCCTAATTTCCCTAATTCTCTACAAGAGTCTCTTTTGGTACCCCTGTGCGAACCGGATAACGATCCCACTCAGCTCTCTTCATACAGGCCACTAGCTATATTAGGTGCAGATTATAAAATCCTCTGGAAAGTACTTGCAGAATGTTATGTGCAATTGCTGCCTACACTGATCCATTCAAACCAGTATGGATTTGTCCTGAGGCGTAAAACATCAAATAATATCAGACAACTTTTCCATGTTATGGACCAGGCCTCAATTTCTTATCCCCTAACGGCTTGTCATATATTAGATCTTGAAAAGGCCTTTGATTCCCTGTCATGGAAGTACCTATTTGCTGTTCTAAGGGCCATGGGGTAGGGATGGCTTCTATTGGCCTATACAAATTTATTGTATAAGAACCCTACTTCACAAGTGTGTGCAGGAAAGTTAATTCTCATTTCTGTAGACAAGGGACATGGCAGGGGTGTCCTCTTTCTCCAATCATGTTTACTCTTGTGATGGAGCCTTTGGCACAGAGACTATGAGTGAGTGGATGATGTTGCGGCATCCCCCTAAATGATGTGGTCCATATGCGGATGATGTTTTATTATAGCACCGTGACACATCATGTGACGTTGGCCCATCTCGCCTGCATCCCAAGATTTAGAGCAAGTTGCGGGGTTACGGGTGAAATGGGGAATTCTTGTATTTTCCTGTTTAGGTGCAAAGCTTCACTGCAGGTAATCTGACTAGGAGAATATGCATTGACTTGGTCAACTGCAGAAGATATATATCTTAGGGTCCATCTTTATCACTCTCAGCAGGACCTATTTGATGTTAATCTGCAATGAGCAGCAACAGCCCTCAAATCACAAATACAGTTTTGGCAGTGGTAACAGCTAGCTTTAGCGGGGAGAGTCACTCTCTCTGAAATGATCATCCTACCTTGTCTGCAATACCACTTTGTCAATTATCGAACCTTTCCTAAACATTGATTCTTCATTGATCGGGATCTGAAATTAGTGGACCTACTACGGGATAATAGGAGACATATACGTGCCTTAAGTAAGCTTTGATTGCCTGTGAGAAATGGAGGCGTAGGGATGCTGTCTTTTAAGGCATATTATCATGCTGCACAACTCCAATGGGTAGCCAGATGGTTATCAGGGAACAATATTTATTAAACCAGCACAGGGGATGGACCCCTCCCTTTGTATATAATACAACAATTTCTACCCCCCCACAGTGAAACTACACAGGTCGTGAAAACTCCTTGTGTGATTGGTTAGGAAATGTGTAACAAGTGTGCTGCTAGTTCACAAAACACATTGTTCCCTACTCACCAGCCACACCTCCCCAGAGTTAGCCTGTTCCTTTAGGACACTTTCCCAGGTGGCTAGCAGGCACAAACATTCTATCGACCTGATTGGGAACTTGTTCCGAGACAGAAAGTTACTGCAGTTTGACCAAATATGCAAGGATAATAACATTCAGCCAGATCAGTATCTTTAACATACACAGTTGGTGGGAGCCCTCAGATTACTGTGGGGTGTGATTAATGTAGACACACCCATCCATGCAGTAATACATACGATGCACACCACGGGAGAAGGAAAGACACCTTATTACTTGGTTTAATAAAGCGATTTGGGAATATTCCGGGGTACCACTGGGTTGCCTCATGTGCGAATGGGAGGAAGATTTAGTGCGGCCCTTGCATGATTAGGAATGGGTGCAGGCACATGAATCTCCTCATATAATTTCCAGAAATGCAAGATTTCAAAATATTCAATTTATGATACTTGATAGGGCATACCTTTCTCTGTCACGATTGAGCCACATGTACGCAACGGCCAACCTCTCTTGCCCCAGATGTCAAGCTCATTTTGCAGATTTTCAGCACATGCTTTGGTCTTGCCCTATAGTATCTGGATACTGGCATTCTATACACACTTTCCTGGCTACTATCACAGAGATCACAACAATCGCATCTTGGAAAGCTACCATGTTGGGCATATTTCCCAAGAGGAAGAGTCATAAGGTGAGGGTACACTTTCTGAATCTGGCCCTTCTTTTGGAAAAGCACTTACTGTGCATGCATTGATGGGTGCAGCAGGTGCTGAGCTACACCCAGTGGTGTAGGGTTCTGCACTGCTGGGATGATGCAGAGAGTACTGCACTGCACTAGGAAGAGGCCTGTGGAATTCAGAGATGGCCTATTGCAGCAGCATGTAAATGAAATGTAAAGAACTCACAGCTGTGGAACCACCGGTATCTACTTATTATATAATCACTCATTCACCCCATTGATTAATTTCTTTGACCTGGTAAAGTAACTCTTTCATCCCATTGTTTCATCTCAATGATCATCCTGTATGGTGTTTTTTATGGAGATGTGTGACAAATATAGCATGTGGAGGCCATTACTCATCCGGATGGGTGACACTCTTGACGTGCCGGGACTTTTCCAGCTTCCTGACCACTGTTCTTCATGGTGGGTGTTGAGAAACTCAGTATGTGTTTCAGCTTATTAAATATTTGGATTCGCTCCCTATCCAACCATTCACCCGCCGTTTGTTTTGTGCTGTATGCTTGTGCACTCTTCTTTGCTACCCCTTTCCAAGTTGTAAATCCCTATCATCATAAACCTGGTGTCTACAATATATGGAAGACCGAAAGCTTGAGAATACAACATATTTACCATTTGTAATATACTTCTGTTGCATTTGTGTAACAAATATTACTGGATGTTCATTGTGGAGTGATGCTTTATTTTGAACAGCTTTTTAATGTAAAACAATTAATGATTTATAGAAAAACCCAATAAAGATGATATGAACCAATGGGTGGGTATCCTGTGGATATTGGGAGGGAACTATAATAGTTAAACAATATTTGATGCTGATACTCCAGTACCAAACCTTTGTAATTCTATTGATAAAAGTAGCATATTCTGTGTTTTCCCTACCTATTCCATGCATTCCGAATTGTGTGTGGCAGACATATTCGATATTCTCATTTCCATAGAAGTTTTTCTTCTTTGACATATTATCTAAATTGTCAGATTTCTGGTACATGTTTACTGGCAGCACTGGCTATTCTCTGTAACATTTTTTTTAAGTGTACTATATTAGCTCTTGTGGGGTGTCACTGGTTGAAGACGTGACATCTTGACTAACGCCCACTTTGACGTCCTTTGGTGGCTATTTTAGCTGAACTGGTATGAAGTGTTCCTACCACCCAGCTGTATGAGGTATGATGGCAAACATATGCATACTTATCTTTACTAGCTTAGTGATTGACATATTAATAAGGTTGGTTATACCTTGACATAGTTATGCTGGCATAGGAAATCATTTATTTTTGCATGTCAGGTTTTAAACACAGCTCAAACAGTGACTCTGGTGTCCTTCAGAGCCCTGCAATTCCTTGCTATGGTAAAATGGCGACTGTAGCATGCAGTCTCTGATAACTGTCACCATCATTGATGGTGTTCATATCATATGTGAAAAGGAATGCATAATATGTTTATACGTGTTCAATATTTGATTTTGTTAGGGTACTGCTTACCTTTGCACCATGGGGACAGCATTTTCCATCATTCATGGGTGAAGTTTGATATTTAAACTATTTAAATGACAGCAAACTCAGAATCACACCCATCTGAATCTGGAACAAATAACTAAAAGGGTGGTGAACACAACTACATGCAGAGATATAACTCACAGTCCTTTGCTTCAGCCATACATACGTGGAGCTACAAGTTCTCAGCAACACCATAAGAGGAGCCTCCATCATACATTCTCAACATCAAATCACACAAGCCACATTACATTCGAACACCATTTCGCTATCCATTTACTAAAGTCTATAAAGCAAACCTTTGCTAAAGTACAAAGCTGCAATAGAAAGATCACAGTGCACCATCCAACCACTACCCGCTTTGTCATTTTGCCAGGGGTATGAAGTGCAATATAAGTACAACTACAGTACAAATTGATAAACCAAACCTAAAACCTCACCTAGTGCTTCGCAACAGTACCAAAGACCCATTGGATGGACCCAAGGAGAGTTTTTTTTATGTGTGATCCAGGTTTTCTTCCAGTCAGGAGCGGCTCCAGTGCTCGTGGTGAGTTTCCCACAAAATTATCGAAACGGTAGATTACCGAGACTTCTTGGCCGACCACATTGGGTGTTATTTAGTAATGCTTGATAGGGTTACTGTTATCAGTGGCAGCACTCTGATGTCAGTAACACTAAAGCATGTTCTGTAAATACAGATTCATTGACCTGAATGCGAAGGAGTATCCTATCAAAATTTACAAATAATTTATCAGATTTAAACACGTAGGGCCCGATTCACAGAACAAGTTTAAGACTAAATCCTAAACTTAGTACCATTCTGGTATTCACAGAATGCACCTAGTACTTCTGGTATTCACAGAATGAACTTACTACTTTTGCTATTCACAGAATGAACTTAGTACTTTTGCTATTCACAGAATGGATTTACGACTCCTAAACTTACGTCCGCACTCGGGCCGGAAATTCCGACCCGGAGGCGGAGCTTCCGGCCCGGAGGCGGAGCTTCCGGGCCGGAGGCGGGGCTTCCGGGCCAGAGGCGGAGCTTCCGGGCCGGAGGCGGAGCTTCCGGCCCGGAGGTGGAGATTTCAGCCATAGCTAAATCGGCCGGAATCCCCACCTCCGGGCCGGAAGCTCTGCCTCCGGCCCGGAAGCCCCGCCTCCGGGCCGGAAGCTCCGCCTCCGGGCCGGAAGCTCCGCCTCCGGGCCGGAATTTCCAGCCCGAGTGCGGACGTAAGTTTAGGAGTCGTAAATCCATTCTGTGAATAGCAAAAGTACTAAGTTCATTCTGTGAATAGCAAAAGTACTAAGTTCATTCTGTGAATAGCAAAAGTAGTAAGTTCATTCTGTGAATACCAGAAGTACTAAGTGCATTCTGTGAATACCAGAATGGTACTAAGTTTAGGATTTAGTCTTAAGTTTGTTCTGTGAATCGGGCCCTAATACTCAAACAACAAAAACACATTCCTGATATACCAGTACCCTCTACAGGCGGCAGATCTTGATTATTTACGCCGTGCCAACCAAGTATTCACAACGCGGTGGTAGCATGCAATAGTGACTAGATAACGCGTGAAATGGCTGCGCACAATTAAACACCATGCCATAAAAATGAGAAACGCAATCGCATTTTTTCATTCGATGAGGCCACTCGCGGTACAAAAAGTAGCGAAAACCAGACCCAGGCCTGCAAATCCCATGTGTCTGGCAGGAAAATCCACCATAAAAACCACAGAAACAACACACCAGAAACAAGCCAAAGCACATAGCAACATGGATAAACCCAGACCAAGCGCAGAGGCCAACGCGAACACCACAACCCCTACAGACCACAAGAAAGGAACTACGGAGTCGAGGAAGGCCAAGGAGAAGAGGAAGAAGGGGTGCAGACCACAGGAAAACAAGACCAGCGTCACAGAGTTGACAGAACACTGCCAGCAACTGACCCACAAGCAGACCACCTGGAATGCAGTCAGAGTGCCGAGGAGGCCAATCGAGGAGGCCAAGAGGCGCCGGTATGACGTGACATCCTAAACCAGGCACAAACCCGCTGTCATCAGGAAGGCAGCAACGGCAACAGGAGGTGGCTGTCCAGCGCCACATGGAGGAGCTGGAGGAAACCGAGGCCACAGTCATCAGTGTGGAGATGGTGCAAGGAGTAGGGAGTACGGACACAGCTCTAGAGCACCTGACACAACATCAACAGGGAGAGTAACGAACAGGGACTGGAGTACGGGGGGGGATGGGCACAATGGCACACATGCACAACAAGGTGTATCACACTGCACACCCACAATTACCCAGCATCATGTCCCTGATCCCCTTGGCACACTACAGCACACACACATAGCAGAAACAGCACACCCACATTGACGACAATGTGGTACAATGCGCATAGCCGACACTGCAGAACAGAGGACACAACTGGCTCCGCACATGCACAGAAACATGCCTACTACATCTCACAGCGCTGGAAACTGTGAAATGGAAATGTACACGTACAACCTCACATCCGTCATGTAGTCCAAATGAACACTGAGCTGCAGAAGAATCCAGCACCTCCCAGTCACAATGTACATTGCCATACAGTCTACATGTAAACCAGAAAAATGCACCAACATACATGTCAACACATTGTCAACATGCATCTCTCCTTCACATTGCAGAGGGGCACACAACACCTACAGCAGAGCACAGAAGACAACACATCTGTGATGCCGGAGAGGACCACCACAACGTCGACACCGATGCCCTTCAACAGCCCATGGATATACCACGCAAGCCACCACCAGGACCAGGGCAAACAAGCTACTCAGAGGAGAACACAGAGCCTGCAACAGACCACACTGCAGGAAGCACCCACAAGCACTGCTGGCTCACGACACTTCACCCACCCACACATGGCATCCCAATGCCATGTGTCAGCACGCCAAAAGGAGGTGGCCCAACAGGTGTGGGTGGGGTCCGAACCCATGGAAGGCAAACTAGATCACATACGTTGGTGTCTATCACCCTTCAGGGACCACCTACACCCCACAAAGGAGACCCACACTGCCATAGAGACACATGCAGATGCTCATTCACAGTACAGAACCACGACCAGGGTCGCGCAAATAGCAGTCACACATCCACGTTGGCTTTGCGTATGATGGCCCTGGGCACTCCCCTTCCGATTTGAGTGGGTGACGACAAAGATACATGTCCAAGCTCCAACCCGCTGCGTGCGGTGACATGTTTGCATCCGATGTACACAGCACAATGTAGGGCCCTCATGCATACAACAAGACCACAGGGACACACGTAGACATTATGTTGTACTGGCTATGGGCACGTGCGCCCGGCCCCTTTCTTGGCAGGGCCACATGTACAGTGACGCCTGTGTTGGATGTGTGTGGCGTGAGTGTAAGCCAGCCAGCACAGAGTGCTTGGTGCTGGCAACCACTTGAACAGTGGACACCAGTGCAACGGAAACTGAAAACACCTGCAAAACAGAGTCAACTGCTGAGCAACATGGAGGGAGCCGGAGAAAGTCCAGAGGACACACAACATGCAAACAGAAATGTCCGTGAGTTGCAGTGCACTGAGGTAGGGGCACTACAGCTGAGCACGCCCATGTGAAGAAAAAGTCTCGGATTGTGTCCCTTTGATACATTCCTGATGCAGATGCAGTGGGGTGTGTTAGACCTGCTTCATCTTCCTCATCAATGTCCCAGGTCTCCCACACTGCTTGCGGTGACATTGCTGCGCAACCTCTCAACAACACAAAACTCAATCAGTAACGGACGTTTGCTTGAGGTGCACTGAGTCAGTGGCACCTGGAGTGCCGAGCAGGGTATCCGACTGATGATGGCATCCACGACAGGTGTGAGCAACTTTGTAAGTCCGTCAGGACCACCGTTTCGACTCTGGCAGATGGCAGTTGGAGGTGGTCCTGGCGGTGGTGGGGTGTGCTTCCTGTGGTGATGCGATGTCCGGGCCGGTCAGGACTCGATTTGATGTGTGAGCAATGGTGGACCGCAGTTGAGGCCAGAGGCAGCGGTCAGCGCAGGGCCACAGACACATGGCGTTGATGACCCTAAGGCCATCGCCTCAGAAGCCATCCAATATCTCAGAAGAAGGGGTCCCGGACCTGACCAGCACAGAGTTAGTGGCCCCGGATGCCCAGCGCCGGCACAGGCACCCTGCCATGGGACGGTAACTTGCGGTGCACTGAGGTAGGTCCACGCGCAGTGAGCAGGTCCTCATTGATGTCCAAGGTGAATGTGGTGGAGGCTTGCGGGGGACAGAGGAAGGTGTCCTCCAGGGCCTGATGCGGTATATCTGATGTTATCCGAAAGCAGCAAATGGAGGAGTGGAAAGCAACAGCCTAGTTTTCACCACCAATTCGGTATCAGCTACATGAGGATGAAAACTAGCCCCTAGTCCATAGACTCAGACGCCACCAATGTACGACCAGAGAGTGTCCATGAATGTCAGGTGACAGACTTAGTGGCACCGGTGCTGAGAGGGGATGCAGTCTGCGATGATGCCGGCACACTGATATTAACTCCGCCATCGCTAAATTAAGACTCTGTGACCTACTGGACCGCAGTGTAGGCTTGAGGCAGCAGTCAGCAGTGGCCCACACTCACCTGTCATTGGCTCGCGATGCACAGAGTTAGTGACACCAGGGCAGTTGTCGGTAGTGTTGGATCACCTTCGTAACGATGATCCTGTTCCCTCCGGAGTGCAACGCATCATCCTCTTACACCTCTCCTTGCGTGCTATGATATGTATTCTGCCTTTGAATAATAGATGTTCAGTTCCAATTCTGTGACCTACTCCTACGCAGCGTAGGCCATGGACAGTAGTCTGCGTAGGCCCACAGACACGTGTGGTTGTAATGCTATGCACAGACTTGGTGGCACCACATCGAAGGGAGTATAGTGACATGAACTCTGCCTTAAATAATGTTCGCTGCCATGGTGTAATCAAGACTCAGTTCCAAATGTGTGACCTACTTGACCGTGGTGTAGGCCGGAGGCAGCAGTAGAGTACGTCAACGAGAAAGGACTAAAGCAGGCTGGTGTTGTGGAGGCCGTGATGGTATGAGGAGGCTGCCAAAGTCACGGGCCCTGGGCTTGAAGCTTGCTCAGGCACGTGGTGGGTCCTCCTTGACACACACCGGTGTCAGCAGGTGATCAGGATGTGCAGGGGTGGGCCTGACAGGTTCGGGGTCCAGAGAGCCGGGGTACAGCAGGCGCACAGGATCACAGGCAACTCCGCTCACGAGGATGGCATCGGCCTCGTGGCATGCTGAGCGGCACCACCCTGGCAGAGACGTTGGGCTTTCTGGAAGAGGACCACGCCCAGGGCTAAGTGCTTTTTATTCACACCCCTATGCTGGCCTGGCGTACGCCGGGCCATCCCACTCCGCTCACGTTTACAGAGGGGGAGGTAACAGGCAACATTTCTGCAAACTCCGCCACTGGCCGGGGTGACATGGTTGCATCCACTGTCCACTACACTCCATACACCAGAGGTGTATGTCGCCATGGATATGGGTGTGTTCTGCAAACTGCGGTCTGTCCAGCACATCTCCGCCACTCTTGGCATTGTGTACTTTCCCAATCATGGTTCTCCTGCCTCCTTCACACATGCCTGGTTGCCACCTCTCCCCACATTTGGCTAGTGTGTGGATGAGATACCATGCCGTGGATGGCTCATGTTCAAGGCTTGCCCAGGTTACCATTGTGAGTTGTTCTGTCATGTCTGGTGGGTGGGCATGTTGGTTTGCATGTTGGTTTTGATTTTGTGACGTGTGTATTGCCAGAGTTGTGAGTTGCATGGTTGTGGAGTTGAGGTGAGTGGGGTGTTCATTTGGAACTTGCCAATGGGATGTGCATTTCCCTTGGTGCCATCCTGGGAACGCTGGTTGCTGATGGACTGTGAGAGGATGGAGGAATCATGCACACTGGCTGGGTATTTGGAGGCGACATTGGTGGAGGTTGCACGGTGTTCGGATGTTGCTTGCACATTGATGTGACACATGTGCTTTCTGTTGCAGTGATTGTGTGTTGTGTCGGCAGGGGGCACAGGTATGACATGTGTGCTGTGGATTGCCCCCAACACATGCGTGCATCCAGCTATGGCGTATGGTCCTTGCTTGGTGTCCAGCAGATTGTGCGCATTGTGTTGGACGTATAGGGACTGGGGTACCAGGCTGATGGTGATGTCCAGGACAGGTGTGAGGGACTTGGATGTGGCTGGCTGGGTGACTCCTTCGACTCTGGTGGATGTTGGTTGGGGGGTACTAGGGGCCAACAGGTGCAGCACAGCCAGCAGCTTTGTGTGGGGTTGGATGTTGGTTGTCCGCTGTGTTGGTGCCATCGGCCTATTGGGCGTTGTTGGTCAGGATGCGTAGGATGGTTGTCCTTTTGAGCCTGTAGTGGGCAATGACATTGTCAGGTGTTGGGTCTGTGATGCTGGTGTGTTTCCTGAGGGTCCGCTGTCTTTGTCTTCGCAGCCTCTGAGGTGGTCTGGGGAGGGGTGTTCTGGGTGGGGGTTGGGGTCCTGGGGTGGTGGCGGTGGGTGTTGTGGTCCTCTTGGGTGTCCGGCCGCATGACCAGTGGCTCCATGGCATCTGTTGCCCTTCCGATGTGTCTGTGGGCTGTGCTCCCTTTTGTGGGGCAGGCTGTGGTCGGGCTTTGCACCAGGTCAAAGCAGGTGTTATTTTCCTGCTGCTAAAGCGCCTTGTTTTGTGTTCTTTTCGCAGTGAATGTGAATGTTGTGGAGTGGTGTTTTCGTGGCTTTTGGCACGGGAACGCCTACCCTGCATCTCATTAGCGATAGTTGCGGGGGTCTGTTCTGGCGATGTTATTTGCGGCTGCTATCATGGGCAAAATGGTGCTGTGGGCTGTTAACACCGGCTTGTGAATGGGGCGATACATTTACCGCAACTTTTGCTGCGATAAAGTGCCGTTAACTCGGCGATAGATGCTTGTGAATATCCCCCTTAGTCTATTAAATTCCTAACCCAAACATATGCCTTCTTTTAATAACAGTGCCTTGAAATCATTGTATTTTAAACCATTTGTTGTCTATGATGTGCATTGAGCATTGTGTAGCAGTTCTTGCTTTCAGCCTTCATGTAGATAGGGTTATTGAATCATTGAGAATCCAGTCTCTAAATGCTGATGTTTCTATAACATTTATGCATTACATTTTTAAAACTAAAGGCCTGATTACGAGTTTGACTGTAAGTGAACCGCCAACAAAACGGCATTGGAAACCCTGCCGCATTGCGAGTCCACCCACCGTATTATGATGTTGGCTGTTTACTTAATGAAAGACTGCCAGAGCACCACAGCAAGCTATTTGCTGATGCCTTGACATTTATAGGGGAAAAACAGCTGTCAGAGGGCAGTACAGAGACATTTGAGTTGGCTTTCTGATGAGCCAACCATAGTGGGAAAACCGCCTGCTTTGACTCAGCGGAATTAATAGAATTTGGGTACATACTTCCCCATTTCTTTTCCTTACCTTCAGTCGCCCATTTGGATCACTTCCTCCAGTTCCCCCCTTTACAGCAGCATCTTGATCCTGAAGAAAATTACCTTATTGGTGCTGACATCCAGGTAAATCTGTTTTGTACTACTTACCGATTAACTGGACTTTGAGCAGACTCCAGCAATGGGAAAATACTCGTAGTAGGTTTCTTTTTTCACATGTATCATGCATATGTGTACATTTAACACTTGTGCAGTCAAAATATACACACACAGAAATTTTACTCCACCTTCAACAACACTGCTACTGGGACAGCAGTGACATCGTAATATGGTGGGCGGCAGACTACTGCTGCAGCTGTAAAGCGGTAAGACCGACGAACTCGTAATAAAGCTCTAATTTTTAAACTGGTTGCATGTTATTTTAAAATACAGGTATTTATGTAGCATTATTTTTGCTGATAGTAAGACTTATTGGAATTAAACAGAGTACAGTGGGTCTGACAATGCATGAATGCCACATGGTTACCAAAAAAGGAGGATGTAGAATAGCGTTTTGGGCCACTTGAAAAATTAAGACAATTCGGATGTTTGTTTACTCATTTATATGGCGCGACGAATCATCCCCAAGGGGATCTCTCGGCGCCTGAGAGGAGACACCCTATTGATCGTATGGAACCTTTTAGAATAGCCAGGACTTGAGCATTTTCTTGAATTGGAAGAAATTGGAACAGGCGCAGATCTAATCTGGGAGGTTGTTCCAGTGGCTGAGGTCCAGATGAGAAAACGCACTCCCACCCATTTTGGCCTTCCTAATTCCCCGCGTGCAGCGCAGATTACGATTACTGGATCTCAGCTGTCGTACAGGTTGATAACGTTCAATTTTCTTCATCAGGTAGGCCGGCCCTGTCCACTGGAGAGACTTAAGAACCAAACATAGCAGCTTGAAGATAGCTCGTTTCCTGATAGGAAGCCAGTGCAGCTGGCGCAGCAGAGGTAAAGAGAGGGTCCGTGCTGGTTTATTGAGGGCAAGGTGGGCTGCCGTGTTTTGAACCACTTGTAGTTTGGATACCAGGTCCTCCCTCACTCCAACTAGCAGAGAATTGCCATAATCCAGTCGACTGACTAAGAGTGACTGAATAAGAGACTTTCTGGCATTAAACGGGATCCAAGGGGAGATCTTTCTGAGCATCCACATGGTTCCCAAACAGGTGTCTGACACGGTCCTCACCTGTTCTTCCATAGATAGTTTGTTGTCAATTTTGATCGCCCAGCATCTTGGCCCATCCTTTAGGCTTCTCCTAGTTCTGATGGCCACCAATCTGGGGTCCACAGCTCCTCCACTTTCCCAAACAGTAATATATCTGTTTTGGAAGAGTTAAGTTGAAGGAAATTCTTCTTCATCCAGCTTGCTGTACTAGTCATACAATTTCTAAACTTTAGTTTGGTTGTTGTAGGAGTATCATCAATGGGGACTATCACCTGCGTGTCATCTGCATAAGATATGGTATCAAACCCACAGTTCCTAATAATAGAGGCTAAGGGGACCACATATATATTAAACAAGTTTGGGCTCAAAATAGACCCTTGTGGGACCCCCTTATCCACCAAAGTGGTTTGTGATGTGCAGTCTGTTTAAAATATATACTTGTTTTTTAAATATTTGGCTTGAGAATTATCTCGGGCAATGCCTAAAAGGGAATGAAAATGCATTTCTACAGAGATGTGATTCAATTTGGTCTTGAGCAACTACATAGGATTGAAAGTTTTAAATTGTTTTAATTTGAAATCTAGAGTTAAACATATTTAATACTTATTTTCAATTATATATTTCCAAACTTGACGCTTGCCACAAAAACCATTAAGTGCTGCACAGCATCAAAATATGATTGATTATTATTATTAAATGTATAAATAAAACTGTGAGAGCATGATGACATGCTGGTAATGTGGATTAGGAAATGATAAGAAAATACCTGTGAATGTATATATAAGGTTACCAAAAATTTATGCAACTGTACACAATTCTGAAATTGGTATATCACCATAAATATACACTTAAAAACCACGACAAGTAATTACCAAAAAGCTGTTTGAAATGCTCTGTTGGCAAACTCTCTTCAGGAGATTACATCTGCATAGGAACTAATAATCTGTACCAGCGTAGCGCTGGGGGTCCGCACCGTACATACGGGGGTGGGGGTATGCTCCGTACATACGGGGGGCTGGGGGGTACGGGGGTATGCTCCGTACATACGGGGGGCTGGGGGGTACGCTCCGTACATACAGGGGACTGGGGGGTACGCTCCGTACATACGGGGGGCTGGGGGGTACGGGGGTACGCTCCGTACATATGGGGGGCTGGGGGTACGCTCCGTACATACGGTGGGTGGGGGGGTACGGCGCGTACCGGGCCCCCTAATCAGCTCGCATCGCTGCGTACTTAGCTTTTCCGGCACTTTTTAGGTGCGTAAAAATTTTCCCATCCGGACTGCAGTCGGTGCGAATCGTAATTGCTGGTACGTAAAAACATGCCTAACTCTGTCCGGACGTCACGTCCGCGGTGTCCCGGATCACATTGGTATGTATTTTGCTGTCGGTTGGTCTTTTTTCCGAATCGTACGGGAATGGTGTTTCCGTACGAATGGTAATTGCATGTTTGTAAAGTTTTACAACCCGGTACGAGCCGGACGGAGAAAAAGCTCCGACCCACGGTTTGTACCGGGTTTTTCCAGGATCGTAATCGGCCCCAAAGTGGCTAATGCAGAGCCTGCAGATCTCAATGGACCATTTTGAAAAATCAGGTTCACTATTTAAGTGGCCTCACTGGTGAAATCCATTGTAATCAGAGATGAATCTACTCCTCTGAGTGGTCACCACATCAATGTGATCATCCACCTGAGATGAGGGCATTCCCTGCACAATTTGCTGGCTGTTCTATGTGATTATGGCAATGGGTTGCTGAGTTCCATGAATGATGTGTTAAGACTCCATATTGGAGAATATATAATGCCCATCCATCAACTTTTCTACTCTCTCTCATGGACTTTGTAGTCTGCATCTCAACATCTGCTTTGGATTCCAAGATTAAAAATAAACACAGAACAAAGGAAAGACCACTAACATTGATCATCTCCAAAGCATGAAATGGATTTCCCATCTCTCGCAGGTCTCAAAAGAACTTTCAGGATTTTTGAAAGCAGCTGAAGACTTATTTATTTGATCTAATGCTGTAAAACTCATTACCTGTCCTGACCTTTCTGTTCTTCTTAACGGTGTGCAATGTAATGGCGCCTAGATACCTCTTGTCAAGGTTAATATTGCGCCTTACAAGTTTCATATTCATTCATCCATGGGTACATTATTCTCACCATTTTAATTCTCTTGCTTATTATCAATAATTATTTAGTTTTGAAGGTGAATAATGAACAAGTAGACATCACAATGCCCTGTTGGTGCTTATTGAGTATAATAAACACGGAGTCCTGATTCTGAATCAAGATGACTGCCTCGCGCTGAGCTAGCATGTCGTTTGTTCTTTTTATGACGATTTTAATTTAATTTCAGGCTAGTCTTACCACTAGTTTTTGTCTGTGGTGACGTCGCATGACCAGCGCTCTCCGGGAGTTTATTTGCTGAGGCTCATTTCTGCTGTTTTAAGAAGCCTCCTCAATACAGCCTTTCACCTGTATTCAACTTTAGGTAGTGCCAAGTTTTCCTGTCAGAGGGGCAGAGTCATTCAGAGGAAAGGGCGTGTCTGAGGCCAAGAGCACTTCCACAGCTGGTTGTAGATGCTGCACAGCCTCATATTGCAAAGTCTTTTTTCTGCTTGCCAAATTCTTCAAGTATCACTGCGCCTATCTCTAATACAAATTATTTCCTGATATAGAAGGGAAAAATATTCATGTGATGCCTAGTAAACGTGAGCAAAACACTTCTCCTTTGCCAGTGAAGGCACAAATAATAGAATTAAATGTACCATCTTTAGCCACTCTACTTGACGAAAAACAACCTGTTTGCTCCCATGCAGAGGATGTTGCGCCTTAAATAAACAATATGCGCAAAGACATGGCTAGTCTTTCAATGAAATTGTCTGACAATGAAATACAAATTCAGGATAATAAAGTCAAAATTGACTGTTCCATAACTTTAGCAGCACAAATACTGCCAATGAGCAAATTACTGTTTGACTTAGAAAATCATAATCAACAGTGTAACTTGCAAATATTTCATTTACCAGTAGATATCAAAGGTTACACTCCAGGTTATACTTATAAAATAGTAAAATATACTACCTGTTCTTTGGCATATCAAATTTCCAGAAAAATATTAGATTGACAAGGCACATAGAATTCCTTCACATCACAGTCTTAGACAGAATAATCCACGTTGAATCATATTTAAAGTTCTGAGTATTCATCATTTAGCGTTTCCCCCGAGTTTCAAATAAGGACATTTATGGTCAGGTCATTATTGTCATGCGTGTGTGCGATTCAAGACTACTATTTAGGTTTATATGTTGTCTTTTTTGTGTCTGTCTGTGTCTTTCCTTTTTCTGCTTTCTCTTAATATTAGGGCTATTTTATATTCTCTCAGTCTTTTTGGGATAAATAATAATAAAAGTATTACAATTGTTTCATTTAACTCTAAAGGTTTATGTCACTCAGTTAAACATACTAATGTTTTAAATTTCATAGGGGCATATTATCAAGGTCCGGCGTTAAAATTATCACCGCTTTATCGGCAAAAAACTGCCGCTAAAGCGGCGATAAAGTGCTTGATAACATGCTCTATGGGATTCCAATTGAAGCCCATGTTAGATGTAAAGGACATCTAACATGGGCTTCAATTGAAATTTCATAGAGCATATTATCAGGCTCATTATCGCCGTTTTAGCGGCAGTTTTCTGCCGATAAAACGGCGATAAATTTAACGCCGGACCTTGATAATATGCCCCTTAGTTAGACATAAAGCAGATATATTTTTACTTCCGGAGAACCGTATAGGTGATACTGTTTTATCTTACATGAACCAAAAACTGGTTGGTAATATTAGTTCTTCTCTTGCTCTCAAAAAGAAAAATGAAGTTGCTATTCTTTTTGCAAACAAATGAAATCTTCAAGTATTACATAAATGCTCTGATTCTGGTGATCGTTTTCTCATACTTGAAATCAAAATTGATAAATACCCTTTTGAACCTGATTAATGTGTATGGTCTCACAAATGATGATCCCAATTTTTGGTCTCTTTATACATCACAAGTGCTAAAATTGAGAAAATATTCCACTTATTATTAGAGGTGACTTTAACCTTATATGTGATCCATTACTGTATAGAACTTCTAAAGCACAATTTGGTCCTCCAAAGGATCACTTCTCTCTTAAATCCTTTTATGTCAATTAATACCTTCAGTAGTTGATAGCACTATCCAGAATATTGAAATTTCTAATTGTGCTCTTGTTTCATGCATTTTATGTCTTAACTCCTCTCAAAAATCTCAAGGTCGATGGTGTATGAATACTAATGTTGTTTTTCATGAAAAAAGCAAACCAAATGTTTTAACAGCAGTACTTGATTATTAATGTTTTTAATCCTGAAGGTTCTACTTCATTTGTTAATCAATAGGATGCATTTAATGCATTAGTCAGAAGGGCAACAATTTCTATTATGGCACATCATAATAAATCACTTAACTCTAGAATAAAAACATTGAATAAACAAATAGCAAAGCATGATCGTCTATTTATCACATTAAACCACATCAAATATATGATTCAATTACAAAAAGGTTGTTATAAATTGAACTCCACATTAAGCAACCGGTCAGGCATACAAATTTCTAAAAACAAAGCTACTTTTCGTTTTAGTGTAAATAGACCTGGAAGATTTTTGGCCCATTATCTTCGTATTAAGAAAGACAAAATCAAACTAATGTTATTCATAGTTCTAATGGTCAAATTGCTATTTCCCATAAAAAATAGTAAATTAAATTATGAAATGTTATTCAACCTTATGTAATAAACTTCCTCTTCAGGATACGTTGCATAGTGATAATTGTTTTAGAGAGGTGTGGTCTGCTTAGAAACTCTCCATCAGTTAGAAATAAATTGGAGTTACCAATAACTTTAGATGAAGTGCATTTAGGTATTAAGGGGCATATTCTCAAGGAGCTATCGCCGAGTTATCAGCAATTTATCGCAGCCAAATTGGTGATAAATTTATCGCCCCATTCACAAGCCGGTGCAAACAGCCGATATCACCAGTTTTCCGGAGATAGCATCCTCAAAAAACATCGCCACTGATCACCCCGGCAACTATCGCTAATGAGATGCAGAGTAGGCGTTCTTGAGGAAAAGTCAGCGACAACACCACACCTCAACATTCTCAACAACCAGCCTGATCTGCGATAAGATCACAAAACAGGCGATAAGGTGCGTTAGCAGCAGGAAATTAACACCTGCTCTGACCTGGTGCAAAGTCGGACTACAACCAGCACCAGAAAAGGGAGCCAAGACCACAGCCACACCTGAAGAACAACAGATGCCATGGATCCTCTGATCATGCAGCTCGGAGCCCCAACAGGGCCACAACACCCTCCGCCACAACCCCCAGGACCACCCCTTCCCCCCCCCTCCCGGACCAACACTGAGTCAGCGCAGACAAAGACAGCGACTTCCTGAAAACGCACCAACCTCACTGACCCAACACCAGGAAATGTCATTGCCACCCACAGGCACAAAAGGACAACCATCTCACGCATACAGACCACCATTGCCCACAGGCTGACAGTACCAACACAGCGGACAATCAACATCCCACCTCAGACAAAGCTGCTGGCTGTGCTGCATCTGTTGGCCTCTGGCACCTTCCAAACAACTGCGAGAGTCGGAGGAGTCTCACAGTCAGCCCAATCCAAGTTCCCCACAACTGTCTTGTATGCCATCATCAGCTTGGTACCACACTACCTATCCTTCCCCCACACTGCGCAGGAACAGCTGGAGAACAAGCAAGGTATCTACGCCATAGCTGGCTTCCTGCACGTGTCAGGGGGAAATTGATTGCACACATGCCCTACTTGTGTTCCCTGGCAACACTGCACACAATATCCGCTACCGAAAGCACACGTATTCCATCAATGTGCAGACAATTGTGGACCACTGGGGAATCTACACCAACGTCGATGCCAACCACCCCGGCACAGTCCATCATCAACCGGTGCTTTCAGGCTGGCACCTACAGAAATGTGCTGCTCGTTGGCAAGAATCAAATGAACACGCCACACACCTCAACTCCAAAATCATGCAACTCACATCACTGGGAATGCACACATCACAAACTCACATACAACATGCCAAACAACATGCCAACCCACCAGACACAACAGCATAACTTACTGTGGCAACCTGGGCCAGCCATGCACATAAGCCATCAACGGCATGGCACCTCAGCCACACGATAGCAGATTGTGGGAAGACTTGTGGACCAGGCATGTGCGGAGGAGGCAAGTGACTGATGAATGAGCATGTACACAATGCCAAGTGTGGAGTGGATGTGATGGCCAGACTGCAGTATGCAGACCACACACATATCCATATCGACATACACCGCTGGTGTTTGTAGTGTCGTGGACAGTGGACGCAACCATGTCACCCCAGCCAGTGGGGAACAACCCAGAAATGTTGCTTGTTACATCCCCCCTGTAAGCGTGAGCAGAGTGGGCTGGCCCGGCGTATTCCAGGCCAGCGTAGGGGTGTGAATAAAAAGAACATAGCTCTGAGAATGGTTCTCTTCCGGAATGCCCAATGTCTCTGCCAGGGCGGCACCCCGCACCCTTCCACCAGGCCGACGCCGTGAGCGGTGTCGCCTGCGATCCTCTGCACCTGCTGCACCCCAGGCTGCTGGTCCCCGTACCAGTCCTACCAGGCCCTGCACACCCAGGCCTCAATGCACACCTGCTGACACCGGTGTGTGTCGAAGAGGGCCCACCACATGCCGGTGCAAGCTCCAAGCCCGAGTGCCACAAACCTGGCAGCCTCTTCAGACCATCATGGCCTCCGCGACACAGGTCCGCAGTACTCCCTTCTCGTTGACATACTCCACCGGCATACACAGCGGACTAGTAGGTCACACATTTGGAACTGAGTCTTGATTACACTATGGCAGAGAAAATCAATTATGGCTGCTTTTATCTCACTATACTCCCTTCGATGTGGTGCCACCAAGTCTGTGTATAGAATTCCCACCACACGTGTCTGTGTGCCCACATGGACTACTGCCCTCGGGCCACACTGCGCTGGAAAAGGTCACACATTTGGAACTGAGTCTTGATTTTTCAATGGCAGAGTACATATCATAATGTAGTATAACAAGGGTACCCCTAATTGAGTTTCCTATCTCAGGGTTTAAAGCAAATATTTGTGAATCAATAAATAGGAAACTTATACAAAAACAGTGAACTAGTATACAAACAAAATATAATAGATAAACACAAACATGTATGATGTTATCTCATTGACCAATTATGACCTCAAAAAGACTAAGTTGTTTCTATCCATTTATTATTTATTTATAACTCTATACATTTGTTTATGGTCATGTGTACCATCAATCATTTCATTTTTCCAATATTTTCTTTTGATATAAACAATTACTGTTGTGGGTACTATATCATTGCATACCTGGTCAACTGGTTACATATTAATTCATATACACACAAAAAGAAAAATTATTATTAAACATGGCTGTTAAATCTACGCGCGTTTCGGCGTTCAGCCTTCTTCAGGTAGCCATGATTTCTTAGCTCCTATAACATAATAAAAAAGGACAACAATAAACTCTATATGTTTGTATACATCAGGTCACACAAGTGCACAATATATCAAAAAGAGAACTAAACTAATCCATATATACATTATTTACACATTATTTACCTATTAAAAACAATCTATCTCCAATAGTGTAGCTCAATACCTGACACTTCTGAAATCATAAACAGTTAGATCCAATAAACGTTTCTTAGGTCCAATGAATGTTTCATAGGTCCAGAGGACATCTATTAGACATGTTCAAATGCCAAGTGCCTCTCATAAAATGGGATTTAATACGATTGAAGCATATTCCATCGTAGTTACATTTTTGATGACTAAATTACTAGGACTGTAGCTTAGAAAACGTATATTTATTAATGGGCATGTCCTAACGGCAACTTAAGAGATGAAAGGATCTAAGAACTGTCCTATGGAACAGTAGATAGTATTCATGTAATATGAGAGACAACGAGTTAAAGGATAAAACAACATCTCGATATAGTCTGGTCGCAACTGAATGTTCTTAATTAACTGGGTATCTTGTATAACAACGAAGGACAACTTGTATTCCTCCCTTTTCATAATAGATCATGTAGCGTCGGTAAGGACTTGTATCTTTAGACTAGGGATGTTAAACGTGGTTTGTTCACTCACGTGGAATAGCTACACAGTCCCGTATTGTATCTGCAGATGAGAAAGCAGTCAGCCATACTTGGTGTTTGTATCATTTTATGTGCGCATGCGTTCTATCACAGCCTGGCTGAAGTTACTTTGTATTGGTTTAATACATTTGTTGCTGGGGAAATGCAGTGCTACAAGTGTTACCTTTGATTATTGAAAGCTATACAGCATGAAGTTCCCGTTTTCTAATCGTGCCGGGTTCCTGTATTGTTAATATTTCCTATGGGACGTCCTAGGCCTCCGTCTTATTAGCGGGTGTGGCTGTGGTCACGTGAAATCAGATGTAGCTCGCGGGCTGTGGCCAATGCGATGTAAAAGATACCGGTGTCTTTAAAACGCTGAAAGTAACAGAAGGCAAAGGGTAGTACTAATGACATACGGCCTGTGCACGAAGATAACACTAATTGAAAGCACTTACTGGTGTTTACTTCTACCAGCCAATTCTCAGCCGTCTTACTGCTTCCATATATTTCGGAGTGTAGGTTCTCCGCTCATTGTCCTTGAGGTACTCGCGCCATCTGTAGAAAAACGCGTGTTTGATAAAAACTGCCCTTTAGTGATACGGATTGAAAAGATTTTCGGCATGCAGATGCCTGTAATGGTTCGAAGGTCCCATAACTCGGTCTCGTTGACAACAGATTACCCGCCTAAGGATATTGCCGGTGTTAGAGGACCCACCCCAGGTCTAATCGTTTTGTGCTTACCTGTCCCGTTAGTCTTCCTTCATACTGTGACCACTTTCATCAATCCGGAGAGTCAAACCCTGAAGCGAGGACTGAGACACTTGATCTTATACATTCCCTAAGGTCATAGGTAATTGGTCGGTGACCGTGGATATTGGTCTAGTATATCCAATGGCATTTACCCTAAGATACGGGCCACTTGTTTTCTTAAAGAGACACGCACACATGGAAGATCCTTCTCACTGGGCATGATAATAAGTAAAACATATCATTGCACGCAAGGAAAGGTGTAAGAGGATGACGCGTTTCAGTCAGGAGGAAAAAAGGATCATCTTTACAGAGGTAATCGAACACTACCGACAACTGCCCTGGTGTCACTAACTCTGTGCATCGCAAGCCAACGACACGTGGCTGTGAGCCCCTGCTAACCGCTGCCTCCGGCCTACACTACGGTCGAGTAGGTCACACATTTGGGACTGAGTCTTGATTATATAATGTCCGAGTACACACATGAAGGCAGAGTTTAAATCACTATACTCCCTTCGATGTGGTGACACCAAGACTGTGCATAGCATCCCAACCACACGTGTCTGTGGGCCCTTGATGACTACGCCTTCGGCCTACACTGCGGTCCAGCAGGCCTCACACCAATCCATTCCAGTGCGTACCAGGCAGGACACGTCATAGTCGCTGACTGAACACCCGCTCAGCTCTGGTACTTTTACCTCCATCAACCACCAGTCACCCCCAAATGCCATGTCAATGTCGTGTGTTAGAGTTCCAGGAGGAGCTCACCGAACCACGTTTGGCCTGCGCTGACCGCTGCCTCAGGCCTACACTGCGGTCAAGTAGGTCACACATTTCGAACTCAGTCTTGATTTGTTTATGGCAGTCTTGATATCATTGTACAGGCCTCATCGCAGACTGCATACCCTTTCACCTCTGGTGCCACTAAGTCTTTTCCCCGAGATCCATGGACACTTTCTGGTTGAACTTTGGTGGCGACTGAGTCCATGGACTGGGGGTTGTCATCACCATCATGTCGGTGATACTGACTTGGTGGCAAAAACCAGGCAGTAGCATTCCACTCCTCAATTTTCTGCTTCTGGATGGCTTCTACCCTCTGCATTATGCCCTGGAGGACACCTTTCACTGTCCCCTGCAACCCTCTGCCACATTCACCTCGGACATCGATGAGGACCCGCTTAGCTCGCGTGGCCTATCTCACTGCACCGCAAGTCACCGTCCCGTGGCGGTGTGTCTGTGCCTGCCACAGGGCATCCAGGGACACTAACTCTGTGCAGATCAAGTCAGGGACCCTGGCTCTTGAGATATTGGATGGCCTCTGAGACGATGGCCTTGGGCTCATCCACGCCATGTGTATGTGGCCCTGCGCTGTCCGGTGCCTCCGGCCTCAACTGCGTTACACCAGGGCTCACACATCAAATCGATTCCTGACCGGCCTGGACGACGCATCACCGCAGGAGGTACACGCCATCACCGCAGGACCACCTCCAACCGCCAACTGCAAGAGTCAAAACAGTTGTACTGGCAGACTAACGGAGTTGCTCACACCTGTGGTGGATGCCATCATCTGCCTGATACCCTGCTCGGCACTCCAGGTGCCCCAACCTCAGTACACTGCAACTCATGGACACGTCTGTTTGCATCTTGGGTGACCTCTGTATTTGCTCCGGCTACCTCCATGATGCTCCGCATTTGTCTCTGTTATGCTGGTGTTTGCAGTTTCCATTTTAATGGTGTTCACTGTTCAAGTTATTGCCAGCACCAACCACTCCGTAGTGGCTGGCTCACACTCACCCCCACACACTTCCAGCACAGGCATCACTGTCGATGTGGCCCTGCCAATAAAGGGGTTGGGCGCACGTGCCCGTGGCCAGTTCCACAAACTGTCTGCGTATGTCCGTGTGGTCATAATGTATGCATGAGGGCCCGGGCCCGACAACATTACATTGTGTTGTGTATAGCGGACGCCAATATGTCACCGCAGGCAGCTTGTTAGACCTTGGACATGTAGCTTTATCATCACCCACTCAATACGTAAGAGGACTGGGCCGTCGTATGCAGGTCCAGTGTGGGTTTGTGAATGGTAATTGCGTGCCTCTGGGTGTGGTTCAGTACTGGAAATGTGCGAATGCATGTGTCTCTGTCGCAGTGTGGGTCTCTTTGTGTGGTGTAGGTGGTCCCTGAGGGGAATTAGACACCCATGCATGTGATCTAGTTCGAATTCCATGGGTTCAGACCCCACCCGCACCCGTTCAGCCACCTCCGTGTGGCATCCTGACACCTGGCATTGGAATGCCATGTGTGGCTCGGTGAGGTGTTGGGAGCCAGCCGTGCTGGTGGGTGCTTCCTGCTGTGTAGTCTGTGCAGGGACTGGGTTCTCCTCTAAGTAGCTTGGCTGCCCTGGTCCTGGTGGTGGGTTGCCTGGGATGTCCATGAGCTCTTGTGGGGTGTCGGTGTTGAAGGTGTGGTGGTCCTCTCCAGCATCGCTGATGAGTAGTCTGGTCTGCTCTGCTGGAGGTGTTGTTTGTCCCTCTGCAATGTGAAGAGGAGATGCATGTTGACATGTATGTTGGCGCATTGTTCTTGTTTACATGCAGACTGTATGACTATGTACATTGTGACTGTTTGGTAGGTGCTGGATTTTGATGCGGTACAGTGGACATTTGGACTATATGATGGATGTGAGGTTATACGCGTACATTTCCTTCTCACAGTTTCTTCCTCTGTTAGATGTGGTTGGCCTGTTTCAGCACATGAGCGCAGCCAGTTGTGTCCTCTGTTCTCCGGTGTCGGGTCTACACATTGTATCACATTGTCATCAATGTGGATGTGCTGTGATTGCTATGTGTGTGTGCTGCAGTGTGCAATGGGGATCAGGGACATGATCCACTGCCATTGTGCCCATCTCCCCCCGTCGCCCCAGTTCCTGGTCGTTACTCACCCTGTTGATGCTGTGTCAGGTCCTCTCGAGCTGTGTCCGGACTCCCACCTCCTTGCAGCACCTCCACACTGATGACTGTGGCCCCCATTTCCTCCTGCTCCTCCTGTGGCGCAGGACTCCCACCTCCTGTTGCCGTTGCTGCCTTCCCGTTGGCAGCGGGTTTGTGCTTGGTTTGGCTTTTCACATCATGCCAGCGCCTCGTGGCCTCCTCCATTGCCCTCCTCGACACTCCGACTGCATTCACGTTGGTTTAATTGTGTGTCAGTTGATGGTAGAGTTCTGTCACCTCCGTGACGCTGATCTGGTTTTCCTGCGGACTGCAACCTGTCTTACTCTTCTCCTTGGCCTTCCCCGACAACATTGTTCCTTGCTGGTGGTCTGGGGGTTTTGTGGGGTTCGCATTGGCCTCTGCACTCGGTCCGGATGCATCCATGGTGCTACGCAGTTTCTTATTTTCTCCTTTTTTCCCATTGCTTTTATAGTGCATTTTCCCACATGATGATGGGAGTTGCAGGCCTGTGGCTGGTTTTCGCTGGTTTTTGTATCACGATTGGCCTCATTGCGTTCATGTTTCGCATTTTTGCGGCATCACGTTGACTTTATCGTGGACATTTGATGCGTCATCGCGGGCCTATCGCATGATACTGCCGGCTTGGGAATACCACGTTACCATGGTGTTATTCTCCCACGTTAGACTACGATGTAAAGAGTTGCGTTTAGCTACTTTTGCGGTAGTTATCACATGTTCTTGAGAATATCCCCCTAAGTCTCTTAAATCACTTAAATCTCCAGGTCCAGATGGTATCCCTGCTGAATTTGATAGACTTTTCTCCTCATCTTTTACCACATTCACTCTAACTATTTACTCACTTCAGTAATACAAGATCAACATCTGTGTCCTTTACTGCAGCTTGACTATAGTCCTCTCTAATCCTAATGAAGATCCCACTATTGTTATAAATTATCGTCCCATTTCTTTGATTAATCAGGACTGTAAACTATATGCAAAGATTCTTGCAACCAGTTTGGCTTCTGGGCTTCCTAAAGTTGTGCACATTGATCAATCTGGTCAATAATGTATGATTATTATTTCATGCGATTGAAGCTGGATCATCACTACCTTAACCAGTTGGTGTCCTCCCAAGGCGCCACCGGGAGCTCGATAACACCGCCAATATGGCAATTATGCCGGTCCCCGGGATGCTTCCTTGGCGGGGGGCAGGGCCAGTGCTTGGTGACGCGCTCGGCGCCTGCCTCCTGCCTGTAGGATTAGGACAATAGGAATGCCCCGGAAGCAGTTAAAGCGCTTCCGGGGCAACATTGGCAAAATGGGTCCCGGATCTTGCCGGGACCTATTTTATCCAGTTTGGGGGCAAAAGGCCCTTTAAAAGAGCACCGAAGCGTCTGCAAGGTAATTTCCTCACCACTCCGCTCCTAAGAACATCACCGTCACCATCCCCCCACACGCCGGAGGACTGCTGGAAGCCTCGGCTTTCTTTCCATCTTCTAGTGCCTTCAGTAACGGCATTGCAGCCTCAGCCCTCTGATTTCTCGTGAAGGTAGCCCCGGGAGCTGCACATTGCCGGATGCATGTTTCGTTGTCCCCTGACCCGAGAGAACTCGGTGGCGCCTCAAGGGTCACATGAAGGCTGCGGAGGTAAGGTCGGGGGGGCATTTGGCAGGTTTCATCAGCGGTTGAGGCGGTGCCTGGTATTTGGTTGGGGTTATTTGTTTGCAGTAAGGGTGTTTTTCCTCGCAGGAAATAACTTTTAGTCCTTTTGCTGGCTTGGAAAAGGGTTTTATAACTTTTTTGAAATAGTAGAGGAGCGAAGGGGAGTGTATCTGCTAAGCCCAAAACATAGACGGGATATAGATCTCTAGCGTTGGCATATGCAATGACACTTTAAGGCGCTGGATGGTCAATCAACGCACTCGTGTCTCCAAGACGATGTGTGTTTGTTGGACTTGGCCCTTCTTGCAGGGTCATCCCTAAACTTTTTGCCTTCCTCCTGTATTTTTTCTGACCTGGTGTTGGCTGTTTTATAACTCTGGGCACCTTACCACTGCTGACCAGTGCTAAGGTGCATATGCTCTCCCTATGGTAAAATGTATTATGTGAATTGACTTCCATGTTTGGCTTATTTGGTTTACTATCAGTCCCTAGTAGAGTGCACCAGGGGTGCCAAGGGCTTGTATATCCAAATGCTGCTAGTGGGCTTGCAGCACTGGTTGTGCCACCCACAGAAGCAGCCTGGTAAAATGTGTCTAAGGTCTGCCATTGCAGAACCTGCATGCAGTCTGGTACTGTCATGCTGACTGGGCAAGTGTCCTCACTTGCCAGTCCCTAAACCTTCCCTTACCTTCATGTTAGTCACCCCTATGGTAGGCCCTAGGGCAGGGTGCATTGTAAGGATAAGGTAGGACATGCCCTGAGGTGTGTGGCATGTCCTAATAGTGAATTGCAGCCATTTTCGTTTTTCACTATTGTAAGGCTACCTGCTCTCCATAGGCCAGAATGGGCTGCTAGATTATAACACTCTATAATCCTAGCAGGCTCAGGAAGCATGGTAGAAATTCATGTTTAGTATGCCTGAACTCAGAATAATAAAATACATCTTTTAGCAAAGGTTATTTTAATATCCTGGGTTTGCAAATGCTACTTTTAGAAAGATAGCCTTTGCATACCTAACCATTTCAGTCCGCCTCTGGAGGGGAGGGCTATCTTCTTTGTGTGTAGCTTGAGTGACAGGGCTGGGAAGTTCCAGGCGACAGGCTGGGGCTGCCAGGTGGTGAATAGAGAGATTACACCAGGATGGGTGGGAGGAGTGCACCTTGACTCTGAATAGGGCAGTGCTCTGCCACCACAATGCTGACTCCACCCCCTGGGGAGCGGCTGATGCTCTGCCCTGCCTGCTGAAAGAAGAAGCCAGAGTCCCAACAACAAAGTGCTCCTCACTGAAAAGAACTGGACTGGGATTATGCAAAGGCCCCCCTGGCCTGTAAAGACAAAAGAAACTTGGTATAAATGTAGGAGCCCTGCTCCTAAGAAATCAGATCCTGATTGAACCACGAAGGAACTCTGCCTGACTAGAAGGACCTGGAAGAAGCTGAAGGAGGAGTAACTTTCCCTGACCTGGGGGATTGGCCTGCAGTTGGTGCCTTGCTGAGAAAGGAGAGGAAAAGACTGAAAGAGACTTTGCACTTTGTTTTTCAACAATCTCCAAGGGCTTGGAAGAAGAGCTTGCCCCCTGAACTGAGTCCCAGGACCATTGGACACATCTGCCTTCCAAAATTAAGTTGCCTGGACAATTTGTGCTTGTTTCCCGCTGGATTTGTCCCCAGTACGACTCGTACTCCATCCGCTGCGAAGCCGTGTCTTTGCCGCCTGGCACCGTGTGTCTACGCTGATCCAAAAGCGTTAGTACGCACCGTATCCCTCCCGGCCGCATCGCACCTAACCTTCCCCGCCGATTTGAGTCGTACAGCCCTGGCTGCCGAACCCTGTACGCCAGACCCAAGCTCCATCGTCCCGCAGGTACGGTCCGTACGCTGCTAACGTACTGCACCGTGCCGTACTCAGAGCCGAGAAGCCGCATCACGCTGATCCTCCCCGTACGCTGTACGGCGCCGAGAAGTGTCGCCGCCTATCCACACCGAAGGTACGGCTCGAACGCCGAACGCCACGGACTCTGCAAGCTGATCCGGGCCATCCGCACGTATCCCTGAAGGTCCTGTATCAATGCCGCGTCCCGACGCCGCGACCCGACCAGCATCCGAATACGCTGCCGACCTACGACCCGGACCCATCAACTTGTCCCGCACTGTCCGTCGCGGACCCCACGAACTTAAGGTACTTTGTTCTGTTCGCACCGCAGCGTGCGCGTCACGGACCCCGGAGTCCGCATCGATTGTTTGACTTGTACTTTCCTTGTTTTTAATGCGGACGAGTCGCATACCCAGGTACGAACCGTACAAAGCCTGAAAAGAAGCAGAATTAACTGAAAGAAGCCTAGTTTTGCATTTTAAGCCTTTTTACAAGAACATTGAACTTTAAAATAATACTGTGGTCATTTTATTCGTTATTCTGGTCTTTTGCTAAGCCTTATATAAAGAGAACTATTTTTGATATAACCTTGACTGGTGTCCATTTGTGGTGTGTCATTGCATTACTGTATGTGTTCACAAATGCTTAACCTGTGACGCCCTGAGAATAGTCTTGACTGCTTGCGCCACACTACCTAAAGGGTGAGCAGGGGTTAAGTGAAAGGGTGATCCCCTTATCCGGACTTAGAATTGAGAGTCCCTGCTTGTCGCAAGTGCATACCTGTGCCAAATAGAGATTCCCAATTCTAACATTGGTGGCAGCGGTGGGATTTGAATTTGCATTTGTGATTCATGTACAGTGATTGAGTGAACGCCACGTTGTTAAATGGTAGCGGCAGTTTCAGTCGATAACCTTTCAAGTATTTGCCCGGCGGTAATCGCCTCTCATACCACTCGATAATTTACCAATGAAAGAGGCAGGCGCTGGAGACTGGAAGGCAGGAAACAAAGTTTTATTCCGTCGGAGCAGAACACATCAGATCAGACAGCAAGGTATCGTCACGAGGTGCTCTAACTGCATCTCTGAGACCTGGTCTCTTATACACAGGTTTATTGCTTTATTACACATAGTACATTCTTGAGATTCCCTTGATGCATGAGAGAACATCCCCTGAAGCCCCGGCTCAGATCCGATCCCACACATAGCTACAGTAGAAGTTCCCACCTTACCCGCAGTAGGAGATGGCTATCGCGCAGCAGGGTATTCTGCCAATTCCCGGGGGTGTGTGTGACCGGTCGGGTCTCAGGGGGTAGGGGCTTTGATCTATTGTAATCCCTTTGATGTGGGGTGTTTCCCTTACAGTAGGGGCAATAAACTGCATCCGCAGGGCTAGGTGATGGCCTGGGACCAGTTCGGACAATGGGGCGCAGAGGAAGGGGGTTATCAAAGGAGAGGCATGACCATGTATGGGATGTCGGTCGGATGTGGTTCCGTAGCAGGGACGCGCAGAAGGAGAGGGTTTATGGCCCGTGTATGAGAGAGCGGGGGCGGCCGGCGCGCGGGGGGATGCTCGCAGCGCCAGGGGAAAGCGCTGGCGATCGAGAATGAGCGGGGGGGAGAGAGTGGGGTGCCTAAAATGGCGGCCGTGCATTCGCTGTGCGTGGCGCTGGGGAGAGGCAAGATGGCGCAGATAATGTTTAGTTTGCAAGCTAAATTTCCACAGTCCTCCCTTTTAACATATCTCGCCAGCTTGCCTAGTTCGGATCTATCCCCATAATACTCCGAACTTCCACCTCATACAGAGCTTTCATTCGCTCTGTTTCAAAGTCCAAAGTCTTAGGGCAGATGCAGTTCATAAAAAGCGAACATAAAGGTGGCAGACACTGAATCCCCAAGCAACATCCACATAGTATCACAATTGGTATGAGGATAAATGAAAACAGCCTCCATCCCCAACTTTTAATAGTGTCCCAAAACCAACTCCCCAGTGACCATTCTTCTTGCTCTTGATGGACCTCTGTGGACAGTCTGTGGAGGTGTTCAATTGCTTTGTAGACTGAGGGTGAGTTATCCGGTACGTAGGTACAACAGCTGGACCCAATGATGCGGCATGCTCCTCCACGATCAGCCAGAACCACATCTAGAACAAGGCGGTTCTGAAGAGCCACCAGGCGGACGGCCTGAAGCTCAGCGGTGTTGTTGGCGAGGGCGCCAGCTGTAATGTTCATCGCCGTCTCGACTGCCTGGGTTAAGTGGCGGATGGCACGGCTGTTTGCCATTGGACCCCAGAGTGGAACAAGGCCTTTCACTGCGTCCATGAACTGTGCTCCGGCGGAGTCGGCTTGCACAATGTCTTTGGCCCGCTTCTGTCGGTGATGGTTTGCTGGAGCCACATATGTCGGAGGAAGGACAAAGGCGATGTAGCAGGTGCCTCCCCAACCTTTCGGAAGCCAGGTGTAGGCCTTAGTACCACAGACGAAGTACATATTCGGGGAGGCAACAAAGGAGGGCGGGTCAACTGAGTCCAATGTTCGGGTGATGAGGCAGGAGCTGTGGCCCACCAGATGCGCCCCCAGGCCTTCGAGGCACACAAATCCAGTGATGTTGATGACGGACAGGGCCACTGTTAGGGTGGCGGCCGTCCGTTTCCGGAGGTAAGAGAAGGTGGGTCTGGCTGGGTTGTTGAACACTTGCATTTCAACTCGTTCTTTGGCAGGGATGTCCATGTGAAAGGAAGTGTTCGATCTCAGAGGGCAGAAGAGGGCAGAAGTTCTTCCAGTTTTTTTCAGCCAGAACCCATGGTAGAAGTGTGACATGGTTCTGCCGGAAGTGGCATTGTCCTTGTAGCTTTCTTGCAGGAGGATTAGCCAGGCGAGGCAGGAACCATGGACAGAAAAAGGTGAAGGGATGAAAGGGATAGAGTGTCCAGTGGCATGTGGTAGCAATCCACAGATCCAGCAATTAGTGGCGTTGGCAGCAAGATTGTGTTGGTGGAGCAACTGCACAAAAGAGTTATTCCAGAACTCCTTACGCCTTTCTCGGAGTTGGGGTGAAAGTGAGATCAGATGGTGTTCTTTCGTGGTGGTAGGTTGAACGGTGGTCAGCAATATCTTATGAGCGGGTGTGCCCTCCTCCATGATCCAGAAGGTGACCACGAGGAGAAGGCAAAAGAGAAGGGTAATGAAAAGTGCAATAGTCTTTAAGCTGTGCATTCGGTCAGTCTTTGGGTTTTTGTAGTGGATCTTCGGACGTCCGGTTGCTTCCATCATCTTCATGTCGGGCGCTTCCATCACCTTCAAGAGACTCGGTAGCGGGCAGAACCACAGACTTTGTTTAGTTTCTCTCCTGGTGGCCTTTGAGGTGACTAGGCTACCGCTCTGAGATTTCCACTTAGCCTGTGGTCTGCTTAGCCGAAGTTCTCTCCTTTCGTCGCAAGTTATACCCTTCCTTGGATGGCACGGTGGGATCAGGATATCTTACTAACTCGAGTGTCTCTGTATCTGGGCAGCGGCTCAGGGATGGTCGGTCCTTGTCCAGAAGTTCTTCTTGGGTGGTGATGTTGTCCGTGGTTGTCAGGGTCGGTGATACCTTCTTGCAGTGGTGTGCATGCAGCCAATTGCGTTTCCCCTCCACTCGAAGAGCTGTTCGGGTGGTGATCAGGACTTGCAGGGGGCCCGTCCACCGGGGCTCCAGACTCTTGGTGCGCTGGAAGTTACGCACTAAGACGAAGTCACCGGGTTGGATGTCGTGTCCGGGGCCCCTGGAAACGTCGGGAATGGCGTGCAGCACCTGCTGATGGATAACAGACAACGTTTTAGTTAGATTGTACAGATAATCAGACATGAGGACGTCCGGGACGTCGTGGATGGATGTTGGTTTTGGTGCAGTCCAAAGGTTCATGGGCCGCCCGAAGACGACCTCGTAGGGGGTTAAGTGGTGTTTGGTGGGGGTGGAACGCATTGATAGCAATGCTAGTGGGAAAGCGTCTGGCCATCTTAGTCCTGTGGTGGCGACTATTTTTGCTATCTTAAGCTTCAATGTGGCATTGTGTCGCTCAACCAGGCCTGCAGATTGGGGATGGAAGACCGCATGGAATTTCTGTTTTACACCCAACCCTTTTAAGATGAGTTGGATAACTTCGGCTACAAAGTGGGGGCCGTTGTCGCTCCACAAAATTCGACAAAGGCCGTATCGGGGGAAGAATTCCTTCAGTAGTACTTTTGCAGTGGTCATAGCGGTGTTGTCGTGGGTTGGATAGGCTTCCACCCACTTGCTGAAGGCACATACAACAACAAGTACGTACTTCAAACCCTGGCACCTTTCTAACTGGACATAGTCCATTTGTAGGACTTCAAAAGGGTGATTGGGGACCCCAAACCCTCCCCGGGGTACAGCAGTTCCTTTCCCAGGGTTGTGTTGGAGGCATACTAGGCATTGTTGGACCAGACGTTTGGCTGAGTCTGGGATCTTGTCGTTGTGCCAGACTTTAGAGACGAGTTCGATCATGGGGGCAGACCCTATGTGTGCGGGGGAGTGTGCCATGGTCAGCATGGGGATCCAGTATGAGTCTGGTAGCAACCATTTGTTCAAGCCTTTAGTTCGCCAGCAACCGTCATCGTCCTTCAATCCCACCCGGGCCCATTCAGCTAATTCGTGAGGTGTGCTGGCTAGTTGGATATCCCTAATCGTTTCCCTAGCATCCTTCCATCTCTCAGTTTGTGACCTGGTCACGTACATACGGGTCGTGGACCTATTCTCGGCTGTGGTTCGGGCAGTAATGTCAGCTAGTGCATTTCCCTGTCCTATAATGTCTGTCACCTTCTTGTGTGCCTGGCATTTGATCACGGCCAGCCGTGTGGGTAGGAGGACTGCTTCGGTCAGGGCAGAGACTAGATCTCCATGCAGGATGGGTGTGCCATGAGAGGTCAGGAATCCCCTCTCTTTCCATAAGAGCCCAAAGTGGTGAACTACCCCGAAGGCATACTGACTGTCTGTGTAAATGTTTGCGGTTGTCCCTGCTGCCAGAATGCATGCTCGTGTGAGAGCTATTAGTTCCGCCGCCTGTGCGGATTGCTGTGTGATGCGGGCTGTCTCAACAACTGTTCGGGCCATGGTGACTGCATAGGCAGCTGAGGTGGTGCCATCGGGGAGCTTGATGCATGAGCCATCCACCCACAGTTCTCCGTCAGGGTCCGGGAAGGCAGTATCTCGGAGGTCGACCCTACTCTTGGTCTGTTCGTCGGTGAGGGTCACACAGTCGTGTATAGGGGACGCATTGGGATCAGTGTCAGGGAGAGGTAGTAGAGTAGCTGGATTCAGAGTGGTGCATCGTTTCAATGTGATGTGGGGTGCAAGCAAAGTCAGTTCGTAACCGGTCAGTCGTGCGCTAGTCAGGTGTTGAGTCTTGGTTTGGTTCAGGAGGGTGTCAACCGCATGGGGTACCAATACTGTGAGGGGGTTTGAGAGTACGATCCCCTCGCTTTGCCGGATAGAGATAGCCGCGGCGGCTACTGCTCGAAGGCATGCGGGCAAAGCTCTGGCTACAGGGTCAAGAGTGGCAGAGAAGTAGGCACAAGGGCGTTGTTTAGGGCCTATGGACTGGGTTAGGACAGACAACGCACATCCCTCCCTTTCGTGGGTGTAGAGGGAGAAAGGTTTAGTGTAGTCTGGGGTTCCTAGGACTGGGGCCGAACAGAGGGCGTCTCGTAATTCTTTGAAGGAGGATTGACATTCGGGTGTCCAGGGGAGGGGGAAGGGGACATCTTTAGCCAGCAGGGAAAGCAGGGGTTTTACGATAAGACTGAAGTTTGGCAACCATTGTCGACAAAAGGAGGTGAGGCCTACTAGGGACCGTACTTGCTTCTGAGTTTTGGGAACAGGGGTTTCTAGGATGGTCTGAATTCGGTCAGGGGTAAGTTTTCTCCCGTCTTTGGATAGTAGGTGGCCTAAATACGTTACTTGGGGCTGGCAGAATTGCAATTTCTTTCTGGAGACCTTGTGACCGTTCTCCGCAAGGAAGCGGAGGAGGTGAATGGTGGCTGTGACGGCAAGTGGAGTGGTGTCGGCCGCCAAAAGAATGTCATCGACGTACTGTATCAACACCACTCCATCGGGTAGTTGGACTGCATCTAGCTGTCTCTTGAGGGCTTGGCTATAAATGCTGGGACTCTCAGTGTAGCCTTGGGGTGCCCTATAGAATTTGTATGAACGGGCTTTTAGGGTGAAGCCGAAGAGGTAACGGCTGTCTGGGTGGATGGGGATGGAGAAGAATGCGTTTTTGAGATCAATAACAGTAAAGGTGGTGGCAGTGGATGGAATCAGGGTGAGGATGGTGGTGATGTCTGAGACCACGGGGTACTGGGGTATGACCACTTTGTTAACCTCTCGCAAATCAACAATGAAACGGTAGGCTTTCTCATCTCCCTCGCCTTGCTTCTTAACAATGGGTAGGATAGGGCTGTTGCAAACATTACTGACTACTTCTTCTACCACTCCTGCATCAACTAGGGACTCGATGATTTCCACCAACGCCTTCTCGCCTTCAGGCGATATCCGATACTGTGGAAGCTTTGGGAGCACTGCGTCCGGTCGGACGGTTATGTGTACCGGGTTGATCACCATGCGCCCTACATCTGAGTCGGTTTTAGCCCATAGATGTGACGGTAATGTGTCGAGTAGGGACATGTCAGCATCGGTTATAGAGAGCATACGCCGTGTGTGACAGGGTCTGGACAGATCTGGGTTATCGTGTAGGATGACTCGAACTCCGTCTGGGGAGCATCTGATGGTAGCCCGAAAATGTTTTAGCAAATCAAGTCCCATAATAGCATCGGGGGTGTTGGAGGAGAGCAGGAAGGTCGTGTCAGTGGTGTTATCTTCTAAGTCAAAGGAGATTGGTGCTGATAAGGGGTTAGTGGAGGGCGTTCCATCGAAGCCTATTGAGGTTACATGTGAGCCAGACAAGGGTGCCCTAGGGATCAGTCGTTTGGATAACGCACTACGTGTCGCCCCAGTATCTACCAGGAATGGAGATTTCGTGCCCAGGACCTTAGCGGTGACGTAAGGACCTTGCTGGTCAACACGGAGTTCGACTGGATCCCTCCCTTGCCCCTGGCGGTCCTATGCGAAGTCATGAGTGCTTTCGTAGTCGGACTGCTGACACTGGTTTTGTCGGGGGCGATCAAAGGTGTTTGGTCTGCCTGGCCTGTCGTTGATGGCGTCGTTTGTGTGCCCTCGTCCCTGTCCTCTATTTCTGGGGTCATATGCGGTGTTTCTGGGATCCCTATTTTTGTTAAGTTCCAGAAGGACCGGGCACTGGGATTTCCAGTGTCCGAACCCTCTACAGAACGCACATTGGTTCCCATCTAAGTCTCTCCGTCCGTTGTAGGGTGTAGGGGTATGGTCTCTAGGGGGTAGCTTTCTAGGGGCGGTTGGTTGGTAATTCTCTTTCGGGGGTTCCCTTCCTATGGTCACCCCTTGCAACTGTGCTATCATTACCCTCTCCTTTAGTTCCTTTTTCTTCTTCTCTGACGCCCTATCGTTCTCGTTTTTCTGTTTTTCGTAGTATTGGGCCATCTGGAGAATTGCTGCGGGTTTGGAGGCTGCCCAACTACTCTCGCTGGTCTGTAGTTTCTGGGAAACTTCTTGTGACAGACCCTTCACATAATTCTGGACAAAGAGGTGATGTCCGGTTGCGGTGGTCATGTCTTGGCCACTGTAATCGGAAAACACAGTCTCGAATCGGGAGAAGTATTCAGACACATCCTCCTGGGGTTTCTGGCGGCAAGCCATCACTATCGACCAGTCTACCTTTCTTTCTGGGATTAGAGTCTTCAGCTTTAGTACAATCTTGTCTGGGAGCTCTAATATGGCTTTCGGGGGTTTCTGTCCTGGTTCTCGCTGCTTATCTATGGTATCGAGTTGTACCCAGGTATATCCGAACGGCTCAGCGTGGTCAACTTTCCGGATTTGTTTCCACACATCAGCCGGCAGGCATAGCCCAAAGAACAAGTCGATATCTGCTAAAGTCATTATCGTTGAGCCTAAGGCTGTACCCAGTTCAGTGTAGAAGGCAGTCGGGTTCTTTCTCAAGTCGGGTAGAGTTTTTCTAAAGGTCAAAATATCTTGCCGGTCCCACGGCTGGTAGACCCAGTTATATACAACCCTTCCCTTCGCATCTTGGTGGTTGATGTCGTCATGTGTTCCCTGACCTCGTGGGGGGACCCAGTAGGGGGCAGCTTCTTTGATGGGCATCATGGCATCAGCCCTTCCTTCCTGGGGCTTAGTCGCTATGGGGGTTTCTGCTTTGGTGGTCTGTCTATGTTCTTTAAGGTGTCGGTAGACCTCGAGTGTACGAGTGAAGAGGTTCGTCACGTCGCCCTCTCTTTCTTCTCCGATGTCTACCTTCCTATATAGGGCCGCTAAGCCTTCGGGACCTTTATCGTGGTATCTATCTTCATATGCATTCAGGGCGTGATAACAGAGCCGTACGACAAAGTGTCGTCTGCGGCTGTCGGCGTACGAGTTATACACGTCTGTTATATACTCCTCACTTTCTTTTCGCTCCACCAGTGTCCCTACTATCTTATCAATTCCTGCTCGTTCATCCTTTGTTAATCGATTCATTCTGGTGGAATCTTTCTTTCCCATCTCATGGTCATCTAGCGTTATAGCCGACGTTGGGTTCAGTACAAGAGGCTCAACCGGCGCGGAGGCCGTGAGGACCGAGGCCCCTGTACTGCTTTCGCTCGTGTTCGGGGGTTGTGGGTGTTGCACTACTGACTGGGAGGGTGCATATGGAGGGGGCATGTAAATGATCGGGGGACCTAACAGTAATTCATCATTCGTTCGCTGCTTGGAGGACAACTCAGGGTAGAGCAAAGAAGGGGTCCTAACAGCGTACTGGCCTGATGTTTCGGGCTCCTGTCTTAGTTTAGTTTCCCTTCTCTCCTTTATTTCTTCTTCTAACTTTCTAGCGGCAAGGTGAGCTGCTTTTCGTAATTCCTTTTCTGCTTTTACTTCTTCCCTCTTTTTCCGTTGCGTTGCTTCTTTGCGCCACATGCCAATACTGTCAAGCATAGTAGGCGTCGTCTTATTGCTACGCAGAGCTACTTCTAGCGCTTCTATCTTATGGTCGTCGAAGGATCCCATCAGTGGCCACTGACTCTCGGGGTCCTTCTTTGTATATTTATGCCATAGCTTGGTATAAGCTACGGCGACTAGTCCATATTTAGTGAACATGTCCTTATTAGGGGTGCCTTCCAGTGGAGCCGGATGGTCCACCTCTAATAAGCGGTCCAGGCAGAACCAACTACCAATCAGTGGGGAGAAGATAGGCATGACGGGTTTCAACGGGGACAAAAAGCAGCACTACCTATCTTTTCACTGCTTGCAAAGACTAGACAGAATATCTCTATTCCTCGTTATTTGTAAGCAGAGAATACCTCCAAAGAACCAATATCGAACAACTAGTGTTCGGACAATCAATCAATCAATCAATGGGGAGATAAAGATAGGCACGACGGGTTTCAACGGGGACAAAAGTCTGCGTTACCTACCCTTCACTATTTGCAAAGACTAGACAGAATATTTCTATTCTACGTTATTTGCAAACAGAGAATATCTCAAAGAGCACTATTCTTCAAAACAATCAATGTTCGGACAATCAATCAGTGGGGAGATAAAGATAGGCACGACGGGTTTCAACGGGGACAAAAGTCTGCGTTACCTACCCTTCACTATCTGCAAAGGGAGAGAGAGAGAGTATTTCTACTCCTCCCCGTTTGTAGACAGCGAATATCTCAAAGAGAACAATCAATGAGCACAATCAATGAGCAATACTAGTATTCCAAAGCTTCAAACAATCAATCAATTATTTCGCAATTTGTCGTGTATCACGACCTTACCCGGACCGCGTGGACAGTTTCTCGTCTTCCGCCTCCAGCGCCCGATCGTCCTCTACTCTCCGTATTTGCCGCGGCACTCCTGATGGTTCCCAGTCAGGACCGTAGATCACTCGAGAGAGGTCTGCTCGGAACCAGTGAAGTTCGGATGATCGGCTGCCAGACGAGGGTCTATTGGGCAGGAGCTCTCCCGATCGTTGCAGTCGTTCACTCTGTCGTCGGGACCTCTCCCACTGGATCCACGTGTCGCTGATGGGCCCCACGTTTGGGACGCCAATTGTTAAATGGTAGCGGCAGTTTCAGTCGATAACCTTTCAAGTATTTGCCCGGCGGTAATCGCCTCTCATACCACTCGATGATTTACCAATGAAAGAGGCAGGCGCCGGAGACTGGAAGGCAGGAAACAAAGTTTTATTCCGTCGGAGCAGAACACATCAGATCAGACAGCAAGGTATCGTCACGAGGTGCTCTAACTGCATCTCTGAGACCTGGTCTCTTATACACAGGTTTATTGCTTTATTACACATAGTACATTCTTGAGATTCCCTTGATGCATGAGAGAACATCCCCTGAAGCCCCGGCTCAGATCCGATCCCACACATAGCTACAGTAGAAGTTCCCACCTTACCCGCAGTAGGAGATGGCTATCGCGCAGCAGGGTATTCCGCCAATTCCCGGGGGTGTGTGTGACCGGTCGGGTCTCAGGGGGTAGGGGCTTTGATCTACTGTAATCCCTTTGATGTGGGGTGTTTCCCTTACAGTAGGGGCAATAAACTGCATCCGCAGGGCTATTTGATGGCCTGGGACCAGTTCGGACAATGGGGCGCAGAGGAAGGGGGTTATCAAAGGAGAGGCATGACCATGTATGGGATGTCGGTCGGATGTGGTTCCGTAGCAGGGTCGCGCAGAAGGAGAGGGTTTACTTTATGGCCCGTGTATGAGAGAGCGGGGGCGGCCGGCGCGCGGGGGGATGCTCGCAGCGCCAGGGGAAAGCGCTGGCGATTGAGAATGAGCGGGGGGGAGAGAGTGGGGTGCCTAAAATGGCGGCCGTGCATTCGCTGTGCGTGGCGCTGGGGAGAGGCAAGATGGCGCAGATAATGTTTAGTTTGCAAGCTAAATTTCCACAACGTAGTGAGTTCAGACCGATAACGCAGCCACACAGTATTGATTTTTGTTTTTGCTGAAGAATCTCCACTTTAAGAAACCAAGCCTAGCTCAGTCAATGGAGGCGGGTTGTCCTCTATATTCTCTGGGATTGATGACATAGATTGGGAGGAGAGGGCACTGCTGAAGTGCACAAATAAAGTCTTGAAAGGATACCTCTCCAAGTACAGAATTAACCAAACTGGATTGAAAAACAAGGAGCAGTATACAAAGGCGCTGAGGGCCTGGTACAAATCCAAGTTCCCAGAGAATGTGCTGGAGGTGATACCCCCAGAAGGTGCTTCTTAGCCTGGCAGAGGCCTGTCACCAGAGGAGATGGCCGACAGGATGGATGCAAGAGCACATGAAGTGGAGATGGCAAAACTGCAAATGGAAATGGAAAGACAAAGGCTGGCCATGGAACATGAGGTAAAAATGAGGGAGTTGGATCTCAAGGTCAAGAGTTTAGACCGCTCTCCCTCTGGTGGCAGCAATATTGAGTTTTCTAGTGCTGAGAGAGTAGTACGCACACCCAGAGATGTGGCACCTGACTTGAAGGAGGGGGTTAACATACACCAGGAGGTTCAAGGGCATGAGGTAGCTTCAGTAGTGCGCAGTATCCCTGAAGGGAATAGGGTAACTGGCGCAGGGGTTCATATTCCTAGTAGCGAGAGGGACACTCTACTGACTCTAGCTGAGAGGTGCAGGGAGAGGGGTTCCCCCAAAATTGAAGTCCTGGTGGGTGAGTGTGAAGACCGCCCAGAAGAGTGTGGGTTGTGTGACAGAGACAGTCAGATACTGTCTTGCCAGTCTCAGGAGAGTGGTGTGGAGTACGTGTGTGAGGCACTGGATGGTAAGGTGAAGGATAGTTTGGTTAACCCTGCTAGGGGGCTGTGTGATCCAATTGTGGGAAAGCATATTGTAAGTCCCTGTTTTCCAGAGCTATGCCAACACCTGTGTGAGGGTGAGTTCTCTGACCGCAGAGAGCCCACATTGGAGGCAGACCTTTTGGTGGATTCAAGAGGGTCTGGAGAGGCATTGGGGAGTGACCCCGTGGGGAGTGGCTCAGGTATCTTCCAACCCAGAGTGGTGGAAGTGGTGCAGAGTAGCCCAGCTAGGTCCCCTGGTAGTGGGAGGGGTGTAGGGGCTCACGTCCTGTCTCAGTGGAGAAGGAGTGAGTGCGGGGCTGCGTGCCCCCAGGTGCCCGAAACCCAGTCTCAGAGCCTGGATGGTTCTTTAAAGGAACACCAGGCGGGGAGCCTAGGCTGTCCTGATGGTCCGCCCGTTGAAGAGGATCCCCTAGTGTCTAGTGGACGGGGAGTGTAAGCAGGCCTCCCTCGGTTCTGGTGTCTGGCAGTACCGCTCCAGTTGGGAGGGTGCAGAAGTCCAGAGTGAGGGGTGAAAGGGGTAAAGAGTCCCCAGTGGAAAAACCAGTGGGTCAGGGGCCAGCCAGAAGGGCTGCGTCACCAGTGAATGACCATGGTGACACCACTTCTGTCCTGGGGGATCTTCAGCCACTGTCAGATGGACAGGGGTCAGGAGATCAGCGCCAGGTAGACTGTCACACGACACATGAGTTATGTGTCACCCTCAGGGGTGGCATGCGTGCTCCCCAGGAAGTCCTGGTGTGCCAGGGGAGCGTTCAACCGCATGGGTTGGACCCAGGGTTAGGAAGCCAGGCTCAGGTGTTGTCTGACCTGGAGGGTGGGACCACTGTAAGCAGTGTCCTGACCCATGTTGCTTCTAGGGGTACCACGCCAGTTGGGAGTGGGCAGTACTCTGGAAGGGGGTGCAGAGGGAGGGAGTCCTCGCCTCTGACCCCGGCTCAACTGAAGGGTTTAGACCCTAGGTTGGAGGGCAAGGTTCAGGGTGTCCCCCCTGATCTGGACGCCCAGTTGCAGGATAGAACCCCAGAACTGGTGGGCGAATTGTGCAGGACACCTGCCCCAGGTGCCCTGGCAATTCTGAGAGGGGGTACCACTCCAGGTGGGAGGGTACAGAGCCCCAAGAGGGAGGACCGGGTGTGGGAGAGGCCACCCCAGTCTTTAGTCCAGCCACCTGGTACAGTCCTGGGGCTGGTGGGTCAGTGCCAGGATGTCATACCTGACCTGACAAGGGGGAGAATGGACAAAGGGTGCCAAGCACCTGGGGCTACTGCCCCCCGCTCCCTGGTGCCACAGAGGTTTGAGAGCCCTGAAAGGCATACGGCCTGGGTCTCATCCCTGACTACTGTCAGTGGCCACTGTAGCATTTTGCTGTCTGTCTGTTGGGACACACCTGTGGGCCAGTTAAGGTTAGGTGATGCACAGGTGGTGTCCACAGGTGAGGAGAAGGGTTCCCCAGGGATTGGCTTGGTGGGCCCTGAGAGTATGGACAGAGGGATTCCCATAGGTTCAGATTGGCGTATAACTGGAGTCTGCCCCTGCAGTTGCGGGCCAGGTCCTGCGGGTTGATGGAGCTTGGGTCCGGCATACAGGGTTCGGCAGCCAGTGTTGTACGTCTCGAATCGGCGGGGAAGGTTAGGTGCAATGCGGCCGGGAGGGATACGGCGCGTACTAACGCTTTTGGATCAGCGTAGACGCACGGTGCCGGGCGGCAAAGACACGGCTTCACAGCGGATATAGTACGAGGCGTACTGGGGCCAAATCCAGCGGGAAACAAGCACAGATCGTCCAGGCAACTCAATTTTAGAAGGCAGATGAGTCCAATGGTCCTGGGACTCAGTTCAGGGGGCAAGCTCTTCTTCCAAGCCCTTGGAGATAGTTGAAAAACAAAGTGCAAAGTCTCTTTCAGTCTTTTCCTCTCCTTTCTCAGCAAGGCACCAACTGCAGGCCAGTCCCCCAGGTCAGGGAAAGTTACTCCTCCTTCAGCTTCTTCCAGGTCCTTCTAGTCAGGCAGAGTTCCTTCGTGGTTCAATCAGGATCTGATTTCTTAGGAGCAGGGCTCCTACATTTATACCCAGTTTCTTTTGTCTTTACAGGCCAGGGGGGCCTTTGCATAATCCCAGTCCAGTTCTTTTCAGTGAGGAGCACTTTGTTGTTGAGACTCTGGCTTTTTCTTTCAGCAGGCAGAGCAGACACATCAGACGCTCCCCAGGGGGTGGAGCCAGCATTGTGGTGGCAGAGCACTGCCCTATTCAGAGTCAAGGTGCTCTCCTCCCACCCATTCTGGTGTAATCTTTCTATTCACCACCTGGCAGCCCCAGCCTGTCTCCTGGAACTCCCCAGCCCTGTCACTCAAGCTACACACAAAGAAGATAGCCCTCCCCTCCAGAGGCGGACTGAAATGGTTAGGCACGCAAAGGCTATCTTTCTAAAAGTAGCATTTGCAAACCCAGTATATTAAAATAACCTTTGCTAAAAGATGTATTTTATTATTCAGAGTTCAGGCATACTAAACATGAATTTCTACCATGCTTCCTGAGCCTGCTAGGATTATAGAGTGTTATAATCTAGCAGCCCAGTCTGGCCTATGGAGAGCAGGTAGCCTTACAATAGTGCAAAACGAAAATGGCTATAATTCACTATTAGGACATGCCACACACCTCATGTCATGTCCTACATTATCCTTACAATGCATCCTGCCCTAGGGCCTACCATAGGGGTGACTAACATGAAGGTAAGGGAAGGTTTAGGGACTGGCAAGTGGGGACACTTGCCCAGTCAGCATGACAGTACCAGACTGCATGCAGGTTCTGCAATGGCAGACCTTAGACACATTTTACCAGGCTGCTTCTGTGGGTGGCACAACCAGTGCTGCAAGCCCACTAGCAGCATTTGGATATACAAGCCCTTGGCACCCCTGGTGCACTCTACTAGGGACTAAGAGTAAACCAAATAAGCCAAACATGGAAGTCAATTCACATAATACATTTTACCATAGGGAGAGCATATGCACCTTAGCACTGGTCAGCAGTGGTAAGGTGCCCAGAGTCATAAAACAGCCAACACCAGGTCAGAAAAAATACAGGAGGAAGACAAAAAGTTTAGGGATGACCCTGCAAGAAGGGCCAAGTCCAACACCGCCTATCCGCACCGAAGGTACGGCTCGAACGCCGAACGGCACGGACTCTGCAAGCTGATCCGGGCCATCCGCACGTATCCCTGAAGGTCCCGTACCAACGCCGCGTCCCGATGCCGCGACTCGACCAGCATCCGAATACGCTGCCGAGCTACGACCCGGACCCATCAACTTGTCCCGCACTGTCCGTAGCGGACCTCACGAACTTAAGGTACTTTGTTCTGTTTGCACCGCAGCGTGCGCGTCACGGACCCCGGAGTCCGCACCGATTGTTTGACTCGTACTTTCCTTGTTTTTAATGCGGACGAGTCGCACACCCAGGTACGAACCGTACAAAGCCTGAAAAGAAGCAGAATTAACTGAAAGAAGCCCCCCAGAGCCCTTATGGGGGCTCTGGGGGAAGGCATGTAGATCCACCAGTGAGGTCCAATTGTTCAGGTCTGCTTTTTCCCTCGCATTCTATGGCGCGTTCAGGGTTAGGGTATTGCTGGCGTGTAATAAACACGATTGGCAGGAGGGATGCAAATTGCCTATGTTCATCTACAGGCGGGGTCAGTATCCTTATCAATCCCCAGATAAAAAATGGATCAGAACGTGAGGGGGATCACGTTATCTTGCACAAAGCTCTGGGGAGCTCGTGCTGTCCGGTGGGCAACCTGGAGGCGTACATGGCCTCCAGGCCATGGGGCGCAGGGGGACCATTGTTAATCCACCAGGATGGGACTCCGCTCACAAGGTTTTCAGTTTGGGAAGATTTTGACATTGGCACTCGGGGAGACAGGCCTGGATGCATCCAAATTTGGTACCCATTCTTTCAGTATTGGTGCAGCCACTGAAGCCACAGCTCAGGGACTGATGGGAAAGGATGTTCAAAAAATTGGGCGATGGTCTTCAGACTCCTACAAGCGATATGTGCGGCTCCATTTACTTTAAATATCATTGCTAATGTCTGGTTTTGTTTCACTTCTCTGCAGTTTCCACGTCCTGTCCTGCAGGAGGTGAGCTAGCTGTCATCCGCCGGTCAACTGAGCCTCGCCCATGCCAGGTACCCGCAGGGGGGCCAGGCCACAAAGAAGTCTGGATCATAGTCCATTCATATTTGAGAATGTTGGAACAGCATTTTTTGCAGGAAATTCCACGGACAGGGCCCGCCAGGCGGAGTTTTTAAGGTGTCATTCCACAGTCAAGGGGGATTGCGATTGGGTCGGTTCCGTAATATGGTGGGGGGCTTTGCTCCTTAGGTCCCCAGCTACACCCACCACGGTAATAATACATCTAGGAGGTAATGACTTGGTGCATATGGGCAGGAAAGGAGTGGTAGAGACAATAGTCACAGAAGTAGGATGGTTGGCCAAGCAGTGCCCACAGGCAGTATTGGTATGGTCTCACGTGATCCAAAGGTTCCAATGGGGGGGGGGTACTTCTGTGTGGGCTTTGAATCACTCCATAAAGAGGATTAATAACAGGATCGATCAGCTTTTATGGTCTCCTAAACTGTAGAAAAGGTTTTTTCTGCAGGACAGGGTTCACCTTTCCAAATTGAGCAATGACTTTTCCCAAAAATGTGCTAGCCTGGACGATAGGAGCAGCAAACAGAGCATGACCTTTGTGTCAGCAGCGGATGGGGGAGCCAGATAGTTGGTCAACTATACTGGCCTGTGTTGGTATGGTCATGATTGCTAGGTAAAAGTTTACATCTTAGTAGGCATCCCATTGTTTACGGGGGATGCCTGGGGAAGACAGTGGTCCCTCATCACACCGCAGGGGCGCTTATGGCCGGTAGGCTGAAGGGTCTGGGGGGTAGGAAGGTCCGCTTCTGGCAGGTCCCATGGACCAACCCCTGCGCAGGCGCATGGGTTCCAACATGGCATAACATCAATCCCTGGGAGGTAGGATGGTAGGGCGTAGGGGGTGCCCATGGAAAGGAATCTGATGGGCAAACGGGCCTCCTGCGCAAGGTCACTCTGGTAAAGGGGGACCTGGCAAGTAGTTGGGAACAGTCATGACCTTACACGTAGGCTCATCCGGGATACGCAGAAAACAAAGTGTACATATTCCAGTTTTTGGTTAGGTATGGCTATGTATTAGACTCATGTTAAGGTTAGCCATAAAAAGATGTGTAAATATGTGTATTTGATTGTTATTGAATATGTTGGGGTTTTCTGCATATAAAAATTGTGATATGAATTTTTAATTATGATTTCATAATTTTAATAAAAATACGGCCGGGGTTATCTGACTCCCTAATCCAAGTTCTTTGTTGGATGAGTTATCGATATCTTGGGAGTAAAAGGGGGGGTTTCAACCAACATCCCGGCATCCCTGTCTGGATGGGGGTGTTTGGGGTCACAAATCAACCATGCGAGGAGACTCTGCTATACCAGGGCATATGGCATTAGATGCGGAAAAGGCTTTTGATGACGTCCATTGACAGTAGCTTTTCCGTATCTTGCATGCATTTAATTTTGGCACTTCGTTTATTTGCATGATTTGAGCTCTATAATCTGTTCTATTTGCCCAACTTTTCATGGTCAAATTTACAATACTGTTTTCCTTTTTAGGGGTACTAAACAAGGTTGCCTCCAATCTCCTTAGCTTTTTCTTCTTGCTATTTAATCCTTTACTAATTGCCATTAGAAGTTGTATGGTAATTAAGGGTCTCACTATAAATAATGTTCCTATTAAAACATCAGTTCATGCTGGTGATGTTCTTCTAGATATTAGAAATCTTGAATCTTCTATTCCTTCATTTTTAAGTTTATTCAACAGTTAGGGGCTCATTACGATGGTGGTCGGATGGTAGTCGGCGGCTCCACCTGCTATATTACGATCCAACCGCCATGAAGGCAGCCACAAACATGCCTTTTCCAATTGCGGCATGTGCTGAAGCCCAGAAAAGGGCCATAGCACAAGATGCAATTGGAAACGGCATGTTTTTAAATATCCATGCACCGTGTGCTAGGCACCATGTAATGCCGGGCACACGGTGCATGGATGTTTGAGGGGCACCACATGTGCCCCCTGGGCCACATAGAAGAGGCCCACGGGTGATGTGGGCCCAAGCTGTGGGCCCTCAAGTTACTTTCCGACAGTCTTTTCATGGCAGTTGGACTGCCATGAAAAGGATGTTGGAAACCGACTTCCTCAATCAATCAATCAATCAATATAAATCATTATTCAGTAAATAAATTCAGCAAAAAGGAATACAGATCAAAGACAATAATATCAAATTCATGGTTAAAAAACTGACATCCTAATCCCTACAGCAGCGCCTCCGCAGGCACCTCCTCCATTGTAGAAAATTATGCTCCAACTGCCACATCAATGGGATCCTTATGCCTGTCAGAATCAGCGGTCTTTCCCACCGCCCGATGCACTCTGACCGCTGGTATCCTAATCCGCAGGTCGGACTGCTGCCTCAGATTTTGGATGGACTGCCACTGACGGCCTGTCACAAGCGATCCACCAGACATTGTAATTAGGACCTTACTCTCAGATTTCAGGATGTACACTAAACACTAAAAAAAAACCTGCATTTTTTCTTTAAATGTTCATTGTTCTCCTGATATGCTCCCAAACAAAGAAATAATTTGACAAAAAAGATAAACTAAAATATCTTGGTATACTTTTTCCCACACCATTAAACAATTGATATCCATAAATTATGATTGTATTCTTGATCATATAAAGAACACATTTCTAAAATGGTCCATGTAAGGGGGAACCTTGACACTATCAAAATAGTTTTTGCTCCAAAACATTTTATCTACTTTCTACTATACCTATTCAAATCAGCATAAATTTTATAAAAATATGGACTCACTTCTTTCAAAATTTTTGGGGGAATAATAAAGCTCATTGTTTAGTTTATAAAAAATTATAAATGGGTAGGAGAATCAGTGGTTTTGGTTTACCATATTTCCTAAATTATCAGAAAGCATTTATTGTAATACAAAATACCTTATGGTTCCAGCATACAGAGTTGACTAATTAATCTTCATGGCTTTGTATGAAACAAATTATGGCATCACGATTTCCTTTCCCTACATAGCTTACCGTGGCTACCTCTACTGCTTTGCTAAAAAGGTGAGTAATACTGAAGTCTACTAAATTAATATTACAGTATTATGGGCCCGATTCACAGAACTAACTTAAGACAAAATCCTAAACTTACTACCATTTTGGTATTCACAGAATGCACTTACTGCTTTTGGTATTCACAGAATGCACTTACTACTTTTGGTATTCACAGAATGGATTTACGACTACTAACTTTACGTCCGCACTCGGGCCGGAAATTCCGGCCTGGAGGCGGAGCTTCCGGCCCGGAGGCGGGGCTTTGTGGGGCTTCCGGGCCGGAGGTGGAGCTTCTGGCCCAGAGGTGGAGATTTTGGCCATGGCTAAATCTCCGCCACTGGCCGGAATCCCCACCTCCGGCCCGGAAGCTCAGCCTCCGGCCCGGAAGCCCCGCCTCCGGGCTGGAAGCTCCGCCTCCGGCCCGGAAGCTCCGCCTCTGGCCCGGAATTTGCGGCCCGAGTGCGGACATAAAGTTAGTAGTCGTAAATCCATTCTGTGAATACCAAAAGTAGTAAGTGCATTCTGTGAATACCAAAAGTAGTAAGTTTAGGATTTTGTCTTAAGTTAATTCTGTGAATGGCGCCCTTAGATTCTATTTTCCAATTTCCTATGTCACTAACATTAAATTTATTGTTATGGTATAATCCTATGTTAAAGCTAGCTCATCGCTCAAAAATTTGGCCATCTTAGATGAAAGCTATTTTTTTTATTTAAAATATATGCATCATAACAATGCCTATTGAACTTTTAATGAATTACAGCACAAATTTAAGTTAAAGCAGTAAGATATTTATAAATATGAACTCTTCTGTGATTCAGTCTTTCATTCATTTCCAAATAATTATCCTCATAATGCTGCATCTGATTTAGAATTGTCTATTCGAACAATTGCTTTACCATCCCTTGCTGTGTCACTGCTTTCTAAAACAAATTAATAATTATGCATGGGACAATATTAGCTTGTATTAATATTATCTCTGGATGGCTGCATGTTTCTCTATACCAAACTAGTTGCTTTATATTATTCATTTGCCTATGGACTCCGTTAAGGTTGTTTAATGCAAAAACCTTTGAATTCACCTAATTGGTGGAATTGTTCTTTAAAAACAAGATCGTTGCAACATATGCTTTACGAGTGTCATATTGTTAGTAGGTTTTGGAACGAGGTTTGGAAAATTGTTACTAAAACATTGAATATCACACACAATTTATCATACAATATATTAATTTGTAAGTCAACTTAATTTTCCACTAAAGTGTTATTAGTAGCAAACTTTTATATTGTTTAATTACAGTAACTTTAAAATCAATTACTACCAATTGAAAAAATGACTCTTTACTATCAAGTCATGCCTAGTGGGATTGGATAATTTTTACCAGAAGAGGAGCAAATTTGACTTTATCAGGCGTTGTTCACAATGCTACTAAATATCATCTATTCTGGAAACTAAATGATGAGTCTATTGCTGTATATCTTTTAATTGGTTCTACTAATAATGATTAGTATATTGGTTAAATGTAGTACCTCTATTAAGAATTATGTGCATTTTTAATTCTATTTACTCCCTTTGTTATTTCCTTTTTTTTTGCATGATTATAATTGTTACCTTAAACATATGTTGGGGCATATTATCAAGACAGGTGATAAAATTATCGCTGCTTTAGCGGCAGAAAACTGCCGCTAAAACGGCGATAATGGGCTTGATAATATGCTCTATGGAATTCCAATTGAAGCTCAGGTTAGATGTCCTTCACATCTAACATGGGCTTCAATTGGAATTCCATAGAGCATATTATCAAGCCCTTTATCGACGTTTAAGCGGCAGTTGTCTGCCGCCAATGCGACGATAATATTATCACCTGCCTTGATAATATGCCCCATAATTATTTGTACAAAATATTATGTTACACTTTAAAGATTTATAAACTCAGTTATTATATTAATGCTCATTTTGTATTTACCTTTTTTGTTGCTCTTTAATATATGGTCTTCTTTTATACACTTATCTCAAATTAAAAAATATTTTGAACTTATTAACGCAATGCAGACACGCTATGTTCAAAATATTGTTCTCTTGTTTCTGCTTCAGATTTGAGAGTGCCCCGAGCAAGATGCAGATATAATGTTTCAAGACAGCTCTTTATTTTTATATTAGGTAGAAGGAATGATTGTAAGTTTGACAAGTGTTAAAACATTCTAGACCATGCATTATTCTTGTTAACGCCTTCATATACTTCGCTTGTGCTCGCATTTGAAATGGGATGAGAAGAGCACCTATAATGAACCTACCTATCTACAAATGCTCTGCATGCACAGTGCAGCTGACTGTTATGAATTATTACCATCGGTGAGTACCGCGAATGAGATGCAGAAATACTGTCTTCAAGACATCGCTATTTTCTTTCAGCTACAAGCATCATGAATAATGTCACCTTTGTGTCGGGAATCGAATGCATTAAGTATCCTGGGTGCTATGTTTGTTTTTCAATCCACTTCATTTTTACGAAAAATATATTGGAAAAGAAAATGACTGATGACAAACACAGCATTTTATTGTCTCAATAAAATGTTAAATGCTGTTTAAATAGGAAGTAAGAAGAACAAGAACAATGTATCAGCTCTCTTGAATCATGAGTAGGCGAAGGGGATGCAGACTCTTTTATATATACTATTCTTTTATTTTGCTTTCAGTATTAATTATCCTGAATATTGTTGGCTTTGTTAGGAGTAGTAAACACATTTAGGCAGTGTGCTTCTTTTGCAAACATAAAATTCAGCTCCACTGTCCTTTGAAATGTCATCAGTATTGCACTCAAAGAGCAGCCATGCAAAATCTGAATGTGTGCTGTTTCTAAATAATTTGACTTCTACGTACACCTATTTACTCCTATTAGCCCCTTTTCCATTTATGCTTGCTCCTACTCAGAAGTTCATATTCATTTTCTCTCTCCCTCTAACTCTTACTCTCACTATTTACTCATACACTCCCACATTAATCTATGTATATCTAATATTGCTCCTACATACTCATACATTTCATCCTTACTCCTCATGTTTCTACTTATTCCTATGCACTCCTATTTACACCAGTTATTACTCCTTCTTACACATATTTCTGCTCTTTTGTCTACTTACCCTACTTATTCCTACACTTACCCTATTACACCTACTCATACTCACTACTTCTCTTATCACTACTTTTAGTCCTACACTTTCTCCTACTTAGTTCTATTATCCTAGTCACATAAATGTTCCTGTGTTCTCCAACTCTTACCAACTGCTACACTTACTTGTATGCCTACTCTTACTCCTACTCTTACACTTACTTCTAATTGCTACTACTCTTATTACTACTACATTTACTCCTACTCATCCACCTACTATTATCCCTACTTATTCTTACTCCTTCCTATTCCTATGAATGACGTCTCCTATTTTGAAGTACTCCTAACTATGCCTGCTCTTACTCTTACTTCTACTTACTCCTGGATACTCCTGCTTATTGCTACTTATAGCTGATTCCACTATGTGTTCCCATGTGCTCCAACTTATTTCTACTGTTATGCCTATTGACTTCTGCTCCCGCTTCTTGTCAGCCCCTTCCTACTTTTTTTTCCTTCGCCTCTTTCTTCAATCAATTCTGATTTTGTTCTAGCATTACTCATGTTACTCCTACTCCTATGTACTACTGCTTCCATCCATCTACCAATATCCCTGTGTTCATGATCCACCCTCACCCTAGCACTATCAATTCAAACACACTTCAACATTCGGTCATCATCCCACAAACAAAAATTCCTGAATCAGGCCAGACCTGCATCCATCCAGCTATGTAAACACACTCAACCACCTACACAAGCACCCAAGCACCCACCACAAAATGCACCTACAGCAAGTTATTCATCCATCCACTCATTACCCACAAATCCTGACACCAGGCAGCACAGGAGAGAAAAAGAGGCACACCTCCAACCACGTCCCTCCAGTTGCAGGACATGTCCAAATGCCCCAAAGCTAAAAGCAGGTTCTGGGTTCTCACACCTCTAAATCTCTGTGATTACACTGCTGGTCCTGGTAGTCTCTTGGGTGACCTGACTGGCTAGAGGTTCCCAGGAATGGCACTTCCAAGCTTAATGGCATTCGACAGCCTTCTCTGAGCATAGGGGATTCAAAACACACATGCTCCCTGGGAATGAAGTGGTAAGCCCAACTGAAATACAGTAACACTCAGGGGCCGATTCCGATAGCCAGTCGGACAGATGTCCGTAGCCGTACCGTGCGACCGACATGTACCCGGAGCCAGTCCGTCCTGTAGAGTAAGTACGATGCGCATACCTGCCAAAAACACGGCCGACACGTAGGCTGTGATTCAAGCTCCATTCTCCGTCCGAGCCGTAACTCCCAACGCTGAACCGAGTCGCCCGGAAGCAGTATCCATAGCAGTTTCCGGCATGACAAGTACGATGCGTACTTCCTACGCGCCGGACGGGTCGCCACGTACGGGACGTCACAGCATCCGGAAAACAAGCATATCAGCTATGATTTGTGCCACAAATCAATACACGGCTACGAGACGGACCAGCTTGCAGCGGGTACGAGACAGAGCAACAAGCAGTGTGTACAACACAAACACATCATGTATCCCATCGTGCAGGTCATACTCTACATCTATGACCGGCTCAGGAACTGCCGCCGACGGCGCAGGCGGTAAGTCAGACACCTACCACATAAACAAACGACATAAACAAACGACCCGTACCCGCAAAATGGCACACACACACAGGGGATCCACATCCTGGCCGCTAACAACAGCCCACCATAGGGGTTGCATGGCCAGCACCACTAACACCTCCACTCATAGTGCTCATGTTGCCCATCACCACTGGCACCCCCAGCCATAGGGCTTATGTTGCCCATCACTACTGCCACCCCAGCCATAGGGCTTATGTTGCCAATCACCCCTGCCACCCCCACCCATAGGGCTTATGTTGCCCATCACTACTGCCACCCCCACTCACAGGGGACCTGTTGCTCTTCACCCCTGCCACCCCCACTCACAGGGGACCTGTTGCCCATCACCTCTGCCACCCCCACCCATAGGGACTATGTTGCCCATCACCCCTGCCACCCCCACTCACAGGGGACCTGTTGTCCATCACTACTGCCACCCCCAGCCATAGGGACTATGTTGCCCATCATAACTGCCACCCCCAGCCATAGAGGACCAGTTGCTCATCACTACTGCCACCCCCACCCATGGGCCTTTTTTGGCCATCACTACTGCCACCCCCAGCCATAGGGGACATGTTGCCCATCACCCCTGCCACCCCCAGCCATAGGGCTTATGTTCTACTGCCACCCCCAGCCATAGGGCTTATGTTGCCCAGCACTACTGCCACCCCCAGCCATAGGGCTTATGTTGCCCAGCACTACTGCCACCCCCAATCACAGGGGACCTGTTGCCCATCACCCCGGCCACCCCCACCCATAGGGCCTATGTTGCCCATCACCCCTGCCACCCCCACTCACAGGGGACCTGTTGCCCATCACCCCTGTCACCCCCACCCATGGGGCCTATGTTGCCCATCACCCCTGCGACTCCCACTCACAGGGGACCTGTTGCCCATCACTACTGCCACCCCCAGCCATAGGGACTATGTTGCCCATCACTACTGCCATCCCCACCCATAGGGGACTAGTTGCCCATCACTACTGCCACCCCCACCCATAGGGGACCTGTTGCCCATCACCCCTGCCACCCCCACCCATGGGGCCTATGTTGCCCATCACCCCTGCGACTCCCACTCACAGGGGACCTGTTGCCCATCACTACTGCCACCCCCAGCCATAGGGACTATGTTGCCCATCACTACTGCCATCCCCACCCATAGGGGACCCGTTGCCCATCACCTCTGCCACCCCCACCCATAGGATGGGTGATGCACAACACATCCAGCATACTCCAACATCAGGTATGTCCGCAAAATACATCCCCCTACCATCATGTCAACAGTGTGTAGTCTGTGACAAATGCCCACAACAGTGATTATGGCCACGAACATACAATGTAAGTAACAGCACATGTGTGACCAACACATGAGTGTGACATACACAAGGCAACCATCACCATAGCATTGTGGCAATGTAAAAAGAACACCCCCTCACTGTGTAGAACAGAAGTTAAGTGTGGGCATCCAAAATGCGTCTGATGTTGAGCATTGTGGTGATGGGGACTAAACCCCCCTCATCACAGTGACCAAAAGGTAAGTGGCATCGTGGTCAAAGCTGCAAATAACAAACAGCATGTATGATCCCTGCTCCCAACACATTAAACACTTCTGGGGCAAACTAGTGGTTGTGTCCAATACACACAGAGATGTGGTGAGGCTAACAGTGCTGTGAAAACATAACACACTCCCGGCCATGTGCAGACAAGCAACACACATGGGGGCTGACAATTCATACAGTGTACAATGACACAAGAGCAGAAGTGACCATCAACAAGCATGCACACATCTCGAAAATAGACACACCAATCAAAAAAATATGTGTAGACTGTAGGTGTCAGCTCCCAAACTCACATTCCATGCCAGCAATGGCACCTAACAACCAGGATGAATGTGCACAATGATGTGATATTATTACTCACAGGGACAGCAGGTAAAATCACAGAAACAGCATCCAGACAAAGGCCCACAACAGCAATACCAAAGCACTGGTGCAGATGCACAAACACAAACCGGCAAACTCACACTTTACATCGGACACAGCATGTGTGTGTGTGTTTCACAGTATCCACAGGCAACTACACAACACATGAGGGGGGCAGAACTACAGTGACACAGATGCCATACAAAAGTAAACCATCATTGGGACACCCTCAGTGGGCAATTCGGCATTGGGAGATGAGAGGGAGCACAACAGACACATGTGACACAAGCTGGAATGAACACCAACTAACACAGCAAGAGACTGACACACAACAGCACTACCCCCAGGGACCAGACATTGGGGTGAAGCAAGCATGCATGACACCTCCACTGTGATGACAAAGGGAGATGTCGTACAAACTGGGAAACCCAGACATGTGTCCTGTTCCACAAACGTACATCACACATACACAAACACAAATCCCTCAGCATGGCCCCTCATCCATGAACAAATGGGAGCTAGGGGACCATCTATGCAAACATTCACATCAGTCCACCCTCAACACCACACACCCTGAACTGGAACAATGTGATCTGTGAAGCCCACATTGACAGTTGACATTGCACATGCACCCATGGCAAACAGAGGAATGTTGGGAGGAACTAAGGTGCACAGATACATCACACAAGGACAGTTTACAACCCTGGGGAATGACAGACATACTGCACAGTATGCGGTACATGGCCATGACCTCAAAGCTCACGTAACCTCCAGAATCCCTGCCACAGTCCCAGGACAATGCAGAAGCCAAGGAGACCCACAAGGCACACATGCTGACACCTGCCAGCATCGCAGCCATGAACCTGACAAGTGGGAGCAGTCACACACACATACAAATGTCTCAATCACTGAAAACTACCACCTAGGGACAACTGCATGATTTAGCAAATAAACAGGTGCCTTGAGGAACCCTGATTGTGCCCCTTCTGTGTCTGACAACATCATCACCACTCAGAACTGACAAATCCCAATGATGATACACCAATTAACAGTAGTGTGTCATGCACCCACACATCTGGTATCCCATTGGAAAAGTAGTGGTATGAACCCAGTACCACTCAGCAAGCATCAACAACAGGAACATATCAAGGGAACACTGTCTGTCTGTATGAACAGGGATGTGGACATACACACATGCTCATACAACACACACCATGGGCCCAGGCCATGTCACTGGACAACACACTTACTTGAGGGGACCCAACTCCTGTGGAAGCCCAGCTGTTCCAAACATATTCACCGCAAGTCACACTCATGTCTGCAGAACACTTGGTCAGTCAGCCGTCAGTTACCACACAATGAAGGCTCTGGTCACAACAGCCTGGGTACGTGAGTCTCCCCTATGTCGTCTGCACATACTCAAAACATATGTCTAGCATGCAGCACAGAGGACCCAGTTGCTCCTATTACAATGATGCCCACACCTGTAGGTCCAGTGTTGATGAGCACAAAGTATGTGGAAGTGACAAATTGGACCATGGGTAGCACATCATATGTGCATGGGTGCACGCCAGAGATGTGACCATGCACATGAAATGCTCACAGAGAGATGTCCACAAATAGTTGATCCTGACACACCCAGGTAGCTGCAAAGGATGACATGGATACCCACCAGATTAGGATACATATCTCATGGACCACAGGGAGTACCTCACAGCAACACATCAGTATTCAACATTGTAAACAAAGCATCACAGGTGCAAGGGCATGTTAAACATCATCAACATAATGTACAGTTAAATCTAGTTCACAGGGAGAAAGAAAAAAGCTTTATTCAGCATTTTAAAAGTTAAACGTCTGTGTAAACAAAAGGCCAATGGCAGTCCATGTCCAAATGCCAAGGAGTGAATTAGAGTGACAACTGTCACACCTTGCTTGCCTGCACTGCTAAGGACTGGGGTCATCCCCTCGGAGGGGCATACATGGGGACAGGCCAGGCACCACAGGGACAGGATCAGGGCGCAGCAGAAGGAGGCAGTGAAGAGGTGGGGGATGCAGGCGAGACACTTGCAACTGCAGTGGAGCTGACTGAAGTGGTGGGTGCTGTCACAACTGTGGGGAACAAGTCAGATGGGGTGGGAGCCGGCACAACTCCAGTGGGCAGGTCAGATGGAGTGGATTGGCTCACCACTGCAGTGCCCAAGTCAGATGGGGTGGTCGTGGACTCCAAAGCAGTGCCTACATCCATGGGAGCAGAATGGGGGACAGGTGAGGTCAGCAGGGCAGGGGGGACACAGTTCCCACATCAGTGGCACTAACTATCTGACCAGGTGTGGAGGAGCAAGTGCTAGGGGGGGATGGCCTTAGCATTTGGGGATGGTGTATCTGTGGGTGGGGGAACCCGGGGCAGGGAGTGGCGGGGGAACCTCTGGAGTGGTGGCCTGGGGGATGGAGGACAGAGACTTTGCCTAAGAGCTGCGTGGTCGCGGGGGGTCTTGCTCTTCTGGTGCCAGGGGGACTTGCGGGTGGGGGTCTCTGTCTGACTGCACCTGGGGGAGGGTGTCCGGGTGTGAGGAGCACTCCCCCTGTGTGTGGGGACTTCCTCTTCCCCTTGTAATCAGGATCTGCAGGGTCGATGGGGAAGAGGCCAAGGTCACAGAGGAAGAGGTTCTGGGGGGATGGGGTTGCAGGTGAGGCAAGGGAAGGGGGCTGGGAGGGAGAGGTCAGGGAGGACTGCGGAGTGGTTGTGGATGACTGTGTGTGTGTCTGCAAACCAGCCCCTGTGAGTGTGGAATCAGTCCCCTGCGCTTGCTTGTGTGCACGTCTAGACCTTGGTTTGGGGGTTTCTGTGCTTGGGTCAGGTAGGGTGATAAGAATCGTGGGGGGTGCAGGGGTAGGAGGGGTGTGGGACTGTTGGAGGAGGGACACTGCTGCCGTCAGGGAGGAGGCCACGGACTGATTGGTCCTCTGTAGGGCAGACATGCCCGAGGAAATGCCCTCCATGAATGACACCAGTTGTGTCAACAGACCCGTGTGTGCATGGAGCACCTTCAGCATCGACGTCTGCCCTACATGGATCTGTCGAAGTAAGTCCACAGACTCCTCATTCAGGGCAGCAGGGTACAAAGGGGTAGGGGGTGCAGTGCCTGGCACAAAGGAGACATGCTCACAAACACGGGAGCCCACAGGGACCTCTGGGATGGGAGCCGATGGGAGGGGGGTGTTGGTGGTGGTGGCGGTGGCGGGGAGAGCCTCACTAGCTGGGGTTTGGTGGCTGCTGACACCCGCCTCCACAAGGGAGTCATCCTCAGAGCTGCTGTGGCCCTCAGCTGGGGGTGATGGTGCTGACGACTCCTCTGTGTGGCTCCACTCACCCTCCGTGCCTCTGGGTCCACCCGACTCCTTTCCTTCTGTCCCTGTAAGGCTCTGTGGCTCCTCCTGGTCCATGGAGCTGTCCCCTCCTGTGGCTGTGGATGTATCTGGATAGGAATAGGAAGTAAGAGAACAACATCAGTCACCTGCACCGACTGCACACACCACAGTGAGTACATCACATCACAGGGCAAGCCCTGGCATCATCAGCTGAACACAGCTCAAAGTGCCAACACTGTTTAGGATAAGACAATTGTCATTTGCAACATCAACATGGCGGTGCGGAAGGAGGTGCCTCTCATCCAGGATGATAATGACAAACGTCCAGCTCCTGTGGAGGATCCCGGCCTGGGCCAAATGCCAGTGATGATGAAGATGATGGTGACGTCTGCTCACAGCTCATCAACAACTTCTTCACCTGAATGTGAGTTTCCATGGTTGTTCTGTGAATTTATGGAGGTTGCCTGGAATGTGTTGTGCCAGCTATGTTGCTGTCTGAGTGTGTCTGTGTGCCACTTGACTGGATGCGTGCTGTGATGTGTCCATTCAGGTGGTGTGTACTCCACTATAGGGTAGTACTGCTGACTAGTGTTGGTGTAGGTGTCATGTTTTGTGCATGTGTGTTGGATTTCTCTCCTGTTCTTCTGTGCTTTTGACTGTATTTTGTCTGTCCTTCCCAGGATACTTTGCCTGTTGTGTGGTCAACACTGACCCCCAACACCCAGAAGTCAACACGAGTGTGGAAGTTGACAATTCCCATCAACTGATGTACCACACATCCCTGGACTTCCATTCTCCAACACTTTGAGAGCGTGTATCCACTGTTACGTAGTATTACCGTGCAACTGGTGTGAAATAAACGTGTTGCTGATGTGTAATGAACCTGTGATACACTTTGTTTTGTGCATTGTCTGTCTTCCCACATCTGAGTGACATCTGCTTACCTCACCTGTGGACTTGTTACCACTGACTGGGGTTGGTGTTGTGTCTTGTGTTCAGGTCAACATCATTGTGTGTGATGAGTAACATGGCCATGGTGAGTATGTTTTGTGTTGCCATAGTGGTGTATCTCCCTCACATGTGTCACATCCCCATGACTCACCTTACGTTGGTCACACTGTTGCAGTATTTGGCATGCACTGTGTTGTGTAGCAGATCGACATCTCCCTGAACATGACAAGTTGGAATCACAACAGAGGCAAGTATGGTGTACTGGTGAGTTTATTTACAAACATGTGTGAGGGAATTGCACAGGATGGTGGGTGCTGTACAGTGGTTTGGGAATCCAAAGTTCACATTGGAGTTGGAAGTGCAGGTAGATGTAATGTCCAGAGTAAAGTCAATGTCCAGAGTAAAGGCCACAGTCATCTGATACATTGGCCCAACATGAACCCTCCATGTCATGTGGGCGACTTGTGTGCGATTGGACTAGGTGAACATTTTGCGCACAAAGAACATGGTCCAGAACAGGTTTAGAGGCCCTGGGGGATGTGCTGGGACATCTGCCTCTCATATGTCCTTCTTTGGACGACCCCTCTCCTTCCGGGAGGGGATCCTCATGTTGCGGCCTCTGCGGTGCAGGGAACTCTCCGCCAGAGTTCTCCTCCCTCCCTGTGGTGCTGGCAGATGGTGTTGCGACAGATGTTGTGGGCATACAGGGGGGTGTGGACTGGTTGGTGTTGATCTGGCGGAGGCATTGTAGTATGTCACGATGCACCGCAGTAATGTCATCCCACTTGGCCTCCATGCGGGCATGGTGGGCGACCTGCTCGTGTTGCATGTCCTTGAGGATCCCCACTACCTGGCCAAATCCTCTGGTGCTATCCTGGTACGCATCTAAGATGCGTGCCAGGTGGGGGTCATCATGCAGTCCAGACCCCTCTGCAAGGTGCGCCCTGTGCCTCCCACCCCTCCCAGCACCCCTCTCCACACGGGCAGGACCAGCGGCGGGACACACAGGTGACACTGGGACCCGTTGGGTGGTGTTGCTGGTGGTGTTTGCTGTAGCTTCCGGGGGGTCCTGTGTCCCTGTGCTGTGGGTGTTGATTGGCCTTGGTCTGTCCGTGTTGGTGGGGGTGCCCTGTCGGTGCCCAGATGCTGGAGGTGTGAGTACAGGGGGGGCAGATGTTGATACTGCTGGTGCTGCATGATGGCTCACACCGGAGGGGCCAGGTTGGTCGTCGTCATCCGAAGAGGACAGTGAGAGAGTCAGACCAGAGAGCTCAGTGTCCACCAGAGTCTGGGACTGGGTATCCTCATCATTTGTTTCTGGGTGCCCAGCACCACCTGTGTTTGGAAGAGACACACAATGTGATTTATGTTTCTACGTGCATCGTTGGTTCACAAACATGACATTTTCTACTTTTTGAACAGATGCCTGCCTGTACACTGCTTTTTCCCAGCTTGTCACGGACAGAGTTTGATATTGTTGTTGGCCATTTCCCAGCATGGCCTTGTGCTCCCCACAACAGAGCCCCGTGTCAGACATCTTGTCAGTCCCTACCCACTCCCTGTGAGGCAAGTATGGTTCAGTTTGATCTTGCTGGGCCATGTGGGTGGGTGTAGGTTATACTCTTGGCTACATCCCCTTCCCAGCATGCCCATACTTCCTCCCTCTTGACTCTGCTTCCCTGTGAGGGGGTGTGAAAGCAATGGCAAGATGGCTGACTGTGACATCCTGGTGTTTGTTCGGCTACAAGTCCAAAGTGAGCCCCTGTGCTTCACACAGCAGCACCCAGTATGGGGTATCTTTTGCTGATATTTCAATGAGGTGCGTGTCAATGCATTGTACCCGGTGAGTTGTGTGGAGTTTGTGTTGAGGGGGGGGCTCCCCATGCTGATTAGTATGGTCAGGGCTGTCAGTTTTCGCAAAATCCGTCTCCATGCCTTTTTCCATGACCAACCAACTTATTCCACTGATGACTCTGGACTACACAAACCATCAACATTTACCCCTACGTGTGCGATGGTTCCCAATGAGGTCCTTACTTTCGAGCAAGCTGTATTGAAGGAGTTCAATACTAAGGAGGTCCCCACCCCCTTCTTCAATCTCTCGAGTGATGAAACTAATGCCATCAGGGCTTTGGCCAGTGATGAATCCATTACGATCAAGCAAGCTGACAAAGGGGGAGCAACTGTAATAATGAACACAGTTGACTACAATACTGAATGTGAGAGACAACTGAGTGACAATAGATACTACACTCCGATAAGAGATAACCCCACACAGAGATTACAGAACATGATTTCAGTGATGACATTCTCGGCTGAATCAATGGGGTGGATCACGAAGAAGGAGGCTGAGTTCCTCACAACAAAAGAACCTGTGGTACCCTACTTCTATTGTCTCCCCAAAATTCACAAAGGGGTGACACCAGTACCTGGACGTCCCATCGTTTCAGGGATTGGTTCTGTACTTGAACCCCTCTCAAAATTCACTGACCATTTTATCCAACCTTTTGTGAAACAGACTCCGTCTTTTGTTAGAGACACTACTGATGTGTTGCGTCTTCTGGAGGGGGTCCAACATCCTAATGAGGTGAACCTCTTAGTCACCTTGGATGTTGAGGCCCTCTATACCAATATTCCACAGAGAGCAACATTGGAGGTCGTTGAAGACATTTTAAATGGTTCAGAATGGGTTTCGCCAACCCCGGTGTCATTCATTATGGAATGCGCGACCATGGCACTCACTGAGAACTATTTTCAGTTTGGTACCCAACTTTTTCACCAGACCCAAGGTACATCAATGGGTAGTACCTTTACTCCCAGTCTGGCATGTCTTTACATGTCAGCCTTTGAGGAGCGCAAAATCTTTCACCCTGACAATCCATTCTCATCTAACATCTTATTGTGGAGAAGATTTATAGATGATATCCTGATCCTTTGGAAAGGCAACGCCATCAGATGCGGTGAATTCTGCACTTGGATAAATACCCTTAACCCTTACCTGAAATTCACCAACACAATTTCCACGAGTGAGATCCCCTTCCTTGATCTCCTCATTAGATTGGAAACAGGGTCCATTTCTACCACCCTATATCGGAAACCCACCGATAGAAACAGTCTTCTGTTGTTTAGCAGTCACCATCCCAAGGCGCTTAGACAGAATTTACCAATCGGCCAATTCCTTCGTATTAGAAGGAACTGTAGTAGTATTGGTGACTATAAAAAAGAAGCTAACATCCTGAAAGAAGATTTGCTCCAACGTGAATACCCTAAACAGGTGGTTGCAGACGCTTACAAAAGAGCCAGGAATAATAACCGAGAGGCCCTTCTTGAGGATAAGATTAGGAATTCGGACACCAATATTACTTGTGTCACTACGTACACCCCCCACTCTAATCAATTGAGGAAAATCATCAGAAAAAACTGGGGCATTCTCAATACTGGGTCATTGATTTTTCCCATACCCCGTTTTGCATTCAAACGTACCAACAATATCAAAGATCTATTGATACATACCAGACCCAGAAAAGTTCAACCCCGACCACAGAATACACTTTGGGACCTTCCACCAGTACAAGGCCACTACCCCTGCGGATCTTGTTCCGCGTGCCCGCAGACAAAGGTGTCCAAAGTTCTGAACCTTCCTAATGATACATGTTGGCGTTTAATGAAACACACTAACTGCAAAACTACCAATTGTATTTATTTGGTTAAGTGCACCTGTAACCTTTACTATATAGGGATGACCACCAGACAAATAAAAACACGCATAATGGAACACAGGAGCACTTTCAGATGTGCAAAAACAAATACTAGAATGACGACACATTTTTATGAAAGACAACATCCCCCTGAGTCCTTTGAGTGGTACGTCTTAGAGGCGCATCCGGGTATGTCCAAAAACGCTTTATTTCGCTTAGAACAGCGATGGGTTCTGAGACTATCATGTGACAAAATAGGCCTGAATGAGGACATTCCCTGGAATCTCTTGACATAGTTACTTCATCGAAGTCGCCAGGACCATCATTGGGACTATACTTTGATGGGCTACAATTCAGTACCGTCTTGGTAAGACTACGAGCGCACCAACACCATCTTGCTAGATTACATACGCATAATTTTTATGCTTCGTACATCCTCTATACCAGGCTCTACCCAATGGAGTTGCTTTAATTAATGAATCTTAATACCAGCTTTACACACTGTCACCATCAACAGAGTTTGCTGTGGCATTTGCATTTATATTTATTTTTATTTTTTATTTTTATGTTTGTCTCAAACGTCCCTGATTGGTTTGGTCCACACTGACCTTCCTTGTTACTTCAGCATCGACTGCACTTGGGGGTCTGCCTCTCATGCTTCATATACTTTATATGCTTTTTTATATTTTCCCGTAACTGGCCGTATTGCTGATCGTTCATCTCGTGTTCACCTTGACAACGACCACACAATAGGACAACCATGATTGGCTGGCTAAGCGATCACATGACCGTCTTGTTGCCAGGTGACCGCCACTCTCACTACGCGTTACTCGTGTCTCCAGCGTGCTTACTAGTTTCGCACCATCTCATTGGCCACTTTTGGTCATTTCCCCTGACGCCCTTTATTTATATTCCTGTCGGCGTGGGAGTCCATCGAACAGCGCGCACGGACCGGTGACGCTGCTCGGGTAGGATATCAGTTAATTTCCACCAAGGGAACCGTGAGTAACTACCCATCAACATTGTGTTTTATCCTCTAACAGCAGCCCGCCATACCAGTGGCCCCAAACTCCCCACTGCCATCAAGTGTGATTCCTCTTAATTTTTCCCTTACGGGGCGGCTTACATGCGGGAGGTTTTTTAATACGTATTACTTCTAAAGCACTCGCTTTTCCGCCTAGTTATTGGAGTTCTCGTTTGGTAATGCTTCTTGTGGAAACGCACTTTTTGACTAGCATCTCCTATACTTTGGAGTGCTTGTCACATCTCTTTGTAAGATAAGTTGGATGGTCCGCACCTTATATGATCCTAATAAGCGTTTAGATGACTTCCTCTGTCATTTTAGTTTAATTTATTTCATTTCTCTGACCCATAAGACCGTTTTCGGTCAGTTCCTTTAACCTCATGGGGTTCACTGCATATTTGTGCACCCCCTTGTTTCTGCTGTCTATATTTCTCACTAACATACCTTTATTAAAACAGGGCACTAGAATTGAGTGTCCGCAGCGACCGGTACCGACTTGGCCCGGATCATTAGAGACATGGGTAAGGACGCAGCTCTTGTTCAAATATACCTTTAACTATGTAAGTTTTCTCTTGTCTTTTATCAATCTCATTGTGATTGCCTGACTGCCCTCTATCACCTGATCATCTCCTAATACGTTGAGGGGTTTTTATTCAGCATGTCACAGCCTACGAGCTTTACACGCGTGTGATTCACTACCACTTGTCATAATCAATCATGGTGGTTTGTGTGAAGAGGTACGATAAGGTTTTTATCCCTGACTATTCTAACTGTTTTTTATTTCCACAGGTTACATTTAGATTTGATTATACCAGAGGTACCCTCACACTTTTTTAGGGTGCTGTAAGGGTGGTCACTCCTCACTTCTTGTGTTTGTGTCCACCACCAAAAAATGTGTGTAGGTAGGATTACTGGTTAGGTCCTGATGAATTGCCATCTACTTGATTAAATAGGCATGAAACATGTTGACCACATAAATTAGCGTATAAAAACACAACATTGTGTGTACATACGCGCAAGTTTTTACATTTTTTAACTAGGGGAAGAACCATGTACATTAAAATAGTTTTGATTGGATTTGTTCCCCTATTTTAAATCACTTCACATACTCACCCATTCACCTACACCAAGACCTTCACTTACATCTCACCTAACGGCCTTTGGAAAAAGATCTCCGATAAGTAGGCCCCATCACGGGCGCCTGATCGGGCATTGCAGCGCCGGCCCGAGTAGGAGCAGGGCCCGATGATGAAGCAAGACACCTTCTTGTCAGGTGTGTGAGGGCTTTATTCCAACAAAAGGAGATCACTCTCCTGTCGTTCACTGGTATTCCTGTTTACAGTTAGAATTTTGTCCTTATATTTTTTGCCTCTTTAGTTAGGAACTGCATACTTTGTTGTTTATACTTAAGTACTGGGGTACGTATGCTGGACCTTAATATAACAAAACCCTAGATTCCTAATCCCCTCCCCTTTGAATACAATATCTGCACGGGTATACCCGTGGGGAATTTCCATTTAGGTTACCATAGGTTTCGGATTGACTCCTTTTGGCCCATTTCTTCTTCCTTTTCTTTTCCCTCAGATCATTGCCAAATCGGCTTGATTCACGTCTTCTTTTCCCCCCCCTTTTTTTGTCCTTCTCGAACTCATGGAGGACTACCAGGGACTAAGTTTTGGTGATGAAGCGGCAGCAGAGATACTACGAGCACCATCCCTGTTAGGGTCCGATGGGAGTTCTGCCTCGGTCAGCCAGACAGAGGATTGGTCCTCTTTAGCCAACATCAAACATGAGTGGCTCAAGGTCACCTTACATGGCGCGATGATGACCGAATATTTAAGAGCCAATATAGCTCCTAACGGTCTCATTGTTAATAATTTCCCCCGCCTGTTCTTGGAAGATGCCACTTTCAAGAAGGAATGGTCCCTAGTTGCCTGGAAGTGCACTAGGGACTGGTTGATTCTTATAATCAACACAGCTAAGAGGATAGCAGATGCCCTCTTTATCAGAATTCAAGCAGCAGAAGGCGCTATCAAAGTGACAATTCAGACAGCAGCCTTTAAAAGCAAACTGTCAGAAATCAATGCAGAGATTGCTGAGAATAGGGAATATCTCATGAGACAAAAGATCACCAAATTACAAAAGGATATACAGAAATTCTCCACTGAAAAGGTATACCCATATCTCAAAGCGGATTACACAAGCACCGCCAACGGATACTCTTCGGATGATAGCTCAAACTCCTCCCGAAGAGGTTCCTCTTCCAGCAACGACTCAAACTCTGGTAATTGGAACAATAGGAAAACACGTCCTTACCAACAACCTATGTTCCCCTCATATAACGCTCCCCCCTTCCAGGGACCTCCCTTTTGGCAATATCCAATATATCCGCAGGGTCCACCTCCCTTCTTCCCAACTGGACCTGCACCTCCTTTTTTAGACAGAGGTTGGGGCAGAGGAAGAGGGCGCAGAAGAGGACAACAAAAAAGAGTACAATGGCAGGACCAACCGGCAGTGCCAGTAGAGACGAGGAGCCAAACCAAAGGGAAAATAAATTGATTATCAATATTTCCTCCAGAGTGATTTCACCTATTGAGGAAATTGTGTTACAGAAGGGATTGGGCTTTGTCCCTATTCCCAAGACCGACACCTTTAGGGATCGATGCGAATTACAAAGCTTTTTTCGCAAAATCCGTCTCCATGCCTTTTTCCATGACCAACCAAATTATTCCACTGATGACTCTGGACTACACAAACCATCAACATTTACCCCTACGTGTGCGATGGTTCCCAATGAGGTCCTTACTTTCGAGCAAGCTGTATTGAAGGAGTTCAATACTAAGGAGGTCCCCTCCCCCTTCTTCAATCTCTCGAGTGATGAAACTAATGCCATCAGGGCTTTGGCCAGTGATGAATCCATTACGATCAAGCAAGCTGACAAAGGGGGAGCAACTGTAATAATGAACACAGTTGACTACAATACTGAATGTGAGAGACAACTGAGTGACAATAGATACTACACTCCGATAAGAGATAACCCCACACAGAGATTACAGAACATGATTTCAGTGATGACATTCTCGGCTGAATCAATGGGGTGGATCACGAAGAAGGAGGCTGAGTTCCTCACAACAAAAGAACCTGTGGTACCCTACTTCTATTGTCTCCCCAAAATTCACAAAGGGGTGACACCAGTACCTGGATGTCCCATCGTTTCAGGGATTGGTTCTGTACTTGAACCCCTCTCAAAATTCACTGACCATTTTATCCAATCTTTTGTGAAACAGACTCTGTCTTTTGTTAGAGACACTACTGATGTGTTGCGTCTTCTGGAGGGGGTCCAACATCCTAATGAGGTGAACCTCTTAGTCACCTTGGATGTTGAGGCCCTCTATACCAATATTCCACAGAGAGCAACATTGGAGGTCGTTGAAGACATTTTAAATGGTTCAGAATGGGTTTCGCCAACCCCGGTGTCATTCATTATGGAATGCGCGACCATGGCACTCACTGAGAACTATTTTCAGTTCGGTACCCAACTTTTTCACCAGACCCAATGGGTAGTACCTTTACTCCCAGTCTGGCATGTCTTTACATGTCAGCCTTTGAGGAGCGCAAAATCTTTCACCCTGACAATCCATTCTCATCTAACATCTTATTGTGGAGAAGATTTATAGATGATATCCTGATCCTTTGGAAAGGCAATGCCATCAGATGCGGTGAATTCTGCACTTGGATAAATACCCTTAACCCTTACCTGAAATTCACCAACACAATTTCCACGAGTGAGATCCCCTTCCTTGATCTCCTCATTAGATTGGAAACAGGGTCCATTTCTACCACCCTATATCGGAAACCCACCGATAGAAACAGTCTTCTGTTGTTTAGCAGTCACCATCCCAAGGCGCTTAGACAGAATTTACCAATCGGCCAATTCCTTCGTATTAGAAGGAACTGTAGTAGTATTGGTGACTATAAAAAAGAAGCTAACATCCTGAAAGAAGATTTGCTCCAACGTGAATACCCTAAACAGGTGGTTGCAGACGCTTACAAAAGAGCCAGGAATAATAACCGAGAGGCCCTTCTTGAGGATAAGATTAGGAATTCGGACACCAATATTACTTGTGTCACTACGTACACCCCCCACTCTAATCAATTGAGGAAAATCATCAGAAAAAACTGGGGCATTCTCAATACTGGGTCATTGATTTTTCCCATACCCCGTTTTGCATTCAAACGTACCAACAATATCAAAGATCTATTGATACATACCAGACCCAGAAAAGTTCAACCCCGACCACAGAATACACTTTGGGACCTTCCACCAGTACAAGGCCACTACCCCTGCGGATCTTGTTCCGCGTGCCCGCAGACAAAGGTGTCCAAAGTTCTGAACCTTCCTAATGATACATGTTGGCGTTTAATGAAACACACTAACTGCAATACTACCAATTGTATTTATTTGGTTAAGTGCACCTGTAACCTTTACTATATAGGGATGACCACCAGACAAATAAAAACACGCATAATGGAACACAGGAGCACTTTCAGATGTGCAAAAACAAATACTAGAATGACGACACATTTTTATGAAAGACAACATCCCCCTGAGTCCTTTGAGTGGTACGTCTTAGAGGCGCATCCGGGTATGTCCAAAAACGCTTTATTTCGCTTAGAACAGCGATGGGTTCTGAGACTATCATGTGACAAAATAGGCCTGAATGAGGACATTCCCTGGAATCTCTTGACATAGTTACTTCATCGAAGTCGCCAGGACCATCATTGGGACTATACTTTGATGGGCTACAATTCAGTACCGTCTTGGTAAGACTACGAGCGCACCAACACCATCTTGCTAGATTACATACGCATAATTTTTATGCTTCGTACATCCTCTATACCAGGCTCTACCCAATGGAGTTGCTTTAATTAATGAATCTTAATACCAGCTTTACACACTGTCACCATCAACAGAGTTTGCTGTGGCATTTGCATTTATATTTATTTTTATTTTTTATTTTTATGTTTGTCTCAAACGTCCCTGATTGGTTTGGTCCACACTGACCTTCCTTGTTACTTCAGCATCGACTGCACTTGGGGGTCTGCCTCTCATGCTTCATATACTTTATATGCTTTTTTATATTTTCCCGTAACTAGCCGTATTGCTGATCGTTCGTCTCGTGTTCACCTTGACAACGACCACACAATAGGACAACCATGATTGGCTGGCTAAGCGATCACATGACCGTCTTGTTGCCAGGTGACCGCCACTCTCACTACGCGTTACTCGTGTCTCCAGCGTGCTTACTAGTTTCGCACCATCTCATTGGCCACTTTTGGTCATTTCCCCTGACGCCCTTTATTTATATTCCTGTCGGCGTGGGAGTCCATCGAACAGCGCGCACGGACCGGTGACGCTGCTCGGGTAGGATATCAGTTGATTTCCACCAAGGGAACCGTGAGTAACTACCCATCAACATTGTGTTTTATCCTCTAACAGCAGCCCGCCATACCAGTGGCCCCAAACTCCCCACTGCCATCAAGTGTGATTCCTCTTAATTTTTCCCTTACGGGGCGGCTTACATGCGGGAGGTTTTTAAATACGTATTACTTCTAAAGCACTCGCTTTTCCGCCTAGTTATTGGAGTTCTCGTTTGGTAATGCTTCTTGTGGAAACGCACTTTTTGACTAGCATCTCCTATACTTTGGAGTGCTTGTCACATCTCTTTGTAAGATAAGTTGGATGGTCCGCACCTTATATGATCCTAATAAGCGTTTAGATGACTTCCTCTGTCATTTTAGTTTAATTTATTTCATTTCTCTGACCCATAAGACCGTTTTCGGTCAGTTCCCTTAACCTCATGGGGTTCACTGCATATTTGTGCACCCCCTTGTTTCTGCTGTCTATATTTCTCACTAACATACCTTTATTAAAACAGGGCACTAGAATTGAGTGTCCGCAGCGACCGGTACCGACTTGGCCCGGATCATTAGAGACATGGGTAAGGACGCAGCTCTTGTTCAAATATACCTTTAACTATGTAAGTTTTCTCTTGTCTTTTATCAATCTCATTGTGATTGCCTGAATGCCCTCTATCACCTGATCATCTCCTAATACGTTGAGGGGTTTTTATTCAGCATGTCACAGCCTACGAGCTTTACACGCGTGTGATTCACTACCACTTGTCATAATCAATCATGGTGGTTTGTGTGAAGAGGTACGATAAGGTTTTTATCCCTGACTATTCTAACTGTTTTTTATTTCCACAGGTTACATTTAGATTTGATTATACCAGAGGTACCCTCACACTTTTTTAGGGTGCTGTAAGGGTGGTCACTCCTCACTTCTTGTGTTTTGTGTCCACCACCAAAAAATGTGTGTAGGTAGGATTACTGGTTAGGTCCTGATGAATTGCCATCTACTTGATTAAATAGGCATGAAACATGTTGACCACATAAATTAGCGTATAAAAACACAACATTGTGTGAACATACGCGCAAGTTTTTACATTTTTTAACTAGGGGAAGAACCATGTACATTAAAATAGTTTTGATTGGCTTTGTTCCCCTATTTTAAATCACTTCACATACTCACCCATTCACCTACACCAAGACCTTCACTTACATCTCACCTAACGGCCTTTGGAAAAAGATCTCCGATAAGTAGGCCCCATCACGGGCGCCTGATCGGGCATTGCAGCGCCGGCCCGAGTAGGAGCAGGGCCCGATGATGAAGCAAGACACCTTCTTGTCAGGTGTGTGAGGGCTTTATTCCAACAAAAGGAGATCACTCTCCTGTCGTTCACTGGTATTCCTGTTTACAGTTAGAATTTTGTCCTTATATTTTTTGCCTCTTTAGTTAGGAACTGCATACTTTGTTGTTTATACTTAAGTACTGGGGTACGTATGCTGGACCTTAATATAACAAAACCCTAGATTCCTAATCCCCTCCCCTTTGAATACAATGTCAGTCCTCCTTCCCATCATGAAACGTGCTTCCATTGTAGGGCGTGCAAGTTGTCTTTCAGGATGTCAGTCAGTGGTGTCCTGCTTCTGATTTGCACACAAGCCCTAGCAGGGCCTTGTGCTCCCCACAGCAGGAGCCAGTGTCAGCCATCTTGTCAGTCATTTTCCACTCCCTGTGGTGTGGGCATGTTTCTGAGAGGTCTTGATGGGCCAATCAGGAGGGGGAGCATTATCTGTGACTACAGGCCCCATCATGCTTTTGACTACACTCACTTCATCTGCATCCCCACTATTCCTTCCTGACAGTCAGCTGCACTGTGAGGTAGTGTGTTTGTGGTGTCAAACTGTCTGGCAGGGTCTATTTGGCTTAGTGCCACTGGCTTGCTCTATTTGTTTGTGGGTTGGTGCATGTCATGACACAGTTCCCAGTCACTATGAGATGGCAGGTATTGTGTTTGTCTGACTGGCATACACATCTTGGGCTGATTATCTATTGGTTAGTGTAGCTTTGCTTGCGGTGCATGGTTTCACTATCCCCTTGCCACACAAGCTTGGTTATGTTGTTTGTGTGCTCTGGGATGTCTGTTAGTCCATGGAAGCTCTCTGGTGGTAGGATGTCCCGCACCTTCTCCTCCCAGGTCCTGAAGTAGACTGGTTTGGCAGGAGGGCCACCGCTGGTGCACTGACTCAGGGCATGATCTTTTTCGATGAGTTTCTTGACCCTCCTGCACATACCACCTGTTCTGGATATCGTCCTTTGTGCTCCTTGCTGGTGCTTGGGCGTTCACCTTGTCCAGAATCCTCGCCCACATCTTGGTTTTCTGTGAGATGGGGGTCCTTTGGACCAATGTACCAAACAAATGTGGCTCTACTCTGATGATCTTGTCTGCCAGCATTTCTAACTCACTATCTGTGAACTTTGGAGGCATGGTGATGGGTGGTGGTGGTAAGGTATGTGTGTGTGAGGGTGCAAGTGATGGTGGGTTGGTGTTGGTTTTGCTGGGTGTATGTGTGTGTGCTTTTGTATGAGGTGCTGATGGTGTGTGAGTGTGTCTGTGGTTGCTGTGTACTGGTGTTTGCTGCTGGCTGTGTCTCCTGTTTGCAAGGGATGATGGTTGTGATTGTAGTCCTTTATATAGTTGGAGTGTTGGGTGTGTCTTTGTCCCATGTTTTTTTTTGGGTATTTATTGGCTTTGTCATTGCTAGTTTGGTCCTTTATTTGTCTTTTTTCCTTTGTGTTTTGTAGGCATGAAGGAGACGTTCATGTGACGGAAACGGACGCTGCTGTTGTCTCGTGCGGGCTTCTCCGCCTCGCTCACGCTGCCTATCTTCTGTGTTTGGTACGCGTCGTTCGCGGCGGTCTCTATTGTTCGTGTGCCTGGTTGTCTGTGCGTGTCGGTCGTGCAGCTTGTTCTCCGTGCGAGTCAGTCTGGTTTTACACGCATTGTTTCGTACTGCGCAAATCGTACATCGCGGGTACGGGTGGGTCAGCTTCATTCCGGGTTCATGTCGGTTGGTGATATTCGTGTTGGTTTTCCGGCCGGATCACTATTTTCCCTACGGCACGGTCGTACGGCTTGTATTCCGTATGTTTCGGTTGTAATTCACACGTGTTGCATCGTACTGCACAGGTCGTACGGCACTGGTCCGTGTCGGTCGATGTTCGGTCCGGGTCTGTGTCGGTCGGTTTGTTTTGCGGCCGGAATCGGAATAGGCCCCTCAATGGTGTCTCCAGTCCAAGTGCACCACTGAATAGACAGGGTAAACTCCACCCACAATCAGTTTCATCAATATCAAATATCTCATGACTTGGCAATCTACTATATGTCTATCCTTACTGGTCAATGTTGTCCTCCACCACTGCTTCTATCATTACCCCTTTTCTTTTCCTACTTCTATGTTAGAATGCAGTGGGCTGTCACAGTGCGAAACGTGTCATGCTGAGGGTTCATGGGAGGATTGCAGGGTTACATTCACCAACAGTAGTCTGGAGATTCTTGGGAGGTGTTTCTTCTACCTGGCTGTATTATCTGTCTGTGCATTTGAGTCTGAACATATGCATTTGAGAGAGAGATCTGCATATCCTCCGTGTCTTTAATGCATTCCTTTACTGAACAGCTGTTCCAAGGTAAGATACAAGTTGCCTCACTACATCTTAGGCTTCTATTTTGGAGAGTGTGAAAAACAGATTACAGTAACCAACACAGCTGTACACGTGGAAATAGTTATTCAGTAGCAGCCAAATTGTGATCATCAAATGCTCCAAAAACGGATCTTTTATCAAGTATAAAAACATAGGTTTATTGTATCTAATGATACGGTTACATGATATTTCTCATACAGAGGATCAACAAGTTCCAGCTGCCTAATATCTTACCATGTGATCCACCTAAACATGGATTAGTTAGATGAAAGTAATGGGAAAAAACACAGATTGAATGATCTCAACATTTTCATGTAGTTCTATTGTTATTGTACATAAACAATATGGTAGGGATTAATGTTTATATGTTTTTGTTTTTCCTCATTCAAATGTTTACTTCAGGATGCATCTTTACCCCCATTTGGCTATATTGATTGTAGTGCTTTCTGCCTTTTCAATGAGATGACTTGCACTACAAATTCAGATGGTGACGTTAGTAATCATGCTGGCACTTATATCAAGTAAGGTACTCCATATTACAGACAGCTTGTCTAAAATTTTCTAGAGCCAGCTGTAATAGGGAAGTGTATTAAATTGATTTGTTCTGGGTAGCTACAATATGTTGATTGCAAAATGTGCAATTAATGTAGCCTGAAGGTTCAATTAATTGTTTATTCTTGCATGTATTGAACATCTGCTGGAACGTAAAGTATACTGCTGTTTCTGATAATGAGATAGTTGTGGACATCATAGAATAGCGTGAACTAGTCTTAAAAATCAATGGTATGAGTAAATTGGCTGATTTGTGAATTACTCCAATCTCAGTAGACTCCAGCAGAGTATAAACTACTTTACCCGCATCATTAATAACTGGGGAGGGGAAGGCCTCAGGAACAAGATGGCCTTGCTATAAGAAGTGGAGTCCCATTGGAGCTACCCCACAGACCTTGAAACTGAGGCCTGTACAGATAAAGAAAGCACCTTATGCCTGGTCAATGGGCCATCAAACTCCATTCTGCCAATCTGTGCTTAAAGTGGTGCCAGCAGAGAAAGCAGGAGACGCTGGTGCAGCCAATTATGTAGAAATCAGCAAGCCGCCTCCCTCACCAGACTTCCTGTAAGTGACAATGGACAGCACTACTGGGTCAGGAGAGCAAATTAACCCTGGCCTGCAGGGGTGACTCACTGAACCTAGGGCCAATATTATAATAGCACTAAATCACTGGTCGAATGATAAAGATGTTATTGTTATACAGGAGGACGCCATTTTCGAACTGGATGGGCCCATGTGCATGGTATCACAGTCCAGATTGGAGTCGGCTATATACGTTTCTCATACTCAAAAAACACTGAACTTACCATGATGGAGACAATATACAACCACCTCATTCTGCTTCACTCTTTTTGACTGCATTTGGGTGCACGTGCCAAGCAAATAAACAACCTGTATTCCTAAAGCTAAGCAGGGAGGTAATTAGGAATAATAATAACTTTAACTGATATTTTTCTGCATTCTTTTTTTTCTTCTACTTTGTCACATATGAGCAGTTGCACACAGACTAGAGTGACAATAAAATACAAATAAACATATTGTAACCTAAGGGTCATCCTGTTCAGTATCATATATGCCAGGGTCTAAAACCTCCAGGGAGTTACTCAATGGATCGCTCACATAAAATTGGACCATTATCAGACCCAAAATCCAAAATGTCCACAGCGGCTCTAGAATCAGTCATGTTCAAAATGAAATGTATTACGACATCAATAAACACAGGTGAACTTTCGACCCACATGGCTAAATCAGACAAACTAGTAGATGCCCTAGAAACCACTGTACCTGAATATCCGGACTGGGGAACTGAAATCTGCAACTTCAGAACAAGGTGACAGAACTTGCTCACTGGAGCAAGCAAGATAATTGACAATTTTGTGCGGTGCCTGAATCAGAGGAAGGGACTGACATGAAATTCCTCATGAAATACAAACCGAAGATACTGTATATGTAATTTACTCCCTGCATAGAGTTTCAACGAGCGCATAATGTTCATGTAAAACATTGGCCCTCAAAAGACATGCCACGGTCAATTATTGCCTGTTTGAACAAGCGATTGCAATGCAATAGGTCTCGCATTACTGAAAGTTTGAGCTATTAGCATTGCAAATAAATGCAACGTCAATACTTTCAGTGAATGCGAGACCTATTGCACTGCAAATGCTTGTTTAACATGGAGACCGGTGTTTACAAACTCCTCTCTCTAACTTTGCAGTCACAGTAAGAAGAGTAACGTGAATTATATGACAATCTCCCTGGTGGTACATGAATTGTGAAAAGATGTGCTGTAGGGCATTATTTTTTCAGAACACACAAGGAAAGGTAAAATGCCTGTAAATAAACTGAACACATTTAGCAGTTATGGAAGCAAAAAAGAAAAGCATTTTTGGGTAATTTTGAAGTGTGTTAGAAAGCAAAGTTTTAATAAAATCAATTTTACTTGGCGATGCACAACAGATAAATATTCACTGAAACTCGATTTCCACACATTATCATTTGTATGCAATATACTTTTATCCATAATACTGCATGTCTGTGCAATATAGTGACAATCTCAATGGATAAATGTGCTGTCTGAAAAGGACAGTGCGCTATCACATGAAGCTTTAGAAACATTGAAAAATAGCCCACCTCTTGTCCTTTAAAGCTAGGTGGGTCACAAAAGTTTGCTCTACTAAAAAGTGGGATGTGGTTCTAAACGTTTGGGACGCTTCGTATAGGAGTATTTTTATGCTTCTAAATGTGTTAACTTTTTTGTGAACTGCACCCAAAAGCAAATATTTATACATGGTATACTTCCATATTACAACGGCTGGTGCTAAACTACATAAAAGGAGTGAAAAATACTGATCAGGTGGATGTAACCTGTATCTTGCCATATACTTTAACTCCCACAAGTGACAAACGAAGAGAACGAAACCTAGCAAGCAAAATTCTGTAACCAGTCACAAAAACAGTTAAACTAACTTTCATTCATTTAAAGTAGTTCACTGGTACAAGAGCAAACACAATATTGGATGCTAATGCTGTAACGAAGCAATCATACTTAGGTTTCAAGGTGTAATTAACTCTTGCTGAATCGGAGTTAATCCTTTCTGCAATTGTTTATATTAAATTGTACACTGTTGCACACATTTCCAAAGTTCAGTAGTTTACCCTGGTTAGGCATGACCAGCTCAACTAGCTTGTGGAGTGCTGGTTTATTTATTAATGGCATTCTGGGACCTGAAGCTTAGTGTTTCTCACTACAAATACAGGGGATCACTGACAGAATATGGAGGAGAAGAATATCGAGCTACCAGAATATCGAGGTAAAAATATCGAGTGACAGAATATCGACTTCCTAACTACAAACAGGTAAGTACAAAAATATTGAATCCTAAATATCGTTGTCAATAATATAGTTTGCTAAAATATCGACTTTTTTAAATGTCTTAAAAGTAATATAAAATTAATTAAATAATAAATATAATTAAGTAAAACATACTTAAAAATAATTAAAGAACGTTCAAATTAATAAATAATAAATGTAATGTAAAAAAAGAATAAACATGCATTTTTATTTTTTATTATATATATTAACATAATATTATTAAAAAATATAATATTTCTAATTATAAAATGCTTAAAACATAATTTAAAATATAATTACATAAACCTATAATATATATATAAAAATACATTATATATAATAATTTGAAACATTAAAATAAATATCATTTTTAAAAATAATATTTTACACTACATTAAGGTGGCGATTCCGATCCGTTAAAAAAATTTACCGTCCGACTCGTATTCGTATATTTTTACGTACGAATCGTACAAGTACCGTACAAACTGCGAAGTACGATTCGTACGTAAAAAATACATATGAATTGCGTCGGGAAAATGGTCCGAGAGGGAGCCGTAAAATTTTACGTCCGAATAGCGTCGGGAAAAGTGTCCGTTAGAGAGCCGGACATTTTTACGTGCAAATCGTAAAACAGAAGTCCGAGCGCGCTAGTACGATCCGTACCGCCCGTCCGAATACACAACCGCATGTAAAAGGCCCCGTACGGAGCGAACGCTGTAGCCTACATGTACACGGGGAAACTTGTGCCCGAATACGAGTCGTACAGCCCCCCTCACCCCGCACATGTCAGCACCGTACCCCCGTATATCAGCACCGTACCCCCCCTCCGCAACGTACCCCAACACCGTAGCCCAGCCCGCACCAGTACGTGCCACACCCCAACACCGTAGCACAGCCCCGCACCTGTACGCGCCGCACCCCAACACCGTAGCACAGCCCCGCACCTGTACGCACCGTACCCCAACACCGTAGCACAGCCCGCACCTGTACGCGCCGCACCCCAACACCGTAGCACAGCCCCGCACATGTACGCATCGTACCCCAACACCGTAGCACAGCCCGCACCTGTACGCGCCGCACCCCAACACCATAGCACAGCCCGCACCTGTACGCACCACACCCCAACACTGTAGCACAGCCCCGCACCTGTACGCACCGTACCCCAACACCCTAGCACAGCCCGCACCTGTACGCTCCATACCCCAACACCGTAGCACAGCCCGCACCTGTACGCACCGTACCCCAACACCGTAGCACAGCCCGCACCTGTACGCGGCGCACCCCAACACCGTAGCACAGCCCCGCACCTGTACGCACCGTACCCCAACACCCTAGCACAGCCCATACCTGTACGCACCGTACCCCAACACCGTAGCACAGCCCGCACCTGTACGCACCGTACCCCAACACCGTAGCACAGCCCGCACCTGTACGCGCCACACCCCAACACCGTACCCCAGCACCCTCACCCAGCATCGCGTATGTACAGACCGTACCTACGCGAAAAAGACTCGTACAGAACCAGGACACAGTAAAACAGCACAAGGAGGGTCAATTTGACTCGCACAACACCACAAAACACGTCAACATGACAAAATACATCTCTATGACTGACCTGCCACATCCAAACTGCCAAACAGAGCACCAAATCACAACCACCTTTTATAACACACCCACCACAAATTCAAACACAGCCACACCCAAAAATTGGACCAATAAAAAGGGCCCACACACACAACCCATGAGCCATTGCAACAGACCCACTGCTCACAGACACCACAGACAAACAACTGCACCTTACTCGCACCTTACTCACACCTAAACTACACCTTCAGTTACACACCTTCACACAACCTCCTTCACAAACACCCCCTCTTCACCTTCACACACACACCCTCACATTCACACCCACACACCCACAACCATCCACACCCACACCCCACACCATGCCCATTGACAAGAATCCAAAGTTCACTACGGTGGAGCTGGAGCTCCTTGTCAACGAAGTCATCAGAGTCGAGCCACAGCTGTTTGGAACATTGGTCAGACAGACAAGCATAGCCCAAAAAACCAGCCTGTGGCATAGGATCGTCGATAAGGTGAATGCTTGTTGCGCCCATCCGAAGGACCAGGCATGAATGCCAAGCCAGGTGGTACGATCTGCGCAGGGCAGTCAAGAGGAAGATGAATGAGGAATACGCCCAGAGTAACATCACTGGAGGCGGGCTGCCCCGAAGACCCGTACATTACCATCCCTGGGAGGAGAAGGTGATGGCCACGCTTCTGCCGGTGGGAGTACACGGAGTCGAAGGAGTCGCAGAGCCTGGTGAGTACACAAACAACTCACGTAACATGGGGGGAATGGCATCCACACCCCAACTACAACAAATGCACGCACCTACCCCCAAGCCCTCACCGCACACAACCACACCCTAAAAACCACGCTCATGCCACTAACATCTCCATGCCCCATTCACAAATAAAGGCAATGCCATGTCCCAGGCCACACCAACCACAAACCCAAGACTGGATGTCCGGGATGCTGGGAGGGTGGGGCTCACACAACACATTGTGCAACTCAGAACCAGACACCAATGCCCACAGCTCATATGGCCTAGGTACATACCCATGCACCATGCCCAATGCACAGGGACCGGCAAAGTAATGACAAGGTAGCTGAAACTTGGCCCTGCTGTAGGCAGCACAAGGCCCTCCTGTGACCACTGTACACTCAAACAACAACTTCACTAGCTCACATACTCAGCACAGGAACTCACACACACTGTCATGCCAGCATGCACCATGAGGGGACAGACACATCACCTGGGAGACCCAATGACAAATCACACTACACACGACAACAGGCCTGGTCACACACCCCCCTCACACAAGCACACACCCCCGGGGCAGGCAACGGATTTACCCACTCTCACAATTGATATGTGACACAACAAGACCAATCCATAGCCAAATAAGCATCCCAGCAAAAAAACTACTGGCAAACACTCAGGAGCACATACCAATCTGTCCCCCGCAACATACCCATCCCCAAGTGGACATTGAGAGGAAGGCTAGGCACATCCAACCACCTGGAGGAACTGTGAGTACTTGAATATGTATGAAACATGGATGTGGCATGAAACAGCATTAACATTGTCTCTCTCACACACACAGGGCAACGTCATCGACCTCCCCCCAACAATGGGGGGGGAACAATCACAGTCCCAGGCTCAACGTGAAGATGACCCCACCGGCAGCGACGACTCTCACCACTTCGTTGATGACCCCGACCAACCTGGCCCCTCTGGTGCCCAAGCCCCTGCAGCACCTGCGTCAGGTACATCTGTGCCTACCACCACCCCCATTCCTGCCACATCCCAGGAGACACCCAGGAATCCTGCTCGCACTGAACACAGCCAGTCTGACCAGGAGGGACAAGGTTCTCCGGGCACCCAGGAGGAGGCAGACGACCATGCTAATGCCATCCCTCAGGGGTCCGGTAGACCCGATGTGCCCACAACGGCAGGCCCGGCTCGTGTGGGCAGGGGTGGTGGGAGTGGAGGCAGGCGGAGGCGAGAACCTGACCAGCCAGCTGAGGGAACCGGTATAGCACACATGCGCCACATCCTGGACACATACCGGCATGACACCAGGGGCATCTGCCAGGTAGTGGCGACCCTCAACGAGATTAAGAACCTGCAGGCCGAGCAACATGACAGTCAACAACAACACCAAGGACAGATGGAGGCAAGACTGGCTGAGCTCCTGGCGGTGCAAACGGACATGAGCCGTTCACTCCGTCGGATTGCCGACAACATGGGCAACCCTCCCTGTGACACCAGGCAAAGACCAGCACCAGCCACAGGGAGGGAGGAGGAGGAGGAGGATTCCTCCGACGGAGAGTCCCAAGCATCATCAAGGCCTGCATCTTAGGGTCCCCGGAGGAAGGTGGGTCATCCACGGAAAAGACCGTGAGAGGCAGTGGACCATCCACATCTCCCAGGTTACCTGGCCTGGCACCTGGCCCTCTGGCGCAACAGCACCACCTCACCCAATGACATTCTCTGCCACATGGACTTGCTGGTCACAGTCTGACCAATGATGACCAACACTGTGGTCTGGACTCTGATGACTCCAACTGACAAGGATGCCATCTTCCCCTGTGAACTTTGGATTCTATGCACCCGTGGGGCACCTTACTTCATCCACCAAAAGACTTACCCCACCAAAAATAAATACTTAAGTTTGTCATGGGATGTTGCTGTCATTTGGCATTATTCACCAACATATGTGTGTGTAAATGTCAAACTATGCCTGAGTGTTGAACTAACTCCACACATCCATACCCTGGGAACGGAGTCTGGTACAGGACACACATGGGTCACAATGTATCATTCAGTGCAGACATGGAGCACAATACTCACCTGTGATGGCCTCAAGCTGCTTAGGGGATGCTAGGGAAACTGTGAGGACACACCTATTTGGAAGAGTAACATTAAGGCGTAGAGGTCATGCCTCATTTGGCGGTTCCCTGGGAGGGAGTCCCAGGTATGTGTACCCAGGTGGGAGAACTATGTCCTGCATGCAGGAGTACGGTGGATCAGAAGAATGGTGGACATGTCAAGGTTGGATGCACGGAGATGGCACTACGGGGTCTCAGATGACAGTGGTACAAGGTTGGTTTGGGGTCAGGGTTGTGGCCTGCCTCCTGAGTGTGGGTGAGGAGTCTGAAGGTCATCCTGCAGCACACAGTGATCCATTGCAGCTATCTCTGCTGGACGGCGATGTGGCTGGGGCGCAGGATTTTGACGCTGAGGTGTGCAGATGCAGCCTGGATGTGGACAAGTGTCCCTGGATTTTGGATGTGGCTGCTCCGTAGAGGGCAGGGCAGTATTTGACACGGATGTTGTCGTGGACCTGGGGGATGGTCCGTCTTACCTTGGAGTGGATCTATCTGGGGATCATGTGCATAATGCTGAGGGTGTTGCAGTGTGAGGTACAGATGCTGGTGATTACCATGGCAAATTAGAGCAAGCAATCCATGATGCACAACATCTTGTGTGCGTGGACACTGGGTGCCTGTGCGGGGCCTCTGTGGGTGGGACACAAGCAGTTGAGCCAGCTGTAAGGGGACAATCCTCAGATGTTGACCTCAGTCATGTACAATTCCAGCCTCAGGTGGCGGCTGTTCTGCCATTCATCTATGGATCCCATGCAATCTTGAATATTGGAACTGGAAATGTCTGCGTCCTTGGTGAGGGTGAGGAGCACCTGGCTGTCAATGGCATACGAGTTGATGATGAGGGCGTGTGCGCATGTGATGGTGGATAGGGGGGTCCTGGACACATTGTAGATTGACACGCTGAAAGATGATACCTGTGCCATGTGCCTCACGACGAAAGCATACTACATGCAGAAGCCTTGAGTCCTACTCCCATGGCCTTGCAGGGGTACAGATCCGGTGGGGAGTAGGAGGGACATGACCTGGTGGGTGTGACAGGTCCTGGAAGGCGTGGCAGCGCTGCTGTGTAGGCAGTCGGAGTTGCACACTCATCATGCAAAGGTGTTGTGTGTGCGCTCAGTGCATGCCTGGGAGCAGGCGGGAGATGTGTGAATGGACCTTGCTTGGAGGGTGGCTACAACATCACACTGTAGTGTGATGTGAGTCATGCAAGGACATGAGGGTCGTGCAATGTGCACGTTGCATGTGCAGATGGTCCAGCCTTTGGTACCGCGTGGCCGCAACTGTGGCACAGACAAGCCGAAGACAGCCAAATTAATGTGTTGAGGGAGGATGTGAGGAGCACCTTTGATGTGTGTGTGTTGCCAAATCTGGAAACTACGTGTGCCCTTGCTGCAGTGGCTGCAACAGCAGGCGGCATGTCCTGGGAATTATGCCACAATATCCACACAAAGACTAGGATGTCAGAAAGGACTACTGCAACAGGTGTATGTCAAGGAAAGAGTAACCGGTTTGCAATGTCACACTCAGAGACAAAGGATGCACAATCACCAAAGATGACTGACACCGGATCATGAAACTGAAGGCCGAGCTGCGCACAGGAAACACACCCCAGAAGGTGTTGATGGACCGTGGGGGGGACTAACATGCCAAAACACATACACAGCCATGGACATCATGCACAATAGAGAATCAAATACATGAAGAACAGCATGCAGGTTGCTAATCTACACATAGACTCATATGCACAATCCTTGACAACCATGCCAGAGATGCTCCATGCACAGTGGCAAGAGACCTGCATTGACAGAGATGAGGCACCTTGGAGGCTGAGGAACACCTTTATTACTCAGGCTCACACCTATGCAAAAGCATCAACATTAATAGACTCACAGGTCTATTGGATTAACATGTGGGACCTACACCGGACACCCCCTTCGCACCACAGATGCTGAAAATCCATTGTACTGGCACACAAGTGAAGGGGTTGAGCCAAACAGCCCCTGCTGCACACGGGGAGGCTGCAATTCCCCATTGAGCATCATATGGGGATGTCCCGCAATATGTCCACCCGTAGCCTCCCGTATGTTTCAGAGGGAAGTTGTACACACATTGATGCCTTCATCACAAACCACAATCCCATAACAGATGACTGTCACGAAGTGTGACTATCAATTCATGTGAGTCATGCCACATAACATATGCCCCATGGTGAGTCGACATGCATGCATAGTAACATAACCTGCACAGGAACAGTGCCCACACATTACAAACAACTACCACACCCAAAAAGCCTTGCTGCAATCCTTACCCAAAGGAGAATTTTCACCATGTCCGTGCATGTAATGCTGATTCAACAAACGTTGCATTACTCATGAGGAATAGCAGGAGCACAACAATGCCACGAGCAGACAGCATGTGCAAATACCTGGGGATGAGAGACACACAAGAAGTCAGGAAAAACATAGTCATCCGCATGCATGGTCATGTACTCTACATGAATAAGGTTGACACCATGCCAGTTGTCAATTGAGTGTGTCAGCTAAAATGTGTGGAATGACATCAGCACTCGAGTGACACATCAGCACACACCTCAAAGTCACTTAGCATACAGTCAGCTGGACACACACATTGCAACACATGCCACACAAGGCGCAAAGCGTGCACACTCAGACCCAGGGACTCACCATTATGAGAAGAAGTTGCGTATGAGCTGACTCCGGATGTCCGCCTCCTCCTCCTCCTCACTTGCCTCGTGACCAAGGCCGTCATCCTCCACGGGTGGATGTTCCTGCTCATCGGGATCCAGGATGAGTGGCACAGCTTTCTCCACTGCCATGTTGTGCAGCATGCAGCACACGAGGAAGATTTTGCAGACCTTCACCGGTGCATATGGGAGGGACCCACCGGTCTTGTGGAGGCACCGGAATCGGCTCTTCAGGAGGCCAAACGTCCTCTCAATCACTCGCCTGGTCTGCCCATGGGCGTTGTTGAAACAGTGATCTGCAGCTGTTCTCGGGTTGCGGAGAGGCGTCACCAGCCATGGCATGTTGGGATAGCCAGAGTCCCCTACATGGAAACATCATGTAAAGAAGTGGATCATGAGATGCCGTCACATACTAAGATAACGCTGAATACTGGACCAACAAGACATGCTCATTCGTTGTGCAGCTGCAGCATCATTTCTGGCACCCTGCTATGCCTCATGATGTAGGCATCGTGTGCTGACCCTGGAAAACGTGCACAGACATGGGAAATCACCATGTTAGCAAGACACACCACAAGGGCATTAATGGAGTGGTAATGTTTACGGTTATGGAAGGCTACCTCCTGTGCCTGTGGTGGTACCAAAGCCACATGTGTCCCATCAATGGACCCAATTACATGGGGCATCCCTCCCAGGGCATAGAACTCACCCTTGATACCTGTCAACTGTTCACGAGTTGGAAAATGGATGAATTCATCCAGGTGCTCCAACATGGCTTCCAAAACATCATGCAGGACACGGCTGAACATGGTCTGAGACATGCCACCAACATCAGCAATGGTCAATTGAAACGTACCGGTGGCAAAGAAATGTAGGGCTGCCATCACCTTCATCTTGGGGGTCAGCGCAGTCGGATAACTGTGTCGCGGTTGGAAGTGTGGTGCCAGCCTGTTTGTCAGGTCCACAATTAACCGTTGGGGGAATCGGTAGCGGCGTATGCAGTCACGTTCCCTCATGGCAGCCAAGTCTGGCATTGGTCGGGGGAGAGGCGGTGCCCTGCAGAAAATTGGAAGGAATAACGAAGATTGAGTACATTACTACACCAATGTCAATGAACTGAGCACATGTTCAACAGCTAATACACATATGCCACATACAGAGTCTGGTCTGTGCAATACGGCCTGCACACGTATGCCAGCCAGGTGCTACTCCTACCAAGAGCCAGCTAGAAACATGGATTGTCAAGGTCTACATGACATGCCATGAAAGTAGCTGTGGGCCAGTGTGAGTGAACAGCCAGACACATTACAGGAGTGACATACATCCACATATGTGCATTTGAAGGATGTCATCTCATACAGACAGCTGCCGGCAAGCTAGACGCACAGGTCACATGTAATGGAAAAAGGACAGACCTCACACCTTGCCATGAAGGGGTACATGTCAAATATGATCACACAGACATTGAGACTACGCAGATATGTCCTAAGCTCGCAAGTCCCTGCTAGATGCATACAGACACACGTTACGTGTTATTCCACATGTGTCCTGGTGTGTGTAATAGTGTGACATGGGCATCTACACACAGACACATGTTGGATGCAGCTACAGCAGATGCCGTTGATGGAACACCAACAGCAAGATCATGGGAACACATGACACACACATGACATAGTCACATCATGGCACACTGGTAGTGAGATGTCAGGTGTCATCAACCGTGTACCTGGCATCAGGGGACATTTGCGGGTGTTGGGGATTGTGCCATCCAAGTGGTGCAGTGCTTGACAAGTTTGAAATACATGCACACGTGTAAAAGGTGTGAAGGGGAAGTGCGCCACATGGTGCCCCATCACACATGACATGTGTACACAGGTCATCACACAACTATTGGGTTAAAACATGAGGAGACATGTGCCAGCTCACTGCCTGACACACCTAGGCCCTACACATGATGCACTGCACTGACAATGACTTGATGTCCATCCTTGTGTGAGTCACACACCTCCATTCCTTTCCTGTGCGCCTCCTATCACCAGTGTAAGCTGTGAAACGCACCGTACACACGCTCTGAGGGCGTGTGTACGGTCGTATCACAATATAGGGTTTGGGTAGGAGTACGCGTGTGTGCAAGGACCGTACACACGTACGTGTACACACTGGTCCAATCCCCATGGTAGTGTTGGAGTAGGCGTACGCCATAGAGATACGGCTCGTACCCGCATATGTACGTTCCGTAGCACTATGGCGTACGCCTACGGCAACACTACCCTAGTGCTACGGGCCCTACACACGCGGGTATGACCCGTAGTACTAGGGTAGTGTTGGCGTAGGCATATGCCATAGAGATATGGCTCGTACCTGCGTATGTACGGCCCGTAGCACTATGGCGTATGCCTACGGCAACACTACCATAGTGCTACGGGCCCTACACACGCGGGTACGGCCCGTATCTCTATGGCGTACGCCTACGGCAACACTACCATAGTGCTACAGGCCCTACACACATGGGTACGGCCCGTAGCACTAGGGTAGTGTTGCCGTAGGCGTACGCCATAGTGATACGGGACATACATACGTGGGTACGGACCGTATCTCTATGGCGTACGCCTACAGCAACACTACCATAGTGCTATGGGCCCTACACACGCGGGTACGGCCCGTAGCACTAGGGTAGTGTTGGCGTAGGCGTACGCCATAGAGATACGGGCTGTACATACGCGGGTACGAGCCCTATCTCTATGGCGTACGCCTACGGCAACAATACCGAAGTGATACGGGCCCTACACACGTGGGTACGGACCGTATCACTGGAGTAGTGGTACCTGTGTGTGGATAGTGAAATTACATAGGGGACACATGAGGGACAAGTATAAGGGCTTAAATGCATGCTGGTTGTCATGGAGACCAAGTTTCCAGTTCAAAATTTTGCATCAGGTGGCCAGCAAAAGTCGGTTGGAGACAATATACTATGTTGCAAAGTGGTTGTTGACTTGACATCATGCTCAAATTTTGAACCATGCAAAGGCCCTCACTGGGGTAGATTTAAAGGGATTGGAGAAAACGTAGGATGCAAATGAGATTGACCAATCACTCTGTACTCCTGTAAATGAAACAGCCCAGCAAGGGAGATATAAGGCAGCCAGGACCCATGAGAGAGCACTTGCCTGCATAACCTTTCATTCCACACCACTGCTGCTGCTCGTGATTCCTCTGGCACCATGTCCAGGTCTGTGGAGAGGGCCCACCCAAGAGGAGAATGAGGCGTTGCTGGACGTCATCCTCCCACAGTACCCCTGCCTATATGGGAGACCAGGGGAGCAGGTGAGTGCTGACTCCACTAGCTGTGACTGTGCCCCTTTTTGTGTCTGTCACTTCTGACATTGTGTCTAGGTGTGACAGACATGCAATGTTGTTCATGGTGGAGTCCCAGGGGGGGGAATGCCTTATGTCTCCCATGCAGAGCCTGATGTGGTTCATATCTGCACTCCTCACTTGCATTGTGCTTACTGTGACAATCACTGCATGGTGCATGCCACATTCAGCCTGGCTAATCCCCTTGGGAATGTTGTTTCCATAGTCCTGATGTGATTCTGTGGTCCCCCCAGTGCGACAGGTGACTGTACCCACAGATGTGTGTGAGTTGAGTGTACCTGTGGTGATAGTGTCCAAATGATGTGTATGGCCCCTGGACATTGGTGTGTGTGTAAGTCCCCTGTCATGTGGGTGAGTGTCTATGTGGAGTGTTGCACCCCAGCTGCATGGAGGATGCATATGCCCTACCCATCTGATGTGAGCAGGGAGCCGTGCTGTGTGTCTGACGTGCTGAGCTAGGCCCACACCTGTGACTCCCCCCAGTCAAGTGGCACATGTGTAGAGTGATGTTTGTACCCGCAGTTGCCAATGGCAGGTGATTGTCCTGTGCCTGTGTGTGTCTGTGTACTCCGCTGAGGTTGCATCAGTGGCCTGGGGCATGTGACTGCTTTGAGGTGCTGTCCATTATCCTGGTGTTGCTTGTGATGCACAGTGTGAGCCATTATCATTGATTCTGTCGCACCCCTCATGCCACCTGTCTACTTTAAATGCCACGTAGTGCACTTGGCCTTCCCCAGAGGATAATGTCCCTATGACAAAGGTGCAATGAGTTTCTGCATACTATGCCCTGTTCAAACAAGCCCAATTGTTCTAATGTGTGTCTCTGTGACATGGAGCAGGTGTATTGATGTTGTCTCACTTTGTCATCCTCACAGGTAGCCACCTATGCCAAGGGGGAGATTAGGAAGCGGGCCGGCAGGGCCATGAGGTCGGTGGAGGGTCGCAGTCGGAGCCTGGCCCAGGTGAGGAAACGCTGGCAGGATATCCGGTGCTGGACCAGGAGGATCGCCCAGGTCCTGCTGGAGGACTCACCTCCACGCAAACACAGCGGGCGCCGGTGTCTGACCCACCAAATGAAGCGTGTCCTGGCGTTGGTCTTCCCTGACATGGATAGGCGGCTACATGAGAAGCAGCAGCAGGAAGGGGGTAGGTACATGTGTGTTTGTTGTTTATCACCAGCTTTTGGAAGTGCTCAGTCGCCTGAATACACTGCCAGGGTTTATATGTGCAGTGCATATCCTGTTCCCCAAAGTCAACCGGTCCTGTTCTTCCTCCCTTCCCCTCCTTGACATGTGTTCCCTGGTCTGTGTGTAGTCACTCTTGCACAAGGTAATCTAGGCTGGCAGTTAATCCAAGTGCCCAATGCTTGCAGCATCATGTGTGGGGGTGGTCTGTGACATGTGTTGGGACCTTGCCTGTGCCCTGTCCAGTTCAGTCATTTGGGGGTCCATGATTGTTGGCACTGATGCAGAGTCTCAACATAGGAGTGTGAGGCTTAAAATGAACTGCCTTGCAGCATGCATGACCAATGTTGTGGCCTCAGACAAGATGTGCATGAGGGGGAGATATGCATAGTGCGAGGACGGTTGCTCCTGTTGCAGTCAGATCTATCCAGGACCATGGAGCAGTGTGGCCACTACAGTCCCCTGAGACACCTTTTCCTAGGAATCATGTGTGTCAACCGACACTGTGGACATTCTCTTTGTCTTCAGCATAGGTTGGCCTCTGTGACATTGTACCCTGGCCTCATTTGTATTTACGTAAAGTGTGCTACATGTGTACACTGTACAGGGTAACCCAATGTGGCTTGTGCATCCTCACACTGGCCAGTGCCTGTGTGTCTGTGTACAACTATCTGATGATGGTTGTTTGTCAATAATATGTGTGGTCAGCCCCACGAGGGGTAGTTAGAGTGCAATTAGGCTTTAATGGAGCCCATTAATGTGATCCCTGATTAAGAGGTGTAAGTCCTTCCTCTGTCTCAATCACATTGTCTCTGGTAGGGGGGTGTTTGTGCGGGCAAGGCCTACATGTCCAAAGCATATGTCTCCTTGCCAGGTCTGGCCTATGTGTGATGATAGTCGGAACAGACACTCAACAAGTATTGACCCAGTCATGTTGTGCAGGGTTTAATGTTTGTGCTTTGCAGCATGTGTCAAAAGTTAAAAGACATGGTTCCTGCTCATCCATTTTTGGCAACAGTGTGTGGTCCAGATGCTGTGCTCGACTGTCCCCAGACACTAGCTTCTCTGTACAATTCGATATCAAGTTCTTTGCTGTTGTGTCATGCTCTCCATTGTTTCAAAGTGGCATGGTGGCTCAACCAACTGTGTAGTGCATGGCCTACATATGTGCGTAGTATTGTAGATGTTACACATGATGCTTTTCATGCTATGCACTGTGACCTATGTAGTTTGGAGTCATGTGTCATATGTATACAGGTGATTATTTCCTGTCTCTTCACCTTGCCCACAGCATCATCGGGGGACACCGAGGGAGACACCGGCACGGTGGGGTGACGTAGGGGTACGGCCCGTACCCAGGCCTGAGGAGCATGGGTACGGGTCGCACCACGCGTACCCCTAAGTCACACCAACAATGGTGGTACGGCCCGTACCCAGGCCTGAAGAGCGTGGGTACGGGTCGCACCACACGTACCCCTACGTCAACCCAACAATGGTGGTACCGCCCGTACCCAGGCCTGAAGAGCGTGGGTACGGGCCGTACCACCATTGTTGGGGTGACGTAGGGGTAGGCGTGGTACGACCCGTACCCACGCTCTTAAGGCGTGGGTACGGTGCGTACCACAATTGTTGTGGTGACGGGACGCGTCCACGTCCACTTCCGTTGTGGCGGGAGGCAGGCCTTGGTGGCCTTGGTGGACACGCCCCCCCCCCCCGAGTGACCAGTCCCTGGAGGTACGGAATGTACAGGGCATTTGTAAATTTTGCCTTGGGTGGGGGTTATGTTTCCTGCCCCTGCCCCCCCCTTTGCCCCTGGGTGTTGTTCTGACCTTCTGCGGCGTCTGCATCGGTTCCTGTGCACCAGGTCGTAGGCTATGAGGGCCGGGATGACACGTAGGATGGGGTCCATGGTGCTCCTTCCTCGCGTCATCCTCAATTTCCCGGCACTTTTTGGCTTCCGTATAAAATGCTACGTGCGGAGTGACGTAGGCACGAATCGTACTTGCTGGTTCGTAAAACGCTGCCTGACTCCGTCCGGACGTCACGTACGCGGTGTCCCGGATCGGAATTGTGGGTATATTTTAGCCTGTCGGTGTTTTGTACGAATCGTACGGAAATGGTATTTCTGTACGAATCGTACTTGCGGGTTTGTAAGGTGGTTTTCCCGGGTACGAGTCGGACGGAGAAAACGCTCCGTACGACGGTTCGTACCCGGGTTTTACAGGATTGGAATCGGCACCCAAATATAACAATACTGAAAAAGTTGCATAACGTAGGGGATAAAATAAATATTTCCACTACAATGAGTGCTACAGTAGGGAAAGTGTTGGATAGCAGGTGGATAAAAATTACTCTTCCCACTCCAGCGAGTGGAACAGTAGAGAAAGTGTTGGATAGCGGGAGGGTAAAAATTATTATTCCCACTCCAGTGAGTGCAATAGTGGGAAAGTGTTGGATAGCGGGTGGGTAAAAATTATAATTCCCACTGTAGTGAGTGCAACAGTAGGGAAAGTGTTGGATAGTGGGTGGGAATAATGTACAATTCCCACTCCACCAAGTGAAACAATAAGGAAAGTGTTGGACGGCGGGAGGGTAAAAATTACTATTCCCACTCCAGTGAGTGCAACAGTAGGGAAAGTGTTGGATAGTGGGTGGGTAAAAATTACTATTCCCACTCCAGTGAGTGCAACAGTAGGGAAAGTGTTGGATAGCGGATGGGTAAAAATTACTATTCCCACTCCAGTGAGTGCACCAGTAGGGAAAGTGTTGGATAGCGGGTGGGTAAAAATTACTATTCCGACTCCAGTGTGTGCAACAGTAGGGAAAGTGTTGGATAGCGGGAGGGTAAAAATGACTATTCCCACCACAGCAAATCAAACAGTAGGGAAAGTGTTGGATAGGGGGTGGGGATAATTTAATATTCCCACTCCACCAAGTGTAACAGTAGGGAAAGTGTTGGATAGCGTAGGGGAATAATTTAATATACCCACTCCTGCAATACATTTCACATTAATTAACATGTAATTATTTTTTCAAAATTCATTTACCTCCCACCATTTTCCCCTATACAATATCAATAAATTAACATAATTAATGAACAATTAATTAATTAACTAATTACAATTAACAATAAAATTAATAACCATCAAATCTAAATTAATACACAAAATTAACACTATAAAATAACTTTTAATAAATATAATGTAAAACATAATACAAATTACATTAAAACTAAAGTACTTCCTACCCTATTCCCCTATCAACCCTCAACCCACTCCTAAAAAAAGTACAAAATTAACATATTCACAAATTAATTATTAATAATTAATATCTAATTAATAAAAAATAACGCAATTAACATAATGACCAAATAATACATTAATTAACTTAATTAACAACATAAATTATTAAATACTAAATTATCAATTAATTAAATATTTAATTAATTAATTTAACCTAAATTACTCCCCACCCTATTCCCCTATAAACCCACAACCCGCTACAGAATTAAATTACGCAAAAACGAATTAACATATAAATGATTAATTCTAAATAATTCTAAAAAAATATATTATAATTTAATTACTTCCCACCCTATTCTCCTATAAACCCACAACCAACTACGGAATTAAATTACGCAAAAATTAATTAACATAAAATTCATTACTTTAACAAAATTCAAACATACATTACAAAAATAATACATACTTTTAACACATATACTAACAATTAAAACGCAAAAAAAAATCAATATTAGAAAAAAGGATATTTCTTACCTGCATTTCGATATTCTGCACCACTATATTTTAGTAAGTCGATATTATGTCCACTCGATATTTTGCAATATTGATATTTAAAATTCGATATTGTGACTGATTACCAAATACAGGACATCTAGAACCAGTGTGCAGGGGGGTATCTTCAAATGAGTGTAATGAAAGGGGGAGGGGGAACGGTTGGGTGTCATCCTCTCCTATTGAAGATGTGTATTCTCAAGTTGGTCAGAGTCAATGATGCACAGAGTTCATTTGGAAACCGCAGTATTTACAAAAGGACACAGTCTCCCTGGACCTCTAAACCCCCAACACCGTCACTACTTTGATAGCAGGTCGGTCAATTCAATGAAAAGGATCTTTGAAAATCATGTTCAACTTTGGCCGCGGCCCTGAATGAAAGCGATAGCTCAATTAGAAGCCTTAGCATCCTGCGAACAACTTGCCTCGCCATGCTGCTGTTGTCTGCTGATGTCTTCCGCTTATGCAAATAAGCACTGGCAAGGCCAGTAAGGTTGGCATTTGCCTTTCAGAGGCAAGACCTATTGGTTTCCTTAGTTTTGGAAGCTATCCCCTTCTACAAGGCCATAAGAAGTGGAACAGCGTACCACTATTCCAGCATTTTCTCCAGTATGGACTTAAAAAACTCTGTAATGTTGCTTTTAACTGGCGCACCATAGGGTTAGCTACAGGGTAAGGAGTATAGGCTCAATCTTAGAGGTAGTGCTAATAGGTTAAGAATTGTGGTCATGACTAGAGGTCAGTTTATTTCAAGGATTAGGTCGAGGGTAAAATTATTTCAACTTCATTTTTAGTTTTGCTGTTTCATATACGTTTCCCCTACCATGACATTCCTTCATACACCCCATCCTCCCTGTGAAGACAGGTAATTGGAGCATTAGCTCATAAAAAAGCCCTCAGCTAACAAAGCAGATCAATCACCCAGGAAGCTCTTTAGACCTTGCAAAGGGAATGGAAAGCAGTACATAATTAAGTATAAAACACACAATTTCACTCAGTAATGACTATTTGGAATAGGAAATAGGGTTTGATCCACTTTGATAAATACGAAAACAGAATGATTTAGTTATTTAAAAGTAACTTCAAAGTTATCCTAAAATTGTAGGTTGTCTAAGCACTATAATTTAAAATGGCAAAAGTTGGAGGATTTTGATCCCTTTGGATAGGGTGACCAGATTTTGAAAACGTAAGACTGGGAAATTGCACAAAAAAAACAGAAAAGGGATTACAATTATGCAGCAACAGTGAGGCACAGAATGACTGCATTCATCAAAATAGAAACACAAACGAGGCACTAAAGAATTAAATAACATGCAATTTTTAAACCCGACATCATACATCTTAATTAATTCGATTTTTTGGTAACTGCGGCCATTAGTCCCGCTTAGGAACAGACGCGATCGTGCCCCACCCCCCTCTTCTTTCCGTCCACCCTCGGGATACATATGAGCCAAATTTGGCGAAATCTGCCAGGACAGCTGACGAAAACTCAGAACTGTCCCAACAAATCCAGGACGCACACCAGGTCATCCTACGTTTGCAGGAAGTAGTTGGTTAAAAAAAAAAAAATGGAGAGAGCTGCCAGTCAGAATGACAGCTGACAAAACCTGAGCATTTGAGTGACTTATGTTTTCATTAATGCTGCAAAAAGTAAAATGCTGACACACAGGCAACCAAACGAATCTCACCAAAACAGGTGCAAGAAAGTAAGCTCACTCATTACGTGCATTTGTAAAGTGCATTATACCCTAAAGGGCCTCTTGGCACTGCAACAAATATTTATTGTTAACCACTAATTGGTAACTCTTTTTATCCACCTAGGAAAGACAAAAGGCAAAGTGAATCTGCTGAGGCTCTTAACTGTGTCCCTGAGATCAAACACAGAAGAAACACAGATCCCTGCAGTGAATGCCTTTGCCAACTGCACCACCTGAACCGGAACCAGACTCATGAGCATACATTTCATATCTGGAGCATGCCGACCCACGGTACGAATGTAGGACCCAGCTTAGACTAGCAACTCAAACTCAGGTGTATTTAAAGTTTGTATGAAGACACGACAATTAGAAGATGGACTCCTTGGAGTGGAATGAGAAGCAGAAATACATAAAAATAGAATTTTAAAATTGTGTGGATGGCAAATGGATTTAATTTAACATTGAAGGAATCCATGTAAAACACCTCTGTTTCCACATCACACCTTTGCTTGCTTTTTTTGTCAGAAGACTTTGGGTAATGTGGGGTGGATGCAGGTTTGTGGATCCATGCAGATTCCAGAATTTTCCATCACAGAAATGTGAGGAAAATGTGGTTTTATTTGGACAACGTTTGTGGTTTGCAAGGGATTCTGGGTAAGAGAACACGGTTAGAGCCACTAAAGGCAGCCCATCCTGGATTCCCCTGGGTGTTTAGTTTTCAAAAATGTATAGGTTTGCTAGGTTTCTCTAGGTGCCGGCAGAGCTAGAGTTCAAAATCTACAGCCAGGCACTTTGCAAAGAAAGGGTGTGGGTTCCTTGGGTTCTTGGTGAACCTACAAGTCCTATATATCCACTCAACCAAAAGGGTCCTGCTGATGTAATGGTATACTGCTTTCAAACATTTGTCATACTTAGTAGAAGTTACAGGTGAAAACGTTGGCACAAATGGCTGGTTTTTAAAAAAACTAATTTTAAATTTTTTTCTATTTTCAACTGTTAGTTTCTAAAAGAAATCCTTGAAGGATCTACACAAATGACCCCTTGCTGAATTCAAAATGTAGTCTACTTTTCAGAAATGTATAGCTTTCCAGGACCCATTGTGGCTTTCATACCCATTTTTACCATTAACTGGAAGGAGGTTGAAAGCACAAAAAAATGCAAAAATAGGTTATGTCTTAGTAAAATGCCAGAACTGTGTAAAAATATTTGGTTTTCTAACAAAAGTATGCTTGTCCCTGAAAGCTGGGAAGATGTTAATTTCAGCACCCCAACCCCAAAACAGACGCTTTCATCTGTAGTCCTTTTTCCCCATTCTCCCCCGAAAAAACGAAATGTAGCTGTATTTTGGCTAATTTCTGGGTCCCCTATAGGGGAATCAACAAACCCTAGGTACCTTTAAAATCCCCATAATGTTGGAAGAAAAGGATACAAATTTGGCGTGGATACCTTATGTGGTCAAAAAGTTACAGGGGCCTAAGCGTGAACTACCCCAAATAGCCAAAAAAAGGCCTAGCACAGGTGGAGAAAAGGACTAGCAGCGAAGGTGTTAACTGATAGCATACTAAAGGAGGGCTAATCATGATCCCTTTGGAAGACATGAAGGCCAAAATGCCATTTTGCCATATGGATACCCCAGAAAAGATATACATTCACCCAGAGCACTCAAAACTAAGACTATTGACAAAACTCACTGAATGACAGGTGTGTTGGAGTAAATGATGCACGTTCTTTAAAGTAAGTAGGTTCTCACCCCCAATCAATTGCTAAGACAATAATAGAATATCAAAACTTGGAACTAAACTCAGAGGAGTGTATCACCCTCTTCGTGAAGACTTCAAGGGAGTTTTGCACGGTACTACTACCCACCTCATTGGCATGCACCTTTTTCTTTTTTTTTGCCAAGGTCTGCAATGACTATCCATACAAAATGACTTGGCAAAGATAAAAAACCTTGCAATACACTATCGCATTACAGTTGCTTTCTCCACCTATATCAAATGGTAAAAAGTATTGAACTATAAGACTGTGTAAAAACCTAACATTGCCCTTTCGTATAAGACCTATCTTTCAAAAACCCTTTCAGGAATGCCGAAAAGGGAGTAGTAGGGAGAGTGATCGCTCATCGGGTTAAAAAACAATGAGATATGAATCCGACACAACATACTCAGAGCGATCGGAAGAAGGGAGTAGCGGTCTTCATTCATAAGAAATTGGCAGTGAGAATAATGAAGTCATGAAATGATTGAGTGAGTGATTGAGTGAGTGAGATTATTAATTATTAAGCGCAACTAATACGCTGTAGATTCTTGGTGTGCAGACAGAATATTGAGTAAAAAATATTGAGTTGCACAAATATCGAGTAATAAATATTGTGGTTCAGAAGTATCAACAATAAGAATATCGTGCTCAAGATTATCGACTTAAGGTATGTAATATCTATCTTGAAAATATCTAAGTGTTTAATATAGTTTGCAAAAATATACTTGTTAAAAATATCGTTTTTTAATTAATGTAATGTATTTTAGTAGATATTTTATAGTTATGTGATGTATGTTTTTTTGTAAAAGAATTGTTTGTATTTTTAATACATTTGTTACATTTTTAGTAGTTATTAATTTTTTATTTATTTGAATTTTGTGTTTTTAGTTCCGTAGCAGGTTTTGGGTTTATAGAGAAATAGGGTTGAAGGTAATTTAATTATATTAAATTAATTGATTATTTTCTATTTAATAATAATTGCTTAAATGAGATTTTATAGTTTTAAATGTGTAAAGTAATTTATTATTAATTAATTAATATTTGGTTGATTTTAATGAATTAAATGGTGATTAATTATGGTAATTGTGTAATTAATTTTTGGTGTGTGTTGTGGTGTTTATATGTGTAAAGGGAGGGAAGTAATTTATTTTTAATTGATGAATTAATAATTGGTTGTTTTGTTTTTATAAAACATTTTTTTATTGAAATCCATATAATACAAAAATTTAGCACCTTAATAATCATACATCGAAATATTGAAATTCATACATCAAGATTCATCAATATCATCCGATTCGCTGGAATATTTTTTTTTTTTTACATAAACACTTCATCAAGTTAAGAAGTCAAAAGCATTTCAAGTCCAAACGCTTAGAAAACCTGTTGCAGTAGAATGTCGTCCATTGCCCCATAGACCCTTCAACTTTAAACATATTCTAAGATCTTCCATTCTTAAAAACAAAACCTAATGACGGTACGTGTCAAAAATATAACTTGATCCTAAATGGTTCACTTAAATCCCAGAAACCCTTCTAAGCGGAATATAGTGCTATTACCTTTTCCTAAGAGTCCCCCAAATCTGTCAAATTAAACATTCCCATTAAAAAAATTCTGCCCAAATCTTGTTAAACTTCTTCAGCCCACCCGTTCGTAAGGCATATGCTCGTTCGCTTCTTTTGACCTGTTCCATTTTCCAAATCCATTCATATTTTAAAGGTATTAGATCTGATCGCCACCTTTGAAGTAGAAGTGACCTGGCAACTTCCATTCCGATATAAAGAAGTTTGATCATTTTATGAGGTAGGCTGAGATCTGGGTCGTAGCCAAGGACTGTCAACAAGACATTGGGACCACTTGTTAAAATACTTTTTGCTGCTAAATAATCAAAAATGTCGATCCAAAATTTCTGGATCAGGGGACACTGAAATTATATGCGTCCAATTGGCGGAGGGATGATTGTGGCACCGAAAACACTGCCCTGACTGATTTGGATAGGCCTTAGCTATAAAGCTAGGAGTTCTATACAGTAGCCACTTGCTAAAAAATAGCATCCTTTGCCAATTGGGACCCCTCAATGTACTGAAATTTTATTATTTTAATGTAGACCAGACGTTTGCATTAATTTCCAACTCCTCATATTTTTCCCATTTAATTCTATCCTTAGCTTCCAAATCTATCCCCTTGATAGAGGCAAGACGTTCTTTCCAAACCCCCATTTTTTTAAAGCCGTATCTTCCAACCGGTCATAAACTAAGCTTTTCTGATTAATAATCTGGACCAAGTCCAGATTACTAAAAAACTTCCTAAAAGCGTTATATGACCCTAGGAGAAGGAAATTACTGGGGATTAAACAAGACATTTCATCCATATTTAACCATCTATCATTCCGCAGAAAATCTGAAAGTTTCCAAGATCCGGCCATAATCCAATATTGAATGATAGTAGATGAATCGTTAATTCCTGCAGAGGAAATAGGACCTACTGTAGGAGTTGAGCTGTTTATAGCCGGGATAGAATATCTCTTATAAAAAGCCTGCCATTTATGATAAAACTAATGTAAACACTTGTACCGTACTAGCTTAGGAGATCTAAAAATTGATAGAGGGCAATGGATCTGATTCTCTTTACAAATTAAATTCATAAAAAATGTACAAAGTAGCCCGAATGTAATTCTCGCTTAAATCTAGACATATATTGTGCAAAATATGCATAATAGTAATCCTTCAAGTTAGAGAGAGCTAACCAACCGCTTACCCGTTCCCCATATAAGGTGCTGAGTGCAATTCTGGAGACCTTTTTACCCCTGAGAAATGATGTAAACATGGACTCTAGTTTCATAAAAAAGGAGGTAACTAAAACACAAGGAATTGCTGAAAATAGAAAGTTAAACAGTGAAAGCACAGACATTTTAATCCATGCCCCCCTACCTAAAATAGATAATGGAAGAGGAAGGATGCCATCGGGTAAGCAGATCCTTAACTTTTCGCAGTAAAGGAACAAAATTTAAGTCACACAATTCCGATATCACTGGTGAGAAATAAACCCCTAAGTATCTCTTCGGATTTCAATTCAAGCATGAGAAAATGTCGGGGTGCAGATCCCTGGATGCCCCACCGCCACAAAGTAAAACTCCAGTTTTAAAAAAATTAATTTTATACCCTCCAAAGGCCTCATATCGTTCGAAAATCTGGAAGGCCGTTGCCTGCACTTCCTTCTCAGGTTTTAAAATGAGCATAATGTCGTCCGCATATAATTTAATTTTGTCCAGATTCGGAAGCGGGGGGCAGATATCCCTATTGTTCCTAATGGCTATTGCAAGAGGTTCAATGAAAAAAGCAAATAGGACCGGGATTAGCGGACATGCCTGTCTAGTTCCTCTTTTGACTTTTACTTGGCCGGCCTTAGCTGCATTGATAATAATATTGGCCTCAGCATTCAAATATGGCTTTTCAATCAACCTCGTAATTTTAGAGGGAATGACAAATTTGCCCAGGATTCAAAAAGGAGATTCCCAGATAACCAAATCGCCTTCCAGCACTAAAACCATTCTGATCCCGATGAATTAAATATGAAGCAATTGCATTGAAATGATTAGCTAAAAGTTTGGTAGTTATTTTGTAGTCAGAGTTTAAAAGCGTAATGGGTCGATATGAATTGGGGTCTTCGCTATTTGGGGACTTTTTATTATTAGTCATAAATTCAATGTTTGAGGGTGGGCCTATCCCCCTGTCATTTAGAGAAGGAAGTGTAGTCAATAATTGGTTGTTAATGTTAAATAATCAATTGGTAATTAAGTATCGTGTTTGTGCAACTAATTTTAGGTGTGTATGTTGGGATTTATAGGGGTAAAGGGTGTTAAGTAGTTTTTTTTAAAAAGTTTTTTTAATTAATTGATAATAATTATATTAATTAAACTTTTATTATGGTAATTGTGTAATTACTATTAGGGTGCCGATTCCGATCCTGTAAAACCCGGGTACGAATGGTCGTACGGAGCGTATTCTCCGTACGACTCATACCCAGGAAATCCACCTTACAAACCAGCAAGTACGATTCGTACACAAATACCATTTCCGTACGAATCGTAAAAAACACTGTACGGCTACAAAATACCTACTATCCTGATCCTGGACAGTGCGTACGCGACGCCCGCACGGAGCCAGGCAGCGTTTTACGGACCAGCAAGTCCGATTCGTGCCTACGTCACTCCGCACGGCTTATATTTTACGGCAGCCAAAAACTCCCGGGAAATTGAGTACGACGCGAATAAGGAGCCCCGGTACGCGACGGACAGCCACGTACCCCATCCTACGTGTTATCCCGGCCCTCCTAGCCTACGACCTGATGCACTGAAACCGCCGCGCACACCGCAGAAGGTCAGAACAACACCCAGGGGCAAAGGGGGGGCGAGGGGCAGGAAACATAACCCCTACCCAATTTAAAAACTACTATATTCTGTACATACATTACCTCCAGGGTCTGGTCACTTCGGGGGGCGTGTCCAACAATCCCTGCGTCCCAATCCAATAGTGGTACGGGCCGTACACCCGCTCTCAGAGTGGGTGTATGGCCCGTACCACGCGTACTCCTACGTCACCACTGCAATAGTGATACGCACCGTACCCACACATCCATAGCGTGGGCACAGTCCATAGCACTATTGTAGTGGTGACGTAGGAGTACGCATGGTATGGGCCGTACACACGCTCTCAGAGTGTGTGTACGGCCCGTACCACGCGTACTCCTACATCACCACTACAATAGTGATAGGCACCGTACACACACATCCATAGCGTGGGTACGGTCTGTAGCACTATTGTAGTGTTGACGTAGGAGTACGCATGGTACGGGCCGTACACACGCTCTCAGAGCATGTGTACGGCCCGCACCACACGTACTCCTACATCACCACTACAATAGTGATACGCACCGTACCCACACATCCATAGCGTGGGTACGGTCTGTAGCACTATTGTAGTGGTGACGTAGGAGTACGCGTGGTACGGGCCGTACACTCGCTCTTAGAGCGGGTGTACGGCCCGTACCACTATTGGATTGGGGCATTAGGGGTACGCGTGGTACGGTCCGTACACACCCTCTGAATGCGGGGGTATGGTCCGTATCACACGTACCCCTACGGCACCAGTACACTTGGGATACAAGGCGTACTCACGCCACGAATGGTGTTGTATGGCCTGGTGCAGCATATCACCATTATATTGGTGTGTGTGGAGGTCAAGGAGAGCAGTGTACAGCACCAAAGGGGTGGGTGGGTGGGTGTGTGGCTGCATAGGATTCCCAGCAGTGGACAGACATATGTGGGTGGGTGCATATGACTCCCAGCAGTGGGTTGCAATATGAGGGGTGGGTGCAGAGGACTCCCAGCAGTGGACAGACATATGTGGGTGTGTGCACAGCACTACCAGCAGTGGACAGAGACATGGGGGTGGGTGCATATCACTAACAGCAGTGGACAGACATATATGGGTGGGTGTATATGACTCCCAGCAGTGGCCTGCAATATGAGGGGTGGGTGCAGAGGACTCCCAGCAGTGGACAGACATATGTGGGTGGGTGTATATGACTCCCGGCAGCGGGCTGCAATTTGAGGGGTGGGTGTAGAGGACTCCCAGCAGTTGACAGACATATATGGGTGTGTGCAGAGGACTCCCAGCAGTGGACATAGACATGGGGGTGTGTACATCATTAGCATATGCCCACGACTCCATGGGTGTATGTACGCATCCCTGAGTTTTGACTATGATGATAGTGCCATAACAACACATCACTGACAGCAGTGTCCCACTCCCAGGAGGATGGCTGTCTTTCCCACACTGCATGACACACCACATGTGGGTGTGAGGACAAATGACACATGCATACCCACCCCTGGCAGATGCAGCACAATACACACACTGAGATCCTGCCACAAGACTGTGTAGTCATGTCACTGCCTACTAAACTAAGAGAGCCAAAGGGAACACACATTGTCACGCACATCCCAGGAATGATAGGAATGTACAGGTGCTGGGCCAGCCACCAAGATGTTGTCTCTCATGGAAGGAATAGTCTGGAGTTTCCACAGATACATTGCCCACAATTGTGAGTCACGTGCCCAAATACCCTGAAGAACAAGTACCAGATGTGTGCTAGGCCTGGATTACACACATGCATAGTAATGAAATGGGAGGATTTCCACATGAAGGCATTTCAACATACTCAATACACAAGTACAGTGACTAGCAAGGATGGCACAGACCATGCAGCCGGAGACATTGCTGAGCAGGCATGGCCATAGTTGAAGGGATCCGTCACCAACAAAGGAAATGTAGACACAGGTCAGCACAACAATTGGGCAACTCTTTGCAGGGAAGATGTCAGGTGCCACAGAGGAAGGAACACTCCTTGGGACAATGTCTCAAAACCATCATAACACACACTACAAATGATACTTGGCAGAGACCTTGTGATGGCACGCACATACCATGGTCAACCTCATCACCATCAGACTCAAACATTTCTCAGAACAATAACACATTACCACAACCCCAACTCTTGGAGCCTCAGCACCAACATCAATACCTGAAATGCAATAGTGTTCAAAGGAAAAATAAAATGCTTTATTCAGCATTAAATAAAAGGAAGTAATAAGACTATATACAAAGCCCAATGGCGAGTCCATCATATAAGTCCTTGGGAAGACACTGGGGCACATGTTTCCCCTAGCTTGCCTGCACACTGGAACCCTCAGGTTCGTCGACTGGGGGGGCAGCAGGGGTAACAGGGGCAGGGGGTGCGGTGCCTGGACCGAAGGAGACATGGTGGTGGTCAGCACAGACAGAAGGGACCGGAGCAACTGGGAGGGCGGTGATGGGAATGGAGGAGGCGGGACCAGATGTTGGGCTGCTGCAAGGTGTAGTGGCAGCCTCCGCCCCCTCGATGAGGTCAGCCTCGGACCCGTCTGCATCGTAGTTGGTGTCGCCACCAGAGAGGTCCTCTGACTGACTTTCCTCGCCCTCCGTGCTACTGGCTCGCGATGACTCGCCAGCACTGGTGCCACTGGTGCTGGGTCCCTCCTCAAGGTCCGTGCTGGTGTCTCCCTCGGTTACCGTTGATGATGCTGTGGGCAAGGTGAACATACAGACAACATCAGTCACCTGTATACATCTGACACATGAGTACCAAAACAATAGGTCACAGTGCATATCAGGCAATGCTTAGTGAGTAACAGCTAGATTACTCCGCACATATGTTAGCCCTGTACTCCCCAGTTGGTTGACCCACCATGCCACTTGGCCACAAGGAAAAATAGGACACACCATCCCAAAACTAGACTGAGAAATATAATGAGAAGCTAGTGATTGGGAACAGGTGAGCACAGCAATACAATGAAGTCATGCCACCTCTTGTTTACCCTGAAAGAAACACGAGTGGTGCACCCAAGGCAAACTAACACACCTCAATACTAAAGGTGTCCCCACACTCAGAGCCTTGTAAGTAATTTCAAACAGTAACTCCAAAAACTTTAGTCCCTTGGGAATAACAATACTTCACACAATCGACATGTCAATAATGTGGGAATGTTCCATTTTGTGAACAGAACACACGTGTGCCTGTATAAAAGATGTCTCCAAAGGAGGTGCACACCAAACTACATTTACCCAGTCATTGAAGAAGCTGGCAGCCTTATCCACAGGACCCACTGTCCAAAAGAAATGGTGCTGCAGAAAGTAGATATACATGGGCCCACAGAGGTCCGGATGACTTGACAATCGTAAGTTGGTATCACCAACAACCAAGCACTTACCCAAATTCCACAACACTCTGGGAACAAGTATATGTATAATCTGCTAAACAGGCTTCTTTTAAAAAGTGCCAGCGTGTTCCATGAAAGTGTAAAGAAGGTTTGTTGTGCACTTCCTTGGGAGACATCTGTCATGCATGCACATTATTATTCTTCACACAAAAACATCAAACTAAAGAATTGAAAACTGGAAGACATGTGACAAGTGTAGTGAGTGCCAAGGTACAAGACTCTTTTGACTAACAACTTTAATTATGCCAGTTGTCACATGGCCATCCATTCCCTGATGACACAGTTGGCAACACATCTGACCCACTGCCTGTCATGTGGAGTGGCACACATGTCCAAACACAGGACAATGCAAAAGCTGCGGGGCCTGCAATTGGGTAGTAAAAAGGCACACCTGCACTGAGCAGACACCCTCATGGCAAGCCAGAATGTCCACACAGATGTCAGCACACAAAGACAAAACTACGTAGCATCTGGACCACACACTGGTGCAAAAAATGTATGATCAGGAATCATGTATTTAAACTATTGACACATGCTGCAATGCACAAACATTAAACACCGCACAACATGACTGGGTCATTGCACGTTGAGACTCTGTCAAGACAATTATTGCACACAGGTCAGAGCTGGCAAGGAGACAAAAGGTTTGGCCATGTAGGCCACGCCCGCACAAACCCCCATACCTGAGACAATGTGATTGAGACAGATCAAGAACTGACACCTCTTAATCAGTGTTTTCTAAGCTTTGCCCAAATTTTCCCAAAATGTACTCGACATCACTTCGTGAGGCTGCCAACACATATATGTGACAAACAACCATCAACCGATAGTTGTGAATAGCCACACAGGCACTGCCCAGTGTGAGTATGCACAGGCCAAATGTGGTCTCCCTGTCCAGTGAACACATGTAGCACACTTCGGATAAATAATAATAATGCCAGGCAACAATGCCACAGAGGCAAACCAATGCTGAACACACAGAGAATGGGCACAGTGTTGGATGACACACCTGATTACGAGGCAAGGGCGTCTCAGGGGACTGTAGTGGGCACACTGCTCCTTGTTCCTGGAATGATCTGACTGTAACATGAACAACCGTCCTGGCACCATGCATATCTCCCACTCATGCACATCATGTCTGAGGCCACAACATCGGTCATGCATGCTGCAAGTGTGTTCACTGAAAACCTCACACTCCTATGGTGAGACTCATCATCAGTGCAAACCAATATGGACCCCCAACTGAGTGAAGAGGACAGGGCACAGGCAAGATACCAACCAATGTCACAGACCACCCTCACACACGATGCATAAAGCAATGTGCACTTGGATTAACTGGCAGCCCAGATGACCATGTGCAATAGTGATTACACACAGACCAGGATACACATGTCAAGGAGGGGAAGGGATGAATAAGAGCACCGTTTGACTTTAGGGAACAGAATATGCACTGCACATATGAACCCAGGCAGTGCATCCAGGCGACAGAGCACTTAGAAAGGCTGGTGACACACAACACAACAAACACACATGTACCTAACCCCTCCTTGCTGCTGTATCTCCTAAAACCGCCTATCCAGGTCAGGGAAGACCACTGCCAGGACACGCTGCATGTGGGGGGTCATGCGTCGGCACCCGTCGTGTTTGCATGGAGGTGATAGTTTCAGTTGGACCCGGGCGATCCGCCGGGTCCAGCCCCGGATGTCCTGCCAGCGTTTCCGGACTTGGGCCAGGCTCCGGAAGCGATCCCCCGCCACCCTCACGGCCCTGACGATCCTCTTCCAGATGACCCCCTTCTCGTAGGCAGTTACCTGTGAGGATGATAAAGTGAGACAACATCACTACACATGCTCCATGTCACAGAGACACACATTTGAACATCTTTGACATGTTGGACAGGGCATCGGATGCTGCCAATGAATTGATTATTTCTCATATGTCCATTGGCCTCTGTGGAATCCCCAATGCACTACATGCCATTGAAAGTACACAGGTGGCAGGAGGGGTGCCACACACTCCCTGATCATGGCACACACTGTGCATCACATGCAACACCAGGCTGATGGACAGCACCTCTAAGCAGTTACGTGCCCTAGGCCACTGACGCAACCTCAGCAGAGTACACAGACACACACAGGCAAAGAAGAACAATCACCTGCCATTGGCAACAGCGGATACATACATCACTCTGCACATGTGCCACTTGCCTGTGGGGTGTCACAGCTGTCGGGCTACCTCATCAAGTCAGACACACAGCATGGCTTACTTCTCACATCAGATGGTTAGAGCTGTTGCCTCCTCCATGCAGCTGTGGTGTAACACTTCACATACACACTCACCCACATGACAAGGAACATTCACACACATCAATGTCCATGGGGCGTACACATCACTTGGACCCTCTCACCACAGCTCCACTCAACTCACACACATCTGTGGGTACAGTCACCTGTCACATCGGGGGGACCACTGCATCACCTCAGGACAATAGACAAAATAGGGAACAAAGGATTTGCCAGGCTGAATGTGTCATGCACTATGCAGTGAATGTCACAGTAAGCACAATGCTAGTGAGGAGTGCACACCTGAACTACATCATGCTCAGCATGAGAGACATAAGCCTTTCCCCCGTGGGACCCACTGTAAACAACATTGCATGTCTGTCACACCTGCACACAATGGCAGAAGTGACAGTCACAAAAAAGGTGCACAGTCAAAGGTAGTGGAGTCAGCACTTACCTGTTGCCCTGGTCTCCCATACAGGCTGGGGTACTGTGGGAGGAGCACATCCAGCAGGGCCTCATTCTCCTCCAGGGTGAATGGCTGTGCCCTCTCCACAGTCCTTGACATGGTGCCAGAGCAAACACACACAGCAGCAGTGGTCGACAGGAAAGTTCTTCAGGCAAGTGCCCTCTCATGGGTTCAGCCTGACTTATATCTGTCTTGCTGGAGGCTTTCATTTACAGGAGTACAGAGTGATTGGTCAGACTCATTTGCATCCTACGTTTCCTCCAATCCCTTTAAACATACACCAATGACAGGATTTTACATGGTTCTAAATTTTAGCTTCATAGCAAGGCAAACACCACTTTTCAACATTCTAGTTTTTGGCCCAACTGACTTTTCCAGCCCACATGATGTGCACATTGCAACAGAAATCTCGGTATTCATGACAACCTGCATGCATTTTGTGCCTAATACCTCTCCACTATGCATTTTTTGAGTCAAAAACAAAAGTACGGTGCGTTTCACACATACCCGTACACGTACGGCACCACTACAATAGTGATACGGACCGTACACACGCTCTGAGAGCGTGTGTACGGTTGTATCACTATAGCAGTGGTGCCTTAGGAGTATGCGTGTGTGTACGGAACGCACACACACGCGTACTCCTACGGCACTACTCCTATAGTGATATGGACCGTACCCAAGATGTGAGTACGGTCCGTACCACGCGTACTCCTATGGCACTACTCCTATAGTGATACGGACCGTACACACGCTCTCAGAGTGTGTGTACGGTCCGTATCACTATAGGAGTGGTGCCGTAGGAGTACGCGTGTGTGTACGGAGCGTACACACATGCGTACTTCTACGGCACTACTCCTATAGTGATACGGACCATACACACGCTCTCAGAGCGTGTGTACAGTGCATTTCTCATGCTTACACTGGTGATAGGATGCGCACACGAAAGGAATGGAGGTATCAGACTCGTACAAGGCTGTACATCAAGTCATTGTCATTGCAGACTTTCGTGTGCATGGCCTAGGTGTGTCAGGCAGTGAAATTGCACATGTCTCCTCATGTAGTTGCACAATTGATGTGTGATGACCTGTGTACACATGTCATGTGTGATGGGGCACTATGTGGCACACTTCCCCTTCACACTTTGCACATTTGTGCCTGTACTCCACACCTGTCACGCACAGCATCACTGGCATGGCACAGTCATCACCACCCGCAACTGTCCCCTGATGCCATGGACAGGGACACTACCAACTGACATTTCACGATCAGCGTGCCCCGATGTGACTATGTCATGTGTGTGTCATGTGTTCCCATGAGCTTGCTGTTAGTATTCCGTCAACTACATCTGCTGTTGCTGCATCCAACATGTGTCTGTGTGGATATGGGCATGGCACACATCTGCGCACACCGTGCCACATGTGGATTCCCATGTAAACATGCTCTGTATGCATTGGACATGACATTTTCACATGAGGACGTATCTGCGTCATATCAATGTCTGTGGTTTCTGTTTTCACGTGTACCCTTTCATTGCAATGTGTTGGATCTGTACATTTGACATTCCATGTGACCTGTGCGTCGAGCTTGCCGTCAGCTGTCTGTATGAGATGACATCCTATAAATGAAGCTATGTTGATGTATGTCACTCCTGTGATGTCTCTGGCTGTTCACTCAGACTAGCCCCCAGCTCGTTTCAGGGCATGTCATGTCGACTTGCCAATCAAGGGATGTATCTTGGTTTTTGTAGGAGTCTCACCAAGCTGGCATATGTGTCCTGAATGTATTGCACAGATCAGACTCTGTTTTCATCTGATGTGTAGTAGCAATCTAGCTTGTGCTCTGTTCATTGACATTGATGATGTCATGCTCAAAATCTTCGGTATTCAATAAAATTTTCTGCAGGGCACCGCCTGTCCCCCGACCAATGCCAGACTTGGGTGCCATGAGGGAACGTGACTGCATCCGACGGTACAGATTCACACCACAGTTGATTGAGGACTTGACTGCCAAGCTGGAACCGCACCTCCAACCACGACACAGGTATCCCACTGCGCTGACCCCCAAGATGAAGGTGATGGCAGCCCTACATTTTTTTGCCACTGGTACATTTCAATTCACCATAGCTGATGTTGGTGGCATGTCCCAGACAATGTTCAGCCGTGTCCTGCATGATGTTTTGGCAGCCATGTTGGTGCACCTTGATGAATTCATCCATTTCCCTACTCCTGAGGAGTTGACAGATGTCAAGGGTGATTTCTATGCCCTGGGAGGGATGCCCCATGTCATTGGGTCCATTGATGGGACACATGTAGCTTTGGTACCACCACAGGCACAGGAGGTAACCTATCACAACCGTAAACATTACCACTCTATTAATGCCCTTGTGGTGTGTCTTGCTAACATGCTGATTTCCTATGTCTGTGCACGGTTTCCAGGGTCAGCACACAATGCCTACATCATGAGGCGTAGCAGGGTGCCACAAATGATGCTGCGGCTGCACAAACGAACGAGCATGTCTTGTTGGTGGGTATACTCTGTTTGGCCTGTGTTTTGCGGTATCTTTTGCGCTTACTGCATCTCCTGACCCACTTTTTTACATGATGTTTCCATGTAGGTGACTCAGGATATTCCAACATGCCATGGCTGATGACACCTCTCCGCAACCCAAGATCAGCTGCGGATCACCGCTCCAACAATGCACACGGGCAGACAAGGCGAGTGATTGAAAGAACTTTTGGCCTCCTGAAGAGCCGATTCCGGTGCCTTCACAAGACAGGCGGGTCCCTCCCATATGCAACGGTGAAGGTCTACAATATTTTCCTCATGTGCTGCATGCTGCACAACACGGCAGTGGAGAAGGCAGTGCCACTCATCCTGGATCCTGATGAGCAGGAACTTCCACCCGTGGAGGATGAAGGGCTTGGTCACGAGGCAAGTGACAAGGAGGAGGAGGAGGGTATCCGGAGTCAGCTCATATGCAACTTCTTCTCATAATGGTGAGTCACTGGGTCTGAGGGTGCACACTTGTGTCCTTGGGTGGCATTTGTTGCAATGTGTGTGTCCAGCTGACTGTCTGCTAAGTGACTTAGATGTGTGTTCTGATGTGTCACTCGAGTGAGGATGTAATTCCACACATTTTCCCAGAGACACTGTCTTTTAAATTAGCATGGGGACAACATTGTTCAGGTTTAGTAAATGACCATATATGCATAGAAAACTCTTTGCGCTGACTTCTTGTGTGTCTGTCATTCCCAGGTACTTGCGCATGTTGTCTGCTCGTGTCATCGTTGTCCTCCTGCTATTCCTCATGAGTATTGCAACGTGTGGTGAATCAGAGTTCCATGCACGGATACGGGGAAAGGTCATTTTGGGTAAGGATTGAAGCAAGGCAATTTTTGGGGTGGTACGTGTTTGTGATGGGTGGGTACTGTTCCTGTGCATGTTGTGTTCCCATGCATACATGTCGACTCACCATGGGGCACATAACATGTAGCATGACTCCCATGAATTGATAGTCACCCTTCCTGACAGTCATCTGTAATGGGTGTAGGATTCTGGTGAAGGCATCAATATGTGTAAAAATTCCCTCTGAAACAAATGGGATGCTACGGGTGGACATAGTGTGGGACATCCCCATGACAGGCTCAATGGGGAATTGCAGCCTCTCTGTGTGCAGCAGGAGGTGTTTGGCTCATCCCCTTAACTTGTGTGCCAGTTCATTTGGATTTACAACATCCGTGTTGTGAAGGGGGTGTCCAGCGTAGGTCCCACATGTTCAGTCAATTGACCTGTGAGTCTGTGCACATAGATGCATTTCCCTTAGTGTGAGTTTGAGTAATAAAGGTGTTCCTCACACTCATAAGTGCCTCATCTCTGTCAAAGTGGTACAAAAGGGGGTGGTGATGGACAGAGCATCAGAACCAATCAAACACTCACACCCACTCAACAGATCTGGGTTTGATCCATCACCGTTCGTTAGCCCACTCTGCCACCCCAGTTCAGACATGGCCACATGCAAATCAGTCTGACAATGTGCCTCATGGGAACAGTCCAGCCCGAACTGCCAAGCCATGCCTTCCCTGGACCGGAAATAAGCTTCCTAGGACTGGTTTCTGGCATTTCAGCCGTCTTCAGCCAGGCTTGCTTGAATCCAGTGGCAAAGTGAGCAAGGGACTCACGTCTGAGCATACCCTGCCAACTTATGGCGAACAAAGCGGTACAAAAGGGGGTGGTGATGGACGGAGCATCAGAACCAATCAAACACTCACACCCAGTCAACAGATCTGGGTTTGATCCATCACCGTTCTTTAGCCCACTCTGCCACCCCAGTTCAGACATGGCCATATGCAAATCAGTCTGACCCTGTGCCTCATGGGAACAGTCCAGCCCGAACTGCCAAGCCATGCCTTCCCTGGACCGGAAACAAGCTTCCTAGGACCGGTTTCTGGCATTTCAGCCGTCTTCAGCCAGGCTTGCTTGAATCCAGTGGCAAAGTGAGTAAGGGACTCACGTCTGAGCATACCCTGCCAACTTATGGCAAACAAAGCAAAACCAAAGGAAATGATAAACGGAGTGTTGAACATTGCAAGCACTCACCCCCAGTCAACTGATCTGGGTTTAATCCATCACCGTTCTTTAGCCCACTCTGCCACCCCAGTTCCGACATGGCCATATGCAAATCAGTCTGACCCTGTGCCTCATGGGAACAGTCCAGCCCGAACTGCCAAGCCATGTCTTCCCTGGACCGGAAACAAGCTTCCTAGGACCAGTTTCTGGCATTTCAGCCATCTTCAGCCAGCCTTGCTTGAATCCAGTGGCAAAGTGAGCAAGGGACTCAGGTCTGAGCATACCCTGACATCTTATGGCAAACAAAGCAAAACCAAAGGAAATGATGGACGGAGTAATGAACATTGCAAGCACTCACCCCCAGTCAACTGATCTGGGTTTAATCCATCACCGTTCTTTAGCCCACTCTGCCACCCCAGTTCCGACATGGCCATATGCAAATCAGTCTGACCCTGTGCCTCATGGGAACAGTCCAGCCCGAACTGCCAAGCCATGTCTTCCCTGGACTGGAAACAAGCTTCCTAGGACCGGTTTCTGGCATTTCAGCCATCTTCAGCCAGGCTTGCTTGAATCCAGTGGCAAAGTGAGCAAGGGACTCACGTCTGAGCATACCCTGCCAACTTATGGCAAACAAAGCAAAACCAAAGGAAATGATGGACGGAGTGTTGAACATTGCAAGCACTCACCCCCAGTCAACTGATCTGGGTTTAATCCATCACCGTTCTTTAGCCCACTCTGCCACCCCAGTTCCGACATGGCCATATGCAAATCAGTCTGACCCTGTGCCTCATGGGAACAGTCCAGCCCGAACTGCCAAGCCATGTCTTCCCTGGACCGGAAACAAGCTTCCTAGGACCGGTTTCTGGCATTTCAGCCGTCTTCAGCCAGGCTTGCTTGAATCCAGTGGCAAAGTGAGCAAGGGACTCACGTCTGAGCATACCCTGCCAACTTATGGCAAACAAAGCAAAACCAAAGGAAATGATGGACGGAGTGTTGAACATTGCAAGCACTCACCCCAGTCAACTGATCTGGGTTTAATCCATCACCGTTCTTTAGCCCACTCTGCCACCCCAGTTCCGACATGGCCATATGCAAATCAGTCTGTCCCTGTGCCTCATGGGAACAGTCCAGCCCGAACTGCCAAGCCATGTCTTCCCTGGACCGGAAACAAGCTTCCTAGGACCGGTTTCTGGCATTTCAGCCGTCTTCAGCCAGGCTTGCTGTAATCCAGTGGCAAAGTGAGCAAGGGACTCACGTCTGAGCATACCCTGCCAACTTATGGCAAACAAAGCAAAACCAAAGGAAATGATGGACGGAGTGTTGAACATTGCAAGCACTCACCCCCAGTCAACTGATCTGGGTTTAATCCATCACCGTTCTTTAGCCCACTCTGCCACCCCAGTTCCGACATGGCCATATGCAAATCAGTCTGACCCTGTGCCTCATGGGAACAGTCCAGCCCGAACTGCCAAGCCATGTCTTCCCTGGACCGGAAACACGCTTCCTAGGACCTGTTTCTGGCATTTCAGCCGTCTTCAGCCAGGCTTGCTTGAATCCAGTGGCAAAGTGAGCAAGGGACTCACGTCTGAGCATACCCTGCCAACTTATGGCAAACAAAGCAATACCAAAGGAAATGATGGACGGAGTGTTGAACATTGCAAGCACTCACCCCCAGTCAACTGATCTGGGTTTAATCCATCACCGTTCTTTAGCCCACTCTGCCACCCCAGTTCCGACATGGCCATATGCAAATCAGTCTGACCCTGTGCCTCATGGGAACAGTCTAGCCCGAACTGCCAAGCCATGTCTTCCCTGGACCGGAAACAAGCTTCCTAGGACCGGTTTCTGGCATTTCAGCCGTCTTCAGCCAGGCTTGCTTGAATCCAGTGGCAAAGTGAGTAAGGGACTCACGTCTGAGCATACCCTGCCAACTTATGGCAAACAAAGCAAAACCAAAGGAAATGATAAACGGAGTGTTGAACATTGCAAGCACTCACCCCCAGTCAACTGATCTGGGTTTAATCCATCACCGTTCTTTAGCCCACTCTGCCACCCCAGTTCCGACATGGCCATATGCAAATCAGTCTGACCCTGTGCCTCATGGGAACAGTCCAGCCCGAACTGCCAAGCCATGTCTTCCCTGGACCGGAAACAAGCTTCCTAGGACCAGTTTCTGGCATTTCAGCCATCTTCAGCCAGCCTTGCTTGAATCCAGTGGCAAAGTGAGCAAGGGACTCAGGTCTGAGCATACCCTGACATCTTATGGCAAACAAAGCAAAACCAAAGGAAATGATGGACGGAGTAATGAACATTGCAAGCACTCACCCCCAGTCAACTGATCTGGGTTTAATCCATCACCGTTCTTTAGCCCACTCTGCCACCCCAGTTCCGACATGGCCATATGCAAATCAGTCTGACCCTGTGCCTCATGGGAACAGTCCAGCCCGAACTGCCAAGCCATGTCTTCCCTGGACTGGAAACAAGCTTCCTAGGACCGGTTTCTGGCATTTCAGCCATCTTCAGCCAGGCTTGCTTGAATCCAGTGGCAAAGTGAGCAAGGGACTCACGTCTGAGCATACCCTGCCAACTTATGGCAAACAAAGCAAAACCAAAGGAAATGATGGACGGAGTGTTGAACATTGCAAGCACTCACCCCCAGTCAACTGATCTGGGTTTAATCCATCACCGTTCTTTAGCCCACTCTGCCACCCCAGTTCCGACATGGCCATATGCAAATCAGTCTGACCCTGTGCCTCATGGGAACAGTCCAGCCCGAACTGCCAAGCCATGTCTTCCCTGGACCGGAAACAAGCTTCCTAGGACCGGTTTCTGGCATTTCAGCCATCTTCAGCCAGGCTTGCTTGAATCCAGTGGCAAAGTGAGCAAGGGACTCACGTCTGAGCATACCCTGCCAACTTATGGCAAACAAAGCAAAACCAAAGGAAATGATGGACGGAGTGTTGAACATTGCAAGCACTCACCCCAGTCAACTGATCTGGGTTTAATCCATCACCGTTCTTTAGCCCACTCTGCCACCCCAGTTCCGACATGGCCATATGCAAATCAGTCTGTCCCTGTGCCTCATGGGAACAGTCCAGCCCGAACTGCCAAGCCATGTCTTCCCTGGACCGGAAACAAGCTTCCTAGGACAGGTTTCTGGCATTTCAGCCGTCTTCAGCCAGGCTTGCTGTAATCCAGTGGCAAAGTGAGCTAGGGACTCACGTCTGAGCATACCCTGCCAACTTATGGCAAACAAAGCAAAACCAAAGGAAATGATGGACGGAGTGTTGAACATTGCAAGCACTCACCCCCAGTCAACTGATCTGGGTTTAATCCATCACCGTTCTTTAGCCCACTCTGCCACCCCAGTTCCGACATGGCCATATGCAAATCAGTCTGACCCTGTGCCTCATGGGAACAGTCCAGCCCGAACTGCCAAGCCATGTCTTCCCTGGACCGGAAACACGCTTCCTAGGACCTGTTTCTGGCATTTCAGCCGTCTTCAGCCAGGCTTGCTTGAATCCAGTGGCAAAGTGAGCAAGGGACTCACGTCTGAGCATACCCTGCCAACTTATGGCAAACAAAGCAATACCAAAGGAAATGATGGACGGAGTGTTGAACATTGCAAGCACTCACCCCCAGTCAACTGATCTGGGTTTAATCCATCACCGTTCTTTAGCCCACTCTGCCACCCCAGTTCCGACATGGCCATATGCAAATCAGTCTGACCCTGTGCCTCATGGGAACAGTCTAGCCCGAACTGCCAAGCCATGTCTTCCCTGGACCGGAAACAAGCTTCCTAGGACCGGTTTCTGGCATTTCAGCCGTCTTCAGCCAGGCTTCCTTGAATCCAGTGGCAAAGTGAGCAAGGGACTCACGTCTGAGCATACCCTGCCAACTTATGGCAAACAAAGCAAAACCAAAGGAAATGATGGACGGAGTGTTGAACATTGCAAGCACTCACCCCCAGTCAACTGATCTGGGTTTAATCCATCACCGTTCTTTAGCCCACTCTGCCACCCCAGTTCTGACATGGCCATATGCAAATCAGTCTGACCCTGTGCCTCATGGGAAGAGTCCAGCCCGAACTGCCAAGCCATGTCTTCCCTGGACCGGAAACAAGCTTCCTTGGACCGGTTTCTGGCATTTCAGCCGTCTTCAGCCAGGCTTGCTTGAATCCAGTGGCAAAGTGAGCAAGGGACTCACGTCTGAGCATACCCTGCCAACTTATGGCAAACAAAGCAAAACCAAAGGAAATGATGGACGGAGTATTGAACATTGCAAGCACTCACCCCCAGTCAACTGATCTGGGTTTAATCCATCACCGTTCTTTAGCCCACTCTGCCACCCCAGTTCCGACATGGCCATATGCAAATCAGTCTGACCCTGTGCCTCATGGGAAGAGTCCAGCCCGAACTGCCAAGCCATGTCTTCCCTGGACCGGAAAACAAGCTTTTTAGGACTGGTTTCTGGCATTTCAGCCGTCTTCAGCCAGGCTTGCTTGAATCCAGTGGCAAAGTGAGCAAGGGACTCACGTCAGCATACCCTGCCAACTTATGGCAAACCACGCAAAACCAAAGGAAATGATGGACGGAGTGTTGAACATTGCAAGCACTCACCCCCAGTCAACTGATCTGGGTTTAATCCATCACCATTCTTTAGCCCACTCTGCCACCCCAGTTCCGACATGGCCATATGCAAATCAGTCTGACCCTGTGCCTCATGGGAAGAGTCCAGCCCGAACTGCCAAGCCAGGTTTTCCCTGGACCGGAAACAAGCTTCCTAGGAGCGGTTTCTGGCATTTCAGCCGTCTTCAGCCAGGCTTGCTTAAATCCAGTGGCAAAGTGAGCAAGGGACTCACGTCTGAGCATACCCTGCCAACTTATGGCAAACAAAGCAAAACCAAAGGAAATGATGGACGGAGTGTTGAACATTGCAAGCACTCACCCCCAGTCAACTGATCTGGTTTTAATCCATCACCGTTCTTTAGCCCACTCTGCCACCCCAGTTCCGACATGGCCATATGCAAATCAGTCTGACCCTGTGCCTCATGGGAACAGTCCAGCCCGAACTGCCAAGCCATGTCTTCCCTGGACCGGAAAACAAGCTTCTTTGGACTGGTTTCTGGCATTTCAGCCGTCTTCAGCCAGGCTTGCTTGAATCCAGTGGCAAAGTGAGCAAGGGACTCACGTCAGCATACCCTGCCAACTTATGGCAAACCAAGCAAAACCAAAGGAAATGATGGACGGAGTGTTGAACATTGCAAGCACTCACCCCCAGTCAACTGATCTGGGTTTAATCCATCACCATTCTTTAGCCCACTCTGCCACCCCAGTTCCGACATGGCCATATGCAAATCAGTCTGACCCTGTGCCTCATGGGAAGAGTCCAGCCTGAACTGCCAAGCCAGGTCTTCCCTGGACCGGAAACAAGCTTCCTAGGAGCGGTTTCTGGCATTTCAGCCGTCTTCAGCCAGGCTTGCTTAAATCCAGTGGCAAAGTGAGCAAGGGACTCACGTCTGAGCATACCCTGCCAACTTATGGCAAACAAAGCAAAACCAAAGGAAATGATGGACGGAGTGTTGAACATTGCAAGCACTCACCCCCAGTCAACTGATCTGGGTTTAATCCATCACCGTTCTTTAGCCCACTCTGCCACCCCAGTTCCGACATGGCCATATGCAAATCAGTCTGACCCTGTGCCTCATGGGAACAGTCCAGCCCGAACTGCCAAGCCATGTCTTCCCTGGACCGGAAACAAGCTTCCTAGGACCGGTTTCTGGCATTTCAGCCGTCTTCAGCCAGGCTTGCTTGAATCCAGTGGCAAAGTGAGCAAGGGACTCACGTCTGAGCATACCCTGCCAACTTATGGCAAACAAAGCAAAACCAAAGGAAATGATGGACGGAGTGTTGAACATTGCAAGCACTCACCCCAGTCAACTGATCTGGGTTTAATCCATCACCGTTCTTTAGCCCACTCTGCCACCCCAGTTCCGACATGGCCATATGCAAATCAGTCTGTCCCTGTGCCTCATGGGAACAGTCCAGCCCGAACTGCCAAGCCATGTCTTCCCTGGACCGGAAACAAGCTTCCTAGGACCGGTTTCTGGCATTTCAGCCGTCTTCAGCCAGGCTTGCTGTAATCCAGTGGCAAAGTGAGCAAGGGACTCACGTCTGAGCATACCCTGCCAACTTATGGCAAACAAAGCAAAACCAAAGGAAATGATGGACGGAGTGTTGAACATTGCAAGCACTCACCCCCAGTCAACTGATCTGGGTTTAATCCATCACCGTTCTTTAGCCCACTCTGCCACCCCAGTTCCGACATGGCCATATGCAAATCAGTCTGACCCTGTGCCTCATGGGAACAGTCCAGCCCGAACTGCCAAGCCATGTCTTCCCTGGACCGGAAACACGCTTCCTAGGACCTGTTTCTGGCATTTCAGCCGTCTTCAGCCAGGCTTGCTTGAATCCAGTGGCAAAGTGAGCAAGGGACTCACGTCTGAGCATACCCTGCCAACTTATGGCAAACAAAGCAATACCAAAGGAAATGATGGACGGAGTGTTGAACATTGCAAGCACTCACCCCCAGTCAACTGATCTGGGTTTAATCCATCACCGTTCTTTAGCCCACTCTGCCACCCCAGTTCCGACATGGCCATATGCAAATCAGTCTGACCCTGTGCCTCATGGGAACAGTCTAGCCCGAACTGCCAAGCCATGTCTTCCCTGGACCGGAAACAAGCTTCCTAGGACCGGTTTCTGGCATTTCAGCCGTCTTCAGCCAGGCTTGCTTGAATCCAGTGGCAAAGTGAGTAAGGGACTCACGTCTGAGCATACCCTGCCAACTTATGGCAAACAAAGCAAAACCAAAGGAAATGATAAACGGAGTGTTGAACATTGCAAGCACTCACCCCCAGTCAACTGATCTGGGTTTAATCCATCACCGTTCTTTAGCCCACTCTGCCACCCCAGTTCCGACATGGCCATATGCAAATCAGTCTGACCCTGTGCCTCATGGGAACAGTCCAGCCCGAACTGCCAAGCCATGTCTTCCCTGGACCGGAAACAAGCTTCCTAGGACCAGTTTCTGGCATTTCAGCCATCTTCAGCCAGCCTTGCTTGAATCCAGTGGCAAAGTGAGCAAGGGACTCAGGTCTGAGCATACCCTGACATCTTATGGCAAACAAAGCAAAACCAAAGGAAATGATGGACGGAGTAATGAACATTGCAAGCACTCACCCCCAGTCAACTGATCTGGGTTTAATCCATCACCGTTCTTTAGCCCACTCTGCCACCCCAGTTCCGACATGGCCATATGCAAATCAGTCTGACCCTGTGCCTCATGGGAACAGTCCAGCCCGAACTGCCAAGCCATGTCTTCCCTGGACTGGAAACAAGCTTCCTAGGACCGGTTTCTGGCATTTCAGCCATCTTCAGCCAGGCTTGCTTGAATCCAGTGGCAAAGTGAGCAAGGGACTCACGTCTGAGCATACCCTGCCAACTTATGGCAAACAAAGCAAAACCAAAGGAAATGATGGACGGAGTGTTGAACATTGCAAGCACTCACCCCCAGTCAACTGATCTGGGTTTAATCCATCACCGTTCTTTAGCCCACTCTGCCACCCCAGTTCCGACATGGCCATATGCAAATCAGTCTGACCCTGTGCCTCATGGGAACAGTCCAGCCCGAACTGCCAAGCCATGTCTTCCCTGGACCGGAAACAAGCTTCCTAGGACCGGTTTCTGGCATTTCAGCCGTCTTCAGCCAGGCTTGCTTGAATCCAGTGGCAAAGTGAGCAAGGGACTCACGTCTGAGCATACCCTGCCAACTTATGGCAAACAAAGCAAAACCAAAGGAAATGATGGACGGAGTGTTGAACATTGCAAGCACTCACCCCAGTCAACTGATCTGGGTTTAATCCATCACCGTTCTTTAGCCCACTCTGCCACCCCAGTTCCGACATGGCCATATGCAAATCAGTCTGTCCCTGTGCCTCATGGGAACAGTCCAGCCCGAACTGCCAAGCCATGTCTTCCCTGGACCGGAAACAAGCTTCCTAGGACAGGTTTCTGGCATTTCAGCCGTCTTCAGCCAGGCTTGCTGTAATCCAGTGGCAAAGTGAGCTAGGGACTCACGTCTGAGCATACCCTGCCAACTTATGGCAAACAAAGCAAAACCAAAGGAAATGATGGACGGAGTGTTGAACATTGCAAGCACTCACCCCCAGTCAACTGATCTGGGTTTAATCCATCACCGTTCTTTAGCCCACTCTGCCACCCCAGTTCCGACATGGCCATATGCAAATCAGTCTGACCCTGTGCCTCATGGGAACAGTCCAGCCCGAACTGCCAAGCCATGTCTTCCCTGGACCGGAAACACGCTTCCTAGGACCTGTTTCTGGCATTTCAGCCGTCTTCAGCCAGGCTTGCTTGAATCCAGTGGCAAAGTGAGCAAGGGACTCACGTCTGAGCATACCCTGCCAACTTATGGCAAACAAAGCAATACCAAAGGAAATGATGGACGGAGTGTTGAACATTGCAAGCACTCACCCCCAGTCAACTGATCTGGGTTTAATCCATCACCGTTCTTTAGCCCACTCTGCCACCCCAGTTCCGACATGGCCATATGCAAATCAGTCTGACCCTGTGCCTCATGGGAACAGTCTAGCCCGAACTGCCAAGCCATGTCTTCCCTGGACCGGAAACAAGCTTCCTAGGACCGGTTTCTGGCATTTCAGCCGTCTTCAGCCAGGCTTCCTTGAATCCAGTGGCAAAGTGAGCAAGGGACTCACGTCTGAGCATACCCTGCCAACTTATGGCAAACAAAGCAAAACCAAAGGAAATGATGGACGGAGTGTTGAACATTGCAAGCACTCACCCCCAGTCAACTGATCTGGGTTTAATCCATCACCGTTCTTTAGCCCACTCTGCCACCCCAGTTCTGACATGGCCATATGCAAATCAGTCTGACCCTGTGCCTCATGGGAAGAGTCCAGCCCGAACTGCCAAGCCATGTCTTCCCTGGACCGGAAACAAGCTTCCTTGGACCGGTTTCTGGCATTTCAGCCGTCTTCAGCCAGGCTTGCTTGAATCCAGTGGCAAAGTGAGCAAGGGACTCACGTCTGAGCATACCCTGCCAACTTATGGCAAACAAAGCAAAACCAAAGGAAATGATGGACGGAGTATTGAACATTGCAAGCACTCACCCCCAGTCAACTGATCTGGGTTTAATCCATCACCGTTCTTTAGCCCACTCTGCCACCCCAGTTCCGACATGGCCATATGCAAATCAGTCTGACCCTGTGCCTCATGGGAAGAGTCCAGCCCGAACTGCCAAGCCATGTCTTCCCTGGACCGGAAAACAAGCTTTTTAGGACTGGTTTCTGGCATTTCAGCCGTCTTCAGCCAGGCTTGCTTGAATCCAGTGGCAAAGTGAGCAAGGGACTCACGTCAGCATACCCTGCCAACTTATGGCAAACCACGCAAAACCAAAGGAAATGATGGACGGAGTGTTGAACATTGCAAGCACTCACCCCCAGTCAACTGATCTGGGTTTAATCCATCACCATTCTTTAGCCCACTCTGCCACCCCAGTTCCGACATGGCCATATGCAAATCAGTCTGACCCTGTGCCTCATGGGAAGAGTCCAGCCCGAACTGCCAAGCCAGGTTTTCCCTGGACCGGAAACAAGCTTCCTAGGAGCGGTTTCTGGCATTTCAGCCGTCTTCAGCCAGGCTTGCTTAAATCCAGTGGCAAAGTGAGCAAGGGACTCACGTCTGAGCATACCCTGCCAACTTATGGCAAACAAAGCAAAACCAAAGGAAATGATGGACGGAGTGTTGAACATTGCAAGCACTCACCCCCAGTCAACTGATCTGGTTTTAATCCATCACCGTTCTTTAGCCCACTCTGCCACCCCAGTTCCGACATGGCCATATGCAAATCAGTCTGACCCTGTGCCTCATGGGAACAGTCCAGCCCGAACTGCCAAGCCATGTCTTCCCTGGACCGGAAAACAAGCTTCTTTGGACTGGTTTCTGGCATTTCAGCCGTCTTCAGCCAGGCTTGCTTGAATCCAGTGGCAAAGTGAGCAAGGGACTCACGTCAGCATACCCTGCCAACTTATGGCAAACCAAGCAAAACCAAAGGAAATGATGGACGGAGTGTTGAACATTGCAAGCACTCACCCCCAGTCAACTGATCTGGGTTTAATCCATCACCATTCTTTAGCCCACTCTGCCACCCCAGTTCCGACATGGCCATATGCAAATCAGTCTGACCCTGTGCCTCATGGGAAGAGTCCAGCCTGAACTGCCAAGCCAGGTCTTCCCTGGACCGGAAACAAGCTTCCTAGGAGCGGTTTCTGGCATTTCAGCCGTCTTCAGCCAGGCTTGCTTAAATCCAGTGGCAAAGTGAGCAAGGGACTCACGTCTGAGCATACCCTGCCAACTTATGGCAAACAAAGCAAAACCAAAGGAAATGATGGACGGAGTGTTGAACATTGCAAGCACTCACCCCCAGTCAACTGATCTGGGTTTAATCCATCACCGTTCTTTAGCCCACTCTGCCACCCCAGTTCCGACATGGCCATATGCAAATCAGTCTGACCCTGTGCCTCATGGGAACAGTCCAGCCCGAACTGCCAAGCCATGTCTTCCCTGGACCGGAAACAAGCTTCCTAGGACCGGTTTCTGGCATTTCAGCCGTCTTCAGCCAGGCTTGCTTGAATCCAGTGGCAAAGTGAGCAAGGGACTCACGTCTGAGCATACCCTGCCAACTTATGGCGAACAAAGCGGTACAAAAGGGGGTGGTGATGGACGGAGCATCAGAACCAATCAAACACTCACACCCAGTCAACAGATCTGGGTTTGATCCATCACCGTTCTTTAGCCCACTCTGCCACCCCAGTTCAGACATGGCCATATGCAAATCAGTCTGACCCTGTGCCTCATGGGAACAGTCCAGCCCGAACTGCCAAGCCATGCCTTCCCTGGACCGGAAACAAGCTTCCTAGGACCAGTTTCTGGCATTTCAGCCGTCTTCAGCCAGGCTTGCTTGAATCCAGTGGCAAAGTGAGCAAGGGACTCACGTCTGAGCATACCCTGCCAACTTATGGCGAACAAAGCGGTACAAAAGGGGGTGGTTTCCTTTGGTTTTTGCTTCATCTCTGTCAATGCAGGTCTCTTGCTACTTTGCATGCGTCATATCTGGCATAGTTGTCAAAGATTGTGCCTAGGAGTGTATGTGTATTTCGTCAACATGCATGCATTTCTTCATGGATAATGATCTCTATTATGCATGAGGTCCATGGGTGTGTATGTTCTTGTCCAGGTTGCTCACCCCAACGGGCCGGACACGCCTGCTGAGGGTGTGTCTCCTGTGCGCGGATCGGCATTCTATTCCCTGATCCTGTGTCAGTCATCTTTGGTGATTGTTCAGCCATTTTCTCTGGGTGAGCCATGACTAACCTGACACTCCTTCCTTTACGTACGCCTGTTGCAATTGTTGTCCTTTCTGACCTCCTTGTCTTTGTGTGCTACTTTCGACCTAGTTTCCAGTACATGCTGCCTGCTGCTGCGGGCCCTGCGGCAAGGGCCCACCAAGTCCCAGGATTCTGCAACCCACACACCTCCAAGATGCTCCTCCCTTCCTCCCTCCACCCATTCATTTGGCTGCCATCAGCTTGTCTGTGTCACGGTTGCCGCCACGCGGTGCCAGAGACAGGACCGTCAGCGCATACAACGTGCACATTGCACAACACTCATGTCCTTGCATGACCCACATCACACAACAGGCTCATGTTGCAGCCACCCCCCAAGCAATGTGCAACCAAAATTCAACCATATGCTCTCAGCCATACCCTGAGCGCACACAACCCCTTCGCATGCTGAGTGTGCAACTCCAACTGCCTACACAGCGCTGCCCCGCCTTCCAGGCCCGGGCACACCAAGCAGGTCATGTTCCTCCTACTCCACACCGGCTCCGTCCAACAGCACGCCATTGGACTCTGTTACCTCCTCAACACAACAGGACCACACATCACCTTCATGACAGTGACGTGGATAAAAGCATCCGCAGCACACAACTTCTTAATTGCCATCTCAGGCGGCTACAAGAGCAGCCGCAGGGACAACACTAACAATCCCGGGGGATGAATTGATATCTATTCCCAAGTACGCACTCAGTGTCACTAATCGGGTTTGACACAAACCCCCTGCAAACCCTCAGAGTAACACTCATCTACAGATCTCCAAGCCTACATCCATCTTCACGCACGCACTCACATCCACAGGATACATGTGGCTGTGGGCCCAGAACTTCTGGCTGGATGAGAACCACACCAGCAACCATCATTGGTCCATCCACATTGGCATCCACGTTTCTGACAAGCAACACACTGCCACACACCCCGCTACCAAACCCCCACAGATGCTTGATGTAAGTCAACACAGACATGCTGTGTGGGACGCTGGAACCAACACCACCGCCACACCCTGCAACCTCACACACTGGATCAGCAACTGATCCAACAATCTAGCTACGTTGACGGACTTTCCTGTAACACACATCAAGAATTACGCCACCTGTGACCAGGCACAGCTAGTGGACTCATACACGTCTAGAAGGACTATTGTGCACAGCTTGCAACACAAATAACCATCAGTGGCCTTACAAGCAGGGCAAACGGCACACACAGCCATCACCATGTCATCATCAAGGACAATTAGAGATCCTTCAGAAGGTGCAGAGGCAAACACAGGGCACAACATCAAGGAGCTGTTCTGCATTGTGAGTGCACTGACATCAGCTCTCCATCCACAAGACAGCCCACCCTTGCAAGGCTGAGCCAATCCCTTTCTACTTTCTACCACTGCAAGCAAATGGACATACACGCAACCCATGGCACACAGAGGCAGAACGCACTATTATACGCGGGACCAACCCCCCTCAGGTTTAGCACTTCCATCATCAGGAGATACAACACCCGGCTCATGTGCAACATCCACTGGGGATCTCCATCAGGCCTCTTCCGACACAACATCTCAACCACATCACTCCCCATCCTTGTAGCCCCCGTCCAGCACGTCATGTATGTATCATTGGAGTTAGCCACATTCCATGGTAGATAGATGCATGCAGTGACCCAGGCCCTTCTTAGACAACGGACGGCAGGAACGCAGGCTCCCAAGGAACATCACCGTGCTTCCCTAGCCAGCAAATGTCATCAGGAAGACAGGCAACTGCAAAGAGCTCCAGGCAACCTGCACAAGGCCATCTTCCACTGTAATCACCCCACTGCAAACATCATCATTACCACCAACAACGACAACTTTGCCCTGCTCCACAATGGTGAGGCCACCCCCCTTGACCACTCCACAGCATTAGACATGATGTGTTCACACACTGTCAGCTCACACATCTCCAACACTGGTATCCCGGGTATGGACCCTGATGAAATCACCTAGTAGCTCACCAGCAAGGCCATGGGAGTGGGATTCAAGCCTTAAGCATGTAGTACAGTGGCCTCATCTGGAACATGGCCAAGGGCTCATCTCTCAGCGTGTCAATCTTCAATGTGTCCATGACCCCCCTCTCCACCATCACATGCGCACACAACCTGATCATCATCTCGTATGCCATTGAAAGCCAGCTGCTCCTCACCCTCACCAAAGACACAGCCATTGCCGGTTCCAACCTTCAAGTAGGCATGAGGTCCGTTGATGATTGTGTGAGCATCAGCCACATGAGGCTGGACTTGGCCAGGACTGAGGTTAGAATCTGAGGATTGTCCCCTTACAGCTGGGTCAACTCCTTGTGTCCCACCCGCCAGGGCACTGCACCAGCACCCAGTGACCACGCACACAAGATGGTGTGCATCCTGTACTCGACGCTCACAATTGCCATGCTACTCACCAGCATCTGTACCTCATGCTGCAACACCCTCCACATGATGCACATGATCCACAGATAGATCCACTCCAAGGCAAGACAGACCATCCCCAAGGTCCACGACACCAGCTGTGTCAACTACAGCCCCGCACCCTATGGATCAAGTACAGCCAAACTCCCGGCAAACTTGTCCACATCCAGGGTGCATCTGCACACCTCAGCTTCAACATCCCGTGCACCAGCCACATTAACGTCCACCTGATATAGCTGCAAGGGATCACTGTGTGCTGCAGGGTGACCTTCACACTCCTCACACACACTCAGGAGGCAGTCAACAGCCCCAGACCCCAAAATCAACCTTGTACGTCTGTCATCCAAGACCCCGTTGGCCCAACTCTATGCATCCAAACTTGGTCTGGCCACCATTCTTCACATCCACAAAACTCCAGTATGAAGGAGATGGTTCTCCCACCTGGCCAAACATACCTGGGACTCCCTCCCCGGGAACCTCCACATGAGCCATGACCTCTAGGCCTTCATCATCCTCTTCCTGATTGGTCTGTCCGAACAGTATTGCAAGCCCCCCCTCAGCAGCTTGAGGCCATCACGGGTGAGTATTGGGCTCCCAGTCCATGTGTGTCCTGTACCGGACTCAAATCCCAGGGTATGGATGGCTGGAGTTAGTTCAACACTCAGGCATAGTTTGACACTTACCCACACGTATGTTGTGGACTAATGCAAAATGACTGCAACATCTAATAATAAAAAAATAGTTTTATTCTCGGCGGGGTGCATGTTTTGTTAGAAAAAAATAAGGTGCTCTACCGGGTGCATAGAATCCAAAGATCACAGAGGGAGATAGGATCCTTGGCATTTGAAGTCATCAGAGTCCAGACCACAGTGCTGGTCATCATTGGTCAGACTGTGACCAGCAAGTCCATGTGGAAGAGAATGTCAGTGAATGAGGTGCTGCTGTTGCGCATGAACGCCAGGTGCCAGGCCAGGTAACCTGGGAGATGTGGATGGTCCACTGCCTCTCACGGTCTTTTCCATGGATGACCCACCTTCCTCCGGGGACCCTCAGATGCAGGCCTTGATGATGCTTGGGACGCTCCGTCGGACGAATCCTCCTCCTCCTCCTCCCTCCCTGTGGCTGGTGGTGGTCTTCGCCTGGTGGCACAGGGAGGGTTGCCCATGTTGTCGGCGATCCGACGGAGTGAACGGCTTATGTCTGTTTGAACCGCCAGGAGCTCAGCCATTCTTGCCTCCATCCGTCCTTGGTGTTGTTGTTGACTGGCGTGTTGCTCGGCCTGCTGATTCTTAATGTCTGTGAGGGTCGCCACTACCTGACTGATGGCCCTGGTGTCACGCTGGTATGCCTTCATGATGTTGCGTACGTGCGACATACCGGTCCCTTTAGCTGTCCGGTCAGGTTCTCGCCTCCACCTGCCTCCACTCCCACCACCCCTGCCCACACGAGCCTGGCCTGCCGTTGTGGGCACATCGGGTCTACGGGACCCCTGAGGGATGGCAGTTGCGGTGTTGTCTGCCTCCTCCTGGGTGCCCGGCGAACCTTGTCCCTCCAGGTCAGACTGGCTCAGTTGTTCAGTGTGGGCAGGGCTCCTGGGTGTCTCCTGGGATGTGGCAGTATTGGGGGTGGTGGTTGGCACAGATGTACCTGAAGCAGGTGCTGCAGGGGCTTGGACACCAGAGGGGCCAGGTGGGTTGGGGTCATCTGCGGAGTGTTGTGAGGTGTCGCTGCCGGTGGGATCAGGTTCCTCCCAAGCCTGGGGACTGTGGTACTTCCCCCCCATTGTTGGGGGAGATCCATGACGTCACCCTGTGTGTGAGAGAGAGACAATGTTAATGCTGTTTAATGTGACATCCATGTTTCATACATATTCTAGTTGCCAAAGTTCCTCCAGGTAGTTGTATGTGCCTAGCATTCACATCAATGTTCACTTGTGAATGGGTATGTTGCAGGGGACTGATTGAAATGTTCTCCAGAGTGTTTGACATGTCGAATTTGGGCTTGGATGCTTCTTTGGCTGTGGCTTGATCTTGTTGTGTCACATGTCCATTGTGAGAGTGGGTAACTCCATTGGCTGCCACGGGGGTGTGTGCTTGTGTAAGGGGTGTGTGATCATCCCTCAGCCCGACGCTGTTCAACATCTACATGGCACCCCTCACACAAGTGGCCCGCCACCACAACCTCAACACCATCTCCTACGCCGACGACACCCAGCTCATCCTCTCCCTCACCAAGGACCCTCACACCGCCTAAACAAACATCCACGAGGGTCTGAAGGCCATCGCCGACTGGATGAGGAGCGGCCATCTGAAACTGAACTCGGACAAGACAGAGGTCCTCATCCTCGGACCCACACCCTCAGCCTGGGACGACTCCTGGTGGCCGACCGCTCTGGGGACAGCACCAACACTCACCGACCACGCACGCAACCTAGGATTGATCCTCGCATCCTCCCTCTCCATGTCCAAGGATGTCAACACCGTCTCCTCCTCCTGCTACAACACCCTACGCACGCTTCGCCGGATCTACAGGTGGATCCTGACCGAAACAAGTAGAACAGTGACACAGGCCCTCGTCAGCAGCAGACTGGACTACGGCAACGCACTCTACGCAGGAGTCCCATCCAAACACCAACGGCAGTTACAACGCTTCCAAAACACCTCCGCACGACTGATCGTCAATGACCCCCGCAGCAGCCACATCACCCCCCTCCTGAGAGACCTGCACTGGCTCCCCATCATCAAGAGGATCACCTTCAAGCTCCTCACCCACGCACACAAGGCACTCCACAACGCCGGACCAGCCTACCTGAACATCAGAATCAGCTTCTACACCCCCACCCACCAGCTCCGCTCCGGCAGCCTTGCCCTCGCAGCTGTCCCCCGCATCCAACGTATGACCGCCTGTGGCAGATCCTTCTCCTACCTCGCCACCAAGACCTGGAACACCCTCCCAACCCACCTACGACTGACCCAAGACCTACTTGCATTCGGAAGACTCCTCAAGACCTGGCTCTTCGAGCAGTAGTGGAACCCCTCCCCCCAGCGCCTTGAGACCCTCACGGGTAAGTAGCGTGCCTTACAAGTACCCTGATCGATTGTTGATTGATTGACGGTGCCTGCTGGTGGGTGTAGTGTGATTTGGCAGTGGGTCTCCCAGGTGATGTATCTGTCCCCCCATGGAGCATGCTGCCATGTCAGTGAGTGTGAGTTCCTGTCCTAGATATCTGAGCTTGTTGTGTTTGTGTTTGAGTTTGCAGTGGTCACAGGAGGGCCTTGTGCTGCCTACAGCAGGGCCAAGTGTCAGCTACCTTGTCAGTACTTTGCCAGTCCCTGTGCATTGAGCATGGTGTTGTTTGTGTACTCACCATGCTCGGCAACTCCTTCGACTCCGTGTACTCCCATCGGCGGAAGCAGGGCCATCACCTTCTCCTCCCAGGGATGGTAATGTACCGGTCTGCGGGGCAGCCCACCTCCAGTGATGTTGCTCTGGGCGCAGTCCTCGTTTTGCGCTTGACTGCCCTCCGCAGATCGTACCACCTGGCTTGGCATTCATTCCTGGTCCTTCTGATGGGCGCAACAGCATTCACCCGATTGACGATCCTCTGCCACATGCGTGTTTTTTCGGCTATGCTAGTCTGTCTGACCAATGTTCCAAAGAGCTGTGGCTCGACTCTGATGACTTCGTTGACAAGGATGTCCAGCTCCTCCCTTGTGAACTTTGGATTCTTGTCTGTGGGCATGGTGTGGGGTGAGGGTGTGGATGGTTGTGGGTGTGTGGGTGTGAATGTGAAGGTGTGTGTGTGAATATGTAGAGGGGGTATGTGTGATGGAGTGTGTTTGAAGGTGAATATGTAAAGGTGTATGGGTGCAGTTGTTGTGGTGTGGCCTGTATCTGCAGTAAGTCTGTTGGTAAGGCTCATGGTTTGTGTGTGAGGGCCCTTATTATTGGTCCATTTGTGGGTGTGCCTGAGTTTGAAATTTTGGTGGGTGTGTTATAAGAGGTGGTTGTGAGTTTGGGCCTCTGTTTGCCTGTTTGGATGTGCCAGGTCAGTCATTTTGATGTATTTTCTCCTGTAGACGTGTTTTGTGGTGTTGTGCGAGTCGAATTGACCCTCCTTGTGCTGTTTTACAGTGCACTAGTTCAGTACGAGTTGTTTTAGCGTATGTACGGTGCATACAGATGCGATGCTGGTGTACAGGGCTAGGGTACGGTGCGTCCAAGTATGGGGCTGGGGTACGGGGCTGGGGTACGGCGCGTCCAAGTATGGGGCTGGGGTACGGTGCGTCCAAGTACGGGGCTGGGGTACAGCACGTACAAGTACGGGGCTGGTGTATGGGGCTGGGGAACAGTGCATCCAAGTACGGGGCTGGGGTACGGGGCTGGGGTATGGGGCTGGGGTACGGCGCGTCCAAGTACGGGGCTGGGGTATGGTGCTGGGGTACGGTGCGTACAAGTACGGGGATGGGGTACGGTGCTGGGGTACGGTGCGTACAAGTACGGGGCTGGGGTACTGTGCTGGGGTACGATACGTCCAAGTACGGGGCTGGGGTATGGTGCTGGGGTACGGTGCGTCCAAGTACGGGGCTGGGGTATGGTGCTGGGGTACGGTGCGTACAAGTACAGGGCTGGGATACGGTGTGTCCAAGTACGGGCTGGGGTACGGTGCTGAGGTACGGTGCGTACAAGTATGGGGCTGGGGTACGGTGCTGGGGTACGGTACGTACAAGTATGGTGCTGGGGTACGGTGCATCCAAGTACGGGGCTGGGGTATGGTGCTGGGGTACGGTGCGTCCAAGTACGGGGCTGGGGTACGGTGCTGGGGTACGGTGCATCCAAGTACGGGGCTGGCGTATGGTGCTGGGGTACAGTGCGTATAAGTACGGGGCTGGGGTACGGTGCGGACATGGGGGCAACGGTGCAGACTTACGGGGGTACGGTGCTGACATACGGGGGACATGCGGACATACGCGGGGGGAGGGGGAGGCTGTACGACTCGTATCCGGGGCACAAGTTTACCCGGGATACGAGTGGTACAGAGTTCGCTCCGTACGGGACGTTTTACATACGCTTGTGTATTGGGAAGGGCGGTACGGATCGTACTTGTGCGCTCGGACTTCATTTTTACGAGTTGTACGTAAAACATTACGACGACGTCTTGTAGACATTTTCCCGATACGAGTCGTATGTATTTTACACGTACGAATCGTACTTCACCGGTGGGACGGCACTTGTATGATTCGTACGTAAAAAAATACGGATACGAGCCGTACGGGACATTTTTTTACAGGATTGGAATCGGCACCTAGGTGTGTGTTGTGACGTTTATAGGAGTAAAGGGCAGGAAGTAATTTGTGTTTAATTAATTAATATATAGCTGTAAATTAATGTTAATTATTTGATATTTATTCTGGGCAATTGTTTATTTTGTGTGTGTTGTTTTTACTTTTAAATGGGTAAAGGATGGGTATTAAACACATTTTAATTACTTTATTATTAGTTGTTAATAGTAATAGTTTTTCATTTAAAAATAAGTTTTAATTGTTTTTTATTATGTTATAGTTTAATTTAGGTGTGTGTTGTGGATGTTATAGTGTTAAAGTGTGTGTAGTCAATTTAAGGTTTCCTAGTTTTTTTATTAATAACATTAATTTTGTTAATAATGGAAGTAAATTTAATTTCAAATGTTGAGGTATTTTGGTTTTAGTGTGGTGTTACAGGCTAGGAAATAAAAATAAATGTATGTATTAATTAATTTCTTTGTTTTTCAATATTTTCTAGTTTAAAAATTTGATTTTATTTGAATGAATTTATTATTTTATTTTATATAGTATTTTAGGTTTCTGTTATATGTAATTAATATTATAATTAGGCCTGGGTTAAATTTCCGTTCCGCTCTCGGAAATTGCGATAATTTGACGTTTTCACGTTCCGCGGAGAGCGCGAAAATGTAAAAAGTTCCGCATTCCACAGTTTAGCGATAATTTGTTTCTTGCTCGCGCTGTAAATTAATACATTCTTCCGCGCGCACGATCGCCTTACCTGAATCCCTGCGTTCGCCAACAAGTTTTCCCGACCCGGTCGCGTTCTCCACGAGATGTTGGATTGTTGGTAGCCATTTTGCGCTGTCTCTCAACAGTTTGCGATCGCATTGTCGCGCGATCACGTAATTTGTCGCGCGATCACGTCATTCTTCTCGCGATCATGCACCGCGTGAGTATGAGAAGATTGAGATCTCGAACACGTCATTCTACACCGCGAGCGAGAGGGTGAGGACGCGGGCACGTCTAATCGAACGCGAAAAGGAGAAAGAGACCCCAAACATGTCATATCCAACGCGACAGGGAGCAAGAGAACGCGATCATGTCATTTTCGACACGCCATCGACATCCGGCGGAAGTAACGTGAAGCTCGAGAACTCGAACATGTAAAATTTTCAATTTGGAGAGGAATATCAGCTCTAGCAGCATGAAACCTTCTGCAAATGCTGATTTTGGATGAAAACACATCCTCACATTGACATTTGGCTGTCCTTTTTTGTGCAAGGAGTCCTTTTTTAAAAAGGTGGGGAGAGGGAGGAAGTGACACAGAATCTCCAACTTCCTGTTCCTGTCAAGCAGGCTCCTCCCAGTGCTTTGTCCATCTCCTGCTCATTCTGCCTTTGGATTTGGAGCTGGAAAGATCACTCTTTTTGTCTGCTGCATCATTGCAATTGGATTTGAGGATTTTGTGGAATAGGATATTTTACAAGTACGTGGTTGTTGTGTCTGTTTGATTGTGGGCATTGCAGTTGTTGTAACTACAATTCATTTTTGATAACTATCATCATTCCTTTTTTTAAAAAATGTTGTGGATAGTAGTAGTAGGCCCGAGCTAGTCATGGCCATGGCCTCATGGGTGTGTGCATGATGAAGCAACTGTTCCTTTTCGTGTTTTTTGAATGTATTTCATTTTCAAGCATCATTTAGGGCATGGATGGCATTGGATTGAGTTGGGGAAGTGTGCTTTTTGGGGGTGGCCTTTCTGATGTTGTTGGGCCTGGCCATGTGGCTGGTGGCCATTTTGAAGCCTAGACCTGCAAGCTTGCCTGGCCTTGTCTGCCAACAGGCCTGCTTTCAACCACTAGGATCAGAGCAGGTAGCCACAGCTTTATTAATCAAGTGTTTTCTGTGTGGTCTGTTGCATTTAGACTTCATTTAGGGCATGGATGGCATTGGATTGAGTTGGGGAAGTGTGCTTGTTGGGGGTGGCCTTTCTGATGTTGTTGGGCCTGGCCATGTGGCTGGTGGCCATTTTGAAGCCTAGGCCTGCAAGCTTGCCTGGCCTTGTCTGCCAACAGGCCAGCTTTCGTCCACTAGGATCAGAGCAGGTAGCCACAGCTTTATTAATCAAGTGTTTTCTGTGTGGTCTGTTGAATTTAGACTTCATTTAGGGCATGGATGGCATTGGATTGAATTGGGGAAGTGTGCTTTTTGGGGGTGGCCTTTCTGATGTTGTTGGGCCTGGCCATGTGGCTGGTGGCCATTTTGAAGCCTAGGCCTGCAAGCTTGCCTGGCCTTGTCGGCCAACAGGCCTGCTTTCATCCACTAGGATCAGAGCAGGTAGCCACAGCTTTATTAATCAAGTGTTTTCTGTGTGGTCTGTTGAATTTAGACTTCATTTAGGGCATGGATAGCATTGGATTGAGTTGGGGAAGTGTGCTTTTTGGGGGTGGCCTTTCTGATGTTGTTGGGCCTGGCCATGTGGCTGGTGGCCATTTTGAAGCCTAGGCCTGCAAGCTTGCCTGGCCTTGTCTGCCAACAGGCCTGCTTTCATCCACTAGGATCAGAGCAGGTAGCCACAGCTTTATTAATCAAGTGTTTTCTGTGTGGTCTGTTGAATTTAGACTTCATTTAGGGCATGGATGGCATTGGATTGAGTTGGGGAAGTGTGCTTTTTGGGGGTGGCCTTTCTGATGTTGTTGGGCCTGGCCATGTGGCTGGTGGCCATTTTGAAGGCTAGGCCTGCAAGCTTGCCTGGCCTTGTCTGCCAACAGGTCTGCTTTCATCCACTAGGATCAGAGCAGGTAGCCACAGCTTTATTAATCAAGTGTTTTCTGTTTGGTCTGTTGAATTTAGACTTCATTTAGGGCATGGATGGCATTGGATTGAGTTGGGGAAGTGTGCTTTTTGGGGGTGGCCTTTCTGATGTTGTTGGGCCTGGCCATGTGGCTGGTGGCCATTTTGAAGCCTAGGCCTGCAAGCTTGCCTGGCCTTGTCTGCCAACAGGCCTGCTTTCATCCACTAGGATCAGAGCAGGTAGCCACAGCTTTATTAATCAAGTGTTTTCTGTGTGGTCTGTTGAATTTAGACTTCATTTAGGGCATGGATAGCATTGGATTGAGTTGGGGAAGTGTGCTTTTTGGGGGTGGCCTTTCTGATGTTGTTGGGCCTGGCCATGTGGCTGGTGGCCATTTTGAAGCCTAGGCCTGCAAGCTTGCCTGGCCTTGTCTGCCAACAGGCCTGCTTTCATCCACTAGGATCAGAGCAGGTAGCCACAGCTTTATTAATCAAGTGTTTTCTGTGTGGTCTGTTGAATTTAGACTTCATTTAGGGCATGGATGGCATTGGATTGAGTTGGGGAAGTGTGCTTTTTGGGGGTGGCCTTTCTGATGTTGTTGGGCCTGGCCATGTGGCTGGTGGCCATTTTGAAGGCTAGGCCTGCAAGCTTGCCTGGCCTTGTCTGCCAACAGGTCTGCTTTCATCCACTAGGATCAGAGCAGGTAGCCACAGCTTTATTAATCAAGTGTTTTCTGTTTGGTCTGTTGAATTTAGACTTCATTTAGGGCATGGATGGCATTGGATTGAGTTGGGGAAGTGTGCTTTTTGGGGGTGGCCTTTCTGATGTTGGGCCTGGCCATGTGGCTGGTGGCCATTTTGAAGCCTAGGCCTGCAAGCTTGCCTGGCCTTGTCTGCCAACAGGCCTGCTTTCATCCACTAGGATCAGAGCAGGTAGCCACAGCTTTATTAATCAAGTGTTTTCTGTGTGGTCTGTTGAATTTAGACTTCATTTAGGGCATGGATGGCATTGGATTGAGTTGGGGAAGTGTGCTTTTTCGGGGTGGCCTTTCTGATGTTGGTTGTCTTAAAGACATGCTTTTGTTGTATGTGCCTGGTCACTGGTGTGTTGTTGGTGTGCAATGCATGCACCCTGCAGACCTTTTTCGGGCCTGTGAATGTTCATATTTACATTTTGTTGCATTAAAAAGGCAGAGCAGTGTGCTTTAGCATGCATCCATTACCTGGCTTTTATAGGCCTTTTGTCAGCTCCTGGTGTTCTCCAGGCCCCCGGCTTGTTTGTGATTTGTGAGTGTCCATGTGGGTGGTGGCCTTTTTTTGTGTTTGGACTGGGAGATATTAGTGTCCTGCTTTTCCCATAGGCCTGCATGGTTTTCCTATTGGCTATTTGGCTTACTGATTCCATCCATCCACCCCCTTTGCCAGCAGCAGCTCCATGGATGCTGAGATGCTCAAATAATTTAATGGCAAATAGGGTCCACCCCACTTCCATTACATTTGTATTTTGGTGGTTATTATTAACTTTCCTATCCTTACTGAGAGTGTAGTTTGTGGCTGTACACAGTAGTATAACATAGCCCTAGTTAAAAAAAAAGTCATAAATGGCTAGACTATCTTTTGTTTGCACTAGTACAGTACTAAGTAACTGAACCACAACAACAAATGCAACATTTCACTGATGTTCTTCTCCTGGCTTATTTGCTTTTAGGTGCACAAAAGACAGAGTAGGAGGTGTCATCAGCATCACCCGGCTACCCGTTGTACTGCCAGCCAGACAGAAGTCCTGTTGCGCATCACGTCCACGTGTGACCAGAACTTGTTGTGCATCTGCATCCTGCCTTACATCTGAAGAAGATGGCCCCAAAGAAAGGTACCTGGTCCAGTACCAAGAAAGTTGCCGGTGAGAAGATGGAACAGAAAAAGGAAGTGCCATTAACCACGACTGGTGGTGTGCCGGCCAATGTTTTTTTTGGCACCAAAAAAGTTACGCCTGCAGCAGCGTTGTCCGGGAACCAAGCTGGGAGCAGCACAGCGGTCCAACCACACCAACCTAGGCCCAAGGGCATTAGTGTTGCAGAGGTAGCCAGTCTACTAACGAGCAGCGATGTTGAAGAAATGTCATTACCACAAAGTAGTACACAATCAAGTTCAACGCAGGCGCAAACTCAGCAGATCAGTGTGCAGCCGCAACAAGAACAGCAGCAGCCGCCGCAACAAGAACAGCAGCAGCCGCCGCAACAAGAGCAGCAGCAGCCGCCGCAACAAGAGCAGCAGCAGCCGCCGCAACAAGAGCAGCAGCAGCCGCCGCAACAAGAGCAGTAGCAGCCACCGCAACAAGAGCAGCAGCAGCCGCCGCAACAAGAACAGCAGCAGCCACCGCAGCAAGAACAGCAGCGGCCGCCGCAGCCCACCATAGTAGTTGTTGCTCCTGACGTAGGGGTATTTCAGGAAATCGAGCTTCCTGCAGACAAAGTGGAGCAAAGTGAAACCACTGTTTCAGAAGATCTATTGTCTTCCAGACCACCAGCAAGGAAAAGGAGGCTTAGTCCATCATCTTCTTCTTCAAGCCCCGCTTCTGATGATCGTGATGCCACTTGGCTCCCACCAGCTCAGTCTGAGAGTGATATACGCCACAAGACAATGCTTCTGAAAAGGAAGGTCCCAGAAAAACTTAGAGTTATGGAGGTAGATGTAGAAGAGGGGGGTGATGATGTTGATGAAGACGAGCCAGTCATCACGCACATTACTCCCACCCCAAAGGGATTGGAGACCAACATTCTCACCCTATCCAGAAAGGCTGCTACTGAGCGGGATGTAGCACGGATATCACCAGCACAGGTTACACCACCACTACCTCCAGCTGCCATATTTTCCAAGGCCCGGCATGGACCTACATCCAGCTCAACCATCTCAGTAGGTAGTGGTAGTAAAAGTCACAGTCTAGGTGCACAGGGTCACATTTCAAGCACCCCCTCCAGTTCATCTGGTGTTGGAAGTGGCACATCCAGCAGTGGCAAAAAGTTCTCCTCCCCAGTTTCGGACTTCTTTTCTGTTAGCGCCAAGGAGGAGAACATTGCTAAATGCTCAATTTGTTGGCAAGGTGTTCGGCGTGGTAAGCTTGGTACAAACTATGGTACCGGAGGACAAGCAAGTCATCTAAGAATACACCACACTATCGTGTGGGATGATCACCTACTTAAGTTAAAAGAAAGTAGAAAAACTCAACCCATTGAAGTTGGTCAGGATGAATCAGAGAGCGATATTATTGCGGTGGCAGGTGAAGAAGAGGGAGGCATTTCTAGCCCTGTCCCCAGTAGTGCAGTGGTAACGCCCACATCCTCCTCAGTAACATCAGAGTGGCACCGCAGTAAGAGCCATACTCAGAGTCAGGGTGAGACACCAAGGCGACCGAGTACCTCAATGAGACAATCTGTGTCGTTGAGCCTTAGTGGGTTAATGAAAACAGCACCACTAAGGAAAGTAAGCCAGCCTACCATTGAGAGCATGTTTAGGTTGGAGGGGCAGTTCCAACGCAACCACCCAATGGCACGATTGTTCAATGCAAAGCTGGCTAAAATGTTAGCGCTGGACCTTCTTCCTTTTTCATTTGTGGAAGGGGTGGGTTTCCTTGAATTTGTGTCTGCCATCTGCCCGAAATGGAAAGTTCCCAGCCGGTCCTATTTCTCAAGAATTGCTGTTCCGGCACTACATCAAGATGTGCTGGAATTGGTTGGACAAGCTTTGCAGCAGAGTGCTGTGCACAATATCCACCTGACAACAGACATGTGGAGCAGTTGCCAAGCCACAGATTACATGTGCATCACTGCACACTGGATCTCTTTTGTAGGGGTTAGAGATAAGCTATCTGCACAAGGTGTTGTTGACACAGCTGCGATTTTTGAAGGTACTCGGAAACATGCAACTGTAGCCATGTTCGCCATGGAGAAATCTTATACGGCTAAAAACATTTTACACGAGTTTCGCAGCAAGGTTTTGGAATGGCTGCGGCCCAGAGGGCTTGGTATTGGTTTTGTTGCCACAGACAATGGCAGTAATGTACTTAAGGCCATGGAACTTGGTTCCTATTTCAGGGTTCCGTGTTTGGCACACTGCATAAACATTATAGTTCAAGACTTTCTGAAAAAATAACCCATAGTCAGCAATTTACTGGCCATCTGCCGAAGAATATGCACTCATTTCAGCCATTCTTTTAAAGCTCGGAAGCAGCTGAGGATCATCCAACGTGAACTTAGGATGCCAGTCAAGGCACTCATCCAGGAGGTGGCAACAACGTATTACATGCTTGATCGTCTGTACGAACAGCACAGGTCACTCCATGAATATGTCTGGTACAGAAGCAGGGATGCTAGTGTTAAAGGCATGAACCTTGAGAGGGATCAATGGACCCTAATTAAATGCCCGACTGAGATGCTGTCTCCTTTTGAGGTCTTCACACGTGAAGTCAGCAAGGAGGACTGTACAATGGGCCAAGCTATCCCATTATTGCAAATGCTAGAGCGGAGCTGAATAATGTGTCTGAATCATACAAAGGTGTAGAGGACAGAAGGCAAGCCCATGACTTGGTGGAGAGCTTATCCCGGCGCTTAGCTGAAAATGTAAGGATACAAAATAAAATTTTGTCACAAGAACATTACATTTGTGCCACAATTCTGGATCCACGTGCAAAATTAGCACTGAAGACATTCTTTGCTTTTTCCAACATTGATGTTGCCCGCTACAAAAGTTGTATAGCTGAATCAGCCAGTAAGTTGGAAAACGAACGGCAGCTAATTAAAAGCCCGCAAGATCAACCCACAAGAAGTACTGAAGCAGGCCATGCAGGAACAAGTGCAACTTCGTCGGCTGAGGGCAGTGCGTTTGGATCACAATCACAACACTCACCATCACTATCGACCACAGAAACAATAACTGGATCCTTAGGCCGAGTACAATCATTATCATTACGGGATTGGTATCTAAAGTTAGGCTTTAATAAGCACAGTGCTGATGCACAGAAAAAACAGCCCAAAAGCTTACCAGCAGCAACCCTGAACATTGAGCGGATGGTCCAGGCCTATCTGGACGACCCAACAGAGGTGTACATTGATCAAAACCCATTGCAGTATTGGTATAGGAAAAGGTCTGAATTGCCACAGCTCAGCAGGCTGGCGATAAGCTATCTGGCTTGCCCTGTCGCAAGTGTCTCTTCCGAACGTGTTTTCAGTGCTGCTGGTTCCATTGTAACATTGAGAAGGACCAGTCTATCGCCAAAAAACGTGGAGAGGTTAACAATGATCAAAATGAATCAGCACTTCATACCACCGAATTACACAATACATGAAGCAATGGAGGAAGATGAGGACAGCGGCTCAGGTGACGGAAGTATTGTGACGGATGATTACCTACTACTGGCTGAACCCCCAGAGTTTGAGGATGAGCTATACTTCCCTGACAATTAGGCTCGCACTTACTGTCTTCCTCCCTTTTTCCCCCTTTGTTTATGTGTCTGTCGTTCCGGTTATAAACTTGTGAATCACAACAAATCCATTACCACCGTCTTCTACTCTTCTAATTTAATATACAAGTTTCAGGTGTCTGTTTGACAGTACAGTCCTCTGAATCCAGCTCCTCCGCTCCATCATACTGAATCTCCTGCTCAATTCCATGATTGGATGATGGTAACAACAAATTCAAACTTTCCTAGTCCTGCCAAAAGAAGTGGAGCATGAATCAGATGACTACTATAGCTATCCTCCTTTCAGAGCCGAGAGAGACTGGCCATTAACTGAAAATAAGATGGAACAGGTAATGATTGATGCCATGCATTGGACGCAGAGTCGCAGACTGAATGATTTAGATTTTGTTGTGTTTGTTGTGCATGAATTTATGTAATTGTGCACTGCCACTAATCAACTTTCTACAGAACACACTAAACTTAACGCAAGGTAAATTCAATTGTCCCCTTATTGCAAATATTAAATTTGTACTTCTCCTACAGCTAGGTGATACATTGCTTTTAATTCAATACAGGAAGGAGTATGATTGACACAACAGACCCGTCCATCATGATGATGGAGAAATAGATGGCCCGTTAACTTAAGATGAGAAGGAACAGGTAATGACAATTAATGGCATGCATTGGACACCTGACTCTGAGTGATTGGTCTTTGTGTTTCCGTTGTTTGTTTGTTGTGCACAAAGTGAAGTCAAAGTGTACTAGTAATCTATCTTTCTGTACACAATAAAGAATGACTCAAGTCAGTAATATTTATATTTCTGCTCTTGTTGTGTCATAAAAATGTTACTTATATTGCAGGCCGATCTTCACAGTCAGTCAGTAAAAGTATTGGAGATGATGATGAAGTCAGGAGGACGTTTCATGAGTGGCATAAAACGGAAAAGCATAAAGGTAAACACGTCAACAACAACCACAGCAGACACAAATGTCTGTGTAGAAGTGGAATAGAGTTAGCGGTGGGATGACTGCAGTGCATTGATTTTACTAACTGAAACTGTAAAATGCAATGTTTGGAATGGATAATGTGCTTTGCGTTTGTCCAACTCTTTGAGAAAAAAAAAAGGACTCTAAAGTGTCTGTTAACGTAGGATGTGCTACTGCTAAGCACTCTGGGCCTGCTCTCTCCTGTTACTGTTGAAGGTCAATGCTGGAAACAGACTAGAGTAGTAGAGATGATGCATACATGCCACCTCGGAAAGTGTTCTTGTTGCACTACACCATAACTTGTGCATTTGTTTTAACTTTCTTTCTCAATATCCCCTTTGGTTTTCCATCTACAATTATAGGCCGGGCCTTGCCCTAAACTTTGTAAAACATTACAATGCATAATTACCTTACCAATAAATTTCCTTTTTTTATTCAGCCGGGCAGTGGCGAGTGGCAAGGCAACACACCCAAGATTGATGGACGAGAGGAGCAAGAGGAATGCAGAGATGCAAATCCAGTCCACATTTTTGACCAGGATAACACAGTAACAGTATCCACTTTTATCTTCTTTTAAATAATTTGATTAATATTTTGTATACAATCTTTACAACAGTGTGTTCTTGGAGTTGTTATTATCATCATTAGGTTTGCTCTGTGTTTACGATTCTTCCCTAACAATATTTAAAATTTCTATTTGCTATCTGTAAAAGTATTAAGGCCGGAACAGAACAAGAACTAGAAGTGTATGTAATCCGGGTCTCTCATAATCATGCATGCATTGCCTTTTTCTCCCTTAACATATGGATATGGTAGTCTTCAATGATTGTCGTTTGTTTGTCTATGTATGCATACTGTTTTTCTATGTCAAACCTTTCCCAAAAACCCCCTTCCCATCCATTCAACAAACCCTAACCCTCTTCCCCCGGGCTGTGTGACTTATTGTCGAGGTGTAACTAAATTAAATGTACACCAATACTTAATCACACACTTGCTGGGGCGGATGTTGTGAAAGCAACACTACTTCAATTTCAAGGCAGAGCGATGATCTTCTTCTGCTTGCCCACCCATGAGTAGGATATTTCAGAGGTTATTTTATTTAACAAAGGAACATATACCTCAGCATGAATTGCCGGCATTGATTGGATTTGTTTGTTGTCATTCCTCATATACAGCACTAACTGTTAGGCTGTAGGCCTAGTCAAGTGACTCGACACAACTATAGTTTGTAACTCTGTCTAGTAGGCTATCCCAACTACCATTCTGTTTTTTTGTCAAATATTTGAGCATATTATTGTTGCTCGGTAAGTTCTGTACTGTACTTCATTCTACTACTCCTCTAACAGTCTCTCAAAGGCTATTGACTGTCTCCTTTTCTTTTTTTGCAAATGCTGCCGCCCTGCCAGTGTCTACTACTACTACTATGCCACCATCACCCCAATCATGGCATGTATGAAAAAGGAAACCATCTTCACAATGCAGCTAGTGCTGTGTCACAGTTGGACATAAACATCAAGCACCGGTAAGAGAGAAGTTTGGGGGAGGCAGAATTAATAATGGACATGTTGTCAATGATTTCATTTTCACACACCAGTACAAAGAATGCATAGACTAGAGGACAGACTGAAAGTACTAGAAGGACATGTCAATGAGTGAGGTGTGTCGCATCTATCTGTTTGTGTCTTATACAGTCAGCCAATTATGTAAATCAAACACAGGCTATGGGCGGCCATGCACCAGCAAGGAAACAGTGTGATGTAAAACAGTTACCCCACCTACAAAACATTAACAATATTGCATGTAACATAGAAAACTATATTTATTTTACCCTAACAAAAATAAACTAAACCCACAAAAGCTGACCCACCCCCCTCCCTAACCCCAACCAATGTCCATAGGAGAAAAAAGTCTGTAACGCCCAAACAAGTTCCCACCGACCCACCCAAACAAGAATTAAAAAAGGGGCAGAACAGGATGACAGGGACTAAGTGGTGGGGCGGGACTAGAGGAGGACACACATCTGGCCCTCTAAACGGGCGATGCGGCGTCTAAGGGCGTGGCAGTTGCAGCCACAGTGGGGGGGCACCGGAGATGGCACGGTGGCAGCGGGCAGCCGCCAGACGGTGGCGCCGTACCGCTGGAGGGCGGTGGCTGGGGCCGGGACACTGGAGGGGGCTTCAACAATTGCAGCCACAGTCTCCTCCTCCTCCTCGGCTAAGACCACCAGCCTCCGGTATTCTCGCTGGATTGCCTCCAGCTTCCGGCGCCGTGCCTTGGCGGCCAACTCCTTCCGATTTTGTTTCGGAGTAGCTGTGTATCAAAAAGAAAAAAACAAGACAATTGTAAAATATACTCTTAGAAAAACAGTAGGACAAGTTAATTATTTATACACATAGTGGCATGGTAGAGTAGCACTATAAAATAAAGCACAGTAGTACATAACATTTTAAATGTCGCCTGTCCTTCTTCCTTCCACCCGTCTTTCACTTTTTAGTTGAACAGTGCACCAGGTGCTCTTCTCCATAAAACTTTCAAAGCGGAGTTGAAATCAGATAGATGAGGCCATTGGTTACTCAATACTCCCGCTCCTATGCCAATTAAAGGGAATTCTAGTCTTCTAGTTCACTCTTCAAATGTCCCCAACAACTCATACTTACTCACGACATCGGATAGTGGGCGGACTTTGTCCGCCCGCCATCCTCATGCTAAAAAGGGTGGGGGTCCCGTGGGGACAATTAATTAGGATGATGCGCCCGGCACAGTGGCGGGCGCATCCTGTTTTTTTTATATTCTGGTTGGCGTTGCCGAAAGCAATGCTAAAATGTTGCGCTGCTTTTCCAAGCACAACATGACGGGCCCCGCACGGAGCCTGTCATGTTTTGCTTTGAAATTCAGGTAGGTACCCTGCATGGGGGGCCCCCAAGCATACTCTGCAAAGTCTGCATGCCTTTCCGTGGCAGACGGCAATGCCGCCACGCAAGGCATTCCAAAATGCAGATTATATGGCTGGCGGTGTGTTCAGAGAGACACCACCGCCATATTGAATCCTTTTCCGCCTGGTCGACATGTGGGGGGTCTGAATATTTTCTACAGGGATGGTGGGAGGTTTGCCCCTGCGTTGTCGGCAGTGAATTCCAGCCGGCCCGGCGGGGGAAATATGCCCACCATCCTAATGGGGCCCTAAGTCACAACTGTACAGTATAGGCCTGGGCGAAAATTTCGTTCCGTTCGCGGAAATTGCGATAATTTGAAATTTTCGCGTTCCGCGGAGAGCGCGAAAATGTCAAAATTTCCGCATTCCGCAGCTTGGCGATAATTTGTTTCTTGCTCGCGCTGTAAAATAATACATTCTCGCGCGCGCGCGATCGCCTTACCTGAATCCCTGCGTTCATCGACAAGTTTTCTTGATCCGGTCGCGTTCTCCATGAGATGTTTTATTGTTTTTAGCAATTTGTGCTGTCTCGCGACAGTTCGCGCCCGCAGTGACGTCATGCGTCGCGCGATCATGTCTTTCTTCTCGCGATCATGCACCGCGAGACAACTGAAAACAAGATGGCCGCACCCGCGAGCAACCACATGGGTAAGTTGGCGAGCCGCAACCATGCAGAAAATCTCGCGAACATGCGGGAAAAAAACTTCTGCATCTTCGCGATATTTCCGCGTGTTTGCGATAATTTTTAACATTTTCGCGATAATTTGCAAAAGTGGATTTCGCAAATTCCGCCCATCCCTAGTACAGTATACATATACATACAGTACACCCTTTCAGTGAGTGTACTGTCAAGTTCAACAATAGTTAAGGATTATGAATCTAACTTACCACCGCCTGCCACTGGTGCTGCCACTCCCCCTACCGCACCATCGTCGGTATCGGCAGCAACTGCCGCATCCTCGCCCTCCGCGTCGCCTTGTTCGCTGGCCCCGGCAATGGTGGTCGGTAGTGCGCCTAGAAAACATTACACATTAATTAGGCGTCATATACACCTCCCCCCTATTGATCAGTAGCAAGGTTGAAAAATGAGTTAATACTAACATACATCACTAGTACAAATCAGGTAGTAGTAGAGTAGACACTAATAGTTATATATGATCATTGTAGCCTTTGCTTAATTAGCCCTAGCTATGCTACCATTTTACCTTTGTGTCTTTTATTTTTGCACATGTGACGTTACCTTGCAGCTTCTTAAGACACCTTTGAGCCCACATGACCTGCCTCACACTGCTACTGTCTAGTCTACGCGCTGAGTACAAGCGGTCAACAAAAACATTAACAAGCCACTTTTTTAGGAAGTACTGGTGTACTACTGTTACTGTTAGTCCATATTGCTTATCCATAAATGCTACACTTTTTGGGACGGCTGAGAAATGCTTGCAAGTTGCAATATACTAACGCACACCATTTCATTTTTCGCATTACAGACGCAAGAATCCCTTCTACGAACCAGAGCTTCTGAATGATGCAACAACTACCAGTACTAGGTTCTTTTAAGGTGAGGGGTCCCTTCACTTACATCTTCATTTATAAATTTATATAAACTAAATTCCTAGGGGATGGTGGTGCTGCCTTCCACCACTGTTCAGTTATCATGATTTAATTCCCAACTGTATAAGTGTAACAATGTATATTGTTTTAATGTTATTGATTTTCCGGTTGGTGCTGCATTTTATAATAAAACAGTGTCCAGACCTTCTCAAATTGAAATAAACATTTTGAACTTACATAGACTTGGTGGTATTTGGTGTGGACTAACTTACACGAGTGAGCAAATTAAAGTAAGGGTGTGCATGCGCATTGCTTCCACGACTGAGAGGTTGGGTGTGTTATGTTCTGGGTTGTCTACTTGTTGGGTATCTTGGGGGAGGGTTCCGAGACCTAATAGTTATGACAAGACAGTACTATAGTCAAGCAGTGGAATTGTGGTGGGTGCGGAATTTCTGATTGAGGTGTGCGAGGAAGGTCCAACCTACCATCACCAACATCCTATTTTCTGGTGCAAATGTCTGTTATGTGCAAGATCCCTACAACAGTAGTAGGTCCTATAGGGTATCATATCAAAATAGTAATAAATCTGGTAGGGCTGTTGCTGTGAATTTTCAAAGCCTCAAGATCAATAAGAGTAAAAGTAGTACAAGACGACGACCCAACGGATTGGACTCAATGGCTCGAGCTACTGGTGAATATGAGTTTTATATTACAACCTTTCACAAAGAGTGGCACTGGCCAACTGGGCAAGACTAGCTACTACAGTACAGACAGACTGATAGTATGTAGAAGTAGTAGTACTGAGAGTCATCATAGCGGAGGCAGGGATAAGATTTTTGAAACCGTACAGATCGAAGGATAATTGGTGGTAAAAAAATAGCATTTGGAAACAAACAATAGTTTGTGAAAAATATGGGGCAGTAAAAGTTATGGAATAAGAAATATTATTAAAAACAAGAAGACTTACTGGGGCCAGCAGAGGAGCCCTCAGCGGTGTCCTCCTGGTGGTGTTCTGACTGTCCCGCCGACTGCCCAGTCCCTGTCGGTCTGCCCCTGGGTGCTGATGAACAGGAAAGATATAAGAGACAAACATTGATGGATGGTGTCAAACAAATACAATATTTTTCAACAACGGTCAAAAAACACTTATGTAAACAACAATTGCAATAACTAAATTGACCGATCTCATCTGGTCAACAAGTAATATCGGGGGATTCGCAGTTCGACTACTTAAGTTACTGTTTATAAACAGTAATCCAGTCTTCCATTCTGATTCCAGAATACTAGTTACAACTAAGCCTAAGTACAACGTACCACCCAACCTAGCCCACCTATTCCAGGCATCCCAATTGTACATTAAGTATGCATTTCCACTGTATTCCTCAACAATGCATATGGTCAAATCATGGAGGACACATGAACATGACTACATTTTTTGTATACACCAAATTTTGGTTTGATTGATTGATGCTGATCTGCTAGTGCTAAGTAACTGCTAAGCCTACCACCACTCATTGAACAAACTAGAAAAGGTTCTAATAAAGACTGCCGTACTAGCAGCACGTCACGTAACTGATTGAGGGGGCATCACGCATACCACTAACAAATTAGAAGCTCATACAAAGTACCTAAACCTAAGTATCAATCCGCCCCTATCTATTAGTGACAGGACAAAGTAAGGAGTGGACTAGAGTCACTGTAGCATTACGTAACTTAATTTCTCTAAAATAAACTCGTAAAGAATCACGCTAAGCAAGCGCAAACGCAAAGCTGCAAACAAGTAAGATTAGTAGTAGCGCAGAAGAGCACCTGTATCAAAAAAAATCACAGACTTTTAAACGTAATTAACCTGGAATGTAAGCAGCAACATTCAAGCTGGTTGGAAGAAAAAAAAGATATTCGCACTATATAACACAGAGCAGAAGAACAGACACTAAGTAGTAATAATTAAATAGGTACTCACCAAGCCCCGGGACCTCCACTCCTAGCAGGTCCAGCAGGTCCTGCTCACGGTCCAAGATGTCGGACCACCGGTGCGTCAGCTGCGCCTGGGTGCGCCGGACACCAGAGAAGCGTGACACTGCCCTTCCCCCACCGCTGCCGACGCTCCTGGAGGCCGTACCCGGACCCAGGCATGCCACCTGCTGCCAGGGTTGAGGGGAGGTGGCGGTGCATAACGAAAATTAGTGCAGCCAACTCTACCTCCCCAAATAAGGCCCGTGCCTGCACCCCTTGTGGGCGCCGCCTTCCGCAAGGAAGGCGGTCGCGGCTCTGGCTGCGCTGGCAAACAGCCCTACCCTTAGACATGGTTCTGGGGACGGGGCGGGAAAGAAAAGGTAAAATAAATAAAGGAATAAAGGAAATAAATAGCAGGCAATAGAAAGAGAAAAAGTAGCTAAAAAACAAAAAAAAGTAGACAAAAACCAAAAATGTAGAAGCAGGAAAATAGTTAGAGAAATAATAAGTAATAAAGATCCAAAAACAAAGCATTGAAAAGATTTTTGTGAGGATTCAAAATCAGGCCCCAGAACCATGCAATAGAGTGAAAAACAAGATGGCCGCGCCCATTGCGACCACGTGCGCAAGTTCGCGCGATATTTTCTCCTCGAGCAAGCAAAAAGCAACGCGATCAAGTAAAAGCGGTCGCGAACAGGAAATATCGACTGCGAACGGGTGCGAACATGCATTGCGCGACCCGGAACAGGAAGTAAGCATCACGAGAGGGCGGGACAAGTGAAAACATGATGGCCGCGCCCGTGAGCAACCGCATGGGTAAGTTGGCGACCCGCGATCAAGCAAAAAATACCGCGAACAGGCGGGAAAAAAACTTCCGCGTCTTCGAGATATTTCCGGCGTGTTTGCGATACTTTCTAACATTTTCGCGATAAATTGCGATAGTTAATATCGCAAATTCCGCCCACCCCTAATTATAATATGTTTTCTTTTATATATTTAATATTTTCGATTTTTTATTTTTTAAATATTGTTTATTCATTTCTATGATTTCTTTCATTTTTGATATATGTTTTTGATATAACTGTTTGAGTGTAAATAATAATTTTTGTCTCTCTGCTTTCCAACACTTTCCCTAATTTTGCACTCACTGGAGTGGGAATAGTAATTTTTACCTCTGCGCTATCCATCACTTTTCCTACTTTTGCACTCACCGGAGTGGGAATAGTAATTTTTACCACTCCACTATCCAATACTTTTCCTACTGTTGCAATAACTGGAGTTGGAATAGTAATTTGTACCCCTCTGCTATTCAACACTTTCCCTACTGTTGCACTCACTGGAGTTGGAATAGTAATTATTTTCCCTCCGCTATCCAACACTTTCCCTACTGCTGCACTCAGGGGAGTACATTTTACCCCTCTGCTATCTCACTGGAGTGGGAATAGTACATTTAGGGGTCGATTCCGATCCTGTATTTTTTTTTTTCCGTACGACTCGTATCCGTATTTTTTTCCATACGAATCGTACAAGTCACGTCCGACCCGTGAAGTACGATTCGTATGGGAAAAAGTACATACGGATCGGCCCGATCCGTACGAATCGTAGCGGGAAAAGGTGTACGAGATGGACCCAGACACTTTTCTGTACGAATCGTAAAAATACAGTCCGAGCGTACAAGTACGAGCTGGACCGGCTTTCTGATTTACGATTCGTACGGAAAACGTCCCGTACACGGGGAATGACTTGTACATATGCAATGGCGGTGTATGCACCGTACATAGCAATGGCGGTGTACGCACCGTACATAGAAATGTCGGTGTACGCACCGTACATAGCAATGTCGGTGTATGCACCGTACATACGCAATGGCGGTGTATGCACCGTACCCACGCATTCACTGCGTGTGTACGGTCCGTATCACTGTTCTACTGTGCCGTAGGGGTACGTGTGGTACGCACCGTACCCATGCATTCATTGCGTGTGTACGGTCTGTATCACTGTTCTACTGTGCCGTAGGGGTACGTGTGGTACGCACCGTACCCACGCATTCATTGCATTTGTACGGTCCGTATCACTGTTCTACTGGTGCCGTAGGGGTACGTGTGCAATGCACCGTACACATCCACTTCCTTTGTTGCGGTAAGCAGGGGTTGCTGGCCACGCCCCCAAGTGACCAGACCCTGGTGGTAATGTATGGCCTCCATATTATAGGTTTGGCTTTGAGTATGGGGTTTGTTTCCTGCCCCTCACCCCCACCCTCGCCCCTGGGTGTTGTTCTCACCTTCTGCGGCGTGTGCGTCGGGTGCGGTGCACCAGGTCGTAGGCCAAGAGGACCGGGATGACATGTGCGACAGGGTTCATGGCGTGTACGTCGCATACCGGGTCTCCGTTGCGTAGCAGTTCGCGTCGGACTCCGCTTTTCCGGCTGTGTTTGACTCCCGTAAAAAAAGAGCCGTATGGAGTGACGTAGGGACGAATCGTACTTGCTGGGCCGGAAACCGCTGCCTGAATACGTCCAGATGTCGCGTACAGGCTGTTCCGGATCAGAATCGTAGTTTTTTTTTACACGTACGGTCTTTTGTACGATTCGTACGGAAATAGGCTTTCTGTACGAATCGTACTTCCTAGGTTGTAGGGACAGTTTACCGGGTACGAGTCGTACGGAGAAAACGCTCCGTACGACGATTCGTACAGCCTTTTTCCAGGATTGGAATTGGCCCCTTAATGTCGCTTCTATCCAACAGTTACCCTACTGTTGCAGTCACTGGAGTGGGAATAGTTATTTTTACCCTTTGCTATCCAACATTTTCCCTACTGTTGCACTGATTGTATTGTGAAATTTAAGTTTAAATATGTTTTAATAGTTTAATGTTTAGTTTATTATAGATTTTAGTTTTTTATATTTTAAATAATTAACAAACATTTTTATTTTGTATATTATGTCAAACTTTTAATATAAATTAAAAATAATAGTTATTCATTGTTTTAAAGTAACTGTATATGTATACATGATTATGTTTGTGCGTTTATTTATTTATTACGTTTGTGTGTAATATTTTATTAAAATGTATATTAGATTTATTTTATTTGTTAAAATTGTATTTGATATATTTACTATATATTTTTTATTTTATATTGATATAGAAGTCGATATTTCATACATCTATATTTTTTCATCAATATGTTTTATTCAATATTGTGGTACTTACCTGTTTAAGTATAGCAGTCTATATTTTTGTTGTCTATATATTTTTTTTAAAACATGGTTACAGTATCAAACTTTTTGAAGTTTTATATAGCCCGAACTTAAACCGAAGGTATCAGGTATCAGAGCGCTTTACATGAGAACCAGTTGCATTATATTCATTTTTGTTAGGCACGGGGAGAGTAAGTGATTTGCCCAGAATCACAGGATGTTGAGTGTCGTTGCTGAGACACAAACCCGGTTCCCCAGATTTGAGGTCGACTAGCTGTTAGGCTACATCCTCTCCCCTTCATTGCCCTTGTTCAGTTCTAGTCTTATCAAAATAAACACCGCAAGCAGCGCTGTGTTTTTTTAGACGCCCTGGTCTAAAACCCCACTTGCTTCTCATCTAATTTATGTTCCTGTTCCCAAAAGTTGGAGTTACAAACTTTCCCTATTGTTTTGCAACGCTGCTAGTAGCAAAAGTGGATGAGAATTACTGAGCTACATGAGATCTAGATAAGATTTTTATCACAAGGGTTCCACTGCTAACATCTTCCATCTGGTCCCTTGAAAATGAGAGTTGTAGGTTAAATAGTAATAGCTGGTACCTCCGCTTGTGAATTAACTTTAAAGTGTTCGGGGGGCATGAACTGAGAGGGGAGCCTGATTCAGCTTGTCGCTTTGTCTCTCAAAACTAAAATTGCTTTTTTTAGAGGGATCATTCTGTAGACCTAACATTTTCAAAAAGATTTTTTTCTCAACCTTAAGCAGACTACTTTATAAAATGTAAAAGATCCAATATCATAATTGGTGGAGTTTGGAATATACTGATGAACCCAATAACTGATACACCAGCCCCTGACCCACAGAATGCTGCAAATAGGGGTATCATAAGAAACTTATAGAAAGATCACACACTAGTGGACCCCGGTGCCTGCTTCGCACTACAGAAAGAGAATACACTTTTCTCATCCACTCATGTCAGAGTATTAGGAATAGACTTCTTTCTAATAAATGCACCACTCTCTGGTGTATGAGAAATGTGAGAAATGCATTAGTCGTTTGGAACACCATGCTCCGATATACATAACTCAGGACCTGCGATGAAAAGTTCCGGAGTCAAGAACATGAACACATTACAATATATGTTGCCGGAAGACAAAAATAAACCATGACAATCGTTCAAATACTGTTTGGATCTAAAAAAACATCAGCAATGTCACTGCAAGTCCTATGGGCAGCTGGAAAAGCATTTATTCAAACGCTACCAAATTCAACGCTAGTTCCTTCTCTCAGGCATTTTCAAGGAATAAGCTTGAACTAGAGAAGGATTTAAACACAGCCAATGAACAATTGGAGACTTGGATAAAGGCTGCTCTGGATGAGATGGCACCTTGGAGCACCGGAAGCCCCAAGAGACACAAGGCATCAGCACCCTGGTTTAATGAATCGTTGGCAAGAGCAAAAAAAGAGTGAAAGAAGTATGAACGTGCGTGGCGGAAGGGCTATGGTAGCAAAAACAAAGAGAGCTATAAAAAGGAATTAAAAAAATACCATGCTCTAATAAAAAAAACTAGATGCGATTTCTATACAGAAAAGATTGAAAGGGCAAGCAACTCATCTAAAGAAATGTTTGTCATACTAAAGGTAATAAAAACGCGTGCGTGTCCTCATTAGAACATTGCAAGAAAATAGCTGAATACTTTGCCGACAAGGTAACGAAAATCTATAATACCTTCCCTGTAGAAGCCCGTCGGGGGTGAGTACAGAGCGTAATAGAGTTATTGCATCTGTGGACGAAACCCTCAATGTATTCTTGGTACCAGAGTTAGACGAGCTAAAAGGCATTGCTATGAGAATTAAATCTGGATCCCCCGCAGATCCTGCTTGCCCTGAACAATTTATGATGGGTAGTAATTCTATTATGCCTTACATCTCGGAACTAATTACATGCTCCTTTCAGAGAGGAGAAGTTCCCCGAAAATGGAAGCAGGCGATAGTATGTCCTATAAAAAAGAAGTCATCCATAGATAAAGAGGTACTATATAACCTTCGCCCTATCTCGCTAATACCATTTGTTGCTAAGATTGCAGAAAAAGTAGTGAACAAGCAGTTAACAGATCACATTAATAAGAATAATTAACTGCACCCATCGCAATCTGGCTTTGGAGCGGCTCACTCGACAGAATCAGCACTACTTATGGCCACGGAGACAATGAGATGGTAAGTGGATGAAGGACAGATGGTGGCAATGATTCTGTTGGACCTCAGTGCAGCATTCGATATAGTCTCACATGGGCTGCTCCTCCATAGATTAGAGGAATGCGGTATTAGAAGCACTGCACTGCGATGGATGGTATAGTTTCTTTCCTCACGTAGCTTTAAAGTTGCCTAACAATCACATCTATCAAAGAGTATACCTCTACCTCGGGGAGTCCCGCAGGGATCAACACTGAGTCCCACATTGTTCAATCTATACATGGGCCTATTGGCAGACCTGGTGGAGGAATATAATGTCACAGTCTTGTCGTATGCTGACGACACTCAGCTGATTGTGATGCTGTCTCAAAGCAGTGAACCGAATTCTCTTCAATTTTCCAGTTGTTTGGAGGACGTGGCAGCATGGATGTCAAATCACTGCTTAAAGCTGAATGGGAACAAAACTGAGGTAATAATTGTGGGGAAGGCCCCAGACATATGGGCATCAGCCTGGTGGCCTGAGGTACTAGGCCAACTACCTACCCCAAAAACGGAGGTGAAAAACCTCGGAGTGTGATTTGACTCCAAATTATCATTTGAGAGTCAAATCCGTAAAGTAGCAGGGAAATGCTTTGGGACGTTAAAAATACTTAGAAAAGTCTTGGATCTATTGCCGACGAAAGCCAGCAAAACTATTGTGCATGCCTTAGTGACCTCCCAACTAGATTATGGCAATGTACTCTACTTAGGGATTTCAAAGAAGGGGCTAACCAAACTTCAGTCAGTACAAAATGTGGCTGCTCTTCTGGTATTGAGCCTCCCAAGAAGAAAACTACAAAGAAAGCTCTGGCAGAGCTGTACTAGCTGCTGGTCGAGAAAAGAATTGTGTTCAAAGCCATGTGTTACTGTCATCGAATACTGGTAAAAAAAAATCCCAGGATACCTACGTGCTTTAATAACACAATATACTCCGTCTCGGAATTTAAGATCCAAAGATAAGGCGCTGGTTGCCGTACCGAGAATCAACAGTCAGGGTTTAGGCCTAAACACAGTACGGAGTCTACTCTTCTGTCTGTCACAGATGACCTACAGATGTATCAGGACAGGGGCTTTTCAGTAATCCTTGTGCTCTTAGATCTTTCAGCAGCGTTCGATACCGTTTCACATACCATTATTATTGAACGGTTATCGAACGCTGGCATCAAGGATAGGGCCATCGAATGGCTGAAAAGCTTTCTCCTTAATCGTTCCCAGAGAGTTATCATGGACTCCTACCGCTCAGCGGAGATTGAGATCTCTAAGGGGGTGCCCCAGGGCTCTTGTTTGAGCCCAACCCTTTTTAATATATACGTGGCACCATTGGCTAGAGTGATGCGAAGATATGGTTTCATTCCAGTATCGTACGCTGATGACACCCAGCTCCTCTTTCCTTTCAAAACCCTCTCCGCTGAAGTGAAAAATTCCTTTTCTGCTGGCATGAAGGCAGTGGCTCGCTGGATGTCTTCCAACTTTCTCCAGTGTAATGTCAGTAAAACGGAAGTAATGTTGTTTGGTGAGGCAAAAATGTTGTGGACCCCTGACTGGTGGCCGCCTGATCTGGGAATAGTTCCTGAACCTAAACAGGTTGTGAAGAACCTTGGGATTCGTTTGGATCAAGACTTGCTTCTTAAACAACATGTCAATTACACTTCAGGAGTCTGTTTTCACACCATTAGTTTGTTACGGAAAATCTTTCCCCTCCTGCCAGATTCCTGTAAGAGAACCTTGGTCCAGACCTTGGTTTTAAGTAGGATTGACTACTGTAATGGCCTGCTTCTTTCTGCCAACGAAAGTGTTTTGAATAAACTGCAGGTCATTCAAAACACGGCAGCCCGCCTTGTCCTTAATGTTCCCCCCAGAACTGCTTCCAAACCCCTCCTGGATCAGCTACACTGGCTGTCGATCCGTCAGAGGATAAAATTTAAGATATGTTGCCTTATCCACAAATGCATAAATGGCCAAGGGCCCGTTTATCTACAAAATAAATTTGTTCCCTACATTCCGCTTCGATCACTAAGATCTAGCAATAACCTCCTCTTGGTGATCCCTCGTGCAAAAAAAGCCAGACATGGGAATAAAGCTTTATCTATTACAGGCCCCACATTGTGGAATAAACTTCCTTTATCATTAAGACAATGCAAGGAAAATCTTACCTACAGGAAACTTCTTAAAACTGTGCTGTTTAAGAATGAGATCTAGCCCCTCTTTCATCCTATCCTTGCTTTACCGATTACTGAAAAGCGCAGAGATACTCCATTGGAGTCGATTCTAGCGCTATATAAACTAATAAATAAATAAATAAATAAACAAAGCAAAAATGGGGGCACGCTCATTCACATACCTCGCTGCTCAAACAGATCTAAGAAGGGAGCCTTGCGTAACTAGGTTTTGCAAATATCTAAAGACTTGGGGGCATATGTATCAACATCTCCATTTGCGATTCTCAAATTGCGATTTTTTGAGAATCGCTATTTGAGAATTGCAAAACGGGATGTATTTAAAAAATCGCACAAATTTTGCGATTTCTTAAATGCTTACGCAAACTTAAGAAATCACAAATTTAGCGATTCCTTAAGATTGCGAGGCTGAAATGCCTCATACATCTCCTTTTGCGATTTTGTATTCGCAAACGCTGTTTTTTTGCGATTCGCAGCATTTGCGAATACAACATCATTTGATACATATGCCCCTAGTTTGTTCTCCTCAGAATACTAGTACCCCCCAAAGAACCTAGGTCTCTTCAGCTCACCTGTCTTTTCCTCCTTTAGTTGTCTGTTTGAGCGCGGGGACACACCAGTGGTGTAACCATGCGCTTTACAATGGATTAAATAAAATTACATTACATTTATGAGAGTTATGATGATGAAGACAGTGCATGACTAAGTAAAAATCATACTGAGCTCGGAAGCCGAAACTATAACCTTACCCCAATGCTATTGAAAGCAAGCACCCAAGAGACAATAAATGAAGGTGTTTGTTTAACAAAATGTTTAAGGTAAACACAATTTTTCCATTATCACTGATGAAGCCCTAACATGTATAGCTATGAATCCCACAGCGAAGGTTAACTGTAGTGGGTTTATACCGGACACTAATAAGACTGAGGAGTGCCAGACAAGTTTACCCTCTATCCTCGCTGCATTTACATCTGGACCTAGAGCCCCTTGCAATAGCAATCGGAAGCTCTACAATAATTACGGGAAAACATACACAAGCAAGAGAAATGAAACTAATGCTCCATGTAGATGAAAGTTTATTGAAAATTAGCGAACCGGGCAAGTCACTACCGAACCAATATCTGGAGATCTTGATGAGCAGTGTTAAAAACAGAATGGTGAAAGACAACATTTCAATTTTCATTGAACAAATGGAGAAATGTATTCAAAATGGTAACACTTACAACTCTCCTGGTGGGGCAGGGTCCAAGTGGTAAAATTATAATACTGCCAATATTTAGCTATGTCTTTGGGAAGCTACTTGTATTGATAATATCTACTATTTTGAAAAATATTGACTGCTTTATGAAAAAGCACATTTTGGAACCAAAGAAACCAAGACTGCCTATGTCAAAACTATTTGCCAAGACAACATTAGGAGGTCATCGACATTGTGAAAATGTTGAAGAGAATTATCAAGTCATAAATAAGGGACTCAACCATAGCCAAGCCCACAAAATCCAATCATGGCAGCAATGCTGCACAAATGGTTTTCTGTCCACGCAACTTCATCTATGGGTCATGAAGGGTCCTTTCATAACGTGGCCCTTAATGTGAAGAACAAGGAGCTGCTCATAGAAAATAACCCACCTAATTTGAGTGAATGAGCGTCTAGGAATCCAATTGTTCAAGCACATCCTCTCAAAAGGAAACATGAAATCTTTTAGTGAGGATGTAAATACAATGCATGCCTTTACCACACATGCCTAGTCCACACAACCTTTACCATGTAGATGCCTACAGAATGGCAGTACCCACACTATAGTTATAGTTATGATTCCCAGAGATAGAAATTCCTCAACTTTTTGCTTGATAATAACTTTGCCACCCTTTGATGAATCTCAACGAAACTTTGCAGACCTATTCCCTTTTCTACATTAGCAGATGATGCATAGTTTTGTGGTGATTCATTAAGAGGGTGCAGAGAAATAACAAATTTTTCCACCAAAGCATTTTCCATAGACTTTTTACAAAGAAGTAGTGTCAACATGGTTAGTTGCATTTTCATAAAAAGTGGCAGAAATATATATTATGGGGTGGCAAGGATCCTTTTTGAGACTAGATATAATTTGGTAAAGTAATTCTGAACCTAAAAGGCATAACCATGTAGTGGTATATTGGGACACAGTATACCGCATTAATTTTGTGGTATGTCATGGTACAGGCTGATGACAAGGGATAATTTGATTGGCTAATGATTACCATTACAAAAGTAAAAGTGCCACTCCACTCTACTGTACACCCCAGCAATCTATACCACTGCACTCTACTCTGCACCACTGCACTCTACACCTCTCTACTGCACTCTACAATCTGCTCTACACCACTGCACTCTACTCTGCACCATGGAACTGTATGCCAATGCACTCTACACCACAATACTGTTCAGAACTCCACTCTACACCATGACACTGTATGCCACTCCACTGTACGCCACTTCACTCTATACCACTCTGCTGTACTTCACTCTTCTTACCCCACTTTACTCTACCCCGCTTTACTCTACCCCACTTCACTCTACCCCACTCTACCCTACTCTGCTGCATGCCACTCTACTCTACACTGCTCCAAGACACTGTATAAAAAGAAAAAGAATGATGAATTTATAATATATGCACCATCTATGAATTACTATAACTAGTGCACCTCCTTGCTCAGTGGTATCCCTCGCTAGCCACACTACATTGACTGAAACTCACCACTCTACCATGCACAGTGTTCACTTGAATTATTTTATTTTATTGGACGTCAGGAGTCTTGTTAGGAATGATAAAATTTAACATGCTGGTAAGTGTTTGTAATCCGACGGGGTATACGCACTGCATGGGGAAAGGTGCACACTGTAGTAATATGAAGGTGGTGAGTAAATTGTGATATATATATATATAGTAAAGGCAGCATTATAAAGGTTGTTTATGTGTAGGTAATCTCCTCCACTATCCGATGAACTTAACTCCATCCTAAGCTCTCAGTAGAACTAACGATTCTTCTCCATGCCCAAAATATACGGCAGCTGCAAAGCTTTGGGGGATATTAGCAACAAATTGTAATATTTATTGCTAACTCCGTTTAGTGCAAGATTTTTTATCGCCGTTGAACACCAGAATCTATCGCCGTGTTAGCGGCGTATCAGCACACTGCTAACAGGCGATAGCTTCCCTTTCCGGCGGAAATGGACGTCGACAGATTTAACGTGACGGTGATAAAAAGCCTCACGCTAACGTGAAAAAGTGGCGATGCACCAATTAGCAACAGAATCCGATTGCTAGTTGGCACCAGGCCTGCATTTATCATGTTCAGCGACATAATGCACTACAAAAGGCCTGCCAAGCAGAAAAAAAAGAAAAGCAAAATAGCAGAGGAGCCATGGATGAAGCTGGGACCAATGCAGAGGCCACAAATAACCCCACAAATCCCCAGGAGGACCAGTCAGAGACCCATGTGAAGGCCAAGAGAAAGAGGAATCCCAAGTTCAGCCAGCAGGAAAACCAGGTCCGGATTGGGGAGGGGACTGAACACCAACAAGAACTGTCTGTCACCTCCACAGTGACATTGGCAAGAAAAAAAAATATGGCAGGACATTGTGTCCAAGGTGAATGCTGTCGGAGAGAGGAGGAGGACAGTGTACGACTGCAAGAAGCGCTGGCATGATACTAAGCGCAAGACCAAGAAGAAACAAGCAGCCAACCTGAAACCAGCAAAGCAGACTAGAGGTGGGAGTCCAGCTCCACAGGAGGAGCTGGATCAGTTGGAGGACCAGGTGTCCCGAGTCATCAGTGATGCGACGGTGGTCGGAGTTGCGGGCCAGGATACTGCTGAACGTGACCAGACAGAATAACAACAGGGTGAGTAACAACCAGGGACTAGGGGGACGGGGGTGGATGGGCTCAATGGCACTCATGCACAATTAAATATATTGCAGTGCATACCCACAATTAATGTAGATCATGTCCCGGATACCCTTATCCATGGTGGCATAGACACATATCACCCTACTCAAACAATAGATTTCAAGACATATATTGGCGGGCACACAGACTTGGAAATATGCACTGAAAAGTAAGCCCAATATAGTCCAAGATCAATATCAGACCTCAAAATAAGTGCTACATCAAATGGCAAAGTGCCACATTAACTTGAGATGCGGCAGGGTGGCAAAACGGCCCCCTTGCCTCATCACCACGCATATACAAATTGTCTGCACAAGGACGCATCTCTCTCTGACGCCAAAATGAGGATGCACTGTGAATGTGACTGATCATGTGCACGAAGAGGAATGCCACCACCAATGTCAGCACACCTGCAACATTGTGCACGTGTGTCACCTTCCACTGTCTTCCACTGTCTCCCGACACTCACCTTGGACCTCCACATGGACTGCCATATTGTTTTTTCTTACCAATGACACTGCAATCAGCCTTTGAACTGAGCTCTGCCTCTTCCTTTGGACCTGTTACCACCAAATGACTCTGTCTGGCCCTCTAATAGGCATCTATGCAATGTGTGCTTGTATATAAAAATCTTTAACTCACACAGGTGTCTGTTGTCTATGACCAATCAAGTATAGAAGTCTGTAAAAAGTGTATGAACAGTGAATCCACCAGACGGTACATCAAGGGAAATACGAGCAATGTACATATTTTAGCTGACTCAGATAGGCAGTGAGATGACCGGGTATGTGTGAACTAGCTGTGCCCTCATTGCTCCAAAACAACAATCTAGCAATATCCCAACCTAGTCCACATCCATTAAGGAAATAGGCATGTGTGCTAAAATGTCCAAGTCTATTACAGGCCACAAGTAGTGTCCTCGTTAACAATTGCAAACAATTATCTCTTGGCATATCTTTGATGGTGGGCATTGCATGTCACATCCCCAGGTGGTACACACCATATATTCACATTGATAAAAACACGTAAGGGCATATGTCTACCATACACATATAGAACTACAATGTCTGTCTCAGTGAAGTAGAGTTGCCAATAGGGGCTCACCCCAAAGTGCAAGGCGTCAGTCAGCCCCTTCCTGTGGACAAAAAATGCATACCAAATTTGGACCCCTCACATGCTGTGACCACTGTGAGCGTATCGGGCAATGTGTCTACGGATGTGTGGTGCACTGCACTTAGCATATAGCCAGATGCAAGGCCAACATTTCAAGAGTGGCATCAATATGAGCCAATGTCAGAAGTAACAGCTGGGACAAGTGGCTATGACACTGTCACTACAGGAAGCAATGCAACATTTCCACCTTGTGTGCAGCAGAACAATGTGCCTGCACCAAAACGTTAGCTGGGAAAAAAATCATAACTTCACGAATTAACCCGTTCGACGCTTGTGACGGAGCGGTTCCGTCACGTGCGTCGGTTGCGCTGTGCGCATGACGGAACCGCTCCGTCATGGCCCCGCCCGCGCACGGAATCTTCAGCGCGGCGCGGAAATCCGCGCCGCGCTGAAGGGGTTAAAGGAGTCACAAAAGGGTTTTAGGAGACGTGAAGTCAGAATACCCAACAGCACTACTCCTAAATGCCATTTGTGAATACCGTGAAATGCAAAATCATTACTCACTCTCAGATGACTTTTGTGAATCAGGAAAACTGTTGTGCCATGTGCCGTTCACAATGGACACACAAATTTACTAAATCATGCATGGCCCGGAGATTGAGCATCCATGCACAGGAACATATAATTCTAAGGAAGCTGACACACTGGCACTACGCAGCTAGTGTGCCAAGGTCTGTGCAATGTAGATGGACACAGCGCCAGGAGTATCTGATATACAGGTGTGTGTTGGAATCTGTGGTACCCGGCCCATACATCCCTCTCCATGATGGATAACAGTAGCAAATTCTATATCCTCTCAATACCATGTCTCTATGTTGTGTTTTAAATGGGCAGCAATGTGCTGTCCAACTCCGTGAGTCACACTTAAGATGTAGAACATCACAAACGACTGTCCCTAGACTAGGCCGTAAATCCTACTTGCCACCCTGTCATCCATGCAAGTTCACTGTGCTCACATCTAAGGTATCCTGACACAATACATCCTGCTAAGCAACATGTCATGACCAGACTTACACATTACATGGATTGTTCAGTGATGGTATAAGTCGCATACAAGGGAATAAGTCACACTCCCCAACATCATCCCCGACATAACTGCAAGCCAAAATCCAAAATAGTAAACATTTATTAGAACAGTAAAAAGAATGAACTACCCTATACTAACACTGATCACTAGAACTACTACTAAAATCTAGACTAACTAGAAAATACGCACTTACCTAAACTATCTACCCTAACTAATCCTAAACACGCAACAACATACCTTAAACATCAACCCCCCTACCAACCTTAAGCCACACCACGAGACAGGACAAAGACTCCAAGCTATACATAAACTACATGTAACCTACACAAAGATATATTTTTTTGTATATCATTTTTTAATTTTTTTAACAACAAATACATCAACCCCCCACCCAAAGGAAAATGAAACTTATCCCCAAATACTGCATAATAATACATATCTAAAAACTACCTTGAAATCTAACACTAATTATAACCTACGCTAAACCTACACTAGCTAACAATTAAAAGAACTAACTTAACTCTAACTAATATCACAAGTTAAAATATTGGGGAATGGGAGAAGAGGGGGATGGGGTCCAACATGTCCAGGCATCATGAAAGTTCAAGGTGTTTTTTCATGTCTGTGATATGTCTGATCAGCTCCACCATTTCTCGCCTGATCTCTGCCAGGAAAACATTGTTGTCATGCATGATACTCCTTTCCCTCACTTTGAATTGCACCACCTGATCAGCAGAGGGGTGTGGCCATAGAAGGATGGGACACCTGTCCAGGCTGGGACCCACCACTGATGCCAGAGGGGCCTGGGATGGCCTGTGTGCCAGTTGTTGCAGGCTTGGGCACCACCTTCCTTGCTTTACGTTCCTCCTAGTACCTCTTTGCCATATTGCGGTACCCTTTTGCCACCTTCTTGACATGCTTGAAGCGGTCCTTCCTCACCTGGAACGCATGTTGTTCGGCTGGCGTCATGTTGTCTGTAAAATTTCAACAATGGGAGTTTTGAGTCCTTTAGACCATGTCAATGTTCTCCATTCACATCTGTAATATAAGTTCACTTCAACATTGGAGCCTACACTCCAGCATAACTATGTGAAGTCAGAGAGTGACCTGGACAACGAAATGTTGAATCCTCGATTAGTGACTACATGCTGGGGAGACTGACATGACAGTGCATGGCTTGGAACATGTACTGTCACAACCAAATGAGACTGACAGTGTCAAATGATGGTGCCATGACATACCCTGACCAAGGGTGACATGTACAAGGAATTGGAGAAGGGAGGCATTAGCCCTACATGTGTCTCACCACCCTCATCCTCTCCTGTGAAACAGTGCTGCATCATATGTACAGTGCTCATGTGCAGCCCTGTGTGTCCACCAGCAACTGTGTGCAGTTCATCAAGTCAGGGCCAACACAGGCACTCTTGCACAAGAGTGCAAGGGTTTCTGTGTGCAGGAGGGCTTGTTAATGTTTTGGAAGGTTACCTTACCTGCACAGGAGCAATCTTGGGACAGCCCTACTCACACTTTCAACTATATTGCATCATACAGCACACATGGAAACCCGTAGTGTGGCTGAACGCTAACTTACACATGAGGCGCTGTCCAGCTCTCCACCACTACAACACAATATGTGAGGCATTGCCGCTGAGAGGGTTAAACATTGTTTCCTCTAAATTGTCACTCATGCATGTCTTGTATCCGCTAATCTCACTCCGTAGTAAATCAAAATACGCAGGCCTTTACAACGCAAACTGTCACAATGCATACCCCATTGTAACAGCACCCTGGAGTCATGATGCTTATAGTGTTGTTATGGGTAATGCTTTCTCACAGATAGCGTTGTAGAGCCCTGCATTGTAAAATATATGGCACAGCAATGAATGCAGAGCTAAAGCAAGTGTGGTAAATGCGTGCAGATTAATGTTGCCAATTTGGAAAGAGGAGTTTGTACACCTGATCCAGAGTCAATCAGGGAATGACCCCAAGGAGACAGCTTGACAACACCATTGCAGTGGCTAAACATGCCAATGAGATTCATAGGGCCATCTTTGCTGTGTGTTTGGGGAATGTGCCATTGATATGCTTGGCTCAAAGATACGCACTGCCACTTCTGTGAAGCTGGTATGCAGCATACCTAAAAAATTCACAGTGCCGAACTGTGTCTGAGCACTTACGGGCTGCAAAGCACTGCCTCCTTGAGCATCATCGGGCACACTTGCACAGACATCTCAGTCAAGGATGTACATGCATTCCATGTGATCTAACAGTCATCAGCAACCCGAGTTACATGTCTCCTCTCCCATCAGTGTGCTCTGTAATCCACATGCATGTGTTGTGGTGACAGAACCCATAGACCTAGGGGCATATTGGCAAGGAAGTGGCTGAGAGAGGCATTAGACTTTTTGGCTTTACGCCTCTCTCTGTCACTTTGGAAACGCAAGGCTGCACCATATTATCAAGGATATGGTGCAGACTTGCGTTTCCCCCTGCGATGGTGCTAAGTTTCACAACTTAGCGCCAACGCTGGCACCCTTGCACCGTGTGTGTGTGTTCAGGGGAGGTTTGTTTATGTACAGGAAGGTGCCCCTTCCTGCACTTAATCAATCCTGAATACCATTTTGTAACTTTCATGTGTGATGCTTTGTGCAGCACACAGGAAAGTTACAATATGGAATATTAAAAGATGTTCATTTATATACAGGGCAGCACACATGGAAAAAGCAAAAATGATAAGAAAAAAGCATTCATCCTCGTTTCGCCAAATTAAGACCAGGATTTCACTGGTGTTAAATTGTGCGCTGCCACCTATCAACGCTGCCCTTGTTACTAGGTGGCAGCATCAAATACAATGTGTGTTTTAAAAAAAAAAATGTTATTGTTAGTAATGCAGCGTACATACATATCATTACAATATGCTTCCATTTGCATGTATAAACATAAAAACAACCCATGGCTATGCTATATGATAATGCATACAGTCCCGGATATCCCAGACATATAGTGCAGTACATTGCTATACATGAGCTAGTCATGGTACATTGACATTTCGAATCAGAACCAGTGTGTGGGTCCTCGAAGCTGTCGATGTTCTCCTGTGTGATTGGTGGCCGACCATCTGTGAGACAACAAAATAAATATGTGTTGGTATCAGAGGTTAAATCATATGGGTCATATTCCTCATACAAATCATCACCATAACTGAAAAGGCTATGTAACTGTAGTGTTGCATTTCATGTTCTCTACATGATTGGGTCCACTTTGACTGCCATTCACACCAGACCTGTGAATGCTGAGTCGGGACAAACAAGACAATAATGCCAGCTAACATGCACATAATAGTTGTTTGACAAATCCCCAAGGCCCCATTTCTAAATGGAACATGATGTTATACATGCTCTGTGTACGCTTGATTCACTGCAGATCAAACAAGACAGTTTCACAGATGTTGTTGGTGTATGACAATCTGGAGATGTCCTATTTCCTTTGAGCATTTGTTCCTATAAAATACATTGTCACACAGTAACTATGTATAAGGCCAGCGTAGCTAACGTACCACAAATTATGAGGGCAGCATTTTTACACTACCTTTTGGCCAGAACACAGCACCCATAAACAATGCCTTGGATTGTTCATGTCCAGTCACCCTTCCTGTACACAAACAATCTTTATCCTGCACGCAGCTTTTGTGCAAGTGTGCCAGCTTTGGCACTACAGTGCTAAGTGTTGCTCCAGTGCAGTGGGTAACACAAACTAGCACCCTGTGCTTGTCAATATGATGCAGCGTTGTGTCTCGAATGTGCCAACATTAGGCGTGAACGCATTATGTCTCCCACCTCACTCAGCAACCTTTTTTCACTTTGACACCAGTGTCACACACGGCATATTTTTTGTTTGTTTCAGTGTTCACGATTAATGTGGAGTTTGTACTCACCACCCTGTAGGCCAATCATGACTCCCACGTAGTCCAGGAGGTCAGTTTCACGGGCTAGCAGATCCTGCCAGTGGTGCTTCCACTGGCGCACGGTTAGGTCTACTCCAAAGAACCAGAGCATTTGCTCCCGCACAAGCTTCCACTTCAGCTTCCGCACACTTACATTGTATACTGCAAGGATACAGCCTCCCCTCTCCAACATCAAGGGCAGGTAAAATATGACCATCCACAGGAAGCCTCCCAATGCCCCCTCAGACATCCTGCCCTCCCTGCCCACAGTCGGCATCTCCCTGTACACCTGAGACCCCACTGCAAAAATTAACCCTCATTAACACTCATTAATATCCCCAACAACAACATCAAAGAAAGTTACTTACTCCAAGACAAACACCAAACAAGATTGAAGTCAGGAGACAAGAAAACATGTAAAAACCAGTACACAACACTTCACAGACACTATCAACCGGACACAGGACACAGCAACACTCTCCAAATCTCAAAACTGCAGCACACACCGCCAAAAACCTCCAACACTCTCCACAATCACCAGCAATATGCTCAAAAGAGAAAGTGAAAGTGCATAACACTCTTCCAGTAGACAGGAAGCATGCAGACATCACTTCCTGTGTGTTTGTGACCCGTTTTTGACAAAGCGATGAGAATTTGCACGCAAATAGGCTCATGAGTAATATTTTTTAGTTTCCAATAGGTTTAGCGATGTATTTTCCATCGAGCGTATGAAAAAAGCATTGCGTTATCGATTTAGCAGTCAGATCTTCACGCTACGAGCATGCTCATACACATATGTACAATCTTAGAGCAAAATTCATTTCAGAGCCCAATAACAACATGAAAAGCTTGTTTAGCACACAAATGGCACCCTAAATATAATATTTCACCCCAGATGACACCCTGAATAACATCTTTTACCTCATTTCACGCCCATTTTTCATCTTTTACCCCATGTCACACCCATTTTTCATCTTTTACCCCATTTCACACCCTACATTTCATTATTTAACACAACAGACACACTCAAATAAATTATTTACCACAAACGACACCCTACAATTATGAATTTAGCACAGAGGACACCGTATAATTTATGATTTACACAAAATGACCCGCAAAATATTTGAATTTGGTACCACAATTTACACCATGAAAACTCTACTTTTGCACAATTGACACACTAAAAGCCTCTCTGTACTGAGGAAACATACCCACCATTAATTGACTATTGTGATATTATTTGCACTTATTGTGAAACGGACACTTTTTAGAGAAATGTACTTATGCAGGAGAGTAACATGCAGACAGGGTATGTGTGTTGAGTTTTTGATTGGCACAAACCGTGATTGGGGTCATTTTGCACAGATATACATTTGATAAGGACTGTCACAACGTGATGTGCTCAGGTGAAGACATTGTTTATTATTTGGTTCCTTCGGGCAGTTTCTGCTGCATTAACTGTGGGGTGTGCGCCACCTGCCTCATCTTCATCATCATCCTGGTCATTGTCTGGTGCAGCAAGCACTTGCATCCACCATTAACAGCAACACCCACAACGCTGCAGTCAACACCAATAGCGCTAGTACGCAGTTGGAGTTTCGGACATGTATCTCCAACTGTGCATACACATTTGCCCCACTATGCAACTCCAACATACAGCATGCAATAAATGCCACCTCAGTCACCAACAACCTCAAAGTTGGCAGATGAATTTGCTGACACATGGAGAAGAACTGGTGCAACATTGAGGATACCATTAAACATCACCTCCTAAAAGGACACCAAGCTCATGATCTACCTCAACAATACGCCCACACACCAAACTTGACTTCCAGGAAGGATTGCTGTAAGTTGCAACATCGATGATCAACAGCTGGGGTTGCTATATGCAGAGGAGACATGAGTTCTCATCCTCGCAACCAACCCATCAGCATGCGGCATCACCTGGTGGCCCAATGCATTTGACAGCCCCCCCAACTCTAGGTACCTAGGCACAGTATTTGACTCCTCCCTCTCCATGAACTAACAGGTCGACAGAGTGGCCTGCAGCTGCTTCAACTGCCTCTGCATCCTCCATGCAATCTTCACATCGAACCCCCTATTGTCAGGTAAGACAGTCACCCACACAGTCATTGCCATCAGGCTGGACTACGGAAACACGCTATATGATTACATGAGCATGTCTGCGCTCAGCTTAGTCCTAACTGTCCAGCACAACACCGACACACTGGGCCTTGTGTACATACTTTCCTTATGGGTCGAGTCCCTCAGTCGCACATACTTGGTTCCCACCTTTTTTTTGCAAATGAGTAGCGGAGGGGCTAGGCCTTTGGGGATGGTTTGTCTACACAGCTAGCCACAGTTCCCACTGTTACTTGTGTTATTGTGTCTGGTAAGTAGGCATGTTGATTGACATGTTTTATGTGAGAACGTAACATGTACATACTCACAATTGTGAGTTGCATGAATGTGGAGTTGAGGGGTGTGGTGTGTTCAGTTAGTACTTACCAACAAGAACTGCATTTCCACATGTGCCATCCTGGAAGTGCTGGTTTACGATGGACTGTCGGAAGATGTAGGTATCATGCACACTCCCTGGGAACTTGGCTATGACATTGGTGTACAATCAATTGCCCCCAACACCTGCAGGAATCTGGCTATGGCGCGAAAGCCTTGCTTGGTCTCAATCTGTTCCTGCACAGTGTTGGGGAAGTGAAGGTGCTGGGGTATCAGGCTGAGTATGCCATCCAAGACATTCGGGAGGAAGATTGAAAAGGCCGCCTGTGAAACTCCGCGACTCTGGCCGTTGTTGGTTGAAAGGTCCTAGAAGCCAACATGTGCAGCACAGCCAGCAGCTTTGCCTGCAGAGGAATGTTGGTTCTCCGCTGTGTTGGTGGCGTCATCCTGTGGGCTCTCAGGTTCCGGATGTGTTGGATGGATGTCCTTTTTGAGCCTGTAGTGGGCAATTAAATCCTAGGGCGTTAGGTCTGCGAGGCTGAGACGTCTGCCCAGGGCCTGCTGTCTTCTTCGGCGCTGCCTCAGTGATGGGGCTGGGGAGTGTGGCAGTGGCGATGGTGGTTGTTTCCTTCGTGGTGCTCCAAGCTGAATGATTAGGACCTCCATGACGTCAGTGGGTCTTCAGATGGGGCTCTGAGCTAATCTCCCTTATATACCTCCCTTTATCACCATTTTTAGACCAGCTTTTATCTGGTCTTAAGTTCCTGCAGCTAAAGGGCCTTAGCGCGACTTTTTTTTATCACTTCGCGGGTCCAGGCCATCATTGCTAATAGTGCAATGTGGTGTTAGTGACAGTTTTCCAGAACTTTTGAGACGGAACCCCTACTTTGCATGTTATGAGCGATAAATATCGCTGACATGCAAGGTAATGGAAAATCCGGACGCGATCGCTAGAAAGCTGTCGCTACCACCTGTTAGCGACAGCTTGCTAGTAGGGCGATTTAAAAAACTGTGTTAGCAGCCGGAATGTGCCGCTAATGCGGTGATAATGGGCTTGATTATATGCCCCATTGTTTTTCTAAACAATGGAATAGAAAAATACCCCCTACAATAAAGGAATGGTTGGAATCAGTGGTGACAGTAGTGTCATATGAGAGATTGATCTAAAAAATCAATGACCAATTACACATGTTCAACTATATTTGGGGATAATTCTCATCTGACTGAAGAACATATTAACTGAAACCTGATACCCTAATATTATGATACACAGAGCATCAGAGTGCACCACTCTGTTTATCAATCAGATCACAGACCCAAATGATAGATTATCAAGTTAATTAAATGTAATTTATCTATGATATTCAATGTCTCTTTCCTGTCCTGTATAAAACCACTTATATGAACAGATACTTGAGATACTTAATCATATTTCTAGATCATGCCAATGTTGACAAACATATGTCTACTTTAATAATGAGTTATTCCCAATCCATAGTTTCATTATTAATAATTTGACTTTTTTCCCTGTAACCTTAATGATACATTGTTATTTACCTGTCTGATAATTTGTGCAATTACTGCTTATGATAAAAATCAAAATCTAGCAAAAATATTTAAAAATATTTTTATTAAAATTCTGTGGCATTATAAAGTCTCAGGGCTATGACTTGTTTCATCTAAAATTGATGTAAGTTACTGTCCATCTTTTACTGTGACAGAATGTTTTTCAAGGCAATAGACAAACAATGTGGTGTAAGAATATGTAGGGCCCGATTAACAGAACTAACTTAAGACAAAATCCTAAACTTACTACCATTTTCGTATTCACTCAAGGCACTTACTCATTTTGGTATTCACAGAAGACACTTACTCACTTCGGTATTCACAGAAGTTAGGAGTCCTAACTTTAGGACTGCTAAATGCCTTCTGTGAATACTGAAAGTCTTAAAATTAGGATTTTTCTCAGTTTAGGAGTCCTAAAGTTAGGACACCTAACCTGAATTGTAGGATTCCAGATGCATGCCTGATTAAGGCATATAGACGTCAATGCTGGCATTTACATGGGTGAATGCAGATGGTAGAGCAATGATGAAGTGGAAGTGAAGAGCATGGTATAGCCACAACTGCTTCACAACCTCTTCAAATAGATAAGAGAGAGTAAACTCATGTTGAATTATTCTATGACTGAGGTGCTACAATCATTTGAATGACTAGAGATGGTGGGCGCTAAGGGTTCAATTCACACAAGTAAAATGAGACGAAAGTCTAACTTTACGACTTTTGGTGTTCAGAAAAGATATTTACTACTCGTTAATGCCCATTGTGAATACCAAAAGTTGAACTTTATGACTTTTGGTATTCACAAAGGACATTTACAATTAGTAAATGCCCTTTGTGAACACTGAAAGTCGTAAAGTTAAACTTTCGTCTCATTTTACCTTTGTGAATCGTGCCCTAAGTGCTTTTCCCATGGCCTGAACGGGAAATGTGTTCATTGTATTTATTTCAAATTAGAACTCTCCATAATTAAAAAAGTCTCAAAGATAGCCAAGAACATGCAATATCAAATTCCTTCTCCTCTCCAATAAGCAATCCAATAAAACAAATGATGCTGGACTGAGTGGATTGCAGTTCAAGGTAGATGGAAATTCAAATATCAGATGATTCAAAACTGGACAGGTAACGTAAGAGTGTAATAAAGAGTTTATATATCCCCTAACCCCAACACTTATAAAACTGCACTAGCTCAATGTCAAGGAAATATTAAATTTAAGATAAACTACCGTACACACCATTCTTACAAGACAAGGGGACAAAACACATAGGGGTCGATTCCGATCCTGGAGAAATATTCCCCGTACGAATCGCATCCGGATTTTTTTACGTACAAATTGTACAAGTCCCGTACAAACTGGCAAGTACGATTCGTATGTAAAAAACACCATGCGAATCGCATTGGGTATATACCCCGACACGTCCTCGGGTCGGAAAAAGTGTCCGACACATCCCCAGACGTTTTTACGTACGACTCGGCAAACTGACGTCCGAACGCGCAAGTACGATCCGTCCCGTCCGTCCGAATCCAAAACCGTATGGTAAAAACACCGTGCGGAGCGGAGCTCCACAGCAACAATGGAGACGTCCAAACATTTTATCCGCATACGCGCTGAACACCCCCCGTATGTCTGTGACGTCCCCCCAGCCCCCCGTATGTCCGCGACGTCCCCCCAGCCCCCCCGTATGAATGGTGCAGACCCCCACCCCCCGTGTGTACGGTGCGGATCCCCACCCACGTATGTACGGTGCGGACCCCCACCCCCGTATGTACGGTGCGGACCCCCACCCCCGTATGTACGGTGCGGACCCCCACCCCTCCCCCGTATGTACGGTGCGGACCCCCACCCCCGTATGTACGGTGCGGACCCCCACCCCACCCCCTGTATGTACGGTGCGAACCCCGCGCTGGGGGTCCCCACCGTACATACAGGGGTGGGGGTCCGCACCGTACATACGGGGGGGTGGGGGTTCGCACCAGACGTACGGGGGGCTGGGGGGACGTCGCGGACATAGGGGGAGCTGGGGGGTGTCCGGCACGTACCGGGCCCCCTTTTCCTCACGCTTCGTGGCGTACTTAGCTTTACCGGCACTTTTTGTGTGCCGTAAAAATATAGCCGTCCGGAATCGTACTTGCTGGTACGTAAAAAGCTGGCTAACTCCGTCCGCATGTCGCGTACGCGCCGTCCCGGATCACATTTGTATGTGTTTTTGTGTCGGTCGGTGTTTTGTACGATTCGTATGGAAATGGTGTTTCCGTGCAAATCGTACTTGCATGTTTGTATGGTGTTTTTACCGGGTACAAGTCGGACGGAGAAAACGCTCCGACCGACGGTTCGTACCCGGTTTCTCCAGGATCGGAATCGACACCTCATTTGTTTGTCAGGGTATGCAAGGATGATGACACCTGACAAGTATCTTAGAATAATTGTGAGAAGGAACAGCAAGAGGGAGTCCAATGTTTGGACATTGGCCTGTTGAGTTGGCAAAATTAGAAAACCCCAGACATACATTCAAACATTTGGAGGACTCCTTGAAGGAGTTATTTTAAATTAGGTTTTGTATATCAATACTATTAACTTTCATTTCCAGCTTAAGGTACGTACAGTGTAAAATACATTTATCCATTCAACATTGCATTAACAGCTTAATTCAAACCTATACATCTAAAATGTATTGCATACAATGTGCTTTGGAGATATATATATATATATTATCTACTGGTGGTCGCCAGTAGATAGTTATAGTTAGGACCTATTTGCCATAGGAAATCCGCAACATTCTATTTGGAATAACGTTGGCGCCGATTGACGAATCTTCGCAAATTTTTCCAAACTTTTGGCCAGCTCCGCTCCGCTCCTACCCTGAAAGTTTTGTGGTGATTCATCAAGCGGAGGCCGAGAAAAAAGGGGGGTCCCAAAACGTGTTTTCCCCATGCAATATCCCATAGGATCTGTTGTTGCAGCTACAGCCCGAACTGCTGAACGGAATTACACCAAATTTGGCAAAGAGGTAATCCTCAGTTCAGACTCGTGCCTTTTGCTTAAATGGTGTAAATCCGTTCAGTAGTTCCTGAGAAAATTAGAGTTAAAAGTACATAAATATCTATGGCCGGGGACCCTCACGCACCGTAAGCGCACCCTCCCCGAACCAAGCGCGCACCCTCCCGATCGCGCGCTGAATGCTAATTGGCTGCCAACGGTCTGAATCAGGAAGTGTTGGCAGCCATCTTGTGCCTCGGTAGAACCGAGGCACAAGAAAGCACAAAAAAAGGCGCAAAACGCGAGAAGGGGGCAGGGTAGAAACACCCTGACCCCTTAGGCCTGCTCAGGGGGTCCCACAAGGACCCCCAAGGCACAAAAAAAAATGTTCTTTAAAAAAAAAAATTTGCGGATGCGCTTAGGTTCCGTGCATCCCGCTAATGAAAAAAAAAACGAAGCGCGGGCTCCCGCACTTCGTTTTGATTTAGCCCCCGGGGGCAATTTCTTTATTATAATGGGGGACCGCCACCCCCCGGGGCTTTAATTTATTGTATGCGGGGGGTTCATGGCCCCCACGCAGCCCCGGGGACTGCCACCCCCCGGGGGCTTGTTTTTTTAAATAAAAAACCTGTGTGGGGGGCTCGAGCCCCCCCATACCCCGGGGACCGCCACGTCCCCGGGGCACTAATTATGTAAGATTGGGTGTCCGTTACGGACCCCCAAGCCCCAGGGACCAACACCCCCTGGGGCTTTAAATTCAGTGGGAAGGGGGCTGCGCGGACCCCCTCCTGGAGCCAAAGATGGCCCTGCGGACCGCCACCCCCCAGGGCCGGCTCTTGCAGTGTCCCAGGGTGCCCACCCCCGGGACACTGCTGTTTGCTATGGCAGGGTGGGGGCCTCGCGGCTCCCATCCTGCCATAGCAAACTGCTTTGGTATTTGGAAGAGAGAGCAGGAGACCTGCTCTCTCTTCCAAATACAAAAGACGATAGCTTTTCCACATGGGGAGCACCATGTTAGCTGCTCCCCATGTGGAAAAGCAATTACACAGCCCCCCTTCTTAAAAATAAATATTTTTTTTAAAACGGGATCGCGGAGGAGTCCGCGCCCCCTCCTTTCATCACTCTACAAACGCGCCCCCTTCAATACTGGGGGCCCCTGGGGGCCAACTAGCCCAGCAGGAACCTCCAGTATGCGCCAGGGGGCTGCGTTGCAGAGAGGTGTAATGAGGCCACGCCCCTTTTTACACCTCTCTGCATACTGTGCAAACACGCACTGTAGCGCATTTTAAATTGGGGAATTAATTCCTCTTCAATCCTGAGGGTCCCTGGGGACCAACTAGCCCACCAGGTAGCTCCAGTAAGTGCCACGGAGCTGTGTTGCAGAGTGTTGTAAAAAGGGGCGTGGCCTCTGAATACCTCTCTGCAATGCAGCTCCCTGGCACATACTGGAGGTACCTTGTGGGGTAGTTGGCCCCCAGGGGACCACAGGATTGAAGAGGAATTAATTCCCCAACTTAAAACGCGCCACAGGGCGTGTTTGCACAGGTCACCTCAGGCCCCTCCCCCTTCCTTCACCATTGTACAAAAGTTTCTAATTGTCCATTTTTGAAACGTACAAATATTCCTCTAAAATCAGCCGAACTTCGAATTCCGATTTACTCACCTGTTGTCAGGAGAGAACCCAGGGCTGCATCTTTTAGCCCAGCACTGACCCTGAAAAGTAATTCTAAGCGTACTTACCAGTAACTTGTATTTCCTTCCATAGGAATCCATTGTGTGGTTTTCACCAGAAAATTTTCAAAGTGTCCATTTTTGAAACGTACAAATATTCCTCTAAAATCTGCCGAACTACGAATTCCGATTTACTCACCTGTTATCAGGAGAAAACCCAGGGCTGCATCTTTTAGCCCAGCACTGACCCTGAAAAGTAATTCTAAGCGTACTTACCAGTAACTTGTATTTCCTTCCATAGGAATCCATTGTGTGGTTTTCACAAGAAAATGTTCAAAGTGTCCATTTTTGAAATGTACAAATATTCCTCTAAAATCAGCCGAACTACGAATTCCGATTTACTCACCTGTTATCAGGAGAGAACCCAGGGCTACATCATTTAGCCCAGAACTGACCCTGAAAAGTAATTCTAAGCGTACTTACCAGTAACTTGTATTTCCTTCCATAGGAATCCATTGTGTGGTTTTCACCAGAAAATTTTCAAAGTGTCCATTTTTGAAACGTACAAATTTTCCTCTAACATCAGCCGAACTACGAATTTCGATTTACTCACCTGTTATCAGGAGAGAAACCAGGGCTGCATCTTTTAGCCCAGCAGTGACCCTGAAAAGTAATTCTAAGCGTACTTACCAGTAACTTGTATTTCCTTCCATAGGAATCCATTGTGTGGTTTTCACCAGAAAAGTTTCTAAGTGTCTATTTTCACAAACTAAAAATATTCCTAAAAAATTGTCTGTATGACTTAAACACATTCTTTCAACTGTTTACAGGAGGTTGGCCAGTGCTGGATCCGGGATCCACCACTGAGTAAGAAAAAGTAAAGATAACACTACTTACCTGCTAAGTGAATTTTCTCCCATAGGATAACATTGGTGATTCTATGTGAAAAAATGTCTAAGTGTCAACTTTTAAAATATGATAATATTCCTTAAAAATCACTACTGTAACCAAAGGGATTTTACTCAACTGTTTACAGGAGATATCCAAAGACTGAATCTAGGATCCAGTCCTGTGGTTAGAAAAGTAATCCATAAAGTAACTAATTGCATTTAACTAGAAATTCACATTGAGCTCAATGTTGCTTTGTGTTTGAAATTGTGTTGCCCATTGCAACAACTGTAACTACTGTACTTAAAAGTCTGTTGCCTATTTGCCAAGTATTTAAACTAAAGTAATTAATTCTGAGAAAGTATATTTTGTATTGTAATGTATAATGTAATTAAAAAAATATATCTAAAAAAAATAGTTTAAAAAATGTAGTAAATCAGTATCAAAACAATCAGTATAACAATTAATACATTCAAAATTGTCATTTACAAAACCTTTGAAATTCACTGAAAAAACCATAGGTTTCAGGCCTGATATAGTTAAGAATTAGCATTTAAAAAACCTTAGAAATTCACTTAAAAAAAACATACGTTTCAGGTGTGTTATAGTACAAAACCCTAGAAATTCCCCAGTTATAGTTAGTTCAGCTAACTATAACTCGCACCACCGCAATGCACTGCTGATGACGTCACATATTACATCACTCATGACATGGTCAGTGACATCACTGATGACATCACTGATGACATCTGAAATGACATCACTGATGACATCACTGATGACTTCATCCATGTGATAAATTAGTGCATCTTCTCACACCCTTTGATATACTCAATCAAAATTTCAGACGTCCATTCTCAAAACCATAGATACTCCAATAACAATAACTACATACCAACTCATTGACTCTTGGATCTACACACACATCCACTCACTCACCTGTGCAGTCACTCATACTTACAGTCACTCAGTACGGGACTATCATATGCATTTATACACCTACATAAACACTCACACACCACCAATCATCCATAGAGGTACTCTCACACCTAGTCAGTCATGCAAATAATTAATCACACTCCCATTTACTCACCTATGCAGTTATACACACACTTACTCATAAAAATAGTACCACATTCTTATGCTCTTATACAATCACTGATACAAGCACACACTCATCCATACAGCCACTCTCACAATCACACACTCTCACATATACCCACTTATATACTCTTACACACATATATACTGCCTTTCACATATGTAGTTACTCACACATGTACCACTGAGATATACATTCAATCACTAACACACCCATACATACACTCACCAAACCATACAGTCCATCACAGATGCACTCTTAAAACCATGCACCCATAGAATCACCCACTCACACATGTATGCGCAGAGTCACACACACCCCACCCACACAAACACTCAGGCACCCAAACAGATACTCAGACAACCAATCAATAACCCATAGAGACACTCATATAGCTATTCACAAAACCATGCAGCCACTTATACACCAACAGACAGATACAGACATTCACACATTTTAGTCACTAGTCTGCATTAAGATACGTTTAATGACTCACTTATAGAGTCAGTCACGCACCTACTAAATCATCTTTTCACACACTTATACACCCACTCATTCTTCCATAGGTTTTCCCTATATTTATATTAAACATATTTAAAATTTACTGAAACACACACTCACTGGATGACGTCATCAGTGATGTCATTAGTGATGTCATTTCAGATGTCATCAGTGATGTCATCAGTGATGTCACTGACCTTGTCAAGAGTGATGTAATATGTGATGTCATCAGCAGTGCATTGCGGGGACGCGAGTTATAGTTAGCTGAACTAATTATAACGGGGGAATTTCTAGGGTTTTGTACTATAACGCCCCTCAAACCTATGGTTTTCTCAGTGAATTTCTACGGTTTTTTAAATGCCAATTCCTAACTATAATGCCCCTGAAACCTATGTTTTTTTCAGTGAATATATATATATATATATATTCACTGAAAAACCATAGGTTTCAGGCACATTGAAGTTGGAAATTAGCATTTAAAACACCTTAGAAATTCACTGAAAAAACCATAGGTTTTACAGACGTTATAGTTAGGGATTAGCATTTAAAAAACCTTTGAAATTCACTGAAAAAAACCATAGGTTTCAGCCACATTATAGTTAGAAATTAGCATTTAAAACACCTTAGAAATTTGCTGGAAAAACCATAGGTTTCAGGGGCGTTATAGTTAGTTGGACATTTCACTTGTACAAAACCATAGAAATTCCCCCATTATAGTTAGTTCAGCTAACTATAACTCGCGCCCCCGCAATGCACTGCTGATGACGTCGCATATTACATCATTCATGACATGGTCAGTGACATCACTGATGACATCTCAAATTTTTTGGGGGAATTTCAAAGGTTTTTTAAATGCTAATTTCTAACTATAACATGCCTGAAACCGATGGTTTTTTCAGTGAATTTCAATGGTTTTTTAAATGCTAATTTCTAACTATAACGTGCCTGAAACCTATGTTTTTTTAGTGTATTTCAAAGGTTTTTAAATGTTAATGTTAGATTTAAATGTTTGTAAACCCTATACTTTAAAAAAAAATAACTATAATATCCTTTATTAATTTTTCTTTGTATTTTTTATATTTATGTAATGTTTTGTATCTTCTAGAATAAATATGAATATATATTATTATTTTTTGAAAAAAATCTGGATTCGCGTACCGGTCGTGTAGTCTGCTCGATTGGTGCGTGGATCCTATCCACCATATTGCTAAAGTCGTGAAGGATGCGTGTTCGGTATGTGACGGGTACGCGGTGCAGCATCACACGCAACATCATATAGGTATGGGGTCGCGCAGGCTGCGCGATTGGTATGCGACGGGTGCTCGGTACGAACACATGCGTTATGTTGCATATGTATGTAGTCGCGCTGGATGCGCATTACGTATGCAACCATTGCACCAAGCTTGGTCACGCTTGACGTCATAGGTATGGGGGTTGTGCAGGCTGCACGTTTGGTATGCGACGGGTGCGAGGTACAAAGAAGCACGTTATGTTGTATACATATGTAGTTGCGCTGGCTGCACGTTACGTATACGACCGTTGCGTGGAGCCGTCACGTGTGACGTCTTAGGCGTATGATATTGCGCTAGGTGCGCGACTCTCGCAAATGTCTCAAAACTATATGTATATAACTTTAAAGTGTATATAAGAGCAAGAGATAATCTAAACTATTTTAAAAAATCACATATTTCTACTTGTAATAAAGTTACATTATTGTTAAACATATTTTCGCGAATTCGCGCCGGGTGTGCGCTGAGTGCGCGCCGGCTGCATGCAACCCATGTGACTTCAAAAGAAAGCATTTGATTAGTTTAGAAACTTTTCTTTCTAGAATGTGAATGACCCCCTCCATTTTTTTCATTGCTTCAAGATCATCCAAGGAGACACCTGTTGTTTTTTAGCTGCCTTGAATATTTTTTGGGTGTTCATCCAAAAACAAAAATGGCTTCATCTGCTCCTGATATGAATATTCAATCAGAAGAAGAAGAAGAGTTGCTGGAAGAGGTGAAAAAAAAGAAGGAGTCCCTTGTCTGGAAATTCTTTACCATTCCAGAAGGGAAGAAAAAGGTTAATGCCACTAAGGTGAGCTGCACTCTATGTACAAGGGTGCTGTCATGGGGGGAGTGAAAATATAAAATATTCTTGCTGAACTGCCAGTATGTGGAAACATCTGAGGACAATACACCCTCGACATCTGGCCTGTGAAGAGCTTTGTCGTGCCAAGGAAGCTGGAGTGCCATTAGACTAGGCTGCTGGACCAAGCACCTTTGGACAAAACTGTGGACCTGACATCCGTCCTGAGTTCCAAAATTTGGAACAGCACTGCAACAAATGCAAGAAACTAGTATGCTGTGGTGAACAGTCTATAGATGCTATTTTTGCTGCGACAAGACACCACTTTTGTAAAAAAAAAAAAAAAAATTCTTGCAATGACGGTTTAATTGCAAAGTTCTACAGTTTGTTTTGTTGTTTTTCCTTTTTCTAAAAAAACACCAAAAAAATCAAAGTAGTTAAAATATACAAAAAATTACAAACTACAAGAAAGAAGAAAAAAAACGGTTCTGTTCAGAACCACAAAATCTGTTAAAATAAAGAGCAATAAGTGTATAGTAATGCGTGATTCATTTCATGAGCACATATGCAGAGCTTGAGTGATTGAAAAAGTGCATTGTTAATTTGTAAGTTATTGCATGAGTGCATCAGTAGTGTCTGTGTGATTGGACAACTGTATTGGTAGTGCATGGGTTATTCCATGAGTTCATAGGTAGTGTTTGAGTGATTAAAAGACTGCATAAATATTACAAATGTGATTGCATGAATGCATCAGTACGACGTATGTGCTTGTGTGAGTACATGGATACTACCTCTCTGATTGAACTAGTGCATGAGTAATGCCTTTGTGATTGCATAAGTGCATCAGTGCTACAGTGGAGCTTGTATGAGTGCAGAGGTAATGCCTGCACGATTGCATGAATGCTTGGGCAATGCCTGCATTATTCTATGAGAGCTTGCATAATACCGGGGTGATTACATTAATATATGGGTAGTTCTTGGTTGATAGTAAGACAGTATGAGTAGTGATTGGGTGATTGGATGAGTGTATTAGTAGTGTCTGCATTATTGCGCAACTGCATGAGTAACGCATGGGTGATTGCATTACTGCATGAAAATTGCTTGGATGATTGCATTAGTATATAACTAGTTCTTCTGGTATTCCAATAATATCTCAGTAGTGTAAGATTACTGTACTGGATGACTACTACGTGGGTAATTGCAGAAATGAATCAGTGGTGTGGAAGAAGTTAGGGAACTGCATACATTGTGCACATTTGACAGTATCACTGCGTATTTTAATGCTTGAGTCATTGTACAAGTGCATGGATACTGACTGCGTAGTTAGAGTGCTGGTAGTTGGGAGTTTATAAGTGCTTGTGTTTCGGCAAAGAGATTAGATAAGGACATGGTTCTGTCTGGATGATTGCAGGAGTGGACAGAGAGTGACAGTGTGATCGAGGCAGTGCATGAGTACTACCTGGGTATTTGCAGGAGTGTATCAATAGTATGTTGCTGGTTAGAGGTCTGCATGCATAGTGCAAAGAATATTGTAGGTTTACTTTTGTTAGAGACTAGACCATTCTATAAGTAGATGACTAGTGATTGGAATGATTACGGTGGTGCAAACAGAGTGCATAGTAAATTTAAAGTAAAGTGCTTAGCTATTGGCAGAGTGATAGGATAAGTAGATAGTACTGGATGGGTGATTGGAGAAGTGCATGGGACTGACAAGAGGATTCCTAGGCTGCATGGGTACTACCTGGGTATTTACCGGAGTGTACCAATAATATGTACCTGGTTTGAGATCTGCATGCATTGTGCACAGAATATTGTAGGTGTACTTGTGTTATTGGCTAGACCATTCCATAAGTACATGACTAGTAACTGGAATAATTATAGTGCTGCAAACTGGATGTTTGCAAGAGTGTATCAATAGTATGTATGTAGTTATAGCTCTGTATGTATACTACACAGAATATTGTACCTGTTTTTTTTTGTTGCAGAATTTTATATAGAGCAAACTTGACCCGATATCAGGTATCAGAGCGCTTTACATAGCACCAGTTACGTTACATAAGGACACACATTCATTTTTGTTATGCACGGGGAGATTAAGTGATTTGCCCACAATCACAGGATGTTCAGCGTCATTACCAAGACTCGAACCCAGTTCCCCAGGTGTGAGGTCAAGCGCTCTAGCCGTGAGGCCAACTCCTCTCCCCACCTGTACTTGTGTTAGTGGCTAGGCCATTCCATAAGTACATGACTAGTAACTGGAATGATTACAGTGTTGCAAACAGAGTGCATGGTGAATTTTTAAGTGCTTAGGTATTGGCAAAGTGATAGGATAAGTAGATAGTGCTGGATGGGTGATTAGAGAAGTGCATGGGAGTGACAGAAGGATTCCTAGACTGCATGGGTACTAACTGGGTGTTTGAAAGAGTGTATCAATAGTATGTATGTGGTTACAGGTCTGTATGTATACTGCACAGAATATTGTACCTGTACTTGTGTTAGTGGCAAGCCCATTCCATAAGTACATGTCTAGTAACTGGAATGATTACAGTGGTGCAAACAGAGTGCATGGTGAATTTATAAGTGCTCAGGTATTGGCGGAGTGATAGGATAAGTAGATAGTGCTGGATGGGTGATTGGAGAAGTGCATGGGACTGACAGGAGGATTACTAGCCTGCATAGGTACTAACTGGGTGTTTGCAAGTGTGTATCAATAGCATGTATATGGTTACAGCTCTGTATGTATACTGCACAGAATATTGTACCTGTACTTGCGTTAGTGGCTAGGCCATTCCATAAGTTCATGACTAGTAACTGGAATGTTTACAGTGGTGCAAACAGAGTGCATGGTGAATTTATAAGTGCCCAGGTATTGGCAGAGTGATAGAATAAGTAGATAGTGCTGGATGGGTGATTGGAGAAGTGCATGGGACTGACAGGAGGATTCCTAGCCTGCATGGGTACTAACTGGGTGTTTGCAAGAGTGTATCAATAGTATGTATGTGGTTACAGGTCTGTATGTATACTGCACAGAATATTGTACCTGTACTTGTGTTAATTGCTAGGCCATTCCATAAGTACATGGCTAGTAACTGGAATGATTACAGTGCTGCAAACAGAGTGCATGGTGAATTTATAAATGCTTAGGTATTGGCGGAGTGATAGGATAAGTAGATAGCGCTGAATAAGTAATTGCATAAGTGCAGGGGAAAGACACCTAGGATACCTAGACTGCATATTTACAGTGCTGGCAGTTGACAGCAGGGAGAGTTTATAAGTACTTGTGTTTTGGCACAGAGATTAGATAAGGACATATTTGTGCAGAATGATTAGAGTATTACACGGAGATCACCTGAGGGAATGCATAAGTGTCTGAGTATTGATAGAGGTATTGAATTACTACATCCTACCAGTGGATGAGTAAAGAACTGTATTTTGAGTAACAGAGTGATTGGAGGACTGTATGGTTAGTACCTGAGGTATTTTAGACATTAATTAGCAGTGAATAGGTGGTTAGAGGTTTGTATGGATAGTGCACAGGTGAATGTAGTAGTGGATGGGTAGTGTTTGGAGTACTTAATCTTATCGTTACAGTAGTAGATATCAAAACATTGTAAAACTTTTTTGCAGTTGTTTTTTATATTTTAAAATTTTAAAACTGTTGAACTTTAGAATTAGGATCTGAAAAAGAGAAGAAAAAAAACTGTTAGAATTTTTACAACACAACATAATTTTACCATTATCTAAATTATTTAGTTTGTCTTTTTGCTGTTCTCAGAATATATTGAATTTAACAATTAATAGTGATTTCAATGTTACTCATCACATAACAGCGGGCAAAAAAAAACAACCAATAAGATTGTTTACTTAAGTAAAAAACATCCTCAATAACATTGCATATAATACAAATATCAAATACATAAAATGCTTTGCGGTAAGAGAAATTTGTCACTATAATATGAAAGAACAGAAACAATAATTCAATCAGCTATTCTTCTTAACTTGCATGTACTCTAAATGATGTTCTTTAAAATATTTGGTGTCAGAAAATCACTGAAAAACTGCTTAATTCATATCAATATCTTTCCTCTAGGCCAAATTATATTCCTGAAATCGTTTACACTGAAATTGTCCAAAGTAATCTCATTAATAAATAATAACATATTCTCAAAAGGCCGAATTATGTTCTTAGAACTTTGGCTTTAAAAATATTAGGTATGAATTTGGTAATTCCTTAGGCAAACAATATCTAGAAACCAAATGAGTATCATTACAATATGTCCATCCTGTATTGCATTTTAAATAGACTGTGTAATGTCCAGATGTTGTAGAAGGTCCATCGTAGAAAATAATTGCTACTACTACAAAAGTTCTTCCTGATATTGATAGTTGACTTGCTACAACATTTTTAATTAAAGTTTCCAATTTTCTCCCATCAGCTATACAACGTTGATCATTAAAATTATATATTGTCCAAATCTTTCTATAAATAATGTTGATAACATTTCTGATTTGCATTGGCTACACTCCATGTTTTGCTGCTTTAACTAATTTGTTGAAATTCTTGAAAGACACTGTTTTACAGTCTGGTATTGTCAAATATATGAATCTTTCAGTGTCTATGTTAGTGGTAGAAGTAAATCTACAATTTTCACATTGATGTTCCCATTTATAACGAAGTCCAAATAGATTTTTAATTTGCATTCCTAAATCTTCCAATACTGCAAGCATATACATTAGAAATCCCTGAGCATCTTGTTGCACATTATGTGTGAATGGCGTACCACAACATATATCTAGAAGATTCCGAATATCAGAAACACTTTGGATTTTACTTTTATCAATTTTCAATTTTTCAAAAATAGAATGCAACAAAGAACAAACCATTTTTCTTGATGCTCCATAATTTCCTGTTGCAGATATTCTAGAAAAAATACAACATTTACCATTACATTAGCATAGCAGTTGATACCTGAACTATTTTCTAACTGATATCCGACAATCTCTTCAATAGTGTCATTTTTCTTTTTGCTTGGAATCTCAACATTATCTTGATTTTTTTTCTTCTCTTTAACTTCACTACAGATATTCCCATACCTTCTTTTTCGACCTACTACACTACACAGAAGTGTGGCTCAATGGTTAGAGTGGCAGACCCTGATGCAGAGGTCTGGCTCGGGACCAGGGTTCAATTCCCCTCCATGGACCTGACAATTCTCGCCTCGGTGCCTATTCCAATCATGGAGTCCCACTCTGCAACTCTGGGCAATAGCTTGCTTAATCTCCACAACGGCCCCCACAATGCTAAGGATGCCTGGCCTCCACCTTGGGGGTGCCCAGGAGTGGACACCTCACAGGGAAAGCCAGGATGGGTTCCACAGCGGTATTCGTACAAGCGCCTTGAGACACTTGCGGGTGAGTAGTGCGCTATACAAGTATCAATTTACATATACAGGATAGTCACCTAATTTGGGAGCATACAGTCTCCTAAACCGATTATACTCTCTTACACAATTTGCATCTGCACTAATCTTTCTCTCATCAAAATCAATCAAATGCAATCCAGATAAAGTTCTGACTCGGGACAAAGCAACATATGCCATACCCTCGTTAAATACAGTACTTCCAATGTTTACCAAAGCACAGTCTACACTTATACCTTGAGATTTATGAATAGTCACCGCGTATGCCAAAGAAAGAGGAAACTGTTTTCTACAAACATACAAATCTTTGACAAGCAAAAAATGAGCAGAACAACAAGCAATTTGTTTTACTTCTTCAATCTGATCAAATTTGATTTTCAAACATTCAATTCCATCTTTTTTTTGATAATTAACAAAATCAACAACTTTTCCCATTGCACCATTAACTAAACCTTTTGCCATATCCAAATTACACCATAAAATAACCCGACAGTTTACACATACATATAAATTCTTTTCTAAACCAGCAGTTTTAGATATAGATTTTTCCAAAGAATCCAATTTTTCCATCAAAATAATAGTAATTCCTTCATGCTTTATTTTATGAATGGCTTCCATTTTTATTATTTGTTCATTTTCCAGCTTTAAAAGTTCTTCATTGAATGTAGAGCACTGTTGGCATTAGGCAGATTATAGATTTATTTTCTGCAATTTTTTGGTATATTTTTGCAGGAACTATATTATCATTTGGAAACAAGTGGGTAAGTAGCCGACTTTGCAAAGCTTGTTTGCCATGTTCTGTCAATACTCCAATTCTTATATCTTGAAGAATGGTTCCATAATCTTCATCACTTGCTTGTCGCATATTTTCTATGAGTTCTTTGCTTGACCACTGACATACATTCGGATAGGTTGAAATGATGTGCATGTGCATTCTTGGTTGATCTTTTGTTTCACTTGCTGATATATTTCTTTCTGTTCAATATTTAGTTTTTCTTCCAAAATCCTTAAGTCCATCATATCTTCTTGAGCTTGATGCATTGCTGTTTCCACTTCACTCATGGCGCTGGCTGCTTCATTTTCAAGAATTGGTTGTCCTAGTGGATCCTGACTCAGTGGTACAGAACTTTGACTATCTTGAGAACTGTCTCTAGCAATATCAGCTGCAATAGTAGCTTCCTGATCTATTTCTTCATTCAACATTTTGGGATAATTTGCAAAAACTGTGCATTCAATGCTATCTTTACATGCACTGAAAGAATCTTCATAGAACTGAAAATCTCCTAGTAATTCCAAATCCGTACACCAAGGCTTGAACAGCTGCAAAAGAGCTAAATAGTAAAATTCTCTTTTATCAGGAGTGTCACAACTCAGTTTCCTATGATTAATCAGATTTCCTTTACTGTGTTTCAACAAACATCCTTCTGAACCAATCACTGCATATTTTCCTTCATTTATGTTTTCTGTAGTATTTCTCTTAAAACTGTAATTTTGCAGCACTTCGTAGAGATATATATTTTCAAGATGACAAACTCTATTTGGATAGTATGTATCCAATATGTTTGTTTTCACAATATCTATACTTTTCGGTTCATTTACTGCTAAATATTCGATTTCTTGTATAGATTTAAGAACTCAATTTCGAGTTGCAGCAAGACCTAGACTCACCCAAATGATTGCTCTTGACTTTGAATATAAACTTGCAGATGACAACCGATCCGAGCATTCGTATGCTCCAATCTTTCGATGGGATATCATTTTCAAACTAAAACTGTACAATTTCTTACTAAGACTCTTCTCGTGAGAAATTTCTTCTCACATTTCTTTAAACTCTGTCTTTTCTGATTTTGTTATGTGTGATGTTACATACCGAGCAACAACAATGGAATTATCCGCAACATACTGGATATGCATATTAGCATTCCACTTCGATAGAATAACTGGATTATAATCATTGATATACTTTGATTCTTCACTTCTTTTCAAATTGCAATTATTTTTGGGAGATTTTCCAGTGATGGTATGTCTCACTGCTGACATGAAACTGTTTACTCTTCCTTTGGATATTACTGGACGCGGAAATCCAAAGCGACATTTGGTCTAAAACCTTTCCTTTGACTTGTATTTCCGTAGACAGTATTTGCCACATCGATGACTTTGAAACCGTAACACTTGTTGCCTTCAGGTGTTTTGTTCTTTTGTTTTTGGTATAGTACATGTAACATAATCTTCAATGAAAGATAAAACAGTCTCATCCAAGTCAGTTCCAAATTTGGGTGCATCCTTGATCCATAAAAGCATATGTATATGAGGAGCACCTCTAGCTTGATACTCCCTTCTCCAAAAGAAATCAATAACTTCTCCAAGTGGAGGATTCTTTTTATTGCAGATGAAAGACATCATAGCTTCAAATTTATGATTGAAATATCTCCATACATTTACAGGATCCAAAGAACACAATTCTCCAGGAGTCTTGAATTCAATGTTTTAATATTTGAATTTGCTTCTCGAAAAAATTGAGTAAATCATCCCATGCATATTCAGCAAACCTTAGAGTAACAAACCACGTGAGAGTTACTAAGTTCCTTAGCATGCATTTAAGTTCTCCATGACGACGATACCAATAATCATTAGTACCATGCTGACATGTCATCAAATTAATCAGTTGAGATTCTAAATGATCATCTCTCTGATGTACTGTATCCATAAATTCCTTTGCAGAAACATTTCAAAGATGTACTCCTGTTTTTAATATATGGTTGACTGCATATGAAAGTGCAGACAAGTCACTCTCAAACAAAAGATGAAATATATATGGGATACACTGTCGAAATCTTGGATCTTCTGCATACAATCTTGTTGTCCGATATTCTGATGCAGTAATCTGTACTGAACGTTCATCATATTGTCCACCTTTTCAAGTTGGGAATAGCTGCAGAAAACAACGAGCTTCCAAACTTTTTTCCCAAATACTCATGGGAGTCCCCTTTGCTTTTTTCATTTGGAACAATTCAATAGTATTACCCATCACTTCTTTCGAATGTAAAGGATGCACACTATAATGTTCATACATTTCTTCAGTGTTGGACATGTTCACTTTCTCAATTTGGCCACTTGACAATTCGCTATCATTTCCTAAAAGTATTTCTTCTTCTTCCACATGCACATTTTTGTAGTAATCATTGTTTTGTATCAGATACAATGTTGCATTTAGCGCTTTCCTGACATCTTCTAATTCCTGCCAGATTGTCTTACTCTTAGTAGGAACACCATTAACTAGAATTATTAGTGGTTCACTTTCTTCTTTCTCCACACAAATAGTTTCAATATTTTTCTTGAAATCTAGAGGTAAATATACAACACTTCCTTTTAATCATCTCTGTAAATCTGTGGGTGGCAATTTACCTGCTTTAGGCTCCATACGAATAATAGCCTGAAACGGGTGCACAGATTGAATCAGAATAGACTCATACGTGTTTAAATCTATAATTTCTGGAGGAATAGCTACCAACTCCAGATCATTATGGACAGCTCATCCTGGCATTTTATTATCCTCTAATTTGTTATAACAATATTTACAAATATGTTGATTAGTACCCAAATCAAAGCATTCCTCTACCAACAAATAAGTTGCAAATTCCTTCCACTTATCATTATTTTCTTTTTCACTTTTAAATACAGATCAACAGTCCTAATCTGATTCTTATAGTGAGTTCGTTGACAACAAATACAAGTATAATTTGGCCTTTCACACAAAATTACCTTAAACTTTGTAATTTCTTCTTCAAATTTCTCTGTACTAATATCTTCCATGTTTTCTTCAACGCCTACTTCTATCAATGTCTCACTTTGTCTACTCTCTTCTTGAGGACCAAAGTAACAAAACTCTATTTCATCACAGACTTTTTTTTACATCTAATACTGACCCATGCAAAAGAGCACTGTTTAAGTCATTTAAAAATATTGCTGATCTTTTTGCATTATACAATCTTCTGACTAACTTTCACATATGAGTATGATGTACTGCTAACATTCGAAAATGATGAAAACCACTTTGACATACTTTCCTAGAGAGACAAGCTAAAGAATGACCTTGCAAACCAGTATTCTTTCTCAGTCTGCAAGGATCTAGTCCTTGCAACATCTTAATATTTTGTTTAATACTTTTTTTTACTATACTCTTGTTACAAATTACGGAAAACATCAATAGATTCATGTCGTATACTGCAAATACTACGACAATTCCAAGTATACACTGGGGCTTTAGAATGTCTCCCTAGAACTTCATCAGCTACCACTTCTTTTACATTTCTATGAACTATCTTTTCTTTTTTAATTGGAGAACCGTCTTTAACCTCATAAGCACAACCACTGGTATCAACTGCGTACAATAACGTATTGGTTTGAAAATAGCTCTCTTCATTAAAAAAAGGCTCTGAACTTGAACTGTGTTTCCATTCACCCTAAAAAACATCACAAAAGTTAGTTCTGTTAATTACTCTCTTCTTTTTACTTTTGGCCTTCATAAAACGTATTGGCTTATCTAATGATCGAATTCTGTTTAATACTAAAGTGAATAATTTCCTTTTTAATCCAAAAGCCTTTTCAATATTTGTTTCAATCTGTTTCTTCTTTTTATGAAATGCTGATTTTCTTTTATACTTCTTCACATCTTTTAACAAATTAAAGACAACTCTATTGTAAAGCATTCATTTCCATATTTCAGTAAATTGATTCTTTCTCCTTTTACCATATATTTTTCTTTACAATGTAATTTCCCATTAATTTCTTTTTTTTTTCTTTTCATTCTTCTTTGTTGCTGAGGTAGTCTTTGAACTTTCTACATTGTGAGAGCTGTTTCTAGTCTTTGAAAGTCTTTTAATACATTATTTTGTTCTCTTACCGCAAGACTTTTTCTTTCTTCCCATATGTTGTTGCTCATCTAATTCTTGCTGTTGTTTTTTCTTCAAATAAAAGTCCTTTTTTTCTTGTTTCCTCTTTTGTGTTATTCTAGTCATGATAAGTATTTTTAAATGATGATGAAAAATATCTGTTAAAAAAATTATAAATATAATATTATTAAAAATAAATGTATAAAATATACTATTCTATTTTATAATACTAAACAAAAACATTGTATATAAATCCATTTAAATGCTTTGTTTTAAAATCACTATCAATTTACTGCAAGACACACATACTAACTGGATAATTGTAGAACTGAATAAGTTGTGTTTACGTGTTTAGAGAACTGCATCAATATTGGAAAGATGATTGTAATACTGGATGTATAAGAACCTGGGTCATTATATGAGTACATAGCTACTGACTGGATCATTAGAGTACTGCAATGAAAGAGAATGGCAATTTTATAAATGTTTGGGTTTTGGCGCAGTGATTAGATAAATGCATGTTTCTGTTAAGATCATTGCAAGACTGGAAAGAGAGTGACAATGTGATTGCTGACTTGCATGACTACTACCTGGATTTTGACAGCAGTGAATCAGTAGTCTGCAGGGGGTTAGGGGCCTTCATGGATTGCGCACATTTGACTGTAGCACTGCATGTCTTAATGCCTGAGTCATTCTAGAAGTGCATGGATAGTGACTGGATAGTTACAGTCCTGGTACTTGACAGTAGGTAGAGTTTATATGTGCTTGTGTTTTGGCACAGAGATTAGATAAGGACATGGTTCTGTCAGGCTGATAGCAGGAGAGGACAGAGAGTGACAGTCTGATTGGGGCACTGGTTTAGGTTTATGTTTATTTATTTTTTGTTTAATTAATTAAAATCTTACAAAAGTTGCTAAAATATCTCCAAGATTAAAAAGCATAAAACAATTAATCATATAAAATTTTATATCCAGAGATTAAATGTATATGATATATTTTAACACAAACCATTAATAAATTCAGATAAAAACCTCCAATTTTTTTCTAAAAGCACATAAAAATTTTTACAAATGCAGAGTTCATTAATAAATCTTCAGAGTTTAAACATGCTATCAAGGCTTGCCTACATGTCCTTACTCCACGGTTGTTGAATAATCTCTTAAGAATGATTTTTCTTTCGCATTCTAATTCCGGGCAAAGACACAATAGGTGTATAATGTTCTCTTGTCCAGATTTGCATAACCTGCATGGATTATCCACTTCTATCTTCTTCCATGGAGGTAAGTGACATAATCCTGGCAAACAACCAAATCGAGCATTGATAAAGATATGTTTGTTTTTCTTTGACCAAGATGTTTCAAGATATTCTTGTGCCTTTTTCCCTTAAATACATTTATAATGGCCATGCATGCTTTCTTTTTACAAGTATATCTTTATCCTTTATCAAGGAAACATGGTTAGTAAGTTTATTGATTGTTTTTTTAAAGCTTTCCTGTGCAATTGTATTATTCCAAATCGGTGTTACACCAAATTCCTCTATCGCTGTATTTAGATAGGACCAAACATGTGATTTCCTATTGTCTTTTACTTCATGCCACAACAGCCTAGACATTTCGTTATCTTGATCATTTTTTATTCTGTTCCACACTTTAAGCGCTTGCCCTTTCCTTGCATATAGCTGGTTGTCTAACCTAAATTCCAGCCTCACCTGCGCTTGGGAGGCATTCTTGGGCAGGGAGAATAAAAAATTTTAAGTTTTTGCAACTACCCTATTAATGATCTCCGCATCATTCCCATTCAATGCCTCACTACCATATGTTAAAGTTGGTAATACCTTTGCAGCGATCACCTTTAAAAAGGGACGATAAGACAAGTCACATATGGATTTCTGTATTATTCTAATTGCTGCAACCAGGATATTTGCTTTCCTTATGATATCATTTTTTTGTGGTAGGAAATTTCCACCAAGATATTTATAGGTAACAACTTGTTCTAATTCATTGTCTTCCAAATACCATTTGTATTTGTATTTAAGTCGCGTGTTTTTTGTAATAACCATTACTTTGGTCTTTGCATCATTTATTACCATACTATTTTCCTTTGCATACTTTGAAATACAATTGATTAATCGTTGCAATCCAATTTTGGTTTGACTTAAGAGTATAACGTCGTCTGCATACAACAAGTTGGATATATGCTTATCTGCTAACTTTGGAGGATGTGCATTAACTTTATTCAAAACCATAGAAAGATCAGCTAAAAATAAATTAAAAAGCAGGGGGGCCAAGACGCACCCTTGTTTTAGTCCACTAGACGTGGGGATTTCTTTTGTTAGTGTTCGTCCTTCACCAATCTTTACCCTGATCCAAGTATCAGAGTGCAAAAGCTTAATCATATTTAGCAATGTATCAGAAATCCCCTGTTTTTTAAGTTTTGTCCCAAAAAGTTGTCTATCAACACAATCGAAAGCCGATTTGAAATCCACAAAACAAAAATATAATTTTTGTTTAGCTAAAATTGCCTTTTCCATTAGTACAGATAATATTAATTTATTTGTAGAGGTTCCAAGTCCTTCGATAAAACCTGTTTGATTCGGGGGCAGCACTTGTTTTCCTTTACCCAATCCGTTAGAATTACTAATAGAATTCCAGCAAACAGTTTTGCATCGGTATCTTGAAGGGTAATTAGCCGGTAGTTCTCAGGCAATTGCCAGTTTTCTTTCTTAAAAATAGGAGATATTAATGAACCTCTCCAAGATTTCGGAATTAATCCACTCTGAACCACTTCATTAAAGACATCAGTTAGGTATACGGACCAAAATTCTGGTTCTTCTTTGTAGAATGCAAACGGGATACCGTTGGGACCGGGTGCCCCATCTTTTTGTTTCTTTATAAACTTTATAACTTGTGATTTAGTAATGTGGATTTCATAATCACATTCTAAATCAGATTTAACCATCTTTTTCAGTGTATTATCTTGAATGTTAACTGTAGTCTCTGGATTTAGGTGTTTTACAAGAAATATAGTCCATTCGTCTTCAGTTAGGGGAGATCCTACCACAGATTTATTAGGTCTAGCTAGTCCATTAATCAATCTCCAAAACTCCCTTGAGTTTGTTTGAGTGCTCGCGTGGAAGATTTTTGTCCACAATTTTTGTCTAGCTTTGTTTTTTTCATTCCAAATTAATTTCCTCAGATTATAGTTAGGATTTTTTAGTTTTACCAATATATCTGTATTATAAGGAGACTTTATTAGCTGTTTTCTGAGTCTATTACGGATTCGTCTGATTTTTCTCACCGTATACGGGAGATTGATGTTAGTTGATGTTGTTTCAGTCTGTATCACTTGTTTTTTATATACACATGAAGTGATTTCATGAAGCTTCTCTATTTGCTGTGTAAAGCTTTCCCATTGCTCAATTATAGTCCTCCTGGTTCTGTCTTTAAAACACTCTTTAACAAGATTTTGTGTTTTTTCCATTATATCACCTGCATCGTTTGATTTCCATATAAGTTTCCTATAATTGATATTACATGTCTGACCTTGTGTTGTCAAATACTTTTGTGGTTTTGGACAGGACAGTTTTATATTCATTATTTGTTGGCTATGGTCACTATCAGACACTTTATTCAGATGATAAGAAATGACTTTGTTAAAAGTATATAATTATACCATTGTAAAATCAATTCTTGAATTGCAATTTTGTGAATGAAATGTCCAAGCCGGTGGTATGTCCAGTGGACATACCACCGGCATTCAATATTCTTAGTCCCAATGCTTCCATATCCATCAAAAATTTTCTCCCCATTCTATTTTGTTTGATATTTATTCTAGCTTCTGTTTGTTCAGGGATTGACCATTGATGGTTTTGGGACTGAATAAAGTTGTCCCGTGAGAAGGATAATAACAAGTTCATATTAAAATCACCTGTTACAATATAATCTGCCAAGGGCTCTTCCAAAATGTGCTTCAATAAGAAACTATTTAGAGCAGCACACATATCTTTCCCACAGGTCTGATTTGGGGGTATATATATGTTAATTAAAATTAAGGTTTTTGTAATATTACATTTGCCAGATATATATCGCAACTTTACTGCAAGAAGATTCAAATTATTCGTGACTAGCTGGTCATGATTAACTTTCAGATCAATCAGTATGAATATTGCTAGCCCCCCACATGGACGACCACATTTGTGATTTTTGGTTGCAGGTTCGAAATATCCTTTATATCGTTGTAGCATAAATGGGGCCATTGCCCATGTTTTCTGCAATAGTATAAAATGATTGGAGTTTGGTAATGTGTCTATTTGGGCATCTTTTAGTTTTTTACATATCCCATTTATATTCCATCAACACATTCTTACTATAGAACTGTCCGTAATCGGTTTTTCTACTACTGCCTGTGATGTATTCTGTCAAGCTACTTTATTGCCATGTAAAGCTGTTACTATCCATTTTTCGTTTATTCCATTTATGTTTTCTACTTTTACTTCTTTAGAGGACCTTTCTTCTTCATAGCATGTTTTACCAAGGGGATTTTTTAATATAGAAAAGACAAAATCGTCTATTTCTGGATTTGTACTCTTTGTAGGATTATCTTCTTTCAGAAAAGGTGTTGGATAAACCTTTGGAGTAGGTTGACTAATTAGTATCCCCCAATTTTGAAATATTCCTTGCTGTTGCATGATTAAATCCGCTTTAGAGACAGTGGCCACTGTTACCAACATTAGAGGAAATCTACCTTCAGGATTTGGTAAAAGACCTACACATTCAATATCTTCAGTTGTTACTTTTTCTAATGTTGTTATTGATTTCAACAGCCGAAGGATATTTCCTCTATTCAAAATATCATGTTTGCCCCGTGAATCATATAATGGTGTAAAAATAATTTGAGCGGACGTTTTCGGCAACCCTGCTTCACTTTGTTTCTCCTTAATACTTTGGTGTTCCTCATAAGTGATTTGCTTGTTATGGCCACTTTTTACAATTACTAGGTTGTCCCTTGTTTTTTTTATACCTCGTATCCTCTAGCAATTCTTCTACTTTAAAGGAATTATTCGTGGTTTTATCAAACCACGACTTGCTTCTATCACAAATATCTTTTTGTTGTTTTTTTTTCCAACTTAAGCTTAATGCGGTATTTTGATCTTGCTGAATTGTCTTCTGGATCGATAGACCCACATAGTTTTGCTCCTAATTCTGAATACATTTCACAGTTTTAGGTTCAAGAATATTTAAGGGCCTCATAACTTGGGTCGTATCCTTTGTTGGTTCGCTTTAGATATCCCAAGAAGTGGCCTCTGTTATTACACAACCATTTCCATTTTGTCTATAAAGGTCTTCTTTTTCTTGTGCACTCCTTACCTTAATTTCAGGAGCACAAGGCAATTGGTTAGTGCTACCCGATAATGAAATTATATTTTCAAGGACATAGTTTTGTTCGTCAGGGTGGGTCCTAGACTTAGTAAAAATATCATAATATTTTCCATTTTTATCTATTGTTTTTGCAGATTTCCTCACAATTACTTTACTGTCTTGGTTTCCTATTGATTCTTTCCTTAACTTTTCTTCTTCTTTTACTGTATTAGAAGATATATTCGATTTAATGTCTGTTGTTGGTGCACTTCCATTGTTTAAAGATGTATCCCGTTTAATGTCCATTTTTACTGCACTTTCCTTTTTTACCTTATTCCTCGCCTTACGCAATTTTTTCCTTTGTCTTTTTGTTATTTCAAAGGCTATAGAGTCTTCATCATCTTCTCCTTCATTGTTCAGCTGATTTAACTAATCAGACAGTATTCCATTTCCTTTCGTCTTATTTATATCTTGTTTAGTACTCTGAGTTGCCCCCATGCTTAATTTAGTCACAACCTCAGTATCTGTTTTTTCACCCGGTTTCTCCATCTTGTCTTCTTCTGTAGAGACAGATACCCTTTTATCTGAATGACACCTCTCCTCATTTTGATATTCATTTTTCCTGCGTACAATATCTTTAACATCTTCTAATATTGTATTCACAACATCCGGAAAAGTTACCAATTTATTAATTAAGGGAGCACATGTACAATCCAGATTGTTTGAGGCTGCTTCCCTTTGAGCTTTAATTATTAGATTGTTTAATTCAGCCAATTTATGGTCAATCCCGGCGACTGCATTTGCCATAACTCCAAGTATATCAATTTGAGTATCCATTTTATTTGACTGTACTGTTAGAGCTTCCAGAGTTAATACTGATGTTTGGTAGAATATATCCCATATGGATCCTAGATCTGGGTTGTCTATATTTTTGTTATTTTTGTCTCTATATTTTTCCTTAGCACAAATTGAAGTATCGATGTCGTTGTGTCCACTTCCTTTAGTTGCCAATGCATTTTTTGGGTTAGACATATTATTATTATTAGCAGAATTATTATTTTTGAATACAGGTTGGTCAATAAATAGTTCTTTACTTGCTGGTGTTTTTGATTGATTTATAGCGTCCAAATCTTGATATCCATAACTCTGTTCCACATTAATTCCTCCACCTGCATTAATTTGCACTGGTGTCCCATGAATGGAATTAGTTATATCAATAGTTTTTTATATTGATTTCCGGACATATGATCAATTTTACTCTTTTCACTGACCTCTTGATGTGGTGTTTTGCTGTGTAATATATATTCACTGGCTAAATCGTCGATTTTTTTTTTCCGTATGTCAACCCTAACTTCTAGTGGTAACCGAGCTACTGAAATAGATGTGATCTTGGTCTTGTCGATTTGTGTTAATTCCTTCGTTGGTATTTCCATCCTATTTTTGTCCATCTCTAAATTTCCCGTATCTGGATGCATTGTTTGATGTAGTTGATGTAATGGGTCCATTGTTTGCTGTATTTGCTGTATTTGCTCTTTTATTTCTGTAGTTTGATTATCGTTAACCTGGTCCCATTCCCAATTTACATCATTTATATCTACATTTTCTTTCAACTTGTTCATTGGTTTTATTGGAGTCTGTAAACTTTTTGAATCTACTTCTGTTTGCATTGACATAATTGCCGCTGTTGAATCTCTCATAAAATCAAATTTCTGAGGAATTTTTGTGGATCTTTCAAACATTCTACCTATTGGTAAAATTAAAGTTTGACTTGTCCCCTTAATTTGTGCTTTAGCTTTTTTTAACACTTTCGGTGGTTGAATTTTTCGGGCACGTCTTTTCAGAGTACCCAAAGTTCTTTCTTTGCCTGAGGGCATTTCGAGTGACAGCGTTATTTACTTCCTTTTGTTTTTTGGTTTTTTTCCTTTCCTTAGGCGCCACAATATATGACACTATATAGGCAGTGAGAGCCAAAGAATATTATATGGAAGTTCACAACCGCTGGCTTTCCAATAACAGTGCTCATGCAGCTCTAGGTCTCCTATAACTCTCCCAGGGAGAGCACTCTGACATCCCCGCCAGACCCAAAGACCACAGTCACAATTTACCGTAGATTTAAGGGGCTTGAAATTTGTATTATAGCTGTACTGCCAGGGCCACAAGGCGCAGTCGCAAACGCAGGCACAATAACCCTCTAGTCTGCACCAACAGCAGCACTACAATCCGGTTGCCTCACCAACCTACTCATTAATAGCAGGGCTGCGGGACATGCAGGGCTCAGTCCCACAACAGCAAGTAAAATACGATCTCCTCTGGTGGCGGGAGGCCAGGCCAGACTAAGCACCTTAATTGCTGTCTGAAGTATCCCAGGGATGCAGGGCTTAGTTCCCTCCTTAATGCGCTCTGAGCTGCTCTCCCGCACCTCTGCCCCTCAAAGGACACCAGAACACTCCCGCTTCACAGCCGCGGTATTGCAGTTGCAGTTGCGGTTGTGGTTGGGGAAATGCAGTGTAAAGGCTTCTCAAGTGCTCTACTAGCTCTACTACCGCTGCCTCTTCGCACTCTTACTAGCAACCACAAGACCAGGCAGATGTTTAAACCCAAATCAATGGCATCAATCTTCCGGTTAATTTGAAGGCAAAGGCAAATGCATATTTTTTCGGTTTATTTTTTTTTCCGCTTTACGTGCTTTTGTACTACAGTACCACAGTCTTTATCAGCTAAATAAAGAAGCTGAACCTCACTGATTTCAGCTCACCAGTCATTCCTGCTCCGCTCCATCCGTTGCTCAACCGCCGTAACACAGCCAGGGGTAGAGGGGTAGAGCTCCTCGTCCACCCCGGCCCAGCAGCTGTAGAAACTCCTGCTGGTCCAGGCCAGGGAGGCTATGAGCCGCAGTTGCAAATAACAGCTACCGCGGGAAACTCCGGGCGATTTCTGGATAGTGCCGCCTAATTGATGGCCTCAGGGAGCGACGTGCCTCTCCTCACACCTCGCTCCTTGCTCCTCGCTCCCTGCTTCTGACCCGAACGGCGGCGGCGGCAGCCGAAAAACCCTGACCGGACTGGACTGGAGTTCAATGCGTGAGTGCACTAGGAGTTTGCTTTTCCCACACAGTTCACCCGATTAGTAAATCATAAATTGGATCTGGAATTCAGATATTCAAAACAAAACCGTAACACTTGGAGGTATTGGGGCACTGCATGAATACTACCTGGCTTATTGTTAGAGTGAATCAGTAGTCTGCAGGGGGTTTGGGGCCTGCATACATTGCGCACATTTGACTGTAGCACTGCATGTCTTAATGCCTGAGTCATTGTACAAGTGCATGGATAGTGACTGGATAATTAGAGTGCTGGTAGTTGACAACAGGGAGAGTTTATACGTGCTTATATTTTGACACAGAGTTTAGATAAGGACATGGTTCTGTCAGGATGATTGCAGGAGTGCACAGAGAGTGACAGTCTGATTGGGGCACTGCATGAATACTACCTGGCTTATTGCAAGAGTGAATCAGTAGTCTGCAGAGGGTTAGGGGCCTGCATAGATTGCGCACATTTGACTGTAGCACTGCGTGTCTTAATGCCTCAGTCATTGTATAAGTGCATGGAAATCTACTGAATAGTTAGAGTGCTGGTAGTTGACAGCAGGGAGAATTTATAAGTGCTTTTGTTTTGTCTCAGAGATTAAATAAGGACATTGTTCTGTCAGGGTGATTGCAGGAGTGGACAGAGAGTGACTGTCTGATTGGGGAACTGCATGAATACTACCTGGCTTATTGCAAGAGTGAATCAGTAGTCTGCAGGGGGTTGGGGACCTGCATAGATTGGGCACATTTTACTGTAGCACCGCTCGTCTGAATGCCTGAGTCATTGTACACATGCATGGACAGTGACTGGATAGTTAGAGCGCTGGTAGTTGACAGCAGGGAGAGTTTATAAGTGCTTGTGTTTTGACACAGAGATTAGATAAGGACATGGTTCTGTCAGGATGATTGCAGAAGTGCACAGAGAGTGACAGTCTAATTGGGGCACTGCATGAATACTACCTGGCTTATTTCAAGAGTGAATTAGTAGTCTGCAGGGGGTTAGGGGCCTGCATAGATTGCACACATTTGACTGTAGCTCTGCGTGTCTTAATGCCTGAGTCATTGTACAAGTGCATGGATAGTGACTGGATAGTTAGTTAGAGTGCTGGTAGTTGACAACAGGGAGAGTTTATAAGTGCTTGTATTTTAGCACAGAGATTAGACAAGGACATGGTTCTGTCAGGATGATTGCAGGAGTGGACAGAGAGTGACAGTCTGATTGGGGCACTGCATGAATACTGCCTGGCTTATTGCAAGAGTGAATCAGTAGTCTGCAGGGGGTTCGGGGCCTGCATAGATTGCGCACATTTTAATGTAGCACTGCGTGTCTTAATGCCTGAGTCATTGTACAAGTGCATGGACAGTGACTGGATAGTTAGAGTGCTGGTAGTTGACAGCAGGGAGAGTTTATAAGTGCTTGTGTTTTCACACAGAGATTAGATAAGCACATGGTTCTGTCAGGATGATTGCAGAAGTGCACAGAGAGTGACAGTCTGATTGTGGCACTGCATGAATACCACCTGGCTTATTGCAAGAGTGAATCAGTAGTCTGCAGGGGGGGAGTTTTTAAACCAAACAGCAAAATGTAAGTGTAATTGTTCAACTGTACCTCTCTAGAGACTTTTAAAAAATAGTCTCATCACTAAAGCCTTAACTCAACATATTCACTTCCAATTTGAAATCAACACCTAAAAATATGTGGTATACCATCAAAATACAAAGCTGCAACCATTCACAATTTTCTGCTATAAGCCTCACCACAGTACTGAAAACATAAATGGATATCTCCCTACCACAACACTATGTACACCTCATATATTCACAGAACAAACTTCAATTATAAACCAAACATCAAACATTATGTGGCATTTTTCTACTGTACCTCTCTAGAGGGTTATAAAAACTCATCACTAATACCATAACTGAACATATGGACTTCCAATTTGAAATCAACACCTAAAATTATGCGGTATGCTATTAATGTACATATCCACATAGTGAAAGAAACTACCATAATCAGCAATCCCTATTCCAAAACACACATAATACTATACAGAATATATATTAAACAACATTTAAATACATTACAAAAAACTGCAATAAACATTTCTTCATTTCAAAATATATCTCAAACGTCAAATGTCATGATTTATGTTTTATCATTTTTAAAAAAAGGTACCACAAAGTACACCTCACAAACTAATAACTCACCTTTCAAATTGGTTTGTAGATTATGAAGTATCAGAATCACACACCAGATTTTCTTATGCAAACAATGAATAGAGTGCACTGCTCTTAGCAAAACCAAAAAATGGCAAATTTTCCCTCTCTTTCTCCACACATATACATGTAAATATCAAATCACATTGCTTCTCAGGTTAATTCAAATTCTAAAACACATTTCTATTGGTTACACATATCAACCCTTGCCAAGTGACCTCTAACTGAACAAATATTGCTTCTCGTTTTTTTAGGAGTCGCGCCTGGGCTATGCACCGTAAGCGTAGTGACCGCAGATCCAGATGAGAGTTCAAAAGTATATTTAAAATAATTTTACAATTTTTTTTAATAACACTCTAACACACCCCTTCTAACCTTACCACTGACTTGGGAAATCTCACTTCAATAACATATTACTTTATTATTTATAAGAAGTACATATTTTAATGCCACACATAACTTTCAACCCTACCCCATTCTGCTTACTGCCTGTTTCCATAATATCAGTTCATGGAACACTCAACTAAACTCACAGGTCAAAAGTTCAGCACACTATGTTGCAAATACAAACAGCAAGTGTGCTTGACTTTCCAAAATATCAGTTTCTCCTATCTAATGTACCTTTCAAAGATGTTTTACTAACCAATAAGAAACATGCTTTTTAAACACAGAAACATGCACCCTACTTTTCACTCAATAATGTTTTTAAACTACCAATCATTTCTCTTCTTTTTTTAAACTGCATCTTATCTACCATTTTACATACCTCTTATTCTACCAACTGCCTCCTTCACCTACTGACCTATTTTCAGTGCATCCAGACTTTCCTGCAAGATGCTTAGAGTGTGGATTGTGTGACACAGCTATGTTTTCTGGTGCAAACGGTATGCTGAACACAGAGGTATTGACAAAGATCTTGCTTTGCAAAATGTGGACATTAAATGGATTGGACAAAGAGGATTAAAGTGGCACCAATGGATGCCTTTGGTTAACACCTTTTTACATCTCCAACCCCCTGACCTCATGATTGTGCACTGCGGCGGGAATGACCTAGGCACATTGACTGGGGTAAGTAGAGTATACAAAGACAGTTTGAGGCAAAAGCAACATCAATTGTGCAAATATGTCCTTCATTAGCATTACCAGAACTACCCCAGTCAATGTGTCTAGGTTATTGCCACCACAGTGCAAAATCATGATTTCAGGGGGTTGGTGATGGAAAAAGGTTTTAACCAAAGGCATCAATTGTTGCCACTTTAATCCTCTCTGTGCAATCCATTTAATATCCACATTTTGAAAAGCTAGGCCTTTGTCTATACCTCTACATACAGCATACCTTTTGCACCAGAAAACATATCTGTGCCCAACAATCCATACTATAAGCATCTTGAAGAGATGTCTGGAAGTAATGAAAAGATATCTGTAACTGAGGTTATCAGTTGGTAGAATGAGAAGTATCTAAAATGGTGGAGAAGATGCTGTTAAAATAGAGAATTGATTGGCTTTTTAAGAACATTGTACATTCAAAAATAGGGTGCATGTTGCTTTCTTTAAAAAGCATGATTCTTATTGGTTAGTAAAAAATGTTTGACAGGTATTGTAGATAGGATAAGGTCATATTTTGCACACATCAACAGGACCTTCTGTTTGCATTTGTAAACTTGTGTGCTGAATTGAAAATATGGTGAACTTGTGACCTGTCAGTTCAGTTGAATGGTACACAAACTGTTGCTATGGAAACTGGCATTAGCCGAATGGGGGATGGGTTGAATGTTATATGTTGGTTCAAAATATGGAATTGTAATTTATATATAAGTGATGTGCAATTAAAGTAAGATTTCCAAACTCAGTACTATCCTTAGAAATGGTGTGTTCTTAAAAAAGAGTGGTATTTTTATTTGCAATATATTTTTTAACTCCCATATGGATTCACGGCTCCATCGCATTGGTGCACTGTGGAGTTGCGACTCCAAAAAATTCCAGAATCAGTTTGGGCACTTTTAGAAGTCAGTTGTTATGGGTTAATATGTCTACCAATAGAAACATGTTTTACAATTTAAATTATGTAGGAAGCAATGTGATTTGTTACTTACATTTATTTGTGTGGAGAAAGAGAGGGAAAGTTTGCCATTTCTTGTTTTACCTTGTTGATAGTGGTGCATTACATTGATTGAGTGCATAACAACATCTTTTATGAGTTTCTGATATTTCATATTCTACAAATCAATGTGGAAGGTGAGCTATAAATTTATGAGGTGCATTATGTATTAGCCTGATTTTTAAACTTTAAAAATTATTCAAGAACTGTGACGTTTGAAATATATTATTAAATGTAGATATGTGTATTGTAGTTTGTTTTATTTCACTTAAATGTTGTTTGAAATAGATTCTGTATAGTAATTTGTGTATATTGGGAGATGCATCAGTGATTATGGTAGTTTGTTTTAGTGTGTAGATATGTACATTTGTAGTATACCGCATCATTTTAGGTCTCGCTTTCAAATTGAAAGTGCAGTCTGTCAAATTTTAAGGTGTGCATGGACTTGTGTCTGAAGTATGTCTCTACATGTATATGTATTTTCATATTTCTTATACATTTAAAGGTGTACAATGTATAACAAAGAGGTGTTGTTGTTTTTTATGTGGCAGTGTGAAGACTGTGAGTGGTAGTAGAATGGTGAAGATGCAGTGCAAAAGTGTGGTTTAAAAGATGTTGAGATAAGGTATTAGTGATTAGACTTCTTTTTTATAAGTCTCTAGAGCGGTGCAGTTGAAATATGCTACATTATTCTTGTTGTTCTTTGCTTGAAATTGGAAGTTTGCTCTGTGAATCTTTGAGGTGTGCATAGTGTTGTAGTACAGACATATACATGCAAGTTTTCAGGAATATGGTGAGACTTATAGTAGAGACATGTGAAATGTACTTTGTATTTGGCTAGGTGTAACAGTATAAGTAGTTGTAGAATGGTAAAGCAGCAGCAAAAAAGTGAGGTTTGGGATATGTTTGTAGAGATATTATTTATTAGAGTAATTTGTATGAGCGTGTGGAAAGATACATTTTAGATATACTGCATAATTTTCAGTGTCTTTGAAATTTGAAGTGTAGTCTGTGAAGTTTTAAACTGTGGATGAAGTTGTGAATGAGGTATGTCTTTACTTGTATGTGTATTAGGGTACTTGTTATGCGTCTGAAGATGATAGATGTAGAAACACAGGTATACATCTATCTACTTTTATAGATGATGCTGCGAGCAAAAGGCACAGACAAATGCATGCATGCTTTTAGGAATATGGTAAGACTTACAGCAGAGACTTGTGGAGGGTTGCTAGTTTATATTTGTGTAGGTCCAATAGCATAAGTAGTTGCAGAATGGTGAAGCTGCAGCTCAAAACTGTGGTTTAAAACATATTGGCAGAGGAGTCAGTGATTAGGACATTTTGTATGAGTCTGTTGAAAGGTATGTTTGAAATATATCACATTATTTTAGGTGTGTATTTGAAATGAGAAGTGCAGATTTTTAAGTTTTAAGATCTGCATAGTTTTTTGACTGTGGTTTGTCAATACTTGCAGATGTATTTTCATATGTGTTATGCATCTGAAGATGCTAGATTTATAAAATACAGGTATAGATCTATTTGTATGTTTCTTTTCTATATGATGATACTAGGAAAAGGTACAGATATATGCATACATCATTTTAGAAATATGGGGGGACTTTCAACAAAGATAAGTGAAGGGTTGCCTTGCTGTTAGCTATGCTCAATACCTGATTAGTAGCAAAATAGTGAAGCAGCCCTAGTAGAAAAGTGATGTTTAAGATATGTTGAGAGAGTAATTATTAATGATGGCACTTTATAAGAGTCTGTGTAAAACTTCATTTGAAATCTGCAGCATAAGTCTATGTGTGTTTGAAATGTTAAGTGTACCCTGTCAAGTTTTAAGGCCTTTATGGTCTTGTGAGTGTGGGTATGTTTCTAGTTGCACATGTATTGTGATATGTGTTATGTTTTTTGTAATAGATACAGATAGAAGCATGTATGCTTTTAGGAATATGGTTAGAGTTATGGTAGAGACATGTGATAGGTTGCTGCTTTTTGTTTGGTTAAGCCCAATATTCGTAGAATGGTGAAGCTGCAGAATAAAAGTGAGTTTTAAGATATGTTGGCAGAGGGATTACTGATTAGGCTACTTTCTATGAGTCTGCGGAAAGGTACACTTGAAATATACTTCAAAAATGTAGGTGTATATTTCAAATGTAAAGTCTATTCTATTTGTTTCTTTTAGCTATGATGTTGATTTCAAAGGTAGACATGTATGCATGCATGCTTTCAGGAACATGGTGAGATTTATAACAGACTCATGTGTGGTACGCCCAACACCCTGAGTAGTTACAGAATTGTGACGCTGCAGTACAAAAGTGTACACCATGTCATATACCTCACTTTTATGCTGCAATTTCAGTATTCTGCTACTACTCAGGATGCTGCACTCCTCCAATCACTCAGGCACTAACTCCGTACTACTTCAATTACCCAGGCAGTACCAATGCACTTATAAAATCACCCAAGCTTCTCCTGAAATTCCCCAGACATTACCCCTGCACTCATGCAATCACCAGTATTACCTATGTACTCCTCTAATCCCCCAGACATTACTTCTCCAATCATGCAATCATCAATGTGTTAGCTATACACTGGTTCAATCACCCAGGCACTACCCTTGCACTCCTGCAATCACCCTGTCAGGATCTATGCACTCCTCCAATCAAATAACCAGGACTCATGCACTTATAAAATCACTCAGGCACTACCTATGCACTTATGCAATCATCCAGCCACTACCCTAGTACTCCTCTGATCACCCAGCCACTACCCCTGAAGTCCTTCCATCACCCAGCCACTACCTATACACTTGCATCATCATCCAGGCACTACATTTGCACTCTTCCAATCAAGCAGGCACTATCTGTGTAATTATGTAACCACTCAGGCAGTGTGCATGCATTTATGAAATCACCCAGGCACTACCTTTACACTCCACCCAACACTCATGCACTATCACAGTACTACTCCAATCACCCAGACAGTACCCATGCACTTATGAAATCACCCAGGCACTTCCTATGTACTTCTGTAATCCCCCAGATATTACCCCTCAACTCATGCAGTCACCCAGGCATTACCTATGAACTCCTCTAATCCAACAGACATTACTCTTGCATTCATGCAATCACTAATGCATTAGCTAATCACTGATTCAATCACACAAACACTACTCTTGCACTCCTCCAATCACCCTGTCAGGATCTATGCAATCTTCAAATCACTTAGCCAGTACCAATGTACTTATTATATCACTCAGGCACTACTTATGCACTTATGCAATTACCCAGGCACTAACCTAGTACTCCTCCAATCATCCAGGAGCTGCCCTTGTTCTCATACAATCACACAGGCACTACCCCTGCACTCATGCAATCACCCAGGAACTACCCTTACACTCCTTCAATCGCTCAGCTACTACCAATGCACTTATATAATGACTCAGGCACTACCCTTACACTTCTTCATTCACTCAGGCACTACAACAGTAGTCCTGCAATCACCCAGGCAGTACTCGTGCACTTATAAAATCACCCAGGTGTTTCCTATCTACTCCTGTAATCTCCTAGAATTTACCACTGTACTCAGGCAATAACCAGGCATTACCTACGTACTCCTCCAATCCCACAGCCATTACCCTTGCATTCATGCAATCGCCAATACATTAGCTATACACTAGTTCAATCACCCAGGCACTACACCTGCACTCCTCCAATCACCATGTCAGTATCTATGCATTCCTCCAATCACTCAGCGAGTACCCATGCACCTATACAATCACTGAGACACTATGTGTGCACTTATGCAATACCCCAGGTACTACCCTATTATTTCTCCAATCACCCAGGCACTACTCTTGTTCTCATACAATCATACAAGCACTATCCCTGCACTCAAGCATTCACTCAGACACTACCCCTACACTCATGCAATTACCCAGGCACTGTCCCTGCACTCATGCAATCACCTAGGCATTATCTCTGCACTCATGCAATCACATAGATATTATCCCTGCACTCATGCCATCAGGCAGGCATTACCAAAGCACTCCTTAAATCATCCAGCCAGTACACATGCACTTTATGTAATGAACTAGGCACTATCCTTGCTCTCTTCAAATCACCCAGGCACTATGCCTGTACTCTTCCAATCACCTAGCCAGTACCTATGCACTTATAAAATCACCCAGGCACTACCTATGTACTCCTGAAATCCCCCAGACATTATCCATGCAATCATCAGGCATTACCTATGTACTCCTCTCTTCCCCCAGACATTACTTCTGCAATCATGCAATCATCAATGTGTTAGCTATACACTGGTTTAATCACCCAGGCACTACACTTGCACTCCTCCAATATCCCTGTCAGGATCTATGAAATCCTCCAATCACTTAGCCAGTACCAATGCACTTATGCAATCACTCACTCAGGCACTACCTATGCACTTATGCAATCACCCAGGGACTACCCTAGTACTCCTCCAATAACCCAGGCACTACCACTGCACTCCTTCAATCATCTAGCCACTACCTATGCACTTATATAATCATTCTGGCACTACTTTTGCACTCTTCCAATCACGCAGGCACTAACCCTATAATTTTGTAACCACTCAGGCAGTGCTCATGCATTTATGAAATCACCCAGGCACTACATTTAAACACCTCCAATCACTCAGCCACCTATCACAGTATAACTCCAATCACCCAGTCAGTATCCATGCACTTATAAAATCACCCAGGCACTTTCAATGTACTTCTGTAATCCCCCAGATATTACCCCTCGACTCATGCAATCACCCAGGCATTACCTATGTACTCCTCTAATCCCCCAGACATTACCCTTGCACTCATGCAATCACTAATGCATTAGCTATACACTGATTCAATCACCCAGTCACTAACCTTGCACTCCTCCAATCACCCTGTCAGGATCTATGCACTCCTCCAATCACTTAGCCAGTACCCATGCACTTATTAAATCACTAAGGCACTACATGTTACTTTTGCAATCACCCAGGAACTACCCTTGCGCTCATGCAATCACCCAGGCACTACCCTTGCACTCCTTCAATCACCCAGCTACTACCTATGCACATATATAATCACTCAGGCACTACCCTTGCACTTCTTCAGTCACTCAGGCACTACAACAGTAGTCCTGCAAACACCCAGGCAGTACTCATGCACTTATAAAATCACCCAGGCGCTTCCTATCTATGCCTGTAATCTCCCAAACATTACCACTGCACTCATTAAATCAACCAGGCATTACCTATCTACTCCTCTAATACCTCAGACATTACCCTGCACTCATGCAATCATCAATACATTAGCTATACACTATTCCGATCACCCAGGCACTGCCCTTGCACTTCTTCAATCACCCTGTCAGTATCAATGCACTCCTCCAATCACTCAGCCAGTACCGATGAACTTATAAAATCATTCAGACACTACATATGCACTTATGCAATCACCCAGGCACTACCCTAGTACCTTTCCAATCACCCAGGCACTATTCTTGTTCTCATACAATCCCACAGCCACTACCCCTGCACTTATGTATTCACTCAGACCCTACCCCTGCACTCATGCAATTACTCAGGCATTATCCCTGCACTCATACACTCACCTAGGCATTATCCCTGCACTCATGCAATCAGACAGGCATTACCAAAGCACTCCTTCAATCATCCAGCCAGTAAAAATGTGTAATGACCCAGGCACTACCCTTGCATTCTTCAAATCACCCAGGCACTATGCCTGTACTCTTCAAATCACCCAACCAGTACCTATGCACTTATAAAATCACCCAGGCACTACCTATACACTCCTCCAATCACCCAGGTAATACCACTACACTCATACAACCTTCCAGACATTACCCCTCACGCATGCAATCACCCACACATTACTCATGTACTCTGCCAATCTCCCACACATTACCCCTACACTCATGCAATCAACTAGGCATTATCCATGCACTCTTTCAATCACTTAGGTGTACCCATGGACTTATAACACCATCCAGGCGCTACCTATGCACTCCTCTAATCACCCAGGCAGTACCCCTGCACGCATTCACTTACCCAGGCACTACCCGTGCACTCATGCAATAACCTGGCACTACCCTTGCAGTCTTCCAATCACTATCACATGTCTCAGCTGTAGGTCTTACCACATTCCTGAAATATTGTATACATATGTTTGTTCCTTTTCCTAGCAAATTCATATATAAAAGTAATATACAAATACATGTATACCTGTGTTTTACATGTCTAACAACTTCACATGCATGATATGTATCAAAATGTCTATGCAAGTAGAGACATAACTCAGTCACAGGAGTATAAATGTTTTAAAACTTGACAGATTGCACTTTACATTTCAAACACACACCTATATTTATGTAGTATACTTGAAGTGACATTTTTTAGATACTCATACAAAGTAGCAGAATTACTAATTTGTCACCGAACATATCTTAAACATCACTTTTCTACTGCTGCTGCTTCACTATTGTACCACTATTCAAGTATTGAACATAGCTAAGGGCAAAGGAGCAAACTTTCACATGTGTCTGCTGTAAGTCTTACCATCTTCCTCAAACTGTGCTTGCATGTATCTGTACCTTTTTTAGTGATTTCGTATATCAAAGAAGTATAAAAATGGGTGTATAACTGTGTTTTACACATGTTGCATATTCAGATGCATAACACATATTAGAATAGATGTGTAAACAGAGAGGTACTTCCGTGAGAATACCATAGAGACCTTATAACTTGAGTGACTGCACTTCATATTTGATACCCACAACTACATTTCTGCACTGTAGTTTAAGAGTACCTTTCCTCACACTCATACAAATTAGCTTAATCACTAATCCATTTCCTAAGATGTGTTAAACCTCACTTTTGTTCTGGAGCTTCATCATTCTGTGACTCGTTATGGTATTGGGCCTAGCCAAATATAAAGCAGCAATGTATCACATATCTCAGCTGTAAGTCTCACCATATCCTGAAAAACATGTATGCATATGTTTGTACCTTTTAAATGTAAGGTATTTGTTTAGTAATGAATGAGAATATTTGTATAGAATTATTTCAATAATATTAAATAATTTTAAGAATGTTTTTACTTTTTTCAGATATTCTCCATTATTATTAAGAAGATTCAGTATGACAAGAAAAGTTGAAAAGAAAAGACAACAAAAAAAACAGTACTATTTAAAGGAGAGAAAATAGCAAAAATTAGATTAAGTATAACATGTGACATTGACGAAAAATACTTCTGTTAAGAGAACTAAAGAATTTGTTAAAAGTATTTTAAAGAATATAATGAATTTGCAAAATGGGGAAAAGAGAAAGAAAAGTTGTACAAACAATCAGAAGGAAACAAAAAAGAGGCAAATTAATGGATTATGGGAAAACAATCTATAGTGAAAGAAGGATGAAAGAATAGAAAAACATTAGAAAGAGAATGTATAAAAGTAGAGAACTACAAAATGTATTGAAAGATTATAAAAATATAAAAGAAGATGAGCATTTTGCAAGAAGAAACAACAGATTGAAAGTGTAGTAGAACAGGCTTTTGAATTGAAAAGAAGATTGTTTATATTAGTATTAAGGAGAATGAAAACATTGATTAAAACAATTAACTTTATGAAGGTGAAAAGTGAAAGAAAAAGTCTGGTTAATAGAAATAACTTTTGCAAAAATAATTTGGGTGAGCACACATCTAGTACTGAACCTTTTTTTAATTAAGAAAGCTATTTTCAACAAAATACATTAGTTCATGCAGTTGATACTAGTGGTCATTGTTATGAGATTAAACATGGTTGTCCAATTGAAAAAGAATTCAGAATATCGTACAACAAGCTTGTACTCAGAAGATCCAAGATTTCAACAGTGTATTCCATATTTATTTCATCTTCTGTTTGAAAGTGACTTGCCTGGACTTTCATATGCAGTGAACCACATATTAAAAACTGGAGTTTATCTTACACATGTTTCTGCAAAGAAATTTTTTGACAAAGTTCAACAAAGAGACGAATATTTAGAATCTCAGTCAATTAATTTGATGGCGTGTCATCATGGTCCTAATGAGTATTGGTATCGTCGTCACGGAGAAATTAAATGTATGTTAAGAAACTTTTGAATCCCTAAGTGGTTTGTTATGCTTAGCTGTGCTGAATATGCATGGGATGATTTACATGAATTTCTATGACAAGCAAATTCAAATATAAAAAACATTGAATTGAAGACAGCTGGAGAACTGTGTTCCTTGGATCCTATAAATGTGTGCAGATATTTTAATCATAGGTTTTAAGCTATTATGTCTTTAATCTGCAAAAACATTATTCACCTCTTGGAGAAGTTATTGATTTCTGTTGCAATAAGGAGTACCAAGCCAGAGGTGCTCCTCATATGCAAATGTAATTATTGATCAAGAATGCACCTAAATTTGGAACAGATTCTGATGAAACTGTTTTGTTTTTCATTGAAGACTGTAAACAGCTCCATTACAAAAAAAGGAGGAGAAAACAGCTTAAGAAAACAAGTTTTATGGTTTCAAAGTCATCGATGTGGAAAATATTGTCGACGGAAATACACAACAAAGGGAAAACTTTACACAAAATCTTGTTTTGGATTCCCATGTCCAGTAATTCCAAAAGAAAGAGTCAATAGTTTCATGTCAGCAGTAAGACATACTATAACTTGAGAGTCTCCCAAGAATACTAGCAACATAAAATGAACTGAAGAATCAAAGTTTATTAATGACTACAATCCAGATAATTTGATTGCTGTTGCTCGCTATGTTACATCATATATAACCAAATCAGAAAAGACAGAGTTGAGAGAAAAGTGGGAAGAAATTTCACAAGAGAAGACTCTTAGCAACAAATTGGACAGCTTTAGTTTGAAGATGCTTTTCCATTGAGACATTGGTTCTTATGATTGTTTGGATTGGTTGACCTCTGCAATTTTATATACAAAGTCAAGAGGAATCATTTGGGTGAGTCTAGGTCTTGCTGCAACACAAAATTAAGTATTGAAATCTCTACAAAAAATTGAATACTTAGCATTGAATTAACCAGAATGTACAGATATTGTTAAAACATTACAGTTTTAAGAGAAATGTTACAGAAAATATAAATGAAGAAAAATATGCAGTAATTTGATGTGATGGATGTTTGGTAAAACATGGCAAAGGAAATCTTATTAACCACAGGAAAATCATTTGTGAAACTCCAGATAAAATGGAATGTTTCTATTTAGCACTTCTGCAACTCTTCAAGCCTTGGTGTAGTGAAATGGAGTTACTTGTTGATTTTGAGTGCAATGATTCCTTTAAAGTCAAAGTTCTGCTCCACTAAGTCAAGATCCACTAGGACAACCAATTCTTGAAAATTAAACCGCAGTACCCATGAATGAAGTAGAAACGACAACGCAACAAGCACAACAGGATAATATTGCGCTGGGAAACTTAGAAAAAAAACTATATATTGAACAAAAAGAAATATATCAGCAAGTGACACAACTCAAACAGCATGGTTTAATGCATTAAAAAAAGGAATGCCAATGGACATCATTTAAACCTATTTGAATGTATATCAGTGGACAAGCTGGAACAGGAAAAAGTTTCTTAATTAATGTTTTGACCAGTTATCTACAGAAAACCACTGAATCCCATTTATCTTGTGTTGTAACCAATCCAACTGGGTTAGCAGCACACAACATTAAAGGGATTACATTACATTGATTACTCATGCTACCAGTTGAACATGAGAATAAGTTGGAGAAGCTTGTTATGACGTTTCAAGAGTACTCAACAAAATTAAACTTCTAATCATTGATGAGGTAAGCATGTTCTCACACTTAATGGATGCCTTTGTATATTTAAGAATGCAACACATTTTAAAAGCAGATTATGATGTTCTATTTGGAGGAAAACATGTAATTCTATTCGGCGACCTACTAAAACTTACTCCTGTAAAAGGACAACCTGTTTTTAAAACACTTCTCCATGAAGACACTAAGAAATCCTTAGAAAGTATTGGAAATGTCAACATTTGGTCTTATTTTGAATTTAAAGAACTTATTAAGACTATGAGACAAATAAGTGATGAACATTATGGAAATATTCCTCAAGAGATAAGATTTGGCGTTTTCACAAAATATGGAAAAGAAGCTTTACAAATTCAGCTTTTAATGCATTTGTTTCCAAATAAAAACATAGCACCTGAAATACTATGCACAAAAATTGGAGAAAGGAGATCTATAGTTTGCCTAATGCCTACACTGCAAGAGTGTTCTACATTCAATCAAGAACTTTTGAAACTGGAAAAACAACCAATACTGAAAATGGAAGCTATCTTTAAAATGGAACACAAAGGTGTTACTATTCTTCTCTCAGAGAAATTACAGTCAAAATTTGATTCTTTGGAAAAGTTGGTGTCTAAGACTGCAGGTTTAGAAAATACTTTATATGTATGTGTGAACTGTCGGGTAATTTTTTTTTTAAGTTCAAATCTGGTCAGCTGCAAGAGGTAAAACAGATTGGACGTTGTGATTTTCTTTTTGTGCTTGTAAAAGACGTGTATGTTCATAGAAAACAGTTTTTTCTTTCTTTAGCATATGCTGCAACCATTCATAAATCTCAAGGTTTAAGTGTAGACAGTGCTTTGGTAAATATTGGAAGTACAGTGTTTAAACAAGGCATGGCATATGTTGCATTGTCTCCAGTAAGGACATTATCTGGTTTGCATTTGATTGATTTTGACGAGGAGAAGATTAGTGCTGATGTAAATTGTGTAAGAGAGTACAATCGGTTCAGAACACTTTATGCTCCTAACTTAGGTGATTATCCTGTATATGAGAAATGTGTAGTGTGTTCAAAATGGAAATATGACAAATATTCCACTGAGATTCAAAAAAGGAAAACAATTCAAGAGAAGGATGAAACTGCAATGAAAATGAAAATGGACACAGTTGATGATATTGTAGGATACCAGTTATAAAATAGTTCAGGTATCAACTGCTATGCTTATGTAATTGTGAATGTTGGGTTTTATCGAGAGGATCTTCATCATGAAATTATGGAAAATCGAGAAAAAAGATCCTGCTCTTTACTACATTATATTATTCAAAAGCTGGTAATTGACAGAACTAAAACCCATACTGGTTCTGGCATTCGGCATCTTTTGGATATATGTACTAGTTCTTCACAATATTAACTCAATATACAACAAGATGCACAAGAATTGTTTATGTTTATGCTTGGAATATTGGAAGATGAAGGAATAGAAATTGAAAATTTGTTTGGACTAAGTTACAGATGGGATCATAAATGTGAAAAGTTTTCATTTTCTTCTATCACTGAAATGGACACTGAACGATTCATATATTTGACAATACAAAATTGTTAATCAGTGTCTTTCAACAAGTTGCTAAAAACAGTTAATCAAGATATGAAATGTTCTCATTGTAAATCAAAAATGTTGTCAACATTATTTGTAGAAAGATTTGGACAATATGTCATTTTAATGCTCCAACGTTGTAGAGCAGATGGAAGAAAATTGGAAACCAAAATTAGAAATGTTGTGGCAAGTCAGTATCAATTTCAGGAAGAATTCTTAAAGCAGTGGCTAGTATTTTTCATGATGGACCTACTACAAGATCTGGACACTATACTGTGTATTTAAAGTGCAATAAAGGATGGACACATTGTAATGGAATTCAAATGTAGGTTGCCTTACGAATTACCAAATTCATATCTGATATTTTTGATGCCAAAGTTTTGTAAACATCATTCGGCCTCTTGGGAAGATGTGAACAGGAATTAACAAGTTTATTTTGGATATTTTCAATGCAAATGGTTTTGGAAGCATTATTCGGCCTATTGGGAAGATGTGAACAATTACTGTTTGGATTATTGTTTGTGCTAATTCTTATTGCATTTGCAAAATTGTGTTTGAAAAAGTAGTTTATATATTTGATCTTTATATTGTGTGTGATGTAAATAAGAGTTTATATTTTACAAAATGTACTTCAGTGAAATAAATGATTTAATGTAGTTGAAGAGTGTAATTTAGAAACTGTAGATAGGTACTCAGATAGTTGCACTTGTAACTATTTTCAAAGCAGATTTGTGTTTTTTTTTACAATCTCATTGATTGTATGTTCCTCCCCTCTGTTATATGATGAACTACATTGAAATCACTGGGTATGATGAAATTCAGTAAAATCAGAACAGCAATAAAGGGAAGCTGAATATGTTATGTCATTCTAAAATTATGTGGTGTTCTTAAAACTATAATAATATTTGCAATAACAGTTCTTATTCTTTTTTTTACAGAAGGTAATGCTGAAGTTTAAAAGATTTTAAATTCAGTTTACAACAAAACTACTGTAAAATACTCCCACTGAGTTTTGTATCTTGTTTAATAAAAAAAGGTAAGGTGAAATAATGTAATAAGCATGATAATATGAACTAATGTTTACAGTCGCTTTTACTGCACTAATTCATTTTTTCAAACACTTCCCATGCAATCATCTATACAGTTAGGCACTATTCCCACACTCCTCCAATCACCCATGCACTATCCATGCACTTGTCCAATCACCTAGCCAGTACCCATACACTAATAATATCACCCAGCCACTACCTATGTACTCCTCCAATCACCCAGGCACTATCCGAACACTCATGCAATCAGCTGGACATTACCTGTACACTCTTCCAATCACCCAGCTATTACTTATACACTTCTCCAATCCCCTAAACATTACCCTTGCACTCATGCAATCACCCAGACACTACCCTTGCACACTTACAATCAGCCAGGCAGTATCTTTACACTGCTCTATTCACACAGGCAGTACAAATGCACTATTTATACACTCCTCCAATCACCCGGGTACTACACCTGTACTCCTCCAAACACCCAGCCAGAACCCTTCAAGTTATAAAATCATGCAGGCACAACCATGCACTCTTCCAGTCACCCAGACACTACCCCTACACTTATGCAATCACCTAGACATTACCCCTACACTCATGCAATTACCCAGGCATTACCTATGCATTCCTCTAATCCTCACACATTACGCTTGCACTCATGCAAACACTTACACATTATCCCTGCACTCATATAACCACCCAGGCATTACCCAACCACTCCTTCAATCACCCAGGCACTACCCTTGCACTCTTCCAGTCACCCAGGCACTATCCCTGTACTCATGTAACTACCCAGTCAGTACATATGCACTTAAAAAATCACCCAGGCACTACCCTACACTCATTCAATCAGCTAGACATTACACTTACCAATGCCCCAGACATTTCCTCTGCACTCATGCAATCACTTAGAAACTAGCCAAGCACTCCTCCAAAGACCCAGACATTACCCCTGCACTCATACAATCAACTAGCTCTTATTCATGCAGTCCTTCGATCACTCAGGCAGTACCCATGCACTTATAAAATCATCCAGACACTACCTGTGAAATCAAAGATCGTGTTTATTGGCTGCAGACCAATCACAGATATCCGAGAAGTACACCACGATGTATGTTCTCAGGAGACTGCTCCCGAACCAAAAAACAGTCTTTTCTTATATACAGAATATTACGCTTCTGGGCAACACCGCCCCTATTTTACAAGTGGTCATTTCCATATTTTCGTTTCAAAGGAACAGCAGAGCCATAGTGACAATCCCACATTTCAGTTCATTAAGCATGCAGTCATTGTACCCAGCAAGGCTCAGAACCCTCATCAGATAACAGCGGACCCCAATAAAACGGGCACCTCCTGCTCGTAAAACAAGCCATAAAGTAGGAAACATAGTCAGGTGTGAAATAGCTTAGTCAGAGATCGTGTGTGAACAAGGACTTTATGATGGGTCGAGCCCTGATGCTAATCACATTAGGCCGCGAGAAAAGGAACCGCCGGACAGGATTGACCTCGGGCAGTGGAGTCAGTTTGCACAGGTCAGAGAGAAGTCAAAGAAGGTGTACGTGTCCTTTTAGGCCTAGGCAGGGCCTTAGTGCGCAGCCTATGTGAGGGCAACCACAAAATGGCTACTGTTCTAAAATGGAACCCAAAGGGTTCAATATGTGGTATCATATGCGCGGTGAATTCATTAGTGAAACATGACGAAAACACTCGTACATACCACATTTGACATTTACTGTTTGCTGATACTAACATCGGCATGGTAGGACCATGCATCCAGCATGGTTCCGAAATTTACAGTACCACACTAGGCATTACCCATGTACTCATGCAATCACTCAGGTAGTACACATACACTTCTGCAATCATCCAGGTACTACACATGCACTCATGAAATCATACATGTACTACCCATACACTTCTCCATATATTCCACTTACCACAATTTATACAACACTTACAAATGTGTCTATTTTTTACCAAATAGGCGGTTCGGAAAAAAAACATTTGTTCTATATTTTTCTAGTGCTTTTTTAACTCTTTTTAAAAAAAATAAACAGAACCAACAGTGAAAACGTTAAAAAATTAGGCAATTTGATACTCATTGCATTAAAAAAAATATAACAGTGGTGGCTCTAAATTGCAACCAGGATGGCATCCAATGATTGCTCACCAAAACATAACATCTTCTTGCATTCAACACAATGCTGCTCCAGTCTGGCAAACTCAAGGATGATATTTGTTGTACCAGTTGCTGTGGAAGCAGATTAGGTGCTCGGTCCAGCAGCGTTCTCTTGAGTTGCCTGCCTTTGTTTCTCATGTCGCAGCTGTTCTCTTGGTAGACACTGAGGGTGCATTGTTTGCAAATGCTTTAACATAGATGACGTGCCTCAAGAATGCTTCTTTTCAGATCATCGTGAGAGGACCTTCTCGCAAATGGTGCACGTTACTTTACAGGCATTCACTTTTTCTCCCCAGGTGGTATGGAGAAAAATGCCCATACAATACTCTTGTACCAAGTCTTCACGGGTTCCTCCAAGTCTTCTTCCTCTTCAGGTGGAAGCTGCTGAGATGCATTGCCAGCTGCCATTTTTAGACGGAAGAAAAAAACACCAAAAAAAGTCATAGAAGAGGAGCAAAAGACAACAGGTGTGTCTGCTGAGAGAAAGAATGAAAAAAATGGGTGGAGTCACTCAAGTTCTAGAATCAAAAGCTTCTTAACCAATGAAATTGTTTCTTTTGAAGTCACATGGGATTCGCACACCAGACGGGGAAGCAGCGGGCACCCGACACGATTCACAAAAACAAAAAGATACTTAACAATAATATATCTTTATTACAGTTACAAATATATGATATTTACATTTAGGTTAAATAATCTCTCAATATAATATACATATTAAAGTTATATACATATAGTTTTAAAATGTAAAAATTTGAGGTGGATCGGCGCACCTGGTGCGATCCCCGGAAATACATACGTGACTTTATACACGACAACCAATATGGCGGCAACATTTTGGGATTCACGCATGCGTCGTGACTGGTGCATGATCAGTACGCAAATCAACTTTAAAAAAATGTAAATTCATATTTTACAAAAGAGAAAATAACATATTATTTTTATAAAAAATGAAGCAATGAAGAAAAAGTATTTTTGAGACATTAAAGTTATAAATTACCATTTGAAAAACCTTTGAAATTTACTGAAAAAAACATAGGTTTCAGGGACGTTATAGTTAGAAATTAGCATTTAAAAAACCATAGAAATTCACTGAAATAACCACATGTTTCAGGAACGTTATAGTTAGAAATTAGCATTTGAAAAACCTTAGCAATTCACTGAAAAAAACTGACTCTGACTGACCCTGGGCTCTGCCTAACCAGACCCTGAGCCAGTTCTAGGTTGAAAGACACTTAGAATGCAGTGAAAATACTTACATACACTAGGGTACACTATGGGTTGTGATACCCCTGTGATTGGCATGACCTCCCCTGTAAGGCCCTAGTACATAATAGGGCAGGGGATTAAAATAACCTCTAAGTCTCCAGCATATAATAGAACATGGCAGTTTAGAGGCCAGTGGCTCTTTTTTGCACTTGCATGTGTGCACTGCTGAGCCTAAGGTCAGTTTAAAAGTAACCCTGTGTGTGCATAGGCAAGAGAGGTGCAGAAAGAGGCAAGAGAGGTGCAGAAAGAGAGAAGAGGGTGCATAAAGAGGCATTAGGGGGGCAGAAAGAAGCAGGAGAGGTATAGAAAGATGCAAGAGAAGTACAGAAAGAAGCAACAGAGGTACAGAAATAGCCAGGAGGAGTACAGAAAGAGGCAAGAGAAGTACAGAAAGAGGCAAGAGAGTTTTGGAAGAGGAAACAGGGGTGTACAGAGAGGCAAGAACCAACAGAGGCAAGAGAAGTGCCGAAAGACACAAGAGAGGTGCAGAAAGAGGCAAATGAAGTGTAGAAATAAGCAACAGAGGTGCAGAAAGAGGCAAGAGGGGTACAGAAAGAGGAGTGAGAAGTCCAGAAAGAGGCAAGCGCAATACAGAAAGAACAAAGAGATGTGCAGGGAGAGGCAAGAGAGGTGCAGAAAGAAGCAAGAGATGTGCAGAAAAAGGGAAGAAGGGTGCAGAAAGAAGCAAGAGAAGTGCACAAAAAAGGCAAGTGAGGTGCAGAAGGCGGCAAGAGAACTGCAGAAAGAGGCAAAAGATTTGCAGAAACATGCAAAAGGGGTGCAGACGGGGGGAACAGGTGTACAGATAGAAACAAGAGAGGTGCAGAAAGAGGGAAGAGGGGTACAGAAAGAGGCAAGAGGGATGCAGAAATGTGTAACAGAGGTGTAGAAAGAAGCCAGAGCAGTGCAGAAAGAACCAACAGAGGTACAGAAGAGGGAAGAGGGGTACAGAAAGAGGCACGAAAAGTGCAGAACCAAGCAAAAGAGGTAAAGAAAGAGGCAAGAGAGGTGCAGAAAGAGGCAGGAGAGTGTACAAAGAGGCAAAAGGGAGACAGAAAGAGGCAAGAGGGCTGCAGAAAAAGGCAAGAGAAGTGAAGAAAGAAGCAATAGAGGTGCTGAAACAGGCAAGAGAGGTGCAGAAACAGGCAAGAAAGGTGCAGAAAGAGGGAACAGGGGTGCAGAAAGAGGTAAGAGGGATAGAGACATTTACAAGTGATGTGAAGAAAGAAGCAAGAACAGTGCAGAAAGAAAGAAACAAGAGAAGTACAGAAAGAAGCATAAGAGGTGGAGAAATCGGGAAGAGGGGTTCAGAAAGAGGCAAGAGGAACACAGAAATTTACAAAAGAGGTGCAGAAAGAACCAAAAGCAATGCAGAAAGAACCAACAGAGGAGCAAAAAGAGGCAAGAGGGGTGCAGAAAGAGGTAGCAGAGGTGCACAAAGAGGCAAGAGGGGTACAGAAAGAGGCAGGAGGGGTGAAGAAAGAAGCAACAGAGGTGCTGAAAGAGGCACGAAGGGTGCAGTAAGAAGCAAGAGAAGTGCAGAAATAAGCACCTGAGGTACGAAAGAGGCAAGAGGTGCAGGAACAGGCAAGAAAGGTGCAGAAAGAGGGAACAGGGGTGTAGAAAGAGGCAAGAGAGTTGTAGAAAGAGGGGTGTAGAAAGAGGCAAGAGGGGTACAGAAAGACATAAGAGAGGTGCAGAAACAAGGAAAAGAAGTGCAAAAAGAGGCATGAGAATTGCTGAAAGAAGCAACAGAGGTGTTGAAAAAAGCAAGAAAAGTGCATAAAGAGGCAAGTGAGGTACAGAAAGAGACAGGAGAGGTGCAGAAAATGGCAAGAGAACTGCAGAAAGAGGCAAGATGGATGCAAAAAAAAGGAAGGAGGGTACAGAAAGAATCAAGAGGGGTGCAGAAAGAAGAAAGAGAAGTATAGACAGAAGCAAGAGAGGTACAGAAGGGGCAAAGATGAGTGCAGAGAAAAGACAACAGGGGTGCAGAAAGAAGCAAGAGAGGTGCAGAAAGAGGCTAAAGAAGTGCAGAAAGCAGCAACAGAGGTGCAGAAGGAGGCAAGAAAAACTGCAGAGAGAGGCAAGAAAGTTGCAGAAACAGGCAAAAGAGGTGCGGAAATAGAGAACAGGGATGAAGACAGAGGCAGGAGGGGTACAGAAATTTGCAAGGGAGGTACAGAAAGAAACAAGAGCAGTTCAAAAGAACCAACAGAAGTGCAGAAAGAGACAAGAGGGGTCTAGAAAGAGCCAAGAGAAGTGCAGAAAGAAGGAACAGCGGTGCAGAAAGAGGCAAGAGGGGTACAGAAAGAGGGAAGAGAGGTGTAGAAAGAGGCAGGAGAGTTGCATAAAGAGGGAAGAAGGGTGCAGAAAGAAGCAAGAGAAGTGCAGAAAAAAGCAACTGAGGTGCAGAAAGAGGCAAGAGGGGTGCAGAAATAGGCAACAGAAGTGCAGAAAGAGGCAACAGAGGTGCAGAAAGAGGCAAGAGAAGTGCAGAAAGAGACAAGAGAGGTGCAGAAACAGGAAGGAGAGGTGCAGAAAGAGGAAACTGGTGTACAGAAAGAGGCAAGAGGGGTACAGAAAGACGCAAGTGAGGTGCAGAAATAGAAAACAGAGGTACAGAAAATAGAAGAGATGAGCAGGACGGAACAAAATAAGTGCAGAAAAAGAAAGAAAGGTGCAGAAAGGAGCAACAGAAATGCAGAAAGAGGCAATAGAAGCGCAGAAAGAAGCAATAGTGGTTTGCACACCATTAGTACCAAGTTAATACCCACATTTAGCAATAAGTAACATGTGACCATTCTAGGTTTGCAATGGGCCTTCCACCACGCTGTAACACTTGTCGCTGCTTTTTTGGTAACGTTTGAGCCATTTGAGCTAGAAACAAGTTTTTTGTTGAAATCTGCAGATTATGCAGCAGAGGATGGATTTTGTGGCAAATGCGGAAAATGTATATTTGTGCAAAGGTCAGTGCAGCCAAACAGTTGCATAACTCCAGTGGCCCTGCTCATACCTCTGACTAGGTCCAGAAGTGCTCCATATTGGTTCCTTCTTTTTTTATCTCATTGAGTTTATAGTTTAGCTTCTATGGAAATGAGGAAGACTAAACCTGAGGTTACCACTCCGCAACACACACTACTATACAAAATAATTACTCTCCATAATACATAATCTCACTCTACATAATTCCTATACACCAAATACCACATACTTTCTATCTACATAATTTCACTGCACAACATACCACATAATTTCACTACACACAACGTACATCCACTCCACTCAAAATAATTAGTAAAAAGCATTTACATTTACAACGCCATTAGCCGTAACTTTAGCAAACGCAAGACCTATTACACTCCAAATACTTCTTTAACTAGCAGTCGCGTTTGTAAAGTGGGGGAGAAAGAGGGCTGGGACTCTGACCAGTGCTCAGGAATTCCGCTGCATAGGACTTACAGGACGTACCAGGAAGGCTTCATGCCCCAAAGACCCTCAGGAGTAAAGTGGACTTCATCCCCTAACCAGTAGTGTGCCAGGAGGCACGTTTGCAGCGTGGTGGAGAAAGGGGGGCCTGGTCTTGGAGACTTCTTGGCATTCCCACTGTATGAGACTTACTAGAGGTAATAGGAGGGGTAGTTGGCCCCCAAGAACATTCTTAGGGGCAAATTACCCCTTCTATTACCTCCAGTAAGTCCCACTCAGCAGGGTTGATAAGTTCTCATAGCAGTCCACGCCCCCTTTGCCCACCACTCTGCAAACACGCTCCCTGGCATGTTCTGGGATGGGGATTGAAGTCCCCTTCGCTGCTGAGGGTCCTTAGGGGCCAATTAGCCTACCTGTTACCTCCAGTAAGCCCCACACAGTGGGATTGCTGAGAGGTGGACAGAGATTCACCCCTTTCTCCACCACTCTGTAAAGGCACCTCCTAGCACACTCTTGGTTGGGGTTTGAAGTCCCCTTGCCTCCTGAGGTTCCATGGGGGCCAACTAGCCCTCCTGTTATCTCTAGTAAGCCCCACACAGCAGGAGTGCTGAGAGGTAGTCCAAGGCCATGCCCCCTTTTTACACCACTCTGCACACACAGCTCCTGGCACGCTGCTGCTTGGGTGATGAAGTCAACTTTAGTCCTGAAGTCTTCAGGACACAAAGGAACCTCATCACCCCACCAGCAGTGGGCCAAGAGGAGCGATTGAAGAGTGGTGTAAAAAGGGATGTGACCTCGGACATCTCAGCAATTCCACTGTGTGGGGCTTACTGGAGGTACCTGGTGGGCTAGTTGGCCCCTAGGGACCCTTAGTATTCATAGGAGGCTTAATTCCCCGATCTAGAATGCCCCAGGAGGCACGTTTGCACAGTGGTGCAGGGAGGGTGAGGGGCCTTCAGAGAGATACCGGCTTTTTTAAAATTTCCATTTTGGTAGGGAGGCTGTGTGGCTTTAATATTTTAGGGCCCTGGGGACCCCAAAAGCCACGGCCAGAGCATTTTTTTTTCCACGGGTAGGGGGCTGCAGGGCCCCCTCCCATGGCCGATTTCAGCCCTGGGGACCCCATCCCCTGGGGCATGGCCACATATATTTTTTTCTTTAGTTTTCAAGGAGGGGGGCTGCACGCCCCACCTCCTGAGGCCATTATTGGCCCCGGGGACCCCAACCACTGGGGCTTTGCTTTGTTCTTTTTTTCATTTTTTTATTTAGGGAGGGGGGCCGCATGGCCCCTGTTCCCTCAGCGACTATTGTCCCCAGGGACCCCATCCCCTGAGTACTGGCCACACATTGGGGACTGCAGGGGGTGCCCCAATGCCCCTGCTGTCCCATCCGGCTCCCCGCCTCCTACGTGAGCCGGCATTGCTTTTGGGCAAAGGGAGCTGCAAACATGCAGCTCCCCTTGTCCAAAAGCAGTTCTGCTTTGCTTCTTGGAAGTGAGAGCAGGTTTCCTGCTCTCACTTCCAAAAAGCAAAGAAGTGTTTGTTATGGCAGGGCAGGAGCCATGCTCTTGCCCTGCCATAGCAAACAACAATGTACCAGGGGTGGGCACCCCGAGACACTGCAAGAACCGGCACTGGGGGGTGGCGGTCCCCAGGGCCATATGGGGCTTCATGAGGGGGACTGTGGGGCCCCCTTCCCTTTGTCAAAATAGCCCTGGAAAGGTGCTGGTCCCGGGGCCGGGGGTCTGCAACAGACACCCAAATTATCTTAATTAGTGCCACAGGGAGGTGGTGGGGGGCCCACACTCATTTATTTATTCATAGAAGCCCCAGGGAGGTGGCGGCCCTGGGGCAGCATGGGGGGCAGGAGCCCTAATGCCTTTAATTATAAAAATAGCCCAGAGGAGGTTGCAATCGTCAGGGCTGCGTGGGCGGTATGGCCCCCCACATGTAATAAACATTGCCTTGGGGAGGTGGCAACCCTCAGGGCTATATTTTTTTATTGACCTGGGACCTGGCCCACCCAGGGGCTGATTAAAACAAAGTGCAGGAGACTGTTGGGACCAACAGTGATGTGGACGTCTAGAAAGCCCACTGAGGTGGAGCTGATGCTAGCAGTGAATTTTAGATTCAAGTTATTTACATTTAGCTTCCTAACAAACTGTTTGGCCTCATTCTCTGTGCCCTGCCACAGCACAAAGAGGTTATCCATATATCTTTGCCATAAAACAGTATGCTGTAGCCAATGTTCCATTTCTTTACCACCGAGCACCTGCTCCTCCCACCAGCCCATGTGAAGATTTGCATAGCTGGGGGCAAAGCAGGTGCCCATCGTGGGCCCTCTCTGTTGTTGGTACAGTTGTTTATCAAAAATGAGGATATTGTTAGTGAGACACCATTCAGCCATTTCTAGGACCTTGTTGTTATGTAGAGCAAATCCTAATGGTCTCATGCGCAAAAAGTGCTGTACTGCCCGTAGGTGGATACTAGTGTACAGGGTGGAAACGTTCAGTGTTATTACCAACATATCGCTTTCTCATTCGACATCATAAATATGCTTCAGGAAATCAGAGGTTTCTCTGATATAGAAGGGTATCGAACTGACAATTGGATTTAGGAAAACATCAATATACTTGGAGGAATTTGCTATCCTGAGCTGCTATGATTGGTCTGCCTGGTGGTCTTGAACTGTCCTTGTGCACTTTGGGAATCATATAGAACGTGGGTTTCACAGGGCAGTCTTTTCTCAGGAAGCAATACTCATCCCATCTGAGATGGCCTGTGTATTTCCAGAATTGCAAACGTTCATGGAAATTTTCTTTAATGGATGTATAGTGTTCCATTGTGACTGGGATGTTTCTCATACAGATCTCGATCCCAGAGGACCACGTTCCCTCCTTTATCTGAAGGCTTCACAATCACTTCATCCATTTTTCTCAATCCCCCCACAGTATCAAATTTTTTTTATCTCTAAGATTTAGTGTGTTGAGATTCCATTCAGCAGAGACATTGATGTGTCGCAATTCTTTTATCATAATATCCAAAAATATATCTATATTGTCCCTTGGTATATTTGGATTGCATCTAGATCTGGGTCTAAACGGGGTAATGCCTCCTCCTTTAATCAGTTCAAAAGTCCTCTCTTCAGTTCCATTGATTGCCTCTCCCATGTTCGTCCTCCCTTCCTCTTTTAGGGCCATTAAGTTCCCTAAAATGTCACCTTCTGACATGTCATTGTCTATCTGTTGCACGGCAAAGCAGAATTGAAAGATCTACCAGATTGCTTGTGTAGCATATGTGTTTTGTTACACTTTAATTTTCTCGTGAACATGTAGAGATCAAGTCTGGTACTAGGGTAATGAAAACTGTTCCTATGACAATAGGACAATCCCAGTTCAAGTGTTCTCCAGTCTTTGTCTGTCATATTGGCAGTGCTGAGGTTGACAACAGTTGTGTTGTCATTTATTATTTGCCTGCTTTCTTCTGGTTCCATGTGACTCTCTCTGCCAAGTCTCCTTGTGTTCCTTCATCGACCTTCGCTGCCCCTCCTTTGTTTGCGCCTCCTCTTGCTCTTCCCCGACCTCTCCCTGCCTTGAATTCCTTGTACCAATCTTCCTGTAAAGAACGCAGTTCGTCCGATGTGGAGGATTTGGCCATTACTCCTTCTTTTCTCCTGCAAGAGCCGGCATTGCTTTTGGATAAAGGGAGCTTCTGACATGCAACTCCCCTTGCCCAAAAGCAAATCTGTTTCACTTCATGGAAGCAAGAGCAGTTTTCCTGCTCTTGCTTCCATGAAGCGAAGCAAAAGTTTGCAATGGCAGGGCGTGACTAGTGCTTCCGCCCTGCCATTGCAAACTGTAATGTCCCCTTCCCTGTCAGAGCATGGACATTTCTACAGGGAAGGGGGTGATAGTGGACTCAAGAATAAATCGACATTTTGTCCCCAATTCCCTCCAGGAAACAAAATTGACACTTTTCAAGAATTGATGGTAGAAGATATCAATAAACTTCTTTTTCGTAAGTCAAAATCAAAGAAGTTTTGAAAAACAAAATGGAATCTGACACCTGGGGAACATAAAACCCTGAAACAATTGAGAGATAACACCCTAATTATCATAAATGCCTCTGATAAAGGTGGGCACCCCGGGACATTGCTGAAGCCAGCCCTGGGAGGTTGGTGGTCCACAGGGCCATAGAGGGCCCCCTGCGAGCCCCCACTACATAATATTGGATTGCCTCAAGGGACCTGGCCCACCGGGGGGGCTTAAAAGAAATGAAGCGCGGGAGACAGCAATTTTTTGAAATTTCAGTGGGAGTTACGCAATGTACGCGGGTCCCACTGAAAATATTTTAAAAATGCTTTTTGTGACCCCCTGACCAGGTCTAGGTGGTCAAGGTGTTTCTACCCTGCCCCCTTATCTTCTTTTCAAATGTTTTTCTTACCTTTTTGCTTGTGAACCCGAGTCATAAGATGGCTGCCAACACTTCCTGGTTTGAAGTGTTGGCAGCCAATCAGAAACAAGCTTGAAATCTGGAGGGTTCAGCCAATCAGATCTCACAATTCTAAAATATTGATAACTGTAAATGTTTAAATTTCTCAAAAACTACTAAACAGATTTACACCATTTAAAAAAATGAGTGCATTCTTAACCAAAAGCTACCTTTTTCCCAAATTTGGTGTTATTCCGTTCAGCAGTTTGGGCTGTAGCTGTGTCTAACGATTCCTATTGAAATTAAAATGGAGAAAACACGTTTTGGGACCCCCTCTTTTTTCTCGACTTGAAGAATCAACAAGAAACTTTCGAGACAAGAGCTGACCGGAGTGCCTCATTAGTTTTGAAAATGTCATGAAGTTGTAGTTATAGTTAAATATAGTTAGGACCAAAGTTTCCTTGGGAAAAACGATTTTTGTTTTGTCAATAACTTTGGCGCCACTTAACGAATCTTCTGGAAATTGACAAAAATGTCCAGTTTTTGGATCAGCTGGGATGTTGAAAGTTTTGGGGTGATCCATCAAGGAGGGCTGAAAAAGGGGGGGATCCCCTTCTGCCTATGAAGATTATTCCTTTTTTGAACATGACCACAGCCGGGGCAGAATGCTAGATGTTGGTCCAGGAAGCATGATTTTTGTGATTTGGTATAAATCTGTCCTGTAGTTTCAGAGATATTAAAGTTTTACAAATATTGATATCTGGGGACAGGAGTCCTTGCACTGATGACATCTCAAATGATATCACTGAGGACATCATCCACAGAATCATTGATGTACCCACTCACACCCCCATAGAACCTTTCATACACCCACCCCCATACAACCATTTAGAAACCCATTCACAGACCCATACCAGTACTTACACACCCACTCACTGATTCATAGATCTACACACACAGACACTCACTCACCCATACAACCACTCATACACCCACTCATTCACTAATATAGCCATTGACATATCCTCACATATACCTATACATCCATTCACACACTGATTCACATACCTAGTCATATACCAATACAGTCAATCACACTGCCATACAGATATATGGACACCCACTCATTTACTCATACTAACAAATACTCACTTACCCATACAGTCACTGACACAAGCACACACTCACCCATATGGGACATCGCCTTAACAAAGTCCTCGGAAATATTAGTACTGTTTGGGGGAATTTGCTGGAAAGCTTAAGACTTGTGTCTTAACATTTGTGTTTTAACATCACCGTATTGTTTTAATTATTGCACCTGGAGCTGTGTTCAATGCTCCCCTAGGATAATTTTTGCAGGGCAGGTCACACGCCTCAGCTCTTTCGTGACACACCCCCCTCACGTGACTCGCAGACAGCATTAGTAGAGCCGAGACGCGAGCGCGCAGCGGACATCTCCTTAACAAAGTCCTGGGAAATATTGGTACTGTTTGGGGGAATTTGCTGGAAAGCTTAAGACTTGTGTCTTAACATTTGTGTTTTAACATCACCGTATTGTTTTAATTATTGCACCTGGAGCTGTGTTCAATGCTCCCCTAGGATCATTTTTGCAGGGCAGGTCACACGCCTCAGCTCTTTCGTGACACACCCCCCTCACGTGACTCGCAGACGGCATTAGTAGAGCCGAGACGCGAGCGCGCAGCGGACATCTCCTTAACAAAGTCCTGGGAAATATTGGTACTGTTTGGTGGAATTTGCTGGAAAGCTTAAGACTTGTGTCTTAACATTTGTGTTTTAACATCGCCGTATTGTTTTAATTATTGCACCTGGAGCTGTGTTCAATGCTCCCCTAGGATCATTTTTGCAGGGCAGGTCACACGCCTCAGCTCTTTCGTGACACACCCCCCTCACGTGACTCGCAGACGGCATTAGTAGAGCCGATACACGAGCGCGCAGCAGACATCTCCTTAACAAAGTCCTGGGAAATATTGGTACTGTTTGGGGGAATTTGCTGGAAAGCTTAAGACTTGTGTCTTAACATTTGTGTTTTTTTTTTTTTTTTAAGTTCAAAATGTTTTATTAAATTTTCCATAAGAATGAACAAATACAGACAATACAGAAAAAATGTATCACAAGTGAAAATACCTATATAAAATAAAACATTTCTAAAAGCAATTCTAAATACAATAGTTAAAGATGTATATATAATCAATTAAAAGGAGGGAAGATAAACTAAAAAGAAGGGAAGGGAGGGAGCCATGAAGAGTTGCAATGTCAACTTATTAGAAAAAGGAGCTACATTCATCATATAAGGCTTTAAATAGAATGACTGTAAAACGGTGAATCAAGTATAAATATATAATTATAAAGATAAGTATACATCTATGGGTAACCAAAAAGAGTGAAACAAATTAGAATTGTGATTGATCCCTTAACATTTGTGTTTTAACATCGCCGTATTGTTTTAATTATTGCACCTGGAGTTGTGTTCAATGCTCCCCTAGGATCATTTTTGCAGGGCAGGTCACACGCCTCAGCTCTTTCGTGACACACCCCCCTCACGTGACTCGCAGACGGCATTAGTAGAGCCGAGACGCGAGCGCGCAGCAGACATCTCCTTAACAAAGTCCTGGGAAATATTGGTACTGTTTGGGGGAATTTGCTGGAAAGCTTAAGACTTGTGTCTTAACATTTGTGTTTTAACATCGCCGTATTGTTTTAATTATTGCACCTGGAGCTGTGTTCAATGCTCCCCTAGGATCATTTTTGGAGGGCAGGTCACACGCCTCAGCTCTTTCGTGACACACCCCCCTCACGTGACTCGCAGACGGCATTAGTAGAGCCGATGACGCTTACGCGCAGCGGACGCGCACAGCGGGAGCGCCGCGGGCGCGCCGAAGGCTCGCCAAAGGCGAGCCCGTCTGCGCCCGTCCGCACCAGCTCCGGGCCCAGGGCCACCCCTCCTGGCTGCGCGGAACTGGCCCACCAGAGCACTAGGTTATATTACTCTCATTCCCAGTTGATGGATCTTAACTTAGGGCTCTCTAGCGATCAATGCTTATGTCTGCCCCCTGCTACCTGTCTTCAATCCATATCTGCTTTATGTCCAGGTTGCAAATTTACTCTCCCCCGTCCATCCCCTGTAAAGCATACTACTAGCTCAGGTCCAAGTCCCATTCGCTACAGTCGAGCAGCACTCATTAATGCCCGTTCTCTCCTGTGTCATTGTTGGGAAATAAGGGAATTTATTATAATTCATGAGCTCGATATCTTGTTCATTACGGAATCTTGGGGAGATGCCTCTTCGGGCCCGGATATTTGTTCTGCCACCCCAGAGGGCTTTTGTGTGGTGAGACAAGACAGAATTACTGGAAGAGGAGGTGGTTTAGCCATAATTCACAATGCTAACCTAAGAGTCAAAATTGACCCTCTAAATCGACCATACTGTGAAGCGTTTCTTTTTGCTATCTCACTCAACCACAATCAGGCCTTTAAAGGGATTCTGTTATATCGTCCCCCTGGCCCTCATGCGCGCTTCCTTCTGGCCCTGGAAGAATTTGTAGAACTCTCATTAAGCCATCCGGACTTTACCATCCTAGGTGACTTTAATTTCCACTTAGAGGACTTTGAGAATAAAGACACTTCCCAAATAACAGCTGACCTCCTAGTGGCCGGTCTACCTCAATTGGTCGACGTCCCTACACATCAAGCTGGACACACGTTGGACGGGCTGTTCACCAACAACCCTAAGCTTTCCTTACTGTCAGTGAGTCCTGTGGTATGGTCAGACCATTCTGCTGTAATCTTCACCATCCAGGCTAACAACTCCAATCTTTCCAAACCCCTGCCCCGTACTTCCATCAGCTCTAGAGCCTGGAAAAACTTAGACCACTCACTCTTGTCCCAGACGCTAGCAGAGTCCCGGTATGAGGCTTCCCCTAATCCCAGCGTAACGTCCAGCAGATACCAGGAATGGATTTCCGATGCAGTGAACCTGGTGGTTCCAGCTAAATCCTTTATCTCGAACAGGGTATCACCATCTGCCCCATGGTTCACAAATGATCTCCGCCTACAGCGTCAACATTGCAGGAACCTGGAAAGGCGGTGGCAAAAACACTATACTCCCGTCGACAGGCAGATTTATAAAGATGCCTTGGCATTGTACAAAAAACACATTGTGAAATGTAAAAGTATCTTCTTTCTCGCCCAAATTGAATCAGCTCAAAATTCAGTCAAAAAGCTGTTTCAGGTAGTTGATACCTTGTCTAACCCCCGACAGGCTCTTCGACGGAACCCTCTCAAGCTTTATGCAATGATTTGGCCAGTTTCTTTTTTAATAAGGTCTCTAGGATCTATTCATCTTTTTCCCTTCCTACGTGCTCAGCTGCCCCCGATTCTCTTTCTTACACGCCCGAGCTCACCAACTTCCGTCCGGTCTCAATTGAACTCATTAGTAGATTGGCTACCTCCATCAAGTCCGGCTCCCCGTTTGATCCATGCCCCCCGCGATATTGAACACCCTTACTGAGGTCATAGCACCTCCTCTTACGGATCTGTGTAATTCCATTTTTCAATCAGGCATCTATCCGGAAGTCTGGAAAAAAGCAGTAATCAAACCATTACTGAAAAAACCTACTCTAGATCCCACTGACTCAGCTAGCTATAGGCCGATTGCTTGCCTACCTTTCCCGGCCAAAATATTTGAGTCAGTCATGAACCTGCAATTATCTGAGTTCATCGACCACCACAATTTATTAGATGATACTCAGTTTGGGTTCAGGAAATATCACGGCACAGAAACGGCCTTGGTAAAGGCCTCCGATGAGATCAGGTCCATCATGGATCTGGGGGGGCCGCGATCCTGGTGCTCCTTGATCTGTCTGCCGCCTTCGACATGGTCGACCACTCCATCTTGGTCGACCGTGTCGCGTCCTTGGGGGTAACTCATTGTGCAAAAGATCTCATTGCCTCGTTCCTGGCCAACCGAACTCAAGCGGTGAAACTGGGTAATTTTTATTCACCCACTTTCACTCTCCCTTGCGGGGTCCCTCAGGGATCCTCGCTAAGCCCCACACTATTTAATATATATGTGGCGGACCTGGCGAGGGTTATAAAAGCTCATAAGTTGCAGCTAACCACCTACGCTGACGACACCCAACTGGTGTTGGCTGTTCAAAAAGATGGTCCTGCAGTTGCTGCTAAATTCCAAGAAGGGATGATGGCCATTAGCTCATGGATGGCGGATAACAGTTTAAAATTGAACTCGGATAAGACCGAGGTGCTGACCTTTGGCAGGCCTCCTCCAGAGTGGTCTTCGATCTGGTGGCCCAGCGATATGGGCCCCCCCCCACTCCAGTAACCAAGGTCAGAAATCTCGGCATCATGTTCGATAACCAACTGTCTTTTAAGCATCACGTTAACGCTGTGGCGGCATCCTCCTTTTATACGCTGAGAAAAATCAAGAAGCTGCTGCCATACCTTCCCTCTACCGCAGGAAAAACTTTAATCACCACTCTTGTTTTCTCAAAAATGGACTATGGCAATGGCCTCTTCCTCAATGCTCAGGAGCAGGTGCTAGCCAAGCTGCAATCAGTACAGAACGCGGCAGCCAGATTACTGCTCAAAGTTCCATTTCGTCATCCTACATCTGCAGCCATACACCATCTGCATTGGCTGAGAGTAAAGAGTCGGATAAAGTTCAAGGCGCTATGTATTGCCTATAAAGCTATTCATGATTCAGGACCTAAGTTCCTGAAGGACGCCTTTCGAATCTATGTTCCTAAAAGAACTCTACGGTCAGCCTTCACTCATCAGCTCCCGGTGCCACGCACCAGAACGTCCACATGGGGAGACAGACGCTTTCTGGTGGCAACTCCCAGGTTGTGGAACTCCCTCCCATTGGCTATAAAAACTGCCCCCACTCTCATGATGTTTCGCAGGCTCCTAAAGACTTGGTTATTTAACCAGTAATCTACTCAGATGTCTTTTGTTACTGGGAAGTTCTACATGCGCCGAGACACCCTAGGGTATTCGTGCACAATAAAAATCTTATAAACATAAACATAAACATATGGCCACTCTCACATTCACTCAATAACTCATACATTCATTCATATATTCCATTACTTACCTATACTGCCTTTCACATACCCAGTTACTCACCCATATAGCACTGACATATCTATTTACTCACCCACATTACCATGCACACACTGATTCATACAGCCCCTCACACAAACACTCACTAACCCATACAGCACTGACTCACTCACTCCCTTAACCAAACAGGCTGTCACATACCAACTCATACACCTATGAAGCCACTTAGACAGTACCTGGCAGACTAATACAGAAATTCACACAAGTCAGTCATGCACCCACTGATACATCCATACAGTCACACAAACACCCACTGATTCACCAATACTCCTTGGTACGTATATTTAACATCTATAAACTCTTTAAAACATCACAGTCACACAATGATGTCATCAGTGATGCCATTTGAGATGTCATCAATGATGTCACTGATCATGTCATGACAGATGCAATATGTGAGGTCATAAGCAGTGCATTGCAGAGGTGTGAGTTATAGTTAGCTCAGCTAAATATCCCCCGTGAATTTCTATGGTTTTGTACGAGTGAAATTAGAGCCTAACTATAACGTCCCTTTAACCTTTGGTTTTAGGAGTAAATACATATATTAAATTATTAATGACTCAACAAGAAGAAGATGACGCCCAATACTGTCGGAGCATGGACATTTCTACAGGGAAGGGGGTGATAGTGGACTCAAGAATAAATCAACATGTGGTCCCCAATTCCTTCCAGGAAACAAAATTGACACTTTTCAAGAATTGATGGTAGAAGATATCAATAAACCCATTTTTCGTAAGTCAAAATCGATTTTAGTAAGTATAGATTACCTTTGGCAATCATTCTGGGCTATGAATGCATACATCAGTTTTTCACAATCAAAAATTAAGTAACGTTTTTTATTCGTAGATAAATATCTCAACCTTCTCTGTGGTACACCAATTAGGAGTGTGCATCTAGACCTTCTGGCATTCTAGATCCAGAATTAATTTTCGAGTAAGTTTAGCTTATATTACTATTTTTGTTTTATAAAAGTGATCTATCATGGATTCAAAATATAGTCAAAGATTAAATTTAAAATGTATTATTGATTTTCTCTCTCTTCAGGATTCTTTTTCAATACTATGGGATAAGAATCATTCCACTATATCGTGTCAGACTTGATAAATAACTTATAGAACCTCAGTAAGTATATCACCATATAAAATTACATAGTAGTCCCTTTAGTTCTTATTGGAGATACTGGTGGACTTTGAGATACCCAATTATCATTATCCCTCTATATCCAAAAACATGATAATTTGGTGAGAATATGTAATTCATTTAGTGTAATTTAGTATGGAAAGGTTTTCCCATTGACCCGACTTAGAAATTATTATAATTTTTATATTTTTTCTGTTTTTTCTATCCCGTTATCTCTTTCTCCCTATTATTCTCTCCAATCCCCTCGTTGTTATCTCACATTCTGTTCTATTTCTAATTCCTCTTGTCTAAAAAAAATTTCTACCATGCAATTTAGGAAGCACTGATTATGTTAGTTGTATATATTCTTGATGATGCTAAACAAGTCTTTTTTCCAACTGTCTTCATAGATTTGTATATATGCTCTGTCATATTTAGAGTGACTATAATATATGTTTCTGTTCACTCTTTCAGAAATAGGTATATTATGTACTAGTTCAGATATAATTGTGATCTTTTAGCATAATAATGATTAGCCGTTGTAAATATATGTCTCTTTTTATATTGTATTTTTCAATATTTATTATTGACCACATTTGCCAGGTGTATGTATACAGTTAACTACATGATTGAAAATGTAACAAAATGTATGATGTGTTAATTTTATTCACTTATATTTTTTTGCATAAATTTGTGTTCTTTATAGTTTCTATGCAAGAGACGGTCCCCCGATGAAGGCAGCTTTGCCGAAACGCGCGTTGTCTCCATCTGCCGCTTTGCTTCCATTGACTACTTTGTTGACCGCATTACCATTCCCTTAGGATAAGAATCTTTATTAAATTTAGAATTATTGTTTAAGATTTTGAATGAAATCACTGTTTTTGTATATAAATACTTTATCTCTTTTTGTGTAATAATAACAAATAAATGATCTTAAACATCTAAATATGTCTTCAGCTGGATCAATATTTTGAATTGTATTGATTAATCACATGTAGATATATACCTGGTAATTATTGGCATTTTTAGTAAAGTTTGCTATTGTCCTTTATCTAATATTGCAATATGTGACATCATCAGCAGTGCTTTGCGGTCGCGCGGGTTATAGTTAGCAGAACTAACTATAATGGAGGAATTTCTATGGTTTTGTACAAGTGAAATGGCCAGCTAACTATAACACCCCTGAAACCTATGTTTTTTTCTGTGAATTTCTAAGGTTTTTTTAAATGCTAATTTCTAAGTGTGATAGTAGTTATACCTAGTTTTTGTACTGATTTTCTACAGTTTTTTAACTGTTTATTTATAAATATTTTATTCATTAAATAACATTATATATGTTTCTGAAAATTGCAACAAAATTTTTTTTTAAAAATTCAAACTGAAATATTGATTAATTTTTTTGTTTTCATGTTTTATTTTAATATATTTATATATATATATATTTTTTTTAAATCCATTTTTTTTTCGGAGTCACGCACTCAAAGAGTACACATCATAGTAGGTGCGCAGATTCCAGCCGCCATTTTAGAAAAGTTGTGAAGGATCCGCGTACGGTGTGCAACGGCTGCGTGTTTTTCAGTTACATCATATACATTTAACATTACGTGATGTGCGCGATTGATATGCGACCAGTCAGCGACTCCTGCTTCCGCGCATTTGCGACACATGCGCATTACGGTGCGAGGTGCTTGCGTGGTGGTAGGTCCTGAGTGACGTCATATACATGCTGGGGTGCACTGGGTGCGCGACTCCAGCAAAAAAAAATGGTATTCCAAAATGATATGTATGTGTCTTTAACATACATATTAGGGCAAGAGATTATCGAAGATATTCAGAAAAATAATATATTTTACTTATAATAAATTTAAATATATTTTCGCGAAGACGGGTGCATGCATCGTGAGTGCAGAGAACCAGGTCAGCAGAGCTGCTGTAGAGCCAGAGAAACCAGGTCAGCAGAACCGCTATAGAGCCAGAGAACCAGGTCAGCAGAGCTGCTCTAGAGCCTAAGAAGCAGGTCGGCAGAGCTACTCTAGAACCAGAGACCCAGGTCAGCAGAGCTGCTCTAGAGCCAGAGACCCAGGTCAGCACAGCTGCTCTAGAGGCCGAGAACCAAGTCAGCAGAGCTGCTTTAGAGGGGGAGAACCAGGTCAGCAGAACTGCTTTAGAGCCAGAGAACCAGGTGAGCAGAGCTGCTCTAGAGCCAGAGAACCAGGTCAGCAGAGCTGCTTTAGAGCCATAGAAACAGGTCAGCAGAGCTGCTCTAGAGGCAGAGAACCAGGTCAGCAGAACTGCTTTAGAGACAGAGAACCAGGTGAGCAGAGCTCTTTAGAGGGAGAGAACCAGGTCAGCAGAGCTGCTTTAGAGCCACAGAACCAGGTCAGCAGAGCTGCTTTAGACGGAGAGAACCAGGTCAGCAGAGCTGCTTTAGAGCCAGAGAACCAGGTCAGCAGAGCTGCTCTAGAGCCAGAGAAACCAGGTCAGCAGAGCTGCTTTAGAGGGAGAGAACCAGGTCAGCAGAGCTGCTCTAGAGCCAGAAAACCAGGCCAGCAGAGCTGCTTTAGAGCCATAGAACCAGGTCAGCAGAGCTGCTCAAGAGGAAGAGAACCAGGTTAGCGGAGCTGATTTAGAGGGAGAGAACCAGGTCAGCAGAGCTGCTTTAGAGCCAGAGAACCAGGTCAGCAGAGCTGCTCTAGAGCCATAGACCCAGGTTAGCAGAGCTGCTTTAGAGCCAGAGAACCAGGTCAGCAGAGCTGCTCTAGAGCCTGAGAACCAGGTCAGCAGAGCTGCTCTAGAGGCAGAGAACCAGGTCAGCAGAGCTGCTTTAGACGGAGAGAACCAGGTCAGCAGAGCTGCTTTAGAGCGAGAGAACCAGGTCAGCAGAGCTGCTCTAGAGCCAGAGAAACCAGGTCAGCAGAGCTGCTTTAGAGGGAGAGGACCAGGTCAGCAGAGCCGCTTTAAAGCCAGAAAAACCAGGTCAGCAGAGCTGCTCTAGAGTCAGAAAACCAGGTCAGCAGAGCTGCTTTAGAGCCATAGAACCAGGTCAGCAGAGCTTCTCTAGAGGCAGAGAACCAGGTCAGCGGAGCTGATTTAGAGGGAGAGAACCAGGTCAGCAGAGCTGCTTTAGAGCCAGAGAACCAGGTCAGCAGAGCTGCTCTAGAGCCATAGAACCAGGTTAGCAGAGCTGCTTTAGAGCCAGAGAACCAGGTCAGCAGAGCTGAAATGAAATGAAATGAAAAATTATATTTATATAGCGCGTAACTACCCGGAGGCCTCGCCGCGCTTTAGAGCTGCTCTAGAGCCTGAGAACCAGGCCAGCAGAGCTGATCTAGAGCCAGAGAACCAGGTCAGCAGAGCTGCTGTAGAGCCAGAGAAACCAGGTCAGCAGAGCTGCTGTAGAGCGAGAGAACCAGGTCAGCAGAGCTGCTTTAGAGGAAGAGAACTAGGTGAGCAGAGCTGCTTTAGAGCCAAGGGACCAGGTCAGCAGAGCTGCTCTAGAGCCAGAGAACCGGGTCAGCAGAACTGCTTTAGAGCCTTAGAACCGGGTCAGCAGAGCAGCTTTAGAGCCAGAGAACCAGGTCAGCAGAGCTGTTGTAGAGCCAGAGAACCAGGTCATCAGAGCTGCTCTAGAGCCTAAGAACGAGGTCAGCAGAGCTGCTCTAGAGCCAGAGAATCAGGTCAGCAGAGCTGTTTTAGAGCCATAGAACCAGGTCAGCAGAGCTGCTTTAGAGCCAGAGAACCAGGTCAGTAGAGCTGCTCTAGAGCCTAAGAACCAGGTCAGCAGAGCTGCTCTAGAGCCCGAGAACCAGGTCAGCAGAGCTGCTCTAGAGCCAGAGAACCAGGTCAGCAGACCTGCTGCAGAGCCAGTGAAACCAGGTCAGCAGACCTGCTTTAGAGGGAGAGAGCCAGGTCAGAAGAGCTGCTTTAGAGCCAGAGAACCAGGTCAGCAGAGCTGCTCTAGCTGACACTGACTGACTGACACTGACTGACTGACACTGATTGATTGACACTGACTGACATTGATTGACTGACACTGACACTGACAGACACTAATTGACTGACACTGACTGACTGACTGACAATGACTGACACTGATTGACTGACACTGACTGACTGACTGACACTGACTGACAATGATTGACTGACACTGCCTGACTGACTGACACTGACTGACACTGATTGACTGACACTTACTGACTGACACTGACTGACACTGATTGACTGACACTGACTGATTGACTGACCCTGACTGACTGACTGATTGACACTGACTGACACTGACTGTCTACTCTCTACTACTCTACTACTCTCTCTCTACTACTCTCTCTCTACTACTCTTTCTCTACTACCTACTCTCTACTGCTCTCTCTCTCTCTACTACCTACTCTCTCCTACCCACTCTCTACTACGCTCTCTCTGCTATTCACTCTACTATTCACTCTCTACTACTCACTCTCTACTACTCACTCTTCTACTCGCTCTCTACTACTCACTCTCTACTACTCTCTACTACTCTCTCTACTACTCACTCTCTACTACTCTCTCTACTACTCACACTCTACTACTCACTCTCTACTTCTCACTCTCTACTACTCTCTACTACTCTTTACTACTCACTCTCTACTGCTCTCTACTACTCACTCTCTACTACTCACTCTCTACTACTTTCTACTATTCACTCTCTACTACTCTCTACTACTCACTCGCTACTACTCTCTACTACTCACTCTCTACTACTCACTCTATTACTCTCTACTACTCTCTAACATTCACTCTCTACTACTCTACTACTCACTCTCTACTACTCTCTCTCTACTACTCTCTCTCTACTACTAACTCTATACTACTCACTACTACTTACTCTCTACTACTCACTCTCTACTACTCACTCTCTACTACTCACTCTACTACTCTCTACTACTCTCTCTACTACTCACTCTCTACTACTCACTCGCTACTACTCTCTACTACTCACTCGCTACTACTCTCTACTACTACTCTCTACTACTATCTACTCACTCTCTACTATTCACTCTCTACTACTCGCTCTCTACTTCTCACTCTCTACTACTCTCTACTACTCTCTCTACTACTCACTCTCTACTACTCACTCGCTACTACTCTACTACACACTCTCTACTACTCACTCTACTACTCACTCTACTACTCACTCTTCTACTCTCTACTACCCTCTACTACTCTCTCTGCTACTCACTCTATTACTCACTCGCTACTACTCTCTACTACTCACTCTCTACTACTCACTCTCTACTACTCACTCTACTACTCACTCTACTACTCTCTACCACTCACTCTCTACTACTCTACTACTCACCCTCTACTACTCACTCTCTACTACTCACTACTACTCATTCTCTACTACTCACTCTCTACTACTCACTCTCTACTACTCTCTACTACTCACTCTCTATTACTCACTCTCTACTACTCTCTAATACTCTCTTTACTACTCACTCTCTACTACTCGCTCGCTACTACTCTCTACTACTCACTCTCTACTACTCTCTACTACTCTCTACCACTACACTCTGATACTCTATACTAACTCTCTACTACTCACTCTCTACTACTCACGCTACTACTCTCTACTACTCTCTACCCCTCTCTACCACTCACTCTCTACTACTCTACTACTCACTCTCTACTACTCTCTACTACTCACTCGCTACTACTCTCTACTACTCACTCTCTACTACTCACTCTATTACTCTCTACTACTCTCTAACATTCACTCTCTACTACTCTACTACTCACTCTCTACTACTCTCTCTCTACTACTCTCTCTCTACTACTAACTCTATACTACTCACTACTACTTACTCTCTACTACTCACTCTCTACTACTCACTCTCTACTACTCACTCTACTACTCTCTACTACTCTCTCTACTACTCACTCTCTACTACTCACTCGCTACTACTCTCTACTACTCACTCGCTACTACTCTCTACTACTACTCTCTACTACTATCTACTCACTCTCTACTATTCACTCTCTACTACTCGCTCTCTACTTCTCACTCTCTACTACTCTCTACTACTCTCTCTACTACTCACTCTCTACTACTCACTCGCTACTACTCTACTACACACTCTCTACTACTCACTCTACTACTCACTCTACTACTCACTCTTCTACTCTCTACTACCCTCTACTACTCTCTCTGCTACTCACTCTATTACTCACTCGCTACTACTCTCTACTACTCACTCTCTACTACTCACTCTCTACTACTCACTCTACTACTCACTCTACTACTCTCTACCACTCACTCTCTACTACTCTACTACTCACCCTCTACTACTCTCTACTACTCTCTCTCTACTACTCACTCTCTACTACTCACTACTACTCAATCTCTACTACTCACTCTCTACTACTCACTCTCTACTACTCTCTACTACTCACTCTCTATTACTCACTCTCTACTACTCTCTACTACTCTCTTTACTACTCACTCTCTACTACTCGCTCGCTACTACTCTCTACTACTCACTCTCTACTACTCTCTACTACTCTCTACCACTACACTCTGATACTCTATACTAACTCTCTACTACTCACTCTCTACTACTCACGCTACTACTCTCTACTACTCTCTACCCCTCTCTACCACTCACTCTCTACTACTCTACTACTCACTCTCTACTACTCTCTACTACTCTCTCTCTACTACTCACTCTCTACTACTCACTCTACTACTCTCTACTACTCTCTCTCTACTACTATCTCTCTCTACTACTCACTCTCTACCAGTCACTCTCTACTACCCTCTCTCTACTACCTACTTTCTACTACCTACTTTCTACTATTCACTCTCTACTACTCACTCTCTACTACTGACTCTCTACTACTCGCTTTCTACTACTCGCTTTCTACTACTCACTCTCTACTGCTCACTCTCTACTACTCACTCTACTACTCGCTCTCTACTACTCACTCTCTACTACTCAATTTCTACTACTCTCTACTACTCACTCTACTACTCTCCACTACTCTCCACCACTCACTCTCTACTACTCACTCTCCACTACTCTCTAATACTCACTCTACTACTCACTCTCCACTACTCACTCTCTACTACTCACTCTCTACTACTCACTCTACTTCTCACTCTCTACTACTCTCCACTACTCACTCTCTAGCCCTCACTCTCTACTACTCACTCTCTACTACTCTCTACTACTCTCTCTCTACTACTCACTCTCAACTACTCTCTCCTACTCTCGCTCTACTACTCACTCTCTACTACTCACTCTCTACTACTCTACTACTCTCTACCACTACACTCTACTACTCACTACTCACTCACTACTACTCATTCTCTACTACTCACTTTCCACTACTCTATAACTCTCTACTACTCTCTCTAATACTCTACTACTCTCTACTACTCTCTCTACTACTCACTCTCTACTACTCACTCTCTACTACTCTACTACTCACTCTCTACTACTCTACTACTCTCTACACCTCTCTCTACTACTCACTCTCTACTACTCACTCTACAACTCTCTACTACTCTCTACCACTCACTCTCTACTACTCTCTACCACTCACTCTCTACTACTCTACTACACACTCTCTTCTACTCTCTACTACTCACTCTCTACTACTCACTCTCTACTACTCTACTACTCTACTACTCACTCTCTATTACTCCCTCTCTACTACTCTCTCTCTACTACTCACTCTCTACTACTCGCTCTCAACTACTTGCTCTCTACTACTCGCTCTCTACTACTCTCTACTGCTCACTCTGCACTACTCACTCTCTACTACTCGTTCTCAACTATTCTCTGCTACTCACTCTACTGCTCACTCGCTACTACTTTCTACTACTCTCTCTACTTCTCACTCTCTACTCCTCTCTACTACTCACTCTCTACTACACACTCTCTACTACACACTCTCTACTACTTGCTCTCTACTACTCACTTTCTACTACTCACTCTCTACTACTCTCTACTACTCACTCTCTGCTACTCTCACTGCTACTCTCTCTATTACTCTCCACTACTCTCTACTACTCTCTACTACTCACTCCCTACTCTCAATTACTCACTCTCTACTCTCTACTCTCTACCTCTCTCTACCTCTCTCTACTACTCTCTACCTCTCTACTACTCTCTACCTCTACCTCTCCTACCTCTACACCTCTACCTCTACACCTCTACCTCTACACTTCTACACCTCTACCTCTACACCTCTACCTATACACCTCTACCTCTACACCTCTCTCTACCTCTCTCTACATGCACACATATGCACTTATATATATGCATACATATGCATTTATATATGTATGTATATATATATTTATATATACACACACATATATAAACATATATATAATCTGCATATCTATATAAATACAAATATAAATGCATGAATACATATACAAATACATATATGCATACATATGCATGTTATGTACATGAAAGTTTAAAAAGCACTAATACAAGCAAAGCTAAAAAGCCACCTAATTACAAACAGAATTGCTTTAACTTAAACGAGGGCGAGACCTATTGCATTTTCAATGCTTGTTTACTTTGGTTCCATCAAGAAGGCATTCAGATGTGTCAACCGTTTCCCATAAATTCTGAATGGTAGCACTCTAGTTGCTCATTAGATCACTGTAGTAATGCTACTGCTCACCAGGGAAGTCTGCTGCTGATATTCAAAGTGCATGTTTCAGTCTGCATGTCTCTAGATACTCTCTACTATTCACTCTACTACTCACTCTCTACTACACACTCTCTACGAAACACTCTCTACCACTTGCTCTCTACTACTCACTCTCTGCTACTCCCTACTAAACACTCTCTACTACTCACTCTCTACTACTCACCCTCTACTACTCATTCTCTACTACTCTCTACTACTCACTCTCTACTACTCACTCTCTACTAATCACTCTCTGCTACTCTACTACTCTCTCTCTACTACTCTCTACTACTCTCTATTACTCACTCTACTACTCTCTCTACTACTCTCTCTCTACTACTCACTCTCTACTACTCTCTACTACTCTCTCTGCTACTCTCTACTACTCACTCTCTACTACTCACTCTCTACTACTCACTGTCTGCTACTCTCCACTACTCACTCTCTACTACTCACTCTCTCCTACTTTACTAGTCTCTATCTCTACTACTCTCTACTACTCACTCAACTGCTAACTCTACTACTCTCTCTACTACTCTCTCTCTACTACTCACTCTCTACTACTCACTCTCTCTCTGCCACTCTCTACTACTCACTCTCTACTACTCACTCTCTACTACTCTCTACTACTTGCTACTGCTCACTCTCTACTACTCTCTACTACTCAGTCTCTACTACTCACTCTACTGCTCTCTACTACTCACTCTCTGCTACTCTCTCTACTACTCTCTACTACTCACTCTCTACTACTCACTCTCTACTACGCTCTACTACTTACTACTGCTCGCTCTCTACTACTCTCTACTACTCAGTCTCTCCTACTCACTCTACTGCTCTCTACTACTCACTCTCTACTACTCACTCTCTACTAATCTCTACTACTCACTACTCACTACTACTCACTCTCTACTACTCTCTACTACTCTCTCTACTACCCTCTGCTACTCACTCTCTGCTACTCTCTCTAATACGCTCTACTACTCTCTACTACTCACTCTCTACTCTCTATTACTCTTCTTATACTCTCTACCTCGCTACCTCACTCTACCTCTCTCTCTGCTACTCCCTACCTCTCTACCGCTACCTCTCTACCTCTAAACCTCTACACCTCTACCTCTCTACCTCTCTCTACCTCTCTCTGCATATATATATTATGCATATCTATATAAATACAAATATAAATGCATGCATACATATACATATATTCATACATATGCATGTTATGTACATGAAAGTTTGAAAAACTCTAATAAAATCAAAGCTGAAAAGCCACCTAATTACAAACAGAATTGCTTTAACTTAAACAAGCGCGAGACCTATTGCATTTTCAATGCTTGTTTACTTTGGTTCCGTCAAGAAGGCATTCAGATGTGTCACACATTTGCCATAAATTCTGAATGTTAGCACTCTAGTTGCTCGTTAGATCACTGTAGCAAAGCTACTGCTCACCAGGGAAGTCTGCTGCTGGTATTCAAAGTGCATGTTTCAGTCTGCATGTCAGAATGTTTTAATGAAATAGAAGAGGATTTGAGAAGTCAAAATGTGCCCTAATTTTTCTTTCTGCAGCAGTAATCATAATTTCTATGGCTAAAAGAACCCTCTCATTTTGTTCCTTTGCAAATTAAAATTTCAAGTGTTACCACTGTATTCCAATCAAGATGGCTTCAGGTGTGCAATACTTTTGTCATAAATAACACTGTTAGCGCTCTAGTTGTTCTTTAGAACACTCTGGGACATTCTGTCATTGGGCTATACTTGGGCTAGATCTGGGTGATATTTGTGCTACATTTGGGCTCTTTTGTCACTGATGGCCATCTAGGGAGACTTATTTGTTATGAAGTTTCCTAATTTCCTCATTTACTACAGTCTCCTCAGTAGGAAATACTTTTAGTTTTTACTTTGATTCCATCAAGAAGGCATTCAGATGTGGATAATAGGTCCTATCTATAACTACCTAATGGCGACCGCCAGTCGGTGATATATATATATATATATATATATATATATATATATATATATATATATATATATATATATATATAACAAAACCGCAAGAACAGCGTAAACGCTGTGTTAAGCCTTCCCCTCACTCACTTATGATGGTGGTCCGCAGCGAGGTGGCAATCCTCTATTTCTGACAACAACGCTGTAATTCTCCTCTTACTCGAACCAACAGCAGCCACGGACACCTTTAAGCTTCCAAACAGTCTTTATTGGAGCAGCGAACAAACGACCAACTCAACGCGTTTCGGGATAAAACCCTTGCTCACGAGTATAGCGTTGATCAACCAGGAAGTGTTTTTTAACTAATCATGTGATTACAAAAGGGTAAACAGTGAAAACATACTCCGCGGTTTTCGTTTACTTCACAAAACCGCTGTGTTTTTTCAATACAACTTTACACTTCACAAATAATTTTCATGACATTGAGTTTGTCAAGGCTGGTAGCAGAACTCAAATTTAACAGGTTGTGTAAATTACTGTCATAATGCTAAGACATTTAACATGTGTGATATTTAGATAGATATTTCGTGAAGTAAACGAAAACCGCGGAGTATGTTTTCACTGTTTACCCTTTTGTAATCACATGATTAGTTAAAAAACACTTCCTGGTTGATCAACGCTATACTTGTGAGCAAGGGTTTTATCCCGAAACGCGTTGAGTTGGTCGTTTGTTCGCTGCTCCAATAAAGACTGTTTGGAAGCTTAAAGGTGTCCGTGGCTGCTGTTGGTTCGAGTAAGAGGAGAATTACAGCGTTGTTGTCAGAAATAGAGGATTGCCACCTCGCTGCGGACCACCATCATAAGTGAGTGAGGGGAAGGCTTAACACAGCGTTTACGCTGTTCTTGCGGTTTTGTTATTATTACCCCCTTACCCGCGCAATTTCCCACTAAGGTATTCTTGAAGACCTAAAAGACCGAAACCTACTCAAACGAAATTTCGTTCTGTCTTTGGTCTGGGTTTAGTCTCGATGATACCGGATTAGTTTTTTCACAATTACGCAGATGGGTGACAAGGTCTTGGGGAAAACCAATCTGAACTCTGAAGCGATACACAGTCACGCTTAATTGCGTTAAAAATTCAGGAGCAGAAAATGGCAACGACCAGGAATCTGAAACGTGCTGAGGCAGCTGGCAAAATGTTTGATAATGTGGAGACCATGGAGACGGTCGAGAATGTGCCATCAACAAGCAACAGCACACAAATACCTGGTAAATGACAATTGTGGGACCAATTATGGAAGGCACTTAAGACTGAGCAAAACAAATGGTGGGAAGCTACCACCTTGCAAAAATATATAGATGTGGGGAGAATTCCAAGGGGTCTACGCATTTTCATCACACCCACTTTTAATGACCCCGATCCCGAATTAGTCAATGACTGGGCTAGCAACAACCATAACTGCTCGACCAATATGTTAATGTTGCTAGTTAAACATGCCAAAAGGGATTGCGAAAGATTGGCAGACACTATTGACAGTTTGACGGAGCAAATCAAAGTTCTTTGCGGACAGGAAGAATTCAAAAAAGAAATGGACAAAATGGAAAGAAATCTTGAAAAAATTGAGGATGACATCAAACTTAAAAAAGAGAGAAAATTTCAAAGGGATCTGGTGGATTACCAAAAAGGACAGATTCTAACTTTTACCAAAAAATACGATCAACTTCGTAAAAATTCCCCCAAGTTTGTCCCTATGGCCGAGAACACCAATAAAGCAATTGGGAGCCAAGAAGAACAAGTAGACACTGAACCCCAAACGGATGGAAGTATCACGTATAGCAGTGAAATCTCAAATATTTCTGAGTTTGATGGGGTAAAAACCAGCATTTTAACAGAGTTCAGTCTCATGGCCAAAGGGAGACAAACCAACAACAAACAAGGATTCATACGAGGTCGTGGAAGAGGAAAGAAAGGCGCAAGAAGAGGAAATAAATCAACACAAAGAGGATCTGTGAGCCCAGTGGGAAGCCGTACAATGGGCCAAAGCAAGACGAAATAATGGATAAAAAGACAGTCATCAATTTATCAGATCGAGTGCTGAGCGACTTTGAGCTAGAACTGCTTTCTCTTGGACTCACTTTCTGCCCATCCAATGACTTTAATTATACACAGAGTCGAATTGATCTTTTTTATTTCACAAGAAAACTTCACATAAAAAAATGGTATGCGACTAAGGTGGGAACAGGAGTAGAAGTCAACAGAGATAGTCCAAGCACTGTAAGTATTAATGATGTTGAGCTGCTCCACACTGCCAATGTTTTGGCAGGTGTGGTGAATGATGAAGATAATCCATTTTCTGATGTTATAAATGAGAATGTCACCCTCAATTTAAATGTCAAAAACCCTTTCAAACCTAAGTCCATTTTCTTACCACAAATTAAAAACAATGTAATTGAGGTGTTTGAGAAAGAAGTCACGCAAGAGTTAATCAAGCTTTCAAAGAAAAAATGGTATGGGTGGAACAATGTCACTCCAGCACAAAAAGAGGCGATAAACAACTTGAAAACGACAATTCCATAGTAATTAAAAAATCGGACAAAGGGGGCAATGTTGTTGTTCAATCAAGGCAGAAATATATCAAGGAAGGTATGCAATAACTCTCTGATACAGAAAAGTACCAAAGAAGTTATAGGATGGAATACGAACATTCAATAAGAATGTTCCAAGCAAGCCTATTAAAATGGAGAACAGAAGGCGTATTAGAAAAAAATGAATATGATTTTCTACTATGTAAACATCCGAGACTACCAGCCTTATACCTGCTTCCAAAGATCCACAAAAACCCAGCAGCTCCCCCTGGAAGACCCATTGTGTCTTCTAGGGGTAGCTGCATGGAAAATACTTCTAAATATGTGGATTTTTTTCTGCAAACTTTTGTTACAAAACTTCCATCCTACATTAAGGACACAGGTCACTTTCTAAGAGAACTTGAAAACCTCGAATGGAAAGATGAATTTTCCCTTTTATCGCTAGACGTCACAAGTCTTTACACGTGCATACCGCACGACTTAGGACTTGCAGCGTGTAAATACTATCTCAATGAAAGATCCATCTCATATCTCTACCATACAGAAATGTTGGTAGAAATGATGTCTTCCTGTCTGAAACAGAATTTTTTCATCTTTGATGGCAATATTTTCAAACAATCTCTCGGTACTTCGATGGGGACCTGCTTTGCTCCTTGCTTTGCGGGTCTTTATTTGGGGTACTGGGAGGAAAAAGTGGTCAGAGAGCATGAGGTTTTTAAAGACAAGGCAATAAAATGGGTAAGATACATAGACGATATCTTTTGCATATGGAATGGGAATGAGACCGAAGCAAATGAGTTTATTAAAAGCCTTAATGTTAATAACATCAATCTCCAATTCACAAGTCAGTGGTCACAAACTAGCATTGAATTTTTAGATCTTTCTCTCACCATTCAGAACGATGGCTTAAAAAGCTCCCTTTTCAGAAAAAAACAGCAGGGAATAGCCTTCTCCACGCACGCAGTTGCCACCCAAAGTCTTTGCTTGAGAGCATCCCTTTGGGAGAATTGTTACGAGCTAAAAGTAACTGTAGCTCATTGGAAAGTTTTGAAAAAGAAGAAAAGGTGATGACTAAAAGATTTTTAGAAACAGGGTACCCTGAATCTGTCATTAACAAAGCAAAAGCAGAAGTGGCCAAAAGACCTAGAGAATCATTGTTGTTTGATAAAGTCAACGAAAACGTTGAAGAAATTGATAAAATCAGGTTCACCACTACCTACAACAATCAAGCTCGTGAGGTACGAAAAAGCCTCAATACATTTTGGCCAGTCCTACACACAGACGAAGATCTATCAATGAATGTTGAAACTTTTCCGCAGATTACGTACAGAAAAGCAAAATCACTGAAAGATGCGCTGTGCAGAGCTATAGAACCCACACATGTTAACACCCTAGGAGTACAAGGCTTTTACACATGCAGAAAGTGCAAAGCATGCAAACACAGTAAAAATTGCAAAGAATGTATACTTTCCCCAGAGAACAAGCCCTACAGAATTTTGAAACATACCACATGCAATACGGATTTTGCAGTTTATGCTTTAATTTGCCCATGTAAAAAAGCATACATAGGAAGTGCCATTCATAAAGCTAAGATCAGGATTTTAGAACATTTGCGCGCCATTAAACATGGCGACAAACAGTACCCTATAGCACGCCACTTTGCAAGTCACCACAGTCAGAACAGTGATTTACTTAGTTTTTGTGTTTTCGACTCAGTAAAAAGTAATGAAAAAGGAGGCAATAGGGTCCTGGATCTTAGACGTCTAGAATCTAAACTTATAATCCAGTATAGAACTCTAGCCCCTATAGGCCACGATTGTGATGAAGAATTGGCAGTACATTTGGGGTAACAACATAGGCACATTCATTACTTAACTGTCATTAGGTGTTTTCCGCACTGTTGAATTGAAAGTCGGCAGCCACTGTATGTTTATTACTGATGTAAAAAATGGTTTTAATTAATGTAATTTTCTGTGTTGAAGATCAAGAAGTGTTATAATTAAGAGGTACTATGGGTCAGTGTGTAACTGATTTGTGTTTTTTCTTTTTTTAGACATAAAATATTGGTGAATCATGAGGGAACGCAGAAGAACTAAAGTATCTTTCTAGCCCACTGGGGCAGGAAAATCTGTTGTTGCTGTCATACTAACATTTGAATTGTATTCGGACATTATGCCCACTTGGAAGTTATTTAATTGCTGAAGGTGGGATTTTGAATTTTCATTGAAGCCACATTTCAGAGTGAATGTGCATTGTTAACCCGAAATTGGGCGTTCTTTACCTATGAACTTGAATGTATTCGGACATTATGCCCACTTGGGTGATATCTAAATATCACACATGTTAAATGTCTTAGCATTATGGCAGTAATTTACACAACCTGTTAAATTTGAGTTCTGCTACCAGCCTTGACAAACTTAATGTCATGAAAATTATTTGTGAAGTGTAAAGTTGTATTGAAAAAACACAGCGGTTTCGTGAAGTAAACGAAAACCGCGGAGTATGTTTTCACTGTTTACCCTTTTGTAATCACATGATTAATTAAAAAACACTTCCTGGTTGATCAACGCTATACTCGTGAGCAAGGGTTTTATCCCGAAACGCGTTGAGTTGGTCGTTTGTTCGCTGCTCCAATAAAGACTCTTTGGAAGCTTAAAGGTGTCCGTGGATGCTGTTGGTTCGAGTAAGAGGAGAATTACAGTGTTGTTGTCATATATATATATATATATATATATATTATCTACTGGCGGTCGCCAGTAGATAGTTATAGTTAGGATCGTGTTTCCATAGGAAATCCGCAACATTCTATTTGGAATAACTTTGGCGCCGATTGACGAATCCTCGCGAAATTTTCAAAATAGGTGGGGCGCTCCGCTCCTTCCCTGAAAGTCTCGGGGGGGATTCGTCAAGCGGGGGCTGAGAAAAAGGGGGGGGTCCCGAAAAGCGTTTTCCCCATGCATTTTTCCATAGGACCTTTAGTCCAAGCTACTGCCCGAACGGCTGAACAGAATTACTTGAAATTTGGCAGAGAGGTAGTCCCCAGGTCAGGGATGTGCCTTTTGCAGGTCTGGTGTAAATCTGTTCAGTATTTCCTGAGAAAATAGCATTTAAAAGCATATATATATATATAAGCGCACCGTGCGCGTACGGTAAAACTTACCGTACGCGCACGCTGCCGTGCGCGAGCGCGATTCTGATTGGTTGTTAGATCTTAGTAAACATTCGAATCGGTCAAAACCAGGAAGTGTCGGCCGCCATTTTGTCTCTCGCAGTCTGAGGGGGTGAAAAACAAAGGTGGAGAACGTGAAAAGGGGGCAGGGTGAACAGTTCCTGACCCCCTAGCCTTAGTCAGGGGGTCCCACAAGGACCCCCAAGGGCCAAAATTTCCTTTAATTGTTTTGTGAAAAATCGCAGAGTACGCGTAGCGTACGCGTACGGTAGAAACGGAAAAATTCCGCGAACTGCGTAACGTGGGCGCGTGGTGCGCGCACGGTGAAAAACCTTAAAAAAAATAATAAAATAAATACATAACTTAGCATTTAAAAAAACGTACAAATTCACTGAAAAAACCATAGGTTTCACACATGTTATAGTTAGCTGGACATTTCACTCGTGAAAAACCATTGAAATTCCCCCGTTATAGTTAGTGCAGGCAACTATAACTCACACGACCGCAATCCTCTGCTGATGACGTCAGATATTACATCACTGATGACATATGTGTCTTTCTGAAAAAAAAATATTTGTAATATATGTATAGCTAAAAATTCATGGAAGAAGACATGGGTAAATAAGTGTCTAAATACAGTGATGTAATATCTGACGTCATCAGCAGAGGATTGCGGTCGCGTGAGTTATAGTTGCCTGCACTAACTATAACGGGGGAATTTCAATGGTTTTTCACGAGTGAAATGTCCAGCTAACTATAACATGTGTGAAACCTATGGTTTTTTAAGTGAATATATATATATATATATATGAATATATATATATAAAAATATATATATATACATATATATACATATGTATATGTATATATATATATATATATATATATATATCTCCAATCCGCTTCTCCCTAGTGCTTCCTTGAACAGACAGGAACACAGACACTTCAATGGGCTGATGCCAGAATGGTTATTTATTTAAATGCTGTGAACAAACGGTGCTGCCTCAGACGCGTTTCGGACACAAGGCTGTGTCCTTGATCACTTAACAAACGGGAAGCTGAAACATAATTTTAAAGGCACAGATATGGCGCTACCTGATGACGTTGATCGGCATGACGCTAAACATAGACAAAAGACTTAATGTAAGTTATTCGTCCCGCTGAAAACACATTTTGGGATCCCCCTATTTTCTCGGCCCCCGCTTGACGAATCACCCCGAGACTTTCAGGATAGGAGCGGACTGAAGCGCCCCACCAGTTTTTAAAATTTCCTGAAGATTCGTCAGCCGGCGCCAAAGTTATTCCAAATAGAATGTTGTGGATTTCCTATGGATAATAGGTCCTAACTATAACTACCTACTGGCGAGCTCCAGTAGGTAATTTATATATATATATATATATATATATATATATATATATATATATATATATATATATATATATATATATATATATATATATATTACCTACTGGCGGTCGCCAGTAGGTAGTTATAGTTAGGACCACGTTTCCATAGGAAAACCTCAACATTCTATTTTGAATAACTTTGGCGCCGGTCGACGAATCCTCGCGAATTTCTCAAAATAGGTGGGGCGCTACGCTCCGCTCCTACCCTGAAAGTCTCGGGGGGATTCGTCAAGCGGGGGCTGAGATAAAAGGGGGGTCCCAAAACGCGTTTTTCCCATGCATTTTTCCATAGGACCTTTAGAACGAGCTACAGCCCGAACGGCTGAACAGAATTACTAGAAATTTGGCAGAGAGGTAGTCCCTAGGTCAAGGAAGTGCCTTTTGTAGGTTTGGTGTAAATCTGTTCAGTAGATTCTGAGAAAATAGCCTTTAAATCAATATATATATCTGAGCCCGCTTACGGTACGCTTACCGTACGCTTACCGTACGCTTACCGTAAGCTTACGGTGGCGTGCGCGAGCGCGATTCTGATTGGCTCTTAGATCTTAGTAAACATTCGAATCGGCCGAAACCAGGAAGCGGCGTCCGCCATTTTGTCTCTCGCACTGAGTGTTGTTTATCAAACATGATGGCCAAAAACATGTTACGGGGCTGTTTTGACAACTCCCTCCCACATAGTCATGTTGAGGGAGTCCCCAAACATCCCCCAAGAGCAAAAACGGTTTTATTTTTTTTTCGGCAATTTCGCGGGGTACGCTTACCGTACGCTTACCGTACGCTTACCGTAAGCTTACCGTACGCTTACGGTAAAAAAATAAAAATAAAAAAAACACTATCCACACTTACCCCACCCCCTGTGCTTTTGGTGGCTGCAGGCCACCAAATGTGCAGGGATTATTAATAGAGAAAAAAAACGTAATTTTGGCAACATGAAATTATAAAATCGAAATAAAAAAAACACTATCCACATTGACCTCACCCCCTGTGCTTTTGGTGGCCGAAGGCCACCAAATGTACAGGGCTTATTAAAGTTGATAAAAACCGTGCACGGAACGAACTGCGTTAAGTGGGCGCGCACGCCACAAATGGCGTAAAGTAACTTAGCATTTAAAAAACCGTACAAATTCACTGAAAAAACCATAGGTTTCACACACGTTATAGTTAGGAAATAGCATTTAAAAAACCTTGCTAATTCACTGAAAAAACCATAGGTTTCACACATGTTATAGTTAGCTGGACATTTTACTGATAAAAAACCAATGAAATTCCCCCGTTATAGTTACTGTAGGCAACTATAACTCACGCGACCGTAATCCTCTGCTGATGACATATGTGTCTTTATGAAAAAAAAATATTTGTAATATATGTATAGCTAAAATTTAATGGAAGAAGATATGGGCAAATAAGTGTCTAAATACAGTATTAGCATCAGCAGAGGATTGCGGTCGCGTGAGTTATAGTTGCCTACAGTAACTATAACGGGGGAATTTCATTGGTTTTTTATCAGTAAAATGTCCAGCTAACTATAACATGTGTGAAACCTATGGTTTTTTCAGTGAATATATATATATATATATATATGAATATATATACATATATATATAAATATATATATACATATATTAACTGAAAAAACCATAGGTTTCAGGGGCGTTATAGTTAGCTAGACTTTTCACTCGTACAAAACCAATGAAATTCCCCCGTTATAGTTAGTTCAGCTACCCCATTTCCTTCCATGATCCAATGTACCATACTTGCGAACATTTTGAACTTGGTAAGAGGGAGATTTTGAAAAAAAACTGGGGTATTGATTTTCCCCTTTGAGTTACATTGAAAAAGATGAGCTGTAGACAGGAGACAGATCAAATAATGCCCATTTGAGCTTAAAAACATTGGACGTTTCCTGGCTGAATCGGGTCTGTTGGCATGTATGGTTGTACTACCATTGCCTCTTCCTTCTGCCCCCAATGGTCTATTACATTGCCACAGCCTCTCTTGCAAGTCCTGTATTGTTGGTTTGTTGCCCCTGCCCCCCTTTCCACTGCCCTCCATAGTCTGTTGTGCTTCCACGGCCCTTCCTGCCTGCTCAGTGTGGTTAAATTGTTGCCTTTGCACCCTCCTACCTGCCTTCAATTTTCAGAGTCCGTGCCCCTGGCCTCTGCCTCTCAACAGTATCCTAATGAACAACTAGATTGCTAACATTCTATATTTATTACAAAAGTGTGGAACGCTTGACATCACCTTGATGTAATCAAAACTGTAATACCTAGAGCATTTCCTTTAGAAATTACATATATGAGAGGGTCTTATTTGCATCAAAATTATGGTTAGTGCTCTAAAAGACTAAAATAAGGACATATTTTCTGAGTTTTCAAATAGCGACAAAGCACTTTTAAATTATTTGTTATCTTTATGTTTTTTTATCCAGTTGACCACTTCATTAAATGTTGCACTTAGGGGAGAGGATGTGGTGTTACTTCCAGAACTGCAGACTTTGCAACTGGGGAACCAGGTTGAAGTTTCTGCTTCAGCTTGACATTCTGTGATTCTGGTCAAATCACTTAGTCTCCCCATGTCTACAACCAAAATGAATTTGTTCTTGTGTGATGTAACCAATGCTCATGTAAAGCACTCCAATACCTGACAAGTCTGCACTATATAACACTGCAAAAACACAAAATAATAAGTGTTTTGCACACTTCTGTCATTGGGCTATATTTGGGCTACATCTGGGTGATTTTGGGCTACATTTGGGCTCTTTTGTCTCCGGTGGCCATCTTGGGAGATTTATTTGTTATGAAGTTTCCTAATTTCCTCATGTACTGCAGTCTCCTCAGTAGGAAATGCTTTCAGTTTTTTACTTTGATTCCATCATGAAGGTATTCAGATGTGTCACACATTTGCCATAAATTCAGAATGTTAGCACTCTTTTTGCTCATTAGATCACTGTAGTAAAGCTACTGCTCACCAGGTGAAACTGCTGCTGGTATTGAAAGTGCATGTTTCAGTCTGCATGTCAGAATTTTTTAATGAAATAGAAGAGGATTTGAGAAGTCACTCAAAATGTGCCCTCATTTTCTTTCTTCAGCATTAATCATAATTTCTATGGCAAAATGAACCCCCTCATTGTGTTCCTTTTTAAATTAAATGTTTTAAGTTTACCAATTTATTCCAATCAAGATGGCTTCAGGTGTGCCATACTTTTGTCATAATGAAGACAGTAAGCGCTCTAGTTGTTTTTAAGAACATTCTGGGACATTCTGTCATTGGGCTATACTTGGGCTACATCTGGGTGATATTTGGGCTACATTTGGTCTCTTTTGTCTCTGGTGGCCATCTTGGGAGACTTATTTGTTATGAAGTTTCCTAATTTCCTCATTTACTGCAGTCTCCTCAGTAGGAAATACTTTCAGTTTTTTACTTTGATTCCATCAAGAAGACATTCAGATGTGTCACACATTTGCCATAAATTCAGAATGTTAGCACTCTTTTTGCTCATTAGATCACTGTAGTAAAGCTACTGCTCACCAGGGAAAACTGCTGCTGGTATTGAAAGTGCATGTTTCAGTCTGCATGTCAGAATGTTTTAATGAAATAGAAGAGGATTTGAGAAGTCACTCAAAATGTGCCCTAATTTTTCTTTCTGCAGCACTAATCATACTTTTTATGGAAAAATGAACCCCCTCATTTTGTTCCTTTTTAAATTAAATGTTTTAAGAGTTACCACTTTAATCCAAGCAAGATGGCTTCAGGTGTGCCATACGTTTATCATAAGTAGGACTGTTAGTGCGCTAGTAGTTCTTTGGAACACTCTGGGAAGCTGCAGTAGAACACAAAGGAATCAACTGACAGTCTCTGCCCTTGTTGGATGTACATGTTTTACTGAGAATGTCAGGCTTCATTCTCACATGACTGAGAAAGATAATGTGAATTTACAGAAAATAAGCTCTCAGTTTAGCTTATAGATCACCTTCCAAACCTCTGTGGTAAAAGCATGAGAAAATATTTTTCTCTCAATCATGATATCCCAGCAGAAGGCTTTTTCACATGGTGAAATCACCTTAGAACATACCACAATTCCTAAAATGAGTATGGTACCATCAACAAATGATTTATAATGTAACTAAAGTCTTAAAACCTTCTATTAACTGCAATGCTTTTTAATGAGGTGCTATCATGTATATTGGTCCCAAGATGGCTGCCAACACTTCTTGGATGAAGTGCTGACAGCCAATCAGATCTCAGGGTGAGATGTGTGGTTAGGCTCCGCCCACATATATATATGCTTTTAAATGCTATTTTCTCAGGAAATACTGAACAGATTTACACCAGACCTGCAAAAGGCACTTCCTTGACCTTATGGCTAGCTGTGTCTAAAGGTCCTATGGAAAAATGCATGGGGAAAATGCGTTTTGGGACCCCCCTTGTTTCTCGGCCCCTGCTTGATGAATCACCCCGAGACTTTCAGGGTAGGAGCTGAACGGAGCGCCCCATTAGTTTTGAAACTAGGTTGTAACTATAATTATCTACTGGCGACCGCCAGTAGATAATATATATATATATATATATATATATTCACTGAAAAAAACAAAGGTTTCACACACATTATAGTTAGGAATTAGCATTTAAAAAACCTTGCAAATTCACTGAAAAAACCATAGGTTTCACACATGTTATAGTTAGCTGGACATTTCACTCATGAAAAACCAATGAAATTCCCCCGTTATAGTTAGTTCAGCTAACTATAACTCGCGCCCCCGCAATGCACTGCTGATGACGTCACATATTACATCACTCATGACATGGTCAGTGACATCACTCATGACATCACTGATGACATCTCAAATGACATCACTGATGACATCATCCAGTGAATGTGTATTTTTCTGAAAATTAAATATGTTTTATATATGTATATCTCAAGGACGATGGAAGAATAAATGGGTATATAAGTGTCTAAATGGATGATTTGTTTTTGAAAAATTGATTGTATAACTGACTGATTAAGTGTATCTTAGTGAATACATGGCTTAGTGAGTAATGTTTAAATATGTAAATATCTTTATCAGTCTCTCACCTTGTGTATAAGTGGCTGCATGGGTTGGTGAGTAGCTACATGGGTGTTTATATAGGTTATTAGTTGGTTTTTTTAGTATCAGTGTGAGTGTGTGTATGGTTCGGTGGGGGGTATTACGTACTGCATAGGTACATGAATGAGTGACTCACTGTTTGTATGTGTTGAAGACAGCATGTCTGCAGGACTGTATGGGTGGATGAGTGTGTGCATGGGTGTGTTAGTGAGTGAATGACTGTCTCAATAGTGTCTCTATGAGTAACTACATATGTTTTAAACTAGTATATGTGACTATTGGTGTATATAACTGAGTATATGTGAGAGTGAGAGATTGAAAGAGTTCCTGTATGAATAAATATGTGTTTCTATAAGTGATTGTTTAAAAGACTAAGTATGTGTAAGTTCCCGTAGAAGCAAGTGTGGTGGTGTGTGTATAAATGTATATGCAAGTAAATGTATGTTTCTTTCTTTATTTTCATGAGTGACAATGTGTGTCAGTAACTCTGTGGATGAGTGGCATTGTGTAACAGGATGTATAGGTGTATGAGTACATATGATGAGTGAGTACATGTATGAGTGACTGTACAGGACTGTTGGTGAATGAGTGGATGTGTATGTGGATCTTAGAATTACTCAAGAGGTTGTTGTAACTGGTATTGGTATGTCCATTTTTTTGAAAATTTTAGTCTCTATTTTTGAATGTGTGTATCAAAGGTTATATTAGGGTGAGAGGAGGTCTGCCACTCTGTCACAAGGATGATGTCATCAGTGATGTCATTTGAGATGTCATCAGTGATGTCATGAGTGATGTCACTGACCATGTCATGAGTGATGTAATATGTGACGTCATCAGCAGTGCATTGCGGGGGCGCGAGTTATAGTTAGCTGAACTAACTATAACGGGGGAATTTCATTGGTTTTTCATGAGTGAAATGTCCAGCTAACTATAACATGTGTGAAACCTATGGTTTTTTCAGTGAATTTGCAAGGTTTTTTAAATGCTAATTCCTAACTATAACGTGTGTGAAACCTTTGGTTTTTTCAGTGAATTTGTACGGTTTTTTAAATGCTAATTTTTGTATTATTTAATTTTTTTTTTTTTTATTATTAAAAATAAAATTCCTATGTATTCATTTATATATTATCTGTATCTTTTTATTTGTTTTTGCTTTTTTTTAAAAATTTCAATTAGGATAAAGTTGAACAGTTTTTTTAATTTTTGCAATTAATTTTTCTCCACTTTTTTTTTTTCTATAAATTCTTGGAGTGCGCGCTCTGAGCGCGCTCCTAGTACAATTTCGTAAGTTTTTTATGAATACCATCGTACATTATTTACGTACACAAATATACGTCATAGTGCACGCTGGGAGCGCGCACCCAGTACGTATGCGTACGTACGTACGCATGCGTGCGTGCGTCCTACGCGCTCCACACGGTTTACTTCCGCATACGCTAAAATTACGCGCAATAACGGTCGCGTATACGCGTGTTCAACGTATGCGCGCTACGTATGCGTATATGACGTATGAACATGCGCTCCTACGCGTTCGCGCATACGTAATCACGAGGTGCGCGCTCGGAGCTTGCGCAGTGCGCGCACCTCGGGTATATGCATAATAAAACAGCACTTCTTATTGGTTATCATTACTTTCAGTTTCTGATTGTTTCAACACCACACCCAATCCCCTCATGGCAAGTCATGTGATCAAGAATCATCACTTTTGATTGGTTTGAAGTACTTTCAGTTCCAGATTCTTCCCAAACCACACCTACTCCCCTCATTATTAGTTCTGATTCCTTTGGAGAAGGAGCTATTCTGTTGTTGAGAGACAATGGCTGAACAGCAACCATCTTCAGACAGTGACCAGGACACTCTTGAGAGGCAGAGGAACAGGAAGCAGAAAGACAGCTTTATATGGCAGTTTTTCACTTTTCCAGAGGGACAAAAAAAGGTAAATGCACCTAAAGTTACATGTGTACTTTGTCAAAAAGTCTTGTCACGTGGGAATCCTAACAAGAAATATTCTTTTAGCATTCACACTATGTTGAGGCATGTTGACAAAATGCATCCAGTGACTTTTCGTCGAGCTTCTGGAGCAAACCCTCCACCTGCTCTACCGACGACATCTGCAGCAGCTCAGCCGAGCACATCTTCGGCAGCTCAGCCGAGCACTTCTTCTGCAGTGGTGCCTTTGCCTTCTTCCACACCTCGTTTTGGACCACCTTGTTTTGCTAGGTTGTCCACACGCTGCACTGATTGCGGTAAACTTATTTCTGTGTGTGAGACCAGTCTTGATCTCATTCAGAGAAAATTTGATGCCCATGAGTGCAGTAGGCCATGGATGTTTTTTCTTTTTTTTTGTTTTTCTCTTCCTGTTTCCCTCCATTAACTCAAGGGTTCTTTTAAGAGCCACTTATAAACTAAACCCCAAACATTTTTTGGGGGGGATTTTTTTTTATTTTTTTTTGAGGTGCGCGCACCCTGCGCGCACCCAAGTTTTTTTAAAAACATTTTTTTTTTTTTTAAATTTAATGTACAAAAAGAGGTGAAGAAATGGAAGCATGAAAAGGGAGGATTGAATAATACTAATATTTTTCATTTATTTAAAAAAAAAAAAAATCGAATTTTTTTTTTTGAAAGTATTTTGCAAGGGAACAGAATTTTTTTTTAATTTTTTCTTTCCAGTTCTGCAAAAAAAGAAAAAAAGTATTAATATTCAATCATACATTACAAAAAGCAAGACATGTTTTTACATATTTTACAAAGCAATTTTTTGCCCTTTTTTTGCTGTTTTCAGAATTTTTTATTTTTCACTTAAAATAGTGAAAACAATTGTATTCATCATTTAACAGCGGGCAAAAAAAAAACAATCTGAAAGATTGTTTAAAAAAAGCCCTAAAACTTTCCTCACTAAAATATACCTTGTTAGAAATATTACATATATATTACAAGTACTTCTCTAGATGAATAAAAAATTTCTAGAAAAACCGTCTTTAAACCTTGTCGCAAAAGCACACATGCCAAAATAATTTCTGTCAAAGGAGTCCACAATTGTTTTTATTACTTTTCCTTTAGGCCAAATAGTAATTTCAAAATCCTTTTTAAGTGATATCTTCAATTATAATCCTTTAAAATTACAAAAAATGCTTTCTTCAGATTCAGTTTTTAGTTTTCAAAATTTAGGTTTCAGAAAAATTAAGTAAGAATTGGGTAAATCATAAGGCAAACGTTGCTTGAAAATCAATTGGGAATCATTACACAGTGTCCAGCCTTTTTCACATTTAAGATAAACTGTGTAATGCCCAGAAGTTACAGTAGGTCCTTCATGAAAAATTATTGCAACTGTAACAAAAGTTTTTCCAGAAATTGATAATTGCTGTCCTGTAAACTTCTTTATTAAAGTGTCCAATTTTGAACCATCAGCTCTACAACGTTGCATCATTAAAATTACATACTGACCATATTTCTGTAAAAATAATGTGGAAAACATGTCTGATTTACATTCAGAACATTCCATGTTGTGATTGGCATCTTTAACTAATTTACTAAAAGTCACTGATTTACTTTGTGGTAATGGTATAAATATGAACCTTTCTGAATCAACATTACTACTACATGTGCTCATACAGTTTTCACAGCAATGTTCCCATTTGTAAGAGACACCAAATAAGTTTTCTACTTCTACTCCTTCATCTTCTAGTACACTCAAAATATATATTAAGAATTCCTGAGCATCTTGCTGGACATTTTCTTTAAACTGTGTAGAACCACAACATACATCTAAAAGATTTCTAACATCAGTAGCACTTTCTATTTCAGTTTTATCATTACTCAGCTTCTCATAAAGGAGACTCAGCAGAGAACACAATCTTTTTCCATGATTTACTATTATCTGTTCTAGCAACGTTTCAAGATAAAATACAACATTCAGCACTACATTTGCATAGCAGTTGACACCAGAGCTATTTTCAAAATGGCAACCAACAACCTCTTCAACACTGTCCTTTTTCTTTTTCCTTGCTATCACATCACTGTCCTTTTTTTTTGTTCTGTTCATCCACATTACAGATATTCTCAAATCTCCTTTTCCGACAAACAACATGTTTTTCAATCACAGGATACTGACCTAAATGAGGAGCATAGGTTCTTCTTAATCTATTATACTCCTTTACACAGTTTGTATCAGCACTAACTTTTGAGTCATCAAAGTCTATCATAAATAAACCAGATAATGTTTTCACTCGTGACAAAGCAACATATGCCATACCTTCTTTGAACACAGTAGAACCAATGTTTACAAAAGCACTATCTACAGTCAATCCTTGAGACTTGTGAATAGTTACAGCATATGCTAGAGAAAACGGAAACTGCTTCCTACGTACATATAAGTCTTTCACAAGCATGAAACGAACTGAACAACGACAAATATCTTTAACTTCTTCTATCTGATCAAATTTTATTTTTAAACATTCAATTCCTTCTTTTTTCTGATAATTAATAAAACCCACAACTCTTCCCATAGCTCCATTCACTAAACCTTTTTCTACATCCAAATTTCTCCTTAAAATCACTCGACAATTCATGCAAACATATAGATTTTTTTCTAATCCAGCTGTTTTGGAAATGTTCTTCTCTAGTGAATCCAATTTATTTTTCAGTTTGCCTGTTAATGTAAAAGTAATTCTTTCATGATGAATTTTGTCCTCTGCTTCCATTTTCTTAATCTCTTCCTTTTCCAATTTCAAAAGTTCCTCATTGAATATTGAGCACTCACGTAGTGTTGGCATTAAGCAGATTACAGTATTTTTTTCTGCAATGTTCGGGTATATTTTCTCTGCAACTATTTCTTCATTTGGAAATAAATTATGTAGCAACCGACTCTGTAATGCTTTTTTGCCAACTTCTGTGAGTAGTCCAATTCTGATATCTTTCAGAATATTTGCATAATCTTCGTCGTTTGCTTGTCTCATATTGGTAGTGAGTTCTTTGTACTCAAAGAATGACCAAATATTCGCATTACCAATGCTTCCTAATGACTTCTTCGTGTCTTCATGTGTCACAGTATTAAACACTGGTTGTCCTTTAACTGGAGTGAGCTGTAAAAGATCTCCAAAAACTATGATGTATTTACCTCCAAATAACACGTCATAGTCTCTCTTAAGAATTTGTTGCATTCTTAAATGCACAAAGGCAAGCATTAAATTTGAAACCATGCTCACCTCATCAATAATGAGAACTTGCATCTTCTTCAACACTCTTGAAACTTCGAGGCATGCTTCGCCAGTTAGCTTGTGGTATTCTATTTTGTTCTCATGCTCCACTGGTAACATTAGCAAGCGATGTAAGGTAATTCCTTTTATGTTATAGGCTGCTAACCCAGTTGGAGCAGTTACCACACAAGACAAATTTGAAGCTGTTTTTTGCTGTATGTAGCTTCTGATGACTTTTATTAAGAAACTTTTACCAGTTCCAGCTTGTCCACTCACATACATCCTGATTGGTTCAAATGAGGTGCATGAGCACTCTTTCTTTTCATGTAGTAATCCATGATCAATTTTTTTGATGACTTCTTCATAAATTTCTTTTTGTTCTTCATTCAGTTGTTGTTCCAGATTTAGTAAGTCGATTGAATCTTCCTGTGCTTGATTCATAGCCGTTTCTACTTCAGTCATGGCTACTGCAGCTTCATTTTCTATGATTGGTTGTCCTAGGGGATCTTGACTAAGTGTTCCTGAACTTTGGCTGTCTTGAGAACTGTCTCTAGCTACTTCAGCTGCAATTTTTGCTTCCTGTTCATTTTCTTCATTTAACATTTGGACATAAGTTGTGAAAGTACTGCATTCTATACTGTCTTTGCTAGCATTAAAAGAATCTTCATAGCTTTGAAATTCTCCCAGTAGTTCGTCCTCTGAACGCCATGGTTTAAACAGCTGTAAAAGAGCCAAGTAGTAAAATTCCTTTTTGTCAGGAGTGTTGCAACTCAGCTTCCTGTGATTTATCAAACTTCCTTTTGTTTGCTTCACCAAACATCCTTCCTCACCAATGACTTTATATTTTCCATTGTTGATGTCTTCTGTGGCTTTCCGTGAAAAAATGTAGTTCTGCAGCACTTCATAGAGACACATGTTCTCAAGATGATGACTTCTCTTTGGGTAATATGTGTCCAACATGTTTGATTTCAAAATATCTATACTTTCTGGGTCATTCTCGGCCAAATATTCAATTTCTCCAACAGATTTCAGTACCCGATTTCTCATTCCTGCAAGGCCTAAGCTTACCCAAATTATTCTTCTGGATTTCGAGTAAAGACTTGCAGATGATAACCTATCTGAGCATTCGTAGCATCCAATTTCTCGATGCGATAACATCTTTAAACTGAAACTGTACAGCTTCTTACTGACAGTCTTCTCGTGAGAAATCTCTTCCCACATTTCCTTCAATTCTGTTTTCTCAGATTTAGTGATGTAAGATGTCACATACCGAGCAACAGCAATAGAATTGTCTGCCACATACTGAATATCCATGTTAGCATTCCACATGGATAAAATGACTGGGTTGAAGTCATTTATAAATTTTGACTCTTCATTTCTTTTTAGGTTGTAGGTATTTTTGGGAGATTTTCTGGTTATAGTATGTCGCACAGCTGACATAAAACTGTTGACTCTTCCTTTTGAAAGAACAGGTCTAGGAAATCCAAATCGACACTTTGTGTAGAATTTATCTTTCGTCTTGTACTTCCGTCGACAGTATTTTCCACACCGATGACTTTGGAAACGTAAAACTTGTTCTTTTAACTTTTTCTCTTCTGTGCTTTTAGGTATAGCACATGTTGCATATTCTTCAATGAAAGATAACACTGCTTCATCAGTATCTGTTCCAAACTTTGGGGCATCCTTGATCCACAACAGCATATGAATATGAGGAGCACCTCTTGCCTGGTACTCTTTTCTCCAAAAGAAATCCACTACTTCTCCAAGAGGTGGATTTTTTTTATTGCAGATGAAGGACATCATAGCCTCAAATCTATGATTGAAATATCTGCAAACATTAACTGGATCCAATGAGCACAGTTCTCCAGCTGTCTTGTATTCAATGTTTTTAATGTTTGAATTTGCCTCTCGTAGAAAATCCAGTAAATCATCCCAAGTGTACTCGGCACAGCTTAGGGTTAGAAACCATGTAGGAGTTCCTAAATTCCGTAACATGCATTTTAATTCACCATGGCGTCGGTACCAATATTCATTTGTCCCACGCTGACAAGCCATCAGATTGATCAGTTGTGTTTCCAAATTATCATCTCGGTGCTGCACTTTCTCCATAAAATCCTTAGCAGACACATTTTGTAAATGTACTCCACTTTTTAAAATGTGATTTACTACATAAGATAATGCAGACAAGTCGCTTTCAAATAAAAGATGGAACAAATAAGGAATACTTTGACGAAATCTTTGATCTTCTGCATATAGTCTTGTAGTCCGATACTCAGAAGCTGGAATCTGTTCTGGACGTTCATCGTATCGTCCTCCTTTTCCTGTAGGAAACAGCTGGGGAAAACATCGAGCTTCCAAGCTCTCCTCCCATACACTCACGGGAGTTCCTTTTGCTTTCTTCATCTGAAACAGATCAATAGTGTCTCCCATAACTTCTTTTGAATGAAGAGGATGTATGCTAAAATGTTCATAAATTTCTTCTTCCTTTGACTTGTCCACTTTTTCAATTTGACCAGTTGGTGTTTCTGTGTCTTCTTGTAAATCTTCTTCTTCTTCTTCTATATAAATTGATTCATACCATTTATTATTTTTTTTCAAATACAAATTTGCTCTTTGTACTTTTCGTACATCCACCAGCTCCTGCCAAATCTTCTTATTCTTTGTAGGTACACCATTAACCAGAATTACTAATGGTTCAGTTTCCAAAGTATCTGCATCAATAGTTTCCATATTTTTTTTCAAATCCAAGGGCAAATACACCACTCTTCCTTTTAAACCTCTCAGTAAATCAGAAGGAGGTAATTTACTAGTTTTGGGCTCCATACGTACTATGGTCTGGAACGGATGAACACATTGAATGAGTATAGAATCATATGTATTTAATTCAGAAAGTTCGGCAGGAATAGCATCCAATTCTAAATTATTATGTACAGCTCTGTATTTTCTATTTTCTTCTAACTTATTATAACAGTATTTACAAATACGCTGATCTTCACCCAATTCAAAACAATTTTCAAGAAATATATATGTTGCAAAATCCTTCCACTTATAATTATCTTCATTTTCACTTTTTTTATACAGATCAACATTCCTTGTTTGAATTTTATAATGACTTCTGCGGCAACAAATACAAGTAATATTTGGTCTTTCATTAGAGGAGATAGTAAATTTTGTCATTTCATCCTCAAAATTTTTAGTAATAATGAGTTCTACATTCTGTTCCTCATTTTCCTCATTTACTGTGTCCTTTTCTGCACTTTCTTGTTCTGGACCAAAGTAACAAAAATGATGAAAAACACTTTTACACACTTTTCTAGATAGACAAGCCAGAGAATGTCCCTGCAAACCAGTATTTTCTCTCACTCTGCATGGATCTAGTGTTTGAAGCACCTTCATCTTCTGTTTTACACTCTTTTTACTATATTCTCTTAGAAAGTCACGTAATTTATCAATAGATTCCTGACACACAGTACAAATACTACTACAGTTCCAAGTGTACACTGGGGCTTTTGGACGTCTCCCCATAGCCTCAGCAGCCATTACTTCTTCCTCATTTCTTGGGACCATTTTCTCTTTTTGCATCACACAACCATCCTTAACTTCATATGCTCTACCATTGGTGTCAACTGCATGCAACAAACTATTACTTTGAAGATAACTCTCTTCATTAAAAAATGGTTCAGTACTTGAACTGTGTTTCCATTCTCCCAAGAACACTTTACAAAAGTTAATTTTTTTCACTTCTCTTTTCCTTTTGCTTTGTGACTTCATTGCATTCACTAATTTATCTAATCTACGCATCCTATTCAAAATTTGAATAAAAAGTTTTCTTTTTATTTCCAAAGCCTTACTTACAATATTTTCTATAAATTTTTTTTCCTTAATACATTTTGTTTTTTTCTTATATTTTTTCACATCCTTTAGCAAATTTAACATCACTCTTCTATGAAACATTTTGTGACTAATGTTTTTAAAATCTAATTTTCGTGTTAAATCAGTTTGACATACTTCTGATTGTACATTAGCTTTTTTTTTTGCTGTTGACTGTGTTGTTGCTTTGTACATAAAACTCTGTTTGTTTTACAGTTATTGTTGCCATTTGTTTGTTTTTTGCAAATCTTTTTTAAGAAATCTCTGCTCTGCTTACCAGTAAACTTTTTCTTTTTGCCATCACCAGCTTCTCCTGCGATTTTTTTTTCCCAGTTTTGTCCAGATGTTGCTTTTCTTTCCTCTTTCTTGTCCTTAAATGCATTTTTTTTCACTGTTGCTCAGCAATACCTGCAAGGAACTAAAAAAAATTCCTTTTTGTAATTATAATTCATTAAAATATATTTTTTTTTACTTTTCATTTATTTCAAATGTTTTTCCATTTGTCTCTCATTTGTGATTTACTAATTTGTGCACAGTGCTAACCACCACAGTTGAAAAAAAACAAGCTGCCCCTTTCCTGCAAGTGCATTTTTTAACAGAGCAACTGCAACACAAATTATATCTGTGGCCACAATTCCTGTGCGCACACAGCCTCATGGTGTGCTTCTAAGCAGAAAACAGAATTTGATTTGCAAATTCGAAGCACATTTACTACTCTGGTAGATCAAGTGATAATTGCTGTTACAGCCTTACACATTTTACCTGGAAAATCACAGAGGCAGAAAAGAGCACATTTCCTAACAGCTACTTCATACCATAAGTATCTGCAACCTGGGTGAGTGTTTAGAGTAGAGCAAAGAAAATGAGGCCTTGGTGACGTTGAATGTGTTTGCATTACACACAGTCCTAAGTAGTACGCATGGGAGTGTTGGAGAAGCTGCTGCGTGTGTCCCAAGAGTGTGTTTCTGCAGACTATGTATTGTCAGCTGCAAGAGACATGAGCAAGGAGATTTCCACAACTGCATGAAGACTGCAGGGATGTACGTAACAGTGCATGTGTGCTAAGGGATAATTTGTGTAAACACAACAGGCTGCCCCTTTCCTGGGACTGCATTTCTTACTGAACAACAACTTCACAAACTAAATCTCTGCCCACAATTCCTGTGCGCACACAGACTCATGCTATGTTTTTTGGAACAAAACAGTGTCCCTGAATAGTACCAAATTACTGTTACAGCCTGACACATTTCCCTTATCATTTACAGAAGCAAAAAACAGCACATGTCCTAACAGCTCCTTAAGACCATGACCATGTGTTACAGGGTGAGTGATTAGACTAGATCAATTTAAATGAGGCCTTGGTGACGTTGAATGTGTTTGCATTACACAGTGCTATCTGAAACAGCACACAGAGCTGAGTACTACACATGAGAGTGTTAGAGAAGCTGCTGCGTGTGTGCCAAGAGTGTGTTTCTGAAGACTGTGTATTGTCTGGTGCAAGACAGATGAGCAAAAAGACTTCCAGAACTGCATGAAGACTGCAGGGATATATGTAACAGTGCATGTTTGCTAAGGGATAATTTGTGTAAACACAACAGGCTGCCCCTTTCCTGGGACTGCATTTCTTACTGAACAACATCTTCACAAATTAAATCTCTGCCCACAATTCCTGTGCGCACACAGACTCATGCCATCATTTTACACACATAACACAGGCTGCCCCTTTCCTGGGACTGCATTTCTTACTGAACAACAAATTTATAAATTAAATCTCTGCCCACAATTCCTGTGCGCACACAGACTCATGCCATCATTTTACGCACATAACACAGGCTGCCCCTTTCCTGGGACTGCATTTCTTACTGAACAACATCTTCACAAATTAAATCTCTGCCCACAATTCCTGTGTGCACACAGAGTCATGCCATCATTTTAGGCACATAACACAGGCTGCCCCTTTCCTGGGACTGCATTTCTTACTGAACAACAACTTCACAAACTAAATCTCTGCCCACAGTTCCTGTGCGCACACAGACTCATGCTATGTTTTTTGGAACAAAACAGTGTCCCTGAATAGTACCAAATTACTGTTACAGCCTGACACATTTCCCTTATCATTTACAGAAGCAGAAAACAGCACATGTCCTAACAGCTCCTTAAGACCATGACCATGTGTTACAGGGTGAGTGATTAGACTAGATCAATTTAAATGAGGCCTTGGTGACGTTCAATGTGTTTGCATTACACATTGCTATCTGAAACAGCACACAGAGCTGAGTACTACACATGAGAGTGTTGGAGAAGCTGCTGCGTGTGTGCCAAGAGTGTGTTTCTGAAGACTGTGTATTGTCTGGTGCAAGACAGATGAGCAAAGAGTCTTCGAGAACTGCATGAAGACTGCAGGGATGTATGTAACAGTGCATGTGTGCTAAGGGATAATTTGTGTAAACACAACAGGCTGCCCCTTTCCTGGGACTGCATTTCTTACTGAACAACATCTTCACAAATTAAATCTCTGCCCACAATTCCTGTGCGCACACAGACTCATACTATGTTTTATGGAACAAAACAGTGTCCCTGAATAGTACCAAATTACTGTTACTGCCTGACACATTTCCCATATCATTTACAGAAGCAGAAAACAGCACATGTCCTAACAGCTCCTTAACACCATGACCATGTGTTACAGGGTGAGTGATTAGACTAGATCAATTTAAATGAGGCCTTGGTGACGTTCAATGTGTTTGCATTACACATTGCTATCTGAAACAGCACACAGAGCTGAGTACTACACATGAGAGTGTTGGAGAAGCTGCTGCGTGTGTGCCAAGAGTGTGTTTCTGAAGACTGTGTATTGTCTGGTGCAAGACAGATGAGCAAAGAGACTTCCAGAACTGCATGAAGACTGCAGGGATGTATGTAACAGTGCATGTGTGCTAAGGGATAATTTGTGTAAACACAACAGGCTGCCCCTTTCCTGGGACTGCATTTCTTACTGAACAACATCTTCACAAATTAAATCTCTGCCCACAATTCCTGTGCGCACACAGACTCATGCCATCATTTTACGCACATAACACAGGCTGCCCCTTTCCTGGGACTGCATTTCTTACTGAACAACAACTTCATAAATTAAATCTCTGCCCACAATTCCTGTGTGCACACAGAGTCATGCCATCAAAGAAAGGCACATAACACAGGCTGCCCCTTTCCTGGGACTGCATTTCTTACTGAACAGCATCTTCATAAATTAAATCTCTGCCCACAATTCCTGTGCGCACACAGACTCATGCCATCATTTTAAACACATAACAAAGGCTGCCCCTTTCCTGGGACTGCATTTCTTACTGAACAACAAATTCATAAATTAAATCTGTGCCCACAATTCCTGTGCGCACACAGACTCATGCCATCATTTTACGCACATAACACAGGCTGCCCCTTTCCTGGGACTGCATTTCTTATTGAACAACATCTTCACAAATTAAATCTCTGCCCACAATTCCTGTGTGCACACAGAGTCATGCCATCATTTTAGGCACATGACACAGGCTGCCCCTTTCCTGGGACTGCATTTCTTACTGAACAACATCTTCACAAATTAAATCTCTGCCCACAGTTCCTGTGCGCACACAGACTCATGCTATGTTTTTTGGAACAAAACAGTGTCCCTGAATAGTACCAAATTACTGTTACTGCCTGACACATTTCCCATATCATTTACAGAAGCAGAAAACTGCACATGTTCTAACAGCTCCTTAACACCATAACCATGTGTTACAGGGTGAGTGATTAGACTAGATCAATTTAAATGAGGCCTTGGTGACGTTGAATGTGTTTGCATTACACATTGCTATCTGAAGCAGCACACAGAGCTGAGTACTACACATGAGAGTGTTGGAGAAGCTGCTGCGTGTGTGCCAAGAGTGTGTTTCTGAAGACTGTGTATTGTCTGGTGCAAGACAGATGAGCAAAGAGACTTCCAGAACTGCATGAAGACTGCAGGGATGTATGTAACAGTGCATGTGTGCTAAGGGATAATTTGTGTAAACACAACAGGCTGCCCCTTTCCTGGGACTGCATTTCTTTCTGAACAACATCTTCACAAATTAAATCTCTGCCCACATTTCCTGTGTGCACACAGAGTCATGCCATCATTTTAGGCACATAACACAGGCTGCCCCTTTCCTGGGACTGCATTTCTTACTGAACAACAACTTCATATATTAAATCTCTGCCCACATTTCCTGTGTGCACACAGAGTCATGCCATCATTTTAGGCACATAACACAGGCTGACCCTTTCCTAGGACTGCATTTCTTACTGAACAACATCTTCACAAATTAAATCTCTGCCCACAATTCCTGTGTGCACACAGACTCATGCCATCATTTTAAGCACATAACACAGGCTGCCCCTTTCCTGGGACTGCATTTCTTACTGAACAACAACTTCACAAATTAAATCTCAGACAACAATTCCTATATACACACAGACTCATGCTGTGTTGGTAGGCACAAAACACAGGCTGCCCCTTTCCTGGGTTATCAATTCTTACAGAACTAATGCTTTTTTCAAATGTGCTGCCATTTTCCTCTCTTTTCTTTCAAAGTGATTTCTGGTAAATGCTAACCATCACAATTAAAAAGAAGCTGTCCTTTTCTTTCAACTGCAAGTCTTACTTTTCAACAGCAACACAAATTAAATCTCTGTCAACAATTCTTCTCTGCACACAGACTCATGGTTTGATGGTAGGCACAAAACAGTATTCCTCATTGTTACCAGTACACATTAACTTATGGTGAAAACATACTCCATAATATTTTACATATTCAAAACAGTTAAATATCTCCCAAAACAGAAAATGTAAATCACAACTTTAAACAAATAATCACAATTCTTTTTTTTATATCTAAATTAACCACAAACACCCCCTCTCAAACTCATAACTCACCTTTAAAATTAGTTAGTTGTGAAAGAAATGTGGCAGTCACACAGCAGTTTATCAGACCAGAATCTCTGAGCTGAACACCTCTCTCCTCTCAGCAGAACCAGTTAATGGCACAGTTTCCCTCTCTTTTTTCACACATATACATGTTAATTTCAAATCTCAGTGCTTCCCACATTTTTTCAAATGAAATCACACATTTCTATTGGTTGAAAACTTCAACCCCTTTCCAAATGTACCCTTCCCCCAACTTGACTTCTGCCTGCTACCATAGCAACAGGTCATGGAACACAGGTGTGAGCAGAGAGGTCAGAAGTTCAGCAGACAATGTTTCATTTCCAAAGAGCAAGAGTGCTTGACTTTTCAAACCTAACAGCAAATCCAAACTAATGTTCTTTGTTCACACATTTTTCTGAACCAATACAATACATGCTTTTTAAAATTTAAACATACAGCCTAGTTTTTAGTGTAGAATGGTTTGAAACAGCCAATGAGTTCTTTTTATAAAAAAAGTATGTGTGCCCCCATTTTTCAACTGTCTTTCATTTCTTTTTGCCTTTCTACTGAAAGACACCTCCTGAGTGCATCCAGATCTCCTTTGAAGATGTTCACAGTGTGGATTGTAGGTCACAGCTATGTCTTCTGGAGTGAAAAATTTGCAGAAAAAAGAGGTATGGTGAGAGACCTTGCTTTGCCAAATGTAGACATTAAATGGATTGGTCAGAGAGGGTTAAAGTGGCACCAATTAATGCCTTTGGTGAAAACCTTTCTACATCTCCCACAGCCTAACCTTATTATTGTGCACTGTGGTGGAAATGACCTAGGCACTTTAACTGGGGTAGGTCTGGAAATGCTTATAAAGGACACCTTTGTGCAATTGATGTCGTTTTTTCCACAAACTGCCTTCGTATATTCTAACATATGCCAAAGGCAAAAGTGGAACTGGTCCAACCAATTTTGTCTGCAGATTGACAAAGCAAGAAAGCACGTCAACAAGTCTGTTTCTGCTTTCCTCAGAGACTATGGTATGGGTTCTATATACCACAACAACTTACGTTACAACATGCAAGACATTTATAGAGGAGATGGTGTACACTTCACTGATGAAGGCAACAGAGTCTTCCTCTTGAACTTTAGACTCTGCATCGGTACTTACTTGTAGGTACCAAAAAACAAACAATAAACACAAGGGCTCTTTTTAGAGCCACCTTATATCTAAACACTTAAATGCGATTTTTTTATTATTTTTTTTTTAAAGTTTTTTTTCGGGTGCGCGCTGGGTGCGCGCACTCGGCGATATTTTTTTTCAAAATATAAATCTTTTTTTTTTCCCTACAAGGTCCTACTGTGACCCCCTTACAATACCTAGTGGGTCAATATCTCCCCACTCTGCCCCCTTTTCAAGTTCTCCCCCTTTGTTTATCAGCCCTCTTTATGCGAGAGACAAAATGGCGGCCGCCGCTTCCTGATTTCCACCGATTCGAATGTTTACTGACATCTAACAACCAATCAGAAGTGCGCTCGCGATCGGCAAGGTGCGCGCACAGGACTTGCTCAGTGCGCGCACGGTACGCGCGTACAGATATATATATTGATTTAAATACTAATTTCTCAGGAAATACTGAACAGATTTACACCAAACCTGCAAAAGGCACTTCATGGACCTTATGGCTACCTCTCTGCCAAATTTCACATAATTCTGTTCAGCCGTTCGGGCTGTAGCTGTGACTAAAGTCCCTATGGAAAAATGCAGGGGGAAAACGCGTTTTGGGACCCCCCTTTTTTCTCAGCCCCCGCTTGACGAATCCCCCCGAAACTTTCAGGGTAGGAGCTGAGCGGAGCGCCCCATTAGTTTTGAAAATTTCGCGAGGATTCGTCAACCGGCGCCAAAGTTATTCAAAATAGAATTTTGAGATTTCCTATGGAAACACGGTCCTAACTATAACTACCTACTGGCGACCGCCAGTAGGTAATATATATATATATATATATATATATATATCCACTCCGCTTCTCCCTAGAGCTTCCTTGCACAGACAGGAGCACAGAAACTTCAATGGGCTGATGCCAGAATGGTTATTTATTTAAATGTTGTGAACTAACGGTGCTGCCTCAGACGCGTTTCGGACACTAGGCTGTGTCCTTGATCACTTAACAAACGGGAAGCTGAAACATAATTTTAAAGGCACAGATATGGTGCTACCTGATGACGTTGATCGGCATGAGGCTAAACATAGACAAAATACTGAGGTGCCGATTCCGATCCTGGAGAAACCGGGTACGAACCGTCGGACGGAGCATTTTCTCCGTCCGACTCGTACCCGGCCAAAAAACATTAAAAAAATGCAAATACGATTCATATGGAAACACTATTTACGTACGAATCGTACAAAACACCGACCGACGGAAATATACATACAAATGTGATCCGGGAAAGCGCCAACGTGACGTCGGGACGCATTCAGGCTGCGTTTCACGAACCAGGAAGTACGATACGCACCGACGTCACCCCGCACGGATTATATTCTCTGGCTGACAAAAACTGCCGGGAAATCAGGACGATGCACACAAGGAGCACCTGTACGCGACGGACAGCCATGGACCCGAACCTACGTGTCATCCCAGCCCTCATAGCAGTCCACCTGCTCTACAGGAACCAACGCAGACGCTGCAGAAGGTCAGAACAACACCCAGGGGCAAAGGGAGGGGGCAGGGGCAGGACACATAACCTCCACCCAAGTCCCAAATCAGACATGCCCTGGACATACCTGACCTGCAGGACCTGGTCACCTCGAGGGGGTGGGGGCGTGTCCAGCAACGCAAGCGTCCGCCACAACGGAAGTGGATGTTGACGCGAACCGGCAACACAACAATTCCGGTACGTACCGTACCCACGCCTTAAGAGCGTTGATACGGGTCGTACCACGCCCACCCCACCGTCACCCCAACAATGGCGATACGGCCCGTACCCACGTTCTAAAGGCCTGGGTATGGGCCGTACCAGCATTGTTGGGGTGATGTAGGGGTACGCATGGTACGACCCGTACCCACGCTCTGAAGGCCTGGGTACGGTGCGTACCCCTATGGCACCCCATTGGGGGTCCGCACCGTACCCAGGCCTTAAGAGCGTGGGCACGGGTCGTACCACGCATACCCCTACGTCACTCCAACAATGGCGTTACGGCCTGTACCCAGGCCCTTAGAACGTGGGTACGGGCCGTACCGCCATTGTTGGTGTGACGTAGGGGTACGCGTGGTACGACCCGTACCCATGCTCTTAAGGCCTGGGTATGATGCGGACCACTACGGCACCCCAACAATGGTGGTACGCACTGTACCCACGTTCCAAAGGCATGGGTACGGGCCATACCCAGGCCTGCAGATCGTGGGTACGGGAATGTACGGAGCGTACCCCCACCCGTGTATGTATGGAGCGTACCCCCACCCATGTATGAATGGAGCGTACCCACACCCCACCAGTGTATGTACAGAGCGTACCCCCACCCGTGTATGAATGGAGCGTACACACACCCCCCAGTGTATGTACGGAGCGTACCCCCACCCGTGTATGAATGGAGCATACCCCCACCCGTGTATGTCCCGAGCGTACATGCCCAGACACAGGAGGGGTGGGTGCAGAGTCCTCACAGCAGTGCCCAGACACACGAGGGGTGGGTGCAGCGTCCTCCCAGCAGTGCCCAGACATAGGAGGGGTGGGTGCCTATCACTCCCAGCAGTGCCCAGACATAGGAGGGGTGGGTGCCTATCACTCCCAGCAGTGCCCAGACATAGGAGGGGTGGGTTCCCATCACTCCCAGCAGTGCCCAGACACAGGAGGGGTGGGTGCAGAGTCCTCCCAGCAGTGCCCAGACACAGGAGGGGTGGGTGAAGAGTCCTCCCAGCAGTGCCCAGACACAGGAGGGGTGGATGCAGAGTCCTCCCAGCAGTGCCCAGACATAGGAGGGGTGGGTGCCTATCACTCCCAGCAGTGCCCAGACATAGGAGGGGTGGGTGCCTATCACTCCCAGCAGTGCCCAGGCATAGGAGGGGGGGTTTCCATCACTCCCAGCAGTGCCCAGACACAGGAGGGGTGGGTGCAGAGTCCTCCCAGCAGTGCCCAGACATAGGAGGGATGGGTGCCTATCACTCCCAGCAGTGCCCAGACATAGGAGGGGTGGGTGCCTATCACTCCCAGCAGTGCCCAGACATAGGAGGGGTGGGTGCCTATCACTCCCAGCAGTGCCCAGACATAGGAGGGGTGGGTTCCCATCACTCCCTGCAGTGCCCAGACACAGGAGGGGTGGGTGCAGAGTCCTCCCAGCAGTGCCCAGACATAGGAGGGTGGGTGCCTATCACTCCCAGCAGTGCCCAGACATAGGAGGGGTGGGTGCCTATCACTCCCAGCAGTGCCCAGACATAGGAGGGGTGGGTTCCCATCACTCCCAGCAGTGCCCAGACACAGGAGGGGTGGGTGCAGAGTCATCCCAGCAGTGCCCAGACACAGGAGGAGTGGGTGCAGAGTCCTCCCAGCAGTGCCCAGACATAGGAGGGGTGGGTGCCTATCACTCCCAGCAGTGCCCAGACATAGGAGGGGTGGGTGCCTATCACTCCCAGCAATGCCCAGACATAGGAGCGGTGGGTGCCTATCACTCCCAGCAGTGCCCAGACACAGGAGGGGTTGGTGCCTATCACTCCCAGCAGTGCCCAGACATAGGAGGGGTGGGTGCCTATCACTCCCAGCAATGCCCAGACATAGGAGGGGTGGGTTCCCAGCACTCCCAGCAGTGGCCAGACACAGGAGGGGTGGGTGCAGAGTCATCCCAGCAGTGCCCAGACACAGGAGGGGTGGGTGCAGAGTCCTCCCAGCAGTGCCCAGACATAGGAGGGGTGGGTGCCTATCACTCCCAGCAGTGCCCAGACATAGGAGGGGTGGGTGCCTATCACTCCCAGCAATGCCCAGACATAGGAGCGGTGGGTGCCTATCACTCCCAGCAGTGCCCAGACACAGGAGGGGTTGGTGCCTATCACTCCCAGCAGTGCCCAGACATAGGAGGGGTGGGTGCCTATCACTCCCAGCAATGCCCAGACATAGGAGGGGTGGGTTCCCAGCACTCCCAGCAGTGGCCAGACACAGGAGGGGTTGGTGCCTATCACTCCCAGCAGTGCCCAGACATAGGAGGGGTGGGTGCCTATCACTCCCAGCAGTGCCCAGAAACAGGAGGGGTGGGTGCAGAGTCCTCCCAGCAGTGCCCAGACACAGGAGGGGTGGGTGCAGAGTCCTCCCAGCAGTGCCTAGACACAGGAGGGGTGGGTGCAGAGTCCTCCCAGCAGTGCCCAGACATAGGAGGGATGGGTGCCTATCACTCCCAGAAGTGCCCAGACATAGGAGGGGTGGGTACCTATCACTCCCAGCAGTGCCCAGACATAGGAGGGGTGGGTTCCCATCACTCCCAGCAGTGCCCAGACACAGGAGGGGTGGGTGCAGAGTCCTCCCAGCAGTGCCCAGACATAGGAGGGTGGGTGCAGAGTCCTCCCAGCAGTGCCCAGACATAGGAGGGGTGGGTGCCTATCACTCCCAGCAGTGCCCAGACATAGGAGGGGTGGGTGCCTATCACTCCCAGCAGTGCCCAGACATAGGAGGGGTGGGTACCTATCACTCCCAGCAGTGCCCAGACATAGGAGGGGTGGGTTCCCAACACTCCCAGCAGTGCCCAGACACAGGAGGGGTGGGTGCAGAGTCCTCCCAGCAATGCCCAGACACAGGAGGGGTGGGTGCAGAGTCCTCCCAGCAGTGCCCAGACATAGGAGGGGTGGGTGCCTATCACTCCCAGCAGTGCCCAGACATAGGAGGGGTGGGTTCCCATCACTCTCAGCAGTGCCCAGACACAGGAGGGGTGGGTGCAGAGTCCCCCCAGCAGTGCCCAGACATAGGAGGGATGGGTGCCTATCACTCCCAGCAGTGCCCAGACATAGGAGGGGTGGGTGCCTATCACTCCCAGCAGTGCCCAGACATAGGAGGGGTGGGTACCTATCACTCCCAGCAGTGCCCAGACACAGGAGGGGTGGGTGCAGAGTCCTCCCAGCAGTGCCCAGACATAGGAGGGGTGGGTGCCTATCACTCCCAGCAGTGCCCAGACATGGGAGGGGTGGGTGCCTATCACTCCCAGCAGTGCCCAGACATAGGAGGGGTGGGTTCCCATCACTCCCAGCAGTGCCCAGACACAGGAGGGGTGGGTGCCTATCACTCCCAGCAGTGCCCAGACATAGGAGGGGTGGGTACCTATCACTCCCAGCAGTGCCCAGACATAGGAGGGGTGGGTTCCCATCACTCTCAGCAGTGCCCAGACACAGGAGGGGTGGGTGCAGAGTCCCCCCAGCAGTGCCCAGACATAGGAGGGATGGGTGCCTATCACTCCCAGCAGTGCCCAGACATAGGAGGGGTGGGTGCCTATCACTCCCAGCAGTGCCCAGACATAGGAGGGGTGGGTACCTATCACTCCCAGCAGTGCCCAGACATAGGAGGGGTGGGTTCCCATCACTCCCAGCAGTGCCCAGACACAGGAGGGGTGGGTGCAGAGTCCTCCCAGCAGTGCCCAGACATAGGAGGGGTGGGTGCCTATCACTCCCACCAGTGCCCAGACATGGGAGGGGTGGGTGCCTATCACTCCCAGCAGTGCCCAGACATAGGAGGGGTGGGTTCCCATCACTCCCAGCAGTGCCCAGACACAGGAGGGGTGGGTGCAGAGTCATCCCAACAGTGCCCAGACACAGGAGGGGTGGGTGCAGAGTCCTCCCAGCAGTGCCCAGACATAGGAGGGGTGGGTGCCTATCACTCCCAGCAGTGCCCAGACATAGGAGGGGTGGGTGCCTATCACTCCCAGCAATGCCCAGACATAGGAGCGGTGGGTGCCTATCACTCCCAGCAGTGCCCAGACACAGGAGGGGTTGGTGCCTATCACTCCCAGCAGTGCCCAGACATAGGAGGGGTGGGTGCCTATCACTCCCAGCAATGCCCAGACATAGGAGGGGTGGGTTCCCAGCACTCCCAGCAGTGCCCAGACTCAGGAGGGGTTGGTGCCTATCACTCCCAGCAGTGCCCAGACATAGGAGGGGTGGGTGCCTATCACTCCCAGCAGTGCCCAGAAACAGGAGGGGTGGGTGCAGAGTCCTCCCAGCAGTGCCCAGACACAGGAGGGGTGGGTGCAGAGTCCTCCCAGCAGTGCCTAGACACAGGAGGGGTGGGTGCAGAGTCCTCCCAGCAGTGCCCAGACATAGGAGGGATGGGTGCCTATCACTCCCAGAAGTGCCCAGACATAGGAGGGGTGGGTACCTATCACTCCCAGCAGTGCCCAGACATAGGAGGGGTGGGTTCCCATCACTCCCAGCAGTGTCCAGACACAGGAGGGGTGGGTGCAGAGTCCTCCCAGCAGTGCCCAGACATAGGAGGGTGGGTGCAGAGTCCTCCCAGCAGTGCCCAGACATAGGAGGGGTGGGTGCCTATCACTCCCAGCAGTGCCCAGACATAGGAGGGGTGGGTGCCTATCACTCCCAGCAGTGCCCAGACATAGGAGGGGTGGGTTCCCATCACTCCCAGCGGTGCCCAGACACAGGAGGGGTGGGTGCAGAGTCATCCCAGCAGTGCCCAGACACAGGAGGGGTGGGTGCAGAGTCCTCCCAGCAGTGCCCAGACACAGGAGGGGTGGGTGCCTATCACTCCCAGCAGTGCCCAGACATAGGAGGGGTGGGTGCCTATCACTCCCAGCAATGCCCAGACATAGGAGCGGTGGGTGCCTATCACTCCCAGCAGTGCCCAGACACAGGAGGGGTTGGTGCCTATCACTCCCAGCAGTGCCCAGACATAGGAGGAATGGGTGCCTATCACTCCCAGCAATGCCCAGACATAGGAGGGGTGGGTTCCCAGCACTCCCAGCAGTGCCCAGACACAGGAGGGGTTGGTGCCTATCACTCCCAGCAGTGCCCAGACATAGGAGAGGTGGGTGCCAATCACTCCCAGCAGTGCCCAGAAACAGGAGGGGTGGGTGCAGAGTCCTCCCAGCAGTGCCCAGACACAGGAGGGGTGGGTGCAGAGTCCTCCCAGCAGTGCCTAGACACAGGAGGGGTGGGTGCAGAGTCCTCCCAGCAGTGCCCAGACATAGGAGGGATGGGTGCCTATCACTCCCAGAAGTGCCCAGACATAGGAGGGGTGGGTGCCTATCACTCCCAGCAGTGCCCAGACATAGGAGGGGTGGGTACCTATCACTCCCAGCAGTGCCCAGACATAGGAGGGTTGGGTTCCCAACACTCCCAGCAGTGCCCAGACACAGGAGGGGTGGGTGCAGAGTCATCCCAGCAATGCCCAGACACAGGAGGGGTGGGTGCAGAGTCCTCCCAGCAGTGCCCAGACATAGGAGGAGTGGGTGCCTATCACTCCCAGCAGTGCCCAGACATAGGAGGGGTGGGTGCCTATCACTCCCAGCAGTGCCCAGACATAGGAGGGGTGGGTTCCCATCACTCCCAGCAGTGCCCAGACACAGGAGGGGTGGGTGCAGAGTCCTCCCAGCAGTGCCCAGACACAGGAGGGGTGGGTGCAGAGTCCTCCCAGCAGTGCCCAGACACAGGAGGGGTGGGTGCAGAGTCCTCCCAGCAGTGCCCAGACATAGGAGGGGTGGGTGCCTATCACTCCCAGCAGTGCCCAGACATAGGAGGGGTGGGTGCCTATCACTCCCAGCAGTGCCCAGACATAGGAGGGGTGGGTTCCCATCACTCCCAGCAGTGCCCAGACACAGGATGGGTGGGTGCAGAGTCCTCCCAGCAGTGCCCAGACATAGGAGGGATGGGTGCCTATCACTCCCAGCAGTGCCCAGACATAGGAGGGGTGGGTGCCTATCACTCCCAGCAGTGCCCAGACATAGAAGGGGTAGGTACCTATCACTCCCAGCAGTGCCCAGACATAGGAGGGGTGGGTTCCCATCACTCCCAGCAGTGCCCAGACACAGGAGGGGTGGGTGCAGAGTCCTCCCAGCAGTGCCCAGACATAGGAGGGTGGGTGCAGAGTCCTTCCAGCAGTGCCCAGATATAGGAGGGTGGGTGCCTATCACTCCCAGCAGTGCCCAGACATAGGAGGGGTGGGTGCCTATCACTCCCAGCAGTGCCCAGACATAGGAGGGGTGGGTTCCCATCACTCCCAGCAGTGCCCAGACACAGGAGGGGTGGGTGCAGAGTCATCCCAGCAGTGCCCAGACACAGGAGGGGTGGGTGCAGAGTCCTCCCAGCAGTGCCCAGACATAGGAGGGGTGGGTGCCTATCACTCACAGCAGTGCCCAGACATAGGAGGGGTGGGTGCCTATCACTCCCAGCAATGCCCAGACATAGAAGGGGTGGGTGCCTATCACTCCCAGCAGTGCCCAGACATAGGAGGGGTGGGTTCCCAGCACTCCCAGCAGTGCCCAGACACAGGAGGGGTTGGTGCCTATCACTCCCAGCAGTGCCCAGACATAGGAGGGGTGGGTGCCAATCACTCCCAGCAGTGCCCAGAAACAGGAGGGGTGGGTGCAGAGTCCTCCCAGCAGTGCCCAGACACAGGAGGGGTGGGTGCAGAGTCCTCCCAGCAGTGCCCAGACATAGGAGGGATGGGTGCCTATCACTCCCAGAAGTGCCCAGACATAGGAGGGGTGGGTGCCTATCACTCCCAGCAGTGCCCAGACATAGGAGGGGTGGGTACCTATCACTCCCAGCAGTGCCCAGACATAGGAGGGTTGGGTTCCCAACACTCCCAGCAGTGCCCAGACACAGGAGGGGTGGGTGCAGAGTCATCCCAGCAATGCCCAGACACAGGAGGGGTGGGTGCAGAGTCCTCCCAGCAGTGCGCAGACATAGGAGGGGTGGGTGCCTATCACTCCCAGCAGTGCCCAGACATAGGAGGGGTGGGTGCCTATCACTCCCAGCAGTGCCCAGACATAGGATGGGTGGGTTCCCATCACTCCCAGCAGTGCCCAGACACAGGAGGGGTGGGTGCAGAGTCCTCCCAGCAGTGCCCAGACACAGGAGGGGTGGGTGCAGAGTCCTCCCAGCAGTGCCCAGACACAGGAGGGGTGGGTGCAGAGTCCTCCCAGCAGTGCCCAGACATAGGAGGGGTGGGTGCCTATCACTCCCAGCAGTGCCCAGACATAGGAGGGGTGGGTGCCTATCACTCCCAGCAGTGCCCAGACATAGGAGGGGTGGGTTCCCATCACTCCCAGCAGTGACCAGACACAGGAGGGGTGGGTGCAGAGTCCTCCCAGCAGTGCCCAGACATAGGAGGGATGGGTGCCTATCACTCCCAGCAGTGCCCAGACATAGGAGGGGTGGGTGCCTATCACTCCCAGCAGTGCCCAGACATAGGAGGGGTAGGTACCTATCACTCCCAGCAGTGCCCAGACATAGGAGGGGTGGGTTCCCATCACTCCCAGCAGTGCCCAGACACAGGAGGGGTGGGTGCAGAGTCCTCCCAGCAGTGCCCAGACATAGGAGGGTGGGTGCAGAGTCCTCCCAGCAGTGCCCAGATATAGGAGGGTGGGTGCCTATCACTCCCAGCAGTGCCCAGACATAGGAGGGGTGGGTACCTATCACTCCCAGCAGTGCCCAGACATAGGAGGGGTGGGTTCCCATCACTCCCAGCAGTGCCCAGACACAGGAGGGGTGGGTGCAGAGTCATCCCAGCAGTGCCCAGACACAGGAGGGGTGGGTGCAGAGTCCTCCCAGCAGTGCCCAGACATAGGAGGGGTGGGTGCCTATCACTCCCAGCAGTGCCCAGACATAGGAGGGGTGGGTGCCTATCACTCCCAGCAATGCCCAGACATAGAAGGGGTGGGTGCCTATCACTCCCAGCAGTGCCCAGACATAGGAGGGGTGGGTTCCCATCACTCCCAGCAGTGCCCAGACACAGGAGGGGTTGGTGCCTATCACTCCAAGCAGTGCCCAGACATAGGAGGGGTGGGTGCCTATCACTCCCAGCAGTGCCCAGAAACAGGAGGGGTGGGTGCAGAGTCCTCCCAGCAGTGCCCAGACACAGGAGGGGTGGGTGCAGAGTCCTCCCAGCAGTGCCCAGACATAGGAGGGATGGGTGCCTATCACTCCCAGAAGTGCCCAGACATAGGAGGGGTGGGTGCCTATCACTCCCAGCAGTGCCCAGACATAGGAGGGGTGGGTACCTATCACTCCCAGCAGTGCCCAGACATAGGAGGGGTGGGTTCCCATCACTCCCAGCAGTGCCCAGACACAGGAGGGGTGGGTGCAGAGTCCTCCCAGCAGTGCCCAGACACAGGAGGGGTGGGTGCAGAGTCCTCCCAGCAGTGCCCAGACATAGGAGGGGTGGGTGCCTATCACTCCCAGCAGTGCCCAGACATAGGAGGGGTGGGTGCCTATCACTCCCAGCAGTGCCCAGACATAGGAGAGGTGGCTTTCCATCACTCCCAGCAGTGCCAAGACAAAGGAGGGGTGGGTGCAGAGTCCTCCCAGCAGTGCCCAGACACAGGAGGGGTGGGTGCAGAGTCCTCCCAGCAGTGCCCAGACACAGGAGGGGTGGGTGCAGAGTCCTCCCAGCAGTGCCCAGACATAGGAGGGGTGGGTGCCTATCACTCCCAGCAGTGCCCAGACATAGGAGGGGTGGGTGCCTATCACTCCCAGCAGTGCCCAGACACAGGAGGGGTGGGTGCAGAGTCCTCCCAGCAGTGCCCAGACACAGGAGGGGTGGGTGCCGATCACTCCCATCAGAGCCCAGACATAGGAGGGGTGGGTGCCTATCACTCCCAGCAGTGCCCAGACACAGGAGGGGTGGGTGCAGAGTCCTCCCAGCAGTGCCCATGGAAAGAAAAGGGTGGAGTAGCCACAGATACAATGGCCACAAATGTCAGTCCGGTGCCCAAAGACCCTGCAGAACACGTAACACATGTGTGCGAGGCTGGGAGTACACACATGCATAGTGTGTAAAAGGGAACATGTCCACATGAAGTAATGTCAATAAACTCCATACACAAGTACAGTGACCACCAAGGATGCCACTAATGATGCAGGTGGAGACATTGCCCAGCATGCATGGCCAAAGTTGAACGGATCCGTCACACACCAAGGAAATGTAGACACAGCTCAGCACAACATATTGGAAACACCCTACAAGGAAGATGTCAGGGTCCACAGAGGAAGGAACACACCTTGGGACAATTTCATCATACAGGAAGAACACACATGACTAAAGATTATTTGCAGAGCCCTTGTGATGGCACACAGATACCAGGGTCCACCCCATGAGCAGCACACCACAACATTTCCCAGACACCTAACACATTATCACCACCCCAAATCATGGAGCAGCACCACCAACAGCAATACCAGAAAAGCAGAAGTGTACAAAGGAAAAATAAAACATTGCTTTATTCAGCATGAAAAGAAAAAATTGTTAATAAAAGTTCAATATGTACAAGGCCCATAGGGCAGTCCATAGTATAATTCCTGGTGGGGGACACATAGGGACACGTGTCCCCTAGCTTGCCTGCACAGTTCATACCTCCTTTGCTTCCACAGGGGGGGGGGCATTATGTGGGGGGGAAGGACCAGGCACCGCAGGGACAGGAGGGGCAAGGGTAGGTGTTGTGGGTGCAGGGACGGAGGACTCCACCACAGGGGGTGGGGCAGCGCCAAAGGTGGTGGTGAGAATGGCGCTGCAGACAGTTGCAAGGTCCCCCAGCGTCTCCCCTGCACCAGAAGGAACCACAGGCCCCAAGGAGTGGGGGAGGTTGGAGGGATGGGTCGCAGCGCTACTGGGGGAGGGTGTGGACAGGGGGGGGGACTCAACCACCCTGACCGGGGACTCCTTTGACCGCTTGCGGGGTGGTGTCACTTTGGGGCTCAGGGACAGAGCGGCCATGAAGGAGTCTTTGTTGGAATCTTGGCCAGGAGAGCTGAGGGGAGTGGATTCGGGGGGTGTGGGTTGTGAGGAATGTGGACTCCCACTGTGGCTGCGTGTCTTCTGTTTGCCCCCTGACCCAGTGGGTGTGCCTACTTCACACTGTGTGTGCGTGAGAGGAGATGTGTGCTTGGCCTTCCCTGGTGGTGTGGTGCCTGTGTCTGGTGGGGTGCGTGCATGGTGACGTCTGGGTGTGCGTGGGACAGGCATGGGAGTGGGAAGTGTGGATGGTGCAGGGGTGGGGGGGACGCAGCGCTGCAGGAGATCCACTGCTGCAGTCAGTGTCGAGTCTATGGACCTCAGCAACTGGCGTTGGTCAGACTGCGCAGCTGAGATGCCCTCCATGTATGCCTCCATCTGGGTGAGCACACGGGTGTGGCCATGGAGGACATTAAGCATCGCAGTCTGACCAACCTGCAACTGGCGCAGGATGTCCACAGACTCGGCATTCGCGGCAGCAGTGGAGACAGGGGCAGGGGGTGCGGTGCCTGGCAAGAAGGAGACACGTGGTGACCTAGCACGGCGGGAAGGGACCCGAGCAAGTAGGAGGCCGGTGATGGTAATGGAGGGGGCAGGTAGAGATTGAGTGCTGCTTTCAGCTGTGGGAGCTGCCTCCGCCCCCTCTGGGAGCTCAGCCTCAGACCCGTCAGCGTCATAGTCGGTGGTGGGACTGGACAGGTCCTCCGCCTCACTCCCCTCGGCCTCCGTGCCACTCGATGCGCCAGACAAGACAGCACTGGTGCTCGATCTCTCCTCACGGTCCATGCCAGTGTCTCTCTCGGAGTCCCCCGACGATGCTGTGGGCAAGGTGAAGAGACAGGAAATAATCAGACACCTGTATACATATACGTACAAATGGGTAACAGTTCCTAAGGGAGACAGTGCCGGTATGGTCTACTGTCAGAAAGGAAGGAGAAAGGGCAACAGGGAACGTGAGGGATAGGTTCGTGAATGGAGATGTGGTGTAGGCCAGGTACTCCTAGGTGGTGTTTGAAGTGCCCTCACACACCCTTGCGGGTGCAAAGCATCATCATAGGGCGAAGCTCCTCGTGGGGGTGGCGCTGCAGTCCCTCACGGGCCCTACAAGAGGGCTCTCTGTCGGAGATCTTTTAGTGGAGTAGCCGTAGTTGTGCATGCGGGTGTGTGGGGAAATACGTGACGTGGTGTGTCTAAAAAGACCCTCTGGTACCCTGAACTGATTTATTAGTGAATCCGTCGGGTCTGAGTAAAATCTAACGGGGAGTAGTGCCTGAGTCGCACTGTAGTAGGTAGGGGAGAAGAGTTGTCAATCCCACTGCTCTCAACCCGTGTGTGAGATATTAGAGTGAGAGTGAGGATGTAAGGAGGGTGGTCAACATGGTTCGCGCTGCCCGTGGTCCCTAGTGGATCCTTAGCGCTTCGTCAGGACCTTGGTAAGAAAATAAAAAAACTGTGATGCGGGAACAGGAATGTCCTATAATCCCATCAAAAGTGGAGGGAAACACGTATTATTCGTGTCCCAATTGTCGAACCTAGAGGGAAAGGGAAGACAAGAAAGGCACAAACAAAAGAGTGGTCAACGCTAAATCCAGAAGCATGGTACAATTCACCAATGTGGAAAGCGGACCAGCTCACAGTCATGCTGGGGGGGTGGTCGTATCTAATACCAAGAAGGAAACAAGAGTACAACCAGGCCCTCTTAGGGGCAAAAACAAGATCAACTCGTAGCTCTCTGGTTAATTAGGTATGAGGTACATGCACGAAAATTGCATAGATCACACATAGTGCGAATCATAGCAGTACTGGGATCATGCGTGATACCTATATCCAGGTGCTGAACCATCGTAGCGACAGCATGAGGCATGGTGAGGTAGTGACTGCTATGATTCGCACTATGTGTGATCTATGCAATTTTCGTGCATGTACCTCATACCTAATTAACCAGAGAGCTACGAGTTGATCTTGTTTTTGCCCCTAAGAGGGCCTGGTTGTAATCTTGTTTCCTTCTTGGTATTAGATACGACCACGCCCCCAGCATGACTGTGAGCTGGTCCGCTCTCCACATTGGTGAATTGTACCATGCTTCTGGATTTAGCATTGACCACTCTTTTGTTTGTGCCTTTCTTGTCTTCCCTTTCCCTCTAGGTTCGACAATTGGGACACGAATAATACGTGTTTCCCTCCACTTTTGATGGGATTATAGGACATTCCTGTTCCCGCATCACAGTTTTTTTATTTTCTTACCAAGGTTCTGACGAAGCGCTAAGGATCCACTAGGGACCACGGGCAGCGCGAAACATGTTGACCACCCTCCTTACATCCTCACTCTCACTCTAATATCTCACACACGGGTTGAGAGCAGTGGGATTGACAACTCTTCTCCCCTACCCACTACAGTGCGACTCAGGCACTACTCCCCGTTAGATTTTACTCAGACCCGACGGACTCACTAATAAATCAGTTCAGGGTACCAGAGGGTCTTTTTAGACACACCACATCACGTATTTCCCCACACACCCGCATGCACAACTACGGCTACTCCACTAAAAGATCTCTGACAGAGATCCCTCTTGTAGGGCCCGTGAGGGACTGCAGCGCCACCCCCACGAGGAGCTTCGCCCTATGATGATGCTTTGCACCCGCAAGGGTGTGTGAGGGCACTTCGAACACCACCTAGGAGTACCTGGCCTACACCACATCTCCATTCACGAACCTATCCCTCACATTCCCTGTTGCCCTTTCTCCTACCTTTCTGACAGTAGACCATACCGGCACTGTCTCCCTTAGGAACTGTTACCCATTTGTACGTGTAGTTAGCTTAGGAGCATTGGTACAGGACCTACCCCCTTTTTTTGCTCCCTGTCCCCCTCTTATTGTGTGTTAATTCTAGTACGGCAGCCAGCCGTGGGACATCCCTTCTATTTCCTTTTCTCACTATTTTTTGTTCCCCCCCTTTTTTCCCCCCTCACCACAAGATCGACTCAGCTCTCCCACATCCATTATGGATGATCCCGGGGTCTGTTTTGATGACGAAACAGTAGCAGAAATCCTCAGAGCACCATCTTTACTATCTGAGGACGGTAACCTCCCATCAGGAAGTAGAGATGACGATTGGAAGTCACTACAAACACTGAGAAGACTACAAATTAAAACTGCCCTACACGGTACAGTCATGACCGAATATCTCAGAGCTAATATTGCCCCTAACGGTCTTCTTGTCACCCTGGCACCAAGAATTTTCCTGGAGGATCTGACCTTCCGGCGGGAAAGGTCATGCATCGCTTGGAAATGCACCAGAGATTGGCTGGTACTAATCATCAATACAGCGAAACGGCTGTCAGACGAACTCTTGATACAGATCACCCTCTCTGAGAACAGATTAAAGACAAGTATTGCCATCACGACATTCAAATCCCGCCTATCCGAAATTAATCAGGAGATGAACGAACACAAGGAATACCTTACCAAACAGAAAATACAACAACTCCAGAAGGATGTTAAACGGTTCGATAAGGAAAAGATCTACCCCTACACCAAGGAAGACTTCGTCTTCCAAACGATAGAAACTTCGGACGATGCAAGCAGCAATCATTCTTCAGGTTCCCATTCCACTAATAGCAACTCTAGCTATGAGAATAGGCAACCAAGGTACCGTGGAGGGTACAGACATCTGTCTCAACCTCCCCCTCTGTTTCAAGGTTTTCCGGGCCTCCCATACCAACCACCCATGTATCAAGGACCCTGGATGGGCCCACAACCCATGTGGAATCCGACCTTAGGACCCAACCCACCCATGTCTCAATACCACCAATTCCAAAAACCCTCTTTTCAGAACAGAGGGAGGGGCAGAGGAAGAGGCAGAAGAAGAACAGGACCCAAAACTGTCCAGTGGCAAGATCAGGAGCAGATGATTCTCAGGAGCAAAACCACCAGACCCTTGTAGTGAACCTGTCCACCAAGGTTTTGACAGCGGATGAACTGAAACTTCTGGAGAAAGGTCTCGGTTTCGTTCCCACCCCCAAGGATGATGATTTCAGTCTCCATCAAGAACTGCATCAATTCTTCAGGAAAGTGCGCCTCAAAGCTTTTTTTGATGGCAAACCTGAAACACCCACGGTAGGGACCGGCCTTAAGAACAAGTCAAGATTTACCCCGACTTCGGCCATGACACCCAACGAAGTTCTTACCTTTGAACAGGCGGTTCTGAAAGACATCTCCAATACCACTATCAACCATCATTATGACAATCTTTCCAAAGAAGAACGACATACACTTACCAAATTTTCAGATGACCAGACTATTATTCTCAAACCTGCTGATAAGGGCGGTGCCATCGTTATCCTTGACAGAGGGATCTACGAAGCTGAATGCGAACGTCAACTATCAAATACCAGCTATTACCAACCCATCAACGTGGACCCCACGAAGCGCCTCATGACCAAAATACATACCTTGACTACTGAAGCTGAAGCAGAAGACTGGATCTCACATGACAAAGCTATGTTCCTGAACCAAACTAACCCCCGGACACCATATTTCTATTGCCTTCCGAAGATTCACAAAGGCACCAATCCTCCCCCTGGCCGTCCCATCGTCTCAGGGATCAACTCCTTACTGGAACCGTTGAGCAAATTTTGCGACTTTTTCCTACGCCCCCACGTTACTCAAACTCCCACCTACTTGAGAGACACCATGGAGGTGCTGAATCTGATACAACAGTTTGAATTCCCTGAAACTATCAATCTTCTCGTCACTCTCGATGTAGAAGCATTATATACAAACATACCCCAGGAAGTCACTTTGATCGTCCTGGAAGATGCTCTACATAGCCTGGATCCATGGCCATTTGTTACCCCAATATCCTTCATTTGTGACTGTGCCCAACTGGCACTCAAAGAGAATGTCTTTGAGTTCAACAAAAAACTCTACCATCAAACACAAGGCACATGCATGGGGAGCACATTTGCACCGAGCCTGGCCTGTCTCTATATGGCCTGGTTGGAGGAAGAAAAAATCCTAAATTCATCCAACCCCTTCCAAGACAACATCCTGCTGTGGCGCCGGTACATCGACGACATCCTTGTCTTTTGGAGGGGTAGTGCAGATGAATGCGCAGCTTTCTTTACTTGGATGAACACGATCAACCCTTTCCTCAAATTCACGGGCACCCAATCCCATGAGTCCATTCCCTTCCTGGACCTCTTAATATCCCTCAAAAATGGCAGGTTATTAACAACTAATTACAGAAAACCTACAGATAGGATCAGTCTCCTACTCTATCAAAGTCACCATCCTAAAGCATTGAGGGATAATCTTCCAGTGGGACAGTTCCTGCGTCTGAGAAGGAATTGCAATACCCTTATCGAGTTCGAAGCTCAAGCGTCCATCCTGAAAAAGAACCTGATTGCCAGGCAATACCCCACCAGCATCATCAGAACAGCGCACAAAAGGGCTAGAAACAATCACCGCGACGCCCTGTTGGAAACCAAAGTGAGACCAGAGAGTACTGCCTTGACATGTGTCACTTCCTTCACTCCCCTTTCTAACAACATCCAGAGGATAGTGAAAAAACACTGGAGAATACTGGGAACTGGCTCCTTTAACCCTGGTCCTCTTCCATTGTTTGCGTTTAAGCGCACCCAGAATCTGAGAGACATTCTAGTACATACCCGCCCTAGAAACATAGCCAAACCATCAGAGACCCTTTGGTCCTTACCTCCAGTCATAGGCCATTTTCCTTGCGGTTCATGTACCTCCTGTCCCCAAACCAAACCTATGAAAGAAGTGGATCTGGGACTATCAAGACCTTGGCAATTGAAACACCATACTAACTGCAATTCCAAGAACTGCATCTATCTACTCACCTGCCCCTGTGGACTCCACTACATAGGCATGACAACTAGACCTGTCAAAACCCGCATCGGGGAGCATAGGAGTACGATACGATGCAAAAAAACGCAGACCAGATTGCAGAATCACTTCCTTGAACTCAACCACCCCCCTGACAGTCTCAGCGGGACTGTCATTGATCACAATCCTCTATGGACACCAACCACCCTTTTCAAAACCGAACAACGCTGGGTCTTTAGACTCAAATCCAATATCATTGGTCTCAATGACGATATCCCATGGAGCTCCCTCGTCCCTTGAACACCCGGCAGTACATCCCATTGCCTGCCTTTTGCTCCACGTATCATACTGACCCCCCACGTGACAAGGGCTTGAGCGTATTTCGCCCCCACCTTGTGAGAGCCACATTCACAGTAGTGTTCTCCCAGTCTTTTTGTCCTCTAGCCCACTACGACTTATCCATCATGAATATGCTATTGAACGACCATGACCCATCGATGGACTTATGCAACTACCCCTTGCCTTGGTGGGACCCGCTGTGCTATCCCCACTACGGCCCCCGACACATACCACTCTTTGGATACCTCCGGACCAAATCTTCACATAGCTTTACCTTCTAGCTTTACTACTTTGCTCCAGACTCCTTATTAGGAAATCTTACTGGGACATGAGATTAAATATATTCCCTTTTTTATGAGTCCTACGAAGGACCTGTTCCAACATGGCTGATCCTGGGCACATGAGAACAGGGTGTCGGGATGAGTACGTGATTACTGGGTATATACAAATTTTGTATACTTTAATTATCACGTCACGCAGACTCTTATCTTGAGTTCCCTATACCTACTACATTTTTCTATTTGAGAACACAAGCTTTTCTGCACCCTTCCGATGTTCTTTGCATTTCCATTGCCTTCCTGCTCCATCATGGCCGCCACCCACAGGAACGCTACAATCCCTCATCAGTTTCTAACACATAGCCAGCTGGCATACTTCCGGGTCGACAACCAACCAATCGACTCCCGGCATATAACGAGCCCCACACAACTCCGGCTACCGGCGACCCTGGAGGCACTCAGGTTTACGGATAGCATTCCCCGGGGGTTCATGTAAGTACCGGCAGCACATATATGCTTTTCTTACCGCATACAAGTGACTGTTTGTGTCCCGTTTTTGCTACGGCATGAATTAAGCCCCTTAACGCTAAGCATTTGGTGTCTCCCTAGCTGTGGCCCCCGCCCCAGTTGGTCCTTTTCCCGGTATAGTCTGGACACCTTTTAAGACGGGTAGGTTTATTTGCCTGGCTACTTTTTGTCCTATTTTCACTCCGGGACCACCGAATCGGCGCCTGTCCTTAGTCACCTAATCGCCACAGAGAATTATGACGCCCGCACCGGCTTAGTGTTGGCGGACGCTCCCTGTGTACGTCTCACCCTCCTGACGACGTTATTGATACGTTACCACTTACATGCATGGATCCACCTTGAGTCCTCATGCCACCATGCTGTTTTCACGAGGATATGACCCCCTTGTCACTACGCTTGTTGTTAGAAACCACTGTGCCCCACACGTTCCGCTATCCATGTGCCTTGCTCACACCAGTCACTACCTCACCATGCCTCATGCTGTCCCTACGATGGTTCAGCACCTGGATATAGGTATCACGCATGATCCCAGTACTTCTATGATTCGCACTATGTGTGATCTATGCAATTTTCGTGCATGTACCTCATACCTAATTAACCAGAGAGCTACGAGTTGATCTTGTTTTTGCCCCTTAGAGGGCCTGGTTGTACTCTTGTTTCCTTCTTGGTATTAGATATGACCACCCCCCCAGCATGAGTGTGAGCTGGTCCGCTCTCCACATTGGTGAATTGTACCATGCTTCTGGATTTAGCTTTGACCACTCTTTTGTTTGTGCCTTTCTTGTCTTCCCTTTCCCTCTAGGTTCGACAATTGGGACACGAATAATACGTGTTTCCCTCCACTTTTGATGGGATTATAGGACATTCCTGTTCCTGCATCACAGTTTTTTTCTTTTCTTACCAAGGTCCTGATGAAGCGCTAAGGATCCACTAGGGACCACGGGCAGCGCGAAACATGTTACATCCTCACTCTCACTCTAATATCTCACACACGGGTTGAGAGCAGTGGGATTGACAACTCTTCTCCCCTACCCACTACAGTGCGACTCAGGCACTACTCCCCGTTAGATTTTACTCAGACCCGACGGACTCACTAATAAATCAGTTCAGGGTACCAGAGGGTCTTTTTAGACACACCACGTCACGTATTTCCCCACACACCCGCATGCACAACTACGGCTACTCCACTAAAAGATCTCCGACAGAGAGCCCTCTTGTAGGGCCCGTGAGGGACTGCAGCGCCACCCCCACGAGGAGCTTCGCCCTGTGATGATGCTTTGCACCCGCAAGGGTGTGTGAGGGCACTTCGAACACCACCTAGGAGTACCTGGCCTACACCACATCTCCATTCACGAACCTATCCCTCACGTTCCCTGTTGCCCTTTCTCCTACCTTTCTGACAGTAGACCATACCGGCACTGTCTCCCTTAGGAACTGTTACCCATTTGTACGTGTAGTTAGCTTAGGAGCATTGGTACAGGACCTACCCCCTTTTTTTGCTCCCTGTCCCCCTCTTATTGTGTGTTAATACCTGTATACATATGTCACATGAGTCAAATCTACATAGGTCACAGTGCATAGCCTGAAAAGCAACATGAGTAACATCTACAATACAAGGTACATATGTAGGCCCTGCAACACACAGTTGGTTGACCCACCATGCCACTGAGAAACAATGGAGAGCATGACACAACAGCAAATTACTTGATATCAAATTGGACAGAGGAGCCAGGCTCTGGGGACAATCGTGCACAGCATCAGCACCACACAGCGTTGCCAAAAAAGGGATGAGCAGGAACCATGTCTATTAACTTTTTGCACATGCTGCAAAGCTAATAAATTAAACCATGGCCAACATGACTGGGTCACTGCACCTTGAGTGTATGTCCAGACAAACATCACACACAGGCCAGACCAAGCAAGGAGGCTTCAGATTTTTACATGTAGGCCTTGCCCGCACAAACCACCCCCTACCTGAGACAATGTGTTTGAGACAGAGGAAGTACTTACACCTCTTACTCTGGGATAAAAACACATGGCCTGCACTAAATCCTGATTGTACACAAACTACCCCTGGTGCGCCTGTCCACATATATCATTGACAATCAACCATCATCAGATTGTCGTACCAAGACACACAGGCACTGCCCACTGTGAGTATGCACAAGCAAAATTGGGTCACACTGTACAGTGGACATATGTAGCACAGTTTACGTAAATACAGATGAGGCCAGGGTACAATGCCACAGAGCCCAACCTATGGCGAAGACACAGAGAAGGTCCACATTGTTGGATGACACACATGATACCTAGGAAAAGGTGCCCCAGGGCACGGTAGTGGCCACACTCCTCCATGGTCCTGGATGGATATGACTGCAACTGAAGCAACCATCCCTGCACTATGCATTACTCCCACTCATGCACATCATGTCAGAGGGCACAACATTGGACATGCATGCTGTAAGGCAGTACACTTTTAAGACACACTCCTATGTCGGGACTCACCATCAGTGCCAACTGACATGGACCCCACAATGACTGAACTGGCCAGGGCACAGGCAAGGTCCCAAAACCTGTTACACACCACCCCTACACATGATGCTGCAAGCATTGGGCACTTGGATTAACTGCCAGCCTAGATAACCTTGTGCAAGAGTGACTACACACAGACCAGGGAACACATGGCAAGGAGGGGAAGGGAGGAAGAACAGCACCGGTGTACTTTGGGGAACAGGTCATGCACTGCACATTTAAACCCTGGCAGTGTATCCATGCAACAGCGCACTTCCAAAAGCTGGTGACACACAACAAACACACATGTGCCTACCCCCTTCCTGCTGCTGCTTCTCCCGTAAGCGCCTATCCAAGTCGGGGAAGACCACCGCCAGCACACGCTTATGGATGTGGGTCAGACGCCGGCGCCCACGGTTCTTGTGGCTCTCAGGTGAGTCCCCCAGCAGGACCCATGCGATCCTCCTCATCCAGCACCGGATATCCTGCCAGCGTTTCCTCACCTGGGCTAGGCGCCGCTTCCGACCCTCCGTCTTCCTCACGGCACTGACGGCTTGCTTCCATATCTCCCCCTTGGCATGGACGCCTACCTGTGAGGATGCAAAAGTGAGAATACTTTAATACACCTGAGCAATGACACAGAGACACACATATTAATAATTTGTCTTGTTTGAACAGGCCATGGTATGCAGGCAACTCATTGCACCTTTGTCATAGGGACATTATCCTCTGGGGAAGGCCAAATGCACTACGTGGCATTGAAAGTACACAGGTGGCATGAGGGGTGCCACACAACCAATGATCCTGGATCCCACTCTGCATCACAAGCGACACCAGGATTATGTACAGCACCTCAAAGCAGTCACATGCCCCAGCCCACTGATGCAACCTCAGCAGAGTACACAGACACACACATGCACAGAACAATCACCTGCCATTGCCAACTGCGGATACAAACCTCACTCTGCCCATGTGCCACTAGACTGGGGGCTGTCACAGGTGTGGGGCTGGCTCTGCACGGCAGTCACACAGCACTGCTCCCTGCTCACATCAGATGGGCAGGGTATATCCATCCCTCATGCAGCAGGCGTGCAACACTCCACATATGCAATCACCCACATGACAGGGGACTCACACACACACACCAATGTCCAGGGGATGAACACATCATTTGGACACTCTCAGCACAGGTACACTAAACAAACACACATCTATGGGTACTGTCACCTGTCACACTGGGGGGACCACAGAATCACATCAGGACTGTAGAAACAACATTCCCAGGAGGAGTAGCCAGGCTGAATGTGGCATGCACCATGCATTGATTGTCACAGTAAGCACTATGCAAGTGACGAGTGCACACAGGAACTACAGCATGCTCTGCATGGGAGACATGAGGCATTCCCCACCCTGGGACCCACTCTAAACAACATTGCATGTCTGTCACACATGGACACCATGCCAGAAGTCACAGTCACAAAAAAGGGGCACAGTCTAAGCTAGTGGAGTCAGCACCCACCTGCTCCCCTGGTCGACCATACAGCATGGTGTACTGTGGGAGGATCACATCCACCAACGCCAAATTCTCCTCCATGGTGAATGGCTGGGCCCTCTCCACAGACCTGGACATGGTGCCAGAGGAATCACGAGCAGCAGCAGTGTTGTGGAATGAAAGGATGTGCAGGCAAGTGCTCTCTCATGGGACCTGGCTGCCTTATATCTGCCTTGCTGGCCTGTTTCATTTACAGGAGTACAGAGTGATTGGTCAGTCACATTAGCATCCTACGTTTCCTCCAATCCCTTTAAACCTACCCCAGTGAGTGGCTTTGCATGGTTTAAAAATTGAGCATGATGTCAAGTCAACAACCACTTTGCAACAAAGTATATTGTTTCCAACCGACTTCTGCTGGCGACTGTAGCTAGAGAATGGGACCTCTCGCTGGTGTCATACGCTGATGACACGCAGCTAGCAATCACTCTTACTGAGGGTCCCTCTATGTCTGCGGCGAGGTTCAAGGATGGGCTGGCTGCCGTAGCCCAATCGATGACGGATAATTGCCTGCAGCTCAATGCAGGCAAGACGGAGGTACTGCTTCTTGGAAAGAACACCAGTTACTGGAACCAACACTGGTGGCCTCCGTCATTAGGCACCATCCCTCCCCCTAAATCCCTGGTCAAAAACTTGGGCGTTTGGATGGACTCAGCACTCAATTTTCAGTCCCACACGAAAAGAGTAGCGGCCACTTGTGTGGACCTGATGAGAAGCCTTAATCCCATACTGGGCTTCTTTGACTCCAAGGTTCGCCAAACGATTATACAAGCCACAATTCTGTCCCGCCTAGACTACGCTAACGTCCTACTTTTGGGCACTAACAAAGCTGAGATTGCGCGTCTACAGCGGGTACAGAACACCGCGGCAAGAACCTTGGTCGGACTTCCTCGCAGGTGCTCGGCTAGAGCCACTATACGAAAACTGCACTGGCTGCCGATTGAGTCCCGTATCCAGTTTAAAGCTCTCGTTATGATCTTTAAAATTCTCAAAATTGGTCGCCCACAAATTCTCCGCCCTCTCCTTATACCTTACGTGCCACAGCGTAATCTGCGCTCTCTTGGACAACATTTATTGACAGTTCCCCATACAAAGTTAGCTCGCATAGGTGGGTGCTCCTTTAGAGTACTAGGAGCTAAACTTTGGAACAATCTGCCGGCGAATATCCGCTCAATGGAGAGTCTGTCCGCTTTCCGGAGAGCTGTTAAAACTCATCTATTTCCCCCTTTTTAGGTTTTTGACTTCTGGTTTTTCTGTCTCTTGTGAAGGTTCTGTGGTTCTTTAGCGCCGGGACGCCCCTTTGCTGGGGCAGCTGTTTTGCGCTCTACCAAACTTTAACATAACATAACATAACAATCAGCGTTACATGCACGGACAAGTTTGAAAATCTCCTTAGGGTAAGGGATGCAGCACGGCTTTTTCGGAGTGGTATTTGTTTTGAATGTGTGTGCACTGCTCCTGTTCATGTTTGGATACTTTACATACATGTAGAATCACCATGGGGCACATGACATGGAGCTGAATTCACCTGAATTGATGGTCAGACTTGGTGACAGTCTTCTGTAATGGGATTGTGGATTGTGATGAAGCCATCAATGTGTGTAACACTGCCCTCGGAAACATGCGGGTTGACATGGTGTGTGAAATCCCCATTAGAGGCTCAATGGTGTATAGCAGCCTGTCCGTGAGCAGCAGGGGGTATTTAGCTGTAACCCGTCACTTGTGTGCCATTTCTATCGATTTCCAGCATCTGTGGTGCAAAGGGGGGTGCCACGTGTTCATCCACATGACCTGTGTATGTGTTGACAGAGTTGCATTAGCATTCCGACACACATGACTAATAAAGGTGTCCCTCTGCCTCCAAGGTGCCTCATCTCTGTCAATGGTGGTCTGTTGCCACTGTGCATGCGGCATGTCTGGCATGTGTAGAGTAGCAAGATGCAAGCTGTTTGTCAGGGATTAGAATCTGTATTGTGCATGATGTCCATGGCTGTGTAGGTATTGTGGCATGTCAGTCTCCACGACGGCCACTGTGCTGCATGTGCATCCATTGTGTGTGTGTGTGCCATGTTGAACCAGACATTCCTTCCTTGACATACACCTTTTGCATAGTTCCTTCCTGAGATCCTTCTCTTTGTGTGCTACTTGTGGCATTGTTTTCTTGACATGGCACATGCTGCAGGAACTGCAGCAAGGGGACCCAGTGTCCACGCAAACGAGCTGGTGTTCATCATGGATTGCTTGCTGACATGTGCTATGCTGATCAGCAGCATCTGTGCCTCATGCTGCAGCACACTCTGCATTATGCACAAGATCCCCAGTTCCATCCACCTCAAGGCAAGAGAGGCCATCCCCCAGGTCAACTACGACATCCGTGTCTAATCCTACCCTGCACTCTACGGACATGTGCGCTACAACTCCCATGATACTTGTCCACATCCAGGGTGCATCTGCACAGCTCTGCTTCTACATCCGGCGACCAGGCCACATCAACGTCCAACAGAGATGGGGGGAATGGATCACTGCCAGCTGCAGGATGACCTTCTCAATCCACGCACACACTCAGGATGCAGCCCACAACCACAACACAACCTTGTGGCACTGTGATCCAACACCCCATTGTGCCATCTCCATGCATCCAACCTTGGCCGGCCCACCATTATCTATATCCACCTGACTCAAGCATGCAGGACATGGTTCTGCCACGTGTCTACACATACCTGGGAGTAGCACCCCAGGACACTCCACATGATCCCTGACCTCTGCGCATGACTGTTGCTCTTCTAAATAGGTCTGTAGGCATAGTTGTGCGGGCACCCCCTCAGCTGGTCGGGCCCATCACGGGTGAGTATGGTGCTCCATGTCTGTATTGGATGATAGATTGTGACCCATGTGTGTCCTGTGCCAGACTCAGACCCCAGGGTATGGATGGTTGGAGTTACTTCTGAAATCAGGCATGGTTTGACTTTACAACACACACATGTAGTGGAATAATGCAAAATGACGGCATCATCTCGTGATTGTGATGATTTTTATTTGTGGTGGGGTACGTGTTTGGTGGGATGAAAAGAGGTGCTTGGTGGGAGTGTAGAATCCAAAGTTCACAGGGGGAGTTGGTATCCTTGCCATTGGAAGTCATCAGAGTCTATGCCACAGTCTTTGTCAACATTGGTCAGACAGTGACCAGCAAGGCCATGTGGCAGAGAATGTCATTTGCTGATGTGCTGCTGTTGGGCCAGAGGGCCAGGTGCCAGGCCAGGTGACCTGGGAGATGGTGATGTTCCGCTGACTCTCACAGTCTTTTGCGTGGACGACCCACCTTCCTGCGGGGACCCTCAGAAGCAGGCCGTGACGATGCTTGTGATGCTCCGTCGGATGAATCCTCCTCCTCCTGATCCTTCCCTGTGGGTGGTGATGTTCTTCGCCTGGTGGCACAGGGACGGTTGCCCATGTTTTCGGCAATCCGACAGAGTACACGGGTCATGTCCGTTTGCACCGCCACAAGCTCAGCCTGTCTTGCCTCTATCCGTCCTTGGTGTCGCTGTTGACAGGCATGTTGCTCGGCCTGCAGGGTCTTCATCTCCTCGAGGGTCCCCTTATTTTTATGTAGTTTATAGAGCGCACAGCTACCCCCGAAGGGGTGTCCCGGCGCTAAAAACCTGAGCCTCCAAGGGAGAAGAGGGAGCATAGAGCAAGGAGAAACAGTAGGGTGACTCAGAGTTCGGAGAAGAGCCAGGTTTTGAGTTTGGCTCGGAAGATGGGTTCGGAGGGACAGAATCTCAACTCGATTGGTAAAGAGTTCCACAGATTAGCAGCAATGACACTGAACCCTCTGCCACCCATTCTAGATAATCTAAAACGGGGCGAGATCAGGAGACGGAGGTCATTGGATCTCAAGGATCTGGTGGAGCGGGATATCGAGACACGTTTTTTCAGGTACTTGGGTCCGCGGTCGTTGACGGCTCGATAGGTGAGGGTAAGGACCTTGAACTGGATGCGTCTAGCCACTGGGAGCCAGTGGAGTTCCTTACGATACGCAGAAACAGATTGGCGGTAGGGGATATTACCAATCAGTCTGGCCGCAGCATTCTGGACAATCTGCAGCCGGCCTACCAGATACTGGGGGGCACCAGCATAGAGGCTGTTAGCATAGTCCAGGTGGGACGTTATGAGGGCTTGGGTAACTGTACGGCGGGAATCCAGGGGGAGATAGGGAAGAATTTTTCTGATCATGCGCAACTTCATGAAACAGGCAGAGGTCACTTTATTAACCTGAGTTTTGCATGAAAGGGAGTCATCAAACTGGAAACCCAGATTCCGAGCCGAGTGAACGGGAGAGGGGGCGGGATCAAGCGCCGTGGGCCACCACCAAGAAGAGGGGATGGAAGCTTTCTGATTGAAAAACAGAACCTCCGTTTTGTCTGCATTCAGTCTGAGGTGGTTAGCGGTCATCCAGACACTGATGTTGTTGAGGCACTGGCGGAAGTTGGCGAATGCGGAGTCCGAGTGGTCCCTGAAGGAAAACACCAGCTGAGTGTCGTCAGCATAAGAGACCACCCTGACTCCGTAGGACTCCACAACGTCGGCCAGTGGGGCAAGATAGACGTTGAAGAACAGGGGGCTGAGGGCGGAACCTTGTGGCACCCCGCATGACAGGGGTTTTTTCTCTGACTTGAAGGGCCGCAGCAAAACCCTCTGACTTCTTGTCGAGAGGAAGGACTCGATCCAGCTGAAGGCAGTGCCGCCAATGCCTATCTGTTTAAGTCGGTCAAGGAGGATGGGGTGGGAGACCGTATCGAAAGCTGCGGACAGGTCGAGGAGGACCAGCATGGCCTCCTCGCCCCTGTCCACGCATTCCCGAATGGTTTCGGATACTTCCAACAATGCCGTCTCAGTGCTGAATCCAACTCTGAATCCGGATTGTGATTCGTGCAGTAGAGAGTGGTTTTCCAAATATTCCGTGAGTTGCAGCTGCACGGCTTTTTCCAGGACTTTGGCGGGTTTAGGGAGAAGGGAGATGGGGCGATAGTTAGCAAAGACAGTGGGATCTGCATCCGCTTTTTTTAGGATGGGAATCACCAAGGCCTCCTTCCAGGTGGTAGGGAAGAAGCCATGGTGGAGGGAGGCATTCCAGATGGAAAGGAAGGAGCAGGCCAGCGAAGGCGCCAGTTCTCCCATGAGATTCGCAGGGACAGGATCGGAGGGGGCGCCAGATTTGCAATGGGTGAGTAACCTAATAGCATCATCCCGGTTGAGTTTATTAAAAGAGAGAAAGGACGGAGAGTCTGGGGGACTAGTGGGGGAAGGCAGGGGGGCTGGCCCTATGGGAAAGGAGACACAAAGTTTATTTATCTTTTCGAGGAAGTAGTCTGAAAGTCCCTCGCATAGAGCCTGACTCGCGGTGTTCTGAGGAGCCCTGGCCGGAGGATTAATAAAGTCTTTAACAATGTTAAAAAGGGTTTTAGATGAGTTTTTGGCCTTGGTAATTTGAGAGGAAAAGTGATCTTTCATAGCGATTTTTTTTAGTTTGAGGAATTTTTTCAGGGCAGATCTGTATAAAAGTTTGGCTTCAGGGTCGTAGTTTAGTCTCCACTTACGTTCGAGAGCTTTACATCTGCTTTTCTCCTCACGGAGGGGGGTAGAAAACCAGGGAGCGGAGGGTCGCGATCTGGCGGAGGTGATGATTTTCTGAGGAGCAATGGAGTCAATCGCATTGACGAGAGCAGCATTCAGCCTAGAGACATTTTCATCTATATCAGAGGAGAGGTACTCCGGCTGAAAGTGGAACACCGGGTCCAAGGTGGCACATGTAACCTTGTGCCACTTTCTTCCCAACTCCTTCCTAGGGGCCAGGGGGGCAGTTTTTCGTTCGAGAGCAAGAGAGAAGGGGATGATGTAATGGTCAGTCCAGGTGAGAGGGAGGGGTGGGAGGACAGTAATATTCGAGAAATTGGCGAATATGAGGTCCAAGGTGTGACCGGCCACATGAGTGGGACCTACGACTAATTGTTTGAGATTCAGGCTTTCCATAGTTTCCAACAGATTGTTTGCCTTCACGCAGAGAGGGTTGTCTACGTGGAGGTTAAAATCACCAAGGACTAAGAAATATTGGTGTTTGAGGGATAAATCAGCCAATTGGTGGAAGAGGGCAGTGAGAGAAGGGGAGGTGGCGGTGGGGGGGTTGTAAACTAATGTGCCAGCCAGGATAACTGCCGCGGAGTCCGATATAGAGAAGTACATGGCTTCAATTTTACCAATATTAGTAAGTTTGGTAAAGGTCAACTGGAGATAGGATTTGAGGATGACGGCTAGACCGCCTCCAGATTTACCACCAGCCCGGTTCAAGCATTTTATATCATATCCTGGGGGAATGGCCAGATAGAGATCCGGAGAGGAGGAGTCAGTGATCCAGGACTCGGTGAGGAATAAAATATCCCATTCGTCTGAGGAGATAGACATCCAGATGTCATTGGCATGACGGGGGAGAGAGCGGCAATTGATCAAGCCAGCTTTCAGGGTCCGAAGATTAGAGGAGGATGGCTGTGATGGGGGACGAGAAGGGAGACAAGGTTGGTAGGGCGGGAGAGTGAAGTTGCATTGCGGGCAATGGAAATGAGCAGACTCAAGGTGGTTTGGGATGCAGCTAGTGATAGTCGAGCAAGGGCGGGGGTTTAGTAGGTGTAGTTGGGTGGGAGTCAGTGGAAAAAGTAGGGGGTCTGGCCCTGGGCCCGGTCCAGGCCCGGACGGGCCCAGACGGGCTTGCCTTTGGCGCGCCTTCGGCGCGCTGACGGCGCGCCCGCTGCGCCCGTCCGCTGCGCTTCCTAGCGAGACACATAATTTATGTCTGTGGAAATGGGCGTCATGGGGGTGTGGCCAGCTGAGGTGGGCATGTCCGCCGTGGCGCCTCGCCCTCAGTGATGGCGAAATGGATGGTTCGTTGCAGCGCTAGATCCGCTGTTTAAGTGCAAGGGGTGAGTGATTAAAATGAGCAAAGTATCACACAGCAAAGTTTTTAAAATGACAGGTTCACTCCTGGCTTCCGCCTCAGGAGACTCACGATTTAAAGTGACGCGCTTTCCAGCTGCGCGCACTTATAAGGACGAGTAAGGGGGCGTGGCCAGCTGAGGTGGGCGTGTCCGCCGTGGCGCCTCGCCCTCAGTGATGGCGAAATGGATGGTTCGTTGCAGCGCTAGATCCGCTGTTTAAGTGCAAGGGGTGAGTGATTAAAATGAGCAAAGTATCACACAGCAAAGTTTTTAAAATGACAGGTTCACTCCCGGCTTCCGCCTCAGGAGACTCACTCCCCTTGATGTCTGTGAGGGTGGACGCAATCTGGACCATGCCCCTGGCGTCATGCCGGTATGTGTCCAGGATGTTGCTGACGTGTGACATTACCGGTTCCTGAGCCAACTGGTCAGGTTCGCACCTCCGCCGTCCTCCACTCCCACCACCCCTGCACACTTGCGCCTGGCCTGCCGTTGTGGGCACATCGGGTCTCCGGGACCCCTGAGGGATGGCATTTGCGTGTGTCGCTTGCCTCCTCCTGGGTGCCCAGAGAACCTTGTCCCTCCTGGACAGACTGGCTGTGTTGTTGTGTGCTGGCAGGGCTCCTGGGTGTCTCCTGGGATGTGGCAGGAATGGGGGTGGTGGTTGGCACAGTTGTACCTGACGCAGGTGCTGCAGGTGGTTGGACACCAGAGGGGCCAGGTTGGTCTGGGTCATCCACGGAGTGGTGAGAGTCGTCGCTGCCAGTGGGGTCCTCTTCACGCAGAGCCTGGTCCTGTGAGTCTTCCTCCCCAGTGTTGGGGGGAGATCGACATTGTTGACCTGTGTGTGAGAGAGACAATGTTAATTGTGTTACATGCGACATCCATGTTTCATTCATTTTTTAGTTGGCACAGTTCCTCTGGGTGTTTGGATTTGGCTTGCATTCCTCTCACAGTGCACTTGTGCATGGGTATGTCCCTTGGCCACAGCTTTCGACACTTTACCTATGTGTGACACAATCTTAGTTGATGCATCTTTTTGGAACGCAGTCAGCAGTGTAGTGAGCGGGCATAGCAAGCCATGCAGAGCCGCCTTACGTGTTGCACTGTATGTGGCCAAATTGTGTTTTTTCCATGCTATTTGAGAATGCAGGTAGGTAACTTAAGCATTTGTGACAGGGTTCTGACAAACACAGTGGGTGGGTATACTGGGTGTAAGGTTAGGTTTGTGCCTGCAGCACGGATGTACTCGTGCACAGATTGACACATGGCCCAGTTTTTATCAAAGGTTGAAGGGGGGTTCACGCACTGCCAAACCTTGTCTACATGCACACAGTCCACCTGCTGACGAGCGGACATGGCCACAACACCCAAGGGTGATTTGGTCTCCCTCTGTCTCCCTTTCTCCCTCCCTCTGTCAGCCTCCTCCCTCTGTCCGTCTCCCTCTGTCAGCCTCCTCCCTCTGTCCGTCTCCCTCTGTCTCCCTTTCTCCCTCCCTCTGTCACCCTCCTCCCTCCCTCTGTCTGTCTCCCTGTGTCCACCTCTGTCTCCCTCCCTCTCTCTCCCCCTCTCCCTCCCTCTGTGTGTCACCCTCTGTCACCTCAGCCCAGCTTCCTGGGCACACACAGTTTGCAGGTCTTTCAAAGGCCATTGGCTTGTTCATGTGGGTTTATTTCTTATCTCCGGGCACCCATTGGGCGGAGTGTCTGAGTCTGCGCTGCTTTGGGGGGGTTGCGTGCATGATTGGTATTTTGGTTGTGTATGGCATTCCCCCCATGTGAGGTGAGTTGTTTGTGTACTCACCAGGCTCTCGGACTCCTTCTACTCCGTTTACTCCCACTGGCGGCAGCGTGGCCATCACCTTCTCCTCCCAGGGATGGTAGTGTACCGGTCTGCGGGGCGGCCCCCCTCCAGTGATGTTCCCCTGGTTGTGATCGTCCGTCATTTTGCGGCGGACCGTCCTCCGCAGATCGTACCACCTGGCTTGGCACTCATGCCAGGTCCTTCTGGTGGACCCAACAGCATTCACAGAATTGACAATCCTCTCCCACATGGCTGATTTTTCGGATATGCTGGTCCGTCTGACCAATGTTCCAAAGAGCTGTGGCTCGACTCTAACGATTTCGTCGACAAGGACCTCCATCTCCTCCTTTGTGAACTTTGGATTCTTGTTAGTGGGCATGGTGTGGGGTGTGGGTGTGGATGGTTGTGGGGGTGTGGGTGTGGATGGTTTTGGGGGTGTGAGTGCGGTTGTGAAGGTGTGTGTGTGTGAATGTGATGAGGGGGTGTTTGTGATGGTGGTTGTGTGTAGGAGTGCAAGTGTAAGGTGTATTGATGGATGTAGTATGCTGCAGTGCGTTGTCTCTGTGGTCTGGCAGTAGTGGATCTGTTGCAAAGGATCATGGTTTGTGTGTGTTGGGCCTTTTTATTGGTCCATTTGTGGGTGTGGCTGTGTTTGAACTTTGGGTGGGTGTGTTATAAGGAGTGGTTGTGTCTTGGGCCTCTGTTTAGCTGTTTGGCAGTTGCAGGTCAGTGTATAGGATGTATTTGGGCTTGTTGGACATGTTTTGTGGTGTTGTGTGCATCGAATTGACTCTCCTTGTGTTGTTTTGGTTTGTCCGGGTTCAGTACGAGTTTTTTTTGCGTCTGTACGGTGCGTACATGGGCCATGTTGTTGTACAGTTCTGTCCTTTGCTATGGCTTAGTACGACTCGTACATGCGCGATGTTGGGTGAGGGTGCTGGTGTAGGGGCCTGGGGTAGGGTGCATACAGACACGGGCAGGGTGTTGGTCCGCACCGTCCATCAGTGGTGGTGTTTCGCACCGTATATACAGGGGGGGCTGGGTGTACGCTCCGTACATACACAGGTGGGGAGTTGGTACGCTCCATGCATACACGGTGGGGGTACGCTCCGTACATACACTGGTGGGGGTACGATCCGTACATACACGGGTGGGGGTACGCTCCGTACATACACGGGTGGGGTGTTGGTACGCTCCATTCATACATGGGTGGGGGTATGCTTCTGTCGTGTTCCCGCTGATTTCCTCTCCTCAGGATGACGCTGATGCTCAAAGGGGTCCACCTCCCATCTGCCCCTAGTCCGGAGGATGTGTAACACACTCGGACGGAGGAGGCAGGTGAGCGAGGGAAGGGAGGATAGGGACGGCTGGGAGGGAGATCTGAAATGAGACAAACACACTACGAGCAATGGCCTGCTCTACCAATCCCCCTGGTTCCCATGTGTGGGTAGCTCGCTTACCTGACGTCTCCTCCCGACTTGTTGTGGGGATTTGCGGATGGGATCTACACTCCTATCTGCAGTGACGGAAGATCTGAGGTGGAAAATGAAGGGCGTTGCGCCTGGCTAGGTACCTCCTCACGGGGAGTCCGGAATGTACCGCCTAGGGGTGCAACCCCAACGGGGGAATGCTTAGGAGTAGCATACTCAGCGTATGTTCTGAGAGGTCCGTAGGAAGTCCCCCAGTACCGTTGCCTCACGGAACTGTGGCGTTCCCACTGGGTGTTTTCGCCTCTAGTACGAGGTGGTCCCGGTCGGGTATCACGTTGGCGCTGCTACTCAAGGCTCCATCGTACCTCGAGCCGAGGAGCACGATACCCCGGGAGAGCGGAGGCCCGGAAATCCTTGGGCGGAGTGGGTACGCTGCGACTCGATGCTCCAAGGTGGAGCCAGGAGCAGAGGAGCGAAACCCCGAGAAGTGTAGCCCGGAAATCCATGGGCGATGGTAGTCACGTCGCGCTGCTACTCACCACTCACGGTGGAGCCGGGAGCGGAGGAGCTGCCCGGAAATCCGAGGGCGGAGTTGCACGCGTCGCGCTGCACTCTCTACTCGCGGTGGAGCCGGGAGCGGAGGGGCGCGACCGCAAGAGGAGAAGCCCGGAAATCCGTGGGCGGAGATGAACGCGTTGCGCTGCTACTCTCTACTCGCGGAGGAGCCGGGAGCGGAGGAGCGCGACAGCGAAGCCGGAACAGCGGTTGTTTCTTCACTGGGCTCTGGATGGGTGTGGCTTTAGGGAAAGCCGGGGCTGAGAGACTCAGGTAGTCTGGGGACGTAGTTTCTTGCCGAAGAGTACGCCTACACGTACCTACACAAACGGGATACATCTGGGAATATTCGGCGCCCTCTTGAGGGTGTGTCAGGCTTATATGCATATCGTCCGTGTGACCAATCACGTGGAGCGGGGACAGCCGGGGGAGCTGGGAATCGTAGTCCGTGTTCGGGATAGATGGTTGTGTGTTCATCCCGGGGGTCGAAAGACAAGGCACTCAGCGCCTTACCGAGTGCGAATCTTGACAGCTTCGTACATACACTGGTGGGGGTACGCTCCGTACATACACTGGTGGGGTGTGGGTACGCTCCATACATACACGGGTGGGGGTACGCTCCATACATACACTGGTGGGGTGTTGGTACGCTCCATTCATACACGGGTGGGGGTACACTCCGTACATACACTGGTGGGGGTATGCTCCGTACATACACGGGTGGGGGTACACTCCGTACATACACTGGTGGGGTGTGGGTATGCTCCATACATACACGGGTGGGGGTACGCTCCATACATACACTGGTGGGGTGTTGGTACGCTCCATTCATACACGGGTGGGGGTACACTCCGTACATACACTGGTGGGGGTACGCTCCGTACATACACGGGTGGTGGTACGCTCCGTACATACACTGGTGGGGTGTGGGTATGCTCCATACATACACGGGTGGGGTATGCTCCGTACATACACTGGTGGGGTGTTGGTATGCTCCATTCATACACGGGTGGGGGTACGCTCCGTACATACACTGGTGGGGGTTCGGCGCGTACATCCGCGGCCGGGGGGCGTTTGGCGCATACATGCGGGGGCTGGGGGGGTGTTCGGCGCGTACATACGAGGGCTGGGGGTTTGGTGGTCTGCGCGTATTCGGGCACATGTCTCCATGGTTGCTATAGGAGTTCGGTCCGTACGGTGTTTTTTCCATACAGTTGTGAAATCAAATGGACGGGACTGATCGTACTTGCGCGGTCGGACTTCATTTTTCCGATTCGTATGGTAAATCGTCCGGGGATGTGTCGGACACATTTTCCGACCCGAGGACATGTGGGGAAATTTTCCCAATGTGATTCGTATGGACTTTTTCCCATGCGAATCGTACTTGGCGGTTTGTACGCTACTTGTACGATTCGCACGGTAAAAAATCCGGATACGATTCGTACGGGGGAAATTTTTCCAGGATCGGAATCGGCCCCTTAATGTAAGTTATTCGTCCCCTTGAAACCACACGTATAATGACAAAAAATACAATGTATTGCAAAGCTTGCAGAGCTAATCTAAAATACAGAGACAGCTACGTATATTATCTCCATCTAATTTAGCATTTGTTTGTATGATCGTTTGCAAATAGCCTGTTTACACAGAAAGCTAATATGGTCTGCTCTTATTATCAACACGTCCACTTGTATTCATCAGAAATTTCTTTTTTTTTTAAACTGATAGACATATGCAATACAAGGCACAATGCAAATTCCATCCTATGTACATAATATGTTACAAATAGATGAAAACATAACACATAAAAACCTAAGTTTAAAAAAGGTAAATACTTATGTGCAAAGAGCGCTTGTGTGCAAAAAATGCAAGTAATGTGCAAATTCAACATTGAATATATAAAAACTGGTTTGAATACCTAGTTATGTGCAACATATCGCTATACATTTGTGCAAATGCAGCTATACTATAGTGCAAATAAAGAAATGCGAAATGGGATGTTATAACAGGTTCAAATACCAAGTTATGTGTAAACCTTTGCTATACAAATGTGCAAATGCAGCTATATTGGTGTACAGATAGGTTAAAACAGGCACTCTATGCAAGGATGACCAGTACCTATATTCATATTAATGCAAAGCTAAGCATATATTCAATGTGTACATATTGTTCTATTGATATTGTTAAATAATATTATGGCTAGAGGGTAGTTGTCATAGGGCCAGAACTACGCTTATCAAAGTACAAATGTGCCTATGGTGTGAATCAGTGCAATAATAGTGCTTACGTGCTCAAAAAAGGTTTAAAAAAGTAGCTGACTTGTGCTACATGATATATGATATATGGCGGCCATACTCCTTATAGAAAAAAGAAGAGAAATTACACATGGGAGTTATCATAGGTTCAACCTCAATAATCTAAGGTGGTAAATCAAAAATAAAAATACTATGGATAAATCCTTATACTATCTTACACTTAGATAAGAGACTGTCATAAAAAAAAACCTCCATGGTCCACAAGGAGGCCGGAGGTCAAAACATGTCAAGTTATGCGAGTAAAACATCATTCCTCTATCCATACATTCTTTCATGCTGAATAAAGGGCAAGGAATGGAAAAAGAGAGAAAATACAGAAAATACAGCAAATAACGAAAACAAAGTGAGAAAATTATCAATACACCTTGGAAAATCTACAGATAGATCTCCCTGGGACAAATACCTCCATAACTGTTATGAAAAAATGCTCCCCAGAGTAGAATCTACAGAGGCCACATAGGATGAAATGGCTTAAATAGTTTCTCACACATATAAAAAGTTATATAGGTCTTCACCTATGTTCAGACCCGCCGGGGACCTACTATCAAGCTCCACTATATAGCGTGACTCGAGTAGGGGTCGACGATAATTTGCGAAAGTGAATTTCGCAAATTATCGCGAAAATATTAAAAATCTCCGCAAACACGCGGAAATATCACGAAGATGCGGAAGTTTTTTTCCCGCCCGTTCGCGGTATTTTCTGCATGGTCGCGGCTCGCCAACTTACCTATGTGGTTGCTCGCGGGCACGGCCATCTTGTTTTCACTTGTCTTGCGGTGCATGATCGCGAGAAGAAAGACGTGATCGCGCGACGAATTATGACACTGCGGGCGCGAACTGTCGCGAGACAGCGCAAATGGACAACAATCCAACATCTCATGGAGAACGCGACCGGATCGGGAAAACTTGTCGGCGAACGCGGGGATTCAGGTAAGGCGATCGCGCGCAAGCGAGAATGTATTATTTTACAGCGCGAGCAAGCAAAAAAATTCCGGTAAAATGCGGATTGTGGAAATTTTGACATTTTCGCGCTCTCCGCGGAACGTGAAAATGTCAAATTATCGCAATTTCCGCGACCGGAACGGAATTTTAGACCAGGCTTAGGCTCGAGCTGGTGCAGTGCTTTCTCCCTATTGCCACCGTTCTTACATGGTGCCACGGCATCAATAAGAAAATACTGTAAACAGTTCAAATTGTTATTGTGTATAGCTTTAAAATGCCGGGCCACTGGGTAGGCTTGGTCAGAGTTCACTATCGCTCTGAGATGTTGAAGGATCCGCACATGCACCTGTAATTTAGTGCTGCCTACGTAGCATAGGTTACAGCTGCATTTAAGGACATAGACAGCAAATTCCATTCTACAGGTGTAGTGGGCCTTCAGCGCGATAGGTACATCTGAGAAAGGTGTCAAGTAAGTGGCAGTGTTGGTGCCAAACTTACAAGCTCGGCATGAGCTACACCTAAAAAATCCCTCACGGGGTGATAGCCAGCTTGCTGTGATATTGGTTTCTGGGCTATTCTTCACTAGTTCATTACACATAGAGTATATATATATATATATTACCTACTAGGTAGTTATAGTTAGGACCAAGTTTCCATAGGAAGACATTTCTTTGTTTTGCTTATAACTTTGGCGTTGTTTGATGAATCTTCATGAAATTATCCAAACTAATTCTTTGTTCGTATCAGCTCCTATGTGGGAAGTTTGGGGGTGATTCATCAAAGGGGGGCCGAGAAAAAAGGAGGGTCCCAAACATGTTTTCTCCATGTTAATTTCCATAGGAAACTTTAGACAAGGCTACAGGTCGAACGGGTGAACGGATTTACCCCAAATTTGGCAGGGAGATGGGTCTTGGTCTAAAAAGCACGCTTTTGGTTATTTGGTGTAAATCCGTTCAGTAGTTTTTGAGAAATATCGAAATTTACAGATATCGACATTTGGGAATTCTGCCATCTGATTGGCTGAGGCGTTACAAGCATGAGCTTGCTCCTTATTGGTTGGGAGCGCTGCGAGCAGTTGCAACTAGGAAGTGTTGGCTGCCATTTTGTGATTCCATCGAAGCGAGTAAGGGAAAAAAGGGCAAAAAAAAGTAGGAAATAGAACGGTAGGAGCACTGTAACCTTTGCGGGGGTGTTTAGGGTATGCTATAGAGGGGGTGTGAAGTGAAATACTCATAGCTACCGGTCTGAAAGTGCTGGGTACGGAAATTAAGTGAGGTATTGCGTAGAGTCTGATGCTGCTATGGTGAGCTGGTGCAGAAGTCGGGGATGAAAGCGTGAGCCTAAACTGCGTGTCTTATGGTGTGAAGTCATGTGCCCTGGCCACTGTGCCACACCTGCCTAAGTAGTGTCAGTAATATTTTTTACGTAGTAGGAGGAAGTTTTGTTTGGAACACGGTAATTTGTGTATGGTGCTTAGGTGGTGTTAGACAGGGAGTGTGAAGGTAAATCAATATGGTATTTGTAAAGTGCAAAATACACAGAAAACGATAATTGATTGGAAGATAAGAAGCATTGGGTACTAAAAACTAGGGTGCATATTAGTTGCGTGAAAAAGCATGTTTGTCAATGGTTAATAAGGAGCAGTCTAAACATGGAGTACATTCGATAGGATGAAATGTGCAAAGCTCAACCAGACGTGCTACTTGCATTTGGAAGGTACATTTGGAACTTAAAACAATGGTGAACTTTTAACCCGCAGATGCTGGTATATGTTTGAGTATATGCTGGAAAAAAAAAGTTACGTTTAAAAAAATCATGAAATTTTAACCTGCAGGTGTCGTAGAATGTCCCAGAAAGTGTGGTGATAAAATAGGTTGAACTTCTGACCTGTTTGTGGCACGGAATATTAAGTAGCTTTTCAGATGGAAAATTCAAAAATAACCAATGGAGATAAGTTTTGGAATGTCGATGAAGGAATGAAGTATTCTGATTTGTGCATTACATGTATTTATATGTGGAGTGACAGAAAAATTGTGCCATTACTGGTTCCATTCTTGATGAAAGCGGTGCTTTACATGCACTGTGTGACAAAGAAAGAATTGCATGCATGTGTGACATTTGAAACTTGCATACCACCTACAAAGGTGAGGTAGAAATGAACGAGGTGTGTTATGTGTTCTGGAGTAGTGATTAAGTATTTGAGGTGATATTTTTAAGTTTGAAAGTATTCTGTATTTGAAAATAATATCCTGTTAGTAAACTGTGGTGTTTCATATTGGTTATAAAATATGCATAAAGTTTGACCTGTTGTAATATAAGTACTTTGGGGCAGATTTATGAGGCCCGTTGCACCATCGGGACGTCACTTTTTGTGACGTTCCGAGGCGCAGAAGCCTGCGTGATATTTATCAGGCAGCACTGAGCCACTTTTCTTGGCTTAATGCTGCCTCATAAATATCAGTCCCTTTAACGCAGTGTTCTGCGTTAAAGGGGCGTGCAATGGGTGTTGCTGGGGACGTTCCCAGCAACATCCATGGCCTTTTGACACTGCCCCAGGTTTACGAGAAATCGTAAATCTGAGGCAGCGCCAAAAGCTTCCGCCTCCCCAGGGGAGGCGTAAGGGAGGCGCAACGGGGAGAAATATCTTTATTTCTCCTCGTGTTTCCTTTTTCTATGTGTGCTGCATTCTGCAGCACACATACAAAGAGGAAAAACCTCTTGTGATAATTTTTGTACAGAAAGGTTTCCCTTCCTGTACAAAAATATTCATCTCCGCAACGCAGGCACCCTTGCACCATGGTGCAGAGGTGCCTGCGTTGGCGCAGGCAGCCCATTGTGCGCCGGCGCAGGGGAAAAGGACAGGAATGCGCCGCATTTCATAGATACGGCGCATCCCTGCCCTTTTCTTTTGCCGTAGGGAAGCGCAGCAGGAAGGCCTGCTGCGCTTCCCTACGGCAAAACCTCATAAATCTGCCCCTTTATATATGTTTAGGAATTTTTTACAAAGAAGAAATGTAGTTTGCCATCTTTAAAGGACTGCATGGTTTTGAAAATGCGGTACAGCGTTAATTGGGGTTTGTTCATGTATTCAGGCGACATAAACAAAATGTTGCACGTTTGCAAATTATACTTTTTGTGGAAGTAGTGGGGAAGTGGGGGTAGGAGATGTATGTGTTATTAAGTTAAAAGCGATAAAACCAAAGCCAGAAATGTTATGTGGACAGGTTGTGGTTTCATTTTTGACATTGAGAGGTAGATATGAATATAAGTCTAGGGGCCATATTATGAAGAAACGGCGATAACATTATCGCCGCTTTAGCGGCAGGAAACTGCCACTAAAGCGGCGACAATGGGCTTGATAATATGCCCTTGTGAATTCCCATAGAAGCCCAGGTTTACACCAGAAACTACGCTTCTATTGGAATTCACAAGGGTATATTATCAAGCCCATTATCGCCGCTTTAGCGGCAGTTTCCTGCCGCTACAGCGGTGATCATATTATTGCCGTTCCTTCATAATGTGGCCCTAGGTAGGTTGTTGTACTGTGAGCCGTCTACAGTGTTTGGAGATTACATGGAGAGGAGATGGAGATATTAAAAGTGATACGTTCCTTTTATATGTACGCATAGTTTGAATCATTTGAATATAAGTTGAGATATAATATGAACATGGTTTCTGGTTTGCATTTGGGTATAGTTAATAGTTTTAGTAGTTTGTGACTAGTGAATAATAAAAAGGTAGATATACTAAAATATATGTCAGCAAACGTATTAATTATTGTCTGTTCTTATGAAATAGAAGTGGTTGGGCAGTGTTTTTTTAGAAGAGATGTTTTATAAATGTGTGAGAGATAATAAAGAAATGAAAATGTTCGGTATATTTTCTGTATGACTTTCTTGACATTAGTAAAGTACATGTCATTACAAGTGATAGTAATTGTCAGGCTGTGTTCCTCTGCTGAATATCCGTAGGTGTTTAAGTGGTCCGGGTTTTACCGGTGCTCAGTTTCACTATCTCTTTTGAGACACTCGTCAATTTTTTCATTCCATTTAATGTCCTTAATATACATACTGTAAAGGGACGGTATATCAAAAGTTTGGGAATTACAACTTTGTTTACTCTCCTCATCCTCTGCTATACACTGTACAGAGTGTTAAAACGACTTTATTAACATACATATGTATAGCTAGTAAAGGTGGTGAAGTGCCACTGGGGCCATTTATAAACCGTGCTATGGGATGGTTTATGTTTTACCCGCCAATTTGCATGTTTGAATACTTTTGGATGATAAGCGTTACGGAAGACACCTTTAAAAATTAAGCCTGAGTATGGGTATAGTGCCGCTACTAAGAATGGTGGCGGTTTTTCTTTGATTTCGTATGGTTAAGCAATGGTGGGGTGGGGTGGGGGGGGTGGGTATGTTGGTGATTAAAACACAGACTTAAGTAACGTGCAGATGTCTAGCTACTAAAGGTGATGTAGTACCACTGGGACCATTTATAAAGTGCCCTATGGCATGCTATATGTTTTACCCACAAATGTGCATGTTTTAATACGTTTTGCTGATGAGTGTTTCCGGAGATATCTGTTGAAATTAAGCCTCTGTATGGCTATAGTGGCGCTTCCAGGTTTGCTGGGGCTCTTTGTTTTATTGCATAAAGTTAAGCAAGGGCGGGTGTGGAGGTGATGTAGTGTTAGTGGGACTATTTATAAACAGCCTTATGGTATGGTGTATGTTTTACTTGGAAAATTGCAGGTTTTATACCTTTTGCTGATGAGCGTTCCGGCAGACACCTGTTGAAATTAAGGCTATGTATGGCTATAGTGGCGCTAACAGGAGTGCTGGGGCTTGTTGTTTTGATTTTGTAATGTTAAGCAAGGGAAGGGGTGGGGATAGGAGAGGTGGGTATGTTGCTGATTATAACACGGACATTTGTAACGTGCATATGTGTAGCTATTAAAGGTGATGTAGTGCCACTGTGTCAATTTATAAAGCGCTCTATGGCATGGTACATGTTTTATCCAGAAATGTGCATGTTTTAATACCTTTTGTTGCTGGGTGTTCCGGCAGAGACTTGTTCAAATTAAGTCCTTGTATTGCTATAGTGGCTCTACCAGATTTGCTGGGGTCTTTCTTTGATTTCGCAAGGTTACGGAAGAATGGGGATGAGGGTGGTGTAGTGGCACTGGGCCCATTTATGAAGCGGTTTATGGTATGGTATATGTTTTTCTAGCAAATTTGCATGTTTTAATACCTTTTGGTGATAAGTGTTCCAGCAGACAGCTATGCAAATCTCACAACATTTTTGTGGATAACAAATCTTCGTGCTGATAGACACTCTTGCACTGTGGTAGAAGGCTGCCAGCGTTGACGGCAAATTATGAAACTTGGTTTCATTGTACATTTAAATGGAATCTTGGATCATTTCTTTGTTGCTATGCTGCAGTGAGGGCTTTAAGTGGGAAAAAACTGGGGGTGCTCTGAAAGGGACGGAGCAAACCTGTTAAAGGGTGTGGGCTATCCAAGTAGGGGTGTGGTCTACATGAAGATAACTAGCATTGTGTGCTTAAAAAAATCCCCTCGAATTATCCTACGTTCGGGAAACATGCTCTTTAAAGGATTGCCCTTCCTCCTACAACGTGGCTCATGTAGCATGATGTCTCCACTTCTCAGTAGTGAGCAAAATGAGCATGCGCACATCGATGTGCATGCTCTGACTACAGTGAAATAAAAAAAAAGAAAACTTGACTACCTTTGCGGGAGCCGAAAAGAGAGCCCGATAGAGACGCGTTTCGAGTTTTTCTGAAAATACCTGCCGGTGCTCAGAGCTGGCCCACTTAAAACCCCGCATCCATTCATCCTAAGCACTGCACCATCCAACCATCTTTCAATTCATTCAGACATTCCTACCTACATACATACATACATCTGTCCCTGCAAGTATTCTAAGTATCTATCAGCCCACTCGCCTATGGTAAGCACTGTGCCATCCATCCAGTTATACGCCCATATATTCATACATACATCTGTTCCAGAACCAATCCTACGCGTCTATCAGCCCACCCGTGTATCCTAACTACTGGTCCATGCATCCATTTATCCTTCCATTCATCCATATATCCATACATCTATCCATCTAGCTATCCATTCATCCATCTGGCTATCCATCCAGTCGCCCTTTATTCAACTATCCGCCCTTATTTTCCTTCACTCTCTGCCACTGATCTTAAATACTGCATATTATACTCATCCACCCAGCCTCTTAAGGGGCCGAAAAGGCTGGTGATAATCATTGAGAGGCAGATGAAGTTTCTGGTAAAGAACAAGAACGCTTTGAGTTGCTCTTTGTGGACCAGAGTTCACCACCCTTCTCTGATGGTGTTTTAAACAAAGGTTGATGTAGGGAAAGAAATGTAAAGCAGCTTTTCAGTGTAAGACGTTAATTTAGAAAGATAACGGGCATATTATCAAGAACGGCGCTAACATTATTACCGCTTTAACGGCAAGAAACTCCCGCTAAAGCAGCGATAATGGGCTTGATAATATGCCCTTTTCAATTCCCATAGCCGGCCAGGTTGTGGTGTGAAGCTGGGCTTCTATGGGAATTCACAAGGGCATATTATCAAGCTCATTATCTCTGCTTTAACTGCAGTTTCCTGCCGCTAAAACGGTGATAATTTTAGCTCCGTTCTTGATAATATGCCCCCTAGCTCTACAACAACACCCTGTGAAAGGTGAGAGCAGGGTTGTGTTGGAGTTGGCTGCGTGTGGTCATCTCCAAAGGCGCAACCAGAGCGAAATTTTGGGGGAGGTTAGTTCTTTCAGCAATAGGCAGAGTGGGGATGTAGGGCCTCTAAAAAGCGGTGGAAAAAAACAGAGCATCATTTACAAGCAAATGGTCTTTTGAAGACTTGTGAAGTACTCGGGTGCAGCTCTGTGTGTGCTATTGGGAAGCTGTCTCAGGGAGTCCGGGGCAATGGGCATTGTGCACTTGGTGGTCTCTCTGCTAATCACGCCACGAGGATGTTCCTCCTGCACTGCAAAAAGAGAAGGGAAATCGTGAGAGAAAATGTCTCTCTTTAAAGGATTTCTGTTCTCCTACAACGCGACTTACCTGGCAAGATGTCTCCACTTTTTAGTAGTGAGCAATGTGCATGGTCTCACTGTCTCACTACAGTCCAATAAAAATAAAAAAAAACAATAGTCTACGTTCGCGGGGCCCGAAAATAGAGCCCCATAGAGATCCGTTTTGAGGCCCCCAAAAATAAACTGCCGGTGCTCAAACTCCCTCCCCTCCAATTAAAGCTTTGGGTGCAGTGTTATGTTTGCGAAGTTGTAGATAAAATTGTTAGGCTAATAATGGTAATGTTTCTGTGTGCCGTTTGGTTGGCAATATCATCCTAAGTATATAGATTACAATTTAAAATATTATCTATAAAGTTGTCTGCGGTGGGTTGCAGAGGGAGTGTGTGGAGTGGTGGGGTGGGAAGCGGTGGAGAGGTGAAAAGTATGAGGTAGTGCAGTTACATGTAAATTGTAAAGGTGTATGTAAATAATAAAATAAATACTTGCTGTATGTTCTATGGCACTATCCGTCATCCTACTGCCCCCCTGCCGTGCTACATCACGTTGCAGCACTGCCTCTGGAAGCCGTCAGTACAATGTATGTATTTGTATGTTATTATTGTAATATATTGAACTGATGTAAAAAATAATTGAATCTATTTTTTTTTTTCAGAAAATTATTTAGTTTGGATAAAAATTTGAAAATGCCTGGAAGAACTGAGAAAAAATACAAGAAAAGAAGCATTTATATTTGCAGAAAAGAGAAGGTTTTGAATTACAAGAAAATTAGATCACTAAACAAACGATTTCTTCTGGTAAAAACACTAGACAATTTCTGAAAAAAATATTACGAACATTTAATTAACATAACATCACACAAAGGAAAAAGAAGAATTTTTCAAGTACGGAGAAGGAGACTTAAATTTCAAATACAAGAAAAAGAAAACATGATAAACAAAAAAAGTATCTGTTACCCGGAGACAAAAACAATTTCAAGAAATTCGTCAGAGACTTTTTCGAACTAGAGTGAATCAGAATTTAATGAGAACATGCTGCAAATATAAAAAGAAAGTGCTGCAATTCAAACAGAAGCAGCGTATTGAAAGTATAGTGGATACTGCTTTTACTTTAAAACAGAAGTTATTCATTGTGATTTTGAAGAGGATAAAAGTATTAGATAAAGTAATCAAAGTATTGAAAGAGAAAAGTAGAAGAAAAGACTTGTGAACAGAACCAACTTTTGCAAAATCTTTAGTGGACATTGGAAACATACTTCTAGTAGTGAGCCTTTTTTAATGAGGAAAGTTACTTCCAGGAAAATAGTTTACCATTTGCAGTTGATACTGGAGGTCGTTGCTACGATGTTCAGGATGGTTGTCCCCTTCCAAAAGAGGAATTGGTTGGTAAAAGTGAAGAAGAGTTCATAGCTGAAGAAGTGCAAGGGAAACGTACACAAGCTCCTGTGTATAAGTGGGGTTGTAGCAGTATTTGTAGTATTCAACAGGAATCTATTGATATAATGCGATATTTGCTACGAGAATATACACAGAAAAGTATTAACCAGAAGATTGAGTTGTTGCAAGGACTAGATCCATGTAATGTAAGAAAATATACTGAGAAACATGGGCATTCTCTGGCTTGTCTTTCAAGAAAATTGTGTAAAAGTGTTTTTCATCACTTGAGGTTGTTAGCAGTACACCATTCAGAAATGCGGACGTTTGTAAGGAAACTGTAATATGTAAAAAGTCCTGCGTTATGTTTAAGTGAACTGAATACAGCTCTTTTATATGGTTCTTTATCAGATGTTCAAAAAAAGTGTGATAATATTGAAATGCGATATTTTGGTTCAGAAGAGCAGTCAATAGAAAGTGAAAGTTTACAATTACAGATGTTGAAGGAGATGGGAAAGTGATTAGCACTGATCTGTTTGAAGAAGAAATTAGAAGGTTCAATGTAGTGTGCTCTGAAATACCAAACTATGTTTGTGTTTGTTGTCGACGTACTCATTATAAAAGTTAAACTAGGAATGTTGATTTGTATTTGAAAAGTGAAAAGGAGAAAAATAGTAAGTGAGAAGAATTTGCAACTTACTTATTGGTGGAAGGTCGATTTGAGTTAGGTAGTGATCAGTGTATATGTAAATATTGTTGCAACAAATTAGAACAGAACAAAATGCCTACTAGAGCAGTACATAATAACTTAGAATTAGTAGCTATTCCGGAGGAACTGGCAGATTTGAATATTTATGAGTCGGTTCTAATTCAATCTGTTCATCCTTTTCAATCTATAATTCGGTAGGAGCCTAAAAGAGGTAAACTGCCACCAACAGACTTACAAAGAGGGCTGAAAGGAAGAGTGGTGTACTTACCTTTGGATTTTATGAAAAATATTGAAACTATTGCTGGAGAGAAAGAGGAAAATGAGGCAGTAGTCATTCTAGTAAATGGTTTACCAACAAAGAATCAGAAAATATGGCAAGAATTTGCGGATGTAAATAAAGTTGAAAAGGCTACCTTATATCTTATAGAGAACAACATTTATTACAAAACTGTAAATGTGGATGAACAGGTAATAAGTTTAGAAGATGAATGTGAAATTTCAAGTGGTCAAATAGAAAAAGTGGACAAGTCAAGGACAGAAGAGATTTATGAACATTACACAATATGTCCTTTGCATTCAAAAGAAGTAATAGGAAGCAGCATTGAGTTATTTCAAATGAAAAAAGCACAGGGAACTCCAATGAGTGTATGAGAGAAGAGCTTGGAAGCTCATTGTTTTCTACAGCTGTTTCCTACTGGAGAAGGTGGACGATATAATGACCGAACTGTACGTATTCCAGCTTCAGAATATCGGTCAACAAGATTATATTCTGAAGATCCTAGATTTCGACAGTGCATTACATACATATTTCACCTTTTGTTTAAAAGTGATTTATCTTCTCTGTCGCTCTGTCGTATGCACTGAACCACATACTTAAAACTGGAGTTCATCAATCACGTTTTTCTGCGAAAGAATTTGTGGAGAAAGTTGAAAAAATAGATGAAAATTTAGAAGCACAGTTAATCAATTTGATGGCATGTCAACGTAGAACAAATTAGTATTGGTATCGTCGTCATGGAGAACTCAAGTGAATGTTACGGAACTTAGGTACACCAACATGGTTTGTCACACTTAGGTGTGCAGAGTATGCATGGGAAGATTTTCTTGAGTTTCTAAGAGAAGTGAATTCCAATATTAAAAATGTTGAACTAGGGGGAGGAGCCTAGCGCGCAACCAAGATGGCCGCGTAGGTGCGAAGCTCCCGAGGACCTCCGCGACCTCCTGAATTAATCCTGATTATATCCTGTCTTTGATGAGGGGACTGTGTCTGTGTACCCGAGCTGAGGCGGCACCCGTTTTCCGTTTTCGAATCGGACCCCGGACACCGGTGGGAGCACCGATCGAAGATTGCGGCCTTCTCCGCGCCGGCCCCCCGGATTGGAGTTGTGGGGCGATCCGGGGACAAAGCGAACAACAGCGGCGGGCAGGGCTGGGCGACTCGCGTACCCCGCGCTTTCACTTTCGCTTTTGCGCCCTCCTTGCCCTCAAGCGAGGTAGGGTTGCGGAGCGGGGTGCGGTGGTGTGGCCTTGTCCCGGTGCCCGGCTGACCCGCCGGCTGTGAGTTGTCCTGCGGTCCAGTGGTCACCCCCCCCCCGGAACCCGTGAACTGGTTTATCGGCAATTTCGAGGAGATTGGCACGACTTTGGGAGTGCGACATGTCCACAAAGCAAGATGGCGACCGGGCAAAGGTGAAATCGACCCGCCGTGGCCCGGCACATCAGTCTAACAGCATGGACCGCTACACCCTCCAGAAGGGATCTCCAGAGGCACCGCGTACATCCCCCGCGGGCCCGACTGAGGCGTCTGCTCAGCCCGCGGATCTGACCCTCCGGGACGTCATGGGCGCCATTGCCGAGATGAAGGCCTCGGTGGACCAGCGCTTTGATACTCTGGCGCAGAAGATAGACTCGGCCCTGGTGGATGTGGGCCTGGTGAGAGCCGACTTGTCTAAAACAAATGACCGGGTCGATTCCCTGGCCCACACTACCTCGAGTCTCACTACAGACGTGGCGGCCCTTCAAAGGGAGGTGCACCGACTTGGCCAGGCGAGCGCCCTGATGGACCGTCGATTGGAGGACTCCGAGGGTCGGGCCCGGAGGAACAACGTTCGCATTGTCGGGGTGCCGGAGGGACGGGAGGAGGAGGCGGCAGATTTGTTTGTGGAAGACCTGATCCTCACCCGTCTCCAGCCCCGGGGGCTGAGTAAACTTTTTGCGGTGGAACGTGCTCACAGGGTCCCCGGAGGAAGACCTAAGGCCGGAGCCCTGCCGCGGCCTCTCATTGCCCGGATTTTTTACTTTCGGGACAGAGACGCTATCCTGCAGACTTCCAGGCTACAGGGACCGGTCAAGCTCGATAATATGGACGTGAATTTCTACCCTGACTTTACTCCGACGGTCCAAAAGCAGAGACTGAGTTTTCTCGGAGTTAAACGTCGCCTACGGGACCTGAACCTTAAGTACTCAATGCTTTTTCCAGCTAAGCTGAGGGTGGAGGTGGATGGTCGCACGCACTTTTTTGACCGTCCCGAGGCGGCTGGGGACTGGTTGGATACTCTGCCTGGGGATCGGGGCCGGGGGGGTGGGGGGGGTGCGGTTGGCGGGGAGGGCTCGCCGGATCAGAACTGAGGGGTGAACAGTAGGCCTTGCTCTGGACAACATTCCGGTTACCATTCACTGATCGTGTATGTTCCCCTCCTATGGAGGTCGTACGGGGTCCATTGGGGGCTTTCCCTCCTCCTCTGGGGGACTAGTTAGTTTTTCGTCTATGGGGCGACAGGCACACTGCACTTTGGGGGGGCTGTCTGGGCTCATGCAGGGGTGCAGGGAGGGGGGAGTTCTGTTGGGATGGGTGGGCGGGGGTGGAGTGTTGTTTGTTTGCACCGCAAGGCGAACCCTTTACTGTATTGTCGTTTTCGAGATGCTCTTTGGGGGACGACTGATGGCTTCCATGTATGATGGGGGGTAGGGATTTGACTGTGTTATCATGGAACGTTAACGGACTGGGGGATAGGATTAAGCGTGGTGTGGTCCTGCAGTATCTGAAACGAATTTCACCAGATGTGGTCTTCCTGCAGGAGACACACCTTATAGGTAATTCCTTTCATGCCATGAATCGGCGAGGCTATCGCTTGGTGGCCCATTCGGGCTTCACTTCGGGCTCGCGGGGGGTGGGCATCATGATTAAGAACTCGCTCCCATTGGAGATTGATGAGGTGCGCCATGATGAGAGGGGACGTTACACTGTCTTGGTGGGTAGAATGGAGGGCAGAGTGGTCGTTTTTGTATCAGTGTACGTTCCGCCGGGGTTGCAATCTACCACGTTTGCGGACCTGGGGCGCCTCCTCCTTGACCTCCCGGGTGGGCTTCTGGTAGTTGGGGGGGACTTCAATGCGGTGGCTTCTGGGTCTATGGATCGTCATCCCCCCAGGGACCTCCCCCGGGCACAGGCGTGGCTGTCCGGCCTTTTAGATACACTAGGATTGGTGGATTGCTGGCGACTAAAGCATCCCGCGCAGCTGCAATACACCTTCCACTCGGGTGCCCATGGTAGCCTCTCACGGCTTGATTATGTCCTTGTCCCTGCGGCCTATGCTGGGAGAGTGGGAGAGGTGCGCCATTTGGCGCGGGGTATTTCAGATCACTCCCCACTACTGTTGCACTTTGATGTCTTCCCGAGGGGGGAGGGCAGGGTAGCCCCAATCAATGCCTGGTACCTGCGCGACCCCACTATTCGAGCCGAATTGATCAAATCCTTGCAGCGGTACTTTGAGGAGAATGTGGGGTCTGTCCCTTCGGCCATCTCCCTGTGGGAGGCTTTTAAGGTAGTTCTCAGAGGGGAGGCCCTCTCCTTTATCTCCCATGCCCGGAGGCGCGAGCGGGAGGAGGTAACCCGGGTGGAGGCCGAAATTACTGAACTAGAGGGTGACCTGGGGAGCGGGGTGACGGATGCCACATTGCATGTTCTACACCTCAAGCAGGCGGCCTATAGGGCCCTCGTCACGGAGGCGGCCAGGGGCCTCAGTAGAGAGCAACAGGGGCGACTGTATGATGTGGGTGATAAGGCTGGTAAATTGATTGCGTGGTTGGACAAAAAGGAGAGAGCGAGTCGTGTGGTTCCGTTGATCGAGAGGATGGATGGTGTGTGTGTCACCGAGCCGGACGCCATTGTCTCCTGCTTCGCGGATTATTTCCGCGAGGTGTATTCCCCGGTTTCTCCCTGCTCGGAGGAGGATTCCCATGCCCTGCTTCGGGACATCGCGCTGCCCTCCCTTTCGGTGGAGGACAGGGATTCGCTGGACGCTCCTCCCACCTCGGACGAAATTGCCCTTGCTATCCGCTCGGTCGCATCTGGCAAGGCCATGGGCCCCAATGGCATCCCTATCGAGCTGTATAAGCTGCGACCGGATGTACTGGCGCCCCACCTGCGCGCGATGTTCCTGGCGGCCCGCTCGCGGGGTTCCCTTCCGCCGGACCAGCGTCTGGCCACGATCGTGGTGATCCACAAGGAGGGGAGACCCCGTGAGCGGGTCACATCCTATAGGCCTATCTCGCTCTTGAACGCGGAGCCCAAAATCCTCGCCAAGGTGCTGGCCAACCGGCTGGTCGGCGTGGTGGGCGATTTGGTCCACCAAGACCAGTCCGGCTTCATACTCCATCGCAACACGGCCCTTAATCTGCGACGCTTGCACGGGGTGCTCGCGCGTGTCCCGTTCGTGCGGGAACCGGCCATCTTGGCGTCCTTGGACGCCACCATGGCGTTTGATACGCTCGAGTGGCCATACATTTGGGCGATGCTGGCGAAGTTTGGCTTCGGACCGGGCTTCATCAGCTGGGTCAAGTTGTTGTATTCCGGCCCATTGGCGCAGGTGGTGGTGAATGGACGAGTTTCGGCCCCATTCGCACTGGGACGGGGCACGCGACAGGGTTGCCCCCTGTCGCCTCTCCTGTTTGCACTGGCCCTGGAGCCCCTGGCGGAGTGGCTGCGGTGGCACCCTTCCATCCGTGGTCTCCGCTGGACCCCCGAGCATGAGGACCGTGTGTCCCTCTACGCTGATGATATCCTTCTATATCTCGCCTCCCCGCGTAAATCACTGATCGTCCTAGTTGATGTTTTGCGCTCATTCGGTCGCAACTCAGGCCTCGTCATCAACTGGGCGAAATCCTGTGTATATGTGCTTGCCGGGGAGGCTCCGGTCCTACCACGGGACTGTCCGATCCAGATTGCCTCCCAGGGGTTTCGGTACCTGGGTATATATATTACTCTGGACCCGGAGGCCCGCTACGAGCGGAATTTGCTGCCCCCCCTCCAGCGCTTGAAGGAGGACGTGGTGCGTTGGCGGCGTCTGCCGCTTTCGCCGCTCGGCCGAGCGGCCTTGTTTAAGATGATGTCGTTGCCGCGCTTTCTGTACGCTCTCCAGAACACTATGGACTTGGTCCCGGCGCGCTACTTCCGTGAGGTGGAGAGTTTGCAGCGTCGCCTGTTCTGGGACGGGAGGCCACGTATTGCCTTGGCTAAATTGACGCTCCCGTGGTACGATGGGGGGGTTGCCCTCCCGGATATTAAACGGTATTACTGGGCCTCCCAGCTAGCTGCGATTAATCATGGCCTTTAAGGGCCCGCCCTGAACCCGGCATTTGAAATGGACAAGATGCTCCTGCCCGGTGGCGACTACAATCGAGCGCTCTACTCTGGCGCGCCGGACCCTCGCCTGACGGGACCGACGCGTGTCATGGTGCGTGTATGGCACGCGGCTAACGCAGCTATGGGGTGGAAGGACCGTTTGACCCGGGCGTCACCGCTATATGCGTCTGCGAGGTTGGGCTCCCTGTGGACCTCGAAGGGCTTCAAGAAGTGGGACACGATCGGCATCAGCACGGTGGGAGATCTCTGGACGAGGGGGGGATTCAAAACTTTCGAGACGCTGCAGACGGAGTTTCAGTTGCAAGGCAGTGAGTACTTTCGGTACTTACAAGTCCGCCACGCGCTGGGCTCCGTCTTCCCGGATGTCGCGTCCATTCCGGAGTCTTCCCCCCTGGAGGACAGAGTGCTGGATGGCCATGTCCCAGACAGCACGATCTCCCTTATATATAAAAAACTGATCAACGACCGATCGGGCCTGCTGACTGGCCTCCGCGAGGCCTGGGTTGCCGATGGGCTGGAATTGGACGACGATGACGGTGGCCTCTCCGAAGGAGGTGGCCATCCCGGCTCGCCTTCGCTTCGTCCAGCTTAAGATCCTCCACCGGGTTTACGTGACGGAGCCAAGGCTTCTACGTATGGGCTTTGCCGAGGATGGACTGTGTAAGCGTGGCTGTGGTGCTTTGGCAACTTTCTTGCATATTCTGTGGGAATGCCCAAAGGTGGAGCGATTCTGGCGTGGTGTGCACGAGGTCCTGCGAGTGGTTACGCGTGTCGCGCTGTTGCCTGAAGCGAGGAGATGCTTGCTGAATGTGTGGGAGCCAACTGACTACTCGGTTCCGCAGACGCGGTGGGTGACTCTGGGATACATGATAGCTAAGCGTGACATTGCTCAATTGTGGGGATCCCAGAGGCCCCCGGCGGTGTCGGCCTGGAAAGAACACATGGATTGGTGTATGTTTCGTGAAAAGGTGGTGTATGTTGCGAGGGGTAAGCCTGGGGCGTGGGTGAAAATCTGGGGCCCCTGGAACGCCTATCGCGGGGGTATTTGCGAGCCGCCACTGCTGCCGGCTGCCTCACCAGCTCCGTCCCCCTAGCCGACCCCCTCCCCCAGCCACGGGCACGTGGTTCCCCAGTCCCTGATCTGTTCTCATTCCCCTCTTCAGAGTTTGGCGATTGGTTGGGGTCCCCCACTTAAGGAGCGCGTGCTGTCACTTGGGATTGCGGGTTGCCTTGCGGGTGTGGTTTTTTTGTGTTGTTGTGTTTCGACAAAAGGAAACCGTATTGTGGGTTTGGAGTTATGTGGCCTGCACTACTGATATCTCCTGATTTACCTTTTTGCACCGCCAAGAGATTTTTCTGTATATATGTCATATGCTTCTGCCACTCTAGCGGCCGGCCAGACGGTTGTAGGCCCATACCTGTAACTATTTGAGATTGCAATAAACGGTTTCAAAAAAAAAAAATAAAAAAAAAATGTTGAACTAAAGACTCCTGGTGAACTGTGTTCATTGGATCTTGTAAATGTGTGCAGATATTTTAATCATAGGTTTCAAGTTATGATGTCTTTTTTCTGCAATTAAAAGAATCCACCTCTTGGAGCAGTTACCGATTTCTTTTGGAGAAAGGAGTACCAAGCAAGAGGTGCACCTCATATACATATGCTACTATGAGTCAAGGATGCACCTAAATTTGGAACTGATTCTGATGAAACAGTATTGTCTTTCATCGAACAGTATTGACATGTGAGATTCCGTGAGAAGAAGGAGATAGAAGCTTGAGACAGCAAGTTTTATGTTTCCAAAGTCACCGTTGTGGAAACTACTGCTGAGGAAAATACAAGTTTAAAGGAAAATTTTACACCAAATGTCGATTTGGTTTTCCACGTCCAGTCATTTGTAAAGGAAGAGTAAATTATTTTTTTCTTCTGTAAGGCACACAATAACTCAAAAATCTCCAAAGAATACCTACAACTTAAAAAGAACAGAAGTGTCAAAGTATATCAATGACTACAAACCAGTCATTTTAAAAATGTGGAATACGACCATGGACATCCAGTATGTTGCAGATAACTCAATTGCTGTTGCCCATTATGTTACTTCGTACATAACAAAATCAGAAAAAACAGAGATGAAACAAATGTGGGAAGAAATTACCCAAGAGAAAATTGTTAGCAAAACATTGTACAGCTTTACTTTGAAAATACTTTCCCACTGAGAAATTGGATCCTAGGAATGTTCAGACCGCTTGTGCTCTTCAAGTTTATATTCAAAGTCTCGAGGAATCATTTGGGTAAGTTTAGGTCTTGACTGCTCACAGAATAGAGTGTTGAAATCATTAGAAGAAATTGAATACTTAGCAGCAAATAAACCAGACAGTACAGACATTCTTAAAACTAATATGTTGGACACATGCTATCCGAAAAGGAGTCGACATCTGGAACTGCTATTTCTGTAAGAAGTACTTCAACATTACAGCTTCAAAAGAAATGTTAAACAGAATTTAAAAGAAGGAAAATATGCAGTAGTTGGACGTGATGGTTGTTTAGTAAAAAATGCAAAGGGTGATCTTATAAACCACAAGAAACTCAGTTGTGAAACTCCAGATAAGCGAGAATTTTACAATTTAGCACTTCTCTAACTCTTTAAACCATGGTATAGCGAAAGTGAATTACTTGGAGACTTTGACTGCTATGAAGATTTTTTTAATGCATGTAAAGATAACATTGCATGTACAATTTTCCCTACATATTCAAAAATGTTGAATGATGAAGTTGAACAGGAAAAGACTATTACAGCTGAAATAGCTAATGAAAGTTCTCAAGATAGTCAAAGTAGTGGTTAATGTAGTCAAAATCCTCTTGGACAACCAATACTGGAAATTGAAGCAGCGATTGCTATGCATGAAGTCAAAATTGCAATGCAACAAGCACACAAGGAGAATATTACATTGGAAAAGTTAGAAGAACAACTAAATATTGAACAGAAAGAAATATATGTACAAGTGAGAGAACAGAGAGAACATGGTTTGTTGCATGAAAAAAAGAATGTGTGTTCATCTTTTAAACCTCTTCTGATGTACATCAGTGGTCACGCTGGGACAGGTAAAAGTTTTTTAATTAAAGTTTTGATCAATTATCTTAAAAAAACTACTGGTTCACATTTGTGTTCTGTGGTAACAGCTCCAACTGGATTAGCTGCACACAATGTTAAAGGAGTTACTTTGCATAGATTACTGATGTTACCAGTTGAGCATGATAGTAAATTAAAATATCAGAAGTTGTCTGGAGAAGCTTCTCATGAAGTGTCAAGAGTGCTGAAGAAAATGAAACTATTAATTATTGATGAGGTGAGCATGGTCTCAAACATAATGCCTGCTTTTGTACACTTAAGATTGCAACAGGTATTAAAAACAGATTATTACGTTCTCTTTGGAGGAAAACATTTAATTGTATTTGGAGATCTGCTACAACTAACACCTGTAAAAGGAGAACCAGTGTTTAAAACTCTTCTACATGAAGACACAAAGAAATCTCTGGGAAGTATTGGAAATGTGAATCTGTGGTTAAATTTTGAATATAAAGAACTCACTCAGAATATGCGACAAGCAAGAGATGAAGATTATGGAGATATTCTAAAAGATGTAAGAAATGGTGTTCTAAGCAAACATGGTAAAGAAGCTTTTCAAAGTCGTCTACTAAAGAACTTGTTTGCAAATGAAAACACACCAGCAGAAGTAATGTACAATAAAATGAAAGAAAAAGTCTATAGTTTGCTTAATGCCTACAGTGGAAGAGTGTTATACATTTAATAGAGAGCTTATGAAATTGGAAAATGAAGAAATAGTTCACATTGAAGCTATTGATAAAATTGAGCATCAAGGAATAACAATTCTTCTTTCAGAAAAACTACACGTTTGGAAAAGTCTGTATCAAAAACTGCTGTCTTAGAAAAAAATGTAGATGTATTTTTAAACTTTCGGGTAATTTTGAGGGGTAATCTGAATATAGAAGAAGGTTTAGTGAATGGAGCAATGGGCAAAGTTGTTGATTCTGTGAAATATCAAAATAGAAATGGAAAAGAATTCTTGAAAGTTACATTTTGATCAGATTACAGAGGTAAGAGAGATTGCGCGTTGTGCTGTACGTTTTCTGCTTGTCCAATACTTGTATGTTCGTAGAAAACAGTTTCCCTTCTGTTTAGAATATGCAATAACTATTCAAAAATCTCAAGGTTTAAGTGTAGATAATGCTTTGATAAATTTAGGAAGAACTGTGTTTAAAGAGGGAATGGTATATGTTGCATTATCTCGAGTTAGAATGTTATCTGGTTCGTATTTAATTGATTTTGATGAGAACAAGGTTAGTGCTGATGTTAATTGGGTAAGAGAATATAATCGTCTGAGAAGGCTTTATGCTCCAAGTTAAGGTGAATATCCTATTTATGAGAAACGTGTTGTGTGTTCAAAATGCAAACATGGTGAAGAATCAACTATGGTTGGAAAGCAGAAACAAGATCAAGAGAAAAGAAAAGATGTAAAGAAGCAGAAAATACAAACAAGTGATGATGTTGTTGGATTCCAATTAGAAAATGCTTCTGGTGTCAACTGCTATGGTAATTATATTCTAAACGTTATATTTTATCTTGAAGATGTTTATGGGGAAATTATGGAAAGTCAGGAAAAGGGATTATGTTCGGCACTTTATACTTTATTTCAGAAATTGAAAACTGATAGAAGTAAGATCCATTCTGCTTCTGGTATTCGCCAACTGTTGGATACATGTACTGGATCTTTAACGTTCAGTGCTAATATACAAAAAGATGCACAAGAATTTCTGATGGTTAGGCTTAGAGTACTAGAAGATGAAGGAATTTAGATTGAGAGTTTATTTGAACTCAGTTACAAATGGGAACATAAATGTGAACAGTGTTCGTTAACTTCAAGCACTATAGTTGACAGAGAATGAATTCTATATTTGACAATACCTGACTGCAAATCTGTACCATTTTCCAAATTACTAAAAGAAGCAGATCACAAGATGATCTGTTCTCGTTGTAAATCAACAATGCTATCTACAATATGCCTACAAAGATATGGAAAATATTTGATTATAATGCTACAACGCTGTAGACCAAATGGAAGAAAAGTGGAAACCAAAATTAAAAGTCTGTTGCTAGTCAAGTATCTATTTCTGGAAGAACTTTTGCAACAGTTGCTATTATTCTCCATGCAGGAAGTACAACCACAAGTGGACATTATACAGTTTATTTAAAGTGTAATAATGGTTGCAGTCACTTCAACGATACGCACTTGGAAATGAAATTGAGATTGCCTTATGAATTGCCCAACTCATACTTGATAATTCTGAAACAAAGATTTTAAATACACCATTCGGATTTGTGGGAAGGTGTAAAGATACTTTAAGGAATTTATACAGGATGCTTTCAAAGTGAAATTTTTGATACATTATTTGGCGTATTGGAAGACGTTCACCGAAACTACAAAGTAAAGGTAAGATTTGAAGATTGGAAATTGTATTGGATGTGTTATTTGTGTTGATTTTGTATTATATTTGTGAGAATTAGAGATTTGGGTTTTTTAACAATCTAGTTGATTTTCTTTTTCCCTGCTGTGATGAAACTACTCTGACATCACTGTGAATAGTGAAATTAAGTAGGAGCTGACGACAGCAAAAAGAGGGAGAAAAATAGTTTTCTGAATGTTAAATTATTTTGTATTATTTAAAAACTCACTGTAATTTGTGAAATATATTACATTACATAGTAGTTTTGCAGTTTATTTTATGTAGTTGAAAAGTTAGGAAAAACAATAGTAATGACAAATAGCACAATAGTAGTTTGATATTTAAAAACCTTTGATATTCACTGAAAAAACCATAGGTTTTACAGACGTTATAGTTAGGAATTTGCATTTAAAAAACCTTAGAAAATTCACTGAAAAAAACATAGGTTTCAGGGACGTTATAGTAAGAAATTAGCATTTTAAAAACCTTAGAAATTCACTGAAAAAAACATAGGTTTCAGAGACGATATAGTTAGTTTGACATTTGACTCATATAAAACCAGAGAAATTCGCCTGTTATAGTTAGTTGAGCTTACTATAACTCGCGTGCTCGCAATGCACTGCTGATGACATCACATATTACATCACTCATGACATGGTCAGTGACATCACTCATGACATCACTGATGACATCTCTGATTACATCACTGATGACATCACTGATGACATCATCCACGTGATAGTCTGACTCACCTCTTTACACCTTAATATAACCTTTAATACACCCACTCTAAAATACAGACTACCATTTTTGAAACCATAGACATACCAATACCAGATATTAGATACCCATCAACTGATTCCTATCTATATATTGTGAGCCGGACATACACTGTGAGTGTTTGTATGGATGTGTGAATAGGTATGTAAGTGGTTGTGTGGGTGTTTGAGAGGCTCTTTTGAGAGGCTGTATGGATGAGGGACTGGGTGTGTGAGTGGCTGCATCAGTGAATAAATGAGAGTAGCTGCAATGGTGAGTGAGTGGCTGTGAAAGTGAGTGTATGGGTAGCAGTGTGAGTAGGTGCATGGGTAAGTGAGTGACTGTGTGAGGGTACGAGTGAGTGGGTGTGTAAGTGGCTCTATGGATAAGAAAGTGGGTGTCTGACTTGTTATATGGGTAGGTCAGTGGGTGTATGAGAGGTTCTGTGGGGGTATGAGTGGGTTTGTGAATGGCTCTGTTGAGATGTTATATGGGTGAGTGACTGGGTGTGTGAGTGGCTGCCTGGGTGAATACGTGAGAGTAGCTTTATAGGTGAGTGAGTGGCTATGTGAGTAGGTGTATGGGTGAGTGGGTATCTGTGTGAGTAAGTATATGTGTGAGTGTCTGTGTGTGTGTGAATGGGTGTGTGAGTTGCTCTGTAGATGAGTATGTGGTTGTGAGAGTGGCTGTATGGGTAGGTCAGTGGGTATATGGGAGATTGTGTGGTTATGTGAGTGGTTCTGTGGATGATGTCATCAGTGATGTCATTTGAGATGTCATATTTGATGTCACAGACCATGTCATGAGTGATTTAGTATGTGAGGTCATAAGCAGTGCATTGCGGGCACGTCAGTTATAGTTAGCTCATGAGAAAGTGTCACTCTAGGTGTCACATATTTAGTCCTGAATGTCACTCATTAGTTCACTGAAACTACAGAAAAGTCACAGACAAGCAATCTGAAACCTTGGCAGCTATGCCTTAACTGAATGGGGAGGGGGGAAACACGGGCCCGCCTCGGCTGATCTTGGCCCAAGGAAACACATCTCCTGGGGCCAGTCCATCTTTCCCTGGGTGCCCTGGAGCCTACCCAAGGACCCAAGTGTTCCAGCCAGCTTGTTGACTCCTGCAGGAGCTGGCATTCCTATTGCACACAGGGAGCTACTGGAAACGCAGCTCCATGTGTGCAAGAGCAATTGTTTCATCTCTTTCCCTGCCCACTTGTCTTTGGGCAGGAAAAGAGATGACATCTCCACTTCCATTGGGAGGGAGCATTTTGACAGCTCCTGCCCACTAGTACTGGAAAGTTTGCTTTTGCATGTTGGTAGCTGTTAGCTCCCGCCAAGCACAAGCAAACAGCTAGGTCCAATGGGTGGGTACCCCAGAACATAGCCGGAGCTGGCCCTGGGGGGTGGCGGTCCCCAAGACCATTAATGGATCCAGGAGGGGTACATTGTAGCTCCCTCCTTCTCCGTGCATGTGCCAGCCAAGGACAGGTGGTGGTCCCAGAGGCTTTATGTGGCCTGGGAGGGGTGCCACACAGCCCCCTCTTATTGTTAAAATTAGCCCCAGGGAGATAGTGATCCCTGGTGCATTTTTAAGACTTTGGAGGGGGCCCCATGGGTCCCCTCAATTTCTTATTAACGCCTGCTTGCCCTGGGACCTGGGTCACCTGGGGGCTATAGTGTAAATAAACCTGGAAACGGCACTTGGGTTTCTTTTGCCATGAATTTGTCAAGATTTTGTAGCAAAGAAGAAAAGGGCTTTTTTGGCCTTACGGTGTCCCTCTGGGACCCCAAGGCCAGAGCTAAGGGGCCACACATTCCTACCCTGCCCCTCTTTCTTTTTTTATACTTTTTGGGGGGATTTGGCTGAAGTTGAGTTCCAATATGCCTGCCAACACTTTCTAGTTAAAGCTTTCAAAAATGTGAAAAATTAGCTTTATAAATCAGGCCCACAATTAATATTTACCTTTAACATTTGGTATTTTTTAGTGAATATCTATGAAGTTTTGTAATGTAAAGTGCGATGTCCATTGCTGTGCAAGATGTGGGCTAGGGTCAGGCCCTGCTTCCAGCCCGCTGTGGGTGCCATACCCCTGGCAGTGCACGGCCTTTGGCCATGTGGTATGTGTGCAGGGCCTGACCCATATCCCACTGGGCCCCATCCCAACTCTACATGGCCTTTGGTTGGCCCTACTTCCAATCCTCATGGGTGTGCATAGCTGACTACGGAATGTTATAATACAAAGGGGGGAATTCAAGTAAGGCAACCCTACTGACTTTGTCAAAGGGTCAGAACACCAAAATATCAAAAGGGGCCTATTGGCTTTATAAAGGGGTCTGCACATCCACACAAATGAACGTGTCTTTGTTAAGAAAAATCACTAATAATTATAATAAAATGTATATTTTATAAATTCACACATTGCAGTGTTTAATAAAAGTGATTGTCTTTTTTTAATAAAGCATCATTGAATAAATAATCAACATGTTTTTGAGTTTTTCTTTTAACATCTTTCAAGCCACCATGTGCAGCCATAGAACCTACCGCAAGGGCACACTGCACTCTGGCTGAAAGCATACACTTCCCGCTCAAAGTGCTTTAATAATCATAAGCTCTCCTGGGGTCATGGATTCAATGACCCAGGAAACTCACTGTATTTTTTTTTAATGCTACTGGGAGGCTGCTGCACTCCCTGCAGTTCCCCATACCATTACATAAAATGCTTGGTGGTGCCCTGCCCCTTCTAAGGGCTGAACCAGGATGCAAACTAAAACTAAAATCCCTTGCAGGGCATTATGGGGCTTCTGCAGCTCATTTTTTGTTACTTATATTTTGTTTTTACATTTCTCTTTGTGACACTGGGCCAACCACACCCACACATTTTTTAATGGTGGGGGCTAAGGGTAAGCTTCATTGTCCCTGCTAGCAGGAACTATGGATTGTTTTATTGTGAGTTCTCCGTGGCCACCCGGGGCACCCATAACTTGTCAATAGTTAGGGTTCTGTGGGGATTCCACTGGCCCCACAGTCCCTGCCAGCTACCCAGCTGGCAAGCATTGTGGGTGTCAGGAGGAGACAGTTGTGCTTCACTGTGGGTGCTCTGATGCCCACCTCTGGCTTCCACAACACCCCATTCATTGAGCACCAGGGCCCTTACAGCCCCTTCCAGCTCTCCTGCTAGCAAACATTGTGGTGCTCCTGCATGAGTGAGGGAAAATTTGTGTTTCCTGGAGAGTGCATACAGTTTTCCTAGGGATGGGTTGCCTGGACACTGCTTGGATCGAGCTCCTGGGGGTGGGCCCCCAGATCTACGATCTATGCTCATGGAGGGGGGTCCAATTCCCCCTGCCTAAAGAACTGGCCTGCGGGACAGCATGCCTAGAGCTGATTTGAGGCTTGGGAAGTATAAATTCATGCCTCCTCCCCTAAATTAAACATTTTGCCCTGTGATTGTGGCCCTCAAGCAATTGGAAGGCCCCTGGGATCCAATTCCTGTAGGCCCCTTCTCCATAGTAAAAAAAGATTTCACCCAGGTGATGGGGTTCCTGTCCGTGTCTAAAAAGTCTGGGGAGGCGTGTTGCGTCCCCCCCAAAAAAAACATTGCACTGACCCTGTTCCTCTGTGAATTGGCAGTATTTCTTAAAAATAAATTAGGCTTTGGCCTCAAGGGCCCCAAACAGGCATAGGGTGTCAGAGTCTATCTATATGTCTTTTTTTAACATATTTTGAGAACAAGGGACTGAGTCACTGAGTCACTGATGTCACCACACCACCCCGGGACACTGCAGGAGCCGGCCCTGGGGGGGTGGCAGTCCCCAGGGCCTATTCAAGGCTCCAGGAGGTGGGCCGCATGGACCCCTCCCACATTGACAAGTTTCCCCGGGGGTGGCGGGCCCCGGGGCTGGGGGTCCTGAGAGTCCCCATCCCAAATTACTTCAAGCCCCGGGGGTGGCGGTCCCCGGGGCTGGGGGGGCTGTGAGCCCACCCACCCATTTTCAAGAAGCCCAGGGGGGTGGCGGTTCCCGGGGCTGGGGGGGCTGTGAGCCCACCCACCCATTTTCAAGAAGCCCAGGGGGGTGGCGGTACCCGGGGCTGCGGGGGGCCGTGAGCCCCCCGCATATATTATCTTTGAGCCCCAGGGGTGGCGGTCCCCGGGGCAGTGTGGGGGGGATTGGGACCCCCCCACACTTTTTTTTATTCTGCCCCTGGGATTCGGCCCCCCCGGGGGCCTGTTACCAAAGAAGCGCGGGATCCCCGCGCTACTTTTAAAAAAAAATTCTGCAGAAATTTGCACTGGGTTTGCGAATCTCACTGATGTCCTTGTGGGACCCCCTGAGCAGGCCATAATTTGTCCTGGGTGCCCCACCCCCCGGGGCATGACCTCTGTTGGGGGCCGTGGGGGGGTCCCCAATCCCCCCACAGTCCCAGCCAGCTCCCCGCATCCTGCGGGAGCCGGCATTGCTTTTCCACATGGGGAGCAGCTAACATGCTGCTCACCATATGGAAAAGCAATCAGCTTTGCTTCATTAAAGCGAGAGCAGGTTTCCCTGCTCTCGCTTCAATGAAGCAAAGCAGTTTGCAATGAGAGGGCGGGAGCCACGAGGCTCCCGCTCTCTCCTTGCAAACTACAGTGTCCCGGGGGTGGGCACCCCGGGACACTGCAGGAGCCAGCCCTGGTGGGGTGGCAGTCCCCAGGGCCTATTCAAGGCTCCAGGAGGGGGGCCGCGTGGCCCCCCTCCCACATTGACAAGTTGCCCCGGGGGGTGGCGGTCCCCGGGGCTGGGGGGGGCTGAGAGCCCCCATCCCAAATTACTTCAAGCCCCGGGAGGTGGCGGTCCCTGGTGCTGGGGGGCTGTGAGCACCCCCACACATTTTCAAGAAGCCCAGGGGGGTGGCGGGACCCGGGGCTGCGGAGGCCGTGAGCCCCCCGCATATACTATCTTTGAGCCCCGGGGGTGGTGGTCCCCGGGGCAGTGTGGGGGGGATGGGACCCCCCACACTTTTTTTAATTCTGCCCCTGGGATTCGGCCCCCCCCGGGGGCCAGTTACCAAAGAAGCACGGGAGCCCCGCGCTTCTTTTTTTTTTATTTTCAGCCAAAATTTGCGTTGGGTGCGCAAATCTCCCCAATTTGTTTTTTAAAAAAATGCTTTTTTTGGCCCTGGGGGTCCTTGTGGGACCATTTGAGCAGGCCTAGGTGGTCAGGGTGTTTCTACCCTGCCCCCTTTTTGCGTGTTTTGCGTTTGTTTTATAGGTTTCTTGGGCCTCGGTTCTACTGAGGCACAAAATGGCTACCAACACTTCCTGATCTGGAGTGTTGACAGCCAATTAGAATAGAGCTTGTGCACGGCAGGTTGCACGCTGGGTGCGGGGAGGGTGCGCGGATCCTCCGAGGCCATAGATATAGCTATGATTTTACTTTTGTTTTCTCAGGAACCATTTAAGCAAAAGGCACGAGTCTGAACCGAGGACTACCTCTTTGCCAAATTTTGTGTAATTCCGTTCAGCAGTTCGGGCTGTAGCTGCGTCAACAGGTCCTATGGGAAAATGCATGGGGAAAACGCGTTTTGGGACCTCCCTTTTTTCTCGGCCCCCGCTTCACTAATCACTGTGAAATTTTCAGGATAGGAGCGGACCGGTGCTGACCAAAAGTTTGGAAAATTTCGCGAAGATTCGTCAATCGATTCCAAATTGAATGTTGCGGATTTCCTATGGAAAATAGGTCCTAACTATATCTACCTACTGGCGACCGCCAGTAGGTAATATATACATATACATATATATACATATATATATATATACATATATATATATATCACGATCTCCGCAGTCGAGCAGCAGCACAGCACATACAGACATGGACCAGTGAGTAGGTGCAGCTTAATTTATTTTGTGCAGTATGTCTCAATAACGTTTCGGTGCGTCCGAGCCTTGTTCACATGACAATGTGAAAATGTCAGACCACATCTTTTAAAGTGACTGTGCAGGTTTCAAAATAGACCATGTTAAAATAGAAGACATACCATGGCACAGTACTGTAAACAAGGAAAGAAATACTTTTAACAATAGAAAAGTCTCCGCAATATTATATTCAGCATTATAGCAGATGACCTTGTAATGTGCAAAAGACCAGCAATGTTGTGAAAATGTGCAAATGTGCAAAATAACGCTATTGTGTACTAAGCATAGTTATGGCTTCCTTCTAAAAAATACAGAGTTAAATATTCGGAGCCTATAACAAAATACATCCGTTTCCTAAGATTAAAAACTATTACCAGGGTTACATCCCTCAGTGTGAACTAAAGTGCTAACAAAGGCATTTAAAAAAGATCATATTTCTCTTTTGTACAAAACATGCTCATGTAAACTTGCAACATTCTAAACTACAAAAGTGCCCAATCATCTTCAATCTTATTGCACCTATATATATATATAGTCAAAGGAAGCAGGACTTTAATTGGACTTATATATTAAATCATTATAGTGCACATTGTGGGAATCACAGAGTAAACCCAGCTGTAGACTGGGTGCTTCTGTATATAACAGCCCCTGGAAAGAGCTAACGTTTGATTCCTTCAAATGATGTACGATCAATGTTAAAATCCTGGGTTAAATCCCATGTGTGAAAAAATGCAAAGAAGGAAACATTGGTGCCCTTTTGTGCAAAAAATAGCCTTTATAGATATCCATTGTTGAATAGCAGGGTTGTCATTTGTCTTAACGCTGAAGAGTGAATAACATGAATGCAAATATATATATATATATATTACCTACTAGCGGTCGCCAGTGGGTAGTTATAGTTAGGACCTAGTTACTATAGGAAAATGGCAACATTCTATTCACAATAACTTTGGCGCTGATTGATGAATCTTCGTGAAATTTTCAAAACTAATTCTTTGTTGAAATCAGTTCCTATGTTGAAAGTTTATGTGTGATTTGTCAAGGGGGGGGCCGAGAAAAAGGGGGGGCCCAAAACGTGTTTTTTCAATGTTAATTCCCATAGGAAACTTTAGACAAGGCTACAAGTCGAACGGGTGAACGGAATTACCCCAAAGTTGGCAGGGAGAAGGGTCTTGGTCTAGAAAGCACACTTTTGTTTATTTGGTGTTTATCCGTTCAGTACCTTTTGAGAAATATCTAATTTTACAGATATCGTTATTTGGGAAATCTGCCATCTGATTGGCTGAGGTGTTACGAGGACGAGCTTGTTGCTGATTGACTGCGAGCGCTGTGAGCATTTGCAACTAGGAAGTGTTGGCTGCCATTTTGTGATTTCGTTGAAGCGAGTAAGGGGAAAAAAGGGCAAAATAAGTAAGACATAGGAGGGTAGGAGCACTGTAACCTCTGTGGGGTGCTTAGGGTGTGCTATAGAGGGGGTGCGAAGTGAGCTAATCATACCTACCGGTGTGAAAGTGCTAGGCTATGAAAATTAAGTGAGGTATTGGCTAGTGTGTGAAGTTACTAAGGTGAGCTTGTGCGCGACTCGAGTATTAAAGCGTGAGCCCACACTGTGTGTCTTATGGTGTGAAGTCATGTACCCTGGCTGCTGTACAGTTGTGGAAGTAGTGTCAGCATGTGTTTATACCTACTAGGATGAACTACTGACCCGTAGTGGTGTGAAAGTCCTGGGTACGGAAAATATGTAAGGTATTGTCTAGAGTATCATGGAAGGAGGAAGTGTTGGCCGCCATTTTGTGATTCCGTTGAAGCGAGTAAGGGGAAAAAGGGCAAACAATGTGGGAAATATGAGGGTAGGAGCACTGTAACCTCTGTAAGGTGTTTAGGGTGTGCTATAGAGGGGGTGCGAAGTGAACTAACCATGTGAAAGTGCTAGGCTACGAAAATTAAGTGAGGTATTGCTTAGAGTGTGATGCTGCTAAGGTGAGGTGGTGCGGGACTCGGGGATTAGAGCTTGAGTCTAAATTGTGTGTCTTATGCTGTGAAGTCATGTGCCATGGCCGCTGCAGTACAGCTGTGGAAGTAGTGTCAGCATGTGTTTATAACTACTAGGACGAACTACTGACCCGTACTGGTCTGAAAGTTCTGGGGTACGGAAAATATGTGAGGTAGTGTGTAGAGTCTCATGCTGCTAAGCTGAGCTGCTGCCGGACACGGGGATGAAAGCGTGAGCCCAAACTGTGTGTCATATGCTGTGAAGTCATGTGCTTTGGCCACTGTGTCACATCTGTGCAAGTAGTGTCAGCATGTAGTTATAGCTACTTGGAGGAACTTTTGTTTCGGACATTGTAACTTGTGGATGGTGCTTAAGGGGGTGTAATATAGGGAGTGCAAAGGCAAATTTGTGTGTATGAAATGAATTTGGAAAGTGGAAAGCACTGACTCCTTCGGGTCTGATGGCGCTGGGGGCATAAGGTGAGGTGCTGCTGGAGTTGGGAATAAAGCTGATGAACTACTGACCCCTATTGTGAACTTTTAACATGCACGTGCCGTTGAATATTCGATAAAATGTTGCAAAAGTATATCGTTAGGTTAAAAAATAAAAATGATGAACTTTTAACCTGCAGGTGTCGAATTAGGTCAAAGAAAGTGTGGTGATAAAATGGGTTGAACTTGTGACCCGTATGTGGCGGGGAATAATAAGTAGCTTTTCGGAAGGAAAATTCAAAATTAATCAATGGAGGTAAGTTTTGGAATGTTGTTGAAGGAATGAAGTATTCTGACTTGTTCTTTACATGTATTTATGTGTGGAGCGACAGAGAAATTGTGCCATTTCTGGTTTCATTCTTGATGAAGTCGGAGCTTTACATGTACTATGTGAGAAAGAGAGAATAGTATGCGTGTGTCATTTGATATCTGGATAACAACTACAAAGGTGAGTTAGAAATGAACAAGGTGTGTTATGTGTTATATAGTATTGATTAAGTATTTGAGGTGATGTTTTTAATTTTGAAAGTAGTTTTTATTTCAAAGTAATATAGTGTAAGAAAAGTGTGGTATTTGATATTGGTTATGAAATATGCATAAATTGTGAGCTGTTGTTATATAAGTATTTTATATATGTTTAGGAATTTTTCACAGAGAAGAAGTGGAGTTTGTCATCTTTATGGGACTGTATCGTTTTGAAAATGAGGTACAGCCTTAATTTGAGTTTGTAATGTATTTGGGGAGATGAAGAAAATGTCACACATTTGCAACTGATACTTTTTGTGGAAATAGTGGGGTGGGGGGGTGGTTGTAGGAGACGTATGTGTTATTTAGTTAAAAGCGATAAAACGAAATTATGAAATGTTATGTGGGCATGTTGTGGTCTTATTTTTGACACTGAGAGATAGGTTTCAATGTAAGTCAGGGTAGGTTGTTGTACAGTGGGGCCGTGTACAGTGTTTTGAGATTACATGGAGAGGAGATGGAGATAGGAAAAGTGATATGTTCCTTTTATATGTACGCATAGTTTGAATCATGTGATCCTAAGTTGAGATAAATATGAATATGGTTTCTGGTTTGCATTTGGGTAAAGTGAATAGTTTTTGTAGTTTCTGACCAGTGAATAATAAAAAAGGTAGATATACTAAAATATGTGGTAGTAAACGTGTTAAGTATTGTCTGTTCTTATGGAAGAGAAGTAGTTGGGGAGTGCTTCTTTAGAAGAGATGTTTTACAAATGTGTGAGAAATAAAAAAATGGAAATGTGCGGTATATTTTCTGTATGACTTTGTTGACATTAGAGAACTACATGTGATTATAAGTGATACTATTTTCCAGACTGTGTCGCTGTGGCGTATATATGTAGGTGTTGAAGTGGTTCGTGTTTTACTGATGGTGAGCTTCACTATCCCTTTTGAGACACTCATCAATTTATTCATTCCATTCAATATCTTTAATATAGATACAGTACAGGGACTGTTTATCACAATTTTGGGAATTAGAACTATGTTTACTCTCCCCATGCCCTGCTACACACTCTACAGAGTGTTGAAATTACTTTCGTAACATATAGATGTCTAGCTAGTAAAGGTGGTGTAGTTCGTCTGGGCCCATTTATAAACCGTGCTATGGGATGGTTTATGTTTTACCCGCTAATTTGCATGTTTGAGTACTTTTTGCTGATAAGTGTTCCAGCAGACACCTGTTAAAATTAACGTTGTATATGGGTATAGTGCCGCTACAGGGAATGGTGGGGGTTTCTGTTTGATTTCGTCTGGTTAAGCAAGGGCAGGGTTGAGTGTGGGAGAGGTGGTTATGTTGCTGATTGAGACACAGAATATAGTAACGTGCAGACGTTGAGCTACTAAAGGTGATCTAGTACCACTGGGAGCACTTATAAAGCACCCTATGGCATGGGATATGTTTTAGTGGCAAATTTGCATGTTTTAATATGTTTTGCTGATGAGCGTTTCAGGAGATATCTGTTGAAATTAAGCCTCTGTTTGGCTATAGTGGCGCTTCTACGTATGCTGGGGCACTTTCTTTTATTGCGTAAAGATAAGCAAGGGCGGGTGTTGAGGTGGTGTAGTGGTACTGTGACTATTTATAAACCGTCTTATGGTATGGTGTATGTTTGAGTTGCAAAATTGCAGTTTTTAATAGGTTTTGCTCATGAGCGTTCCGGCAGACACCTGTTGACATTAAGTCTATGTATGGCTATAGTGGCAGTAACGGGAGTGCTGGGACTTGTTGTTTGATTTCGTAAGGTTAAGCAAGGGATGGGTGGGGGTGGGGGAGGTGCGTATGTTGCCGATTATAAGACAGATATTTGTAACGTGGGCATGTGTAGTTATTAAAGGTAATGTAGTTTCACTGGGCCCATTTATAAACAGTGCTATGGGATGGTTTATGTTTTACCCGCCAATATGCATGTTTGAATAGTTTTTGCTGATAAGTGTTCCGGTAGACACATGTTAAAATTAAGCCTGTGTATGGGTATAGTGGCGCTACTAGTAATGGGGGGTTTCTGTTTGATTTCGTTCTGTTAACCAAGGGCAGGGGTGGGTGTGGGGGAGGTAGTTATGTTGCTGTATGAAATACAGAATATAGTAACGTGGAGATGTGGAGCTACTAAAGGTGATGTAGTACCACTGGGAGCACTTATAAAGCACCCTATGGCATGGTATACATTTTACTGGCATATTTGCATGTTTTACTATGGTTTGTTGATGAGCTTTTCAGGAGACTTCTGTTGAAGTTAAGGCTGGGTATGGCTATAGCGGCACTTCTACGTTTGTTTGGTCTCTTTCTTTTATTGCGTATAGTTAAGCAAGGGCGGGTGTTGAGGTGGTGTAGTGGTACTGTGACTATTTATAAACCGACTTATGGTATGGTGTATGTTTGAGTTGCAAAATTGTAAGGTTTAATAGCTTTTTCTGATGAGCGTTCCGGCAGACACCTGTTGACATTAAGTCTATGTATGGCTATAGTGGCAGTAACAGGAGTGCAGGGGCTCGTTGTTTGATTTTGTAAGGTTAAGCATTGGTATGGGTGGGGGTGGGGGATGTGCGTATGTTGCTGATTATAAGACGGACATCTGTAACGTGGGCATGTGCAGTTAGTAAAGGTAATGTAGTTTGAGTGGGCCTATTTATTAACTGCGCTATGGTATTGTTTATGTTTTTCCCGCAAATTTGCATGTTTGAATACTTTTTGTTGATAAGTGTTCTGGCACACACCTGTTAAAATTAAGCCTGTGTATGGGTATAGTGGCACTACCAGGAATGGTGGGGGTTTCTATTTGATTTTGTATGGTTAAGGAAGGGCGGGGGTGGGTGTGGGGTAGGTGGTTATGTTTCTGATTAAAACGCAGAATTTAGTAACATGCAGATGTCGAGCTACTGAAGGTGATGTAGTACCACTGGGAGCACTTATAAAGTGCCCTATGGCATGGTATATGTTTTACCTGCAAATTTGTATGTTTTAATACGCTTTGCTCATAAGCGTTCCAGTAGACGGTTGTTGAAATTAAGTTCTTGTATTGGTATAGTGTGTTTACTAGGTTTGGTGTGTATCTTTCTTTAATTTTGAAAAGTTAAGGAAGGATGGGGAAGAGGTTGGTGCAGTGGCAGTGTGCCTATTTATGAATTGGTTTATGGCATGGTATATGTTTTTCTGGCAAATTGCCATGTTTTAATACGTTTTGGTGATTAGTTTTCCAGCAGAGAGGTACAGAAATGACACAACATTTCTCTGGATAAGACATCTTCGTGCTGATAGAGACTCTTGTACTGTGGTAGAGGGCTGATCGCGTTGATGGAAAATTATGAAACTTGGTGCCATTATAGATTCTAATGGAAGGTCACACTGTTTGTTTGTTACTATGGTGTAGTTAGGGTTTTAAGTGGGAGAAAAAAAATTGGGGGTGCTCTAAAAGGGGGGCAGAGCTCTTAAAGGGGTGTGGGCTATGCAAGTTGGGGCGTGGTCTAAATCAAGATAAGTATCCTTGTGTGCTTTAGAAAATCCTCTCCAATTATCGTAGGTTCGGGAAAAAACATTGTTTAAAGGATTTCCCTTTCTTCTACAACGTGGGTAACCTAGCGTGATGTCTCCAGTTCTCAGTAGTGAGCAAAATAAGCATGCGTACATCGATGTGCATGCTGTCACTGCAGTGTAATAAAAAAAAATTGACTATCTTTGAGAGGGCCGGAAATAGAGCCTGATAGAGAGTCGTTTGGAGGCTGCCTGAAAATAAGGGCCGGTCCCAAGACCCGGCCCAATTATAGCGTAGTATCCATGCATCCTAAGCACTGCGCCATTCAACCATCTTTTAATTGATGGATATATTCCTAATTATATATATACATAAATCTGTTTGTCCGCTTATCTTAAGCATCTATGAGCGCACTCACCTATAGTAAGCACTGTGCGAATCATTCATGCAGCGATACGCCTATATATGCATAGATATATCTGTCCCAGAATCAATCCTAAGCATTTATCAGCCCACCCGTCTATTGTAAGTACTGGTCTTTGCATTCATTCATCCTTCGTTCCATCCATACATTGATACATTGATCTATGTATCTATCCATTGATGCATCTGGCCATGCATCCACTCGCCCTTTATTCAACTATACGTTCTAATTTCGGTGCATCGTCCGCCCCGATCTTAAATATGATGTATTATACTTGTCCAGCTACCCTCTTAAGGCGTTGAAAAAGCTTGCAAGAAGCAATGACAGGCAGATTTTTTAATAAATAATAACAAAGGTTTGAGTTACTCTTTGTGGAGCATACTTCAACACCCTTCTCTGGTGATGTTTTAAACAAAGGTACATCTGGCGAAAGAAATATAAAGGAGCTTTTAAGTGTAATACGTTAATTTAGAAACATAACGTTTTGTTGAGTTTTTTATAGGTACACTGTTTTAAAGTGGCTGTGACTGACAGATACTGAATACCTGTACTTCTTATATTTGAGAAAGTATACCAGAGAGCTAATTTGGGGTGGTGAGAACCTTGAGTTCTATATTTCCATGTGAAGTACAGTATAGGAATATAAAAGTAATTGGAAAGCTTTTATGTTAATATTAAAGAGGGGGTGTGAGAACTCAGTGAGGCAGGCAGAGTGTGTTTTCTTAGCACTAAAATAAGACCGAGTGTAAGGTGAGAGCAGGTTTGTGCTGGAGTTGGCTTGTTGTGGTTGTTTGCAGAGGCGCAACCAGAGGGAAATTTCGGGGGAGCTTAGTTCTTTCAGCAATAGGCAGAGTGGGCATGTAGGGTTTGTAAAAAGGGGTGAAAAAGAACAGTCTCCTTTACAACAAAATTATGTTTTGAAGACCGGTGAAGTACTCGGGTGCGGCTCTGTGTGTGCGCCCGGGAAGCTGTGTCAGAGAGTCCGGGGCAATGGGCGTTGCACGCATGGTGGTCTGTCTGCTAATCACCCGACGATGATGTTGCTGGTGCATTGCAAAAAGAAGAGGGAAATACTGAGAGAAAATGGCTCTCTTTAAAGGATTTCCCTTCTCCTACAATGCGAGTCACTTGGCAGGATGTCTGCACTTCTAAGTAGTGAACAATGCGCATGCTCTCACCGTGTCACTGCAATAAAGAAAAAAAACGTATTATGTTTGTGAGTTCGGAAAATAGAGCCCCATAAAGACCAGTTTCGAGGCTCCCAAAAATAAAGTGCTGGTTCTCACATCCCCACAGACACCCCCTCCAGTTAAAGCCCTGGGTGCAGTGTTATGTTTGCGAAAATGTTGATAAAATTGTTAGGTAATAATGGAAATTTTTATGTGTGCTGCTTGGTTGATAATATAATTCTAAGTACATAGATTAAAACTTTTAAAAATACTATTTATAAAGTTGTGTGCAGTGGGTTGCAGAGAAAGTGGTGTGGGGTGATGGGGTGTGGCGGAGAGGTGAAAAGTATGAGGTTGTGCAGTTATATAGAAATTGTAAAGGAGTATGCAAATAATTAAATAAATACTTGCTGTATGTTCTATGGCACTACTTGTCATCCTAGTGCTCTTCTGCCGTGCTCCACCACGTTGCAGCACTGGGTCTGGAAGTTGTTAGTGGAAGTTTTGCAATTGTATGGTATTATTTTAACATAGTGAAGAAATGTGAAAAATAATTGAATCTATTTTTTATTTTTCAGAAAATTATTTTGTTTGGATTGAAATTTGGAAATGCCTACATGAAGTGAAAAAAGAGAAAAGAGAAGAAAAATATATATTTTACCAAAAGGAAAGATCTTGAAGTAGAAAAAAATGCGAGTAGTAGAGAAACTGTTTGTTCGAGTAAAAGCAAAAGACAATTTTCGAAAAACATATTATGAACATTTAATGAGAAAAACATCACACAAAGCAAAAAGAAGAATTTTTCAAGGAAGGTGAAGCAGAGTTCAATTTGAAATCCGAGGAAAAGAAATAGCATCTGGTACTCTGAGACAAAAACAATTTCAAGAAATTTGTCAGAGACTTTTTCGATCTAGTGTGATTCAGAATTTATTGAAAACATGCTGCAAATATAAAAGAAGAATGTTCCGATTCAAAGAGAAGCAGCGTATTGAAAGTATAGTGGATACTGCTTTCAATTTGAAGCAGAAGTTGTTCATTTTGATTTTAAAGAGATTGAAAGTATTGGATAAAATAGTGAAAGTATTGAAAGACAAAAGTAGAAAAAAAAGACTTGTGAACAGAACCAACTTTTGTAAAATCTTTAGTCGACATTGGAGACATACTTCTAGTACTGAGACTTTTTTTAATTAGGAAAGTTACTTCCAGGAAAATAGTTTATCATTTGCAGTTGATACTGGAGGTCGTTGCTACGAAGTTCAGGATGGTGTTCCTCTTCCAAAGGAGGAAATGGTTGGTAAAAGTGCAGAAGAGTTAATACCTGAAGCAGTGCAAGGGAAACGTCCATGAGCTCCTGTGTATAAGTGGAGTTGAAGAAGCATTTGTAGTATTCGACAGGAATCCCTTGATAAAATGTGAAATTTGCTACGAGAATATACTCAGAAATGAATAAAACAGAAGATTAAGTTGTTACAAGGACTAGATCCATATAATGTAAGAAAATATACTGAGAAGTATGGGCATTCTCTGGCTTGTCTTTCAAGAAAAGTTTGTAAAAGTGTTTTTCATCATTTGAGGATGTTAGCAGTACACCATTCAGAAATGCGGAACTTTGTAAAGAAACTGTACTATGTAAAAAGTCCTGCATTAAGTTTAAGTGAACTGAATGGAAGTCTTTGATATGGTTCTTTATCAGATGTTCAAAAACAGTGTGATGATATTGAAATGCGATATTTTGGTTCAGAAGAACAGTTCATAGAAAGTGAAAGTTTGACAATTACAGATGTTGGAGGAGATGAGAAAGTGATTAGCACTGATCAGTTTGAAGCAGAAATTGGAAAGTTGAATGTAGTGTGCTCTGAAATACCAAACTATGTTTGTGTTTGTTGTCGACGTACTCATTATAAAAGTCAAAGTAGGAATGTTGATTTGTATTTGAAAAGTGAAAAGGAGAACAATGGTAAGAGGGAAGAATTTGCAACTTACTTGTTTGTTGAAGGTCGATTTGAGTTAGGTAGTGATTAACGTATATGTAAATAATGTTACAAAAAATTAGAAGAGAACAAAATGCCCGCTAGAGCAGTGCATAATAAGTTGGAGTTAGTAGCTATTCCGCAGGAGCTGGCCAAATTGAATACATATGAGTCGGTTCTAATTCAATCTGTTCATCCTTTTCAAACTATAATTCAGATGGAGCCTAAAACAGGTAAACTGCCCCCAACAGACTTGCAAAGAGGGCTGAAAGGAAGAGTGGTGCACTTACCTTTGGAGTTTAAGAAAAACATTGAAACTATTGCTGGAGAGAAAGAGGAAGATGAGGCAGTAGTTATTTTAGTAAATAGTGTACCCACAAGGAGTCGGAAAATATGGCAGGAATTTGTGGATGTTAATAAAGTTGACAAGGCTACCTTATATCTTATAGAGAACAATATTTATTACAAAAATGTGAATGTGGATGAACAGGTAATACATTTGGAAGATGATTTTGAAGTGGTCAAATAGAGAAAGTGGAAAAGTCAAGGACTGAAGAGATTTATGAACATTATACAATATGTCCTTTGCATTCAAAAGAAGTGATAGGAAGTAGCATTGAGTTATATGAAAAAAGCACAGGGAACTCCAATGAGTGTATGGGAGAAAAGCTTGGAAGCTCGATGTTTTCCACAGTTGTTTCCTACTGGAGAAGGTGGACGATGTGATGACCGACCTGTACGGATTCCAGCTTCAGAATTTCGGTCAACAAGATTCAATTCTGAAGATCCTAGATTTCAACAGTGCATTCCATACATATTTCACCTTTTGTTTGAAAGTGATCTGTCTTCTCTCTCGTATGCAGTGAATCATATACGTAAAACTGGAGCTCATGAATCACTTCTTTCTGCGAAAGAATTTGTGGAGAAAGTTCAAGAAACAGATGAAAATTTAGAAGCACAGTTGATCAATTTGATGGCATGTCAATGTGGAACAAATGAGTATTGGTATCATCGTCATGGAGAACTCATGTTTATGTTATGGAACTTAGGTATACCAACATGATTTGTCACACTTAGCTGTGCAGAGTATGCATGGGAAGCTTTGCTACAGTTTTTACGAGAAGCGAATTCTAATATAAAAATGTTTAAATAAAGACTCCTGGTGAACTGTGTTCGTTGGATCCTGTAAATGTGTGCAGATATTTTAATCATACGTTTCAAGGTATGATGTCTTTTATCTGTACTAAAAAGAATCCACCTCTTGGAGAACTTACCGATTTCTTTTGGAGAAAGGAGTACCAAGCAAGAGGTGCACCCCATATACATATGCTACTATGGGTCAAGAATGCAACTAAATGTTGAACTGATTCTGATGAAACAGTATTTTCTTTCATCGAACAGTATGTGACATGTGAGATTCCAAGAGAAGGAGGAGATAGAAGCTTGAGACAGCAAGTTTTATGTATCCAAAGTCACCGTTGTGGAAAGTACTGCAGAAGAAAATACAAGTCTAAAGGAAAATTATACACCAAATGTCGGTTTGGATTTCACCGTCCAGTCATTTGTAAAGGAAGAGTAAATTCTTTTTTTTCTTCTGTGAGGCACACAATAACTCGGAAATCTCCAACGAATACCTATAACTTAAAACTTAAAAAGTACAGATGTGTCAAAGTTTATCAATGACTACTACAATCCAGTCATTTTAAAAATGTGGAATGCGAACATGGACATCCAGTATGTTGCGGATAACTCAATTGCTGTTGCACGTTCAATCGTACATAACAAAATCTGAAAAAACAGAGAAGAAACAAATGTGGGAAGAAATTGCACAAGAGAAAAGTCTTGGCAAAAAAATTGTACAGCTTTAGTTTGAAAATGCTTTCCCACCGAGAAATTGGATCGTATGAATGTTCAGACCGCTTGTGTTCTTCAAGTTTATATTCAAAGTCATGAGGAATCATTTGGGTAAGTTTAGGTCTTGCCTGCAAACGAAATAGAGTGTTGAAATCATTGGAAGAAATTTAACAATTAGCAGCAAATGAGCCAGATAGTACAGACATTCTTAAAACGAATATGTTGGACACATACTATCCGAAAAGGCGTCAACATCTGGAACAGCTAAGTCTGTATGAAGAACTTCAACATTACAGCTTCAAAAGAAATGTTAAAGAGAATTTAAAAGAAGGAAAGTTTGCGGTAGTTGGATGTCATGGTTGTTTAGTAAAACATGCAAAGGGTAATCTTATAAACCACAAGAAACTTAGGGGCAGATTCCTATCCGGGTTGGAAAGCACTCTGACCGAGCCAGATCCGGAGTGTTTTCCGACCGAACCGGAGTCCTGCAGTCCGACCGAGCGAGTACGATGCGGCCGTATGCTGCCAGACTCGGTTCGGTCGCACTCCCATAGAAGCCAATGGGAGCCGGTCGTACGACACGTACATGGGCTCCCATTGACTGAATGGGTAAGTCTCGTGCAAGGGCGCCCCCTACAATGGGTACACATCGGTGCCATCTGCACCGTACATGCCTGTGTTGGGGGGACCCTTGGGTCTCCCCCTGTGTCCGAGTCGTAGGGCTGCAGGTGAGAGGGGGTCCGACCTCCATAGGCAACCACCCAGACATTTTGTGAGCCGAACACTCCGGCTCGCACAGGCTGTCTGACACGTGCATCGTACTGGCTCGGTCGTAAATCCCATCCATTCCATGCCACGGTTAGCTTCCAACCGAGACGTATGGAGCAGTTCAGACCTGGGAACGACTCAGTTGGTGAATTTCATGTAGCTCGCATCGTACTTGCTCGCTCGTACAGCTGTACGAGGCGGGCGGAAAACACGCGTACGGCTCGTAGTTTTTCCAACTAGATCGCATTCGGTGCCCTTCCGACCCGGATCGGAATCGGTCCCTTAGTTGTGAAACTCCAGATAAGCGAGAATTTTACTATTTAGCACTTCTGCAGCTGTTTAAACCATGGCATAGCAAACGTGAATTACTTGGAGACTTTGACTGCTACGAAGATTCTTTTAATGCTTGTAAAGATAGCATTCGATATCCAATTTTCCCTACATATTTAAAAATGTTGAATGATGAAGTTGAACAGGAAAAGACTATTACAGCTGAAATAGCTCATGAAAGTTCTCAAGATAGTCAAAGTAGTGGTCCATGTAGTCAAGATCCACTTGGAGAACCAATACTGGAAAATGAAGCAGCGATTGCTATGCATGAAGTCGAAATCGCAATGCAACAAGCACACAAGGAGAATATAACATTGGAAATATTAGAAGAACAAGTAAATGTTGAACAGAAAGCAATATATGTGCAAGTGAGAGAACGGATAGAACATGGTTTGTTGCATGAAAAAAAAAGAATGTCTGTTTTCACCTTTTAAACCTCTTCTGATGTACATCAGTGGTCAAGCTGGGACAGGTAAAAGTTTTGTAATTAAAGTTTTGACCAGTTATCTTCAAAAAACTACTGGTTCACATTTATGTTGTGTGGTACCAGCTCCAACTGGATTAGCTGCACACAATGTTAAATGAGTTACTTTGCATAGATTATTGATGTTACTAGTGGAGCATGATAATGCATTAAAATATCAGAAGTTGTCTGGAGAAGCTTCCTATGAAGTGTCAAGAGTGTTGAAGAAAATGAAACGTTTAATTGTTGATGAGGTGAGCATGGTCTCAAACTTAGTGTTTGCTTTTATACACTTAAGAATGCAACAGGTATTAAAAACAGATTACGACATTCTCTTTGGAGGAAAACATTTAATTGTATTTGGAGATCTGCTTCAACTAACCCAAGTAAAAGTAGAACCAGTGTTTAAAACTCTTCTACATGAAGACACAAAGAAATCTCTGGGAAGTATTGGAAATGTGAATCTGTGGTTACACTTTGAATATAAAGAACTCACTCAGAATATGCGACAAGCAAGAGATGAAGATTATGCAAATATTCTAAAAGATGTAAGAATTGGTGTTCTAAACAAACATGGTAAACAAGCTTTTCAAAAAGTCGTCTACTAAAGAACTTGTTTACAAATGAAAACAGACCAGCAGAAGTAATGTACAAGAAAATGAAAGAAAAAAAGTCTATAGTTTGCTTAATGCCTACAGTGGAAGAGTGTTATACATTTAATAGAGAGTTTATGAAATTGGAAAATCAAGAAATAGTTCACATTGAAGCTATTGATAAAATAGAGCATCAAGGAATAACAATTGTTCTTTCAGAAAAACTACAGACTAAATTTGATTTCTTGGAAAAGTCTGTATCAAAAACTGCTGGCTTAGAATTTTTTTTAGATGTATGTTTAAACTGTCGGGTAATGTTGAAGCGTGATCTGAATGTAGAAGAAGGATTAGTGAATGGAGCAATGGGGAAAGTTGTTGATTTTGTGAAATATCAAAATAGGAATCAATCAATCAGGACATTTGTAGAGCGCGCTACTCACCCGCGAGGGTCTCAAGGCGCTGGGATGGGGGTGCCGCTACTGCTCGAAAAGCCAGGTCTTGAGGTGCTTCCTGAAGGAGAGATGGTCCTGGGTCAGTCGAAGGGGGGTGGGGAGGGAGTTCCAAGTCTTGGCCGCCAGGTGGGAGAAAGATCTTCCTCTGGTGGTGGTTCTGCGAATCCGTGAGACGATGGCGAGGGCGAGGCTGGCGGAGCGGTGCTGCCAGGTAGGCGTGTAGAACGTGAGGCGGGTATTGAGGTATTCGGGGCCCGCGTCGCGGAGAGCCGTGTGCGTGGGTGAGGAGTCTGAAGGTGATCCTCTTGCTGACAGGGAGCCAGTGCAGGTCTCTCAGGTGAGCAGAGATGTGGCTGTGTGTCGGGAATGTCCAGGATGAGTCGAGCAGCTGTGTTCTGAATGTGCTGGAGTCTTTGCTGTAGTTTGGCGGTGGTCCCAGCGTAGAGGGCGTTCCCGTAGTCCAGTCGGCTGGTGACGAGGGCCTGGGTGACTGTCTTCCTGGTTCCAGTGGGGATCTTCTGCAGTGCTTTCCACAATGGTGACTTTGGAAACATAAAACTTGCTGTCTCAAGCTTCTATCTCTTTCTTCTCTTGGAATCTCACTTGTCACATACTGTTCGATGAAAGACAATACTGTTTCATCAGAATCAGTTCAAAATGTAGGTGCATCCTTGACCCATAGTAGCATATGTATAAGGAGGTCCACCTCTTGCTTGGTACTCCGTTCTCCAAAAGAAATCAGTAACTTCTCCAAGAGGTGGATTCTTTTTATTACTGATAAAAGACATCATACATTGAAACTTATGATTAAAATATCTGCACACATTTACAGGATCCAATGAACACAGTTCACCAGGAGTCTTTATTTCAAAAATATTTATATTAGAATTCGCTTCTCTTAAAATCTGAAGCAAGTCTTCCCATGCATACTCTGCACAGCTAAGTGTGGCAAACCATGTTGGCGTACCTAAGTTCCATAACATACACTTGAGTTCTCCATGATGATGTGCCATCAAATTGATTAACTGTGCTTGTAAATTTTCATCTGTTTCTTGAACTTTCTCCACAAATTCTTTCGCAGAAAGAAGTGATTCATGAACTCCAGTTTTACGTATATGATTCACTGCATACAAGAGAGAAGACCGATCACTTTCAAACAAAAGGTGAAATATGTATGGAATGCACTGTTGAAATCTAGGATTTTCAGAATTTAATCTTGTTGGCCGATATTCTGAAGCTGGAATCCATACAGGTCGGTCATCATATCATCCACCTTCTCCAGTAGGAAACAACTGTGGAAAACAACGAGCTTCCAAGCTTTTCTCCCATACACTCATTGGAGTTCCATGTGCTTTTTTCTTTTGAAATAACTCAATGCTACTTCCTATCACTTCTTTTGAATGCAAAGGACATATTGTATAATGTTCATAAATCTCTTCAGTCCTTGACTTGTCCACTTTCTCTATTTGACCACTTGAAATTTCAAAATCATCTTCCAAATGTATTACCTCTTTATCCACATTCAAATTTTTGTAATAAATATTGTTCTCTATAAGATATAAGGTAGCCTTTTCAACTTTAACATCCACAAATTCTTGCCATATTTTCCGACTCCTTGTGGGTACACTATTTACTAAAATAACTACTGCCTCATCTTCCTCTTTCTTTCCAGCAATAGTTTCAATGTTTTTCTTAAAATCCAAAGGTAAGTACACCACTCTTCCTTTCAGCCCTCTTTGCAAGTCTGTTGGCAGCAGGTTACCTGTTTTAGGCTCCATCTGAATTATAGTTTGAAAACAATGAACAGATTGAATTAGAACCGACTCATATGTATTCAATTTGGCCAGCTCCTGTGGAATAGCTACTAACTCCAACTTATTATGCACTGCTCTAGCAGGCATTTTTTTCTCTTCTAATTTGTTGTAACAATATTTACATATACGTTGATCACTACCTATCTTAAATCGACCTTCAACAAACAAGTAAGTTGCAAATTCTTCCCACTTTCCATTGTTCTCCTTTTCACTTTTCAAATACAAATCAACATTCCTGCTTTGACTTTTATAATGAGTACGTCGACAACAAACACAAACATAGTTTGGTATTTCAGAGCACACTACATTCAACTTTCCAATTTCTTCTTCAAACTGATCAGTGCTAATCACTTTCTCATCTCCTCCAACATCTGTAATTGTCAAACTTTCACTTTCTATGAACTGTTGTTCTGAACCAAAATATTGCATTTCAATATCATCACACTTTTTTTGAACATCTGATAAAGGACCATATAAAAGACTTCCATTCAGTTCACTTAAACTTAATGCAAGATTTTTTACATAGTACAGTTTCTTTACAAAGTTCCGCATTTCTGAATGGTGTACTGCTAACATCCTCAAATGATGAAAAACACTTTTACAAACTTTTCTTGAAAGACAAGCGAGAGAATGCCCATACTTCTCAGTATTTTTTCTTACATTACATGGATCTAGTCCTTGTAACAACTTAATCTTCTGTTTCATTCTTTTCTGAGTATATTCTCGTAGCAAATTTTGCATTTTATCAATGGATTCCTGTCGAATACTACAAATGCTACTACAACTCCACTTATACACAGAAGCTTGTGGACCTTTCCCTTGCACTTCTTCAGCTATTAACTCTTCTGCACTTTTACCAACCATTTCCTCCTTTGGAAGAGGAACACCATCCTGAAATTCGTAGCAACGACCTCCAGTATCAACTGCAAATGATAAACTATTTTCCTGGAAGTGACTTTCCTCATTAAAAAAAGTCTCAGTACTAGAAGTATGTCTCCAATGTCCACTAAAGATTTTACAAAAGTTGGTTCTGTTCACAAGTCTTTTTTTTCTACTTTTGTCTTTCAATACTTTCACTATTTTATCCAATACTTTGAATCTCTTTAAAATCCAAATGAACAACTTCTGTTTCAAATTGAAAGCAGTATCCACTATACTTTCAAAATGCTGCTTTTCTTTGAATTGAAACATTCTTCTTTAAAATTTGAAGCTTGTTTTCAATAAATTCTGAATCACTCTAGATCGAAAAAGTCTCTGACGAATTTCATGAGTACCAGATTCTATTTCTTTATCATCTTTCCTTTCCCTCGTATTTGAAATTGAACTCTGCTTCACCTTCCTTGAAAAAGTCTTCTTTTTGCTTTGTGTGATGTTTTTCTCATTAAATGTTCGTAATTTTTTTTTTTGTAATTGTCTTTTGCTTTTACTCGAACAGTTTCTTTACTACTCGCATTTTTTTCTTCTTCAAGATCTTTCCTTTTGGTCAAATATATATTTTCTTCTATTTTCTTTTTTTTCACTTCTTCTAGGCATTTTCAAATTTCAATCCAAACAAAATAATTTTCTGAAAAATAAAAAAATAGATTCACTTATTTTTCACATTTCTTCACTATGTTAAAATAATACCACACAATTGCAAAACTTCCACTAACAACTTCCTGACCCAGTGCTGCAACGTGATGAAGCATGACAGATGAGCACTAGGATGACATCTAGTGCCATAGAGCATACAGCAAGTATTTATTTAATTATTTAAATACTCCTTTACAATTCCTATATAACTGCACTACCTAATACTTTTCACCTCTCCGCCACACCCCACCACCCCACACCACTTTCTCTGCAACCCACCGCACACAACTTTATAAATAGTATTTTTAAAAATGTTAATCTATGTTCTTAGAATGATATTATCAACCAAACAGCACACATACAAACTTCCATTATTACCTAACAATTTGATCAACATCTTCGCAAACATAACACTGCACCCAGGGCTTTAACTGGAGGGGGTGTCTGTGGGGATGTGACCACCAGCACTTTATTTTTGGGAGCCTCGAAACGGATCTATATAGGGCTCTATTTTCCAACCTCACAAACGTAATCTGTTTTTTTTCTTTATTGCACTGCAGTGACACTGTGAGAGCATGCACATTGCTCACTACTTAGAAGTGCAGACATCATGCCAAGTGACTCGCATTGTAGGAGAAGGGAAATCTTTTAAAAAGAACCATTTAATCTCAGTATTTCCCTTCTCTTTTTGCAACGCACAAGCAACATCATTGTGGGGTGAGTAGCAGACAGACCACCATAGCGCAACGCCCTTTACCCCGGACTCTCTGACACAGCTTCCCGGGCGCACACACAGAGCCGCACCCAAGTACTTCACCAGTCTTCAAAACGTTATTTTTTTGTAAAGGAGACACTGTTCTTTTTCACCCCTTTTTACAACCCCTACATGCCCACTCTGCCTATTGCTGAAAGAATTAGGCTCCCCGAAATTTCCCTCTGGTTGCGCCTCTGCAAACGACCACAACAAGCCAACTCCAGCACGAACCTGCTCTCACCTTACACACGGTCTTGTTTTAGTGCTACGAAAACACACACTTTGCCTGCCTCACTAAGTTCTCACACCCCCTCTTTAATATGAACATAAAAGCTTTCCAATTACTTTTATATTCCTATACTGTACTTCACATGGAAATATAGAACTCAAGGTTCTCACCACCCCAAATTAGCTCTCTGGTATACTTTCTCAAATATCTGTCAGTCACGGCCACTTTAAAACAGTGTACCTATAAACAACTCGACAAAACGTTATGTTTCTAAATTAACGTATTACACTTAAAAGCTCCTTTCCATTTCTTTCGTTAGATGTACCTTTGTTTAAAACACCACCAGAGAAGGGTGTTGAAGTATGCTCCACACAGAGTAACTCAAACCTTTGTTATTCTTTATTAAAAAATCTGCGTGTCAATGCTTCTCCCAAGCCTTTTCAACGCCTTAAGAGGGTAGCTGGATGAGAATAATACGTAGTATTTAAGATCAGGGTGGACGATGCACGGAAATTAGAACGTATAGTTGAATAAAGGGCGTGTGGATGCATGGCCAGATGCATCAATGGATAGATACATAGATCAATGTATCAATGCATGGATGGATGGAAGGATGAATGAATGCAAAGACCAGTACTTACGATAGACGGGTGGGCTGATAAATGCTTAGGATTGATTCTGGGACTGATATATCTATGCATACATAGGCGTATCGCTGCATGAATGGCACAGTGCTTACTATAGGCGAGTGCGCTCATAGATGCTTAAGATAAGCGGACAACCAGATTTATGTATATATATATATAAGTAGGAATATATCCATCAATTAGAAGATGGTTGAATGGCGCAGTGCTTAGGATGCATGGATACGGCGCTTTAATTGGGCCGGGTCTGGGGACCGGCACTTATTTTCAGTCAGCCTCCAAACGACTCTATACCAGGCTCTATTTTCGGCCCTCTCAAAGATAGTCAATTTTCTTTTTTTTTCTTACACTGCAGTGACAGCATGCACATCGATGTACGCATGCTTATTTTGTTCACTACTGAGAACTGGAGACATCACGCTAGGTTATACACGTTGTAGAACAAAGGGAAATCCTTTAAACAATGTTTTTTTCTGAACCTACGATAATTGGAGAGGATTTTCTAAAGCACACAATGATACTTATCTTGATTTAGACCACGCCCCAACTTGCATAGCCCACACCCCTTTAAGAGCTTTGCCCCCCCATTTTTAGAGCAACCCCACTTTTTTTCTCCCTCTTGGAACCCTAACTACACCATAGTAACATACAAACAGTGTAACCTTCCATTAAAATCTACAATGGCACCAAGTTTCATAATTTTCCATCAACACTATCAGCCTTCTACCACAGTACAAGAGTGTCTATCAGCACGAAGATGTCTTATCCACAGAAATGTTGTGTAATTTCTGTACCTCTCTGCTGGAACACTCATCACCAAAACTTATTAAAACATGGGAGTTTACCATAAAACATTTACCTTACCATAAAGCGATTCATAAATGGGCATACTGCCACTGCACCATCCTCTTCCCATTCCTTCCTTAACTTTACAAAATTAAAGAAAGAGCCACACCAAACCTAGTAAAAACACTATACCAATACTTAATTTCAACAACCCTCTACCGGAACGCTCATGAGCAAAGCATATTAAAACATAAAGATTTGCGGGTAAAACATATACCATGCCATAGGGCACTTTATAAGTGCTCCCAGTGGTACTACATCACCTTCAGTAGCTCCACATCTGCACGTTACAAAATTCTTAGCTTTAATCAGAAACATACCGACCTCCCCCACACCCAACCCCACCCTTCCTTAACTGTACGAAATCAAATAGAAACCCCCACCATTCCTAGTAGGGCCACCATAACCATACACAGGCTTAATTTTAACAGGGGTGTGCCGGAACACTTATCAACAAAAAGTATTCAAACATGCAAATTCACGGGAAAAACATCAACAATACCATAGCATGGTTAATAAATAGGCCCACTCAAACTACATTACCTTTACTAACTACACATGCCCACCTTACAAATGTCCGTCTTATAATCAGCAACATACACACACCCCCGCCCCCACCCATTCCCATGCTTAACCTTACGAAATCAAACAACGGGCCCCTGCTCTCCCGTTACCTCCACTATAGCCATAGATAGACTAAACGTCAACAGGTGTCTGCCGGAATGCTCATCAGCAAAAACCTATCAAAACCTATAATTTTGCTACTCAAACATACACCACACCATAAGGCAGTTTATAAATAGTCACACTACCACTACACCACCTCAACACCCGCCCTTGCTTAACTTTACGCAATAAAAGAAAGAGCCCCAGCAAACGTATAAGCGCCACTATAGCCAAACAGAGGCTTAATTTCAACAGATGTCTCCCGAAACGCTCATCAGCAAAACATATTAAAACATGCAAATTTTGCCACTAAAACATATCCCAAGCCATAGGGTGCTTTATAAGTGCTCCCAGTGTTACTAGATCACCTTTAGTAGCTCGAATTCTGCACTTTACTATATTCTGTGTTTCAATCAGCAACATAACCACCTCCCCACCCCCACCCCAACCCCCCCTTACTTAACCGTACGAAATCAAACAGAAACCCCCACCATTCCCAGTCGCGCCACTATACCCATATACGACGTTAATTTTAACAGGTGTCTGCCGGAACACTTATCAGCAAAAAGTATTCAAACATGCAAATTGGCGGGTAAAATATAAACCATCATAAACCATCCCATCGCACGGTTTATAAATGGACCACCTTTACTAGCTAGACATCTATATGTTATGAAAGTCATTTAAACACTCTGTAGAGTGTATAGCAAGGCATGGGGAATGTAAACAAAGTTCTAATTCCCAAACTTTTGATATACAGTCCCTTTACTGTATCTATATTAAAGACATTAAATGGAATGAATAAATTGACGAGTGTCTCAAAAGGGACAGTGAAGTTCACCATCAGTAAAACACAAACCACTTCAACACCTACATATATCCGCCACACCGACACAGCCTGACAAATAGTATCACTTATAATCACATGTAGTTCTCTAATGTCAACAAAGTCATACAGAAAATATACTGCACATTTCTATTTTTTATCTCTCACACATATATATAAAACATCTCTTCTAAAGAAGCACTCCCCAACTACTTCTATTCCATAAGAACAGACAATAATGATAAACAGCCTCATGCATCAACCCAAAATCCAGTCGGTAAAATACCGATTCGCTAATAGCTCCCGGTATTAAGTTAAAAATACCCAATCCCAATGCATCAACCCAAAACCAGAAATCGCTATTTAAGGAATCCTTAAATAGCGATTCTTTAAATAGGGATTCCTTAAACACCGAGGGGCATATGTATGAAAGCAAAAATTAGTCGCAAACGCTGCGAATCGCAAAAAACAGCGTTTGCGACTGATTTATCGCTATTTCATATGTATGACACATTTCCAAACTGAAAAATAAGAAATCGCTAAATTAGCGATTTCTTAGGCTGCGAAACAAGAAAACTGCGAATTTCCTAGCGAATACCTATTTTGCGATTCCTTAGCGTTGCGAATATCGCTAACAAGAAATCGCAAGCTAAGAAATCGCAAACACATGTATGAAAAAATCGCAAATTGCGATTTTACGAAATTCGCTAATTAAGAAATCGCTATTAACACCAATTGCTTGCAGGTGGTAAACTGGTGCAAGGTACAAAAACCAGCCCACAATGCAACAAACACACCCACAATGGCTGCAATGTACGTGATAGCCAGGAGGCTGCGTATTCGGGCCCTTGCACACAGGAGAATGAGACAGGAACGTATCTTCAGGCTGCGCATCACCCTGTTACAGAACACTGAAGAGGAGATCTATGACAAGTACAGACTGCACCCACAGACCATAATGGACCTGATTGAGGAGCTGAAACCCCACTTGGAGCACCCTACTCGCAGGACACAAACAATTCCCACACATGTGCAGGTCCTGTGCTCCCTGCACCTCCTCGCGTCAGGGAGTTTTCAACGGGTCATAGCGGAGGTTGGTGGTGTGTCACAGAGTGCACTTTCGCGCTTCTTCCATGCCTTCCTAGATGCAATGCTACTGAGGCTCCCACATCACATTTACTTCCCCACCACCCAACAGGCATTACAACAAACGATACTGGACTTCTACCAGATTGCACGTTTCCCCCACGTCATCGGCTGCATTGACGGGACCCATGTGGCCATCACACCCCCAGCAGAAACTGAATATGTCTACAGGAATCGGAAATGCTACCATTCCCTCAACATACAGATTGTGTGCAACGCTAAGTATCACATCACCGACATGGTAGCCAAATACCCCGGCAGTACACATGACTCCTTCATCTTCCGACACAGTGGAATACACAGACGTCTGAGTGCTGGAGAGTTTGGGGAGGGGTACCTGCTCGGTAAATACATTGCACACATCAATACATCCACTACATCACTTGAGGGGGGGGACATTGACTCACCTATTGTGTTTGTTTTCCATGCAGGTGACAGTGCCTATGCAGTGCGCGACTTCATCCTGACCCCATACCTGGATCCTGCAAATGCAAGTGAGAGGAGCTACAACAGGGCACACAGATCTACACGCTGTGTCATTGAGCGAACCTTCGGAATCCTGAAGAGCCGCTTCCGGTGCCTGCATAAGAGTGGAGGCGCACTGCAATACAGCCCTGAGACCTGCTGTAAAATCGTGGCAAGCTGTGCAATGCTACACAACATGGCAATGAGGAAAGGCACCACAATTGATGTGAGCGATACAGACACATCGGATGACGAGCGCCCTGCTCCCCCTGCCAGACCAGCACCAGGAGTTGGGGCAGCTGCTGGACGCCAGAGACGGACTGAGATCACACAAAACTACTTTTAGGTGAGTGTTGAGGAAATGAGACTACAAAGCCTGATGATGTGTCAAGTGTTTAATCACACTTAACATGAAAGAAATTGTAATTGTCCCCAGCACATGTTGTACACACAGTGCAGAGAAGGCACAAGAAATGGGGCAAACAGCCTTTTGCGGGTTAATGCACCCGTGTTGCAGTCAGTGTCCCCGCAGATGATCACCTCCGTCGGTGCCGTCCAGGGTGGTTGACCCCCATGGTGCGCCCTTGGCCTGCTACCTGTCTGCCACTGCGGCGTCTTTCACCTGGCAAGGTTGGAGTGATGCTGCTGCGACTCGATGTGTCCTCACTCTCAGCAGAGGCCATTAGTGCGCTGCCACCTGCATTGGCTGTCTGCAGCTGTTCCACAGCAGTGGTCACCTGCGCCAGCCCTCGCGCTATGTCCTGGCAGCAATGTGCCATGTCCACCTGCATGGTTACGCTTCTGCGTGTGAGTGCGCTGGTGGTGGTGCAGAGGCGGTTGACTGCCTTGGTGTAATTGTGTAGCCGTGCATTGGCACGTCGTCCAGCCCTGTCATTGGCAGCTTGGGTGTCCCTCAAAGTGGCACAGAGCTCTCGTATTGCCGCTACCATGCTGCGATTGTCCTGATGTAGGCGGCCTAGCTGGCGACTCATTGACCGCATTGCCTTGCTTTGCAGGCGCTGTTCCTGCAACATGCACTGTTCCAAGCCGGAGAACACGGTGCCTTCTCCTTCTGTTGCAGTGCTGCTCCTGGGCCTTGACCTGGAAATGGCCTGTTCCCTTTGCCTTGGTGTTGGTGCGTCATGACGGGGCATGTCTGTCACACCCTGACTCCCCTCTCTCCTGTCGGTGTCATCGCCTGTTGCTGGGACTTCATCCTCAAATGGAGGCAGTGGGGGCACATGTGCGCGCTTCCTGCGCTGAATTGGCTGCTGCTCTGTCTCATCGCTGGAGTCCGCAGGGTCTGCTGGCTCCTCTCCCTCAGCGCTGTCTTCTTGTGGCATGGCGTGTGCTGTGGATGTAAAGGGGACTATATGAGTTTGTGTTACTGTCTGCATGTGGCACTCAATAAAGTTACAAATCTTTGACGGCTAATCTCTGACACATTTCTATTCAATGATCCCCAAAACACATATGTTGCATTTACTTGTGATGGTGTCATGGACACACAGTCAGACACAGTACTACGAGTACCATGATGCATTGCTGGGTGTGCTGTAAGACCTGGGCTGGATTGGCATGTTGGGAGTTAACTATGCGCATTTGGGGGAGTGTGCAAGGGATGGGGAGGAGTGCAGGGTGATTTGGCATGCATCTTACCTTGTCTGCTGGATGAGGGGTCGGAGCTGTCGATTGCAGCCACACCACCAACGCTCTCAGGCAGGAGGGTTGACTCCACAAGCTCCTCATGGGGGGTTGGCTGCTCTGCAGTGGATGGTCCTCCTCCAGTCTGACTGGCATCCTTGAGTCTGGCTGCCACCCTCTCCTTGGACCTCTGGCGCATATCATACCACCGCTTGCGCAGCTCCTCGATGGTGCGTGTGGTGACTCCAACAGCATTCACCTTGCTCTGTATTTCCAGCCAGATTTTCCTCTTCCTGGCCTCTGGGACTTTGAGTGCCTTCTTCCCAAACAGGAGCTCATGGCTGCAGACCATCTCCTCAATGAGGACCTCCTGCTCCTTTTCTGAAAACTTGTGTTTTCTCTTTCTTTTTTCTGCATCTTTGCCCTGCTGGTTTTGTTTGGGATCCATTGCTGGTTGCTGTCTCCAGGAAAGCCTCCTCACACTCCACAAGCAGCCTCTGGGTGTGGCTCAGGTGAGCAGGTGCAGGCAATCACTCCAGTTTCCTGTTTGTGATGTCATCAGCCTGCACCAGGCTTGCAGATTCCCGTTTTTGCGATTTCTTATTTAGCGAATTTCGCTATTAAGAAATCGCAATACGGGATTCTGCGAATTATTTGCGATTTTTAAGGAATCGCAAATGATTAGCGATTTATTTTATACATCCCGTTTAGCGAATCTGATTTTGCGAATCGCAAATTCTCGCAATTTGAGATTCGCTAAAGGGGAGTTTGATACATATGCCCCCGATTCCTTAAATAGGGATTCCTTAAATACCGATTCCTTAAATAGCGATTGCATTTAAGGAATCCCAAAGTGAGATTCCTTAAATGCAATGCATCAAAGTTAAAAAATTAGCGATTTCGCTAATAGGGGGAGCAAATTACCATGAAGATGAACTGCATGGTAATTTGCAAAAACTTTGAAAAATGCACTTTTGTGCATTTTTCAAAGTTTCATGTTGCGCACACACATGCCCTTAGAGCATGTGTGTGTGCAACATATGTGCACATATCATTTTCAGGGGTGCTATAGGGTGTCATTTTGACACCCTTGCACCCTTGAAATTGCATGAGCAATTAGCGAGAACCTACTGGTACTCGCTATTTGCTCATGCAATCTCCGATTCATTCCTATGGGCCTGGAGGCCCATAGGAATGATTGGGACGGCATTCCTTAATTGCTACTCGCTATTTGCTAGTAGCAATTAAGGAAAGTTAAGGAATCGCTATTTGAATAGCGATTCCTACATGCATAGCCTTTTGCTATTCCTTATTAGCGAATCCTTATTTTTCGCTAATAAGGAATCGCACATGCTAATGTTGATGCATATGCCCCTAAGTTTACTACCATATATTTTAGTATATCTACCTTTTTATTATTTACTAGTCAGAAACTACAAAAACTATTCACTATACCCAAATGCAAACCAGACACCATATTCATATTTATCTCAGCTTAGGATCACATGGTTCAAACTATGCGTACATATAAAAGGACCGTATCACTTTTCCTATCTTCATCTCCTCTCCATGTAATCTCCAAACACTGTACGCGGCCCCACTGTACAACAACCTACCCTGACTTACATTGAAACCTACCTCTCAGTGTAAAAAATAAGACCACAACCTGCCCACATAAAATTTCTGCATTTTGTTTTATCGCTTTTAACTGAATAACACATACGTCTCCTACCACCACCCCTCCACCCCACTATTTCCACAAAAAGTATCAGCTGCAAATGTGCAACATTTTCTTTATCTCCCCAAATACATTACAAACTCAAATTAACGTTGTACCTCATTTTAAAAACAATACAGTCCTATAAAGATGACAAACTACACTTCTTCACTGTGAAAAGTTGCTAAACATATAAAAATATAACAACAGCTCAAATGTTATGCATATTTCATGAACAATATCAAACACCACACTTTACTAACACTATATTACTTTGAAATAAAAAATACTTTCAAAATTAAAAACATCACCTCAAATACTTAATCAATATTATAAAACACATAACACACCTTGTTCATTTCTAACTCACCTTTGTAGTTGTTATCCAGATTTCAAATGACACACGCATACAATTCTCTCTTTCTCACATAGTACATGTAAAGCGCTGACTTCATCAAGAATGAAACCAGGAATGGCACAATTTCTCTGTCGCTCCACACATAAATACATGTAAAGAACAAATCAGAATACTTAATTCCTTCAACGACATTCCAAAACTTACCTCCATTGGTTAATTTTGAATTTTCCTTCCGAAAAGCTACTTATTTTTCCGCACCACATACAGTTACAAGTTCAACCTATTTTATCACCACACTTTCTGGAACCTTCTATGACATCTTCAGGTTAAAAGTTCATCATTTTGTTTTTCAACCTAATGATATACTCTTGCAACATTTTATTGAACATTCAACGGCACGTGCACATTAAAAGTTCACAATAAGGGTCATTAGTTCATCAGCTTTATTCCCAACTCCAGCAGCACCTCACCTTACGCCCCCAGAGCCATCAGACCCATAGGAGTCAGTGCTTTCCAATTTCCAAATACCAAATTCATTTCATACACACAAATTTACATTTGCACTCCCTGTATAACACCCCCTAAGCACCATACACAAGTTACAATGTTCAAAACAAAAGTTCCTCCAAGTAGCTATAACTACATGCTGACACTACTTGCACAAATGTGGCACAGTGGCCAGAGCGCATGACTTAACAGCGTATGACACACAGTTTGGGCTCACGCTTTTATCCCCGAGTCCGGCAGCAGCTCAGCTTAGCAGCATGAGACTCTACACACTACCTCACATATTTTCCGTACCCCAGAACTTTCAGACCAGTACGGGTCAGTAGTTCGTCCTAGTAGTTATAAACACATGCTCACACTACTTCCACAGCTGTACTGCAGCGGCCACGGCACATGACTTCACAGCATAAGACACACAATTTAGACTCACGCTCTAATCCCCAAGTCCCGCACCACCTCACCTTAGCAGCATCACACTCAAGGCAATACCTCACTTAATTTTCGTAGCCTAGCACTTTCACACTGGTAGGTATTATTAGTTCACTTTGCACCCCCTCTATAGCACACCCTAAACACCCCACAGAGGTTACAGTGCTCCTACCCTCCTATTTCCCACTTTTTTCACCCCCAAACTTTCAACAAAGAATTAGTTTTGAAAATTTCACAAAGATTCATCAATCGGTGCCAAAGTTATTGCGAATAGAATGTTGCCATTTACTTATAGTAACTAGGTCCTAACTATAACTACCTACTGGCGACCGCGTTGTGGTGTTCAAATTATTAGTGCAGTTTATTTTTGAATAATCGCCACCAAATGACCAGGCATAGTGTCTGCCATGACACGTTTCGCTCGCATCACGCAAGCTTGATCACATGACGCGTCTCATGATCTGAAAGCCCAATATATACAAAAAATACAAAGAAGTGCACAACTGACTTTCGAAACAAACATAGCAGCAGTGAAAATAAAAAACAGACTTATTAAAGCGTCTAGAACTTCAATAATCATGAAGATTCAATATTTTGCTAAGGTGAATCTATAGCATATTAACTATTTTCGGCTTTCTCAATAAGGAAAAAACATAGACATGTGCAAACATGCAAAATACAGTACTGGAAAAGAAACCAAATGAAATACCTCCTAATTCAGTGGAATGGATGTAAAAGAAACCCTTTTTAGAGCATAGACTGTTGTTAGTTTAACATATAAAGTGCAAGTGCAAAATATGTAAACATCATTGACATGTACATGAATGTAAAAAGCAAGTGGAAAATTGACTTCAAACCCTGAGAATATACAACATACTGCTTGGATAATAAACTGTAAGTGCATGATTATTAAAATATCTCAAATGAGATATGTCAAGTGACAGCCAGGTAGTATTTGTATAAACGCTAAAAACAGGGCCTTGAATTAGATATATGTTAGTAAAGATAAAACAGTTAAAGACTAAATACATGTTTAAAACTAAGAATTGGAGCAATTATTATAGTTCTTGATGGCAATAACGAGTACATATGAAAGTCAATCCCATAAAAGCCAGACTGATGTAAACCTACACACTTAGGATAAAAACGGCCAGTCATATTTGACGTAAAGTGCAAGAAAATGTGCAAAACCTACAAAATTGTGCAAACTAAGTGCTGTGCAACAAATAAATTTCAATAGCAGCATTTGTTACCTTCAAGCCTGAATAGTAAATATAATACTGTACTAAAGATACAGAACTTCTAAAGCTAGAATTAAAGCGAGCAGAAATAGAAGTGAAGTTACTATAAAAAGAGCTCAGTAGCAAATTGAGATGCAGGATATACAGATGAATTCATAAATACACACATAAGGGCACATAAAATGGATTACAAGAAGTTGTGCATATCTTCACTGGTATTCATGCCATTCTAGTGTCTAGGGCTAGAATAAAATGTGATTCCAGTTGCCTAAGACTTTTTTCTCGGTTCCCTCCCCATCCGGGGACTAGAACGGCACCTAGCAGAGTAAGTTGGGCAACTGGATAGCTGGAATCTGAATTCACAATTGCCCTGACATGTTAAAGAATATGCTTATGTACTGGGAGCTTGGCACTCCCTATGTATGCAAGACCACAGGTACATTGAAGAATGTAGATGGCAAATTCCGTACGGTAAGTGAGGTAATCCATAATCTCTGTTCTTTTGTTACTGAATTCCGTCACATAGTGTGAAGTTGCTTGCAAAAGTGCAGGCACAGCATGAAGTACACTTCTGGAAACCCTTGCTGACAAGCCATGCATTTCTAGGATGAATTTCAGGACTAGATTTCAGCAAGGCATCCCTCATTGAGGGCGCCCTCCTGAGTGTAATATCAGGTAATGCTGGTAAAATGGATCCTAAAGTCATATCGGGGAGTACTATTGGCCATTGGGAGTAAATGATTTTGCGAATCTTCTGTTCCTGTACACTAAAGGTGGTTATCAATATAACATGCTGTTTTTCCACAATGTTAACTGCATCGGGGGCTACCTCTGCAGAGGAAGTATGTTCTTTGGATTCCAACAATTTTTCTCTAGAATGATTATTGGCTTTCTTCAACACTATAGTTAGTTGTAACATCTTATAGCCTCTATCCAAAAATCTAGAGAGAGCCTCCTGCTGGCATATGTGTGTGTCTGTGTCTAAACTGCAGATACGGTGAATATGCAGGAATTTGCCGTAAGGTATACTCTTGATCATATGGCGGGGTGGGAACTATGTGCATGTCAAATGGAATTTCTGGCAGTTTGTTTGCGATGTAATCTAGTGTGGATTCTGTTTTCACTGCTATATATACCAGAACATCTAGAAATTCTACACTTTTGTCATCGATTGTGGCAGTAAATTTCAAATTTAACTTATTAAAGTTAATGACATTGACTATTTCAAGAGCAGTTTCTTTTGTTCCGTCCCAGATCAAACAGATATCATCTATATATCACCAGTAGTGTATAAAATGTCTATACATATCCTTGTGTTCAGTCATGAGGACACATCCCTCCCACCAGCCAACATGGAGACATGACTAGCTGGGGGAGAAACATGCCCCCATGGCCACCTCTCTGAGTTGCTGATATATAGTCTGATCAAAAGAAAAATAGCTATTGCACAGACACATTTCTGTCATCTCAATCAACATGTTATTATGTTCCTTCATACCAATGTCCCTTTTACCCAAAAAGTACTTGGCTGCTGATAGACCATCCAGATGGTCAATACTTGTATATAAGGATTCAATATCCATAACAATCCGCGGCTATCTAGAATGCCAAGTAACCCCATTGATCTTACTCAGAAAATCAGTAGTATCCTTAACATAGGACGGCAAAGACATTACATGGGGTTAAAATAAATATTCCATGTATTTCGATACATTCTCAAGCAAGTTTTTCTGTGCTGAAATAATAGGGCATCCGGGAATGGGAACAGTTTTTTTATGCACTTTGGGCAGAAAATACAAAATGGGGTAACCGGATGCTCAACTTTAAGAAATTCAAATTCATCTTTTGTTAGAAGTCCCATCCTTTTCCACTTCGACAAACTTTCATATACCTTGTCCTGTACCTGTTGCATGTCCTGTTTAGAGGATTTCCTGTAGCAGAAAACATCAGAGAAATGACGATCAGCTTCAGTCATGTATTGCTTGCGGGGCCAATGGACTATATTGCCCCCCCTATCTGAATTGTTGATTATGATGTCGTGATTAATTTTTCAATTTTTTGATAAGAGAATAATATTGGGCATTTTTGTATGTCCTGGCACGCTGACTCAACATCACAAACCTGTTAAGACACTTGAGTTCTTCAACTACCCAATCGCTAAAAATGTCCATAGCATCTTTAGGCATAGGGGTAGAAATGTAGATGTTGGTTTAAATGGACTTGTTGCTGCTTTATTTGTCACAATCTCCATTGCTGACATAACTTGTTGTGTTGATACATCAACATTATCCGTTGATAAAGCATGTAGTATGTGTAAATTCTGCATGTCCCTTACTTGGAGGGCGTCATCAGTTATTGTTGAGCTGAGTGCAGTGATAGATGGGATTGGCGGAATACACATTGGTTTGTTGAGGCGGAAATATTTGACCTTACAGATAAATTTAAAAAACATCAATTCTAGTTCGGTTATATGAGAATTCATTGACTGGACAGTACATGAGTCCTGGAGATAATAACTGGATCTCAGCCTTGTTCAACACTATTTCAGTAAGGTTAATAATTGTATTGGAGTTTTCTTTTCCCTTCATCTCCAATTCTCTCTTGTATTCCCCCTCCTGGTAGTGAGGGAATACATATATTCCAAATCCGATAAAGGAGGGAACATTGCTCTGTGGTCAGTTACAGCATACAAGGAGGAAGTCCAATGCCAACGGACTGGCGCAACGATGAACTTTTAACACTAGTGGAGTACAACTTCCTACACAATTACCACCCTAGGTTGCCCGTCCTATTTTAAATCCCCAAAATTCATAAGGAGCTTATTAAACCACCAGGATGACCAATAGTTTCCACTATAGGTGGAGTACATGGAAATGTGTCTATATATATTGATTATTTTTTGCAGCCTTATGTCCAGAGTCTACCATCTTTCATCAAGGACACTGGCGATTTTCTAAAAGTCATTTACGACATACTATGGGACGACAATTTCATCTTGATGTCCTTAGATCTGTCATCCCTAAATATAAGCATTTGCCACAGTGATGGCTTAAAGGCTACAGAACACTACTGAAGCAGCCAACCACTTGCATTGCACAAACATACTCGGATGTAAATCATGATGACTCAGGAATGTCTATTTAACAACTTTTTCTGTATGACAATTGCATGTACCATCAGCTACAGGGGACCAACATGGGCCCCTGTTTCTCTCCCAACTATGCATGTTTACAAATGGGCTAGTGGGAGGAGCAGGTACTCAGGGTGGAACACTCCAAAGTATGGGAAGACAACCTTTTTGTTGTTTGGAGGTGGTCAGAACAAAGTGCTAAAGATTTCATAGAAAAAATTAATATCAACTATCCGACCCTTAATTTCACTAAGAAGTCAGTACCAATGTGATACACTTTTTAGACCATGAGGAACTTGTTGCAGACAGATAATTGGAGACCAAACTATACAGAAAGAGTACAGCCGGTAATTCACTTTTACATGCATCCAGCATCCATCCTAGACACCTTATTGCTAGCATCTCCTAAGGCAAATTAATACTCGCCAAACAAAATTGTAGCCGACCCCAACACATTGCATCTTGCTAAACTGACACGGTGCAGAGATTCAGGCAACAAGGCTATGATATGAAAATGATCACAGCTTCTTTGAATAAGGTCAACAATCTAGCCAGGGAACATATCCTGTTTAGCCAAGCATTAACATCTTTAAGTGTGGGCATAGTTAAATTAATACCCACATGCAGTAATCAGAAAAATTAACTAGAAAGGGCAGTCAGGAAAAACTGGCATATAATTCGCTCTGACTCCCCTATAGGGACATTGGTTCCTGATAAGCCGCAAAGGACCTACTGAAGTTCAATGCGGGACAGTCTGGTCAGAACTAGTCTGAAAATACAAAACACCGGCAGTTGTCTAATACGGACCAATGGTTTCCATAAATGTCCCAGGTGCAGAGCCTGATTAATAGGAATCAACACAAAGGAGTATCTTTCCCCTATTAACAATACACCTATTCCAATTAAAGGCACTTTTAATTGCAAGTGTGATCATGTGATTTATGTTCTCTTCTGTGGGTTTAACTAAAGAAATGTGGGTAGCACTGTGTTGCAGGTTCATAAACATATGCTGCAACACATGCGCACCATTGAAAACTACTACTTAATCTACTCAATTGCCAGTTACTGTGCCGAAATCCATAAAAGACAGGTTATACAAATGAAATTTTATGTCATAGACAGAGTACCCTATAACACAAAAGGGGGTGACAGGGTGAAAATTTTAAGAGGATTGGAAAGTATGTACATTTTAAATCTGGATTCCATACACCCTAATGGATTGAACATTGAAGAAGATTTATTGAACATTCAGTAATTTGAGCTTTCTAAATTAGAATTTTGAAAATGGTCCCACATTAGTTAAATGGCCCCTATACAGCTGCCATCGTCCCCTCAGTGTAACACATAGAGTTCTATTGACTTAGAAGGCCAATGAATACAAGAACATTATGGGTGTTTATATTATTTGGTTGTTTCCTGATCGCACATTTTTGTTTGCAATGTCTATTATTTCAGCTGGCGGCACAGAATTAACTGCTCTATATTTTCAGACGTTTGCATAGCACACATGTATAAAGCTTTTACTGGTATATGGAATGTCAGCATAAGATGATTTTCAAGTAAGTCATTCAAGATGTAGTTAGGCATAGTCCAGTGTTTTACTATATTTAATTTGCAAAAACAGATTTGTATTTGAACATTTAAGATTTTGGTGATGCAAAGTATTTTGTTTATGTCAGTGCTAGCTTACGAGCTATATTCCCTAACAATGGCACCGCCGCGTTAGTATGATGAAGGCTGCGGCCAAAATGCGTAACGGCAGCTATGAACATGCAATAAATCAATAAGAGCATCAAGAGCAGTCTGTCTTCAATTCAGTGTGAGGGAGCACATTTGCTGGAATTAACCTTTATTGAATATATATATATGTATATATATATATTTAGATCTTTATTTTGGTAGGCAAAGCGGGACAGAAAATGTAAAGTGCAAGAGGTTAAGAGGACTCGAAAGACCATAGCATTGAAAATAAATGTGGCCGAACAGCACATTATTACACAACATTTAAACCATAATAAACCCACATTCACATGAATATTACTACAAAACAAATGTCATATTCCAGTTTGTTTCTACTGAACTACAAATTTGGGAAGAGGAAATACATTATTATTGTCTCACAAATGTCATGTACTATGTACTCTGCACATGGAGGTAATTCTCCTAACATGCTAATAGTCACAGTATCTTCAGTCTAATGTTCACTTGCTACACACATTTAATCCCTTGAATGCATGCATGCTGGTTTTGGTTAAATACATGTTGGCATTACATAGACACATGAAACAAATGCCATGGCATAAACCATATACACAGATGTACAGAGGGTTATATGCTATTTATTACCATTGTAGAGGCAGTGGAGAGGCATCATGACTCACAAGAGGTTTTGCCTCTTGCAAGCCTTTCTCCCTTACCATACTCAGCAAAGGTAATAAATAGCATATTACACAGTGAACATCTTCATATATACTATATTCAATCATAGATTCATTGTTGCTATGTATCTGAAATTAGCCTACAATTTTTTGATGAGACTGTCCTCTTGCTCCATCATCTTCCTCATATTAATCCTTCTGCTTCCCAGGGAACACCTTCCTCCTATTTGGTATCTTCGTAATCTACTGTCTATAACTTTTTGCTTTTGAAATGAGTTGAGGTTAAACACATCCTGTTCAGTAAACTGCTACTGTGTTCATTGACAAAGATGCACGCACTTTTTTTTTTAAATCTGTTTATTAGGTAAAATAAAGTACGTTTCACAGTCATCAGTGAGCAGCATACAGAAGAACAAAACGTTATAACAACAGTACAGTTCCGGACAGAGTCATAAATCACAGTGTGCACTTTGGAGACACGGCGTGCGCCCCGCTGCGGGCCCGCCATACTAACAACAGCACAGCATTACCCCTTTAAATAGACGTGACACAACCGCACTCATTCAACATCAGCCAGCGTTGTCTCAGCAAGGAAGTGTCTGAGCGGCCCCCAGATATCTTTCGGTTGGGATGAGGCGGGCAGTTCCTCTGCATACAGTTCCAAGTTTTCCCTACAATATACCATGTCTGACAGCCACGTACTTAACGTTGGTTTGGCCACACCGTCCCATGTAAACAAAGTGCGCCGTTTAGCCAGCAGAAGGGCGACCCTCACAAATCTGCCCATCACGCCCTTCAGCTGAGGTACATGAGCTAACAGACATACCGCCGGCACACATGGAAGCGAAGACCCCGTCATTTTATGAATGTGAGTCAGCACCTCTCCCCAATACTCAAATACTGGCCCACAGCTCCAAGCGAGGTGTAGAAAATCCGCATCTACCTGACCACATCGTCTACACTGAGCCGATTCCCTCAACCCCATTCTGTGCAGTCGGGCCGGGGTGTAATATACTTGGTGCAAGAATTTAAAGAAAGATGCACGCACTTGAATCGTTGTTTGTGCACTTCTCAAACTGCTTTTTAATTGAGTAGCACTCTTTAAGATTGAAAAACATATAATAAGGAATATAATTCACTTTTTAGATCTCCCATTAGGCAAGACCTTTTGATTTCACTAAAATGTATAAGATATACTCACATATAGGGGCTTACCGCCACCTCTCTTCATCTATTCGCCTTTTGTTGTGTTATGCACGTTTCCACCCACAACGGTGTATAGCATGGGGCAAAGAGTTAGCTTACTAAGCCAATGGTTAACTTCACCTTGAATTACTGCATTTTACTCTCTCACAAGGAGCACAACAACACACAAGCTAGCTCTATTCAGTGCCAGTATTTTCTTATTTATTATATAATTACTTTAGTGTTGCATTTAGGTTTAGAGCCTGATGCGATAGCAGGACCGCTTCAGATCTATATTCCAGCTTTATCAGACCTGATATCCTGACATAGCTGTTGTAAATTCCTTTGGAGTGTTTTGATTTTCTGACTGCTGCTATTTGACAGCATACCAGATTGTGTCCATTTGAAACTGTTCTGTATAAAGTTATCCTGTTAAGCTTTTAATTTCTCTCCTTAACGTCTTTCTTAATTTTCTCTTATTTCCTTCCCTCGTTCTCTTTTCCTTTTTCTTTATCTTTCTCTTTCCTTTTTCTCTTGCCTTCTTTCATTCTTTTTTCTTTTCCTTTCCTTCTCTCGTTCTCTCTTCTTTTTCTATCTCTTTGCCTCTTTTTCCATTACATTTCTTTCTTTCGCTCTTGCCTTCTTTCTTTCCTTCTTTCTTATTATTTTTTTATTTTCTCTCCCTTTCTTTCACTTATTCTTTTTCTTTGATTTATTATTGCCTAGTTCCATTCTTTCTTTCTTTTTTCTTCTCACTCTTTCCTTCTCTTCTTTCTTGCATTTTCTTTCCTACTTTCCTTCCTGTGCTTTCTGTCTGTCTTTCTTTCTTCCTATATTTCCTTCTATACTTTTCTTCCTTTCTTTCTTTCCTTCTTTCTTCCCTTCTATTTCCTTCTGTTTTACCTTCTTTCTTTCCTTCTCTCTTTCTCCCCTTTTCATTCCTTCTTTCTCTCCAATTTCCTTGCTTTTTTCTCTTATTCCCTCTTCCTTCACTTTACTTCATTCTTGCCTTTTCTCTTGCCTTCTTCCCTACCTGACTTGTTTCCTTCCTTCCTTATTTCCTTCCTTCTTTCATTTCTTTCAAACTTTCTTTCTTGAAGGCAAAAGGCTTGCAGCCAATCCCAGAGTGAATGGCTTATAAAAGGTCTGAGTTAGCCAAGACCTAATGATTTTACTAAAATTATATGTACAACATAGATACTTATTGGGGCTTCAGCAAGACTTCATCCATTAGTCTGTTGTTGGTGACATTCACATTTTTCTTCCACCCACTCCAGCGTGCATCAAGGGGCAATGTATCAACCCACTTCAGCCATTGACTGACTTCACTACAAGTTCCGGCATGCCACCCTTTCACAAGGAACACAACCGCACACCAAGGAACTACCCTCTCAGTGCTAGAGAGATATGTGGTAATATAAAGCAATAATTGCCAGAAGGCTGGTAGTCAACCCCAGACCTATTGGCTTTGCCAATGCTTATTAGAATTGCAATGTCACTCAGTCTGTTGCACTTAAAAGTATTATTTGAAAGTCCTGTTGTTAGCTGAACAATGCTAATTGGTTATTTTAAAAAACCTACTCAACTCGAGTGTTTAACAGATTTACTGCCTATTACGAAAATTGTAGGAATGAAATAGCGGTCAATAATTCAGGGCCATTTCCATAAATATGTCCCTAGGCTGTGGACACTCTGTGTAGAACCCTGGTAGACGTACCTTTAGGTCCTGTCTCTGAAAGCATGGTCGGACTGAGGCGACCAAAACAAACAAAGGCGAGAGACGAAATGAGGCAGGAATTGCGATGGTGAATAGTTGTGCGTGTGTATAGCACGCACAACATACTGACTGCCTTCCAAAGAGCTTTTCACTAATATCAATTCTTAGTGTTTTACGCACTGCTTGCTATCCCTGTCATGTGTATTTGTAGCCTTTTAAAACTAAGGGTTATAATTACCCATCAAGACGCCACTCCTTTCATCAACCTCGGAGGGATACAAAAAAAATATGTAATTTATACCCGCGGACTGCGGAATTTACAGCCCTTTCTGCTCTGGAAACGTTGAATTTATTGGAATGAGAGATTTCACCCAGTTGCACAACAGTGCAATTAAATTGCCGCTGTCAAAATGAATAACACAGAAATCCAAATAATGCGCAGAAATAATTAATACTGTTGTCTCTGTCGGCACTTTGAAACCGATCAGCCAGTGATTATTGGCGGAATATTTCCCTATTTTCCTGGTTATTCGTTTCTGTCAAAGCTTGCCGGCCTTCTAATCAAGAAACACAAGTCAAGTCACGATTAAAGACACACGCGTGTCTTTGTTGCACTCTTGCTTTTTGTTTTTGTTAAAAAAATATATTATTTCCTTCCTTCAATTTAATCAAAGAAATTGCGGCTACAGGCATTGAAAGTGGTTTTCCCAAATCTAGCTCTGAGTGATAAATTCTATACATTTTAAAGCTCGCCTTAAATAGCCATCTGTTCAGTTCCTTTTCTGTAGGGGTAAAGAGCCATGAAACGCCTGTTGGTCTAATTGCATTTGTTTCCATAACAACCTCTATCCATTGTATACCTTACCATTGAACTTTAGGATATTCTATACCTGTTAATGGGATTGTTTCATGTATGCTTGCTTTTAGGCGGCTAGCGTTTAGCACTTACAAAGACATATTTCAAGCAAATCGCCAGCATTCTTTTGCACGGTATAATTATTTTGTAGAGAGCTCGCTTAAGAAATATTAACTCACATTCTGGGTGGGTGTTGCGGCGAAGGGATTTGAACTGCAAAATGCCGATTTATAGAACGTGAGAGAAAAAAAAGTGTGTTTTAGAGGCTGCTTTTGTAAGGTTATTTTTTAATGCCGAGGCATTTTTCTGTGAAATTCCTCCACATTTTTTAGCCTCAAAACAGTATTCAGGGCATCGGTATAATATAAGAAATATAGGGGCATATTATCAAGAAACGCAGTTTAAATGATCGCCGCTTTAGCGGTAGAAAACTGCCGCTGAAGCGGTGATAATGGGCTTGATAATATGCCGCAGAGAATTCCCATAGAAGCCCATGTTCTGGTGTCAACATGGGCTTCTATGGGAATGCTCCTGCGGCATATTATCAAGCCCATTATCGCCGCTTTAGCGGCAGTTTTATGCCGCGAAAGCGGCAATAATTTTAACGCCCTGCTTGATAATATGCCCCTCAATCAGTTCAGTTCAAAGGTCTTTATTTCGGTAAAATACCATAAAAGAGGCAAACAAAAATGTGGTCAATCAAACTGAGATACTGTTAGTGAAAGCAGAAAGTGTATGAGCACAAGGGTTTATGAAGCAAATCTAGATGGGGAACCAAAGGTGGTGCCCCCTTCCTCCTGCCGGCTTTAATTGTCCGTGTTCTCAAAAGCATGTGGTTAAGGTAGTGGTTCACAAACTTTTTCGACATGTGGCCCCCTTGACCTAATTGGCAGTTGGCCATGGCTCCCCATCATGTTACTTTTTTTTACTGGTGGGGGGATGTAGCCTAACCTCGGAAGTACTTCCAGTTTTCTCCCTGAAATTAATTTGAATGAAGGTGATGAGTATCCCAAATGAGTGAAGTACAAAGAACAAGGTGATGGTTGGAATGCTTGAATTAATCTCAACCACTGGCAATCAATCAGGCCGCATCCCAATCCATCGTTTTTTGACCACCATGCCACCTCAGTAATAACTGAAGTAAGCACTGTCATGCAAAGTGCTGCTGCCAGTGAAGAAGCAAACCCTGGGCATGTGCAGCGAGGCCAGCAATTGCCAAAGGCAAGTTTTGCAGCCCAATTTTAAAGCTCTGAAACTCAGAGCTGTCAGAGCCAAGCAGCCATCTAATTATTACTGCCACTTCCTCTATAATGGCACATGAATTAAAATGCAGGTTGCAACACGGCTTTTTGGCACTTCCTGGCCTCCCTGCAAGGGCACTGCCCCGCTGCCCGCCCTAATCCTCTCAGACTCAGAGTCATCTATTAACTCTCGCTTGCCATGAGTTGTGAGATGATACTCATATTGTAAAAAAGACAAACTACAAGCCCTAGAATGCACTAATAAACACTAAAATAGAGCCAAAGAGCAGCTATAGGCATGCCTGTTCTTTGCATTAAAGGAAGCTTGCATTGTTGCAAACCCTGCTGTATATGTATGTGGTCAGTTAATGACGCTTTGGGAAACTTTCAATTATGAAAAAGCTAAAGCGTCTTTGATTCCCTCGTCCTTTTCATTTCTCCACCTCTTGTTGCTGCCTTTCCTCTTCATACATTCTATTTCTACCCTCTCTCTGCCTTTATGTCCTGCTTTCCTTCTCTTGCCCTTTGATTCTTTCACACATTGTTTTACCCCCGTGCAGTCCTTCTTCCACCTGCTGCTTGCCCTTGTTTTCTCAGACTGAAAGTCTTGGTGTCACTTTTAGTTTCTGCATTTCTCTCATCCCTCTGGCGCACTCCTCTTCCCAGATATAAAACATAGGTGGCCCAGTCTGGGGTGATTTAACAGCGAGCAATCCTTGAATTCCAGGTACTTCTCTGTTTATATTTCCTAAGTGAAAATGTGAGCAGAAACACACTTTGTTTGATTGTTTTTACCTTGACAATCAGTAAAGATGGTAACTGTGCAGCAGTAATTAACCCAAATTAAAGAAGAAATAACCACATCAGACCACTCAGAATGATTTCCAAAATCTTTATCCCGAGTTCAAGGGAAGCTTTTCTGAATCGGACAAAAGTGGAGAAAATGTAAGTACGTTTAGTGGTTCATAACAACATTTTTTCTCTTGGTGAAATACATCTTCAGCTGTTAGAAACAGCTTCAGAGGGTTATACCAGTTCCAGATAAGGTATACTACTCATTTAATTTGGGAGGCCTTACTCTTGTCACTAACATGGAGAAATATACTGAGAGAAGGAGGAGGAACTGCTTTTACTGAGGCTGAGAAAGAAACGGGTTATTTATTACATTCGTCCTGCCTGGCCTTGGCTGAGGGTCAGACTAGGGCTGGTAAACTAATCCAGGCTGCAATGTGGCCTAGTTCCTAAGCAAGTTTGCCCACTGGAATTTCTACCTTGTAAATTCCGGCACGATGTTTCTTCAAAGAACAATGTGCAGCCAACATAAACATACCGGCTTGGGTGTCACGAGTATTTTCATGTCCCCCTTCTGTGCAGTTAACCTTAAAGCAAGGAGTGTTCTAGTGTGCAAACAAGCTACTTGTAAGTTGTGAAGAGGGTTCTCAGAGGCGCAGCTGAACTCGAGCAACAATATCGACAGTCTGCTGGCTGCAGCATATGCGGAGCCTACGTAAAAACACGTCCTACGGGCATATAGCGGCTTTGACCTCTTGGGCCAAACCATAATTCCAGATTACAAAGGTAGCATTTGTAACTCCCCGTGTGTTGCGCTGCAGCTGGGTGTAATTTAAATAAGCTTCACTTGCTGCCTTCAGGCTGAGATGTAGTTAATTGTTCACATTCTCACAACTACATGATTAAAAGCTTCCTCAGCACACGCTATCTTTTCCACATCCTGCGTGGCGCCCCTTGCTACTCCTAGCGACGCACCGGGGTGTTTGTGGCGCACAGTTTGGGAACCACAGGGTTAAGGGAAAGGTGATGGGGGCAAAAGTTATGACAGCCAGAGAAGAAAGCACACAAAATATTGACATGGGGCCACATGCCTCTAGAAAAAGTGGTTGACACACTTTTCTTTAGCGCCAGATCAAAGTGTGACTGCTAGAGGTAGCGCATGTGCCCTTCTGAAGATCAGCACCCTGGACAGGGCCCAACTTGTCCATTCTAAAGGTAGACCCTACTGACACACTTCTCCTAGACCACCAATGCATGTTTCTGCCCTGAAGAGCACACAGACACATGTCACAGATAAATTACCCAATAATTCAGGGCAATCTGGTATTCGTGGGAACCAGGGCACTTAAATGTACAGGGTTCCTTTGGACAGGCTCAATTTCTTTAGATTCGCAATAAATGAACATTTTCCAGATAGTTGTACTAACTGGACAGTAAGCTAACGGCCTAAAAGACTCACCAGAGTCGGACCGCAGATCGGGGTGCCTGTCCGGTGTGTCTCCCTCGCCGAAGGTCAACGCTGCCGCGAGGGGAGACTACAACTCCCGTGAGCCCCTGCACCTCACTCCACTTCCGCCACCAGCGCGCCCGGAGGCGCTTGAAAAGCAGTAGCTCCCTCGGAGAAGCGGGGGTCAATCTTGCTATCATAACAATGCAGAGAGAAGTATATTCAAGTAGGTGCTCCCAAAAATGGGCGCAGTACTTAGTGATGAAGTGAGAAAAAAAGGGTGCTTGGTTGAAAAAGAAGCAAAACACACACAATTGATGGACGGAATGCAGAACAAATCAAAACATTCACCCCCAGTCAAGAGATCTGGGTTAAATCCATAATTCTTTTGATCACCATGCCACCCCAGTTTAGACCTGGTCATATGCAAATCAGTCTTGACCCTGTGCCTCATGGGAACAGTCCAGCCCGAATTGCTAAGCCAGGTCCTCCCTGGACCAGAAACAAGCATACTAAGACCGGTTTTGGGGTTTCACCCCTCTTCAGTCAGGATAGCTTGAATCCAGTGGCACAGTGTGCCCGGGACCCACATCTGGGCATACCCGGCGCACTTAGGGCGAGGAAGCAAAAGACACACAATTGATGGACGGAATGCAGAACAAATCAAAACATTCACCCCAGTCTGGAGATCTGGGTTAAATCCATCATTCTTTTGCTCACCTTGCCACCCCAGTTTAGACCTGGCCATATGCAAATCAGTCTTGACCATGTGCCTCATGGGAGCAGTCCAGCCCGAACTGCTAAGCCAGGTCCTCCCTGGACCGGAAACAAGCATCCTAGGACCAGTTTCGGGGTTTCACCACTCTTCAGCCAGGATAGCTTGAATCCAGTGACACAGTGAGCCTGGGACCCACATCTGGGCATACCCGGCGCACTTAGGGCGAGGAAGCAAAAGACACACTATTGATGGACGGAATGCAGAACAAATCAAAACATTCACCCCCAGTCAAGAGATCATTCTTTTGCTCACCATGCCACCCCAGTTTACACCTGGCCATATGCAGGTATGCATATGATTTCCACTGTGACTCATGACGAGCTGAGCTCGTCATGAGCACGGAAGGGGTTAATTGACAGAACACACAAACTCAATCCTTGAAACCCATCACTCACAATGCACAGTACATTGATGTTTCAACCCTAAAACAATAATTCTAAGCAGGGTCTTCATCAGGATATCGAAAAGGCAGTATCCTATGTACACTCTATGTGAGAAATGCATATAATGTGTTTAAAAGACAGGTTGAATTGTTCTCTATCCGCGCTTTGCAATTTCTAGATGCTGCCTGCTGTCAGTCTACTTAGAAATAATGTTTTGGGGTTGAAACATCAACATATTTATGGGTTAGTTGTGGAAACAAATGTTAAAAATGAAACCTGAACTCTGAGGAAGAGTTTGTGTTTTCAAAGTCTTTGTTTCAGTACAACTTGCTGCCAAATATTCTTTTGTTGTGAATTTAAAGACAATAATGAGGGATTTCTTGTTTTTTATACAGTTAAGTTACAGGCAAGAAATGCAAGACTTTCTAAAGCTCAACAGGATGGAAGAGAGACTCTCATTAGTGGCTATTTCCCACAGGTATTCATCAAGAGTTCCAGGATGTCACTGTGGGGGATCCAGATTGTAGCCCAGTGAGCAACTGATATCAAACCATGATAAATGAGTATTTCAGTCAGTTGAAACAGTGTTGATAGCCTATACGTCCTTACACCCCTACAGTGCTTTTCCGCTTGACCCTTGTAATTCCTGTATGTCAATGCAAAAAGTGCTGCAAATCATGCTTGTCAATTTTGTTTTCATTTCCCATGGAAAAAGCCTTCCTTTCCCATTTGGACTGTCTCTAGCTAGGAGCTGCCTTTCAAGTAATATGATTGCAGTAAATAGTGTTGTTCACATTTTCTGCAAACACTTGCATCAGGATATTCCTTTTACATGCAAAGGAATGTTGATGGTGTAAACACACAGAAACTTTATAGATCAAACAAGGCTGTGGTCTGTATCCTATAGACAATGGACCTTATTCTGGAAAATGTGTATAGAGACTTATGTCTTAACCTGAATATGCATTATTTCTAATTCACTTACATTCCCAGTAGTAGATGCAAATAGGAAATCTAACCCCCTGTGCAAATGCACGTTTTCCCTAGGAAGAAAACATGTTAATCCCTGGAGATATCCCTCTTCCACACCCCCAACAAATGTGGAAGTCAATTATTCACGTTTCCATCCTCGAAGAAGAGTTACTCTAGCTATTGGCGGGATAAAGTATGTGACTATTTCAAGGGAGAAAGAGGTCAATTCTGAGTTTAGGAATCCACACAAACATATATGTCTGTGCGAATTCCTGAATTTCCAAGGGAAACAAAGCCTATGAACATTCACTTCCCACCCCTTGAGTGCGATTTATTAATGCTTAATTCTCTGGACTTGTGGAAAAATCTGCAATAATAAATACATTTATGACTAAAAAGAATTCTGGAAGGTGTGTATTAGATATTTTGGCAGCAACATTATGTCTGCAGGTGACTATACCCTTATGCAAAAACAACAGTTGATGGACAGAATGCATAACAATGTCATACATTCACCCCAGTACAGAGATCTGGGCCTAAATCCATCGTTTTTTTGCTCACCATGCCATTCCAGCTTGAACCCAGCCTTATGCAAATCAGTCTTGACCCTGTGCCTCATGGGAACAGTCCAGCCCGAACTACCAAGCCAGGTCCTTCCTGGACTGGAAACAAGCATCCTACGACCGGTTTCGGGGTTTCACCCCTCTTCAGCCAGGATAGCTTGATTCCAGTGGCATGGAGAGCACGGGACTCACGTCTGAGCATACCCGTCCCATTTGGGGTGACAAATGCAAAAACAACAGTTGATGGACAGAATGCAGAACAAAGTCATACATTCACCCCAGTACAGAGATCTGGGCCTAAATCCATCGTTTTTTTGCTCATCATGCCATTCCAGTTTGAACCCAGCCTTATGCAAATCAGTCTTGAACCTGTGCCTCATGTGAACAGTCCAGCCCGAAATGCCAAGCCAGGTCCTCCCTGGACTGGAAACAAGCATCCTAGGACCGGTTTCGGGGTAACACCCCTCATCAGCAGGCTAGCTTGAATCCAGTGGCAAAGTGAGCAAGGGACCAACGTCTGGGCATGCCCTGCCAAATTAGGGTGAACAAAGCAAACACAAGAAGATGATGGATTGAGTGCTGAAACATTTAAGGCACTCACACGCAGTCACAGATCTGGGTTGAATGCATCATCGTTATTTAGCTCACTTTGCTTTCCCAGTTTGGACCCAGCCATATGCAAATCGGTCTTGACCCTGTGCACCATGAGAACAGTCCAGCCTGAACTGCCAGGCCAGGTTCTCTTTGGACCAGAAACAAGCATCCTGGGACAGGATTCGGGGTAACACCCCTCATCAGTCAAGCTAGCTGGAATACAGGAGCAAAGTGAGCAAGGGACCCACATCTGGGCACACCCTGCCAATTTAGGGTGAACAAAGCAAACACAAGGAGATGATGGACGGAGTGTTGAAACTTTTCAGATTCTCACCCCCAGTAACAGATCTCGGTTGAATCCTTTATCGTTCTTTAGATCACTTTGCAACCCCAGTTTGGACCCAGCCATATGGAAATCAGTCTTGACCCTGTGCCTCATGGGAACAGTTTAGCCTGAACTGCCAGGCCAGGTCCTCCATGGACCGGAAAAAAGCATCCTGGGACCGGTTTTGGAGTAACACCCCTCATAAGGCAGGCTAGCTTGAATCCAGTGGCAAAGTGAGCAAGGGACCCACGTCTTGGCATATCCTACCAACTTAGGGTTAACAAAGCAAACACAAGGAGATGATGGACTGAGTGCTGAAACTTTTCAGACACTCATCCTCTGTCACAGATCTGGGTTGAATCCATCATCGTTCTTTAGCTCACTTCATCACCCCAGTTTGGACCTAGCCATATGCAAATAAGTCTTTACCCTGTGCCTCATGGTAACAGTCCAGCCCAAACTGCCAGACCAGGTCCTCCCTGGACAGGAAACATCCTGGGACCAATTTCAGGGTAACACCCCTCATCAACACAAGGAGATGATGGACGGAGAAACTTTTGTAACAAATCAATGGGCATGACTTTAAATAAAGAAACTCCTCAAAATGTAACTTTTTTTGCAACTTTCAATCAGTTTGTAACACTCCAAGGGCAGGTTGAAGGAGAATGACAGATTAGCGGTGCTTCCTGGTCTCCTCTCATCACTCAGTACTCAGTAGAGTACGGGTGCTATGCATGATTGATGATGTGTTTGTATTGATTGATATTGGGTATGAGTGTAATATTGTTTGCAAGATTAATTCACTGTGCTTATCTACACCAGTACAACAATGAGATTAGATATGATTATATGTGACTTTTAAAATACTCTTATATAATAATTATTCTTATTTGTAAAGCACAAACACATCACCCTTTAGGGTTTCAAGGCACGGGGTCGTCAGTGAGATTAAGTGAGCTATTGCCCAGATATGCATGATGTTTAGCTGAGCTGCCACAAGCGATTGAACCATGATCCCTGCACTCCAGAGTCCACTGCTCTGGTCACTTCACCACACCTCTACTTAACCATCTCTCTTAACTTTGTTGATTATCATTATTGAATTATTGTTTAGTATTCACCCAACTTACTTTTTATTGTGAGCCCTCTAGCCAGATAAGATACTAACTAAAAAATTATGATTTGCCATGGGCTATTGTACATTCATGATTTTTTCCTTCCCTTAGGAACTCATAGCATTAGCAGGGGGGTCCCCTTTTTCATTCACTTCAGACATGGTACAGGTGCATTTTGCAAGTTGTTGGAACTTTTTGTGTCCCTGTAGCTCTAAACAGGAGGTGAGCAAACTAGCCCTTGAAGCCGCTCTAGTGGTCCTGGGTTCAAGCAGAAAAGCAGGTCCTAAGCAGCATGGAAGTCCTTTGAGTGCCCAAGGCAGGCGTCTGGTGGCAGAGCAGCCCTCTTGGAGCAGTAGGGTAGTCCTCTCAAGTACACAGCAGGCTCAGTCAGAGGGCAGTCCTCTCTTAGTTCTCCGAAGTAAACTGAAGAGTGGGTCTGAGAATCCTATTGTTATACCTGGTGCCAGATTTAAAGTGGAAGAAACTTCTAGAGTCACCCCTGGAGATAGTCTTGCAATTTCCTGCCTCTCTGCCCAGGCTCCATGGGGTCACAAAAGGCTGGTGTCAAGATCTCTGTCAGTGTGTTGAAATGTAAGAGGGGTTGTGTACAGCACTGCCCCATCCTGTCAGAATGACCCATCCTACCAGTAACCACTCCCCCTTTGTGTTACTGTCTCGTAGGAATACACAAAGGCCAACTGCACCTATTCATGTGACCCAGAAAATGGCTAGGACAAGAAACCTAAAAGTGGCATTTTCAGAATTGTGACCTAAAATCCGACTCACCATTAAGGAGGGTTTTAAATTACAATTCCTTAAATATCAAACTTGAAATTTCTTCCTGTTCCCAAACAACAATTATCCCTTTTTAAATGTAATAATGTAACACAATGTTATCGGAGAGGTAGGTCTTACAGTAGCGGAACACAGATTTGTGAGTTTTTCATTATCAGGACATATAAAACTTAAATCTATAGGTCCACTTTTTCAATACAATGCATCCTGCCCTATGGGTTGTTCAGACTCTTGTGGTGATATCATATATATGTATATATTTTTTAAAGGCACAAGTAAAGTGATCACTCATAGGTTTTGCTAACACCAGTGATAGATTTTATTCCAGGTTACGCGTTTGGCTCGCACAGCAAGCTTGGTGTCACACAGTGATTCATGGGAAAAGACTTGCAATACATAGACGGTGTAGAAATCAAAAGAGGACCAGAAAAAAGGTACATTCTAACAGCCAAAATGGCATCCATTTTGAAGTGGAGTATCGTTACCTAATTCTGGAAGGTGTATTACATCATACATTTCCAATTGAAACAGGGGTCCCCTAGTGATAATAAACAGTTAAACTCAAGTGATAACCTGTTAGGCTAGATACAATATACATTTGTATACTTTTGTCACATGACAGTCCTGAGTATTTATTGCAGCCATCTTATAACGTTACATATCTCCTGGAAGGTGCAAACAATTCAACTGATATATTAGTGCTCCATTTTCGAGTACCGTTGTATGTTATACAGTAATTTAACGTTCTATTATAACTGCACGGTCCCAACTCTTCAACCTTTAATCAACGGATATAATAATGCTCTATGATAGAGTACCGTTGTATGCTATACAGTATTTTACCATTCTATTTTAGATGCAAGGTGCAACATTTCAACCTTAAAGCAACGGTATCATGATGCCTACTGTATAAATGTTTCCTAAGCATGGTCAATGCAAAAAAGTAGGAACCACTTGTTCTAGTTAACTACACTTGGCATAGTGCCTGATGGAGCATGTACATAAATAAAATCAGTCCTCTAGCAGTGAGCTGTTTTCACACTCTGTTATTTCTATCGGGTCTAAGAGTGTCAGTATGCGGAATACATCTATTCTGCAAAGTACCATTGGTAATAGAACACCAAGGATCTAGCCCTTACACTTTTACATTTATTGTGTCTTTCCCAGTACACCAAGACTACACTTAAATGTCCAATAAGGATCGAATAAAATATGTGTAAGTGAAATATTAATAATTGACTTCAGACTGAAGAGAGAATAAGGTTAAAAAGTCTCTTATCTGTCTAGTCGGGCCTCCACCATTGCGATAGAAGAAAAGGGTAGGGGTGGGTTTCAGGGAAGGTGGTTCTCAGATTCTGCCCCTTCCTTTTCTCCTGTGTGAAGAAAAGAAAAGAAAACATTAAAATCCATGAGTGATCTCATTCTTTGGATTAAAACACATATCAAACAATAAATACATAATTACACAGGTGTACAGTGAGCAAGATAAGAGCGTCTTATGCATCAGGAAGAAATATACAGTCTTCATGCATTATTCGTGTAAATGTATACTCATTTCTTCATCTTGGTTAAGCCCTTCAGGGTTTTTAGTTTGAAGGTTAATTATGTGTCGGGATTCCTTTTGCGCAGGTGAAGGACTCTGTTGCCCCCTCTCTAAGTATATTCAATCTGTTCTACAGCATAGAAAGTCAGCAGGGAGCCGTTGGAAAGATGGTAATCAGAGAAGTGTCTGGCCACAGGGTAACGAGGATCTTTATTAGTTATGGCCCTCATATGTTCCAACACCCGTTTTTTAGTGGTCAAGGTGGTGCTGCCTACGTATCTTTTTTTACATGGGCATTCTAGGATGTAGATAGTAAATATCGTGCCACATGTGAGAAATTGTTTTATAGGTCTTTCTCCTGTCGGTGTGGAGTAAGTTTTCCTCATGGAACTGTTCCTGCAGGCCTTGCAGTGGCCACAGGGGAAGATCCCTGAAGGTTGATCTGTGAGTTCAGGCTTCTGTTGGTAATATCCCCTTTAACCAGGAAATCTTTGAGAGGTCTAGCATCTGTTTTTACTGATTGAATTTTTGTTATTCTGGTATCATTTGATTTATTACAATTTATTCTATTTTTCTAAATTGTGTTGGGACTTTTCTTGTGTTGTGGTTTCACTTTATTACTGTTTGTGTGCTGCATAAATACTTTACCTCTAAGATAAGCCTGACTCCACTGTGCCAATACTAGAGGGTTAAGCATAGCTTAGTTAATTTTGTGACTTTTTTGATTCACCCTGACAGCAATTATCGTTGTTGTTTGAGTTGGGCTTCCACACCCCTCAACCAATTACCCAATTTCGTGCACTTTTCATGGAAGTCAAAATCTAGCAAAGGGGTCTTTTTGAATGTGATAGATCTATTGTATCAGCCAAAAAGTGGTAGATGCATCACTTGCAAAACAAATGGTTCCTCTAATATATTTGAAGGAAAGAAATTGCTGTGTTTCTGAAACAAAGCCTCATATGGCTCTGCATTTGAAAACCTTTAACTCAGCAGCCTCTCTACCACTAAACTGTTGGGCTACATTCGTCACTCTGTCCTATTTCTGTCCTATTTACGACAGGGTGACCATAAGTGGATTTCCCTGCCACTCTCAGGTAGGGAACTCAAAAAGTGGCTAACACACAGAGAAAAACTCTCTTCATGTTATAGCCATGGATTTCTGCTTTTCCAAAACAGACTTTAAGTTGTTGAAAAACAAAAAAGAAACCGTAGACCCTACTCTGAAAAGTACTTTGCCTTCAGTGTGATTTCCACACTGGCAGTTGCATTGAAGGCATTAGGATCCCAGTCAGGCCCTCCACAAGGGAAAAAATACAAGTTATCTGCTAACCTGGACAGCTGACAGTCCACCAAGTTCAGCTGAGACCCAGGAGAAACTCTTCAAGAGAATAAACTCATTTTGCGGCCCTTTTCTCCTTCGAAATTTTCTTGACGTAATTTTCGTTTCACTGCAGACTGGCTAATAAGTGGGTTATTACTTAACTTCTCTGCACTTAAAAATGCCTCTAAATGATCTTATCAGATGACTGTTTTCCATAAAAAATGTTATGCTGTTTTTAACATGTGGGATATTTTGTTTTTATCGCAATTAAGTGAAAAATGTTTGCAGTTTTTATCAATATAAATTAGATTAAACTGATGTGAAAGAAAACATTGCAGTTTAATAGACATTGAATCAAGTGAGACAATTCATTGCAACATCTAGCTGATTGGATATGAAAGGTAATCATTACTGAAAACAACATTCACACTGTAATAATGAATTTTAAAGCATTTATTTTCCTGTCTTTTGATTGACTTGATGTTTTCCATTTATTGCTGCTTACCCCTTGTATTACTTTGATAAATGTGTTTTGCTCTTCTGTTTATGCATTTTGCATCAGGCATCATGCATTTATTAATTGTTTTCAGTGTGTCTTTTAATCACAATTCTTTAGGTGAGCGAGGTGTTTAAATTCTTTAGGCGTTATTTAGACTCAAAGCCAAGACAAATAGATCCACAAACTCCATCGCCAGTAGAGGAAGAGGTGAGCGGACCCCGTCAGTTAGCACGCAGTTGTCTCCACCCACATCAACAAGGAGATCATTGTTGATTTTGCAGCTAGCTGATACATTGGAGTATGTATTTACTGACTTTGAACTAAGTTGTGGCTTATGCACTGGATTTGTTGACCACTTGGGTACCATTGAATGATTACAGCAATAAAGGTGAAAGGACAGTGGAAACTCGCTTTCAGATGTTTTGCATGCTGTAAATGCCAGTTGAAGGGGGGACAAATAATGTTTTTACATTAAAATGTCCAGGGAGAGAGAGTTCGGTTTAGTCAGGATCAGGATTGAGCCCATGGTCACTCCCTTCTCCTTGGAAACCAGGTTTCAATGCCAAGGAGGAGACTTTGTAGGACAATATCTGACACTATACAAGGATCGACAGAATATCTGTATAGCCTCTCTCCTAAACTTTAAACTCAGAAACAGCATTAACCATTTGATCACAAGAGTATTGTCAATACATGCCTTGACTCCCGGGCCAGCGCAGACAGCAAATTATGCATGTTGGAAAGCACGCAGCAGAATCACTGAGGCCTCAGAAGACTCAAGTGGTGGACGTCAGTCCCCCAATATTTCAAGTGAAGGTAAAATCATATCAGACATCCTTGGAGATTCAGGAGCTTGAACAACACATCCATATATTTCACTGCTGTGATCTCCTTTCAACATGACTTTTCACTTTCATAAAAGTTCTTCTGAGAAGGTAACCTTGTCAGATGGTTGTGATGGTGAATGCTGCAGAACAATTCACACTGTAACATACCCAAGTACCTGTTCAGCAAGGGAACAACTTTCAAAGATAGCCCATAACTTTTCACAAGTTTACCTTCAGCAAGACCAAAGGGATTATAGTACTTTTATTCCTTGCATATTTAATTTCCTTATTTAGTCTTTATTTAGCATCAATGAGGTTATCCCTTTTGGCGTCCAGGTTCACTGGTCTTCACAGGATTTCCTTCCCTCTGAAGCACTTCTTTTAATCCCTAGGATCTAAATAGTTTTTGTCCCGTTTCACGTTTACCTTTGCCAGCTAAAATAGTAGAAAAGATCATGAATCAGCAATCAGCTAATCACATTCTGCACAACAATCCCCTAGACCCATCTCAATTTGGATTTCATAGTGGCCACGGCACTGAGACAGCACTTATCAAAGCCACGGAGGATAGCAGGTGGTCACTTGGCCAGGGAGGCAGAGCCGCCCTCGTCCTATTCGATCTATCAGCAGCATTTGAGACCGTCAACTATGAGCTACTGATAGATCATTTCGTACAGATTAGTATCAGTGGCAGAACTCGGTATCTGTTAAGCTGTTTTCTCCTGGGCAGAGAACGGTCCATAGCATTAGGTGAGTTTGTCTCCCAGACTTTTGCTTTACCCTGTGCGGTCCCTCAGGGAATCTCGCTTAGTCCCACTTTATTTAATGTTTATGTCACCTCTCTAGCTGAATTAATAGGATCCTTTGGGTTTTCCCTTACATTATATTCAGATGACACACAAATTGCCATCTCCGTGGCCAGTGGTGATAATGGGATAGGGTCTAGATTCCGCAACTGCATGCGGGTGAGCAGTGGGTGAATGGACAAGAATTACTTGGAATGGAACTCTGGAAATCGGATGTTCTGCTCTTTGGTTCCCAGGCCATTTTTTGGACTCCCACCTGGTGGCCGCAAGAGTTGGGTGTACTTTCTACACCGGTTAGGAAGGTTTGGACTTTGGGAGTATTCATTGATGATAAACTTACATACACAGACCAAATCAATGCTGTCCCTTCCTCCTCATTCTAGACTTTAAGGTTCAGGAAAAAGATCTTATCCTTTATCCCAATCAACCTGCAGAAAACAATAGGCACTTATTTAGTGCTCTCAAAAATTAACTACTGTAATGGCCTCTATCTTAAGTGGTTGTGGAGCTGATAGACTCTTCTGTAAAGTTTTTGTTGTAAACCTAGTTAGATGTTTAAAAAAAAAAAAAAAAGTAAACCTAGTTAGAGCCGGTGGTTGCTGGTAGGGCCCACACGCGCTCATTTTTAGGGGGGCAGGGCACCTATTTTTCCGCATCAGACATTTACCTAGAGGAACAGAGGGAAAACACAGAAGTGAAAAGTCGACGAAGAGAAAGACCGAAAAAGCGTTACAAAGGGTAAAGAAGGTATCTGCAGAAGTGAGATGAATGGGCGGGAGTGGGTGGTAGTGGATTCCAGAGGCGTTGTGGGCGAGTGTCCTAGGTGCATGCCCGTCTAGGATGTGTGGACCATGGATACTGATGAGGCAGGAACATCCAATTCTAGTGCCACAAGTGTTTTCATTTTCGGATCTTCTCCACTTTGATTTGTGCTGTACCTTTATTTAGATATTCTTCGTCCCACTTGTTTAGATACCAGTTTGGTTTCATCGATAGGTGAGAATTTAAAGATTCCGCATAGTTTGTTGCGACTTATTCGACTGTAGCAGACTGTTTCTAAAAACTGCGCTGCTGTGTGCAGCGCATAAACATGCTGCTCCCGAGATCAGCACATCTTATCAATTGCTAGTGCTTGCAATTTTTTTCACTACCACTCCATCCCCCATCCCCACAACAACAATATCGCTCATGATCTAGGAAAAAGGGATCTCTGGCGCTGCGAGAAGCCTCGCGAGTGGAGCGGAAATGTCGATCCGTGTATTGTCAGCTGGTAACGACAGACAATGGCGCTGCTGTCAATGCCAGAACAATTTTCAAAAACGTTTCCCGCAAGCACAAAGCAGTGTGACAGGACGCACCCATTTACCAAGTGAGGAAAGTGACGAGAGACGGACAAAGCATACGAGGCACTCGGTCAAAATAGCCGCAAATTGAGGGAAAGAAAAGACGAGATATGGGCATTCTGTGCGCGCGCTGAAAAAAACAGACCAGCCCCTGCCCCGGATTCAGGTGTCAGCCCGGTGACCTGTTCTTCAGAAAGGGCGGGCGCATTGCTCGAGGCATTATCCTGAACACAGTGCGCTGCGATCAGGTTTCACAGCAGCATACCCCCACCGTCCACGTTTTCCCAAAATGAAAGGCGATCCCTCACTAACATCACAGTACCGTGCGAAAGAAACAACTGTAATTTGAATTACTATTAAGAATTATAGATAGCTTCTTACCACGAATACAACATTTTCCTCCATGCTACAAGTCGAAAAACTAATTTGACAATCTTGACTCTCTTCCGATCTTACTCTGTACCATAAATATTTATATATGTAAAGTAAAAACGCGCATTCCCTCTCTATCAGCATATCAGTTATGTATCGGTTAAATAAGGAGAGAGACTTGTCCTTGCGGACCTCCCTCATTAGGTTTCCAATCAGACAACAGGGACCCCAACGCTTTACAGTGTTCTGTTCTGTCACTGGCGTGAACAAAATCTCAGAATTGAAGAGAAATCTCTTTTCTCTTGGGGAGGAGGGGATCCGAATTGCCTTTTAGTTGCCCGAAGCACCTGAGTTGCTACGGTGAAAACATGCATCTTCCCCACAAGGGGGCATATCAGCAACAACCGCGGCGATAATTATCGCTAAGCACACTTAGCGCTAGGATAATTATCGCCGGCTAGCGTGGATTTTTATCGCTGAGATAGCGTGCTATTATCAACGCTTATCTCAAAAGCGATAAAAATCCTAGCGCTAACTGCCTAACGTGAGATTATCGCTGGAAACCCAGCGATAATCTCACGTAGTGTGGCGTTAGCTTGCTGATAGGGACTCACAAACTTAGCCATGATATCCACCTTGCATAGGATATCATGGCTAAGTCAGTCCTGAAGCAGGCGTAAGGAAAGTAGCGATAACAGGGGTTATCGCTACTTTTCCTGACGCTATGCTTCATAGCGTGGGGCTTGATGATAGGAGAAATGAGATTTCTCCTGTCATGTCAGGTCAGGAACGCCCACTTTGCATCTCATCAGAGATGCAGAGCTGGGCGTTAGGAATCCCGACGCTAAAGCAAGGTTTCAGGTGTTAGCGTGGCCTTGCTAATTAGGCGATAAAATTATCGCCGCTTTTCGGCCGAATACGGCCGCAAAAGCGGCGATCATTTTTAACGTCAGCTTGTAAATATGCCCCATAGAATGCTGACATAAAATCATTTGTCCAAAACTCTAACTGCAAAACAGTTTAATGTGAGGCAGGAGCTCGACTTACCTGAATATAATATGTATCTATAATTTATGTATTTATATATTTGACTTTATATAGCATTAAAATTACCAATACTTTATGGGCTCTAACACGCTGCAAAACAAAAGGAGTATGCATAAAAGGGAGTTCTTATGAGGTCAATACTAAACAATAGGGTTAAGCTGAACATGTCTTAAAAAGAAACACATTCTCGTGCAGTCTTTTTTAAATGCGCTCAGAGTTGACAGCTCAGGTACCGCTGCATACGTTTATTCCAAAATATTAGTGCAAAAATTAACTTCTTGGCTGCTAGGCTTCCCCTACCCCCGCTAACTCCTCTCCATTCAAACCATGCTAAGCCCTTTTTGGCTGTTTGGGTTAGTTTGTGCTAAACCTTCATAACCTTTTTTTTTCACAGAAGATATCCAGCCCACTTTGCATCCTGTTTTTTCAAACATCCTGGGGATTTGAAAGTACCCAGGGTGTGTAGATTCACTTGGAGAGCACCTAGAAAATATCCAACATAAAGGTAAATTTGGGGTTATTTTTTGAGAAAAAAGGTGCATGCAAGAAATGGTATTTTTGTTTCTACTAAAAATGGTATTAACGAAAGGTTTGCAGTGCTACTTTCAAAAACCATACTGTTTTTCAATGTTTCTAATAGATAGTTCATTCTTCCTAATGTTGTGGTTTCAACCTTCTTGCAGCTGACAGTGGAAACAGGTATAAAACCCTTTGTCATCCCAGAATTATTTGCATTTCTGGAAAGTAGACAACATTCTGAATTTAGCAAGGGATCATTTGTTAAGCTCCCTCAAGGTTTGCCAAAAGACACTAATCATTAAAATAATGAAAATGAGTATGAAAAAACAGCCATTTGTGACTACGTTTTCAATTGTAATTTTTTGTCACAATGGCTGATTTACAAAACCAATATTTTGTTACATCCAACCGAACCTTCTGGTTACGAGGGTATATGGGTTATGTAGGTTAGTCTGAGCTGCATATTATAATTATTTTATTTTGTGTACCGATTATAAAGAAATTCATATAGTAAAGTATAATGCAGGAGAAATGGGTTGAAGGAAACCTATGTATTTCTCAAATGTACATAAAATACCAACTTTTAGGAACAGTGATTATTGGTACACCTCCAAATGTGTGGTTAATGATACAGTCTTGTGATTCAGAGGGCATTCAGTAAAATGTCTTCTTTCTTGCATACTGGCTCACATTTGCAAGCCATTAATGCAGAGGAATCCAATTGTCAAAGACAAATGTTCTACTATTCTGAATTTCCAATTGTCTCCTGATAAAAACGGTTCTACACTTGTGTGCCTGGGTCTAGCATCTGTCACACAAAATGAGCTAAAATGTGACCTGAAGACATCACATTTCACCCAGAAAAATCAACACTTGTTTTTACAGGGTGGGTAACTGTGCTAGGGGTGGGCGGAATTTGCGAAGTCGCGTTACGCAAAGTTTAGCGAAACGGTAAAAAATCTCCGCAAGCTACGCAGAATTCTGCAAGCACGCGGAATTGCTTGTTCCGCCCGTTCTCAATGCATTTTTCCTGCTCAGGGACGCTGTTTGCGTGCTTGGAGGGAAATATCTCGTGAACTTGCCCATGCGGTCGCCAATTGGCGTGGCCATCTTGTTTCACTTGTCCCACCCGCTCGCTATGCGTGTTTCCTGTTCGTGACCGCAGATGTCAGATGGCGCTTCCGAATGACGTGTTCGCGATCGTACACTCTCGGGGGGATCGTGCGTCCGGCTACCAAAATCTTGTGGTGCACACAAACGGATAGGAAAACTCGTCGGCGAATGCAGGGATCCCAGTAAGTCACTACCACGTGTGCGAACATGTATTTTGAAAGCGGGAACAAGGAAAAAATTCTGCATTCTTCGCGGAACACAGAATTGCCAATATTCCGCAAATTCCGCGATCGGAGCGGACTTTACCGCCCAGGCCTAGCTGTGACATGTATTATTCTCTAGCTCAGCTGCCATCCAGGAAAACTTGCCAAACACAGATTTTTTTAAAAACTAGATGCCTTGGGGAGGCCAAGATGGTATCCCTTGCATGGATTTCATGATATTTTCCCACCCAGAAGCCACTGGAAACCTTGAACTTTAGCTAAAACTGTTCTGTGAGGGAAAGTCACACAATCAACAGGGATCCACAAAATTCCTACCACTCATCATTTCCACTCGTTCCAATAAAAACACCATTCCACTAGAGAGGGTCCCACAAAGTGTTCTTACTCACAGTGCCCTGCAAACCTCAAACTTGGTCCAGAATGAAGCATTTTCTCTACATTTCTGTGAAGAAAACACCTGGTTTCTACAGGTACGCACAACATTCCTACCACCCAGTTTTTCCCCACTTGTTCCTATTCACAGTGAATGACAAATAGAGACCCAGCAATTAATACTGATGAGGTAGTGGTTTTGCAACCTCCTGCAATTGAATCCACCTCATGCCTCTTTAATTAACTACTAGACAATCCCTGCCCCTTTAACTCCCTCTATCAGGCTACTCTTTTCTCCCTTTGTGATGTTTTTTTCATCTTTAACTTCCTCCGTCTTTCCCTTTTGTGTGTTTTTCCCTCGTTTGTTTTCGGTAAATGCCTGATGTGGAAAAGTAAGTGCTGGTCCTCAAAAGTAAGTGCTGGTGGTCTCAAATTAAGCACTGTGCGAAAGGATAATTTTTGATGCAACCCCATTGTACATAAGTCACATTGCAAGTTTCTTTCCTGTTCCCACACAAGTTGGTGGGGTGGGCGGAATTTGCGAAATTAACTTTCGCAAATTATCGCGAAAATGTTTAAAATTATCGCAAACAAGCGGAAATATCGCGAAGATGCGGAAGTTTTTTTCCGGCATGTTCGCGAGATTTTCTGCATGGTTGCGGGTCGCCAACTTACCCATGTGGTTGCTTGCGAGCGTGGCCATCTTGTTTTGAGTTGTCTTGCGGTGCATGATCGCGAGAAAAAAGACATGATCGCGCGACGCATGACGTCACTGCGGGCGCGAACTGTCGCGAGACAGCGCAAATGGCTAAAAACAATACAACATCTCATGGAGAACGCGACCGGATCAAGAAAACTTGTCGGTGAACGCAGGGATTCAGGTAAGGCGAGAATGTATTATTTTACAGCGCGAGCAAGAAACAAATTATCGCCAAGCTGCGGAAACCGGAATTTTTGACATTTTCGCTCTCTCCGCGGAACGCGAAAATGTCAAATTATCGCAATTTCCACAAACGGAACGAAATTTTCGCCCAGGCCTAGCACATACTGGTTCGTGAACAGAAATGAGTGAATCAGGCCATAAAGGCCTTGTTAGACCTGACAGCCATAGGCTGGTCTTCCTTCCAACTTTTTGCCTTTCTCCTCCATTTTTTCTGAACTTGGTTTTGCTGGTATTAGGACTCAGAGCACTTTACCACTGCTAACATGTGCTCTCTCCTCTAAAACATGGTAATAATGGCTCAGACACAACTGGCATATTTAATTTACTTATAAGTCCCTATTAAAGTGCACTACATATGCCCAGGGCTTGAAAATTAAATGCTACTAGTAGGTCTGCAGCACTGCTGGTGCCACTCACCTAAGTAGCCCTCTAACCATGTCTCAGGCCTGCCATTGCAGAGCCTGTGTATGTTAACACTGTCATTTCGACCTGACGATAAACCTCTTGTGAGACCCAAACCTTCCCCTTTTTACACATATAACTCACCCCTAAGGTAGGCCCTGGAGTACCCAGAGGGCAGTGTGCCATATATTTAAAATGCAGGATATGTACTTTTATGATTTACATGTCCTGTTAGTGAAAACCACTTAAATTCATTTTTCACTCCTGCAAAGCCTATTTCGTCAATAGAATAACATTGAGACTACCTTATTACATTTTATAAGTGTAGTTCCCTAATTATGAAAAGATAGACTTTTTCAGGTTGGGTGTCTCTGAAATCACAATTTGAAATCCACATTTTTGGTAAAGTCAGATTTCAAATTTGAATACTGGGAATGCCACTTTTTGAAAGAGGCATTTTCTTACTTTAGCAATTCAGTACCTGCTTCCTGTCTCTGATGCACATCTGGGAAGGGTGACAGCTGGGATTAAATATTCCCCCTAGACAGCCACACACAATGGCAGCTGAGGAATGACTTGATGGGTCACCCAGGAAGGATTTGAGGGAGGAGCTGGGCTGAGCCTCACACGTACCCCTGAACAGGCTGTGTTCTGTCCCCACACGAAGAGCTGTATAGCCCACTGTAGTAAGTCTGGAGCCAGGGCAGGATGTGAGGACCTCTGTGCACTTCAAAGGCCTGTCTTTGAAGTCTCCTCCACTTCAAGGGCAGAACTCGGTATAGGTACTGGACCTCTGACACTACCACTTCAGCAATCTTCCAGACCTGTGAAGTGAAGACTCTGCCAGGAAGAAGGACGGCTGTACTGTTGAAGGACTGCCACTCTGCCGGACTGCTGCTTTGCTGGACACCAACCTTGCTGTGCTGCCCTGCTGCCTGCTGTTCTCCTGTCTGGGTGAGAAGGACTAATCCTGAATCATTTGAACGCAGAGTGACTCCAAGGGCTTGCTGACTTGTTTCCTGAACTGAAGTCTCGGAGACATAAAGTCTTTCAACCATCCTGCTCATACACCTGGTCTCTGCAATCTGTGAGTCTGCCCTGCCAAGTGGTACCATCCCAGTCCTGGAACCTTGGAAGTGGGCCTAAGGTGTTTGCTCCAGTGGAACTGATGCATCTTCTGCTATGAGAGCAGGACCAGCACATCATCCTCAGAACCGGCGCATTGCCCCAGGACTGCTGCTTTGGAACCAACGCATCACTGCCACTACATGGAGAAAATCGACTCATCACCTTTACTGCATGGAGAAACTAAGTGAATAGACTTCAAAACTGTAGCATCTCAGAACCAGCACATCGCCTCCACAACTAACCTATCGCAACTGTTGCATGGAGAAAATTGTTGCATCATCCCTACTGTGTGGGGAACATTCACGCATCGCTCAGCTGCACCCCACATCTTCATTGATGCAGCCCGTATTAAGGTGCTTTTGTTCAGCGGACCCCACTGGGTTTGTGTATCCGGCCCATGTCCATCAGAGACGGCCTGAAATTTTGACTTTGTCCCGGTTTGGCACGACCAGATATCCCAAGTAAGCACTTATTGTTTCTAAGCGTTATTTTACAGTTTATTCTTTAAAGTTTCACATCTCAAGTTCTACTTATTGGATTTTGTTTGGCTTGTTTTATTTATTAAATTAAGTTCTATTATTCTATCCTGGTGTGGAATCTTTTCTTGCGGTATTTTCACTGTTTTTCTGTTTGGAGTGTTGCACAAATACTTTACATATTGCCTCTAGGCTCAGCCTGCTTGCTCTGTGCAAAGCTACTAGAGGATGAGCACAGTTCTATTTAGGGTTTGCCTGCATCTAACCCTGACTAGGATCGTGGTTGCTGCCTGACTTGGGCTCATACCTTAGTTAATCAAAAGCCCAATTTCCCCAATTTCTAACACTGGTGTGTTTGATCAGTGCCATCCAAAAACTTGGTGTATATTACCCATCCATATTCAAGACCATTTTGAATTTTAAATTGTCCCTGATTGGCATTTTGAATTATAAATTCTCTCTCATTGGCATTTTTAAAATGTGTCCTCCAAATCTTGGAGGTAGAGAGAGACTTGGCAGAGAAGAAACATTTACAGGCTCATGTACTAAATCTGAAAGAGCTGGATATCAAGGCCAGATAGGCAGATTCCAGTAGTGATGGTGGCAGCATGCATGGAGTACCTGATGGAGAAAGAAAGGTTTGCATACCCAAGGACTTGGTGCCCTCTTATATGGTGGGAGATGACATTGATAAGTGTTTTTTAGCTTATGATGATTCACTAAAGGAGCACCTAGGGGAGTTGGCTGTAGAAACACATGCCAACACGTGGGAAGAACATACTTATCATGCTAGAGGTTGGTGATCAATTTAAATACACCCCTATGAAGGCATTTTATTTGCTAAATTTGGGCTGGCTCCTGAAAGGTATCGCCAAAGATTCAGGGACAGCCAGAAGCTCCACAGCAAGTCCTGCGTAGATTTTGTATATTACTCCCGTAAGGTACTGAAAGGCTGGGCGAGGGGCAGCAATTAGTGATTTTAATAATTTGTATCATTTAATCATGAGAGAGCACATTCTCAGTATCTTTTTTTCCTGAGTTGCACCAGAACCTAGTTGACAGTAAGATAACTGACCCCAGGAAGCTTGCTGTGGAGGAAGACCTCCGGAGTAGTACTAGAGGTCTTCCTTCACACCTCGGCGAAAATGCATCTCGACAAGGGCTTCCCCCAGGGCCCTTGTCTGAGTCCAACTCTCTTTAATATATATATGGCTCCCTTGGCAAGGATTGTCGAGCAGCTGGGTTTCGAGATCATCTTGTATGCTGATGATACGCAGCTTATGTTTACCATCAGATCAAACCCAGAGCTTGACAAAATCCGCTTTGCCACTGGCATGCTAGCCATCTCCAACTGAAAGACAGGAAACTGTCTCCAGCTGAACCCAGAAAATACGGAGGTTATGTTAATGGGTAAAGCCACGGACATCTGGTCGGACGATTGGTGGCCTGCTCAGTTGGGCACAGCCCCCACTCCCAAACAATCTGTAAAAACTTAGGTCTAAAATTGGACCGGGCTCTGACCATGAAGGATAACATCGTGGCCACCACCAGTTCATGCTACTATAGCTTACGGCTACTTCGAAAAATCCTTCCCTACATGCCCACTCCCCACCGCAGGATCCTAGTCCAGGCAATGGTAATTAGTCGTCTGGACTACGGTAATGCTTTGTTGGCGGAAGTGGGAGAGACCCTACTGCCCAAACTCCAAGTAGTACAGAACACCGCAGCTAGAATGATTCTAAATCGTCCTGCAGGTTCCACCTCGATTCCATTGCTCAGGGAACTGCACTGGCTATCTGTGAAGAAGAGATCCTTTTTTTAAATCTGTTGTCTCATATATAATGCGGTGAATGAAAGGGGCCCCCTTTACTTGTGAAGGAAACTCTCAAAATATTCTCCCGGTACGAAACTCAGATCCAGCACCCTGGATCTCCTTCAGGTTCCTCAAATTCATCTCACCCGCACTGGGGGTAGAGCCTTCTCATATCTTGCGCCTAGATATTGGAATGAGCTCCCCCCAGCTCTGCACAAAATTTCAAGCTACAGCATTTTTATGAAACAGCTGAAAGCGTTCTTGTTCTAACTGACTTTTCCTTTTTCTATCTTGGTTTTTCCAATCTTCAGAATACTTCTTCTAGGCAGCGCCGAGATGCCCCAGGGTTATTTGAGTGCTTTATAAAACTTAACATAACATAACACAGAGGGTCCAAAAAAGGTATCTGAGGGGACTCCCACAAAGGTGGTTAGGGTTCACAACAGAAGAAAAAGGGGGAGAAAAGCTTAAAAGTAAGGAGTTCTCAAACGGTCCCAAATCAATTCCCATGGAAGTAGTGGTAACCATTCCCAATCTGATCCTAAGATGAAAGGGTTCTACTATCAAAAGGCAGGGAGGATTGTACCCCAATGTACTGAGTGCTACAAGTAGTGGCACTCCAAGGGAGACTCCAAATGTTCCAAGAGGGCACAGACCCCCCACCGGTGGTAGACAACTGGGTTTTTGAGTGAAACGTCGTGGAGGAGGTGGTCACAGTTAGCTTTGGTGGACTGGCAGAGGAGACCGTAGGGTCCCTGGGGGATAAGGAAATGGTGCCTAAAGCCCACATGTCTGCAAATACTTGAAAGTATAGGCAGTGAGTCACTTTTAATGGGCAATAGTTAGAGGATTTGCAAGACACAGGAGCCAGCATGACTACTGCAAGTGTCAGCTGGTGTCTGGAAAGCAGGTTTTACAGAACACATTCCACCAGGTCGTAGTCACAGACATTTTCAAAGAGCCACCTACAGGTGGCTCTGGTTGCCTTTGAGTGGGGGGTTATGTTCTCTGACAGTTGCTTATTTGCTAGGAAGCGGTCTGGAGCACACTGCCTGGAGGGAGGTAGAGCTCAGGTCTCACTTGGAGATGATGGGATTGCCTCAGTGGATGTGAATGGCCACACGGTCCATGGCTGCCCAGGAAGGGAGTCAAGGGCATCTGGAACAATGACCTTATCATCTTCCAAGCAGAGGGGCAGGGGACATGGGAAAACAGTCCCTGAAGTTCCCATGGTCAACGTTGACAGGGTCCCTGAGGAGGAGGCCCCGGAGCCAACCGGGTAAGACATTGCTGGCCTAAAGGGCCCAGCTGGTAAGTTAAGGGAGGAAAGTTGCTAAGTGCAGAGAGAGTGTCCCACTTTTGAGGCCTTGAGGCGACACGCCTCCATCCATGCAGCAGCTGAAGCCGCCGGGATCACCTGATCTTCTGGGAAAATGATCTCCTTTATGGCAAGCCGAAGGGTCCTGGTGCTGGTGCAGCCTGTGTGCTGGTGGTCCCTCAGTGTTACAGGACCTTCCTACTGGGTTTGGCTCATGAAATCCCCCTGGCAGGACATTTAGGGCAAGACAAGACCTTCGCTAGCATTGTCTCCTACTTTTATTGGCCCAGTATGAAGACAACCTTAGATACATTCTGCAGGTCCTGTCCACCTGCCAAGCCAATGGGAAATCAGGGGAAAAGCAACCTTCCCTAGTCCTGTTACCATTCATTGGCACCCCCTTTGAAAGGGTGGGCATCAACATCATTGGACCCCTGGACCCGAAGACAGTCTTAGGCAAAAGGTTTTTCCTGCTCTCAGTGGACCATGTCACCTGCTACCCAGGGGCCATCCGGCTGAGGTCAGTGACTGCACCCATGGTAGCTTGAGCTCTGATAGGGATCTTTACTCATGTTGGGTTCCCAAAGGAGGTAGTGTCTGACAGAGGCACTAACTTCATGTCGGCATACATGAAGTGCATCTGGGATGGGAGTGGTATAACTTACAAGTTCACCACACCTTATCACCACCAAACCAATGGTCTTGTAGAAAGATTCAACAAGACCTTGCAGGGCATGATTATGGGCCTGTCTGAGCCCATGAGGTGCAAGTAGAACGTCCTCTTGCCATGCCTTTTATTTGCTTACAAGGAGGTACCACAGAAAGAAGTAGGGTTCAGCCCCTTAAAACTACTCTATAGCCACCCTGTCAGTGGAACTGTTAGCCTTGTCAAGGAGGGGTGGGAGCAAGCTCCCAGGAAGCCCCCCAGAATGTGGTCAGCTACATGCTGGCCATCCGCAACTGGGTGCATCCCTTCTGGAGGAGGGCAAACAGCAATTTGGAGGCCATACAAAAAGTCATGAAGCTTTGTTTTAGAAATTGGGGTCTCTAGTTGGCAGAGGTAGGCACCTCTGTCCAAATAGGGACCCCTGTTTCTAGTCAGGGTAAGGGGTATATTCTTCTAAAATAACCTCTACTCACCCCGTTGGTAGCCTGGCATGGGCAAACAGGCTTATCTCAGAGGCAGTGTGTAAAGCATTTGTGAACACATATAGTAATACAATGAAAATACTACAAATTGACACCACACCAGTTTAGAAAAATAAGTAATCTTATAAAATAGGACAAAATGACCAAAATTCACAATATAGTAATAAAAATATGACTTTCAGATGGTAGAAATAGTTCAGTTCAAAGCAAATTGCAGATTCAACACTTTTCACACAAAGTACATTGGATGCGTCACGCAAAAAACAAAACGTGCCCCAGGGAAGGTGATGCATCGGTTCTTTACACTCAGGGAAGGTAATGCGTTGATTCCTTGCTCCAGCGAGGTGATTCGTCGGTTCCTCACTGCTGCGCTGGGGAGGTAATGCATTGGTTCCTTACTGGAGAGGAGGTGATGCGTTGGTTTCTTACTGCGTGGGGAGGTGATGCGTCGTTTTTTGACTGCGTCACCCAACAATGCAACACACTTGGCGCCGCAATGCAATCATCCGGGACCATGTGTTGATTCACAGCAGTGCTTGTGTCGGAATCGGTGCGGTGATATCGGACTTTGGAGATCGTTGCACTCGATGCGGCGTGCAGCAATTTCTTGAGCCGCAGCAGGCGCTGCAAAGGTTTCTTTGGCAATGTGTCAGAAACAGATACAGATGCATCACGTTTCTCGGTGTTGCATTGATTTTCTTGCTCCCAGCGGAAAACAGTCTCTAGATGTCCAAAATAATAGCAGGAACCTCTTTGCAGGTAAGAACTCCCAGCACGGCAGTTCAGGGGAGCTGGTGGTGAAGTCTTTGTGTCCCTGAGACTTCAGAACAGGATGTAGGCTCAGTTTCAAGCCCTTGGAGATCTTTTTCAAACAGGGAATACAGCAAACAGCAAAGTCCTTTTCTCCTTTCCTTGGCAGCAAGTAGCCACTGCACGCCAACCCCAGACAGCAAACAGCACAGGGGCAATATTCAACCTCAGCTTCTCCGGCTCTTCTCCTTGGCAAAGGTTCCTCTTGATTCCCAGAAGTGATCGAAAGTGCTGCGGTCTGGGCAACAATATTTATACTACATATTCCTTTGTTCTCTGGTGGCAGAGAAGCCCTATGCTTGGTCAAAACCGGTTATGTCCTATCTTGTGCAGCTTCCTGGCAGGAGGTGCAGACAACATTGGATGACAGCCCCTGTCATCCAAAAGCCATACATGCAATACACAAACCTAGCAGAGGCACACCGGATGGCTAAGCAAGAAAATACCCACTTTCTAAAAGTGGTATTTTCAAACACAGAATGTAAAAATCACCCTCAATAAAAGATGTATTTTAACATTCTGAGTTCAGGCATACTAATCTTTATTTTCCTAAATTTTTCCCAGGGGTAGTTATGTTTATAAGATGTTCTAAACAAACTCCCCATTCTATCCAATGGGAACAGGTATCGTTGCAATACTGAAAAACTAAATTGGCAGTAATTCACTATCAGGACATGCCACACACAACAGTGGCAAATTTCCCAAAGCATCTAGACCAGCAAAACAGAGTCCAACACACAGCAAAAACATAGGAGGCAAAGGCAAAAATGCAGGGAGACCCACACCAATAGTGCCAGGTCTAACACTCTGGTATGACCAGACGGCCACTCTGGTGGAGTTACAGCCTGGCTAGAAAGTGTGGGTCGTGAAGCCAACAGACCCCAGGTCTCTCAAGGACCTCTGGACCAGCCCATTCAAAATCAAGGAGCACAAGGGGTAGGCTACCTACTTGGTGGATCTCCAGACCAAAAGAAACCTCCTAAGGGTGCTCTATGTAAACAGACTAAAGCCTCAGTTTGAGAAGTTCGAAGTGAGCATGCTTCTCATGACATACGAGGGAGTAGAATAGAAGAGTGAACTTCTCACTGACCTCCTCTTCGCACAGGAACACAGTGGGTCAGTGGAGAGTGTCAACCACTCGCTGTGCCAGTTTACTCACTGTTCTCACTCACCCCTGCACTCCCACATCTGTGTAACCATGATGTTGACATAGGAGACAGTTAACCTGTGAAGTTCCTGGCCCAGCTCTGTGGTGCTGGTACCAAAGGCGGCCCCACAAGGCAACACACTAGAACTTCAATTCTGTTTTGGCTACTGAGGACTCACTTCAGTCACCAGGACTGAAGCACACCCCATCCCCCAAGCTGATGAGATCATTGACAGACTGGGAATACAGGGCAGCGGTGATGTTCGGTCCTGTTTCTTTCTTCTGTCGATCCGGAAAAGTTAAAGCTCCTTGTCTGTGAATGAACCCGCAGCGAATTGAAAACCAGTTTCTGGCGACCCGGCTAGATTGCCAGCGATACGAGAGCTGCACAGCTAGAAACAATTATGCATTATGCTAATGAACATACTATCGTGATTCAAGTCGGATTGGAAGGGGGGATTGCTGCACTCACCTTTGGGACTGTTACCGTCATCGCTGGGGCCCTAACGCTGTCTGTTCTCCCCCGCTGCCGTTGCCTGCTGATTCACACGGCCGCCGTGGGGGGAGACTACAGCTTCCAGCTGTATTGCTACTTCCTGCTTCCGCCCACTTCCCGCCTGAGCACGCCCGGAGGCGCATAAAGACCGGCTGCCCCCTCGGTGGAGCGGGGGATTGCTGCACTCACCTTTGGGACTGTTACCGTCATCGCTGGGGCCCTAACGCTGTCTGTTCTCCCCCGCTGCCATTGCCTGCTGATTCACACGGCTGCCGTGGGGGGAGACTACAGCTCCCAGCTGTATTGCGACTTCCTGCTTCCACCCACTTCCCGCCTGAGCGCGCCCGGAGGCGCATAAAGACCTGCTGCCACCTCCACATCGCGGACGCGCGCGGGCGACGCCGGGCTAAGCCCAGGCAAAGGGCGGGTCCTCTGTGGCCCTCCGAGGGTCGATTGAGGCCGGGCCACACCCCTTGGTTGCTGCACCCATATTCTAGTAAGTGTTCTGTGACTGTGTTGGAAAACTTTGGGAGCCAGTGGGTTTCCTGTGCATTTGAGACATTGAGCACCTCGGTTCTGTACCCCCAGAGACCTACAGCCCTACATCAATAAGTAGTTGTGGCATCTGTTAACCCCATGATGACTAAACAAAAGTCAATCATAGACAATTACCTGGTTAAAGTCGTAAGTAAGATTAACAGCGACAGGAGAAAATCCTTAGGGCGAGATAATGTAATTGATCCGCCCCTGGGACTTTCTAAAGTGGATACTATTAACATTACTGAGTACGTGGTCACCGGCTGTAATTCTGAAGCTTTATCCTCGGTAGATTTAGATGTCTGTGCCCCCATTGAAGAACCACTAGTAGCCCCGGAGAACATTCCACAGCAATGCACGTCGGTCCCACGTTCAGTGAGGGCATGCAGAAAAACGACTACTAAACGGGGAGGAAATATTACCCGAAGAAAAGCAGAACCTGCACCAAAGAATTCTGTCTGTGACAAGGGGACCCTGACCAAGGACAATACAGTTACTATTAACACCAAGCAATTTGATCTGCTAGTTGGTATTTTAGAAAGTAAACTTGAGCTGATTGTTAAACCATTAATTATTAAAATAGATCAATTAACAACTGAAGTATCTAGACTAGGGAGTCTCTTAGACGGGCACATGATTAAGATGGCTAATCCTAGGCCCCCAGTGAGGGATGGTTCAGGAGTTGAGTCTGCCCCTAACCTAGTTAATGGAAGCACCTGCTCTGTGAAAGCAGCTACATTAGGCTCACAAGCAGGTAGTCGAGCGACGCAGGCCCAAGCAGTACCAGCAACTTTGAGTGGAGCATCTGCATGTAAGATTAGTAGAAACGTGCAGGTGCCTGTAGTGACTGCAAGACCGGTAAGGGAAGCTGCACCCAACAATAATCGATCCATAGACCTTCCACCTGAGTGTGTACCTTATGTTGTTGTTCTAACCAATGTCCCCTCCCTAGATCTTAACCAGACCAGAACCACTCCAGAGTCGCAGGATTCATTAAAAAATAAAATGATTTTCTGGCTAAACGGGCACTGTGGGTTCCCGGTTAAGTTTTCTGATCAAATTATTTCAAGCAGAAGGGTTAGTTGGATCGGTAATACAAGAAAGTCCTGCAGGGGTGACTGTGTCATTGTTAACTTCCAACACCCCCAGCATGTTGCGACGATCCTGTTAAGAGCAGCCTCCCTAAAACAAAACGAGACTGATGTAATTGTACAACCTTTGGGATACTTTTACAATCATCTTAGTAGGACAACACATGCTATTAACAGAGACAGAGCCTTTCCTCCTAATCATGATATCACTAGAGATCGTCCATTTCTACCCAATCATGGATCATTTTTTGAAATCCCTGTCCAGAACAGATATCAATCCCTGAGTTCCCTAGATCAGAATGATTGACATCAGAGGGTATCTGAACCCCAGTTGGCCACTACCCAGAGTGACCTGTATAATCAATCTAGTGCGACAGGGTTGGCCATTGCGGGTCCTCAGGTGAATGATAACATGGAAATTAATAATAGGGGGTCAACGGTAGTAAATGTTATCGAGAAGAACCAGGAAGTGATTAACGATGTAGTCGGGACTCCGGGTGTGACTGTGTCTGAAGTACGTGGTGACGGAGATAACCCCAATATTGCCCAAGATGAGCCCAATAGCCGTTCCGCTGGGGGGTATCTCAGTCGCCAGTTGGAATATAGCTGATTGGGCCTCCAAGGGAAACAAACTGGGATGGGAGGCTTTGATTAGATCATATGACATTTCATATCTCCAAGAAACTTGGTGTACAGTTAAACCAAGTCTTAACGGCTATGTATGTTATAGCCTTGAAGCCTCAGAGTCCAGACATGGAAGAGCTAAGGGGGGACTGCTTTTCCTTATATCAGTAGACCTAAAGCTGACGGTTGTTAAACATCTGTCAGTCGGAACCCATTCCCAAATTCTTTGGGTGCGACTACCAGAAGGCATAGAAGTGCTTTTAATAAATTTTTATAATAATATTTGTAATAATTCTCGTCACAAAGTGATAGATGAGCTTGATAGTGCCCTCGTGAAGCTTGTAGCAGAAGCAAAATGTATTTTTACTTTTATTTGGTTAGGCGATTTTAATTCCACAACCTGTGGTTTGTCCTCCTCTAGGGCTTGCGGGGTACAAAATAATAATGGTGAGAACACGCCCCATTTCCCACATAACGCCTATGGGGAGGCCATTAATAGTCTAATGGCAACATATGATTTAGAGCTGGCGAGGCCTGATGTAGAAGCCAGTGATTTCTTTATTCCCACATTCATTGGGAGGAACGCTAGCTCCAGCATCGGCCACATTCTGGTATCATCCAGTTTAGTGCCCCATTGTCTTATCAAGATAAGGGATGCCTCTAATTTGAGCGACCATAGTTGTATTACTATGCGAATCAAATCATGGAAGTGTAGAGACCAGCTGGCGATAAGAATTTTAGATAACATCGAACCGCATAGAGTAAACGGGACTAGGTTAAGGTGGAAAGGGGAAAAATCTGCAGTAGTAGTGCCCATAATCATATCTAAAAATTTGGCAGACATTAACGCTATTTTAACACCAGGGTGTTTGCCTACCTTTATTGTGACTAATTTTATTAATATCAATATGACTATTAATAATATATTTACTGGAAAAAAGCCGGATACAAGAGGAATGGGCAAGGGCTGGTTCGACCATGCTTGCACAGCCCTTCTTTCCCAACTTAAACAAGCTTTAGCCCTTATACCTAGGGATAAGAATCAAGTCGCACTTTTACGATACGATTATAAAACGGCACTTATTAGAAGGAAGAAGGAACTACAGCAGGAAGCTTGGGACAATTTAACACAGGCGGCAGAAACCTCGGACAGCCGCTTATTCTGGTCTACCATTAATTCCCCCTTCCTACAAGATGATAAAACCCCCCAACTTTCATCAAATGTGGGGAGTGAGGCTTGGGTGACCCATTTCTCAGCCATTTTCCAAGACAATGCCCTGACTGACAATGAGCAAAGGCAATGGCCCATTGTTTCATTAGACATCTCCTTAGGGGAGGTGGAATGTAGTATAAAAGCTAGCAAGGGGGGAAAGGCACAGGGGCCCGATGGAGTCCCCATCGATGTTTATAAGGCCCAACCACTGATTTGGGGACCGATACTTACTTTGGTCCTCAATGCAGCGGCAACCACTTTGATTCCACCCACATGGGGAGACTCTATTATTGTCCCTATTTACAACAAGGGGGACAAGGCATCAGCCTGTAACTATCAGCCGATTAGTCTGTTGGATTCATCAATGAAAATTATGAGCAGGGTGCTGTTGTCTAGATTGGAAACGTGGGCCGAGGAGAATGGGATTCTTGCCAATTCCCAATATGGCTTTAGAAAGGGCCATGGGACCCTAGATCAGTGCCTGAATTTAGAACTATTAATCGGCAAGTTTACTTAGGCCATGCATGGTAACATGTATCTTTGCTTTGCCGATTTAAGTAGTGCTTTTGACCTAGTTAACCATTCGCTCCTTTGGTCAGTTTTGTTAGAATTAGGCGCCCCCAAGGAAATCATCTTTTTCCTCGCTAGACTATACAATAAGATGCAAGCGTGTGTCCGATACGGGGTTAATGGGGAGTGTACCCCGAATTTCAATGTGAAACGCGGAATAAGACAGGGCTGTGTCCTCGCCCCTTTGTTGTTTACTTTATTTATCAATGGGGTGGAAACCGTCCTGAAAAGAGTTAAGGCTGATGCACCTCAGGTTGCCGGGATAAGTGTGCCAGTTCTGCATTATGCGGATGACGCTGTGCTCCTATCCCGGACACCTATTGGTTTGCAGCGCCTGATGGACTGGTTTTCTGAATTCATAGGGGAGAGGAAGTTGTTGATAAACAAAAGCAAAACCCACACCATGATTTGCGGGGCCAAGACTAGCAAGAATCATGCTTTTTTTCATTGAAGTTGTGAAAGTGCAGCAAGTAAATAACTTTTGCTATTTGGGTGTCACTTTCTCGAGTGATGGCAGTTGGGCCCAGGACTTAATAAGTGTTAGGACGAAAATGGCTAAAAGTTCTTATGGCATATTTAAATTCGCCGCAAAGATAGGGGACAGGTGAATCAGAGACATGATGGAGATATACAAGGCTAAAAGTGTCTCCATTGCCCTATATGGGGCAGGTTTGTGGGGTTACTCTAATGTTGGTTGTCTACAGAGGGAAGAAAACATCTTCATCAAGAAATTCATGTGTCTACCTGCTTCTGCCACAACAGATTTGATTCATAAAGAGGTTGGGGTTGCCTATTTGAGTGATCTTGCTTCATTTAGGCCTTTGTCGCTTTATCAAGAAATTTGGCGCAAGGAAGAGACCGAGTTAAACCAACTTGTTATTAAAGATTGCCTCAAATTAGATAATTGTATGAAAATCCCATGGCTCAAGTATGTCGTTGAGAACTACCAGACTATTTATTGGGTTGAACTTGTTGTTAGATTCATGTCCCCCCCGAGTTCTTGTTAAACATGATATGAAAAAATCTTTTATGCTGTTTAGAACCCAAAAACGTTTAGCTGGGACTGGTCCTCTTACTACTGTTCAACTTTATAACAAACATATTGTAAGCGAAGGTTTCCAGCAGTATTTGAACGTGGTAACCCGACCAGCCCATAGATTTGTCCTAACCAGATTAAGGTTAGGAATGGCACATGTCTTGGTGGCCTTCCCCCAACAAAAAAGGTACCCTGTTGGCCCTTGCCCGTGCGATGATCATTCAAAACAAAGCAGTATGCACTTTATGCTTATTTGCACACTCTTTTTGAATGTAAGGATTACTTTTTTAAAACCCTTGTTTTTAAAATATGGGATTTCTAATGTGGAAGATGCAATGAGGTTGCTTTTTAATATGAATTCACCAGATATATGTTTTTATACTGCTAGTTTTATCTGTAAATCTATTTATTATAGGAGAAGCATGACTTTTTAAATGTGTTTTTTATTTTCGTTTGTATTCTTGCATTTTGCCGTGTGCTTTTATGGTCATTATATGTATGAAACGAATAAAGCTTCATGAACTGAACTGACAGACTGGGCACTGCATAATTCCTCAGTACCTTTGATTTGACATCAAGGTACAGGCAGATAACTCTGAATGAGGGGGAGAGGTCAGCATTTTCAACCCCAGAGGTCCCCTTGCAGTTTAGGGTGATACCCTTTGGCTTGGAAAATGCCAATGCTACCTTCCAAAGGTTGTTTAATATAGTCCTTCTGGTAAAGAGTCCTTTTGTGCTGCCTACTTACACCACATCGTTGTCTACAGTTTCAGCTGGGATGAATACCTGCATCACCTCTACAAGGTGCTTCAGGCCCTGCAATAGGCAGGCCTGACCATCAAAACCAGTAAGTGCAATTGCCTCACTAATGTTTTTCTCTGGATGCAGAACAACTACTTGAAATGTAATTCAGAGAAAAACGAAATAGTACTATTTGATAGGACTAATCTTTTTTCCCCCACCTAATACTGGCCTATTTCAGTTCCTCCTCCTCTGGCTCTTATGCAAGTTCCTAAGAATGTGGGGGTGAAGTTCCACACAGCTCTTTCCTTCTTATCACAAGTGGTAGCAGTGGCAGGAATGTGTTTTCATGTGATAAAGTCACTTAAAAATTATTTCACTTTCTGCCATTTGCTGCCAGGAAAACAGTGGCATTTGCCCTAATAACCTCTAGGTTAGATTATTGCAACAGCTTGTACGCAGGTGCCTCTAAGCAGCTACTTCAAAAGCTCCAAATGGTAAAACTGCTGCCTCTAGTCTAGTGCTAGAACTTCTTCCTGAGCAGACCACTGCATCTACTGCATTGAGAAAACTTCACTGGTTGCCCATACACAAAAGGGTCCTTTTCAAAACTCTCCTACTGGTGTTTAGGGAGTTTACCAATAGTGGCCCATCATATCTCATGGCCCGTTTTGTGCATTACAAAACACAGAGGGTGTTGAGGTCCTCTTCAGCCAATCTCTTAAAGCCCCCACCTTTCAGACTAAAGACAAGGGGGGAAAGTCCATTTCAGTACGTGGCACTAAAGCTTGGAACTAACTTCCAAATTCCCTCCGTACTATAAACAGTAAGGCAACATTCAAGAAAAGTCTGAAGACTTGGCTCTTTACTGCACCTTACTCTCGCTGTTATGCACTAATTTAATTTTCATCTTCTCCAAACTCTGATGGTTTTGCAGTTTTAGCCCATGTTTGAGCATCAGGATGCTCCTATTTTGGGAGTGACAGTTGAGCTTTACAAGAATTCCTTTCATTCATTCATTCATTCAGTCATTCATTCATTCATTCATTCATTTAAGACTGGGCATCCCCTCCAGGCCAAGATTGAGACAATCATGGACTGGCAATCACCTATAAGCCAAACAGAAGTGCGAGCCTTCATAGGTCTCACAAGCTACTACAGAAGGTGTGTTAATGGTTATGGCACCACGGTTGCCCCCTTAACTAAGCTGACTTCTGAAAAGAAGCTCAGATTGATGATCAAGACAGAGGCTTGTCACAAAGCCTTTGATTCACTCAAAGAAACCATGTGCAGCACCTGTATTCAAGGCACCTGATTTCTCCAAGCAATTCATTGTGCAGATGGATGCTTTAAAGCCTGGCAAAGGGGCATTCTTAGCACAGCTAAATGAAAAGGGCTTAGACCAACCAGTAGCCTTCATTAGAAGGAGTTACTTCCATGGAAACTGAGGTAGAGTGCCATTCCAAGAGAAACCTTTGCTGTGGTCTGGGCACTGAAGAAGTTGAGACCATACCTGTTTGAGACTCACATTATGGTTCAGACAGACCTCAGACTTCTCAGATGGCTCAGACAGATGAGGGGCGAGAATCCCAAGCTTTTGTGGTGGTCCATCTCCCTACAGGGAATAGACTTGTTGATGGAACACTGTCCAGGGTCAGATAACGCAAATGCTGATCGTCTTTAAAGGTTTTTCTGCCTTAGTGAAGAGAACTTCAAAGGTGATGTGTAGCTCTTCCCACTTGCAGCTGGGGGGACCTGACCCCCCCAACTTTTTGCCTTCCTCCTCCACATTTCTGAACTTTTGTTTTGCTCGTATTATGACTCTGAGCACATATCCACTGCTAACATGTGCTTGTTCCTCTAAAATATTGTAATATTGGCTCTGACACATTTGGCATACTTAATTTACTTATAAGTCCCTAGTAAAGTGCACTATATATGCCCAGGCCTGTAAAATAAATTCTACTAGTGGGCCTGCAACAATGATTGTGCCACCCACCTAAGTAGCCCTCTAACCATGTCTTAGGCCTGCCATTGCTGAGCATCTGTGTGCAGATTAAACTGCCATTTTGACTTGGCAAGATAAACCTTTTGCCAGGCCCAAACCTTCCCTTTTTAGGTCTCGCCTGAGCCAGCACGCATGCGCTGCACTCCGAGACTTTAAGTAAGGGCTTTTCAACTCTGAACACACGCTTGTGCGTGTGCTTTTTTTTTAACCCGCTATTGGCCTTTGCATGCGTCTTTCTTAGAAAGACAGCACACCATTGGCCAAAGGCGGGTGCATGTCCCTTCTTCTGTCTACTGTGGCCTAGCGTGCTCGAGAGCGAGCAGTAGCGCCATCTATTTCCAATTATCACAATTGGAAACAGATGGCGGTCAGCGCTAGTCGCGCTGGTTTTTCCTTGAAGCGCGTGCGTGCGCATGTGCACCACTCCCATCCTACCCAGCGCAGCGGCGGTAGATGCTCTCGGGAAACTCACTCCTGGACCCGTACTGACTGGCAGCTGTGCACCGGCTTCGAGAAGCCGCTAAGGCGGATGGTTCGAAGCGCTTCATCAGCACACCTGCAGGCCCGTCCCTGGCGCTGCATATCACAGCAGCAGACAACTGGCAGGTCCGCTCTCACAGCGCCTAGTAATTGATTAACACTGTATGCTGCGAATGGCTTTATGGACTGAACGCCTTCAGCAGAAATCTGAGCTAAACGTGCTCGCCACAGTCCCCAATCTATGTTCAGGATTAATGTTCTTTACACTCACTGGCACGTTATCACTGGCAGGGTGGCCTACAGCGCTGAGCGCTCGCTGCTGACAAACGCGGTGGTCTGAAGGTTATGGTGCTGAATGCTGACAGCAGACTCAGCCATTCATCCTTCTGAGATAGGTACATTAAGTGCCATAAATTAAGCAGCAGTAATAACGTATGCTATTTACAGCACTTAGAATAAAGACATTGGTTATAAGTGAGGTTGCTCTGTGGCTTAACGCACCTGCTTGAGAGATGGATGTTTAATCTATGGGTCACATGTGTATTCCAGAAAGACATGTGAGTGAAATAATGAACATTCTGAAGAAGGATTTGAGTAAACTGCAGGTCAACTCACAACTGAGTTTTATAAGTGCAAGTACAAAAAAACTAGAAGACATTTTTTATGTTAAAATCTTTTTTTAATCAGTTTTTCAGTTGTATATAATGTCGTCTTCGTTTGTATAAAGGTAACAAAAATGCTTAACACTTTTTATTATAACTTTTCAACATAATGCACAGCAGCCACAATGCTCTACAACATAGCCAAAAGTTCTGGCTAAACACATAAGGTCCCAAAGGCGAGAGCTTTGGCTATTCCAATGCTTGTTTAACATATAAGCCACACCTAAGGTAAGCCCTGGGCAACCCTGAGGACAGGATACTTTTATGATTTACATGTACTGGTAGTGAAAACCACTTAAATAAATTTTTCAGTACTGAAATGCCTATTTCTTCCATAGGATAACATTGGGACTACCTTATTACATTTCATAAGTGTAGCTCCCAATTGTGAAATTGTCTGATGTCTCTGAAATTGCAATTTAAAAAACAAACTTATAGTAAAGTCTGATTTGTGTGTGTTAGAGATAGAGGGACCCTTCAAAGCCTCACCAACTCCATAAAATAGTGGCATAAGTTATTGGGTGTAATTGAGAAAGCTCATGAAGTAGTACAGGCAGTTAATGGTTACATGCTAAAGGCAGTGACAAAAAGGTATGGAAAGTGCAACGAGCAGTGACAGCCAGGTGTAAGAGAACGCTGTGAGTAAAACCCGATAAATGCAGAGAAACATTAGAGGTGGCAATAATCAGATATAGAGAGAATATGAATGCACTTTTCAGAACAGGAGTAAAGAGAGCCATCCAACCAGAACCAGGCACCGCAACCCAAGTAGAAACACAGGCATTGTGTTTTCAAGGCTGTTGAATCATGTTGGCAAGCCTGAAAGGCCATGGGCGACGGTCGGAATAGTGAAACCTTTTAGTGGCTGATGAAAAGAGCGTCAAATATGGCTCAGCTGTCTTCTTGGAACCACTGTCTCCCTTTGATACCCCCAAAAAACAGAATATTGGTGATAGAAGGACTTGAATCCTGTGATGATTTTTTTGATGCACTAGAAGAAGCAAATGACAAAAGATCATTAAACATTTACAGAATTTGGTGGATGAATGAGTAAAAGAAGTAATAAAGAAAATACCAAACGGTGATGAAGTGACATACTGTCAAATAAAAGAGGCGCTAAACACCAAGTTCATCCAATACCATATGTAGAACATGACAGGTACATTTTCAGTCAAGAACAGTAGAAAGCTGGTGAAATAATGGAGAAGTTTGTAGAAAGACTTGATTTGCTCATCAAGCATTGCAAGTTTAACAAGTTCAAAGATGAAGAGGCCATTCATCTCAGAGTAATAGGTGGTTGTCTCTCCGATTCCTTCTGATGACAAATGCTGAAAGAGATACTGAGTTTGGAGCAAGTGCTCATGGCTGCTAGAGCGGAAGAAAGAGAGGACAGACAAGCCGCTACATGGAGACAGGAACGTCCCAAAATTAATTAGCGATGAGTGTGAAAAGTAAACTGAAACACAAATAAATGAGGACATCGGTCATGTTGCTCAAAGACATTGTCAAATTGCATTTCATTTACAAGAGGCTGTTGAGAAAGAACTTGAGACACTATTAGATCATGACATAATTGAGCAATTCACTGGATTGATATGTGCCAGGCTAACAAGGCGATTGAAAGAGAGCGATATCCAGGTCTGCACGTTGCTGACATGTTTACGCAGCTGAATGGAGCCAAAGTCTTTTCCAACCTTTATTTGAACAAAATGTATCCTCAACTCAAACTGGAAGAAAATTGTAGATACATTACTACCTTTTTGACTCATGTTGATATATTTAGATATAAAAGACTACGTTTTGGAGTGCCATCAGCTGCAAAACTCTTTCAGGATGTCATTCATCAAATAATACAGCCTGCCATAAATGCTTTCCATTACAGTGATGACATGTATGCTTTTGGGGCCACACGAAAGGAACATGAAAAAGTTCTTACACAAGTGTGTCGTATGATTTCTGATGCAGGTCTCACTTTAAGTGAGTCTCAGGGAGAGGATGTAGCCTAACGGTTATGGCATTCGACTTCAAATCTGGGGAACTGGGTTTGAGTCTCGACAACGACGCTCAACATCCTGTGATTCTGGGCAAATCACTTAATCTTCCTGTGCCTAACAAAAATGAATGTGTCCTCATGTAACGCAACTGGTGCTCATGTAAAGCGCCCTGATACCTGATTTTGGGTCAAGATTGTGCTGTGTAAAAAAAAAAAAAACTTCAAGTTGAGCAAAGTGTGAGTTTCAGAAAATAAAGCTCAAGTTTTTTGATCACGTCTTTTCTGATGAAGGAATGATTCCAGAAACACATAAAGTACAAGCGATGTCATCCACCTCTGCCCCACAAGATGTAACTATCCTGAGATCCTTCCTTGGTACGGCCAGCTGCTGTTCAAGGTATAAGTGTGACTTTGCCACTGTAAATGCCCCATTGAGAAACTTAACAAAATTAAATGTTCCATTTTGATTGTCACATGAATGTGAACAAAGCTTCAAGAAAATCAAACATACAATTGAGAATGTCACTGAAATTGCGTACTTTGTGCCAAAACTACAAATAGAGATTGTTGTTGATGCCAGCCCAGTGTGGTTTGGTGCCATACTTGCCCAGCACTCTGTATATTCTTATGCACCAAGACATATTGTGGCTTATGCTATCACGAGTTTCTCATCGATGGAACATTCTAATTGCAACCTGAAAAAGAATACTCGCTGTGGTGTGGGCTTCTGAGCATTTTAATGTGCTCTTTTATGGAAAACCCATCAAAATTGTCACTGACCACCAAGCATTACTGACCATTTTTGACCCTCCTAAAGCCAAGATGTCCCCTCGCATTGAGAGGTGGGGGTTGCAATTGCAGTATGATTATACGATTGTGCATTGTCGAGGAAATGATCAAAAACCTGCTGACTACTTCTCACGTGTACCAATATGTGTCATGGCACTACTTCTAAAGCAACTGATGCTTATGTTAACTACTTTGTGAAATCCAGTACCCCTGCTGCCACATTGTTGGAACAAAGCATTGCGTCTGCAAGCACTGACAGAGAGTTGCTCATATTCAAAGACATTATTACACATTAATCATGGCAAAAACATATTTGACCTCTTCATGATGACCTTGAATACCAGCATAAGATGAACTTTCAATTACTTCAGAAGGCATCTACTCGTGAGGGTAGAGAATTGTCATATCCAAGAGTCTGAGAAAAGAGTAATTGAACTGGCACATGAGGGACTCCAAGGAGTTGTTGCTAAGAAACCAGCTCTACGAGACTGGGTGTTGTACCCCCATCTTGATGAAAGAGCATGTAATTTGTACTACTGCTTGTCATCCAAAACAGCCCTGCATCTGTTAAACAAGTCTGATCTTTCGATGCATGAATGGAGAAGATTGCAATTGATTTGATTGGACCCCTTGACAATGGACAACATCTCCTAGTCATTGTTGATGAATACTTCCATTTTCCCCTTGTGAAACGTCTGGTGTCAATTACTTATGACAGAGTTATGAGAGATTATAAAGTATTTTTGTAACATAGGGAGTTCCTTTGATTTTGAAATATGACCATGGCTTGAGAATTTAAAGACTTTTTCACTCTTCTACATGTCAAGCATCAGAAAAGCACACCTCTCTGGCCTAGGTGATTGGTGTTGTTGAGTGATTCATGAGCACCCTCAACAAGACCATTCTATTTCCTTAACAGGAAAGGCTTGAACTCAAAACTGTTTTTCAATCTACTCTCCGTGCATATAGGCCAACTCTCCATTCTACCATGGGTGAAAGCCCTGCCACCTTAATATTTGGGATAGCCAGGGGAACTAAATTGCCACAATGAACCACTGAAAGATCTATTGACCTGGATTAACCTTGCACTACTTATTCGTCCCACGAGTGCAAAATGAAGACCTATGCGGACAGATGCTGCTGTGCAAGGAAAACTGTGTTCAAAAGAGGATATCAAGTCATTGTCAGACAGAAACGGACACAAACGTCTGATGCTCCTTTTGATGGTGACCCACTGAGGGTCGAGACTAGTAAAGGACACATGGTGACTGCTCAGGGTCCTGGAAAGTCCATCACAAGAGAGTCTTCTTAGTTCAAACACCTGCTTTGAAGTTCATTGACTTCAGATCTTCGGAGTGAGACCCTTCTATCTGGGAGTAAGAAATGCCCAAAGATTGCACCTGTGTATGTGTCACCAGTGCCTTCCGAGGATGCTTCTTCTATGTCTCCTCATGCTAATATATCTGGAAGGTTAATTCGAGAACCTCGACGACTCATTGAAGAATTATGATGTACATATATATTTTTCTTTGTACTTTTTATCTAACAAGGGGGAGATGTATTGTTGGGTGTGTTAAAGATAGCAGAAGCCTTCTGGTTCCCAACAAACTCTGTAGAATAGTCATGTAAGTAGTTAAGAAACACTCATGACGTAGTATGGGCAGTTAACGGTTACATTCTGAAAAATAACAATGTGTAATACTGAGCTCCGTGTGTGGCGTGGTCATTTGCATGTACTGGAGCTGTGGAGGACACTACACATACTCCTTGGTAACAATGACACAGAACAAACATGCTTAACTTAATGAAAATTGGTAAAGCATTTATAAGTAGCAAAGCAGTTAAAAAGCCAAAAACACAACATAGTAAAAATCCCACTCCAATTTATAAAAATAGCCAAACTTTGGTGAAATGACACCAAGATGTCAAAACTTCAATAAGGAGAACAAGATATTTGAATTTTAGAAGACTTAAGAAAAAAACAGTGCCAAAAGCTCAAAGGGCCTATGATAGTCTACGGTGGCAGTACACCTAGTACTAGGCACAATTTTAGGGCAACCTAGATGGAGAGCGAGTCAGATACACCAACCAGGGTTGTCCCAGTAGAGTTTTAGCCTAGGTCTTAGTCTCTGAAAGAAAAGTCTAACTCCTCCAGTTGGCTGTAACCAAAATGATAAAAATACAAAATGGGGAACCAGAAATATGAATTTCAGAAGATGTAAAAAGAAATAGTGCTAAAAAATACTAAGGGGCATATCAACAAGGGCTTTACCTCTGCTTTTTTGGCTTTAAAAGCCAAAAAAGCAGAGATAAAACTAGCGCCCTATCAACAACAGGGTGCTAACATGCAAATTCGCATGTTAGCACCCTTTTACTCAACGCTTCCCCTTGCATCTCTAATGAGATGCAAAGGGGGCGTTCCAGAGTAAAATAATAGGAGAAATGTCGCTAAGCGACATTTCTCCTATTATCAAGAATATCGCTAACCCTGTTAGAGACAAAAAAAGCAGCGCTAACCGCGGTTAACGCTGCTTTTTTACGTCTGGTATTTTTCTGACTTAGCCATGATATCCTATGGGAGGAGGATATCATGGCTAAGTTTGCCTGTCCCTATCAACAAGGTAACGTGAGATTATCGCTGGGTTTCCAGCGATAATCTCACGTTAACCTGTTAGCGTGAGGATTTTTATCGCTATTGAGATAAGCGTTGCTAATAGCACGCTATCTCAGCGATAAAAATTCACGCTAGCCAGCGATAATTATCCTAGCGCTAAGTGCGCTTAAAGATAATTATCGCCGGTTGTTGTTGATATGCCCCTAAGTGCCTATTATAGTCTATGATTGCTGTAGACTGGGATCTAGGCATGATTTCGGGCCAACCGAGATAGAGAGCAGGTTGGATGCACCAAACACGTTAGTCCAGACCACAGATCTTACCTTGGGATTTAGTCTCTGAAATTATCATTGAATTTAGTTCCCTTTTTTAACTTTTCCTGGGTGTCTATCTCTTTTTTCAAAGATGTCTTTTGGTGACAAACACAACTTTTGTGATTATTCATTATATATAGGGGTATGCAGTCGACATAAGAACATTTGGGTCCTGAAGATAGTCTTCTAAATGCTTTACGACACGAGACCGAAACGTCTACATACTTAACCCATTTTTCCATAAAATGTTACATAGGAATTAATCACTGTGTGTCCAATGATAATTTCTATTCTGTAAATAACTGTAACAAATAGGTAACTCACAAAAAGTGAATATGAGACAAGACTATCTATAGACAATTCATCTCATTTATTTTTGGTCATGTGAATATTGTTCTGAACCCTTTTTTCTAAACGATTTAATTATATTAATTTGTACAAAAAATATACACCCGCATTTTGTCTTTTTGTTTTCCTGTTTGATATATTCTTTTGTGAGTTCCTTAATCAATTTCAACAATTTATATACCTAAGGCCACTAATTTGGGCTCTCATAACTTGTTTCAGATAAATTAAGTTAAATATGTTTAAATGAAATCCCTTGAAGGCACTGTTGCCTGATACTGTTTTCTTGTCACCCAAGCCTCCAATAGTTTATTAGGTTGCCCAATTTATTGAGCAATAACTTTTAGAAAGTGGACATTTTCTCACTTAATCATCCTGTGTGCCTCTGCCTGCCTGTGAAATCAATGTTTGGATTTAGACTGACAGGGGCTGTTGATGCGTTCACCCCAGACACTCACACAAAGGGAGCTAAGACGTGCCTTGCATATGCTGATGGGCTATCCTGGGCTAGAGAGGTATGAGGAGATGTCACTGACACCTGAATCAGCTGTGGCTGCTCTGCACAATGCTGTTTCCATCCCTTGTAGTATACATGGACCAAGGAGGACAGAATTGGTTTTGCTGAGCCAGAGAGACTTTCTGAACAAAGACTTCAAGAGGAAAATGGTGTATAAGTATTAGACCTAAAACCCCAGAACTTTAGAACTCTTTTGGACTAACGTCCCTGCCAAGAAGAAGAGCTGGAAGAGCTGCCAGTAGGAGTACTGCCCCTTTGCTGTGTATTTGTAGGAAAGTGCTCCATTTTGCATGGTTGCCCCCCACTTTTTACCTGATGTTGAAGCTCTTTGACTAAGTGTTCCCTGGGTTCCTGCCAACCAGGTACCCAGGGCCTATGTTTTTCCCTAAATCTGTACTGTTGCACACCCAAATTGTCAACTCTCTGGCCACATGTAAGTCTCTTGTAAAAGGTACCATAGGTACCATGGGCACTGTGACCAGGAAAGGCCTCTAAGGGCTGCAGCACATATTGTGCCACCCTTAGGGGCCCTGGACCTTTACACCACATACTTCCATTGCAGGCTGAGTGTTTTGGTGCGGAACAAAGTGAAGAGTCAACATGGCACACATCCCTGTGTGCCGTGCCTACAACCTACGACCTATGACATTGTGTTACATCCTGCATTTCCTTCTTCTCTGTCCTTCTTCTGTGTTTGTTCTAAGCCCCGCAGCCTGTATCTGTGATGTCACCCAAGAGTTCCTTTTGTGTATGTTTGATTCTACTGCCAGTTAGATCTGAGGCTGAGCAGCAGGGCAGCTGCTCCCGGTGGGGTTTAACTGGGTTTTAACTGAGCTTTAACTGGATTTTAACTGGGGCCTTTATCCTGTACATTGATTCCTGATTATTGAAAATAAACCTACATCTGGATACAGCAACCCAAGGACCCATCTTTTATTTTTATGAAATGTTACACTGGCGACGATTTGACGGAAGAAACCACGCGTGATCAAAGGAATTTTACAAGAGAAACTACAAGAAATTAAATGAACTGCAGGTCCAACCCCTTGATTGCCCCACCGGTGTCTACAACAACTGACAGCCTGAAGTAAGTTGGGTCGGGGACATGTTAAAGTATGCCTAAACATTAGATGTCACCTGCTTTTTGAAATCTACTTTTACATGGAATTTGCACCTTGATTTTGAGACTCACACATCTTAAAACAGGAGGAGATTTGATTTGGTTAACTTTGTATCTGCCACGTGTTTAAAAGGGTGTGTGGTTACCTGAAGTCTGTGCACTCTACTTTAAGTGTTTGTACTTTAATCGACTTTCTGGAGACTTTTACATATCTGGAAAAAGAAAACTGTGCCTGCAGCTGGAAAATCAGTCCTATCTCAACTTTAAATTAAAAGAAAAGGAGAGGACAAACTGATGATTTTACACAGGACGTGCAATATTTGTTTGGACATGTTTGTGCAGTGTTTTCACTATGAATAGCTGATAGAAAGTGAACAGTGCTTGATTCACACAGCGGAGGTATTTTTCTAGCACCGGTAAGCTAAAACAGGTGAGACATTATTATTAGTTGAGCAACCTTCAAATTCTGCAAACTTTTACTTATCTGGGAACGAGATCGCTCATTTTTATTAAGTGTTCGCAGACAGCATGAAAGAAAGCTTTATTTGGTTTTGAGAACTGTTTGCTATTTCGCTGGTGAGCGCCTCATTTCAGCTGAACTTCCTCAACACATTTTGGGCGGATTTTGCAACATAAGAACAAAAGAGCATCGCTTACAGTATATTGAATAAACAATGCTCCTACCTCATGTAGTGACGGTTGTAACATCCGGAGAGAAGATGCATTTTTTGAGTGGTTCCAGCATTCTGAAAGTTGTCCTGCTCGAGCTCCTCCATGACGTCTTTATTCTTCCTGGAATGCATTACGTGACTGCACCGCAAGGACTCGTCATCGCACAAGGTCACGCAGCGTGAACTTGCGTAGCAGCCATCTTCTTTTCACTTTTTGTAGTGTTGTTGCCTGGTACCATAGCAACATGATATTTTCGCCCACATTTACTCAAAGAGTATCTGCCCTTCTCCCGACATTGGAGGTATTCATTTTACTTTCGCCAAAGCGAACAAAGTTGTGCATATCATTATGACTTCTTCAAGTATGACTTTACTTTTGTCTTCCTGGTGCCACGTATCAGAGGAGTAGCTCTCTCCAAAATTCAGACTACGGTGACTACCTTTATTATTTTAGTTTGTTGTGTTTTAAAAAGTTGTGTATTTCATTATGCATATTGTTAAGTTATGCAGTGTGATGTTTGCGCTGTTACTTATACTTTTGTGTGATGGGTTTGAAGAATTTTATTATTGCGTACTTTTGGAGCCACAATGGTGCTCAATGTTACACATAGGTCAGTCCCCTATCTAGCTGGGTGCACTATGCCGATAGAGAAGGTACAGGTGAATGAGCCCTGTAGCCCTACAGTCTCTAAGTCCATTCATAGACATTGAGAGTGCAGTAATGCCATAAAGAGTATATGGTTTTGGAGTTTGTCATTACAAACTCCACAGCTACATAATGGCTTTACTGAAAACTTTGATATCAAACTTCTCAGCACATTAAACCAACACTGATGCCAATGTGGGATTTAATGAAAAATGCAATCAGAGGGTATCTTAGATGCCCCTGAAAAATGACCTAAGTCTAGTGTCCTGGCTGAGTAGCTGCTTGCCAGAAGCCACCAGCAGACATGTTTCTAGACCTGTCAGAACTTTTACCTAAGTGACAGACTTTCCACAGGAGCAGATGACTAGCTCCCAAGTCCCCGCCGCGGTGCAAGTACAAACCTAGAAGTTGAACTAACACCGACGGGGGGAAAGGGGAATGGGAACAGAAAGAGAGACTGCCTGCAAGTTCAGAACCTGTCGGACCTTCTCTTTTCTGGGTATCTTTTATGCTGTATGAAGTGTACGTCTTTCTTCTTAGCCCCAGGAAAGTGTTCTAACAGAACCTGCAGAAGGACAAAAACAACTGACCTTATATCTCTAAAACACTTCCGTAAACCCACACTAGATAACTGTCACAGAATATAGATTAGCTACCTGAATCATTAGACAGGCTTGCCTCTCTCTTAAATGTGTAGAATGATACTTAAAGCGCTGAGCAAAGAATTGCCCTTAGATGCTATTGAAATTCTCTGTTGAAGAATGAATTAGTTTTAACAAAGGTTCATTCACAAAGGACTGACTAATGGTGTTTCTGTCTCTGAGTTGCCTTAGTCAGTCCAACAAAACTTAGAAGCTTTTGCCTTACTTTTTCTCGCTGTCCACGATGAAGTTGAACTAGAGTCTTGACGAGTTATGTTTTCTCAGGAAAGAAAGGAATAATTCATACCACTAGGGGGAGTTCCCCTGGTGTGCATAACCTTCCGCCAAAGGCGGGACAAAAACCAGAGTCTTCCTGTAGCTAACTTTTTCCTCAGAGCAGGCGTGAAGGGCAAAACACTGCTCTCCATCCAGGTTGACAGTTGAAGTGCGCCACTCACAGGGAGCTCGCGCAAGAGTTCCACTATGGCTCGAGCGCCCTGCAGAAAGACTAGAGCGCATTTGTTTGATTAAATGGCGGCCGCCATCTTGGATAGTCTCGAAACCAGTCTGAGCAATAAAAAGCAGCAGTTTTCGCAAGAGCAGCCACAGATGGGGGCGCGGTCTCCACAAGCTTGAAAAACAGGCAAATTAAGGCTTTTTCCGTCTTGATAGGCAGATTAGGGCACTAGCTATCAAGTTCCTGACAGTAACTCCCTCCAAAGAATGTCCTCCCAACTTGGGCTTGCTAGGGTAAGCATGCACCAGCTCTGAGGGTTCCCAAGATCTTTCCTCTGGACCGTAACCCTTCCAATCAATTACATAATGTAACCTCCCTCTCTTAAGTCTTGAGTCTAGAATTCTATTGACTTCATACTCTGAGTGAGGATCTATAGTGAATAGATTTGGTGGGGTATTTAATCTCACATTGAGAGGATTCTTTTTAAGTAGAGACACATAAAATACCGGGTGAACCTTCATCTGAGGGGGCAAGGTGAGCTTTACTGTGACGGGATTAACGATTTTGTTTATTTTAAAGGGGCGCAAGAATCTGGGTTGAAAGGTTTTGTTTCCCTTGAGATACAAATGTCTAGTAGACAACCAGACCGAGACTCCCTTAGAATAATTGGGATTGGATCTTCTCTTTTGATCAGCAGACTTCTTGTAAGAGTCTTTTGCTTGAGTCAATTGTTTTCTAGCTGATTGGTATGTTTCTAGGATCTTTTCGCTAAGATTATCTACAGTGGATACCTTGCCATCTGACCTTCCTACCATAATGTTCGCGTGCCTACCAGTATTCAAATAAAATGGAGAAAAATCTGTGGAAGAATGAACTTCATTGTTCATGCAAATTCTGCAGTCCAGATGAGGTCTGGCCATTCAACATTTTGGTCTAGAAGGTATAGATGGAGGTACTGTTCAAATTCTTGATTGACCCTTTCCGTCTGACCATCTGTTTCGGGATGATAACTCATGGAGAATCGCGAGTCATTTCCTAACTGTTACTTGAAAGCTCTCCAGAATCGAGAAACAAACTGGGTTCCACGGTCGGAAATTACAACTACCGGGATTCCATGTGCTCTGACTATGTGTTGCAAAAATAGCTGGGCCAGTTGAGGAGCCTTTGGAATCTTTTTTAGAGGAATGAATTGACTCATCATTGAGAATGTATCTACAAAAACCAAGATGGTGTCATTCCCTTGACTAGTAGGCAAATCTATGATGAGATCCATGGTTATGGTGTGCCTGGGGTAAGGAGCAGTAGGAAGTGGTTGAAGTTCTCCCTCAGGGGCTTGTCTGTTGGTCTTTCCCCTTATACATTTATCACAAGAGCAGATGTATTGTATGTATTGTCTCACTTGAGGGATCATAGCGGGCCACAAAGAGTGTCTCTTCAACAACTCTGGGTTTTTTTTAGACTCCCTTGTGCCCAGCTAAAGGATCATCATGACAGGCCTGTAAGGCCAACTCGCATATTTCATCTGTGGGCAAAAACAAGGCCTCTTTGACATATGGAAGGTTTTCTATCACTTTTCCCTCCTTATCTTCCTTAGCCCTATTCTGGATTTCTTCGTCAGACATAGATTCTTGAATTTTCTTTTTAATTTTTGAGAATTGTAATGCACAAATGAATTTTTTGGTGGGTATTATTGGGGTTTCCTTGGATTCTTCCATTTTAGGGGCGGTTCCCAGTTTTGATAAAGCATCAGCCTTCCCATTGGCAGAACCAGGGCGATAAGTAATAGTAAAGTTGAAATCAGCAAAAAAGAGTGACCATCACAATTGCTTGGCCTTGAGGGTTTTAGCCGACTTCAGGAATTGTAGATTCTTGTGATCGGTAAATACAGTGACCACATGGCAGGCTCCCAGCAAATAATGATGCCATTCTTGGAAAGCATCTTTCACTGCCAGCAGCTCCTTATCTGCAATTGAGTAATTGATTTCCGGTGGGGTCAGCTTCCTAGACTGAAAGGCCACTGAGTGAAGTTGGCCGGTCTCTTTGTGTCATTGGGACAACATGGCACCAATGGCCTGTAGCTGGGTGAAGGAGAATCTGTGCGGAAGTAAAGGAGTCTTTGAGAAACTTGAAGACTTCCTCAGCTTCACTGGACCATAAAAATGTTACTCCTTTCGTCAGAAGTTTGGTAATAGAAGTTACTTTCTTAGAAAACTCTTGATGAAGCGTCGGTAAAAGTTGGCAAAGCCAATTCAACTTTGCACCTCCTTAACATTCTTGGGAGAGGACTAATCCAAAATTGCCGAAATCTTAGCAGTATCCATGGAAATTCCTTCTACTGACAAAACGAATCCCAAGAATTCTACTTTCTTGACATGAAAGGCACATTTCTCAAGTTTCACATAAAAATGATTCTCCAATTGTCGCTGAAGGATTGCTCTAACATGATCTACATGGTACTGCTGGTTTTTGGAGAAAATTAAAATGTCATCTACGTAAACTACAGCAATGTGATCTAGGGATTCTCTTAACACGTTGTTGGCAAAATGTTGAAATGCAGCCGGCGCATTGCATAGCCCATAGGGCATAACTTGGTATTCGAATAATCTGAATCTGGTTCAGATGGCAGTTTTCCACTCATCCCCCTTGGCAACTCGAATTAAGTGGTATGCTCCACGAAGATCTAATTTTGTGAAGAGTTTTGCCATTTTCACTTGATCGAAAAGCACTGAAATTAGAGGTCGAGGATATCTGTATTGACCATCACCTGATTCAATGCCCTATAGTCGATACACGTTCTTAACTCTTCATTCTTCTTCTTGGGGACAAAGAACAGAGGAGAGGAGACGTGGGATTGGGAGGGATGAATGAAACCATTGGCCAAATATTGGTCCAGATATTCCTTCAGGAACTTTTTCTCCTTTTCCGCGAGAGCATAGATCCTGCTACAAGGCAGATTTGACCCGGCTCCCAACTCGATTTTACAGTCGTGAGGTGTGTGCAGAGGACGTTTTTCTGCTTTTGACCTATCAAACACAGCCTTCAAATCTTCATACTCCTGGGGAATGACTACACATTCAATGGCTCCTATCACTATTGGCTTGATGGCTAAAAACCCCTGTTGGAGAGGTCTCTTCATGGTTTTCATAACAGTGTTTCTGACAATAGTTAGAATTCAGTTTCATGGTTCTAGTCTCCAAAATTAATTTCTGGATTGTGCTCAGTTAGCCAAGGCAAACCTAAAATTAACTGGAATTGGGGAGCATCAATGAAATTAAAGGAAATTTTCTCGAGATGTCCATGTCGATCCTTTAATTCCACAAGTTCTGTTTCGTCAGTGATAGGGCCAGAGGACACGTTTGTGCCATCCACAGTGCATACTGGTTCGGCGAATCTCTTTCGAACAAAGTTCATTCCAATTTGTTTGACATATTGTATGTCGCAAAAATTTCCAGTCGCCCCAGAATCGATCATTACAGAAGTGTCCTTCAATTCATTTTTTCCAAATCTTAAATCAAAAGATCCAGTTAAATGTGGAGCTGCTGACTGCAGTGTGTTATCCAAGTGTTGGAGACAAAGGGTTAGCTTTAGCTGATCATCCATCAGGGCAACCCTTTTCACTGATGGGGTTTCTCTTTTACCCGATAGTTCCCCTTGGGCCTCTTAGGACATTCCTTCACAAAATGTCCAGACTGTCCACAATACAAGCAAAGATTTTTTGATCTCCTTTTCTCTTTTTTCTCCTTAGATAGGGGTCCTCTAACATTACCTATCTGCATGGGTTCTTCTGTAGGATGCAAATTGGAGTTAGTGGTATTTTCTGTCTTACTCCGATCAAATCGTGGCGGAATGGGTCAAAACTCTCATTTCCATTCTGATATTCTTTCTAATAACCTTTGGTCGATTTGCAACACCAAATCAATTAATTTGGACCCCTCAGGGGGTCTATCCGGGATCTGAGCCAGGACGTCTTTCAATTCTTCTCTTAAACCTCTGTAGAAAATTGCTGCTTTTTTTGCTTCTGGCCATTCTGTTTCGACAATTAATTTATTAAATTGGGCTAAATATGAAAATTAGATCTCGATTCCTTTGTTTTAAATCGAGTAACTCGTTCCCTGTAGCTTGTGATATTGCTCGACGGTCGAAGATCCTGAGAAATTCTGTCTTGAAATTTTCAAAATTATACAACACAGGGTCATTACGGGAAACTATAGGCACAGACCAAGAGGCAGCGTCACCACTCAAGTAAGACAACACAAAAGCTGTTTTTGACTGATCATCAGCAAAAATGACTGGTCTACAAAGGAAGTGTAACAAGCATTGAGTTAAGAATATTTGCGCCTTATGAGGGTCCCCATTAAAGCGCTCGGGAGGGACAGAGGAATGATTGGGGAAATGGAATGTATGACTTGTGTAGTTATCTCTGAATTGGAAGCAGGGAATTCTTTTCCTTCAGATCCTCTAGCTTGAGATGAGGGACCTGAGGTAAGTACATTTCGTTTTTTTATTAGTTGTTGCTTCTCAGCCTGAGATCTTTTTGTTCCTTCCTTTAATTCTTTATTTTCCTCTAGTGTAAGGGTTAATTGTTTTTGCATGTTTTCTATTAGGATTGCTAGAGCGTTTACATCAAATCCCTCAGCCATCCTGCTTGGGTGGAACTGGCCAGCACTTAAATCTGTCAAAACTCTTACCTAAGTGCCAGACTTTCCACGGGAGCAGTTGACTAGCTCCCAAGTCCCCGCCGCAGTGGCAGTACAAACCTAGAAGTTGAACTAACACTAACAGAGGGAAAGGGGAATGGGAATAGAAAAAGAGACTGCCTGCGTGTTCAGAATCTGTCGGACCTTCTCTTTTCTTGGTATCTTCTATGCTGTATGAAGTGTGCGTCTTTCTTCTTAGCCCCAGGAAAGTGTTCTGACAGAACCTGTAGAAGGACGAAAAGAACAGACCTTATATATCTAAAACACCTCCCTAAACCCGCACTAGGTAACTCTCACAGAATATAGATTAGCTACCTGAATCATTAGACAGGCTTGCCTCTCTCTTAAATGTGTAGAATGATACTTAAAGCGCTGAACTAAGAATTGTCCTTAGATGCTATTGGAATTCTCTGTTGAAGACTGAATTAGTTTTAACAAAGGTTCATTCACAAAGGACTGACTAAAGGTGTTTCTGTCTCTGAGTTGCCTTAGTCAGTTCTACAACACTAGAAGCTTCTGCCTTACTTTATCTCGCTGTCCACGACAAAGTTCAACTCGAGTCTTGACAAGTTATGGTCTCTCAGGAAAGAAAGGAATAAGTCAACAAAATACCACTAGGGGAAGTTCCCCTGGTGTGCACACCCTTCTGCGAAAAGTGGGACAAAAACCGGAGAGTTCCTGCAGCTAACTTTCTCCTCAGAGCAGGCGCTAAGGGCAAAACACTGCTCTCTATCCAGGTTGACATTTGAAGTGCGCAGCTAACAGTGAGCTCACGCAAGAGGTCCACTACGGCTTGAGCGCCCTACAGAAAGACAAGAGCGCCTTTGTTTGATTAAATGGCGGCCGCCATCTTGGATAATCTCGAAACCAGGCTGAGCAATCAAAAGCAGCAGTTTTTGAAAGAGCAGCCACAGGTGGGGGAGCGGACTCCACAACCTTGAATAACAGGCAAATTTAGTCTTTTTCCATCTTGGTAGGTAGATGAGGGCACTAACTATCGAGTTCCTGACAAGACCCCTGGGTCGAGAGCCTTCCGCTCTCGAGGCCCTGAAACAAAGCACATCCTGGATGAGGTGCCAAGCCTCCTTGCTCAGGGTAGGTAGGATCCATGAAGGGGAAGCTTCAAATGCTTGCTACCTTTGTAACAGGACCCAGCACTTTGCTGCTCCCAGCAACTGGCCACCACCGGTTCTGACCCCCACTTTGGGTGGGAGAATCGGTGGTAAAATTAAGGTAGTAGGAGAGGTGTGCCCATGTTTGCCAACCCCACACCTCAGTTGGTGGAGGCGAGCCAAAGCAATACTCTTAGGCCCTGCCATCTTCAAGATGGGGGTACCCAGCCAACCATAGTGAGGCTTATGCACCCCTCTGACTGGACAGTGGCTTAATAGGGGGTGTACCCAGCTCAAGAAAGGGACCCATTGGTCCCAACCATTACCTACCTGAAATGCCCCTAAATGTAGTACTTAGGGGCAAATCTGAACCTTGCCTTCTCAAGCAAGAAGATACAAGAAGAAGAAGGACCGAAGAGCCATGCTGAAAGAAGAAGAGGACACCAACTGATTTGGCTCCAGCACTACCGGACTGTGCTGACCTTGACCTGCTCCAGTGAAATCCTGGTGTGTCCTGCAGCCAGCAGCCCCCAGAACACATAGGTCCTGCTGTGCCCTCCCCAGCCAGACTTTTTCTCAAATGAGCACCGGATTTGCTCACAAACAGACTCTGGCCAAATCCACGAATCTGCACCACTCTGCACCGATGCCCACAACCTGAGTTTGAGTGGCTCGACACCACGAGTAGGTGTCCCTGGCAATCCTGATCTGGGATCTGGTGATCCCAGACCCACCTTGGGTCTCCTGATGATGCCTGCAGACACTTTCTGGAGGATCCCCCTGACTGAGACCAGAGCGGGTAGGAAGAATAGGACGCCAAAAGACATACCTGCACCCGACGTCCCATAGCCTTGGGTGGCCCAACCGGCAGTGTCCTGGCATCCCACGACATTCTAACTGACCTCTCCAACCAGTGGTTGCGTCCATAAGATCTTCATGCCCGAACCTGCAGTGTTTGTTCAAACCAAAGAATCCTCATTGAAAGTAAAAGGGCACCGGATGCCAAAAACAACACCCTGCTCCTGGCCACCCAAGTGCCGCTGTAGGTGTACCTTGGGTACTAACTTGAACCCCTTATTGCCCTGAGCTTATGTCCAGGAGCTTTGTTCCCTCAACCTTGTGGCTGCTCGTGAGGCCCTCTATCCCCCATTGGATAACATTGGGCCTCAGCGCTCTGCACCCAGCTGCCTAGTGCTACTGAGGCTGCTTTAAGCACCCTTGTTCTAACCCTAGAAACTCACCCATCAAGACCGTTAACTTACCTGCAAAACGATAATCCTATTTTTCTCCATAGGATTGCATTGACTGTTTTCCTCTGAAAAACCTCTAAGTGTGGAGGGTGTTTTGTGTGGGAACCTAAGAAACTGCATTTTGAGAAAAACAGTTTTACTTACCTTTAATCTAGGAAATGTCCCAGTGTGGTATCTAGACATATCACACTGAGTAAGAGATGTAAGCCAAAAAGTAATCATAAAATACCTGCACAGTAACTGAAAAATAATCTCAACTGTTTTTAAATAATTGACATACCTGTCTACAAAATAAGTACATGCAACTGCGTTCAACTGTATTGTTTTTGCAAAGTATTAGTGCACTTACCTGCACCAGACCTGGCTTGGTTCTAGAAATAAAATACAACTAAATAATATTTTTATGCCAACAAATTGGTCTGAGTTCAGTTTTTGAATATGATATCATTTCTAGTCTTATTGTGTAAAATAAATGCTTAACACTACCCTCTGAAAAAGCCTTACTACCACAAATGGAGAGTAAGGTATTATCTACTTCGGCCTCTGCCTAGCTTTGGGGATCTACTGCACTCTGTGCACACTATACCGTACTTTGGTATAGTATATACACAGCCAGCTTAGTAAAATATTGCTTTGATGGGTTGACCTGCAGTTGCTGCTTCTGTCTTGGGCAGTGAAAAGACTGGACTGAACTTTGTACAACTTATTTCCTGAGTTCTTCCAAGGGTTTGAAGTGGAGCTTACCCTTGGTTCATGAAGTCTCAGGAACAGCAAAGACTTCAAGATCATCTACTACCAGCACTGGGAACTGTGTGTGTTGGGCATCAACAGAAGAAACACCACTATAACACTGTCAATGATGCCTCTGCTGGCTCTATGACCTGAAGGCACAGAAGAGAGCATTGTCCTGATTTGCACCGCAACTCCCGTTCTCATCGATGATGCCACACAACACGGCCCCTGAGCCGCAGCTTACACCATGACCTGAGGGCACTGCACTTCGCACCGTCTTGCTTCACATCACCACCCTGGTGTCCCCAATGCCCACCTCAACACCGACATTGATGCCGCTGCCTGCACCGTGGCCTGAGGGTACCGCTCGTATGTTACTCGATGCACCACCCCATCCTATACCGCAGCCTTGGCCCACTGACACCAGCGACATCGACTCCAGATAGTCAACCGATGCAACTGCGTGCACTGCGACCTGTGGGCCCCACACACCACGTTGCCCTGTAGCGCACTGCAGCCTTGGGTCTACTGATAGCAGCTCTTCAGCAACCACAACATCACTGCCTGCCCCCAGACCTGCGAGCAATGCGCAGAGGACCGCCCACTTCGCACCGCAGCCCTGATCTCATAGACGCCGCTGGATGCTGTCACTGAGCCACTGCCTGCACCGTGACCTGGGGGCACTGCACGCCACACCACTCTACTTCACAACAGCCCCGATGCCACTTGTGCCTTGCACTCCTGACTTCACCCTCACAGAGTTCGATCTGCAGCGTGTGTTACTTCAAGGGCCCAATGACTCTACATTGACCTCTGGAGCCTACGACGCCACATCTTCGGATCTCATCTCAGGATCCCCGATGCCCTGCATTTTCAAGGTACTGTTTGCAGTTCTTCCCAACATCGTAGCTGTCCCACAACCTTGCAGTCGGCATGAACTGTTGGATTTGTTCGTTCACAACGTCGTGATGACGCCAGGAAGAGCAATCGACTTCAAAGAACTGTGGGGCATATTATCAACGGCCAGCGATAATTATCGCTGGCCGTGCTTAGCGATGATAATATTATCGAAGGCTGTATCTGGAATTTATCGCCCTGGTAGCACATTATTAACAACGCGTTCCTCCAGGGCGATAAAAATTCCAGGGATAGCGAGGTTATCGCCCTTTTGCAGGGAATATCACTGGTTTTCCGGCGATGTTACCTGCAAAACGGCGATAACCTTGCTGATACGACCCACAGGATCGTATCAGCATAATCCACCCCAATGTTCGGGATAGGTAAGTCTGCATTTTAGCAGATGTTAGTTTTTGGAGAAAACAGCTGTTTTCTCCAAAAACTAACGTGTGCTAAAATGCTGGGTCAGCCTTGTAAATATCGCGATGTGAACATCAGCGATATTTGCAAGGTTGTCCATCCGGGGTACGCCCAGTGACGCCCATTTTGCATCTCATTAGAGATCAGATCAGATCAGATCTGGTCCCTTAACTGTCCTATAAGTTCCTTGTCCATCTCCCCATGCTCCTGGTCTGACCACTTTCTGATTTCTTTCTCCCTTCACTTTAGCACAGCCACCAAGCCTTCTCTTCCTAAAAACATCTGGGCACGCTCTTGGAGCCAGGTGGACGTAACCTCTCTCTCCTCCACACTCTCCTCCTCCTGTCCTAGTTTACTTGGCCAGCCTATCTCTGCGCAAGCAGACCTTATCAATTCCTGGCTTCTGTCAGGCTGCAACTCGGTCGCCCCTCTCAGGCGAGTGTCTTCTAGACGAGTGAATGATGCCAACCGCTGGTTTAACGAGGAATTGAAGGCCTTAAAACTTACAGTCCGTCAAGCTGAGAGAGCCTGGAGGCGAGATTATTGCCCCAACCTTAAAACTCAGTTTACCACCCTCTTGTCTCAATATAAAAAAAACATTCTGACCACAAAAACGGCCTACTTCTCCTCTAAAATCCTGGCGGCTGAAAATCAGCCTAAAGAAATCTTCTCTATCGTCCATGACCTCGCCTACTCCGACAGAACCATCCTCAAACCCACCCCCTCCCAGACTCTATGCGACTCCCTTAATACCTACTTCATGGATAAAATCTCAAATATCAAAGCCAATATCCCCCCCACCTCCCCTTCTTTCATCGACCCACGCTGTCCTTCAATCAAGGCCTGCCTTGAGTCATTCCCTTTTTTGACGGAAGAGACTTTCCTCTCCCTTCTCCCCTTGGTCAAATCTGGCTCTCCTTTAGACCCTTGTCCTGCTCACATCCTCAGGCACATCTATTCGATCTGTGTGCATCCCCCGATCATCTTCCTGAACAGCTCTCTGTCTCAGGGCATTGTCACTCCTTCCCTAAAATCTGCCACCATTGTCCCCATCCTTAAAAAACCTGGTGCCGACCCCTCTGCCCCTGTCAACTACCGCCCCATCTCTCTACTTCCCTTCTTAGGGAAGGTATTGGAGCGACACGTGACCAGAACACTCACTGCCTTCGTGGAGGAAAACTGGGTGCTTGTCCCCCGTCAGGCCGGCTTCCGCCCCGCTCACTCCACGGAGTCCGTGGTTCTCTCGGTTCTTGAAAACCTCAGAGAGGGTATGGACACCAATCTTCCCCAGGCCCTTGTCCTCCTTGACCTCTCCGCCGCCTTTGACACGGTTGATCATTCCATTTTACTTTCCCGTGTCAGGGCGGTTGAGGTTGGAGGCTCCGCCCTGGTTTGGTTATCCTCCTTCCTTAGGGACCGAACCCAGGTGGTGCGCCTGGGTGATTTCTCGGCGGAGCCATGGAAGATTCAATGTGGGGTCCCTCAGGGCTCTTCCCTCTCCCCACTTCTATTTAACCTGTACGTCGCCCCCCTCATCTTTGCTCTTCAACAAATGAAGGTCTCCGTCTACAATTATGCGGACGACCTCCAGCTCATCTTTTCCTTGTCATCACTCCCGGAGTCCATTACCAAATTTCAATCTACTATGATCTTCATCCAGGACTGGATGAACCCCAACCATCTGAAATTAAATCCAGACAAAACCGAGCTGGTTTTGACGGGTGGCTCCTCCAGTCCCTGGACTCCCCTCTTTTGGCCCCCCTCTCTAGGTCCCCCCCCCCCTCTCCATCCTCCTCCGTAAAAACACTCGGAATCAAACTGAACGATCAACTCAATCTACACTCCCAGGTTAGTTCAGCGGTGTCCTCTTCCTTTCTCTCACTTCGCACCATTCGAAAGATCTCCCGCTTCTTTTCCTTCCCTGCCCTAAAGCTCATTGTCTTGGCTATGGTTATCTCTCGCTTAGACTATGGCAACGCCCTATACTGTGGTATACCCGCGTACAGTATTCGGCGACTACAGCTGGTCCAAAACCAGGCTGCCCGCCTAGTCTATAACCTGGCCAAATCCCATCACGTCACACCGCTCCTCAAGTCTTTACACTGGCTCCCCATCCGAGAACGCTCTCAGTTCAAGATGGGTTGTATCACTTTTCAGGCCCGAGCAGGCACTGCTCCTGCCTTCATCTCCTCGGAAATTAATTCCTATGCCCCAGTCAGGGAACTACGCTCTTCTTCCCAACATCTGTTGATAGTTCCCCGTTTTAGGCGCAAAAAGTGGGGGGGGTCGAAATTCTCTACACTCGCCCCCTCTTTTTGGAACTCTCTACCAGTCCACCTCAGATCTTCCACCGAATATTCTTACTTCCGAAAGGCGCTGAAAACTCTTTTGTTCCTACAAGCCTTCCCACTATAAATCTCTTCACTTCTTCCAGATTTTCCTGCTCTCTAAATGGTTCTGCATTCCATAGCGCCAAGAAACCGCCTGGTGAATGTGCGCTTTATAAATGTTTTAAACTCAAACTCAACTCATGCAAAGGGAGGCGTTGGGAAAAAGGGTGCTAACATGCGATTATGCATGTTAGCACCCTCTTGTAAATAGGGTGATAGTTTTATCTCTGCTTTTTTGGCTTTTTAAGCCAAAAAAGCGGAGATAAAGCCCTTGTAAATATGCCCCTGTATTTTACATCTATTCTTGCAACATTTATATGTTTGATTTTTATTGTTTTCGGTCTTATTTTACACAAATAAATATTGGCTATTTTTCTAAAACTGGTGGGGTATACTTTTGTAGTGTTTTACCTGTGTTACTGTTTGTTAGTCCAAATGCTTTACACATTGGATCTGAATTAAGCTTAACTGCTCGTGCCAAGCTACCAAGGGGGTGAACAAAGGTTATTTATAAGTGTAATACCCTTACCCTGCTTAGATGGAAGGGTCACTACTAGGAAAGGGTACACACCTGCCAACCAGAGACCCCCATTTCTAGCAAGAGCTATCACACATTGAGACATTTAAGGTGCCCTCCAGTATTTCTTGATCTACTGAAAGGTGGTGCACATCTCTTGACCCCAGGATGAACACTGATTGATGCACCTCTTTCTTTCACAAAATATATCATGGAAAGCACACCCTGACAAAATAGCCTTGCTTTTTTTCTTTTAAAAAAACAACATTTTTGTTTTATTATTGATTTGCCATATGTAAACATCAATAATACAAATGAAATTTTTCCACTGAAATATATACATGCAATGTGTATCAAAACATCCTGTTTTAAAAAAGAATATTCATATCGCACCAAACCAAATAAAAAGATTATCCATGCAAACTTTGATAATCATTTGTCATAACTAATGTATTCATTGAATACATTTAGCTAAACGGAGACTTACAATTACCAAATTACTTGATGCAGATCACTGGTGGATGTTATGAGAAATCTACACTTATCAAAGAAGGTAAATGGCAAACACGAAAAGTTAATGGGAGAATTCATGACAATAGTTTTGTGTCAGTGGTATTTGATTTTGCCTTTAGTAAAATGTATCAAAAAAGATTTGTTTGTTGTGCAAATTGTTGTTTATAAGCTCAATTTGGAGAAGTAATACATAATTCTTAATTATGTGACTGCAAAATATGGCCAGCATATTGTTAAGAAGATAGCGTTTTAAGCGTAAAGATGAGCAATCATTATGCAACATAATTATGAACCTGTCTTAAAAATGGTCATTGAGCAATTTTGTGACTGCCGTAGTAAGATCTCAACAATGCATCTACTTTCAAAATGCTTCTAATTATTTCAATGTATCCCTCTTCTCATTCCTAACTCATTTTTCAAAAGACTTGTTTTCAGCCTTTGAGAAATGTTTCTGGAGTTATAAGAGAAACTTAAGGCAATTACGTTTATCAAACTTTCAGTGCAGAAAGGGAGCTCTACCCGATTTTAAGCTCTATTGCTTTGCCACAATGACACAAATATTGCATTGCTTAATATTTGATGACCAAAATTGTGGATGCCTCAAGATGTGCTAGATATTTGTGGTGTCCTGTCCTGGTGTTTTCCTTCTCAAATATTTTTGAAAAGGATACAGTTCACACCAGTTAAAGTGACTCAGTGGATCTGGAATGTCTGGTGCCATGTGAGACTCCTACTCAACATTCAAAGTGCCCTAAATGTAGTCTTGAGCCCGCTGATGATATGATGACATGCACATGATTGTAAAGTCTTCTCATCTTAATACTTTATGGACAAATAGGAGCTTGGGGAGCAGCCTGTCTCCCAGGGCAATTGGAGGGCATCTGTTAGAGAATGTAGCCCAACAATGTATAAGGGGCCATTTCCGGCGTCTGCCACCCAGTATTTTGTATTATTTGGTGTATAAGGTGGCAGCCCATCCATATGTAGCCAAGGAAGGTTTTCCTGTTTTTTTGCTGTAGTTTGTAGTGTAGGCGAGCATTTCATCATTAATATGTCCGAGGACTAGGTTGCTCAGATACTTTTGGAGGAGGGGACACACCTACATTTGATTATGGGGACCGGCGCACCTCCACTTAGGGCCAGCCACTCAGTGAGATGCCCATCAGGCGAGGTAGCTGCTGACATCATTGTGTGTTCCCTGCACCGTAAACACAATGCATAAGCATTGGGGGCCACTTGCATGTTCCTGGAGTGGCCCTTCAATGTCAGAGAGGTTGGGCAGAGTGGGGGAGGGGCCGTGGATCATGGGGGCAGCAGGACAGCGCAGGAAGTGTTTTGAGAGGCACCCCCGCCAGGTCTCTCTGCCCGTGGGGGATTTGCCTATACTGGAGGCAATGCGGGGGTAGATCAGTCCTGTATTTTCATGCCTGAGGCCTGGGGGACAATGGAAATATTACTGTGCATGATGCCAGCCAAGATAGGTATGTTGGTTGAAGGGGGGAGGGGCAGCAGGCCCAGGTTGTTGGTCCAGGAGGGAAGGGACCGGAGGACTTAAAGGTGAGGCAGAGATGGAGTTGGGAGGCCCCAGTGGCCAAGAGGTAGATCCCAACACAGCAGGGGACACCATGGAGTGGGAAGGTGAGGAGGAGCGAATACAGATGGGGAAGGTACATGACCCTGGCAGTGGGTAATAAGCAGTGGGGCAGACAGAAAGGTCAGGTGACTGGAGTCAGATCTTAGATATCCCTGGGGATGTGGGACTGGATAGAGAGGGCACAAAGGGATCTGCCGGTACAGGGGCCAGAAGGAGGACGATCACAGAGATCACTGCGGCCTGCAATGATGGAATTCCTGGGAGGTTTGGTACGGGATCCTAGGGAAAAGCCCAAGGTGGGGCATGATGGGCCACATGAGGTGGCAGTTTGCAAACTTAATGGATGGTCGGATGACTTGGGGGAATGTGTGGAATTTGATTATGAGGAGGACAGTCTCGAAGAGGATGAGATTGTAGACAGTGATGTGCCGGGTGCTGCAGAACAGAGGTGGTGGTAGCACAGTGCAGGGCAGTCTGAAGGGGGGGTCTGGCTGCCAGTCGCTAAGTGGTGTTTTTCAGGCTACGCAAAAGGTGTCCATAAGAACCATGGGCAAGGTGAGTTTCACTATCAAGGCGGCAAGTTTCAGAGTGGGCCCAACGTTAATGCCAGGTAAGAACATAGGAGTTGCAGGTTTGGCCCCAGTGGTGCATCAACCAGAGTGGATGCTTGGTGCGGGCGAGGGAAAGAGGATACCAAACTACAGAAGGGAAAATATGTGAAGGACACTGGGGTGGGGACAGGGGAATGGGGGACAGAGTGCACAGGTACTGATGGTATGAAAAAGAAGGAAGTGGTTAAAGCAGAAGGGGAGGCACAAGTACAGGGGGATACATCAGTGGAGGAGCAGGCAGGCAACAAGGCCAAGGCCATGGGAGAGGCAGATGGGTAGAGTGCAGGGGAGAAAGTGAAAGCAGAAGGAGCAGAGTGCAAGGAGAGCAAGGAGCTAACATTAAAGAAATTCCCCTATATGGGGGTGACTAAGCCTTTTGGGCGCACCTCTTGTTGTCCACATAGAAAAAAATTGGAAAGGGGAGTGTGTCAAAATGTTTAAGCTGTTCCACTGAGAGGTAAGGGACAAGGAAGGGTCCAAGGCTAAAGAATATCAACTGGCAAAAAGCCCAAGGAGGCTATGACTATAGACACTGGATGGTGGCCTTTCTCATTTACGTTAGAGTGTACTGTGAGAAATACCCTGAGAAGTGTGTGTCCCTGTTTAAATATATGAATGTCATACGCAAAGTGCAAATTACATTTGGGGATAATGCGTGGGCACAGTATGATGAAGAATTCTGAGCGAGCATGGCCCTTGACACAGAGGCTAAATTGGGAGAAATACATTTAGACCTATAGCAGCACACGATGGGCCCGCCAACATTTGTTAAGGTGATATTCACAGCCAACTGTTTTCCTATAGTCTATCAGCCCTTTCAGGCCTGCCTCACCCGGGGAGGGTTCCACAACAAAGAAACAGGAGAGAACTATGGGGGCCTATTGACATTTTAATAAGGGACTGTGTTTGAGGGAGTATTGCAGGTTCAGACAGGAATGTCCAAAGTGCTTGGGGAGTCATGCACTTGTACAGTTCTATTTATTTATTTTATTTATCTCACTTGAAAAGTGCACCTGCCACCTAACCGGTATCCTGGCACTTTTCTCATTACTGGTGGGAAAAGGAGAAAAGTTCCATACAGTGTGACAGTACTCAACAATTTAATACTGAATTAAAAACTGGGGAGAAGCTCTAACTTTTAGGGAAAAGTTATGTTTTGTGACCTTTTCTGAAGTGAAATAGATCGACAGAGAATCTCAGGCACCCGGAAGTTGATTCTATAGCCGAGCTGCTTCCATATGAAGGCTCATCCCACTTGTCTGGTTTTTCTAAACATGGCCACACTGGCCATCTTGGCTGAAGAGGGACGTAAGCTCGTACTAGGGGTGTGCAATTTTAGTCTGTTCTGCACGGGGACCGGACCAAACTAATGAAGGGATTTAAAAATAATATAAATGAACTTAAACATTATACTTTGTGTTAATGGTAGCCAGTGTAAATCTGTCAGGGACAGGGATACCGAGGATCTTCTCGACAGAAGCAAGGCTGATTTGGCTGCCACTGCTTGAACTCTCCAAAGCTTCTTGATTAGTTAGTCCGGAGTTCCCATTAATAGGTCGTTACAATAGTCCAGTCTGCTTAGGATCACACTGCATACCACCAATGCTCTAAATGAAATGGGAAGCCGTGGAAGAATCTTGCGAAGTGCACTGATTAAGGAGAAACAGGTCCCTGCCGTCTTGTTGACATGAGATTCCAAGCGAAGCTTCCTCTCAAAAATTACACCTAAATTTCTGACAGCCTCTGAGGGTAGAGAAACCTTAGTAGAAGTTAAATGGGAGTGAAACTGGGACTGTAGACACTGGACAGCACAAGAACTCTGTCTTGTCTCCATTAAGCTTCAAGAAGTTGGATTTAAGCCAGACTGCAATCTTGTAATGTCATTCATGCAATCATGAAATGTGTAAAGTGACATCGATTGATCTCCTTCAAATGATTAGATTAATTGAGCATCATTGTCAGTCAATAACTTTATTTTGGCCACTGCGATCATAAAAGTATCAGAAACAGACGATACAATACAGACATACAAAAACAATCAAATATTTAAAAAAACAATACGTAGCAGCATATAAATTTCCCTTTTAAAGTCCAGTATTCCTAATACTCCGGCTGAGAAAGAGAGTCCACAAGGATGCATGTACATTAACCTATGCCTAGGTTTGATAAAAGCAGCATAACCCACTTTTATTGGATCGATAACTTAAAAGTGGCAGTGCCTAAAGTGCATGGAAGTCCGAAGATTCATTACTGATTCCCAATTGCTGGTAGAGCTCAGACCATCTGTTACAGATAATACAACAAAATTTAAAAAAAGGCTAAGAATGGCTAAAAACGATACCCCAGAATTGTAACGTAAGTCTTTGACGTAAGAAATAACGGCTTGACCCGTCATGCAGGTGCAGTTCTAAGGTTAGTTCAAAACAAGACTACTAAAAATACATACATGTAAAAAATCATTTAAAAATCTTAAAATACCAAAAAAAGGATACCTCAATTACATGGTCAATGCATTCCTCCTACTAATCCACATTTTGCCCAAAAATTTAGCAACAGCACAGACAATTAGCATGCTAGAATCAGATTTAAAAATGCGTAGCACAAAGCTGTGACAACGGGTACGTAGTTGTCTACAGACAGGTGCTATCCACCTAGATCTCAAATGATGGTACCCATGGCATGCAAAAAGTATGTGACTGATTGACTTGGCAGCAGAAGAGCAGCCAGGGCAAAGCTGAGATGTGGATGTGTAATGGTGCCAGGAGGCAACAAAGATGTTAACGGGAAGGAAACCAAATCTGAATAGCATATAGAGTTTCCTGTCCTGAGGATTTGTAATTACCTCCCAATATTGCTCAAAGGTGCCTTTCAGTTTGAAATCCATGAAATCAAGTGTCAAGCAGCCCCCGGATGGATGGGAAATAAGGCACTGCGCCACCCAGTCCAGTAACATTTCTTAACCTGGGCTTTGGTAGGGAGTGATTCAGGAATATCAGAGTCCGATATGCCTTCCATTCCTAAATTGGACAACAATTTTTCACCCTGTAAAGCCAACCGATTTTCTTATGGCGGTCCAGTGCATATACCTTGTCCAAAGCAGCAGCATATGGGAGTACTTCAGGCATGGTTTAAGCGTAGCCAAAAGAGCAAGGGGCGTAACTGCGCTTTTTAAACAATCGTAAATTTGCCCATATCAAATCTCAGCAGTTGCAGTCACTAAGAGTGCATGCAGTTTTTCGAATCCCCAGTGTTCAGCCCCATAGAGACAGTAGCTGCTCGCATAGAGCGTGCTCCGGAGCCGGGGAGGGGCAGGGTGGGGAGGTAGCAAACATGGACATACAACAGTATGGAGGAACTTAATAATTACTTTCCTACCTTCTGTGATATGTCCGTGTTTGCCATACCCACACCCTGCCCCTCCCCGCCCCACTGCCCTGCAGCACGCCCTATGCGAGTTGATACTGCATAGAGAGCCGCTCAAACTGCTTTATGATCGTAAATGCAGCGGGGAGCAGCTATTGGCTTGCTTGATGAGATCTTGTGCTCCTTGATCAGAACCCCTGAGATGCGTCTTAGCTGGAGATTCTGACTCTTAACGTGATGTCTCCAGGAAAGGTCATCGGAGAGAGTGATTCCCAAGTAATCAAAAGTACTCACTCTTTCTAGTGGTTTCCCCTCTGGAAAAAGCTTTCCCTTAAAAGATTAGGGTTAAACATTAAAAGCTTGGTCTTTGCGGTGTTCATCTCGACCCCTTAATGCACAAAAAGACTCAAAATGTAATAGGGGTGATTGCCGGCCACTTGGGGTCTTGGAAACTATCAAAGTGTCGTCTGCTAAAAGTAAAGTTGTAACCTTGCCCCCGCCCCCGGGTCGGCACATCGTCTGGGCTCTCAGTGAGATACCGGACAACACCATTAATGAAGAGTGAAAAGAGAGTGGGGGCCATTATACACTCTTGTCGGATCCCTCTGCTGACCCTGATCGGGTCTGTTAATTGACCCTTTTTACCCCAGAGTACCCTTGCATAGTTGTTCTCATGCAGACGAACGGTTAACGGCCAAATGTCGGGTGGAATACCCATTTCCTTTAAGACACACCAGAATTTGTGACTGGGGATAAGGTCAAAAGCAGACCGTAAATTAATGAAAGCTACATATAAACATCCCCGATATATAGTCACTGTCTTCTACGTCAGCAATACGAAATTGAAGACCTGATCGACAGTGCTGAATTTCTGTCTAAACCCAGCTTTAAAAAAGGGGTCAGAATTTCGTTGTCTTCTATCCAAGCTTGTATTTTTGAGAGAAGCGTTCGAGGAAAGACCTTTTGGGCACTGTCGATCAGGCTGAGGGCATTGAGTGGTCACCCTTCTTAAACACTGGGATTACCTCTGCCCCTTTCCATGAGGAAGGAATTGCAGAACCGGCAGCTATACTATTTGCCAGGGCCAGGATATACAATAACCTGTTCTCAATACTACTGAGAATTAGGTCGCAGGGGGATAGCATCCAGGACCAGGGGCGTTGGATCCAATAATTGTATTATTACTGGATCTTATTTCAGTTAAGGAGAAGAATCCGTCAATCTCAGAGCTGTCATAATTGATTGTTAGGTCTTCGTTAGCATGTACAGGCCTTCCAGTGTATAAAGATGAGAAGTGGTGATGCCATTTCTCGACAGCAATGTTACCTATTTTCCTCTCCCCTAGTTACTAAAAGCCAAAAACGTTGTGTGTCTTTTTTTGCGCAAAAATCCCTGTCAGTGACCAACGCTCCTTGAGAATGGCTTTCTTGTAGCTTCGCCTGGTTTCCCTCACTTGAGTCACGTTGTTTTTATTCCCATTGTTGTGGGCTGCACTCATTTCCAAACTGAGCACTTGCTCTCTCATGTTTTTTGGGTTGCCAGCTTCCTTAATTATTTCAGGCAGGTGCTTCCATCGCATTCAAATGACTCCAGCTTTTCAATATCCCCCTCTAAGCCACTGGGACCACCCTCCACCCTTGGGGGGACATTTTTACCAACAGGCTAGCTAATTGAATTTGCCCATTGCCTGCCAATCAGGTAACCTGCGCGCACAGCGTTCACTACAGGCTTCAGCAGCCTTGCTTACCTGGCTTCCTTTCTTCCCAGGTATTTAGGCCCAGCAGCACCTGTCTCACCGCAGATCGATGCAGTAAACCTTGGACCTTCTCTGGACTACCCTCCAGGGACCTCCCATCGCCGCCTCCTCTGAGCCCCCTAACTAGTAAGTTGTCTTCCCTCCCAACCCTCCGGTGCTGCCGTTGCCTCACCAGCGCACTTACTTACCTTCTCTTGCTTTAGGCAGAGGTGTCCCAGGTTTTACCTGGATTGATCTGGGACCCTCTTCTACCATGATTATGATTCCAGCCGCGATACGTTGCATAAGTCCCCGTGGTTCCTCCTTTGGCATCTCTCTTTTTTGTACATATCACCTTCTCTGGGCCTAGTCACGCGGTAATCTTCCTTCGCTTTGATTTGTACGCCGTGATCTAAACCTGTCCTCACATTCCCTCTTGGGCTCATCCATAACTCTCATTCCTGAATTACTTATCCCTTATTCTTTCTAACCCCTCTTGGTCCACCATTGAGTATGTATATTTTTTACCTACAGCACTGCTATAAGAAATAAGAGTACCCTGGCCCTGATGATGGCCTGAATACTTCAACAGGCTGAAACGCCGTTGACTTTGACAGCAAAATATTGGTGCTGTTTCCTCAAGGATACCCAGATGGATTTCCTTTGTAGATATATTAGCATCTATTGTTTGGGTATACCGACTATGTAAATCTCACAATCATTTGTGGTTTTTTTGTTGCTCCCCTTCTTGTTACTGTACATACTTCCTCACGTGTCACTTGCACTATCACCATTTTTCACAAGCACTTTTGCACAGTATGCCACAGGTTACATGCCATTTAATGTAACACAGTGCTACCCTTACATATGTTTGAATATATGAAGTTAAAAGACAAATATATGTATTTACTACACTCAATCCTATGTTGTCAAATTGTTCTTTTATCTCCCTGGTTTCTCCTTCCGCTCCCAGCAATTAATTGTGCTGCTTGAAATTGATGTTTAACTAACACCCTTAAAGAAGTTGTTTGTTACAGATGTTCGCCCTAATCTCTACATCACAGCGTTCCAAACTTTTCATGTTGGTGACACACTGTTTCTAGATGGCTCATTTTGCGACACGGTAATTGAGTGTAGAGATCGAGTGTAGTGAGCGAGCCCGAACCACCTATGTGGGGTTTGGGCTGGTATTCCCCCGAGAACATTTTGAAAAAAGAGTGGGCAAATGGTGCATTTTCAAGCAAATTTGAGAAAGCAGGAAGGTTAATAAAGTAATTGTGAATCTGTTCTAACAAGGACAGTGACTGGCAAAAATGTCTGTCGCTTGTTCTGCTGGCATCTTAGGCACGCAAAATAAAACTGTTGCCCAAGCTGTGTTTAAAATAATGGCTGCCATCTTTCAAGAATCTAGTTCTAGTGGTCAATTATATCACAGGACTTAAGATTGGTCTATGAAACAATGAATCCATAAATGATATTGATATACACTGGAAGAGTAAGCAGTAAACACAGAGCTCGAATCTCAAGCAATTGTAAAGTCAGAAATATAAACAAAGCATTTACTTACCAGCAAAAAAAAAACTTGCTTGAAACATGACTTTTTGAATGTACAAACAACCAGAGTGCAACATTATCTTGATGGCTAACTGAACAACTCTAGTTTTACAGTTATATTCACAAACATCTCAATCCAGCATACAGCAAGGCTCACTACTACTTGACGCATGCCACCTGTTAGACCTGGCAGCTTTTGCGTGGGTCTCCCTTCCATTTTTCTCTGTTATCTCCTCTGTTTTTGCTGGTATTAGATGCTCTGGGTGCTGTGCCACTGCCATTCAGTGCCACAGCATGAATGCTCCCTGTGTAAATATGACATGTGAATTGGCATCTCCATGATTGCCTTATTTGGTTTACCTGTTAGCCCCTAGTAGCGTGGCCTGTGTGTGCCCAGGGCTGGTAAACCAAATGCTGCTGGTGGGCCTGGAGCGCTGGTTTGCGCCACCCACAGAAGCAGCTTGTAAAGTGTGTCTCAGACCTGCCACTGCAGAGTCCGCGTGCAGTCCCGAACTGCCATCTTGGCTGTGAAGTGCACCCACTTCCCAGCCCCTGAACCTTCCCTTGGCATCATGTGATGGTAGAGTGCATTGCATGTGTAAGGTAGGACATGCTCTGATGTGTGTAGCATGTCCTGGTAGTGAATTACCACCAATTTTGTTTTTCACTACTGTAAGGCTACCTGTTCTTCATAGGCCAGAATGGGCAGTTAAACTATTACATTCTATAGTCCTAACTGACCCAAAGAACATGGTAGAAAAACGAATTTAGTATGCCTGGACTCAGAATATTAACATACATCTTTTAGTGAATTTTTATTTTTGTATTCTGTGTTTGGAAATACCACTTTTAGAAAGTAGGTATTTTCTTGCCTAAGCCTTCCAGTGTGCTCTGCTGTTATGTGTATTGGCTGTCTGGTTTTGGAGGGACAGGGCAGGATGAGTCAGACCTGGGTTGAATAGAGAGATCTGCATTGGAGTATGGGGAGGGGTAGCTCCTTGACATGAATAGGGCTGTGCCTGGCAAGGTGAATGCTGGCTCCACCTCCCACTGTGCGTCTGAGGGCAGACCCCCTCTTTTTGAAAGGAAGGATGCAGCCTGGTAAACAAAGTGCTCCAGGGCTGGGCAGAAATGGTTCTGGCTGGGTTCAGTGGCTTGTAGCTTCTGAGAACAAAGACTTTTCTGGTATAAATATCTGTGCTGAAACCCCTACAATTTGTATTGCTCCTGGACAACAAAAAGAACCTCTGTCCGTGTAACTGAAGGGATCTGCAGGAGGTGACTATCCTTGTGCTTGTGTGCTGTTCCTTGGATTGGCCTGCAGTGGTTAGTACTGGACTTGGAAGAAGAGGAAAAGGACTTTGAAGGAACTTTTATTTTATCTTGCTACAGCAATCACCCAAGGACTAGAAGTGAGCTAGCCTCCTGCTGGAGTCTCAGGCACATCAGACTCCACCACCAGCCTCCTGTTTCCTCCCAGCGAGGATTTCTATCTGCAGGTGAGGCTCCTGTGAATTCCAGGGTCTCTAGTTCTACTACAGAGAAAAGAGTGCTGAAAATCGTCACTAACGCCCGTTAGCAAGCCGCCGCAGCTGAGGCGCGTACGAAAAATCATCGTGCTGCTGCCGCTGAGTGCTCGCTACCGGAGATCATCGCTTCACATGTTTGCGGGCTGCCAAATGCTCGCTAACCTCAAGATTGTTGCATCGCATGGTTGCGGGCTGCCAACTGCTCGCTAACCCGAATATCATCACATCGCACGTTTGTGGGCCTCCAAGTGCTCGCTAACCAAAGATCATCGCATCAAGTTCATCGCTTCACGACATCGCAGCGTGGACGCCGGGCATCCGCCATTTGCATCGCATCGCATCAGGATCGTCGCTCCCTCGCAGAGCAAATTTCTTTTCATCGCAACAAGATCGCACACGCAACAGGCTCAGCGCATCATCCTCCCTTGCGGCAAGGATTTCAACGCATCGCTGGCTTAGCATGGAGAAGTTTGTCGCTTTGTCCTGCACACAGATCAGCGCATCACCCTCCCTTGCAGCAAGGATTCAACGTATCGCTGGACACGTGTGAGGAAAATCATCGCTACAACTCCTTAGCGACATTTTGGTTGTTTTGCTACAGAATCCAGGTACTTTGTAAGTAAAAGAGTCGCAGAGACCACTGCCTTGAACTGAACTCCTCTTTGCACACTTTGAACTATCTTTACAGCATTTCAAGAGTAACCCTATTTTTCTAGTATTGTGGCTTTTTACTGTTATTGGTCTTGTGTTAAGTGTATATATAAAGATACTTATTTTTTACTACTTGTGTGGCATCCCTTTGTAGTGTTCCTCACTGTGTTACTGTGTATGGTCATAAATTCTTCACACACTGCCTCTGAGATAAGCCTAGCTGCTCGTGCTACGTTACCACGGGGTTGAGCAGGGGTTATCAGAGGGTGTAGCCCGCTTAATCTGACTTAGGAAGAAGGGTCCCTACTTGGACAGTGGCCAGCCATTGCCAACTAGAGACCCCCATTTCTAACACCACCTGTATCTCAAGTACATCTGGTGCGACTTGCATGTAGGAACCAAAGGTAGGGTCTGGTCAAAGTAGCCTTACTGCATTAATCAAAGTGAGTTTTAACCATTTAATGGAGCTTATGCTTCAGCCAAACACTGCTAATTGAGGTCAAGAGTCCCATGCAGGTTTTCACATTTAGTGAATAAGTAACTGAGCAGTCATAGGATGGTTAGCATGTAATACAGGTTATTTTAACATGGTGTTTTAAGTGTGCAGTTTTAAACAAGGCAATTCAATAAACCGGGATTGGCTGGAAAAAAGTAGCCAAATTATTTTGCCAAACTCATACCCCAACAAAAAAACAGTTTAAAAAATAAAGTACAAACAGTATTATAGAGACCATTTAAAAATGAGCTCTGGCCTGGGCTTTGTGAAGAGTTACATTCAGCTGGAGTGGGCTCGTTGAGCGCAGCCAGTGGGGCTGCATGGTTCAGTGGAAGTCCCCAGTCAGAGCTGGAGAAGGGGCTTCTGCTGCTGACAGACACACCCTGGCTGCGTTTGCAACAGAAATGCCAGGGCAGTCTATTGATCACATTAGCGCTCACAAAAGCTGTCTGTAGCCAGATGCTTAAAGAGGAGAAAATGGCAGAACATTGGCTCCAGTTCCGACAAGGCGAAGTGTAGTCAGTGTCAGTCAGAGAGCCCTATGCTGCAGCATAATGCACAATGATGGGAATGACTATTTGCCGTGGACAGCCAAGTGTGTGTGTCTGCATCTGTTTGGGATGAGATGTGTGTGGTCTGTTGCGGGTTGCTCAGGGCTCATTGCCTTGTATACCAAGGCTACAGTAACTCTATGCCTCACTACAGTGCTGAAACCAACAGAGCACCAAATACCAGGACACTGACAACTCCTCTTTCTGCTCTCTCTTAGGATGGAAGTGTGGGGTACACTGTTAAAATTCTGGCTCTGGAACAATAGTGGTATTTTTTTTTAATGTGTTGTCATCAATAGAATAATGCACTTAATCCACCTTTGGAAAAATATCAGCTACTTCATAACAGCAGTAATTCTTGACAAATTGTGGGCAGCCTCGGGGCTACACCCTCTGCTAACTCCTGGTAAAATGTTGAGCCTCACATAATGGTGCTATTACTCATAAACATGTGGAAATCCATGGCACAATGCTCATTATCAACCCCATGGAAACACATTGGCATTAGCATGATAGCAGTATTTTTTGGCTACAGGTGGACATCGGTGGTATGAAGCTTGCCACTGGTAAAATCAAGTGTCTGGCACAACGGTTGCAATTCCTGTCATGTTGCATAATGACAGCTTTGGCGGTGTGGTGTTAAATACAGTCTGAATCTCTAAGACTGTGGCCCATGAGCTATCAACAGTGGCAAGCAGATTCATGCCACCGAGAATTTACTGCAATTCCACTTTAGATCAACCGACGGGTCATTCTGTCGGAAGTAAACCTTTATTATTGTGGAGAGGTATGGCTCACTGGTTAGAGGAAGCAGACCCAGAAGCAGAGGACGGCCCGGGACCAGGGTTCAATCCCCGACGCGGCAGGGTCGTGGACCAGGGCCAGCGGACTCGATAATTCTCGCTTCGGTGCCTACTCTAACCAGGGATCACACTCGGTGACTCTGGGCATTAGCTTGCCTCATCTCCACAACGGCCCCCCACATTCGTTGGGGATGCTTGGTTTCACCTTGGAGATACCTGGGAGGGACCATCTCACAGGGATAGCCAGGACGGGTTCCCCAGCGGTCTACAGCGCCAGGACGCCTCAGGGCAGCAGTGCGCTTTACAAGACACATACATACATACATACATTATGCCCTATTTGGGGCAGTGATGACCCCAGTGCAAAACCCACGGAACCTCGTCTGACACAGGAAATGTAAGGCACTGCACATTGAACCTTCCTTACATCATTTCACCACAACTGACAGAGCAGGACTCGCAGACTGGGAGGGCGATACCAATGTCATAATAAGACATGATATTTTGATGCCCAGTACTTCAACACTGTCAACTGGGTGCAGAATATTTTGATGAGACATTCTGATGGCATACTCTCTACTGTGAAGTTTAAGTGTGCCGATATTCATTGTACAATGCCGCCCTTGCTGGCCACTTGTTGATGCACCTCGCATTTTTCAAATGTTCAGTAAATAATTTAAGTGGCGACATTGTTTTTACCTCATGGTTGCGGGAGCGACAGGGTGTCTCTGTGCCCCGGGGCTCAAACAGACAGCGTAGCCCGGCTACCCTCGGTGGCCTCCAAGCTGTGCTCCCCCGACATTTTTCTTCATCTCCAGGCTGCCTCTCTTGTCAAAACTGCACCATACCGAGTGCATGGAATGGGGAGCAGAGGTGGCTCTGTGGACTGACTGTGCAATTGACGCGTGCAGCAAAGGGAACGAGGCTGCGTGCACATGCTCACGTATCGGTCTCCCTCTCCTTCCTCCTTCCTCCGTGTACTGCGTCACTGACATGCGCAGTCCGTCCTGCTCAATTACTGAATTTTCCGCATCTCATCGACGTCGCGCGACACATGGCGGGCAACACAGTACCGTGTTGAGACACAAACTTTGGAAATCTCTGCTCTACAGGGTTTATGGGCTACCTCCTGTAGTCTGATACTGCTTGTATTTCCATAGGGCATCTTTTAAAACTGTTTTATCCTCTTGTTTATAGAAATTCCACCATTTCATATCAGCATTTTTACAGATCAATTTAAAATCTTTGGCAGGGACCCAGCAAGGGGGCCATGTAGGGGTATGCTCTGGCCTGTGGCAGCAGAATCAGGGAGGTGCCGGTGCGCATCAACCAGCATCAGGGAACTACAGGAAAGGAAAGGGGGCACAGGGCACAGGTGGTAAAAGCTGGTATACTGGTTAAGTTGGATGGATTTAAATTTTGGCTGCGGTCACAGCCCAATAATTAGGTTGCAGCAGTCTTGCAGGAGGGATTCCAGTTGGGTTTCCTTTTGAGGTCCCGGGGTCCTCGGCTATGATGAGTAGAAAATCTGAAGTCAGTAAGGAAACATCCATGGGTGGTGCATGAAAAACTGCAGAAAGAAGTCTGTGAGGATAGGATGGTGGGTCCTTTTAATGACTGGCCAATGGAGAACCTGATTGTGTCCCCAATTGGGGTGCTTCCCAGGAAGGAGCAGGGCAGGTTCCGGATGATTCAACATTCTGTTTTTGCCAGATGGGCAATCGCTAAATGACTTTAGTGATGACAAATTGACCTCTGTGTCGTATTCATCAGTGTGCGTAGCAATGGCACTGGTGAATCAGGCAGGCGTAGGAGCGACAATGGTAATGTGTGATATAAAGTAGGCATTTTGGTTGTTGCCCGTACACCCGAACAATTTTCTGCTGCTGGGTATACAATTTGGTGGGCAATGGGATGTATATAAAGCTCTTCCAATGGGTTTCTTCACATCTTGCGCTCTGTTCAAGCAGTTTAGTTCGATTCTGCATTGGATGTTTACTTGGTTCACATGGCACCAGTGGGTGGCCCATTACTTGGATGATTTTTTTCTTTCTCACCAAGCCTGGCTCTGCAGACTGCCATCGCCTGCTGGTAAGTCTTCAAGAGCTCATGGAGGACATTGGGGTTTGTTTGGCACCTGAGAAAACAATGAACCCACAGACAATGCTTTCCTTAATGGGTATAGAACTGGACACTGGGGCCATGGAATCTTGTTTGCTGCTGGACAAAAAGCTGAAAAAGCAATGGTTGTTGGACACAATGCTGGTCAAAGCTAAGGTCAAGGAGGTGCAGGTGCTTCTGAGCTACCTCCATTTTGCATGCTGGGTGATATAGGTGGGAAGGACTTTCTGTATGAGGCTAGAGTTGGCTCTGTCATGTCTGTCATTACTGAACCATCATATGCGGCTGCTGGCAGGGGTGGAGGAGTATCTGTGCATGTGGCACCTCTTTCTAGACTCATTCAACGGTAGTCCCCTGAGTAAGCCGCAGAAGTTTGAGTGAGATATACAGATATGTTCGGATGCAGCAGGGGGTAAAGGCTTTGAGTTGCACTGGCAAGGGCATTGGTGCACTGTAAAGTGACTGGAAGGGTAGAAACATGGTGGCTGCAGCATTGCTTTTCTTGAGTTGTTCCTACTGTTGTTAGCAGTCACCCTGTGGGGGATTTGTTGATGCAGAAAATACTTTGTTCAACATTGAAAAAATGGCGGTGGAGCAGGAGGTTAACAGACAGTCTTCCAGAGACATGCAGGTGCTAAACTTTCTGCAGGTTTTTGTGCTTGCGTGCTTGAAGCATGATATTTCTTCAGGGTGAAACATGTACCTGGCGTGGACAATGAGATCGTGGATGTTTTGTCTCATCCAAAGTTCCATGGGCTGGCCACAGACAGGAAAAAAACGTGCTTGCTGATGGATCTCTGGACAGTAGGAGACAGAGACTGTTCCAGCTGGTGGTACGCTCTCTTTTTGCATCTACACGGAAAGTGTACACACAAGCATGGGAGGAATTTCTCAGCACTGGGGCTTGTAGGAGGTTGGATGAATGCTAAAGAGGGGAAGATGTGGTACAGTTTATACTGTGGCCGACAGAGAAAGGGCTCTCTTTAGTAGCGATTGCTGGGAAGTTAGCAGGCATTGCTTTTATGGGCAAGCTGTTTTGGGGCTATGCTCCATCGGATGGGAAATTGGGTAAGAGAATTCTTGAAGGTTAGGCCAGGGAACAGGGTTGTTCAGGACAGGAGCGGAAACCACTTATGTGGCATGTCTTTATAAAGGTTATTGTTGTTTTGGCAGACATTTGCAATTCACAACGGGAATCTATATAATTTCTACTTTGATGACGTGATTTTTTTTTTGCATTCAGAGGGTCGGAATTGCTGGGAAGCAGGGATAGTAGGGGACTCCTATCAGAGGAAGTGGGGTTCCACTAGACAGTGGTAGGAATCTGGATAAGACTTTCAAAAACAGATCAGAGGTTGACTACAGAACACACTCATTTCGCATTGGGGTGGCTACAGAGGCAGGTAAAGTGGCTTGTCCAGAGAGAGAGAATCGTGGGCCTGGGTAGATGGTCTTCCAATTGTTTGAAGCGGTATGTCAGATCTGGAATGGGAGTGTGGAGTGACCTTTTTTCTGTATTTTTCCTTTACTTCTGTTTTTGCATTTCATTTTCGGTTCTGGGCATGGAGACTGTTAGCTTGATGGTATGGATCGTAGGGCAGTCAATTGTGAAATGGGTTGACCAGGAAGCCGTCTAGAGTTGTCATGGATGTAAATTTGCATTTGACCTAAACCCTCTTTTGGTTGTTTGGCATGGTAGAGGTGCAATGCATTGGAGATCATTTAAGCATTAGCACAGTTCGGAATCTGGGAGTTACTTTTGATGAAAAACTTAGTTTGGAATGTCATGTGAATAAAACAGTAGGAACCTGCTTTGCACTTTTGAAAACCCTTTGGAAGATCCTGCCGGTGCTTCTTTTCTCTTCCAGAGCCTTGGTTGTCCGTAACATTATTCTTAACTATCTGGAATACTGCAACGCTCTTCTTTAGGATTCACCGTAGTATCTTTTACATCGTCGATCAAGGGTTTAGATTGCCACTGCTATATTCACCTTGATTAGACCTCAGAGAGCTTCTGCCTCTTTGGCATTAAAGGAGTTGCATTGGCTGACACTTAAGCAAAGAATCTGTTTTAAATTTCTTTGCATGGCTTTTAAAAGCTTTCATGGGATGAGCCCTACTCCCCTGAAAAAGAGACTGAGACGATATATCTCTAACAGACCTCTCCTATCTGCATCTGCCAATCTGTTTTGTGAGCTCAAGTTTAGAAGATCCAGGCAAGGAGGCAGGAGCCTTTATGGGCCTTGCAACCAAGCTCTGGGATTCACTTTCTCCCTCCCTAAGAGCTATAGCCAATCTTTTGAAGTTCAGGAGGGCACTTAAGACTTGGTTTTTCCCTAAGTAATTGGAATGAAGTCATCTTTTATCCTTGGAACTCTGATTTATTTCTTAGAGTAGTCTTTCCCTATTTCTTTCTCCTTGTGTCCCCCATAATCGTTGTGGCCAGTTCCAGGATACCAGTTGGTGACAGAGCACTTTATAAAATTTACAAATGAATAAATAAATAGGGAGTTGGAGTTTTCTTTGTCCTAACCATTTTGTGTCTGCAGCCTGTTTCCTGGATCACATGGCTGTGAATAGTTGGCAGCTGACCTTCGCATATTCTTTCCGGACAGAGAGCCAAATGGGGACTAGACACCGGCAGGATGGTCCAACCTGCCAGGATGGGTGGGACGGAGCTGTTCCCTGCCCCATTTACATTTCAAAAGACTGCCTCCAGCACATTAACAAAATAACTTGACACCAGCTTTTTGTCACCCTAGACCTCTTGGAGCCTAGGCAGGGGAAGGAAGGAAAATTCAAGAACCATATGGAGGGATAGCTTAGATGTTTCTCCTAGCAAAAAGGCTGCCACCAAGTATAAATACTGGATCCTAAGACCAACTCTTTAGTACACCCCTGGACCTGTGGACTACAGAAGAAAACCTGCCTTTTTTATCCGAGGATTACCTTGCTGCTTGGGGCCTGCCTTGTTTCTCGGAAGACTGCCCTGTTGCTACCAGATGATTGTCCTGCTGCTTAAGGTCTGCCTAGTTCTCTGTACGGCTAGCAGGCTGCTTGAGGCCTGCCCTGCAAGAAGGACGATTGGAACTGCTCCTTTCATACCAGGATAACTTGAGTGATTCCAAAGGTCACTTGGCTGCCTTCTGTTCTGTGCTACAGGAAAACAACAAGCACCAGAGGTCTCCCAGCAACTGCCCACCTAACCTGCTGCAACATGACCTGACTAGACTTGCAACAGGACCTGACTGCGGCCTGCTGGCCTCTGCTAGAATGAGTCTCTGATCCCCAAGAGGTGCCTCATCAGGTCCTGGATTCTTGCTTGCATCAGAATGCAATCCTCTTAAGGAAAGGAAGAAAACCTGAAGTTTTGGGCCATTCGTGCCAAAACCCTGCATCCAGCAATGATCACCAACATGAAGCTCTGGTGAACCCGAATCTTCACACTACACCGACCGCTGGTGACGGCTGGCGAAACAAGATGTGCAATACATGCTATAGCAATAACAGCCTGCGTTGATTCCCAACGCAAAGCTCCAGCCCGAATCTTCGCACGATAGCCACAACCATACATGATGCTGTTCCTGCTCCTCAAGGTCTCCGTCAATGTGAACTCTTCACTCCAGAGTTTGAGAACGTAACTTTTTCTATGTGACTAACCTAGTCCCTATATTTGTAGCACACTCTATCATGGTCATCCTAAATTTGTGACTTTTCCCTGGTCTAATACATTCAGATGGCTGCGAGTGGGGCTTTGTGATGTTATCACTGTACTTACTAAAACTTTAAAATTGGTTTTACTGATTGGATTTTTCTAATTCTGATACCATGGTGTGCAATTTTTCTTGTGTTGTGGTTTCACTTTAGGACTGTATGAGTCCTGCATAAATACTTTACACATTGCCTTTAAGTTAAGCCTGACTGTTTTTGTGCCAAACTACCAGAGCGTTTAGAACTTAGTGACTTTTCTCATTCACGTTGATAGGTATTGCATTTGTTGCTTGAGAAGGGCTTTCCCTCCCCTCAACCAATAACCCAATTTCCTCCATTAGGGACCTAAATGACATAAAACATTTGTTTAATGTTACAGTTTGGCATTTAAATTCATTCATATTCCAGCCTATGCTCCGTACTTCACTGCCCCTACTTAATTGAGCACATGTTCAGTAATTGTTTTCCAGAGCTGTGTCAACGCCTAGTGGATAGTGAGCTCACTGAGCCTAGGGAGCTCGCTAAACATGTGGACCATTGGGTCAGCAGCCAGGTCCACCAGAAGGTACCAGAGAGAATCCAATAAAGGTTGGGCAGGGTCCCATACAGAAGAAAGGGGTGGGGGATTAAAACAAGGAGTTCTCTAAAGACCCCCAAAACAGTTCACAGGGGAAGGATACCCAGTCCCAACTGGACCACAAGAAGACTGGTTTTCCCAATTTTATTTTTAGAAAAGTTCAAACCCAATTGCTATGAGTGCTGTAGATTAGGGTACATGAAGGGACATGCAAAATGCCCCAACACCACGGTTGGCTAGTTTAACACTTGGGTAGAAAGTTGTCCTAGTTAGGAAGATGGGTAGTGCATCAGTTACTCTAGTGTCTCTTGGTGACAAATAGATGTTGCCAAACCCTCAAATGTCTATCAATACATCCTAATATAGGCAGTGGGTCATCATTAATGGGAAGTAGGTAGAGACTATGAGTGGCACAAGAGTAAGTATGACTACTGTAAATTGTCATATAGTGTCCTCAAAGCTGCTAACCCCTAATGTGCTCCACCAGGTTGTTGTAGTAGAAAACTGTGGGAACCACTATCCAGTGGCTCTGGTTCCCTTTGAGTGGGGCAGGGCCTCCAGTTCCTTGACAGTAGCTGTGAAGACTCAATTCCTCTAGATGGTTTGCTTGGGAATGGTTTGGAGCACACCATCTGAAAGCAAGTGGAGCCAAGGTTCCACCTGGAGATGTTAGTGTTGCCTGTGAGGGTGTGTCTCACCACAAGGTCCATTCCAGCCTGAGAATGTAGTGAAGAAGGTCTGAAGCTTGGAAAAATGACTCAGGTAGCTGCTCAAAAGAGAAATGGCAGAGGCATGGGAGACCAGCTCCTGAAACCCCCATGGTGTGGGAGGAGGCTGAGCCTGAAGATGGCACCAGAACCTGCAAGGGAGTACATTGTTTCCCAAGGAAACCTACTTGGGCTGGGAGGTTGGTAAACTGGGGGTGGCCTATCTAGGGAGGAGTTCTGCAGAACTCATAAGTAGTGTTCTACTCTTAAGGGTTTGAGGCTGCAAGCGTAGACCAGGAATCTGGTGACACCTTTAGAGATCACCTAATATATTCAGACTGGACCTTCTACATAGTGAGCCTATGGTTCCTGAGTAAGGGGACATCCATATGTTGGTGGTCCCACAGTGCTACAGAGCCTTCTTCTTGGGTCTGATGCATTGTGTACTCCTCGCAAGACATCTGGAGCAGGGCAAGACCTTTACTCGGCTTGTCACCCACTTTTATTGGCCCCAGATGAGAGTGACCTCAGATGCATTCTGCAGGGAAAGCCCTACCTACAAGGCCAGTAGGAAGTTAGGGAAAAAGCTAAAGGCCCCCCTGGTTTCTTTACCTGTCATTGGCATCCACTTTGAAAGGGTGGGATAGACATCATTGTGCCACTGGACTCCAAGACGTACTTAATTAACTGGTTCATCAACAGGTTCATCATGGTACCCAGGACCATACCTCTGAGGACTGTGACTCCACCTACAATAGGAAGATCCTGATGGGGATTTTTACCCAGGTGGAATTCCCCAAAAAGTACTGTCTGACAGGGACACAACCTTCATTACCACAAATATGAAGTCCATTTGGGATTAGTTAGGAGTAGCTTATGAATTCTCCACAGCCTACCACCCAATACCAATGGTCTTGTTGAGAAGTTCTTGAAGGTATGATTATGGGCCTGTCAGAGCCCTGAGGTGAAAGTGGGATGTTCTCTAACCATGCTTTTTTTTACCTACAGGCAGATGCCACAGAAAGGAATTGGGTTGGGTCACTTTGAGCTCCGTTATTGACACCCTATTAGGGGACCTCTCAATCTTATAAAGAAGGGTTGGGAACAATGTCCAAAGAAGCCACCTTAGAATGTAGTCAGCTACATATTAGCTATCAGGTCTCAGACCAAGCGCCTCTGGAAGGAGGCTACTGATAACCTGAAAGTCGGCCTGGAGCTCATGAAGCTCTGGCATGATTATAAGTTCACTCTGGCTGAACTTCAACCTGGCCAATTGTGTGGGTGATGGAGCCAGTGGATCCCAGGGCCCTACAAAACCACTGGTCTAGCCTTAATGAGGTGAAGGAGAGAAAGTGGGAGGTCACCTACCTAGAGGATATCAAGCCCTACAGGAACCCTTTAACCACATTATGCCCCACTCTGACAGGTACAAAGGCAATATGCTCCTGGTCACAGATGATTGCGTGGAAGTTAGGTTAGGCTGATTTGTAGAATGCACAGCTGCCCCAGCAGAGGGGCGTCCCTGCGCTAAAAGCAATAAAGGCTGCTAACAGCAAGGAGCCCATCAAGACGAGCGAGATAAAAAGCCCAAGGGCCATAAAGAGCCACAGAGACAGATGGAGGGCATGGACTGCCAAACCTAAAGAGATGGGAAAAGATGAGTCTTCAGTGCTTTCCGAAATGTCAGATAGTTATCCATGATCCGGATGTGAACAGAAAGGGCATTCCACAGTTTAGCTGCCAGTGTGCGAAAGGAGCGTCCACCGGCGCGAGCGCTCCTGACCCCGGGGACAACTGCCAGGTGTTGACCTGCTGAGCAAATGTGACGAGTAGGAACGTAGGTGGAGAGCAGGCCAGCTAGAATGCCAGGTGCATGGGAGTTCAAGATCCTGAGCGCAAAGCAGAGGGACTTGAACTCCATCCGTTTTGCCACTGGCAGCCAGTGAAGCTGACGAATGGCGGTGGAGGTGGGGCAGCATATAGGCATGCCAAGAAGAGTTCTGGTGGCCACATTTTGGACTCTCTGCAGTCTCAAAATCTCCGTCTTGTTGGCCCCTAAGTAGAGCGAGCTAGAGTAGTCCAGTCTCAACAGCACAGATGCCTGGACAATCATCTGTCGGATGGAAGGGTAAAAAAAAAAACAGCAGAGGTTTGAGCCCATGCAGGATGCCAAAACATGTCGCCGCCACCTTCTTAGTTTGGGTTTGGAAACTCAGGGCTGAATCAACCCAGACCCCAAGGTTCTTCGCCACCTGTTTGGGGGTGGGTGCAAGGCCCAGAGTGGTGGGCCACCACTGTTCACTCCAAAGCTAAAGATCTTTCTTAACCAGCAAGACCTCAGACTTGCTGACGTTGAACTGGAGACAGTTGGCCGTCATCCACCATGCGACGTCCGCAAAACCGCTCTGGAATTTTGCAGAGTTATTAAAGTAGAGAAGTAGAGAGTGAAGCTCTCTCTGACTCCTGAACTTCGAAAGAGCAGGATGAATGTCAACCTTTCCCCTACCCTGACCCCAGAACAACAGAGGGAATGTACTATGTAACCACTTGATTGAGCAGTTTGCTCTTTATTCTCACTGACCCCTCAGCTCACTCATCTGTGTATCCATGATATTGACACTGGGGACAGCATGCCTGAGAAAAATAACTTACAAGGTGGGAGTCAGCACTAAGGGTGAAGTGTCGAAAATGCTAGAGTTAGGGATGACTGAACACTCCAATAGCCCTTAGCCCTAGTCTTTGTCCAGTGGTGTCGATATCCAAATCTGCCCCACTGGGCACCACCACAGAAGTTCTTTGTGGACTATAGGAGACTCAATTCAGTTACAAAGACTGATGTTCACCCCTTCCTCTGAGCTGATGAGCTCATAGATAGGTTAGGAGCTGCCAAGTTCCAAAGTACTTCTGACGTAATTTATGGGGACTGGCAGGTTTCCCTAAAATAGGGGTTGAAGGAGAGGTGTTAGATCTGGGGGTCTCTAGTTGGCAGAGGTAGGTACCACTGTCCAAATAGGGACCCTTACTTCTAGTCAGGGTAAGGGGGATACACTCTTTAGATAACCCCTGCTCACCCCCTTGGTAGCTTGGCACGAGCAGACAGGCTTATCAAAGGCAATGTGTAAAGTATTTGTACCAACACTCACAGTAACACAGTAAAAACACCACAAATGGACTCCACACCAGTGTAGATAAATAAAGTACTTTTATATAAACTACACAAGACCAAAACGACAAAAATCCAACATACACAATTCAAGAATATAGTTTCAAAAGAGTTCTTAGCTTAGCGACACAATAATCCTCATTAGCATTGATTTTAGCCAACAGCACCTGGTGATGCGATAAAAGTTCCTAGCGGCGCTCAGGTGTCGAAAAACAAGCAACAGCATCAGTCCTGAGACCCTGGGGAGGTGATGCGACAACCCCGCAGCACGCAGCGGACATGTGTGACGAATCCGGTCTGTATGTGGATTGAGGCGATACCTGTATGGATTCCAAGGCGTAGCTTCTCCGGTAGAAATTTACTCACAAAGGCACGATGCGATGAAATACGGCCCGCTAACGAGCGGTGCGACGATCTTTGACGGCGCTGCGACGATGTTCGCAGCGATGAAATGCGGCCCGCTAAAGAGCAGTGCGACGATCTCACTCAGCGGCAGCAGGCTCTGCGACGATACTCGCAGCGACAGGAATCTTCACGCTCTGGGGGCGATGCGCTCCGAAGATGAACGCGGCGTTGACGTTGCAGCGGTGACAAGTGCTGCGACGATCTTCGCGGCGACGGAAATTTTCTCGCTAAGCCGGCGGTGCGTGAAAAAGCTGCAGATCTTTTACTTCTTTACTCTTGTTCATCTTCCCAACAGCAGGCACAATCTCCAGAGACCCCACAATTGGATCAAGCACTCTAGGAAGGGGAGAACTCACACAGCAGAGTTCAGGGGGAAGCTGGGGGTGAATCCTTTTGTTCCTGGGACTTCTTAACAGGAGGCCAGCTCTACTCAGGCCCTTGGAGATTCCTTCAAGCCAGGGGACACAGCATACAGCAAAGTCCTTCCCCTCTCCTTGGTAGCAAAGCAACTGCAGGTCAGCCTTACAGCAGGTCAGTCCTTCCTCTTCAGTCATCCAGCTTTCTCCTTGGCAGAGGTTCCTTCTTGATTCCAGGATGATCTAAATTCTTGGGATCAGGGTCCCAATATTTATACCCCAAAATCCTTTGTCCTTTGAGGGCAGAGGGGCCTTTTCCCAGTCCAAACCAGTTCTGGAGCACTCTGTTTACATGACTCCTTCTTTCCTTTCACAGTGCAGGGCAGAAACATCAGACGCCCACAGGCGGTGGAGCCAGCATTGTGGAGGGAAAGCACAGCCCTGGAGCACTTTGTTGACATGATTCTTTCTCTCCTTTCACAGTGCAGAGCAGAGACATCAGACGCACCACAGGGGGTGGAGACAGCACTGTGGGGGGCAGGCACTGTCCTATTCAGGTCCCAGGTGCAACTGCTCCCTCCCATCTAGATGTAGATCTCTCTATTCAGCCCTGTGCTGGCTCACCCTGTCTCCGGGAATTCCCCAGCCCCCTGGAATTCCCCAGCCCCTGTCACTCAAACTCCAGACAAGTAATACACAGCCTAGCAAAGGCAGGTTTGGATGGTTAGACAAGAAAATACCTACTTTCTAAAAGTGGTATTTTCAAACACAGAATGTTAAAACCAACTTCACTAAAAGATGTATTTTATCATTCTGAGTTCAGGCATACTAAACCCGAATTTCTACCATGTTCCCTGAGTCAATTTAGGATTATAAAATGTAATAATCAAACTGCCCATTCTGGCCTATGGAGAACAGTGAGCCTTGCAATAGTGAAAAACGAAAATGGCTGTAATTCACTACCAGAGCATGGCACCCACGCTAGTACATGCTCTACCTTTCACATACACTGCACCCTGCCCAGGGGGGTACCTAGGGCCTTCCACAGGGGTGTCCAATGTGTATAGAAAGGGAAGGGTTAGGCCTGGCCAGTGTGGACACTGGTCAGGGCAGCATGGCAGTTAGCAACTGCACCCAGGCACTGTGGTGGCAGGCCTGTGACACCATTTTAGGGCTACTCCTGTGGGTGGCACAATCAGTGCTGCAGGCCCACTAGTAGCATTCAAATCACCAGCCCTCGCACACTCAGTGCACTTTACTAGGGGCTAACAGGTGAAACAAATATACCAATCATGGATAACCAATAAATATAACAATTTACCTAGGAAGCACTTGCACTTTGACACCGATCAGTAGTGGCAAAGTGCCCAAAGCATCTAAACCAGCAAAAACGAAATCCAGCACGGCATCAAAAATACAGGAGGTAGAGGCAAAAAGTCAAGGGAAACCACGCCAAAGATGCCAGGTCTAACACGAGGTCTGTGTTTTCCACCCCAGAGGGCCACTTACAATTCATAATGATGGCCTTTAGGTTAAAGGATGCCCCTGCCACCCACTTTCCAGAGGCTGGTTAACAGGGTCCCTGCTAGGATAGTGTCTTTCTGTGCCGCCTACCTGGATGACAAAGCAGTCATTAGTTCCTGCTGGGAAGACAATCTGTTCTACCTCCCGGAGAGGCACAAGGCCCAGCAGTAGGCAGACCTGACTCTCAAAGCCAGTAAGTGCCAGATAGGCCAGGGATCTGTGGTCTAAATGTGATCCCTTTTGGATGGGGCAAGGTGTTGCAGCTTCAATCCATCTTGGCCTGGGAACCCACCAAGACTCAGAGTGAAGTGAGGACCTTCCTTGGCCTCACTGGATGTTACAGGAGGTTTTTGAAGGCCTAGAGCACCATTGTTACCTCCTTGAATGAGCTTACTTCTAAGAAGCAGTCCAAGAAGGTAATCTTGAAAGAGACCAACGATAAAACCTTTGACACCCTGAAGGAGGCCATGTGTACAGGACCAGTACTCAAGGCCCCTGACTTCTTCAAAGCGTTATAGTACAGACAGATGCCTTAGAGCATGGAATAGGGGCTGTGCTCTTCCAGCTAAATGAAGATGACCTATACCAACTTGTAACCTTTATTAGCAGGAGGGTACTGCCCAGGGAACGGTGATGGAGTATATGTGAGGGGAAGATTTTACAGTGGTCTGGGCACTTAAGGCGCTGAGATCATACAGGTTTGGGACTCACTTCTGGATTCAGACAGACCGCAGGCCCCCTCAGATGTCTCATGCAGATGGGGGGTGAGAATCCTAAACTGTTGAAGTGGTTCATCTCCCTACAGAGAATGGACTTTATGATGGAACCTTGTTCAGGGACTGGCCCTCCAGTGCTATTGGTCTTTCCAGTTGCTTCCACCTTAGTGATGAGAACTCTCATGAGTGTGGGTAGTTCTCCCTACTTTCAGCTGGGGGATCACATGTTAGGCCTGAAATCCTTGGTGTGGTCTTCCCCTAAACGATTTTGGCTTCAGCCTTCCTGCTTGCTGAAACTTATTTTTCTTGGCATTAGTCCACTTTACTATTGCATACCAGTGCTAAAGTGCTTGCGCTCTCTCATTAAACAAAGTAAAATTGGTCTACACTTGAAGAGCACATTTAAATTACTTGTAAGTCCCAAATATTAGGGTCAGGCAGGAGCAGTACTCCTAACACCACTTCGAAGGGTCTAGAACTAGAGGGGCACTACTCATTGGGTTAGGACTCACTCCAGCAGATGCCAGGTGTAAGGTTAAAGGACTATGGATCTTTTTATGTCCCTGCAGTCCCCTTTCATGTCCCTGGGCATTCCAGGTTCCTGGTGCGCCCTCTGCGCAGTAGGCTGTGTGCGGGACCATGTCCTCTTGCCCCAAAGGCGCCTCTTACAGGGGTACCCTTAATATCTTTGGCAGGGCCTTATTAGAAATGTACCTTCTAGTGTAACTTTCTAGTGTATATCATCCCTCAGGGCCCGTGGTCCCTGTAGCATGAGTGTTTTCACTACAGTTACCATACGGACAATGAACTGTCCCTAGGCTAGGTCAGGTGCTTTCTGTGCTTCTCCACACACGAGTTTGTGTTTACTGCGTGCCACTCAATCAGGCATGCGGGTTAGGCCCAATATTTTATGTAATGCATGCAAATCAGGAGCGCCCGCATGTGAGTCGTCATCTATCACGGGTTGGACATGGTATCTAAACCACGGGCCAACCGCTGATAACAGCTTGGTATCCTCGCTTGTCAGAGAATGATGCCTTCAGCAGTGCACCAGCTTCAAAGCGCCAAAGTCCCGGACAGCAGCTCTTCAGGTAATCCTGCAATGTCTCCTGCAATGCTCCAGCTTCCTCAATGTGTAAGAGTCCCAAACAGCGGCTCTACGATCAGAATCAAAGAGAGAAACAAATGTCTGACTAAGTATGGCCCCAATCAGGTTAGTGCACTACCTGGACCTAGTGAACTAAATGCAGCTCCCTTACAAATCAGACATTTGGGCAGGACTGCATATTAGTATGTGAGTAAGTAAGAGCAATTGTGCAATACACAAGAAAAGTGCATAATTTCAGAGGTTATTAGAGCACAAGAGATGCGCATCAGACTTTGCAGAACTGCCATCCGTTCTTTCCTGCCATCATTTGAGTATTATGTATTATCAATGAGATGTAAATAGCCGTAGTTGATCTGAGAACAGAGTGTTGTATGCGGGGGGGGCGTGGCTTGAGCGCCGAAGCGACATGGCGGATCCCGCTTGAGCTCCGCTTCACCGCAGGACTCGGTTCGTCCTTTTTCCCTTCAACTTTGCAGTTTCGCTGCTAAAATGACTTGCCTCACAATGGTGACAGCGCGGTGAGTTTTTTGGCCGCCTCTTTGTTGACCTACTTCACCTTTGCCGGTCCGTCTCTGCAACGGCAGTTTCTTTTCCTCAGAGATGCGAGCGGCCGCCATTTTGTTGCGTTTTTCAGCGGCGCTCGCATCTCCTTCTCCTGCTTTCGTTTTCACATGGTGCCTTCGGAACTGAGGTTTTGCTGCCTCCAACGAGCTTTGGTGATGTCTGGGGCCCACTGCTGGCAATATTAATGTTATTATTGACCGCTTTCCACCACCTTCCCGGTACTACAATGCCCTGGTCTGCCTCCTGGCTCAATACACATTGCTTCTCATCGCATGGTATGTAATACATAAGGTGCCCATACCGTTATTGGCCTCTTCAGTTCTGCTGCTCTGCCGGGTGCTTTCTAACTGATACTGCTGGTCTGCTTTGATTCAAGGTTTGGCCCCCCTGGTTTTTCTTAATTTGGTCATCGATGCTTTGACCTTGGGGTACCTCTGCTGTGTACTTGCCTAAGCTCACGTCCATATCCAGTCAACTTTTTCTACGTTGATGTAGTGCAGCTGCGTGAGTGACGTGCTTACTTTCCTCCATTGCAGTGCCGTCAAATACCTGCTGCTTTGAGTTTCCTTCACTATTCGACTTTTTGTTGCTTTTGATGATGGCTAACGATCCTCACACGTCCAGACCATCGGTTTCTGGCACAAAACCGAAAAGGCACAAAAATGATCCGCCTTCGCCAATTTTATCATCACCAAATCCAGTCCTGGATTCCATCTTAGATGAGGTCAGAGGTCTTCAGCCCTTCATGTCCGCGACCAACGATAAACTTAAACAAATAGAGGAAAGATGGATTGTCATGAAAAGTAAGGTTCTGGATCTTGAGCAACGGGTCAGTGACATACAAGACGTTTCTACAAAGATTACTCTCCTTGAACAAGAAATCCTTAAACTAAAACTCCACACTGAGGATCTTGAAAATCGCAATCGTAGAAATAATCTACGCCTTTTTGGCCTGCCGGAAAATATTGAAGGGTCTGACTTAATTTCATTCCTACAGAAATTCCTTCCAGAGCTTCTGGACCTTCAGGCTTCGTCCACTCCTCTTAACATACAAAGAGCGCACCGATTGGGTCGACTTCATCCATCTGCTAATAAACCTCGTGGTATTATTATGTTATTCTTGGAATTCACCGAACTCATGCAAGTTTTGAAGGCTGTTAGACTCAAACGTCGGCTTAATTGGTCTGGTCATAACATTTTCATTTCCCAAGATGTCTCCAATGCTACAAACGCCAGACGAAAAGACTTCCTTGCTCTTCGACCGCAGCTGCGTCATCTCAATATTCAATATGGCATTCTCCATCCATGCCTTTGCAAAATCACGCATGAAGGTCGCACACGTTCCTTTGAGGATCCGGATAAACTCAAGCTGTTTATTCATAACTTCTCCTCTCATGGCATGGATACTGGTTCTTGACTTCAATCTTATTGCTGGATTATTTCTTCTTTCTTTGCTATATCGATTTGCATGTTTTCTCATGTTGTTTTTCATTCCCTCCTTACCTTTGTGAGGCTCTGATTTCACTTCCTGTTTTCTGCATCTGTGTTCTTTGTGGTCCGCGTCCTTTGGTGTTACCATGTCCCCCACTCTTAGTTCTTCTACTTCTTTACAGATCTGGATGTTTTTCCTTGATCTGTTTACTTTTCTCCTGTCTTCTCTATTATCTCTCTGTTCTCCCTTTCTTCTTTTTTTCTACTTTTCTGTTCACCATTATTACTTGTTTCTACTTTGGTGTTCTTGCTCTGATGTCTTTCCCATAAATTGTTCTTTCGTATCCCTTACTGAAAAATGTCTTTTCTTATTTTTTCTTGTCATCCCCGCAGTTTTATGGTCCTATGTCTGGATGTATGACGTTACAACGCATGCTATTACAACGCATACCTTTACAACGCATTTTTTACAACGCAAACACTATTGCAACGCAATATTTTACAACGAATACTGTTACAACGCAAAACTAAGTAAAATACTTAAAAGTGCTTTTACAATGAAAACCATTACAACGCATATCATTACAACGCCAAAAAATATATTTTTTAATAAAAAGTACAATAAAATCTGGCACGGGATGCAGGGAAATTAGGGGTTTTAGGGTGGGGAAGTGTATTAAAATGTGGAGAAAAACTGAATGTAAATTAACTGAAATGCATTACCAAATTAATGCGCGAGTATTAAAATTAGTACTCGAGTATTAAAATTAATACTCGAGCATTAAAATTAATACTCCTATTTTCCACAAAAAAACCGTTTTAACACATTTAAAAGTTTTACACAAATAACGAATAATTAAACAACAGTTCATACACATTAAAATAATGATTATATCAGCAAATAAGTAAATGGATTAAAACAGAAAACACATACACATAGCCGCCATTTTAACCATCTCACTTCTAAAACTTGTCCTACAACACTTTCTATGAAAACAATAGCAAAAGACATGTTCCAAAATAGATGCCAAAACGGAGCAAATGAATGAAAACAATACATCTTTTAATGCTTTTTTAAATTATCATTTCCCACAGCAAATAAAAGTATACTAAAAAATACAACGAACGCTGTTTTTAAAAAAATTTATAGTGACACTGACTAAAACTTATAAATACCAGCAAGACACCATTTTGCAATCAGTTGATTATCAACTACCAGAGAGACCAGACGCAAAAACCTGACCCTCTGACACCTAGACTGTGACCTCGACTGAGAGAACACTACAATCCTTTGTAGAAGCATTCTATCTTTCCAACTACTAGTAAGTCACTATTATATTTTAACACCTTGTTTTGTCCTAAATCATGTTTTATTTCCATCCAAACAGTGATGTAAAAATAATTTTAATATTTTATAAAATGTACTCTAACCAATTTTTTTTCTCTGAAGTAACTTTAATATATACCAACTAAAAGCATCTTTTTTTTGTTCCTAAAACAGAAATTTGTTTTTCATTGAAAAGCAACATATCGTTTCCCTAATTTTTCTTCTCCTCAACCTACTCGACTCACCTTTGTTATTGTGAAGGTAAATTATTTAGTATATTATTTTTTTATTAAAAAATTTTTTTTTAGCATTAGCAAAAGTGTAGTATGGTGTAGGGATAAATAATAATTTTTACACATTTAAGGTGCATCATAAAGGAAAGTGTGTAATGGTGCAGGGGTAACAATTACTAAGGTTACTGCACTTAGGTGCAGCAGTAGAGAAAGTGTTTGATGGTGCAGGGGTAACAATTACTATTCTAACTCCAGGAAGGTGCAGCAGTAGAGAAAGTGAGGGATGGTGTAGGGGTATCCATTACTACTCTAATTTCTTAATGGTCCATCATTATTGTAAGTTTAGTATGTTTAGGGGTACCAATCTTATTTTTTTTTCTAAATCAAGTGTGGTGCAGCACCATGGAAAGTATGATATGTTATGTAGTTACACTGAAATAAAATGTCAGAATTACAAACAATTTTTCACATTTTGCTTTTTTCACCAACCTTGTTAAAGTTGTTTTAATTTTTTTTCATTTTCACAGACAATTGTTTGCAACTTTGTTGAAAAATCTGTTAAACAAAAAACTCAAACCTCCAGCCAGCAGGGCAAAACCACAGCAGCAGCCAAACCAAGATAAGAAACACCAAAAACTAAAGGTATTTTAAATTAACACTGTTATAAATCCAACAATGTAATAGTCGAACCAATTACTATTCTAACTCCAGGAAGGTTCAGCAGTAGGGAAAGTGTTGGATGGTGTAGGGGTAGAATTTACTATTCTCACTCCAGGAAGGTGCAGCAGTAGGGAAAGTGTTGGATGGTGTTTGGGTATAATTTACTATTCTAACTCCAGGAAGGTGCAGCAGTAGGGAAAGTGTCGGATGGTGTAGGGGTAAAAATTACTATTCTAACTCCAGAATGGTGCAGCAGTAGGGAAAGTGTTATATACTTATACATAAATACAATGTCATAATTTCAAACGTTTTTTCAAAATTTGCATTTGTCACCAACGTTGTCAAAATGATTAATTTTTATTTTTTAATTATGTTCATTTTCCCAGACATTTGTTTTCAACTTTGTTGAAGAAATCTGTTAAACACATAACTCAAAACTCCAGCCAGCAGAGCAAAACCACAGCAGAAGCCTCACCAAGGAAAAAAAGCCAAAAACAAAAGGTATTTTAAATTAACACTGTTATAAATCCAACCATATATTATTCAAACCTTTTATTTATTATTTTATGTAAGATCCCACAATGCTTTAAATATGGTTTGTAGTTGGAATACCTATTACTATTCTAAGTCAAGGAAGGTGCAGCAGTAGGGAAAGTCTTGGATGGTGTAGGGGTATAATTTACTGTTCTAACTCCTGGAAGGTGCAGCAGTAGGGAAAGTGTTGGATGGTGTAGGGGTAAAAATTACGATTCTATCGCCAGGAAGGTGCAGCAGTAGGGAAAGTGTTGGATGGTGTAGTGGTAATATTTTCTATTCTAACTCCAGGAAGGTGCAGCAGTAGGGAAAGTGTTGGATGGTGTAGGGGTATAATTTACTATTCTAACTCCAGGAAGGTGCAGCAGTAGGGAAAGTGTTGGATGGTGTAGGGGTAATATTTACTATTCTAACTCCAGGAAGGTGCAGCAGTAGGGAAAGTGTTGGATGGTGTAGGGGTATAATTTACTATTCTAACTCCAGGAAGGTGCAGCAGCAGGGAAAGTGTTGGATGGTGTAGGGGTAATATTTACTATTCTAACTCCAGGAAGGTGCAGCAGTAGGGAAAGTGTTGGATGGTGTATGGGTATAATTTACTATTCTAACTCCAGAAAGGTGCAGCAGTAGGGAAAGTGTTGGATGGTGTATGGGTAAAAATTACTATTCTAACTCCAGGGGGTGCTACATTAGGGTAAGTGTTGGTTAGTTTAGGGGTAAAAATTACTATTCTAACTCCAGAATGGTGCAGCAGTAGGGAAAGTGTTTTGTAGTTACACTTATATACAATGTCATCATTTGTAACATTTTTTCAAAATTTGCATTTGTCACCAACGTTGTCAAAATGATAAATTTGTATTTTTTAATTATGTTCATTTTCCCAGACATTTGTTTTCAACTTTGTTGAAGAAATCTGTTAAACACATAACTCAAAACTCCAGCCAGCAGAGCAAAACCACAGCAGAAGCCTCACCAAGGAAAAAAAGCCAAAAACAAAAGGTATTTTAAATTAACACTGTTATAAATCCAACCATATATTATTCAAACCTTTTATTTATTATTTTATGTAAGATCCCACAATGCTTTAAATATGGTTTGTAGTTGGAATACCTATTACTATTCTAAGTCAAGGAAGGTGCAGCAGTAGGGAAAGTCTTGGATGGTGTAGGGGTATAATTTACTGTTCTAACTCCTGGAAGGTGCAGCAGTAGGGAAAGTGTTGGATGGTGTAGGGGTAAAAATTACGATTCTATCTCCAGGAAGGTGCAGCAGTAGGGAAAGTGTTGGATGGTGTAGTGGTAATACTTTCTATTCTAACTCCAGGAAGGTGCAGCAGTAGGGAAAGTGTTGGATGGTGTAGGGGTAATATTTACTATTCTAACTCCAGGAAGGTGCAGCAGTAGGGAAAGTGTTGGATGGTGTAGGGGTATAATTTACTATTCTAACTCCAGGAAGGTGCAGCAGTAGGGAAAGTGTTGGATGGTGTAGGGGTAATATTTACTATTCTAACTCCAGGAAGGTGCAGCAGTAGGGAAAGTGTTGGATGGTGTATGGGTATAATTTACTATTCTAACTCCAGAAAGGTGCAGCAGTAGGGAAAGTGTTGGATGGTGTATGGGTAAAAATTACTATTCTAACTCCAGGGGGGGCTACATTAGGGTAAGTGTTGGTTAGTTTAGGGGTAAAAATTACTATTCTAACTCCAGAATGGTGCAGCAGTAGGGAAAGTGTTTTGTAGTTACACTTATATACAATGTCATCATTTGTAAAAAAAATTCAAAATTTGCATTTGTCACCAACGTTGTCAAAATGATTAATTTTTATTTTTTAATTATGTTCATTTTCCCAGACATTTGTTTTCAACTTTGTGGAAGAAATCTGTTTAACACATAACTCAAAACTCCAGCCAGCAGAGCAAAACCACAGCAGAAGCCTCACCAAGGAAAAAAAGCCAAAAACAAAAGGTATTTTAAATCAACACTGTTATAAATCCAACCATATATTAGTCAAACCTTTTATTTATTATTTTAAGTAAGATCCCACAATGCTTTAAATATGGTTTGTAGTTGGAATACCTATTACTATTCTAAGTCAAGGAAGGTGCAGCAGTAGGGAAAGTGTTGGATGGTGTAGGGGTAATATTTACTATTCTAACTCCAGGAAGGTGCAGCAGTAGGGAAAGAGTTGGATTGTGTAGGGGTATAAATCACTATTCTAACTCCAGGAGGGTGCAGCAATAGGGAAAGTGTTGGATGGTGTATGTATATAATTTACTATTCTAACTCCAGGAAGGTGCAGCAGTAGGGAAAGTGTTGGATGGTGTAGGGGTATAATTTACTATTCTAACTCTAGGAAGGTGCAGCAGTAGGGAAAGTGTTTGATGATGTAGGGGTATAATTTACTAATCTAACTCCAGGAAGGTGCAGCAGTAGGGAAACTGTTGGATGGTGTAGGGGTATTATTTACTATTCTAACTCCAGGAAGGTGCAGCAGTAGGGAAAGTGTTGGATGGTGTAGGGGTAATATTTGCTATTCTAACTCCAGGAAGGTGCAGCAGTAAGGAAAGTGTTGGATGGTGTAGGGGTATTATTTACTATTCTAACTCCAGGAAGGTGCAGCAGTAGGGAAAGTGTTGGATGGTGTAGGGGTAATATTTACTATTCTAACTCCAGGAAGGTGCAGCAGTAGGGAAAGTGTTGGATGGTGTAGGGGTAATATTTACTATTCTAACTCCAGGAAGGTGCAGCATTAGGGAAAGTGTTGGATGGTGTATGGGTATAATTTACTATTCTAACTCCTGGAAGGTGCAGCAGTAGGGAAAGTGTTGGATGGTGTAGGGGTAACATTAGAGCTAGTGTATTTACTTTTACATCCTAATTTGTTTTTCTTTTCTTTTCTTCACAGATAATGTCTACTCTTGAGGCAGCAAAATACATAAAATCAAAGAAAGGGAAAAATTTAGTAAACCATGCAGGATACATATATAGTAAGGAAAGAATAAGTTTTCCTAGAAATCATTGGAGGTGTGTGCAATACTACACTACCCATTGCAGTGGCAGAGCGGTTACACTAGATAATTTAGTTGTAAAAACAACAGAACATAACCACTCTGCCTCTGCAATGGAGGTAGAAATTAGAGAAACTGTTAATGAAATGAAAGCTATTGCAAGCACCTCCAATGATTCTACAGGATCCATTTTAAGAGAGGTTGCACAGCATGTCCCCAGTCATGTTGCTAGTAACATGCCTATAATTCCTGATTTGAGACGAATTATTCAAAGACAAAAGCAGGCAAGTAACATCCAATTATCTACACCACATACTTTTTCTGATATTAGAATTCCACATGATCTTTCTATTTCTTTTTCTGATGAACCTTTCCTTCTGCATGATAACCAAAACCCTCAGAAACAAATTCTTATTTTTAGTACCCCACGTAACCTAGCAAAGTTAGAAAATAGTGAAATTTGGATGATGGATGGGACGTTTAAAAGTACACCCCATCCTTTCACTCAAATTTACACTATACATGCAAAAATTAACAATAGTGTAATCCCCTTAGTATATAGTTTGCTACCTGATAAGACTTCTGCAACATACTCTGAACTTTTATCAGTTATTAAAAGTAAAACTTCTCAAAGTCCTAGGAAAATAATAATAGATTTTGAATTGAGCATGATCAATGTGATCAATAAAACGTACACGGATACCCAAATTCAGGGATGTTTTTTCCATTTTTCCCAGGCATTTTGGCGTAAATTACAAAAAACATCCCTAGTTGCAGAATATTGTCGAGATAGCAAACTACAGTTTGAATTAAAAAAATTAACAGCACTTTGTTTTGTTCCTCCCGATAGTGTGGACGAGTACTACACTGCTATTATAGAATCTGTTTTTTATACAAGTAATGAAGAGAAATTGGCACCCATCCTAAATTATTTCGAGGACACATGGATTGGGCACCTAAGCAGATCGGGTCGCAGGAGGAAGCCACGTTTCCATGTGGAGTGGTGGAACTGTTACACGAGCTGTTTAGAGGGAGAAGCAAAAACAAATAATGCCATTGAGGGATGGCATAACTCCTTCAACCATACAATTGGCAAACCTCATCCAAATTTCTACTCTTTCTTGGAAACTTTGAAGAAGGAGCAAAGTTTTCAAGATATGAGACTTGCCCAAACACTTGCAGGTAGTCTAAACCCACGAGTAACTGTCAAAACTAAGGAAATGTCTGAGAGACTATTGGCTATATTACAACAATTTTCGTTGTGTGTGGCTCTAGACTACCTGGAAAATCTTGCTAACATTCTTTCTTTCTAAACATAGTTATGTACTTACTTTCCTGCTTTGCTTCAAATTTAAATATCCTTTAATTACAATTGGCATACAAATATTTTTTAAACATTTTTTCAAAATTACGAGTCGGGTCTCCTATTTTTTTTTTTTTCCCCCAATCTTCATTTTTGTACAAACAACCAATGTATCCAAAACAACTTTTCCATAATATTTGACCAACTTTCCAAAGATCAATTGCAAGTAAATAAATATTTGAAAACTTCCTAACTAACAACCATCCATAAAATCCAAAAAAACTCTACCTTTTCAATTTTTCTGAAGTCAAACAATTTTCCGAAATGCACATTGCTGCATAAACACCAAATTAATAACAATCATTTTTGTCACAAATTATGATGATGTTTTTTTTTTTTTTTTAAATTAAGATATACATCATTGTTAATTGTTCCGAAGTTTTGAAATAATCATTTTTAATAGTAACTTTAATTACTGTTACAGTTACTTACATTTTTTTATGAATAAATACATTTTCGCGACCCGACATAGGCATACACTAATGACATGGACATGCTTTTTTACATTTTAAACATCAATTAGTTATTCCGCAACCTCTCCTTATTCTTTTTTTACTATATATGTATCTTGTTTTAAGTTTATATCTATAAATAAATGTGAAAAAGCTTCCTACCTGGACGCAGATCAGCTTCCTGCTGCTTCCTCCTCCGATGCTCTTCAAAATGGCGCCTTACGTTTACGTTCACGTCATGACGTCATCGCGTGCATCAATGTTATAAAAGGATTATTTTATGTAATTTTTCAATAAATATAAGTTTAAAATTATTAATAAATTATGTATATTTTTTCTAAAATATGTACATTATGTTATAAAAAACAATAAATCAAAAATGTTTTTTATATGTTATTTCAAATAAAGATATATTTAATAAACCTTATTTGTTTACTGTTATTTATTAATATTTTTGTATTTAAATATGTAAAATGTACATTATAATATGTAAATTTACTAAATGTGTTCCTTACCTCGACTCTATTTTCTTTTTCCTTTCAAACTTGCTTTTTCTTCTCTTTTTTCTCCTTCTTTTCTTGTTCCGCGGGTTGTATCCTCTTAAGCTGCCAAAATAAATGAAGGACAATTTAGCACATTGACTTCAATGCAAAAGCGTGGGAATTTTTTAAAAGTAAGTTCTATTTTCTTACTTCTATTTTCTATTGGTATAATTTCATGATAAATTCTTTTATAATAACTCTATTAATATTTTAAAAATAATATTTTTTTTTATTATTTTTTTAAACATTATTAATATTTAATATTTAAATACTCCAAAATTACTCTTTCTTTTTTTAAATATTTTATTTCATAATTTACTTTTTAAATTACAAGGTGAAAAATACTCAAGTATTAATCTTTTATTATACTACTCTTTTTTAAAAAATTTTCATAATAAGAAAATTATTTATACACAATAATTACTCTTTCATATTTTTAAAATATATTATTTAATATAAAAAATAAAATATTAATTAATTATTATTAAAATAATCCAAAAGTACTCTTTCTTTTTTAAATACTTTATATTATTAAATTCTTTTTTATTTATAAACATAAAAATACTCAAGTATTAATCACTCATAATTCTACCTATTTAGTATATATTTTTTATTTATTTAATTTATCTTAAAAAATACTCATTCATATTTTATAAATACTCAAGTATTAATCTTTTATTAAACTACTCTTTTGTTTAAATTTTTCTTAATAATTAAATTATTTATACACAATAATTACTCTATCATATTTTTTAAATATAGTATTCAATATAAATAATAAAATATTAATTAATTATTTTTTAAATACTCCAAAAGTACTCTTTCTTTTTATAAATACTTTATATCATTAATTACTTTTTAATTTAGAAAGATAAAAATACTCAAGTATTAATCTCTCAGAATACTACTCTTTTTTATTATTTAATAAAACTTTAAAAATACTCATTCATATTTTATAAATACTCAAGTATTAATCTTTTATTATACTACTCTTTTTTTAAAAAATTTCGAAATTATTAAATAATTTATATTCAACAATTACTCTCTCATATTTTTCAAATATAGTATTTAATATAAATAATAAAATATTTATTAATTATATTTCAAACATAATTTATCAAAAAAAATAAAAAATTTAAAAAATGCGTTGTAATGGTATATGCGTTGTAAAAGTACTTACCATATAAAAGCATGCGTTGTAAGTGCATGCGTTGTAAAAGCTTTTGCGTTGTAAAAAATGCGTTGTAATAGCATTGCGTTGTAAAAGTTGCGTTGTAAAGGTTGTTTCCCCCTATGTCTATATGTTCCCCTGCATCCAGAAGTATGGTTAATGTCGTTTCGTGGAATGTTCGTGGTCTGGGTCACCCCGTCAAGCGTCAGAAGGTATTGTCTCATCTTGCTAAACTTAACACTCAGGTTGCTTTTTTGCAGGAAACCCACTGTAATGATAAGGAATCACTTAAACTTAAACGTCAATGGGTCAATCAGATAGTTTTTTCTCCTGCTATTGATCGTCATGGTGGTGTTGCTATTCTGTTTCACAAATCCGTTAATGCACAAATTTTATCATCTGAGTGTGATCCGAATGGTCGTTGGGTATTGTCTGAGGTTATCATAAATAAAAGACAAGTAACTTTTTAAAATATTTATGGGCCTGTTAAACCTGATATTGAATTTTGGCAATCTATAAAACTGAAACTATTGTCTATTACTAATTCTGATATTGTGATTGGTGGTGATTTTAATAATTGGTTGGACCCGTTCACTGATAGACAATCTAAATGCAAGTTCAAACCTGACAAGTCCCACAAATCATTTCAGGCTGCCATTTCTTCTCGCCCTCTTTTCGATACCTGGAAAACATGTAACCCTGATTCCTCCGAATTTACTTTCTTTTCTCCTGTACACCATACTAGATCTCGTATTGATTATATTCTTGTCTCCAAGTCACTGTTACCTTGTCTCCAGTCTTCTGACATTGGTTCCATTTTTATATCTGACCATGCTCCTGTCTCCACCAATATTGATTTTTCTCTTACTACGTGCAAACAAGGTAGATGGCGTTTCAATAATTTCCTTTTATCTGACCGTACTTTTATTTTAGAAGCGACCTCTTTTATTAAAGAGTTCTTTTCTTTCAATAATCCTTCAGACACCTCCTTACATAACAATTGGGACGCCTTTAAAGCATCTTTCAGAGCTTTTACTATTGCCTATTCCTCTAAGCAGAAAAAATTGATGCATACTAAATATAAGGAAACTTTAACTGTTATAAAATCGTTAGAACACAAGTATTACTCTTCCAAATCTCCCTCTTCATTACAAGAATTAATCAAAGCTAAATCTAATCTGAATAAGATTGTTACAAGGGACGCCTGTAATATTCTCCTCAAGATTAAGTCGAAATATCACGGAGGCCAAAACAAAGCCGGAAAAATGTTAGCAAACTATCTAAAAATTAAATCAGAACGTAAAGCTATTGGCCCCATTCATTCTGAATCAAATGATACACTCCTTTCATCTGACTCTGACATTATTGCCACATTTCAATCATATTATAGGCTCCTTTATACCGAAACTACCAAGCCCTCTGAAGATGATATTGTTTCTTTTTTTCGTGATATCCCTAAGCCCAACACTCCCCAAGATCTATTCCAACCCCTTGAAAACGACATTTCCCTTCAAGAATTATCTGATGCTATTAAATCTATGAAGAAAGCAAAAGCGCCTGGCCCAGATGGCTTTTCAATTGAATTACTCTCTGCTTTCTCCTCAATTTTTGCGCCCAAATTATTAGACCTTTTTAATTCTTTTATCTCTAACTCCCAAGCCTGTGGTTCTTTTTTGGAAGCCCTTATCATTGTAATTCCCAAACCTGATAAAGATCCCTCCTATTGTAAAAATTATCGGCCCATCTCACTAATAAATTATGATTGTAAGATTTTTGCAAAAATATTAGCTTCTCGTTTAGAGAAAATTATCCCTTTACTCATTAACCCAGACCAAGTTGGTTTTGTTAAAGGTCGTTTGGCCTCTGATAATGCCAGAATGTTTTCCAACATCATTGCTCTCAGTAAAAAATATCCCTCCCCATTAGCTGCTTTATCCTTGGATGCTGAAAAAGCCTTTGACCGTGTAAACTGGGAATTTTTACATAATACGTTACGATGGTTTGGTTTTGGTCCAAAATTTATGTCATATGTTAAATTCCTATACACCAACCCTAAAGCCTGTATTTTTGTTAATGGTCTATTTTCCCCTTATTTCTCCCTTCAAAGGGGTACACGTCAGGGCTGCCCCCTTTCACCCCTCCTCTTCCTGTTATGTTTAGAGCCGTTTCTGAAACGTATCAGAAGTAATCCGTTAATTACTGGTTTTAATCTTAAAACGCACCACATTAAGTTATCTGCATATGCTGATGATGTTCTTATTTATATGTCTAATCCTACATCTTCCCTACCCCCATTTTTACAGGAAATTGCATCATTTGCTAAGGTCTCTGGTTACAAATTGAATTTCTCTAAAACTGAGTGTTTACCTTTAAATCCTGCCTGTTACAGGTATATGTTTCAATCGTCTAATTTCACATGGTGTCCTCAAAAGATAAAATATCTTGGCACATGGTTTGCCCCCAGCATCCGTGACACATTAGCTCAGAATTTTTCTGCCTTAAAACTTAAAATTACTAACTTGTTAACTCTCTGGTCTCGCCTATTTCTCTCCTGGTGGGGCAGACTGGATACCATTAAAAGGATGATTGTCCCTCAGATTCTGTTTATATTATCTATGTTGCCGTTTAAGATTCCTACTTATTATTTCTCTCAGATTAATTCATTATGCACCAAATTTCTATGGAATAATAAACATGCACGTATTGCTTTATCTAAACTGATTCGTCCTAAACATGAAGGGGGGGTAAGATTCCCTGATTTTAATTTATATCATAATGCATTTTTGGTTTGTCAATTTTTTGCTTTATCTAAAGATTATCAGGATTTACCTAAACCTTCTTGGGTTAATGTTGAATGCTCATTGTTAAATGACTTTTCAATGCGTGATGTTGTTCATATGACTAATTGTACTTTTATTTCCAAATACCCTATTTTGAAACATTCACAAATTTTGTTACGCACACTGTTTTTTAAAAATTTGACTTGTTATCAATCCCTTCTGGCGTCATCACTTTGGTTTAATAAGTTCATTAAATTTCGCCACAAATCATTCTACTACAAACAATGGAAAGAAAAGGGCCTTTTTTATGTGCATCAACTGATTGTTAATAATGAGATTCTTTCTTTCCATCAGTTGCAAGAATCTTTTCAACTTCCTGATGCCTGTAGTCAGCAATATGATACTTTACTTCCTATTTTACAGGGGTGTTTACAGAAATTTCTCTCTTTACCAACTCCTACTTCCTGTCTTTCTGACTCTCCATTATTCCAAATTTCTCCCGATACTGTTCCGAGTGCCTCCTTTATATATAAATCTTTGTCTATGCCTATCTGCACTCGGGTCAAAAATAAGGAACTGGAATGGGAACATGACCTCTCCATTACTATATCGGTACCACAATGGGATCAAGTTTGGCAGAAACTATTCAAGACTTCCAAAGCTGCTAATCTCACACAGTCCCTAATTTTTATTTTTAATAGAGTCGTTATTACTCCCCTTATGTTACATAAATTCAACCACTCTGTCACGTCATCTTGTTGGTCCTGTCTTATTGCCGAAGGTTCTTTAATACACCTATTATTTTATTGTCCTAAGGTTTATGGTTTTTGGAATGATATATGGTCAAAGTGTTCACTGATATTTTCTCATAATGTACAACTTAGGTGCCGATCACGATCCGGCAAAAAATTCCCCCGTGCGACTCGTATCGGGTCTTTTTACCGTACGAATCGTACAAGTGCCGTACGAACTGGCAATCACGATTCGCATGGTAAAAAGTCCATACGAACCGCACTGGGAATCATTCCCCACACGTCCTCGGGTCGGAAAATGTGTCCGACACGTCCTCGGACGATTTACCGTACAAACGTGAAAATCCAAGTCCGACCGAGGAATCACGATCCATCCCGTGCGTCCGAGGTTACAACCGTATGGAAAAAACACCGTCCGCACCGAACTCCTACAGCAACCATGGAGACATGTGCCCGCATACGCGCCCAACACTCCCCCCAGCCCCCGTACGTCCGACACGTACCCCCCGTATATGTATACCCCCACCCGTCTAGGTACACCCCATGACGTTCCAGTCGAACCCCCACCCCAGTACGTGTCATAGCCCCGTCTACCTACACCCCAGTACGTCCCAGTCGTACCCCCACCCCAGTACGTGTCGTACCACCATCAATGTACACCCCCCCACCCCAGTACGTGTCGTACCATCGTCTATGTACACCCCAGTACGTTCCAGTCGTACCCCCACCCCAGTACGTGTCGTACCACCGTCAATGTACACCCCCCCACCCCAGTACGTGTCTTACCACCGTCAATGTACACCCCCCACCCCTGGACGTGTCGTACCCCCCTGTACCTACACCCCAGTACGTTCCAGTCGTACCCCCACCCCAGGACGTGTCGTACCACTGTCAATGTACACCCCCCCACCCCAGTACGTGTCGTACCACCGTCAATGTACACCCCCCCACCCCAGTACGTGTCGTACCCCCTGTGTACCTACACCCCAGTACGTTCCAGTCGTACCCCCACCCCAGGACGTGTCGTACCACCGTCAATGTACACCCCCCCACCCCAGTACGTGTCGTACCACCGTCAATGTACACCCCCCACCCCTGGACGTGTCGTACCACCGTCCATGTACACCCCCCCACCCCAGTACGTGTCTTACCACCGTCAATGTACACCCCCCACCCCTGGACGTGTCGTACCCCCCTGTACCTACACCCCAGTACGTTCCAGTCGTACCCCCACCCCAGGACGTGTCGTACCACCGTCAATGTACACCCCCCCACCCCAGTACGTGTCGTACCACCGTCAATGTACACCCCCCACCCCTGGACGTGTCGTACCACCGTCCATGTACACCCCAGTACGTTCCAGTCGTACCCCCACCCCAGTACGTGTCGTACCACCGTCAATGTACACCCCCCCACCCCAGTACGTGTCGTACCACCGTCAATGTACACCCCCCACCCCTGGACGTGTCGTACCCCCCGTGTACCTACACCCCAGTACGTTCCAGTCGTACCCCCACCCCTGGACGTGTCGTACCCCCCTGTACCTATACCCCAGTACGTTCCAGTCGTACCCCCACCCCAGTACGTTCCAGTCGTACCCCCACCCCAGTACGTTCCTGGCGCACCCCCAACACAACCTCCTAAGTACGGAGCGCACCCCATGCCCCAACATCACAACCGCATGTACGAGTCTTACAAAGCCACACACAAGGACGAAATCGTACAACCAAATGGCCCATGTACACACCGTACACACGCTCAAAACGCACGTACACAACCAGGACAAAATAAAACAACACAAGAATACACCATTCGAAAGGCACACAGCCACTAAACATGGCCAACAACCACTAAAATAACACAATCACTGACCTGCAACTGCCAAAAACAAACAGAGGCCCAATACACCACCACTCCTTATAACACACCCACCCAAAATTCAAAAACTGCCACACCCACCCATGGACCAATAAAAAGGGCCCACACACACAAACCATGAGCCTTTGCAACAGACTCACTGCTGCCAGACACCACAGAACCAGACTACAAGCTACACCACACCTTACACTTGCACACCTTCACACGACCACCCTCACAAACTCCCTCTCATCACATTCACACACACACACAACCATCCACACCCCCCCCCCAACATCCACACCCCCCCCCCCACACCCACACCATCCCCACCCACACCCCTCACCATGCCCACTACCAAGAATCCAAAGTTCAGTCACCGAGAGTTGGAGGTCCTTGTTGATCAAATCCTCAGAGTCGAGCCACAGATCTTTGGAACATTGGTCAGAAGCACCAGCCAGGCAGCCAAAACAGCCATGTGGCAGACCATCGTCGATGCTGTGAATGCTGTTGCGGACACCAGGAGGACCAAGCAGGATTGCCAGAACAGGTGGTACGATCTGCGGAGGAGGGTCAGAGCCAAGAGGCAGGAGGAACACGACCAGGCCAACGCCACCGGAGGAGGGCCCTCCCGCAGAGCCGTACAGTACCATCCCTGGGAGGAGAGGGTGATGGCCATACTGCCGGTGGAGGCAGTTGAAGGAGTAGAAGGACTCCGAGACCCGGGTGAGTACACAAACAACGCACCTCACATGGGGGGAACTGCAACCACAACCAAAATTAATAACAGGCACGCAACCACCACAAGCCATCGCATTACTCAACCACACTCCATGAGCAGGCACATGCCACTGCTGCCACCATGCCCCATGCACCCAGCTGGACAATGTCAAGTCACAGGCCACAGAAGACAACAACACATGACACGGTAACCCGGATGGCGGGAGGCTGGGCACCAAGAATCACATAGTGCGACTCCAAAGCAGACAACAATGCCCTCTGCCCATATGGCCTAGGTCACAGCCAGACAAACACTGTGTCCCAACACAGGAATGACTTGCCAGCAAATGGCGGACGCCTTGCATCAACACATGGGGGTGAAGGCACTGTTTTGCACATGACAGCAGCTAATGAACAGCCAACAGTGTGAAAGAGTGGCAGCACACACCACCACAGCAGCAGCGCACAGACACACAGCAGACAAAATGGGTGCCTGGAGATCAGAAACAAACTCACATCAACAGGCCAAGGGCCACTCAAAGATCTGCTAACAGTGTGTGCCCAGGAAGCTGGGCCAAGGTGACAGAGGGTGACACACGGAGGGAGGGAGAGGGGGACACAGAGGGAGGGAGAGGGGGACAGAGAGGGAGGGAGAGGGGGACTGAGAGGGAGGGAGACGGTCAGAGGGAGGAGGCTGACACACGGAGGGAGGGAGAGGGGGACACAGAGGGTGGGAGAGGGGGACAGGGAGGGAGGGAGAGGGGGACTGAGATGGAGGGAGACGGACAGAGGGAGGAGGCTGACACATGGAGGGAGGGAGAGGGGGACACAGAGGGTGGGAGAGGGGGACAGGGAGGGAGGGAGAGGGGGACTGAGAGGGAGGGAGACGGACAGAGGGAGGAGGCTGACACACGGAGGGAGGGAGAGGGGGACACAGAGGGTGGGAGAGGGGTACAGAGAGGGAGGGAGAGGGGGACTGAGAGAGAGGGAGACACAGGAAGATGGACACAGGGAGGAGGCTGACACACAGAGGGAGGGAGAGGGGGACAGAGAGGGAGGGAGACACAGGGAGAGCAAATCAGTCCTTTGGTGTGTGTGAATGTCTGCTCGTCAGTAGGTGGACTGCGTGCATGTAGACAAGGGTGGCCAGTGCCAGAACCCCCCCTCTTCATCATGGCAAAACGCAGGGCCATGTTACAACCTGTACACGAGCACAAGGACAGCCACCTGCATCATATAAGTGTGTGGATCCACTCCATGTGCACATGTACAGTGCTACAAGGAAGGCGCAAATGCATAGCTCGGCACACATGCACACTCCACTGCTGACTGCAGTCACACTTGACGCAGCAAGTAAGACTGTGCCACACATAGTGAAAGGGGCCAAATTGGTGCCCAAGGGACACACACATGCACAAGTGCACTGTGAGTGGAATGCAAGACAGATCCTAATTCCAAGAGGAAATGTGCCAACTTTGTAACGGATGAAACATGGATGTTGCATGGATCCAAATTAACATTGTCTCTCTCACACACAGGTCAACGTCGTGCTGCACCCACTAACACTGGGGGGGAACACTCACAGGACCCGGATCTGCAGGAGACCGATCCCACCGGCAGCGACCACTCTCACCACTCTGCGGACGACCCCGACCGACCTGGCCCCTCTGGTGTCCAACCACCTGCAGCACCTGCGTCAGGTACAACCGTGCCAACCACCACCCCCACTCCTGCCACATCCCAGGAGACACCCAGGATCCCTGCCCCAACACCACAATGCAGCCAGGCTCGCCAGGAGGGACACGGTGTCCCGGGCACCCAGGAGGAGGCAGGCGACAACGCCAATGCCACCCCTCAGGGGTCCCGGAGACCCCATGTGCCCACAAGTGCAGGCCAGACGCAAGTGGGCAGGGGTGGCGGGAGTGGAGGACGGCGGAGGCGCGAGCCTGACCAGTTGGCTGGGGATCCGGTATTTTCCCATGTCCGTAACATCCTGGACTCATACCGGCAGGACACCACGGGCATGGCCCAGGTTGTGTCCGTCCTCGAGGGGATCAAGGTCCAGCAGGCCCAGCAACATGCGGAGCTAATAGCCTGTCTACAGCTACACCAACGGAGGATGGAGGACAGACAGGCTCAGCAAGTGACGGCGTCCCAGGGGATTCACGCGGAACTCCGTCGGATGGCCGACACCATGGCCGACCCTCCCGGTGCCAGAAGGCGGAGAACATCACCACCCACAGGGAGGGATCATGAGGAGGAGGAGGAAACATCCGACGGAGCATCCCAGACGTCGTCACGGCCTGCTGCTGAGGTTCCCCGCAGGAAGCCGGGTCGTCCACGGAAAGGACCGTGAGGGTGGCTGCTACATCACCATCTCCCAGGACACCTGGCCTGGCACCTGGCCCACTGGAGCAACAGCATCACAGCATCAAGAGACATTCTCTGCCACATGGCCCTGCTGGTCACTGGCTGACCAATGTTGACAAAGACTGTGGCATGGACTCTGAGGATTTCCAATGGCAAGGACACCAACTCCCCTACTGAACTTTGGATTCCCTAATCCCGGAAAGGCCCTCACTTTGCCCCCCCCCCCCCACAATAATAAATCACACTATTAAGAGTAGATGCCTGCTGGTAGCATTATTACCTAACATGTGTCTTGTACAGTCTAGACATGCCTGAGTCATCTGTTCACTTCAACCATCCACACCCTGGAGCCTGAGTCTGGCACAGGACACATGGGTCACAGTTTTCTAGGCAAGACAGACATGGAGCACCATACACACCCGTGATGGTCAGAACCAGCTGAGGGGGTGGCCGAACAACCGTGCTGACAGACACATTGAGTACAGCAACAGTCATGCGCAGAGGTCAGGGATCCTGGCCCGTGTCCTGGGGGCCACCCAGGTACGTGTAGACAGGTGGCAGAACCATGTCCTGCAAGCTTGAGTCCGGTGGATGCAGAGAATGGGGTCATGGACAACGTTGGATGCATGGGGATGGCACATGTCACAATACCCACACAGTCATGGACATCATGCACATTACACAGTCTCAGCACACACACACAGCTTGCATCTTGCCACTCGACACATTGACACATAGCCACAATCAGGGAATACCATGCCAGACATGCAGGATGCACCGTGCCAACACACCAGCATTGACTGAGAAGAGGCACCTTGGAGGCATAGGGACACCTTTAATAGTCATGTGTTTGGGATTGCAGAGGCAACTTGAAGTACACATGAACACATCATGTGGAGTAACATGTGGCTCCAACACTGGCACCCCCCTTCTGCAGCACAAATGCGTGATAGCCATGGAACTGGCACACAAGTGTCGGATAACAGCTAAATACCCACAGCTGCTCACGGAGAGACTGCCATACACCATACATCCGCTGATGTGGAAGTCCCACGCCATGTCAAGACAATGTTAACCGTATGTGTCCGAGGGCAGTGTCACACACATTGATGCCTTCATCACAATTCACTATCCCATCACTGATGACTGACAACCAGGCAGCCCATCTATTCAGGTGTACCCAGCTGCATGTCGTGTCCCATGGGGATGCCACATGTCTGCAGAGGAACCAAACCCCGACCGGGGCAGTGTGCACACATCGTGAACAACTGCCACACCCAATACACCCCAGATGCATCCCTTACCCCATGGAGACTTCCAAACGTGTCCGTGCCTATAACGCTGAGTCAGCCCACGATGCCATGTCCATGAGGAATAGCAGTGCCACAACAATGCAACCAGAAGACGGCATGCGCAGGTACCTGGGGAAGAGAGACACACAAGAAGTCAGCCACAAAAAGCACAGCCACTTGCATGTGCATTGACTCGACACATGTATGGATGACAACATGCTAGGTCACAATTATGAGTGTGGAAATACTACCATCACTGCCACCATCACTCCAGTGACACACCCACACACACCTCTGACTCACGTGCCATACATGCAGGTGGAGACACGCATCACAACACATGCCACACGGGGACCAAGGCGTGCACACTCAGACACTGGTACTCACCACTAAGCAAAGAAGTCGCGTATGAGCCGAGTCCGGATGTCCTCTTGCGGCTCCACATCCTCCACATCACTAGCCCCATTGCCAAGCCCTTCGTCCTCCACGGGTGGATGGTCCTCGTCATGTTGATTCAGGATGAGTGGCACAGCTCTTTCAACTGCCATGTTGTGCAGCATGCAGCAGACCATGAAGATCTTGCAGACCTTCGCCGGGGCATATGGGAGTGCGCCGCCGGTCTTGTGGAGGCACCTGAATCGGCTCTTCAGCATGCCAAACGTCCTCTCTATCACTCGCCTTGTCCGGCCATGGGCGGTGTTGTAGCGGAGCTGGGCCGGCGTGATGGGGTTGCGGAGAGGTGTCAGCAGCCAAGGCATGTTGGGATAGCCAGCGTCCCCTAAATGGAAAGCACATGGATATCGTTAGAACTGGCGAAGCGGTAGTGCTGCTCGGCCAAACAGAATACAGGACAGACAGACTGTACCCACCAACAACACATGCCCGTTCGTTGCGCAGCTGCATCATCATATCAGGCATCCCGCTACGCCTCATGATGTAGGCATCGTGTGCTGATCCTGGAAAACGAGCACAGACATGTGAAATCACCATGTTGGACAGACACACCACAAGGGCATTGATGGAGTGGTAGTGCTTCCGATTGCGGTACGCCACCTCCCGTGCGTGTGGTGGTACCAAACCTACATGTGTCCCATCTATGGACCCAATGACATGGGGCATCCCTCCCAGGGCATAGAAACCACGCTTGACCTCAGTCATCTGTTCAGGGGTTGGGAACTTGATGAAGTCATCCAGGTGAATCAACATGGCCTCCAAGAAATCATGCAGCACACCGCTGAACATGCTCTGGGACATGCCACCAACATGAGCTATGGTATATTGGAAGGTACCCGTGGCAAGGAAATGTAGGGCAGCCATTACCTTCAGCTGGGGTGTCAGTGCCGTAGGATACCTGTGCTGCGGTTGCAGGTGTGGTGCCAGTCTCGCCGTCAGCTCCAGAATCAACGGTTGGGTGAAGCGGTAGAGCCGGATCGTGTCATTCTCCTGCATGGTGGCCAAGTCTGGAATTCTTCGGGCAACAGGAGGCGCTCTGCAGTAATTTGGAAGTGACAAGGAAGAGTGAGTGCACTACGAGAACAACTCATGTCTACTGAGCACATGTAAATCTGGCAATACACACATGCCACATAGGGAGTCAGGCATGTGCTCCATGCCCAGGACACGTATGGATGCAAGGTGACACTCCTTCCAAGACCCAGCTACACACGGTGATTGAGAACCTCCCCATGCCACGCCATGAAAATAGCTGTGTCCCAGTGCAAGTGCACTGCCCGACGCAAGACAGGAGTGACATACACCCACACATTAGCAGAAGTGTGATGCCGATTGCAGAGACTGGCAGCGGAACACTTGAGCCACAGGTCACATGACATTACACTAGTCCAGCCCACACACCTTGCCATGAAGGTGCACATGTCATGACTCCCCACACATTCCTTGTGAGTTTGCTGACATGGCCTTGTCACGCTACTCCGTGTCCCTTGCATACATGTGCACCTCACATCCGATAACACATGTGGCATGGTGTTGGGAACAGTGTGCAATGACAATCTACACACAGCCACATGTTGGTTGCTGCAACGGCTGCAGCTTTTGAGGGTGCTACAACATCAACCCGATGTAAATCCCGGACACATATATGGCATAGTCACATTGTGCACTGTGGGTAGTGATGAGTCATGTGTCATGACCCCTGTACCGGGCATAATGGGACACTTCCGTGTGTTGGTGTCCGTGCCATGCCAGTGACGCTCACCCCAAGTGCGCAGTCCCACATGCACACATGTCAAAGGAGTCAAGGGCATGCCTGGCACACATTGCACCCTCACACTGTACACATGTACACATCTCATCATACATCTGGTGCCTTCTCCACTCAGGAGGCATGTTCCACATCACAGCCTGTGACCCCTGTGCCCCACACATGTGGTAATGCACAGACGATGCCTTGATGTCCATTCCTGGACAAGTATGTCCATCCATGGACAAGTATGTCCGCCCTATTCCTACATGTGTGTCGCCTATCACCACAGTGATGTGTAAAATCCGCCGTACTGCTGCTGAGAGGGCCTGTGCATGTTCCCAAATCACTGTGGGAGTGCTGCCGTATGTGTACCCATCGTGATGGCGAGCATAGATGCGAGTGTACGGTCCGTACCACTACGAGTACGCATACGCGTGCAGACCCATAGTGATAGAGAGCGTAGATGCGAGTGTTCGGTCCGTACCACTACGGGTACGCATACGCGTGCAGACCCATAGTGATAGGGCCGTACACTCGCATCTACGCTCTCTATCACTATGGGTCTGCACGCGTATGCGTACCCGTAGTGGTACGGACCGTACACTCGCATCTACGCTCTCTATCACTATGGGTCTGCACGCGTATGCGTACCCGTAGTGGTACGGACCGTACACTCGCATCTACACTCTCTATCACTATGGGTCTGCACGCGTATGCGTACCCGTAGTGGTACGGACCGTACACTCGCATCTACGCTCTCTATCACTATGGGTCTGCACGCGTATGCGTACCCGTAGTGGTACGGACCGTACACTCGCATCTACGCTCTCTATCACTATGGGTCTGCACGCGTATGCGTACCCGTAGTGGTACGGACCGAACACTCGCATCTACGCTCTCTATCACTATGGGTCTGCACGCGTATGCGTACCCGTAGTGGTACGGACCGTACACTCGCATCTACGCTCTCTATCACTATGGGTCTGCACGCGTATGCGTACCCGTAGTGGTACGGACCGTACACTCGCATCTACGCTCACTATCACTACGAGTACGCATACGCGTGCCGACCCATAGTGATAGTGAGCGTAGATGCGAGTGTACGGTCCGTACCACTACGGGTACGCATACGCGTGCAGACCCATAGTGATAGAGAGCGTAGATGCGAGTGTTCGGTCCGTACCACTACGGGTACGCATACGCGTGCAGACCCATAGTGATAGAGAGCGTAGATGCGAGTGTACGGTCCGTACCACTACGGGTACGCATACGCGTGCAGACCCATAGTGATAGAGAGCGTAGATGCGAGTGTACGGTCCGTACCACTACGGGTACGCATACGCGTGCAGACCAAAAGTGATGGAGAGCGTAGGCATGCATGTACGGGCCGTTGCCATGCATTTGGGGTGCCCTAGGGCCCCCACACGCACCGTACCTGTGTGTGATGCTCCAAATTACATAGGGGACAAGTATTAAGGCCTACATGCATGCTGGTTGTCATGGAGACCAAGTTCAAAATTCGAAATTGTTCTGGAAGGTGCACAGCAGAAGTCAGTTGGGATTTGTCTACTTTGTTGCAATGTGTTTGTGGGGCTGACATCATGCAGGAGAATGAAACCGATCGAGAACCCACAGACTGCTAGGTTTGAAGGGATTGGTGGAAACATAGGATGCAAATGTGAGTGACCAATCTCTCTGTACTCCTGTGCATGAGACTGGGCAGAAGGGCACATATAAGGCAGCCAGGTCCCATGAGGGAGCACTTGCCTGCACATCTTTGCATTCGTCGACCCAGCTGCTGCTACTGATTCCCTGGAACCATGTCAAGGGCTGTGGAGAGGACACAGCCATTCACCCTGGAGGAGAACATGGCTCTGCTGGATGTGATCCTCCCACAGTACTCCATGCTGTATGGGCGACCAGGTTATCAGGTGAGTGCATAGGCCACTGCCACAGACTGTCCCTATGTGGTGACTGTGACTTCTGCCATTGCGTCCAGGTGTAACACACATGCCATGTACTGTCGGGGGGGTCCCAGGGGGGGGGGTGCCTGATGTCTCCCAGCAGTGCCCTGAGACAGGAGGGGTGGGTGCAGAGTCCTCCCAGCAGTGCCCTGAGACAGGAGGGGTGGGTGCGGAGTCCTCCCAGCAGTGCCCTGAGACAGGAGGGGTGGGTGCGGAGTCCTCCCAGCAGTGCCCTGAGACAGGAGGGGTGGGTGCGGAGTCCTCCCAGCAGTGCCCTGAGACAGGAGGGGTGGGTGCGGAGTCCTCCCAGCAGTGCCCTGAGACAGGAGGGGTGGGTGCAGAGTCCTCCCAGCAGTGCCCTGACACAGGAGGGGTGGGTGCAGAGTCCTCCCAGCAGTGCCCTGAGACAGGAGGGGTGGGTGTGATGCACAGTGTGAGCCTTGATCATTGATTGTGACATTGCCATCATTCCACCTGTGTACCCACTGTGGCACGTAGTGCTTTTTCCCTCACCAGGGGATGATGTCCCTATGACAAAGGTGCAATGCGTTGGCTGCATGACATGCCTTGTTGTTACCAGCTAATTTGTACCCATATGTCTCTCTGTGACATGTGGCTGGTGTATTGATGTGGTGTCACTTGTTCCTCCTCACAGGTAGGCGCCACTGCCAAGGAGCAGATCTGGCTGACCGCCGTCAGTGCCGTGAGGGGTGTGGATGGTCGGAGGCGGCGCCTGGCCCAGGTGAGGAAACGCTGGCAGGATATCCGGTGCTGGACGCGGAGGATTGCACGGCTCCTGCTGGGGGACTCACCTGAGAGCCACAAGAACCGCGGCCGCCGCCGTCTGAGCCACCTCCACAGGCGTGTGCTGCCGGTGGTCTTTCCAGACCTTGAGAGGCGCTTACAGGCGATACAGCAGCCGGAAGGGGGTAGGTACATGTGTGTTTGTTGTGTGTCACCGGCATTTGTAAGGGCACAGTAGCATGAATCCACTGGCAGGGTTTAAAGGTGCTGTGCAGATCCTGTTTGCCCCAGTATAGCGCTGTGCCCCTGCCACCCTTCCCCTCCTTGCAATGTGTTCCCTGGTCTGTGTGTAGTCACTCCTTCACAGGGTAATGTAGGCTGGCGCTTTGCCCACGGGAACAATGTCTGTAGCATCATGTGTGGGGGTGGTGTGTAACAGGTTGTGGGACCTTGCCTGTGCACTGTCAAGTTCACTGCATGTGGGTTCCATGTCAGTTGGCACTGATGCTGACTCCAGACATGGGAGTTGGTCTCTCATGTGTCATGCCTTACAGCGCGCATGTCCTATGTAGTGGCCTGTGACATGATGTGCATGAGTGTGCGATACACATAGTGCAGGGATGGTGACGTGTGTTGCAGTCATTACCATTCAGTAGCATGTAGTTGCGTGCCCACTACTGTCCCCTGGGGCACCTTTGCCTCAGTGGTGTATGTGTCATCATAAACGTGGCCACTGTCAGTGTCTACAGCGTAAGTTGTGCTCTGTGCCATTGTCCCCTGTCACCATGTATATAGACGTGCTAATTTGTACAGGTGTCCACTGTGCAGCCTGACCTGATTGTCCTTCTTCATACTCACAGTTGCCAGTGCCTGTGTGTCTTGTTATACTCATCTGAGGATGGGCACTGGTACCTCATTATTTGTACAGGCGCACCTTGGCTGTTTGGCGTCCAATCTTGCTTTTTGCCTGCCCCTGTGTGTATCACCCAGACCATGAGATGTTGGTGCCACCTGTGTCTCCACAATTTGCCTCGTGTAGGGTCTTGTTGGGGCGGGCAATGCCTATGTGTTAAATCCTGATTACCACTTGCTGGGTCTGGGCAGTGTGTGATGTGCCTGGACACACACGCAATGTGCAGTGACCGAGTCATGTTGTGCATGTTTTCAGCATTACCTATGCAGCATGTGTCTCAAGTTCATGGATATGGTCCCTGGTCATCGGTATTTTTGCCAACGCTGTGTGGTGCAGATGCAGTGCTGGATTGTCCCCAGGGCCTGGGTGCTATGTCAGACTCCTTTTCCTGTGTTTAGCTATTGTCTCATGCTCTCCATGGTATTTCAGTGGCATGGTGGATCAACCAACTGTGTGTTTCATGCCCTACATCGGTACCCTGTTCAGTAGATGTTAGGGATCTTCCTTTTCAGGCCATGCAATGTTACCTATGTAGATTGGACTCATGTGACAGATGTGTACAGGTGTCTGAATAATTTCTGTCTCTCCACCCTGCCCACAGCATCGTCGGGGGACACGGAGGGAGACATGGACACAGACCAGGCGGAGGGACCGAGCACCAGTGCCAGCCGTGACATCGGGTCTGGCACATCGAGTGGGACAGAGGCGGAGGAGAGTGTGGCCGAGGACCTGTCGACTGGCACATCAGACTACGAAGCTGACAGGTCCGGGGACGATGTCTCCGAGTGGGCGGAGGCTGCACCAGCAGCTGACAGCGGAACAACACCTCGCACCGCCCCCTCAGTTTCCACCAGCCGCCTCCCACTTGCTCGTGTCCCTTCCCAGCGTGCCCGGTCACAGCATGTCTCCTTCCTGCCAGGCACCGCACCCCCTGCCCCTGTCTCCACTGCTGCCGCCAATGCTGAGTCTGTGGACATCCAGCGGCAACTGCAGGTTGGTCAGGCTGCGATCCTTAATGTCCTCCATGCCCACGGCAAAACCCTCACCAACATCGAGGCTTTCTTGGAGGGCATTCATTCATCGCAGGCTGACCAACGCAACTTGCTGAGGTCCATCGACTCCACACTGACTGCAGCAGTGGGTCTCCTGCAGCGCGACCTCCCCCCACCTACCCCTGCCCCATCCACACTTCCCACTCCCATGCCTGTCACACGTACACCCAGACGTCGGCATGCACCCACATCAACGGACACGGGCACCACACCAGCAGGGAAGGTCCACCGCACTCCTCCTGACACGCACACACAGGGTGAGGTAGGCACACCCACTGGGTCGGGGGGCAAACGTGTGACACGCAGCCATAGTGGGAGTCCGCATTCCACCCAGTCCACTCCCTCCAAATCCCCTCCCCTCAGCTCTCCTGGCCACATCTCCCCCAAGGACTCCTTCATGGCCGCTCTGTCCCTGAGCCCCACAGTTACACCACCACGCAAGCGGTCAAGGAGGTCCCCGGTCAGGGTGGTTGAGTCTCCCCCCCTGTCTCCACCCTCCCCCGGTGGCGCTGCGACCCATCCCTCTGACCCCCCCCCCTCCTTGGGGCCTGAGGTCCCTTCGGGTGCAGGGGACTCCCTGGAGGACCTTGCAAAGGTGTGTAGTGCCATCCTGGCCTCCGCCTTTGGCACTGACCCACCCCCTGTGGTGGACTCCTCCATCCCTGCACCCACAACGCCGCCCCTTTGCCCTGATGTCCCTGCGGTGCCTGTTGCTCCCCCCCCCCCTGATGCCCTCACCAGTGTGGAAGACGATGCCATTTGACTGTGCAGGCAAGGTAGGGGACACGCATCCCACTGTGTCCCCCATCCAGCTGAGAATCATTGACTGCCCTATGGGCTTTGTGAAGATTGAACTGCCTGCGATCCACGGACATTGTGCTCCTGCTGAATAAAGCTTAATTTTGTTTTCATTATCACACTACTGCTATGCTGGTATTGGTGTTGGTGGGGCTGCTACATGGTTTTGGGTGGTGTGTAAGGGTTTGGGTGTGTGGGATATGTAGTAGTGTACTGCTCATTGGTGGGACCCTGTGATCTGTGTGCCATCACAAGGTGTTGGCTAACTTTCTTTGTTCATGTAGGCAGTTACTGCATGGTGCACTTGTCCAAGGGTGTATTCCTTCCTCTGTGTACCCAGCTTTCTTCCCTGCAGGGTGTTCCCAATGTTTAGCGCAGAGCTGTGTCTACATGAGCTGTGTGTGTGACGGAGCCCTTCTACTTTGGCCATGCATGCAGGGCCATGTCTCCACCTGCGACAATCGTGGCATCCTTGGTGATCACTGTACTTGTGTGTGGAGTCTGTTGACATGAGTTCATGGGGACATGTTCCCTTGTAGCCAGTATGCATGTGGATAATTCTGGCCTCACACACATGTGTCACACCCCTCCAGTCTCAGGGCACTGCTGGGAGTGATAGGCCCCCACCCCTCCTGTCTCAGGGCACTGCTGGGAGGACTCTGCACCCACCCCTCCTGTGTCAGGGCACTGCTGGGAGGACTCTGCACCCACCCCTCCTGTCTCAGGGCACTGCTGGGAGGACTCCACACCCACCACTCCTGTCTCAGGGCACTGCTGGGAGGACTCTGCACCCACCCCTCCTGTCTCAGGGCACTGCTGGGAGGACTCTGCACCCACCCCTCCTGTGTCTGGGCACTGCTGGGAGTGATAGGCACCCACCCCTCCTGTCTCAGGGCACTGCTGGGAGGACTCTGCACCCACCCCTCCTGTGTCAGGGCACTGCTGGGAGGACTCCACACCCACCCCTCCTGTGTCTGGGCACTGCTGGGAGGACTCTGCACCCACCCCTCCTGTCTCAGGGCACTGCTGGGTGGACTCTGCACACACACCTCCGATTTCTGGATATGTGCGCTTGGCACATACACGGTGGGGGTACGCACAATGCATTCGAGGTGAGGGTACGAGTCTACTGACACTGGTGTGGTGGGGGTACGCTCCGTACGTCCGCGGGTGTGGGTACGGGTCGTACTTACACTGTTGGGCAGGGGGGTACGCTCCTTGCATTCGCGGGTGGGGGTACGGGTCGTACTTACACTGTTGGGCTGGGGGTACGCTCCGTACGTCCGCGGGTGGGGGTACGGGTCGTTCTTACACTGTTGGCATGGGGGGTACGCTCCGTACGTCCGCGGGTGGGGGTACGGGTCGTACTTACACTGTTGGGCTGGGGGTACGCTCCGTACGTCCGCGGGTGGGGGTACGGGTCGTTCTTACACTGTTGGGCAGGGGGGTACGCTCCTTGCATTCGCGGGTGGGGGTACGGGTCGTACTTACACTGTTGGGCTGGGGGTACGCTCCGTACGTCCGCGGGTGGGGGTACGGGTCGTTCTTACACTGTTGGCATGGGGGGTACGCTCCGTACGTCCGCGGGTGGGGGTACGGGTCGTACTTGCACTGTTGGCATGGGGGTACGCTCCTTGCATTCGTGGGTGGGGGTACGGGTCGTTCTTACACTGTTGGCATGGGGGTACGCTCCTTGCATACGCGGGTGGGGGTACGGGTCGTACTTACACTGTTGGGGTGGGGGGTACGCTCCTTGCATTCGTGGGTGGGGGTTCGAGTCGTACTTACACTGTTGGCATGGGGGGTACGCTCCATGCATACGCGGGTGGGGGTACGGGTCGTACTTACACTGTTGGGGTGGGGGGTACCCTCCTTGCATTCGTGGGTGGGGGTTCGAGTTGTACTTACACTGTTGGCATGGGGGGTACGCTCCATGCATACGCGGGTGGGGGTACGGGTCGTACTTACACTGTTGGCATGGGGGGTACGCTCCTTGCATTCGTGGGTGGGGGTACGGGTCGTACTTACACTGTTGGCATGGGGGGTACGCTCCATGCATACGCGGGTGGGGGTACGGGTCGTACTTACACTGTTGGCATGGGGGGTACGCTCCGTACGTCCACGGGTGGGGGTACGGGTCGTACTTGCACTGTTGGGCAGGGGGGTCCGCTCCTTGCATTTGCGGGTGGGGGTACGGGTCGTACTTGCACTGTTGGCATGGGGGGTACGCTCCGTACGTCCGCGGGTGGGGGTACGGGTCGTTCTTACACTGTTGGCATGGGGGGTACGCTCCTTGCATACGCGGGTGGGGGTACGGGTCGTACTTACACTGTTGGCATGGGGGGTACGCTCCATGCATACGCGGGTGGGGGTACGGGTCGTACTTACACTGTTGGCATGGGGGGTACGCTCCGTACGTCCGCGGGTGGGGGTTCAAGTCGTACTTACACTGTTGGCATGGGGGGTACGCTCCATGCATACGCGGGTGGGGGTACGGGTCGTACTTACACTGTTGGCATGGGGGGTACGCTCCATGCATACGCGGGTGGGGGTACGGGTCGTACTTACACTGTTGGCATGGGGGGTACGCTGCATGCATACGCGGGTGGGGGTACGGGTCGTACTTACACTGTTGGGGTGGGGGGTACGCTCCTTGCATACGTGGTGGGGGTAGGGTCCATACATATCCGTCCCCATGCTATGTGATGTTTGTGCGGCCCGTACCCAGGCCTTTGCCACGTGGGTACGATCCGTCCCGCCATTGTTGGGGTGACGTAGGTGTGGGCGTGGTCCGACTCGTACCCACGCTCTTCAGGCGTGGGTACGGGACGTACCTGTCTGGTTGTGTTGCCGGTTCGCGTGGTGACGGACTTCCGTTGTGGCGGTCGTTGGCTTATCAGGACACGCCCCCACCCCTCGTGGTGACCAGGGCATGGGAGTCAGGTATGTCCAGGCCATGTGTGGTGTGTGACTCATGTGGTTGTTTTGTGGCCTGCCCTGGTCGTGCCACCCCCACCCCACCCCACTTTCCCCCCTCCCTTAGTTATTCTGACCTTCTGCGGCGTCTGCGTCGTAACCTGTAGAGGAGGTGTACTGCTATGAGGGCAGGGATGACTCGTAGGTTCGGGTCCATGTCTGTCCGTCGCGTACTGGTCCTCCTTGTTCGCGGCGTCGTCTGTCCGTCGCGTACTGGTGGTCCTTGTTCGCGTCGTCCTGATTTCCTGGCAGTTTTTGGCTGCCGCAAAATATTCACCGTGCGGGGTGACGTCGGTGCGAATCGTGATTCCTGGGTCGTGAATGGCTGGCTGCGTGCATCCCGACGTCAGGTCGGCGCTTTCCCGGATCGCATTGGTAGGTGTTTTTTGTTCGGTTGGGCTTTTTTACGATTCGTACGGTAATGGTGTACCCGTGCGAATCGTAATTCCTTGTTTGTAAAATTTGACGACCGGGTACGCGTCGGGCGGAGATTATGCTCCGTCCGACGGTTCGTACCCGGTTTTTGCCGGATCGTGATCGGCACCTAAGTATTCAAAATGTATTTTTTGGCACTGTTTCGCCAGATTTTGTTCTTGTTGCCCCTGTTTCTCCATTACTGGATTTATTTCTTGCTGTGGCTTTTAAAGTTATCCTCACTTGCTGGAAAGACAATTCTAAATCATCCTTTCTTCATTGGTGGAACTATATATGTGATGAACATAGAATTGCTTCTATTCCTCAATCCTCCATTCATCTGCAAATTAAATCCGACTTACTTTGGCTACCCTTTACATCTTTTCTTTCATCATCATCATAATCTCTATCTATTCTCATTATCTTGTTCTTCTTCTCTGTCTTTCTATCCTATCTCTTCTTTTCCTTCTCTGCTCTCTCTTTCCCCTCTTATTTTCTCCTTCTTTCTGTTTCCTTTTTCCTTTTTGATAAAAAAAATATTATTCCCCTATTTTAATGTTATGTTAGGTTTTAATTCCTACTTAGGATTTTTTGTCTTTATTATAGTATATTATGCCCTGTTTTTTACTCCCTGATACTATTTTCTCTATAGATTTCACTTACCGTCTTATCATTATTTTTATATGCTTATATGCTTTCATTTTTGTTCTCTTGCTCCTAAGTGGCTTAAAACATGTTTGTAACTCTGTGCATTTATAACTTCAATAAAAACTACTTAACTAAAAAAAAAAAAAGAGTGTTGTATGCGAGCGCATCACTGAAATCAAGAGTGTGTGGAAACTCTATGGCAGTGATTGAAAAACATGTGGTCATATCGTCTATGCCACAATTAGCTGTATGTTATGTGTAAGTGAACTTTCATATATAACTGTATGTAAAAGGGCAGAAGTGAGGTACAGGTTGTAACGCCCTCCTCTTTTCTTGTAGTTTACTTCACAACACTGCCCGCAGAATCGGCGTTTATGAGATTCAGTCGACCAGACACTTTAGGGTGACGTAGCAGAACCATAGCCGACCTGAAGATGCAAGACTTTCTCTTTTTATTTTTTTCTCCATACACCACTTCCCTTCTGGGGCAATGTTTGATTCACAGGGTCTTTTCCCTGAACACTCATGACCCTAGGAGAGATAGCAGCTCCAGCATCATCTCCACGAAGTGAGCGGCATTACACCCACGCAGGAGGCGAGCCAACTAGCCATTGGAGAGGTTAGATTTATTATTCCTACTCCCATGTGATTGGTAGTAGGCGAAGTGTTGGACGTTGGAAGGGTTACATTTTGTCAGGGGATTAAGCAAAGTTCGGGACAGGGCAGAGTAACAGGAGAGTGCTTGCTGACTGCAAGGACAAGGGATTTCCACTAATGGGGTAGGAACATAAACAAGTAAGGGGCCTATTAGCAAGAAGTTGCGAAATTTATCGCAAAACGCGCCTAGCGCGTTCATTTTTATCGCTGCCTATCGCTGGATATTTTAGCAGGGAAAACACGCTATTAGCAACGTTTTACTCCATTGTGCTAAAATATCCAGCAATAGCGGCAAAATGCGTGAATATCGCTGGAAATCCAACAATATTCAGGCATTAACGCCAATGGGGACTTAACCTGGAGATTCACCTCCCATTGGATAAACAGGTAAGTCGTGTTCTTAGCAGGCGTTAGGTTATAGCGATAATCGCGCTTAGCGCGATTTTTTTCATCGCTTTGCCTGCCTTGCTAATAGGCGATAGCTGTGTTAGCGACTGCTTTCAGTCGCTAACAGTTTGGGTACGCCCACTTTGCATGTCATTAGCGATAAATATCGCTGGCATGCAAAGCGGGCCCTAAACCGGTCGCTATCGCCTAAAAGCTGTCGCTAACTGCAGTTAGCGACAGCTTGCTAATATGCCCCTAAGTTTCTGAAGACTGGGAAGGAAAGAAGGACAGAAACTGAGGACTGGAGTAGAAAGCAATGGGATGTGTTTAGGAAGCTGAAAACCTGCAAAGGGAAACTATGAGATAACTCAGGAACTACAGCAAAGGACAAACTATTATAAATTATAGTTTATATGATCCTGGAGCTGTGATCTCTCTGTGAGGTGAAAATATCTTACAAAAAGGCAAGGAAAGCTTAAGCTTAGGGGAGATAACCAGCAGTTCTTATGGATAAATAGTGCTTGGTGGTTCTCTGCTACAAAGGCTCACTCCTTGGAGTTCAATTGGCACCCTTGGGATCAATAATACTAAGCACGTTTACAAGATAAACGAACAAGAAGACAAAAGAGGAGCAGTGGAAGGAAAACAAAAGCAGGAACTGGGCTCACAGAAAAGCAGAACTGGAATCAAGTTCAGAATCAGGACTGTAATACACAGAACATAAGACAAGGAGTTTACATGTAACAGGACACATCAGGAAAAGTGCAGACAAAACTAGGAACAATGACTATCACAGAAACAGGGAGACAGGAAAACAACAGATAGAAACTGAAACAAAAGGCACGCGTGGAATGCAGCAGGAGTGATGAAACAGAGGAAGAGGAGTCTCAGAAACCAAGTCATTTGCGAACTGCTGAACTCCGGGCTGACCAGGCTGAAATAGGAGGAGGCTCAAGGAACGAGCACAGGTCCAAGGAATCAGGAAACCACCAAAAAAGGGAAAACTGAACTGGGACAACCAAAAGTAGATGAGCAGCAAAAACAGAAGGCACAAGAAAGGAAATTGGGAAATCAAAACGAGGCACAGATCGGAGACAAAAGAGTGAAAAGTCCAGAAAACAGGTAACAAAGAGTCAGAAAGTCCATAGGATGCAGGAATCGAAACAGAGAATGGAGCACCACTACCAGTGCATTTTGGGACATGGCTTGGAGACAGAAAGGACTACTAAGACCATGATGGAACAGGAAAATGATGCGGACGCCTGGGCTAGGATGTGATATCAAACTGGAAATACAAGGAGTTGTAACAAGGTCTGTCACATTCAGCTGTAACATCTGAGCCTCACAGGGCCATTGTGTGAACCATGTTTTATCAGGATAGTAAGCTCCAGACAAAATTCACCATTCCCAATCCAAATTAAGCAACAGTAGGGAACATGATGGATTTTGGAGGGTTAGATTTATTATTCCAATTCCACTATAAGCAAGGGGAATGAAAATGTTGGACGTTGGAGGGATCACATTTAATATTCCCACTACAATGTAAGTGAAATCAGGCAAAGTATTAGACTTTTTATAAACAACCGCAATGGACCGCACTCCGCTAGCTCCTCCTCCGGGTCGCCCCAAGGGAAGCTGGTACATGAAGTTCTTGAGTGGTTCGCCCCAGTGGGTGCAAGTAAGTACTTGTTGAACTGATGATCTCTGATGGAGTTCTTGAGTGGTTAACCCCAGTGGGGGCAAGTAAGTACTTGTTGAACTGATGATCTCTAGACCCGATACATGTCCCGGGTTTTAAAATATCGCCTGAGACATGGCTCGGGTTTCGGGATAACTTCCCTCCTCAGTAAAGAAAATAGTTAGGGGTGGAAGAGAGGGCCGCCAAGCAACCGTCAAGGGCCTCAGTGCCCGCACAGGCACGCAGGTGCGTCGTCCAGGAGCTCGTCAGCCCAAAGCTCGAAGGAGCCATTTTTATAAACAACCGCAATGGACCGCACTCCGCTAGCTCCTCCTCCGGGTCGCCCCAAGGGAAGCTGGTACATGAAGTTCTTGAGTGGTTCACCCCAGTGGGTGCAAGTAAGTACTTGTTGAACTGATGATCTCTGATGGAGTTCTTGAGTGGTTCACCCCAGTGGGTGCAAGTAAGTACTTGTTGAACTGATGATCTCTAGACCCGATACATGTCCCGGGTTTTAAAATATCGCCTGAGACATGGCTCGGGTTTCGGGATAACTTCCCTCCTCAGTGGAGAAAATAGTTAGGGGTGGAAGAGAGGGCCGCCAAGCAACCGTCAAGGGCCTCAGTGCCCGCACAGGCACACAGGTGCGTCGTCCAGGAGCTCGTCAGCCCAAAGCTCGAAGGAGCCATTTTTATAAACAACCGCAATGGACCGCACTCCGCTAGCTCCTTCTCCGGGTCGCCCCAAGGGAAGCTGGTACATGAAGTTCTTGAGTGGTTCACCCCAGTGGGTGCAAGTAAGTACTTGTTGAACTGATGATCTCTGATGGAGTTCTTGAGTGGTTCACCCCAGTGGGTGCAAGTAAGTACTTGTTGAACTGATGATCTCTAGACCCGATACATGTCCCGGGTTTTAAAATATCGCCTGAGACATGGCTCGGGTTTCGGGATAACTTCCCTCCTCAGTAGAGAAAATAGTTAGGGGTGGAAGAGAGGGCCGCCAAGCAACCGTCAAGGGCCTCAGTGCCCGCACAGGCACGCAGGTGCGTCGTCCAGGAGCTCGTCAGCCCAAAGCTCGAAGGAGCCATTTTTATAAACAAAAGCAATGGACCGCACTCCGCTAGCTCCTCCTCCGGGTCGCCCCAAGGGAAGCTGGTACATGAAGTTCTTGAGTGGTTCACCCCAGTGGGTGCAAGTAAGTACTTGTTGAACTGATGATCTCTGATGGAGTTCTTGAGTGGTTCACCCCAGTGGGTGCAAGTAAGTACTTGTTGAACTGATGATCTCTAGACCCGATACATGTCCCGGGTTTTAAAATATCGCCTGAGACATGGCTCGGGTTTCGGGATAACTTCCCTCCTCAGTAGAGAAAATAGTTAGGGGTGGAAGAGAGGGCCGCCAAGCAACCGTCAAGGGCCTCAGTGCCCGCACAGGCACGCAGGTGCGTCGTCCAGGAGCTCGTCCGCCCAAAGCTCGAAGGAGCCATTTTTATAAACAACCGCAATGGACCGCACTCCGCTAGCTTCTCCTCCGGTTCGCCCCAAGAGTAGCTGGTACATGAAGTTCTTGAGTGGTTCACCCCAGTGGGTGCAAGTAAGTACTTGCTGAACTGATGATCTCTGATGGAGTTCTTGAGTGGTTCACCCCAGTGGGTGCAAGTAAGTACTTGTTGAACTGATGATCTCTAGACCCGATACATGTCCCGGGTTTTAAAATATCGCCTGAGACACGGCTCGGGTTTTGGGATAACTTCCCTCCTCAGTAGAGAAAATAGTTAGGGGTGGAAGAGAGGGCCGCCAAGCAACCGTCAAGGGCCTCAGTGCCCGCACAGGCACGCAGGTGATATTCTAAAACCCGGGACATGTATCGGGTCTAGAGATCATGAATTCAACAAGTACTTACTTGCACCCAATGGGGTGAACCACTCAAGAACTCCATGTCGGAGATCATCAGTTCTACAAGTACTTACTTGCACCCAATGGGGTGAACCACTCCAGAGCTCCATGTACCAGCTTCCCCAGGGGCGACCCGGAGGGGGGGCCAGCGGAGTGCGGTCCATTGCGATTGGTCTACACATATGGCTCCCTCGATCTTTGAGCTGACGAGCTCCTGGACGACGCACCTGCGTGCCTGTGCGGGCAACGAGGCCTTTGACGGTTGTTTGGCGGCCCTCTTTTCCACCCCTAACTATCTTCTCTACTGAGGAGGGAAGTTATCCCGAAACCCGAGCCATTTCTCGGGTGATATTCTAAAACCCGGGACATGTATCGGGTCTAGAGATCATCAATTCAACAAGTAGTTACTTGCACCCACTGGGGTGAACCACTCAAGAACTCCATGTCGTAGATCATCAGTTCTACAAGTACTTACTTGCACCCAATGGGGTGAACCACTCCAGAGCTCCATGTACCAGCTTCCCCAGGGGCGACCCGGAGGAGGGGCTAGCGGAGTGCGGTCCATTGCGATTGGTCTAAAAGTATTAGACTTTGCAGAGGGTTGATTTAATTTTTCCACTCTAATTTAAGGGCCTGATTTAGAGATTGGCGGACGGGGTACTCTGTCACAAAGGATTTAATTGGACAACAAAATATATCTGGATGTGTAACAGTTACTATTTCCACCTCAAAGTAAGCAAAGTAAGTCTTGGACTTTGAAAAGGCCTGATTTACTATTCCTACTCCAACGTAAACAACAGCAGGGAATGTTTCACACTTTAGCAAGGTTAGGTTTACTGTTGTCATTCCAATCTGTGCAACAGTGGCGAAAGTGTTAAACTTTGAAGGGGTCAACTTTTCTAGTTCGACTCCAAAGTAACCAAAAGCAGATAAAGTGTTGGACTTTGGAGAGGTTAGATTTGCCATTTCCATTCCAATGTAAATAACAACAGGGAAAGTATTTGATTTTGGAAGAGTTAAAATTACTATTCTCATCCACTCTGACCAACATAGAGAATGTGTTGGACTATGACTAGATAGGTAAATATATCACAATATTTATATCAAGATCTATATCTATATATATATGTATGTTTCCTGTCTCTCTTATTAAGGAAATAACAACACTCCAATGTTGAGAATTTCTCAGTGGATTTATGCAAAGAAACAACACGTTTTGGTTGCCAACTCGCAACCTTTTTCATGGTAGTGAATGCCATTGTTTAACTTACATATATAGTGTCACATGATATGTGAAATAAACATAGACAAAGGAATATCGAGAATCGGCACATTTTACTATCACCACCATTTTTCATACATGTTCGAAAGTAGTAAATGAATTATTTATCACAGTTCATAATTCAATTCGCTCTTAATAGTTTCTTCATAAATAAAATGCATATAGTGATTTGAAAAAAACAAGTCAACCAAAAAACTGAAATCTGAGGAATTCTCTGTGCGAAAATAAAATCAATTACTGTGCTATATGGCAGGAGTAAAATATCAGCAGTATACTTTTCCATTGTTTGCTATCGGATTGTAATAGTGTGAGCAAGTAGAATATTTTTCAAGCTGTACTGTCAATCTCATGTGAGATATAAATCTATAATGCTTTTCTCACCTATTATGGCTGTAAGTCCCCAAGTGGGAATTACATATTGTACTTCTCCACTGACATACGCGCTTGAGTCTCCCAAGTGGGAAATTAATCAATTGAATAACTTATATGTATATATTTATTATCGAATATCCAGCAAAATAGCTAATCATTATACTCTCTCCTGCTAAAGCACTAATTGTTGAAGACAAAATATTAAATGTGAAAACAAAGCAAAAAAGACTAAAGTGTTCCATAATGTTTTAAAATCAATGAATTATATATACAACAGTGCCATGATGTTGTGCATGCTGGTAACAAGCATTAACATAGGCAAGTGTACAACTCTTCATCCACAATAAAGCCATGTTGCTACATGCTATTTAATGCCAGAATAAAATGTGTTTCGCATTTCTGGAGTTCTTTTTCCCTATCTGCCCCCTCCTGTTTTGGGGATTTGGCTATACAGCTGAATTTCATGTTAGCGGTATTGCTCTGTTGTACCTTCTCAAAATGGTGTGCAACAGGATAACTGCTATCATTGTTTTTTATCACTCTAATATGCTGTACAATGTGTTTGTGCACTGGTAACGTAGTGCTACCTATGTTAAGCTTTGCACATGGGCACTTGAGAATGTAAACCCCAAAACTGGGCTTGCAGGTCAGATTGCCTCTATTCTTAATCGTCTTTTTAAAAGGCATTCTAAGTTCAGTCAGTTCTTCACCATTTTTGCAGGCTTTACACTTTCTACATTTGGAAAAACCTTCTCTGGGAGTATGCCATGTTGGCCTGGCTTGATCCATATCCAATTAACTTCTCGCTAAGTAATCCCTCTCTATATGTGATTTGAGGGTCACTCCTACTAGAGTGCCTAACACTGGATCTTCTCTGATAAGGTGACAATGCCTTTGTAAGTCTTGTCAAACTCTTAGATGTTCAGGATTATAGGTAGTGCTAAATCTGTGAGGCTGGCTTTGTTTTTTCCTTTTCTTACTTGACTTAGGAGGATTGAAAAGGGATATTTCTCTCTTCTGTGTACACGCTCTTAGTGATGCTGTTTTGAGTATAATTCAGGGTATCCCAACTGTTTAAAGCATTCCATCATGTGTGCTTCAACTTGATCATATTATTCATCTGAACTGCATATACTTCTAGCTCTATAGAATTCCCCATAATGGGATACTCTTTATGAGACAAGTCGTGTGTAAGCTATTGGGGTGTAGAATAGTATTTACATCCATGGTCTTTCTATTTAGGGTAGTTTCCAATTAATCTCCTTTTATCTGTATCGGCACATCTTTAAATTAAAATAGCTGTTTAACTGGTTTTACTAGTACATTTCAGGTTTTGGTCAATTTGATTTATTTCTCTGAAAAATTGATTGGTTTCCTCCTCCATGTCCTTCCAGGGCATGAAGAGGTCATTAATGAATATGAACACTGCTGCTATTTGTACAACCACTAATCCATTGTGTTCCCATGCAGCACCTGTTCCTCTTACCAGCCCAAATGAATGCATAACTGAGGGCAAAGCAGTTACCCACAGCTGTGCCTTTTAGCTGCTGGAATAGCTCATTGTTGAATAAAGCAAAATCTTATTCAAACACCACTGCATCATCTCTAGCAACATGTTTTTGTGTGCTGCAAATTTTAGCGGTCTCATTCTGAGGTAGTGTTGTGTAGCTTTCAAGCCATCCTGATTTCTAATGCTTGTGTATAATGTGGATACATCAAGGGTCATTAAAAGAATAACTTTTTCCCACTTAATATTAAATATGCTGTGCAAGACGTCAGCAGTGTCTCTAATATATGCAGGAATGATAGCCACAATGCATTTAAAAAAAAAAAAGTCAATGTCCTTTGACACATTCTTGACCAGACTGTTTTGTGCAGGTCTGATGGGTATACCTTGGGGTGTAGTTATGTCTTTATGCACTTTCAAATTATCATGTAGAACAACGAAATATTGTAGTGATCTTGTTTTAAGAAGTTATATTCATCCCAGCTTAAGAGTTTTTGATTTTTTCATGCCTTTAGTCTGTTGGCGAACTCTCCTCTAACTGCTAGATGTTCATTCATATTGATCCATTTGCTGCAATTGAAGTCATTTAGTTGCTGTTGGGCTTCCTTTAGATGTGTTCCCTTATCCCATAAGACAACATTACCCCCTTTGTCTGAGGATTTCACTATGATAGTATCTGAGTTCTTTATTTTACTGACAGTTGTGAAAAACGCTCATTCTTTGATGTCTTTTGTGTTCTTTTTCCTTCTAGATGAAATATTGATATTACGTAGATCTTTAATCACGTTCTCTGAGAATATGTCAATATTGTCTTTGGAGGTTTGTGGGATATATCTCAATTTGGGCCCAAATGGTGTCGCTGCTTCTGGTTACATGTCTATCATAGTTAATTCCTTATTCATTTAAGTCTCAATGGAATCCTTGGTTCTGTTCATGCTTCCGACTGCTTCCAGCTCTAGAAGGTCTTCCAAGAGTTCTATGTCTAAAACGTGTAGATTGGTTGAGCTTCTACTTTCTGACAATCTCTGTACCATTCTGTTATCACTTTTAGTGGTTTCCTTAAGTTTGTGAATTTTAGTGAGTTTTAACTTTCTTGTGAACTAGTATAGGTCTATTCTGCTTTGAAGACAATCAAACTGATTTGTGTGGCAGTATGATAGTATCAATTCTAAGTTCTCAGTGTCTTCTTGAGCAAGGGGGATGTTGCATAGATTCACAATAGTTTTTTCTTCTTCTTTTTCATTATCATGAATTTCTTGCAAATTCATATGGTTGCTCTTCCAGATATTTCTCCTTGCTGCTCTTTTTCACCCTTGCTCTCCTCTCCTTTGTTTCCACCGCCCCACGGTTCACTGGATGATGTCATCAGTGATGTCATTTGAGATGTCATCAGTGATGTAATCAGTGATATCACTGACCATGTCATGAGTGATGTAACATGTCACCTCATCAGCAGTGTATTGCGGGGGCGCGAGTTATAGTTAGCTGAACTAACTATAACAGCTGAATTTCTCTGGTTTTATATGAGTGAAATGTCCAACTAACTATAACATCCCGGAAACCTGTGTTTTTTTCAGTGAATTTCTAAGATTTTTTAAAATGCTAATTCCAAACTATAACGTCCCTGAAACCTGTGTTTTTTTCAGTGAATTTCAAAGGTTTTTCAAATGCTAATTACTAATTATAACGTCCCTGAAACATATTTTTTTTTCAGTAAATCTCTAAGGTATTTTAAATGCTAATTACTAACTATATCGTCCCAGAAACCTATGGCTTTTTCAGTGAATTTCTAAGGTTTATTAAATGCTAATTTATAACTAGTAGTTGTGTTTGCAGAGTGGTGTAGAAATTGGGCTGGGCCTCTGACCAGCGCTCAGGAATTCCACTGCATGAGGTACCAGGAGAGCTTCTTGGTCCCCAAAGTCCCCCAGGAGGAAAGTGGACTTCATCCCCCAACCTATAGTGTCCTTGGGGGCCAACTACCCCTCCTATTACCTCCAGTAAGTCCCACAGAACAGCATTGGTAAAGTCTCACAGCAGGCCATGCCCCTTTTGCCCAACATTCTGCAAAAACGCTCCCTGGTGTGCTCTTTGGTTGGGGATGAAGTCCATTTTACTGCTGAGGGACATTAGGGATCAAGAGGCCCTCCTGCTCCCTCCAGTAAGTCCTGGGGGTCCTTAGGGGCCAACTAGCCTACCTGACACCTCCAGTAAGCCCCAGATAGTGGGATTGCTGAGAGGTGTACGCCCCCTGTCTGCACCACTCTGCAAATTCGCCTCCTGGTTGGGGGATGAAGTCCCCTTGCCTCCTGAGGGTCCCTGGGGGCCAATTAGCCCTCCTGTTATCTCTAGTAAGCCCTACACAGCTGGATTGCTGAGAGTGGTCCGAGGCCAAGCCGCCTTTTTACACCACTCTGCAGACGCACCTCTTGGCGCACTGCTGCTCAGGGGATGAAGTCCACTTTAGTCCTGAGGTCCTCAGGACACATGTGGACCTCATTGCCCCACCAGCAGTGTGCCAAGAGGTGTGTTTTTAGAGTGGTGTAAATAGGGGTGTGGCTTCAGACCACCTCTCAGCAATCCCACTGTGTGGAGCTTACTGGACATACCTGGTGGGCTAGTTGGCCCCTAGGACCTTTAAGATTCTAGGGGACTTAATCCTTCAACCCAAAAGGTGGGTTTGCAGAGTGGTGCAGGGAGGGTGCGGGGCATTTGGCGTGATGCCGGTTTTTTCTCTGTTTTTTACTTAGAAGGGGGACTCTGTGACCCCCCTTCTTATAATATTTTGTGGGCCCTGGGGACCCCATCTCCCAGGGCCTTTGACATATTTTATGTTTTTTTTTTTTAAACGGGAAGAGGCCCCCCTCCCGAGGCCGATTTCAGCCAATGGGTCCCCATCCCCCAGGGGTTTGCCTCTTTTTATTAATTTTTTTAATTTATTTTAACGGGAAAGGGGTCGCATGGCCCCCCTTTCCCTGGGTCACTTTTGGACCCGGGAACCACATTCCCCCGGGGCCTGGCCTCATGTTGGGGACAGCTGGGGAGCCCCAATGCCCCCAAGGCCCCAGCCTGCTCCTCGTCTCCTGCGGGAGCCGGCACTGCTTTTGGACAAGTTTATTATTTGGCTACTAACACTTGTGCTGTTTGATGAATCTTCATGACATTTTTAAAATTAGTACCCACCTAAGTTTAGCTGCTGTCTGAAAAGTGTCAGGTTGATTCATCAAGTGGGAACCGAGAAAAGGGGGCATACCAAAGCACGTTTTACCAATACAATTTCCCATAGGGATTTTAGACACAACTACAGCTCAATCCGCTGAAAGGAATTACACCAAATATGGCAGAAAGCTAGATCTTAGTCCAAAAAGAGTGCTTGTTGTGATTTGGTGTAAATCTATTCAGTTGTTTTTCAGATATTAAAAGAAAAGGAGATATAGATATCTAGAGGCACAGACCCTAACCGATCTTGTGCAGAGATATGATTGTCTGGCAACACTTCAACCAAGAAGTGTTGGCAGCCATTTTGGGATTTGGACTCAGCTAAGTCCCAAACAAAAAGTAAAAAAAGAGCAGGGAGCAGGGTAGGAATACAGGGTACACATAGGCCTGGTGGTGGGGTCCCCCAGGGCCAAAAAGTAGGGCCTCCCACAATTGTTTTTCTTTCAGCCCCTAGGTAGGCCAGATCCCAGGAACATATTTTAATATATATTTTGGGAAGGGGGCTGACACAGCCCTCCTCCCCAAGGCCGATATTGGCCCTGGGGACCGCCACCTCCACAGGGCTAGGTCAATATACTAAAATGGTGGAGGGGACTGCACGGCCCCCCTACCTAAGCAGTTTACAGCCCTGGGGACCACCACCTCCACCGGGACAAGGCTAATCATATTGAATTCAAAGTAAGGGGTTGCATGGACCCCCCAGGGCCCTTTATGAACCCTGGGACCAACACCACCCCGGGTAAGGCTGATTGATGGATAAAGGAGAGGGGACAATGCAGCCCGCCTCTCAGGCCATTTACAGCCCTGGGGACCACCACTTGTTAAGTGGACAGCAAAACAAATATAAAATTAATCCCACATGCAGGGAGCAGCATTTTTAGCTTCTCCCTGTATGCAAGAGCAATGCAAGCTCCTGCTGGAGGCTAGAGCCAGCAGGGACCACAGGGGCATTAGGGCTCCCCCCCCGTAGTCCAAAAGGCTGCACACTGGGTGCCCTGAGAAGACTCTACTGCATTCAGCATCACAAGGCCAAGACCCAGGCGATGGGGTGTTCAAAGCCCATGTCAGCCAAGGGAGGGTGCCCAATAATTCTTAGCCTCAGAGAGTGCATCCCACCGATTTTGGTAACACGTTCTTGATGCGGAGGAATACAAGGATGTCTCCACCAAACAAAGAAGCACTTCAAAAAGTTAAGAGGAAGTACTCATGTTTGGTGGAGATCCACCTCTTCGGAATCTTGTCTTTTTCCTGTGATGAGGATTCATGTTATCACAGATTTTTCGATCAAGATGCTCAAGTAACAATTACGTTGCCAAAATGATGCACACAAGGTCACTGGAGACATTACCTTGTAGTCCTTTACACAGCTGTGGTGTAGAATATGCACTACACATTTACCCAATGAGGTACCACTTACTAATTAACTAGTAGAAAGTAATTTTGGGTAGACATTTTCGTCAAAACTGTGGACTTGTCTTGGAAAAAATGAGGTTCCATAATGTCCCTGATACTCATTTCACAGAAATTAAACCTCAATGAGAAGCACTTATAAATATAAACATGTCCGGTGGCCCAGTTGAAGGTCCACTTTTATAAAGCACAAATAAACCTAACATCTTGGGCTAGGCAAAGGGAGTGAGTTTCCTCTCACATTCCAAGTTGAAATATGATCTGGAATCCTTTATAGAGGTGAATGTATTGTTGATCTGTTGGAGTGCAATCTGATCTGTAGTGGCTGTGACAAGTTGTTTCTTTCTTGTCTTGAGAGCAGAGCCAATAGTTCTTCCTTTTAATTATCCTGTGTATGCAAATGCCCAAAATCATCTGCAAGGACTGCCCGTTTGGCCTTGCCACATTTTCCTTAGTAGCATGAAAAGGTCTTCCTGCCTATTCCCGCGCTAATGAACAGCTTACCAAAAGACCCCTCAGCATATTACCCGCCAGTTTTGGTGACACGTTCTTGATGCAGAGGAATATAAGGACATCTCCACCAAATAAAGGAGCATTAACTTCATATAGTAAAGAGGATGTACCTTAGTTGGTGGAGATCTACCACTTTGTAGTCTCGTTGTCTTCTCTATTAGATGATTTATGTTATCACAGATTTCTGGAGAAAGATGTACAAGCAAAAATAACATTGCTGAAATGCAAACAAGGTCTTCGGACACATTTCCTCATGGCCCATTCCACAGATGCAGCATAGAATTTGCACTGGATATTTACCCAATGAGGTATCACTTAGTAATTAACCAGTAGAAAGTAGTCCAGTTGGATAGATATTTTGTGTAAAACAGTGGACACTTCTTCGATAAAGGGGCATTTTTTTCCTTCTATTGTGGCCTTGTCACTCACAAAGCTACTGACACACCCAGACGGACACTTAAACACCCACTCACACACCCATTCTGCTACTCTCACAACCACTCAAAGACCCAGACAGTCATTCACATATCTACTTACACACCCATAAAACCACTCAAACACCCAGAGACTGATACAGCCACAGCTGGGTGGCCCCCCTCTTGGAGCCTGCGAGGGCCCTGGGGACCGTCATCCCCCAGGGCTGGCTCCTGCAGTGTCCTGGGGTGCCCACCCCAGGACACTGTTGTTTGCTATAAGAGGGGGGAGTCTCCCGCCCTCCCATAGCAAACTTCGTTTGGATTTTGAAAGAGCAGGGAAACCTGCTCTCTGTTTCAAAATCCAAACCATATTGCTTTTCCACACAGGGAGCTGCATGTTAGCAGCTCCCCATATGGAAAAGCAATGCCGGCTCCCGAAGGAAGCGGGGAGCCGGATGGGACCAGGGGGCGTTGGGGCTTCCCCCACGGTCCACAACGTATTTTATAAGCCCCGGGGGTTGGGGTCCCCGGGGATAATAGAAATTAGTGATAGGTGCTATTTTTTTTTATCGTAAAATTAGGAGTCGCGCATCCAGCACGGCGATCAGCGCGGCCCCCTGGTGTGCATGCATTGGGTGCACGACTCCTATCGCGTTGGCTACACAATTCCAATTGCAGTCCCTGGTGTGTACGCATTGGGTGCATGATTCCTCTCACGTAGGGTGCGCGATTCCTAACGTGTTGGGTGCGCGACTCCAAGCAAAAAAAAAATGAAATTTGTTTGAGATAAACATCAAGCTTATGTGTTTTGATCTTGAGTGGCTCTAAAAAGAGCCATTGTGTTCATTGAGAGATTTTGGTACTTATAAGTAAGTACCTATACAGAGTCTAAAGTTGTTGAGGAAGACTCTGTTACCCTCATCAGTAAAATGTACACCATCTCTCCTATAGATGCCTTGCATATTAAAACACAGATTGTTGTTGTAAATGGACCCCATTCTATAGTCTCGGAGAAAAGCAGAAACAGATTTAGTCACATGTTTCCTAGGTTTTTCAACTGTGGACAAAAATGATTGGACCAGTTCCATTTCTGCCTTTGGCATATGTTAGAATAGACAAAAGCAGTTTGGGGGAAAAGTGACATCAATTCTGCAAAGGTGTCATTGATAAGCATTTCCAGACCTACCCCAGTCAAAGTGCCTAGGTCATTGCCACCACAGTGCACAATTATGAGGTCAGGGTGTTGGAGATGCAAAAAGGATTTTACCAATGGCATCAATTGGTACCACTTTAACCCTCTCTGTCCAATCCATTTAATGTCTACATTTGGCAAACCTAGGTCTTTGTGAATGCCTTTGTTTTCTGCATACCTTTGGCTCCAGAAAATATAGCTGTGTCCCACAATCCACACTCTAAGCATCTTGAAGGGAGGTCTGGTGCACTCAGATGGTCTCTGTAAATGAAATGGCAGTTTGAAAAGTAAGATTTTTCTAAAATGGTGGATAAGAAGCAGTTTTGAAAAAAGAAAAGAAATGATTGGTTATTTGACAACATTCTACTCTAAAAACTAGGGTGCATGTTTCTATTTTTTAAACGCATGATCCTTATTGGTTAACAAAAACTGATTGAAAGGAAAATTATATAGGATAAGCTGATATGTTACAAAGTCAAGCACACTTGCTGTTTTGATTAGCAACATTGTGTGCTGAACTTGTGGCCTGTGTGCTCAGTTAAGTGTTCCATAAACTGCTTCTATGGTAACAGGTAGAAGGCAGATTGGGGGTAGGGTTCAAATTTATGTCATTTTGAAAGTTTTGAAACGTGTAACCAATAGAAATGTGTGTTTGATTTTGAATGAATGTGGGAAGCAATGTGATTTGATGTTTACATGTATATATGTGCAAAATGAGAGGGAAACTGCTGACAGGTGCATAGTTTAGAGATTCTGTATGAGAAAATATGGTGTGTGACTGACATACTTCCTAATCTACAAAACAATTTGAAAGGTGAGTTATTTAATTGTGAGGGAATGTATGTGGTCCATTTTGATTTTAATCAGACTAATGTGTTTCTCCTGCTGAAGTGCAGGGAGTACTTTGTTTTGTCTAGAATCATATTGTCAGTGTGTGTGCATTTAGAAATCATTCTGAGATAAGCATTTGTGTTTTTCATGTCTTTGCAGACAGATAACTGTGCTGTTTTCATGTTTTGGTAGAATTAGAAACCAGTCACTGTTTATGTATTTGCAAAATGAGTCAAGTTTCTACACTAAAATGCAGTACTCCTTCTAGATTATGAAATGTGGTTTGGTAAAATGCAAGGGATAGTGTTGTTTGTCTAGAATAACACAGTGAGTCTGTGTGCATTTAGGAATCATTTTGAGAGAAACATTTTGGTACTAATGTGTAATAGAAAATTTTGTGCAATGCATGCCGTCACCTTACATCTTGTAGGCTAGTAAATGTCTTTTTGTAAAATGCAAGGGATAGGGTTGTTTGTCTAGAATCACACTGTGAGTCTGTGTGCATTTAGGAATCATTCTGACAGAAGCCCTCTATACAAATGTGTAGTCAAAAATTGTGTGGAATGTGTGCAGTCACCTTACGTCTTCTAGACTACTAAATGTGTTTTGGCAAAATGCAAGGGATAGTGTTGCTTGTCTAGAATCACACTGTGAGTCTGTGTGCATTTGGGCAACCATTGTGAGAGAAGCATTTGGTTACATTGGGTATTTGTTGAGAGATAACTGTTTTAAAATCGGTCATGTTGTCAAGTTTTATTAGCATTAGAAGCCAGTCATTGCTTATTTATTCAGAAAATGAGTCAGGCTTTCACAGTAGTGTGCAGTATTGAAATATGTAGAATCTGTGTAGTCAATTTACCCCTTCCAGACTAGTGAATGTGTTTTGGTAAAGTACAAGGAATAGTGTTGTTTGTCTAGAATCACACTGTGAGTCTGTGTGCATTTGGGAACTAAAATGAGAGAAGCATTTGGGTATTTCATGTTTTTGCAGACACATAAGTGCTTAAAAACCTATCCTGTTCTTACATTTTGGTAGAAATAGAAACCATTTATTGTTTATGTGTTTGTAAAAAAAAGTCAGGCTTATACACTGATGAGCAGTGGTAAAATATGTGGAATGTGTGCAGTCACATTACCTCTTCAAGAATAGTAAATGTGTTTTTGTAAAATCCAAGGGATACTGTTTGTTTTCTAGAATCACACTGTCATTCTGTGTGCATTTAGGAACTGTACTGAGAGAAGGATTTGGGTATTTCATGTGTTTGCAGACACATAACTGCTTAAAAACCTATCCTGTTCTCACACTTTGGTAGAATTAGAAACCAATCATTGCTTAAGTATTTGTAAAATGAGTCAGGGTTCTACAATAATGTGAAGTAGTAAAATATGTGGAGTGTGTGTACTCTGTTTACCCATTCCAGACAAGAAAATGTGTTTTGGTAATATGCAAGGGATAGTGTTTGTTGTCTAGAATCACACTGAGAGTCTTTATGCCTTTAGGAACTATTCAGAGAGAAGGTTTTGGGTACTTTATGTCTTTTCATACACATAACTATTTTAAAAACTCTAATCATTCAGTCAGTACCCAAGTACCCATGCAGTGAGCCAGGCCATAGCACATGGACTGCTTCAAGCGCCTATCCACTATGCATACAGTCCTCTAACCACCTACACACTTGTCTTTCACACCTTCAATTCCCCAGTCAGTATCTTTACACTCCAATAAACACCCTGTCACTCCACTTGCACTCCTCCAGTGACCCATTCAGCACCATGTACTAATCCATTCACTGTGCCAAAAAGCAACCACTTATAAATTCATTGAGCCACTCCCATTGCCCTACTCTAATCATTCACTCAGTACCCAAGTACTCATGCAGTGAGCCAGGCCTTTGCACAAGGACTGCTTCAAATGCCTATCCACTATGCATGCAGGCCTCTAACCACCCACACAATTGTCTTTCACACCTTCAATTGCCCAGTCAGTATCTATATACTCCAATAAACACCCTGTCACTCCCCTTGCACACCTCCAGTGACTCATCCAGCACCATGTACTAATCTATTCACTGTTCCAAAACCCAAACCTTAAAAGATTCATCCAGGCACTCTCCTTGCAGTACTCTGATGATTCAGTCAGTACCCAGGTACTCATGCAGTGAACCAGGCCTTAGCACATGAACTACTTCAAACGTCTATCCACTATGCATGCAGGCTTCTAACCACCTACACACTTGTCTTTCACACCTTCAATACCCCAGTCAGAATTCATACAGTTCTTGCAAACACCCTGTCACTCCCCTTACACTTCTCCAGTGACCCATTCAGCACTATGTCCTAATCCATTCACTGCGCCAAAACCCAAACACTTATAAATTCACCCAGGCACTCTCCTTGCAATACTCTAATCATTCAGTCAGTACCCAAGTACTCATGGAGTGAGCCAGGCCTTAGCACATGTATTGATTCAATTGCCTATCCACTATGCATGCAGGCCTCTAACCACCTACACAATTGTCTTTCACACCTTCAATTGCCCAGTCAGTGTCCATACATTTCCAGCAAACACCCTGTCACTCCCCTTGTACTCTTCTAGTGACCTATTCAGCACCATGTACTAATCTAATCACTCCGCCAAAACCCAAACCCTTAAAAGATTCATCCAGGCATTGCAGTACTATAATGTTTCAGTCAGTACTCAGGTACTCATGCAGTGAACCATGCCTTTGCACAAGGACTGCTTCAAATATCTATCCACTATGGATGTAGTGGTCTAACCACCTTCACACTTGTGCTTCAGGCCTACAATTCCCCAGTCACTATGCATACACTCCAGCAAACACACCGTAACTGTTGTTGCAAACCCATAGTGACTCTTTCAGTACCATGTAGTAATCCATTCATTAAAGTAAAGCTCAACCAACTATGAATTTACCCAGTGTTTCTCCATCTAGTACTGTAATCATTCAGTCAGTAAGCATGTACTCATGCAGTGAGGCAGGCTTTAGGGCATGAACTGCTTCAAAGTAGTATGCACTATGCATATAGTGGTCTAACCACCTTCACACTTCTGCTTCCGTCCTATAATTTCTTAGTCAGTATTTATTTAAAATGTGGTTGTATAGTAATAGAAAAGTATAATTTATACAGATATTAATATACATTTATTTATGATTAATTTTTACAGATACTGTTTATCACCATTAAAATAAAGTAATCATGCTGGACAAAGTAAGAAAAAGAAAAGAACAGAAAAAGGACAGTTACTTGAAGAAAAATCAACCACAAGTATTGGATAAACAACATAAAGTGGCTAAAAAGAAACTATCTTCTGGCAAGATCACAAAGCAATTTATTAAAAATGTTTGTAGGACCAGACAGAATGCTGAAACCACTGAGAATGCTTCAACTAGAAAAAATACTCAAAATTATAGGAAAAGCAAAAAAGGACATGAAGTATGATAAAAGAAGGCAAAAATAGTATAAAGAAATACGCAAAAAATTATTTTACAAGAGAGTAGTACATAATTTGCTGAAAGATACAAAGTAATATAAAAAGAGAGCTCTATTTTATAACAAGAAGAAGCATATTGAAACCATTGCTGAAATGGCTTTTGAAGTAAAAAGGAAACTATTCATTTTAGTACTAAACAGAATTCGATCACTAGATAAACCAATCCATTTAATGAAGGCCAAAAATAAGAGGAAAAGAGTAATTAACAGAACTAATTTTTGTGATTTTGTTTGGGTGAATGGAAACACAGTTCAAGTTCAGAGCCTTACTTTAATGAAGAGAGTTATTTACAGAGCAATAATGTATTGAATGCAGTTGAAACCAGTGGTCGAACTTATGAGGTTAGAAAGGGTTGTCCAATTGACAAAGAGAAAATGGTTCTCAAAAATGCAGAAGAAGTGATAGCTGATGAAATTCTAGGGAGACGTTCTAAAGACCCAGTGTACACTTGGGATTGCAGCAGTATTTGTAGTGTACGACAAGAATCTATTAATAAATTATGCGATTTCTTACGAGTATATAGTAAAAAAAGTGTTAAATAAAAGATTAAGGTGTTGCAAGGACTAGACCCTTGCAGAGTGAGAACAAATACTGGTTTTCAAGGTCATTCTCTGGCTTGTCTTTCTAGGAAAGTTTGTCAAAGTGTTTTTCACCATTTCAGGATGTTGGCAGTACATCATACTCAAATGCGGAAGTTAGTGAGAAGATTGTATTATGCAAAAAGTCCAGCACTAAAGATTAATGAGTTGAACAGTGCTCTTTTGTGTGGGTCAGTATCAGATGTGAAGAGGGTTTGTGATAATATTGAGTTTTGTTACTTTGGTCCTCAACAAGTGAGTGCAGAAACTGACACATTAATAGAACAAAATGTTGAAGACAATGTAGAACCCACGATTACAAAAAATTTTGAAGATAAAATCACAAAGTATAAGGTGATTTCAGGTGAAAGACCAAATTTTTCTTGTATTTGTTGTCGGCGAACTCACTATAAAAATCAGACTAGGAGTGTCAATCTGTATTTAAAAAGTAAAACAGAAAATAATGATAAGTGGAAGGAATTTGCAACTTATTTGTTGGTAGAGAATTTGTTTTGATTTGGGTTCTGACCAGCGTATTTGCCAATATTGTTATAACAAATTAGATGAGAATAAAATGTCTGCTAGAGCTGTACATAATAATCTAGAGTTGGTTGCTATTCCTCCAGAGCTGATAGATTTAAGTACATATGAGTCTATTCTCATTCAATGTGTGCACCCATTTCAGGCTATTGTTCGTATGGAGCCTAAAACAGGTAAATTGCCTCCATCAGATTTACAAAGAGGATTAAAAGGAAGTTGTGTATTTACCATTAAATTTAAAGAAAAACACTGAAACTATTGCTGTAGACCGTGTAGAAAATGAACCACTAGTTATTCTAGTTAATGGTGTTCCTACTAAGCCTGGGTGAAGCACTACGCTACGCTCGCGTAGTTTGCGAAGTTCGCGCTACTTCGCACTACGCGAACTGCACGTAGCACAGTGCGAACACGCGTAGCGTAGTGTTGCGTAGTGCTGTGGTCATTTTTTGCTTGCTCGTGGTCCTCAACGTCAAGTTGGTGACCGCGAGCAAGCAAAATGACATCCCGGCGAGACTTTTTCCTTGTTCGCGATCAGCAACATCAAGTTGGCGATCGCGAGCATGGAAAATAAACCTCCCGGCGAGATTCCCAACGCAAGGAGGTCAGGTTTCTCATTGCGAGGGGTCGCGTATGCTCGCGACCGCTCGCGATGAGAAACTAACAGTTCGCGTTGAGAAAGCTGCCGCTCGAGTAAAAATCTACTCGAGCAGCAGAAAACTACAGCTCGCACTGTGCAAGATGCCATTTTCAATGATTGCACAGTGCCGGTTGCTTGTCCACACTGTGCAATCATTAAAAACAACATCCTGCACAGTGCGAACATGTTACTACGCAGTTCGCGAAGTGCTACGCGTAGCTCGCGTAGTGCGAACTTCACTTTGCGTAGCTTCGCGAAGTGCAACTTCGCGAACTACGCCCACCCTTAGTTCCTACTGAGAATAAGAAAATCTGGAAAGAGTTAGTGGATGTTAGAAAAGTGCAAAAGGCAACATTGTAGCTGATAAAAAATAATGAGTACTATAGAAATGTGTTTGTAGGAGAAGAAGAAATAGATTTAGCAGAAGATACTGAAACGTCAAGTGGACAAATTGAAGAAGTGGACATGTCCAGATGTGAAGAAATCTATGAACATTACGGGTGTACATCCACTTCATTCCAAAGAAGTGATGGGGAATACGATTGAGTTATTCCAAATGAAAAAAGCAAAAGGAAGTCCCATGAGTGTATGGGAAGAGAGCTTGGAAGCTAATTGCTTCCCGCAGTTGGTTCCAACAGGAAAAGGTGGACGATATGATGAACGTCCTGTGCAGATTCCTGCATCTGAATATCGGACATCAAGATTATATGCAGAATATCCAAGATTTCGACAAAGGATCCCTTCTATGTTTCATCTTCTGTTTGAAAGTGACTTGTCTGGACTTTCATATGCATTAAATCACATTTTAAAAACTGGAGTGCATCTACAAAATGTATCTGCAAAGGATTTTATGGATAAAGTGCATCAGAGAGATGATCATTTAGAATCTCAGCTGATTAATCTGATGGCATGTCAGCATGGGACTAATGAATATTGGTACCGTCGTCATGGAGAACTGAAATGTATGCTACGGAACTTAGGAACTCCTACATGGTTCCTTACCCTAAGCTGTGCTGAGTACGCTTGGGATGATTTACTTGAATTTCTTTGAGAGGCAAATTCCAATATATAAAATATTGAATACAAGACACCTGGAGAATTGTGCTCTTTGGATCCTGTTAATGTATGCAGATATTTCAATCATAGATTTGAAGCTATGATGTCTTTTATCTGCAATAAAAAAAAAAATCCTCCTCTTGGAGAAGTTGTGGATTTCTTTAGGAGAAAGGAGTATCAAGCAAGAGGTGCTCCTCATATACATATGTTGTTATGGATCAAGGATGCCCCCAAATTTGGAACAGATTCAGATGATACTGTTTTGTCTTTTATTGAAGAATATGCCACATGTGCTGTACCCAAAAGCACAGAAGATAAAAACTTAAAACAACAAGTACTACGATTCCAAAGCCATCGATGTGGAAAATACTGTCGACGAAAGTACAAGTCTAAGGATAAGTTCTATACCAAATGTCGTTTTGCATTTCCACATCCTGTATTATCCAAAGGAAGAGTGAACAGTTTTATGTCAGCTATGCGACATACTGTTAGAAGAAAGTCTCCGAAAAATACTTACAACTTAAAAAGAAGCGAAGAGTCAAAATACATAAATGACAACAATCCAGTTATTTTATCCATGTGAAATGCTAACATGGATATTCAGGACGTTGCGGACAATTCCATTGCTGTTGATCGATATGTAACATCCTACATTACTAAATCAGAAAAGATGGAATTGAAAGAAATGTGGGAAGAGATTTCTCACAAGAAGACTCTAAGTAAGAAATTATACAGTTTCAGTTTGAAGATGTTATCCCATTGAGAAATTGGAGCATATCAATGCTCAGATCGGTTATCATCTGCAAGTTTATACTCCAAAACTAGAAGAATCATTTGGGTGAGTCTAGGTCTTGCAGCAATGCGAAATCAAGTACTGAAATCTGTTCAAGAAATTGAATATTTAGCAGAAAAAGAACCAGAAAGTACAGATATTTTGAAAACGTATATGTTGGACACATATTACCCAAACAGAAGTCATCATCTTGAGAACATGTATCTCTATGAAGTGCTGCAAAACTACACTTATAAACGGAATACTACAGAGAACATCAATGATGAAAAATATGAAGTCATTGATTGTGAAGGATGTTTGGTGAAACAAAGGAAAGGAAGTTTGATTAATCACAGGAAGTTGAGTTGCGACACTGCTGATGACAGGGAATTTTACTATTTAGCTCTTTTGCAACTGTTCAAACCGTGGCGTTCAGAACTGGAATTACTTGGAGATTTTCAGTGTTATGAAGATTCATTTAATGCTTGTAAAGATAGCATACAATGCAGTGCTTTTGCAAATTATGTGAAAATGTTGAATGATGAAATTGATCAAGGAGCTACAATTGCAGCTGAGATTGCTAGAGACAGTTCTCAAGACAGTCAAAGTTCTGCTGCGCTGAGTCAAGATCCACTATGACAACCAATTGTTGAAAATGAAGCAGCAATTGCCATGAATGAGGTAGAAACAGCAATGCATCAAGCTCAATGTAATGGAATTAGCAAACTTGGAAGAACAACTAAATGTTGAACAGAAACAAATATATCCGCAAGTGAGACAACAGATTGACCATGGATTACTTCATGAAAAGAAAGAGTGCCGAATGTATGTGAGTGGACAAGTAGGAACAGGAAAAAGTTTCTTAATTAAAGTAATTACAAGTTATCTACAGAAAACAACTGAGTCGCATTTGTCTTGTGTTGTCACTGCTCCAACTGGGTTGGCAGCACATAACATTAAAGGAATTACTTTACATCGTTTACTAATGCTACCAGTACAGCATGAGAACGAATTGGAATACCACAAGCTATCTGGAGAAGCTTGTTGTGAAGTTTCAAGAGTCCTGAAGAAAATGAAACTTCTCATTATTGATGAGGTAAGCATGGTCTCAAACTTAATTCTTGCCTTTGTGCATTTAAGAATGCAGCAAATTCTCAAAACAGAGTATGAAGTGTTATTTCTTATTTGGAGGAAAGCACGTCATAGTTTTTGGAGATCTACTGCAACTGACTCCTGTAAAAGGGCAACCAGTATTTAATACACTTGTGCATGAAGACACCAGAAAGTCTCTGGGTAGTGTTGGAAACGTGAACATTTGGTCATATTTTGAATACAAAGAACTGACAAAAAATATGCGACAGGCAAATGATGCTGAATATGGAAGTATTCTTCAAGATATAAGAATTGGACTTTTGACAGAACATGGCAAACAAGCTTTGCAGAGTCGATTACTTTCCAATTTGTTTCCAAATGAAAATGTAGTTCCTGAGAAAATATACATGAAAATTGCAGAAAATAAATCTGTAATCTGCTTTATTCCAACACTGCGCAAGTGTTCTATATTCAACGAAGAACTATTGAAACTGGAAAATGAAGCAATTATAAAAATGGAAAATTGAAAACAAAATTGGATTCTTTAGAAAAAAAGATATCTAAAACGGCTGGTTTAGAAAAGAATCTATATGCATGTATAACTGTCGGGTCATTTTAAGGCGTAATTTGGATGTAGAAAAAGGTTTAGTTAATGGAACAATGGGTAAAGTTGTGGATTTTGTTAATTATCATAAAACAGATGGAATTGAATATTTAAAAATTAAATTTGATCAGATTGAAGAAATTAAAGAAATTGGTCATTGGTCAGTTCGTTTTTTGCTTGTTAAAGATTTATATGTCCGTAGGAAACAATTTCCATTTTCTCTGGCATATGCAGTGACTATTCATAAATCTCAAGGATTAAGTGTACACAGTGCATTGGTGAAGATTGGATCTACCGTGTTTAAAGAGGGTATGGCATATGTTGCTTTGTCACGAGTCAGAACATTATCTGGTTTGTTTTTGATTGATTTTGATGACACACAGGTTACTGCAGAAGCAAACTGTGTAAAAGAGTATAATACGTTAAGAAGAGCGTATGCTCCTAATTTAGGTCAATATCCTGTATTTGAAAAGCGTGTGGTTGGTAGAAAAAGAAGGTATGACAATATCTGTATTGAAGGTGTATAGAAGGGAAAAAAACAAGATAATGTTGTCATTGCAAGCAAAAAGAAAAAGGACACTGTTGAAGAGATTGTTGGTTATCATTTTGAAAATAGATCAGGTGTAAACTGCTATGCTAATGTAGTGGTCAATGTTGTTTTTTTTCTTGAAGATTTTGTTCCTTGTTGCATTCTGTTTATGAAAAATTGAGAACTGATACAAGTAAAATACAAGTTGTTTCTGATGTTCGTAATCTTTTGGATGTATGTTCTACACAATTTACGCAAAATATCCAACAAGATGCTCAGGAATTTCTAATGTATATGCTTACCGTTTTAGAAAATGAAGGTGTAGAAATAGAAAATATTTTTGGCATTTGTTATCAATGGGAACATCATTGTGAAAATTGTATGTATACATCTAGCACTAATGTAGACACTGAAAGATTTCTATATTTAACATTACCGGACTGTAAATCAGTGTCTTTCAATAAAAAGCTGCAAATCAAAACATGGAGTGTAGCCAATGTAAATCAGAAATGTTATCAACATTATTTTCACAAAGATATGGACAATGTATTATTTTAATGATGCAACATTGTACAGCTGATGTAAGAAAATTGGACACTTTAATAAAACATTTTTGGGGCTGATTCCGATAGCCGGTCGGACAGCTGTCCGTAGCCTTACCGTGCGACCGACACGTACCCGGAGCCGGTCCATCCTGTAGAGTAAGTACGATGCGCATAACTGCCAAAAACACGACCGACACATAGGCTGTGACTCAAGCCCCATTCTCCGTCCGAGCCGTAACTCCTAAAGATGAACCGAGTCGCCCGGAAGCAGTATCCATAGCAGTTTCCAGCATGACAAGTACGATGCGTACTTCCTATGCGCCGGACGGGTCGTCACATACAGGACGTCACAGCATCTGGAAAACAAGCATATCAGCTATGATTTGCACCACAACTCAATCCACGGCTGCGAGACGGACCAGCTTGCAGTGGGTACGAGACAGAGCAACAAGCAGCGTGTACGACACAAACACATCATGAATCCCAACGCGCAGGTCATACCAGTACTCTACATCTATGATCGGCTCAGGGACCGACGCCGACAGCGCAGGCGGTAAGTCAGACACCTACAACACAAACAAACGACACATACCCGCAAAATGGCACACACACACGGGGGATCCACATCCTGGCCACTAACAACAGCCCACCATAGGGGTTGCATGGCCAGCACCACTAACATCCCCACCCATAGTGAACCTGTTGCCCATCACTACTGCCACCCACACCCATAGGGCTTATGTTGCCCATCACTACTGCCACCCCCACTCACAGGGGACCTGTTGCCCATCACTACTGCCACCCCCAGCCATAGGGCTTATGTTGTCCATCACTACAGCCACCCCCACCCATAGTGGACCTGTTGACCATCACTACTGCCACCCACACCCATATGGCTGATGTTGCCCATCACTACTGCCACCCACACCCATAGGGCTTATGTTGCCCATCACTACAGCCACCCCAGCTATAGGATGGGTGATGCGCAACACATCCAGCATACTCCAACATCAGGTATGTCTGCAAAATACATCCCCCCTAACATCATGACAACAGTGTGTAGTCTGTGACAAATGCCCACAACAGTGATTATGGCTAAGAGCATACAATGTAAGTAACGGCACATGTGTGACCAACACATGAGTGTGACATACACAAATCAAGCATCACCATAGCACTGTGGCAATGTAAAAAGAACACCCCCTCACTGTGTAGAACAGAAGTTAAGTGTGGGCTCCCAAAATGCAGCAGATGTCGAGCATTGTGGTGATGGGGACTAAACCCCCCTCATCACAGTGACCAAAAGGTGAGTGTCATCATGGTCAAAGCTGCAAATAACAAACAGCATGTATGATCCCTGCTCCCAACACATCAAACACTTCTGGGGGAAACTAGTGGTTGTGTCCCATACACACAGAGATGTGGTTAGGCTAACAGTGCTGTGAAAACATGACACACTCTCGGCCATGTGCAGACAAGCACCACCCATGGGGGCTGACAATGCATACAGCGTACAATGACACAACAGCAGAAGTGACCATCACCAAGCATGCACACATCTCGAAAATAGACACACCAATCAAAACAGCAATACCAATGCACTGGTGCAAATGCACAAACACAATGTGTGTGTGTGTGTTTGTCACAGTATCCACAGGCAACTACACAACACATGAGGGGGGCTGAACCACAGTGACACAGATGTGGACACAGTGCCATACAAAAGTAAACCATCATTGGGACACCCTCAGTGGGCAATCAGGTGTTGGGAGATGAGAGGGAGCACATCAGTCACATGTGACACAAGCTGGAATGAACACCAACTAACACAGCAAGAGACTGACACAGAACACCACTACCCCCAGGGAACAGACATTGGGGTGACACAAGCATGCATGACACCTCAACTGTAATGACAAAGGCAGATGTCGTACAAACTGGGAAACCCAGACATGTGTCCTGTACCACAAACGTACATCACTCATACACAAACACAAATCACTCAGCATGGCCCTTCATCCATGGACAAAAGGGAGCTAGGGGACCACCTATGCAAACATTCACATCAGTCTACCCTCAACACCACACACCCTGAACTGCAACAATGTGTATCTGTGAAGCCCACATAGACAGGTGACATTGCACATTCACCCATTACAAACACAGGAATGTTGGGAGGAACTAAGGTGCACACACACATCACACAAGGACAGTTCACAACCCTGGAGAATGACAGACATACTGCACAGTATGCGGTACATGGCCATGACGTCAAAGCTCATGTAACCTTCAGAATCCCTGCCACAGTCCCAGGACAATGCAGATGCCAAGGAGAAACACAAGGCACACATGCTGACACCTGCCAGCATCGCAGCCAAGAACCCGACAAGTGGGAGCAGTCACACACACATACAAATGTCTCAATGACTGAAAACTACCACCTAGGGACAACTACATGATTTAGCAAATAAACAGGTGCCTTGAGGAACCCTGACTGTGTCCCATCAGTGTCTGACAACATCATCACCACTCAGAACTGACAAATACCAATGCTGATACACCAATTAACAGTAGTGTGTCATGCACCCACACATCTGGTAGCCCATTGGAAAAGTAGTGGGATGAACCCAGTACCACTGAGCAACCATCAACAACAGGAACATATCAAGGGAACACTCTCTGTCTGTATGAACAGGGATGTGGACACACACACATGCTCATACAACACACACGATGGGCCCAGGCCATGTCACTGGACAACACACTTACTTGAGGGGACCCAACTCCTGTGGGAGCCCAGGTGTGCCATACATATTCACCGCAAGTCCCACTCATGTCTGCAGAACACTTGGTCAGTCAGCCATCAGTTACCACACAATGAAGGCTCTGGTCACAACAGCCTGGGTACCTGAGTCTCCCCTAAGTCATCTGCACATACCCAAAACATATGTCTAGCAAGTTGCACAGAGGCCCCAGTTGCTCCTATTACAATGATGCCCACAACTGTAGGTCCAGTGTTGATGAGCACAAAGTATGTGGAAGTGACAAAGTGGACAATGGGAAGCACATCATATGTGCAGGGGTGCAAGCCACAGATGTGACCATGCAAATGAAATGCTCACAGAGAGATGTACACAAATAGTTGATCCTGACACACCCAAGTAGCTGCAAAGGATGACATGGATACCCACCAGAATAGGATACATATCTCATGGACCACAGGGAGTACCTCACATCAACACATCAGTATTCAACATTGTAAACCAAGCATTACAGGTGCAAGGGCATGTAAAACAACATCAACATAATGTACAGCTAAATCAAGTTCAAAGGGATAAAGAAAAAAGCTTTATTCAACATATTAAAAGTGAAACGTCTGTTCTAACAAAAGGCCAATGGCCAGTCCATGTCCAAATGCCAAGGAGTATACTAGAGTGACAAATCAGTATATGAAAATCTAAATGTCTGTGCAAACAAAAGGCCAATGGCCAGTCCATGTCCAAATGCCAAGGAGTGAAGTAGAGTGGCAACTGTCACACCTTGCTTGCCTGTACTGCTAAGGACCGGGGTCATCCCCTCGGAGGGGCATAGATAGGGGCAGGCCAGGCACTGCAGGGACAGGATCAGGGCACAGCAGAAGGAGGCAGTGAAGAGGTGGTGGATGCAGGCGAGACACTTGCAACTGCAGTGGAGCTGACTGAAGTGGTGGGTGCTGTCACAACTGTGGGGCACAAGTAAGATGGGGTGGGTGCCGGCACAACTCCAGTGGGCAGGTCAGATGGAGTGGATTGGCTCACCACTGTAGTGCCCAAGTCAGACGGGGTGGTCGTGGACTCCAAAGCAGTGCCTACATCCATGGGAGCGGAATGGGGGACAGGTGAGGTCGGCAGGGCAGGGGGGACACGGTCCCCACATCAGTGGCACCAACTGTCTGACCAGGTGTGGAGGAGCAAGTGCTAGGGGGGGATGGCCTTAGCATTTTGGGGATGTTGTATCTGTGTGTGGGGGAACCCGGGGCAGGGAGTGGCAGGGGAACCTCTGGAGTGGTGGCCTGGGGGATGGAGGATGGAGACTTTGCCTTGGAGTCGCGTGGTGGCGGGGGGGTCTTGCTCTTCTGGCACTGGGGGGACTTGTGGGTGGGCGTCTCTATGTGACTGCACCTGGGGGAGGGTGTCCGGGTGTGAGGGGCACTCCCTTCTGTGTGTGGGGACTTCCTCTTCCCCTTGTAATCAGGATCTGCAGGGTCGGTGGGAAGAGGCCATGGTCACAGAGGAAGAACTTCTGGGGGGATGGGGTTGCAGGTGAGGCAAGGGAAGGGGGCTGGGAGGGAGAGGTCTCAGAGGACTGTGGAGTGGTTGTGGATGACTGTGTGTGTGTCAGCAAACCAGCCCCTGTGAGTGTGGAATCAGTCCCCTGCGCTTGCTTGTGTGCACGTCTAGACCTTGGTTTGGGGGTTTCTGTGCTTGGGACAGGTAGGGTGCTAGGAATCGTGGGTGGTGCAGGGGTAGGAGGGGTGCGGGACTTTTGGAGGAGGGACATTGCTGCCATCAGGGAGGAGGCCATGGACTGTTTGGTCCTCTGTAGGGCAGACATGCCCAAGGAAATGCCCTCCATGAATGACACCAGTTGTGTCAACAGACCAGTGTGTGCATGGAGGACCTTCAGCATCGACGTCTGCCCTACATGGATCTGTCGAAGTAAGTCCACAGACTCCTGACTCAGGGCAGCAGGGGACACAGGGGCAGGGGGTGCGGTGCCTGGCACAAAGGAGACATGCTCACGAACACGGGAGCCCACAGGGACCTCTGGGATGGGAGCCGATGGGAGGGGGGTGGTGGTGGTGGCAGTGGCGGGGACAGCCTCACTAGCTGGGGGTTGGTGGCTGCTGACACCTGCCTCCACAGGGGAGTCATCCTCAGAGCTGCTGTGGCCCTCAGCTGGGGGGGATGGTGCTAACGACTCCTCTGTGTGGCTCCACTCCCCCTCCGTGCCACTGGGTCCACCCAACTCCTCTCCTTCTGTCCCTGTAAGGCTCTGTGGCTCCTCCTAGTCCGTAGAGCTGTCCTCTCCAGTGGCCGTGGATGTATCTGGATAGGAATGGGAAGTAAGAGAACAACATCAGTCACCTGCACCGACTGCACACACCACAGTGAGTACATCACATCACAGGGCAGCCCTGGCATCATCAGCTGAACACAGCTCAAAGTGCCAACACTGTTTAGGATAAGACAATTGTCATTCTCAACATCAACCATGGCACACATATCCCTCCTTGACTTTCACACATATGTCCGTTGCATGTTGGATGCTAACACCCCAATGTGCCAACATGCACCACCCACACATTAGTTGTACATGCAAGTGAACATGTAGGACAACATATCCAGGACCCAGAAGACCCCACATCATGCAAATCAGACATATGAGTCACCGCAAACACTAATCCCTGTACATTAACACATCACAGTCTGCCATGCATGTAACCCAGCTGCATGAAGTACACAGTTGCATACACCATTGTGCGCTGTCAGATGATCACACACATATATGTCACACAGGTCTTGTCTCTCACAGTGACATTGCAGATGTCATGCTGACCCTCTGAATCATGGACTCCCCAGTTGTACGTAGCAACAAGCCACACCCTAATGACACAGAGGCAGACACCTGAGGGCACATGTCACTGAGCATAACCTGCAATTTCATACACAGGAGTGGGATTACAGAGTGTTTGTAAATGCCCTTGAGGGTGCATGACTGGCCAGGACTAAGTGAAACAGTGTTTGGCCCTGGACAGTAGTCAGGTGGCTAAGCAAGTGTGACATACTTGCTATACATACTCCTGAGGCCCAAACATTGGAGTCCCCTGCTACATGGGTTTGTTTGGAATACCCCAGCCACATGTTGCGAGTCAGACCAGCAATTGGTACACATCTCAAGGGCACACACAGATCACATGTCAGATCTCAGGCATTGTGTAAACAATTGACCCACCCATGAAACACACAACAGATTCACAGGAACTGATGCTGACCGGTACCTGAAGCATAGCTGACTGCAGGGACACAGTGCCCTAGTGACACCAGCAACAGATTGTAGGGGCCACACCTGTGGAACAGATGAGGAGGGTGCATCACACATATGAGGGACCTGAGTTTGGGACTACAAGAGCTACGTAATGTGGAAGTGTGACCAGGACAAAAGACTGCTATTTGCATGTCAGACATAGTACACAGATCAGACATGGACTCACCCCCTTCCTGCTGCTGTCTGGCCTTCAGCTGCCAATCCAGGTCCGGGAAGACCACCAGCAGGATACGGAGCATGTGGGGAGTCAGGGTCCGGTGTCCACCCCTCCTGTGTGAAGGTGACAGCTTCAGCTGGACTCTAGCTATCCTCCGGGTCCAGCCCCGAAGGTCGTGCCACCTCTTCTGGCAGTTGTGGATCCGGCGCTTGTAGACCCCCACAGAACGAACAGCCCGGGCGATGGTCAGCCAGATCTCCTGCTTCTGGTGGGCATCAACCTGTTAGGAGGACAAAGTGAAAAGTACATTAACACACATGCCCCAGATTGCTGCAGCACACATTTGGATAGACATGTCATCATCACAAAGGGAAATAAATTACAAAGGTAGTGCAACCATGGGGATTGCAAAAGCACATGCATGTCTGACATGTTAACAATGCCTGGATAGTTTAAGCTTGTAATAATGCACTTTAGCAGCAGGAAAACTGTTCATTGCATGTACCTACACACTTTGGGGGATGAAAGTAGTCATTGAGAATGATTGCCACTGGTGTACACACTGCTAGTACTGCTAGTCAGACAACATGCATAATTAGGAAGGCAGTGGACTGCACACTCACCTGCTCCCCTGGTTTCCCATAGAGCTTTGTGTACTCTGGAAGGAGCCCGTCCAGCAGGGCCTAGTTCTCCTCCTCAGTGAAGGCTGGGGCCCTCTCCAGAGTACTTGCCATAGCAGGAGCCAGAGGATGCATAGACAGCAGCAGTGGTAGCAGGGATGTGGTCCAGTAGCATGTAGTGCAGGCAAGTGCGCTCCCTGGGGGCCAGGCAGCCTTATATCTGTGCTGCAGAGGCAGAATCTGTGCCATGTGTCCCAAGTGATAGGTCCAACACATTTGCATTCTATGAATCTGGCCAATCCATTTAAAAGTACGACTCGTACACGCCTTCCGCATCGTTCAAATCTTCACCTTCATGGAACACGTGAAATTGCAACATTGTTGTAGGCATTCAACTGAATTTCCAGTGCACAACTCGTACAAGTGTTGAATCCACATCCGTCTCCATGACAGTCCAGAGCCAATGGGTGCGCCCGGCTCGTTCAACTGACTGTACAACGCGTATTTTGAATATACACATACACCCGTCTACATACGATTCAATGGCCAAGGCATACACCTGTCTCGGACCATGCCTGTCCGACGCGTATGCATGATAGTCACCCACGTCGGACCTCATTGCATTTAGTGACAAAGCGTACGCACGGTTCGGACATGACCCATGCAATGCGTATGCATTGTCACCCGCGTCGGACCTCATTGCATTCAATGACAAAGCGTACGCACAGCTCGGACATGACCCGTGCAATGCGTACGCATTGTCACCCGCGTCGGGCCTCATTGCAGTCAATGAGAAAGCATACGCACGGCTCGGGCATGACCCGTGCAATGCGTACACATTGTCACCCCTGTCGGACCTCATTGCATTCAATGACAAAGCGTACGCACGGCTCGGACATGACCCGTGCAATGCGTATGCATTGTCACCCACGTCTGACCTCATTGCATTCAATGACAAAGCGTACGCACGGATCGGACATGACCCGTGCAATGGGTACACATTTTCACCCGCGGCGGACCTCATTGCATTCAATGACAAAGCGTACGCACGGCTCGGACATGACCCGTGCAATGCGTATGCATTGTCACCCGCATCGTTCAAATCTTCACCTTCATGGAACACTTGAAATTGCAACATTGTTGTAGACATTCAACTGAATTTCCAGTGCACAACTCGTACAAGTGTTGAATCCGCATCCGTCTCCATGACAGTCCAGAGCCAATGGGTGCGCACGGCTCGTTCAACTGACTGTACAACGCGTATTTTGAATATACACATGCACCCGTCTACATACGATTCAATGGCCAAGGCATACACCGTTCTCGGACCATGCCTGTCCGACGCGTATGCATGATAGTCACCCACGTCGGACCTCATTGCATTTAGTGACAAAGCGTACGCACGGTTCGGACATGACCCATGCAATGCGTATGCATTGTCACCCGCGTCGGACCTCATTGCATTCAATGACAAAGCATACGCACGGCTCGGACATGACCCGTGCAATGCGTACGCATTGTCACCCGCGTCGGGCCTCATTGCATTCAATGAGAAAGCGTACGCACGGCTCGGACATGACCCGTGCAATGCGTACACATTGTCACCCCTGTCGGACCTCATTGCATTCAATGACAAAGCGTACGCAGGGCTCGGACATGACCCGTGCAATGCGTATGCATTGTCACCCTCGTCTGACCTCATTGCATTCAATGACAAAGCGTACGCACGGATCGGACATGACCCGTGCAATGGGTACACATTTTCACCCGCGCCGGACCTCATTGCATTCAATGACAAAGCGTACGCACGGCTCGGACATGACCCGTGCAATGCGTATGCATTGTCACCCGCATCGTTCAAATCTTCACCTTCATGGAACACTTGAAATTGCAACATTGTTGTAGGCATTCAACTGAATTTCCAGTGCACAACTCGTACAAGTGTTGAATCCGCATCCGTCTCCATGACAGTCCAGAGCCAATGGGTGCGCACGGCTCGTTCAACTGACTGTACAACGCGTATTTTGAATATACACATGCACCCGTCTACATACGATTCAATGGCCAAGGCATACACCGTTCTCGGACCATGCCTGTCCGACGCGTATGCATGATAGTCACCCACGTCGGACCTCATTGCATTTAGTGACAAAGCGTAGCACAGGTTCATTACACATCAGCAACACGTTTATTCCACACTAGTTGCACGGTAATTCTACATAACAGTGGACACATGCTCCCAATGTGTTCGAGAATGGAAGTCCAGGGATGTGTGGTACATCAGTTGATGGGAATTGTCAACTTCCACACTGGTGTTGGCTTCTGGGTGTTGGAGGTCAGTGTTGACCACACAACAGGCAAAGTACCCTGGGAAGGACAGACAAGATACAGTCAAAAGCACAGAAGAACAGGAGACAAATGCAATAAACATGCACAAAACATGTTGCAAAACACCTACACAAACACTAGTTAGCAGTACTACCCTACTGTGGAGTACACACCACCTGAATGGACACATCACAGCACGCATCAAGTCAAGTGGCACACAGACACACTCAGATATCAACAGAGCTGGCTCAACACATTCCAGGCTACCTCCATACATTCACATAACAACCCTGTAAACTCACATTCAGGTGAAGAAGTTGTTGATGAGCCGGGAGCGGACGTCAACATCATCTTCATCATCACTGGCATCTTGGCCCAGGCCGGGATCCTCCACAGGTGCCGGAGGTTGGTCGTTGTCATCGTCATCCTGGATGAGAGGCACCTCCTTCCGTACCGCCATGTTGTGTAGCATGCAGCAGACAAGGACTATTTTGCACACCTTTGCAGGCTCATATGGGAGGGCCCCTTCGGTCTTGTCCAGGCAGCGAAAGCGGCTTTTCAGGAGGCCGAATGTCCGCTCAATCACCCTCCTGCTCCGACCATGTGCCTCATTGTAGCGCAGCTCGGCTGGTGTCACAGGGTTCCTGAGGGGTGTCAGTAACCACGGCATGTTGGGGTATCTGGAGTCACCTACACACACAAAAATGAACAAGTAGCTGAGTTTTGTAGGAGTGCGGAATACAACAGTGACAAACACACACAATGAGAAACAGTCAGTACACACCGACAAGCCAGGCATGCTGAGCTGGCATCTGTGACATCAGCGTTGCAGTGCGACCACTCCTCATAATGTAGGCATCGTGCGCAGAACCAGGGAACCGTGCACACACTTGTGTGATCGACATGTCAGCAAGACAGACCACCAGAGCATTGATCGAATGGTAGTGCTTCCTCTTCCGTTATGCTTGCTCATGTGCCTGTGGTGGTATCAGGACAACATGTGTCCCATCAATAGATACGATGACGTTCGGCATCCTCCCCAGTGTATAAAAGGCATCCTTTATTTCAGGGAGTTCAGCTGGGCTCGGGAACTTGATATACAGGTTGAGGAATTGCAACACCCCTTCCAAGACATCACGTAGCACCCAACTAAACATTGTTTGCGACATACCACCAGCAGTAGCCACAGTGTACTGGAAGGTACCGGTAGCAAAGAAGTGCAGGGCTGCCATCACCTTCACCTCTGGGGTCAGTGCTGTGGGGTATGTCCGGCCAGGTAGCAGATGTGGCGCCAACTGCTCCGCCAACTCCGCAATCAGTGGCCTGGTGAAGCGGTACCGTCTGATGCACTCGCGTTCCTGCATTGTTGCAAAGTCTGGGAACGGACGATGGACAGCTGCTGCCCTGCAGTACAGAGATGCACAAAGGAAGATTGTCAATTCATCCACCCATGTGGCCATGGCCATGATCACTATCACATGCTAGTTCATGACATTACACAATGTACTGAGGTGTGTGCTGTTGGGCATGGACACATATGTCACCTACAAGACCACCACCTCACATCTCAATTCCACATGTCCACATGAGTCCCATGTAGTACAATGGCCAATCATCTGGCTGTGCCACCCAACCTATGTGCTGCTGCAACGTTAAAAAAACACACCACAGTGAGAATTGAGGCCTCATGTCTCCCAGGCATCACAGATCTTTGCCATGCAGAAACCCAGGCTCCCTGTATTGCCACATCAACACAGCAATGGACATGGCATAGCACGTACACACCACAAGGCAGGTGTAAGTCCCACAGGTAGTGGCCACTGTTGTTCCTGCCGGCCCTACATGTACGTCTCTTAGACACACACCCCATCAAGGTTGATGCATATACCACATGGATGTGGAGACTGTCACCCATTGGTGACATTTGATCAGACACATCTGAGACACAACATGCACACAGACTGTGGGTGCACATCAGTATTGTCGCTACAATTCTCACTGTGACGTACATGCCATCACCCCCAGGACTCAGGATGTATGTGACATGTCCTAAACATATCCAACCTGACACTGTGGCCTTGACTCATGCCCATTACTGTCCAATTGCACATCACAGTTGTAATGTGCACAGCACACAAAGGATCCTGCCCCCATGCACACATGCACAGCCTGGGAGTGGCTGCACAAAGTGTCAGCCAAAAAAACAGCTGTACCCCCCCCAAATACCCAGGGAATGCAGCCTTACATGCCATGGGACACTGTGTGGCGAATGCTGTAGTGTGGCAGGTGTGCACAGGTGTCCATGGCCAGTATATGTGTGTTGCATCCGTATATTAGTCACACTAATGAGGTCCGACGAGGGTGACAATGCATACGCATTGCACGGGTGTGGCCGATCCGTGCGTACGCTTTGTCATTGAATGCAATGAGGTCAGACGTGAGTGACAATGCATACGCATTGCACGGGTCATGTCCGAGCCGTGCGTACGCTTTGTCATTGAATGCAATGAGGTCCGACACGGGTGACAATGCGTACGCATTGCACGGGTCATGTCCGAGCCGTGCGTACTCTTTTTCATTGAATGCAATGAGGTCCGACGCGGGTGACAATGCGTACGCATTGCACGGGTCATATCCGAGCCGTGCGTACGCTTTGTCATTGAATGCAATGAGGTCCGACGCGGGTGACAATGCGTACGCATTGCATGGGTCATGTCCGAACCGTGCGTACGCTTTGTCACTAAATGCAATGAGGTCCGACGTGGGTGACTATCATGCATACGCGTCGGACAGGCATGGTCCGAGAACGGTGTATGCCTTGGCCATTGAATCGTATGTAGACGGGTGCATGTGTATATTCAAAATACGCGTTGTACAGTCAGTTGAACGAGCCGTGCGCACCCATTGGCTCTGGACTGTCATGGAGACGGATGCGGATTCAAAACTTGTACGAGTTGTGCACTGGAAATTCAGTTGAATGCCTACAACAATGTTGCAATTTCAAGTGTTCCATGAAGGTGAAGATTTGAACGATATGGGTGACAATGCATACGCATTGCACGGGTCATGTCCGAGCCGTGCGTACGCTTTGTCATTGAATGCAATGAGGTCCGGCGCGGGTGAAAATGTGTACCCATTGCACGGGTCATGTCCGATCCGTGCGTACGCTTTGTCATTGAATGCAATGAGGTCAGACGTGGGTGACAATGCATACGCATTGCACGGGTCATGTCCGAGCCGTGCGTACGCTTTGTCATTGAATGCAATGAGGTCCGACAGGGGTGACAATGTGTACGCATTGCACGGGTCATGTCCGAGCCGTGCGTACACTTTCTCATTGAATGCAATGAGGCCCGACGCGGGTGACAATGCGTACGCATTGCACGGGTCATGTCCAAGCCGTGCGTACGCTTTGTCATTGAATGCACTGAGGTCCGACGCGGGTGACAATACATACGCATTGCATGGGTCATGTCCGAACCGTGCGTACGCTTTGTCACTAAATGCAATGAGGTCCGACGTGGGTGACTATCATGCATACGCGTCGGACAGGCATGGTCCGAGACAGGTGTATGCCTTGGCCATTGAATCGTATGTAGACGGGTGTATGTGTATATTCAAAATACGCGTTGTAAAGTCAGTTGAACGAGCCGGGCGCACCCATTGGCTCTGGACTGTCATGGAGACGGATGTGGCTTCAACACTTGTACGAGTTGTGCACTGGAAATTCAGTTGAATGCCTACAACAATGTTGCAATTTCAAGTGTTCCATGAAGGTGAAGATTTGAACGATGCGGAAGGCGTGTACGAGTCGTACTTTTAAATGGATTGGCCAGATTCATAGAATGCAAATGTGTTGGACCTATCACTTGGGACACATGGCACAGATTCTGCCTCTGCAGCACCGATATAAGGCTGCCTGGCCCCCAGGGAGCGCACTTGCCTGCACTACATGCTACTGGACCACATCCCTGCTTTCAGACCCCTGTGCAAGGCGTGCCCTGTGCCTCCCACACCTCCCAGCACCCCTCTCCACACGGGCAGGACCAGCGGCGGTACGCACAGGTGACACTGGGACCCCTTGGGTGGTGTTGCTGGTGGTGTTGGATGTAGCTTCCGGGGGGTCATGTGTCCCTGTGCTGTGGGTGTTGATTGTCCTTGGTCTGTCCGTGTTGGCAGGGGTGCCCTGTCAATGTCCAGATGCTGGAGGCGTGGGTACAGGGGGGGCAGATGTTTATGCTGCTGGTGCTGCATCATGGCTGACACCGGAGGGGCCAGGTTCGTCGTCATCATCCGTAGAGGACAGTGAGAGAGTCAGACCAGAGAGCTCAGTGTCCACCAGAGTCTGGGCCTGGGTATCCTCGTCATTTGGTGCTGGGTGCCCAGTGCCACCTGTGTTTGGAAGAGACACACAATGTCATTCATGTTTCTACATGCATCGTTGGTTCACAAACATGACATTTTCTACTTTTCAAACAGATGCCTGCCTGTACACTGCTTTTTCCCAGCTTGTCACAGACAGAGTTTGATATTGTTCTTGGCCATTTCCCAGCATGGCCTTGTGCTCCCCACAACAGAGTTCAGGGTCAGACATCTTGTCAGTCCCTTCCCACTCCCTGTGTGGTGAGTATGGTTCAGTTTGATCTTGCTGGGCCATGTGGGTGGGTGTAGGTTGACTGTGACTGCGAGTCCCATCATACTCTTGGCTACACCCCCCTTCCCAGCATGCCCATACTTCCTCCCTCTTGACTCTGATTCCCTGTGAGGGGGTGTGACAGCAATGGCAAGATGGCTGACTGTGTAGTCCTGATGTTTGTTGTTGGCGATTTCCCAGCATGGCCTTGTGCTCCCCACTACAGAGCCCAGGGTCAGACATCTTGTCAGTCCTGTCCCACTCCCTGTGAGGCGAGTATGGTTCAGTTTGATCTTGCTGGGCCATGTGGGTGGGTGTAGGTTGACTGTGACTGCGAGTCCCATCATACTCTTGGCTACACCCCCCTTCCCAGCATGCCCATACTTCCTCCCTCTTGACTCTGATTCCCTGTGAGGGGGTGTGACAGCAATGGCAAGATGGCTGACTGTGTACTCCTGATGTTTGTTGTTGGCGATTTCCCAGCATGGCCTTGTGCTCCCCACTACAGAGCCCAGGGTCAGACATCTTGTCAGTCCCGTCCCACTCCCTGTGAGGCGAGTATGGTTCAGTTTGATCTTGCTGGGCCATGTGGGTGGGTGTAGGTTGTCTGTGACTGTGAGTCCCATCATACTCTTGGCTACACCCCCCTTCCCAGCATGCCCATACTTCCTCTCTCTTGACTCTGCTTCTCTGTGAGGGGGTGTGACAGCAATGGCAAGATGCCTGACTGTGTAGTCCTGGTGTTTGTTGTTGGCCATTTCCCAGCATGGCCTTGTGCTCCCCACAACAGAGCCCAGGGTCAGACATCTTGTCAGTCCCTTCCCACTCCCTGTGAGGCAAGTATGGTTCAGTTTGATCTTGCTGGGCCATGTGGGTGGGTGTAGGTTGTCTGTGACTGTGAGTCTCATCATACTCTTGCCTACACCCCCCTTCCCAGCATGCCCATACTTCCTCCCTCTTGACCCTGCTTCCCTGTGAGGGGTGTGACAGCAATGGCAAGGTGACTGACTGTGAAATCCTGATGTTTGTTGTTGGCCTTTTCCCAGCATGGCCTTGTGCCCCCCACAACAGAGCCCAGTGTCAGACATCTTGTCAGTCCCTTCCCACTCCCTGTGAGGCGAGTATGGTTCAGTTTGATCTTGCTGGGCCATGTGGGTGGGTGTAGGTTGTCTGTGACTGTAAGTCCCATCATACTCTTGGCTACACCCCCCTTCCCAGCATGCCCATACTTCCTCCCTCTTGACCCTGCTTCCCTGTGAGGGGGTGTGACAGCAATGGCAAGATGGCTGACTGTGAAATCCTGATGTTTGTTGTTGGCCATTTCCCAGCATGGATTTGTGCTCCCCACAACAGAGCCCAGTGTCAGACATTTTGTCAGTCCCTTCCCACTCCCTGTGCAGTGAGTATGGTTCAGTTTGATTTTGCTGGGCCATGTGGGTGGGTGTAGGTTGTCTGTGACTGCGAGTCCCATCATACTCTTGGCTACACCCCCCTTCCTAGCATGCCCATACTTCCTCCCTCTTGTCTCTGCTTCCCTGTGAGGGGGTGTGACAGCAATGGCAAGATGGCTGACTGTGAAATCCTTGTGTTTGTTGTTGGCCATTTCCCAGCATGGCCTTGTGCTCCCCACTACAGAGCCCAGGGTCAGACATCTTGTCAGTCCCTTCCCACTCCCTGTGAGGCGATTATGGTTTAGTTTGATCTTGCTGGGCCATGTGGTTTGGTGTAAGTTGTCTGTGACTGCGAGTCCCATCATACTCTTGGCTACACCCCCCTTCCCAGCATGCCCATACTTCCTCCCTCTTGACTCTGCTTCTCTGTGAGGGGGTGTGACAGCAATGGAAAGATGGCTGACTGTGAAATCCTGATGTTTGTTGTAGGCCATTTCCCAGCATGGCCTTGTGCTCCCCACAACAGAGCCCAGAGTCAGACATCTTGTCAGTCCCTTCCCACTCCCTGTGAGGCAAATATGGTTCAGTTTGATCTTGCTGGGCCATGTGGGTGGGTGTAGGTTTTCTGTGACTGTGAGTCCCATCATACTCTTGGCTACACCCCTCTTCCTAGCATGCCATACTTCCTCCCTCTTGACTCTGCTTCCCTGTGAGGGGGTGTGACAGCAATGGCAAGGTGAATGACTGTGAAATCCTGATGTTTGTTGTTGGCCATTTCCCAGCATGGCCTTGTGCCCCCCACAACAGAGCCCAGTGTCAGACATCTTGTCAGTCCCTTCCCACTCCCTATGAGGCGAGTATGGTTCAGTTTGATCTTGCTGGGCCATGTGGGTGGGTGTAGGTTGTCTGTGACTGTAAGTCCCATCATACTCTTGGCTACACCCCCCTTCCCAGCATGCCCATACTTCCTCCCTCTTGACCCTGCTTCCCTGTGAGGGGGTGTGACAGCAATGGCAAGATGGCTGACTGTGAAATCCTGATGTTTGTTGTTGGCCATTTCCCAGCATGGACTTGTGCTCCCCACAACAGAGCCCAGTGTCAGACATCTTGTCAGTCCCTTCCCACTCCCTGTGAGGCGAGTATGGTTCAGTTTGATCTTGCTGGGCCATGTGGTTTGGTGTAAGTTGTCTGTGACTGCGAGTCCCATCATACTCTTGGCTACACCCCCCTTCACAGCATGCCCATACTTTCTCCCTCTTGACTCTGCTTCTCTGTGAGGGGGTGTGACAGCAATGGCAAGATGGCTGACTGTGTAGTCCTGATGTTTGTTGTTGGCCATTTCCTAGCCTGGCCTCATGAACCCCACAACAGAGCCCAGGGTGAGACATCTTGTCAGTCCCTTCCCACTCCCTGTGAGGTGAGTATGGTTCAGTTTGATCTTGCTGGGCCATGTGGGTGGGTGTAGGTTGTCTGTGACTGTGAGTCCATCACACTCTTGGCTACACTCCCCTTCCCAGCATGCCCATACTTCCTCCCTCTTGACCCTGCTTCCCTGTGAGGGGGTGTGACAGCAATGGCAAGATGGCGGACTGTGAAATTGTGATGTTTGTTGTTGGCCATTTCCCAGCATGCCCTTGTGCTCCCCACAACAGAGCCCAGTGTCAGACATCTTGTCAGTCCCTTCCCACTCCCTGTGAGGCGAGTATGGTTCAGTTTGACCTTGCTGGGCCATGTGGGTGGGTGTAGGTTGTCTGTGACTGCGAGTCCCATCATACTCTTGGCTACACCCATCTTCCCAGCATGCCCATACTTCCTCCCTCTTGAATCTGCTTCCCTGTGAGGGGGTGTGACAGTAATGGCAAGATGGCTGACTGTGAAATCCTGGTGTTTGTTGGCTACAAGTCCCAAGTGAGCCCCTGTGCTTCACACAGCAGCACCGAGTACGGGGTATATTTTGCTGATATTTCAATGAGGTGTGTGTCAATGCATTGTACCCGCTAAGTTGTGTGGAATTTGTGTTGAGGGGGGTGTCTCCCCAAGCTGATTAGTATGGTCAGGGCTGTCAGTCCTCCTTCCCATCATGAAAAGTGCTTCCATTGTAGGGCATGCAAGTTGTCTTTCAGGATGTCAGTCAGTGGTGTCCTGCTTCTGATTTGCACACAACCCCTAGCAGGGCCTTGTGCTCCCCACAGCAGGACCCAGTGTCAGCCATCTTGTCAGTCATTTTTCACTTCCTGTGATGTGGGCATGTTTCTGAGGTCTTGATGGGCCGATCAGGAGGGTGTGCATTATCTGTGACTACAGGCCCCATCATGCTTTTGGCTGCACTCACTTCACCTGCATCCCCACTATTCCTTCATGACAGTCAGCTGAACTGTGAGGTGGTGTGTTTGTGGTGGAAAACTGTCTGGCAGGGTGTATTTGGCTTAGTGCCACTGGCTTGCTCTATTTGTTTGTAGGTTGGTGCATGTCATGACACAGTTCCCAGTCACTCTGAGATGGCAGGTATTGTGTTTGTGTGACTGGCATACACATCTTGGGCTGATTGGTTAGTGTAGCTTTGCTTGCGGTGCATGGTTTCACTGTCCCCTTGCCACACAATCTTGGGCATGTTGTTTGTGTACTCACCAGGCTCTGGGATGTGTGTTAGGCCATGGACGCTCTCTGGTGGTAGGATGTCCCGCACCTTCTCCTCCCAGGTCCTGAAGTAGACTGGTTTGGCAGGAGGGCCACCGCCGGTGCACTGACTCAGGGTGTGATCTTTTTTGATGAGTTTCTTGCCCCTCCTGCGCACGTCATACCACCTGTTCTGGATGTCGTCCTTTGTGCGCCTTGCTGGTGCTTGGGCGTTCACCTTGCCCACGATCCTCAGCCACATTTTTTTTCTGTGAGATGGGGGTCCTTTGCACCAATGTAGCAAACAAATGTGGCTCTACTCGGATGATCTCGTCTACCAGCACTTCTAACTCACTATCTGTGAACTTTGGATTCTTCTTTGGATGCATGGTGATGGGTGGTGGTGGTGAGTGATGTGTGTGTGTGAGGGTGCAAGCGATGGTGGGTTGGTGTTGGTTTTGCTGTGTGTATGTGTGTGTGCTTTTGTATGAAGTGCTCATGGTGTGTTAGTTGTGTGATGGGTGAGTTGTGAGTGTGTCTGTGGTTGCTCTGTACTGGTGTTTGCTGCTGGCTGTGTCTCCTGTTTGCAAGGGATGATGGTAGTGATTGTAGTCCTTTATATAGTTGGAGTTGTGGGTGTGCCTTTGTCTCATGTTTTTTTCTTTGGTATTTATTGGCTTTGTCATTGCTTGTTTGGTCCTTTATTTGTCTTTTTTCCTTTGTGTTTTGTAGGCATGAAGGAGACGTTCATGTGACATAAAAAGGACGCTGCTGTTGTCTCGTGCGGGCTTCTCCGCCTCGTTCACGCAATCTGTCTTCTGTGTTTGGTACGCGTCGGTCGCGGCGGTCTCTATTGCTTGTGTGCCCGGTTGTCTGTGCGTGTCGGTCTCTATTGCTTGTGTGTCCAGTTGTCTGTGCGTGTCGGTCGTGCGGCTTGGTCTCCGTGCGAGTCGGTCTGGTTTTTACACGCATTGCATCGTACTGCGCTAATCGTACATCGCGGGTACGGGTCTGTCGGGTTCGTGCCCGTCGGTGAAAATCGCATTGGTTTTCCAGCCGGATCACTAATTTCCCTACGGCTTGGTCGTATGGCTTGTATTCGGTATGTGTCGGTTGTAATTCACACGCGTTGCATCGTACTGTACGGGTCGTACGGCGCTGGTCCGTGTCAGTCGGTATTCGGTCCGGGTCTGTGTCGGTCGGTTCGTTTTACGGCTGGAATCGGCCCCTCTGTAGCAACTCAACTATCCATATCATAAAGGACTTTTGAAGCAGTTGCAATAATTTTCCATGATGGTCCTTCCACAACATCTGGACATTACACTGCCTATCTAAAATGTGACAAAGGCTGGACACTTGTAATGATGCTCAGTTGGTTTTCAAACAACGTTTGCCTAGCGAATTACCAAATTCCTACCTAATATTTTTAAAGCCAAAGTTTTAAGAAGATAATTCAGTCTCTGAGGAATTTATTATTATAATTTAATAGGATTACCATTGGACAATTTACACATTGTGTCGGTGTATATTTTTAAGCGACAACATTTACAGTGTTTATAAATTTAAGTTATAACATTTTATATATGTGTGATTTGTATTATCTTGTATTTTACTGAGGATAGATTGTTGGTTTTTTTTAAACAATCTTTTTGATTGTTTTTTTTTGCCCGCTGTTATGTGATGAGTTTGGTTGAAATCACTATTTCTAGTGAAATTCAATATATTCTGAGAACAGCAAAAAAGGCTGTTTAAATTATACAGTGTTCTTAAAAATGTATTATTACATGTTATAACTATTTTTTCTTTTCTTTCACAGATCCTAATTCTAAAATAAGCAATTTATCACAATTTACATAGTAAAAAACAACTGAAAAAAATGTGTACCATTTTTTATTTCTATTACCCTTTGTTGCTAGGGATAGGGAAACCATAATCGACTATATATTTTTATCAGCAGGGCTTTTAAATTATGTGCTTTTTTATAACGCCCAGCGCTCCTGTTTTAGCGATCACAACCCGGTGATATTGATCTTGGCCAACGTTTTTCCAATTATAGATAAACGTAATTTGACTCCTGTGGTGGTTTCGGTGAATGCTAAAGATCAAGGGAGGAGATTACAATGGTCCAAGGTTATTCCTGAAGATTTTTTTAATTCAATTACTTCAAAGGTTGGTTTCGAATTAAATACATGTACCGACCCATCCTCTTATGACAAAGACATAATAATGGCCTTTGAAACCATTTGTTCTCAAGTAGCTACGGAACTTACCACCAAAGGAGGCCCTGTTAAACCCAAAACTGACCAAGGCTGGTTCAATCATAGCTGTACTTCAGCTTTAAACCAACTTAAAAAAGCCCTTAATGAAAAACCGAGGAACAAAGGATTGGTCACACAGTTAAGGAAAGCATACTCTCAAGTAATAATGACACGGAAGAGGGAAATAAAAGAAGAAGCTTGGGTAGCCCTAATGGATAACGCTATCCTGAAAAATAGTTCCAAATTCTGGGAAATTATTAATTCCCCTTTTTTATCCGGTTCCCAGAACATGGCGTTGGAATTGAATATCCCCGAGGAAGACTGGCTTGCCCACTTTGAAAATATTTATGGGAGTAATCTTGAACAGGAAGCATTTAAGATCCCAATTTCTAGCTCTCCCCTCCCTCCTATCATTTTTACCATTGAAGAGGTGAGAAAGCAATTGAGGGCTCGGCCGGTCGCAAGGCACCAGGCCCGGATGGGGTGACTACGGACATTTACAAGGCTAACCCCAAGTACTGGGCCAAAGTTTTGTTAAATGTTTTTAACTCTGCATCTTTAGTAGCCCCACCAAAATCATGGTCCCAGTCTATTATAATCCCTGTGTTCAAGAAGGGTCAAAGGGGTGATCCTAGATGCTATCGACCTATATCCCTGTTAGATTCCTCGTTTAAAATTTTGGGAAAAGTTATCCTGGCCAGGATAAATAACTGGGCAACTGACAAAGGGGTTATCTCTAAAGCCCAGTATGGGTTTAGATCAGGGAGGGGTACAGAGGACCAATGCCTGAATTTATATTTAATTATCGCAAAGTACACCAAAGCTTCTGAGGGGTCGATTTTTGCAGGTTTTATGGACCTGTCTACGGCTTTCGACCTGGTCAACAGGTCTAAGCTTTGGTCGATACTCCTAGAGTTAGGCTTGGATAAGCCCCTCGTGTATTTTATGGCAGAATTACACAAAGACCTGAAGGCCTCAATTAGGATGACTAAGGAGGGGAAATGCACTGCTAGCTTTAAATCTGGTAGAGGGGTACGCCAGGGGTGTATTCTTGCCCCTTTGCTATTTACTTTGTATATAAATTCCCTGGTAGATAGTTTGCTAGCTGCCTCCCTTGATATCCCTAGGATTGATGGTATTCCCGTACCTGTGCTTCTTTATGCGGATGATACCGTTCTTTTGGCGCGGACTCCACTTGGTCTCCAAAGACTATTGAATTCTTTTGGTAATTTTATGTCATCCTTGGACCTGGTGGTTAATAACGGCAAATTCCATATAATGGCATTGGGGAAGGGAAAAAACCAACTTAAAACGTTTTACTGTAATGGAGCGGCTATTTCTAGAGTAAAAGTTTTCACCTACTTGGGCATCGTTTTTGACGATAAAGGCAACTGGTTACCCCAAGTAAATACAAAGGTGAAAGCTGTGCGTAGTTCTTCGGCTGCAATTTTGAGCTTCGCAAAAAGGTTGGGAGGGAAACCCTGTGAGGCTATTTTGAAAATTTACCAAGCTAAAACTATATCAGTAGCTAGGTATGGGGCCGCTATTTGGGGGTATATTAACCTTGAATCCATCCAAATAGAAGAGAATACATTTTTTCGAGCCCTTCTTGGCCTCCCCCAATCCACTGCGACCTACTCAGTACATTTAGAATTGGGGACGGGATATATCTCTGACATTTTAAAGTTAGCCCCACTTTTGCTATGGATAAGAACCTGGTTGAACCCGGATCTTACAATGAATCACAATATCTTGAAAGAATGTTCTAAATTGGATAATTGGAAGAATATTCAGTGGCTGTCTTACATTAAATTAATTGCAAAGACGGTAGGATGACCTGAACTCTTTTCCAACCCCGAAAGTTTAAGGAAAGCTGATTTAAGGTGGGTTAAGACGTACTTTATTAAGCACTGCGAGGTTGAGCGAGAATCTCAAGAGCTCGGTAAAACTTCAGTAAGGGCTCACCTCTTGCTTACTTTATCCACGGTCATGCACCCATATTTATCTATGGTTACGAATAATTATCATAGGTGGCTTTTGACAAAGTTTCGTTTTAACCAAATACATCAGGTTTTAAGTGTTCCGCAGGGTTGGTTTAGATCTGAAGATGGGGTTCCTTGCAGATATGACAACTTTTCTGCCCAAGATGTGATGCATTTCTTATTTTTCTGTCCATTGTACCTAGAAGCCAGGAAAAGGTTTATCCGGCCTATTTTAAGAAAGGAGGCTTTTGTCCAGGTAAAACCAGCATTATTATTTTTGCAATTAATGGAATCACCAACAACTATGTTTTGTGTGGCTAGCTTTTTAGTTGCCTGTATTAGATCAAGGAAATCAAGATTGACTGCTTTGGAAGAGATCAATTAGTTTTTATACTGGGAATCACCGGGGGAACTTATTTATTTTTTTAATATGTATATGATGGATTGTTTTTCCTCTTTATCTGTGTAAAATGTATTGTACACTTTTATGATTTTAACTAATCGAATAAAGTGGTTTTGATTCTTCTTCTTCTATTACTGTGAAGGTAAGTTTAACTAAGTATTAATATGCACAATGGCCTGTGTTTGTACACAAGTGAAGAAAGGGGAGATGGATGGAGTAGATATGTGTGGAAAGATGCTCTGTGGACGTTTTAAGTTTCAGATAAAGTTAACATGAATACTGAGTGTCACTGGGAGACAACTAACCCACCAGATATGTGCAGAAAGTGCCATAGAGTTGCATTGCAGAGAGGTAAAAAATAGGACATGGCTTCAGAACACCTCTCTGCAACCCAGGGACTTTCAGGATTAAAACAGAGAAAATTCCTTAACTTAAAACACGTCACAGAGTGTGTTTGCACATATCACATCAGGCCCCAACCCTTCCCTTCACTAATCTATAAACGTGTCCTATCAGTTTGCCAAAACGTAAGTACTTAAAAATGTATCTTGTTCTCTGTTTGCAGTACTGAAATTACTCTACTTATTACTCATATAGTTAAGGATTGGCCCAGCCCAGCCATTAACCCTAGTACAAATTAATTACTTTATATACTATGCAAGCAGATCTGCAAGAAGCTAGAAACTATTAATTCAGTCTTGAAAACACCCAGTTTATACCTATGTAGTTTTGGAATCTCACTGTCATAGGATATCGTGTGACCTGAAAAAAAAAGATTTGATTGGTTCATAAAATTTCCCATTGTACCTATTGAAGAACTGCAATCATTTCAATCATTCTTCTTTGAGCATCTTTGCAGACATAACTCTGTGCTTACCTCCCATCACTCTCATGCAATTTTTCAAACAATGAACTAGCAATATGTTCTTATTGTAACAGTCTGCCAATACCTAAGCACTTATGGGGCAAATTTAGAAGCATCCTGTGCCAACAATATGTCACTTTTTGTAACATAGTTATAGTGCAAGACACTCTTCCATATTTACAAAGAGAGGAAAAGGCAGTCTGTGTACCTTTTCTTCTCCATGTAAATACGACGTCATCATACATACCACTTTGCATTGAAAGGGTGTTCTATAGGTGTTGATGTGTGTGTTTGCCCAGAACACTCATAGAACAAGACACATCTCCAGATTTATCAGAAATAATACATCTGGACATGTGTGTGAATACTGCAGCATCCTCCAATTGGTGTAGCAAGGCACAACAAGGAGAATTGTTTTAATTTCTCCTCATTTTTCTCTTTCAATATATGCTACAATGCACAGCATACATTGAAGGAGAAAATGCCTTTACTGATTGTTTTTGTGCTGGAAGATGTGTCTTCTAAGGTTTTTTAAATGCTAATCCCTAACTATAACATGCCTGAAACCTATGTTTTTTTCAGTGAATATATATATATGTGTGTATATATATATATTTACCTACTGGCGGTCGCCAGTAGGTAGTTATAGTTAGGACCACGTTTCCATAGGAAATCCGCAACATTCTATTTTGAATAACTTTGGCGCCGGTCGACGAATCCTTGCGAATTTTTCAAAATAGGTGGGGCGCTCCGCTCCGCTCCTACCCTGAAAGTCTCGGGGGGATTCGTCAAGCGGGGGCTGAGATAAAAGGGGGGTCCTAAAACACGTTTTTCCCATGCATTTTTCCGTAGGACCTTTAGACAGGGCTACAGTCCGAACGGCTGAACAGAATTACTAGAAATTTGGCAGAGAGGTAGTCCTCAGGTCAAGGAAGTGCCTTTTGTAGGTTTGGTGTAAATCTGTTCAGTAGATTCTGAGAAAATAGCCTTTAAATCAATATATATATCTAAGCCAGCTTACGGTGTGCTTACGGTACGCTTACCGTACGCGTACGGTGGCGTGCGCGATTCTGATTGGCTCTTAGATCTAAGTAAACATTCGAATCGGCCGAAACCAGGAAGCGGCGGCCGCCATTTTCTCTCTCGCACTGAGAGTGATTTTTAAAATATAAAGCCCAAAAACATGTAAAGGGGCTGTTTAGACAGCTCCCACACACATAGCCATGTTGAGGGAGTCCCCAAAGATCCCCCAAGGCCAAAAACGGAATTTTTATTTTTTCGGTAATTTCGCCGATTACGCTTACCGTACGCGTACGGTAAAAAATTTAAAAAAAAAAAAATTATCCACACTCTCTCCACCCCTTGTGCAATTGGTGCCCGAAGGGCACCAATTGTGCCTGGCTTATTACACCTGAGATAAACTAAAATATTTTAAAAAAAAATAATTAAAAAAAAAATTATCCACACTCTCTCCACCCCGTGTGCAAACGGCGCCCGAAGGGCACCATTTGTGCATGGCTTATAAAATATACGAAAAATAAAAATATTACCTTTCAAAATGAAGTGCATCATATGTCCTCCATGTGCGCACGGTGCGCGAAGCGCATCGTGCGTACATGGCCCATCTAGCGTAACGTGGGAACGCGGTGCGCGTAGCGCACCGCGTGCCCACCGTGCGTGCACGGCACTAACTGCGTAAAGTGGGCGCGCACGCCACGAATGGCGTAAAGTAACTTAGCATTTAAAAAACCGTACAAATTCACTGAAAAAACCATAGGTTTCACACATGTTATAGTTAGGAATTAGCATTTAAAAAACCTTGCAAATTCACTAAAAAAACCATAGGTTTCACACATGTTATAGTTAGCGGAAATTTTACTGATAAAAAACCAATTAAATTCCCCCGTTATAGTTAGTGCAGGCAACTATAACTCACGCGACCGCAATCTTCTGCTGATGACATATGTGTCTTTATGGAAAAAAAATATTTGTAATATATGTATAGCTAAAAATTTATGGAAGAAGACATGGGCAAATAAGTGTCTAAATACAGTATTAGCATCAGCAGAGGATTGCGGTCGCGTGAGTTATAGTTGCCTGCACTAACTATAACGGGGGAATTTCATTGGTTTTTTATCAGTAAAATTTCCGCTAACTATAACATGTGTGAAACCTATGGTTTTTTTAGTGAATATATATATATATATATATATATATATATATAAAGTATCACCGTCCCGTCTGTTCTCGAAATTCCAGAAAAAACAGGTACAGACCACAGCGTGTTGGAGATTTCAGTGCAGTTTATTGCTCAAAGTTGTCAGCAATTTTGGCTAAGTAGCAGCATTACGCGTTTCGTCAGTAAACAACTGTCTTGATCACATGACATGCTTGCGGCCAATCAGAGCTTTTATATCGGTGACCAAACAGTGAAAACAGACATTAGTTGCCGCCAATTTTTGAAATCTCAAATGTATTTATAGTACAAAATATTATTTAGCATATTATTGGAGATTTTACAAATACGTATTTGTATACGGACAAATGTGCAAAGATCGCAGTTTACAGTAAAAGAATAAATATGTAAACATAGTGAAAGTGCAAGTGCTAAAAAAAATTTTTTAGTTTTAAAAGATTAAATTCAAACACCGATAACAATGATTAAAATACATGTTGATAAAATATCCATATTAAAATCATATGAAAATCAATCAATGTAGAGAAGCTAAATGCCCATGCTGTGCATGTGTGTATTCTATAGGAAACTCATACAATGGCAAAACTGGAAGTGAAATAATCAGATAAATAAGACTGAACGTTACTCATATTCTATCAACCTCCTGTGAGGTTGTGATATATACTTCACATCCAACTATATATCTCATATAAAGTGCTAGTGCTAGAGAGATATGTTTTGAAGTTGATAGTATAGTATGCCAATAGAGAGTTTACAAGTAATCAATACTCACAGATGAAAGCAGATGCTAAATAAGTGTTGAGCCAAATGTTTGTGCCTGTATCGGCGATTATGTCATTAATAGATTTTTTCAAATCTTAAGTAAAACCGGAGCCCCAGTAAAACTTTTGATAAAAAACACATCTAAAAATTCGACAAAAGCCTGATAATATAGCACAATATAAAGGTTTAAAACATGGATGGCAGATATACATCAAGGTAGTAAAACAGTATTTGAGTCCCAAATAAAAAATACAGGAATAAGTTATAGGAAATGGTGCAATTCTTCACTGTTATTCAGACCATTAGGCATTTTGGAATCTAGAGTCAAGATGTAATATGACTCTAGTTGCCGCAGTTTTTTCTCCCTATTGCCCCCTCTGATGGATTTGGGTATCATATCTATGACGAAGTAGCTAAGGTCATTGAGATTGTTGTTATGCACATGTTTAAAATGACGTGCTACCGGGTAACTGGGGTCTGAATTAACTATTGCTCGCAGATGCTGAAGGATCCGATTGAAAACTTGAAGTTTAGTACTTCCTACATATCTGAGTTTACAAGTACATTGTAAGACATAAACTGCAAACTCAGTACGGCATGTGAGCATTTTTGAAATTGTGATAGGATTAGATGTCACCATTCCTGTAACTTCCTGAGTATTGATGCCGAATTTGCAGGCTCTACATGAGCTGCATTTAAAAAAGCCTTTTTTAGTAGTAGTTAGCCAATTGCTGGTGGCTTTGGTAACTTCTGGACTTGATCTTACTAATGCATCTCTCATGGAGGGAGCTCGCCTGAAAGTAATGTTAGGCAATTCGGGCACTAATTGGGACATAGTGAGGTCTGTTTTAACAATAGGCCAATTTTTATAAATAATCCTTTTGATTTGTTTATTTTGTTGGCTGTAGGGTGTAATAAGTCTAATGGCGTTTTCAGATTCTGTCTTTTTAGTAGTGGAAACTGCTTCATTTACTTCTACATTGGCACTGCATGTGTTTGCTTTGTTCATAGCTATGAGGAGTTCCTTTTTGTTATACCCTCGATGGATGAATCTATTGAATGCCTCACTTTGGCATATCTTGAGGTCCTCATCAGTATTACATATTCGTTTGATCCTCAAGAACTCTCCATAAGGGATACTTTTGATCAAATGATAGGGGTGAAAGCTCGTAGCATGTAATATGGCATTGCCCGCAGTGCTTTTTCTATGTAATTTAGTATGAATAGAGTTGTCCCTGATGTAAATTTCTGTGTCTAAAAACTGTATGGACTTGTCATTTAAATCTGCCGTGAAATTCAGGTTTAGATCATTGACGTTTATAGTTTCAACAAATTTGAGAGCTGATTCTTTGTTACCCTTCCATATGACAAACACATCATCTATAAAGCGCCACCATCTAATGACATGAGTGTCAAACAGCTCCTTGTGGGTGGCTCTGAGGACACGCTCCTCCCACCAGCCTACGTGGAGACAGGCGTAGCTGGGGGAAAAACATGCCCCCATTGCCACCCCGCGTAGCTGCTGGAACACTTCCTTGTTGAAAATAAAGAAGTTGTTTGTTAAACATATGTTGATCATGTCAAGTAACATAACATTATGTTGATAAAACATACTGGGGCGCTTGGATAAATAGTATTGGTTGGCAGCTATGCCATCGACATGTCCAATGCTTGTATATAAGGAACTAATGTCCATAACCAAAAAGATATATTCTTGATGCCATTCAATGGTTTGTAGTTTGGATAAGAAATGGTTGGTGTCTCGAATATATGAATTCAATTTTTCCACGTGTTCGTGTAGAAAGAAATCCACATATTTGGACATATTCTCTAGGAGTCCCTTTTGAGCTGATATTATAGGTCTCCCTGAGACTGGATTGATCATTTTATGTACCTTGGGGATGAAATAAATTACCGGGGTAATAGGATGATCATTTTTAAAAAAATCAAATTCATGTTTAGTTAGCAGTCCCATTCTTTTCCAATTGGATAGGTCTTTGAATACTTTTTCTTTGGTTTTTTTCAAGTCATTGAAAGTTGCTTTGACATAGCATTCATTATCTCCCAAATGTCTGTGTGCTTCCGCCATATACATTTGCCGTGGCCATATGACAATGTTACCACCTTTGTCCGATTTGTTAATGATCAGGTCTTCATGTGATTGAAGTTTTCGCATCAATTTGGAGTATTGTACTTCCTTATATTTTCTTTGTTTGTTTATATATATATATATATTCATCAAAAATGCCCCAATGGAGAGAAGCCACAACACTCCAATAGTTCCCAACCTTTTAATTGGCAGCTTGCAGACTGGATTCAGGAGAACATGCACAGTATGATGTCCGCCATACGCGTTTCAGGAAAACTCCCTTCTTCAGTGGCTTCATAATGCATAATGAAACAAATGGATTGCTTGCACCTTCTAATATATAAGGACCTCCCTAGTGGGCGTGGCCTATCACCTGGCCTTCTGGGTCCTGTAGTGCTCGGCATGTAATCTACAGTGAGTCCGTTCTTTCAAAAACATTTCAACAAAATGTCAAATCCCAAGTGGGTCTGGGCACGCTTCTTCCGAATTACCAGCCTCTGCTTTACAGTTGCTAACTGGAACAGTGTTTCCACAATGTGCAACGACAGATGAATGCTCGCACAGGATCCGCTTTCAAGCGGCGGGCTCCTCTCCTCAGCGGCTGAGCAACAACCGCTTCCAATATTCATCAAAAACGCCCCAACGGAGAGAAGCCACAACACTCCAATAGTTCCCAACACCTTTTAATTGGCAGCTGGCTGACTGGATTCAGGAGAACATGCAAAGTATGATGTCCGCCATACGCCTTTCAGGATTAAAAACTCCCTTCTTCAGTGGCATCATAATGCATAATGAATCAAACGGATTGCTTGCACCTTCTAATAAATAAGCACCTGCCTAGTGGGCGTGGCCTATCACCTGGCCATCTGGGTCCTGTAGTGCTCGGCATGTAAACTACAGTGAGTCCGTTCTTTCAAAAACATTTCAACAAAATTTCAAATCCCAAGTATATATACATATATTTATATTCCAATTTTTTAAATGTTGAAGTTTAAAATAACAATGTATTATAAAATAAATCTAAAGAATATTTAAATTTATTTTCTTAAAATAAAAATAAGCATATATATCTACATACAAATAAGAAAGTGAAACCAGTAAACAATTACAAAATAAGTGAGAGTAAATTATTAATGATTCCGTAATAAAAAAATAAAAACATACATTCATGCTTAAAACACACATCAAATAAATTAAAAATAAAATGTATGCAATACAAACAAAATATATATATTATATATATGTATATATATATGTAAATAATAGCAAGGTATTTAATTGTATAAATAATTAGAAAATAATTAAATAAATATTAACATAGCTAACTAAGTAACAGAAGGGGAAGTGTTGCATTTTCGAGAGGTTAGAATTACTATTCCCATTTCAACGTAGGCAAAAATAGGATAAGTGGTGTCAGGTTTCCTATTCCAACTCTCTCTCTTTTTTTTTAATTACAAAAAAATTGAATATAGAAAAAATAACAAATCTAACTTTTCAAAATAAAAATATTCATTACATATAAATCTAATTAAGTTCAATTCTAAAAATACAGTTTTATAGTATAACTAAATAAAAATATATAAATATTTCAAATAAATGCACTTCACCTCTATAACCAAGAATGCAGTCACCCCATAACTAAAAATGCACTTCACCCCTATAACCAAGAAACAAATACTAACATTTGTAATTAATAAAAATATATCAAAATGAAAGACTAATAGTTTTACATTTTCAAATAAAACAATTACAATTAAAGAAATGAATAAATAGAAAGTATTTTAAGCTGTTTATTAATTACATGAACTGATCAACCAATTAACAGTCAAATAAAAAAACAAAAGAATAAGATGCACATTTAATTATTATAATGAATCTAATTAATCAAATAATACATTAAATTAGATACATAAATTAAATATAATATTTGCATTTGAAGTATCTTCCCATTTTAATCTCTCTACATACCCAGAGAAAGATTAAACACAAATATTGTAATACTGATACCTTAATATAATTACTAATAATTATCAAATAAATTAAATAAAGGGCAATTTTATGCAACTGTGTTATATAAATCAATATTATAGACAAAGATATTTAAAGAAAATTATAATTTTTACCTTTAAAATGCCTAAAGAATTATATTCTTATGTTTCCTTCTATATTTTGACAATGGTAATTTTGGTTTGACTATATTTACGACACGATATTTGTGAATCACAATATTTTTTTCCACAGTATTTTGGCAAATCACCTACAGTACATCATTCATTAAAACGTACAAATGAGCTGCTCATGACATCCCCCTCTTTCAGGCTAACCTCAAAGGGAGACCTACACTTCTGTGTCCTATTTGCAAACACATGAAATAGACTGCTTAGGAATCAAAAGTTGAAGACGTGTAACATGCACCTCAATGAACATCCTTGATCGAGAAGATATTTTCTGTGAGCAGATGTGTCTTAGTCCAATCCTGTTTGTAATATACTCATGACTTTCCAGGAGTAAAACAAATGGTTTCTATGGGCATGCATGACTTACTCTTGGAATCCAAAGGATCTGAATTGAGGTCTAGGTGTCAGCAGCTGTATATTTCGCTGTGGAATAAAAATTTTACTCAACACTTGTATGGTATGTAAGTTGAGATATGGAGGTTTGGCAACAGGCCCAACTTGCCTTTTAGAACCACTGGTACCACATCATATTTGTGCCAACTGTTTCTGCACTGTTTTTCAGCTGTTTCTCAAAAGGCATCCTCGTGCTTATTTTAGACGCAAGTGTGTATTTTGTGCTGAGAAAATAGCACTAAATGCCGGTAGTAAATAGAGGAAAAATCCTTCTGCAAAAACACATTTAGAGAGCGTGAGCAGCTGCTCCCACTCCCTATTCATGCTCTGGTGCATTTAGCTCTATTTATTATCACAAACGCCACCTCCCATCCATTTTGGACACATTTTGCGCTTATCATAAAATGCATATTAGTTGCCAGTTTGGATGTGAGGGGGCAATTTTGCGAAAAGAAATAACTCTAAATGCAGAATTGTTCTTCTCGTGTAATTCAAGCATACTCTTGTGCAGTTCTTAGGTTATTCTGCATGATTACACTGAACAGAATTACACACGTTATTCCCACCTCCCACATCAGCAGGCAGAGATGCCGATGGCCTGGAACATGGGAAAACCATACGCTGGTGCTAACCAATTTCTCAGCTTGTCCTGTAGCCCCTTAGCTATGGAACTAAGGGGATACAAATGCACCCTTAAAAACTATGCCCTGGGACTCCTGCTTATCAAGTACTTGGATCTTACTCTAAAATTATTTGATTATATGGAAGGGAAAAATAACTTTATTTTATTTGAAATTGAAAACAACATTTGTAAGCAACAGAGTTGCTGTGGGCTACTTTAAAAGTGTCTAAATTTAGTATTAAATGAACATGGTTATTATCACAATAATTTGTCCTCTCAGGCTGGAATTGTAAATGTGTGCCACATATACCCGCCTTATTTTCACCTCTGACTCATGTAACCTATAATTTCACTTGCATTATAGAGTGCATGGCAGGGCTAATAGCCTGAGCCACAGCTCTTTTTCCTAATGCGAACAAAGATAATACAAAAAATGCTTTGAGTTACTGCTTGAAATTGGTACATAAAGGATAGATATACAGAAGGCATGACTTTCTATGAAACACTTTACATAAAGAAATAATGCAAACAGAACTTCTGTCATGGGCATGTACCAATAACCTTGAGCAGCAAAGATAAAGGTTTATAAAAACCTTCAAGGTAAATGCTGCCATCTCAACTCATCACTTAATTTGCTATTGAATATAAGCTCTGTTTTAATGGTTCCGGTGTTTTATGGTATTGCTTGCTGAACAACTCAGAAAAATAAAATATGCTATTCCTTTATAATACTGAAACATTGTATTGTTTAGGTATGCTTCTGTGTTTCCATTTGGCTGCTTCAGCTACGAAATGTAACAATTTCGTTGAACGATGCTAAATTGCACTTCTAATATGACAAATATCAACCAGAAAAAAACCGGAATGATTTTGCACTTAACGGTGTAGTAGAGAATAGAGGATACAATACAGTAAACAAACAGACACAACCACTTTTCACTGTTTGCAGGTTGTGGTGTCTGCAAATCATGCCCTAACTCGGACAAATTCTGAATTAAATGTACACGATTTTGACAGGTGCAAGCTTACATGTTCATGATACAGCTTCTGGTGTTCACTAATTACAACTCAAACAAACATAATTCATTACCCGACATCAGAATATCGCATTTACTGCTTACTTTCTATACGTTAGTAACTGTACCTAATACCTAACTTTTAAATTACCCCAAGACTGCTTACAGTATCTCAATGTGTGTAAACCAAAAATGACAACCCTCTCTACCTACGAGGCCCAGGGTAAACTAAACAATCTTACAACCCTCTTGTGGGATTTATGTCTGGTCATCCCTTAAGTCTTTTCAGGCTGATTCGATTCAAATCAATTACTTGATATGCACTTAATGCACACCAATAATGGGTACCAGACACTTCTGTGCACAAATCATAAACATTATATATCATTATTATAGGATAACTTATGTAACACTGGTGCTAGAGCAGAGATGCAGTGCTCAGACAGTGAAAATACATACAAAGACATACAAGACGCTGTACAGAACCCAAGGCTGTAAAAATAATTTGCAAGTGTCCACAGAAGTCGCAACAATTTGTGGACCGTCTCTCTCAGTGAATCACAAAGCACTAAACAACACAGGGAGGGGGGTTAACATTTAACTTCTAGGGTGCCGGTTGGCAAGTGAGGATAACAGGTGCATACTTACAAGGACTTCATGGCACCAGAACGTCACTTTTAGTAAGGTTCTGGTGGCATTAATTTCTTTGCCTTATTTATAAGGCGGTCTTAAGCCACATAACGTGGCTTAATGCCTCCTTGTATATAATGCCCCCATTCACGCAGCACTTAGCGTGTAAGAGGCATGCAATGGGTGTTGCAGTGGGCGTTCTGCCGCAACACCCATTGCTTTTTGACACTGCCCCATATTTACAAGGTATGGGACAGCCCCCCCAAAAAGACCAGGAAATACCTTGTCAAAAATTGGCGATATGAAGAGAAATGTTTCATTTCTCGTCATATTTTGGTCTTTCAATATGGGCAGCATTCTACATCACACATACAAACAGCAATTAGCCTGTAAAGATTGTTTATGCGCAGGAAGTTGTCCCTTCTTGCAGATAAACAATCCTCGTGCAATGCAGGCACCCTTGCAACATGGCGCAAGGTAGCCTGTGCTGGCACTAGGCTGCTTCTTTAGTGCCAGCGCTAGGGGAAACGCGGGGTGTACCGCATTTTTGTAAATATGGCACATCCCTGCATTTTGAAACTGACAAAGCGCAGCATTACTAATTTTGGCAGACCACCGCACTCTACCAGTTTCTAGTACATATGCCCCACAGAGTGAGAGCTAATTAATTTACTTTTTTTAAAAATTTAGATGAATATGCACCAGACGCCTCAGATGATGAGACCTGTAAATGGGTTTGACAGACCAAGTTAAATGTGGAGCCAGTAACACACCTTTTGCAGCAATGGTGGAGACCATTTTTTGTGGGAAAATGTACTCACAATTTGGTTGGATTTGTGGGATGATAGAGGACCTGATAAGACCCAAAAAATCATTTCAGGTCAAAATTTCGACTTCCCCTCTTTTGATTGTATAGGCCTTTGATTGCAGTGTGCATATTGCTCAATACACTTTATTTCTTAGTTTTATAATTGATGGTAAGGGTTTAATATTGATTTATTAAATACAGCAAAATAAATGTGTACTGTCCAATGAAGCTGAATTTTCATTTAGGGCATTAAACTGTTTGCCGATATCTGCACTCAGCTTACACTAGCCTGGCATCTCTTGTAGTAGAAAACTTCAACTAGTAGTCTTAGCTAAAAAAAAGATGCATTTAGCCAATACAGCAAGTGTCTGGTTCATTGTTTACCCAGTGAAAGTCTTGGCAGATCATAAAATTATAGAGTGTTAAAGAAACTTGATAAGATAAAGACAAGAAAATGCTGTTGAGTTTAGTTTTTAACACTCTGAAGGCATGCCAGTCTTATCTGCTCAGAGGGCTTTGATCTGATCTGATCTGTGCATTCTGAAAGCTTGTGCCTTCTGACCTATTGAAATTGGAATGCTTGCTGTTTTAGGATTTGCAACATGTTTACTTAGGGTAATTTTTAGACTGACCCAGTGTTAGGGAGTGGGTTTGAGCCATTGTAATGCACTAGTTTTTTTTTAATTTGGGCCAGCCAGTTGTTCGATCTCTGCTGTTTGTGAATCTCATTATGAGTTCCGCTAAAATGGATTTGAGTGAGAGCCACCAGTTGCAGTATTTTAAAATAAGGTCTACCATGTTTTGCTTACATGCAACCACGTGTGTACTTGCATGAGCACCAATGTGTGGGCTGAATTGTGTGAGTATTTGTTTTTTAATGAATACATTTTTATAGCGTGATCATTTAAAATCACTGCAATTCCTTCTCAATAAATATAGTAATTACTAAATAAATAGCAAACAGAATACAGTTATGTAATCAATGTGCTACGGTATATTCTTACAAGTTCTGTTTCCATTATATAATTACCAAACAATGTAGGCCTAACATTGCATAGTAATAAAATCCTCCAAAGCATATGGAAAAGAGAATACAAAATCATGTCCAATCTTTATTCAAGCAAACATGCTTAAAAAACTGTCTCACTCTCTGTATATGTGCCTGTATTAGACAAGCCATTTAATAAACGAATTATGACCTAGATAGGCCATATAACATAATTGGGTGTCCATTAAGAAGTATCCCCATTTTTTTACTACTATAGTGTGTCTGTCATCTAATTCTGTAGCGTTTTACTGTATCAACCCAAAAAAAAAACTTTGCATTGTCTCATTCTAGAGGAAATATTAAAGTCAGTCTTCCTAGGATTGAAATGGTTCAGGATGCATATAAAGTATTAATTTGATAATATTTGCACTCATTCATATACTTTGGCAGTTGCAATATTTTCCTGAGTCAGGCAGTAATGAGATTCAGACTTCGAAGTATCCTGCTGTGCACAGTTAATTACTTTTGTGTCTAGCAGGTTGATCAAGCCCTTCCACGGATAATAAGCCAATTTGTAAAGTATTAGCTTGCCCATGGGAGAGAAATGGGTCAGCAGAGAAATCTGGCTACACGACCTAACCCACAACTCTCTCAAAGAAACAAAGGGAGGCAGCCCGACGTCTAAAATCACTCACAGGAAGAGCTCTTATTTTAAGTTTTAGAGAGGAAGGACCAGCTAGTTCTGTTTAGTTAGAGGTGCAAATTGGGGCTCTGAAGGATTTGTGGCTGATCAAAGTTTGAATACACCATTTTGAAAAAACTCACAATACTGTACCTTGGCATTTATCAGTGGTGGAGGGATAATGTGGTTCTTTGGAATGGACAGAGACATGCCTTCAAAAATTCACCATTTCCACTTTGAAAAATCTGCATGAGGGAAGAAATCTAAGAATCACTGGGACCTGCAGATGACAAAAAAGGATGGACCTCCACATGAATAAACCATTTTGCATCTAAAATTCCACTGTGGACTTCTTTAAGTTTAAAAAAATAAGTTTATTAAATATATATCAAACGAGAACATCAAAGTATCAAGTATCAGAACATCAAAATACATTACGAAAGGTAACATTAATAGCATAAAGGCAGGCAATAATACAATAAAAGAAAACTCATGGCGAGAATAAAAGGGTGAAAACAGGTTCTAAAATGATTAAGTATACAACTATAACCAGATTAAATTGAATCAAATTAATATTAGACTGATCACAAAAACAGGAAATTCAAGGGGGTTGGGCAACTTCTTGAATACATGGTACTGAAGTAAAAGATCTTTTAGCACTATTATCCAAAAATAGTTTAACAGGAGACTATAAAAGTAGTCTTTTTTGTTTAAGAGACATGGGAAAAACGAGCGTTGTATCCAGTCGGTGGTTATAACATACAGAATACCACCAAGCTAAATACGATAGTTTGGAAGTATTTTTCCAGTTTTTTGCTATCTGCTGAAAGGCCGCTGCCAATAATAGGTCAATGATTTGCGTTTGTGTTTTTGTTTTTGCCCAGCTAGATGAGAGGCTACCTAGAAAAATATTTTCAAATGAAAGGGGAATGTTGGTACCAAAATAGTGTTAATTTGTGCCCAGACTGATTTCTAAAACGACATAACTAGTGGGCATGAAAAAGGTAAGTGTGGAAGATCTGCCTGTGGAAGTGAACAAGACCAGCAAATATCAGGAATATCAGAATGTATTCTATGCAAGGAAACTGGTGTTTACAGTAGTCTGTTATATATAAAAAAAAAAGGGTTTGTGTAGCACTAGCTGCTCTAAAGGACTTCCTAATCTTCGGCCAAATCTTATTCCAAACAGAAATGGGCCAATGTGTATCTAAGTCAGTTTCCCAAGAAAGCTCAGTTTTTGTTTCGATTCTTGCCGAGAATGGGATTAATAAGCAGGTGTTAAGAGTGGAGGCCTTAGGCGACTTACAAAGGATGCTCGGCCAAGTATAGTCTGGTGGTTGAGAGGGGCAAGGCAAGGAATTAAAATAAGGGTGAGAGTCTAATATCGCTAAGCGTAAGGCTAGAAATGTATGTGAAAATGAGGGAGGCAAGAGAAAAAGAGCGGATGCCTGTGGAAAGGTACAGAAAGTATCATTCTCAAATAGTTGATGTACCCAAAGAAGGCCTTTGTCTCTCCAGGTTTTCCAATAAACAGGTTTATTCTTAATACAGATGAAGTTGTTGTGCCATATGGTGGAATTGAGAAATGTGTTGAGATCCTGAGGCTCAAAATGGAGAAGATTGTTCAAACATTTACAAGAATGTTTAATAATTGGTGTGCATAAATGTTATGCTTTCTGTGTGAAAGATAGGTATTCTTGGAAAGAAAAAGGGGAAAGAAAGGAACTTTCTGGATCAACCCAATGAGGCGAATCAGGAGTGGGGTCAGACAACCACTTAGAAATTTGTCATAAGAAAAAGGCCTTATGATATTTGGGAGAATCAGGGAAACGAACACCACCTTCAGATTTTGGACATGATAACTTTAGTAAGGACATTCTAGGCTTTTTATTCTGCCATAGAAAGGAAGTAAGGATGGACTTTATTTTTTGGAACTATTTTATAGGAATGGGTATGGGAATATTAGAGATAAGATAGAGGATAATTGGCGTTAGCATCATCTTAACAGTGTCAAGACGTCCCCACCATGAAAGATATAGAGGATGTCATTTAGAAGTGATGGAACTAAGTTCTCAATACATTTATTAAAGTTGAGAGGAATTAATGTTTTAATGGAAGGGGTGAACCATTTACCAATATATTTTATATGAAGTGGGTTCCAAGTGAAATTAGAAATAGAAAAATCGTCTTTAAAAGTATATTTAGGTAAGGGCAAGATTTCACACTTATCATTATTTAATCTGTAACTTGAGACTGAGGAGTATGATTGAACTTCATTTAAAAAGGCTGGGAGGGAATACTGAGGATGAGAGAGAAATAGAAGAACATCATCAGTATATGCACCTAATTTAACTTGTAAAGAATTTGAGGTGTACCCGTAATGGACTGATTCTGTCTTATTTTGGACAAAAAGGTTCTAGGGATAGGTTGAAAAGAAAGGGAGATAGAAGACAGCCTTGTCTCACTCCCCTGTAAAGAGGAAAGTAAGGGGAGGTGAGACAGTTGGCAAAAATTGCAGCTTTAGGGTTCAAGTAAAACAGGGATATCAAGGAAATAATTTTTGGACCAAAACCAAACCATTTTAGTGTTTGAAAAATGAAGGGCCAATATACTCTGTCAAAAGCCTTTTCAGCATCAAGGGCAATGGCAGCAAGAGGTTTTGGAAGATTTGGTGACTTGGAAATAATATCGAAAAACAGATGGGTATTGTCATTGATAGATCGTCCTTTAACAAAGCCCGTTTGTTTCTTACCTAAGAGTTGAGGGAGATGAGATTCCAAATGTAGAGCTAACGATTTAGGGAAGATTTTGTCATCTATGTTAACAAGGGAAATGGGTTGGTAATTTTTACAATAATGTACATCCTTTCCTTCCTTTGGGATAAAACAGATCAGAGCTTCCAGAAAAGTGGATGAGGAAGTACCAGAAGAAAGAAAAGAGGAGATTAAAGCATGTAATTTAGGTAAGATTACTTGGGCAAAATGCAAAAAGAATTCAACAGGAAAGCCATCTGGACCAGGGGCCTTAACTTTCTTAAGGGATTTAAGGGCTTTGAGTAAATCAGTCTGAGTCAGGTCAGACTCTAGGAGGTCCAGATGGAAAGACGGAGATGGGCACTTTTGAATTGAGGAGAGATAGAGGGAGATATCGTCATCAGTGGGAGTATTCTCTGGTATGTATAGTTGTTCGTAAAACGGAACAAATTATTTTAGGATATCGGCATCTTTAAATTTTGAAGCGCTGGTGTCTGTTATTATAGATTCTATGTGGAGTTTATTCTGTTTGGTTTTAGGATAATTTTAGGATAATTGGCTAACAATTTACCAGATTTCTTTTGTATAGAATTTGGCAGTAGTCCTTAAAAGAAATAAAGTAGCATTGTCAGTTGTCTCTTTGTTATGCTGAATCTTGGTTTTAATCAGATCAGTTAGGTACTGTTTCAATTTAGAGGTGTAATAGTTATGCTCTAATTTTTAAATCTTAGAGAGGAGTTCCGAATTTGAAGCCCAAGCAGTTTTCTGTTTGTTAGATGAATATCAAATAATGAAGCCACGTGCAGAGGCCTTAAAGGCATCCCAAATAATATGAAAGGGTAAAGTGTAAATACCATTCTAACAAACATATTTGTTCAAAAAAGAAATAAAAGAAGTGTTAAAATGAGGGTCTAAAAGAAAGGAGTTATTGAAACGCCATCTCCTAGGATTGTCAGAGTGAGGCAGAATATCAAGCTGGATGGAAACAGGAGAATGATCGGAGATAAGTATGGGGCCTATATCAGCAGATAATAAGGATTGGGAGACGTTGTGTGATATGAAAATATAATCAATTCTTGACTGGGTCTGGTGAGGTGAAGAGTAAAACGTTAACTCCTGCAGAGACAGATTACAAAGTCTCCAAGCGTCAGTTAGATGTAGGTGCTTTATAGTTTGTGTGAAGGTTTTATGTGCTTTTGATGGAATGAAATAAACTTTAGATTTCCGATCCCGAAAAGGGTCAAATACTTGGTTACAATCCCCAGCGAGGATTACGTTGTTAGCATTATTATTAGATATCAATTGAAGTATATGGGTCCAGAAAGGAGCATCACAAGAAGTAGGAGCATAAACATTAAAAAGAGAAAGCAAAACACCATCAATCTCCAATTTGGTAAATAACCATCTACCTTCATTATCTCTCTCTTGTGAAATAAGGGAAACCTTCTGTGATTTGAGAACTACAGTCATAACACCATTTCTTTTGCCATCACCAGGTGAGTTAAAGACTTCACCAACCCAATTTTTCTTAAGCTTTAAAGATTCAGACTCTGTGAGATGAGTTTCCTGCAATAAAACAATTTTAGCATCCAATTTAGATAAATAAGATAACACCCTTTGTCTCTCATTAGGGGAGTTTAAACCTTTAACATTCCATGTAATGATTTTTAAAGCCATGAATCAAGTAAGCAAAATGAGTAATGAAATGAGCCAGCCATAATGCAAACATCATTAAAAAATAAATAAGAAACAAATAGATGTAGATTAATTTTGAAACTTAAAAACATGAGGAGGAAAGAGAGAAGAATGAAAAGGAAGCATCATTAGTGAAAAAATACGGGAATAATTAGAGGAAAGGGTGCAGGGTAGGATGAAAGAACAAAAGAGACATCTGAGAAGGAAGTAAAAGAAACAAGAAGTTTCCAGTGTAAGAGTACAGAAGTAATTAAGATAAAAAAGTGAAAAGTAGGATAAAAAAGTGGTAAAGACACCTGAAAAAGAAATAAAAGAAAGAATTAGAGAGACAGGGGGAGAAGAGAAGAATTGTAGGAAAAAGACATACCCACAATGTCGAACGGGAAAGAGGAGGGAGGGGTGACACCACATTGAACAGATGGCATGACCAAGCTCAACGGAATGGAGGTTGGGGAAAGAATCACGCCATAATTGACAGAGCGTCTGTTGGGAGTGAACATCAACATTTCTAAAAGAACAAAGGGGGGGAAAGAACAAATCGTAAGACCGAATATGATGAAGTGTACAATTAACCGATTAAAAACATACACAAAAAAATGCAAAAATAACGTAACACAACAATAAACTTAACCACTATGAGTTATGATACCAATGCAGGAACAAAGAGAACATAGACATCAAAAAAACAAGAAGCAGTGCAAAAGACAAATAGAATCAAGCAATGTGCGAAGAAGAAGCTTCTGCATAGTCCATAGTCTCTGCCCTGCATGAGTTAATGAAGCTCTGCAGTTTCAGCGGGTCTTCATAAGTTGTCGTTCCATTCTTGTATGTAACCTTGAAAAGACATGGATGAAAGAGACCTTAGCGGGCTCCCAATGAGCGAAGATCAGGTCTCATACTAAGAAACGCCTTGCTTCTATTTGCCATTGATTTAGCATAGTCCTGTGAAAAAAACAAAGTCAAACCGGACCATACGATGCGTTGAGATGCCCTGACAGCTGCAAGAACCTTTAATAAGTCAGTATATTCAAGAAAATATAGGATGACTCCTCTCGGTCTGTGTGAGACTGATGCAATCGATGAAGGGCGACCAAGCCTGTGTGCACGCTGAATATTGAGAACCGTGTCCTCAGGCATATGAAGCAGCTTGGGGAGAAAGGATTTGAAGAAGGTGATGGAATCTGAACCTTCACCCCCCTCCAAAAGACCATAAGTATGCAAATTATTCCTCCTATTGCGATTTTCAAGGTCATCGATCTGCTTTTGGAGTATGGAGACCTGGGACTGGAGTACCGTAACTTTAGTCTCAGTGGCCCCAAGGGAATCCACATTATGTTCAACTGCCTTTAGTCTTTCATCCATTTGAGACCAATTGTCAGTAAGGAAATGCAGCTTGCTGTTTGTTTCTTCCATAAAGGGTCGATATCTCTTCCAACAGTAACTCCATTGAAACAGGGGATGAGGACTTCGGTCGAGAGGGAGGATTTTTTTTTGACATTTTATATTAGACTTCCCCATCGCCGTGGTAACTGGAATCGCTGAATTAGGACCTTTAGCCATGGATAATACAGAGTCCTCCATCGAAGAGAATTCCGTGAAAATCCTAGAGTTTTAAAAAAAAAATAGAGTAGGTCTAGAAGAAACAGGGTCACGTCTCCTTAGTCTGCTCATGTAACACAAAAAGGAGAATATACAGGGATGATATTAGTGACTTTGAAGTTGCAGCACCCACAGAAGGAAATCAATAGAGTGGAGCCTATCCTTGTCAAGCAGTAGATAAACTTTTTAGCATAGGCTGGTTTAAAAAGGAAGTTGCTTTGACAAAAATGTGTTCGTCAAGGGCACCTCATGTTGAGCTGCGAGTACATATGGAAGAGCCATTAATACTATAAAGACTATGCGAGGGTAAAAATAGCCACCACCAAGATTACCATCCCTCAGCAGAAGGATGCCATGAGAGAGGATTCACTGAAAAAGGCATATAGGCGACCACGTATAACCACAGAAGCATTGACAGACTTAAAATTGAGGCAATGTCAAAAGCAGCAAATGATGGTAACACAAATCATTCCAGAAATGTCCCAGCGAAAAATGCAACGTTCAAGAAAAAGAACTCACTTTCACAAAATGGCAGCCACAAACTAACTGCCGCAGCGCCCGAGATATTCTCCACAAAAAGCAGGGTTTGAGGCTTAAATCACGGAGCGCCAAGGTACTGTGTAAGATTAAAGTCACTTGTAATATTCAAATGCACCAGTTCGCTGCATGCGTGAGAGGAAAAATACTAGGCGCCAAAGGGAACATCACGGAGCCAATATAGACAAAATGGCGGCCGCAATCCTACCGTGCTGTGTCTGAAAACATCCACGTTGAAACCAAAGCCCTCGAGCTGAAACAGGGAACGCACATGGTCAGATCATGAGCGGGATGATTTCCGAAGCTCACATTGCTATCTCAGTTGCCGGCAAGTGGCAGGATAGCGTGAAACCACTGTGCCACTCCGAGGAGCCTCACTCGGGTGCCGCCATGTTCCTTCGGTGCCAAGCCACGCCCCCTCCACTCTGGACTTCTACTTACTTGTACTCTCTTGGATGTGTAGACTGACCTCCGCTATCCTGCTGGAGGACAGTAGAGGGTTGAATAGTCGGAGACCCTGTAGAAGACAGTTCCCTTGGAAATCCTGTGAACTGGCCCTCTGCCTGGTATCTATGTATGGGTGGGCAGAACTAGTGGAGTTTCACTCAACAGAATTCCATGGAGTTACATAAAAACTGTGAGATCCTGCGTAGTTCCATGAGTGGATGGAATTCGTCATGCCACGCTGCTCGGCTGGATTTTCTGCACCAGGAGCTTGTTCCACATTGTAAAATATGGGCAAATGGCACCACACAATGCCAGAGGGTGCTGATTTTTCTGCCACTCGAGTAGATGTTCTACTCAAGCGGCAGCTTTATCAATGTCAACGGTCGCAACATGCCTCAAACGTTCACATTCAGAAGTCTCGTCGGAAGGCATTCAAGTGATTGAATATTGCACTACAGGTTGTGAATTCTCACTCACACTCACTTAATGTTGACGAGCTGTGCTCATGAGAAAAATCTCTGCCACATGAAGTTTGGTGTAATTTGTAAAAATATTATTGCTGGTGCCAAAATCTCTGCTTCGAAGCTCGTCCGGCACGAATAACAAGTCTGCACAGTCCTGAATCCACCTCAGGCTTCTTTTATCCACTGCCAGGCACTCCCTATCCCTTCTCTCTCTCTGGCAGAATCATGCTTTCTGCCTTGGTGACGAGTTTTCTGTCTTTCTCTCATTCCGTTTTACCCGTACGTATGTTTTTCCCTCTCTCGCTTTGGGGAAATGTCCAATGGAGAAAAATAAATTCCGGTCCCCAAAAATGAATGCCAGTGGCAGCCACCGGCAACCACCGGCTCAAATGAAGTCCTGGGGTTGTATTTCAGTTATCTGCCAAGGTGAGATACCAAACCTTAATAGCACTGTGCGTGTAAGCACATTTTGGTCAAATTCAAGAAAGATTTTTCTAGCTAGAGTGCAATGCGACTACAAAAGGAGAACGTGAGTGAGGCAGTCACTATTATGTCCGAAGAAGTGCACATCATTACTTTCATTATGGGTGGCTCGGTTGATTGAAATATCTGCGGTGATTGCTGTTGCCACTCATGTCTCAATTAGGAGTTTTGAGCTAAATATTGTCATGTCAAACCTGCTGATTTACATCGACGGAAAAATGTCCAGTATTAACCAGTATGTGTGGATTTTGGAGCAGTAAGCAGGGTGGCATGTATTCCACCCCGTAAAGTTTAATTTAGTGAAAAAGTCAGATTTTATCAGGTGTGATAAATATCTCACCCATTGTCAGGTCACTCCTAATGGTGGGCCATAGACATTACAATTGCTGCTGAGAGGAACACTTGCTCTTAATGTACTGATCTACCTGCTCTCTTCGTGTGCTTCAGCACAGTTGATTTCCTGCACCTATTCAATGAGACGGAAATGCAGCCATACATCATTGGCCTGTTGCAGCATATGAGGCATGTTTGTCTCACTGTGGATATCTGATTGAATGCGTGTTTTGCAGGTTTCGCACGGGTATGATTTTATTTGATTGCATGGTTTTTGAATGTAAATGCATTGCAAGCGGGTCGGTGCACGCCCATGTGTGTGTCATGTATGTGGAGACACATGTAGCTTTTCCCTTGGTGTCTATTTTGAATCTGCATTCTTCTCGATTTGTGCCTGATGATTGAGCGTTTGTACTCATTCAAGCAGTGGAGGTAGGTCCAACTTACAGACCTTCAGACTTAGTGCTGGTTGGGATGTCAATATATAGAATGTTGTGTATTGGCTTTTTCTAGTGCATGAAACTGTGATGGTGAACATGAGTTCTACAAGCAAATGATAACACAATGTAACATAACATATTCAAAAACACCACTACAGCCAGGGTGAGAAATGTGTTCTTTAATGAAACTGGAATCCTTATAGCTCTTAATCAACCTGCTCCTAAGATCTAACCGATTGTTCCTCAAAATTACAATCACCTAGAAAAAACAGCTCATCATACACGTAGGACCAAATGAGTGTACCCGCACACAGAAGCACATCCTCTCTGTTTCCTTCTCGCCTTCTTTATTTCTTGTGTTTAGGGGCATAGAAGACAGTGAGTCATGGGCAAGGGCGGCGTGGGCGTAATTGGTACTTGCACTCCAAATCTAGCCGTGGTCCTAATCAGCATCCTCCACGAGAACCTTCAGAAGCTCAGTTACACTCTCATATGACTACTTATCATTAACACATTCAAGGATTAAAATCAGATGCTCCGGATCAGCCTGTCAATGCGCGGTAATAAATATCCTTGCGCAGTTTTTCTAGGCTACCATAATATGAGGGGAAGAGCTTCAGATGCAAAGGCTGAGCCACAAAGCACACATTTTTTTCTCCAGGTTAAACCATTATACAATACTAATATATTATTATTAGTACAAAAAGTAGGAGTGTGAGAAATGTGTGTTATTGCCTTTCGTTTAAGTATGAAAAATTGGAAATAAAATACACAACATTTGATGTAAGTACTCGAATTGAATCTCTGGCACTTACTGTCAACGTGATTTATTTTGCGTCCGAAAAATAACGTGAGTGGCAATCTGCGTTGCTCAAGCATTGCAAGGCCTGTTTCTGCCTAGCTATCCCTCGTGTTCCCCGCTTCCTAGGGCCCATCCAACTCCTTCCACCCCTTTTTGGAACACCTCTCCTTTCTTTTGAGCTTTTTAAAAACTTCTTGTTCCTGTCTGAATGCTACTCTGTGTTTATTTTATTTTGTTTGCTTTCCCGGTTTTGACTATTTTCCCTTTCATGTACGTATTCTAATTCACACTTACTAGCATGGCACGCAAGTGGTGGGGCTAGGTGAGTATTTACATTTTTTTTATTTGTATATTTGTACTTTTGAAGAGGCATTAAATCACTAGTAATTGTACAAGATACATTTATATATGAGTGTGTGTGTTAATTACCTCGTATTACACCTAGATAAGGATTTTTTATGACAGGCTACATGAATGGAAGGCTAGAGAACTACTAACTGTGGAAGAATACATGTTGTTACTGATAAAGACACCTGTAACCCCATGCTTTTACATGTTGCCCAAGGTCCACAAGAATAAGACGGATCCTCCAGAGTGACCCATATTTTCTGCCAACTGCAGTCTCCTAGAACAGTCATCTACCTTGATTTTTACCTTCTTCTCCCTTAAGTACTTGCCCTACCATCATACTGCAGGGACAGTACTGATTTCATTACTAATATTTCTGAATTACCATGGCAGCCCTGCTACATATTTCTGACATTAGATGGGGTTTCTTTGTATAAATGTATTGATCATGATTTAGGTATACTGGTGTGTGAATATTTCTTTAGAGACAAACCGTTAAATAGATATGACCACTCTATGATGTTATTAGAAATGTTACGTTTTTTCCTAGAAAATATTTTCTTCATGTTTGAGGATGAGTGGCACTGTCAGATCATAGGGACTGCCATGGGAAGCTGTTTTGCTCCAAGCTATGCTTGCATGTTTATGGGATGGTGGGAGGAGCAACATGTATGGACAGACGAGTATCATATAATTTTCTGGACCCGGTACATTGATGATCTGTTTGTGGAGTGGGAGGGCCCTGAAGATACACTTCTTGATTTTCTAATAAACATTTCCCAAAATACTTTGAATTTGGCTTTCAGACACAACATTGGCAAGACTCAAATGGACTTTTTGAGTGTTTCAGTCACAGTGGTAGATGGGAACATACAAAGCCAGTTTGTATCATAAACAAACATCTGGTAGCAGAATTCTCCATGCTAAGAGCCACCTCCCATAAAAAGTGAAGTGGAGTATTCCATATGATAAAAATCTGAGGACCAAACGGGAAAGCAGCTCTCTCTCAAGTAAGGAAGAGGAAGGCAGGATGATGTCCAGGTTTAGGGCCCGAGGGTACCCTTAAGCAATTTTGAAGGAGGCTAGCAGAAGGCTGCCCCTGCTTCTAAAGAGCACCATCTAATGCAAAAGAAGAGGAGGCGCAGGACCCAAATGTGGTTAGGTTTATCACTAAAATTAACAGTAAATCAAGGGTCTTTAGAAAAGTCCTCAACACACAGTGGCACCTGGTAAAATCGATCCTATCATTGAGAAAGTCATGCCACAACATCCATTAGTAACTTATCGTAAACCAAAATCCCTGAAAGACTATCTGGTACATAGCCACATTGACACTAACAGAAGGGGCTAATTACAAGAACAGTCGGGCTTCCACAAATGGGGCTGCTTCAAGGTGTGCCGGGGTAGCAAGAACAGAAAAGAGTATACATTACCCACTGGGAAGACAAGCTGCATCAACAAATTAATCACATGTGTAAATGATTATGTGGTATATGTACTGCAGTGTCCATGTGGAAATACATTTTTGGGGAGTACTATCTGCCCTTTAAAGAAGAAGGTCTTGTAGCACTACAGAGCGATCAAGAACTGTGACATAAACTACCGAGTAATTGAGGCAGTGACTGTGATTCCCTGAGGTGGCGAGGCAGAGTGTTCCAGGTATTTGCTGTGAGGTAGGAGAAGGATCTTCCTCCAGCTGTGGTCTTGCTGATAACTGGGAAGGTAGCCTGGGCCAGCTGGGCAGAGTGGAGGTCTCTGGAGGGTACTTGGAGTGTGAGGCAGTGGTTGAGGTACGCAGGTCTCGCATCATGTAGGGCTTTGTAGGTGTGTGTGAGGAGGTTGAAGGTGATTCTTTTGTTGACTCGGAGCCAGAAGAGGTCTCGTAGGTGGCTGGTGATGTGGGTGTGGCAGGGGATGTTGAGGATGAGTCTGGCAGAGGTGTTCAGTATGTTCTGCAATTTCTTGAGGAGTTTCTGGGTGATGCCAGCATAGATTGCATTGCTGTAGTCAATTCTGCTGCTGACGAGTGCATGGGTGATGTTCTTTGTGGACTTGGTGGGGATCCATTTGAGGATCTTTCAGAGCAGGCATAGGGTGTGGAAGCAGGATGATGAGATGGCTTTGATATGGTGGCTCATGGTGAGTGAGGAGTCCAGGATGATGCAGAGGTTCTGTGTGTGGTCTGTGGGCGTGGGGGAGGTTTCAAGTGCTGTGGGTCACCAGGAGCCGTCTCAGGCAGAGGGGGTGGAACCCATGATGAGGACTTCAGTCTTATTTGAGTTGAGCTAGCTGTTGTTCATCCAGGTGGTGACAGCCTTCCTCCCACCGTGAAAGTTGCTCTTAGCGACTTTTGGTTTATTGGTGAGAGAGAGAATCAGCTCGGTGTCGTCAGCATAGGAGACGATGTTGAGTCTGTTGTTCCTGACAATGGCTGCGAGTGGGGCCATGTAGATGTTGGAAAGCGTGAGGCTCAGGGAGGAGCCTTGAGGCTCTCTGCAACTGATCTCTGTGGGTTTCAAGCAAGAGGAACAGAGGTAGTCTGATGCTCTGTTTTCAGCCTGTGAGGAAGGAGCGGATCTTTTCCAGGGCTTTGTCCAGGATGCCAGCATCGTAGAGTCTTGTGCCTAGGGTGCGGTGAGAGACGATATCAAAGGCAGCCGAGAGGTCCAGGAGGATGAGGGCTGCAGTTTCACCTTGGTTGAGGAGGGCAGGGGTGACATCTGTGATAGTGAGGATGGCGGTCTCGGTGCAGTGGTGGCTTATGAAACTGGATTAGGAGAGGTCCATGATGTGTTTTGCTTCAATGAGCATGGAGAGTTGGGCGTTTATGGCCTTCTTGATGACCTTGGATGGGAAGGGTAGAAGAGAGATGGGTCTGAAGTTTGAGATCAGTCGGGTTGGCAGAGGGTTTCTTCAGCAAGGGGTTGATCTGTGTGTGTTTGTAGTCTTCCGGGAAGGTGATGTGTGTATGTAGCAGTTGATGGCACAGCAGAATTTAGGAGGGATGTAATATGTGTGGTTAAAAGCAGCACATTATGGGGGTATAAGTTATAGTTAGCTTAGGTACCTATAACTGCTGAATTGCAATGGTTTTGTGTGAGTGAAATCTGATCCTACCAATAATGTCCCTTAAACATTTTTTTTCTTCAGTGAAAAAACAAATATATATATATATATTTTTATATATATATTTTTCCCCCAGCTACACGTGTTTACACGTGGGCTGGTGGGAGGAACAGGTCCTCAAAGTGAAACACAGGAAAATATGGGAAGATTGCATCACAGGATGGATGCGTTTTATTGATGATATATTCTTTGTATGGAAAGGACCTGAAACATTAGTCAGAGAGTTTATCCATACACTCAATAATAACGATCTCAATCTCCAATTCACAGCAGTGATCAGTAACATGCCCATTGACTTTTTAGATGTACAAGTATGTGTTGATGAAGGCAGTATTGAAACTACACTACACAGAAGGAGCACCGCTGGAAACTCAACGCTTCATGCATCAAGTTTCCATCCCTCACATTTGATAAAAAGTATCCCTTATGGGGAATTTTTGAGGCTTCGCAGAATTTGCAGCACTGACCACTATTTTGACAAATGCATTGAAGAGAGTAAGGCCAGATTTTTGGCAAGGGGATACAATAAACAAGTAATCAATACAGCTTTGGCTAAAGTTTGCATTCAAGCTAGGATTGATCTATTGACATGCACCACTACCACAAAACACAAGAATAAGGGGAGTATAGCCTACGAAGACACTGACAATAATCCAATGAGATTTATAACAACATATAGTAGTCAACATAGAAAAATCAGGACTATAATCAATAAGCACTGGCCCATAATCCAGACCGACATGATACTTAGTCAATTGTTTCCTGCTCCGCCAACCCTGACATTCAGAAAATCCAAATCTATGTATGATGCCCTGGTCAGAGCCAGCCCAGAGCTGACAGCTTCAACTAGCAAACCCAGTACCATGTGGCTTAAACCACAAAATAGTTTTGTAAAATTCAGCACATGTAGGGCCTGTAGGTTTGGAATTAATACCTCCCAATATACTACTGTATTTGGGGCATCCAACAACCAAATTAAGGCCAGATATAACTGCCGTACTGAGTTTGCAGTTTATGTATTAAGCTGCACATGCAATCTGCAATCCATAGGGAGCACTAAGCTCCAGGTGCATGTACGCATCTTACAACACCTGAGAGCGATAGTAAATTCGGACATGACATACCCTGTGGCCAGACATTTTAAGGCAGTACATATGAATAAATTGGAGGATCTTAAATATTTTGTCATCTCTGCTGTCCCACCCATGAGAAGGGGGGGCAACAGGGAAAAAGCTCTCAGACAATTAGAATCCAAATTCATACTTGAATTGAACACTCGTACCCCGAATGGACTGAATAATGGGGAAGAGCTATACAATTTTCTATGAGGCCATGGTTTTCTGATATTTTAAAGGACATTTTTTCATGATATTATAGGAGGGGAACTTCTTTTAGATTGCATTTTTATAGGGTTTTTTAACAGTCTTTTAATATATTTATGCATTTTTTTCATTTTAAGAATGTATCTTTATATATGGATCTTTTTAAAGGCTATTTATAATATTGTCAAAATAATTTAAATCGATTTTTTTGATAAACTTTACCATTTCCCGACAGATTAGAGGAATTTTATTGGTATTGCAATTGGATCCCCTTCCACTTTATTAGGATGTTTCTTTTATATAAAAGCCATCTATTACTTAGTCTTTTCACACCGAATCATGCTTATATGATACCAATAGATGTTTCCAGGTGATTCATATTTCGTGACACTGTGATCTTGGCTTTCCTCCTATTCCCCGGTTTGTCAAATTTGAACTCTTTAAGTAATAAGCAACACAACTGTTGATGTAGAATCTAGGGTGTTTTTGATACATTTCTCTTTCTAAAAATTTTTTTTTTATTCATTTATTGATTGTAATCTGAGAATGTATTCTTCTATTCCATGGGTTATTGAATTTCACAAATTTCCCTGTTCAATTCCCTTATAAGAATTGGGATGATAAAGTTAACTCGTAAAAAAATATGTTTTTATTTTGATTTTTAATCACAATAAAATTAATTGTGATTATTTTGATATAATTTTTTAGCACTTTAAAAACACTTTTTTAATTCCATATGTTTTTGGCAAATTTTCCTGCAGGGGATTGACTCTCTATAACTTGTGGCTGTAGATTTAAGGACATTGGGTATATTCCCCCTTTCCAATTTCAAAAAAATCTATGCCATACAATTAGATGCTCCTTTTACATTGAGGTATTTGCACCTACAAATGTCAATCTTTCAATGACCATCAATTTGCACATTGCACTATGAAATTTGTGATTCAAATTATTTTAAATTATTTATATAATTTATATAATAATTGTGACATCTATTTTATGAATTATATATACAGTCATTTGATTTGAAATAAGTGCATTTGATTACAATGATTTTTAGAAGTCACCCAGCAAGCAGTATTTCCTTTGTTTTCACTGCATCACATGACGCAATGAGTGGTATCGTTGAAAGTGCTATATATACTGAAGGAAGTGTCAGTTTCATCATGTGATCAAGCCCACTTGCTGGGCGAAACGCGTCATGCCGCCATGTCGAAGCGTCTATTTACTTGACCAATAAAAGAAAGAAAACCACGCACCTGGAGTCCGTGTCCCGATCTTTGTTTTGAATTTGGAAGAAACGACAGTGGGAACTCTGGTGTTTGCTCATATATATATATACATATATATATTACTTACTGGCGGCCGCCAGTAGGTAGTTATCGTTAGGATCAAGTTTCCATAGGAAGAGCATTTTATTTTTGCTTATAACTTTGGCGTTGTTTGATGAATCTTCATGAAATTTTCCAAACTAATTCTTTGCTCAGATCAGCTCCTATGTTGAAAGTTTGGGGGTGATTCGTCAAGGTGAGGCCGAGAAAAAAGGGTATCCCAAAACGTGTTTTCTCCATGTTAATGCTACAGGTCGAACGGGTAAACGGAATTACCCCAAATTTGGCAGGGAGAAGGGTCTTCGTCTAGAAAGCACGCTTATGTTTATTGGGTGTAAATCCGTTCAGTAGTTTTGGAGAAATATCGAAATTTACAGATATCGCTATGTGGGAATTCTGCCATCTGATTGGCTGAGGCGTTACGAGCACGAGCTTGCTGCTTATTGGCTGCGAGCGGTGCGAGCAGTTGCTACTAGGAAGTGTTGGCAGCCATTTTGTGATTCTGTTGAAGCGAGTAATGGTAAAAAGGGCAAAAAGAGTAAGAAAGAGGAGGGTAGGAGCGCTGTGAGCTCTGTGGGGTGGTTAGGGTGTGCTATACAGGGAGTGTGAAGCGAAGTATTGACCCCTACCAGTGTGAAAGTGTTGTTTTGCCCAGAGTGAGATGGTGCTGAGGTGAGGTGCCGGTACACTCGGGGATGAAACCGTGAGCTGATTGCTGTAAACTGATGTGCTCTGGGCGCTGTAGCATACTGGCCACTGTTGCATAGCTGTGCAAGTGGTGTTAATATGCATTTAGACTATAGTGGGAGTGGGAAGCAAACTACTCACTCCTACCGGTCTGAAGACTCGCGGATCAAACCGTGAGCCTAAGCCGTGAGCTGATTTCTGTAAAGTGATGTGCTGTGGGCACTGTGGGGTGGTTAGGGTGTGCTATACAGGGAGTGTGAAGCCAAGTATTCACCGCTACTGGTGTGAAAGTGCTGTTTTGCCCAGAGTGAGATGGTGCTGAGGTGAGGTGCCGGTACACTCGGGGATGAAACCGTGAGCTGATTGCTGTAAACTGATGTGCTCTGGGCGCTGTAGGATACTGGCCACTGTAGCATAGCTGTGCAAGTGGTGTTAGTATGGGTTTAGATCATAGCGGGAGTGGGAAGCAAACTACTCACCCCAACCAGTCTGAAGCCTCGAATGGAGTGTTTTAGCAAGCAGGAATAAAGAAATAATCGTGAAGAATATAATGCAGAATGTTGCAATGCCACAGAAGACAAATGGTGAAATCAGGTGTGTTTAAGAAAGTGACTGTGTGGGATAAAGCGATGGAGTCTGCAAGTTATATAAAAAGTGTCTTTATTTAAGTGCCATAAATGGAGCCACTGGTGCAAGAGCTAAGGTATCCAGCTGAGGCAAACTCCAACCGTTTCTGCTGTATTCAAACCTAAGCTCCTGCATCAGTCAATTCCACATTACATGTTACAGTTCCATGTGACATAAACAATTCCTATTAGATATGAATGACTGTAAATTGTAGAATGAAAATAAAGGTAGGATAAGATTACCACACTGTGCCAACCAGTTCCTAAACAATGCCGTGTTTTTTTATCTTGATCGCCAGCTCGTGAGCAGAGGCTGAGGATGAGCTCATTTGTGTGAAAGGGCTTCATGGATAACAGGCAGGCAGAGAGAAGTGTGTACAAAGATTAGACATGATTTCAAAATGGATGTCGGGTTTAGGCTAATTTAGCAAGTAAATAGCGTATTTGTGTAGGCCATACATCACCCATCCCTGGTTAGTCTAGAGACGTAAGGGGCAATAATGAAAACAGAGTTCAAATGTCTAAGCATACTTTGAAAGTTATTATATGAAAATAGTTCAATTGAAGTGTATTAAAAAAAATTATAGGAAAAAGTCAAAAAAGTTGGAAAAAATAAATTCAAGAATAAAGTGAATTTCTTACAAGTCTTGTAGATTGCAGTCCGGAAGTTCTTCAGCGGCTTGAGATGCATAATGTTCCAAGAGGCGATTGTTGCCATCATGTGAGAAAAGTGAAGCGATTCAATTCATATCCTCAAAGGGACAGTAATGTTCCTCGAATGGTGGAGCGGCAATTTGAATTGGCAGGCAATCTGCGATGTTTTCAAAGGTCGCACATTGCAGGAGACCTTTCGCGGCTCCGCAGAAATCCAATTCCGCCAGGATACCTGTTTGCGTTGCATCCGCCATTGCTCCCCTGCCCGAACAATCAAGTTCATGGTTTTCAAGATACCCCATTACCTGCTGGATATCGGGAGCGATTGTTGGGATGTTGGCAAGGCATACATCCATTCGCCAGTCGAATGGGCAAGTTTTGCAATAAACAGATGGTTGCACGCAGATTGCATATGTGTAAATAAATGTCATGTTGTAGCTGGCTCCGATAATAGATAGAGGCAGGCAGCCGAAAAGTTATTCCATTTTTTCACAGTATTGATGAAGCTTCGCGTAGAGACATATTCTGTTGGACATGCTTGTTACCACAGGGAGCGCAGCCATTTTTTACAAGCAAAAATAGTAGTAGGATTTGTGCAAACAGAGCGAGAACCATGGGCACTGTTCTGTTATTCCAGAGATGATCGAATGAATGAAATCTGGTATTATACCAAAACCAGTTTGAAAGCCTGTGACAAGGCCAGAGGAGACAGTGTTAAAAAAGTGTGCCAGAGCTTAAATGTCAGATGTGTTGAAAATTGTGTAACAATTCACAAAGTGTAATGGGAGGTTCGTATTTAAAAGGGAGTGTATTTTACTTGAAGTTCGTGCTATCTGCAGTCAATAAATTACTTTTGGAGAAGTGAGGGACACTTTTGTTTGAAACAAAAGCGCTTTCAGTTTGCTCCGTTTAATAAAATCTGTTTTTAAAGTAGGTATTGAAGGCCAAGTTAAACTTTGGGAGTTACTTTGTGTGGGTGGCAATAGAGATTGCTACAGGAAGTTATCCGGTTTGAAACAGTAAGGACATACGGTATGCCAGCTCACATTGCGTAGCAGTCCATGTTATTAAGAAGCAGATAACTGCCATTATAAAGCTGTGTGAATGTTGGTCTGATTGTGGGAGTTGGCGTGCTTTTAAGAAAGCATGCAAGATTGGGGGCTGTAAGGTTAGAAGTGTCGTGCAGTTGGACATTCTTGCAGAGTAATGAATGACTGCCATTGTGGTCCCACTTTTCACCTGTGAGAAAGTTCTGTATCCTCTTTAACACAGCAATATGTAAATAGGAGAAACCACTGCTCATGAATAAACACGCTACCTTATATAATCACATACAACATGACAAACAACATGTACACCTAGCAGACACAACAACACTACGTACTGTGGTCACCGTGGCTAGCCTTGTACAGAAACCAAACATAGCTCCTCTGCCACACAATGCAGAATGCGGGGAGAGATGGGAGCAAAGTATGTGCGGAGGTGGCAAGTGATTCTCGATTATAAAAGTATACAATGCAAAGTGTTGAGGGGATGTGTCGGACAGACTTGAATATGCAGAGCACAGACATGTACATCTCAACAGACACTGATGGTCTATTGAGTGAAGTGGACAGTGGACGCAACCATGATAGTACAGTCAGTAGCTAAGATTATGAAAACATAGCGCGTACGTGCCCCCTCCCCCCCAAATCTTTAGCGTAGTGGGCTGGCTCGGGGTACGCAAGGCTAGCTTAGGGGTATAAATAAAAGGCACGTTTCTGTGGGTGTGGTTCTTTTCCCGAATGGCGAACATGTCTGTCAGGTCTGCGCAGCTTACACCACCACGAGGCTGACGCCGTGAGCGAAGGTGGCTGTAGGAATAATGCTCTCAGCCTGCTGGTACCCAGAAACCGCCATGGCCGCTGCGACACACATATGCCCCACAGTTCACCTTTCGACACCGCTGTATTTGAAAGAGGCCCACCACGTGCCAGCAGAAGCTTTTAGGCCGAGGTCTGCGAGCTGGGAAATCTCCTGAGATCAACGCTGGCTACCCCGACACAGGAGTGCTCTGTATACCACTAACACAGTAGTCCAACTGGTACCAACAGTGGAACGGTGTCTTGATCCCACAATGGAGGATGTAACAACTCTATCTGAGAGTGGAGATGAAGGTACTCCCTTCGACCAGGTGCAAGCAACTCTAGGTCCCAATAGTGGAACGGTGTCTTGATCCCAGAATGGACGATGTCCGATATTACCGGCTGCTGGTTGTTTTTTACAGAACTCTCTCCGTGGAGGTACATCAGACTCTCTGCTTCCATAGCTAATTGTTGCACATGATTATTGGGTTGGCTGACTGCAGTTGCTGGAGTACACAGCAGGTCCGAACAGTGAAACAGGATCTGATCCCACAATGTACGATGCTAGAACTGCATCTGAGAGTGGAGGTGACAGTACTCCCTTCAACCAGGTGCAACCAACTCTAGGTCCCAACAGTGGAACGGTGTCTTGATCCCACAATGGACGATGTCCGAAATTACCTGCTGCTTGGTTTTGTCATGGCTAGGTGGAGATAGGCACACAGAATAGGAACACACAACACTGTCTGAGTGAGTAGACATGGAACTACATCTCCTATAATCCTGAGAGAGAGCTGGTCAGAGCACCTGACTAGGGTACTTAAGCCCCACCTTTGCTATGCTTGGGGCTTGTCACTCGCTAAAACTTTTCGACATGAAGGAGGACGTGAATACCTGACTGCATCGAACTGCCTGATGTTTAGTGGAGTTCTGGCAGCGCCTGCCTGAGGACGGCTGCCTTCCTACCTTGCCTGCACTTGATTTTTGGAAACCGCTTTTCTGCTCAGCGTCTCTTACGTCTCGCCGCAGTATCCAAATCCCAGCCTTTCATGCCTGCTCACTTCCTGGTTTAGCGTGTACCGTACGCGCTCGACCATAGAGCGCCAGAGAAAGGAAACGTCTTGGCCGTGTAGCGTCTCACACGCTAGACCCGTTAGAATCTTTTTGTTTATTCAGCGTATCGGCATTGGAGCCATGCTGGATTACACGCCGGGAACAAACATCCCTTCGCGCTGAGGAAGCGCCCTTGATTTTTGTATTCTACATGTACCGGCTTTCCGCTATGGAGAACGCGGAAGCGCCGGTTTCTTGAATGCCATACATTTTTGCTTCCGGAGTGAAAGGAATCAAGCGCTAGGTAGCGCTTCATTAATTGTTACTTAAAGACCCTACTCAACAAGCATTGGTAAGCGCAAATGCTTGGGAGTGCCCAGAGTAATCTGTATTTGAAACTGCCTGGAGAAGCAAAGCAACCAGAAGGATTGTGTGACTACCAACACTGAGAGGATTATCTTCATTCAGATAAGTACCTCATTCTCTGTGGACTATGGCTGTTTGTTCTATACTTTTCTTTATTTTTCTCTTTTGTGCCTGTTATACCTTGAGAGAAGTACAGCTGTTTATTAAGTGAGTCCACTACACATTAGGGTTTTTTCTGCGGGTTCTATGCCTAGGGAAGAGTGATCTTATGAATGTTTTGTGTTTCACTTACAGGGCTTATGGGGAGGAGTGCAGGAGAGTGAGGTCCACAGCATCTGTCCCTTTTTTCCCTTTCCCCTCTGGTGGTATTATCCTTGCAGTGTCACATATTACTCATGGGTATTTCCATCTAGGGGAAGGGATTAATTAGTATCACCATCATTACCGCTGTATCCGGCTGAAAAGGTTAGTGGTACCTATCTCTGTATGACAGGTTTTCACAGAACTCCCTCCATTGAGGTGCATCAGACTCTGTGCTTCCATAGCTAATTGTTGCACATGATTATTGGGCTTGGCTGACTGCAGTCGGTGGAGTACACCGCGGTACAGCAGGTCGGAACAGTGAAACGGGGTCTTGATTCTGTGATTGAAGATGTCAGAAGTTAAAGTCTGTGATGATTTGTGTGCACCCCCTCCAATCAGGTGCAACCAACTCCATGCTTTCGAATCCAACGGCACGTGGCTGTGAGGGGTTAATGACCACTGCCTCTGGCCTCAGATCGAGTGGTGATTGTTTAATTACAGAATCCAGTAGGAAACTCACTACATTGTCTATTGAAATATACACAATAGCCTTTTAGTATACTTGGTTGAAGAACTTTTTTTTGATGACTTATAGGTCTAATACAATGACAAAATTCTTCTTGGTAGTGGCAAAGAACACTGAATAACAGTCTACACAGTGGACAGCAGCGATCACAATTGGAATTGTTTTGATTTATTCATTGCAGAGATTTTGTAATTTATGTTGTATTTTGTGAAGAGGAAGTGAGAAAAAGTATTCATGGATGACTGTGCTCACTACTGCCTTCAATTTACACTGCAGACAGCAGTATTCACAATTCAGATTGAGTCGCTATTGTAGATGGCGCAGTCGTGTAGGCAAAAGACATTGCTCCAGTGCGCTCTGTCCGCACCACGCATACGCATCATTACAGGGTCTGCACACGTTTTTTCTTGCTTCGCGTATGACAAACTGGGCAGCTCAAGTCAATGCCACATGGCAGTGGGCCCTTGCTGACAGCTCTCTGGCCTACACTGCAGACAGCAGTGTTTACAATTCAGATCGATGAGGCAGTCCTGTAGGCAAAAGACATTGCTGCCGTGGGCTCTGTCCACACTATGCATACGCATCAGCGCAGGCTTCGTGTACGCTTTTTGTTGCTTCGCGTACTGCAAACAGGACAGCTCAAGTCAACGTCACATTGCTGTGGGCCCTTGCTGACCGCTCTCTGGCCTACACTGCAGACAGCCGTGTTCAGATCGAGTCGTTATTGCAGATGAGGCAGTCCTGTAGGCAACAGACATTGTTCCTAGTACAGCCCGCCCGCAGCATGCGTCATCGCAGACTGTGCACATGGTGAATGCTTTTCATGTGGCTATCTGAGTGCACTAGACCTGATGGACCCTTTATGATACAATCTTTTTGTGTATTATTTCAGATCTACTGCCTGTATCTCAGTATACCACAAGTTATGGTTCTTTTACAATAGAATTTTTTCTGTATTATTTCACATCTAGTGTCCCTACCTTACTGCAGCACAAACTATTGACCCTTTTATTATTGAATCTCTGTGTGTGATCCAATGATTACTGTTGTAGTTGATGCTAGCAGCAACCATTCCCTGAGGGCTGGTTTACACTCACCCCACACGCATTCAGCACAGACATCACTGGATATGTGACCCTGGTAATAAAAAGGAGTCGAGCGTCCGTGCCTGTACCCACTTCCACTATCTATCTGTATCCGTGTGTTCATTATCTATGCATGATACTGCCCCTGGGCCGTACCACATTACATTGTGCTGTGGACAGCGTATGCAACCATGTTACCTCTGGCAGTGGGGAAAACTTCTGTTATGTAGCTTTTAGATGGATGGCTATCACAGGTGGAAGGCTACTTTACAGAGCATGAATATTGATGAAGATGATGGTTGCATGTTGTGTGTAGTGTCAGATATGTGTACTTAGCAAAACATTTTCAAAAAAGCTCTCTAAGCAGAAGAGGAGTCTCTGATCAAACGCTGTAGAGAGAATGACTAAAATGGGTGGGGTCCTCCAACTGTTACAATAGGAAATGTTATGAACCAATCAAATGCTTTTCTTTAAGGTCACATGGCAATCGCGCACCGAGCGTGCAAGGAGGCCGCACCCGATGCGATTTTGAGAAAATATATTTACCATAATATAAGTATCTTACAGTTAGAAATATATAAATGTTTCAAATATTTTAGATTATCGCTTGTTCTCATATACACTTTAAACTTATTTAGATATAGTTTTGAAGCAAAAATAAAATGAGGGTATGGCGTACCATACGACTATGATGTAACACAGGGCCTGGCATTGCGCACTCGTCGCATATGCAACGCACAGGGGGCGCAACCCCATACTTACATGACGTAAGGCGCGGCTTGGTACTGAGGACCCGTCGCATACCAAAGTATCAGCTGGCGTGACCACATAAATATGTGATGTTACGCGGGACGCAGTGCCATGAACCCGTCAGATACGAAATGCGCATCCTTTACGAGTTTAGCAATATGGCGAATAGGATTCGCGTGCTGATGGAGCTTTGTACACTACCAGTAAGGGACTTCAGTTTTCTAAAAAAAAAAAGATATAGATACTTTTTTTTGAAGATATAAAACATTACATATTTTTTTTAATTAATTAAAAAAGTATAATAGAGTTCCAAAATCTTACAAAAAATATAGAAAAAAATAGGTTTTATAGATATTAAAATATAAAATTAACATTTAAAAAACTTTCAAAATTCACTGAAAAAACCATGGGTTTTACAGACGTTATAGTTAGGAATTACCATTTAAAAAACCTTTGAAATTCACTGAAAAAAACCATAGGTTTTACAGACGTTATAGTTAGGAATTAGCATTTAAAAAACATCTCAAATGACATCACTGATTACATCATCCATGTGACAATCTGATGCACATACTGATGGCCTAATATAAACTTTGATACATGCACTCTAAAAAAGGACTACTATTTTTGAAACCATACACCCAACAATGCCAGATTCTACATACCACCCACTATTTCCTAGGTCAACACTCACATCCACTCACTTATACATTCAGTTATTTATCAATACAGTACTATAATATACACTCATACACCTATACATACAGTCACAGTCCTCCACTCATCCATAGAGTTACTCACTCACCTAGTCAGTCATACAAAGAATCAATCACATACCAATTTACTCATGTATACAGTTATACACACCAACTGGGTCATTTATACACACACCACATCACTTATTTATGCAGATACTAACACATAATTACTGTCTTATACAATCACTGATACAAGCAGACACTCTTTTATACAGCTACTCTTCAAACAACTTACTCTCACGTATAGTCATTTATATGCTCCAGCACTCACATATACTGCCTTAAAACATATGTAGTTACTCACACATATACCAGTGAGATATTCATTCACTCACCAACACACCCATACACACACTATCTCACCCATACAGCCCTTCCCAGATGTACTTTTGAATCCATACAACCAGTGAATCACCCACTCAGACATGTATGCACAGAGTCACACCCACCCCCACCCACCCATACAGACACTCAGGTACTCATACAGATACTCAGACAACAAATCAAGAACCCATATAGACACTCATGTAGCTACTCACCCACCCATGCAGCCACTTCTACACCAACTGAGCCACTAATACAGACATTCACACAGTTTAGTCACTAACCCATACATTCAGTAACACATGTTCAATCACTTACTTATACAGTCAGTCACACACCTACTAATTAATACATTCAAGCACTTGTAAATCCACTCATTCTTCAATACACCTTGTCTTAAATATATATGAAAAATATTTAAACTTAATAGAAACACACATTCACTGGATGATGTCATTATGATGTCATCAGTGACGTGATTTGCGATGTCATCAGTCATGTCATCAGTGATGTCACTGATCATGTCATGAGTGATGTAATATGTGACCTCATCACAAGTGCATTGCGGGCGCGCGAGTTATAGTTAGCTCAACTAACTATAACGGGCGAATTTCTTTGGTTTTATATGAGTCAAATGTCCAACTAACTATAACCTCCATGAAACCTATGGTTTTTTTCAGTGAATTTCTAAGGATTTTTAAATGCTAACTCCTAACTATAACGTCTGTAAAACCTATGTTTTTTTCAGTGAATATATATATCTATATATATATTCACTGAAAAAACCACAAGTTTCAGGCACATTATAGTTAGAAATTAGTATTTAAAAAAGCTTTGAAATTCACTGAAAAAACCATAGGTTTCAGGCACGTTCTAGTTAGAAATTAGCATTTAAAAAAACTTTGAAATTCACTGAAAAAAACATAGGTATCAGGGATTTTATAGTTAGTTGGACATTTCACTCATAGAAAACCATAGAAATTCCCCTTTTATAGTTAGTTGAGCTAACTATACCTCGCGCCCCCGCAATGCACTGCTGATGACGTCACATATTACATCATTCATGACATGGTCAGTGACATCACTGATAACATCACTGATGACATCTCAAATGACATCACTGATGACATCACTGATGACATCATCCAGTGAATGTGTGTTTCTATAAAATGTAGATATGTTTTATATATATATGCCAAGGTGTATTGAAGAATGAATCGGTGTATAAGAGTCAGCATGGATGATTAAGTAGGTGTGTCACTGACTGTATAAGTGAGTGATTAATTGTGTCTTGCTTTATACATTTGTTAGCAACTGATACAGACACTCACACAGTTTAGGTTGTCAGTTGGTGCATAAGCAGTTACATGGTTTGGTTAGCCACTAAATGAGGATCTATATGAGCTATTGATTGCTTGTCTGAGTACCTGTATGGGTGCCTGAGTCTGTGTGGGTGGGTGGGGGTGTGACTCTGTGCATAGATGTGTGAGTGGATAATTCACTGGGTATATGTGTTCAAGTCTGTATCTGTGAAGGTCTGTATGGCTGGGTGAGTGTGTATGAGTGTCTTAGTGAGTGAATGGATGCCTCAGAGGTACATGTGTGAGTAATTCCATATGTGAAAGGAAGTATATATGAGTGTTCTCATGTATAAATGACTATATGTGAGAGTGAGTGATTGTGAGAGTGCCTGTATGGATCAGTGTGTGCTTGTATCAGTTATTGTATTAGAGTGTAAGTATGTGTTAGTATATGTTTAAATAAGTGATGTGGTATGTGTATAACTGTACAGGTGAGTAAATGAAAGTGTGATTGATTATTTCCATTACTGACTAGGTGTGTGAATAAATCTATGAATGAGAGGCGGTGTGTAAGTGTCTGTATAGATATGTGACTGCATATGATAATCCTGTATTGATGGCTGACTGTATGTATGAGTAAGTGTATGGGTGAATGAATGGATGTGTGTGGAGACCTACAAATTGGTGAGTGGGTGTGTACTAACTGGTATTGGTGTGTTCATGGTTTTGAAAATTATAGTCTGTATTTTAGAGTGGGTGTATCAAGTGTTATATTCGGGTCTGATGAGGTGCATCAGATTTTGACGTGGATGATGTCATCAGTGATGTCATCAGTGATGTCATTTGATATGTCATCAGTGATGTCATGAGTGATGTCACTGACCATGTCATGAGTGATGTAATATGTGACGTCATCAGCAGTGCGTTGCGGGGGCGCGAGTTATAGTTAGCTCAACTAACTATAAAAGGGGAATCTCTATGGTTTTCTATGAGTGAAATGTTCAACTAACTATAACATCCCTGAAACCTATGGTTTTTTAAGTGAATTTCAAAGGTTTTTTAAATTCTAATTTCTAACTATAACATGCCTAAAACTTATGTTTTTTTCAGTAAATTTCTAAGGTTTTTTAAATGCTAATTTCTAACTATAACGTGCCTGAAACCTATGGTTTTTTCATGAATTTCAAAGGTTTTTTAAATGCTAATTTCTAATTATAATGTTCATTAAACCTATCTTTTTTTCTGTGGTTTTTAATTATCACCCCATTCTCTACTTGGTGAAAACTGCAAATCTCACCACTCTTCCATCGATACTTACGCCAACGAAATCGCCACAAACGAGAGCCACAATTAACACTAATGAAATGCAAAGTAGGCATTCCCATGCAAAAAAAACACGAAAACACCACTTCCCCATACTTTCAATGACCAGACAAATCTGCAATGCGATCCAAAAAGCAGGTGATAAGCCGAGTTAGCAGTAACAAATTAACATCAACCTTTAACTGGTGTAAGGAGGTCGACTATCTATCTACTCTGTGAATTGGACCCAACTCACAGCCACATCTAAAGACAAACACGTGATAGACCTACTGATCAATGATCAGTAGGTCTATCACGTGTTTGTCTTTAGATGTGGCTGTGAGTTGGGTCCAATTCACAGAGATCATGCAGCTCCGACACCCAACAAGGCTACAACACCCAGCGCCACCACCACCAGAACCTCCCCCCGCACCACCCCCCCTACTACCACTGAGGCAGTGCAAAACAAGACAACGGACCTTCCCAAAACGCCATGTCCTCAGCCACACAATAGCTGAATGTTGGGAGAAGTGGCAACCAACTGTATATGAATGAGGCAAGTCACCCATCAAGAATAAAGCACACAATGCCAAGTGTAACGCTGATGTGCTGCACAGACCTCACTATGCAAAGCACAAACATCTCCATGTGGAGATATACTATTGATAATTGTAGTGTAGTGCACAGTGGACGCAACCATGTTACCTCAGGCAGTGGGGAAGATCTCGGTCATGTAGCTGTGTTGTTACCCCTGGAAGCGAAAGCAGAGTGGGCTGCCCCTACGTACACCACTCCTGCGTAGGAGTATTAATAAATAGGCCAGGCCCTAGGCGTGGTTCACTTGTGGGAAGACTAACGAGTCTGTCCAAGCGGCAGCCCTCACCCTGGCACGTGGCTGCCGCCATAACCGCGGGCCTCCTCAAAACAGGCCTCCTGCGAACCCAGCTGCACAGCACCGCAGATTTATGTCTGTACCGACTACTGCCTTCGATCTACACTGTGGACAGCAGCGCTCACAATTCAGATGCAGTGGAGATTGCAGATGTCGCAGTCCCGTTCGCAAGACATGTTGCTCCCAGAGCAGCCTGCCCAGACCATGCATCATTGCAGGGTACACGGTGTGTGATTCAGGTGCAACTAACTCACTGCACCATAAGTCATTGCCACATGGCCTCATGAAGGCAGAATTCATTAGACAAAACACATTGCTCCCAGTGCAGTCCGCCGAAACCACGTATCATGACAGGGTGCGTACACGCTGAGTACTCCAGGTGCCACTAACTATGCAGCTCAACTCAACGCCACATGGCTATGCACCCATCCTGACCGCTGCCTCTACCCTACACTGGGGTTACATGGTTCACAATTCAAGATTAGTAGCAACACAAATTGTGTAAGAGACTATAATAGGTTAAGAAGACCAAATGCTCCCAATCTGTGCAGCTCAAGTCAACGTAACCTGCCTGTGGGCCTTTCCTGACTGCTGCCTCCGGCCTACACTGTCACTGATTGATTGATTGATTGACTGTGGAAGACCCGCGACACGTGGTGCCAACTAACCCTGTTCAACACAAGCCAATCCCACATGTGTAACTGTGTCCTGAGTCCTGAATGGCAGTGACCACAGCACCAGACTCCCTTTGATCAGTGAGGGGTATTTCCATATGGAAGGCCGGCGACACGTGGTGCCACTGAACCTTCACTACGCAGGCTGGTGGGGCCACCAATGTATGTACGTGGCTGTGGGCCCTTGCTCCCCGCTACCTCTGGCCTACACAACGATCAGCAGGCCTCACAATTCAGATAGAGTCCTAATTCCACATGATGCAGTCCAGTAGCCAAGACACATTGCTCCCAGTGCGGCCCGTCCACACCAAGCATCATCACAGGCTCATGCAGTCTCAATGCTTCTTAACACAAGCTGATCCCACATGTGTAACTGTGTCCTGAGTCCTAAATGGCAGTGACCCCAAGTACTTGGCACCGACCACAGCACCACACTCCCTTCGTTCAGTAAGGCATATTTTGATATGCAGGGCCGGTGACACATAGTCCCACTAACCCTCTTTAACACAAGCCGATTCCACATGTGTATCTGTGTCCTGAGTTCTGAATGGCAGTGACCCCAACTTCGTGGCAGCGACCACAGCACCAGACTCCCTTCAGTCTTATTTGTTGTTCCTTTCTTTAAATACATTTTTTTATAAGTAAAATCTATACATGACTAAGATTCTTCTTTGTCAAACCGCACAGTTCCAGGCCCAAGAAGGTTGTTGGGTATGTTGGTAATGTGGGAAAAAGGTGCGTTACCTGCTGATGTGGGGAGAGGCAGTGACAAAGGGGAATCTATCACAGAAAGATCTCGAATGCATCGGACAAATGCCAGCTGACGGACTGAATCACAAAATGTTTTTTCAATGCTTATGTATTGTGAGTTACGAACAGTTCGCACCCAGGCTGCGGCCCATCCGCTTGACTCACCGACGCAGTACTATGAGCCATCTGCATTATTGTATCTATCCCTGCCCTGTTCTGTCGTACCCACGCCACGCTACTCTGATTACGTTCTGACGTTGGCCCCACATAGCTACCTCACGCAGGCGTACTTGCTGTTGGTGTGCAGGTCAGTGGTCTAGTTCTCAACATCTCACGGGCACTCGCTGAGGGCAGGTATGCACACACATCACACACATCCGGCACATGTGTCACAGGCCAAGTGGCCACACAAATATAATAGATGGACAACGTCACATCCTTTATTGCTGACTCTCCACATGTCTCAACCATATAGAGTCTTTGAAAAGTTGTGCAGAAGGTTAGTCGCACCCTGATCTGTATAGCCGTCAGGGGCCTATCACCCCCTTGGCATGGACTTCAGATACACAGGGTTAGTGCCACCCGAAGCTCATATGGCCATCAGGGGCCTACCACCACGTGGCACGGGCTTGAGTTCCACAGGCCTAGCGGCCCCAAAAGCTGATATGGTCTCCACCATTGATGACTCAGTACTCAGTGACATGTGTGAGATCTGCCGGGCTGTGGAGAAGCTGATGTGGTCTCCGCCATTGATGACTCAGGACTCAGCGACATGTGTGAGATCTGCTGGGCCGTGGAGAAGATGATGTGGTCTCCGCCATTCATGACTCAGGACTCAGCGACACCTGTGAGATCCGCAGAGAAGTTGAGCGACATATCTGGGATGCGTGGAGTTTTGACGAGCGCATGGCATGCCCACTGCTGCACACTCCGGTGGCACCAGGTAATTATTTGCTCATGGATGTGCAGGGGCAGCAGTCTCTCTCTCTCTCTCTCTTTCTTCTTTTCCTTGTATCTCTCTAACTCTCTCTCTTCCTTCTTCCTTTCTCACCCCCTTTCTTTCTTTCCCTCTCTTTTTCTCTCTGGCTTTTTTTTCCTTCTCTGTTTCTCTGTGTCTCTCTCCTTTGATATGCCCATTACACACGTCCTTATTTTGTGTTTTATTTTCCAGACTCTGTCGTCGACATTCATGGTCCACACAGGAGTGTTCCGCCTTGTTGTTTTGTATTATTTTTGATACATTGTGTTTATTATTTTATCGTTCATATATATATATGTTAATAAAAAAATAAAGTTTGAAAATAGTTTATCGTTTACATATTTATGTTTATAAAAAAAATAAAGTTTGAAAAAAGAAATTAATAAAGTTGTTCGTTGTTCTCTTAACGGCTGTGTGACTCTTTCTTGTTCTTATTACTGTTATTTGATAGAGTCCACCATGGTGTTAAATTATCGTGGGACTACTGGTGATGTCTGCAGTTTGCACCAACTTCTGACTAGTGTGTTACATTTATCTCAACTTTACTTCCATTAAAGTGCTGATAATGAAATCCAGACTAGCCATTCCCGTGCAAAAAGACACGAGGTGCACCTTTGCGATTTATTCTAAATACTAAAATCCTGTATTGAATTGCACTGAGATAGTGGCTGCACTTACAGTTTACACACAAAAACAATTAAGAAATCTCATTGTATTTATATTGATTGGGAATAGTGCATCAGGTGCTGGATCTTGACGAGATACACTGCTGAGTTTGTATATTGTTCTGCACTTGAAAAAAATCACATCACAACTTTCACACCAACTGCAATGCGAAACAAATTCCGGCGATAAGCCACGTTAGCACCAGGGATTTTACACCTGCTTTCTGCTGGTAATAAGCAAGACGACTACCTGCACCATGAAAGGTAATACAGCCAAGAGCCACACCAGATCACCCACAGGTGCCATAGAGTCAATGAGCATGATACAGGGATACCCATGAGGGCTACAAGACTCATAGCAACAACTCCAAGACTGCCAACGCCCCCCAAACCTGCATCTGAGCAAGTGTGTCCCTGTGGTCATTGTCTTAGCATGATAGGCATGACCCCTGCAACATCAAAGTGTGCTGTCATCTCAGCATTGGCAGTGAGCCTGGACATGTAGCTATGCACGCATCCTCCTGCATGCACAACCCGAGTGTGCTGGTCCAGGGTACACAGGTCAGCGCAGGGGTTTGCCTATCCGGCAAGGGGAGCGGGGTGTCTCGGACATGTCCGTGTACAGGAAGTGCGGTAAGTGTGTCTCTATGTTCTGGTGTGGCCTGCCACAAGGGCCGCAGCAGTCGATGTTGTAAAGTGGCATGCACCACCTCCAAACAGCACTGTGATGGTGTAGTTGGAATGGAGCAAGACATGCGCAAATAGGCATTACAATGGTGTGCTGTACGAGTGCACGAGATACAAAAGTGTACCGTACAAAAGTGTGGGGGCTCGTGGGAGAGAGGAGCAGCTGTTTGGCAATGTAACACACAGTGAACTCGCCCATGTGCCATGTGCTGGGCATCTCATCCATGATGACCATGGTCGCAGACATCCCACAACACCAACGACTGGCCTTTGTACACATCCTGTATGAATGCATCATGGTTTTCCCTTCTATGCTCGTTCAGTGGTGTGATGTTGGTGGGGTGTGTGACTTGTGCTCCTTGTTGGTGTGTTTCATTTTGGCCATTGTTTGTCTATACTTGTGCTGTACTTAATTGTGCATGTGTGCCATTCTGCGCATCTCCTCCCGTCTCCCCACTCCCTGCTTCTTACTCTTCCTGGTGCTGTTGTGTCTATAATTTTGTTGTTCCACACATAAATACATGTAAAGAACAAATTAGAATTGTTCCTTGATTCTTTTAGGTTTCAAAACTTCTCTCTATTGGTTTCTTTTTAATTTTCCATATAAACCCTTTTTTTAATATTCAACAACACATAGAAGTCAGAAGTGCAAAGTATTCTATCAACACACTTTCTAGAACATTCTACAACACATGCAGGTTAATAGTTGATCAATTTTTTTAAACTTAATGATATTTTTTTGCAACATTTTCTCGAACATTTAACGGCAGGTGGAGGTTAAAAGTTCACGATTGTTTTAAGTTCGAACAGTGCCTTCCAAATGCAAGTAAACAAGAAACAACAAGAATGCCAATACTGATATCTAATTGCTAATATTTACATTTAAGAACTCACATTGAAATAAAACAACATGTTTCACAGACCTCTTTTTCCGTCTGAATAAATCCAATCATTCTTTATTTTTATTTTTCAAAATCACATTTTTTCAAATGACACCATTACTCGAAAAATCCTTAAAAAATTCTTACCCATAACATCATTCCCATCATTCAATACACAAACATTTTGCTACCATTCAACAACACTCTATTTATACAAAATCCATACATTCCCATTCATCCACATTTTCAATCACCACTTCATCCAACACTCAAAACTCCCAACAGCACTACACACGATTCCTAGAAACTTATAAACTAATTCTACATAGGCCATAGAAAAATTGTATTTAAACAATATCTGTATACAATCAAGCTTTGATATATAAACAATTCTCAATTCTTGTGGCACAACTCAGATCTACGCGTTTCGAACCACCTCAACTCTCGGGGTTCTCGTCAGGACCTCCTAGCTGGAAAAGAAAAAGAGCACTTTTTCAATTACCCTAGACACTCAAGGACCCCTCTCTTTACACTTACTGCCTCACAGGGCACCTCTCTCTTACCTCCTTCGTAGTCTAGATCAGCCGATCGAGCAAATTCAAAGAAGACCTGTATTTCAAGAAACAAGGTAAACCATTGAAACTTTTATCAATCCTACTTTTCTATATGCCAAATCATACACTTATAGAATACGGTAGGAATTTTCTCTGGCTTTGACAAGCTCAATGTTCCTCTGAATACTGTGCTACCATATCAGGCTTCATACGACGACCTAAAAAATTCTTTTCAGAAACGAAAATAAAACTGATGTCAGATTCCCATTTTTTGTCAAATACTGGATATGCGTGAATATTTTATCTATAACCCCTATCGGCTTACTTGAAAGGTCGAATTCATAGCCCAGATATTTTCCGTTTCTTATCGCGCTTTTCGTGCTTTTTTGAATTAGCCTGCGAAAGGCAAAAAGAAAGCTATTGTATGCACTCTATTGTAAACAGCGCAATAAAACCACAGGACCGCGAGGTTGGCGCTTACCTTGCAACATATTTTAGAACAGATGTGATGTGCTCCATCGGTACCTTAACTCTCCTCGGACCGCGGGCTGTGGTGCAAGTGAATTACTGCGCCGGCGGTTGTTTGAAATGAGACGCCGGACTTACGGTTTTCATGCTAATAGTCCAGGGATACGTAGTTTACTAATTTCCCGTTCCATCTTCAAGACGACAACTTTATTTAAATTATTTAGTACACCAAAGCTAGAGTAGAAGCTTTTTCAAGATGCCGTATTTTAGGTCTGCCAATTGCACTATAGGGCACGGATATGATAATTGGACAAAGCATCACTATGTCTGAAAACAAGGGGGGGGTTTGAGTCGTGTGCTCCTTGGGGGTTTCACGATTTTTTATTATTCAGAGGTATTGCTTGTGATAATAAGTGTTGTAGAATGGTAGCAAAATGTTTGTGTATTGAATGATGGGAATGATGTCATGGGTAAGAATTTAAAGAAATGTGATTTTGAAAAATAAAAATGAAAAAAAGATTGGATTTATTCAGACGGAAAAAGAGGTCTGTGAAACATATTGTTTTAGTTCAATGTGAGTTCTTAAAAGTAAATATTAGCAATTAGATATCAGTATTGGCATTCTTGTTGTTTCTTATCTAATTGTGGCTCAGCCTTACTGATTAGAGTCCAAACCCAGTTTTGGTTTGTTTTTCCAAATGCAAGTAGCAGGTGTGGTTGAGTTCAGCATATTTTATCCTATGATATGTACTCCACGTTGAAACTGCTTTTTCTTAACCAATCACAAAGATGCTTTTTCACAAAACAAATGTGCACCCTACTTTAAAAAACAGAATGCTTTCCATCTCCCAATCACGCATCATTTTGTATGGCAAAAAAAAGTAGTTCCAGATCTTTAAATATATCTCTTATTCTACCAAGGAACTGCATGAGCTACAGACATCTTTCCATACCTTCCAGCCATACCTTCAAAATGCTAGTATGGATCGTAGGACATGGCTATATTTTCTGGTGCAAGAGGTATGCAGAACACAGACGTATTGACTTAGACCTAGGTTTACAAAATGTGGACATTAAATGGTTTGCACAGAGAAGATTGAAGTGGCACCAATTGCTACTTTTGGTTAAAACCTTTTTGCATCTTCCACACCCTGACCTCATGATTGTGCATTGTGGTGGAAATGACCGGGCACATTGACTGTGGCAGGTTTGGAAATGCTTATGAAGGACACCTTTGGACACCTCAGCTCAGCACCATGTGACTCTGGGCAATATCTCACTTAATAGCTCACATAATTTCCAGGCTGGCCTCGAGGGCCTTCAGACCCATAGGGGTGAGTAGTTTGCGCTTTACAAATACCGTATTGATATGATATGTGCAAATTTACCTTCGCACTCCCAGTATAACACCCCCTAAGCACCATACACAAGTTACAATGTTTGAAACAAAAGTTCCTTCGAGTAGGTATAACTACATGCTGTCACTGCTTGACAGATGTGGCACAGCAGCCAGAGCACATGACTTCACAGCATATGACACACAGTTTGGACTCACGCTTTCATCCCCAACTCCAGCAGCACCTCAGCTTAGCACCATGAGACTCTAGACAATACCTCACATATTTTCTGTACCCCAGGACTTTCAAACCAGTAGGAGTCAGTAGTTCATCCTAGTAGGTATAAACACATGCTGACACTACTTCAACAGGTGTGCTGCAGCTGGCAAGGCCACATGACTTCACACCATAAGACACACAGTTTAGGCTCACGCTTTCATCCCCGACTCCCGCAGCAGCTCACCTTAGCAGTATCAGACTCTACGCAATACCTCACTTAATTTCCGTACCCAGCACTTTCAGACCAGTAGGTATGAGTAGTTCACTTCTCACCCCTCTATAGCACACCCTAAACACCCCATAGAGGTTACAGTGCTCCTACCCTCCTCTTTCCTACTTTTTTCACCCTTTTTTTCCCTTACTCGCTTCAACAGAATCACAAAATGGCAGCCAACACTTCCTAGTTGCAACCGCTCACAGTGCTCCCAACCAATAAGCAGCAAGCTCGTGCTCGTAAAGACTCAGCCAATCAGATGGCAGAATTCCCAAATATAGATATCTGTAAATTTCGATATTTCTCAAAAACTGCTGAACGGATTTACACCAAATAAAAAAAAGCGTGCTTTCTATACCAATACCCTTCTCCCCGCCAAATTTGGGGTAATTCCGTTCACCCGTTCGACCTGTAGCCTTTTCTAAAGTTTCCTATGGAAATTAACATGGAGAAAACACGTTTTGGGATCCCCTTTTTTTCTCGGCCCCCCCTTGACGAATCACCCCCAAACTTTCAACATAGTAGTTGATAGGAACAAAGAATTAGTTTGAAGAATTTCATGAAGAAGCGACACCAAAGTTATATGCAAAACAAAAAAAGTTCTTCCTACGGAAACTTCGTCCTCACTGGCAATACACAAATATATATATACACACATATATGTACATGTATATATATATATATATATATATATATATATATATATATATATGTATATATATATTACCTACTGGCGGTCGCCAGTAGGTAGTTATAGTTAGGACCACGTTTCCATAGGAAATCCGCAACATTCTATTTTGAATAACTTTGGCGCCGGTGGACGAATCCTCGCGAATTTTTCAAAATAGGTGGGGCGCTACGCTCCGCTCCTTCCTTGAAAGTCTCGGGGGGATTCGTCAAGCGGGGGCTGAGATAAAAGGGGGGTCCCAAAACGCGTTTTTCCCATGCATTTTTCCATAGGACCTTTAGACAGGGCTACAGCCCGAACGGCTGAACAGAATTACTTGAAATTTGGCAGAGAGGTAGTCCCTAGGTCAAGGAAGTGCCTTTTGTAGGTTTGGTGTAAATCTGTTCAGTAGAATCTGAGAAAATAGCCTTTTAATCAATATATATATCTGTGGCAGCTTACCGTGCGCTTACGGTGCGCTTACCGTACGCGTACGGTGGCGTGCGCGAGCGCGATTCTGATTGGCCCTTAGATCTTAGTAAACATTTGAATCGGTCGAAACCAGGAAGCGGCGGCCGCCATTTCGTGTTTTTCACTCAGAAAAAAAAGAGTGATATCTTGAAAAGGGGGCAAGGTGGAGAGTTACAGACCCCCTAACATTTGTAAGGGGGTCAAAGAAGGACAGAAAAGTTCAAAGAAAACATTTATTATTTTTTTTTTAAAAATCGCGGGGTACACGTACGGTAAGCTTACGGTAAGCTTACCGTACGCGTACGGTAGAAAAAAAAAATAAAAAGAGAAATAAAATTCAGATTTAAGTGTTTAGATATTAGGGGGCTCTAAAAAGAGCCGTTGTGTTTATGAAGTGATTTTTTAGTGGTACCTACAAGTAAGTACCGATGCAGAGTCTAAGGTTCAAGAGGAAGACTCTGTTCCCTTCATCATTGAAGTGTACACCATCTCCTCTATAAATGTCTTGCATGTCGTAACGCAAGTTGTTGTGGTAAATGGAACCCATACCATAGTCACGGAGGAAAGCAGAAACAGATTTGTTGACGTGCTGTCTTGCTTTGTCAATCTGCGGACAGAAATGATTGGACCAGTTCCATTTTTGCCTTTGGCATATGTTAGAAAACACAAAGGCAGTTTTAGGGAAAAGTGAAAACAGTTGGGCAAAGGTGTCCTTCATAAGCATTTCCAGACCTACCCCAGTCAAAGTGCCTAGGTCATTGCCACCACAGTGCACTATTATGAGGTCAGGGTGTTGGATTTGCATGAAGGATTTCACCAATGGCATCAATTGGTGCCACTTTAACCCTCTCTGACCAATCCATTTAATGTCTACATTTGGCAAAGCAAGGTCTCTCACCATACCTGTTTTCTCTGCATACTTTCCACTCCAGAAGACATAGCTGTGCCCTACAATCCACACTGTGAACATCTTCCAAGGAGATCTGGATGCACTCAGGAGGTGTAATTTAGTAGAATGGGAAAATGAAATGAAAGACAGTTTGGAAATGGAGGCATACATATTTTTTTCATAAAAAAAAGAACTGATTGGCTGTTTCATACCATTCTAGAATAAAAACTAGGCTGCATGTGTAAATTAATAGAAGCATGTTTTGTATTGGTACAGAAAAATGTGTTACCAAAGAACAGTACTTTGGATTTGCTGTTAGGTTTGAAAAGTCAAGCACTCTTGCTCTGTGGAATTGAAACATTGTTTGGCGAACTTCTGACCTAACTCCACACAGCAGTGTTCCATGAGCTGTTGCTATGGTAGCAGGCAGAAGTCAAGTTGGGGGAAGGGTACTAGGCAGAAGTCAAGTTGGGGGAAGGGTACTTTTGGAAAAGGGTTGGTTTTCAACCAATAGAAAGAAAATAGGAGAGAGGTGTAAAGACAAGAGATCCTGGCTCTGATAATCTGCTGTTTGAGTGCCACATTCTTTCACAGCTAACTAATTTTAAAGGTGAGTTTAGAGTTTGAGAGGGGATGTATATGGTAAATTAAGAAATGAATAATAGAAATGGAATTCCTTTTGTTGAAGTTGTGTTTATCATTTTCTGTTTTGGGAGAAATTTAAATGTGAGGAACATGTAAAATAATATGGACTATGTTTTCACGATAAATTAAGGTGTACTGGTATAAAAAAAGAATAGTTTAAGGGTTTGAGGTTGGACTCAGTAATGCAAATACATTCAGCATCACTAAGGCTGGTTGCCCTTGCTGGAATGTAGGCAGTCACCCAGGTTACACATGGTGGTGGTCTGAAAAAGCAGTTTGGACATGTGCAATTAAAAAAATCTGAAAAGTGGATTCATAATGTGTCAGTCTGTAAAAGTGATTATCACTTGTCAAAAAAAAGAGCAGTAAGTGTGCTTTCAAATTGGCAAAGAAATTTCGTTTTGTGACTAATGTGAAAATATGACTCTGTGTGCATATAGGAATTACAGGCAGAGATTTATTGTGTACTGCTCTGGTGATTTCATTGTTGCATTAGTAGTAAAAAGGGGGAGTCATTTTTAGGTGCAGAAGCAGACTCTTAGCACACACCCAGCTGCTTACCATGTGGAATCTTGCACAGTATTTACAAGCAAGTGGGGTTTGAGGTTTCAGCCAGTAATGCAAATACATTCAGCATCACTAAGGCTGGTTGCCCTTGCTGGAATGTAGGCAGCCACCCAGGTTACACATGGTGGTGGTCTGAAAAAGCAGTTTGGACATGTGCTGTTTTCAGAATCTGAAAAGTGGATTCATAATGTATTTTTCTTTTCCAGAGGGGGAGAAAAAGGTGAATGCTCAATTGGTCACTTGCATACTTTGTGGTCTGGTCCACTTTATCTCTAAAAGATTTAAAAAAATTAGTTATTAATTTCTCAAGGATCTTGAGATGTGGTAATTGATTTTTAGTGTTTTAAAAAAAAAAAAAAAAAATACGCTTACCGTACGCGTACGGTAAAAAAAAATAAAAAAAAAGTTTCAAAGAAAAAATAAAAAAAAGTTGAGAGGTAACGTTGGCTCTTATAAGAGCCGTTGGGTTCATACAGGGATGGAGGAAAGAAAGAATGGGAGTATTATGAGCGTCTACAAACATGCTGGTCTATCTTATTGTTAATAAGGGGAAGACTGATCTCCCCAAAAACAATAAGACCACCACATCTTGTACACCTCATTTCAACCCTCCCAAATCGAGGGTTGATGTCCACAGGAAAAGAAGAAGGTGATGCTCCCACATCAGAGGAAAGGCTCAGCTGAGCTGCCGATGATGTACTCGGCTGAGCTTCTGAGGCTGGGCTCTGGTGACTTACTGAAGGGTTTTCTTCAGCATGTCGAGCAAAGCTCCTTGGGTGTCTGTCCTGGAGGTGTCTCTTCATAGAGTGATTTCCAAAGGAGTATTTCCTCCTTGGATTTCCTCTTGATAAAACAAGACCACAAAGTTTTCAAGTGACCAATGGAGCATTCACCTTTTTCTCCCCCTCTGGAAAAGTGAAATACTCCCATACAAAAGAAGTCTTTTGTTTCCTCCTTCTCTGGATCATGGTGGTGCTGCTGGCCTCACTCTCAGAAGAGGTCTGCTGTTCTGCCATTGTATCCCAATGTCAATCCAGCTCCTGCTCCTAGAGAATCACAAGCAGAAATGAGGGGAATGGGTGTGGTGTGGGAAGAATCTGGAACTGAAAGTAGTTTCAACCAATGAAAAGTGTTCTTTCAAGCAGTAATGAGGGGAATGGGTGTGGTGTGGGAAGTTTCTGGAAGTGAAAGTAATTTCAACCAATAAAGTCACATGACCTGCCGTGCGCGCACGTGACGCTTAGGGTGCGCTTACGCAGCGCGTATGTCACAATCGCGCATGCGCATTACACGCCCCTGCGTAACCGCGACGTTGCTTCCGGGTGTACGCGTACGTCACGCACGTATTGCGTATCGCGCATGCGCATTACACGCCCCTGCGTACCCGCGACGTTGCTTCCGGTTGTACGCGTACGTCACTCACGTACGCGCACCGTACTTATGACGTACGAAGCGCGTACCGTCAGCTTACCGTACGCGCACGGAAAAAAATGCATAAATAAAAAAAAAAAAACTTTCCATAATGCAGGATATAGTACATATATTATTTTATACAAAGGGTTACAAAAAATGACAAAAAAAAATTTGCATTTAAAAAACCGTACAAATTCACTGAAAAAAACATTGGTATCACACACGTTATAGTTAGAAATTAGCATTTTAAAAACCTTGCAAATTCACTGAAAAAACCATGGGTTTCACACATGTTATAGTTAGGGATTAGCATTTAAAAAACCTTGCAAATTCACTGAAAAAACCATAGGTTTCACACACGTTATAGTTAGGAATTAGCATTTAAAAAACCTTAGAAATTCAATGAAAAAACCAAAGGTTTCACACATGTTATAGTTAGCTGGACATTTCACTCGTAAAAAACCAATGAAATTTCCCCGTTATAGTTAGTTCAGCTAACTATAACTCGCGCGCCCGCAATGCACTACTGATGACGTCACATATTACATCACTCATGACATGGTCACTGACATCACTCATGACATCACTGATGACATCTCAAATGACATCACTGATGACATCACTGATGACATCATCCTTGTGAAATAGTAGCAGACCTCTTCTTCCCCTAATATAACCTTTAATACACACATTTAAAAAAATGAAACTAAAATGTTCGAAATAATGAACATATCAATATCAGTTACAACAACCTATTCAGTAATTCTAAGAACCACATACACATCCACTCATTCACCAACAGTCCTATACAGTCACTCATACATGTAGTCACTCATCATATGTATTCATACACCTGTACATCCTGTTACACAACGCCACTCATCCATAGAGTTACTCACACACAAAGTCACTCATGCTAATAAAGAATCAAACATCCATTTACTTGCATATACAGTTATACACACACCACCACACCTACTTCTACAGAAACTTACACATACTTAGTCTTTTAAACAATCACTTATAGAAACACATACTTATTCATACAGGAACTCTTTCAATCTCTTACTCTCACATATACTCAGTTATATACACCAAAAGACACATATAACAGTTAAAAACATATGTAGTTACTCATGGAGACACTATTGAGACAGTCTTTCACTCACTAACACACCTTTACACATACTCATCCACCCATATAGTCATGCACACATGCTGTCTTCAACACATACAGTGAGTCACTCATTCATGCACCTATGCACTACGTAATACCCCCCACCGAACCATGCAGACACTCAGACTGATACTCAAAAAACCAACTAATAACCTATATTGACTCCCATGTAGCTACTCACCAACCCATGCAGCCACTTATACACAAAGTGAGAGACTGATACAGATATTTACATATTTAAACATTACTCACTAAGCCATGTATTCACTATGATACATTTTAACAATCAGTTACACAATACATTTTTCAAAAAAAATCATCCATTTAGACACTTATATACCCATTTAATCTTCCATCGAGCTTGAGATATACTTATATAAAACCTATTTAATTTTCAGAAAAACACACATTCACTGGATGATGTCATCAGTGATGTCATCAGTGATGTCATTTGAGATGTCATCAGTGATGTCATGAGTGTGAGGAAATATGAATTTTATGATCAGTTATGTCCCCTATCTTAGACCCCAACGGCTCCATGTACATGTTACAAGTACATGTATGTTCCCTCCAGTTCCAGCTATGAAGACGCAAATACATGTGTGTCCAACGTCAACATGTCCTCTTTCAGATCCGCCATGAATGGGTCGAATATTCCATTCCTAAGTATGATTGGCCACCGACTTTATATGGTTCACTTGTCACGTTTTACAGTTCAGGCGAGTAGGCCCTGAATTCTGCCATCAAGCCTTTTCCTGTTTCTGCCTCTGAAATGCTCCAGACTGGACCTGCATCCGTATCCATGAACTTTGTCCTACTCCCTGCGCGGCTAACGGTGCCTGACGCGGCCTGTTGCCTGCCAAAAACTGTATTCAGCCTTCAAGTTATCTGCTCCGCTCCTCATCCAATGCATTCCTGTCTAGTAGTTTAGGTAAACATCCTTCCAGCTACCGAGCAAAGGGCCCGGCCTCGCTGTCTTTATGCAAGTAATTCATAGCCCCTGTTACCATGGAAGATTCCTGCCCCCTCGCATCTCATGTAGACACATAGACGCTTGTACATGCACTAACAGTCAGTATAGAATAGATTCCGTCCAAGAGACCTTTCCTTTTGGATAAAACAGTTCCTTAAACAAAGATATTAGATACGATTTGGGATTAGGTTGACCTGACCCCCCAGACTTCTGTCTCCACATGTAGAGCTAAATGTCAATTCCCCTTCACCCTCTAGTTGCACGTCAATTACACGTCATGCGGCTGCGCGCGCATCTCTGCCAAATATTTCGGCTGACACTGCAGGATTCTCTTATGGATCCACCCACTTGTGACATCATTTTAAATGACGTTTCTAGTATACGCCTATTATTACGCCTATTTTCATTACGTATGTGTATTCTTATCTGTATTATCAGCTGTTACGCCTCCTGCATCTGTCTTAATGTAATGCTTTTCATATATATATCATTACTTGTCAATAATGTATTGCCTATCCCTTCCTGAACCTTCGTGGTGATGGAATACGATTGCCTGGTTCGAACCATAATTCCTTTGTAAGGAATAAAGTCCTTTTCAGAACCTCTAATACCACGGATTCTGCCTCTTATTTTGACTGAGTTATTCTTACTAGACTTTACCGCATAAAAAATAGTACAGGTAATTTAAATATTTACCACATAAATTGGCGCCCGAATAGGGACACTTTCCCATCTCACGCGCCGGAGGTGCGTTGCAGGCCCGGTCTCCTGCCACAGCTGGACGGACAAAAACGCGTACCCGCAGGATTTCCTGTATCTCCCTCCGGCCAAGCGGGGGTGACTGAGGCTGCGATCAACACCCAGACGAGGCGGTGAGAAGTGCGGAGTATCCCGACCAGAGCCTAGCTGAGAGAGCAAGATCCGAGGTATACAGAGGCCCACCAGGTTCCGAAGTTCCGAGTCGAGTCGAGTCCAGTCCGGTCCAGTTCAGTTCAGTTCCGAGGCCTTCCGTTCCGTGCTACCCGGTGAGTACCGTTGCTGGGGAGGCATTTAGACGTGCACATTAATTTGTGCCGGTCATGACGGGTTTGGGTACACAGATCCGGTCTGCACTGTTTTAGCAGTGTATCTGTACTGTTTAGCAGTATATCTAGTATGTTTTGTATATAATTCAGTATTATCTAGTACTAGTATTATGTCAGTGACTAGTTTTTCTTCTAATTATCATTGTTCGTCAAAATGTTAAATATTAAATGTTAAATGTTTTAATAGGTTTAAAAATTGTGGTATGAATGAGTGTCCCGTATTGTGTTTATTGTATTAATGGTGTTCAAGTCCAGTTCAAGTAAGAATCAAGTAGCAAGGTTTAAAGATGCCGTTCTTTTCAAAATTAAGACAGATCAAAACTAGAAAAGGAGTACTCGAAGAAGCTGTTCCCATTCCGCCTAGGGACACTCCAGGGTACTTTATGTATCATAAACATGGCCTAGATGCCGTACTATATCTTGACTTATGGGTGGACTACACCAAGGATCTAGCAGAAAGTCAGAGGTGGCCCGCAGCTGGGACATGGGATGCAGATTGCATCATGAGAGTAGAAGAAGAATTATGGAAAAAGAAAGCCAGACAGTCACAGAAAGATGCCATTGAGTTATGGCGTAAAGAATCGCATAGGCGCACAGAGAAAGCGCTCAGACAGGAAGAGAAAAGTAGGGAGAACTCAAATAAAGCCCGAGAAAACGTATTAGTTGAGGAAGGTATCCGAGTAAAAACAGAACAAGTAGACAGACAACGAAACACTCTTATGAATGGTATGTATCCTCTTTTGGCCGAAGGTTTACCTAAGGCCACCCCGGAAATACCGAAAGATTTGCCACCCCCATTACTCCCGATTAAAGCACATCCCAAGACCGCAAAAGATATTTTCCTTTCCTCCTATTTAGACGATGTAGCTCCCGAATATGTTAATGTTCCACCACACACGCCACCTGTCGATGGTGCTCAACCCCGAGATCATCCGCCCCCAACTCCGCAACAACAAACTCCTCCGCACATTCCAATAGGTCCATCTGTTTCCACCGCTTTTCCTGCATCCACAGTTTCTACCTTACATCCCACAAATCCTTTCGTGCCTAGCACCTCGGAAGGTGCGACAGGAGGTGCGACAGCAATTTTTGCCACACCACCGTCACGAAGTAAATCGTCTCTTAGAGATTTAGCAAACCAACGTACTCCCCAAATAGCAACGTCCGACATGTTTAAGGAACATCTTGTGGATTGTAGATATGATCCAGTGCCCGGTAAAAATGACAGAATGCTGCTATCATCACTACGTATACGACGAGCTTCAATATATTTAACGACACTACCAGGAATGGTTAATCATCTGGACAATATATATCGCTTTGTCCAAACAGGGCAAGGCCCTGAAAGTATTGACGAAGCCATGGATTACCAGAAAGTGGATATACAGAGATTACTGTTACGCTTCTTCATAAACTGCTTGATCAGAGACAGAGATAGGCCTGGGGTAGATCAGGATGAAATGCAAGTACTTACCAGATGGGGTCAGAATATATCAGAGGGAAAACATGATAAACAGACGTGTATAGTAGCTATGTGCCGAAAGATCCGCAAAGAAGTAGAACGAATTCATAAAGCCAGATTGGAGGCAGACAAAACTGAATCAGAGGGAGAGGAGGAGGAAGAATCAGAAATGCCCACAGGACAATTAGAAACGATAGCTTATGTAGGTAGGGGAAGACCTTGTAGTAATACCAGATACTTTAATGATCCGATGCGTCAGATACGTCCAGAATGCAACAGACCTTTTCAAGCCCCTGTGCTAAATACGAAGTCCCCTGAACACCTATTCCAGGCTGCTGATAAATTACTTCGAGACCGAAGGGGGTACCACATGCTCGATTCTATGGATGAACAAGAATTAGCCAGGTCAGCAGTACAATGGGCTGACAGTTCTGAAAAATACAGTGATGATGCGCTAGCACACACGTTTTTGAATCTTACCCCAGACGAACAGCGTTTAGCTGGTATATACATGATACAACACCTCCTTATATTATATAGAAGCCAACACTCCGATCCTGGTCCCCTACCTGATATACTGATAGAACTACTCACGAACAAATGGAGAGGTTCAGGTACTGATTAAATTAAAGAAATTCTAGAATATCGGCACCAATACATTGTCTTCGTATGCCCAGAACATGTTTCAGTCCCCCCCAAGGAAAGAAAAACGTATCACATAGACAGACAGAATCCCTTACGCGAAGTGCACCCAGTCAGAGGTGATGACAATACTTTTAAACGCATGTTTGTGTACACGCCCATAACTAAAATTGAATTATTAGAAATGAAGAAAGTAGTACCTAGCCATGACAAAGACCCAGCAGGTTTCCACCGTGAGATAAAAGACATGTTACTCATGGGAGAGTATACTTACCCTGACATTATGAAAATATTAAAAGTCTTATTACCTGCCGGTATTTACGAGAAACTCAAAGAAAAGGAATGGGAGGTGGGAGACCAAAAGATAGATTGGACAGCATTTGAAAACGAAGAAAAGGCCCGAGCTGCAGGTTCAGGGCTTGGGGAAAAGACTACAGCATTACCAGGATTATTAGTGCAGGTACTACCACGTTTATTGACTACGAAAAAGGAAGACTGGGGTGCAATTTCAGCCTGTAAACAAAAACAAGATGAAGACACTAGTGATTTCTATTCCCGATTTGAAAAATGTTTTGGTATTAATAGTGGCATAAAAGCAAGTAGTGAGTCGTATCCACATCTGTTTGTGACAAAATTAGTTGAAAATTCCTTGCCCCAAGTTAAGAATGGAGTACTGAAATTCGAGAGTACTTGGCAAGGTAACACACCGTCACAGATGTTACAAATGTTACAATATCATCACAATAGAATTAGAGACGAACAAGAACATGAACAAAGACGTATGAAAGACACGAAAATGAAAATGCTTGTTGCGCAGTCAGTTCCAGCTGACGGTCATAAAAAGGGTACGACGCAGTCCAATGATTCAGCGGGTCCTGTTAGAGGGACATGCAACTATTGTAAACAACCAGGTCATTATATACACGATTGCGCAGTTCTGAAACATAATATCTCTACGGGTATAACAAAGGAGAGACCACGTCCGCCTAGACAGGATCAGATCCAACAACAAGTACCTCAGAATATACAGCCTATGCCAGCTGTACAACAGACCGCACCACAACCACAACAACAACGACAACAACAGCCTATTGCTGCAACACAAAACACGACACAACAGATGTACCAGTATGCACAAAATGACTATCCAGAGTATCAGCGCTACACATGAAATAGCCTAGAGAGGGAAGTTGGCTTACCCCTTATTGAGGTTCCTGTAGATCAAGAGGGTCCTTATGTACAGAGTCAAGTATTGGGGAAAGACAGAAAGTTTCTACTTGATACAGGGGCAAGCAGAACAACTATCAGTCACAGCGAAGTCCCAGGGGCACCCCTCTCAGGCTCACAAAATATTTCCCTTGGTTTTTCAGGAAAGCCCACTATTAACGAAGTATCGCAACCACTTGCATTCACAGTCGGTCCATTAACACGGACTACAGATCTATTGCTTACAAAATCATGTCCAGAAAACTTGTTAGGTATAAAAACATTGAAGGCTCTAGGAGCTATAATATGTTGTTCTCCGCACGGAGTACGACTATTTTTGCGTGACTTTAAAGGTCACTACGTGTCTAGAGACATGGATCACCGGTTACAGAATCTACCTGCACATTTATGGGCACAAGGCCCCACTGATGTAGGTTGTATGCACATTACACCATATCGAGTCACACTCAAAACAGGAGTAGTACTACCACGAATGCGACAATACAAGTTACCCCCAGATGCTGTTGTGGCTTTGCTTCAAATCATTGACGAGCTCATTGCACAAGGAGTGGTCGTGGAAACCGACTCCAATGTATGTAATTCCCCGATAATTCCGATTCTTAAACGAACTGATCCAAAAGCACCGCCAGTATATCGATTAGTTATTGATCTGCGCGAATTAAATAAATGCATTGTACCACAATACCCCGTGGTCCCAGATATCTCTTCATTGCTAACAGCCATAGATTCAGAAGCAACGTTCTTTACTGTAATTGACCTCAAAAACGCCTTCTTTAGCGTCCCAATCGATCCGGAAAGCCAATATTTGTTCGGATTCAGTTTAAATGGACGAAGTTTTAAATTTACACGCGCACCTCAAGGATTCACAGAAAGCCCAGCATCTATAGCCAAGCACTGAAAAGAGAACTTGACAGTATCCACATGCCAGCTAACACTGCCCTGCTTCAATATGTCGATGATCTGCTGATCACCGCCCGAAGCGAACCTGAATGTGAAAAAGCATCACTGACGGTTTTACATTTCTTAGCCGACAAGGGGCACAAAGTGTCCCCTTCGAAGCTGCAATTCTGTGTCCAGCAAGTTGTGTACCTTGGGCACTTGCTGTCCAAGGGGGGAAGACAGCTTACACCCGACCACATCCAGTTAATTGTTAACATGCCGCCACCCAAGACACAAAAGGAGGTGCGGGCATTCATAGGCCTCACTTCGTACTGTAGGCAGTGGATCCCTCAATATGCATTTCTAGCAAAACCACTCATTCAGTTGACAACACAGGAGGCAGCGACATCGACTGTCCTCCCTTGGACTCAGGAACATACCCAAGCTTTTGAAAGCTTAAAGAAAGCTTTATGTCAAGCACCTGTTTTAGCAACACCATGTTACAGCAAACGTTTTACACTTTTTGTTACAGAACGTGAAGGTACTGCTTTGTCAGTACTCACTCAGGAACAAGCAGGATCACACAAACCATGTGCTTATTTTTCTAGTACATTAGATCCCGTAGCTCAGGCTCTTCCTGTGTGCCTGAAATCAGTCGCAGCAACAGCTTTAGCAATCAGACAAAGCGATGCCATAGTGTTAGGACATCAATTGACAGTACAAGTACCACACGCAGTAGAGGTTCTCTTGAACCGGACCCAAACACAACACTTGACTATAGCAAGACTGACGGGTTATGAATTGACATTGTTCCAGCCACACATAGAAATCAGACGTTGTAGTACATTAAATCCTGCCACACTTTTGCCATTAAGTGGAACAGACCCATTGGCACATGATTGTATTGAAGTCATTACTATTACGACGAAACCCAGACAAGACTTGACAGATATTCCATTATCAGATCCAGACCTGACATTGTATGTAGATGGTTCATGCATGAGAACAAATACAAGAGAGTTAGTGGCCGCTTATGCAGTCACAACAGACACTGAAGTTATTGAAACAAATTGTATCGATACCTTGTCAGCTCAAGCAGCAGAGCTCATCACTCTGACACAAGCCTGTATTCAAGCCAAAAATAAGAAAGTCAACATATACACAGATTCACGTTATGCATTCGGAGTCGTCCATGACTTCGGCGTGCTTTGGCGAGAGAGAGGTTATTTAACTTCTCACGGTGCCCACATCCAGCACGGTCCCCTTATTCAAGCTCTGTTAGATGCAATACATCTGCCTACTGCAATATCGATTATGAAATGCAAGGCCCATACGAAAGTGACTGACATTATTTCTCAGGGTAACGACCTAGCTGACAGAACAGCTAAACAGACTGCTCAGAATCAGACTCATACAACTGACACGACAAAGACAATAGTTCCGACACCAACACACTGCATGACAGTTAAGGATCCCGCCCTTGATGTAATTGACATACAGACACATGCTACACCAGAAGAAATAAAGAGATGGACTGAATTAGGAGGGATCCAAACGGATCAAGGATGGATGACGAAGGGAAAATCTATATGGTTTCTTCCTGACTCCATGGTTCAAGTCATCATTAACACAATACATAGTCCAGCGCACCTAGGAGAGAAAGCTATGCTAGACAGTATTCAACACATTTGGTTCAATAAACACTTGCGAGCAGCAGCTAAACAGAAAGTACGTACCTGCATGATTTGTTGTCAGTTCAATCCAGGAAAAGGCGTACCTGTAGAGCAGGGTGGATTTCAACCTCCCGATCACCCTTTTGAAGTCCTCCAGATGGATTATATCCAGATGGAACGATGTCGAGGATTCAAATATGTCCTCGTAGTGGTATGCGCTCTTTCCCAGTGGACAGAGGCGTATCCCGTCTCAGATTACACTGCCCCGACTACTGCCAAACAGTTCGTTCGAGAATTCTTCCCACGGTATGGTTTGCCCCGTGTCGTGTACTCAGATAATGGCCAGCCATTCTCATCCGAGCTAATGAAACATGTTTCACTTCTGTTAGGCTACCAATGGAAATTCCACTGTGTCCGACATCCCGAGGCAGCAGGTCTCGTGGAGCGACATAATCAAACTCTGAAAATTAGACTGTCCAAAGTATGTAGAGAAAAAGGTGTCGACTGGATAGTAGCTTTACCAGTTGCGCTCTTTTACATGAGAATGGTAGCACACTCTCGAACAGGGCTATCCCCGTATGAGGTGATCTTTGGTAGACCACCAAATATGTGGGGGACGCCTATACCACGTAAAATTACTGATGTTGATTGTAATATGTTGAGAGATTACCTGGCTTCCTTGATGTCTGCACTACAATCTTGTCGTTCACAGGTAGCTGCAGCCTTCCCCGATAACACTGAGGTGAAGCCCCATGACGTGGTTCCGGGGGACCTTGTGCTTGTAAGGAACTTCGACAGAAGGAACCCGCTGGAGCCTCGCTGGCAGTCGCCCAAGCTCGTCTTATTGACCACAAGGACAGCTGTGAAGATTGAGGGACGCAAAGGGTGGTTGCACTCGAGCCATATCAAAAAATTTCATGGACTACCATCTGACTTGAACTCTCAGCCCTGCATTTCCTCACAGACTGACTCAAAACTCCCCCTGGTTGATAAGCCAGAAAAGGAGAATTATAAACTGAAACTAAGGTCTAGCAAGTCAGACAATTTGATTGTTTAAGTCCTCTTCAAGGTGAATCGGTTGAGTTTGTCTCTGACATGTATCTTCTAGACCGAAATAGAGAGAGAAATAGACAGAAACAGCTCAAGAAACATGCGTACTGTAAATCACTTCGTAGTCACTGCATAGTGACATTATTAATTATGTTTTCTCTAAGTCTTCTGATTATTATTGCCAGTATATTATTACACATGTATTACCCTATTTCCAAGCGTGCTTTCAATGCTACTGCCGAACATTCTTTTAGCGAATTACCTCCGCATGAGTTGTCCTATAGATTTGCGCTGCGCAACAACACATTCATTAGTATGTTACATCATTCTCATCAGACCAGCAATGCTACAAATTGTTGGATATGTGGCCGACTCCCTCCCTATCAGAAATACAAGGGAGTTCTGCCCCTCTTTCCGTAACCATTCACACACAATGGCTCCTGTGGAGCATGGTTTAGTTTGATTAATTTCCTAGATTCAAATTCAGTAGTTTATCAAGACAACTGGGTATGGGGAAACCTGAACCTAGTTTTACTTAAAGTCTGCTACCCTAACAAGGAGGGACTTCCCAAAAGAACAGGGACTGATCTAGAAAATGAAGTATATGAATTAGGTAACTTTACACTTAACCTCATGATCCTGAATGTTGAATCCGAAGCTACACCAATCTTGCCCGCTATGTCAGTATTTCCAGTTAGAGGCGAATTATGTGTAAGAAAGAATGGTTCAATACACATGGGCCATAGTAAATGTACCACTGTAATAGAATTCAGTGATAAAGGCAAGTCCACATTTAGAGCTTCCCGTCACTCCTACTTCATCTGTGGTCACACCGCATACATACGCCTACCCCTAGATTGGGATGGTACCTGTTACCTTGCATTCCTTCTGCCACCTGTTTTCCTAGCCCCGCCTGATTATCATAGGAATACCCATTTAGTACACAATAGACAGCAGAGAGATCTCCCGATTGTCGACTACACTGAAACAGCATGGGAGCAATACACAGATTTCAATAAAGGTTTCTTTCCCTACATAGGTACAGTCACTAATAGTAAGCTGATACGTAGATTAACTAGAACCCTTGAAGCAGTAGTGAATGAAACTACTTCCGCCTTAGGCAACTTGTTCTTCAAAATCGTCTTGTCCTTGACGTCATCCTGGCCGATAGGGGCGGAGCTTGTAGGGTCATCGGATCAAGTTGCTGTGTTTTCATACCAGAAAACGCGCCGTCAGTATATAAAGCCATAACTCGCCTTCATAAGATCATAAGCCAGATACACCAGAATCCAGGCACCTGGACTTGGTCCGGTTGGTTCTGGAGCGTGTTGTCAGCCTGGGGATGGAGGATCCTATCCTTCCTAGGTATTGGCTTTCTCATACTATTCAGTTGCTGCTTGTGTCTACAATGTGGGCCAGCGATTTGTGGTCTGTGTGCCACATCGTGTATCCCGCCTTCAAATTTTCATTCAAGATCCCGGAAGAAGAAAGAAGAACAAATGATGCTATATGAACAGATTGATGGATTGATGAAGATGGATATTTCATGAAGGGTCCGTAGGGGACAAGGAGGGAATGAGGAAATATGAATTTCATGATCAGTTATGTCCCCTATCTTAGACCCCAACGGCTCCATGTACATGTTACAAGTACATGTATGTTCCCTCCAGTTCCAGCTATGAAGACGCAAATACATGTGTGTCCAACGTCAACATGTCCTCTTTCAGATCCGCCATGAATGGGTCGAATATTCCATTCCTAAGTATGATTGGCCACCGACTTTATATGGTTCACTTGTCACGTTTTACAGTTCAGGCGAGTAGGCCCTGAATTCTGCCATCAAGCCTTTTCCTGTTTCTGCCTCTGAAATGCTCCAGCCTGGACCTGCATCCGTATCCATGAACTTTGTCCTACTCCCTGCGCGGCTAACGGTGCCTGACGCGGCCTGTTGCCTGCCAAAAACTGTATTCAGCCTTCAAGTTATCTGCTCCGCTCCTCATCCAATGCATTCCTGTCTAGTAGTTTAGATAAACATCCTTCCAGCTACTGAGCAAAGGGTCCGGCCTCGCTGTCTTTATGCAAGTAATTCATAGCCCCTGTTACCATGGAAGATTCCTGCCCCCTCGCATCTCATGTAGACACATAGACGCTTGTACATGCACTAACAGTCAGTATAGAATAGATTCCGTCCGAGAGACCTTTCCTTTTGGATAAAACAGTTCCTTAAACAAAGATATTAGATACGATTTGGGATTAGGTTGACCTGACCCCCCAGACTTCTGTCTCCACATGTAGAGCTAAATGTCAATTCCCCTTCACCCTCTAGTTGCACGTCAATCACACGTCATGCGGCTGCGCGCGCATCTCTGCCAAATATTTCGGCTGACACTGCAGGATTCTCTTATGGATCCACCCACTTGTGACATCATTTTAAATGACGCTTCTAGTATACGCCTATTATTACGCCTATTTTCATTACGTATGTGTATTCTTATCTGTATTATCAGCTGTTACGCCTCCTGCATCTGTCTTAATGTAATGCTTTTCATATATATATCATTACTTGTCAATAATGTATTGCCTATCCCTTCCTGAACCTTCGTGGTGATGGAATACGATTGCCTGGTTCGAACCATAATTCCTTTGTAAGGAATAAAGTCCTTTTCAGAACCTCTAATACCACGGATTCTGCCTCCTATTTTGACTGAGTTATTCTTACTAGACTTTACCGCATAAAAAATAGTACAGGTAATTTAAATATTTACCACAAGTGATGTCAGTGACCATGTCATGAGTGATGTAATATGTGACGTCATCAGTAGTGCATTGCGGCGCGCGAGTTATAGTTAGCTGAACTAACTATAACGGGGAAATTTCATTGTTTTTTTACGAGTGAAATGTCCAGCTAACTATAACATGTGTGAAACCTTTGGTTTTTTCATTGAATTTCTAAGGTTTTTTAAATGCTAATTCCTAACTATAATGTGTGTGAAACCTATGGTTTTTTCAGTGATATATATATATATATATATATATATATATATATATATATATATATATATATATATATTCACTGAAAAAACCATAGGTTTCACACACATTATAGTTAGGAATTAGCATTTAAAAAACCTTGCAAATTCACTGAAAAAACCAGAGGTTTCACACACGTTATAGTTAGCTGGACATTTTACTCGTAAAAAACCAATGAAATTCCCCCGGTATAGTTAGTTCAGCTAACTATAACTCGCGCACCCGCAATCCACTGCTGATGACGTCACATATTACATCACTCATGACATGGTCAGTGACATCACTGATGACATCACTGATGACATCTCAAATGACATCACTGATGACATCACTGATGACATCATCCAGTGAGTATGTGTTTTTGAAAAATTTCAATATGTTTAATATAGATAGGGAAAGGCCTGTTTAAGAATGAGTGGGTGTACAAGTGTGTAAATGGATGATTTTCTGTGGTAACATGATTCTTTAAGTTAGTCATTAAATGTATCTTACTGCAGACTAGTGACTAAACTGTGTAAATGTGTGTATGTGTCTGTATGTTGGTGTATAAGTGGCTGCATGGTTTTGAGAACAGCTATATGAGTCTCTATATGGGTAATTGATTGGTTGTCTAAGTATCTGTATGGGTTCATGAGTGTTTGTGTGGGTAGGGTGTGTCACTCTATGCATAGATGTGTGAGTGGGTGCTTCTATGGGTGCATGGTTTTAAGACTGCATCTGTGATGGACTGTATGGTTGAGTGAGTGTTTGTTTGGGTGTGTTAGGGATTGAATGTATATCTCAGTAGTACATTTGTAACTTACTACATATGTGAAAGGCAGTATATGTGCGTGTAAGAGTATATAAGTGAGTAGATATGAGAGTGTGTGATAGTGAAAGTGACTGTATGGATGAGAGTGTGCTTGTATCAATGATTCTATAAGAGTGTAAGAATGTGATACTAATTTTATGAGTAAGTGAACTTGAGTGTGTTTCACTACATAGGTGAGTAAATGGGAGTGTGATTATTTGCATGACTGACTAGGTGTGAGAGTACCTCTATGGATGATTGGTGGTGTGTGAGTGTCTATATAGGTGAATAAATGCATATGATAGTTTTGTATGGAGTGACTGTAAGTATGAGTGACTGTACAGGTGAATGAGTGGAGGTGTATGTAGACCTAAGAGTTAATAATTGGGTATGTAGTTATTGGTATTGCAGTATGTATGGTTTTGAGAATGGAACTCTTAAATTTTTAGTCGGTGTATCAAAGGTTATATTAGAGTGTGAGAAGATGTGCTACTCTATCACAAGGATGATGTCATCAGTGATGTCATCAGTGATGTCATTTGAGATGTCATCAGTGATGTCATCAGTGATGTCACTGACCATGTCATGAGTGATGTAATATGTGACGTCATCAGCAGTGGATTGCGGGCGCGCGAGTTATAGTTAGCTGAACTAACTATAACGGGGGAATTTCATTGGTTTTTTACGAGTAAAATGTCCAGCTGACTATAACGTGTGTGAAATCTCTGTTTTTTTCAGTGAATTTGCAAGGTTTTTTAAATGCTAATTCCTAACTATAACGTGTGTGAAACCTATGGTTTTTTCATTAAATTTCAAAGGTTTTTTAAATGCTAATTTTTGTATTTTTTAATTATATTTTTTAAATATTTCTTTTTCACAAATTTCCCTATGTATACATTTATATATTATCTGTATCCTTTAATTTGGTGTGGCTCATTTTTTTTTTAAGTTTTAATTAAGATAAAGTTGAACAGAATAGTTAATTTCTTCTATTAAGTTAAGTCCACTTTTTTTTTTTATATATAAATTCTTAGGGTGCGCGCTCAGAGTGCGCACCTAGTACGTTTGCGTACATTTTTCATGAATTCCGGCGTACGTTATTTACGTACGCATACATACGTTTTACTGCGCGCTCGGAGCGCGCACCTAGTACGCATGCATATGTACGCATGCTTACGTGCGTCGTAGGTGCTCCACGCGGTACACTTCCGTATACGCGTAGAGTACTCGCGCGGACGTTCACGCATACGCGCGTGCTGCGTATTTGTGTTACATACGCGCACAAGACTACTGCGCATGCGCGCGTTCGCGCATGCGTAATTGCACTGTGCGCGCTGGGAGCTTGCTCAGTGCGCGCACCTCGGGGTATGTGATGAATAAAACAATACTTTTAATTGGTTTTCATTACTTTCAGTTTCAGATTGTTTCAACACCACACCCAATCCCCTCATGGCAAGTCCTGTGATCCAGAAACATCACTTTTCATTGGTTCAAAGTACTTTTAGTTCCAGATTCTTCCAAAATCACACCCACCCCCTCATTGTTAGTTCTGATTCCCTAGGAGAAGGAGCTAATCTGTGTGTTGAGATACAATGGCAGAGCAGCAGCCATCTTCTGAGAGTGAACAGGACACTCTTGAGAGACAGAGGCAGAGGAAGCAGAAAGACTCCTTCATATGGCAGTTTTTCACTTTTCCAGAGGGACCAAAGAAGGTGAATGCACCAAAGGTCACCTGCAAACTGTGTCAGCGCGTCTTGTCACGTGGGAATGCTAACAAGAAGTACTCTTTTAGTATTCATACTATGACGAGGCACGTTGAGGCAATGCATCCAGTGACTTTTCGTCGAGCTTCTGGAGCAAACCCTCCACCTGCTCAGCCGACGACATCTGCAGCAGCTCAGCCGAGCACATCTTCGGCAGCTCAGGCAAGCACTTCTTCTGCAGTGGTGCCTTCACCTTCTTCCACACCTTTAGATATTCGTTCTTGTTTTGGGAGGATGAGTACACACTGCATGGATTGTGGTCTTCTTATTTCTTTGGGTGAGAGCAGTATTGATCTCATTCAAAGAAAATTTGAGGAGCATCCTTGCGAAAGGCCATAATTTTCTTATTTTTTTTTTTCGTTTTTCTCTTCCTCTGTCCCTACATTAACTCAAGGACTCTTTTTAGAGCCACCTAAAATCAAAACACAAAAACTTGTTTTTTAGAATTTATTTCTCTTTTTTTTTTTTTGAGTGCGCGCACTCAGCGCGCACCCAATGTTTTTTTAAAAAAAAAAAAAAACATTTTTTTCACCTTTAGTAAACTTTCAGGGACTCCCTGAGAAAGAGAGGGGAGTGGCAAAGTAATTAAAAAAGAGATGGTGTACATTTCACAGATGAAGGGAAGAGAGTCTTCCTATTAAACTTTAAACTGTGCATCAGTATTTATGTATAGGTCCCCAAAAAAGATAATAGCTCATTTTAGTGCTGCATTATATTTGCCTGTATTTACAAGGAGAGGAAAAGACACACAAAGAGGCTTATCCTCTCCTTGTAAATATGGAAAAGCACCCTGCGCAACTAGTTCGTCAAGAAAATTGACGTAGTGGTGGCGCAGGTGGCTTGTAAATGTGCCCCAGAGATGTTAAGGACATTAAGGGTAAAACAGACAAACCAAGAGTGACAGATACAGACACAGAGAGCAAACAACTGAGAAGGAGTAAGGCAGTTAAAAAGACTAAGACATATGGATACAGAAAAAGAAACATGGATGAAAAATTAGTGATGGAGGTAGTAAAGGTAGGGGAGTAGTATAGAAGGAGTGAGGAAGTTACAAAAGAGTAGTAAAGCAGGAAGAGAGAGTGAGAAGAGAAATGAGAAAAGTAGAGTAAGGAGAGGTGAAGAAAAGGAAGCATGAAACGAAACCAGTGTCACATAGAGATATGTTAAACTTACCTGACCATCAAAATAAATAATTTAGAATTAAATGTTTTTATTTAATTGCAAAGATAACTGAATAACATCTAAATGTTCTTTCTAGTTCTGAAAAAAAGAAAAATAGTATTAATATTCAACAATACACTTAATTAAACAGTACATGTTTTTTCATATTTAGCAAAGCAATTTTTTGCCCTTTTTTTGCTGTTTTCAGAATGTTTTGATTTTCACTGAAAATAGTGAAATCAATTGTATTCATCATTTAACAGCGGGCAAAAAAAAAACAATCTGAAAGACTGTTTATTTCCAAAAAATAACGTCTGTAAACCTTGTTACAAAAGAACATTTTCCAAAATAATATCTGTCAAAGAAGTCCACAATTGTTTGTTTTACCTTTCCTTACGGCCAAATGGTAAGTTTAAAATCTCTTTTGAGCGAAATATCCAATTTAAATCCTTTTAAATTTTAATAATGCTTTCTTCCAATGATGATGTTAGTATTTAAAATTTGGGTTTCAGAAAAATTAGGTAGAATTGGGTAAATCATAAGGCAAACGTTGCTTGAAAATCAATTGAGAATCATTACACAGTGTCCATCCTTTTTCACATTTAAGATAAACTGTGTAATGACCAGAAGTTATAGAAGGTCCATCATGAAAAATTATTGCAACTACAACAAAAGTTTTTCCAGATATTGATAATTGTTGTCCTGTAAACTTCTTTATTAAAGTGTCCAATTTTGAACCATCAGCTCTACAACGTTGCATCAATAAAATTACATACTGTCCATATTTCTTTAAAAATAACGTTGACAACATGTCTGATTTACATTGAGAACATTCCATGTTGTGAATAGCATCTTTAACTAATTTACTAAAACTCACTGTTTTACTCTCTGGTAATGGTAAATATATGAACCTTTCAGAATCAACATTACTACTGCTTGTGTTTATACAGTTATCAAAACAATGTTCCCATTTATAAGAGACACCAAATAAATTTTCTACTTCTACCCCTTCATCTTCCAGTACCATCAGGATATACATCGAGAATTCCTGTGCATCTTGCTGGACATTTTGTGTAAACTGTGTACGTCCAGAACATACATCTAAAAGATTTCTAACATCAGAAGCACTTTCTATTTTAGTTTTATCATTACTCAGCTTCTCATAGAGGAGACTCAGCAAAGAACAGAATCTTTTTTCATGATTTAGTGTTATCTGCTCTTGCAAAAAATCAAGATAAAATACAACATTCAGCACTACATTTGCGTAGCAGTTGACACCAGAGCTATTTTCAAAATGACAACCAACAACCTCTTCCACACTGTCCTTTTTCTTTTTGCTTGCAGTCACATCACTATCTTTTTGTTTTCTCTTCTGTACACCCTCATTACAGATATTATCAAATCTCCTTTTCCGACAAACAACACGTTTTTCAAACACAGGATACTGACCTAAATGAGGAGCATAGCTTCTTCTTAATCTATTATACTCCTTTACACAGTTTGCATCAGCACTTACTTTTGAATCATCAAAGTCTATCATGAATAAACCAGATAATTTTTTCACGCGTAACAAAGCAACATGTGCCATACCTTCTTTAAACACAGTAGATCCAATGTTTACAAAAGCACTATCAACAGTTAATCCTTGAGATTTGTGAATAGTTACAGCATATGCTAGAGAAAACGGAAACTGCTTCCTACGCACATATAAGTCTTTCACAAGCAAGAAACGAACTGAACAACGACAAATGTCTTTAACCTCTTGTATCTGATCAAATTTTATTTTTAAACATTCAATTCCAACTTTTTTCTGATAATTAATAAAACCCACAACTCTTCCCATAGCTCCATTCACTAAACCTTTCTCTACATCCAAATTCCGTCTTAAAATTACTCTACAGTTCATACACACATAAAGATTCTTTTCCAAACCTGCTGTTTTTGAAATGTTTTTCTCCAGAGAATCCAATTTAGTACCCAATTTGCCTGTCAATATAACAGTTATTCGTTCATGTTCTATTTTATCCACAGCTTCCAGTTTTATGATCTCTTCATTTTCCAATTTCAAAAGTTCTTGATTGAATACAGAGCATTCATGTTGTGTTGGCATTAAGCAGATTACAGTATTTTTTTCTGCAATTTCCTTGTATATTTTCTCTGGAACTATTTCTTCTGTTGGAAACAAATTACTCAGCAATCGACTCTGTAATGCTTTTCTGCCATGTTCTGTGAGTAGTCCAATTCTTATATCTTTCAGAATACTTGCATAGTCCTCATCATTGGCTTGCCTCATATTGGTAATGAGTTCCTTATACTCAAAATATGTCCAAATATTTACATTGCCTATACTTCCTAATGACTTTTTTGTGTCTTCATGTGTAAGTGTATGGAATACCGGTTGTCCTTTAACTGGAGTAAGTTGCAAACGATCTCCAAAAACTATGACGTGTTTTCCTCCAAATAGGACGTCAAAGTCTGTCTTCAGAATTTGCTGCATTCTTAAATGCACAAAGGCAAGCATTAAGTTTGATAACATGCTAACCTCATCAATAATGAGTACTTTCATTTTCTTCAATACTCTTGAAACTTCCAAGCATGCTTCTCCTGCTAGTTTGTGGTACTGTATTTTGTTCTCATGCTCTACTGGTAACATTAGCAAACGATGTAAGGTAACTCCTTTGATGTTATACGCTGCTAACCCAGTTGGAGCAGTAACAACACAAGACAAAATGGAATCTATTTTCCTCTGTAGGTAGCTTCTAATTACATTAATTAAGAAAATTTTTCCAGTTCCTGCTTGTCCACTTACATACATTCTCATTGGTTCAAAAGATGTGCATGAGCACTCTTTATTTTCATGTAGTAATCCGTGATCAATTTTTTGTCTGACTTCTTCATACATTTGTTTTTGTTCTTCATTCAGTTGCTCCTCCAAATATGTTAAGTCTACTAAATCTTCCTGAGCTTGATTCATAGCTGTTTCCACTTCGTTCATAGCTATTGCTGCTTCATTTTCGATGATCGGTTGTCCTAGAGGATCTTGATTGAATGTCCCAGAACTTTGACTGTCTTGAGAACTGTCTCTAGCTACTTCAACTGCAATTGTTGCTTCTTGTTCAATTTCTTCATTTAACATTTGAACATAAGTTGTGAAAGTACTGCATTCGACGCTGTCTTTGCTAGCATTGAAGGAATCTTCATAGCTCTGAAATTCTCCAAGTAGTTCGTCCTCTGAACGCCATGGTTTAAACAGCTGCAAAAGTGCCAAGTAGTAAAATTCCATTTTATCAGGAGTGTCGCAACTCAGCTTCCGGTGATTTATCAAACTTCCTTTTGTTTGCTTCACCAAACATCCTTCCTCACCAATGACTTTATATTTTCCATTGTTGATATCTTCTGTGACATTCCGTTTAAAAATAAAGTTCTGCAGCACTTCATAGAGACACATGTTCTCAAGGTGATGACTTCTTTGTGGATAATATGTGTCCAACATGTTTGTTCTTAAAATGTCTGTACTTTCTGGTTCATACTCTGCTAAATATTCAATTTCTCGAATAGATTTCAGTACCCGATTTCGCATTCCTGCAAGACCTAAACTTGCCCAAATTATTCTTCTGGATTTTGAGTACAGACTTGCAGATGATAACCTATCTGAGCATTCGTAGGATCCAATTTCTCGATGCGATAACATCTTTAAACTGAAACTGTATAGCTTCTTACTGACAGTCTTCTCGTGAGAAATCTCTTCCCACATTTCCTTCAATTCCGTTTTCTCAGATTTAGTGATGTAAGATGTGACATAGCGAGCAACAGCAATAGAATTGTCAGCCACATACTGTATATCCATGTTAGCATTCCACATGGATAAAATGACTGGGTTGTAGTCATTTATATATTTTGACTCTTCTTTTCTTCTTAGATTGTAGGTATTTTTAGGCGATTTTCTTGTAATAGTATGTCGCACAGCTGACATAAAACTGTTTACTCTTCCTTTTGAAAGAACAGGTCGTGGAAATCCAAATCGACATTTTGTGTAGAATTTATCTTTACTCTTGTACTTTCGTCGACAGTATTTTCCACACCGATGACTTTGGAAACGTAAAACGTGCTCTTTTAAATTTTTCTCTTCTGTGCTTTTAGGTATAGCACATGTTGAATATCCTTCGATGAAACTTAAAACTGCATCATCAGAATCTGTTCCAAATTTTGGAGCATCCTTGATCCACAACAGCATATGAATATGAGGAGCACCTCTGGCTTGGTACTCTTTTCTCCAAAAGAAATCCACAACTTCTCCAAGAGGTGGATTTTTTTTATTGCAGATGAAGGACATCATAGCCTCAAATCTATGATTGAAATATCTGCAAACATTAACCGGATCCAATGAGCACAATTCTCCTACTGTCTTGTATTGGATGTTTTCAATATTTGAATTTGCCTCTCGAAGAAAATCCAGAAGATCATCCCAAGTGTACTCAGCACAGCTTAGGGTAAGGAACGATGTAGGAGTTCCTAAATTCCGTAACATACATTTCAATTCTCCATGGCGTCGGTACCAATATTCATTCGTCCCACGCTGACAAGCCATCAAATTGATCAATTGAGATTCCAAATGATCATCTCGCTGTTGCACTTTGTTCATAAAATCCTTTGCAGTCACATTACGTAGATGTACTCCAGTTTTCAAAATGTGATTTACTGCATAAGATAGTGCTGACAAGTCACTTTCAAATAAAAGATGGAACAAATAAGGAATACTTTGACGAAATCTCGGATCTTCTGCATATAGTCTTGTAGTCCGATATTCAGAAGCAGGAATCTGTACTGGACGTTCATCATATCGTCCTCCTTCTCCTGTAGAAAACAGCTGGGGAAAACAACGAGCTTCCAAGCTCTCCACCCATACACTCACGGGAGTTCCTTGTGCTTTCTTCATCTGAAACAGATCAATAGCGTTTCCTATAACTTCTTTAGAATGTAGAGGATGTATGCTGAAATGTTCATAAATTTCTTCTTCTTTTGACTTATCCACTTTTTCAAGTTGCCCAGTTGGTATTCCTGTGTCTTCTAGTATTTCTTCTTCATCTTCATCCATATAAATGGCTTCATACCATTTATTATTTTTTTTCAAATACAAATTTGCTCTTTGTACTTTTCGTACATCCACCAGCTCCTGCCAAATGTTCTTATTCTTTGTAGGTACACCATTAACCAGAATAACTAATGGTTCAGTTTCCAAAGTATCTGCATCAATTGTTTCCATATTTTTTTTCAAATCCAATGGCAAATAGACAACTCTTCCTTTTAAACCTCTTTGTAAATCCGAAGGAGGTAATTTACCAGTTTTTGGCTCCATACGCACTATGGTCTGAAACGGATGGACACATTGAATGAGTATAGACTCATACGTATTTAAATCAGAAAGTTCTGGAGGAATATCAACCAATTCTAAATTATTATGTACAGCTCTAGCTGGCATTCTATTTTCTTCTAACTTGTTATAACAGTATTTACAAATACGCTGATCTTCACCCAAATCAAAACAATTTTCCAGAAATATATATGTTGCAAAATCTTTCCACTTATAATTATCTTCATTTTCACTTTTTTTATACAGATCAACATTCCTTGTTTTAATTTTGTAATGGCTTCTCCGGCAACAAATACAAGTAATATTTGGTCTTTCATTAGAGATGATAGTAAATGTTATCATTTCATCCTCAAAATTGTTACTAACAGTGAGTTCTACATTCTCTTCCACATTTTCATCAATCACTGTGTCATTTTCTATACTTTCTTGCTCTGGGCCAAAGTAACAAAACTGAATCTCATCAGTAACCTTCCCTACATCTGATACAGATCCACGGAACAGAGCATTATTCAACTCATTTAACTTTAGTGCTGGACTTTTAGCAAAATACAATGTTCTCACAAACTTTCTCAGTTCAGTATGATGAACAGCCAGCATCCTAAAATGGTGAAAAACACTTTGACACACTTTCCTAGATAGACAAGCCAGAGAATGTCCTTGCAAACCAGTATTCTCTCTCACTCTGCATGGATCTAGTCTTTGAAGCACCTTAATCTTCTGTTTAACACTCTTTTTACTATATTCTCTTAGAAAGTCACGTAATTTATCAATAGATTCCTGACGCACAGTACAAATACTACTACAATTCCAAGTGCACACTGGGGCTTTAGCACGTCTTCCCATAACCTCATCAGCCATCACTTGTTCCTCATTTCTTGGAACCATTTTCTCCTTTTCCATTACACAACCATCCTAAACTTCATAAGCTCTACCATTGGTGTCAACTGCATTCAACAAACTATTACTTTGAAGATAACTCTCTTCATTAAAAAATGTTTCAGTACTTGAACTATGCTTCCATTCTCCTAAGAACACTTTACAAAAGTTTTTTTTTTACTTCTCTTTTCCTTTTGCTTTGTGACTTCATTGCATTCACAAATTTATCTAATCTACGCATCCTGTTCAAAATTAAAATGAATAGTTTTTTTTTTATTGCTAATGCCTTGGTAGCAATACTTTCAATTACTTTCTTTTTCTTATAAAATTTTGTTTTTTTCTTATATTTTTTCACATCCTTCAGCAAATTTAACATCACTCTTCTCTGAAACATTTTTCGACGAATGTTTTTAAAATCTATTTTCCGTGTTAAGTCACTCTTCCTAACTTCTGAGTCTATATTAGCATTTTGTTTTTGCTGTCGACTCTGTTGTTGTTTTGTACTTGAAACACTGTTTGAATGTATCTTTCGATCATTTTTTTTTTTGGAAGATATTTTTTAAAAATTCTTTAGTTTGCTTACCAGAAGACTTTTTCTGTTTTCCAACACATGCTTCGCCTCCTATTTTTTTTATCAGTCGTCTTCAAATATAGTTGTTGTTTCTTTTCTTTTCTTTTTCTTGACTTTATAGGCATCTTTATATTTTTTCACTGTTGCTCAGCAATACCTGCAAAAAACAAAAAAAAAATACCTTTATGTAATTTAAATTCATTACAATTTTTTTTTTAACTTTTCAAATCCTATCACATGTGCTTATCCTTTCCTACGAGTCAAACTCCTACAAAATAGAAGAAACATGAATTAAATCTCTGATAACAATTCCTGTGTGCACACAGACTCATGGTGTGATTCTAGGCAGAAAAAGATATTTGGTTGGCAATTTGAATGCACATTTACTTCTGTTGAGGAGCAAATGATAATTACTGTGACAGCCTGACACGTTTTTTGTTATATTTTAAAGAAGTAGAAAAGAGCACATGTCCTTACAGCTATTTGACACCATGACCATGTGTTACAGGGTGAGTGATTAGACTACAGCAAAGGAAATGAGCCTTGGTGACGTTGAATCTGTTTGCGTTACACACTGCTATCTAAAACACCACACAGAGCTGACTATTACGCATGGGAGTGTAGCAGAAGCTGCTGCGTGTGTGCAAAGAGTGTGTTTCTGGAGACTGTGTATTGTCAGCTACAAGAGAGGTCTGCATAGAGACTCCCACAACTGCATGAAGAGTACAGACATGTGTGTAAGAGTACATGTGTGGTAAGGGTTAATTGGAGTTTTCAACATGCAGAAACCACCTCAGCCATTGCAAGAATTGATGAAAAATCTACCATGCTATTTTCAAATGTGTTTGCATTTGCCTCACATTTTTGTGATACTGATTTCTGCTGAGTGCTAACCAACACATTTTTTGACAATTTGCAGGGCCTTTCCTGAATGTGCAAGTTTTACAGAACAACAGCAACACAAATTAAAACGCTGACAACAATTCCTGTGTGCACACAGACTCATGGTCTGATTCTAGTCAGAAAGCGATATTTCTTTTGGCAATTTGAAAGCACATTTACTACTGGGGTAGAGCAAGTGATAATTACTGTAACAGCCTGACACATGTTCCTTCTAGTTTAGACAGGCAGAAAGGAGCACATGTCCTAACAGCTCCTTGAGACCATGACCATGTGTTAGAGGGTGAGTGATTAGACTAGAGTAAAGGAAATGAGCCTTGGTGACGTTGAATCTGTTTGCGTTACACACTGCTATCTGAAACACCACACAGAGCTGACTATTACGCATGGGAGTGTAGCAGAAGCTGCTGCGTGTGTGCAAAGAGTGTGTTTCTGGAGACTGTGTATTGTCAGCTGCAAGAGAGATCTGCATGGAGACTCCCACAACTGCATGAAGAGTACAGACATGTGTGTAAGAGTACATGTGTGGTAAGGGTTAATTGGAGTTTTCAACATGTAGAAACCACCTCAGCCATTGCAAGAATTGATGAAAAATCTACCATGCTATTTTCAAATGTGTTTGCATTTGCCTCACATTTTTGAGATACTGATTTCTGCTGAGTGCTAACCAACACATTGGAAAAAAACAAGATGGGCCTTTCCTGAATGTGCAAGTTTTACAGAACAACAGCAACACAAATTAAAACGCTGACAACAATTCCTGTGTGCACACAGACTCATTATCTGATTATAGGCAGAAAGCGATATTTCCTTTGGCAATTTGAAAGCACATTTACTACTGTGGTAGAGCAAGTGATAATTACTGTAACAGCCTGACACATGTTCCTTCTAGTTTAGACAGGCAGAAAGGAGCACATGTCATAACAGCTCCTTGAGACCATGACCATGTGTTAGAGGGTGACTGATTAGACTAGAGCAAAGGAAATGAGCCTTGGTGACGTGAATCTGTGTGCGTTACACACTACTATCTGAAACACCACACTGAGCTGACTATTACGCATGGGAGTATAGGAGAAGCTGCTGCGTGTGTGCAAAGAGTGTGTTTCTGGAGACTGTGTATTGTCAGCTGCAAGAGAGATCTGCATGGAGACTCCCACAACTGCATGAAGAGTACAGACATGTGTGTAAGAATACATGTGTAGTAAGGGTTAATTGGAGTTTTCAACATGTAGAAACCACCTCAGCCATTGCAAGAATTGATGAAAAATCTACCATGCTATTTTCAAATGTGTTTGCATTTGCCTCACATTTTTGAGATACTGATTTCTGCTGAGTGCTAACTAACACATTGGAAGAAAACAAGCTGGGCCTTTCCTGAATGTGCAAGTTTTACAGAACAACAGCAACACAAATTAAAACGCTGACAACAATTCCTGTGTGCACACAGACTCATGGTCTGATTCTAGGCAGAAAGCGATATTTCTTTTGGCAATTTGAAAGCACATTTACTACTGGGGTGGGGCAAGTGATAATTACTGTAACAGCCTGACACATGTTCCTTCTAGTTTAGACAGGCAGAAAGGAGCACATGTCCTAACAGCTCCTTGAGACCATGACCATGTGTTAGAGGGTGAGTGATTAGACTAGAGCAAAGGAAATGAGCCTTGGTGACGTTGAATCTGTTTGCGTTACACACTGCTATCTGAAACACCACACAGAGCTGACTATTACGAATGGGAGTGTAGCAGAAGCTGCTGCATGTGTGCAATGAGTGTGTTTCTGGAGACTGTGTATTTTCAGCTGCAAGAGAGATCTGCATGGAGACTCCCACAACTGCATGAAGAGTACAGACATATGTGTAAGAGTACATGTGTGGTAAGGGTTAATTGGAGTTTTCAACATGTAGAAACCACCTCAGCCATTGCAAGAATTGATGAAAAATCTACCATGCTATTTTCAAATGTGTTTGCATTTGCCTCACATTTTTGAGATACTGATTTCTGCTGAGTGCTAACCAACACATTGGAAGAAAACAAGATGGGCCTTTCCTGAATGGGCAAGTTTTACAGAACAACAGCAACACAAATTAAAACGCTGACAACAATTCCTGTGTGCACACAGACTCATGGTATGATTCTAGGCAGAAAGCGATATTCCCTTTGGCAATTTGAAAGCACATTTACTACTGTGGTAGAGCAAGTGATAATTACTGTAACAGCCTGACACATGTTCCTTCTAGTTTAGACAGGCAGAAAGGAGCACATGTCCTAACAGCTCCTTGAGACCATGACCATGTGTTAGAGGGTGAGTGTTGGAAACCGCCCTTTTTGCAGGGTTGTCCCCAAACTTTTTGCCTCTTCCTCCTTTATTTTTTCTGACCCGTGGTTGTTGGCAATAGGACTCTGAGCACTTTACCACTGCTGATCAGTGCTAAAGTGCATATGCTCTCTGTATAAATTGTTATATTGATTGGTTATCCATGATTGGTATATTTGTTTCACCTGTTAGCCCCTAGTAAAGTGCACTGCGTGTGCCAGGGCTGGTGATTCAAATGCTACTAGTGGGCTGCAGCACTGATTGTGCCACCCACAGGAGTAGCGCTAAAATGATGTCTTAGGCCTGCTTGCAGTGCCTATGTGCAGTCCAGGACTGCCATGTCGACCTGGCCAGTGCACCTACTGACCAGGCCTTATCCTTCCCTTTCTGTACATGTCAGGCATCCCTATGGTGGCCCTAGGTACCCCCCTGGGCTGGGTGCAGTGTATCTGAAAGGTAGGGCATGTACTGAGGTGTGTAACATGCCCTGGTAGTGAATTACAGCCATTTTCGTTTTTCACTGCTGAGAGGCTATCTTGCCCATAGGATAGAATGGGGAAGGCTGTTTACATGCCTATCCTCCCATAGGGGCAAGATAGAAAATCCAAGTTTGGTATCTCTGTGTTCAGAATTTAATTATACATCTTTTTAGCAAGATGGTTTTTAAATTCACTGTGTGGGAATAGCACTTTTTAGAAAGTAGCTATTCTCCTGTTTAACCTTCCTGTGTGCCTGTGTGCTGGTTGGCTGACTGGTGTCAGGTGATGTGCTAGGTGGCTCCAGGAGCCTGGATGAGTCAGCAGCAGGGTGAATAGGGAGATCTGCTTTAGATGGGTGGGAGGAGTAGTCCCTGGGTCTGAATAGGGCTGCCCCTGACAAACACAAAGCTGGCTCCACCCCCTGCTGGCCAGGCTGAGGACTCTGCCTCTGCTGGCACAAAGAAGGCTCCACCTCCTGCTGAGCGTCTAACGACCCTGCCCCTCACTCTGAAAGGAACCAGGTGCTCCAGAGCAGAGCACACCCAGGAACCGGTTTGAGCAGGGGAATCCCCCCCACTGGAACAAAGAGAGACAAAGGCTTGGAGGGGTATAAGAAGAGGACCCCAGACACCTAAAACTTTAGATCACTTTGGAACTAAGAAGAAACCTCTGCCAAGGAGAAAGCTGGAAGAAACTGAAGAGGAAAAGACTGCCTGCTTGCTGTTTTGCTTTGCTGCCAAGGAGAGGGGAAGGACTTTACTGTGTCCCCTTCTTTTGATTCTGATCTCCAAGGGCCTGAGAAGAGCTGGCTCCCTGTTAAGAAGTCCCAGGAACAAAAGGACTTCACCACCAGCTCCCCTGGAACTCTGCTGAGAGAGTTCTGACCTGCCTTGGAGTGCTTGCCCAGTCTTGGGGCTTCAGGAGGTCGTTTTGCTGTGTTGAGGGAGCTGGGAAGCAGAAGCGTGAACAAGAGTGACTGGTACCCAACGCATCATCCGATTGCGTGTCGCAAGACGAGAGTGCGTGGAAAATTTCATCGCGGCACCATCGCAACCCGCAGGGTCTCCGCATCGCCGAGTGCGTCGAGCATCGTCCCGAAGCGTGAAGCTTCCTGCCATTGCGAGGGTTGTCGCAGAACCAGTTTGCGGGCCGCACCACTGCCGGTGCGTGAAAAGTCTCCAATCGCTGCGTGCGTCGACGCAGAGTCCCGTTCCGTGGCGCATCGAGAGTTGCGGCGCCGGAAGGCAACGCTGCGCCACGCATCGCACCACATCGAAGAGTGTCGCATCGAACCTGTGCGTGAAGCTTCCCCCTAAGAAACCTACGCAACGAAAGCCAAAGGTATCGCATCCTCCCCCTACAGATCGGAGCCGGCGCATCCACCTCTGCTGCGTGAAGCAGGGCTGCTGCAAAGCCTCCCCAGGATCTCAGGAGCATCGCATCGCCTTTGCCATCTTCCTTGTTATAGCTTTTGGGAACCTTATCGCAACTACAGGTACTGTTGGGCACGAAAGTGTCGCATTTTGTGCATTGAGAGTCGCACTGTGCAGGACACTGATTTTGACATCCTGGAGTACTTTTCTGCAAACTCTTGAACTATCTTTAAAGTAACCTTTTTGAATTATATGTTGGTTTGTCTGTAGTATTTGGTCTTGTGAAGTTTTTAGTAAAGATACCTTATTTTTCTAAAACTGGTGTGGAGTAAATCTGTGGTGTTTTCACTGTGTTACTGTGAGTGTTGGTACAAATACTTTACACATTGCCTTTGATAGCCTAGACTGCTCAGGCCAAGCTACCTAGAGGGTGAGCAGGGGTTATCTTAACAGTGTATCCCCCTTTCCCTGACTAGAAGCAAGGGTCCCTACTTGGACAGTGGTACCTACCCTGCCAACTAGAGACCCCCAGATCTAACATTGGTGGTCAGCGGTGAGGATTGAACTTGTATTTGTACTTGACCCACAGTAATTGGTGTACATCACTAGTTTAAGTGCAGACCAATAGACAACCACATGCTGTATGTTTGATTCTATTTTGGAGTAACTCTTCAAGAGCATCATGTCTCTGGTGGCAACAAGTGAGAGGGCAGAATTGGAGTTTTCCATGGAGGATCTGTATTCGTACAAGGTTGAGGAGCTCAAGCAATTCTGCAAAGACCTTGGTTGCCCTGTGAAAAGCGGATCTAGAAGGGATGTGCTACAAAGAGTCTTGAAGGCCTGGTGGGAGGCCCAAGAAGAGGATGATGCAGATGAAGAGGATGGTTTTGTTTCCCAAGCTCTGCCCGTGGTCGGACCAGTCTCAAGGGCTGGCAGCTCCCATTCCAGTAGGAGTCTCACTCCAGAGGAGTTGGAGGAGAATCAAAGGGCTAGAGATCATGAGTTAGAAGTCATGAGGCTTGAGTTGAAGCTGATGGAAATGGAAACCCAAAACAAAATAGAAGAGAGCAAGAAGATGTATGCCTTGGAAGAATTGAAATTGACCTTGGCACATGAATTAAGAATGAGGGAGCTTGATTTGGAGCTCGAGAGGCTTGAGGCCATGAGTGTCTCAGCTGAAGAAGAATGGTTAGCTCAAGAAGTGAGCTTTGCTGAGTTGGAGGTGGAGTCCAGCTCAGATGGTGGCAGCAAGATTGTAGTTTCTAGTGCTGAGAGAAAGGTACAAACACCCAGAGATGTGGCGCCTAACTTGAGGGAGGGGGTTGACATACACCAGGGAGTTCAGGTTTATGATGTAGTTCCAGTGGAGTGCAGTATCCCTGAAGTGGATTGGGGAACTGGCACAGGGGACCATATTCCTAGTGGTGGGAGGGACACTCTACTGACCCTAGATGAGAGGTACAGGGAGAGGGGTTCCCCCATGGTAGAAACCTTGGTGTGTGAGTGTGGAGACCGCCCAGAAGAGTGTGAGTTGTGTGACAGAGACAGTCAGATACTGTCTTGCCAATCTCAGGAGAGTGGTGTGGGGTACGTGTGTGAGGCACTGGAGGGTGAGGCAAACGGTAGCTTGGTTAACAACTGTGGGGGGCTGTGTGATTCATTTGTTGGAGAGCATATTTTAAGTCCCCGTTTTCCAGAGCTATGCCAACACCCGGTGGAGAGTGAGTTCTCTGGTTCCAGGGAGCTTGCGTTGGAGGCAGACCTTTGGTTGGATACCAAAAGGGCTGGAGAGGCATTGGGGAGTGATCCCAAAAGGAGTGGCCCAGATATCTTCCAGACCTGTGAGGTGGAAGAGGTTCGGTGTAGCTCGGTTAGGTCCCAGTGTAGTGGGAGGGGTGTAGGGGCTCACGTCCTGTCTCAGTGGAGAAGGGGTGAGTGTGGGACTGTGGGTCCCAAGGTGCCCGAAACCCAGTCTCAGGGCCTGGAGGATTCCTTAAGGGAACACCAGGTTGGGGGCCTAGACCGTGCTAGTAGGCCATTTGAGGAGGATCTCCTAGTGTCAGGAGAACCTGGAGCCTCTGTAAACAGAGCTCCAGTGGTTCTGGTGTCTGGCGGTACCGCTCCAGTTGGGAGGGTGCAGAAGTCCAGACTGAGGGGTGAGAGGGGGATGTGTTCCCCAGTGGGAGAACCAGTGTGTCAGGGACAAGCCAGAAGGGCTGAGTCCCCTAGGAGTGACCATGGTGACACCACTTCTGTCCTGGGGGATCTTCGCGCACTGTCAGGTGGACAGGGGCCGGGAGATCTGCACCAGGCAGACTGTCACGAGACACATGAGGCATGTGTCACCCTCGGGGAGATACTGTGTGAGTCCCAAGAAGTCCTGGCATGCCAGGCAGGTGTGCAACCGCAGGGTTTAGTCCCTGGGTTGGGAGGCCAGGTTCAGTTTCTGCCTGACCTGGAGGGAAGGACATCTGTAACCAGTGTCCTGACCGGTTTGGCTTCCAGGGGTACCACTCCAGTGGGGAGGGTGCAGCACTCTGGAAGGGGGTGCAGAGGGAGGGAGTCCTCGCCTCTGACCCTGGTTCACCTGGAGGGTTTAGACCCTAGGTTGGAGGGCCAGGTCAGGGGTGTCCCCCCTGACCTGGGATCCCAGTTGCAGGATAGAACCCCTGAACTGGTGGGCGAATGGTGCAGGACACCTGCCACAGGTGCCCTGAATATTCTAGAAGGGGTTACCGCTCCAGGTGGGAGGGTACAGAGCCCCAAAGAAGAGGAGGACTGGGTATGGAAAAGCCTACCCCAGCCTCCTGTCCAGCCACCGGATACAGGCCCGGGGCTGGTCGGTCAGTGCCAGGTTGTCAGACCCAACCTGACAGGGAAGGGAGTGGACAAAGGGTGCCAAGCACCTGGGGCTACTGCCCCCCACCCTCTGACGCCACAGGGGTTTGAGGGCCTTGAGAGGCATAAGGCCTGGGTCTCATCCCTGACCACTGTCAGTGGTCACTGCGGCTTGCTGTCTGTCTGTTGGGACACACCTGTGAGCAAGTTAAGGCTAGGTGCTGCACAGGTGGTGTTCACAGGTGAGGAGAAGGGTTCCACATGGGTTGGCGTGGTGGACCCTGAGAGTATGGATGGAGAGATCCAACCGGGTTCAGGAAGGCGTAGAACAGGAATAGTGCCCTGCTGTTTGGGCCAGTTTCCGTGCTCTATCGCCCTAAGCAGGGAATCCCATCGAGGTATCGCTTGGTCTACCCTGGCTTTAGGCTGGAAGGGGGTCGTGTTGGAAACCGCCCTTTTTGCAGGGTTGTCCCCAAACTTTTTGCCTCTTCCTCCTTTATTTTTTCTGACCCGTGGTTGTTGGCAATAGGACTCTGAGCACTTTACCACTGCTGATCAGTGCTAAAGTGCATATGCTCTCTGTATAAATTGTTATATTGATTGGTTATCCATGATTGGTATATTTGTTTCACCTGTTAGCCCCTAGTAAAGTGCACTGCGTGTGCCAGGGCTGGTGATTCAAATGCTACTAGTGGGCTGCAGCACTGATTGTGCCACCCACAGGAGTAGCGCTAAAATGATGTCTTAGGCCTGCTTGCAGTGCCTATGTGCAGTCCAGGACTGCCATGTCGACCTGGCCAGTGCACCTACTGACCAGGCCTTATCCTTCCCTTTCTGTACATGTCAGGCATCCCTATGGTGGCCCTAGGTACCCCCCTGGGCTGGGTGCAGTGTATCTGAAAGGTAGGGCATGTACTGAGGTGTGTAACATGCCCTGGTAGTGAATTACAGCCATTTTCGTTTTTCACTGCTGAGAGGCTATCTTGCCCATAGGATAGAATGGGGAAGGCTGTTTACATGCCTATCTTCCCATAGGGGCAAGATAGAAAATCCAAGTTTGGTATCTCTGTGTTCAGAATTTAATTATACATCTTTTTAGCAAGATGGTTTTTAAATTCACTGTGTGGGAATAGCACTTTTTAGAAAGTAGCTATTCTCCTGTTTAACCTTCCTGTGTGCCTGTGTGCTGGTTGGCTGACTGGTGTCAGGTGATGTGCTAGGTGGCTCCAGGAGCCTGGATGAGTCAGCAGCAGGGTGAATAGGGAGATCTGCTTTAGATGGGTGGGAGGAGTAGTCCCTGGGTCTGAATAGGGCTGCCCCTGACAAACACAAAGCTGGCTCCACCCCCTGCTGGCCAGGCTGAGGACTCTGCCTCTGCTGGCACAAAGAAGGCTCCACCTCCTGCTGAGCGTCTAACGACCCTGCCCCTCACTCTGAAAGGAACCAGGTGCTCCAGAGCAGAGCACACCCAGGAACCGGTTTGAGCAGGGGAATCCCCCCCACTGGAACAAAGAGAGACAAAGGCTTGGAGGGGTATAAGAAGAGGACCCCAGACACCTAAAACTTTAGATCACTTTGGAACTAAGAAGAAACCTCTGCCAAGGAGAAAGCTGGAAGAAACTGAAGAGGAAAAGACTGCCTGCTTGCTGTTTTGCTTTGCTGCCAAGGAGAGGGGAAGGACTTTACTGTGTCCCCTTCTTTTGATTCTGATCTCCAAGGGCCTGAGAAGAGCTGGCTCCCTGTTAAGAAGTCCCAGGAACAAAAGGACTTCACCACCAGCTCCCCTGGAACTCTGCTGAGAGAGTTCTGACCTGCCTTGGAGTGCTTGCCCAGTCTTGGGGCTTCAGGAGGTCGTTTTGCTGTGTTGAGGGAGCTGGGAAGCAGAAGCGTGAACAAGAGTGACTGGTACCCAACGCATCATCCGATTGCGTGTCGCAAGACGAGAGTGCGTGGAAAATTTCATCGCGGCACCATCGCAACCCGCAGGGTCTCCGCATCGCCGAGTGCGTCGAGCATCGTCCCGAAGCGTGAAGCTTCCTGCCATTGCGAGGGTTGTCGCAGAACCAGTTTGCGGGCCGCACCACTGCCGGTGCGTGAAAAGTCTCCAATCGCTGCGTGCGTCGACGCAGAGTCCCGTTCCGTGGCGCATCGAGAGTTGCGGCGCCGGAAGGCAACGCTGCGCCACGCATCGCACCACATCGAAGAGTGTCGCATCGAACCTGTGCGTGAAGCTTCCCCCTAAGAAACCTACGCAACGAAAGCCAAAGGTATCGCATCCTCCCCCTACAGATCGGAGCCGGCGCATCCACCTCTGCTGCGTGAAGCAGGGCTGCTGCAAAGCCTCCCCAGGATCTCAGGAGCATCGCATCGCCTTTGCCATCTTCCTTGTTATAGCTTTTGGGAACCTTATCGCAACTACAGGTACTGTTGGGCACGAAAGTGTCGCATTTTGTGCATTGAGAGTCGCACTGTGCAGGACACTGATTTTGACATCCTGGAGTACTTTTCTGCAAACTCTTGAACTATCTTTAAAGTAACCTTTTTGAATTATATGTTGGTTTGTCTGTAGTATTTGGTCTTGTGAAGTTTTTAGTAAAGATACCTTATTTTTCTAAAACTGGTGTGGAGTAAATCTGTGGTGTTTTCACTGTGTTACTGTGAGTGTTGGTACAAATACTTTACACATTGCCTTTGATAGCCTAGACTGCTCAGGCCAAGCTACCTAGAGGGTGAGCAGGGGTTATCTTAACAGTGTATCCCCCTTTCCCTGACTAGAAGCAAGGGTCCCTACTTGGACAGTGGTACCTACCCTGCCAACTAGAGACCCCCAGATCTAACAGTGAGTGATTAGACTAGAGCAAAGGAAATGAGCCTTGGTGACGTTGAATCTGTGTGCGTTACACACTACTATCTGAAACACCACCCTGAGCTGACTATTATTCTTGGGAGTGTAGGAGAAGCTGCTGCGTGTGTGCAAAGAGTGTGTTTCTGGAGACTGTGTATTGTCAGCTGCAAGAGAGATCTGCATGGAGACTCCCACAACTGCATGAAGAGTACAGACATGTGTGTAAGAGTACATGTGTAGTAAGGGTTCATTGGAGTTTTCAACATGTAGAAACCACCTCTGCCATTGCAAGAATTGATGAAAAATCTACCATGCGATTTTCAAATGTGTTTACATTTGCCTCACATTTTTGAGATACTGATTTCTGCTGAGTGCTAACCAACACATTGGAAGAAAACAAGCTGGGCCTTTCCTGAATGTGCAAGTTTTACAGAACAACAGCAACACAAATTAAAACGCTGACAACAATTCCTGTGTGCACACAGACTCATGGTCTGATTCTAGGCAGAAAGCGATATTTCTTTTGGCTATTTGAAAGCACATTTACTACTGGGGTAGAGCAAGTGATAATTACTGTAACAGCCTGACACATGTTCCTTCTAGTTTAGACAGGCAGAAAGGAACACATGTCCTAACAGCTCCTTGAGACCATGACCATGTGTTAGAGGGTGACTGATTAGACTAGAGCAAAGGAAATGAGCCTTGGTGACGTTGAATCTGTTTGCGTTACACACTACTATCTGAAACACCACACTGAGCTGACTATTACGCATGGGAGTGTAGCAGAAGCTGCTGCGTGTGTGCAAAGAGTGTGTTTCTGGAGACTGTGTATTGTCAGCTGCAAGAGAGATCTACATGGAGACTCCCACAACTGCATGATGAGTACAGACATGTGTGTAAGAGTACATATGTGGTAAGGGTTAATTGGAGTTTTCAACATGTAGAAACCACCTCAGCCATTGCAAGAATTGATGACAAATCTACCATGCTATTTTCAAATGTGTTTGCATTTGCCTCACATTTTTGAGATACTGATTTCTGCTGAGTGCTAACCAACACATTGGAAGAAAACAAGATGGGCCTTTCCTGAATGGGCAAGTTTTACAGAACAACAGCAACACAAATTAAAACGCTGACAACAATTCCTGTGTGCACACAGACTCATGGTATGATTCTAGGCAGAAAGCGATATTTCCTTTGGCAATTTGAAAGCACATTTACTACTGTGGTAGAGCAAGTGATAATTACTGTAACAGCCTGACACATGTTCCTTCTAGTTTAGACAGGCAGAAAGGAGCACATGTCCTAACAGCTCCTTGAGACCATGACCATGTGTGAGAGGGTGAGTGATTAGACTAGAGCAAAGGAAATGAGCCTTGGTGACGTTGAATCTGTTTGCGTTACACACTGCTATCTGAAACACCACACAGAGTTGACTATTACGCATGGGAGTGTAGCAGAAGCTGCTGCATGTGTGCAATGAGTGTGTTTCTGGAGACTGTGTATTTTCAGCTGCAAGAGAGATCTGCATGGAGACTCCCACAACTGCATGAAGAGTACAGACATATGTGTAAGAGTACATGTGTGGTAAGGGTTAATTGGAGTTTTCAACATGTAGAAACCACCTCAGCCATTGCAAGAATTGATGAAAAATCTACCATGCTATTTTCAAATGTGTTTGCATTTGCCTCACATTTTTGAGATACTGATTTCTGCTGAGTGCTAACCAACACATTGGAAGAAAACAAGATGGGCCTTTCCTGAATGTGCAAGTTTTACAGAACAACAGCAACACAAATTAAAACGCTGACAACAATTCCTGTGTGCACACAGACTCATGGTATGATTCTAGGCAGAAAGCGATATTTCCTTTGGCAATTTGAAAGCACATTTACTACTGTGGTAGAGCAAGTGATAATTACTGTAACAGCCTGACACATGTTCCTTCTAGTTTAGACAGGCAGAAAGGAGCACATGTCCTAACAGCTCCTTGAGACCATGACCATGTGTTAGAGGGTGAGTGATTAGACTAGAGCAAAGGAAATGAGCCTTGGTGACGTTGAATCTGTGTGCGTTACACACTACTATCTGAAACACCACACTGAGCTGACTATTATTCATGGGAGTGTAGGAGAAGCTGCTGCGTGTGTGCAAAGAGTGTGTTTCTGGAGACTGTGTATTGTCAGCTGCAAGAGAGATCTGCATGGAGACTCCCACAACTGCATGAAGAGTACAGACATGTGTGTAAGAGTACATGTGTAGTAAGGGTTCATTGGAGTTTTCAACATGTAGAAACCACCTCTGCCATTGCAAGAATTGATGAAAAATCTACCATGCTATTTTCAAATGTGTTTGCATTTGCCTCACATTTTTGAGATACTGATTTCTGCTGAGTGCTAACCAACACATTGGAAGAAAACAAGCTGGGCCTTTCCTGAATGTGCAAGTTTTACAGAACAACAGCAACACAAATTAAAACGCTGACAACAATTCCTGTGTGCACACAGACTCATGGTCTGATTCTAGGCAGAAAGCGATATTTCTTTTGGCTATTTGAAAGCACATTTACTACTGGGGTAGAGCAAGTGATAATTACTGTAACAGCCTGACACATGTTCCTTCTAGTTTAGACAGGCAGAAAGGAGCACATGTCCTAACAGCTCCTTGAGACCATGACCATGTGTTAGAGGGTGACTGATTAGACTAGAGCAAAGGAAATGAGCCTTGGTGACGTTGAATCTGTTTGCGTTACACACTACTATCTGAAACACCACACTGAGCTGACTATTACGCATGGGAGTGTAGCAGAAGCTGCTGCGTGTGTGCAAAGAGTGTGTTTCTGGAGACTGTGTATTGTCAGCTGCAAGAGAGATCTACATGGAGACTCCCACAACTGCATGATGAGTACAGACATGTGTGTAAGAGTACATATGTGGTAAGGGTTAATTGGAGTTTTCAACATGTAGAAACCACCTCAGCCATTGCAAGAATTGATGACAAATCTACCATGCTATTTTCAAATGTGTTTGCATTTGCCTCACATTTTTGAGATACTGATTTCTGCTGAGTGCTAACCAACACATTGGAAGACAACAAGCTGGGCCTTTCCTGAATGTGCAAGTTTTACAGAACAACAGCAACACAAATTAAAACACTGACAACAATTCCTGTGTGCACACAGACTCATGGTCTGATTCTAGGCAGAAAGCGATATTTCCTTTGGCAATTTGAAAGCACATTTACTACTGGGGTAGAGCAAGTGATAATTACTGTAACAGCCTGACACATGTTCCTTCTACTTTAGACAGGCAGAAAGGAGCACATGTCCTAACAGCTCCTTGAGGCCATCACCATGTGTTACAAAAAACAAACTGCCCCTTTCCTGCGAGTGCAAGAGTAATAGAGCAAGACCAACCCGAATCAAATCTCTGTTTACATTTCCTGTGTGCTCACTGTCTCATGGTATGATTCTAGGTAGAAAACAGTATTCCTGGGTGATACCAGTACACATTAACTTATAATGAAGACATACTCCATAATATATAACATGTTCAAGCCACTTAAATATCTTCCTTAACATAAAATGTAAAACACAACTTTTAAAGTGGTAGGAAAATGCACCATACTATTTTCAAATGTGTTTGCATTTGCCTCTCATTGGTCAGTAAATCATTTAAGCTGAATGCTAACCATCACACTTTAAGATAACAAACTACCCCTTTTCTGTGAGTGCAAGGCTAACAGAACAAAAGCAACATGAATTAAATCTCTGTCAACAAATCCTGTGTGCAGACAGACTCCTGATGTGATTCTAGGCACAAAACAATATTCCTCACTGATACCACTACACCTTAACTTACAGTGAAGATATACTCCATAATATCTTACAAGTTCAAAATAGTTAAATATCTTCTAAACCACAAAAATTTAAAACACAACTTTAAAACTAGAATGATAATTCTATTATTTATATCAAAATACACCACATACTTCCCCTCTCAAACTCATAACTCACCTTTAAAATTAATTAGTTGAGAAAGAAATGTGGCACTCAAACAGCAGATTATCAGAGCCAGAATCTCAGAGCTGTACACCTCTCTCCTCTCTTCACAACCAGTAAATGGCAATTTTTCCCTCTCTTTTTTCCCACATATACATGTTAACGTAAAATCACAGTCCTTCCCACATTTTTTCAAATGGAATCACACATTTCTATTTGTTGCAACTTTCAATCCCTTTGCAAATCATCCCTTCCCCCAACATGACTTCTGCCTGCTACCATAGCAACAGCTCATGGAACACAGGTGTGAGCAGAGAGGTCAGAAGTTCAGCAGACAATGTTTCAAATCCAAAGTGCAAGAGTGCTTGACTTTTCAAACCTAACAGCAAATCCAATGTAATGTTCAGTGGGAACACATTTTTCTGAACCAATCCAAAACATGCTTTTAAAAATGTAAACATACAACCTAGTTTTTAGTGTAGAATGGTTTGAAACAGCCAATGAGTTCTTTTTATTAAAAAAAAGTATGTATGCCTCAATTTTTCAACTGTCTTTCTTTTCATATTGCCATTCTACTGAAAGACACCTCCTGAGTGCATCCTGTTCTCCTTGAAAGATGTTCACAGTGTGGATTGTAGGTCATAGCTATGTCTTCTGGAGTGAAAAATTTGCAGAAAAAAAGAGGTATGGTGAGAGACCTTGCTTTGCCAAATGTAGACATTAAATGGATTGGTCAGAGAGGGTTAAAGTGGCACCAATTAATGCCTTTGGTGAAAACCTTTCTACATCTCCCACAACCTAACCTTATTATTGTGCACTGTGGTGGAAATGACCTAGGCACTTTAACTGGGGTAGGTCTGGAAATGCTGATTAAGGACACCTTTGTGCAATTGATGTCACTTTTTCCACAAACTGCCTTTTTATATTCTAATATATGCCAAAGGCAAAAGTGGAACTGGTCCAACCAATTTTGTCCGCAGATTGACAAAGCAAGAAAGCACGTCAATAAGTCTGTTTCTGCTTTACTCAGAGACTATGGTATAGGTTCTATATACCACAACAACTTGCGATACAACATGCAAGACATGTATAGAGGAGACAGTGTACATTTCAATGATGAAGGGAACAGAGTCTTCCTCTTGAACTTTAGACTCTGCATTGGTACTTAGTTGTAGGTACCAAAAAACACTCAATGAACACAAGGGCTCTTTTTAGAGCCACATAATATCTAAACACTTAAAAGTTATTTTTATTTCTATTTTTTTTTAAGGCTTTTTTTTGGGTGCACGCTCAGTGCGCGCACCTCGTGATGTTTTTAAGGTTTTTTCGGGTACGCGTAGAGTGCGCGCACCTCGCGATGTTTTTTAAAAAATTAAAATCTTTTTTTTTGCCCTTCGTGGTCCTACTGTGCCCCCCAGACAATGGCTAGGGGGTCTAGAACTCCCTACCCTGCCCCCTGTTCACGGTCTCCACCTTTCCTTTTTAGTGCGACAGACAAAATGGCGGCCGACACTTCCTGATTTCGACCGATTCGAATGTTTACTGACATGTAACAACCAATCACAATTACGCTCGCGCACGGCAGGGTGCGCGCACAGGGCTTGCTCAGTGCACGCACGCTGCGCGCGTATAGATATTGATATGCTTTCAAATGCTATTTTCTCAGGATATACTGAACAGATTTACACCAGACCTGCAAAAGGCACTTCCTGGACCTTATGGCTACCTCTCTGCCAAATTTCAAGTAATTCTGTTCAGCCGTTCGGGCTGTAGCTGTGTCTAAAGGTCCTATGGAAAAATGCATGGGGAAAACGCGTTTTGGGACCCCCCCTTTTTTCTCAGCCCCTACTTGACGAATCACCCTGAGACTTTCAGGGTAGGAGCTGAACGGAGCGCCCCATTAGTTTTGAAAATTGCGCAAGGATTCATCAACCAGCGCCAAAGTTATTCAAAATAGAATTTTGAGATTTCCTATGGAAAATCGGTCCTAACTATAACTATCTACTGGCGACAGCCAGTAGATAATATATACATATATATATATATATATATATATATATATATATATATATATATATATATATATATATATATATATATATATATATATATATATATTACCTACTGGCGGTCGCCAGTAGGTAGTTATAGTTAGGACCACGTTTCCATAGGAAAACCTCAACATTCTATTTTGAATAACTTTGGCGCCGGTCGACGAATCCTCGCGAATTTCTCAAAATAGGTGGGGCGCTACGCTCCGCTCCTACCCTGAAAGTCTCGGGGGGATCCGTCAAGCGGGGGCTGAGATAAAAGGGGGGTCCCAAAACGCGTTTTTCCCATGCATTTTTCCATAGGACCTTTAGAACGAGCTACAGCCCGAACGGCTGAACAGAATTACTCAAAATTTGGCAGAGAGGTAGTCCCTAGGTCAAGGAAGTGCCTTTTGTAGGTTTGGTGTAAATCTGTTCAGTAGATTCTGAGAAAATAGCCTTTAAATCAATATATATATCTGAGCCCGCTTACGGTACGCTTACCGTACGCTTACGGTAAGCGTACGGTGGCGTGCGCGAGCGCGATTCTGATTGGCTCTTAGATCTTAGTAAACATTCGAATCGGCCGAAACCAGGAAGCGGTGGCCGCCATTTTGTGTATTTCACTCTGAAAAAAAAGAGTGAAAACAAGGAAAGGGGGCAATGAGGAGAGTTACAGACCCCCTAACATTTGTAAGGGGGTCAAAGAAGGACAGAAAAGTACAAAGAAAACATTTATTGATTTTTAAAAAAATCACGGGGTACGCGTACGGTAAGCTTACGGTAAGCGTACGGTAGGAAAAAAAAAAAAAAAAAATGAAAATCAGATTTAAGTGTTTAGATATTAGGGGGCTCTAAAAAGAGCCGTTGTGTTTATGAAATGATTTTTTAGTGGTACCTACAAGTAAGTACCGATGCAGAGTCTAAGGTTCAAGAGGAAGACTCTGTTCCCTTCATCATTGAAGTGCACACCATCTCCTCTATAAATGTCTTGCATGTCATAACGCAAGTTGTTGTGGTAAATGGCACCCATACCATAGTCACGGAGGAAAGCAGAAACAGATTTGTTGACGTGCTTTCTTGCTTTGTCATCGCACCGCGTGCCAACCGTGCGTGCACGGCACTAACTGCGTAAAGTGGGCGCGCGGTGCGCGAAGCGCACCGCGTGCTCACTGTGCGCGCACGGTGCGCGAAGCGCACCGTGCGCGCACGGAACGAACTGCGTTAAGTGGGCGCGCACGCCACGAATGGCGTAAAGTAACTTAGCATTTAAAAAACCGTACAAATTCACTGAAAAAACCATAGGTTTCACACACGTTATAGTTAGGAATTAGCATTTAAAAAACCTTGCAAATTCACTGAAAAAACCATAGGTTTCACACATGTTATAGTTAGCGGAAATTTTACTGATAAAAAACCAATGAAATTCCCCCGTTATAGTTAGTGCAGGCAACTATAACTCACGCGACCGCAATCTTCTGCTGATGACATATGTGTCTTTATGAAAAAAAAATATTTGTAATATATGTATAGCTAAAAATGTATGGAAGAAGACATGGGCAAATAAGTGTCTAAATACAGTATTAGCATCAGCAGAGGATTGCGGTCGCGTGAGTTATAGTTGCCTGCACTAACTATAACGGGGGAATTTCATTGGTTTTTTATCAGTAAAATTTCCGCTAACTATAACATGTGTGAAACCTATGGTTTTTTCAGTGAATATATATATATATATATATATATATATATATATATGTATATGTATATATATATATATATATATGTGTGTATATATGTATATATATATATTTTTTTATATTTTTTATCCTACTGGCGGTTGCCCAAAGGACGTTATAGTTAGGACCTTGTTTCTATTCAAAAAGTATTTTTTCTTTTTCCAATATCTTTGGCGTAGTTTGACAAATCTTCACAAAATGTTGAAAACTAATAGTTCACTTAGGTCAGCTCTTGTCTTGAAAGTTTCGGGGTGATTTGACAAGCGGGGGCTGAGAAAAAAGGGGGGTCCCTAAACACGTTTTCCCCAAGTTAATTTCCATGGAAAATTTAGACTCGGCTACAACTGAACGGAATTACACCAAGTTTGGCAAAAAAGGTAGCTCTTGGTCCAGAAAGCGATCTTTTTTTTAAAAGAATTGTGTAAATCCGTTCAGTAGTTGCAGAGAAATTCAAAAAATAAAAATTTATATATCTGAGCACGGAGGAGGGGTCACGACTCCTCCCGAGCATGAGTTGACTCCTGATTGACTGCCAACACTCCAAAGCAGAATGTGTTGGCAGCTATTTTGCGAATCGATAACCGAGTCACAAGAAAAAGGGTAAATAAAAGTGAGAAATGAAGAAAAGGAGCAGGGTAGAAACACCCTGACCCCCTAGGCCTGCTCAGTGGGTCCCACAAGGACCCCAAGGGCCAACAAAAGCATTTTGTCTAAAAATAATTTAGGCCAAATTTGTTTTCCTTAAGCCCCATGGTGGGCCAGGTCCCGGGGGCAATGTATAATTATATAGCGGGGACCCACCACCTCCCCAGGGCTTTTCATTTAACATGTGTGGGGGGGCTCCTTCCCCTCCCCATGCTGCCCAGGGGACTGCCACCTTCCCGGGGCATTGTTATTTTAAGGCGGGGGGCCTCAATGGCCCCCCCAAGCACCGGGGACCACCACCTCCCCGGGGCTGCAAGATTGAAATGCGATGGGGCACGCGGTTTCCCCACAAACCCGGGGACTGCTACCTCCCCAGTGTGACTCTTAAAATCAAAGTGTGGGGGGGCTCTAGTGCACCCACACTGCCCAAGGGACCACCATCTCCCCGGGGCTTTATACAGTTGGGAGGGGGGCTGGGCAGCACCCCTCTTGGAGCCCTAGATGGCCCTGGGGATGGCCACCCCTCAGGGCTGGCTCCTGCAATGTCCCAGGGTGCCCACCGCCAGGACATTACTGTTTGCTATGGCAGGGTGGGAGCATGGCTCCCGCCCTGCCATAGCAAACTCTTGCTTTGCTTCGTTGAAGCAAGAGCAGGAAACCTGCTTGTGCTTCAACAAAGCAAAGCAGAATTGCTTTTGGGCAACAGGAGCTGCATGTCAGCAGCTCCCCTTGTCCAAAAGCAATGCCGGCTCCCGCAGGAGGCGGGGAGCCGGCTGGGGCCATGGGGGATTGGGGCTCCTCCCACGGTCCCCAACTTGAGGGCCGGCCCTGTGGGATGGGGTCCCAGGGACCTGAAGTGGCCCAGGGAAGGGGGGCCATGCGGCCCCCATCCCTGGAATTTAATTTTTCTTCCAAAAAACATAGGAAGACCGGTCCCGGGGGATGGGTTTACTGGGGCCAGTAGTCTCCTTAGGAGGGGGGACCACGCAGCCACCCCTCCATATTTTTTGTTTTATTAAAAAACTTGGCAGGCCCTCGGGGTTGGGGTTGGGGTTGGGGTCCTCGGGGAGAATACCGAATAATGGAAGTAGGGTATTTTTTATTCTTTCTATTTTGGAGTCGCGACTCGATGTGGCTCTCAGCGCAGCTCTAGTGTAACTGCGATGGGTTCGCGACTCCACATATTTTTTATAAAAATATGTATGTGAAAAAAATATATATATTCACTACTATGTTATAGGGTGGCTCTAAAAAGAGCCCTGTTGTTCATTATGAGTTTGTTGTAGCTACATGTAAGTACCAATGCAGAGCTTTAGGTTGTTGAGAAAGACTCTGTTTCCTTGATCTGTGAAGTGTACTCCATCACTTCTGTAGATGTCATCCATATCAAAACGTATTTTGTTATTGTAGATGGACCCCATTCTATGATTGCTTAGGTATGCAGAAACAGCTTTATTGACATTTTTCCTAGCTTTTTCAATCTGTGGACAGAATTGATTTGACCACTTCCATTTCTGTCTTTGGCATATATTAGAGTAACAAAGACAGTTTCAGGTAAAAGCAACATCAATTGTGCAAAGGTGTCCTTCATGAGCATTTCCAGACTCACCCCAGTCAATGTGCCTAGGGCATTGCCACCAGAGTGAAAATGTATGAGGTCAAGTGGTTAGAGATGCAAAAAGGTTTTGACCAAAGGCATCAATTGGTGCCACTTTAATCTTCAATTCATTTAATATCCACATTTTGTAAATCTAGGTCTTTGTCAATACTTATGCATTCAGCATACCTTTTGCACCAGAAAACATAGCTGTGTCAAAAAATCCACACTGTAAGCATCTTGAAATGATTTCTGGAAGGAGTGAAATGATGTCTGCAGCTGAGGTAGTTAGTTGGTACAATGAGAGTGACAGTTCACTTCAATGTTCCATGAACTGTTGCTATGGAAACTGGCATGAGGCAGAAAGGGGGAAGGTTGAATGTTATCCTAGGTTTTAAAATGTGGAATTGTAATTTGTATAGAAGTTTAATGTTATTAAAGTAAGATTTTCCAAGTCAGTACTATCCTTAGAAGTGGTGTGTTATTAAAAAATAGCGGTATTTTTATTTGTAATATATTTTTTAAATCCCGTGTGGATTTGCGGTTCCACTGCCTTGGTGTGCGGCGGAATCAAGACTCCGAAAAGAATCCAACATCAGTTTGGGTACTTTTAGAAGTCAGTTGGTAAGGGTTAATATGTGTAACAAATATAAATGTGTTTTACAATTTGAAATTATGTAGGAAGCAATGTGATTTGTTACTTACATTTATATGTGTATAGAACGAGAGGGAAAGTTTGCCGTTACTGGTCTTAGTGTGTGGATATGTACATTTGTAGTATACCGCATCATTTTAGGTGTTGCTTTAAAATTTGAAGTGGAGTCTGTCAAGTTTTAAGGTGTGCATTGACTTTTGTCTCAAGTATTTCTCTACTTGTATATGTATTTTCATATGTCTTATACATTTGAAGGTGCATGATGTATAACAAAGAGGTGTTGTTGCTTTGCATGTAGTAGGCTCAAGACTGTGAGTAGTATTGGAATGGTGAAGATGTAGCATAATACTGTGCCTTAAAAAATGTTGAGATTAGGTGTTAGTGACCATGCTACTTTTTATTAGTCTCTAGATAGGTACAGTTGAAATATCTTATAACAACGAGAGGTGGCAGGGTCACTTGCGTAAGCTTATTACTTATTTCCTCATGTACAAAAAGAACAGTTTTCAAATGAGGTGCTCCAGGGAAGTGGGCTGCCACTATTGCCCACAGAAATAAATGGGAGAAACCAGTCCAACAAACAGTCAATGCAATTTCCCGAGCCCCAAAGTGTGAAGAAAAGATGTATCCAATTCCTGTTGTATTCAAATCGATTTATTTCCTCAAAATTCTTCAATTTTCAAATACTCCCATCTTCAGTTATAGCCTTCAACTTGAGCCAACACGTGTTTCTTCAGAAAACGATGTGCTTACATCTCTGACTTCATCAGGGCGTCACAAATAGAATAAACTGAAATCCTTGCATCTGTATTGAAAGAAGGATGGAAAAATATAAATATACTAGGAAGAGAATGTATAAAAGCAGAGTAGTACAAAATATATTGAAAGATTGCAAAAAAATATAAAAAAAGATCAGCATTTTACAAGATGAAAGAACAGATTGGGGCGTGGCTAAACGCCGAAGGGAGTGGCCGCAGAGTAGCCGAGCTCTGCTGCGCCACTTTCGCACACATCCGTCCACTGTTCTCCGCCCTGGCCAAAACTTGCTCCTGAGGGGACAAAAACACCCTGTAGTGGGCGATCTACCGGCGGGCAAACTTTGAGTGATTTTGGCAGGGGCCAACTGCAGGTACGCTCAGCACTGGCTCTCGCTGCAAGAGACGAGCCGGAGAACAGTGAAGCCTGCGGGTGCGAGACAGACACGCGAGACCGCGGCTGCGGCCTTGACTACAATCACCCTGTTGGCACGCACGGACAGTGCTGCGGACCGCCATCAAGTGTGGAGCAGGCGGCTCACAGGATCCTGACAACGGGGTGAGTGTGTCCCAGGTGCGAACCTGGGCGGAAACCTGCCTCACTTTGATTGGGGCCCCAACATTGGCACAGACTGCACTGGGCCCTTCCCACCTGTGGCCTGCCATCTCAGAGAGACCCGGTGAGGGGGACGTGCACCCCAGAGAACCAGAGTGCTGCATATAGTGCCGTGTGCCAGAGGAAGAGGCCCTCGCGTGGCCCAATGGACAGATGTGGGCATAGTTCCCCTTCGAGGTGCACAGAGGCCTTCAGGGAACGGTGTGGCCTGCCTGGGGGCCCAGACTAAGGTGAGCCCCCCCGTGGGAGTAACACTGGGGAGTCGGGACAACACTAGTCACCTTTCGCATGTGGGAGTGTAAACAATGGGACGGCCATATATGACCTAAGGAGAAGGGTGGACTCAGAGGTGGGCCTTGGGAGCACTGGCGTAGTGTCGTGGCCCCAATCGGCTACATCCGGGACTCCCGCTCCTCTCTGTCCCGGCTCCAATTCCCCTAAAACACATTGCCGCTTTTTGCCAAGAGGTACCACATCCTAATTTGGTCACGCGACTCATCCCTTGGCCCCAGACAGTGGGCCTGTGAACATTTTGTAGCTATTGTGCCTTACTGGGGCGACACCGATACTGATACTAGACACACAAAGACCGGCCGGGTAGAGGAATTCACCACAGGCGGCGATGAGTAGTGGGTGCAGCGAGATCCCCCCCTGTTGCCCTCTGCATGAGACAACATGACACTACCCTCTTAAAAAAGCAGGTCTCAGAATTACGCACATCTCAGGAAGCCATGGACCTACAACTGGATGATTACGAATGGAGGATGAGGCGTAACAATATATGCATTATTGGAGTACCGGAGCAGGCGGAGGGGCAAGCTGCGGACCTCTTCGTATAGGAATTCATCTTGAAACAGCTCCAGCCACGTGGTCTGTCCAGGTGCTTCTCCATTGAGTGGGCCCATCGGGTGCCTGGGGGGAGACCTAAGCCGGGGGCTTCCCCCAGCCGCTCCTGGCTCGCGTATTCAACTTTTGCGATCGAGATGTGATTCTACAGACCGCCAGAGCTGCCCCCCCTGTGACAATTGAAAATAGTCGAGTCACATTCTTTCCGGACTTCACATTGAGGTTTCAGAAACAGAGGCGTACTTCTTGGAGGTGAAGCAAGCCCTCAGAGACCAGGAGATCAAATATGCCATGATGTTTCCAGCTAAGCTCTGGGTGAAATCTGAGGGCAAACTATGCTGTTTTACATGACCGGAGGACGCCTGGGACTGGCTCAAAGGCTGGCGCACCATTGGCAAGAAGCAACTCAATTCTCCACCTACGACATCCGGACCTGGCGGCTGGCGACAACACTCAGATTCAGACTTCCAGGGACCTGTGGGGTGAATATGAATACCGTTCTGTGACTGTGGTCTGATTCCTGGCCCACTGGCTCTTCCAGCCTGACTGTGTGTTGCCGTGGCTTCGAGGGCATTTAATTAGATATTAGAGGCTTGTTTTGAGCCCCTGTATGCCACGCGATTTCGAGCTTTTGATAATAAGGTTAATGTATAGTTTTGTCTTATTCAACGCATTTTGTGCCCCTAACACAAAACATCGCATACGTTTAGCCCAAAGGGTCTAGTGGCCGGGGCAGATTTCTGGTGTTTAGTAAAATGTTTTCTGGGAGTGGGGTTACCCAGGTTCCCGATGTTGATGAAGGTGGGCGACAGGCACTCTGCAAGTTGGGGGGTGGCGGGAGGTTGCAGGCTTGCAATGCAGGGAGGCAGGGTAGGAGGGTCCAAGTTGAAGGGGGATGGGGATGTTTCTTATGTTTTCTTTGTTTCTTGCATTGGTTCTTCAAATTTTTTGGCGCATTATTACCATACCTCTTTCTACAACTTACTATACCTGTGGTCACATTGGACGCTGCCCTGAGCAACTTGTTTGCCCACGCCATGCCCGGCTGAGGGTTCCATACTGTCCTCTCTGGGCGTGTCTATCCGAATTGACGCTTTCCTCACAGCAAAGGCTTGATGGCACCTGATTCAGGACTTAGAATGGCCACTTGGAACATGAATGGCCTGGGGGACAAGATCAAAACTGGCATTGTCATATGATATGTTAAACGGCAAGCACTTGATTTAGTAATGGTGCAAGAAACTCACTGGGTCGGAAATTCACGTATAGCATTAAATAGGAAAGGTTACACCATGATAATGCATTCTGGGTTCTCATTGGGTTCCACGGGGTGGGGATTCTTCTCCGGAGGGGTTGCCCATTCATTACGCACAACACATGGACCGACACTTTGGGCAGGTTTTCAGCAGTTACAGGCTCATGGGAAGGGCGCACCCTGAAGATAGTCTCCGTTTATGCCCCCCCAAGGCAACAACAACTAACATTATGGGATGTAGGTGCACTATTACTGGAGCTGCCCGTGGGAACATTAAAACTGGGAGGTGACTTCAACTTAACGATGGACGGGTCAAGAGATCGTCTCCCACCATGAGATGACCCACCACGAGGCTCGCAGCTTCAAGCATTTTCTAATGCTCTAGGGATGGTAGATATATGGGGGTGGCTGAACACCGCACACACCCACTACACTTTTCAATCGGGAGCACATGGCAGTCAATCCAGAATTGATTATCTATTCATCCATGTGCAGGCTATGCACAATTTTAAAGAGGCCCGCTGTTTGACACAGGGTATTTCTGATCACTCACCGCTTATAACAATTTTCGACCTGTCATGGCCCAGACAGCCTGGCTTTATTAAGATACAGCCATGGGTGGGGAGCAACCTTTACAACGCAACTTTTACAACGCACTACACTTACAACGCATTTTTTACAACGCAAAATCCATTACAACGCATTGCATTACAACGCATGACACTACAACGCATTTTTAAAAACTACCTTTACAACGCATTCCATTACAACGCATACTACCTTTACAACGCATACCATTACAACGCATAATATTACACTACACTATCCAACACTTACCCTACTGTTGCACCCCCTGGAGTTAGAATAGTAATTTTTACCCCTATACTATCCAACACTTACCCTACTGTTGCACCCCCTGGAGTTAGAATAGTAATTTTTACCCCTATACTATCCAACACTTACCCTACTGTTGCACCCCCTGGAGTTAGAATAGTAATTTTTACCCCTATACTATCCAACACTTACCCTACTGTTGCACCCCCTGGAGTTAGAATAGTAATTTTTACCCCTATACTATCCAACACTTACCCTACTGTTGCACCCCCTGGAGTTAGAATAGTAATTTTTACCCCTATACTATCCAACACTTACCCTACTGTTGCACCCCCTGGAGTTAGAATAGTAATTTTTACCCATATACTATCCAACACTTACCCTACTGTTGCACCCTCTGGAGTTAGAATAGTAATTTTTACCCCTATACTATCCAACACTTATTAAGTAATTTTTACCCCTATACTATCTAATACTTACCTTAAATGCAATTTAATATTATGCGTTGTAATGGTATGCGTTGTAAAGGTAGTATGCGTTGTAATGGAATGCGTTGTAAAGGTAGTTTTTAAAAATGCGTTGTAGTGTCATGCGTTGTAATGCAATGCGTTGTAATGGATTTTGCGTTGTAAAAAATGCGTTGTAAGTGCATGCGTTGTAAAAGTGTGCGTTGTAACGACATACATCCGCCATGGGTGCTTAAAATTCCTCACATTAGGGAGGCCCTTCTGCAGGACACTGACTATTATTTTGAAGAGAACGTGGGGTCTGTGACCTCGGCAGTAACGCTCTGGGGGGTGTTTGGAGCAGTGATTAGGGGCAGAGCATTATCCCTGATAGTGGGCCATCGTACCGAGCGCTCCCAAAGGGTGGTCGAACTAGAAACTGACATGCTCGCCCTGGAAGCAGCCCTCTCACGGGCCCCTGATCCTGACACGCAACACTCTCTCAATGTCAAACGACAAGATTACAGACAAGTCCTATTAGAGGAGGCCACGATGCATTCCTTGACTACCAGGCACTTAATGTATGAACAGGGTGAGCATACCGGCAAGCTCCTGGCGTGGTTGAAGCGTAAAGAGCAGGTGACACGATGGGTCCATGCTGGCCCCGATAAAGTGCTCCTTACTGATCCTCAAGAGATAGCAAATACATTTACCTCTTATTTTGAGGACGTTTATAGGGTCCGTTTTTGGCAGATTTACATGCCACAATCAAAGTGATGTGCCTCTTCCCGCAGGATGGAGAGACTTTGGAGGCAGATATTACAGTGACGGAAATTCAAAAAGCCATAACGGTGGTGCGCTCCGGTAAAGTTATGGGTCCCAATAGACTTCCTATCGAACTTTTCAAGCTCATGTCAGCAAAATTAGCACCCCATCTTCTGGGCCTATACAACAAATGCTATCAGTCAGGGCTCCTTCCTGAGGAGATTCGCAGTGTGGCTATAGTGGTTATACACAAACCAAACAAACCAGCAGAAGAATGTAGGTCATACTGCCCAATAGCCCTACTCACGGTGGAAGCCAAAATCCTAGCCAAGCTCCTGGCCAATCGACTCCTCCCTTATATCACTGAGTTAATTCAACCAGACCATCCCGGCTTTATGCCAGGTAGGAACACAGTCAGAAACCTCCGGCGAGTACATGGGACCCTGGGGCAAATGGGTACTATAGAAGAGGAAGCAATTCTGTTGTCCCTTGATGGCACAATGGCGTTTGACACCATTGGATGGGACTTCCTCTGTGCCATGCTGAGTCACATAGGATTTGGCCCCCGACTGATTGGTTGGATCAAACTACTATATTCACAACCCACTTCATACGTTACTGTCAACAACCACCGCTCTGACACATTCCCCCTTCAGCAGGGCACAAGGCAGGGATGCCAGCTTTCCCCACTTCTTTTCGCCCTCGTGTTGGAACCACTTGCGGTCTGGATCAGGGGAGTCCCCGAGGTTCGGGGATTCAAATGGACACACGACCACAAAGATCGCAGTTCCCTATATGCGGATGATGTCCTCCTCTATCTCACCTCTCCAGTGCGTTTGCTGCGGAGAGAACTCCATATATTTCATAACTTTGGAGCGCATTCTGGATACCGGATAAACTGGTCCAAATCCCAGATGTACATACTTTGGGGCCAGCCCCCATCCAACCCAAGGGGTTACGAGATACCGGTGGCCACTCATGGCTTCCGATATCTGGGTATATATACGTAACCGCAGAAACAAAAACATTTTTTGAACAAAATCTTTTGGTATAGCTTCGGCGCCTAATATCAGATGCCCAACATTGGCGTTCTCTCCCTCTTACCCTCTGAGGCCACGCATCCTTGTTTAAGATGCTTGCGCTCCCGTGTTTTCTCTATATACTCCAAAATGCTCCACACCCAATCCCAGATTCATATTTTGCCCAAATCGACAGTGTGGAACGTGGTTTACTTTGGGACGACCATCTGCCTCGAATTTCTATGAGTAAAGTTACCATGGGGTGGTACGACGGGGGAATAGGTTTGCCTGATATATGGCTTTACTACTACGCATCCCAACTGACGGCAATAAATAACTGGGTGTTCGGCCCGCACGGGGATCCTAATTTCCGTACCGATCTCTGGCTCATGGGACGAGGGGGATACAACAGCGCACTGTATACCAACCCCCGCAAGCTCAACTTGACGGGCCCCACGGCATGTACAGTTGAAACATGGCATGAAATTACGAGAAAACTGGGGTGGCAAAACCGACTAACGAAAGCAACTCCACTATGGGAGCCGCAGATCCTGGGCCATCTCAGTCAATGCCCCGGGTTTGACAAGTGGGACACTATCAGAATCTCTACTGTGGGGGATAAGTGGGTGAAGGGAAAACTGGCCACATTCTCTGATCTCCAGACCAAATACCGCCTCAAACCCCCAGAAACGTTTAGATATCTCCAAATCCTGCACGCTATCTCTGCGGCCTTACCTAAGGGCAACCCGCTCCCTGACTCTTCCCCTTTGGAGGATCGGTTATTATTAGATCCAATGAAGCATAAGGCCATCTCCATAACGTATAAGAAATTGGCAAATAATCGCACTGACCCTATAACTACATTACGCACCACTTGGGAATCTGATCTGGGTGCTATAACAGATGAAGATTGAAGAGACGCCCTTGCCTCTCCTCGAGAGGTGGCACTCCCCATGCGTCTCTGCCTTGTGCAACTTAAAGTATTCCACCGGATATATTTAGATGCTAAGTTACTGTTCCGACTTGGGAGACAACCAGACCTGCTCTGCCTTTGACACTGCAACCAAATCGGCACCTCCCTACACTTATCATGGGAATGTCCACATATACAACACTATTGGGAAGGGGAGACACACCAACTATCTAGAGCATGTGACAAACCCCTGCGTCCCTCTCCAATACTCTACCTTCTCAACATATGGGAGGCTACCGACCTCTCCCAGATGGAGCAGGCGTGGGCCGCAATGGGGTGGATGATAGCAAAATGTAATGTTGCACAGAAATGGGGTCAAGATTCGAGTCCACAGGTAACAGACTGGGCAAAAGACATGGACTATGTAAAGATAGCTGAGAAAACGGTCTTTAAGGATCGGGAATGCCCCAGGAAATGGGATCACAAATGGGGAAAGTGGAACAAATGTTGGGGGGAAATATGCATCTCCCCAACTGTGGAAATGCGGAGTGAGAAACAGGCACTAATGGCCCGCCTCATGATAGGTGATGGGCACCCCACACTGGTGACATGATAGGTGGGTTAAGACACAACCCGAAAACAGCATCCTAATAAGTTAAGTATGACACGAGCCTGCAAAACTGTGGTGGCTACTTTTAAGGATCTCCCAGAGGTATCACACGGGTATGGTATTTCACGCACAATGTGTATTAATTTGCTGCCAATGTATTGTTTTCTCCGAGTCACCTTGTCACTACGTCTGTAATTCTTGGAACCAATGCATGTTTGTATTATTAATAAAAACTGTTTAAAAAAAAAAGAAAGAACAGATTGAAAGTTTAGTCAAAAAGGCTTTTGAGTAAAAAAGATTTGAAGAGAATGAAGTATTGAAGAGAATGAAGACATTGAATAAAACAATGCAGTTTATGAAGGAGAAAAGTAAAAGAAAAAGATTAATAAAACTAACTTATGCACAAAAAAAAATTGGGGGAATTGAAGCACACTTCTAGTACTGAATATTTTTTTAATGGAGAAAGCTATTTTCAACAAATTACATTAGTTCATGCAGTTGATACCAGGGGTCGTTGTTATGAAGTGAAAATTGGCTGTACAATTGAAAAAGAAAAGATGGTTCCTAGAAATGTGGAAAAGAAAAGATTAAGATGTTGCATGGACTAGATCCTTGTAAAGTGAGAAAATATAGTAACTTGCAGTGTCATTCTCTGGCTTGTCTTTCTAGAAAAGTGTGTAGAAGTACCTTTCATCATTTAAGAATTTTAGCAGTACATCACTCAGAAATGTGGAAGTTAGTGAGAAGATTGTACTACGCATAAAAGTCCTGCATTATCTATAAGTGAAATAAATACAGCTCATTTTCATGGTTCAGTATTGAATGTAAAAAAAGTTTCATATGATATAGAGTTTTGTTTCTTTGGACCTCAAAAGGAGTGTAGAGAAATGGAGAATTTGGTACGTGTAGGTGTTGAAGAAGAGGTGGAAGATAGTACTACTGAGAAGTTTGCAGAGGAAATTACAAATTTTAAGGTAGTTTCTTGTGTGAAAACAAACTATGTTTGTATCTGTTGTCAACGTACTCCCTATAGAACTCAAACTAGGAATGTTGATTTGTATTTTAAATGTGAAAAGGAAACAATGATAAGTGGGAGCAATTTGGTGCTTATTTGTTGGTGGAAGGTCGTTTTGAGTTGGGTAGTGATCAACGTATTTGTAAATATTGTTACAACAAATTAGAAGAGAATAAAATACCAGCTAGAGCTGTACATAGCAACCTAGAGTTGGTAGCTATTCCGTCGGAACTAGTAGATTTAAATACTTATGATTCCATTCTTGTTCAATCTGTGCATCCGTTTCAGGCCGTAGTTCGTAGGGAGTCTAAAGCAGGTAAAGTGCATCCAACAGATTTACAAAGAGGTTTAAAAGGGAGAATTGTGTATTTACCTTTAGATTTTAAGAAAAATAATAAAACTGTTGGCATAGAGAGAGGGGAAACTAAACCTGTAGTTATTCTAGTTAATGGTGTACCAACAAAGAGTCAAAAATTTGGCAAGAGTTAGTAGATTTCACCAAACTTCAAAAGGCTACTTTACATCTTGTACAAAATAAGATTTATTGTGAAAAAGGATTTGTGGAAGACGAAGAATTATTTATAGAAGATGAAAGAGAAATTTCTATTGTCCAAATAGAAAAAGTGGACAACTCGAGGAGAGAAGAAATTTATGAACATTATAGTATACATTAACCCTGGGCAGAGTTGCACTACGCGAAGCTATGCAAAGTGCAAAAAAATCTCTGCTGCACTACGCGGGGCTCCGTGAGCGGCGGAGTATGGTAAAAAAATGCAGTTCGCGGTGATTGCGCAGTGCCGGATGCTTGTCCGCCCTGTGCAATCATTGCGAACAGCACCATGCACAGTGCAAGCTTACTTTTTCTGCCACTCGAGTAGATTTATACTCGAGCAGCAGTTTCTCAACGCAAACTGGCAGTTTCTCAACGTGCGCGGTCGCAAGCATACGCGACCACTCGCAATGAGAAACCTGCCCCCCCACTTTGAGAAATCTCGCCGGGAGGTTTATTTTCCACGCTCGTACTCACCAACTTGATGTTGGAGATCGCGAATGAGGAAACATCTCGCCGGGAGGTGGAGTTCCTCACTCGCCAACTTGACGTTGGTGAACGCAAACGAGGAAAACAACTCTGCTATGCTGCCCGAAGCGGAGTTTTTCGTATCTCCCCAAGCTCCACGTAACGCGTAGTGTGGAAAACTCCACAAACTCCGCGAGCGGAGTGGAGTTCACTGCCCATGCCTAGTATGCATCCTCAACATTCAAAAGAAGGGACAGGAAACACTATTGAATTATTCCAAATGAAGAAAGCAAAGGGAACTCCCATGAGTGTATGGGAAATTGTTTTAGAAGCTCGTTGTTTTCCACAGCTCTTCCCCACTGGAAAAGATGGGTAATATGATGAACGACCAGTACAGATTCCAGCTTCAGTACATCATACAACGAGATTGTACTCAGAAGATCTAAGATTTTGACAGTGTATTCCATATTTATTTTATCTTCTTTTTGAAAGTGACTTGTCTGGACTTTCATATGCAGTGAATCACATATTAAAAACAGAAGTTCATCTTACACATCTTTCTGCAAAGGAATGTTTGAACAAAGCTCAACAAAGAGAGGATCATTTAAAATCTCAGTTAATTAATTTGAAGGCATGTCAATGTGGTACAAATGAGTATTAGTATCATCGTCACGGAGAACTTACATGTATGTTAAGGAACTTAGGATCCCCTATGTGGTTTGTTGCGCTTAGCTGTGCTGAATACTCATGAGATGATTTACTTGAATTTCTACGAGAAGCAAATTCAAATGTAAAAATCATTGAACTGAAGACAGCTGGAAAACTCTTTTCTTTGGATCCTGTAAATGTGTGCAGATATTTTAAACATATGTTTCAAGCTGTGATTACTTTTATCTGTGATAAAAATGATCCACCTCTTGGAGAAGTTATTGATTTCTTTTTGAGAAAGGAGTACCAAGCCAGAGATGCTCCTCATATACTCATGCTATTATGGATCAAGAATGCACCTAAATTTGGAACCGATTCAGTTAAAACTGTGTTGTCTTTCATTGAAGACTATGTTCCCTGTGACATTCCAAAAAATTGAGGAGAAAACAGCTTAAGACATCAATACTTACGGTTTCAAAGTCATTGATGTGGAAAATATTGTCGATGTAAATACACATCAAAGGGCAACTTTTATACAAAATATTGTTTTGGATTCCCACGTCTAGTAATTTCTAAAGGAAGAGTCAACAGTTTCATGTCAGGAGTAAGACATACTATAAAACAAAATTCTGGGTAATTGCCAAGGCAAAAATTAATGGCGTATGGCTCGCCTTTATTGGGTATTATGGTCCAAATCTGGATGGCCCTACGTCTTTACGCACTTTATTTTGGCACTTAGTTGACTTAAATGAACATATTAGTATGGGTGGTGATTTCAATGTCTTTCTAGATTTAGCTAAAGATACAACCTCCAAGAGGGCATCTGTAGCTGCACCCAATATGAGAAAAGTACTGAAACACCTAATTCAGGATATAGGCCTTATCGATATTTTGAAGTTTATGGGCTTTAAGAAGGGCACAGTGGGGGGAAAATTCACTTTTCATAACAAAAAACATGGACAAGGATCTGGGATCGATTTTAATTTTTTGGTAGGCCCTGCCATTAGTAATAATACTAAGAAAGTCACTCATATTCTGGAACATCTATCCGACCATTCAGCAGTCTCACTTGAGATCTTGTTTATAGATAATGTACCTGAGCGATGTTGGACTTTGAATCGATCCTTACTTTTAGATTTTTCCCTAATTGATAATCTGAAAATGAATCGATTGAGTTATTTTCCTTTAATCTTGATTCTGCTCCTTTAAATAAGGTATGGGATACATACAAAGCTTACCTTAGAGGCATTCTAGTCAGTCTAAGCGCATCACAAAATAAAAAGGGTAGGGAGTAAATTAAAACTTTAGAAGAATCTATAAAAACATTACAAAGCAACATAGGGTATACCTCCAACATAATAATTAAATCACACTTAGAAGCTGAACTGATAAAGGCAAAGGGCAATCTAGCAGATTATCTAGAAGTTAGGGTGAGACGAAAGTGGGAAGCCAGCAGACTTGCAAATTATGGTTATGGGGAAGGGTGTGGCAAACTCTTGACCTGGAAGATTAAAGCTAATCAGACCAGAAATTCCATCAAAGAATTAAAATGTCAAGCCACTGGGAATATTATCTCTGAGGATGGGGAGATTGAACTCGCATTTGCTCAGTTTTTCCAGGACTTATATACAGAAGAACTAGCTCTGAGTAAGGAACAGATAGAAGCATTCTTCCGAGATATAGATCTTCCTTCCCTTAATGAAGAAACTAGAGGTGAATTGAATGCCCCTTTTACATTAGCATAAGTTTATAACATAATAAATAGCCTAAAAAAGTGTAAGGCTGCAGGGCCGGTGGCCCTCCCCAATTAAATCTACTCCTTACTAAGAGAAATGCTGGCACCAATCCTGCCTAAGCTTTTGAGCTCAGCTTATATTCTGAACCAGGACCTTACTCCTTCTTGGGACTTAGCCACCATAATTATTATTCTCAAACCCAATAAGAACCCGAGGGTCTGCAAGTCATATAGACCAATTTCTCTCCTTAACAGTGACTATAAAATATATACGCAGATTCTCACTAAAAGGCTAGACTGGTTGGTAGGTCCATTGATACCTAGTGACCAGAAGGGCTTCATGAAGGGGAGGCAACTACATGATTTGACACATGAGTTATTAGGCACAATAGATCTGGCAATAGAATATGGCAAACCCTTAACGGTGATAACATGTGATGCTGCTAAAACCTTCGATAGGGTCAGCTGGCCTTTTCTTCAAGAGGTGATCCAGCGTTTTAATCGGGGGCAAACTTTTGTATCAGCGCTTAAGGCTCTTTACAAAAACCCAATGGCTAGAGTGTTGGTCAATGGGAAACTCTCTAAACAGTTACAAATTGGCATGGGTACCAGACAGGGATGCCCCCTTTCCCCATTGTTATTCAATCTTTACATCGAACCATTGGCTATAAAATTAAGAGCATGCAGGAACATACTACCATTTTCATGTAACAGGTGGGAAAAGAAAATCGGGCTTTACGCTGATGACTTGATGATTTGTACGGGCCACTTGCACTTGTCGATATCAGCTATTTGGGGAATGCTAGAGGGCTTTGGTACAATATCCGGTTATGCTGTTAATCAACACAAAACCAAGATCATGCAATGGAATACAAACTACCAGGGAGATCTAATTAGACAAAATATCACATATTTAGGGATTCAAGTGGTCCACAATTTGGAGAATTTAGCAAAAGTGAAGTTTGATCTAGTTACTTCCAAAGTAAAGAAACAACTTCAGCTCTGGGATTCCTTACCTTTATCTTTCTTAGGCAAATCTAATCCTTTAAAAATGTCCATTCTACCCAAATATACCTTCTTATTCAATACTATCCCCTTAGAATTTAAGAAAGAGTGGATAACGTAAGTACAAGGACTTTTTTCTAGCTGTATATGGGGGAATAAAAGACCCAGAATTGCCTGGAAAAATCTTAGGGAGAAAAATGAAAATGGCGGTATGGAAAGCCCAGACCTCCTTCAATATCAGAGAGTTGTCCACCTAAAAATTTTCAGGCAACTGTTGAAAGATACCCCTTGCACTTGGCTCACCAGATTTATCCTGTTTTTTCCTTTTCAAATTTGGTGACCCCAAATACTTTAAAAAAATTAGACTAAAGATTCTTCAGGGGGCATGCAAAATATGGCATCAAATAAGAGTTTTATTGCAGATACCATATTATAGTCACTATGCGCCTATTTGGAAATCAACTGGTACACCAGCCTGCTTACAAGACTCTCTGGCAGTGCCCAGGAAAGAAAAATGAATTTTTAGATGGGATCAACTTTTTGAAGGAGCGAACTAATCACCTGGCAAAACATGCCGGAGATCGCAGAAGATTCTGTCTCTAAATTTAAATACTATTAACTACTAAACTAAATGCCAAGAAAAGCGGGAAAGGAAAATCTGTTCTGGGAATCTAAAATCGTCTTGCACCCCCCTGCTTGAAAGGAGGTATCAGTATGGTACTGGATGCTGATACAGTCCTCAGAGGACTCACAAGCCTGGCAAAAGCGATCTGGAGGAAGGAACTGCCGGCATACAATCTCAACTTATTATGGCAAGTATCTTTATCTCTCATATGGTCTTATGTGAAGTCTGCACCACTAAGAAAAAAACATCTTTTTACCACCCACAACGCATACTGGACACCTCGAAGATTGGAAAAAATGAGCTCTCAAGTTGTGAGGAATTGTCCAAAGTGTGGTGAAATAAATGCATATGAAGCACATATGTTCTTGCAGTGTCCTTCCATCCAAATCTTCTGGCAGAAAGTGGGTACGACGATTTTGGGAATTGTGGGTCAAGAAGTTAAGGTGAGCGTGGCATTGGTTATTTTTGGGGTAAATCCGGGTGAGGAGAGTAATAGGATTTTGTCTAAAGCATATAAAGCCCTTATTTTTATTTTAGTTCTTCTGGCGCGCAGAGAGTTGTGTATTAAATGTATTCTACCTATTCCTCCTCTTGAAAATGAGTGGGTAAATGCTGTACAAAGAATAGCTAAAATGGATAGGGCAACTCAGAACATGAAAAGAACAACATTTTGGAGTTTGTGGTATGACTGGGCTAAAATAGTCTAACCCTGAACTAGATGTTTCCTTATAGTTGTTTTTTTCCTTTTTTCTTTCTTTTTTTCTCCTTTTCTTATCCATGGTTTATAATGTGTACTGTAAAATCTCTCCAACATGTGTTTCTATGGTTTATACTTAGTCCAATGATTATCAAATAGAACTACAGGTTTTGTGAGCTTACACAGGGGTGCTCAAGATTGATAGGCATTCTTGCTGGGACAAATCTGTAAGTACCAGTATAATCGGAGTAATTGGATGGGCGGCAAGGTTTTGGGAACCTGAGATGTGATTCATCCCCTCCTTCTTTGGAGAGACCGGGTACCTCCCTTAATCGAATCAAGACATCCCGAATCCTTCTTTATCTCCAATCATACATTGATTTGACAAATGAGGACAAAAAAAAATTCAAATAAATACTTACAACATAAAAAGAAGTGAAAATTCAAAGTATATTAATGTCTACAATCCAGTGATTTTGTCAATGCGGAATGCAAACATGGATATCCAGTATGTTGCAGATAATTTGATTGCTGTTGCTTTATGCTACACTGTATATAACCAAATCTGAAAAGACGGAGTTGAAAGAAATGTGGGAAGAAATTTCACAAGAGAAGACTCTTAGTAACACATTGTACAGCTTTAGTTTGAAGATGCTTTCACAGTGAGAGATTGGATCCTACTCTGCAAGTTTATATTCAAAGTCAAGAGGAATCATTTGGGTAAGTCTAGGTCTTGCTGCAACACAAAATTGAGTTTTGAAATCTGTACAAGAAATTGAATATTTAGCATTGAATAAAACAGAGAGTACAGATGTTGTTAAAACAAAAATGTTGGATACGTACTATCCCAAAAGGAGTCCACATCTGGAAAACTTGTGTCTGTATGAAGTACTACAACAATATAGTTTTAATAGAAATGTTACAGAAAATATAAATGAAGAAAAATATGCAGTAATTGGATGTGACGGATGTTTGGTAAAACATGCCAAAGGCAATCTTATTAACCACAGAAAAATCAGTTGCGAAACTCCAGATAAAAGGGAATTTTTCTATTTAGCACTTCTGCAACTTTTCTAGCCGTGGCGTAGTGAAATGGAATTACTTGGAGATTTTGCCTGCTATAGATTCTTTTAATGCATGTGAAGATAGTATTCAATGCACAATTTTTCCAAAGAATATACAAATGTTAAATCAAAAGATTGAACAAGAAACTACTATTGCAACTTCAATAGCTAGAGACAGTTCTCAAGATAGTCAAAGTTCTGCTCCACAAAGTCAAGATCCATTAGGACAACTAATTCTTGAAAAAAAAGCAGCAATAGGTATGAATGTAGAAACAGCAATGCAATAAGCACAACAGGATATAATTGAGTTGGGAAACTTGGAAGACCAACTAAATTTTAAACAAAAAGAAATATATCAGCAAATGACACACCAGATACAGCATGGTTTACTTCATGAAAAAAAGAGTGCAACTGCACATCATTTAAACCTATTCAAAAGTATATCAGTGGTCAAGCTGGAACAGGGAAAAGTATCTTAATTAAAGTTTTGACCAGTTATCTACACAAACCCAGTTAATCACATTTATCTTTTTTTGTAACAGCTCCAACTGGGTTAGCAGCACACAACATTAAAGGGATTACATTACATTGTTTACTCATGTTACCAGTAGAACATGAAAATAAATTGGAATATAGTAAACTATCTGGAGAAGCTTGTTTTAAAGTCTCAGTAGTACTTATGAAAATGAAACTTCTAATCATTGATGAGGTGAGCATGGTCTCAAACTTAATGCTTGCCTTTGTACATTTAAGAATGCAACAGATTTCAAAAACAGATTTCTTTTTAGAGGAAAACAAGTAATTGTATTTGGCGATGTACTACAACTGACTCCTGTGAAAGGACAACCAGTTTTTAAAACTCTTGTCCATGAAGACACAAGGAAATCTTTGGGAAGTATTGGAAATGTGAACATTTGGTCTCATTTTTAATATAAAGAACTTAATAATATGCGACAAGCAAGTGATGAACACTATGGAAACATTCTTCAAGATATAAGAATTGGAGTTATGACACAACATGGAAAAGAAGTTTTACAAAGTCGGCAACTAACAAATTTGTTTACAAATGAAAACATTGCACCTGAAATGATGTACAAAAGAATGGGAGTGTTCTACATTCAATCATGAACTTTTAAAATTGGAAAAACAACCAATACTAATAATGGAAACCATAGATAAAATGGAACACAAAGGAGTTACTTTTCTTCTGTCAGAGAAATTACAGACAAAATTGGATTCTTTGCAAAAGTCAGTGTCTAAGACTGCTGGTTTAGAAAAGACTTTATAGGTATGTAAAAACTGTTGGGTAATTTTACGATGTAATTTGGATGTAGAAAAAGGTTTAGTAATTGGAGCAATGGTAGAAGTTATTGATTTTGTTAATTATCGGAACAGATATGGAATTGAAGTTTAAATTTGATCAGATTGAAGAGGTAAAACAGATTGGACGTTGTGCTGTTTGTTTTTTGCTTGTAAAAGACTTGTATGTTTGTAGAAAACAGTTTCCTCTTTCTTTAGCATATGCAGTACCCATTCATCAATCTCAAGGTTTAAGTGCAGACAGTGCTTTGGTAAATATTGGATGTACAGTGTTTAAATGAAGGCATGGCATACATTGCATTGTCTTGAGTAAGAACATTATCTGGTTTGTATTTAATTGATTTTGATGAGAAAAAGGTTAGTGCTGATTCAAATTGTGTCAGAGAGTATAATCAGTTAAGAAGACTCTATGCTACTAACTTAGGTGAAGATCCCATATATGAAAAGCGTGTACTGTGTGCAAAACGAAAATATGACAAACATTCTAGTGAGGTTGAAAAAAAGAAAACAATTGAAGAGAATTATGAAGCTGCAAAGAAAATGAAAATGGACTCTGTTGATATTGTAGGATACCAGTCAGAAAATAGTTCAGGTATCAATTGCTATGCTAATGTGATTGGGAGAGTTGTGTTTTATCTGGAAGAACTTCATCTTCAAATTATGGAAAATCGAGAAAAAAGATTCTGTTCTTTACTACATTATATTTTTCAAAAGTTGGTAACTGATAGAAGTAAAATCCATACAACTTCTGGCATTCAGCATCTTTTGGATATATGTACTGGTTCTTCACAATTTACACTCAATATACAACAATATGCACAAGAATTCCCTATGTTTATGCTTAGTGTATTGGAAGATGAAGGAATAGAAATTCAACATTTGTTTGGACTAAGTTACCGATGGGATCATAAATGTGAAGAGTGATCTGGAAGAGATACTGAACGATTAATATTCTTGATGATACGAGATTGCAAATCAGTATCTTTTAACAAATTAGTAAAAACAGCTTTTCAAAATATGAAATGCTCCAATTGTAAATCAGAAATGTTGTCAACGATATATATAGAAAGATTTGGAAAATATATCTCATCTTAATGCTTTAACGTTGTAGAGCAAATGGAAGAAAATTGGAAACAAAAATTATTTTTTTTTAGGAAGTCACTTGTCAATTTCAGGAAGAACTTTTAAAGCTGTGGCTATTATGCTCCATAATGGGCCTATTACAACATCTGGACACTATACTGTGTATTTTAAGTGCAATAAAGGATGGACACATTGCAATGATGCCCATTTCCAACTTAAATGTAGGTTGCCTTTCAAATTACAAAATTCATATCTGATTTTTTTAATTCCAAAGTTCTAAAAACATAATTCGGCCTATTGGGAAGATGTAAACACACAAAAATGAGTTTATTTTGGATATTTTCAATGGAATTTGATTTGGAAACATTATTCAGCTTATTGGGAAGATGCGTTTTGATTATTGTTTTTTGCTAATTGTTATTGCATTAGCAAAATTGTATTTGAAAGAAATAGTTTATTTATTTGATCTTTAAATTACATGTGATGGAAATGAAAATGTATATTTTAGAAATGTACTTCAGAGAAAATAAAATATTTATTGTACGGGTAAAATATAATTTCAAAAATGTACATAGGTGAACAGATTGTTTTTTTTTACAATCTCATTGATTGTATTTTTTTTCCTGCTGTTACATGATGATCTACATTGAAATCACTGTGAATGGTGAAATTCAATAGAATCTGAGAACAGCAAAAAAGGGAAACTGAATATGTTATGTAATTCTAAAATTATGTTGTGTTCTTAAAACTATAACATTATAAGCAATCACAGTTTTTTTTCTTTTTTTTACAGAAAGAAATACTAAAGCTTGAAAAGATTTTAAATTAATTTTCATATAAAAATACTGTAAAATAATTTTAATGGGTTTGGTATCTACTTTAATAAAGAAGGTAAGATGAAATAATGTAATTTGCATAATAATATGAAGTAATGTTTACAGTCACTTTTATTGCAGTAATCCATTTTTTTAAACACTACCCATGCACTGATCTAGACCGTTAGGCACTATTCCCACACTCCTGCCATCACCCATGAACTATCCATGTATTTCTTCAATCACCTAGCCTGAATTCAAACAGTTATACGTTCAGCCAGACACTACCTAAGTACTTTTCAAATCACCTAGGTACTATCTGTATACTCATGCAATCAGCTACACATTATTAGTACACTCTCCCAATCATCCAGGTAGTAGCTATACACTACTCCAATCCCCTAAACAGTATCACTGCACTGATGCAATCACCTAGACACTACCCTTGCTGTTTTTCAGTCATCCAGACAGTATCTTTACAATGCTCTATTCATTCAGGCAGTACAGATACACTTTAAAATCACCCACCCTCTATTTATATAATCCTCCAATCACTCTTGCAATCAGCAAGTCATTGCTCCTAAACTCATGACATTACCAAGGTAATAACTATGCATTCCTCTATTCCCCCAGACATCACGCCTGCACTCATGCAATCACTTAGGTATAAGCCATGCATTCCTTTATTGCCACAAACATTCCACGGCACTCATGCAATCACTTAGGCATTACACATGCACTCTTCCAATAACCCTGATATTACTCCTTCACACATACAATCCCCCAGGCACTACTCATGCACTCCCTTAATCACTCAGGCAGTATCAGTACATTTATAAAAATCATCCAGGCACTACCTATGCACTTAAGCAATCATACAGCCATTATTCATGCAGTACTCCAATCATCCGGACAGTAGTCATGCACTTAAAAAATCACCCAGACACTTATTATACATTTTGCAATTAGCGACACACTACAAGTTCAGTCATACAACAACACAGACATTCATTTTGCACTCTTGCAATCAGTCATACATTTCTCATGCACTCCTTCAATTAACTACACATTACCCATGCACATATACAATCACTTAGGCATTACCTATTCACTCTTTCAATGAGTCATTACCCCTCCACTCATGCAATCACACAGACATTATCCATGCACTCTTATAATCGGCCCGCCACTACCCACGCAGTCATAAAATCACCAAAGCAATACCTATACACTCATCTAATCACTCAGACTATACCCATGAACTCTTCCATTTACCCAGATATATTATCACACCTCGATTCATGTAATCACCCATGCATTACCCATGCACTCTTTCAATCTCTTCGGCAGTACCCATGCAGTCTTTCAATCATCCAGGCACTACCCTTGCACTTATGCAATCTCCCAGGCACTACCCTTGTACTCCCTCAGTGATCCAGGCACTATCTATGCACTCCTCCAATAGGCCAGCCACTACTCATGCACTTATAAAATCACAGAAGCACTACCTATGCACTCATCTAATCACTCAGACTCTACCCATGCACTCCTCCATTCACCCAGACATTACCTCTCCATTCATACAATCACCCACACATTATACATGCCCTCCTTCAATCTCTCGGACAGTGCCCATGCAGTCTTCCAATCATCCAGGCACTACCTATGCACTCATGCAATCTACCAGGCACTACCTATGCACTCATGCAATAATCCAAGCACAACCCATCCACTCCTGCAATCACCCAGGCACTATGCATGCACTGCTCCAATGACCCAGGCATTACCCATGCACTCTTTCAATCGCTCAAGAATTAGACAAACAGTTACAAAATCACCCATGCATTACCAATCCATATCTTTTATCACTCAGGCAGTACCCATGCACTCCTGCAAACACTCAGACATTACCTCTACACTCTTGCAATCACCCAGGTATTACCCACGTACTCCTTCAATCATCCATACATTACTCCTACACTTATGGAATCACCCAGGTATTAGCTATACAGTTCTGCAATCACCCATGCAATCACTCATGCAATCACCCAGACAATACTTATGCAGTCCTTCAATCACTTAGGCAATACCCATGTACTCCTCCAGTCACCCAGACATTACCCTTGCCCTAATGCATTTACCCAGGCACTACCCATGCACTCATGCAATCAGTCAGGCATAATCCATGTGTTTCTTCAATAACTCAGCCAGTACCCATGCACTCTTCCAATCACCCAGGCACTACCCATGCATTCATGCAATCACCCAGGCATTACCCATACACTCATGCATTAACCATACACTCCTCCAATCACACACACTACCTCTGCACTCATGCAATCACCCAGGCATAACCCATGCACCATGAAGCACCCTTGCACTACTCCAATCACCCAGGCTTTACCTATGCACTACTTCAAGCACTTAGTCAGTACCCATGCACTCCTCAAGTCACCCAGACATTACCTTTGCCCTCATGCAATCACACAGACACAACCCATGCACTCATGCAATCACCCAGGCACTACCTATGCACTCATGCAATCACCCACACACTACCTATGCAGTCCGCCATGTACCCAAATATTACCCATGCACTCTTCCAATTACCCAGATAGTACCCCTGCACTCATACAATCACCCAAGCACTTCTCATGCACTCAAGCAATCACTCTGGTACTAACCATGCACTCATGCATGCACTCAGGCACTTGTGCTGCACTCATGCAATCATGCAAGCGCTACCCATACAGACATGCAATCACTAAGGTACTACTCATGCACTCCTCCAATCACCCAGGCACTACCTATGCAGTCGCCCATGTACCTAAACATTACCCATGCCCTCTTCCAATCAGCAAGACATTATCCCTGCACTCATACAATCACCTAGGTATTACTCAGATATTCCTTTTGTCACTCAGCCACTACTGATGCACTTATAAACTCACTCATGCACTACCTTTGCACTCCTCTAATCGGCCAAGGTACTGAATATATGATGTTTTACCCCAGGTACTACCTGAGCAGTCATGCAATCACCCAAGCACTACCTATGCACTCATGCAATCACCGTGGCACTACCTATGCAATCATGCAACATCCTACACACTTCCCATAGAGTTCTCCATGAACTCAAGCATTACCCATGCACTCTTCCAATTACCCAGACATTACTCCTGCACTCATACAATCACTCAAGCATTACTCCTGCATTCATGCAATCACTCTGGCAGTATCCATGCATTGATGCATGCACTCAGGCACTCATACAAGCACTACCCATGCACAAATGCAATCAATCAGACACTATACAAGTAGTCTTACAACCACTTAGGCAGAATCCTTGCACTCATGCAATCACTCAGGTAATGGTTCTATTTTTAGCCAATATGTGTGGTTCCCTAGGAACCGTTTATTTTATTTTCAAACAATTTTTTTTTTCAATTTGTTTTCTTTTTTGGGGTGTTTTTCACTTTTTTTTAAAACAAAACAAAATTGAATATTGCAAAGGAACTATTTGAGAAAAAAACGAAAAGGAAATTAGGGAGCACATTATAAAAAATAAATGAACTTTTATATGCTTTGATTGCATTGGTGATAACGTCAATGCACTGCTCCCCAGAGCACAGTTTTGCAACACATTTCTTACAAATTATACCCACTTCCAACAGCTCTGGAACAATGTGAGGCCTTGGTGTTGCTGTAAGTCCTTGAGATGGTGCTGAAGAGGCATTAAGGTCTTGTTCTGCGCTTCATTCTGCTCTCTCTGTGTTACTACTCTTGCCAGATGTAAGGGGTGGATAGTCTCCAAATCCTTCTTCATGCTTGGTGTCCCACATGCATATTTATTTTCAGAGCCTCTTAACAAGATTCATTTGCAGATGTTACAGGTGACTTTTCGTGCTTTCACCTTCTTTTCTCCCTCTGGCACACTAAAGAAGGCCCATACCACACTTTCCTTCCTTTTCTTCACTGGCTCCATGATGTCATCATCCTCGAGTTCAAGTGGATCAATATGTCCATGACTAGATGCCATAATTTAAAATAAAAGTAAAAAAACACACAAAAATTGAAAAAATGAAGAGAGGTATGTAGTGCGGTAGGGAAAATGCTGTTCGCACTGATTGCACAGTCCCGGAAGCTTCTCCGCACTGTGCAATCATTGCAAACGGCATCTTGCAAAGTGCAATCGGTCGTTTTCTGCCACTCGAGTAGATTTGTACTCGAGCGGCAGTTTTCTCGACGCAGACTGGTAGTTTTCTCATCGTGAGCGGTCGCGAGCATACGCGACCACTTGCAATGAAAATCCTGACCTCCCCACGTTGAGAATCTCGCCGGGAGGTTTATTTTCCATGCTCGCGATTGGCAACTTGAAGTTGCTGATCGCGAACGAGGAAAAAGTCTCGCAGGAATGTCATTTTGCTCGCTCGCAGTCACCAACTTGACGTTGTGAGAATTGTGAGCCCTGCAGTCCCCAATGTAGATGGAAAGCAGAAGTCAGCACAGACATCGAGGAATGCTTTTTTTCCCTTCCTCATGACAAAATCCAAGGACATAGAGTACAATTCTGTCTGCAATTAATAAATCATGTCTCAATGTAAATTGTGAGCTCTGCTGACCACAGTGTAGGTAACAAAAGGTGAAATATGTATGGAATACATTGTCGAAATGTATAGGTTTCGGGGACGTTATAGTTAGTTGCCTACTGCACTCTGAAATTAATTAATCAAGACTGAATTTGAACTGTGAGTTCTGCTGGCCTCAGTGTAGACTGCCATTCAGTGTTCCTTTGGACTTGCAAGATGAACTTGGTCATTGTACTAAAGCTATAATTGATATCAAAAAAGTCCTTGAAGCAAGGATACTAAAAGGATATTGTGTAGGTTTCAGGGACGTTTTAGTTAGTTGCCTACTGGACTCTGTAATTAATGAATCAAGACTCAATTTTAATTGTGAGCTATGCTGACCGCAGTGTAGGCCAGAGGCAGCGGTCAGCAAGATCCCACAGCCACATGGTGTTGAGTTGAGCTGCACAGTTAGTGCCATCAGAAGCATTCAGCGTGTGCAGAGCCTGTGATGATGCATGCTCTCATGTGTGGCGATTTTTTTTTGCTGAAGCTATTGCCGGAAAACTGGCTATATCGGCTGTTTTCACCAGGTTGAGAATGGAATGATAATTCGAAATCACTGAAAAAACCATAGGTTTAATGAACATTATAATTAGAAATGAGCATTTAAAAAACCTTTGACATTCACTAAAAAAAACATAAGTTTCAGGGACGTTATAGCTACAAATTATCATTTTAAAAACCTTTAAAATTCACTGAATAAACCATAGGTTTCAGGGACGTTAAAGTTAGTTGCACATATCACTCGTACAAAACCATATAAATTCAGCCGTTATAGTTAGTTGAGCTAACTGTACCTCACGCCCCCACAATGCACTGCTGATGACGTCACATATTACATCATACATGACATGGTCAGTGACATCACTGATGACATCTCAAATGACATAACTGATGACATCACTGATGACATCATCCACGTGAAAATCTTATGCACCTCCTCATACCTTAACCCCTTCGCTACGGGGGTAATACCCAAACTGCATGGGGGGAGGGGGGCCGCGGTGCTCGTGACGAGCCCAACTCATCATGAGTCACAGTGGAGCTGTGCTCATGACGAGCTGGGCTCGTCACAACCCTGCCCGCTAATTGATTCTCCCACACAGGCGGGGAATCAATCGCGCGTGGGAGGGCCGCGGCCATTATGACGAGCCCAGCTAGTCATGAGCACAACTCCACTGTGACTCATGACAAGCTGGGCTTGTCATGAGCATGGAAGGGGTTAATAAAACCTTTGATACACCCACTCTTAAATACAGACTACCATTTTCGAAACAATAGAGACACCAATACCAGTTACTATGTATGCATGCACTGATTCCTAGGTCTACACACACATCCACTCATTCACCCATACAGTCACTCATACATGCAGTGAAAAATCAATACAACACTATTATTGGCACTCATACATCTATACAAACACTCACACACTGCCACTCATCCAGAGTTACTCACACATCTAGTCAGTCATGCAAAGAATCAATCATACTTCTATTTACTCAGCTATACAGTTATACATACACAACCTCACTTATTCATAGTGATACTAACATATACTTACTCTCTTATACAATCACTGATACAAGTACACACTCATCCACACAGTACTCTCACAATCACTGACTCTCACGTATAGTCATTTATATACTCCAACTCTCTCATGCACTGCGTTTTACATAAGTAGTTACTTGGACATGTTGTTGTGTTTCAATTTAGATACGCGTATATAGGTTTCCCTGAATCATGTCCTTATATAAGCACAACTCTCTTTGCCCTTATTTAGGCATAGAATCCCAGCCCTTATTCAGGCATTAGCGATGCTAAACAAATACAGGCATGGTCACCTACATCCGTCAATCCCACGTCACAACGAGTTCTTAGAAACCAGACCCTTAAGATGAACGGGATTTTCCCTAGCTAGGATTATTGATTTCTCCAAGAACTCATCTATTATGCATGAACTACTATTCCTTAGGGGTTTATCCATGATGTCTTCCTCTGCCCGACTTTACGCCAATGCTAGCATTCCTAAGCACCTTCAGGTATAAATATGCCTTCCCTTACCATGGCAAACCATGGCACGACTCAGCATGACTTGACTGCACGGTTTGCCACGGCAAGTTCGGAGAAGCAGAGAATCCAGCTTCCAGTGTTCTGACTCCCTTCACAGGGTGTTAGAGTTTGAGGCCCGGATAGAGAATCCCACCTCGCTCATTCTAGAGGTATGGAGCCGACTAGAACCTAGAGAGACTCTTGACATACTAAACTTAGTATATACCATACTATAGAAAACATCACCTTCTTCTTACCTCACACTACACTTAGGTTAGGTACACAAGGGTAGGACTATTTTAGAAGCATCAGACGAGTATTCACATTTTAGCCTGTGTTATTTATGTATGTATATATGAATATATGTCATAGCTAAAGGACAATGCTATTGCAGTATTATTTCTTCCTACTGCTTACGCTGTGCGTATTCTATATTGCTTTCTGTCTAATGAGCGTAACAGCTCATATCTCTTACACGAGAAACAACTGTTCAATAAAACCTTTTATTGAAACGCCCGTCTATCTATTTTTGTGTAACTCTGGAGAAACTAAGCATACACGATTGACTGAGTCAAACTGTTATCTATTGTTTCCACGATTCTGAGACGCGTTCCGATTCTAAGGGAAACAAAGTTGTCATGTTTATGCGGTTGTCAGAAGCTAATCCCTTTTTGTTCATTCGAGAAGTTTCTAGTGACCTCTGAGTTAGCTGGCACACAAAGTAATTAAGTTTAATGTACTCGATAGGAGCATACTGACCTTAGTCCTATGCAAAAACTATAGTCTATATTATTCCAATGCACAGAGCCTATAGGGGAAATAGGAACTACACTACATGGCGCCCAACATTTGGTAAGGCACTAATTTAATGCTAGATACTGAAGAATCTCAGTCGTGCTTTTCTCAGAGACCCCTACTCATAATAGGAGGTAGGGATAATATCCGACATTGCTGAGTAGGACGAGAATCCTATGTATTAGCTGTTTGGTTTATTCAATGTTGAAGGATACAAAGTTCCAACATATTGTGCACCTTATCTTTGTTTGCTTGAAACTTGTTCTACATTTAAAAAAAAAACAATGTTCCAAAATGGGGATACTACAGAGGCTGCGGATGGCCAAGTCGTAGCAGCCTTTAATACTACAGGTATTCTATTCATGGATTACATTCCCAGAATCAAATCCAGTAACAAAAATGTTTCACTTCTTCAAAGAAGATGAACCACCTGAGGAATACATTCCCTTCGAGGATATTGAAATTCCACTCACATACCAGGAGCATCAATTCTGGTTTAAAGGTGCCCTAAAACATTACAATCAGATAACCAGGCTGGGTCCACTAGGTAGACCAGGAGCAACATGGCCGAAATTAGCCGGCTACATACCTCATCCTGACATTGAAATAATGTCAGACGATGAATTACTCACTCAACTAAAAGAGTTAATAAACATTTACAGACAGTTAGTACAATATGTGATGTGGACTTTAACAGTCCAACAACCAATAACCATTCCAAATCAGACCCCTCATCAGGGGAATACACTAAAAAATACTTCACAGACTTTACACACAGTCATGGGTAAAATGCCCACAAAACATGAACAAATTCCATTCTGGATAGCTCAACAAATTACTCAAATCGAAGCAGTATTTCCTAATACTATCCCTTATGAGAAACACAGAATCCTAGCAATCTGTTTACCAATGGGGATCACACCACATCTGGAAGACTGCACCTCTTGGGGCACAGTCTTTGCTGCCATCTATACTAAAACACATGGTGTTCCGTCTATTGCGGTAATAAATTTAAAATGAATACGGAGCAGAGCCTTGTCTGAACTTAGGTATGAAATTACTGAAAAACTTCGAACAGGTCTCAACAATAATATTATCTAATATAAAAGGGAAGGCAGCATCAGTGGCGATTCACCAGAAATTAAGGGAATTTGATATAACAGAACATCAACATGAACTACCCAGAATAATAGAACAATCCTATCAAGAATTAGGCAGACAGTTTAGGTGGGAAACCAGTTAAACCACAACTGTGTGAGGGTCAATAAAAAAACTCAGTTAAAAACAATCCTATATCTTCTAAAAAGAAGTGGGAAAACAAAAAACAATTTTCAAAAGAGAAACGTTCTCAATCCCGAGGTAGGTCTCCTCAAAAGGAGACCTCTAAAAAGGAGGTATAACCTCAGGAGTAGGGATAATTTGAAAAAGCCTGGCAGGTATCAAGATACTGATACACGTTCCTCTCGTACCTTTCAGACATCTTTACAGACATCCGAAAGAAGAGGACGGTCAGATCACAAAGAAGAACGTGTGAAGTCATGAGACGATCAGCACGTTCAGAAAAAACAAACCAAAACCTCCATTTACTAAGAAAAAGGTAGCAGGTCTGAAGATCAGACATGCCGAAAATCCTGAGGACGCATCTCAAGAACGGAGAATGGGCTCAGACAATGCTGGACTGTGCAGCAGAAGTAACAATTGCTCGCCAGAACATGAAGGAACTTCTGGAGACAGTGGACTTGAATGAATACATAAGAGTTGAAACTGTAGACACCAGGGTTAGTTCTCCACAAAAGGTATATGAAATAACGATCCAGATGGAAGGAGACATACCAAGAAAAGTGAAAGCACTCTTTTGGGATAAACTTTCAAGGGGTTATGATATACTTCTAGCAGAAAAAGACTGGCCACCAGAATTTGTCAGGGAGTGCCCACACGACGAAGACATCATTATGCCAGCCTTCTTCAGCCATGTTCCTATACATTTAAAATATACTTATGCCAGTAAATGGGCAGTAGCACAGGTACCTGCATTATACAAAAATCATGTAGGATGGGATAAGGACTCACCTCACCATAAAATCCAATTAAAATGTTAACCTACTGCACAAAGGCAGTACCCAATTAAGCAAGAAGTGAAGAAACAGGTCAGGGAGATCTTAGATCAACTTGAATATCAAGTGGTGATTGAAACATGCACCTCATCAATGAGCAATCCTTTGTTTCCTATTTCCAAACCAGACAACACATACCGTCTAGTTTTGGATTACACACACCTGAACACTTGTTCCAAAACATTTGCCGTGCAAAATGCACACAGTACAGCATTAATAAATAACATTGTGTGTAGAAAATATAAAATCACATTGGATATTTCAAATGTTTTCTTTTGTCAAAACATAGCACCTGAAAGTAGGTACTTGACAGCTTTCTCAATAATGGGGACCCAGCGTAATTTCTTTTGACTCCCACAAGGGTTCAAGAACAGCCCGGGGTTATTCTCAGCAAGAGTAACAGAGTTACTACAAATTTATGATGACGAGGCATTGTCATATGTCGATGCTATCCATCTGACAGATGATGACCTGGATAGGCACTTGAACAGGGTGAACACCATTATACTGGGCTTCGCCTCTGAGGGCTATAAATTCAACTTTAAGAAATCAAGAATTGCCCATCTCAATGTCCTTTTCCTAGGATATGAGCTTTCAAGTGAAGGCAAAAGCCTGGCAGCGAACCTTTTAGAAAAGTGTGCGCTGCTCCAACCTCCAAAAACACTGAAAAATGTACAGTCGATTCCTTGTTTCCTGAATTTTGGAAGAACTTACATTCTAAATTATGCAGAAAGGGTTAAACCTCTCTACGAACTAATCAAACCTGATTTCAAAATCAAAGATTGGACACAGGAACGCACAGAAATCCTGAGTTCACTACAAGCTGACTTGTTAGCAACAAATCACTTACAAACATGTGTAAATACACGTAATTTAGTGATCCTAATAATTTCAGGTCAATGCGAATTCACCTACTTAACTTTTAATGAAGGTGAAAAAGTACCAATTGCATACAAATCACATTTGTATACACAAGCGGAAATGCGATTCACTTCTACAGAAAAAATTCTGACAGCAGTTCAAACCGCTGTAGCAAAAGAAAGAGCTCTAGCTCAGGGGAAACGCATTATTGTCATGACTCCGGTACCAGCCTTAGAGGCAGTTACAAAAGCGAGCGTTCCAAATGCAAAAGCTTTACATCCAAGATGGATACAATGGGTTAATTCTCTTGCTGCAACAGATGTTGAATATGTTTTTGATCCTTATTTGAAAACACAAGCATTCCTGCAATACGAACACGAATGTCCTCTGCCTATTGAGATTCTCCCTCTTGATCAGTCTGAATTCATAATTAATACTGACGAATCAGCACAACCCTCTACGGAAAGTAAGCAAGCTTACAGTGCAGCCTGCACGATCGTTAAAGGTCATATGCGCAATGGTAAATTCCGACCGATAGTCACTAAAACACAATCTCTAGGAGATTGTACAGCTCAGCAAGCTGAACTACAAGCATTCAAATTGGCACTTGAAAATACGTATCGCGAATTCCCCACACTTATAGTGTGCGATTCTTTTTACTGTGTTCAATCATATAATGAATATTTACAGAATTGGCTTCAAAATGGTTTCAAAGATGCAAAAGGGGGCACAATCAAGCATAAAACGCTTTTGGAACAAGTAGTTCAGTTGCGAGGCAGACTACAAAACAGTCACGTGATACACACACTGAGTCATGAACGTGATGGCGTTCACATTGCAGGGAATTCATTGGCTGGCGAAGCCGCAAAGGGGTCTGTGCAAACGGCTTCAGTAGCTGCGATAACTCATTCAAAAACGAATATAGATAGTGAGATATTGTTGGCTATCAATGCTTCAAGCAAAGGCAGTGGTGCAGCGTTACCTAAAAAGTTTCTACACAAATACTCGTATATAATTGATGCGAACAACGTTCCGTTTACTCAAATCCCTGGAGTGGGGGATAGGGGCATTCCAAACATGGAACGTAGATTAGGACTAATCTTAGCAGCACATGAAGGGATGGCCTCTGCCCATGCAGGTGTTTCCACCACAGTATCATTATTAAAACAGAGATATTGGTGGCCCGGCATTAGGAAACAGACCAAAAACTATGTTTTAGAATGTGAAATATGCCAAAAGATGAATGTCTCTACAGTGAAACGTCCTGCACAGAACGCCCCTGTTAATTTCAGATAAACCACTAGCTTGTGTTTACCTGGATCACTGCGGTCCCTTGCAAAGGGATGGTAACTATAAATATATCATGGTCGCAGTAGATTCGAGTTCGAGGTTCCTATGTATGTGGCCTCAGCGCTCGGCTGACGCTCACACTGTCATAAAAGATTTGCGAGTCTTTATCGGCACATACGAAATTGGCACAGTACATTCTGACCAGGGCCCTGCGTTTAGCTCTCAGGCTTACAAAGAAGCCATAGCCAGTTTGGGCGTTGCATTGCGGTTCTCCTCTCCATTCCATCCTGAGGCAAATTTGGTTGTGGAAAGGAAAAACCGGGACATAAAGCGGTCTATAACAGCTAAGGTATTAGGTACGGGTGATGGGTGGGTCAAACATCATTATGGGGTCAAACGATCATTAAACAATTTGCCAAGAAGTTCTCTGGGGGGGGGCACCTCATATGAGGTCCCATTTGGGACAAGAATGTGGGTTCCTGATCTCGAATGTACAGGCACAGTGGAGGAAAATAAACCATTTGATATCAAAGATCGTTTGGCTGTTTTACAGGACTTAAATGAACTAACATCAAAACAAAGCAACTTGTTCCTGAAGCCAACCACCACCGGGGATAATCCAACCATCCCAGCAAGGCCTGTCTGGATCCCTAAGCTTGGGGATCTAGTCAGAGAAAAGATCGTGGACAAGAAGGAATTGGGGCCTTCTTACTGACAACCAGTACCTGTCCTAGCAACCCACGGATCAAGAACAGTACTTCTGCTGCCCCTTGCTGGTAAAAGGAGAAAAGATTTGTGTCCATCGACCTCATCAAACCAAACTATGTCGCCGATACTAAACAGTAGGCCATGTGGATTCCGACCAAGTAGCAGATGCACTCCTCTAGCTACTATCCAAGAGGTTCAATTTGAAAGACACATCACCATTAAGAATCCAACAGTAAGAAATGAAGGACTAAGCAACAATGCTGTGGAACTCATTCCTCTTGAAACCCAAACAACAGTCCGTCCTGATACACCGGTCTACACCAACGTAGCAAGTGATCCACTGGTACCAGCGATTACAAAGAATCCTGATGCAATTTCAACCATTGACAGACTTGCTTCTGGCTATTTCATTAACTTTGATATGTTTTCTGAGGATCCCAGCAAGCCTGAAATGACACCAGCCAAAAGAACTTTCAAAGAACGAGCACAAGAACTTTTCCAATACGTGAAAAAGACTTATTTGGTTTCACCATGGACTGAACTATGGATTATTTCTGGAATATTTTTCTTTCTGCTTTGGCTAGCTTTAGTAATAACTCTGAGCATGTTCATAGATGGAAGATATATCCATTTGGACACAGGAAGTAAAAATGTGAGCTTACTTTTAAAACCACACAAATCATCCCATCGTGAAGAAAGAGACTTGTCAGCAGTGAACATCACAGCTGTTCCTATACAAGATGGTATAGTTTGGGCCAAAACGGATTATGATATATTCGGTCCATCGAAACTTTTGAAGATTCCACACTTATTTAAAATTTCATTAAGTGACTTTATTACCTCTAGTACCTATTCTGATGATTGGGACTTTGAGAATGTTAATAATATGATGTCTGCGCTAGAAAGATCTGCTGCATTCTCTGAACATGAATACTTAGAGGGTTGAACAGACTATGAACAGCTTTTTTGTTCCAACCGCTATGGTCATCATTTCTTGCATAAATCTGCAACATCTAGAAATGTATTTCTGTATAACCAATGGGAACATTGTCCTACTCCATCGAGGGATAGCTCAAAAACATTTGCAATGAAGTTTCCATATTTTTCAGGGTACAATATATCCAAGCCAGAAACGTTTTACTTTAAGAATGTAAACATAACAGGAATGAAAAATATGTTACCGAATACAAAACAGATTTATTCTACAGCCTTTAATGCCCAACTGTCTAGACAGGGTATTGACTTTTTGAAAGACACAATTGACACAAAATCTGTCTGGGGTACAAAAGATTGGCAAGTGCAGGGGATAGAAGCTTTCTTTAGAGCCTGCATCATCCCACAGCAGATAATGTTTTTGAATGACACTGTCCAACAGACGTCTTGCCTTGGGTTAGCCAAGATCAAAGACATGAACACACCGTCCATACCTACACCTGCAAGTAATAGCCCTACACAGGGGGTGCTCGACATACATACTATCTTACAAAACAACAGATCAGATTGCGAATGGAAAAAATGGTTGCTCTGGCCCACAGACACAAACATCTGTCAAGAAAGATTCCTGAACAAGACGCAAGGTCTAACGATCAATAGGCCAGACCCACGCTATGTTCAAAGACAGCATCCAGGGGTAGTAACAACATACAGTGTAGGAAAACTATGCCTTGATTGGCCACAGACATCTACACTAGAGTATGTGAAATAACACTTATCTTTACTAAAAGAAGAAGCAAACCTTAGGGAATTCTTACTAGGTCCAAGAAAACCGCGTCAAAAATGTTTCATATATGCCGGCATCTATGCTGCTTATTATGAAATATGGAAAGTGACACAAGCAGACGGCGCAGAAAGAATATGAGAAATTGATCCTATTAATTTAGAGAAATCTCTCGCTGTGGTCGACAATGGATTAACGACTCTGTCATCCAGGATATAGTCATTGGGCAACATTGCATCCTCTGCTATAGACATTCTGGAACAAGATTTGGTCCTGCTACGTCAAGGCCAGTCTCAATTACATTCTATTCTGTCATTAGGCTGGACGCTACAAAACCTGCATGCAAGCTATGTGCCTTGGCGTTTCATCAACACGTCTTCTCTGTTTTCTGATAACAATCTCATGGATAAACAGATCGAACTGGCACAAATGGAAGCGAAGTATACAGTGCTGAGCATTGAAAGACTGGAAAAATTGCCATTTACGGTAGCAGAAAAACCAGCTACTGAATGGATCATACATGGCAAAATAACTCTGCCTGTTACAACTTTCCATTTTCAGTATTGCCTTAAACACATGCCAGTAGGCAAATATGAAAGGTTGGGTAAAGAATACATCAGGACATCCTGGGATTTACCTTACACACACAAATGTTGGAGTGGGGGGGTGTGAAGTGTTTATTAGCGGTACACACTGTGAAAATGCACTGAGCGGTTCACTCATATGTTGGGATATTAGTTTACACGGGGCTTGTACCGGTTCCACTGCAAATTTATCCTGCCACCTGCAAGGTTCACCAGCCGCTGTAATTAATCCAACGTTTGGACAACTTTCAAACGGGAGTTTCCTCATGTTTAATGATCAGAGCTGTTGTGGCATGTTGCCAGGTATCCCATATCTAGTAACGGTTACTTCCAGGGTCACTTGCTGTATGCAAGTCTTGTTCCCCCAAATAGACACAGTCAGGGAGTCGCTTTTATGGCCTTCACTAAACATCTCTTCTATACGAATTGATACTTTAAGCAGAATAAAAGCCATTCTTTTACAACAAACCGCACCTTTGACCTTGGCCAAAGAAACCTATGATCTACAAGTCGCAGGGACTTCAGCTGAGATACAGGCTCTGTTAAGGACAAATTGCCCTACACATTTCACAGAAATGTTGGGACGTATCTTAAACATGTCTGATACGAGCGGTATTGTACATGTATTTAAGACCGTATGTTCGGAACTGTTAATACCTTTTCAAGCTGTCCTCGGAATCATTCATGCACTTCATGCACTTGGTGCAATTGTCACAGGAATCCTATTTTTATACCTATTGCTGCACTATGGCAAGCCAATCCACCAGAGTCACTCCTGGCACCTTGGAGCTTGCTCTCCTGGAAAGGAAGTGTCGTGAACGCATAGTGCAACTATTGGGTTTACCTCATCTTCGAGAACTACATACCGCATGGTTTCTGTCGTTCAGACCAATCTGGCAAGATTGCTTCTCACCTGTTCTACACTGCCTGCTTTGAGGTGAAGAATGCGTGCTAGACATCTGTCTAACACTCCCATCAGTCATGCCAACGGATTTTGAGACTCTGCTGGACCCAATAACGGCCCATTCTCTGTGTTGTCCCAGCGGCTACCGATCCTGATGACAGCATTCGTTGGGATCTCACAGACGCAACATGCTACTGCTGAGGTATGAGATGGATCAACAGGCACACAGGTATCAACAAACACTGCTACTAGCGAATCTATGTGCAGTTAGTCTTCTTAACAAGGCAATCGACCTATCACCGACAACAATAGACGAGTTTTTGTCTACAGGATTAGAGGATTTCATGTTTTCCCCAGCATCTTCAAATAACTTTTAATTTGGCTCACAGTGTACCATACAATCTATGAATTTGGCCTTCATTTTTTCAAAACAAAAAGAATAAATTTTGAACTTTCCTAAGATCGCACTTTTGTGAATATTGACTTTTTTCTTTTATGGCTAAAAGCTCTGCTTACAGTAGAACTATTCATAGAGAACAGACTTATTTATTTATGTAATCATGTCGTGAAATGGCTCTGAACCTTTTATCTTTCTGTAAAGCTAGACCATTTCATTAGTTATGTGTATATATTTCTGTTCATTCTCTTAGCATTCACTGTAAATATATGCTTAGAATGCAACGTTGCTTTAATATGTACAGCACCTGCATTTCGTGTTTAGCAAACTTTTAACAAAGACCTTTTAGTATGCTTTTACAAATGTTTTTAGTGAACATGTGATACTCAATTTTATGTGTTTAGCATGTTTAGCTTTTAGTAATATCGATCAGTAGTCTTCGGAGTGGGTGTTGTGGTTCGATTTAGATACCCGTATGTAGGTTTCCCTGAATCATGTCCTTATATAGGCACAACTCGCTTTGCCTTTATTTTGGCATAGAATCCCAGCCCTTATTTAGGCATTAGCCATGCTAACCAAATACAGGCATGGTCACCTACATCCATCCCAACAAGTTCTTCGGAACCAGACCCTTAAGCCGAACGGGGCGTTCCCTAGCTAGGATTATTGATTTCTCCAAGAACTCATCTATTGTGCATGAACTACTATTCCTTAGGTGTTCATACAGGACGTCTTCCTCTGCCCGACTTTATGTCAATGCTAGCATTCCTAAGCACCTTCAGGTATAAATATGCCTTCCCTTACCATGGCAAACAACGGCACGACTCAGCACGACTTGACTGCACGGTTCGCCAAGGCAAGTTCGGAAGAGACCATATCCCGGCCTGACGCAATGACCAGACGCTGTCATCCCTGCTCGCAGAGAATCCAGATTCCATTGTTCTGACTCCCTTTGCAGGGTGTTAGAGTTTGAGACCAGGATAGAGATTTCCACCTCGCTCATTCTAAAGGTATGGAGCCAACTAGAACCTAGAGGGACTCTTGGCATACTACACTTAGTATATACCATACTATAGAAAACAGCACCTACTTCTTACCTCGCACCACACTTAGGTACACAAGGGTAGGGCTATTTTAGAAGCATCAGACGAGTATTCACATTTTAGCCTGTGTTACTTATGTATGTATATATGAATATATGTCATAGCTAAAAGACAATGCTTTTGCAGCATTATTTATTCTTACTGCTTACGCTGTACATATTATATATTGCTTTCTGTCTAATGATCATAACAGCTCATATCTCTAACACGAGAAACAAGACTGTTCAATAAAACCTTTTATTGAAACGCCCGTCTATCTATTTCTGTGTAACTCTGGAGAAACTAAGCATGCACGATTGACTGAGTGAAAATGGTATCTATTGTTTCCTCTATTCTGAGACGCATTCTTGGCACACAAAGTAATTAAGTTTAATGTACTCGATAGGAGCATACTGACCTTAGTCCTATGCAAAAACTATAGTCTATATTATTCCAATGCGCAGAGCCTATAAGGGAAATAGGAATTACACTACAATGTAGGACTGAGATATCCATTCACTCACCAACACACCCATACACACACTCACCCACCCACATAGCTGTTTCCACATGCAGTCTTAAACCCATACACCCAGTGAATAAAGAGCTCACACATCTATGCACAAAGTCACACACCTCCCAAACACCCACACACACACTCAGGCACCCATAGAAATACTCAGGTAACCAATCAAAAACCCATATAGACATTCATGTAGCTACTCATCAACCAATGCAGCAGCTTCCAAAGCGAAAGACATATTGATACAGACATTCACACAGTTTAGTCACTAACACATGAATTCAGTAAGACACATTTAATCACTCACTTATACAGTCAGTCACGCACCTACTAAATTCTCCATCCCCACTTATACACCCACTCGTTCTTCAATATACCTTGGCCAATATATTTATAGAACATATTTAAACTTTACAGAAACACACAGTCACTGGATCATCAGTGATGTCATTTGAGATGTCATCAGTGATGTCACTGACCATTTCATGAATGATGTAATATGTGACATCATCAGCAGTGCATTGCGGGGGAGTGAGTTATAGTTAGCTCAACTAACTATAACGGACAAATTTCTATGGTTTTGTACGAGTGAAACTATAACGTCCCTGAAACCTATGGGTTTTTCAGTGAAAATATATAGTAGGTAGTTATAGTTAGGACCTAGTTACTATAGGAAAATGGCAACATTCTATTTGCAATAACTTTGACGCAGATAGATGAATCTTTGTGAAAGTTTCACATCTAATTCTATGTTGAGATCAGCTCCCATGTTGAAAGTTTGGGGGTGATTTGTCAAGGGGGGCTGAGAAAAAAGGGGGGTCCCAAAACGTGTTTTTTCAATATTAATTTCCATAGGAAACTTTAGACAAGGCTGCAGGTCGAACGAGTGAACGGAATTACCCCAAATTTGGCAGGGAGAAGGGTCTTAGTCTAGAAAGCACGCTTTTATTTATTTGGTGAAAATCTGTTTAGTAGTTTTTGAAAAATATCGAAATTTACATATTTCGATATTTGGGAATTCTGCCATCTGATTGGCTGAGGCGTTTTCGAGCACGAGCTTGCTGCTGCAAGCACGGCGAGCGTTTGCAACTAGGAAGTGTTGGCCGCCATTTTGTGATTCTGTTGAAGTGAGTAAGAGGGAAAAAGGGTGAGAAATGTAGGAAAGAGGAGGGTAGGAGCACTGTAACCTTTGTGGGGTGTTTAGGGTGTGCTATATCGGGGGTGCGAAGTCAACTAATCATACCTGCCGGTGTGAAAGTTCTAGGCTACGAAAATTAATTGAGGTATTGGCTAGTGTGTGAGGTTTCTAAGGAGAGCTTATGCACGTCTCGAGAATTAAAATGTGAGCCCACACTGTGTGTCTTATGCTGTGAAGTCATGTGCCCTGGCTGCTGCAGTACAGTTGTGAAAGTAGTGTCGGCATGTGTTTATACCTACTAGGATGAACTACTGACCTGTAGTGGTGTGAAAGTCTTGGGTACGGAAAATATGTGAGGTATTGTCTAGAGTCTCATGGAAGGAGGAAGTGTTGGCCACCATTTTGTGATTCCGTTGAAGCAAGTAAGGGGAAAATGGGCGAAAAAGTAGGAAATAGGAGGGTATCAATCAATCAATCATAGGCATTTATAGAGCGCTCTACTTACCCGGAGGGTCCCAAGGCGCTGGGGGGGGGGGGTGCTGCTCCTACCCGAACAGCCAGGTCTTGAGCTTCTTCCTGAAGGCGAGGTGGTCTTGGGTCAGGCGCAGGTCGGTCGGGAGGGAGTTCCAGGTCTTGGCGGCCTGGTAGGAGAAGGACCTTCCTCCTGTTGTCGTTCTTCGGATGCGGGGGACGGCGGCGAGGGCGTGACTGGCTGATCGGAGGTGTCGTTTGGGAGCGTAGAAGTTGATGCGGTTGTTGAGGTAGCTCGGGCCTTGGTCGTGAAGAGCTTTGTGTGCGTGGGTGAGGAGACGGAAGGTGATTCTCTTGTTGACCGGGAGCCAGTGCAGGTCTCTTAGGTGTCCGGAGATGTGGCTGTGTCGTGGGATGTCGAGGATGAGTCTGGCTGAGGCGTTCTGGATCCGTTGGAGTCTCTTCTGGAGCTTGGCGGTGGTTCCGGCGTAGAGGGTGTTGCCGTAGTCCAGTCGGCTGGTGACGAGTGCCTGGGTGACATTCTTCCTGGTCTCGGTGGGGATCCACCGGAAGATCTTCCGTAGCATGCGCAGGGTGTTGAAGCATGACGAGGAGACGGCGTTGACTTGCTTGGTCATGGAGAGGGAGGAGTCCAGGATGAAGCCCAGGTTGCGTGCGTGGTCTGTCGGTTTGGGTGCGGTGCCCAGGGTGGGGGGCCACCAGGAGTCGTCCCAGGCGGAGGGCGAGGATCCCAGGATGAGGACTTCCGTCTTGTCCGAATTCAGCTTCAGGCGGCTGGTCGACATCCACTCGGCTACCTCTTTCATTCCTTCGTGAAGGTTGGCTCTGGCGGCGGCGGGGTCGTTGGTCAGGGAGAGGATCAGCTGGGTATCGTCGGCGTAGGAGATGATGTTGAGGTTGTGTTGGCGTGCGATGGCCGCGAGGGGGCTCATGTAGACGTTGAAGAGGGTTGGGCTCAGCGAGGATCCTTGAGGGACGCCGCAGATGACTTTGGTGGCCTCTGACTTGTACGGCGGTAGACGGACTCTCTGTGTTCTTCCGTCGAGGAAGGAGATGATCCATTCCAGTGCCTTCTCCTGGATTCCGACGTTGCTGAGGCGCTGCACTAGGGTGCGGTGGCAGACGGTGTCGAAGGCCGCGGAGAGGTCTAGTAGTATGAGGGCCGCTGTTTCTCCGTTGTCCATCAGGGTTCGGATGTCATCGGTGGCAGCGATGAGGGCGGTCTCGGTGCTGTGGTTGGCTCGGAAGCCAGACTGTGAGGGGTCGAGGGATCCGTTCGTCTCGAGGAAGGCGGCCAGTTGCTTGTTGACGGTCTTCTCGATGACTTTGGCTGGGAACGGGAGCAGCGAGATGGGGCGGTAATTCTTGAGTTCGGTGGGGTCCGCTGTTGGTTTCTTGAGTAGAGCGCTGAGTTCGGCATGCTTCCAGCTCTCAGGGAAGGTGGCGGTGGTGAAGGAGGTGTTGATGATGTCCCGCAGGTGGGGTGCGATGACGGCGTCGGCTTTGTTGAAGACGTGGTGAGGGCAGGGGTCGGTCGGAGATCCGGAGTGGATGGAGTTCATCATGCGGACGGTTTCTTCGGTGCAGATCGGGGTCCAGGCGCGGAGGGTGGAGGTGGGGGGCGGTGGTTCGGTCGGGTTGGACGTGGCGTTCGTCGGTAGGGTGTTGAAGCTGTTGTGTATGTCCGCGATCTTGTTGTGGAAGTAGGAGGCGAGGGAGTTGCAGAGTTCATGCGATGGGGTGATGTCGTTGTTTCCGGTGTTGGGGTTGGAGAGCTCTTTCACGATGTTGAAGAGTTCCTTGCTGTTGTGTGCGTTGTTATCCAACCGGTCCTTGAATGCAGTTATCTTGGTGTCGCGGATCAGTTGGTGGTGCTTCCGGGTGGCAAGCTTGAGGGTGGTCATGTTGTCCGGAGTTGGCTCCCTTCTCCAGGCTTTCTCGAGGGCTCGGCAGTTCTTCTTAAAGCTCTTGAGTTCGTCGGTGAACCATGGGGCCTTCTTGCTGCCGGGTCTGCTGGGCGGGGTCCTCAGTGGGGCGAGTTCGTCCGCGCAGTTGCTGATCCACTTCGTGAGGTTGTCGGTGGCCTCGCTGGGGTTCGCTGAGCTGGCGGGAGGGTGCTGGCTCAGGGAAGCGGCGAGCTGGTCGGCTGTGATCTTGCTCCAGCTTCTGCGGGCGACCTGTTGCTGGTGGTGGTGGGTCGTCGTTCTTTTGAAGGTGAAGTGGACACAGCTGTGGTCCGTCCAGTGGAGTCCTGTGGCGTGGCTGAAGGCGATGTCTTTGCTGGAGGAGAAGACGGCGTCGAGTGTGTGTCCGGCGAGGTGGGTGGGGGCGGTCACCAGTTGCTTGGGTAGGAGCACTGTAACCTCTGTGGGGTGTTTAGGGTGTGTTATGGAGGGGGTGCAAAGTGAAATAATCATACCTACCAGTGTGAAAGTGCTAAGCTACGAAAATTAAGTGAGGTATTGCCTAAAGATGAGGTAGTGCAGGACTCGAGGATTAGAGCGTGAGTCTAAATTGCATGTCTTATGCTGTGAAGTCATGTGCCGTGGCCGCTGCAGTACAGTTGTGAAAGTAGTGTCGGCATGTGTTTATACCTACTAGGATGAACTACTGACAAGTACTGGTCTGAAAGTTCTGGGGTACGGAAAATATGTGAGGTAGTGTGTAGAGTCTCATGCTGCTAAGCTGAGCTGCTGCCGGACTCGGGGATGAAAGCGTGAGCCCAAACTGTGTGTCATATGCTGTGAAGTCATGTGCTCTGGCTGTTGTGCCACATCTGTGCAAGTAGAGTCAGCATGTAGTTATAGCTACTTGGAGGAACTTTTGTTTTGAACATTGTAACTTGTGTATGGTGCTTAGGGAGTGCGAAGGTAAATTTGTGTGTATGAAATGAATTTGGTATTTGGAAAGTGGAAAGCACTGACTCCTATGGGTCTGATGGCGCTGGGGGCGTAAGGTGAGGTGCTGTTGGAGTTGGGAATAAAGCTGATGAACTACTGACCATATTGTGAACTTTTAACTTGCACGTGCCATTGAATGTTTGATAAAATGTTGCAAAAGTATATCGTTAGGTTAAAAAAAAAATGATGAACTTTTAACCTGCAGATGTCGTAGAAGGTTCCAGAAAGTGTGGTGATAAAATAGGTTGAACTTGTGACCTGTATGTGGCGCAGAATAATAAGTAGCTTTTTGGAAGTAAAATTCAAAATTAACCAATGGAGGTAAATTTTGGAATGTCGTTGAAGGAATGAAGTATTCTGATTTGTTCTTTAAATGTATTTATATGTGGAGCGACAGAGAAATTGTGCCATTTCTGGTTTCATTCTTGATGAAGTCGGAGCTTTACATGTACTATGTGAGAAAGAGAGAATTGTATGCGTGTGTCATTTGAAATCCGGATAACAACTACAAAGGTGAGTTAGAAATGAACAAGGTGTGTTATGTGTTTTATAGTATTGATTAAGTATTTGAAGTGATGTTTTTAATTTTGAAAGTATTTTTTATTTCAAATTAATATAGTGTTAGTAAAGTGTGGTGTTTGATATTGGTTATGAAATATGCAAAAATTTGAGCTGTTGTTATATAAGTATTTTATATATGTTTAGGAATTTTTCACAGAGAAGTGTAGTTTGTCATCTTTATAGGACTGTATTGTTTTGAAAATGAGGTACAGCGTTAATTTGAGTTTGTAAAGTATTTGGGGAGATAAAGAAAATGTCGCACGTTTGCAACTGATACTTTTTGTGGAAATAGTGGGGTGGGGTGGTGGACGTATTTATTAAGTTAAAAGCGATCAAACAAAATGCATGTTATGTGGCAGGTTGTGGTCTTATTTTTGACACTGAGAGATAGGTTTGAATGTAAGTCAGGGTAGGTTGTTGTACAGTGGGGCAGTGTACAGTGTTTTGAGATTACATGGAGAGGAGATGGAGATAGGAAAAGTGATACGTTCCTTTTATATGTACTCATAGTTTGAATCATGTGATCCTAAGTTGAGATAAATATGAATATGGTTTCTGGATTGCATTTCGGCATAGTGAATAGTTTTTGTAGTTTCTGACTAGTGAATAATAAAAAGGTAGATATACTAAAATATATGGTAGTAAACGTATTAATTATTGTCTGTTCATATGTAATAGAAGTAGTTGGAGAATGCTTCTTTAGAAGAGATGTTTTATAAATGTGTGAGAGATAAAGAAAAATATAAATGTGCGGTATATTTTCTGTATGAGTTGACATTAGAGAACTACATGTGATTATAAGTGATACTATTTGTCAGGCTGTCGCGGATATATGTAGGTGTTGAAGTGGTTCGTGTTTTACTGATGGATGAGCTTCACTAATCTTTTGAGACACTCGTCAATTTATTCATTTCATTTAATATCTTTAATATTGATACAGTACAGGGACTGTATATCAAAAGTTTGGGAATTAGAACTTTGTTTACTCTCCCCATGCCCTACTATACACTCTACATAGTGTTTAAACGACTTTCGTAACATATAGATGTCTAGCTAGTAAAGATGGTGTAGTTCGACTGGGCCCATTTATAAACCGTGCTATGGGATGGTTTATGTTGTACCCGCCAATTTGCATGTTTGAATACTTTTTGCTGATAAGTGTTCCGGCAGACACCTGTTAAAATTACCGTCGTATATGGGTATAGTGACGCTACTGGGAATGGTGGGGGTTTCTGTTTGACTTTGTACGGTTAAGCAAGGGTGGGGGTGGGTGTGGGGGAGTTGGTTATGTTGCTGATTGAAACACAGAATATAGTAACGTGCAGATGTCGAGCTACTAAAGGTGATCTAGTACCACTGGGAGCACTCATAAAGTGCCCTATGGCATGAGATATGTTTTAGTGGCAAATTTGCATGATTTAATACATTTTGCTGATGAGCGTTTTGGGAGACATCTGGTGAAATTAAGCCTCTGGCTATAGTGGCTGGGGCTCTTTCTTTTATTGCGTAAAGTTAAGCAAGGGCGAGTGTTGAGGTGGTGTAGTGGTACTGTGACTATTTATAAACTGTCTTATGGTATGGTGTATGTTTGAGTTGCAAAATTGCAGGTTTTAATAGGTCTTGCTGATGAGCCTTCCGGCAGACACCTGTTGACATTAAGTCAATGTATGACTATAGTGGCGGTAACGGGAGTGCTGGGGCTCGTTGTTTGATTTTGTAAGGTCAAGCAAGGGATGGGTGGGGGTGGCGGAGGTGCATATGTTGCTGATTATAAGATGGATATTTGTAACGTGGGCATGTGTAGTTACGAAAGGTAATGTAGTTTCACTGGGCCCATTTATAAACAGTACTATGGGATGGTTTATGTTTTACCTGCCAATTTGCATGTTTGAATAGTTTTTGTTGATAAGTGTTCCGGCAGACACCTGTTAAAATTACCGTCGTATATGGGTATAGTGACGCTACTGGGAATGGTGGGGGTTTCTGTTTGACTTTGTACGGTTAAGCAAGGGTGGGGGTGGGTGTGGGGGAGTTGGTTATGTTGCTGATTGAAACACAGAATATAGTAACGTGCAGATGTCGAGCTACTAAAGGTGATCTAGTACCACTGGGAGCACTTATAAAGTGCCCTATGGCATGAGATATGTTTTAGTGGCAAATTTGCATGATTTAATACGTTTTGCTGATGAGCGTTTTGGGAGACATCTGTTGAAATAAGGCTCTGGCTATAGTGGCTGGGGCTCTTTCTTTTATTGCGTAAAGTTAAGCAAGGGCGAGTGTTGAGGTGGTGTAGTGGTACTGTGACTATTTATAAACCGTTTTATGGTATTGTGTATGTTTGAGTTGCAAAATTGCAGATTTTAATAGGTCTTGCTGATGAGCATTCCGGCAGACACCTGTTGACATTAAGTCAATGTATGGCTATGGTGGCGGTAACAGGAGTGCTGGGGCTCGTTGTTTGATTTTGTAAGGTCAAGCAAGGGATGGGTGGGGGTGGGGGAGGTGCATATGTTGCTGATTATAAGATGGATATTTGTAACGTGGGCATGTGTAGTTACTAAAGGTAATGTAGTTTCACTGGGCCCATTTATAAACAGTGCTATGGGATGGTTTATGTTTTACCTGCCAATTTGCATGTTTGAATAGTTTTTGCTAATAAGTGTTCCGGTAGACACATGTTAAAATTAAGCCTGGGTATGGGTATACTGGCGCTACTAGGAATGGGGAGTTTCTGTTTGATTTCGTACTATTAACCAAGGGCGGGGGTGGGTGTGGGGGAGGTAGGTGTGTTGCTGTTTGAAATACAGAATATAGTAACGTGGAGATGTGGAGCTACTAAAGGTGATGTAGTACCACTGGGAGCACTTATAAAGCGCCCTATAGCATGGTATATGTTTTACCCGCAAATTTGCATGTTTTAATACGGTTTGTTGATGAGCTTTTCAGGAGACATCTGTTGAAGTTAAGGCTATAGTGGCGCTTCTATGTTTGCTTGGGCTCTTTCTTTCATTGCGTAAAGTTAAGCAAGGGCGGGTGTTGAGGTGGTGTAGTGGTACTGTGACTATTTATAAACCGTCTTATGGTATGGTGTATGTTTGAGTTGCAAAATTGTAAGTTTTAATAGCTTTTGCTGATAAGCGTTCCGGCAGACACCTGTTGACATTAAGTCTATCTATGGCTATAGCGGCGGTAACGGGAGTGCAGGGGCTCGTTCTTTGATTTTGTAAGGTTAAGCATGAGTATGGGTGGTGGTGGGGGATGTGCGTATGTTGCTGATTATTAGACAGACATTTGTAACGTGGGCGTGTGTAGTTAGTAAAGGTAATGTAGTTTGAGTGGGCCTATTTATTAACCATGCTATGGTATTGTTTATGTTTTTCCCACTAATTTGCCTGTTTGAATACTTTTTGTTGATAAGTGTTCCGGCACACACCTGTTAAAATTAAGCCTGTGTATGGGTATAGTGGCGCCACCAGGAATGGTGGGGGCTTCTGTTTGATTTCGTACGGTTAAGGAAGGGCGGGGTGGGTGTGGGGGAGGTGGGTATGTTTCTGATTAAAACACAGAATTTAGTAACGTGCAGACGTTGAGCTACTGAAGGTGATGTAGTACCACTGGGAGCACTTATAAAGTGCCCTCTGGCATAATATATGTTTTACCCGCAAATTTGTATGTTTTAATACGCTTTGCTCATGAGCGTTGCGGTAGAGGGTTGTTGAAATTAAGTTCTTGTATTGGTATAGTGTGTTTACTAGGTTTGGTGTGGCTCTTTCTTTAATTTTGTAAAGTTAAGGAAGGATGGGGAAGAGGTTGTTGCAGTGGCAGTGTGCCCATTTATGAATCGCTTTATGGTATGGTATATGTTTTTCTGGCAAATTCCCATGTTTTAATACGTTTTGGTGATGAGTGTTCCAGCAGAGAGGTACAGAAAGTACACAACATTTCTGTGGATAAGACATCTTCCTGCTGATAGACACTCTTGTACTGTGGTACAAGGCTGATAGCTTTGATGGAAAATTATGAAACCTGGTGCCATTTTAGATTTTAATGGAAGGTTACACTGTTTGTTTGTTAATATGGTGTAGTTAGGGTTGTAAGTGGGAGAATAAAAGTGGGGGTGCTCTAAAAATGGGGGGCAAAGCTCTTAAAGGGGTGTGGGCTATGCAAGTTGGGGGTGGTCTAAATCAAGATAAGTATCATTGTGTGTTTTAGAAACTCCTCTCCAATTATCGTAGGTTAGGAAAACAAACATTGTTTAAAGGATTTCCCTTTCTTCTACAATGTGGGTAACCTAGTGTGATGTCTCCAGTTCTCAGTAGTGAGCAAAATAAGCATGCGTACATCGATGTGCATGCTGTCACTGCAGTGTAATACAAAATAAAAAAAAATTGACTATCTATGAGAGGGCCGAAAATAGAGCCTGGGAAAGAGTCGATTGGAGGCTGCCTGAAAATAAGTGCCGGTCCGCAGACCCGGCCCAATTAAAGCGTAGTAGCCATGCATCCTAAGCACTGCACCATTCAACCATCTTTTAATTGATGGATATGTTCCTACTTATATATATACATAAATCTGTTTGTCCGCTTATCTTAAGCATCTATCAGCGCACTCGCCTATTGTAAGCACTGTGCCATTCATGCAGCGATACGCCTATATATGCATAGATATATCTGTCCAAGAATCATTCCTAAGCATTTATCAGCCCACCCGTCTATCGTAAGTACTAGTCTTTGCATTTATTCATCCTTCCATCCCTCCATACATTGATACATTGATCTATGTATCTATCCATTGATGCATCTGGCCATGCACCCACTCGCCAGTTACTCACCTATACATTCTTATTTCTGTGCATCGTCTGCCCTTGATCTTAAATACGACGTATTATACTCATCCAGCTACCCTCTTAAGGCGTTGAAAAGGCTTGCGAGAAGCAATGATAGGCAGATTTTTTAATAAAGAATAACAAAGGTTTGAGTTACTCTTTGTGGAGCATACTTCAACACCTTTCTCTGGTGGTGTTTTAAACAAAGGTACATTCAGCAAGAGAAATGTAAAGGAGCTGTTAAGTGTAATACGTTAATTTAAAAACATAATGTTTTGTCGAGTTGTTTATAGGTACACTGTTTTAAAGCGGCTGTGACAGATACTGAATACCTGTACTTCTTATATTTGAGAAAGTATACCAGAGAGCTCATTTGGGGTGGTGAGAACCTTGAGTTCTATATTTTCATGTGAAGTACAGTATAGGAATATAAAAGTAATTGGAAAGCTTTTATGTTCATATTAAAAAGGGGGTGTGAGAACTTAGTGAGGCAGGCAAAGTGTGTGTTTTCGTAGCACTAAAACAAGACCGTGTGTAATGTGAGAGCAGGTTTGTGCTGGAGTTGGCTTGTTGTGGTCGTTTGCAGAGGCGCAACCAGAGGGAAACTTCGGGGGAGCCTAATTCTTTCAGCAATAGGCAGAGTGGGCATGTAGGGGTTGTAAAAAGGGGTGAAAAAGAACAGAGTCTCCTTGGTGAAGTACTCGGGTGCGGCTCTGTGTGTGCGCCCGGGAAGCTGTGTCAGAGAGTCCGGGGCAATGGGCGTTGCGCAGATGGTGGTCTGTCTGCTAATCACCCCACGATGATGTTGCTGGTGCGTTGCAAAAAGAGAAGGGAAATACTGAGAGAAAATGGCTCTCTTTAAAGGATTTTCCTTCTCCTACAATGTGAGTCACTTGGCATGATGTCTGCACTTCTAAGCAGTGAGCAATGTGCATGCTCTCACAGTGTCACTGCAGTGCAATAAAGAAAAAAAAACGTTTGTGAGGTCGGAAAATGGAGCCCTATAAAGACCCGTTTCGAGGCTCCCAAAAATAAAGTGTTAGTGGTTGTGGTAAGATGCTCAGCAAGTAAATCCAATTAATCCAAAGAAATTGGTAAAGGTTGTAATCTGTAGTTTATTCCACTAATTATGCCCACAACTGATCACAGCAAAATCCAAGAGACATCTGAATTCCACAGTTAACATTCTGGAACATAGTGATGTCAAATGAAATTGAAATATAACAAATACTCTTAAAGACACATTACTGTAATATAAGTAAAACATTATAGACCTTACCGAAATAAAGGTAAGATATTATACACTACCTTGCTACAGTGGTCACATCCCCACAGACACCCCCTCCAGTTAAAGCCCTGGCTGCAGTGTTATGTTTGCAAAGATGTAGATAAAATTGTTAGGTAATAATGGAAATTTGGTTGATAATATCATTCTAAGTACATAGATTAAAATTTTTAAAAATACTATATATAAAGTTGTGTGTGGTGGGTTGCAGAGAAAGTGGTGTGGGGTGGTGGGGTGGGGTGTGGTGGAGAGGTGAAAAGTATGAGGTAGTACAGTTATATAGAAATTGTAAAGGAGTATGTAAATAATTAAATAAATACTTGCTGTATGTTCTATGGCACTACTTGCCCTCCTACTGCTCATCTGTCGTGCTCCATCATGTTGCAGCACTGGGTCTGGAAGTTGTTAGTGGAAGTTTTGCAATTGTATGGTATTATTTTAACATAGTGAAGAAATGTGAAAAATAATTGAATCTATTTTTTGTTTTTCATAAAATTATTTTGTTTGGATTGAAATTTGGAAATGCCTAGAAGAAGTGAAAAAATAGAAAAGAGAAGAAAAATATGTATTTGACCAAAAGGAAAGATCTTGAAGTAGAAAAAAATGCGTATAGTATAGAAACTGTTTGTTCGAGTAAAAGCAAAAGAAAATTTTTGAAAAATATATTACGAACATTTAATGAGAAAAACATCACACAAAGCAAAAAGAAGAATTTTTCAAGTAAGGTGAAGCAGAGTTCAATTTCAAATACGAGGAAAAGGAAAGATGATGAAGAAATAGTATCTGGTACTTGGAGACAAAAACAATTTCAAGAAATTCGTCAGAGAATTTTTCGATCTAGAGTGATTCAGAATTTATTGAAAACATGCTGCAAATATAAAAGAAGAATGTTACAATTCAAAGAGAAGCAGCGTATTGAAAGTATAGTGGATACTGCTTTCAATTTGAAACAGAAGTTGTTCATTTTGATTTTAAAGAGATTGAAATTATTGGATAAAATAGTGAAAGTTTTGAAAGACAAAAGTGGAAAAAAAGACTTGTGAACAGAACCAATCTTTAGTGGATATTGGAGACATAATTCTAGTACTGAGCGTTTTTTAATGAGGAAAGTTACTTCCAGGAAATAGTTTATCATTTGCAGTTGATACTGGAGGTCGTTGCTACGAAGTTCAGGATGGTGTTCCTCTTCCAAAGGAGGAAATGCTTGGTAAAAGTGCAGAAGAGTTATTAGCTGAAGAAGTGCAAGGGAAACGTCCACAAGCTCCTGTGTATAAGTGGAGTTGAAGTAGCATTTGTAGTATTCGACAGGAATCCATTGATAAAATGCAAAATTTGCTACAAGAATACACTCAGAAAAGTAGAAAACAGAAAATTAAGTTGTTACAAGGACTAGATCCATGTAATGTAAGAAAATATACAGAAGTATGGGCATTCTCTGGCTTGTCTTCCAAGAAAAGTTTGTAAAAGTGTTTTTCATTATTTGAGGATGTTAGAAGTACACCATTCAGAAATGCGGAACTTTGTAAAGAAACTTTACTATGTAAAAAGTCCTGCATTAAGTTTGAGTGAACTGAATGGAAGTCTTTATAGGGTTCTTTATCAGATATTCATAAAAAGAGTGATGATATTGAAATGCGATATTTTGGTTAAAAAAACAGTTCAAAGAAAGTGAAAGTTTGACAATTACAGATGTTGGAGGAGGTGAGAAAGTGACTAGCACAGATCTGCTTGAAGAAGAAATTGGAAAGTTTAATGTAGTGTTCTCTGAAATACCAAACTATGTTTGTTTGTTGTCGAAGTACTCATTATAAAAGTCAAAGTAGGAATGTTGATTTGTATTTGAAAAGTGACAAGGAGAACAATGGTAAGTGGGAAGAATTTGCAACTTAATTGTTAGTTGAAGGTCAATTTGAGTTAGGTTGTGATCAACGTATATGTAAATATTGTTACAACAAATTAGAAGAGAACAAAATGCCTGCTAGAGCATTGCATAATAAGTTGGATTTAGTAACTATTCCGCAGGAGCTGGCCAAATTGAATACATATGAGTGGTTTCTAATTCAATCTGTTCATCCTTTTCAAACTATAATTCAGATGGAGCCTAAAACAGGTAAACTGCCACCAACAGACTTGCAAAGAGGGCTGTATGGGAGAAAGGTGTACTTATCTTTGGATTTTAAGAAAAACATTGAAACTATTGCTGGAGAGAAAGAGGAAGATGAGGCAGTAGTTATTTTAGTAAATGGTGTACCCACAAGGAGTCGGAACATATGGCAAGAATTTGTGGATGTTAATAAAGTTGAAAAGCCTACCTTATATCTTATAGGAGCAACATTTATTACAAAAATGTGAATGTGGATGAACTGGGAATACGTTTAGAAGATGATTTTGAAATTTCAAGTGGTCAAATAGAGAAAGTGGACAAGTCAAGGACTGAAGAGATTTATGAACATTATACAATATGTCCTTTGCATTCAAAAGAAGTGATAGGATGTAGCATTGAATTATTTCAAATTAAAAAAGCACAGGGAACTCCAATGAGTGTATGGCAGAAAAGCTTGGAAGCTCATTGTTTTCCACAGTTCTGTCCTACTGGAGAAGGTGGACGATATGATGACTGACCTGTACGGATTATAGCTTTAGAATATCGGTCAACAAGATTATATTCTGACGAACCTACATTTTGACAGTGCATTCCATACATATGTTTGTTTGAAAGTGATCTGTCTTCTCTCTCATATGCAGTGAATCATATACTTAAAACTAGAGTTCATGAATCACTTCTTTCTGCAAAAGAATTTGTGGAGAAAGTTCAAGAAACAGATGAAAATTTAGAAGCAAAGTTAATCAATTTGATGGCATGTTAACGTGGAACAAATGAGTATTGGTATCATCGTCACGGAGAACTCAAGTGTATGTTACGGAACTTAGGTACACCAACATGGTTTGTCACACATAGCTGTGCAGAGTATGCATGGGAAGATTTGCTTGAGTTTTTAAGAGAAGCGAATTGTAATATAAAAAATGTTGAAATAAAGACTCCTGGTGAACTGTGTTAATTGGATCCTGTAAATGTGTGCAGATATTTTAATTATGAGTTTCAAGGTATGATGTCTTTTATCTGTAATAAAAAGTATCCACCTCTTGGAGACGTTACCGATTTCTTTTGGAGAAAGGAGTACCAAGCAAGAGGTGCACCTCATATACATATGCTTCTATGGGTCAAGGATACACCTAAATTTGGAACTGATTCTGATGAAACAGTATTGTTTTTCATCGAACAGTATGTAACATGTGAGATTCCATGAGAAGGAGGAGATAGAAGCTTGAGACAGCAAGTTTTACATTTCCAAAGTCACTGTTGTGGAAAGTACTGCAGAAGAAAATACAAGTCTAAAGGAAAATTTTACACCAAATGTCGGCTTGCTTTTCCCCATCCAGTCATTTATAAAGGAAAAGTGAATTCTTTTTTTTGTTCTGTGAGGCACACAATAACTCAGAAATCTCCAAAGAATACCTACAACTTAAAAAGAACAGAAGTGTCAAAGTATATCAATGACTACAATCCAGTCGTTTTAAAAATGTGGAATGCGAACATGGCCATCCAGTATGTTGCGGATAACTCAATTGCTGTTGCACGTTATGTTACATCGTACATAACAAAATATGAAAAAACAGAGATGAAACAAATGTGGGAAGAAATTGCACAAGAGAATAGCCTTAGCAAAAAATTGTACAGCTTTAGTTTGAAAATGCTTTCCCCCAAGAAATTGGATCGTATGAATGTCCAGACCGCTTGTGTTCTTCAAGTTTATATTCAAAGTCACAAGGAATCATTTGGGTAAGTTTAGGTCTTGCCTGAAAACAAAATAGAGTGTTGAAATCATTGGAAGAAATTGAACAATTAGCAGCAAATGAGCCAGATAGTACAGACATTCTTAAAACTAATATGTTGGACACAGACTATCCGAAAAGGATTCAACATCTGGAACAGCTATGTCTGTATGAAGTACTTCAACATTACAGCTTCAAAAGAAATGTTAAAGAGAATTTAAAAGAAGGAAAGTTTTCAGTAGTTGGATGTCATGGTTGTTTAGTAAAACATGCAAAGGGTAATCTTATAAACCACAAGAAACTTAGTTGTGAAACTCCAAATGAGCGAGAACTTTACTATATAGCACGTCTGCAGCTGTTTAAACCATGGCGTAGCGAAAGTGAATTACTTAGAGAGTTTGACTGCTACGAAGATTCTTTTAATGCTTGTAAAGATAGCATTCGATGTCCAATTTTCCCTATGTATTTAAAAATGTTGTATGATGAAGTTGAACAGGAAAAGACTATTATAGCTGAAATAGCTCATGAAAGTTCTCAAGATAGTCAAAGTAGTGGTCCATGTAGTCAAGATCCTCTTGGACAACCAATGCTGGAAAATGAAGCAGCGATTGCTATGCATGAAGTCGAAATTGCAATGCAACAAGCACATGAGGAGAATATAAAATTGGAAAAGTTAGAAGAACAAGTAAATGTTGAGCAGAAAGAAATATATGTGCAAGTGAGAGAACGGATAGAACATGGTTTGTTGCATGAAAAAAAGAATGTCTGTGTTCATCTTTTAAACCTCTTCTGATGTATATCAGTGGTCAAGCTGGGACAGGTAAAGTTTTGACCAGTTATCTTTAAAAAACTACTGGTTCATATTTATTTTGTGTGGTAACAGCTCCAACTGGATTAGCTGCACACAATGTTAAAGGAGTTACTTTGAATAGATTATTGATGTTACCAGTGGAGTATGATAATAAATTAGATTATCAGAAGTTGTCTGGAGAAGCTTCTTATGAAGTGTCAAGAGTGCTGAAGAAAATGAAACTTTTAATTATTGATGAGGTGAGCATGGTCTCAAACTTAATGCTTGCTTTTGTACACTTAAGAATGTAACACGTATTAAAAACAGATTACAGCGTTCTCTTTGGGTGGAAATCATTTAATTGTATTTGGAGATCTGCTACAACTAACCCCTGTAAAAGGAGAACCAGTGTTTAAAACTCTTCTACATAAAGACACTAAGAAATCTTCAGGAAGTATTGGAAATGTGAATCTGTGGTTAAATTTCCAATATGAAGAACTCACTCAGAATATGCGACAAGCAAGAGATAAAGATTATTTAAATATTCTAAAAGATGTAAGAATTGGTGTTCTAAGCAAACATGGTAAACAAGCTTTTCAAAGTTGTCTACTAAAGAACTTGTTTACAAATGAAAACACACCAGCAGAAGTAATGTACAAGAAAATGAAAGAAAAAAAGTCTATAGTTTGCCTACAGTGGAAGAGTGATATACATTTAATAGAGAGCTTATACAATTGGAAAATCAAGAAATAGTTCACATTTAAGCTATTGATAAATAGAGCATTAAGGAATAACAATTGTTCTTTCAGAAAAACTACATACTAAATTGGATTCTTTGGAACAGTCTGTATCAAAAACTGCTGGCTTGGAAAAAAAATGTAGATGTATGTTTAAACTGTCGGGTAATTTTGAAGCGTAATCTGAATGTAGAAGAAGGTTTAGTGAATGGAGCAATGGGGAAATTTGTTGACTTTGTGAAATATCAAAATAGAAATGGAATTGAATTTTTGAAAGTTAAATTTGATCAGATTACAGAGGTAAAACAGATTGCACGTTCTGCCGCACGTTTTTTGCTTGTAAAAGACTTGTATGTTCGTAGAAAACAGTTTCTCTTCTGTTTAGCACATGCAATAACTATTCACAAATCACAAGGTTTAAGTGTAGATAATGCTTTGGTAAATGTTGGAAAAACTGTGTTTAAAGAGGGAATAGTATATGTTGCATTATCTTGAGTTAGAACGTTGTCTGGTTTGTAGTTAATTGATTTTGATGCGAACAAGGTTAGTGCTGATGTTAATTGTGTAAGAGAATATAATCGTTTGAGAAGGCTTTATGCTCCCCATTTAGGTGAATATCCTATTTATGAGAAACGTGTTGTGTGTTCAAAACGCAAATATGTTGAACAGTTAGCTATGGTTGAAAAGCAGAAAGAAAATCAACAATAAATAAAAGATGTAAAGAAGCAGAAAATACAAACATGTGATGATGTTGTTTGGTACCAATTAGAAAATGCTTCTGGTGTCAACTGCTATGGTAATGTCATTCTAAATGTTATATCTTTTATCTTGAAGATGTGCGTGGTTAAATTATGGAAAGTCAGGAAAAAACTTAATGTTCTGCACTCTACACTTTATTTCAAGAATTGAGAACTGATAGAAGTAAGATTCATTCTGTTTCTGGTATTCGCCAACTGTTGGATACATGTACTGGATCTTTAATGATCAGTGCTAATATACAGCAAGATGCACAAGGATTTCTGATGGTTATGCTTGGAGTATCAGAAGATGAAGGAATTCAGATTGAGAGTTTATTTGGACTCAGTTACAAATGGGAACATAAATGTGAAGAGTGTTTATTATCTTCAAGGACTACAGTTGACAGAGAATGATTTTTATATTTAAAAATACCTGACTGCAAATCTGTACCATTTTCCAAATGAGTAAAATAAGCTGATCATGAGATGATGTGTTCTCGTTGTAAATCAAAAATGCTATCTGCATTATGCCTACAAAGTTATTGAAAATATTTGATTATAATTCTGCAACGCTGTCGATCAAATGGAAGAAAAGTGGAAACCAAAATTAAAAATGTTGTTGCTAATCAAGTATCTATTTCTGGAAGAACTTTTGCAACAGTTGCTATTGTTTTCCATCCTGTAAGTACTACTATAAGTGGACATTATACAGTTTATTTAAAGTGAAATAATGGTTGGAGTCACTGTAATGATACACACTTGGAAATGAAACCGAGATTGCCTTGTGAATTACCCAACTCATACTTAATTTTTCTGAAATAAAGATTTTAGATACACTTTTCGGTTTTAAACGGAAGGTGTATAGATCTTTAAGGAATTCATACTGGATGCTTTCAAAGCAAAAGTTTTGATACATTATCTGGCGTATGTGGAAACTGTGCAGAGAAACTACGTAAGATCTTTAAGGAATTCATACTGGATGCTTTCAAAGCGAAATGTTTGATACATTATCTAGTGTATTGGGAAAATTGTGCAGAGAAACTATTTGAGAGCTTTAAGGAATTCATACTGGATGCTTTCAAAGCGAACTGTTTGATACGTTATATGGTGTATTGGAAAAATTGTGCAGATAAACTATGTAAGGTCTTTAAGGAATTCATACTGGATGCTTTCAAAGCGTAATTTTTGATATATTATCTGGCATATTGGGAAAATGTGCAGAGTAACTACGTAAGATCTTGAAGGAATTCATACTGGATGCTTTCAATGCGAAATTTTTGATACATTATCTGGCATATTGGGTACATTTGCAGACAATCTACGAAGTAAAGGTAAGCTTTGAACATTAGAAGTACTATTGGATGTGTTATTTGTGTTGATCTTGTCCTATACTTGAGAGAATTTTTTTTTTTTTAACAATGTAGTTCATTGTTTTTTTTCCCCTGCTGTTTATGATGAAACTACACTGGCATCACTGTGAGTAGTGATGTTAAGTAGAAGCTGATGACAGCAAAAAAAGGGATAAAAACTGTTATCTGAATGTTAAATTGTTTTGCATTATTTAAAAACTCAGTGTAATTTTTGAAATGTATTACGTTACATAGTACTTTTGCAGTTTATTTTATGTAGTTGAAAAGTTAGAAAAAATAGTATTAATGACAAATACACAATAGTAGTTCGATGTTTAAAAAACCTTTGAAATTCATTGAAAAAACCATAGGTTTCAGAGACGTTAGACTTGGAAATTAGCATTATAGTTAGGAATTAGCATTTAAAAAACCTTAGATATGTTACTGAAAAAACCATAGGTTTTACAGACGTTATAGTTAGGAATTAGCATTTAAAAAACCTTAGAAATTCACTGAAAAAAACCATAGGTTTCAGAGACGTTATAGTTAGTTGGACATTTGACTCATACAAAACTAGAGAAATTCGCCTGTTATAGTTAGTTGAGCTAACTATAACTTGCGCGCCCGCAATGCACTGCTGATGATGTCACATATTACATCACTCATGACATGGTTAGTGACATCACTGTTGACATCACTGATGACATCTCAAATGACATCACTCATGACATCACTCATGACATCATTCATGTGACAATCTGATGCACATACTGATGCTCTAATATAAACGTTGATAAACCCATTGTAAAATGCTGACTGCTATTTTTGAAACCATACACAGAAGAATGCCATATACTACATAGCACTCACTCTATCCTATGTCTACACACACATCCAGTCACTTATAGATATAATTACTCATCAATAGAGGGCTATAATATGCACTCATACATCTATACATGCAGTCACATGCTGCCACTCATCCATAGAGTTACTCAAATGCCTAGTCAGTAATGCAAAGAATTAATCACATACCCATTTAATCAAGTATACAGTTCTACACACCAACTTCGTTATTTTTAGACATACCACATCACTTATTTATACAGATAATAACACATGTTTACTGTCTTATACAATCACTGATAGAAGCAGACACTTATTTATACACCCACTCTTGAAATAACTTAGTCTCACGTATACTCATTTATATACTCCGACACTCACATATAGTGGCTTAAAACATATGTAGTTAGTCACAGATATACCACTGAGACATTTATTCACTCACCAACACACACATAGACACACTAACTCACCCATACAGCCCTTTCCAGATGCACTTTTTAATCCATACAACCACTGAATCACCCACTCAGTCATCTATGCACAGACTCATACACCCACCCACACAGACACTCAGGGACCCATACAGATACTCAGACAACAAATCAATAACCTATATAGACACTCATGTAGGTATTCAGCAATCCATTCAGTTGCTTACACACCAATGGAGAGACTAATACAGACTTTTACACAGTTGAGTCACTAACCCATGCATTTAGTAAGACACGTTCAATCACTCACTTATACAGTCAGTCACACACATACAAAATAATTTCTTTAGGCACTTGCAAATGCATTTATTCTTCAATACACCTTGGCATATATATATATAACATATTTCCATTTTATTGAAACACACATTCACTGGATGATGTCATGAGTGATGGAATATGCAACATCATCAGCAGTGCATTGCGGGCGCGCGAGTTAACTATAACAGGCGAATTTCTCTGGTTTTATATGAGTCAAATGTCCAACTAACTATAACGTCCCTGATACCTATGGTTTTTTCAATTAATTTCTAAGGTTTTTTTAAATGCTAATTCCTAACTATAACGTCTGCAAAACCTATTTTTTTTCAGTGAATATATATATAGATATATATATATATATATGCATATATATATATATCTATATATATATTCACTGAAAAAACCATAGGTTTCAGGGGTGTTATAGTTAGCTGGACATTTCCCTCGTACAAAACCCTAGAAATTCCCCTGTTATAGTTAATTCAGCTAACTATAACTCGCGCCCCCGCAATGCACTGCTGATGACGTCACATATTACATCACTCATGACATGGTCAGTGACATCACTGATGACATCACTGATGACATCTCAAATGACATCACTGATGACATCATCCAGTGAGTATGTGTTGCTGTACAGTTTTAATATGTTTAATATATATAGGGAAAGGTCTGTTGAAGAATGAGTGGGTGTACAAGTGTGTGAATGGAGGATTTTGTAGGTGCGTAACTGACTCTATAAGTGAGTCATTAAATGTATATTACTGCAGACTAGTGACTAAACTGTGTGAATGTCTGTATGTGTCTGTGTGTAGGTGTATAAGTGGCTGCATGGTTTTGTGAATAGCTATATGAGTGTCTATATGGGTTATTGATTGGTTGTCTGAGTATCTGTATGGGTGTCTGAGTGTTTGTGTGGGTAGGGTGTGTGTGACTCTGTGCATAGATGTGTGAGTGGGTAATTCTATGCGTGCATGGTTTTAAGAGTGCATCTGTGATGGACTGTATGGTTGGGTGAGTGTATGTATGGGTGTGTTAGTTTTTGAATGTATATCTCAGTGGTACATGTGTGAGTAACTACATATGTGATAGGCAGGGTATATGTGTGTAAGAGTATATAACTGGGTATATGTGAGAGTGTGTGATTGTGAGAGTGGCTGTATGGATGAGTGTGTGCTTGTATCAGTAATTGTATAAGAGCGTAAGAATGTGGTAGTATTTTTATGAGTAAGTGAACTTGTGTGTGTATAACTGTATATGTGAGTAAATTGGAGTGTGATTAATTATTTGCATGATTGACTAGGTGTGTGAGTATGTCTATGGATGATTGGCGGTGTCTGAGTGTCTATATAGTTGTATAAATGCATATGATAGTCCTGTACTGAGTGACTGTAAGTATGAGTGACTTTACAGGTCAGTGAGTGGAGTTGTGTGTAGACCTAAGAGTTAATGAGTGGGTATGTAGTTATTGGTATTGGAGTATCTATGGTTTTGAGAATGGCCGTCTGAAATTTTGAGTCGGTGTATCAAATGTTATATTAGGGTGTGAGAAGATGCACTAATTTATTACATGGATGATGTCATCAGTGATGTCATCACTGATGTCATTTGAGATGTCATCAGAGATGTCATCACTAATGTCACTGACCATGTCATGAGTGATGTAATATGTGACGTCATCAGCACTTCATTGCGGGGGCGCGCGAGTTATAGTTAGCTGAACTAACTATAATGGGGGAATTTCTAGGGTTTTGTACGAGGGAAATGTCCCGCTAACTATAACACCCCTGAAACATTTGTTTTTTTTAGTGAATTTCTAAGGTTTTTTAAATGCCAATTCCTAACTATAACGTGCATGAAACCTATGGTTTTTCAGTGAATTTCAAAGGTTTTTTAAATGCAAATTCCTATCTATAATTTATCTTTAAATCTATGATGTTTAATGATTTTCATTGAATTTCTAAATTTTTAAATTTCAGTGTGCCAATTCCCTTAATTATGTGATTTTAAAATACTTTTTTGTCACCATTTTTTTAACTTATTTTTTCAAATAATTATTTTAAAAATTAAAAAATATACATTCTTTTTTTGTTTAAATTGTTAATTTTTAAAAATATTTTTTAAACTGTATTTTCAAAAATTTATTTTTTCTTTTTCCCCCCATTTTTTTGGGATCCGTGCACCGTTCTCGATCCCTACGCAAAAGCATCCGCGTACGGTATGCGTTTGGTACATGTTTGGTGCGCGACTCCTAATTTTACCGTAAACAAAAAAATAGCCCCTATCACTAACTCTTATTATCCCCGGGGCTTATAAAAAACGTTGGAGACCGTGGGTGAGCCCTGCCCCCACGGTCCCAGCCGGCTCCCCGCGTCCTTCGGGAGCCGGCATTGCTTTTCCACATGGAGAGCTGCTGACATGCAGCTCCCCATGTACAACTACAAAAGCAATATCGGTTGGATTTTGAAAGAGAGAGCAGTTTTCCCTGCTCTCTCTTTCAAAATCCTAACGAAGTTTGCTATGGGAGGGCGGGAGACTCCCGCCCTATTATAGCAAACAACGGTGTCCTGGGGGTGGGCACCCCAGGACACTGCAGGAGCCAGCCCTTGGGGGTGGCGGTCCCCAGGGCCCTCGAGGGCTCCAGGAGGGGGCCACGCAGCCCCCCTCCACCTGTTAAGGTTATAAACATTTTGCCCCCGGGATTTGGCCCACCTGGGGGCTAATTATTAACAAAGCGCGGAAGCACGCGCTTCGGTTTTTTTCTTTTTTAGCCGGATCCGCGCACCCTGCGCGTATTTCGCTGTTTAAAAAAAAAAAAAGGGGGAGCCCATGAGGGTCCTTCTGGGACCCCCTAAGCAACACTAGAGGGTCAGAGTATTTCTACCCTGCCCCCTTTACAACTTTCACACACTTATTTCCCTTACTTAATCAGCCTTGCTTCTAATGAGGCACAAAACGGCTGCCAACAGTTCCTGGTTTTGAATGTAGACAGACACTTGACAGTCAATTAGCATTCAGCTCATGATCGGGAGGGTGCACGCTCGGTTCGCAGAGGGTGTGCTTAGGGTGCGGGGAGGGTGCGTGGATCCACCGAGGCCATAGATATATCTATCTTTTTAACTCTAATTTTCTCAGGAACTACTGAACGGATCTACACCATTTATGCAAAAGGCACGAGTCTGAACTGAGGACTACCTCTTTGCCAAATTTGGTGTAATTCCATTCAGCAGTTCGGGCTGTAGCTGCGTCAACAGGTCCTATGGGAAATTGCTTGGGGAAAACGCGTTTTGGGACCCCCTTTTTTCTCATCCCCCGCTTGACGAATCACCACAAAACTTTCAGGATAGGAGCGGACCGGAGCTGGCCAATAGTTTGGAAAATTTCGCGACGATTTGTCAACCAGTGCCTGACTTATTGGGAATAGAATGTTGCGAATTTCCTATGGAAAATAGGTCCTAACTATAACTACCTACTGGCGACCAGTAGGCTATATATATATATATATATATATATATATATATATATATATATATATATATATATATATATATATAATCTCCAACTGTCTCCTACCGAAGTTCAAGCCCTTTGAGGGGTGGCGCGAAGCCGGTTGAGAAAACCGGTAATCCAATATTCCACAAAACGGAGTTCCATTCGCACTCGTGGACCAAAAAACACACCAAATTTACCAAAGTAAAGTAACCATAAGGGGGTTTATTAACTCCATAAACCCGCCGTGACGCGTTTCACCCGTAGGACGGGCTTGTTCACACAGCGTTTTTCAAAACAATAAAGCATTACATACTTTTTCATGCGTTCATTGACAGAGTTGGCAGACTACCAATGCAATGTTAAGGTTCCGAGTAAAGTGCCGCCATCTTGTAGTGTCAAATGCGCATTGACCAGACTGCTAATGTTTATGGTTACTTTACTTTGGTAAATTTGGTGTGTTTTTTGGTCCACAAGCGCGAATGGAACTCCGTTTTGTGGAATATATATTACCTACTGGCGGTCGCCAGTAGGTAGTTATAGTTAGGACCACGTTTCCATAGGAAATCCGCAACATTCTATTTTGAATAACTTTGGCGCCGGTCGACGAATCCTCGCGAATTTTTCAAAATAGGTGGGGCGCTACGCTCCGCTCCTACCCTGAAAGTCTCGGGGGGATTCGTCAAGCGGGGGCTGAGATAAAAGGGGGTCCCAAAACGCGTTTTTCCCATGCATTTTTCCATAGGACCTTTAGACAGGGCTACAGCCCGAACGGCTGAACAGAATTTAATGAAATTTGGCAGAGAGGTAGTCCCCAGGTCAAGGAAGTGCCTTTTGTAAGTTTGGTGTAAATCTGTTCAGTAGATTCTGAGAAAATAGCCTTTAAATCAATATATATATCTGAGCCAGCTTACGGTGCGCTTACGGTGCGCTTACCGTACGCGTACGGTGACGTGCGCGAGCGCGATTCTGATTGGCCGTTAGATCTTAGTAAACATTCGAATCGGTCTAAACCAGGAAGCGGCGGCCGCCATTTTCTCTCTCGCACTCTGACAGGGGGTTGAAAAACAAAGTGAAAAAACATGTAAAGGGGCTGTTTAGACAGCTCCCAAGCACCTAGCCATGTCGAGGGAGTCCCCAACGATCCCCCAAGTGAAAAAAAGCAATTTTAATTTTTTCGAAAATTTCGCCGATTACGCTTACCGTACGCGTACGGTAGCCAGAATAAAAAAAAAAAAAAAATTATCCACATTCTCCCCACCCCGTGTGCAACTGGTGCCCAAAGGCCACCAGTTGTGCATGGCTTATGTAGCCATTACAAAACATATATTTTACCTGTCACAACGATGCTCATCATATGTTTCCTCCATGTGCGCACGGTGCGCGAAGCGCATCGTGCGTTCAGGGCCCATCTAGCGTAACATGGACACGCGGTGCGCGAAGCGCACCGCGTGCTCACTGTGCGCGCACGTTGCGCGAAGCGCACCGTGCGCGCACGGAACGAACTGCGTTAAGTGGGCGCGCACGCCACAAATGGCGTAAAGTAACTTAGCATTTAAAAAACCGTACAAATTCACTGAAAAAACCATAGGTTTCACACACGTTATAGTTAGGAATTAGCATTTAAAAAACCTTGCAAATTCACTGAAAAAACCATAGGTTTCACACATGTTATAGTTAGCTGGACATTTTACTGATAAAAAACCAATTAAATTCCCCCGTTATAGTTACTGTAGGCAACTATAACTCACGCGACCGTAATCCTCTGCTGATGACATATGTGTCTTTATGAAAAAAAAATATTTGTAATATATGTATAGCTAAAATTTAGTGGAAGAAGACATGGGCAAATAAGTGTCTAAATACAGTATTAGCATCAGCAGAGGATTACGGTCGCGTGAGTTATAGTTGCCTACAGTAACTATAACGGGGGAATTTCATTGGTTTTTTATCAGTAAAATGTCCAGCTAACTATAACATGTGTGAAACCTATGGTTTTTTCAGTGAATATATATATATATATATACAAAAGAGACTGAAGGGCAAGCTCAAAATAGCAGGAATGGAGAATCCTGTTGGCATTTAAACAAAGAAGTGTAGAGCCCACAACATCTAATTGCTTCCCAGCTGACACGTTATTCGTCTTTTGGCATGGCAGCACAGCAACACTCTTAAGACCCCTACGCATTTCGGCGTTAGCCTTTTTCACAGATGAGTGCACTTATTTATAGTCCAAGTGGTCATGTGGTTCACAGTTCCGACCACAAATCCCAGAATGCACCAATATACAGATATGCAGCATGACACGGCACGCTGTTCCATTCTGCTTAATAGCATACTTACATAGCCAATGTCACATTAAAATCACTGATGTGCTTCATGGTGCTTGCAGGTAATATATATATATATATATATCCACAGCGTTTACTTTCTCAACTTCCAGCCGGCAATGAGAAAGATCCGGACTCCAATTGTAAGTGGCAAAAAGGTCTCTATTTTTTCTTGGAAGCCATTTATGACGCGTTTCGGACAACACAGTGTCCTTGATCACATGCAGAAACGCAGTCCGCCTCTATTTGTATATTATTGTGGGTCACCTCCCCCCGTGTCACATGGTGAATAAACATAAACAACATACTCTGTTATAGCACCACAGGTAGTCTGTTTTCTTTTTCTTCCTCACATGCTTTGCTACTGTAATACATATAAAAACTATAGTGCATAACCTCTATATTTCTCATTATGGTTAGCCAGGCGGTATTATGCATTCATCAAATACATATACTTGACATATTCTGTAAGTCAATGCTTAAATGTATAAATATAATAAATAAATAAATAACTGATATCATTATTCAGCATTTACATCTTAACACCATAGAAGTATTATTGGATGTAGGGTTTTTAAAGAGGAAGCTTGGCACTCTGCTGCTATGCACTGTGTGTGTGGTGATTGAGAGTGAGGACGGTACCACCAGGTCGGGGTAAATACCCTGTAACCCCCGTAATTGTGTGAGTTGTGAAACTCACACCAGAAATGTGAACAAAGTCCCGGGCACACGTTATGAGGATGTCATACTGGTAGAAATGTCTCGTATAGTCCCAATTCTAGTGGTCGACACCAGAGTAGTCTTTCAAAAGTATTAATTTGAGCAACAACAAAAAGAAACAACCAGCCAGGCCTGTTGTTTCTTTTTGTTTCATAACGTGTGCCCGGGACTTTGTTCACATCTTAACACCATATATGACAAAGTAGATAAATAAATAAATAAATACTATCATATTTATATATTTAAAAATCATGCATACCTGCTTAAATGCATTAACATTTCAGGATTGTCACATCAGCTAATGTTTTTTGGTATAATAACCCGAACTGTGCAAATATCGCCTAAAATGTAACCTTAGAAAGTAGGATATCCCAATGAGGGCTCATGAAAAGGAAATTTCACTTTTTGTATTTGTCATATTCTGTCTGCATGAATGCTTGACTAGCATGACCTCTCAGTTCTTCAGTTATCATTGAGCCCAAGACTTGTTTTTAGGATTTCCAGTATGGCTATAATCAATGTAATACAATGTGCGGCAAAATTTAAATCACAATAAGTGCATAAGTGCACAACAGGTGCAAATAAGAGTGCTATTCTCATGGTAGGGCAGCCGCCCATCCATGTGATAAAGTGCTAGTTCAAACCTAAAAGCTGTGTATCTATAAAATTCAATAATGTGGGGTTAAAATTGGTAAATTAGCAGCAGATTAACTATTCATTATATAGTGAGAGAGACATGCCAGTTGTTGTGAGAATCATTTCTTCTCATATTGTTACTTTCTTATTATGTTGATGTCCAAGCAATTAGAACTGGAATAGATGGTAGTCCACATTAGTATCCACTGTTGCCATCAGCTACTCCATGAACCAATACATGTTTGTGGATCTACAGAAAATTATGGAGATCTTCCGTATTGTTGAGCCCATTAGTAGCTTTACTGTCAAGCTCAAGAATCATACGGGACTCCCACTGGTGCAAGTATCCCTATTCCCTCCTCTTTGAGGAGTGGGGACCGCAGCAATTACAAAGTACTTTAGACACCCAAAATTGTTGTTGTGCTCAGTCTTAAAATGTCTTGCAACTGGGTACGCTGTGTCGTTATTAACTATTGCTCTTAAGTGTTGCAGAATTCTGATGCACCAGTAGCTTCCTGCTCCCCACGTATCGTTAGCCACAGGTGCAAGTCAGAACATACAAAGCATACTCAGTTCTACAATTGTAGTTGCCTTTGATGGGGATTTCCGTCTGATGAAAAGGGGTGAAGTATTTAGTAGTGTTCTCTCCAAATGTACATGCTCTGCATGTCGAGTATTTGAAAAACCCCAGTCTGGGCTGCTACCACATTTTTTTAAACTGAGCTTCAGGGCTGCTCTTTACTAATTGTGACCTTATAGACACCCCTTTCCTAAAGGTAATTGTAGGGTCTGCTGAAAGATTCTGTGCCAAAACCGCATCTGTACGTATTCTCGACCAATTGCGTTTAATGATTGACCTTATTTGTCTCTCCTGTCGGTTGTATGTCATTATTAATCTAGGAGTGCTATTTTCTTGCTGATCATCACCCTTTTTGTTCTTGGATTTCGGTAAGGATTCCCTAGGTCTGAGTGCCACTTTTGCTACTGCTTCCCTGAGGACAAAATCACTGTATCCTCTTTTCTTGAATCTTTTAACAGCCTCTTGTATGCACACATCTAGATCATGTGGGGTACTTCATATTCTATTCAGTCGTAGGAGTTCCCCATATGGTCTACTCCATACCAGGTGTTTTGGGTGTGCACTGTCAGCATGGAGTGTGGAGTTTCCGGCTGTCACTTTCCTGTGTAGATTCATGGCTATACTGCCTTCCTTAATATAGAGTCTAACATCCAGGACCTCAATCCTTTCTTTGTTAATATGTGAAGTAAATTTTAGATTCACACTATTATCATTGATGCTGTTAATGAAAGCACTAGCACTGTCTACATCACCCTGCCACACTATAAACACATTGGGCCCGATTCACAGAACTAACTTAAGACAAAATCCTAAACTTACTACCATTTTGGTATTCACAGAAGGCACTTACTCATTTTGGTATTCACAGAAGGCACTTACTCATTTCGGTATTCACAGAAGTTAGGACTCCTAACTTTAGGACTCCTAAATGCCTTCTGTGAATACCGAAAGTCTTAAAATTAGGATTTTTCTCAGTTTAGTAGTAGTATAGTTAGGACTCCTAACTTTAGGACTCCTAAATGCCTTCTGTGAATACCGAAAGTCTTAAAATTAGGATTTTTCTCAATTTAGTAGTCCTAAGTCTAAACTTAGGTCTACTAAATTGAGAAAAATCCTAATTTTAAGACTTTCGGTATTCACAGAAGGCATTTAGGAGTCCTAAAGTTAGGAGTCCTAACTATACTACTACTAAACTGAGAAAAATCCTAATTTTAAGACTTTCGGTATTCACAGAAGGCATTTAGGAGTCCTAAAGTTAGGAGTCCTAAACTTAGGACTACTAAATTGAGAAAAATCCTAATTTTAAGACTTTCGGTATTCACAGAAGGCATTTAGGAGTCCTAAAGTTAGGAGTCCTAACTATACTACTACTAAACTGAGAAAAATCCTAATTTTAAGACTTTCGGTATTCACAGAAGGCATTTAGGAGTCCTAAAGTTAGGACTCCTAACTTCTGTGAATACCGAAATGAGTAAGTGCCTTCTGTGAATACCAAAATGAGTAAGTGCCTTCTGTGAATACCAAAATGGTAGTAAGTTTAGGATTTTGTCTTAAGTTAGTTCTGTGAATCGGGCCCATTGTCTATATATCTAAGGTAATGTTTAACATGTCCAGCAAACATTGCTGAGTGTGTGGTCCTGAGAGCCTGCTCCTCCCACCTGCCAACCACCAAACAAGCATAGCTGGGAGAGAAGCATGCTCCCATTGCCACCCCCCTCAATTGTTTGTACATTTCAGTGCTATACATGAAAAAAATATTGTTTAGGCACCATAATATCATATCAATAAGCATCTTGTTGTGTTCATAGCTTTCAAGTGGTCTTGTATCCAGGAAATGTTTAATCGCCAAGAGTCCAGTTGTATGTTCGATGCATGTATAAAAGGACTCTATGTCCAGAGTAATAAACAACATGTCATCAGCCCATTTGATGCCATTCACTTTCTTTAAGAAATCTCATGTATCACTTACATATGTGGGAAATTTTGTGACCAAAGGTTGCAGAAAAAAATCCACATATTGAGATATGTGCTCCCCCAAACTGTTGATGGCTGATATGATTGTTCAACCTGGAATTGGACTCATGTTCTTATGGACCTTTGGGATGAAATATATGGTTGGGACCACTGGATATTCCACCCATAAGTATTTGAATTCCTCCACTAATATCAGTCCATCTCTTTTGTATTGATGTAATTTTTTGGTCAGGGTTTCTTTTGCCTTGTTATATTCTTTACAATTTGATTTCACATAGCATTCTGGGTCTGTTAGTTGTCTTTGTGCCTCTTTGACATACTCTTCTTTAGGCCAAATCACGATGTTTCCACCTTTGTCCAATTTCGTGACTACCACTTTGTGAATGTCTCCCAGTTTTTTCATTAGTTTAGCGTATTCAATTTCTTGGTACTTTCTGTTCCGCTTTTTGTGTTTTACTTGGTAATACAGTTGTTTAATATCATCTGTCGCTCTCTCATGAAAAAGTTTTATAGAGTCTTTGGGCATCATAGGAATAAATGTAGATCTTGCTCTAAAAGAGCTGCTTCCTGCCCCTCGTTGTGTTATCTCCATTTGTTGAAATTGCTCTTGAGTGGAATTTTCTAGTCCGGGGTTCTCATTGTCATTTATGGATTCTTTATAAAGTTCTTGTATTGTCAATAAAGTGGAAGTATCTGACACTTGCAAGTTGGTTTTGGTACCTTGCTACCTTTGCTGGTCAATTTTGTATGCTGCTAGGCCTCTCTTAATAGTGAAAAATGTCCTAAGTTTTAATTTATGAATAAAGCAAAACACAACCACTCTAGTTTGTGCATAGTTAAAATCATTTGGTGAGCAGTAAGAAAAACCCAACATTAGAACTCGTTTTTCAGCATTAGTAAGAATCATTGATGAAAGTTTCATAATGGGATTGTCATCCATGTTCGTCATTTGCGCCAGTATTTTCTTTTGGGTTTTTGATTTGGGCTTTTTGCATCTTTCCTTCTTGTGTTTCTTCGTATTCTGGCTGTTTCTTTTGTTTGCGCGGCCTTAATGTGTTGCGGCGGTCCAAGGCTAAAAAATCAATTTCTTCGCCTAGGCTTAACCGTCTTGCCTCCGCTGTTCCACTAGCATAGCTGGTGCTGCCACTTTCTGAGCCCATATCACTTGAAATCGATGCCATATCCTTAGCCAAACCTACTGGATGTTGTATGATTGTCTCTGTGCCTTTTTTAGATTTCGCATCTAATCTAATTTTTTTGGCATTAGCATATTTGCGTGCAAACGTGCAAATCTGGCCCTGCTCATAATCCGCCTGGTCATGTGCAAACTTGCACACTTTACGGAGTTTGATCTTCTCTTCCTGCCTTTTGAGGCACTCTTATATTTCTTTCTTTGTCTTAGTAATGAAATCACTTGGCTCCAATTTGCTAAGTTGTTCATTTATTATGTTGTTTTCTTTTACTTGCTCCAAACAATCGGATTCTGCATACTTAATGAGGATACAGACTAGATTAATGGACGCCGCTAGGTTGCTTTCCCCCCACTCCTTTAACATGTTAGGATTGGGGTTATCAAAACTTGGTGCTAAAAGTATCCTCAGCCCCCGCGGTACACGTCCTGCTTCCTTATACTTTGTTAATAACTTGTTTTCCCACCATTTTGTGACTTCACTTCTCATGCATTTCTCTGAGCTTTTTAATAGAGCTTTCGCATCACCATCTTTGTTGTTTGTATTGGTATTAGCACGCACGCTTTGTCCACTTTCCGAAACATCAGGCAAGTTATTGAATAGTTGATCAGCTGCTGCTTCTTGTTCTCGGTCTATGTCCGCTGACATATTTTGCTTACTCGTATTGCCTAGCCTTTATATTTTAGGGCTTTGGCATTGCCTGCCACACCTCCCAGAAAAAAACATAGGTTTCTGGGATGTTATAGTTAGGTATTAGCATTTGAAAAACCTTTGAAATTCACTGAAAAAACCATAGGTTTCAGGGATGTTCTAGTTAGGCTGACATTTCACTCTTACAAAACCAGAGAAATTTGGCTGTTATAGTTAGTTGAGCTAACTATAACTCACGCCCGGCAATGCACAGCTTATGACATCACATATTACATCACTCATGACATGGTCAGTGACATCACTGATGACATCTCAAATGACATTACTAATGACATCATCCAGTGACTGTGTGTTTCTGTAAAGTTTAAATATGTTTTTTATGTATATATGCTAACCAAGCAATGCCCTAGATGCCCTAGATGCCTACTCACCTTTGAGTATTCACATAGTAGAAGAGCAGCACCGCCCCTGACCCGCCCCATTAATCAAACTCAGCATACGTTCACTGCCGGGCTAATGAACGCACGATCCTTAGTTAAACACAATACAGTAACGGACACTTTAATAGAATTTCACAAACTAGACATTATTTTCATTACCGAGACCTGGGCTGATGACGCTTCAGATACAGATTTATCACTAGCTATCCCTGAGGGATACTCTATTACGAGGTCAGACAGAAAAGGGAAACGGGGTGGTGGCTTAGCCATTATCGCCAGGAACGAACTAAGGATCCTGGGCTCAGACCAGGGCAGCAATTCTGATTGCGAAACTCTCCTTTTCCAGATTAATGTTACTACAAACTATACATTTAAGGGCCTCCTGATTTACAGACCGCCCAAGGCAAAAACACCTCTGACACAACTACTTAGTCCTTTTCTGGAATCCAGTGGTAAAGGCTCCGACTTCTGTATTTTGGGAGATTTTAACCTACACCTAGAGAAAAGTGAGGACCCAAGCACAGCTGCCTTACGTGAGGTGTTGGCCAACGTTGCCATGGCTCAGATTGTTAAACAAAGCACTCATATAGCAGGACATACTCTCGATGGGATTTTTACCTCTAATCCAGATATTAAACTCTCAGACATCCTAAAGGTCCCTTGGACTGACCATAAGGTGATACTATTTACGATCGAAGTCAGAAAAACCCCCAACTCAATCATTTGCCCCACCAGAAGTACATATCTTGATTGGAGCAGGCTAAATGCCATTAAACTAAATAACCAGCGCACTCTCACCACCCCTGAGTTGACACCCGATAGCAACATTGCTACTTGTCAAATCTCAAGCTGGATAAAGGAAGCCATCAAGGTATTAGTTCCTTTAAAAAAAAACACTTCTAGGAGAAGAACACCATCCCAACCTTGGTTCTCAGACCTACTTAAATCACTCAAGCAACACTGCAGAAAGGCAGAGAGGAGATGGAGGACCAATTATGACCCTCATCTTAAAGCCGCCTACAAAATCTCTCTGTCCCTCTACAAAAAAACAATACAAGAAGAGAAAAGTAAATACTTTGTTCAAAAAATAGATGAGACGAAGAACTCGAATAAAGAATTATTTGCTACTGTTAAAAAGCTTTCTAATATTGACAGCGATAAACAGGTAACAATCAGCTCCGATTTCTGTGACACTTTGGGCCAATTTTTTGTAAACAAAGTGACCACAGTGTATGAATCTTTTAAATCGTCTGATAAGATCTCTCTCAAACAGTCACACACAGTACCCAAAGTCGCTGCCCCCCCACTAGAGCAGGGCCCTTGCATTCATTTTGTCCCACCTTCCACAGAACAAATCCTTCATACAATTAAAATGACTAAATCCGGGAGTCTAACGGATCCCTGTCCCCCGAAGGTTATGCATCTTTTCCCGGAGCTAGCGAGCGAACAACTATGCATTCTTTTCTCTCATATAGTTCAATCCAGCCACTTCCCTGACACATGGAAAACAACTTCTGTACTGCCTCTTCTGAAAAAACCAAATCTGGACCCACAGAATCCTGCTAACTAAAGACCTATTGCAAGAATCCCTTTTGCGGCTAAGGTGCTTGAGAAACTTTTGAATCAACAACTGTCCATGCACCTTTCGAACATGCACACCCTAGACCACTCGCAATTTGGCTTTCGAGAAGGACATGGGACAGAGACAGCACTTATCTCGGCAGTCGAAGAACTAAGGATGATTCTAGACGCAGGAGGAAAGGCCGCCTTGATTCTATTGGATCTCTCGATACGGCGAATCACTCTACACTGCTCTCACGTCTAGAGGAAGCTGGAGTGGATTCACCGGCCCGATCTTTGATTTCTTCATACCTGTCCAACAGAACATTCACGGTAGAACTTGGGGAAGCAAAATCACGACCCTTTAGCTCGCCTTGTGGTGTGCCCCAGGGGTCCTCCCTTAGCCCCTCTCACTTTAATTTGTATGTTAAGCCCCTCGCTGCCATATTTAGGAACTGTGGCTTTACACCTGTCTCATATGCGGATGACACCCAAATAGTGGTGTCAATTGAAAATAATAACATCGATGGAACAGCACAAAAATTTCAGAATTGCATGAGTCAAGTCAACCAATGGATGCAAAACAACTGTCTAAAATTAAATGGGGACAAAAGTGAAGTTATGCTGCTAGGCACCGGTACTGACACCTGGTCTCCTGAATGGTGGCCGTCCAATCTAGGCCACCCCCCACAACCAGTAAATAAAGTGAAAAGTCTAGGTTTTATTTTAGACAATAAATTAACATTTGAAGCTCAATCCAACAAATTGGCATCAACTATGTGGTACATTTTAAAAATGATGAGGAAGCTTGTGCCTTACATTCCAGTTGATTCTCATAAAACGGTAGTGACGGCCCTTGCCTTATCTAGACTGGACTACGGAAATGCTCTGTATGCAGGGATGCAGGCTCAACATTTAGCCAAATTACTAGGCCTGGGCGAAGCACTACGCTACGCTCGCGTATTTTGCGAAGTTCGCGCTACTTCGCACTACGCGAACTGCACGTAGCACAGTGCGAACACGCGTAGCGTAGTGTTGCGTAGTGCTGCGGTCATTTTTTGCTTGCTCGCGGTCCTCAACGTCAAGTTGGCGACCGCGAGCAAGCAAAATGACATCCTGGCGAGACTTTTTCCTTGTTCGCGATCGCGAGCATGGAAAATAAACCTCCCGGCGAGATTCCCAACGCGAGGAGGTCAGGTTTCTCATTGCGAGGGGTCGCGTATGCTCGCGACCGCTCGCGATGAGAAACTACCAGTTCGCGTTGAGAAAGCTGCCGCTCGAGTAAAAATCTACTCGAGCAGCAGAAAACTACAGCTCGCACTGTGCAAGATGCCATTTTCAATGATTGCACAGTGCCGGTTGCTTGTCCGCACTGTGCAATCATTGAAAACAACATCTTGCACAGTGCGAACATGTTACTACGCAGTTCGCGAAGTGCTACGCGTAGCTCGCGTAGTGCGAACTTCACTTTGCGTAGCTTCGCGAAGTGCTACTTCGCGAACTACGCCCACCCTTACAAATTACAACGTTTGCAGAACGCAGCAGCAAGATTGGTTCTGGATATCCCCAGATTTGAGCCGATCACACATAAGTTAAGATCATTACACTGGCTTCCAATAGACAAAAGAATAAAGTTCATATCTGTCTGTCTGGCTTTTAAGGCACTTCACGGGATGGGACCTCACTTTCTTAAAACTCATCTAAAATTGTATGTGCCTTCCCGGAACCTCCGCTCTAGCCAAGCAACACTAATTCAGATCCCAAGATTCAAACAGGTTAGGTGGGGAGGAAGAAGTTTTCTGCTGCACGCGGCACAGACCTGGAATCTTCTCCCAACCTCAATCAAAAATATTCCCTCTATCCTGGCCTTCAGGAAAGAGGTAAAAACTTGGATGTTTTCTACCATTTAGACCTAGCCAAGACACTCTCTTGTAGTTTCTTTCTTTGTCACAGCGCCATGACGCCTATGGGCATGCGTGCGCTCTATAAATTTTTATCAAATCAAATCAAATCAAAGGTTTATTAAACAATGAGTGGGTGTATGAGTGTCTAAATGGATGATTTAGTGGGTGCGTGACTGACTGTATAAGTGAGTGATTTAAAGTTTTTTACTAAATGCATGGGTTAGTGACGTAACTATGTGAATGTCTGTATCAGTCTGTCAGTAGGTGTAGCTCCATGGGTTAGTGAGTAGCTATATCAGTGTCTATATGCATTATTGATTTGTTGGCTGAGTATCTGTATGGTGTATGAGTGTCTGTGTGGGTGGGTAGGGGTGTTTGCCTACATGCATAGATGTGTGAGTGACTGGTTCACTGATTGTATGGGTTCAAGTGTGGTCCTCTGAAGGGCAATATTGGTGGGTGAATGTGTGTATAGGCCTGTTGGTGAGTTTTTAGATATCTCAGTTGTACATGTATGAGTAACTACATCTGAAAAACAGTATATGTGAGTTTTTGACTATTTAAATGACTATATGTGAGAGTGAGTCATTGTGACTGTGGCTGTTTGGATGAGTATGTGCTTGTGTCAGTGATTATATGTGAGTAAGTCTGTGTTAGTATCTGTATGAATAAGTGACGTAGTGTGTGTATTACTGTATAGGTGAGTAAATCGCAGTGTGATTGATTCTTTGGGTGACTGAGTAGGTGGTTGAGTATGTCTATGGCTGAGTGACACTGTGAGAGTGTCTGTATAGCTGTATCAGTGTATATGATTGTGCTGTATTGATGAGTGACTGCATGTATGAGTGACAGTATGGGTAAATGAGGGGATGTGTCTGTAGATCTAGGAATCAGTGAGAGACTATGTGTTAACTGGTATTGATGTGTCTATGGTTTAAAAAATGATAGTCTCTATTTTGGAGAGGGTAAAAGGTTCAATTAGGGTGTGAGGAGATGCATAACATTTTCACATGGATGATGTCATCAATGATTTAATTTGAGATGTCATCAGTGATGTCATCAGTGATGTCACTGACCATGTCATGAGTGGTGTAATATGTGATGTCATCAGCAGTGCAATGCAGGGGCGCAAGTTAAAGTTAGCTCAACTAACTATAATGGCTGAATTTCTCTGGTTTTGTACGAGTAAAATATCAGCCTAACTCTAACGTCCCTGAAACCTGTGGTTTTTTCAGTGAATTTCAAACGTTTTTGAAATGGTAATTCTTAACTATAACATCCCTGAATTTCAAGGTTTTACGAATACTAATTTTTAACTTAAATGTCCCTGAAACCTATTTTTTTTTCTGTGTATTTCTAACGTTTTTTAAATTGTAATTCTTAAGTATAAAATTATTTCTAACCTTACCTTTTTACAATATTTGTAAGTGTTTTGTTTTAATTGCTTTTATTCAAAAATGATTGGAACTGTATTTTTGATTTTCCTTTTTAGAGTACACTTAATTTTTCTAAAATATTTTTCAACAACTAAATCATCTTTCAAAATATATATATAATACATTACTAAAAATATACTCTGTTTTTATATGTACAACTTACATTTATATTTTCTTGAAATAATTCTTTTAACACTGTGAAAGTTGTTTTTTTGTATTGTAATGCTTTCTTTTTATCTTTTAAAATTTTTACAAAGGAGTCGCACATCCTACGCGAGCCTACTTGATGGATGTGCGGATTCAAGGTGCACGAACCCAGCTGGCACGCATTTGCGGAGTCGCACTAGAGATGCGACTCGGGCGTAGTTTCAAAAGTATAAAATGTAATTGTAGAAATTATAAATATAAGTTTTGGTTAAAGACTTTCACTAATATAATTTAAAAAACAATTTATAAAAAGTATTTTTTACTTTACTATGAACTGTACGAAATTTCACAAGTGCGCGATGTATGCGCGTAGGGTGCGCGACTCTACGTATTTCCAGGGTCACGCTAAAAAATATTTGATAAACACCTATTATACTTTATAATTATGTATACAAAATTACGCGGGTGCGCGACTTGTGTGCGATGGGTGCGCGCAACCTATGCTACTCTATGTGACCTGAAAAGAAAGCTTCTGATTGGTGTAAAACATGTTCATTCTCTAAGAGGGAGGACCCAACACCTGTTTTATTCCTCTTATTACTTGTCTGTCTTTCTGACAAGACCTGCTTCTTTTACCTTCCTAGCTTTTTCTATTTGTGTGTGTTTCTTGACTTTTTATTTAAACAATGGCATCTACTCATCCGGATGTTGACCCTCTGGAACAAGAAGATGATGATATCGTGGAGGCAGTGAAAAAAAGAAAGGAAAGTGTGGTTTGGGCCTTCTTCAGTGTGCCGGAGGGAGAAAAGAAGGTCAATGCAAGGAAAGTTACTGTAACATCTGTAAAAGAGTGCTCTCGAGAGGCTAAGAATGGAGGTACTCATGTGGAATGTCATCCATGAAAAAACATTTGGAGACAATCCACCCCTTGCATCTGGTGAGAGAAGTTATGTGGAACGAGAGGAATGAAGTGGCAGAACAAGATCCTAATGCTCCTTCAACATCCTCACAAGGCCTTCCACCGACACCTTGGCAACACATTGTTCCAGAACTATTGGATGTCACCATTAGTTGTAAGAAATGTGATGCAAAACTCTGCATCGGGGAGCAATGCATTGACATTATTACAATGCAATCTAAGCACTTAAGTGTTAATTTTTTTATTCATCTGCCCCAAAATGTTATTTTCCTTTTTTCCCAAACAGTTTTATTGGAGTCTTTAATTTTTGTTTTGTTTAAAAAGAAAGTCAAAAACACACAAAAAAAGAAAACATTGTTAGAAAATATTTTTTTTATATTCTTTAAAAAAACTGTTTTTACGATACCACAAATACTGGTTAAAAATAGGAAAATTGCCTGAGTGATTACATGAGTGCAAGGATACTGCCTGAGTGATTGCAGGACTACTTGTATAGTGTCTGAATGATTGCGTGAGTGCATGGGTAATGCCTGGGTGATTTTGTGAGTGCATGGGTACTGCTTGGGTGATTGTTGGAGTGCATGGGGAGTGCCTGGATAATTTGAAGAGTGCAAGGGTAGTGCCTGGGTTATTGCACAAGTGCACGGGTAATGACTGGGTGATTGCATGAGTGCATGAGTAGTGCCTGGGTGATTGGAGGACTGCAAGGGTAGTGCCTGGTTACTGCCTGATTGATTCAAGGAGTGCATGAGTAATGGGTGATTGCATGATTGCAGGGGTAATGTCTGGTGGATTTGAGAAGTGCATAGGTAATACTTGGGTGATTACAAGAGTGTATGAGTAAGGTCAGGGTAATTGGAGGAGTGCATGAGTAATGTCTGGGTGATTGCATGAGTGCAGCAGTTATGTCTGGGTGGTTGCATGAGTGTAGTGGTAGTGCCTGGGTGATTGGAAGAGTGCATAAATAGTGCCTGGGTGATTTTATAAGTGCATGGGTACTAGCTGGGTGATTGGAGGAGTTCCTGGATAGTGCCTGGGTGATTGGAGCAGTGCAAGAGTAGTGCCTGGGTTATTCTATAAGTCCATAACTAGTGCCTGGGTGATTGCATTAGTGTAAGGGTAGTGATTGGGTTATTGCATGAGTGCATAGGTAGAGCCTGGGTGATTGCATAAGTGCAGTGGTAGTGCCTGGGTGATTGTATAAGTGTATAGGTAGTGCCTGGGTGGGTACTGGCTGAGTGATTGAAGGAGTGCTTAGATACTGCCTGGGTTATTGAAGGAGTGGAGACATAACGTGTGGGTGATTGGAGGAGTGAATGGGTACTGTCTGGGTGTTTGAAGAAGTGCATGAGTAATCCTTGGTGATGGCATCTGATCTGCGGTAATGTCTGGGTGATTGGTGGAGTGGAGTGCATGGATACTGCCTGGGTGATTGGAGGAGTGCAAGGGTAGTGCCCAGGTGATTGGAAGAGTGCATAGCTAATGCATTTGTGATTGCATTAGTTCAGGGGTAATGTCTGTTTGATATTATAAGTGTATGGGTACTGGCTAAGTGATTAGAGATGTGCATGGATATTGCCTGAGTGATTGGAGGAGTGTGGGAATAGTGCCTAACTGTACAGATGAGTGCATGGGTAGTGTTTGAAGGAATGGATGAGTGCAGTAAAAGCAGCTATAAACATTATTTCAGATTATCGTGCTTATTACATTATTTCTTCTTATCTTTTTTACAAATGTAGATACAAAACTCAATGGTGCTATTTTAGAGTAGTTTTGTTGTAAACTGAATTTAAAATCTTTTCAAACTTCACCATTACCTTCATTAAAAAAGAAGAAAAACTGTTATTGAATATAATATTATACTTTTAACAACACAACATATTTTTAGAATAACATAACATTTTCAGTTTTCCTTTTTTGCTGTTCTCAGATTCTACTGAATTTCACCATACATAGTGATTTCAATGTAGAGCATCATACAACAGAGGTCAAAAACACCCAATCAATGAGATTGTAAAAAAATAACAAATCAGCATTGAGCATTATTTAGAACAAGTGCAACTATCTGTTTACCTATCTACAGTTTCTAAATTACATTCTTCAACAACGTTAAGTATTTTTATTTCTCTCAAGTACATTTGGTAAAATATACACTCTCATTTACATCTCATATAAGATCAAATATATAAACTACTTTTTTCAAACTCAATTTTCCAAATGCAATATGTTATAGCACAGCAATATTACAAACACTAATTGTTCACATCTTCCCAATAGGCCGAATAATGTTTCCAAATCCATTGAAAATATCCAGACCAAGGGACATACAAGGACGGCGTTAAAAATTATCGCCGGTTTAGTGGCAGAAAACTGCGCAAAAGTGGCAGTGATGAGCTTGATAATATGCCCTTGAGAATTCCAATAGAAGTTCATGTTCTGGTGTGAACATGGGCTTCTTTTGGAATTCTCCAGGGCATATTATCAAGCGCATTATCGCCACTTTAGCTTTGGCATTAGGCAAACTATAGACTTCTTTCCTCCAATTTTCTTCTATATTATTTCAGGTGCTATGTTTTCTTTCGCAAACAAGTTCGTTAAAAGCCGACTTTGTAGCTTCTTTGTCATGTTTTGTCAAAACACCAATTCTTATATCTTGAAGAATTCTTCCATAATGTTCATCATTTGCTTGTTGCATATTCTTAATAAGTCCTTTATAAGGATACCAAATGTTGACATTTCCAATACTTCCCAAAGATTTCCCAGTGTTTTCATGGACAAGTGTTTTAGAAAAAGGTTGCCCTTTCACAGGAGTAAGTTGTTGTAGGTCGCCAAATACAATTACATGTTTTTCTCCAAATAGAACATCACAATCTGATTTTTAAATCTGTTGTATTCTTAAATGGACAAAGGCAAGCATTTAGTTTGAGACAATGCTCACCTCATCAATGATTAGAAGTTTCATTTTCTTGAGTACTCTTGACATTTCATAACAAGCTTCTCCAGATAGCTTGTGATATTCCAATTTATTGTCATATTCAACTGGTAGCATGAGTAATCGATGTAAAGTCGTCCCTTTAATGTTATGTGCTGCTAATCCAGTTAGAGCTGTTACAACACAAGATAATGGCATCCAGCATTTTTGTGTAGATAACTTGTGAAAGCTTTAATTAAGAAACTATTTCCTGTTCCTGCTTGACCACTGATGAATAGGTTTAAATGATGTGCATTAGCATACTTTAATTTCATGCAGCAAACCATGCTGTATCTGTAGTGTCAGTTGCTGATATATTTCTTTTTGTTCAATATTTAGTTGTTCCTCCAAGTTTCTCAAATCAATATTATCCTGTTGTGCTTGGTGCATTGTCGTTTCTACTTCATTCATGGCTATTGCTGCTTCATTTTCAATAATTGGTTGTCCTACTGGATCTTGACTTTGTGGAGCAGAACTCTGACTATCTTGAGAATTGTCTCTAGCAATTTCAGCTGCAATAGTAGTTTCTTGTTCAATCTCTTTATTTAAGATTTGTAGATGAGTAGGGAAAATTGTGCATTGAATGTTATCTTTACATGCTTTAAAAGAATCTTCATAGCAGTTGAAATCTCCAAGTAATTCCACGTCACTATGCCAAGGCTTGGCGAGTTGCACTTGTGCTAAATAGAACATTTTCCTTTTTTCAGGAGTTTCAGAATTCAGTTTTCTGTGGTTAATAAGGTTTCCTTTTGCATGTTTTACCAAACATCCATCAAATCCAATTACTGCATATTTCTCTTCATTTATATTTTCAGTAACATTTCTCTTAAAGCAGTAATGTTGCAGTACTTCAAAGACACATATGTTTTCCAGATGTGGACTCCTTTTGGGAAAGTATGTATCCATCATATTATTTTTAACAATATCTGTACTTTCTGGTTCATTCAATGCTAAGTAATCAATTTCTTGTAGACATTTCAAAACTCTATTTAGTGTAGCCACAAGACCTAGACCTACCCAAATGATTCCTCTTGAATTTGACAATGAACTCGCAGAGCTCAACCGATCCGAACATTCATAGGATCCAATCTCTCGATGGGAAAGCATTTTCTAAAGCTGTACAATTTGTTACTAAGACTCTTCTCTTGTTAAATTTCTTCCCACATTTCCTTCAACTCTGTCTTTTCAGATTTCGTTATATATGACATAATGTAGCGAGCAACAGCAATTGAAGTATCTGCAACATATTGGATATCCATGTTTGCATTCAACATTGTCAAAGTGATTGGATTGTAGTCATTCATATATTTTGAATCTTCAGTTCTTTTTATGTTGCATGTATTTTTGGGAGATTTTTGAGTTACAGTATTTCTTACTGCTGACATAAAACTATTGACTTTTCCTTTTGAAATTACTGGACGTGGGAATCCAAAACGACATTTTGTATAACATTTTTCATCGACAATATTTTCCACATCGATGACTTCGAAAACGTAACACCTGTTCTCTTAAGCTCTCTTCTCCTCCTTTTTTTGGAATGGCACAGGTAACATACCCTTCAATAAAAGACAAAAGAATTTCATTAGAATTGGTTCCAAATTTAGGGGCATCATTGATCCATAATAGCATGAGTAGATGAGGAGCACCTTTGGCTTGGAACTCCTTTCTCCAAAAGAAATCAGTAACTTCTGCAAAGGTGCTTTATTTATAGTGCAGATAAAAGACATCATAGCTTGAAACCTATGATTAAAATATCTGCACACATTCACAGGATCCAAAGAACACAATTCTCCAGCTGTCTTCAATTCAATACTTTTGACATTTGAATTTGATTGTCGAAGAAATTTAAGTAAATCGTTCAAAGCAAATTCAGCACAGCTAAGTGTTAGAAACCACGTAGGAGTACCTACGTTTCTTAACATACATTTAAGATCGCCGTGACGATGATACCAATACTTATTCGCACCACGTTGACACGCCATCAAATTAATTAACTGAGATTCCAAATGGTTGTCTCTTTGTTGAACTTTGTCCATAAATTCCTTGGCAGAAACATGTGTAAGATAAACTCCTGTTTTTAATATGTGATTCACTGCATATGAAAGTCCAGATAAGTCACTTTCAAATAGAAAATGAAATATATATGGAATGCACTGTCGAAATATTGAATCTTCTGAGTACAATCTTGTCATCTGGTATTCTGAAGCTGAAATCTGTACTGCTCTTTCATCATATTGTCCACCTTCTCTAGTGGGGAACAGCTGTGGAAAACAGCGAGCTTCTAAACTTTTTTCCCATACACTCATTGTAGTTCCTTTTGGTTTTTTCATTTAAAATAATTTAACAGTGTTTTCAATCACTCCTTTTGAATGTAGAGGAAGTATACTGTAATGTTTGTAAATCTCTTCACTCCTGGACTTGTCCACTTTTCCTATTTGGCCAGTTGAAATTTCTGTATCTTCTTCTAAACATATTTCCTGTTCTACCACATTTACAATTTTATAATAAATATTGTTCTGTACAAGATATAATGTAGCCTTTTGAAGTATAGTGACATCTACTAACTCTTGCCATTTTTTCTGACTCTTTGTTGGTACACCATTAACTAGAATAACTACAAGCTAACTTTCCTCTCTCTCTATACCAACAGTTTCAATATTTTTCTTAAAATCTAAAGGTAAGTACACAAATCTTCCTTTCAGGACTCATATGTATTTAAATCTGCCAGTTCGGGAGGAATAGCTACCAATTTTAAGTTGTTATGTACTGCTCTAGTTGGCATTTTGTTCTCTTCTAATTTGTTGTAACAATATTTACAAACATGTTGATCAGTACTCAACTCAAACCGACCTTCCACCAACAAATAAGCACCAAATTGCTCCCACTTATCATTATTTTCCTTTGCACTTTTTAAATACACATCAACATTCCTAGTTTGACTTCTATAGTGAGTACGTCAACAACAAATATAAACATAGTTTGCTTTTTCACATGAAAGTATCTTAAACTTTGTAATTTCTTCTACAAACCTCTCAGTACTAATATCTTCTCCCTGTTCTTCAAAGCCAACTCTTATCAAGCTCACTTTCTCTACTCTCCTCTTGTGTACAAAAGAAACGAAACTGTAAATCATCACAAACTTGTTTTTACATCCGATACTGAACATTGCAAAAGACAATGCAGGACTTTTTACGTAGTAAAATCTTCTTACTAACTTCCGCATTTCTGAGTGATGTACTGATAACATTCTTAAATGATGAAAAGTACTTCAATGACCCTGCATATATATTTTCTTACTTTACAAGGATCAGGTCTTTGCAACATCTTAATATTCTGTTTAATCCTTTTTTTTGGCATATTCTCGCAAGACAAATCATAATATATCAATGGATTCCTGTTGAATACGACAAATACTACTACAATCCCACTTATACACTGGAGCTTGTGTACGTCTCCCTTGAACTTCTTCAGCTATAACTTCTTCTACATTTCTGGGAACCATCTTTTCTTTTTCAATTGGACAACCATATTTTAACTCATAACAACGATCACTGGTATCAACTGCATGAACTGATGAATTTTGTTGAACATAGCTTTCTTCATTAAAGAAAGGCTAAGTGCTAGAAGTGTGTTTCCATTCACCAGCAAAAGTTTTGTAAAAGTTACATCTATTAACCAGTCTTTTTCTTTTGCTTTTCTCCTTCATAAAGTGCATTGTTTTATTCAATGTTTTCATTCACTTGAATACCAATATAAATAATTTCCGTTTCAATTCAAAAGCAGTATCTACTACACTTTCAATCTGTTGCTTCTTCTTATATCCTGCAGATCTTATACTTTCTACAATCTTTGAATACATTTTGAATTACTCTATTACGAAACATACGTCCACTTATGTCCTTAAATTGTTTCTGTCTTTTTCTCACATGTGCTTCTTTCTGCACCTCACTTGCTTCTTTCTACGCCCTTTTCCATTGTGTTTTGTTATTTGCTTCTTTGTTCGAAAAATGTCCTTCCTCCCTTGGTCAGTATTTTGTTCATTCAATCGCTCTACCACTTTCTAAATAAATTGTTTAGTTCTCTGACCAGAAGCCACTTTATCCTCAGCATCCTTTTGGTGTTTTTCTACTCCACTCGTTTTAGTTTTCATTAAGTACTTCTGTTTCCTTTGCTCTCTTCTCTTTTCATGTGTTCTTGCCATCTTTTATTTCTGTTCCAAATAAAATATCTTCATAAAAAACAAATAATAGTTAAATGTTTTACTACATTAATTCAAATTTCTAAATTAATAACATTTCAATTTTGAAAACAACAACTAAGCTCAAAATTACAATTACATTTCTATTGCATTTATAACTCATAAGAAGCGTAAAGTATACAAATAAGCAAAACATATGCAAAAACACAAGAATAGGTGGTCACACAGCCAACAGGAGAAAGAAAAAAAACAAAAGGTTTATAAACAGCAAAATGAAATACTCAAACCAAACAGCTACTGAAAAATGTAAGAAATGCAAGAAAGAAGCATCAGATATACAGAAAGAGGCAAGACAGGTGCACAAATAGGCAAAAGAAGTACAGAAAGAGGAAAATGTTGTAGAAAAATGCAAGTAAGGTACAGAAATAAATAAAAGGGGTGCAGAAAGAGGCAAAATGAGTTGGAAAAGAAAAAAGACACGTGCAGAAAGAAGGAAGAGAAGTGCAGTAAGAAGCAACAGAGGTGCAGGAAAAGGCAAAAGAAGTGCACAAAGAAGCTAAGAGATACAGAAAAAGACAAGAGAGGTGCACAAAGAGACAAGAGAGGTGCACAAACAGGGAAGATGAGTACAAAAACAGGCAACAGGGGCACAGAGAAAAGCAAGAGAGGAGCAGAAAAAAGCAACAGAAGTACAGAAAGAAGCAACAGAGATGCAGAAAGGGGCAACATGCGTGCAGAAAGAGGAAAGGGAAGTCCAGAAACAAGCAAGAGAAATTAAGAAACAGGCAAGAGAAGTGTAGAAAAAGGCAAGAGAAGTGCACAAAGAAGCAAGAGAAGTGCAGAAAGAAGCAACAGATATGCAGAAAAAGGCAAGACAGGTGCAGAAAAAGGCAAGAGAAGTACAGAAATAGGGAACAGGGATGTAGAAAGAGGGAAGAGTGGTGCAGAAACAGGGAAGAGGGGTGCAGAAACAAGCAAGATGGGTGAAAAAGAGACAAGAGGGGTGCAGAAAGAAACAAGTGTGGTGCAGAAAGAGGCAACAGAGGTGCAGAAAGAGGGAAGAAGGGTGGAGAAAGAAGCAAGTGAGGTGCAGAAAGAATCACTTTTGGGCTGCCCATTCACTATTTAACAACTACTCAGAGTGTTGGGCCTACCAAATACAAAGCAGCAAGTTTTTCAATGTGTCTGTTAAAAGACTCACAATATTCCAGAAAGCATGCATGCATGTGTCTGTACCTTTTAAAAGTGCCATCATATATCAAAGAAAAATGCAAATAGATTGGTAGTGGGCAGTGCTTGAGATAATAGATGACTGGATGGGTAGCGCCTGTGTGAATAGTTGACTGCAAGAGTACAGCCTGGGTGATTGCATGAGAGCAGCAGTACTAAATGGGTGATTAGATCAGTGCACAGGAAATGCCATAGACAAACCATGTGCACAAGGCTAATGCCTGGTTGAAAACTAGAGTATATGAGTAGTGCTTGAAAGAATAAAAAAAAGTGCATGGGTACTGCCTGAGTAATTCTATGACTGCAGTGGTTGCAGCTGGATGATTGTATAACTGTATGAGAAGTACATGAGAGAAAATAAGAGTGTAAAGGCAATTCTTGGGATATTCTATCAGTGCCTGAGTGAGTAGATGAGAGCATGGGTAGTACTTGACTGAATCTTTGAGTGGGATAGTAGTGCCTGTATGATTGCACAAATCTATGGTTAACGTCTGGAGGATTACATAGCATTTATATGTCTGTGCCTTTTTCTTAGTGGCATTATATGTAAAAGAAACATACAAATATGTGTGTTCCAGAGTTTTACACCTTTACCATCTATTTAATCATAACACATTAGAGAATCCATATGCACACAGACACATACCTCAGTCATAAGACTAAAATGTCACATAAACTTGAAATTGTGCACTTCCCATTTTAAAGAGACACCTACTTTTATGCAGCATACTTGAAGTGTACATCTTTATAAACCAATACAACCTAATCTAATCACTAATCCCTCTGCCAACATATCTTAAACTTCACTTATAGTGTGCAGCTTCACTATTCAGCAACTACTCAGGGTGTTGGTCCTAAGGAAATACAAAGCAGCAACCTTTTTAATCTATCTGTTAAAACTCTCACAATATTCCAAAAGGCACACATCCATTTGTCCCTACCTTTTAAAAGTGGCATCATATATCGAAGAAACATACAGACAGATGGGTAGTGTGTAGTGCCTGAGAGAATGGATGACTAGATAGGTAGCATCTGAGTAAATAGTTCAGAACAACAGTACTGCCTGGGTGATTGAATGAGAACAGCAGTACTGAATGGGTGATTAGATCAGTGCAGGGGAAATACCTTAGACAAACCATGAAGGCTAATGCATGGTTGAAGACAAGAGTGTATGAGTAGTGCTTGAAAGAATAAAAACATGCATAGGTACTGCCTGAGTGATTCTATGACTGCAGTGGTAGTAACTGGATGACTGTATGAGTGTATGAGAAGTACCTGAGAGAAAATATGAGTGTAAGAGTAATGCTTGGGCTATTCCATGAGTACATTAATAGTTCCTGACTAAGTAGATGAGAGTATGGGTAGTGCCTGACTGAATCTTTGAGTGGGATAGTAGTGCCTGGGTGATTACACAAATCTATGGTTAATGTCTGAGGGACCAAACAACAATTTTAAAAGAGGGTCAAAAACAGAGGGGACTTGGTTTAAGGACTGAAACACCTCCAATCCCAAATAGACACAATGAAACCAACAGAAGGTGCACAGTCCGTTCAGAACAAAATAGCAGACCAATAGTTATTGTGGAGAAGTGCATGAGATCCTGCAAATAGTTGAGACACCCCCCCGCAGGAGGTAGGAGTCCATCAGCCCACCCTTATTGGCGGAGCATCGTCATCTGGAACTCCAAGGAATCACTGTCTGAGCCCGGGGTAGCAGATCCCCAAGGACTCTGCCTGGTGCGCAGGCCAGTGATACCCAGAAAGAAAATGAACTCCTGCCAGGGTGTGTACCCAAGTAGTCGAGGGCTCCAGTGATGTGCAGTGCTAGAAAGTGATGTGAGGTTAAAAATGAATACTTGATCAAAAAATGTGTTTAATGTGGATCAACCAAGTTTCATGTCTAAAAGAACCTATAGTCTGATATGAATTTTCACAGGCTAATTATTGGTTCGTGTAAAAGTGTGGTCAACATGTTTCAGCCGTTGCGGTCACTTGACCCGGCTTTCATCAGGACCGAAAAAACGAAAACAGCTACTGCCAAACTAATTATAAAGTGAAAGAGCTAAACCCATGCAAACCAAATGTGAGTGTGGGGTACGATCGTGGCACTTGCCACCCTACCAGAAAAAGCTCGTACTTGAGCGTAAGGACAATGTCTTCATTCCTGAAAAAGAATATAAACATAAACCTCATGCATATCAAAACAAAACTACTAGTCGCCAATAGGCAGAGCTGAATCAGCATCGCCTTGATTAACAAAAAAACTCATAACGATGTTTAAATATACAATTGTATGTAAAAAATGGAGAAACTCACCCAGCTTTATGAGGGAGAAAAGCCTCACCTCACCCGGCTGACTGCTCGGAGAAGGAGGCACCGCTCTGTTTAAATGTGGAGAAAGAAGCCAGACAGATTGCCAATTGATACCCATCTGCTCAAGGCTCAACACACGTATTTTTAAACATATCAAAAAAAGACCAACATTAATTAAAAAGTCCAAGACCTCGTGACTCCCAAGATATATCTAGTATTATTTAGATGATGTCTCTTTACAAACCCCTATCAGTCATATCTTCGTTAGCAAACACGAGCGTGTAAACAAGAGAACGCATGCGCCTAGATCAGACGCTAACGAAGTATTGCGGTTTCACCATGTGGCGACCTACATCTCCATTATTACTTCCAGAGAGACCAAGATGTCTGCAGACACGACACTACATCAGAGTGTCCAGCGCTGACGCATGCGCATTTGATATTTGATACTTCGTTAGCGTCTGATCTAGGCGCATGCGTTCTCTTGTTTACACGCTCATGTTTGCTAACGAAGATACACAGCTGACTTCAATTACAGACAAGTACGTCATACGCAAGCGCTATAAATAGCATCCTCCCCTTCCTGCCGATACCTCCCAGACAGCTTGTGAGTCAGTCAGAGGTATCGACGGACAGGTAAGGTAGGAGGCTGTTTGTCCTTGTAAACTTCTTTTTGGATACATCTTTCATCCCAGACTTATTTTGTGGAGCAATGTGGACACATTTAGCCACTAGAGTTAGCCTTCACTAACTTACAGCATTCCCCTATTCATATAGGTAACAACTATTCATAGTTTTACCTACTACTGGTTTATACTATATGACTGATAGGGGTTTGTAAAGAGACATCATCTAAATAATACAAGATATATCTTGGGAGTCACGAGGTCTTGGACTTTTTAATTAATGTTGGTCTTTTTTTGATATGTTTAAAAATACGTGTGTTGAGCCTTGAGCAGATGGGTATCAATTGGCAATCTGTCTGGCTTCTTTCTCCACATTTAAACAGAGCGGTGCCTCCTTCTCCGAGCAGTCAGCCGGGTGAGGTGAGGCTTTTCTCCCTCATAAAGCTGGGTGAGTTTCTCCATTTTTTACATACAATTGTATATTTAAACATCGTTATGAGTTTTTTTGTTAATCAAGGCGATGCTGATTCAGCTCTGCCTATTGGCGACTAGTAGTTTTGTTTTGATATGCATGAGGTTTATGTTTATATTCTTTTTCAGGAATGAAGACATTGTCCTTACGCTCAAGTACGAGCTTTTTCTGGTAGGGTGGCAAGTGCCACGATCGTACCCCACACTCACATTTGGTTTGCATGGGTTTAGCTCTTTCACTTTATAATTAGTTTGGCAGTAGCTGTTTTCGTTTTTTCGGTCCTGATGAAAGCCGGGTCAAGTGACCGCAACGGCTGAAACATGTTGACCACACTTTTACACGAACCAATAATTAGCCTGTGAAAATTCATATCAGACTATAGGTTCTTTTAGACATGAAACTTGGTTGATCCACATTAAACACATTTTTTGATCAAGTATTCATTTTTAACCTCACATCACTTTCTAGTACTGCACATCACTGGAGCCCTCGACTACTTGGGTACACACCCTGGCAGGAGTTCATTTACTTTCTGGGTATCACTGGCCTGCGCACCAGGCAGAGTCCTTGGGGATCTGCTACCCCGGGCTCAGACAGTGATTCCTTGGAGTTCCAGATGACGATGCTCCGCCAATAAGGGTGGGCTGATGGACTCCTACCTCCTGCGGGGGGGTGTCTCAACTATTTGCAGGATCTCATGTACTTCTCCACAATAACTATTGGTCTGCTATTTTGTTCTGAACGGACTGTGCACCTTCTGTTGGTTTCATAATGTCTGAGGGACTACATGGCATGCATGTGTCTGTGCCTTTTCCTAGTGAGATCATATATAAAAGAAACATACAGATACACGTATACCAGAGTTTTATACCTCTACCATCTGTTTAGGCATAACACGTGAGAGAATACATGTGCACGCAGACACATACCTTAGTCATAAAAAGTCCCTTAAACCTGACAGACTGCACTTCCCATTTTAAAGAGACACATAAAATTATGCGGCATACTTGAAGTGTACATCTCCACAGATCAATACGAGCTAACCTAATCACTAATCCTTCTACCAACAAATTTAAACCTCACTTTTGGGCCGCAGCTTCACTATTCAGCAACTACTCAGAGTGTTGGGCCTAGCAAAATTCAAAGAAGCAACTTTTTCAATGTGTCCGTTAAAAGTCTCACCATATTCCAGAGAGCATGAATGCATGTGTCTGGTCCTTTTAAAAGTGACATCATATATCAAGGAAACATTCAAATAGATAAGTAGTGGGTAGTGCCTAAGAGAATGAATAGCTGGATGGGTAGTGCCTGAGTAAAAAGTTCAGTGCAAGAGTACTGCCTAGGTGATTGCATGAGAGCAGCAGTACTGAATGGGTGATTAGAACAGTGCAGCAAAAAATACCTGAGACAAACCATGACTGCAAGGCTAATACATAGTTGAAGAGTATATGAGTACTGCTTGGAAGAATAAAAAAGTGCATGGGTACTGCCTGAGTGATTCTATGACTGCAGTGGTAGTAGTTGGATGATTGTATGACTGTATGAAAAGTACATGAGAGAAAATATGAGTGTAAAGGTAATACTTTGGACATTCTATCAGTGCATCAGTAGTACCTGAGTGAGTAGATGAGAGCATGGATAGTGCTTCATTTCATCTTTGAATGGGATAGTAGTGCCTGCATGATTGCACAAATCTATGGTTAATGTTTGAGGGATTACATGACAATCATTTGTCTGTGCCTTTTTCTTAGTGGCATTATATGTCAAAGAAACATACAAATACATGTGTACCAGAATTCTATACCTCTATCATATATTTAGTTATAACATATAAGACACTACATGTGCACACAGACACATACTTCAGTCGTAAGACATAACAATTCATTACACTTAAAAGAGTGCTCTTCCCATTTTAAAAAGACACCTACAATTATGCAGCATATTTGAAGTATACATCTACACAGACCAATACAAGGTAAGCTAATTACTAATCCCTCTGCCAACATGTCTTAAACCTCAGTTTTGGACTGCACCTTCACCATTCAGTAACTACTCAGTGTTGCACCTAAGCAAATACAAAACAGCAACCTTTTCAATCTATCTGTTAAAAGTCTCACAATATTCCAGAAAGTAGGCATGCACATGTCTGTACCTTTCAAAAGTGGCATCATATATCTAAGAAACATACAAATAGATGGGTAGTGAGTAGTGTGAGAGAATGAAAGACTGGATGAGTAGTGCCTGACTGAATTGTTCAGTGCAACACTACTGCCTGGGTGATTGCATGAGAGCAGCAGTACTGAATGGGTGATTAGAACTGTGCAGGGGAAATACCTTAGACAAACCATGAGTGCAAGACTAACGCATGGTTGAAGACAAGAGTGTATGAGTAGTGCTTGAAATAATAAAAACATGCATAGGTACTGCCTGAGTGATTCCATGACTTCATTGGTAGTAACTGGATGATTGCATGAGTGTATGGGAAGTACCGGAGAGAAAATATGAGTGTAGGAGTAATGCTTGTGCCATTCCATGAGTGCATCAGTAGCACCTGAGTGAGTAGATAAGAGCATGGGTAGTGCCTTACTGAATGTTTGAGTGGGATAGTAGTGCCTTGATGAATGCACAAATCTATGGTAAATGTCTGAGGGATTACATGGTATGCATGTGTCTGTGCCTTTTCCTAGTGGCATCATTTATAAAAGAAACATACAGATACATGTATAGCAGAGTTTTATACCTCTATCATATATTTAGTCATAACACGTGAGAGACTACATGTGCGAACAGACACATACTTTAGTCATAAGACTAAAAAGTTAATTAAACTTAAAAGACACCTAAAATTATGCGGCACATTTCAAGTATGCATATCCACAGACCAATACAAGCTAAGCTATTACTAATCCCTCTGCCACGATGTCTTAAACCTCAGTTTTGGACTGCAGCTTCACTATTCAGAAACTACTCAGAGTGTTGGACCTAAGCAAATACAAAGCAGCAATCTTTTCAATCTATCTGTTAAAAGTCTCACAATATTTACGAAAGCACGCTTGCATGTGCCTGTACCTTTAAAAAGTGGCATCATATATCAAAGAAACATACAAATAGGTGGTTTTGGGTAGTGCCTGAGAGAATGCATGACTAGATGAGTAGTGCCTCAGTGAAAAGTTCAGTACAAGAGTACTACCTGGATAATTTCAGAAAGCCAACACTAATCCTTCTACCATGTTACTATCTACAAACTATTTCAAAACTATTTTTTACAATAATACTAAGTACATTAGAGAGCTGTACATTTCATGACACATTCCACACATCACATTTGTCTTACAATTCAACACCTAGAATTCTTTTTTAAGTAAAACTATCTGTAGAAACAATAAAGTAGTGCTGAATAATATGTAATACACCTTACAAATTGGTTACTCAGGTTTGAGGTAGTATTGCAGAATGCCAAATATCAGAAACTCTTAACAGATTTTCTTTTCCACATGTAATGCATCTCTCTCAGAAAGGTGAAACCAGAAATGGCAAAATTTCCCTCTCTTTTTGCACTCATAATAAATGTAAGTATCACATCACATTGTTTCCATCATTATTTAAAATTGAAAAAACATTTCTATTGGTTAGATATTTTTACCCTTACTGCTTCTGTAATTTTCTGAAGTCGCGACTCCTCTGTGGTGGAGCCGCAAACCCACAACTTGCCTGAAAGCAATGCTGGCTCCCGCGGGAGGCGGAAAGCCAGCTGGGACCCTGGGGGCATTGGGACTCCCTCCACGGTCCCCAACGTGAGGGCCGGCCCTGGGGGATGGGGTCCTCAGGGCCAGAAGTGGCCCGGGAGGGGGACACCCGGCCCCCCTCCATTTAATGAAAAAAAAAGAATGGCAGGTCCCCGGGTGATGGGGTCAGCGGGGCCAAAATCGGCCTGGGGAGGGGGTCCGCGTAACCCCCTCCTTATATTAAAACAATTTTCAAATGGCCAAGCCCCGGGGATGGGGTTCCCGGTACCAAAAGGTGCCCAGGGGAGGGGGGCCATGCAGCCCCCCTTCCCTATAAGTATTAATAAAATAAAGGAGGCCATGTCCGGGATTGGGGTCCCCAGGGCCGAAATCAGCCAAGGGAGGGGGGGCCACACAGTCCTCTTCCCATTTTTCTATTTAAAAAAAAAAATGCGACAGGCCCTGGGGGATGGGATCCAGAGGGCCCCAAAAAATATTAAAACAAGTGGGGCTACATAGCCCCCCTTCTAGCAAAAACAAATGCCGGAATCTCACCGGAGACCCCACCCCCTCCCTGACCACTCTGCAAACGTGCCTCCTGGCATGTTCTAAGTTGGGGGATTAAGTCCCCTTGAATCCTGAGGGTATCTGGGGGCAAAATAGGCCACCTGGTACCTCCAGTAATCCCCACAGAGTGGGATTGCTGGGAGGTGGTCCAAGGCCACGCCACTTTTTACACCACTCTGCAAACATGCTTCTTGGCGCATTGCTGGTGGGGCGATGAGGTCCTCTTGTGTCCCGAGGACCTCAGGACTAAAGTGAACTTCATCTCCCAAGCAGCAGCGCGCCAGGAGGCGTGTTTGCAGAGTGCTGTAAAAAGGGGCGTGGTCTCCGACCACTCTCATCAGTTCAGCTGTGTGGGGCTTAGTGGAGGTTCCTGGTGGGCTCGCTGGCTCCCAGGAACCCTCAGGATTCAAGGGGACTTAATCCCCCAACCCAGAATGCACCAGGGGGCCTGTTTGCAGAGTGGTGTAGAAAGGGGACGTGGCCTGCTACCACCTCTAAGCAATCCCACTGTGTGGGGCTTACTGGAGGTAACAGGTAGGCTAGTTATCCCCTAAGGACCCCCAGCAGTGAAGGGGACTTTAATCCCTATCCAAAAGCGCACCAGGGAGCGTGTTTTCAGAGCGGTGGGTAAAAGAGGGCGTGGTCTGCTATGAGAACTTAGCAATGCTTCTGTGTAGGACTTCATGGAGGTAATAGGAGGGGTAGTTGGCTCCCAAGGTTGTCCTTGGGCGCCAACTTCCCCTACTGTTACATCCACTAAGTCCAACACAGTGGGATTGCTAAGAGCTCTTTGGAGGCCACACACCCCCTTTCTCCACCACTCTGTAAACGTACCTCCTATCACAGTACTGGTTGGGGATAAAGTCCACTTTACCTCTGAGGGACTTTGGGGGCCAAGAAGCCCTCCTGGCACCTCCTGTAAGTCCTATGCAATGGAGATCCTTAGCGCTGGTGGGAGGCACAGCCCCCCTTCTCCACAATTCTACAAACTTGACTACCAGTTAAAGAAGTATTTGTAATTTAATAGGTGTCACATTTGCAAGAGTTAGAGCTATTGGTGTGGTAAATGTAAACGTTTTTACTAATGTTTTTTGGAGTGGAGTGGATGTACGTAGTGTGTAGTGGAATTATGTGGTATGTTGTGCAGTGAAATTATGTGGATAGAAAGTATGTGGTATTTAGTGTATAGGAATTATGTAGAGTTGGATTATGTGTTATGAAGAGCAATTATGTGGTATGATAGTCTCTGTTGTGGAGGGGTAACCTCAGGTTTAGTCTTCCTCTTTTCCATAGAAGCTAAACTATGAACTCAATGAGGAAAAAAAGAAGGAATCACTGAGGAGCAGTTTTGGACCTAGTCAGAGGTATGAGCAGGGCCACTGGAATAATGCGACTGTTTGGTTGCACCAACTTTCGCACAATTATACATTTTATGCATTAGCCACATAATCCATCATGTGCTGCCTAATCTGAAGATTTGAGCAGAAAAATCCTTGTTTCTAGATCAAACGGCTCAAACATTACCAAAAATGCAGTGACAATTGTTACAGCGTGGTGGAAGGTCCTTTGTAAACCTAGAATGGTCACCTGTTACTTATTGCTAAATGTGGGTGTTAAATTGGTATGAATGGTGTGCAAGCCACTCTTGCTTCTTTCTTTGCCTCTCTTACTTCTTTCTGCATTTCTGTTGCTTCTTTCTGCACCTCGTTTGCCTCTGTCTGCACCACTGTTGCCTCTTTCTGCACCTCACTTGCATCTTTGTGCACCCCTCTCAACTCTTTCTGTACCTCTCTTGCCACTTTTTACATCCCTCTTCCCTCTTTCTGCACCCCTCCTGCCTCTCTCTTCACCTCTATTTCTTCTTTCTGCACTTCTTGTGTTTCTTTCAGCATCTCTCTTGCTTCTTTCTGTACCCCTCTTGCCTCTTTCTCCACCCCTTCCCCCTTTCTGCACCTCTGTTGCTTCTTTCTGCACTCTTCTTGCCTCTTTCTGCACATCTGTTCCTTGTTTCTGCACTTCTTTAGTTACTTTCTGCACCTCTCTTGCTTCTTTCTGCACCTCTCTTGCCTCTTTCTGCAACCATCTTCACTTTTTCTGTATCTCTCTTGCCTCAGTCTGCATACCTTCCCCTCTTTATGCACCCCTTTTGCCTGTTTTTGCTACTCTCTTGCATCGTTCTGCAGTTTTCTTGCCTCCTTCTACACCTCACTATCCTCATTTTGCACCTCTGTTGGTTCTTTTGCACTGCTTTTGCTTCATTCTGCAACTCTCTTGCAAATTTCTGCATCCCTCCTGCCTCTTTCTGCACCCCTCTTACCTGTTTCTGCACTTCTCTGGGTAGTTTCAGTATGGCTCTTTCTGCTCCTGTCTTGTACTTTTCTGTACCCTTCTTGCCTCTTTCTGTACCCCTCTTCCCTCTTTCTGCACCTCTCTTGCCTATGTTTGCACCCTTCTTTCCTCTTTCTACACCTCTGTTCCTTTTTTCTGCACTTCTCTTGCTTCTTTCTGCACCTCTCTTGCGAATTTCTCTACCCCTCATGCCTCTGTGTGCACCTCTCTTGCATCTTTCTGCTCCTCTCATGCCTATTTCTGTACCCCTCTTGCCTCTGTCTGCACCTCTGCTGGTTCTTTTTGTATGTCTCTTGCATCTGTGTGCATCCCTGTTCCCTCTTTGTGCACCTCTTTTTCCTGTTTCTGCAAATGCCTTGCCTCTTTCTACACTTTTCTTGTCTCTATCTGCACCCCTACTGCCTCTTTCTGAACTTCTTTTGCCTCTTTCTGCGCCTCTGTTGTTTCTTTCTGCACTTCTCTTGCCTCTTTCTGCACCCCTCTTTCCCCTTTCTGCACCTCTGTTGCTTCATTCTGTACTTCTCTTGCTTCTTTCTGCACCTCTCTTGCCTCTTTCTGCACACACAGGGCTACATTTAAACTGACATCAATCTCAGAAGTGCACACATGCAAGTGCAGAAAAGGGCTGCTGGCCTCTAAACTGCCATGCCCTATTATATGATAGGAACTTAGATGTAGTTTTAACACCCCTGCCCTATTATGTACTAATGCCTTAAAGGAGAAGTCATGCCAATCACAGGGGTACCCCAACCCATAGTGTAGCCAAGTGTATGTTGGTGTTTTCACTGTATTCTAAGTTTCTTGCAGCATAGCACTGGCTCCTGGCCTGGTTAGGCAGAGCCCAGGGTCAATCAGAGTCAGTTACCAACAGTACCAGTCAGCAAAAAGTTGGTGGGTACCCAGGGCACAGGATGGCTTTGCAACAAGGCCTCTTTCTGCACCTCTGTTGCTTCTTTCAGCAATTCTTTTGCCTCTTTCTGCACTTATCTTCCTTTTTTCTGCACCCCTCCTGCCTCTTTCTGTACCTCTCTTGCCTCTAGGTGCACCTCTCTGACCTTTTTCTGCATCCCTCTTGCCTCTTTTTGCACCTCTGTTGGTTCTTTCTACACTGCTCTTGGTTTTTTCTGCACCTAACGTGCCTCTTTCTGCACTTCTCTTGCTTCTTTCTACACATCTTTTGCTTCTTTTAGCAATTCTCTTGCCTCTTGCTGTACTTCTCTTCCTTCTTTCTGCACCCTTCCTGCCTTTTTGTGTACCTCTCTTGTCTCTTTGTGTACCTCTCCTACCTCGTACTGCATTCCTCTTGCCTCTTTTTGCACCTATGTTTGTTCATTCTGTACTGCTCTTGCTTCTTTCTGCACCCCTCTTGCCTCTTCCTGTACCCTCTTTTCTCTTTTTCTATCTCTCTTGACTCTTTCTGCACCTCTCTTGCCTCTTTCTGTGCCTCTGTTGGTTCTTTCTGCACCTCTCTTGCTCTTTTGGCACCCTACCCACCTCTTTCAGCACCTCTGTTGCTTTTTTCTGTATTTCTCTTCCTTCTTTCTGCACCCTCCTGCTTCTTTCTGTACCTTTCTTGCCTCTTTGTGCACCTCTTCTACCCTTTTGTGTACCGCTCTTGCTTTTTTCTGCACTTCTCTTGTCTCTTTCTGCACCTCTCTTCCCCCTTTCTGCACCTCTGTTGCTTCATTCTGTACTTCTCTTGCTTCTTTCTGCACCTCTCTTGCTCCTTTCTGCACCTCTCTTGCCTCTTTCTGAACACACAGGGCTACATTTAAACTGACACCAATCTCAGCAGTGCACACATGCACATGCAGAAAAGGGCTGCTGGCCTCTAAACTGCCATACCCTATTATATGCTAGGAACACAGGGGTACCCCAACCCATAGTGTAGCCAAGTGTATGTTGGTGTTTTCACCATATTCTAAGTGTCTTTCAGCATAGCACTGGCTCCTGGCCTGGTTAGGCAGAGCCCAGGGTCAATCAGAGTCAGTTACCAACAGTACCAGTCAGCAAAAAGTGGGTGGGTACCCAGGGCACAGGATGGCTTTGCAACAAGGCCTCTTTCTGCACCTCTGATGCTTCTTTCAGCAATTCTTTTGCCTCTTTCTGCACTTATATTCCTTCTTTCTGCACCCCTCCTGCCTCTTTCTGTACCTCTCTTGCCTCTTGGTGCACCTCTCCGACCTTTTTCTGCATCCCTCTTGCCTCTTTTTGCACCTCTGTTGGTTCTTTCTACACTGCTCTTGGTTTTTTCTGTACCTAACGTGCCTATTTCTGCACTTCTCCTGCTTCTTTCTACACCTCTGTTGCTTCTTTCAGCAATTCTCTTCACTCTTGCTGCACTTCTCTTCCTTCTTTCTGCTCCCCTTCTGCCTCTTTCTGTACCTTTCTTGGCTTTTTGTGTACCTCTCCTACCTCTTTCTGCACTCCTCTTTCCTCTTTTTGCACCTATGTTGGTTCATTCTGTACTGCTCTTGCTTCTTTCTGCACCCCTCTTGCCTCTTTCTGCTCTCTGTTCCCTCTTTCTGTACCTTTCCTGCCTTTCTGTAACTCTCTTGTCTCTTTCTGTACCTTTGTTGGTTCTTTCTGCACCTCTCTTGCTCTTTCTGCACCCTTCCGACCTCTTTCAGCACCTCTGTTGCTTTTTTCTGTACTTCTCTTCCTTCTTTCTGCACCCCTCCTGCCTCATTCTGTACCTCTCTTGCCTCTTTGTGCACCTCGTCTACCCTTTTACGTACCGCTCTTGCTTCTTTCTGCACTTCTCTTGCCTCTTTCTGCACCCCTCTTTCTGCACCTCTGTTGCTTCTTTCTGTACTTTTCTTGCTTCTTTCTGCACCTCTATTGCTTCTTTCTGCACCCCTCTTGCCTCTTTCTGCAACCATCTTACCTTTTCTGTATCTCTCTTGCCTCAGTCTGCACACCTTTCCTCTCTTTCTGCATCCTGTTTGCCTGTTTCTGAAACTCTTTTGAGTCTTTCTGTAGTTTTCTTGCCTCCTTCTGTACCTCAATATCCTCTTTTTTCACCTCTGTAATTTCTTTTGCACTGCTCTTGCTTCATTCTGCACCTCTCTTGCACATTGCTGCATCCCTCCTGCCTCTTTCTGCACCCCTCTTACCTGTTTCTGCACCTCTCTGGGTAGTTTCACTACCGCTCTTTTTACTTTCTGCTCCTGTCTTGCACTTTTCTGTACCCTTCTTGCCTCTTTGTGTACCCCTTTTCCCTCTTTCTGCACCTCTCTTGCTTATGTCTGCACCCTTCTTTTCTCTTTCTACACCTCTGTTCCTTCTTTCTGCACCTCTCTTGCAAATTTCTCCACCCCTCATGCCTCTGTGTACACCTCTCTTGCATCTTTCTGCTCCTCTCTTGCCTCTTTCTGCACCCCTCTTGCCTCTTTCTGTACCTCTCTTGCCTCTTTCTGAACCTCTGTTGGTTCTTTCTGCACCTCTCTTGCTCTTTCTGCACACTTCCCACCTCTTTCAACACCTCTTTTGCTTTTTTCTGTACTTCTCTTCCTTCTTTCTGCACCCCTGCTGCCTCTTTCTGAACTTCTCTTGCCTCTTTCTGCACCACTGTTGCTTCTTTCTGCACTTCTCTTGCCTCTTTCTGCACCCCTCTTCCCCCTTTCTGAACCTCTGTTGCTTCATTCTGTACTTCTCTTGCTCCTTTCTGCACCTCTCTTGCTTCTTTCTGAACCTCTATAGCCTCTTTCTGCACACACAGTGCTACATTTAAACTGACATCAATCTCAGCAGTGCACACATGCACGTGCAGAAAAGGGCTGCTGGCCTCTAAACTGCCATGCCCTATTATATGCTAGGAACTTAGAGGTAGTTTTAGTTCCCCTGCCCTATTATGTACTAATGCCTTAAAGAGGAAAGTCATGCCAATCACAGGGGTACCCCAACCCATAGTGTAGCCAAGTGTATATTGGTATTTTCACTGTATTCTAAGTGTCTTTCAGCATAGCACTGGTTCCGGGCCTGGTTAGTCAGAGCCCAGGGTCAATCAGAGTCAGTTACTAACAGTACCAGTCAGCAAAAAGTTGGTGGGTGCCCAGGGCACAGGATGGCTTTGCAACATGGCCTCTTTCTGCACCTCTGTTGCTTCTTTCATCAATTCTTTTGCCTCTCTCTGCACTTATCTTCCTTCTTTCTGCACCCCTTTTGCCTCTTTCTGTGCATGTCTTGCCTCCTTGTGCACCTCTCCTACCTTTTTCTGCACCCCTCTTGCCTCTTTTTGTACCTCTGTTGGTTCTTTCTGCACTGCTCTTGCTTCTTTCTGCATCTCACTTGCCACTTTCTGCACTTCTCTTACTTCTTTCTATACCTCTGCTGCTTTTTTCAACAATTCTCTTGCCTCTTGCTGTACTTCTCTTCCTTCTTTCTGTACCCCTGTTCCCTCTTTCTGTACCTTTCCTGCCTGTTTCTGCACCTCTCTTGCTTCTTTCTGCAATTTTCTTGCTTCTTTCTGCACCTCTCTTGCCTCTTTTTGCATACACAGGGCTACTTTTAAACTGAAATCATGCTCAGCAGTGCACACATGCAAGTGCAGAAAAGGGCTGCTGGCCTCTAAACTGCCATGTCCTATTATATACTAGGAACTTAGAGGTAGTTTTAATCCTCCTGCCCTATTATGTACTAATGCCTTTGGGGAGTCATGCCAATCACAGGGGTACCCCAATCCATAGTGTAGCCTAGTGCATGCAGGTGTTTTTACTGTATTCTAAGTGTTTTTCAGCATAACACTGGCTCCCGGCTTGGTTAGGCAGAACCCAGGGTCAGTCAGAGTCTGTTACTTCCAGTACCAGTCAGCAAAAAGCTGGGGGGTGCTCCGGGCACAGGTTGACTTTGCAACACAAGGTCTCTTTCTGCACCTCTGTTGCTTCTTTCAGCAATTCTTTTACCTCTCTCTGCACTTATCTTCCTTCTTTCTGCACCCCTCCTGCCTCTTTCTGTACCTCTCTTGCCTCTTTGTGTACCTCTCTTGCCTCTATGTGTACCTCTCCTACCTTTTTCTGTACCCCTCTTGCCTCTTTTTGCACCTCTGTTGCTTCTTTCTACACGTCTGTTGCTTCTTTCAGCAATTTTTTGCCTCTTTCTGTACTTCTCTTCCTTCTTTTTTTACCCCTCTGCTTCTTTCTGCACCTCTGTTGCCTCTTTTTGCACCTCTCTTGCCCCTTTCTACTGTTTACTTGCTTCTTTCTGTACCTCTCTTGCCTCTTTTTGGCACCTCTGTTGCTTCTGTCTGTACTTCTCTTGCCTCTTTCTGCACCTCTGAATTAGAGGTAGTTTTAATCCCCCTGCCCTATTATGTACTAGGGCCTTACAGGGGAGGTCATGCGAATCACAGGGGGTACCCCAACCCATAGTGTACCCTAGTGTATGTAGGTGTTTTCCCTGTATTCTAAGTGTATTTCAGCATAGCACTGGCTCTGGGCCTGGTTAGTCAGAGTCAGTTACCACCAGTATCAGTCAGCAAAAAGTTGGGGGCACAGGATGACTTTGCAACAAGGCCTCTTTCTACACCTCTGTTGGTTCTTTCTGCATATCTGTTGCTTCTTTCTGCACCTTTCTTCCTCTTTCTGCACATGTCCTACCTCTGTAGGCATAGTTAGAAGTTAGTATTTAAAAATCCTTAGAAATTGAAGGAAATAAACATAGTTTTCAGGGATGTTATTGTTAAAAATAAGCAATTAAAAATTATTTGAAATTCACTAAAAAAAACATAGGTTTCAGGGATGTATAGTTAGAAATTAGCATCTAAAAAACCTTAGAAATTCACTGAAAAAAACACAGGTTTCAGGGACATTGTAGTTAGTTGGACATTTCACTCGTACAAAACCAGAGAAATGTGGCTGTTATAGTTAGTTGAGCTACCTATAGCAATGCACTGCTAATGATGTCACATTTCACACCATTCATGACATGGTCAGTGATATCACTGATGACATCACTGATGACATATCAAATGACATCACTGATGATATCATACACGTGATAATCTGATGCACCTCCTGATACCCTAATATAACCTTTGATACACCCACTCTAAAATACAGACCATTTTCGAAACCATAGACACGCCAATACAATATACTACATACCCACTCACTGATTCCTAGGTCTACACACACATCCACTCAATCATCCATACAATCACTCATACATGCAGTCACTCATCAATACAGCACTATCATATGTACTCACTCACTGCCACTCATCCATAGAGTTACTTACACACCTAGACAGTCATGCAAATCAATCAATCAATCAATCAATCAGGGATTTGTAGAGTTCGCTACTCACCCGTGAGGGTCTCAAGATACTGGGGGGGTATGCAGATCCGTTTCAGCCAAAGAGCCAGGTCTTGGGGGTCATCTTGAAGGTGTTCAGGGAGGGTGCGCATCTGATGTCTGTCGGTAGCTCGTTCCAGGTTTTGGCTGCGATTTTGGAGAACGATCTTCCGCCTGTTCTGGCACTGTGGATGCGTGGGGTTTTAGCTAGTGCAAGGTTGGCAGATCAGAGGTTTTTTTGGGGCACGTGGAAGTTTATTCTGTCATTTAGGTATGTAGGTCCGCTGTTGTGCAGGCATTTGCAGGCCTGGGTGAGGATTTTGAAGGTGACTCTCTTCTCCACGTGGGCCAGTGGAGTCTCTGCAGGTGTTGGTTGGTGTGTTTGTGCCATGGGATGGCGAGGACGAGTCTGGACACGGTGTTCTGTATCATCTGGAGTTTACGGAGTAGGTATTTGTCGATGCCGGCATAGAGAGAGTTTCCATAGTAGAGTTTGCTGGTGATGAGTGCGTCGGTGACTGTCTTCCTTGACTCAGGGGGATCCATTTGAAGGTCTTTTGAAGGATGCAGATGGGGTTACAGCAGCTGGAGGTGACGGCGTTCACCTGTCGGGTCATGGTGAGTGATGAATCAAGTACGATGCCGAGGTTTTTGTCGTGGTCTAAGGGGGTGGGCGGGCTTCCAATGGCGGTGGGCCGCCAGGTGTTGACCCATGCTGAAGGGGTGGTTCAGAGGACGAGGACTTCTGTGTTTTTGGTTTTGAGATTTAGGCAGCTGTTGGTCATCCAGACTGTGACATCTTGCATTGCTCTCTGGAAGTTGAGTTTTGCGGTGGCGGGATCCCTGGTGAGGGAGAGGATGAGCTGGGTGTCGTCGGCATAGGAAACGATGTTGAGGCAGTGACGTTGGACGATGGCTGCGAGGGGGGCCATGTAGATGTTGAAAAGGGTCAGGCTCAGTGATGACCCCTGTGGGACACGCAAAGAATCAATCACACTCCCATTTACTCACCTATACAGTTATACACACACCACCTCACTTATTTATACAGATACTAACACATACTTACTCTCTTATACAATCACTGATACAAGCACACACTCATCCATGCAGCCACTCTCACAATTACTCAATCTCACATATAGTCATTTATATACTCAATATACTGCATTTTACATTTGTATATACACACACTACCACTGAGACATCCATTCACTAACCAACAAACCCATACATACACTCAACCACCCATACAGCCCTTCACAGATATACTCTTGAACCCATACACCCAGTGAATCACCCACTAACACATCTATGCACAGAGTCACACACCCTCCAACCACCCACACAGGCACTCAGACAGACACCCATACAGATACTCAAACAACCAATCAATAACCCATATAGACACTCATGTAGCAACTCACCAACCCACACAGCCACTTACACACCAACTGACTGACTGATACAGACATTCACACTGATTAGTCACTAACCCATGCATTCAGTAAGACACGTTTAATCACTCACTTATACAGTCAGTCACGCACCTACTGAATCATTCATTCAGACACTTATACACCCACTAATTCTTTAATACACCTTGGTATATATATATATATATATATATATATATATATATATATATATATATATATATATATATATATATATATATATATAAAACATATTTAAACGTTACCGAAACACACAGTCACTGGACGATGTCATCAGTGCTATCATTTGAGATGTCATCAGTGATGTCATCAGTAATGTCACTGACCATGTCATAATTGATGAAATATGTGACGTCATCAGCAGTGCATTACAGGGGCGCGAGTTATAGTTAGCTCAACTAACTATAACGGCCGAATTTCTCTGGTTTTGTACGAGTGAAATATCCAACTAACTATAACGTCCCTGAAACCTGTGTTTTTTTCAGTGGTCATGAAGACGTAAAGTCCAGAGCACAAGTAAAAACAAAAAGAACAAAAAGGAACTACAGTACCATCAACTCATGATGAAATTAAAAAACAACAGTGAAATAGTCATTAGGAGGGCCGACAAAGGCTGAAATGTAGTTCTATGGAAAAGAGAGGATTATATCAGTGAGGCAATGAGTCAACTGATTGATAATACCTGCTGCTGCCGCAGTAATAGACAAACTTTGAATGCAGTATACGGGACATATAAGATGAAATTGGTGGCCTGGAAGAACACAGGTTTGATATCAATGGATGAATACAAATATTTGAGGAATGACAATGCGGTGATACCAATATTGTATTTCATCCCCAAGATTCACAAAAATGCCACCAAACGCCTGGCAGGCCGCTCATTATTGCTAGGAATAGCATATTTGAGAAAACATCAATATATATTGACTTCTTCCCACAGGAATATGTCCAACAATTGACATCATACATAAAAGACACAGGGGACTTTTTAGCCAAAATGATTGATTTTAAATTGTGTGACGATTATCTACTCATCACACTAGATGTAACCTCACTCTATACGTCATTCAGACATAAGGATTGCCTCAGAGCCTTACAATATTATTTATCACAAAGGGGTCCTGACTATGCCGAACATACCAATATGCCAATCAATATGGTGGAAAGTTGTCTAACCAATAATATTTTCATGTTCCAAAATGCTTTTTTCCAGCAAGCAAGGGGTGTGGCTATGGGAGCCAGCTTCTCCCCCAGCTATGCTTGTCTTCACATGGGCTGGTGGGAGGAGCTGGTTCTCATGAAGGAAGACATTAATGTTATGACTGGGAATGTAAAAGTGTGGTGGAGGTTTAATGATGACCTGTTTTATGTCTTGCAGGGTACACGGTCAAATGCATTAAAATGCATTGATCAAATCAACAAGAACCAACTTAATTTACACTTCACAGAATGCATAAGTAATACCACTGTGAACTTTTTGGATGTTGAAGTATATGTTGAAAAAGACAAACTTGAAACAAAACTCCATAGAAAACCGACAGCCAGCAATGCCATATTGCACGCCAGCAGTACCCATCTTGGGCACCTGGTACAAAGTACACCCTACGGTGAGCTGTTATGCTTAAAACGCATTTGCAATAATGAAAAAGACGTATATAAAGCCCAAACTGATTGCATAACTAGATTCAGAGAGAAGGGTTACAGCAAAAAATGTTTAGATACTGCCCTTAGAAAAAGCAATCAAGAACCCAGGTTGACCCTTCTCAAACAAAAATCAACTGGGAATGACACCGTTGATACACCTGACAAATTTAGGTTAATTTTAAATTACAACCAACAGGAAGGTGCAGTCAGAAATATAATCAAGAAAAATTGGCATTTAATCCGACAAGACCCTGTAATAGGTGATTCAGTCCCCAAACAGCCTGCGATAACATACTGCAGAGGCAAATTGATGAAAGAAGTCCTAGTTAAAAATGACCCATGTGGCACACCAGCACATGGTTATCCCAAAGAATGGGATTTTATAAGAGTAAAATTTGAAACGCTTGCCAGTATGGGGTAACAATGACAAGTTACATGACTCCTTTTGGCAGAAAAGAATAAATTATAGACAAAGCGTTAAATTGCAAAACAGATCATGTGGTCTATGTGCTGGAGTGCCCTTGTAAACTAAAATATGTAGGAAGTACTATCCTACAGGGGCACAAAAGGGTGTTCCAGCACATAAGGGCTATTAAAAACACTGATCAAACTTACCCGGTGGCCCGCCATTTCAATGAAACCCATGCGGGCAACCCCAAGGATCTTAAATACTATTTTATAGATTCTATTCCAATCAACAAAAGAGGAGGTGATCGAGAGAAGGCACTTCGTAAATTGGAAATGCAATACATTTTAAATCTCGATACCAAGTACCCCAAGGGGTTAAATGCCAAGGAAGAATTGCACACCAGTCTTTACAACTAAAAGTCTGTGATTGAATTACAAATAGGGATTTTATTCCTCTCATACTTACTATCCCAACCATGTGATCGTCAAATGTTCATTGTATATATGTAAATATACATTTACACTTATTGGATTTTTTAGATTTTCTCAATATTATAGCAAAACCACCCACCCTACCCCTATTTTTAACCTATTTAGCTTAGCACAGTTTGCACAGAGTGGTTTACTCAGCACATGTCACTTTTTTTTGTGTGCACATTCCGCACATAGAAACAGCAGGGAAAGTACAAGACAACTAGTACAGCGCAAGGTGTCTCTGTTCTAAAGATTTTTTGTTACATCCAGTCCATGTATTTATGATTGATTTTAGGTATTTATACCGATATGAGATAAAATCAGCAAGCATTGAAGATATATTTAATTTATTTATTGAAATTGATGTATTTATATATTTATATATCCTAAAGAACTTGCCATTTATAAATTTATTTATTTATGTACTCATGAATATCATGTACAGGCAATATCGAATTCATTACAACAAATTGCTGCATTCGCATGTATTAATGAGTGTTGTCTATAGTTTGCTAGGGAGCTCTATTGGAGGTCAGCAATACCTCTTCCATATCTATGGATTTCCTGGTTGTTCATAATGCACTGGTCACTTTAAAAACAAAAGTCACGTGGGTTAGTAAAAAGGAGGAAAAAAAGTTAAAGGTGTATATAAAAAAACTGTCTCAGCTGTAAGCGCGTCATGGGATCAATTCCCCTGCGAGGGACAAAACGCGTCATGGCTGCTGCGATTGTTTGGGAGTTATAATAAACATTGCAGTATGATGAACTTCGGTAGTCCGTGCTCTTTCTTCACGCTTAAGAAACTGGCGGAATGAGAAGGAGTGTGTTGGGATATATATATATATATTTCAAACAGGGTAGGTTCTTCCCCAGTGCGCTCTCCTGCGGGTGCAGAGGACGGACGGGCTGAACCTGCAGAGCCCTCAATCATTTTTATGTACAAGGAACATTGCACTTACTGTTCTCCTTTTTCAAACACCTTTATTAGGTAGAAACTCCTGTCAGACCAACGTGTTTCGACCTCACAGGGTCTTTTTCATGGTAGGTGAGTCCTTCTTTCCTTGTGGTTTTTATACCACCTCCCATGCATTGGAATGCCCGCTAAAGTCCAATACAACTGGCTATCCACGAAATGTTTTCATGGGTTGACCAAAAACGCCTGTACAAACGCACAAACATGGCTACTAAACTGCATAATTGAGTAAGGGCAGACTAACCAGCTGGTATGAGTATATGATTATACATGACAGAATGATTGACATAATTCTTATCATGTTAATGTCGCAAAAGCAAAATCTTTTCACTTTAACAAACTGTAAAGTAATGTGATACACTACAACTCCCATCATGCTACATACTGAGATGGGAGGTGGTATAAAAACCACAAGGGAAGAAGGTCTACATATATATAAATATAAATAAATAAATATATATATATATATATATATATATGTCAATATCTCGCGCTGCGGGCAACGCAGGAAACAGTCGCACTCAGGATATATTTTAAGCAGATAAAGTATTTATTGACTTGACGCGTTTCGACACACTGTCTTTGTCAAAAAGTCATACACTAGAAAACGGGCAGCCATGTCTTTTTAAAGAAGCATTTCCTGGTTACCATCATGAACATAGAAGACATTTTTACATTCATGTGAGTATGTCCTGAACACCTCTTGTTGGAAGAAAGACTATACAATCCTAACAACAAAACTTTATCGTTACAAATTGGCAACACAATCACATAGAAGTTTCTAAATTAAATAGAATTCATAAGTGAATTAACTATTATTGCTATATCAACAATAAAGGAAATTAGCTTGTGTGTAAAGAAATACATAAATTTATATAAATCAAAAAATGCCAAGTGGCATATATCTGAACGCAGCAGACCGTGCCAGTGCCCGTTGCATATTTATAGGGAGTTCAGGATGTCATGTTTTGAAAGAAATGCAAAGATATCAAAGACCTAAAGTCAAGTCTGCCCATGATCGAATTTAAGTTGGAGAAACAATAAATCGGTGTCGGAATGACATTGAAGCAGTGCTGGGGGCAATAGGAATTACACAAACGGGAAAGAGAAGGGGATACAAGCCCAAATAGGCTTAATCAAACCCTAATGTCTTTACTGAATGTATATGGTGTAGACAATTTAGGATCCCACAGCCGTGAGGATCTAAAGAAGGAAGAGAGTGGATGCAGTGGAGTCCTAATGTTGTGTGTGTATAACAGATTGACCAAATACACAAAAAACACAGGAGGGGAGAGACGTTTTCAGCCTAGGTGAACATGGAGATCTTCCTCATGGTTGAGGCCTCCTGGACTCTTGCTTTGTAACTTCACTATATACTCAGATTCCAGGCGTCGCAAATGACGTTCCCGATCTCCTCCTCTCGTTGATAACACAACCCTGTCGATGCCAAAAAATGAGATTTTAGTGCTGACATCTTTGACATTAGGATGTACCTGATCGCAGTGTTTGGCTATAGCATAAGACAAATCGCCATTTTTGATTGCGCGCAAATGTTCCAGAACACGCTTCTTCACCGGGAAGATTGTACTTCCCACATAACGTAGGCCACAAATACAAACCAGAACATAGACAACAAACTCTGTATTGCAGTTTATGAAGCAGTTGATTTTCCCTGTTTTTCCATTAGCTAATGTATATGTGTTGATATTCGTGCTACTGTTGCATGCTTTGCATCTCCCACACTTGTGGAATCCTGGGAGTTCTCTTAACCAGGTTCCACGTGGCCTCGATTTAATTGTGAGGTGGCTGTGCACTAGGATGTCTTGTAGGGACTGGCACTTTTTATATGTTATATGTGGTGTAGGACTAACCTTTTTCCCTATAACAACGTCATTTCTGACTATGTGCCAGTGCTTTTTACTATTTGATGGATCTCCTGTGAAGCATGATTAAAAGTGGTAATGAGTCTTATCTCATGTTTATCACTATTCTTTTCTTTAGGTAACAGTAGACTGTTTCTGCTTCTTTTCTCTGCTTTTTCAGTTGCTATTCTGATGGTCCTACCTGAATAGCCTCTGTTCTTGAAGCGACCCCTCATGTGTTGTGCTTCTCGCTCAAAGGAATTCTCGGTGCTACAATTGCGCTTAGCTCTTAATAGTTCCCCATAGGGGATACTGTTCTTAAGTCCCGTCGGATGATGACTGCGTGCATGTAAAATGCTGTTACTAGACGTGGGCTTTCTAAAGAGGCTGGTGTTCAATGTGTCATGTTCGACCTCCACTAGAATGTCAAAAAACTCTATTCTAGTTCGATCGGTTTTGCTGGTGAACTGTAAATTTAATTTGTTCACCGACAAACCTTGGATACAGATATCCAGAGAACTTTGTGGTCCGTCCCATATTAGAAAAATATCATCTATATAGCGGGTCCACATCATAACATTGTCCATGTACTGTATGTTATTGTCATGCCACAAATGTTCCGCCTACCACCACCCCATGAAAAGACATGCATACGATGGAGCAAAGCAACTTCCCATCACGGTACCTGTATACTGTTCATACCAGTCATCTTCAAAAAAGAAGCAATTGTTGTACAAACAAAATTGTAGCATATGCAGTAAATATTTCAGTATGATCAAACATAGTGGTTAGTCTGTCCCTAAAATAGTATTTGCATGCTTGTATGCCCAAATTATGTTCAATACAGGTGTATAGTCCAACCACATCAATTGTCGCTAGGATGTAAGTCTCCTTCCATGGAATTTCCTGTACTTTAGTTAGAAAATCCATGGTGTCCCTACAATATGATGGTAGGTTCAGGACATAAGGACAAAGAAAGTAATCAAGGTAAATGGAAGTATTTTCGAGGAGACTCTGTTTAGCTGATATAATAGGTCTCCCAGGGGGATCTGTTGGGTGTTTGTGCACCTTTGGCAGCATATAGAATACCGGAGTAACAGGTTTCTTAACCAGCAAGAATAAAAACTCATTATGATTTAGCATGTCGTCCTCACGCCAGCCATTCAGAAGTTTATGGTATTCTAGGATAGTCTTGTTGTATCTTGCCTGGCTGGATCTGAGGTAGCAGCCTGAGAACTCAAGTTGTCTCTTAGTCTCTGTTCGGTACTTGTTAATGTCCCAAAGGACCACATTACCCCATTTATCAGAGGGTTTGATAACAAAGTCAGTTGCTGCTTTTAAAGACTGCATGCCAGCCCTTTGCGCAGCAGTGAGATTCCTGGCAAAATTATTGCCTTCATTTTTCCAAAGGGACAATAAATCAAGTAAAACAGCCTCGTGAAATGTGTCTAATCCATCATGTAATGTTATAGGATTAAATTTAGAAATGGGTTTAAAGTCGTTTCTAGATCTTTTACTGACTTCCATATCCAAACTAATCAGGAGGTCTCGATCTGTGTCCCATTCTCTGGTACCAATTTGTATTTCCGTCATGTCTGCCATAGTATCGATGTTCCGTATGGATAAGGTAGTATCCATGGGGGTCTGGGACATTGGAAGCCTTGTATTAGAGAAAACTACGTTTTGTTTGGAAGTATATAACTTCAGGAGTTTTAGGTATCGTAAAAATAAGAACAGGTCAATACGTGTTTTAGCAAAGTCGAAGTTAGCAGTGGGACAGAAAGATAGGCCTAACTCCAAGACCGATCTTTCCTGGGGGGTCAGGTTATGCTGAGAAAGATTAATGATAGTAAAATTAGAGTTTGGTTGCTCACCCATCACTTGTTTCTCTTCGATCGCCTGATGCCTCTCCCATGTGGCGTTGAGTTGTCGCTGGCCTTCGCCCCCTCTCCTTGTTCTTCTCCTTTGTCTCGTCCACTTGCTCCTCCTTTTCCTCTTCCCCGTGTGGGTTTTTTGGCGGCGCTGAGGCTTAATTGCATAAAACGGTACTCCTCCAATGATGCAAATGGTCCTCTTTGTGATATCAAGGTTGTATTCCTGTCCTCGTCATCGGATGGTGCTGCGGAACTTGAGCCCGATGTTTCCGATTCTAGTACTTGGATTGTTTCCATTTTCTTGTAATCCTTCCTGATTGCATCATATTTTTTGCTGAAGGTGAGAATGCGTCCTTGCGCATAATCATTTCTGTCTCTGATGAATTTCCACCGTTTCCTGGCCTTGATTCCATCCTCGTATTTTGTAAGTCTTATCTCTATTTCCTTGATGAAATTCATAATTTCCTCCTGGTTGGGCATTTTATTAAGTGCTTCACGCAGCTCTTTCAATTCCTCTCCAATGAGATGTAACTCCATTGCCGCATATTTGGAAAGGAGACCAAGCATCTGTTTACACATGCCTGCCATCAGGGCAGACCATTCCTCTAATAGTTTGGGGTTGGGATTTTGGTCGGTGGGTGTAACCAAGATTCTGAGTCCCCTCAGGACACGTCCCACTTCGATATAATTATCAAGGGCTATAACTTCCCAACTGCGGTTAATCTCCTTTTTACACAGTTTTTTAAGTTTAATGAGGTCTTGTTTTAAAGACCGATTCTCCCCTGTATCTCCCACGGTCGACCTTGTGGCATTCGCTTGGTTTGCATCGTCAGCCTCCAGGAAGAGCGATTTCGCAACATCCAGTCTCTGGCGTATTGCCTCACACATAGTTTATATCATACAATCCCAACTATGCTCCATATGCCCCAGAGCTTCAAGCACATTCTGATTACCTCCTGCTGAGTAAAAGAGATCCTCCCCAGTACTTCAATTAGAAACGCTGCTGCGTTTAAAAGAGTAAGGGGCACCCCTGCTGCATTGAAAATGTCAGGAGAAACCTGGAGTTCTTCCGAGGGTTTGGGGCGGGATTCCAAACCGTAGCGCACTCTCCACTGGAAGCGGTCCGTGCGCGCCGGCTCTTCTCCGAAATTCCTTCGTGCTCAACGTAGGCTCTCTCAAGCGGGAGATCACTCCCGGAATGCAGATGCAGCGGCGGGAATCGGGAAAGTTATGTTCGTGAAAGAAGTACAGCCTTGCTTCCGATCTCATCCACCTGGCGGGGCTGGTGCAGACGGGCAGGCGCTGGACCCGCTAAATAAATGTCAATATCTCGCGCTGCGGGCAACGCAGGAAACAGTCGCACTCAGGATATATTTTAAGCAGATAAAGTAGTTATTGACTTGACGCGTTTCGACACACTGTCTTTGTCAAAAAGTCATACACTAGAAAACGGGCAGCCATGTCTTTTTAAAACAGCATTTCCTGGTTACCATCATGAACATAGAAGACATTTTTACATTCGTGTGCGTATGTCCTGAACACCTCTTGTTTTAAGAAAGACTATACCATCCTTGGCAACACAATCACATAGAAGTTTCTAAATTAAATAGAATTCATAAGTGAATTAACTATTATTGTTATATCAATCAACAATAAAGGAAGTTAGCTTGTGTGTAAAGAAATACATAAATTTATATAAATCAAAAAATAAATATATATATATATATATATATATTTCAACCCTTTCCCGTAGGAAAGAACACAGGTCGCACTCCGGTAAGTCGTTTCAAAGTATTATCCAATATTTATTTCGCAAGTTCACCCATTGTGGAAAACAAAACCAACGCATTTCGATCTTCCCTGAGATCTTGATCACGGTTACGCCCCTCACAAACGTGTTACATATTTAAAGCAAAAAGTGCTTGCATCATTTCCTGTATAAACTCATGTGGGGCATTATGGGATACGTAGTTTCCGTATAAATTATAACGATTCTAAGTGAAAGAACTGTATATTTGCTGCTTAATTTATAAGGTATAATCCCAAATGATTATGTATTGGAAATGTTGGAGAACATACTCTATATATCACCCAATCTTGCAATTCATGCCTCTAGTGGCTTAATGTTATCACATTGTTATTATTTTTCTCCTGAAGATTACCCCACAAAACTTCCAATCAAAATATATAAATATCAAATAAATGCCAACAGGGCAAAATAAATTTGTTAATGATTTCAGTTCTCTATATGTACATGAAAGGCTCAAAAGATTATCATTCTCTAAATTCACTTGTATCCTGTTCATTTGATTTCTTTAACCTGCTGTTACAGTGTTATGTATATCTTGACTCCTTTTGGAAGAACTTAACCTTTTATGGTATCGACATGGTCAAAAAACATGAACGAGGCGGCGACAGAGAGAAAAAATTGAGACAAAAGGAGTCAAGATATATTTTGAATTTGCGCTCTTTAACACCGTATGGATTGAACCAAAGCGAGGAACTTTACACACATTTGTAATAAGCATGATGAGAAAAATAAACACTGTAACAGCAGGTTACAGAAGAAGATTAAATCCTCAACAAAATGTTTGCTTTAAGAAACCATCAATAAAGCTGCAGCAGCAAAAAAGAAGCTACAAAATGCCTTAAGTACTCTGAAAAATGTGCCTACTTCACTGGTTAAGAAGACCACCCTAATACAGCTAAGATACTCATATAAAAAAGCAACATGGAAGTCCGTCAGGAAGGAGACCAACCAGTATTAGCACAAACTATTATCAGTCACAAGAAGGAAAGATGCCTCATATTTTGGAGACTGTTGAATCAGGGAGTAGGACTTCAACCTCCACCAGCATCATCTAACATATCAGAGGAGGCCTGGCCTATCTGCAGGAAATGTTTGGGGATTCCAAGGCTCCAATCCCAAGATCAGAAAGAGGGATTTCAAATGTACTATCAAGCCTTCCTGTAGCATTGCTTGACTGTTTACAGAAGTTATGTCCCCTGATGTTGTAACAGCAGTAATTATCTATGGACATTGATACGGAGTCCCTGGCACTAGCGGCCTCCCACAGGCAATCTTCAAAGAATACCCGCAATACTGAGCAAAACATTTGGGACAGCTTTATACCCATGTTCTCTACCACCAGGTCATTACCAACAACTGGAGTGGTTCAATTATAACTCTGATCTACAAAGCAGGGAACAAGACATCTCCTTTAAATGCAGGTAGATTAACTTGTTGTATGGTGAGCCAAATGTTTTGCAATGGTACTGCTTACTGAATTAATTGAATGGGTAGAGAAAAGCTCTCTAGTGCGGCCGAGACAAACTGCTTTCATGAAGAACAATTATGAACTTCCAAAAGCTTTCCCTAATAATAGACAAGGCAAGATCCTGGTGTGAGAATCTACACCTATGCTTTGTGGACTCCAGGTCTGCTTTTGATGCTGCTCAGCCAACACACTCTGTTGTAACCTCCAGACTTGGGGGATCCCATCGGTACTTCTGAGTGCTATACAACTATTTTATACAATCACATGGATACAAATAAGGCTCGGATCTGGATCAACTGTGTCAAAGAAAATGTATACTAGCAATGGCCAGAAACCAGGCTGCGGCCTTGCCCCGTTCCTCTTTAACTTGTATCTAGCAGAATTGACAACAACCCTCAGCAAAGTAAATGTTCCTGCCCCCAAACTGTAAAGATCCATTACCTCGCATATGATTGTATGCCAATGAGGTAGCGCTGCTAAGTCATTCTAAGGTCGGTCTGCAGCGGCTAATTGATACCTGGCAACGTATGCCAAAGCACAGGGGGTAACAGTAAACCTAAAAAATCATGAAAACAATGTTGATCAGCATAGGAAGATCTCTGGCTCCTACATACCTTTTGGAGAATGCTATATTGGAATCAGTGTCGGAGAATAAAACTTGGGGGTAATCTTTGACACAAGAGGTCCATGTATAATACTTAACTATTCAATAGCAAGAAAAGGCAACATCTTGACACACACTTTTTGTATACTAAAGAACACCTTAAAGGGCCAGTCCTTCCAGCCCCTAGTACAAGATAATGCTGCAAAACTCGACCTTCCCTAGCGTACGGCTCAGAAGCACTAAAGGAGAGGGCGAAGAGAGTAACTGAAAGCGCAATTGCAGGCACCTGCGGGGGAGGGTGTTTTGGCTCCCACACCATCTTCTCCTGCGCAAGTAAGGTGAGAATATGGTTTAAGGCCACAGGATCGGGTCAGTTTGGGTGCATGCTTAAAAACTTGCCACAAATTGAAGAGAGCGCAGGAAAGTTCACTAAATAGTGCCCTGTGGAAAGCAGTATCTTACTCAGGCAGCACCCATGCAAACGGATTCATGAAACTGGCTGTGCAAAGGCTGCAGATAGAGCCACTATGGGTGCTTTCCCTTAGCCAGCCAGGCGGCCTTTAATGAGGCCGTGAGCTCGGTGGTCAAACAGCATTGAATACTGACAGACAGTACTTGCTGGTGAAAAGGTCACATTCATGGCTGTCCATTGGATCCTATTCCTTACTGAGCCACAAGCCTTTCTGGACAAACCTTTTGGACTCAAGGCGAAACTAAAGATACTGGGCTTTCATCTGGGCAGGTTTTCAATTCTATGCAACGCCCCTGCCTGACAAAAGACAGCATCCGCAACTTCTTGTCGACTGTGCCAATATGTCAAAAAGGATATAATCTACATTTTATTTACGTGTCCAGCACTGAGCGAAGAGAGGAAATGGTTACTGAAGTTCCACTTTATAAGAAAAGGCATAGGCACATGTCGGCAGGCAGGAATAACTTGCCTCCAAGAGAGAGCCTAATGCTCAGCGGGAACTTTTTGAAGTTTATGGCGCTAGCACAACATTAATTGACAACGCAACACCCACCCTTAATACCAGCGACAAGTCAAACCAACTACACAAGAAACATTTTGCACTGGGCATAAACTGCGTGAGAGAGTGCGATCCGAAGGTGCAGCTCATGCTTTTATTTCTGTCTTCTTTTTAGAGAAATGTTAAAATCATTTTTAGAACCGTACAGCTTGAATTTATTGTTTGTAATTTAGCACATTGTCTGCCTACTTAGCACTTTAAAACTGCAAGCCTATCATATTATCCATAAAGTGGGCTATAGTTAATGCTCTGTGATGCATTTGTAAAGAACATGTTTAAAAACGGTGCATGTATTGCCTGTGTATTGTAAGCAATGAACAACGGCATTGCTAAGATGTGTTAAGGCGAGTTCCTCTCGCGCAGCAAATCAACTGTCTTGATTCTTGAAGTAAAGGGTGCTCCTACAACAATGTTTGTAGTAACATCATATTAAAGATTGATTGATATACATTTGGTTTTTAGCTGTAAAAAGTTTAATCAACTGATCAATACATGCATTCATTCATTCACAGTCAGTGGCAGTTTAGGCAACCCTTGGAAGTCAGGAACATGGTGGTCATAGCCCGAAGCCACCTTTTAAAGCTCAGAAAGTGCTGAGTACAATCCCTCACAACATCCTGCTCAGGGGAGGAACCCCCTGTCCGTCACCCAAGGCTCTTTTGTCCTCATGTCTGTAAGGAATACACTCCACACCACAGGAGACCAATTGACTGGCATGTTACTCTGTACCGTGGAAGAAAGGTAGTTTTGGTTCAGACAGAACAATGGCAACTTTCTGAAGATTACATTTTTCCAAAATAGTAACTTAAAATCCAACTTTACCATTAAAGAGGATTTTGAATGAGTGGAAGAAGCATTTCTCTTTATGTGTTCCCAACCTGAAGTTAACGCTTAAGGGTAATAAGGTAACTCAGTGTTAGTCTATGGGAGAGATATCCTTTCCAAAGGGAATAAAGACTTTTATTTTCTCTTTGTTTTAAATTTGTTTATTGGCATTTAGAGATCATCAAATATACATAATGTATTTAGTGAAAATGGTAATGCATAGTCATTATGCAATTAGCACAAACAGTAACCAAAAACAAGGTTGGGATTAGGGGGACAAAGTAATAGTACAATGTGGATTTTGAGGTCAATAGTCCAGCACATCTGCAGAAGTGCATTCATGATAGACTTATGGTAGAACAATGCATGTACAGCTCAAGTTGTAGAATGTCATCACAGTTGTAAGAATAATACATTTTTATAACAGTGGCAACCTAGTTATTCATGTGGAGACAGTTTGGGTGCATATACCCGGTGTGCATGGGCATAAAGATATCATGGTGACGTAGACACGTTGCGATGATCTGATCCTCTTGTGCGTACCCACATTGTGAACAGGCCCCAGATATCTTTGGGTCTGGTGGCATCGAATCCCAGCATGTGGACAGATGTTCTTAGCAATAAGTAATGCCATGTATCCATGTGTCGATTGAAGGGGCGTTCCTTTTCCCCCAGTGTATGGCAACTCTGCTTTTTGCTAGCAGAAGCATCATGGCGAGAAGGCGGCGAGACACTAAATGTGCGTCTCTAGTGTAGCCCAGTAGTCCTACCAGGGAGTGGGTAATAATTCTATTCCTAAAATTTTTTAGGAGTACATAAAAAACTTTGACACAACCCCTCCTCCCCCACAGGAGGGCAATGCCATGCTTGTGGGGTGTGGCATTTCCAGCAATTGTCATCTGATCTAAGACCCATCCGGTAGACTTGCAGGGGGGATCCGATAAAATTGATGAAGAAATTTAAAGTGGATAGGCCTCAGTTTGTAGTTGGCAGACAGGAGTAGAGCCACTGCTCATCCATTATGGGCAGGTGTAGCTCCGAGCTGCAAATCTCAAGGGCTTTTGTTGCCACCACAAGGGTGGTGCATTGTGTATTATTGTAGAGGCATGTGATAAGTCTGCATGGGGATGGGTCAGTCAGCATGTGTTCGAGAGTTAAAAGTGTGGGGGAGGGGCCAGGAATGTGTTATGTATCTGGCCACATACAGTGCATAGCTGGTAATACAGTAGAAGATTTGAAAAGGTCGGGGGGATTTACCCACTATCGATCGCAGGCCAGGAAGGTGTTACCGGGGAATAAGTCAGCAAAGATGTTGAGGCCGAGTTGGCATGCTGTTGCTGTATTTCCATTGTCTATTAGCGGGGGTACTTATGGGTTGTAAGCACGTGGGATTGAGGGGGAATATAGTATTGTGATGCCAGCTCTGTTTCGCAGTCCCTCCCACACCAATCTCAGAGCCTCCACTGTGTTGATTTAATTCTGCGGGTGCTTTCATGTTTGGTACACCGCCACCCACAGGGGGGTGGGGTCAGCCCTGTCTCTTTCTGCCGCTATGTGGGGATGAAATGGTGTGGGTGGGGTTCGTGATGGAGAAACTGGGCCTGTGCACATTAGGCTTCTAAAGGAACATCTGGTGCTCCCCAGCCCCCCTGTTGGAGTGGGTGTGTCAGGAGTTCCCAGGATATTCAGGCTTGTTTGCCAGCTCAAGCAAGGGAAATCATGAGGGAGCACAGTCTTCTGAATAATGTTTGTCTCAGCGGCATGGGGAGCTTGACGAATAAGTATAGTAATTTGGGGAGAACAATCATTTTTGCTACAGCTATCCTGCTGGCTAGCAATAATGGCAATTTGGACCAGGTTGCCACCTTCCCTTCTGGCCAAGTCACTGTACAGCCATAGTTCATGCTCCAGAGCTCCTGTGTGTCCCGGCTCAGCCAGATCCATAGGTATTTGACTGTGCCATTCACCCATGCTAAAGGATATTCCAGTGTGAAGGGGTGCATGCTGTCAGTTAAGAGGAATAGGGTCAATTTGGACTAGCTGATCTGGATTTCCGACAGTCCCCCAAACTTGGTGATTTTGCGTATCATGGGGTTTAGGTTCTTCCTTGGGTTGTGTATGTAGAGCGTGATGTAATCTGCATATAATGAGATGATCAACCCTCTGGAAGTGAATCCCAGTCCTCTGGCCGCGTGATGCTGTCGAAATCGTGCCACAAGCGGTTCCATCGTGGGGGGGTGGGAACATGGTGGCGACAGGTAGTGCCAGTCGAGAGCACTCCCACAGTATGCCAGTGCAGTATCGCATACCTGCATGCAACTGACTACTCTTTCCTGAGGGTCTTGTGGTGGAGGGCATTGGTGGGGGCTTCCTGTGGGGTTGTAGGCTCCTGGGCACGTGTTTTGAGCCAAGGTTCAACTCCTCCTGGATGACAGTGGCCTTTCCTCGATCACGAGCGGGTGTGTGGGTGGAAGCACCCGCTTAGCAGAGGCCGGAACGAATCCGCTAGGATCAGCATCCGGGTGTTTTTGGTGCCGGTGGTGCAGTATTCTGTGTTGAGGCTGGCATTTTTACTCCTGCACATCAGACTCCTTCGCAAGATGGTGAGGTGGAAGATGTTGGCCTCAGACCATCCATGAGTTTGGTGTGTAGGAGGAACCGAGAGGTAGCCGTTTTATGGATAGGACATAAAAATCTCGAGCCAGGGACTTCAGACATTAGCAAAGGGGTGGGGGGACAACCCAGATCTATTAGCTCAGCCACCAAACAGATATATCCTTAGAAGAAGACACATCTGGGAGAAGGACAATTCAGATATTTCCCCAGCATCAACTTTCTCCATAAAAAAGAAAACCCCATAGGTTATCCACTGGAAAACCTTTTTGAGTAAGGGGTGTTGGTCTCTTCACCCCTCATCCTCTGGGGCCCTGAAACCATCTGCTGACCAACCACCACTAAACACAACAGGAAGAAGGCAGTTCAAAAAGGTTGACCTGGTGAAGATTACTCCTTCACTTCGATCTTATTTCAGTGTTCAGTCCAAAAGGTAGCTGACTGCTCCTCCTTCTCCTCCTCTCACCCTTTTTGTCCCCTTTTTCATGTCTGAGTCAGAGCCCAGCAATTGCAATAAAGATAACTGAATTAACAATAGGATGCCACTGTTGAAAATAAACGGACCTCAGCGAGTAAGGATACACTCAGCTCTGCTAACAGATTTTTTGTTTTAGCTGAAAGGGACAATTTGGAGCATGACCGGGGGGCTGCACAGAGTCCCTCTGTTTCTACTCCATGAATCTGGTGGGACGCAGCTAGAGGGTGATAAACAGGTTGACATGGAGAAACTTCTTTCCACTCTATTAACTGAAGTCAGAGAAAATGTTGCTGTGTCTGAATCAAATCAACAAAACATTCAAGGCACATGTGAGGCTTTAGAAGTTAGGATCAATACCCTAATGGATAGAGTGGGGGTGATGGAGACGTCCCTGAATGAACCTTTTGAAAAGGTCAATATCAATCACAGTGAGAATCAGATGTTGAAAAGTAGGGACAAAGAGCTCCAGGACAAGTTAGAAGCCCTTAAAAATAGTGCAAGAAGAAACAAAATTAGGATTTTGAATATACCAGAAGGACTTGAGGGCGAGAATATCAAGAGTTTTACGATCAATCTCCTGAAACAAGTTAACTCGGATATAGGCAAACTCAAATTAGAAGAAGACATTCAAAGGGTACATCATGATCTGTTTTACAGAAGGTCAGCAAGGAAAACCCAGAGAAAAATCTTGGTTAATTTTAGGTTTTAATCCCTTAAATAGAAAATCCGTGTGGAGGCTCTCAAAGCAGGGAGTTATAAGAAGGGGGATTGGTCCTTTCGCATAAGATCAGCTATCTCGCGAGCTACGCAAGATTGAGTGTGGGAGTTAATGAAGTTCATCCAAGAACTTAGAGAACTGGGTGCTACTGCTCATATTTGTTTCCCCACCTCCCTGAGAGTTATGTTGAATAACAAAAGGCATAATTTTAGGGACCCTAATGAAGTTAGTTCCCTAATTGAGCAGATCAAAGTGGAGCAGAAATGATGGAGACTCTATTTCCGTGATGTACGGGGAGAGCTCAAAGAGGTAATCATTTTACAATACCTTTAGTAAATAATAAGGATGGTTTTCCAGGGTGGACAGGGTGGGTCACTAGCAAAAAAAACAAAAATAAACACAGCTTCTTTTTTCACAGGGTGGGGGAGCATGTGGGAGAAAATAAACTAAATAATAAGTCCTCATTATTTAAAATAGATCAGGTAGATGTGCTAGATACACAATTACATTCAGTCAGGCTATCAAAGTTTAACCTATGGTGAGCTTCCGGTAACATAGACCTATAAGAGTTGTACCCTGGAATGTCAATAGGCCTTAGGGTTGCCTCCAGAAGAAAGAGAATCTTGGAGTATCATAGGCTCTCTGATGGTGAGGTTATCCTTTTACAAGAATCTCATTTATGTAAATAGGAATGGGAAGAGATATTAAAAGGGAAGAAGTGGATAGACCACTGTGTGTGTACTACTCAGGCATGCTTTGTGAAGGAGGTGGCGCTCCTTTTTAAGAAGTCATTCGAAGCCAATTTAGGGAGCGTGTGCCTTGTCTACCTTAACATTAGGAGGGGATTTTAATGTAGTAACTGAACCTGCTCAGGACAAATTGTCTATGAGGGCAACTGCAATTGCACCCAACATGAGAACTGTGTTGAAACAGCTGATGGAGGATATTGGTCGTATTGACATCTGGAAACTTAAGGGTACCAAAAGGGGATATTGCTGGGGGGAGGTTCATTTTTCACAACAAGAAATATGGCCACTGGTCCATGTTAGACATTTTTCTGGTAGATTTTTTTATTTTCAACAAAAATACTATCAGAGTTATTCATATACCGGACCATTTATCGGACCATTCGGCAGTTAGTTTAGAGGTCACACCAGAGAATGGATCTTCTCTTCAGAGATGGACTCTTAACCGTACACTACATTTAGATCCACAGGTAGTTGGGAAGCTGAAAGTCGCCACAAATTATTTCTTTCTTTTAAATAAAGTATCCGCTCCCTTGCACATTGTGTGGGACACTTATAAGGCCTTTCTAAGTGGCATTTAACTAGATTAACTGTTGCTCAAAATAAAGAGGTATGGGAGGATAATCACGAACTCAAATCTTCAGTACATACACTCCAATTAGAGCTTGAGAATGCTTTCAATGCTCATCATCAATGCACATTGAACAGCCTCTACAACTGGCAAGGCTAGAACTTGCTGAATAATTGGCAATAGTTAAGAGGAAATGAGAAGCCAGCAAACATTTCCACAAAGAATATGGGGAGGGTATTGGCAAATTGCTGGAATGGAAAACTTAATCTAATCAGACAAGGAATATGATTAGGGCAATTAGCTGTGATAAGATGGGTAAAATTGTTTCAGACGATGCTGGGATTGAAAATACCTTTACGCTTTTTTTCAAGATTTATATACAGAAGATCTGGGGTGGGGCAGACCAAATCGAGAACTCTCTTAAAGACTCAGAACTTCTGTTCTTATAGGAGGCTTCTAATGACGACTTGAATGTCGTTCTTTTGCCCTCAAGAAGTTTTTCAAACATATCAGTAACTTAAAAAAAGGGAAAGCAGTCGGCCCAAATTCGTTCCCTAATGAAAACTACATGATTCTAAAAGAAGAACTGACACCCATTTTGTTACAACTTTTTAACTCAGCTTTTTTGCATAGACAGGATCTCCCACCTTCTTGGGACGAGGACACTATAAATATAAATCTCAAACAAAAAAAAGACCCTAAGGCCTGCGAGTCCTACTGACCTATCTCCCTCCCAAACTGTGACTAGAAGATGTACACATAACCAAGCGGCTTGAAAAGGTACTTTGATTCACACTGATCAGAGAGGCTTTATTAAAGGAAGGCAACTATGTGAATTAACCCATGCTTTAAAAGGGGCAATGGATTTGGCTGGGGAACATATTAGACCCTTGACAATATTGACTTTTGATGCTACCAAGGCCTTTGATAGGGTCAGCTGGCCCTTTCTGTATAGGCTTTTATAGTGGCAGTTGGTTCTCTATTTTTGGTTCATGGAAACCTCACTAAACCGATACATATTGGAAGAGGGACTAGGCAGGGGTGTCCTCTTTCACATCTCCTTTTTAACCTCTGTATAGAGTTGTTGGGAAACACAATAAGAGCATGTAAGAACATTATTATCTTTGTTTGCAATAAATGGGAGTCGAAATTGGTTTTATATGCTGATGATCTGATGGTCTATACAGGGGATTTGGATACGTCCCTCCCTGCAATTTGGGATACTATTGAAGGTTTTGGGAGGGCGTCCAGTTATTGCATTAACCAGCAAAAAACTGAGATAATGCAATGGAATACACAACACACCAGTGAATTGATAAGACGGAAAATAAGGTACTTGGGAATTCAAGTAGTACATGATCTAGAGAAAGCTTAATTTTAACAAGGTAGCCTCTGGGGCCAGAATGTTAATTAAGTTGTGGGGTGGTCGCCCTCTTTCATTTATAGGTAAATCCAACTTACTAAAAATATCAATTCTTCCTAAATTCACCTTTATGTTCAATGCAATTCCGTTCGAATTCAAACCAGAGTGGTGCAGTCAGAGAGCCCCTCGGACACAGCACTGATGGTGGAGGAGAATAGCATTCGGGCCTCTCACCAGATTATAGTCCAAATCCAGGCGCTCTGTAATATGGTATGAATTATGCTGTGGCCTAAGGATAAGGTCCCCTTCCCTGTAGCATCTGACTGTAGCATATTTTCCCTTTGAAATGTGTTTCCCTCCATGTTTCGTCTTCAAACTAAGAGATTTTCTCCTTGAGCGAAGCCATATATTCCGGTTTGCTGGTTCTGTAATAATCTAACTCAGTGTCCCGAATAGCAGACTACAACCGCATGAGTGTCTGTATGATAGCTTTCAGAAAACCGGATTCCTTAGCTATACATGCCCCTTGTATTGCCACCTTAAAGGCCTCCTAGAGATTGGAGGGGGAGGATACCAATGCATCGTTAAATGAGAAGCAATCTACAATGCCCTTATAAATTTCCTCCCTAAAGGCTGCGTCCAACAGGGCATGAGATGCAATTTGCCAGCTGAAAGCTTTGGCGTTGACAGGGGAAGCGTCCACTGGAATAAGCTTGGAGCATGGTCGGATAGCGTCGTTTGCATGGGTCGAGTTTCTGTCATCCATGTCGCCACTAGCCAGAAGTCAAGTCTTGACCATACATTGTGATGTGCCAATATGCAAGTGCCCTCCCTCTCTCCCAGGTGCCGTTGTCTCCAGATATCTACCAATCCATTTCCTTGTAAAGTTGAATTTAGGATCGATCCCACACTAGGATGGAGCCAATGGGAGTAGTCATTTCTATCTAGGGCCTCATAAAGTGTAGCGTTAAAGTCGACACCCCACTTTATAGTGTCTCAGCCTTGCAGGGCGATTGTTGCCCAGATAGTGCTGAAGAACTCCAGGTCATCCGTGTTTGGTCCATAAATCTCCACCAAGGTGATCCGGGTAATCCCCAATGTGCCATGCTCCAGCAGAAGGGCCTAGTTCTCCGCTGTCAGATCTCAGCACCTTCCATGGCTTGTTCTCAGCAGCAGGTCCACGTCAAGGCCATGCTCAGGACGGCTGCAACATTCATCTCCATCCTGGCTCGCTGTGCGCTTTCCGCACCTGGACTCCCCCCCTGGACTGACAGAATTCGAGGTCGCATCGCAGGTAGGAGTCCGCATTGAGGAAGCCCACAATGCCCGGGTCGATCCCTGGCACCACCGGGCGTAGGTGACTTTACAAGCTCTCACCTTGACTCTCTTGCTCTTCTTTGTTGTGATGTTCAAGCTCGAATCTCTACAGGGCAGCTCAGATGGAAGAGGACGTTCTTAAGTGTCGAATTTGGCAATTTTTCCCTTCAAGTTTGAAATGATTTTAGCAAGTGATAAATTCACAATAAAAGCACCAAACATAGAAGCTCATCAGTCTTAGATTTGCCATAAGGAGATATTAAATGGTTGACATGTAATGTGAGCAGTATAACATCCAATACCAATTAGCGGCAATGCTTTGTGAGACAAGAAAGCCTAACGTAAACAACAAAGCCTCCACAGCACATCTCTCCTCTTCACAAACCAGAGCCATATGTTACTATAATGGACACTCCCAATCCTAACACCCAATGGTGCTATGATACCACACCAGTGCTAGTTGTGTGCCTTAGAAGCATCATATATTGAAACATGCCGTCAGTTTGCAACCTGGCAGCCAAAGGCGTGAAGTGGCTGCTTCTCCTCAAGAAGACAATCAGAGATGATTGGTTGAATCTTGCTAAGGAGCTAATCACTGATGATGATGGTCTCTTGTCCCTCTTGCCCCACAGCAAGTTTGCAGGCATACATGATTATCTTAAGGAAAGGGCAAAAGGAGGGCAGAATTAGTGGTCCCAAATCTGGACCTATCAATCCAGTGGGTCAAGGCCCACTTCAAGCCCTTTCTAACCTCTACCTCAAAAAGAATGCTACAGTCTGCAAGTTATAACACTAATACCACTCACTGACCAATACAAATCCTCATCCATTATAGAAATTATTTTCATAATCACAAATGTATCCATTACAAATGTATGCCATTTGTGGAACAGGTAAAGAAAATTGAACCTGTCCTCTGTGATTTTAAACATATTTAAGACTGTGCTAAAGGAAAAATTTAGAGCCAGATTTACTAAAGAATTTCCCTGTCACATGACAATATTAAGATGGTGTTCTGCTCAGAAACATGGTTTTGATTTACTAAGGGTTTCTCAACCTCAAGCAAGCCTGAAGGCTGTCACACCAGGTGAAATGCATACATCTGAGAGATTCTATTGGAGCAGAACCCAGCCTGATTTGCAGAAGGATGGTTCTCATCGGAGTGGTAAAATTAACCAAAAAACTGTACAGCAGACCAAAATATTTACCAGTAGCTGACATCATCTTTTTGTTTTAATCCCTGTGATGCCCTTAAAGCTGTGGGCTTCCTAAGACATGGGCCCCGTTCTCACTGTTCCATGGGTATCAAGCTGCACCTCACTGATGAGGCTCAAATAGGTTGAAAGTTATCTGGAGTTGCTTGGTTCCCACAAACACAAGAAGATGATGGACGGAGTGCTGAAACTTTTCAGACACTCACCCCCAGTCACAGATCTGGGTTGAATCCATCTTCATTCTTTAGCTCACTTCGCCACCCCAGTTCAGACCCAGCTATATGCAAATGAGTCATGACCCTGTGCCTAATGGGTACAGTCCAGCCCGAACTGCCAAGCCAGGTCTTCCCTGGCCTGGAAACAAGCATCCTGGAACCGGTTTTGGGGTAACACCCCTCATCAGCCAGGCTAGCTTGAATCCAGTGGCAAAGTGAGCAAGGAACCCACGTCTGGGCATACCCTGCCAACTTAGGGGGAACAAAGCAAACACAAGGAGATGATGAACAAAGCGTTGAAACTTTTCAGACACTCACCCCCAGTCACAGATCTGGTTTGAATCCATCATCGTTCTTCTTTAGCTCACTTTGCCACCCCAGTTCAGACCCAGCTATATGCAAATCAGTTTTGGCCCTGTGCCTCATTGGAACAGTACAGAACGAAATCCCAAGCCAGGTCTTCCCTAGATGGGAAAAAAGCATCCTGGGACCGGTTTCGGGGTAACACCCCTCATCTACCAGGCTGGCTTGAATCCAGTGGAAAAGTGAGCAAGGGACCCACGTCTGGGCATACCCTGCCAACTTAGGGCGAGCAAAGCAAACACAAGGAGTTGATCGACGGAGCGCTGACACTTTTCAGACACTCATCCCCAGTCACAGATCTGGGTTGAACCCATCATCGTTCTTTAGCTCACTTAACCACCACAGTTTAGTCCCAACTATATGCAAATCGGTCTTGACCAGTGTTCCCTCTAATTATTTTTATGTTTGTGCAGCAGTGACCTGTTTGTGTGCATACTTTTCTTGCTTGTGTGCACAACTGAGTGATACTAGCAAAACTGTAACTACTTTCTATTGAGACTAGAAAGGACACCTACACAAACATTTACAAATAAAAGAGTGAATCAAAAGCATATTTCCCTGCTAAATTGTTTAACATGCATTGGCAAGCCCAATAGGTCTGGCTTTAATGTACTCACCCCTCACTCACAAAGCACACCACTCACCTGACACTTTCAAAGTTTTACCACCTACTCTACATTAATACAGACACATCGCGTCCCCTACATTCAAGCACTTTGCTTACCCTGCATAGATGTACTCATAAATGCACTGAAAGTCTGCATTCAGTCACATTAAGCACTGTACACATACACACACACAGACTACACTTACACAGACCCAACACCTTACACTCATGCACACCACTCATTCAAGCAATCTCTTCACCCTGAACTCCCAATGCATACAACTCACCCTGCATTCACATTGCTCACACTGCACTCATACAAGCAAACTGCTCATTTTGTACTCACAAAGGTAGACCTCAACCCAACACTCACAATACACACCATTCAACCTGCACTCAAAATACACTTTGCTTACAGACTGAACACTTCTTTTTCTCACACAGGCAGACTGCTTACCCTGCAAGTATACAGACAATCGAAAATCATAGATGTCATTTTGGGTAGTCTGGGGTCACAGCTATGACCTCTAGATTGCTCCCTGCTACCCCTGACACTTCCTTTGTGACCTCTGGCCTCAGAGGAGGGGAAACATTTGCCTTCTGTGAGGCCAGGGGTTGCAAAGGAAGTGCCAGGAGTAGCAGGGAGCAAGCTAGGAATCCTTCCTGCCTTGCATCATGACTTGTGTAACGGGGAGCCACCACTCCTCAACACTGTCAGTCTAGTACTGTGTCGAAACCCATTCCTAGACCAACGTAACTCTGCAACCAATGCACCTAGGGAATCATACATGTATTCGTGAAACCCATCTTTATCCAAGAGTTTGTAGACGCTATAATACAAATGCTTGTTTCCCAAGTCAATTGTTCACTACTCTTCTCACTTTATTTATTTTCCTTAGGGGCCTTATTTGTAACTACTACTTGGATTTACTTCTGCTCCTATTCACCAATCTTGGTCTTGATAACTGTCTCTGAGTAATTGTTTTATGTACAGGTGGGCGAGCCACTGAAAGCTCAAGCTAGGCTCAAGTCTGAAGCCTGGCTCAGTTCAAGTTCCTATTGGAACCACAAGCCCATAATGAGCCAAGCCTTCATGTGGCTTCTGCAGGCCTTCCTCTCTCCCTCTACCCAGGATGTGGCATTATGTCCAGGGCTGCTGACTATGGAACTAGGGAACCAGGTTCGAGTCTCTGTACTGGCTCAACATCTTTGATTATGTGTAAGTCACTTGATTTCCCCGTGCTTATAAACAATAAATGTTAACTTGTGCTCATATAAAGTGCTCCCATACATTTAGGTTGAGATCGCGCGGTATAAGAACTGCAGAAAAATACACAAAAAGGTAAAAACAAAGACTTAACGTACGAAAAGACAAATTGATACCCACTTATTGGCTGATTTTTACAAAGTGAACCAGAAAACTTGGATAAATCGCGGCTTACTCGCCTAAATTGTGTGATTTTAGGCAAATATTTTATTTTACCCTAACTTTTATTCTTCATTAGGTCTCGCCTGAGACAGCGCTTTAGCGCTGCTCTCGCGAGAGCTTTTGTTAAAGGGGGATCTGGAAGTGCAAGCGAGTGCTTTTCAGGCCTCCAAATACAGTGCATGTGCGCCGGGCGCGCGCACACCATTTGGCAGCCTGAAAAGCACTGCGTGATCACTTTCACTCACGGCCGCTTTGATGTCCTCAGTGAGCCGCGCGTCCACTGAGGACATGTTAAAGGGGGATCTGGAAGTGCAAACGAGTGCTTTTCAGGCCTCCAAATACAGTGCATGTGCGCCGGGCGCGCACACACCATTTGGCAGCCTGAAAAGCACTGCGTGATCACTTTCACTCACGGCCGCTTTGAAGTCCTCAGTGAGCCCCGCGTCCACTGAGGACATCAAAGCGGCCGCGCACACCATTTGCCACACCCACACCGTACATCTTTACCGCTTTCGGGCCGTCTCATCCTTGCTTCTGTATCCCGCCACATCCCTTCTCACTCACTTTTTTTTCCATCTCGCTGCTGCTTTCAAGCATCTCCAAAATTCACCAACACTTCTCGTCTTTTCTTTTTTCACCCGCCCCTTCTCGCCTGCCCTCCGCATCATCTATCTTTTTACCTGCCTTTCTCCCCGTCCATTCCCCTCTTTCCTACCCTGTCCCAGTTAGCACCCTCTCTCCCCATCATGAGCCTCTGTCCCGCCTGTTTCCATTCGACCCCCTTATTGCTTCAGCTTGGAAGCGCTCTACATATATTTGCACTTTTCATCCCACACAGACGTGCTTGCAGCCTCCTCCCCCGCCACCCGGGCTCGTGCCCCGTTATTCACCTCGTACAACTTCCCGGGTGCTTGTGACTCCCTTCCAGCCCCAGCCGCGCCGGCCTTCTTATAACCATGTCACATCAACATTGTATTTAGTTAGCATTTGGTTTTTTTCAGCAGCGTAAACCGACCCAGTCATAATAACTTGTTTCGGCATATTCACAACAAATCTTTCCGTTTCTAAACGCTGTAGTTGACCTAGTGAAAAAAAACCAGACCCCCTGTTGTTGGGTGTTGCGTAGTCGGCTGAAAAATTTAGAAAACAGTGTGTTGTTCCACTCTCTGTGACACTCAAAAAATCCGTGCTAGCCAGGCATGTGGTAGGTTTCACGAATAAACACTTTCTTCCTTTGATTTTCTCTGCACCCGTCTCCCATTGGCAAAACATGTAGGACTCGCCTGTAACGCTGTTTGGCATGTATATGACATATTTTAGTGCTTGTATTTCCCAAAGTCGAGGGTAATATGCTGCATGGGCTAAACACTTATAAGGTCCCAAAGGGAGACCTATTGACAGACAAGCGCTTCCTGTGATTACAGGAGATCAAACCAGGTTCCATGCTGCGTTTATGGCCTCCACACCCCGCTCTGGCAGGAAGGGCAGCCTGCCAAAACTGCAGCCAGCCTTCATCTCTGGGGTGGGGTGAAGGGAATGTGAAGCTATCAGATGCTCCATCTTACTAACTAGAAACAAGTCAACATAAGAAGATGGCTTGCTGATAACACTCTGAATGCTGCCTGTGCAAAACTACCCACTGCAAAGAAGAAAACGCGTGTCTTAAGGAGTTGGATGCTATTAAAAAGAGAATATTTTGCACAGCATTCTCTATTTAAGCAGCAGTTGTGCTAAACGTGTCATTCAGTCGTGCAGGCCTTACAACCTATTAACTAATATCCTCAGGTTAATTTAGAGGCATGGGACCGGGTGGAGCGAGGCTATTTTACCTACACTTTGTTTTGATTGCATTCAGTCAAGTAAATAAAAAGGCGCTGCCACCTTTTCAAAATAAGGAAACAATGGGTTCCAGAATCGGAGCTACAACTGTCATGTTACCGTCATGTATCTTCTTCCAAGATCTGTCCGCATGATGAATACAGGCCCCAGCTAGGCCCGCAAAATACAAGGGTTCGCTCTCCTGTAACGAAAGCTAGAAGGAAGTTGGCACGGAAGCTGCAAATACAAAGACAAAGTTTATTAACCCTTAAGGGTGGTCCTACAACCTACACAACACTTCTTCAGTATTGCATAGAGTAGCACAAAGAACTTGCGTACGTGGTCCCCTTTTATACACAACAGTGGGGCTCATAAGTGGGTGGATACAACATAGAGCAAAATTCATTACCATTTATGGACATTTTCGATACAGGATCAATATGTGGGCGGAGTTAACAATTTCCTGAGCCCGCGAAAACATGGTCAAACAAGGACTAACTGATAACAGATGTGGTCAAGTCTGGACATGCGCCAGCCGGACAAAGGAGCTATTTATAGACTGTTACTGGGCAGATTACAAGAGCAACTAACGAAAAGATACGACTCTTTTCGTGCAAAGCACGTGGAGACATGACAATACAAAATGGAGTCCGGACATTAGTCAACATAAGACAGGAAACATGTTTTAACTAGAGAGAGGTCATGTCTTTAGTGAATGCTTAATCACATCGCCGTTTTAGTTTTCAACAGACGACCCTTTCAGCATTTACTGAAGACATTCGGCTTATTAGGATAATCATCATATATGTCAATTTTCATCATCTCTTCCACCTCTTTGGTTAAATGATTCTGATAGGTAACATTGGCAATAGCTTTCTTATCAGGTATACAAAATGACACACATAGAGAACAGAGTAAAGGGCCACACTGAACACAGATGCAGCAGGAAAACAGAATTGCTACAATAATACAGAGACCAGTTAAAACCTTCCATCCCCATGTAGTGATCAATGTCCAAAACCATCCAGAAAAGGTCCAAGTGCAATTTTCTGTATGAATCTCAACTGCGATTTTATGCAATTTATTAATAGCATTATAAACTGATGGCATATGGTCAGGAATGAACACACAGCAACTACTTCCGATAATTTTACATGCTCCACCTCTGTCAGCTAACATAACATCTAATACCATACGATTTTGTAATGCAACAATTCTAGTAATTTGTAATTCTTCCGTAAGATTCCCAAGAGCAGCAGCGGTTTGATTCGTCACAGCCTCTACAACTCTTGTTAATCTACGAACCTTCCTACTATTTAGGGCAGCTCCAACAAAGAAAAAAACAATCCTAAGTTAAAATCAATATACTGCTGTAAGCTAGTATCAGTTTGATCAACATCATCAATGGATAGAGTACGTTTATACCTATTTACAGTCACATTATTCAACAACTTCAAATCTTTATGATAGGATGCAGGTGCTAAGAATACAGGAGGTAATAAGAACGCTACATAACATACTCCGGACCACCCGGCTGGTAAACGATAATAACCCTTATTCCCACATACAAAGTATGTATTATGGGAGGCCAAGAAAGTACTATTATTTAATCCGTCGATGTTTAACACAATAATACAGTCGCTAACACCAACAGGAATATAACCCACACTCTGAACACACAGATCCGCTTGAGCTTGTGCCACTTGAATCACAAAGTGTTCATTCCCAGCAGTATCTCTAGTGTTCGTGAAGATGTGGGGATCGATTCATTGTCTGGTCGATATTCTTCCCACTCCCATATCGTCCCATTCGCTTGTGGATAGCCTTCTTTATCCTGATGACATTCCCTATTAAGTCTGAAAAGTAATCGTCCCACTGTAGGTTTCCGTGTGGCAAAAAGCAAAGTGTACCATGCTCTACAGGAGCCATTATGAGAGAAAGGAAGAGGTATAAACGGCGTTCCTCCGTTCTTCTGATGAGCTGGCATCATACCACATATCCAACAGTTCGTAGCATTTGTAGCAACATGGGTATGATGCAACATCTGGATGAAAGTGTTATTCAAATAAGACTGACGATGCTTCAATTCTTGATACGGAAGGGTATAAAAGTAGTGCTCCTCAGGCACTGGAGTGGTCAAAACAAGCAACTCACGGGCAGGAGTCACATCCTCAACAAACCATGTGGTTATACCAACAATAGCCACAATGATAATAAAGCTTGTCGCACAAAGAATCTTTTTCTTCTCCATTTTGTAATAAGAAATCAATATCTTCCTGAAACTAAAAGGTTGTCAGAACTCTTCCCCTTAGGCAGCCGTTGATTTCTTCACCAGCGGGCCAAGACGGGTGTCACTACACTAATGCAGGGCTGATCCCCCCCCCTTGCCTCATTGGCTCTCCGTTTCACTAACCTAAGGGCCCTTCTGACAACGTCTTTGGATAAAAAAAATCACTTCCTCGGTCTGAGGTGATATCTTCTTCCTCCAGGAATCGCTTGGTCCGGGAAGAGCTCCTCAGTGTCGTCCGGTTCCACAGCACGGCCTTTCTCCGCAGTCAGGATTTCTCGATGGTCGGTCAACACGGCAGGCTCCACCAATCCAGGCGGCACTTTACGACAGTGCAAAGAATGGATCCAGTTCTTCCGATTGGAAACTCGCACAGCTGTCCTCGTTGCGAGCAGGACTTGCTCAGGACCAACCCATCTCGGCTCCAGACTGTTCGTCCTTTTGAACACCTTAATCATAACCTGATCGCCAGGTCGGAGATTATGACCTTCACCTGTGGACCGATCAGGGAGCGCCTCTCGAACCTGTTGATGAATAGAAACCAAATTATCCGTTAACTGTGCCAGATAATCATTCATCATTACACAAGGTACATCATACACTGACTTCGGTTTTGGTGGACCCCAAATATTCATTGGGCGTCCGAACACGATCTCGTAAGGTGTGAGACTGGTCCGAGAATGCGGTATCGATCTAATTGACAATAATGCCAGCGGTAAAGCGTCTGGCCAAGTCAAAGAAGTCGAAGCTTGGATCTTAGCGATCTTAAGCTTCAAAGTACCATTATATTTCTCAACCAATCCCGCAGACTGAGGGTAAAACACTGCATGGAACTTCGGAGTAATGCCTAGGCCTTTCAGGACATACTTGATAACGTCTGCTATAAAATGAGGTCCGTTATCACTCCACAACAATCTACAAACACCATATCGAGGGAAGAACTCCTTCAATAGCATCTTGGCTGTAGTCATTGCAGTATTGTCTTTCGTAGGGTATGCCTCAACCCATTTACTGAAGGCACAAACCACTACTGGAACATACTTCAGATTGTCACAGCGCTCAAGCTGAATGTAATCCATCTGCAAAACCTCAAAGGGTGCAGTAGGTGTTGCAAATCCTCCTGCTGGAGTTCATGTACCCTTTCTTGGGTTGTACCTCAGGCAAATCATGCAGGTCTGCACTACCCTTTTTGCCGTACTAGCGATCTCCGGATGCTCCCATACTCGTGTGAGTAATTTGACAATTGCGGAAGCTCCGACATGCGCTAGTCCATGTGCCATCTGAACCATAGGTTGTACAAAAGCTGTGGGTAACTTCCATTTATCCATCTGCTTACTTCTCCAACACCCTTCGTCATCTAATTCTCCATCATTGGACCACTGCTCCCGTTCCTTATCGGAAGCGGTCCTCTGTATCTCCAGCACTTCTCTCCTAGCATCGTGCCATCTTTCTGCCTGCGACTTTACAACATACATTGCAGTAGGGCCAGGCTGCATCGCCGTCTCTCGTGCCACCCGATCTTCTAAAGCATTCCCCTCTCCAACTTTATCAACCACCTTCTTATGGGCACTACATTTAACTATAGCAATCTTCTTTGGATATGTTAATGCAGTCAAAAGGTTGTAAACTAACTCCCCGTACACTATCTGTGCTCCATGTGACGTTAGAAACCCTCTCTCCTTCCAGAGTAGGCCAAAATCGTGCGCTACTCCGAAGGCATAGCGGCTATCTGTATAAACATTCACTCACAATCCTGCACTGAGCTCACATGCTCGTGTTAATGCTATCAGTTCCGCTGCTTGAGCTGATTTCTGCGGTATGCGTGCAGTCTCCACTATTGTTTGTAATGTGGTAATTGCATACGCTGCTGAAGTCGTACCATCTGGTAGCTTCAGGCATGATCCGTCCACCCATAGTTCTCCATCTACATCTGTAAAGGGCGTATCCTGGAGATCAATACGACCCTTTGTCTGTTCCTCAGTCACAAGAATACAATCATGTGCTTTCCGTGCTTCAGACTGAGTTTCCGGGAACGGCAACAATGTGGCTGGATTTAACGTTGCACATCTCTTTAACGTAATATGAGGAGCCAAAAGCGTCAACTCATATCCCGTTAAACGAGCACTGGTCAAATGCTGCATCTTTGTCTGATTAAGCAGGGCATCAACAGCATGGGGAACTAATACCAACAGTTTGTGACATAACACAATTCCCTCACTTTGGCGTATTGACACAGCTGTCGCCGCAACCGAGCGAAAACAACCAGGCAATGCTCGGGCAACAGGATCAAGTACAGCCGAAAAATATGCACAAGGGCGCTGCTTGTCGCCGTGCATCTGCACTAAAACTGATAATGCACATCCATCTTTCTCATGCACGTACAGTGAAAAGGGCTTCGAATAATCAGGGGTACCTAACACTGGTGCTGAACAAAGGGCTTGTCGTAATTGCTGAAAAGCAATTTCACACTCATTTGACCAGGGAAGAGGAATCGGTGTGTCTTTTGTCAAAAGGGCTAACAACGGTTTAGCTATGTGTGAGAACCCCAATATCCATTGCCTACAGAAAGAAGCAAGGCCCAAAAATGCACGTACATCCTTCTGTATGGAAGGTACTGGCGTGTCCAAAATTACTTGAATACGATCTGGTGTGAGTGCACGCCCCTCCTTAGACAAAAGGTGACCCAAATAAGTCAACTTTGGTCTACAGATTGCAATTTCTTTCTCGACACTTTGTGATTGTGAGATGCCAAAAAGGAAAGCAAAGATAACGTACACTTCTCACACAGCTGAGGAGTGTCGGCTGCCAACAAGATGTCATCGACATATTGTATAAGGGCGACACCCTCAGGCAGAACAAAGGAATCCAATTGCCTTTTCAATGCTTGACTGTAAATACTAGGGCTTTCGGTATAACCCTGAGGGACTCTACAAAATCTATAAGACCTATTATTCAAAGTAAAGCCGAAAAGGTATCGGCTATCAGGATGAATAGGAATCGAAAAGAAAGCATTTTTCAAATCAATAACTGAAAACGTGGTCGCCGTTGGCGGGACCAAAGTGAGTAACGTCGTGATATCAGAAACCACTGGATACTGAGGTATCACTATCTTATTCACTTCCCTTAAGTCAATGATAAAACGATAAACCCTGGTATCGGTATCTTTCTTCAAAATGGGTAAAATAGGGCTGTTGCAGACATTGTAGGGAACTTCCTCCACTACTCCCACCTTAATCAAATCCTGCACAATCTGTATGAGTGCCTCCTCCCCCTCCTGGGAAATACGATACTGAGGGAGGCGTGGTAACACAGCACCCTCCTGGACACTAATGTGGACAGGCGGAATCACCATCTGTCCCACATCAGTATCCGAAGTAGCCCACAAAGTACGAGGGAGGGAAGCTAAGATAGTATCCTCTGCAACCACACACATCCGTTCTGTCATGGGGTGATTATCGTTTAAGATCACACGTACTCCAGTAGGGGAGCAGCGGATCGTTGCTCTGAAGTGCTTGAGCATATCAAGACCCATAATGTTGTCAGGCGTGTTCGGGGCAAGCAAAAACGGACAGGGTGCAGAAAGGTGATCAACATGAAATGCAAGGGATCGGGAAAGAGGGCTTCGAGAGAGTGTACCATCAAACCCTACCGATGTAACCATTAAGCCAGATGGGGGAGCCCTCGGAACCAATTGTTTGGACAGCGCACTACGAGTAGCTCCTGTATCAACTAGGAACCGATCAGTAGAACCCAAAACATTTGCTGAAACATAAGGACCCTTCTGATCAACCGGCACTTCAACTGATTCCAACCCCCATCCAACGCAATCCTACGCATGCTGCGAATCATGGTACCCAGAACGGTCATTCCCAGACATTTGATACTGATTTTGCCGATCAAACACATTAGGTCTATCGCGTTGCTGCACGTTAGGCTCAAATCGAGCACGATCATTACAGTGCCCTCTAAAATTCGAAAAACCCCCTCTACCTCTCGGCGGTCCCTGACCATGTCCCTGACGAGATGCATATAATACCGGACAATCTCTGGCCCAATGACCCGACTGTTTACAATACGCACATTGATTTCTATTAACATCTGACCGACCCGAAGGGGGACCATAGAATCCTCCTCTACCTCTTTCGACACCCCGACGAGGCGGACCATATACTTGTGCTAACATCACCTTAGTTTTCAAATCTTTCAATTTCTTCTCCTCATTCCCCTTCGCTTCTTGTTCCTGGCGCTCATAATACTGAGCCATAGTCAGGAGGGATGCCGGAGACGAGGTGGACCAAGAACTTTCACTCGCCTTCAATCGAGCTGCTATTCCCGGTAATAAATTCGCCAGATATTTATCAACAAAAAGATGTCGACCCGTATCATCCGTAAGTGACTGACCACTGAAATCATGAAATGTTTCCTCAAAGCGCGTAAAGAAATCTGACACTGATTCATCAACCTTCTGTTTACACGAGGCTAACATATTCCAGTCAATCTTTTTAGGGGGAATAATCGTTTTCAACTTGGTCAAGATAGCAGCGGGGAGATCTAAAATAATCTGGGGCGGTTTTTGCGCGGGTTTTCTCTCCCTATCCTCATCCTCAATCTCAGACCACTTGGCCTTGAAAGCGGCTTGATCATCCACCTTCCGCACAGATCGCCACATATCCGGTGGTAAAATGAGCCCAAAGAACAAATCTATATCCGCTAAAGTCATAGTACAAGAATTCAGGGCCCCTTCGACCTCTTCGTGAAAGGCCGCTGGATTCTTGCGGGGGTCAGGCAATGCATTCTTTAATGCCATAACATCAGCCCTATGCCAGGGAGTATAAACCCAATTATACACAAAATATCCCCTAGCATCGGGGGAAGATATATCTGAACTGTTTCCTGCTCCTTTCAGAGGAACATAAAAAGGTGCCGCCTCTCGCATCGGTTTAGCATGCACTAGTTCGCTCTTATCTGAATGAGAAGTAGACGGTTGGCCGCGCCGATATGTGAATCCGATCGCTCCTTCTCCGCTGCCTGTAGGCGCGCTCTCTCTTTAAGTTCACTCGCCGCGTCCCGCAATGCAAACAGCCGTCGGACCGCATCGGGTACCTCAGAGGGAGAAAAAACACCGTTACGTAATGCTTTAGAATCTGCTACTACATCATCAGGCTCAAAAACATCTGAATATTTCCGAAAGGCAGTAATCACTTCATCAGAAAAGGTTGCAGCAAAATACAGCTTCTCTCTATCCTGCCAACTTTCCAAAGATTCCAACAATTCAGCAAGGGATAGCTTGCCTTTAAGCACGCGCAGAGAAATTTTCCGAAGCTCACCCATACGCTCAACTGATAACATGGACCGCGTGTCTACGTTATCCGAAACCGATCCAGAATCCTGTGATCTCGGGGCGGACGCGCCAACATAAGGGGGCGGAGAGCGATCTAATAAATAAAAATCATTGTCAAGATTAGTAAGGACAGAATAAAGTGGCTGGCGGACTGCATATTGACCCGAGACTTGCAACCTACGCTCTTTCTCTTGTCTCTCCGCCAGTTCTCTTTCCTCCTGACGCTTCGCTTCCTGTGCTCTCACATGATCATTTTTCCGTTGCTCTTTATCAAACAGCGCTTTCTCACGTTTCTCTCGCTCACGCACTTCCTTCACCCATAACCGTACACATTCAAACATGTCTTCGCGAGCACGCCGTTTACACATACACTGTTCCACATACTCAATCTTACGCATATCAAACGATCCATACAAAGGCCATCGTAACTCAGGATCCTTTTTGGTGTATTTCCTCCACACTGTGCTGTACATTATAGAGGAAAGACCATGCTTCACATACATATCCCTATTAGGAGTCCCCTCTGGGGGGGCTGGAGCAGATTCCTCGAGATTTAACCGGTTTCCAAAACAGCAGCACCACTTACGGAGTGCGCTAAAAGCAGGCATGCTCAAAAATAATGCAAAATATGCAGTATTATCAAAAAAATGGCACTTAAACTTTGCGCCGTTCAGATTTAAACAACTCCGGAGAAATATCTCCACATTACCTGCCTATATGTGTTGCAACGCATATATTCTCACAATAATCAATACAAAATATGACCGGTCATCACAAATCAAACTCAAATAGCCAACCCAGGCTTCAAAATTCGGAGCAAGTACCGTACAACGGTTCTTACCAATCAAGAGTGTCCAGATTCCAACTGCCAAGTTCCAAAATTCGCCCAAATGGCTGTCGCGGCAGACCGACAGAGGAGGTCTCAGTCGAGGACCGGCGCCACCCAGAAGGTCAGTTCGGAAGGGAAGGAAGAAAACCTCGGGATGCCAGGACTAAAACGTCGCTGGCAGTGATCACATCCCCGGCTAAATTCCTCACCTTCGTCACGACCAGTCCTTCGAGCATCCTAGTCGCCGATGAGCCCCACGTGACGGGCGCCAATTGATGAATACAGGCCCCAGCTAGGCCCGCAAAATACAAGGGTTCGCTCTCCTGTAACGAAAGCTAGAAGGAAGTTGGCATAGAAGCTGCAAATACAAAGACAAAGTTTATTAACCCTTAAGGGTGGTCCTACAACCTACACAACACTTCTTCAGTATTGCATAGAGTAGCACAAAGAACTTGCGTACGTGGTCCCCTTTTATACACAACAGAGGGGCTCATAAGTGGGTGGATACAACATAGAGCAAAATTCATTACCATTTATGGACATTTTCGATACAGGATCAATATGTGGGCGGAGTTAACAATTTCCTGAGCCCACGAAAACATGGTCAAACAAGGACTAACTGATAACAGATGTGGTCAAGTCTGGACATGCGCCAGCCGGACAAAGGAGCTATTTATAGACTGTTACTGGGCAGATTACAAGAGCAACTAACGAAAAGATAGGACTCTTCTCGTGCAAAGCACGTGGAGACATGACAATACAAAATGGAGTCCGGACATTAGTCAACATAAGACAGGAAACATGTTTTAACTAGAGAGAGGTCATGTCTTTAGTGAATGCTTAATCACATCTCCGTTTTAGTTTTCAACACGCATATAGCATAATACCCAAGTATTTAGATTGTATTAACTTCGAGGGAATTAGGTTAGGGACTTCTTTATTTGATTGCATTCCAAATTTTAAGATATAAAGAGAATAATGTGTCGTGCCCATTAAGTGTGAATTTTTATGTGTATATGCATATGTCGGGAAAGTATTAGAACGGGGACTTCAATTTAGAAAGCGGGTTTGAAAAGTGCTCCCAAAAAACGGATTGCATGGCTAGCACGTGCACAATCACGCGCATCGTGCCGCCATGCAATCCGCCTTTGGGAGCACTTCAAAGGGTCCACTCCCCCGCCCCCGCCAAGCGTGCGTGCTTCTGAGAGCGCCATTGTAAACAAGGCTGTTCTTATCTTGTCACATTAGATCGATCACGCTGGAAAAAATGGACCCATCTGTGTTCTCCCAGTCCGTCTGTCTCGTCTCCCCTTTCTATGTTCTTCTATAGTTTCTGTACGTCTCTTCTGTCTCTCTATTCTTGGACTCTGCCTGTCTCTCCCTTCTCTCTAGTCCTCTGTTCCCTGGCCTCTCTCTCTCTCCCTTATCTGTCTCTATTTTCTGATCCTTCTCTTCATTACACCAAATTCCTCGTACGTGACTGTCTCTTCTCTCTAGCCCTCTGCTCTCATGGTCTGTCTCGCTCTCCTCGCCATGATCATCCTGTCTACATGATCCTTCTAATCTTCTCTGTTCTCCTAACATGTCTCGGACTCAACTCGCCGTCTTCCAGTCTGTCTGTCTCTCTCCGTCAGTTCTCTCTACTGCTCTATCAGGCAGCCTTTTCTCTCCCTCTGCTCCTTCCGTCTTTTCTCAGCCCCTAGTTCCTTGTTTCCCTCACTCCTCGCTGGTTGTTGTCTCGCACTTTATGTCCTTCTCGAGCCTCCGCTCTTCTCCTCATCAGGATTCTCTCCCCTTGGCTGGATTCCCACCTCTCGGTTCTTTTATGCGTTTTGCTATAACTCGCTCCGAAGGAAAGAGACAGGCAGAGAGAAATCAAATCCATGGGATGTCACGGAGTGTCGCCATGGCAACGGATGCAGGACGGGAATATACCTCCCCGTAACGCATCTCTCACAGACACTGGAACCCCCCCCGAGCACCCGCGGGTGCCGCCTCCCAAGATTGGTGGCACACCCATGATTACCGTCAACGAGTACCTATCGCACCTGTGGCATACACGCAAGCACCAGCAGGGGGCACCTATCAGATATGTAGCAGACTCACGATTACCAGCAAGGACTACCCTGTGGCATACACCCAAGCACCAGCTGGGGGCGCCTATCAGATCTGATTGCACGCGGCGCCCATGATTACCAGCAAGGACTGACTACCTGTGGCATACACGCAAGCACCAGCAGGGGGTGCCTCCGAGATCCATGGCACACTTGAGACCACCGGCATGGAACACCTTCCACACACAAATACCAGCTGGGCCCGCCACTCACAGCTATGGAACACCCTCGCGCAGCAGCAAGGACAGAATCTTACACCTTGTCATCTGTGGGCCGCACGTGCACCCGCATACGCCACCTCTCAGACACCTTGTGCACATGCACATCCTTGCACACCGGTAGGGGCCGTTTTTGATATCCGTGCGCATCCATGCACACCAGCAGAGAAGGCCTCTGGGATCAGGGCCACATTCGCCCGCACCAATCAGCAAAGGGTGATTCTAAATTTTGTTGCACCCCGATTTACAGCCGCAGATGCTATCTCTCTAATCTGTGGCACGCCCATGACACCAGCAGAGGCCTCTGGCATACAGACACGCACAAATGGGGCCTCCTTTCACAGACAGATCTGTCGCAATCACATATGCACTAACACGGAACGGCCGACTCCAAGATCTGTATCAAGAGTGCCAACAGAGTGATCTGGGGCACATTCTCGTTACTCCATTAACCTAGTAGGCTACATTTCCACATGAATCCACACCTACGAACAGTAAGCAGCGCATCTCTGCACGGGTGTATTCACCCGCTGAGCTGTCTTACTGGAAATTGATGTGAACTTGTCACGTGCAAGTAATTAGCACACACATCTCCGCAACAGGGGAAATTAACAATCGAGCATCCGTACCGGGTCTGGTCTTTGCAACCTGCCAGTAAGACCCTGCAGAAGGTACATTTCCCCAGGATCTATTTTACTAGGTTTGGCACCCGCGGCCTCGGATTAATATACAGATCTGTATAGTAGGCGATCAACCTGCTGAGCAGTTTCACCGGTTCTAAAACACCAGTACCACGAAAGTGGATATATTACAATTTCAATGCATTTATGTCTCGGATTACGGCTCCGGCCTGGTTTGCGGGCCGCGTCGACTGCCCAGGGAGCCACCTGGCAGCCTGCTGATCACTTTCGAGGCCGCTTTGATGTTCTCAGTGAGCCGCGCGGCCACTGAGAACATCAAAGCGCCCACGAAAGTGATCACCATTTGCCAGCCCCTCCCTTATCCCACTTCCTGCTTGTTTTTTTGGGCTTACACTCTCCATGCCCTCTGGCTCCTTCGTGCTGCTTTACCCTTCCCTCTGCTTGTGCTTCCAATCTCCTCCCACTCATGCTGTTCTTTCTTTTTTTTTTAAAGTCATTTTACTAAGCGCCAACGCGAACTGAAGGTATCGGAGTGCTTGCCTCTCATCTACTCCTTTTCTACGTTTTTCTATCCCCTCTGAGCCTCTTTTCACTTTTTTCACTCTTGCCTTTCGTTTGCTTTTTCGCACTTCTGCATCTCCTCTTTCACCAGTTGTTGTGCCGGTTTCTGTGCCTTCTTAGCTTCTGCATTTGCAATGCAATAGGTCTCGCAGTTACACGAGTTAAAGCTATTGGCATTGTAAATGACAATGCCAATAGGCATTGTTATTTGCAATGTCAATAGCTCAAACTCGCGTAAATGCGAGACCTAATGCATTGCAAATGCTTGTTTTTGCATATGCAAACACTTTCAAATATGTGAGTCCAGACTACCAGTTGTACAGAAATATATTCTGCTTTATTTAATAGACTGTTTCTCTACAATAATGTTACACACTTACAGGGGTTACAAGACAACTTCTTGCCTCCTAGTTCACTAATTGTTCATGTTTGAAAATTGTTACAAGACAACTTCTTGCCTCTTAGTTCACTAATTGTTCATGTTTGAAAACTATCACTTTGAACGTACTTCTCAGCGCAGTGCTATAATGTGACTATTATTTCAAAGGTGCCACATGTTAAAGAAGTACACGTTTTGAATGTTGTATGATGTACATAGCAAGCATGGGAACAGTCCAGCCCGAGCTACCAAGCCAGGCCTTCCCTGGACCGGAAACAAGCATCCCGGGACCAGTTTAGGTGTAAACACAATTTTTTTTTTCCACGTGGGTCGCACTCCGCTGGTCTTTAGCAAGTAGCCCCATAGGATTCTGGATGATAGAGTAGCAGCGGCGAGTACACCTATGCTACAAAGTGTAATAATAAATGCCATCCCTGGACACGTGTTTCGAGGTAGTTGCCTCTCGTCAGCAGGGAGCAGGACTGTGTGGGGGGTGCCGTAGACTGCCAAAAAATATGAGGTTTAAGTACCTTTCGTGGCGGCGCGCGGGTGCAGACTCCAGGCTCGTCAGCCAATCGCTCAGGGAGCTTCAAACATTATTTTCACGTGGGTCGCACTCCGCTGGTCTTTAGCAAGTAGCCCCATAGGATTCTGGATGATAGAGTAGCAGCGGCGAGTACACCTATGCTACAAAGTGTAATAATAAATGCCATCCCTGGACACGTGTTTCGAGGTAGTTGCCTCTCGTCAGCAGGGAGCAGGACTGTGTGGGGGGTGCCGTAGACTGCCAAAAAATATGAGGTTTAAGTACCTTTCGTGGCGGCGCGCGGGTGCAGACTCCAGGCTCGTCAGCCAATCGCTCAGGGAGCTTCAAACATTATTTTCACGTGGGTCGCACTCCGCTGGTCTTTAGCAAGTAGCCCCATAGGATTCTGGATGATAGAGTAGCAGCGGCGAGTACACCTATGCTACAAAGTGTAATAATAAATGCCATCCCTGGACACGTGTTTCGAGGTAGTTGCCTCTCGTCAGCAGGGAGCAGGACTGTGTGGGGGGTGCCGTAGACTGCCAAAAAATATGAGGTTTAAGTACCTTTCGTGGCGGCGCGCGGGTGCAGACTCCAGGCTCGTCAGCCAATCGCTCAGGGAGCTTCAAACATTATTTTCACGTGGGTCGCACTCCGCTGGTCTTTAGCAAGTAGCCCCATAGGATTCTGGATGATAGAGTAGCAGCGGCGAGTACACCTATGCTACAAAGTGTAATAATAAATGCCATCCCTGGACACGTGTTTCGAGGTAGTTGCCTCTCGTCAGCAGGGAGCAGGACTGTGTGGGGGGTGCCGTAGACTGCCAAAAAATATGAGGTTTAAGTACCTTTCGTGGCGGCGCGCGGGTGCAGACTCCAGGCTCGTCAGCCAATCGCTCAGGGAGCTTCAAACATTATTTTCACGTGGGTCGCACTCCGCTGGTCTTTAGCAAGTAGCCCCATAGGATTCTGGATGATAGAGTAGCAGCGGCGAGTACACCTATGCTACAAAGTGTAATAATAAATGCCATCCCTGGACACGTGTTTCGAGGTAGTTGCCTCTCGTCAGCAGGGAGCAGGACTGTGTGGGGGGTGCCGTAGACTGCCAAAAAATATGAGGTTTAAGTACCTTTCGTGGCGGCGCGCGGGTGCAGACTCCAGGCTCGTCAGCCAATCGCTCAGGGAGCTTCAAACATTATTTTCACGTGGGTCGCACTCCGCTGGTCTTTAGCAAGTAGCCCCATAGGATTCTGGATGATAGAGTAGCAGCGGCGAGTACACCTATGCTACAAAGTGTAATAATAAATGCCATCCCTGGACACGTGTTTCGAGGTAGTTGCCTCTCGTCAGCAGGGAGCAGGACTGTGTGGGGGGTGCCGTAGACTGCCAAAAAATATGAGGTTTAAGTACCTACTCGTGGCGTAGGCGTACTCACCGTAGCCACTACACTATCCAGAATCCTTTGGGGTTATTTGCAGCATGACGAGCAGTGTCGCGACCCATTTACGTAAATTACTAATAGCTCATTCGAGCGACTTTGGCTGACGAGCCCGGTGTCTGCACCTGCGCGCCTTGGAAGGTATTTTACCTATATATATGGCAGTCATCGGCACCCCGCATACCTACCTGCTCCCTGCTGACGAGAGGCAATTACCTCGAAACACGTGTCCAGGGATGGCATTATATTTCTATATACTCGTGGCGTAGGCGTACTCACCGTAGCCACTACACTATCCAGAATCCTTTGGGGTTATTTGCAGCATGACGAGCAGTGTCGCGACCCATTTACGTAAATTACTAATAGCTCATTCGAGCGACTTTGGCTGACGAGCCCGGTGTCTGCACCTGCGCGCCTTGGAAGGTATTTTACCTATATATATGGCAGTCATCGGCACCCCGCATACCTACCTGCTCCCTGCTGACGAGAGGCAATTACCTCGAAACACGTGTCCAGGGATGGCATTATATTTCTATATACTCGTGGCGTAGGCGTACTCACCGTAGCCACTACACTATCCAGAATCCTTTGGGGTTATTTGCAGCATGACGAGCAGTGTCGCGACCCATTTACGTAAATTAGGTGTAAACACAACTCATTTGCAAGGCTAGCTTGAATCCAGTGGCAAAGTGGGCAAGGAACACACGTCTTGGCATCTCTCTAGAGGGGACCTGGTAGTTCGGCCAACAGTTTTGCCATTTTTCATACGGTTTTCACGAAATAAAATGTCTTTATATACGATTAATGGCATGGATTCGTTTTCTTGCTTTCCTCACAACCAATGCATAGCACCTTATGTAAATAAAACATGTCTGAGTGTTACTATTCAAGCTACAAATTCCTAATTTACAGAAAACAAGCTGCAGCGCCATTCAATAAAGTTAAATAAATGCTACCATGTAATTACACATAATACCAATGATCAGTGACTAGGGAGAAGAGAGAGTTATTTCCATAGAGATCAGATCCAGCTGGGCGGATGCACCTGCATGCCGAAGACATCTCTTTCACAGAGGAGGAATTAAGATAATGAAAGTATAAAACGGAACATAAACACACACTCCGTGTAGAACAGCATCTTTCAATGAAAAGGGTTGAAAAGAACATCTTAACTAATGCGACATAACACGATGAAGTCAAACTTGAACCAAACAAAGCAACAGCTATAATTTACGTTTTTTGCGATACTGCTGGAAACGTTGGCTACTAGATCTAAAAGATGTTTCTTTGCACTTCCAGTCTCGGCAAAGGTCTGAAAATGTCTCCATGAAATGGATGCGGGTCATAAATGCTTGAGAGGGAATGAAAATGTAGTTTCCTGTTGGTTTATTCTTATCCCGTGAGGGAACAGGGCGGTATGTATAGCAATTAAGCGTATGACTCGCCCTATTACCCCAGACGCCCCCGGATTTACCCTGCGACAGGTCCTCCAACCAGTCAAGGACTTTGCGGACGCAGTTCCACACCTAACACCCTCGCCTCGATCCCCTCCTCTATGTTCTCTCCCACTCCTCTCTTGTTCGATCTCTCTCAAGTTCTATCACTTTTTACGCCTCATTTATTGTACGTTGTTTGCCTCTTTTTCATACTTCTTGTGCCCCTTAGGGGCATATTATGAAGAAACGGCGTTAAGATTATCGCCGCTTTAGCGGCAGAAAACTGCCGCTAAAGCGGCGATAATGGGCTTGATAATATGCCCTTGAGAAGGTGATGTGATGAGATGTGCAAGCGTTGATCTGCGGAGCATAGGACAGGCATTGGTTCTGATCTGTGCAACAGCCGCAATGCATCGGTTTGACAGCGGATGTGTCAGTTCCGCTGAAACAAGCACCTTAGGCCCACATCAAAGGGTCCAAGACTGGGGTGGCACTACTTGGCAGGGCAGACTGACAGATAGCTGAGCCCAGGTGAGAAGCAGGGTGGTTGGAAGTCTTTTATGTCCCAAAGAGTTTAGATCAGCCCCGGGAGTCAATCTGGGTTCAAGAGATACAGGTCCTGTCTTCTCACCCAGGCAGGGGAACAGCAGGCAACAGGGTAGCAAAGCATGGCAGGAGTGCAGCGAAGCAACAGTACAGTAGAGTGGCAGTCCTTTAGTAGCACAGCAGTCCTTCTTCCTGGCAGAGTCTTCACAGGTCCAGAAGTGGACTGAAGTGGTGACGTCTGAGGTCCAGTACTTATAGCAAGTTGTGCCTTTGAAGTGGGAAGTGCTTTCTTTGTCTCTTTTCTTTGTTTCCTTCGCTTATTTTTGCAGCAGCTTTCATGTATTGTGACCTGTGTGCAGGGCGTCTCTTTTACAAAGCGCTTGTTCGGTTCAATTATTTGTTGGCAGCGGCCGCTTTCTGCATGCAGGACGTCTCTTTAACAGAGCCGCTTGTACCGTTCAGTCGTTTATTTGCAGCGGCCGCTTTCTCTGTTAACAGAGTTCACGCTAATGGCCGCTCTTCCTCACTAGTGTTCGCAGTATTTCATTCACGTTTTCTAATTTCTGAAAATTATTTTGGCGGCATCTTCTGCCTGTCACCTGCATGAATTCCGCAGTTAAGTTAGTTTATACACCGATTTTGGTGTGAAAGTATTTATGTATTCGATGTCTTGTTTGTTCTTTTTCACATAAATGTCGATTGTGATGTATGTTGTATAGTAAGTCTTATCTTGATGTGTATTCAAAATGTTTTGTAAAACGGTTATGTACAGAATGTAGATATGACTAGACGCTTGTCTTTTTCATGGTGAAATAATCAAATGAAGAATAAAAATAATTTGTGAAATAAAAGTTATAAATAAAATACCGGTACAAACAAAAAGGAATGTGTTTGGCCATAAAGTGAAAGTATCAATGCTTAAAAGAAAGTGAGGTAAAGCTCTTTTCCCTTTTCTGAATATATAAGTATGGCCCTGCCTGCACCTCATCCCTTGGGCCTAGCTCACCTTTTTTCATTAACTTTCTAAAAGTGGCATTTTCAGAACTGCAATTTAAAATCCGACTTCACCATAAGTTTGGATTTTACATTGTGATTTCAGAGACATCAAATTTGAAAAATCAATTCCTTCGCAATTGGTAATCACAGTTATAAAATGTAGTAAGGTAATCCCAATGTTATCCTATGGGAGAGATATGGTTTGTATTAGTGAAAAACAAATTTTAGAGTCTTTCACTACTAGGACATGAAAAACATAAAGGTGCATGCCCTGACTTTTAAGTACATTGTACCCTGCCCTCTGGTTTGTCCAGGGCCTACCTTAGTGGTGGCTTATATTTATATGAATGGAAGGTTTGGGCCTAGCCAGAGGTTTATCTTGCCAGGTAGAAATGGCAGTGTAAACTGCACACACAGGCTGTAATGGCAGGTCTGAACCATGATTAGAGGGCTACTTAAATGGATGGCAAAATAAGTGCTGCAATCCACTAGCAGCATTTATTTTACAGGCCCTGGGCACATGTGGTGTACTTTACTAGAAACGTATAAATAAATTCAATATGCCAACCGGATATGAACAAATATTACCATGTTTTAGGGAGAGAATACATGCACTTTAACACTTGTTAGCAGTGGTAATCTGCTCAGAGTCCTCAGGGCAGAAAAAACAAAGACAGAAAAATTGGAGAAGGAAGGCAAAATGTTGGGGAAAGACCACCCTACGGCTGCCAAGTCTAACACAAGCCCATCTGTGCCTGACTGCACCCATCACCAGGAACCCTTTTCTCCCTTGACCCGCCATTACCCATCTGCTCCCTCCACGTACTCAACCCCAGCTACCATTTGAAACACTGCTGCTGTGCCCCCCTTCACAACAGAGAAAACTTTCACATGCACCTCCTGCAGGTTTGTGTGCACTCCCACACCTGTCATTACCTCAACACCCACTACTCCAGCACCAACAGCACCCAGCACCCTGCCATTCCACACACCCAAGCAAGCAACCATCAACACGAATCTCCTCACTCAATTGCATGCTATTCAGCACCTTTTTGCTCAGCAAAGGCACCAGGAGACATGGGACTTTCTGAAAGACCAGACCCAGACCCCCTCCTACCAAAATGTGGCTGAACCCAGCCTCACCATCAAGCATGTCCACTACAATCCCTGCAGGATACAAAATCATCAGACAAGAACACCAACACAAGCCCAGAAGAAGGCTTGTCGTCATTTTCAAGGAATCCATTAGCTATAACACCTCTGCAGACACCGTAACTAGCTACATGGAGAACCTCACCTTCAAGCTACAGATCACATTAAGAAGCTTCACCATTTGCAGAATCCTGATCTACTGATCGCTAGGACCCTGTGCCAACTTCACCAGCGACATTACCGATTTCCATGCAAACCTAGTCATTAACTCCAGTACCTTCATCCTACTGGGAGACCTGAACGTTCACTTAGATGATCACACTGACCCTAACTCCGTCATACTCCTTGGGAGCCTCGAGAACCTTCTGCAGTTTGCCGAACCCACCCATGCTGCCGGATGCCTTCTGGATCCAGTCTTCTCCTCACTCAGAAACATCACAGTCAGCAACCCATCACCAGTCACCTTGACAGACCACACCGTCATCAGCTTCAACATCACAATCCCATATCATAGAAGGCCAACCACCTCTGGACTTGCCCGGCATGGCTGGAAGAGCATCTCAGAAGAGGACTGGGCTTCCACCCTCTCCGAACAATGCCATAGCAAACCGGTAAGCTAAAGGATGGCATCAATAACTCAATGTCTGGATCGCCATGTGTGTGATAACACCCTGGCCCCCCTCACACACTGCAAAACAACAAGAGCACAAACACAAGTCAGCTGGTATACAGAAGAACTCAGGATGACAAAGCAGCACTGTAAGCAACTGGAATGCAAGTGGAGAACAAGCCAAAACACCAGGACAAACACTTAAGGTGCTACCATCAGAAAGTCAAGAACACCAAGTGAACACCCCTTGCAGATGGCATAGAAGCAGGTTTCAACAGCAGCATAGAAATCAAAGTTTTCACTGCTTTCAGCAACATAACCTTCTAACAAGACCGCTGCAATGATCTCTCGGACTTCGTCAGCAACAAGATCACATCCGTCTATGATACGTTTAGCCCCCAACAAGACCTCATCAACCTCATAGCAAGCCTTCAAGAATCCAAAGAAGAAGTGCCATCACAATAGACGATATCAATCAATCAATCAATCAATCAATCAAGACATTTGTAAAGCGCGCTACTCACCTGTGAGGGTCTAAAGGCGCTGGGGAGGGGGCTGCTGCTCGAACATCCAGGTCTTGAGTAGCCTCCTGAAGGTAAGTAGGTCTTCAGTCTGCCGTAGGAGGATGGGGAGGGTGTTCCAGGACTTATCGGCGAGGTAAGAGAATGATCTGCTGCCGGTGGTCGCTCCCTGAATGCGGGGGACGGTGGCGAGGGTGGCGGAGAGTAGGTGGCGGTTCGGGGTGTAGAATGTGAGTCGTTTGTTGAGGTATGCTGGTCCGGTGTTGTGGAGTGCTTTGTGTGCGTGGGTGAGGAGCTTGAAGGTGATCCTCCTGTTGACTGATGCCACAATGAAGTCCATCCACTCCGGGCCTCTTCAGACTGGTGCTCCCACCACACCATCAACAAAGGACTCTCTCCTCTTATATTCCAAGGTTATGCCCATGTAGTGCAGCAGGTTATTTCTTATATTGTCCTCACAATCCCATTTTCTTCTGTGACCTTTTGCACATATTTGCATGAACAACAATGTTTGATTACTTTCCAAGAATCTAAACTTGTTTACACATCTAGCTTCACACAACATTATCACGATGCCCAAAACATCATGCACAAGGTCTCTTTTTGGACTATGTACCATTGTCTTCTCTATCTTCATCCACGGGGCAACAGGGCTATCTACATATACATAACCTCACTAATCTATACGCACATCGCAAGGCTGCTTTTTATTATAAAAGATGAGCATCCTGATAGATTAGTAGAGGAGGCTCTTCTGCTGACACATAGGGTCCCTGCATGCTGAAACTTCACCAAGCAGCATTCTGACATCTCGTAAGGGGTGTCCAGTTCGTGACCAAGACGGGGTCTTTCATTCTATCCCATCAGGTAATGGAGTTGGATTGTCCCATGGGGGATTATTGGCTCTACACCTACACACACTTTAGGTACACTTAAAGTAGGGTTCGCATAGTGGGAGTATGCTCAATTACTGCCTTGTTTTCTATGCCTGCATATATACACTGTTTTAGCACCATGGTAGAAGTATATCTCCGATTTATTCTTTTGGTGCTTGTAATCACTTTTATCTACTTCAGTCTATTAATCATCACAGCATATGCATTTTACACAAGAATAACATTGGTTGAATAAACCTATTGAAAGCGTCCCACTGTGTATTCTCTGTATACTTCTCTGAAAATAAGTTAGCACGAGTGACTGAGTGAAAGGTTCTGTACAGTTTCCATGATCCCTGAGAGGTCATGTTCAGTGGTTGCCAGAAACCATTCACTTTCTGATAAGGACAGGAGGGCTTATGGTGGCACTGTGAGCTAGCTGGTCTAGAGGTCAACATATCCTTCAGGTGTGTTGGGAATCACTCTTGGCACCAAACTCCTAATTTATGTTGTCCAAACAATTGACAGATCCTATAGATTAGTGGGAATTGCACAACATGGCACCCAATGTTAGGAAGGTTCAAGTTTAGCGGTCAAATCTGAGTAGTTTAGTTATGCTTTCCCAGAGACCCCTACTCACATTTAAATTGGAGATGTCCCAAGTGTGAAAGGAAATAAATCCGCCTCAGCTGAGTAGGTATACCCATTGTATTGGCTGTAGGTTATTCAAGATTGGAAGATTGGAAGTCCCCACATTGTGCGTACTATATCTCTATAGATTTTTTAACTAAATACTTCTTCTCTAACAATGATTGAACAAGCGGGCAAGGACATTGAAGAATAGGTAGTTGCTCTTAACATTACAGACAATTGCAGACAAGCAGTTACTAGGAAATTACTACAGCATGACCTACCGGCAACAAGTGGAGATCTTACTTCATGGTTGAGGCCCACAAAGCATTCAGAACAGAGATATTCTGTTCCTGGATTAAATTCCCACCTGCAGATGCACGCACATGTTTGTTTCATGCTTACATTCAAGATGGAACTCCTGAAGAGTCCTTCTCATATGTGGACATAGAAGTCTGATTAACTTATCAAGAGCATATTAAATGGTTTAAAGGCACCCTACCCCATACCACAGAAAACGTGAGACTCGGTCTGCTAAGCAAAGAAGGAGCAGCCTGGCCGGTCTTAGCTTCATACACAATGCATCCAGACATTGCTACTTTATCAGCAGCAGGAATGCACACACTCTATGGGGACATATTAAACATTTAGAAAAATCTTACATAATATATCATGAGAACATTGACGGTCCAACCTGCGAGGGCTGCCCAGGCTGCACAACCGCAATTGACTACTACAGATATTAGCTGCCACACGCTAAACGCCACAATGGGAAAGATTCCCGCCAACTGGGAGCAAACCCCATTCTGGATTGTGCAGAAAACAGCTCAGCTTGAAGCAGCTGTTCCTCATATGGGCCCGCAGGAAAAACACAGAATACTAACAATTTGCATGCCAATTTGCATGCTCATTGTGAAGCTCTCGCGGTGTTCTTTCAGGAAAAGGTCCAAAACATCTATATGACCTTTCCATCCACAGGACCCCCAGTTGAGTCTCCGATTTCCATCTGTGGAGATACAGCCCTGCACTCGCTTCCCCTATTGACATTGGAAGGGTTTAACATCTTGGCAAAGCAGGTGAAATCTGGGTCCCCCGCCGACCCTCTCAGTTCGGCTCTCTTTAGAGATGAGTCGTTCGTGGGTCGGACCGTGATACACTCCCTGATCAACATCTCGTTGGAGTCGGGCACGGTCCCCCGTAGCTGGAAGCGGGCGATGGTTCCCCCATCCTTAAGAAGCCCTCACTGGACCCAGACAAGCCTGAAAACTATCGGCCTATCTCTTTGCTTCCCTGGCCTACCAAAGTAATGGAGGCCCATGTCAACAAAGTTCTCTCGGCCCACCTCATCCAGTTTAACATCTTGGATCCCACCCAAAATGGCTTCCGTGCTGGTCACAGCACGGAGTCTGCCCTTCTCTCCATGGCTGAACACCTACGCACAGTGATGGATGCGGGGCAGACAGCGGCGCTCGTTTTATTAGATCTGAGCGCCGCGTTCGACACCGTGTCCCATCCTATCCTGCTGCATCGCCTGGAGGAGGTCGGGCTGGGTGGCTCTGCCCTCCAGTGGTTTCGCTCTTTCCTAAACGATCGTTTCTTTAGTGTTGCGCTGCCACCGTACCAGTCCCACTTCCTTCCTCTGAGACAGGGGGTCCCGCAAGGTTCCTCGCTGAGTCCCACGCTTTTCAATCTGTATGTGAGACCGCTGGCTGAGATCGTCAAGCAATGGGACATGACTATGGTCTCGTATGCTGACGATACTCAGCTAGCGGTGACTATCAGCGGGGATGCGGATCGGGATGCCCCCAGGTTTCAGAGTGGACTTAGGGCGGTGGCAAGCTGGATGAAGAACAACTGTCTCCAGCTCAACGCGAAGAAAACCGAGATCATGATCGTTGGCAGGAAGGCGGAACTGTGGGGGGACAAGTGGTGGCCCATTGAACTGGGGCTGGCCCCTCTCCCGGTCACTGAACTTAGGAATCTGGGAGTGTGGATGGATCCCGCTCTCAGTTACGAGGGACACTCGAAGAAAATCGCGGCCGGTTGCTTTGGCATCCTGCGGTCGCTGAGGCCCATTCTTAAGTTCTTTGACCGTGGTACCAGGCAGCTGATAGTCCAGGCCACGGTATTATCTCGCCTGGACTATGCCAGCTCGCTTTTGGTAGGGACCAACATGGCGGAGACTACCCGCCTTCAACGAGTGCAGAATGCCGCGGCTAGAGCCATTGTAGGCTTACCCCGAAGCAGCTCTGTCTCAGGTGTCTTGAGATCCTTGCATTGGCTCCCCATTAAATCACGCATCCAGTTCAAGGTGCTGTGTTTGGCGTTTAAGATCTTGAGGGGAGTAGGACCGCCAATTCTTGCTGACCTCCTGTCGTGGTATGTTCCTTCCCGCGTTTTGAGATCGGGAAGCCAAGCGCTTGCGGTGGTCCCCCGATACAGGTTGTGTCGGGCTGGTGGTCGCTCTTTTAGGGTGAGGGCGGCTGAACTCTGGAATTCCCTCCCAGTGGACTTGCGGCTACTGACCGACCTCTTGGCCTTTCGCAAAGCTCTGAAAACGTTTCTTTTTTAAATAGATCTTTTATCTGTGTTGTGTTTCTGCTATTTGTTGCACATTGTCTGCCATGCGCCAGGACGCCCCTTAGCTGGGGCAGCTGTGCGCAATACAAAAGTGCATAACATAACATAACAATTGGGATGGCTCACACAACAGAAGATTGTGTCACTTGGGGTAACATCTTCGCTTCCGTTTATACCAGAACACATGGTACACCTTCAGTAGCAGTTATACCAGATGTACTGAAATAAAAACAGAATGAGTATGGGGCGGAGCCTGCACTAGATCTGGGGATGAAACTGATGGGCAATTTTGGCCAAGTATCTGCCACTAAGTAACATAAAAGGGGAGGCAGCATCAGTGGCTATACATCAACGCCTGAAGGATTTCACTCCAGGACAGAAGGAGTGAGAATTGCCTATGATTATCGCAGATACATATGCTTCGTTTGGAAGAAATGATCTGGGAGGCAGACCGTGAAAACCAATAGTAAAGTGCAATTCTGAAATGGATAAGTCTAAGCAAGCGCCCGATTCATCAAAAAAGAAATGGGATAACAACCAGAAAAATAAACAAAACAAACACAAGCACTGGATGGGCCTCCTCAATAGGAACACACCGAAAAAAAATACAGCTTGGGAAACCGTGACAATATTAGAAAGCCTGAAAGGTATCTGCATACTGATACACATTCCTCTTGTTCTTTTCAGGAGTCATCTGGAAAATGTCCGGAGAGAGACAGACGGTAAGATCACAGATCGGAAGAGCCAGTCAAGCTATATAGGGAGACACATCACACTTTGGACTACATTATTAAACAGGAAGACAAAAAAAGGCTTCAAAACCTCAATTTAAAAAGAAGATAGCCAGAACAAAAATTAGAAATGACCGGGCTACTGAGAACTCTGCTTCTGAACAGGAAATGAGCAGTGATGATGCTAGATAGAGTGGCAGAAGTCACAAGCTCACCGCAACTTGATGGTTTATCTGGCAGCGTAGCGCTGAGTGAGAATATCGTGGTGGAAACACCTGATACAAGGGTAGGTGTCACACAATTGTTTATATGAAATAATGCTCCACATGGATGGAGACATACCCAGGCAAGTGAAGAGTCTCCATTGGTAGAACCTGACACACGATTACAACATTTATTTGCCTGAAAAAGATTGGCCATCTGATTTTGTAGTGGAATGGCCAATGAGGGAAGACGTAATTTTACCTGCCTTCTCTGATCCTTGTTCGAGAATCAGTTAAGAATTCATACATGCAGGAGTGGGTGTTAGCACTAGCTCCTGCACATTACCGCATTCATGTTGGGTGGGATGATGAGTCACCTCACCATAGAACCCCATTTAACATTGATTCCTCAACCACAGAGACAATACCCAATAAAGCATGAAGCAAAGAAACAAGTCAGGTTGATCTTAGAGCAACATGAGTACCAGGGTGTGATAGAGAATTGCACCTCACCTATGAATAATCCCTTGTTTCCCGTAATGAAACCTGGTAATTCATATTTTCTGATCTTAGATTACAGACATTTACAAGTTTCCATACATACATTTCCAGTACAAAATGCACATAGTGCTGCACTGATGAATAACATAGTGCCAAAAAAATATAAAACACTAGACATATCAAATAGGTTTTTCTACCAAAATATAGCACCTGGGAGCAAATATTTGACAGCATTCTCAGACCTAGGTCCTCAATGCCAATTTTGTCTATTACCACAGGGGTAAAAGAATAGCCTGGGCTGTTTTCAGCCAGAGTGAAAGAGTTACTCCAAAATTTTGATGAGGAGGCATTGTTCTATGCAGATGACATCTATCTCATGGGCGATGAATTAATGGAACACTTGTCTAGGGTGATCCATATAATCCTTGGGTTTGCCTACCTTGGGGACAAATTTAATTTAAAAAAAAAAAAAAAGAAATGCCCACCACAATGTCCTATTTCTAGGGCACGGGTTGTCAAGTAAAGGCAAAAGCCTGGCATCACAGTTTTGAGAAAACTGTGCACTGCTCCAACCTCTGATGACTTTGAAGCGACGACAATCCATTGTAGAATTTTTACATTTTGGCAGGACATATATTTGGATTATGCAGAAAGGGTCAAACCTTTCTACGACTTAATCAGACCTTATTTTTAAGTACATAATTGGACACAGGAACATACAAATATTCTATGTTCCATACAGGCTGACATGATAGCTTCTAAACATTTGCACATGTATGTCACTACAACCAACCTGTTGATCTGCGTAGTCAGTAGACCAACCGGGTACACCTACATCACTTTCAATGAAGGAGATACAGTACCTATTGCATACAAATCACATTTGTACACAAACGCTGCACTGCATTTTGCACCCACTGAAAAAATACTCACAGCAGTACAGACTGCTATAGTGAGAGAGAGAGAGAGCACTAGCGCAGGGGAAAAGAATAACTGTTGTAACCCCGGTACAGACCCTAGAGGTCATTACAAAACCAAGCATCCCAAACGCTAAAGCATTACATTCAAGATGAATTTAATGGGCTAACTCTCTCACTTCAACAGATTACAGATTTGACTCTGCATTACAAACACAAGCATTCTTGCAGTACGAACATGAAATTATGCCTCTAGATCAATATGAAGACATCATTTATACCAATGGTTCTGCCCAGCCGGCTGTAAGCATGAAACATCAGTATTCTGGAGCATGTGCAATTGTAAAAGGGCACATGCATGAGGGAAAGTTCTGTCCTGGGAAAACACACACTCAGTCCCTAAGGGACTGCACATCGCAGTTGGCGGAACTAAAAGCCCTGATACTGGCATGACAAAATATGGATCGTGAATTCCACACACTAATTGTGTGTGGTTCATTTTACTGTGCCCAGTCCTACAATGAATATTTACACTATTGGGGCAGAATGGATTTAGAGATTCTAAAGGTTGTACAGAAAAGCACAAGATGCTTTGCGAAGAAGTGGCAAAGCTGAAAGAAGGTTTGCCACAGTCTAACATCATTCATACATTGAGACATTAATGTGTTAGTGTTCACATTGAAGGGAATTCGATGGCAGCTAAAGCTGCCAAGACTACAGTTTGTCCTCCTGCCGTTGCTTCAATAACTCACTCAAATATAATGGATCGAACAACTATGGTTGCAGTGTCTTGGTTCTGCTGACGCAGGGATTACTGTTACAGTTTCATTTGAAGCACTGCTATTGGCGGCCAGGTCCATCAAAACAGACCAAGGACTTTGTCCTTAAATGTGACCTCTGCTAGCATATAAAAGGCTCCACCGTAGAACGTCCAGCACAGACACCTCTATTAATCTCAGGCAAGCCTTTGGCTTGTGCTTAATATGGATCACTGCGGCCCCTTACAATCAGATGGGGCTTACAAGTATATCTTGGTGGCAGTGGATTCATGCTCTAGATTCCCGTGGATTTGGCCACAGCGCTCAGCTGACGCTCAAACTGTTATTAAGTATTTATGAGTCTTTATCGAGACATACGCAATTAGCACACAACATTCCGACCAGAGTCCGGCGTTTAGCTCTCAATCTTACAACGTAGCATTGGGAAGCTTGGGTGTGGCCTTACGGTACTCCTCTCCATACCACCCTGAGGGAAATTATGTAGTTGAGAGGAAAAACTGTGATTTAAAGCAATCCTTAACAGCAAGCCATTAGATTCGGTGGCAGTTAGGTCAATTACCTATATGGGGTCCAGAGGGCACTTAACAACATGCCTAGAAAATACCTATGGGGTGGTACATCTTATGAATTCCTGTTTGGTGTGAGAATATGGGTACCAGACCTCAATAGTGTCAGTGCAGTGGCAGTTTAAACACCATTTGACATCAATGAACGTTTGGCTGTTTTACAGGAACTCAGTGAATTCCGGGCTTTACAAAGCAATGTCCAAGTAAAATGTATTGAAACTGGGGAAGGGGAAGTAGTCCAGGTAAGACCTGCCTGGGTCCCGAAGATTGGGGACATAGTCAGAGAAAAGTTAGTGGACAAGAAAGAATTTGGGGCATCTTACAGAGCACCTGTACCTGTCCTGGCGGTCGAAGCTACTGGAACCGTATTTCTTCTGCCTCTTGCCAGCCGCCAAGACAAAAGGTTTGTCTCAATTGATCTGATCAAATCACAGTATGTGGCCGATTCTCAACCATAGGTCACCTGGGTTCCTGGGTAGCCGCCACACTCCTCTCACTACTGTGCAGGAAGTTAAGATGGAAGCTTTAATGATGACTGAAGACTCCACTCTCCAAAAAGAAACTGTCAAGAACAATACAATTATATTTCTCCCTGTTCAAACAACTACAACTGTACAATCAAGAAGTACAGAAATCTCAATGCGGAAAATTAATGACATCCATGTAAAAATACCACAGATCCAGTCAACTCCCAGTTCTACAAAACCTGCTGAGCTCCCTGGAATAGACCGGATGGCGTCTGGCTACTTCATGCATTATGACGAATTGTCATCAGATCCAAGTGAACCTGAATTGCCAATACCACCTCTCCCTTTTAAGGTACGAGTATATGCACTCTATCTTTGGCTGAAAATCTCATACTTTGTTGTTCCATGGATGCGTATTTGGATTACTTTTCCTGGTCCTCTGGATTGGTTTGGTAACTCTCTGACTGGACTTTATCTCCCAGAATGCTCCGCAGTACAAATTGTGAACTCAGTTCTTAAACCACATGCATCATTGCACCGCTAACTAAGGGACCTGTCCCTGGTGAACATTAGAACAATTCCAGTTCCAGAAAGAATACTTGGGAACAGGGTGTTGTATGATGTGTATGGACCTACTGAAATATTTGCAAATTCAATATTGGTTTAAAATTTCTTTAAATGATATCATCACCTCTAGTACTTTCTCTGATGATTGGGAAATTGAAACTGTACACAATTTGCTTTGAGATCTAGAGCAATCAGCCGCATTTTCTAATGATGAATTGTATGATGGTACATCTAACTATGGAGACATGTTCTGTTATCAACATTATGGTCAACATTCTTTACCTAAAGCTAGTGTCCCATACGCTGTTTATAATTAAACACAATGGGAACATTGCCTAACACCACTGAAAGGTAGTTCAAAGACATTTGCACAAATGTTTCCTTATTTTTCAGCTGTTGTCACATCAGACCCAGCCTCTTCTTATTATAGGCTTGCACCTACATCTGCAAACAAAGAAAAATATGCAAACGAAGCTGCTGGCAATAGAATAGGAGAGAGAGATTTCTGAACTTCAACTCTCCTTCTTCCCCCTCCTCTTTTCCTCTCAGTATTGTCTTTTTACTGAGATTAGTGTCACAACACTTAAATTGGTCACCTCCAATAACAACTTAGAAAGGAAAATGTCTCGCTCACTATCCTGCATACAGGAGGGCTCGGGTTCCCAAACTGCCTTTCTTTTAGGTAGTACAATGCGGCAGAAGTGAAACGAAGTGAAAAAAACAAGGAAGAAACCAACTCAAGAAGAATGGTTTTTCACCCTGTCCCTTCACTACCTGCCCCGCTCCCTTGAAACCCAATTCCCCTTCCCCGTCATTACCCAGTTCAGGGTCACACACAGCCCAAGCCACAACTCTCCTGAGTTGTGGCGGCAACTGCACCACTCCTGAAGGACAGCCACCAGTCTTCACTCCACTTCTCAGTTGCTTGATCGTCGTCACTAAATTCTTCTTCTGGTTCCTGGTTTTTCTTCTCCGCTTCTCCAGCTTTTCTTGGCTCTTCCTGTTGATATCAGTGCCAATGATCTCTTCTCCTTCCTTTTCTGCTTTTTCTCTTCCCAGGTGGCTCCTGTATCAGTCACCCTGTTCGCAAGCTCCTCCTCTTTCCTGTATAGGAGAGGTTGGGAGCAGAGAGTTAACCATTTCCTGCCTTTGTGGTGTCCCGGTCCGCTGCGGTCTTGGCTGTTTTCCGTGAGTCGGTGTTTCAACCCATGGTATGCAGTGGGTGCTGGGTGGTTGGACACAGGGTTTTTTTTCACATTCCCCTTCCCTAACTTTCTTGCTTCCAAGAAATGGATCCAGGGGGTATCTAAAGAGAAAATCAGTTTTGGTTTGCTCTTTTTCTTTTCTCTGGAGGGTAGCGAATCTAAAAAGTTGAAATGTTAGGGACCACCGTAAGACCCTGTTGTTGTGTCCTTTGTTTCAGGAGAGCCATTCTAGTGGGGCGTGATCAGTGTACAGAGTGAACTCTCGGCCGTCATGAGATTCAATGGCCCATTTGATTGCCAGGACTTCCTTCTCCACTACAGCATAGTTCTCCTCTCTGGGGAATAGTTTACGACTGATTCATATTATGGGCCTTTCCTGCCCTTTGAAATCATTTTGGGACAGGGCGGCTCCCAGGCCATATTCTGAAGCATCTGTTTGTAGTATGAATGGTTTGGTGTAGTCCGGGCTGAGGAGTATGGGTTTTGTCATAATGGCTTGCTTTAACTGTTGAAAAGCCTGCAAAGTCCTGGCCGAAGGTTGCCTGAGCTCTTTTTCTGTTTTTACATCTTTCTTCAAAAGATCAGTTAAAGGGGTGGCTATTTGAGAAAAGGCGGGTATGAACTGTCCATAATATCCTAGGACACCCAGAAAGGTTCGTAGATCTTTTCTTACATGAGGGAAGGGTAGCCTTTCTTCCTGTAGTTTTATGTTTCCCTCCCACAAGAGGTACCTGAGATATTTTACAGATCGGGCGGCTAGGTGGCTCGTGGTAGGATTTATCGTTAAGCCTCCTTCTTTTAAAGCCTGGATAACTCGGGATAGTTGAGTCAAGTGTTATTTCCAGGAATCCCTATCGATAAGTATGTCATCCATATATGCTGCAGAAAAGATGTTACATGGTTTAAGAATACTATTCATTAGCCTTTGGAATGTAGCAGAGGCTCTGTGTAACCCAAGAGGAAGCATGGGGAATTGATATAATCCCCCTGGTGTAGAAAAGACAGTTTTTTACTTATCTTGTTTTCATAATGGTACCTGCCAATACCCCTTGCATAGGTCCAGTGTACTAATGTATTCGGCTTTATCCAATCTCTCAATCATTTCATAAACCTGCTGTAGAGGATAGGCATTAAACTGAGATACTTTTTTGACCTATCTGAAGTCTATAAAAAACCTGATAGAGCTATTAGGTTTGTGTACTATGATGATGGGTGAGCACCATTCACTACTGAAGGCTTCAATTATCCCCATTTTTAGTATTTGATGCACTTCGTTTTCAATAGCCTCTCATCAGGACTCAGGTATACGATAGGGTTGGAGTCGGACCTTTTTACCTGGGATTGTATGTATTGCCTGTTGAATTATGGAAGTTTTCCCTGGGGTGAAAGCAAAGACATATTGTAAAGGGAATTACCAATTATCCAGCTCTTGCTGGAGGTGAGTAGGTAAGTCAGGGTCGATGCTTTCTCGATAGAGTGGGGTGGGATTCTCTACCCTCCCTAACAGAGCAGGTCTAGCACCTTCTCGTTTTTTTAAGTAAATTGATGTGATAGATCTGAGTGTTCTTTTTGTTAAGGGCGTCCAATTTCAGGCGATAGGTGACAGGGGTCACCTTATCAAGGACCTCAAAGGGGCACTGCTACTGATCAGTCAACTTGTAGTCAGAAGTGGGCATCATTAATAATACCAAATCGCCCATGTCTAAGGACCTTTCCTTGTTTTTTATTAACATATTTTATGTTTTTGGACTCTTGGTCCTGTTCATGATGGGTCTTAACTATATTCTTGATCTGATGGAGGTGGGATTTGAGGTTCCACATTCTCAGGGAGTGGTGTGACTCCATTGGGTTCTTCCCACTCCTCCTTTACAATGTCAAGCAGGGTATGAGGTTGTCTCCCATATAAAAGCTCAAAGGGAGAAGACCCAGTGCTCTTCTGTTGTTTACATCGGATGGCAAAGAGGGCTAAGGGCAACATATCTTCCCATTTTTGGGTTTCTAGTTCTAATAGTTTTTTAGGGTTGTCTTAAGAGTGGCGTTATATCTATCTACCAATCCATCTGTTCGTGGATGGTATGCTACAGTGCGTATTTGTTTAATGCTTAACTGTTGGCATACCTGTTTCATTACATGGGAGACAAAAGGGGTTCCCTGGTCAGTTATGACCTCTTTCAGGAACCCTACTCTAGAGAACACATTCTATGACTAAGACATAATGTCACCCAATGTGGAAGGAGGGGACCGATCATGTCTGTTCTCACTCTAGAGAATGGTTCTTCAGTTACTGGCAGGGGCTGTAAAGGAGCTTTCTTTGGAAGACTCCTACTGTTTTTTTGGAAAGTTGGGTATTTCCAGAAATATTTACATACTTGGTGGTAAATTCCAGGCCAATGGAATTTCTCTAGGATGGCCTTCTCAGTTTTTCCCCTCCAAAATGCCCCCTGGGAAGGTGACAATGTGCCAGAAATAGGACCTTTTCCCTAAACGATTGGGGTACTAGCAACTGAGGTTGAAGGTATTTTTCCCCCTTTTTGTATAATTACCCTTTCTTTATCAGAAATTGGGGACCTACTTGGTGAGGATCCTCCATGGATGCTGCCCTTTTCCAAGCTTCTTGAAGAGTGTGGTCTTCCCTTTGAGCAGTTTGAAAACTTTGATCGTGTTCCCAAATAACGGTCTCGTCTGTTGAGCTAAGGCAATTCAGGTCCATTTTTTTTTCTTCTTTCCTCTTCTGTCCTCGGCTCTTCTTGGGTTTGGATTGAGGCCACTACTGGTCCGAAACGTAGGAGAAAGGGGCTGGTTCCCTCCATTCATCTCCCTCAGTCCATTGCTCTCTTACCAACTTACCATATAGGGGAAGCCATTTTCCAGAACCAGGGTCTCAGGCAACTTAGGGATAAGTCATATTTTAAGGGGTACCGGCTTAATCAATGGCTCATGGTGTACAAGTACCTCGGTGGTTGGATAGGGTTGTTATCCCTGTGTACACATTGGATGTTTACTATCCAAGTTGTGTTTCATACTCCTCATGGGATAGCTAGGGGTTGTATTACGCTTTGGAGACACCCTTTGTCTATCAAAACCTCCCGGGTGTCCCCCATTAATTGATACTTGTTGGTGATAGAGAGGGAGTTTATGACCTTCTGGTGTACAGTAACAGGATTTTGTGAGTCCCACCCCCATGGGTTCTTCTTTTTGATGGCACACCCGGGCAATATGCCCAAACATACCACAGTGGAAGCACTGAGGTCCAGGGTTAGGTGGAAGTCTCTGAGCCACAGAGAAAGGCCCTGGCAACAGGGTCAAAGTCTCTGATTTGCTTTGGACGGGAGCTCTCGGGGTTCTGGGTATAACCCCCCTCTCCAGATGTTTCCACTGGGTCTCTTCAAATCCTTTCTGTATTTCTTGCGCTCTGCTAAAGGGGTTTGCAATTTCAACAGACCTTTCCAGGGTAAGCTGAGTATGTTATTGTACCCATTTTTGAATGTGTGGATGTAGCGATGATAAATATTGTTCTAAGTAAACCTTTTCCATTATTTCCTCTTTGGTAGATGTTGAGCCCTTCAACCATCAGTCTGCCATGTCTCTTACCAGGTAAGATAGAGCCCATACCCATGGGGCTTCCTGGGGTCTTTCTCAAATTTGTCTCAAACGGATCCTTTAGGTCTCTTTGTCTACTCCCATTTGTTCCAAAATACTCTTTTTAATGTCTTCATATGGGGTTATCTAGAGTGGACTGGTCACCTGATAAGCTGCTTGGAGGTCCTGAAGTACTCCAATTTTTGAGACCCCAGAGGTGCTAGGGGTAGCACCCTATGACTTCGAGTACTTCCTGATGTGGTATTATACAATTCTGCATATCTTGATAATATAACAAAGAACTTGGCAACAGAAGCTGAAATATGAAAAGACATCTTTATTAAACTCAAATGAGTGAGACTACGTCGCACAGAAGCCTTAGCAACTATATGAGGCAGTCTGCAGAACAGAAACCAGTCTCCTCTTTTATGGAGAATGTTACGCTCTGGGCAACACCGCCCTTCTCTTGCAGTTGGTCATTCACATGTATACATTGCAAACGAAAAGGCAGAGTCATGATGACCATCCCACATTCCAGTTAAGCCAGCCCGTAATTATTTACCCAGCAAGGCTCAGATCCCACATCAGATATCGATAGGCCCCAATAAACATGAGCATCTCCTGTTTTGGGAAACAAGCCATAAAGCAGGAACAGTCAGGTGTGAAAGAGATTAGCCGGAGGCTTGTGTAGGATGAAAAGACTTTATGGTGTGTCAAGCCCTGATGCTAATCACAGGTGGCAAGAGGACGGGGAACTCGTGAGACCAGTTTGACCTGGGGTGGCGGAGCCAAGCTGCCCAGGTCACAGAAAAGTCAAAGAAAGGCACATGTGCTCTAAAAGGCCCGTTTTGGCTTCATGCTATATAGCCTATGTGAGGGCAACCATAAGATGGCCACCGCTACAAAATGGAACCCACGGAGTCAATGTATAATAACGTATACATAGTGCATTCATAGCTAAAACGTTACACAAAGCACTTGTACATACCGCATTGACCATTCGCGGTTTGCTAATACCGGGATAGACAGGTGTAGGGCCCTGCCTCCTACGCGGTCCCAAATTTTAAAGTACGACAGACCCTCCTTTTGCCCTTACATAGGCAATAACTATACTCTCATCAATCCGAGTCCAGGTCTACAGACATGAAGTCATGGAGATGTTGCTGTAGCATCATCCTATTACTTAGCGACTCTCACGGGACACGTCTCCTTACACATGTAGTAGCACAAAGGCCACATATGGCAGGACAAAATAAGGAATACCTCTATCTAAGTGGCATAAGATCACACCCCCAACAATTAGTGATGTTTACTACTAACTAGTATCGATGCAGAAGCTGTACAAAAGAATTGCTTACGAATTCTGATCTTTTAACCTGCTCATGTTCAGGAAAAGGGTGAAAAAAATGCAAAGAAACAGTGATAGGGAAAGACATAGGTTGGGAAGAGGGTGCAGAAGTCAATTGAGTAGAGAAAATCAATCCCACCCATAAATGACAACGTCATGTTTAAAAAAACACTAGAAAACACGTTATTAAGAATATATAGACAACGGGAGAAAGTAGCGACCACTATTACAAATGAAATAATAATTGTCTACAACCCTGAGCAAAAAGCAAATCCTAAATTTATTTAGTAACATTTTAGGGCTCCTATACATATAGGGGCAGATTTATAATAACTGACGCATCCCTGCATATCAGCAGGGATGCGCCAGTTATTTTGCGCCCCAGCTCCGCCATCATGGATGCGCCGCATTTATAATGCGGCGCACCATGGGGCAAAAACGGCACAGATGCGTCACGCATCTGTGCCATAAAAGTGGCGCATTGCTGGAGTTGCGTCGCAAGCGCGACGCAGCTCCAGCAAGGCTCTGGGGTGCCCTATCTGCACAATGCTGCGTCAATCCTTACGCCTGCTTCAAGCAGGCGCAGGGTTTTGACGCAGCATGGGCTCAACAGTGACTGAGTGAAATCTTGTAGATTTCACTCAGCCACTTTTAGGAGGCGTTCCTGCGACGGAACGCCCCCCCCACGCGCCGGAACGCCTATATGTGGCGCAGAGCTTCACAACGTGACGCATCTCCCAGATGCGTCACGTTATGAATACCCCGCACCATGGCGCAGGATTTGCGCCGCCGCTGCGTCACAAAAGTGACGCAACGGCGGCGTAAATGAGGCGCAAGGGCCTCATAAATCTGCCCCTTTGTATGTTCAGGTGAAACAGTGGTGACCCTCATCAATGCTCTGAGGTGAAAAGGGGGTATTCTTCCACAGAAAAATTGATTTTATTCTGCTTATACTAGACAATGCCAGCAAAACAAACAGTCTTCTAACACCTAGTCTATACAATCACACGGAAACCTCTTGTGAAACCACCTATGCCCAGAGTCCGTTCAAAAAGCCTCTCTGGCAGGCTTCTATTGTCCATCAAATCTTCTTCTGTTGTTTTCTTTTGCCTGGGCCTCTTCATTCAAGCCTTTCATGAGAAAAGTACTGCTTAGTTGGAGTTCCCTCCTGGCAAACACCCACAGCTCACTCGAAAAAGTCTCAATGTCTCAAGGCAGTGCGCCAGTATTTTTCCTTTGCGGCAGGCACTACAGGTAGTGTGCTCTCCATTGATCAAGGGCACAGGTCATCTCGTGCAGATTCGGGACCATTCTCAGACTCCAACACTCGTCATTCAGTGTCAGAGGACGCTCAGGCTGCTCTTCCATGGGCACTGGAATGTAGTGCCTTCTGTCAATCTTGGATCCGCCGGTGCACTGCACTTCCATTGAAGCAAAGGAAAAGAGGGGGGGTGTGTGGCCAAAAACTCAGGCCAAGGGGCTCAAGGGACTGCACACTGTCAGAGGTTACCAGCACATGACAGGCGCTCTTTTGCACTGGAATTCTGGTTCTGTGGCAAAACCAGCTCCTCCTTCTTTTCTGATGTTGAACGCCTTCTGATGAAGCAAGTGTGATGCTTTAAACAGTTCGTTGTATAACAAGGGGACTGTAAACAGGTGGCCTGTGATTTTCAAAGGAGTGGCCACACGCCATGGGACAATTTTCGTCTAGAATACACTGTCTTTCTCAGGAAGCAATACAAATAAAAAAAGGCAGTAGGCAAAACAGTGCCTCTAAGCTTTTCAATTGGGTTTCCGTGTGAGAGCCTCCATCATCTAAGGGTAGATAACTACACGAGAATTCTATCTAAATGGATGTCTTCACATATGGTGGCATTGTCTAATAGGGAAAACACATTTTTTTTTTCAATGATTATATATAAGTGTTTCTAAATTCCTTATCTAGGACATCTCAATAGAGAAATCACATGGTACAGATTATCATAGGCATGTAGAAACCTTTCACATCAGGTGCACTAGGCAATACACAGGCTAATAGTCAGATATGAAAACAAAAGACAAGAACTAGAGGGTCCTGATATTTGCATGATTAGAAACTTCTGATCCCACCGAAAATTAAAGCAGCAGGAACAAAAAGGGTAAAAACCACATTAAAAAATAGACATTGAAAATTCGTCATGTTCAAAAAAAGGTAAACTTAAGTTATCTCCTATCGGGATGGAAAACTTGTCTTACTATAATATAATATACTTGACAGTAAGGCTGGAAAACATTGAAGCAGCCTAGGGACAATTCTTGAAAACCAGTCTGGTCATACAAGAGGGGATTATACATAATATGGAGGTTCCTGGTGCATCACTGCAGTCTGGAAGTGTGTACCTGAACAATACACCTACAATAATAAATGGGCTGACTGGTGAAAGGAATACGGAAAAGGGAATTGAAACTAGGACACAACTAAAATCCCCAATAACTAAGCATGATGCGACATCGGTCAGGGAAGAAGCAACAAAAGCAATAAAAAATAAAAATCTATAGGAAGGACAAGAATTTACTTGGGTGATAGTCAGGCATGTGACACTACACCAAGAGTACGGGTGATACATAAAAGGCCAAAGTTACATACATTTTAACTCTACCGCTGGTGACTACACCATATACAGTAATCTTAGGTAATGTTCCAGTTCCTTCTTCAGGGAAAAATGAAAACCTAGTTTTCTTTTAAGGAACAAAAGCCATAGGCTACTTAGGAAGCAAAACATCATTAACTAATGTAATATAGAAATTAGGCCACCTTGATTCACAGATCTATAATTTCATCCTTAGGTCCAATCAAGGATACATAAATGTAAGGCTGCCTGTTCCATTAAGGGAAAGGGCAGTAAGTGACTAACTGCAGGTTACACACTTTGATCCTGTAGATCTCTTTTAGTTTTCTGTAATACCATTATAGCCAATTTAGACATGCACTGGTGAAGTGTTGTCTCTCATGTTCACAACATGAAATATCATTAGCTGTGGAATTTAGTAACCAGAACAAGTTCAACCAACTGTTGCGTAGCGATGGGCATCGTCATGACCATCCCCTCACAACACAGGTAACTTGTAATAGTATCAAAAAGCAGCACCAAAAACAACGAAAACATGCAAAAAATAATAAAAACGCACAAAACGTCAAGCCATCAGATATACTTGCTGTGTATCAAGCACAAAAAGCATAGACAAAACAATAGCATATGTAAATAAGCGGTGACACACAACACCATGTCATGTACTTTTCTGCACTGTAAACCTGCAGCCCAAAACCCAATATTTGGGCCTGTTTAATTTGTCAGGTTTAAAATCCTTACCCTCCTTTTTGACAGTAGATCACCAGGCAATGGAAATCTGCTGTCAAATATAACGTTACTGTCTCTCTTCTAACATACAGGACCAGCAAGAACAATTCATGATAGGACCAAATACACAAAAATAAATTGCCATTACTTAACTGTACCCCCTTGCAACATCCAGCCACCTTAGTTTTACCTTTCTAAAAAAATCGTTACACTGACACTCCACATTAATTTGGCACCTACAATTTCCACTGTGAAAAATAAGTCTTAATTTGTCAATTCGTTCACATTTAGGCATGTAGCCTTAAAAAAATGTTTTGAATCTTTTTTTCTGTCTAAGACTTAATGCAACACTCCATTTTCTGTTAAATAGGAGCTAATAGCAGGCATCATTCTTTTATTAATTTTTTTTTTTAGAGCGAGACGCAAATGTATCAGTTCTGCAAAGCATTTAACATGATGTTTGGGCTTCCAAAGAAACCCCTTTGCTATATTTTCCCTTTGGAATTAAGTTCTTTAGTTTTATTGATGTTCTTATGGAGAAACCAGAAACCCCACCTTCAGAGGCCCATGTAGCAAGGTCATTCTGCATTCCACAGAGGCAAGGCCCTAATTTAAAAGGTCATAAATGTAAACGTGGCAGCCTACTCCATTGAACTAAAGATAGCATCTCAACAGCGTAACTTGAGCCAGCCTCTGCAGCTCTCCAACCCCCAGCTCCTGCCACTCTGAATTTGTCAAAGCCAGAAGGCCTTCCTAATTCCTCCTAACTTGCAATAATTCACTCTATTTTGAAAAATAATTTCTCCTTTTTAGGCGCTAAAAAAAAATTATCTCTATTCCCAGATTATTAAACTACATTTACTGTGAATAATTCACGAAACTTAATAACACACATACCACTTTTTAGAATAAATCCTTGTTACAATCCTATGTAATGGTACACATTTCAACAACCTTAAATGAATGAACGTCTCAGTAGGCCCAGCTAAAGTTAGACTGAACTCCAGCAATTGGGACCGCTTTCTGCCCCAGTCCACTGGCACTGCGAATTGCATTTGCAATGAGTTTTGATATTTTCTTCATCATTTAGTCACTTGCCTTTATTCAAGCTCTGTTCGTCGCTTTCATATTAGCATATGAAACTCAGTGCCTCCCGTTAGGTAATTACAATATTTTCACCCCTACTGCTAGAACCTGCAATCTCATCTTTCCCCTCCTACTTACTCAAACCGATACCACATTCCTTTTTATTCCCTTCGTCAATACAACCTTCCTCACGCTACTCTTCATGTCTTTATTACTCCCCTTCATCATCTCTCTTCCCTCCACGGCATTCTATTTTCCCAATTGTTCTTCTCCTTCCTACGTATTACCTAGTTCCTATAACCGTAATTCTACATTTCTCCACCCCTCTATCATTACTGACTTCATCACATACCTGCTCACAAACATCCTCTTTTTCCTTCATCAAAAAAGAATTCTCCATTTCTCTTTCTCTATGTGGGTGCTAACTCCATTAAGGCCGTTTTTTATTAACATCAAATAGTTGCGGGTTGCGACACCATATTTTATTTAATTTCTCCAAGTTTTTTAAAAAGGTCCTGTTTTTCATAGCGTGTTCAGTAGTATCGTGACAGACACAGCTAAAGTTAGAACCTTCAACCCTGATATTAAAACAAGCCTTTGTACTGGCACATTGACTCATTGAATCATAAGAAGGCACAACCTGTAAATATATATCAAACCTAAACGTATGCATTTACAGAAGTCTGAGACACTTTAAAAAGTACTCTGAATGGAAGAAAATGCAGTTCAAACACTGTTTTCTACCCAAATTCAACTTTCATTCTTTTGGCATTAAAAAATGAATATCCTACAATTGTTTTGCATAATATGCATTACCAGAATGTTTATTACATAACCCATGAGTCAGGCATTGGAAATAATAACTTATACTTTATAGAAATGGGCTTGTTTGCGCCTGTTCCAAGGGAAAATTGTACACGTGAATGCTTGTCATTTTAGTGATGCAACACAACTTAAATCAAATGTTAATGCTAGGAGGTCATAGTATGAGTATTAAGCTTTATAAATATCAAAAAACGATTTTGAAAAGCACTTATTTTTTTAAAATAATTTTTCCATGATTAATAATTTTCTTTTTTAAAAAATCCCAATTATTCGTTTTTGTGATAAATCCATGTATAAAAAACAAGCTGCGTCCCTTGCCTATCATTTTGGACACATTAACTCACACGCCTAAGCGCATAAGCCCAACTTGAAACGCGTCACATTTTTGCGCACTTTCATTTAAAAGGACGGTTCTGCAAAATTCCACCCGTGTTCAACTGGGAAGGTGCTGGCTGAATGAACATTTCTATCAAATATACTGCAGCTGAAAAGTTTGCCTGTGAACATCTAATACAATGCATCTAAGGAAAATGCTGTAAATTTATTTACTTTTGCAAAAATAGATAATTTCGTTTTTGGGGCCTGATTTATATCTATTGAATGTGTTTCTAATTTTATCCTTTAAGCATTTAACGGCAGTTTTGTATATGTGCACAATTGCTCATTCTATAAATTAAAGAGCACCATATAGCTATTTTAGCACGTCACATGGTTCGTTTCTGGATTTCTTTTTTAAGTTTCTACTTGATATTAATTAACCAACAATTTACTTAACAGACTGGAAACATCAGAAGACCCACAAACACATATTGAGCACATTTCAGACATAAACAGAAAGGGGTTAAACAGACAATACAGCGCGCTTTAGCCATTTTTCATAAATAGCGCCGTCGCAATTTACTTACAGAAGTTGCACTAATGATAAAAAAAAAACCCAGACATTTCAACACACAGTTGACTTACAAATCAATACGCATGACAGAAAGAAAGAACAGCTCACAGACTATACTTGAAACAAACCATTTGCAAATACTAGTTGTAGGTCATATTTACAAGCAACGCTTTTCAATAGTGTTCCAAAAGGCTGCATAAACAGCCCCACAGACAGATGCATGTCCAAGAAGTAGTGAATGCGCTCAATTCACTAGCTTTGCCTAGCAGAACACCACACAAAATCGTTCTGCATATCTTCATTCATGAAACTGCGCAGAACGAAGGATCCTTGTTTTGTATTTCGCATATTTTAATTCCCTGGGGATACAAAATCACCAAGGAAGAAATATGTTTTTAAATTTAACCTATTTAGATATTTCCCACACTATGGTACCTTTCAAAACAAAAAGCAACACATTTTTCCATGTGAGCTTACAAACAGACATGCCAAAAATACTGCGGAAAACGCAAGTATTATAATCAAAACCAAATGGAGAAACATCTCCTCATTACCTGCCTACACAAATTGCAATTCGCATATCCAAACCTATACAAACCAAAAGCTACATTTCCAAATTTGCTAAGATCAGGCAACTTATAGCTCACTAATCTAGCTTCAAACTTCAAGGGGTTATCTCTACCAATACACTCGCAAATATGCGAGACCCTCGGTTTTGGTAATTGCAATGACCAAATCAGAAACCAAGAAACCAACCCCTCGGCTTTGGTAATTGCGATAACCAAATTAAAGACCCAAAGAACCAAAGCACTGGGAGCGACCCACTTATACTTAATTCTTATTCTTAATAATCAAAAAGGTTATCCAAATTCTAATTGTCAAGTTCTACATGACCAAACGTCTTCTATAATACTCACGCCAAAAGGGTTCTTTTTCTCACCTTTTGAGTGACATCATGTGGAGGATCAAAATCAGGAAGAGCAGAAATATACCGGGCTACATAATCAAAGAATCTCCAGAATCCCTGTGCACAGAGTACCTTCTTGGCAGAATCCCGTTCTGTCCTCCTCAGTAGATTTCAGTCTCCTGACAAGATCACTCCCACAGAAAGTCACTTCTCTGATGAGGCCGCTCTGGTGGGCGCCAACTGAAGTACTCCAATTTTTGAGACCCCAGAGGTGCTAGGGGTAGCACCCTATGACTTCGAGTACTTCCTGATGTGGTATTATAAAATTCTGCATATCTTGATAATATAACAAAGAACTTGGCAACAGAAGCTGAAATATGAAAAGACATCTAAATTAAACTCAAATGAGTGAGACTACGTCGCACAGAAGCCTTAGCAACTATATGAGGCAGTCTGCAGAACAGAAACCAGTCTCCTCTTTTATGGAGAATGTTACGCTCTGGGCAACACCGCCCTTCTCTTGCAGTTGGTCATTCACATGTATACATTGCAAACGAAAAGGCAGAGTCATGATGACCATCCCACATTCCAGTTAAGCCAGCCCGTAATTATTTACCCAGCAAGGCTCAGATCCCACATCAGATATCGATAGGCCCCAATAAACATGAGCATCTCCTGTTTTGGGAAACAAGCCATAAAGCAGGAACAGTCAGGTGTGAAAGAGATTAGCCGGAGGCTTGTGTAGGATGAAAAGACTTTATGGTGTGTCAAGCCCTGATGCTAATCACAGGTGGCAAGAGGACGGGGAACTCGTGAGACCAGTTTGACCTGGGGTGGCGGAGCCAAGCTGCCCAGGTCACAGAAAAGTCAAAGAAAGGCACATGTGCTCTAAAAGGCCCGTTTTGGCTTCATGCTATATAGCCTATGTGAGGGCAACCATAAGATGGCCACCGCTACAAAATGGAACCCACGGAGTCAATGTATAATAACGTATAAATAGTGCATTCATAGCTAAAACGTTACACAAAGCACTTGTACATACCGCATTGACCATTCGCGGTTCGCTAATACCGGGATAGACAGGGGTAGGGCCCTGCCTCCTACGCGGTCCCAAATTTTAAAGTACGACAGTCCCTTGAGAGAAGGGGACCCAGGTATTGCCCCCACTTCTATATGGGCAAAGCAGCAGTCCTAGCCATTTGTTCAAAATTAGAGAAAGAAAATCCGGATTTTCTCCATTGACATACTTCTGCATGACCCCTGAAGGGAGAGTAGTATGAGCCCTTTGTTGACTGAGCATCTCGGCTAATTTGCCAAACACAGCTTTTGGGTATGACTTTGCTAGGTGAGCATTTTGTGTAGCTACTCGCTGTCTTCTTCGGCTACCACTAGGAACTTCTCCATTATTTTCCCCAGCTTTTCTTGGTTTTCTGTTATTTTGTCCATGACTGCCACCATTTCCCGGGATACCACTTCTGACACCACCTGTGGGAGGACTGGATGTAAATAGAAGCTAGGAGGCTTGCTATGCTTATCAATTTTTGCTTTTTTATTCACAAATTATATTTATGAGCCCTTCTCTGCTTTTCTTCTGTGTAATTGATCTTCAGACTTCCTCTGTGGAATTATAGTTCACACTTTTCTTCTTTTTTCCAGATTCCTTATCTTCAAGTGGGCATCCCCCAGGAGACTCAATAAAAGGACAGGATGGTGGGTATCTTGAGGTAGGTGTTTACTTAAAAGCAAAAATGTGTTCTCCATCACACCAAGCGTGACAAGATGGTATCTCATACACTATCTGGGTCGGGTGCAAGATCACGAGATTTATACATATATATTTCTTTCATCCACCTTCCTTATCTGAATGAATATGTACTGACAATTCTCCTTACAACCATAACACTGTGGAGAATGAAGTTGCCAACCATAGAATAGAAGAGAGAGATTTCTGAACTTCAACCCTCCTTCTTCCCCCTCCTCCTTTCCTCCTAGTATTGTCTTTTCACGAGATTAGTGTCACAACACTTGAATTCATCACCTCCAGTTACAATTAAGAAAGTAAAATATCTCGCCTGCTAACCTGCATACAGGAGGGCTCTGGTGCCAAAACTGCCCTTCTTTTAGGCAGTACGATGCAGCAGATGTGAAAGAAAGGGGAAAAAAACAACTGAAGAAGAATTGCTTTTCAGCCTGTACCTTCACTACCTGCCTGCTCCCTTGAAACCCAATTCCCCCTCCCCCATTGTTACCCAGTTCAGGGTCACTCCTGGGAGGATCCACCACTCTTCCTTCCACTCCTCAGTTGCTTTGTCAATGCCTCTGAAGTCTTCTTCTGGTTTCCAGTTTTCCTTCTCTAATGACTCCTGGGGTTTTCCTTCTTTGGCGTCCTCAGCATCTTCCAGCTTTTCCGGGCTCTTTCTGTTGACCTCCATGCCAATGACCTCTTCTTCCTATTCTGCTTTTTCTCCTCCCAGGTGGCTCCCATTTTGGTCACCCTGTTCACGTGTTCCTCCTCCTTCCTGTATGGGAAAGGTTGGGAGCAGAGACTTAACCCTTTCCAGCCTTTGTGGTGTCTCCATCCGTGGCAGTCACTGCTATTTTCTGTGAGTTGGCATTTCAACCCACTTTATGCAGCGGGTGGTTGGACACAGGGTTCTTTTTCACACCATGATACGTAATGGTTCTTTTAATTCATCAGATCCCAATTGGAAGCGGTGATTGGTTTGGCCTGTGTACACAAACGGGTGTCAATCTAGATTCCTGGGTAACACCAAAGAGTTTGGATGAATAGTTCTGATCAGCAATGCGTCCAAACAGAACACTCTTGGGTGGTGGTGTCATATAGTGTTGAGATGTTATGCCTAGATTGGATAAAAACCTGAACACTTTCCCAGATGAAGCAACACTTGTCCCTTCTTGTCTAATGCCATGGATCTCAGGGATTTTTTATTAGGTCCCTGGAACCCACGTCAAAAGCACTTTTTGTACAGAATATACAACGAGCTGTGGAAGATTTCTCAACAGGAAGCTGCTGAGAGATTGCGGAAGATAGACAAGGGTAATTTAGAAAAGGCTTTGGCTGTGGTTGACAATGGCATGACCACATTCACATCTAGACTTTACTCACTGGGCAAGACATGTCTATTTTACAACATGGACAGTCACAATTACGGTACATCGTATTACTGAGCTCGACATTACGATCATTATGTTCTGGCCACGTGCCGTGGTGTTACATTAAAGGTATTAGTCTGTTTTCTGAATTTGATCTAATTGATAGACAGATAGTAATGGCATGCAAAATATACCATGATGCACATTTTAAAATTAGACCAATTTCCTTTCACCGTGGCTGAGACACCATTCACAGACTGGATAATCCATGCTTACATCACCCTACTGGTCACGACTTTCCAATTGCAATTTTGTCTCCAATACCAACACATAGGCAGATACAAAGAGCTTGAGTAAGGTTATGTGCATGAGTATTGGGAATTACCGTTCAGGTTTACGTGCAGGAATGGGGACACAGAAGATTTTCTTAGTGGCTTTGACTGTGAAGGTGCTTAAAGCAGATCCTTGGTGCAATGCTTTGGTAGCAAACTTCTCTTGTTATGTGAAGGGTTGTCCAGCTGTCATGATTCATCCATTGGTCAAGCTGCTCTCGAATGAGAGCTATTTGATGCTGAATGATAAAGGTTGCTCCAGTTTGGTACTCGCCATCGCATATCTAGTGACGGTTAATTCCATAATGACTTGTTGTACACAAGTACTGTTTTCACTTGCCCACACACTTAGGTATGATACAAAACACAATGGTCCTAGACCTTCATTTGAAAAGATATAAATCAATTTCCTGTTTGGTACAATCAGCAACAAATTTCATGAGCATTCCTAAGCACAATGTAAAACTGCTCATAGTATTGAATACATTACTCAAGAATTAGACCAAAGAAAGTGGAACAAACCATACTAACAAATCACTATGCATTTTATTCTTTTGCAATTGGTGTACAATTGAGAAGCTTAATTGACTATATTTTAATTGCTGAAGATAGAAGGTTGCTCCAGAGGGAACGCGTGTAGGAGGAGGATGCTCAAGTGTAAGGGAGTGAGGAAGAAAGGCTTTCAAGTAGTGGCATAAAAAGGAAAACTTAATAGTTTTAAAAACAATAGGACTGGTTATAAATCGCCGTCCTATATATAGCCTGCCCACATTCACAGTAGACAATCTGAGGTTGATTACAATTGTAATTTACATAGAAATATATTTCTTGAGTGGCACGTTAAAGGATGAGTGCGGGGTCCGGGCTAATCATGGGGGTGTCGACGTTTCGACCCGTCTTAGGGCCATAGGGCAATTTCGGACCTCGGCCGTGCGGGTCTTCTTCAGGACTGGGTGGGGCAACCTGGGTAGGTATAGGGCTAAATCACATCCCTAAGGGTAAATAGAAAGGTTGGGTTTAGGAAGTTGCACTGGAAGGTAACGGTTTAACTGTGTGCGTCAATCACTGAGAACAAGGCTTTGCGGGATGTCAGCGGTGGTGGGCCACGTAATTACTGTGGCTGTGTAGATTAGGACTGCTTGTTATAACATTGAAAGCAACAGAAGCTGAAAAAAGAGAAAGGGCGAATAAGCATTCCTACTGACTCCAGAGGTATCCAATGTACAAACCCGCTCTTGGGCGCTCATGTTACCTTAATTGTGCCAGAATAGTTCCAAAAATTAAGGCGAGGCCGTCTGTGCAATTTTAATTATTTGCAGCAATGAATGCTCGGTCAATTGTAGAACTAAAAGGAATGAATAGAAATCAAAGGGCATTTTAGTGCAGGATAACGGGTGATCCTAAAGTCAAGTGCGGTATCTACAGCCTGATGGGTATCGTTTACCTTGTGCGCAGCATTCCGTCTCTCGACTGGGCCTCAGTCCACTTGGTACTGAAGGAGTGGCCGCCTCGAGGATGTATTGAACAGAAAAGTACCGCGCGCGCGTCGGGTGACGCCGCCGGTACGTTCAGAGAGGGATGAAAGACTAACCTGTCCCCCTGTGTGTCATCAGTCATATTTTAAAAGCGTTGTACAAAAATAAACTAATCACGCAAATTGGTTAATTTGATTGGGATGCATGATGGACGGCTAACCTATCATTGTGCACGTCATGTTGGAAAATACAGAAATATTAAACTCAAACTGCGGGTCCGCTTAATGGTGGGTGTTCGAGGGAGGCAAGTGCGGGGAGCATATCAACATAGTTACAAAAAAGGTTTTAGGCAGATAAAATGTTAAAAACAAACAAAGCGGTATACATATTTATTGGCACTAGTGAGGAAATCAATAGACAGGTCTCTGTATTAAGTAATGGATGTATTTGCAGATGCACACAATGTGCATTACAACCTGGTTGGGTAGCAAAATGTATACCACTTGGTAGCTAGTACCACAACCATTTGTAATAGGTATAGGCCTCATGTGACACATATGTAATTGTCTTATTGCATTGCTAATTCTGCCTACACCATCACTGCCTTTATAAATATGTATACCGCTTTGTTTGCTTATAACATCTTATCTGCCCAATCACTATTGTGTAACTATGTTGACATGCTCTCCACGCTTGCCTGAATGTATTTGAGGAAATCATTAGACAGGTCTTTATAATTGGCGATGTACACACTATGGCATTAATGTCCATCACAACCTGGTTGGATAGTTAAATGCTTATGACTAGGAAACTAGTACCTCTACAATGTACATAAGGCGGTTTTGCAATATGCTCATCCTACACCATCACTAATGCCTGTAAATATGTATACCGCTTTGTTTGTTTTTAACATTGTATCTGACTAAAAACTTTTTTGTAACTATGTTGACTTGCCTCCCTCGAACACCCACCATTAACGGGACCCGCAGTTTGAGTTTAATATTTCTGTATTTTTCAACATGACGCGCACAATGGTAGGTTAGCCGTCCATCATGCATCCCAATCAAATTAACCAATTTGCGTGATTAGTTTCTTTTTGTACAACGCTTTTAAAATATGACTGATGACACACAGGAGGACAGGTTAGTCTTTCATCCCTCTCTGAACGTACCGGCGGCGTCACCCGACGCGTGCGCTGTACTCTTCTGTTAAATACGTCCTCGAGGTGGCCGCTCCTTCAGTACCAAGTGGACTGAGACCCAGTCGAGAGACGGAATACTGCGCACAAGGTAAACGATACCCATAGGGGCTGTAGATAACGCACTTGACTTTAGGATCACCTGTTATCCTTCACTAAAATGCCCTTTGATTTCTATTCATTCCTTTTAGTTCTACAATTGACCAAGCATTCATTGCTGCAAATAATTAAAATTGCACGGACTGCCTCGCCTTAATTTTTGGAACTATTCTGGCAAAATTAAGGTAATGTGAGCGCCCAAGAGCGGCGTTATACATTGAATACCTCTGGAGTCAGTAGGGATGCTTATTCGCCCTTTCTCTTTTTTCAGCTTCTGTCGCTTTCAATGTTATAACAAGCAGTCCTAATCTACACGGCCACAGTAATTACGTGGCCCACCACCGCTGATATCCCGCAAATGATGGGTAAGCCTTATTCTCAGTGATTGACGCACACAGTTAAACCGTTACCCTCCAGTGCATCTTCCTAAACTCTACTTTTCTATTCACCCTTATGGATGTGATTTAGCCCCATACCTACCCAGGTTACCCCACCCAGTTCTGAAGAAGACCCGCACGGCCGAGGTCCGAAATTGCCCTATGGCCCTAAGACGGGTCGAAACGTCGACACCCCCATGATTAGCCTGGACCCCGTACTCATCCTTTAACGTGCCACTCAAGAAATATATTTCTATGTAAATTACAATTGTAATCAACCTCAGATTGTCTACTGTGAATGTGGCCAGGCTATATATAGGACGGTGATTTACAACCAGTCCTATTGGGGCAGATTTATGAGCCCCTTGCGCCACTTTTGCGTCACTTTTAACATTGGAAAAGTGACGCAAAAGTGGCGCAAGGGGCTCATAAATCTGCCCCATTGTTTTTAAAACTATTAAGTTTTCCTTTTTATGTCACTACTTGAAAGCCTTTCTTCCTCACTCCCTTACACTTGAGCACCCACCTCCTACGCACGTTCCCTCTGGAGCAACCTTCTATCTTCAGCAATTAAAATACAGTCAATTAAGCTTCTCAATTGTACACCAGTTGCAAAAGAATAAAATGCATGGTGATTTGTTAGTATGGTTTGTTGCACTTTCTTTGGTCTAATTCTTGAGTAAGGTATTCAATACTATGAGCAGTTTTACACTGTGCTTAGGAATGCTCATGAAATTTGTTACTGATTGTACCAAACAGGAAATTGATTTATATCTTTTCAAATGAAGGTCTAGGACCACTGTCTTTTGTATCATACTGTACCCAGATCCATGACCAGTGTTTTGGGTTACCCCATCTTTGTAATGGTCACACAGTTAGGTAGGCAGCGAAACGGCCTTCTGTAAATGTTTCCAACATATGGTTTGATTCTCTGGGCAAACTGAAATCCATGCTTTTTCAAAAGGATGTGACCATAACTTCAGCCAGACAGACATTTGATCTCCAGGTTGCAGGGTCCTCATCTGAGAAACAGACACTACTCCACACTGACTTCCCACTGCATTGTGGGAAGCTGGTCCATCGTATCTTTAACATGTCTGATAGGAAGGGAATAGTGCACTTTTTAAATGTATCGGCTTCGGTCTGGTTAGAACCTTTCAGAAGATTTTGGGATTTTTGTTGGGGGAGGGGAGTTTTATATACTGCGAACTAGACCCGAAGGTATCAGACGGACACATTAATTTATACCATCTTTAATGCACCACGTGTTGCGGAGTGTTTTTGGAGGACTCCGGCATGTCCTGCTACTTGTTGCAGGAATCATGATTTACATTTTTCTGCTCTATAGTTTACGTCTCAGTTCAACTCGGGATGGAGACAGCACTGCTTGTGCTGCGATGCCATGAGCACATGGTACACTGCTTTGACACACCTCGGCTTCAAGAACTGAACGAGCATTTGTTCTTATCTGTAGGAGAGTAGGATCTGCCTCTTATGTTGCCCCCACTTTTTCTCTGATGTTTACACTGGTTTCTGGCTATAGTCTAGCTGGGATCCTGCTAATCAGGGTCCCAGCCTCTCTGTTCTCTCTAAACAACTTGGAGTGCATATTAGATGCACTAGTGATTGGATACTGTGGTACCTTATGGTACCTTATGAGCCCCTACCTTAGGTACCAAGGGCATAGGCACTTCACAGGCCTACCAGGGGCTGAAGCATGTATTATGCCAGCCCTGGGAAGCAGACTAAATCTGACACCACAGGCCTGCTACTGCATCCAGGCTGAGGTAGTGTTAGCACTCCTCACTGAGATATAGGTTCACTATATCTCTCCCTGCACACACATTTAAACCTATCAGTCACCCCTAAGGCAGGCCCTATCAATCTTGAGGGCAGGGTGATTGGTTTCTATGTGAGGGGGTGCCTCTGACTGAGCAGGGCCCCTCTGCAGCTCTCAGAGTCTATTCTCTGGGGATGTTTGGGAATGCGGTCAAACCATATACTCTTAAGTGCATAATAACCTCGCTGTAAATGCTAACTCTGGGATGGCTGCATCAAAACATGTTGTGTTTGGTGTCAAATGCTTTGGAATCATACCCCCACACCAGTAACTGGTGTGGGAGTATGATCCCACCCTTCTAAAGGGATAGACATGTACCTACTGTGGAAAAATGGTACAATCCTGAAGAGCCCTGGCATCACAAAATGGATGCCACCAGCCACAGACACTGGGCTGCCCTCCTGCTGATGACCGAAACTCGCAGTGGAGGAGGCCCAACAATAGGCATCCTGTCAGAGGGAGGTGTGGTCACCTCCCAGACAGGGTTTAGTGTATTGGGGCTGGGTGTGTGCACTCCTAGAGTGCTTTGAAGTCCTGCACTGGGGGAGCAGTAGGCTCCTCTGTGCATACACCAGTTCAAACTGCCTAAGGGGCTACCTGCCCCTGCTCTGGCGCGAAACTGAACAAAGGGAAGTGGATGTAGCCACCCACTCCCCTGACCCTCCCATAGGTGGGGTCATAGAGCTAGTCCCTCACTTCCTTCTAGTATAAGTTAGGGAACCCTTGCCATAGCAAACTAGATATCCCTGGACGATGCTCTGAAGAAGAATCCTGGACCGTCGACATTCCACTACCTCTGGAAGACTGAAGAATCTCCCTTGGAGTCAAGGAGTGACTCCCCTGCTTGGCAGGCACCAAACTTTGCAATCAATGGTCGCAATCTTTCCCACTCCCGCCGGAGTCCGAAGTCCCTGCAGCCCGGGAAGAGGATTTCCAGACTTCTCCAAGGCCATCGTGATTTTCGAATGCAACCCCTTCACAACGTTTTACGAATTTGTGCTTTGGGCCACGTGTGTTCCAAGCCTCCAGCAGGATTTCCACTGAAGATCAGAGGCCTACCCTGTCCCGAGTGCCTGTGGGCCCCTGTTGAGTGAATCCTCCCGAGGCGTCTTCGCGATCCCTTGCCTGTTGGCTTGTGGGTCCTCAGAAGACTTTTCTACAAAACCAAAGGGCTCCCCTGGTTGCTCCAGGCCTGCCCTGACTTACCGTTTGTTGGGTGAGTCCCTCAGACCTTGCTGGTCTGCACCGCTGACTTTTTACACTTTCCACGAGACTTGCTGTTACCAAGGCTTGTTGGCTCCAATCTGGTCACTGACACCACAGTAAGCTGCAGACTTCGTGGGACACGACGAATCCAGCTCCTGGTCATCGTCGACACCTCCTGGACCTCGTGGCTGAAGAGGCAAGACACCCGTGATCACCTGATATCACCCGACAACTGTGGGCATCCATCTTCCTTGCCCCGGGTCACTGCCACGTGAGTTTGAACACTGTCCCCGCTGCTTTCAGGTCTTCCTACTTCTGAATACAGGCTTGGATTCCACCAGACACTTCTCCTGTCTTCACAAGCAGCAAGTCTTCTTTGGCTCCCATTGAAAACGACACCGTGACCTGACACCATAAGACACCTATGCACCCGGCTTACCTGGGTGAGGTAACTCCAGCACTACGGTGCTCCTGTGGGTGTTGGCTCTAGAACTACTTACCCTGTAAGTGACTTGCTTGTAGACTCTCCCGAAGTATTCTAAAACTCTAAATTTCCAATCGCGACTTGCTCCATTGAAGTTAATTGGGATCCGCGGCTGTGTTCTCACACTGCATGCGTCTTCCACTTTACTTACCTGCCTTGGATGGATTAGTGAGGCCCCAGCACTTCTGAAGGCCCTAGGCCTTGTCCCCTTGCAAGTTGTTATCTCTAAGTCTCTTTTTTAGTATATGGTCTGGTACACCCCTAGGGCCCCAGCCATATTTGTGCTTAACTTGTTGTGAAATGTTGATTTGTGCATATGTCCTTGACTTCTAATCTCATAAAGAGATTAGCAGAGAGTTGTTAGTAATAAATACATATATCATTTATATATATACCTGTGTGAGGTCCTTTTTTTAGTAATTCAAGAGATTATAAAGCAAAACAAGCTGCTTTACATTCCTCTAAAGACTTAGCCTGAAGGCTGCTCTCCACAGCTACCACTAGGACAGCTGTCTTTAAAAGGTTGTCTTAAACCTACTACCAAAAGAGTCGAATTGTACTGGTTGCAGGTGTCCACTTTAACTAGTGAACAGCATATACCAGGCCAACTTCTCACATTATCCTTTAGGCCTGTCTGGATTAACTGCATACAACCTGTCTCCCGACATCTGCTTTGCCTGGATATTGTCTCAGATCACAATTGGTTGCACTACAAGACATTGAGGTACTGATGGACCCTTTAAAGGCCCCAGTGTATTCTATTGATGATGAATGCATTCTTGGACCCTCCCTTGGATTCTTCAGCTCCTAATGATGTGAACAGTGGCTCTGCGGAAAACTTAAGGGCTACAACGCAACCCTCAGTGGCTGCTTTGGGAACTGGATGGAATCACCTTTGCTCCATAAACCTGCTATGTGGTGTGCCTCTGGGGTCATTGTCTGTGGTAGTGGGCAACAGTAATGTTGCATCTACCACTAGAAATGGATAAAACAATTGGCTTTTTCTGTGTGGGAACTATTTGGCCTATTTTTTAAACAAAATGAACCAAACTGCTTTTGCTTTCTTTTTCTAGGCACCATGGCTTTCTGAATGCTTGAGATCTCAAATGATATAATGATTGAAAAGCTTTTACATGAATATTATAAAGGAAGCCCACCTTTAGAAGCTTTTAAGAGATAAAATGGTCTGCTATCTTTTTTAGATAGCTTTTAGAGATCAACCCTTAGTATGGGTTGGGTGTTATATTCCCAGGCTAGGCACATGTAGCAAAGCAGCTTATTTCTTACATTGTCCTCACAATAAATATTTCAGCTGTGAACTTTTACACATATGTGCATGCACAACACTGTTGAATCATTTTCCCTGAAACTAAACTTTTTTACACATCCAGCTTCACACAACATTAGCACAATGCCCCGAACATCATGTAAAAGGTCTCTTTTCGCACTATGTACAAATGTCATCTCTACCTTCATCCACAGGTAGACAGGGCTATATAAATACCCATAACATCACTAATCTATATGCACATCGCAAGGCTGCTTTCTATTATAAAAGATGAGCATCCCAATAGAGTAGTAGAGGGGGCTCTTCCGCTGATACCCAGGGTCCCTGCATGATATGACTTCACCAAACATCAGTCTGACATATCGTGAGGGATGTCTAGTCATGATCAAGATGGGCTCCTTCATTCTATCCCATTAGGTAAAAGGGTTGGATCATCCCTTGGTGGATTCCTGGTTATGCACCTACACGCACTCTAGGTACACTGAGAGTAGAGTTTGCATAGTAGGAGTATCCTTGTTTACTGCCTTGTTTTATATGCCTTCATATATACACTTTTTTTTAGTAGCATGGTAGAACTATATCTACTCTTTACACTTTTGATGCTTGTAATCACTTGTATCTGCTTCTGTCTATTATTCAGCACAGCAAATGTATTTTATACAAGAATAATGTTGGTTCAATAAACCTATTGAAAACGTTCCATTGTGTATTCACTGTATACGTCTCTGAGAATAAGTGAATATGTGTGAATGAGTGAAAGGTTCTATACTGTTTCCATGATCCCTGAGGGGTTGAAGTAGTCATGTTCAGTCGTTGCCAGAGCCATTTGCTCCCTGAAAAGCACAGGAGAGCTTACAGTGGCACTTTGAGCTAGCTGGCCTACAGGCCAACATATCCTGCGGGGGTGTCCAGAATCAGTATTGGCACCAATCCCCTAGTTTATGTTGACCAAGCAATGTGAAGATCCCATAGATTAGTAGGGACTGCATGACACCCCATCAGTGAAGTACTCACTCATATCCTCAGTACCTGCATCGACAGAGTTGCCTTTCTGGATGCCTAGAAACACCACGCTCACTACCCTGGTAACAAAACCCTCAGTGTACCAAGCCACCCTCACAAACTACTGACCTATCTCCTTCCTAACTTACCTAGCTGATATCCTAGATAAATCAATCAACAGACGCCTCACCCATCAACCACCCACTCCTGAACACCATGTAGTCCTGATTCAGACCCAATCCCAGGATGAAAATACCTCTCATTGCAGCAACGGATGACATCTACATGATCCTGGATGGAGGAGAAACTGCATCACATCCCTTATCAGATGACTATACAAGATTGGCATGCAAGGGCCTGTCCTCCACTGGGTCTACATGTTCCTGACAGGAAGAACACAGACAGTCAGCCATGCTCCATCCTCCTCAGAAGCCTGTGAACCCATATGCGGAGTACCCCAAGGCTCATCACTCTCTTCAATGCCTACATGACCCCTCTGGCCAACATCATCCACAGCCACAACATCAAGATCCTCTACTACATGTACAACATGCAACTTATACTGTCCCTCTAGGACAAAATCCCATAAATTAGGAACAAGTTCACAGCTTGCATCTCTGGGGTAGTCACCTGAATAAAGTTCAAACTTAAAAGAATGTATGACGTTACTACACCATCCATTACCCCGCAGTAGGTTACTACGCGGACGTTACATCGTCCGCGTTACCACGCATGGCTTTACATCACAAGTCGTTTCTATGACTTGCAATAGATGGCACGCTGGACTTAGAAATGGTATAAATTACTATTCCTACTCCAGTTAGCGCAACAACAGGGAATGTGTTGGATTTAAAATCCAACACATTCCCTGGTGTTGCACACCATCTAGCGCAAGTCGTAGAAATGACTTGCGATGTAATACCATGCGTGGTAACAATGTGGACGATGTAACATCTGTGTTGTAACCTACCCACGTGGTATTGACAGCGTTGCAAACGCTGTTTCCCAACTTAAAACTGAAAAATCAGAGTAGGGATCTGCAGAAAAAACACCTCGCTGTAGGACTCCACATGGTGGCCAGTCAACATCAGAACAACTCCCACCTCTCTGGAACATCATATAAAACAAGCTGGGCATGTCCACCCATGTCAGCACCATTGCTGAATCCTGCTTCCTCACCCTGTAGATGCTGAGGAAGATCTACTAATGACTCCTGAGCAGCACCAGAGGAACGCTTCCCTATGCTCGTTTCAGGTTGTGGACTATGGAAATTCTCCCTACACAGAGATCATCAAACATCTCACCAGAAGACTGGCTGCTTCATTCTGGATGGTTTGCAGACTCGCTCTCAGCCTCCAAGCAGGACTCACATCACAACACACCTGAGGCATCGTGTAGTTCCTACCAATCCGTAGGACCTGTGCATTGTTCATATAACATAAACTAAAGGCTTGGTGTCAAGACTGATTTCAGACACCCCTGCAGGATATTTTGTTCTATAGACCAGCTAGCTCACAGTGCCACCGTAAGCCCCCCTAACCTACCAGGGAATGAATGGTTTCTGGCAACCAGACAACCACTGAACATGGCAACCCTAACCCCTCAGGGATTGTGAAAACAGTACAGTACAGAACCTTTTACTCAGTCACTCATGCTCACTTATTCTCAGAGAAATATACAGAGAATTTACAGTGGGATGTTTTCAATAATATTTATTGAACCAATGTTATTCTTGCATAAAATACGCGGTCTGAAATGATTAGTAGACAGAGGTAGATAAACATGATTACAAGCATCAAGAGCATAAATAGTAGATATAGTTCTATCATGGTGCTAAGCAATTGTATATATGCATATAAACAAGACAGAAATCTAGCAAACTCCTACTACGCGGACCCTACTCTAAGTGTACATAAAGTGTGTGTAGGTGTAGAGCCAATAATCCCCCCAAGGGACAATCCAACCCCATTACCTGATGGGATAGAGTAAAGGACCCTGTCTCGGTCACAAACTGGACCCCCTCACGAGATGTCAGACCGATGCATGGTATTTTTTCAGCATCCATGGACTCTCGTTGTCAGCGGAAGTACCTCCTCTACGAATCTATATGGATGCTCATCTTTTATAAAAGAAAGCAGCCTTGAGATTTATGCATAGATTAGTGATGTTATGGATATGTAGATAGCCCTATCGCACCTTGGATGAAGATAGTGATGACATTTGTACGTAGTAAGGGACAAGACCATGTACATTATGTTCAGGGCATTGTGATAATATTGGTGAAGCTAGATGTAAAATAAGTTTAGTTTCAGAGAAACTAATACAACACTGTTGTCCGTGGAAATGTATGCAAAAGATCACATCTTGGAAATGTTATTTGTGAGGACAATGTAAGAAATGAGCTGCATCGCTACATGGGCCTAACCCGGGAATATAACACTCACTCCTCATACTAAAGGTCGATATCTAAAAAGCCATGGTGCCTAAATAAAGAAAAAGCTGTTTTGATACATTTTGTTTAAAAAGAGACCACATTGTTCCCACACAGAAAGATGCCAATTGTTTATGTGCTCCGAGTGGTAGATGCAACATTGTTGTTGCCCACACTCATAGATGTTCCCAGAGGGGCACCCTGTAGCATGTTTATGGAGCAAATGTGATTCCATCCAGTTCCCACAGCAGCAGCTGAGGGAGGCGTTGTGTCCCACAAGTTGTTCGCAGAGTCGTTGTTCACATCACTAGGAGCAGAAGCATCCCAATGTGGCTCTAAGAATGCGTTCATCATCAATGGAATACGCTTGGGACAGCAATACGCATGGGCCTTTAAAGGGTCCATCAGTACTTCAATGTCCGGTGGTGCAACCAATTCAGATCCGAGACATATATCCAGGTTACATTCTTGGCTAAAAATGAGGCAGCGTAAGACAGGTTGATGGCAGTCAAGCCAGACCGGCCTGAACGGCAAGAAGAAGTGCTCATTCAGTTCTTGAAGCTGAGGTGTGCAAAAAGGAGTGTATCATGCGCTCACAGCAATGCAGCACTAACAGTGCCCGCTCCATTCTGAATTGAACTGGGACGTCCATTGAGGAGCAGATAGAATGAAATCAGTATTCCTGCCACAAGTAGCAGGACAAGCGGGAGCCCTCAAAAAGCACTTCCCAAAATGGAGGGTATGAAAGATGGTATATCTCCGAATAACGTCTGAAAGGTGCTAACCAAACCAGAGACAATACATTTTTTAAAAGTGCACTATTCCCTTCGTATCAGACATGTTAAAGATACGATGGACCAGCTACCAAAATGCAGTGGAAGCTATTGTGGAGTAGTGTCTGTATATCAGAGAAGGACCTTGCAACCTGGAGATCAAACGTCTCTTTGGCTGCAGTTAAAGCCACATCCTTCTGTGAAAGATTGGCTTTCAATTTACTCAGGGAGTCAAATTTTATGTTAGAAACATTTATCGAAGGCCATAGCGCTGCCCCCCCTAACTTTGTAGGCAGGTGAAAACAGTATTTGTGCACAGCAAGTAACTATGAAATTAACAGTCACTAGATAAGCGATTGCCGGTTCCATTCTGCAACAACCTTGATCGTTTAGCATCAAATAGCTCCCATTCAAAAGCAGCCTGACCACAAGATGAATCACAGCAGCTGGGGAACCCTTCAGATAACAAAACAAGTTCACAACAGAAGCATTGCATCCTCCATGAAGAGAAATGTCCTTGCAAACTAAAGATCCACTGAAAGCATCCTCACAGTCGGAACCACTAAAGGAAACCTCTGCGTCCCCTTTCCTGCATCTAAACCTGAACTGTAAGTCCCAATACTTGCGCATATAATCTTTGCCTAGCACTTCATATTAGCCTACCTGTTGGTATTGGAGACAATATTGGAATCGGAAGGTCGTAACCGGTAGGGTTATATAACCATGGATAATCCAGTCTGTGAATGGTGTCTCAGCCACAGTAAAAGGTAATTGGTCTAATTTTTCAATGTGCAGCATGGTGTATTTTGCATCTCTGCGTGCCACAGTTATTTGCCTTTCTGTCAAATCATATTAAGAAAACAGGCTGATAGTATTGATGTAATGCCACGGCACGTGGCCAGAACATAATGTTTGGAACATCCAGCTCAATATTACGATTGACCGTAATTTTAACTGTCTATGTTGTAAAATAGTCATGTCTTCCTGAATTATGTTGATTGCAGAAGACACAATGTTGCCCAGTGAATAAATTCTGCATGATTACTTGGTCATACGATTGTCAACCACAGCCAAAGCCTTTTCTAAATTAACCCTATCAATCTTGCGCAATCTCTTGGCAGCTTCCTGCTGAGAAATCTTCACAGCTTGTTGTATATTCCATACAAAAAGCGCTTTTGACGTGGGTTTCTGGGACCTAGTAAAAAATCCTTGAGATCCATGTCATCAGAAAGGAGAGACAAGTGTTGTTGCACCTGGGAGAGTGTCACGATTTTAGCCAATCTAGGCATAACTTCCCAACACTATATGACGTCACCACCACCAAGTGTTCCGTCTGTACATATTGTTGATCAGGCCTATTAAATCTAAATCCTTTGGTGCTACCCAGGAATCTAGATTGGCACCTGTTTGTGCCCACAGGCCAAACCAACCAACCAAACCGTCCAATTGGAATCTGATGAATGAATGAGGAGTTTCTTGTATCGCGCGTACTTAGCCCAGTGGGCGTCAAGGCGCCTAGATTAAATACAGCAACTTAAGACCCTACTTAGTCCTATTTAATCATGAGTAGGCCTTCTTAAAGAAATACGTTTTTAGAGCCTTTTTGAAAGAGTCGATGGAAGGGAGAGTTTTTATCTCCATGGGGAGGGAGTTCCACAATTGCGGAGCGACGACGGAAAAGGCTCTGGCTCCCCATCTGACAAATTTGATGCGGGGGACAGCTAGTTGACAGAGTCCCGCAGAGCGCAGGTTTCTTGATGAACTGAAAGAACCATTACATATCATGGTGTCCAGTGTATCCTCATTAAAGTGTGTTAAGTGCAGTCAATTCTCGAAATGTGAGAATGCGGAAATATGATGGCTGTTCAAATACTTTGTTTTTGCTATACCTAGACATGAAGTTTGTTGCACTGTCTAAATTCAGGAAAATCGTTGTGTGTGATACAAGGCATGCTCTTAATAAGACCTCCATCCCCTGAACCTGCTAATCTTTTGTCTCCCAGATAGACTTTTTGTCTATTAAGTCTTTCCAAAATTCGAAACCCTGTGTAGACAGTTGGGAAATAAAGGAAGCAGAGTATATCAGCTTGGTGTTTGTTAGCACATTTTTCTTTGCAGGTGTAGGTTCAAACCTATAGTAACATGAGGCTGGGTCCTATGTTTCAAAACCTTAAAAATGGGAAAAAGCATCTGTGCAAAAGTCTTTGAACTATCTTTAGGCGGTGTTGGGCAGTGTTCCCATGGTGTGTAATTATAAACAGCGCGTTGTGTACTGGCTTTATGTTAAAAATGGTGACCATAATGCTGGTAGCAGAACATGTCTCAAAAATTACTTGGCCATCATATAATTCATAATTTGAAACGGCAGCTGATTGCTCTAAATCTGAAAGCAAATTATGACAGTTTCAATGTCCCAATCATCAGAGAAAGTACTAGAGGTGATAATGTCATTTAAAGAAATATTGAACAAATAAGGAATTTTCAAATGTTAAGTAGGACCATATACATCATTCTATACCCTGTCCCATATAATTCCTTCAGGAACTGGAACCGCAGTAATATTCAACAGGGACAGGTCTCTTAGCTTACGGTGTGATAATGCTTGTGGCTTAAGAACCAAGTTCACGTGTTGGACTGTAGAGCGTTTTGGGAGATATTATCCATTCGGAAGTAGAATAAGACAGTTACCAAACCAATGCATTATACCAGGAATAGTAAGCCAATTGTAATCCATTGATGTATCCAGGGAACAACGAAGTAAGTCTTTTTTCAGCTATAGATAGAAAGCATAAACTCAAAGCCTAAAAGGAAGAGGCCGTGTCAGCAGCTCAGGTTCACTTGGATCTGATGAAAAATCATCATAATACACGAAGTAGCCGGATGCCATCCGGTCTATTCTTGGCATCTCAGCAGGTTTAGTAGAACTAGGAGATGACTTGATCTATGGCATGTTGACATGGATGTCATCAGTATTACAAACGGAAATTTCTGTACTTGTCTGAACAGTTGTAGTTGTTTCAATAGGGAGAATCACCACCTCATTTTCGTTGACAGCTTTTCTTTGAAAAGTGAAGTCTTCAGTCGTTATTAAAGCTTCCATCTGAACTTCCTGTACAGTAGTGAGAGGAGTACGACGGCTACCCAGGAGCCCATGTGGCCTGCTGTTGAGAATCGGCCACATAGTGTGGTTTGATCAGATCATTGAGACAAACCTTTTGTCTCGATGCCAGCAAGATGCAGAAAAAGGACAGTTATGGTTCTTTCAACATCAAGGACAGGTACAAGTGCTCTATAAGATGGTCCAATTTCTTTTTTGTCCACAATTTTCTCTCTGACCAGGTCCCCAATCTCCGGGAGCCCGGCAGGTCTTGCTGTTACTGTTTTCACTTCCCCAGTGGCGGTACATTTTACTTGGATGTCGCTTCTCAAAGCTGGGAATTCTTTTAGGTCCTGTCAAACATCCCAATGATCATTGAGGTCAAATGGTGTTCAAGCCGCCACTGTGCTGGGACTATCAAGGTCGGGTACCCACATTCTGCCCCCGAACAGGAGCTCATAAGGTGTACGACCCCCCAGGGATTTTCTTGGCATGTTGGTAAGTGCCTTCTGGACCCCATATATCAACCCAGGCCTAATATCCTTGTTGTTAAGGACTGCTTTAAGTCATGGCTTTTCCTCTCAACTACTGATTTTCCCTCAGGATAATAGGGAGAGGAATACCTCAAGGCCACAATCAAACTTCCCATGGCTTCTTTGTAGTCCCAAGAACTAAAAGCTGGGCCCAGGTCAGAATGCAGTTTGCCAATTGTGTATGTCCAGATAAATGCTCGCAAATCCTTCATAACAGTTTGAGCATCAGCCGAGCATTGGGGCAAAACCCACGGGATCTAAGGCATGAATCCACTGCCATCATGATGTACTTGTTACCCCTGTCAGAGTGTAAGGGGCCGCAGTGATCCAAAAAGGCACAAAAAGGCACATGCAAGAGGTTTGTCTGAGATCAATAAAGGTGTTTGTGGTGGATGTGCTATGGCAGAGCCCTTCATTTGCTGGCAGATGTTGCATTTGAGGACAAAGTCCTTGGTCTGTTTAGTTAGACCTGCCCAGCAATAGCACTGCTTTAGTAGTGAAACTGTGGCAGTGATCCCTGCATGTGCTAAACCCAGATGCTCATGTGTAGCTAGTATTAATCCCAATCTGTGATAGTTGTTTGGTATTACTCTATCCCCCACTACTAGAATTTGAGTATACAGAATGTTTTGTGCATCTAATTTATAGGAGTACTTGAGTGGAAAGCCTTTTGGCAGGACTGAGCTGTTGTGCATGGCATTGATAGCTATCATAGTTGTTCTGTCTATTCTTGTGCTAGAATGAGTTATTGCAGTAAAGGCAGCAGTACACACTATTGCCTTGGCGACTTCATCCGCCATTGAATTCCCTTCAACGTGAACGCCAACACGTTGATGACTGAATGTATGAAGAACATGAGCCCGTGGCAGGCCTTCTTTCAGCTTGGCCACTTGTTCCCAGAGCATCTTGTTCTTTACTGTGCAACCTTTGAAATCCCTAAATGCATTCTGGCCCCAATGGTGTAAATATTCGTTATAGGACTGGACACAGTGAAATGAATCCCACACCATGAGTGTGGGGAATTCATGATCCGTATATTATAGTGCCATTATTAGAGCTTTTAGTTTGCCCAGCTGCAGTGTACAGTCTCCTAGACACTGTGAGTTTGTTTTTCGTTAGTCGGGCCCAGAGTCAAAACAGACCCACAAAGAACAGTACCTTGGAAAACAAAGACAGCTCACGGTGTTGGTGAGGTGCAGCATCGTTGGCGCCGTGCGGCGTTGGTTCCTTACTTCGGGGGAGATGATGCATCGGGACCTGGATGCTTGCGCAGGCAGAGGAGTCGTCGGTTCCTGACCGGAGAGGAGGTGACGCCAAGATGGCGCCAAAACCACGGTTCCGTACAATGTCGCGGTAGGATGGATTCTTGACCACCCACGTCGAACAGGAAAACAGAAGGGTGAAGTCTTGTATCCCTGAGAATTCAGGCAGGAGGCAAGCTCAAATTCAAGCCCTTGGAGAAATATTCTGCAAGATGATGAAAGTTCTTTAAACATTCCTTCTCCTTTCCTTGGCAATAAAGAAACCACTGCAGACCAACCCAGCAACACAGCACAATGGCAGGAGGGCAGTCCATCTCCTTCATCTTCCTTGGTTCTCCTCCTCGGCAAAGGTTTGTCTTGTTTTGCCAGAAGTGATCTAAAGTTCTGGGGTCTGGGCTCCAATATTTATACTAGCAAATCCTTTGTCCTCTGAAGGCAGAGGGTCCTGTACCTAGTCCAAACCAGTTCTGGGTGCATTCTGCCAGTGTACACTTTCTTTATTTGTTAATGTGGGCCAGGGTCATCAGACGCACCACAGGAGGTAGAGCACGATTTTTTGAAAGGCAGGCACAGCCCTATTCAGTCCCAGGTGATACTCCTTCCACCACTCTACATGCAGATAGGTCTATTTAGCCCTGTGCTGACTCACCCTGTCTCCTGGAGTCTCCCCAGCTCCTGTCACTCGCAAACCAGACATACAATACACAACCTGGCAGGGGCAGACTGGATGGTTAGGTAAGAAAATACCTACTTTCTAAAAGTGGTATTTTCAAACACAGAATGTTAAAACCAACTTAACTAAAAGATGTATTTCATCATTCTGAGTTCAGGAATACTAAAGTCGAATTTCTACCATGTTCCCTGGGTCAGTTAGGATTATAATATGTTATAACCAAACTGCCCATTCTGGCCTATTGGGACAGGTAGCCTTGTAATAGTGAAAAACAAAATAGGCTGTGATTCACTATCAGGACATGCCACATACATTAGGGCATGTCCTACATTTTACATACAATGCACCCTGCCCTTGGGCCTACCTTAGGGGTGTCTGATATGTAAAAAAGGGAAGGTTTAGGGACTGGTAAGTGGGTGCACTTACCCAGTCGACATGGCAGTACTAGACTGCACACAGGCTCTGCAATGGCAGGCCTGAGACACACTTCATCAAGCTGCTTCTGTGGGTGGCACAATCCGTGCTGCAAGCCCACCAGCAGCATTTGATTTACAGGCCCTGGGCACACATGGTGCACTGTACTAGGATCTGACAAGTAAATCAAATAAGCCAATCATGGAGTCATTACTCCATAACCACAATTTACAATAGAGTGCATATGCACTTTAGCACTGATCAGCAGTGGTAAAGTGCCCAGAGTGATAAAACAGCCAACAACAGGTCAGAAAAAATACAGGAGGAAGGCAAAAAGTTCAGGGATGATCCTGCAAAAGGGCCTAGTCCAACAACGTATTTAAGTGTTCGTCTACAAATGTGATTTGTATGCAATAGGTACTGCATCGCCTTCATTAAAAGTAATGTAGGTGTACCTGATTGGTCCAGAGACTACACAGATCACCAGGTTAGCCGTGTTGACACGTGTGTGTAACTGTTTTGAAGCTATCATATCAGCTTGTATGGAACGTAAGATATCAGTATGCTCTTGTGTCCAATGGTGCACTGAAAAATCATGTCTAATTAAGTCATAGAAAGGTTTTACCCTTTTGGCGTGATCTAAAATGTATGTCCTGCCAAAATTCAAGAATCCCAAAATGGATTGTAGTCTTTTCAGAGTTGTTGTAGGTTGGATCAGTGCACATTTATCTAAACACTGTGATGCCAGACTCTTGCCTTCACTTGACAACTCATACCCTAGAAATAGGACACTGAGGTGGGTAATCTTTGAGGTTTTTTTTAATTGAATTTGTAACCCAGGTGAGCACATCCAAGGATTATGTGGTTCACTCTGACCAAGTGTCCCATTAATTCATCGTCTGTCAGATAGATATCATCTGCATAGGGCGATGCCTCCTCGTCAAAAGGTTGAAGTAACTTTGTTACCCTGGCTGAAAACAACCCATGACTGTTCTTATCCCCCTGGGGTAATCAACAAAATTTACGTTGTGAGCCTAGCGCTGAAAATGTTGTCAAATATCTGCTTCCAGGCGCTATAATTTGGTAGAAAAATCAAATTGAGATGTCTAGCATTGTTTTGCATTCTGTACTGCAAATGTGTTTGTGTATCCATTTAGATCTATATAATCTAATAATAGACTATATAAATTATTGGGTTTCATAACGGGAACCAAAAATTATTCATGGGTGAAATGCAACTCTCAATCACACCGTGGTATTCATGTTGATATAGGATCTCCCCGCCATGTTTCTTTGCCTCATGTTTAATCCGGTATTGTCTCCGAGATAGAGGAATTGATTTTAATGGGATTTCGTGATGAGATGACTCATCAACCCACACAACATGGTTGCGGTATGGTGCAGGAGCTAACCCTAATGCTCACTCTTGTACATATGAATTTTCAACTGACTCTCGTACGTGGTCAGAAAATGCAGGCAAAATAACTTCTTCTCCCATTGGACAATCCGTTACGAACTCAGGTGGCCAATCCTTTTCGGCCAAAATAATGTCGTAAGAATAGGTCAGGTTTTCTCAAAAGAGACCCTCCACTTTTCTGGGTATGTACCCCACCATTTGGAGCATTATTTCATATAAACCACGTGGGACAAGTATTTCCACTGTGATATGCTCACTCAGCGATATGACCCCCAGAAAGTCCATCAGGGTTCTGGCGAGCTATGGTGACTTCCGCTGCACTGTCCAGCATTGTCACTGTCCACTCTCCTTTCAGAAGCAGTGTCCAGAGTAGCCTGGGCATTTTTTTAATTCAATCTAGACTACCTTCTTTTTGAATTGAGGTTTTGAAGTCTTTTGTTTGGCTTTCTGCTTAATGATGTATTTTGAAATGGGATGTGTCTCCCTTTTTGGCTTTTGCTCACTCTTCCGATCTATATTCTGACCGTCCGTGTCTCCTCAAATGCTTTTTGGATATTTCCTGAAAGGAACGAGATGAACGTGTATCAGTATGCTGATACTTATCAGGCTTTATAATATTGTCAAGGTTTTGCAAACCATATATCTGCAGTCGGTGCGTTCCTGTCGAGGAGACCCACCCTGTGACTGTGTTTTGTTTTGTTTATTTTTTTTGTAAATTATCCCATTTCTTCTTCTTTGATTTGGGTGCTTGCTTAGAGTTATTTCTTTCAGAGCTACTCTTTACTATTGGTTTCCCGGGTTTAGTTCCCAGATTATCTCTGCCTAAAGAGGCATATGTATCTTTGGTAATTTTCGGCAATTCGCGCTCCTTTTGTATGGGAGTGGTTTTCCTCAGGCATTGGCGTATAACCACCGCAGCTGCCTCCCCTTTTATGTTACTTAACATAATTGCTGAAGTTTGTGCAAAATTGCCCATCAGTTTAATTCCCAGATCTAAGGCAGGCTCTGACCCGTACTGCTTCGGAATCTGTTTCAGTACATCTGGTATGACTGCTGTTGAACGGGTAACATGCGTTCTGGTATATACGGCAGCAAAGACTGTACCACAAGTGGCACAATCTTCTAACTGGGGAGCCAGTCCCATCAGCAAACACATTTTCAGTATTCTGTATTTCTCCTGCGTGCCCCTATGGGGAAAAACTGCTTCAAGCTGTGCTGCTGTTTGAACTATCCAGAATGGGATTTGCTCCCGGCTGGTGGGCACCTTTCCCATGATCGCATTTAGTGTTTGCGGGCTAATACCTGTGGTAGTCATGTGTGGTTGTGTAGCCTGCGCATCCCCCACGGGTTGGACTGTCAATGTTCTCAATGCATATTGTGTTAGATTCCTCTAAATCTTTACTAAATCTATTTAAAGATAACACATTCCTGCTGGTTTTCAGGTAGCAACATCTGGATGCGGTATCTATGATGCTAAGACTGGACAAGTAGCTCCTTCTCTGCTGAGCGGACCAAGTCTCAGGTGTTCTGTTATATGTGGTAGGGTGCCGTTAAACTAATTAATGTGCTCTTGGTATGTTAATGGGACTTCTAAGTCCACACATAGAAAATACTCATCAAGTGGTTTATCTTCAATGTATTCATGAAATAACCTTGTGTGTACATCTGCAAGTGGGAATTTTAACCAAGAATAGAATACCTCTGTTCTGCATGCATCATGTGCCTCATCCATGAAGGTAATATGTCCTCCCATTGATGAGAAGCCATGTTGTAATAATTTCATGATAACTGTCTGCCTGCAATCTTATGAAATATTTAAGTCCCTCTATCTGTTCTCCAATGTTTGTATCTAATTGTTCGGTCATTGTTAAAGCAGTAGTATTTAGGCAAATTGTTATTAAGATATGGTTCGCACAGAGTGGGAACTTCAAATCCTCAAAGCTTGATTTAACCTAAAGCCAATACATAGGGTGTACCTACTCAGCTGAGGAGGATTTGTTTCCCTTTCCACTACGGAAGTCTCCAGTTAAAAATGTGAGTAGGGTTCTCTGAAAAAGCAGAACTGAACTACTCAGATTTGACAATTAAATAAGAGCCTAACCAACGTTGGCAGCACCATGTCGTGTAGTTACTTCCAATCCAAAGGATCTGGCACATTGTTCAGACAAAAACTAAGGGCTTGGTGTCAAGACTGATTCCAGACACCCCACAGGATATGTTGGCCTATATACCAGCTAGCTCACAGTGCCACCTTAAGCCCCCCTAACCTACCGGGGAGCGAATGGTTTCTGGCAACCACTGAACATGACAACCCTGACCCCTCAGGAATCGTGGAAACAGTACAGAACCTTTCACTCAGTCAGTCATGCTCACTTATTCTTAGAGAAATTTACAGAGGATCCACAGTGGGACATTTTTAATAAAATTCATTGAACCAACGTTATTCTTGCATAAAACAAGTGTACTGCAATGATTAGAAGACAGAAGCAGATAAACATGATTACAAGCACCAAGAGCATACATCATAGATATAGTTCTAACACTGTGCTAAACAATTGTGTATATGCAGGCATATAAACAAGACAGTAATCTAGCGCACTCCTACTATGTGGACCCTACTCTAAGTGTACCTAAAGTGTGTGTACGTGCAGAGCCAAGAACCCTCCCAAGGGACGATACAACCCCATTACCTGATGGGATAGAGTGAAGAACCCAGTCTTAGTCACAAACTGGACACCCCTCACGAGATGTCAAACAGATGCATATGGATTTCTCAGCATGCAAGGACCCTCGGTGTCAGCGGAAGTACCTTCTCTACTAATCTATTGGGATTCTTATCTTTCATAATAGAAAGCAGCCTTGTGATGTACGCATAGATTATTGATATTGTGGATATGTAGATAGCCCTGTAGCCATGTGGATGAAGATAGTGGTGACATTTGTACGTAGGAAGGAACGAGATCTTGTACATGATGTTCAGGGCATTGCAATAATGTTGTGCGAAGCTAGATGTAAAACAAGTTTAATATCAGAGAAACTAATCCAACATTGTTGTGCGTGCAAATGAATGCAACAGTTCACAGCTTGGAATTGTTATTTGTGAGGACAATGTAATAAAGGAGCTGCTTCGCTACATGGGCCTAACCCGAGAATATAGCAGTGGGAGTTCCACTAGCTCCAGATACACAAGCAAGCACAGTTCAAGCTTCTCACGTACACTTTCAAAGGACCACACAATGTGGGCTCAGCCTACCTGCAAAGTTGCATCTTCTTTCACCATCTGTCCAGGCACCTCTGCTCAGCTGGGTACTTGTTCACATGCATCTCAAGCCTACAGAGGAACAGAGCTAGGGGTGAGTATTCTCATTCATAATTCCCAAAGCATGGAGTAACCTCCCATTTCACATGAGAGCCTTCTCCTCACTTTTTGACTTCTACAGGAGGCTGAAAAACTGGCTTTTTGACAAGCTCCTTTACCTCGCCATTGAGGCCAGGTCACAGCACCAGGATACCCTTGAGTGTGATAGTGTGCTCTACAAAATAAATGACATAACATAACTTAACTGAACATAACATATAATATAGCGCAGTATAATATACATAGCAGAACATTGCATCACATCTATAGTGGTTGCTCTTTTATCCAAGGGGAGCCACTGAGCTTCCCTCCAAACACATTCAATGTTTGTCTACCTCATAAATAATGATATATAAATTGGATCTTTGTGTACGTATGTGACGTAGGTCTTTAAAAAATGTGGCTATATTATTTGTTAAATGCACTCTAAATGTCTATGTCATTTTGCACCCGTAATTGGGTGCATCCAGCATAGACCCATTCACTGCACCCAATTACAAAAACATATGCACTTCACCAGTGCATAGGAAAAACTCTGACATTTCACACCTGCTCTAAGTTGAATGCATCAGTGAGGGAATGAGATGCAGTTCGAAGCTGCCGCTCTGTCTGACAATGTCAGAAGAAACCCCACATTACCAGACAGGGGAGAGTACTGTGTAGCCTCACTTGCCTGTGGGGGGATATCTGTGGTTCCCAAGGAAACACAGGTGTAGCACAAGTCCCTACAGGCCCTGCAGTGTGGAGACAACTACAATGCCTGGGGACCCATTAGCACTCATGCAAATATTAGCTGCAATGATCTCTGCTCCAGACCTGTAAGGCAAAATCAACTTGAAAAATTAACCATCTTGCAAGACAGAATTGAGACTTCCTCTCCTGGGATTAGATGTGCTCCCTTTATGCAGATAAACATGCGTGGGCCACGCTTATATGGAAGGGTCCATCCTCCACCATTCTGCATCAATCCGTGTAAGACTTGTGATAGTTGTGTAGAAGATGCAGTCCAACTTAGAAGTGCTCCCTCCTTCTGCTCACCTTTCAATCCTGAGCGTGGATAAATAATAAGATGGCATCAGTCAGGCACTCTCCTGGCACTGTCCTCGCCCTTTAAGATCTTCATAGCATGCTGTGGATCCCTGATCTATTGAGTACATCAGGCATCCACATTATTGCCTTATTATAACTTGCAGTGCATAGATGTGAGTAGGAGTTCAATTATATACACTGACTGCCCTTGTTTTTGATTGGCCACAGCCTGTAGTGAAGTCCCACGGGCAGAGTGCCAATCTCTGCTTCTATATAGCCCCACTATTTGCCTGTGGTATGAAATGCTACTGTGACTCTCAAGAACCACAAACAACCTCACCTTGCCCAGGAAAAACAAAAGAAAATGACACTTGTGAATGGATGTGAATGGAGTGATTTGGTGCATTATAGTCATCACTCCATAGGACAATCTACAATAGGGCATGTCTGCAGAAAATAAAACTGACAGGCCTTGTCTGATCTATGATTAAGGAAGTATTTGTGGTGCATAGGAGGGTGGGGGACTGGAAAGGTTTGCCAGCCTGGATAGTATCTCTGCCCACTCACAAATAATGTATTCAATTTTACTCTATTTTTCTAAATTGGTGTGGGATTTTTCTTCTGTGGCATCTTCCCTTTATTACTGTTGCTGTGTTGCATAAATACTTTACACATTGCCTGACTGCTTTTGTACTACGCAATCAGAGAGTTAAGCACAGATAATTTAGTGACTATTTGCCCCACTGCTTTTGTACCAAGCAAGGCTGTTGCTTTAATAGACTTTCACCTCCCTCAACCAACAGTCCAATTTCTCACAATGACCCTATAGTACATGTAAAGGAAATACCAGTAAAGCTGCCCAAACCTTCCACTTGAAGTCTTCTTCCAAAAAGATGGGATTCCAGAACTAAGAAATCAGTTTCTTCACATGTTCCACAGGGACTGCTGGATAGAATGTCCACTAGTGGTCCATGCTTGGTAAGCATTGCTAATTAGGCCCTTTGTCACTTTTCTGAAAACAAAACCTTCTGAATCTCAATGCAGAAAGGGACTTTGCCACTGCTTGAGAAGAGCAATCCTCCTCGATTGGGGTGCTGTTGAAATTGTAGCTGCTGCTCTGGAACTGAAAGCCGGATACCCAAAACTGATTGGTCATGCTGGAAATCTAGAGCCTTATAGATTTCTCACAAACAATGGTCTAAGTCTCAATGCAGACTAGGACTTAGTTGTTTTTTGAAGATGGACATGCTTTTGAGCGGGACGAATCTGAAATCCAATCTGACGCTGGGGAAGTAAGGTACCGTTAAACCTCTAGGGAAAAGGTTATTAGAAGTTTCCAAACTTTCTTTGGCTGCCATACAACCACAAGAGTACACTTCTAAGATCTCTAGGACCGCAGAGGGAGGCCCTTAGAAACTCACAGGGTGTTTGGCAGAGGCCAACAGTAAAGTCCAGTCCTGGTCCTCTTGCCACTGATTAGCTGGGCACTTCAGGTAAAAGGCCTCTCGCAGCTTCTTGTGACCTTGTAGCAACCCAAGAAGTCAGTCAACAGATCCTTTGAGTTCACTTATTTGTTCTGTGCATAAGGGGGAGCGGGCCCAGTCCTTAATGGCTCCTCTCAGGCCCCAGACAATAAGTTCAATCCTCATCTGATCTTCCTCAGGTCCATAACGTTTTCCAAGGAAGAAACCTGGGGTGCCATATTTATGGTTGGCATTAGCTAATGGGTGAGATTAACTACTGAGCCCTCCCTAACCAATTGGGTAAGTTCCCTGGGGCAACCCTACCTGCTTTTTCAGCAGTTCCTGATTGCTCCACTGCAGACAATCCCACAGTGCCCTACACTCTCAAATTTCAAGATGGAGAAACCCTTCTACCCTTGTGTAGATCGTGTGTGCCCATCCAGAGTTGTGAACAGGGTAATGAGCAGTAAGTAAAGTAAGTAAGTAAAGTAAATTTATAAAGCGCTTGATTGCCATGGCGTCTTGGCACTAAGGAGGTGTGGGGGAAGCTGCTCAGTTCGGACATAAGCTTAGGTGGAAGGAAACAACCAGGTTTTGAGCATTTTCCTAAAATGTTGCCTGCACAGTGGGATGAACTCCTGCCTCTCCATCTTGCTCTGCGGATTTTAGGAATTTGTACCAGACCCACGTTGGTAGATCTAAGATTTCTCGTGGATGAAAACTAGAGAAACACTTTCTGCATATCCAGGGCACCTCCTCCGTACAGTGCCTTGTAAACCAGACAGAGGGCCTTGAATACCACTGGTTGTTGGTTTGGCAGCCAATGTAGTAACCTAATACTAGCAGAAGGGGGATGACCTTTAGGAATATTTAGTAGTAGTTGTGCAGCGGCGTTTTGCAAAGATTGTAGTTTAGCCATCTGCGCCTTGTCAATGCCCAGGCATAGTGCATTGCAATAGTCTATTTTGGAAAGGATGAGAGCTACAACCACAGTTTTCCTGAGTTCCTGTGGAATGAAAGGTAGGATATTGCGTAAGATCTGCAGTAGAAAGAAACAAGAGGACATCAGGTGATTGATCTGGCCTGCAAAGTTGAGCTGATTATCGAGGATCACTCTTAGATTCCTAGCCTTAGTTGTCGGGCAGGGACACTCACCCGCCTCTGTTGGCCACCATGTTCGATTCCACAGGGTTAGGCCCTTATCAAACTCCATGACCTCCGTTCTATCGGTGTTAATTTGACAAAAGTTTTGATTCATCCAACTCATGTTTTAAGTCAGGCAATTATGGAAGCTGATGGTTGTAACCTCCGTTTTTTTATACGGATATGACAATCTGAGAGTCATCTGCATACGATACCAGAGTGAGACCATGCTCTCTGATGAGTCTGGCCAACAGGGGGACATAGATGTTGAATAGGGTCAGTGATAAAGCCGATCCCTGTGGTACCCCGCATGGAAGATGGAAAATATCAGATTGTAGATTATCCCAGTGTATGCTCTGCTCTCTGAAGGCTAGTAAACAGGAGAGGAGGGCCAGAGCTGTCTCTTTAATCCACAAGGCCTCCAGCTGCCGCACTAACACCACATGATTCACGGTGTCAAATGCTGCGGATAGGTCTAGTAGGATAAGGATGGCTCTGCCCCCCTTTCCACCTGTCTGCGAACCTCTGTGGCCATTATCAGGGCCGACTCCGTAGAATGATATGGTTGTAAGCCATGCTGGCTGGGATCTAAAAGGTTGTTAGAGTCATGATGTTGGATTAACTCACTGTTTAATGATGTTTCAAGAATTTTAGCTGCTATTGGCAAGCACAATATCGGTTGGTAGTTTTTGACCTCAGTCGGATCCAGGGCGGGCTTTTTCAAATTCGGCCTGATACAAGCCTTCTTCCAGGAGCGAACGAAGGTCCCTGACCTAATTACTTTGTTTAGGCACGGAGCTAAATGGGAACTGATCTTTTCTGAGACCAGATGTAGCGTGGCGGGGGTCAGGGATCTATGGGAGATCCTGACTTAGTAGAAACAGGTTATTTACTTTCTCTTCGGTAAGTGCCAGAAAGCTGGTTAGTTGGCCCTGAGTTGAATTCTCCTTGACGGTCAGACTATTGAATTTAGCATCGTCGGGGGCTATCTTGAGGAGGTCATCGTAGATGATTTGCACCTTCATTTGAAAAAAGTTAGCCATCTTATTGCAGAGGGTTTGGTCAGGTCTAAACTGGTTAGCCTGCTGACGCTTAGATAAGGCTTAGACTGATTTGAAAAGCTCCTTAGAGGAGTTTTTAGCATCCCCAATTCTGGTTGTGAAATAGTCCATCTTAGCTTTTTTGATAGCCTCCTTATAGTCTGATAAGGCTAGGTTATATGCCAGTTTATGTTCCTTGCTATAGTCGGCACTCCATAGTCGTTCGACTCTTCTGCATTGGGACTTTATGTTTTTAAGGTCGGGCCGTACCAGGGTGATGTCTCCTAGCATCTTGTTATTCTAATACTTTTTTCCGGAGTCTACCTGATTAACCGCTGATCTGATCCATTCCTCAAATGGATGAACTGCCTCATTGTTATCTGTGGCGTGTGGGGGAGGGTATTTGTCAAGAGACTCTTCTAGGTCGTTCTTCTGTATTTATGCCAGGGTCGGGTGTTTACAAAAAGTGGACTGTTTGAAATGCGGCGGTTGGGCTGCGTTATTTTGATTTTGAAATGTATAGCTTTGTGGTCAGTCGAGGGTAGTGGTGAGATTTTGACCAGAGTGACGTCGGAGTTGTTGGTAAATATGCCTTCCAAAGTGTGACCGACCGAGTGAGTGGATTCTGAAACAATTTGAGTTAGGCCGTGCACTGCCAGGTTGTCTAGTAACCTTGCAGTGTCTGGGTTATTATTTGATTTCAGTTAAAAATCACCCAGAATAGTAAACTAAGGCGATTCTAAGCAGGATTCAAGAAATGTCTGGAGAGCTAAGAAGAAGGCCGCTCTAGGCCCAGGTGGTCGATATAGGAGTAGGCCGGGAAAGGTAAAGATGTTATTTACTTTATTGCTAAAGATCATAGCCTCAGCCGAAAGATGTATGGTGGGCTCTACTCGGATATTTAGGTGGAAGCGATGTATTATGAAGTAAATTAAGTTCTTGGGCCCATCCCAACTGCTTTTCCAGCCAGAAGAAGAAAGAAAACACCTCGCCATTCCCAGGCCATCACCCTTGCTCTGGAAACAGTATTCACACCTATTTCACTGTTCTTTCATGCCAAGTACAGGCTTGGCAGTTACTGGACACTTCAAGTCAAGCAAAGCTTTATTCGACTGATTTTTTAACAGTCATGAAAGCACATAACAAAAGAAGTGAACAATAAGACATTATCACAATATTAAATGATTTTAAAAACAGAAATCTAGTAAAACATTAAAATAACAGATGTTATTTAAACGACAGCCATAGAATCTTAAGAACATCAAAAGGCTCTTTATATTAGACTTCACTTATTAAATACAACTTCCTTTGGAGGAGTACCGTCGTAAGAAACATAGCTGTGCAGCAGGTAGTTTGTTCATTCTCCATCATCTGAAGTCTAATTAATGCAGGGCGGCATTGCCGCAATCCCTGTGATTTTAAAAACGGTAAAATCCATGCTTTTCTCAAGACATCATAAAAGTTACAAAATAAGACAAGATTAATTGTGGACTGGGTAGAAAGATTGTCGCACGGACAGAGAGGCAGCTCCCGTGACCAGTCGTTGGTTTGTGGAAAGGTCACAAGTATGTTGACAATATTCAATCTGAACCAGGTCAGTAACCATCTGTCAAAACTACCTGGTACAAATGTGAGGTAAGGTTCCATGTGTGTGGCGGTGACAGTTAGCTGATGCTGCCTTACACTGTGTTTTTTCATTTCTCCTGATGATCTTACTACACCCAATGATTCAAGACACTCTTCTTTTAAGGCCTTTCTAGTAATCGCCTGTAAGACAGTAGGGTCAGTAAAGTATTCTGGATGCCCAATATCCTTCATAAAATCACAGATAAACTTTATCTAAGGGAACTTTAATACCCCTTCCAACATAACGCAGTGTAGTCTTGATAAATGACAGTTTTTGTGCGAGAATAGCTTGTGCCCACGAGTCCCCTTGTTTAAATAAAATACCTAGGTAGGAAAAGCTTTTTGTCTGTGCTAATTTTTGACCATCCATAAACATGGTATTCATTCTTTGTACCCCACTGCCACAGCTCATAGTAAAGGTCTTAGAGATATTAGTGCTAAGCACCAGGTCTATCATAAAAACATTAAAACTATCTAGAACCTTCTGAAGTCCTATTTGGGTTCTAGACATTAAAACTGTGTCATCAGCTTAAAGGAGCGCAGGCATGGGGAGTCCATTCACAGTGGGGAAATCTTGGTTATTACTAAGGAGGGTTTGGCACATACCATTAGTGTACAAATTGAAGAGGAAGGGGGCCAAGACACAACCTTCTTAACAGGGAAAGCAGGAGTAAGCTCACCTGCCAGCCCAAAGCGCACGCTCGCCGATGCGTCTTTGTACAGGCGCCTTAAAAAGAAAATAATGTGAGGATCAACCCCGTCTGCTCCACGGACCTCCCAAAGCCTATCATGCCTTACCGAGTCAAAGGCCAAATAAAAGCAGCCTTTCTTAACTCGCATATATTTACCAACCAGTAAGGACAGATTTAGGCTCTGCTCGATGGTCCTCAGGGCTTCTCTAAAACCATATTGAATGTCTGACAGGGCTGAGTTTTCTTCTGCTCAAGCTTGAAGACGTTCCAGAATAATCCGTCCTACCACTTTATCCATCGAGTCTATTAAAGAAATCGGCCTGTAGCACCCTGGATCATCTCGGTTCTATTTTTTAAAATTTTGAACTATGATGGATTTTTCCCAAGTTTTTAGGTAATGGGGCCGTGCAACTGGCGTTAATCACCTGAGTTATAATGGGGCCCCAGAGTGAGGTGTTTGAGTTAAAGAGTTCCAGAGGTACTCCATCAGGGCCTGGCGCCTTACCGCTCTGACTCGTTGACAGAGCTCTTTCCACTTCCTCCAGGGTAAACTGTAAATCTGCATAGTCAGTTGGCTTACTAGCGTGTCACTAACTTGGGAGTGGGGATTCATCTGCCCATTGTATACTTTGGAGAAGTGGTTAATCCATTGCTCCTTCGAAATGGGAATATCAATTGTAGAGCCGTCCGTAGATTTTAGGAAAGGGGTTTTTACCACTCTCCAGAAGGCAGCACTATCTTTCAGTTGTGCTGCACTACGAACAGATTCCCATGCTTCCCTTTTCTGGGCACGTCTATTTTCATTGAGAGCCCACCTATACTCTTGTCTTGCCTGTCTGACCTTGATGAGGTTTCTAGGTTGCTTGCGCAGTTCCAATTTTAAATTAGTGAGTGCACGTGTACATTTTGCGGTAAACCGTCCTTGTTTTTTGACCTTATAACTCAATTGAACAAATAATAAATCTCTCACCCCCGCCGCAATTTCCTGGAAAGACAGTAGAATGCTATCTTTGGGGGCTAATTCGCTTAAGCAGTTTTCAATATCTGTGGTGCATTTTATCACCAGTTGGTTTGTAACGGCTTCAGGGTCGACCTTTGACCACCGTAAGGTATAGCCGTTAGTACTATTAAGTGTTACTTTTCCCCCATTACTGCAACATTATCTGTTCTAGAGAGCCTATGTGATGGCAAGTTAACCTATAGGCTTAGTGTGAAGTGGTCTCTCATGGGGTTATCCCCCACCTTGAAAGAATGCAGCCTATGTGCGTGGTTAAGTGAAACCAATATATAATCTATGGTGAAGGATAGATGTCTTCCATTAAATGTCGAGGGCATATGGAAAGGTCTGACCACTAGGTCATTCTCAAAACCTAGCACCATGCTCACAATCAACTCATTAAACCGCTCCCCTATCACTGTATGACAAAAGTGTGTGCTACATATGCTCTCCTCGTCAATATTGCCGCAAATCCTACTATCAACATGAGAACATAGTGCACAATTATAATCACCCCCACAGATTATCATGGTTTCTTTCCACTAGCATTAATAAGTAAATTAAGTTCACTACCCAGTTTTAGAACTACATTGCTATAGTTATCTGGGGGGATGTCGTTGTAAAAATTAACCAAAATAATACATAGGGTCAGATTTTGATGTATTTTAACTAGCTGATAATATATGTTCCCCAGTATTAGATCTATTTTACCCAGAGCATGTTTGTTCGAGATGTACACACAAAGCCCACCCTTTGTACCTCCATGTTCTTTCACTGCTGGTGTGTGGAAGGTTTTAAATCCATTAATATGGATTGATTCTCTGACCCAGGTTTCCTGGAAGCATAATATGTCCTGGTCAGAGATAAAGTTACACCATGATTGACTATGTATCTTGTTGCGCAGCCCTGCAATGTTCCAGGAAATAATCTTGCATGGAGAACAATCACCACTCGGGGTATTTCTCGGAGGAAACAGACTCAGAGGGGCAGGGTTACCAATATGAGTTTGTGACTGGGTCAGGGTTGATGGTTCACTTGAATCTAGTCGGATGACTGGGGAGCTACTCATGGTGCATCTCTCAGGGGGTTTTCTCTGATTGATTAAGTGCGTTGACATGTGATCTACGGTCTCTTGTACTACCGAGCTATCCATAGATGTTACTACGGTCGTGTCGTTCCTGAAGGTACCCGCGTTGACAACTGAACCCCCATTTAATGACTTTAGTCAGTCATTATCATCTAAAGTATTGAGAACATCATAGTAGTTATTCACTGGGATGGCGTATCTATGTTGTCTCCGCCCCCATCTCTGTCCTCCTCTAGTAAGAACTGTGTGGGGCCGTGGGGCTTGTAGAAGTAACCCAGTGGTAGGATGTTAATCCCCCTTTGTTCCTTTGACCAGTTACCTGCCCTATCTAGTATTGCTTGAACTAGATCTGGCGACCCAAATGTTAATACTATGCAGTCACCCTCTAATGACTTTTTAGATCTTCCTAACCAGCCAATCACTCTGACCATTTTAAACTCTGAAAAGAGCGGGTTTGATAATCCAGTCCTTGCACTTATCACATGAAACACTTTGTTTTTTATTGTTGTCCAATGTTCCCTAGCTAAATTTGGCAACAGAGGGACGTTGGCCAACAGAATAGTGTAGGGTGTTACTTCTAGGGGGAGATGTAATGTGTTTATACCAGGCGAGCCTCTCAGTGGCTGATTTTGTTGCCTTTGGATGCCTTGTGACTGGGCTTCCTCCCTACGTGCGTAGTTAAGCCTATTGGGGGGGTTACTTTTGAATGTTCAACAGCCGTTCTTGAATAGTGCTTGGGGCCTGTACTGTGTCGTGTGGCCTATCCAGAGCTGACGTGTTATGGTGGTTGGGTGGGGGGTCCGATGGAGCAATTTGAGGTGCTTTCACTAAGCCTGGGCCAAAAATACCAGGGTGTGTACTCGTAGAACCATCAGTCCTGTTAGGCAGGGCGGACTTAGTTCTGCATTGACATGCATTAGTCAGGTGGGGTTGAGGAGGCTGAATACTCGTCTGGCTCATCTGAGTCGGCTGATTTGTGAGAAGACTACCTGCGAGCTTGGCTAGTTTATCTAAGCTCGCTTCCAGTCTGGATAACTTTTGTATCAGTGGGTTCAGTAAAACTGAGACAACCTCACCCATTTTTGTCCAGAATTCCCCATTATTAAGGGTCTGCGGGGGGATTAAAGTTGTTAGGGTAAACTCCTTGTTAGCTATGCTAGTTGCTGGACAATTCCCCTCCTTCTCCATAATTTTACTTTTACGCCCTCTTTTTGGTAGGGGATGAGATTGCTTGTTATAGCCTTGCCCTTTTCTTTTCTTGGACTGGATTAAGGGACTATTTCCCTGACTGATTTTACTTTTTTGGCCTCTGGTAGTTACTTTAGGCCAAGTTGATATGTCACTTGTCTTTGGGGCATCATTAGGTTCAGGTACCCGATACATTTATCAAAAGGAACTATGTTGGGAGTTTGTAAAGCCTACAGGGTCAAACATTGCAGGCTGACTTCAGGGGAGTGTGGCTCTAATGATAGTCTTCGCTCTGTAAATTCAATTTCATGAATTTGGGCTGACTCTGCCCTTAACAGAAAAGCGTCCAGAGTCCCCACCACTCCCTGGCCTGTTAATGATTTCTGTTTATTCAATGGTTTCTGTGCCATTTTCCTCTATTGGTGTAGCAATAATATGTGATAGCAAAGTTATACCCTCATACCTTAGTCCCAATATTCAGATTAAGGTCCGTGAAAGTCCGAATCACAAGATGAAAATGGTGTTGCCCGGCCTCTTTCGGCCTCTGACGGGTGCAGACGGGCCCGCCCTTGACCCGGGCTTTGCCTGCGCTTCGCCCGGGCACGCCAGCGCACGTCCTGCACGCGTGCCACGCTGTAGGCTATTTTTAAAGCGCCTCCAGGCGTGTCAGAATGATGACAGCGGCTCCTGCCTCAGAGAATGCTGGAAGATGGAGTCCACTAGCGCCGTGGATACTGCCCACCAACACCACCAACACCAGAAACAGAAAAGCAGGTCCCGCACTACGGGAGCCCGCACCGATTTTTAAAGTGCCACCAGGCACGTCAGAGTGATGACAGCAGCTCCTGCCTCAGAGAATGCTGGAAAATGGAGTCCACTAGCACCGTGGATACTGCCTGCCAACACCAGAAACACAAAAGCGGGTCCCCTGGAGACTTAAATTAGACTCTAGCAGCTTCAGGCAAGGTAATGGTACCTATCTAAGTTACATTTTCAATATATTAATAAAAATCCAACTTCAACATTAGGTTGGATTTTTATTAAATATAAAAATAAGCATTTGAGTTGATTCTGTATCTGAGAAAGGTCAGAAGTTAAAGATATAAAGTGTATAATCTACACGTTGACTTTTTCTGCATGCCAGTTATAGCCTGACTTGTGACAGTATCGTTTTGGGCCTAGTCACCCGGGAAACGTGCCTTTTCTAATATCACACATTGTTTGATTGCTACAGTCAAGAAGAAATCTGACATCAAAACAGAAAAACTGTTGAAATCACAATGTTTACTTGTGCCCCTTTCCTAACATATTTTACAAACAAAATTATAAATTTATTAGCAACATACATTAACCAAAGTGTCAGAGAACAACATTTATGTACAAGTGAATATAAGGACCGCAGTGATGGACTATACACCATTATTAAATGTGACAAAAAATGCCATCTGCAGATAAGAATGCCAAGTTATAGTAGACCAACTCATAGAGTGCACAAATTAATTGCATACAGTTGTGGCCTCGACACTGGTCTACAACAAAATACAAATTCTTTATTATTTCTTCATGTTTGGCGTAATTTCTGGGGAATGTGGGTTGACGCACTTTGGCCTTGTAATTTGTGGCCTCTTGTCACATGTAAACCCAGCAAGAGCTACATATAGTATAGCAAATGGCAGAAGTCCACTGATGAGACTAGGTAAGGAAAGAGCCGTATCCACCTTCAGGGTGGAGTACTCTTTATGAGGTTGAGACATCCCTTATTAATTATTTGGAGACTTTATTTAAGCAATCAAAGACGAACTAACATGAGAAAAAGCATGGCCCTAATGTGAAAGGCTTGTAAAGGCCGGGTGTGATATGCGGTCGTCGTGGGTTTGGGTCACTGTACGATCAACAAACCGGTGTGTGGCAAAAGTAAAATTATATATTTTCAACTCTTTAATACTATGCACCCCACCTTGTGGGTAGCAAGGAGTGCTAAGAGTTAACTTATTTAATATTTAAGATCAGGATTTCCTACCTCTCAAAACAGTGTTTTTGACAGGTCTATCTTTGGAGGGTTCCAACTGCTGCTGTCTAGCTACACAGGGCAAGTCTGAAGCCATGTTTTCACTGCCACTGTAGTGAATGGCTCAATACATGCTGCAGTTCACAGAAGGCATTTAACTTTCCATGCCAAATGTGTATACCTGCACCATATACACCATATACTATGGCCTTGTGGGAAATGTAATTGCACCAATCAAGTCTAAACCAATGCTGACATGTTTAAATGGGAGCACAGACACTTTACTCCTGTTTAGCAGGGGTAACAGTGCACAGAGTTCAAAGTCCAACAAAAATAGGGTCCGGAAAAAGATGAAAAATCTTATTTTTAGGTATCGCCTAGGCAGCGCATGTGCTGTCTCGTTGAGAGATGCTGTATACAATATAGCGGGGGAAGCTCTGCACACCTTCCGCCTATCTTTTTGATTGGCCGCAATTCTAAATGCTGCATTTTGATTGGTTTTCAGGAACTTAATCCCGCCTCCTGATAGCCGTGTCGGAATTTTCCACCTTCCAAGGCCATCGGCCCTTTTACTTCCAAAACAGTTTTGTTGCCCAGCCTTTCCCCATTCCCTCCTTTAGTCCGTAACTTCTTGGACCATCACTATCCACCCCACCCCCTCCCGTCTGTGCCTTCTTTCACGCCTGCACTTCTGTTGAAAATGCAATAGGTCTCGTGTAAATACAAGTCCTATTGCATTTTCAATGCTTGGTTGTCGTATTATTTGTGGATGGATTTGCACTCTTTGTCTCGCATGAACGCGATGCCTTACATCGTACGCATGCGGGACAAAACAGTGGCGGAACTCGCAGCGCTTGCAACCGCCTCTCAGCCACAGCCGCTCTATCCCAGCGTCAGCCTGCCGCAGCTCTCCCTTGGCCCTGGCCAGCCATGCCAGCCTGCAGCACCAGCGGCCACGGCTCCACGTCGGAGGGGCTCTGCACCCAGCGCTCCAGCACCTCGGTGTCCGGCTCCCCAAGTGACAGTGGCTCCATATACGGATCCAGCCCTAGCGACTTCAGGGGTTCTTTTCGCAGAGTGACACCGGACTTCCCCCGGCCAAACTCCGCCCGCTGACGTGCTGGCCTACATCTGCATGGGCCGCGGGGTCCAACGGCTTCGCCGACCCCCAGAAGCACAGGATTTGAGTTATAGGAAGCGGACACACTCGACCGGCACCTCCCCACCACCTCCTGTTGGCCAACAGCAGCCCCCGTGCCCGGCCTGCACCAAGGACTACAATGCCATGGCACAAACCTGCCAGCCTCCTGACTTCCTGCCCCCGCACTGTTAACCCGTGGAACAGCAGCAGGACGATGGATACATGCCCATGAGTCCAGGGGTGGCACCCGCCCGGCACAGCGAATATATGCCCATGAGCCCCACAGCATGTCTGCCCCACAACAGATCCTGCGGTCTCGCACAGACCCCAGCGGCTACATGATGAGGTCTCCTACTGACAGTTGCTTACCCGATGGGTGCTGTGTCCGACTGTAATTGGAAAGCGGCGATGGCAAGCTGCCCTGCAGAGACTATATGAACATGAGTCCGGCCAGCAGCTCTAGCACAGGCACGCCTTCAAAAAGCTACTTGCCAGCAGAGGTGGCCACTCAGCCTGCCTGCACCTACTACTCCCTGCCGCGCTCCTTCAAGCATCTGCACCACCCTGGTGGCGAAGACGCGTCGTCCTCCGCCAGCAGCGAGATCCTAGGTGGCCAAGACCAAACAAGCAAGTCAAACTCTTTGCGCAGACAGCCACCCACCTGCCCAGGCCTACCTACCTCTCCTTGAACACAGCCAGAGTACCAAGTTGCAATAATGGGCTATCCTGAGCCCGGGTGCACAGCATTTATGCCGATATGGCTTTCGGAAGAGGTTCAAAGAACCATTTCACACGCCTGCAGCCCTCCAGGACCATCCCGGTCTCTCCGCTCCTGCCCCACAGCTAGGCCAGGGCCTTGGCCTCAGCGCCTTCACCAAGGTCAACCTAAGCCCCGGCAACGCCAGGATAGTACAGGTGGACCCACAGGGTCGGTGGCGGTACAGCTCGGAAACTTTCTCCAGCACCCCCAGTACCGCCCGCGCACCCGCCACACTGCTCTGCGCCAAGGATGGCAAGCGCCACAGCTCGCGAGCCTGCCAAAAGATCCTCCCGGGGACAGCCCCCTGAAATATATAGACTTGCACCTGGGCCGGGAGCAGTACCCTCTGCACCACCAGACCTCTGGAACACCCTGCGCGGCCAGCTCCACCGAGGACCTGAGTCCATATGCAAGAATCACTTTCCATAAACCTTCGAAGCACTTCAGCGAAAGAAGGCGAGTCACGGGGTGCGCCCCTCTTCCTCTCCGTGCTTGGTCCTCAGTGTCATCACTGCTGGTGTACCTTAAGCAAATTAAATACTTTTTTGGAAAGGAGCTCTTCCCCGGATTTCAGATTAATGAACACTTGAGATATTTACACAAAAAAAACCTGACCCCACAGGTGAAGAGCATATTATTGAGTAGCAGACATGGCAAACGTTTATGTAGGATAAAAAGGGGTGATTTCACTTATGCACGAAACATTTTTTGAAATAGTATCGGTGGTTTGGCTAATGTTTTTAAATACTGTTAGCATCTATTGACTTTTTCAAAGCGAATATTTGTTGTCATTTGGCTCTGTCTGAAAAAACACACGTGGATAAATGATCAGGGAGGTTCATTAACAAAGTTAAAAAACACGGTGATTTGTAAAGTTGCTTTGTTTCGTAGGCGGCCCGTGAGCTGGCGATCTTTTAAACGTCTGGTATAATTTTTTTCATTAATCGGGGAGTCGAACACATTTTCAATTTGTAAGAACTAACTGACTATTTTAAGGAGGAGGGACTATGTTTACCATGTCAGTGATCGCAGGTGATCTACAAGCGTGTTGTTTATACAGACGTCGAGTCATGTGGCCACCGTGTGCTTGAGTAATCGACCCCACGTGGCTCTATGTTGTAAATCCCAGAACCAGAGAAGCTGCCACAAGCGTTTGCCTTTTCTCATTCCTTTTGTCTAGTTATAGTAAAACTGAAATCCTAACTTGAGTATGAACTTGATGTAGGCAACTGTACGTTATTTGCCCCCAGTGTAAATGTAGAATAAGCTGGCACAAAGCAACAACAAGCATTTGCAATGCAATCGGTCTCGCCTTTGGCACCTTATAAGTATTTAGCTATGAAGCAAATTATTGTGGGTACGGCAACAATAATTCCAAATACGCCTAAAAATAATAGTCAATCAGAGATTATACAAGGCGACTTGGTGATTTAGGGCTGTGGTCGAATTGCATTAAAAAAGATGTAATGGGATCTTTGATATTGTGTGCAATGGGGCAGGGTCAGTGCGTGAGGGGGCAGGGTCAAAAGGTGTGGTTAAAAAACATGCAAGTAGCTTGCATGTCACTGCTCATTCCTGAGGCAATACTCAATGGGAGCTAACTTGTAAAAAAAAATGTGGGGCATGCACAAACTATTAGCCATTTGCAGGCTTTGATTTTGGAACGACCCATACATAAGCCAATCCAAAGCGGTGGACTGGGTCAGACCCCACAAAGTACATACAATGAATCAAATGACAGCTGCGCTGTCTAGGATCGACCAAAAACAGCTTCTCTGGCGATGTAAAGTTAATGAAAATGGGACTTCAGCATTCCTACAACGCTCTGGTTCACAGCCGCAAATGTGTGTAACGTCATTAGCATGGGGGTAAGAACTGGGGGAGAGGAAGCGAGCTTCAAGGCGGGGGATTACCACCCCACATTTGTTTTTAAATCAGAGGGATAAAATCACCCCTCCTCTCTGCCCCCCCAATATCTTAAAGTGAAAACTGCAGATTAAACAGGGGTAGTCGCAACGGGTTTCTCTGAAGTCCTGCTACACATCACATGCCTCCTTGAAGCAGTGCGATTGGTGGAGCAAACTCTGTTGTGAGGAACAGGGAGGCAGTCGGTGTTCTTGTTGTTTTATTGATTATTTAATTGTGGCCACTGGAGTGTGGAACCTCTCCTAAAATCCCCCAGTCAAGCCAGCAGAGTAACGCAAGGCGGGCGAGGCTGGTTTATGTTAACTGACTGAGCAAAAGAAACCATGTTATGAAAGGCTCAAGCCCCAATGACAGCAGTTAAATAATCAGCAATAACAGAGAGGGCTCAGAGGCCCTGCAGAGTCTGTTCTTCCAGGAGGCACTTGGAGAAGTGCTGCATGGTTTCAGACAGGCATGTTGTTCTCTTTGATTTCCAGAGTCTCTGTAAACATTAAAAACAAACGCACAGCTTCACAGCTCATGAGTATGCACATGCATATATGTGTATAGTGCAAGTCTGATTTAAGGAGTGATAAATGTATTTATTGGACTTCGTATACGATCACCAATTAAATACATGAATACCTCTGACCTTTTGTGCTCAAAAGAAGAGAGGGATGTGAGAACACAGTCTCTGCCTGAAATGCACAATGTGCAACCAGGAATCCTGGGCTCAAATCACAGCTTCCCCACTTGACCAAACTGTGATGTGTGGTCATTGCTTTACTTCACTATGTAGCATTTTCTTTTAAAAAAAAAACAGTCTGAGAGCACCTCGAAGTAATTCAGTACAAGTTCCCATTTTTACACAGTTAATATATTTGTGTTTCGCATTTAATGACAATATAAGCTATTTTAAAACAGAAAGCATGACACATTTTGGATAACTAGTGGCAATGACATCAGCCTTGGGGGTATTCTCATATTTAAAAAAAAAACGACACTAAGAAAGGTTTTTCATGAGATTTGTTTCATGACTTACTTTGTTTACATATTTTTACGGCTTGGCTTGTGCATTAGTTCAGTTCAAATAACTTTATTCGATTGTAAACCTTACAATCATAAAAGCACATTTCATAAACATACAATTAAAATCAGACCATCCATTTCATTTATACGGCAGGAATTTACATAATCAATATAAGACAAAAATAACAGGCAGAACAAAGCATATTTAAGAATATAAATAATTATGACATGGTTAAAAAAGATTAAAAATACATAACAACAATAACAGCATAATTAACCCTCCATGCTTTTCCTGAAGGTAATTGCTAATTTCAGAAAGCTGCATACAAATAAGGTGCAGTCACTATTCAGGAGTTGAAGGTAATAAAGTGCTGGTTTGATCTGTGTAAATTTCAGTTCTTTCAGGCATGGTTTTAAAAATAGCCTCCGAGGTACTATATAATAAGGACAAATAAATAAAAAGTGTGCCAGATCTTGCGGAGACTTCCCGTCGCAGCCGCAAGCTGGCAACACTTGGCCTCGATGAGCCCCACTCGGAACCGCTAATAAATAATGAAACAAATCAAAACGGAACCTTGTTAATAGGTAACGTTCGTAGCTAGACATAGGCCATAATAAGTATGGTTCCATTTGTAGACAGGTTTTAAGTAAGACATGGTTCCTAACTCTGTCTTTCTGGAACTCAACCTCTTCCCGGGCAAAATTCCTGGTTATCATAGATATATTTTTCACAAAAAGAAGATCTATTTTAGTAATGGAATTTGGGGTTAGAAACAGGTCCAGCCGACCTATTTCAGTAAAACAGTCTTTAATATACTTCAACCACGGAACCTTGAACCTACCATCCCATGTTAAAGCTTCTTTTAGTATATCATGGGTGAGAGGTATATCATTATTTAACCAGCAATTCAGCCAGCATAATAGGGGGTTTACTGCTATTCTATCACTAAGGTGGGGCACACCTAACTCCTCGTGTACCGAGAAGTTTCCGGTTCCCCTTGGGAGCCTCAGTATCTTCTTCAGGAAATTATTTTCTGTAACTTCCAAGTCACGCGTCTGGCAGTAGCCCCAGAGCTCGCTTCCGTAGCAAGCAACGGCAACACTTTTAGCCTGGTATAGTTTAAGTAAGGCAGCCACCGGACTATTGCCCATTTTTCTCGCGAAGCCAAGTATGGCTGCGTTGACGCGGGTTACCTCACCCTTCTTCTTGAGAACAGCAGGGCCCCAGGATAATTGGTGATCAAGAAGAACCCCAAGGTATGAAAAGGTTTTGGTGGTTGGAATTTTTTCCCCATTTATGTTGAAGAGATTAGGTTTTCGCGACCCTAGGCCTATCTTCATAACGTAGGATTTAGAATTGTTAATACTTAGGCCTCGAGACTCCATAAAATCAAAAAAAGAATTTAAAAGTGTCTGGAGGCCGATTGCTGTCCTTGAAATAAGGACAGCATCGTCCGCGTATAGCAGAACTGGAATGCCTTTTCGACTTACAAAGGGGTAATCCGCTCCAGTTCTTAACAAATATTCCTCCAACTCGTTAATATACAGGTTGAAGAGGAAAGGAGCCAGGATACACCCCTGTTGAACACTCCGATTAATTCTGATATCCCTCGTCACTTTCAGGTCTTGGGTATATCGGACATTTGCTCTTGTGTCGGAGTGCAAGTCAGCCAGTAAGTTAATTAAATTCTGCTCAATGCCCATCTTTGACAAAACGTCCCACAGTTTGCCTCTGTCCACACAATCGAATGCGGACGACAAATCCATAAAAGCCACATGGATAGTTCCCTGTCGGGCCAGGGTGTATTTACCAATAATCAAATACAAGTTCAGACACTGAGTTATTGTCGAGTGACCAGGTCTGAAACCGTATTGTATTGGGGATATAACTTTATTCTCGTTTGCCCATGCTGTTAACCTATTCAAAATTACACCCCCTACCACTTTGGCTACAGAATTAATTAAGGATATTGGCCTATAGCATAACGGACTGCTACGATCGCCCTTTTTAAACACGGGGACAATAGTAGAGAGCCCCTACGACTTTGGACATCCGTGGGCCACAGCTGCATTTATTACAGCCGTAAGTACAGGGGCCCATAATGAGGTACAAGATTTAAAAAGATCCGGGGGGCAAGCCATCCGGACCTGGAGCCTTATTTCCGGTTAAGCCTTGAATGCTCTTTTCTACTTCGTTTACTGAAAAACACAGAGGCTTCTCCTTAGAAGTTAAAAAATCATTTTCTGCCTGTTGTTCATTGCTTTTAAAAATTACGCTGAAGTGATTTACCCAATCCTCCTCAGGAATATTTGTACCGAGTGCAGTATCACTGGGAATATCGAACAAGGGTTTATTAACAATTTCCCAGAATTTACTGCTATTACCCAGGATTGATGGGTCAAGCAGAGACTCCCAGGTACAAGCCTTAATTTCATTTTTCCTCTTAGCCAGTGATTTCTTATAAATCAGTCGCAGGTTTTTAATTTGACCTAGGTCTCTAGGTTTAATTTTTAACGCCTTTTTCAGATCTCTGCTTGCCTTAGAACATGTATGGTCAAACCATTTAGGGTTATTTCTAGCATGTCCCTTCACTGGAACTAGTAGCATGGATCCTACTGAGGACACCACAACCTCAAAGTTAGCTAAAATTTGCTCAGATGACGTAAATGGTATCACACAAACCGCAAGTTCCTCACCACATGACTTATTAATTTCAGTGTATAGGTTTTCGTGATTTACCAAGTGCCATTTCAATCGGCGTTTGCCATTTATACATTTTAAAATTCCTCGGTCTTCACAATTCATTCGCTGTTCAAAAACCCCACCTCATCAGGATTCATGCAAGCCGGGCCGACGAAGGCTGTGATGCCAGAAACCGGTCCCCGGAAGCTTGTTTCCTTCCCAGTATAAGAATTGGCTTGGTAGTTTGGTGTGCCCTGATCCCATCATGCAATGGGACAGGTACGGACTAATTTGCATGTAGCCGGGTTCTGAGCTGGGATGGTGCAGTGAGCTAAAAAACGGTGATGGATTAAAACCATGATCTCTTGACTTGGTAAGAGTATTCTGCATCATTCAGAAACTCTGTCCATCACCACCCCCTTTTTCCCAAATCGATTTTATCCACACTCAGTGTGGGAGGGTATGCTCAGACGTGAGTCCCTTGCTCACTGCACCATCAGGATTCATGCAAGCCGGGCCGACGAAGGCTGTGATGCCAGAAACCGGTCCCCGGAAGCTTGTTTCCTTCCCAGTATAAGAATTGGCTTGGTAGTTTGGTCTGCCCTGATCCCATCATGCAATGGGACAGGTACGGACTAATTTGCATGTAGCCGGGTTCTGAGCTGGGATGGTGCAGTGAGCTAAAAAACGGTGATGGATTAAAACCATGATCTCTTGACTTGGTAAGAGTATTCTGCATCATTCAGAAACTCTGTCCATCACCACCCCCTTTTTCCCAAATCGATTTTATCCACACTCAGTGTGGGAGGGTATGCTCAGACGTGAGTCCCTTGCTCACTGCACCATCAGGATTCATGCAAGCCGGGCCGACGAAGGCTGTGATGCCAGAAACCGGTCCCCGGAAGCTTGTTTCCTTCCCAGTATAAGAATTGGCTTGGTAGTTTGGTCTGCCCTGATCCCATCATGCAATGGGACAGGTACGGACTAATTTGCATGTAGCCGGGTTCTGAGCTGGGATGGTGCAGTGAGCTAAAAAACGGTGATGGATTAAAACCATGATCTCTTGACTTGGTAAGAGTATTCTGCATCATTCAGAAACTCTGTCCATCACCACCCCCTTTTTCCCAAATCGATTTTATCCACACTCAGTGTGGGAGGGTATGCTCAGACGTGAGTCCCTTGCTCACTGCACCATCAGGATTCATGCAAGCCGGGCCGACGAAGGCTGTGATGCCAGAAACCGGTCCCCGGAAGCTTGTTTCCTTCCCAGTATAAGAATTGGCTTGGTAGTTTGGTCTGCCCTGATCCCATCATGCAATGGGACAGGTACGGACTAATTTGCATGTAGCCGGGTTCTGAGCTGGGATGGTGCAGTGAGCTAAAAAACGGTGATGGATTAAAACCATGATCTCTTGACTTGGTAAGAGTATTCTGCATCATTCAGAAACTCTGTCCATCACCACCCCCTTTTTCCCAAATCGATTTTATCCACACTCAGTGTGGGAGGGTATGCTCAGACGTGAGTCCCTTGCTCACTGCACCATCAGGATTCATGCAAGCCGGGCCGACGAAGGCTGTGATGCCAGAAACCGGTCCCCGGAAGCTTGTTTCCTTCCCAGTATAAGAATTGGCTTGGTAGTTTGGTCTGCCCTGATCCCATCATGCAATGGGACAGGTACGGACTAATTTGCATGTAGCCGGGTTCTGAGCTGGGATGGTGCAGTGAGCTAAAAAACGGTGATGGATTAAAACCATGATCTCTTGACTTGGTAAGAGTATTCTGCATCATTCAGAAACTCTGTCCATCACCACCCCCTTTTTCCCAAATCGATTTTATCCACACTCAGTGTGGGAGGGTATGCTCAGACGTGAGTCCCTTGCTCACTGCACCATCAGGATTCATGCAAGCCGGGCCGACGAAGGCTGTGATGCCAGAAACCGGTCCCCGGAAGCTTGTTTCCTTCCCAGTATAAGAATTGGCTTGGTAGTTTGGTCTGCCCTGATCCCATCATGCAATGGGACAGGTACGGACTAATTTGCATGTAGCCTGGTTCTGAGCTGGGATGGTGCAGTGAGCTAAAAAACGGTGATGGATTAAAACCATGATCTCTTGACTTGGTAAGAGTATTCTGCATCATTCAGAAACTCTGTCCATCACCACCCCCTTTTTCCCAAATCGATTTTATCCACACTCAGTGTGGGAGGGTATGCTCAGACGTGAGTCCCTTGCTCACTGCACCATCAGGATTCATGCAAGCCGGGCCGACGAAGGCTGTGATGCCAGAAACCGGTCCCCGGAAGCTTGTTTCCTTCCCAGTATAAGAATTGGCTTGGTAGTTTGGTCTGCCCTGATCCCATCATGCAATGGGACAGGTACGGACTAATTTGCATGTAGCCGGGTTCTGAGCTGGGATGGTGCAGTGAGCTAAAAAACGGTGATGGATTAAAACCATGATCTCTTGACTTGGTAAGAGTATTCTGCATCATTCAGAAACTCTGTCCATCACCACCCCCTTTTTCCCAATTCGCTGTTCAAAAACCCCTCCACCCAATCTAATGGTTAGGGGATTATGATCACTGTAGATATTCATTTGGATAGTAAATCCAGAAGCCTGATTGACAAGGTCGGCAGATAACAATAAATGGTCTATAAAAGATCCCTGACCTGATCCTTTGAATGTTGGAACATCAAAGACCTTGGACTCAGGCACCATGGACATGGCTACAGATAAGTTATTTTCATTCAGCAGATCGTTAAGACAGAGTCCACGCCTAGAGTGGTCAAAGTGGAAACCATTTATACTGTTACACCCCAGCGATCCCATAGAGGTGACTCGTGGGTTACCACATGGGTGTACATTGAAATCACCTACAATCAATAAGTTACGTGACAGTGTACCTGTACCTTCTTTCAGCATCTCTTTCAGAGGCAATATATTACATTCCCCTTGACTGTTTATAGCATTATAAAAATTAATTAATGTCAGGGCATGTTTCCCTCTCTTCAATTCGAGCACTTGGATATTCCGATTAACATGATGCCGGTTACTTATTTGGCAGGAAAGTGCCAAATTAATAAAAATAGCCAGGCCCCCCTTAGCTCTTCCACTAGTTGAGGGGGCTGCTGGACTAAAGAAACTTTGGTAGCCCTCAATGAAAACATTATTATCTTCCATCCATGTCTCTTGGAGGCATATAATTGCATATTTTTTGACAAATGTCAACCAGACAGAATCACATATTTTATCAACCAAACCTGCTACATTCCAGGACACTAAACTCGCATTACAAACATCACCGTGGTCAGTTCCAGTGATGGCTTCTATAATTATAGGTTTTGGAAGCCAATTTTGTTCTACGTGTGTGTCTCCCATGTTTACTATTGTAGAAGAGCTTGGTTCTATATGGACTGGTGGAAGAATAAGGGCCTCGGACAGATCGTGCAATATACTAATGTGCTCGTGTGATACGGAACTATCCATTAGAGAGTCTGCATCTGATTCTATCTTGTCGTTAATAACTAATTCATCAGTAAAAAGGGGAACAATTGCTGCTTGTGTAAACCTAATTTCCCCATGGCCAAAGTTATTTTGTATATAACCAGTATATGTTGGTAGGGCTGGAGCAGCATATAGTGAGTCAACTCCCTCCAATCCAATCCATCCTGCTCATAAAAAACATCAAACCTATTTGAAATAGGTACATTGTAGTGGGTGTTAGAGTATTTTGGTTGGGGGTAATCACGATAATGATACAACCCATGTGGGGCCTCCCATCTGTCATGATAGGTTACTGGGTGGTTGACCTGTCTAGCCTCCCAGGATGTATCTCTCCTATACTGTCTTTGATCTCCTACAGTATAATGACCATAGCTCCTTGATGTTACTCCATTATGATCATAAGTATTCTCCTGTTCTAAAGTGGGGTATAGATACACTTTATTTATACTGTGAGCACTTGAAGGATAGAAATAACTTAGATCCATGGTACGGATCAAGCTATTAGTCAGGCCATCCTTCCATCTAGTTATATGGCTTGCTACACGATTATCCTTGAAGTTGACCACAATACAATAACCCTCGGTGGATTTGAATCTGTGACCCACCCAATCAACCCTCCTAACATTTATTATTTTACCACTAATGTGGGGAGGGATCGGTCGATGGGCGGTTAACCAATGACTCACTTTATTTTTCAAATCCCCATAACTCTCTATCTTACCCACTTCTAATTGCGGTACACCTATCATTACTATGGTGTATGGGTGGGATTCAGGAGGGAGATTAATGTGAATGGGTTTTTTGAGTTGTGTCAACTTAGGTATTTGCACTGGACGTGTGGCAATGGCTGTATTTTCTATTAATATAGGCCTTATAGGCTCAGCCTGATCATCCAGTGAGGCAGGGAGTAAACCTTCCGCAGCCCATTCACTCTCGTCACTACCAGTTGTTGAACTATCTGGGATAATGGGCAGGATCAACGTTACTATTAGTTCGTTATTTGCACATATGGGCGTGTTTAGATCATCATGATCTATAACGCCCAAGGGGGAAGTAGATGCCAAATTAGAACAATCAATTTCTGCGTCATTCTTGGATCGTGTCTTTTTAGTGTTAGTTTGATTTCGTTTGCCGTTAGTCAGTAAAAGGCTGTCCTTCTGTGTAGGTGCAGTGAGAATTTTGAACATGCTCATAGTATCCTTTTTTTGAGACTTCTCAAACTTCGCTAAGGTTTGCTCTAAACCAATGATTTTTTCACTAATGGGCTGCAAAAGTGATCTGACTAGCTGTGCCATTTCTGTCAGATATAATTTATCTAAAGTACTTGCACTTTCAGTCTGACATGTCTGGTCTGTGTAAGTTTTAGTGTTCTCTGGCTGCGTATCATTGGGCAAAAAAACGCCCTGATTTGTAGAAGTGGTAATCATATTAGATGTTCTGGTGAGTGGTTTAGCCAGTCTAAAATTTAACCAAGTTTTTCTTCGGAAGAGGGGAGAAAGGCCCCTATCCCTTACTCGCCAGGTAATAAGCGTTAGTCGAGAGGTACTGGTTCTTGCCCAATGACAGGGGGAAACCCCTATCCCCCTAGTTTTAGCAAAAGTTCTGATGGGTTGTCAAGGCAAGATTAGTGTATTCTGATTCTTGGAGGAAAAAATTCCAATTCAAAGCAAGTTGATTTAAACGTGAGCTAGTCCTTTATTTGCACTCATACATAGGGGTGGGTATGAGAAAAAACCAAGGGGTGGCACAGCCAACACGTGTTTCGCCCCCTACATGGCCTATAGGCCTGGGGCTTCTTCAGGGCTGTTCATTTTAAGGGTAGGTAAAAAACATTTGGGATATGCGAATGCATATGACATGTTAAGCACAAGAGTTAAAGAGAAAACAGGCCAGTGAGTCAAAATGTAAGAACGTTAATGGGAGAAGAAAACAGAAAGAACAATAAGATACACATTTAGGAGTAATGTTTAACAGCGGAGAATTAGTAGGGAAAAGGATAGTGCGTTTTATAGAAGAAAGCCAAAGGAAAAAAGAAGGGGGGTTTGTTTTAATTATTTGGAGAGGTCACGTGAGGGTTAGTGTGGACGGTACAGTAGGTATCAAGAATAAGTAAGTTAAAGGTACAGTGTGTGACATATTATAGGATACAATACAATATTGTGCATGTCCATATTAGAGAAAGAAGAATCACAGGACGTAATGGAGGTCATCAAGACCAAAGAAGTCAAAGGTTCCATATGCCACAGATCATTCGAGTGTATAAACAGAAACATTGTCATATATCGAGAAAAATACGTTATTTGTATCAATTTACAGGGTAAATGTAATGTGATCCACATACGCGTAACGGTATGAAATTTTCGACAAGTCATAGAGTATGGAACACGAGAGTGAATAAATAACAGTGCCAAAAAAGTATACATTGGTGAAGAACGGCAATGACGAAACGTATATATGACACATTGTGGGCCAACAAAACATTAAAGTTTGGTGTGTAAATAAGTAAAAGTTATATATTTACAGGTTTGTACCGGGTCATGGGCATCAGGGTGATGAGTTGATATTGCGTCGGTAGGGTTTGTCACGAGAGAGAGGATTTAAATTAGTCTTTATAATGGAACTGGTCGTAGCGCATGCAAGGCGAGTATGGTGATATCTCAATTATAGACGAGAAAAGTGAGAAGGCTTAAAGCCAAGTGGTCGTGATTCAGTGATCAGGTAAAATCAGGTGGCGTGGTTGTTGTGTAATAAAATGCTCGAGGTGAGTATCTTGGTTGGTTGTACGCGAGATCGTGAATAGGGTAATCAAGGAGGGAATTTACAGGCGTCTGAATCATTCGAAAGAGTTCATTAACGTGCACTAGGTATTTCATGCGTGAACTTATAAATCGGCCGTCAAAAAGTCGAGGTCGGCAGCACGGCAAATTGTGGTCCCAAACGGGATAGACGTATTTATATTTACGTGGCGCGGTATTGTGAGGGCATATGTAAAAGGTTTAGCGTGCTCTTGAATGATGAAGTTAAGTAGAAACTGATAATACAGTGGTGACAAGACTTGACGTGATTACAGCAAGACGTGATCAGAGAGGCGTTTTCACTGTGCGTGTTTAATTTTAAATTTAAAAGTATAACAAAATACGAGTATTGTGGTCGTGCAGATTTATATTTTACAGTGATGGTATTCGTGACGAGTGAGGTATTTAAGCGTTAGAGGCAAGGAAGGGCAGAGTAGAGCTTACCGGGTATTACTGAAAATGGACGTTTCCACGATGTGCTAGAAAGATATAGTCGGATTCTAAGGGGAGGGGATCAAAAAGGAGAAAAGAAATCCTTAGTTCAAAGAAGGAGGTAAAGCCGACGGGAGTAACTGCTTCGTTGCAATGCTTACCTCAAATCTAGGCTAATGCCCGGTACGAGTGTTCTGTTTCATTCAGTTCTGTTTGTGCGCTTAGCGGAGGCAGCGTAAATAGCGGGGCTCATGGAAGGACATCCGGGTCGGGACCCGGAAGTGGCCTGGTTCGTGCGGGAGCGCCATTTTGGATAGGGAAGGGGACGGGGGAGGTAGATTGGCCGTTTAAATGTCATGTTAGTAGTCAAGGACAAATAAAGTTTCTAGTAAGAAAAATTATAAGGATTTAGTTGAGTTGAAAGGGGCCAATGGATCATTGGCCATTCAAGAAGGTGCGTAGAAATATAAAGCGAAATTCTAGGGGATACCAAGGGTCGGACTGTGGAATGGTTCTGGATATATAGTGTAGATTTTGTACAAAATACTATTCAGACACATTTCCAGGGGAATGAGAGGAAATTCTAGGTTTTAAGATAGGGATGTTAATCATAATGGTTTCACACCCTAGGGAGAAAAAACAATCAGAAAAGGTGGACATTCAGTTAATACAATTAGTCATCTCCCAGCCATACATGCATTTCTGCATCTTTGTTGAGTCCTAGTTCAGTTGTTTTGAAGTTCATGATCAGCTCGCTTTCGCGTCTGCGAAGTCTCAGTTCTCGGTTTCCTCCTCTTTTGGTCTGGTGTACAATTTCCAGTCCATAGAAGATGAAATCCTTTTTGTGTTGATGTTTGTCTGCAAAATGTTCCGTCAGGGGGTGACCGGATGTGTGTTTGTGGATATTACGGTAATGTTCTTGTATCCGGATACGTAGGGGTCGGATTGTACTCCCGATGTATGGTAGGTTGCATGGACAAAGGATCACATAAATGCAAAATTTGCTATTGCAATCAATCCATTCTTTTATTGTGAATTCTTTTCCTTGTGTCATTGGTATCTTTTTGGTTTTGTCGCGGCTCAGTTTACAGACACTACAGTTCTTGCAGGTATGGTATCCTGGCGGTCTGTCTAGAAAGGTGGTAACTTGTTTGCGTTTATCCTCAAATTCTGATTTGCACAGTATGTCTTTTAGGTTCGGGGCACGTCTGAAGGTTATCTCCGGATAGGTTTTGATTTCATCAGCTAGATTTGGAGTGTGTTGTAGCAGGTGCCAGTGTCTTTTCAGGCTTTGCCTGATTTGGTGATGACCAATGCTGTAGTCTGTAATAAATCTTATTGCTGAGTCATTCTTATTTTTTCTTTTACCATCAGTTGTAAACATCTGTTTGCGATCTAACTTTGATACTGTTGTCATGGTGTTTTTAAGTGTGGACTTCTCATATCCTCTTTCGGATAGTCTTGATATGATCTCATTCCCTTTGGTTTCGAAGACTTCATCCTCGCTACAGTTTCTGCGGGTCCTCAGAAGTTCTCCTTTAGGGATATTTTTGATGTTGTGACGTGGGTGGAAGCTGTCAGCTCGCAGGATGGAATTAGCTGCAGTGTCCTTTCTGTAAAGTTTGCTTTGTAACGTATTGTCTTTGACATAAAGAGTAACGTCCAGGAAATTGACCTCCTTTTTGGAGAAAGTGTGAGTCGTTTTGATTCCCCAGGGGTTTTGGTCGAGTTTTTCCAGAAATCTTTTTAGAAGTGTTTCATCTCCTTGCCAGATGCATAAAATGTCATCGATGTATCGTCGCCAGAGTATTATGTGTGAGGTAAAATCGGCGAAGTTATGGTCCCACAGCCAGAATTTTTCCACGTGGCTCATGAAGATACATGCGTACGGCGGCGCGAATTTGGCTCCCATAGCTGTCCCGCGTCTCTGTCTGTATATCTTCCCATTGAAGCTGAAGACATTGTTTTCCAAGCAGAAGTTCAGCATTTCAAGAGTCATTTTGTTGCATTCCAGTAAGTTGGCTGATTGTGTCCATAATGAGAGTTGTGCTGCAGTTAGTCCATCGCGGTGTTCGATGGATGTGTACAGGCTGACAATGTCAATAGAGACTAGTATGAAATCTGGTTCCCACGTTATATCTTGGAGTTTGTTCAGAATGTCTTTTGTGTCTTGGATGAAAGACGGTATTTCTTTCATTAGTCCCTGTAGTTTTCTGTCCACGTACTCTCCTATTCGTGAGCAGGGCGAATTAATTCCTGCTATGATGGGTCTTCCTGGTGGAGGGTAGGTGCCTTTATGTATTTTGGGAAGGAGGTAGAGGGTTGGCATGGTGGGGTACGGTATGTACAGGAATGATTTTTCTGATTGGGATATAAGTCCCAAGGTATACCATTTGTCAAGTCTGGTTTTAATGGATTTGAGGATGTCTGCGGTTGGATCATTCGTGAGAAGTTCGTAACAGGTGTTATCCCCAAGTTGTCGATTTGCTTCTAGTATGTAGTCATCAATGTGTATTGTGACCGGGTTTCCTCCTTTGTCAGCCTCTTTCACAATCAGGTCTTTCCTGTCTTTTAGTTGTTTTATCGCTCTCCTCTCTTCTGGAGTGGTGTTATGTGGGAGGTATTTTAATTTTCGTTGGTGTTTAGTGTATTCTTTTTCCAGATCACGTGTAACTGCTAAGTGAAAGGCATCTATGTTGTTCCCTGCCGGTAGTTGTGGTAGGAAGGTAGATTTCTTGGTTAATTTGCTGTCTATGGAAATGTTGGTTTCAATTCCTAGTTCCAGCGCAGTTGTGGTCAGTGTATCTGAGTCATTTTCTTCCTCGCTCAGGTGAGTTAGTAAATCCACATTTTCTAGTTCTTGGATTGATAGTTCCGAAGTGGTAGCTATGAGTGGCGCTTCCTGTCTTATGTCCCTGTCTGCAAAGAAAACCTTGAGTTTTAGTTTGCGAATGAATTTGAAGAGATCTATTTGTGTTTTGGTCAAATACCATTGGGCAGTTGGGCAGAATGAGAGTCCTTTGTTGAGTATGCTGGTTTCGTTTTCGGACAGTTGGATGTGGGATAGATTTTTTATTAGGTTGCTGGACATTATGTTCTTCTTTCCATCTCCTTTTTTCTGGATCTCGTAGTTACGCCGATTGTTGGTGTCTGTTGGCGTCCAAATTGTTGGGAACCTCCCATGGTTGTAGTATTTGTGGTGTTTGAGGCTTTCATACCGAGTCGGTAACGTAGTACTTCCTCTAAAAAATTGACCTTGCATCTTGGATTTTCACTTTCCGATGCCGGTGCAGGTGAGTCGATGTCAGAGCTAGTAGTGGTTCCTGGGTATTGCTCAGAATTGTTCGTATTTGGAGTATCTTGTGGTTTCGTGTCGTACTTTTTGGCAAAAGTGTACACTCTTCCGAATTGGTAGTCAAGTTGGTCTCTCCTGAATTTACGATTCTTTCTTTTTATGATATCCTCTTCGTATTCGTCAATGATTTGATTAAGGATCTCGTAGTTCTTCTTTATGAGTTCTCCCCAGTTAGAATCCTCTATGTGTTTGCTTAATGAGTCAACTTCAGTTTTTGCTATATTGTATTCCTCTTCTGCATGATCTATGAGTTGTCTGATCATGTTATTAGAACATTCTTTAAGGTTCTCCTCCCATTTCTTCATGTATTGAGGGTTGGTGGAGTCTGAAGGGGGAAAGATTAGTATTCTTAACCCCCGTGGGATTCGGTCTGCTTCAAGGTATTTTTTTAAAGATTCTGCTTCCCACCATTTGCTGGTTTCTCTTTTTACTGCGCGTTCCAAGTTTTGAAATGTATTTCTTGCTGATGTAGGGTTTGGTTTGGACGTTGTGCTCCTATTGGTTAGAGGTTCAGTTGAGAAAGTTTCCTCAATCCTTGTTGAACGTTGTGCTCGTCGGTCTTGGCACGATGCCATGGGTTCTGTATTTGATGTATTTTACAAGTTTTCCGATGTCACCTGGTAGGTGGTGTTTGTTAGTATCTATTCACAGAATTTCAAGCTTATCGGTTTTCGAGGATATGGCCTTATGGTAAAGTTTTTCTTCGGAAGAGGGGAGAAAGGCCCCTATCCCTTACTCGCCAGGTAATAAGCGTTAGTCGAGAGGTACTGGTTCTTGCCCAATGACAGGGGGAAACCCCTATCCCCCTAGTTTTAGCAAAAGTTCTGATGGGTTGTCAAGGCAAGATTAGTGTATTCTGATTCTTGGAGGAAAAAATTCCAATTCAAAGCAAGTTGATTTAAACGTGAGCTAGTCCTTTATTTGCACTCATACATAGGGGTGGGTATGAGAAAAAACCAAGGGGTGGCACAGCCAACACGTGTTTCGCCCCCTACATGGCCTATAGGCCTGGGGCTTCTTCAGGGCTGTTCATTTTAAGGGTAGGTAAAAAACATTTGGGATATGCGAATGCATATGACATGTTAAGCACAAGAGTTAAAGAGAAAACAGGCCAGTGAGTCAAAATGTAAGAACGTTAATGGGAGAAGAAAACAGAAAGAACAATAAGATACACATTTAGGAGTAATGTTTAACAGCGGAGAATTAGTAGGGAAAAGGATAGTGCGTTTTATAGAAGAAAGCCAAAGGAAAAAAGAAGGGGGGTTTGTTTTAATTATTTGGAGAGGTCACGTGAGGGTTAGTGTGGACGGTACAGTAGGTATCAAGAATAAGTAAGTTAAAGGTACAGTGTGTGACATATTATAGGATACAATACAATATTGTGCATGTCCATATTAGAGAAAGAAGAATCACAGGACGTAATGGAGGTCATCAAGACCAAAGAAGTCAAAGGTTCCATATGCCACAGATCATTCGAGTGTATAAACAGAAACATTGTCATATATCGAGAAAAATACGTTATTTGTATCAATTTACAGGGTAAATGTAATGTGATCCACATACGCGTAACGGTATGAAATTTTCGACAAGTCATAGAGTATGGAACACGAGAGTGAATAAATAACAGTGCCAAAAAAGTATACATTGGTGAAGAACGGCAATGACGAAACGTTGGCCCACAATGTGTCATATATACGTTTCGTCATTGCCGTTCTTCACCAATGTATACTTTTTTGGCACTGTTATTTATTCACTCTCGTGTTCCATACTCTATGACTTGTCGAAAATTTCATACCGTTACGCGTATGTGGATCACATTACATTTACCCTGTAAATTGATACAAATAACGTATTTTTCTCGATATATGACAATGTTTCTGTTTATACACTCGAATGATCTGTGGCATATGGAACCTTTGACTTCTTTGGTCTTGATGACCTCCATTACGTCCTGTGATTCTTCTTTCTCTAATATGGACATGCACAATATTGTATTGTATCCTATAATATGTCACACACTGTACCTTTAACTTACTTATTCTTGATACCTACTGTACCGTCCACACTAACCCTCACGTGACCTCTCCAAATAATTAAAACAAACCCCCCTTCTTTTTTCCTTTGGCTTTCTTCTATAAAACGCACTATCCTTTTCCCTACTAATTCTCCGCTGTTAAACATTACTCCTAAATGTGTATCTTATTGTTCTTTCTGTTTTCTTCTCCCATTAACGTTCTTACATTTTGACTCACTGGCCTGTTTTCTCTTTAACTCTTGTGCTTAACATGTCATATGCATTCGCATATCCCAAATGTTTTTTACCTACCCTTAAAATGAACAGCCCTGAAGAAGCCCCAGGCCTATAGGCCATGTAGGGGGCGAAACACGTGTTGGCTGTGCCACCCCTTGGTTTTTTCTCATACCCACCCCTATGTATGAGTGCAAATAAAGGACTAGCTCACGTTTAAATCAACTTGCTTTGAATTGGAATTTTTTCCTCCAAGAATCAGAATACACTAATCTTGCCTTGACAACCCATCAGAACTTTTGCTAAAACTAGGGGGATAGGGGTTTCCCCCTGTCATTGGGCAAGAACCAGTACCTCTCGACTAACGCTTATTACCTGGCGAGTAAGGGATAGGGGCCTTTCTCCCCTCTTCCGAAGAAAAACTTTACCATAAGGCCATATCCTCGAAAACCGATAAGCTTGAAATTCTGTGAATAGATACTAACAAACACCACCTACCAGGTGACATCGGAAAACTTGTAAAATACATCAAATACAGAACCCATGGCATCGTGCCAAGACCGACGAGCACAACGTTCAACAAGGATTGAGGAAACTTTCTCAACTGAACCTCTAACCAATAGGAGCACAACGTCCAAACCAAACCCTACATCAGCAAGAAATACATTTCAAAACTTGGAACGCGCAGTAAAAAGAGAAACCAGCAAATGGTGGGAAGCAGAATCTTTAAAAAAATACCTTGAAGCAGACCGAATCCCACGGGGGTTAAGAATACTAATCTTTCCCCCTTCAGACTCCACCAACCCTCAATACATGAAGAAATGGGAGGAGAACCTTAAAGAATGTTCTAATAACATGATCAGACAACTCATAGATCATGCAGAAGAGGAATACAATATAGCAAAAACTGAAGTTGACTCATTAAGCAAACACATAGAGGATTCTAACTGGGGAGAACTCATAAAGAAGAACTACGAGATCCTTAATCAAATCATTGACGAATACGAAGAGGATATCATAAAAAGAAAGAATCGTAAATTCAGGAGAGACCAACTTGACTACCAATTCGGAAGAGTGTACACTTTTGCCAAAAAGTACGACACGAAACCACAAGATACTCCAAATACGAACAATTCTGAGCAATACCCAGGAACCACTACTAGCTCTGACATCGACTCACCTGCACCGGCATCGGAAAGTGAAAATCCAAGATGCAAGGTCAATTTTTTAGAGGAAGTACTACGTTACCGACTCGGTATGAAAGCCTCAAACACCACAAATACTACAACCATGGGAGGTTCCCAACAATTTGGACGCCAACAGACACCAACAATCGGCGTAACTACGAGATCCAGAAAAAAGGAGATGGAAAGAAGAACATAATGTCCAGCAACCTAATAAAAAATCTATCCCACATCCAACTGTCCGAAAACGAAACCAGCATACTCAACAAAGGACTCTCATTCTGCCCAACTGCCCAATGGTATTTGACCAAAACACAAATAGATCTCTTCAAATTCATTCGCAAACTAAAACTCAAGGTTTTCTTTGCAGACAGGGACATAAGACAGGAAGCGCCACTCATAGCTACCACTTCGGAACTATCAATCCAAGAACTAGAAAATGTGGATTTACTAACTCACCTGAGCGAGGAAGAAAATGACTCAGATACACTGACCACAACTGCGCTGGAACTAGGAATTGAAACCAACATTTCCATAGACAGCAAATTAACCAAGAAATCTACCTTCCTACCACAACTACCGGCAGGGAACAACATAGATGCCTTTCACTTAGCAGTTACACGTGATCTGGAAAAAGAATACACTAAACACCAACGAAAATTAAAATACCTCCCACATAACACCACTCCAGAAGAGAGGAGAGCGATAAAACAACTAAAAGACAGGAAAGACCTGATTGTGAAAGAGGCTGACAAAGGAGGAAACCCGGTCACAATACACATTGATGACTACATACTAGAAGCAAATCGACAACTTGGGGATAACACCTGTTACGAACTTCTCACGAATGATCCAACCGCAGACATCCTCAAATCCATTAAAACCAGACTTGACAAATGGTATACCTTGGGACTTATATCCCAATCAGAAAAATCATTCCTGTACATACCGTACCCCACCATGCCAACCCTCTACCTCCTTCCCAAAATACATAAAGGCACCTACCCTCCACCAGGAAGACCCATCATAGCAGGAATTAATTCGCCCTGCTCACGAATAGGAGAGTACGTGGACAGAAAACTACAGGGACTAATGAAAGAAATACCGTCTTTCATCCAAGACACAAAAGACATTCTGAACAAACTCCAAGATATAACGTGGGAACCAGATTTCATACTAGTCTCTATTGACATTGTCAGCCTGTACACATCCATCGAACACCGCGATGGACTAACTGCAGCACAACTCTCATTATGGACACAATCAGCCAACTTACTGGAATGCAACAAAATGACTCTTGAAATGCTGAACTTCTGCTTGGAAAACAATGTCTTCAGCTTCAATGGGAAGATATACAGACAGAGACGCGGGACAGCTATGGGAGCCAAATTCGCGCCGCCGTACGCATGTATCTTCATGAGCCACGTGGAAAAATTCTGGCTGTGGGACCATAACTTCGCCGATTTTACCTCACACATAATACTCTGGCGACGATACATCGATGACATTTTATGCATCTGGCAAGGAGATGAAACACTTCTAAAAAGATTTCTGGAAAAACTCGACCAAAACCCCTGGGGAATCAAAACGACTCACACTTTCTCCAAAAAGGAGGTCAATTTCCTGGACGTTACTCTTTATGTCAAAGACAATACGTTACAAAGCAAACTTTACAGAAAGGACACTGCAGCTAATTCCATCCTGCGAGCTGACAGCTTCCACCCACGTCACAACATCAAAAATATCCCTAAAGGAGAACTTCTGAGGACCCGCAGAAACTGTAGCGAGGATGAAGTCTTCGAAACCAAAGGGAATGAGATCATATCAAGACTATCCGAAAGAGGATATGAGAAGTCCACACTTAAAAACACCATGACAACAGTATCAAAGTTAGATCGCAAACAGATGTTTACAACTGATGGTAAAAGAAAAAATAAGAATGACTCAGCAATAAGATTTATTACAGACTACAGCATTGGTCATCACCAAATCAGGCAAAGCCTGAAAAGACACTGGCACCTGCTACAACACACTCCAAATCTAGCTGATGAAATCAAAACCTATCCGGAGATAACCTTCAGACGTGCCCCGAACCTAAAAGACATACTGTGCAAATCAGAATTTGAGGATAAACGCAAACAAGTTACCACCTTTCTAGACAGACCGCCAGGATACCATACCTGCAAGAACTGTAGTGTCTGTAAACTGAGCCGCGACAAAACCAAAAAGATACCAATGACACAAGGAAAAGAATTCACAATAAAAGAATGGATTGATTGCAATAGCAAATTTTGCATTTATGTGATCCTTTGTCCATGCAACCTACCATACATCGGGAGTACAATCCGACCCCTACGTATCCGGATACAAGAACATTACCGTAATATCCACAAACACACATCCGGTCACCCCCTGACGGAACATTTTGCAGACAAACATCAACACAAAAAGGATTTCATCTTCTATGGACTGGAAATTGTACACCAGACCAAAAGAGGAGGAAACCGAGAACTGAGACTTCGCAGACGCGAAAGCGAGCTGATCATGAACTTCAAAACAACTGAACTAGGACTCAACAAAGATGCAGAAATGCATGTATGGCTGGGAGATGACTAATTGTATTAACTGAATGTCCACCTTTTCTGATTGTTTTTTCTCCCTAGGGTGTGAAACCATTATGATTAACATCCCTATCTTAAAACCTAGAATTTCCTCTCATTCCCCTGGAAATGTGTCTGAATAGTATTTTGTACAAAATCTACACTATATATCCAGAACCATTCCACAGTCCGACCCTTGGTATCCCCTAGAATTTCGCTTTATATTTCTACGCACCTTCTTGAATGGCCAATGATCCATTGGCCCCTTTCAACTCAACTAAATCCTTATAATTTTTCTTACTAGAAACTTTATTTGTCCTTGACTACTAACATGACATTTTAACGGCCAATCTACCTCCCCCGTCCCCTTCCCTATCCAAAATGGCGCTCCCGCACGAACCAGGCCACTTCCGGGTCCCGACCCGGATGTCCTTCCATGAGCCCCGCTATTTACGCTGCCTCCGCTAAGCGCACAAACAGAACTGAATGAAACAGAACACTCGTACCGGGCATTAGCCTAGATTTGAGGTAAGCATTGCAACGAAGCAGTTACTCCCGTCGGCTTTACCTCCTTCTTTGAACTAAGGATTTCTTTTCTCCTTTTTGATCCCCTCCCCTTAGAATCCGACTATATCTTTCTAGCACATCGTGGAAACGTCCATTTTCAGTAATACCCGGTAAGCTCTACTCTGCCCTTCCTTGCCTCTAACGCTTAAATACCTCACTCGTCACGAATACCATCACTGTAAAATATAAATCTGCACGACCACAATACTCGTATTTTGTTATACTTTTAAATTTAAAATTAAACACGCACAGTGAAAACGCCTCTCTGATCACGTCTTGCTGTAATCACGTCAAGTCTTGTCACCACTGTATTATCAGTTTCTACTTAACTTCATCATTCAAGAGCACGCTAAACCTTTTACATATGCCCTCACAATACCGCGCCACGTAAATATAAATACGTCTATCCCGTTTGGGACCACAATTTGCCGTGCTGCCGACCTCGACTTTTTGACGGCCGATTTATAAGTTCACGCATGAAATACCTAGTGCACGTTAATGAACTCTTTCGAATGATTCAGACGCCTGTAAATTCCCTCCTTGATTACCCTATTCACGATCTCGCGTACAACCAACCAAGATACTCACCTCGAGCATTTTATTACACAACAACCACGCCACCTGATTTTACCTGATCACTGAATCACGACCACTTGGCTTTAAGCCTTCTCACTTTTCTCGTCTATAATTGAGATATCACCATACTCGCCTTGCATGCGCTACGACCAGTTCCATTATAAAGACTAATTTAAATCCTCTCTCTCGTGACAAACCCTACCGACGCAATATCAACTCATCACCCTGATGCCCATGACCCGGTACAAACCTGTAAATATATAACTTTTACTTATTTACACACCAAACTTTAATGTTTTGTTGGCCCACAATGTGTCATATATACGTTTCGTCATTGCCGTTCTTCACCAATGTATACTTTTTTGGCACTGTTATTTATTCACTCTCGTGTTCCATACTCTATGACTTGTCGAAAATTTCATACCGTTACGCGTATGTGGATCACATTACATTTACCCTGTAAATTGATACAAATAACGTATTTTTCTCGATATATGACAATGTTTCTGTTTATACACTCGAATGATCTGTGGCATATGGAACCTTTGACTTCTTTGGTCTTGATGACCTCCATTACGTCCTGTGATTCTTCTTTCTCTAATATGGACATGCACAATATTGTATTGTATCCTATAATATGTCACACACTGTACCTTTAACTTACTTATTCTTGATACCTACTGTACCGTCCACACTAACCCTCACGTGACCTCTCCAAATAATTAAAACAAACCCCCCTTCTTTTTTCCTTTGGCTTTCTTCTATAAAACGCACTATCCTTTTCCCTACTAATTCTCCGCTGTTAAACATTACTCCTAAATGTGTATCTTATTGTTCTTTCTGTTTTCTTCTCCCATTAACGTTCTTACATTTTGACTCACTGGCCTGTTTTCTCTTTAACTCTTGTGCTTAACATGTCATATGCATTCGCATATCCCAAATGTTTTTTACCTACCCTTAAAATGAACAGCCCTGAAGAAGCCCCAGGCCTATAGGCCATGTAGGGGGCGAAACACGTGTTGGCTGTGCCACCCCTTGGTTTTTTCTCATACCCACCCCTATGTATGAGTGCAAATAAAGGACTAGCTCACGTTTAAATCAACTTGCTTTGAATTGGAATTTTTTCCTCCAAGAATCAGAATACACTAATCTTGCCTTGACAACCCATCAGAACTTTTGCTAAAATTTAACCAAACATCCTTTGCTGAGGGCTTATGATTACCCAGGGGTCTGTATGTTTTCCTTACAATAGATTTAGTTTTTTTCCCAAAACGCCGTTTCATCTTTTTTGGGGAGAGCGGTTTATCAACTACTTTATTATTTGCAAGGGGTGAACTTTCAGCAGATACTTCCCCTGAGGAGTGTGATAACATAGTTCCTGGTTGAAGCAGACACAAATTTTCCCCGGAGTTAGAGACAAACAAAGGGCTTCTTTCTATACTATTTAATAAAATGGGTGAGCCCAATGATGCATTTTTCCTGCTACTTTTGCCACTAGGTAGCCCTGAAAAGGATTGCAGCAAAAGTGATTCCTCCATATTAATAGAGGACTCCATAGTGTTATTACTAGCAGTGGTGTGCATTACGAGATTGGGAAAACACATATTTGGGGTCAGTGAAAGACGCCTCTCTGTATTTTGTATGGCATCTGCAACGACACCTATAGTCTTTTGTAGCATCAGGTCTATGGCTGTCAGTGACGGTAATGGTGTAGATGGAACAGTTTTGTTTCTAGTCGACGATCTTGTGGCAACGGAGATCTTTCTTGCTTTAGTCATCATGTATAGTAAGTCCGTGAAGACAACTATAACACTTAATGTTTATAGGACAGCGATTAGAAACTATTTCAACCACACATACAATACTATAACCAACCAAGACACTGGTACTGTCAATGTAAATGTTTACCCAGGGTGGTGGAGATGTTAGGGGGGTGGCCCGTCCCGTCACCTTCTGTCCCCTGAGGGCCACAGAGGGCCCGCCCTTTGCCCGGGCTTAGCCCGCGCGCGGTCCCGCGTCGCGGGGGCTAGCTATTAATTTATGCGCCTCTGTGCGCAGTTCCGGTGACGTTGGCGGGCTTCCGCCGCGAGGAGTCCTGGGGACTGTAGTCCCGCCTGCACACTGCAGCCGCTGAGGGATCTGGCTGCGGCGGCGGCAGGGGGACGAGGAAGACTGCCCGATGGCGGTTCAGGTCCAGGAAGACACAGGTAGGAAAAGGTGCCCACAAAACGAAGTACGCCCGCTCTGCCGGGGCTAGCTGTTAATTTATGCGCCTCTGTGCACAGTTCCGGTGACGTTGGCGGGCTTCTGCCGCGAGGAGTCCTGGGGACTCTAGTCCCGCCTGCACACTGCGGCCACTGAGGGATATGGCTGCGGCGGCGGCAGGGGGACGAGGAAGACTGCCCGATGGCGGTTCAGGTCCAGGAAGACACAGGTAGGAAAAGGTGCCCACAAAACGAAGTACGCCCGCTCTGCCGGGGCTAGCTGTTAATTTATGCGCCTCTGTGCGCAGTTCCGGTGACGTTGGCGGGCTTCCGCCGCGAGGAGTCCTGGGGACTGTAGTCCCACCTGCACACTGCGGCCGCTGAGGGATCTGACTGCGGCGGCGGCAGGGGGACGAGGAAGACTGCCCGATGGCGGTTCAGGTCCAAGAAGACACAGGTAGGAAAAGGTGCCCACAAAACGAAGTACGCCCGCTCTGCCGGGGCTAGCTGTTAATTTATGCGCCTCTGTGCGCAGTTCCGGTGACGTTGGCGGGCTTCCGCCACGAGGAGTCCTGGGGACTGTAGTCCCGCCTGCACACTGCGGCCGCTGAGGGATCTGGCTGCGGCGGCGGCAGGGGGACGAGGAAGACTGCCCGATGGCGGTTCAGGTCCAGGAAGACACAGGTAGGAAAAGGTGCCCACTTGTGCATTAGTTATTAGAGCCAAGCCATAGCCCTGGCACTGTTATTTCCAAGGTAGTCTTAGAGAGAGAGAGAAGGGGCAAAAGCATATCCCACTGATGACTTAAATCAAATCCAAAGAAACGTGGTCAGCCAGAGTCCGACAAAATAAGGGAAGATGAGAGCAGGTACAGCCAGGGGGGAAACAGCATGTGGGGCAGTCTGCAACAACCCACGTGGTGCCTAGTGGGTTAGCAAAAACTAGTAGCAGATAAGCAAAGTAACTGCTCTGAATTATTGAGCTATAGATGGTTTAGGGTCGGGGTAGTTTGTATGAATCCAGATCATGGAGAAAAAAACATATTCGGTTCCACAAGCAGTACATGTATAACTGGCTGCCCGTTACTGCACACCACCACTTCCAACGCGAATCACATGACATCAGCAGCACTGCTATATCCCAGGATACTCGAAGGCATGGCTACAGGCACGACGAACAATGAGCCCCTGGGAATCGGGCACGGAGTATGAAGCTGCAGACATAAAAGAAGTACCATGCCACGCTTGTGCCATTTCATATTCAAAAAATGACAATGCCTTTTATTTATGTTTTAAAAATGAAAACCAAAAATAAAAGGCATTGTCATCTGCAATGTCAATAGCTCAAACTCGCGTAAACGCGAGAACTATTGCATTGCAGATGCTTGTTTTTTTCACTTCAGCAGGCCTCAAAATGCAAGACTTGGCTATTGGCTTGTCAATGCGCATTTCATTTTGTGTACAAAACTAAAATCAACCAGGTCAGACACTGGCAAGGAGTCTACCATTTTGCCTATGGGTGTTTAACAAAACAGAGTACAACTGCCAGGGCCAATAAAACAGCTAAGTGGGTTGAGCATCCACTGCCTAATAGACTGGGGCGGAATGGTTAGAAGCCCAGAAAGTCCTAATCAGCCTTCTCATGGTCCATCTTTAAGAAGAAAAGTACCACTGAGCTAGTGTGCCTAGCGCCGCCTGACACAAACGCTGCAAAACACTCTAAATGCCAGATGGAACCGGGCACACTCTGAGGTACGTTGCCACGATAGAAGTGCTAGAGGTTACATTTGTGCAGTAAATTGAAGACACATGAGGCCTCCTAGCCATAATGAAAGTTGTTTCCACATGTAAAACAAGTGAAATATACAATCTGTGCGTCACATACAGTGTTTTTTATGTCACATCTGTTCTGGTAATAATGTCGAGTCTGACCTTGCACTGTATTAATAAATGTGTGAATGAGTGTTTGTTTATGAGTACAGTTTTTCTGCATGACATTCTATTGGGCCACATTTATTTTCGCCGCCATGGCATAGACATCTGTATATGCTCGTATGGATGTTTTTACTGTCAGATACATTTAGGTTAAATGTGCAGTATGGTTCAGTAAGTGGCTCGTACGTATGAGGTTGTAGAAATTGCAGCTGCTTGGAAGGATAATGCAAACAGAGCGAAGCATACTGTGCCTGCTTCACTTAATAATGTAGCTAGGTAAACGTCACCGATTTATCAATGGTAACTGTGTTAGTATGCCACACAAGGGATGCTCTAACAGTAAAGATACAGAAAAAAGATGATCAGACAGATAAACAACAGATGAGTAACCTCCGTAGCTCAACTTCAGTTAGTTCCAAGTTCTCCAGGAGAAATACATTATCATTATATAAAAAATGTTGATGCAAAACTATCAATAACCTATCACACAGCCTGAGAAAGCTCCTTAAATCATTCATTAGATTACAGCCACCGCAAGGAGGAGCCAAAATCTGACCAGAGGCTGCTGACAGGTTGAGCTGCTCAAGGAGTCAAAGCACACACAGAAAATAGTAATCAGGCAATGATGCCTTCAACAAACAAGAGATCAGATGTGACTTTCCAAAAACTCAAACAGGTGATGGAACCTTCAAGAAATAAAAACAAGAAAACGGATCTTCAAAAACACAACTGCTGAATGTTTCTTTCAATGAGCATAAAACGACAATACCATCCCTTTAGTCTGCACAGACACTTTTGTAATGCCATGCTAATATGTATAAACGGGAATCAAACGCAAAGGATTTTTTTAACTGATGAGGGGGAAGCAAGAGGCAACAGCAACACTGGTTCGCAGGTGAGGGAAGCAGACAACAGAGCGAGAAAGCACAAAGTGAAGTACATGGAGGAGAGCAAACTAGAAAAATGTAATGTGGAGCAGGCGGGAGAATGCAACAAGGGGAACACACGAGGCAGAGGGCAACATGGAGAGGGACAGAAGAAGCACAAAGGCGACAGAGCTAAACACACTGGAGGTGAGAGAAGTTCAAGAGGCAAATATCTGTAAACACAAGCGCTCAAATGGAATGCTTAACCCGTTCTAGTAAACCTTACTGGCAGACATGCCAACCCTCCCGATTCAGGCGGGAGACTACCGATTTCAAGGCTAGTCTCCCGCCTCCCGATTCAAGCATCCAGCAACCCGATTCCTCGGGGTTTCAGCTGACAGGGCTTGGTATTGTGTAACGTGCTAATTCTTCCAGCAATTGTCAGAGTGGCGATGCGTGGGCTCTAAAAGGGGTGAAAAACCAACAAAGACTTGTTAACAAGCGAATGGTCTTTAAAAGACCTGTGATGTACTCGGGGGCGCTGTGTGTGTGCCCGGGAAACTGTTTCAGCCCGGGCTGTGGGGGGGGGGAGGAGGGGGCAGTGTTGGTGTATGAACTGCCAGCAACCTGCCAGGCCAGTGCACAACACTTGTATCACCCTCTCTTTGCCATTGCGCTCCATGAAGAAAAAAAACGTGCATTTGCGTTTCAAATGTCCAATCCTGCAGCAGGACACTTCCAAAGCCCATACATGACAGTAACCCGATTCAAGGGTCCACTCCCCCGATTTTTTCTAAAAAATCTCCCACTTTGCCCTTCTGAAATGTTGGCATGTATGCTTACTGGTGTCCACGTCTGCCAACGTCACTTTTTTCAAATTCAATTTCAACAAGAAAAGCACACCAGAGTGGATGCCTGCTTGTGCCCCGGGGGGACCGTAGACTGCGTGCTTCTACAGCAGCACTGTAGTGGGTCCCTGCATGTGCCCCCGGGGCACTGTAAAGTGCAAGGTACAACACAGCAATGCCGAAAACACGCGCTGCGCCGGGAATAAAAATGCAGGGATCGGATTGCGTGTGCGTGGCCACTCGTTCCCGGGGGCAATACTCCAGGAGACTCAACTTTTTAAACAAGCATTTCCAATGCGCGAGACCTATTGCACTGAAACAGGAGGGCGGGCGGGAAGACACGAGTGGGAGTGGGGGGGCTTGAGGGGGGCTGAGAAGTCAGGGACTGCAGGAGAGGGGTTAGGAAGGGATGGGAATAAAGTAGTCTGCAGTAAAGGGGCCAATAGCCATTGAAGGATACAAATGACTGACATGGCTGTCATGTGGATGGACTAACAAGCTTAAAACCAATCGGAAGGCAGCATTTATAACCTAAGCCAATGAAGAAGATGGGCCAGAGAATTGGCGGAGCTTCCAAGAAGCTTCCACACTATAGTGTATACTATAGTGTATACTGCATGCCTCGTAAAGTGAAGGCAGTGCATTCGCACTGCATCGCTAGGCGAGACCTAAAAACGGCAGTGTGAATATTCAATATGTACAATATTTCAAAGCTATATGCTGTGTACAGTTTCTATTTAATCTGTTTCTATTGGCCTTAGCACGTCATCAGGCCTCCCAAGCGGGCATTTAATCATATGCCTATATGTACATTGACTTCCTACTCGGCTTCTATTTGTGTCTAGCAGTTGTGCAGTTAATATTTCTTGAGCATGTGTCACTCAAAACGTACCAATCATAAATTCCTAGAAACCAATTCTTTGTTGGTACTCTGACAAATGAGTTCAGATGCTGTATGTAACTCCGCAGCATTATGCATGGCTGGCCACCTCTAAGAGTCACACAGCTTTCTCTTAGTTACTTGCTGCCATTCACTGAAGGCCACCATGAGTCAAATTTAACAATTTCCCCTGCAAGTCAATGGAACAATCTTCTCCCCCTTAATACATGGCTACCCTCGAGGCTTAACTCCTTCAATCTACGAAAAACTTTCAGTTGTCCCTCCAACTACCCATCTAAATTAATGGTAAGGCCAACCTATCACATTTAAAAAAAGAAAAAAGAAAAAAATCTGGGCGGGCTGAGACCATGTCAGAACTAGAGGACATATTCCAGTCTTCGATGGCTAGATAGTGTTCTTTTCCGACGACACCCAATAACTCTCACTACACATATAATTACATCTTCCAAAAAAAAACTCCCCTATCCTGAGTATTAATAACAAATCTGCTCACAATATCAGCCCTCACCCTGTCTTTGCCCCAGAACACACACCACCTCAAATGTAAACACAAGTTGTTTGGACAGTAATCAAACTAATCTCAGAGATGCCTTCTCCATGCCTCTCTCACTCAGAGGCTGAAGTGATTTATAATCATAACATAACAAGAATCTTGTTCCACAGATATATGTTCCGAAATGTTCTGCTGCTCAAACAAAAGCCAGTGCTTCACACTCTGTGGTGTTGTAGTGCAGTTGTAGTGCAGTGTAGTGCAGTTCAGTATTACATTGACTCCTTGAAACAAAAGTCACTTTGACTTATTTCTACTCTTTGGCTTAAAAAACTGCCCCAATTCCAATAGTGCTGACATGTACGGTACCTAAGCATTCCTCCCCTTCTGCATATGCGTTCAAAGCTGCAGCAGAATCAGCTAACTTTTTAGGTCGAGCATTTGAGACCTCTTCTTTTTTTTTGTTTAAGACATTTTTTATTTGAATTTTGCAAAAGAAACAAGATATACAAAAAAAAACATCAGGAGTGCAATCAATTAAGCAATCAGGAACGTACTTACAAATTATATAAAAATTAGTTAATAAAATACATAGGAAAAAGAAAAATCCCATAAAAAAGAGCAAAACCGGAGTAAAGGAGAAGAAAAGAAAGAGAGCCAAAGTAAAAAAGAAAAGAAAAGTAAAAGGAGGGTAAAGGCCAGAGATGAGAAAACCATAAAACAAGAAAGAGAAAGAGGAAAGAAAGAAACAGAGGAAAGAAAGAAAAAAAAACACAGAGAAGATAGAATATAAATCATAAATTAGTTGAAAGTCCTAGGATCAGATAGGAAACAAAGAGAAAAATCAAATTAGGGGATAGGAGCATGAGAAGTAAGATAAGATGTAAAAGGTAGCCAAAGGAGATCAGATTTAATTTTTTGAGAAAGGACAGAGGAAGACACAGTAGCAATCCGATGCTCATCGCAAATGAGATTCCACCACATTAATGGAGATAGTTTCGAGTTATCTTTCCAGCAAGATAAAATGACTTTGAATGCCAATGCAATAAAAAGGTCAAGCAACAAGGAAACAGAAATAGAGTCATCCAAATCTAATGATGAGGAACCTAAAAAAACATTCTGAAAAGACAAATTTAGATTACAACGAAAAATATTCATGCAAGTCGACCACACCGAACTCCAAAAAGTCAAGACATGTGAACAATCATAAAGTAGATGTCTCAAAGAGCCTGTATGCTCAGAACAAGACCAGCAAAGCGGGGACGAGGAAGGGGAGAACTTGGATATGCAAATATGAGTAATAACAGCTCTATTATAGATAAAATATAAGGATTGAGTGATACGAGCCGCAGCAGAGATTTTAAATAACTTAGCCCATAATTTATCCCATACAACAACAGGAAATGAAAGGGATAAGTCTACTTCCCAAGCAAGTTCAGTAGGGGATTTGGATCTCTCGGTTAAATGCAGCAACAACAGTTTATAGTTAAGAGCGGCCTTAGGTTTATGCACCGGGAATAGACTATATAATGGTGTTGGGGGAGTAAGGGATGGTGTAGTTGTAGGAGAATCAAAAGAGGTTAGTTGTAATTGTAAAGCAGCTGAAATTAGAAGAAATTCGACAAGCGAGGTATTGGGTAGTTGAAATCTTATTTGCAAGTCAGGAAAGGAAATAACAGAGTTTTGGAATATTAATTGATAAACAAAAATAATACCCTTCTCCTTCCAGTGTTTGTAGTAAAATGACTTGCCCTTGTGTCTAAGATATTTATTATACCAGATAGTAGAGGAGAGAAAGCATTGAAAAGGAGTTAAACCCTTAGCAAAAACATTATACAATACATTTTGAGAACATTTTATAATAGGATTAGCGGATAAAAAGGTACAATTAGACATATACAATACATTCTGAAAAGGCAAATCTTTTAAAAAGGAACGTTCAAAAACAATCCATCTTGGAATAGCCATTTCAGCAAAATCAAAGGATAAGGCAAAGGACTGTTTGATTTAAAGGCAGAGTGATAGGCCTTAAAATCGGGAAAACGCACTCCACCTTCAGACTTAGGGCATTTAAGTCTCATAAGGGAAATACGGGGGTGTTTCTTATTCTACAAAATTTTACACAAATGGAATTGATTTGTGAAAAATATGACATGGGGATACGAAGTGGCAACATAGATAATATATAAAGGATATGAGGTACAATCATCATTTTTATAGTGTCAAGCCTGCCCCACCAGGAAAGGAAGAGAGGGGTCCATGTGAGAAGCAAAGATTGAATTTTAGTAACTAACGCTGCAAATGTATATTTAATTGTGGCAATTAAGGAGGCGGAAAACCAAATACCTAGATATTTAATTTTCATGGGACACCAAGCAAAACTAGTATCATTAAACATAAATTGATAGCAAGACGCGTTCAGGGGAAGAACTTCTGTCTTAGAGAGATTTAACTTATAACCCGAAACGCTGGAGTATAAGTGAACCTCATCCAAGAAGGGGGGAAGGAAAGTTAGAGGATCCACCATATACACTAATATATCGTCAGCATAAGCTGATAATTTAATTTCTAAGGAGTTGTACGCAAAGCCAGCTATACAATCGTTGACACGAATACGTTCAAGAAAGGGTTCAAGGCAAAGAACAAATAACAATGGGGCAAGGGGGCATCCCTGACGCGTACCTCGGGACAATGAAAACGATTTTGAGAAATGATTATTTACAAAAATACTGGCTCTTGGACAAGAGTAAAGTAACTTAACATAGGAAATGAAAGTTGGACCAAAACCAAACCAATGAAGGGTTCTAAACATAAATTGCCAGTTGATGCGGTCAAAAGCCTTTTCGGCATCAAGGGACAATGCTGCAAGAGGGGATTTGAGTTTTTTTGCAAGAGAGATAACATTTACAAACATTCGAGCGTTATCCGCTGCTAATCTTCCCTTAATGAATCCGACTTGATCTTTGCAAATATTTTACAGTCATAGTTGATTAATGAAATCGGGCGATAATTTTTACACAGGGAATGATCTTTGTCGGGGTTGGGAATAATAATGATTATGGCATCCATGAAAGAGCCAGAGGCCTTAGCATCTGTAATAAAAGAGTTATATAATGTCAATAGTTTAGGAACAAAAGTCGATGCAAAGGTAGAATAAAATTCAACCGAGAGACCATCCGGTCCAGGAGCCTTTGATGTTTTTAGAGATTTAATAGCGTTAGTTATTTCTTGGGCAGTAACCTCCTTCTCCAGTGATTCAAATTTATTTGGAAGGGAAGGAGGAGAGGGAAGGCCAGAAAAAAAAATATCTAAATTTTCATTAGAGGGATGTGTGTCATCGGAGTAAAGGGCTGCATAGTAATCATGAAAGAAATTAGCAATATCTTCATCTGCGGCCACCAAACGATTAGTGGATTCGTTTAAGATGGGACCAATGTTTTTACGTTCAGATTTGATCTTTAAATAGTTGGCCAACATCTTACCGGCTTTGTTTTGCCCACCATGATATTTGGATTTAATTTTGAGTAGGATATTACAGGCTTCCACAGTCGCCAGTTTGTTCAATTCAGATTTGGCCTTAATGAGCTCATGAAGAGCCGAGGGAGATTTAGAAGAGAAGTAATTATGCTCCAACGTTTTAAGGTGTTGAAGTAAACTGAAATATTTATTCCGAGCAATTTTCTTCTTCCTAGAAGCAAAGGAAATAGCAAAAGCCCGGAAGGAGGCCTTAAAGGCATCCCAGTTATTAGAAACAGAGGTTGCCAAGGGCTTATTAAACAAGAAAAACTCTTTGACAAAGGAAGTAGCTTCTGTGATGAAAGTGGAGTCAGATAATAAAACATTATTAAGCTTCCAACGACTAAATTTTTGGGAGCTTAATGAGAGATCCAGAACAGTATGAACTGGTGCATGGTCAGAGATAAAAATTGATCCAATCTCTGAGGTTTGATTGGACGGGAGTAAGGATTTACTGACCAGAATATAGTCAATCCTGGAGCGTGTATGATGAACATTGGAGAAAAATGTGAACTCAAGAGAATCCGGATTACATGTTTTCCAAACATCAAATAAAGGACGAGAGGTAATGGCCGATTGAAAAGCCTTATGGGATTTGTCTGGTTGGAACTTGGACCTGGATTGTCTATCGGAAAAGGGATCAATCCATTGTGTAAAATCACCAGCAACAATAATATTAGGACAATCAAGGGATGAAAGTAGGACCTTAATATTTTGCCAAAATTTGGGGTCTGGTTTGACAGGACCATATATATTCAGTAAGATCAAATCCTTGCCCTGCACAACAACCTTGGCCATTACCCATCGTCCGTCAGAATCATTTTGCGTAGATACAATTTGCACAGATAAAGATTTATGAAACAATATAGCAACACCCCCCTTCTTACTAGAGGCAGAGGAGTAAACAACTTGACCTACCCACTGTCTTTTCAACTTAAGTGTTTCCTCTTCAGTACAGTGCGTTTCTTGAAGAAAAGATATTTGAGCATTTAATTTGGATAAGTGAGAAAGTACCTTCTGTCTTTTGACGGGGTTGTCAAGACCACGAACATTCCAAGAGACAAACTTACACAAAACGGAGGAATGAAGGAGTACAATACGGAGCTGATACCCTTCAAGGAAACAACTAGAAAAAAGAGACACCAAAAGTGATCAAAATAGGAAAAATATAAAGTCAAACAATATCCAATTCCAAAGTACATAAGCAACAAACAGCACATTATCAAATGAGTAGAAAAACAAAAAACAAAAGGGAAGAATAATAGAACGAAGAAAGGAAGAAAGAATAGAAAAATAAAAGAGAGAAGATAGATCAAGGAAAGATATCCAGATCTAAGAGACAATAACAGAGACAGACGCATGGGGCGTAACAGCGCCGACGAGAGATGAAGCAGCAGAGAGAACAATGAACATAGAAGAAAGAAGAACAGCCATACTAAGAAGTAGTAGTAAAAGAATCGAGGACATTAAGGAATAGAAGGTGAGCTAGTTACAGGAAGTGAGGAAAGGCTTTGAAGAAACGATTTCAATTTGAGAGGATCATCAAAGGATCGAGTGGAGCCTTCATGTGTAATTTTACACAAAAAAGGATGGAGGATGCCATAACGAATATTCAACTGTCGCATTTGTGGGCGAAGTGCCAAAAATTCCTTCCTCCTTGCGTTGGTAGCATTAGATAAGTCTTGTGAGATGAAGATGTTGTGACCAGACCAAGTCAGTTGGCGTTTTGTTTTGGCAGCAGAGAGGACCCGCATCAAGTCAGTAAATTCCAAAAACAGCATGATAATACCCCTAGGCTTAGAAGCATTAGATTGAAAGCGACCAAGTCTGTGGGCACGTTGAATATTTAGTGCAGGGTCAGGGGAAATAGCTAGAAGTTCAGGCAAACATTTCTTCAGGAAGAGGAGCAGATCCGGACCCTAAATATTTTCTGGTAAACCATAAAGGCGCAGATTATTGCGTCGATTACGATTTTCAAGGTCCTCAGATGAACTTCCTGCTCTAAAAGTGGAATTTTAGTAGAAATGTCCTGAACATCACTTATACGTTGCTCCATGTCAAACACCTTAGCCTCCATGTTGATCCATCTATCCTCAATTAGTTGAAGCTTTTCATTGGTAGTGGCCATGAAAGATTTAAGGCCCCGAACTTCATCCAGAATAGTGTCAAGAACAGGATTTTGAGAGGATAGAATCGGTGAGGGAGGATCATTCTTGGCTCTTTTGGGTTTAGTACCAGAAGACACAGCTCTGGCCACGTGTGAAGCTTCACTAGCCATCTTGGAGTGGTACGAAGGATGAGAGGTGATCTTCAATAAGGACTTCCGTCTGGTCATCCGGCAGAAAGAAACACCACACTACAAAACAAGTCTTCGTAGACCTGGAAAAATAAGGCAAAGATGAAAAAAAAACGCCAAAATAGAACGAAGTATGTGCATTGAGAATACGTCACCCTTCGCCGGCACTCTGGTGATAATATAATGTCATGAAGCTTGAATGACACAGCGAAAAATATTACCAAGAGGCAGGAAATTAAAAATGACCACAAGGTGGAACTGGTAACACCATTTATATGGGTTAATGAAAATATCCTGGCGTAACTTGACCACGAAGAGATAAGGGATAGGGCATATTCAACCCCCGCAGAAAGGCATAGAAGCAGGCAACAGGTAATCCATACTGGTACAGCATCAAAAATTATATAGTGCAAGGGAAAAAATAAAAGAAAAGATGCCGCGCGTTTATGGACTAAAACGCCAGTTTAAATCATTGCAAGCAGCATTCCTCGAGCATGCCACACAAAATGGCGGCCGCCGCTCGTCAGAGCTGAGGGAAATTCACCGCCGCAGCAACCAGGTCCAGAAACGGCAAAAAGCGCGGTCGGAACGAGCACAACCGCCGCTCCGATATATCAGCAAACAGTACCCATCCTCAAGAGGTCCTCACGGGTCAAATTACGGGCTGTAGAAAGAAGAAGAGCTCCGCGCACGAGCGGAGCTAACACTTAAGCCGCCATCATCGCGCGGCGCGAGACCACGCCCCATTTGAGACCTCTTCTGTAAATACTTTAGTATATACTCATATGTGTATCTACTTTGAGGGCTCTGGAGATCACCTCTAGGACTTGTCTACTTCCGCTTAGGGACTTTTTTTCTGTTCAACTGCCTCTATTTAACTGTTTCATAGAAAACTACCAACAGAGGTCAGTAAAATACCAGAATTGCTTTAGCGTTCTCTAGATTCCAGTCCACAGGGTATATAAATTGTCTTCCACGAGCACCTATAAACAATAATATTTTTTTCAAATATTGTATTTTCAGTTTATATTAAAGCAGAGCTTTGGACTATACCATGTCCCCCTAAAAAGGCAATATTTCTCTCCATGTGCTCCCATACCTGGGGTGTCACCCTATGTTAAAGAACAGTAAATGTTTCAGCACCCAGGCTATGTGCTGTATAGCTAAATACATATAAGGTCCCAAAGGCGAGACCGATTGCATTGCAAATGCTTGTTTCCTTTTTTCACTGCTTTTTGAACAGCTCCATTTGCTTTGCTTCCAATCCTTAGCCAAGTTAATTATGTCAGAGCTAAGCATATGCAAATTGCATGTCTCTTAGGAGGTCTCTCTAGTCACCCAATAACATTTTTGGAGAAGGAATTTGTTACAATTAGCAGGACACTGTCCATTATTGTTGAACAATTGTTGTGGTAACGCAGGAGCACCATGGCTTCCTACTCTTCTGACGGCAGCCATCTTTATCAATTCTGTCTGCATGCAGCAAGCTGTGATAACAGAGAATAATGTCCAGTTCAACATTGGCTGTTGAGTAATTCAACATGATTGCATTCTGGCAGTTAGCTTCAACGTTAAACGCAGCATAAGTGCCAATTTCTTATTATTGCACATTAGTATCTACTCAAATTGAGTGATACAGAAACCATTAACAACCTCGAGAAAATTGAGATCGCACCATATCCTGTTACTGGGTTGTGTGAGGTCTTCTTAGTGCTGTAATGGTATGAGCTAATATTCTTAAATAATAAGAGTTGTGGTGATCTAACGATAATTTTATGCACTACTGAAATATTTGTAGGGCAGTACTGCCTAATGTTTACTTAAATTGTCTTTAGTCCTATCTTTTTTCCAGGACTTTGTTTTCTTCTCACAAATTGCGAAACTGGCTTTAGCTGAAACATATTTTTTGAACCTGGATGGTAACGGTGCTAAAATAAAGAACAACCTAGGTTTCTGGAAAGGGTCAGGTTGGCTCGACAGATATATTGGCCTGCATTTATGGCACACAAGCAAACTGTTTCTTGACTGTGCTGAAGACGACTATCGTTGAAGTGCAGAACAAGATATAAATAACTGTTATCTTGTGATGTGATTAATAGATTTGGTTAAAGTTGTATTTGCTGTCTGGCACAAAATGTTCCTTATTTCATGAGAAAGATTGTTTAAGCGACTGCTATTAAGGCAAGCCACTGCTTTTAATGTTAATTTAAAGCGAGTGTGCAAACCATTAACCTATACAATCTGCTCATCTTAATTTTATGTTACTTTTCGAAACAAATGTAAAGCAAGGAAGACAGGAACTCAACATTGCAAATATGCAGTGAGAGTAACGGAAAACATTATCAAGTTCAAATTTGGCACAAATTGTTGAAGTGTGTGTATGTGTGTGCGCATGTATAGCTCTATACATATATATATATATATATCCTTCAGAGATATTTATTGGTTAATTTTAATCTTATTTATTGAAATGAGGTTACTTTTTAATCGTGTCTGATCGCTAGGGGACAACACTTATATACTTCACATTGATGTATATATATCAATTGGATGTAAATATAATTTAGCATTGTAAAACAATTTTTAACATTTGCTATTTTGCACATTTATGTAGTAATAATATGAAACCGGTCTGCATTTTAAGGTTTCATCTGTGTCTATTACCCAACTGAATTTTTGCGTGCATGTCACTTTAAGTTAAAAGTAAAAAAAAAAAAAAAAAAATGCAATATAAAGTACCGTGAGATGTATGGGCGCGTCATGTGATCAAGGTCCTTCTGGGATCGAAACGCGTCATGCCGACTGTGTTTGCTGTGGCTGATTAAATCTTAGATGGTAACACGATTCTTGTGGTCTGCACTCTGTTTTATGACAGCGAAAACGACGACTGTTCACGGAGACAAGGCGATATAAATCAACCGGTTTGGAATCCTCCGGTTTACTGCAGACCCCCTCCGACGTGTGGCATCGGCTGTCACCAAAGGATCCGAGACTTGGGCTCAAGTCACTACAAGCAATAATCCGGGAGGATTTGTTTGACAGCCAGGCCCCCCAGCGAGCACACAGCAAAGAAACCTGCAAACACCGCAAGGTAAGCGAACGCAAGTCGGAGGACTCACGGAACGCCATTACCAGGTGCAAGGGCGGGATTTGAAAAGCTTAATGCTGGGTATGGAGGTCTAAGAGAGCGTTACTCAAGAGCGGAGAAATTATTCATAGCTTTTGTTGTCTTATGCTCACACAACCTCATCAGATTTATAAATACAGCCAATACAGCAACACCATGTCGGCGGACGCGCTGAGAGAGAGAGAGGAGGCGGTAGCCAGCATGTTTGACGATGACAAAGGGTCAGTACAGGACTCAAATACCCATAATGCACCACCAAGCACTCGCAGCATTAGCCTTCGTGACAAGATAAGGCAGCTTGAAAAACTAATGAAGAGTGAATTAAGCAAGTGGTGGGAGGGGAAATCCCTCCAGAGATATCTCTATGTTAAAAGAGTCCCAAGGGGGCTACGAATTCTCTTAGCCCCTAGTTATGAAAAACCTGATAAGCAAATGATGAAGGAGTGGGCGGAGACCAATCTGGAATCTTCCATGAAGTTGATGGTCATATTGGTAAAATATGCGGAATCGGACCGCACTAAAATACAAATGGAAATTGATGAACTCAACACAGAATTAAACGCAATGGGTCAACAAGAAGAAATTAAGAAACTTAAAGAAGAAATGACAAAACGTTTGAAAAAGGAGGAAGACAAGATCAGAGAAAGAAAAGAGTACAAATTTCATCGTGATCGCATGGACTATGAGTGTGGCAGAGTTTTCACTTTTGCCAAGAAATATGACAAATTGAAAATCTCTAAATATGGCAAAACAGCCCAAAGCGCAGCGACAGCGCAATCACGACCTGAAAGACCGGGAGAAATGACATCAGTTTCCAGTGTCAGTTCGGAACGGGAAAGCGACACAGAATTGGAGGACCGCGCACATGCCATGTCACAGGTACCGGCCAGTATCTCTCTCGCTGATGAAGTTGATTTTTTATGCCTCGAACGCAGGGACACACTATGTCCAAGAATCAAAAACAAACAAGCAGGAACTCCTCAAGGAAAAGGAGAGAGAGAAGACAAGCAAAACAACGACGGTCCGCAGCAAAAACAACCTCAGAGGAAACAACCCAGGCGCAATTGGAGAAGGTAGATGAAATACAACTATCAACCAACCAAACAGTCATCAACCTATCCGACACCACACTAAATGAAGCGGAAAGGCAACTCCTAGCGCTAGGTTTATCATACTGCCCGGAAAGTACATTTAATTATGCCTCTACGAGAATGGACATTTTCAAAAGCATACGAAAACTGAAGCTCAAGAAGCACTTTCTCCTTTTGGAACACAGCAGTAACAAAAAGCCAATTGTGGATACACAACCCCCAGCATCACTACCAATGGGCCTTGCTCCCAATGACTTACAAACGCTACAGGCACTACAAGATCTGTCCCATGAAAATGATAACATTTCACAAGAATGCACCCATATGCAAACTAAGATGACATGTACACCGTTTAAACCTCGGTCTACATTTAATCCAATTACCATAAGAGATTCAATTGATATCTTCAATGAACAAGTGGTCAATGGCATCAAGAAACTCAACTATACTGTTAACAACAACATCAGGAGGGACACTAAGAAATTGCAATATCAACAACTCATGAGCAAACTAAACAAAACAAGGAGGTAATTATCCGAAACTCTGACAAGGGTGGTAACATTGTACTACTCAACAAAAAAGATTATGTGGAAGAAGCTATGTCCCAATTAAAGGATCGAGATTGTTATACGCGATGTGACCATCCAGTTCTAAAAAATATGTACAATATCTTTGGCATGAAGTTGATAGCCTGGAAAAATGCGGGGCTACTAACAGAGAATGAATACAAATATATGCGCAATGACAATCCAACTACTCCGATCATGTACTTCATACCCAAAGTGCACAAAAATCCTTTAAAGCCGCCAGGGAGACCTATCATATCAGCTCGCAACAGTCTCCTTGAAAAAACTTCAAGATATGTGGACTTTTTTCTCCAACCCCATGTACAGAGCCTGCCCTCATACATCCGGGACACTAGTGACTTCCTGTTAAAAATAAGGGACTGTGTTTGGCACAATGAATACTTGCTAATGACTTTAGATGTAACATCTCTCTATACGTCAATTAACCACAAAGATGGATTGCGTGCCTTAAAACATTTCCTTGCTCACAGGGGTACATTGTTTGCAGATCATAATAATATGTTGATCAACATGGTTGAATTTTGTTTAACTAACAACGTGTTTCTTTTTGAAAATGCACTGTACCAACAGCAACGGGGTGTCGCGATGGGGGCCAGCTTCTCTCCCAGCTATGCATGTTTGCATATGGGCTGGTGGGAGGAGCTGGTCCTCGCTAGACATTACCCTACACAACTAAACAACAATATTGTCAAATGGATCAGATACATTGACGATCTGTTTATTATCTGGCGTGGTGATGTTAATGAAGCAAATGTATTTGTGGAAAATCTTAATCAGAACAATCTGAACCTCAATTTTACAGCAGATATTAGTCCGATATCAGTTAATTTTTTAGACGTACAAGTCTACATCAATGAAGGTCAGATACATACCACACTACATAGGAAATCAACAGCTGGTAATTCAATACTTCATGCCAGCAGCGCACACCCGCAACATCTTATAAACAGTATTCCTTATGGAGAGATGCTGCGTCTTAAACGCATATGCAGCAATCCCATTGATCTCAAACTAGTACAAGATTCCAGCAGAAAAAGATTTCTGGCAAGGGGATACTCTCCGAAGATTATTGATAATGCCATCAGGAAGAGCAACGAGTTAGATAGAGCAACTCTGTTTCAAAATAAAGAAAAACCTAAAACAACGGAGGACCAATTTAGATTTATTTTGAATTTCAGCAAAGAGGGCAAAACCCTCAAAAATCTAATCAATAAAAATTGGCCTATTATATTAGGCGATCCAATTATTGGTCATCTACTCCCCAAAAGAGCTGCTATAACATTTAGCAGAGCTCCATCCATGCGTGATGCTCTAGTCAAAAATGACTTGGAAAATCAACCACAAGTCACTTGGCTCAGCCAAAGAAAAGGATTTCATAGGTGCAAATCATGTAAAGCATGCCAACAGGGCGCCAACACCATTGCATTCAGAACACCTTTCCACCAACATGAAATCCTGATTACCAAACACTTAACTTGCAAAACGGATCATGCCATCTATGTGCTGGAGTGCCCCTGTGGACTCAATTATGTAGGCAGTACCATCCTCCAGGGACACAAGAGGGTACTTCAGCACATGAGAGCAATCAAAAACAAGGATCCGTCTTATCCGGTTGCAAGACACTTTGAGGATTGCCACAAATCTGACCCTACTCTTCTAAAATATTTTCTGATAGACAGCATCCCTCACAAGAAAAGAGGAGGAGATCGCGTGAGAGCACTTAGGCAATTAGAGACCAGGTACATCCTAAACTTGGATACTAAGCATCCTAACGGCCTAAATCAAACTGAAGACCTATACACCTGCCTATGAAATCTTATTAGGTCTCCTTGCCTCTCCCTCTTTCATTTAGACTTTAAGGCAACCATAGCTTTACTTACACCTTGTCATTTGTTAAACATGTAAACTTACATACTCTACATGGGAAAACTTAAAAAGCATAGAATATTTGATGGAATACTATGTCCATATTCTGTATTCCCATATGCCGCTGTGTATATATTTTATTCTCAATCTATTCACATACATCACGGGTTTTTCAGAAATTCTTAAAATTTTGGAACAAGGTAGTATCCATTTGCACTAAGCACTTTAACAAAAAAAGTTTTTCTTCACTTGCACAATTCTACATGCACTTATCGAGTCAAACGTTGGTAGACACAGTTCTGTAAAACTGCATTGAATCCACTGCAACGTCTACAACAGTTAACCTATTGAGACTCAATAACAAGGTATTTACACCTGGATGTTGCATCTGACAGATGTCAGTATAAGATTTCCTTTTAACAAATCAGAGATATTTATTGGTTAATTTTAATCTTATTTATTGAAATGAGGTTACTTTTTAATCGTGTCTGATCGCTAGGGGACAACACTTATATACTTCACATTGATATATATATATCAATTGGATGTAAATATAATTTAGCATTGTAAAACAATTTTTAACATTTGCTATTTTGCACATTTATGTAGTAATAATATGAAACCGGTCTGCATTTTAAGGTTTCATCTGTGTCTATTACCCAACTGAATTTTTGCGTGCATGTCACTTTAAGTTAAAAGTAAAAAAAAAAAAAAATGCAATATAAAGTACCGTGAGATGTATGGGCGCGTCATGTGATCAAGGTCCTTTTGGGATCGAAACGCGTCATGCCGACTGTGTTTGCTGTGGCTGATTAAATCTTAGATGGTAACACGATTCTTGTGGTCTGCACTCTGTTTTATGACAGCGAAAACGACGACTGTTCACGGAGACAAGGCGATATATATATATATATATATACATGTTGCAAGATTCGTCACCAGCTTCCACGTCGCTTCGGAAAAGACGAACACAGACCCAGATGTCAGTGCAAGAATATTCTATTTATTATCACCCAGCACTGCCGCCATTACGCGTTTCGGCCTGCAAAGAGGCCTTGATATATATATACTTTTGGCTAAAACGTTGATGTGGATACCAGGACCCAAAATTGTTGTTTGCTTGTTGGCTGGAATTAGAGTAAAATTATGGGATGGTTGTCTTACCAGTCCATGGAACTCAGCCATGCATACCTACTAAAGTAAATAAACAATGGTTTAACCTTTTCGGTGCGCACGACATCCGGGAACCGTCTTGTGCAACGGTGCTCGTGTGCGCAGGACGGCTCCCGGTCATCCTGTCACATGGCACCAGAAATCCCTCTGGTGCAGGCACCAGAGGGATTTATTTTTCTTCCCCAAAGCCTCGGGAGCTGGGTAAGAGCTTGCCTAGCTCCAGAGGCCCCCCTGTGGTTTCTATGAAATAACGATCAGCGTCACTCTGAGGTCATTTCATAGAAATCGAAACTTAAATGAGCCTTTAGGCTCATTTCAGTTTCACTTTTTATATGCTCAGGAGGCTATCTCAGCCCCCTGAACACATAGAAAGAAGAAAGAGGTATCATTGGAAAGGGGAGAATCTCCCCTTTCCAATGGTATCCCAGTGGATCCCTGCTTAGGGATCGCCCCAGGAGGACGATTTCCAAGCAAGGATCCATTACTAGACACCAGGGAGGGTGGAGCGGCCCCTTGGGCAAGGGCCTTTGCTCCCCCCAAAGAAATATTGGCCTAATTCAGTATTTCTGTCCCCAATCTGCACCCCCGGTGGGGCAGAAAACCCACTGGACATCAGGGATTTTTTGTAGCAATTTCAAATAGGGGGGAGCTGCCCAAAACAGGCATGCCAATGCCCCCACCCCCAGCCACAACTACAGCCTCTCTGCCCCCCTGGGGGGCAAATGGGGGCAGTACTTCTAAAACCCACTAGACACCAGAGATTGTTTGGGGGGTAATTTTAATTAGGGTGGGGGCTGCCCAAAATGGGCAGGCCAATGCCCCCCCACAATTATAGCCTATCTGCCCCCCTGGGAAGCAGATGGGGGCAGTAGTTCCAATGCCCCCTAGACGCCAGGGATTTTTTTTGGGGCAATTTTAATTAGGGTGTGGCCTGCCCAAAACGGGCATGTCAATGTCCCCACCCCGCCAAAATGACAGCCTTTCTGTCCCCCTGGTAGGCAGATGGGGGCAGTAGCCCCCAATCTGCCCTCCCGGGGGGGGGGGCTGAAAGCCCACTGGCCAATTTAAATCAGGGGTGGGGGTTGCCCATAACTGCCATGTCAATGCCCCCACCCCCGCCGGCAAAAATGTCAGTCTTTCTGCCTCCCCCTGGGGGGCATATGGGGGCATTAGCCCCCAATCTGCCCCCCACAGGGGGCAGAAAGCCCACTAGAGAAACCAGTTTTTTTGTATACATGTAGGGGTGGGTGCTGCCTAAAATGGGCATGACAATACCCCTAAACCCCAACAATTTCCCATCTTTCTGCCCCCCCGGGTGGGCAGATGGGGGCAGTGGCCCCTGATCTGCCCCCAGGGGTGGCAGAAAGCCCACTTGGCACCAGCGATTACGCTGGCTTTTTTATGCGTGGGGATGAGGTTCCCAGAATGTACATACCAATGCCCCCACCCCCCTAAAAATAGCCACAGTCTTTCTGCCTCCCTTGCGGACATATCGGGGCAAACTTCCCCCCCCCCCTTATTCCCCCCCAGGGTGGCAGAAAGCCCACTAGGCACAGACATTTTTTAGCAATGTGCCTACCTGTGGATGATGGGCCCTAGCGCAGCTGGCACATAGGGAAACCTATCAAACCTGTACATTTTTGAAAACTAGACACCAAGGGGAATCCAGGATGGGGTGACTTGTTACACAGAATCCATTGAAAACCTCAAACTTTGTCAAAACAAATACATTTTCCCCACATTTATGTGGTGGAAAGTTCTGGTATCTGCATGGATCTACAAAATTCCACCCACCCTGTGTTCCCCAAAGTCTTCCGAGAAAAATGGTAGCTCACTTGTGTGGGTAGGCCTAGTGCCCGTGACAGGAAATGGCCCAAAATGCAACATGGACACACCACATTTTCACAGTGAAAACTGACCCTTTTTTTGAAAAGTGCCTAGCTGTAGATTTTGAACCCTAGCTCTGCCGGCACCTAGGGAAACCTAGCAAACCTATACATTTTTGAAAACTTGACACCCAGGGGAATCCAGGATGGGCTGACTTGTCTGGCTCCCACCAGGTTCTGTTACCCAGAATCCCTTGCAAACCTCAAAATGTGTCAAAAAACATATTTTCCTCACATTTATGTGGTGGAAAGATCTGGAATCTGTGTGGATCCACAAAATTCCACCCTCCCCGCATTCCCCAAAGTCTTTTGATAAAAAAGGTACCTCACTTGTGTGGGTAGGCCTAGTCCCTGCGACAGGAAACAGCCCAAAACGCAACATGGAAACAACACATTTTCACAGTGAAATACGGACCCTTTTTTTGCAAAGTGCCTAGCTGTAGATTTTGAAACCTACCTCTGAAGGCACCTAGAGAAACCTAGAAAAACTATACATTTTTTAAAACTAGACACCCAGGGGAATCCAGGTAGGGGTGACTTGTCTGGCTCTCACCAGTTTCTTCTACCCAGAATCCCTTGCAAACCTCAAACTTTGTCAAAATAAACACATTTTCCTCACATTTCTGTAGTGGAAAGTTCTGGAATCTATGTGGATCCACAAAATTCCACCCAGCCCGCATTCCCCAAAGTCTTTTGAGAAAAATGGTACCTCACTTGTGTGGGTGGGTCAAGTACCCGCGACAGGCAAGGGCCCAAAACCTATTGAGGCAACTTTAAAATTACCTATCACAAAACAAACTGGTTTTGCAAAGGGGGTCCTATGAGTTTTTGGCCCCGAGTTGGCAGCCATCTAGGGAAACCTACAAAACCCACACATTTCTGAAAAATAGAGACCAAGGGGAGTCCAGGGAGGTATGGCTTGCGTGGGTCCCCCAATGTATTCCTAACCAGAATCCCCTGCAAACCTCAAATTTTGATGAAAAAATCACTTTTTTCTCAAAATTCTATGTGGGTAAGTTCTGAAATCTATGTGGATCCACAAATTTCCTACCACCCAGCATTTCCCCAGTTCTCCCAATAAAAATGGTATGTCACTTGCGTGGGTGGGTCAAGTAACCGCGATTGGCAAGGGCCCAAAACCTATTGAGGAGACATCAAAATGACCTATGACAAAACAACCTGGTTTTGCAAGGGGAGCCACCTGGGTTTTTGGCCCTGCGCTCGGCCGCCATCTTGGAAAACTACCCAACCCACATATTTCTGAAAACTAGACACCCGGGGCAGTCGAGTGAGGTATGGCTTGCGTGGATCCCCCAACATTTTCCTACCCAGAATGCACTGCAAATCTCAAATTTAGCTGAAAAGTATAACTTTTTCTCAAATTTCTGTGTGGGAAAGTTCTGGAATCCATGTGGATCCACAAATTTCCTACCACCCAGCGTTCCCTCAGGTCTCCCGATAAAAAATTATACCTCACTCGCGTGGGTGGGTCAAGTACCCGTGACCGGCAAGAGTCCAAAACATATTGAGGATACATCAAAATGACCTATCACAAATCAACCTGGTTTTGCAAGGGGGGTCACCTGGGTATTTGGCTCCGGGCTCGGCGGCCATCTTGGCAAACTACCAAACCCACACATTTCTGAAAACTAGACTCCCGGGGAGTCCAGCGAGGTATGGCTTGAATGGATCTCCCACTGTTTTCCTACCCAGAATGCCCTGCAAATCTCAAATTTAGCTGTAAAAAACACATCCAATTTAAACATGGTTAAAATGGATTGACCCCGATTTACACATTTAATTTTCCTGTAAGGCCTTAGTATATGGTGCAGAAATGCAACTTTGTTCTGGAAAGTTAAATACCACTCATGTACTACACCACCTATTGTGCTACCCACTACAGAGACAGGACGAACTTGGCTGTATAGCTTGACAGCAGCAACTTGAACCTTGCTGCACAGAGACGTCTTTTGGTTCTCTGGATTGCTCTGGTGCAAGGATATCAAGAGATGTTAGTACGTGCTGGTAGAGGTCAACCGCACAATATCAGGGTCTGATGAGCTGGGTAGATTAGGTATGGTAACGCTATATATTGGCTTGCATTTCCTATACACTGAGGTAGAGATGAAGGGTGTTGTCTAATATATTTATGGGTCCAGCATCAGGTGTGATATTTCTGTCAAACTGTGCTCATGACAAAACTATATTATAAGGTCACAAACCTTTGACCCTGACGGTCTGCCGGTGAGTCCGATCTAACTACATGGTGTCAAAAAGCCTCCCACAATTATTTCAAACATGAGTGATTGCAGTAGTTTTTTAACACCGACCTGAAGATTCACATGAATACTGTTTACTGGGCCATATAACATATTGTTGAAATATAGATAAGAAAGCTATCTGTTATACCTGCTGCTCAGCCAGTGTGACTGGGGTGTGGAATCTTGGCATGTGGGATGCTGTGGAATGTTAGTTGAGTGAGAGACTCAGTTGGAAAATTGGCAGAGCAGCAGGAAGGCTGCTCCTAGTGGGGCTCTTGATTTTAACATCTAACTTAACAAATTATCCAGCATAATCTATCCTGGACTACTGGGGGTCTTTCCTTTACAACATTTTGGTGATGATTTACAAAGAAGAACCTGCCTGTGTACTCTGGAGGACAGAAGGAATGTTTAAAGAAGGAACCATTTTTAAAGACGGAACCAAGAAATAACATTTGTAAACTGAACCACAGTAACTTTCACAGAGAATCTGAGAATCAAATAAAAGTGTCAAGAGAACTGCTGAGAAATTATGGATAACTTTACAGCCTGCATAGATTTGCCTTGCCCTGGAGATCACCCCACCAGTATACACATATTTAGAAACCATGGGACTTGAAGTCTTTACTTGAACGTCTGAGAAATCTGAGGCTTCGCATGTTATATGAATCACTAGTTCACCACCAAAGCAACTCACCTGTTGGTGTATCAAATAATCTTTATTACGTTGCATCATTATGTTCTAAGTGTTCTCTTCTTCCAGTATTCCAAAGGAAATTAGTCCTTTCTACATATTGTTTTTCCAAATATTACTTTCTCTGATTGGAAGAAAGGGAATTAATATTTATGGTAGGCAGATGCCTAGCTCCAAAAACAATAACACCATCTCATTGAGGTGACCTCAAAAGTCATTAAAATAACTTGAGCCCAAACCACTAATGGTGATAGGACAGAGCTGGTAGGCTTAACACAGGGCAATCATAAAATAGTTATGAAGTACTTCAGTAATAAAGTCAAAACATCAATAAAAAACCTTCCCATATCAAATTACAAAAACAGAGTACATTTTAACAACAAAAGTGACACCAAAATGACAAAGATCTATGAAGAGGAACCTGAAAAATGAAGCTTTAAAATTTTAAGTGAAAATAGCACCAAAAAGTGCTGAGTGCCAGCGATAGTCCATGGCTGCAGTAGAACAAGACAGAGGCACACTTTGAGGCTCATCAAGATGGTTAATAAGCCCGAATACACCAACCAAGATGCCCCGCTCAAGAATTTTACCTTCAACTTTACGCTGCAAAATGAAAATCAGAGTCTCTCAAGGAAAGGCTCACTGAAGTCAGATAGGCATTCAGAAAATTCCCATGGAAGCTGTTGATTTTGACAGAAAAGTTCTGAGCAGGAAAAGCCAGGTTTTGCACCTAAAATCATTTTTGCGTCGGTCCAATTATATCTCAGAGCCTTTGACTTGTCAAAATCTCCACCTTGGGACTTCGTCTCCAAAACTGAGCTTAAAATTTTGCAGTTAAACACGGCAGGTGTCTGTATCCAAAAAGTGCTCCATGGGATCAGATACTTTCTCATCAAGGTCTTACTGAAACAGTTTTGCTGCTGCATAGAAGCTCCAAGTGGGACAAGCCTGTTTCTTCAGCCCAGCAAATGCGTGCCTTCACCTTTCAGCTCTTGTGTTTGGTTTTGGTCCTCTGGTTGCAGGAAGTCAGAACTTTTCTAAGTCACAAATATTTATTGTGCTAAGTTCCTTTTTTATCAGTTGTGATTGGCCAACCAGTCATTCACAAGAAAGTAGTTAGTCTGCTTGTTATGTCCCTGTAGTTTCACAGCCGGTCAGTCCATTAAACTTTAGTTTGGAGTCCACCTCTTTGTTATGGGTACAGAAGGGAGAAGGTCTAGTCCTTTGGAACTCTTCTCAGGTTACAGCAAGCAGGGTTCAGCCCTTTATTGATCTTCCGCAGGCCTACAAACTATTCTGAGGAAAGTGACTTGGGATGCCACATTTGTGGTTGGCACTAGCTAGATGGTGGTGTCTTCTTGCTCCTCTCTAACCAACGGGTTAAATATGTTCATGTCCAGCCATCCCCACTCATTCAGCAGTTCCTGTTTGCCCTACTGCAAACAATCCCTCAGTGCATCTTTCTCTTAAAATCTAAGCTGGGGAAACCCTTTCTCCCTTGTTTAGAGCCTGTGTTCCCACCCAGAGATGTGCCCAGGAAAATGAGCAGGCCCTTCCTTTGTGGTCACTCAAACTGGTTCTGGAGGTACCTTCCTTCCCTCTGGATTTGGAGTCAGTCTGGTTGGGGGGCAAAGGTTTGCCTTCCCCAAGTCTTACCTCACATTTACTTGTGAAAGGACAGCCCCTTTACAAGTTAATGAAGTTCCTGGGTAGACCCTAAGTGGTATTCCTGCATGTAGAAAAACACCTCTGTACAGCTAGGCCATTGTTTCTTCTCTGAAAGCAATATTCACACTTAAAATGAGGGAGGAGACATATTATCTCACATACCAGCACTCAGTTCATTCAGATGCATTACGGTAAATTTGAAGCATGGTAACATTTACTTCAGTGAAAACCTTTAGTTTTCAGCATTGTTGGTGCAGCCAGTAATGTGTATCTCAACAAGTGTTTCAGGATTGTTGACACTCAGCAGAGAGTAACACATTGTTTTATAAGTGCTGGAAATGCTACTCGCAGTCTTCTCAGGACTCTGTATCACTCACTGAGCATAGGTGCATCAACCAGAGCTCATCAGCTCAAGGCAGCCTTATCAAATGAAGGAGGAAGGTAGCACACTGCCTCACATATTGCCACTCAGTTTGTTTGAATTCATTATGGTAAATGTCATGTATGGTAACACTTACTTCAGTAAAATTCTTTGGTTTTCACCACTTTTGGTGCAGCTAGTGCTGTGTATCTCTAGACATGTGTTTCAGTATTGTTTTCTTTCTTCAATAGAAAGTAAAGTGTTGTTTTAGAGGTGCTGCAAACGCTACTCACATTTTTCTCCAGTCTCTGTACCACTCACTGAGCACAGGTGCGTCAACCATATCTATCAGCTCAATGGAATCTTATCAAAACAAAGGAGGAAGGGAGCACACTGCTTCACATACCAGCACTCAGTTCGCTCGGATGCTTTATGGTAAACGCGGTGCATTGAAACACTTACTTCAGTAAAATTCTTTAGGTTTCACCATTGTTGATGCAGCCAGTGCTGGGCATCTCTAGACACATGTTTAAGCACTGACTGCACCAGCAATGGTGAATACTAAAGACGTTCAACTGAATTAAGTGTTATTGTGTACTGCATATACCCCAATGCATCTGGAGTAATTGTGTGCTGGTATGCCAGCCAATGTGCTCCTTTCTCCATTTGTGAGTAGATCCTTGCTGAATTATTGGTCTGACGAGGTCTGTGATGCACCTGTGCTCCGGGAAGGGTACTAAGCCCGAGACGACTGTGAGCAGCATTGTAAGCACTCCCACATTTCACTTGTTACTCTCTACCGAAGAAGGTTAACAATCTTGAGACATGGGTCTAGAGATACACAGCACTGGCTGCACCAACAATGGCGAATACTAAAGAATTTCAATTGAAGTGAGTGCTATCATGCACTGCATTTACCACAATGTATCTGGGCTAATTGTGCGCTGAACTAATTGTTTGCTAGGATGCCAGGCAGTTTGCTCCCACCTCCTTCATTGATTAGCTCCTTGCTGAGGTTACAGACTTGATTAAGGTCAAACACTGGAAGATTGGCTGTCAGTAGGCTAATGCTAGGCTTATTAGAGGGTATGCTAAGCATTTGTTGAACTCAATAAATGAGACACACACTCAAGAATAAATCCAAGACCAATTAAAAAAAATTCTAAATATAACACTGGCTACCTGGGGACACACCTCCTAATTTAACTAATTGTCCCACTTTTCCTCCCGCCAAATGTTGAACAGGAAAGGGAGGTTGGCATCCTCCAGTATCTGGGGCTGCCTGGGTCAAATTTCAAAGGTGGCATCACCTTTGAAGCGTCCCACCCTGAAAGACCCTCCTGTCTTAGAGGAGGTGTGAAGCAACTCTGCCAGCGCAGGCTTTGTTCCTGGCCTCTGAGAGGGTTGTCCCTCACCCATGAGGTCAGAAACATGTCTGATGGTGGCAAGCTGGTAAAGACTAGTCAGAGACTACACCAGTGCTTGGTAGGGTCTCCTGTGTGCATGTGTCCATAAATCCAACACTGCTGTCGGTGAGGATTTATTAAGATGAGATGTTTGGTATGAAACATCTTATGGTACAGTGAATCCATCATGGAGGTAGAAAGCTTGTGATGACATGATCCAGCCCATGAACTCTCTATGACTTCCCTGTATACTTAAAATACCCAAGAATGGACTTGATATTGTAGGGTCATATCTGATCATGTAGATAAGTCCACACATGGGATGTAGTACACCCTGTCTTAGGGCTATAAGGCCTGCAATAGGGGTGACCTACCTATACCTCATGCAGTGTATGTGGGCATGGTACTTCAACCTTGATGCTGTCTGACATGATCAGACCTCCTGTAGATTTTATTTTTAACAGGTAGGCTGTCATCAATGTCCACATACTGTGTACGCCAGTTAGTCTGACCTGGGGTCAAAGGGAAGAGCACAGCAAACTGGTTTAGGACTTGCCTGCAATCAGTCTGCTGTTGAGCAATAAGGGTGTCTGACAAGACTACTCCTTCAACCAACCCTTCTTTTAATCAGTTTGCTGTTGGGCTATAAGGGTGTCTGACAAGACTGCTCCTTTAACCGAACTATCTTTTTCGGTCGTTTGAGAGGAGATTAGGTGAGGGTTACTCTCTGCTTTCTGATCCGTGGCCATGAGCATGTCATTATAGGGTTCAATGTGGTTCTCATGGATGACCCCCTTGGCGTTCTTTCAAGTGCCAAGGTCCACTACGTAAGTGACCTCCCCTTTTCTCTCAAGGATAGGGTAGTGCCCAGTCCATTTGTCTTGGAGGACCCTGGGAGCCACAGGCTCTAATCCCATACCTTCTACCCTGTTTGGAACTTCACCATGGCAGCCTTCTGGCTATAACAGAGCTTCTGGGGCTCTTGGCTAGCCTCAGGGTTTGTATTTGTTTGTTTCATGCACTTAGCCATCCTGGAATGAAGACCAAGCACATAATCCACAATATCTTGCTTGGGTTCTTGGAGAGGTCTCTCTCATCCTTCCTTCACGAGACACAATGGCACCCTTACAGGGTGCCCAAACACACCTTTAAAGGGGAAAACCCTACTCCCTTTTGTGGCACCACTCTGTAAGCAAAAAGCAGAAATCATAATAAGACACCCCATCTCATTCTGAGCTTCTCAGAGAGTCCACTAATTATATCCTGATGGGTTTTGTTAAATCTTTCAATAATCCTGTTTATCTGTGGATGGTATGGGGAAGTGAATTTACAAGTCACTCCACACTCAGTCCACATGTGTTTTAAGTATGCAAACATGAAGGTTATACCTCTGTCTGATACCTCCTGGAAACCCAACCCTAGTTAAAATATCAAGGAGTGCCTTTAGCCACTGCAGGACCCGTGGTAGTCTTCAGGGGAGTTGCTTCAGGATACCTAGTGGCATGATCCACTACTTACCACTAGTATAAATCAGTTTCCTGATGCTGTCTGAGGGTCAATGGGGCCAACAATGTCAATCCCAACCCTCTAAAAAGGTGCCCCAACCAATGGAAGTGGAATTAAGGGGGCCTTTAGGTTACCACCTGTCTTGCCACAGGCTCCTTCACCTTCTTAGGAATTCCTGGCCAGTAGAAGTGGTACACCAACCTACTCCAGGTTTTGGTCTGGCCAAGATGCCCAGCTAGTGGAAAGTCGTGGGCCATTGTTTGGAGAAAGTCTCTAAACTGCTGAAGCACTACTACTCCCTGAGTGGCACCAGGTTTGTGGGATCTGGCATCATTGTAAAGGAGTCCCTCCTCCTAGTAGGTCCTGTGGGGACCACTAACACTTCCATTTTCCTGATCAGCAGATTACTGCCCCAAGCTTTCAAGAGTCGGACAGGTTCTCCTCCCCTGGCACAGATCTTCCTTAGAGGGTCCCCTTAGGCCTAAAAGCTCTGGGGCTGAGAATTCTCCCCCTGAGAAGAAGGGACTAGATCTGGTGTCTGAATGGAAGTTGGTTTCCCTGACTTTTTGCCCTTTCTTTTGGACGTTTGGTCCATAATTTCAGGCTCCAACACTAATTTTTCACCCTGGTTTCTACATTATGCTCTTGTTTTCACACACACCATTTCAGGTATTCCCAAAATTGATGCATGTTTCTTCTATCTCAGCCCATGCTAAGTACTTCAGACCATTGCCAATCAGACACTTTTGAGGGATAGCACAAAACACCACTTCCATTTTGCGGCCAGTAACCATTCCCCAATATAATGAAATCAACTCCATTGGATGCACCTTAGCCTGAATGTCAGCATTGAGGAATGTATAGGTCTCTTCAAGCAAATATTGGTCTGAGAACACTATTTGCTCCGTCACCATGGTGATACTGGCACCAGTGTCTCTCAGGGCTTCCATGTTAACCCCATTGATATTTGTCTCTTGTCTGTATCTCTCGAGATTACTGGGCCAGACACCCAGGGTAGCTGCATCCACCCCTCCTTCTGAGACTAGAGTTGCCTCAGTGAGCACCTTGACCTGCTCAGAGCTTTCCTGTAATCAATCAATCAAGCAATCAAGCAATCAATCAATCAGTACTTGTTGAGCTAGGCTACTCACCATGACGGTCTCAAGGTGCTGGATGGAAGGTGGAGGATTGCAGGTCCAACTGGCCGCTGTGGTTCATTTGAAGAGCCAGGAGTTGAAATCCTTCCTGAATTGTGTCAGAGAGGGGGAAAGCCTGAGTTGGAGAGGTATGGCATTCCAGGATTTGGGGGCGAGGACGGAGAATGATCTTCCTCTGGTCCTGGTCTTCTGGATCCGAGGGACAGTGGCGAGAGCTGAATATTCCTATTTTTTCCGCATCTTTTTCCCCGCAAGGAATTACAACACAGTCGTTACAGCACCGCATTGTAACAATGCATACGATTACCCCACAAGTCGTAACAAGGGGTGCTGGATGTTGGAAGAGTATCATTTAATATTCCAACTCCAGTATGTGCAACAGTAGGAGAGGTGTTGGATTTTTAATCCAACACCTTCTGCCCCTGCCGTAAGTCATTTTTACGACTTGTGGGGTAATGGGATGCATTGTTACAACCGCGTTGAAATTCCCTGCGGGTTAAAGTATTCATGGTAAACGTTGTTTACCGCGAGAGCCAGTTGGGCGTAGCGGAGGTGTCTGGTGGGTATGTGGATTCTGGGGAATCAGTGCTGCATTTACTGCAGGTGTGCTAGAGGTATTCTTTTGAGGTTTTTTACAGCTAGGGTCTCCAAGTCAGTGTCCAAGGGCCTTTTAGACATGAAACCAAGACGTTTTGGGATCCCATTTTTTACCCTGATACACACCCTTGGGCTGTGAAGACTTTCTGGGCCCATCCTCCTGTCCAGGTTTTTGGGGGCCTGTAGAAGAATCATTTTTATGTTTTATCTTTTTGGTCACCATCTTTCCATTTGGGGTTCTGTTTGGCCACTTTCTTTTGGTCAACCCACCAGTTTCAGTTTTGGTTACCCATGTGTAAACCCAGTGGTATGCCTTCTTCTCCAACTCTTGAGGCGAAAGTAGACCTATGTCTACCAGGTACTGATATAACTTCTAACTGTAACAATTACTCAAAAGATGCTCATTCATGATTACATTATCATGTCCAGCATAGTCATACACATCTTTCACTGTTAACCAACCACCTAGTGTTTTCACTGAAAAGTCGACAAATTCAACCCAGGACTGACTCTGGGTTTTTTGAGTCTCCCTAAATTTTATCCTGTATTCTTTAGTGGTGAGTCCAAAGCCCTCAGTCAATGTACACTTCATAAGGTCACAAGATTCAGCATCTTCCTCATTCAATGTCAGGAATCTATCACTGCATTTAGAGAGAAGTTCCCACAAGAGCGAACCCCAATTCTTTTTCGCTATTCTTCTGCTGATGCACGCTCTCTCAAAAGTAGTAAACCATTTGGTGATGTTAAATATGCAGAGAGTAATGTTATCACCCTCTGCATATTTATAGACAACTCCTTTGAGGAGTTTAGAGTCAAAGAATTCCTCTCTCTCCCTAGGTAGTATGATATTGCTGCCACCAGAGATAGGTCCTAAGCCCATCTCTTTTCTGTGCATCACTATGTCCAGGAGTTCAGCTTTTAAGTTCAACCGCCTGCCCAATCATTCTTGTGCCAGCTCCTCTTCTGAGGGAGCTTCCTCCTCTGAGACAGCGGTCTCCACCACCTCCTCAGCATCTTCTTCTGCTGTTTGATTCTCCTGGGAATCATTTTAATCCACAGGATGATCTCAGGTACTGCCAAAAGCTTCAAAAGCTTTTCTTTGGTAGCATGAGCTCCAGTTCTAACACCATAACCCCAACAAAAGGCCCATAGCTGGGAGTATGACATCCCCATGTATGGTGTCAGGTTGAGCTCCTGAATGTGCTCCTGTGTGGTAGTCATTTTTTCACTAAGCGGGGACATTTTTATAAAGTTAAAAAATTCCTAACACTTTTCTTTTGGTCTAACTAGAGTAAGATGTTTAAATTCTAACAACTGAGTACAGTGACTTACCAAGGCCCTAACAGCAAATTAAAACAATTTTGGAAATAGATCAATCGAAAAATACAACTGGTGAAAGACACTTTTGGGGTTTATTTGTGTGGTCACTTATTGACAGAGTGGTATGAGCAAACGCAAAGTCGTAGATCCCACCGCTGATCCACCAGTGTAGGACAATTTCTCTCTATATAGTGCACTAAAATGAAGTACACTGTGAAGAGAGTCCAGTGAGACCCAGATTGGTATGCACAGTCTAAAGTAGATAATACTAACGTTCTATTTGTGGTAGTGTGCGAGTTCAGTAATGCTTATCAGAGGGTAGTGCTAAGCATTTGTTGTACTCACAGAGGCAATAAAAGAGACACACACGCAAGAATAAATCCGAGATCAATTAATAAACATAACACAAATTTTTATTTAATTTTTCAGACCAAGAACTTTGTTCTACAGTAAGTTATTTTTAAGATATCAATTTTTCAAGTTTGCAAAATAAATCATCTTTACGCGCAATTATGCACTATTGAAGTCGAAGGAGAAAAGAGAAAAATGCATATATAATCACATAGTTGGAATTCAAGGTTCACCTTCAGGATTTAAGTAAGGAGCAAGGCCAGGCCCAATGTTCCACCAGTGGATTCTTGGGAGCACCCCAGATTCATTTGGGAGCAGGGTGCTGAGGTCGTTGGTATCTGGTGCACTGTGAAGAAGGAGGCCACTTAAAAACACACTGCACTAAAGGACTTAAAGGTAAGTCAGAGGGGTCCCACTCAAGGGAGCAGGTTGCAAGGGCCTTAGGACGATGGGAGCACATCTGGATCATTGTTACCAAGGCCAGACGGGCCGGGTCCAGAGCTGACAGGTCAGCCAGGCGGTGCACCTCAAGATGCCCTCGTGGTCAGGAGCACGCAGCTTAAAGAGGCGATTCCGGACAGCTGGGCCACTTATTAAGTGGGTCTCAAAGGTCTGGATGTCAATCTATGGATGCTTGTGTCCTGGGCAGTTGGAGTTCATGTTGGACTCTTGGTCTTGGTGTACACTGCAGATGATCCGGTATCCCAAGTATTGGTGCAGCACAGCTTTGCTGGTTGCTGGTGTCTCCAAACTTTGTGGGAGACAGCACTGCCCATCTGGAGCTGGTGTACCACTTTCGGTTTGAGTGCTGTGTCAGAGTCGCAAGGGAGCAGCAAGTCAGTAAAACTGTATTCTGTGGTTCAGTGCTTGCGGCTGCAGGGTAGTGCTTTGACAATTTGTAGAAAGCTGGAGGAGTTCCGGTGTTTTTGGAGGCCTCACAGTCGCAGGACTAGACAGCACATCCTGATTGCCAAGTCCTTAAAGCAGCAGTCGGGGTTTTGTGCCAATTTCCTGCAGTAAGGTTTCAGTCCTTAGGTCAGAAGCTCTTTTTTGTTCTTTTATTCTCTGTGTCCATTGAATCTAAGTTCAGGGAGTCCACCTAAATACTAAATTTAAGGCCAATAAAGGGAGTGACAGGTGGTAACCAATGGGCTACCTACCCTTAGAGAGTCTGCACCCTCTAAATGACCACGTTCTGTGGGAACGGGCACTACCCTGGCCCTAGTTGGCTAATTCCATCACAAATCAAGATTGAGGGAAATGAAAAGTGGGCTCCACATAACCTGCCCCAGCTTATCGGTGGTGATGGCTGAATGGGGAGCCATCTCCTAATGTAACACATTTTCCTGCTTGTCCTCCTTCCAAATGTGGAGCAGGAAAGGTGGGTTGGCATCCTCTACTATCTGGAGCTGTCTGGGTTGCATTTCAAAGGTGGTATCACCTTTGTAGCTTCCCACCCTGGAAGGCCATTGCAACTTGGAGGAGATGTGAAGTACTTCCGCCCAGAGTAGGCTTTGATTCAGGCCTCTGAGAGCGCTGGCCCTCACCCCATGAAGTCAGACACTTTTCTGGTGGTGGCAGGTGGGGAAAGTCTAGTCAGACACCACACCAGTGCTTAGTAGGTTTTCAGGGGTCCCTCTAAAGGGTCTCCAGTGTGCATGTAGTATTTAATCCAACAGTGGCATCAGTGAGGAATTATTAAGATGAGATGTTTGGTACTAAACAACTTAGGGCACAGTGAAGCGATCCTGGAGGTAGGAAGCTCGTAATGACAAGAATCCAGCCCATGCACTCTCTTTGGCTTCCCTGTGCACTTACAATATTCAAGAACAGACTTGATATTGTAGGGTCATGTCTGCTCATGCAGATATGTCCACACATGGGATATAGTGCCCTTTGCCTTTGGGCTATAAGGCATGCACAGGTGACTTACCTATACCTCAAGCAGTGTATGTGGGCATAGTACATAGGACTGTGTGCCATGTTGACTCTTTTGTTTTCTCTGCAACTAGACACGATGCCCACAATGAGAGTTTGCATGTTTTGGTGAGGAGCCTCTGGGGTGACACAATTGGTGCTGCAGTCACAGTGGACCTTCTTCAGTACCAATGTCCCAGGTAGCAGGGGTACCGTTTACTAGGGACGTACAGGGGTTGCTGAAGTTGTGCCAATCATGGTAAACCTCTAGGAAGAGATCTGGCACTGGGAGCCTAATTGGAAGGGACACAGTGTGCAATTAAATCGAAATCTCATTATACGCCAGGCAAAAAGTGGGGGCTAACCATATAAAAAGAGGAACTTCCCTACACAGTGCACAGCAAACATTGTGTCCAAAAAAAGGAAAAACCTCAGGTGACCATGCAGAAAAGGTGGATTTGCTACATCAATAATACCAAAGCACTTACAAGTGCATGTTTACGACTCTTTTAAGCGCATATTAAAAGTTGCAGGAATCTGTTCTTCCTAACCTTGATTTTGTCTTCTTTTGCAGATTATAGTTGTCCTGTATGATGACCGAATTCTGAAGCACAGGAGCACAAAGTCCTGATTCTGAATTCCCCATCAGGTAAGTGCTGGTTAATCTTTTCTTTGGAGCGGAGCAAAGGAATAACAAACCATGGGAAACAGATTGAGAACAAGTGATGGGTGTGGTCAAAGAGAGGGCTATATATTCCTTTGTCCAGGATAGGTGCCACTTTCCAAACTTTGCTAGATCCTGTATTCAATCTTTTTCTGGAATTTTCTCAGTTTAACTAGATGTACCGTCACAATCATTCTGCCATGAAAGAGGTCTTGGGGACAAAAGCTGTTTGTATTCTTTAAGTTAGGTGGGAATTTTGCACGTTAATCCTCTCATCATGAGTGAATATTATTTGGCAGTCTTGTACTGGTAATTTTGAGTGTTTAGATTGTTGCTGGAATCATTGCTCATTGTAATCAAGATTACTAACTGCAACATCCCATCATTACCCTTACTGGGTGGAGGGCAAGTCAGGACAGTTTCACCACTGTTGGTGAAGATAAGTTCCAGAATGTGACTTTTGCTCAGTGTTGGGCTGCTCACCAGCTGTTGGAATATGTATAAACATATGTTGCCAATAAGTTTCCTTGTCTGTTTTGAGTCTGGCCTATCTCAGAAGATGAATATTTTTGGGTTATTACTAGAAATTAAGTGCCAGTTCAAACACTTCCTAGACAGAGAAGCAACCATTTTGACTGAGGGCAGATTTCACTCGTTGGACAAGTACATTATATTGGGGATTTCTGTGGCCTAGGCTAAAGCAGCCATATGCTAAATTTCTACAATTTGCTGTAAATAATATTTACAAGGCCTGTTTTTTTTTTAGTGTACTGTTACCTTCCTTGCCCAGATCTACCTTGTCGCTGCTGCCCATCACTGCCGCTGACCCTCTGGTCAGGAGTTCTAGTCCCTGGTGGTCTATTGGAAGAGCATCACTTCTCTGCTGCTGGACTGCCCTTCTGTCTCTCTTTTTTCTGCTTTCCTGCTTCGTTTTTCCGCTTTTGCTTTTTTTCTTCTGCTTCTGCCTATTTCTTCTACTTTTGCCTTTATCTTCTGCTTTTGCCTTTTTCTCTGTCCCTTTTTGCACTTTTCCCTTTTTTCCTAGCTCTTTTGCTCGCCACCCTTGCAGCTGTGATCCCCCGTGGCCCGGCACCCTCCAGTGACAGTGACCCTTCCCTCTCCCCACGCTTCCCACCTCCCAGCTGTAAAGCCCTCCCGCAGCACTACTTAATGGTGGCTAAGCCGCTGGGGAGCCAAAGGCATGCCTGGACTGCACCCACTGGCATGGACCCTGATTCTCGGATCCACCACTGATATGACACTAGCACCCTCTCCGCCCTCAACATAGGACGCCACCCCGCCTGCTCCCTCGCCGCATCTGAAGGACACCCAAATACCCTTCTCCTGGAAAACTGCAGCCACACTTTCACCCACGCCAATACGCATGCTCCTTTCACCACCCAGCTGACCATCAGCGCCCCTGTCCGGCTCAACTTCATCCTCCTCAACACGCGCTCCCTCCACAAGCATGCTATAGTAATCTGGGACCTCTTTGACACGTCACTCCCAACATCGCTTTCATCATATAAACCTGGACCAACCCCTGCTTGGGTCCAGACATCACCCCCGCCAGCCCCCATGGATTTAAAAGCACCCTCAAAGACTGCGCCGACCAAGCAGGAGGAGACATCGCCATGGTCCAGAAGAACACCCTCCGGCTGATCACTCACTCGAACAACCCAACAACAACCATGGAACTGTTCCACTTCCAGATCCAGACCAACCCCATCACCACCCTCCATGGCACCCTTATCTACAGGGCTCCCAGCCCCTGCCCGCCCCTTCCCTGACACCATCATAGAGCTCATTGCACCCCAGGCTCTCACATCCACTGATTATATCCTACTTCCACCTGAACAAACCCAGTGACCAGAAAATAGCTTCCCTACTGGAGAACCCGGCCAACATCACACTCAAGCAGCTAGTCACCGCACTGGCCCACACAGCTGGACACACACTCAATCCTGTCTTCTCCGCCAGTGGAAACATCACCTACAACCACACCACTGAACTCCTGTCGACCGTTCACCACTGCATGCACTTCACCTTCATCACTCCCACCGCTTACCCCCACCCTCACCGCCCCCCGTCGTAGCTGGAACAAGGCCACTGAAGAACTTCCAGTCGAGTTCCTCAACACTACCACACCATCAACTTCAACTGAGGCCCACACCTCAGCACAAAACCTTAACCAATGGATCTCCAACTGCGCTGACACTCTGACCCCCTCAAGAAGACACCAGGAAAGCAACACTCCAAGAAAGCCAGCTTGTTCACGCCCATCCTCCACGAGTCCAGACGCACTTGCAGAGGACTCAAGAAGAGATAGATGAACAACAAAACCCTGGAAACTCAAGCAATTTTCAAAACTGCTGTCAGCGCACACCACCTTCTCCTCAAAACCACAAAGAAAACAGCCCTCCCAGACAGAATCAACACCAACACACACAACAGCAAAGAAGTCTTCGCCATCGTCAAGGAGTTCGCCAGGCCACATACGTCTCACCCTTCCAAGACCTCTGCAACAAACTCAGCACCTTCTTCCACCGCAAGGTCAGGCAGATCTACAACAGCTTCAACACCAAAGACCCTGCCACAACGTCCGTCGCCACCGCCTGCAACCATGTCGCACCTCAACAGATCCCGCTCAACTGGACTCCGCTCACCACAGACGACACTCTCAAAATCATGAAGAGCATCCACTCCGGAGCCCCATTGGACCCTCACCCGTATCACATCTTCTATCGCCCCAAAGCTTCGCAACACCATCAACCGCTCCATTGAAACCACCACCTTTCCTAACAACTGGAAACACACCAAGATCAACCCCCTGCTGAAGAAACCATCTGCCGACCCAACAGACCTCAAGAACTTCTGACCCATCTCACGGCTCCCCTTCCCAGCCAAGGTCCTCCAGAAGTCCATCAACACCCAACTCTCCAAGTTCACTGAAGAGAACCATGTCCTGGACATCTCCCAATCCGGCTTCTGGAGCAACCACAGCACCAAGACTGCACTCCTCTCCACCACCGACGACATACGCTCTCTTCTCGACCAAGGCAATCCATAGCCCTCATCCTACTGGATTTCTCAGCTGCCTTCAACACCGCCTCCCACTGCACCCCAATCACGAGACTCCACGACGCTGGCATCTGTGGAAAGGCCCTAGTCCAGATCCACTCCTACCCTACTAGCTGAGTACAGTGAGTCAGACTACCCCCATTCCTCTCAGAACCCACAGAGATCTGTTGCGGAGTGTCCCAGTGTTCCTCTCTGAGCCCCATTTTGAGCCATCATCAGAAATCATGGACTATCTCCTACGCCAATGACACCCAGATGTTCCTCTCCTTCACCAATAAACCCATAGCTGTCAAAATCAGCTTTCACAGCGGGATGAAGGCTGTTTCCACCAGGATGAAAGAGAGCTGCCTCAACTCAGACAATACCAAAGTACTCATTCTGGGACTGGCCCCCTCAAGCTGGGACAACTCCTGGTGGGAGGCCATCCTGGGAACCCCTCCCACCCCCACTGACCATGCACGCAACCTCATCATCATACTGGGCTCCTCGCTCACAATGAACCACCAAATCAATGCTGTATCCTCATCCTGCTTCCACACGCTACACCTTCTTCGAAAGAGATTCAGATAAATCTCCATAGAATCCAGAAAGACCGTCACCCATGTGCTCATCACCAGCAGACTTGACTATGGCAATGCACTCTACGCCGGCGTCACCCAGAAACAATTCAGGAAACCACAGAATGTTCAAAACGCTATAGCCAGACTGGTCCTCGACATTTCCGCCACAGCCACATAGCACATTACCTCCAACAACTCCACTGGCTCCCAGTCAACAAGATAATCACCTTTAAGCTCCTCACAAATGCCTACAAAGCTCTTCACGACGCAGGACCAGCATATCTGAACTAGCGCCTCTGATTCAACATCCTGCCAGACAACTTTGCTCCGCCCAAAATACCCTGGCCACCGTCCCACGGATTCACAAGATCAAAACCGGAAAAGATCCTTCTCCGACCTTACCACCAAGACCTGGAACACCCTACCCTACACCTCAGGAAATCCCCGTTGCTGACCCAATTGAAGAAGAATCTCAAGACCTGTCTCTTCGGCTGAACCTCCACGCCCAGATGGCTCAGCAACCCCTCAGTGCCTTGAGACCCTCATGGATGATTTGCTGTGCTATACAAATTCCTGATTGATTTATTTTTACTCATATAATATGGTTTGCGGAGATGCACATCTACATACCCAAATGTCTAATGATGAAACATTTAAGGAGCCTTTTTTAGCATTATCGGTATTAGGAATTTATAACTTAGTTTTACTCTGACAATATAATTTAATTCTGTATTTTATCAATGTCTGAAGTTTGACAGGTGTGAGTGAAATCTTGATTACTTATGGCTGCGAGCTTCCACACATAATGCATATTTTTAGACATGATGTTTCAAATGTTAGTAATTATCATAATGAAATACGTTTTGTAAAATACTGTCACCTGTGTTGAAGTTTGTCTTGTAATTAGTAATCCATTTCCAGATAAAAACATGAAGTTTATGTTTTTAAGATCATGGTATTTTTGTGTCCATGAGAGATTTCTCAGAAAAGCTCTGCGCTGGGCAAACTCCTTCATTAATAATAACCCCACTAAATTAATTCTTGCGTTAGGAATGGAACAGGACATTTTGTATTCATTATAAACTGGGAGGGTGAGTCATACATGCTAGGAGCTTGAAGATATCTATAACGTATCGTGAATGTAGCTACCATCAGATGTGCCAGTTTCACCAGTAATGTTTTTCCTTCTCCACTGCAGGGAATTTGTGTCCTTCTGTTTGGTATCACAGTTGCTTTTATGTTTCACTAAATGAATGCTTTTTAGTGGTATGTGCAATATTGTGATTTTTTTTCAATAAAACTTACAAAACTATGCAAAATTATACTTGGAAAATGAAATGTCCTTACATTGCGTGAGGTTTTTAATGAAAGGACACGCCTCATATGAAAAAGTAATGTAAGATACTAGACGATGACCAATTTAAGCAGAAAATGTGTCCCCTGATTAAAAATCATGCAAATTTACACTGTGCAAAATTAGAGACATTCTGTGAATCTTGTTAAACAAGAAGTTTGTGAATTTTGCAAATTTTGCTGGTGTAGTTATAATCTTACACACACCTTTTATGGTCCTCGCAAGTATTGCATTGTACAATATTTTTCTGAATAAACTGTTTCTTTAGGTATTATGGATTTGTGCAAATCATTGTAACTTTAACAGTTGGGGGTTACTAGGAGTGCTGTGTTTTTCTATATTAACAGTCCCAGGAATAGTGTAGGTTTTCTGTTGGTGAGGCAGTACTATGAACTGAACATATGGTGAGCTGCCATTTGGTAAATTCTGAAAATATTTGAAGGGGTTCTAAAATCACCCTTCACAGTGTATTCGAAGGTTTAGAAACCCGTCCATCTTTTCCAGTCACATTCGGGAGATCCATGAATTTTAGTGAGTCAATTACTTGGGGCTGATTACGAATTTGGCAGTCTTGCAGCGGGCCACCACGCCAGCGCCCGCAGCGAGACCGCCAAAGCAGTTTGCACGCTGCACAACTGATTAGGAGTTTAATCCTGGTCTGGCGGGCGGTGCTTTAGCGGTTCCTCAGTGGTGGCATCCATGGCTCTTATCTGATATCTGAACCCTAGAAAGGCACCCCGATGGGAGCGCCAAAGCATGTTCCTGCACATCATGGATTAAGCAATCCATGCGTGTAGGAACAGGGGGTGCATACATACCGGTGAGCACACCATGTGCCCCCCTACATGCACCCGATTGCCCAGACAACAGGGGGCCCTGTAAGGCCCCCTTAGTTTCCTCATGCCACACTTTTCATGGCGGGCTCACTGCCATGAAAACTGTGGCGGTGAGGAAACTTGTAATATGCTTGGTAGTGCCGCAGCGGCACTGCCAGCATATTGCGGCCTCATTCCACTACAAGACCTCTGCGGGATCATGGATCCCCGGCACTTGCAGCATCCCTGTGGTGGTCTAACTGCACAAGTCGTAATAGGGCAGATGGACCGCTAGTCTGGCACTCCACGGACTGCCACTGCAACTAAAGCAGGCCTATGGACAGCCGGAGTTGTAATAAGGCCCTTGGTGATTTTTTTAGGCTTACCCATTATTACAAACCTTTAGGGCCAAATGTACAACCATGTCTTTACCGACTCGCAAATTGCGCTCAATTGCGAGCCACAATTTGCGAGTCGCTAAATGCCATGTACACCAGTGTCTGAGACAATGTTAGCAATTCCTAATGGGGTCGCTAATTGCATGCCTCATGCATATTAATGAGGCACTCGCAATTTGCGACCCCATTAGGAATGGCTGGTCCTCCCAGGTATGTTGGCCTACTGGGCTCACCAGACCTCCATATCTAGGACTGCTTTTAAATAAAGCAGTTTTTTTAAACAAATGCAGCCCGTTTTCCTTAAAGTTAAACCGGATGCTTTAAAAAAAAAAGGAAAATTAAACATTTTTGTTTCATTTATTAAGGGCAGGTAGTGGTCCCTGGGACCACTGCCTGCCACTAAAAAATATTTCCCCCTGCATTCGCAAAGGGAAAGGGGTTCCCTGGGAACCCCTTCCCATTTGTCAGTTCTTTACCTCCTTCTTGAAAAGGGTGGTAAATTGCGGTTGCAAAACATTCTTACATAGGCCTCTGACTCGCTGTTAGGAAGGGACACCCTTGAAACGCCCCTTCCTAACAGCGACTCGCAATTCCTAATTAGCCAGTCGCAAATAAATTGCGACTCGCTAAATAGGGATTGCACATGGCCCTATTAAATTTTGCATGCGCAAAGGGTCGCAAACCCGTTTGCGCATGCAAAATAGGATCATACATCTGACCCCAAATAAGCTCCTCAATAACATTGGACCTGTAAATGGGCAGTGTATTGTGTAAGGACCAACATTCACCCAGATAGTGAATGATTTTGACTGGCCATATGCAGAGGGACCACTTTTACTATTTAATTTTGCATTTTCTTTGGAAGAGTGATGGCTGCAACTAATAAGAGTCCATTGAATAAGGCGCCGGGCCCTGTTGGTGTCCCTGTGGATCATTATAAACTTAATGTGGACTTTCAAGCACTTTTACTGATGAACAGTATAATTTAAGCCTGTCTAAATCCTGGTGAACAACTACAATATTCCCAGTTTTTAAAAAGGCAAACGACTAATGACCCTAAATGCTACCAGCCGATATCCCTACTAGATTATTCTATTAAAATAGTAGAGAGAATGATCCTAAACTGTCTATTGCTATGGACTTAAAACATCCCATAATTTTGGAGGTCCAGTATAGGTTCAGGACAAGCCTGTGAACACTTGAGCAATTTCTTAATTTGCATTTGCTAATAAGAAGGTATACCGTATCAAAATGCAGGTCGTTACACATTGCCTTTATTGGCCTCTCTTGCGCCTTTGGCAGTGTAAACAAGTTGAATCAGTGGGTGCATTTGTCCTCTCTTGGACTTGTTGGGAGTCTGGTAGATTTCCTCAGAGCCCTGCATGTTGATCTTTTCTCATCAGTCTGATATGGGGAAAAGGGGGAAACACTGACCCATTTGCCTTACATTGCAGTGTGCATGAAGGTTATGTTTTAGCCCCTCTCTGTTTTCTCTTGTATAGCAACAGTGTGTAGAGATGTAAGATTTCAAGATGTGGTCTATTTTCAAATTACAGATAACACCTCAACCAGCTTTGACAGGATCCTCACAGCAGACTACCCTTTATGCACAAATATATTCTCAGAATGTTCAGGTCCCAAGAAGAGAATGATGCCCAGCTGTATGAGATTGCATGTGCATGCATGGATTCCTACATCAGGATTCTGGCAGGATACCAAACACCTTCCCCTCTTAACAACAACACAACTATACAAACAATACATTATTTTGTAAGCTATACTATCACAAATAAGAGCAGATCTTCACATGCTTCAACTAAATGCATAGTACATTAACATATCGATTAATTCTTCGCAAACTCTTTTAGGTAAGCTGGAACAACAACTGATCTAGAACTCATCCTCAAACCACCTTTGACACCCACTCTCTCTCAGTTCAGGGAACCCTCCTCTTTTTCCGAGTCCACATTTTACATGTGGGTTTCCACAGGGTATAGCGCTACTCTACATTTTTATCTTCTACCTTCGCTCCCATTCCATCATTTTTCTTTTCCTTATCCAACTTGAGCACATTGAACAACTGGGACTCCTGCCTCGAAATAGCTCAAAGAGCGTTACACCCGTGATGGAATGAGGGGTGAGTCTGTACACTTTCACCTTATCACACACTTCCTCTTTCAACGATTTGCCTCTTGCACTAAAGCAATGTATACCTTCCTTCAGCACTCTATTAAACCTCTCAATAATTACATTACATTTAGAATGATATAGTGTGTTTTTTTTATTAAATATGCCCCTCTCGTTAAGGGACTGCCCCATCTTATTTGAAGTTAACTGAACCCCATTATATATAAGAAGAATTGAGGGATACCCTTCCTGCTCAAATAAAGACTTCAGGAACTGAACTACCACACGTGACTCAATTGACATGACAATCACAACATCTGCCCACCTCGAGGAAATATCCATGCACCTTATTAATTAATAATCAACACTTGTGACCAACACTCATGAAGCGAATAGAACACACAAAATCCAATATAATTTCCTCCCAAGGACCACCAGGTAATTGTCTGACAACTATGGATTGTGTTCTACACTTTAATACCTTATAACTATCCAGACACTCATTGCACTCTCTTACCTTCCTCTCAACCATCATAAACACCCCTGGCCACCAGACATCAGCGTGAGTTCTCATCCTGGTCTTTGAAATTCCGAGGCGACTCTCATGCGCTAACAAAATTATCTGATCTCTCAACACAGCCTCTTAAGAGAAGTCTTCCTGTCACCGTTAACTCATCCTTCATCTCCCAGTAACTTCTCTTCACCTGAACAAGTCAACAGACCTTTGACCAGGCAGAGGACACCACACCAATAACCTGCTGTAATTCATGGTCCTCTCCAATTCTTCCATCCACTCACCTTCTAATATGGCTGCATCTGTCACCTCACACACTTTAAGCTCCTCCTCATACAACTCACCACCATATGTGTCCCCCTCACCTTCACTCTGGTCAGTTTTATTACACAAGCGAGAGACACAATTGGCCAACATTTTCTTAGCCCCTGGTACATAAAGCACCCTATAATCAAACTCTTACAACACAATTACCCACTTGCAAATCCTGCTGGAGATTGAATTGCACCCTTTTGACATGAAAACCTCTCTCAGGGGGTTATGATCAGTTTTGATCCCAAAATCAGATCCCCACAAAGCTTCCTCAACTTTCTCACAGCTCAGAAAACAACCAACGCCTTCTTCTCATTGACTGAATACTTCATTTTGGTACCCCTTATAGCTCTGGAAATAAATAAAGTAGTTCTTTCTTGTCCTTTGACCACTTGAATGAGTACTGCCCCTTAGCCTTTTGAACTTGCGTGTGCCATCAAAACTGTCTCCTGACCCGGCTCAAAACTTGATAGACTAGGAGCCACTCTCAACACCTCCCTCCTTCAATTCCTTAACTTCCTTCTCACATTCACTCCTCCATGAAAACTCCACTCCTTTTGTCAGCACACATTCTTTTACTCTTCTCAGCAAAATGTGATATGAATTTGCCATAATACTTGGCCATACCCAGCAACTTTACCAAATCATCTTTGTTGGTAGAAGGTGGCATCTCACTGATTGCAGTCACCAAATCTCTTTTAGGCCTAATTCTCTATGCAATCTACACTGAACTTGCACTTAATCAATTTTAACGTGAGACCACTCGATTCTTGCCTTTTGAGAACAGCACATAAGCATTCTTTGTGTTCGTTGACCACACTCTCAAAGCCAACACATCCTCCTGGTATATCGTAACACCAGGAACTCCTCTCAAAACCTCTTCCATCATTCTCTGGAAACTTCAAGAAGCCGATATCAATCTAAAAGGCACCCTTAAATATTTATAGGTACTAAATGGAGTGATGAACGAAGTTAGCTCCTGCGATAAGGGATGAAGTTGATCTGATGGACGGCGGATATTATGTCCAGTGAAGAAAAATACTTTGCATCCTCTAATGAGTATAACATCTAAGTTATGTTGGACAATGAGTACCTATCAACAATGACACATCAATTTGATTCCCTCTAAACCACAAAAAGCTTCAAATCTACCCACGCCTTCTTCGCCATGACCACCGTAGACAACCACTCCGACCCTTCAACCTTCTCTGTTACGCCCTCAGAATCCAACATTTCTAACACACAGAAGATCTCATTCCTCAACCGTAAAGAGACACCCCTACTTTTTATGTCTTTGGGACGAACATCGGCTTCATCCTAATGAAATTGGTGCAATTCCTCAGACATCCCAACTCTTTCCTAAAAACATTACCCTGATACACGTTTTCCACTCCTTCACTTTGATTTTACGTTTCACGAGAATCATAGGCTTACTAAAATTGAACAAATAACCCAGAACGCATTGATATAGTAAAAGAAAGTCATGACCTAGAACAGATTAGTCCCAATGACATGGATTCATTTGGTCAACCTCGTGCTACTGGATATTTTTGATATGTATTGTAAATGGCTCCTGAGAATTAGTATATGCAATCTGATTCTAATAACAGTCTGTGCACCTTACAGTGGGATGAATAACTTGATAGATGTTGCCGTTATACAGTGGAGGGTGTGGGCTGTTGTCATAATGTGATGTTACACCTATTTGCATGGATTTATTATATAAGTTGTGTTAAGGGGAAAGTTGCGAAAGAGTGAGGAAATTGAAACATTGTAATTGCTTTGGAAATGTAATGAGTAAATAAAGACAACAGGTAGCATACTTTAAAAAAAACTCTTTAAATAAACTTTGCTCATCACATGATGTTTGCAAGTAAACAGTTCTATTCACATATTAGATACATTGCAAGTGTATAGCATCCCACACAGTGTGACGTATCTGTAATACAATAATCAGGGGTGCTTTTACGGCACATTTCCAACATCCACTTCAGTATGCTAATCTCCCCCACATCCTAGAGACACCCCCACACACTCTCCTCAGAATCTTCTGCCATGCCCCCCACACCCATTCCCATTTCTTATGGCATCCCCTACCCTGGTAGATCACTTTTTCTGCCCCTTGGCACCAATCTATTTCAAACTTCCGCTCACTCACTGTGGGGGTCCAGGCCTACCCCACGCCCAGCTATGTTAGGTTTTGCCATCCCCTTCACCAGAATTAAACAAATCTTCTGATATTTTGACCAATCTTCCCCTCCCATTACTGCCAGCAGCAGCCACTTAGCATACAGTGGGATGGTAACCAATAGCACTCAGGACATTGTCTCAGCAATCGCTCTCCAGTAGTCCTGATTTTGGAGCTTGCCCAGAGAATGTGGAAATAGGTCCCCTCCTTGCCACAACCTCTCAGTCAATAAGAGTTAGTCACCCTTCCCATTTTTATCAAAAAGCGCATGAGTAATAGGAGCGAGGTAGGATCCAAAGCTGAATTTGGTGGAACGGAGCATAGATAGCTATCCCTCATGGGCTTTGGATCTCCTCCACCCACTCTTCATCATCCAAGTCTCCCAGATCCTCCCTCTAGGCCTCCCTCAACTTCACTAATGGGTTTGGGTAGTTGTTAACCAACTTACAGTATATAACCAAGATCTTCCACTCTGGAATGTCCTCTGTGAGGAGACGATCCTCCAGAGGGGAGGCTTCCAGCAGTTGTTCCCCCTCCAACAAGTGCCTCGGTAGTGCGTGCCCAAGTTGCAGGTATTTAAATCTTGGTTTCCCTCAACTGGAAGTCATTTTTAGGGTTCCAAATGAGACATGGGCCTGAGATCACCATACATCCCCCAGATACCCCACTTCTATGAGTTCCAAGCCAGAGAACCCCCTCAGTCTCCCCACCTCTCACAACAGGTCACTGCTCCATAGTGGGGTCATATTAGTTAGTCTGTCCTTCCTGCCCAAGAACCCTTTTACCTCTGTCCAAGTGTGAACCACTGTCTGGGGAAGCAGGGGTAGGTCACATTCCCTTCTTTTCTGATATAGATCCTCCTCTTGACCTCTTCGTCCCATCAATGCTCTATCCACTCTATACGCTGACACCTGTCAGTCCGCAAAAACCCAGTTGTTGACCACTAACAATTAGGAGGCCTAGTAGTACTTTGTGATGTCTGGTATTGCAATACCACCATCACACTCCACTCTCTGTAGCTTGGAAAGCGCAATAAATGGTGCACCCCACTGCCACAGCAAGGTTCGCACTTCCTGTTTGATTTTGACAAAGAATTCTTTAGGGACTCGAAATGGCGTGTTCTGAAACATAAATATCAAGCATGGGAGAGACATGATCTTATACAATGCTGCTCTCCCCATCAATGTCAATCAATGGCAGGGTACCCCAGTGCTGGATGTCACCCTTCCGTCTGACTAGTTGTGGACTCAGGTTTAGGCATATTAAGTCCTGTGGGTCTCAGGTAATGTGTATTCTCAGATATAGGACATTTTTCCTCTCTACTGAGGCAGGACAGGACCGGGAGAGTTTCAACTTGCCTCCCATCAGCAGGAAGACCAGCGTCTTAGGCCAGTTAATACGATAACCAGAATAGCTACAGAAGAGCTTGAATATTTGTAGGATTTTGCCAATGGAGGAGGCCGGTCTGGACATATATAAAGAATGTAATCGTTACACAAGGAAATCCACTCCTCCCACTCCCCCTCAAAATGTACTCCCCATACCAACTAGTCCCGTCTCACTCATACTGTGAGTGGTTCAAGAGCCAGAGCAAAGAGCAAGGGCTAAAGGGGGCATCCCAGCCTCATATCCTTAACAGGGTGAAGATTCTGGAAACCACTATGCTGACCTGCACTCTGGCCAGTGTCTCCTGATGCAGTAGTCTGACTCAAACACAAAACCTTGGGCCCGTCTTACTGTAGCCAGCATATAATTCCATTCTATACTGTCAAACACCAATTTGGCATCAAGGGACATCACTGATGCAGGGTCATCCTTAGGACCCCAATATTCATGAAACACTCCAAATACTTGCCATATATTCAGACGGGTACTGCATTGTGATATAAAACCTGACTGATCATGTTAAATTAAGGATTTGATGACAGTCCTCATTCTGGTCATGAACTCTTTGACCAGCACTTTCATCTCAACATTCAATAGCGATATCGGTCTATAGGAACCACAGTCCTTAGGAGGCTTGCCTTTCATGTGTATCACCACCACTGTGTCTACCCTCTGATCCAGCAGCAACGTCTCCCTATTTTGCCCTTCACTGAACATTGCGAGCATGTGCGGGCCACCTTTCCTGCTATCTCCTTATACAGTTCCACTGGCAGGCCAGGAGGCCCGAGGCCTTCCAAAATTGCAAGTCCTGCAATGCCACAGTAAGTTCGTCCTCAGACAGGTCAGTGTCCGATGCCTCTCTATATTCTGTCAAAAGCTCAGTCAGGGGGAATTATTGCAAAAAATCAAGACAGTCATTCTAGTCATTGTAGACTCATACAACCTTTTGTAATAAGCGGCAAAAGCATTGGCTGTTTAGAAGTTTGTTGATGAGTCACCCCCAACTCATCCTTCACCTCCAAAACCCAAGACCTCACCTTGCATCATCTGTCAAGCCAAGCCAGTAGTCTATTTGCTTATGACGCAATCTATGGTGAAGATCTTCAGACCCCCCATTCACCACCTTCACTTCAAGGGACAAGATTCCACCAATGAGTGCCTGAGCCTGTCCCTTCTAGACCGCTTTGAACACCTCCCACAATACACAGCTCAAATACACTGTTCCTATATTTTCCTTGAAATATAGATCGACTTGCTCTTCAATCCTGTCCCTGAGGGCCCTATCTTTCAGAAAAACAAGGTTCAATTATCGGGGCAGGGAAAATTCCTGTGTGGGTCCCTCAAATGTTACTCCCACTGGGGAATAATCTGATATGCCTCTCGCATAGTGTAGTGCCTGCTTGAATCTACCAGCATGTAACTATTGTGTATACAGATGGTCTAGGTGGGAGAAGCTACCATGCGGTGCCGAGTAGTAGGTAAATTGTCCTATTAGACAGTGATGGAGCTGCCAAGGGTCTACCAAATCCTATGCCTCCAAAAGAGGTGCCAGTGGCCCTGGCTTCTCCAATAGGACTCAGCCAGACTCTCTGTTGAGCTCTGACTTCGCCACACATTCATATCTTTGCCCATCACCAGTATTCCATCCTGCATTTCCAACAACAAGGTTCCCACCAGTGGGACGATACCCCCATGTAAGCACGGTGGGACATATATTGAGCAGACATTGATCATCTCTCCCTCCTAGGATCCCGAAATCATCACACATTTACCTTGTGGGTCATGCCAGACTAGGCGTATGACAAGTGGGGCATAGCTTTTGAGCAGGATTCCCACTCCTGTGAGTCTGTAGTATAGCCAGCATGTGACACTAGCTGGTGGCCAAATCTATCAAGGGCTGTATGATGTTGACCCCTTAGATGGGTCTCCTGAAGTGATACCAGATCTGGTTCGTGTCTGCGCAAGTACTGAAGAAGCAACGTCCTCTTAACATATTTACAGAGACAGTTCACATTCCAGGTCCAGATCCTTCAGGCCTTTCTTATTGGGGTGTCCCATCTTGCCAAGGTAACGTCTGCCTGATTACTAGTCCTCCCAACCTCTGACCCTACTTCAACCCCTTTTGCAATGTATATGTAAGATGTTTCAAATACCATGTGTGGTCTGTAAATGAGCCATTGTAACAACTGAACAATCGTACAAACAGCGTATGAATATGCATCAAACCTGAGAACCCCTCCAACCCATACTTGTCTCAACATGATTTCCCCTCTCCCTGCTTCCCTGTGTTGTGAGCCTGAAACCACCCACTCCCCCAACTTGCAGAGTGCCTGTCGCCCCTTTAGTAACTTTTGCTTACTTGAGTAGGTTGCCTGTACCACCTACCTACAAGCAGAGATAACCCTTTAGAACAAATCTAAACATCCCACCATTGACAAATGTGTGTCGTCCCGAGTCTGCAGTCCCATGCCCAAGGGGTAAGACCGATCATCAGGCCATCCCTCCCCGAGAGGCCTCCTGCCATCAGGCAATATTACCCCTTTCAGCCCCAGAGAGACAGTATAGAGCGGGTCTTCATGTTCAACTGACACAACAGTGCATAAATGTTGATGCTAAAATCTTATGTTCACTTCTTCATATTTATTTTCTTCATATGAACTCTTTCCTTTTATGTATTCATACACATATATTCATTTCCGAGTGATCAGTAAATTCTCCCCATGCTCCAATGCATTACGGGTATAAAAACCTTTGTCAGGGAACAACAAGCTGTAAAATAATATGAATGTATGTCTTATTACACGAGGGGATGCTGTGTTAAACTTAATCAATTAATTCAAAGTGGAAGACTACTTGTGGTGCTCGATATCCTAAAGAAAACGTGGCCAGTGTACTAAGGCAGAAAGGTGAATTCACGGCTGTCAAATCGGTACTGTGATCCCGTTCAAGTGCCTGAGCAGATAATGGCTGTGAAATTAGTTCGTTCATTTCACTAGGTGAATTCCATGTTGCTCAGCACTAACTTACGTGGATTAACTCGCGTTGATATCGTAAACGTGACTAAATCATTGCCATGTAGCTAAATCATTGCTACAAACATTGAATTCAAATAAGTGATGATTTAAGTGAGTTTGGTTACAACACGTCTGTTCTGCCGATAAATTAAATTAAATAGCGGTGGCTACTGACGGTTGCGACTATCGAGTATTATTAAGTGGTCGAACATGCAAAACTTTAGCCCAGTTGTAACAGTTTACTTACAGGAGTGATCGCGACTCGGCGCGCTCCATTTTAATGGTCCATCATCGGTTCGTGGTTGTGTGTTCCTGTTCGGTGTGATATTAATAAAGTGCCATGCAAAATGAACAAGAGAGACAACAGACTAAGCTGTTGGCTTCCCGGCCGCCATCTTGAAATGTGGTATTAAAGGGTCTATGACACAACTCTTGAAATGGGATATTAAAGGGGTGGGCGGAATTTGCGAAATTCACTTTCGCAAATTATCGCGAAAATGTTAAAAATCTCCGCAAACACGCGGAAATATCGTGAAGATGCGGAAGTTTTTTCCCCGCCTGTTCGCGGTATGTTCTGCGTGGTCGCGGCTCGCCAACTTACCCATGCGGTTGCTTGTGGGCGCGGCCATCTTGTTTTCACTTGTCTCACGGTGCATGATCGTGAGAAGAAAGACGTGATCGCGCGAAGAATGATGTTACTGCGGGTGCGAACTGTCGCGAGACAGCGCAAATGGCTACCAACAATCCAACATCTCGTGGAGAGCGCGACCGGATCAGGAAAACTTGTTGGCGAACGCGGGGATTCAGGTAAGGCGATCGCGCGCACGCAAGAATGTATTATTTTACAGCGCGAGCAAGCAAAAGATTTCCGGTAAAATGCGGATTGCGGAAATTTTGACATTTTCGCGCTCTCCACGGAACGCGAAAATGTCAAATTATCGCAATTTCCGCGAGCGGAACAGATTTTTAGCCCAGGCCTATCTATGACACAACTCGTTCTGTGTATGTTCAACAAACAGCATACTTATTTTTATGAATTCGGCAAGATGACATAAATTATAAATAACTAAAGTAAATCCGAACATCATCTGAAAGACTCTGTTCGCTAATCCCAATCTAAAAGCTGTTCACCTAAGAGTCAAACAGAGAAAACTGATAACAAAGGAAAAAACTGACGAACAAAGAAAAAAAACATTGCTTAACTAATTGTTAAGACCCTCGTCTTACAATAAAGTTCAGAATGTCCGATTACGTAGATCGCCCGTAGACTGCCACCAAATCCGGATGTCTTAAGTATGGAATCTATAAATAGCAAGTGTACTCTATCCTGTCGTTCATCCCATATGGTTTCATGGTTTCGAGACTTTTTATCCAATAGTTCTCTCTTTGTAAGAGATATTTATTATTGTCTCTTCCTTCCTCTTTTTTGATAACTTCTAAAATTAGAAATTTGAGTTGGCTGATGTTATGCTGCATTTCTATAAAATGACTGGATATTGTGGATTTCAAGTTCTTGGTCCGTATGTTGGATTTGTGTTCATTCAGTCTTGTTTTTAGCTTGCGCTCTGTCTTGCCAACATATCCTTGGCCGCAAGGGCATTTTAATAGATAAACCACATTCGTGGTGTCACATGTCACGTTTACTCGTAATTTGATGGTGTTGCCTTTACGTGGGTGAGTTATGGTTTGTCCTTTTATGGCATTGTGACAATTATTGCAATTGTGACATGGTACCGTGCCTTTGTATGTAATTTTCTCTTCTTTGTGGGGATGTTTCAATATTCCTCCTATGTTCCTGCTCCTTTGGTATGCAAAGATCGGTAATTCTTTGAATATGTCATTGACATCGTGTTCTTGCTCTAGAATAGACCAATATTGTTTAATGATCCGTCGATATGTTTTACTCATGGTCGAATATTTTGAAACTATAAATGTATGAGTGTTTTCTTTTTTATCCGTTATTGAAAGTAGTTCATTCCGTGTTCTTTGCTCACTACGGTTCTTGGCCTGTTCCACTACTGTCTTTGGATATCCTCTGTTTATAAACCTTTGTTCCATTTCATGTAGTCGTTTGGTGACTATACTCGGTTGTGGCACAATCCTTTTTACTGTGAGCATTTGAGAGTATGGAAGATGTTGTTTTAAACTGTCTCAGTGGAAACTGTGACAGTGTAAAATGTTATTCCGATTTGTAGGTTTACGGTATATATCTGTTGAAAATCCTGTTGCTGTTCTAGTGATTTCTACATCCAGAAATGTTATAGTTTGCTCTTGTATTTCTGACGTGAACTGAATTCTTTCATCCACTTGATTTAACTCCTGTATTGCCTCTATGAGTTCTGTTTTGGGTCCACTCCATAATAGGAAGATATCGTCAATGTATCTTAAAATCAATTTAGCCTGTGTCCTCCAAGAATGTTTTGTGAGTATGTGTTCTTCTTCATACCTCTCCATGAACAAATTGGCATACGCAGGCGCTGCTGAATTGACTATGGAAGTGCCTGACTGTTGGAGAAAAAATTGGTCCTTCCATTGAAAGTAACTTTGGAACAAAGTAAAATACAGAAGTTCCATTAAAAAAATGTGCATGTCTGTATCCAATTCCGTTTGTAACAATGTGTATTCAATGGCCTCTATGCCCAGTTGGTGCTGTATTGAAGTATATAGGGCTTGTGCGTCCATGGTACATAAAAGGATATGTTCATCCTTTTCTAGTGTGACTTGTTGCAATTTATTCAAAAAATCTGTTGTGTCTTTAACATCATTTTTCATTTTCATCACGCTTGGTTGAAGGTACTTATCCAAAAATTGCCCAATTGGTTGATGTATGCTTCCCTTCAATGAGACGATTGGACGCAAAGGTGGGTGTTGGAGATCCTTATGTATTTTGTGCACCATGTATATTATTGGGCTTCTCGGGTTGTCCTGTAGCAAAAAAACCTTTGTTCTCTCATTGATAATGCCATTTTCATATCCCTTGGTGATGATGGATTTTAATTGGTTTGTGAAACTGTCTGTAGGATTCGTTTCCAATTTCATGTAGATGGTTTGATCTGACACGTGTTTGTCTACTTCGTTTTCATAGTGTGTGGTATTTAAGACCACAATAGCTCCTCCTTTATCCGCCTTCTGGAATGTGATCTTGGGATTGATCGCAATGTTTTCGAGTATTCCTATTTCTTTTTGTGTAAGGTTACTTTTACATGATCGTTTAGAAAAATTTTGTTTGGATAAATAGATTTTTACTAAGTTCTCAAATGTGTCTAAAGTCTTATGACTGATAGGTGGCATGTATGTACTTTGCGGTGTGAGGCCTCGCAGTTGGTCTTCTTGTACAATACGTTGATCTGGTACCACATTGTCAAAAAAATATCTAAGGCGTAGTTTTCTAATTAACTTAAATAAACTCATTTCCAGCTCTAGGCTAGTGGTATGTGTAGTTGGCACGAAGGGCATACCCTTCTGTAATGTTCTAATTTGAGTTTGATCCAGAGGTTCATCAGAAATGTTAGTGACCAAGTTCATTTCTCCTGATTCTTCTTCCCCTTGTCCTTCTTCCCACCAGCTGTTGTGCTCCTGGTATTTGAAGCTTCTTTTTCCTTTGCCCCTCCGGGGTCTTCTTTTTCCTTTTTGCCTACTTCTAAAAAAGGCTCCCTAGAAGTGTTTGGCTCTTGACTGGATGTGCTTGGTTGTTCTTGAAATCTTGGTTTACCATATGCATCTTTCGGTCTGGTAGATGTATCGCTGCCTGAGGATGATGTTTCCGATTGTTGAGTATCTGGTCTGTTTTAGCAGTGGCGTGCATATACCTCTTCCCAGCTGTATACCTCTCCCAACTTGTAATCCACTGTATCTCTACGGAATTTATGTATTTGTCTCTCGTTCACCTCTTGAGAGTGTTTAGCAACACCATCATATTACAAGTAAACGCGACATCTGACACCACAAATGTGGTTTATCTATTAAAATGCCCTTGCGGCCAAGGATATGTTGGCAAGACAGAGCGCAAGATAAAAACAAGACTAAATGAACACAAATCCAACATACGGAACAGGAACTTGAAATCCACAATTGCCAGTCATTTTATAGAAATGCAGCACAACATCAGCCAACTCAAATTTCTAATTTTAGAAGTTTTCAAAAAAGAGGAAGGAAGAGACAATAATAAATATCTCTTACAAAGAGAGAACTATTGGACAAAATGTCTCGAAACCATGAAACCATATGGGATGAACGACAGGATAGAGTACTCTTGCTATTTATAGATTCCATACTAAAGACATCCGGATTTGATGGCAGACATTCTGAACTTTATTGTAAGATGGGGGTCTTAAAAATTAGTTAAGCAATGTTTCTTTTTCTTTGTTCATCAGTTTTTTCCTTTGTTATCAGTTTTTCTCTATTTGACACTTAGGTGCACAGGTTTTAGATTAGGATCCAAAAACAGAGTCTTTCAGATGATGTTCGGATTTACTTTAGTTATTTATAATTTATGATATCTTGCCGAATTCATAAAAATAAGTATGCCGTTTGTTGAACATACACAGAACGAGTTGTGTCATAGACCCTTTAATACCCCATTTCAAGATTTGTATCATAGACCCTTTAATACCTCATTTCAAGATGGCGGGCGGGAAGCCAACTGTCACGATTCCCTGGCCGGCTATAACGCTAGCTGCAAAAGCGTGTTTCCGGCCAGGAACTACATTCCCCAGAATCCTTAGCGGGACGTGGCGTGCGTAACGCAGGGGCGGAGCTGAAAACAGGAACAAAGTGGCTGGAGCCCCGGACGGCGTTGCCGATTATTTCTCCCTGTAACCTGTTCCCGCGCAGATTGGAACTCCGGCTTCTCCTCTAACGCGGTAAGAGGGTTCTGGAGTGCTGACTCCTGGAACCACCAGCTCTTTGCTTCAGTCCGGTGACGGATAGCTCCAGTCACCCTATCTCCTCTGTTGGCGGTAACACGCTTTCCTAAGTGGTTACATTGCAGAGGGGAGTTGTCGCCCGTAGTGGTGCTTGTGCAACTTTCTCCCTGTTGGAAAACGGCCAGACGTGGTCAGTGGTGCATGGAGGGTATACTGCCCGCTATTGACACACATCCGGACGTGCGCCCTTAATAGTGAGCGTGGGTGTGTGTGCAGTGCGATTCATGCTTTTTGGGAAAGTTATACATTTACATTTGCGTTATTGTTCAGTATGAGCGCGGAAAGGTACGGTGCCTACCGAACCAAGGATAAGACACGTAGTGACGTTTTGATCAGTAAGAGTGGGAGTGTGAAGTGACTTTCGAGCAATGGAAAAACACCCCCCAGATCTATGGATTGAATTGAGAGCAAAGGGGTTATCGGTTCTGTACTTTTCACCTTTGTTCTATTGACAGGAGGTCTGTGTGCTGAATAAACACGCATCGATAGTGCCGGGGGGCTTGAATCTTAAAGCTCCCTTGGGTACTAAACGCCCGGTGGGGCCTTATAAGCAAAACAAGAGTTCCCTGATATAATGCTACAGTAGTGCGCTTAATAGTGAGGTAGTGTTGTCTCTTTTGTTTTCTTTGCTATCACTCAGGAACCAACTCCAAATCATCCCGGAGGAAGAAGCATAGTGGTGACACTTGATGTCTGGTCTGAATCACTCCTGGCTTGCCTCCTTCAATACCCCTGGGTTTCTCTATGAACATTCTCCGAGCCAACCTTCTTTTTCTTTACAGGTAGGATAGGAGAAATAGAGGGGTTGGGTGTAGGGGAAAGAGGAGTGAGAAGTAAGAAGAAGGATACTGTAGTCAGGTATTGTTATTGTGTCTTTGTTTCTCCACACAGGTCTCCCTCCCCGCAGTCCCCATCCTTTCCTTCCCCCGCTCAATTGCCCCAAGAGTCTGTGTATTTCTATATGCGCCAGACTTGGGTCGATTCAGAGGTGGGCCCCCATAGAGCATCGACACAGCCCTGAAGACTCGGATTTGGAAGGCGCGACACCAACAGCTTAGTCTATTGTCTCTGTTGTTCATTTTTCATGGCACTTTATTAATATCACACCGAACGGGAACACACAACCACGAACCGACGATGGACCATTAAAACGGAGCACGCCGCGGCACGACCACTCCTGTAAGTAAACTGTTACAACTGGGCTAAAGTTTTGCATGTTCCACCACTTAATAATACTCGATAGTCATAACCGTCAGTAGCCACCACTATTTAGCTTCACTAGTAATTTAACGGCAGAACAGACGTGTTGTAACCAAACACACTTAAATCATCACTTATATGAATTCAGTGTTTGTAGCAATGATTTAGCTACACGGCAACGATTTAGTCACGTTTAAGAGCTCAACGCCAGTTAATCCACTTTTGTTAGTGCTAGCAACATGGAATTCACCTAGTGAAACGAACTAACTAACTTCACAGCCATTATCCGCTCAGGCACTTGAACGCGATCACAGTACCGGTTTTACAGCCGTGAATTCACCTTTCTGCCTTAACACACTGGCCACGTTTTCTTTAGGATATCGAGCGCCACAAGTAGCGTTCCACTTTGAATTAATTGATTACGTTTAACACAGCGTCCCCTCATGTAAAAAGACATTCATTCATATTATTTTACAGCTTGTTGTTCCCTGATGAAGGGTTTTATACCCGAAATGCATTGGAGCATGGGGAGAATTTACTGATCACTCGTAAATGAATATATCTGTATGAATACATAAAAGGAAATAGTTCAAATGAAGAAAATAAATATGAAGAAGTGAACAAAAGATTTAAGCATCGACATTTATTTGAAGAAAACAAACTTTTACAACCCCAATTGGGGCCTGGTTGTGCCTGTGGGGACGCCCCCGACTGATGGGTATGCAAATCAAGTATAATTCAGTGTACATGACTGTCATACACACCCACAGAGCACACTAAATCGCTAAAATTCTTTTTGAAATTACAGGTTGTGCGCGAACAACTACACATTTGTTAAAACAGTGCATAAAGCATAGAAGTTCAGCTGTAGGTACGTATCTGCCCAAGTGTCATCTGGAAGGCAGTCGGATCCTGGCTCGTCTAGTCCTCCTCGCGGTCCAGATGGATCTCTTTCCCCCTCTGACCGCTCCCTCCTTTTCACCACTCTCCAGCCTTCCACGCAGGAGCAAACCTTGTCTGAGGTGGTGAAGCGCCAAGTCTTTCCATCTGCTATGACTCAGTTTGGCAGGGTATATCATCATGTATTTGATCTGTTTCAGGGCTTGCTTCAACCCCTTACAGCTCCTGCATTTTTTCTGCACCTGGGGGGTAAAGTCAGGGAAAAACTTGATTGACACATTGTCTATATGGAGATCACCATGCTCTTGTGCCTCCTGCAGAATTGCCATGCAGTCCCTGTAATAAAAATTTCTTGCAATAATTGTCCGGGACAGAACCCACTGCCCAATGCACCCTCTCAATTGAAAAGAAGTTGGACAGTCTTTTGGGTTATAGTAAATTCAACATCAAGTCTTCCAAATAGAGATCAGCTCTCGGTCCCTCTGTCCCCTCCGGGACACCAACCACCTAGATATTATTACGGCAGGATTACCCCTCTTGATCTTCTTGTCTTGCCATGAGGATTGAATTTTGTTTGGATAGGGTGCGGGCCTGCTTTTCCAGTCTTTTGGTGGTGGATTGCAATCCAGAGATCTGTGTTTCCACCGTTGTTACTTTATTGGACATTTTATGTAGGTCCGCCCACAGAAGATTCACATCTACTGTGACTGCATCCAGGTTAGGTTCCAGTGTATTTGACAGTGTATTAATTGCCAATATGATTTTCTGGAGAAAGGACACCTCCTCAGGCAGGAAGTTCACACCCTCATCCACACTATGAGTAGACGCTGCAGGCGCAGCCATCACGAGTGTATTTAACAATGTTGTTTGACTGGGGTAGCTTGCCTTCGTGGTTCCTGACCATCTCCTCCCAGCACTTCTCTACCAAAGGGGACCCAGGGTACCGTGCCCTGCTTACCATTTCGCATCCAGGCACCTAAGGCCTGTGTCCAGGTTCACTCAGACAAGGCAGCTATATTCAGCTGAGGTGGGGGGAATACAAGCCCCCAGGTCATCTATCCCTCCTCCAAGACCGCTCCCAGTCACAGCTGCTGCCCCAATATCACCACGGTTAGGATTATACAGAATTCACAAGGCCAGGGAGCCCCAGTTCCATGCCACAGGGTTCAGCATAGGTCTCCTAGTCCAGGAGTGAACGAGGTCATGCAGGCAGTGCTGCCCTTACTTCAACATGCCACTCTTTGGTGGGGGGCAATCCAGCAACACAGTCCTGGTCCCAGGCTCTATTCTCAGAGGGCAACATGTGTGGGGGCAGAGAGGAGCATCCAGGGGGTCCCCGATGCCAGTCCCTGCTCCACTCACCTACCCCCCTATCCAGGCAACCAGCGGCCCTGTCAATCGACCTTACCAGTAGCATGCTGGGCCCTTTCGTGTGACCCACGTGGCTTTCCTCTCCTGCCTCCACAGGCGGGCAGCTGTCTTACCATAAGGATTTTTGGGCAGCACCGCAATGCAGACTTGGTCCTACAGGTGGGCCACGGGAGTCACCGCACCTCTGGCCTTCCCTCGCCATGGCTGCAGTTTCAGGTTCTGACTTCCTTTATTCCGGGGTCCTCAGCCTTGGGCCCAGAGCTGCTCCACCACAGGCCTCACACTTCGCACCATCCCAGGTCTTCAACGATTGGGTTCAGTCTGGGCAGCAGGTCACCCGATCTTAAACTGGAATCTGCAGTCAGGCAGCCACCATTTTGCGTCTTGCTCACGGCCCTCCCAAGCCACTCTGCTGCAGTCTCAGAGACTCTTGCGGAGTCCACCTGGGGGCATGCCTGCACTTCTCTAACTGCACAGTCACCAGAGAATTGTTCTGCGGACAGGACTGTCCGGATGATGTTGGATTTTGTGGGTTTCAGTCAAGGCAATTACAGAGCTATCTCAGATCATAGCCGTCACAGTCAGGGGCTAGTGTTTCCGGACTTGCAGACTTCTCCCGCCAGTCATCCTACCTGTGCCAGCACTGCTTTCCCTGTCAGTCTCCCGCCGCCGCTAATTCCAACAGCGGCCGCGGAGTGGGGACGGACTACCTCTCCCAGCAGTCTCTGCGGCAAGGGAGCCGCCCACACCGTTTTGGCACCAGGAGGCGTATAAAAGATCGTTGCTACTTCGGCAGAGCGGGCTAGTGTTTCCGGACTTGCAGACTTCTCCCGCCAGTCATCCTCCCTGTGCCAGCACTTCTTTCCCAGCTTTCCCTGTCAGTGCTTCCGTCTCCCGCCGCCGCTAATTCCAACAGCGGACGCGGAATGGGGACGGACTACCTCTCCCAGCAGTCTCTGCGGCAAGGGAGCCGCCCACACCGTTTTGGCACCAGGAGGCGTATAAAAGATCGTTGCTACTTCGGCAGAGCGGGCTAGTGTTTCCGGACTTCTAGACTTCTCCCGCCAGTCATCCTACCTGTGCCAGCACTGCTTTCCCTGCTTTCCCTGTCAGTGCTTCCGTCTCCCGCCACCGCTAATTCCAACAGCGGCCGCGGAGTGGGGACGGACTACCTCTCCCAGCAGTCTCTGTGGCAAGGGAGCCGCCCACACCATTTTGGCGCCAGGAGGCGTATAAAAGATCGTTGCTACTTCGGCAGAGCGGGCTAGTGTTTCCGGACGGACTACCTCTCCCAGCAGTCTCTGCGGCAAGGGAGCCGCCCACACCGTTTTGGCGCCAGGAGGCGTATAAAAGATCGTTGCTACTTCGGCAGAGCAGGCTACTGTATCCGGACGGACTACCTCTCCCAGCAGTCTCTGCGGCAAGGGAGCCGCCCACACCGTTTTGGCGCCAGGAGGCGTATAAAAGATCGTTGCTACTTCGGCAGAGTGGGATAGTGTTTCCGGACTTGCAGACTTCTCCCGCCAGTCATCCTACCTGTGCCAGCACTGTTTTCCCTGCTTTCCCTGTCAGTGCTTCCGTCTCCCGCCGCCGCTAATTCCAACAGCGGCCGCGGAGTGGGGACGGACTACCTCTCCCAGCAGTCTCTGCGGCAAGGGAGCCGCCCACACCGTTTTGGCGCCAGGAGGCGTATAAAAGATCGTTGCTACTTCGGCAGAGCGGGCTAGTGTTTCCGGACGGACTACCTCTCCCAGCAGTCTCTGCGGCAAGGGAGCCGCCCACACCGTTTTGGCGCCAGGAGGCATATAAAAGATCGTTGCTACTTCGGCAGAGCGGGCTAGTGTTTCCGGACGGACTAGCTCTCCCAGCAGTCTCTGCGGCAAGGGAGCCACCCACACCGTTTTGGCGCCAGGAGGCGTATAAAAGATCGTTGCTACTTTGGCAGAGCGGGCTAGTGTTTCCGGACAGACTACCTCTCCCAGCAGTCTCTGCGGCAAGGGAGCCGCCCACACCGTTTTGGCGCCAGGAGGCGTATAAAAGATCGTTGCTACTTCGGCAGAGCGGGCTAGTGTTTCCGGACTTGCAGACTTCTCCCGCCAGTCATCCTACCTGTGCCAGCACTGCTTTCCCTGCTTTCCCTGTCAGTGCTTCCGTCTCCCGCCACCGCTAATTCCAACAGCGGCCGCGGAGTGGGGACGGACTACCTCTCCCAGCAGTCTCTGCGGCAAGGGAGCCGCCCACACCGTTTTGGCGCCAGGAGGCGTATAAAAGATCGTTGCTACTTCGGCAGAGCGGGCTAGTGTTTCCAGACGGACTACCTCTCCCAGCAGTCTCTGCGGCAAGGGAGCCGCCCACACCGTTTTGGCGCCGGGAGGCGTATAAAAGATCATTGCTACTCCCGCGTCGCGGGACCGCGCGCGGGCGGCGCCGGGCTAAGCCCGGGCAAAGGGCGGGCCGTCTGTGGCCGTCAGGGGCAGGAAGAGGCTGGGCTGGGCCCAGTCCCTGAGAACTGGTTACTGCTAAGAAAGGTACATTACTTCCAACCATATACTGTGTTTTCCCTATCCTTATTGGTCTGTTTGCGACTAATTATTGCGTGTCATTGCCTGTACTATCCACTATTACCTTCCGAGTTGATTAACTAAACAGCCAAAATGTCAACACGAACCATGAAGAGCAGAGTCTCACTGGGTGGTTCAGTGCGAGGCACCTTGGACAATTTCATTACCAGGGCTGCCTCAGTTCTGGAAAAGGAGATTGCTATGGTGGAGAGACGCCTATCGGTTGAACATGTACAAAGTAAACGCTCCTCACTTGGGTCGATACAATTGGCGGTCTCTCTGAACCCTACAACATCTGTTCCTTGCTTAATACATGATCCCCGAAGCGATTCTAGGATCCTTCCATCTGCCTGTGACTCCACATCTTTGACACAATCCCGTATCCACTTAATAACGCCTTCTTCTAAATCCTATTCTTATCCTTCCTCTGATTGTACACCATTGGCTTTATCGCCTCTTAGGGTTACTGACACAAACCCCCAAAAGAAGAAGGGTAAAAGAATTAGTACTATCGCTCCCCCCCCTCAGAAAAAAAGAAAGAGGGGAGTTAAGAAAAGCAATAACACTAACATACCGGCTAATAATAAGCTTAGTCAAATGGGAAACACAGTTATTGACTGTCTTTCACCTATTAAACAGACAAAAGGCCCTGATATTCAGCTAGACCCTTGCAACCATGATCTATTAATGAACGAAATTATGGGCCGACTAGAATTACTAGTCAAATCACTTGTCCTTCCTCTATTGGAGAGAATAAAGGGTTTGTTAAAACAACTAGAATCAATAGAGAAGCTGACACTAAAAAACACTGACCAACTGAAAGACCTACTATCTAATACACTGGTACCTTTAAAAAGCCCTACTAATCCTAAACCGTCCTCAGTGACTAAAGAGACTCAACTAATCCCAGAGGCAAATAAAATACAATCAACTGTATCATGTCAAAAAAATCTGCCACCAAGCGGAAAAAGCTATAATGAACCAGCAAAAGGTCAGACTACTGTCAATCTTCTAACCAGTGGATCAGAACATAAACTATGTAATGTATCTGCTGGCATCGCCTCAAAAGTAAAAGAGGGTCTCAATTGTAACCACATAGACTTACCCCCAGAGGCGGTCCCTTATGTTGTAGTTTTAACAGGAGTCCCGGTCCTGGAAGCAGGGAAAAAAGAGGGCTACTACGACTTGAGAAACAAGGTGATGTACTGGTTGAGACAGAATAGGCCTCTACCTCCAAATATTAATGGGGAAATTCTGAACGTCCGTAGACTTGGCTGGCTCGGCTCTCGGCCGAAAGAAACTCAAGGTGACGTGATCCTTGCCAACTTTAGAGATCACAGGGCAACCAGGCACATAATCAACTGGTTCCAAGGCCAGGGTCAAAGCTCCATTAGATCCTACGACCTGACCTATTTTTACCCACAGTCATTAGCCAGAAACTTAAAACAGCCCAATACTTACTTATGGGCCCGAGTAAGGTCCTCTAATTTTAATATTTTAACATCCGTTTTGCTCCCCTTACAGGGTTAGAGGATGTCGATTGACTTTCTCTACGAGATTCCAACCAGGGCATTTTTTGTGGTCTAATGAACAGACATGCACACAGCGATCCCTGCTATTCCTCTCTAACTTGCACCGCTTCAGCTACTAAGAAGCTTTTACCTCTGTCACAAAACACCGTTCCGCAAACAAGTGATGAATTATTGGAATCCCTGACACCCACACTAAATCCCAAAATTGTATCTGATCAAGAGTCTAGTAAACTAAAAATTGCGGTTGCATTTTGGAACGTAGCTGGTCTACGCTCCAAATTAGACAACGACGTTTGGATTAATTTTATTTCAAGTTTTAATATACTGTGTTTACAGGAGACGTGGCTGACAACAGTGACCCATCTGGACGGATATAGAACATATTTTTCACCCGCCCAACACTCTAATTCTGGCCGGGCTAAGGGAGGAATAACTATCTATATAGCAAATTCGATCAATATAGAAAAGATACAGGTCATAAAACTTGATCCCAACTTTCAGCTTCTTAGTCTTACACCAAATGCTAGGGATTCTTTCCTCTTGGTCAACTATTACAACAATCTCTCTGATTTTGATGCAATGGAAAAAATTAATTCTATCTTTTCCTTAATACTATCTATAATTAAGAAATCAACCAGAGAGGTGACCATCATATGGGGTGGCGATTTTAATCAGACTATTTGTGGTGTTCCCAATGCTTTCTTATGTGGTTTAAATGATGAGGATGATAACCGCATTCCACATTTCCCCCATTCGACCTTAGGTAGCTTATTAAATGAAATAATTTTTAACCTAGATTTGAGAATTGCGAACAAACTAGCTAATCCAAATGCGATGCTGGCCCCCACCTATCACGGTAGGGGATGCAATTCCACTATCGATTTCATCTTGCTTTCAAATGGTTTGATAATGAGGGATACCACCTTCAACATTCATCAGACTGCATTGAGCGACCACTATCCTCTCAGTATTACTTTTTTTCTTTCCACTAGGCCCGATACCAAAATCCCGAGCGTTCTTGACCAAAATAACCTAGAACTAGCTAGAGTTAATGGCTACTCTCTCAAGTGGGCCTTAGTTGACCCAATTGAAACAGTTAATACAGTGGTCACAGAAGCATACTTGCCTGTTATGAAATGTCTGGATCCGACTAGTTCAGACGTTGATGTTATTACTAACTTTGGCACTGTGATGCAGACCATAAAAAAAGCCTTAATGGCAAAAAAGAACAGTCCTGCGAGGAACAGACAGGGCTGGTTCAACCACAGGTGCACAGCAGCCTATACTAAATTAAAACTTGCTTTACACAAGACAGCCAGGGACCGTGTAGAAATATCCAAGTTAAGGAGGGCCTATAACGTCGCCATAAAGGAAAGGAAATTGGAATTAAAAAGACAACTCTGGGACCAACTACATGAGAGTTGTCTTAGTAATAATAGTGTCGCCTTCTGGAAGGTAGTAAAAACACCTTTTTTGACCGAGAAGGGTAGTCTCCCAAGTGTAGAGGTCGCTATAGCTGAAAGGGAATGGGTAGAGCATTTCTCACAAATTTTCATGACCAATTCATTAATAATTGCTCCTAGAGATAATGATTTTCCTTACCATCAGCCTTCGACCTTTCCTATTGATATGTCTATCACATGTGACCAGGTTGAACGGGCCTTAAACGTAAGCAAGAAAGGGAAGGCCCTGGGCCCTGATGGTGTCCCAATAGATTTTTTCAAAACACATTCCGAGCTCTGGATCCCCTTTTTGACCAGGGCCTTTAATGCGCTGTCTGCTATTGGTATCCCAGAATCCTGGAAGAAATCCATATTAGTTCCTATCTTCAAGAAAGGGGATAGGAACTCACCCTCCTGCTATCTCCCCATCTCCCTATTGGATTCCACGGGAAAAATGATGGGCCGGATATTACTTGATCGTTTGCAGGAGTGGGCAACGGAAAACAACATCTTATCCGACTTACAATATGGGTTCCGTGAAGGCCTGGGGACCATAGACCAAGCCTTAAATTTATCATTATTAATTGATAAATATGTTAACATCAAAGCTGGATCTTTGTATATGGTCTATGTAGACCTATCAGCTGCATTTGATTGCGTTAGCCATCCCAAACTATATTCCATCCTATTAGATCTAGGGGTGGAACAGACTGTAGTAACTTTTATTAGGGAACTTTATGCTGACGCAACAGCCAGAGTAAGGTTTGGAATCAGTGGAGAACTCACCGCATCGTTCGGGGTGGAGAGGGGCGTGAGGCAAGGCTGTGTCCTGGCTCCATTCCTATTCACCCTCTACACTAATGGTTTGGAGAGGGAGATGTTGAAAGGAGCCCAGGACATTCCTACGGTAGCAAATCGCCGCGTACCAGCGCTTCTGTACGCCGACGATGCGGTGATACAGGCTCGCACACCCAACGAACTACAGAGGGCCCTAAACAGCTATGCATCATTTATGGCCACTCTAGACCTTAAAGTCAACATCGGGAAAACTTTTGTTATGAAGGCGGGCATTGGCAAGAAAAATAAAACTAGGCCCATTCATTTGAATAATGAAAGATTACTAATCACTGACAAATATCCCTATCTCGTGTCATGATTGATGAAAAACTAAGCTGGAAACCGGCAGTTGAAGCGAGAAAACTGCAATTTGCAAGAACCACCTCTGCACTTATAAATTTCTCCAGGAAACTGGGGAAAAAAACACCTGTAGAGATGGTTAAAATTTATAAAGCCAAATGCATTTCAGTGGCTCTATATGGAGCAGGCGTATGGGGACACACAGCTGTGGGCCCGATCCAGTTAGTAGAAAATGGCTTTTTGAAATATCTCCTTGCCCTACCTATTACTGCTGCTAATTATTCATGCCATGTGGAACTGGGTCTTCCCTATGTGATAGACGTGGCGAGAATCCAGCCCCTGCTACTATGGCACCGAATCTGGACGTCAGAACAAACAGCCTTTACCCAACAAATCATTCAAGACTGTAAGGGACTAGATAATGCACATAAATCTAGATGGTTAGCCTATGTCAAAAATGTTTTTAACTGATATAGGGTTGGTAAAATATTATCACGACCCTACCCAGATTCAACAGTTAACAAGAAAGGTCTTCTATAAACTTTGTTTTAACCATCTTGAAGACCTTAGACTTAATTGTGAGGTCATGAAACAAACAGCTAGACACAGTCTAACAGTCCAGACGGTTTTTGGGATTCAGCCTTACCTAACTTATACTATAACTTCGTATGAACTGTTCCTTTTAGTTAGGTTTAGACTGAACCTCTTTCATCGTTTGGTGACTTTCCCGTTGAGGAATAATTGGGCTAAAATGTTGCCACCTTGCCCTTGCGATGGGAGATCTTCCCAGTCCACAGCCCATACCATTCTCTTTTGTAAATACTACATCGACCAACGGAGAAACCTATTAATCCCCATACTAAAGCGTCTGGGCTTTTGCACCTACCGCCCAGCTTTACTTTTCCTACAGTCACTCGAGGGGGAGGGGCTGGTCTACATTGTTTCTAACCTCTTACAGTATATTATGCGACATAGGCTGAACTTAGGGTAATTTAATTTATCTGAGATACTGCTAATTTGATCATAACTGATCCTCTTAATGGTGATATTTTCTTGCATTGTCACTTTAACCAGGCAGATGGAAACCACTGCGATCACTCATGCCTGTGATGAATTGTAAATTTACAGGTTTTTTAATGAGAAATTTTACTATGTATTTGTTTTAATTGTATCTTTTATGGCCTTCTTTTGAAAAGCTGAATAAAGAAATATTGATTGATTGACACCCCCCCACAGGTGACATACTTGTGCAAATAAGCTGCCATAAGTACAAAGATTTGCATAAGGAAATACGAGTGCCAGACTACAGAGATGGCTAATTTGTTAGTGAGTGAGACCTAGTTTTTACTTACCAGTTTCCACTCCAAATGGAATTCCCAGGGTGCTTTCAGTGTAGAGTGTGGTTAACACCTTCTCCTCCTGTGGTGGCAGAGGTTGAGGGCTACCCACTAACAGTTGCCACACCTCTTGGCGTGCTTTGGAAGCTAGGGAACAGACTCTCCCGCACTGGTCATTCCACCACTTGCAGAAGTCCTTCTGTGAACATCTAGTTTTCGGGACAGCATTTACTGTATTCACAATTCTGGCCCACATTTCCCTTTTCCAGCTCATGATTGTTTTTCTGGAACCGAGCTCCTAACAACTGGGTATCCACCATGACTGTTCATTCTCCAAGAATCTGGAATGTCTTCTAGTAGCTATCTTTAAAATAAATGTACCTAATAACTGCTGCGTATTGTCAGTTACAAATGATTTGTGTGGCTTAAGAAGTGTCTTTTGTAGTGAAAGTTTCAGGTTTTGATGTTATATTATGTCATGGTATGTCATGTTACATTGTGTTATGTTCTATTTGTAAAGCGCATCATTCATCTAAAGGCCTCTTGGTGTTGACAATGCAAACACAGTAGGACAATTCAGCAATCAAAAGGAATTCTTATTGGGAGTGTGTTCCACTTCTTCGGTGAGAACCTAAGCCTTCCTGCTCTCATTTTTTTTAATCTTTGCATCGGCGTGGCCAAATGGCGGCCAACAGAGAAGTTCTTCTCTGTCTCTTGGCTCTGCTGCCAGTCTCTGCCACCATGGCTTCACATCTTCACCCTGCTGCAACTACTGGTGGATGGCCGTAATGCGGGGTGTAGAGCTGCTCCAGAGTCCACTTGAGACTTGATTTGATACGGGCGCACAGCCAGCCGTGAAGCGGAGAGTGGACACTGGAAGTGGCCTGAGGAGGAAGAAGCCAGCCCAGACGGCCTGCCCACTGCAGCTGCCCCGCACTGCACTAGTAGGTGGCCATGACCTCAAAAAACTTGGGTAGCAGCTCTGCCTGCTAGCTCGGCAGAAATCCCAGCGAAGTGCCAGGGTCTAGTGGCCACAGGTCCATGGGCGTGAGATGACCGGACCACATTTGCTGGGGAGAATGATTCAGGCCCAGTGGAGCCTAGCGCCTGCCTGACCTGCCTGATGCACCTGGGCAGAGGGGACTGACAGAGAACGCTGTTGTCCTGCAGTAGTGGAGGAGCGGCTGGGGGCCATCTGGTTCCGAGTGGGGTCTGGGACTCCAGAGCAGCAGACTGGTGAGGCTCACACACCAGAGAGAATGCCCGGTGGTGAAGGCCTAAAACAGAAACCAGAAAATGGCTGCCTGGGCTGTATTAACTGCTCAATCAAGACGCTACCCCCTAGAGCCCGGGGTCCATTTCCTGAGAAGCACCTGGCCTAGCAAACAGCACCGACCCGGTGGAGCCAAGGGTTGCAGCAGTGAACATCTGGGCCTGTCGTTTACAGTGTGCCCTAAGCAGACCGAATTCACCAATCTGCAGCATCTCATGGGGTGAAGCACAGATTGGCTCTTCTCAAGGAAAGTTCCTGGAAGCACTGGGTTGATCATATCTCTGCTCCAGCATTAACTGGTTGTGTTGCCCTTCAGGGCAGGTGAATAGACTTCACTGATCTAAGGCCCACAGGGGAAGGCACTGAAGTACCCAAAGCATTGGAGACCACCACCCACACGGAACCCCTGGTACTCTGACCAGTCTGACCGGCAATGACTACGGCTGGAAACAAAAAGAATCACAGTGTTAAGGAGATGCTCTCCAGGCTGCCCGGAGGAACTTCCGGGGATTGCCCCTCTACAGCCAACCCCCCATGATTCAGGCGGAGAACTCAGTGGAACAGGTTACATGCTCCTTCCTTGAACCCTTGTTCATGTCCCTCCTGGAGGACCTACAGGAAGTCAAGAAGGACCCTTCCAGTGATATCAGAGAGCACAGGAGAGATATGGACTCCTGGAGGGATCCCCTAGCTACTCTAGAGCAGCCATGTGGACGACTTTGAACTGTTGCAACAGGAAATGCTTCACCTCCTTAACCAATAACTGGATCTACAGGCACACGTGGAGGACCTCGAGAACTAATTGCGCCGGAATAATTGTCGGATCATGGATATTGCCCCTAAGGTAGAAGGCAAAGTCCTCGCTGCCTATCTTGTAGATCGCTTCTGCGCAGTCACCGATGCACCACCGAACACTGAAAAAAGATGGACTAGGCCCACTGGGTCAGCATTCCACAGGCAGAAACAGCCCCACAGGCGGACATCCATGATTTCCAACTGAAGGAGGACATCCTATGCAAGGCCAGGGAGAAGCATCCCATCACATTCCGCGATCAAAACGCTCCCTCTTTCAGGACTTGGTGGCATCTACTTTGCAAAAGAGACCAGTGACCTCCCACCTTAGGAACATAGGAGTGGCTTACTCATGGGAGCACCCTTTTCACCTCATTTCGGCCTGAAGGGGAAGCTCTTTAAACTACGGTCGCTGGGAGAGACATGCAAGGTGTTGGGTATTGAGCTACCACCAGAAGGCCTGTTGTCCTGCGCATCTCCAACCCAAGTTGCTGGGGGCCGCCCTTGGTGGCGTTCTCGAGGGTTAGGGAGGAGATCTGATCCCCAGCTCCGGCCATGATTGCCAAGAGCCAAGAAACTGCAATGGACTCAATTCCTGGGGCATTTTCTGAAACGGACACTTCTTGATGAAGCAGAGCAAGTAAAATTACAGGCTGCACTGCGGGGGTGAGGCGGGGCAAAGGTGCGTTGATGAGGCTACGATTTGACCCTCTTACTGACACATTGATTTTTGGAACTGTTCCTGGTTCAAGTAACGACCACGATTAGATATGTTTGCTTGTTTACTGTTTTCATAGGAGTTTTCATCTGTTTGGGGACCCGCTCAATTTCATGGTTGCAATGACATGGAACACACACCTTACTGATAGGCGCATTGGGGCACAACACTATCTCCGCACCATGCAGTGGGTGCTAACTGGGATAATTGTTTGGTTTTTCCTGTCAGACATTGGGGGACACTCCTCCCAGAATTCTTTCCCTTAATGTGAAGGGCCTTAACAGCCCAGTTAAGTGTAAAGCAGTCCTGTTCTACTTGGAGGACTCGAAGGCCGACCTTTCTCTCCTTCCACAGAACTACCACAGACTCGTTCACGGTCCTTTCCTCAGCAGATTTTCTCTTTGGGACGCACAAAAACAGCAGGGTTGGCTCTGTTGGTTGTTCTTATGGTTAGTAGGGAATTGGCCCAAATATGGAGGAGGCGAGGGGTCGCCTCCTAGCCTACCAATTCACACTTACCGGCTGGACCTTTGTAGCAGCTTCCATCTATGCCCCAAATGAGGGCCAGGAAGCATTCATGCGCACATTCTCTACTGAACCACTTTCACACTCCCGAGCAGAGAATCTTGGGAAGATCCTTCCTCCATCTTAAAAGATGCTGGGCCATCAGCCCAAACCCTAAATATGGCTTGACAGATGGATCAATTCCATCATGACTGGGGAATGATAGTCTTTCTGCTAAACTTTAAATCTAGCTCACAGAGATCCAAATATATGAGTCATACAATTCCACAGTCCACCTTTTTGGGACTACATCATCCAGCTCTGCTGGGTTTAATAGTGTGCTTTAATGAAAAATATATCCATATTGGAAATATTCTTTTTAAAATAGCCATTGAATGATTTTAAAAAGCACAAATTAAATATTTGGAGACATAACTATGGGAAACATATTTCTGGACCATACTACCCATTTTTACCATAATTACATTTCTTTCCATAAACTACAAGAGAACAGCCTACTTTCTATCATTCCACCAATTTTAGCATAAATAGTATTTTTCATTTTTCAAACACATGGCAGATCAAAGACAGCAATTCCCTTCCCAGGCTTCATATTAGGCACCATCTCCACACAGAGGTCACACACGGACATGGATAACATTGATTTATTCCTACAGTTAGGTTCACAGTCCTACCTTTTTCAGCCATGCCTAAAATATTGTACACTATCAGCCTCTGCCTTTCATAATGATAAATCTCTCAACTAGACATGAATACCTCATGGCACGGTGTGATATTGAGATAATAATGGAGATGGTTATCTTGCGCGTAAGGCAGTATGTCGTTGAAACAGTACCATGGATGAGATTGCTGTCTTAGCATCACTCCAGCAGACAAACGTACCTGAGGGTCCATTCAGAATGTTTTATTTTTTATTACAATAGCTTATCATAGTCAAATAGCATAACATTGCTCACAGTGAGCGAGTAAAAACGCATCTTATTCCGACTTACTTCAATAAACCCAATCCACATCATAACAGGCATTAGGAGACTGAAGTATCGTGCTTTTACATTATTAGCTTAAATGTCCACAATATCATTCTCCGGCCTACCACTTTTCTAGGGCCTGCTGCTCCTTGATGCTGTTTCTCATCTACAAGGGGGAATTATTTCCTGCATTTATGCATATTATGTTATAATTTTTGAGTTGAGACAATCAATGGGCTTGCGGGTCATTTACTCATGCAACGTGTAGGGTTTTAATATCGGACTAGTAGAATTGTATATGGATACTGTTACAGAATTCTTATAGGTTTCTTCTCACATTACATCACTAAGCAGGAATATACTCTCACAAGATAGACTGAAGAATTATTATGAAACATTTGTTTATCTCTCTCAAGAAGAGAGGAGCATGTTCAACTTCCAGGATATTTGAGTTTTTCTCCACCAAAATTACTGACTGAGAACACATTATGGCCCAGATGTACTAACATCTCTGTTTGCGATTTCCTGATAGCAAATTTTCGAGATTTGCTATTAGGAAATCAAAAGCAGCTATCTAGAACAGTGTGTTTTACACTGTTTGAGATTCCCAGTCGCAATTGACAAACCTCATAAATATTCATCAGATAGGTTGCAATTTGAGACCCATTGAGTATCGCTGAAAACACAGGGATGGCGGCCTGCTGGGTACCTTTTCCATGTTTCCTTTTAAATAAAGCAAAAAAGTGTTTTACTTTTTTTTTTTAATGCAGCCTATTTTCCTTAAAGGAAAACGGATGCATTTCAAAAAGAAAAATGAAAGTTTTCTCTTTATTTTTGATAGCAGGCAGTGGTCCATATGACCACTGCCTGCACCTAAAAAACCTTTTTGAATGCATTCACAAAGAGTAAAATGTCCCTTGGGAACTCCTTTCCAGTTGTGACTGCGTTAACCTCCAAATTGAATTTAGTGGTGACAAGTGAATGTTTCGCGACTGCATTTGGGTCACAAAACATTCTTACATGCCATTGCGAGTCGCTATTAGGAAGGAACGCCCTGCACCCGCCCTTTCCTTATATAGAATCGCTAGCCTATTTAGCAATTTAGTAATGGATTGCCGAGTAGCAAAATCGGGTTTGGCACATAGAAGACGGATTTTTATCAGTCGCAAACGGCCTGAATTGGGCCATTTGCGACTGAGAGAGTCCTACTTAAATGTGGCACTATGTTCTAGCAGATAGAACTTGACCATCTCTGGTTCCAAGCTAATAGTCTTCAGAATTCAAATATGCAGTGGATGTTCTGTATCCCTAATGATGGATGACCTTTCAGTCCAAATTATTATTAGGCAGAAGGTAATAAGAAGGTAAAACAGATTTTGTAATATACTGTTTTGTTGTATATTATCTTATATTTGTTCATTCATAATTGCCACAATTTTAGATGTCTGCAGACAATTTTTGGATGTACTTTGCTCCAGTGTTGCATAGTCTTTTAATTCCACATCATACCTCTCAGCTTGGGCGAATGCCTGATGAGTAAAAATAAATGTTAGTCACTTAAATGAGTGCCGATTGCCCCCACCCATACCTACTGCCTCAAATTAAGTACTGTATAACCTCAAAGTGTATGGAAATATACCGAGCTTAGTCAGTGTTGACCATTTCATACAACAAAACGGCATACATTTTTTTCACAATAACATGCAAATAAACAGATCAATTGCATCATTAGATTACCTTAACACGCCCCTTCATAATATTGAATCGCTAGACTATTTCGCAATTTAGTAATAGGTTGTGGATGGACAGTTCTACAATGAGCTTATGGGTTTAATTTGTGAAGCATTGAGCATACAGCAGAAGCTACATTGTGCATACAGACCAGAGGCTTCTGGTGTTGTTGAACAGATGAATGGCACAATAAAAAACCGAATTGGTAAGATGTGTTTAGCCACTGGAATGAAATGGCCTGATGTCTTGCCTCTAGTGCTAATGACTATTAGGTCTACTCCAGATAGAACAACAGGGTTGAGTCCACATGAAATATTGATGGGACGTGCAATGAGACATGCTTTCGTGCCTGTCAACAAGTTGATGACAATAACAGATGACATGATTTTGGATTACTGTAAAGGCCTGGCTGACGCAGTTCATTCTGTGTTTCACCAGGTTGGAGAAGACGCCACCACACTTGAAAAGAAGCAAGCCCATGATCTGAGTCCAGGGGACTGGGTGAGGATAAAGGTGCACAGAAGAAGAAATTGTTTGGTTCCAAGGTGGGGAAGGCCAAGACAAGTCATTCTGACTACGACAACTGCAGTAAAGTGTGCTGGTGTGAAAAACTGGGTTCATGCAAGTCATACTCTGAGAGTTCCAAATCCAAAAGATGGGACTGGTAAGGAGTATTTTGAAGAATCAGATTCCAGTGATGATGCGGAGACGGAACCAGTGAGAAGAAAAAAGAATCCTGAAAGGGGGGAAGGAGAAAGAGAGTCAGAGTCAGGTGATTCTTTTTTCTTTCCGAGAGAGACTTCAAGAGAGACATTGAGAGCCTCAGAGGAGAGATCGGATTCTGTAAGAGTGCCTGAAGTTCCAACAAGTAGTGGAGAAGAAAGGAGAGAAAAGAGCAATTCCACAGAGACTACACCTGAATCAGATGAAGAGGTTGAAGATCCACCTGAGATTACTTCTGAAGAAGCAGGGTCAGTAGAAGATAGAGAGGGACAGATTGCGGAAGACCCCCGAGGAGGTGCAGGGAACATTCCTGATAAGCTAGGTGAAGGGACAAGTAGACAGCTAGAAGATTGCGTGTCGGAGACCCGAGGAGGGACAGTTGCAGGGAAATCTCAATCGGTGGGAAAGAGGTCTGTGGAGCAAAAGAGAGTTATTGAAGAACCAGAGGCAAATGAAACAGAATCAGATGAAAGTGAGAATGAGAAATCAGAGGGTCAAGTTCTGAGAAAGAGAACTTGGATCGGAGAGAGAAATAATAAAGAAGTGAGACCGAAAAGGAGTGTAAGAGGAGATCTTTGGCCTAACACGATAAAGAGGCTAAGGTACAGACTGACACGAGCAAGTGCAAGTTCAAGTTCATCGAAAGCTGAACAGGTGAACGAGGTGTCCAGTCAGAATCAAGCAAAGAGTGATAAACAAAAGGTCTCAAAAGAACCAGAGGAGATCAAGAGAATCAGAAAACCTAACCAGAAGTATAGGTCACCGGAATGGACGTATGTGGCACTGTCTGAAGGTGAAGAGGCAGAGAGTCAAGGAAATCCAGAGCGGACCGTACAAGAAGTGGTTGAGGAGGAGAAAACTGTTGGAATCCTGAAAGTTATCTTGACTGACATTGGAGAAGAGTCGGATGCTCAGGATGTTGAAGATCTGATACAATTTGATGTTGCTGAAGAAGAAGTGAAAAGTGATGAAAATCCGAATTGAGTGAACAAAAGGAGTCCCTTGGAGAAGAGTGAAAAGAAGAAAATCTGAAATTAGCTGTTTGAAATAATCTAGAGTTCTAAAATTCGGTAGTGGAGTAGTAGAGGCTAAGTCAAAAGACACTGCCAAAGTAGTAAAATGGCTAACACAGAAAATAATCAAAGTAGATGTGCCTTCTTGAAAAGATGGTGTAGAATGTGCTGCTGCTGTACAGGATTATTAATGCTGTTATGGGGTGTACTAGCTTTATTAGTTACCTTTAGGGTTACAATAGACACTTTTGGAATACATACTGAGAATGTGACTAATATAGAGAAGAATTTGTAGAAAGTAGTGCCAACTAGAAGTAGTAACATTTACATACATAAAGATAGGTCGATTAATGATTTTTCTAGCAATGTTTTTTCGAAGTTGTTGTACGAATATGTGAAGACAATGGAAGTAAGGGATTGCTACGTCTGTATGCAATTACCTGCATCCGTTTCAGAGGGTGTTACTTATCATCATTTACCAGCTACGTATGGGATTTCATGTAGTGTGTTGAGTAGTGTTTTTTATTTGTTACGGAAAGTAGATTATGAGATGTCTAGCAAGATAACATTTTTGGGCAATTACCTATGAATAAGAAGCTGAATCCAGCTAAAGAAGCTAACATTTTTGGTGAGATTTTTATTGAGACAGAAGAACTAACATTAGATTACATTTTTAGAAATAATTTAACTTGCAGTTTGAAAGAAGAACAAAAGGCTTTCTTAGACTTGGTAGAGAAAAGGAGAGTGAGCATGCATGAAAAGGCAGGGAAATATGAAGTGAGTGAGACAATATGGGATATTGAGATGGGAAAGGAGTTGAGGAATGGGGCCAGTCCAACTTTGGCTTTAGATGCACCACAGAAGGGTAAATTGTGCATTACCAGAAAGAAATCCCAATATGATAAGTATTTTGTTGGGACTAGTGAGTGTCATGATACATACTTTATTGCAACAGGATGGGGTTTTAAAGGTGGAGAAGATCCAGTTTTCCCGGGAGTGTATTATATTTGTGGGAATAAGGCTTATTACACGTTGCCTGACCATTGGTATGGCACGTGTTATGTTGGCCTGGTCTTTCCAAAGATTTTTCATATAGATAAGATAGAAGATGTAGAACACATTAATTTACTAACACGCTTTAAGAGAGAAACTTGGTCAGAAATTGTAGGTGATATTTTTGGAGCTTTAATTCCAGCAGTGGGAATTTCTTTAAATGCATATGGAATTCGGAAATTGTCAACAGTGGTGGATCGCTTATCGACAAGTACCGCTGGAGGGTTTCTTTTGGTAAATACAGAGATGATTGCCGTACGTGTCATGTCTATGCAAAATAGACTTGCCCTTGATATTCTATTGGCCAAAGAGGGTGGAGTCTGTGGAATGCTGAAAGTTCAACATTGTTGCACTTACATTCCTGACGAAAGCAAAGATCTAAAGGTCTATATCAAAAATATTACTGATTTGCATGAAGAATTAGTACCACTGGATACTGAGAGTATCTGGACTAAAATAGCTATTAAGCTACTTGCTGTTAAGAGTTTTATTGCTAAGATAGGTAGTACCATTATTGGTAAAATATTATTTCCTTTGACATGTGTAATTGTTGCTTTATTGATGCTCAGATTAGGGTGTTTGTGTTGTAAAAACAGGGGAGGGAAAAAGAGAATAATTAGAGGAAATACTGCAAAGAAACAAAAGAGGTCAAAGAGAGACCCGCAAGAAATAGAATTAGAAGAATTGAGGGAGAGTGTTTACTTGGAGTCGAAGAGGGATGATGAAAGAGAGTCTGGTGTGTAGTGTCGTAAAAAAGACATTTCAATTTCTCCTAAAAATGGGGACTACATTTTTTTTTGGGGTTGGTTTTGTGGTGATATATATCACCAAAGGGGGGATTGCTGGAGCAGGGTTTTCTATTGAAAATTTATTTAGATTTAAACTCCAGTTTATGTTTATATGTCATAATTAAAATTACTGATAATTAATTATTAATTACTAATCTTGTTAAAGTTTCTGATTAATCAACATTACTAATGAAAGAGTTACACGCGGGAATGCATTTATGTTGCTTTATTAATACGTGAACTAAATTGGTGAGCTAATTAATTAAATAAGTGTTGTTAAAGTGCCATTTATTTCGTGTTTGCGCTTTAAAAATAACGTGCTTTAATGCTTTTATATGTCGCAGACGGCTAGATAATTACATTCACATAAGGGTATTAGTGGGAATTAACACTGTTTAATCATTACGATGTAGTAACGTTGTTTTGTATTTCTTTTAATTAAGATGGTCCGTTTTGGCCTAATCCAAGATGGCCGATATTTACAGCCTGCACTTGAGTGATTGAAATGTGACGAGAGGCCTCGCTGAACATGGTTAGAAACCACCTGACCTCGGCCTCTGACTGTATTAAAAGTTTCCGTGAGGACAGCAGCTCTAGGCTTGCTGCCAATTGCCCTTGGAGAAGAATAAAGCCACAATGAACTCTGATAAACCTGCGGTGGCTTCACTATGGTTCCGAGGAAGAGCATTCATGGATGTATCTTTTTTTAGTTTGAGTTTCCTTCTTCCGTGTTTTTATTTTTTTGATTTTCGAGAGCGGAGGTTTTCTAAATGTTGCGAGTCAACATCCTTTCCTGCTCGCTCTGCTCAGTGGCTCAACAGACGTTTAGAGTTTGTTTGTTACTTTTGTTTTGTTAGTTTCACTATAAATATTGTTAGACTAGAGAGGGTCTAAGGCCACTTCTTCCCGAACCTATGCTCGAGAGGATCGACGCTGATTGAGAGGACGGCGACACGGGAGACTTTACTGAGAGACCTGTCCTGACCCAAATGACACTTAGCTAGAATAGGTAACTATGAGAATAATGATTTTGCTATTGATTGATTTTCATTTGAACTAATTTAGATAAAAGATAACCTTTGTTTGAATTTCAGTGTCGGGTGGTTATTTCTTTGTCATTTATTGAGTTACAAATGTATTTCCAGTGTTTAAAATCATGACTCAAGACAAATCTTTTACGTCGCATTGACCTCGCTTTAGACGCAGATTGTTTAGGATTTCTCTCATATATTCAGTGTGGATAGAGTAATAGACTGAATGTTAGTGTGATGGGCCCTAGCGTATGATGAGTGTATGTGCATGTGACTGTGGAATTACTCTGTCCGTGGAAGAAGGGAGAATTTATAGGTTCCGATCTGCAGCAAGGTTACCAAATAGCAAAATAGGGTTTGGCCCATAGAAAAAAAGATTTTTACCAGCCGCAAATGGCCTGAATCGGGCCATTTGCAACCAAGAAAAACCTATGCAAATGTAGCCCTATATTCTAGCAGATAGAACTTGACTTTCTCTGATCAGTATCATATGCGTATCTTCAATTTGAAAATGTTTACCATTCAGTTTTAAAACTTAAAGCTTTGCAAATCTTTTGAAATGTGATGTAGAAATCGCACTCACAAACAGGTGTCATTGTTGATGTGGAAATCCATGTGGGGCTGCGAGTACCACACACTAAAAAAACATTCACAGAACTCAGCACAGATTTTATGTAGTTGGGGAAGAGGGGAGCAGCACAGATCACTGACACCAGGTTTGTGTGAAAAAGGCAGCTTTATTGAAACAGGTGCACATCACAAAACAACTTTGGCCTTTGTCTTATAAAACCATACAAAGTTAATCACCTTTGTTAAGCTACTCCCCACCCCTAAAATGTCCCCCCACCACAACTCAATTCAGCAATATTGTAAATGCTCCAGAGCTGGTCAACTGCCACTGAGACTTTTAAACGCCCTTCCCTCTTTACTACATCAATTACCCTCTTAACCAATGAAAATTCCTACACAACATTAAACTTCCTGGCTCTTCCAGGAGTGAACTTTCCTACCCATTCCCTTTCAGCCTGAATTGCTGCTGACAACAACAATAAACTTTCGGTAAACCATGGCAACTTCTCTGCCAACCGCCTAAGCACCTGCTTCAAGCGACAACCTTTACAACATAACTCCGTTTGCACACCTGTATGCAACAAAACTTGCCCAATGAGGATGATGCACAAGAAAAGGGGGGAAACCCCCACCCAAAAAGCCGAAGTAAAAAGAAGAGAGGGTGGGACAAAATTGTTATCTCCCAGTTACCAGCCACCGTGTCACCAAGATAAAATGGTGCCTGGTAACATGAAATGGTCACATATATAGCCCTTGGCTACATAAATAACCCAACAAATGCCCAAACCCTAGCAGTCGTCCGACTGCTTCACTTCCCCAAAATCCCCGGGGGGTAGACCTCCCTGTAGTTAGCTGCCCCCCAAATTCCTCTTGGGGAAGAGGGGAGCAGCACAGACCACTGACACCAGGTTTTTGTGAACAAGGCTGCTTTATTAAAACAGGTGCACATCACAAAACAACCTTGGCCTTTGCCTTACAAAACTACAACCTCACTATACAAGGTTAATCACCTACGTTTGTTGCAGGGATTCTGTACAAATACAGAACTATGGGCAGGAATATGGGACCTTGATGTATAGGGACTAGGACTTCCTACCACCTTATAATCCATGAACCAAGGACCGACTAACTATAGGGTCTCACTTGCTCTCCTACTCACTCACAGAGAAACAAATGTTTAGACACCCCAAAACACAACACTCCCCGATCTCGCAGGAATCACGGTAACAAGACACACCCTTTCGCTCACACTCTTGTACTTGTCCACAATAAGATCTGACAAAGACCCAGAACAGTTTAAAATATTTTTCTTTACTAAAGTGCCCTAACATGCAGTATACGTGCCACAACAAGCAGGAAAATGCATAGCACAAATACAGTCAGCATAGCAGCTAGTCCATATTTCATGAAAGGGGATGTCATAATGAAAAGACAACAGAGTCTAACCTTCCTCCCCTTGTTAAGAAGAAATATTATTATATAATAGAAGATCTCTGTTCTTTGTCAGCAGACCCCATACCTTAGCCTATAGATGGTAGATCTATATCATAGGTGCTGTCTCGCTCTTCTTCCTGGAAAGGTCCCTCTCCAAGTGTGTGCCCCCTATTTGTGTACCTCAATAAAAAAACAAAGTGCATTGTCCAAACAACAGCTGCATTGGTATGTTTTGTCTAAGGGCTAAGGTCTGGCCAGAACAAAATAACAAGGGTCATTGTTGCTCGACCTTGCACATAATGTTCAGTCAAAGTCCCAGGAACATGCAGAGAGTGAACACAGCGATGAGTTCTCATGTGAAAGCAGCCATAGAGAATATTGCAAAGAAAAAGACTTGTAGTAACATGTGCAAAGCAGCAGGCAAGCTGCAACGTGCTCCTGCTAACTTAGTGAAGACGACAATGTCCCAATGGGCCACGTGACAGGTCAAGCTACCCCACACCCCTAAAATGTCCTTTTTTCATACCAGCTGTTGAAGCACATAGCAACAATAACCACTTAAAATGCCTTATGTCTGCTGGACCTTTAGTGTCTTGATGTATGAGTGGCCCAACAGTCCATACCTGCAAACCCGTAGCCTGTGGCCCTAGAACAAAACTTGAAAAACAGAAACAAAGTTGACAACCTGTATCATTATTTCAACAAACACCCCTTCTCCCCTTTGAACATGGCACTGACCCAGCACAAAACGAGTCTGAATGGCTGGTCCCCCAGCAAACTGATCAAACCTAACTATGTGACATACCTGGAGCCACCAGTTCCTGCCTGCACTCCTTTGCTCTGCCGTAGATATGAAGATCCATAACTTCAGACCTACTACTGACTAACCAACTACCTCCCAGAGAATAACCTTACTACCCGCACTCCCAAAAAGTACATGGACCTGCAAAGCTCAAGCAAAAAACATCTCGGCCATATGGGCTGAGAACAAAAACCACCTTGACACTTCCAATACACATCCTGGGGAGAAACAAGTGCACCGCACTTAGGATCACCAGTCAACTTCCTGCCCTCTAAATATTATCCTCCCAATCACACCTGCAGAGGGTGCATAGTCCCACCAAAGCTTGCCTGTGAAGGCAATACCTGCCTGGTTGCCATAAATGGTCACCCCTGACTGTTCTATGACCATGAGAGCCTCATAAACCTCATTATGTCTTGTATCCTACCCCATTCCTCTGACATCCCCTGGCCCCACCCACTAAAATACAGACCAGGCCTGGGCATAAGCCGACCTCATCTAAGCCTAAGGCAAGCCCATCTGCGCCCATCAGCATCCCAGGGGAGTCCTGAGCCGGAAATGCTGCCGGGTCCGGGCCCAACCGGGTAAGTCTGTTGTTTATAGAAAAGCTGAACTTTTTGACATCAGAGGCCAGGTAAATGGATGCTGTCAGAATGGTGCAAATAGTTTGACTGAGACGTCAGAGGTTTGCCATAGGTGCAACTGGGTAGCGGACCCTTCGGGTTCTAATCAGAGGGGTGGTAGCGCAATCACGGCAAGAAAGGGCCCAGTTTGGGTCTGGGCACTCAAGAGAACATCTCGCTAAAGTTTCTTCTCCTGAACACCCGCTCTATAAAAAAAATGAAGCTCAATTGTATGATCTATTAGTTGAGTCCAGCCCTGATGTCATGTTTGTAACCGAAACATGGCTGAATGACTGCTGTAATCCAACAATAGCATGGGCTATTCCATTGGGCTATCAGTTTTTGAGGAAGGAACCACCTGTAGGAAGAGGGGGTGGAGTAGGTATAATTTTTAAAGCGTCACTGTCCTGTTCTATTCTTCCGGCTCAGGATATCGCCGAGGCGGAAAGCCTCAGTTTTGTGATTACTATATTGGATCACCAATCCATTGCGGGCATTTTGGTGTATAGGCCACCTGGTCTGGTAGGCGCAGTTACTGAGTCGCACACCCAAGTCACATCTTCCATCCCAGTGTAATACAGGCATTGTCTCCTGTTAGGAGACTTTAATGTCCATATGGATGTCCCTTCTGACCCTGTGGCGATTCAGCTGTGGGAATCTCTAGCGATCCTGGGCCTGGCCCCGTATATTCACCGTCCTACTCATGTAAAGGGTCATACATTAGACCAAGTATTCTCCAGCGTGAGTACGGAAACAGAGGCTCCCCAACCATTGGTATGGTCGGATCACTATCTTCTGAGCTTTAAATTTCCGAAGTTTGCAGCTCAAGCTCAACACAGGGAGATGCTCCATCCTGTTATTTTTAGACCTTTTAATCAGGTTACGCCTGACAGCCTACAGGGTGCCCTGGGGAAGCACCCGATTCCCGTTAGTGGAGATCCAGAAATGTACGCTCCTGGTCTAGAGCAATGGCTTGAAGATCAGGTGAGGGTATTGGCTCCTCATAAAGCGTGGAAAGGCACAAGCAACCGTGCTTCCGCACCATGGTTTACAGCGACACTTAGGGAAAGCAGAAGTGCCTGCAAACGCATAGAGAGAGTCTGGCGTGCCAAGTATAATTCCACGGACCAAGCTATTTACAAGCAAGCTTTGAAAGCCTATTATAACGATGTCTGGGTTGAAAAGAAAAAATTCTTTACCTTAAAAATAAAAGGGGCGGCAAATAAAAGTAAAGAAATATTTAAAATTGTGAAAGATTTTACATCTCCCAGTGCTGTAAGCAAGGTCTTTACTTCTACCCTTAGTTGGGTCCATCAGATGCCATGCTTTTTCCATGACAAGATCCATCTGATCCAACAATCCTTTGCCCCTACGGGTTCACCTGAAGTGGATACGTCACTGGGTGTCCGCCCGCCAAGGTCGAGCCTAAAATTAAAGCTACATTCACTGATGAATGTGTCACAGAAACTTGTCACTCAGATAAAAATTAATTGACTGACTAACCGTCTGGCCACGAAATGAACTGAAAACAACCTAACTGCCCCTGTTCCTCTTCAGTACTCATCTGAAAATGGAGGGGCAAAGCGAACGTATTCCTTACCCTTTCACGAATGCCACCATACTACCTTATCAAATGTCTTTGCCCTCTTTGCCTCTCACTACCTGGTTGTGATTGCAAGGTGGCCGCCCAGTGTCACACTCTCTGGCCTTCCTCCCAGATAGAATCTCTACTGAAAACCTTCTAACCACAGCCTGTTGACGTCCTTAAATTCAAAGTAGAGAAGCCCCAATTTCAATCTGTCCAATGTGAATGGCACAAGAGCCTGTACCTCCCGACCCTGTCCATCCCTCGCTGCCTGTGGAAAAACTACAGCTTCCCATGTTGCTGGACCACTGGACCAACACTGGCCTCCAGCAATGTGTCCATGCATGTCTGCCTGCGCCAGTATAACCCTCATATCAAACTATATAATGCTCCGTCATGTAGAGCCAATCCAAATGAGCTCCAAAGTGGCCACTCCCTCCTTTGCCGCACTCCCTACACCTCATGGGTTGGGGCATCCCTGGAATTACTGGTATACGAATGGTGTACCTCGAGCCATAAAATAGTTCTACCCAACTTAGCTGGTCCCATATTATGGTACCATAACCCCGGTCAATGTCGCCCACATATGACACTAGATAATAGGCCATATGAGCCCTGAGTTTGACATCCTGCGCCACCCAAGCGTCACTTCCATAATTGATTTGGGCTTTCCGATTATGTACATCTGTGAAAGTAGTGCGACTGACCGAGGACTTTACAGAACACTAGCATGGATAAACCTTTGTCATCCACTTCTCTCAACTGCTGGCACTTTCCTGTTCGTACAGCTCAAATACTTCCTCTTCCAACCCCTTCTTGGACCGTAGCTCTCAAATTATTTGTTTCAGAGTCTCCTCTCTGATTACTGTAACGCCATGTTTTTGGGGATGGACAAGTTCCAGGTTGGAAAAATCCAGTCCTTAATTCTGAACCTGCCCAGGGGTTGCGCCACCTCTGTTGGCAGGAAATCTCTTCACTGGCTTCCGGTCCAACAGAGAATCGAGTTTAAGGCACTCTGTTTGGTTCACCGGGCCCGTTTTGGGGGTGGCGCTAACAATGGAAGTGACAGGTTCAGACCTTACATCCTGTCCCGTGTTTTGCGGTCGGCCAACCTGGGTCTTGTCTGTACTTCCAGATTTAAACTAGCGAGATGGCGCGGTCGCTCTTTTGGCACCAGCGCAGCCAGATTATGGAATCACTTGCCAGTGGAGATACGACTTCAACCAAGTTATGCCCATTTTAGAAAAATGCTGAAACATCGCTTACTCCGGTCCCAATAATAATTTGTTTCCTGCTAACTATTCACACTACAGCGCCCAGACACCCTCTGGTATTCGAGCGCTCTATAAGCTTCTTTTATACTTTTTATACTCTCTCTCCCTTTTCCTGGTCTTACACTTAATAGCAATGTGTGGTGAGCAACGGCTCTGGATGTTCCATAAGGGGTAGGAACTTCTTACACTGTTTGCCTGTCTTCCCTGACTCCTTCGCCTGGTCCCCTGTGCCCTACCCCTAGTCCCCCTAGGTCCCCATGACCCCTCAGTGAAACAACTATCTGTATATTGTGCCCATCCGAACCAAGACTCGTGTCCCCCATAGCAACCTTTCCTGAGACGGGCCTCCCTGCTCATGCCAATGCCAGCTTTGGCGGGCCTCCTCAATCGTATAGCTCAGACAGGACTCCCCGCACCGACACCAGCTAAGGCGGGTCTCCCCGCTTGTACCACTCTGACAAGCCTCCCTGCTTAGATGAGGCTCCTTCACCACCCCCAGCATAGGCAGGCCTGCTAGCTGGCTCTGTTTAGGTGGGCCTCCCCACTCCCAGGAGGCTCCTTCACCTCCTCCAATAAATATCCTATGCCTGCTCCGTGTCACCTTACCTGACACCTAAGCTGGTGCCCGCTCAAGGGCCCGCCACTCCACCATGCCTTTATGCCGCAAGGTTCCACCCCTTCTGCCTTGAGGGTTAGAGAACCTGCAAAATATTACTGGCATATGGATTAATAGTAGCCCCCAGCATAGCTTCTTTGTTGACAACACTGTGGTACCCCCTATTTTACCTTGTTGGACCTGGCATCTTTTGGTGTGTTTCCCCTGTCTTTTTGCTTTCTGCCCTCCCGGTTTTCACTCTATTTTTGCTGGTTTAGAGTCTCTGCGCACTTTCTCACTGCTGTTGAGTGTTAAAGTGCAAGTGCTCCTGTTGTAAATTGTGTTATAGATTGGTGTTTCAATGATTGGCATATTTGAGTTACTAGTAAGTCCCTAGAACCGTGCACTGAGAGTGCCAGGGCCTGTAAATAAAATTCTGCTAGTGGGCCTGCAGCACTGATTGTGCCACCCACAGAAGTAGCCCTGTAAAGGTATATCAGACCTGCCACTACCGAGTCTGCATGTAGTTTGTAACTGCCATGTCAACCTGGCAAGTGCAGCAACTTGCCAGGCCCTAATCTTCCTTTTTCTTACATGTAAGACCCCCCCATGGTAGGCCCAAGGTATCCAATGTGCAGGTTGCAGTGTTTGTGAAAGGTAGGACATGTACTGAGGTGTGTAACATATCCTGATAGTGAAATACAGTGTATTTCATTATCTCTATTGAAAGGCTATTGGTCCCATAGGATAGAATGGGAGTTTATTGATAACATCTTATACATATAACTTCCCACTGGGACAAGATAGAAAGATGGTGTTTAGTATGCCTGAACTCGGAATATAAAAAAGTATCTTTTAGTAAAGATGATTTTTACATTTTGTGTTTGAAAATTCCACTTTTAGAAAGTGGGTATGTTCTTGCTAACCCATTCTGTAGGCCTCTGCTGGTTTGTGGATTGACTGTCTGGCTTTGGAGTGACAGGGGCTGGATATGTGCATTTTCTCAAACGGCCACTGGGGGGGTAGGATGATGTGTGTCCTGCCTTTCCTGAACGAGTCAGAGCTGGGCTGAATAGACCTGGGTTGCATTCAAAGTAGTGGGAGGAGTTTTCACTAGCACCTGAATAGGCCTGGTCTGCTTTTAGAGTGGTGGGAGGAGATTTCCCTTGCACTTGAATAGGCCCTGTCTGCCTTAGACAATGCTGTCTCCACCTCCTGCCAGGAAGCTGGGTGAGAGATAACCAAACTGGTTTGGACTAAGCACTGGCTCTCTCTGCCTGAGGAAACAAAGGAATTTTGAGTATAAATGTTGGGGCCCAGACCATGCTAGAATCAAGGAACCTGCCAAGAAGAAGAGCTGGAAGAGCTGCCAGGAGGAGTACTGCCCCTTTGCTGTGTTGTTGCTTTGTTGGGTTGGCCTGAAATTACTGCTTCTGCCTTGGGCAGTGAAAGGACTGGACTGAACTTTCTTTACTTGTGCTGAGTATCTCAAAGGGTTTGATGTAGGGCTTGCCTCCTGTTCTGAAGACTCAGGGACTGCAAAGACTTCACCAACCTCTGGATACTGCTTCTGAAACCACTGTTTCGGTTGCCACAGAGAAGGGAAACGCAACCGACTCCGTCACCAACTCCATAGCTGGCTCTGTGTCCTGAAGGCACCGTAGAAGGCACCTCCGCATCTCACACCTCAATCCTGGTCTCCCAGACGACAACAACATTTGCTGCCACCAGCAAGCTGCTGCTTGCACCGTCACCTGTGGGTACCGCACTCCGCACCACCTCGCTTCACTTCGCCACTCTGGTCTCACTGATGCCATCGCTGCCTGCTGACTTTGATACCAGTGACCGCATACAGGCTGGGGGCACCGCTCATAACTTTCATGGCACACCGCCTCATCCCACACAGCAATCTGGCCCGACCAATGGCAGCTCTCGCTAACCAGCTCTGTCGCTTGTACTGCAACCTGCCAGCACCGCATCGTGCACCGCCTCGCACCCTAAGCCTTGGTCTCACTGACACCGTCTGGATGATCCTCACCCGAACAGCACTTGCCCGCATCGCAAGGGCCCCGCACTCTGCACTGCTTTTATTTTGCAACGCAAACGCGATGGTTGCCACGAACGGCTCGCACCAACATGCCAGTCACAACGAGAAAGGTACTTTTCATGAGTCTGTCCACGCTTTAGCTGACCGTACTGATGGTCGGCTGGAACTATTAGACTGGTGTTTTCAGCATTTCAGCCCCAGATGGAGCTACCGGCTCTTAAGAACTGTTTTTTAAAAATATATTTGTGCAATTTTAAAGATATCTTGCAAAGTATATAGTTTTAAGTACTGTATTTTGGTTTCTTATCATTTTGGTCTTGTTTTGGATATATAAAAATATTGGATATTTTTCCAAACTAGTGTGGTGTCCTTTTGTAGTGATTTAACTGTATTACTGTTGGTTATGTGCAAAAGCTTTACACACTGCTTCTGAGATAAGCCTGACTGCTCTTGCCAAGCTACCAAGGGGGTGAGCAGGGGTTATTTTAGGAGTGTAACTCCCTCATTCTGACTAGGAAGAAGGGTACCTACATGGACAAAGGTACCTACCTCTGCCAACTATAGATCCCCATTTCTAACATACCTCATCCTCACTCTCAATTCCTATACATCATCTTCAGGCACTCACATGCGTATGTCATCTTTCACCACCAGAATCTGTTGTAACCAACTTATATTGGGGGCTGTACCCTGCCCTCCAAACCTATCTAATGATGTGGGATGACTCAACCTGTACACTGGTCTACTGAGGGCTGTATTAAGCTCTCCAGCATGCTGCATCACTGAGACCACATAAGACCTTCTTTGGGTGGTGATCTTCTTGTCCACAATCGCCGTCCGGTTGGCTACTCTGGCCGCGCCTTCTCTTCCCTTCGGGCCGCACTAAGCTCTCCCGTGTCTGCCACTCCTGTTACACTGTCGACCTGTGTAAAGCCATTACAGGCCCGGTGTGCTGGTAGAATGCCTACAACTACACTGTCCTAAGCTCGATAGTCCTGGCAACTCCACTTTCTTTATGAGCTCGCTACACCCAACCCTAGTAATCTATCCCAACATCCTCTGTCAGGCTCCTACCAGCCTCTCCCTGTCCACTCAACGTAAAACCCCTTCAAAGCAGTCATTCTGCTCTCTGCCTTACCCCAGGCCCTGATCCCAGCTGACCCTCCTTCAAGGCTGCTATCCCAGACCCATTCAAGTGCGTTCTACTCATTGCCTATACCACCAGCCCCACATCAATGCCCTCTAAAGGAGAGAGGCCCTGCTATTGGTGCTTCCCAGAGCTTTAGTGGGGTGAAAGACTGGGGGGTCTTCCAAAGGGGTGTGGCTGATGTATGATTAAAGGGCACAGTTCAAATCACATAAACTGAACTTCTGTGCTTAACATAGTGTGCCCTCAGACCGGTATTTTGCTGCTTCTGGCACTGCATCCAGATATATAGTACAACAAGTAATATTACATCTACCCCCAACCAAGGCTACGTGAGGGAAAAATTGGAGAGCCCGATAGGGACCCCTCTCAGCACCTGCCTTTAGCACTCCCTCCCTCCTGCCTGCCTGTTCCCAGGACTGCACAAGCTTCTTCTGCGGCCTGCCCCCTCTACACCCTGCAAGTTTTCGACCAACTAGCAAGAGGCCTTGCGTTCACCCAGTGCAGCCCCCGCTGTCCTGCTACACACCACCACAGGCCAGCCGTGCCTAATTCCGGGAACCCCACATCTCATCTGAGACCTCATGGGCAGCTCTCTGAGTACAGGAGCACCCCCGCACTCCTTTCCAAAACACTGCCTTCCAGAGGGCCGGCGCCATGGTGGAAAGACCCAAAACCGCAACAAAGTACCCAGTCAGCCAGAGTTTGTTTGCTGTCTGCCCCCCTTTCCCCCACTAAAAATGCGGCGCACCGCCAGCAGCCACGGCACCAGGGCCAGCTTGTCCTCACTCGCCTGTGAGTGTGCTGCGCAGATGCTTTACACAATGCCCTGGAGTTTAGCCTAACCGTTCAGCACCATGCTACCTCGTTTCTAACAGCCTGCATGCTGAAGCACAGGGTACTGACGTATATTCAAGAGAACCACAGGCAAGACGAATAACACATGCAGTGGCTCTGAGGAATGAGGAAACCAGTGGAAGTTAAAGGGAACAGCGCATACCAAGGAAGGCGTCAGCACATATGCCTCAAGTCAAATGTAGAAACTGCACACACATTATTACGTGCTTCATTTTTTGGGAATATATTTGTAAAGGTGAACTCGGCTGACTTATTTGGGCACTGTAGGAAAGTAGGATCTGCTTTCAAGGTTACCCCCACATTTTGTCTGGTGCTATGCTGTTTCTGACTAGTCTGACTGGGATCCTACTAATCAGGACCCCAGTCTCTCTGCTTTCTCCACTAACTTGTTATGGTAAGTACTTAGGTACATCATGGATCGGATACTGGGGTACACTTACAAGTCCCTACTATATGGTAATAAGGTACTCAGAGCATACCTACCCCAGGGGTCCCTCATAGGCTGAAGCATGTATTATGCCACCCATGGGAGGCCATTCAAACTGTCACTACAGGCCTGCTGAGGCTAACCCCACTATTGAAAGATATAGGTTCACTATATCTAGGGTCACTGCACTTAAAAACTATAAGACACCCCTACATCAGGCCTTTTCAAGCCTTAAGGTAGGGTGCTCAGTTTTAAGTATGAGGGTGCCCCTGCATGAGCAAGACACCCCTACAGCCTTCAGAGTTGACTCTCCTGGGTTGTAAGTGAGACATCCATATAACATATAGAGGGGCACCGCATCATTACGCGATGACCATCTTGAAACTGGCTGTAACAAACCCTATCATGTTTGGTATCAAACATGCTGGAATCATGACCCCACACCATAAACGGTGTGGGAGGTATGATTCCAAGCACTGTAAAGGCCCTCAGTAGTCCAGGTACCAGTCTTGTAGACCCGGACAGCACGACATGGCTGCTGTCGACCATAGACACGATTCTGCCTTCCTGCTGCTGAGCCAAGCTCGAACAGGAGAAGGCAGAACAATTGGTATCCTGTCACAGGGAAGTTTGACCACCTACCAGACAGGGTTTAGTGTATTGAGGCTGGGTGGGAGGACTTGCCAGCGCCACTCAGTCTGCTTGAAGGGCACATTTGGTTCCCTTCTTGCATAGATTAGTTCAAACCAGCTCAGGGATCTATTGGCTCCTGCTCTGGTGCAAAACTGGACAAGGACATAGGAGTATCCTCCCCTCTGTCGAACCCCTTCCCTGGGAGGAAACCCAAAAACATCCTAACCCTTTCCTTAGGGTACTTAAGGACTTACCTGAGGGTGGGTCCCTAGATTTGTCGTGGGACACGATTCAATTCAGACACCACTTCAACTTTGACTGTCTGGGCACTCTGTACTTCTTTGGACTTCGCTCTGGTTATCAAGGCTGCAACTGGGAAGACTCCTCCTGCTCATGGCCTCTTCGCCCTGCTCATCTGCTGCAATTTCCGTGCCTGTGCTCCATACAGGAAACCTTCCAAGGCCTGTGGGTATCCAAGACACCCGAAGGAATCTCCCTTGAAGTGAAGGAGTCACTTCCCTGTGACTGCAGGCGCCTCAACTAAGCTAACCAGTCTACTGATCCTGGGCTCTCACGAACTCCGAAAGGCTCAGCAATACAGGTGGTGGTTCTCCACATCCCTCATGGCCTGCTCTGTCCTCTCACCAAGTTTGAGGCCAGTATCCTTCGTAGAAGCCGCAGTAACCAAACCCCTGTGCACTGTGCTGACTTGCCATTGCAAAGGCTTGTGGCTTCCTTCCATCACGATCTTCGGGCTCCAAGTAGCCCTGACCTCAAGCAACTCCAGTGATCAGAATCTTCGACCACACCACATTGCTTGCACCGTGGGCCTGATTCTTTGGTAAGCTGCTCGAAGGCCTCTGGCGACTCCAGTGCCTCTTGCCGGTGAGTTCTGTCGAGTGTCACATTTGAACTCTTTGTGCTCTGATTCCTCGGGCCTGCCCTGACTTCCCTGCTTGTGGTGAGTCTCCTGGACCTTGCTGGTCCCGACATTGCACCTTCTTCAACTTTCTCAATGGTTGCAGTTGCCAAGGCTTGTTGGTTCTCCCGCCAGACATCGACACCTCAACTCTGGACATCTGACGTGGGACAGCGCATATACAGATCCTGGTCTTCCACAGCATCGCCTGGCCCACACAGCTGCAGTTTCAAGGTCACCGTCAGCACTCCTGCAGCACCTGGCATTGGTGGGGATTCATCTTCCGTGACTCCTGGTCACTTGTGAGTGGCATAGACTCTGTCCCCTCTGCTTGCAGGTTCTTCACATTTGGAATCCACCTTTGGGTTCCATCGGACACCTACACCTTCCCCAGCAGCGGCATCTTCTCGAAGTCCTTCATTGGGTTCGACGAAGGATTCCGACGCCACTTCACAGCTACGCAACAGGCTTCCCTGGTGCAGGTAACCTGGTTCCTAGGGTATCCACGGGTTCTCCAACCTCTTGTTCTCCATGGGGTTTCTTCAGGGTCACTGGAAAGGGTTCTCTTTCTTTAAAATTATAACTGCAACTTACACATTGATTTGTACGGAGAACGCAGTCGTGTTCCTACACTGCACACCACCTCTGTGGGGCTCCTAGATACTCACCTTGGGTGGTTCCCTGGGTCCCTGGCACTTCTATGTCCTCTGGGTATAGTCTTGACTTGATTCGTGGTTCGCATACCACTATTTCAGTATATGGTTTGGTCACCCTCTGGGAACCACTGTGTATTCCATGCTACTTATCTGTTTCTATTGCAAAGTATTGTGTGTATTTTGTGTATTGTGTTTATCTCTGGCTAGGAGATATCTGAATGTGTTAGTGAGTGTCTTATAATAAATACATATGTTTTATAAATACACTGTGTGGCTCATTTTCACTTAATCAATACCTATAAGATTACGTTCTGGTAAAACAAGCTGCTTTACACTCCTTCTGAACTAAGCCTAAAGGCTGCTCTCCACGGCTCCCACTTAGAGAGCTTTCTAAGGTTGTCTAAGACCACGAAAATCACGACAATGGTTGCCTGAATCAGTGCAAGGTGTCCACTTATATAAGTGTACATCATATACTGAGCCAGCCTCTCACAAGCACTGTTGCAAAGTCATCCTGTGCCCTGGGCACCCCCAACTTTTTGCTGACTCGTACTGGTTTTAACTGTCTGTGACTGACCCTGGGTTCTACCTAACCAGGCCAGGGCCAGTACTATGCTGCAAACCCAAGGGGATCTCTCGGCGCTAGAGAAAAAGACAGGCAGTCAGTGAGGGGCGGCTTAAAAGGGCCATGTTTTGAGCAATTTTTTTTAATTGGGACAGATTCGGACATTCCCAGATTTGTTCAGGGAGGCCGTTCCATAGTTTGGGAGCCTGATGGAAAAAAGGAATGACCCCCCGTTTTTACCTTACTGATTCTTTGGCAGCACAGCAGCTTACGATTACTAGATCTGAGCTGACGTGTAGGTTGATACCATTTAAGTGTGTTGGTCAGATAGACCGGACCCAGTCCGTGCAGGGTCCTAAAGACCAGACACAACATTTTATAGGTGGCCCGTTTCTTGACTGGAAGCCAATGTAATTGGCGAAGGAGAGGCAAAGAAGGGGTTCGGGCTGGTTTGTCAAGTGCAAGGCGGGCAGCTGTAATTTGCACAACCTGTAATTTGGATAAAAGGTCCTTCCTAATTCCTACCAATAAGGAATTTCCATAATCAAGGCGGCTTATTAACAGCGCCTGAATGAGAGTCTTCCTGGCGCTGAGCGGGATCCATGGGAAGATCTTACTCAACATCCGCATGGTCCCAAAACAGGAGGCTGTAAGCGTTTTCACCTGTATCTCCATTGAGAGCTGGTTATCTAACTTTATCCCCAGGTTCTTCTCCCAGCTTCTCGGGGAGGGGGCCTCTCCCAGTTCTGATGGCCACCAGTCTGGGGACCACAGATCAACAGACTTACCAAACAAGAGTATCTCAGTTTTAGAAGAATTTAGTTGTAAAAAATGTCTCCTCATCCAATCTGCTATATTGATCATGCACTTTGAAAACTTAGCTTTCGTTTCGGCAGGATCCTTATCTATATGTACAATCAGCGTAAGATATAGTTTCAAACCCACAGTTCCTGATGATTGAGGCCAGGGGGGCCACATATAGATTATATAATATGGGACTCAATATGTAGCCCTGTGGTACCCCCTTGTCCACCGCAGCTGAAGATGACACTTAGGACCCTAATTGGACAGATTGGGTTCTATCAGAGAGATAGCTCTGAATCCATTTGAGGGCTGAGCCACCGACAGCAATCTCCCGTAGCCTGTTTAACAAGATATTGTGGGAGATGGTGTCGAAAGCCGCTGACAGGTCCAGCAGCACCAGCATAACTGGAGACTCCCCATCAAACGACATCCTAACAGTATCCGTGACTTCAAGCAAAGCTGCCTCCATGCTATATGATGCACGAAAACCTGACTGAGAGGGGTCCAATATCTTGTTCTCTTCTAAATAATTAGAGAGGTGTCGATTTATTATAGTTTCCATGATTTTGGACCAACATGGGAGAAGAGAAAGGGGTCTATAGTTTTGTGCGTCTGTAGGATCTGCTAGTGCCTTTTTCAGCAGAGGCGGGGAAAGGTAGCTGTAACTAGGGAAATATTACATATGTCTGCCAAAGTATCTGCTAGGATAGGGGTAAGCTCGTTCATAACCCTAGGTGGCAGTGGGTCCAAAATCGATCCTGACTTGGCCAGTAAGGCACCCACCTGGTCTCCCGTGATAATAGGAAAGTCATTTAGGCTGGGTGAGCCGGGATTGCCTTAGGAGCCTGACTGTCGTAGATATCCTCTGTTGTCCCGAAGGAGCGATATATGGTGTCAATCTTATTGGTGAAATGGGACGCTAAATGATTACTAAATGATTACAAAACTCCTGTGTTGCTGGCAGGAGCGGGTTATTGGCCCGCGGGCAAGTAAATTCTCTTAAAATAGTGAAAAGCTCCCGTGATGAATCTTTAGCCTCTATAATCCGGGTACCTAGATGAGCTCTCCTGGTAGTATTGCAGCTATTTAGATACCTTCTTTGGGCTTCGCAATAACTGCTGCTGATTTGGACTTTCTCCACCTTCTTTCTAGTGATCTAAATACAGCCTTCTCCTTTTTAGTGTGGCGGTGTACCATGGCGCAGGGGCTACTCTGGCCTGAGTTCTTACCCTCTTCACAGGTGCAATCACATTGAGAACCTCAATAATAGAGGCTTCAAATAGCTCTAACGCTAGATCACAGTCATTCTCGCTAAGTAATACCGGGGGGGAATAGAGCCTGCTGAGGCTGTTACTCCTTTCCAGGCTCTCTGTGATTCTATGCGGGGATTTGGACATTCAGATGACCTCAGCGAGGTCCAATAAAAAAATGCTGAGTGATCTCTCCAGTCCACCTCTAACAGAGGGTCTACTCTTAGGTCTGGCATATTTGAAAAAATAGTGTCCAGTACATGTCCTGCCCGATGGGTTGGGCTAGTAACTCTAGAAAAAAGCTCAAAAGATTCCATAGTTGCAAGCAGACTTGCTGAATCACTATTTGTGTGAACCTCCAGATGGTGGTTAAAATCCCCTACTAATAAGAATTTAGTTGCTTGCAGTATGAAAGGGGCCAGTCTTTCTGAAAGAGATGTGCAGAATTCTCTTATCTCACTACCCGGAGGATGGTACACTAGAGCTCCTATCAATTCAGTGATATTTGCTTACTGCACTCTGAAAATCAGTAGCTCTAGATTGGGGGAAGAGACCTTGTCAAAAATTGTGACATGGTACGGAGGGCATATTGCAATTGTTCTTGCCTTGCCACGGACTGCTGTTTGCCGCCTGGTTTACGGGATAGCGCTGCTCTCCCCAAGTGCTGCTTTGCCGCCAGAGCCCTTAGCCCACCTCCCGCCGACTCGCTGGAACCACCACCTTGCTGGCGAGGTTGCCGAGTGGAGTGAGGGCGGAGGACTTCATCTCCCAGCTGCCCCTGCGGCTACACGCATCATTCTGCAGCGCCAGGAGGCGCTTAAAAACGTTGTAGGCCCCTGCTGAGTGGGGTTCTTGCCTTGCCACGGACTGCTGTTTGCCACCTGGTTTACGGTATAGCGCTGCTTTCCCCAAGTGCTGCTTTGCCGCCGGAGCCCTTAGCCCACCTCCCGCCGACTCGCTGGAACCACCACCTTGCTGGCGAGGTTGCCGAGTGGAGTGAGGGCGGAGGACTTCATCTCCCAACTGCGCCTGCGGCTACACGCATCATTCTGCAGCACCAGGAGGCGCTTAAAAACATTGTAAGCCCCGCCTCGCGGAACGCGAGCGGGACGCCGGGCTAAGCCCGGGCAAAGGGCGGGCCCTCTTAGGCCCTCAGATGCCGAGTGAGGCCGGGCAGGGCCCATTCATTTTCATTCTGTTTTCATCTGTATTCCTTGATATTATTGTTTGTCATGGCCCAGAGTCCCGACAAAGTCATCCTTGAAAAGCCGGGGGGTTGATAAATGGCTCTCTTGATAAATACTTTACAAGGGTCCTCCCGGACGAAGACAGGGTAAACATACTGGCAGAGCGCAGGGCAGAGCGTCGACGCTCAGTTGAAAGTTTGAAATACAGGGCTCCCATAGATCTCACGCTCCACGCCCTTTCCCATGATGGAGGTAGCCCTAGTGGTAAAGAAGACTTTCTTTCTCAGGAGAGTGTCCCACTTTTGCTGCGAGATTGTACTCCCATACCTTGTGTTCCCATTGACCAGGACATAAGTGACACTCCTCCTCCCAGTCCTATCAGTACAGCTGTCGACCTGACCACCCAGACCCCTATCCGTGGCAAACCGGCTAGGAAGAAGTCGAAGAAACCAGTGACGGTTAAGATTCATGGTCCACCACCAAGTAAAAGAAGACGAAAGGAGGAGGGGGTCTGGTTAAACCCAAGATCAGTCATTTCTACTTTGGTAAGCACACAAAGCCGGCAGCTAGAACTGTTCCGGCGACAGCGGCCGTACCAGCAATTTTGCCAAATTTGGCACTTCCCCCATCATCTGCACACCTTGAAACAGATGCTAACATCACTGAGTCATCCCCTATCCTTGTTGAATCGCTGCTGAAGGCAGCACCCTCGACTGCTTCACAAGATAATATGGGACATCTAATTAGGTCTTTCATTCTGCCCATTATTGAGAGTTTGAAGAGGGTGGAGAAAAGACTTGCGGACATAGAGTCCGTTATAAGCAGCAAGGTTGATTCGGTCAGGGCTCAGGTGAGTGTGGCTGTGCCACTCACTCCCATGGCCACACTACCTATCAATAATGCCCCTAAAGTCACATCCCAATCTACCAAAGCTACATTGCAGCCTTCTAGTCAGGCAGATTCAAACCAACAAAGGTTACTGCCCCATAAGCATGTAAATAAACCGGCTGGTAATCCTGCTAGTGAAGTCTCGAGGGGAAGGGCAAAGGCACCCACAGGGAACATGCGGGAAGAGTGGGGAAGCAATAGACACACCAGGGCTTTAGCGAATAAAGGGCCACAAGTAGAACTACCCCCAGAAGCTGTGCCATTTGTGGTTGTTCTGACGGGGGTGCCCACATTGGCAGACAACAAGAAGGAAGGGTTCGCCCAGTTGAAAAATAAAATCATGCACTGGCTCAGTATATACAGACCAATCATAAAGAACATCAATGGTGAGATAGTGCACGTTAGGCGACTCCATTGGCTGGGTGGCAGATGCAAAGATATTGAGGGAGACTTTGTTGTAGTTAATTTCAGAGATCCTCACGCGGTTGACTATATATTAAATTGGCCTACGGGAAATGGTAATAACTACATCATCCCCTGTGCCTTGACATATTTTTATCCTAGATCCCTGGTGTTCCCCCTAACCCATACAAGTGGACAGGCTCCCACTCATACAAATCTCTTAATATCATACAACACTAGGCAACCGGCACATGGACAATACACAGCACCCGCTGTTGATCCCTTTGGGTGGAACATCGTACCTCCTAGATTTAACAGAAATACCAACAGGAGAATGGATCATTTGAGACCCTCTACACCCCTGGAGACAGTGAACAGGTTTGATGTTTTCACTGGTATGGATGATTGTGACTGAAGATTACAGTCTACGCTGGGCATGTGCGGCCGATTATGCGCCGCTAGCCCAGTGGGCAGTGATTATGAGGTCCTTATGGAGGCCATCAGCCCAGATAATGGGAAAGTGGCTCCTATAGCAGCCAATAGTTCTGATAATAGTGGGACCACAACTACCACACAATTATTGTTTTTGGGGTGCAATGGTGACAGTAGTTTCTCCCCAAAATCAATAGGCCCATTAGAAGTTACCATCGAGCCTATCCCATGTGTGCAGGGTGGGAATAAGGGGGTTATCCCTGACTTGTCCGCCACAGGTTATAAGGTTATCCATTTGGTATCTTGGAATGTGGCTGGGTTGCAAAAAAAGATGGCTTTTCCAGAATGGAATGCGTTTATCGAGAAGTTCGATGTATGCATGTTCCAAGAAACCTGGAGTTTGCTCCCAGTACACAAATCCGGTTATGCAACCTTTTTCTTGCTAAGTTGTGGGAAGGGCAGACCAGCAGGAGGCCTACATGTCTGGGTAAAAATTGAACTGATTTGGGATGTTACCACCCACGAATCAGCGAGTAGGGATATCCAACACCTTTCATTCGCAGGGCAAAACAAGGGCAGTAGGATAGATTTATTTAATATCTATTCTAGAGGGACCCCGGGGGATTCAACCTCATGTACATTAGTGACCTTAGAACAGGCACTAGCCAACTGCCCCCCCAACCTCTAAAATTATCGTAGGAGGGGACTTTAACTGTACATTCGAACCCCTCAGTGGGGATGATCCCTTGGGCATAGAGGAGGAGGATTCTAGATGGTCCATTCCAGCCCTGTCATTAGCCCCAATCAGAAAATGGTCAGCAAAGGCAAAACAGATCAATGCCCTTACCGTGGAATTCAACTTAAGAGCGCTAAATGGCAGGACACCCTCTGACCGTGCTGGAGCAATGACCTTTAATAGGCTTAATGGCCCATCTAGAATTGATTATATCTTATTGGATGTCACATTGTGGTGTGATCTAATAGATATGGAGGTGGTACCTTCGCAGGATAGCGACCACAACCCCTTATGTATGAAGCTAAGGTGGGGTAAACTAAAAGGATGTGTGAATAATGTCCCTTTGAGGTCAACCATCGAGGTCGTCCCTTATAATGGTAATTGTAGGCTGAAATGGGATAAGGTTCAATCCCAGGAGGGTAATCTTGTGAGGATCAGGGCGCACGTAGCAGATCTGACTGTAGAGCTGGCGGATCTTGAACTGGGAAAAGGTAGTGCCCAGGGGCCGTCCTTCGCCTTGGCTTATAAAAACGTAATAGAGGAAGTAGGACAATACTGGTTAATCCAGGGTAAAAGTGGTAAAGTGAATAATAAACTGCCCAAAGCCAGTAACCCTTGGTACTCGGACCAGTGTAAGGTAAAAAGGAAGGAGCTAACAGTTGCCCTGCTTAAAAAGAATCCCTCACTAGTTAGAGCGGCTAGGAAGGATTATGCAAGGGTAATGGTGTTGGCCAAACGAGAGTGGGAGGAACAACACTGGCAGGATCTCAAATCTGCAGCTAACACGAAGAATGCAACGCTGTTCTGGGAACTGATTAACAAGGCTAGGCAGCGAAGCATGCCACCAATAGCTAACCACATAACAAATCAACAATGGTATTCCCACTTCTCTGCACTGTACGGCGGGATAGATGCGACACGTTCATCTCCTTCTGATCCAGATAGTAGGGCCCTATCTCCACTGGCGTTTGAGGAGCCATTCCTGGCCTCTGACGTAGCACTGGCCATTAGACACCTGACCCCGAGGAAGGCTGCTGGCCCTGATGGGATACCGAGGGGACCTCCTTTTGGAAGAACCTGTAGCCTGGGCTAAACTTATTGCCCTAACAATGAATTTGATTTCCAAGGGACACCATGTGCCAGACTCGTGGAAGGGAGCAGAGGTGGTAACTGTGTATAAAAAGGGTGCCAGAGATGACCCTGCCAATTACAGACCGATCAGTCTGATCGACGTGATCCAGAAGGTGGTTGGCAGGGTCATTATCTTGAGGGTGGGTGTCTGGATGGAAGAGGAGCATGTCCTTTCTCATTTCCAAGCAGGGTTTCGAAAAAAGGTGGGCATGATGGACCAGGTCTTCCGCTTCTTTGCAATCTATTGGAAGTCTGTGACCATCAATAAAGGTAGCCTCTGCCTGGCTTTCATAGATCTCAAGACGGCGTTCGACCTGGTCCCCCGTGCAAGGCTGTGGGATATCTTAGAGAAGATGGGCTTCCCAGGGCCACTTTTGGGTTTTACTGTGAAGCTCCACGAGGGGAATTATGCAACTGACAGAGAGGGTGCCCGTGAGGAGTGGAGTCCGCCAGGGATGTGCTATGGCGCCGACCCTGTTCTCCCTCTTTGTGAATGGAGTGGTGGACCACCGGAGAGAGGAATCGGCAGACGCGCCATCCCTGGCAGGGGAAAAAACACCTACCCTGCTCTTCGCGGACGACACCATTTTGATCTCTAAAACCCCCGCAGGCCTCCAAAAGCTCTTGCACCGTTTTAGTGTGTTTTGTACCGATAGAGGTCTTACCATCAACACCTCTAAAACAAAGCTTATGGCCCTATCACCCTCCAAGAGATTTAGGAACAATCTCTCGCTTAATGGTGCACCCCTGGAGTTGGTAGATTCCTTTGACTATTTGGGTGTTAGGGTAAATAGCCGGATGAGTTGGAAAGATCACTTGGCCAAAATGTTATTAAACCTTAAAATAGTCTCCGGGGTGATCTTGTTAGAACAGCGGGAGTCAACGAGTAAACCTGTGGCACCGACTCTCGCAATTTATGAGGACCAAGTATTACCGGCTGCCCTATACGGATCCGAGTTGTGGGGGTTTGAGAATACATCGGAGTTAGTTACATCTGAAAACAAGTTCATGAGAGATCTGGTAGCCCTTCCAGTTTCCACCCCGCTAATCCCACTACGGTTAGATTTGTGTAGGCGCCCCCTTAAAGACTTAGTGCGCCTGCGCCCACTACTTTTTTGGGTTTGATTGAGAAGGACCCGGGAGCTTCATAACTATGCAGCAGCTCTAGATGAACTTATTCTGCTTAATACAGGTAATAAGATCAAGTGGTTGTGCAATCTGAGGCAGATGGTTGTGCAATTGGGATTGAGTGAATCATGGACGAGCCAAACACCGACCCCCAAGTTAGTGATCAAGAAGTTGTATTGGGACTGGGTCCAGGAGGAGGCCACATGTAGAGGTGTAGGGGATCCTCTCACTGAGCGGTTCCTGGAGTTTAAATGGACAAGGAAACTTGAACCTTTCCTTGACTTCATAGGGAAACCCCTGGATAGATCACTATACCTAAAAGTTAGGCTCGGGACTCTTCCGGTGAACGACTTCACCTTCGGGTGGAACAACCTGGGTGGTCCAATGAAAGCTTGCCCTGGTTGTGCAGCCCCGAACGAGTCTGTGGCGCATTTCCTCTTTGCCTGTCCAGCATATAGGGTTGCCAGGAAGATATGGTTAAAGCCATTATGCAAGGGGCTGGGTCTCAGATGTCACAAAAGGGCCCTGCGGGTTCTCTGCACCGACACAACCTCTACTGCTATGGTGTGTGGAGCAGCTAAATACTTGGGTAGTGCATGGCAGACATGCATGAGGAGGGCCAAGTCCCTCCCCCACTCCACCTAATTGCTAGAGGGTTTCCTGGAAGGATGTTCCCATGGTTCCTGGTATCTGTTTTTATTGTATATTTTATCAAATTAGAATTTGTGTAGTATGTGAGGTTGTATGTATTTAAGGATTGGCGGGTTCTTGTTTTTATCCTTTTTGTACTGTATAAATTGCATACTTTTATGATGGATTTTTTTATCGAATAAAGTATATCAACGATATTGCAATTGCCAGACATCCACCTCTCTTCCCTACTCTGTCTAAGCGCACAACAGAGTAGTCTGCCGGAAAGGCCATTACTAGCGTAGGAGTATTCTTATTATTTAGCCAGGTTTCTGTAAATAGACATATATCTGGTTTGGTGTCATCCAATAACTCCCAAATTTCAGCCACGTGTTTGGGAAGAGATCGCACATTGAGGTAGAGTCCTTGCAGGGGGGCTGATGATTCCCCCCCCAACTGCTTCCCCAACTCCACCACCTGGGCGTGTCCCACCTGGTGACCCAACTGGTCGGACCTCTGGGTGCCTACGGTGTGGGTCATCTCAGTTAATGGGCGGCTACAGTAAGGCGAATTCCTCTCTAAGGACTCTACTGTGTGAGGCGCCAGTCTTCCCCCTAAACATTTGGGTACCATCTGTCCCAGATGCATCAGACTCTCTTGAATATACTCGCCTGCAGGCAGGATGGGCCAGATCGTAAATGGGCAGCATCTCCAGGCATTTTAAAAATACTTTAAATAATTACCTTTGAATGTGGTTGTTTATAACATATTTCGGAACAGATATATATTTTGATATGTGTTTTATCATTTTCCTAAATTTAACTCGCAATAAAACGATTTTAAGTGGGAGTTCTGTCCATAAATAGCTTCAAGTGCCCCAAAAATATTACTCCCAGGCATTTAAAATGAAATTTAAAAACCCATTGTTTTTCCTGAAAATGCTACTGTTTTACAATTATAGTATTGAGCAAGACAGGCGATGTGTAGTCGGATGAAACAGCTTTACCTCAGTCCCTCTGACTCCACCCTAGTCAATAACTGCTTAGCAGTGCCCTCACAAATAATATTGCTTAAGATCTCACAACAAGTTAGAAAAATAGATCTGACTTTAATAAATAGAACAGACTAAAACAGCAAAAATGCAATTAGTAGAAAAAGAGAGATTGCATTTCAATGTTTTTAGTGAAAAATAGCACCAAAAACACACAAAGCATGATTGGGGATATCTAGTCGCGCTGGACCGGGACAACGTTGCAAGTTCAAGGCGACCGTGATGGAGTGAAGGCTGGTTACAGGGGCCCAGTTAGGCCCGCTGAACAAAGTACCTGAAATCCTAGTTGCAGAGCATTGTATGGATCTGCGTAGAAGATCCATCACACAGCCAAGGCCAAGTGTTGGTTCGGAGATGCAGCGAGGCTGCATTCCGAGGTCCTGATGAATTGACATTGTGGATCCTGTTACATAGTCCGATGTTGAGGATGCAATGCGCAGCCAAGGCAATGCATCACTTCTGATGAGCAGTAAAACTGTGATGTGGAGTTTTGGCATTGCCATTGAAGCTGCTGTTGACGAAGAATGCGAGAGCCTTGCGTCTAGCAAAGCACATCACAGTAGCTGTTCAGAATGCGATGCGTTGATCCCAAGATGCAGGAGGCGGCAACGATGCAAGCCTTTTGCCACAGGTCTAATCTATGCAGCAGTGGCGATGCTACTAGGGTTGCAACGCTCAGCCAAGGAGAGGTGTCGGTTCTGCTCAGAGATGCGTCGCTCAGCAGAGAAAATGCATCAGTTCTGCTGACACGCACCTTAGGGCCACTTCCAAGCATCCAGGACTCTAGGTGCAGGAGTTGGAAGACTGGAATGTGCCTGAGGCTTCAGATAAGGAGACCAGTCGGCAAGCCCTTGGAATCACTCTGAGTTCTGAGGTCAAGAGAAGTCTAGTTCTTCTCATCCAGGCAAGAGGGCAGCAAGCAGCAGATCAATACAGTAAAGCAGGAGTCCAACAGAGTATATTTCAGCAGAGTGGCAGTCCTCTTTCCTTGAAGAGTTTAGACAGGTTCCAGAAGTGTACGGAATTGGTGATGTCTGAGGTCCAATACTTAAACCCAGCTTCAAAGACATACCTTGGAAGTGCACAGAGGTCCACCCTTCCTGCCCTGGCTCCAGAGTCACTACAAGGGGGAATGCGGCCCTTTGTGTGTTGACAGGACATAGTCTATTGAGGTGTAAGTAAGGCTGTCCCAGCTCCTCCCTCCTATCCTACCAAAGATGGGCAATTAAGATACACCTAAGCTCCCATTGTGTGTGGCTGTCTAGGGGGAATGCACAAAGCCCAACTGCTAACTACACCCAGTCATGTTATCAGGGGCAAGCTACAGACACCAAATGGTTAAAGCAAGAAAAGTCCAACTTTCTAAAAGAGGCGTTTTCAGAATTGCAATTTTATATCTGAATACACCATAAGTTAGTATTTTATATTGTGATTCCAGAGACACCAAACACGAACTGAAGATCTCTTCCCATTTGCAAATATACTTTAAATTGTAACAAGGTAACTCCAATGTTTTCCTATTGGAGAAGTAGGCCTTGCAGTAGTTATGAAACGAATTTAAGAGTTTTTCACTACCAGAACGTGTAAAACTTAAATGTACATGTCCTATGTTCTACATACATTGCAACCTGCCCGCTGGGCTGTTTGGGGCCTACCCTAGGGTGACTGATATGTATATTACTGCTATGAACTGCAATTGTATGGTCCTTGAGACCGAAATAAAGTTATTGAATGGAATGGATATGTATAACAAGCATTGGCACAGCCAATAGATCTCGCCTTTGGGACCATATAAGTGTTTAGCCAGAGCTATTGGCTTTGCCAATGTTTTTAAGCTATGTTGTAGAGCAGTGTGACTGCTGTGCAGCATGTTGAAAATTCTAATAAAAAAGTTTCATAAGAATTTTTGTTACCTTATATATAACCAAGAAGACATTATGTACACCTGAACACTCCTATTAAAAAAAGAATTAATATTAAAAATGTATTCCAGTTTTCTGTCCTTGCAATGCTGGCAACTTCTTCCTGACTGTTCTAATTCTGGTCTGTTATAGCTTTTTTTTATTGGGTTGGGGTACATAAACAACAAGAGGGTGGAGGTTGGGAAACAGTACCTAAATTACAACACAAGCAGCAAAAAGAAACTTGGGGAGAATCAACAATTGCCATATCCAGAGGGCAGATTGAGGTGGCGCTGAGTGATGCTGTGGTGGAGCATTGGAGTGTGGAATCAGAAAGAGCAATTCCCAAAAAAACAACCGATTCTGACAGCAGCGTTATGCAAAGACACATAGGCACAGGTGGCTAGTATGGGAAGAAGAAAGTGGGATGGGAGGGCAGGTGGGAGGGGAAAGATGCAGAGACGTAGAGGGAATAGGTTTTCCAAGCCATACCTAAATAGTGACCAATATCTTTGTTTTTTGACACTGCACAAATTATACTTGAACATGTTTGAGATAGTGACTGCAGGGAGCAAGAAGCCATTTTATATGTTACTTGACGTTCACATCACCCTAAATAAATTGATTTGATTTAAGCCATTATTTTTACAGTCAAATAACTGTTTCTTTAATGTCCATATTAATTTTATCTGGTACACAATTACCAAATGATAGCTAAGAGATGTGCTGTTACTTTGAGTAAGTAGTTAAGTCGATAGCATTAATCAATTGTTATTTCTTTTCTGTTTCTAGGAACAATCATTTTGCTTGCTAAGAAAATATAACATTCACATTTGCATGAAAGTATGAACATTAGACATTATATACTACCACAAAACGTATTAACATTTTGAACTGTAGTAGATGTACAGCGTGAATGATATCTGCTTTAGATATTTCAATAATGGTACATTTTAAACATTAAATTAGGGAAGATAATTGGCTCATAAGCAGTATTACCATCACTAAACTGCTTTTGATATCATTACGTTCTCTTTTACCCGCTGTACGTACAAAATAGGTCTATATAGACTCCTGTTCTTTTTCATAAGTGAGTCTATGCAGTATTGGAAAGCGAAGGCACTCAGTAATCTGATCTGACATTTGATAAATGAACAAACACCCTTAAGAGAGGTCCTTGCAAGGCCTTGACTGGCCCAGTGGGGGGTCCACCTCCATATAAAGGTTTGAGAATAAGTCTATTACGCAGACAAAAATGAGAAACGAGCAAGCTAAATGTGGGGAGAGTTCCAGCATAAACAAGAAGCATACAGAACCCATGGCCATGTGCTTGAAACATGAGGAACTCGGTGTGGCCACATGTGCAGCCTTTGACCTGGCAGGGTGCTACACATAAACCTCTGATCAGGGACATGAAGAGTGAGTAGACTCTAGGAGAGAGACTCAATTTATTGTGGTCCGTGTGAAGGGAGAGGGGTTTGTGAGAATCACAAGAGTTATCCGCCTGGTGGAACTACTATATCCTCGTCTGACAACGTACAAAACATACCAACGCACACTTAATACAATGGGAAAGCGAGATAAATGGGAACTAACACAAATGCTACTCTACGAAGTATCCGCATTCAACTTAAGATAAAAAGGATTACAGCTTCTAAAAGCATCAGGTACAATATGGCTATCGTGATGTCAAATTTCAAAGTAATTAATCAAAGCATTTCTGTCCCTACTCTATTCTAAAGTGACATCCCTCCACAACATTCCCTTTCAGGTGAGAAAAGCATAAAAGGTGTCAGCAGTGAAACTTCCTAAGAAGTCTTCACTTAATGAGAGCTCGATCTAGGTTGCTCCTTCTAGCCTCCCTCCTAAGTCTCGTCTGCTCAACCCACGGGGCACTGTCCCTAATACGAAACCCCAAAATCTTTGTACCCGCCCTTCAGCACACCCCTTCAGACATGTCTTCCTTCTGTAAATTTCCATCCAGAATTTTTCATCTTCTTTTGTTCATTAAGTCGACCTTGGGTCCCAGGCTCCTTCCATACTAGGAGTTGCGATTTCACATTCCAATTCACTCCCCTCCAGTCTGCTCCTTCTATCTCAACTCCTACAACAAAGCCTTATTCTAACTAACGAGCTAAACGTCCTTGCACCTGCAACAAAAACAGGGAACGGAAAAACCCTCGCATCATGAAGTTTTACATTTCACTGCAATTTAAGCTTTGACTTTAAATCCCTGTCAGCCTAATAAACATAGCTAAAATAAGGAACGAAGAGGCCTTCTCTTTTACATAGACAATTAGGCCTTGCAAAATAAAACGCATTACAATCATTATTTCAGCATACCTATACGTGAGCAACCTACATTCTAACTTTTTAACATGACCTACAATTGCTTAATACATCACATCATTGCAGAACTGAAACATTAAACGTAATACAAATACATTTCATAATAACTGATGGCCTTTATTTCTCTCAAGGCCTGATTACATTTCTACATCTCTGTATCAACGAATATATTTCCATAATAATTCTAAACACTCTTGAATTATATACGGGTGCTGACTAACAGTGAATATGGTGCACCCCTACAAATCTTAACACCAGTGACGCTCTCTCATAGTGAATGTGCCACAAATCTTACAAGTGAGAAAATGAAATATACCAAAACTCCAATTTGTACAACACAGGAGCGCCGTCCTTTGAAGACCAGTGCCCCTGCATACACAGCCACTACAGCGCCACAGCTACACCTGCACATGGTTTGTAAAATGCCCTAAAAAAAGTCATTAAAGACACAAGCAAGAAATAATTATAAAAATAGAGGAGAGAGTAGAAAGAACAAGCATTTGCAATGCAATAGATCTCACATTTACGCGAGACCTATTGCATTGCAAATTATTGACATCACGACAACGGGAGGGAGGACGGGTGAGGGGGCGGGAGAAGGCATGGGCAGCGGGGAGGGAGAGAGGGCGGGGAGAATTTTGAAGGCACAGACAACTGGCGGGTGGGGGTGGGGTGGGGTGGATGAGAAGGCACGGACAATGAGGGGAGAAGGCACAGACAATGGGAGGGAGGGTAGGGGAGAAGGAACGGACAACGGGAAGGAAGGCAAGAGGGGGAGAAGGCACCAAAGCACGTTGTGCCTGCAGTAGGAGAACCCCGTTAATGAAAATAGTGCTCACAGTCTAAGAAACTGTACAGTGTAACACTCGAAGTAAAGGGGCCAGTCACCATGGGGTAAAGGGGCCAGTTGCCATGGGAGGTGACAAATGAAGAAGAGGCGGTTCTAAGGATGGACTAACAAGCCTATCTACGAATCAGAAGCCAGCATTTAGGACAGACAATGACACAAGCCAATGGCAAATATGGGCGGAGAGTGGGCGGAGCCTCTATTCACCTACTCCTCTACAATAAGCCTCGCAGAGGAGCGCATGTGCGTTGGCTCTAGGCTTGACCAAAAAGGCGGAATTTGTTTCAGAATTGCAGTTTAAAATTTGACTTTACTATAAGTTTTGATTTTAAATTATGATTCCAGAGACACCAGACCTAAAGGGTTTATCTCTTTCCAATTGTAAGTTACACCTATAAACTATAATCAGGTTATCCCAATGTTATCCTATGGGAGATATAGGTCTTGCAGAAGTAAAAAAAACAAATTTGAGAGTTTTCACTACCAGACATGTACATCTTAAATGTACATTTCCTGCCATTTAAATACAGTGCAGTCTTCCCTCTGGGTTGTCCAGGACCTACCTTAGAAGGTTGGAGCATGGCAAAAGGTGTATTATGCCAGTTCAACATTGCACTGTAAACTGCACACACAGGCTTTGCAATGGCAAGCCTAAGACATTTGAAAGGGCTACTTCAGTGGGTGGCACAATCAGTACCCACCAGTACCATTTTATTTACAGGCTCTGGGGACATGTATTACCACTTTACTAGGGACTTATAAGTAAATCAATTATGCCAATTGGGAATGAACCAATTTTACCATGTTTAGGGAATAGCACTTTATTTAGCACTTATTAGCAGTGGTAAAGTGTGCAGAGTCCTAATACCACTAACAACAAGGTCAGAAAAGTGGAGGGGCAAGGCATAAGGTTGGGGAAAGACCACCCTAAGACTGTCAGGTGTAACAATGTCTATGAAGTCAAACACATGCAACAGTCAATCACATCTGACAATAACAGCAACATGATAGCATCTCTGAACTCATATGAAATGACAAGCATTCCACAAGTTGTGCCTGTTCTATATCCTATCGTCAGTTCTATTCCTAAAGAAACACAGGTTTTGCAACATGCTAGTTTATGTTCTCAAGATTTTGTGACACTAATTGTGAAGTGCCTGAAGTACTTTGTCTCAGTTTTAGGAATTGCACCATCTCTCACACCAGCAAATGATGTGTGCATGATGGATGCTGTAATTATACTAGCCATACTGGTCTGCTCTCAATTCCCTCCTTTTTCCTTCTTCCTTCTTCCTCCTTCCTCCCCTCCTCACTTGGAATTACCTTTGGAATCTTAAGTAAAACCTCAACATAGAATGTCGGTGACAGACTGTGGGTTAGAAATCAGAAGTGGAGCTAGAGAAAAGCGAGCTTGAATGCTCACGTTTTGGTCTTAAATAAACATTTGGACTTATCCCATCTTCTGTGTCCTGTCTTGGATTACAATAGTCTTGGAGATGAGGATGGGGTATTGTGCAGGGGAGAGAGGTGAGTCTTCACCCCACTGCTTGCCTGTTTCTCCTTCCATCACATGTTGATGGGAGAAAAGCTATTTAAGACTCATCGTCTTCTGGGAGCCGAATATTATAGTGCATGTGAAGTTGAGATCTGCTGTGCTAACTATCAAAGGTTGTGGCAAGGACTTCTGCACAGTATTGGTTCTGGACCGTGTGCTGCTCTGCCAAGTACAACCTGCTATGACGGGCAGCTCTTTTCCATATATGCACTCCGGTTGGGGAATATTGGAGATTGAGACAAGACAGTCAACATAGGAAGAATTTGGAGCGAAGGGTTTGTGTAAGCCCAGTCTTCTATTCAGTGACTTTGAGGGGAGCTGGGGGTTTCCCCACCCCTCTTCTGACTGAGTGAGGGACTGCCCTTTCTAGAGACATCATGAAGGGTTGAAGCAGCATCTCCCTGCCCCTCTTCTGGTTGTGCAAGGAGTGAGGGACTGCCCTCTCCAGAGACTTTGTGAAGGACTGAAGCAGCACATCCCTACCCCTCTTCTGGCAGTACAAGGAGCAAAAGACTGCCCTCCACAGAGCTATCACAAATGTTGAAGCAGCACGTCAGCCCTGCTCTATGTCTCAGAGCGAAACGCCAGCCGTGTCCCCACTCCTTTTCTGGTGGCACAAGAAGAAACATTAAAAAGATTATTGAGCAATTACTTGGTGCATCAAGAGCTTCCCGCTCTAAATATAGTGGTAAGATAAAGTGAACTGAGGCAGTTGGGGCGTTTCATTAACCATTAAGTCCAGCACGCTCAGTCCAGCAAGTTTGAGCTTTTGTCAGACTTTTAGGGCACCTTCTCCATGTACAACTGGAGGAAGCAAGCTTGGTAACTGACCATACCACTGCGTCTATTGTAAAAAGAGCACTATTGTGAAAAAATGTGTGGACAACATCATGGTATTGATGTTAACCTGTTTTGTATGAAAGCATACATGGACAACAGCAAAGGTTGGGTCATACCCTAGTCCCTGTCAGTCAGTCAATTGACATTAGACACTGAAAGTACTGTAAATCACATTGTTTAATCCTGTATAGCAGGTGTTCAATGTTATAGGTGTTGCTCATTTAGGAAGGAAATCCCACCTTGACTTCAGCCAGCATGAACCAGTCTCCCCCCATTTTCAAACAAAATTGGGGAACCAAATTTGCCCTGGTATGGATGGATCAAAATATTTATTTCATTTCGCCATAGGAGGAGAAAAGGTTTCATCAATATGCAAACAGCACATATTGTTGCACAATTTGGGCATGCAAGGCAGGAAAGTGTACAAAGACATTGTAGAAAATGCATTGCATTGCAGTCACACGCCAAAACTGGGTGGCTTTATGACATCAAACCTCCTATACGTAGACGACTTAGTTCTGATTAGCAGTTCAAAAGTGAGGTTGCAGCGACTCTTCAATGCAACTTTGGAATATTTTTAAAAAATGGTTAATTATTAACACGTCAAAGACAAAAACCCTCACATTCCATCGCCGGCAGCAACAGGATTCCTGCTTATTCAGTGCCCTGCACCTACTCAATGGACGCGCAGTGATGCCTCCAATTACTTCGCTGCTTCGTCCACAGCTCTTCACACCGGAGGGCCTTCCTCCATGTGCCCAGTTTGGCCTGCAGTAACCGGACCCTCCTTTCAGGTTTTATTTACCTTTCATTCAGGAATTATTTACCTCCAATGGACATACCTTGACGTTCCCTATCCTTCTGCTGCCCTTATCGCAGTTTTTCAACCTGGACCCAATCAGTGTACTATCTCCGATTTCCCCCGCTCCATTTCCACCGTGATTTGCTTGCTACCTCCCTGTCATGTAATTATCTGTAAACTGGTCCTGATGATGGCCTTACATCACAAATACGCCGAAACGCCGTTGACTTTTTACAGCAATTTTACGGCACCTTTCTTGTGTTTTACCCATTCAAATTATTCTGTATTAATTTGCATTTAGTGTATGGGTATTACTACGAATACACCTTGTATATAATTTGTTTTGTTGTGCGCCCCCTACCGGCTGTACATATTTAATCATGTGTCACTTGTCCCAGTCACCATTTCACAAGCACAATATAACACAATTTACATGCCATTTAATGTAACACAGCGCTTTCCTTACCTTTAAATACATGGTACTATATACAAACGTTTTTGTTTGTCTTTGCTAATTATTCTCTCTGTTCTCCCTCTGTGCTCATAGCAACTACTTGTGCTTCCTTTGTAATTGTCTGACAAATAATGCCCCATGAGACATTGTTGTATGTTACACACCATTGCCCTGGTCTCTACCGGGTTTACGGGCTACCTCCTGTAGTTTGTTACTGTCTACTGAAGGACAAGCAGGCCTTGGCAAGGCTGACACATGGCTGGCTGACTCTCTGTAACTAAAAGTATTTGTCCCCTCAACAACTTATAGCATCCAGACAAAGGCAACATTTATAAAACTCAGGCTAGGAGTAATGCCAGTATTAGAGCACTACCTGCCTTGGTGAAGAAAAGTGTGCAAAGCACAGCCAACCAGAGACCACCATTTCTAAAACCTCCCTTTCAGAGGCCAATACTTTGTTAAGAGCATTGAACATACAGCTTTATGTGTCAAAGAAATGAAAATGTCTGGGTATACACAAAATAACAGTAATGAAGTGAACAATGTTAAATAAAATTGAAAATGTGTGTAAGGTAAAGGTGGTACAAGTGGCACATGCTAAGTTCATAACAGGGCGCATGCCCAAATGGTTTAAATGTGGTTATAATAATAATTTGGCCAACAGTCCTAAATGTCCGGCGAGGGGTGCAATATGAAGAACATGAAATAAAAGAGGTCATTTTGCTAAAGTATTTAGAGATAGAGGAAAAAACATACATGTGATAGAACAGGCTGAGGAAAGTGAACAGGATGACAAAAGGCAATTGTTGGAAATGACCCTTTCAGCAGGGTCCCCCCCAAAGATGTTTCCTTCTTCCTCCGAATTTGTTTTTGCTCACTCTCAGACTCTGGGTACTTCCACACTGCTAACCTGATCCAAAGTGCTTGTGCTCTGTACTCTAAACATGATAAAATTTGGTTATCCACAATTGGTATATTTAATTTACTTATACATCCATCGAAAATTGCACTATATGTTGCATGGGCCTGTAAATGAAATGCTACTAGTGGACCTGCAGCACTGATTGTGTCACCCACTCAAGTAGCTCTTTAAAAATGTCTCAAGCCTGCCCCTTCTGAGCCTTTGGTTGCAAAGACTCCTTCAACTCTGCACCAGAACCTAGACTCTGCCATCTGTGAGTCCTGCCCTGCCAAGTGGTGCCAATCCGGTCCTGGGCCATTGAAAGCTGATTTGTGCTGCCAGAACCATCGACATTGACACAGTGATGACTTTGCGCCAATCGTAACAAATGCATTGTCCTTCGATGCTGATGCAGGAGCTAATTGATGATGTCTCAGCTTGACAACGATGCAGCACCTGCATCGTGAAGGGGTTTGTCGACGACACCTCCATCGACGGTGCAGATATGCACTGACTCTTTGCCTCCATCCATGGGATCGACATTGAGGCGGGGCCTCCTTCACTCCTCACATCGACGCTTGCTCTATCCAAGGTACTTTGTCAGAGGGACCTGTCTGAGTCCTGTAACTGAATTTCCCTCCATCATGATCAGCCTGAACTTTGGATTTATTCCGGTCTAATGTGACCTCAAGTAACCTTTTCATGCAATTGACTTTTAAGCAATATATTACAGTTTATTCTTTAAAAATTAATATTTCAAGTTCTTCCTAATTTTGTTGTTTTGGTCTTGGTTTACTTGAATAAATATTCTTTATTTTTCTAAACTGGTTTGTAGTCTTTTTGTGGTGTTTTCACTGTGTTACTGTACTTTAATAGTCGCACAAATACTTTACACATTGCCTCTGGAGTTAAGCATGACTGCTCTGTGCCAAGCTGCCAGAGGTTGAGCACAGGTTCATTTAGATTGTGTATATGACTTACCCTGACTAAGATTGTGGTCCCTACTTAGACAGGGTGCAAACCTCTGCCAACTAGAGACCCAATTTCTACTAGGAATTTATATTTCAAGTTCACTCATTAGAGATAACTCCCAAAGTATTGTATCCCACATGTGACATCTTACTAGATGGAGTTACGGTTAAGGTCTAGTCTGATATGCGTTCTAATTGATAGTAAAACATTCCATGAGAAAATGGAGATGAAGGATTCTGTCCTAGAAACAGCAGATATCAAACCAGGGGCGTACAATAAGGATGCCATTCCTTAGAAGGTATGGTTAAAATGCGCATTTCTTTTAAAGACACACACATGGTGGGTAAGGTATACGTATCCAAACAACGATCTAATTTATTATTTTATTAGTTTGGAACCACCAGAAAGACTTAGGGATAAAACTAGACCCCAACAATGAAGAACAGGTTCTACTGATTGACAGATCAGTTATGGGTTCATACATCTGTGATGATTTACCAGAAGTATTCTCGAAGAGGTTAAGCATAGTATTAAATTGAAAACTACCACTGTTCAAGTGGTGCACCAGACTAGACCTGTTCCGTTACTTATGAGGGAAGCGCTAAAAAACGAACTGGCCAAGTTTGTTGAACAAAGGGTAATAGAAAGGATAGATTGCTCAGAGTGATTGGCCCCAACTGTAATGTAAGAGTGTGGGAAAGGAGATTTGCTTATGTGTTGACTTAAGGGACCTTAATTCCAATATATAGGTTGACCGTTATCCTCTTTCCAGAAATAATGAAATTCTGAGTCTCACATGTGATGAAAAGTTTTTTAGAGTGCTTGATCTTTTGTCTGCCTACAGCCAGGTAGCACTACTCCCAGAATCTCAGTCTTTAACTTTGTTCACTACTCCTTTTGGAACATATACATTCCTTAGGGTGCCTTTTGGGCTGGCCTCTGTGCCCGTGGCATTTCAAAGAATTACTCAACACCTATTATGAGAAACCAGCAAAGGCATGTGCTTCCAGGGTTACATTTTGGTTTATGGTACTACTGAAGAAGAATATAACAGAAACTTGTGAGGTGTACTGTGTAGTTTGCATGATGCAGGACTTATCAAAAAAAGAGACAAGTGTAAAATTGGGGTTACATCCATTGAATATCTGGGACATACCATTTCCTGGGAAAGGAATTAAACCAAAATTATGCCTGATATGCTGTTATGAATGCTCTTGTCCCCTCCAACAAAGAAGAAGTTGAACCTTTCTTCTGGTTAGCAGAATATATGTCCAAAGTTTTAAAACATTTTGCTGACCTGGTACAACCTATGAGAGAATTACTTAAGAAACGTTCACATTTTGAATGGAGTGAGGAGCATGTTAATTTATTTGAAAGAATAAAAAAGTCCATTGTCAATGCCCCAGAATAGGGAATTGTAATGCAAAATGAAAAGTGTTCTGACCACTGAAGCTAGTAATAAGGGTCTTAGGGTCCACTTGTCCCAGTTCAGTAAAGAGTCTGAGAGAACTATGCATTTGCCTCAGGAACCCTCAAAGATAGTGAATTGAACTATTCCACCATGGAAAAAGAATTGTTAGCTTGTTTTTGGGCAGTCAACCACTTTAATTATTATTTCTGAGGTTTACCCTCCCATTTAAGAACAGATCATAAACCGTTATTCACTGTCTTTCTACAAAAGACAAAGAGAAGACCACACCCAGACTTGCGAAATGGGTCCTGGGTTTGCAAGGTTTCGAGTTTAAAATGGAATATGTCACAGTTGAAAAGAATCAGGCAATAGACTACTTATCGAGGATGCCTTTATAACATGAAAATAGGATTCCTAATAACCCAGATTGTTCCATTTTAACCACATCAGTCCAAGCCTTAATAAAAGCTGAATGGTTTGATGGGATGTCAAAAGACAGTATGTTAGTTTCAGTAAAAGAAAAAAAAGTGGATTTCCAGAAAAATGCACTATGCTGCTTACGGAATTGCAAATATTTTGAAATGCTAGAAATTAACTGTCTATAGTAGGGGATTTAATTTTCAGATCAGGAAAATTAGTTACCACCTAACTAACTGAGAGAACATCTTTTAGGCTTAGCTCATGATGGCCACTTAAAAAGAAGCTTCACAATAAACAGAGTCAGAGCTGAGTATTGGTTTCCCGATATGGATTCCTTTATAGAGAACAAAGTGAAGGATTGTTATGCATCTAGTGTGAGTGGAAAATCTAAAGAAATACATTGATCTCCCCTCATTCCAGCCAAGGTGCCAACCCGTCTATGGGACAAATTATGTCTTGACATTGTGGGTCCCCTTAATGCAATGGGAGTTCGAAACAAGTACATCATAAATCTCATTGATTACCATTCACATTGGAATTGTATGTGATTTGTTGACAGCATTAACACAACAAACTAGATTGCCTTCCTATCCGATACATTTGCCATGGAATGTACTACTAGCACACTTATCACCGATAATGGGGATCAATTTTGTTCAGGTGCATTAAGAAGTTTCATCACATAAATGTCAATTCAACATGTAAAAAGGTCTGTGTACTGTCCAAAAGACAATTGTTTAGTGGAAAGGACAAACAGGATATTAAAAGAATCCAATAAGTTAGCCATGGTTGCCGGTAAACCCATTGTTTACAGGCAACCATGCCGGTAAACAATGGGTTTACCTACCACACCACTCCAAGTAGAGTAACCAGTCTGTCTCCATCAGAGGTAGGAAACCAGTTGCTATGTTAGTCTTTGGATGTTTTTTTGGGAATAGATCGGAAGCAAATGGGCAAGACAATATGAGCGACACTGCCGCAACACACCAAAATAAGTCCAAACTAAAGTATGCGGAAAAATGGGGTGTGACACAACAGAAGGGGGAAAAGGGCAATGGGTTTTGGGTTTTGGTAAAAATAATGAACAACAGTCACAGTAAATTTGACAAGCTCTAAAAATCTGAAAGGATCAAGGAGGTGAAACACAGTGTGGAGATTTTGGATAATGGGCATATGTGGAGCATGAAAAGAGAGGTTCCTTGCCATACAAAGCTTTTACCTCTGGAGGCACTCAAATCCTGCAACCAAAGTAGAGTCTCCAGGTATAACAACCATGTAAAAAGGTCCTGTCAACCACCTGATAAGCAGAAAGACTACGTTATGTATTAGTCAACTTTCCCTTACAGTGACTATGTACAATTGCGATCTGTAACTTTTATGCAACATGGTGAAACCTGTAACCCTATGGAATCTTGGGACTGTGAATACTGTAACCCTATGGAATCTTGTGAATGTGAATATTTGAACTTTAGTTCTCTACCTTCTATATGTTCCATATAGTTGTAGTTCTGCAAGATTTTATCTTCATAGCTTAGACTTGTAATACTTGACCCTCCTCTTTCTGTTTGCTATTAAGAGAGATGTGTTGTAATTATCCACAGACCTTTACTCTGCTCTTAAGTCCTGTTTTGTCCCTGTTCATCTATTCCCCTTAAGAAGCGGGAATTGCATTTCATTTGAAGGTTGCATCATAATCACGTGTAGAGCTTGCTCGCATATAATCTTGCAATTATAATAATGTGAGGTTTTAGAATTATGAAATGTATTAACGTAACTATGTGACTTATTTTAGGATATTGACAAGTAGTATGGAGATTTAACATAGGAAATAAATGTAACTAACAGAAAACGTTAACATGAAGAACCCATGTTGTGAAGTTAACGCCACTCATATACTGAATGTGTTTAACACTGATATTTCTATAATTTGGTAAATGTTTTAGTTAAAACGCAATAGGATTATGTCAATTTGTAATGATTAAAAAGGAGCATTCTTATGTTAGCTACAATTGTAGGCCTGAAATGCAATTCCCTGACAACTTGTGTTTTAGGACTAATAGTTTGAATTTCATGTGCACTGTGGAATCTGTTCTTTCTCATGTTTGCACTGAAGGTGAAGCATTCATAAGAGAAAAGTAATGTCTTTGTTTTAGGAGCTAGGCCAGGAGAGAAGAAGTTACAGTTACATGGCTTGGAGGTGATAAAAATGGAGAAGGATTCACACGGGAGAAGGCATGGGAACAAAGGTTAAATTGTTATGAGGGATGTACATGAAGAACATTGTGAAAAAGTGCTCACATGACGGTACCCATTGTGGATTATGCTCAAGCTAAGGGAAAGCTATCTGTGGATAACTGATTGTTGGAATTGGGGACAGTGTCCACTTCTTTCTTGCCTTCAGGGAGAGAGCATCCCAGAACGAGCTCTTTCTTTGCGATAGTGGTATTATGCTGTTTGATCCATTGAGGTGAGAGGCTTCATAAGAAGACTCCACGTACTGACACCTTTCCTTTTCACTGAAAATGCTTATGTCAGGATGTCATTTTAACGCTGGAGTAGGGATAGATTTACTGCTTTTTACACACCAACCCTCGATGCAGGGAAACTTGGACTCATGCTTCCTGATTCTCTTTATTTTACTTCTCAAATTAATAGTTTTGTTCATGCTGCACTGTTTAAATTGGATGCGTTGAATTGGCTTCATGCTAATTCCTTTGTATTTTTTATACCCTCTTGTTGAGATATCTCTATGTCCAGTTATTTTTGGCTTTGTAATAAATTAACCATATATAGTTATCCGTGGGTTATTATGTAGCGAGGATTGATTGTGTATTAACGATTTTCTCCCTTTCACGCTTTCATGCTGCTAAAAAGAATCATCAGATTGTGTCTCTAGAGAAGGTCTAGACCTAATGGGCCTGGCCCTTTCAGTTGGTTGCAGAGTAGGAGGGTTCCCACATGAAGTAAGGGGAAAAGCTAGAAGTGGTCTAGCATAGGTGGAACTTAGAACCCTAAAGCCCCGCACCGAGCCTAATGATCGAGAATGGAAGGCGACGGAATCTGGCAGAGACCGACGGAGTTTGACAGTGCGCCAAGATCAGAGGTGGAAGTGAGCATTGACAGGGTGTATGTAGAATATTAGATTGTGAGAATGGTTTGATTGTGTGATGTCATGTGGAGTTGGACTGAGAGCTGAGTTAATGTGGTTTCAGGTCTGACATGGCCCAAGGATTGAGATTTTAGTTGCAGGTCCTGAAGTGGCCTAAGATCCTAGGATATGATTGTCTGACCAAAGAATTGAGGAGTCGTCAGGCATCATCTGCATTCAACCTAAGGCATGGAACTTTGTGTGAATGGGACGCATGATCTAGGGGACCTTGCTTAGAGGGGTTAACTATACCGATTTAGGTGATCCACGCTAGTCGAGGGTTACTGTGTGTGAATGTTCTTGAGTGGTTGAATTCTATAGATGTTTTAGAATGGCAGACAATTACCGACTTAAGATGATTGTGTAAATGACTGCGCATGGAGAAATTGTGAAGGAGGGTGAGCCGCTGCGAGGAGAGACAGTGACATTGAGTTCACCCGCTCTGTGATAGGCTGGTTGGCATAACGCAGTGCTGGAATTGGTTGGTAGTCATCGGGAAGTCTGTGGTTGAAAAGGATTGTTCCGTCGTAATACATTGAACAAATATTGCATTTCTAAAATCATGCAATGCTTTACGGTGTTGCAGGACCTTCCCCACTCCAGCTCTTAGTTTTTCCCACTCCCTGCTTCCCACCTCCAAGCTGATCAGCCCTCCCCTTCACACTACTTAATGGTAGCCGCTGCGAGGCAAGGATTGAAAGCCCACTGACCTGGTCAGTGCCAGTGCTCTCCCACGTGCAGCTCCACCACTAAGTAGCTGCCCCTGAGTGTGCTCTGACCCTTCTGGGTTGGATGTTCGAGGCCCTCCTCCACCTGCAGGGTCCTGCCTGCATCTCATCCCTGGTGGTCCAGTGGGGGAGCATTCTGCTGTTCAGCCCTCTGTCCCTTTGCTGCTTCTGCCTTTTCTTTGCTCTCTCTTTTTTCTTTCCTCCTACTCTTTATGCCTTTTTTCTCGTCTTGCCTTTTTCTCAGTTTTTTCTTTTTCCTCTTTCCTCTTGTCTCTTTTTCTTGCCCTCCAGCGCTTTCCCATTTTCTTGCCGCTGCTGACCCCTGCAGCCCCTTCCCCCTCCAGTGAGCCGTTTTTCCTACACCCTGCTTCCCACCTCCCAGCTGACCAGCTCTCCCACTCACACTACTTAATGGCGGTCACTGGCATGCCGCAGGTATGTCAAAGGCAAGCCAGTCTGTGCCTGTCTGTGACCCGACCATACCCACTTCCAGGAACCCTGGTCCTGTGACCCGCCACAGGTATGACGGCAGCGTCCTCAACAATCTCAACCCCAGATACAACAACAACTGCCAGTTCTTGACGCTGACCAAACTCCATGGCCCACTCTCCTGCCTTCACTTCTGCCTCACCTTCATCCACCTCTGTACCCCAGCTCCCTCACCCAATCTACCGCTCCCTCAACACACCCAAGCCTCTCAAGTGCATCCTCCTCAATGTACGATTCCTCTACAAACACACCACAGAAAACTGGGACCTCCTCAACATTGGCTCGCCTGACATCCCCTTCCTGATGGAAACCTGGATGAACTCCAGCTCAGCGCCAGACTTCGCCACAACCATCCCCAATGGCTACAAAATCATCAGCAAGGACCGTGCCATCTGGTCAGGAGGAGGCAGAGCCATCATCCACAAAAGCTCTCTCCGCCTGGCCACCCACATGAAACACCTCTACTGCCAGATCTGGACTAATCCAGACCAATCCAGACCAATGGGGAGAGGAGTTGGCCTAACGGCTAGGGCAGTCGACCTTGAATCCGGGGAACTGGGTTTGAGTCTCGGCAATGTTGCTTAACATTCTGTGAGTCTGGGCAAATCACGTAATCTCCCCTGCCTAACAAAAAACAAATTAATGTGTCCTCATGTAATGCAACTGGTGCTATGTAAAGCGCTCTGATACCCGATTCGGGTAAAGTTTGCGCTATAAAAAACTCTGTAAAATAAAATAAATAAATAAACCCAAAAACCATCTTCCGCGGCACCTTCCTCTACAGTCTACTGGGTCTCCACACCTCTTTCACTGATGTCATCATTGACCTCATCGCACCCCAGGCCCTCGCATCCACTGGCTACATTCTACTCGGAGACCTCAACCTACACCTGGGCAACCAAAACAATCTCAACTCCTCCTCCCTCCTTGAGAACATCTCCAATGTAGGACTTAAACAGCTATTCACCTCTCCCATGCACACAGCAAGACACACACTCGACCCCATCTTCGCAGCAGGAAACAGCATCTCCTACAGCCACACCACTGAACTCCTCTGGACCGACCACAACTGATTCCACTTGCCTTTCATCAAATCTACCGCACACCAGCATGCCCACTGTTTACCCCGCAGAAGCTGGAACAGAGTCATAGATGATCAATTCACGACCTACACTAATGGATTGAAAACTACACCACTTCCCTTGCTCCTCTCAAGAAAGCCACTGGCAAACAACAGATCAAAAAAGCAAGCTCGTTCACCCTCGCAGTTCAAGTGTCCAGATGCCCTGTAGACGGCTTGAGAAGACATACAGGAACAACAAAACCCCGGAAGCCCAAGCCGCTTTTAAATCAGCCAACACCACTTCATCAAAACTGTAAGGAAGAAGGCCCCCTAAGACAGAATCACCAACAGCACAGACAATAGCAAAGAACTCTTCAGCATCATCAAGGAGTTCGCCGAACCCAACAGCGAGGCTACAGACATCCCACCCTCCCAAGACCTCTGCAACAGACGCGGCACCTTCTTCTACCACAAGAGCAAGACTATCTACAGCAACTTTGACACCCAGGACCACCCACCACGCCAGCAATCACCACAACCGACGCTGTCTCTCTACTGACTCTGCACAGCTGGTGCCACAGACAACACAATAAAGACCATGAAAAGCATCCACTCCTGAGCACCTTCTGACCCGTGCCCACACCGCATTTTCCACTGAGCCATCTCCACTATCGCACCCGATCTATGCCGAACCATTAACTGATCCCTCAAGACCGCCACCTTCCCTGATGACTAGAAACATGCCAAGATCAACCCCCTCCTGAAGAAACCATCCATGAACCTGACAGACCTCAAGAACTTCAGGTCCATCTCACTGCTCCTCTTCCCAGCCAAAGTAATTGAAAAAGCCATCAACGCCCAGCTTGACGATTTTATCGAAATCAACCATGTCCTGGACATCTCCAAATCCAGATTCTGAAGCAATCAGCACTGAGACCGCCATCCTCTCTACCATCTATGACACCCACTCCCTCCTCAACCACCAGGGCAAAACCACGGCCCTCATCCTACTAAACCCCTCGGCTGCCTTCAACACTGTCTCCACAGTACCCTAGTCATAAGACTCCACATCTGAAACAAGGCCCTCAACCGGATCCGAGCGCCCCCCAGCGCCTTGAGACCTTCAGGGGTGCTTTACAAACCCTGATTGACTGCTTGATTGAGGTTTTTTAGAGGTGATAAAGGGTTATTGCTCGAGTTGGCGAAGAGGCCCCACCCGAGGATACTCCAGCACACTATATGGTGACAAGGGCTGTGCTCCACACTTTAATTTGGCTCCAAAATAGGCACAAAATCATTTTCATTTCCATGCTTTGGAATATTAGGGCTAGATGGAACGATGTTTGCAATGTGACCTTTGCCTAGACCCACACAGTTTAAAGCGTTAGACACATGAATGCTTGCGTATCATGCTAAGTAAAGAGATAAATATCAAGAGCAGGTGAAGAAAACGATGAAGGCATATCAGGATGTTCAGTGGGATGTGAGGCTTAAGAGGTGGAGAGTGAATACCATTGAGCGAGAGAGGTTGTACCCAGTGCTGGTAGAAGATGGAGGACCACAAGATAGGAACAGAAGGGCAAATGAAAATGACAGTAGTGATAATGAAGATAGCTTGCTGAATGGGTTGTTGGTTGAGCAACCGCCACCTTATAGTCCACAACTGGGTGAAGGGGGAAAAAACCCGGAAGGTACTGAGAATGTGTGAAGTGCATCAGCCCCAGTGGCTCCTGATCCAGCGGTCATGGGAATGATATCGACAAGAGTAGGGGGGGCAGGAGTGTCTGTCTCGGGAGGTATGGAACAGAATGGTGTCAATGTTGCTTCACGTTACTGGAAGCTCTTACAGTACAGGTTACCACTGGTTGTATCATTCCTGTTTATGAATCAAGCCCAATAGTAAACCTTAGTCAGAGACAATCCATATGTGCCAAAGGGACTTGGTTGGGAAGAACTGGGATCACAAATGGGAATTGTCATCCTTTAGTGCCTATGGAATCCAGCATCCCATTAGCGACTACTGCTGACCATTCCCGAGTATGGATTGGCTACAGTACCATAAGATCTATACCTATGGTGAGCCCCAGTTCAGAGCTACAAATGTGGGAAACACCTGTGAAAGGACCAAGTGGCATGTCTCAAAAAAACATTTAAAGTCAGAGAACCACTGACACACAGCGTGTTTTAGACAGTGCAGACTAAGAGTCATGGTTGAGGGACCATAATAACAGTAGGGAGAGCCAGAATAGTAGGTTGAGTCAGGGTACCATCAAGGCTGCAATGAAGGTGAAGCTAGTGAACGTGGTTAGGATGAAGGCTGAATTAGAGGAAAACATCAGTGGGAGTTTATGTTTAGACAGAATGGAGACCTATGAGCCAGATGACTTGTTGCTTATGGCTAAGGATGTCACCCAGAGCGCAAGACAGGCACATGAGAAGTTATTGGAGTTGGCTCAGAGATATGGTGTAGATTTATCCCAAACAAAGGCATTGCAGGGAAATCACAGACTTACTAACAGTAAGACAGAGTTGGAGGAAAAGAGAGTGATTGGATTGAGAATGCACATTTGGGAACTGGTGATAGGAATAAGGGCTTGAAGTATGCTGGATAAGTGGGAGGAGAGGTGGTCAAAGAAGAAGGGAGCAAGAAAGGTGATAGGAGAGACACCTCCTCCAGGAGGGGGAATGCAGGGGGTAGAGGCATATCCGTTATGGGAAGTGCCTAGTAGAAGTACATGCATGTTCCCTAAAGTCGGGTGACTTTACTGCATTCACAAATGATTTTCCACGATTGAGAGAGAAACCTGCTGAGTGGTATAAGCAAGTTGATCACTTTGTTAAGATCTCAAAAGTGTTGTGGATCGATTTCAACACCTTATTCGAAATTGTGGTTCCTAGTGATCTATGGTCTGCCTGTAAAATAGCTATTGAGTGGCCTAGTGCTGAACCAGAGAGGAGCTCAGTCACTCAAGGTCCTTCACCGATGGTCATGAAGAAGTACGATCAGGTGATCACATGGTTGCAGTTCAAAATAGCCCTACAGGACATCGATTGGGTTAAGATAGATTGAACAACCCAGGAACCTTAAGAGTCGGTAGATGCCTATTACGAGAGGCTTTCACAAGCCTGTAAACACTTCAGTGGGTTAGAAACACTTGACCCTAAAGACATGGGACAATTTTTGTCCAAATATGTGACTGGACTGAGGCCGGGGATCAGACTCATGATCTAACAGCACTTAATCTGTTGCCAAAACAAATCTGTAGACAAACTCCTATGGTATGCCTGGTATTGCAGTGATGAGGTAGACTGAAACCATAGGTGGATAGAGGAAAAATTGATGTTAGTCTAAATGCATAATGTCTGGAAAGGAGAGCAGGCAATGATGGGAGCTGTAACTTGCGGGCAGGGGAATGGGTACAAGCACAACCTGTTGCAGGGGCGAAGGGCCAGGGAAGAGGGAGAGGTATCCCTTTAGACTCAAAAACAGGGATAGATGTTGTGACTCTGAAAAAGACCACTGCCTGTCATTTTTGTGATAATATTGGACATTGGAATTGCAAGTGTCTCCTTAATACTGCTAAGCACGAGCAAGGAGGAGAACTCATACAGGTGGTAGATGGTGTGAATCAGTTAACCACAGTGACCAGGCCCAGATCATTTAATGCTGGATGGAATCTGAACAGTTAGTGCAAGTGCCTCAGCCTCCAAGAATTTCACGGGGCCATCAAACATATCATCAGATGCCCTCATTGGAAGCTCTGGATGGATTTGATCTGGACCCGTCCTTATAATGGTGTCTGAGGGGCGACCCGAACACGGCCAGCGCCAGGAGCCCTGGACCTCCCACTACCCATCGTTATGACACCACCACCTCCTCGCACTCCACCCTGGAAGACTTAGAGAATGCCAACAGACCTCGCCGAACACAACTCATGGCCAGTTCTCCTGCCTCCACTGCCGCCAGACCTTCACCGCCACCCCAGCCTCCAACACCGCCGACGCCAGCACCGGCGACACCCTAAAATGCATCTTCCTCAACGTACACTCCATACACAAACACGCCATGGAAATCTGGAACCTACTCGACTCTCTCTCAACCAACATTGCCTTATTCACAGAGACCTGGACCAACGCATCCTCCACCCCCTACATCAGCACCACCATCCCAGACGGATACAAGATCCAGAGGAAAAACCACCCCAACCACCCAGGAGGGGGCCTCGCCATCGCCCACAAGAGCACCCTCCATCTCACCACCTCCAGCGAAACCTTCCCTTCCGCTGAACACCTGCACTTCCAGATCCAGACTACCCCCAAAGCCACACTCTGAGGAACCCTCATCTATAGACCCCCGGCCCCCCAACACACTTTGCCACCACCATCATTGACTTCATCGCACCCCACGCCATGGCCTCAACAAACCACATGCTCATTGGAGACCTGAACTTCCACCTCAACAACCCCAGCGACCCCAACTCCACTATCCTTCATGACAACCTCGCCAGCATCGGACTTAAACAACTCGTCAACACACCGACCCACAGAGCAGGACACACCCTCGACCCCATCTTCTCGACAGGAAACAGCATGCAATTCAGCACACAATGCAGCTGCCATGGACCCACCACCACTCTGTACACTTCGCCATCAACAAACCCAAGGCACCCAAACCAATCCCATGCCCACCACGAAGGAACTGGAGCAAGGTTACCGATGAGCAACTTAACTCCACCCTCACCCGAGACAACCACACCTGGGCACCTGACGCAAACGACGCAGCCAGAGAACTCCACACCTGGATCTCCAACTGCACAGACGAGCTAGCCCCGCTACGCACCCCGACAGACAATGCCCCAGGAAAGCTGCCTGGTTCACCACCGCTCTCCAAGAAGCCAGACGCACATGCAGACGCCTGGAGAAGAACTGAAGAAACACCAAGACAACCGAAAACCACACCACCTACAAGGACGCCATGACGGACTACCACAACCAGATCAGAGCCACCAAGAGGAACTTCATCCACAACAAAATCCTGGCCAACTCCACCAACTCCAAGGAACTGTCATTCAAGAATTCACCAACCCACGCAGCAAAAACCACAAATATCACCCCATCCCAAGACCTCTGCAACTAGCTTGGAACCTATTTCCACCTCAAGATCAAAAACCTCTACAACAACTTCATTGACCATTAACCAGGCGCCAAAGACAGCCCCACGCCTCCCAGAAACACCAGCCAGCCCACCATCTCGAACTGGACACCGATCAAGGCAGAAGACACCGCCTCGACCATGTAAAGCATCCACTCTGGGGCCCCCACCGACCCCTGCCCCCTCACATCTACGACAGAGCTGCGGCCGCCATCGTACCCAAACTACAATGCACCATCAACACCACCTTCAAAACAGGCAACTTCCCAGATGACTGGAAGCGCGCAGAAGTCAGACCCCCCACTCAAGAAGCCCACAGCTGACCCCCCCAACCTCAAGATCTATCGGCCCATCTTGCCCCTCCCCTTCGCAGCCAAAGTTGCAGAGAAAACAATCAACAGAAAACTGAATGCCGTCCTCGACCCGTCCCAATCCGGATTCAGAAGCAACCACAGCACAGAGACCGCCCTACTCGCTGCCACAGACAACATCCACACCCTCCTGGACCAAGGCCACTCCGCAGCCCTCATCCTACTTGACCTATCAGCGGCCTTTGACACCGTCTCCCACCACGCACTAGTCGCAAGACTACACGATGCAGGCATACAAGGAAAAGCCCTGGACTGGATCCGATCATTCCTCACTGGAAGAAGCCAAAGGATCAGACTCCCACCCTTCCTAACCGACCCCATGAAAATCACCTGCGGAGTCCCACAGGGTTCATCCCTGAGCCCCACCCTCTTTAACATCTACATTGCCCCCATCACAACCATCATCTGACAACACGGCCTCAACATCGTATCCTACGCCGACGACACCCAGCTCATCTTCTCCCTCAACAAAAACTCCACCACTGCCAAACTCAACTTCCAGAAAGGAATGCAAGATGTCGCAGTCTGGATGACCAACAGGTGCCTGAAGCTCAAAGCCGAGAAGACAGAAGTCCTCATCCTCTGTACCACCCCTTCTGCATGGGACAGCACCTGGTGGCCGACCGCCCCCGGAAGCCCACCTAACCCCTCAGACCACGCCAAGAACCTCGGAATCGTACTCGACTCATCACTCACCATGAACCGACAGGTCAACGCCGTCACCTCCAGCTGCTTCAACACCCTCCACATCCTCTGCAAGACCTTCAAGTGGATCCCCCCTGAGTCAAGGAAGACAGTCACCCATGTACTCATCACCAGCAGACTGGACTATGTAAACGCGCTCTATGCCGGCATCAACAAGTCACTACTCCGCAAACTCCAACAATACAGAACACCGCTGCCAAACTCCTCCTCGGCATCCCATGACACAAACACATCGGTCAACACCTACGAAGTCTCCACTGGCTTCCCGTGGAGAAAAGAGTCACTCACGCCTACAAATGCCTACATAACAACGGACCCAAATACCTCAATGACAGAATCAAATTCCACGTACCCAAAAGAAACCTCTGATCTTCCAACCTCGCACTGGCCGAAATCCCACGCATCCATAGAGCTATAGCAGGCGGAAGATCTTTCTCTCACATTGCAGCCAAGACCTGGAACTAGCTACCGGCAGACATCAAACGCGCCCTCTCCCTTCACCTTTAGGAAGACCCTCAAGACCTGGCTCTTTGGCTAAACAGATCTGTGGACCCCCCGTCAGCGCCTTGAGACACTCATGGGTGAGTCGTGCGCTTGCAATTCCCTGATTGATTGATTGATTAATTGATTGATTGATTGATTGAGTGTAGAGGAAGACTGTACACTTGGCGCAGTCTTAGAAGTAGATTAGTATGGTCCATATGTAGAAGCAGATGTAGATGTTCTTCCCATTACATTCTTGATTGATATTGGTGGTACCCGTTCTACTGAGAGATCCGCAGTAGCCCCAAACTTGCCCCTCTCGGTAAAATCGATTCAAGTTGTAGGAGTCTCTAACAAAATAATGACAAACTCTAAGACAGAAGAGGTGCCGGTGAAATTCAGAACCTTTCAGGATCATCATCAGTTCGTTGTGTGTCATTCAAGCTCAGTCTGTTTGCTAGGGTGCGACCTGTTGTGCAGATTAAATTGTACCATCTACTGCACACCAAAGAAAATGTAATTGCAGACTAATGATGAGGACATTTCTTTCAAACTGGCTAATCATAACCTTTGTACTGCCATGTTTCATTTCCTGACAGTGGAAGACATGCCGCTGGATCTCAGAAATGCTCTCTCTCCAGTGTTGTGGGACTTCTCAGGGAAGGAGATCGGACTGATTTGAGGAGTCAAGCAAGTCTGTATACAGGTCAAGCAGAATGCAGAGTCTCCGAGAGCACCACAGTACATTCTGACCCCAGAAACAGTGGCACACCTGTAATTGAGTCCATGATTGTGCAGGGCATCCTAAAGGAGATCATGGGAAGTCCGTGCAACTCTCCTATCATGGAATTGCACGAGCTGAGTGGAAAATATTGCATTGTCCAGGGTCTTAGGAATATCAATAGCATAGTAATTCCATGTTGTCCAGTGGTACCAAATCCATCTGTAATACAATTTCAGATTTCTTGCAAAGCTGAATGGTTCACAATGATTGACTTCTGGCAAGCGTTTTTCTCCATTCCATTGCACAAGGAGAGACAATTTGTATTTGCTTTTTATCTGGAAAACTGTGTCTCAACATGGTGTCATATCCCTCAAGGATACACTCAATGTTTATCCATATTCAACCAGATCTTGACAAAGACCCTTGAGAGTCTGATTCTGCCCTGAAATTCACAGCTGGGCCAATACATTGATGACTTTCTCATCGTGTCTGAGATGCAAGATGATTGCAGGGTTGATACCATTGCCTTACTGAACTTTCTAGCTGACAATAGGCATAAAGCATCTCCGAGCAAGCCACAGTACTGCCTGAATGAAGTATAGTACTTGGGCCATCGAATCAAAAAGGGTAAGAGGAATGCGCACCAGAAAGAGTGGAGGCGATCATGAAAATGAATCCGCCTAGTACCCAAAAAGAGGTCCGAATTTTCTTGGGAATGGTTGGCTACTGCGACAGTGGATTCCCAATTTTCCCCTATTGGTGAAACCTTTGAAAATGCTGACTCACAAGGATATGTGCGATCCAGTACCTTGGTCTAGTTGCCTTCTGGATCTGAGAGAATGCCTGTGTCACGCTCTGGCTTTAGGAATGCCTGAGAACATCAAAGCGTTTTCGCTGCTCTGCCACAAGCGGTAACATTGTGCTCTACCTGTACTCACACAGACACCCGTAGACCAGTGGCCTATTTCTCAGCTACTCTAGATCTTGTAGCTTCAGCATTGCCTGAATGTCTAAAATCCATTGCTGCAACAGCTGTCAGTATTGAATGATGTGAAAGCATTGTGATGGGTCATCCTCTTACAGTATATGTACCACACTCAGACTCAGCTGAGATTTTGATGATGAGAACCAAAGCGCAGCATTTGACATATAACCGGGTGACAAGGTATGAGCAGGTGCTTCTTGCCACTGAAAATGTTACTCTGAAGCGGTATTCTGTGACAAATCATGCTACCTTGTTACCCGTCCCAAGTGCTGATAGGGAAGAATGTGAAGACCATGACTGCCTAGATGTCACTGAACTCTGTACGAAACCACTACATGACATTACCAATGATCCATTGTCTGATCCTGATTAAATTCTCTTTGTTGATGGTTCATGCTTAAGAGAAAATGAAAGAAACTTGAGAGCAGCTTTTTCTGTTTGCACCATTTCTGGAGTGGTGGAAGCTGCTTGGTTACAGGAAGTACACTCCGCACAGGTGGCTCAAATCACTGTCTTGACACATGCATGTCACGTAGCTGATCAAATTCGAGTCACAATCTATACCAATAGCCAGTACGGTTTTAATGTGGTTCATGATTTTAGACAGCTATGATCGCAGAGAGGCTTCCTACCATCATCTGGGTCCCCGATAAGAAATGGGGAGTATGTGAGACAACTGTTGGAAGCTTTACAACTGTCAAGAGGAGTCGCTGTCATTAAGTGCACAGCCCATTGAAGGGTAAATGATTTTGTTACTATTGGAAATTGGAATGCTGGTGAAGTTGCACGCTACTTTCCTTTACATGCATGTGTTTTCAATGGAGAATATACTGGCGAGAGTACAGAGAAGACCGAACTAAACCTGATGCTAGCTACAGCTGACACATGGGATGAAGTGATGCGTTTTTCAAATAGAGGTTGCAGAGGAGGGACAAGCAGGTTGGATCATAGCAAGTTGTGAGAAAGGGAAAGACAACATTTGGATGTCATCTGATGGTAGGGCAGTGTTACCGGATTGTTTGCTACATCCAATAGTGTGGCAAATTCATGGAGCCGCTCACTTAGGAAGGGATGCAATGGTGAGATTGTTTAGACAGACTTGGTTCAATCCAAGGTTTTGTGTGATTGGGAAGGCTGCATGTCATCAGTGTGCCACATGCCAACAAAGGAATGCTGGGAAGTAGACTGTTGTTGCTTTGAGCCACATTGGCAGATAAGGAGTCCCTTTAATCAGATCTAAATGGATTTTGTGGAGATGACTGAGTTTAATGGTTTGAGATACATTCTGGTTGTGGTGTGTATCTTTTCTAGATGGGTTAAAGTCTACCCAACTAGGAGGTGTGAAAGCCTCACAGTTGCTAAGTTGTAGTTGAGGGAACTCATTCCTAGATTCAGATTTCCACTACATTGGAGTTGGATAGAGGCACGCATATCCACAATAAGGTTATGAAGTTGCTGTGTTCTGCTTTGAATGTGGATCAAAGGCTACATTGCAGCTACAGGCCAAAAGCATCAGGAATGGTTGAGCAAATCAACAGTATCCTGAAATCGAGGTTGGCTAAAGTGTGTCCTACGACATATTTGCAGTGGCCTGATACTTTACCTTTAGTGCTAATGGGTCTGCACAGCATCCCTGACAGGAAAACTGGGTTCTCGCCCCATGAACAGTGGCGGTGCGTCCATTGGGGCGCTTGGGTATTGTCACCCACTGAGCGTTGCCGTCAGTCACTCTCTCTGACTCTGACTCTCGTCTCACACAATGCAATCATCATTCTATCCCAGCAGGCCTCCGGAGCCCGAGGCAGTCGGCTCAGAAGGGGGCGGGGCAGCACTACAGAGTTCAGCTGCTGTAAGTGAATAATTGACATCCACATGTATCAGGTGGTCGGCGGAGCGCACAACACCAAGAGTGCGCATGCTCTGTTTAGGGCTTAAAAAATGTGTGACCAGCACGAACATGCGCACTATGCAGTGCTCATTGAAAGAGCGAGGGTTGTTCCATGCTGCTCTTCTAATGAGCAGCCTAGTGCGCATGTCCGGGCTGGTCGCAAAACTTTTTAATCCCTAAACAAAACATGCGCACTACTGCTCCTGCCAATCCTGGCGCTGCTGCTGGAGCAGCGTCTGGATTCGCTGAGACGACGCATGCGGTACTTGCCAAGGCGCCAATGCGGGAGTCGCACCCCAGCCCAGGATTCAGAGGACTCAGGACTCGCAGAGGCAGCGCGGACCCAGTAAGTTTAGTTTGCTTTAAATAATGCTGCATGCTGCTGTATTTTAATCTCCCCCGGGCCCCCATGCCGCGCTCGACCCCCAACAGCCCTCCACGAGTATTGGAGTGCGAGCCGCGACTGCAGTAGTGTACGGTGTACAGAACTCAGGGGTGCGATTCTGTGGGGGTGGGAAGTGTTTCTAGCGTCCACTGCTTGCCTTTCGTTCAATTGCGAATCCTGCAATGGATTAGCAAGTGTTTAAAGGGAGAATGATGTCACGTTAGACTTGACAACCCAACTGGGCGTCAGTCACCAGAGCCTTTATTGTTGGGTTGGTGACTGCTTATGACGTAAGACTGTGTAAGAGGATACGATTTTTACATTTCAATGAACTGGCTCTTTAAAACGGATCAATTTGACATCCATGAAGAGGCAGCAGTGCGGTCAACAACCATATTTATGTTTTTTTATTTTGGGGGGAGGGTTCATATAGCACACAGATGGCATTCTCGGAGCGCCTGTTGGTTCGACGGTGTGCTGGTGTGTCTCGTGGGGCTGCGAAATTCTCAGGGTTGAGGCCTGGCGGTGAAATTCTTATTGGAGCATCCAAGGGCGTAGCTTTCAAGTCCGACTCAATAGTGAATTTATGGTGGTGGGGTTACAGTGGGGCCAACCTGAACTTATTTTTTAGGACCAGGCCGCGCTGGTGAGCGAAAGCACAATGCAGAGAATACACATAACTTTGGCCAATTAATTTGATTTAATTTGGTGCCAAACTTTCCACCTCTGAGCTCTTAGATAGCTTGTCTCTCAATTGCAGTACAGGAGAGAGACGAACACACACACACTCACACCCTATGTTGTTCGATTAATAGAGCCCTGTTATGTCTTCATATGTACCCCTTATACATCTATTTTGTTGTCTCCATACACCAAAGCCAGCACACACTGTCCGCCATTTAGCCTCTCCAGCTGTCACAGTACACAAGTTCACACAATTGCCCCACCACTTTCAAATGTCACCAGCCGCGACTGCCCATGAAATACTTATGGGGAGAGCAATGCCTTTGCGTGCCATGCCTGCTACCGTGTTAGTGAATATCACAGATGATTTGTTCCTTGACTAATGTAAAGGATTGACTGCCACGGTTCATTATGTGTCTCATCAGGTTGAAGCAGCAACTGCACATGACCTGAACCCAGGAGATAGGGTTTGCATCAGAAAGCACGTCAGGGAAAACTGTCTTGGCGGAGAACTCAAGTGCCTTGTTGGAGATATTCCTCTCCCGAAGTGGTTTCAAATACTGGGGAGACCGAGGTCCAAGATCTCGATGCTGGTTGTCGGGATGTTGCGTAGAGTTCCTAGGACTGAAGCCAATACACTTCTGTCAGTGACTTTTCCTTTTCCCCCAAGGCTATGGTACACATGCATCAAGCTAAGAAATAGTGAGTCCTTATTTGCGAATTTTAAGGCATCGCAAATAAGGAATCGCTATCTCCTATGCATGACGCAGATACCGAAAAAATACAGAATCGGTAAAAATCGCTAAACGCGTTAGTGAAAATACTCCAAAAATCGCTAATCGCTCGAAAAACTCACAAATTGCGATCTCGCAAATAGCGAGATCGCTATTAGCGAGATCGCAATTAGCGAAATCGCTAATTGCGAGTTTGCATTTTTACCGAGTCGCATTGGGAACAGCCTGATGACATCACAACCAGGAAGTAACTCTTCCCATGGTGCAGTCTGTGTCCATAGGAAGCCAGAGCAGGAAGCAGAGTGCCTGTGGAGAGCTGTGGAAAGGAAGACTTGGCATCCAGATCACTGCAAACACAGGAAATGGCCAACACATCAGCAGGGGAGGGGGCAGGTGCCAGAAAAAGAAAGATAAAGTTTAGTGAGAGGGAACTGGAGTACCTCATTGAAGAGGTTGTGAAGAGCCATGATAAGCTCTTTGGGAAGCTCTCCCTTAAAGTCCCAGAGGTTGAGAAAAGACACCTCTGGAACAAGATCAAGTCAAAAGTCAATGCTGTGGGTGCGACACACTGCAGCATTGATGATTTAAAGAAACGTTGGTACGATCTGCGAAGCCGTGCCTAGGAGCAAATTGCCCAGAGGCTGAGGGAGGCAAAGAGCACCGGAGGAGGACCCTCGACAGTCCCGGACAACACAGCCCTGGAGGACCTGGTGGAGGGCACAATCCTGCCGGAAGCTGCTGTGGGGGTGACGCAGATGGATACATCCAGCGCAGCCTGCAGTACACAAGGTAAGATGCACTATAATATACCCATCAATGTAAATTAAAATAGCGCCCATACAGTAATAAGAAGGCAGGCAGCTGTAACCAACCCCAGTCCACAGTCCATATACAGTTACTAATGCATCCTGGGAGTTGTAGTCCCCTGAACTAATTAGTGAGTCACATTGCACTTTGTGTGACCATTGTGCCCAATATGCATTACAGACAGCGATTACAGAGAGTGAAAACGTAAGAGCAGACATAATCACCATGTTGCAAAACATTATCCAATTAAATTTTAAACCTGCACTGTTTCACACCACAGGTGCTGAGGAAGGAGACAGTGATGGGAGCAAATGCAGGGAGAGCACCCAGTCCACTGCAGAACCTGCCGTTGCCAGACCAGTCACACCTCCCAGCACATCCCAGGCACCCACACAACGCAGGGCTACAGTCCCTCCCATTCAGCCAATGGAGTGCCTTCCTGAACCTGAAAGGGCAACTGCAGAAGGCCAGCCTCGTGTCAGGTCCACCACCACCCCGCAGACACCGGTCCCGACGATGCGAAGACGCAGGGCAAGGGACCACACAACTGCACAGGAGGCATCGACTCCAAATGGCTGGGGAGCTGTTGCGCTGCAGATGACAAGGGTGCATCACCTGCAGGCACACCACATGGGAGCCATCAGCCTGCAAATCGCCAAATTAAACAGAAACCTCTCCACCATGGCAGATCGCATGAGTGAACTCACTCAAGCAGTTGTGGAGGGCAACAGGGACACCAACGCCACATTGCACGAGCTCGTGCGTGTGATACAGGAGGGACGGAACACCGAGCGGAGGAGGCATCGGCAATTCATGGGGCGCCTGGCTGGATTAACATGCTCCAACCACAAGTTGTGCAACGCCACTGCACTGCTGTCACGTCGGTCGGTGGCAATGCAGATTGACATGGGGCATTGTTGTGGGGACGTGGCCAGGGCCCTTGGCCAAGTCACCACAGCTGTTGAGCAGCTCCAGGCTGGTGCAGGTGGCCTCAGCAATGCCACTGGAGATGAGGGGAGTGAGGGGGCATCCAGCGTGAGCAGCATGTCTGTGCCAGTCAGCACCGGCAGAAGGTGTAGTGCACGCCGTTCTACACCTACAATTGCAGCAGGGGGGGGGATGGTGCTGCAGGAGATGTGAGCACTCACATCCCTCCGGACAATTAGCCATGGTGGCGTAACCATGGTCAGGACATACAGAGGGACTGCTAATGGAGTCCCAAACCTTATTCCTAATAGTGCCTCGGTACATGACGTGAATGTATCCTTAGGCTACGTGTATGTTTAGACACACAAGAGTCCATGTGCACGTGCAAATAAAAACTTTGCATGTTAAGAATGATCGTTTCTGTCTCATGATTACGTACCTTTGAAGTGATGTTGGGTGATGTGGGCACGTATCAACTGCCCCTCCGCAGAGCTTGCAGGATGCTTGTGTGGTGGGTGTACAGGGGGCTGATTGTCCGTAGTGCCGTGGCCATCTATGGGTATGCGTATCGTGGGAGCTACGATGGGCTACATTGCACATGCTGCCACTATCCGACAGCAGGTCACCGGCTGGTCCTGCATCGCACCACCAGGTCTGTGCAGGATGTGGAGGCGACTCTTGACCTATCCAAATGTCCGTTCAATCACATTACCTGTCCTGGTGTGTGCTGCTTTGTACCGCTGCTCCTGTTGGGCGCCTGGGTTGAACTATGGAGTCATGATATAGTTCCTCACAGCGCATGCACTGTCACCTACAGGGTAGTGTGGAATGTGTATGTGTCAGGTTTGCATTGCCATTACAGAATGATTTAGTGTGCATAAGTATATTGTCTGACCTAGCAGGTGTCCCTCGCCATATCCCCCCCTGAGCAGGCGTGTGTGTTTGCCAATGTATCGGAAGATGTATGGATCATGGATGCTCCCAGGATATTGCGCTGCGATGTCCGACATGATGTCATTCACTTTGCACATTGGTTGGACGTTGATGGAGTGATAACAATTCCGGTTACGAAAGCTCTACTCATTGACTGATGGTGGACATATGGCTCGTGTGTGCAATCTAGGCATTCATATCACATTTAGGGAACAGTGCAATTCATTATGAATGGAGTCTGGGTGGGTTCAATTCCATTTGGGTTTTGGGGAGGCTGATGTGGTCGTGGGTCTGAGTCATCATGGCAGCCAGGAAGGTTCTCTAGACACGTGAGTGGGAGCCTAGTGATACCCCCCCCCCCCGCTAATGCCACTACCCCCTGGACACCTCCTGATGCAAGTAGGTGCAGGCAACATTACACTTGGACATGGGGACGGATGGCATGGGTCCTATGTGTTTTGCGCAGCATTGGTGTTTCCAATTCAGCTATGTGGTTGAGTTGTATGGCAGCGTTGATCATGTACTACTCATATATGTCCTCATCAGTGTGTCACATCTGAGTGATGCGCAGGCAGAATACCCTCTCCTGGAATCTCCTTCAACCCTGGCCTGCTGCATGGATCCTCATCCTCCTCACAAACAAGTAGTGTGCCGCCTTTGTGTGCGTCCTCTATGGACTCATTGGTCAGTTGCAATAACCCTCACCAGCTCCATCATTTGTATTGAAGTTAAATGGCAGAACATTTTTTTACCACCTGCTTCTGTTACCACCTGCTTCTGATTCTCCTTAATCTGCACTTGCTAAAATGCTAATTTTGAGGAAATCGCTATTAGCGATTTTTGATGCATCCATTAGCGATTATTTTCTGCGATTCTTTATTTGCTCCCGCTATTCAGGTTTCCGCAAATTCCGATTCGCTATATCTGGATTCCCGATATTTGCGAGTCGGTATTTTTGCGAATATTGGTTATTTGGTTGATGCATGGGGAATCGCTTGAATGCGCTCGCAAATAGCTAATCGCTAATTTTGCGAGCACATTTTGGCTTGATGCATGTGCCTGTAAGTGGCTTACACACTCTGATTTTGGAAGACATTGAATTCCCATCCTTTGAAGCACCACAGTCTCCTTAACAGATTGTAGCATTGAAAGCTGAACTTTTACAACAAGTTGTTGAGGAGATTTGGCTCTGACCTGATAAACGATGTAAACTGATCTTTGAACTGTTAATAATTTGGTTGGAGAAGATAACCTAGGCCTTAGTGGAAGAAGAATACATTTAGGGATATCTATCTAAAAGAAGAAAAAGAAAGAGGAATAGGGAGGTCTTCTGAGCTGTGTAAAAACTGGAAAACAGAGACTGTTGAAAAGAACTTTCCAGGATTTCAAAAAGAAAGTTGCTCAAGTACCTTGTCATACATGGATGGAGGTGGAGAAAGAGAGACTCTTTTGAACTGTGATCCGAGCAACTCTAAAATGGAACCCGGAAATTAAAATCATAGGCACAAATGTATTGTAGGTGCACTCATTGTAGGGTTAGTTGTAGTAATAACTGTAGTCATTATAGAGTGAATTTTAAGTTCACCTGAAAACAAAGAGCATGGGGTGGGGGTACACTGGACATCCACACCCACTACTGCTGTCTCAAAAGAGAGTACATCAGGATCTGAGAAAGGCTTAATAGAGCAAACTAGTCGCTTCCTTGATGTAGAACTATCCAACGGTGATTATACATTAAATGCTTATGCTAAGCTGCTATGTCTGCATGTAATTAGTAGTACAATACCATCACTTACCCTTTACTTATGGCATTAGTTGTAGTTTACTCCTTAGTATGTTTTATGGAAAAGGCCATTATGAGTACTGTTTTTTCAAATTATGATGTGGTACTTTCAGAAATACTTGTATATAAACATCTGAATAAGTATGATGCCTATGAGAGAGTAGAAAGAATGGAAAATTATTTCTCACCAATGACACTAGACACTGCTTACGTGCATAGACATAACCTAACATGCATATTAGCAGATATAGCAAAGAGATTTATAGATCAGGTTCAAGCTAGACATAGGTGATTACTTAACAACGTTGAGAACAAGGTTAAGGATTCTGATTGGACTAAGGCACAGCTAGCTCATAAGGCTAAAGGAAGTTCAGGTCTGATAGTTTTGGATTGGCAACAACGAGGCAAGCTTTGTATACATCAAGCTTAGAGTAGTTACAATTCACTATTTGTGGGACAAGGTGTGTGTGATCATATCTTCTTAGTCAATGGTCCTTGGAAGACGTTCTTGCAAGAGTCAGTTTGAATGGTACCAGGAGAATATTTTGTGTGTGGAAAGAATGCGTATGTTTGGTTGCTGAGCAAATAGTAGGGCACTTGTTATTTGGTGGTTGTGTTTCTTAAAATATACCATGTGGATGATTTGGAGAGTTCTGAAGGGAAAGAAATTCACCTGTGGTGTAATTCGTTTAAGGGTGTCGGCAGAAAGAAGCAGAAGAAGAGACCAAAAAGAGGAGACAAAAGTCCATGCAATGGGATTTACCAAATATTCAAAATTATTTTGGAATGCCTATTGTAGAAGAGGCATTTACAGACCGACCCTTAGGCTACTGTTTATAAAGAGTATCAACTAGTACACAAAAACACAGGAAGGTAGTGGGAAATCTATAAAATATGACTATTTAAGCAGGCAGAAGAAAGTGCAAAAAGAAGAATTCTTAAGAGAATAAAAGTTAAGGGTGTCAATTACTATGACTGGGTAATAAAAGGATTAGTGGCATCTATTACTGATATCCTGTTATGTCTCTATCCAGGCAAGTCTCAAGAATGGCCATAAAAGTGGCAGTCTCAGGAAGGTAGACCTGTCAGAGGGTGTGGATGCCAGAAAAATATTGTATTGTTTTGTGACATTTCTCTAATACTGTGTAACCTCTTGATAGGACCTCAAAATGTTTCCCGGTTGGTCATGTAACTAGCTACTCAATTTGGATTGCAAGGTTGGAGAAGCCTCTCAGTTTAAGTCATTTTTGAGTGGTGTCTTTCAGTGTCATGTGAAGGCCAGTGGTCCTAACCTATCATGGCATCATAAACACCAGCCAATGTTGTTAGTATTCCTAATTATGTTTTGGGGAGTAACCACGTTATTGTCTCTTGTCTTAATTCTAGATGGCTGTTGATGATCTTTAGTCTCCTTGGAAGTATGTTCCAGAGCATGCCTGCATATTGTAAAAAGTGCTCCCACCAATGTGTTTTCTTGAACCATAGTGGATGCATTCTCAATGATAGATGTTCCCATTTAACTGTCCTGTTTTAAAATTGACTGATTGGTCCTGTCACATGGACAGCCCAATGAGCAAAGCAAAGGACACTAAAGGATATTATGTTTATGGTTGGTAGCCAGCACAGTGCCTTTAGGGCAGGGAACGTGATCCCATTTGATCAGAATTAGGACTTGTCTAACTGCAGCATGCTAGATTTTTGTAGCTTGCTGAATAATTGGCTAGAGATTTTCAAGTAGAACCTACTGGTTTAATCAATTCAGAACAATTGAACTAGTGATGCTTGTTTTCCTTGTTCTCATAAAAATTGTGCCCTAAATATGGTTTAGAAATATAATGTCCTCTTGGGTGTGCATTGTCTTTTTAACTCCAATGGGGATATATTTTTATAGAGGATATTTAGGACACATTAATTACGTAAGAAGCTATCTGACGAAAATATTATGGTACTTGACCATTATCATTATGTAGAGTTGAAATCTGGGCACTTTTTTGACTTTGGTGGGATTAGGAATCCATGATCATATTGTTTTGTTTGCCTCCATTGATGTCACTATCAAGTCCTTGAGATATGTAGAGACAGAGATAAATGATAGTTCAGAGCTTGTTGAGAAGGGTTTGTTTTGTTCGCTGAAGCTTAAGATCTGGGAAATAAACGCTTTTTCAAAGAATTTACCTCAGAAAAGTATTTTGGATATAGTTCTCTAAATTGCTAGGTCCTACTGCTCTAGAGCATGTTTCGTCAGGCACAATTTACCATGAGATGATTTCAGGTTACTTGGGAACTCTCCAGTTGATTGTGGGGGAGTTCATGATTGTTTTTGCTGCAATAGCAGCATAGATTCTACAGGTGAGCTTGCAATTTATTTATATCTTAGTTCATTGGTTTCTTATTCTGTTTGTGGGTTGAAAGTGCAGGGTTTAGGGTGAATGCTGAAAGTTGCCCACACGTGTGAGGTCAGCAATGCAAAGCTATTATTGCTTGCTTTTTTGGAGAAAGTGTGAATAGTGATTATCAGCTTTATCCTGGTGTATTTCCCTAAGGTACCACAGAGTTCATATGCATGCTTTATGCTGGATGGATTATGGAATTACGCCAATATTGTGATTGTTTGGGTAGCATTTAGAGATGCAAGGAGAGCAGTGAGGATTTATAGGCTCCTTCAGAAAATAAGCATTAACTTGTTTAGAGCAATATTTATGCCTAACTGCGAGAGCGACCCCAGGAATGAAGAAACTGTCAGGAACCAATGAGAAGACTGGCCGCAGCCCATCTACGGACCAAAGTCCAACGAGGCAAAGCCAAGAATGGAGACGGACCCCATCCGGCACTACGAGCTGTCCCGCCACGCTCCAGGAGGAGCATGGCTCGCTGAGGTACATACTCGTTTCAGCGGCTTATGCAGAACGGGCGCTGGAGGCAATAACACACCTCCAATCAAAAGGGAGGGGATAAATAACCACGTTGCATACAGGGTGGTTTGCTGCCAGTATAACTCTGCTTGATAAGATAGGCTAGCCCCGTGCAAACCCTTGCATATAGTGTGACACTGGTGGTGGCAAAACAGGGTGATTTGTGAACCTCCCTCCACTCCCTAATTCCCAACAAACATCTAAATAAAGATACAAGCCTTATAAAATTCTCTTTTCTTTCCCTGAGGGACACCCCTGACCGAGAAGTTCAAGACGGATCAACCCCTGAGGACCTTTAAATTAAGACGAAGAAGGAGATAGACTGTGCCCTTAATAGTGAATAAAACAAGTCCCAAAGACTAAAGAGTCTCAGCTGTCGTTTCTCAAGTGTCACAATTAGATATTTCCTTAAGAATCGCATGCAGTCTGTAAAACTAGGACAATTCTTAGTAAAGGGACTGACAGAGTGTAGAGTTCACCAAGGTTCATCACTATCACCTCAATTATTCAATCTGTATATTAAATTTCTGATAGAGGCCCTGACACATCTGTCTGCAGGGTATATAACTATGCAGATGATTCCCATTTGCTATTCCATATGGATGACACTCCCTAATCTTATGAACGGTTTGAGAACACCATGAGATTTATTGCCAGTTGGATGGCAATTAACCAGTCAAGGTTGAATGCTGATAAGGCTAAAATAGTCTTGATGAATAACAAACCAAACATTTAGAGCAAAATGTATTGGCCAAGTGATCTTGGCCCATTCCTTCAACTTCTGTGAAGAGCTTTAGGGTTGTGATAGATGGAAACCTCACATTAATCCAAAGGTAGGGTCCACCGAATCTAAATGTTCGTTTCTTCTAAAAACCTTGCACCTTTGTTATCTATATAAGCAAGAAAATTAATTGTGACCTCAGTAATTATTTCAAGACTTCATTACTCAAATTGTGTCTATGAGGGGCACCCTAATACTGTCTTGCACAAACTCAGCCAAGCTGCCAAGGGGCTAAGCACAGGTTAATTTGGGGTTTGTTTGTGCCTTACCCTGACTCGGATTGTGATTGCTGCTTGACCAAGTATCAGATCCCAATCAACCAGTAACCCAATATGATGAACTCTGAGGAACCAGAGTTGATATGTGAGGTGGTTATGTTAAGGGGGTGGGTAGACTACCCTTTGTCTGTCTGTGAGATATGAAGCAATCCCATTTCAAGCATTTTCACTTATTCCAATATTGTGACGTTTTTGCAGTAGGGTTAGGTGGTGGACAGTGTCAAATAGAGCAGATAAACCCAGAGGTAATAAGGCAGCTTCTCCATTTGTTCCACTGTGAGTTTTAGATCATCCCTGGTGGATATAATGGCAGACTCTGTGCCTCTGCCTTGTCTGAAACCAGACTGCTGGTTTGACAGCAAGCAATAATGTTTAGTAAAATTAGAGAGTTGAGTAAACAATGCTCTCTCAAAATGTTTTCCTAAGAATGGTCTATTTGATATGGGCCTGTAATATGCTGGATTAGATGGATCAAGGTTTTTCTTTTTATGGAAAGTCTGACATAGGAGGTTTTGAGCTCAGGTGGGAATGAACCTTCTTCCAGAGACTTGTTGAGTAGACATCTGGCTACTTCTTCAAAAGCTAAGTGAAGGGTATCTTTAAATATTTGTGGTGGTGCTGGATCTGAAGGTGATCCTGATGGTCTGACAGCATTGATAATATTGAGGAAATCTTTTTGTGACAGGATATTGAAGGTATGCACTGATGGATGGCTATTGTTGTCTCTATTTGTGGTAATTAGATGCCACATTGTTGTGCAGTTTTTTTTTTCTTCAGGTCATTTTCAATCTTTGTCATTATTTAGATACATTTATTGGAGATTTTGACACATGATATTTGTGATCATTGTGTCTGTATTTAGGCAACCTGGATTGTCTAATTATAATTTTATGGAGTTATTTCGAATCACAGTCTGTGTCAGTTATGCTTGTGGATTAGTGGTGTATTTTCGTGGTTCAGGTGGCTCTTTTGTAGGCTCCAATATAGTGCTGCAGCATGCTTTTGTCTGTTTAATCTCTTGATTTTCTCCATTTGTGTTCCAGTGTGTTGAATTGCATTTTCATCCTTTCTACTTTGTCTCTAACCCATGTTGTGTGCTTTTTGGGGTCAACTCTGGGTGTAGTTTTGTTGGAATCTGTTTGTTCAGTGCAGCGGAGAGCCAGTTGTTAAAGATGTGTATGTCTAATGGCTGCATATTTATTGGGGGATTTTCAAGGTGGATGTGGAGTCACTGGATGTCTAGTTTTTTCCATTGTCTGTACGAGTGTTTGTTGTTGGCTATTTTTGTTGTCTTCAAAGTGTTGTTATTGATAGGTGTGTGGAATTGGAAGAAGATGATGTTGTGATCTCCCCAGGTAACTGTGACTTGTAGAAGGGCTGCAAATATGACATATAGATTCTGTCCTGCACAGTGAGTTGGGCCAGACAGGATTTTTTGTAGCTTGAAGGCTTCAAGGTTGGCTAGCACAAATGTGGTTGATTGTAGATTCTTCTTTTTGTATATTAATTCTTTATTAGGTTAAATGGTGCAACAAAACCGTACAATGCAATCTAGCCAGAAAAACTGGCTACCACATACGTAGCACCCCTCCAAAAATCCTACATGTCAAAACATATTTCCTTGTCGCTTCAAACCCTCTCTACCTCGCCTCCAACACCCCCCACATGAGACTTTTATTAATTCACCATTGACTATGGGGCGGTATCTCTGCTGTATTCCATAGTCTCAGAATCCCCACCTTCGCAATTGCCAGTGTGGTTGATAGTGCTCCACATGAAATGACAATGTGGACAGTGCTAAGAAATCATGCAAAAGAACTGCCTGTGCCTGAAACCACAGTTTTTCCCCCAAATCTGTCTTGAGTGGCTTGTATTTGCTGCCAGTATTCTGACACTTTCTCACATTCCCATTGTAAATGGACTATTTCTTCCCTCTCTTCCCTACTCCTCCAACACAGAGAGTGTACACACAGGCGAGCCTTCTGGAGTTTAGCTGGGGTCCAGTGCCACCTGTGGAGGATCTTAAAATGACTGTATTTTATCTCTGCCTCCATCAAGCTCCAACCTCATTCAATCCTCAGTGTCTCCTAATCCTTATCTTCAAACCTAATGTCATCTGTTTTCCCATCATCGCTGCAACCCCATTGATGATCCTGAAGAATACACAGTCAATAAGGAGGGTATAAAGCCTCAAAACGGTACCTTCAAAGCTCCTTGATGTGTAGATGTATATCTGTATGTGGGAAGTCAGTATTGTATAAGGGGGCTCCTCTTGAACCACCTGCAGGGTGCTCTTCAATTGCATGTCTTTCCAAAGCTGTGTACCTGGTAGATCATAGGTGCTGTGCAGGTCTTCAAAATGCATGGCCATGCCCATTAGACACTTGATGTTTCAATTTTGCCACATAGGCCAATTGATCTCACCTAGACCCACCCTGATTGCTATGTTGTGCTACAATACAGCCTCTGAGTGCCAAGTTGCTAGGCAGCCAACCAATGCATGCACCCTTTTCCACGCTACTTTAGAAGAGCGTATGATCATGTTCTCCTGTGTCAACCCCATCGATAATCCCTAATAATAAATCCTTAAATCACCAGTTGTCCCCAGCAAATGCTGTTTCAGGGGACCCAGAGTGGGGTTTTCCAGAACATGCATAGCATGCAGACTGAATGGGTCAGTTGATGTGCAAGCCCATAACATTCCACAGCAGGTAATCTCAGACACCCTGTCTGAGATGTAGCATAAATCTTTGAACTATTGTATTTGCAGTTTTTTTACCCACACATAAAGGATTGTGTACTTTTGTATATTTGACTCAAATGGGATCCTAGGACTAGCAGAGAGAGCATCCCAAAAATATAATTAAATCTGAGAGCTACTGTCAGTTTCACTGCCTGTACTTTCTCCCACATGGACAGGTTCAATGCTTATAATTTTTAAAATCAGCATTCAATGTGTTCATCAGTGCGGTGAAGCTATCCAGGATCATGTCCTCCAGACCTCTATAGACCAACACCCTGGGAATATTTAAGATGCCATAGCTTCCAGTGAAAGGGCAGATCCCCCACTGTCATGGCCATTGAATTCCATGTGAGAGAAAGGGCTTTGCTTTTGAAGTGCAACCACTTCCGTATATCGTTGTGGGTGGGACAGCATCAAGAGTATATCATCAGCGTAGAGGAATGCTTGTGCTCGTCTTCTGCAATCTGAATACCCTCAATTCCCATTTCCTTGTCTTCATGTATGGCCACTGCTAATGGGTCCAGAGCCAAATGAAATAGTAGCAGCGACTGCAGGTATCCCTGTTGTATACCTCTCTCAATCTGGAGTCTTTGCGATATAAAACCCCCTGAGGTAACCACATCACTGTCTCTGGGTTTCTATAAATGCTCCTCACCCACATCAGAAATGTCAAGCTGAAACCCATCCTTTCCATGGTGCTGAGATGATACCCTGGGTCCAATGAATGAAGTGACGGTTACGAGTGCAGCGGATTGGAAGACAATGCTTCAATCTTCTTCATACAAAGGCGGTGATGCGTTGGTTCTGAAGCGCTGGTTCTGGATGCGATGCAGCAGTTCCGAGTGCAATGCGCTTATTCTACTCTCAATACAGGGTAGATGTGCCGATTCTGAAAAACGCAGACTGGAGATGCGTTGATTTCTTCGGTGCAATCATCCCACCCATCTTGCTTCAGCTTATCGCATTCCGGTGGCATTAAATGGGTTTCCTAAACCAGTGCTATGTCTGCCTTACTCGGGCCCAGAAAGTAAAGTACCTTTTTGCACTATATGATGTGTGTGAGGCCATTCAGATTCAAAGACAGTAGCTTGAGAGGTTTTGTGATCTACTGAATCCCTAAGATATACCTGGTGCGTTCAGTGTACTCCTAATGATCTTTAGAAAGTAAGGAGCTGTAGGTATGAGTGCAAATGATACCCTGCAGTCAGAGAAAGTATTGGTCAGGGTCTCAGCAGGGTACCGCCCCTCCACTATAAATGGGTGCCTTGGGGTAAAGGCAATTCTCCATAATCTAGATTGTTAGAACCCTTCACAAGGGGTAAAAAGAGGCAGACCACTTGCCGACCCCCCACTAGCCCACCTCCTAACCAAACCACATGTAGCGCTGGGACATGGTGACTGCCCTACTTTCAACATTTCACCCCTCAGCTCATGAAAGACTGACTAGAAATGTGGTCTCAGACACCGAGGAGAAGTAGACATTCAAGACCTGGGAGAGCTACCCCCAGAACTCTCAATGAATGTCCCGTCCCTAGTTACATCCAAGCAGCATGGAGCATCAATCATGTGAAGAATCTCTCATCTACACCTGAGCAAAATCTCCTCCATTACTCCACCCAAAAAAGCATGTTGAACATTCTGTCCTGGCCCCATTGTATCATTGCCCTACTTCTGTGTGAATGATCCCGCCTCTTGCTTTCTCTTGAGGACATTCCACTTCCCCTCCTTCTTTCATCTCTCAATATCATACCTCCTGGGTCTCAGCTGTTTCTGTTGGTGTGTCTGGTCCATATTCAATCAGTCCCTTCTACCCATCCAAGAGGGTACCTGGTACTATGTAATAGTACCAGGTCTAAGAACCAAACAGGTATGCAAAGTTATCCCAAAATACCGACCCCAAACCAAAATAGGGCTCCCTTCATGGCTTAAGCAGAGAACAAGATTTATCTCTGCAATTCCTGGGGTCTCTGAACGATGCGGCCATATCCTTGCTCCATTTTCTTGTCAGCGCTTCCAGACTTCTGCATTCCACCATTCCTGTCACGAAAACACAACATTTCAGCACTCCGTCCATCATCTCCTTGTGTTTGCTTTGTTTGCCCTAAGTTGGCAGGGTATGTCCAGACGTGGGTCCCTTGCTCACTTTGCCACTGGATTCAAGCCAGCCTGGCTGATGAGGGCTGTTAGTCTGAAACCGGTCCTAGGATGCTTGTTTTCAGTCCAGGGAAGACATGGCTTGGCAGTTCGGGCTGGACTGTTCCCATGAGGCACAGGATCAAGACTGATTTGCATATAGCTGTGTCTGAACTGGGGTGGTGAAGTGAGCTAAAGACCGATGATGGATTCAACCCAGATCTGTGACTGGAGGTGATTGTCTGAAAAGTTTGAGTGCTCCGTCCATCATCTCCTTGTGTTTGCTTTCATCATTCCTGTCAAGTCCATCCCCTTTGGTGCCATGTGGGGATGTCTTTAATACCAATGTGTCCATCCCAGCTTCCTCTTTGCGTTCCAAAATGTCCAATAGCCTTTCAACTCTGGGTCAACTTATTCCTTTGTCTAGCCCTCAAATGTGAGCAGCATTTTCGCTGGATCCAACAGTCCCTATTTCATCTCCTTCCTCTGAAGTTGATGCTGAAATGTCAGAAGGATTTTCCTTGTCTGATTAATTTCAAAGAAGATGTTCAGGGTGAGGAGAATCCAGCTGCTCTCATACAGATGTTAGCTTCTTCTTCTCAAACCATATATTGAGGTCTCCTAAAATGTATAGGTTTGGGTGGTCCAGATGGGAGTCGGTTACTGTATCAAGTTGGATATCTTAAAAGTTATTTTTGCTGCCTGGTGGTCTTTATATGAAGAATAAGTAATAGTTGATAGTTGGAGTTGGGTTACCTCTTATCATCAAGATTTCACAGCCATCCATAGTGAGATTTCCAATGATTGATGGTAGAAATGGGGTCTCTAGCTGGCTGAAGTATGCACTTATCCAAGTAGGGACCATCACGAATAGTCAGGATGAGCTAAACATACACTAAAAGATAACCATGGGCTAACCCTCTGGTAGCTTGACACGAAGCAGTCAGGCTTATTTAAAGAGGCAATGTGTAAAGTATGTGGGTACCACACATACAGTAAGACATTAAAAACACCACAAAAAGACTCCACACTCATTGAGAACAACAGCCAATAATTCTATAACCAAATCAAGACCAAAATTACAAAAATCCAATAAGTAGAAGTTGAGATATGATTTTCTAATGAATAATAGTGTTTCTAGCACTTAGAAGCAATAATTGTCTATGGAGGTTATCTGGTCTCGCTGAACGGGGGCAAAGTCAAAGGTTCAGGCCGCATGTGATGGAGGGTAGGCCAGCTACAGGACACACGCAGGCCGGTCGAACAAAGTACCTTGTTCCTTTTTCGCAATAGCGAGATGTGGGGTGAAACAAGCGATGCAACAATGTTGAGCCCTCAGTTGAGATGATGTGTCAATTTTCTTCATGCAGTGGCATCGATGCATTGGGTACATTGAGCAAAGTGCCAGTTTGGAGTATAGTGGATCTGGAGATGATGCACCAGGTTAATGCATGCTGGATGGCAATGTGTTGGTTCCAAACTTGTAGTTCTGGATGTGATGCAGCTGTTCCGAATGCCACTTGCCAATTCTACTCCCACAACATGGTTGATGCGACAGTTCTGCTACATCCAGTCTGGAGATGCACCAATTTCTCTGGCAGAGGTATCTGGGTCCACTACCAGTGAACCAGGTGCAGGAGCAGGGGTAGAGACTTTGAAAGCCCTGAGTCTCAAGCAACAGAAGGCAAGCCAACAAGCCCATGGAGATCACTTTGATTGCAAGGCACAGCCCACGTATCCTCAGCAGGGTCAGAGAGCAGGAGGAAAGAGGGCAGCATAGTACGAAAGCAAACCTTCCACATCAGCAGTCCATCAGAGTGTCAGACTTTGATGCACCACAGCAGTTCATCTGACAGAGCCCAGTTGTAGGCTCAGAAGTGTCTGTTTGGAGGGGTCAGAGACCCAGTGCTTATACCCATTTATGCCTTTGAAGTGGGGGTGACTTCATAGAAGGGTCATTAAATTGCACAGAGGTCCTTTCTTTCCAGTCCTGGCTCCAGCCTATCAGTATGGGGTATTCAGTCCTTTGTTTGTGGACAGGACACTACCTCCCTATTCAGTTGTAAGTGTCTGCTCTTCCCCCCTTTACTGCTCAGGAAGAGCCATCAGAATGCAGATGAGTGCTCAGACACACCTAACCTTCGTGTGTTTGTAGCTTTCTAGAGGAAATGCACAAACTGAGGCTGTCATCCATCCCAGATGTGTATCGGGGACAGGCTGCAGGAATATAGAGCAGTAAAAGTAGAGAAATGGGCACTTTCTAAAAGTAGCATTTCTTAAATTAGTAATGTTAAATCCAACTTTACTAGTATAGAGGATTTATCATTACCATTCCAATGATACAAAACATGACACTGCTACTCCTTTCAAATCAGGCATTACAACTTAAAGGTTTATTAAATAATTCCCAATGTTAATAAATGAGAGGAGTAGGCCTTACAGTAGTGAAAAACAAATTTGGGTGTTTGTCACTACCAGGTGACACAAAAATTAAAAGTAGATGTTCTGCCTTTTACTTACACAGCACTCTTCCCCATGGGCTACCTAGGACCTACTTTAGGGGTGACTTATGTGTGTTGAAAGGGAAGTTTTGAAAGGGGGGTTTAAGGCATGGTAAAGGGTTTCAATTGCCAGGTTTAAGTGGTTGTAATCTGCCCACACAGGCCCTGCATTGGCAGGCCTGAGACAGGTTTGAAATACTACTTGTGTGGGTGGCACAATGAATGCTGCAGGCCCACTCATAGCATTTAACTTACAGGACCGGGAAATATGGCATACCACTTTACAAGGGACTTACAGGTAAATGAAATATGGCAATTGTGTGAACACAAATGTTACCATGTTTATGGGAGAAGTACATGCATGTTAGCACTGCTTAGCAGTGGTAAAGTACTCAGAGTCCTAATGCAAACAAAAAGATACAGCAGAAGGAAGCCTCCCCAGATTGTTCAAATAAGTCATCTATCCTGGAAAGGGTATAGTTATCAAATGTTGACACTTTATTTAAGGTGTGAACATTTCTACAAAAGCAGATGCTCCCAACCGGTTAAGGTACTAAAACTATATGGAATCAACAATTGCCCGATGAATTTTCAATCACGTCCAATTTCAGTTTCTTTTCTACCTCTTGCTGGATATTCTTTCTTCTAGCCTCTGGGAGGCAGTAGGGCTGATGTTGAACTAATTTGCCATCTTCTGTTTGTATTGCATGTATAGCTGAATGGGTTCTACCCGGAAGGTCTGAGAAGATATCAGAGAAGGGAAACAAGTTTTAATTCCTTCTTCGATTTTGGGTTATGGCTTCCCTCAAAACCAGGTCTTCTATTGGGCTAATTATTTTCCTCTTCCGGCATTGCTGTTTAAACCGACTGAGGTGGAGGTCCTAGCCATTTTTCTAAAAAGATTGTTTTGAAAGCTTTGACTGTGCCTGGTTGATAGTTGTAACTTATAAGTGACCTCTCCTATTCTCTCGATGATTGTGTATGGGTTTTGCCACTGAGAGAGCATTTTGCTTTCTAAGGTGGGCAACAGAACTAAGACCCAGTCACCAACTTGTAGCACTTTTTTCTTTGATTATAGAAATATTGGTGCCATTGTTCTAGATCTAGGGTATTTTGGGTTAATTCTCTAAGTTTTCCAAATCTGACTTTCAACTGTGTGGTATAATCTAGAAAGTCTGTTGCCCAATTTTCCTTGCCTTTTTAAGTACTATCCTAGGTTTGCATCCAATTAGTAATTAAAAAAAGGATCAACCCAGGCTGCTTTGGACCTGTCTGTGAATTACATAGGGAGCCAAAGGAAATAATTGGTCCCAATTTTTCCCTTCAGCTGTAAGCATTTGTTTATGGTTAATTGCAATGTACCATTGTACTATTCTACCAGCCCATCAGTTTGTGGGTGTTACAGTGAGGTCCCTTAATGTGTTTGTCTTATCCCATTAGCTTGGTCACATAAGGTGGCCCCTGATCAGTCAGGAGTTCCTTTAGAATGTCTACTGGAGCAACAATGTTAATTATAGCATTTGCAATGGTCTTAGTATTGGTTTCTCTAAGGGGAACCGCCTCAGGAAATCTTATTGCGTAATCAACCAGGAGCAAAAGCTATTTATATCCTTTACTTAAAGGTGTCAAAGGTCCTACTAAATCTAGTCTCACTCTTTCAAACTGGTTACCTATGAGTGGCAACATATGTAACGGAACCCCTGGGCAATGATATGGATTCTTTTTTTGACAAACCCCACATTCTTGGCAATATTTGTTTATTTGTGCTATAGTCCCACATCAATAAAATTGAGCAAATAATACCTGAGAGGTTTCTCTGGCCCAAAATCTCCTGCCATTAAATGTGAATGGGCAAAGAAAGTATTTGGTCTTTAAAGGTATTGGGTACTGTCCTTGGTGTGGTTTTCAAGTAACCTTTTGCCTTCACCCCTCCTTTTTGCGAACTTTGTTTTTGCTGGTTTTAGGACCTGAGCACTTTGCCACTGCTAACTAGGGCTAATGTTCTTATGCTCTCCCCATAAAACATGGTAGAATTGGCACATTTAAATTCCTTGTAAGTTCCTTGTAAAGTGGTTCTACCTGTTCCAAGGGCCTGTAAATTAAATGCTACAAGTGGACCTACAGCACTGGTTGTGCCATCCATTCAAGTAGCACTTTAAACATGTCTCAGGCATGCCATTACAGCCTGTGTATTTGCAGTTTTAAATTGCCATTTCGACCTGGCAAAATAAACCTTTTGCCCGGACCATACTTTCACTTTTAATATACATACATAGTTACCCTACAGTAGGCCCTGGACAGCCCAGAGGTAAGGGTGCAGTATATTTATAGATTTGAGCATATATTTTTAACTTTTACGTATCTTGGTAGTGGAAAACTCCTACATTAATTTTTGACTAGTGCAGGGCCTACCTCTCCCATATGATAACCTTGTAGTTACCTAGTTACATTTGATAAGCTGTAATTTCCAAATGGGAATACATAACTAGTTCATGTTTCTAACTTACCGTGTAGTCGGATTTTAAATTTAAATTTTGAAAATGCCATATTTAGAAAGTTTCAAAAGATATAATTGATGGATGGAATGCTGGACAATGGAAACATTCACCTCCAGTCACAAGGATCTGGGTTTAATCGATCATTCTTTTGCTCACCACACCACCCCAGTTTGGACCCAGCCACATGCAAATCAGTCTTGACCCTGTTCCTTGTGGGAACAGTGCAGCCTGAACTGCCGAGCCAGGTCCTCCATGGACCAGAACCAAGCATCCTGGAAGCAGTTTCAAGTCATCTCCCTTCAACCATGCACCTGTACTGGGACTCTGCCATCTATGAGTCTACCATGCTGAGTGGTGCCACCCCAGTCCTGGACCCTTGGAAGTGGGCTTAAGGTGCTCTGCCAGCCTCTGTGATCCAACAGAACTGACACATCTCCTCTGCTGCACGGCGCTAATCGGAGCAGAACTGACGGATCCATGATGCAGTAGTGGACTGGAACCTATGTAAAGACCCGCATCGCAGCCCATCAGAACCACGGCTGCAGTATGCATCCTTGGTGCAGGCCCTTGCTTCCATAATCAATGGCAGTCAGTTCCGACGACGACGACGGACTTCAAATCGCAACCTTGCAGCTCCATGGAACTGATGCATCGCCTCAACTGCTCTATGCATACACAACTGATCATGAACTTTGATCACAAAACAGTTTCCAAGTTTTCATATTTTCCCTGCATCAAGGCCATCAAACTTTAGTTCTCATTAGCATAAGCTCATTCACGTACACAACATTTTCCGAACCCATTTGGTTATAGTTTTGTCATTCACCATGATAGCTCTGATATAATGTATGATCTTGTCTATTATTCATTTGTGTGTCCCCCAGGAACTTTGTAACACCTCTGAATGGTTGGGCTTTGTTGTTTAGAATAGTGAACCTATGTAACCAAAAAGGATATCAACCAAAAATACCTTTGGACAGTATGTTCACAAGGCCCAAAACATCTGCATTATTTTCATTCTCAAAAAGTAAAATATGAATCAATGTGTGTCAACAAATACTGCCATGTTGTACCAATATTTGCATAAACTGAAAGCCTGTTTGCTTTGTTTGGGCATTTCACAATGGTAACACTTGCTTCAAGTAACTAAAGTACAGGTCAAATGCATTTTAAATTGATTCGGTACTAAAGTAGCTTATCAATGTATCTGTACTATGTAGATACCTATGCTGTTAAAGACATTAAGAACAATACATTTGGGTAGATTGACAAAGGACTTCTACAGCATAAGTAAATAAACAGGTCGAGAAACATTTATAATTAGGGTTCCCGGTTTTATAGTATTTATTTTTTTGCCATTTTCGTCTGTATTTATCCATATTTATTTTTTGCAAATTTTTTCTGTATTTATCCATATTTATTTTGGGTTTTGTGGAAAAAGTAAGATGAAATTAGTATATTTGCACATTTATTTAACCAATAAATATGCACTCATGCTTGAATGTCTGCCAGTTTTCAGTGTTGTGAAGATAAATCAGTGCACTTATATGAAAATATGCAGATTTCAGTATCAACCTTGTGCATATCTACTGCAATTAAAGCCTCTTTACTAAAAATACTTTCTTCTTTAACTTCTTATCTCTTAATCCTCACATCTATTGGCCTGGCAGACATTGCAGACAGTTTTTAGAATTACTCAAAAATCAACCCAATTTCCGTTTGTATCCACACTTAAAAATAAATACAGACAAGTCAATGAATGTTTTCTCTCTGTAATTATTTGTAAAAATCAGTAAACACGGAAAACTGGTAGCCTTAGTTATAATACACTTCAATACAGAGCAAAAACATTTTCACCTTTTACTCCTAAATATTTGTAGCTATTTGAAGTTTGTTTAATTGCGAATTGTTTCACAAAATCTGCTGCATTTCACTTTAGGCAAAAATTGGTACAGCATCAAAGTAATTGTTACATTCACTGATTCCTATATAATTTTTACTTTAGAGATTCAAATGTAAATCACAATATGCAAAATTTTACACCTTGATGCATTTCTACATTTGCCTAATGAGTCTTGGGTTTGGCCTGATTTGGAGTTTTCCTGATGGGAGACTCCTACATATATGTGATGGAATATTCTATCTGCCAAAATGCCTTTCAGTATCCCATTTTTCGCCATCATTTATTTATCATCTGGACATAACAAAGGACATTGAGAAATGGCTTTGGGTATGTGTGACTCTGTCACGAATCTATGCATATGCCTGTCTATGTTTCAACTAAAATTGTACCCTATCATAAATATTTGTCAAAAAAAAACTGGCTTACATTCACATTTGTGAAGGAGTAAGACTGTGCAAATCTGCCACTTTTTACCTGTATGAAACAGTATTTCTGATGCAAAACACAATTGGGATATATTTAGAATCGAACATCATACAACCTGATATATATGTGTAGTTTAGGCAGCCATGCGTCTCCTCAGTACAGTCCTTTGGTAGTGAACAGGAATCAGATGGGCTCCTTTCCAACAAATTAATAGACAAAGCACATCATCATACACATTGTGCAAAGCTTACACCTACAAGAACTCTTCTTGTGCATTGAACATGGGTCACCTTTTATGTTCATGTGAAGAATCCTGGCTGTAACAAAACATTACTCATGTAACATGTGAAATTCAAATAAGAACTTACCACCTTGTTGCTGATTTTGGACTCTCAACTGCCCAGCAAGCTGGGGATAGGCCACCACAAGAATGCAGGCCATTATGGGGGGTCTGGTTTCAGTGTACGTGCTTCCCACATTGGGAGTACTGCCCAAGCTGGACTTCAGCTGACTTTCTGGTCCAGCGCCATAGGTCCTCCCACCTCTTCCTGCAATGGACGCTGCACCACTTGTAGAACCCCAGGGTCCACATCTTCTTTGTGATAGCCTTCCAGATCTCCCTCTTCTGATTGATGTTGACCTTTATGGACACAATAAATGAATACCCCCCAAAAAAATGTGTTTCTTTTTGCTTGTCTTTATTGATGTTAAACAATTTACTACATCTACCACATAGATAACTCATAAATTATCATACATGTGTAATTTTACAGGCTGACGAAAACATTTATTTTACTATACATTTTTATGGCAACATGTTGACTACCTTCATCCCTTGCAATGTCCTACTCTCATTTATTCAGGCCAATGACATAATCTAGCCCAGGGGGCTTTTACATTTGAAGTGTGTCAAAACCGCTCAAATTGGTGCCTACTTTATTAACACATTCGAACTTCGAGAGACACTCAGTTTAAAAAACAAAAACATTTACATGTAGTGTGTTATTGTGCTTAATTTGATAGTTGTGTTATGTTGTGTACACCTGTGTTGACGGTAATTAGGTTGACCATTTTTTTAAAAATAATACATTGGAAATGCATTATTTCCCTATTGTTACATATTTAAAATATTTACAGCAACAAAATGACATTTGTGAAGTAAAAATGACCCCAAAAAAGTTAGATTAAAATATGTTGTGAAACCATATATATTTTTTGCACAACATTACATTTGTGATAATAATCAAAAAAGTTATATATGGAAAATGTTTTAAAATGTTCACAGTTCTTCCAATACAGACATTTGAACACTGGGAGAGTGATGAAAAGACAGCCTCAAGTGCAATACACATTTCTAGTCCGTGCCACCATGGAAGAATGGGATAATATCAAAAAGTTCCATTGAATAGGCAAACTATACTGAATTTATGTCATCAGCTGGAGCCAGATCTTCTGCCTCACAACAGAAATCCAACATCTATTACAACGGTTGTCAAATTCACGGCAGCACTTCATTTTGTGGTCACAGCATTATCCAAATACACTGTGGCAGTATCTGGTGAAATGTCACAACCAACTTTCAGTGGTGTGCTACAAGAAGTTCTTACATCAATGATGAGACACATAAACAACTTTCTCCAGTTTCCACAACATGAGGACTTTGCGAATGTGAAGGGCAATTTCTTTGGTTTGAATCACCTACCACATATGGTTGGAGAAATTGATAGCATGCATATTGCCTTAGTGACACCACATGCCAGGGAACAAGTGTACTGGAATCTGAAGTACTTTCTGAAGCACTTTCATTTAATCAATGTGCAAGTTTTCTGCTTAGCTGATTTGTTCATCACAAGTGTTTGTCTATGTTTCCCTGGGTCCGCCCATGATTACGTTGTACTATGGAACAGCAGCATACCTCTGCAAATGCCACAACTTGGATGTGAGAGGGCCTGGCTTGTTTGTAAATACAATCTGACATATAATTTGTGTAATTTCAAGGTGAATCATCTGAAATACTGTTATATATCTTGGCACAGCTGAGAATTCCAACAACACCAAGAGAAGTTCGCTTCAGTGTGGCCCATGGAAGAACACTGAGGCCAGTGAAGCGGGCTTTCGGGCTCCTAAAGGCCAGATTTTGCTGTCTGGACAAGGTTGGTGGAGCCCTTCTCTACTCACCCTATAAGGCGTGCCAAATCACCATGGTCTGCTGCATGCACAACATAGCTCTTCGATGGAACATCCCTTACATCACAGAGGATGGAGACCATGAAGCGCCACCGGCTGAGGATCCTAAAATGCCAAATAAAAATTATAGTGGTGAGGAGGAAGGAGTTGACTTACGGTAGGATGTCATTGACAACTTCTTCACATAAGTGTAAGGATCTCTTTAGATAATGTCACATTAATTTTTAAACCAACTATTGATGTAACAAGGAGAAAAGTATGTGCTGGACATTTGTTAGGAACGTCAGTTTCAGTGAAATCCAGGCCACATGTCTTTGTTGAGCACAGTTTTGGCACATTGACTTTTGCGTTCATTTTCATTGCTTATCCATGATTGTGTTTTTGAAAATGATCCTCGAAATGATTACTTTGTAATGTGTCTATTTTTTGGTACAAGCAAGATGGCGACTGTGTAACGGCCGTTGCAGCGGTGCAGTGAGGGCTGAGGAAGGATTATGAGACCGACGGAAAATTAGTCTGCACGGATACGATTTCCCGAAAGCTCAGAACACTACTCTAACTCTGGGATGCTGATAGCACTTACTTGCCACGGTCCCGTGAAACAGTTCGCCCGGGCAGTGGTGTTCACGGTAGCGGCTCTCTCGTCTGGCCACAGACGCCGCGGGAGCATAGGAGGGCGGAGTCGGGTCCTGAGGCAGCGGAGTGGAGCGGAATCCAGGCGGAGCGGAGTAGATCTTCGCTCTAGGCAGAAGGGAGAAAGCGGTCACCGCAGCATGCCTGGGCTCATTAAACTGGCTTTGTGAGAGACAGAATGAGGCTATGGCTCCAAAAATGGCGGTTGGGTCAAAAATGGTGGCCCAAAAGAAAAAAGCTCTGCGGGAGGGAGCTGAGATTGAGATAGAAGGAAACGAGGACCTACGTGCAACACATTTGCCCATAGAACTATCAAAAAAGAGGCAGCAGAACACCGGAAGAACCCGTCAGGCAGTCGCCTCAATCGCCTCAATTGCCGACATTTTCTCCAAAGTGGGTAAGGAGAAGGAGAGGGCGAAGGGGAAGGAGGTGGTTAAAGAGGTGGGGGGCAGCATCTCCCCAGCGGCTAAAGTACAAAATGAGGAGACTAAGGCTGGGAACACTGAGGAACTCTCCAACCAGACATTGCCCCCTGCACTACATTCGGCTAAAGAGACAATCTTGGGCGGCGGCGATTCAGCGGCCCAATCTCCTGCCGGGGGGAATGAGGCGACTAAGGAGACGCTTCAGGCTGAAAATGTGATACCGTCCCAGGAAATAACGATGGACGATGCTGGCTTCTCCGTGCAGGGCGGTGACACGGCCATTGCAAGGGTACAGTTACAGTCGGGAGTCATAGCTAACATGGATCCCCTGAGTGCTGGGTTTGACCTGGCCTCGGGAGGCTCTCTCAGTGAAAAGGAAAAAGATCCTAGCGAATGTTTCTTCTCAGTGTCTGAAGGGTCCGGTTGATCCGAGGATGATGAACGCAGCTCTTATTTAGATTCAGAGAGCAACTCAGATTCAGACTTGTCGGCAACAGCACTAAGACCTCCTGTAGCTACAGCTGCGAGGAGTCAGGTTCAGAGCGATCCCCTTTGTGAACTAAGGTGGGATCACTCTCCCGCACTGGCTCTCCAGGGAAGCCCCAGTATGGACACTGCCCACCTGTCACTCTTGGAGACAATTCATCAAGAGATAATCGCACACAGAGAAGAGACCCGCCAGGATAATCGCAAAGCTCAGGCTGCAATGAGGAAGATGCAGGGCGTGGTCAGGAAACTCTCTAAAGTCTGCGCCAATACAGGGGACAGAGTCTCGAATCTGGAGGAGAGAGTTGTAACAACGGAGACCGAGGTAGCTGAAGCTACCAGCAAGGTTAATGCTCACTGCTCTCAGGTGGTCGATCCTCAGTGGAAAATGGAGGAGATGGAGAACAGGCTCCGCCGGATAAATTTGAGGGTTTTGGGAATCCCGGAGGGGGTTGAGGGCTCTGATATAAGGGCATATATCATCAAACTCTTCGAGCAAGCGTTTCCAGAGCTCTCTAACTGGAATTGGTCTACCGAGCTACAACGAGTCCACCGCACCCCCTTCAAACTCCGTAGGAATACGAAGGAAGGTTATAAACCCAGAGCTGTGTTGATATTTCTTGGCAATGTTATCCTGAGACAGTCCATCGCAGAAAGGGCGAGACCGGATGCTAGGAGAAGTAGCGAAGGGGTCTCATTCTTCGTGCGTCCGGACTACTGCCATGCGACCGTAGAGCGAAGGTGGCGATTGAGGGAGATGATCAAACCTTTTCAGGATAAGAAGATTCAAGCCTTCCTGATAAATCCAGTGCATTTAGAAATAATTAATGAAGGCAGGACTTTATTCTTCGCCTCAGAAATTAAAGCGAAGGAGTATCTGGACTCTCTAGGCAAATAGTCCTTAAACTGTTAATCTGATGGGGGCAGTCCTACTCCAGTTATTGTTTAAGATAAGAAGGGCTTGGTAGATTGGTTGATTGTCCGGCAGGGAAATTGTGCTGTACATATTGTACTAGTTTGAATGGTCTAAGGGTCTTTGCAGTGTTTTTTTTTTTTTTGTTTTTGTTTTTTTTTGTTTAAATTGCTTGTCCTCACTGCGATCTCTGCTAGTCCATCACACGCACAGACTAGGTCTGAGCGCTTCACAGAACGGGTTGTGGGGGGAGGTGTAGGGGGGGTGGGGGTCGAGGCGGGGGGGTGGGTTTGAGGGTGAGAAGGGGGGCAGCGGTGGTACTAGAAAATAAGGGAAAAAGATGCAGTTTGGATTATTTTGGATGCTAGTCAGCTTATGGATATAGCAACGGATAATTTGTCAAAGATGCAGGTGGATCTAGGTGTTCAAGTAGACCCTCAGGATGGCGAGCATTAGAGTCTGCTCATTTAACATATGTGGGATGAGCGATTGGAGGAAACGCCAAAAATGGGCACATTTTGTGAAGCATAACGGATTTGATGTCCTCTGCCTCCAAGAAACTCACCTGCCCTGGCTAGAAGGAGTCTCATGCTTCTGAGTGGCTTTGAGCTGGCAGCATGTACAACACAATCCTCGATAAACAGGGGGGTCGCAGTCTTAGCAAGAACATCCTTGGGAGGGGTCAGACCGACTAAAGTGGACAGCAATGGGAGATGGGTTTTAGTTGAACTGGGAAAGGGCTTTACGATGTGTGTAGTTTATGGGTCAAATAACGACGATCCTGAGATTTATGATCTCCTCGAAGTAAAGTTGGCGGGTTGGTTAACCCCTATAATATTTTGTGGGGATCTAAATATCTCAGCTGATTGGGGCAGTGACGCAGTATATTCTGGACGGAAGCCAAAAGTTTTCAGGGCTGTTAAGGCTCTTATCAGCTCGCATGGATTGGCAGATGTATGGGGGGTCAAAGAACCCCAAAACACAGGCTTCACATATTTTTCAAATCCTTTTCAGAGGTATACGAAATTGGATTATTTTTTCGTGTCATCTTCAGAAATAAACAGCGTAGAAATAACAAAACTCCAGAGGCTATTGTCGGATCATAATCCGCTGGTATTTACCTATGAATTGGATGGGTTAGAAAGGATAAGGACTAGATGGACCTTTGAAAGGAGGTTATTGGCGGATAACAGATTTGTAGAACATATTAGGAAATGGGTAGAGGAATTTTTCACCGCCAACAGGTACAGCACGTCACGAAACGGGGTGTGGGAGACGTTTAAAGCAGCCTTGAGGGGTGAATCAATAAGCTGCACAGCTAGATTGAGAAGGGAGGATAGGAGCGAGGTGGAAAGACTTACGAGGAAATTATCAGTCGCAGAAGAACAACATACCCTAGATATAGCACAAGGTGGGGACAGTAATGAGAGTCAAAGGAAACTGCTGGTAGCTAAAGAGGAATTACAGAAGCTGGTAATGCAGAGGGCGATGTGTGAATACCAATCATCTAGGGCTAAACGTTACGAAACAGGTGAACAGGCCGGTAGAATTTTAGCTCTACAAATTAAGCAGGAAAAAGCAAAAAATATAATCTCTAGGATAGAAGAAAATGGGATTGAATTTACGGAAGCTAAAGAAATTCTACAGGTTTTCAAGAACTTTTATCAAAGCCTTTACGCCGAGGAAAATCTGGATGGTATTCAGGGCGAAGAGTTTGTGGATAACGGCCCTCGATTAGTGGACTCAGTAAGTGAAGAGATGGAGATGGGTATCAATGGGAGCGAGATTACAGCTGCCATGCGGGAGCTAGCCACAGGTAAGGCCACGGGTCCAGATGGGATCCCCCTGGAGGTCTACAAATGTGTCGAATCTGAGATCACCCCGCTCCTAATTGATCTATTTAATGGTATAATTTGTACAGGAGTGGTCCCAGAATCATGGAGGGAAACCAATATAGTAGTCTTTCATAAGAAGGGGAAGCCCAGGGAGAAACCGGAATCCTACCGCCCCATCTCGCTAATTAATGCGGACACGAAATTATATTCCAAGATTTGGGCTAAAAGGTTGGGCAGGATCATCGGTGACCTCGTCTCCCCGTGGCAGCACGGGTTTGTACCTGGGCGTGGCACCACGGATCATATTAGGAGGGCAATAGCTCGGTTCGATGCCCAGGCCTCCGCGGGGGGCGAGATGGCCATGATCCTGCTCGATGCCGTCGTTTGGAACTTTCTTTGGGGGATTTTTGTGGGGAGAGGATTTGGGGAGAAATCGTCAGAGCACTCAGAGCGATGTATGTCGATCCAGTCGCGCGAGTTGTGGTTATGGGGGAGAGCTCTGATAAAATTTCTATAAATAGAGGCACGCGCCAAGGGTGCCCCTGCTCCCCAATCCTCTTCTCTCTCTACATCGATCCGTTTATTCGGAAGATATTAGAGAGCCCAAGGATAAGCCCCGTGGTGTGTAATGGCTACGAAAGTAAGATCTTGGCGTATGCAGACGATCTGGCAGTGATCACTACTGATCCTCAACAGGCACTTTTGGTTTTGGCACAAATGGCAAAGACTTTCGGCAGTCAATCTGGCTACTTATTAAATGAACCCAAAACGCAAATAATATGCACTAAAAATATCATTAAATCAGATATTAGATTTGTGGATTCAGCAAGCTATCTGGGGGTTAGAATCAACGCCTCAATAGATAAAATAGCAGCCGAGAATTTTGTTCCACTTAGTAAATCTATAGAAGTCGATCTGAAAAGAATTGATGTATTTACACCACTCATTGATTGGGAGGGTCAATGTACTCAAAATGTCAATGTTCCCTAAAATCCTATATATGTTTCGTGCTATACCCCTTTTAATCGAGGAGAAGATAATCAAAAACCTGGAGTCCATCTTTATAAGGTTTATATGGCAGTATGGGAAGGTCAGGCGTTCTACGAACCTAATGTCACTTCCTAGGGAAAGGGGTGGGTTGGCCTTACCAAACCTGAGGCTTTATCACTGGTCTTGCTTATTGATGCAAATGTCTATTCTTTTCCAGTCACAGTCATGTCATAGTGCAGTAAACAACGATATTCAGATGCCCCCCTCAATCTTTGAGCTGTTAATGGAGAGAAAAGCACTCGGCCTTTTGATGTGTGAAGTCGATCGTAGATATTATAAGAGGGACCGTTTCAAGATCTTGGAAGGGATATGGGGGGTCTGGAGGGCTACCTTAAAGTTCTGTAAAATCCCCAAGATAAACCCATACCTCCACCTTTGCAATTCAAGCTTATTCCCACGGGTGGGTTAAGATAGGAACCTTCAGGTATGGAAGGACCTGGGAATTAGGACACTAGGGGATATAATAGGGAAAGACGGGATATTGGGGTTCGATGTCCTGCAGCGTAGTGCTGGTATCCCATCAAATCATTGGCTCCTGTATGTCCAATTAGCGCGCTCGCTGAAGGCATTAAGACCGAGGATGTCACCTCTGGCAGAATCCCCCATGATGGATTCGTTGGTTAAAGGGTGTAAGAAGCTAAAAGTCGTTTATATGCTCTTCATGGGAGAAATGCAAGATGATCTGGAGAAAACTGAACGTGCTTTGGCAATAAAAGTAGGAAATCCCAACGTTGATCTGGATATGGCCCTCTTTCTGAATAAAAAAATATTTCGTTCTACGAACTTGAGGGCTCAGCATTACAAAACTCTGTTTGATTTATATCATACTCCCGCCAAGCTTTATGCTTGGGGGGTCAGGGAAGACGACAGATGTCCCAGATGTAATACTGGTCATGCAGATCTGCTGCATATGTTCTTTAATTGTGGCTCAATAGCTGTAATTCAGGGAGAGATAGGAAAATTTTGGGAGGGGCTGCTAGGTCAAAAGATCGATCTATCCCCTTCCCTGATGTTATTCGGCACCGACGATAGGTTAAAACTGGGGAAAGCGGAGGAAGCCCTGGTTTTTATCTCTGTAGCAGTACTTCGGATTTTAATCACTTCAGGTTGGAAGGATACTACTGCTCCCTCATTTCAAATGTGGCTTTCCAGATTTTTGGATATGCATAACATAGAGATCTCCCTGTATGCTCAGAAGGGGAAGAAAACAGGGGATTTTGGGAAATCTGTCTGGTCTCCCATTTCAAATTGGAGGGAGTCCAGAATGAGAGAGGTAGAGAGAATATAGCATCCCGAAATGTCTATATAGGTTGGATTCCTTGTTCCTTTCTTATTATTGTTTAGCTCGAGAAGACAAGGGATGTTTGTAAATGTGCTGATTCTCTTTGTAATTATTTGTCAGTATCTCCAAACTGCATAAAAAAATAAAATAAAAAATAAAATAAAAAGTAATGTGTCTATTTTATTATGTTTCATTACTCTTCTTTTTATATTTTATCTGTTTTAGGTATCATCACCACGTCATCTTAATTTGGACATTTAAAAGTTGTGACATTTCCAATTAAATGGTGTGGTTTCAAAGTGCAAAGGGACCATGGGTTGTTGCTGTGGAAGACATACACAGATTTTGTTTGTACATATCTGGTACTGAGACAACTTGCACAGTGATTGACTGGACGTTTTTAAGATTTTATTTGACTTGTTTTCTGTTGAATTGTGGAACCAAGCCAATATATCCTGCTTGATTTGCTCTAACCACATTTGGTAGTCAACTGAAAGCATAATCATCCTCCTTCACATTGGCAAAATGCACATTTTGTGTTAAGTATATGAATATGTTGCTGTGTCTCATCATTGTAGAAAGAATTTCTTCTAGCGTACCACCTAAAGTTGGTTGTGACATTCTCTTAGATACTGCAATAATGTATTGGACTAATCCTGTGGCCACAAAATTGAGTACTGCCAGGATTTAGGACAATTGGTGTTATTGTTCTGTAATTCCTATTGTGAGGCAGAAGATCTGTCTCCAGCTGATGACATATTCCCAAAATATTTTAGGTATTAAATCTTATTATTTTGATTATATCCCCTTCTTCCGTGGTGGCAAGGTGTGCAATTGAAATGTAAAATGACACTGAGTATTTGTGTTATGTATGATTTGTTATGTTCAATAAATACTCTGTTTCAAATTAAATTAAATACTGTTTGTTGATTCATTTGTATTTGTATTTTGTTGCATGGTGGAAATCAGTCAGAAACATTCCCTACTTGCAATTCATTTATGAATAAACAATCCCTTGGCTGTTTACATTTTGAAATGTCTGAAGGAAGCTAAAACAATTAAAAAGATACAAAAAATATTTATGTCACCAGACTTGGTCTTTTTTTGCTTTTATTTAACAAAAGCATATAACGTCAAAGTGGATGTAAAACAAAAAACAATCAAATGAAGAAAAAGTTAGTCATGATGAATGAAACCATACTTTTGGAGCAACACTTGTTTGAAGTCCAATGTCCAAAATACAACTGACCTCAGAAAGGTAAATATGACCAGAACATAGTCCACAGAATGAATAGCAGTCACAAACTGGAAGAACTTAGGTTGGGCATCTCTTGGTGGTGGTTTTGCCATCCTCTTCTGGTGTTCTGGATGAATATGTGCTCCTGCTGGGTGCTGGTGGATCCACAGTTGCAGGTACTGAAGTAGGTGCAGGTATTACCTCTTGTGACAGGGCCTCTCTTTCTGTGGCTGAAGCAGATGTATTAGGACTAGATGTAGGTGGGCCACAGACAGGGGAAGATGGTGCAGAAAAATCCCAGCACATTTGGGTGTAAATGTCCTGCAGCACCCCAGTCCGTGAGCCCAATTTAGAGTTCAGGTTATCCATCTGAACATTATGCTTCCTCTGCAATTACTTTGTAAGCTCTGTAAGGACCTGGTTCATCATGTCTTGGGACAGTTTGAGAGCTCCCAAGACTTGGTTGATGGTGGCCTGTGTGACAATGACCTCAGTGGCCTCACTATGCTTGCCCACGGGATCCCTCACACTACCCCTAGCCCCACTAAACTTTGGGCTTGAGCCAGTGTGACCCATCCCACTGGGTCCTGGCTGAACTAGCGGTGGTGGTAGTGTTTTCTCACCATGAGCTAGGACTGGGTGCCACATGATGGGTGTTATGCTGCTTTGGACACAAGAAGTGGAGGTGTCCTTCTACTGAGATCTTGTAACAGTTGCGGTGGGGGTGTAGGTGTAGCCCGAGGTAGACTCACTGGAGCTGTCTGCCCAGGCAGATCAGATGGAGCAGGCCACTCCTCTTCATCTGGACTTTCAGGAGTGTAATCCTCCCTGGAGTTTTGAGAAAATATAATGTCTCAACCTAAAAGGTAAAAGGAATTGAATATCATGATTAGACCTTTCAGTAGAAATGTAATTAATTACACAGTTTGTGTCTCAAACTAACTACTTTAATTAAACAGGTAAGAAGATGTCCAGAAGTGAAAAAAGAGAAATTACTGTGTATATATGTAATGTACCAACCATTCAACACAATACAGTAGAGAGGAGAAATGTGAAAGGTACTATTCTAAGGCCTAGCATGCTAAAAAAAAGACATTTACACAACTTAGAGAAATGCTTAGCATTAGTCATCATATAAACAGTGCAGAGTTCAGTTTTCACATATGCCACTTTTATTCAGCATGCAATTTTCTATGCTTTACAATTTTGAGGTCAACAAACATTGATTTGTAAAAATAATTACATCAATTCAAATACATGACAAGAAAAGGACAACATATAAAACTCGACATAAACAAGTTTCAAAAGAGAGCATTAAATAGAGAATGATCAATAAATAACGCTTTACCATATGTGAAAATATGATAGAAAAGGGAGAATGAGCAAACTTAAATGGCAAATATTATTAGCACAAAACTGAAACAGGCATCATGGTAGTTGTAGTTATTTCAATGAAACATTCACAACATTTGCAAAATTGTGACTTGAACATACCTTGCGTGAATCTGCAGTAGAAAGAGAATAGACGAGGAAGCAAGATGGCGTCTGGCTAGCAGCGGCTTGAGATCACTCCCTATCCCATCCGCATAACGCCCGAAATAAGCCCTTGGACACCCGACCCCGACCCCGATGTACCTTGATGGATTTGGCCTTGGGAGCTGGTTTGGATGTCTGGAGCGTGGTCAGGAGCCTGGCGGCAGCCCTTAAACTTGAAGCGGTGAGGTTCGTGGAGGAGCTGCAGACTCGGCGGCATCGGCGGTTGCATCGGTGGCCACAGCGATCCCGCGCTAAAGCTTCGGACGCTGCGGACGATGCGGACGATACGGACCGAGCCGGAAGCAAAAGCAGATTGAACCGCGGAGCTCAGAGAGCTCGATCCCGCAGTCCGCCTCACAGAGCTCCGAGAAGGAGATCAGGAATCGAAGCCGGGGCAACCACAGAGGGCGAGATACGCTGGTCAGTCTCCTGGAGATATCTCTTGATGAAGATGGCCCCTAAGTATGTAAAGACAGGAAAGGGAAAAGCAACGGAGACAGAGCAACAAGTAACAGAGATATCGGCTGTGGCGGTAAAGTCCTCATTGCCGGCTCGATTGAAACTCGATTTGAAAACTACGGGGGAAGTCAATAATCCTGCTTCCACTCCAGGTGAGAGAGGGGGGGACAGTAGCGCTCAGAATATTGATGAAGCCCCCTGTCCGAGCTGTACCAGAGCAGGGAAGAGACTGGCAAAGATGAATATTGGGGGTGTAAAAAACATTATGGGTTTTTTTCCCCAGCAACCGTAACTAACCCCAAAGAAAAGATAAAGATAATTGGAGATGCAAGGAGCAAAGAGCCTAGGGAGCCTAGGGAGAATAGCGATAAGCATTCTGAATGTGCATTACCCCGTACCGCTCTGCTAGCTACTGAAACACAATGGGGGGAAATAAGGGACACGAGAGAGAAGCTGGGTCAAACAAACGACACAGGAAATAGTCATGAAAGTGCCCCAGTGTTACTAACTACACCCAGTGAGTCGTCAGAGAGAGGCGTAGTTCAACTGATGATCTCACAAGATGGCCAGGTTTCGGATGGCGATACTGGTGAGAGCATAATGGCAGGAGCACCTAGCTCAACCCTAAAACTAACGGATACACTGCAGGCGCGTAGCTAGGGGGGGCGGTGGGGGCGAACCGCCCCAGGCGGCACTGTTTTTAGGGCGGCCGCTCAGCACTGGTGGCCCGTTGCGGCTGCGGCGGCCTTTATAATTTATTTAGGGACAGATTTGACTGTCCCTAAATAAATTATAAAGTCAGCCGCGGCCGCAACAGCGCGCGCGGCCGGCGGCCCAGTTAAAAGTTAAACGTCTTCAAGCAGCGCGGTGAGCGCGCTGCGCACTGCACGCACCTGACGCTGACCAGCAGCAGACCTACTTGTTTGTGGTGCGCCAGTGCGTCAGCGCCTGCTGCAGTGCTGCCTTGCCATCATGACGTCGGTCGGTTCCGGTTCGCCAAGACTAGAGCCAGGACTTCGTATTGGTCACCAGCCTGCTCCAGGGCCTCGCGATGAGAACGTTACGTAGTGGTGACGCGTCACGCGCTTCACCACTACGCACTCGTGAGGACCCAATTCTGTGCTGCAGAGGTCGGAGTCGGATTGTCGGAGAAAATAAGTTTGTTTATTCCTATTCCCCTTTCCTGTCCCCTGCAGCTGCTTATCGCATCAGGCTGTGACACAGAGTTCGACTAGTAGGTAAGAGAATGTGTTACTATTTTTTTTCTTTTAAAAATATGTGCAGGCCCAGCAGGACACATACTTCTGTGCACGTCATTTAAACAGTTTTTATCCTTCTCATGGCCGATGCAGGACACAATATGACAACGCAATTCAGAATGCCCAGATAACGCTAGTGATTAATGATCCTGCTGGAGAGCAATCGTTTGTCTGTTGGTAGTTTTTAAGTGCAGATGAACTGTATTTTATGTGGATAGCTCAGTGGGTTACTGCCTTTGTCACAGAGATCCTTGTGTTACTTGCAGTTCAGAAGTCACAATCCTAACATAGGACAGTGACCAATGAACTGTCATCAAAGAGCTGCATACAAACATGAATGGTATCGTTTTTTTTGTTTTGTGATATAGTTAGAGCTTCCTCAGTCTTTCATCATTCTAATGTTGCTAAAATGAGTATGTTTGAGCAGAGATACATTTTTATCAGTAAAGCTGATCCCCATGGAATACTCTTTTAAATCCTAAGGTTGTGTTTCCCCAGACCAAATCCTCTCAAAATATACTGCCCACCAGTATGGATGACATGTGATTCCTACACCTTGTAATCCTCATTGGCTTATGTGACATTCCCTGTAGACTGATTTACATACTTGTATGATTGATTGTCTCTGTATAATGTGTTTGTGGTGTAAAGTGCTGACACACTACACTACACTGATATGAGTAGCGCTAAACAACAAATGCATATGAGAGAGGGGCTACGGAGCGATGAGAGGCACTGGTGGAGGGTGGCAGTGAGGGAATCTGAGGAGGAGGTAGTTGGAGGGGCTGTGGAGTGATGAGGGGCACTGGTGGAGGGTGACTGCAGGGCTCGAGTCGGGGTACCAGGCGGGTGGACGGTGTCCCCTCACTTATTTTAACGGGAGCTCGATTACTGGAGCAAATGGAGCCACACATTTACTCTTTGGCCTCTCTGGGGCGAGATTGGAGCTCATTCAGAACGCTGCTCACGCGCTGGCTTCTCTGATGCAATGGCATCTAAGGGGTGAGCGAGGGGAGGCAATGAGTCTGATGGTGCAAGCCACTTTCGTGACATTACTTCCTGTTGTGACGTCAGCGTCCCCATACTTCTTTTTTTAGGACTTGTGCCCTGGGTGACAGTGAGGGAATCCGAGGAAGAGGTCATGGTGTGGAGGGGGAGCTAGGGTGAGATGAGGAGCACTGGTGGAGGGTGGTAGTGAGGGAGTCTGAGGAGGAGGTCATGAGGGGGAGAGGCTGCAGAGAGATAAGGGGCACTGGTGGATGGTGGCAGTGAGGGAGTCCAAGGAGGAGGTCATGAGGGGGAGGGGCTATGGGGAGATGAGGGGCACTTGTGGCGTGAGGCAGTGAGGGAATCTGAGGAGGAGGTCACTAGGGGGGCCATGGAGGGACGAGGGGCACTGTTGGAAGGTGGTAGTAAAGGTATTTACAGAGAAAGAGGTTATTAGTGTGGCGCTAAAAAAGACTTTCGCATCAGCGCTAAAGCCGGCCCTGTCATGGCCTTTCTGTTTTTGTTTATTTAATTAGCAGTCGGGTCATAAGGGCTACTGTGGAACATGCTTTAAAGTGCTGCTAATTATATTTACTGCTATATTCAATGTTTTAAGTTTTAAGGTGATTTTACTAATGTTTTTACCGGGAAAAAGCAAAGTGGAGCTCGATAGTGCCTGATATGGGGCTGGGGCCCAAGGACAGCTGTGAGAAAAGGTGCACTGGAGAGAGGAGTAGTGGATAATCAAGCCTGTAAGGGAGAGCGTTGCCGAGTCCGGGGTCAGCTGGAGGTAGTAATGAAGAGGGATCCTCCATGAAGGCTCAAACAGATGGAGCCTGAGTAGTATCACTTGCCTGATACTCCCACCTCAAAAAAATCCTCTTCCCATCAAAGGAACATTACATGGAAAAAGCACTTTTTGTAAGTGATAATATTTAGAAAGAGATTTGGAAAAGAGTGAGTTTTACTGGTCCTTATAAGGCTAAGAAGAGATAAAGGAGGGCTCTGAAGCAGGCCTGCCCAGACATATATGCGACAAATCGAGCCCGCAGTGGCCCACCCAAATGCACCCTTGGCCCACCCAAATAAAAATTCCTGGAGCCAGGCCTGATGTGTGGCAAAAATATTTGTGCATGTTTGTTATGTGGCATTGCTCTGTGGTGGTGACTGTTTTTAAGCTGCCTCATCTGGAGGCATCCGACTGGGCCTCAGTGGGTTTATCCTGCTGGCTACGATGCATGCTAGTATTTTACAATGAACATTTATGTGCGATGGGGATAGTGATATGTATGGTTAGGGTTGAATGGCCACACAGTGTTAAAGATCCTCAACCCTTTACGTTCAAAGAATGGGTGAGCACAGCTCTAAACGGTTTGAAGCTGAAAGGCTCTCCACAGAGAAGAGGTATGGGGCTTCAAAAAGCATTCCATAAGCGATCAATGACTGGGTGTATAATAATGTTAACAGACAAATCTTGTGGTTCCAGCATCTGAGCAGTACTTCCAAAATTAAGACCCATTACACACATTAAAATCCCACTCCACATTGAGGAAGAATGTAACAGCTTGGACCCAGGGGCTTAGTTGATCCTCGACCATTTACATTCAAACAATGGATGTCTGGAGCTGACAGCATGGCACTCCACAGAGCAGCCCTGCCCTGGCACTGCCTCCCAGCCCGTGTCTCTCTCGGCAGTGGCTCCCTTCCTGTGTCCTGGGTAGACTTGGGGGTAAGTTACAGGCTCAGCCCACAGGACAGGCGGCTCTCAGCTTCCCACCATTGGCTGCACTTCCAGCCCATTAGGAAAATGAAGACCCCTCTCCGGTTGCCCGAGCGGCTAATGCCGTTTTCTGGAAACCCTCCTCATTCTCTTTATCACTCCCTGGCCTCTCTCCCTCACACTGGCCCTCCTCATTCTCTTCCTGTCTCGCCTGTTGGTCGCCCCCCTAAGTATGTGCATCTACAGTCCCTCTACCAATTTGCCTGCCTCTACTCCTTCATTACCTCCCGCTGCTCTCTGACACAAGCCTGACCATGTAATTGCACGTTCTTTTTTCTTCCTGCATCGCGTCCTCTTCCATGAGGTTCCCTCCCTGTCCGGAGTGTGTCTTGCTGTGCATTGCCCTCCCAGGTTCTTTTGTGTCCTCCGTCCCCAGATGTGAACCAACCCCTGCCATAGAGACCCTGGCTCTGGCTGCCACCACTGTGGAGTGCTGCTGGAGGCTGAGTGAGGTAAGAGCTAAACGTTTTCAGAGGGGATATTTAGTGAGTGGCAGAGTGGCAGCATAGCTGCCAAGGTTTCAGATGTGTGACATTTTCTCATAACTTCAGTGTAATTATGATTGACATTTCAACGATTATGAGCATAGCTCCCAAGGTTTCAAATTGCTATGTGTGACATTTTCATAATTCAATTGTAGTTGTGAGTGACATTTCAACGACTATGAGTGACACTTCTTTGCGAGCAAAACTCAAGCAATGAAGACGAGGGAAACATATATATATATATATATATATATATATATCAGTAATTACACCCATTTGAGCAATGAGAAACTCTAAGAAGACTAAAACTGGTACAAATGTCTGCGGCGGCGGACTCATAATTGCAATAAAATTATGAAAATATCACACCCAGCAATCTGAAAGCTTGGCAGCTATGCACTTTGAGGCTGCTATTTACCAACTGACGTTGGAACTACTCAAAACAACAATGTACAGTAGAACTCTTCTTACTGTGTATCATCTGTGACTTGTCCATGCACATCAAGGGTTGGATCTCTTTGGCAGTACCCCCATATAAGTCATATAGATTGCACAATTTTCTTCTCTAATGTATAATTCAGATGTAGCTTACTCAAATTATTTTAACTTATGTTGGTAATAGATTTTAATGGGCACATATAACAGGGGGGCACAGTAGTATAGCACAATACAGCCCATCCCATAATCTCCATGATTATCTCATGTACATCCAGGGTTCGATTCCCTGGCTTTACATCCCTTAATTTTCAGTTTGATTGTTATTGTCTTCTTTAATTTAGCCATAATGTATGTGTGGTATTAGTTTGGCAATATATTTAAATAGACACACCTAACAGCATCTCATGTAAGTTTAGCATAATGCAGCCTACCTGGTATGCTCAAGACTCACCTCTGTACATCTACTTCCTTTAATCTAGATGTATTTCACTTAAATTTTAGCAGCTGACAATCACACTTAACATGCTTGATGTCGTCTTTGTCTTGTATCTATTTATTTGCCCTGCACATTTCTTTATTTCGAAACATTGACCATTCTTGGCCGACATCACTGTGGTTTAATATTTCTTGTTTCTTCTGAATATTCAAGGAGTGCCGCAGCGCCGGAACAGTTTGTCCCGGGTCTTGGATAGAGTTGAACAAGTCCCCATGGCCCCCACAACTGTGTTTAAGGATTGTGATCATAATGTGTCGGCCCTCCCTGTATTTTAGCTTTGGGCCCCCAGGCAGGCTGTGCACCATGTGTGTGCTGAGGCTGCTGTGAAGGAGAGATGCACTATTACAAGCTGGTTTTGGGTACCAAGAGCACACGTCTTTTCATTCCCAGGGAGTTGGTTGCTGCTGCTTTGAAGTAATGACAGGGAGCGGCCCCTGGATGTTGCCTTTGGGCCACCAGAGTGGGCTTTGTATCTGGTCTGTGTTGGCAAGGTGGAGCTGACTGACCCCTTTGTGCTGCGTTTAGTTTTAAGGGCACACAGTGAGTCATTCCCTGTGAATAATTAATTTGCTGTTTTTGAAAGATAAAGAATCACAGGCTTCGACACTGTTAAGTTGGTTTTGGGTCCCCAGAGCACATCACGTTCGTGCAGGTCCCCACTGCTTTAATGGTGGGACCATGATGTATGGTCATTTAATGTCAGCTGTAGATGAAGGTTACATGAACAGTGTCATGTGTGTGCATGTTTGCATTGTGTTGAGGGGATTACCAGGTAATTGTTCACGCAGCTCTCTGATGGATGTCATATGAGGTTTTTCTGAGTCCCCAGATAGATCATGCAGTCTGTGTGTTCTCTTTTGTACTGCCAGTCACCGGTGTATTCAACTGTGTAGCCTTGGACCGTGTCATGTATGTGCATGCAACTTGCATGATCAAGGTAACTATTCGAGGCGATATTACGTTTTTTTCGGACCTCTTTGAAGTGCATGCCCTCCCGCCAGGGGGGGGGGGGGCGGCAATCTGAGGGATAGCCCCGGGCGCCACAAGCTCTAGCTACGCCACTGATACACTGGTACAAGAAGCTATAGCTAGTAGCAGCCCCAGTGGCCCAGAGGACACACAGGATATTGTGGACAACTTCTTCTCAGTAACGGATGGTTCATTAGGAACCCCCTCGGATCTCGAAAGGGATACGGATGAGGACACAAATATCAGGCAGGCCTCCGGCTCCTGTTCACATCAGGAGGGAGACAGAGAATCTCCAAAGGGGAAGGGAACAGCCACCAGAAGGAAAAGGCTATCAAAAAGGCAAAGAGACACGCACTCAAAAGAGAAGGCTATACCTGGGCAGAGCCGAGCAAGCAATGGAGATAATGCATTAAAATGGGATTACTCGACTACTCGTGTAGTCTATCCTGAGCTGCCACCGCAAGGAGGAGTAACTTTAGAAACTCCCACATTACAGCTGGTATTACAATCTATAAAACAAGTCCAAGAAGACATTAAGACCGAAGGGAAAAAAAGCAGAGTGGTGACTAAAAATTTGCAGGGTGCTATAAAAAAAGTAGCAAAAATATGTACAGATACAAATGCAAGAGTCGCACAACTTGAGGAGCGTATCAGTTTAGTAGAGGATAACCAAGCAAAAAATTCAGATAAAATCAACGGGTTCGAGAAACAGCATACAGACGCTCAATGGAAGCTAGAAGATTTAGAAAATCGACAGCGGCGAAACAATCTTAGAATTATAGGCATCGAAGAAGGAGATAACATCCAGGCTTATGTGTTAAAGTTAATGAAGGGAGCATTCCCAGAACTAAGCCACTGGAATTGGGAAAATGAATTACAAAGGGTACACCATTTTCCGATAGCCAACAGAAAGAAGGGTCCGTCGAGAGCTCAGGATGGCACTCAAAGACCAAGAGCGATCTTGATATATTTTGGCAACTTTCTACTAAGGGAAGAGGTCTATTCTAAAGCCCGACCTAATGCGAAGCGTGTGTATGAATCACAGTCCTTTTTCACCACGCCTGATTATTGCCATAACACAGTGGAAAGGCGCTGGAGGCTGAGGGAGTTGATCACACCCTGTCAGCAGATGGGGCTGCAAGCCTACCTCATGAACCCTGCAAAATTAAAAATAGTGTACAACAACAGCTCCAGAATCTTCACTTCTGAAATACAAGCAAAGTCTTATATTGACTCTTTAAAAAACCCTGGATCTGCAACCACTCCTTCCCAGTGAAGTGGCTTAAATACAAAAATAGCTCTATCTTCTGCTTTTTTACACGATATTGGGCTTGGGCAAATGGGAATGATAATATAACCAGAGTGGTATGTTATAGGCAACTCGGTGTGGCATCTGGTTTTGAAGTTTCAGGCTAAATATAAAAGATTATGTTATTTTGGCATCAGCCCTATGAACGTATATGTGTAAAAGTAAAAATCTAAGAAGATTTAAAGTGATTAATGGAGGGTTTAAAAGAAAGATAAGCATTCACCATGTATTCTATTCTATAGCATATCATATTTAGGAGTAGGCATAAATGGGGCTGACACAAGGGATAGGGGTAAGAAGCATTGGGGAGAGTGGAAAAGAGATAGTGTGGGGGAAAATAAATAAATAAAATAAAATAAAAAAAAAATGGGATAGGGAGGCTGAGGGCCAGACTCCATCATAGGGACGACAAGTCCACTTGCTTCAATAGGGGGGGGGGACCTTTGAGGGAGGAGGTAAGAGGGACTAGGGAGGACATAGGGGGACTGAGGGGGAAAAAAAAGAATCATCATCAACTATCAAGTTTATACAATACTGCATATCCAAGAGGGGGAGAAATAGGAGAATAAACCAAAAATTATGCGGATAGTTACCATAAATATTTGTGGGTTAAATAATGCTAAAAAACGCAGAGATTTGAAAGAGTATCTAAAATATGTACACGCAGATATTTTATGCCTGCAAGTAACACACATAGAGTGGTCCCAGAAACATCTATTGGGACAATTGGGATTTCAATTACTAACATGTATAAAACAAGGAGTTAGAACTCGGGGAGTGGCTATATTAATTCGGGCAAATATGATCACATCAACTAGGCAGCAGGCAGATAAATATGGACGGTGGGCTCTGGCTGAATGTCAAACACAGGGGCACAACTTCACGCTATGCTCCGTATACGCACCAACAGAAGATGATCCAGAGATGATAAACAATATTAATGCCCAACTAACCAGCTGGCCCTTGCCAATCATTCTGTGTGGGGATCTGAATCTAAATGGGCTAGACGGCCTATGGCCAAACAAACCTGATAAATTTATTGGAAGGAAAAGAAAAAGCCACAGAGCTCTGATCCAATTAATGCGAGATAACGGATTGATCGACAGGTGGGAGCAGGATAATCCTCTGGGGGGTGGCAGCACCTATTATTCAATACCACATAAGGGGGCGGCACGACTAGATTATTTTCTAACATCACCCTCGCTAATCTCTATCACTACAATATCTAGACTGCCAAGAGTGATGTCAGATCATAATCCTCTAACTCTAGATATAGCATGGCCTAATGTCCAAAAGGAAAGAAGAAGCTGGACCTTCGAGAGAGCATTGTTATTAGATAGTAATTATATCAAACATATGGAAGATTGGCTCAGGGAGTTTCTAGAGATAAACAGAGGCTCCGCTTCATTAGCGGTGGTATGGGACACTACGAAAGCGGGCATCAGGGGAGAGACCACTAGTTTCTCTGTTAAACGGAACAGAATGGATAGGGAAGAGATCCATGGAAAGCTCAGAGCCGTTGCCGCCCTAGAAGAAGAATTAACTAAGGCAATCAGCGTAAAAAAATCAGACCTGTTAGAGATAGAACAGAGATTATCGATAGCCAAATCTGCAGTAGGGGAAATATTTGCAACAAGAGCCACTGGGAAATATTTGGCCTGGAGACAAGTTCAATACGAGTTTAGTGAGCAAATTGGAAGACTCTTAGCGATCAGAACTCATCAAGCAGTCACGAAAGGAGATATAAAAAAATTGATATCTAATACAGGTGTTATCGCTACAACGCCTAAAGAGATTTGTACAGTCATGCACGATTTTTATCAAGCGATATACTCCAATGATCTTAAACCTGACGATGCAGAGATAGTGCGTTACTTAGAGTCAGCCCTAGTCGAGGGACTGTCAATAGAGGATAAAAATGATTTAGAATTAGGCTTTACTGTAGAAGAAATACAGACAGCGGTCAAAGAACTCCCCGCCGGAAAAGCAGTCGGACCGGATTCAATCCCAATAGAGTTTTATAAAAAATTTCTTCATATTTTACAGTCAGATATCCTCAAGCTAATGGCCGCTGTACAAGGGGGGGCAACACCACCTAGTACTTGGGGGGAGGCAACTATGGTAGTTTTTCTTAAGAAAAATAAACCCTCTGAAGACCCTGGGTCGTATAGGCCAATAAGCCTCTTGAATAGTGATTCTAAAATTTACTCTAAGATTTTAGCTAATAGGCTGAGTATGATTGTCGGCAAGATCGTCTCCCCTCGACAACATGGATTTATACCCGGGAGAGGAACGGCAGATCATATAAGGAGAGTCTGCACTTTGTTCGATGGTACGGCAGTCTCACGGGACCCTATGGCCTTGATACTACTGGATGCTGAGAAAGCATTTGATAGGGTCTCGTGGGATTTCCTTTGGACAGTACTTCATAAAGCAAAATTGGGAAGTGGCTGCATCGAGGCATTGAAAGTTCTATATAAAAAACCCACTATCAGGCTGAGAGTAATGGGGGTAGAGAGCGATTTAATAAAGATTAAACGAGGGACGAGACAAGGCTGCCCCTGCTCTCCACTACTTTTTGCCTTTTATATAGATCCATTTATAAGAAGAATAGAGTTAAATAGAAGTATTCCTCCGATAATTTTAAATGGATATGTCACTAAAATATTGGGGTATGCGGATGATCTTGCCATCACTACATCTGATCCTACAACAGCATTAGGAGAAATAGAGAGGGAAGCAAGGTCTTTCGGGCCCTTATCGGGGTATAAATTAAACGCAGGGAAGACCCAGATAGTGGTAAACGAATATGCTGTGTCAACTGACAGTAGAGTAACAGAGGGTGCAACCTACCTTGGAATCACCATAACAGCAGAAATAACTAAGATAGTGGAAGAAAATCTAGGCCCTGTGATAAAGAAAGCTAAGGAAAGTTTAGACAAAATAAATAACTTACACTTAACAACGATAGGTCGATCCAACGTAATAAAAATGAATTTTCTGCCTAAAGTATTGTATTTATTTCGCACTATCCCTTTAAAATTTGGCAATACATGGTTTAAAGAACTCGATGGGATTGCTAATCGATTTATATGGGCAAAAGGCAAAACACGCAGGGCTATTACATTTCTCTCCCTCTCAAGAGAAAGGGGAGGGTTAGCAACCCCGGACTTCAAGGCTTATTATCTAGCTGCAGCTCTGCAGTACATAAAGGGATTATTGGGAGGGAGTATAAAAGACAGGTGGAGAGATAATGGTGATATCCCAGATATCTACGAATTGATACTGGAGGGATCTAAAGGATCTTTATTGTGCTATGACCCAAACTATTATAAAAAAAAACAGGTTTAAGACTCTGGGGGGAGCTTGGTCAGTATGGTCGATGGTCCGGAAAAAGATAGCTATGGGAAGAATGAACTTTTATACCCCTCTTTATAAGAATCCGGCTATGCCAGGAGTGTTCCACGACCCAGTAATGAAACACTGGGATAATCTAGGGGTCAAAGTTATCGGAGATCTCATCGATAGTACGGGTATGATGGTTTTTGAAAAAATACAACGAGAATATAAAATAGAGAGTAAAGACTTCTTCAAATACTTGCAGATTAGATCAGTATTATCCAAAAAACAAGCAGGTAATATGCATTTTAAGAAAGAAGAAATAATGGAGCTGATCAGAAGCGAAGGGAGCTGCACAATAACTCAGGTATATAAAGTAATCTGTCTGTACAAAAAGGATGATCAAGTAAACACTTATGAGAAATGGAGAAGAAAGTTAAATTTAGAAAAGAGCGAACCTGAAAAATCGCTAAAACTTGCTAATACAATCTTAAGAGTAGCAAACTTGCAAACTCAATATTACAAGACCTTTTTTGAATTATATCATACCCCTTATAGAATAGCTTGCTGGGGCGGAACAAGTGGTATAACCTGTCCAAGATGTCAGAGTACGCAGGCAGACACTATCCATATGTTTTCTGCATGCCCTAAGCTAGATCTGTATAAACAACTGATAGAACAATTCATGGATAGGGCACTTGGGATCTCTATCAGATTAACAAATGAAGTCATGGTATTAGGGGTGGTTAAAGACGGCACTGACGTAGCATGTTATGAATTTTTATTTCTGGCTATGACTGTAAGTCGACAGTGTATAGCATCTCTATGGAAAGATCCAAATCCACCTACGTTTCATCAGTGGTTATCGCGCATCCTGGCTATATATACTTTAGAAAAAGCACTCTTTGATAAAAGGGGAAGGAAGTTAAAAAAATTGGGAAATCAAATCTGGGCACCAATAGCTGAATGGCAGTCAAAGATGGAATGATAAACGATACCTGACGGTTTGAAAGATTGGTATACTGATTTCATCATTAAGACTGGGTTGAATTTTTATTTTTTTTAGATATGTGCTATGCTTTGGTATCCTTCACTTTCATCAGCGTTTTTGTTTTCTCTCCTTCATTTACCTTTTTTTGTGTTATATGATTAATCCAAGTCTTGAAATATGTATTATTACAGTTTTTAAGATTGATGATGATTCAATAATAAAAAAAAAATTTTTTAAAAAAAAGAAAGAGAATAGACATTTATTATGTGCAAAACACATATATATTATTTGTTATTTTGAGTACAAACAATTACAAGCACCATAACATCATGTGAAATGTGATGGTTATTGAAACCTGTTATCTTACATACAACTAAATACATTCAATAAAAGAAGAAAAACAAGATGTTGTTGATATATTTAGGTTTCTATGCAAAGTAAATAGTGCTGAACACATTAGCAACAGCTAACTTCAAAGCAAACAGGACCTTTAGGTTTAGTGACATGTTAAAATGTGTAACTTACCAGTCTCCACCCCACCAGGGATTCCCAAGCCTTCCTGATGTGGGATATGCAAAACCTTCTCCTCCCAGGGCATGAGTTGTAAGGGGGGCCCGGGAGAACCCCCACCAGTCCTTTACCTCCATGTGATGCTTTGAGGTCGGGGAAAGCACTCTCCCCTGCAGGTCGTTCTACCTCTTCCTAATCTCCTCCTGTATGGGCAGGTTGTTTGCTACAGCATTCACTCTGTTGACTATTCTGGAATACACATCCCTTTCTGAGATAGGGTTGTATTTTGGGCTTGGCCTTGAAACAATTGTGGTTCTACTCTTATGATCTCATCCACAATGACTGTCAATTTTCCCTCAGTGAAACATGGACTTTTGTGCCCTGGCATTATTCAAATACATTTGATAGAAAAAATATTTAACAACAAGGAAATAAATGAAAGAAGAACAAGCATTGGCATAGCCAATGGGTCTCGCTTTTGGGACCTTATAAGTGTTTAACTATGCAACAGTTGCATAACTAAATACTTATAAGGTCCCAAAAGCGAGACCTATTGGCTATGCCAATGCTTGTTAATTTATTGTTGTAGCCCTGAGGAAATCATTGGTTGATGCACCTTAATTACAAAACACGTGTTGGCTACAGAATTGAAACGTTTGTTGGATGCCTAAAAGAAGACGAAAATAAAAGAAAATTATAAGGACTATATTTGGAATGAATTTGAATTCTTTGTTACTTCACACTACGGAGCTCTGGAGTATTATACATTACTGTGGGGAGCGATGCTTCCCTGTGTTGGAGTGTGATGGCCATTTCATCTCCTTGAAACACCGTGTATAAAGACTTTTTTTAACTTTTAAAAATAGGAGCACACTAGTTTGCGCAGACATATAACTTAGCCACTTGTTTTATTGTGCTTTTTGAAGACACAAAATTGTTTTTGTAGTAAATGTTTACAATAAGAAATAAGAAAACAACAATTGGGAAAACCAAATGCTGGTTTCTTTGTAGGTGAACAGAGTGGGCTTCCATGGGTCTGTGGCTGCTCAAAGGGGATGGAAGCACAAGAATCTCAGCATTTGCTCCATTCAAGCACAGGATTTTCTTGACATCAGCGGTACACATGGTTAAGGCACATCTGCATTTCTAAATCCTTTTTGTTGGTCTTCTTGCTTTTGCTTAAGAAAATCTTCAGAAATTGATATTGTTAATTTCGTCATTTTAGATCATTAATATTTCATATATACTGAATGTATATATACTAAAAGTCAGAAGAGAAGCTTTATGATCAGCTCTGAGGTACGAAAGGAAAAATAAAGTTATTTTGGTAATTGAAAAGGAACTTTCTATAAATCAGATGGCTTTAATTGAAAACTGTCCTAGGGTGTTGGACGTGTGTGCTGTATGTACTCTTCAATGCGCTACCAGGTCAGGTAACCTTGAAAGAGGGCAGGGGCAGAAAACCTCATAACCACGCAAGAGAAAACTGTTGTGTTCCCTGTGCTGCAAGACATACTGTCTAATGGCTGCAGAGACTGGAACACTGCATGGAAAAGAAAGAAGAACAGCAGCCAACCATTTATAGCTGAAGTGATAATGGAGAACGTCCAAGCACAAACCACACATACATTTCAGAGCAGGCATCTTTAAAATGGACCAATGCAGCCTGTGTGGAAGCAATGAACTGAGCGAAGTGTAAACTGAAACAAGTCCAGGCCTGAATAGGAGGACCAGTGCACTAAGATTTCTTGGCATTTGAATGCTTCAGCAGGACTCAAAAGCTTGCCAAATAGCCTGTTATTTAACTGCAGTCACACAGGATGTCACTATAGTTGTTTAAAGCTCCAACACAGGGAAGGCTGGCATATGGTGAGCACTTTTGCGGGCGCTTTGATGTTCTCAGTGGCCGCGCGGCTCACTGAGAACATCAAAGCGGCCGCGAAATGATCACGTAGGCTGCCAAATGGTGCGCGCGCCCGGCGCACATGCACTGTAGTTGGGGGCCTGAAAAGCACTTGTTTGCACTTCCAAATCCCCGTTTTCTATAGCTCTCGCCAGAGCAGCACAACAGCGCTGGCTCAGGCAAGACCTAAAAAGGGACAAGAAACAGGGAAAAACAACAAAATAAACTTACTTCTGTGAATACATTTCGCCTTTCAAAGGTCTTGGTGCTGTGGAAGGGCAAAAGATAATGGTCTACCCAATACACTTCAGGTGTGTGATGCTAACATCCAGCCTACAGACCCAGGAATAGTCCAATATAAACCACGTCCCCTGACGGAATCACTCCTTTGGAACATGGCCTCTGGAAGATCACCAGCACAACTATGAAATCTAAATCCTCTCAGAGCAATCCCTCTGCCCTGATGGCGAAGGAGTACAATTTGCCAGCTGAGGAGTCTGCCACCTTGGCAGCGGTGAGCTGTGTATACGGCGGTAAGCACTCTGTTGACACGAACTGAGAGTCAGCCAACATACATCTAAATAGGACGGGTGGACCACCATCAGCTTGACAGAGTACTTAGGACCATTACCATGGCTGGATGGCGGTAGTACCGCTAAGATCTAAATCAGGCCCTACGTCTAATAACCAATTGTCTCCAACCAGAATTATGCACGTCTGTGAACCACATACAGTTAAACTTCATACTCACATAATAACTAGGTCTAGTCTCGCCAGTGTAGTTAATGGTCTTAGTAACCTAGTAAACCAGCTTACCACTGCTGATAAAGATAAGTCCACCTTGATTTCCGGTCAAAATCCTTTATAAAGGATACTGCTACTGACAAAGGGGAATTGTTATGATCACCAATTGACAAAGTTTATGACAGAATGCCCAAACTAATGGTTGAGACTTTGGAGAGGCATTTGAATCCAATAAAAAAGCATTTGTTAAGCTTCGAAAAACACTTTGGCGGTATTACTGAAACCCACTCTCACATCTCTACCCTTAGCACTTTCTGTATCTGGTTCCCTGATAATATTCAGGGCAAGGGTAAGGCACCTGGTGCCCCTACTAAGGATATAGATCCCCTCTGGAAGGGGATTAGCCAAATACTAGATAGGGGAAACACTTCAAAACTTACACTAATTCACACTGCCACTTTCAAAATGGGGGAGGGAAAATATGGCACGAGAAATCTTATGACAGCGCCTTGTTGCCCTGCTACACTTCCTCTAACCAGCCCAAAATATCTCTCGCCGGAAGCAAGTCCCAGTACCAATATTTTACATCTTCGCCCAGAAGCGTCCCTACATGTTCTGGTTTTGACAGTGGTGCCTCCGTTAAAAAAGGGTCAGACCAAATCATAGGAGCAAGCCCTGTATAAGGTGACTCATTGGTTTGGAGCCAATAGAAATTTAAAGGCGCTGGACTGAACTGATATTTTAATGATCTGACACATTAATTGGATTGGGGTTGTCCTGAAAGACATCCCTGTGATTGTATTTTAATCAATTTTTGGTGGCCCAATACAGTGGGGAAATTGTTACTTCCAAATGTTTTGAGGGAACAAGCAAAAATGAAGCATTGTCACGTTTCCACTGGGCTACTTTCATAAACCCCTCAGCCAGTAGCTCATATCCTGCTGCACCATTACCACCCTGAGGCTTTATGGGGTATCTTAACCAGCAATAAGTATTCTCCACTTGCTGATTACATTGATATTGACTGATAGGGTAGGCCCAGGTTAGTTCACTGGGTGTTTTCTCAGCAAGGCCTGGGCTGTGGGTGACCTCCTGGGCTCATCTAACCTGTTAACCCCGGCAAAATCGGTCTGCATAGACCTTTGTTCTAAACCATCTTACTTAAATGAGGCTGTTAAAATTGTAACTGCTGCAGAGGATCCTGGCCCACTACTAATCTTCAGTTCGAATATTGCTGGCATGTGCTCTAAGATTTTACTTTCTGAGTGGCAAGGGCTCACAGGCACTTATGACATTTTGTTGTCCCATAAAACGTGGGAGACTGATCCTATCTCCTATGTAGACTTTGTATGTTTCTGGAAAATAATCTCCAAGTAGTAATATACAAGGGGAACTTGGACTTATAGAGTATGAATTTCTATAACATTGTTTTTGTTAATGTCCCACATAATAAATTTCCTGTTGTGTTTGTTTACATATCTTCCACTCTGGAGCACAAAGTAAATGCGGGTCACCAATTGTAAGTCTGCCTAGCGGGAGATGTTAATGCCAAACTCCAAAAGTAAAAATTCCGCTGCAAACCATGATGTGAAAGGGGACACAAGGGGTAGGAAGTTAGAGGCATTTCTTGATTCCTCCATTTTGCCCAATGCCATGGAGATATCGGGCAGAGATAACATAGGGCTGTCCACGTTTAGAGGAAAAATTGCTCCTCGTGATAGATTATGTTTTTCTTTCCCGTAATTTGATACATTATTCGCCTTATGGTGCTGTTGTGGCAATGCATTTTGGTTATTACAATCCTGTTGTAATAACATTTGACATGTTGGGCAGAAAGACTCCCATGTTAGCGACTGGCCTTAGCTCGCTATGCCCATCCACGGACAATCTGCGGTTGGGCTGGAAAACGTCTGATCCTGTGCAATCTTTGAAGAAGGTAGTATCAGATAACATTGGCCTGATGCTGGGGTGCTTAGCAGAACCCGGAGCTGTGGAGTGGGTAGTTAGTGCCTTTGTAGGTCTGTGTGATATGATTTGAAAGTCTCTTAGTAAGCCCCAGAGACCTGCGGCACAATGCCCATGGTCCTTCAATCAAGAGTGTTCTTTGGTCACCGAACATTGCGCAGTGTCCTGGCTAAGAGCCCCAGAAACTGTGCCGAGGTGGTCCTCTTGAGAAAGGAATATAACGCTGTAACTGCACCCAGGAGGAATGAAGTTATTACCCAGCAGTGGGAGGACATTACTGATAAAGCTTTTTTAAAGGACGGTAAACTGTTTTGGAAATCTGTGTCCAACCCATACTCCTTAGTTCAGACATCCACCACTATTTGTTGTCATATTGAAAGCGACATGTGAGTAGAGCACTCTGCTAAGATTTATTCGGACCTTGACCCTAATTCTGAATTTCTATTTGATCAGGCTGTCTATTTGATCAGGCTGATTATTCTTTTAACATTTTAAATATTTCCCTTGAGGAAGTCACACCAGCTATCCAACAGAGTGCAGGAGGTAAGTCCGCGGGCCTCATTGAGCAGTGCCTTCATTTAAATGTGGTGATTGGCAAGATTACAGTGGCCAAGAAGTCCCCTCTCTATTTAGGCTTCTTGGACCTCTCCAGTCCTTTTGATTGCGTTAATCGCAACAAGCTTTGGCTACTCCTATGTGACATGGGACTTGGTTCAGCCCTAATTCATATATTGGCTTCACTTCACCTAATTAATACACCAAGGGTACACTACGGTCAAAAAGGTGAAGTGTTAGATGTTGTCCAGATCAAGCGAGGGGTGTGTACTTGCCCCTTTATAATGTATTTTATATATCAGTGATTTAAGCACTCATCTGGCAGGTGGCACTTTGGATACCCCTAAGATAAATGGTACTATAATCATCGATTGCCTGGCATGTGGCAAAGGGTTGTCAATTCCTTGGTTGACGTAGGCGAAATTGGCATGTGAGGGGGTTGGTTTTTATATCACGCCTTTCATGATACAGCTAAATGGACTGCCATTGATAACAAGCATTTGCAATGCAATCGGTCTCACCTTTGGGACCTTATATGTATTTAGCTATGCAGCACATTAGCCTGGGTGCTGAAACATCTACTGTTCTGTAACATGGAGGGAAAGTAAGCACAAAACTGCGTGACATGCCAGGCATGGGAATACATGGAGAGAAATGTTGCCTTTCAGCGGGAAATGGTATAGTTCAAAGCTCTGTTTTTAATATAAAATCAGGGCCTTCGGTGGTCATATCACTGAAAATACAAGATCTGACAAAAATATTTTTGTCTACGGGTGATCGTGGAAGACAATTTCTATGGACTGGAATTTAGAGAATGATAAAGTGATTCTGGTATTTTACTGACCTCCACAGGTTGTTTTCTATCAAGACAGTTAAATAGAGGCTGTTGAAGCGGAATCGCGCAAATAAAGATTTGAAATGTGTATTGTTAAAAGGAGGCCTTGCCTGTCATTTCCAGATGGACCTGGGCCAAGATTTAACAAAATTTTTGGTGCCAGTCTGTGGTGGCACTCACTAGCTGATGAACAATGGCTTGGAATGCATCCCAAGTAATTACTAGTGGCCAACATTAACTGAAGCATCCCACTACTCACTTTTTTGCACCTTGAAAATTATCATGTCAGAATTGTGAGTCCCAGGATGTGTAGACCACATCTGGGACCCCCTAGGATAGGGGATAAAGGCATTTTAACTTCTCTGCCTTTGTTTGTTCTGAGGATTAATTTACAATAGCGTATTGACTAAAAGTCAGACATCTTGTTTGGCGGATTTAAATCCTGTTGAGTAGCCAGGATGTTACTTTGACACAGCACTGATTAACCAGTCATTTGCATGCGCTCAAAAAAAGTTAGTCAACAGCTTTGCTGAACAGCCACCCATTCACTTGATTGGAATATACAAAACCCATGCCCCTCCCGCACTCTCCCATAAAAAGATTACCCCATTAAGTGAACCATCAATTTTAATTTTTTTTGCCGATGATTCACCCTCCTGAGCTGGGCCATATACCTTCGAGTTTTGTTTGCATGCTTCTTGCTCCGGAAAGAACAGACAATGAAAGTCAGCTAATTAGAGACAGCAGTTGGAAACAAGCATTTGCAATGCAATAGGTCTCGCATTTATAAGAGTTTGAGCTATTGGCATTGTAAAATTACAATGCCTTTTATTTATGTTTTGGTTTTAAAACAAATAAAAGGCATTGTCATTTACAATGTCAGTAGCATAAACTCGCATAAAAGCAGTGTGTGGAGTGCAGCAGTGTGCGGCATGCAGCAGTGTGCGGCATGCAGCAGTGTGCGGCATGCAGCAGTGTGCGGCGTGCAGCAGTGTGCAGCGTGCAGCAGTGTGCGGCGTGCAGCAGTGTGCGGCGTGCAGCAGTGTGCGGCGTGCAGCAGTGTGTGGCGTGCAGCAGTGTTTCGTGTAGCAGTGTGAGGCATGCAGCAGTGTGTGGCGTGCAGCGGCGTGCAGCAGTGTGCTGCATGCAGCAGTGTCGTGCAGCATGCAGCAGTGAGTAATGCAGCAGTGTGCAGCAGTGTGTGGCGTGCAGCAGTGTGCGGCGTGCAGCAGTGTGTGACGTGCAGCAGTGTGCGGCATGCAGCAGTGTGAGGCGTGCAGCAGTGTGCGGCGTGCAGCAGTGTGCAGCGTGCAGCAGTGTGCGGCGTGCAGCAGTGTGCGGCGTGCAGCAGTGTGTGGCATGCAGCAGTGTTTCGTGTAGCAGTGTGAGGCATGCAGCAGTTTGTGGCGTGCAGTGGCGTGCAGCAGTGTGCTGCGTGCAGCAGTGTCGTGCAGCATGCAGCAGTGAGTAATGCAGCAGTGTGCAGCAGTGTGTGGCATGCAGTAGTGTGCGGCGTGCAGCAGTGTGTGACGTGCAGCAGTGTGCGGCGTGCAGCAGTGTGCGGCGTGCAGCAGTGTGAGGCTTGCAGCAGTGTGAGGCTTGCAGCAGTGTGAGGCGTGCAGCAGTGTGAGGCGTGCAGCAGTGTGAGGTGTGCAGCAGTGTGAGGCGTGCAGCAGTGTGTGGCGTGCAGCAGTGTGTGGCGTGCAGCAGTGTTTCGTGTAGCATTGTGCGGCGTTCAGCAGTGTGTGGCAAGCAACTTACACCGTTTTCCTTCTTGTATAGCAGGGACTGGAGAAAAGCAGATTTGACTCCAAATGTTATTTCATTAAATCTTTTTGCTTAAGACAAAAAGGAGTTTATGCAATCTGAGATAATGCAAACTGTTTTTCCCTCAAACATCGTCTCATCTTCTACAGTTCAAAATGGGAGCAAAATGCCTTTATCTTCTTCTTTATTTAAAATCAAAAAAATGAGAACATTCTATTTATTTCATTTGCTTTTTGTCCTGGTGGAAATATGCATATAATAGCAAGCAAAATATATGGCGTAAAACCTAGGTCGAATTACAGTGATGTTGGTTTAATGGTTCTGGTTCAATTTTTCACCGATATTTACAGATTATACAGTTAGCGTGTGTCCAGGTGCAAGTGTAAATGGCTACATTTCACCCCTGCAGTCTATGTTATCTGGAAATGACTGGGTCAAAATTATGTCTGCACCAGTGATGGCTAGCCTCCTGTTTGCACATTTCCATCTTACAAGTAACAAAAATAGAGCCAAACACTTTACTCCATTTTTGGCCCAATGCAAACATCTTTCCAAAAACATGATTGCAGGAAAACCTCTGTTTAAATCCGAGTGAAGCAAGGAACAAATATCGTGTAAAATCAATGTGCAATTCTTTTGCACTGGTGCAAAGTTTACGTAATGTGCCACATGACAATCAAGCACACGAACAAAGAAATAGGAGATTTGTGTCCTGCAAGCTGTCTGGGGACACTCCCGCGGGCTGGTTGTTTATGTGCCGGGCGTAAAGACACGGACAAGGAGAGGCAGTGAAAAGCTGGGGCAGTGTAGGAATGCAGCGCCCCTTTTTTTTTTATAATGCAAGGTGTGCCGGCTTTTATTGCTGTGACCTGGTCACGCTGTGCTAGAGGGTCTCTCGGTTGTTTGTTTTCCCTTCTCTTATCAGTGCTTGGCATGTCTTCTTCCTGTGAGCAGACCATCCTGATTAGACAGGGCAGTGCTGAAGCGCGTTGACAGGGTAAGCACACTCGTCTTCTGGCGTTGGGCGCCAGTCTGTGCAGGCTTTTAGAGGCGCTGTGTGTTAGGAACTGCTCCCGGCTGTGCGAGCAGCTTGTACGGTCAGGCAGTGCCCGTCAGCGCTGACGGGGTTCAGTTCCCGCAAGTCTAGACTTAAATCGTAGATTAATATATTTTACGTCTATATTGTTACAGCTAATGTGCTTTTTATTTTCGCCGAAAGGAAAACGATTAGCTTCTTTCGAAGTACTGAAAATAGTAGTTGTTGTGAAGTCCTGAGTGGTTTCTTTGCGGTTTATGATCCGTGAACTGCTTTAAGTTCTTTTTTTTTGTACTGTCTGGAATTTAGTTTCTGTTGTAGGTTTTCCTGTCGACACCATTTGTTACATGGCTGCGGTTTCCTTCACGCTCTTAATTGAATATTTTGTCTGGACGTGCTGCGTTATCAGTTCAAGCTTTCGCATTTCACAGCAGATGTTGTGGGGTCTGTGCTATTCTTATACTTATAGATAAGTTGGTCTCTCGTAGCAAAGTTGCTGGCGTACATTTTTTTCAGATGTTTGCACATCGGTCGAATTCTCACAAGTTATGTTTCCTAACCAGGTATAGTTAATCATGCAGTTTTCTGATGAGCCACAAAGCCAGCTTTAAATCTTAACTCCGTCCTTTTTTTTGGCATGACAATTCGTATTGTAATGGTCACTGCCCAGCTGAAAATATAACACAGTAACAAATAAACAAACAAAAGAAATTCTAACACACACACAACAGGAACCCTTGATCCCACGGACAACATCAAAGACACTGACGGCAGGATAAGAAAAGTCGCGATCGCGATCACATCAAAGCGGCCGCGAAAGTGAAAGCAAACGAGTGCTTTCAGGCTGCCAAATGGTGCGCGCGCCCGGCGCACATGCACTGTAGTTGGCGGCCTGAAAGCACTCGTTTGCACTTCCAAAAGTCGCTTACTATAAGTCTCGCCAGGGCAGCGCTAAAGCGCTGTCTCAGGCGAGACCTAAAAAGTATCATTTTTAGGTCTCGCTGAGTCAGCGCGCATGCGCTGCACAGAGAGACTTTAGTAAGGGTTTTAAAAAATGCTACCGCTGGCTACAGCTTGCAGTGCATGTGCGCGGGTGCGCGCTTCAGCAGAGGTGCCATATGGAGTGATTACTGCTGTGCGTGTACCACTCGCACACATGCACTGCAAGCTGTGGCCAGCGGTAGCATTTATAGCTTGCTAATCGCGGCACCGGTGCTTTACTTTTAACATTAAAAGTAAAGCGCCGGTGTCGCGATTATAGCAAAAGTAAAGAAATTGAAACAAACATCTATTTCTTTACTTTTGCTATAATCGCGGCACTCGCGCTTTACTTTTAATGTTAAAAGTAAAGCACCGGTGCCGCGATTAGAATAGTGATCAGACTCGCACATTAGCCTGAATGGACACCGCTTACCAACAATGCCAATACCACGCACACCATGCCGTTTAGCGTTCCTATAAAAACGTCCTCCTAACATCAATATTCAGGACGGGGAGGAGGCCATAGGCAGAGCATGGCCCATTGATCAAGTAAGTGAACACAAACGTATTTTCTAGCGAGTAAGTCGTACTATTTTTAACAACATTGCAGCATTAGATAACTTTGTCTTTCTTTAAATGAAGTGCTGCATTGGTACACTACCCGCCGCTTCCCCGCGATCTATGAGGCTCTTTCACCAAACTCTCATTAGGATGTGCCCGCATTAACTTTGAACTTATATTGTAGTGGTCGTCTCCACTGGAACAAAGGGCGTTTCCCTTTATTGTACGGGCACAAATGTTTATCCTTAACACGATCAGCCTTTCACATGCCGCTCACTATTCTCGTGCGTTTGTTTATTTATATCCGTGCTGCACTATCACACCAAACCATGACAGCTTACGTGAACTGGACCCGAAGGTATCCGAGCACTTTACATGGCCATCAGTTGCATTACAGATAGATACATTCAGTTTACAGCCAGGGCCAACCCCGGATATCGAGCCTGGTTCCCCAGCTTCAAGGTGCCCCGCTCTGACCGTTGGGCCAGGTACGATCTCTGCTTGCTCCTATCTTGTTCAACCCACTTACCTCCTCACATGGCGCCATCTTTCTATGTCTGATTGGTCGGTTACTGACCTATTTGTACCCTATTTACTTATTTTATAAAATACAGAAATCAGGGCTTGGAAAACAACTTGCCTAATAAATATTAATTTGGCAGGATAAAATTTAAACACCCCCCCTCTAATTGATCAGTTACTGCCAGCAGCCAAATAATAAGGAAACAACTGTTTTGCTGTGCAATATTTCCGTTGTGCAGAACTTTGCACATCATGGTGCGTGTGGGAGCTTTACGCACTGCAGAGACAGATCAGAGTATAACCCCTCCTTGGCATGGGGGAGTAGGGACTAGGTGCCCTTGGAAGCCTCGCACCAATAGCTTCACTTTGTGAACACGCTTCTTTGTGCGCTGGTTGTGCCCACAGACCGCTGCAAAAAGCTGGTGCCAGACAGTAAACAAAGAACCTGAACTGCAAACAGCACAGGCCACAGGGCTGGGCACTCCCTCCTGGGTACGTGCCTCCCTAGAGTCTGTCAGCAAGGAGTTTAGCCTGGCACTACCTCCTTGGCAGAGCATTCCTCCGAGGGACGCACTATTTATACAGTGCCACCAGAACCAGTCATCGTTCACATTCCATGCTACACAACCCCCACTCCCCTGGGCATTCCCTCTGAGGTCTTCACGCCCAGTCCTGCACATATTGTCACAGCCGCTCTCTCTCCTACTATGCTGCAATTCGAATGTCTTGTGTAATTAAATGCATACCCTGCCATAAAGTTTAGGATATCACAGGTGGGGACACAGAACTACAGCACTTTCCTGTGGCCACAGTAGTAAGCACTATGCTACACCTTCAGGCAAGAAAGATGTGCATTTGGGTGCATGTGTTTCTGTGTCTGTGTGTGGGTGTGTACTCCCAGCTGCACGTGCCTTTGCCTCTCTGTCCAATTTCCACATGATCTGAGTGCAGTGCTCTTGTTACTTCATCTAGCGGAAGTTCCCAGAGTCAGAAGGGCTCGATCAGGAGGTCGCCTTTTTTCCTACAGCGCCTCAAAACTCTGGAACACCCTCCCTCTTCCATCCGTAAGGAAGATAATCTTCTGTCATTCTGCAAACAACAGAAGACCTGGCTATTTCCATAATTCTGCCTCCTCCTCGACGCCTTTCCGCAGTGCTGGGATGCCTCCGGGTAGCCATGCGCTATATAGGAATATTTTTCATTTCATTTCATTCACTTGTTGACCCCAGGTGGACCCCTGGTGTCAGTGGTTGTGTAATATCTGTTACGTGTTTGCCACTTCATGTTTGGTGAGAAGTAACTGTCTCTTGTCATCAAGAAATGTCAGCAGTTACGAAGTATAGGCAGGGCTGGAACATTGCTGAAATTACATCTTGCATTGTGCCTGGTGCCTCGTTCCGCTTGTGATGTTATAGTGGTGCATGTCAGAACAGTACCATTTGCAATACCAATAGCTCTAACTTAAACAAAGGCAAGACCGATTGCATTGCAAATGCTTGTGCAGTATAAGCCTTTATTATCAACGACAAGGCTTATGGGCTGCCGCATCTTGCCTTACATGTCCACACCGTGAGCGGCTTGCTGAAGACGGTGGCTCCCTCTGCTTGTGGAAGATTTTAAACCATTTCTGACTGGCGCAAAGTGGTACTTACTTTGGAGAGGATAACTTGGCCATTGTGATGGAGAGTCGTGCTCTGTCATTCACAAAACAGTGTCCTGGTGAGGTCTGTGGGAATTTGAACCCTTTCATTATTTTCTGTCATAAAAAAACTCGATTTGTTTTTTGTGGCAAGTCTATTAATTCTGTTGTGCTCCACTCCACACGATATTTATGTGGCCTTTTTCAGTTTGCCTCCCCTCCTGACGTATACATTCATCCAGTCTCCACAGCACTTGACGCCAAAGGAAGATCTCCAAAGTTTCAATGAAACCATCTGTCAAATGATATCAAATGTGATCTTCAGAACTCTACGAAGCTGGGAAATGTATGTTGTAGTGGGTTATGACGGGTTTGAGCCGAGTCCTGAAAATACAGGAAGTAAACGATAAAGTAGTGGTTCAACTGCAGGAGAATGTCTTATGGCTATACCCACCAACATCAGCATCAGGGAACAGCTAGCAGAAACTGTGATACTCTCCCAATCAAATGCACAGCACTAAATACGCTTTCAACGAGCATTGGCATAGCCAATAGGTCCCGCCTTTGGGACCTTATAAGTGTTTAGCCATGCAACACTTGATGTTGTTGCACCAAGGATATTGTGCTGGATACCTAAACACTTATAATGTCCCAAAGGTGAGACCTACTGGCTATGCCAATGCTTGTTATATCTAGGAAGCATACAACCCATGTAACCGAACAGTTTAAAACAGCAAATTATTTTCCCACAAACATAATTTGGATCAAGATTGTTTGCTTTTGCAGGCGAGTTACAAATTGCTGATATGAGGAGGGAGATAAGGAGTACAGATCATAGGGACATTCTGTTAGTTGTATTGCTGCTATGGTTTATAAAGTGCTGCACACAAGGAAGAGGGCACTGTTGGAACCAATCCACTCTAATTACTCTATTTCCGGTCTTGAATGTTTGGCTTGTAGGTACTACTCACCTTTCATCAACCTTTAAACATTTCAAGCAATTTTGCCTATAATACAAACATATTCCTATGATGCAATAAATTCTCAGTTTTACCCATTGGGGCATATTCACAAGAACGTGTGATAACTACCGCAAGAGTAGCTTAACGCAACTCTCAACATCACAGCCCATCGCAGGAAAATAACCCTGTGTCAACATGGAATTCACAACAAGGCGGTACCATGTGATGATCTGCCGGAACCACGGAAAATGTCCATGATACATCCACCTCGATGGAGATAAAAACACAAACCACAACACCAAAAAACCTGCGATGGGCCAAAGGGCGATGAGAAAATCAGCAATAAGCAGCGCCAGGCCTGCAACACACACCTGGCCGGCAGAAAAAATCACCATAAGAGTAGAAAAAAACACCCAAACACAAACTGACCAACACCCAAGCACCATGGAGGCAGCCGGAGCAGGCGCAGAGGACGAGCGCAACCCCACACACCCCAGACGACCAACCCGGGACCTCGGGGACAGGGAAGGGCAAGGACAAGAAGAAGAGGAAGACAAAGTTCAGTCTGCAGGCGAACAGGATCAAAGTCACGGAGGTGATGGAACACCATCAACAACTGTTCGTCACCTCTGAAGTGTCATTGGGCACCAAAACTGGAATATGGCGGGACATCGTGGAGGTCAAGAGGCGATGGAATGACATCAAGCGGAAGACCAAGGAGAAACTCGCAGCCAACCAGAAGGCAGCAATGCAGACTGGAGGTGGGAGCCCAGCGCCACAGCTCGAGCTGGATGACATGGAGGAGCTGGTGTCAACAGTCATCAGTGTGGATACCGTGGCCGGAGTCGGGGGACCGGACACTGCTCGACAGGACACAACACAACTGCAACAGCGTGAGTGACCACCAGGTACTGGGGGGATGGGTGGATATGGCCACAAAGTCACGCATGCACAATCAAGCAGAGGACAGTGCACACCCTCAATGACTCTGGGTCATCGCCCAGATCCACAGACTGTCACAATGTACAATGCCATGCTGTCTGAATGTCAACATGTACCATGCGGCTACATACATGTGGACACATTGCAATACACCATCTCCCCTTCACATTGTAGGGCCACCGTCAACACCCCCTGCAGAGCAGTCCCAGCCACTCTTCACTGATGACGAGGAGGACATTCCCAGCATCGACACCCAAGCCCTCCTAGACATCATTGACATCATCCGCGACTCACCTCCAGGATCAGGGCTGACCAGCTGCATTGAGGAGACCCCACTCACCACACAAACCACCCAGCAGGAGGCACCCATGGCCCGCCAGTCTCCCAAGACCCCCAGGAACAACACATGGCCTTCCAACACCGTGTGCTGGAGGCCCAGAGGGAGACGGCTGAGCAGGTGTAGATGGGGTTCGACCTCATGGCTACCAAACTGGACGCCATCCATGGGTGTCTTAACCCGCTCCATCGCCGCCAACGAGCCCTGACTGACATCGCTGGAGTCCTGACATGGAGAGAAGAACACCTGTCAGCTCAGAGGGGCTCCAGAGTAAGTAGCAGTGAGCTGGCACACATGCGGAGGCTCATGGAGGACATGGTGCAGATGGAGGTGGAAAGGATGGCAGCCACCGCTGTACATCAGCGAAATGTAGCTGGGATCTACCATGCCCTACCATGTGGCACTGATGAATGCTGCTGACCCCACACCATCCACATCTCCACCCCCTGGTGTGTCAGTGCCCCACAGTGCGGCAGGCGTATCCACTCTGGCACCTGATGTGTCATTGTCACACAGTGCGGCTGACAACCCTCCTCCAGCCCCTGATGTGTCAGTGGCACACACTGCCCCAGCCGGTACTCCAACATACACAGGTGGGGCAGAGCACACATCCGGGGATGAGGAAGTGGATGGCTTTGTGATCAGGAGGCACTAGCATTCATTTCTGCCACCTGGCCTGTTCCTGCTTGGTGCCGCACATGGCCCCATGACCTTCCACTTACCCCCGATACACTCCGATGCACTCAGCTTGGACAGCAACATGGACTGCCATATCCTGTTTCATGACCAATAACTCGGCTACCAGACTGCGGACTGTACCCTACCTCTTCCGCAGTACTTGTCATCCCCGGATGGACTCTGGCTGGCCCTCCACGGGCCCATATTGTGTAGTGTGCTTTGCATTGCCCTGTACCGCTCCAGCTGCAGGACTGCACTGAATGTGCAATAAACATCCAGTGATGCACTGCTGTGTTATGTCGTTCATCATCCATGTATGAATGTGTGGGTGAATGTAGGGACAGTGATGTCCCTTGTGTCAATGATGCTCATCCTGTGGGATGCCAGTCAGAGGGTGCTACATTGCATATTGTGTACCGGGTCCCGTGAACACTACAACAGGGACAAACGCATCAGTCACTTCCACATCCGGACATGGACTGAACCACGCCCATATCCCACAAGTCATTGTTGCAAGCCCTGCGCTGGTCTGGCATACGGCAGGACAAACCACTCCTCTTACAGTCTGAGGGGCGGCCCTCATTGCTACCCGTCGCAGGCGTACTCGCTGGTGGTGTGCAGGTCACTGGTCTAGTTGTCAGCATGTCACAGCCACTCCCTGAAGGCAGGTTTGCACGCACACCACACCCATCCGGCACAGGCGTCACAGTCCATGTGACTCCGCCAACATAAGGGGCCAACGACGTCACATTCCCCTCTGCCGGTGGTGACTGAATGACGGACGCACCACGGTTCTCAATCATAAAGGGCCCAGGAGTTGTTGAGCACAGGGTTAGTGGCACCCGAGGCCTTGTGGCCGTCACGGGCCTGCCGCCACATGGCGCTGACTGGGGTTCCACAGGGTTAGTGGCACCTGGAGCATTGAGGCTGTCACAGGCCCCCCGCCACGGGACGGGGACTTTAGGTGCACTGAGTTAGGGCCACCTTGAGCTGCTGAGCCGGTGTGCAGCCTGCGATTATGCCCCGTCCCGGCAGTCCCGACAGCTCAGGGTTTTGTGTGCCCTGCTGGACCGCAGTGTAGGCCAGAGCCAGTGGGCAGCGCGGGCCTACCGCCAAGTGGCGTCGCTTCCAGGATCACAGAGTTGGTGGCACCTATTGGGCTGAGCGGGTGTGCAGCCTGCAATGAGGCCGGGTGCCCTGGTATGTCCTCTGCCATGGAGTAATCAAGACACAGCACCAAACGTGAGACCTGGTGGCCTGCGGAGCGGGGCGGCATGGTGTGGAGGGTGCCATGTCTGCGAGCCCCGGGCTTGTGGCCTGCTAGCGGCACGTGGTGGGACCTCCTGTCTACACGCCAGTGACGGAAGGTGAGCAGTGCGGCCTGGGTGTGCATGGGCGGGCATGCTCCAATGGGCCGTGGGAGGGGCTGGGGGCCTCTGTCTGGGTGTGCATGGGTGGGCAGGCAATGTTGTCTTGTGCAATTGTGTGTACTGTGCCAAACATGTATCTGGACTGTTTCAGATGACGAGTCTGTCTCAGATGTGTGACCTAATGGACTGCACTACATGCCGGCAAGTGGTTGGAGACACACCGGTGGCAGCAGGTGAGCAAAGTGACCTGGGTGCGCAGGGACGGCGCTCTCTCTCTCTCTTCTTCTTCTCTCTCTCTCTCCTCCTCTCTTCTTCTTCTCTCTCTCTCCCTCTCTTCCTCTCTCTCCCCTTCGCTCTCTCTATGTCCTTTGATGTGCGCAGGACACACCTTCTCATCATGATTTTTTTGACTTGCAGGCTGTGACCTACGGATTGGCCCAAGGGGAGCCGCAATATGTCTTCATTTCATTTCATTGTTCATTTTAATAAAGTTTGATTTGTTGCTTCAGAAATTAATGTGTGATGCTCATTTTTGTGACGACACATGCATGTCACCAGTTGTGATTCTGCGACATCATGCGGATAATTTTGTACGTGATTGGGTGTAGCTGATGTGGCATGTCTTTAGTCGGGGAAGGTGCCGGGGAGGGGGGGGGATCCTGGGGGTGGTTGCGGGGGGTGTTGTTTCCCGTTTTGCCCTCCGGGCTGCATGTTCAGTTGCCCGGGTGCATCTGTTGTTCTTCAGGTGTGGCTGTGGGCTGGTCTCCCTTTTGTGGTGCAGGCTTTGGTCCGACTTAGCACCAGGTCAGATCAGGTGTTATATTCCTGCTGCTAACGCGCCTTATCGCCTGTTTCTTGTTCTTATCGCAGTTCTGTCTGGTCATTGTGAATATTGTGGAGTGGTGTTGTCGCGGCTTTGGGCACGGGAACACCTACTCTGCATCTCATTAGCAATAGTTGCGGGGGTCCTCCGTGGCGATGTTTTTTGCGGCTGCTATTGCAGGTAAATTGGTGCTGTGGGCTGTTAGCACCAGCTTGTGAATGGGGCGATCGATTTATCGCAACTTTGGCTGCGATAAAGTGCCGTTAACTCGGTGATAGTTCCTTGTGAATATCCCCCATTGTGTATTGTTCCACACAGGATTAATGTTCGCAACTGAGTAATTAGCAAGGTTCCAGTCGGACTAAGACATACGGCTTATGCAACACTACATATGGGAAAGTGCTTCGCCGCCACTCTAAGTTTTCAAACATTGCCTGTTCCTGCAGTTTCTACTAGAAATATGTGGCTTCTCACGTTCGAACTGGAGGCCCCCGTTGCTACATGGATATGTGAAATAACATAACATGTGCATTTGTAAAGAACACGTTCACCCCCAACGGGGCCCTCTTGGCACTTAATAACAGATGTTTATCCCAATGGTACTCATTTTATCGACCTCAGATAGATGAAAGGCTGAGTGGACCTGCCGAGATTTGAACCTGTGACCATCAGGTCGAACACAGGCCCATGCAGTGGATGCATTAGTCCACTGAGCCACCAGACCCATTTAAACTCTTTCACAAAGCAACAAAGAAGAATATGAAATAGAAATCGTAAACAAGCGCATTGCATTCAAACCTGAGGCACTGAGAAAAAAATGCCCATTCTACCACTACAGTAGTGCTGATAGACACGAGCTCGCAAAATAGCTCAATCCGCAAGTATTTGTGCTTATAACTAAAGCCTTGTCTATTCGCACATGGCGAACGAGCTTTACGTAGAAACACGTATTAAATAACGATTCTAGAATGTACATTTAATCTTCAGCACCTGATAGTGCGCAAGCTTCTGCGACTCAGAGATGAGAACGGCACTGCAAATTTTACACTGGGTATCGGTGGAAATATGACTGTTCTCCCGGATGAGGCGATGCACTAAAAACACACGAGAACAATAGAACATTACAGGGCTTTGACCACCAAAGCAATTAGAAGTGAATGTAAATGTACAGATATTTATATAGCGCAAATCACCAACTGGTCTCTAAGCGCTTGCTTAGGGAACCCGTCTTGGTATTCCCCTGTGAGATAACCCAGCAGGGCATCCACAAGGTGAAAGCCAGGCATCCCGCCACGAGAGGCCATTGTGGAGATTAAGCAAGCTATTGCCCAGAGTCACAGAGTGTGAACCCATGAATCGAGTATGCACTGGAGAGAGAATTATCGAGTCCATGGACAATTTATGGACTCAAGACCCAGCCGAGCCGGGAATTGAACCCTGGTCCCAGGCTGATCTCTGCTTCCAGGTCTGCCTACTCTAACCAGTGAGCCACACTTCTCCACAAGTCACTGATAAAAAATGCACTAGCCTTGTTTCTGCAAAAAAAAATCTGAACAGTGCAGGGTAAACACCAACACATATCACTTAAAAAAGAGAATGGTTCAAACACGAAAGAGAAACACAAAGGTAAAGCGATGCTGGCCAGCAAGTGTGGCTTGAGAAATGCTCAAGGACACGAAAAACTGGCATTACACCTCCCCCCCACCCTTTCAGTCTGCACTCTCCAGAAGAGAACCGAGAGGAGATGCAAATCTAATTCTCATGAAACTAAACTGCCTGACGTGAAAAGGGAGTAGAGCATGCAACGCATGCGTTGTAGACTTCCTGCGCATTCTAGCGTAGGTCCGAGGTTACTCATAGGTGAGGTGAGCGGCAGTATCCTTCTTACGTATTTGTTCTGGGTACTCAATGCGACCGCCGTGATGTTGTTCAGATTTTGCAAGAACGGTTGTTCGTTTCCCATCACTCGTGTACTAGTTTTATCCATAGGCAATTACAAGAGACTGCTAACTGCCAGTTTCTAACATGGCTGCCGAAGGACAACAAGCATTGGCAATGCAATAGGACTCGCATTTAGGCGAGACCTATTGCATTTCAAGTGAAGTGCATGCGTGCAACAAGGCACGCAAGGGAGGGGGGTGGCCGCTAGAAGGCATTGGGCTGCGGGAGGGGGGGCACGGGAGAAAAGCAGTCTGTCCAGTAAAGGGGCCGATACCCATGGTAGGACACATATGACGACATGGTCGTCATAAGGAGGGACTTAGAAGCCTACAACCAATGGGAAGGCAGCATTTGAAACATTAGCCAATAAAAAAAGATGGGCGGAGAGTGGGCAGGGCTTCCATAAAGCTTCCAGCTATACCGAATGCTGCATGCCTCGCAAAGCAAGCAACGCATGCGCTGCAACGCTAGGCGAGACCTAAAAATCAGGTGTCTGCATTGTTGTTCGCTCAATTGCATGATAAGAGGGTTAGGGATGAGCAGGTACAGTAAAGTACCTACTTTGTTTCCCTACAGGGTCTCAGTCAGATTTAGCCACAAATATTTGTCTGTCTAACAATGGTGCTAACCAATCAATAGCCCATTTCCTCTTTTGTTGTACATTTTATGAATTGCACACAAGAAGCTTTTTGGCCCCAGTTTTTTAGGTCAAGGAATATTAGACAGTGTTTTCCAGCTTACTATTTCCTCCAGCGGTTTACTGATGAGGCAACTTGTATTGTCATAAGCCGAATTATGCGCGCTGCTGGACGTTGACGGGTCGCCATGCATTTATTTAAACTGCACCAAAAGTGCTTTAGTCTGACTTTACTGTGTGTTTTATTTTTAACAACTATTAATTGCGGATGTGTTTTACCACTATGTATTTATATATTCTTGTATGTGTACTTTAATGGCTGTATCGTCCACCGAATAAAGTTTATCTGACAATTGATGATGATTTATGGCAGCAGCAGTTACTGCACTCATGGTCAATAGAGGCCCACTGGTAATGAAAACCTATATGTGCAATGGTGGTTTGCAGGGCACAAGGGGGGTTCATGTTTCTTTGGACTCACATAACAGGTGCATCACAGGCAACAGAGGTGCACTTTTTTGAAAGGCACACAGTTCAGACTTATGGCATTTCGTAGATTTGTGTATTTCACAGACACGCTCACACGCACGCACACACACACACACTTTCTCTCTCTCACCTCAGTATTACGAGCATCGGTATATCCAACCTTTACTTCTCCTCCTTCGTTCATCTGGCGCATTCTTCCACAATTACTTTGACTACACCTTTACCGTGTCTATCTATATTGTTCCACAAAATATACATAATGTTCACATAATTGTGCTCATTATGGGAGACATATTTAGCCAGTTACCTTTCTCCTGTCTTGTTCCAGGAAAAAATGTATCTCAGCAACTCCGCAAGAGAGGATGTGGTCCATCGGTTATATTGCCGACTTTGGTGCTGGAAACCAGGGTTCGAGCCACGGGGTCGTGTCCACATCCTGTGATTCTGGGCAAATCACTTAGGGGCATATTATCAAGCAGGGCGTTAAAATTATCGCCGCTTTAGCGACAGAAAACTGTAGCAAAAGTGGCGATAATGGGCTTGATAATATGCCGCAGAGAATTCCAGTCGAAGCCCATGTTGACACCAGAACAAGGGCTTCTATGGGAATTCTCACGGGCATATTATCAAGCCCATTATCGCCGCTTTAGCGGCAGTTTTCTGCCGCTAAAGCGGTGATAGTTTTAACGCCGTTTCTTGATAATATGCCCCTTAATCTTCCCGTGCCTTAATGTGTAACGTAACCGGTGCTCATGTAAAGCGCTCCAATACCTTTGGGTCGAGTTCGTGCTATATAAATATGCAATTAAAAAAATAAACCTATTCTCTTCTCAATCCAGTCTCCTGTGGCCAAACATCAATTCGAGACTGAGTTTAGGAATTCTGTGATTTTATTCTGGTATGACAAAAAGTTCGCAGAACTAGTACTTGCCTAGCCATCTAGGGGCATATGTATCAAACGATTTTGTATTTGCAAACGCTGCGATTCGCAAAAAAACTGTGTTTGCGAATACAAAATCGCAAAACGCGATGTATGAGCCATTTTCGCATCGCATTATTAAGGAATCGCTAATTTTGCGATTCCTTAATTTTGCATAAGCATTTAAGGAATCGTAAATTGCGATTCCTTAAATGCTATGTAACAAGCACCCAAGTTGTGCGATTTCTCCTTAAGAAATCGCAAATTACCACCAACTTCAAGTTGGTGGTAATTTGCAATTTCTTTGAAAAATTCACTTTTTGGCATTTTTCAAAGTGCACACACATGCTCATTTCAAGGGTGCATCAGGGTGTCCTTATGGCACCCTTGCACCCTTGAAATTATTCTTAATTTGCGATTCTCTAATTGCGAATCACAAATTGAGAATGACCTCCGATTCATTCCTATGGGCCTCCTGGCCCATAGGAATGAATGGGAAGGTATTCCTTAATTGCGATTTTGCAATTTGCTAATCGCAATTAAGGAATAACAAGAAATCGCAAAATATTTGCGAATTTTTAAATACATCCCGTTTTGCGATTCTCAAATAGCGATTCTCAAAAAATCGCTATTTGAGAATCGCAATAACGGATTTTGATACATATGCCCCTTAGTTACAGTATGTGTAAGTGCACACTTCGTTATTTCGACTTTGCAGTTTTCAGTATTTTTTCCACAGTGTGCCTGATTAATTATTTGCCATCATCATATACGCTAAGGCGCTTTTGTATGCTGTTCTCACGGAACTTCACATGCTTTGCTACTCTGGAACCTATTTGCTTTCATGTGTTTGCACCGTTGAGCTAAAAGACTTGTCCTAAAGATGACCCTATCGCTATACATAGGGCTAAACTGTAAACACTACTGACCGAGTAAAGATTTTGTTTAGTGTATGCACGCTATGCTATGCAATACACCCTTTTGCCACTTGGACATTTTTGCTGGTACAAAACTGCTTATTGTTGACCCAACCATTGAGTGTGATCTCAAGAGCACTGAAAGTTTTATGTACTTAAATGAGCCACCCAGAGCAGAGAAATCAGAGCAGTTCTCTTTGTCCAGCCCTGCCTCTCTATCAGTCACTAACAATAGGCATGCTAGAATATGTGTTCGTCTGATGGCTCTATCATGACATTATTCACCGGATGCACTCTTTAAATAATGTGTGTTTGTTGGAATATAGATTAAATCTACCACAACCATTTATAGTCAGTCACAGCACCTATTGACAGAAAACATTGGATTTACATTTCATTAGTTGCTGCTAGATTCCTTTCATAAATAATTCCCCAAACCATCAGAATTTACGACTGTTAATGGTAGAACTGACCTACTGAGAGTTCAGAATTTGGAAATTTGTATCCAAGTAAGTCAGGCGGCGCCAGCGTTCCTTAGAGAATCTCTAAAATTGGTTAACCCAAATATTTCTTATGTGCAATTGACGCGTAACGGTGTCTGCAACAAGCCCTTCAGAGCTGTACCTGACAAGGGACTGACTGTGCCCCAAACTCTGCCAGCCTGTCAGCGATGCAACTAATTTCTCAACCCTGCTTTCTCGTCAAAGGTGTCCTTGGCATGCAATAGCATTAGTAATTTTTTAGAGGTGGCTGACTCAATGATCTTTCAGAGATTTAACCGGATATGATAGACATTGTTCCAGTAGTGGTGCTCAGAAAGATGTCCACCTAAGACCTGACTAACCCTGATCCAGCTGTACTAGCCTTTCAGAGGGGTGCTTCACATGTGACTGACTCCACCTAGCCCTATGGGACGATACAGAAGGCACCTGACATTTGGAATATACCAACTGTGGGGGTTAGGGCCCTAGGCCCTCAGGCAGCGTTAATAACCACACAGACATGTAGTGATGCTATCAGGAACTGGCCAAGGGCACGTGTGCCTGTCCTCTTTCATTAGTAGGGTCACTTGACCGGTGGCACCTGTGATGGGTGGGTGTAGAGTGTAGGTACAGCATAATCCTGAATAATGGAACGCCTAACATAGGACACTACATCCATCCCATACTTTATTGAAAAAGAGATGAACGAAGTCCAACCTGTGGGACAGAGCAAGCAACAAAACAAAACACCACTGAGTCTCTTCAGGCAGTCCCCAAGGACACTGCTGCTCTGTCCCGCCTGATCTCACAGTGTTGGCATCTATTTACAGTTCACTTGGATGGCGCATCAAGAGCAGTGGTGGAGTCTGCTGCAGAGATATCTTTGAGAACGCCCTGCAAAAATGCCAAACTGCAAAGACGGAGGACAGCAGTGCAGTGGTTGAGAGTCTTCCTCGACAGCCATGGGACTTTCCAGTTCCCGCTGGTGAATGAGTTTCAGACTACTCTCTTGTGCCAAGATTTCTTGTAGGAAGGTGGAATCTGACTACATGGTTGCCCCCACTTTTTTCCTGGTGTTTTGATGGTTTTTTGACTTAGTTTGGCTGTGAACCTGCTATTCAGGTTTCTCTTATAAATTGATTCCATGTACTTTAGGTACACTCCACATTGGATTCTGGGGTGCCCTTGTGAGTCCCTAGTATATGGTATACTATGTAACCAGGGCATAGGTACCCCAGAGGCCTACCAGGGGCTGAAGCATGTATTGTGCTACCCCTGGAGAGCCCTTCAAAATGACACCACAGGTCTGCTACTGCAGCCTGGGTAAGGTGGTGTATGCACCCCTTACTGAGGTATAGGTTCACTATACCTCGCCTAACACTGCACATAGTAACCTATTAGTCACCCCAGGCATGAGCGGAGCCCCTCTGCAGCCTTTGGAATCTCTTCTCCGGGGTTGTCAGTGGTGCAGCCTGACCATATATTCTTAAGTGCATTATATCTAAAACGGTTAATGATAACTTTGGACTGGCTGTACGGAAACATGTCGTGTTTGGTGTCAAACACCTTGGAATCATACCCACACATCAATTCCTGATGTGAGAATATGATCCCACCGTTCTAGAGGGAGAGACATGGCAGTACTGCTATACCCGGTAGAAATCTAATAGAGCCCTGGCATCACAAAATGGATGCTGCAGCCAGAGACACAGGTCTGGCCTCCTGCTGCTGACCGAAACTCCGGCAGGGGAGGCCTGGACAATAGGTTTCCTGTCACATGGAGGTGTAACCACCTTCAAGACAGGCTTATGTGTATTGGGGCTGGGTGGGAGCACTCTCAGTGTGCTTTGAAGTCCTGCACTGGGGGCACATTTGGTGTCCCTGTGCATAGTCCAGCTCAAACCGGTTCAGGGGCTTCCAGCCCCTGATCTGGCATGAAACTGGACAAAGGAAATGGGTTTAGCCACCCCTCTTTCCAAACCCTCCCATAGGTGGGTCCCTAGAGCTAGTCCAACCACTTCCTTAGGTATAAGTAAGGAACCTCTGTAAACAGATCTTTAGATATCCCTGGACGAAACTCTGAAGCTGAATCCTGGAACGTCAACACTCTACTAAAGACTAGAGGACTGAAGAAATCTCCCTTGGGGTCAAGGAGTGACTCCCCTGCTTGGCAGACACCAACGAAGCAATTTGCCGGTCTGCATTTCCGAAGCTCCCGCCGGACTCCGCAGTATGCGCAGCCCAGGAAGAGGATTTCCAGACATCTCAGAGGCCGACCCGAGTCCCCAGCAAAGCTGAGATCCGCAGCCCTCGTGAGTAGCATGGAACCGGAACTCCTGGCCACCATGCACTTTTGCAAGTGCATTGACTTCTCGACGTCTCTTGAAGTTGTGCTTGGGGTTACTTGTAGCGCCCACCTCGAGCAGAGAATCCACCGAAGATTGTCAGCCTAGTCACCCGAGTGACCCATGGGCAGCCATTTTGTGTTTCCTCTCGAGGTCCCGTCGCGCTCCCTGGTCCGTCGACTGGTGGGTCCCTGTGAAGGTAACTTTGATTTTCCTTGGGCTTCCCGGGTTGCTTCATATGCGCCCTGACTCCCAACCATGTGGTGAGTCCTTCAGACCTTGCTGGTCTGCACCGAAGCATCTTTCTCCTTTCTGTGTGGGTTGCTGTTGCCAGGGACGCGCTAATGCTGGACAGACCTCTCTGTGCTGCTGAAGGTGACTGCTCGCTCGCGCTTGCATTTTTACCTCTTTTCCATTTTATATTGTACTTGGCAACTCCTTTTAGATACTTTTAATCATCTGCCCTTACCCTGCACCATTTAGCTGCCGGTGCCGCTTTCCAAGCACTTCTCCTCGGTCCAACTCGGGCTTGCCCATTGAGTGGAGGGAGTTAGTGCTGAAGGAAATGGCCTGGTACACTTCCGGCTGGGACCGGAAGGGAGGGTGACGCTCTAGTCACTGAATCCGCATTAGGAGATGCCGGGCGAGACACGCAGTGGACGCACGCAGCGGGTGCGCCGCTGGCGCTCCAAAGGCGCACCAAAGGCAAGCCCGTCTGTGCCCGTCCGCGCCAGTCTGTCGCCAGGAGCCAGGACCCCTGGTCATTTGCCCCCCGACACACTTGATGCCCAAAGCCCACGGTACCCCTACACCCGAGACAAACTGCTCAGCATCAAACATAATCCTTGCAGGCTTCTAGCTCACTCGCACTGCCTACTTGACGGGCCTTTTTCATGCCTGGCCTGCAGATTAGGGATATTTCTCATGACCACGCACACATACCACCTAATATTACTAAATGGAACTGCTTTTTAGCTAACGTTAGATCTCTCCCTAAGAACGCCACCAATATATGGGACCTTCTAACTGATCAAAGTCCCGACATCGGATTTCTCACAGAAACTTGGATAAAACCCTCTTCCATCCCAGCCATTGCTCTGGCGCTACCGGATGGATACCGTATCCAGAGACTCGACAGGATGGGTCGAGTCGGTGGGGGTACAGCCTTAATTTTCAGAGAATCCATATCCGTTTCTATTCTCGACCAACTGTGTACTGATGCATTCAATGCCTCATATTTAGACTTGACCTACACCCCCAACACAGCTGGAAAGGAGCTCTTGTGTACAGGCCTCCGGGCCCGTTACTGGGCTTTACCAGCCAGTTATTAGAATTTATCTCTCCTCATGTGATTGCCACCCGTAATTTCCTCCTTTTAGGAGATTTTAACATTCATAGTGAAGATGCCTTCAACCACGATGCCATGATGTGTCTAAAAGACCTGGCCTCTTCTGGACTTGTAAAAATTAATACCAACCCCACTCAGGTAGCTGCTCACACCCTAGACCTCATTCTAACAAACTCCCAGAACATTGTATGTGGAGAAACATACCCTCTGATCTGGTCGGACCACTCTCTGGTGAACTTTCAACTTACCAGTCCCATTATCTCCCCCAGCCTCACAACTCATATTAATCGTTGGTATAGACCCTGGCATAAATTGTCCCCTTTTCTCTCCTGGGACATTGACACTGCCACTTATAATGTAGAACAACAACTATCCCATTTTAACTCTGTCATCCTAAATACTATAGACAAGGCAGCTCCTATGAAACTCCAGACCCACCCTCCTAAATCCACCCCCTCTAATTGGTATTCCTCCACCTTGCGTGCGGAAAAGAGCCAATGTAAGAAGCTAGAGCGGATTTGGTGACACTCTCACAATGAGCAAAACAAGACCGCTCTGACTTCCTACCATAAAAATATCAAAAATGCTCTCCATCTCCACATCTCACTTCAATTGGATCAAGCTGGAAACAATTCCAGGACCCTCTTTCAAATCCTTAAATCCTATACGAATCCTAGAGCCTGTGATACTGCAGAATCCCCATCCCAATCTCTGTGTGAAAACATAGCCTCCTTTTTTATTCAAAAAATTGAAAACATTTATCAGAAAATTATTTCATCCAATGCTGTCTCTCCCCTCTCCATAGCGGGCTTTACTAGCCATCAAAACTTTCCCTCGCAACTACACTGCTTTCCTCCGCTCGCCCCTACAGAAGTTATATCCCTTCTTAACATTTCTAAATCAGGCTCTCCCCTTGATATTATCCCTGCCAAAATATCTTCCAGACTTTCGGCTCAACTCGCCATACCCATCTGCTCTATCCTTAACAGCTCCTTGAGCTCAGGTAGACTTCCTTCTGAATGGAAAAATGCTCAGATTATCGCCATACGCAAAAATCTTAAGATTCAGACTTCTGAGCTGAACAATTATCGCCCCATATCCCTGCTTCCCCTACAGAGTAAGCTTATTGAGAGACACATTAATAAACATCTGTCTGCTTTCATCAAATCCTCTCACTTACTAGATGTCTCCCAGTCGGGCTTCCGGGCCAAACACAGTACCGAAACAGCTCTTATGAAGGTAACTGATAACATCAGGATGGCACTAGACAATGGTCAGGCAGCACTTTTGGTGCTGCTTGACCTTTCAGCAGCATTTGATACCATTTCACATCAGATACTGCTGGAGAGACTACAAGACATAGGGATTCAGGGACTTGCATTGAAATGGATGACTGACTTTCTAACTGACAGAACCCAGACCGTCACCCTGGGCCCCTTCAGATCTGCCCTTCTAATGTTACCAAGGGGGTCCCCCCAGGGCTCGTGTTTTAGCCCCACCCTTTTCAACATTTATGTGACCCCCCTGGCTAAACTCATGAGGAACTTAGGGTTTAATCCCATATCATACGCAGAGATACCCAGCTCCTCCTCACCTTTGACAAGAACAAACCATACATACAACTCATCTTCTCCGAGGGCATGATGGCTATCACTTCCTGGATGCGAAATAATTTCCTCCAATTAAACACAGAGAAATCTGAAATCATGCTGTTTGGAGGAGCTGCCATATGCTGGTCGCCCAGCTGGTGGCCCGAGGAGTTGGGTAAAGCCCCGTCGCCCAAGGAAGTGGTCAAGAACCTAGGTATCAGAATCGATCAGAACCTCACTCTAGATGCTCATGCCAACACCACTGCTGGCACCTGATATTATATTCTAGGTCTACTTAGAAGGATTTTTCCCCTGCTACCCCCTTCCACTAAAAAAACGCTGATGCAAGCACTGAAACTAAGAAGACTAGACTATTGTAATGCTTTGCTTCTATCGGCCAATGAAGCCTCCCTTAACAAGCTACAAGTTGTGCAGAACACGGCTGCCCGCCTTGTAGTGGGCGCCCCTCATGGAACCCACTCTATTCCTCTTCTCAAAAAACTCCACTGGCTCCCTGTGAGAAAGCGAGTGAAATTCAAAATAGACTGCACTGTCTTCAAGGCCTTAAATGACCTAGGCCCTTCCTATCTTTCTAGCAAGCTAATTAAGTACACCCCCTCACGATCTCTTAGATCAGGTTCTAAACTCCTACTTTGCACCCCCAGAATCAAAAAGGCACGCAGTGGTGGCAAAGCTTTCACCCACCTTGCCCCTGCTTTTTGGAATGAACTGCCTCTTCAACTTCGCTACTGTTCGAACTTTTCGCAGTTCAGGAAACTTCCTAAAACTCACCTCTTCTAGCCCTCTGATCTGACTGTTCAGGAGTACCGTCCAAGCGCAGAGATACCCCCTTTTGGTAATTCAGCGCTATATAAACCAATAAACTTAAACTTAAGGCTTGTTGTGCCCAATCCGGGCACCGACGCTGCAGCACTCGACATCCTTTGCGGGACAGCTCAAATCCAGCTCCTTGTCATCCTTGATGCCTCCTGGTCCTTGTGGCTGAAGAGTCAAGCTTCACCTCCTTCACCTGAAATCACCCGACATCGGTGGGCATCTGCCTATCGTCCTCCTGGTCACTGGCTAGTGACCCAGACTCTGTCCCCTCTGCTTTCAGGTTTTTCTCATCTTCGATCCAGGCTTGGATCTCTTCGGACACTTCGCATATTCCCGGCAGCAGCACTTCTTCGCCAGCTCCCATCGAAAACGACGACGCGACCCGACACCATTTGACAACTATACACCCGGCTTCCCTGGGTGAGGTAACACGAGTACTCCGGTGCACCCGTGGGTGTTGACCCTAGAACTTCCTAAGTCCCAAAGGGTATGGTCCTGTCTCATTTCTAAGTGTCCCTAATCTTTAAAAAATCTAACTGCAACTTTCCCCATAGAAACTAACGGGAGCTTGCGGCTGTGTTCTCACACTGCACACAGCCCCGTGGGTCCTCTGTGTCACTACCTTGGGTGGTTACTTGGGGTCCCAGCAATTCTACAGGCTCTAGGCCTTGTGTCTAGTTAAGTTGTAGTTCTTATACCACTATTTTAGTATATGGTTTGGCTCACCCCTAGGGCCTGACGTGTATTTGTGCTATTTTACTGTCATATTTGAAGTGTAACTTATGTGTTTTGACCTCTAATCTCAGAAAGAGACTAGGAGGCTGTTTAGAAATAAATACATATATTTTATATATATACCTGGTGTGGTTGTCTTTCATTTAGCCATTCAAGAGATTACAGACTGGTAAAACAAGCTGCTTTACATTCCTTCAAGACTTAGCCTGAAGGCTGCTCTCCATAGCTACCACTAGGATAGCTTTCAATAAAGGTTGTCTTTAACCTATCATCCATAAGGGGTTGTTTGGACTGGTACAGGGTGCCCACTATAACTAGTGGACAGCATATACCAGGCCAACTTCTCACACTCCTCTCTCACAGGAATTTCCTTTAGGCCCTTTTTGCTGGACTGCCACGGGACTCTGCGGTCTGTGCAGGGCCTCTCGTAGGCTGCATGAAGTTTTCACTCAGGAACTGCCAACAGGAACACATCCAAGTGGCTCGTGTAGCTACAAAGGGTGGTTGTCTCAGGGTCTGTCTGCTCTGGCCATCAGGACTCTGTTGCACGTGCCTTCATCAGATATGCTTTGGGTGCCCAGTCTCCATCTATGACCTCAGTGCTTCCTGGTGCCTGTTGTGGAGCTGCTGCAGACACATCTCTTGTGTTGGGATTCCCTTCTCACCAGGATTCCCTGAGGCCCTTGCCCCTGGATTGCCATGGGCCTGTGTGGATTGTTCGTAGCCTCTTATAGGCCCCACAATCAAGGTCACCAGCCCAAACAGGATCACAACAAAGTATCTCGTGGATCCCCAAAGGTGGATGGTACAAATGGTCAAGTATGCTCTCTTCAGCAGGCTTCAGGTTCAGTGGGTATAACGCAAGCACAAGGAGATGATGGGCGGAGTACTGAAACTTTTCAGACACTCGCCCCCAGTCACAGATCTAGGTTAAATCCATCATCGTTCTTTAGCTCACTTCGCCACCCCAGTTCAGACACAGCTATAGGCAAATCAGTCTTGACCCTGTGCCTCATTGGAACAGCCCAACCCGAACTGCCATGCCATGTCTTACCTGGACCGGAAACAAGCATCCTGGGACTGCTTTTGGGCTAACAGCCCTCATAAGCCAGGCTAGCTTGAATCCAGTGGCAAAGTGAGCAAGGGACCCACGTCTGGACATACCCTGCCAACTTAGGGCGAACAAAGCAAACATAAGGAGATGATGGACGGAGTGCTGAAACTTTTCAGACACTCACCCCTAGTCACAGATCTGGGTTGAATCCATCATCGTTCTTTAGCTCACTTCGCCAACCCAGTTCAGGTTTCTGGCTGGCCAGCCTCCCACAATGCCAGAGATTCCTTGTTAACCTCTGGTTGTTTTGCAGGCGTACGGTTCCACTCTGATGGTGCAATGCTCCTTAGGTAACTTATGTGATGCACTTGATATAACAATGACAAATATTGGTGGCTGTCAGTGATATTCCATTTTAGAAGTCTGTCACACTCTTTTCTCTCCTCTTCTTTCATGTTCTTCTTTGCAATATGATACTGTGGCCTCGTGCCACACTCTTCTGTTCATCATTATTACATGTGATGTGGCACTATGCCACTCTTCTTCTCCTCTTTCCTCTTCTCCTTTGTGATGTGGCATCACAACATCTTGCCATGCTCTTCTGCCTTTTGCTCTTCCATGATGTGGCATCATGCCATGCTCCTCTCCCTTTGACCAGGCCTCTCAATGTGACGTGCACTTCACATGCAACTTCCTGGTCACGGCATTCTCCTAGGACTGATTCTCTTCTCCTCTGTCTCCTGACCAGGCGTTCTTTTCACAGGGAAGTCCCTAGTCACATCTTGTCCTCTCTGTAGGACCTGACTCTTGTCCTGTTGGTAGGGCATGACTCTCCTCCTCATGGACCTCTCTGAGGTCTTTTTTCTCCTCATGGACCTCTCTCAGGTCCTGTCTCTCCTCTCAGGGATCTTCTATGTGCTCCACTCTCTGCCTGGAGGGTCACCCTTCTTCCTTCACCTCTTCCTCACTTGAGGATGCACTGCTTGCACCTCAGGGATATGCTGTCACACACTTGTTCTAATCCAAGAGCGGGTGTGCTTGTCAAGGTCGGTCACTCCATGTGACATACTCAGTGGGCCAATGGTGGCAATTCTCTGCTGGGATGGGGGATTGGTGCAACCTTGTTCCTTCCCCTTTCCTTTTCTTTTCTCTGAGGGCTCACTCAGTTCCCGGTCTGGCACCTAATCTCCCTTTGCAGGTGGCCTCTTCCATCAGGCCAATGCACCTTAGGCCTTCTCTGGCAGCCTGTGGCTCAGTCACGCGTGTCACCCTACTCCTTTTACTCTTAGGCAAGGCCTTTTCCTGGGCTTTGCTGCTTTGGGTTCAGTTGCCTTTTTGTGTTACTACATAGGCCGGACTGTCCCTGGTCACTTGATGCTGTGCATCCCTGGCTTGCACTGAACTTGTGGCACTCTCTCAGTTTATTCGCAATCCGGCCCCACTACAGCACTAGATCATCCCCACGGGTGTAGAATACTCTTGTGATCAGTCTCTTTTTTTCTCAGTTCATGCCAGGCAGAGACATGGTGGCAACTTAGTTTTGTGCTTGACTCCTTTGCAGACAATCTGAAATGCTGAATGGGCCTTTCCTCTCTATGTCAGCGGTTTACTGGTTAGGGCATTGACGGATTGAGCGTGGCCACGGGGCATGTGCAGCTGATATCTGCCTCAGGCAAATCTGGGGTGCCGCTGCAGCACTGCCTGCTGCCTTTGCTCCTTCCCCAATTCAAGCTTAGTGATGTGTGTCTCCCAGGGGGAAGACCTCCACTTCCCCACTCACCAGTTTACCGGCTTGCCTCCAAGGCCTCTTCAAATTTTGGGCAAACCTCTAGCCTGCAACATGGTGAGTGTCTGCAGCTGTGGGCCACCAGGTGACACTACGGTCACCGTCCTCAAATGGTCACAGGAGCTGGCAGCAAAAACAGACTAAGGCCACACCCTGCATCCATAGGCAGGGACACACTGTGCCGCCGAGAACCAAAGGGCACTGCACCTCCATTTACTTATTTGCTCCTGCCCTGGGGCAATTTGGGCAGTGCCAGACTGTTAGTGCCGGTGTGGGCCTCTCTCAGACTTTGTGCGGCACTACAGCAGCTCAATCTCAACGGCGCGGCTTGTCATTGCAATTTGCCCAGTGGGGTCGTCACCATTCAGGCCTGACATACAGCGGTACCGCGAGCAACCACCAGGCGGTGCCAGTCACTGCATGCACATGCTCAACAACCATGCAAACGCTGCAGGCCATGCTACTTTTCCCAGTCCCCAGTGGCTTTCCTACTGGATGACTCCAGATCGTGGACATGCACTGCGCTGATACTGCCCCAGCTCGCTCATTGATGCTGGCGCCTTCTCCACGGGTGGGGCCATGGTGCTACACAGTGCCTGACAGCGGTCTCACTCACTCCTGCCAGGTGATTCAGCAGTCTGTGACCAGGTACGGCCATAGCATAGTCCATCCCAGAATTCTCCTGAACGCCCGGCAGCAGCAACAGGCAGCTCCGTCGCAGTTGTATTTCAGCTTGCGATGGCCCGTTTGCACCTTAATCGTGTTTTTCGCCCAACTGCCTGCCTCACGGAGTCTCACAGCTATCAGGCAGCAGCATGTGTGGGTAGGTTACTGAAGGGTTTCTGTGTGCCTCTTCTCATGCGGCGATAGGGTCACCCTTTATCAGGGGCAACGTTACCACTTTCCTCGGCAGGCCTTAGTGTGCAGTGCCTATGGAGTAGCTTCTCCTGCTGCATGTTAGAAGAGGCGCGAGGCAGCACACACGGGGTCTGACCCGCTTGTAGCGGTCTAGTTGTTAGCCATTACTTATCCCTCAGACCCTTACCCGGAACCCAATACACACATTGTATCACCTTCTGGCCAGGCGTGGCGAGAAGGCTTAAATAAACGGGCCGGAGTCGTTCGGGACTTCCGGCCCACACTAGCCAGCCATCAGTGTGTGTGTCCTGTTATTGCTGCACCCCCAGCCGTGGTTACTCACCCCTCCACACTGGCGACGAGGGTGGGATACAGCGACCCCACCGCTCCGATCTGCGGGTGAGAACTGTCAGATCAGGCCTGTCGGCCTATCGGGGCAGCCTGCGGAGAAGTTCCCGTCCCTGAGGTGCGCCAGAGCAGAAGATCGGGAGTGAAAAGCGAGGCGGTGAAACTGTCACTAAGCCACCAGCCAGAGGTAAAGCACCCCCACGCTGAGCGGAGAAGTGCTGGCGCTCCCGGTGGAATCCCGGTTGAGCCCGCGTGGCAGTATGTGGAGCGCGCATGCGCAATTGCAGGAGAGACACATTCAATGGATTCCAGCCCGCGCTGAATCCAGAGAGGTGCGCATGCGCAACCAAACCCAGCCAGATCAAAGAACCCTCCACCAGCTGAAACGAACTGAACGTGTGGCAGCGCCTGGCCAATTCATAGCGTGCGCACAGAATAAAACAATCATTGGCAAAGTCCACCAAAAAGAGGGGGGGGGGGATAAACAAGCACTGGCAAAACCCACAGGCAAACAAATAAACAAGCACTAGCAGAATCCACTCAAATAAACAAGCACTGGCAAAATCCACTGTGGTGAAGCAGACGAAGGGACAAATACACAAAGAACCTTAAGAAGCGAGAAGGCCGGTGTGCCGTGCTCTGCCATGACCGACCAACCCGCAGCAGCAGCAGCTCCACAGCCAGTGGCCCCTGCAGCTCCAACAGCGAACGTACACTCCCAAGTTAGTGTGTGGCCCTCTTTCAGTGAACTAATCGATCCTGCTACCGCGTCCCCGAGGTGGACCGTGTGCGTCTGCCGACGGGACAACTATTTTGTCGCCACCAGAGAGACAGATGGTGCAGTCAAGCAGTCACTGTTGCTACACTTCGCAGGCGATGAAATTTACAAATTATTCGTGCACCTGCCGAACACAGGGGCCTTACAGACTACGACGCGGCAGTTAGGACACTCAACGTCCATTTCGACCCCCAACTCAACCCAGACTACGAACGCTTTAAATTGCGTCAAGCCCGTCAAAGGGAGGGCAAATCCATGGACACCTTCCATGCACATCTGAGATAGCTGGCCAGCATGTGCACTGAAGACGACCTGGCCAAGGAAGTACAGGCACAGCTCATCCAGGGGTGCTGAAACAAAACCCTGAGGACACTCATCCTCCGGCAAGCCCGGATCTCCCTAAAAGACATGCTTGTCCTGGCACGATCCCACGACCTGTCTGAAGTCAGAGCTACAGCAATGGAAGCAGCGCTCAGAACTACGACTGATCAAGTCGTGACAGTGAAGACTGAGCGGGTAGACGTCGCCCGCACACCAGCTCGCGGCAACCGAGGACGGTGGCCCACTAGAAGACCGTGCCAGCTGCAGTGCGGATACTGTGGCCGGGAAGAACACGCTCCAAATGACTGGCCAGCAAAAGGCAAAACCTGCTCGAAGTGTGGAATCCTCAATAATTTTTCAAGTGTATGCCGAGGAGGAATGCGGAGCAGAGGAATCCCAGGACGAAGGCCACCAACCAAAGCAGTGAGACACCTCTCTTTAGACGAGCATGACATGTCACGAACGCCGAAGACACCTACCCAGTATCGATCATATCTCGAGGACCCGTCCACCGAGGAGGATGAAGAGTATTTTTTCATATCATTCATGAGTGACCTCATATGAAGGCGACGTCCTCAGCCGACATGTGCCATCGAAATCGCGGGGTCCCCGTCACAGCCCTCATCGACACAGCAGCGTCGGTAAATGTCATGGGAAGCCAACGCTACAAAAAACTGAACCCAAGGCCAGCGCTCACGCCGTCCACAGTACAAATCCTCACGTATGGCAGTCAAACACCGCTACCCCTCAAAGGAAAAAGGACTGTCCAAGTAAAGTCGGAGAGCCACGAAGTGACAACAACATTTCATGTAGTCGACAGGGAAGCAGATATTCTCGTGGGAAGTCACACCGCTGAGGACCTAAGCCTGGTGACATTTGCAAACGCGGTGAAGACCCTACAAACAGAGGACATACTAGAATTATTCCCACAACTATTCAAAGGATTGGGGAGCATGAAGTGACCTCCTGTATGGTTACACATCGACACATCAGTAAAGCCTGTTGCTCTGCGGCACAGGCGAATACCGTTTTACCTGCAACCACTAGTTGAGCAAGAACTGCAAAAACTGGAACAACAAGGGGTGATAGAGAAAGTAACTGGACCAACCCCCTGGGTGTCCCCCATGGTCATAGCAGAGAAATCGAAAAAACCTGGACAGATCAGACTCTGCATAGACATGCGAATGCCCAACCAGGCGATACGAAGAGAAAGACACCTGACACCAACGGTAGATGACATCCTAGCTGACCTCAATGGTTCCAGGTGGATCTGCAAGCTGGACCTCAATGCAGGATACCACCAGTTGAGATTGGGGGAAGAAAGCAGGTACATCATCACTTTCTTGACACACCTGGGGCTCAGGCACTACAAGAGGCTAAAGTTTGGAATATCATCAGCCGCCGAGATATTCCAGAATGCAGTGAGGGAGATCTTGTCCGGACTTCAAGGAGTGCTGAATGTCAGAGATGACATCCTGATACATTCAGCAACACTTGAGGACCATCACCCCCAACTCCATGCCACCCTCCAGCACCTCAGAGAGCACAGAGTGACCCTCCACAAGGAGAAGTGCCAGTTATTCAAGAAATCTATTGAATTTTTCAGATATGTTTTCAGCCAGGAAGGTGTGAAGGTGGACCCCCGAATATCTCAGTCTATCCAACTAGCCCCAGCTCCCACAACAGTGTCAGAAGTTCGGAGTTTCCTAGGTATGGCTACATACTGTGGGAGATTTATACCCAACCTCGCGACCATCGCGGAGCCATTGCGAAACCTGACGAAGAAAGACACCGGGTGGAAGTGGGGCCCAGAAGAAGAAGAAGCATTCAGCAGGTTGAAGTCGGCCTTGTTGGAGAAAACGACCATGGCCTACTTCGACACATCACGACCAACAGAACTGATAGTGGACGCCAGTCACATGGGGCTGGGAGCCCTACTGACACAGGAAACAGAGACCCGAACGTGGGTTCCGGTAGCCTTCGCAAGCAAATCACTAACTGCAACGGAGACTAGTTATTCACAAATTGAACGCAAAGCACTCGCCATCAAGTGGGCCTGCAGCCACTTTCATCTCTATATTAGTGGGCACTCGTTCTGTGTGGTAACTGACCATCAACCCCTTCTTCCGCTATTCAAGGGGACCGCACCTCATCCGTCACCCAGAATCGAGAAATGGGCGATCCAACTCCAGCACTACCAATTAGAATTGGTCTACCGGCCGTGTGCCAAGAATCCAAACTGACTTTTTATCGCGCCATCCAGACACTCACAGAAGAGACCTCCGATCAAGAGAGGCATACTGAAGACTTTGTCAACATGGTCGCCCAGTGGGCCTGTCCAAAAGCCCTCACCATCTTGGAAATTGAAGCTCATACACGGACTGACATGGTTCTAGGAAAGGTGTTATAAGCGCTACAGAAAGGCTCGTGGAACGGGTTCCTCCATGACGTTAATGGGTGGAATGAGTAGGACCGGTCCCGCCTGAGGAAAGTATGGAGAATCCATGAAGAACTGAGCACTGCAGCAATTGGCGTAGTGTTTCGAGGCTCACGCATCGTCATACCCCTGAGCCTCCAAGAACGAGCAACTAATCAAAACTGACAATGGGCCCCCGGTCCAAGGGAACGAGTTCAAGGAATTCCTATCACGACTAGGAGTAAGGCATCACCGTATCACACCACAATGGCCACAAGCTAACGGCGAGGCAGAACGGTTCATGCGGACCTTGAACAAGAGCCTACGTATATCCGTGGCCGAGCAGTCAGACCCAGAAGTCGTCCTCCAGAGGTTCCTGCGGGAATACCGAAGCACTCCACACTGCACAACCCAGAGATCCCCGTGGTCGCTGATGCTATCTGGGCATAGAGGAGACACCATCCCGGTAGCTGAAAACTGAGAACGAGAACCTTACGACCCTACAAGCGCTCAGGCCCGGAGGTCGGCAACCAGCGAGAAAGCAAGTAGGCGGCTAAGAGCACGTATCTGGCCGATGGTGCCAGGGTGTGTCATCCTAGTGAGAAGCCGTCGCCGCGGAGGTAAATTCCGCACACCTTATGAACCGGGGCTATGGCTCGTCAAAACAGTCAGAGGAACTGCTGTGACCGCTGAGAAGAACGGAGAAGTCATCACCCGGAATGTCTCATGGTTCAAGAGGGTCCCCACTCCGGAAGGTGAAAGGCCAAGGTCTGAGGCGTCCTGCAGTGGGGAAGGCAGACGCGAATACTTGATCCCGAGGGCCACTGATGACCTGGCTCCGAACCCAGCGACACCAGCGGTACCTCTTCACCCCAGACCAGGAGATCCACCTATCGCTGAAGGGACCGCCAGTCTGAGAAGAGGCACCCGTCAACATCAGTATAACTTGAGACCCAATCCAAAGCCAAATCAAAGACTTGCTGATTTTGTGTGTTAACTTTCATTTTGTTTATTTTTAACTGATTTGGGGTGGGATGTAGCGGTCTAGTTGTTAGCCGTTACTTATCCCTGAGACCCTTACCCGGAACCCAATACACACATTGTATCCCCTTCTGGCCAGGCGTGGCCAGAAGGCTTAAATAAACGTGCCAGAGTCGCTCGGGACTTCCAGCCCACACTAGTCAGCCATCAGTGTGTGTGTCCTGTTATTGCTGCGCCCCCAGCCGTGGTTACTCACCCCTCCACACCGCTCATCGCCATTGTAAGGGCGAGGGCTCTAGGCCGTCATGCAGTGCTAATAGCCACAGAGACACATACTGATGCTATTGGGAACTGCCCCAGGGCACGTGCGCCCGGCATCTTTTTTTAGCAGGGTCACCTGACCAGTGACGCCTGTGATGGGTGTTTGTAGAGTGTAGGTACAGCATAATCCTGAACCCTGGAACGTGTCGCGTAGGACACTATACCAACTACCCCAACTGTTGTCTGGGCAATGCATGAAGTGTGACTGACTCTTCCCCAAGTTGTTGGCTTTTCACTGGTACTATCTTGGCAGAAATGTTTTCACTCCTCTAAAGGAGTTCTCATTCCCCACATGGGATATTTTTTCATGTGGAGAAAGAAAATAACAACAAAAATATATAAAATATAAAATGAACATTTTCATCTCACTTGTGCCTGAATCTATGACTTGCTCACATATCCGATCCATTCTGCCTAATATTCTGTATATCATATACAGAAGGAAATGTAAACAGATCATAGGTAAACATGTACACCGGAAGATATCGCCCAGTTTTTTTGGGTGAATGGCCCCTCAGGTGCTTTAAGTTACTGGGAACATCTCCAATAATGTGCAGCATTAACAAACACAGTGGCAAGAAAATAGAATGAATGCAAACATTCCGTTCTCGGGGTTGGTGAGTAAATAAATATTTTAATAGCGTTAGTGGAACACTTCGCAAATATTAGTAAGCACTGCTGATATTTAGCTATTGTTTTAGCACTTAGGGATGTTTTCCAGGAAGAGCTTAAAAGAATGTAAACCTTTGCTTTCAATGGTACTAAGGAACTCATTAACGGCAAGGCCATACCCGCTTTCAGATGAATACAACTAAAAAGATATAACCAGGGTATGCAGCCTGGGCTGAATAACAGTACTTACACAAACATCCCAATTTGCAGGCTTTACACATATGTTCTAATTTCCATCACAATGAGCTCTGAATTTAAATAATTGTCAGATTATGTTGTAAATTTGAAGAAGCAATCAAATGCAAAGTGGTTGCTATAGAGTAGTAATTGATTCTTCCACTTATTTTGCATATCGAACTCATAAACAAAAAAAATGCCGTGCAGTCTTAAGCAAATATGCTTTTATTATTTAGAATTTGCAACACATTTCCATAAAGAGGGTAGATCATATTTACATCACACCCCTCCATAAATGCGAAGGGCTGTTTTTACGATGTAAATTACTTCGCAGGTTCATTATTTTGCAGGAGACATCGAGTGGTTAAGACCCGAGACAGAAAGAGATTTTGAGAGACTGACGGTGTGTATCCAATTACAAAACGTAGAACTATTCTCATTGAGTAGTTCTTCTATGTTTGGAGTACATTTTGACTTTTTTGATTTATGAGTCTGTAAGTGCTAATGTGAACTTAACACCAGCCACAGGTTCCCGGAAGTACTTCTACAATTCCATCTAAAAGCATGCAACATCTATGTCTCAGAAGGGGGTGTTGTTTTAACGCTGAACTTTAAAACTGTTTTTTTTTCTTTTTGTTCTACACTGGGAAACTCTCGTTCACATTGGAGAAGCCACCTTTCCCTGTGCTCCAATACATTTCTTGGGGAAGGGTCCCTCTCCGTTCCCACCCTGCACACGGTTTTACAGCTAATGTTTACCATGAGAAAATAGCGGACTTTCTCCAGTAGGGAAATGTGCTATTTAAAGAGTGTATTAAAACATTCTTTGCCATTTCCACCCCAGGACATCCTCTCCATTCCCACGGGAGAAAAATGACTTGTACGAAAAGGTATTTGTGAGTAAATCTCGTTACAAATATAAATTCACTTTTTGAGAATACGAAATGAGATTTTTCACCTGCAAACAAAGTCAATTGAGCGCCTACTTTGTATTTAGGTGTGGAAATAGTTTTGTCACTCAGAACCTGTATATTACATTTTCTAATCCATCTATCTCATTGTTCTTAAGAAACCCAGGGGCATTTTCACAGGGACTTATCTCCGATTTATCTCCACCTTAACGCATCAAAAGTGGAGATAGATCTAACACCCCATTCACCATCTGGTGCAAACTTCAGACATCGCCAGTATTCCCGTGATAACTGCCCCAAAATTTATCTTCACGGTGGACACTACCAACTAATCCTAATGAGATGCAGAGTAGGTGTTCCCGTGCAAAAACACACTAAAAAACTACAACACCACTTTCACAACGAACTGCCAGATCCACGATGCGAGTCAAAAACACGCGATAAGCCGCGGTAGCCGCAGGTATTTAACACCTGCCTCAAGCAGGTGTAAAGAGGGACGACTACCTGCAGTAGGCAACGGAACCCCGCACACAGCCACACCCGAAGAACAAACAACGCCATGGAGCTACTCATTATGCAGTTTGGAGCCCCAACAGGGCCACAACACCCACCGCCACCACCCTCAGGACACCCCCAGGATATGTACCCGCCCCCCCCTGGACCACCACAGAGGCAGCGCAGAGTAAGACAGCGGACCTACTGAAAAAGCACCACTCTCACAGACCTAATGCCCGAGCAAGTAATTGCCCACTACAGGCTCAAAAGGACAACCATCCTCTACATCATTACCCACATCGTCCACAGGCTGATGGTCCCAACACAGCGGAGAACTAACATCCCTCCGCAGACAAAGCTGCTGGCTGTGCTGCACCTGTTGGCCTCTGGTACCTTCGAACGAACAACTGCCAGAGTCAGAGGTGTCTCACAACCAGCCCTATCAAAGTTCATCACACCTGTCCTGGATGCCATCCTCAGCTTCATTCCCCAGTACCTTCACTTCCCCAACATTGCGCAGGAGCAGCTGGAGACAAAGCAAGGCTTCTACGCCATAGCCGGATTCCCGGCCATGTTGGGGGCAATCGACTGCACACATGTCCCACTTGTGCCCCCTGCGGATACTGCACAACACTACCGCAACAGAAAGCACACGCATTCCATCAATGTGCAGGTAATAGTGGACCACCAGGGACTCTTCACCAATGTCGTCGAGAACTACCCAGGCAGTGTGCATGATTCCTTCATCTTCCGACAGTCCATCATCAACCAGCGCTTCCAGGATGGCACATATGGAACTGGTCAGCTCTTTGGCAAGTGCCAAATAAACACATCACACACCCCAAAGCCACCAACACACAACTGTGGGAATGCACACGTGACCAAACCACATACAACATGTCAAACAACACGACCACCTACCAGACACGACAACACCACTCCATGGTCACCCTGGGCTACCCAACCACACAATACAGACATATCATGGCACCACAGCCACACAACAGCTGAACGTGTGGAGATGCGGAATGCAGCCATGTGCGCGGGATGCAAGTGACCCGTGAATGAGAATGTACACGACGACAAGTGAGGCGTGAATGTGCAGGACAGACATGGGTATGCAAACCATAGACATGTCCATGCAGACCACAACTGCTGGTGACTGGAGAGTAGTGAGCAGTGGACGCAACCATGTCACCCCAGGCTGTGGGTCAGACAACGGAAGTGTTGCACGCTGCGTCCCCCCTCTGTGTGCGTGAGCATAGTGGGTTGGCCCTGATTACGCCAGGGCTGCACAGGGGTGTGGTCAAAAACCCTGTTGTGCCGAGCGTGGTTCACTCCCGGGAGGGCCAATGTCACTGACAGTGCAGAGCCTTGCAGCCTGCCATGAGGCCGACGCAGTGATCAGCAGGGCCTCTGACCCTGTGTGCCTGCTGCACCCCAGGACGCTGATACACAGACCAGCCCTGCCCACCCCATCACACTAGGGCCGCACTCCTCACCTGCCGACACTGTCATGTGTCAAAGAGGGCCCACCATGTGCCAGTGCAAGCTCCAAGCCCCAATCCCGCGACCTCTGCAGCCTCCGCAGACCATCGCTGCCCCCCCGACGCTGGCCCACATCACTCCTTTCTTATTAACATACTCCACCAACGTCCTATTCGGCCCAGTAGGTCCCACATGTGGAACTGTGTCCTGAGTCCTGAATGATTAAAAACTGACTGACTAACGCGGACAAAACCGATCGAACAACGCAGCTCCGAGGATAATGCAACACGGTGACAACATGATCACCTAAAACTCAGCGCACAGAAGAGACGCGCCCCCAATCGGCTCCACAATAAGCATTCAAGCGAGGATCACTCCAACTCATCAGACATAACCGTCCCCCTTCCGTCTTCCACACAGAAAAGTTTCCCCTCTATTTCAAAACGCTCGTCTCCATTCAAACCAAGGTCCTGATGAGAGGCCCAGCTAGCCAAGGGTCTCGAAACGCGTAGACATTGTATAAAGACCACAAGAACTAGAAACATCTACAAATAAGAATCCTTCATAGATATACATGTTTTTCTGAATGTTCTATTTCTGTGGTCCAAACAGAAAAGACTGTAAAATACGTTGTTTTTTTGTGTTCACTTCCTGATCAAAATAGCCTGCCTGAACGTATGAGTGGACAAGAGTGTTTGGTATGTGAGATCAGTATGTTAGTTGCGAGCGAATAATCGGTGTGGTGTAACTATTACAAACTTTTTTTTGTATTGTGATTCTCTTTTTTTTAAAAATTGCTTCGGCAATAGGAAGGTTTAAAATATCTAAAGAAATATTATTAAATACTGATTAATTCAAGCAAAAGAAAAGTCTTTGACACTTTTTGTTTTATTCTCAAAATGTGTCCTCTTAAATAATATGGAGTTTGAAGACTTAGCGCAGTACTAGCAGTGTTACTGTTCAATCTAATAGAGGCTCAGCTTTACTGCCTCCAGCCTACCTCCAGTTTTGGTCACGGCTGAGTCCTGAATGGCACTGACCCTAAGTCCGTGGCAGCGGCAGCAGCACCAGACTCCCTTAGATCAGTAAGGCATAATTCCATATTGCAGGCCTGCGACACGTGGTGCCACTAACCCTGTTCAACACAAGCTGGTGACATGTGGTGCCACTAACCCTGTTCAACGCAAGCCGGCGACCCGTGGTGCCACTGACCCTGTTCAATGCAAGCCGGCAACACATGGTGCCACTGACCCTGTTCAACGCAAGCCGGCGACATGTGGTTCCACTGACCCTGCGCGCCATGAGTGAACGTCATCCTCTGGCAGAACATTGTTGGTGTCTGTGGCCTGGGGTTTGTCATCAGCAACGGACAGGTACGGACTTGGTGTCTGGCATGGGTCTGTGGCATTCATATCCACCATGTTTCCGGACACAGCTGGCATGTGCCCTCTGCATCATGCCCTGGGGTAGACCTCCCGTTCTCCCTCGTGACACTCCTCGGAAGGCACCTGTGGCACATGCTCTGCCCTGCTCTGCCCTCATGACCCTACTCCAGACTCCCGCAGGTCAGCGTCCCGTGGCGGTGGGCCTGTGTCGGCCGCTGTGCATCTGGGGCCACTAGCCCTGTGCGACTCAAGTCATTCCCCCTTGTTGTTCTGACATTGCATTTCTGAGTGCCTGATGACTGTTGGAGTTGCTGCCAGCACCAGATACTCCCTAAGGGCTGGCTTACACTCACCCCACACACAGCCAGCACAGGCGTCACTGGATTAGTGGGCCTGTCATCGCATCCTGCCGAACCAAGTATTGACTCTTTTCTCCCTGTACTGTCACAGGTGATCAAGGATATGCACTCTGCCCTTGGATGATGACACCCCTCCGAGACCCTGACACACCCGCCCAGCGGCATTTCAATGTCGCCCACATACACACCAGGGGCATCGTTGAACGCACATTTGGTGTGTTGAAGTCACGTTTCCAGTGCCTGGACGGCACAGGTGGAAAGCTCCTGTACAGCCCGGACATCGTGTGCAAGATGATCGTTGCATGTTGTGTGTTGCACAACATCTGTGTTCACACCAATGCCCCATGGATCCCAGTTCCAGAGGTACCGGATGATGATGGTGACGATGGGGCAGGTGGCCCACATCCCACTGCAGCTGCGGCAGCAATGGCCCATAGGAACACCATCATTGACACTTACTTCTCATGAGCACGTCACATTGTGACTGTCCATGGCAATCATGGGACAATACAAGATGTCCAATTGCACAGCATGTGTGATTAAAACATATTTGCAGGTTACATGTTGAACATGTACATTGTCATGTTTATATTTTCCTGCAGTTTCAGATGTGATTTACCATGTTGTGCACATTTGCGGAACCAGTTGTGTCCTGTGTGCTGTTGTGGAGGTGCTGCTGTTTGTACCGGGATATTGTCAATGTCGAGGTGCACTTATGCTTATGTGCGTTAGCTGCACGGTGAGTGAGTCGCCCCTGCGGCTCTGATTTGTCTGCCACTGGTCTCTTTCATGCGGTGTGCCTGTCGGTTTTGTTCTTCCACGGTGCTTGGATATTGTGGGGTACATGTTGTCCTCTGCAGTCGGTCAGGGTGCATCCGTGGTACTCCGCAGTTGATGTATTTTTTTCTGTGGTATTTTCCGTATGCTGTTCTTGTGCTTTTTCCCACATTACACGTGAGTATTGCTGCCCTCGCCGCTGGTTGTCACTGTTTTCTAATCGCGCTTTGTCCCATCGCAGGTTTTTTTGTGTTGTGGTTTGTGTTTTCATCTCCATCGAGGTAGTTGTATCGCGGACATTGTCCCGGATGTCGGCATACTATCGCATGGTACCGCCTTGTTGTGAATTCCACGTTGACACAGGGTTATTTTCCCATGATAGGCTGCGATGTGTAAAGTTGCGTTAACATTTTTTGGTGTTGTTTATCACACTTTCTTGTGAATATACCCTCAGTTGTTTGTACAGTGCATTTTGTATGTTAAGGATGCACATGTGGGAAAAAACCCAACTAATGCTCTTCGTGGGTGAGTGTTTTAGAAGCGTTGGCTACCTTGACTGAAGGGGAGACCTTCAAAAAATTAAATATGTTACCTTAGATTTCTTTATAAGACACTCCCTCGGCGCGGCCAAGATGGCGGCCATGTAAGGCGTGTTCAGGGCACCTCCGCCGCCCAGACAGACACAAATTATATTCAACATATATACAAAGAAAGGCGCGTGTTAGTCATCAATCACATTAATCAATCAATTATTGCTCATTATCACCCAAGTCCAATACTCAGGCCAAGAATTTTCCAAATTCGTTTTCAATGTTGAAAAAAACTGATTTTTTAATTTATTTTCAAAAAAGTTCATTAAATTATTTCCATGATCTTCATTCAGTCGCAGATCAATCCATCAATTCTGAATCATCATTAATTCTTAGCAGACACAGCCTACGCATTTCGTCCTAACACAGGACTTCATCGGGGCTGTAAAAAACAAAATATATACACTATCAGTGTTGTGATACATGAACTCACAATATTGTGCCCTTCTATTTATCTGACTAATATATTTCAGGCCTGCCTATCTCCATTCTAGAATATTTCATTACATGAACATGGGATGGAAAAACAATTTTGGAAACACAGCATATCACCAAACTTCATTGTAGCTAATAAATCTCAATGCATCCTTCAGCAGAACTAATAAGCACATCATCCCCTTGAATTGGGTGAAAAAAAAAAAGACATACAATTCATTACGTCTCTACACATTAAGTCTTGCATACTAGCACGCCTCAAATCTGGTTCATCTATTAATCCTTCACTTCAATCAATACCCTATAAAAATTTATTGAAACTTGTTTTATTGATAATATCCTTCTTTTGTTACCTTGTATTTATGGTAATTGTTGTTTAAATGGCCAATGCACACAATTTCTTATTTTCCGATATATAGCCTGGTAGTTAATCATCCCTTGTATTCCTATTTATTAAAAATAGATAGTTGTTGGAGTACCTGCTAATGCAATATCTCAGTCTGTAATATTCAATTTCATTTTAAACCTGCATACCTGTATTATTTCAATTTTGCTTCTCAATTATTTATAACCCAGTGGATAATTTAGTAAGACGGCGGGAATGATTCTTGTTACTACAATATAAAAAAATATATTTACAAAATGAAGAGATTTTTTTAAAAAAAAATATTATTCACTATGTACTAGGTCTCACACCATTTATTGTTAAAAAATTATTTTCTACAGTATCAAAAACTAAGTGATCCATTTCAAATGCCTATTGAAATGGCTGAATTTTAATTATCTCACGTGAACTCAGTTACTCCACTCCTGCATATTATGGAAATAATCTATTCATCAATATCAATGGTGTATAACTTACTCAACAATTTCAAGTACCTGAGTTTTCTCACAGGGTCCATAGTCTTATAATCTGGTCCACTGCTATCTTTCCTTTTTAATCAATATTTCTTTACTGGTACCTGTATTAAAGATAAATAATTCAACCCAAATCTTCTATGCAAGTTTGCTTTAATACTAAACTTAAATTGGAACACACATACCATTATTTTGCCTGAATTGTAACCTTTGAACCAATCTGATAAGCTCCTTCTTATGTTCTTGAATCACCCGCTCTTTTTTGTATGGTCAATGCTGATCATTCAAGTATGCTGTAATATACAAAGCAAAATTGAATGAATATACCGCTAATCCTATAGACATTCCTGCACTTCCCCGCTCAGCCCATATCCGCTCACCGTATTCCAAAATGCACGTCCTGGCTCTCCACTGTCCGTCACGAAACTCCTGCCGTGAGCTCTCATCTTGCTCACCCATATTTGAATGCAATATTCACCTATCAGGTTGCTTGTCCAATTTAGTCCGTTAACCAATCGGAATTGCTCTGGTGTTCGCCCGCCAACGTTTCCTCATTCAGTTCCCTTTCATGTCTGCTATTATAATCAACCAATCACGAGACACTATTTCTAAACGGACTTTAACTCTATTTCCAGTGTCGTCGACTACCAATCAGTTTGCTCGTCTATTCACCTATCCGAATTGCTCCGATATTCACTTGCTGTTACTTCCTGATTCAGTTCCCTCTCTGGTCCGCTCATATAATCCACCAATCACAAAACACTATTTGTGAACTAACAACTTTGGCGAGTGCTCCTTATATCAATCCTATTATCCCAAACTATATTATTTATTTCAGAATTATTACGCAAATCCTTACCCATCTATGAATATTTAAGGCACATTACCGTCAATCACCAACTATTATTCAATTTTTAACCTGTGCGTTTACGTCTCCGTATATTTCTTCACTTTATTCTATGGATAGCATCTTTAGGCTGACAGCCTGTCATAAAAAGTAACATGTTAAACGGATTTGCAAAATTGCTATCTTATTTGATTACTTATATAATACAGCAAAGTACCCAATTAAGTGAACTTTTACATTGGTTCAACCAATACTATGGATTGCATATATCCGCTGATAATCTGTCACCGTGAGTGACATAATTTCTTGGTTAACCAAATAATATCCCATCTATTTAATTGTGGTCCAAAAGTATATCCACCAATTTTGAATCGAACGGACAATCAGCATGCATATTTCATGGTTATTCCACCGATAATAGCCGACTTTCAACCTGTTCAATGTGTTGAAACTACTCAACACCAGTTATACTAATAGTGCCTATTAGCGTAACTCCTCTGTGTATTATCATGGCAGTGCGTCCCATATTTTAACCATTTCTATGTCTCTACTGACCACATGTTACTGATAGCCACCTAGTCATACTATTCATAATATCCCTGATAATATCATCTTGATGTCAAAAATTCTCATCTGCCACCTCCGATATATCTTACAACTATCTCTACTTCCATATAAAACTGATGCAACATTCTGTTCAAGAAGCGATAAATCACCATCAATGATGCTCACAAAAAATGATGTAACTCATTGTCACTGTTAAGCCCCATAGTCACTGCTCTACATCTACTTATCCAGCTTGCTTTTTGCTAACAAAGATATAATTCCCAATCACCACCCCTGGTTCTTGGTATAATTTTTTGAATACCGTGAAACTTGTTTTTTCCTAGTGATGTATGTTTCTCATTAATATGTTGAAAAATAGGAGACTCAACATCCTTATTCATGATCGCTCTCCTATGTTCCTGTATTCTTAGTTCCAAAGTTCTTTTAGTACTCCCAATATATATGTTATTACAATCACATAGGATAACGTAAACTACCCCAGAACTATTGCAATTAATAAATTCATTAATCTTGAATACTTTATTCGTATTGTAACAGAATTCTTTCTTTTTATTCATGCCCAGGCTACATATATTACACGAGCCACAGGTACAAAAACCTTTGGGAGGTTGTGGTAACCAGTTCTCTTCTTGCTGTCTCGGAGCTTCAAGGTAATTTCTGCTCACTAGACTGCCTATGGTGGGGCATTTTCTGAAGTTCATCATCGGTTTGTCTGAAATTACATCTAGTAACCCTGGCACGCCTTTCAATAAACTCCAATTTGTATTTAAGATTTTATAGATGATATTATGGTGTGCACTATATGTTGAAATAAAAGCCACTTTGTCTCTGGTGGACTTGTTTAATTTCTGTATGAGAGTAGTTTCCCTCTTCACGGAAAGCACTCTTTTTCTGGCCTTTTCTAAAGAATGTTTAGAGTACCCTATTCCCTCCAGTCTGGATTGTAGTTGTTCCAGTGCTCCTCTAAAATCTGTATCCAAACTGCAATTTCGTCGAATCCTAATCATTTCACCATACTGGATATCCTTAATTACCAATGGTGGATGTGAATTATCAGCTCTCAAAATCGAGTTGGTAGCAGTTTTCTTCCGAAACAATCTGCTTAGAACTTTATCACCCACAATGAACAATTTCTACATCTAAATACTCAATTCTCTCTTTATGAATACACATGGTGAATTTAACATTGCTCTCATTTTTATTTAAAAATTCAAAATAATCCATCAATTCTGTATCAGACCCCCTCCATATCATCAGGATATCATCGATAAAACACCCCCAAAATAGGATTGAATCAATCCATTTTGCTGCTCTTCTGCCCCAGGCATGCTCCCTCTCAAACCAACCCATGAACAGGTTGGCGTAAAAGGGAGCAAACCTGGAACCCATCGCTGTTCCCCTTATTTGATGATACCATTCTCCCTAAAAAAGGAAAGTGCTCACTTCTGCAATCATCACTGAATGATCTAAATGGCTAGCACTTCTGTTACCCAAAAAATACTGTATAGAGAATGTCAAAGGAGAATTAGCCCTCAATCATTTTTTGGGGAAAATGAAGTGCTAGCCATTTAGATCATTACTCCCCTCCTGCTATTGTGGAAATCTATTCCTCAATGTCAATGATGTGTAACTTAGTCAACAGTTTCAAGTACCTGAGTTTTCTCGCAGGGTCCATTGTCTTATAAGCTGGTCCACTGCTATCTTCTCTTTGTAATCAATTTTTCTTTACTGGTTCCTGTATTAAAGATAAATAATTCAACCCAAATCTTCTATGCAAGTTTGCTTTAATACTAAACTTAAATTTGAGCCCACATACCATTATTTTGCCTGAATTGTAAGCTCCGAACCAATCTGATAAGCTCCTTCTTATGTTCTTGAATCACCCGCTCTTTTTTGTATGGTCAATGCTGATCATTCAAGTATGCTGTAATATACAAAGCAACATTGAATGAATATACCGCTAATCTTATAGACATTCCTGCACTTCCCCGCTCAGCCCATATCCGCTCACCGTATTCCAAAATGCACGTCCTGGTTTCAAGTGAGATAATTAAAATTCCGCCATTTCAATAGGCATTTGAAATGGATCACTAAGTTTTTGATACTGTGGAAAATAATTTTTTAACAATAAATGGTGTGAGACCTAGTTCATAGTAAATAATAAAAAATAAAAAAATCTCTTCACTTTGTAAATATATTTTATTGTATTGTAGTAACAAGAATCATTCCCGCAGTTTTACTAAATTATCCACTAGGTTATAAATAATTCAGAAGCAAAATCGTAATAATATAGATATGTAGGTTTCAAATGAAATTGAATATTACAGACTGAGATATTACATAAGCAGGTACTCCAACAACTATCTGTTTTTAATAAATGGGAATACAAGCAATGATTAACTAGCAGACTATATATCGGACAATAAGAAATTGTGTGCATTGGACGTTTAAACAACATTTACCACAAATACAAGGTAACAAAGGAAGAATATTATCAATAGACAAGTTTCAATAAATTTCTATAGGGTATTGATTGAAGCAGAGGATTAATAGATGAACCAAATTTGAGGCGTGCTAATATGCAAGACTTAATGAGTAGTGACGTTATGAATTGAAGGGCACAATATTGTGAGTTCATGTATCACAACACTGATATGTGTATATATTTTATTTTTTAACCCCGATAAAGTCCTGTGTTAGGACGAAACGCGTAGGCTGTGTCTGTTAAGAATTAATGATGATTAAGAATTGATGGATTGATCTGCGACTGAATGAAGATCATGGAAATAATTGAATGAACTTTTTTTTAAATAAATAAAAAATTCAGTTTTTTTCAACATTGAAAACGAATTTGGAAAATTCTTGGCCTCAGTATTGAACTTTGGGTTATAATGAGCAATAATTTATTGATTAATGTGATTGATGACTAACATGCTCCTTTCATTGTATATATGATAAAGTTTGGGGTGGCCTTTGAGCGGTAGACCACTGAGAGTTGAGCGTAATACCATATCTAAAGTATAGTGCTAGTGCGCAAAGTCCTGTAACCTTCACCGCTTTAGGCGTTGTTACAAGTTATATTCAGCATAGTCCTTGGGCCCTTAAACTCTCCAGATGTTGGGCTGAGGGTCACTGTGATTGGGCTCTACCTGAGTCTGTGGTGAGTTCTCGTGCAGCCAGAAGATCACGGGCCCAGAGCGGGGCCAAGTAAGACAGCAGCTGCGACATGGTGCAGAGGCTCCAAACTAATAGGCACCACATCAAAAAGGGCCCCGGTGGCCTTGGGGTATAACAGACTAACCCCGCAGACCGAGGCCTGGAGAGCACCCTTTGCGGCTTCTCACTATGCGTCAGCCTTCTGTGGGGGAGGCCTGATCTTGGGGCCTTGCGGTCCACTCCTGTCTTGCAGACCTTCTTCAGTAGATGCTGCTGGACTGCATGGCACTGGGGAGATTCGCTGCCTCCCTCACTTCTCTTTTGCACCATGGAGGTGGGTCCAACATCATCTCTTACTAAACGTTGATCACTGGTACCGTGAAGAGTGACTGCCTCCCTACCTCTCCCCTGAGGAAGTCACTGTACACAAGCCCCAGATAGCTCTATAGCGACTAGGGGAGAGCACCACTGAACCATTGTCCCTAGCACACAGTGCTAGAAAACACAATTTCCTGTGGACCTTGATGGGGCTTGCTTCACAATATCATTAGCTGTGAGTGCCTGTTCTGACAGGACAAGGGCCATCGAGCTTGACATTGACTAATCACACAATGGCAGCCACAAAAGCAGAAGGGAACGCTCCATTTGAGACATGCTTACCAGATTCACACACACCGACCCAATCAGCCCGCAATTGGCCTGGCAGACACCACAGCAAGTAGCCCTGTTGGATGAGGTGGAGCAAGACCCAGCCCAGGTGATGCAGGTCTTCCTTTCATATGTTTACTCTCTCAAAGTGGACTTACAAGAGCACAAGCACAACCTGTCCCAGTCCCTGAAGGAGGTGTAGCAGGCCTTGAGCTCAATGGAAGACAGGGTATCCACACTAAAAAAAAGCAAGGACACAAGGGGTGAAGAGGATGAGATGTTGCGACAGGTGGTTCTTTGCTTACCCCAAAAACAGGCTGACCTCCAGGTCCACAAAGCATACCTGGAGAATGGATCTCGTTGAAACCGTATTCATTTGCAAGGAGTCCTGGTGGATGCTGAGGGGAAATATATGCAGAACTATTTCCAGACACTTTTCTACTTCATCCTATGCCACGCAGAGGACACCCCTTTGCTGCTAGACAGGGTCCACAGGGTGGGTCAGTCTCAGAGTGGCAAGACCTCCTGCTGTGTGTCCATGACTTCCAATTCACAGAAGACATCCTCAGCCAGAGATTTGCACCCCCTCTAATTTAGAGAACATAAGCCATCACTCTTTCAGGACATATCAGCGCTCACCTTAGAGTAATGCAGAGGTTTTAAACTGTTTACTGAATGATTGCACTCTAAGGTTATCTCATACAGATGGGGCGTCCCCGAGGCTAGTTTTTTCCAGGGAAGGTCGACTCCACCAACACAAAACAGTTATGGGGGCACATCCCATCTTGGGCCTGCAGGGAGAGTCCCTCACTCACTTGGATTGGGTTCCATTCAAGGCTCCCCAGCACAATTGTTACAGACAGAGAGCGGCTAAATCAAAGAAACATCCTCACCCTTGGCCAAAGGAAAGTGCCCAGGAATGCCAGGTTGTACCGGACAAACTGACATCAGAAGCTGGAAATCGCTGTACATGACCTGCAACACCTCTGACACTTGTCCCATCCACTGTGTACATATGCATTGGGCCCTCCCTTCATTGAACTAAACAGTGGTGGTGGAGGAGTGCTACCACTCACTACCCGGAAGCTAATCATCAGCTTTGCGTTTGGAACATGCCTAGCTTTGCTGTTCTCCATTGTTAATGGCCTTTTTTATGATAGTGTTTTGTTTTGTTTTTATCAAAGCAAACACAAGGAGATGATGGACGGAGTGCAGAAATTTTTCAGACACTCACCCCCAGTCACAGATCTGGGTTGGATCCATAATTGTTCTTTAGCTCACTCTGCCACCCCAGTTCAGATGCAGCTATATGCAAATTTGGCTTGACCCTGTGCCTCATGGGAACAGTCCAGCCCAAACTGCCAAGTCATGTCTTCCCTGGACTGAAATCAGGCATCCTGGGACCGGTTTCGGGCTAACATCCCTCATCAGCCAGGCTAGGTTGAATCCAGTGACAAAGTGCCAAGGGACCCACGTTTGGGCATACCCTGCCAACTTAGGGCAAACAAAGCAAACACAAGGAGATGATGGACGGAGTGCTGATACTTTTCAGACACTCACCCCCAGTCACAGATCTGGGTTGAATCCATCATCGTTCTTTAGCTCAACCCGCCACCCAAGTTCAGACACATCTATATGCAAATCAGTCTTGACCCTGTGCCTCATGGGAACAGTCCAGCCCGAACTGCCAAGCCGTGTCTTCCTTGGACCAGAAAAAGGCATCCTGGGACCGGTTTCAAGCTAACAGCCCTCATCAGCCAGACTAGCTTGAATGCAGTGGCAAAGTGTCAAGGGACCGACGTCTGGGCATACCCTGCCAACTTAGGGCAAATAAAGCAAACACAAGGAGATGATGGACGGAGTGCTGAAACTTTTCAGACACTCACCCCCAGTCACAGATCTGGGTTGAATCCATCATCGTTCTTTAGCTCAACCCGCCACCCAAGTTCAGACACATCTATATGCAAATCAGTCTTGACCCTGTGCCTCATGGGAACAGTCCAGCCCGAACTGCCAAGCCGTGTCTTCCTTGGACCAGAAAAAGGCATCCTGGGGCAGGTTTCAAGCTAACAGCCCTCATCAGCCAGACTAGCTAGAATCCAGTGGCAAAGTGTCAAGGGACCCACGTCTGGGCATACCCTGCCAACTTAGGGCAAACAAAGCAAACACAAGGAGATGATGGACGGAGTAATGAAACTTTTCAGACACTCACCCCAAATCACAGATCTAGGTTGGCTCCATCCTTGTTCTTTAGCTCACTCCGCCACCCCTGTTCGGACACAGTTATATGCAAATCAGTCTTGACCCTGTGCCTCATGGGAACAGTCAAGCCCAAACTGCCAAGTCATGTCTTCCCTGGACCGGAAACAGGCATCCTGGGACCGGTTTCGAGCTAACAGCCCTCATCAGCCAGACTAGCTAGAATCCAGTGCAAAGTGTCAAGGGACCCACGTCTGATCATACCCTGCCAACTTAGGGCAAACAAAGCAAACACAAGGAGATGATAGACGGAGTACTGAAACTTTTCAGACACTCACCCCCAGTCACAGATCTGGGTTGAACCCATCATCGTTTTTTAGCCCAATCCGCCACCCGAGTTCAGACACATCTATATGCAAATCAGTCTTGACCCTGTGCCTCATGGGAACAGTCAAGCCCGAACTGCCAAGTCATGTGTTCCCTGGACCGGAAAAAGGCATCCTGGGACCGGTTTTGAGCTAACAGCCCTCATCAGCCAGACTAGCTTGAATCCAGTGGCAAAGTGTCAAGGGACCGACGTCTGGGCATACCCTGCCAACTTAGGGCAAATAAAGCAAACACAAGGAGATGATGGACGGAGTGCTGAAACTTTTCAGACACTCACCCCCAGTCACAGATCTGGGTTGAATCCATCATCGTTCTTTAGCTCAACCCGCCTCCCAAGTTCAGACACACATATATGCAAATCAGTCTTGACCCTGTGCCTCATGGGAACAGTCCAGCCCGAACTGCCAAGCCGTGCCTTCCTTGGACCAGAAAAAGGCATCCTGGGACAGGTTTCAAGCTAACAACCCTCATCAGCCAGGCTAGCTTGAATCAAGTGGCAAAGTGTCAAGGGACCCACGGCTGGGCATACCCTGCCAACTTAGGGCAAACAAAGCAAACACATGGAGATGATGGACGGAGTAATGAAACTTTTCAGACACTCACCCAAATCTCAGATCTAGGTTGGCTCCATCCTTGTTCTTTAGCTCACTCCGCCACCCCTGTTCGGACACAGTTATATGCAAATCAGTCTTGACCCTGTGCCTCATGGGAACAGTCAAGCCCAAACTGCCAAGTCATGTCTTCCCTGGACTGGAAACAGGCATCCTGGAACCGGTTTCGAGCTAACAGCCCTCATCAGCCAGACTAGCTAGAATCCAGTGGCAAAGTGTCAAGGGACCCACATCTGGGCATACCCTGCCAACTTAGGGCAAACAAAGCAAACACAAGGAGATGATGGACGGAGTACTGAAACTTTTCAGACACTCAACCCCAGTCACAGATCTGGGTTGAATACATCATCGTTTTTTAGCCCAACCCACCACCCGAGTTCAGACACATCTATATGCAAATCAGTCTTGACCCTGTGCCTCATAAGAACAGTCCAGCCCAAACTGCCAAGTCATGTGTTCCCTGGACCGGAAAAAGGCATCCTGGGACCGGTTTTGAGCTAACAGCCCTCATCAGCCAGACTAGCTTGAATCCAGTGGCAAAGTGAGCAAGGCACCCACGTCTGGGCATACCCTGCCAAATTAGGGTGAACAAAGCAAATACAAGGAGATGAAGGATGGAGCGCTGAAACCTTTCACACACTCACCCCTAGTAACAGATCTGGGTTGAATCCATCTTTGTTCTTTAGCTCACTTCGCCACCCAAGTTCAGACACAGCTATATGAAAATCAGTGTTGACCCTGGTCCTCATGGGAACAGTCCAGCCTAAACTGCCAAGCTGTGTCTTCCCTGGACCAGAAATAAGCATCCTAGGACCGGTTTCACGCTAACAGCTCTCATCAGCCAGGCTAGCTTGAATCCAGTGGCAATGTGCGCAGGGGACCCACGTCTGGGCATACCCTGGCAACTTAGGGCGAACAAAGCACACACAAGGAGATGATGAACGGAGCGCTGAAACTTTTCAGACACTCACCCTCAGTCACAGATCTGGGTTGAATCCATCATCGTTCTTTAGCTCACTCCGACACCCCAGTTCAGACACAGCTATCTGCAAAACAGTCCTGACCCTGTGCCTCATGGGAACAGTGCAGCCCAAAACTGCCAAGCCATGACTTCCCTAGACTGGAAACAAGCATCCTGGGACCGGTTATGGGCTAACAGCCCTCATCAGCCAGGCTAGCTTGAATCGAGTGGCAAAGTAAGCAAGGGACCCATATCTGGGCCGCGCTTCGACCTGAGACTGAGAAACCCACAGATTTCAACCCATTGACCACAATTATTGCGACGGCAAACCCTATGACTGACAAGATGTGGGTGTATTGTTGCAAACAGACACGCTTAGTGTCCAATAATTATAAACTTTTGCATTTTAAATATTTACATAAAATTTACATCACCCCCGTCTTACTCGCAAAGATGGACCATTCAAAGCCAGACAGCTGTCAGCGATGTGTGGTGCCACGGGCTAATTTTATCCATCTGGCCTGGAGCTGTCCTATGGTGCTGGCCTACTGGGAGGCAGTGTTTGGGCGTCTTGAACAGATGGTTGAGAAAAAGCTGCGGCACAGACACTTGCTTGCCCTATTGGGTATGTGCTCCACTAAGTCGAGGGATGAGGCGCTTTACTGCTATAGCCTTAATACAAGTGAAAAGACAGGTTTCCTTGAATTGGGGAGGAACTACATCACCTGTGGTGGGGTCGTGGCTCAGGGATATGATGTATTGTGATACGACCTGTGATGTATACTCATCCCTGCTCCCGCTTGTTTCCCGCCCTAAAAATAACTGGCAGCCACTCCAATCCTATCTGTTATATCACTCGGAACTTACTAATTGAGATGCTATGGGAGATGAAGTGCCTATTGAATTAGCCTACAGGTCCTATGGATCAGAATTGTCAAAATGTTTTTATTACGTGAACCTGTACTGATGCTTTTTCAATTTTATTTACGTTTCTAGACACGCAAACACATTATGTGGATAACTCTTTCTCGACACCTGTCAAATTAGTGCATCATGTTATCCGCATAAGGAGAACAATGTATCTGTTTGTTTTGTTTTCTTTTGTACAATTTGTTGAAAAACGCAATAAAACCAATTAAAAAAATAAAATAAAATCCTAAACACAACGCATGGTCATTCTACCAACAGTATCCATCCCTACTTCAAGAGAGCCCAGGTAGCTGCACTTACCTCAACACAAGGGGACAGTTTGGAGAAACCAATTTGAATGGAAGAGGTGATGTCTGCCATTTCCAGGCTGAACCACTTAAATCCTTAGGCCCTGACAGCTTCTCTGCCCAATTCTATAAAACATTCTGCCACAAGCTAGTCCCGCTCCTTACTTGACTTTTCAACCCTTTCGGCAACATGGGGACACTAACTGACACTATGCTTGAAGCCACCATTACTATCATTCCTAAGCCTAGCAAAGATAAAACACTGTGCAGCTCTTATAGACCTATTTCCCTCCTCAACATTGACGTTAAGCTGTTCAAGTATATTCTTGTGCACTGCCTATATCCTCTTTTGCCCGGCCTGGTCGACCCCAATTAGGCTGGGTTCATCTCCAATAGGTATTGCAGAGATAATACTCAACGTATCCTCCATATATTTGACAAGATCCGCCGGGCTAAGGAGGAGCTGCTCATTTCCATCAATGCTGAAACATCATTTGATAGAGTGCACTGGCCTTATCTATTTGCAACATTAAAGCATTTCAGCTTTTGGAACAAGTTTTGCCGATGGGTGCAGGGTGTCTATGGTTTCTCATGGGAAGCAGTTGTGGTCAATATAGAACAGTCCCGGCCCTTTCCCATTCTGAGGGGTAAGCGTCCACTTTCTCCTCTCCTATTTGTCCTTTACATGGAGCAGCTGGCTCAATGTGTAAGGAAGGCTCTCAATATCACTGGCATCCCCTACAAAGGGGCCACGCACACCATCAGCCTCTATGCTGATGATGTTATTATTGTACTCACTGAACAAATGCCATCACTACCCGTTCTCATGGCGGAACTTTGCCTTTTCGGGGACGTATCTTGGTTCAAGGTCAGTCTCCAAAAATCTCAAATATTCAACCTGTCACTAATTTCACCATCTAGAGAGTATCTTTGCACTGCATTCCCGATTGCCTTGGCAGAGGTGACCATAACACACCTGGGGATCCAGCTGGCCCAAACTGTAGATGAAATTGGGGAGGTCAACTACTCTGCTCTTACTTCGCAAATCCAGAATGACTTGGCTAGCTGGCACTGGCTTCAACTATCCTGGCCAGATAACGGCTGTAAAAACAATTGTCCTTCCCTAGATTTTATTTAGCTTTCAACCCCTACCACTGATGCCTCTTAAACATACCTTTCGGTCCCTGCAAGTAGAGATCAATAATTTTATCTGGGATTGGAAAAAATCCTTGATTTCATACGCAGTCCCTTTACTGTATGATACTCAAGGGCGGATTGTGTGTCCCTAGGAGTACAAGACATTACCAAGGAACACAACTCCGCTTCATGGTTGAATGAGGCAGACCAGCCACAGAAAGGCACTGGTGCTTTATGGACCAGGCGATAGCTGGTTCTCACATCTGGTGGGAGCCCTGGTTACCCCGCAAACACAGGGCCTGGGGCCTATACTCGTCTCTGGTGACTAGGTCAAACTTAAGGTGCTGCACATTAAGTTGAATTCCTTTCCTTTCACCGAAAACACCCATAGTAGACAACTTGATGGGTCTGCAAGTGAATGGCTTCAAAAGATGGCAGGGTTAGTCTGCAAGTGCATAGGCTGCCTTTTTGACGCCCATAGGATCATCCGCTTTGACAGAATGAAGATAGATCATGGGTTGGAATAGGCAGATTGCATCCAGTACTTACAAATTTGGAATTGCGTGATGCAACCTTCTGTTACACTGTGTGCTGAGCAGCTCCTCAAGCCCTTTGAGAGATGGATATTTGGTAAGCGACATGTCCACAGCCCCACTCATATTAAAGTCCACACTCTGGACCAAGTTTGGTCCATGCACCCATCACTGTCCAACCTTACTGTGTCCCCATGGGCCTGGTCTGACCATCACCTAATTATATTCTCACTGACAGGTGTTTGTCCCATAAAACTTCCACTCCAACCTGGACTCAGGCCAGGAGCTGGAAAGGAATTGACCTATACTCATTTTGCAAATCACTGGCATCAGTTACACCTGATTCAGAAAATGATTTCGACCAACACGAAATGGCAATATCAGACTGGCTTACTAAAGCCACTGACACTCATGCACCTCCATACAGAATTAAGCAACCCCAGCATCATGAAGCCTTCCAAACAGAGTTACCTAAACTTGCAAAACTAGATCTATGTCATCATGAACGTAAATAGTGGAGAAACTACACAACAGAGGCTAAAACAATTTATTTACAATACCCCCCACAGTATAAATTACACATTCAGCAGGCCAAATTGGCCTTCTTTACAAACAGAAGTCTCCTGTCCTCAACCAAATCCAGAAGATATTCAGAACAATTTCAGAACTTTCCAATCCAGACATAGTGACAATACCCATCACCCAGTCCAAAACCTTATGCAATGCACTAAATAACTATTTCATAGATAAAATCAAGACCATCAAGGCCAGTATCCCCTTTAGTTCCCTTTCTAACCAAAATAAACCAGATGACTTGAACACAGTCACTTTATCATCATTCCAAGAAATCGGTAAGGAGGACCTTAAGGAACTACAGATAAAAGTAAAATCAGGATCCCCTTATGACCTCTACCCCCCAAATCTCTTCTTAATAATTCCCTCATCTCTGGAAACGTGCCAAATACATTCCAGATGGCAATAGTGGTGCCTCTTCAGAAAAAACAAGGTGAAGATCCTTTCACCTTGAAAAACTACCATCCAATCTGCCTTCTACCTTATTTTGCAAAACTATTGGAGGCACATGTGGCACATAACCTCTGCATCTACGTTGAGGAATCAGAATTTCTGGACCCCTGCCAAGCTGGCTTCCACTCTGCTCACTCCACCAAACCAGTCATCCTCTCCATGGTGGATGATGTGCGAGTGGAAGGCGACAAAGGTGACACCCAAGCACTGGTGCTCCTTGACCTTTCTGCACCTTTCACACAGTGACCACAATCTCCTGAAGGACCTCCTCAGAGCCGCTGGACTTAGGGGCCCGGCACTGGAATGGATACCCTCCTTCTTAGGAGTTCAATCCCAATCTGTTTGCCTCACCCCAGATCCAACTAAACTGCAGAGTCCCCCAAGGATCTTCCTTATCACCTCACCTCTTCACATCTACATTTGTCTATTAGTCCATGCGCTTAGGAAGATGAACTGCAAAATCTGCATCTATGCTGAGGACATTCAGCTACATTTCAAATTAGATAATTCTCATGAATCTAAAGAACATTTCCAAATCAACAATGCTGTTTATCTGTGAGTGGATGAACAGCAACTATTTGAAACTAAACGTGGAAGAAAATGAAGTTATCATTACCAAAAATATAGTAGACTATGGGATCGACCTAAGCTTGGAGACCCCCTACCCCAAAAATAGCACTAAAAAAGCCTCTGGATAACCATGGATGCCGACTTATCCATGAAGCCTCAAAACATCTCAGTAATCTCATCTTCTTTCCTAATGCTTCGCAAAAATAAAACATTTGCTAAATATCTTATCTCAGGAACCTTAATTCAGGTCATCATTGCTCTAGTCCTCTCAAGATTGGATTATGCCAATTCTCTTTACATTGGCCTCATAAAGATTCTCCAAATTGTCGAGGACCAGGCAGCCCATCTCATCTACTAACACCCTAAACGTTCCCATATCATCCCCTTGATGAAGGACCTTCACTGGCTACTCATTGAACAAAGTATTATCTTCAAAGTCAGCAGCACTATTTTCAAATTACTTCAAATCAAAGGCCCCCTCTTCATCAATTATCGAATCATGAAGATACCCCCAAATCGCCTTTTACGTTCTGCCCACCTGAACTTTTTATTAGTCCCTCATTTAAAAAAAAAGAGACTGGGTGGCACCAGGTTCTCAGTTATGGGCCCCAAACTTTGGTATACCTTCCCCCAGAGGCAAGATCTGCAACTTGCTATCCTGTATATAGGAAATCATTAAAAACCTGGGTTTTCAGACAAATCTACAGTGAACACACCACCCTCACTTTCTACCACCCTGTTCCCCCGCTCAGCAGTATGAAACCGTTTGGTGAATATGCGCTTTATAAACACAGTAACAAAACATAACACATTTTGGGACTGGAGAAACTGCCTTTTGCAGTTGAGTCTACATACCTACCAAGAGCTGTGGGCTCCCATTATTAACAATCTCCGTAGTAAATTCAATAAGTTGACTTGCCTAACCTACCTTAAGCTGCTACACTTGAACCCACCCCTAACATTGCTCTCTGAGATGATCGATGAAGATAAGGAGTAGTGTGCTTAGTTCAGGATATACTAGCTAGAAAGCAGGTGATCTGTTGTTTTTTTTCTCTTAGCAGGAGTGGAAAGGGAGAGGAGGGAGCTTCACAGAGATAAAAGTTGGACTTTGCTCATTGTTTTCAATTACACTACGCTGCTGGCCTATGGGATGTAGATTGAAAATTGTATATGATGGTTGCCTCAGTGTATGTTTAACCCTAATAAACAGAATCGATTCATATAAGACACTGCCCCATTGGGGTAGAAAGACAAAAGGGTTGTGTATGAAGCCACCATCCAACGGGGTGAAGATGTGGTATGATCCACCAAAATACAGGTCTTTAGAATTGTTGATGAGTGTCTCCAATGAGAAAATTAATTAGTTAAAGTGATGCTTAGCAAACTCTTCACCACTAGTTGAAGAGATGCCCTCTTCAGACACATTCTTGGTTGAGATTTGGTGTGAAATATAAGTGTTTTGACCTCTGTACAACCGGGAATCCGGATAATATTCCTGTACGTAGGACTTCACTTTCTTTGGGGGCCCATGCATCTTTTCATAGCTTTAAATTGTACTCTTCAAAGTGTGTTTCGTACCCTTGGTTGGTGGATTGTATTTGAACTTCTTTTTATTATATGAATCACTCATGTGCAGTCCCATTTAGGGAACCTTTGGGATTCCCCTTCACTGAAAGGTATGTACCCATTGAAGGATTTCATTAGCCTTACCAAAGTGCAAGGCTACAATGGGAGGCAAAGGGAGGATAAGAGGTGTCTCTGTCTCTGTGATGCTCTAGGAGTCCCTGATAATTAATCTCTGTTGATGAATTGAGCCCTAGGGAGTGGCTCATAGGGGCTTTCTCCCAGCTCAAAACTTGCAGGCCCTATCATCACTCCACCATCACCTCTTGTCTTTCCATTTTAAAATCCACCACTTCATTCTAACATGCCAGGAAAATGGCAGGGCATTGGTGGAGATGGAATTAGGTACACTGCAACTTTATTGGTAACTTCTCTAGCTCCACCTCATAATTTGTATCAGTTATACATGTGGCAGAGCATTTGTAGAGGAAAATATGGTGTTCTTTATTCTGTTTCTTTGTTATGATCCTGACCTCTGGAAAGTAGGTAACCATTTTATGAAGATCTGGAATGTGGGGTTGTTGGTAATGTGGAATGTGGAATGTGGCAAATAGCATTTTATGTGAAATGTGGTAGTGTTAATTGTGAATGGGGTCTCTACAGATACTGTCCTAATAAAGAAGATCCTTTACATCTCAACATTGTTTGGCGTTGTCCCTGGATCCCACATTTGGCAAAGAGCAATGTGCCTGAAATCCTATCGCCTCATTCTGAGCTATTTGAACAGTGGATGCACTTTTACTGTGGAGACCTCAATACTATGTGTGGCGCTTGGTACAGAGTCAGCGGTGAAAAGAGCTAGAGGTGAAAGACTTCGCTTGGAGAGGGATTTTCACCTTGACTGTGGCCTTCACAGATGCCTTTTTTTTCATTTGCTGGACTACTGTCTCCATCTCTTGAGGTCTCTAGAAATCAACGGAGGCAGTGAGAGTGCATGTCTGCTGGTTGGATACGCAACCCTTGCGCTACATACTGAGTGTGAGGTGCAGGGTCATGAGAATTCCTGTTGCACAGAGACGCTGACACTTCTGGGTCAAGGCATGTCCCAAGCAAGGCATGTCTGCAGCGTCTTGGGCCCTGAGTGTACCTCTGGTCATACGCTCAGCATTTGAGTCCAGTAAACCAGCAGTTTTAAGGAAAGACGTGTCCGGAGCAAGGTGCGTCAGCAGTTCCTTGGGCCTTGAGTGTGTCGTCAGTAATACACTGACCATTTGGGATCGGTAAAGCGTGCGTGACTCTTTTAGCCTTAATGTAACTGTGTCACATACTCCATTTTGCAATCTGCAGTCTGCAAGCCACCTGGTGTCACGTACAACAAGTTCTGAGTACAGAGTGGGCAGGGTAACAGCTTGTTGGCAGATGGTGATGTGCACACCTCTTACTGTCTTTATTGTGGGAGTGTCAATTAATAAATTGCCTAGATTTCACGGGAGAGACGTGCACACTGCTAGCGATGTGTGTTGACACTCTTCTGGATAGTGTGAGTTGGGTTATGATTCTGTGTATTTATATAGATATTGTGTAATTATTTTATATATTTCCGATGCAGTCTAAAGTGTGGTTTTGGGGGAGGTTTATAACATGCAGAACATTACAGCATCCCCATTCTTTCTTTCATCTCCAGGCAAACCCCTCATTGCATGGCAAAAATGGAAGAAAGTGTTCAGTCTTATGCCCATGTGTTTGAAACTTCCCTTAGTGCTGAGATAAGTCCTCATTATTACTGCATTGCCTTGTGACCCAGAGGAATAAGAGGTTGTTGAGCACCTTTCTGATCTCTCTGCCAGAAATTCTGAGAATTTAAGTGAGTACAAAATTTGTCTCAAAATGTTAGACCTGCGTTATCTTCCTAAAGTGAGTACTATTCTTGAACGGTTTCACTTTGGAAGAAGAATACAATGCCACGGTGAAACGGTGGAACAGTACATCACAGAGTTGCTCAAATTATCGGTTACCTGCAATTTTGGGGCTTTCCTGGAGGAGCGCTTGAGGGACCAACTTATGCTGGGATGTGTGCTAGATAAGGCTCAAGAGAGTATGTGGCAAAAGAAAAACCCGCCCTTCTAGGAGATTCTTACTATAGCTAAAACACATGAATACTCTAAAGCCTGTGTGGACATCATACATAAAGATGATGCGAGGGATACAAGTGATGGGATTACTGTAAAGATTGTTCAGTAGAAATCGGTATAGGAGAAATCAGTAAAAGAAAACCCTTCCACCAGTAAGAGATGTATCTCAAAGTACTTTCATGGAAAGTGCTTTCGCTGTTGCAATTTTGGATATGTTGTGAATTAGAAGAATTGTCCCAGCTGGAAATTTACGTGTAAGAAATGTGGGCACAAAAGCCACTTTGCCAAGTGTTGTAGGCCAACAAAGACCTAAAGAATGTAAGAGAGGTTGACTTCATCGATGGAGAGGATGAAGAAAAAAAGTGAAGTGTTTGAAGCCTGATATAAAACCCATAGGGTATGGGGGTGACACCATCGATTTGTTGTGGTACTTTTGGGGCATTATTGAATTTAAAGATAGAATTACTGTAGGGAAGATGTATATTTTAGTAAAAGGTGATTCACTAATTAGTTGGTTTCACCAATGGGATGTATATGTATATTTGAATCCCAATGAAAGACCTCTGTTTGCGTTAAAGAGATGCCGTCAACCAGGTTGGTTTCCAGAGGGAGTGAATTTTGGATAAGTGAGTGTCCTGAAGTCTTTGCTAATAAGCTGGGTTGTCTGAAACTGAATGTTTCACCGAACGTAGCTAAAATTAGGAGGTTTAATTACTTGTAAAAGAAAGTATGAGAACTGACTTGAACAAACTCATTGACAATGGAATCATACAAGAAGTGGGGGCTACAGAGTAGCTGTCTCCTATTGTAAACACTTGTAAAGCCAATGGGGAGGCCAGGTTTTGTGTGGATTTAAGCGAACACAACAAAACTGTGGTGTAGACCACTACCCACTCCTTAATATAAGTAAAATGTTGAGTTATTTTGGTGGTGCTTCCCTGGGCTTAACATCTACCTATCACCAAATACGGTTACACTCTTTATCCTAAGAAATTACAGCGTTTGTAATGCCTTTTTGGCACCTTCAAAATCTTGAGAATTACTTTGGGCTGATTTCAGCTACCTCTATCTTTGAGAGCTATGAAGTACATTCTCCAGGGTGTTGAGGGTGTCAAGGTGTATCAAGATGATATTTTGATCTCTGGGACCAATATGAAAGAACATGATGATAGACTGAGAAAAGTCTTTTTTTTTTTTTAATGTATTATTGCTTTTTCTCAAAACATTGCATACATACAATTTACAACCAACTTCGGGCTTAGAGGTGAATACAATTAGCTGGTACATCGATGTCACAACATTACATATCACAGTCAGTTATACATCTATAAATTAGTCTTACATGGGTGCAGTATTTACTTGATGAGTGCCAAGGTTTTCCGTTAGTGGGATCCAGAAGTCTCTAGGTCAGGAACGAGAGGGCAATTCTTCCTCATAGGTCTGCAATGTATCCCTGCAATATGCCATATCCTGCATCCACTGTTTATAGGTAGGGTAGCTCCTTCCTCCCCAATGCATGGATATCTGTCTTTTTGCCAAAATCAATGCTATCACACAGAACTTACGTTTCAGGGATCGTAGCTGTGTCACTAGTCCTAAGAGACAAGTTTTAATTGTGCATTCTACCTGTGTTTCAATCATCTCACCAATCATAGTTGTGACTTTGTCCCAGTATATGTTAATATCAGGGCAATGCCATGCCAGATGCAAGAAGTCTGCATCATCTGCCCCGCATCTTTGACAATGTGCAGTTTTTCCAAGTCCAGACTTATATAATTTTTTCAGGGTGTAATAAGTCTGATGAATGTACTTATAGTGAATAATCCTCAAGTTTCCATTTGGGGTGAGCATGTCAGTCAAGGAGCAGCACATGTGCCATTCTTTCTCTGTGAGAGGAGCATCCAGCCCCACATTCCATCGTTCAAGTGCTCTCATTGCCGTGCCCCCAATATCTGCCTGGAGTGATGTGTATAATTTTTTAACCAGATGTGTATTGTGCGGGTTTTGTATTATAAATTGGAGGGCTTGTAGAGTGTATCGTTCTCGTGGATACGATGGGTATAGTTGTTTGATAGCCCCGTTCAATCTATGGTATGTGAATGTAAAGAGTAGAGTGGGGTTCTGTATGTAGTCTAATTGTCCAGGAGCTATGAAAACGCCATCCTTATATAGATCGCCCATCGTATCGATCCCAGTTGTTGTAGTTGAGTCAGTCCTACCTTCTCCTGCATAACAGATAGGGCCGGGTGGTTCTGTAGCGGCAGGGAAGGGGCATAGAGTGGTAGTTTGTTTGCGAGGCTACCCATTCTTTGCCAGGCTTAGGTGGTTGTACGCACCGTATTTATTTCATTTCTGCAAATATGTGCGTGTGTGTGCGCTAGGATACAATTTAGTGGTATTAGGTATGCGTCGCCATCCTCAACCGCAGTATGAGGCAAGTGTCGGACCGGATGATACCAATAATGTGCATACTGCACCTGGGCACATAAATAATACAATAGAAAGTCCGGAACTTTAAAGCCCCCATTTGTATAAGGCAACGTCAGTGTGTAACTGTCCACGCATGCCTGTTTGCCGGCCCATATAAGTCAAGTGACCATGGTGGAGATTCTGTTAAATACTGCCTTCGGCGGTGTAATGGGAATATTGGTGAAGAGGTAAAGGAGTTTTGGCAGTATGACCATTTTACTATGCTATTGCCATGCGATCCGCGAGTGAGCGCGGGAGTGTGATCCATCACTCCACCTCGTCTTCTAGTGTGCTGATGGCCTTACCATAGTTTTCCCGCAGTACCACCTCTGGATCGCGATGAAACCATATTCCCAAATATTTAACGGGGTCCAATTGCCACTCTAGGGTGAATTCCATCGGACATGACGTGGTAGCATCTGTTAGCAGTATAATGGTCGATTTACCCCAATTAATTTGGAGTCCTGAGTGACCTCCAAATTTAATATATTCCCTGATTAGTGGGGAGATGGTCGAGGCCGGGTCACAAATATATAGCACCATGTCATCTGCGTATAAGGAGATTTTCAGAGGGCGCTGTGGGAATTGCAGGTCATAGAATTTGTGACATTATCTTATTTTACATGCCAAGGGCTCTAGTGCGATGGCGAATGGAAGAGGCGATAGTGGGCACCCCTGTCGGGTGCCCCTGGTTATATTTATTGACTCGGAGACATATTGATTGACCGATATTCCAGCTATCGGCTGTGTGTATAGGAGTTTGATCCATTGTGTGAAAATGGGGGGCAATCCCATTCACTGCAATACTGTGAATAGGTAAGTCAACTCGACCAAATCAAATGCCTTAGCCGCATCCGCCGCTGCATGCATGTCAGGATTCAGCTGATGGGATAAGGCAAATAAAGTTCGGATGTTGTGCGCAGTGGATCGGTGAGGTATGAACCATGATTGATCGGGCAGGACTATATTGGACATCAGAGGTTGGAGCCTTGTTGCTAATAATTTTGCCAAAATGTTGGTGCCTGCATTGATCAGTGACAGTGGTCTATAAGAGTCACAGTATTTGGGATCTTTTTTCGGGTTTTAACAATGCTTTGATCATGGCCTCTCTCAGTGTAGGTGGTAGAATTTGTTTCTCATGGGCATTGCCAAACATCTCCACCATATGTGGGACTAAGATATCAACGAATGTCTTATAGAATTCATTTGTGAATCCATCGGGGGCTGGCGCTTTGCCATTAGGGAGTGATTTTATTATACTTGTAATCTCTTCAACTGTTACCGCCTGGGATAAATAGTCTCGTTGAGAATCGGAGAGCCAGGCTATGGCTACATCTTCAAGGTATTGCATTATGTCAGAGGCCGGCGCTTTCGGGTATGATACAGCTCATCATAGGTATCCATAAAGGCTTGTAGTATCCTCTCTGTGTTATAATGAGAGATGTTTTGTCGATCTATAATGTTGGTCACCGTAGTTGTAGGTCACCCGTTGCAAATCTTATTAGCTAGTACGTGTCCGTGTCTACCTCCCTCCCCATAAGTTCTGGCCACTGCTCTTTTATTAAGATAGTTGAGCTCCTGTTGTGCATATTCTTGGTATTCTGTGTTTACGTTCCGATTCTCTCAGAGAATGTTTATGTCCTGAGTGTTTTCAAATTGTTGTTCTAACGCCTTAATGTTCTCCTCCCTCAGCTTAAGCTGTTGGCGTATATCTTTAAGGATACCTGAGGTGGTACTAATACACACCCCGCGAATCGTTGCTTTAAAGGCCTCCCAGAGGAGGCTAGGGTCATTCACCGAGTTCTGGTTAAATGTGAAATACTCTTCAATGGCCATTCTAATGGTGAAGTTATATGCGGGGTCTAGCAGTGCTTTAGCATTAAATCTCCAGATGTATGGGGTGGAGTATAGGCGGGGAGCTGCAGCGTTAGAAGGACTGGTTAATGGTCCGATAGTGTTTTTGATAAGTGTTGAATGTCCGTTGTCCAAGTGGATACTTTCCCTGTCCCGAGCCAATAATTGATGCATGTATTTCCTCATCGAGTGATAGATTGAGATCCCCCCCCATGAGTTCTACGTCACGTAGTTCTCTAAGGGTACGCCATATGGAGTAAAAAAATTCAGGATCATATATATTTGGGCAGTATGTGTTAATTAATGCTAGGTGTTGTCCTCGTAGGCACCCTAAGATAATAATGCACCTGCCTTGCTCGTCAGTTATGGTGCGTTCTATAGTGAGATTGAGACCTCTCTTAACTAAGAGGAGAACACCTCGTGAGTAGGATGAATATGAAGACGCTATGACCGTTTCGGCCCATTAATTGCCAATTGAATACCTAGTAGCCTTGCTCAAATGGGATTCTTGCAATAGAGCCAAGTCGACCTGATGACAGCCTAAATAAGCAAATATTTGTCGTATTGTTTTAGGGTTATTTAATCCCCTGATGTTCCACGTGATGAATCTAACCAGTGATGATTTTAATTGTGTGTCCCATGGAGCAACCATGACGTTATAGTATGAGCATCGCTTGGCAGTGGCACTTATAGACATGTCGTGTAGGATCTACTAATACCACCGCATGAACTAATCTTGCAACTAACATGTTATACATTTTGATGTACTTCAGTGATAACAGCTCGCTGACAAACAAAAACATACCCATAACCACCCCACCCACCTTGGCATCCCAATTATGCCAAAGCCATACCCTTGTAACCAACAGTGCCAATGCACTAACCAGTGTGGGGAGCACCCTCTGGGGGGCCGCCGAGTGCTCGACCTAACATCTGTATATAACAACAGATGTGGTCGGGAGTAACTTGTTGCGTTGTGTGTAGGTTAATTAAAGAAAGGAAACTCAACCAATCAGAATTCAATGGTTATGATCTTAACCTTCAATGCCGTGAGAGTTGCCCTTGGAAAGAGAGAAAACTTATATTGCATGGCAGAGGCAACCGTGTATTATGCAATCAGAGTAACCATCAAAGCAAGTTGTCTGCACATTGAACAGTAACAGTGACATTATCGAATTCCTACATCTCCAGCATCTAGGGCTAGATTCAATGGTGGGACACTGTGATTTATAAGCCGTCCCATACAGTCCATAGTATAGGTTAAATACACATTTGGCATATTGAACTGCATCATGAAACAATTATCTTAGATACAAAGACAGTGAGCATATGCTATACGTAGCTTTGTATAGTATTTATGTGTATGTGACCACTGTGTGGCGTCTCAGTTGCTGAATGTATATGGCAGTCTTTGAGTCACATATAGTCTTTGGAGTACAAATGTCGCTGTATAGGCCCTAAAGGGTCTCAGATGTAACATATGATATGACAGTTAGTGAAATACAGTCACGTCGACCAAAGGTGTGTAACTGATAGAATACATTACCACCTGGCTCCGTGAAGTCAGTCTGAGTCCGGATCTGGCCTGGGCGAGCAGTGGGTGCGGCGATCGGGAAAAGTCTTTTTAATGAAATCCTGTGCAGCTTTGGGTGTTGGGAAGATCTTCGGGCGCCTGTCGTGTATGATGCGCAGTCTCGCCGGGTACAGCATGGCATATTCGATTCCCAAGTCTCTTAGTTTCTTTTTGGCTGGGTTGAAGTCTTTGCGGGCGGTTTGTACCGCCACCGTGAAGTCTGGGTAGAACAAAATGTTGTTGCCTTTGTGATTTATCTTCTGCTTCTCCCGCACCATGAGCAAAATTGTGTCCTTGTCTCTGTAGTTTAGGATATGTGCAATTATGGGCCTCGGTGGTCCGCCCGGGATTGGGGGTGGAGCAAGAGATCTGTGTGCTCGCTCAACAATCAACAGGTTGGAGAACTTGTCAGCGCCAAAGATGTCTCATAACATTTCCTCCATGAAAATTTCCAGTGTACCTGTGTTGGTGCTTTCTGGTAGCCCAATTATGCGCACGTTATTCCTGCGGGACCTAGCTTCTAAATCTTCGCGCTTCTGCTGGATAACTGCCAGTAATTTATCCATCTCCGCACATTTGCGTTTGTTGCACTAAATTCATCCTCGACCGCAGATATGCGCACCTCTGCTTCTGTGGGTCTTTCACCTTGTTTGTCTAGCTTAGACGCCATCTTGTCGACGCGCTGCGTTAGGGAATCAAGTTTACCCTTGATGGCCTGGAATCTCTGTTGGATATCTTGTGGAGCATTGTCCATCTTGGATTGCTGTGTATGATCTGAGTCCAGTTCTGTGTCTGAGTGTACTGTCATTTGTTTGGTAGCGCGCTTATTGTCAAATGTCAGCTTTGACTGTTGTTTGTCTGGCTTGCCCATAGTGACCGTAGCTCTAGTACTTGATTGCTCTCTACGGGGCTGCTCACCACTTTCCGAATATGCAGAGTTTCCAATATACGGCTGTCGCCGAGTACAAGGTTACTTTCCTGCCTTGTTTACCTTTATCCCTCGCAAACCCTGAAAGTTCTGCGGTAGGTAATTAGCGTGTTCGCAACCCGCCTTTGCCCAATGCACGATCTTTCCTTGCCCACAAGAGCGGGTATATTATGGCGTCTGGTGTCTAGTTAGCCGCAAGGCCTCCTCGTCGTATGTACACCAAGTGCAGCTTATTAGCTGGATAGGTTGCAGCTACAATGTTCAGACAGCCAAAGGGCGGTCCGCACCGCAATCTCCTGGTGTTTTTATTATCAATGGTTTACATCGCTTGCCGCTTCCCACGCAGAAGGCGGTGCCTAGTCTTGATATCTGATCAGACAGCGCAGATTGGCACCTATTACAAAATATTATCTCCTATGTGGGTATGGGTGCCATGGAAATGTGGGCCCAGATCTTTGGTCCCTCAGACACCGTCTAGGTGTGACAGTTCCCACCCGGTTTTGCTTCTCTTCTCCGGGTGGCGTTTCACCTCTGCTGCTGCCTGAAGAGCCTTCCAATAATGCTAGTAGTTGTGCGATATCGTTATACTCATGGGCAGAGTATGTGTGAGGGTGCTGACACGCCAATATCTCCTTAGACGGTGACTTTCTATAGTTTCGTCTGCGCCGCCATTTTACAGCATCCTCCTCTTTATGCCACTGCTCGGATGTCTGTTCTACGATATTATTTTTGGTGCAGTGGTGCTGCAGTTAGGGGATCTGTAGGGGTGATCTGGGAGCCCCGTCGGTACCTCCACAGCGTCTGTCCATTTACATTCACTTTTGCGCAGCCATTTCCCGTAACTCTCCACGATACGCCTCTGCATTAAAGATTATTCACCGCTTCAGGGGATGATGCTGCAGCGCTTCAGTCGGAGCTTCTGTATGGGCAAGAACGGCGTTCTGCCCTCCTCCTCTCAATGTCTGGCCACCTATATGTACCGCTGCGCCGCTTTCACATATCGCGGTGGCAATTTCTCCTTCCTCGCTGCTGCCATTTTGGTTATGCGCACTGGGCCTGGATTTGTCAGCTGTCGATGCAGATTTCTTGGTCTCCGCCACTTACTGCTTACATTTGAAGGCAGCACCATATAGCCAGTATGTGCCGCCGTGCTTGGTGGTGTTTCTGTCGTGTATAGGCACACCAATATCAGCTATTTAGGCAGGATTCTGATCCCGACCGGCAGAGCGGCACTAATGTGCAGCCATTCCGCAGCGCGCCCTCTAGCGCCCCCCCCCCCCCCCGACTGAGAAAAGTCTTGCTGAGGCTACATGAAGATAGTTTACATTAAGAGGTGTTCAGGAGATTGAATATTTGGGGCATTTGCTTACGAAGTGTGGAATTAAACCAAAGTCTTCCTTAGTGAATGCCATTACAGTATGTCTATGCACCAAAAAACAAGGGTGGAATGATTGAATTCTACAATACGTTTGTACCAACATTTGTGGACAAAACCTGTTGTATGAGGGACATAGGTGAAAGATGGAAATAATTTGTGTGGGTTCAGGAATGCAACAGATAATTTGAATGTGTGAAATGGTATTTGAATGAGGGGCCTAATTTAGGAAGATTTGACCTTAAGGATAAATCTTTTATTGTGCCAGGTGCAAGCTCAAAGGGTTTAGTAGCTGCCTTGATTGAAAAGTGAATGGGAAAGAAAGAACTATTTTGTTAATCTCTAGGGGCCCTAGAGGTGCCGAGCTTAACTATTCAGTGTTGGAAAATGAGGCTCTAGGTATGTTTTGGGCAGTTCGTAAATTGAGGACGTTTCTGTGGGGAAGGAAGTTTGAAATCAAGATGGATCATAAGCCTCTTAGGGAAGTATGTTCTAAAAAAGGGCACAGATTTTGTTTCTCATAGATTCATAAGTTGTTTGTCGCTTTGCAGGAATTTGATTTTGACATATCTTACTTTCCTGGAGCCAACATTATTTTAGCAGATTGTTTGCCTAGGCTGAGTCAGAGAGTGACATTTCAGAAGAATGGGATTGGGTTGCTGTATAGGATCATGAGGAAGAAGTCAATGTACGTTTGATCACTGAAGATATTGTTTCAGAGGAGATTGGCGAGAAGGTCGTAGGGACTACAGTGCATTGCAGGAAGTTAGGAAGATGGTTTCTGTTGGTTGGTGTGAGAATAATTAGTGTGGGGATGATGTGAAAGGATTCTGGTGAGTCAAAGATAATTTGGTTGTTGTGGATGGTTTGCTTATGAGAGGTAGTAAGCTAGTTCCCATGGGTAGGCTGAGAAAGAAGTTGATTGAGAGTGCTCACATGAGTCACATGGGCATTGCCAAGTCCAAAGAGAGAGTCAAAGAGAGATATTGATGGCCTGCATGGACTTGTTTATCGAAAGAGAGGTGAGGTAGTGAGTGGAGTGCTCACGCTGTGACAGTGTTGAAATTTGGAATTCAACCTATGGTTTTGAAGGAGCAGGCACGTGGTTCATGACTGACATTGCTCTTGATATTCTGGGACCTATGAAAGTTAAGTCATAAGACAGATAGGTTCTTGTGTGTGTGGACATGTTCTCACTGGGAAATTAAGGTTGTGGGCTTAGTGGAGTCTGGAGCGATTATAGAATTCCTAGAAGAATTATTTGAGAGGGAAAGTTTTCCATTAACTTTACTTTCTGACAATAGTGTGCAACTCACCTCTGGTGAGGTTGCAGAGTTCTTGAAAAAAGAAGTATAAGGCAAAAAAAGGCAGCTCCATATCACCTAGAAAGTATTGGGGTAGTGCTAACTGGGAAACTGATAAGAAAGAACGTGTGTGAGCATTGCTTTTCCCACATTCTTCTACAGGGGTTTCTCCTTTCCAATTGATCAAAGGCAGGATAGCTAGCTCTAAAGTTATTCAAATGTGGTGTATGAGAAAAAGAAGGTGGTGGATGACCAAGTTGTGAAAAATAAAGGATTGAACTAAAAGGAAAAAGACAGTATGGTAAAAAGGAAAAAGTGCTATAATGTGAGAAAGGCTGTTAAGAGTATGGTGGCACTTTCGGGGGAACTGAATAAAGATTACATCTCCCAGAAAGGAAGGGAAGATGTCTAAGTCTAGTCAACCATTCAAAGTCATTAAGGTATTTACACATGTGGTAAAGGCAAATGACCACATAATTTGGAACTTGAACAGGGTGTCTAAGTTTTAATTCTGTTTCTATGTTATGATGCTGACCTCTGGAATATAGGTATCCATGTTATGTTATGAAGAACTGGAATGTGGGGTGGTTGGTAATGTTGAATGTGGTAGACAGCATTCTATGTCAGGTGTAGTAGTGCTTCATTGTGGATGGGGTCTCACCTGTTACTGCCCTAATAAAGGAGATTCTTTACATCTCAACAATGAGTGGCATTATCCTTACATCCCACAGAAAACAAAACTCTCTCTACCAAGGTCGAAATTAAGGTCCTGAAGGGTATACAATAAGAATGGATTTTCAATATGACTGATTGATGGTTTGTATTAATTTCTATAAAACCATCATGGCAAACATGACAGTCACACTGATAGGTGAAAATGCCTAAATTAATTTTAGCCATAAGTAATTACTGTGGATGGCATTTCAGTCCAGGTTTGTTTGCACACTGTGCCACAACAGACAGAGATTAGCCTACTGCAAATCAATATTGATCCTGCTCCTACAGGAATTCCTACTGTTGGACTTGGCCATTTCTGCAGTGTCATCCCTAAGCTTCTTGTGTTCATCCCTCTTGTTTTCAGAACCTGTTTTGTTGGCTTTTAAGATTCTTTAACCAGTGCTAAAATGATTATGCTCTCTCCTCTAACCATGGTAATAAATGTGCTGCAAAAGAGGGGGTTTTTGACTTTGGGAACTGTTTTCCCATTGTTTATGGAGTGTCCAAGAGGCACCCCACCTACAGGCTAGTGAAATGTAGAAAGGAGCACCTCACCCCTCCACCCCAGAACACATCTGGATTTAAAGAACTACGGAAGAGGAAGAGCCCTCTATCGGTGACCTGTGTGGAGACCTGAATGCCTGGACCTGCTATCACTTATATCCAAGACTGAGAAGCGGACCGCAAGGTTCCATTGCCTGACTTCCTGTGTGGCTACAGGGGCATCTAAAGTTGCAAGTAGCCCGCACTGGACTGTGCTGCTGGAGTGGGACATGGACTGAGTACTACCTATGAGATCCTGAGAGCAACTGAGCTCCTCGCCTTTAAACGAGGGCTGAAAACCTGGTTATTCACATTATAGCTGTCTCACTCTACAGGAACCAATTAGGCAGTGCTCAGTGCCAGGACACCTTAGGGTAACAGTCGCGCTTTAGAAATTTTAATAACATAACATAACCTTACAAGTGGCTAAGAACAGATAGCCTAGTTCAAAAGTGGCATTCAGGAAAATATCCATTTACAGAACTCCTGAGAACCAGGACCACCCAAAACAATTTTCATGAGGTCTGTAATGCAGGAAAATCAGGTTGGTCCCACATTGAGCTCTTTGTCATTCAAAAGAGGACTTCAGCAGACTCTTGCGGCTAATGTATCCAGCTTCAGTGAGTCCTGCCTGGCTATGGCTTCCAGGTTCATCCTGCTGGAGGTTTCTGACTTCTAAGAAAGAGACTTACAGCCTGATTTAAAGTTCGGAGGAGAGGGTACTCCATTGCAGCTGCAATAAAGTAATTTCCCCACCAAATCAAAGTCCACCAACCTCATTTAGAGTGAGGCGGACTGATAGTATGTCAGCAAAGGAGACTACTCCGTTTCTGTCACTTACATACTTCCTTGATGGGCAGATGAAGTGAAGGCCATAGGAGGTTTGGCCATTTGACCATCTGCCCAATTTAGAGTGGGCAGCCAAATGCCCAGGTTTTACTGTCCATCACTGTCAGGTAAAACCTGTAGGTAATACACAAAAAAAATGAAGCTCACACCAGAGGGGGAAGTTTCATGATTTGGGTGTCATTAGTTTTTCTGTTTTCAAAAACAAATCCCTTCTATGGGATTTTATTTTTTTAAATAAATTTTTTTTAAAAGTCTGTTGGACACTACCGTAATGTTGACAGAGTCATCTATCAAACATTTAATACATTGACAGGAACTGCAGTGATGGCTGTTCCTGCCAATATTAAAGAATAGACAGTAGACAACTCTAAATTTAGAGTGCAGTTACTCCACCAGGGTGGCAGCATATTTTACTTGGTCGCCATAAAGGAGTAATAACCATACTTCCAAGTCTAAACCAGCCCTTAACTCCCAATGTAGAAATCTTAACCGGGCATAGGTGCAATAAGTATCCAGCCAATAAGAGGACTTTGGCAGACATGAAGTTTGAATTTTTCAGCCAAAACCATCTGCTTAAGTAGGCCCTCACACAAAGATATCTGACTTTGAGTGGACTTCATACACAGCCTTCAACGTTGCCAGCTGAAGGATTTCAACTTTCAAAAAATGGGAACTAAGTCAGAATTAAAAACTTTGACTGGGGCAAATCTCTTGGTGCCTCAGACTACCACTCCATCCTGTTTTACCTGAAATCACTTATAGGTCCCACTCAATGGTAAACAACTAATTGTGATTGATACTTTACTTTTTCTTGTCACTTTTTGTCTAAAAAGTTTTCACATTTTCATATTTTTCGTTCCCCTGATTTGAGTGTAATAATTTTTTTATCACTCTTTATATTTTTCTTGATGTTTGGAAATTGGCTGTGGCATTTGTATTTTGTTGTGGTTTGAATTTTTAAATGTTTTAGTACTACTCAATACTTAACACTTTTTCCTTACTTTTTTTTCAAACATATTTTTATAGACATTTAGGTTGATCAACTTCACATATGATAGCTTGTTATTTTACATTTGGTGCAGATCACTTTGGTACAACATTGTATGTTACAATTGACCTATACAGCATGCATTTCACGTTACATTTCCACTCACCGCTGTCTATCCCTGTGTAAGGGGATTCTATCACAAGTGTAATCCCAACTAGTTCTGTTCTGCTAGGTTTGGAGTACCAAAGTGAGTTGCAGTGCATAACTGATTGGCCATCCTATTAATACATGCAGTCCTACTTGGAGAAGGGAGTTTCTAAATAGTCGTGACCTAGGGACATAAATCAATGATTTATTATGAATTTAAACATAAACCATGAACTATGCAGTGTGGTGCGTTGCAATATCTGTCTGTTTGTGGCAAGGAGTAAAAGAGATACGTGGGGGGTAGGCCCAAAGGCAGTTTAGGAGGCAGGTAGACCCTCTGCCCCATACATTTTCCTTAAGTTAATATTGTCTGAGCCCAGTTTTATTTTATTGAACTTCTGTGTAGGATCTGACAAGATTTTGGACTCATTACTTGTGAAGGACTCACATCTTCTCCAGCTAATAACCTATTTTCTAACATTTGGTAAGAAGGTCTAATCTGTTGGTGGTGCAGGAATTCAGGAAAAAAATCTTCAATTGTTCTATTAAGAATGTGAATAAGGGCCTGCATAAGATTTTGGCGGGCAGGTTACTTTGTCACAACGGTGCAAAATATCCCGTCTTCTGAAATATAAATCCCACAGGATTTAATGGGATTCATACTTCGGCAGTTAGGATATCCATCATCATTGTGACAGAGTAATCCATCCGCCAAGATCTAAATCAGGGCCAAAGTTCTTCCCTTTGCTTTGACTCCCATCCCCCATTTTTTGTGGACTGATGTTGCTGGTGTTTGAATTCTGCACACTGGGCCAACGCAGTCCAATTTCCTGTGTATGTGCTCTAACCCCGCAAACATGGAAATATTGGCTAACGCCTAATTGGCATATTCAACTTCCCAGTAGGGCCATAGCCCATGGTTCAGGAAATACACCAATGGCATGGAAAGTTAACTTTTACCTGTACTGTACGGCACAAGTAGTTTCATCCAGCAGGCAGTCAAAGAAAACATTGCTTCAGGCTTTCCTGTGTAGCCTGACCTTTGCAGCTTTTAAACCTGTCAAACTTACCCTTGTTTGGCAGAAAGGAGTGCTACGTAAAAAAATGATGTAAGTCATCCCAAAGTACGCCTAGTAGCCCACATGGTAGGGTGCTTAGCATTTAAGAGTTGCAGAAATGTAGTTTTAGCATGTACTTATAGTTACTCGCCCCACAAGCCATTTTCATAGAAAACGGGCAGTAGCTGTCTTATAAGAAAAGGTAAAGTGCAGAATAAAATCATAACTCTGCAATTCTTGGTGTGGAACTAGCTAAAAGAATAATTCCACCACTATTTATGTTTATGAAAAATCTAATTAAGTGGAGGACAATTTTTTCATACACATTTAGGAAAAGTGGCTTTGAAAATGTTAGAGTTTTTCTGCCTGAACCTCCAGCAAGTTAATTAGCACTAGCCTGCCATCAGCAGGTTTCTCTCCCTTAATTATGTGTGAAAACTGCAGTAGAAAGTACAGAGCTTATGCCTTTTGGCAGGAAGATTTGAGTGTGAGGTATGTTACCTGTTTGTCACAGTTGAGGTGGAGGGAATGGCCCACTTCCCGGCACACACCCCTGGTTCAATCAGCCTCCAAGGATAAAAAGGTTGTGTCATCCTGCATTTGCCTCAGAATTAAGGGTGGGCGTAGTTCGCGAAGTAGCACTTCGCGAAGCTACGCAAAGTGAAGTTCGCACTACGCGAGCTATGCGTAGCACTTCGCGAACTGCGTAGTAACATGTTCGTACTGTGCAAGATGTTGTTTTCAATGATTGCACAGTGCGGACAAGCAACCGGCACTGTGCAATCATTGAAAATGGCATCTTGCACAGTGCGAGCTGTAGTTTTCTGCTGCTCGAGTAGATTTTTACTCGAGCGGCAGCTTTCTCAACGCGAACTGGTAGTTTCTCATCGCGAGCAGTCGCGAGCATACGCGACCCCTCGCAATGAGAAACCTGACCTCCTCGCGTTGGGAATCTCGCCGGGAGGTTTATTTTCCATGCTCGCGATCGCGAACAAGGAAAAAGTCTCGCCGGGATGTCATTTTGCTTGCTCGCGGTCGCCAACTTGACGTTGAGGACCGCGAGCAAGCAAAAAATGACCACAGCACTACGCAACACTACGCTACGCGTGTTCGCATTGTGCTACGTGCAGTTCGCGTAGTGCGAAGAAGCGCAAACTTCGCAAACTACGCAAACTACGCGAGCGTAGCGTAGTGCTTCGCCCAGGCCTACTCAGAATAGCGCATGGTAGGAGCGTTTGCACATTGCCCTGCAAAAGTGGAAAGGGCTGCCCATTGGAACTTCTTTTCTCATGATTTAGGGTGTGTCCAGGAGTCATCCCCATCCATTTGTTGGCTGGAGAATCCTAAAAGAGTGGCACCTCACAGGAAATAATTTAAAATTAAATGTAATTATTTTGATTTTCAAATGTACATAGATTAATTTAATGTTAAGATAAGTTAAAAATAAATATTATTTTATTATAGAATATTATAAAAACTGTTGGACTTGGCCTTTTTTGGCAGGTTCACCCCTGTTATGATATGTTATTTGGATTTATAGCGCGCACGGCTACTCACGAGTGTCCCGGCGCAATGTCTTAAGGGGAGCAAGGAGACTAGCAAGTGAAAAGATACGTTTTAAGATTTTTCTTAAATGCGGACAGATCTTCAATATTGCGTAATGCCAGGGGAAGTGCATTCCACGCTACCCTCCGAGTAAGAGACCTGCCTCCCAGCCTCTGGAACTGAAATCGGGGAACCCACGCGAGTCGGTGGGATGCCGAACACAGCAGTCTTGCGGGCACGTAGAAGGTAAAACGCTTTTGTAGATAGGATGGACCCATGCCATGTAGGGCACGGTTGGCTAGCACCAGCGATTTGAACTTTACCCGTTCTGCTATGGGAAGTCAGTGAAGGGATTGCAAGTGGTGACGCACGCTATATCTGGTGGAAATGCCCAGCAGGAGTCTGGCTGCCGAGTTCTGGACTACCTGAAGGTTTTTAATCAGGTAGCCAGGGATGCCAATGTAAAGTGCATGGGCATAGTCCAGTTGTGACAAAATTAGAGCACATGTGACCGTTTCTCTAGCTGCTTGAAGCAGGAGAGGAAAGAATATTCTTAAAGTCTTGAGAATGCCAAAGCAGATACCGGCCAACTTCGTGATGTGGAAAGAGAAAGAAAGACTCTCATCAAACTATACTCCCAGGTTCTTTGCCGGCTTCCCTTCAGAGGAGGGCAAAATCAGGTGGTCACAAAGCTTCCCGGAACCTCGAAGAGAATTTTCCAAACAGGAGAATCTGTGACTTCTCATTGCATTTAAGTTGAGCAGCCGCAAGCCACCTGAAAATGGAAGCGAGACAGTGATGGGCAGAAGCTACAGAATTGTCATCGCTGTCCCAGGTAAAGAGCAGCTGTTGTCATCGGAGTAGGCCATCACCTTAGCTCCCAAACTCTCAGTCAGATAGACCAGGGGGTCACATAAATATTAAAAAGAAGGGGGCTGAGGGAGGACCCTTGAGGAACTCCTGTGGTCACATCCTGGGAGGAAGATGTAGGCAACTAGATCTGCTGGTCCCGACCCTTGAGAAAGGACCTGAGCCAATTCCAGGCCGACTCCGACACACTTATGCAGGCCAGACGTGAGAGGAGAAGAGAGTGAGGGACCGTGTTGAACGCCGCCGAGAGGTCAAGCAAAATCAATGCTGCCCTCTCGCCGGCGTCCAAACACTCCCGGATGGCGTCCACCACCTCCACCAACACAGATTCTGTGCTATGAGCTGCTCGGAACCCTGACTGAGCGGGATGCAGCAGACCTTCTCTTTCGACAAACTCAGTGAGTTGTTTGCTGGCAACCATCTCACACACCTTGGCCAGACCAGGTAATAGAGAGATAGGTCTGTAGTTCCCTGGACTACAATTGTCTAATGATGGCTTTTTTATGAGTGATAAAATCTTGGCCTGTTTCCAGGACACAGGGAAGCTAGCTGTGTGGAGGGACAGGTTGACAATGATATTCACCTCGGGATTGATCATCTCAGCTGCTGCTTCTAACAACTTGGCCGGACAGGTATCAGAGGGAGAGCCAGACTTTAGGCTCTTAAAGATTTTAAGCGAATCTGCCAAATCCACCGGTGTAAAAGCATCTAGACAGTGTATAGTGCCCACCGGAGGAGGCAAAGTAATTGCCTCAATCTCGCTAGCAAGCGGTAAAAAAGTCACCTGGATCGACCTTTGGCCCCAAAAAAATGTAGAGAGAGTCTTGCACCAGGCGACTGAAGATGGGGATGTGCTAGCCCAGGCTAACGGTGACGTAAAGCTCTGCACTATCGAAAACATTTCCTTGGAGTTGTTTTTAGCAGAGTCGATCCGTGTAGTGTAAAATTTCCTTTTAGCCTGAGCAATGGCCTCATAATAGATTTTGTGCTTGGCTCTGAGCTTCAGCTTGGCTGCAGGGCAGTAGTCGCTGCGGCGCCATGCTCGCTCAAGAATCTTGCATTCGTGTTTTAATTCTTTAGATTCTGGGCTGTACCAGGGTTTAGAGGGAGAGTGCCTAGCGGGCATAGTTGTGCTCAGCGGAGCAAGAGAGTTAACAGGCTTGGAAACCCAGCTGGTGATATCATCTAGTCGACTCTCCAGGTCGCACGAGAGAGTGGGTCTAGAGATTTCCAGAGTATGAATGAGAGCACCGGGGGCAATTTATCAAAGGCCGGTTTGCGAAAGGGACACACTGGGGGCTTAGCATTGCGCACGTCCCAAGTGAAATATGTCAGAAAATGATCGGACTAAGAGACCGGAAACGGTTCCCTCATCGAGCTATGGAAATTGGTACAGATAGGGTCCAAAATGTGACCTGCCTGATGGGTAAACTAAACTTTGTGCCTTATTTCTGACATGGTGTGGTCGGTTTTAGGCCACTGGGCACTTTAGCACTGTGGTCCAGTGTAAAGTGCGTGCGTTCTCTGTGTACATTTGGTAAGGTTGGCCTGCCCTCCCAAAAAAATGCATTGGGGATTCCCTGATAAAGTGTGTCAGTGATAATTCCTGGAATGGGAGGAGCAGCGTGGTCAAGTTTAGTACGTATGAAATTGTGAGAATAAATGCTGCACAATTGTGTGCGCAGATTTATTATGACTATGGGAGAAATGCCACTTTAAGAAGTTGGCATTTCTGTGTGCTATGTGTCTGCCTGCCTGATGTGAATTACATGTCTGGCTTATGATTGACAGAGGCTGGGAGATGTGTGTGGCTCCAGGAGGGGCAGGGTGAGTCAGCATTAGGCAGAATGGAACATCTGTGCTGGGAGAAGTGGGAGGAGTAATCCCCTGACTCTGAATATGACAGGGACCAGCCTGAACATTGCTGGCTCCGCCCCCTGTGGTGCGTCTGATTACCTAGCCCCCACCTGACAAAGGGAAGAGGAGCTTGGAAAACAAAGTGCTCCAAATCCCTCCTGAACCAGTTGCATCTGGTTCCACAAGCCCAGCGCTGCAGACAAATGATTGTCTGGTATAAATATAGGGGATGTGACCCCATCAAATTGTTCTTGTTCTGGTGTGCTGTTCCTGATTGGGTGGGGTGTGCTGCTGCTGGGGCCCAGGAGGAACCGCCATGGGGTCTTACGTCCCGGCTGGAGTGGCCTGTGTGCTGGCCTCCCTGGGCCCAGCTATGCCCCTTGGACCCTGGAGGGCATCTTGCGCCCTTGTGTTTGCTTTGCTTTTTATATTCCTGGGCCTTGAGGACATTGGCTGCATCCAGTGCCTCGTGAGAGAGGAGTGTGAGCTGTGCAGCGCTGAGCTGCAGCCCCTTGGAGAGGGAATCTCAATCGCATGGATTCCCCCGTGATGCTGGAAATGACGGCACCCGCTTATTTTTTATATTAATTGCAGTAGCCCACCCCGCTTTGATACCGCGTTTTGATGGTGTGGGCAGGTGCCCACCCCGCAATTGTATGTGCTTGTAACGGGAGCCTATCCCATATTGCCGCCGAGAAAGGTGCTGCCAGGCTGCTTCCAGCGTGACCCGGAAGCCAGGCAGAGTCAGCCTGGCTGTGGGCGGAGCCACGAGACCGGCAGCAGAAGCTGTCCAGAGGAAGTCCGGCGGGAGCCCACCCCACATTCGTGGATACAGTGTAATGCGGCCGGAGCAGGATTTCAGGCGGGGGTCCAGTGATGAAGACAGAGCCCCACATGCCACCAATAGAGAAGAGAGCCCGGTGAGTGGGGCTACATTGGGGCTTTCCTTCATGCCGTGAAGGACACCGGAGGAGTGAAGAGAGGCGAGCCCCCCCCACAGAGCCCGGTGAGTGAGGGCTCGGTGTTGTACATTTGCTTTTTCCTGAGTGGTCCCGCCATTGCGGGCCGCTCCAACGTGGGTCACATTGCTCATAGGGCCCCCGTGGGGTCCAGAGGGCCTCGGGGTGCCCATGCCTTTTTCGCATTCCGAAGACGAGCACAGGCCTGTTCCTGCTTTCTCAGGACCAGCGTATTTCACGGACCCACCTGCCCTTGTTACCCTTTCCTTTTCAACAGCCATACCTCCGGCTCCCGTTACTATCGATACTACCCGTTTACCGGGTCAGATTTTTCACCAGTTCTCGTTTTCAATTTTCACGCCTTACAGCCCTGAAGAGTCACTGGCAGTGTCCTGTTGACGAAACACGTGTCGGCTGCCGTTGTTCTTTTCACGAATACTTTGTACATAAACCAGCTTTCATGGAACTACTGGTGTCGACCTCCTTATAATTTTCATTATTGAAATATCTGTTTTATCTAATACGTGTGTGCAGGACTTGCTCTTTTGTTGCCAGTGTTTTGTGCCTTTTGGCTCATAACTTATTCAGAGGTTTAGGGGTTTTTCCTCTGCCCTGGTTGCACCGTGAAGCACTTGTTCTTCATTCTCTTTACACACTACACTGGTTACCTGCCTGAGCGCCATTGTCTTGCTACTTCTCAAACCCCTCGCAGATATTTTGCCCGTGCCTTTTTGTTTAGGCAATCCCAGCTTCCCCGCCTGACAATGAGCAGCTGCAACGTTATGGGCATTTTGTTGTGGAGTCCCAAAGTGGGGGACCAGAAGGCATGGTGGTGCCAGAAGCGATTGGCAAATTCCAGCTGCCCTGCAAGAGCACAGGCAGCTGCAACGTGGGGCGCATTTGTTTAGATGGCACAGTGAGTGCCAGTGCCCCCAGTACTTTCACAGCTGCATGGCAATTAGCGTCAGCTGCTATGTTTAGGCCAACATTTCTTCAGGAGCAGTTTTACTGAGATAGGAGTGAGATGCACTCCCCTGCCCCAGCGAAATTGCGCACTGGCTAATTCTGCTGCATTGGCAGCCGCCCTGACATTTGGGATATAGGGCATTTGAGCCCCTTTCAGAAGGCCAGTTGGCCAGGGGGACTGTGTGAGGTTTGTAGGGCGCCAGGCCCTAATGTGATTTATGTGGTGCGCAGGAAATGTTATTCATGTACTGTGTTTTATGCACCATGATGTGTGCCTCTACTGTGGTTTATATTATGAGGTTTTGCATATTGTGGTTTATGCCTGGGAGGTTATTCTCCACTGTGATTTATGCCTAATGTGAGTTATTATTAGGAGGTTATGGCCTAATATATTTAGGCTTGCGAGGTTGGTGTATAATGTATTTTGCGCCTGATGTGACACTGTGCATAATATGGTTTATGTTGCAGGATAATGCTGAGTACAGCGTTTGCCAGTAATTACTGGTTGTGTTCTACGCTTATTATATGTTCTACATTTACTATGTTCACTTTGTGATGGTTCTGACAGTGGTCCAAGTGGCCCTGTCATTAACCCTGGGCATAGGACTACGCTACGCTCGTGTAGTTTGCGCAACTACCCGCTACGCAAATTGCACGTAGCACAGTGCAAAAACGCATAGCGGGCATTTTTGTTTGCTCGCGGTCCTCAACGTCAAGTTGGCGACCACGAGCGAGCAAAATGACATCCCAGGGAGACTTTTTCCTCGTTCGCGATCAGCAACATCAAGTTGCAGATCGCGAGAGTGGAAAATAAACCTCCCGGCGAGATTCTCAATGCTGGGAGGTCAGGTTTCTCATTGCGAGTGGTCGCGAATGCTCAAAACTGAGAAACTACCAGTCCTCGTTGAGAAAACTGCAGTTCGAGTACAAATCTACTCAAGCAGCAGAAAACGACCGCTTGCACTGTGCAAGATGCCGTTTGCAATGATTGCACAGTGCGGACAAGCATCCGGCACTGTGCAATCAGTGCAAACATCATTTTCCCTACCGCAAACTACGCCCAGGGTTACCTGACATGTGTATATAAACCCCTGTAAATATTGCCTAGTGCCAGTTGGTACAGTGGATATTGTGTGATTACTATTCTATGTGTTTATAATATTACAAAGGCTATTTTTGATATAACCTTGTGTGGAGTTCCTTTTGTGGTGTGCCTAGTATGTTGTTGCTGTGTGTGTGTGTGTTGGGCAAACGCTTTACACATTGCCTTCGGGATAAGGTGACTGCTCGTGCCAAGCTACCAAGGGGGTAAACAGAGGTTATCTTTTGTGTGTAACTCCCTCGCCCTGACTACAGTGGTGGTTTCTGCCTGGCTTTGCCGCAAGCCTTAGCCAACCAGAAATCCCATTTCTAAGATTGGTTGTCAGCGGTGAGGATATGACTTAGGTTTGCGCAGTACCACAGCGACATCTGGTTGCACTACAAGCTCTGCATTTTAAGATATTCACATGTTTGGGGATTATTGTTTCTGAGTTTGTTTTAAGTATAATTTCTTTTGAAATGTGTTTTATTGTTGCACTATGAGTTGGTGGGTTCTGCCAAGGACAGAAACCAGAGTATCTGGAGGAGTTTTGTACTGCCCTTGTGCAGAAAGCTATTTATGGGGTGGGCCTGCAGCGCAAGCTAAACGAGTTTTGTACTGCCCCTGTACTGTCTGCTATTGCTAGGGTTGGCCTATAGTGGTAACTTAATTGGCATGGAGTAACTAGCTCGGGAGGGTAGATTATCCCCTAAATGCAGTTGTAGTTTTCTGGATTCACAAGTAAGGGTGGGATCCAGTGGTGGCAGCAACATGTAGTCCAGTGCAGGAAGTCCCATTCCCAGCTCCCAGTGTATGGTACCTGGTTCCCCGTTAAGAGGGGGATAGATTGAGATTCAGGGGCAGTAAGATGCTGTCTCACCAGTCTTGGGGGGAGTGTGGATGAATGTTGTGGTGTACTGGATGTTTGGGTGATTGGTTAGCACGATAAATGGTATTAAAGGGCTCTTCAATCTGTTTTGCCAGAGAGAACCTGCCCCGTAATTGTTTTCCGGAGTCACGCCAACCCCTAATGGAGTGTGAGTTCTTTGATTCTAGGGAGCTTGTGTTTGGGGAGTGATCCTAAAAGAATGGTGCAGGCACCTCCCAGCCCAGAGCAGCGGAGATGGTTCAGCGTAGCCCAGCTAGGTACCCTTATATTAAGGCGGTTGTAGGGACTCACATCCTGTCTCGCAGGAGAAGGAGTGAGATTGGGCTGTGTCCCAAAGTGCCCACACCTCAGTCTCCAGTACTGGATGGTTCTTAGAGGGAACACCAGGTAGGGAGTCTAGTCTGTCCTGTTGGACCGTTCATTGAGGGGGATCTCCCTGTTAGGTGAGCTGAGAGTGTCTGTAATCAGGCCTCCATCAGTTCTGGTGTTTGGCAGTGCCACTCCTAAGTGGAGGGTGCAGAGGTCCAGAGTGAGGGGTGAGAGGGGGAAAGAGGCCCCAGTGGAAGAACCATTGGGTCAGTGGCCAGCCAGAAGGGCTGAGTCACCAATGATTGGCCATGGTGACGCCACTTTTGTCCTGGGGCATCTTCACGCACTGTCAGAGGGACAGGAGTTTGTGAGCTCAGCGCCAGGCAGTCTGTCACACGACACATTAGCTATGTGTCACCCTCGGGGGGGAGTATATGTACTCCCCAGGAAGTCCTGGTTCGCCAGGCAATGGTCCAACCAAAGGGAACCATCCCTGGGTTGGGGAGCCAGGTTCAGGTGTTTGCTGTCTTAGAGGGAAGGGCAACTGTAATCAGTGTCCTGACCGGTTTGCCTGCTAGGGGTACCACTCCAGTTGGGAGGGTATAGGGCTCTGGAAGGGGTGCAGAGGGAGGGAGTCCTCGCCTCTGACCCCGGTGCGCATTGCATTGCATTGGGTCACAGTAAGAAACCGGTGCATCAACTCCCCACACAGTAAGGAACCTTTGTCTCACCTCCCCTGCGCTGCAGTAAGAAACCAAGTCTATACCTCCCCTGAGTGTAAGGAACCAACGCATTACCTTTCCTGCGACCCTTTTGTTTGTTTTGCGTTATGCCTCCCAGGTTGGTAGACCGTTGCTGGAGAGAGGTCCTGAACTGGTGGGTGAATTGTATTCTGAGATTGCCTCTCATAGGGGGAGAGTGCAGAACCCCAGGTTGGAGGATCAGTGGCAGTTTAGAAATACAGTGAGAAGAAGGGTGGAGAAGGGCTATTATGTGCCAGGGGTTACTGCCCCCCACTCTGTGGATTGGCAAGGACCAGTGGCATCTGGGTGGCCTAGGGCCTGGTCCTGGCTGTGGACAACTAGGGAGTACCAGTGGGGTAGCCTAGTTGGGCCTGAGAGTTTTTTTTCAAAGGGAATCACATGGGTTCAGAGTTGCGTAGAACCAGAGGGTGTCCCTGCGGTTATGGGTCCGCGTCCGTGTTCTATTGCCCAAAGCAGGGAAGCCTATCAAGGTAGTGATTGGTCTACCCTGCGTTTTGGCTGGAAGAGGGGTTGTGTTGGACTTGGCCCTTTTTGTCAGGTTCACCCCTAAACGTATTGCCTTATTTCTGACATGGTGTTGGTGGTTTTAGGCCTCTGGGCACTTTAGCACTGTGGTTCAGTGTAAAGTGTGTGCGCTCTCTGTGTACATTTGGTAAGGTTGGCCTGCCCTCCCATAGGAATGCATTGGGGATTCCCTGATAAAGTGTGTCAGTGGTAATTCCTGGAAAGGGAGGAGCAGCGTGGTCAAGTTTAGTATGTATGAAATTGTGAGAATAAATGCTGCGCAATGGTGTGCGCAAATTTATTATTACTATGGGAGAAATGCCACTTTTAGAAGCTGACATTTCTGTGTGCTATGTTTCTGCCTGCCTCATGTGAATTGCATGTCTGGCTTCCTGCGCTGCAGACAAAGGATTGTGTGGTATGCATATAGGGGCGGTGATCCCATGAAATTGTTCTTGTTCTGGTGTGCTGTTCCTGACTGGGGGGTAGGGGGGGTCGTGGTGCTGCTGGGGCCCAGGAGGAACCGCCATGGGGGCTTACCTCCCTGCAGGAGGGCCCCTGTGTGCTGCCTCCCTGGGCCCAGCTATGCCCCCTGGACCCTGGAGGGCATCTTGCACCCTGTGAGCGCTTTGCTTTTTATAATCCAGGGCCTTGAGGACTTTGGCTGCATCTAGCGCCTCGTCATTGCTATATTTCTATTCCCCTAGAAGAAAAGAGGAGCGTGGACTGCGCAGCGCTGAGCTGCATCCCCTTGGAGAGGGAATACCCATCGTAGGGTTTCCCCTGTGATGCTGGAAATGGTGGGTGCCCACCCCACATATTTTTTATATTAATTGCGGGAACCCACCCGGCTTTGATACCGCGTTTTGATGGTGTGGGCTGGCGTCCACCCGGCAATGGTCTGTGCTTGTAACGGGAGCCTACCCCGTATTGCCGCCGAGAAAGGTGCTGCTGGGCTGCTTCCAGCGTGACCCGGAAGCAAGTCAGAGTGTGCCTGGCTGTGGGTGGAGCCACAAGACCGACAGCAGAAGCCGTCCGGAGGAGGTCCGGCGGGAGCCCACCCCGCCTTTGTGGATACAGTGTAATGCGGCTGGAGCAGGATCCCCGCATGCCGCCAGGTGAGAAGAGAGCCCGGTGAGTGGGGCTACCTTGGGGCTGGAAGGAGACTGGAGGAGTGAAGAGAGGCAAGCCACCACCACAGAGCCCGTTGAGTGAGGGCTCGGTGTTGTACCTTTGGTTTTTCCTGAGAAGTCCCGCCATTGCGGGTCGCTCCAACGTGGGCTGCATTGTTCGTAGGGCCCCCGTGGGGGTCCAGAGGACCCCTGGGTGCCCATGCCTTTTTATTTAGGCAATCCCAGATGCCCCACCTGACAGTGGACAGCTGCTACGTTATAGGCATTTTGTTGTGGAGTCCCTGAATGGGGGTCCAGAAAGCACGGTGGTGCCAGAAGCGATTGGCAAATCCTAGCTGCCCTGCGAGAGTGCAGGCAGCTGCAACATGGGGCGCATTTGTTTAGAGGACACAGTGAGTGCCAGTGCCCCCAGTACTTTCACAGCTGCTCGGCAATTAGTGTCAGCTGCTACGTTTAGGCCAACATTTCTTTGGGGGCAGTTTTAGTGAGATAGGAGTGAGATGCACTCCCCTGCCCCAGCGCAGTTGCGCACTTGCGAATTCTTCTGCATTGGCAGCCGCCCTGACATTTGGGACATAGGGCATTTGAGAAGGCCAGTTGGCCAGGGGGACTGTGTGAGGTTTGTAGGGCGCCAGGCCCTAATGTGATTTATGTGGTGCGTAGGAAATGTGATTCATGTACTGTGTTTTATGCACCGTGATTTATGCCTCTACTGTGGTTTATATTATGAGGTTTTGCATATTGTGGTTTATGCTTGGGAGGTTATTCTCCACTGTGATTTATGCCTAGTGTGAGTTATGATTAAGAGGTTATGGTTTAATATGTTTAGGCTTATGAGGTTGGCGTATAATGTATTTTGCGCCGGATGTGATACTGTGCATAATATGGTTTATGTTGCAGGATAATGCTGAGTACAGCGTTTGCCAGTATTGACTGGTTGTGTTCTACCGTATCCAGCCAAAATCGTAGAGCGGATAGTTAGTAGATTACTATCCAAATATCTGGAAACCAACAGGATCCTAGAAGATGTACAATTCGGGTTTCATCCTGCACATGGCACAGAGACTGCCCTGGTGACAGTAATGGATGAGCTTCGTGTGCGGGCAGATAGAGGTCAAGAGGCGGTTCTTATCCTGCTTGACCTCTCTGCCGCATTCGACACGGTCAACCATGCCATTCTTCTGACAAGACTGAGGGAGGTGGGAATATCAGTGATCGCCTTGAAGTGGTTTCAATCTTTCCTCTCTGATAGGAGTCAGGCAGTGGCGATTCCTCCCTATCAATCTAATTTTATTAATACCTTGCATGGCGTTCCTCAGGGCTCCGCGATCAGCCCGATTTTATTTAATATATACTTGCAACCTCTGATCCCTGTCATAAGGGCACACAATATTAACATTGTTAACTATGCGGATGACACTCAAATGATCCTCTCTTTGGAGGGGGAACAGTCCACGTCCCTTGAAGTGTTTCATAACTGCATGAGAGATATAACTTACTGGCTAAGGGAAAACTCATTGCAATTCAATGGGGATAAAACCGAAGTTCTCTATTGCCTAGCAGGGAAGGCACCCCCCATGTTGCCCTCAAACTTTTGGCCATCAAATTCAGAGCGTCCACCGTTGCCTGTCGACAAGGTTAGGAACTTGGGTATCTTGTTTAATAATAAGTTGACGCTCGAATCTCAGGTTAATAAAACCGTGGGGAGCTGTTTTGCTATTATTAGAGTCCTTCAAAAATCTTCCCGCTATTGCCAATCCATGCGCGAGTATTGGTAGCCCAAAGCACCATCTTAAGCTGATTAGACTATTGTAATGCTTTGCTGCTGGATTCCCCGAGATATCTAATAGATAGGCCCCAGAGGATCCAAGCAATTGCAGCTAAGTTGGCTTTGGGGAAGTCAAGATGGTTTTCGACCTGCTTGGCTTTGGCAGAACTGCACTGGCTTCCGATATTGCAGAGAATCCAGTTTAAGTCACTTTGCATAGCTTTTAATGCCTTGCATGGATTAGGACTGGAACTCTTGCAGAGGAAATTTGCTTGGTATGTCGCTGAAAGAAGCCTTCGCTCTTCGTCAGCTAGACTAGCGAAGGTGACAAGATTTAAAAAAGTAAAATCCGGAGGCAGAGCTTTCAGCATCTCTGCCACCCGATTATGGAATAAGCTCCCATTGGAAATTAGACATTTGGTCGATCTCTTGCCTTTTAGGAAGAGATTAAAAACTTGGCTCTTTCCTAGTGCATGATATGGGTATTCTAGCGTATTCCCGAAACAGTAGTCTCTTAGTGCACGTATATGCCTGCGCCAGGATGCCTGATATGTGAAAGTGCGCTTATTATATGTTCTACATTTACTATGTTCACTTTGTGATGGTTCTGACAGTGGTCCAATTGGCCCTGTCATGTGTATATAATCCCCTGTAAATATTGCCTAGTGACAGTTGGCACAGTGGATATTGTGTGATTACTATTCTATGTGTTTATAATACTACAAAGGCTATTTTTGATATAACCTCGTGTGGAGTTACTTTTGTGGTGTGCCTAGTATGTTGTTGCTGTGTGTATGCTGCGCAAATTATTTACACATTGCCTCCGGGATAAGCCTGACTGCTCGTGCCAAGCTACTAAGGGGGTGAGCAGGGGTTCTCTTCGGAGTGTAACTCCCTCACCCTGACCAGAGTGGTGGTTTCTGCCTGGCTTTGGCGCAAGCCTTAGCTAAGCAGAAATCCCATTTCTAACAAAAACATTTCGGGATTTTAAAATAAATGTAACTAATTTGTAACATAAAAATAATTGAAAATAATTCCTTAGATACATTAATGTAATTCATAATAACATGAATAAATATTAACATTATCCTTTTGATGGGATTTGTTTTGGTATTTTGTTCAAAATTTAAAATAAATATATACATTTAATTTCAGTTAATATTTAGAATAATCATATTTTTACTTCTTTTTCTAAAGTTTAACAAAGTTTTGATATTTTCCCTTGACAATCTTCACCCGTGGTGCAGTGAATTATAGAAGTTTTATTCGTGCCCTAGAACAAGTTTGCGTTAGATATTTTTTGACCGTTTGGGGTTTTTGTGATACCCCGAAGTTACAGTGATGGCTGATACGGTGCCCAAGCAGCTGGAAGTGAAGTTAAAAAACAATAATATCACCAAGGCTATCTTAGAGTTTATGAAGGATTCTTTCAACAGAGAGGGTACGCTAGAGGTACTGATAGCAGGTATACCAGTACCTAGCTGGTATCAGCCAAAATAGAGGAATAGTTTAGGTAACTTCTCTTTTCCCTTTAGTGAATACAGTTGCTGGCCAGGAAGGACAGCCAATGGTGCTTTATCTGTATTTACTAGTTATTTCTAATCCTTTCTATATTCGCTAGAGCCATCACATCCTTTATGTTCTGTTACATTATCTTGTGTGCTTGTCTTGCATACCTCTAACAATGGTCGTTTATCCCTTTTGATGTCAGCTGTAAGTCAGAATATCAACTACAAAATATTGTACAACAAAATAACTGTTGAAAGAACATCAACCACCAAAATATTGTAAAGGTAAATATGTAGGTGAATATAGATTTACTATTTTTAACTGCCTTTATGGGTATCTGGGCAATGTACACAGCATCAAGGTACCTACATGTGGAGTTAAGCACTGTAAATCTATTCTTAGCCACATAGACTTCAATTCACAATCTTCATTTTGTCTATATTCTTATTGCAACAATTTTGTAGCACAATATTTTAAAGTCGATATACTGCCAGTACACTGTCTAGGTTCACTGGAATTGAGGTGGTCTATATGATTGTGTTTGTGTGACTGACCAATGTATTTGTCTAGTGGATTCTAGTAGATAATGGCCGTGACACAATATTTACGAATAAATACTAGATTACTTAACTGAAAAGGAGAAAAGGACTAACTGAACCTTTGTGGTTATGATCAGTATATACAGAATATAGGACAGCAAATGTCCACCAAGTGATCTTTCATAAAGAATCTCAGAAAAGCAGTATCCATAAAATATGTGAAAATTTAAGAAAAATTACAAAACATTTCCTAAGGCCTAATTGAAAGGCAAACATTCAGTATAAATATCAATTTCTTTTTCCACATATTAAGGCAGCCAAAAAGACAATGAAATGCCAAATCAGAACAATAGTTATCATACATATTATCCATGTTGTACGGTTGTTGGCTATCTTTGGCTAAGCTCTAGGATAAAGTAGAGTGTTTTATGTGAGTTCCATGACTTGGGATACTTGTTTTTTTGAGACCCCTTTCTTTCCACAACTGCAATCTCTGGTGGTTCTGCCTAAGGCTCGGTTCCAATACATAAGCAAGGTGGAGGGAACCCAAATGCATTTATTAACAGGATGGTGTTAGAGGACCTTATGTGAAACCAATGGTACTTAGAGACTGGCAGGACAAAATGGGAAAAATCTTTATATATTAGTATGCTTTTTGCATTGCAATGTGAATATTGCTTCAGTTGTTTTATCTAAATACATGTACCCTACTGTAGGCAAATTCTGTGAGGTCGATGAACACTCTTGGTCTTTATTAGCTCTTCACAGGCAATTGTTAGACAAATAAAGTGCACCGATGTGTGGGATGACATTGGAATGGTACTCAGCTATGAATCTTCTAGATAAATATCAACTGGTTAGTAGACATGCAGAGTGCAGCATTTAGGTCATCTACAGGTGTCTGCTTTACAGTGTTGCGTGGTTTCGTAAGTCCAAAAGGTTGCCTACAGAAACAGTATTTCCAGTTGTTACCAATGTCTGGGGATGGCGTTATGGCACATGATTAGTTAAGGGTAAACGGCAACAAATGATCTGTATGTCCATTGCTTCTTTTATTCTATAAATACTTCCCTGTTCTTGCTAATTCTTTATTCATCATGTGATCACCTGAGCATGATTATGAACAATAAAAATATGGTATTGTTGTTAGGAATGGGGACTCTAGTTGGCAGAGGTAAGTACCTTTGTCCAAATAGGGACCGTTCTTCCTAGTCAGGATAAGGGAGTTACACTCCTAAAATAACTCCTGTTACCCCCTTGGTAGCTTGGCATGAGCAGTCAGGATTATCTTTGAGCCAGTATGTAAAGAATATGCACAAAACCAACAGTAATACAGTGTAAGCACTACAAAAGGACACCACACCAGTTTAGAAAAATATCCAATATTTTTATATACTTAAGACAAGACCAAAAACGATAAAAATCCTCAATACAGTATTAAGAAATCTTCAGTTATCAAAATAACCTTGCAAAAAAGTTCCTTGATGTCAATAGCTCTGTCCAGGGCCATCACAGCGTCGTGAACAAACAAATCCAAACAGTTCTGGCTGACCGTGGCGTCGCGGGCCAGTGACGGTGTTGGGATGGCGGAGTCGGTTAGACCAGGGTCACAGTGCAAAGTGAATGCGGTGCTCGTCACGGTGCTGGCAGGTAACGGTGCAAGCAGGGGGATCATTGTTGCTGAAGTGCTGTCGAACTGGAGTCGAGGGTGCTGGCATTGGTAGGCCAAGACTACGGTGCAGGATGAGAGCGGTGCATCGTGTAACTTTACGAATGGTGCCCTCGAACCATGGTACAAGCAGCGGCGTCAATTTTGGTATGGAGTGGCGTCGCCGGGAATACCAAGGCGTCGTCGTAAAGTGAGGGAGTATGGTGCCCACAGGTCGCGGTGTGAGCAGCGACTCGGTGCCGACGTCAGCGGGCGTAGTCGGTGAGACCGCGGTCACGGTGCGGCGGGGTCCTCTGCGGTGCCTTCAAGGCACGGAGTCGGCAACGGCATCATAGACGTTGTCCGGTTGCTTATCTTCTGTTGCAGCACAAAACACACAGTTCCCAGTGCAGAGGGCAGAAGAGCTCAAAGTCTTTGTTGTTCCTGAGACTTCTTGAACAGGGGGCAAGCTCTACCTCAAGCCCTTGGAGAAACTAACAAAAGAAGATTGCAGAAAGTTCAGTCCAGTCCTTTCACTGCCCAAGACAGAAGCAGCCACTGCAGGCCAACACAGCAAAGCACACAGCAAAGTGGTAGTTCCTCCTCACAACTTCTTAGCAGTCTTCTTGGTCCAAAAGAGTTCTGAAGTTCAGGGGTTTTGGGTCCCAATATTTATACCACAAAAGCCTTTGATCTCTTAGGCAGAGAGTGTCTGTGCCCAGCCAGAACCAGTTCTGCCCTCTCTGGTGCGGCTTCCTGACAGGAGGTGGGAATGGCATTGTCAGAGGCAGACCAGGCCAATTCAGCTGCAAGGGAATCTCCTCCCTATACTCTCAATGAAGCCCAGGTCTATTCAACGCTTTCCTGACCCACCTAGACTAACCTGAGCCACTGCTGCTCCCCAGCTCTTGTCATCCAAAATCCAGACAGTCAATCCACAAAACCAGCAGAGGCCTGCTGGATGGCTGAGCAAGAAAATACCTACTTTCTAAAAGTGGTATTTTCAAACACAGAATGTAAAAATCATCTTCACTAAAAGATGCATTTTTAGATTCTGAGTTCAGGCATACTAAACTTTATTTTCCTACCTAACTCCTGGGGCCAGATATGTTTATAAGATGTTATAAATAAAACTTCCCATTCTGTCAGAACACACCAGGGCATGTCCTACCTTTCACATACACTGCACCCTGCCCACAGGGGTACCTTGGACCTACCTTAGGGGTGACTGACATGTGAGAAAAGGGAAGGTTAAGACCTGGCAAGTGAGTGCACTTGCCATGTCAACATGGCAGTACCAGACTACACACAGGCTCTGCAATGGCAGGCCAGAGTAACATTTACGGGGTGTTTGTGTGGGTGGCATAATCCAGTGCTGCAGCCCACCAACAGCATTTGATTTATCGGCCCTGGCACGTGCAGTGCACTTTACTAGGGACTGACACATAAATCAAACAGGCCAATCCTGGAAACACCAATCCATAACACATTTTACCACAGGAGCACTCACACTTTAGCACCGGTCAGCAGTGAAAAAGGTGTGCAGAAACACTTTGCCAGCAAAAACAGAGTCAAAACCGGGAGGTCAGAAAGCAAAAACTCAGGGGAGACATGCCACAAGATGCCAATTCTAACAATTCTTGAGTTGACTTTTTACTATTTCCACTGATTAATTTGTGTTTAAACAATGCATAGTAAATTACATAATTTGATGATTAATGAAATTAATTGTGTGCCTTTACCTGTTGATAATTGTTGGTTGTGTAACCATTCCATTAGGAACCACTGTTCTTCTCCCTTTTGGTAGTCTCTTTTTGCAGGAAGCTAAAAATGCAGGCACTGTTCTTCATTAACTGATATGTATGCACAGCGTCATATATGGAGACCATGAAAAGAACATTAAATAGGAAAAACCGGTGTACCCAAAGGAAGGAAGCTCTGGTGAAAAACTATTGCGGTGATTGTCAAGTTATTAAAATCATACAGAGTGTGGCATTAATTTTGTATTGAACTATCGCAATGGGCCATTTGATCGCTATAGAGTGAATACATCGGTATTAAATTAATTGGAATCTTGAGTATTTTAATGGTTCATTTTAAGAAATAAAACACTATAAAATGTTGGGAATGCTCAGAAATTCTCCTCCCCACTCCATGATGCCTAAGGCATTGGCCTCTTAAAAGCCAGTCACCACACACACACACACACACACAGACACACACACACACATACAAAACCACCACACTAGGGAGCAGGTCCATTAGTAATTTAGACCTCAAGGTGTCCACTGTTAATGTAGCGTTGGCCAGATGGGACACAGAACACATTAGAAGGGTTTTAGACCCTCAGAATCTGAAGAAATGATGTGAGCGCAAATCCATAATCAGTGTATAGTTCTGTCAGGCACCACTCATCAGGCCTTAGACTAAAGTATTTTAGTGTGGTGGTCCTCATCACGGCACTGAAATGCAAAGTCACTCATTTATAGCGCCTCCTCAGTTGTCAAGTTGGTGCATTGTTAACACCCTTTGACAGAAAGGTGGGTACAGTGCGTGATTCTCAAGGCTTTTTTTAAAATTTATTTTTTGTCCTCATTTAGCCTCAGAAACACCATTCCATTTCCCGTTCCTGGGTTATCCCGCCCTTTTGCTGGAAATAAGTGAAGAGAGGTATTCAAAACCGTGGCAGCCCTTGGAATGTGAAAAACCCCTTCTCCTGACCGCTGTTCCCACAAGCATTATTTGCGCGGTAGGATATGCGCCAGCTGAAGCGGATAAAGGCTTAATCATTGGACCCCTCTTCTAACCTGCTTCGTCTTGCAACCAACCAACTTATGAAAGGCTGCCAACAATCATGACTCTTCTTTCTATTATCAGATGTGTCCAAGGTAACCATGCTATTTATAGCCAATATCCAATCCTGTTATCGGGGTGGGGTTGAGACTACCCATTTATTACATATTTCTCTACGTGCAAGTTACATGTGTAGAATAACAGACTCGGGTACCCCCTAGCACCTTTTAGCTGAACCTCTAAGTTTCCAAAGAAAACCAAATGGACGCTTACCTGAACTCGGCAATTCAGGAGATCAGACAAAGTTTTACTCACGTCCTCCCAGAAATGCTGAATCTTAGGGCATGATAGAAACATATGGAGATTGTCCACCTACAGTAGCCCACACTTCGGGCAGGCCACGTCGCCTCCTTTACCAAATTCAGACAGCCTTAGTGGGATACAATACGCCCTATGAAGTGTAAACAAATGATTTCTCCTTAAATAGGCAAGTTTAACTGTGTTTTAAAGCATAGACATAGATACTTGCCATAAGTTCTCCAGCATGAACTCCGGCAAGCACCTTTCCCATAATTCTGAAGGCAGCGTGAAATTCCCATCTTTCTGGTGCATTATCATCCAGTACCATGTGGATATTTCTTTTTTCGAGGGTACTCCTGACATCAATCTCTCTTCGAGTTCATTTGGCACCCCAATCAACAAGTTGGACACTTGATACCAGCTCTGTATTTGTAGAAATTTGAATCTTGTCATTCTATTGGCGGTCCTGTTCCTACACATTTCCCATGATATCAAATGGCCATCCTGGATCAGATGTTTCCATCTCAGCATGCCCACTTCCCTCAACGGTTCAAACAACTTCTCTCTAGTCCAATCCGCAGAGTCCGGAGAATCCCAAATTGTAGCTAAATTTGCAAAAATATATACATTTGAGAGATCTCCTGATACTGTACCAAGTCTTGGACATACCCGGCAGGACTTTTAGTCTGGCTTTTTTTTAAATATTTGGTATCAGCGTACTTATACAGGAATCCACAGTCCCCACCTTTCACCTCCTTCAACATCACGACAAATAATCTGACAGTGTCTGAGCACCCCGTCCTATGTAACAGCTTTTTCCCATTTTTCAAAAAGAAAGCCCAAGCATAGAATTGTAAATCGGGTAACGCAAGTACCCCTTTCTCTTTTCTTCTTCTCAGCTAGTTCCACGCTATACGGGGACATTTAGAGGCCCATTAAAAACTGGAGATATAACTCACATCTTTTGCAACCACTCCTTCTTAAAAGCAAGCAGAATGGAATCAAAAAGAAAAGCACATTTTGGCAGGATAGACATTTTTATCAAATTCACCAGGCCGAATATTGTTAACGGGAGATGCAACCAACTCCCCATCAGGTTACACACTTCCTTCTTGTTTTTCTCATAATTTACCTTAGCCAGCTCTGAAATATCTTGGGTTACCATAACACCTAAGTACCTCATTTCTTTTTTTTACTGCTACCCCTCCTTCCTCCAAGTTCCAGACCATTATCTCTGTCTTCCCACTGTTGATTTCATAACCTGATATCCTTCCAAATTCCGATCTTGTTTTCATAAGCTGGCTCATAGGCTTCTGCAAGTTTGTTGTATAGATCAAGAGATCATTTGCATATAGAGCTAGTTTCTTTTTCCCAGTTCTTAAACTTAAAAGGCAAGATCTCAGAGTCAATTCAGATTTTCCTAGCCAAGGGCTCAATGTATAAGTGTTAAAGTAGCGGCGATAGGGGGCAGCCTTGCCTCGTTCCTCTAGTTATTTTCATAGGATCTGTCAACGAGCCATTCAGCAATACCCTTGCTAAAAGAGAGGCATAGATCCCAGCAAGTGTTCTACAAAAGTTTACTCCTAAATTCAAAGATTTCAGAACTGTTTGTAGAAGGACCCAGTTGACCCGATCAAATGCTTTTGTGGCGTCTAGCGCAATTACTGCAAGAAGGAGATCATTTGTGGTAGCTAAAACTATAGAGCCCACCAAAGCATATGTCAATTCTTTTAAATATCTCCCTTGTATAAACCCTTTCTGGTCCTCGTGAATAAGATCTGACATGAGCCCATTCAACCTTCCCGCTGAAATTTTCGTAAACATTTCATAATCGCAATTTAATAGCAAGATCGGTCTATAGGCGTCACAGGTATTTGCATTTTTCCAAAGGCTTAAGAATTAAGGTGATAGTGGCCTCCTTCCAAGACCCTGGTATTCTAGCCTCTTTCAGGAATAGTTTATTAAACATCTCCATTAATATTGGAGCTAGTGTACCTGCCAGTGCTCTATATATTTTGTGTGGTAACCCATCAGGGCCAGGGGCTTTCCCCCGTTTCCCATCTTGAAGAACTTGTTCAACTTCCCTTATGTTTATCTTCATGTTTAGAGCGCTGCTCTTTTCTTCTGTAAGAATCTGAAAATGCTCCTGTTTTAGCCAATCTCCCACCTCTTCGTCATTTGTCTCTACCTCTTCCTTATACACATTTGCAAAATACTGTTGAAAGGTTTTCCTGATCTCCATTTTGCCACTCAAAACAGCCAATGTTTGCTTGCATTTGATCTGTTTAACGGTGTTCCTCACCTGATCCCTTTTCCATGCCAACAATTTGCTGCAACTCTCATCATATTCAAAATGAGCTAACCTACTGGCCTCCCGTTTGTTTTTAACTCTGCTCTCTATCACATTTACTAAATTATTTTTGGCCTGCGTAGTTTCCATCAGTAATTCCTGGAGCATTCTCTGTTCTAAGTTTGGGGTAACCAGTTTCTTTTCTAATTCACGGATTTGCTCTTCCAACTTTGTAACTTTTTCTCTATAGGTCCTCCTTCTAGCCGCCGATAAGCTTCTAATTTGGCCTCTAAGATAGGCTTTATTTGCATCCCATACTACCCCTATCAAGGCAGAATCTAAATTGATTTTAAAAAAATCTTTTGTTTCCTTGTTTAATAGCTCCACTACCTCCTCCTCCATTAACAGAGTGTGGTCTAATGTCCACCTAGTTTGAGTATTCTTCGCTGTGATGTTTTACTCCAACAACACTGCTGAGTGATCTGAAAGATGTGCACCAGTATGTTGAATATCCTGTACCATATCCTTTAAGTTTCTGTCAGGTAAAAAGTAATCTATTCTTGATTGGTGACGGTATTTCCTATTATTATATGTGTAACCTCTCTGTAATCTTGCCCTCTGGCGCCAAATATCACATAAGCCCAGTTGCCCCACGATTCACCTTATTTGTTCTGCTATTTTCGAATTTACAGCAGCTCTACTGTTTGTGGATCTATCATAAACATTATCAAAGACTACCTTTAAATCTCGTGCCATAATAATTGGATCTGGGAAGTTTAATAACTCTGATAAAACTTCCTCAAGGGGAGTAATATCATCTTGATTTGGATCATAGTAGCCAACCAATGTAAAAGCTTGCCCCAAAATCCTGAGTTTGGCAATAACCCATCTTCCTGCATTATCTGAGACCCATTCGCTAATAGTAATTTTCGCATCATGTTTTACCAAGATGCCCACCCCCTTGGTGACACAAGATTGTTTTGTGCAGATTACCTGTTGCACCCATATTTTTGTCTTGAAAACCTCTAAACACTCTTTTTCTGTTAAATGTGTCTTCTGTAACATTATCACCTGTGCCAGGCAATCCTTTATGTACTGCAGTAGCCTTTCCCATCCCCCTTACCCTTAAACCATTAACATTCCAAGATAAGATTTTTATAGTATCTGTTTGCCACTCACCCATTTCCTATCCTGACTAAGTGACTAGTTACTGCGCCTCCTGAGGACTATTTCTTTTTTTTTCTCCCTCATTATCTCTACCCTGTGACCCTTACCCCTATCCCATCCTTGGAGAACTCATACCTGACTCACCATGCCTCATGCCTAATGAGAGCCCCCCCGAGTGTGCCCTAATTTAGTTTTTTTTAAAAAGGGAAGGTAAAAAAACGAAATATAAAAGTTTCAAAGAAAAATATATAAAGCTGAGTTTATTCTAATTGCTCAGACCCCAGACTGCCTACTCTCAATGAATTAATCTACTTCCCTAACTGATCGGAAGTTAAACATTATATTGTTCAACATCACTCTAAAAACCGCCGGGAATTTTAGCTGAAGTGTAGCTCTCAATTTCTTTAATGGAATGATCCTCTTTCCTAATTCCCATTGTCGGTTGGAGGTGAGGTTTGACAAATCTGACCTAATTTCGCACTTAGCTCCATCAACATCCAAAGATTTATTGCTTAGAGCCTTCAGCATTGTTTCTATTAACATGTAAGTAAGAACATTCACCAGTATTCTACTTGGTAGTTAACCTAAAAGGATCTCTGTGAACCCTCTGGATATCCATGGCAATATCCTGCATCGACTCTTCCAATTGCCATTTGTTTTTTATCAGTTTGACTACAAATAACTTAATGTCTTATCCCTCCTTCCCTTCCGGCACTTTCAAAATCCTCAAGTTGTTTCGCCTCTGGAAGTTTTCCACTCTCTCCAGTCTATCTTGCTGCTCTTGCTCTTTCAATTTTAAGCTCTCAATCTCTGCCCTGTTAACCTTCACATTGCCTTTGAGATCGCCTACAGTTTTTTCCAGAACCACTGTCCTACTTGTTAGATCATCTAATTTTTTCTCCAGGCTTTCACAGGCTAACCTTATTTCCTTTTGGTTTAACTCTGACACTTCAAACCTTGATTTAATCTCAGAGGAAAGTACCACTATGAGAGAACCTACCAAAGGTTTCCTCACTTTCCAAAATTCTATCTCCTTTCTCCTTCTCCTTCTCCTTCTCCTTCTCCTTCTGGACGTTTTCCCTCCTAAGTAGCTTAAGGTCAGACCTAGGGCTAGGGATTGGGGTCCTTATGCTACTAGATGCTGTCACCTGAGCATTTTCTCCTCCTTCCTCTGTGGCTGGAGCAGATGAATCCTCTTCCATCAAAGGTTGGAAGGGCTTTGGATTTAACATGTCCGAATCTACCAGGGAGACTGACTTCTCCTTGCTCGAAAGCTTACTAAGTGAATCCTTATTTACTAGCTTTGCCATATCAGCTTTATTGCACTCACTTAATATTGGTGTTTAAGGCAGCACCTTGAAAAAGGTTCTAAGGGACGGAGTAATCCTAATGTTTGGGTCTGAATTCTTCTGCTCAGTGAGGCTTGCGTTACAACAAACAAATGATGGACGGAATGCTGACAATGCAGACATTCTCCCCCAGTCAAGAGATCTGGGTTAAATCCATCGTTCTTTTGCCCACTACACCACCCCACTTTAGACATGGCCATATGCAAATCAGTCTTGACCCTGTGCCTCATGGGAACAGTCCAGCCTGAACTGCCAAGCCATGTCTTCCCTGGACCGGAATCAAGCATCCTAGGACCGGTTTCTGGCTATCAGCCGTCATCAGCCAGGATAGCTTGACTCCAGTGGCGTAGTGAGCACGGGTCCCACGTCTGGGAATACCCATCCCACTTAGGGCGAAAAGCATTACAACAAACAAATGATGGACGGAATGCTGACAATGCAGACATTCTCCCCCAGTCAAGAGATCTGGGTTAAATCCATCGTTCTTTTGCCCACTACACCACCCCAGTTTAGACATGGCCATATGCAAATCAGTCTTGACCCTGTGCCTCATGGGAACAGTCCAGCCCGAACTGCCAAGCCATGTCTTCCCTGGACCGGAATCAAGCATCCTAGGACCGGTTTCTGGCTATCAGCCGTCATCAGCCAAGATAGCTTGACTCCAGTGGCATAGTGAGCATGGGTCCCACGTCTGGGAATACCCATCCCACTTAGGGCGAAAAGCGTTACAACAAACAAATGATGGACGGAATGCTGACATCATTTGCAGCAGGCTTGGGGGCGGATGGCTCAGTTCGGTCTGGACTGGCTGAGGTAGGCTACAATGTGACAAGTTCATTCACCGGCTGCATTCAGATTCACTGACCTGAATTCATGGGGTGAATCAGTCTGCAAATGCCTGATGGCTACTGTTGAGACAGCCAGGACAGGACAGGCACTCTGTGTGACTCATACACATAGGCAGATTCGGGCACCCATGGTGCAGCAGACATGTTTTATGTTTTTTAGTGCCACCGGGCCTGCCGCTGCTTGTACCGTGTGTTGTTTTGCGATAAATGTGACACTGCTGTCCCACAGCCACCACCTAACCCGCACTGTGGCTGCCTCTATTGTGATGGTGCTCCAGCAGGCCCAGCACTGCAGTGCAGTCCAGCATTGAGCAACTATAATTTTAGAATGCTGTGGTACAAATCATCAACATGAGTCCTGGACCACGGCTGCTGCCTGCAGCCTGTGCAGGGGGAGTCATCACGGCACATTGGCCCGTACCGTGACCCCACTGCTTGCTACAGATAGTAAGTGTCACTAGTTTATTCAATTCTCATTTCTGGGGTTGTGTTATGGTGGCGGTAGCTGGTTACATCTGAGAGTTCTGAGGTAGTGATGAATTGAGGCACTTGGCCAGGGTAAAACACAAACATCACTCCCGCAGAATCTGATGAAGGCCTCTGATATTTCTATATCCCACAGATGCTCATAGACCTTGGGCTGTGTGAGGGAGCTTCCTGAAAGATGGAGCCCCTCTTAATTTACTATTAGGAGCACTAAGTGCTCTTCCGTTACTGGTGCTTTGCAGCAGTTTTAAGATCCTCTTAGGGTTTCCATTGCTCAAATGGATGTAATTACTTATATTTGTTTCTTTCATCTTCATTAATTGATTTTGCTTGCGAGAAAGTGTCAGTCATAGTATTTGAATGTCAGTCATAATTACCCTGAAATTATGAAACTGCCAAATATTTGCAATCTGAAACCTTGACAGTCATGAAGTCTGTGTCAAAGCCCCCACAGCACTGCAGCTCTACCATTCCAGTTCTTGACATTGAGATAAAGATTTTCTTGATGGCCTTCCAGTCTAGCAGCTTTCAATTCAGCTCAAGATGCAGATCTCTATCAACACCTGAAAAGACAGAGGGGCATATTCACAAGGAGTTAACTCCAATTTATCTCCACCTTAACGCAGCAAAAGTGGATATAGATGTAATGCCCCATTCACAAGCTGGTGCAAACTGCAGACAACACCAGTATTCCCGCGATAACTGCCCCCAAATGTATCTCCACGGTGGACACCACCAACTAACACTAATGTGATGCAGAGTAGGCGTTCCCGTGCAAAAACACACGAGAAAACCACAACACCACATTCACAACGAACTGCCAGATCTGCGAAGCGAAGCAAAAACAGGGGATAAACCGCGGTAGCACCAGGAATTTTACACCTGCCTTTTGCTGGTGCTAAGCTAACCAGGACCATGAGTTTGACCCCCAAAAATCTCTAATGAGCAATTACACAGAAGGTCAGTTTCAAAATGATAGAGAGAATCTGCTGAACTTACAAAACACTATCCAGCGTTTAATCAAGAAGGGAAGAAGAGAGGGAGCACCAGGGCCAAATGGAATCCCGCCAATTCTCTACAAACAAGATGTGGCAGGCTGGGCAGCGGCCCTGGAACCGCTTTTTCTGGAGATAAGACACTATAACATCCTGCCAAGCTCCTGGAAGGGCTCAATTATCTCCCCAATTCACAAGGCAGGAGACAAGGCTTCCCCTCAAAACTATCGACTGGTGGCTTCAATTGACAATGAGGCAAAATATTTTGCAGGCATCCTACTAGAAGAGCTGACGGCCTGGGCAACAGAGAGATCCTTAATCCCAGCAAACCAGACTGGCTTTGCCAAAGCAGTAGGGACAATGACGAACATCTTGAGCATGGGCATGCTAATTGACAAGGCAGAATTTAACAAAATACCCATACACTTCTGCTTCATTGACTACAAGGCCGCCTTTGACCATATAAACCGGAATCTCTTATGGTCTAAACTAAATGATTGGGGGATACCCAGACCCCTTTTGAACCTGCTAATCAACCTCCATACAGAGACCTGGGTACAGATAAAGGTGGGGGATGGATCCGTCCTGTCCAGGCGCATACCAACCAACAAGGGCCTGAAACAAGGCTGCGTCCTGGCCCCCATCCTATTTAATCTGTTCCTAAGCGACCTTGTCCCCATTTTAAATGGCTGCAACTCCCATGCCCCCAAATTAGGAGGACTGCAACTACCTTGCCTACTTTATGCTGACGATATCGTCCTTATAAGCTATACCAAGGTAGGACTTCAGCACCTCCTGAATGCAACACAATGCTATTCAAGAAAAAATGAGCTTACAATAAACCAGGAGAAAACCCAGTCTATGACCATCAGCAAGAAAAGAAACAAATCAACATCATGGTACTGGGATAAAATAAGAATCAGTGACACGCCAATATATAAATATTTAGGAGTGAAGATTGATAACGGAGGGCAGTTTTCCGCCCAAAGAATGAGCATTCGAGGGAAAGGGATATCTTTGGCAATTTCGCTAAAATCTCTAAACAACAAACTTTCTGGCCCGTCTCTCCTGCCCTTGACGCAGGTAATTCGCGCTAAACTTCTCCCAACGATCACCTACGGGAGCGAGGTGCTTAGAGGAAGAGACGCCAAGACCCTTGATAATACAATAACAGCTGCCTACAGAATCATCTTCAGCTTGCCCAAGCAAACTTCACCAGCTCAAATTAGGCTTGAATTTGGCATTGACCAACAGATCCTGGCAAGGCAGGGAGCCTTCATGATAGCCTGGGACAAAGTGAGGAAATCGATACAAGGAACATTAAATGAACATTTGTGGATGGAGTTAGCCCAACACCCGTCCTCAGCAGCAGCCAAGTTCCTACGGGAAAGCCTGAAGAACACTGGATTAGAGGAGCTCTGGGATACCCCAGCAAACCACACAACCTTCAAAAAACTGGTCAAAAAATCGATCAAACAGCTATCATTGGTTCAAGACAAGGCAGCCCTTTCCAAAAGAACGCATGGCTGGATGATCCTAAATTCGTATTCAAAGAAGGCACCACAGTACTATTTTGGCGAGGGATATTCTAATCCACCAAAATGTGTTTTTTAAAGTACAGGCTGGGCCTGCTCCCCTGCATTCAAAATCTTCCAATATGGATCAAAACAAAAGCTGATCCCCTTTGTCGGCTATGTGGTTTGGGGCAAGAGGATATGCTGCACTTGATCTGCTCTTGTGAGAAACTACGTGACGAACGAAAACACTTGTTGAAACACCACTTTAATCAGCAAGGGATCCGCACACGTAGAAAGGCAGTTCTTGTTTGCTTTTCTTCCCACGATCCTCGCATGAATTGCAGCTTTGTAAAATTTATGAAGGCAGTGGAAAAAAAGATGCCAAAAATTAATCCATAACGGTCCCTGTATCATCGACTTAACACTGCTTGCCGACTGACATTATTGACCATACGAACTCATGAGGAAACCGAGAAAGAAGAAACAACCCTACAAACATGAAGCGCGCAATTTTATTCTGTTTTTATATAGAACTGTATTTTTGTATTTTTATTATACCTGTTCTTAATCAACTTTGCACAGCAATGGTTTTAAGTAACTATGCTAATAAAATTACTTACTTACTTACTTACTTACTGGTGCTAAGCAGGACGACTACCCACAGCATGAAAGGGAGCCCAGCCAAGAGCCACACCTGAAGACCCACAGATTCCATGGAGGCAAGGATCATGCAGCTCCGATACCCATGAAGATCACAACACCCACCGCCACCACCCCAGCCTCCCCGCCATATTTTTTTAATTGCCTGCCAACCCCTCAGTATTCACCCGTGAATGCATTTCTGTTACAGGCACACGTCCCAACGACACACCACTACAGGACAGCTTCATCCAGTGGCCTTCATGTCTAAGAAACTGAACGATGCCGAACGAAACTACAACATCTCGGAAAAAGAATTGTTGGCCATAAAGATCGCTTTTCTAGAGTGGAGACACTTTCTGATGGGGGCACGACACATGGTGACAGTATACACCGACCACCGCAATCTACAGTATATGGCGGCGGCTCGTCATCTAACCCCCGCCTGCTTCGGTGGATGCTTTTCTTTTCTGAATACAACGTTGTCATTACCTATCGACCAGGGTCAGAGAATAGAAAAGCAGATGCGCTCACTAGGCAATCATCTTCTCAGGAGGAAGAAGTGAAACAAGAGCATTCCATCATCCATCCGTCCATGGTACTATGTGTTGTACAACCGAATACATTCCTCAACGACGTTCGGAGGGGTATCAACAAGGGACTATGGAGAACATGGCTGAAGTACCACAAGGAGTGGCAAATCAAGGACGGTTTCCTAATGAAACAGGGTCGGCTGTTGCTACCCACCGAGCGACTCAGAAAACAAGCCTATCAGTGGTGTCATGAATCACCGAGTGCGGGACATCTCGGGACAGAAAAGACACTAGATCTTCTCAGCAGACAATTCTGGTGGCCTTCTATCAGAGTGGATGTGAGACAATGGATCAAGGCCTGCAAAACCTGTGCTAAGATGAAGACTGACCATCAACGCCCGCAAGGGCTACTACAACCTCTTCCCACTCCGAGTTGGCCGTGGGAGAACATATCGGTGGATTTCATTGTGGGGTTGCCATCCGATCAGGGGTATACAGTAATTTTGGTAGTTGTGGACTACTTGACGAAGATGGGACACTTCGTGGCCTGCAAATCCATCCCTGCGGCAGGGAAACTAGCCCATCTGATAATGAAAAACATTGTCAGATTACATGGACTGCCCAGGACTATCATCTCAGACAGAGGCTCTCAGTTCACTGCACAGTTCTGAAGACAGTGGTGCTCGACGCTCCACATCAGCACAGCCCTGTCTACAAGTTACCACCCTCAAACGGATGGGCAGACCGAACGCCTTAACCAGTCGCTTAAACAGTACCTGCTGCGATGCTATGTTAACCTGGGCACCGAGGAATGGGTGGACTACCTGTGGCTAGCAGAGATAGCGTTCAATAACGCCACCCATAGCTCTACGCAAGTATCTCCATATTACTGTACCTATGGGCATCACCCCCGATTCCTCCCGTTTATCCACCCCAACGACTCTACCAGTTTACCAGAGGTATCAAGGAGAGCAGCCCATATCCGGGAAATACTGGTCCAGACACAAAGGCAACTACGAGTCACAAAGCAACGGTACAAAACTTCAGCAGATAAACACAGAAGACCCGGGCCACTGTACCAGAAAGGAGACAGGGTCTGGCTATCAACCCGCAATATACACTTCAAGAAGCACAGTGTGTTTAGTCCCAAGTATATCGGCCCTTACGAGATCGAGAAATGCCTCTGCCCGGTGGCAATCCGGCTGAGACTGCCTTCTCACCTTTGAATTCACCCGGCCTTTCATATATCCCTATTAAAGCCAACCTGTTCTCCTCTGCTCACGCGACCTCCACCTGTTTTGGTCGGTGATATACCAGAATACGAGGTAAAAGGGATCAAGGACTCCAAGGTCCACGGACGCAAACTGTGGTACTTAGTGGCCTGGAAAGGATACGGATCGGAGGAGGATTCATGGGAACCTGCGTCTTATGTACACGCTGCCCGATTGGTAGCACTGTTCCACAAGAAACATCCACAAAAACCAGGTCCACTTACGCGCTCTCGTTGAAGGAGGGATGTACTGTTACAGGCACACGTGTGAGAGCGCGTTAGTCTGGTTAGGATTAACGCGACCGCACAAACTACACTTCCCAGCATTCCCAGACGCACGCTACGTCGCGGCGTCTTCCACAAAGGCGGAAGCGCTGCGAGGTCGCGCGTCGGAAATTCTTCCTGGCGACCGGAGCTCGAGTCGAGAGCTGGAGGTCCTGACACCGTAGAATGTCTCTACAAGCGGGGCCCTTGGAATTTATCCTGAATCCCATCGTCCTTGTGTGGGCGGACACGGAAGAAACTGCCTACCGGCATACGGTCGGGTAAGGGTGCGGTGCACCAGTCCCTCCCCCGGTGCAATCCCTGTTTTCTACCTTCCCTTCTCCGTTGGCGAGCTCTACACCGGCTCGTGCGGAGGAAGGGAGAATTGGTATCCTAGACTGGAAAGAGTATTTGACAACAAGAGGGTTCCAGTCCCCTGATATATATTCAATACTGGTTTCTTTTCCAGAGCATTCCGCAAAAGGCTCTTTGGTAATGATTTTGCCTAAAAGAAAAGACTGGTTTACAAGGGGTGATATTGATCACCGTGTCCTCTTTGGGCAAAGACTGGTGGTGACCGATTAAGTGAGACCGGACCTCGATTGGTCCATTGTGGCAAGAACCTTATATTGTTTTGGTTTCAATGTATTGATATGCTACGCATTCAACCACACGTAGCAACTCCATGGTGCTGTAACCTGGATCACGACAAAGTACCTGGCTCCTTCTAAGATAACCTCTGGCATTTATGATATTTGGTATTGCTGTCTGTTATTATGCTTGTGACTCTCTTTTAATAGGGGTTCTCTGAGTGGTAGCGGTCTACGCTCTATCCCTATGAGGTCAAGTGGAGTCTATATCAGGGTAGGTTCTGGGGTAACCATCTGTGTTCTGGATTAGCGAGATTACTGTGCAGGCGCAAAACTTCAATGTGGAATTATGCCATGATGTATTTCTTGTTTATTACATGTATTCCCCCCTTGCAGCCAATACAAGTCGTAAAGAAAGCCTAAACATTCCTGCCCGAGATAGAGGGTCTGGTTCTAGTGGGGCCGTTCTTTTTCTTTACAGGTACCACAATAGAATCGGGGTTACTTCTCCCTATCGCAAGGAGGGTTGGAATCCGGGGGTTAGGAAAGGTGGAAAGGCGCTAATCTTTTTCTTTGTGTTTTACAGATCTCCCTCCCTGCTGTCCCCTTCCTTTCCTTCCCTCACTTGACCTGTGTCATAACGACGTCCAGGCTTGGGTAGATCGAGAGGTGGACCATATATAGCAACAATCCGATCCCGAGGACTGAACCAACGTGACAATTTCCATCTATCACTTGTAGGTGCTGGCTGGCAGAGTCTTCCAATAGAGCGGGAGTACAGAGGTCGGGGAAAGGGCCTCTGTTGACACAGCAGTCTTTCAGGCTGCATGCCAAAAGTTAAAAGAACCAGACAATGTCTCCTGCATTTGTTATTCACTTGACATCCTGACCCTCACATCCTAATATTTGTAGGCCATGTTCGCAATGTGATATTGCCTGGGTTGAGAAAGGTGAGTTATCTAGCGGTGATGTGCCGATCCACAGCTATTGCCTGCTAACGCAGGAATAACTATCGTCATTGTGATGTTGTTGTCGCCTGTTTTCTCTGCCGTTCACTGTAATTATCGCCATGTAGCGCGGGCTTGTGAATTCCACGCTGTCACTGCGAATAAAATCGGGGTTAGGCATTGCTAACTTTTGGCCGATAATTTACTCTGGCGGTAGTTATCGCACGTTCTTGTGAATATGGCCCAGAGAGGTTAACCAAGGAGCACCTGCCCAACACTATCACGGTACTGTGCTTCCATATGGGTCACTGTGCTGACACTTACAGCAGGAACACGGACAATTTTTGATTTACAAGGGAACTTGTACTTGGTGAACATTGCATTATTGTGCTTAAAAACAGCAAAAGCATGAGTTGACTGTAAGCTCATATTCTGCTAAAGGTTTATCAGAACAATTGAAACCAGTCAATCTGTTAGCCTAAGGTTTCCCTAGAGTAACCAGCAATATCCAATCAGTGTAAATGAGACAAATGGTGCAATAATTTATTGTGTGAATTTTCTCTCAAGAAAATGTAGATAGCAACGCAACTCTACTGAACCAGAGGATAATTCTTACGTAGGAAAGAGGGAATGTTGAAGTAAGGACAAAGAGTGCACGTTGGGTGAGGTAGATGCTATATTTGAGGGAAGGGAATGGTTCAGTCTTTAACATCTGTTGATGCTCACAGCGGGTAACTTCAAAATGAACCATTGTTGAGGCTCAATGCGTACACGCAGCATTACAGTCGCATGTACCACCCAAAACTCAGTCCGACTCTTTCTCTTCTCTTCCCATTCCCTTTTCCCTATCCGGCTAATTCTAACTTCAAGATACCTTAGGACTTTAAGTGGAGATAGTCGAGCTGCAGAGTTTAGAGTCAGCCTTGGTGACTCAGTCTCATCCACACTCGTTCGCCCACACACAAATTAATGCACATGCCTAGTGTTTAAAAATGCATTGTGACGTGGTACCAGAAAGAACAAAATGTCTAAGGACAGATTGTTAGACCTATTAGCCACAGGGTAGTTTTCCCCTAAACCTTTTTGCCTTCACTCATTCTGTTCTTGCTGATTTTGTTTTTGTTTTTGTTGACTGGTGACTCTGCACTTTACCACTGATAACCTGTGCTTATGCTCTCACTTTAAACATGGCAAAATTGACTTACATATCATTGGCATATTTGATTTACTTCTGTCTGTTGTAGACTAGTATACCACATACCCAGATCCTGTAAAATAAATGCTGCTAGGGCAACACTTATTGTACCACTCACTTAAGTAACCCCTTAAAACATGTTCCAGGGCTGCAACTACAGTCTGATTGCAGTTTTAAACTGCCAATTCGACTATAACCCTCTTGCAACACCTTAAACTTCCCTTTTATTGCATTTAAGACACCCCTAAAGTAGGCCCTAGGTAGCTGATAGGGCAGAGAGCATTACAATTAAAAGGTTGGACATGTGCTTTTAAATGTTACCTGTCCTGGTAGTGAAAAACCCCTACATTTGTTTCTCACTACTGTGAGACCTACCAGTCCCATAGGAAAACATTGGGTTGCCTCATTACATTAAAAACTTTATATCTTTTGACAGGGAGGGAACAGGTAAGCACTTCATGTTTGTAATTGTAATAAAAAAAAATCTTTAAAATTAAAGATGCCACTCTTCAGAAAGTTGATATTTTCCTACCTTAAAGCATTTTGTGCCTGCAATCTCCCCTGCATCTGATGACTGGGTGAAGTTGGTAGGTAGGCTTTGTTCACTGCTCCTTGACCGCCACACAACAAAGGGATCAGGTGTGCCTGAATGGCAGGGGGGAGCCGGGCACCACCACATTTGCAACTGATTAGGCTATGCCCTGCCTTCACCCAAAGGACTTGTCACCCCTGAATTGTTCATGCAGCTCTTATTTATGCAGCCACCCTGGAGCCAGGCCAGGGGAGACAGGAAAGCACTTGATGCACTTCAAAAGGAATTTTCTATAAGCCTCCCTAACTTCAAAGAACGCAACAGGTATAAAAAGGTAACTGTCAGGCTTACTCTTCAGTACACTCCTGAACCTGCGGATGTTACACAATAAGGACTGCTCTGCTGCTATGATGCCAAAAGGACCAACACTCTACTGCCCTACTACTCTGCTACTCAGTGGCCTGCTGTCCTACTTACTGGAAAAGAAGGCAGGGCCAGCACTGCACCCTTCATCCCAGGCTGTAGTGACTAGGGTCTGCCCGCTAACCTCCTGTCTTGAGCTACAGAGAATTAGCAAGCTCCAGAGGCTCCCTGCAACTGCCTAGCTGACTTGCTCCCCAGACCTACAACTGGACCTGCAATTGTACCTGCTAGCCTCTGACCACCAAGTGGGGCCCCTCATATTCTGGATTTGTGGCATGGCCTCAGTTTAGCACTCTTGAAGTTTTGGGCTCTTTGCGAGTGCAAAGGGGCCCATTCTCATCAAGATCTTGCCACCCAAGAATGTGAAGTTGGGTGAACCTGACTCTACAATGACCGCCAACCATTCCAGCAGCATACTACAGCATTCACAGCTCACCCATTCACAGATCACAGTGACCGCAAACGCGCAACTCCAGCATGACCATTCACAATGCCATACAGGATCTTATACAGCCATGACTGTCCGCCATGCCCAGCCTGCTCTTTGCACTACATCGGTGACCATCGGTGATGCTTTCCCTTCCCCTCGCAGCCCCTTCCACCTCAAATGGAACTCTGAAGGTAACTCTTTTCAGCACAACTAACGTAGTCTGTATCCAGCTGTGCTACATTGAGGTCAGCATGAACCCGGTCTTGCACGACCAAATAATAGTGTGTGGTGCTTTTTGCTTTTAGGCACTTTACTTTCCTGAAATCTTTAAAAATGCATTTCTTTTGCTCCACTGATTGGATTTTTGTCATTTTGGTGTCAAATAATGCATTCAATTGTACTGTATATTTCTAAATTGGTGTGAGATTTTTCTTGTGTTGTATATTTACGTTACTACTGTTTGTGTGCTGGATAAATACTTTACAGATTGCCTGTAAGTGAAGCCTGACTGCTTCTATGCCGAGCTACCAGAGGGTGAAGCACAGGTTAATTTAGGACTTTTGTGGTTCACCCTAATGGAGATTGTGGCTGTTGCCTGAATAGGGGCACCACTTCTTCAACTAACAATCCAAATTCCCGAATTGATCATGGAGGGAGCATCCTATCAGTCTGAGCCTGTAAAAGAAAATTAATCATGTATTGAGATATTCCATACAAGTGGAGTGATTTTGGCTATATAGAGTAACCAGGGAAAACAGCTCAACATGACTTTGCACAGCGCTCCACTGCCTTGTTGGCTAAGGTTGCACAATACAAACAAATACCACACACATCCATACCATAAGCAGAAGCTGCAGCAGCAGTGCTTGCAGCCAATTGCAATCATGTTCAGGAATGAAGCGGTATGTGGATTCAGAGCCGTAGCTTCAAGGAGGTGTTACATCCCCCACCAATAAACCTAATATGTAATTAATAGTTGGGTGCATTCGTTTTCAGTTGGGTATGTGGAGGTGTCTGTTGGATTTTACCTAGGATTTTGACATTACACACACATACAAAAACATACACAGACTCTCTCTCTCTCTCTCTAGGTCTTAGTCTCTCTCTCTTACTCTCTCTCCCTCTCTCTCTCTCTCGCTCTCTCTCTATATATATCTCTCTCTCTCTCAGTCAAGTCTGCGATAAAGGTCTAAAAAATGTTAGTGTTGTCTAAAATATTGTATTTTAAGTATCTCTTACAATCAAAGTTCCCTTCTGCACTTCTTCTCTTACAATGTAATTTAACATGATATACTACGACCACAGGACAGCGCCTATGAGCAAAAACTAAAAAAAAAAATGAGTGCAAAGTGATAAAAGAAGAATTTCAAAATAAAAGAGAGGTAACTATAGAAAATAAATCTTTGCAAATTTGTTTGTCTTGATGGGCATATATTTTCCAGTCAAAGGCCTTTATTTGTAGGGCACATAAAGTTAAGCAGAACAAAATAGTACCACAATCATGTTGGGAGCAGCATATGGGCACCGATTAAGTTGAATCATTCAGTGCTTGGTGCATCCTCAACAGAGAGGAACGGAAATGATGTTAGGCCTGCCTTGAAGAATTGCGAGGTTGTAAAGAAGAGTGCCAAGCAAGCCAACAAATGGTAAGCATCAAGCCGGCTCCAAGCCTTAAAGGAAAACTAGATGCATTTAGAAACAAAAGTATTAAACTTTGCAGGTTCATTTTTATAGGTCTTGGCTAGACAGCGCTTGCGCTGTCTCTAAGAGACATGTTGTATATACGTTGTGGGCTTCAGCCCCTCCAAAGGCTTCCCTTTTGGTGGCTTCATCATCACTCTAATATTATGTCTGCCCATTTGTCTAAGGCATGCATGCGCCATGCCTCTTCCTGTGTTTAGCCCACCCCAATATACTATATCAATCCACTGCTCACCATTTTAGAAAATGTATTCAGAACAACTTTTGCTTGATTTGAAGCACTTTACACAAGCACTTGCTCCAAGCTCCATTTCTGTAAACAGAGTTGTAAATCTTGTTCTAGTCTCGTCACAAATGCAGCAGCGATTGGAGATCTGAAACCACCACAGGTTTGTGTAAGATGTCTGTTCTTTTTGTGTGGTTACTAACAGAGGGTGCTGTGTTTTAGCCTTCACTTAATTCTAATGTGTCTGGTGTGCTTTCTGATTAAAAATACATCAATGCTATGAAGCCTGCAATTTAACTGCATCCATCAACTGAGACCGATTAGCATGTTATTATGTCTCACAGCCCTGCTATATAGTTGTACTGGGAACACAGACTGTAACAAATACCGAATTAACAAATACTGAAGGAAAAAGCATTATGGCTTAGTATTCCTTCTCTACCCTTTCCATCCAATACTGAGACTGTTTACTGAAAGAACACAGACCAAATCCCCCGTTTGAGATCTTCGAATGCCACCTACGACTATTAAGTTTCTAGGCTTGCTAAATGAGTATTGTCCACGGGGTAAATATTGAATGACAGTGAGTTGCAGCAGTAAGATCTATTAAGTTTCTTTCAATTTAAGAAAAACATTTTAAATTTTTAAATGCCACACAATTATTTTACCTGTTAAACAACTGAACACATTTTAATACCCAGATTCCATTTTTTCTTTGTTGAGTGCCTAGAGTTAGCTAAATAACAGACAGCATGACATTTCTCAATGGCGGATCTTGCAGGTTGTAAGGCGTCCAGCTGATTGCTGTTGAGGTTGTGGACAACTTCTCTATCAATCCTTTTTTGGTTCCAGAGTTGCGTCCCACTCACTGGAAAACTCTTCCCCTAACCCTTTTCACATAAGTAGTTAAAGGCTAGGATTGCAGTTAATGCTTAAATCATTGAAACATTGGCTTTTGACATTTCTACTAAGTTATATACTTAAACGGCTATAGGAGCCAGTGCACAGGCACTTGTTCACAGAGCAGTTAACTTTTTACGAGCAGTCTCTCACGAATAACATTAGTGTGAGCTTTGTGGCGATGTTCGGGTTAAAGAAACACTATGTCAAGAACTAACATTGGGAAACTTGAAGGTGAAGGCTGACAGCGGGAAATGGTTTTTAGTGCACATTGTCCAGGCTGGCGTGTTGTAACCTTAATATTTGAATTTTGCCTGCTGCGATTTTACAGGGAGACGTGTGTTCCAGGCTGGGACATGTGCCTTCATCCTTCTCTAGCTACTCCAATGTTTTCACCCTCGTCTGCATCCTACGCAATGTCCTGTTGGGGTGTTGCCCCGTAAATGACCATCTAAGACCAGACGTAGAGTGAAAACTGGTGGAGGAGGTGTCTCCCTGTCCACTCCAGCCGTGGATCCTTTCCACTTAAACTTACAACAGCTCCAAAATCCTCTAGCTTCTAGGAGAATTCACAGTTTTAAGGAGAATATTTTATTGAATGCTTTTATTATGCATAAACCTTTAATTATGAAAGCAGTTGGGATGAAATGTTGGTACCTTTGAAAGTTTGGTAGCAAAAAGGCAGAGTTGGACATCAGGGTCCCCCATTCAAACATTTTTCCTTTAAAAAGACATTTTACATTTTCCTCTGTTAGTTGGAAGATATACATGACACCCCTAACGATCGTAAATTCTATTACACGGCATATGGCGTTACTGCCCACACCAATAGTGAATACTCTTACAGAAGACCAGTCCTGCAGAACAATGGTGATGTAAACTATAGCCCCTGGTATAACCATGACGCTCAGATGAGACTGAAGCAGGACCTTAGCTGCCATCAGCACTTTATTTTGTGGTAGTTTCGAGTGTTCCTAATAAATTCGATTTCCCAGGTTTCTGGGTTCGTAGCCCTTGCTCCATTCCTAAAATCCTTCGATCTCTGAATATTGGAGTGCGTAATCGAAAAAGGTTGTATTATATGAGCCTTTGTTTTACGACCATGTTTGATTTGAATAACATATATCTTGAGAATATTCTAGATTTATATTTGCCCATTCTCTCCAATAGTAGTTTACATCACTAACACTGCTACACTGAAGCGATGCCTTCTTTACCTAATTGACCCGTGAGGTCATCATGTCTTGCAATGCACCACGTATTAGCAGCATCTGAACATGTTTGTCTTTGACAAACATATGGTTCTCTATCAAAACTCTTGGGTTTGGGAACATCCTCCCTTTCCAGATTAGGACATGACCCACCCCAACCAGGTCTGGCAAGGCCCTGGCAACCTTTCTCTCTTCTCAACCCTGACAGCTGCTCATGTAGTCTTTAGTGCCACTAATACATTTCCTCTGTTGAGCATTTGTGCTGGTGCCCAAGCGGGCTACAAAATTCTTGCCCACCATCATTCATTTGGCTTCTAGGACCAACACAATGTTTCAAACGTACACTGGGCTCAAACACTAATAATAATGGAAAAAGTACAACTGCTTCTTCCTCTATAAAAAGAAGCATACTTATGGATGTGATGAAGCCCAGAAATTGAATATTCTGTGACTGAAAATAGAACAAGCACATTTCTACTGATATGTTTTCTATTCAGCTCTCTTTGACAAATTTTGAATATTTAATCTACATATATAACTTTCCTCATACATATATACCTTCCATGTGCTTATGTATCTTTATATTTATTACTTTGCTTCTAATTTAGCATACCCAAGGCACTACCCTATATCCCACCCTATATCTCTCGCAATATATCCTCTACCTCAAGTCTGACTCATCTCAAACCTCATTCTACTACTCTCTCCAATGCACTACCTTATTTCTCACCCTATACCTCTCTCAATATATCCTCTACCTCCACTCTCTCATTCATCCTAAAACCTATTCCACTACTATAATCCCTAACATAACCCTTTATAGACTATTCCCTCCTCTACCCTTCCTTGCATCATCTCATACCTCTTAAACTATTCAGATCTCTCAAATAAGCCTTACTAAACCTTTCTCTTTAACTTGCCCCTCCACCTCCCCTTTTACTGCTATGACCTCCCAAAAAGACAAATTCTAGATATTTCCCTCTTCTATCCCTTCACCATTTATTTTCAATCCAAATAACAGACTAAGATTTCCAACGCTCACGTTAATTTCATATTTCACTATACTAATTTCTCACTAATCCAGTTTGGGTTCTGGAGCAGCATGCTACCCACCAAAAAGCACTTCAACACCTTGTCAGGGGTAGCAAGCGCAATATAAATGCAAACCCTTCCCCCTTCTATTCCTCCAATACCTTTTTTACAATCCAAATAACAGACTAACATGTCCGCTGCTCAAATCAAATTAATTTTCATATTTCCCTACACAAATTCACCACTAATCCTTCTTGGGTTCCAGATCAGCGTGCTACTCGCTGAAAAGTGCTCTAAACAACCTCATCAGGGGTAGAAAGTGCTATTTCAATGCAAACCCTTCCCTCTTCGATCTTTCCACAATCCTTTTCAACCCAGATGACAGACTAACATGTCCACCGCTCAAATTAATTTCATATTTCTCTAAACAACTTCTCTATTAATCCTTTTTTGGTTCCAGAGTTGCGTCCCACTCACTGGAAAAGTGCTTTGACGCCTCTTCAGGGGTAGTAAGCGCTATATAAATGTAATTACAATACAATACATAAGCCACCATGGTTGTTGGAAAACCTGAAGCTCACGCCCTCCTTAATATTAAGCACTAAGGTACTCCCCTGGTGAGATTGGAACAGGTAAATGGCTTAGGACCCAGAAAAATGGTTTAGTACCCATACTGGATTCACACAAGCTAATTATTCAGCTCCAGAAAAAATAGTCTTTTCTTGTTCCCTGTACTGATATAATGCTTCCTTTGTGGTACTCATTTAATGTCTGTTATCCACAGCACCCAATTTATTATCCATACTGCATTCAGTCAACACATTTGCGGTATTATATATTTCATTTCTGTGATCCACGGTGAGTGAGCCCGTATCCTATTAACACCCTAAAGCTAGGAAGTGTCTTTTCAGTCCACTTCTATCAGAAGCATTTTCCCTTTTTCATCTTCCAGCAGTAATTTCTTTCATCTTTTTCAGCTCTATTTTTAGATTTCACAAGTCATTTTGTTAATTTTAGACCTGTTTCCTTAACTTTTGCAAAATTAAACAGCTCAAATGTACATGCACTATGCAACTGCCATCTTAGCTGTGCCCATTTATACCGTCGCATCCTCCTGTGCACAGAATGAGTTGAGATCTTTCAGCAATTTATGATTTATTCATATTCATTTGGGGCACCTTCTGCTACAACGACTCCTCAGTGGCATGTAAATCAACAAATGGTGTGTGTTTTATACCATGCATGAAATTTAAGCCATTAGGCCTACATGTATATCTCTTCTTCTCTTACAAAATGTTGACTCTTTAAAAAGTAGCTTCACCCATCCATCCTGGTGATGCCCGTGTATGAAATCAGCCAATCGGGGTCAAAATCTTGACATATAAACTTATATATTAGTACCTATTTATAAATGTTAGTACGTGAATGTTAAATGAAAGCGACGTTTGTATAAATATGTACTTTTATTATGTAGGCACCCATACCTCACATTGATTTATTTTATGACTTTACTGTGTTTCACCATTCGTTCTTTACAAAAACATCTAATTCTCTAAAACAAGATATTTATGTCATGTACAATTGATGCTGAATACACAGGACATTACATCTATAATATTACAAGATATATGATTATTGATGCTTTAACGCAGTAATTAAGCTATGAAATAAACTTACTAATTAACTCCTATGGAAATCCTTTGGAAATCCTGTCTTTTATGCTCTGAAGAAAACTTGAGACAAACATTTAAACTTCATCCAGTAGTTTCCAATGACTATCTTTGTATTTGAGCTGTGTTATTAAATCTGTTGTGGCCTCTAGCTATCTTATGGATTGTCCCCACTGTTTTGAGGTTCCCTGCTGCTCAGCCAGTGAGTGAGGTCATTGTATCTTTGATTGTAACACTGGCGTTGAGTGGAAAAGAAACTATGCGTGAGGAACAAGAAACTAAGAAGCAACTAGTTGAACTACAGAAGAAACTAACAGATAAATTAAGAGTGAAGAAAATGAAGCCTGAAAGAAACAGAATACCATGATGCCCCACCAGTGTCCTCTTCACCGGACTGCCCACATCCTGGGTGTGAATCAGTTATTTACTGATTCACACCCAGGATTGATTGACTGATAGGACTCACGTGAATTGGCAGTTTTCAATTGGAGTGAGCCTACAGTGTTGAAGTGGAACCAACTTGCAGTGTTTCTGTTAAAGGAACTAGCACGGTTTGTTTTGGGGGAACTGTAGGTGCTTTGGACTGTTCTAATTTTCAATTGTATGCTGCCTCCGTCTTGTGATGCATTTATGGCACCATCTACAGCATTGCATTGTTTTGGAGTTTACAACATTGCAGTGTGTTGGAGTGCATGCCAATTTGAAATGAAGTGGACAACCCTGATTTACACCCTGTGCAGCAGGCGATGTTTGGTAATGCTGCAGGCAGATGGCACTGATTAATTAAAGATGGTGTAATACTGGTGTTGGGGAGCACAAGGCTAGTGAGCGGTGCTATACTGGGGTATCTGAGACTCACTGTCATGGGGCACAAGACCGGGAAGCCACACTATTACTTTATGGAGAGCACGCCTCTTATCGTAGTTGTGCCGCCATGCTATGCAATTTTTAAATTTGCTGGGAAGCTGTCATCTCAAGAGTCCAAAGACTGACTGAATATTACAATGCAGTGTGTGGTGTGAAGCGCATGCATTTAGAAACTGTCTGTTGCTTTAAAAAAAAAAAAGTTATCCGCCGCACCTGTGCGTGCTTCAGTACGAGCGTCCATCATCCACTGATGCGCTGACTTATGGCGTCCTCCTGCCACGTGGTCACGTCAAGAGGGAAGATAGAATGCGCTCGGAGAAAGCTTGAGCTCTAACTCCATTTGGTCGGTAGTTTGTTTATTATGATGTGAATTATCAAAGGTGATCACAGTATTCTGCGAATGCCCGTGCGCCCTGGGCATGATGACTTCATCGACGCGGAGCAGTAGGTTCACAAACAGCTGCGTGGAAGTGCCTGGAACCGGACGTAATTGGTAATGGATGTGACGCTTGTGCAACACACCTTGAGAAGCCAAGAACGCCAGCACTGAGTACACTGGGTTGGAATAAGTATTAGGGCAATGGGGCTATCAGGGTAAAATACATAGAAAACTACACAACGAAGTGCTCGGAATACGGGGACAGGCTCACCATAGACGTGGCTGTTGGGTTCAGGTGAATATTTGGTCACCGAAGAGAGTTTAGAACTTTCTGTCATCGAATATTCTTTTGTGAATCCTGTATATTTTTTATTGCCATGCCAAATCATAAAAATGTTCTTATTCGATTGATGTATGCAAGAATAAGTCCTGAATTGAAACCCTTGGCCGGTGTTTGGTCCTGTTGTGAGACTGTGTGTGGAAAAAAGGTACCCCATATCCTGTTTTAATATTTTACTGTTCTTCTTAGATGGTTAAGGGCCTAGTTTAGGGGCATGTGTGTAGCACCCTTGTCTTACTGTTGCCCTTCATAAGGGGTTACGGGTTTAGGGGGCAGTATGTAAACTCAAGGCTTTTACCCTTCCTAAGGGGCTATGGGTGTAGGGGCAGCGTGTAAGCACAATGCTGTCCACCCTTCCTAAGGGGTAAAGGATATTTAGCCCAGTGTTTTAGGGGGTGTGTGTGAGACCGGCCTCACGGCGTTGCCCTCTCCATCACCCAGCCAACCTGCAACCACCCTCAAGACACGACATCTCCGACTCCGGCCGCCCCAGCCACCCCCGATCCGCGGGCCGGCCAGAGGCCTGACAGACTCAACACCCTACCACGCATGTCCAACTGAGGGAGCGGGAACCCTCGAGCCAGACCCAGAGACGCCAGCCCAGTCACACCTCGGGTCGCCTTCCCCGGGAGGGCTTGATCGGCCACCAGGCCCCTGGGGAGCAGGCGCCTCCCCTGCCGAGCGTCTGGGGTCCCTCCCAGACCCACCTGAAAAGACCAAAGAAGTGAGCGGCAGGAAATCCCGCCGAATCCCCTCCGTCACCCCAGTCCCCCCTCTGCAAGCACTCCGGACTTCAAAGAACCAGCGGAGTATAACAAGGGGTGCCGGAGAAGCGAGTGGAGAGAAGACCTGGAACCATCCGAGCCTGCAGACGCTGTCGCGGCTCCTGAATGCTGAATTTACCTGGGCCTGCTGAGTGACTCGCGGCCTCTTGCTATTGAACCATCTGAGCCCAGCGGACGAGGTCGCGGCTCCCGAACATTGAACCACCTAGGCCTGCTGAGTGACTCGCGGCCCCCAGCTATTGAACCATCTGAGCCTGCTGACGGAATCGCGGCCCCCGAACTCCGACCACCTGTGCCTGCTGAGAGACTCGCGGCGCACCCCCTTGAGGACGACTCAGTAAGAGATCGCCCAGAGACACAACACCCTCCAGCTCGAGGATTGTGAGCTTTCCGCAGGGTATTTCGCAGAGACACTATCTTGAAAGACTGTCCCGCTACCCCCATTCCCCCCGACCGATTGGTGGTACGTTGTGCCACTGCTGTACTGCTTGCATCTTGGATCATAAAGATCCCTTGAAATCATCGATAAAAGAACCTATCGTCTTACAAAGAATACGTGTGGTGTCACTCTGTTCGCAGTGTATGTCAGGGTGTGCGCGCCTGGTTCGGCCTACTTGGGAGAGGTGGGTCAAAGGGGTGGGCAGGACGTGTATCGAACCCCCCTCCGGCAAACGCCTTTCCAACATTTGGTGGCAGACGACAGGATCCGAGCCGACACCGAAAGAGAGCGTGCAGTGAATGACTGACGCACTACCAAACAGAGATGGAAGGAGAAACCTCCCTGGGTGCCGCAGGTACCGAAATAAGCTCACCGTTCCGAGAGGATCAATTGGACTATTACACGCATAGAGAATTAAAACAGTTTTGCAAAGACCTTGGCATCGCTACCACCGGACTAAGCACAAAGGAAGACTTCCAGAAAGTACTGAAAACCTGGGTCGAGACGGGGGCACCCCCGACCCAAACGGAAGGAGACTCTACCCATGAACCACCAAGCATCCCGGCGAGAAACAACGGGCCAGAGGGGAACCTGTCCCCCGAGGAACTAGCGGACCGAGAGAGAAGCCGCAACCACGAACTTGAACTGGCAAAACTAAAAATCGAGGGAGAAATAAAACTGGCAGAAAAGAAGTTGGCCGTCGAGCAGCTACGGCTACAAGGGGAACTCGAAGAGAAGAGACTCCAAAGGGAGCACGACGAAAAGAAACTCCAGCTAGAACATGAACGCGGCCTGAAGGAGATTGAGTGGCGGGCTAGAAACGAAAAATCACAGCCACCCGGGAATCCACCGTCCGCTCCCACCGGGGAAACCAAAGTTCACATCCCCAAGGATGTGGTAAGAGAGTATTACAAGAACGATGATATCCAGCAGTGGTTTAAGGCCTACGAAGTCGCCATGACCTCTCACCGAGTCCCGCAGAAGGATTGGGGGGCTGGCCTATGGGGCCGGTTCTTAAGCGAAGGAAGAGACACTCTGCTAGATCTGCCCTCCACGGTCATGAACTCCTACAGCCACATGAAGGAAGCCCTCGTGGGCCGGTACGGACTCACCCCCGAAATGTACCGACAACGGTTCCGAGATTGCAAGAAGATACCGGGCACCACGTGGGTAGAATACGTGAACTTTTACAGCCGAGCCTTGGACGGGTGGATCAAGGGCAGCAAGGTCTCCACCTTCGAAGAACTGTTCGATCTGATTGCCTGGGAACATTTAGCGGCCAATTGCTTTATAGAACTGCGCCAGCATCTCCTGGACAGTAAACTCACCGACCCTCGGAAGCTGGCCGCTGAGGCTGATCGTTGGGTGAACACCCGGGCCACCCGGGGCCCCGTGGGGGACTACGGCCGCCAAAGTCAAGGCCCCCCCGCCAGAGGGGCGGAGAGAACCACGGCCGACCAAGAGACTTCCCGGGGGGTCCTCAACCAGCCCCCCCAGCAGCCCACCAGCGGCGGGTTCGGCACCGTCCCCAGCAAGCACCGGAGCCCCAGGACGACCAGGTCCACGAGCTAGGATCACCTGCTTCCGCTGCCAATAGCCCGGACACTACGCCAATGACCCACAGTGTCCCCAGTATCAGCGAACCACAATGACCAACCCCACGGCCCGGCAGATGGCCTCCGTGGCTCTGGGGAAAGAGATGGAAGACTCCGAGGAATGGGAACCGGCGGCCATGGCCCTGGTCTCCCTTGGTGATCGAGAAATGGTCCCCGGGACACCCTTGCCCGCCAACACAGAAAAATACCGACAGCAGGTGACCATCAACGGCCACCGAGTCGAGGGCCTTCGCGACACCGGGGCGAGTGTCACCGCGGTCCACCGCAGCCTAATTTCAGAAGACCAGATCCTAACCGGGGCCCTCTGTCCGGTCGTATCCTCCGACAATTCTGAGAGCCTCTGCCAGATGGCGCTGGTGCCCTTCGAGTGGGGAGGGGTCTCCGGAGAACTGAAGGTAGCGGTCCGGACATCGCAGCCCGTAGACTGCCTCCTGGGCAACGACCTGGAGAGTTCCCCGTGGGGGCAAGTAGAACGAAGGGCCCACCTGGAGATGATGGGCCTACCAGAATGGGTCTGCGCCACCACGCGCTCCATGACCGCACGATTGCCTCTCTCCGAGGGCGGTGAAGCCCTCTTACCGAACACTATCCCCGAGAGCCGGGACACCCTACCAGAAGCAGACAACCCTCCTTCAGAGGGAGAAGAAGACACTAACCCGGGGAAAGGACCGGAACCTTCCGCCCCAGAGGCCCTGACGGAGCTCGAAGAACTGCCCGAGATGGCCCAGTGGCGCTGTGAGGGGGGGCCCTCCCGTGAGGAGTTCTGCCAGGAACAGGCCATCTGCCCCTCCCTCGGGGGACTTAGACAAGCCGAAGCCCAGGCCGCCGGTGACCGAACCCATTGGATCTATTGGGACAATGGCCTCTTATACAGCGAGCAAAAGTCCGCCGAGCTAGGCGCAGCACGGGTACTGGTGGTACCCCTGCGGTTCCGGAGCCTCCTCCTGGGCCTGGCCCACGATGTACCCTTGGCAGGACACTTAGGCCAAGACAAGACATATCAGCGATTGGTTACCCACTTCTATTGGCCCAAGATGCGAGCGAATGTAGAAGTACACTGCAAATCCTGCCTCACGTGCCAGGGCAGTGGGAAGAGTGGCGGAAAACGCAAAGCTCCCTTACAACCGTTCCCCGTTGTGAGTACCCCGTTCGAGCGGGTCGGCATCGACATCGTGGGACCCCTGGATCCGACGACCGCCCAGGGCCACAGATTCATCCTTGTCCTGGTGGACCATGCCACCCGCTACCCCGAGGCCATCCCCCTCCGCACCGTGACGGCTCCCGTGGTGGACCGGGCTCTCATGGGGATCTTCTCCCGTGTCGGATTTCCCCGAGAGGTTGTGAGTGATCGCGGCACTAACTTTATATCCCGCTACATGAAGTCCCTGTGGCAGCAGTGCGGAGTCACGTATAAGTTCACGACCCCCTACCACCCCCAGGGCAACGGCCTAGTGGAACGCTTCAACCGAACCCTAAAGGGAATGATCCTGGGCCTCGAAGAGCCCCTGCGCCGGAAATGGGACGTCCTCCTCCCTTGCCTCCTGTTCGCATACCGAGAAGTCCCCCAAAAGTCTCTGGGGTTCAGCCCCTTCGAACTGCTGTACGGACATCCCGTCCGAGGGCCCCTGAGCCTGGTCAAAGAGGGCTGGGAGACAAGCCCCCGGGGGACACCCCCTGATGTGTTCCGCTACATCCTGGCGCTCCGCAACCAGACAAGGAAGTTCAGAGAACTCGCAGAGGCTAACCTCGAGGCCAGCCAAGAAGAAATGAAGCGCTGGTATGACCAGAACGCAACCCTGGTCGAGTTCCAGCCGGGCCAGCAGGTTTGGGTCATGGCCCCGGTGAAACCCTGCGCCCTACAAGACAAATGGACTGGTCCCTTCAAGGTGGTCGAGCGGAAGAGCCAGGTCACGTATCTGGTCGACGTACAGTCCCCACGGAACCCCCTCCGGGTCCTCCACGTGAACCGTCTCAAGCCCCACTTTGTGAGGACGGAATTAAGTTTGCTACTGGCCACCGATGATGGGGCGGAAGAAGACACCGAGCCCCTGCCCGACCCCCTGTGCGCTAAAGACCTGGATGGTTCCGTGGAGGGAGTGAGACTTTCGACCACCCTCACTCCCCAGCAGTCCGACGACTGCCGCCAGCTGCTCAGACAATTCGCAGACCTCTTCTCCCTCATTCCAAGGGTCACCGACTGGTGTGTCCACGACGTGGACACCGGCGACAGCCCGCCTGTGAGACACCGAGCCTACCGGGTGCCTGACCGGGTCCGCACCTGCATCAAGACCGAGGTACAGAAGATGCTCACCCTGGGAGTAATCGAACCCTCTGACAGCCCCTGGGCCAACCCGGTGGTTCTGGTCCCGAAGGCGGCTTCCCCAGGGGTCGCCCCCGAACTAAGATTCTGTGTGGACTATCGGGGGCTTAATGCGGTCACCCGAGCAGACGCTCACCTATTCCCCGCGCCGACGAGCTCATCGACCGCCTGGGGGCCGCCCGGTTCCTCAGCACTTTCGACCTGATCTGCGGATACTGGCAGATTGCTCTCACGGAGGGAGGGAAAGAACGCTCTGCCTTCTCCACGCCAGATGGCCACTACCGCTTCAGGGTCATGCCGTTCGGGATGAAAAACGCCCCAGCCACGTTCCAGCGGTTGGTGAACAAGGTCCTGGCCGGACTCGAGGAGTTCAGCGCCGCGTACCTTGACGACATCGCCGTATTCAGCTCTCAATGGCACGAGCATCTCCAGCACCTCCGACAAGTACTAATGGCCCTGCGCCAAGCAGGCCTAACAGTGAAAGCCAGCAAATGCCAGCTCGGGCAAGGCTCCGTGGTCTACCTGGGGCATCAGGTGGGCAGCGGCCAGGTCGCCCCCCTCCAGCCGAAGATCGACGCCATCAAGTCCTGGGAGCCCCCCACCACGCAGACGGAGGTCCGGGCCTTCCTGGGCCTTACGGGGTACTACCGGAGGTTCATTAAAAATTATGGTAGTATCGCGGGGCCCCTCACGGAGTTGACCTCCAAAAAGCTCCCAAAGAAGGTGCAGTGGACCACCCCGTGCCAGCAGGCGTTCGACGCCTTGAAAACCGCCATGTGCACCGCCCCCGTACTCAAGGCCCCCGACTACTCCCAAGAGTTTGTGGTCCAGACCGACGCCACCAAACACGGCATCGGGGCCGTGCTCTCGCAGTTCGACGACAAGGGCATTGATCAGCCCATAGCCTTCATCAGCCGAAGGCTGCTGCCGCGAGAGCAGCGTTGGAGTACTATAGAACGAGAGACCTTTGCCATAGTCTGGGCCCTCAAGAAACTACGGCCCTACTTGTTCGGAACCCATTTCCGAGTACAGACGGACCACCGGCCCTTGCGGTGGCTAATGCAGATGAGGGGGGAGAACCCCAAGCTACTACGATGGTCCATCTCTCTCCAAGGGATGGATTTCACTGTCGAGCATCGCCCCGGGACGGATCATGCCAACGCCGACGGCCTGTCCCGGTTCTTCCGCTTCGGCGAGGAGAACCCCCCAGTGGATGGGTAGTTCTCCACGCCTTTCAGCTGGGGGGGACGCGTGTGAGACCGGCCTCACGGCGTTGCCCTCTCCATCACCCAGCCAACCTGCAACCACCCTCAAGACACGACATCTCCGACTCCGGCCGCCCCAGCCACCCCCGATCCGCGGGCCGGCCAGAGGCCTGACAGACTCAACACCCTACCACGCATGTCCAACTGAGGGAGCGGGAACCCTCGAGCCAGACCCAGAGACGCCAGCCCAGTCACACCTCGGGTCGCCTTCCCCGGGAGGACTTGATCGGCCACCAGGCCCCTGGGGAGCAGGCGCCTCCCCTGCCGAGTGTCTGGGGTCCCTCCCAGACCCACCTGAAAAGACCAAAGAAGTGAGCGGCAGGAAATCCCGCCGAACCCCCTCCGTCACCCCAGTCCCCCCTCTGCGAGCACTCCGGACTTCAAAGAACCAGCGGAGTATAACAAGGGGTGCCGGAGAAGCGAGTGGAGAGAAGACCTGGAACCTTCCGAGCCTGCAGACGCTGTCGCGGCTCCTGAATGCTGAAGTTACCTGGGCCTGCTGAGTGACTCGCGGCCTCTTGCTATTGAACCATCTGAGCCCAGCGGACGAGGTCGCGGCTCCCGAACATTGAACCACCTAGGCCTGCTGAGTGACTCGCGGCCCCCAGCTATTGAACCATCTGAGCCTGCTGACGGAATCGCGGCCCCCGAACTCCGACCACCTGTGCCTGCTGAGAGACTCGCGGCGCTCCCCCTTGAGGATGACTCAGTAAGAGATCGCCCAGAGACACGACACCCTCCAGCTCGAGGATTGTGAGCTTTCCGCAGGGTATTTCGCAGAGACACTATCTTGAAAGACTGTCCCGCTACCCCCATTCCCCCCGACCGATTGGTGGTACGTTGTGCCACTGCTGTACTGCTTGCATCTTGGATCATAAAGATCCCTTGAAATCATCGATAAAAGAACCTATCGTCTTGTGGTAAATTTAAATTACCTAGACTTAATTTATGCGGTAAAATTCAATAAGAATAACTCAGTAAAAATAAGAGGCAGAATCCGTGGTATTTGAGGTTATAAAAGGGAATTTATTCCTTACAAAGGAATTATGGTTCGAACCAGGCAATCGGGTTCCGTCACCACGAAGGTTCAGGAAGGGATCGGCAATACATTATTGACAGGTTATAATATATATAGTAAATGCATTACAGTAAAGACAGATGCAGGAGGCGTAACAGCTGATAGGAAAGATAAGAATACACATACGTAATAAAAAAGGCGTTACAATAGGCGTGCATAAAGGCGTATACTAGAAACGTCATTAAGAGGATGTCACAGGTGGGTGGATCCATAAGAGAATCCTGCAATGTCAGCAGAAATACATGGCAGAGATGCGCGCGCAGCCGCATGACGTGTGATTGACGTGTAACTAGAGGGTGAAGGGGACTTGACATTTAGCCCTACATGAGGAGACAGAAGTCTGGGATGTCAGAACAACCTAATCCCAAATCGTATCTAATATCTTGTGTTTAAGGAACTATATTATCTGGAAGGGAAGGTCTCTCGGACAGAGTCTATTCTATACTGACTGCTAGTGCGTGTACAAGTGTCTAAGTGTCTACATGAGATGCGAGGGGGCATGGGCCTACCATGGAAACGAAAGCCATGAATTACTTGCACAGAGACAGTAAGGCCGGGCCCTTTGCTCTGTAGCTGGAAGGATGTTTACCTAAACTACTAGACAGGAATGCATTTCTCGAGGAGCGGAGCAGATAACTTGAAGGCTGAATACAGTCTTGGCAGGCAACAGGCCGGGCCAGGCACCGTTAGCCGCGCAGGAAGTAAGACAAAGGTCATGGATACAGATGCAGGTCCAGGCTGGAGCATTCAGAGGCAGAAGCAGGAAAAGGCTCGATGGCAGAATTCAGGGCCTAACTTGCCAGAGCTGAAAAACGTGAAAAGTACACCATATAAAGACGGTGGCAAGGCATACTTAGGAACGGAATATTCGACCCATTCAGGGCGGATCTGAAAGAGGACATGTTGACGTTGGACACAATTGTATTTGCGTCTTCATAGCTTGAAGTGGAGGGAACATACATGTACTTGTAGCATGTACATGGAGCCGTTGGGGTCTAAGATAGGGGACAAAATTGACCATAAAAATTCATATTTCCTCATTCCCTCCTTGTCCCCTACGGACCCTTCATGAAATATCGATCCTCAGGAATCCATAATCTGTTCATGTAACATCATTTGCTCTTCTTTCTTCTTCCGGGATTTTGAATGAGAACTTGAACGTGGAATACATGATGTGGCACACAGGCCGCAAATCGCTGGCCCACATTGTAGACACAGGCAGCAACTGAATACTATGAGAAGGCCAATACCTAGGAAGGATAGGACTTTCCATCCCCAGGCTGACAACACGCTCCAGAACCAACCGGACCATGTCCAGGTGCCTGGATTCTGGTGTATCTGGCTTACAATCTTATGAAGACGAGTTATGGCTTTATATACTGATGGCGCGTTTTCTGGAATGAAAACACAGCAACTCGATCCGATGACCCTACAGGCTCCGCCCCTATCGGCTAGGATGACGTCAAGGACAAGACGATTTTGAAGAACAACAATCCGCATCGCAGACTGCTCCTCTGTTAAGTTGCCTAGGGCGGAAGTAGTTTCATTCACTACTGCTTCAAGGGTTCTTGTTAATCTACGTATCAGTTTACTATTAGTGACAACACCTATGTAGGGAAAGAAACCTTTATTGAAATCTGTATATTGTTCCCATGCTGTTTCAGTGTAGTCAACAATCGGGATATCTCTCTGGGGTCTATTGTGTACTAAATGGGTATTTCTATGATAATCAGGAGGGGCTAGGAAAACAGGTGGCAGAAGGAATGCAATGTAACAGGTACCATCCCAATCTAGAGGTAAACGTATATATGCGGTATGACCACATATGAAGTAGGAATGACGGGAAGCTCTAAATGTAGACTTGCCTTGATCACTGAATTCGATCACAGTGGTACATTTACTATGACCCATGTGTACTGAACCATTCTTCCTTACACATAATTCACCTTTAACTGGAAATACTGACATAGCGGGCAAGACTGGTGCAGCTTCGGATTCAACATTCAGAATCATGAGGTTAAGTGTAAAATTACCTAATCCATATACTTCATTTTCTAGGTCAGTTCCTGTCCTTTTGGGAAGTCCCTCCTTGTTAGGATAGCAGACCTTAAGCAAAACTAAGTTCAGGTTTCCCCATACCCAGTTGCTCTGGAAAACTACAGTGTTTGAATCTAAAGAATTAATCAAACTAAACCATGCTCCACAGGAACCATTGTGTGTGAACGGGTACGGAAAGAGGGGCAGAACTCCCTTGTATTTCTGATAGGGAGGGAGTCGGCCACATATCCAACAATTTGTAGCATTGCTGGTCTGATGGGAATGATGTAACATACTAATGAATGTGTTGTTGCGCAACGCAAATCTGTAGGACAACTCATGTGGAGGTAATTCACTAAAAGAATGTTCGGCAGTAACATTGTAAGCAGAATGAGCACGCTTGAAAATAGGATAGTACATGTGTAACAGTATACTTGCAGCAATAATCAACAAATTTAGAAAAAACATAATCAACAATGTCACTATACAGTGACTATGAAGGGATTTACAATATGCACGTTTCTTGAGCTGTTTCTGTCTATCTCTCGATTTCGGTCTAGAGGATACATGTCAGAGACTAATTCAACCGATTCACCTAGGAGAGGACTTAAACAATCAAATTGTCTGACTTGCTAGACCTTAGTTTCAGTTTATAGTTTTGTGATTCGGTTTTCTCAACCAGGGGGAGTTTTGAGTCAGTCTGTGGGGGAAGGCAGGGCTGAGAGTTCAAATCAGAAGGTAGTCCATGAAATTTTTTGATATGGCTCGAGTGTAACCAACCCTTGCGACCCTCGACCTTCACTGCTGTCCTCGTGGTCAGGAGTACCAGTTTCGGCGTTTGCCAGCGAGGCTCCAGCGGGCTCCTCCTGTTGAAATTTCTTATGAAGACAAAGTCTCCAGGAACCACTTCATGGGGCTTCACCTCGGTGTTGTCGGGAAAGGCTGCAGCTACCTGTGAACGGCAAGATTGTAGTGCAGACATCAAGGAAGCAAGGTAATCTGTCAGCATATTACAATCAACATCAGTGATTTTACGAGGTATAGGCGTCCCCCACATATTTGGTGGCCTACCGAAGACCACCTCGTACGGGGATAGCCCTGTGCGAGAATGTGCTACCATTCTCATGTAAAAGAGAGCAACTGGTAAGGCTACTATCCAGTCGACACCTTTCTCTCTGCAGATTTTAGAAAGTCGAATTTTCAGAGTCTGATTATGACGCTCCACGAGACCTGCTGCCTCGGGATGTCGGACACAGTGGAATTTCCATTGATAGCCTAACAAGAGTGAAATGTGTTTCATTAGCTCGGATGAGAACGGTTGGCCGTTATCTGAGTACACGATACGGGGCAAACCATACCGTGGGAAGAATTCACGAACTAACTGTTTGGCAGTAGTCGGGGCAGTGTAATCTGAGACGGGATATGCCTCTGTCCAACGGGAAAGAGCACATACAACTACGAGGACATATTTGAATCCTCGACAACGTTCCATCTGGATATAATCCATCTGGAGGACTTCAAAAGGGTGATCGGGAGGTTGAAATCCACCTTGCTCTACAGGTACACCTTTACCTGGGTTGAACTGACAACAAATCATACAAGTACGGACTTTCTGTTTGGCTGCAGCTCGTAAGTGTTTGTTGAACCAAATGTGTTGAATACTATCTAGCATAGCTTTTTCTCCCAGGTGCGCTGGACTATGTATTGTGTTAATGATAACTTGAACCATGGAGTCGGGGAGAAACCATATAGATTTTCCCTTCGTCATCCATCCCTGATCTGTTTGGATCCCTCCTAATTCAGTCCATTTCTTTATTTCCTCTGGTGTAGCATGTGTCTGTATGTCAATTACATCAAGGGCGGGATCCTTAACTGTCATGCAGTGTGTCGGAACTATTGTCTTTGTCAAGTCAGTTGCATGAGTCCGATTCTATGCTGTTTGTTTAGCTGTTCGGTCTGCTAGATCGTTACCCTGGGAAATGATATCGGTGACTTTTGTATGGGCTTTACACTTCATGATAGATATCGCAGTAGGTAGATGTATTGCATCTAGTAGAGCTTGAATGAGGGGACCGTGTTGAATGTTGGCACCATGAGAAGTTAAATAACCTCTCTCTCGCCAAAGGACTCCGAAGTCATGGACAACTCCGAATGCATAACGTGAATCTGTGTATATGTTGACTCTTTTATTTCTGGCTTGAATACAGGCTTGTGTCAGAGCAATGAGCTCTGCTGCTTGAGCTGACAAAGTGTTAATACAATTCGTTTCAATGACTTCAGTGTCTGTTGTGACTGCATAAGCGGCCACTAATTCTCCTGTACTTGTTCTCATACATGAACCATCTACATAAAATGTCAGGTCTGGATCTGATAATGGAATGTCTGTCAAGTCTTGTCTGGGTTTCGTCGTAATAGTAATGACTTCAATACAATCATGTGCCAATGGGTCTGTTCCACTTAATGGCAAAAGTGTGGCAGGATTTAATGTACTACAACGTCTGATTTCTATGTGTGGCTGGAACAATGTTAGTTCGTAACCCGTCAGTCGTGCTATAGTCAAGTGTTGTGTTTGTGTCCGGTTCAAGAGAACCTCTACGGAGTGTGGAACTTGCACTGTCAATTGATGTCCTAATACTATGGAATCGCTTTGTCTGATCGCTAGAGCTGTCGCTGCGACTGATTTCAGGCACGCAGGAAGAGCCTGAGCTACGGGATCTAACGTGCTAGAAAAGTAAGCACATGGTTTGTGTGATCCTGCTTGTTCCTGAGTGAGTACTGACAAGGCAGTACCTTCACGTTCTGTAACAAAAAGTGTAAAAGGCTTACTGTAACATGGTGTCGCTAAAACAGGTGCTTGGCATAAGGCTTTCTTTAAGTCTTCAAAAGCTTGTGTATTTTCTGGTGTCCAAGGGAGGACAGTCGATGTCGCTGCCTCCTGGGTTGTCAACTGAATGAGTGGTTTTGCTAGAAATGCATATTGGGGGATCCACTGCCTACAGTACGAAGTGAGGCCTATGAAGGCCCGTACCTCCTTTTGTGTCTTGGGTGGTGGCATGTTTACAATTAACTGGATGCGGTCAGGTGTGAGCTGTCTCCCCCCCTTGGACAGCAAGTGCCCAAGGTACACAACTTGCTGAACACAGAATTGCAGCTTCGAAGGGGACACCTTGTGCCCCTTGTCGGCCAGAAAATGTAAAACCGTCAGTGATGCTTTTTCACATTCAGGTTCGCTTCGGGCGGTGATCAGCAGATCATCGACATACTGAAGCAGTGCAGTGTTAACTGGCATGTGGATACTGTCAAGTTGTCTTTTCAGTGCTTGGCTGTAGATGCTGGGACTTTCTGTAAATCCTTGAGGTGCGCGTGCGAATTTAAAGCTTCGTCCATTTAAACAGAATCCGAACAAATATTGGCTTTCCGGATCGATTGGGACGCTAAAGAAGGCGTTCTTGAGGTCAATTACAGTGAAGAACGTTGCTTCTGAATCAATAGCTGTCAGTAATGAAGAGATATCTGGAACCACGGGATATTGTGGTACAATGCATTTATTCAATTCGCGCAGATCAATAACTAATCGATATACTGGGGGTGCTTTTGGATCAGTTCGTTTAAGAATCGGAATGATCGGAGAATTACATACATTGGAGTCGGTTTCCACAACCACTCCTTGTGCAATGAGCTCGTCAATGATTTGCAGTAAAGCCACTACAGCATCTGAAGGTAACTTGTATTGTCGCATTCGTGGTAATACCACTCCTGCTTTGAGTGTGACTCGATATGGTGTAATGTGCATACAACCTACATCAGTGGGGCCTTGTGCCCATAAATGTGCAGGTAGATTCTGTAACCGGTGATCCATGTCTCTTGACACGTAGTGACCTTTAAAGTCACGCAAAAATAGTCGTACTCCGTCCGGAGAACAACATATTATAGCTCCTAGAGCTTTCAATGTCTTTATACCTAACAAGTTTTCTGGACATGATTTAGTAAGCAATAAATCTGTAGTCCGTGTCAATGGACCAACTGTAAGAGGAAGCGGTTGCGATACTTCGTTAATAGTAGGCTTTCCTGAAAAACCAAGGGAAATATTTTGTGAGCCTGAGAGGGGTGCCCCTGGAACCTCGTCGTGACTTATAGTTGTTCTGCTTGCCCCTGTATCAAGTAAAAACTTTCTGTCTTTCCCTAATACTTGACTCTGTACATAAGGACCCTCTTGATTTACAGGAACCTCAATAAGGGGTAAGCCAACTTCCCTCTCTAGGCTATTTCATGTGTATCGCTGATAATCTGGATAGTCATTTTGTGCATACTGGTACATCTGTTGTGTCGTGTTTTGTGTTGCGGCAATAGGCTGTGGCTGTGGTACCGCTACGGTCTGTTGTGCAGCTTGCATAGGCTGTACATTCTGAGGTGCTTGTTGTTGGATCTGATCCTGTCTAGGCGGACGTGGTCTCTCCTTGGTTTTACCCGTAGAGATATTATGTTTCAGAACTGCACAATCGTTTATATAATGACCTGGCTGTTTACAATAGTTGCATGTCCCTTTAACGGGAACCGCTGAATTACTGGACTGTGTTGCACCCTTTTTATGACCGTCAGCTGGAACTGACTGGGCGACGAGCATTTTCATTTTTGTGTCTTTCATACGTCTCTGTTCGTGTTCTTGTTCTTCTCTAATTCTATTCTGGTGATACTGTAACATTTGTAACATTTGTGACGGAGTGTTAGCTTGCCAAGTGCTCTCAACTTTCAATACTCTGTTTTTAACCTGGGGCAGGGAATTCTCGACTAGTTTTGTTACAAAGAGATGTGGATATGACTCGCTATTTGCTTTTAGGCCGCTATTAATACCAAAACATTTTTCAAATCGGGAATAGAAATCACTAGTGTCTTCATCGGGTTTCTGTTTACAGGCTGAAATTGCACCCCAGTCTTCCTTTTTCGTAGTTAATAAACGTGGCAATACTTGTACTAATAATCCTGGTAATGCTTTAGTTTTGTCCCCAAGCCCTACGCCTGCAGTTCGGGCATTTTCTTCGTTTTCTAATGCTGTCCAATCAATCTTTTGGTCTCCCACCTCCCATTCCTTTTCTTTGAGTTTCTCGTAAATACCGGCAGGCAATAATACTTTTAATATTTTCATAATGTCAGGATAGGTATAATCACCCATGAGTAACATGTCCTTTAGTTCACGGTGAAAACCTGCTGGATCTTTGTCATGGCTGGGCACTAATTTTTTCATTTCCAATAGTTCTATTTTAGTTATAGGCGTGTACACAAACACGCGTCTAAAAGTATTATCATCATTCCTAACTGGGTGTACTTCGCGTAAGGGATTCTCTCTGTCTATGTAATACATTTTTCTTTCCATGGAGGGAGCTAAATCATGCTCTGGACATAGGAAGGCACTGTATCGATGCCGATGTTCTAGAATTTCTTTAATTAGATCGGTACCCATACCTCTCCATTTATTCGTGAGTAATTCTATCAGTATATCAGGTAGGGGACCAGGATTGGTGTGTTCATTTTTATACAATATAAGGAGGTGTTGTATCATGTATATATCAGCTAAACGCTGTTCGTCTGGTGTGAGATTCAGAAACGTGTGTGCTAGCGCATCATCACTGTATTTTTCAGAACTGTCAGCCCATTGTACTGCTGACCTGGCTAATTCTTGTTCATCCATAGAATTGAGCACATGGTACCCCCTTCGTTCTCGGAGTATTTTATCAGTAGCCTGGAATAAGTGTTCAGGGGTCCTTGGATTTGAGATAGCTGCTTGAAAAATTCTGTTACATTCTGGACGTATCGGACGCATTGTATTATTAAAAGATCTTCCTTTACCTACATAAGCTATCATTTCTCTAGCTGGTGATTCTAATTGTCCTGTGGTCATTTCTGACTGTTCCTCCTCCTCTCCCTCTGATTCAGTTTTATCTGCCTCTAATCTTCTTTCATGTATTCGTTCTACTTCTTTTCTGATCTTTCGGTGCATAACTTCTATACTCTTCTGTTTATCATGTTTTCCGTCTGCTATATTCTGACCCCATCTGGTAAGTACTTGCATTTCCTCCGGATCTACCTCAGGCCTATCTCTGTTTCTGATCAAGCAGTTTATGAAGAAGCGTAACAATAATTTTTGCATGTCCACTTTCTGGTATTCCATGGCCTCGCCAATACTTTCAGGACCTTCCCCTGTTTGGATAAAGTGATATATTTTGTCTAGATGACCAATCATTCCTGGTAGCGTCATTAGATAGGTCGAAACTCGTCGTAAACGTACTGATGATAGCAACATTCTGTCGTGTTTACCGTTCACTGGATCATATCTACAATCTGTAAGAGGCTCATTAAATATTTTGTCATTAGCTGTTTGGGGTGTACGTTGGTGTGCTAAATCCCTATAAGTCAACCTAGGTGCTGGCGGTGGCGTGGAAAAACCTCCTGTCGCACCTCCTGTCGCACCTCCTGAGGTGCCAAGTCCAAAAGGATTTGTTGGATGTAGGGTAGAGAGTGTAGATGCAGGAAGGACTGTAGAAACAGGTGGAACGTTTAGAACGTGAGGAGGAGTTTGTTGCTGCGAAGGTGGGGGCAGATGATCTTGGGGTTGAGCGTCGTCAACAGGTGGTGTGCGTGGCTGCGTACCATTAGCATATTCGGGGGCGGCATCATCTAAATAAGAAGAAAGGAAAATGTCCTTTGCGGTCTTGGGATGTACTTTAATCGGGAGTAATGGAGGTGGCAGATCTTTTGGTACCTCCAGGGTGGCCTTAGGCAAACCCTCGGCCAGAAGAGGATACATACCATTCATAAGAGTGTTTCGTTGTCTATCTACTTGTTCTGTTTTTACTCGGATACCTTCGTCAATTAATAGGTTTTCTCGGGCTTTGTCTGAATTCTCTCTACTTTTCTCTTCTTTTCTGAACGCTTTCTCTGCGCGTCTATGCGATTCTTTACGCCATAATTCAATGGCATCTTTCTGTGACTGTCTGGCTTTCTTTTTCCATAATACTTCTTCTACTCTCATGATGCAATCTGCATCCCATGTCCCAGCAGCGGGCCATCTCTGACTCTCTGCTAAATCCTTGGTGTAGTCCACCCATAAATCAAGATATAATACGGCATCTTGGCCATGTTTATGGTACATAAAGTACCCTGGAGTGTCCCTAGGTGGAATGGGAACGGCTTCTTCGAGTATCCCTTTTCTAGTTTTTATCTGTCTTAATTTCGAGAATAACGGCATCTTGAACTTTGCTACTTGGGTCTTACTCGGACTTGAACACAATTAATACAATAAACACAATAATGAAAATCGAACAATCACTCATACCACGACATTTAAAACATATCAAAACATTTTAGAACGAACAATAATAATTAGAATAAAACTAGTTAACTGCATAATACTAAATATACTGGATGTACTGCTAAACAGTACAGATACACTGCTGAGACAGTGCAGACCGGATCTGTGTACCCAAACCCGTCTTGACCGGCACAAACTAATGTGCACGTCTAAATGCGTCCCCAGCAACGGTACTCACCGGGAAGCACGGAACGGAAGGCCTCGGAAACTGGACTGGACTGGATTGGACTGGACTGGACTCGACTCGTGACTTAGATACTTCGGAACTTCGGAATCTGGTGGGCCTCTGTATACCTCGGATCTTGCTCTCTCAGCTAGGCTCTGGTCGGGATTCTCCGCACTCCTCACCGCCTCGTCTGGGTGTTGATCGCAGCCTCAGTCGCCCCCGTTGGCCTGAGGGAGATACAGGAAATCCTGCGGGTACGCGTAGTTGTCCGTCCGGCTGTGGCAGGAGACCGGGTCTGCAACGCACCTCCGGCGCGTGGGGTGTGAGAGGTGTCCCTATTCGGGCGCCAATTATGTGGTAAATTTAAATTACCTAGACTTAATTTATGCGGTAAAATTCAATAAGAATAACTCAGTAAAAATAAGAGGCAGAATCCGTGGTATTTGAGGTTATAAAAGGGAATTTATTCCTTACAAAGGAATTATGGTTCGAACCAGGCAATCGGGTTCCGTCACCACGAAGGTTCAGGAAGGGATCGGCAATACATTATTGACAGGTTATAATATATATAGTAAATGCATTACAGTAAAGACAGATGCAGGAGGCGTAACAGCTGATAGGAAAGATAAGAATACACATACGTAATAAAAAAGGCGTTACAATAGGCGTGCATAAAGGCGTATACTAGAAACGTCATTAAGAGGATGTCACAGGTGGGTGGATCCATAAGAGAATCCTGCAATGTCAGCAGAAATACATGGCAGAGATGCGCGCGCAGCCGCATGACGTGTGATTGACGTGTAACTAGAGGGTGAAGGGGACTTGACATTTAGCCCTACATGAGGAGACAGAAGTCTGGGATGTCAGAACAACCTAATCCCAAATCGTATCTAATATCTTGTGTTTAAGGAACTATATTATCTGGAAGGGAAGGTCTCTCGGACAGAGTCTATTCTATACTGACTGCTAGTGCGTGTACAAGTGTCTAAGTGTCTACATGAGATGCGAGGGGGCATGGGCCTACCATGGAAACGAAAGCCATGAATTACTTGCACAGAGACAGTAAGGCCGGGCCCTTTGCTCTGTAGCTGGAAGGATGTTTACCTAAACTACTAGACAGGAATGCATTTCTCGAGGAGCGGAGCAGATAACTTGAAGGCTGAATACAGTCTTGGCAGGCAACAGGCCGGGCCAGGCACCGTTAGCCGCGCCCTGATGGCGCTTGTAATATCGAGGTTAGACTACGCTAACGCGCTCTATGTAGGCATCCCAGCCTACCAACTCAGGCGGCTTCAGCTGATCCAGAATCAGGCTGCCCGCCTGATCCACTTCCTCCCTAGAGATCATCATGTCCGTCCCCTCCTAAAGAGCCTTCATTGGCTCCCTGTAGCCGCCCGCTGTAAGTTCAAGCTGGGTTGTATCATTTACAAATCTCTAGCCGGCCAGGGCCCCCTCTTTATTTCTTCCCTTCTTCAATCCTACGTCCCTTCCCGCACTCTCCGGTCTTCCCAAATGGTCTTGCTTTCCATCCCTAGATATCAGAGGAAGAAACACGGCGGGCTCAAGTTCTCCTTCCTGGCCCCCACTTTTTGGAACTCCCTCCCCTTGTCCCTGAGATTGACCACTTCGTACCCCAGCTTCAGATCTGCCCTTAAAACTTTTCTTTTCACAGAATCTTATCAATAAACGGCCTTTGCGCTATCTTCTGCTCTCTTTACTTTGGCGCCAAGAAACCTAATGGTGTTAGTTGCGCCCTTATAAATTTATTTAACATAACATAACATAACACAAAGGTCATGGATACAGATGCAGGTCCAGGCTGGAGCATTCAGAGGCAGAAGCAGGAAAAGGCTCGATGGCAGAATTCAGGGCCTAACTTGCCAGAGCTGAAAAACGTGAAAAGTACACCATATAAAGACGGTGGCAAGGCATACTTAGGAACGGAATATTCGACCCATTCAGGGCGGATCTGAAAGAGGACATGTTGACGTTGGACACAATTGTATTTGCGTCTTCATAGCTTGAAGTGGAGGGAACATACATGTACTTGTAGCATGTACATGGAGCCGTTGGGGTCTAAGATAGGGGACACAATTGACCATAAAAATTCATATTTCCTCAGTCTTACAAAGAATACGTGTGGTGTCACTCTGTTCGCAGTGTATCTCAGGGTGTGTGCGCCTGGTTCAGCCTACTTGGGAGAGGTGGGTCAAAGGGGTGGGCAGGACGTGTATCGAACCCCCCTCCGGCGAACGCCTTTCCAACAGTGTGCTTCACACCCCAATGATATATGTTAATCCTTCATAAGTGGTTAAGGTTGTGGGGGCAGTGTGTTTAGCCCTGTGTTTCGGGGGGGTGTTTTACACCCCAGTTATATGTAAATCCTTCCTAAGGGGTTAAGGATAGAAAGGAAGTGTATTAAGCCTAATGTTAAAGGGGTATGTTGTTACATCCCAATGTAGTAGAGCAGAGGTCTTCAAACTCTTTTACTCTGAGCTCACCCTACGCAAAATGTTTTGAGGTCGGGCCCCCCTCCAAAACTTTATGACAAGGATTGGGGAAGTGGGAGGGACATAGCTGCGTGCAGGAAGCGGGGCTTATGAGATGATTTCAGGAATACTTTTTCTATAGCTTATGAATTGCACCAAATATGAAACTTATAAAATAGCAAATGTATCAAACAAAAACAGATATCCCAAACAAACTCCTCCCCAAATTTGGGGTGTTGTGAGCCCCTCACACACTTAGACCCCAATGCAACTATACCTGCTGCTCTAATAATAACTGCAGTCCTGGGTAGCAGGCTATCTTCTTTGCCTTTTTTACCTCTTCCCCTCCATGATGGATCATCACCTCTGTCCTAATGCTTGAAAGGACAATAATCTCTGATGCCACTTTTTTTAAAGGTAGACAGTCATATTTGTGATGCAGTGGGCCCCCCAAATCCCTGGGCCCCAGTCCTGCTGCATCTGCTCCTTTATGATAACCAGCAGTGGCCACTTACACACTTGGCAGCAGTACCAGCTTCACTAATGAATGTCCCTTTTTAAAAACAAAAACACTTATATTGTCCCCTTCTTGGGGTATCTCTCTGAAGAAGCTGTCTCTGGCCATTTGTAAACATATATGTATACACACTTGAGAGGGAGGGACAAGGAGCATAGAAGGTGAGAAAGGGGTAGGTCCTGTACCGGTGCTCCTAGAGTAAATACACGTACAAATGAGGTAACAGTTCCTAAGGAAAACAGTGCCAATATGGTCTACTGTGGGGCGAGAGATAGATAGGGCAGGGGGAGGGCTGTGAATAAGGTTCGTGAATGAAGATGTAGTGAAGACCAGATACTCCTGGGTGGTACTAGAAATGCCCTCACACACCCTTGCGGGTGCAAAGCATCATCATCGGGCGGTGCTCCTCGTGGGGGTGGCACTGCAGTCCCTCACGGGCCCTTCCGGAGGGCTCTCTTTCGGAGATCTTTTGATGGAGTCGCCGTAGTTGTGCATGCGGGTCTGTGGGGTAGGGGAAAAAACAGTGTCGTGGTGAAGCTAAAAAGACCTTGTGGTACCCTAACAATTTATTAGTGGGTCCAGAGGGTCTAGTAAAATATAACGGGGGATAGTGTATGATGACACTCTGAGTAGGGGAAGGCTAGATGTAAGTAAGCCCCACTGCTCTCGACCCGTTAGAGTGAGGGTTAAAATGAGAGAGAGGGTGTGAAAGGGGTGGTCAACATGTTTCGCGCTGCCCGCGGTCCCTAGTGGATCCTTAGCGCTTCGTCAGGACCTAAGTGAGAATTAAATCATAAAGGAAAGGGATTTAGGAAAAAAGGAGAATAACCTATAATCCCAACATAGGAAAAAGGAACACGTGTTATTCGTGTCCTTGGCGTCGAACCTGCAGGGAGAGGGAGAAAACAGAGACGTTAAAAAACATGAGAGGCTCCTCTCGGACTGGGACTAAAATATCGTGCACCAGTGGGGAGAGCATACCAGCTGAAATCATGCTGGGGTGAGTGGTTGTACCACGTGTCGAAAAGGGGGCAGGGTAAGTGTACAACTGTGCCCAAATGAGAGTCAGAACGAGACACAGGTAAGCTCAATTCACAATGTGAAAGTGACAGATATCCATCCTAGTGAGACATGCTGCACTAGATAAGTTCATGGGTGTGAGGCCACACATGATGGATGTGTCGTGAAAGTATGGAAGGTCGAAGTGCCAGGCAATAACAGTGAAGCTCGCTGATGAACGTGGGCTGCCCGGTCTACTAAACAGGTGGCGAGGGGGTGAACTAGGTGCGTAGCTGCCCGTTATTCTATCAGTGCCCGCACCTAGTGTAGGCCACATGTATGTATGGTGAGTACTTTAGGCATAATTATCGACTGTGAAGTATACGTAAATAAACACATGCCAGTAAAACTTGATCTCAATATCCTACCCGCAAAAGTCAGGGTCCAGGCTGTGCCGGGTATTGACCGTCTGGGGCGGGGGCTACAGCTACAAAAAATCAAGTTGAGGGGAATAAAGGCTACATAAGCAAAAGGAGCCAGGGAAGCAGAAAAACTAGCACAGGCGGCTGATTATAAAAACAAGCGGTATATGAAGGAAGGGGGGGGGGAAATGGGTTCCTTCGTGATGACCGCTGAAGGCGGTAGCACATACGCGTCTAGAGTACTTACATCTGCCCCGGAAGTTCCAAATCGGTAACCTAGGGTGCCTCCAGAGTCGCCGGTAACAATCAAAGGTGGGGTGGGGCTTTTTATACTGAGGTTGGTTGGGAGTAGTTGTTCCGGGAACGTAACTGAAACTAAGGAGGGACTAGCCTAGGGGCCGGAAAGGTGGCGGCCATCTTGGAACGGGTACCAGTATGAAACTAATCGTTAAAGAGAACCATCTCTTGTGGTTGAAGAAACTATTCTCGTGTTTCTGGGCGATCAGTGTAGATGGCGAGACTGGTGCCCTGTATAGTAGAGTGGTGGTGAGCGTCTGGCAGAGTTCAGAATAGCGGGTCAGTGGTATATGCTCAGTGTATCATACCCAGCTTGTATACGGTATGTATAATGAAAGGTACTGCGAAAAAGGAACAGTTTTCCTGCACCACCCAAGATGACATCATAAGGTTGGTGCAAGTGCTCAAAGTTAAAATGGAGGTTTATTAGGAAACCATACCTGCGGATAGTGGGTGCACGTTAGTGACTGCTACATTGTCGGTGTCTGTTGATTGACAAATAAACAGCAGTATATACCTAGGGTATAGCTGTGCAAATAAGGGAAGTCAAGTCACAGCTGTACGTGTGTTCATGTAAACTCGGGCAGTGAAGGTAAAAAGGACTCTCCAGAGTGTCAAGGGAAGCGAGCACTCCAGGGAATGTCATCGTTGAGGCCGGTGACATTAGACCTGAGTCTGAAAACCCACCGTTGCTCAGTCTTGAATAGGGTCGTCGCTGTCCATGCGGGGTTGTGGTCTATCACAGTCCAGTTAAGACTATCAGGGGAGTGGTTTAGTTCCAGAAAAGGGTTCTGCAACCTGGTCTGAGTTTTTTTGCACCGTATCGTGCTCTTGTGTTTCTGACACAGGCTGGGACCTCATAGCACTATTAACAGGGCCATTAGAAATATGCGGCAGGAGAAGGCCAAATTATGCAGCATGGTTGACTAAATTCTGCAGCAAACAAAGGCGAATTATGCTGCATATTTTGTGATAGCATTACTGCACTATTTTGCTATTTTTACACTTGTTAACATTGTCCTGGCCTTTACTGCTCCTCATAAGTACCACATTAACACCCACATATAGCAATAAGCAACAGAAAGGTGACCAGTCAACCTTTAGAAAGGGCCTTCCACTGTGAGGTAACATGTGTTGCTGCATTTTTTAATCTGCAAATTATGCAGCAGACGATGGATTATGTGGCAAATCTGGAAAAACCATAACTATGCGCTGTGAGTGCAGGGTGAGCGTGAAGGTGAAGGGTGAGAATGAGGAGTGAGTTGTCTGAATGCAGGGTGAATTCCTAGACACTTGAAGTTAATCAGCATGTTATTGACGGGCCGTAGTGTTTCAGATATAAGTTAAACTATTGCTATTATGGAATTAATCAGGGAATCGAGGGTGAAGGAAATAAATAATGTGCTGATCCTGCAACAAACTTCCAGTCTTATGATTAGGGTTGCCAGCTCATTATTTTGATGTTGCAGACTGTACAAAAATAAACAGTCACCTAAAGCCCTATTTTCAACACTTATCTGTGCGTACTTTGAAAAGGTAATATAAAGCACTTTTAAATGTGTTCTAGGGCTGCCTGAATGTTTCATGACTGAAAATAAAAGGAACAGACAGAAAGTCAAATTACAAATGAATACATACTTTTTTATTTAAGACCCTATTTAGTGTCAAAGCAAGGTCTTTGCAGGCTCTTTAAACATACATGGCTGGCATTTTTTTATATTGGCAACCCTTTTTTATATTCCCTTTCATGAAATGCATTTTCACACTACAGCAGTAAATTTACAATACAAATGTAAGGTATAGGCAGAGTCGGGGCCCAGGGGGTACTGGAAAAATAAAAAAAAATAAAACTTTGTAACCAGTTTCCAAAGGAATGCAAAACTCGGGCGTTTTGGAGTCTTAATAAGACTCCAGATACTCCCCAGCCGAGCCCCCAGAAGCACACCCACTGACCTCTGACCCCACGGCACTCTGAGGGCTTCGGAGTAAATGAAGACAGCCTGGAAATGCAGAAAATAAACATCGCTGCACTTCCAGGCGTCTTCATTTACATGTGCTTGCAGAGGCATTTGCGCACCCCTGGGAACCCATCCACGCCCCACAGGGGGGCGCGCCCCACAGTTTCAAGACCTGTGTAGTAGAGGGTAGGTGAAACCCTGGTCCTGTTTAAATGAATGTTTTGGAGTGGGGTGTTTTGCCGTCCTTTAACCTGATGAATTTCCTATTGTGTTGTGGTCTCTTGCTATCTTATACATTCTCCCCACAGTCTTGATGTTCCCTGCTGCCCAGCCAGTGAGTGGGGCTATTGTATGGTTGGAATGTTGAGTCTTTGTGTTTGGACTAATGGACAGTTGTAGTAAGAAGGGCTGAGCAGCAGGATGCTGCTCCTAGTGAGTCTTTATCTATGACCTATAACTAAGCTAATAAACCTACTTCTTTTATAACCTCCGAGTATCTATTTTTATCTGTAACACATTTCTCATAAGTGATCTATATATACACATATAAGAAGTCAACTTTTCAGGACTGATTGACATAATATGAGCAGGCTCTCCTCCACCACCCCTCACACCTTGCACAGTGCCTTAAGTTTGTGGAATAAACCCCAAGGTAGCCATCTCCATTTTGTAGCTCCAGGTTCTCTGAGGCCTAAAGAGCCCAAAGAGCAAGGCCAAAGGTAAGGTGGTACGATCAGGCCCTTTCTGCTGTGCACGTTTAACTCTAAAACTGCTGTTGATACCTCAGTGTGGCTGTTTAACTTTCATTCCTTGTTCCTCTAAACTGTGCTAAGGCTACTAGATGCCAACCACCATCCCCCAAATAGAATATAAAAAGGCAACAAAAAATACCATTAGGCGTAAATCAAAGTGTCTTAGGGATGGCTTTATCTGTTTTTTGGTTAAAATTGTGTTTGTGTATCACTCATTTTGGCTGGTAAAACAAGGTTTTTTAAATTGCAGAAAGAATTTTTAGTGGTATTACATTTGGCCTCTACCTGCAGGGTTGAACAGGAGCTGCAAAGTCTGAATTGGGCTAGCCTGTATCCTTGGATATTGGGAGTTAAAGAGCATTTCCCTTTCCCTATGCACATAGGTTTCTGCTTTACTGATTGGGCAACTGCCAGCAGAGCAGGAATTTCATTACAAGAACGGAGGCTACATTATGCATTATTCCTTTAATGCAGTCCAAGCAGCCGCTTACATCACAATATTAAAAGGTTCCAGAACAGAACAATAGCAACACATGAAAGGCATGAGCCATCAACAATCTGCCTCTTGAAAATGCGGCTCCAAGCAGATAAGTTCATTTTCCTTCATTACCATTATTCATTTTTATCTCTATTTTGAAGTTCCCTTGTGTGTGGCATAACCCCACCCCCCCTTCCTACTGCCTCTATACCGATCTCCACTTTACAGAGATCTCCCTGCACCCCCTTTCCTAGTCCCATCCTTGCATGACTGACCAGATTAACCTGCCTTTTCTTTCAGCGTATGTACTATTTCTAATGTTTGAATATTTTTAAAGATTTTTAGATGTTTAATTAAACCTTAATATTTTGTTTTTTGTGTAAACAATTATTCTTCAATTTCATCCTTGTTCTACTTCCTCATGCCATAATGAGCTTACCTAATGTCTTCATTTAACTCCAGTTTTTTACCTCTTTCCACCGATGCAGGCCGCGCACTCCAACACGACTGTGCATCGCTACCTTTTATTATTTCAGTTTTCATCTGCAAGTAGTTATTATTTTACAAACGTATTCATTAAAAAAAGGGGTTTTAGCAGGAAATCCTTATTTAACTGTCCCTTTCAACATTCTATAACAACATTAATTATAATAAGAGAGGAATTATTCTCTTGACATTCCTTCATCTATAAACCTTGTCACTATTATTAAGCAAAATCCTCATTAAATCCTTGGGGAAATACGTCTCCACTTTCACCGCCCTGGACAAGGCCCAGCAAAATATGAGCAGAGTTTTCAATCCTAACCTTTTTGGACGGGCAAGAAGACGGGGCCTCTCTTCCGGCCGCTTCAATCAAATACCATTTCCAAGATTCTGTGGTTTTGGAAGATGGTAGAGGGCAACGCATCAGGGGATTTGAATCCCGTGGAACCTTCATCTCAAATAACCCTGCAAGTGAGAACTCTCTCCCCTCTCCCTTCTCCTTCTCCCCCCCCAAAAGTGGGTGGCAGACTCAAATACTTCCTTCACAATTGGAGATTGATCACTCAAGATCCTTGGTTCTTAAACACTGTCAATGGGCTTATGATAGATTTGACTCACATACCTTTACAAACTCCTTTCCCGAGAGACATGCCTCTCTCTCCAGAGCAACAAAAAATAATAGAGGAGGAGATCTCCTCTATGCTTCAGAAAGGAGCTGTAAATAAATGGTCCCAGGTAATGAAGGAAAATGAACTTATCTGCTTGGAGCCGCATTTAAAAGAGGCAGATTGTTGATGGCTCATGCCTTTCATGTGTTGCTATTGTTCTATTCTGGAACCTTTTAATATTGTGATGTAAGCGGCTGCTTGGACTGCATTAAAGGAATAATGCATAATGTCAGCCTCCGTGTCTTTAATGAAATCCAGATTCTATAGTCATGGTAATATGAGAATCGCAATTTCCACTACCCCTCACATCCTACACAGCCTCATAGGTTTACAGTCACATGCTCCTAAAGTAAGATTTGAATTGTTTGTTGCCCAAGTCTAGGGTTTGTATTGACTTAGGGTTTAGGGTGTAAGTACTGATGGGCTGATAGGGCTAGAGTTTTGATTGGTTACCAGGGCTAGGGTTTGCATTGGACCTAAAGCTTGCGGTTAGGGCTGTGATTGGCACCTAGGGCTAAGGCCCTCATTGGCTCTAGGCTTTAGGGCTAGAGTTCTGATTGGCTAGGTTTAGGGGTTGAGTTCCCATTGGCCCAAGATCACCTGATCACTAGGCCTATTTAACCTTAGGGTTGAGGGTATCCAGCCCGGGCGTCCAGGTAAAGGATGTTTTGTGTTTGGGCATGTTCGGGTCAGGTTTGGGGCCAGATATGCTGTTCATTTCACAATCTGAACCCACTCTCCAAGAAAGAGCCACAAACACAGTGATGCACACAAACGCACAAAAACACTCACGGCTCTCTACAAACATACCTTGTCAAACTCTACTCAGTACTAAACACACTTCCAAATACTCCTTATTCCTTAAACCCACAAATGTCCACACAATCCGTTACATAAATACCTTTCGCTACCCTCTCACTATACCCAGCATTGCACTTGCCACCCCTCTGAACCCTTACTCGAACTATCATACTGCTTACTAACACAACAATCCTCTTCGTCCCACACACAACCATTGACAACAGGCTATCAACACTCCCCTACAAAAATAAGGCAAACCATCTCCCTGCTCAGCCTACAAACATCTCTCAAATCAAATATTCCCCCTCTCTCATAACACACAGAGGCTATATTCACACACAGCTCCTCTCCCTTCTCCTTCAATTTACACAATTCACCAGTCTTTCACAGTCAAATCATACACCTTAAATCACTACCAAAGTACCAGAAAATATTGCCCCTCAAAACCAAATACACATACGAAATGCAGGATTAACAGTTGGCAGACTCCAGCAGCTGAAGCAGAGTTGAAGCAAGTGTTTGATGGCCCTGAGACTTCAAGAACAGGATGCAATTCAGCAAGTCTTTGGAGAACTTGGGTGCAAGGATGTAGAGAGCAGGTCCAGTACTTCTCACTCCCAGACAAGAAGCAGCACGCAGCAGGCCAGCACAGTAAAGCAGGTAGCAGAGTGGTAGTCCCTCATAAGCACAGTAATCAGCTGGCAGCAGGGCAGCACAATAAAGCAGTTAGCAGAGTGGCAGTCCCTTCTACAGCGCAATAACTCTTCTACCTGGCAAAATGTCCTTGGTTCTTGGAAAATTCTGATTTGGTGGTGTCAGGGCTCCAGTTCTTATACGCTGTTATGCCTTTGAAGAGCAGGAGACTTCAAAGTGGCATTTGAGGATCACAAAGTCCTTGCCTTCCCTGCCCTGGCTCTAGATTCACTAGTGGGGGGTATGCAGGTCTTTGTATGGGGAGAGGCACAGCCCTATTAAGGTGCAAGTGTCCGCTCCTCCCTCCCACTCTAGCTCAGGAAGGCCCATCAACTTGTTGATCGGCCATAAGGATGTGAATTTCAGACCCAATATCCCTTTGTGTGTGACTGTCTAGAAGGAATGCACAAAGCCCAGCTGTCATCCAACCCAGATGTATATTCAGAGACAGGCAGAGGCACAGAATGGTTAAAGTAAGAAAATGCCAACTTTCTAAACATCGTGTAAAGGGGGTAGGCCCAAATATTAGTAGCTAGAAAAGGTCTAGTTAAAGTAGCAGGACAAGGAACCTCGCTACCATTTTTTGTGCTTCTATCTTCTTAAACAGACGAAGGGCCAATATATGATTTCATTGGTCCTGGGTATTTATTTAACCATTACTTCATCATTTCATTTTGTCATTTTTTCATTTCATGTAAGTCTGAAATGGAGAAAACACTATTTGTTTCGGACAAATGCAAGACCATAAATTGTGAAAACATGAAAAACAGCACACTATACACTCAACTTTACAAATAATGCATTCAAATAATTTCAAAATAATGCGACTAAACAATACACCAGTTGGTTGTTTCAAGAACAGAAATCCCATTGTATATAGTTCATAATGTCCTCCGAGGGATGCTGAATAGAAGTGATGAGTCCGTAAGGTGAGTTACTTCTTTATTTAGGCAGCAGGACACACGGACATGCAAAGTGCCAGCTCCCTCCTTCTCTCTCCTCCTCAACCGTCTCCCTCTCTCTGGCTTCTCGAACTCCCCTCGAACCTCCACACGAAGGTTCCACGTGGAACTCTACAACCAGGACCTAACACATCTTTCCCCTATACAGTTTAAAACAAATTACATACATCTATGTTTCCCTAAAACAGATTAACAAACCAAACTCTAACATGTCACATTGTTCATTAATACATTTCATAATCACGAAATTTGCAAGGCAATTTTGTTGACCTGGACGAACGCTCACGAAGATGGGAATCTAGACATGTACTAGTTTGGCTAGAGTCAGTAACGGGCCAATTGATACAAGATGAGTTGCAGTGGTTAGGAACAGAAATCTTGCCCTTATTCCACCACCTTCCATCTTCCAATTGTACTGCACTTTTATTCGTTCTCACCACAAGTTGAGGCTGAGAAAACTTAGATGAACCTTTGGGTAAAATTCTGGAACATTTAACACACACCCAATCTCCCACTTTAACATTTAGCTGTCTAGTGCTAGATTGAATGTACTTCTTTTGAGCATCATGTCTTTTCTTATCAACCTCTTGTAATTTTGTTATAGGCACGATAAACACCCCCATCCATCCTCTCAACATTTTAGAAGAGGGAATCCGACCCCTGAGTAAAACAAAAGGAGAAACTCCTGTATCCAAGTTTGGAGTGGTGTGTACAGCCCATAACAGGTTCTTAAGTTCTTTTTTACAATCAAGACGGCTAGCCTTAGAGAGTTGAATGTTGTCCTTAATCACCCTATTAAACCTTTCCACCAGGCCATTACTCCTAGGGTGATAAAGAGAAGTCTTGGTATGTTTTATGTCTATGAATTTTAAAAACTCCCCAAACTCCGAAGAGGTGAACTGGCCACCATTGTCAGAAACAATTTCATCAGGAACACCGTCTCTTGCAAAAAGAAACTCTAAGAATTCTATAATACAAGAAGATGTGGGAACCTTCACAAACTTTAATTCTGGCCAACGGCTGTAATAATCCATGACCACGATACCATACTCTGACACACCATGATCCGACAACTTTAAGGGACCTATGAGATCAATGGCCAATTTGGACCACGGTTTTGAAGGAACTTCTACAGCCTGATCCGGACTGGGGACAGTAATTTGAGTTTTGTCGCTGACAGCACACTGCATACAATCCCTGACAAAATGTTCAATATGTTTGTCAAGACCCGGCCACCAGAATTGCTCCCTAATCCTTCTCTTCATAGCACGTATTCCTATATGTCCTTCATGAGCCAGGGTAAGAACCTTATTCCTCATAGCTGTCGGAACTACCAGAGAAGTGGAACGAAATAACAAACCATTTATGATTGACAGCTCATCAAAAACATGTTTGAATTTACCAATAGAATCACCAAGAGATAATCCATTATTCCATCCCGTGTGAATCGTGTTCATTACCTCCTTGATGTCCACATCCCCGGCATAAGCCTCTCTCCATTCTTCTTCTGAAATTGCACTACATGGATTAAAAATGGCAAAACAAAATACATCTCCTTCCTCCACCTCTTCTATTTCTTTTATGTTCTCACTATTTGGCAACCTAGACAGGCAATCCGCCACTATGTTCCTTTTTCCTGGAACGTACTCCACATCAAATGTTCCAACAGTCTATATTGCCATTTCGCAATACGGGGTGTTGCCCTCTCCCCTCCTTTAGTAGTGAAGAGTTGTACTAAGGGTTTGTGATCAACCCTCACAGTAAATTTAGAGCCCCATAAATAGTACTTAAAGTGAACAATTCCCCACCAACAAGCTAAAGCTTTGCGCTCTATTACCGAGTATGTTCCTTCTGCACCCTTAAGACTTCTTGAAGCGAAGGCTACAACATCCTCCCTTCCATCCCTGCGCTGCATTAATACAGCGCCAAGACCTTTCTTACTGGCATCTGTCATTAATATGGTCCTATCATTAATGTCAAAAGGTTTCAGAGGAATAGCATGAGCAACCTCATGTTTAATCATCTGAAATTCCTTGTTGCATTCCTCGCACCATTTGAAAATGACACTTTTCTTAAGAAGATTCCTCATGTGAAAAGTTTTGGATGAGCAATTAGGAACGAACCTAGCATAAAACTCGATGAGTCCCATGAAAGATCTCAATTGATCTTTGTCAATTGGAATACTGAAATTTTCTATGGCTTTGATTAGGCTATCTTTTGGTTCGATCCCTTTTTCAGATAACCTATACCCCAAATAATCCACAGAAGCTACATCCATTTTACATTTGCTCACACTCAAGGTAACACCTTTTTCTTTTAAAGTATTGAGTACTTTAGACAACGTCTCATCATGTTGTTTTTGATCCGAACCATAAACCAAAACGTCATCCTGAAACGCCATCACCCCAGGAATGTTCTTAAACATACTTTCAACAATTCTTTGGAAAACCGCCGAAGCGGATGCAAGACCGAATGGCATACGTTTAAATTGGAACAATCCTTCAGGGGTGATGAAAGCAGTGTAATGCCGTGAATCAGGATGCAACTCAACTTGGTGGTAGGCTGAGGTCATGTCTAACAAACTGAACTTTTTCCCATTCTTGAGGGTGCTAGTCATTTCGGTAATGTTTGGTAAGGGATGCTGATCTATCCAAATGTTTTGGTTTAACTCTCGAAGGTCCACACACATGCGAAGAGAACCATTGGCCTTACGCGCCAAAACTATGGGGGGAAACCCAATCCGAAGATTCTATGGGCTCGATGACATCACTCGCGCAGAGTTTGTCAAGTTCTTTTTTGAGAGCTTCACGTAGGGCCAATGGTACTCTCCCAACTTTATGCACCACAGGTTTGCTTCCCTCAATTAGCTTAATTTTGTGTTTGAAACCTTTAATTAACCCTAGTTTATCATTAAAAATCTCAGGATGAGTATTCACCCATGTTTCATCCGTAAGTGCATGTACCAGAACTAAGGGCCTCATGTAGGTAAATAAATTTTACCGGTTCTTAAATACCGAGCCGTACCGAATCGGTAAATTAGAACCGGTAAGTTATATGTAGGTAAAAATTCGGTAACAGTTACCGATTCGGTAACAGTCGGTAAATACGAATCGGAATTCACCGAATCGGTAAATACCGAGGTGGTATCCACCGAATCGGTAAATACCGAGGTGGTATCTACCGAATCGGAAAATACCGAGGTGGTATCTACCGAATCGGAAAATACCGAATCGGTACGTACGGATTCGGTAAATAACATCACATGACTTGACGAAACAGCTAATCCTGTGCAACGACAGCCCACCCAACCAGGAACTGCCCACACCCAGGCAGGTGTACACAATTAGCCGAAGTGGCCACACCCAGGCAGGTGTACATAATTAGCCGACCCTGGAGAGGCTTGGAGTGCAGAGGAGAGGCAGGGAGCAGTTGCATGTGCGAGCGGGAAACGAACAGCATGTCCAGCCAGAGAACACAGAAAGACGGAGGGGAAAGGAGGAGGAAGCTCAAATTCAGCCCCAAGGAACTCCAGGTGCTGGTGGAGGAGGTGGTGAAGCAGCACCAGAAGCTGTTTGGGAGGCAATCCCTGCAAGTGCCTGAGGCCGAAAAGCACAACATATGGCTGGCCATCCAGGCGCAGGTCAATGCTGTGGGAGTGACCCACAGGGACATTGAGGTCCTCAAAAAGCGCTGGTATGACCTGAGGATTGTGACCAAGAGGAAGATGGGCGACATCCAGAAGGAGGCCAGCCAGACCGGAGGTGGAACCAACAGGGCACCTGCCCTCACCGAACTGGAGGAGCTGGTGGCGGCCACACTCGAGCAAGAGAGCGTCGTGGGTCTTGGGGACGCCGACAGCTCTGCCAGAGCCGCAACACACCAAGGTAAGACGAAAGCACAGCAATGTAGCCTCCCCTACCCCTATCCCACATCCCCCATTGTGAAACGAGAATCACACTGCAGTCCACACGTGTCAGTGCAGACAGGCAATGCATTCCGGGAGATGTAGTCAGGGCAACACTAACCATGACGTAAATGTTACAGGGCAACAAGGCATGTCACGCACTCGAGGCACAAGGAGACAGAGGACAGATTGGAATGTGAAATGATTTATTGTGACGCTTGCAATGCAGCCCTTCGGGGACACTGAGCCAATGTTGTTTTTCTGTCCACAGATGTGACATCATGCAGTACAGGGCATGCTGCAGGGGAGACGGCACACCGGCCACAAAAATCACCTCTAGCCAGCACGAGTTCAGACCAGGGAGCAGGCCCACTTGCAGCCGCACCACCTACGCAGCCAGCCTCGCCGCACACAGAGCCAGCATCACCTCACCGAGAGCCAGCATCACCACCACCAGAGCCAGCATCGCCACTCATGTTCGATTCACCGGCCACATCTCCGCTTGCAGGTGTGAGAATGAGGAGGCGTCCAGCAGCCAGGCTACGAGCCTTAGACACCTCGTCAGACGACAGCATGGGCCCAGAAGACCGCACCGGGCCCCAGGAAGGGAGCCATCCCACTGTGCCCCACACCTCACAGGCAGCACAGACGGGAGCAAGAGGGCGCCGCAGGTCGCGTGTCCAGAGTCCACCAGCACCCACTGACGGCCATGGTGTCTTCTTGGGGCTCGAGGGCCAAATGTTGAAGCAACAGCGCCTGCAATCAAAGGCAGTTATGTCAGTCCAGAGGCACATGCGGGTGATGAAGACAAGCTTAGTCAACATGGACACAAACATTGGCGGCATGGCTGCGGGCATTCGGGACATGTCCCAGTCAATCCAGCAGTTGTGCAGCAAATTAGATGCTGACATCGAAGCACGGCGCCGGGAACGCCAGAGAAGGGACACTACCAGCAGGGCACTCAACCGTCTGGCAACTGCGACTTCCCTACTTTGCCGGCGCTCTGTGACGATGCAGGAGGGCCTAACACAGTGCTGCAGCGACCTGTCTCGGGGGATGGTGCAGGTGACAAGTGCACTAGGGGTGCTATTGACTAGTCAGGCGTCGACAACTGCTGCAGGGGATGCTGCGGAGAGCATCGACACCAGCAGCAGCATCACACCCCCCGTCCCCGAAGCACGCAGGAGCAGCAGGCGGCTTGGGGTTGGCTCTAGTGAGGATGCACAGGCCGTGCAATCCACCACTGCAGCGCGTATGCGCAAACATTGATGTGGCCCTGCTTATCCACTTGCCATTGGGTGACGTAACCCTGGACATACTCATTGTATAGATGGCATATTGCCAGATTGGCCTGTTCATGTGTTCATGGCGTGGTGCCACATTAAACTACGTCATGACTTCTCACAACTCGCTGTGTCCCCTCACTTACTCAGAAATAGTTGCATGTGATCTCTGCCCGTCTCTCTCTCCCATCGATTGCAGTTGGCACTCTAGCTGCGCTGCCCTCTGGCTGGCCTGACTCATCCTCGTTGTCCTCAAAATATGTTAGTTCCACATCTGTACCTTTTTTCGTGGCAAGGTTGTGCAGCATTGCACAAGTGGCAATTATCTTGCAGCAGGTGATGGGTTTGTACTGGCGTGCGCCTCCGCTCTTGTGGAGGCAGCGGAACCTGCTCTTCAGTAGTCCAAACGTGCGCTCCACCACATTGCGTGTTGTTTTGTGGGCCACGTTGTATCGTCTCTCACTCTGGGTTGCTGGGTGTAGGTAGGGAGTGAGGATGAATGAACGGCATGCATATGCACTGTCGCCTGGATGAGTAAAAGGGAACCATCAGGTACATGCCTCTATACACTCTGATTTGCAGGTTTCAAGGGGCGTCACTGTTACTTACCCAGCAGGTATCCCTCTCGGAATTCTCCGGCACTCAGTCGTGTGTAGATCCCACTATTCTGGAAGATGTAAGAGTCGTGGGTGCTCCCAGGAAACTTTGCAACAATATCTGTGATGATGTTCCCTGCATCACAGATCACCTGCACATTGATGGAGTGGGTGGACTTCCTGTTCCTGTAGATGTGCTCTGTATCAGCTGGTGGACAGATTGGGATGTGTGTACCATCAATACAGCCGATGACATGGGGGAACTGTGCCATGTGATAAAAGTCTGTTTTTGTTTTCTGCAGTGCAGCCTGTGTGTTTGGGAAGCTTATGTAGTGGTGCATTCTCTGCATCATTGCATCCAGGAACTTCCTGAAGAAACGGGACAGGCAACTCTGGGATACACCACCCACCGCAGCTGTCACCACCTGATAACTGCCGGATGCCAGTAGATGTAGGCTGCAGAGCACCTGCACATGTGGTGGTATGGCGTGCGCCCTTCTTGTTGGCTGGTCCAGGAGTGGGTGCAGGTCCCTTATCAGGTCCATGATGGTTTCGGGGTGTAGCCTGTACCTCTCATGTATCTCTGCATCAGTCAGCTGGAATAGTGTGATGCGCTGTCTGTAGATTTGTTCCTCCCGTCGCCACACCCTCAGTCCTGCTGCCTGTAGACGTAGGCGCCTTGCAATGACGTACATGGCGGCCATGTTGTCCACGCTGTTGCATTTTGGGATTGCTTATGTGCATTGTTGATGGTTACCACCTGCTTTCCATCCGTGTTAATTACCGACTCTTATTTACCGATTTTCCTGGATTTCTTAATTACCGACTGCTCCTACATGTCATTTTAAATTTTTACCACTTCATATTTACCACTTCATATTTACCGATTCGTTAAATGTGTATTCGGTAAATATGAATCGGTATTTTAGAATTCGGTAACTATGAATCGGTATTTACCACCTCATATTTACCGAAAAGTGGTTTTTGGACTCCTACATCTCACTTGTCTGAATACCGGTTGGTAACGGCATATTTACCGAAAATCGGCCGTTACCGACCGGTATTTCGCTACCTACATGAGGCCCTAAGTCTTTTATTAATATTACTTGTTCAGGGTCATTTGGATCTAACACAATTCCCAGATTACCTTGGTCTTTCCAACTCAAGAGACATGTGTCATCTTTAGCAACATACACGATCGTACTAGCGTTATTACCCTTAAAACATAAGTTAGCATCAAATTCACCTATAACATTTATGTTTTTACCACCATACGCTATAGGTTTTACTAACGAATGTCTCAAAACATGGCCTTTAGCTTCGAACAGTTCTTCCCAAATTTTGACTGAGATTAAAGTGAATGGAGATCCAGAATCGGCCAGTACTTTGATGTTGACACCATTTACAGTTAGTATACATATGGGTCGTTTAGCCTCTGACTCAATTATAGCAATGACATCCGCATTTTGGGCATCAAACAGTGCACAAATCTGTTCTTCTTCACTAGAAGACGATGTGTCCGAGGATTGTTCAATGTTCATGACTTTTTTTGTGGATGACGTGTTGGGTTGGCTCAAAGACGTCTTGCTATTAGATCTGCAAGCACTTGCAAAATGTCCCTTCTTTTGACATTTGCTGCAGATTTTATTGAGAGCAGTACAAAACCTGGCATTGCCCAGGTGGGAACTGCTACCGCAACAGTAACACTCCCAACGTTTATTAGCTCTGGAATTTTTATCAGTGTTACGTTGTCCATCCTTTTTCTCTTTGCGTTTTATCTTTTGAGAATGAGTTTGGTTTGGTTTTCAGTGAAGAGACTGCTTGCGCTTGACTCTCTGAACTGGATATGGACATTTGTTCTAAATGAGAAGAAGTACTTTCAATCCTTGTGGCTATTTCGAGCGCCTTCTGTAGGGACAAATTAGGCTTATTTAAAAGAGCTTCTTGAACCTTTTTACTATTGGTCTTTTCTACCAACTGGTCCCTAATCATTTCGTCTTCTACATTTTTATAATCACACGATTCTGCTAAAATACGCAATGCGCCAACATAAGTGGTAGCAGATTCACCAGAAAGTTGTGCTCTTTTTCTAAATTTATGTCTTTCTAGTGTTATGTTCTTGCATGCTTTGAATCTGTTATCTAGAGATTTGATAGCTGTAGAATAAGGATCTTCCGCACCATGAGCTTCATCTCCGCTTCCTTCGTCTGCGCTTAAAAAAACTACCACTTTTGAAGTATGTTTAAGAATGGTGCGACCTTCAGATCCAAGACAGTGCCTTAAAATCGAAAATTTCCTCTTTTGTGTGAAGGAATCGCCATCAAGAGCGTCGAGATATGCCTCAAAGCTTTCTTTCCATTTCTCCCAGTCTAATTCAGGAGAAGATGAGCTTGGAGAAAATGCTGGAGGAGCAGATATAGATTGTTGCATTTTATTAGCAGTTGTTTGCGTGAGCAATTAAATGATTAAAAAGGAGATGGTTGGGAGCTAAAAGTATCTTGTAGAGAGTGGATAAAATGTAGTTGTATGCAATGATAATCGAAAATTGATGGTTTCGGTGGCAGTATTGTTTATTTATTATTGTTTTTCTCCTTATTTTATTAAAAACAAATTGAAGTATGTAGATAGTCTCTTCAAAATGTTAGCGTGCGCATCGCTGTATCAGAAATGCGCTCTTGCTCGTTTAAAGTATGCAAGTTTTGCTTAAGCGCGCGTTGCTAAGCAACGAGTAAATGCGCTGGAAGTTCCGGTTGAAGCGTATACGTCATACGCAGAGATCGAGGAGGGGCGCGCGGATGTGAGCGCGAGGATTCATTCGCTTTCTTTATTGCCGCCACATACCTCAAAGTTGTGGAGATACACACCGCTACTGTGGCATCAATGCAGTCCGGATGCTTCAAATCGTCGTGGGACACTCGGAAGCCGCTTATCTTGACGATCTCCAGGGCTCCGTCGTCCAGAGCTCCGTCATTGCACGCGTGGACGTCCTGCTGGCAAATTGTCGCCAGTGAAAAGAAGTGATGAGTCCATAAGGTGAGTTACTTCTTTATTTAGGCAGCAGGACACACGGACATGCAAAGTGCCAGCTCCCTCCTCATCTCTCCTCCTCAACCGTCTCCCTCTCTCTGGCTTCTTGAACTCCCCTCGAACCTCCACACAAAGGTTCCACGTGGAACTCTACAACCAGGACCTAACACATGCTAGCCATTGGAAACGAACATAAGAGCGGTTGGGTTTAAGTCAATGCTAAATATCCCTCAACACTGCTTGTATTCATAAGTTGTAATTTCCTCACTGGAAGGAAAAGTGCTGATGCTTTTCAATTCCCAGTGACACTCGTGAAATTCTCTTCAGGGCTTTGACGTTGCTATTATAAACATAGTCGTCCCCTTTCCAATATCTCTTATGTGGGATTATCTTTAATCTTGCACGGTACCTGGGTATTTGTTTTGTGTTCAAAATGTTTTATTGAAGGAATTTTTCATAAATATGAAACACAAAACAAAGAATAATACCGAACCGTATAGTACTGGAACAAATTACAATATAAGAAAAAAGAATTAAAAAACAGTCATGCATAATGAAATAGAATACCTATACCAGCATTAAAAATGTACATACGAGATATAAATAAAAATATAAACAACAAAAAGGGCTACAGTAAGCAAAGATCAATTAATACAAATTGAAATAAGTATTCTAAATTGCAGAACATGTAATTATATAGGAGTCTAGCATGGACCACATACTAGACCTAGAAGAAGAGGAATATTTATGAGAGTGTGGAAAAAAGCATTGCCCACTTCTAAGAAAAATAATCCATTCCCACCATGCATTAACAGAAAGTGAAGTAGCGTCTTTCCAGTTACAGGTAATAGATTTGATTGCAGTGGAAATAAGGAAATCCAACAATTTACAATCAATAGGGGATAATATGGATTTAAAAAGGGAGGATTTGAGAATTAGAACATGAAATGATAGGGATTTTTGGATCTTAAGTATCTGGGTAATAATATGCCATATTTCTAATAAAAACTGATGAATAATAGAACAAATGAAAAATAAATGTTGTAGGTCACCAGTTACAGATTGACAGTGCCAACAGTTTGGAGTATCTAGAAGTTTAGCTTGAAATAATTTGTCTGGAATCCAAAAGCATTGATAAAGCAGGTAAATATTAGTTTTGTATAAGGGTAGCCGGAAGATAATTAGCCGTGTTGGAATTCCAAATGTCCTTCCAGGTTATGCTAGGTGAATGAAGATTTAAGTGTGGTGACCATTTTTGATTCAAATGTGAGAAGGAGGACTTTCAAGTGGTAAGTTTTTATATACTTTAGAGGCTATATGTCCTGAACGGCTGAACACAGAAATACAAAATTCAATACCAGAGGACTGAGACATAGAAAGCAGTTGCGGGTAAGCATTAAGAATCATATTACATAGTAATGTATATTTGGGTAGCTCAGACAAGGGCAGATTGTAATTAGCTTGAATAACATCAAATGAGTAAAACATATCATATTGACATATGTCTGCAACAAATAAAATAACAGCAGTAACCCATAATTTCCAGAAATAAATATGCTTATGATATTGGAGTTTAGGATTGGACCAAAGAGAAACCTTTTTAGTGGAAGACAGAGTAATAGAAAAACTACTATCAAATGATAGAAGGGCAATTTTAGAGTTGGCAAGAATAGGAGAACACTTACAAAAAGAGCCATTGGCCATGGTGAGAAACGCAATTAAAGGGTATGAAGCCAAAATATTCTTTTCCAGGATAAGCCATTTAGGTGCATTAGAAGGGGGGGCAGTATGGAACCATAAAGAACAATGTGCCATAAGGAATGCAAAATTATATTTTTTTAAATCTGGAAGACCAACCCCACCTTCACCTTTGGGCAGTTGTAAAGTCTTAAGACTAATGTGTGTGGGCTTATTATTCCAGAGGAATTTAGTAAATAACTTATATAATTTAGCATACAAAGTGGACGGGAAGGAGAAGGGTAACATAGAAAATAGATATAGAATTTGTGGAGTTATAGACATTTTAATTGCTGCAATGCGTCCTCACCAGTTTAGATGTAGATTGGACCATCTATCAAGTTTCTCTTTGGTATTAGTTTAAATAGCAGAACAATTGGTTTCAACTCTATCTTTAACCGAACCAGTAAAAATTATCCCTAAATATTTGAGTTTTTTTGGAGACCAAATTATATCAGTATTCTCCAACATTGTAGAATTACAAAAGTCATTTAATGGAAAAAATTCTGTCTTATTATTATTCAGGGAGTAACCAGAAATCTCAGCATATTTATGAATGATATCAAGAATAACAGGTCTAGAGGTAAGAGGGTCAGTAACATATAATAACACATCATCAGCGCAAGCAGAAAGTTTAATGGTAGTATCTTTCAAAACAACACAGGTATAAGTATCACTATTACGAAGGGAACGTAAGAGGGGCTCGATTGCAATAAGAAAAATTAAAGGGGAAAGAGGACATCCCTGCCGAGTGCCTCTATACAGCCGAAATGGGGAGGAGCACAAACCATTGACTAGAATATAGGCTGAGGGGGCTGAATACAATGCCTTAATCATATTGATAACAATAGGACCAAAACAGAATGCTTCTAAAGATTTAACCCCTTCGACGCCGATGACGGAACGGTTCCATCATGCACGTCGGTTGGGCTGTGCTTATGACGGAACCGTTCCGTCATGGCCCCGCCCGCGCTCAGAACCTTCAGCGTGGCGCGGAAATCCGCGCCGCGCTGAAGGGGTTAAATAAAAATTGCCAATTAAACTTATAAATTGCCTTTTCTGCATCTAAGGCCATTACACCAATTGGACCACTGGACAATTTGGCAAGGGATAATGTATAACAGAGCAACCGGGTATTATGAACGGATAGTCTACCTTTCACAAAGCCAGGTTAATCAGGGTGTATAATATTGGATAGTAGGGGTGTTAATCTATTTGCTAAATTTTTTGCATATATTTTACAGTCCTGATTGATTAAAGAGATGGGCTGAAAATTTGAGACTAAGGTATGATCTTTATTAGGCCTGGGAAGAACAATTATAGTGGCTTCATTAAAAGATCCCCCCATCATGGAAGTACACTGAAACTCCATAAAAAGGGAAAGTAAAAAAGGGGATAGTTGGTCCTTTTATCATTTATAGAATTCAGCCGAAATTCCATCCAGGCCGGGATTTTTTTTTTAATTTAATGCATTAATTTGCTGCAAAAATGTCTTTAATGTCAATAGGGTTGTCTAAGGTTGCTCTATCATTATCAGAAATCTGAGGCAATCAACAGGAATTAAGAAAATCATTAATAACCTTGTTGTGAGGGACAAGATGTTTGTGATATAAAGAAGAGTAGAAGGAAAGGAACTCTTTCAGTACATCTTCAACCTCCATCACCAATGTACCATCATTCATTTTGATGGCTGGAATTTGAACTCTGTCACGCTTGAGGCGCAGATAGTTAGCTGGCAGGTGACCAGATTTGTTGGAATTAAAATGAAAATTAGATATTTCTTTTGAAATAAGTAAACCTGCTTGTTTACTAAGCATACAATTATCTTCATAGTGGTATTTCTGAAGTTGGGATTTATATTGTGGATCTCTAGATGTAATAAAAAGTCTTTCCACTGATGCAAACTGTGTCTCTAATTTGTTGAGGTGGGAATAAAAAGATTTATTTTTGTGTGCCATAATAGAAATTGAAACTCCATGGATGTAAGCTTTTAAAGCATCCCAATGTATAATTTTGGAGGTGTCCCAAGACTTATTGTTAAAAAAATAATCAGTAATAGCTGAGGCCATTTTTTTTTAATTGGTTGGGTTAAGAGTTCATTCTCCATCTTTTATTAGGAATTTGGGGATTGGAAATAGACAAAGAAAAATAAATTAAAGCATGGTCTGAAACCGTAATAGGGTGTATAACTGAATCACTAATCATGTGACATAAATTACGTGAGGACGATAAGTAATCAATTCTAGAAAAAGAGGAGTGAGCATTAGAATAAAAAGTAAAATCTTTGTCAGTAGGGTGTTCCAATCTCCAAAAATCGACCAATTTCTTAACAGAAAGGAAGGATTTTAGACCAAAGAAAGCCTTGCTAGGCCGGAACTTAAAAACGGAAGACCTGTCCAAAAAGGATCTCTGGTAAGATTAAAATCACCACCCATTATAAGGGACGCTTGCCTATTTTAAGTACTTCAGCAGAGACATAGGACCAAAAGGCAGGGTTATCAGAGGTAGGAGCATAAATATTAACCAAATTTAAAGTGAGGTTGTCAATGCGAACTTGAGCAGCAACAAATCTACCATCTGCATCATGGTGATGTGACAAAATGTGTGCACGAGCTTTGTGTGAGAAAAATATAGCTACTCCATTTTTACATTTTGCAGCAGGAGAGGAAACTATAAGCCCTACCCAACCTTCAGACATAGTATGCAATATTTTGTCATTAACATGAGTTTCTTAAACAAAACAAATATCTACCTTAGACTTGTGTAGATATTCTAAAATGTTACGTCGCTTAACTGGGTGTCTGAGACCCTTCACATTTAATGAAGCAACAATTAACTTTTGTGGTCTAGACATATTGTTCTATAATTAAGAAAAGTAACAGGAGAGAAAAAGAGAAAGACAGTAGCCCATATAAAAAGGACAAAACAAGACAAACAACATGAAGCGAGGTCAGTCACCGAGACCTCATACCAATAGAACATTGGAGACGGAGGTACGAAGCAAGAAAAACCACCATTAATATGCACCTGCAAATAAAGTGAGTAACAACCTACAGTGATGGGGTAGAAAAAATAATATTATTATCAGCCGGCAGAAACGGAAGGCTGAGAGTCCATAACAGCAGGATGATGTTGATCCAAGAATCTTATTAAATCAGCAGTAGCTGAGAAAGACTTAGAAATGTCATTTTTCCAAATGTGCATAGCCGCAGGGTCAAAAAGACAATATTTGTAGCCAGATTCTCGCAAACGAGGTCGCAAATCTGAAAATTGAAGTCGTATTTGAACAGTCTCTTTTGCAAAATCCTGATGAATAAAGACTTTGTTTCCTTCAATTAGGAGAGAAGGGATCTCTCGGACAGCCTTTTGTACAAGAAGAAGATAGTGATGGCTCAGAACTTTAAAAATGATTTTTCATGGTTTGACTTGATGAGGTTTACGAATTGAAGGTATTCTGTGGGCTTTATCCATCTCAAAGCGCTCTGGGAAGTTAATATTTAACAGTTTAGGGAGAAGATTTTCCAAGAAAAGACGACAACTCTGACCTTCAACTCCTTCAGGAACATTAAATATGCATAAATTGTATTGTCTATTTCTAGTTTCCAAATCAAGTAGGGAATGTTGGGGAAAAGCAACCTGAGTAGGAAGTGGAGCCATAGATGCAATGGCTGCAGTATTATCACAAATTCTAATCTCATTGTCAGCAACTCTCAATGATAAGGAAGCCATATCTCTGTGAATATTTTTGATACCTGAGGAAATTGTGTCCGTGTTGGTATGAATAGCTTGAATTTACTCCAAACGTTTTGCCAATGAATCAGCTTGGGGGTCAATAGCTTTGGCAGGAGGAGGTGAGACAGCTTGTTTGCGTTTATTTGGCCCCATTTTGGACTCCATACTGGTAAAACAGGGAGCAAACAATAGGAAGAGAAAAATTAATTACACTACAAATAACCAAAGTCTGCAGTGCGGTAAGGAGCCTTGGCAGGATATTAAAAAACAAAACAGTATTCAGAAAATCAGCTCAAAAATAACTTAGTACACTGTGACAATAAGCTGCAATAGAGACTGAAAGGACAAAAATCCCTTTAATCCTTCCCAAAAAGCAAAGATGTGGCAAACAAGAGGCAGGACGAAAACCCCTTTAAGAAGGGCTGAGGCTTCTAAAGAGAGGAGGTGCCCAGTGGGTAAAGTCTGCCTCCTCTGTGTGGAAGGCTGCTGGAGAATGCTGAGGAGAGCAAGAGTCCTCTGTGAGGAGAAACAAAAAAACGCCTACCGCACTTCCCACGGAGGCACCAGACCTCCGAAATTGAGCCAAACACTGCGCAACCACAACGGAACAGCTGGGGGCAAAAACAAATGTTTAACAATGCCCCTTTCGTCAGAATAAACTCGTTGGCGAAGCAGGTGAGGACGGAGCTCAAGGCGCGGTGGCCATATTGGTTCACGTGTGCTCCTGACTCCCCGCACGGTACCTGGTTAGTGTGGACTCTTTTGCTACTAGACTGACAGGATCTTCATCTCCGGTATTATCAAAGCAAGTCACTTCTCTGTTTGGTCGAAACGCTATAGGGAGTGAAAAAGAAACCATTAAGCATTAAATTGATTTTGTGAGTAAGCCTCAAAGTTACTTTTCAGTTCATACAACATCTTACTTAAATCCGCCTGTGTATCTTTCTTTCTTTGTACACGGGTTGCAGGTGCGTGGAGGATCCCATCTGCTGCCGGTTGATTTCTTTCTCGAAAAAGTAAGGCAAACTTGTAATATTTATCGCATCTTTTCAGTTTATCTCTGTGTTGCGCGGCTGCATACCATGGAGTTACTTATTGAGTTTAGAGGACTTCGATTATCACCGATCTTCTTTCAACAGGGAGTGACTTCCAGTTTTGGTTGACTATTAAGTCACCTTTTTCGAGATGATATGCAAAGTGATTTCTGGGTGTTGCAGTGATTCTGACGGGCCAACACTCTTTGTGGTTTTTAGATATGAGTATTGTAGGTACTTTCGCAACTTCTTAGGTGGAAAATGGACATTCTGCATTTCCAGTAATATTTCATCACGCATATTTAATTGACCGCTTACCCATTGGCATGCGTTGTGTTGCATGCTGGGAGTAGTAGTATTTACTAGGCAAGTTTTTACGTCCTGGACAGTTTAGACATTTCATTCAAGCCTTTCATTGTGCTGTTGAATTTTAGTATAAGCTACGCTTCCTTGTGCAACAAGGCTGTTTCAACATCACCCCCTTGAGGGTTCAGCTTAATTGCTGGTAGCATAGTCCATTTGAATTCTTTTTCGCTATGTTTCTTTTCTGCAAAATGGCAACCATTGAGGCTGTCAGTGCTTGTTTTTTAATCCTTGAGCGGTGCTGCACTATTTGTTGGTTCACTTGCTGATTGGTTTTTCCGAGATATATATTGTGGGACACGGACATATAACTGAATACACCACAAGTATTGTGTGTGAATTCAGTTCTTTCCACTGTGGATTTGCAAACCGAGCAGTTACCACACTTGTGGTGTCCCTCAATAGGTTTTAATTTCCATTGTGCTCTTAAGTCTTTCTTTTGACAAGACATGGTCATATCTGCTTTTACAATGCATTGACCAATTCTTTTTCATAGCGAATAGTGGTCGTTGGAAGGGACATTCCGAATTTTGAAGAAGGTGCCAATTCTTCAGAATAATTTGGCGGAATTCATTGGTGTGCGGACCGAAGGTCGACACACAGACCAATTTGTCCAAGAGCTGTTTTTTCGTGAAGAGATCTTCATGTGATATATACCATGCTCTTTTAATTAGCATGTTTAAGCAATTTTTTGGGTACCCCTATATTCAGTTGTTCACAGAATGCTGTGGCGTGAATCTCAAAATCTTCGTTACCTGAGCAATTTCTCAAATTCTCAGTAATTGTCCAAATGGGAGGTTGTCCTTTAATTTTCTTGGATGAGAGCTCATGTAATCGAGGACTGTGTTTTTGTCAGTTGGTTTTCTATGTAAAATGGTCACCAATTTATTATCATGAGATGTGACTTCCACATCAAGAAAGGTCAAGTTTGTTTTACTTTTGGTAATACTGAATTTGATGACCTCATGCCTAGTGTTGAGCTATCTGTGAAAGTTTCTAAATCGCCTGCCGAACCATTCCAAAGGCACCAGATGTCGTCAATATATGGGTACCATTGGTGGAGATGTTTTTTAAATGGATTACCATTGGCAACAAATTTGTCTTCGAATATGGAGCGAAGGGGTATCCGATTGCAGTCCCCTTTGTTTGAATGAAGAATGTATCCTCAAACTTGAAATCATTTTTCTTAAGTGCTATTTCAGCAAGTTGAAGTATGACATCTGTTGGAACTCTATTTGGCCTTGTTCTGGTTTCCAAATAAAATTCAATGGCCTGCAAGGCCGCTTCTTGAGGGATCAGTGTATATAGCGAGACAACATCAAACGACACCATCCAATGTTGTATGTGGTTGAATTCTTGTCCTATTTTGTTGATAAAGTCTGTTGTGTCCCTAAGATATGATGGGACTTCTTCCACAAATTGCTTCAAAAAAATGTCCACTTACTTGGAGACCGGTTCCATCAAGGAGTCATAAACGGAAACAATCGGTCTCTTGGGTGATTCCATAAGCCGATTGTGAATTTTAGGTAAGAAATAAATGATTAGGGTCCTTGAGTGTTTTTTATTCAGAAATTCAAATTTGTTGGGTCCCAAAATTCCTTGTTCCAAACCCTCTTTGAGTATCTTTGTAATTATATAGGCCTTTGGCGTTTTGGCGTCGCCTATGGACCACCCCGGAGTTATCTCTTTATGCAAGGGCACTGCTGGAGGTAAAAGACATGGGGGGCTCCCATAGAATTAGCTGGTTAACAGAAATTAAATCTATTCTGATAGATATGGGTATGGGCGATCTGTGGTTTAACCCTGTGACGGCCGTTTTTCCCCCTAAAAAAGTCTTCAGGGATTCCTACTGGTTTTGGTCACAGCATAAACGTCATTCCTCCTTGACTGCCAACTCTTTGACAACATGTTACCTGTCTATTAAGGATCAACCCACTCTTGAGGCATACTGGGATGTAATAACTAAGAAGCTGGACCGGAAACTGTATCATCAATTCAGAATAGGGTCCCTCCCATTATGCTCTTTCACTTCTGGTTGGTCTATTAACGGCAATGACAAATGCCCAAACTGTAAGAATTTAGTCGAATCAGATGATCACTTTCTATTTGTCTGTCCGGTATATGACCGACCTAGAAGAGTTTGGTTGTGGCCTGTGTGTCGTGAACTAGGTGTAAGATCTGCCCAGGCTGCCAAAAGGATTCTTAAGACGGATACATCTTCCCTTGTGGTTATTGGTTTAGCTAAATACATTAGATGGGCTTGGCTACTACGGAGTAGTCATACTTCTTGTAACACTCTGCCTCCTACTACAGTATTATAGCAATTTTTACTCTCTTGGAGTCTGTTTTAACTAATTCAAGTTGTGTTCTCTAACCATTTAATACCTTTTTATTCCTGTTTTTAAAGAGCTATGTATTTATAAATGGTTTTTATGGAAATGATGTAAACTATCGCATATTTTTTAAATGTATTTTTTATCTATGTCTTTTAAGATGAAATATTCGAAATAAAGACTTTCTTGACTTGACTTGACTTGTAATTATGTCCTCAATCTGACGTGGCGGGTCTTCTCTAATTTGTCTGTACCACTCTTGGTTGTGGACTTGACTTCTACCATCCGTCAGGTACATTTCTTTGGGCCAGATTACAAGAGCCTCGCCTTTATCGGCGGGCTTGATGACAATTGAGTCATCATTTTTTAAGTCGTGAATGGCTTTTTGTTGCTGCCGAGTTTGGTTATTTTTCATACACTTCTTTTTTCCTTCCAGTTGACTGATAGATGAAAGGACCACTAGTTCAAAAGACGTAATTTCTTTGGGGATATTGTGAGTAGGAGGAACAAATTTCGCTACTTCTCATACTTTGCTTCCCATCAAAAAAAGCCTTTAGTCGGATCTTGCCAAAGAATTCAATTGCTTCAATCCTAAGTCTTGTGAAATCCGTAAATTTACTTGGAACAAACTTAAGGCTTAGTTCTGAGACTGATTCCTCATCCTTAGTCGTTTTTTAGACAAATTAACAATGGATGTTTTGTTGAACTGGCGCCTTGTTCTCATTTTCCATGGCTGCTGTTTGAAGCGCACCCTGGTCTTTTGCTCACCTTTATCTAAAAAAGAGTTTTGTCTTTTAGAAGTACCGTCCCTGGGGTCAGAGTCCCACATTGAATCCAATGATGATGACTCAGAGAAAGTTAGAAACCTGTTTTTTTATCTCCCTTGACAGGGCTCGGGGGTAATTGGCTTTTGTGTAGAAGTCGTCTTTCAAATAATGATAAACGGTCTTTATATTAAATGTTTTGGTGTCTTTCTCAAATTTCGCTGATTTGAAGTTGATGGTATTATCTTTGAAAGTGAGAATTTCTTTGTTCCAGTAATGCCTTGGCCTCCGCTACAGTATGGTTATGCTTAATTGCCTGGATCTGGGTTTCTAGCTCTTCTGCTTCTTTTTGCGGATTCTTTGCGCCGTCTCAATTGTATGTACCATTAGATTACGGCTACATTTCGTACTTATAAAACTGAACCCTTTCTTATATTCAGGATCCTCTGTAAAGATTACTTGGATGTTGTTAACTTGCAGACCCCAAGGGGTGGTACCTGCTTTCAAATGCTCAAGTGAAAAAATACCCATGCAATTCTGTCCGTATATGTTTTTTGCGAAGACAGATGTGTTTTTTTGTTCTGCTGTTTGGCTGAAGTGCTTAATGAAATTGAAGAAAGGAAAGGGGTGGAGATCAGATTCTGTATAGGCTCTTCGGAAAATGAAAGTGTATCCCTTTAAGATATTTCATTAACAGGGTGGCTGGTGGGCAAACCTGTACCTAGAAAATCTCTGATTGAATCTATTTGTTTTTTTATCAGAGAACCCTCGTGGGTGATCATCCACCCTTAACAGTCGTATAAAGGGGGTAGGCGTATATATTAGTAGCTAGAAAGGGCCTAGTTAAAGTAGTAGGAGAAGGAACCTATCTGCCATTGTTTGTGCTGCTATCTTCTTAAACAGACGAAGGGCCAATATATAATTTCATTTGTCCTGGTTATTTATTTTAACATTACTTCATCATTTCATTGTGTCATTTTTTAATTTCATATAAGTCTGAAATTGAGAAAACGCTATTTGTCTCATACAAATGCAAGACGATAAATTGTGAACATGAAAAACAGCACACTATACACTCAACTTTACAAATAATACATGCAAATAATTTCAAAATATTGCACCAGTCGTTTGTTTCAAGAACATCAAACATAAATCAATCCCATTGTATATAGTTCATGATGTCCTTAGAGGGATGCTAGCCATTGGGAACAAACATAAGAGCAGTTGGGGTTAGGTCAATGCTAAATATCCCTCAACCCTGCTTATATTCATAAGTTGTCATTCCCTCAATGGAAGGAAAAGTGCAGACGCGTTTCAAAGACAAATTTGTTGCCAATGGTAATCCATTTCAAAAACATCTCCAGCAATGGTACCGATATATTGACGAGATGACTGACATAATATTGACGACAACAATATCGACCTACCAGAATATCGTGTTGAGAATATCGATGTCCAGAATATTGACATCCTATCTACAGCATGCTAAGTGCAAAAATATTGAATAAAAAACATTGTTGTATAAAAAATCGAAGGTAAATATATCATTTTTTTTAAATGAAAAAAATATTGGATCAATGGATTTAACATCACCTGCTATAGCTATGTAGATGACATGCAGATACTCCTGAAATTGGAAAGCCCAAAGGACATTAAAACATCAAAACTCTTCAAGTGCCTCCCGGCCATTGACCAATGGATGACATGGAGCTACCTGAAATTGAATACCTTCAAAACTGATTTACTCACCTGTGGCGACTAGAAAAACTATGTCCACCTCTGCATCTGGCCTGATGATCTAGGAAGAACTCTAAAAATATCTAAGGAGGTCAAATCAGAGAATTACCATGGTTGTGAAACTATCAATGAATACTCAAGTGAATGAGTGGTCAAATCAAGTTTTCTCACAGTGCCCTTTGTGAATACTGAAAGTCTTAAATTTTTGATTTTGTCTCAGTTAAACTTCGGTTTTGGTCTTAAGTTTAACTTAAGACTAAAACCTAAATTTAACTGTGACAAAATCCACTCCTAAATGCCTTTTTGAATACCGAAAGTTGTGAAGTTAGGATTTTGTCTTCGATTACTTTTGTGAATCCGGCCCTTACTACTTCCCCTTTTCAAATCCATTTCTATCATTCTATCCCTACTCCAAACTCCCACTTCCAAATCCTATCATTCCATTCCTACCCGAAACTCTACTAAACACACATTAAATCAAGATCACAAACCTAACGCAACTAACGAACAAGAAGAAAAAATGTACTAACCTACTAATTGCTGATACGGAATAGCAAGATACTCACTAAAAAAGCGTTCCGATGCCTTGTCAGGGGGTTGTAACCACTATATAAATACATTTAAAATTTAAAATAGAGAGGACACCCTTCTATGCTTTGAAACAGGACTGCTTTTTGATATGCTACTTTGCTCATATTATATAAATGATAGGACAAATTTAGCATGGCGTTAATCTTGGGTCATCTGTATGTATGCTGAGTGCAGCATTTAGGGTTGCCACTGGTCCTGTTTTACGCTGGCATGACTGGCATTTTAATGTCTGTGCCAGTGAAAAAATTGGAAAAATCACCTAAAGTCAGCATTTTCCCCCTTATCAATACTTAACTTTAACGAGTTAATGTTAGAAGAAGACACTTTAACATGTGTTTTACAGCTGCAGTAATGACCCCGGACTGGGAAACAAAGACAGAAAGGGCCTGAAAAAATAAACCGATATGGTTTATATAGAGTTCTACTTAAGAGTCAAGTCGGGGCCTTTGTAGAATCTTGAATTGTCACCATATGGTGGCTATTTTTTTCAGGGAAATGTGGCAACCCTAGCATCAGTATACAAACAGGACGTCTTTATACTTAAAAACAAAGTCTGTTTTTCAATACTATCTTTGAAATTTTTAAGAAATAAAGGACAATTAAACATGCCGTTAACTTTGGGTCAGCTATATGGGCAATTAGCAGTTCAGTATAGGAGCTCACACAGGGAGTTGTTGTGACTTCCCATTGCTGTACTACTTCTTGGTGCCCAAAAGTAAACTTCATTGGCATTTTATAGGATTTCAGGTTCACGGTGAAATGATGCAAGCTGTTTCTGCTTTCCTTATTTGAGAAACAACAGATATTGAAAAAATGTGAGTAAGTGATTATAATTGGCATACGATTCTATATTTTCTAGTATTTTTTAGAATGAATTAGGATACTGATAAATCCCTGGCAATTACATGATTATTATATGGTTTTATCATGAACTCCCAAGAATTCAATAGCACAGTAACAAAGAAATATCATGAACCTTCTTTAAGAGAGGGTAAGAAGTATTGAGAGGAGGGTTTTATCAACTTAATAAAGGTGACAATTTGTGTATGTAATTTTCTACTGTGAAACGAGCCTTATAAAAATTCATTCTTCGAAATACACTGTCACAACAATATCTGATGGATGAAAAGTTTCGGATTTAAAATACTATAGGGTATGCATTTATGAGGTTTCAAACCAATATCGTGGGATCTATTGTATTTACAATGTATCAGAATATGTATTCTTTTTATATTTTAAACAGCCCTGATTAAGTGGCATACACGTAAAAAAACACAGGATGGTTGTGTCTATAGAGTGGAATCTTTTTTAGAGTATTAATAAAATGAATATACAAAATTCACAAAGATCGTGGTTTTGAACGTATGAGCTTTATTTAGAGTTATGCACCAGAGTGTATCTCTATGCAGGATGACAAAGGATTGGTGCCATATTTCATATAGACATGTTCTAGCTTGCAACCCCCAAATATATTAAGAATATTATAAACCCTACTGTAATTTGTTATGCTTAAGGCGTTATGCTGGGCCAGTAAAGTCTTTGTATCATTTGATGACGTCCACCTATTCTGAAAAGAATTGGATGGATGCACATTGAGCTATTTCCTTGGGTTAAAAACAGAAATGCTAGCTATGAAATATTTGCTAATCCAAGTCTACGAAAAAATCTAGGGCCAGATGTACAAAACCATTTTGTGATTGCACACCCAGCGAATTGAAATATTATAGAGTTTGCAAGGGCAAATGAGCCTAAAAGGGGAGCTGCTTCTAATTGCAATTTAGTTTGGCATGTATCAACTATTTGCAACTAAAATTGTGGTTGTAAGCCAATGTTCAGCTACTGACATCTCCAACTAGGCGGTAACTACAAAAAGGAAGGTGTACCTTTGGGACACTCCTCATCTGTGAGTGGTGTTAGATTTCATTAGGGGGGCATGCAGTGGTCCAGGTGACCCCTGCCTGCCCCCCTCTGCCGTTTTCACAAATGGGAAACATCTTTGCTTTTTTAGGTCTCGCCTAGCGTTGCAGCATGAATGTGCTGCCATTACTTTGCGAGGCATGCAGTATACACTATAGTGTGGAAGCTCCACCCACTCTCCGGCCCATCTTCTTCATTGGCTTAGGTTATAAATGCTGCCTTCCAATTGGTTTTAAGCTTGTTTGTCCCTCCCCATGACAGCCATGTCAGTCATTTGTATCCTTACATGGCCACTGGCCCCTTTACTGCACAGACTACTTTCTTCCCGTCCCTCCCTACCCCCCTCCCGCAGTACGTGAATTCTTGGGGCCCCCCGCACCTCTCTCGTGCACTCCCAGTCATGCTCGTGCCTGCTCACACCCGGCCGCACTCCCGTTTTCAATGCAACAGGTCTCGCGTAAATGCGAGTCCTATTTCATTACCAATGCTTGTTTATTAGGTGAGCACTGGTTTTAGTTGTGGTTTCCGGCACAGGTAAATGCCTTTCTGCTCACATTTAACTTCAAACAAAGGTGCCGCTATTCCTGCAAGCAGATAAACACACCCGCTGCACACAAGGCTATAGGGTGAGATGCCCGAATGTAAACAAAAAACATGTACTGGACTGGATGAGCTGCCTTTGTGTAACTCGGAAACTTGTGAGCTGTGCATTCTTGTGTTTGTGAATCATATTCTCTCTTTCTGGCTCTCAAACACACTCGCTCCTCATTCATTTAACTTTAAACAAAGGCCCAGCTACTCCTGCAAACCCATAAACACTTCCTCTGCACGTGAGGCTACAGGGTGAGACGCTGCATACTTCAGCTCACACCATCGCAGCCATGCACTGCAAGTTTTTTTTTCCATCTCTGCATTCACATGGAGGAAATCTCTTAATGCTTAAATCAATTTTTATAAAACAGCAAGGCGTGTTTACTGTTGTTGCAGTGCTCTGTATGCTGACAAAAAAACCTTAATATCTTGCCATTCGCGTTGCAGCAGACAGCTCACATGTGCTCTGCTGCAACACCACCATGACCCCAGAGACTTGGAGCTGTGAAACGTCCTTTTCAAGTAAGCTTTCAGTCTTGCGCACAAGCAAAGTGATCTGGTTTTGCAAAATGCTGAGAAGAGTCTACTTCTTCTCTTAAAGCAAACAGAACAAAACAATTCCTTTCTAGTTTTTTAAAAGCAAACTTATATCTTTAATGTCCATCACCTTTGTGGGTTTGGAGGCTGGGCTTGCTTTGGGCTTCTTTCCATGGTACATGTACTTTTTTTCTGCTTCTTTCAGACAGCCCTGGGTGTCCTTCTCAGATTTCAGTCCCGGGAATGTCAACAGGATACAGAAGTGAGGCGGCTGGTAAATACAGTCTGGCAGAGCGTCTTTTATCCTCGGGGGCAGCAGCTCCTGTCACAAGAGACACTGGGTCTGTAGAAGGGTCATGAGCATGTTACCTTGTGGTGTTCCCTGGTCTCTGCTTTTAGACCAGAGGCCATTGCCTGCCCGGGCTTGCTTGACCCCTCTTATTACCCTTTCCTCAGGACCATGCTTGTGGCACCCCCTCCATCCTGCCCATGGGAAGGGTTCATAGCACCTGTGAGTGCTGGATTCCATGAAGGAATGCCAGACATAAATAACTTTGAATAAAACCTACCTGTATTCTCTGCCCAACTGAAAAAGTAAATCATAGACATGCATTTGCTAGTTGCCCTGCAATTTATGTTGTGGTTGCTATATGATTACTTTTATGCCAAGCTGTCTGCAGCGTAATGGGATCCTTTAATTGTGCTCCTCTGCTGTACTGCTCTATGCATAGACACCTTTGCACATTGTAAATTGAGCTTTCAACATTGTTCATGACATAGCGAACACCAGCAATCTCATAAAGGCTTTATGAATAAGTACCTTTCTATTCTGAAATAACCATGAAACCTTTTTGTCGTGTACATTTCCAGTTATTTCTAACTTTCGTGCACCCATGTAACTCCACATGTTTTTTGCATGCTCATTGGTAGGCCTCTCAACATTAACCATAGATCGGCTTTCCTGTTTTCAGTTTCTATTTTTGGTAAATTCTGGTGGGGTTTTTTCAGTCTTTTCAGTACCTTAAGGAAACAGTGGTTATTAGTGGTTACACATTTTCGTGCCATTAAAAACAACAGAAAGAGTTTTTTCTGGAATTTTAATTTAATTTTAATTAATGCTTGCCTTCTGCACTGATAGTGCATGTGTATAGATAGCTTGTGCACAGGGTATGTAAGGTCCAAATACATTTATACTGCACCAGAATGGACTACAAAGTTAATAGCATTCTTCATTATCTCTGAAAATTGTAAAGATGCTTTCAGCATGCCATTCAGCAAGTGACAAGGATCTCTTTCAGGGAAGCACTTCAGTACAGGTATTGATTTTGACAGGCCATGATACAACTTTTTCATATATGTAGCTGAATTACTGCAAATACAAACAATATCATTCCAAACTTTATTAAACTTGGTAGGAACTTTTTCAGCAGCATTCCATATGACACTGTGTTCCATGTTTACCAAACATCTCGTGTCATGTTTTCACCACTATCTCAGATGCTTGGTGACAACATTCTTTTCACATATACCTGTCACTACATCTTGCATTGAATGTTTAAAGCCTGGGGTGTTTGGCAATACACTTACAATCAATACTGACTCACTAGAAAAGGGGGCTGATGTATGAAAGGATTTCACCCATTCTCTGTCTGTGAGTAAATATGATGATACATATTAGGAACGATTCTTATGAAACCAGCTATTTTACCTATCAGTGAAATCAAATGTAGCCAAGATGTAAAATATGATTTTGATATTTCCTGATTCTCTACAGTTTATAAAATAACTAAATAAGGCCTAAAACATGCATCTAAGCACTGCATCTTTAGACCAAAGACCACAAAACTGAAAAAGCAGAAGGAAGAAGAGACAATGTTTTAGTGACATCCCTTAACAACAAAACTCAAGCAGATTAATGTTAGCTCATTCTTTCTTGATGCTACCTTGTATAACAAAGTTACATTGTATTGTCCCCTTCAGGAAGAAATAAAAATGACTATTTTACTCATCTTTTCCTTTCTTTGAATGGCACTTAGTTTATGGTTGCAAAGGTGTTTTTCAGTGTTTATATGTTTACACTGGTAATGGCTATTTTCCTTTCGGTGGGGTTTTATCAGTTATTATAGGTTTAAACCTAAAACTATATAGCCTAACCATAGCTTACAGATCATTTTACATGTGCATACCTACTGCATTTGGCAACCAGCAGTGCAAACATACAAAATATATGTTTAAAGTTAAGTTTCTTATCCTCTTCATAACCTTACAGTGTATATTATTTTTCGAAGATCTCACTTTCATTAAGTGTCCAATGCCACCGTAGTTCCATAACGAAATATGCGTCAAGGCAACATTATACAATAAGCAAATATAAATAAATAAAAAACTAAATATAAGCGCCACTTAACAATTAGCAAATTTGTTTCAATATGTTATTAAGTACGTGTGCACCGCAGAGCATTTTTATAAAATGAAGTATTTATGAAATATGTATTATAGTCTTCAGCCTAAATGAGAGGGATTTACTCTGCATCTATGCTTTAGAACATTACAAATGTGAACACAGCCACAGGGAAACTAGGATTAGAAAAATATATATATATATATATATATATATTGGTTAGCTTTCCAAAATGATCTGTGGGAATGTTTCAGAGAGTCACACACTATCTCCAATTCCACAGTTATTACTGTGAACTTATTAGTGTCACCTTAGTTTGCATAATAAAGGTGCTGTCCTAGTGAAAACAGATTAGCTCTAGCACATGTCTGTCACCACGCTGTTGCCAGCCACTTTCCTGAATTTTGTGGGTTACACATTCTGTGTGTGAGCTTTTTTTTATGTGTATTTTTATTACAAATTAGATAGTCCCTGTCACCGCTATGCATTCGATCCTTCATTTTTATATCCTTTTTTTGTATTTTTATTAATCCATTCACAACCCTTTACATTACCATAGCCATAGCTTGACTGTGCAGTTGCTATATAAGCTTATAACTTAGTATAGTGTGCACATGTTTCTTTAAATAGTCACTCCACTGCAAACAAAAGAACATAAATAGAAAACACTCCCATTTGCAATGTCAATAGCTCCAAAATGCGAGACCAATTGCATTGCAAATGCTTGTATTTCATTATCAGTAAAAACAAAAGTGATGCCTTTGCCGTCAGCCCAGCAATGTTATAAAGCACTTTTAGATCATCTGTTAGATTGCTCATCCCATATGATATAGGAAAAAAACAGATAAGTGTTCAAACTAATTTATAATTTAATACTTTATTAAATATTAAATACAGGTACAAAAAGAACAAGCACCAGCAAAGTCAATATGTCCTGCCTTTTATCAGTGAGTGATGGAAATCTGAACTGAAGGGGCAGAACTAGTTCTGCATAGTTCGCTCCTCCTCCTGACTGCTCAAGGCGTATCATTGCCCACCATAGCATCTTGTATCAGTCCCCGTCCAGGATCAGGCAACTGCTTGGAAGTCAGGCAAGAAAGACAACACCCCCCTAAGATGAACTCCTGGCAACAGTAGGCTTAAAGCTCTGCATACATCCAGATGGATATGGGTCAGAGCTCAGGTGCCATTTGAATTTATGTGTGTGTCCACAGATACAGATCCATATCAGTGAACACTAGGGCGTATTTATGAGCTTTGGGCCACAGGGCACCATAGCAAGTTACAGGAAAAGGAGAGGAATGTGCCATATTTATCCAATACAGCACATTCCTGTTCTTTCCCCCTCTGGTGTAACCATTTTGGTAGCCTAGTGCCAAAGCAGGTACCTTGAACCATGGTGCAAGGGTGCTTGTGTTGTAGGCAGGATCATGTTTGTACAGGATGGGTACCTTCCGGCACAAAAACAATCCAGAGAGGCTTTCCCCTCTCTCTATGTGTGCTGACCAATGCACAACTACCCTACGCATTAAGTATGCCAGGATCGTATATTTCTTGCTCATTGAACCCATGCCACAAATATTCCAAGTGAGTAACGTATACTTGTTTATGTTGTATGCCACAGCAGATATGCTCCCATCATCCCACTCCCCATTGCAGATATGCTTTCATCATTCCAGTCCATACCCAAGATGTCTTCGATGTGTGAGTCCCCCACTTCCTTATTAGGATGGTGAGTCTTAACTGTTCTTCATTCTGCTGCTCACCACCATCATCTGTCTGATTGCATGTACCCAGTCAGAGAACAGATATCCATAATAACAATCCAAAACTCCATCTTCAAAGGTCAGAATGGCATCGGTCACCTGTTCAGTGAACTCTTTTAAATTCATACTAATTCTGTATCCCTCCATTTCCATTGGGGAACAGGGGTTCAATGGCGGTGACTCATTGCTGATTGTTGACCTTTTGTTGCCTGCCCCATCCTGTTGTCAAGACATGTAATGCAAACCTCTCCCTACCGTACTCTCCAATTGTGACAACCCGGTAATTACATCAATTGAGCTGTCGTGAGCCAGGGTAGGTTCAACACCAACACCACTACTTCTGTCGCATCATAAATCATCTGCCATCAGGGGCATTAGGCTGGAATTTTGACTTCCCTCCGTTGCTGTGCCCAAGTTTGAGTGATCTGTGGTGCTCTCGCTTGGGAGCAACTCGGCTGGAGCTCTGAATGTTGTGGCTCTTCCAATGACTAACAATTATTATTTTCCACTTCCACTCTGTCAAGTCGAGATGGGTGCTGTTGTTTTGCAACAGGACTGACGCTGCTGCTTTGGGGGCGGGTTATCATCCACCATGTGAAATCTGTCACCCTCTGTATTTCTCCAGCCAGTCCCATGCATTGGATGTCGATTCAAAAAATATGGGCCCAGATTTAACAAGCTTTTGCATTGTCGCTATGCAAGGACAACACAAAGGCTTCAGTAATGTTTGCAAAGTCAAGTAAGGGGCGATTTGCGCTGCCTTGCGTGGCTTTGTAAAGAAATGTAACATAGCACAACTACTTGCCCTGTGCTATTATACATTGCAACTTGGGAAACATTCCATGGGTGCAGCAGTAGTCATTTTGCTGAATGTCATGGCTGCATTTGATACTGTCTGTCATGAAATTTTGCTGGACCAACTGAGAGAAACTGGCATTAACAAAAAGACAATAAAGTGTCCCAAATCTTTTTATCAGACAGGAAGCAAACTGTACACCTTCCTCCGTTTTTCAGCAGATTTTAAAAATATGTGTGATAGGGTACCTCAGTGTTCTGCCCTAAGCTCCACTTTTTAGGTCGAGCATTCAAGACCTCTTGTATATACTTTAGTATATACTTATATGTGTATGTACTTTGTGGGCTCTGGAGATCAACCCTAGGACTTGTCTGCTTCTGCTTAGGGACTTTTTTTTATGTTCAACTGCCTCTATTTAACTGTCTTGATAGAAAACGACCAGTAGAGCTCAGTAAAATTCCAGAATTGCCTTCTGCTTGTTCAACTGCCTCTATTTAACTGTCTTGATAGAAAACGACCAGTAGAAGTCACTACAATACCAGAATTACTTTCTGCTTAGGGAATTTTTATTTTTTATTTTTGTGGCAACTGCCTCTATTTAACTTGCTTGATAGAAAATGACCAGCAAAGGTCAGTAAAATACCAGAATCACTTTAGCATTCTCTAAATTCCAGTCCATAGAAATTGTCTTACATGAGCACCCGTAGACAATAATATTTTTTTCAAATCTTGTATTTTCAGTGATATGACCACGAAGGCCCTGATTTTATATTAAAGACAGAGCGTTGGACTATACAATTTCCCGCTGAAAGGCAATTTTTCACTCCATGTGTTCCCATACCTGGTATGTTATGCAGTTTGGTGCTTACTTTCCCTCCATGTTAAAGAACAGTAGATGTTTCAGCACCCAGTCTAATGTGCTGCATAGCTAAATACATATAAGGTCCCAAAGGCGAGACCAATTGCATTGCAAATGCCTGTTTGTAAAAGTAGCCCCATCTCCTTTAAGGAACATGTGTAACTTTAAAATAAATTCCTATGAGAGAATGCAGAAATACGGCTGATGGTCTGCTGTTCCTGGCAGGCCACATTCCCTGCATTTGCATCCAATCACAGGGAATGCAAAGAGTGATCTGCCTAATTAGAACTAAGACATGACATCACTTCAAAGAACTTTCATGTCCATGGAAACAAAAGAACATCTCCACATATCTCCCCCCTTATACAATAAATGAAGAATGAACATAACAATAATACATTTCATTAATACAACATTGATTTGAACTGCTACAAAAAAAACATTTGAATAGTATAATTAGGATCCTATGCATTAGAATTGAGCAGTATCACCAGGATGCTTGACTTAAAAGGACTTCTTAGCTCCTTGTATAATAAGGATCCTATACATTAGAATTGAGCAGTATCACCAGGATCCTTGACTTTACAAAGACTACCTTTACTCCAGTACTTTCTGTCACTCAATTGAACAACAGATTTTTTAACATCAACTACTCTCTTTGGTCTACAAAACTTACTCTCACCTTTTCTTACAAAACCAAACTTCCTTACAGCCACCTAATCACCACGATTGATATCCAAATCTTTGACTGCCTTTCTTTTATCATAAATTACTTTGTTACGTATTTGAGACTCCATCCCTTTTGCCAACATACAATCACGATCAACCCACACTTGATCTTTCTAACATAACCACATAGGTGATTCCTTCGTTGCGTGTTCTCTTCCCTTGAGAGCCACAAATGGAGACACACCTGTTGTAGAATGTGGCATAATTCTATGAGCCCGAATCATCTTACACAACTCAGATTTCCACTCAAGCTCGTTGGCCAAAGACAACTGGATACTCTCCATAATTATTTTGTTGACCCTTTCAACTAATCCATTAGCTTGCGATCTAAATAACGCAACTTTTTCATGCTTGATACCAAGACCTTCAAGAAAACTTGTCATGGTCGTGGAAATCAATTGTACACCATTATCAGAAAACAATATCTCGGGAATTCCTTCTTCCAAGAATGCTCCTTTCTAAAACTCAACTACACTTTCACTAGAAGTGTCTTTCATAGATTTAACCATAAACTACGTACTGTGGCAATCCACCAAAACTGCCAAAAACCTATCTCTCACGCCCAGCTTATCCACTGGACCAAGGAAGTCTTTCGCTAATCTTTCCCATGGACAAGTGGGAAAATCTACACATGCTAATGGTGGCTGTCTCACTATCTTGCATTTGTCACTATTGCTACAAGCAACACAGTCACTAACCACACTTTCAACTTCACTGTCCAAATTTGGCCACCAAAGGGACTGTCTCAATCTTTTCTTAGTTAAACTTCTTCCTAAATTTCCCTCCTGGAGAATTCTCATAATCCTACCTCTCAGTACTTTAGGTGGTACAATACGATTACAACGATAAACTTTATTTCCAAGAATGCACAATTATTCCTTCACTACAAGATATAGTTTAAGAGACTCATTAAGAGTGCCTTCCCAACCATCGCTAATTAGGCTCTTCAATTGCTTGTATTCTTCATCATTATTGACAGCACCACTCCATTCTACTTCCGACAAAGCTTACTCTTCATCTACTGGACTGACATCAAATGTATCCATTAGAAAAACATCTTCCTCCTCACTTACTGGTAAACGGGATAAACAATCTGCCACAACATTAGAGTTTCCCCTAACAAATTCCACATCAAAATTTAGATCAGAAACAGATAACAGCCACCTAGAAATGCGCGGAGTAACGCTACCTTCCAGCCCTCTGCCACATTTGAATACATGCAACAACGGTTTATGATCAGTCCTAAGTGTGAATGGCAAACCCCAAAGATAATATCTAAAACCCCAACAAAAAGCTAGGGCTTCTTTTTCAATTGCTGAATAAGACAATTTAGCACCTTGCAATCTCCTTGAAGTGAAACCAATGATCTTTTCTTCACCTAGTACCTTATGTGTCAAAACATCTCTTAATCACACATTACTAGCATCAGTTGTCACCATGGTCTTTTTTGTAACATCTAAATGTCCTAATGTTGGAGCTGTCGCAAGTGATTTCCTGACAGAAGCAAATGTAGACTCACAACCTGTTCCCCACACATACTCCACTCCTTTCTTTAATAAGATCCTCCTTGGTTCTATAAATTGGCAAAATTAGGGATAAATTTAGAACAGTACTCAGCAAGTCCTAAAAAAGACTTAAATTGATCCTTATCTTTAGGTCGAGGTGTATCCATAACAGCTTTGATAATACTCTTCTTTGGTTTAATACCTTTTGCTGAGATATCATGTCCTAGATAAGACACATTTTCTTTTCGTAAATGACATTTTTCTTTTTTGACTGTCAAACCATACTTCTCCATTCTCTTCAAAACTTCATTCACCATATCATCATGTGCCTCATCTGACTTTCCCACCACCAATACATCCTCTTGAAAAGACAAGACATTTTCCATTCCATTAAAAATCTTCTGCATCACTCTCTGAAAAACTGCAGAGGCTGAGGCATACGACAATAACGGTAAGCGCCAAGAGGAGTTACGAAAGAAGTTAATGGTCTAGACTCTGAATGTAGGTTCACCTGATTGTAATCTGCAGACATATCGCGAACACTAAACACACTTTCTTCCCCCATCACACTCAACATTTGATTAATATTAGGTAGAGGATGTCGATCTACCCAAATATTCCTATTGAAATCACGCAAGTCAATGCAGAGACGCATCTTATTTCCAGGTTTAGGGGCGATCACAATCGGAGAAAGCCATTCTGATGACTCCATCCGTTCTATAATTTTTTCTTTTAGAAGTTTATCAAGTTCTTGTTGAAGAGGCTCTCTCATAAGGAAAGGTATAGGCTTTATGGACTACTGGAACAGCATTTTTTTTTCAATATTATCTTATACGTAAAACCTTCCAATTTTCCTAATTTATCTGTAAAAACATTAGGAAAAGATTTAAACAACTCTTCATTCCACTTAGAATCAATATAATCTTTAGGTAAAACTTTAATTTCTCCAAGATCTATTGCCATTACAGGTTCATCTGCATTGGGATTGAGAACAATGTTTAAATCATGTTGATGACACCACCCCAAAAGATTAGATCCTTCATCAGTAACATATATTTATGCATATAATAATGCTATTATTAACGCCTCCCTTGGCGAATCTCTGGTTCCGTTGGAGTGGAAACAGGCCAAAATTCTTCCTTTGCTGAAGAAGTCTACTCTCGACCCCCTGCTTCCTGGGAATTACCGCCCAATCTCTCTTCTTCCCAGGTTAGCCAAAGTCTGTGAGAAGGTGGTTACCAGACAACTCACCGATTTTGTGGAAAAATCTGAGGCTTTGCATCCAGCGCAGTCTGGGTTTCGGGCCGCCTACAGTACGGGGACAGCGCTGGTTGAGATCTCTGAAGCCATCCGTGATTGCTTAGACGCTGGTGGCAGAGCAGCTTTGGTTATGCTCAATCTGTTGGCTGCGTTCGACACGGTCACGCACTCCGCAGCTCACCAGCCTCACGGAGATCGGTGTCTCTGGTTTGGCTTTGGCTTGGCTGAGATCTTTCTTGGAAGGGCGGGTTCAACAGGTTTGGCTGCCACCGGCTGCCTTCTCTTTGCAGGAGGTTACTATAGGTGTTCCTCAGGGGTCTTCCCTTAGCCCCCTTCTTTTTTAACATCTATGTTACTCCTTTGATCTTTTTGGCCGAGGAGCTCGGGGCTAAGGTGATAGCATATGCTGATGACACCCAGCTCCTCTTCACATGGGGTAAGGATGCAGACTCAGTACTGCCTGTGCAGAAGTGTTTGTCTTCGGTATTTGGGTGGCTCGCTAGGGCTCAACTCAAGTGTAACGAAGACAAATCTGAGATCCTTCTTTATGGCAACTTTCCCCTGGACTTCAGAAGTAGGATTTGGCCTCCTGGATTTCCCCTTCCTTCGTCTAATGGGAAATCCGTAAAAAATCTAGGAGTATGGTTTGAGGATGACCTCTCCTTCTCTGTTCAGGTGAACAAGATTTCAGGCTGCTGTTTTGGTCTTCTCAAAACACTCAGGAGTTTTCTCCCTCTCCTCCCTAGGTCTGCCAAAGAAACGGGTATTCGGGCGTTAGTTTTGTCTCGCTTGGATTATGCTAATGCCCTGTATGTTGGCATCCCTGGCTACTCTATGAATAAACTGCAGGTGAACCAGAATGCGGTCGCCAGGCTGCTTCTGGGAATCGCTATAAGAAGCAGTGTGCGTGTTCATCTTCGCGCCCTGCATTGGTTGCCCGTGGTGGAGAGGGTCAAATTTAAATCATTGGTAATTGCTCACCAGGCACTTTACGATCAGGGTCCCATTTATCTGCAGAAACGGTTCTCCTTCCATGTCCCTTCTAGATTACTGCATTCTTCGGCTCTTCTGTTGGCTATAGTACTGCGCTTCTCCCGCTACAAATTGGGGGGCGGCCCTCTTGCTGTTAGAGCCTCTCAGGCTTGGAATGCTCTTCCATTTCTCTTGCGCAACACTCAAGATCCGCTCCTTTTTAAGAAACTATTAAAACTCACTTGTTTCCGTAATTGCTGGCCTTATGTTGAATTTCCGCTTGGTTCCGCGCTGGGACACTCTTTGGAGTAGCTATTTCGCGCTATAAAAGGATTTAACATAACCCAACATATATACTACCATGGACACCATTTCTTTAAAAAAAAAATTCATCCATGTCACCCCAATAATATAAATTTTTCTTCCACCATAACCCACTGCTTTCACATCAGTAGGCAACAACTCTTCCAATTTTCCTTGTACAACATCCATGTAGGTTTCCCTAGAAATGATAGTAAAAAGACTTCCTGAGTCTACCAGTACATTACCTCGAGCAGTACCTAATAAAATAGTACAGTAAGGTTTTTGTAGTGGTTCAGAACTTTCTTTTTTTTATACCTCGTCAATTTGCATTTTCTTCTACAGGTCCACAATTTTCTTCCATAACTTCTACTAGTTTTACATAGGAATTTTATAATCTTCCCTTTGATCTGCAAGCTTTCGCCAAATGACCTTTCCTACCACAAAGTCTACAAGTCATGCCTCTCGACGCACACGCAAGACTGGAAGCAATCTGCCCCGGAGCTCCCCGTCTAGAACATATTATATTTCTCTTCTCAATTAGTTTGCTTTCTACAGGTTGTGAAGATTTAGGTTTTGAATTTAATTTAATCTCTCTTACATCAACCACTGAAGATTCTTTTGTCAAAATTCTTGACAACTGGTTTATTCAAATCAATTTCTTTCATCCACACCTCATTCCTCTAATGTGGGATCCATAGACAAAAGTCTTTCCTTTACTTTTCTATTATTTGTACAACGTACTATCTGATCCCGAATAAGGCTTTCTGATAACCCTTGAAACTCACACGTCCCAGCTAAACCATGCAACGTAGACACATAAGTCATAACATCCTCATCGTGACCTTGTATTCTAGAAAAAAAGGTGTGAAATGTTTCTCTAACAACTGTATAGACATTTCGTAAACATTTATAGGCTGACCATCACCCATTCCTAAAGATACTTCCGGTAAATCATCATAAATTCTGCGACCTTCAGTCCCTAAATGATGAAGCAATATGGCTTGTCTTCTCACAGGACCATATTTATCCCCCCAATTGCCAACATGTACGTGAAAAATATATTTTTCCATCTTTTCCAAGGGATAAGTGGCTCTCCAGGAAGGGGTAAAAAAGTAGGCGGAGCTGACATACTTTGTTCTGCCATTTCTTTCACTCAAAATAATAATCCACAATAATAAATTCCCATCAAGAATGTATACAACAAACTAACATAAGTTAAAATAATTCTCTAAAATAATAAAATGCAATAATGTCCATTAATTATATAATACAGTTATATATGTGCCTGTTGAATCTGTTATAAATATCAGTCTTCTTTTCATGTAGATTGTATGAAGGCAGGATAGTCCTCTTTCTATGTAGACTAACAGGAAGTATCCGAAGACAGAATAGTCCTCCTTCTATGTAAACTGACAGAAAATATCCGTGTTGCACACGATGATGATGTTTAGCACGTATCTCTCATTAGCGCATGTCACATTTCAAAAGTAAACAGCGTGCATCGTCTCTCATTGGTTTGGATGATTTAGATGATTTAATTACATGCAAAAAAAATGTGCCAAATAGACCCGATGATAAGTTACAGTAAACAATTATACGTGCACAGTAAAGGAACAATTAGACGTGTTTAAAGATGGAAGTTATCTCAATCTTCTGTTTTGAAAATCAAGTCTTTAAATCTCGTAGTGCTGAAGTAAACACTAACTGCAGCTATTATCCTTAAAAAATCTTCTCTCTTTCAGGTTAAAGGATTAACTAACTTACAGTTCAGCTGAAATCATAGCGCCTTCTTTCATTTGCCTTGATAATCTTTATACAACACTTTTCCAGAGGTGGTGGTTAATTATTCACAGTTGTCCCCTGCGCAACTAGCGTGAGTCTTTCGTCGCCAAAAATTATAGTAATTACCAGACATATTCTGGTAGTTCCAGTTCCTTTATTTTCTCAGTATGTTCTTTACATGTTAACTTCCAGCAGTTCTAGGAAAAACTGTTGTCCACAGAACTAAGACATGACATCACTTCAAAGAACGTTCATGTCCATGGAAACAAAAGAACATCTCAACAAACTTGTCTCTACTTCTGGCCCCTAATGAATGGGTTTGTTCTCAGCACTTCATGCTACAGGTATGCTCTACACAATGAAGAACAGATGACCCCTGAATTGTTATTCATATTCAGCTGCGGATAATTGATTCACTCCTATTGACAAAATTCGAATGCTTGCACAGATGGCCATTTTGAATGTTTTGTCCATTTCCAAATGAAAGCAAATTATAGCAGATTCTTCTGTACCTACTTTTGCAAGAGCTACCAAATCCACCATGACAAATGCTTCTGCACTACACTTGCGCTGTGACCAGTGGGCCTACATTCAGAAATCAGTTGATATACAATTTGATTATCATCCTACATTCAGAACAAAATATGCTTTACAATATCAACAGGCAAAATCATCCACTCCTCACATTTAAAAGAGTATAAGAGCATTTTCCATATGGACACCTCTGCAAAACCATTTGCTGCAGTGCAAGAAGGCTTCTAAGATGGTGACTTCAGACACTACAGACTCACACTGCACATATAATTGATATTCACACTCTGTAGTTAGTCCTGAAGAAAACAGATTTTTTACTTCCTGGATTGTGCTGTCTGTGTACAAAGTTCTATAGTAGACTTACCTAATTGGTGCTTAAAGGGATTCAGAGGTTCAAAGTATAATTAATAAAACCTAAACAGCTTTAGGAAAAGGTGGTTTTCCTACAGGATAAGTTACCACTGGTCCAAGAAAAGGGTACAATGTTCAGTTTGGCTGCGAGGACAGCTGTGCACACCTATAAGATTGCTGCTGTAATGTGTAGTAAATCCAAGACCAATGCAGATCAATGCAGGCCAATAGACAATGTGCAAATATCACATGTGCCTTTCTGTTCATTGGATGACATTGTCATGCAAGTGCATGGGACATTAAAATGATTAAGAAGCCCTAGATTGCATTAACACTTATGCTTCACTCGACAACAAAGATACTTATCGTAATGTTGAAAAGTATAAAGAAACATTTTTTTTTCACCACTATAACCACCACTACCTACATCAATTTGCAAAATCATGAATTATTGCCAGTAGTTTTGGTCACCCAACACAAAGCCTATTTATTCCCTTGCATTTTTAAAGTTTTTTTAACAAAATTACGGGTAATGATGTGATAACATTCCAGTAGAAAGTATTTGGATATTTAGTCTGATATAGGTAGGGATTTGATACATTAGCTCCTGATGTTTATATTCAAGAGTTTAATTTTCTCATTGAATCACTGTTATGTTCTGTGCTAAGAGTTGGTAGAATCACCATCTCTTAGAATGTCATGATGTGTTGCCATAGTTGAGCTCCTGCTTGAGGGTTCGACTTGTGGCAGTTGGTGGACCGTCCAGTTGACAGTAAGGTGGTGGCTCAGATTTGTGTACTACAATTGTGAATAAACAATTTGTGATAACGAAGTTACAGTCTACATACTCAAAACATTAAATTAAGTACAGAAACTTGAGAGTATTGAGACAATTTTTACTTCTCACCTCACTTGAGCCCATTGCGCTCACTATTTCACCCCCAATAAGTACCAGCTCTGCTGTAATCAGGCGTTGAAGCACACCTTGGAAGCATTTGGTGACCAGGGTGGGAACCCAATGATGAGGCATGTCACCTACTAGGTAGGTGAGTGAGGGTTCTTTTAAAAAACCTGATGGTTTTCCAGGCAGCAGCTCCTAAAAAGTAGGTTGGAGGTGTTTGTATGTTTGAAAAGCGACCCGTTCCTGTTGCTTATATATGCAATATTTTTATGGCCTAGAGTCACCAGGTTGGAAACCAAAAAGGATTTAGCGACTCTTGGTGTTGCAGGCGTAGGTTACGCTGCAGTGTGGATGCAGTTAAATGATTTATGTGGCTATCTCTACTACATATTCTTTCTCGTTGAGGTCATCAGACGTCTGCCATCTTAGGTAGAAGGTAAAAATTCTACTCTGCAAGTCAGTGCTCCAGTTCTCCATCTTGCATGTTGATTTCAGCTGGCGTGTCATATTTCAGTGACATGCTGACCAGTCTAGTTTTGATTTTAATCTTTGTGTGGTTTATAAATTTGGACTACATCAGTGGTATGCACATCTCATTCCATCTCCTACTCTACAAGTGTGTTGCAAGTTCCATTAGTGACACGCACACCTTGTTCATTCTCCAGCTCTAGATACATGTTACCAGCTCCTTCAGTTTGGTGCGGTTTACAAGTTTCATCTGCATCGGTGACACGCACTCCTCGTTCCAACTCCAGCTCTACAATAGTGTTGCAAGTTCATTCAGTGACATTGAGTCTCCGAGTGTTTTAGTCTTGGAAATTCCAACGGAGGCACACACTTTTACATTACATTTATATTATTGCGAAATAGAGTGAATTGGAGTCAAATAGTTTTTTATGCTTCCTGTTGGAGCTTAAGAAGCATATTTATTTTACTGTGTTTCCCCATTATTTACAATCTGTGAATCTTCTGCTTCTCTTCTCTTTCTGGAAACGAAAGGCAATTCTAATATTCTGTGGAGACAGTAGCTTGACGCATTTGAGACTTATCTTGGTGCTATTGGTGATTCATGTTTCAGACCAGAAAGGTAAATAAATACCTGCTTTTGCATTCTTTAAGATTTGAGGGACGGAAAGTTTTCAAGCATCTTCCTGATTTGATCCCCGGGTGAAGAATTGGATGGTTATCAAGAGGTGGTAAAGAAATGGGTTAAATATTTGCTGTGCAACCTAGCCTGGTTGTGACACGTCACAAGTTCTTTAAATGGGTGCAATTGCAGAATGAAATGTTGATACATATATTAATGTGTTAAGGAAACTTTGTGCACAATGTCAATTTGGTGATTTTCATGACCAATTAGTAAGTGATCAGTTCATTGCTCAGACAGGCATATACAACAAAAGATTTTAACCATGGGCAACCCTTTGTTGCTCGACGTAGTTAAAGTGGCTAAGAGTGTCGAATTAGCACAGTTATCCATTGAAGAGCTCAATGTGACACCCCCGGTAAAGGAACATTTTAGTGCTATTTCAGCCAGTCAATCAGTATGTGGAGACAGCAAAGGTCCTGAGAGAAATTTCTTTAAATTCACTAACATATGTTTTAGGACCATGAAAGACCATGAAGGACATCTACTGACTGGAATAGTATGCTACAGACCGCCTGGTTCTGTCGGCTTCCAGCAACTGGAACTTATTGATATTTTTAGTAACATGGCACTTACCCATCCTAGATTACTTATTTTAGGGGATTTTAATTTATGACTCAATGGGAATTTAGACCCAGCCTTCAGAAACCTTTTCCAATCCTGTGAGAATTTGAATTTGCAACTGTGGGTAACAGAACCTACACACAGGGGAGGATATACACTGGATTGAATCTTCTCTGGGGAAGATTTTATTGAATTAGAGGATATTCTACCTGTAGATTGGTTTGATCACTATCTGATTAAGCTCTTGGTAGTTAATCCTAGAAGGAATGATTCCGCCACAACTAAGGAAAATAATCATTGCGGCAGGGACTGGAAAGGACTTCTGAAAAAAGCAAAACTATCTCCGGTATTTTCTGCGCAAAGTCCTCTAGATATAAGTAAACAGGTGGATGAAAACTACATGCTACTCTGTGAACAAATAGGTAAGAAGTTAGATCAGATCGCCCCTATAAAAAAACCATAAAAAATTAGGTAGACTGTCTGCCCCTTTGTACAACGAAAAGCTAAAAAAAAATTAAAAGGGCTTTAAACAGGCAGAACGAAAGTGGAGAAAAAAGTATGTCGATGAGGGTAAAATCGCCCTGAAAAAAATAACAAGTAACTATAAAAAAGAAATCTTCATAGTAAAAGCATAGTACTATGCAGATAATATTTTAAAAGCATCCAATAGTACTAGAAGTGTTTTTAAAATAGAGAAGGATCTTGTTAACCGTGACTGTACAAAAAATAAGATTACCACTATACATGATCTCTGTGATATTTTAGCGATTTTCTTTGAGGAAAAGATCAGTAAAATTATTGATGGCTTAAGATTGGGCGATGTAGACAAGGTGGAGGACCTTAGTATTACGAACGAGGGGCCACCACCGTTAAGTCAGAAGGAGGAATGGGGAGGTAGGGGTAAATTGGTAACTCTTGACCATTTTGGGATACCTTTAGAGGAGGAGTTTAATCTACCACACAGGATCTAGAAAGAAGTAGGTGCAGAACTCTTCCCGCTGCTCTGTCAGATCTGTGGACAATCACTGAGCAGCGGGGTAGTACCGGCCTGCTGGAAACAAGTGATAATAACACTTCTGAAAAAAGCTACACTTGACCCTGTGTGTCCAAAAAATTATAGACCGATCTCCTTCTACCCTATCACGTGAAGATCATAGAATGTTGGGTCAGCAAAACATTGTCACAGTTTCTGAAAAATAACAACAAGTTAGAGGATGTACAATTTGGCTTCTGGCCGGGACATAGAACAGAGACTGCCTTGGTGACAGTCCTGGATGAATTGTGAATGCAAGTAGACAAGGGGCAATCAGTCATACTGATTCTATTAGAGCTGTCTGCCGCATTCGATACGGTAAACCACAAAATTCTTTTGACAACGCTTAATGAGGTTGGATTAACGGGCAAGGCCTTAAAATGGTTTCAATCTTACCTGTCAAATAGACAACAGGCAGTAGCACTCACCCCATATCAATCAGATTTCACCAACATTCAGTATGGGGTACCTCAGGGATCGGCGATCAGTCCAACACTGTTTAACATCTACATGAGTCCCCTGATCTCTGTGATTAAGTCCCACAATGTCAGCCTGGTGAACTATGCAGATGATACTCAGCTCATCTTGTCACTGGAGGGGGACCAATCACTGTCACTGGAAAGTTTTTATGCATGAATGCGGGATATTGCATGCTGGCTAAAAAATAACTTTCTGCAATTTAACAGTGATAAGACTGAGATTGTATGCTGTGGAGCCCAGCAAATTCCACATCAGCTCCCGGCAAATTTCTGGCCAATCCCAGTGGATAAGCCATTGATACCATCCGAGGCTGTACGTAATCTGGGAGTAATAATTAATGATAGGTTGAGTTTAGAACCTCAAGTAAATAAAACGGTAAGGACTAATTCTTCCCTTATAAGAGTGCTAAGGAAGATCCTCCCAATGCTTCCAATTTCAACTAGGGCACAGATAGTGAGGAGCATGGTTTTGAGCCAGCTGGATTATTGAAAAGCCCTTCTGCTGGAGGCTCAAAATACCTGATCAAGAGACCTCAGAGAAGTCAGATAATTGTGGCCAAACTAGCCCTTATGAAACAACGGCGTTCGTCAGCCTCCGTGGCTCTCAGTGAACTTCACTGGCTCCCCGTGCTACAAAGGATCCAGTTTAAATCTCTCTGTATTATTTTTAAAGCCTTACATTGTTTAGGGCCAAAACCTTTGCTGAGTACGTTTAAATGATATGTTCCTACCAGAAGCTTGCGATCATCCTCAGCTAAACTAGTTAAAGTACCTAAGTTTAAAAGAATAAAACTGGGAGGAAGAGCTTTTAGTTCTACAGCCGCTCGGCTGTGGAATGCACTCCCAACTATCCTCAGACAAATGGATGATCTTCTGCAATTTAGAAAGATATTGAAGACCTGGCTCCATCCTAACGGTGCTATTTAGGCCCTCTATTTATTAGTAGGTACGATCTTCACTACAACTTATATACATGGCTTGAATTAGTGTACATCAGCGCCAGTATGCCCGTGGGGTGATAGTGCGCTTTATAAGTCTGCCTAACATTAACATTAACAGGTGTTGGAACCCTCCTCATACTAAGGAAAGCAAAGGATGCCCTGCCAGGAGTGTGATTTGCCGCACGTGTGGGAAGATTGTCCATTTCACTAAAGTTCATCAGTCGGAACTAGATCTTCCGAAGTCAGTTGCGTAATGGAAGATGAGATGATGAGCAAACAACACATTGTCAAAGAATTTCAAGACATGATTGTGGTAGTGACTGAAGATAAAATTGTAGCTGAAGATCCAAACAGTTGCATAGATCTGTATGCTTTTGTTGGAATTGGGGGTAAGACTTTCCACCTGTTGGTGGATTCTGTTGCTCGCATCTCTATAATCATGTCTGACTTGTAGCTAAAGGCATGGGGTGACAGAGTGTTGTTTCCTCCAGATAGAGCTCCTGTATTGTATGAGGGGAGGAAGATAGAGCTTTAGGGGTTTATTGAAGATGTTTTAGAATTTAAAGGAAACCGGATTCAAGGCAAGATTTACATGGTGGTTCCACCAGGGCCTATTTAGGATGGCACTCAAACCAGGCACTAGTAAACAGGTTTTGGTTATCAAGGATTTGTCCTCTTCGTTATCATTCGTTGATGAGTTTACAAGCATTTTCTCAAGTGATCTAGGGAAGATTATTGGTTTCAAACACAGGATTAAGGTTAAAAGGGATGCCATATCTGTGAAGCACACAGTTAGGTCAGAGCCAGTCAGCCTTAGGGATGACTTCAAAAGAGATTTGGATAGCTTGCAGCAGAGAGGTGTCATCGAGCCCATTGAATCCGGTCTGTGGTTATCTCCTCTGTTTGTAGCCCGCAAATGCAATAGGAACATGTGTTTGTGCATTGATCTGAGGAGCCTTAATTTTGGGTGAATTCTGGTTGGGGATCTTCTAGAAGAACTTAGGTGTGCTGGGTGGTTTAAAAAGATTATCTGGCATCAGCATACCATCAGGTGATGTTGGGAGAAACATCCCACTATTACATGGCTTTCAACTCACCTTTTGGCACTTTCCATTTTTTTTTAGAATGCTGTTTGGCTTGGCTTCTGCTGCCTCGGGTTTTCAAAGGATTATGCAACAACTTTTGGGAAGTGTGAAGGGTGTCCCCATCTTTCAAGACAATATGTTTATGTTTGCCATACATTTGGAGGATCACAACAAAATCCTGAGGGCTTTACTCCACATTTTGTATAAAAATGGCTTGGTTGTGAAGAAAGAAAGATGTGAGATTTGGAAGAAGGATATAGAGTTTCTAGGACACCTGGTGTGGAGTGAAGGTTTTAGTCCAAGGCCTGGTTTGGTTTAAGCAGTTGAATGCCCCTGTCACAAGAGCAAGGAGTAATTAAGCTTGTTCATTGGGTTGTGCAAAGTTGTATTCCAGGTTCAACTCAGACTATGCCACCAAAATGAAGATGCTTTCCAACATGTTGAAAATTAAGGTTCTGTTTGTATGGTGCAATGTGTGTCAGGACACGTTTGGCAAGGTTAAAATAGAAGTAACAAATGTGAAAAAACTCAGTGCATATGATCCTAGTGTGCCTTGCACTATAATTGTGGAAGCTAGCAACTATGGTTTGGGGGCGGTGTTGACTCAGTGTTTGAATGACAGTGAGGTTACATTTAGTGATGGTCTTACGTGAACCGGAATTGAAATATTTTGTGATTAAAAAGGAAGTGCTGTCATGTAACTAAGTGAGGAAAAAGTTCAGGAGTTATGTCTGGGATAGAAGGTTTGTGATTCAGACTGATCATGAGCCACTCGGGTACATGCTGAGTGAGGACAAAGTCAAGTATGCCACTACTCGAATAGCTTGGCTTACCACTAAGCTACTTCAGTAAGATTTTAATGTTACAGCTGATCTTCTCTCTAGATTACCGGTCAATGATGTGAATACTGTTGACCTTGAAAAGGACAAGGACAACTGCTTTATTGCAAGTGTGGATGCTGTTGAGATCAAAGCGTTTGGTGAGTCGAGAAAGACTAAGTATGATGACAAGGTGTTGAAAAGAAATCAAGGAATACATTGTAAATGGATGGCCTAAAGGAAGAAACTTGTCTCCTGAAACCTAACTGTTCTGCAAAATTGCAGCACATTTTTGAGATGGAGTATGGTGTGGTAATGAGTTGTGATAAATGTGTGCCGCCATTTTCCATATGAGCATTGCTGGTTTGTCAAACACATAAAGGGCATTTGGGCTCCACGATGACAAAAAGATGGAGCAGGACCCCCTATTAGTGGCCGTCTATGGATAAAGATATTGACTTGGCTGCAAAAGAGTGTTTGGTATGCAGTATGGCTGAGAAGAGGTACAAGATAACTACCCCATCTTTACAGCTCATTCTCTTACCCGAGAAGCTGTGGATGAAGATAGGCATTGATTTAGTCGGGTCATTTAATTTTCTTCCATATCATTTGCATTACACTTTTGTATTACTGAACTACCGTAGCAAGTGGCCTGGGGTTTGTTTCTTTGCATCTCCAACTGGAACAATGGTGTGTGGTTGCTGAAAGACATTTTTATGAGGGAAGGATTCCCAGAACCGTTAGTGTCAGACCTTGGTGTCCAATTTGTGAATCATGAAGTGGAAGTGTTTTTGAGAGAGGCACAAGTGAAGCACTTAAGGAGGTCATTTTGCCACTCACAAATGAATGGCTTGGTGGAAAGAATGAATAGAGTTGTGGTGGAATGTATAAAGTGGACTAAAACCAACAGTTGTGAAGTGGAGGAATTCATTAAATCTATATTGGAGTTTTATCGCACCACTCCAGATTCTCTCACCAAAGTGTCTCCTTTTGAGTTGCTTCCAGGGCGTCAATCCATGTCTCATTTGTATCCTGCATGGTTGTCTAAAGCTGTACAGAACAAGGTAAGCAAATTTTGTGAGGAATGGGGAGGTGCATATATTGACCCAATTCCAGTCAAAAAGGTGTGTGGGAATGCTATTATTGTCCTGGGGTTGGTATTGGTGCAATGTCAGTAAGTTTGTAAAAGTTCAAGGTGTGCCTAGCACAACTAGCATTGTGGAAAAGGTGGATTTGTCAGCCTCTAAAAGGGGTTCCACAAGTGTGGGGTTGCCTAGGTCACACGTGAAAAGTATTTACCATGGACATTTAGATAAAGGGGCGCCCTTATGCTCCTCTTTTATTGTTTTTTTTAAATGTTTTAGTTCTTGTTTAAGGTATTTTTTCGGGGTAATTTAGTGTGCTAAGGAGGTGGGGGATTGCTCAGTATGTTTGGTTGTAAAAAAACCAAAGAGATAATATGTTATATTCTGTGAATAGAGTTGGTAGAATCACCAACTCTTAAAATGTCATGATGTGTTGCCATAGCTGGTCTCTTGCTTGAGGGTTCATCTGGTGGCAGTTGGTGGACCACCAGGTGAGAGTATGGCGGTGGCTCCTGTTTGTGTAATACAATTGTGAATATACAATTGGTGATAACGAAGTTACCGTCTATGTACCTTCTTTCATACAACAAACTGTTTAACAAATTATGTGCCTGGGTGTTGCGTTTCTTATAAATGTATAAATTCTATTAGCTCCTAAAAATAACCACACACTTACCGGTTTGGAAATGAGGAAGAGCCTGGACCATTAATGAAATGAATTAAAATGGTTCATTTAGTAGTTCATCATATGCTTCAAGTAAAGTTGGGTTGTGGCCGATCCTTTCTAACGAATATGTGGATTACTTTTAAACACCTCTGGTCCCGCAGAAAATAGACCTGATCCTATATATGGACTTGCTATACTTACCACAAATAGGAATATATTTATGAATGCATGCAACATAGCCCGGCAACCACAGCAAAGTTGGTGTGCTGTGTTGTGTGAGAGGGAGAGAGCAGCACAGCACCATATATAAGATATGGAAAAAACATCCTGCTGTTTTCCTAGCACTGGCACACAATCAGGCTGCCTAGTGTTATGCACACATCTTCACACAATAGTGCAACAGTGCCTGTGTCATGTCTAGCATAGGATTTGTACTAGAAGTACAAAATACTATGCCTAGACAAACCTTTAAAGTTTCCCACTTTGAATGTGTACTGTAAATTGCAGCCCACATGCAAAGCCTGAAAGCTTTAGAAAATAATTTTAGCTGTTAAACACCAGAGGCATTATTTTTTGGTGGAAAGCCATGTCTCTACAAATGTAGGTAGCTAGGGCTTTGCGTCAAAAACAATGGGGTGTATAGTAGCACCCATGTACCTACCACCCATTGTGTGCCCCCTTGATGAGTGTCAATGCAAAGGAGCACTAGATCCACTTTGAGGACTCTTTACCAGCGCAAATTAAGTTTTGCGATCTGATGTAAATCTCCACACTTTGTGCAAATAGTGTTGTAAGTTATGTCAAAAAAGTATGATATAAATGCATTGCAGAAAGACATGATGATGGTGCATCACAATAGGAATTTAACTGAATTTCTTTTAAGTCCTCATCATGAATCATGAAATGGAAGTGTTTTTGATAGTCAGCGGTGAAGCACTTAAGGGGCTCATTTTGCCACTCACAAATGAATGGCTTGGTGGAAACCATGAATAGTGTTGTGGTGGAATGTATAAAGTAGACTAAAACCAACAGTTGTGAAGTGGAGGAATTCATTAAATCTATGCTCCTGTGAAATTTAAGAGGAGAGCTCTTCCTGTTTTAATGTATGCTTTTCTTTGAATCAGTGCATGCTTATTATGAGAAGGAAGCTCCTATGTGTATTAATTAGTAAGATGGCTATAGAAGTATTGCAGTACATTTTCTGTCACAGAAAGTTTTCAAACCTTATCTAAGCACATCAACTCAATCTAAATGAATATGCTATAAAAATAGTATACAAAACGTGTATTCACTACTTCAATAACAGGTTTAGGCACATGTTTTGTGATTACCCAGTTACCCTGGGCTCCGCAGATACTTAAATCTCATATGGTGTCACGCCCACTCCTTATTGAAAATGCATTCTTTGCACATTGCAATCTTACTTCAAGTCAGCCATACCTTGCTAAAAAGGGCATGATCTATAATCTTCTCACTGCACGCCCAATAGAAGGGACACGCTTTTTCTCCAGCTGACGATCACAGTTATATGTATGATGTTGCCACTTTAGTTATATTTGCCATTTTTAATTAATTCTGTACCTAGTATTGTTTTTAACTGCATTCCTTTCAGAGTTTAAATTGATATAGTGGTGCATGGGGAAAAGGGTTTTAGGGCCAGATGTACGACCCTCACATTTTGCAACTTGCAAATTACGTCCCTTTGCGACTCGCAAAATGCAATGTGCAACAGTGTCACAGTCACTGTTAGCGATTCCCAATGGGGTCGCAAATTGCATGCTTCATCAATATTTAAGAGACAAGCGCAATTTGCGACCCCATTGGGAATTGCTAGCTTTCCCAGGGATGGTGGCCTACTGGGGTCAGCAGATCACCATGTCTGGGACTGCTTTTTAAATAAAGTAGTTGTTTTTAAATGCCTGTTTTCCTTAAAGGAAATCGGGATGCATTTAAACACTTTTTTGTTTAATTGTTTGAGTGCAGCTGGGACCACTGCCTGCTCTTAAAAAATATTTTTTCACTCACTCACAAAGGGGAAGGGGTCTCCTGGGGCCCCCTTCCTGTTTGCGAGTTGTTTACCACCTACTAAAAGTAGCTGGTAAAATGCGAGTATTTAGCGGTCACAAATGCCATTGCAAAATATTAGTACATGGCAGTGAGTCTCGCTATTAGGAAGAGACTCCTCTTCCTAATAGCACGAGTCGCGAACGCCATTTTGCGAGTCAGTGACTTGCAAAATAGCTTTTGTACATGCATTTACCCTTTTTTGCGGGCGCAAACGGGCCGATCTCCCATTTGCGAGCACAAAAAAGGGTCGTACTTCTGGCCCTTCCTGTATTTGCATGTTTTCTGGGGATTATTCCAATGAAGGATGTGATTGATGATTAGTATTCACCAGCGTATTCTCCACTTTGCAATTTTGGGGGCCCTTATTCTTCCATCTAGCTGTGACCATTTTGTATAGCACCATAGTTTTTGGGAGAAAGGGTGGGAATATGTAGGGTAGGGGAACCCTACTTAGGGCAGACTGCAGCATGTCCGTCCGCATCCTGATCTTAAATTGTAACTTTTGCCACTTGTGCCATTTTTAAATCCATACTTAGTGTTGTTAATTACAGTGAATTTAGTTGTAGTTTCTTTGGAATTATAATTTGATTTATTAGTGCTGCGGGCTAAATGTTTTACGTTTGTGCCTTCCTTTATTTGCACTTTTTCTGAAGGTCAGTCATATATAGGCTGTGATGAGGAATATTCACCACTTTGCACTTTTGGGTGTCATTGCTCTGCGATCTGCGTCCATTTTGTTAGCATGCTAGTTGCTGGGAATATGTAGGCCTAAGAATGTCAATTTACGACAGTCCAGAGACATGCAAAAGGCCAGGTCCTTAATACCAGGAGAGGCGAGGTACTGTATGGCCCTGAACAAATCTATAGCCTTTTCTCCTGAAGTGACAATTCAGCAGGATGTTTTACAGAGACTAGACTAGTAGATCAAATTAGCAGCTAAGCATTTTGTCCCCAAAAGCTTGCTTTCACTCTCACTTGTGGGGAACCTTAATGCTTGCTCATCTGTAAAGCATCAATTAGACATTCATGACATAATTGCAAACCTGAAATTGTATATGCTGTGCAACACTGAGGCATGGCTTTCAGAGAATCAGGGGACATCAGTAAAGCTCTATTCTCTGTACATAGTTCATCTGTATTTGGACATAGAAAAAAGTTGAGGAATAGGTCGCTATCATATTTTTAAAAAAACATCTAAAGTGTATGATATTAACTGCAAATGGTATCCCTGATTTGTAAAAATGAACAATGAAAGTCCAGACTTCTCCTGAACAGTCATGGTGTATTGTATCTGATTATACACCTCCACCTAGAGTGGTTCAGAAGCTATAGTTATATTTACATCAGTGCTCCTAGAGACTGAACTTACATTACTTAGCGTTATTATGCTAGTGCCCATTTTGAAAACGGTGGTGTTAAACTGTTCTCAGATTCATTAGGTCTTTTAAATTATGTATGATTCCCCCAAGTCCCTCACATATAAAAGATCGTGAACTTGCTATTATTTGTCCTTTTAGCCCAAAGTATATCATCTTTACAGCATATCCTTTGCCTTGGACAAGCTATTTCATGATTCCCTTCCTTTGTCAGTCTTACAAAAAGCAGAGTGGGATGACGTACCAAGAATAGAAAATATAGGCGTGCAACTAAAAGTCAATGTTTTGGGATACAATAGCCGGTTCTTTCATCAAATTCTCTGACTACTTAGTTAAAATCTACTGATTACTTTAAATAAATATTACAAAAGAATTAATGGAAATCTTATATGCATTAGCACCTCGCATTATCGGCAAAACCATACAGACTTGATCTTCGTTTAACTGGTTTTCAAAAGGAAATGAACTCCTTGCACCAAGAACTGCAGTCTAAAGAGTGGCACTGATGAAGAAACTATGACTCTGCCAGTAAAATACCTTGGCAGAGACTGAATTTTTTATACAATAATTCAAAATGCTAAATTAAAATATCACATCTAATCTGCACATAATATGTCAGTAGCAATGTTTACCTCTTCCAGGAACTTAGATGTTTTTCTTTCGGTGAATATGAAAACTTCTTAGGTAAAATGTAACCTAAGGGCTGAACATTTTATTAAGAAGGTTTCAGCCATCATAGATTTTATTATACCTCATAGGGGCATCTTGCCTAGCTATTTTGACGTAGCTACAGAACACTAAAACTAGTCATCTAAAACGGGTTGATCCCTTATCAGAACCAACATTTGTGAAGCTGATCCGGTCTTTGAGAACGACAATGTCAATTAAGGATCCTCTGCCTTCGAAGATGTTTTAGGAACTACTTCAGAAGGACTGCCTATGCCCCATATCTATTATCAATACTTCGGTACAGGCATGCTGAGTACCGTAAGAATTTAAATGTGCAGTTGTTGAACTTTACTGAAGAAACCGTCAATAGATCCAGATGATTTTTCCAACTATCATCCTATCCCTCTTTAGCCTTTTCTATCCAAAACTGTTGTAAAGAGCAGTCTTTGTACAATTATCAGCCTTTGCAGAAAATAGTGAATTATTAGACCCTCTGCAGGCAGGTTTTAGACCAGATGGCAGACCAGGCGGTAATACTGAGACTGTGATGATCTTAGATGATCTGTGGAGACATACAGATGACAATATAGCTACCTCTCTGTCGTCTTTGATACCATGAACCATCAGATTCTACGGGACTACGTAAGGACCATCAGTAGTGAAGGCTTGGCATGGGAATGGCTTCATGACTTTTAGTTAGAGAGGTACTTAGTGGTAAACATGGGAGAGATTCCATCTTCAAATCATCCAATGAGTTGAGCAGTTCCTCAGGGAGAAATCTTATCACCCCTATTACTCAGTTTTTATAGAGCTCCATTTGCTGCGTTGATGATACCAAATCTGCACAAAAAATCTTTAAGGATCTGGGAATTATGGCCCATCAATTCTCAAAGTGCCAGAGCCAGGTTAATAAATGGATGCAGGATCACAAAAAAAATCACTGTCCCTTATAAATGAACTCAATTTGGAATCCTCCCTATTGACCCACTTTTCATGGCCCTAGACTAGCACCAGTCCCATATGTGAAAAATCTAGTAGTAAAGGAAGATGTCAATTTTCCACTGGCAGAACATATAAAGTCTTGTTGTCAATTCTTGTCTATTTACGTATGAACTTTGGAAAAGCTGTTAGGCTGTTTTCCTTTTCTTCACAAATTGCAGATCATCAATGCATCTATTTCCGTCAAACTAGTGTAATGCAATTTATCTTGCTCTTCTGGACTGCATACTACAGGGACTAGAGATTCACAAGCTCTGATTCTCAGCATGATTCCCAGTCAGAGTGTATTGTTTTTTAATGTTTTATGTCCGATAAGTAAACCAGCTATTAGGGGCCATTTCAAGAATTATCAGCCAACATGCTCTCTGAGATCATGAATTTAAGCATTTTTAGTAGTCCCCCCAGGTTCAACGTGTATCTTTGGGCGGCCACAGTTTCTCATTTGCTGATGCAAAAAGATGCATTTCAGAACATTTTAAGAAGGAACCAAATAATCTTATTTTCAGAAAGGGTCTGAAGTCTCTTCCAAAAAAACTGTAATAATTCTGAAGGCTTTTTCTAGACCGGCAAGCTTTTTCAGTTCAGATCTTGAAGGTTTCAGTGCCAGGATACTCCCTGTGGGAGTGATAGTTTTACTTTATAAAATTAATAAACATAAACTTAATGCAGTTGATACCTGGGACTATGTTTGCATCTGCTCATCATATCCACTTCACACTTTTATGTGTGGAAATGACAAATTTCTATAGGGTGGTATATACTGTCGTGGCTGCTGTCACTTAGACCACGTTACTTAGGACATGGCCTAGTTGTGCTTAGCACCCATGCAGTGTGCAGCGACCAGCCACACCCACCCTGGAAGACTTCAAACTTAGTAGTTTCAGCGTCCTGCTCAAGAGGATTAAGTGTGAGCACGGAACTCAAACTTTTGTCTCCTATTCATAGAATGTTCATTGTACTTACCCAAATTCTTACCAGAAATACTTACCAAGGATTCCTAGTTTTGTTTTTCCAGCGTAATTTTTTTCAGACAGCACTCTGAGTTCAGCCTTTTTTCTTGCTATTAGTTACTTACGTTGTAGGAGCCCTGGAGTTGGTATGTTTCTCTCTGTCACTCATTACTCTTTGTTTGATAATAAGGACCTGCAATAAAGAGAAAGGAAAGAAACCAGCAGTTTTCAACAGTGGAACAATTCTACTTATTGGTGAGATGCACGCATAATTACAAGTTACAATGAAGTACGTACTCTTCAAGGATCTTTGCTGCCTGGAAATCATACTTTTCTGAGATACTCTGACTTTCCAGATATTGAAACAGACAAGAGACTGTATTAAAACCAAGTTATTTGCTGTATCTTTTTCTTGTAATTATGATACTTGATCCCAAAGCATATGGTGTGGCATTTTCTTATAAATTTCGTGTTTGACTTTACAAGACTTTTATTAAGATTTCGGAAGCAAGGCATTTTCTCAATATTGGTGCTCCTTACAGTGTCTATAGGGGCTTTTACATCAGCTCAATGTGTAAGGCATTACGTTGTAATGTATTTCCTTTTCTAGGTTTTATGTTATACACTCACATGTAGTTCATAATTAAGCAGTAGAAAGAGGGAAGTTAATTGGTAATCACTTGATACAACATAATTAATAGAACTAGTACCCTTCATGCGTTTAGCAATTGTCACCTGTCTCCCTTATTTTTCATAGATGTATACCAGATAAAGCCAAGTTGAGCAGTGCAGAGGAGTGCATATCCAGAGGGATCGTGTTAGCAGGGAATGCTGAATTTCTTTTCTCTATTGTCCACTTCTCCTTTCCCCTGAACATTGTTTGCCCTGGATTATTTATATTGGAGTGGGACAGATAAAGTGGTTTGGTGGTGCTGGGAATTCTCTTCTGGATTTGCATCTCATCCTTACAGGAAAGTACTACCTGAAGGCAAAAACTGCCACGAAGAATAATGCACAACATTACATATACACCTATAGCCAATACAGATCTTATACGTCAATGAGACTCAATTCCAATGCCCTTCCTTATTTAGTGGAGCCTCTGTCCTTATTAGCATATCATAATGTATTAATCCTGAAGGACCTTCACTGCAATGTGACACTATCACAATACACTGCCATTGTGACTTTCGTGCATGCCCTTGCTTGCCAGCTGTTAGGTGTACCTGCAAAAGTTATTCCGTCACATCCTACCCTTCTCAACAATTATGTTGTTTCAGAACTGAGGTCTTAAGTTGTGGGTTGTGTCAAGGTTATGTTTATCTGTGTACTGTGTAAAAGACCGCAAACTTTTGTGGGGTGACTGCTTCAGTAAGGGCTTCCGATATTCCCTTCTTGCCCAGGCTTCATTTACACTATATGAGCCTTGATAAAATGAATACACTGTTAGCAATCTTAGCTTAACCATTTCCGTGCTGCCTGTATGTTCGCCCTGTGCGGCCGTTTTATTGAGTGGGTGGAGTTCGGACACAAGGGGTTAAAGAGAAGTTTCTATAACTTGTGCAGTACATTTTTGACTTTCATACAGAGATAAAACACCTTTAGAACACAGTGTGCAGCTCATTTACTGATTTTCTTAGTGTTGTTTTCGAACTCAAGTGGTGTTGCTACTGTGTTTTAGAAAATAGGTTCTGGATCATTAACTGTTTTAAAAACTATTTTCAGAAGTGTATCAACATTTTGGTCTTATTCTTTTTTTACCTTCCTTTGCAGATTTTTAAAGCGCTTGCAGCTGTGATCATTCTGGTCATACTACTTAAATGATGAATAGTCTGTACCTATCAGCACTGTTGTCATATGATTGCTTTTTACTTGGGATCTTGTGTAAACTAAGGCTTTGGCTTAGTTCTACAAGGTTTGAGCTTCCCACCTAGGGATGCCTGAAGCTGGTTCAGGTCACCATCAATTGAGTATGAAGATTGTTGTAGCCCCACGCAACCCTGTTCAACATACTTCTTGATGTGGTGTCCGTGCTTTATGGGATACCAACATACCCTTAAAAAATGTGTCAGAGACGCAGTGGTAATTCAAACCTAATTTTGTTCATTCGGATATCACACACAAGTACTGCACTAAAAAAGATACTTTATATTGAAATGTGTTTCATTTCAACAGTCTCATCGAGCTGCTTAGCACATGTATAATTACCACACAAAATATAATTAGAACATGTTACAAATGGGGTTTCTTGTTGGCCAAGGTATACACCAACATCAGGCACAACCCACCACTCTTAACAGGGGTAAGCTAGATGCACAACTAAGATAACCTGTGCTCACTCTCCTGTAGCTTGGCGCAGATCAGGCAGGCTTATCAAAAGAGTCAATGTGGAAAGTATTTGTGCAACACAGTAACACAATGAATATTTCAAAAAAGACTCCCAACAGGTTTAGCGATATACAGGCACATGCATCAAAGCTTTTTGCGATCGCAAACGGTGCGATTCGCAAAAATCGTACGTTTGCGATCGCAAAAATAGCTTTTGCGGTGCATGAAACAACTTACCACTCGCAATGTAAGAAATCGCAGATTTTTGCGTTTTCTTCAATTGCGATTGCATTGAAAGAATCGCAAATTGCGATTCCTTAAATGCAATGCAAGATGCCTTTAAAAATAGCGATTTCGCTATTTGGGCCTGGTATTTACCGTGGAATTATACCACATGGTAAATAGCAAAAACTATGAAAAATGCACTAAAGTGTATTTTTCAAAGTTGTAGGTTACACACACACATGTCCTTGGGACATGTGTGTGCGCAAAATATGTGCACGGATCAATTTCAGGGGTGCAACAGGGTGTCCTTTTGACACCCTTGCACCCTTGAAATTGCATGCGCAATTTCCCATTCTTTCCTGCGGGCCTGGGAATGAATGGGAAGCTATTCCTTATTTGCGACTCGCAATTTGCGACTAGCAAATAAGGAATGTGTAGGAATCGCTATTATTATAGTGATTCCTACATGCATAGGATTTTGTGAGTTCTTAATTGCGAATCCTTAATATTCGCAATTAAGGACTCGCAAAATCCTAGCTTGGAGCATGTGCCTGATAGTTTATTATATTGTGAATAAAACAAGGCAGAAATGATTAAAATCCAAACAGTTCCCAAGTTATCAAGTCCCATTCATAAAGTAAACGCAATGCTCTAAGACATGGTTTCTGCTTTCAGATTCTTTACGGTAGTGTCAGTGCAAATCAAACAACTTTCTCAATGTGGGAGCGCACAGCGAAATGCTCACATCTCTTGAATTTATCAGGTTTACGGTCGGACTCAGGAGATCAGTACGTCTGTGTCACACCCAGCCTCCTTACAAATGCTCTTTCATTAAGCAGCGGGGGCTACGCCGGGCTGTCGTTGGAGCAGACTCAGCGGTCCGCTACCCAGAAGCAGATTCACTTATCCGGCCCTTTACCTCGAAGCTGCCAGCATCTGCATGAAGCGGTAATCCTGCTCCCAGGGGAGGGCGGCTGAGCCATCGATGCGGGCACAGCTCTGGTTGTCAGGGCAACCCGGCAGGGTCGCAATGAGAGGATTTCCATCAGCGCTGCAGTGTTTTCCAACTTTCCAGGACGCTTGGTCTTGAGAAAGGTACCAGCACTTTGGGAGCTCACCATAGCCTGCTGGGGATCAAGCACAATGATCTTACAGGCATTACTGATATGCAATAAAACAGGAGTTTGGGACTTGGTAAGTCATTTTAAATGCCAAGTTGCAGTGGCAGTAAACTGCAAACACAGGTCCTGCAATGGCAGGCCTGAGGCAGGTTTGAAAGGCTACTTGTGTGGGTGGCACAATCAGTGTTTCAGCCCACTAGTAGCATTTAACTTACAGGTCATGAGTTTAAGGTATACCTCTTTACAAGGAAATTACCAGCAAATTAGTTATGGCAACCAGGTGTACACCAATCATAAACATATTTAGGGGAGAAGCATATGCACTTTAGCACTGGTTAGCATTGGGGCAGTGCTCAAAGTCCTAAGGCTAACATAAAGAGAATCAGCAAACAGGAGGTAACAGGCAAAAGCTTCACCCTAAGAATGACAGGTCTAAGAGAATAGAACTGAAGGATGTCACTAACAACGAGAATAACATTAACAGTTCCAATAAGGTTGGAATGTCATCGACAATATAACACCCTAAAGACTATTTTTTTGCGCTATACTATGATAGAAAGGAGTAGCCGCATACAGTTTTCCTTAGGATTCAGTGCAATGCACACCTGTTTATAGATAGAAGCTATAATCATCAGACTTTGGCCAAGAAAGAATATTCCCTTGAAAGGAAAACACACATCAGCTTCGCTTAGCTTCTCTTCTCTCAGAATTTACTCGGTATTAGCTCTCAGCACAGAAATGGATGCAACTGCGGTACAGAAGTTTGGCAGTCAATGCCAGGATTTCTGTCAGGATCTTTGCCAGGATCTTGTGCAATACTCTGGGGTGAAGATCTCTCTGCCTTGGTGGTCACTTTGACTATTGTTGGGTCCTTTTTTCCCAGGTAGTTTAGTTTACTTACCTTAAATAGATTCCCCACTGAGTTTTTTTAGAGGATTCAATTTGGTGGGTAAAGAAAGTGTTTTTTTCAAGTAGGTCCTTATATTCTGAAAGTCTTTATCATATGAGTCATATTTGGACCTCCATTTCCTCTCCTGCCTTCTGAAATGTAGCTTTTCTAGATAGAGAGCCCCTGTAAACCAAGGCAGAGAGCGTTTCTTTCTGTCTGGGTTGACATTTTTGATTGGGCAGCTTCAGAAAAAGCAGAGCTTAACCACTCTGCGTATTCAAATGTGGTCTAATCTGGGTCAGGCGACGGTAAGGGCTCAGCCTGAGAGAGTTGTTGCAGCAGTACATTATAGTCAACTTTATTCCAAAACCGGTAGCAGGTAGGGTTAGTGTCAACGTTTTTGTTTTGAGTAGAAAAGTGGATATTTAATTCAAAAGTAACAGCACTGTGGTCTGACCATTTAAGAGGAAGGAAGTTTTTTGATATTTATAAGCTGGTTAATGGAAAAAATAGTATGACCAGGTGAATGGGTGGGCTGGTACTGGAGTTGAGGAAGGCATACGGCATTCATGATCTCTAAGATAGCCGCTGTATATTTGTCATCTGGGAGCACCATATGAAAGTTACAATTGCCTAGAATAGTGCAGTCACTATAGCAGGCCCGAGCTCAAGAAGTGTATTTATAGATTAGAGAAAACTACATCTGTGGCCTGGAGGTTGGTAAAGAAGTAGTCCTCTGAAGGAGTGATTGTCGGCCAAATCCAAACAGTAATAGAGTGCTTCACACTCCAGGTTGGACGTAGGATCTAATTTGGTCTTGAAGCAGTTTTTGTAAACAATCCCTAACTCCCCACCCCTTTTTCCAGGTCTGTTGAGTCTAGAAATGAAATACCCTGGGGAGATTGCATTGGAGTGATCTGGACTAGAAGAATCGTTTGCCCACATTTCTATGACAAAAATGATGCCTAGCTAATGGCTCTCTATATGTTCCACTAGATGTTGAGCATGTTTAACAAGTGAGCACGCATTAACAAGTGCACAGAGGATTTTTTACAAGGTCTTATAGGGACTGCTTTCAGTACGAGTGGTCTGGGTGTTTGCGATGGCTCAATGAGGGGGATATGATATCCACAGTTGCTACACGGAGTGTTATGCCCTAGATTCAGCTGAGTGGGGTCTACACAGGTACAGCCTTGTTTAATAGTGTTAAGGGAGCGAAGTTTGCTACCTGAAATAGTGATTATGTTCCCTTTCTCTGAGTTGAAATGGGCAGAGTTTCCGGAAAGCGGCACGATCTGGGCGTGGATGGGTGCAGACAGGCTTGACTTCAGTGAACCAGCCGCATGCCCACTGCACATGTCCGCTGCGTGGATGGACCATGCTGCGTTTTAAATAGCCCTCGACTGAGGTGGCAAGGTTACCGTCACCAGCGCCAGAGCGCGATGATCCTAAAAGCCAGGTGGACAAAGGAAATGTGGCAAACCTGGGGCCAGCTACCACGCTAACCCTACACAGGCTCCCCTGGAAGGGGTTGGTACTGGAAAAATATAATCAGCTTCAGTGTGATTAAATATATTCACATATTTCCTCGAACGCTTACAGTCAGTCTGGGGATGTCTCATGTTTATCCTTAGACAACTGTTAGTACCCTTAATACTGTGCATTTATTCATATGCTCATTGTGGCCTCAGGAGCAATACTTGATGATTTATTTGCAACCATTGACTAGCTCGTATGCATTTATGTTTGCTATCATGTAACAATGTACGCTACATTTACCATATTTTCTGATTTTATGCTTCTACTTTATACATTCATATATTCATTTTAATGTCTAATGCTTACAGAAAGACATAGTGGTTTTGCATGAATTTGTAAGTGCCTTTTAGTACTTTTTCTTCCCATCGAATATCATGCATCACAAAGTTGATTTCTACTAGAATAAATTGTGTGAATGATATAAAATAATCACACACAGCCATCTTGAAGAGTTAACTTCAGACCCTAGAATGAATAGTGCAGAGCAGTTCTCCATGTAACTGTGCCAAGACCACTCATGGATAACAAATGATGCCACTGGGAACCCATTCAGCCTTGTCAAGGAGACATGCATTTAAATACTGAATTCTCATTATTGACAGCCTTTTTATACTAACATGTTTATGAGCTAGGGTTAGATAACATAGCGATCTTCACAATGTACTATGCTGCCTGCTTTTATCATTTTTATATTCTGTTAAGTTATGTTTGCTACTATTGTTCTGATATATGTGAGAATATAATTACATTTGTTGTGCGCTTAATCAGTTTTAAATCTAGCCTTTAAAATACCAGTGTGAATATTGTGTAGGTACACACTTGGTGTGTAAGGAATCCAGTGTCTCATAACAATAAAGCAAATACTCATAGTCTCTGTCTGTTTTTTTCCCATGCGAACCATCCATTCTGCCCAGGTAAGATGAAAATGAAATCAATATGAGGAAAGCCGGGATTTTTGGAAATCTGAACATTTAGCTAGAATCAAAATGCAGTGGCTCCCTCGAAAGTAATGTGTGGATACAACATACATTATGCACAAACATATGTACTGAATACACAGTATTTTAATCACTATTTTGACAATATTATGTTAAGATAAGTAATGATAGATAGGTGCTTGTTAGAAATGGGGGTCTCTAGTTGGCAAGGACTTGCACCTTTGTACAAATAGGGACGCTTCTTCCTAGTCAGGATAAGGGAGTTACACTCCTAAAATAACCCCTGCTCACCCCCTTGGTCTACCCGAGCAGGGTAGACCAATCCATACCTCGATAGACTTCCCTGCTTGGGGCAATAGAACATGGAACCTGGCTCGCAACAGCAGGGTTTTATTCCCGTTCTATGCCTCCCTGAACCCAGTTAGATCCCTCTATCCATGCTCTCAGGGCCCACTAAGCTGACCCATGCGGAACCCTTCTCCTCACCTGTAAACCCCATCTGTGCAGCACCTAAACTTACTTTGCTCACAGATGTGTCCTAACAGGCCAACAGTAATCACATGACCAAACCAATGGTGTGGCCCAGTCCACCCACGAGGTGTAACTCCTGTCCCCCTCCCAGGGGCAACTTTGTCCACCAGGACAGCAAGCCACAGTGGCTACTGACCGTTGTCAGTGGGGAGACCCAGGCCTTAGGCCTCACAGGGCTCTCTAACCTCTGTGGCATCAGAGAGTGGGGGGCGGTAGCCCCAGGTGCCTGGCACCCTTTGTCCACTCTCCCTGTTGTCAGGCTAGGGATGACATCCTGCCACTGACCCACCAGCCCAGGGTCTGTACCCTGCGGCTGGACAGGAGACTGGGTTGGGCTCTCCCACACCCTATCCTCCTCCCTGGGGCTCTCTTACCTGGAGCGGCACCCCCTTCCAGAATTGTGGCAGGTGTCTGACACAATTCGCCCACCAGTTCAGGGGTGCTATCTTGCAACTGGTACACCAGCCCAGGGTCTGTACCCTAAGGCTGAACAAGGGACTGGGGTAGACTCTCCAACACCCGGTCCTCCTCCCTGGGGCTGTGTACCCTCACACGTGGAGCGGCACCCCCAGAAGACAAACTGGTAGTGGTGCTGTTAGCATTTGCCCCTTCCTACAGGTCAGGAGGGACACCCTGAACCTGGTCCTCCAACCCAGGGTCTGGCGCAGGTCTCCAGCCCCCTGTCTACCTGACAGAGCATGAAGACCCCCCCCAGGCCAGAAGTGGTCTCACCAGGGTCAGTCCTGGAGTTCTCTGACCTTTGAGCGGGCAACCCCTGACCCACTGGTCCTTCCACTGGGGACGGCATCCTCCCCTCACCCTTTTGTCAGGACTCATGCACCCTCCCAACTGGAGTAGCACTGCCAGACACCGGAACCGGTGGGATACTCGTTACAGCAGTCCCCCCAGTTCCCCAGACAATAGGGGATCCCCTCAATGGGGGGCCTTCCAGTACAGCCTAGGCTTCACACCTGGTGTCCCCTCATGGAACCACCCAGGCTCTGGGACCGGGTTTCGGCCACCTTGGGCCACAGCCCATTCCCACTCCTTCTCCATGAAGACAGGACATGAGTCCCCACACCCTACCCATGATACCGGGACCTATCTGGGCTACCACGAACCTTTCCCACCACCATCGGTTGGGGAATACCTAAGCCACTTCCTTCAAGGTCACCCCCAGATGCTTCTCCAGACCATCTGGAATCCACCAAAAGGTCTGCCTCCAGTGCAAGCTCCCTCGGGTCAGAGAACTCACAATAAACCAGGTGTTAGCATAGCTCTGGAAAACAGGGACCTAAAATATGCTCTCCAGCAATTGAATCACACAGCCCCACACAGGTGTTAACCAAACTACCTTTCACCCAACCATCCAGTGCCTCAGAAAAGTACCCCACATAATTCTCACAAGACTGGTGAGACAGTGTCTGACGGTTGCTGTCCCTCAACCTATACTCTTCTGGCTGGTCTCCATACTCACTTACCAGGGCTTCTATCATGGGGGAACCCCTCTCCCTGCACCTCTCATCTAGAGTCAGTACGGTGTCTCTCCCACTACCAGGAATATGATCCCCTGGGCCAGTTCCCCAATACACCTCAGGGACACTGCGTACCACTGGAGTAACCTCACAATCCTGAACCCCCTAGTGTATGTCAACCCTCTCCTTGAAGCAGGGCCCCAAATCTGTGTGTGCGTGTACCTCACCCTCAGTACTGGACACTATATTTTTACTGCCACCATCTAGGCTGGGCCTAGCCCTACTGGCTTCCTAGTCCAGCTGTTGCATCTTAATGTTATGCTCTCCTCGCTTCCCGCCTGTTCTCCAGCTCCTCTGGGGACAAGGCACTGCTGCCCGGTTTAGAGGGTGCCCCCCCTCCCAAAAGCACATCCACCCATGGAATAGGCTCCTCTGCCTCCATGCCAAGATCCCCAGACAGCTCACTAGCATATCTGGCTGCTACCCAGCCCCTCAGTGCCTTTTGTAGCTCCTCTTTTCTGGTGAGGCCCTTGATTTGGATTTTGAGGTTTTTGCAGATCGCCTTCATTTACTCTACAGTGTAGGTTTCTAACCTCTCCTCCTCAAAGGCCTCTTCCGAGGATGCAACAGATGATGCAATTGATTCAGGCATGTTGTACTGAAATGTTCAAGTTCCAAACCAATGGAAAGGCAAAAATAGACAATACAAAAATAACAGAACGTGGTATGTAATGGTTTGCGATATGGTAGTAGTGCACACCAATCACTGTAAGTCAAGTGCAAACACAAGTCCTATCCTCACCGCTGACAACCAATGTTAGAAATAGGGGTCTCTAGTTGTCAAGGGCATGCACCTTTGTCCAAATAGGGACCCTTCTTCCTAGTCAGGATAAGGGAGTTACACTCCTAAAATAACCCTTGCTCACCCCCTTGGTAGCTAGGCACGAGCAGTCAGGCTTATCTTAGAGGCAGTGTGTAAAGCATTTGCACATAACCAACAGTAATACAGTGTAAGCACTACAAAAGGACACCACACCAGTTTAGAAAAATATCCAATATTTTTATATACTTAAGACAAGACCAAAACGATAAAAATCCACAATACAGTACTTAAAAATCTTCTGTTTTCAAAATAATCTTGAAAAACAGTTCCTTGATGTCGATAGCTCCGTCCGGGGCTATCACGGCGTCATGAGCAAACAAATCCAAACAGTTCTGGCTAACCGCGACGTCACGGGCCAGCTACGGTGTCGGGAAGGCCCGCAAAACAGTACCTTTCAGAAATGCAGGGCGTTGATGACCTCTCGTTGAGCTTCTGAGAACATGGCGTCTGCAGGCGTCGGTTCTGGAGGTCGGTGCAGGAGTTGTCATGGCCCTCGAAGTCACATGCCTTGCAGATCGACCTCCTCTTTGTCAGGAGCGCTGGCGTCGGCATGCGAGCAGCGGCTAGGTGGCGGCGTCAGGTGGCTTCGTCAGTGAGACCAGGGTCGCGGTGTGAGATGAAGGCGGTGCTTGTCACGGTGCTGGCGGGTCACGATGCAAGCAGCGGAGTCATCGTTGCTGAAGCACTGTCGTCGGCTGACGAGCTGGAGTCGATGGCACCGGTGTCGGTAGGCCAAGGCTGCGGTGCAGGATGAGGGCAGTGCGTTATGTAGCTTTACGAGCATTGCCCTCAAACCACGTTGCAAGCAGTGGCTTCGATTCCGGCATGGAGCGGCGGTGTCGGGGATAGCAAGGTGTCGTCGTGAAGCGAGGTGGTGCGAAGTGTGATGATCACAGGTCGCGGTGCGAGCAGCGGCTCGGTGGCGCCATCAGTAGGCATTGTCAGTGAGACCAGGGTTGCGGTGCAGCGGTGCCCTCTAGTGTGCCTTCAGGACACAGAGTCGGCAGTGGCGTCGTAGACGACGTCGAGCTTGAGGTCTTTGCTGTTCCTGAGACTTTTTGAACAGGGGGCAAGCTCTACCTCAAGCCCTTGGAGTAACTCACAAAAGTAGATTGCAGAAAGTTCAGTCCAGTCCTTTCACTGCCCAAGACAGAAGCAGTCACTGCAAGCCAACACAGCAAAGCACACAGCAAAGTGGTAGTTCCTCCTCACAGCTTCTATAGCTCTTCTTCTTGGCAGTCTTCTTGATCCCAAAAGAGTTCTAAAGTCTTGGGGTCTGGGCCCCAATATTTATACTAGAAAATCCTTTGTCCTCTGAAAGAAGAGGGTCCTGTACCTAGTTCAAACCAGTTCTGGGTGCATTCTGCCAGTGTGCACCTTCTTCCTTTGTCAGTGTTGGCCAGGGTCCTCAGACACACCACAGGAGGTGGAGCCTACATTGTGGAAGGCCGGCACAGCCCTATTCAGGCCCATGTGCTACTCCTCCCACCACTCTACATGTAGCTAGGTCTATTCAGCCCTGTGCCTACTCACCCTGTCTCCTGGAGTCTCCCCAGCTCCTGTAACTCACAAACCAGACAGACAATACACAACTAACAGAGGCAGGCTGGATGGTTAGGTAAGAAAATACCTACTTTCTAAAAGTGGTATTTTCAAACACAGAACATTAAAACCCACTTCAGTACAAGATGTATTTTATCATTCTGAGTTCAGGCATACTAAATTCGTTTTTCTACCATGTTCCCTGGGTCAGTTAGGATTATAAGATGTTATAATCAAACTGCCCATTATGGCCTATGGGGACAGGTAGCCTTGTAATAGTGAAAAACGAAATAGGCTGTAATTCACTATCAGGTCATGCCACACACACCAGGGCATGTCCTACCTTTCACATACAATGCCCCCTGCCCATGGGGGTACCTAGGGCATACCTTAGGGCTGACTAACATGTAGAAAAGGGAAGCTTTAGGGACTGTCAAGTGTGCGCACTTGCCAAGTGCACATGGCAGTCCCAGACTGCACACAGGCTTTGCAATGGCAGGTCACAGTTACACTTTACGGGCTGTTTGATTGGGTGGCACAATCCAGTGCTGCAGCCCACCAACAGCATGTGATTTAGGGGCCCTGGCACGTGCAGTACACTTTACTAGGGACTGACACATAAATCAAATAGGCCACTCATGGAAACACCAATCCATAACACATTTTTCACAGAGAGCATATGCACTCTAGCACTGATTGGCAGTGGTAAAGTGCCCAGAGTCCTAAAACCAACACAAACAGGTCAGGAAAAAATAGGAGGAAGAAGCAAAATGTTCAGGGATGACCCTGCAAAAAGGGCCATCTCCAACAGTGCTCTATAGGAAGGCAACAGTGTTTGGTGGCAAAAAGTGACAAATAGTGATTGCTGTGCTTTTAAAATCTCAATGCTGCTTGAAAAGCAGTTAATGTTCACAAATCAAAGACTGGAATGAGTCCAAGATGAACAACTGTATACTTTGCTACTTAAGTCATCTCATGTATACGTCGATGTTTTGACCCCTTATACTATGAGTTAGGAGTGGGGTCTTTATCAAGACAAAGAGGTAGCAGCCTGCAAAAATGAAACGACAAACAATTATCCTAATGTATCATCAAAGGTGAAGAGGTGGGGCGCAATCCTACCTAAAACGTAGGACCTTACCGCTCACATATTTACTTTAAACAAAAGTCAAAATCCATCTGAAACTAAAACCTGCATGCAATATGGACTTTATGAAATGAAGATCCTGCTTTCACAGAGAAAAGACATTTATCTTACTCCAAAGAAGGGAGCTTTAATCAAAAATAGCTAAATACCGATGACCTGGCAGGGTGTCGCAAACCCATAGCATACATATGAAAATCCAAGGAAAGTTAATTGCAATATGTAGGGTTTCAGTTCGCTATATTTTTATAGGTATAGCATAGAAAAACTCTCCAAAAATCACTATTGAGGATAAAACCACACAAAGTATCATCTCCTATTAGTCAATATTAGTTTTCATTGTAATGGAGGAGGTCTGTGCTGCTTGTATCATCCTCCCTCAATCTTAGTTTGCATCAGTTAAGTTAGAAGATAGTCAAAAAAGCACAGACGTATGTGGGCCAATTATATATGGGCAATCCCATTTCTCTTAGAAATATCACAGCGTATGGAAATGCAAAAAATATGGACGAGTCATCTGTATCCACCCGTACCTTCGTTTCGAGGGTCAAAAATGAATCCGATATGCTTTCATTAATTCAATAAAAATACACATTATATTCTGAGCTACCTTTTTGTATGTATTTATGTGGGCCTACTTAAGAAGGATGCATCAGTCGTACGCCACTCAGAAGAATTGGGAGTTCAAAACATCACAAAATCAAATTCACACTACTTTGGCTTTAATGCAATATTAGTTGTAAATGCTAAAAAGGAGAAGAAAAGGGCCACATTAACAATTCTCATTTTTATGAAAATGACATTGTGATGCAATTAAGTGTAGTCTTGAGGGAACTTACCATTGCTGCTGCTCCTTCCCAGAGGCTGCCAATTGAATAGGTCAGACTTCGTGCAAACTTCGTTCACCAATTGTGGAACCTCAAGTGAGCATAAAAAAGATAATATTGTCCTAATTATTTAACTGAAAAAAATCTTTCAGGATATGTTCATTGACAGTTGTAGTTCAATGAAATATAACCTACAAGTGAACTAGAAAAATACTTGTGCTCCCTGTTGATTACCATGGAAGGGTTTGGGCGCATTGCATTTTGGCAAACTTATAAGTGAGATGATGATACACAGAATACATACATTCACACAAGTAAAGATAGAAGGAAAAATATTTGAACAGAAACCAATGTATCAGGGAGAAAGAAAACAACAAAATCCCAAAAATGAGGCAAAATCCTGATCTGTATATCCATAGACTTTTTTTCTCTATTAGTCGTTTCTTATAGCGAACACACAAATACAGCCAACAACTTTTGTCCCACCATAAAGGGACTTCTTCAGGGCTGTAAAAAAATATATAACACGAACAATACATTACACATATCTGCAAATAAATTAACACCTGTAATTACAATATCATATAAATAATCGAATAATCGATGCACAAACATTAAAACATTTTTCAAGTAAGTCCTAACATGTGAAAAATATGTGTACAAATACTATATGAAAAACTTCAATTAATCAGTAAAATAGTTCCAAAAAATGTTGTACATAATCTAGAAACAAAATCAATTGTGTAATAAGTGAAAAGAAAGCTAAGAAAACAATATGCTACAATGTTTGTTGACAGCATCGTCAATGACCTTCTATTTGAACCTAAAACGGTATTCTATCTCCCCTTGTCCTCCTGTTTGAATTTAACAACATATTTTTGGGGGAAATACCCACCAAAGTATTAATGCATAACTTCATAACTCTTTCTTAGTACAAATCCATATGAAAAAGGGCATAGTTCATTCAAAAAGTACGAAAATTCTAACCAAATCTCAAAGGATGTAAAAAAATCTTTCTTTTATTTTATACTAAGCCTGGGGAAACTATTCCAAAATTTGACAATCAGAATATGAATTCACAAACATATGATTAAAACTACAATATGAGAACATGTCACTTACCAACACATAAGTCATTCAAAAATATGAAAATCCCAATTTTATTCGAAAGGCATTGTGGTTTGAAACAGGCAATCCTTCTTTGCAGAAAAAACACACAAATCAATGACCATGAACAAAAAACATCTTTCTCAGAATAATGTAGTTTGAGTCATGAGTCTCACTCCACGAGGTGTAACTTACCAACAGTTTGCCTCAAATGTGCACAATCCAAAAAGAAGAAGACTTTCTCAATGTCTGGGGACAAAGTCTATTTCATTGATATCGGAGTACATCGGATCCACATATATAAATGGTTAAGATGTGATAATCTGCTTAAACAAAAAATAAATGACAATGAAATATCCACCACAAAAAGTGATTAATTCATATAAACAAGGTTTCTTGTTCTACAAATGTTTCAATATTCAGAACAATATCTGAACCTGCAATGTGTGCTTCGTACTGGATTGCAGGTCCATCCCCAATAGTGATATTGGAAAAGTAGCGATACAGTGCTTATCCATATGGCATGGTTAGTGGTCTGTACCAGCCAAGATGTTCCCAAAACTCAGTTCATTTGTTACCCAAAGTTTGTAATACGGCAGGTATTTGTTCAGATCTATGATGTACCAACAAAAACAAGCTCCATATAGAACATATCCCAACATCGGTCTAAGACACAATATAATACAAAAGCCTCTATTCGTTTCTTCCTTTTATGAGTCAACGCTTTGAGACCAGCAAGCGCGGTCTCTGCGCAGCTTTTACCTGGCTCCTGGGGCACTTGCCTTTAACTTCAGCATCGTGTGGACGCCGTGTGGACGCCTGGTTCCCCTGCCGCCTCGCGCCACCTGAGGCTGCAGCAGGGTCGAACCACAAGCCCCAGCATTCCCCTTTGCCCCGCCCACTTCCGCCGGACTACGCGCCCGGAGGTGCTACTTATTCAGAGGCTCCCTCGGTGGAGCGGTGGGGTCAACGCTTTGAGGCCAGCAAGCGCGGTCTCTGCACAGCTTTTACCTGGCTCCTGGGGCACTTGCCTTTAACTTCAGCATCGTGTGGACGCCGTGTGGACGCCTGGTTCCCCTGCCGCCTCGCGCCACCTGAGGCTGCAGCAGGGTCGAACCACAAGCCCCAGCATTCCCCTTTGCCCCGCCCACTTCCGCCGGACTACGCGCCCGGAGGCGCTACTTATTCAGAGGCTCCCTCCGCGTCGCGGGATCGCGCGCGGGTCGGCGCCTGGAGAAGCCCGGGACAAGGGCGGGACCGTCTGTGGCCGTCCGGGGCCGGAAGAGGCCGGGCTGGGCTACCCCCCTTAGTTGTTAACATCTGGACTTCGCTAAATACACTGAAGTAATCAGGGTGCTTTAATTTTATTGTGGCTCAACGACACCTCGCTGTATGTTGTGGATTTTGAGGTGTTGTGTTACAATATTTAGGTACGTGCCCTCATATGTTATATACGTGTTCCTGTGGTGTGTAGTTGGCTTCTGTTCCCTGCACATAAAGGTCTTAGGAATATAGTATTAGCTAATAAGCATTCAATTCCAAGGCATTTCACCACGGTATATAACAACTTTTAATTTGTATCTAACTTTTATATTGGTGGTATCATTTCATAGTAAGTGCTATTTTAAACGGGTGCTATTGTTTTAGAAATTTTATTATATTATTTTGATTTTCATTTTTGGGCAGCATGTTTAAAACGACTGGGACCCCTCGTTCAACTGTGTCTACACTTGATAATTATTTAGTCAAAGTCGTAGACAAAATCAACAAGGAACGCAGACTATCCCTAGGTCTGACCAGCAATCGTGGTCCTGAGACTACAAGCCAATTAGTTTCGGCCGAGATCCATTCATTTGATGACAGCCAAGCATCGGCACCTACAGTTTCTCCATCGAGGGTGGGTGTTTGTGTAACAGATTCTACTCCGGTTTCCTTGCCTGATATCGATTTGCCCATGGATTCTGATATTAGCAAGTCTCCTAATGTTACTGTAGTTTCAACCCCTGTACCCCCTAAAACACATAGAGTGCTAAGATCAGGTTTACATGTTAACAGATATGTTCAACCCAAAAAGGGGGGCCGCAAAAGCAAAAAGAACACGGTCACTAATGCTGGCTCCCCTGAGCATACCTGTCTAGACAATGGAGATAACCCTACCCAAATGATACTAGCACCAGCTCAGCTCGACATGTTAATCGGTATGATTGATAGCAAGCTAGACAAAATTATCATACCGCTCTTAGATAAACTCGAGGCTGTATCCAGGGAAGTGAACAGATTGGGTGAACTGGTGCAACAGGGATTTAAATCCCATAACAGCTCCCCATCGATCGTTGTGGTGGGGGAGACCGGGGATTTAATGGGCCAACAGGTGCAACAATCTAAAACCTTAAAAAGTTCCGGTCAAACCTGCATTGGTTCTATTTCTCCCACTCAGTCAACTAAAGGGATTATTCCAAGTAATGATCGGCGGGGGTTTGCTGGTAATGCCACACAATGCGCCCCCGGGGATACATCTAGTGCTACTCCAGCTAACGGTGCCCCGACTAATATAATTACTCATGATACGGGGAACACGAATAGGTCTTTAAGAAGAGGGAGGTTTAATGATAATTGCCTCCCCCAACCTAATCTGCCACCCGACTGCGCACCTTATGTGGCAGTTTTGACCAATGTGCCAGCTATCAGACAGGACGGGCCTTATTGTACTGTGGAATCCCATGATTCCCTTAAGAATAAAACTGTGGCTTGGCTCAACCGTGAATGCGGTTTTCCTGTGGCTATGGCGGATCAGATCCTGGTTACCACCAGAACAAATTGGATTGGAATGTCCCCCAAAAACATTCCTGGTGATTGTGTTATCATAAATTTTAGTAACCCTCACCTAGCAACGACAGCTCTGATTCGCGCCACGTCCCGTCCCAGCACTGACCAGGGTATCGTACTCCGTCCCCTTGGCTTTTTCTATAGGCAACATATTGAGCACCTCCCATTGCAGCGGAGGGGAGGGATAATGACGGGAGACGAGGGCCTTAGTCTGATAAACACCGAGGTAGCTACTGCTAACCGTTATCAATGTCTGAGTGGATTGGACCAAAATGATTGACAGGAGAAGGGTGCCACCCCAGGTCCTACAGAAGAACCTCCAGGGAACCTAGGCTTGTCGACAATTGGCCCGAAAATTTGTTTATCAGGGTTGGTGGCGGAAATCCCTGTAGTCTGTCTGCCCCCAGCCGTAATGGGAAATATACCGGGTAACCCTGTGTCAGAAGACGAGATTTTAAATGTTGCCCCTTCTCAACAGGATAGCTTTGGTATAAATTTGGGGACAGGTACCCACACCTCACCTGAGTGTTACATTGTTAGTTGGAATATTGCTGGGATCCGATCAAAAACAGATAGTCTGGGGTGGATGGAATTCTTGGATCTCTTTGACATTATTTGTTTACAGGAAACTTGGTGTACTGATTTTAAAGGTTATAGTGGTTTTAACTCATACCAGCTTCCTGCTATTGGCTCGGTTTCAGGTAGAGCCAACGGAGGTCTACTTGTTTTGATTTCAGTTAAAGCCCCTTTATCAGTTATCAAATATGTACAAGTTGGGGTTTATTCCCAGATTTTATGGCTGCAAATAAAAGGAGGTAGGAACATTCTTTTAATCAATTTTTACAATAATTGTTTTAATGACTCCAGGGATCAGCCGGTCAAAGACCTTTCCAAAGCACTAGAAGAGTTGTATAAGGACTCCAATGAAGTCTTTGATTTGCTCCTGGTAGGGGATTTTAATATTACCACCTGCCCTTTCTCTGAGGCTAATGTTTGCGGATTAGTGGACACTCATGAGGATGGGATTCTCCATTTTAAACACAATTATTATGGAGATGCCCTAAATAATTTCCTCGCCTCATATAATATGTACATCATGGATAACGAGAAAAATGCACAAGGGGATACTTGTCCCACCTTTTCAGGCCGGGGTATGAACTCTTTAATAGATTTTATCTGGATTTCCACGGGCCTGGAGGTCTTGCTCACGGCCCCAAAGGTAATAGATATTCAATTAAGTGACCACAACTGCCTGGTAGTAAAGGCTAAGTTGTGGGAAAAGGATGATGTTAGTATCCCCGGCCGTACTATTAATAGTATAGAGGCTGAGCGCCCTAATGGTACAAGACTCAGGTGGAAGGGGGATAAGGCAGACATTACGTATGATTCCATCATAACCAGTTCCCTGGTACATATTACCGCGATTCTCGAAGATAATTTATGTACTTCTTCCTCAATTGAACATTTTATTAGTATTAATGCGGCCATTAACCTAAAACTCACAGGTACCCGTAAACATAAAGAGGACCAACCGCGGGGCTGGTTTAATTCAGCTTGCACCTCGGCCTTGAGGGAGCTGAAATCTGCTCTATCTGTCAAACCCAGAGATAAGGGACTGGTCATTGATCTAAGAGCCTGATACAACGAAACCCTTAAAAATAGGAAAGGGGACTTCGGCAAGAGGCCTGGGAAAATTTGTCCATGGCAGCTGAATTGAATAATTGTTCCCTATTCTGGAAAACTGTCAACTCCCCATTTCTCAAAGATGACAAAATTCCAGAACTAACCTCCTATGTAATGCAGGCAGATTGGATTACGCATTTTTCTAAAATTTTCCAGCCTGACGGTGGAGCGCAAATTTCAGGGAAACAATGGCCGCATATCCCATTAAATTTTACGGTTTAAGAGGTTTTAGACAGTATACGGGACAGTAAGGGGGGGGAAGCACAAGGCCCAGACGGGGTCCCAATTGATGTGTATAAATTGGTCCCAGAAATCTGGGGGCCTCTGCTTACTAATATCTTTAACGCAGCTGTCAGAAATAAGATGCCCCCGACATGGGAAGAATCCATTTTAATCCCAATATTCAAGAAAGGTAATCGCGGGGAAGCCAAGAATTACCGACCAATCTCCCTGTTGGACTCTTCTGTTAAAGTCATGAGCCGAGTGCTCATGGTGAGATTGGAGGAATGGGTCGAAGAAAATGGCATCTTAGCCGAGAGCCAGTTTGGCTTTAGGAAGGGTCGCGGAATGATAGAGCAATGTTTAAATTTAGAACTGCTGGTTGGTAAGTATACCCTGGCAAAGATTGGCACTATTTACCTTTGCTTTGCGGATCTCAGCAGTGCCTTTGATCTGGTGGACCACGGCATTCTTTGGGAAAAGCTGTTAGAAATGGGGGCCCCAGAGGGTATTATCTTCTTTCTTGCACGCCTATATTCTAAATTAAGAGCCTGTGTCCGTTTTGGGTCACAAGGCGAATGTACACCTATGTTTGAGATTGGGCGTGGAATTCGCCAGGGTTGTGTGCTAGCCCCATTGCTTTTCATTCTTTTTATCAATGAAATTGAATCCTTCCTTAAATCTCTGGCAGTGGATGCCCCCAAAATTAATAATGAATATGTTCCTGTGTTACTCTACGCGGATGACGCGGTTTTAATTTCACGTACACCATACGGTCTTCAATTGTTGTTTGATGGTTTCATGCAATTTATCAAAAGCAGAAAGCTAGTTTTAAACAAATCCAAAACCTATGTTATGGAATGCGGCCATAGGATTGGAAAGAAACAACCCTCTTTTTTCATAGAGGGTCAAAAGGTCCAGGTTGTTGATAATTTTTCATATTTGGGGGTTACTTTTTCAAATAAAAACACCTGGGCAATTGAACTTAAGAATGTACGGTCTAAAATGGCCAGGAGTGCCTTTGGTATTTTTACTATGGCTACCAAATTAGGAGATAGGCGGATAAGCGACATGCTGAAAATATATCAGTCACGGTGTGTCTCAATTGCATTGTACGGAGCAGGCATATGGGGCTATGCCCCGGCAGGTTCTCTTCAGGTTGAAGAGAACGTATTTTTGAAAAAACTTTTGTGTCTGCCAAGCTCTGTCTCGAACACCTTAGTGCATAACGAATTGGGTATTTGCCATCTCTCCGATTTGACCCCCCTTAGACCTTTGCTCCTATGGCGCTCCATTTGGATTAAAGAAGAGACTTCCTTGTGTAGAGCTATCATCTCTGACTGTCTTACTTTGGACCATTTTACAAGGATTCCGTGGTTGAAGTATGCTATCGATAGCTTTCGGGTGGTCTTTAACATCGACATCCTAGCGGATCATCACGGGGCAGATATGTTGTCTAGAACTGATCTCAAGCAGTGTTTTTTACAACAGGCTGCAATTAAGAGACATCAGAACAGCTCTAATCTTTCATCTTATACTTTTTATCATGATTTAAATGAAGTTGTGGGCTTTCAACCCTATCTGTCTCAAATAACTTGGAAGGCACATCGGTTTGTGTTGACCAGATTTAGAATGGGAGTTGTCCACAACCTTGTTGCCTTCCCGATTATGAATTTACATCCTGTTGGTCCATGTTCATGTGATAACTCCACTTCCCAAAGCACTGTGCACTTTCTTCTGCTTTGTCAATTGTATAAACACTTCCGGATAGCTTATCTGAAACCCCTGTTTTTAAAATTTGAAGTCAGAACTATACGTGACTGTATGTGTCTACTTTTTAATTTACATCATCCGGTAGTATGTTTTTATACGGCTACTTTCCTTCTTAAATCCATTAATGCTAGGAAAAGTATGCTTTTTTAAATGTTTTTTATCTTGATGAATTTTTCTGCCTCTGTATTTATAACAAATTTCTGCTGTATTGTGTGCTTTTATGAACTTACTTATTGTTCGAATAAAGCCTTATGAAATGAAAATGAGTCAACAGTTGTTTAAAGATTATCTTGCTGGAACATCTTGTATCCAACATATACCCCAAACGTACTGTTGCTTTTTCTATACTGAAGTCACAGTTAACACAGAAACAAGCAGTACCTTAAAAATCGAATTCACCTTGGAGGGTCATGTTTTCTAGCCTATACAGCAATGTCAAAACCCATAATGCATCCAAACAGCTATTAAGTAGCTGTACGTAAACAATGTGAGAGTAACGTCATGTTGCGTTGTCAAATATCAATTTTCTGAAGAGTCAGAGCATCCGCTGTCTTGGGACAGCTTTGCAATCACTAGGTATCAATCTTTGCAAAGTCAATACCTGATAAAACAAAGCCACTGAGCAGAGAGAAAAAAAGTGGAAAATTAATAAATAATATTTTTTAAAGGAACATCAATCTACACAAGTTTAGCAAGAATTGTTTCATATATATGATAAATAGATGAAGAGAGTATTCAAGGTATCCACCTTTTTAGATATAGCTACTCTCATATTATCCTCATCAAAAAGTGGTGAAAGTATCAACTATACCAAAATCAAATCGCATGGGTGCATTACCTACTAGAGCTGGCAATGGGTGTAGCAAATAAAAATAGCTCAAGCATAACAGTCATAAAAGAAACTGTCTACACCTGGATAATTGTAAGAGATCCACTCCAAAATGTCAATATATTTTATGGGACACAACATTTTATGTAAACAAAAGAGCTCAAACATCAACCCTCTTAAGTTAACTTTTAGTCCCAATGAAAGATAATCATCTTGTAGTATATATCAAATCAATCAGAGACCTATTCACTAAATAAGAGACAACAAGACCTTTCTCCCTATTGCTAATATAGATCACAATCCACAAGAAAAGCAAAACACAATAGTAGTATCTGTCATATCACCACTCTTATGTAAAATAATATTTGTGGAGGTGTATTGCTCCCCCAGTATTCTAATCACCAATTACTTCCAAGGGGCATCTATGAGGAAGCCATATAGACACCCTAGCTTCCAGGCAGTCGATAAATTTAAAGTGAACATTGAATTTTTTTTAAAAAGTGTGGTAGTTTTGAATTTATGAAGTTCTGCTTCTGCAAGCTCTTTAATATTCAAACCTAGTTTGAATGAAAACATTGGTTTGGGAATATCCTGAATTATGTCCCAATGTTTGTGCACAATACTTTTGACTGCACTGCTGGCTGTGCTGAAAGTATTTACAGAAATAAGGCAGTCATTTCTGTTGGTGCGGGCCTCCGGTTCTAATAGTTCATCCCTAGGAAAGTACCAAATTATTTTTCTTTCCTGCTTGGCCTATCTTTTTTGGTAGCCTCTTTTTTATTAGTTTTGTTATGAGGGTATTTGATTCCTTGAAATAGTCAATCTTTCGGATACAATTCTTGAGAAATTGCCCAAAAGGTAAGTTGTCTCTAAGACTTCTTGGGTGATGACTTCTATACTCAAGTAAAGAGTTAGGCCAGTCTCTTTTTTGAAAAGTGATGTATATAGTGTATTATCTTCAACTTGACCATCAGATCAAGGCAAGTAACCTGAATATCCTCTGAGAGTGAGTTTAGTAAGGTATACAACTGCTCTGGCTTTTCTTTATCACTCCCAAACCATGAAAACACATATGGTGAAGTTACTATGAAAGGGATAGGAGGATAGAAAGACTATTCTTTCTTCATAGTCACCTGGGAATAGGTTCACCAGATCTGGGATGAATATATCTCCCAAGGTCACACCATTTTTTTAAAGTTAAAATCAGTGAGAAACTGGAAATAGTTCTTACTTAGTAAAATCTCATTTAATGCTGTTATGAACCATGTGGGAAAAAGCTTAGCTGCTCTCTTTTTTCTAGTGTCATCAATGACACATAATGCTTCTTATTGTTTGAGGCTAACCAGAGGTGAGAAACTACATGACCCATACTGCACCATGGCCTGAATGAGGTACCAACACTATTTGAGGCACCCAGACACCCGCTTCGTGGGATGTGCTACTTTGTTGTTTGATCCTGGCCAGAAGGAAGAAACTACATGGCCTACACTGCACCCAGGCCTGAGTAGGATACCAGTGCTACTTAGGGCCCCTAGACACCTGCTGCACAAGATGCGCTTTTTGGTTGTATGAGGCTGACCAGAGGGGACAAACTACATGGGCCACACTGCACCACATTTTGAGTGAGGCATCAGCGATACTTAAGAACCCCAGCTCACATGTGCAGGTGCACCCGACTGTACACTGGGCCAAGGGTGAGCCTTTTGCACTTGAAGGAGAGTAGGCCAGGTAACCCTTCTTGGCAGTGGTTTCCTGTAATACGCTACATCATCTGCTAAAATGCTATGGCAAAAATGAAAGCATCAGCATTGAGTGGTGAGGACTACCATTCACTTGTTCAATTGAATCTTTTCTAACCAATGCTATGGAGGGTATCGATCATGAAATTGATACGATTGAAGGAAAGTTGGGTGCTATCATGAGGTCTCCAGTTAGGAGAGAAAATAGTGATTTGCAAGTTAACTTGATGTCTAAATTAATTCCTCTTGAGACCTGTGTTTTGGTCTTGTTAGACTTGCCTGGGGACAGTCAGAAGGGTAAAAGGGATGGCTCCTCTGTTTCTGTTGATATCTCTAAGATGCCCTCTAAGGAAAGAAAAGCAGCATGAAAGCTGATAACTTAACAGGATCTCATCCTGCTAAGAAAAGGAGTCTCTTTGACTGCCCTATAAGAAACTTAACCTCTCCTCAAGGAGTAGCACTGTTTCTCCTGGAACCAACAATGAGGGTTCAGGGGGTTAATGGACCATGACCATCACAGAACTCATTTTGCTAGATTAGAGGACTCTTTGACCAAGTATTTCAATCAAGTACTGGGATGTTTGAAATTTCTAGAGATTGTTTTAAGACTAGCATTAGTGTCCATGAGACCAAACTCTCTCACAAGGCAGCTATTAAGACACCGCCTAATTCTATGAGCTGTGAACCAGTTCCTGGCAGAGAGGGCCGCTGGGATTCCTTGTCTCCTAGATTGCATCTTCTTGGGGTGACTGACTTTGTCCACTTGAATGGGGTACCCCAGTAAGCTATCTCTCAGAAACCTATAGCTCTCCTCCCTGTTACCAGACTTTTTTCCTGGCATCTTCAACTGCCTTTAAAAGCCACCATTAGAAAATGTCCTAGAATTAGTGATTAAACTATTGAAGTGGTGTAGAAACGTTTCAGTGCTGATAATGGTTTGAAAATAGGTATGAAGTGTTCTACAGACCTTTGAACGAGGGCCTTACGGGAAACCAAAGTCCGAATTTAATAAAACTCAACACAGCAAAGGAACTTGTGCTGATTTGCATAAACGTGAGATAACAGGAACTTACACACCATATTTACAAAGTCTCTCCTTGTGCTGGCACACTTGTGGCAGTTTAGCGCCAACCCAGGCATTTTTGTGCTATGACGCAAGTTCCCTGCATTGTAGTCAGAATAGGTTTTGCACAGAAAGGTATATTTGCTGCCCAAAAATTATTCTTAGAGTCTTTTTTCTTTTTGTATGAGTGCTGCAGAATGCAACACACATGCAAAGAAAAAATAACATGACGAAGAAAAAAAATAGTTCTTATCATGATTAGTCATACGATTGTGGGACAGCCTAGATTTACAGACTAAAGTAAATCTGGGTTTTCATCAAAATCTAGGGGTGGATGCATGGGAACTCCCATTCTCCACCCATGGATCATCTCCAAGATGTTATGTGCTGCCTTGTGTAAGTTTTTTTACTAAGCCATGCAAATTTGACTTTGTGTGGCTCATTAAATCCCGAAATACATTTTGCGTTTGGGCTGTGTCAAAAAAGTGATGTAACCCTGACTCAAAATATTAGTACATCTGGGTCTAGATGTTTATAAAACAGGAATACAGTTAAATTCACACATTTTCAAGAAATAATATTTATTAGAAAAATAATCACGTTTATTCTTAAGCCTAAAAATATATAGAAAGGTAGGCAAGAAATGAACATGATGAACACGCATCAGAATAGACTAGTAGTACGGAAGATGAAGCAAAGCTATGTTACGTTGAAGATTGGAACAGCACAACAGGTAGTAGTCAGATAAACTATTTTTAGAAAGAGAAAATCCAGTTTGTTAAGCAGAAAAACACTGCAATTCTGCAATAGGAAAACCCGGGACGATACATGTTAATATATGTTTTATCAACTAAACAGAAATGATACTGCAAAAAGGCACCTCATTCATAATTTGAAACCTAAACTATAGTAATAAATTTAGGAGGAAATTAAGAGTAACACTTGCCGTTAAAATGTTGCCAAAACAATCAACTTTACCACAGGTCTCAGCAACAAGTCAAATAAACTGACCTTTAAGAGAAATCTAACATCACACCCCCTTCAAACCATAAAATTGTTGACCTTTCTGAGAGTTTGATTTGAACAGATTTGCATTACATCAACTTTGATGAAAAACGGAAGAAATATAACGTCCATCAAAGACAGCTTAATTTTTTCGAAATACACGCAAAGAAATCTACCACTTAAATATTGCCGACAAAGGGGACACCGTAGTTTCAATGGACACTCAAATGCAAAAAGGGGTTGGATATTTGTTATTCAGGCACATGCCTACGTTCTCCCCAATATTCGCTAGACCTAGGTTCATGCTGTAGGACACATCTACGAATCGGGGAGACGCAGCGCCACAACGCCAGGGTCAACAGCGGCCACAGCAGACCGGACCACAAGCCCCAGGAGCCTGAGGGGCAGTGCCTGCTTTGACGGTCCTGCCCCTTGAGTACCGGGGTCTCTAAAACCAACCTCGCGACTCCCGCTTCACGGGAGACGCAGCGCCACAACGCCAGGGTCAACAGCGGCCACAGCAGACCGGACCATAAGGCCCAGGAGCCTGAGGGGCAGTGCCTGCTTTGACGGTCCCGCCCCTTGAGTACAGGGGTTGCCATTAGCAGCCCCCATTTCCCGCCACGCGGGACGCGCGTGGGCAGCGCAGGGCTAAGCCCGGGCAAAGGGCGGACCGTCTGAGGCCGTCGGAGGCAGGCTGATGCTGGGCTGGGCCTGGACTTTCATTCCATCTGGTATTGTCCTCTCGTTTTATCCGACCTAGAAGTACAGTGAAAAATCGTGTGAGCGTTCTAGAAGCTGGGTCTTGTATTCTGCGGGGGCTGTAGGGACTAGCATTTCATTCCTTTATTTAGCTGAAAGTGTATAGCATTTGTTCGGTGGGGCCGCTGGGGGGTACTGTTTAGTTCCGATGGGGAAGAGGAAACTAATGGAGGGAATGGTTGGCCCAAATGGTCCTACCCCTATCCAAAGCAAGAAAAAGAGGCAAAAGAAATCGGCCAAAAGTGCTGCAGCTAATTGCGTGATGGACAGAATTGACACGGTCATTCAAGAGTGTGAAAGCATATTAGACAATGCCCCTAATCCTAATGTGGTAGAACCCATTAGAAATTCCACAGCACCCCCTCAGAAAAATATAGTGATACCCCATCTATTCTATAAATCCAAACAGGGTGGGACAAAGCGGGTTGTGTCTGTGGAACTCCATGAAAATAAGGAGAGTGTTGACCAGTTAGAGGAAGAGATATCCAGCGAACCTAACCCCAATGTTATTTGTTCCAATAGATTTGCCCCCCTAGCTACAAATAGCGATTACCATGATACCACCTCCCTGCTTCCTGTTCAGGTGCCTATTAGGCCGGGTCATTGCTGCCCCTGTAACCATACTATAGGGGAACTAGAAAGGGTGATTAAGGAACTCAGAGGAGAGGTTATGAGCATAAAGGGACTATTGATGGACCTCTTAGACTCTACTCCATCTAAACGCCCTGAGAAATTCCACCACACCATAGGCGGACCAAAACCCACTAGCGATAATGATCTGGCTCCCACTAGTGGGGGTTTTAGAAAAAACACTGTAACTGGGGAAGGGACTTTGATACAATATCCAAGGGGGGACGGAGGACCCCATAAGATATTATACAAAGACCGTATTGCCACCCCTACTTGGGGGGATAGTTTCTACCGAAGTTTTAAGCCTAGACTATTGAATACAGGGACCCAGAAGACTCCCAGATCCTCTCTAGATTGTGACCAAATTGGGCCCGATCAGAGACACTCAAACATTGTTCTCATGACTAATGTCCCAAAAATTACCATCCAGGCCCATCACGAATCCAGTGACTGGTTAATTAATAAATCGATTCACTGGATACGTCATGTCCGAGGGTGTCGTTCCGTTATTATGGAAGACATTGTGAAAGCCAAGAGATGCCCTACCCCTAATTCCAACACGGACATGATTGAATTAACCCTGATGGATGCCACATTGGTTGACAATTTGGTTACATTGGAATATAGAACTTCCTCTCCAGATCCCTCTCGAATTCAGTTTAGGCGATGTTCTATGACACCACACAATACTTTATTAAAGGGAAGAACCATATCTTCTTTAGATACTAATGATTGACTCCTTGTACCCCTCTTAGCTCAGAATACAAGTTGTCCTAGTCTCATTGGCCAAGGTACATCTCTCCTATGTAATCCAATCTTTCCACCTCTTTTAACACCACAAGTTCAGTCTAATATAACTAACCTCGCTATTCCAACTCCTTGTTTGACGAACCAATTGAAAATATTGTCCTGGAATATAGCAGGCCTTAAGAAAAACATGACCACACCATCATGGGTTGAGTTCGTGGGTACGCACGATGTCTGTGTTTTCCAGGAGACATGGAGTATGGAAGCTCTCTTTATCTCAGGTTTCGCCACCTACTTTATTCCCGCAATATCTAGCGGGAAGGGAAGACCCTCTGGAGGTCTCCTAGTATGGATTAACTTAGACCTAGGGTGGTCTGTTTCTGTCCAAGAAAGCAATAGTCACGATATCATGTGGTTATCCCTGAAGGCCCCAAAAAAAGGGGAATTACTTGATCTTTTTAATGTTTATATTAGGGGTACAGTGAGCGGTAGGTCGTCGACAATCTTGAGCGAATTGGATCATCTTGTATCTAACTGTTCACCTACCTCAAAAACCATCATAGCCGGGGACTTCAATTGTACTTTTGAGCCCCTGAGCAATGAGGATCTCTTGGACCTATCTGTAGAAGACCATAAATGGGGAGTGCCACCCCTATCTTTGGCCCCAATCAAAAAATGGACAGAGATTGTCACGCAAACAAATGCCCTTGCTTTGGAACATGGCCTAAGAGCCGTGAACGGTAGAACCTCGTCAGACCAAAAGGGGGCCAATACTTTTAATAAATTGACATGCCCATCTCGTATCGACTACATCCTGGTGGATCTACACCTCTGGGAAGATGTAGTCGATATGGTGGTAAGCCCCACCGTAGATAGTGACCATAACCCCCTATCCCTAACATTGCGGAATCGCTGGACAGTTCTTCTCCCAAACCAATCCGCATGCAGAGTGGATTCATTTTCCACTAAAGAGGTAATACCATCCAATTGTGGTAGATGGTTGATGTGGCCTAGGATGGCGGGAGACGAACAAAAGATCAACCTTATCTCCTCAATATTAGAAGAAAAAAAGGGAGACCTTGAGGCAGCTTTGGCCTCAACCCAGGAGAGGGATAAGATCCCCATAATCCACCAGGAAACCATTCGCTTGATTGGAGCGCAGTTTGTAGGAAGTTGCAGTATAGGAAAACAAGAAACCCCTAAAAAGCAATCCTAATCCCTGGTACACAGAGTCTTGCAAAGAGAAAAGAAAAGCCCTAATAGCAGCTGTCAAAGAGAAAAACACCAGTAGGGTCAAACTAGAGAGGAAGGATTATAACTTATCCTTGACACTAGCCAAACGAGCCTGGGAAGAGGCCCATTGGGATAATCAGAAAGCAGCGGCAACAGAGAGAAACTCCACTTCCTTTTGGTCCCTAATTAATACTAAAAATAGGGCAGGCACTGTTTCCATCCCAAACCATATAGGGAGTCAGATTTGGAGGGACCATTTCTCAAAACTCTATGCTGAAGCATTAGAGGGGGAACCAATATTTGGTTGGGATAGCCTGCACCCACCTATTACAGATCCTATAACTCCCTTTAGCATTGATGAGGTCGTAAGTGCCATCAATAGTGTGGTGCCCGCTAAAGCGGCGGGACCCGATGGCATTCCGGGCGACCTGTTTCTTTTGGATCCCAAAAAATGGGCTAAATATATCCAGCTCTTGATTAATAATTTGCTAGAGGGTGGCGAAGTTCCCCCCTCTTGGAATCAAACTGAAGTTATCCCTATCTTTAAAAAAGGTGATCGTCAAGACCCTGCTAACTATAGGCCCATCAGCCTTGTAGATTGCATGCAAAAAGTGGCTGGGAGAACCCTTCTTAATAGGATTCATTACTGGATGGAGGAGGGGGGAATCCTATCTGAATGCCAAGCAGGTTTTAGGAAAGCCACTAGCACCATAGACCAAGTTTTCCTACTACTCTTACTTTATTGGAAAGTGGTAGTCATTGCTAAGGGGAGCCTATACCTTGCATTTATTGACCTTAAGACGGCATTCGATCTTGATCCACGAGCGAAGCTGTGGTCTGTTTTATAGGAAATGGGAATCCCTCCTTACATCTTAGCCCTTTTAGTTCGCCTCCATGACGATACCTCTGCTAGGATAAGATGGGGTGATCAAGGACAGATTACAGAGAGTATTCCAGTAAGGAGAGGCATCCGCCAGGGCTGTGTCTTGGCCCCCACACTATTTTCTCTTTTTATGAAAGGTGTGGTGGATTTTCTGAGCCAAATTCCAGCAGATGCCCAAACACTGGCGAGGAAACAAATTGCTACGCTTCTCTTTGCGGACGATACTCTCCTAATTTCGAAATTCCCCCATGGGTCTTCAAACGTTACTTACTCGTTTCCAGGCTTTTTGTACATCAAGGGGCCTCACTATTAACATCTCAAAAACAAAATTTATGGCTTTTAATCCTGGGAAACAGTTTAGACCTAAACTTGCTCTTAATGGTTTATATCTTGAGCAAGTCCACTCCTTTGATTACCTGGGGATAAGGCTGTCGGATAAGATTTCATGGGGGGCCCCATCTGAGCAAGATGCTACTAAACCACAAAAGGGCAGCGGGGGCAATTCTGAGAGAGCAGCGTTTGTCTTCCTCTAGATTGGTCTCCTCTGTCCTGGTTGTATATGAGAGCAAAGCCGTGAGTTCGGCATCCTACGGTGCGGAACTCTGAGGGTTTGAACAAACAACAGAGATCCAAAGGTCGGAGAGCAAGTTCCTAAGAGACTTGGGGGCATATCAACAAGGGCTTTATCTCTGCTTTTTTGGCTTTAAAAGCCAAAAAAGGAGAGATAAAACTAGCGCCCTATCAACAACAGGGTGCTAACATACAAATTTGCATGTTAGCACCCTTTTATTCTACGCTTCCTCTTGCATCTCTAATGAGATGCAAAGGGGGCGTTCCAGAGTAAAATAATAGGAGAAATGTCGCCAAGCGACATTTCTCCTATTATCAAGAATGCCGCTAACCCTGTTAGAGACAAAAAAAGCAGCGCTAACCGCGGTAAACGCTGCTTTTTTACGTCAAGTATTTTTCAGACTTAGCCATGATATCCTATGGAAGGAGGATATCATGGCTAAGTTTGCCTGTCCCTATCAACAAGGTAACGTGAGATTATCGCTGGGTTTCCAGCGATAATCTCACGTTAGCCTGTTAGCGTGAGGATTTTTATCGCTATTGAGATAAGCGTTGCTAATAGCACACTATCTCACCGATAAAAATTCACGCTAGCCGGCGATAATTATCCTAGCGCTAAGTGCGCTTAGAGATAATTATCATCGGTTGTTGTTGATATGCCCCAGAGTCGCCGCCCCCCATGCACTCCATTAACACCTTTGTATCTCGACATGGGGAGACACAGGCTGAGCGAGATAGTTAGATTACGCCCCCTATTGTACTGGGCTAGACTAAGATCTACCCCCGAGTTATCCCACTATGCGGCAGGTCTTAGCGAACTGATCACTCTGGACACTGGCAAAAGGGTAAAATGGTTAAGAGAGCTTAAGGAACTCTTATTGTCTCTGGGCCTAGCTGATGCGTGGGAGAACCAAGTACATCTGCCAAAGGCAGAACTAAAAAAGATCTACTGGAACTGGGTACATCAACGGCTCCTACTTCACCCGAGGCTTGGGAAACTAACTGAGGATTTTCTTTTTCACAAACAAGTTGGCCAATTGGAACCTTATTTTGATTTTATTAGAGTTCCCATGGACAGGAAGTTGTATAAGCTTTTTCGGTTTGGGTCCCTATATCTAAATGCTACAGTTGCTCAAAGGGATCCATCCAAAAACCTTTCACCAAGCTGCCCGTGTTGTAATGATAAGCAAGAAACCATAGCCCATTACCTATTTGTATGCCCGGTCTATTGTCAGCCTAGGAACAAATGGCTAAAACCGATCTGTGTTCAGCTGGGAACTAAGAAGTACCAAGTTGCACTTCGCATTTTGAGATCTGATGCATCCAGGCCTGCTTTTGTGTGTGGAGTTGCTAAATTTCTGGGCTGTGCCTGGATCATTCGTGCAAAAGCTATTACCAAAGCTGTCTAAATGTATGATGCTGCTATATAACGATCTTGTAACTCTTACTCTTGCAAGAGGGTAGAGGGGATGAATTGTGCATACTAGACCACCTATTGAAACGAGAAATCTGTTTACTATTGGGAATCTTCCCTTTCATTAATTACTGTTTTAATTATTTGCGCTACAGTCTGTCTTTTAATCTTTTAAAATTTCTTTTAAATACCCCCAAAAAAAAAAAAAGTTTATTTTTTAATTGTATAATATTGATCTTATGGATGCAGAAGCTTTTATGATATTAATTATCGTATAAAGCAATTCAACAATTCAACAACAAAAGAATCGGGAATCCGAGATGACATTTTTCTGGATATGGTTTTATTTCACTGGCTGCCTTGCCAACAGCAAGTAGATTAAAGTCCTTGCTTTGTGCTGTGAACCTGTTGGCGGAAACCGTAATACCATTTCTCAGAGGTCCTTATTAATTTTGGTGTTCCCTTCACTTGGAAGCAGAGGTTCACCAATGAGCACTGCCGCCCAATACAGGTATGAATGACCTCAGTGACCCACTCTGATGCCTTCTGGGAGAAAGACTCGAGGACTAAATTCAGTGAAAGCATGCACACTGCATAAGCCAGGAAGGACGAGCGGACCAGTGGCAGCTCCAGGAACAGCTTGGCTGCATCTCTCCCCAGAGGCCCTTCATAATGCTGAAACTGATATCCACCAGGGGTGTGTTCTTTGGATACAGAGATCTATTCTGAGTGAGCAGAGTGTCCAGATATGTTTGTGTAACCAGATGTAAGGTAGGGTGACCAGCTCTGTCCGGGTCATTACGGACACAATAGTCACTACCGAACTTTACTATGGGAACCTTATACATCCTTGGTAGTCTTAATTGGCTTCTATTGAACTAATTCGATTAACACATCTGGAAACAATGATTTATTAACGAAAGATTCAAAACTGGGAATAGTGTTCATAATGACCTGGAGAGAGTGGTTCTCCTACTAGAATAACATTGTAGAATGGAAAGGGTTGCATGTACGACTGTGAGAGAACTGTTATTGTTTAGATATGTTACGAACATAAACCTTGCTATGATCCTCTTGTCCTGAATCCAAATTTCACATTAGTCATATGTGCTGTAGTTTAGCAATGGTATATAAAACGGGTCTGACTCCAAACGCTTCAAAATTGAAGACTTAACTCCTTCTGTATCAATGCATTCCCCCCACCCCAAAGAATGGATCAAGCCCTGTGAATCGCCAGGCCCATAATTTGCAAAGTGTAAACAGTTGAACCCAATTACGTTAACAATACGAGTAGAAGAAATGACTGCATCGATTGAAGTCAGTTCCATTGTCTTCATTTTCATATTTCCAACATTTAGAGTAAGTTGAAGGTACACAATGCATTGTACTTCATTGAGTATTGCATAGTTTCTTTATAATTAAAGGTCCTCGCACTTTGGGAGTTTATGAACTTCTATTGTGGCATTGATAAAAATCTAATAGCTCAGCCTTGCTCATTTAATAAACAAAGGCAAGACTACATTCTTAACATAAAAACCACTAATTACGAAATCGCATACTTTTTATCTTTTATTTGGCTGTTCTATGAATCCAGACAGAAGATGTGTGCTGTATTCGATCTGAGGAGTCCTTAGCACTTTTCTTTTAGAGTTGTCGGCTCTTGCAGCTTCCAACCTTGAGTGAAGTATGAAAGGGATAAACAGGATGTTAAAGAACAGGTATTCTTGCAGTTCTTAGCTCTCAAGGTTACACCGCGTGCCTACAATTCTTGTAATGATTGCTTTGTTCAAACTATATTCATTTCAAGTTCATGAAGTGGGTTGAGTTTGAGAAAATCAATGTAAACTTTAAGTATGCCTATCTTCAAAAGATATTTCGTTAAACGTAATGGATTATTTCCACTTTTAGGAAATAAATGTAAACCTTGCTCTTGAAGTATATTTCTCATGCAAAACAAAACTGTGTAATTCAGATGTGAAAGATGTTTTCTCCTCAAAGGTGATACAAACGAAGGTATTCAGATATAAAGGAGATCTGACTAAATTCGCCACACGAATGCACAGCAAAGTATTGCATAAAAACTTTGCATATTCCAAGATGGAGCTAGAATATTTGAAAAACAACTATCAAACAGAAACAATAAATCCCTTGGACAGGAATAAGTCCCTCCACAAAGAAACGCATGCAATGTGTAGGAGTAAGAACACTTTGTCCTAAAAAAAGCATGCCCTAACTATTTTTCCTCTTTCTTAACAGTTGACACTGGTCCCTGATCATGCCACAGCGTGAAATGAGGCATTTGGAAACTCAATGTGATGCATCAAATGTATTGTGCTGTATGTTTATAACATCATCTCATTGGTGATAGACAACTAAGCTTGTTCACTAATGTATGCTTTTATTTAAATATTTTTAACATAACCCTCTATTCAACATTAAAACCTAGAAAGCATTATGTTAGGCCAAGTTACCTTAAGGAGTGCATCGCAAATTGCAGTTGCTGAGGAGTTGGGAGCTAGCACCAGCTCTAACTTAATCAAACTTAATTCAGCACTCCTCTAGCTCACCAAAATTACCCTGCTCAATTGCTCAATTTTGCACTCGGGGTAATATTTATATTTTACCAAACGGTCTATAACGTTCACCTGACCGGAGGCATTGGTCGGTGTGGGTGGGCCCATTCTTTTTCTTTGTGACCTTCGTGGACACCTGTGTTGTGTGTTTAAATCTCCCTCCCTTATAAAGTGAGATTGTAGGGTGCACAGACTAACTCCAGAAGCACAGAGCATAGCATAGCCAGAATGGCACAGAGCAGTCAGGATGCACAAGAGTCTGCAAGGCATTTTGTAAAGGACTTCACAGACTGCAGCAGGAGGTCTGCAAGGTGTGCTTACTGATGGCATAGAGTGCATAATGAACTAATGCTGAGGGTTCTCTTCATTGATTGGATGTGAGACAATCATACTAGTCCTATCTTTGGGGACACCATAAGTGTGTGTAAGGCAAGTGCTTCTGATGACATCCATTCAGAGAAAAATCCCAGGGGCCAGAGCCAACCAATGATGAAGATGGACGCTCCCTAGTGCAGTGTCGGTAGTCTGTTCCTTAGATGGCCTGACCCTCCCCCTTAAAATTCTCTTGGGGGTGCCGACAGAGTGCTTCTACCCCAGGGACCGTGCACTTGCCAAGATTCTTGGGTTTATTAAGTATTGGGCGCAGAGCCCTGGGTGTGGCCTTCCAGTGCGACATACGGACGCCTGCACTCTGAAAGGCAGCATCAGATGCGGCTTTCCCTGAGCGGCATTGCGTCCAGGGAGGTGCTTGTGCTGACATGTGGTGGATGACTGGCAAGCTGCAGCCCGGGTCTCTTTTTCTTAAAATACTGCACTAGAAGATCTCTGACACTCGTCACTCCTCTCTTCTCACAAAACTCTGTAGCTCCCAACCTGCCTCATTGCAGTGACAGACCTGTCTTTGGAGAATGACAGAATAGGACCCTGCCCTAGCCTGAGAGGTGCTGGTGCTGCCATTCCACTAAGTACCGGCATACCGTCTCCTGGGCCCTTTCGTTTTTGCCATCTGCTGCCTCTTACCTTCCACAGGCTACCAGCCATCCTTGATTTCCTCCATCATGGTGGGTCTCCTCTCCTGGCTCTAAGGGTGGTAAGCAGCAATTATATATATATACTCGGGCATTCTGATGCTTCTGTTTCTCCACGGTGTGACTTTTTGCTCTCCCCTTGCCTAATTCTGTACCACTAAAGCCCCTATCGCAGCACTTTACTGGCTAAACAGGGGAGCATTCTATTCTTTGGATATACCATCTTCTTATATGACGGTTTACCATCCTTGGCATATCTGCTGTGTCCCATATGGAACTGGGTATACAATGGTTATTTCTTTCTGGAACATTCACTGCCCTCCTAGAGCTTATTGCAGCAACCTACTCCTCTACTACATGCTTACTTCCCACTGGTGGGCTTTCAATAAGTGTGAAATCAATCATTGTGACACCATGACATGGTCTGGCACTATACGCTTTGCATAGCTGCTGATACGAAACACTGTCTTGCCTTCTCTGACTCGGCGGCTCAGCTCCACCTAGCCTTCGCAGAATGCGCCAGACCTTAACAGCCTGCTGACCCTAACCTCTGGTGTGACACTTGACTCAATAATGGCAAGCTCAAATGTATTCAATCCACAATCGCAATGGTAGAACACTTCACATCAGAATCAAAAAGGAACTCAAGACCACCAAGGGTGAGATGTTGCATCTGCACCATGGACTGGATTCAATCGATTAATGTCTGGGCGACTTTGACCTCAGAGTGACAGAGGTAACAACATGGAGTATGTAACAGAGTACAAAACTCAGGAGCACTCAAAAGAAGCTTACAGACTTGAAAACAGGAGCCGCATTAATAACATCTGGATCTTCAGGGTCCTTCAAGCATTTCTTCCGGAGCTAACTGGCTGAACTTTCACACTGTCCCTGGAGTTTCAACGTGTCTACCAGATGGCAGCCTCTGCCTGCACCACTCTGCTGCTGATTATAGCTAATCTACTTTGGTTTCAACACACATGGGGCATCTGAGACTAGGCGGCATGGTCGCTATACCTGCAAAGATCACCATTTCTGCTGATTTCTCCTATGAAACTCACATTACTCTCAAGTAATTCCTTGCTTTGCATCCCACTATCATAAAACCCGACATGCTGTTTGGTGTATTAGACCGAGCGCTTATAATTGTCATGGTGAACGGCTGCCCTCAGAGAATTTCACAACCCGGCAGAGCTTGAACTTTGGCTGGAACAGGAGGGAACCCAATTAAGGAACATGGACACTTTCCAATCTTCTTCCAAGGTAATCCCAAACCTCCCTGTGCTCAATCCATCCTGCAGAAGGGCCACGCCAGAGAGTACAGCCAGTGAGTGGCTGGCTTACCTCATACAGACACGGATAAGTCCTGCTGTCCCCTGAAACCATGACGACTGCAGAAACACATTTTCTTTGGCTTCCATATGTGAAGCCCCCTGTGGCTTTCCCTCCAGTAACCTAGGGTGTTTCTCTACTTACTAGATGAGGCCGGGCCAACATGCTGGTGCCCTCTGCTACCCCACTCAAAGTTTGCTGGATCGGCCCTTCATCCGGGCCTTGAACTGCATACTTGCTTGTTTCTAATCTGCAGATGTCTACACTCTTCTTATTGTCCGTCTCTTAATCATGACACAATACTTTCTCGCAGACTTGATCACATTGTCTCAGTATCAATGGCATGACCCACTTCATTAAACAAAAAAATACCCTGACCTTTCTAGGAACAGAATGACCAGATATTGTCTTGTTCCTGGAAGCAGATCTTTCTGCACTGGAATCAACAAATTTAAACACACCTGGGTGGACAAGGTGATTGCTGCCTTAGGTTCAGATGACCCCCCCCCCCTCCAGCCCCAGGTAGCTGCTGGTCCTACACCCACAATTAGGAAAGAACATAGTGGTCATACACATTCCTAAGTTGATGCTAGTAAGGGTCCTGGAAACTTGGATTGACATACATGGTCGGTGCTTCTTTGCCCGAATGTGGATCTCTGATTCCACTTTTGTAGTTGGATCCATCTATGCCCCAATAGAAACTAAACAAAGTAGTTTAATGAAGTTCACTGGCCTTCTTACTGACTTAGGCTCCTACCCCATCTTCATTGGAGAGGCCTGAAATATGGCACTGGACCCCCCTCAAATAAAACGGGCCGACCTGACCTTCGCCACACTCAGGACTGTGCTGTCCTTAGTGATGTAATGTCTGATTTCTCCCCACATGATCCTTGGTACATGTTGTGCCTTAGGGGAAGAGACCATACCTACATCTCTCCCGCCCATGGATCGGAATTCAGAATGGACTTCTTCCTGACTACTGCAGTTGTATTTTCAAAGATCTGAGCCTGTGAGATCAAGGTGGGCATGCCACAATCGTTCTCTCTTTAGATCTCTGAATAGGAACGCCTAAAATATGTACATGGTGTATGGGCATGTCAAAATTCAGAATGCCTGATGACAAATGAAAAAAAAAAAAATCATGGCTTACAGAATATCTAAAACTCAAAAGCCCTACTTCAAAGCAGATCCTATGAGCAGCGGGAAAACTGCAGAACATAACAGATTGGCCCTAAAAGTAGAAATCAAGTCACTACAGTTTGAGCTAAGCATAGCCTACACTCTGGTGGCGGAGAAGGTACCCCTGTGGATTAAAAAGAAAAATTGCAAATAAGACAAAAAAGTGGGCAGGCTTCTCACCCTGCAACTTCAACAGAGGGAAGCCAGACTGGCAATTGCAGCTGTCCAAGATGCCTCTGAATCATTATCCAATCCATCGGATCTCATAACACGTGAGTTCAGTTCCTTCTACTCTAACTTGCACACGTCAAAATATCTAGAAGATTTCATGAAAGATACATTTTTCTGTCCCTCTTCCGCCTGCCCAAGCCCTGATTTGTGCGGTGATTTGAATGTTGTGTGTGTTGGTGTTCAGGTTGGAAACAACGTTAGAGGCAGTCTCCTTTCCAGATAACAAAAATATCATCAATAAATCTGATCCACATGATCACCTTGTCTTCAAAGTTTTCCAGCTGCATGGCCACCTGTTCCTCCCACCAGCCCATAAACAGATTGGCTTAACTAGGGGTGAAACAGATACCCATTGCAGTACCCTGCAGCTGTTTGTATATCTGGGTATCAAACATGAAAAAATTGTTAGTAAGACAATTCAGGATCATATCCAATAACATCTCTGTGTGGAACAATAATGAGATGGATCGTGCTCTTAAAAAATGTCGGACTGCCTGAATGCCCAAGTCATGCCTAATGCTGGTATAGAGGCTGCTAACATCCAGAGTTAGTAGAAAATAGCCATTTCCCAGTGTATGTTCTTAATCAGAGTAAAAAATTGTATGGTGTCTTTTATATTTGCTGGTAGTGCTATGATAAAAATGGTCTAAGATTGTGGTCTATGTATGTGGAAGTGTTTTAAAGCAGGGACCCAATGGGTTTCCCTGGGAGCCTGGATGCATCTTTGTGTAGTTTCAGTAATAGGTATAGCACCAGATTTCAAGGGTGACTGCATTTGAGGAAGAGATGTTCTTCCCATTCCAAATGACCCCAGTATTTTCACTGTCTTAACATTTCCCAATATTTCTAGTTAGAGGTTTTGACTTCTGCGGTGTTGTAAGGGGCATGGCAAGTAACATCACTGACTTGTCTTTTCCGTTCACAAAGAAGGGCATCCTTGGTGGCCAACAATTGCTCCTGTTGCTTCCAGTAAGTACCGCACAGCGTGATTGCTTAGAGGTCTTCAGAGGCCATGCCCCCTTTCTCCACCCTTCTGAAAATGTGCCTTCTGGGTCACTGATGGTTGAGGGATAGAATCTCCTTGGCTACAGAGGGTCCTTGGGGGCCCACTATCCCTCCTCTTACCTCAAGTATGTCTGACAGGGAGGGATTGCTGAGATGTCTTCAGAGGCCACGCCCTCTTTTCCCATCACTCTGCAAACAAACCTCCTGGCACACTACTGGTTGGGGGATGAATTCCACTTTACTACGGAGGGTCCTTGGGGGCCAACTACCTCTCTTGTTACCTCCAGTAAGTCCCACACAGCTGGATTGCTAAGAGGTTGTTAGAAGCCACACCCCCTCCTTCCACCACTCTGCAAACACACCTCCTGGTGCATTACTAGTTGGGAAAGAAGTCCACTTTAGTCCGAGGCCCTCAGGAGTAAAGTAGAATTTAATCCCCAATCAGTAGAGTGCCAGGAGGTACGTTTGCAGAGTGGCAGAGAAAGGGGTGGGCCTCTGGCAACTTGGCAGTTGTTTGAAAAACTTTTTTTAAGTGGCGCATGGCCCACTTCCCTGGGCCATTTTGGGCCCCAGGGACACCATCCCATGGGGCCAGCCCTATTTTCAATGTGGAGGCAGGCTGTCCAGGCCCCTCCCTGACATTGGCCCTGGGGACCCCATCCCACGGGGCCCAAACTTAAAAAAAAGAGTGGGGGCAGAGCAACCCCCCTCCCAGACCAATTTGGGACCTGGGACCCCTTCCCTGCCTCTTTTTTTTAATTAAAAAAGTAATATTCATAATGAGAGGGGGCAGCGTAGCCCCTCTCTCCCGGGCCTCTAGTCTGTGTGCCCTGGTGCCACCAAGGCCACCCAAACACTTTGTTGGGAACTGTGGGGGGAGCCTTAAGGTCCCTGTGGTCCCTGCTGGCTCCCTACCTCCTGAATAAGCAGTCATTGCTTTGGGACTGAGGGAGCTGCTGAACATGCAGCTCCCTCTGTCCAAAAGCAATGCTGCTCTGCTTCTAGTAAGCATGAGCATTTTTTCGGCTGTCGCTTACCAGAAGTGGAACAGAGTTCGCTATGGCTTGGCGAGAGTGGTAAAGCTCCCGCCAAGCCATAGCAAGCCTTGGAGTTGGAGGTCCCCAGGGCCATGTTGGCTCTAGGAGGGGGACTGCGTGTCCCCCTCCTTTCTTTCTATTGCCCTGAGGAGGTGATGGCCCCCGGGGCTGAAGGGGGTATACGCATGGCCCCCACATTATGTGCTTATTAAAGCCTCTGGGAGGTGGCGGCCCCGGGGGCTACCGGGGCGTCCACACATCCCCCATATTATGTCTAATTAAAGCCCCTGGAGGAGACTGTGGGGGGTCTGCGTGACCCTCCGAATTGTGTTTGATTAAAGCCCTGGGGATGTGGAGGCCCGTGGTTCTGCAGGGGATTTGCATGTCCCCCTGCATTATGTCTAATTATGCATTATGCATTATGCATTTTGCTTCAATCTTTTTTAAAAATGTGCCCAAATCCATGAATCCCACCAAAGTTTTAAAATAATGTTTTTTTGGCACTGCAGGACCACACCCCCAAGAGGCCTGGGAGATCAGGTTGTTTCGACACTGCCCCTTTTCTTTTCTTAACATTTTTTGTGGTACTCTGTTCAACCGAGTCCCAAGAAAGCTGTCAACACTTCCTGTTTGAAGTGTTGGCAGATAATCAAATTTCAGTAGGGTTTCAGTAGGCTTTTGGGCTCCCAAATAGCAATATTTTTTAAACTTAAATATCTCTGAAACTACGGAATGGATTTAAACGAAATCATAAAAGGCATGCTTTTTGAACCAACATCTGGCTTTCTGCCAAATTTGGTGTCATTCTGTTCATCAGTTTGGGCTGTAGTTGTGTTAAAAAAACTGAAAAATCCAAATAGACATAACAAGGGGAAACACGTTTTGGGACTCCCCTTTTTTCTTAGCCCCCGCTTGATCGATCACCCACAAACTTTCAACAAAGCAGCTGAACAAAAAAGAGGAACTTTTCCGAAAATTTTGTGAGGATTTGTCAAGCAATATTACTAACTACTGGTGACCGCCAGTAGCTAATATATATTTATATTCACTGAAAAAAACATAGGTTTCAGTGATGTTATAGTTAGTTGCACATTTCATTCATATAAAACCAGAGAAATTTGCCCGTTATAGTTAGTTGAGCTAAGTATAAATTAGGCCCCCGCAATGCACTGCAGATGATGTCACATATTACATCACTCATGACATGCTCAGTGACATCACTGATGACATCATCCAAAGACTGTGTGTTTCTAAAAAGTTAAATAATGTTTTATGTTTATATGCTAATGTATATTCAAGAATGATTTGTTGCATTAGAACATGTTTATGTGCTAAAGTGTCTGTATGTGTGGGTGGGTGTGTGACTCCTTGCATGGATGTGTGACTGAATAATTCTGTGCATGTACACATTTATGAGTGTATGAGCTAAGGACTGTATTGGTGACTGAATGTATATATAGATTTGTTGGTAAATGCAACGATGTGTTACTGATATTTGTGTAAGTAATTACATATTTAACCCCTTCCATGCGGGGCGGATTCCCCCGCGGTGCTGACTGCTGCTTGCGCGGGCGGGCTCATGACGGAACGGTTCCGTCATGAGCACAGCTCAACCGACGCTCATGACGGAACCGTTCCGTCATGAGCGTCGAAGGGGTTAAAGGCAGTATTTTACAGAATTAGAGTATAGAAGTTACTATATGTGACAACAAGTGATTGTGACAGTGGGTCCATGGATAAGTATGTAGTTATGTCAATAATTGTTAAACACTGTACATATGTGTATGAATGAGTGATGTGATGTGTGTATAACTGTGTAAAAAAAGTAAATGGCATTGGAAAGAATTCTTTGGGTGACTCACTATGTTTTAGATTAACTGTTAGGGTAAGTAGCAGTGTGTGAGTATTTATATAGGTGTATGAGTGGATATATTATTGGCTGTATTGATGAATGACTGTGTGTATAACACACTGTATGAATTTGTGGGTGGGTGTGACCTATAAATCAGTAAGCAGGCATGTAGTAACTGCTATTTGAATGAGCATGGTTTCCCTATTAGTGGTATGTACTTTTGAGTGAGTGTAAGAATGGTGTTATTTGGTTCTGAAGAACTGCATCAGATGATCACGTGAATTATGTCATCAGTGATGTCATTTGAGATGTTATCAGTGATGTCATCAGTGATGTCACTGAGCATGTCAGGAGTGATGTAATATGTGACGTCATCAGCAGCGCATTGCGGGGACACAAGTTATACTTAGCTCAACTAACTATAACGGGCAAATTTCTTTGGTTTTATATGAGTGAAATGTGCATTTAAAACCATAGAGATGAGAAATGTTAGCACATATTTTTTTTTCTTCTATTCTGAACGATATTTTTTTTATATCTTCTATTTACAATTATGGCAATTAATAGATGTTTTAGTTGGCCTGGGTGGTAAATTTCGTTCCGCTCGCGGATGTTTGTGATATTTTGACAAGTATTTTTCTTGTTCGTGCTTTAAAAATGCATTCTCGCGTGCGCAGTTGCGACCTACCGGGTCCCTGCATTCGCCGATGAGTTTTCCTATCCGTTCACGTGCGCTACAAGATGCTGGATTGTTGGTAGCCGGTCGCGCTATCCCGCGCTAATTTGCGATCGCGAACACGTCATTGTGATCGCGAACAGGAAATAAGCATTGCGAGCAAGATGGCCGCGCCCATTAGCGACCGCATTGGCCAAGTTGGAGATATATTTCACCGCAAGCACGCAAAAACACATCGCGAACGGGTGGGAAAAGCAATCTCCGCATCTTTGCGAAAGTTCCGCATGCTCGCGGAGATTTTGCACAATTTCGCGATAATTTGCGAAAGTCAATTTCGCAAATTCCACCCACCCCTAGTTTTTAGTCAAGAGAATGGAAATGACACGGTTTGCCTGGTAACATTTTTTAAGCTCTCCAATGTATGTCCATATTAAGGAGCTTATTCGTGTGAGGATCGAAATCGAAACCTTTACCTCTTCACATTTTGTAACTTTTCCCAACACTTGCACAAATTAAACAGTGAAAACGTGAGCACGTGTCAAGTGTAAAATGGGACATCTAAATGGGCGGAGCCGCATGTTCCTTCCATAGACTACTCAATAACCAAAAAGTATATAAACCACACCCATTGATCGATTAGTTTTGTTTTTGCGAGTTATTTACGCGTGTCCATTCTGTGATGCAGGTTTCGTTTTCTAGAGCTGGATTCTTCTTTTGCGACTACAAAACATATTACTGAGTTGTAAGTTGTTTGATTATGGCATAGCAGATATTTATAATACGTAGCTATTTGTAATTATTTAAAGATTTGTATTTAGAAAAAAGTATTATTGATTGTTTTTGCCATATACATGTAACGTCAGTAGCTTGTACTCAGAAACAGACAGAATAGAGAAAACATTGTTCCTTTTCTTGCTCCTTTGAGCTCAAATAGTGTGACTTTGTATATTATTATATTGACACTATACTTGTCCTCAGAGGTGTTGGCGACCCGTGGGCGCGAAGACTAAAGATTTATATGTAACGTCAGCAGATTCTGGTTCTTACTCTGTTTCCCCCCGGGAATCAGATAGTGTGAGTATTGTAATATTCACATTCATACTGACCTCGGTGGAGTTCATGATCCGTCGACGCGAAGACGAAATATTTTGAAGTCCCAGAGAAAAGAAGCGTTGAACATTTTCACCGTTGGAAAATATTTTGTTACTCATCTTGTTTTGTGTTCATTACTTGATTTTCCTTTTCCTATTGTCTGGCATCAGTGACACTCTGTATATTGTAGTACAGTGTGATTTTTTCAGACAACAAGAGCTGGAGATTTGTTGGCGCCAGGAGTAAACCATCTGAAATACAGCTTACTGACCTTTTATAACTTACTTGATCAAATATTTTTACAGTGAGAATTTTTGGGGGAATTGCACTTTAAAAAATGATTGTTTGCATAGATAATTTCTTACTGAATGCCTTTGATAAACCCTACATTTCTGAATGATATTTTGGTATTTCTCTGTTTCTCTGTTTTGGTTCCTATTGTCCTTCTCCCTATAGAATATATACCAATAGTAGTGTATATTATACTACTATTGTATACGTTCTTAAAGGAGTACGTGATCTCTTAGTGGAGCAGTGAGCGACCTCTAAGCACAATGACAGACCTTTCCAGAGTTCTACAGAATAGAAATTGTAAAGATTTTGATTTTTTTTTCTTGTGGTCCTTAGTCTTGTTCTCCTGTGGAATACTATAAACTAACCCTGTATATTTTAATACTGTAACTATAGTAGTTCAAAGGGGTTGGAGATCTATCTCTGCGAGAAATTTACAACATATACTACAGTTATTTCCGTTGATAACTTACTACCTCACAGTTTGAAACACTGCTAATGTTGTATAAAATAGTAGTTGCTAAAAACTTTTTTTTATACATAGTGCTTCATTTAATATTTTGATCAAGCGTACATTTCTATGTAATATGACGTCATTTGTGTTTAACTGTTTTTTACTTCTTATTGTTGTTGTGACCTGAGATGATGTAGTGCGGGAGTGTTTCTTGTAGCACTTCCTTTCTACTTCATCTAAAAGTAACTGATGCCCTTTTATATTAACAAGAGTATGGGGCAATACTTTTACAAACTATAGGCGACAAAAAAAGGCAGGGTGTGGCCACGCTTAAGGGATATTTTATGAATTGCGTTTTGATATGACGCCCCTCTGATATATACAGCGTCACTTTCCTAAGCAAGTATATTTGTGATTGCTTAATAAAAACAGTTTCGAACCTAGACTGAAATTTTTGCAGCGAAACCACACCTCCCCGTTAGAAAAGTAAACACCACATTCTAATTAAATAGTGCTCCTCGGAAGTATCCCACCCGCGAACTTAATAAAAAGAAGACCGCAACACACTCTGTTATTTTCCCGCCGTGATTTATAGGCCCCACGCAAATTATATAAATGGCCCTTAAATAATATAAAAAACTATTTTTACCTTCACAGTCCCTGTCCACCACCTTGTGACCACTGTACATAGTGAATAGTGTTCCTACCCTCCACTACTTTTTTTTCCCGTACTCCTTTGAAGTGCGTCACTAAATGGCTGACAACAGTGACCCGTTCCTAGCCAATAAGGATCAAACTTGTACTCGAAACCCTTTAGCCAATAAAATGTCCCTGATACTCCACGAAGGGGGAGGGAATCACTGACAACACTTCAACTTGCAATGGTTTACAGCCAATGAACATTAAACTTGGGAAAGTACTGCTTAGAACACGTCAGCCAACCAGATGTCCCTGCTACTCCGCGGAGGCGAAGGGAATAGCTGGCAACACTTCTACTTTCAATGGTTTGCAGCCAATGAACATTAAGCTCTGGAAGGTCCTGCTTGGAACATGTGAGCCAATCAGATGTCCTTGCTACTCCGCGGAGGGGGAGGGAATGGCTAGCAACACTTCTACTTTCAATGGTTCGCAGCCAATGAACATGAGGCTCATTGTTGGAACACCTCAGCCAACCAAGTGACACTATCCGTGATAAAAAGTGAACACTGCATTATAAGTAAACATTACTGCGCATTATATTAAAGGAAGGCCGCAGTACGGCGCATTGTTGTTTTCCGGATATGATTTCCACAAGCCTACTGAACAGTGCCGCAATTCCGCGCATTATTGTTTTGCAGACGTGAGTTCCACGGCCCTCGCAACATTCACACTACATACGTGTGCACCCTACACATTGCTTGCCGCAATACGGCGTGTTGTTTTCCAGATGGCATATCCAGAGACAACGCAACCTTGCCACAATAACGCGCACCGTTTTTCTGCAGACGTGATTTCCACGGCCTATGCAAAATTCAATCTCCCTGCATCTGCACCATACAGACTGCTTAAACTAAGTCCACAGTGTTCCTACTATAGCCTCTTATACAATTATTCTCTTTTTTCCCCTACTCCTTTCAACTGAGTCACAGCATGGCTGCCAACACTTCCTAGTTTCAACCGTTCACAGCCAATGAGCTGCAAGCTCTTGCTCGTAACGCCTCAGCCAATCAGATGTCAGAATTCTCAAATATCAATATCTGTAATTTTTAATATTTCTCAAAAACTACTGAATGGATTTACACCATTTAAAAAGAAGCATGCTTTCTGGACCAAGACCTTTCTCCCTGCCAAATTTGGCGCTATTCCGTTCAGCAGTTTGACCTGTATCCTTGTCTAAAGTTTCCTATGGAAATTGCATGGAGAAAACATGTTTTGGGACCCCCCTTTTTTCTCAGCCCCCATGACAAATCACCCCCAAACTTTCAAGATAGGAGCTGATCTAAAAAAAAGTAATTTTGGGGGAAAATTTCGTAAAGATTCGTCAAACGACTCCAAAGTTATAACCAAATCAAAAAATGCTTTTCCTATGGAAACTTGGTCCTAACTATAACTACCTACTGGCGACTGCCAGTAGGTAATAGATATATAGATATATATATATTATCTACTGGCGGTCGCCAGTAGATAGTTATAGTTAGGACGTATTTTCCATAGGAAATCCGCAACATTCTATTCCCAATAAGTCTGGCGCCGGTTGACGAATCTTCGCAAACTTTTCTAAACTTTTGGCCAGCTCCGCTCCGCTCCTACCCTGAAAGTTTCGTGGCGATTCGTCAAGCGGGGGCCGAGAAAAAAGGGGGGTCCCAAAAAGCGTTTTCCCCATGCAATTTCCCATAGGATCTGTTGTCGCAGCTACAGCCTGAACCGCTGAACGGAATGACACCAAATTTGGCAAAGAGGTAGTCCTCAGTTCAGACTCGTGCCTTTTGCATAAATGGTGTGAATCTGTTCAGTAGTTCCTGTGAAAATTAGGCTAAAAAAGTTAGTGATATCTATGGCCGGGTATGATCCGCTCACCCTACCCGCACCGTAAGCGCATCCTCCCCCGAACTGGGCGCGCACCCTCCCGATCGCGTGCTGAATGCTAATTGGCTGTCGAGTGTCTGTCTACATTCGAAACCAGGAACTGTTGGCGGCCATTTTCTGCCTCGGTAGAAGCGAGGCTGAAGAAGCAAGGGGAATAAGCGTGTAAAACATGTAAATGGGGCAGAGTGGAAATACTCTGACCCTCTAGAGGTGCTTAGGGGGTCCCAGAAGGACCCTCTGGGGCCCCCCTTTTTTTTTTTTTAAACGTTGAAATGCGCGCAGGGTGTGCGCATCCTAACGCATTGGGTGCACGGATTCTCTTGCGTTGGGTGTGCGGATCCAAGGAAAAAAAAAAGACATTTTTGGGAGATAAAGATCAAGCTTAAGTGTTTTGTTCTTGAGTGGCTCTAAAAAGAGCCGTTGTGTTCATTGAGAGTTTTTGGTACTTATAGGTAAGTACCTATACAGAGTCTAAAGTTGTTGAGGAAGACTCTGTTTCCTTCATCAGTAAAGTGTACTCCATCTCTCCTATACATCTCTTGCATATGAAAGCGCAGATTGTTATTGTAAATGGACCCCATTCTATAGTCTCGGAGAAAAGCAGAAACAGATTTATTCACATGTTTTCTAGCTTTCTCAATTTGTGGACAAAAATGATTGGACCAGTTCCATTTCTGCCTTTGGCATATGTTTGAATACACAAAGGCAGTTTTGGGGAAAAGTGAAATCAGTTCTGCAAAGGTGTCCTTCATAAGGATTTCCAGACCTACCCCAGTCAAAGTGCCTAGGTCATTGCCACTACAGTGCACTATTATGAGGTCAGGGTGTTGGATATGCATGAAGGATTTCACCAATGGCATCAGTTGGTGCCACTTTAACCCTCTCTGTCCAATCCATTTAATGTCTACATTTGGCAAGCCTAGGTCTTTGTGAATGCCTTTGTTTTCTGCATGCCTGTGGCTCCAGAAAATATAGCTGTGTCCCACAATCCACACTCTAAGCATCTTGAAAGGAGGTCTGGATGCACTCAGATGGTCTTTGTAAATGAAATGGCAGTTTGGAAAGTAAGATGTTTCTAAAATGGTGGCTAAGATGCAGTTTTGAAAAAAGACAAGAAATCATTGGTTGTTTGACAACCTTCTACACTGAAAGGTAGGGTGTATATTTCTGTTTTTTAAACGCATGATTCTTATTGGTTAACAAAAACTGATTGTAAGGAACATTATATATGACAAGCTGATACGTTGAAAAGTCAAGCACACTCGCTGTCTTGATTAGCAACATTGTGTGCTGAACTTGTGACCTGTGTGTTCAGTACAGTGTTCCATGATCTGTTTCTATGGTGACGGGCAGAAGGCAGATTGGGGGAAGGGTTCAAATTGATGTCATTTGGAAAGGGTTGAAATGTTTAACTAATAGAAATGTGTGTTTGCTTTTGAATTTATGTGGGAAGGAATGTGATTTGATGTTTACATGTATATGTGTGGGAAATGAGAGGGAAACTTTGCCATTCTTTGGTTCTGCTGAGAGGTGCACAGTGTAGAGTTTCTGTATAAGAAAATCTGGTGTGTGACTGATATCTGGTGTGTGACTATACTTCTTAATCTACAAAACAACTTGAAAGGTGAGTTATTTAATTGTGAGGGGATGTATGTATACTATTTTAATTTTAATCAGACTAATGTATTTCTCCTGCTAAAGTGTAGGGAGTACTTTTTTTCTCTACAATCTTATTGACAGTGTGTGTGCATGTAGAAACCATTCTGTGATCAGCATTTGTGTTTTTTATGTGTTTGCAGACAGATAACTGTGCTGTTTTTATATTTTGGTAGAATTAGAAACCAGTCATTGTGTATGAATTTGTGAAATGAGTTATGTTTCTACACTAAAATGTAGTACTCCTGCTAGATGAAGAAATGTGTTTTGGTATAGTGCAAGGGATAGTGTTGTTTGTCTAGAATCACACAGTGAGTCTGTGTGCATTTCGGAACCACTGTGAGAGAAGCATTTGGTAAACATCGTGTATTTGCTGACAGATAACTGTTTTAAAACGTGTCATGTTGTCAAGTTTTAGTAGCATTAGAAGCCAGTCTTTGCTTATGCATTGATAAAATGAGTCATGCTTTGAGACTAATGTGATGTACTTTAATATGTAGATTGTGTGTAGTCTCCTTACCCCTTGCACAGTAGTGAATGAGTTTTGGTAAGCTGCTAGGGATAGTGTTGCTTGTCTAGAATCACACAGTGAGTCTGTGTGCATTTGGGAACCACTGTGAGAGAAGCATTTGGTAACATCGTGTATTTGCTGACAGATAACTGTTTTAAAACCTTTCTTGTCAAGTTTTTGTAGCATTAGAAGGCAGTTTTTGCTTATGCTTTGATTAAATGAGTCAGGCTTTGACACAAAAGTGCAGTTCTGAAATATGTAGATTGTGTGCAGTTCCCCTACCACTTCCACTGTGGTGAATGAGTTTTGGTAAACTCCTAGGATAGTGTTGCTTGTCTAAAATCACACTGTGAGTCTGTGTGCATTTGGGTAAGGATTGTGAGAGAAGCATTTGGGAACATCGTGTATTTGCTGACAGATAACTGTTTTAAAACCGGTCATGTTGTCAAGTTTTAGTAGCATTAGAAGCTAGTCTTTGCTTATGCATTGATAAAATGAGTCAGGGTTTGACACTAAACTGCAGTAGCATCTACTATTCTCTTCACTGCGCCAGAACTGAAAATTTAAACGTTTCACCCAGGCACTGTCCTAGCAGTAGTCTGATGATTAAGTCAGTTTCCAAGTACTCATGTTGTGAACCATACATTACCACACAGACTGCTTCAAATGTCTATGCAGTATGCATGCAGTCTTCTAACATACTATACACTTGTCTTTCACACCTTCAATTCCCTAGTCAGTATCCATACAGTCCAACAAACATCCTGTCACTCCCTTTGCACTCCTCTAGCGACCCATTCAGTACCAAGTACTAATCCATTCACTGTGCCAAAAGCCAACCACTTATAAATTCACCCAGGCACTCTCCTTGCTGTACTCTAATCATTCAGTCAGTACCCAAGTACTCATGCAGTGAGCCAGGCCTTAGCACATGGACTGCTTCAAACGCCTATCCACTATGTATGCAGTCCTCTTAACCACCTACACAGTTGTCTTTCACACCTTAAATTCGCCAGTCAGTATTCATACACTTCTAGCAAACACCCTGTTGCTCACCCAGTGTGTTTCCTTATAGTACTGTAATCTTTCAGTCAGTTAGCATGTAGTCTTTTAGTGAGGTAGGCTTCAGGGCATGAACTGCTTCAAAGTAGTATGCACTATGCATGTAGTGTTTTAACCATTGTCACACTTGTGGTTCAGGGCTATAGTTTCTTAGTCAGTTTTTATATAAAATGTGTTTGTACAGTAATGGAATAGTATACATTTGAAAGTTATTAATATACATTTATTTGTGATTCTTTTTTACAGATACTGTTTTTCAACGCTAAAATAGAGAAATCATGGCAGAAAAAAAACGAAAAAGAAAAGAAACTCAGAAAGGCGCAGGAGCAGGAGTGTTTCTCATCCGTTTGCACTCTTCTCGTGCAAGATTGTTCGGATGAAGGGTCCTTAGGTGCTTCATCATACTTGCCGTGCCGCACGAGTATTTCTTGTTAGGATCCCCTCGCGACAGCACTCTTTTGCAAATCTTGCACGTGACCAAGGTGTGTCTTTGTTTGCCCCTCGGAAAAAAGTAAAAAATTCCCACACCACTGAAGAAAAACGTTGTGGGCGTGGTGCCTCCTCCAAAAATTCATCCTTAGATTCGGTGAATATTTTTAAGCGACAACATTTACAGTTTTTGTAAGTTAAACTTATAAAATTTTGTTAGCCATAAGCATTTTATATATGTGTGATTTATATCTTGTGGTATTTTACTGAGAATAGCATGTTGGGTTTTTTTTAACAATCTTTCTGATTGTTTTTTTTGCCCGCTGTTAAGTGATGAGTACGATTGAAATCACTATGTCTAGTGAAATTCTATATATTCTGAGAACAGCAAAAAAGGCAAACAATTACTTTGTGGAAATTATGCTGTGTTGTAAAAAAAATATTATTACATGTTATCATTTTTTTTCACAGATCCAAATTTAAAAATAAGCAATGTATATGAATTTAGATTGCAATGAAAATCTGAGAAAAATGTATACCATTTTTTATTCCTATTATTGTGAAGGTAAGTTTAACTAAGTCTCAATATGTAGACTGAGGAGGTCTGCAAGAAGCTACAAAGTTGAAACACGTTTCTAAAAACACACTGTTTATACCTATGTAGTTTTGAAATCTGACCATAATCACATATCATGTGACCTGCAAAAAAAGAGATTTGAGGGGTTCATAATATTTCCCATTGGACCTATTGAAGGACCGCAATCATTTAAATCATTCTTCTTTGAACATCTTTGCAGACAAAACTCTGTGCTTACCTTCTATCATTCGCAAGGAATCTTAAAACCGGAAATATGTCACTTTTTGTAACATAGTTATTGCGCAAGACACTCTTTCATATTTACAAAGAGAGAAAAAGGCACTCTGTGTAAATACAACCTCATTATGCACACCACTTTGCGTTGAAAGGGTGTTCTATAAGTGTTGTTGTGCATGATTGCACTGAATACTCATAGAACAAGACACATGTTTAGATTGATCAGAAATCATAAATCTCGATATGTGTGAATGCTGCACCATTCTAAAATTGGTGTAGGAAAGCACAACAAGGAGAATTGTTTTCATTTCTCCACATTGTTATATCTTCAATGCATGCTGAAATGTTCAGCATACATTGAAGGAGAAAAATGCATTTTCTCATTGTTTTTGTGCAGGAAGGTGTGTCGTCCTGCAGAAAAACAAACAGCATATGACACAGATATCCTTGCACTATGGTGCAAGGGTGCCTGTGTCACCACATGGCTGCAGTTTAAGCAGCCGTGCAGAGAGAAGCATAGATTTGCAACATATTTATGTACATATGTTGCATCCCTGTGCTTCGGAAGTACTACAGCACACTGCAGTTAAAGAGGATACTGTGTGATGCTTCAGCACTTCCTCATAGTTCTGCACTTATACATTCACCATACGCTACTAATGCATTCATTCAGTCAATTACGTACTACACATACATTCATCTAAACTTTCACACACAAACAAAGAAATGTAGCTCTTTTTTTAAAAACAGGAAAGTTAGTTCTTAGAACTTTTTTTTTTCTTCTTTCTTCTTTTATATATTGTTTGGGGGTTTTCTAACAATTTTGTGATTTTTTTTTTGTGGTTTTTCTGGAAAAAAAAAATACAGGAGGAACCAAACAATGAACTTCAGGGGACAAAAAAAAAAACCTAGCAATTGTGACTTTCTTGCCGGCGGCAGATCAGATCGATCGACTGCTCACCGTAGCACAAAGTCGCATTGCACTTAGTGCAGAGCACTTTTAAAAATTGAAATTGAGGATGGATGTCCAAGTTTTGGGCTGATGGATGCACTCTTGAAGTGCTCTGCTGCGATGAGGTGGAAGGTGCAGGAGCAGGAGTGTTTCTCATCCATTTGCACTCTTCTCGTGCAAGATTGTTCGGATGAAGGGTCCTCAGGTGCTTCATCATACTTGCCGTGCTGCATGAGTATTTCTTGTTAGGATCCCCTCGCGACAGCACTCTTTTGCAAATCTTGCACGTGACCAAGGTGGCATTGGTTTTAGTTTGCCCCTCAGGATACGTAAAAAAATTCCACACCACAGAGGAAAAACGTGGTGTGGGTGGTGCCTCCTCCAAAAATTCATCCTCAGATGAATGAGGAGATGCAGGTGATGCCTGCTGCCCTGAAGCCATTTTTAGTTGAAAAAAGTTGGAGCGAAGTGTAAACTTAGTCTAAAAAATCTTCTTCTCTGCAAAGAGATGCTCCTCCAAAGAAGGTGAAAGAAGAATGATTGAATTGGGTGGGGTCTTTAAATAGTTAGAACAGGAAGTGTAATGAACCAATCAAATCTCTTTTTTTGCAGGTCACATGGGATCCGCGCACCCTGCGCTTACGCATCACGCACCCAGCGCGCATCCCAGAAATTGAATTTAAAAAAAATATAGGATTACATGTAAAAATATATTACTTTTAAGACTAGTTTAGAGTTTGTCTTTAATTAATATTCACATGAAATACATATATATGTTTTTTTAAATGTTAAATATTTCGCTCGTATAGGAGTCCTTGACCTGTTTCGCCTGCTGCCTTTGGGAGCCCCGCTGGGCATTGGCTTCTCTGATCCTGTATGCTGGGAGCCCCGTTGGGCATTGCTAATTGCGGGGAGAGCTGCTGTGCAAGAGGACGGGACTGCGAGGCCCAGCAGGCTGTGCGTGGTCCATCGAGCACACCTGCCGCCTCTTCCCGTGTCTCCGCCCCCTGCTGACCGCTGATAACTCCTCGCGGCCCCCGCTTCGCGGGTGCCGCTCGTATAGGAGTCCTTGACCTGTTTCGCCTGCTGCCTTTGGGAGCCCCGCTGGGCATTGGCTTCTCTGATCCTGTATGCTGGGAGCCCCGTTGGGCATTGCTAATTGCGGGGAGAGCTGCTGTGCAAGAGGACGGGACTGCGAGGCCCAGCAGGCTGTGCGTGGTCCATCGAGCACACCTGCCGCCTCTTCCCGTGTCTCCGCCCCCTGCTGACCGCTGATAACTCCTCGCGGCCCCCGCTTCGCGGGAGCCGCTCGTATAGGAGTCCTTGACCTGTTTCGCCTGCTGCCTTTGGGAGCCCCGCTGGGCATTGGCTTCTCTGATCCTGTATGCTGGGAGCCCCGTTGGGCATTGCTAATTGCGGGGAGAGCTGCTGTGCAAGAGGACGGGACTGCGAGGCCCAGCAGGCTGTGCGTGGTCCATCGAGCACACCTGCCGCCTCTTCCCGTGTCTCCGCCCCCTGCTGACCGCTGATAACTCCTCGCGGCCCCCGCTTCACGGGAGCCGCTCGTATAGGAGTCCTTGACCTGTTTCGCCTGCTGCCTTTGGGAGCCCCGCTGGGCATTGGCTTCTCTGATCCTGTATGCTGGGAGCCCCGTTGGGCATTGCTAATTGCGGGGAGAGCTGCTGTGCAAGAGGACGGGACTGCGAGGCCCAGCAGGCTGTGCGTGGTCCATCGAGCACACCTGCCGCCTCTTCCCGTGACTCCGCCCCCTCTATCCACGGACAGCATAAGACCAAAAGATATTACGCATCAGCGGGACGCGTGTGCGGGACATCACCCGGGACAAAGCCCGGACTAAGGGCGGACCCTCTAAGACCCTCATAGACCCACAGAGACTGGACTGGGCCAGAATCCCTGCCCGAGTACTGACCATCATAGGACTATTGTGTAAGTGTTTGGGGGGTACATTATATTATTTATCATTATGTCTATTGAAATACTAACCCCGGAGTTACCTGGCCCTGAGAAGCCGGTGAGTCTGGTAAATGGGAAATTAGACAAGTACTTCAAGAAAACCCTCTTGGATTCTCCAACCCCCCCCACCCTTGAGGAACTTCGGGCTGAACGACGGCGGTCGATTGAAAGCCTAAAGAATAGATCATTCCCGGTGTCACCAGTATTAATTAGCTCTACGGGGGATGGAACTCTTACTGAAAGAACCTGCACTCCCTCGCAGGATAGCATCCCTCTAATATTTAGAGAGGGAATACTTACGAGTGAATTAGAACCCTTAGGCACTACTAGTAATTTGTCAACCATTGTTACCACTCCCAGTACAACTAAATCTATCGTTATAACCAAAGCACAAATTACCCCTATCCCTAAACAAACAAAAGTAGTTAATAGTAGGGTAAAAAAAGTCACGCCAGTTAAAACCTATGGCCCTCCTCCGACAAAAAGGCGTAAAAATAAATCTGACCTTCCAAAGAGGAAAATTAATCATGCAGACTTTGGCATTAAAAAGGATGACAGTACTAGGGGAGGACGGGTTAAATTAACAGATAAAGGAAGGATAGTAATATCACCTACACATCCATGTGTAACTCCCCTTATTGATCCTGTCATCTCCACCGCCGACAGCCCCCCTACGGTGGTGACGCTACAGGAACCTGCAAATAGGGCCCTGATCGATAGCATAGAGTCTATAATGAGGATCTATTCTCTGGCTATCGTAGATAGACTTAGTAAATTAGAAGACAGACTTGGGAAGATAGAACATGAACTGGGAATTAAGATAGTGACTAATAAAGTGTTGCCTAACCTGCCTATACAAGCTCCAATTGTACCCTCTTCATCAGGTATCTCTACTATAACTACTATTCCCACTGCTGATCAGACTACCATTCAGCGTCAATTATCAAATAATATGAGTGGAAGTATATCAGGGAGTAAGCCTGTTGGACCTAACAGTAAACCCACATTATCCCTGGCTGTAACGACTAATGGACAGCGGAATAATCTTGGTCAAACCCTAGGGAATATAAATAGAGAAGGAGGAATTGAGCGGCCGGCTCGAGGTAATTATAACAAGGGCCCCCTTCCAGAACTTCCACCAGAAGCTGTGCCCTTTGTAGTAGTCCTTACTGGGGTACCAGAGCTGGAGAAGAACAAACGGGAGGGCTATGCCCAGTTAAAAAATAAAATATCGCATTGGTTAAGTCTACACAGACCTATTGCAAATAATATCAATGGAGAAATTATCCATGTCCGCCGCCTTCCTTGGCTGGAAGGAAGATCTAAAGACATTGAGGGAGACATAGTGGTCATTAATTTTAGAGATCCGAATGCCGTCCATTTTATACTTAACTGGCCGTCTGATCCCAGTAGTAAATCTATTACCCCCCGCCCCCTAACATATTTTTATCCTCGCTCAGTGGTGTTCCCACCTAATCATCAATCACAGCGAGCCCCCCCACCCCCGTTATTGAGGCAAATGCCCTCAAACCCATATCGTCCACCTGTCTACAATAACGGCCCTATATTTAACGATAAGCAACCACCTATAGCTGTAGATCTGTATGGGTGGAATACTATAGGCCCAAGGTATAACTCCCTAACACACAGGAGAATGGATCATCTCATATCTTTTACACCCCTAGATACCACCAACAGGTTTGACGTCCTTAGTGGCCTGGAAGACTGTGACTGATGCCATCGAGCCACAGGGGAGGGGGTGATGGTATTCTGTGGAGACACAGGGGGAGACACGGGTGTAGGTACGGGGGAAAAAGGCTCAACTGATAATAACCCACCCAATGGGTACAATGCTACTTGCAGCTCTGGGGGTAATACATGTAATTCGGGACAGCTTTACTGTAACTCAGATACTCTTACCCCGGCCAATGGAAGTATAAGTCCGACCCTACTATCCGATGACCCCATGCCAGGGGAGGCAACCCATGTCCACACCTTACACCCACCATCCATTGAGGCTGTTAGTCTAATAGAACGGGGATATAAGATGGCGAGTTGGAATATTGCTGGATGGAATAACAAGATAGATTGTCTAGGATGGTTAGAATTTATAACCCAATTTGATATCTTATGTCTCCAGGAGACTTGGGCGGCCGAAGATGTCTATCTGGATGGGTATGTTGCCTATAATTGCCATGCTCAGCCATCCAACATGGGGAGAGCCAGTGGTGGAATGGTGATATTGCTCTCTGTGAGGTTGCCGGTTCGAGTAAAAATCCACCGGACCGTCGGTCTGCACTCTCAGTTGCTGTGGTTACAAAACAGGAATGGGCGAAATGTTTTAGTTATTAATCACTACAACAATACCTTTAACCACTCCAAAACAGATATGGTTGATGAACTTGAAGTGGAGGTGGAAAGGTTATATGGGCGCAGTGATGTGTCTTTTGATATTTTGTGGGGCGGAGATTTCAACATTCACATGTGCCCATTTGTTGGCAAAAGGGTGTGTGGGTATGGGGATGAGGGGGGGGAAGACCAGATCCACTTTATACACTCGGTTTATGGGGAATCCCTAAACACTTTTATGCTTAAAATGGATTTATGCATTATGTTACCTGGCGTGGACAGTGAGGGTAATTCGGTGCCAACCTTTATTGGTAGGAATTGTGCCACGGTTATCGACTACCTCATTGTCTCTTCCAGTATTACAGCTTTGTGCTCCTTACCCGTAATACTAGACCCAGCCCTAAGCGATTATAACTGTCTAACAATGTATCTCTCCTTGTGGGGGGATAAAGTAAAGGCGGTACATGGTACAGTGACAGATATAGTCCCACATAGACCCAATGGCCCTAGAATTAAATGGGGTAGGCAAAATGAGGAACATTTACTATGTACCATTGTGTCTGCCTGTATAGATGAGGTGGAATGCTGTCTCGAACCCGAAAAGGATAATGCTGATATTCTAGCTAGTTTCGATATCATTAATAAAAACATTGCAGAAATCTTAACGGGAAGAAAACCAAAGGGCCCCAGGATTAACGGGGGCTGGTTCAACAGGGAATGTACTAAATCCCTACAAAGACTCAAAGTGGCTCTTAAGGGTAAACCCAGAGATAAGGAAGCAGTTAAAACCCTCAGAAGGGAATACTCAATTCAGCTGAGGGATAGGAAACAGGAACTAAGGGAAGAGGCTTGGAACAACCTGACTAAGGCAGTGGATCTTAAGGATACCAAGCTGTTCTGGTCCACTGTCAATAGTCCCTTCCTCCGAAATGAAGAAGTCCCGGTAATGTCTGCCCAGGTATCTGAGGAACAATGGGTGACTCATTTTACTAGTATTTTTAACCCTGAAGGACTAGCTGTAGGGGGGGATAGTGAAACCCTGGCTTTTATCCCCATACCTCTCAATATCACAGTCTCTGAGGTGGATGCTGCCATCCGGGTCAGTAAGGGGGGAAAGGCGCCGGGCCCTGATGGGGTACCCGTTGACCTTTATAAAGCCGAAATTTCCATATGGAGCCCATTGTTAACAAAGGTTTTTAATGCCGCTGCAATGATTGCGGCCCCACAGACTTGGGGGGAATCAATCATTATTCCGGTGTATAAAAAAGGGGAGAGGGGTGAGGCAAAAAACTACCGCCCGATTTCTCTTCTCACTGCTTCTCTAAAAATTATGAGCAGGGTATTACTGAGTCGCCTAGAGGAATGGGTAGAAGATAAAGGGATCCTTGCGGATTCCCAGTACGGATTCCGAAAGGGGTTGGGCACTATAGAACAGTGCATTAATTTAGACCTTATTATAAGCAAATATACACGGGCCAAACAAGGCTCGTTGTTTCTTTGCTTTGCCGACCTGTCCAGTGCCTTTGACTTGGTTGACCATGGTCTTCTGTGGTCAACCTTGTTGGACATGGGAGCCCCACAGGATATCATCTATTTCTTGGCCCAACTTTACAGGAATCTGACAGCTAAGATACGATACGGGCAATCGGGGGAGTGTACACCCAGTGTTAAAATAGGTTCCGGAATTAGGCAGGGATGCGTCCTTGCACCTCTTCTTTTCTCCCTTTTTATTAATGCAATCGAGTCGGAACTACGGTCCACCAGTGCAGATGCACCGACTGCTGGCGGCCTGTCCATCCCAATACTGCTTTATGCGGATGACGCGGTTCTGCTCTCACAAACCCCTCTAGGGTTGCAAAAACTTATGAATAAATTTGCAGATTTTATTAATGGGAGAAAATTAAAAATTAATAATTCAAAAACTTTTATAATGCCCTGTGGGAAGAAAATTAAAAACCTAAGGTCCTTCACAGTTATGGACCAAACTATAAAAGTGGTGGACAAATTCTGTTATCTGGGTATCACTTTTAATAGTGGGGGGATGTGGACACCTGAAATGATTAATGTGAGAGCCAAAATGGCCAAGTGTTTTTTTGGCATATTCAGGTTTGCATCCAAGCTAGGCTCAAGACGGATACCAGACATGTTGTACTTATATCGCCATAAATGTGTTGCTCTGGCCCTATATGGTTCAGGAGTGTGGGGCCATTGTAATAACAACATGCTCCAGGTTGAGGAAAACAAATTTGTTAAAAAACTCCTGTGTTTACCATCTTCTGCATCAACAAAGCTGATCCATCAGGAGGTTGGTCTAGAATTTCTATCTGACTTGATCAGATTAAGACCCCTGTTAGTATGGAGATCTATATGGGCCAAGGAACAGACTGGTTTTACAAGAAAGATTATTTTAGATTGTCTCTACATGGACAAATGTTCCCGCATCCCCTGGCTTAACTATATTACCCGAACATTTAATGATGTTTTTAATCTCACGGTGCGTGATAACCCTTCTTGTGTTTTAGATATTACGAAGAGTGAGATTAAACATGAATTTCTGAGGAATAGCATGGTGAGGCGTAACGCAGCTTCTGCTCTGTTCTCCTCACATGTTTTTTATGACAGACACACTAAGGAAGAAATGGGGCTCTCCGGATACCTTAAAATGGTTACTATTCGATCCCACCAATATGTATTGACAAGACTACGGATGGGGATTGTTCATTTGCTTGTTGCGTACCCTGTAATGAAGACTTATACTACTGCCCCCTGTCCGTGTGATGGGACCACAAAGCAAAGTACGGAGCATTTTTTATTGTTATACCCTCTTTATCTCCACCTTCGAAAAGTATATCTGAAACCGCTTTTAAAAAAATATAATGTATTCAATATTGTTTCGGCCATGGGGCTTTTATTTGGACTTAATTCACAGGACATCTGTTTTTTTACTGCTGTATATATTTTAAAATCGATACGTCTGAGGAAAAGCACTCTTTTTTCCGATATGTGATTAACTTAAAACCTGCTATATCCTCATGTTTTAATGCTTATGTACGTATGTACTTTTATGATTATTAATCAATGATCGAATAAAGTTTTTGAATTGAATTGAATTGAATTTCGCAGGATCCGCGCACCTCCCGCATCATGTATATCGAACGTGTCGCGTATAGGCTGAGAGTCACGTACCGGTCGTATTGCCATGCGTGGATGCTAATGCGTAGGGATCGAGAATGGTGCGCATAGGGTGCGCGGATCCAAAAACATGGAAAAGAAATATATCAAATAAAGTTTTGAACATATAGTAAAAATGGACACCTGCATCCCGGGGCCCATCCAGGGCTGTGAAATGGCAGAATGAGACGCACCCATACAGGGAAAAGACACGGACTATCAGTCCCACAAAGCAGTGCGTTTAAGCTCATAGGAGTCTGCCCATCTGAGGGCGATTAATTGTTTAAATAGTGGGAGTGTCAAAGCGCCAGAAACTCAAGTCGAGCCTCTGAAGACGAGCGAAGGCTCAGAAACGCGTCAGGCTTATAATCGAGACATGAGAGCTGCAGACCGGCATGCGGTGATGTCCTTTACCCGCTTGAAACTGTAGTGCTGCTGGATGAGTGCAACCTTGCCTGTGGGCACCCTGGAGCTTTAATTTACACGCGGCATCCCAGCCGCGAAGGTTTGCACCCCCCCGAGACAAAATGGGGGTCACGGGGGCCGGAATTCGCCGAGCCTCTGAAGTGAGGCAGCAGCCGAGGGATTAATGGACACCTGCATCCCGGGGCCCATCCAGGGCTGTGAAATGGCAGAATGAGACGCACCCATACAGGGAAAAGACACGGACTATCAGTCCCACAAAGCAGTGCGTTTAAGCTCATAGGAGTCTGCCCATCTCAGGGCGATTAATTGTTTAAATAGTGGGAGTGTCAAAGCGCCAGAAACTCAAGTCGAGCCTCTGAAGACGAGCGAAGGCTCAGAAACGCGTCAGGCTTATAATCGAGACATGAGAGCTGCAGACCGGCATGCGGTGATGTCCTTTACCCGCTTGAAACTGTAGTGCTGCTGGATGAGTGCAACCTTGCCTGTGGGCACCCTGAAGCTTTAATATATATATATATATATATATATATATATATATTCACAGAAAAAAACATAGGTTTCAGGCACGTTATAGTTGGGAATTAGCATTTAAAAAACCTCAGAAATTCACTGAAAAAACCATAGGTTTCAGGGGCGTTATAGTTAGCTGGACTTTTCACTTGTACAAAACCATTGAAATTCCCCCGTTATAGTTAGTTCAACTAACTATAACTCGCGCGCCCGCAATGCACTGCTGATGACGTCACATATTACATCACTCATGACATGGTCAGTGACATCACTCATGACATCACTGATGACATCTCAAATGACATCACTGATGACATCATCTAGTGAATGTGTGTTTTTCTGAAAATTAAAGATGTTTTATATATGTATATCTCAAGGTCGATGGAAGAATAAATGGGTATATAAGTGTCTAAATGGATGATTTGTTTTTGAAAAATTGATTGTGTAACTGACTGATTAAGTGTATCATAGTAAATACATGGCTTAGTGAGTAATGTTTAAATATGTAAATATCTGTATCAGTCTCTCACTTTGTGTATAAGTGGCTGCATGGGTTGGTGAGTAGCTACATGGGTGTCTATATAGGTTATTAGTTGGTTTTTTGAGTATCAGTCTGAGTGTCTGCATGGTTCGGTGGGGGGTATTACGTAGTGCATAGGTGCATGAATGAGTGACTCACTGTTTGTATGTGTTGAAGACAGCATGTGTGCAGGAGTCTATGGGTGGATGAGTGTGTGTATGGGTGTGTTAGTGAGTGAATGACTGTCTCAATAGTGTCTTTATGAGTAACTACATATGTTTTAAACTAGTATATGTGACTATGGGTGTATATAAGTGATTATATGTGAGAGTGAGAGATTGAAAGAGTTCCTGTATGAATAAGTATGTGTTTCTATAAGTGATTGTTTAAAAGACTAAGTATGTGTAAGTTTCCGTAGAAGTAAGTGTGGTGGTGTGTGTATAACTGTATATGCAAGTAAATGCATGTTTGATTCTTTATTAGCATGAGTGACTATGTGTGTGAGTAACTCTATGGATGAGTGGCATTGTGTAACAGGATGTATAGGTGTATGAGTACATATGATGAGTGAGTACATGAATGAGTGACTGTATAGGACTGTTGGTGAATGAGTGGATGTGTATGTGGATCTTAGAATTACTGAAGAGGTTGTTGTAACTGGTATTGGTATGTCCATTGTTTTGAAAATTTGAGTCTCTATTTTTGAATGTGTGTATCAAAGGTTATATTAGGGTGAGAGGAGGTCTGCCACTCGATCACAAGGATGATGTCATCAGTGATGTCATTTGAGATGTCATCAGTGATGTCATGAGTGATGTCACTGACCATGTCATGAGTGATGTAATATGTGACGTCATCAGCAGTGCATTGCGGGTGAGCGAGTTATAGTTAGCTGAACTAACTATAACGGGGGAATTTCAATGGTTTTGTACAAGTGAAAAGTCCAGCTAACTATAACGCCCCTGAAACCTATGGTTTTTTCAGTGAATTTCTGAGGTTTGTTAAATGCTAATTCCTAACTATAACGTGCCTGAAACCTATGTTTTTTTCTGTGAATTTCAAAGGTTTTTTAAATGCTAATTTCTAACTATGCCTACAGAGATAGGACATGTGAAGAAAGAAGAAAAAATGCACAGAAAGAAAAAAAAGAAGTGCAGAAAGAAGCAACAGAAGTCCTCAAAGACGAAGAAAAGTGCAGGAAGAAGGATAACATGCAGAAAGAACAAAAAGAAGAGCAGAAAGAAGCCTTGTTGTAAAATCATCCTGTACCCTCAACTTTTTCAGACGGATACTGGTGGTAACTGAGTCTGACTAACCAGTCCTAGAGCCAGTGCTATGTTAAAAGACACTTAGAATACAGTGAAAACACCTACATACACTAGGGAACATTATGCGTTGGGGTCCCCCTCTGATTAGCATGACCTCCTCTGTAAGCCCCTAGTATATAATAGGGCAGGGGGATTAAAACTACCTCTTAAAACGGGCCACAGGGCGTTTTTGCACACGTTAACTCAGGCCCCGTCCCCTCCCTTCACCACTGTGTAAACATGCCCTGTGTCCGTTTTTAGTTGGGAGATTAAGTTCATTTGAATCCTGAGGGTCCCTAGGGTCCAACTAGCCCACTAGGTACCTCCAGTAAGTGCCACAGAGCTGTGTTGCAGAGAGGTGTAAAAAGTGGCATGGCCTGGACCACCTCTCTGCAATGCAGCTCAGTGGCGCTTAATGGACGCACTTGGTGGGCTAGTTAGCCCCCAGGGGCCCTCAGGATTGAAGGGAAATTATATCCCCAATTTAAAACGTGCCATAGTGCGTGTTTGCACACGTCACCTCAGGCCCCGTCCCCTCCCTTCACCACTGTGTAAACGCGCCCTGTGGCTGTTCTAAGTTAAAAGATTAAGTCCCCTTGAATCCTAAGGGTCCATAAGGTCAAACTAGACCACTAGGTACCTCCAGTGAGCGCCACAGAGCTGCGTTGCAGAGAATTGTAAAAAGGGGCTTGGCCTCAGAAACCTGTCTGCAGCACAGCTCCCCGGCGCATACTGGAGATGCCTGTTGGGCAAGTTGGCCCTCAGGGACCCTCAGTATTGAAGAGGAATTAATTCCCCAACTTACAACTCGCCAGGGGGCGCGTTTGCAGAGTGCTGCAAGGAGGGGGCGTGGCCTCCGGCACGATGCCATTTTTTTAAGAAGGGAGGCTGTGTGGTTCCCCTTCTTATTCTAATTTATTGGCCCTGATGACCCCATCCCCCAGGGCCTGTCTCCTAATTATGTTTTTTTGAGAAAAAATAATTTGGAAGGGCACCGCGTGGCCCCCCTCCCAAGGCCTTAATCGGCCCCAGGGACCCCAATCCCCAGGGCCGGCCACTATTTTTAAAAAATATATATTTATAGACACACCTAGGACATGCTGGACAAACCGTACGTACCTATCACCATGACGATTTGCGTGATATTCATTAAAAGGCGACTATGCATACAATGAATCCACGTGGAATGTATTTACACCACTAGTGAAGCTCTGACATGTCTGATGCCCTACCGTGCCTAATCCCGGTAGACACCCTTGTCGTTTTTTTATACAAACATGGGTAGCTATTGACGGGCACATTTAATACACACGCACACCAAGCCATTCAAAGGGGATTCGACGAAAATTCGACCAAAACTATGCAAGAAACCCTCCTCACGGTTAATAAAACACACATCCACTGCCGGATGTGTAATACTTTTTATTTTACTCTCTGGAAAGGGGACGAACATCACTTGAGAGTCACAGCGCGCTCCTGGCAGAGCCCAATGCTGTATTACACCCACCATTGCCTGCCGAGTGCCACACACCTCTGTGTTGTATTCCACTAGCTAGTGCATATGCTAAGACACTCTCTAGCCCATGTGCACTGTAACACCACCCCGTGAATATGTGATGTCACACTTGTCTTCGCACGGGTTATATTGCCCCATCTAACGTGCCTTCCTCGATGCCTATGTTATAACGCACAGCGCTATGCCATACATATTACAATCTGGGATCCATATCTTTGTCACAGTGCATATGCAACGTTACACTCCTCAGCACATATTTTATATTACAACTTTAGAGACTAGTTAGGTTACACAACACTGCCCTGTGCATATTACACTCCAAGGCGCATATCGCATAGCACGCGCTAGTGCCTGTGCTATCTCGCGCTCTCCAATGAATCTGTCACTGCGCACAATGTATTGCATATTATATCACGCCCGGTTCATCTTATATCACACTTTTTGGTGCATAGTTTATACCATACACTATATCTAGTTTTCATTTTCAATCGTGCTCTCAGGACTATGTTCTATATAACGCTCCTACCCTTTTCACGGGCATTACATTTTGCGATAGGGGGTGGAGGGTCAGGGGGTGTTTCTGCCAAGTGAGCCCGGAGTCACAGTCACAAACGTCCTCTTCTTTCTGAATAAAAGTGAGATTATGCTGCATACTTGTTCATATTTTAAGTAGTTCGCACAGACACACGCGTTTTAAAAACAATAAAGTTCCTAATACCCGCCTTCTCTGAACAGTTAGCTTGCTGCCCCATCCCCCTCCTCCCTATCCTCTGTTGTGTGAATCCATGGACTAGCCTCCTCCCTCCTGCCATGCATGGTCTGATGTGCTGCCACTGCCCTCAATTTAGTATGATGTACCAGTCCACTCCTCCTGCCCTCCATTGCCCAATTCTATGCCCCATCATTGACCTCCTGCTTAAACTCTGTGCTTAGCTTGCTGCCCCTATTCTCCTTCCCCCTGCCCTCTGATGTCTTTGTGCATGCCCCTGCTCCATCCTTTTTGCCCACCATGTTCCATGGACCTGCCACTCCTATCTACTCTGAGTGTTCTGTTGAGCTGCCACTCCCCTCCCACCTGCCTAGCATTGTCAGATGACTGTAACCTGTCCCTGCCACCTCCACCCTGCCTGTCCACATGCCATGCCCCTATCCTCTTCCTCCTGTCCTACATGGTCCATTGTACTGCCACACCCTTCTGCCCTCCCTGGTCTGTTGTGCTGCAACTGCTCCTCCTGCCTTCCCCGTGTGGTCTGTTGTGAGGTCCCTTCCTCTGAGCTTTCTTGTCTTTGCACAGGTCCTGACCCTCCCTTCTATCCTCCATCGTCCTTTGTGCATGCCCCTGCACCCTCCTTCTTGCCCATCATAGCCATTGTGCTGCCACTAACCCTCCCACTTGCCATGCATGGTCTTCTGTGCTGCCATGGCCCCTCCCACCTTCCCTGTGTGGTCAGTTAGCTGCCCCTGACCCCCTCCCACCTTCCTTCCATGGTCTGTGTGTATGCCATCACAGTCTCACTCTTGCTCTTCATGGTGTGTCTTGCTTCTAGTGCCCATCCTGCCTGATCTCCATGGTTATCTTGCTGCTTCTGCCCTGCCCCCTTACCCCCAGCCCTCTGTGCAGACCCCTACTTCCTCCCTCCTGGCTTGTCTGTTCCATTGTAATGCCCCTGATCCGTCCCTCCTGCCCTTTATGGTCTGTTATGCTGCAGATTTCTCTCCTGTCTGTCCATTGTGGTCAGCTAGCTACCATTGCCTCTTGCCCCTATGTTCTCTGTTGTCCATGTGCATGGTCCTGTCCCCTCCCTCTTGCTTTCTATGGATTGTTGTGCTGCACTCCCTTCCCGCATGCCCTGTGTGGTGTATTGTGCTACTGCAAACCCTGATGCCAGCCCTGCAGAGTCAGTTTGGTGCACCTCTCCATGTCCCTCCTGTCCTCTGTTATCCAAGTCCATGTCCCTACCCCATTTCCTTCCATGATCCAATGTACCATACTTGCGAACATTTTGAACTTGGTAAGAGGGAGATTTTGAAAAAAAACTAGGGTATTGATTTTCCCCTTTGAGTTACATTAAAAAAGAGGAGATTGTAGACAGGAGACAGATCAAATAAAGCCCATTTGAGCTTAAAAACATTGGACGTTTCCTGGCTGAATCGGGTCTGTTGGCATGTATGGTTGTACTACCATTGCCTCTTCCTTCTGCCCACAATGGTCTATTACATTGCCACAGCCTCTCTTGCAAGTCCTCTATTGTTGGTTTGTTGCCCCTGCCCCCCTTTCCACTGCCCTCCATAGTCTGTTGTGCTGCCACTGCCCTTCCTGCCTGCTCAGTGTGGTTAAATTGTTGCCTTTGCACCCTCCTACCTGCCTTCAATTTTCAGAGTCCGTGCCCCTGGCCTCTGCCTCTCAACCGTATCCTAATGAACAACTAGATTGCTAACATTCTATATTTATTACAAAAGTGTGGAACGCCTGACGTCATCTTGATGTAATCAAAACTGTATTACCTAGAGCATTTCCTTTAGAAATTACATATATGAGAGGGTCTTATTTGCATCAAAATTATGGTTAGTGCTCTAAAAGACTAAAATAAGGACATATTTTCTGAGTTTTCAAATAGCGACAAAGCACTTTTAAATTATTTGTTATCTTTATGTTTTTTTATCCAGTTGACCACTTGATTAAATGTTGCACTTAGGGGAGAGGATGTGGTGTTACTTCCAGAACTGCAGACTTTGCAACTGGGGAACCAGGTTGGAGTTTCTGCTTCAGCTCGACATTCTGTCATTCTGGTCAAATCACTTAATCTCCCTATGTCTACAACCAAAATGAATTTGTTCTTGTGTGATGTAACCAATGCTCATGTAAAGCACTCCAATACCTGACAAGTCTGCACTATATGAAACTGCAAAAACACAAAATGATAAGTGTTTTGTACACTTCTGTCATTGGGCTATATTTGGGCTACATCTGGGTGATTTTGGGCTACATTTGGGCTCTTTTGTCTCCGGTGGCCATCTTGGGAGATTTATTTGTTATGAAGTTTCCTAATTTCCTCATGTACTGCAGTCTCTTCAGTAGGAAATGCTTTCAGTTTTTTACTTTGATTCCATCATGAAGGTATTCAGATATGTCACACATTTGCCATAAATTCTGAATGTTAGCACTCTAGTTGCTCATTAGATCACTGTAGTAAAACTACTGTTCACCATGGAAGTCTGCTCCTGATATTAAAAGTGCATGTTTCAGTCTGCATGTCAGAATTTTTTAATGAAATAGAAGAGGATTTGAGAAGTCACTCAAAATGTGCCCTCATTTTTCTTTCTTCAGCATTAATCATAATTTCTATGGAAAAATGAACCCCCTCATTGTGTTCCTTTTTAAATTAGATGTTTTGTGTTACCAGTTTATTCCAATCAAGATGGCTTCAGGTGTGCCATACTTTTGTCATAATGAAGACAGTAAGCTCTCTAGTTGTTTTTAAGAACACTCTGGGACGGGGAACAACCTTTACAACGCAACTTTTACAACGCACTACACTCACAACGCATTTTTTACAACGCAACATCCACTACAACGCATTCCATTACATCGCATGACACTACAACGCATTTTTAAAAACTACCTTTACAACACATTCCATTACATCGCATACTACCTTTACAACGCATACCATTACAATGCATAATATTACACTACACTATCCAACACTTACCCTACTGTTGCACCCCCTGGATTTAGAATAGTAATTTTTACCCCTATACTATCCAACACTTACCCTACTGTTGCACCCCCTGGAGTTAGAATAGTAATTTTTTCCCCTATACTATCCAACACTTACCCTACTGTTGCACCCCCCTGGAGTTAGAATAGTAATTTTTACCCCTATACTATCCAACACTTACCCTACTGTTGCACCCCCTGGAGTTAGAATAGTAATTTTTACCCCTATACTATCCAACACTTACCCTACTGTTGCACCCCCTGGAGTTAGAATAGTAATTTTTACCCCTATACTATCCAATACTTACCTTAAATGCAATGTAATATTATGCATTGTAATTGTATGCGTTGTAAAGGTAGTATGCGATGTAATGGAATGCGTTGTAAAGGTAGTTTTTAAAAATGCGTTGTAGTGTCATGCGATGTAATGGAATGCGTTGTAGTAGATGTTGCGTTGTAAAAATTGCGTTGTAAGTGCATGCGTTGTAAAAGTATGCGTTGTAACGTCATACATCCCTCTGGGACATTCTGTCATTGGGCTATACTTGGGCTACATCTGGGTGATATTTGGGCTACATTTGGGCTCTTTTGTCTCTGGTGGCAATCTTGGGAGACTTATTTGTTATGAAGTTTCCTAATTTCCTCATTTACTGCAGTCTCCTCAGTAGGAAATACTTTCAGTTTTTTACTTTGATTCCATCGAGAAGGCATTCAGATGTGTCACACATTTGCCATAAATTCAGAATGTTAGCACTCTTTTTGCTCATTAGATCACTGTAGTAAAGCTACTGCTCACCAGGGAAGTCTGCTGCTGGTATTGAAAGTGCATGTTTCAGTCTGCGTGTCAGAATTTTTTAATGAAATAGAAGAGGATTTGAGAGGTCACTCAAAATGTGCCCTAATTTTTCTTTCTGCAGCACTAATCATACTTTCTATGGAAAAATGAACCCCCTCATTTTGTTCCTTTTTATATTAAATGTTTTAAGAGTTACCACTTTAATCCAATCAAGATGGCTTCAGGTGTGCCATACGTTTATCATAAGTAGGACTGTTAGCGCTCTAGTTGTTCTTTGGAACACTCTGGGAAGCTGCAGTAGAACACAAAAGAATCAACTGACAGTCTCTGCCCTTGTTGGATGTACATGTTTTACTGAGAATGTCAGACTTCATTCTCACATGACTGAGAAAGATAATGTGAATTTACAGAAAATAAGCTCTCAGTTTAGCTTATAGATCACCTTCCAAACCTCTGTGGGAAAAGCATGAGAAAATATTTTTCTCTCAATCATGATATCCCAGCAGAAGGCTTTTTCACATGGTGAAATCACCTTAGAACATACCACAATTCCTAAAATGAGTATGGTACCATCAACAAATGATTTATAATGTAACTAAAGTCTTAAAACCTTCTATTAACTGCAATGCTTTTTAATGAGGTGCTATCATGTATATTGGTCCCAAGATGGCTGCCAACACTTCTTGGATGAAGTGCTGACAGCCAATCAGATCTCAGGATGAGATGTGTGGTTAGGCTCCGCCCAGATATGTATGTGATTTTACTTTTGATTTTCTCAGGAACTTCTGAACAGATTGACACCATATATGCAAAAGGCACATCTCTGAGCTGAGGACTACCTCTCTGCCAAATTTCAAGTAATTCTGTTCAGCCGTTCGGGCTGTACCTTGGACTAAAGGTCCCTATGGAAAATTGCATGGGGAAAACGCGTTTTGGGACCCCCCTTTTTTCTCAGCTCCCGCTTGACGAATCCCCCCGAGACTTTCAGGGTAGGAGCGGAGCGGAGCGCCCCACCTATTTTGAACATTTCACAAGGATTCGTCAACCGGCGCCAAAGTTATTCCAAATCGAATGTTGCGTATTTCCTATGGAAACACGGTCCTAACTATAATATCACTAACTAGATAATATCACCAAGAAGCCCCTCTGGGAAGAAAAAGCTCAAGGACACAGCCGGGATTGCCTCAGGGAACCTCTTTATTCACTGGTACAGTGTGCAAATGCATTTCGGCATGATTGCCTTCTTCAGTGCTGCTGGTACCTCGTGACCAACTTCCCCCTCCTCTTAAAGTTCTTTGGCGCTCCCAATAACGGGGGATCAGCTACACCTGCTGCGCTGCGTCTAATACGATCCAATGGGAGACTGCAATTCCCAGAATGCAGCACGAAGTGTGCGCGAAAGCAGGATTCAATGTTTGTCTAGTGAACGCTGTTGTGTGCCAGGTAAGATTGAGGGGGGCCGTGTAGCAGCTGATGGCCATGCAAATATAATGTTGAAAGGTCCCGCCGGTCCCCAACGCCCCAACTGGAACGTGGAATCAGCCGGGCCGTGAAGCATGTAGAAATCACACTTGCCTCCCCGTGTAATCACGGACTGCCGAAACAGCAGCCACAGGCGTGGTTCGTTGTCGTGGTGGTCCTGGGTAAATCAATCCCTTGATTGTCACACAGTCAATTGCCAACAGACCCAGGACACTTTGAAGAGCAGGTCCTTGATTCGCGTTGTTGGCAGCCACGAAAAATATCACCAAGAAGCACCTCCGGGAAGAAAAAGCTCAAGTGCACAGTGGGGATTGCCTCAGGGAACCTCTTTATTCACTGGTACAGCGTGCAAATGTATTTCAGCATGATTGCCTTCTTCAGTGCTGCTGGTACCTCGTGACCAACTTCCCCCTCCTCTTAAAGTTCTTTGGCGCTCCCAATAACGGGGGATCAGCTACACCTGCTGGGCTGGGTCTAATGCGGTCTAATGGGAGACTGCAATTTCCAGAATGCAGCACGAAGTGTGCGCGAAGGCAGGATTCAATGTTTGTCCAGTAAACGCTGCTGTGTGCCAGGTAGGATTGAGGGGGGGGGCGTGTAGCAGCTGATGGTCATGCAAATATAGTGTTGAAAGTTCTCTCCGGTCCCCAACGCCCCAACCGCAACGTAGAATCAGCCGGGCCGTGAAGCATGTAGAAATCACATTTGCCTCCCCGTGTAATCATATAGAAATGTGTGTGTGTGTGTATATATATATATATATATATATATCACTTTCCACTTCCTCAGTCCTCCGGGACACAATTGCGGCGGTGCACAAAACAGGGTCCGAGGAAATCCTGTTACCATAAAACGTCTCACCAAGTGTATCTCGTACACAGAGGCACTCCTCCCCAAAAACGACACAGCATATCCGAAGTTCCTTCACAAGATTTTAATGTGCTTCAAGCCAAAGGTTTTACCCAACGCGTTAACGCGTTTCGACGAACATATCGTCTTGGTCACGGGTAAGTATCTGTTTGATTTCAACAGTTAAATACAGTTACACGAAAAGAAAAGGACAACGGCACTTTGCACGAGTCTGGCATTCATTAACATCAAAAGAGGACTATTGTTAGTGTTCATGCCTGATTGAAATTTTGGCGGCCATCTTTGAATGGTAATGTACTCGTAATGTTGCCGACTACATTCTCAATAAAGTTTATACAATTCATAATTAAGACTTTAGCGGCCATCTTTAAACGGTAACATACTTATAATGTCAACCTTTGTAATTCCATCTTAATAAAGTTATATCTTTCGAAAACAACCGTAACGCGAACAAAATAATGACGAGAACAATTATTAATTCATGTTACTGCAAACATATCAGTATGAGCAATTTACCAATAATCAATTAATCCTCTATTCTCTTTTTTATGTGTCATTCACACATTTTAAATTCATTCAACTTTGTTCTCAGGTTACATTTCCATCGTATTATGGGTCTAAAGCCAGAAGGCACACATCATCATCGTTGTGTCCTACCCAAGTGGGTGAATATTCCCAGACTTAAAATAAATGAATAAAGGAGTGTTCTATCCAAGTGGTTGGCCTGAACTAATATCTGAAAACAAGATATCCCTATAATAATCCTTTTCTACTATACATAATATAATTTTAGTACCAACTTGCATAGTCGATTTGACTATTTCTTCTTAATTCAATAACAAGAGTCTTTCAACTTAAATATTGTATCTTGAAACAAGATCATGCCCAAGTGGGCAACAATTAATTCTATACCGCTTATTCTGACTCTTGTGATTATGCTTCTATTGGCACTTTCAATCTTGATTGTTGCCTCTTTCATCCTTTATTCTACGTCTGGGGTCACCTAATAACAAAACAAAATTCAATCAGACTAGTCCTCTTAAAATTCTAGCGCCGATATTGTCCAACTTAAAGGATTAATACAGATTAAACGTAGAGCAGTTCAGAGCTAAATTACTGGCAGCTTAACAAGAGATAATACATGAGGTTAAGAACATACGCCAAGAAATTAGAAATGGAAATCTGAACATTTCAATTATACAGCAAAGTCTTACAAAACCATTGGGGTTTCAGGAAAAATGATAGCCATAACAGTTAAAATGTACATCCCAATTCTGAAAGGACTTACAGTTTCCTAATTAACACATGTTAAACTCAGTCGCCTAAGTGCCAGGACAGTTCTTCCTCTGAATTTAAACCTACTGGAATCTTGGTATCGAGTTCCATAATGTACCTAGACTCAAGTTGGCGTAATTTGCGAATTCTATCGCCTCCCCTCATGGAGGGCAAGATTCGGTCTAAGACAAAAAACTTTAAAAGATTACGGTTACTTTTGTGGAACTCCTCAAAGTGCCTGGCAATGGGGGACAATTTATCCTTATTTTGAATTGCCCTCATATGCTCCAAGATGCGTTTCTTAGCAGCAAACATAGTGCTGCCCACATACTTCTTGGGGCATGGGCATACCAACACATAGACACAATAATCTGACAAGCATGTTAAATGTTTTTCAATGCGTCTATTGCTGTCAGAAACTGGAAAGTACACTGTTTTGACATTGGTACTGGTTTTGCAAGCCTTGCACGACATGCATGTAAAAAAACCCTGAACATCCAAATAAGATCCTCTTTTGCCGGGTACCTCATTACTGCATAGTTTGTCTTTTAGAGAGTTAGCTTTTCTATAGGTGACAATTGCGGCATCTCCTATAATGTCCTCCAATGTGGGTTCAGTTTTTAGAATCCCCCAATGTCTATTTAGACAACTTCTTACCTCATGAGAACTAGAATTAAAGGTCGAGATGAATCTCACAGTTTGAACATCATTCATCTGCACTTTATTCTTTGATTTCAATAGTTCAGATTGTGTGAACTGGTCTGCCTTCGAGAGTGCATCTAAGATCACATTTAATTTGTACCCTCTTTCAACAAATCTTTTAGTCATGCACTCGCTTTCATTTTTAAAATCCGCATCCGTGCTGCAATTTCTCCGAGCCCGGAGAAATTCCCCATACGGAATGCTGCGAATTAAATTTTTGGGATGGTTACTATCTGCGTGTAGTAAGGTGTTACCTGCAGTGATCTTACGATACAGGCGAGAACATAGCTTCTTATTTACAGCCTCAATTTCTAAGTCCAAAAATTGGATTTTCTGACTATTGATTGTTCCTTCCAATTTTAAATTCTTAGTATTTTTATTCAGACTGGAAATGAAACTCTCAGCTAGTTCATGTGAGCCATCCCAGATGATGAATAAGTCATCAATATACCGCAGCCATATTTTCACATGGCTGCGGTATAGCTCATTTGTTCTGGACACCTGCTGCTCCCAGCAGCCCATAAAAAGATTAGCAAAACTGGGAGCAAAACAGGTGCCCATGGCTGTCCCTTGTATTTGTCTGTAAAATTTATCATTAAAGATAAAAAAGTTATTCTCCAGACAAAATTTCATCATTTTTAACACCATCTCACTGTGTTCCAAAAATGAGACCGATCTAGTATTCAAGAATTGTTTGCAAGCCTCTATTCCATCAGTATGTAGGATAGAGGTATATAGACTGCAAACATCCAACGAAATTAGCAGGAAGCTGTCCTCCCATCTAACCTCTTTGATTTTGTTAAGGAAGTCTTTGCTGTCTTGTAAGTATGATGGCATAGTCTGAACATATGGACGCAAAAAGAAATCAATGTATTTGGAAGTATTCTCTGTTAGACACCCTATCGAAGAGACAATGGGTCTCCCTGGAGGTGAGATGGGATTTTTGTGTAATTTAGGTAATAAATAAAGAATGGGTATTTTGGGATTACGGTTCAAAAGAAAAGAGTACTCATCCCATTCTAAGATTCCCTTCGAATGCCATTCTTTAAGCATATTGTGAAATGTGACATTGGATTCATCTATGGCACTGATTGATATTTGTTCATAGCACTCTTGATTATTCACTTGACTCAACCCTTCTTGTATATAATCATACACATTTAAAATAACAACGTTCCCGCCTTTATCTGACTGGCGTTTTGTAAGACTTTGCTGTATAATTGAAATGTTCAGATTTCCATTTCTAATTTCTTGGCGTATGTTCTTAACCTCATGTATTATCTCTTGTTAAGCTGCCAGTAATTTAGCTCTGAACTGCTCTACGTTTAATCTGTATTAATCCTTTTAGTTGGACAATATCGGCGCTAGAATTTTAAGAGGACTAGTCTGATTGAATTTTGTTTTGTTATTAGGTGACCCCAGACGTAGAATAAAGGATGAAAGAGGCAACAATCAAGATTGAAAGTGCCAATAGAAGCATAATCACAAGAGTCAGAATAAGCGGTATAGAATTAATTGTTGCCCACTTGGGCATGATCTTGTTTCAAGATACAATATTTAAGTTGAAAGACTCTTGTTATTGAATTAAGAAGAAATAGTCAAATCGACTATGCAAGTTGGTACTAAAATTATATTATGTATAGTAGAAAAGGATTATTATAGGGATATCTTGTTTTCAGATATTAGTTCAGGCCAACCACTTGGATAGAACACTCCTTTATTCATTTATTTTAAGTCTGGGAATATTCACCCACTTGGGTAGGACACAACGATGATGATGTGTGCCTTCTGGCTTTAGACCCATAATACGATGGAAATGTAACCTGAGAACAAAGTTGAATGAATTTAAAATGTGTGAATGACACATAAAAAAGAGAATAGAGGATTAATTGATTATTGGTAAATTGCTCATACTGATATGTTTGCAGTAACATGAATTAATAATTGTTCTCGTCATTATTTTGTTCGCGTTACGGTTGTTTTCGAAAGATATAACTTTATTAAGATGGAATTACAAAGGTTGACATTATAAGTATGTTACCGTTTAAAGATGGCCGCTAAAGTCTTAATTATGAATTGTATAAACTTTATTGAGAATGTAGTCGGCAACATTACGAGTACATTACCATTCAAAGATGGCCGCCAAAATTTCAATCAGGCATGAACACTAACAATAGTCCTCTTTTGATGTTAATGAATGCCAGACTCGTGCAAAGTGCCGTTGTCCTTTTCTTTTCGTGTAACTGTATTTAACTGTTGAAATCAAACAGATACTTACCCGTGACCAAGACGATATGTTAGTCGAAACGCGTTAACGCGTTGGGTAAAACCTTTGGCTTGAATCACATTAAAATCTTGTGAAAATCTTCGGATATGCTGTGTCGTTTTTGGGGAGGAGTGCCTCTGTGTACGAGATACACTTGGTGAGACGTTTTATATATATATATATATATATATATATATATATATATATATATATATATATATATAAAACGTCTCACCAAGTGTATCTCGTACACAGAGGCACTCCTCCCCAAAAACGACACAGCATATCCGAAGATTTTCACAAGATTTTAATGTGATTCAAGCCAAAGGTATATATATATATATATATATATATATATATATATATATATATATATATAATCTACTGGCAGTTATAGTTAGGACCGTGTTTCCATAGGAAATCTCAAAATTCTATTTTGAATAACTTTTGCGCCGGTTGGCGAATCCTCGCGAAAGTTTCAAAACTAATGGGGCGCTCCGCTCAGCTCCTACCCTGAAAGTCTCGGGGTGATTCGTCAAGCGGGGGCTGAGAAAAAAGGGGGGTCCCATGCATTTTTCCATAGGACCTTTAGTCGAAGGTACAGCCCGAACGGCTGAACAGAATTACTTGAAATTTGGCAGAGAAGTAGTCCTCAGGTCAGGGAAGTGCCTTTTGCAGGTCTGGTGTCAATCTGTTCAGTAGTTCCTGAGAAAATAGCATTTAAAAGCATATAAATATCTATAAGCGCCTACCGTGCGTGCACCGTAAGCGTACCATGAGCGCACCCTAACGTGCGCAAGCGAAATTCAGATTGGTTGTTATATGTCTGTAAACATTCGAATCGGTCGAAATCAGGAAGTGTCGACCGCCATTTTGTCTGTCGCACTGAAAAGGAAAGGTGGAGAACGTGAAAAGGGGGCAGGGTAGGGAGTTCCTGATCCCCTAGCGTTTGTCAGGGGGTCACAGTGGGACCCCGAAGGGCAAAAAAAAAGATTTTAATTTTTTTTTAAAATTCGCGAGGTGCGCACGGCAAACATTTAAAAAAAAAAAGATTTAAAAAAGAAGATTAAGTGTTTAGATATTAGGTGGCTCTAAAAAGAGCTGTTGTGTTTATTGAGTGTTTTTTTTGGTACCTACAAGTAAGTACCGATGCAGAGTCTAAAGTTCAAGAGGAAGACTCTGTTCCCTTCATCATTGAAATGTACACCGTCACCTCTAATAAATGCCTTGCATGTTGTAACGCAAGTTGTTGTGGTATATAGAACCCATACCATAGTCACTGAGGAAAGCAGAAACAGACTTATTGACGTGCTTTCTTGCTTTGTCAATCTGCGGACAATGTTGGTTGGACCAGTTCCACTTTTGCCTTTGGCATATATTAGAATATACAAAGGCAGTTTGTGGAAAAAGTGACATCAATTGCACAAAGGTGTCCTTAATAAGCATTTCCAGACCTACCCCAGTTAAAGTGCCTAGGTCATTTCCACCACAGTGCACAATAATAAGGTTAGGCTGTGGGAGATGTAGAAAGGTTTTCACCAAAGGCATTAATTGGTGCCACTTTAACCCTCTCTGACCAATCCATTTAATGTCTACATTTGGCAAAGCAAGATCTTTCACAATACCTCTTTTTTCTGCAAACTTTTCACTCCAGAAGACATAGCTGTGACCTATAATCCACACTGTGAACATCTTCCAAGGAGATCTGGATGCACTCAGAAGGTGTCTTTCAGTAGAATGGCAATATGAAAAGAAAGATAGATGTAAAATGGAGGCTTACATACTTTTTTCAAAATAAAAAGAAATCATTGGCTGTTTCAGACCATTCAACACTAAAAACTAGGCTGTATGTTTAAATTTTTAAAAACATGTTTTGTATTGGTTCTGAAAAATGGGTTCCCACAGAACATTAGTTTGGATTTGCTGTTAGGTTTGAAAAGTCAAGCACTCTTGCTCTTTGGATTTGAAACATTGTGTGCTGAACTTCTGACCTCTCTGCTCACACCAGTGTTCCATGACCTGTTGCTATGGTAGCAGGCAGAAGTCATGTTGGGGGAAGGGATCATTTGGATAAGGGTTGAACTTTGCAACCAATAGAAATGTGTGATTCCATTTGAAAAAATGTGGGAAACATTTACTGGTTCTGCTGAGAGGTGTACAGTTCAGAGATTCTGGCTCTGATAATCTGCTGTGTGAGTGGCACATTTCTTTCTCAACTAACTACTTTTAAAGGTGAGTTATGAATTTGAGAGGGATGTATGTGGTGTAGTTGGATATAAATAATAGAAATGTGATTTTTCTTATAAAGTTGTGTTTTACATTTTATGTTAAGGAAGATATTTAAGTGCCTTGAACATGTCAGATATTATGGAGTATGTCTTCACCATAAGTTAAGGTGTACTGGTATCACCCAGAAATACTGTTTTGTGCCTAGAATCACACAATGAGTCTGTCTGTACACAGGAATTTTTCACAGAGATTTAATTTGTGTTGCTCTTGCTCTGTTCGACTTGCACTCGCAGGAAAGGGGCAGCTTGTTTTCAAGAACTGTGATGGTTAGCATTCAGCAGAAATCACTTTCTCACAAATGAGAGGCAAATGCTAACACATTTTGAAATTAACATGGTACATTTTCTTACCACTTTAAAAGTTGTGTTTTACATTTTATGTTAAGGAAGATATTTAAGTGCCTTGAACTTGAAAGATATTATGGAGTATGTCTTCACCATAAGTGAAGGTGTACTGGTATCACCCAGAAATACTGTTTTGTGCCTAGAATCACACCATGAGTCTGTCTGTACACAGGAATTTTTCACAGAGGTTTAATTTGTGTTGCTCTTGCTCTGTTAGACTTGCACTCGCAGGAAAGGGGCAGCTTGTTTTCAAGAACTGTGATGGTTAGCATTCAGCAGAAATCACTTTCTCACAAATGAGAGGCAAATGCAAACACATTTGAAAATAGCATGGTACGTTTTCCTACCACTTTAAAAGTTGTGTTTTACATTTTATGTTAAGGAAGATATTTAACTGCCTTGAACATGTCAGATATTATGGAGTATGTCTTCACCATAAGTTAAGGTGTACTGGTATCACCCAGGAATACTGTTTTGTGCCTAGAATCACACCATGAGTCTGTGTGCACACAGGAATTCTTCTCAGAAATTTAATTTGTGTTGCTCTTGCTGTGTTAGACTTGCACTCGCAGGAAAGGGGCAGCTTGTTTTCAAGAACTGTGATGGTTAGCATTCAGCAGAAATCACTTTCTTACAAATGAGAGGCAAATGCTAACACATTTGAAATTAGCATGGTACATTTTCCTACCACTTTAAAAGTTGTGTTTTACATTTTATGTTAAGGAAGATATTTAAGTGCCTTGAACTTGAAAGATATTATGGAGTATGTCTTCACCATAAGTTAAGGTGTACTGGTATCACCCAGAAATACTTATTTTGCCTAGAATCAAACCATGAGTCTGTCTGTACACAGGAATTTTTCACAGAGATTTAATTTGTGTTGCTCTTGCTCTGTTAGACTTGCACTAGCAGGAAAGGGGCAGCTTGTTTTCAAGAACTGTGATGGTTAGCATTCAGCAGAAATCACTTTCTCACAAATGAGAGGCAAATGCAAACACATTTGAAAATAGCATGGTACGTTTTCCTACCACTTTAAAAGTTGTGTTTTACATTTTATGTTAAGGAAGATATTTAACTGCCTTCAACATGTCAGATATTATGGAGTATCTCTTCACCATAAGTTAAGGTGTACTGGTATCACCCAGGAATACTGTTTTGTGCCTAGAATCACACCATGAGTCTGTGTGCACACAGGAATTATTCTCAGAGATTTAATTTGCGTTGCTCTTGCTCTGTTAGACTTGCACTCGCAGGAAAGGGGCAGCTTGTTTTCAAGAACTGTGATGGTAGCATTCAGCAGAAATCACTTTCTCAGAAATGAGAGGCAAATGCTAACACATTTGAAATTAGCATGGTACATTTTCCTACCACTTTAAAAGTTGTGTTTTACATTTTATGTTAAGGAAGATATTTAAGTGCCTTGAACTTGAAAGATATTATGGAGTATGTCTTCACCATAAGTTAAGGTGTACTGGTATCACCCAGAAATACTGGTTTGTGCCTAGAATCACACCATGAGTCTGTCTGTACACAGGAATTTTTCCCAGAGATTTAATGTGTGTTGCTCTTGCTCTGTTAGACTTGCACTCGCAGGAAAGGGGCAGCTTGTTTTCAAGAACTGTGATGGTTAGCATTCAGCAGAAATCACTTTTTCACAAATGTGAAGCAAATGCAAACACATTTGAAAATAGCATGGTACATTTTCCTACCACTTTAAAAGTTGTGTTTTACATTTTATGTTAAGGAAGATATTTAAGTGCCTTGAACTTGAAAGATATTATGGAGTATGTCTTCACCATAAGTTAAGGTGTACTGGTATCACCCAGAAATACAGTTTTGTGCCTAGAATCACACCATGAGTCTGTCTGTACACAGGAATTTTTCACAGAGATTGAATTTGTGTTGCTCTTGCTCTGTTAGACTTGCACTCGCAGGAAAGGGGCAGCTTGTTTTCAAGAACTGTGATGGTTAGCATTCAGCAGAAATCACTTTCTCACAAATGAGAGGCAAATGCTAACACATTTGAAATTAGCATGGTACATTTTCATATCACTTTAAAAGTTGTGTTTTACATTTTATGTTAAGGAAGATATTTAAGTGCCTTGAACTTGAAAGATATTATCGAGTATGTCTTCATCATAAGTTAAGGTGTACTGGTATCACCCAGAAATACTGTTTTGTGCCTAGAATCACACCATGAGTCTTTCTGTACACAGGAAGTTTTTCACAGAGATTTAATTTGTGTTGCTCTTGCTCTGTTAGACTTGCACTCGCAGGAAAGGGGCAGCTTGTTTTCAAGAACTGTGATGGTTAGCATTCAGCAGAAATCACTTTCTCACAAATGAGAGGCAAATGCAAACACATTTGAAAATAGCATGGTACGTTTTCCTACTACTTTAAAAGTTGTGTTTTACATTTTATGTTAAGGAAGATATTTAAGTGCCTTGAACTTGAAAGATATTATGGAGTATGTCTTCACCATAAGTTAAGGTGTACTGGTATCACCCAGAAATACTGTTCTGTGCCTAGAATCACACCATGAGTCTGTGTGCACACAGGAATTGATGTTAGAGATTTGATACGTGTTGCTCTTGTTCTGTCAGACTTGCAGTTGTAGGAAAGGGACAGGTCATATGATAGGATTTGAAAAGTTCTGGAAAATAATCGTAATGTATTCAAATTACATAAAGGTATTTTTTTTTTAGTTTCTTTCAGGTATTGCTGAACAACAGTGAAATTTATTAAAGATGCCTATAAAGTCAAGAAAGAGAAAAGAACAGCAACAACATCTATATTTGAAGAAAACTGGACCAAAAGAAATAGTTGAAGAACCTCGTGTTGGAAAAAAGAAAAAGTCTTCTGGTAAGCAGACTAAGGATTTTTTTAAAAATATCTTCAAACAAAGAAAAAATGTTAAGAATATATCCACTGCAAATAGTGTTTCAAGTACAAAACAACAACAGAGTCGACAGAAAATACGAAAAGCCAATGTTGAATCAGAAGTAAGAAAGAGTGACTTAACACGAAAAATAGATTTTAAAAACATTCGTAGAAAAATGTTTCAGAGAAGAGTGATGTTAAATTTGCTAAAGGATGTTAAAAAGTATAAGAAGAAAACCAAATTTTATTAAAAAAAAGAAATATATTGAAACAATTGTTGCTAAGGCTTTGGAAATAAAACGAAAACTATTCATTTTAATTTTGAACAGGATGCGTAGATTAGAAAAATTAGTAAAAGGAAAAGAGTAGTGAAAAAAAATAACTTTTGTAAAGTGTTCTTAGGAGAATGGAAGCATAGTTCAAGTACTGAGCCATTTTTTAATGAAGAGAGTTATCTTCAAAGTAATAGTTTGTTGCATGCAGTTGACACCAATGGCCGAGCTTATGAAGTTAAAGATGGTTGTGTAATGGAAAAGGAGAAAATGGTTCCAAGAAATGAGGAAGAAGTGTTAGCTGATGAGGTTATGGGGAGACGTCCTAAAGCCCCAGTGTACACTTGGATTTGTAGTAGTATTTGCACTGTGCGACAGGAATCTATTGATAAATTACGTGACTTCCTAAGAGAATATAGTAAAAAGAGTGTTAAACAGAAGATTAAGGTGCTTCAAAGACTAGACCCATGCAGAGTGAGAGAGAATACTGGTTTGCAAGGAAATTCTCTTGCTTGTCTATCTAGGAAAGTTTGCCCAAGTGTTTTTCACCATTTTAGGATGCTGGCTGTTCATCATACTGAAATGAGAAAGTTTGTGAGAACATTGTATTTTGCTAAAAGTCCAGCACTAAAGTTAAATGAGTAGAATAGTGCATTGTTCCGTGGATCTGTATCAGATGTAGTGAAGGTTACTGATGATAGTCAGTTTTGTTACTTTGGTCCAGAGCAAGAAAGTGCAGGAAATGACACAGTTATTGAGGAAAATGTGGAAGAGAATGTAGAACTCACTGTTAGTAAAAATTTTGAAGATGAAATGACAAAATTCGCTATCATCTCTAATGAAAGACCAAATATTACTTGTATTTGTTGCCGGAGAAGCCATTATAAAATTCAAACAAGAAATGTTGATCTGTATAAAAAAAGTGAAAATGAAGATAATTATAAGTGGAAGGATTTTGCAACATATATATTTCGGGAAAATAGTTTTGATTTGGGTGAAGATCAGCGTATTTGTAAATACTGTTATAACAAGTTAGAAGAAAATAGAATGCCAGCCAGAGCTGTACATAATAATTTAGAATTGGTTGATATTCCTGCAGAACTTTCTGATTTAAATACGTATGAGTCTATACTCATTCAATGTGTCCATCCGTTTCAGACCATAGTGCGTATGGAGCCAAAAACAGGTAAAATTACCTCCTTCGGATTTACAAAGTGGTTTAAAAGGAAGAGTTGTCTATTTGCCATTGGATTTGAAAAAAAATATGGAAACAATTGATGCAGATAGATTGGAAACTGAACCATTAGTTATTCTGGTTAATGGAGTACCAACAAAGAATAAGAAAATTTGGCAGGAGCTGGTAGATGTACGAAAAGTACAAAGAGCAAATTTATATTTGAAAAGAAATATTAAATGGTATGAAACAATTGATATGGATGAAGATGAAGAAGTTTTACTAGCAGACTCAGGTATACCAGCTGGGCAAATTGAAAAAGTGGATAAGTCAAAAGAAGAATAAATTTATGAACATTTCAGCATACACCCTCTTCATTCTAAAGAAGTTATGGGAAACACTATTGATCTTTTTCAGATGAAAAAAGCACAAGGAACTCCCGTGAGTGTATGGGAGGAGAGCTTAGAAGCTCGTTGTTTTCCCCAGCTGTTTCCTACCGGAAAAGGTGGACAATATGATGAACGTCCAGTACAGATTCCTGCTTCTGAGTATCGGACTAGAAGGTTATATGCAGAAGATCCAAGATTTCGTCAAGGTATTCCATACTTGTTCCATCTTTTATTTGAAAGTGACTTGTCTGCACTATATTATGCAGTAAATCACATTTTAAAAACTGGAGTACATCTACATATTGTGTCTGCAAAGGATTTTATGAACAAAGTGCAACAGCGAGATGATCATTTGGAATCTCAATTGATAAATTTGATGGCTTGTCAGCGAGGAACTAATGAATGGAGAATTGAAATGTATGTTACGGAATTTAGGAACTCCTACATGGTTCCTTACCCTAAGCTGTGCTGAGTAAGCTTGGGATGATTTACTGGATTTTCTTCGAGAGGCAAATTCAAATATTGAAAACATCCAATACAAGACAGCAGGAGAATTGTGCTCATTGGATCCGGTTAATGTTTGCAGATATTTCAATCATAGATTTGAGGCTATGATGTCCTTCATCTGCAATAAAAAAATCCACCTCTTGGAGAAGTTGTGGATTTCTTTTGGAGAAAAGAGTACCAAGCAAGAGGTGCTCCTCATATTCATATGCTGTTGTGGATCAAGGATGCCCCAAAATTTGGAACAGATTCTGATGATGCAGTTTTATCATTCGTTGAAGAATATGCAACATGTGCTATACCTAAAAGCACAGAAGAAAAAAACTTAAAAGAGCAAGTTTTACGTTTCCAAAGACATCGGTGTGGAAAATACTGTCGACGAAAGTACAAGAGTAAAGATAAATTCTACACAAAATGTCGATTTGGATTTCCACGACCTGTTCTTTCAAAAGGAAGAGTAAACAGTTTTATGTCAGCTGTGCGACATACTATTACAAGAAAATCGCCTAAGAATACCTACAACCTAAGAAGAAAAGAAGAGTCAAAATATATAAATGACTACAACCCAGTCATTTTATCCATGTGGAATGCTAACATGGAAATACTGTATGTAGCTGACAATTCTATTGCTGTTGCTCGGTATGTCACATCTTACATCACTAAATCTGAGAAAACAGAATTGAAAGAAATGTGGGAAGAGATTTCTCACGAGAAGACTGTCAGTAAAAAGCTATACAGTTTCAGTTTAAAGATGTTATCGCATCGAGAAATTGGATCCTACGAATGCTCAGATAGGTTATCATCTGCAAGTCTGTACTCCAAATCCAGAAGAATAATTTGGGTAAGTTTAGGCCTTGCAGGAATGAGAAATCGGGTACTGCAATCTGTTTGAGAAATTGAATATTTAGCAGAGTACGAACCTGAAAGTACAGACATTTTAAGAACAAACATGTGGGACACATATTACCCGCAAAGAAGTCATCATCTTGAGAACATGTGTCTATATGAAGTGCTGCAGAACTACATTTATAAACGGAATACCACAGAAGACATCAACAATGGAAAATATAAAGTCACTGGTGAGGAAGGATGTTTGGTAAAACAAACAAAGGGAAGTTTGAATAATGACCGGAAGCTGAGTTGTGACACTACTGACAAAAAGGAATTTTACTACTTGGCACTTTTACAGCTGTTTAAACCATGGCGTTCAGAGGACGAACTACTTGGAGATTTTCAGAGCTATGAAGATTCATTTAATGCTTGCAAAGATAGCATAGAATGCAGTACTTTCTCAACTTATGTTCAAATGTTAAATGAAGAAATTGAACAAGAAGCAACAATTGCAGCTGAAGTAGCTAGAGACAGTTCTCAAGACAGTCAAAGTTCTGGGACGTTCAGTCAAGATCCTCTAGGACAACCAATCGTAGAAAATGAAGCTGCAATAGCCATGACTGAAGTCGAAACAGCTATGAATCAAGCTCAGGAAGATTTAATAAACTTACCAAATATGGAACAACAACTGAATGATGAACAACAACAAATTTATGAGGAAGTCAGAAAAAAAATTGATCACGGATTACTACATGAAAATAAAGAGTGCTCATGCACATCGTTTCAACCAATCAGAATGTATGTGAGTGGACAAGCCGGAACTGGAAAAAGTTTCTTGATTAAAGTAATTAGAAGCTACCTACAGCAAAAAACAGATTCAACTTTGTCTTGTGTTGTTACTGCTCCAACTGGGTTAGCAGCATATAACATAAAAGGAATTACCCTCCATCGATTGCTAATGTTACCAGTAGAGCACGAGAACAAAATACAATACCACAAGCTAACAGGAGAAGCATGTTTTGAAGTTGCAAGAGTATTGAAAACATGAAAGTTCTCATCATTGATGAAGTAAGCATGGTATCAAACTTAATGCTTGCCTTTGTGCATTTAAGAATGTAGCAAATTCTAAAGACAAACTATGACGTGCTATTTGGAGGAAAACATGTTATAGTTTTTGGGGATCTTCTGCAGCTTACTCCAGTTAAAGGACAACCAGTATTTCAAACCCTTACACATGAAGACACGAAAAAGTCATTAGGAAGTATAGGTAATGTGAATATTTGGACATACTTTGAGTATAAAGAACTCATTACCAATATGCGGCACACCAATGATGAGGATTATGCAAGTATTCTCAAAGATATCAGAATTGGACTACTCACAGAACATGTCAGAAAAGCTTTACAGAGTCGATTGCTATGTAATGTGTTTCCAACAGAACAAATAGTTCCAGAGAAAATATACAAGAACATTGCTGGAAAAAATACTGTAATCTGCTTAATGCCAACACTACATGAATGCTCTATATTCAATCAAGAACTTTTGAAATTGGAAAATGAAGAGATTGTCAAATTGGAAGCTGTGGATAAAATACAACATGAAGGAATAACTATTATATTGACAAACAAATTGACAAGTAAATTGGATTCTCTAGAGAAAAACATCTCAAACAGCCGGTTTAGAAAAGAATCTTTATGTATGTATGAACTGTCGAGTAATTTTAAGACGTAATTTGGATGTAGAGAAAGGTTTAGTGAACGGAGCTATGGGTAAAGTTGTGGGTTTTGTTAATTACCAGAAAAAAGTTGGAATTGAATTAAAAAAAAAAAATTTGATCAGATTGAAGAGGTTAAAGACATTTGTCGTTGTTCAGTTCGTTTCTTGCTGGTGAAAGACTTATATGTACGTAGGAAGCAGTTTCCATTTTCTCTAGCATATGCAGTAACTATTCACAAATCTCAAGGATTAACTATAGATAGTGCATTTGTAAACATTGGATCTACTGTGTTTAAAGAAGCATATGTTGCTTTGTCACGCGTGAAAAAATTATCTGGTTTATGCATGATAGACTTTGATGACTCAAAAGTAAGTGCTGATGCAAACTGTGTAAAGGAGTATAATAGATTAAGAAGAAGCTATGTTCCTCATTTATGTCAGTATCCTGTGTTTGAAAAACGTGTTATTTGTCGGAAAAGGAGATTTGAGAATATCTGTAATGAGGATGTACAGAAGAGAAAACAAAAAGAGAGTGATGTGACTGCAAGCAAAAAGAAAAAGGACAGTGTTGAAGAGGTTGTTGGTTGTCATTTTGAAAATAGCTCTGGTGTCAACTGATACGCAAATGTAGTGCTCAATGTTGTATTTTATCTTCAAATTTTGCAAAAGCAGATAATACTAAATCATGAAAAAAGATTCTGTTCTCTGCTGAGTCTCCTTTATGAGAAGCTGAGTAATGATAAAACTTAAATAGAAAGTGCTTCTGATGTTAGAAATCTTTTAGATGAATGTTCTGGATGTACACAGTTTACACAAGATGTCCAGCAAGATGCACAGGAATTCTTGATGTATATGCTTATGGTACTGGAAGATGAAGGGGTAGAAATAGAAAATATATTAGATGTCTCATGTAAATGGGAACATTGTTGTGAAAACTGTATGAACACATGCAGCAGTAATGTTGATTCTGAAAGGTTCATATATTTAACATTACCAGAGAGTAAAACAGTGACTTTTAGTAAATTAGTTAAAGATGCAAATCACAACATGGAATGTTCTCAATGTAAATCAGACATGTTATCAACGTTATTTTTACATAAATATGGACAGTATGTAATTTTAATGATGCAACGTTGTAGAGCAGATGGAACTAAAATGGAAACTTTACTAAAGAAGTTTGTAGGAAATCAATTATCTATATCAGGTAAAGCATTTGTTGCAGTTGCAATTATTTTTCATGATGGACCTTCTATAACTTCTGGTCATTACACAGTTTATCTTAAATGTGAAAAAGGATGGACACTGTGTAAAGATTCTCAATTGATTTTCAAGCAACATTTGCCTTAAGATTTACCAAATTGTTACTTAATTTTTCTAAAACCAAAATTTTAGATACAAATTCCAGCATCTGAAGAAACCATTATTTCAATTTTATAGGATTAACATTGGATATTTCACTTACAAAGGATTTTAAAATTACCATTTGGCCTCAAGGAAAGGTAAAGGTAACAACTGTGGACTTGTTTGACAGATATTATTTTGGTGTACGTGCTTAAGCAGCAAGATTTACAGACGTTATTTATTGCAAATAGTTATTGTTCTTACAAGGTATTTTTAATATATTTGTGACATTTCTATCAAGGTCTGTTTCAGTGAGAAGAAAGTCTGGGCTTTTTTTAAACAATCTTTCAGATTGTTTTTTTTTTGCCCGCTGTTAAATGATGAAAACAATTGATATCACTATTTTCAGTGATATTCAATACATTCTGAAAACAGCAAAAAAGGGCAAAAAATTGCTTTGATAAATATGAAAAAATATGTACTGCTTAAGAAAATGTATTGTTGAATATTAATACTTTTTTCTTTTTTTCAGATCTTGGAAGAAAATTTAGGAAATGTAATCCATTTTACTTGCAATTTAAAAAAAAACATTTAAAAATGTGTTTAAATTTAAAACAAAGGTGGAGAACATGGAAAGGGGGCATGGTAGAGACTTCCTAACCCCCTAGTCTTTGTCAGGGAGTCCCTGAAGGATCACAAAGGGTGAAAAAAATGATTATTTTTTTTAAAAAAAAATCATAGGGTGCGCGCACCCTAAAAAAAAAATCGACAAATAGATTTAAAAAACAAGTTTTTGTGTTTAGATTTTAGGTGGCTCTAAAAAGAGCCCTTGTGTTAATGTAGGGACAGAGGAAGAGAAAAACGAAAAAATGAAAAAAACTATGGCCTGGTGCATAAGTGCTGCTCTAATTTCCTCTCAATGAGATCAATACTTGTCTCACCCAGAGAAATGAGAGAATGACAGTCCATGCACTGTGTATACAGCCTCCCAAAAGAAGGGCGTATATCCAGAGGTGTAGAAGTAGGAGAAGGCACCACCGCAAAAGAAGTGCTCGGCTGAGCTGCCAATGGTGTGCTCGGCTGAGGTTTGTGCCTAGAATCACACCATGAGTCTGTCTGTACACAGGAATTTTTCCCAGAGATTTAATGTGTGTTGCTCTTGCTCTGTTAGACTTGCACTCGCAGGAAAGGGGCAGCTTGTTTTCAAGAACTGTGATGGTTAGCATTCAGCAGAAATCACTTTTTCACAAATGAGAAGCAAATGCAAACACATTTGAAAATAGCATGGTACATTTTCCTACCACTTTAAAAGTTGTGTTTTACATTTTATGTTAAGGAAGATATTTAAGTGCCTTGAACTTGAAAGATATTATGGAGTATGTCTTCACCATAAGTTAAGGTGTACTGGTATCACCCAGAAATACAGTTTTGTGCCTAGAATCACACCATGAGTCTGTCTGTACACAGGAATTTTTCACAGAGATTGAATTTGTGTTGCTCTTGCTCTGTAAGACTTGCACTCGCAGGAAAGGGGCAGCTTGTTTTCAAGAACTGTGATGGTTAGCATTCAGCAGAAATCACTTTCTCACAAATGAGAGGCAAATGCTAACACATTTGAAATTAGCATGGTACATTTTCATATCACTTTAAAAGTTGTGTTTTACATTTTATGTTAAGGAAGATATTTAAGTGCCTTGAACTTGAAAGATATTATCGAGTATGTCTTCATCATAAGTTAAGGTGTACTGGTATCACCCAGAAATACTGTTTTGTGCCTAGAATCACACCATGAGTCTTTCTGTACACAGGAAGTTTTTCACAGAGATTTAATTTGTGTTGCTCTTGCTCTGTTAGACTTGCACTCGCAGGAAAGGGGCAGCTTGTTTTCAAGAACTGTGATGGTTAGCATTCAGCAGAAATCACTTTCTCACAAATGAGAGGCAAATGCAAACACATTTGAAAATAGCATGGTACGTTTTCCTACTACTTTAAAAGTTGTGTTTTACATTTTATGTTAAGGAAGATATTTAAGTGCCTTGAACTTGAAAGATATTATGGAGTATGCCTTCACCATAAGTTAAGGTGTACTGGTATCACCCAGAAATACTGTTCTGTGCCTAGAATCACACCATGAGTCTGTGTGCACACAGGAATTGATGTTAGAGATTTGATACGTGTTGCTCTTGTTCTGTCAGACTTGCAGTTGTAGGAAAGGGACAGGTCATATGATAGGATTTGAAAAGCTCTGGAAAATATTCGTAATGTATTCAAATTACATAAAGGTATTTTTTTTTTAGTTTCTTTCAGGTATTGCTGAACAACAGTGAAATTTATTAAAGATGCCTATAAAGTCAAGAAAGAGAAAAGAACAGCAACAACATCTATATTTGAAGAAAACTGGACCAAAAGAAATAGTTGAAGAACCTCGTGTTGGAAAAAAGAAAAAGTCTTCTGGTAAGCAGACTAAGGATTTTTTTAAAAATATCTTCAAACAAAGAAAAAATGTTAAGAATATATCCACTGCAAATAGTGTTTCAAGTACAAAACAACAACAGAGTCGACAGAAAATACGAAAAGCCAATGTTGAATCAGAAGTAAGAAAGAGTGACTTAACACGAAAAATAGATTTTAAAAACATTCGTAGAAAAATGTTTCAGAGAAGAGTGATGTTAAATTTGCTAAAGGATGTTAAAAAGTATAAGAAGAAAACCAAATTTTATTAAAAAAAAGAAATATATTGAAACAATTGTTGCTAAGGCTTTGGAAATAAAACGAAAACTATTCATTTTAATTTTGAACAGGATGCGTAGATTAGAAAAATTAGTAAAAGGAAAAGAGTAGTGAAAAAAAATAACTTTTGTAAAGTGTTCTTAGGAGAATGGAAGCATAGTTCAAGTACTGAGCCATTTTTTAATGAAGAGAGTTATCTTCAAAGTAATAGTTTGTTGCATGCAGTTGACACCAATGGCCGAGCTTATGAAGTTAAAGATGGTTGTGTAATGGAAAAGGAGAAAATGGTTCCAAGAAATGAGGAAGAAGTGTTAGCTGATGAGGTTATGGGGAGACGTCCTAAAGCCCCAGTGTACACTTGGATTTGTAGTAGTATTTGCACTGTGCGACAGGAATCTATTGATAAATTACGTGACTTCCTAAGAGAATATAGTAAAAAGAGTGTTAAACAGAAGATTAAGGTGCTTCAAAGACTAGACCCATGCAGAGTGAGAGAGAATACTGGTTTGCAAGGAAATTCTCTTGCTTGTCTATCTAGGAAAGTTTGCCCAAGTGTTTTTCACCATTTTAGGATGCTGGCTGTTCATCATACTGAAATGAGAAAGTTTGTGAGAACATTGTATTTTGCTAAAAGTCCAGCACTAAAGTTAAATGAGTAGAATAGTGCATTGTTCCGTGGATCTGTATCAGATGTAGTGAAGGTTACTGATGATAGTCAGTTTTGTTACTTTGGTCCAGAGCAAGAAAGTGCAGGAAATGACACAGTTATTGAGGAAAATGTGGAAGAGAATGTAGAACTCACTGTTAGTAAAAATTTTGAAGATGAAATGACAAAATTCGCTATCATCTCTAATGAAAGACCAAATATTACTTGTATTTGTTGCCGGAGAAGCCATTATAAAATTCAAACAAGAAATGTTGATCTGTATAAAAAAAGTGAAAATGAAGATAATTATAAGTGGAAGGATTTTGCAACATATATATTTCGGGAAAATAGTTTTGATTTGGGTGAAGATCAGCGTATTTGTAAATACTGTTATAACAAGTTAGAAGAAAATAGAATGCCAGCCAGAGCTGTACATAATAATTTAGAATTGGTTGATATTCCTGCAGAACTTTCTGATTTAAATACGTATGAGTCTATACTCATTCAATGTGTCCATCCGTTTCAGACCATAGTGCGTATGGAGCCAAAAACAGGTAAATTACCTCCTTCGGATTTACAAAGTGGTTTAAAAGGAAGAGTTGTCTATTTGCCATTGGAATTGAAAAAAAATATGGAAACAATTGATGCAGATAGATTGGAAACTGAACCATTAGTTATTCTGGTTAATGGAGTACCAACAAAGAATAAGAAAATTTGGCAGGAGCTGGTAGATGTACGAAAAGTACAAAGAGCAAATTTATATTTGAAAAGAAATATTAAATGGTATGAAACAATTGATATGGATGAAGATGAAGAAGTTTTACTAGCAGACTCAGGTATACCAGCTGGGCAAATTGAAAAAGTGGATAAGTCAAAAGAAGAATAAATTTATGAACATTTCAGCATACACCCTCTTCATTCTAAAGAAGTTATGGGAAACACTATTGATCTTTTTCAGATGAAAAAAGCACAAGGAACTCCCGTGAGTGTATGGGAGGAGAGCTTGGAAGCTCGTTGTTTTCCCCAGCTGTTTCCTACCGGAAAAGGTGGACAATATGATGAACGTCCAGTACAGATTCCTGCTTCTGAGTATCGGACTAGAAGGTTATATGCAGAAGATCCAAGATTTCGTCAAAGTATTCCATACTTGTTCCATCTTTTATTTGAAAGTGACTTGTCTGCACTATATTATGCAGTAAATCACATTTTAAAAACTGGAGTACATCTACATATTGTGTCTGCAAAGGATTTTATGAACAAAGTGCAACAGCGAGATGATCATTTGGAATCTCAATTGATAAATTTGATGGCTTGTCAGCGAGGAACTAATGAATGGAGAATTGAAATGTATGTTACGGAATTTAGGAACTCCTACATGGTTCCTTACCCTAAGCTGTGCTGAGTAAGCTTGGGATGATTTACTGGATTTTCTTCGAGAGGCAAATTCAAATATTGAAAACATCCAATACAAGACAGCAGGAAAATTGTGCTCATTGGATCCGGTTAATGTTTGCAGATATTTCAATCATAGATTTGAGGCTATGATGTCCTTCATCTGCAATAAAAAAATCCACCTCTTGGAGAAGTTGTGGATTTCTTTTGGAGAAAAGAGTACCAAGCAAGAGGTGCTCCTCATATTCATATGCTGTTGTGGATCAAGGATGCCCCAAAATTTGGAACAGATTCTGATGATGCAGTTTTATCATTCGTTGAAGAATATGCAACATGTGCTATACCTAAAAGCACAGAAGAAAAAAACTTAAAAGAGCAAGTTTTACGTTTCCAAAGACATCGGTGTGGAAAATACTGTCGACGAAAGTACAAGAGTAAAGATAAATTCTACACAAAATGTCGATTTGGATTTCCACGACCTGTTCTTTCAAAAGGAAGAGTAAACAGTTTTATGTCAGCTGTGCGACATACTATTACAAGAAAATCGCCTAAGAATACCTACAACCTAAGAAGAAAAGAAGAGTCAAAATATATAAATGACTACAACCCAGTCATTTTATCCATGTGGAATGCTAACATGGAAATACTGTATGTAGCTGACAATTCTATTGCTGTTGCTCGGTATGTCACATCTTACATCACTAAATCTGAGAAAACAGAATTGAAAGAAATGTGGGAAGAGATTTCTCACGAGAAGACTGTCAGTAAAAAGCTATACAGTTTCAGTTTAAAGATGTTATCGCATCGAGAAATTGGATCCTACGAATGCTCAGATAGGTTATCATCTGCAAGTCTGTACTCCAAATCCAGAAGAATAATTTGGGTAAGTTTAGGCCTTGCAGGAATGAGAAATCGGATACTGCAATCTGTTTGAGAAATTGAATATTTAGCAGAGTACGAACCTGAAAGTACAGACATTTTAAGAACAAACATGTGGGACACATATTACCCGCAAAGAAGTCATCATCTTGAGAACATGTGTCTATATGAAGTGCTGCAGAACTACATTTATAAACGGAATACCACAGAAGACATCAACAATGGAAAATATAAAGTCACTGGTGAGGAAGGATGTTTGGTAAAACAAACAAAGGGAAGTTTGAAAAATGACCGGAAGCTGAGTTGTGACACTACTGACAAAAAGGAATTTTACTACTTGGCACTTTTACAGCTGTTTAAACCATGGCGTTCAGAGGACGAACTACTTGGAGATTTTCAGAGCTATGAAGATTCATTTAATGCTTGCAAAGATAGCATAGAATGCAGTACTTTCTCAACTTATGTTCAAATGTTAAATGAAGAAATTGAACAAGAAGCAACAATTGCAGCTGAAGTAGCTAGAGACAGTTCTCAAGACAGTCAAAGTTCTGGGACGTTCAGTCAAGATCCTCTAGGACAACCAATCGTAGAAAATGAAGCTGCAATAGCCATGACTGAAGTCGAAACAGCTATGAATCAAGCTCAGGAAGATTTAATAAACTTACCAAATATGGAACAACAACTGAATGATGAACAACAACAAATTTATGAGGAAGTCAGAAAAAAAATTGATCACGGATTACTACATGAAAATAAAGAGTGCTCATGCACATCGTTTCAACCAATCAGAATGTATGTGAGTGGACAAGCCGGAACTGGAAAAAGTTTCTTGATTAAAGTAATTAGAAGCTACCTACAGCAAAAAACAGATTCAACTTTGTCTTGTGTTGTTACTGCTCCAACTGGGTTAGCAGCATATAACATAAAAGGAATTACCCTCCATCGATTGCTAATGTTACCAGTAGAGCACGAGAACAAAATACAATACCACAAGCTAACAGGAGAAGCATGTTTTGAAGTTGCAAGAGTATTGAAAACATGAAAGTTCTCATCATTGATGAAGTAAGCATGGTATCAAACTTAATGCTTGCCTTTGTGCATTTAAGAATGTAGCAAATTCTAAAGACAAACTATGACGTGCTATTTGGAGGAAAACATGTTATAGTTTTGGGGATCTTCTGCAGCTTACTCCAGTTAAATGACAACCAGTATTTCAAACCCTTACACATGAAGACACGAAAAAGTCATTAGGAAGTATAGGTAATGTGAATATTTGGACATACTTTGAGTATAAAGAACTCATTACCAATATGCGGCACGCCAATGATGAGGATTATGCAAGTATTCTCAAAGATATCAGAATTGGACTACTCACAGAACATGTCAGAAAAGCTTTACAGAGTCGATTGCTATGTAATGTGTTTCCAACAGAACAAATAGTTCCAGAGAAAATATACAAGAACATTGCTGGAAAAAATACTGTAATCTGCTTAATGCCAACACTACATGAATGCTCTATATTCAATCAAGAACTTTTGAAATTGGAAAATGAAGAGATTGTCAAATTGGAAGCTGTGGATAAAATACAACATGAAGGAATAACTATTATATTGACAAACAAATTGACAAGTAAATTGGATTCTCTAGAGAAAAACATCTCAAACAGCCGGTTTAGAAAAGAATCTTTATGTATGTATGAACTGTCGAGTAATTTTAAGACGTAATTTGGATGTAGAGAAAGGTTTAGTGAACGGAGCTATGGGTAAAGTTGTGGGTTTTGTTAATTACCAGAAAAAAGTTGGAATTGAATTAAAAAAAAAAAAATTTGATCAGATTGAAGAGGTTAAAGACATTTGTCGTTGTTCAGTTCGTTTCTTGCTGGTGAAAGACTTATATGTACGTAGGAAGCAGTTTCCATTTTCTCTAGCATATGCAGTAACTATTCACAAATCTCAAGGATTAACTGTAGATAGTGCATTTGTAAACATTGGATCTACTGTGTTTAAAGAAGCATATGTTGCTTTGTCACGCGTGAAAAAATTATCTGGTTTATGCATGATAGACTTTGATGACTCAAAAGTAAGTGCTGATGCAAACTGTGTAAAGGAGTATAATAGATTAAGAAGAAGCTATGTTCCTCATTTATGTCAGTATCCTGTGTTTGAAAAACGTGTTATTTGTCGGAAAAGGAGATTTGAGAATATCTGTAATGAGGATGTACAGAAGAGAAAACAAAAAGAGAGTGATGTGACTGCAAGCAAAAAGAAAAAGGACAGTGTTGAAGAGGTTGTTGGTTGTCATTTTGAAAATAGCTCTGGTGTCAACTGATACGCAAATGTAGTGCTCAATGTTGTATTTTATCTTCAAATTTTGCAAAAGCAGATAATACTAAATCATGAAAAAAGATTCTGTTCTCTGCTGAGTCTCCTTTATGAGAAGCTGAGTAATGATAAAACTTAAATAGAAAGTGCTTCTGATGTTAGAAATCTTTTAGATGAATGTTCTGGATGTACACAGTTTACACAAGATGTCCAGCAAGATGCACAGGAATTCTTGATGTATATGCTTATGGTACTGGAAGATGAAGGGGTAGAAATAGAAAATATATTAGATGTCTCATGTAAATGGGAACATTGTTGTGAAAACTGTATGAACACATGCAGCAGTAATGTTGATTCTGAAAGGTTCATATATTTAACATTACCAGAGAGTAAAACAGTGACTTTTAGTAAATTAGTTAAAGATGCAAATCACAACATGGAATGTTCTCAATGTAAATCAGACATGTTATCAACGTTATTTTTACATAAAATGGACAGTATGTAATTTTAATGATGCAACGTTGTAGAGCAGATGGAACTAAAATGGAAACTTTACTAAAGAAGTTTGTAGGAAATCAATTATCTATATCAGGTAAAGCATTTGTTGCAGTTGCAATTATTTTTCATGATGGACCTTCTATAACTTCTGGTCATTACACAGTTTATCTTAAATGTGAAAAAGGATGGACACTGTGTAAAGATTCTCAATTGATTTTCAAGCAACATTTGCCTTAAGATTTACCAAATTGTTACTTAATTTTTCTAAAACCAAAATTTTAGATACAAATTCCAGCATCTGAAGAAACCATTATTTCAATTTTATAGGATTAACATTGGATATTTCACTTACAAAGGATTTTAAAATTACCATTTGGCCTCAAGGAAAGGTAAAGGTAACAACTGTGGACTTGTTTGACAGATATTATTTTGGTGTACGTGCTTAAGCAGCAAGATTTACAGACGTTATTTATTGCAAATACTTATTGTTCTTACAAGGTATTTTTAATATATTTGTGACATTTCTATCAAGGTCTGTTTCAGTGAGAAGAAAGTCGGGGCTTTTTTTAAACAATCTTTCAGATTGTTTTTTTTTTGCCCGCTGTTAAATGATGAAAACAATTGATATCACTATTTTCAGTGATATTCAATACATTCTGAAAACAGCAAAAAAAGGGCAAAAAATTGCTTTGATAAATATGAAAAAATATGTACTGCTTAAGAAAATGTATTGTTGAATATTAATACTTTTTTCTTTTTTTCAGATCTTGGAAGAAAATTTAGGAAATGTAATCCATTTTACTTGCAATTTAAAAAAAACATTTAAAAATGTGTTTAAATTTAAAACAAAGGTGGAGAACATGGAAAGGGGGCATGGTAGAGACTTCCTAACCCCCTAGTCTTTGTCAGGGAGTCCCTGAAGGATCACAAAGGGTGAAAAAAATGATTATTTTTTTTTTAAAAAAATCATAGGGTGCGCGCACCCTAAAAAAAAAATCGACAAATAGATTTAAAAAACAAGTTTTTGTGTTTAGATTTTAGGTGGCTCTAAAAAGAGCCCTTGTGTTAATGTAGGGACAGAGGAAGAGAAAAACGAAAAAATGAAAAAAACTATGGCCTGGTGCATAAGTGCTGCTCTAATTTCCTCTCAATGAGATCAATACTTGTCTCACCCAGAGAAATGAGAGAATGACAGTCCATGCACTGTGTATACAGCCTCCCAAAAGAAGGGCGTATATCCAGAGGTGTAGAAGTAGGAGAAGGCACCACCGCAAAAGAAGTGCTCGGCTGAGCTGCCAATGGTGTGCTCGGCTGAGGTTTGTGCCTAGAATCACACCATGAGTCTGTCTGTACACAGGAATTTTTCCCAGAGATTTAATGTGTGTTGCTCTTGCTCTGTTAGACTTGCACTCGCAGGAAAGGGGCAGCTTGTTTTCAAGAACTGTGATGGTTAGCATTCAGCAGAAATCACTTTTTCACAAATGAGAAGCAAATGCAAACACATTTGAAAATAGCATGGTACATTTTCCTACCACTTTAAAAGTTGTGTTTTACATTTTATGTTAAGGAAGATATTTAAGTGCCTTGAACTTGAAAGATATTATGGAGTATGTCTTCACTATAAGTTAAGGTGTACTGGTATCACCCAGAAATACAGTTTTGTGCCTAGAATCACACCATGAGTCTGTCTGTACACAGGAATTTTTCACAGAGATTGAATTTGTGTTGCTCTTGCTCTGTTAGACTTGCACTCGCAGGAAAGGGGCAGCTTGTTTTCAAGAACTGTGATGGTTAGCATTCAGCAGAAATCACTTTCTCACAAATGAGAGGCAAATGCTAACACATTTGAAATTAGCATGGTACATTTTCATATCACTTTAAAAGTTGTGTTTTACATTTTATGTTAAGGAAGATATTTAAGTGCCTTGAACTTGAAAGATATTATCGAGTATGTCTTCATCATAAGTTAAGGTGTACTGGTATCACCCAGAAATACTGTTTTGTGCCTAGAATCACACCATGAGTCTTTCTGTACACAGGAAGTTTTTCACAGAGATTTAATTTGTGTTGCTCTTGCTCTGTTAGACTTGCACTCGCAGGAAAGGGGCAGCTTGTTTTCAAGAACTGTGATGGTTAGCATTCAGCAGAAATCACTTTCTCACAAATGAGAGGCAAATGCAAACACATTTGAAAATAGCATGGTACGTTTTCCTACTACTTTAAAAGTTGTGTTTTACATTTTATGTTAAGGAAGATATTTAAGTGCCTTGAACTTGAAAGATATTATGGAGTATGTCTTCACCATAAGTTAAGGTGTACTGGTATCACCCAGAAATACTGTTCTGTGCCTAGAATCACACCATGAGTCTGTGTGCACACAGGAATTGATGTTAGAGATTTGATACGTGTTGCTCTTGTTCTGTCAGACTTGCAGTTGTAGGAAAGGGACAGGTCATATGATAGGATTTGAAAAGCTCTGGAAAATAATCGTAATGTATTCAAATTACATAAAGGTATTTTTTTTTTAGTTTCTTTCAGGTATTGCTGAACAACAGTGAAATTTATTAAAGATGCCTATAAAGTCAAGAAAGAGAAAAGAACAGCAACAACATCTATATTTGAAGAAAACTGGACCAAAAGAAATAGTTGAAGAACCTCGTGTTGGAAAAAAGAAAAAGTCTTCTGGTAAGCAGACTAAGGATTTTTTAAAAAATATCTTCAAACAAAGAAAAAATGTTAAGAATATATCCACTGCAAATAGTGTTTCAAGTACAAAACAACAACAGAGTCGACAGAAAATACGAAAAGCCAATGTTGAATCAGAAGTAAGAAAGAGTGACTTAACACGAAAAATAGATTTTAAAAACATTCGTAGAAAAATGTTTCAGAGAAGAGTGATGTTAAATTTGCTAAAGGATGTTAAAAAGTATAAGAAGAAAACCAAATTTTATTAAAAAAAAGAAATATATTGAAACAATTGTTGCTAAGGCTTTGGAAATAAAACGAAAACTATTCATTTTAATTTTGAACAGGATGCGTAGATTAGAAAAATTAGTAAAAGGAAAAGAGTAGTGAAAAAAAATAACTTTTGTAAAGTGTTCTTAGGAGAATGGAAGCATAGTTCAAGTACTGAGCCATTTTTTAATGAAGAGAGTTATCTTCAAAGTAATAGTTTGTTGCATGCAGTTGACACCAATGGCCGAGCTTATGAAGTTAAAGATGGTTGTGTAATGGAAAAGGAGAAAATGGTTCCAAGAAATGAGGAAGAAGTGTTCGCTGATGAGGTTATGGGGAGACGTCCTAAAGCCCCAGTGTACACTTGGATTTGTAGTAGTATTTGCACTGTGCGACAGGAATCTATTGATAAATTACGTGACTTCCTAAGAGAATATAGTAAAAAGAGTGTTAAACAGAAGATTAAGGTGCTTCAAAGACTAGACCCATGCAGAGTGAGAGAGAATACTGGTTTGCAAGGAAATTCTCTTGCTTGTCTATCTAGGAAAGTTTGCCCAAGTGTTTTTCACCATTTTAGGATGCTGGCTGTTCATCATACTGAAATGAGAAAGTTTGTGAGAACATTGTATTTTGCTAAAAGTCCAGCACTAAAGTTAAATGAGTAGAATAGTGCATTGTTCCGTGGATCTGTATCAGATGTAGTGAAGGTTACTGATGATAGTCAGTTTTGTTACTTTGGTCCAGAGCAAGAAAGTGCAGGAAATGACACAGTTATTGAGGAAAATGTGGAAGAGAATGTAGAACTCACTGTTAGTAAAAATTTTGAAGATGAAATGACAAAATTCGCTATCATCTCTAATGAAAGACCAAATGTTACTTGTATTTGTTGCCGGAGAAGCCATTATAAAATTCAAACAAGAAATGTTGATCTGTATAAAAAAAGTGAAAATTAAGATAATTATAAGTGGAAGGATTTTGCAACATATATATTTCGGGAAAATAGTTTTGATTTGGGTGAAGATCAGCGTATTTGTAAATACTGTTATAACAAGTTAGAAGAAAATAGAATGCCAGCCAGAGCTGTACATAATAATTTAGAATTGGTTGATATTCCTGCAGAACTTTCTGATTTAAATACGTATGAGTCTATACTCATTCAATGTGTCCATCCGTTTCAGACCATAGTGCATATGGAGCCAAAAACAGGTAAATTACCTCCTTCGGATTTACAAAGTGGTTTAAAAGGAAGAGTTGTCTATTTGCCATTGGATTTGAAAAAAAATATGGAAACAATTGATGCAGATAGATTGGAAACTGAACCATTAGTTATTCTGGTTAATGGAGTACCAACAAAGAATAAGAAAATTTGGCAGGAGCTGGTAGATGTACGAAAAGTACAAAGAGCAAATTTATATTTGAAAAGAAATATTAAATGGTATGAAACAATTGATATGGATGAAGATGAAGAAGTTTTACTAGCAGACTCAGGTATACCAGCTGGGCAAATTGAAAAAGTGGATAAGTCAAAAGAAGAATAAATTTATGAACATTTCAGCATACACCCTCTTCATTCTAAAGAAGTTATGGGAAACACTATTGATCTTTTTCAGATGAAAAAAGCACAAGGAACTCCCGTGAGTGTATGGGAGGAGAGCTTGGAAGCTCGTTGTTTTCCCCAGCTGTTTCCTACCGGAAAAGGTGGACAATATGATGAACGTCCAGTACAGATTCCTGCTTCTGAGTATCGGACTAGAAGGTTATATGCAGAAGATCCAAGATTTCGTCAAAGTATTCCATACTTGTTCCATCTTTTATTTGAAAGTGACTTGTCTGCACTATATTATGCAGTAAATCACATTTTAAAAACTGGAGTACATCTACATATTGTGTCTGCAAAGGATTTTATGAACAAAGTGCAACAGCGAGATGATCATTTGGAATCTCAATTGATAAATTTGATGGCTTGTCAGCGAGGAACTAATGAATGGAGAATTGAAATGTATGTTACGGAATTTAGGAACTCCTACATGGTTCCTTACCCTAAGCTGTGCTGAGTAAGCTTGGGATGATTTACTGGATTTTCTTCGAGAGGCAAATTCAAATATTGAAAACATCCAATACAAGACAGCAGGAGAATTGTGCTCATTGGATCCGGTTAATGTTTGCAGATATTTCAATCATAGATTTGAGGCTATGATGTCCTTCATCTGCAATAAAAAAATCCACCTCTTGGAGAAGTTGTGGATTTCTTTTGGAGAAAAGAGTACCAAGCAAGAGGTGCTCCTCATATTCATATGCTGTTGTGGATCAAGGATGCCCCAAAATTTGGAACAGATTCTGATGATGCAGTTTTATCATTCGTTGAAGAATATGCAACATGTGCTATACCTAAAAGCACAGAAGAAAAAAACTTAAAAGAGCAAGTTTTACGTTTCCAAAGACATCGGTGTGGAAAATACTGTCGACGAAAGTACAAGAGTAAAGATAAATTCTACACAAAATGTCGATTTGGATTTCCACGACCTGTTCTTTCAAAAGGAAGAGTAAACAGTTTTATGTCAGCTGTGCGACATACTATTACAAGAAAATCGCCTAAGAATACCTACAACCTAAGAAGAAAAGAAGAGTCAAAATATATAAATGACTACAACCCAGTCATTTTATCCATGTGGAATGCTAACATGGAAATACTGTATGTAGCTGACAATTCTATTGCTGTTGCTCGGTATGTCACATCTTACATCACTAAATCTGAGAAAACAGAATTGAAAGAAATGTGGGAAGAGATTTCTCACGAGAAGACTGTCAGTAAAAAGCTATACAGTTTCAGTTTAAAGATGTTATCGCATCGAGAAATTGGATCCTACGAATGCTCAGATAGGTTATCATCTGCAAGTCTGTACTCCAAATCCAGAAGAATAATTTGGGTAAGTTTAGGCCTTGCAGGAATGAGAAATCGGGTACTGCAATCTGTTTGAGAAATTGAATATTTAGCAGAGTACGAACCTGAAAGTACAGACATTTTAAGAACAAACATGTGGGACACATATTACCCGCAAAGAAGTCATCATCTTGAGAACATGTGTCTATATGAAGTGCTGCAGAACTAAATTTATAAACGGAATACCACAGAAGACATCAACAATGGAAAATATAAAGTCACTGGTGAGGAAGGATGTTTGGTAAAACAAACAAAGGGAAGTTTGAATAATGACCGGAAGCTGAGTTGTGACACTACTGACAAAAAGGAATTTTACTACTTGGCACTTTTACAGCTGTTTAAACCATGGCGTTCAGAGGACGAACTACTTGGAGATTTTCAGAGCTATGAAGATTCATTTAATGCTTGCAAAGATAGCATAGAATGCAGTACTTTCTCAACTTATGTTCAAATGTTAAATGAAGAAATTGAACAAGAAGCAACAATTGCAGCTGAAGTAGCTAGAGACAGTTCTCAAGACAGTCAAAGTTCTGGGACGTTCAGTCAAGATCCTCTAGGACAACCAATCGTAGAAAATGAAGCTGCAATAGCCATGACTGAAGTCGAAACAGCTATGAATCAAGCTCAGGAAGATTTAATAAACTTACCAAATATGGAACAACAACTGAATGATGAACAACAACAAATTTATGAGGAAGTCAGAAAAAAAATTGATCACGGATTACTACATGAAAATAAAGAGTGCTCATGCACATCGTTTCAACCAATCAGAATGTATGTGAGTGGACAAGCCGGAACTGGAAAAAGTTTCTTGATTAAAGTAATTAGAAGCTACCTACAGCAAAAAACAGATTCAACTTTGTCTTGTGTTGTTACTGCTCCAACTGGGTTAGCAGCATATAACATAAAAGGAATTACCCTCCATCGATTGCTAATATTACCAGTAGAGCACGAGAACAAAATACAATACCACAAGCTAACAGGAGAAGCATGTTTTGAAGTTGCAAGAGTATTGAAAACATGAAAGTTCTCATCATTGATGAAGTAAGCATGGTATCAAACTTAATGCTTGCCTTTGTGCATTTAAGAATGTAGCAAATTCTAAAGACAAACTATGACGTGCTATTTGGAGGAAAACATGTTATAGTTTTTGGGGATCTTCTGCAGCTTACTCCAGTTAAAGGACAACCAGTATTTCAAACCCTTACACATGAAGACACGAAAAAGTCATTAGGAAGTATAGGTAATGTGAATATTTGGACATACTTTGAGTATAAAGAACTCATTACCAATATGCGGCACGCCAATGATGAGGATTATGCAAGTATTCTCAAAGATATCAGAATTGGACTACTCACAGAACATGTCAGAAAAGCTTTACAGAGTCGATTGCTATGTAATGTGTTTCCAACAGAACAAATAGTTCCAGAGAAAATATACAAGAACATTGCTGGAAAAAATACTGTAATCTGCTTAATGCCAACACTACATGAATGCTCTATATTCAATCAAGAACTTTTGAAATTGGAAAATGAAGAGATTGTCAAATTGGAAGCTGTGGATAAAATACAACATGAAGGAATAACTATTATATTGACAAACAAATTGACAAGTAAATTGGATTCTCTAGAGAAAAACATCTCAAACAGCCGGTTTAGAAAAGAATCTTTATGTATGTATGAACTGTCGAGTAATTTTAAGACGTAATTTGGATGTAGAGAAAGGTTTAGTGAACGGAGCTATGGGTAAAGTTGTGGGTTTTGTTAATTACCAGAAAAAAGTTGGAATTGAATTAAAAAAAAAAAATTTGATCAGATTGAAGAGGTTAAAGACATTTGTCGTTGTTCAGTTCGTTTCTTGCTGGTGAAAGACTTATATGTACGTAGGAAGCAGTTTCCATTTTCTCTAGCATATGCAGTAACTATTCACAAATCTCAAGGATTAACTGTAGATAGTGCATTTGTAAACATTGGATCTACTGTGTTTAAAGAAGCATATGTTGCTTTGTCACGCGTGAAAAAATTATCTGGTTTATGCATGATAGACTTTGATGACTCAAAAGTAAGTGCTGATGCAAACTGTGTAAAGGAGTATAATAGATTAAGAAGAAGCTATGTTCCTCATTTATGTCAGTATCCTGTGTTTGAAAAACGTGTTATTTGTCGGAAAAGGAGATTTGAGAATATCTGTAATGAGGATGTACAGAAGAGAAAACAAAAAGAGAGTGATGTGACTGCAAGCAAAAAGAAAAAGGACAGTGTTGAAGAGGTTGTTGGTTGTCATTTTGAAAATAGCTCTGGTGTCAACTGATACGCAAATGTAGTGCTCAATGTTGTATTTTATCTTCAAATTTTGCAAAAGCAGATAATACTAAATCATGAAAAAAGATTCTGTTCTCTGCTGAGTCTCCTTTATGAGAAGCTGAGTAATGATAAAACTTAAATAGAAAGTGCTTCTGATGTTAGAAATCTTTTAGATGAATGTTCTGGATGTACACAGTTTACACAAGATGTCCAGCAAGATGCACAGGAATTCTTGATGTATATGCTTATGGTACTGGAAGATGAAGGGGTAGAAATAGAAAATATATTAGATGTCTCATGTAAATGGGAACATTGTTGTGAAAACTGTATGAACACATGCAGCAGTAATGTTGATTCTGAAAGGTTCATATATTTAACATTACCAGAGAGTAAAACAGTGACTTTTAGTAAATTAGTTAAAGATGCAAATCACAACATGGAATGTTCTCAATGTAAATCAGACATGTTATCAACGTTATTTTTACATAAATATGGACAGTATGTAATTTTAATGATGCAACGTTGTAGAGCAGATGGAACTAAAATGGAAACTTTACTAAAGAAGTTTGTAGGAAATCAATTATCTATATCAGGTAAAGCATTTGTTGCAGTTGCAATTATTTTTCATGATGGACCTTCTATAACTTCTGGTCATTACACAGTTTATCTTAAATGTGAAAAAGGATGGACACTGTGTAAAGATTCTCAATTGATTTTCAAGCAACATTTGCCTTAAGATTTACCAAATTGTTACTTAATTTTTCTAAAACCAAAATTTTAGATACAAATTCCAGCATCTGAAGAAACCATTATTTCAATTTTATAGGATTAACATTGGATATTTCACTTACAAAGGATTTTAAAATTACCATTTGGCCTCAAGGAAAGGTAAAGGTAACAACTGTGGACTTGTTTGACAGATATTATTTTGGTGTACGTGCTTAAGCAGCAAGATTTACAGACGTTATTTATTGCAAATAGTTATTGTTCTTACAAGGTATTTTTAATATATTTGTGACATTTCTATCAAGGTCTGTTTCAGTGAGAAGAAAGTCGGGGCTTTTTTTAAACAATCTTTCAGATTGTTTTTTTTTTGCCCGCTGTTAAATGATGAAAACAATTGATATCACTATTTTCAGTGATATTCAATACATTCTGAAAACAGCAAAAAAAGGGCAAAAAATTGCTTTGATAAATATGAAAAAATATGTACTGCTTAAGAAAATGTATTGTTGAATATTAATACTTTTTTCTTTTTTTCAGATCTTGGAAGAAAATTTAGGAAATGTAATCCATTTTACTTGCAATTTAAAAAAAAACATTTAAAAATGTGTTTAAATTTAAAACAAAGGTGGAGAACATGGAAAGGGGGCATGGTAGAGACTTCCTAACCCCCTAGTCTTTGTCAGGGAGTCCCTGAAGGATCACAAAGGGTGAAAAAAATGATTATTTTTTTTTTAAAAAAATCATAGGGTGCGCGCACCCTAAAAAAAAAATCGACAAATAGATTTAAAAAACAAGTTTTTGTGTTTAGATTTTAGGTGGCTCTAAAAAGAGCCCTTGTGTTAATTTAGGGACAGAGGAAGAGAAAAACGAAAAAATGAAAAAAACTATGGCCTGGTGCATAAGTGCTGCTCTAATTTCCTCTCAATGAGATCAATACTTGTCTCACCCAGAGAAATGAGAGAATGACAGTCCATGCACTGTGTATACAGCCTCCCAAAAGAAGGGCGTATATCCAGAGGTGTAGAAGTAGGAGAAGGCACCACCGCAAAAGAAGTGCTCGGCTGAGCTGCCAATGGTGTGCTCGGCTGAGCTGTTGCGGATGTGCTTGGATGAGCTGCTGGTGGGTTTTCACTAACAGCTCGAGCAAAAGTCGCAGGATGCACTTTTTAAACGTGCCTTAACATTGTGTGAATACTAAAAGAGTATTTCTTATTAGCATTTCCACGTGATAAGGTCCGGTGACAAAGAATGCAGGTGACTTTTGGTGCATTCACCTTCTTTTGGCCTTCTGGAAAAGTGAAAAACTGCCATATGAAGGAGTCTTTCTGCTTCCTCTGACTCTGTCTCACAAGAGTATCCTGTTCACTCTCAGAAGATAGCTGCTGCTCTGCCATTGTATCTCAAAAACAGATTAGCTCCTTCTCCTAGTGAATCAGAAGTAATTATGAGGGGAGTGGGTGTGGTGTTGGAAGAATCTGGAACTGAAACTACTTTGAACCAATGAAAAGTGTTGTTTCTTGATCACATGACTTGCCATGAGGCGAGTGGGTGTGGTGTTGGAAGAATCTAAAACTGAAACTAGTATGAACCAATGAAAAGTGTTGTTTTTTAATCACATGACTTGAGGTGTGCGCTCGGTGTGCGCACGGCGGAGCAAGTACGCATGCGCGAACGAGTACGCGCGCATGCACGTAGTACTACGCGTGTACGTAGCGCGCATATGAAGCACGCGCGCATGCGCGTATGTATTACGCGCATACGTAGCGCGCATACGAAGCACGCGCGCATGCGCGAACGTACTACGCGCGCATGCGCGTACGAATTACGTGCGTACGTTGCACGCATACGAAACACGCGCGCATGCGCGAACGTTCTACGCGCGCATGCGCGATCTCAGCGCACGTATGCGCGAACGTACTGCGCAGAGCACGCACGACGTACGCATGCGTACGTGGAGAACGTACGCATGCGTACGTTATCTACGTACGCATGCGTACTTAGTGCACGCACCGAGCACGCACTATGACGTACGCATGCATATGTAGATAACGTACGCATGCGTACACGAAAAACGTACCCTTTAAAAAAAAAATGAATGAATTAAAATGTATATAAGTTAATAGAAGATATTAACTATGCTGTTCAACTTTATCCAAATTCAAAAAAAAGAAAAGCTGAGCCATTCCAAATTAAAGGATACAGATAATCTATAAATATATACATAGGTAACTTGTTGTAAAAGAAATATATAAAAAATTCAAAAATTGGCATTTAAATAACCTTTGAAATTCACTGAAAAAACCATAGGTTTCACACACGTTATAGTTAGGAATTAGCATTTAAAAAACCTTGCAAATTCACTGAAAAAACCATAGGTTTCACACATGTTATAGTTAGCTGGACATTTCACTCATACAAAACCATTGAAATTCCCCTGTTATAGTTAATTCAGCTAACTATAACTCGTGCGCCCGCAATCCACTGCTGATGGCGTCACATATTACATCACTCATGACATGGTCAGTGACATCACTCATGACATCACTGATGACATCTCAAATGACATCACTGATGACGTCACTGATGACGTCATCCATGTGATAAGTTACCACATCTTCTCACACCCTAATATAAACTTTGATACACCGACTCAAAATTTAAGAGTTCCATTCTCAAAACCATACATACTGCAATACCAATAACTACATACCCACTTATTAACGCTTAGGTCTACATACACCTCCACTCATTCACCTGTACAGTCACTCATACTTACAGTCACTCGATACAAAACTTTCATATGCATTTATACACCTATATAGACACTCACACTACCAATCATCCATAGAGATACTCTCACACCTACTCAGTCATGCAAATAATCACACTCCCATTTGCTCACCTATGCGGTTATACACACTCAAGTTCACTTACTCATAAAATAGTATCACATTCTTACGCTCTTATAGAATCATTGATACAAGCACACACTCATCCATACAGTCACTCTCACAATCACACACTCTCACATCTACCCACTTATATACTCTTACACGCATATATACTGCCTTTCACATATGTAATTAGTCACAAATGTAACACTGAGATATACATTCAATCCCTAACACACACATACATACACTCACTCAACCATACAGTCCATCACAGATGCACTCTTAAAACCATGCACCCATAGAAACACCCACTCACACATCTATGCATAGAGTCGCACACACCCTACCCACACAAACACTCAGGAACCCATACAGATACTGAGACAAGCAATCAATAACTCATATAGACACTTATATAGGTTTTCACAAAACCATGCCGCCACTTATACACTAACATACAGACACATACAAACATTTACACAGTTTAGTCACTAGTCTGCAGTAAGATACATTTAATGACTCACTTAGAGAGTCAGTTACGCACCAAAGAAAATCATACATTTACACACTTGTACACCCACTCATTCTTCAACATGCCTTTCCCTATATATATTAAACATATTAAAATTGTTCAGAAACACATACTCAATGGATGATGTCATCAGTGATGTCATCAGTGATGTCATTTGAGATGTCATCAGTGATGTCATGAGTGATGTCACTGACCATGTCATGAGTGATGTAATATGTGACATCATCAGCAGTGGATTGCGGGCGCGCGAGTTATAGTTAGCTGAATTAACTATAACGGGGGAATTTCAATGGTTTTGTACGAGTGAAATTTCTAGCTAACTATAACATGTGTGAAACCTGTGGTTTTTTCAGTGAATTTGCAAGGTTTTTTAAAATGCTAATTCCTAACTATAATGTGTGTGAAACCTATGGTTTTTTCAGTGAATATATATATAATATATAACAGCTACTGACGGTCTCCAGTAGGTGTTTATAGTTAGGACCATGTTTTAATAGGAAAATCATTTTTTGACTTGCCTATAACTTTGGTGCCATTTGATGAATCTTCATGAAATAAAAAAAAAGTGTGCCTGTGAATCTTGTTGCACATAGAAACTTTCAAGTGGGGGTCGAGGAAAATTAGAGGGTCAAAAAATGTGTGTTTCTAATGTTAATTCCCATAGGAGATTTGAACATGACTTCAGCCTAAACCGGTGGATGGAATTGCACCAAATTTGGCAGGCACCTAGCTTTTTGTCTACAGATTGTGTGTTTAGTTATTTGGTGTAGATTTGTTCAACAGTTGTTGAGAAATTTAAGGAAATCCAAATTACTATATCTGCGATCCTGGCTAATTTGAGAATAATAACGAGCTAATGCCAATATCTTCAGAACTCAGATTGGCATCCATTACTTCAACCATCTTGGAACTCAGCTTCAGCTGTGGCCCATAAAAAATATACAAAAATAGAAAAGGGAGCAGATAGGAATACTTTGATTTCCAAGCTTTGGGGTCCCAGAGGGACTCCGGCAGGGCATATTTTTTAGGGCAAAAAGATATCCCACGTTTGTTTTTAATTGGTGGGTCAGGTCCTGGCGGCGTGCTGCTTTTATTAAATTAAAGGAGGTGGCACACTTGGCCTCCGTTTGGGCATTTTTATGCCCCAGGAACCACCACCTTCCTGGGGCTTATGTTTAATATAATGCGGGTAGCCATGCGGACCCCTCCGAGACCCGGGGACCACCACTTCCCCAAGGCTTTTGGTAAATTAAGCATGGGTCCGGGTCCCGGAGGCGAACTTTGGTGGGCGCCATTTTGGATTGGGGCACTTGATCCGGCGGCGGCCGCCATCTTGGAGCGGACTCGCGCGCTAAGGGCTTATTGGAGCGCCTATTTAAAGTCGCTTGTTCCCGCGCAGCGGGACGCGCAAGTGGACGCCTTCGCTTAGCCTGAGTCGTGCCGGAGTCCTGCTCGTCTGTGCCCGTCAGCGTCCCGGAGGCGCCGGGGCGGCGGTGGACTGCGGCCCGGTAAGCCTCGGACGAGGATGATCTGTTACACCTCAGCGACGCTGCGCGCCCTGCAGACTGTTTCTTGTTCTTGTTGCTCTGTTTTCCCGGGCCGTGTCAAGGGTAAACGGCGTTGCCCGGGCTGTGGCTGGTCGCCTGTGTGGACTCCTGTCACCGTCCACCGACCAGCAGTGGCTCGTGTTAAACATCTGTGCCTGCTGCTCAATACGAGGTCAGTAGGTAGCCATGCCCTGTACATTTATGATCTCCTTGTCAGGGAAAATCCATTATGTCTTCTACTGACTGAAACCTGGTTGGGCGAAGCGTCCAATCCAGACATTTTCTCAGCCATTCCTCCGGCGTATAATATCTTCCGGCAGGACAGAGCGAAGGGAAGGGGTGGCGGGGTTGCTGTGGTGGTGAAGAAGAGCGTGTCCTGCTCAGTTCTCCCCCTGAATTCCATCGGGGGTTCCGAGTCCCTTGCCTTTACGCTCAGACTGTCCCCGTGCCAAGCTCTGAAGGGGCTGCTGGTATACAGGCCGCCTGGCCCTGTGGGTTCCTTTTTGGATGACCTGCAGATGGCCATTTCCGAACTGGCGCTGTCCACACAGCATTGTGTGGTGGCGGGCGACTTCAATTTCCATCTTGACGTGGCGGACGATTCGGACTCAACTAAATTGCTGGATATCACATCCCCGCTGGGCCTTGTACCTTTTGTGATGGGTCCTACACATGAGAAAGGGCATACCCTGGACCAAGTGTTTTCGTCGGTCCCGATTGTTGATATTGAAACCCTGCCCGTGCTCTGGACGGATCACAGGCTGATTAGGTTCTCCGTGTTGGAGAACGGGCGAACGAACAGCAGCGCCCCCATACTGCCCAGACCAGCTGTGAGAGCGTTGCATAGAGTGACGCCCGATATGCTGGAGCAGGCACTTGTGGATCATCCATGCCCCTTCTCGGGCGATTTGGAACGGGACACTGAGGCTCTGCAGCTGTGGCTGACTGAAAGGTTGAATGATCTTGCCCCAAGGGCGGCCCCCCGGTCCACGGCAAAACGGCGATCTGCGCCGTGGTTTACGGAGGCGCTGCGCGTGGCTCGCAGCCAATGTAAGGTTGCTGAGCGGGCCTGGCGCCTTCAGTATGACGGGAAGGCCAAACTCGCCTATAAGTCGGCTGTGAAGGCTTATCACCGGGACATCCTGTGTGCAAAGAAGGAATATCTTGCTAGGAGGATCGAGGCGTCGGTGAACTCCTGTAAGGAGATCTTCACTGTGGTGAAGGAGTTCACGACCCCCAGCTCCAACTTGCCCCTTCCAGTTTCACCTGACTCGTGGGCGTGTGATCTTGCCAGCTTCTTTACAGATAAGATCAAGGCGATTCAGGCCTCCTTCTAGGAGAGGTCGGAGGAGGGGTGTTGCGGCTCGGGGGCAGGACGCGTTCCATCGTCCACGCCTGTTGCTGTGCTGTCGGACTTTCCATCTGTTTCTAGCGATGCGTCCCTGTTGCTGCTGGCCAGCCTTAAATCGGGCTCGCCGCTAGACCCCTGCCCTGCCAAATTTTTGGCCAGGATGGCGGCGATGGTGAACCCACTGGTCAACCCCCTTCTCAATGCCTCCTTGAGGGAGGGGAGTGTCCCACGCACCTGGAAAAGGGCGATGGTGATCCTCCTCCTGAAAAAGCCCGGTTTGGATGCTGAGGTCCTGGCCAACTACAGGCCAATTTCTCTTCTTCCGGCTCTGGCGAAGATCACAGAGAAACATGTGCATGGCATCTTGTCTGGTTTCTTAGAAACAAACAATCTACTTCAGCCATCCCAATCCGGATTCCGTCCTAATTTAAGTACGGAAACGGCTCTGCTGGAGGTCTCGGAGGTCATTCGCGAGACTTTGGATGTTGGAGGCAAGGCCTTGCTTGTCATGTTAGATCTGTTGGCGGCCTTTGACACCGTCCCCCATGTGGCGCTCCTCGCCAGGCTCCATGATATCGGCCTTAGGGGGACGGTGCTCAAATGGTTTACATCTTTTCTTGAGGGCCGCCGCCAGACGATCTGGGTTTCCCAGAGCTCCGCTGAGATGCCGCCATTGGGAGCCGGAGTTCCACAGGGTTCTGTGTTGAGCCCGACGTTGTTCAACATCTTCATGTCCCCTCTGGCGCCCTTGGTGGAGGCTTATGGGGCCCAGATCGTGTCATACGCAGATGACACGCAACTCCTCTTCACCTGCGGAAAAGATCAGGCATTTGATGGAGAGAGTATTCGGGGGTGCTTGGGAATGGTCTTCGACTGGTTCCAGCGGAATAGCCTGAAGGCCAATTCCAGCAAGTCGGAGGTTTTATTCTTCGGCTGTGCTACTGACCCGGAGTGGCAGGAATGGTGGCCGTTGGATTTGTGTCCTCCTGCACAGTCATCGCTGGTTGCCAAAAACCTGGGAGTCAAGCTGGACAATAAGCTTATGTTGAGAGCGCATGTTCTTGGTCTGGCTGGCACCTGCTTTGGCATTTTGAAGATGCTCCGCAAGTTTCTACCATTGCTCTCTGTGGAGCACAGGCAGATCACTGTGCAAGCTCTTATTGGATCCAGGCTGGATTACGCGAACGCCCTTTTCCTTGGCCTCCCGGATTATTTGGTCCAGCGCCTGCAGGTGGCGCAGAACTCTGCCGCTCGTGCCATTTTTGGCCTTCACAGGCGAGCACGAGTATCTGGGCTGCTGCAGACGCTTCACTGGTTGCCCATTTGGAAGCGGATTATGTTTAAATCCTTGACGCTGATGCATAAAGCACTTTTTGGCTCTGGCGCTAGGTATTTGCAACGGAGGCTGTCTTTTTACCGTCCAGCCCGTTCACTGCGGTCAGAATCTCTTTTCATGGCCGTGGTTCCGCGTGTGAGGAAGGCCCGCACTGGGGGGCGCTCTTTTAGCCTCAAGGCCCCTCAGCTTTGGAATTCGCTTCCGCTGGTTTTACGCAGCACTTCTAATTTGCTTCAGTTTAGGAAGAGCCTGAAGACTTGGCTTTTTAACCTTTAGGTTTTCTTTTCTCCTTTTTTTTTTTTTTTTTTTTTGCCTTGTGGTCTGTTATTGGTCTGTTGTGTTATTTTACACTGAGCTGCATGTGGAAAGCGCCGGGACACTCTTTCTGAGTAACCGTGCGCTATATAAACACAATATAACATAACATAACAGAACACAACCCCCAGGGCCGGCTCCTGCTTTGTCCTGGAAGGCCCACCCCAGAACATAGCTGTTTGTTATTGCTTGGCGGGAACTAACAGCTCCAGCGAAGAAAAATAAAAAACTCCAGTTTGTGTGGGTAGGAACTGCCAAAGTGGTCCGGCGAGCAGGAAGCAGAGATTTCATTCCTCTCCCTGTCTGCAGACATACAGGCAGGGGAAGAAATTAAACAATTGCTCCTGCACTTAGGGAGCTGCTTTTCCAGCAGCAATGCCGGCTCCCGTGAGGGCTTTAAGGTTCCCCCTCTGGTCGCAGGGGAATGGATAGAATGAAGCAGAAAGAGGGAGAATTAAGGTCAAAGGTGTGAAATAAGCAAAAAGAGGGAGAATAGAGTCAGCAACAAGGAAAAAGAGGCATGATAAAAGTGAGAAATGAGCAGAAAGAGGCAGAATAAAGGTCAGCAATGAGCAGTAGGGCAAGATAAAAGTGAGAAAAGAGCAGAAAGAGGCAGAGTAAAGATAAGCAACTAGTATGGTTGTATGTCGTTACAACGCATTCTGTTTCAACGCATGCCTTTACCACGCATGCGTTACAACGGAATGCATTTTCAACGCATAACCTTTACCATTAATATTGCTTTACCACGCATACCTTTAAACCAGTTTTTATTGTAAATTTATGCATGGTAAGAGCATACTCTCGGTAAAGGTTATACCCCTCCCCACTACCCTTATGTGACCCCCCAATCCTTCTTATATTTACCCCTGCCCTTAACTCTCAATCCTTTCATATATATATTTTTTTTTAAACTAAAATTCCCCTTACCTCTTCATGTCGTCTCCTCTCCAGCTTCTGTGGTGACATCGTAAAGAGTAAGCGGAAGTTTCTTTCTGTTTCCTCTCAAACGACGCCGATTGGCTGCACTTCTCGACGTGAAATCAGGTGAGTTTTTTGGGGGGAGCCCCCTTTTTTTCCCCACTCTTTTTATTTTTTATTTTTGGCGGGAGACCCCTCTAGCCCCATTTTTCTAATGTTATCCTTTACCACACATGCCTTTACTACGTATCTCGTAGTAAAGGTATGTGTGGTAAAGGCTTTCGTGGTAACCACGCATGCGTTGTAATGCATGGGTGGTTAAGGTTTGCGTGGAAACGGCTGCATTGTTGTGGCCGTTTCCCAACGAGTAGAAAGAGGCAAGATAAAGGAGAGAAACAAGCTGAAAGCAGCAAGATAAAGGAGGGAAGGAGCGGAAAGAGGCAGAATAAAGGTTGGCAATAAGCAGAAAGAGGCAAAATAAAGGTGAAAAACGAGCAAAAAGAGGCAGAATGAAGGTCAGAAAAGAGCGGAAAGAGGCAAAACAGAGTTCAGAAACAAGAAGAAAGAGGCCATATAAAGGTGAGAAGCAAGCAGAAAGAAGGAAAATAAAGGTGAAAAATGAGCAGATAGAGGCAGAAAAAGGTGAGAAACAATCAGTGATGTCATTTGAGATGTCATCGATAATGTCATCAGAGATGTCACTCACCATGTTAAGGATGATATAATATATGAGGTCATAAGCAGTGCATTGGGGGGGACTTAAGTTATAGTTAGCTCAGGTAACTATAACTGTTGAATTTCACTGGTTTTGCATGAGTAAAATCTGAGCCTAACTATAGAGTCTGTTACCTTGGTCTTTTCAGTGAACAGACAGACAGACAGACAGACAGACAGACAGACAGACAGACAGACAGACAGATAGATAGATAGATAGATAGAGTTGTTTTTTGTGACAGAAGAAAAGCTCAAGATGTCTACTATAGGTGTAGTACTCATGACCATGAGAAAGGTTCTCCGGTAACCAAAACATGTCAGATTCCCTTTCCCACTATGATGAACTCTGTACTTTAATAAAGTGCTAGATCCTGAATGCTTGTCTTGGACTTTTGACTGTCACAGAATGTGTATACAGCCTGCTTTCACCTGCACATTTGCACCCAATCCTCACACATATTATTAGGCCTAGGTGGAGCTCACAGAGTTTCACTCCGCAGAATTCCACAGAGTTGCTGAAAAACTCCACCAAATTCCACGGAGTTCCGTGAGTATTTCTCATCCACACAGAATGATGATCCCTTGGCTGCTGATGGTCTTTGGGAGCCAAGAAGCCCTATTGTTGCAACAAGTAAGTCCCTCAGAGCCAGATTGCTGAAACGTCATTGGAGGCCCTGCTCCATTTCTCAACCACTCTGCACAGGGCCTCCTGATGCACTACTGGTTTGGGATAAAGCCCCCTTGGCTGCTGAGGGTCTGTGGGGGCCAAAAACACGTATTGCTGTGACAAGTAAGTTCCCCACAGCCAAATTTCTGGGACGACGTCAGAGGCCTGTCCCCTTTTTCAACCACTGGGCTTAGGCTCCTCCTGGCACCCTACTGGTTGGAGAATGAAGTGCCCTGGGCTGCTGAGGGTAGTTGGGGGCTAAGAACCCCTATTGTTGTGATAAGTAAGTCCCCACCACCGCAGATTGCTGAGACATCCTCTGAGGCTCGCCCCTTTTCTCAAACACTCTGCACAGGGGCCCCAAGGCCCACTACTGGTTGGAGGAGAAAGTCCCCTAGGCTGCTGAGAGTAGTTGTGGGCCAAGAAACCCTATTGTTGTGATACTTAAGTCACTCAGAGCTGGATTGCCTAGATGTTATCAGAGCCCCTGACCCCTCTTCAACCACTCTGTACAGGAGCATCCTGGCCCACTACTGTTTGGGGGATGAAGTTCCCTTGTAGAGGCCAAGAACCCCTATTGTTGTGACAAGAAAGTCCTCCACAGCCGATTGCTGAAACGTCAATAGAGGCCCCCCACCCCCTCTTTTGCAACCACTCTCCATAGGGGCCTTCTGCCCCATTTCTGGTTGGGGGATGAGGTCTCCTTGGCTGCTGAGGGTCTAGGGGGCCAAGAACCTCTATTGTTGGGACAAGTAAGTTCCCACAGTCAGACTGCTGAGACATCATCGGAGGCCCCGCCCTCTTTCTCGAGCACTCTGCACAGGGGCCTCCTGGCCCACTACTGTTTGGGGGATGAAGTCCCCTTGACTGCTGAGGGTCGATGGGGCCAAGATCCACTATTGTTGCGACAAGTAAGTCCTCCACAATCGATTGCTGAGACGTCGTCGGAGTCCCAGCTCTCTTTCTCAACCATTGTATTGTTGCACTCCCAGTGCATAGGCGAAATGATGAGCACACTAAAAACTCTGCTCCATTGCAGAGTGTATTGGTAACTTTGAGTTCTCCGCGGATGCGGAGTTGCTGAATTCCGCAAACTACATGAGCAGAGCAGAATTTTACGCACAAATATCTCAGACATGTATATATATATACATGTATAAAAAATCACTTAAACTTACTTCTGATGTAGATAATGCCTCCTGCAAAGTGGTATAAATGTTTTAAAAAAAATAAGTATCATTTTCCAGTCTCTGTTACCCCGGCACTAAGAAGATCAAACAAGCCCTGCTTCTAGTCTGACATAACATCAAGCCAGCTGTACATGGCCTGCCGCTGGGAATGGAAAGAGACCCTGATGTAGCATTGCATGCTGCACTACACTCCCCCCTGGCATAGGGTCTACCCTTCTAGGCGGTATTCAATGCTGGGCCTGCCTCCTGCAGCGAACATAAGGGAAAGTGGCTGTGTGCAAAAGAGACCAGAATAGCTACCTCCTCCTCTGAAAAAATGCTGCACAAGGCAACACCCTCACGCCAACATCGAAGGATTGCTGTGTTGCCTGCAGTTCTTTGGCCCAGTGCCAACATTTTCCAAACCTGGGGAGGAACGGAGGTGATAAAATGAAAAATAGACATACAGAGAAAAAAAAAAAAAACACAGGGCAGATACACTATATTGAAAGTGAAAATAAAGCTTGAAAAATGGGAGAGGCAAATAGAAATGATGGGATGGAACTGGATGAAATGGGAATACAAGGTAACACACTAGGGATGACCAGACTGGAGTCAAAGTGCCACTTCCTGAACAAATGTCACACATAATTACAATTTGCATATTTTTTAGGGTGTCACCTAATTATACTAATGGTACTTAAACCAAGTTTGCACACCTCTGCTTTGCCGGTGTCATTTTAGTACACTGTTTTCTAAAGGGACTCATGATTGTGAGCCATTTTGTTGCTTCTTTTATACAATGATTGTTCTCAGGATTGATTGACTGACACCCATTTCTGTCAGTTTATTATGATATTTTACCTGCATACAATTCACTGTTGTTTACAATATTGATTGCCCACAGTTATTTGTAGTTACCAGGCATGTAGTGGGCCCCTTACAATACCTGGGTCCAACTGCGATTGATTTGCCACACTTTCAGTAGCTCCACCCCTTTTAATCTTTCTGCACCAAGGGCTTCCATTAAGCAATTTTTAAAACACTGTAAATGTTTCATTTCAAACTTTATTTAGCATCTATTATAAAGAAGTCCATCGCGAAAACCAGCAGTGGTGGAATTCTGAGACCCCTGAATTCAATCTCAGTCTCCAGCAGTATTTTCCTACAACTTGCACGCTTTAAGTTCAGTATGCAGTCTTAACCAATTGCAAATGTGAAGCACAATGCTAATATCACCTGACATTTCCTCTTCCGTGCATAAATGAAATACGATATTTTATTCAATGCATGAATATAGCTCACCCTATCTCGAAAAACACAGAACTGCAGGACTAAAACATGCACATGTGGTCTAGACTGATCTAACCAACCTTTGACCATGGTCCTTGCAATACACCAAGACTTCAACATTTGTTACTTTCCATAATATTTAATGGAATATACTAATGGACATTTATTGACCCATTTCCTGAATCTATAAAACAGTTACATTTTTCTGGGATGTGAGTTATGGCATATATTGTGGAGATCAAGATATAATTTACTCAGTAAACTGTTGAATGTTGCCAATTTCAGGTGGTGTCTGGTGGCACAGTGGACAAATGCATCCTCTGTAGGGGCCTGTGTTCAACCTCATGGTCACAGGTTCTAATCCCGGCGGGTCCACTCAGCCTTTCATCCATCTGAGGTCGATAAAATGAGTTGAGTTGGGTAACAATATACATCTGTTATTCAGCGCCTTGAGACTTTCGGGTGATACGTGTGCTATACAAAAGTATATGTTATGTTTATGAATAGTAATCATGACTTCACAATAACTGTGTTTTAAGGGAATCTCAGTTCTTAAGCATATGTTAATTTCTTATGAGCAAAAAAACTAATTATCATTAACATGGACGGCTGGATGAATGAATTGATAGATAGATAGATGGATAACATGGTCCAATATTGTCATAGAGAGTTTCTTGTAACATCATAAATCACAAAGCTGAAGGCTGAAATGTTTATTATTGTCAACAGAATGCCAAGGAGGCAATATAGGAATTGACCTCCTGAGGCGGAAAGCCGGGAGCGCTCGCTCATTTTTAATGAAACATTGATACTTGTGTTGTTTTTACCTTCTTGTGTGGTGTTCCCCCTCCCTTCACTCGCCGCGGAGCCAGAAGCGAGTTGCGCCGCCATTGCTTGGGATTCCCTGGGCTCAGGACATGCCCATTAGCGCCAGGCCATGCCCCCTTCCGACTACTTAAATCGCGCCCTCGCTCGCAGCGCGTATTAGCTGGAATTGACCTCCTGAGGCGGAAAGCCGGGAGCACTCGCTCATTTTTAATGAAACATTGATACTTGTGTTGTTTTTACCTTCTTGTGTGGTGTTCCCCCTCCCTTCACTCGCCGCGGAGCCAGAAGCGAGTTGCACCGCCATTGCTTGGGATTCCCTGGGCTCAGGACACGCCCATTAGCGCCAGGCCACGCCCCCTTCCGACTACTTAAATCGCGCCCTCGCTCGCAGCGCGTATTAGCTGGAATTGACCTCCTGAGGCGGAAAGCCGGGAGCGCTCGCTCATTTTTAATGAAACATTGATACTTGTGTTGTTTTTACCTTCTTGTGTGGTGTTCCCCCTCCCTTCACTCGCCGCGGAGCCAGAAGCGAGTTGCACCGCCATTGCTTGGGATTCCCTGGGCTCAGGACACGCCCATTAGCGCCAGGCCACACCCCCTCTCTGCCCTACTTCATCATGTGCCTGGCCCAGCCACGCAGCGGACGCGCGCAGCGGGCGCGCCGCCGGCGCGCCGAAGGCGCGCATAAGGCAAGCCCGTCTGCACCCGTCCGGCCGGGGACAGGGGCCACCCCCCCTGATCCCTCTCATAGGACGCAATATAACTCGGCCGCCCTTTCTACATTGAAACCCCCCACGAATGACAGTTGCCTTCACAGATATCATCCCCTCAAGCTTCCCACTTATTGCCAGCATTGTAATGTTAACTTAAAATCGGGTCAAACTAAGCAGCCACAGCCAAATTTCATCCTATTGCTTCTAAATTGCAGGTCTATGTCAAAACACAAAGTAGAAATTTCGCTCCTTCTAGACGAACTCTCTCCGGATGCTCTTTTCCTAACCGAGACCTGGTTAACCCCAGACTGTGACCCAGATGTAATTCAAACCTTGCCATCGGGCTACCAAATCGAACGCCGGGACCGTACATGCGGGAAAGGAGGAGGCTTCGCCATCATCCATAAGTCTATCTTTCAATGCTATTGCACTTCTGACTCAATCCCAGAGTGTGAAAGCTTGTCTTTTTGCCTCAAGTTCACTCCTAACGACAGTTTTACAGGGGCTCTTATATACCGACCGCCAGGCCCACCGAATCACTTTCCGTCCTCTTTACCCTCGTTCGCAGCAGACACAGCCATGTTCTCTTCGAATTTCTCGTTGTTGGGTGACTTCAATATCCATTTTGATGTTAGCACCGATTGCATTGCCAACGAGCTCGTCTCCAGTCTAGCCGCAATTCAATTACTACTAAAATCACCTACTCATGACAAAGGTCACCTGCTTGACCCAGTCTTTACCAACTGCTCCACTTTAACAGTTGGGTCCGTCACTCCTCTACCATGGACGGATCATCACTTAATCCTCCTTAACTGGTCTACATGTAAAGCTCCGCCGCCCCCCCCTCCCATTACACGGAAGATGATGAATTGGTCGAAACTCTCGCCAGAGTTATGGCTTAGCCTTCTCTCTAATTCCAAACCTACCCTTTCCGAAAACCCTGAACAAAATAGCATAACTTTTAACAAATGGCTAGAGGACTCTATTGATACCATCCTCCCCGTAAGAAAGACTAAGCTAAAAAGAGCCCGAGAAACCGCCCCTTGGTACTCGGACAAACTCAGGGAATTGAAAGGACAGTGCAGAAAAATGGAGAGAAAGTGGCGCCTGGGATTCGCTCTTATCGATAAAGAAAGATACAGAGAAAATATTAGAGTTTATAAAACAGAAATACTATCTGCCCAATCCATCTATTACAATGAGAAAATCATGACAGCTAGATCCAAACCTAAAGAAATTTATCAAGTAGTCAAAACTCTTTCCAAAATCCCCTTACCTAAAATCACATCTCACGCCTCTACCTCGCGCTGCAATGAATTAGCTCAGTTTTTCTTTCAAAAAATAAATATAATATACTCTTCATTCATAACCCCTAGCTCAGAAGTTGTTACATCACATCCCACAAGTGCCATCGAACACTCTAAGCTATCCCACCTGAATGAATTTCCATTATTAGATCTGGAATCGCTCACATCTCTCGCTCTTCAGATAAAATCCGGTTCCCCCCTCGATCCTGTACCCCCCAAAATGATGAATATGGCCAATCCAATCATTTTTTCTACCCTTTTGGATCTACTCAACAGCTCCATTTCATCAGGGATGGTACCCCCCGCCTGGAAACACGCGATGGTGAAAGCATTGTTAAAAAAAACGAATCTCAATCCATTAGACCCTAATAATTACCGTCCAATCTCCCTGCTACCTTGGGCAAGTAAAATTTGGAGAAATTCGTCAATCGCCATTTCACCAACTATCTCGAGGAGAACCTCCTACTGGACGCTACCCAAACTGGGTTTCGCCCTAGACACGGCACAGAAACAGCGCTGTTAGCCGTTACGGAAGAAGCTAGGAGGATCCTGGATCGAGGAGGGACAGTGGCAGTGGTCCTCCTCGATCTAAGCGCAGCCTTCGACACAGTTTGCCATAAAACCTTGTTATCCCGACTCTCCAATCTTGGCATTTCAGGAAACGCCCTCGACTGGCTGAGCTCATTTCTCAGCAATAGAACCTTTCAGGTCTTTGATGGCGATTCTTACTCCACTAGCCGACACCTAAACTGCGGCGTGCCCCAGGGCTCCTCATTGAGTCCCACGCTGTTTAATGTGTACATGAGGCCACTGGCGGGGGTCGTCCAGAAATACGGTATTAAGATCATATCATATGCGGACGACACTCAGCTGGTGGTCTCCCTGACACAGAAAGGCAGCGTGCTCTTTCAATCCAATCTGGCAGCATGTATGGAGGAGGTCAAAAGCTGGATGACAAACTCATCCTTAAAACTCAACGGCGATAAGACCGAGATAATGTTTCTCGGCCCCTCTCCTCCTTCTACCCGTGACCTGCTATGGCCCGCAAGTCTAGGACCAATGCCAACTCCGAAGGAAGATATAAAAAGCCTAGGAGTATGGCTAGATAACAAACTCACACTAAATACTCAGGCAACGAAAACAGATGCAACCTGCTTCGGGATTATCCGAATGTTGAAAAAATTCCTGCCAATATTACCCTTTGAAGCCAAGCAGGTGGTTATCCAGGGCCTTGTACAATCCAGATTGGATTTTAACAATGCTCTATACTTAGGAGCACCAGAGTATGTGTTGGAAAAACTGCAAAGAACACAGAACTGTGCTGCCCGCACCCTTCTCCAGATCCCTCGCAGACAATCAATCAAGGCAGGGATCAGATCTCTCCACTGCCTCCCAGTCAGAGAGAGAATAAAGTTCAAAGCTCTTTGCATATCGCACCAAGCCTTTCATAGAGCGAGCCCGGAGATCAATCACTCTCTTCTCTCCCCTTACTGTCCCGGTAAAACCCTTCGCTCCACCAATGCATTTCTCGCCGTAGTTCCAAGAATTAAAAAACCTAGAGCAGGTGGTAGGTCCTTTTCTTTGAACGCTGCCAAACTCTGGAACTCCCTTCCCTTCTCACTTAGATCAAACCCCTTCCTTCTTCACTTCCGCAAAGAACTGAAAACATTTTTATTCAGAAACTAATTTTCTTCTATCCCCTGTCTCTAATCCTCCCTGTCTTCTCCTGGTCCCTCTTCAGAGTCTCCTTCCACTACTAGCGCCTGGACGCCCGTGGGCAGCAGATGCGCTCTATAAAAAACCTTTCATTTCATTTCATTTCATAGGACAATATTAGACGTTAACCGTAATTATTCTTTGTATACTACATGTTTATTGTGAGCTACTTAGTTTGGCAAAAGCTATTTTCCTCAAAGTGCATCTAACAATAGACACTGATTTGTATTATAATGTTGAGATTTAGCTTTCATGAATTATTTTCTGATAAAACAATAGAAAATTGAGAGGGTCAGCGGCTGCAGTGTTTACCGCAAAATCATGGGTCTAGCACATGTACTGCCTAATTTGCCACATAATTCCATAATGTTCATAATTTGAAGGTTTCAATAACGGGCTCAAAAGGATAAGAAAATACTAGCACAGCATGTCCTGCATAATTGACTTTTTGCTGGGTAATTTAGAAAACCTTACTGCCATAGTGCCATGCTGCCATGCACTGCAGCCAGCCCCATTGCACACAGCCAAAGACATGAAGGTCTGGCCCTTTCGGAAACCTATTACACCATAGCTATGTGCAATGAGGGTTGGCTGTTCAAAGAGTGTTGGGGACATGGCCTGGATAGAGGCCAGGACTCACGGCCAACCCTCAATGCTATTGGTCAAAGACCATACACTCTGGGTGTTTGCCAATCGCGCACATTGGGCGCAAAGAATGGATGGAGGCCATGCCCCACAGCCAACCCCACACTGCATGTGGCTAAAGGTCATACACAGCAGAGGTGAGCTACCCACAGATGGATGAAGTCCGGGCCTCGCCAGAGATCCTGATATGAACCCTGCTGTGCAGTGCTAAAGATCAGGCACTGCAGGTGTTGGCCACCCACAACAAGTGGGGTCCAGTGGCTACAGGAGGACAGGTCCTGCAGCTAGTCCCACTGCACATGAACGAAGGCCTGGCCTTCAGCTATGTCAATACTGCAGCCTTTAGGGTGAGGCCACTGTCGGGAGCTGGAGGTATTGCATAGCACTCAGAAATCTACTTGCACTGACTTTCTTTCAGTAAAGGACAGGCTGGTGTCCCTGCAGAAGTTTAGCACTGATAGGAAAGAGGCTTCACATACACAGAAAATGCAGTACACGTGCATAGAAAATGAACTACATTTACCAGCAGGCTATGACCTCTCACATAGTCTAAAGAGAAAAGGTCCGTCTTCGACATATGGATAGAACTTCTCTCATTGCCAATGGCATTTTTCAAGGCAATTAGATACAATGTTGCTGCTGCCACAACCGTGCTACTCAGATCTTCGATTTCCTTTCTCAAGAACCATGTGCTTTCCTTTGGATTTGTAGTGAGGGGCATTGGGTATACAAAGAATTATTTCTGAAAGTTTTGCTTTGTTTGAAAGAAACTCTGAACTATTTTTAAATATTTGTATGAACTTTTCTAAGACTGCGGGTTTGTTACGTTTTATTAAAAGATATCCTGTGATGTAACAGGAATGATTCATTATCGCATTCACTATGTTGATAATGCTATGTATGAATGTCAAATTATAAGTGCTACAAGAATGGAGCAAAAACTATAACTCATCTGTCATATGTCCGATGCAGGCCCATTGTTTTTTCCCCTATGTGAGCATGAGCACGTTGCAGATTGTCCTCTGTTTTGCGCACGTTTCTTTGCCAGCGTATATTGCTTTGTCCATACTGTACTTTTACTAATAATCTGCTGTTGTTTTCGCCTTCTGTTCTTTCCTGGGATTTAGTCTGCACACCGTAGACAAGCTCAAACAACAATGCACCTTGTTATTTTTTTCTAGTCAGGCCTCAGCACCTAGACAAAACACACAAATGTAGTTGTTATTTGGGAACACGTACTTTGTCATATAGCTCTGTATAGAATAGGTAACAACACACTTGGAAAGGGATCTTTTCAGGGAAGAGATCGTGACAGCACATGAGATGTAGATCTTTCATCTGTGCATTCTAAGGTGCAGTTTCTGCTGCAAACACTCAGAGATCTTCTGAAATATAATCCTTTTGCTTCTGTAGAAGAGGAGGGCGTTAGGCTACCCTGTCTTATATAATGACAGCTCCTTTTATGATTTATAGGCTACTTACTACACTGACCATATTTGTGTTAGGCATCTTGTTACCTATTTTGGCACATATACTGCATATTAGAGCACGATAGTGACAATAAACATTTTAAGCTTTTCTTGTGTCTTTGTCAGATCTTATTGCGGACTAGTACTAGTGTGAGAGCGAAAGGGCATGTACTGCAACCCTGATTCGTAAGAGGGTCGGGAGTGTGTGTTCTGGGGTGTCTAGTCACTTGTTCCTCTGCGAGTGAGTAGGAGGTTAAGTGAGACACTCTAGCTAGTGGGTCCCGGGCTCATGGACACTGAGGTGGTAGGATGACTCAGTCTCTGCCGGCTAAGGTTCTCTGATCCCAAGCATAGTTCTGTGGCTCCACAGAATCCCTGCAACATAGCACCGCCGATGTTTGGCCAATGTTTCACGGGACCCCTGAGTAGTGCTTGTGCTTGTCCACAATACCCTTGCACCATTTCCCAGAGATTTCCGTGGTGGGAGGGCTTTGCTGCCTCAGTTTGTAGGGATCACCTATTGCTGTAGAATGTTCAAGCTTGAATTTTAAAAGGTTTTTGACCCGTTTTTAGTGCTACAGTTTGAATCCCTTTCTTTGACTTAATGGCTCAACCGATTGCGATTCCGGCTCATTGACATGGGGCGCTTACTCAACATTTGTTGCAGCATGGAGTTCCCAATGCAGGATCTCGGGTTGTTTTTGTAGTTGAGGCGGATCCTGCGTACGATTTTGAAGTGTTTTACTCCTGGGTTACGTTTCCCGCTGTCGATGCGATTTATTATTCTTTCCATGCTTATACAGATGCTGCTGTTCTGGCAGCCCATCGCCCTTATGCGGTTGCTGAAGTCCCTCTTATGGCCAAGGAGCACCAGATCTGGTTTGATGGCACCCTACCCCTTCCTATTGCTACTGTTCATATGGGCCCCGAAAGTATTGATGGTGTCACTTGGTCTGTGTTGGCAGGTTTTACTCTATACCTTAATTATGCTACAGCCTATGTGGCAGATGTATGCTTGTTGCATGCTCAGAATGTGCTTCCTTATAGACACCTGATCCATTTTGCCTTTCTCACAGCACCTGTGCAGACATCAGTTGGTGAGGGTCTTGTTATTAGCCCCATTATTATTAATTCAGTCATGGGCAAACGTCCTCAGAATCGTGAGGACTTTCCCTTTTGGATTAACCAGAAAATGTATCAGCTTGATTTGGTTTTTCCTCTTATGGGTCCTGTGGACTGATTCCACCCTTGGCCGACTACAACACCTGGGGGATGGCGTTTGCCTCATTGTATACACTTTACTATGGCACCCCCTCAATGAGCATTCTTCTGAGCATTCTCAAACAAGTACAGAATGAACATGGGGCAGGTCCTGCCATAGATTTGGGGATGAAACTGATGGGTATTTTTCCCATAGCCTCCGAAATGATTCTTTCTAATGTTAAAAGTGAGGCAGCATCCTTGATGGTACGTCAGCACCTTTCAGCTGTGACTGACGTTGACAGTGAAATTAAGTTGGCTATCATTATTGCTGATGTTTAAACATCCTTAGGTCACAATAATTTGGGGGTCAGACCATCTACCCAATCTCAAGGTAAGCCCTCTCCTGAGGAGGGTTGTCCTGTCTTTCTTAAAAAGACATGGGACAAATCTAAGCAGCAACAAAAGCTTAGGGCTCGTAGTGGGTCACTGCCACCTGACGCTTCTTGACGTAGATGTGATCACTCTAAAATTTTAACTCCAGAGAGGGTTCAGGTTCCTAATCCTCATTCTCTTTGTTCATTTCAGGAATTGTCCGATCAAGAGTAAGACCGGTGGGGACGGCAGGATTGTAGACCAGGCGAGACCGTAGAACCCAATTGGGACCCGCAGCGCTCTTTTGACATGAAAGTTAAGAGATAGGAATCACCTCTGTATAGAGCCCCTTTCCAGGAGAAAAAAGTTGCCGCTTTAACAGAAAAATATGCCCCAGATGGTGAGAACCCACCTCCTGGACAATGGCTGGGCGGTGACTCTCCTCTACAGCACAGCAGAAGTTACCATAGTGTACCAGACACTCCACCCTTTTCTGGAGGTGAAAGCAACTGAAACCTTTGTAACTGTTCAAACTGAGGACAGCTATATGGCTTCATCTGATAGACTTCATCATGTAGACATTCACATTGAAGGTGACATTAACTGCCCATTAATGCTATTTTGTGGGACAACTTGACTTCTTCTTACGATATCTTGCTGGTGGTGGTCGACTGGCCTCCTCCATTTGTTCTAGTATGTCCTTGGGCCGAGGATGTGATCCTAAGTTCCTTTCTACAATTTGTTTCTGATGAGACTGTGCATGCTTACGCTTCTGAATGGGCTCTTGCCTTGGCCCCTGCCTTATACCACAACCAGGAATGTTGGGATAAGGATTCTCCTTTGCATGTTGTTCTAATATGTTCTACTACTCAGTCACAGCTTCAATATCCAATCAAATCCTCTTTTTCCTGTTTTGAAATCTGATGGTTCATATTGCATTATTTTGGATTAGAGAAAAATAGTCATACTAATACTTTTGCGGTGCAAAACATGTATAGTACAGCTTTGGTCAATAATATAATGTGTAAATGGTTTAAAACTACACTTAATATTTATAATGCATGTTTTCAGTAACAACCTGGCTCCTGAGAGCTGGGATGTGTCTATGTTCAATGCCCTTGGTTCTCATAGGCTGACCATGAGGTATTAGAATAGCCCCGTGGTTTTTGTAGCATGTATTGTGTCCCTGTTAATATGATATTGATCCTGACGCTTTCTCCTATGTCAATGACATACACCTGACAAATGATGAATTAAATCCCCATCTCGAGAGAGAGTGAATCGCATCATCACGTGATTTGCTGCTCTTGGCTACAAGTTCAATTTTGCAATGTTGCATATTGCCTCTCTGGATGTCTTTTTTCTTGGTCATGAATTAACAAATGAGGGTAGGGGGCTGGAACCTAATTTTTCTGAGAAATGTGCACAATTGCAACCTTCATCTACCCTGAACAAACTCCAATCTCTGCTTGGTTTTCTGAACTTTGGCAGAGCTTATATTCCTGACTATGCTCAAAGTATCAAACCTCTTATGCTTTGATTTACCCATCCTTTTCTGCCTCCTCCTGACTTCCGGAACACACTGCGGTGCTACGCGCCTTACAATTGGATTTGCTTGCTACGGAATACTTACAGACTAGATTGAATTCTACCAATTTGGTCATCCGGATTCTGCCTGGTGTGATCGGCGTCACTTATGTGACATTTGAAAAGGATGGCACTGTCCCAATTGCTTATAAATTGCATCTGAATACTCCTGCAGAACTGTTTTTCTCTTCAATAGAAAAATTCAGACTGCTGTGCAGATGGTCATTATTAAAGAACGTTCTCTTGCTGACGAAAGCTAGTGTTCCTAATTCTAGAGCTCTGCATCCTCGTTGGAGTCAATGGGCAAAGTCCTTAACATCCATTGATGTCAGTTTTTTTTTTTTACCCTTCCTTGCAAATGCAATAGTTTCTTCAATATGAACATGTTCACCCTCTCCCTACTTCTGTTCTTGCTCTTAATTGGTACAAATGTATAATTTGAATTGATGGTTCGACTCAACCGGCCATTGGTACTAAACAGGCTTACTCTGCAACTTGCACTATTGTGGTAGGGTCAATGAAAGATGGAGTTTATCATTCTACGTTAGTTCACACTCTGGCCGAATTGAGGGCTCTCCTTTTTGCTCTCAAATATGCTGAGCCTGAATTACCCACCCTTGTTGTGTGTGATTCTTTCTATTGTGTGCTGTCCTTCAATGACAATTTGATTTTTTGGGGAAACAAAAGGATTTTTGGGATTCTAAAGGTAGTACGATAAAGCATAAAACAATTTGGGTTTGGTTGGCCGCTTTTAAAGAACACCTTCCACTAACCCATATTTTACATACATTGGGCCATCAACTTGCAGGAGCGTATGATTTGGTAATTCAAAGGCTGATGAAGCAGCCACATCTGCAGTAGCCACAGTTAAAGTAGCCGTAGTTACACGTTCTATGACTAAAATTGATGATGACATTTTGGCAGCCATCCCCGTAATTCGGAATGGTACTCGATTTCCTCAGGGATCATCTAAATATACTTACCAGTTGGCTACTAACAAAGTTCCTTTAGTGTCCATTCCTAAGGTTGATGATCATCTGATTCCCAACTTTGACCGTAGGCAATCTTTAATAGTGACTTCTCATGAAGGTATCGCTTATGCACATGCAGGAGTAGCTGCTACTGTTTCTCTTTTAAAGCAACGATATTTGTAGCGTGGTTTATACCAACAGACTCGCTGATATGTCCCTTGTTTTAATGTTTGCCAACTAATTAAAAGTTCTATTGTGTTGCGACCTCCTCAGACACCTCTTTTTATTACCAATCAGTCATTTGGAAGCATTCATTTGATCATTGCAGTCCTCTTATATCCGATAATGCTTTCAAATATATTTTGGTTGCAGTGGATTCTTGCACAAGGTTCCTTTGGGCCTAGTAACAGCACTCGGCCGATGCTCGCACTGTTATAAAAGATTTGCATGTCTTTGTCGAGACTCATGCCTGTGGCACTTTTCATTCAGACCTGGATCCGGCTTTAACCTCCAAGGCGTACCGCGATTTGATGAAGTAAATGGGAGAGCAGGTGCATTTCTCATCTCCATATAGGCCAGAGGGCAATTTTATTGTGGAGCGAATGAACCGTGACTTGAAGCAATCTTTAACAGCAAGGTATTAGGTATGGGCCGTGTCTGGTAAACTCTCATTTATGGGGTTCAATGTGTTCTCAATAACCTTCCTCAAAGATCTCTGGGTGGGTGTACCCCATACAGGATGCTTTTTCCAGACCTTGATGGTCTCGAATTTATGACCGCTGCCACAACCTTTGATGTAGATAACCATTGTGCTGTCTTAAAAGATATACAAGAGTGTTGTGATGCTCTGGCTAAAACCCATTTGCCTTCGACTCAGCCTCCTGATGCAGCGGCTCTGATTCCTGTTTCTGGTTGGTTTTCTACAGGTGTTGATTTGGTTCGTGAAAAGGTGGTGATAAAGAAAGAATTCAGTCCCTCCTACCATGCTCCTTTTCCAGTACTTGGTTTTCAGGGTACCCAAACCGTGATTTTACCTCCACTTCCTGGATACCAAGAAAATCATTTTGTTTCAATTGAAAATGTCAAGTTATACAATTTGGCCAATATTTAATAGTGTGCCTCAGGTTGTCTCAAGACTGGATATTCCCTTACAGCCTGTTTGTTTTGTTTCTACTGATTCTCTCTGGCTGCTGGAGGGGGATGTCAAGTCTTCAGTTGACCTGGTACCTGTTTTACCATCTTCATACTCCACTATGGAAATAGTCTATACTGATCCACCCCTTGAGGTCCTTCGGGAATGCAAGACGCAGGTCTATATCCAGAATCACAGCCTCCATTATTCCAGCTGAGTTCTTCTGGTTACCATATCGATCAAGGTAATTTTTCTTCAGACAGTTGTTTGTTGTCTTCTGTTTTAACCCCACCACCAGTGTGTATTTATGTTTTTATATCCTGGCTAAAACGCAGTGATCTGATGCCACCTTGGATTTATATCTGGATCGTGTCTTCCATGGTATTTTCGTTCATGTGGATTGGATTTGAGACTGTTTTTTACCTTTTGATTGATGGCCAGAACTTGTCGATGGGGTGTTAGCCCCACATTCTTCCTCGAATAAAATTTAAAGAAACCAGTCCCTGGTTAACACTTCAGAAGTCCCAGTCACTTATGAAATTGTATGGGATAAAGTACCATTCAATGTATTCATTCCTACGGAGAGCCTACTGATACCATATGTATTCTGTGTTTCTATGGGTGACGTGATAGTCCCCAGATTGCAATCCGATGATTGGGATGTCAATGCTGTAAATTCTATATTTTATGAGGTACGATATTATACTGTCTTTGACACTGAGAATGTATATTTAATTTCTGCTAACTATGCCGATTTGTTCTGTTATCAGCATTATGGGCACCATTTTTTGCATAGAACTAATGGACAGCTTCCCCAATTTAATTATACTCAATAGGAACATTGCTCAATTTCATCTCAGGGTAGTTCTAATACACAAAAGACAAAGTACACTTATTTTACCAGTTATAACCTTTCAGACCAAGCATCATACTATTTTCAATTGGTTCCCACTCTTTCAAAAAAATATATGCTTACTCAGACCAAGTTAATAGTTAATAAATGCATCTCTTTTTATTGACAATTTAGCCCTGAAAGGATATGATTACTGGAAGGACATTATTGTTTTGAAATCAGCATGGGGCACTAAATCATGGCAAGTCCAAGGTACAGAATCTTTATTCTGTGCATGTCTGATACCTACGCAAATTATCTTTCTTAATGACACGGTCCAACAGACTACTTGTCTGAGATAGTCTAAGATTAAAGTACTGAATACTCCCACTATCCCATTTTTGGCCCTTTTTGATAATTGGCAATGTTATAGAAATTATACTGAAGACCAACTAAATAGTACGATACAAAATTTAATTCTAAGATAGCTCCAACTGGAAGGGCATTATGGCATGAACATGAATTTTTGTCATTTTCGTTTCCTGAACACTACTTCTGAGTACAAATGAAAAAAATAAATAGACCTGACCCACTTTATCCACAAACACCACATTCCAACACAGTTACTACTTATTCCTTAGGTAAATTATGTCAACAATGGCCAGAACATTCCACATTGTCTGCACTGAAACAACATATTTCCCATCAATCCGAAGATATAAACTCATGTTACTATCTTTTGGGTCCAAAATCCCCACGGTCAAAATGAATTTTTTATGCTTTATATAATGAACATTTGAAACTGTCACAACTGGAAGCTGCAGTACGTTTACGCCAAATTGATCAAGATAATTTAGATAAATTGCTTGCTGTTGCAGACAACAGTATTAATACATTGACATCTCATATTTATACTTTGGATAATATTTTGCCATCCGTAATTGATATTGTGTAAACTGAAATGTCGACCTTGTATCATGGTCAGAATCAGCTTAGATCAATTAAGCAATTTGGTTGAACACGGCAAAAAGGGCGCGTTTCTTGGTATTACATAAATTGTAGCGCATTATTCTTACCATTTAACTTAATTCATGAACAACAATCCATGGCTATGAAAGATGCTAGTTACATCATGCTACATATAGAGAAATGTGAATAACTTCCCTTCAGCATAGCTGAAACTCATTCTGCGGTATGGTTGCCCATCTCTATGTTTCAGTTCACTGCCTGAATGAAAGACTTCCCATTAGGTAGATTTGAACCCCTTGGGAGCAGTTACATAGATGAGTTATGGTCCCTGCCTTTTGCACATCGTTGTCAACGAGCTAAGAGAAAGGTTTTTCTAACAAGGGAAGGGTGCAGCTCCACTGCCGGCCATTCCCTTGTTTGTCAAGAAGGTAAAATCCATGGCGCCTGTAATTTTCTCTCACACTGCTTTCAAATGGCACTTATCTCAGCCTTAATAATCAGGACTGTTGTGGTCTGCGGGCAGGAATTTCATATGTGGTGTCTGTTTCCCAGTTAGTGACTTGTTACAACAATGGTTCTGTTTCCCCCTCCACATGGGAGTGTAGATAGTTCAATATGGCTGCCATGAAACAGATTTCAGTAAGCTAAGCAGACTCAAAGCATTATTGTTGCAACAAGAAGTGCCTCTCACTTTGGCACGTGAGACCTTCAAATTGCAGGTGGCGAGAACATCTAGTGAAATACAGTCATTGTTAAACGCAAATCTCCCCCTACATTTTGGGGAATTGATACATCAAATATTGAAAGCATCTGATGCCACAGGCCTGGCACACTTTTATAAACTTTTGGGCCCAGGCCTCGGGACATAATTTAAAACAATTTTTTGAGTAATCCCAGCTTTTATACACTACCGATCAATCAATCAATCATGACATTTATAGAGCGAACTACATACCCGTGAGGGTCTCAAGGCACTAGAGGGGGGAGCTGCTACTGTTCGAAGAGCCAGGTCTTGAGGAGTCTCCTGAAGGTTAGAAGGTCTTTGGTCTGCTGTAGGCGGATGGGGAGTGTGTTCCATGTTTTTGCGGCAAGGTGGGAGAATGATCTGCCGCCGTCGGTCACTCTTCGGATGCGGGGGACGGTGGCTAGGGCGCGGTCTGTGGAATGGAGCTGGTGGGTGGGGGTGTAGAGGCTGAGTCAGCTGTTGAGGTACGCTGGTCCGGTGTTGTGGAGTTCCTTGTGTGCGTGGGTGAGGAGTTTGAAGGTTATCCTCTTGTTGATGTGGAGCCAGTGTAGGTCTCTCAAGTGGGGTGTGATGTGGCTGCGGCAAGGGATGTTGAGGATCAGTCGTGCAGATGCGTTCTGGATGCGTTGGAGCCGTTTCAGGAGTTTGGCTGGGGCTCCTGTGTAGAGTGCGTTTCTGTAGTCCAGTCTACTGCTGGCAGTGTGGGGATCTTTGGTGAGAGAGAGGATCAGCCGGGTGTCATCGGCATAGGAGATGATGTTGAGGTCGTGCCGTCGTGTGATGTGGGCGAGCGGTGCAATGTAGACGTTGAACAGCGTTGGGCTGAGGGATGAGCCACTATAATCTTTCCAGCGTATTCGGTGGGTTCCCGCTGATGCTCATCTATATTTGTGGCATATTTGTGCTGTTCCTGGTATTCCACAATGGCTGCTCCATTTGTGGTCCTTCCCAAACAGGCATCACTGCAACTGTACCCTGAGCAAATGCTACAACATTTTAGCATGGTGCCCTGAGACACTCTGGAGTCTGAATGTTGTCTAACCTTCCACAATGCTTACTCCATCTGTGTGCAACCAGCATTCCATTGCATCTGATACCCCTTTCAATGGGCCCTTGATGTCTATCTGGCTACACCATCTCACACTGCCCTGGATTTCAAACTGTCGATGGGTCCCTTAGTGGCCCATAACCAGGAATTCTTCTTGGGCATGTGGCTTATGTCCAACCCCGCGTTGTGTCCAGTGACCAGAGTTGATCCCTGTGCAACTGTGCAGCATCTTCTGGATCTCAGTTTCATTTATATCACCACTGGTTGTCCTTTCATGGTCTTGTTGACAACTGGATACGAGGAGCAGGTTTGTTCCTATGACCTGCTCAACTAGAAGACTGACATTTCTAATTTGGAAGGTTTGGATTTCTTACTGGAATCCTTGTCTTTTCACCTGCCATCCTGGGTCGTGGAAATACACTGTAATTGGATACCGATTTTTTTTCTCCCAATTTGACCAAAGTCCGTGAGGGATACAATAATTACGAACTGTGTGAATACTTTGGTCCTGCTTACCACCTGATTTCTGTCATAATTTAGGTCCTACCATCCTGACCAAGGGGAGAATGTCATATGTCCTGTGCAGGCCCATTCTCTTTTTCCCTATGTTAGCATGAGCACGTTGCAGACTGTCCTCTGCTTTGCGCACTTTACTGTAACAGCATATTTTGTTTTGTGCAACACTGTACTTTCTCACAGGACCTGCCATTGTTCTCACATTCTGTTCTTTCCTGGGATCTAGTCTGTACACTGAAGACAAGGTAAAACAACGTCACTTGGTATTTTGTTCTGGTCAAGCCTTAGCACCTAGACAAAACACACAAAGGCAGATGTTGTTTGGGAACACATACCATGTCATATAGCTATGTACAAAATAGGTAACAACACACTTGGAGAAGGGATCTTTCCAGGGAATAGATTGTGACAGCACCTGAAATTTAGAACTTTCATCTGTGTGGGTTATACTGTAAACACCCAGAGAACTTCTGATATATAATAATTTTGCTTCTGTAGAAGGAGAGGGGTTAGGCTACCCTTTCTTATATAATGGCAGCTTCTTTTATAACTTTTGGACTACTTACTATGCTGACTTTATTTGTGTTAGGCATCTTCTTACTTATTGTGGCATGTATACTGCTTACTAGAGCACAAAAGTTAAAATAAACATTTTTAACTTTTCTCGTGTCTCTCTCAGAACTTATTGTGGACTAGTACAAGTGTGGGAGCAAAAGGGTGTATCCTTCAACCGTGATTCCTGAGAGGGCCATGAGTGTTGTGTTCTTGGGTATCTAATCACGTGTTCCTCTGTGAGTGAGTAGGAGGGCAAGTGAGACACTATAGCTAGTCAGTTTCAGGCTCATGGGTGTTCAGGTGGTAGGATGACTCAGTCTCTGCCTACTAATGTTCTGTGACACTGCAGATTCACTGCAACACATCTTCCACAAGAGATTGCACAGTAACACATCTTGCAGTAGTTATTCAAGTCATTTGTTTTAATAAACATATATTTAAATAACCCATTCTTTGTTTGATTAGTTTTACAATTTCCACATTAAAGTACAGAGAATTGGTTACAAAGAGATTGTTTTAATATAAATCCGTTTGCTATACAGTTTAGTGGCAAGTTAATAAATATATCTCTTGTCCTTTAAATAGCCTCTACATTCTGCAGTCATCATTGACCTGCACAAGTAAGGAGTCCATGGTCCTCTGTTTTTTCCCATTTCATTTTCCTAGGTCTAACACTGGCCCTGATATTCCTGTGTATAGGGTCATTGGTGGAGGTGATGAGAGAGAGAAGAGTGCATTTCCCTGTTAGATTTCGAGCAAACGTTAGTGCATGCTGACAGCGGAGTGACCTGGGGGCATATGTATCAAAATCTCCATTTGCGATTCTCAAATAGCGATTTTTTGAGAATCTCTATTTGAGAATTGCAAAACGGGATGTATCTAAGAAATCGCACAAATTTTGCGAATTATTAAAATTCCTTAATTGCGATTAGCAACTTGCGAAATCGCAATTAAGGAATACCTTCCCATTCATTCCTATGGGCCAGGAGGCCCATAGCAATGAATGGGAAGTCTTCCTCAAATTGCGAATCGCAATTTGCTAATCGCAAATTGAGAATATTTTCAAAGGTGCAAGGGTGTCATGATGACACCCTGATGCACCCCTGAAATCAGCATGTGTGCGCATATGGCGCACATACATGCCCCAAGGGCATATATGTGCACCACATGGCACTTTGAAAAATGCCAAAAAGTGCATATTTCAAAGAAATCGCAAATTACCACCAACTTGAAGTTGGTGGTAATTTGCGATTTCATAAGGAGAAATCGCACAACTTGGGTGCGTGTTACATAGCATTTAAGGAATCGCAATTTGTGATTTCTTAAATGCTTACGCAAACTTAAGAAATCGCAAAATTAGCGATTCCTTAAGAATGCGATGCTGATATGCATCATACATCTCATTTTGCGATTTTGTATTCGCAAACGCAGTTTTTTTGCGATTCGCAGCGTTTGCGAATACAAAATCCTTTGATACATATGCCCCCTGGTCATTATTTTCCATTAAATATCTTGCAGCCTGAGAAATCTGATTTTGTGACGTTATGTCAAACTTATGTTACTTTCTTTATCATTTTTTTTTGTGCCCTTATAAGCTTTACTACAAGAGCGCTTTAGTAAAAACACGGGACCTTCAGTATAGGAAGTCACGTAATCACTTAATATTTTTTTTTGTTCATTTGTGGGTGTGTCACCGTTGACCATTTTATAACATTACTACATTTACTCCACTCTAAATATGTATGTTCAAACACCATATATGTTTTTTCAATGCCATATTGACTTCTCAATATTATCCTATTTAACATATTTAATATGCTTGTTTTCCTTATGGAATTATGAATTTCATAATTTCTATCTCCTGAGTTTTCAATTTCGTCATCAATGTAGCCAGTTTTAAAGTTGCTATATTTAGAATATGGTGGTTATAATATTTTGTAAAAATGCCTCTGTTATTTCCAATTCGTGTTGTTGGTATGGTGACAATTCTTCCCTTTTTGAAACAAATGATTGTAAGGTAGAAATTAATTTACTCCTTAAGTTTGAAAGGTTGTTGCATGGTGTAAAAATGAGTCATTACTTTTGTTTAATCTTTCTGTAACCGTGTGCCCAGGTTTAGAATGTACACTGAAAGTTCTCATTATTTCAGAAGAAACTGGATTATGTTGAATGTGTTTATATGCTTACATCGCCCTGTCCAAATTACAACTCATCGACATTCCAGTGCTTTGCAGGAAGAATGTAAGCGAAAAAATCCTTATACCACTTTTATAACCGACTCCAAAAATCCATTAGGTAGTAAACATCAGTTGCAGAAGAATATTCAAAACCTCAGTGAGTTGCCAACAAATGTTATATTTACCAGTAAAATCCAGTAAGTTCAAATAGCTGCATCTTTTCATGCTTGCAATTACTTTCCGTTGCTAAATGTGTTATGTAGGCATGACAGTTACGGTTGCTAACTAAGATAGAATTAGCACAGGTCTAATATGCTGATGAATAATCATAAATCAGCAGTGGCTAGGCTTTTTTCCATCAAGACACAAATACAACCCTACTCACTAAGAACCAGGGTCTTAAATCATATTATCCACAATAACGGCTCTAGTCAGAATTGTAACTGTTAACTTGGATACGTGACAGCACAATCACAGGAATAGGACTGTGGTACAATGTTGCTAGAGAAAGCTGAATATTGAGATCCCATGTAAACAATAATGCCAAACCAAGATATATTTGTGGTACCATTTAGTATATATTGTCAAACATGTATAACATACATAGTGTCCCATGTGAAAAGGAACCCAAAAACAAACAAGAGAGACTAATACAGAAAACTAAGTTTACAAAATTAAACCAAGCAGACCAATATATCTTGGTTTGGTCCTGATGTTTATATGGGTTCTCTATAGTCAGCTATCTTAAATTACATCCTATTCTACGTCCTATTCGTGTGATTGTGTGCTTACATTTCCAAGTACACAGATACAATTCCAAGAGGAGTCGCTGTTGTTGACAATATAGGGGCATATGCATCAACATTAGCATTTGCGATTCCTTATTAGCGTAAAATAAGGAATCGCTAATAAGGAATAGCAAAAGGCTATGCATGTAGGAATCGCTATTCAAATAGCGATTCCTTAACATTCCTTATTACCGAATCGGTAATACCTAATCGGTAATAAGGAATACCTACCCATTCATTCCTATGGGCTTGGAGGCCCATAGGAATGAATGTAAAGCCATTCTGTATTAGCGATTCGGTATTACCGAATCGCTAATAGCTGGAGCACTTTCAAGGGTGCCAGGGTGTCAAAAGGACACCCTGTTGCACCCCTGAAAATGATATGTGCACATATGTTGCACACACACATGCTCTAAGGGCATGTGTGTGCGCAACATGACACTTTGAAAAATGCACAAAAGTGCATTTTTCAAAGTTTTTGCAAATTACCATGCAGTTCATCTTCATGGTAATTTGCTCCCCTTATTAGCGAAATCGCTAATTTTTTAACTTTGATGCATTGCATTTAAGGAATCTCACTTTGGGATTCCTTAAATGCAATCGCTATTTAAGGAATCGGTATTTAAGGAATCCCTATTTAAAGAATCGCTATTTAAGGATTCCTTAAATACCGATTTCTGCTTTTGGGTTGATGCATTGGGATTGGGTATTTTTTACTTAATACCGGGAGCTAATAAGGAATCGGTATTTTACCGACTGGATTTTGGCTTGATGCATAAGGGTGTAAGGCTCCTTTCTAGCCATCAACATGTTAAAGGTGTTCATTTACTGGTGTGCATGTCCCTATTATGTTAAGTGGATGTGTATGATCCACCTTATCACCTGTGAGGGTATCCAGGTATCAGAGCAGGGGCATGGGTCCAACAGTGCTCCTAATTGAAAAGCCAGGTCTTCAGCTTCTTACGGATGTTGAGGATTGAAGTAGCAGTTCTGATATGTACAGGAAGTTTGTTACAGGTTTCGGCAGCAATGCAGGAGAAAGCACACCCTCCTTCTTGCTTCTGCGGATGCGCGGGATTCGTACGAGGGATAGAGAGGTGAAGCAAAGTTTCTGGTGGAATGGTAGATTTGGTGTCGGTCATTCTCGTAAGCTGGCTCTATGTTGTGGAGGGCCCTTTTAGGCGTGGATAGTCAGTCAAAGTTGGCTTTATTTTGATATAAAACATATCTTTAAAAGCAATACAATACATCTTTGTTTAAAAAGAAAATAAAAGGCCTATTCATACGAAAACAATTATGCAGGTTTAAGATATGAATGGCATAGATAAATTACATAAAAATTCCAATTTTTAAAACCATAATTAAACAACATACAAAAGCCTTTTTGATCTGATCGACCATGCCCAATTTAAGAACTTCGCCATACCACAGGCGAATAAAGGGCGTGTGTCGGATTTTAAAATACGGAGAGCCTCACTACATTGTCTTGTGCCTAGCTCTTTACATAGGGGTTTCAGCCACCTGAGGCGAGGAGCTTTATATGCAGGACATTCAAATAAAAGGTGGGAAACCGACTCAATCCTGGTCTCACAGAAAGGGCAGAAAGGAGTAGTCTGTGCTGGTACCTTCCATCCTGCGGTCAACTCACACACAGGCAGCACACCTATCCTAAATTTAAAATATAAAGCCCTATTTCTAAATTTTGAAATTATATCGAGATAAGGCTCAAGTAGTGCCACCTCCTTTACTAATAGGAATTCAGCAGAACATCTACATAGATTGGGATTAGAGTTTCTGGAATCCATTACCCATTTCCAGTACAGTTTTTTCAGGACAGACTTGGATGGTGCGGTCCTGGACTGCCAGGCCCCTCCAAGACCCAACACGCCCAGCAACCGCTTAACATCCCTCAACCATCCTATTTTATGCCAACCAGGCATTGATAAAACCTCATTTAGCCCCTCCGCATAACTAACAAGCTCCGGAACTCTCCATATGCGGGCCCAGAGGAGTAGAGGGCGCAACCTTGCCTGGTCTTTAATAGGACAGCAGCCCATGTCAAGGAGTAAGGGAAGGGTGGGGGTACTATAAGGGAGGCCCATTAAATCCTTCAAAAACTTATTTTCTGAACGGGTCAACTGATCCACATTCTGCGCCCCCCAAAGCTCTGCTCCGTAAAGCGCCGCACTCACCCCTCTTGCCTTGTAGATGTCAAGTACTGGGGCAATCGGTTGGAGGGTGGTGGACCGTTGTTCTTTGAGCAGTGCCCCCACCACCCTTTTATGACTTAACAGCATTTTGTGGAGATGACAATTCCACCTCATGGTGTCAGAGAGGCGGATTCCTAACTAGTCAAACTCCTTGACTCTTTCTAGGGACACTGAGTTCAGTGCAGGTGGCCTACCCCTTTTTTGGGGGGGATTCAAGACCAAATATTTGGTCTTTCCCGTGTTAATTTCTAATCCCCTCAAATTACAAAAAGTTTGGAACCTATCAAGGAGGCTCTGCAGTCCAACTGGGGTCTTGGAGATCAAGAGGGTGTCGTGGATAAGAAGCTTCTCTGAGTTCACTGAGGTAGGGAGTAATATGGGCGTTTCTGCGAATGTCTAGGATGAGTCTGGTGGTGGTATTTTGGATGGTCTAAAGTCTTGGAGATCTACACATAAACCCTAGAGCTTTCTAGGGGAGGGAACTAGAGGCTATGGGGTGTTCAGGGTGAGCTGGCCTCCAAACCTAATATGCACACACAAAAAGAAGATACCATGAATAAATATCTGATTTCACAAAAACTGATAAGCACTAGGCACTAATTTGTGGGGTGCTGGGCATCTCAAAAAATGTGAAGGACTGTCCTCACACACCGCCAGGTGTCATGCTTCATCATTGGCAGTCCTCGCTCTCTAGAAGCCGCATTTCGTAGAGAGCGGGCCTATACCTGGAGACAGGGAAGCACTTCTAATATCTAAGTGGGTGCAAGTGATAAAGTGATCGTTTAAAAATCAATGGAAACACCAAAATACATTTATTTATTAAGTGTTTACTTGATATCAAAAATCAATGTGGGGATTCAGAGAACTAGTACGGGTCCTAGGATGCTATCTCTGGAAGGAGTTAGAAACAAAAAGGGAGCGCAGCCACAATCTACCTACAGCATTCAATAGACACCCTGGTTCTACGAGATCTTTAGGAAAGCACTGGATCGCACAATACGTTCAAACAACTGGTAAACAAATCAATAAGGATCATCTCGCAAGTAGAGGATAAAGCAACGCTAATCAACAGGGCCCATGGCTGGACTGGCATTGAAAGCTACACCAGAGGCTTCTATCAAACCCTTTCTAGGTGTTGGCTTCACTCGGACAATGAAGGAGAAGTTTCTACGACTACGGCTGGGCATCCTTCCATTATTGTATCATCTGCTTGCGTGGAAACGCCCACAAACAACAACTAATTGTCATATGGGGATTCAAAAGAGGATATTCTCCATCTAATATGCATCTGCAAGGAACTGGACAAGGAGTGCAGATCCCTGTTAAAACCTGCCATTAAGGAAATGGGAATAAGAACATGGAGGCAGGCAGTTAAAGCATGCTTTGACAGCGAAAATATCCAACTAGTGTATCGCCTTTTCCAATATCTAGATAAACCAGAAAAAATCTGAACTCTAGTTGGCAGCAATCAGAAGATGGTCTTTCATGCTGTAACTAAGACTCACTTCCTTTGGCAGGAAACAACGGAAATTTGGAGTTATCTGAAACTATATAAACGCAAAACTTTGAACCCTTCTATTTTGTTTTAGCAGACAGCTATTTAAACCTAGAGGCTTATGAAATGATATACACTACTCCACAAACAATGTCCTGACCTTTGATCACTTGGCTGTATCCATTTTACCATAACACCCCGCTTTTTTAAATTTGTTAGTTCATTTGAAATAAAAAATTCTCTCTCGATACATTGATTTCATGGTTTAAATGGTTTTAAATAATCACGCAATAAAGGCTATTTATCACCAGGCCTTATGGTACAGCTGTGTGGGAAATTAACAAGAATTTGCCTCCTCCTCTTCACTCAAGGGGATGATTTTGCACTCATTCAGAATAAGGCTGTGGCACAATCACATGCAGGTGCTCCAGCTCCTATTTCAGCTAGCAGACTTGAAAGAATTACTCTACTCTCTTAATCTTATGGATTTAGACACTTAATCATTATCACCACTACAAAAAATATGCACTTTATTAAAAGCACTTAGAAACCATATACATTTGTCAGATGGCCACAAGTCTTTCCAAAAAGAGCTTCTGGTTAATTGACTATATCACACAAGTTGAAAATGCCATCATAATGAAAATCCCTGATGCACAATTTATAGACAGTCCAGACACATCCCATGCGCAATAGGTAGCTTTGAAACCCCCAGAATCCAAGTATTTCTCATTTACAGTCCACATTCCTGCTAGCAGCATTATAAAGAAATTATTTCTGAACACCGCAGGAGTTCTTCACAACAGTTCTTTTTGATGTTGTAACAATGCATTAGTACTCAGATCGCACACTCACTTTATTCTTCAACATTTCTCTTCAGTTTCTGAGCTTGGGCACAACATGGCAAACTTTCTCTAGCAGAAAATATGGAAGGAGTTATGGATTTGTGCTTGTTTGCTTTCTAGTGTGAATGCCAGGTAGATGTTTATTGTGAAGCCAATCCTATTTTTTCTAGAGCACTTCATAACAATCACATTTTGTGTTTCTCCTATTCCCCAGAAAATACAATCAGCTTACTTTTGCAAACCTCTGGATGGAAAAATTATTAACTACAATTAAATGGATGATTCTTTTTTAAAACAACTGCGACCTTCCATACAACCAGCAGAAAAAAAACCTAGAGGCTGACTTATACCTTGGCAGACAGAGGGTACCTCGCAGGGAGTACAGATGACATTGCCTCCGCCATCCCAAGGAACCTTCACCACCAGATCTAGAGTTGTCCTCCAGCCCCGTGGACAACTCTAAACATTGACAGGAACCACTCTCATCAAACAGGATGGCTGCCCATCAGACTTTTACACATTTTCTTATTTTTTATTTTTTTTTTAAGTTTGAGTTTATTGAAGAAAAGAGAGGGGGAGGAGAAAGAGAAGGGGTACAAGGTACAATCATCGTGATGAGCATATGTAAAGATTAAGCAATTCAATAAAAACTGTCATTAAAAACAAAAATAACAAGCATGCAGATTATATGAACAGAAATTATTATAAAAATGAAAATACTGTGAAATATATTGTAATGAACTGTAACAAAGAGGCAATAGAGAAGCAAGACAATCATGGAGGCTTACGCACCTCAACTGTGTCAGGGTCTGGAGAGGTAAGGGTTGGAGCAAACGAGGAGAGATAGGATACCAGAGGGAGCCAAAGCATGTCACGCTTGACTGCTAGGGAGATGGGAGAGACATAATTAGTATCCAAACGATGATGGAAGCATACGGCGTTCCACCACGAGTTGTAGGAGACATTTGCAGCCTGCTTCCAGTTAGAAGTAATGGCGTGGAGAGCTACAGCAATTAGGAGGTCAAGTAATAAATAATGGGAAGGAGATTGTGGAAGGGACGGTGATAGGGAGCCCAGAAAAACTTGTGTAGGAGAAAAGGGGATTTGGAATCGAAATATCTTTTGTATGTGCGTCCAAACTAAGCACCAGAATTTGGAAATGGGAGGACATTCGAACAACATGTGTTTAAGATCAGCAATGGGACAGGAACAGGACCAACAAGTAGGGGACGAGTCAGATGAAAAGCGAGACAAAACATGTGGAGTGCATAAAGTTCTGTTATAAATAAAATATAAGGTTTGGGTAGTGTTAGCAGCTCTAGAGGTCTTATGAAGCTTGGTCCATAACTTGTCCCAAAAAGGTATTGGCCAGTCTTGAGAAAGATCCAATTCCCATGCACTCTCGATTTTAGATTTTAGTCTGCCAGTGGAATAACGAAAGGAGTTATAAATAGCGGAGGCTGAGGGAGACTCCTCCAGAAGTAAAGAAGTGGCTTTGCACTCTAGAGGAATGTCAGTAGATGATGCTAAAGAGCGAAGATATGAGACCAGGACTGGGAGAAGAGCATTATATTGCGAACGAGCAGAAGAGGGCAGTGAAAAAGAGGATTGGAGTTCTTGGAAAGAAAGGGGAGTGTTTTGAGATATTAGTTGAGAGATCCAACACAATCCTCGAGAGTACCATGACTTCCAAAATATGGTGCGATTACGAATTTTGATGAGAGAGTTGTGCCAAATCGGTTGCTCATGAATGGAAAGGAGGGAAGGATAAGATGATGATAAGTAAGGGAAAAGAAGAGTACGAGAGTGAGAAATAACAGGTGTACGGAGGCGAATTAAAGAAGACGTGAAGGATAAAAACTTGCGAAAGGAAAAGGGAGATAGAAAAAAATCTTCCATACTTAACCAAAGGGGTGGGTAGAGTGGTAGATCAGAAGAGAACCAGCGAGATGACTGTTTTAGGGAAAAAGCTCGATGATACTCTCTGAAATCTGGAAAACGAACACCAGATTGAGCCTTATCCTTGCGCAGCGAGCTCAAAGCTATCCGAGATTGCTTACCATTCCATAAGAATTTCAGTAACAGGGAGTCAATTCGCCTGAAAAGGGAAGCTGGGATGTGCACTGGGAGCATGGAGACGGTATAGAGAAGAAGAGGAGATACATCATTTTTATAGAATTGAGCCGACCCCACCAGGATAGAAAGAGCGGATGCCAGCGTTGAATAGCCGTATCCATTTTCTTGAAAACATAATCAAAATTGAGTTTAAGCGTATCTGATAGGAGAGGAGCAAACCAAACACCAAGATATTTGATCTTAGACGGCTGCCATGAGAAACCAGTTTGGGAGAAAAGATGCTTTTGACAAGTAGGATTTAAAGGTAAAATCTCGCACTTATCAGCATTTAGACGATAACCAGAGACCGAGGAAAAGGAAGATACCTGATTGAGAAAAGAAGGAATAGAGGAAGCAGGATCAGAGCAATAAAAAAGAATATCGTCAGCATAAACCGAAAGTTTGACCTGATGCGAGCCAAATTTAAAACCAGAAATACTATTGTCCAAACGAATTTTAGTAAGGAAGGGCTCCAGGGCTAGAACAAAAATTAAGGGAGAGAGAGGACAGCCTTGTCGGACTCCTCTGCGCAGCGAAAAATAATCCGAGGTCATCCCGTTAACAAAAATGGAAGCTTGGGGATGAGAGTAGAGTAAAGAAATAATAGAGATGAATTTGGAAGAAAAACCGATCCAGCGCAGGGCTTGAAACATAAAGTCCCACCCGATCCTATCAAAGGCCTTCTCTGCGTCTAAAGAAATAGCCGCAAAGGGAAGTGACAGAGAGGAAGCCTTACTAAGTATATTGAGAAAAACACGAGAGTTGTCAGATGAGAGACGACCTTTGACAAAACCTGATTGTTCAGGGCCAATAAGATCGGGTAGAAGTGGATCCATGCGCAGTGCTAAAATTTTGGCCAGAATTTTGTAATCCGTATTAACCAGGGAAATTGGTCTGTAGTTTTTGCATAATGAATGATCTTTATTTTCTTTGGGAATTAAACAGATTAAAGCCTGTTGGAAGGAGCCACTGGAAATGCCCGCAGCAAGAAAAGATTGGAATAATAGTAATAGTTTGGGAAGAAGTAAAGAGGAGAAATGGCTGTAGAATTCAATAGTGAATCCATCAGGGCCTGGAGATTTACCGTGACGTAATTTGGAGACAGCGTGGGAAATTTCAGAAAGAGAAATGTCTTGGTCCAAGGCAGCGAAGTCGACGTGAGAAGCCGGGGGAGAATGAAGCGAGTGGAAGTATGAGAGAAGATCCGCGGTCTCCGGAATGTGTTCAGGGGTGTAAAGATTGTCATAGAATTTAACAAACTCAGAGAGAATGTCTTTATCTTTAAAGCATGAATTCCCAGTGGAAGACTTGATGGATTCAATCTTTGTACGCTCCTTCCTTATCTTCAAGTAGTTAGCCAAAAGTTTCCCCATTTTGTTCTTACCCCTATAGTACCTGGAGTTACATTTCAGCAACAGATTTGAAGCAGCATCAGTTGTAGACCTATTGAAAGTGATTTTCGCATCAATAAGTTTTTTAAGGGATATCTCAGAACCGGAGGCATGATAATCAAGCTCTAATGCCTTAATATTAGCTAGAATGCATTTGAACTTGGTTTCTCGAAGCTTCTTTCGCCGGGCCACAAAATTGATAATAAAACCCCTAGAGGCAGCCTTAAAAGAATACCAAACCGAGACAAAAGAGGAGTCCGGGGTATGATTAAAAAGGAAAAATTCAGTGGCAAAGACATTAAATTCGGAACAAAAGGTAGGTTCCAAAAGTAAGGCATTGTTGAAACGCCACCTGCCAGAGTGAGGGGAGAAAGGAAGTAAGTCAAGGTCCACATAAATTGGGGTATGATCTGAAATTAGGATGGAACCAATGTCAGCGCGTATAGCGTGCTGGGAAAGGGGTTTGCTAAGGAAGAGGTGATCAATGCGGGATTGTGAGTGATGTGAAAGGGAGTAAAAACTGTATTCTCTAAGGTCTGGGTTACACAGTAGCCAAATATCCACCAAAGCGTTATTTTGAATCGTGTTAACAAATTGAGAATGCATCCTAGAGGGGATAAATTTAGCATCGGAATGGCGGTCGAGAAAGGGATCAATAACTTGATTACAATCCCCCCCAAGAAGTATGTACTCCCCAGAAAGGGAGGATAACTTGGTTGAGATAGAGGGCCAAAATGATCTATCAATTCCAGTTGGAGCATACACATTAAAAAAAGTGATAGGAATATTATCTATGAGCAGTGTAACAATAACCCACCTACCATCAACATCACATTCATGAATAATAGATGAAACATTTAACTTTTTATGCAATAATATCACAACACCCTTTTTCTTAGAAACTGTGGGAGAACAAAAAACATGGCCCACCCAACAACGCTTGAGTTTTAGAGCCTCCGTGTCAGAGAGATGGGTCTCCTGAAGGAAAGCAACATCCGACCCAAGTCTCGCTAAATGTGATAAAACCCTTTGCCTCTTAATAGGATTATTTAAACCTTTAACATTCCAAGAAGTAATACGGAATGGAACAACAAAAAGAAGCATCTAAGAACAACATGCTTATTATTACAGAAAAAATTGCTTAACAGAACTGAAGAAACTGTAATGAATTGAATAAGGAGAAAGGGCAAGAGGAGAGAAAACGAAGAGAAAGGGAAGGAAGAGAAAAAACAAAGGGAAACAATGTGAATACAGTATTTAGTCCAGAGAAAGGAAGGGATAAAAAAGGGAAAAGGAAGGAAAGAGAAAGTAATAGAAAAAAGAGCAAGAATAAAAACCAACAAGAGGACAGTACATGTTCGAAACGAACGACTGAAAAACATACTTACGGAACGAAAGACTCAAAATCGAGGATGGGGCGATAACGCCGGGAGACAGCGACGACAACATCAAAAACGAACAAAACAGACCTCAATACCACGGCTCTAAAAACGCAGTATATAGAAGGTAGCATGGCACATCAGGGTAGAGGGATGGGAGAAGGTATCTGTAGAAACAAAAGAGATATAACAACTGAGAGGAAGACAGTTAAACTACAAAGGGGACATATGAGAAATAAAATGGCCGGAGAAAGGAGAAAGAATAAGGGAATCATAACATCAGCGACACTTGCAATACGACAAAATCATGACACAACGAGGCCAAAGAAAAAACAACAGAAATAATCAGCCAGGTCTGGATACATCCATAACATCTGGGCCGTGTCTCTGGAGAAACGCCTGTAAGGCCGCAGGATCTTCATACGTGGTTGTTTTGTCTTTATATGTGACCTTGAAGAGACAAGGATGTAGTAATCCATATCTAGCATTCAGGGATCTTAATTGAGGTCGCATGTCCAAAAACTTCTTCCTTCGATCTGCAGTGGCCTTGGAGACATCTTGTGAGAAATAAAGGCGATGACCTTCCCACATAATTTGCTTTTTAAGCTTGGCAGCTGAAAGGACCTGTAGGAGGTCAGTGAATTGCAGAAATAACATAATGACACCTCTAGGCTTACTGGCGACCTTTGGACCAAGGCGGTGAGACCTTTGGATGTTGACAGAAGTCAGAGCCGGAGCATCTAAGATCTTGGCTAAGAAAGATTGGAAGAAGACGGTTGGGTTCGATCCCTCTGTAAGTTCTGGAAGGCCATATAAGCGTAGGTTGTTTCTACGATTTCTATTTTCCTAGTCCTCTGTCTGGCGTTTGAGTAGAAGAATCTCCGCCTCCATTGATGGAATATGTGAGCAAGAGGAGTGCAAGGAATCCGTGGAAGATTCTAGGTTCTGAACGCGTGACTCCAGAGATGACCATTTTTCCTGCATGGCCTGCATATTCTGAGTGGTAGCCTCCATAAAAGGTTTGAACGCACGCAGTTCTTCCAAGATGAGCTCCATGGAAGCGGATGCAGAGGTATTCTCCGGGGATGGTGGACCCTTCTTCAGACGTTTAGAAGAAACTAAAGAGGACGACAACTTTTCTTTATTGCGTGCTTTTGGAATGGCTCCCCGTACTGGATCCGTGTTCGGCATTGTGGCGTCTACCATGTCTCGAGGAGAAGAATCTGAATCCGAGTCCGCAGGTAGTTGAGAGGGAGTAGCCAGTTTTAAGTTCCGGATTTTCCCCATGCAGACTTCCACAAAATCGACGTATTCTGTACTGGTATGCAGCAAACGAAGACTCCTGGAGGTGCGCGAAGTGTCAGCAGGGCGACCCTTTCCTGGGAATCTACATATCAGAAAACTGTGAAAGCAAGCTCATCGTGCCCTTCCTGGGAGCCTCACCCTGGCACCGTCTGCTCTTAGGGCCTCGATCAGGTCCCCCCTGGATCACAATAGCGAAATGTCACAGGTATATGAGCATGTATCGCTGACAGTCGGGGAGCGCACACCATACGCCAAGAGAAAACTCTGCGGGCTATTCACATCAACTGTGTAGGTTTAACTGAGAATGTGATGTTGTCTCCTTTCTCCATTTGCGATAATACACTGAACAGATATTTGGACCTTTTGAGATAAATAAGCAGACCTAAACTTAAGGAAGTCCGTGCAGTTATTTGTGTCAAACACCAAAACTTATGTAGAAGAGGGGTGGCCCTCGGAGTATAAAGACGCACTACATAGACAAGGAGCAGCCTGTTGAAAGAGAGTACTGAAGTGAGTAGTTCGCCAAGGTACTGCTCTCTTTGGTGTATCCTCTGATGTATAGGGCTAAGATATGTGGTAATAGTCTGTTGTGGTGGATCCCCCTTGGCAATAAAGCAACATTTGTTACGTTGCAAGAAAAAAGCAGTAATTCCACAATAACCACATCACTCCATTGTTTCTTAAACTGCTGACATTTCCTTGGGGGGCAAGTTGGCAGTAGATGGTATTATTGACACATGAAAGAAAAAGGAAGCGCAAGTAGAAAGTTCCTGAAGCTCATTAAAGCTATTACAAAGTACCAGAAAACACATTATGTGCATGGGATATCCTCATCCTTGTGAATAAACATATATCTCTCAAAAAGAAGCCAGGGAGAAACAGGAAACGAAATAATCACTGTGGCATGCAGGAGATATGAGGAAAAGTCCGTTGGAGCCAAGCGCGGTAAAATCCTCACAGAAGCGCTAATTAAAATGGCGGCCATCACTATGACGGAGCCGCTCCTGTGATGAATAGGGGAAGCTTCGCTTACATGACAGAGTCGGCGTTCAGGAGCACTTCATTTTGCGGAGCTCCCGTTCCGACGAAAGCAGCGTGTTCCTGAGGGCTTGTACAGGCGGTCGGCTTCGCGGCAAAACAAACATTCTCTCCCGCGTCTCGGGAGCGTTAGGAAATGCCCGCCATCTTCATCGGGTGTAAGCCACGCCCCCCACATTTTCTTATTTTTCAAAAATAAACTCCCAACACTGGAGTTTGAATTTGAAAAAATGAAAAACTGATGACACCCACACCATGTGTGTTTTGTGCCATCGTATGGTAGTCATTATTGTTTAACATGAATATAATGAGCTGTAACCTGCTTACATTTACATTCACATTCATCAATCTGCAGATTCCAGAATTTCCCCTTCTGTTGGTAGTTTCTAGTCTCATTTGGGTTTGGAATACAAAGCATAAATTAGAATACGGTCCTCTGAGCAGCACCGGATCACAACTTTCCCAATTCACTCTGGCAGTCAAAAATTCAGAGTCTATCGCTGTCAGTTCAATCAGAGGCAGTTTTCCTATATTAAACCAGGGAACACATCTGGTGGCTCATTAGGGTGCTTTTGCTCCATAAAGCCCCGATTAACTAGTCTAATAATATTGTAACATTTCTTATGCTAATTCAGCATTAATGCTAGTTCTCAAGAGAAAGTCTTGAGACATAATAATAATTAAACTTGCATACTGTCTAGTTGCACTGCCTTATCCACTGTTGAACAACCTTAATGTCAACCATTTTCTGCATTTCCTTGTGAGTTCAACTTTGCCACTGTTTGGTCTACAATGCAGCATTCATACAATTATGCCATGTCTACCTGCTGGGAAAGTCTGCTGGTCAGCATAAAATAGGTTACTAGTTCAGCTTCTTATTTGCATTGTCACACAAGCTGCATGAGAATATAACTCTCTTATTAATTGTATCCTAAATAAATTTGCACCTAATGTGCAAGAATTGTTTGCTGTTAAATTACACTCCATGTTAACCTCTTGACTGTTAAGCCTTTTCTCCCTAGAATGCTAAGCTCTCTGGGGCATATTTACAAGAACTTAACGATTGTTTGACTTTACAGCAGCTTTTTTTTATCAGGGTATTTACAAGTTGGTGCTAACTGCAGTTGTCGGCACTTTTCCAGTGTAAACGTTAATTATCTAGATCACCACATCTGTTAGCAGGACTTAACGAAAATCAGATGCAAGGTAGGCATTCCCGTGCAATAACTGCTGCTAACCCCACTTTGTGATATTTACAATGAAATTCCCGTCCAGCGATAAACCCTCAAAACTGCCGCTAAGTCCAGTTAGCGTCAGGTTTTAAGACCAGAAAATAGCTGGTCTAAAAAATAGTGCAAACACACCTGACCCTCATTGGCATTCTCACTGATGCCATGGAGGTACTAATCTTGCAGCTTGGAGTTCCAAGAAGACCACCACCACCACCGACCCACCACAGTCATCAGCACCACCACAGAGGCAGAGCTGTAGAAGAGAGCAGGTTACCGCCAACGGATCACCCTGATACACCTCTGCCCAAAGGAGGTGATAGCTCACTACAGGCTAAAAAAGGACTTCCATCATACACCTACTAACTTGGATAGCGCCAAGGCTGCAGGAACCATCCCAGCACTGCACGAACATCCCTCCACAGACAAAGCTACTTGCAGAGCTGGACATGTTGGCCTCTGGTACCTTCCAACCAACCACTGTCAGAGTGGGTGAAGTCTAACAGGCATCCTCCTCCAGGTTCCTCCATGCTGTCTTAGATGCCATCATCAGCCTGATGCCGCAGCACCTACACTTCCCCAACACTGCGCAAGAACAACTTGACAAAAAATAAGGCTTCTATGCCATTGCTGGATTTCAGCATGTGTGGGGGCAATTGAAAGCACCCATGTGCAACACTCAATGAACGTGCAGGCAATTATGGAACACCTGGGCCTGCTCATCAATGTCTTCACCAAGTTTCCAGGGAGTGTGGATGACTTCTACATCTTCCACCAATCGGTCATCAACCAGCAGTCTGAGAATGGCACCTATGGAAATGGACTGCTTGTTGGTTAGTACAAACTGAACACACCACACATCTCAAGTCACAAATCATGTAGCTCAACCATGTGAGAATGTGCATGTTGCAAATTGAATCTGACATACATTGTAACTGGGCCAACTACTATACACAAACACCTAATGCCAAAGAACCACACATACGTAAGTAGGCCCAACAAGGGAGTAGGCCAGAAATACTCTCACAAACTACTATGTCACTCTCGGAATATAGATCTTGCAGAACTCATCAGACAAAAATTGAAAGGAATCAAAGCAACACGTGCAACAAGACATATGGTTGCGTTGTGCTGCCTCCATTCAGAAACAAACATATGTGCCTTATGTATAACAATATGACGGATCACCCTGCTATCCACTGCGCTGGTGCACAATTAGCTGACATGCACAAAAACAGGAACCCATGCACCATGCTGCAAGGGTGCCTGCGTTATGGGGAGGAAAGTATTTCTGCATAAAGCGACACCTAACTGTACTCAAACAATCACAAACGTTCATTTAACATTGGTCTGGGCCATGTCAGAATGTAGCATGCATAGAAAGAGCATACAAACAAGAGAAATGTAAATCTCACTACATGTTACGTATCCCTACGCCTCCCCCGGTGAGGTGTAGCAATATGATGCACAAATGTAGCCAAATAACTGTGTGTTGAGTAGCAGCACACTCAGCAATAACTTTGGGCATGACCCCAACACGCATACAAGCAGAGTCAAAGTTAACTTATGCCCAAGGACATCAATACACATGTCCGTTTTTTTTACATGTCCCAGTAAGTCAAGTGCACCAGGTAGCAGTGCTACTGTTGCTCAAACAGTGACCTACCTTGGGGGCAAGAGGATGAGTACAACATTTAGCATCCAAGTATTTCCCGTGTTAGCTACCCTCAGCATAATAAATCACAATGATGTATCTTGCTGATGCTCAAACATAGTAATGTGCCAAAAGTCAAGGAGGCTGCTTCACAAGGCCCATATGCAACTGGTGCCTCATATATAATCTGTGCATAGATGACGTATTGGTGGCGCAAAGGCCCTGTAAATAACCCAAAAGGTGTTTTGAGAGATCCAGACATCCAGACAGTCACAACATTGAAGAAATACACAGGACCTGGCCAATGGCATCATGGTGATGTGTAGCCTGTAAATTAAAGACAATTCAATTTCAGTGATGCAGGCCAATTGTATGTACCACAACATGATGAAGCAGAAAGTATAAAGATGCACAATGGACACAAAATAAATAAAAACACTCTGCAAACACAGCAGGCATAAATACTAATGGACACTTCTCTCCATGTTCTGTTTCAGGTGATCTAGGCTATGCGCTGTCACCATGTCTGATGACCCCCCATCAAAGTGACCCACACACAGGCCCAGAGGGACTCCAATGTTGCACTGAGACGAACAAGGGCCATTGTTGAACGTACCTTTGGAGTCCTTAAATCAAGATTCCAATGCCTTGATATTTCAGGGGAGGAGGCTCCTGTACAGGCCTGACTGGTCTGTAAAATCATACTAGCTTGTTGCATTTTGCACAACGTCTGTGTACGGACAAACACACCATTGCCATAAAACCAGGAGGAGCAGGACAATCTGGAGGATGACCAGGACGAAGAAGCTGACGCAAGACACACGAGGGCTGCCATTATCCAAAAAATTTTATCTAATCACCCTCAATAAATGTCCCATCACAAGCCTTTATGAAAACCGAAGTCCACAGATTATTTTTTAAAATAAAATACCACTACAACAATGTCTTGTATGCTTGGTTTGTGACTTCAGAAGTTGATCAATCATGTAAAGTCCCGTTAAAAAAACAACAGTGTCACACAGATCTCTCATCTAGCAGGGGATATGACACCAACTAAAGGGAGAGTGGGAATGGGACAATGAATTGGGCATCTGAACTTATTACTGTGTATGGTCCCTCAGTGAGAATCAATAACTGTGTATTGTGTCTTCACAGGATCACCATCAGGTCTGTTCTCACACAAAAGCATAGTACAACATACACTGTGTGTCTGATACATCATTGTAGCTGGGGCCACATAGCTATAAACCATCATTAACATTGAAACACAACATATCTGTGAATTCCATGCCACAGAAAAAAAGGTAACTGGCAACAGTCACAAATACGCATGACTAATGTAGACTGGATCCACTTGTGGGTGTGGAGGAGGAAGATACAGAGGATAGTACAGCTAGAATAACGGATGTATCAATACAGTGCAGGGAATGCTTCAAACACCAAGCATTCCCATTCATACAACATTAGCAAGTGAAACTATGACAAATGACCAATAAGCATACGTCTTGCATCACTAGCACTGTGCATGAATCATCCTTCAAATCTGCACTGTTCTAACAATGCTATAGTTCCATAAGCACAAAAAATGACACATAGGTCAGCCATGGACCAACTGGCAAGGCATCAGCACTCAACAACTTGTATGTAGGACTATGGACCTGGCAATACAATGGCAAGAAAGTGTTGATGTCACATGCACAACAACATGAGTGTGGCATGGCAATGAAGGTGGAGAACGGGCTACATACTCATCAAATAACTATTACTCTGTGTTGACACCCCCAAGACAAAGAACAAACCTACACATTGTTGAAGTGCAACAGGGTTAACCGATAAGTACAACCAAAACATACAAGCAACATACAACCTAATACATCAGGAATGGACATTGTATTAGGTCAGACGGACATGAAAAGAAATTGCAGCACCATTAAGTTGCGTCACCTATCTCTGGATGGTCACTACAAGTTTACCCAGGCCAATTGCATGATGTGTGTAATTTTGCTCTTCATCACGACTACACCAATCAAAATACTCACACATCTGCAGGCATAGTTGAACACATAGACATACATGCATCTAAAAATAAATATCAATGTCACACGATGTTATATCTCCCAAGCAATGTACAACATACTTTTCATAAACATTGTTGTGCAGGATGGCCAGCCACCATGTTTGTCTTTAGTTGCAGTTCAGTATGGCCAATCCGCCTCTCAACTTCATGCAGGTTTATGCCAAACAGAAATCTTTTTCCTGATAGCACCAAGGAAAATCTACCAAAAACACCCAAGAGCTCAATAACATTGGGCGAGGATCGGATGCACCACCCAGTTGCCTCATGAATGCCAACTTTGACAAGCAGATCACATGTTCCACATTGATCATGGAAATCTGGGTGGTACAAGCAGTGTGCTCATGGCTAATGGGCAGATACCACCCCAGGGCCTACTAAGCTTCACACCCAAGCATCTACCAAACTGGAAAACAACACCAGGTATGAAACCGCACCACCCGCTCCGAATCACTGACTCAGCCAGCTTAATCCTCTGTCAGTCTGGATTATACAAGTCTTGGTACAGCATTGTACTCTGAGTATGCTCCGAGTATACAGATGCAGGAGATGCAAGTGGAACACTTGGTTGCCTAGTCACAGGTGCCCTGCATCACTTGTTTTGTCCAATTTAGGGGCCTCACCCTCCACATCCACAGAAAGCACAACCTACTCTCGCATAACGACTTTGAGAGGCAAAGCCAAAAATAGGATGTCTCCCCTGTCACCCCAGTGTCCTCTTGGTGCATATCATGCAATGCAGACCACCCTCTGTTCATGTTCAGGAGCACCTCGAATGATCACCACAACAAGTTGCACCATGGGGACTTCTCATGTCAGCAATGTGTTAACATTTAACATGTCAGGTCATGCCACCAGGTAATGGTCATTGCTGATGCATCAACAGTCAGTGTCCACCGTCTCCTGCACGATGCAGGCATCAACGTAAATGTCACTCTGCAGTAACTCTGCTGTATCCGTGGCTAGCCTTCTAGGTCTCATACAAAAGCACAGCATGGTCTCCAGTCCATGGGGACTGTCTGCGCTTACAGGCAAAGATTGCTGTTCCATGCCAACAATGTCATTTTCACCTGTGAATCTGGGTCTACAACATGTTTGTACATGGCTTAGTGGGGCTTGTTGACCTATGCATAATTTGGACATGGCTGCTCCATTGTGCAATCTGGCAAACACATTTATCTATGCATTATCAGAGGTGTCAATGTAGCTCTTCTACCCCTTAGAGGCTGAAAATTCAGGGAGGGCTCACCAACATCAATACATTTGGCTGTGATCTGTCCAGGCGTCACATCATTGTCTCTACTAACTCCAAAATGTGTATCGCTGTTACGCTAGACTGATGTTTAAATGTGTCTGGCACAAAAAGTTCATTATGTCATGTAACCACCGATTGTGTATATGTTGAAATGCTGACAATGGATCTGGTCGATAGACACAAGTCAAAATTAAGTCTTGCATCACAGACTCTAAAATGCGTAGCATAATCTCTTAAAATTATAGCCATGAGTGCCTCTGTACAACCCGTCGTAAATGTGCATATCTCTGCCTCCAGCTAATCAAATACTCAAATGTGAATTTGGAGTCATAGCTGCGCATTGTATGCTGCATCACAAATCTCATATACAAGTAGTTACTGCCGGTTGTTCAAGTACATGTGTGTTGCAATCCCATTAAAGTGGCACAGACATCCCATCAATATGTGATGTAACAGTCTCACATGTAGTGACACATACCACCAATGCTAACCATACTGACTACCACTGAGCATGCATTTTCTTACACACATGACTAGTCAAAGCTAGGCATCAATGTGAGGGACAAGTGCCTCTTGACTGCTCTAGATCACTGATATAAAGACAGTACAGATTGCCTAGAGTCAACTACACAACACAGATCATATCCCATAGCCATATGGTGTTGTTAAGCATGCTAAATCCTGCAACATGTTACATGTACTGATCAACTAGCATTTTGCAGCAACATTTTTATCGCTATTTCACCTAAGCCATAATATTTTTCATAACCGCTAGGGAAAATACTAGCAAAATGCATTTATATACCAGGAAATATTTCCGCTTACCCCTTAGCAGGTAAAATCTCGTCACAAAGTGCAAAAACATGCAGCAAACACCCAGAAAGAGATGTCAGTCTGCATCCTGTTCCATGGAGGAGTACTATTCACGTTCACTTTCTCTTTCAACCACACTGTTAGTGACTGTTGAGAGTTGTGGAGGTGTTGAGAGGTGTCTGCTGATGTTGGTGTGTTGGAGAGTGGTTCTGTGCCTATTAAACTGTCCCTACTGTCCCTGTTGAGTCCTGTGTATTTGTCCTTACATGTTTTTTGCGTCTTCGTGATTGTCCTTTCGGGTGTTTGTCTTATGTGTATATTTGTATTTTTCACTGTTATTTTGGGTATTTTTTTTTTTCATACTACTGTGTTCACTTGTGTATTTTGAGATGTTGGCTCAGAGTAGGGCGGGCAGGATGTCTTAGGGGGCATTGGAGGGTGTCCTCTGGCTCGTCAAATTATTTTGTCATGTATGTTAGAGGCTGTGGGACGTGTCCTCCATGGATATGACGTCAAGATCAGGAAGGTCTAGTGGGAGCACATCCGCAACCACATGATGCGAATGTTCAGTGTGGACAAGACTGTCCATCAGTGGAAGCACTGTTGGTAGGATTTTTTGGGATGTGAGGAAGACCTACTGGATCACCTGGGAGCCACATGTTGGCAGACAAGGTGGTAAGTACATGACCAAAGTTGTTTGAGATCAGAGTATGATTCCACTGTCCCCAATTCAGTTTCATCTATGCCCCCCTTTTAAATGTGGTCTATTGCAGAATTAGATGGGTGTCAGGGTGTATTGTCCATCGCAACATGCATTCCCAAAGGAACACTTCACATAAATTCCTGGCTGAGAAGCTGTGTGATGCACAATGCAGGATATTAACATGTCAAGTGTCCTGATACACCTGTGCTAAGAATTATGGGCCCATTTGAGTACAAAACGTCAAGTTAATTGATGTTGGTGAGGTAAAAAGTGACTTATGAATCTGTACATCAAATTGTCATTAGACTTGGCCCACGGATCCTGGCAGGATTGTCCTGGAGGCCACAAGGCTGCAATTGGCATGTGTTGTGTGTCAGACAGACAAAGCACATCCCTACATGTATGCAACGTGGACACACATATAACTGTTACAGTGATTGAAATTGATTTAAGATGACTTTAATGATGTACGAGAGAGATGTGAAATGTGATGAGTAATACTTATATCTTTGTTTTAATTTGTCACAGCTGGAAAACCATTGATCACACAGGGAGACGTGGATGCTTTCATGGACCCACACACCACTGGTGAGTGCCTTGCCCCTACATTTTGATTGTATGTGTTGACAGAAATATATCATGCCAATGGTCCTGTATGTTGGTGAACAGAGTCTGGCTTTGCGTCACATGGACCTCACCTCTAGTGTGATGAGACAGCATCAAGTACAGAGTTATGCACATGATCATCAGTTGCTGATGGAAAACAGCATTGGCCTTTTTGAGCTGATGTTGCAACTCCTCAGATAATTCACTACATCCCTGCACGGTACGAGCAACTATACCAGTAATTTTACAGCTTGAGCCTGTCATCGATCCTATTAGGCAGCATCCCTAACATTTATGCACTCTGCCAGAATTGTGCAAGGGGGCCAGCTTTGGTGCTAGCCAATGCAAGTGTACACTGTTGTACAGGATGATAAGGGCCTACCCTTGATCATGGCACATCTGTTGTTGAATAACATGTGCAACGTGTTGTAGCACATTGCAAACAATTTAGGACAAACATGAACTCACAGCATTATTTACAAAGGGTGCCCATGTACAACCATTCTCATTTGATGTTTACACCCATGATATCCACTGTGTCACCACAACTCTAATTTTTTGGTTAGCTGTGACCGACCGTGTGTACTCATGCCAAGATGAATGTGAACTGGAACTGTCACACAATGGGCCAACACTTTGTGAAGTATTGTGTGTATTTTCATCCAAATCACAAAGGGATTATGTCTTCTTGTCATAGTATAATCTGTACATGTCAGCTTCGGGTCATGTTGCATGGCCACAAGTTTGAGAGGTTTAGTATGAATTGAATAATTTGGACCATGAATCCTGTGGAGTTACGGTAACACTGTTTCTGAGCCCATTGATGCAAAATGTGAATGTCACTCCAGCCAATGCAGGTGGGTTTCACAGTGTACATACTGAAGAGGAAACAATTGAGTGATGTTGTTGATGGGTATGACCAGACATGGAATCCATTGACACCCAGGACTGAGTTGACTGTCACCAATTGACAGTTATTTTGAGAGACAGTTGTCATTGACAGTTAGTACTCCAAAGAGCAAGTCTCATACCCAAGCTGAGAGCTGGGGTACATGAACCAAATGGATGAGTGGCATGAGCCCCAATGACAGCTTGTGTGAATGAACCTATGCAAACATAAAACAAATTCAGGTCACCAAAATATGTGCCAGAGCTGACATAGCATCTTGATTCTGAATCTTGTGAATCATTTCCATGTTGATGCAACTTACAAGGCCCCAGTTGTCAATGCAGCATTTGCTTGCACAACATTGTCTTGGCAAGACTGTTCTAGCCTCAGTCACAAGCCAACGTTAATCAACTCAATGTTGATCAAAGGCAACTCATGCGTTAAACACCCTTACACACAACATTTTGGGTGAAATGGGTGGGCATTGTTACACCTCAAAGCCCATCCGTCATTATGCAGAACCATTTCCTCAAGGGCAGCATGAACATGGGGGAGTGTGTAATAGGTTAGACCATCAAAAACATGTTTTCAAACATGAACTGGACTGTGAAGTGATCTATACCTTAGCAGTGTGTATGTTCAGATGTGTTTAGCATTGTGCAGCACACAAGAAAAATTCTAATTGTCTATTCAAGGTTTCTTGCTGAGAGTGGTGGGCTCCTATGGCCCCAACCAAGATGACCTCTCCTCTCTGAAAACTATTTTTTCAAATCTTTTGGAATTTTCAGACCCAGTTATCATGGCGGGGGACTTCAACATAGTTTTTAACCCTAAGTAGTAGAGCTAATGTTTTGTCCAAGTCTCGGACATATCTTCAAACGATGATGGCACAGACCAGACTTTGTGATATCTGGAGAGACAGGTCGGGTTCCCTGCCAGGAGTCTCTTTTTATATAACAGCAAGTATGGCCATACGTCAAGGCTCGATTACATTCTGGTCAGCCAAAATCTGAGGGGTAAAGTCAAGGACATTGGCTATTTGACTCCTCATTTATCAGATTATGCAGCTGTATGTATGGACTTTCTTTTGGTAGGGAAAGTACAATCGAGGGACGTTTGATCGCTCTTTACTCCTTGATGAATCTGAAACCAAGTATTTATTTCATGAAACAGAGTGTTTTCTGAACAGCGGTTCGGCTGAGATCTCGGCGGTGTGGGATGCATGGAAGGCTTTTTTATGAGGCATGGTCACAAGCAGGGTGTGCTTCAAAAATAGACGTTACAGGGAGGAGGCGGCTCATATGGAGACCGAGATGAAGGTAGTAGAGTTGAGCTTGAATAGTGAGACTGTCCCTGCAAAGCGCCAAGAACAACTGGTTAAATTAGGTAGTCTAAAGGATCAGTTGGATACTACTATCCAGACGAGGATCACAAAAAGATAGGAGGCCAGTAAGCTTGCCCATTTTGAGTATGGAGAGGGTGCTGGCAAGCTTCTGGCGTGGAAAGTCAAGTCTGATAGGACCCGAAATTTGATAAAACAAATTGACAGCGAGGATAAGACTACTTTGTTATCCACAGACGGAGAGATTGGGGATTCTTTTTTCACTTTCTTTCAGGAGCTATATGAAGAAGATGTAGTGGATAAAACCACTGCCATGGAGTGGTTAAGTGGGAGTAAGCTTACCTCCCTAAATTACTCCCAGCGAGAAGATCTGGAGCTAGATGTATCTCAGTAAGAGGTCAAAAAGGCTATATCTGCCTGTAAGGGAGGAAAGGCTGCAGGGCCCTATGGGCTCGCAGCTGAATTGTACAGAACTTTTGGGGGAGGCAATAATCCCGACTTTGACAGCACTCGTTAATAAGATACTATCTGAGGGTGCCTGGCTCCCGGATTCATGGGGAGAAGCCAATATTTCATTGATCTTCAAAGCAGGCAAAAATCCGGTGAAATGTGGGTCTTATAGACCCATCTCGCTGCTGAATGCAGATTACAAAATCTTTGCAAGGATCCTGGCAGACAGGCTGGGAGCAGTGGCGGGTGATCTGCTTCATCCCGATCAGAAGGGTTTTTTGAGAGGCAGGAACCTATCTGATCGCACTTATGATTTTGTCGGTGCAATAGACTTGGCTCCCACCTTTTCACTTCTTCTTGCAGCCATGATATTAGATGCCACCAAGGCCTTTGACAGGGTTAATTGGGTATATCTCTCGGCAGTAATGGAAAAATGTAATTTTGGTGGAAAATTCTGTTGAGTTATTAAGCTCATATACCGGCGAGACTCCTGGTAAATGGCGAATTGACCAACCCTTTCCAGATCACCAGGGCTGCCCCCTCTCCCCGCTCCTCTTTGACGTATACATTGAGCCTTTTTCTCAGTGTTTAAGAGAAGAGCCTGGTATTTTATCATTCAAGTTTGGGGCATGGGAGAGGAAGGTAGCTTTGTATGCCGATGACGTTCTGATCCTCTCTTCTGATTTGGAGAGGTCTTTTCTTCAGGTCATTAGGTTGGCACAGGATTTTGGGCAGGTTTACGGTTACGAGGTTAACGCTGAAAAAAACGGAAATCATGTTGTAGAACCTACCAGGGTGCCGGCAGCAGACCAAGAGTGACATAAGGTACTTGGGGGTCAGGACTGTTCAGGACATGAATAGGATTTCAGAGACTAACCTGGCAAATGTTTCTATGGAATGCCAGAAATTAATGAAATATTGGGCCCATCTCCCATTGACCATTCTGGGGAGGATTAATTTGATCAAAATGGTTATGCTACCCAAAATTACTTTTCTTTTTAACACCATTCCTTTTCATTTAGAAAAATTGGTGATAGATAAGATTCAGCAAGCAATCAACTCTTTCGTTTGGACTGACAGGCCAACGAGGATAGCCTGGAAGAAGCTAAGGCATAGGAGGGAGAAAGGGGGTCTTGCACTCCCCGACTTGCAGTGCCATGCCTGGGCTTTCCAGTTGTCGCACTCGAGAATGCTGCTGAAAACCCCTGATTATACAGGGGTGGGGGTCATGTTCTCCGCTATGCTAAACGGTGTGGGTCTGTCACAGGAGAGATTCCTCTTTAAATATGGAGCTCAGAAGTTTTTCAAAAAGATCAGGTTGAAAGTTTTCCTGGAGATGGCTCGAATATGGGCTAGAATTAAACAATGCACTGGTCTTAATTACTTTTCTAGTTGGGCCCCCCTGTGGGACTCTCCAGGGGTTCCAGATTGCCTGAAAGATAAATTAGCTATATCACTTAGAACAGCGGGATTAAATGTGTGGGGGGATCTGGTGCCTGACGGTTCATTTACATCATGGTTGTCACTCCACAATAGTCTAGAGGAGGGCATGTCTAGGTTTAAATACTTACAGTTGGAGAGTTGGGCCCAGAACCTAAAAAAAAACCCATAGGCATAGGAAATACCCTTGAGGAGCAACTAGTGATAAGACCGGTGGGAAAGAAAGAGGTTTCCTTCTTTTATTGGTCCATAGAGGAAGCTATTGATGGAGATTTTAAATTAGCTGAAGAACTGTGGGGAGACTTTTTGCCAGATGAACAATCGGAAGACTTGTGGCAAACTTCCTTTAACATCCTGTTCGCTGTCGTGAAACCAGCTTGGCTTAGGATGAATCATTATTTCACTACCCACAGGGCTTACTTATCTCCATTAAGACTGTCCAAAATATCGAAGGGACTCCCAGCTAGCTGCAAGAAGTGTGATTTAGAAATCGCCTCTGATATTCACATGTTTAAAGAATGCCCAATGATAACAGAATAGTGGGGAAAAGTAGGGGCAACTATAGCTGATATTTTGGGATTCCCAGTCCAAATTTCTCTTTCCCCGATCATTTTTGGCATATCTAGCAAGGTAACGGGCCCTGCTAGGGGGTCCTCTTTTACGCAATCCTGTTGGCAAGGAGGGAAATCTGCAAGAGATGGGTAGAAGTTGCACCCCCCTCACATTCGGAGTGGCTGTCCTCTTTATTCAAAACATCTAAGACTGATTTGGGTAGACTGCAGATTAGTATACACTATGGTATTGTTTATTAAGCAGGTCTCAGGGCTAGTTTTTTGGGGATAATTATTTAGGGGTTTGAGTTGTCACGTTGTCACGTTTAAAATAATTTTGGATCCTATGATTAGGCCTCTTTGAAAACTCTGACTGTGTTGGGTCCCTTCCTCAGTTTCCAATTTTAGTAGGCCAACATAAACAGTCCTTGGCTACATCTAAACCGGAAGAGAGTGAGACCCCCCCCTTCCAAAAAATGGGTCAGTGAATTTCTTTAGGACTGTTTTATACCGGTAGGCGGGGCGCTTCCTCCTGGTCCATCTCGATTGCCTACGTCTCCTCTTAAAACCGAGTAACGGTAACGACACCCTATTTTTTGTCAACTGGAGTCTGAGGCGAATGAGGATTAAAAAGTAAACCAAAAAAAAAGTCAAAGTATTGTTCATGTGCATGCCGGTGATCCCTCCATCACATGAAATATCTTCTGCTAAATTGAGATACTCTAGCACCATTGTGCAAGGGTGCCTGCCTTTGCACTATCATGAAGGGTTTCACACTGGCACAAGTGGAAAAGCAGTACAGCAAACTATGATGTTGAAATGCAGCAGCTTTGCGTTCCCATCGTGGCATAGCACAGTGTAGTGCAGATCAGGCTAAAAACACGCCACAAGAATTCAAGGAACAAATGCCCTGTTGACTTCCAATCATCAAATCTGGTAGCCAGGTTTACTCAGGTGTTTCTAGTAAATGTGTACATCACCACTCATGGATGTGCAGCTGTGTTGAAACATCCAAATTGCTTTTGAAATTATGACATTGGACTATCCCGCATGACTACCACTGTGGTGCTTAGTCATCTGCCATGATTGCAGACAATGCAGCCTACTGTTACTGTGTTTTTATGTCATGGCCTGGTTCTGCAATGGGCCTGTAAAACTTCATCCTTGAGGACCTTACCCTGTTGGACTCAATCAGTGTTTGTCCCTGCAACCTCATTGCAATCAGCTAATCTACCACTGTTGTCACTGCACTCTGCCCTTGCTATGTCCCATAACATAAGTCAACATGTCGTTATCACCATCAGGTTTTGAATGGTGTTATTATTTACATTGAACTTGTCAGGTCATGTGGGAAGTACCTTACATTTGATGAGTGTTTAGATAATGTTTTGTTACACTTTTGTTTGGGATATACATGCAGAATGCTGTAAACTTTTGTGATTCTCAAAACTTTAGATTTTTTTTACTTTACAGACAACATGACACCGGATGAAGTGAGGCACTTCCTACTGTGTATGGAATGTTATATGCACATACGTCGTGTGACAAAGGGGTACAATGATATGGCACAGAGGTACTGGGAAGAAAGGGCATCAGGACAGTGGAAGTCCATTACAGGCAGCAGCAAGAAAAGGGGACAGAAATATGCTGGCCTGCCTGCCTCATCTACACAACACAGGCACACAGATCCAATGCCTGGCCCTTCAGGTGTCCAATGGAGTGGCAGACATCCTCAACCATCTGCTAGTCTAAGTACATCCACCCTGGCTCAACCTGCTGTAACCACCTCATCTCAACACCCAGGTGCACATCACAAACTGCTCAACCCAGCACATCTTCCTTGAGCACGGCGCAACAGAGACAGATTTCCTGCTTGACACACAAGGAGTGTAGGTTGCTTTTCAACCAAAATGTCTGTGTGGCCTGAATAGAATGGGATCAGGATTAAATTAAGGGCCACCTCCAGGACATTAAGGGGGCCCTGGGGCTCCCCTATTGAGGCCCTAATGATGTCAGCTTTCCCCATGTACAAACCCCCTATTCCCTTAATACAGTTGTAGTACTTTTTTGTACTGTAGTTTACTAGGTAGTGATAAGTGTAGTTTTAGATTAGGTATAGAATAGTGTCAGGTGTAGGTAGGTTTTTTTATTTTTAAAATGTATACTTAGTGTTTTGGGCTAAGTTTCCTTTTCCTTTGGGTGGGTGTGAAAAGCTGGTCTGGTATATGATGTCCACTTATCTAAGTGGGCACCATGCACTAGTCCAGACAACCCTTATGGTGATTTAAGAGGATTTAGACAACTTTAGAAAGCTCTCTAAGTGGTAGCTGTAGAGAACAGCCTTCAGACTTAGTCCAGAAGGAGTGTAAAGCAGCTTGTTTTACCAGAATGCAATCTTATAGTATAGACTACGTGAAAGGAACCACACCAAGTATTTATAAAAAATATGTATTTATTATATAATACTCTAGTACATTCAAATATCTCCTACACGGACACAATGCACAAAATACTTTAGCAAAGAAACACAAAATACACAGTGGACCCCAGGGGGGGGACAAAACCATATATTAAGAAAGTGGTATAAGAACCACAACTCGAATCAAGACAGGGTCGAGAGGACGTAGAAGTGCAAGGAATCACCCAAGTTGAGTAGATGGGGGTCCCAGGGAGAGCGTGTGCAGTGTGGGAACACGACAGTGTGCTCCGTATAACTGTACGTGTAAGTCGGGTTGGATTTTTAAATATTAAGGACCCTTCCCAGTGGACCCTGAAGAATGTTGGAGAACCACCCCACCTTTGGATACCCTAGTACCCTAGTACCCACGTTACCAACACAAGTGAAGCCGGGTGCATTTGCTTGAAGTGGTGTCGGAAACCGCAGTCAAACCCAATGGAGGACTTCAGGAAAGTGCAGCTGCTGACTAAGGAGAAAGTGTACAGGAGAATCCAAAGATGGATTCAAGATGAGAGGTACCTGCAAGCAGAGGGGACAGAGTCTATTTTACTCAGGAGTGACCAGGAGACTTGGAAGATGAATGCCCTTGAATGTCGGGTGTTGCAGAATCGGTGACGATGACCTTGACTATGCAGCTGTGAGGACCAGGTGACACTGAGACTGACCAGGAGCTGTGTGCGAGCTGCCCCACGAAGGCTGTCGAGTGATGAGGTGTCAGTGTCTGGTGGGAACACCAACAAGGCTTGGCAAATGCAACAAACGCAGGAAGTGAAGAAGGAGCATCGTCGTGACCAGCAAGGTCCAGGGGACTCACCACAAGCAGGGGAGTCAGGGCAGGCCGGAGCAATCAGGGGAGCTTAAAAAAGGACCAAGTGTGACCCTCAAGTGGACCTACAGGCCGGAGGTACTGAAGTCGTGAGAGGAGCTCAAGCAGCTCACCAAAAGATGCAGGCCACGATGAACACAATGTGGTGTGGCTGAAGATTCTGGTAACTGGCAGTGCTCAAGGTTGGGGTTACTTGGAGCCCAAAGATCTTCTTGGAAGGAATCCAACAAGCCTTTGCACCTGCAAGTTGACGAGGTGTGTATGGGTTTGGTTATTGCAAACCCCACAAGGGATACTGGCCTCAAACTTGGTGAGAGGGCAGGGCAGGCCTCAGGAGCTGTGGCAAACCACCACCTGTGTTGCAGAACCTTACAGAGTCCAGAGGAGCTCAGAATCAGCAGACCGGTCTACTTAGTTGTGGTGCCATCGAATGCAGGGGAGTGTCTCCTTCACTCCAAGGGAGATCCTTCAAGTGTCTTTGATGCTTCGCAGGCCTTGGAAGGTTCCTGTGTGATGCACAGGAATAGACGATGCAATAGACGATGCAGCAGACGGGAAGGGAGACTAAGTCAGGCCCAGCGAAGTCCAGAGTGCCCAGATGGTAGAAGAAGAAGTGGTGTCTGATCTGAATCTTATCCCATGAAAAATCAAGGGACCTACACCCAGGTAAGCACTTAAGTACCCTAGGGAAAGGCTTGGGAAAGTCAAAGTCAAAAGGTTTTATTTGTTAAGGAACGTTACGGAGGTCCACAAAATGCATCAATACAGTAAAAAAGACAATTTTAAATACAATACAAAGAATATTTCCCTTTTTTTCCTAAAATACAACAGATTAAAAAGTGTGTCAGAAAGATGACTATGCTTTTTATACAGTAATGGCAACTAATAGCAAGATTTAAAAAATAAAACCTAATAAATAGCCAAAAAGGTTTTAAAAAATTGGAATATCCTATAACAGACCATTTCATTTGGTGGGGATAAAACAAATATTCTGGCCTCCTGGGCTGAATGAATATTACATTTAATAAATGATGGTCTTAAAAACAATTCTGGACACACAAATAAAACATGATTAAGATCCTGGATTTTAGTATGACATAATTTCAAAAAATTACCCTCCGCATATTTAGTTAGGACATCCAGTCGACGTTGCAAGCCGATAGGAGTTAAATCAAAAATTGCAATGTCGTCTGCATAAAGTAGGAAAGCCATAGACAATGAACCAATTCTAGGGGCATCCCCCCTCACTGAATTTAACGTGCCTGGAAGATCATATATAGAGAAGGAAAACAGAAGAGGGACCAACAGGCAGCCCTACTTCAGCCTATTTCTGTCTCGATCCTGCAAGATAGACCTTGCTGGCCTCTCATCATCACTTGATACCAAGTGTCTGTATGTAATTCTATCAAGAGGCCCAGAAGATGATGTGGCATTCCAAGATGATGAAGCTTTCTCCACAGCGTTTGCGCTCCACTCTATCAAACACCGTGGCGAAATCCATGAAAGCCGTATAGACCGGCATGCTTCGTGAGAAAGTATATTTCTCTACAATGGTTTGGACAGCTGCAATGTTGTACAGGGTTCCGTGATTCTTTCTAAAGCCCTCCTGTTCTGGTGGTAAGATGTTCTGGTCATTGGCCCATTGCTGCCGGTGACAGAGTATGCTTTCTGCAAATCATTTGCCCGTAGCGTCCAACAACGCAATCTGTCTAAAACTGGTAGGTTGACTCTTTGGGCCCTTTTTATATAAAGGAACTATAATGCTCCCCTTCCAGGAGGAGGGGATGTTAGTAGTTCGGAAGCAGAAATCAAACAAAGGTGCTAAAAAAGCTCCCCAAGCCGCTGGCTCCTTTTTAATTAACAAGATCAGAATTCCATCCGGCCCTTGTGCGCCTGAGGATCTACTATTCTTTATGTAACCCGCTACTTCATCCCTTGATGGAGGACCATATTCCAGAAGAGAAGACTCCTCTATAGAGGGCGTCAAAATAGGTACTATACCATTATTTTTATATAATAGTGAGATATAAGCCACCCACTCCCTTTTTGGGATTGGAATAGTCAGAGCTCTCTGTCTTGAATCGCAGTATTCTGCGATCAGATGCAAGTATTTTTTTTAGTTTTTGGATCTGGCGGCTTCTCTTAGCCCAAACCATTAGGCATCAAACTCCCTTCCCTTTTCTCTAAATTTATAACGATTTCTAGCTCGCTTAAGGCGGTTGATTTCTTGTTGTTTGCCAATGGAGAATTGTAAATGTTGTCTTCTGATTAAACTGTTAATTTCTTGATTTAATACTTTCAGCAATGGCAAACCCTGTTTTACAACATGGGGGCCAGTTGAGTTAGTATTTACATTTTTATCTCCTTCCTTTGTGCCTCGAAAAACTGTAGAATGTTTAGGAAATCAGAACCCTGCCATTCTACGTAACCTTTCGTCACCATCACACCTACCTCAGTGGTATCTTTTGAGGTCCAAAAGAAGCGGCCATTAGCTTTATTAAAGACCACCGAGCCCTGGTCCAGGTTCCCTTGGTTCAATGCGGGTTAATTAAAGGCAATTGACAAACCCAATACACTGTGGTCACTCCATATTGAGTGAGATACCACTACATTTTCACAGGCCCCAAACATTTGGTAGGAGACAACCACGTAGTCCAATAAGCTTTGTGTATGATGGGAGTAGAAAGTAAAATCTGCTATTTTATCAAGCAGAACCCTACCATTTAAAATGACCAAGTCCATGCTTCTGATACTATCAAGCAAAAGTAGACCCCGTTTGTCTGTTTTTATTTTATGAGGTAGGAGAGAATCGGAATTTGCCTAGTGATATGACGGTAAGTTCCAATTCTATTAAGGACACGGAGGCGAGGATTATGCTATCTCTCTTCGCTTTATTATTTATCCAAAACAACAGCAGCCAGAGAGATTAGTGAATATCAAAGTAAAAAACCATACAAAAAACTACAACTCCCTACAACCAGGGAGATAACCTAGTAATTAGTCCATCAACTATCTCTGTGACACCATCTCAAAGTCCTCTGTCAGCTCTCTCTCCTCCTCTTTCTTCGCGCAAGTCACGCCACTTCCTCATTGGTCTTGTTTGGATCCATCATTTCCTGAAAGAAGCCAAACAGGGAGGTGAGAACTGAACGAACCATCCAGAGCATAAGCAACGGTCACAGAACCAAAGAACAGCAAGCAAAGCAAGCATTTCTGTCAATAAACATCCAGGAAAAGACCTTAATTACCCCTATACGGGGGGGTTCGCACCAAGGGTGCCCCGGGCGGGATAATCCTCGCCTCCGTGTCCTTAATAGAATTGGAACTTACCGTCATATCACTAGGCAAATTCCGATTCTATGTCAGGACCGGAGGCTTCAGATTATGCTTGTTCAAAGCTTACTTACCACTAACTGTGCCACGTTAAGAATCGGCTTAAAATAAAACCTCTTAAAGGTGGAGTCGGACGACCAGTCCGCTGCACGCATTAAATCCTCCAAACGCGCTCCAAGCGCGAAAGCCTTCGAGGCCATAGCGCCCCTGGCTGAATGGGCACCAAACTGTTTAGTATCAATGCCAGCCTCTTGCATAACCCAACGCACCCACCTAGCAATGGTGGGAGAAGAGACTGCTTTATGTGGCTTCTTGAGAGCTATCAAGAGTTGTCGTTCGCCTGGCGGGCGGATTTCCTGCGTCAAATCCTCATAAGTCTTCAAACAGTCTACCACACAAAGTTTGGGAGAATCCCGGAAAGCCGGATACATGATTGTCCGCGAGTTGGACTTGGTTCTGCGTCCAATCGTAAAAACTACCCCTTCCGGGGAAAAAACCCGCGCCGAGACATCAAGCGCGCGAACATCGGAATCTCTCCTGCAGGAGATCAAGCAGAGAAGCATAGCAAGCTTAGAAGATAACTCTTTCAGAGAAAGATACCGATTAGGTTGCCAGGAAAGAAACAGATTCAGTACCCTGTTAACGTCCCAAAGGACGGAGTAGCGAGGCTCCGGGGGTAGCGACAATCGCACGCCCCGCAGAAGTCTGCAAACCATTGGATGTTCTCCGACAGGTGCTCCGTTTAGAGGCTCGTGACCGGCGGAAATCGCCGATCTGATAGCATTAATGGAGCGATAAGCCAAACCCTCCGACGCCAAATCGGCGAAAAAATTCAAGAGGGGAACGATTCCTGCGACCACGGGATCCAGACGTCGTCGAAGACACCAACGAACCCAACGTGACCACGAGGATCTATAACGTTTCGTGGTACTGTCCGCCCATGCCTTTGACAGGAGGGCCTCAGCCTGAATCGAAAGTCCCGGCAACGACCATCGTCGCCTGAAAGACGCCACGCCATGAGTCGGAGTGTCCCCTGTGTGATCAGGTGATGAAGATCCCCTTCCGGGTTCTGAAGAAGCTGAGGATACAGGGGGAGTAGGATTGGAGAATCCCAGGAAAGTTCCAGAAGAACTGGAAATCAAACTTGAGACCTCCAAAGGGGGGTTATCAGGACCACCTGCGCACATTGACGTCGGATCTGAGCCGTTGTCCTCATAATCATCGAGAACGGTGGAAACGCATATCCGTTCTCCTGACTCCAATCCTGGAGGAAGGCATCCGTGGCAAGAGCCAGTGGATCCGGTCTCCAACTGAAGAACCTGGGCACTTGATTGTCCAGACGGGAGGCAAAAAGATCCGCCGAGAACGGACCCCAGAGGTTGTGCAACCACTGGAAGATCGGAACATCCAGCTTCCAAAGGCTGGAGTCGTAAAGATGACATGAGTGCCAATCCGCTACTTGATTGTGCTGGCCCGGGAGATATTCCGCCGTCACCGAAACATGATGTTCGAGGCAGTAGCTCCAAAAATCCTTTGCCAAATTGGCCAGCGTCCGAGAACGGGGACCCCCCAATCGATTGACATAATGGACCGCGGAGATGTTGTCCATCTTCAGGAGGACACAAGACTGCACCCTGTCCTTGGTCCAACAACGCACCGCGAAAGAGCCAGCAAGCAGTTCCAAGCAATTGATGTGAAAATCCCGCTCATTTGCTGACCAAACACCTCCGGTGGAAAAATCTCCGCGTCGAGCGCCCCACCCCAACTTGCTGGCGTCGGACTCGATGACCAAGTCTGGAACGGATCCGAAAATCGCCCGACCGTTCCATGCCTCCATATGATTGAGCCACCAGAGGATCTCCTCTTTGGCTTCCGCCGACAGGGGCACCACGTAATCGTAAAAGTGACCCCGTCGGAGGTGGTAGGCCTTTTGACGCTGAAGAGCACGATAGTGCAAGGGGCCCGGAAAAATTGCTTGAATCGAGGACGACAGGAGGCCCACAACCCTGGCGAGCTGACGCAAGGAAATGGTGGGTTTGGACACCGTACGGCGTAGTTCGTGTCGAATTTCCACCATCTTGCGAGACGGAAGACTCAGAGTCGCTTGAACGGAGTCCACCACAAACCCCAGGAAGGTGACTGCCTGAGAGGGGTGAAGTAGTGATTTCTTCGTATTGATAACAAACCCCAGGCCCTGGAGCAGGGAAACGGTTTGTTGGAGTTGCATCACCAAGAGTTGGGGAGACTGAGCCATCAGAAGGATGTCGTCCAGATAGACGATCATGCGTATACCCCGCGCCCGGAGAAACTCTACCACGGGACGAAGCAGCTTGGTGAAACACCAAGGTGCCGAGGAAAGCCCGAATGGAAGGGCCGTGAATTCGTATACCAAGCCCCCCCAACGAAACTGAAGGAATCGTCGATGGGGCGGATGCACGGGAACCACAAGGTAAGCGTCTTTTAAATCTAGCCACGCCATCCAATCGGAAGGGCGCAGGAGATCTCTCAAGAGGTGGATTCCCTCCATTTTGAAATGGCGGTTCACCAACCACGCGTTGAATTCTTTGAGGTTGATTACCGGACGACGACCTCCGTCCGCTTTGTCCACAAGGAATATATTGCTGAGGAAACCGTGAGGATGCAAAGTTGTGCGACAAATTGTGCCTTTGCAAAGCAATTCGGCGACCTCCTCGTCGATCAACCGTGCATCCTGAAGGGTGAACTGCAAGGGACACGGTCGTGTGGCTTGATGAGGACTGCCCAGAAATTCCACATGAAAGCCGCGAATTGTCTGCCGGATCCATGCATCGGACGTTAGTTCCTCCCAAGCCTGAGTAAAGCTTGCCAATCGCCCCCCTATCTTCAGCTGACAAGCGGGGAGGACACTTACCGGTAGAAGCTCCGCCTCCAGAGTTGGACTTGTATCCTCCACGGCCCCTGAAACGTTGTCCTCACGTTGGATAGAAATTGGTATAGTTTGCAGTGGAGTTGTATTGACCACGGCCAGAGCCTTGTCCCCTTTGAGGATTTTGCTGGAATCCGCGGCCGGACGAGCGGCCCCTGCCTTGACCGGCCCCGCGGAAACCCGCTGGGTGAACACCTTCTTCATACCCGACTGGGCCTTATCTAAGGAGGTAAATGTAGAGACAAACTTCCCCAGTTCCTTCACGAAATGCTCTCCAAACAGGCCCCCTTGAGCAACTGCTCCTGCCTCTGAGGAAGCTAAATCCCCAAGTTTGGGGTCCAACTTAATCAACAAAGAGCGGCGACGCTCCGTTGAAAGAGCACAATTCGCATTGCTCAAAAAAATGATGGCCCGTTGGGCCCAATTCGACAAGACTTCCGGCGAAATAGTTGAGCCCGTTACTTTAGCCTCCTCCGCCATGTCCAGGATTTTTGCCAAAGGGCCGACGGCATCAAGGAGCTTATCTTGACAAGACCGCCAAGATCTGTCAATACCCTTACGGGGATCTTTTACAAATTTCGCCAGGAACGTAGCCATTTTGGAATCTAATTCCGGCGTAAGCGCGATTTTGTCTGGCAAGGAGGGACGCGGGCATTCCGCCCTCAAACAACTCCGCGCCTCTTTTTCCAGTGGCTTACGCAAACGGTTGGCAAGGAACCTAACAACTTTATCCCCTGGGACCCAAGCGGAAGACCGGGGATGCATTATCTCATCTGGGTTCAGCATATCTGCATCCTCCTCAAGCGCCACCGAAGTGGACGCCGAGGCCGGTCGCCAAGGACGGGAAGAACCTGCCTCATCATCTGTATCCCCTTGAGTGTCATTATCTGTCGCCGGGGATGGGGGTTCAGGGATATCCTGAAGTTGGTCGGACGTTGGGAGAGGGGGGGCCACCGGGGCCGTCTTTGCTAGAAACGCCGTCTTAAGGCGCGCAAAGGCGTCCGCATCTACCCCATCAGGGCGTTGCTTTTTAGGGGGAGGAGGGGTGCCATCGGGAAACTGCCCAGGGGTCGGCGCTACACTGCCACGCGCCGACGCTAATCTATTGCATTCTTGGACTATCCTGTCCGAGAGACGCTGCTCCATCGGACCCACTACTTCATTAACCACCCGGTAGATTGAATCATCAACCGCGTCAAAGAAATCGTCGCTATAAGGTAAGTATTCCTGCACCTCCTCTTCATAGTATTCAGACTGAGTGGCCATGTTCAATCAGGTAAGTACGTAACCTTTAAAAACTTAGCAGGCTAAAAGGATTAAGCGCAGTCCAAAGGCTGCAAGATAGGGTAGCCCAGAGGGTTACAATAGGGCTGCACCAGACCCTCAACGCGGAAAAACCCTCAGGAAGGACCTGACCGGGTGGCTGCCTCCCTACCGCGTTGTAAATACTAATTTAAGCCAAAGAAACTTGGAGAAAAATGCCCAGAATGTAAAAATAACACCCTCCGCGAGATGCGTGGTGTTTAGCAAGGTGCTTGCAGCGCTGGGTATTAAAGCGCGTTCAACGCGGATAAATCCGCAATACAGACCCCCACCGGGGCGTAGTAAATGTTCAATGTGGGGAAAGCATACGATCCGCGATGCGGACGTCAAGGTGAGGCAGCAGGGGATGGCTGTGACCGTTGGTCTCGCTTCGCGCTCCTCATCTGAGGAGACGCGACGCGAGAACGACAAGGCGGTCAAGCGCCCCTAGCGGCGCATAACAATGCCGCAACAGCAGGGGAGCCGGCCGCGTAAGGAGCGAGAACGCTCCCGCGGCCGGAGAGGGCTCTGAAATAAAACAACCTGACAATGTGTTAGGAAAAAATCACGGAGAGCCCACAAATATAACGAAAAACGCGTAATTAACCCCACATATACACAAATAAACTTGTGAATACCAGAAAAATAAACAAGAGCACTTAACTGGCTGCGCAGCAGCGAAGAAGGAGGAGGAGAGAGAGCTGACAGAGGACTTTGAGATGGTGTCACAGAGATAGTTGATGGACTAATTACTAGGTTATCTCCCTGGTTGTAGGGAGTTGTAGTTTTTTGTATGGTTCTTTTACTTTGATATTCACTAATCTCTCTGGCTGCTGTTGTTTTGGATAAATAATAAAGCGAAGAGAGATAGCATAATCCGAAGCCTCCGGTCCTGACATAGAATCTGGAATATGCCAAATCTCCTCTTTATCTGGATTGGCATAAATATCCAGTGCAGAATTCGATATTTTCACATTCAGATCTCCCACTAAAACAACCAAGTGGAATACTTCCAGGGTAGCTATCTCGTGAATATATGAGAAAAGTGTACTTAACAAATGGTCAAAGTTTCTCCCTGGAGGGATATATAGATTGGCCACCAGAAAGAAAATAAGGGTGTCGGATCCTCTCAAACATGACAGCTTGAGGCAGATACACAGATTTGTTGGATGGTGGAAGACTTTCTGATTCCAGCTTATCGTATTGTTAAGCAAGATGGATACCCCCCGCTAGCGTGACCCCTTTCGGAGTGCTTGGCATAACAAGAAAAAACAAAAAAGCCATCGCAATCAAAATCTTTACATGCCCAGGTTTCCTGTAAGCATATAATTGAGGGATTCAAGCATATTAGAAAACTCAGTTTCTCATCTTTATGACCTAAACCTGCCATATTCCAGGACAGAAGCAACCCCCCCCCCCCGGCTACCTCAATGAACCACTTCTTTCTACCACCGGGCAGTTGGTATTCAAGGACTTTGCGACCCAACTCCACTGAGCCAAATCGTCATCTATGTCTGTGTCCTGATAGGTGCCAACAGTATCTGACACCAAGTTTATTGAACAACCCCTTTTATCTAATGACACCTTAATATTTAGACTGTTACCTGATGGGAACTCTGAGTCGGGGCCCAAAGCATCTAACACCACAGGATTACCGGGCCTCTGTACTTTTGGGTACTGAAGTGTAAGGCAAAAAATTTGATATTCCTTAGAATCTAATACAGGCATTAAATCCAGCCCTCGTTTTAAAAAATGTTCACAGTTTTGCAGGACCAAATTTGCCACAACCAGAGAGCTAAAAACGACCCTGGAATAAAAGAGGCTTTCATGCAAGATAATCTTCACGACCAAGATATCCCTACTTTCCACCAGCTTTAGTGCCTCTATCTCAGAAAAGAGCTTGAGAATGAATCCTCTATTTACCGGGCAGGATTCACCGGCGAATAGCCAGATAAAATTCACAATGGAAGAGGAGACCTTCTGCACCCCATTATCTTTCTTTACAACGCCCTTTAGAGGGATCCATAGAGACACTCTATCGCGGAAACTGACAGCTTGTGCCTCCTCATTAAACTAAGTAGTCGGATGCGATACTGGAGTGGTGATTGGGATATCTGACTTTCTGTTATGCAATGTTGTTGTCCCTGAGAAAGTTCTATTAGTCCCATCTGTGAATTACCCAGTACATGAGACCCCACCATTAAGCTTGCATCCACTCTGGCCCCCAATGCTCTAGGTCATGTCTGAGGTATAACAGCCCCACCTCCCTTTACAAACCCCCCAGTCAAGGAAGCTGGTAGCTCGCTGGTCCGGAGGGGATAGGGTACTTGTGGAGACTGCAACACTGGACTTGATGGAATATGTGCCATTCCTGTCGCCCCCATACCCCCATCTAATGTAAAGTGTACTATAGTCAGGTCTCTGGGAGCACCTTCATCAACTGGCAGTTTAGGGCCTCCCTCCACAATTGTACTTTGGGGTTCACTCTGACAATCGGGAATCTGTGGGAAATGTAATTTTGACATTTTACATTTAGGGAATCGTCTTATCTTTTTATGTTTCTTTTTCATATTATCCCCTGTAGGAGTTATTGTGAGAACTCCCTTCTTCCTAGCTTTTAACCCCCCTTTTCCTGATAAAGTAGGGGGTTGACCCTGAGAGGTGGATGGGGGTGGGGACTCCCCCTCCATCTCTCCCCTACCTTTTTGCCCCATATAGCTCCTGGTTTTCTCATCTTGTTATCCATACTACCCCCCTTTTTTCCCTTGATAAACCAGGGGTAAGGTTTAAGTGTGACATCTCCCAGAGGAGAGCCCACTAACGACTCCCCGAAGAGTGAGTTTAAACAAAGCTCTTCCTTGTCAAGATTACACAAAGGTTCAATGGGGGGTATTAGAAAAAGGGGTATTCCTGCTTGAACAGACGCATCACTCAGCTCTTTCCAGGGGAGCAGGAGTAAGAGGCCTAGCATCTGTCTATTCCCCCGTTTGCGTACATTTCTTAGGCGAATGGTTAATGATGTCAGTTTTTGTTACCTTTTGCACTTCGAACAACATTGCAGAGATCATTTCAAGCATATGGTCTGAACTCAATACAGATTTCTCCAGTAGAGATAGAATGGAACCTAGTATTCTTTCAATGCAGACCAAATATTCAGAGGGCTCATCATGCTTCTCGTTTACATTTCCCAGCTTCACATGAGAACAAGGCAAGAAAACATCATGTACATCAAGTGCATCACGATCAGACTCCATGGCAGTACCAGTCAGATGACTTGAGCTACAATATAAGAAAGGCAATGAGAGTCGTCTGGGGGAAGAGCTTACTATTGGGGTATTCTTCTCCCTGAATCTACTCTTAGAATAGCCATCTTTGTCAACTTGGTCATAAGGGACTTCCCAACCCCTTGATTGTACTTCTATATAAATATCTGGGAGTGTAAAGTCTTCCAGTTGATCGAGTTTTCTACAAGCAGTTACCTTCTCATCTGTAACCAGAACAACCCCACCTGAGACCTCCCGGGGGCCTCTGGTATGCCCAAGTGCACAGTCAATGCTTGATCCCTTGTCAGCGCCACCCTGATCCGAAGAGACAACAGATGCAGCCACAGTCATACTTTTAGGGTTTTCCCTATTCACAGTAACGTTTTGATTACTCTGCTGGGTACAGAGATGTTCTGGGTCCAGTTTGGCATAAAAGTCAGCGACAGATGCAGTGATTAAACCAGCCGTAAGATGCTCAGTTTGATTGCTTTAAAAAGATGTGCTGTTTACTCTGCTGGCTCCGTTGAGTTGAGTGGCGGACGCATGAACTGGGGCCCATATTTGTACTTGAGGGTGGATCCGATGGCTGCCCACTTGAGTCGTCCTCCAGTCCTAAATTTGTCTGAGTCGTCGGGGTCGTGGCCCGTTTGTATGACCCCCCGTGAGGCCACAAGAAATCCTCTGTGCTTCCCCCGAGGATAAATGAGGTGATGTTATTAGGATGGGCTTAAGGAGCAAGCCTTCTTGACCCAGTATTGCCGCCACAGGAGCAGACTGGGGAGTTTTGCAGAAGTAGCCAGTAATGGCTGGTTGAGCTTTATAACAGAGATGCTGTAAATGTCTGGACCCACTATACGATCTCCTTAATCTAGTTGTATGCCTTGGAGACAAGGAAAGAATACAGCCTGAGCGTAATTTTTTTGCAGACATCTTCACACCGGCGTACTCAAATGACAAAAGGGAGCAGACTCTCGCCTCCACTCAGATTGCTTGCTGGAAAATGAGCCCCAGCTGTGACTTCCTCTTGCCAATCAGCCTGCTAATGATGGAGGCAGCAGCTGGACGGGGTGAAACAGAACAAACAGAACAAAAAGAGAGAGCCCAGAAACTTCAGGTGTAACAGGATTGTGGGGCTTACAGTCAAAGCTTCTCACCGTACGAGTGGCGGTAAGGACCCAAAGATGAGAGCACCAGACAGGCACAGCAAGGAAGCGAGTTCCAAACGCTGCTGACTGATTCCAGAGCCGATTCTGGAGCCTCCAGCCTCCAGGCCGCTTCTGTAGGGCGGAGGGCTCAAGCACGCAGGTTAAACAGACTAAGAGCAGCTGCTCCAGATTCCCTACAGCCCCAGCTCCCTACTGTTGGCAAACACAGGCATGCGAGGCAAAATAGAAAAGGGGCTGCCTTCAGTGCCTTCAATCTGACCAGGGCCACCCCACGCGCTCTGTTGATCTGTGGCAGGTAAAGGCCGGTAACGGGGGCGGGAACTAACCAATCGCGTGAGTCCCCTAAGTTTGTGCCGCCCTGCATCGCTGCGTTGATCCAGGAAGAACAGTCCCGCAGTTCAGAGGTCCGCAACCCGTACCGGCGCCGTGCTCCGAGGCCGCTCTTGCTTCGAGAGCATGCAGGAAATACCGGTCCAGGATCCTAAAGATTGTCTGGACTCTCTAGCACAGACAGACTGCACACGAATCAAAATGAATACAAGCCGATGTACACTGGTACACCGGTAATCGATAATCAGGAAACGGGAGTCAGGGCTAACTGTCAGGTGGTTGGGCGGTTGGGGTGATCAATATTGGTGCAGTGTAATGCAGTTAGGGCGGAGAGGAATGGCACCCCCTCACTTTGTGCGTACAGCTCCCAGCTCCCAGCTCCTCCTGGCTCCTCTCCTCTTCTGCTCCTCAACACCTGGCACCTGGGACCAGGCGCAATCAGCGCGGCACAGGCTGCTCCCTGCCGGCAGATTCCACTCAAAGCAGGAAGATGCCAGTGAGTCGCTACGAGGTCGCAGGAGCCAAGGCGGGTGGAGAGCCTCCCCGCGGCAGAATTAGGCTGAGCACCGCAAGTTCCTTGAGGGGTTCGGCGGTGGTAGTAGTAGGGTAAAGGCAGCGGGGAGCAGCGTGGCGTTCTCCAACTTCTCACTCTGCTCGCCGTTCGCAACCTCACTCGCAGCGTCTAGCGGCAAATCGGCAATTCGCAAGTCCCAAACTGGAAGGGTTGGGAAGATTCAGGGGACCCTCCCAGGGGGGAGGTTACTCCCATGTCCTTTGTCCAGTTTCATGCCGGAGCCTGAGTCAACGGCTCCCAGGACTGGTTTGAAATGGACTATGCACAGGGACACCAAATGAGCCCCTCATGCAGACTCAGTGGCGCTGGCAAGCACACCCACCCCATCCAATACACTAATCGCTGTCTGGGAGGGGGTCACACCTCCCTTTGACAGGATGCTATTGTTCTTTCTTCCCCTGCTCGAGTTTGGCTCAGCAGCAGGAGGGCAGAATCATGTATTTGGTCGGAAGCAACCATTTTGTTCTATCTGGGTCAAGAAGGCTGGTACTGGGAACACTGCGAGCCTAACGGAGGTCTCTTTCAGTGCTTGGAATTACGTTGCATTTATTGTGTAGGGGTATGATTCCAAAATGTTTGATACCAAACGTGATAGGATTCGTTGCAGCCAGTTTCGAGATGGTCATCGCGTAATTATGTAGTGCCCCTCTATATAGTATATGGCTGCTTCACTGACAACCCGGGAGAATGGACTCCGTAGGCTACAGGGGTGTCCTACTCATGCAGGGGCACCCTCTCACTTAGAACCGGGTACCCTGCCTTCAGGATCATAAAGGCCTGCTAGAAGGCGTGACTTACAGGTTTTAAGTGCAGCGACCCTAGATATAGGAAACCTATATCTTTAGTAAGTGGTTCAAGCACCAACTTACACAGGCAGCAATGGCAGGTCTCTCATGGGTAGCATAATACATGCTTCAGCCCATGGGAGACTTCTGGGGTACCTATGTCCTGGTTACATGGGTACCATATACCAGGGACTTATAAGGGTACCACAGTATCCAATCTGGGGTGTACCTACGTACTGAACATAACAATTTAGGGAGAAAGCAGATAAACTGGAGTTCAGAGTAGCAGGATCCCAGTCAGACTAGTCAAAAACCAGCATAGCACCAAGCAAAAAGTGGGGGTTACCATGCAGAAGGATCCTACGTTCGTACAGTGGGGGGTTGATGTGTTTTTGGACTCGTTCAATAATTAAAAAAAAAAAAAATATATATATATATATATATATATATATATATATATATATATATATATCAAGCTCCTGGTTGACACACGCAGTTTGGAAGGCACTCGAGCAGCTGCGTAAGGCTCAACCTGTTCCTTAAATCACTGGTACGGGCAGCATCCGCCTGCAAGCAGAAATAAATGCAAATCACTTTTTTGCCTGACGCGTTTCGTTTATTAACTTCTTCAGAGGCAGTACCATGATGAACACTCCCCCATCGCTTTTAATGTCTATTTCATCTGCCACGCCCAGATGGGCTGTCCGAATGGAACTGTGGTGATTGCTGGGAAATGGAGTGTCCGAAATTAATCCTCAGATGGATGCACATTTCTTTAAGCTCTGGATGAGCCCCCACAAGCGTTACTGTCCTCAATCCAGCGCAGTTGCCCCATGATCAGGTAGGTAAATATCATCCACATGGCCCCCAATGTTCGGGGGTGGTGCCCTTCCGACGGCCGTGTAGCTGCCAAAACATCAAGCTCCTGGTTGACACACGCAGTTTGGAAGGCACTCGAGCAGCTGCGTAAGGCTCAACCTGTTCCTTAAATCACTGGTACGGGCAGCATCCGCCTGCAAGCAGAAATAAATGCAAATCACTTTTTTGCCTGACGCGTTTCGTTTATTAACTTCTTCAGAGGCAGTACCATGATGAACACTCCCCCATCGCTTTTAATGTCTATTTCATCTGCCACGCCCAGATGGGCTGTCCGAATGGAACTGTGGTGATTGCTGGGAAATGGAGTGTCCGAAATTAATCCTCAGATGGAAGCACATTTCTTTAAGCTCTGGATGAGCCCCCACAAGCGTTACTGTCCTCAATCCAGCGCAGTTGCCCCATGATCAGGTAGGTAAATACCATCCACATGGCCCCCAATGTTCGGGGGTGGTGCCCTTCCGACGGCCGTGTAGCCGCCAAAACATCAAGCTCCTGGTTGACACACGCAGTTTGGAAGGCACTCGAGCAGCTGCGTAAGGCTCAACCTGTTCCTTAAATCACTGGTACGGGCAGCATCCGCCTGCAAGCAGAAATAAATGCAAATCACTTTTTTGCCTGACGCGTTTCGTTTATTAACTTCTTCAGAGGCAGTACCATGATGAACACTCCCCCATCGCTTTTAATGTCTATTTCATCTGCCACGCCCAGATGGGCTGTCCGAATGGAACTGTGGTGATTGCTGGGATATGGAGTGTCCGAAATTAATCCTCAGATGGATGCACATTTCTTTAAGCTCTGGATGAGCCCCCACAAGCGTTACTGTCCTCAATCCAGCGCAGTTGCCCCATGATCAGGTAGGTAAATATCATCCACATGGCCCCCAATGTTCGGGGGTGGTGCCCTTCCGACGGCCGTGTAGCCGCCAAAACATCAAGCTCCTGGTTGACACACGCAGTTTGGAAGGCACTCGAGCAGCTGCGTAAGGCTCAACCTGTTCCTTAAATCACTGGTACGGGCAGCATCCGCCTGCAAGCAGAAATAAATGCAAATCACTTTTTTGCCTGACGCGTTTCGTTTATTAACTTCTTCAGAGGCAGTACCATGATGAACACTCCCCCATCGCTTTTAATGTCTATTTCATCTGCCACGCCCAGATGGGCTGTCCGAATGGAACTGTGGTGATTGCTGGGAAATGGAGTGTCCGAAATTAATCCTCAGATGGATGCACATTTCTTTAAGCTCTGGATGAGCCCCCACAAGCGTTACTGTCCTCAATCCAGCGCAGTTGCCCCATGATCAGGTAGGTAAATATCATCCACATGGCCCCCAATGTTCGGGGGTGGTGCCCTTCCGACGGCCGTGTAGCCGCCAAAACATCAAGCTCCTGGTTGACACACGCAGTTTGGAAGGCACTCGAGCAGCTGCGTAAGGCTCAACCTGTTCCTTAAATCACTGGTACGGGCAGCATCCGCCTGCAAGCAGAAATAAATGCAAATCACTTTTTTGCCTGACGCGTTTCGTTTATTAACTTCTTCAGAGGCAGTACCATGATGAACACTCCCCCATCGCTTTTAATGTCTATTTCATCTGCCACGCCCAGATGGGCTGTCCGAATGGAACTGTGGTGATTGCTGGGAAATGGAGTGTCCGAAATTAATCCTCAGATGGAAGCACATTTCTTTAAGCTCTGGATGAGCCCCCACAAGCGTTACTGTCCTCAATCCAGCGCAGTTGCCCCATGATCAGGTAGGTAAATACCATCCACATGGCCCCCAATGTTCGGGGGTGGTGCCCTTCCGACGGCCGTGTAGCCGCCAAAACATCAAGCTCCTGGTTGACACACGCAGTTTGGAAGGCACTCGAACAGCTGCGTAAGGCTCAACCTGTTCCTTAAATCACTGGTACGGGCAGCATCCGCCTGCAAGCAGAAATAAATGCAAATCACTTTTTTGCCTGACGCGTTTCGTTTATTAACTTCTTCAGAGGCAGTACCATGATGAACACTCCCCCATCGCTTTTAATGTCTATTTCATCTGCCACGCCCAGATGGGCTGTCCGAATGGAACTGTGGTGATTGCTGGGAAATGGAGTGTCCGAAATTAATCCTCAGATGGAAGCACATTTCTTTAAGCTCTGGATGAGCCCCCACAAGCGTTACTGTCCTCAATCCAGCGCAGTTGCCCCATGATCAGGTAGGTAAATACCATCCACATGGCCCCCAATGTTCGGGGGTGGTGCCCTTCCAACGGCCGTGTAGCCGCCAAAACATCAAGCTCCTGGTTGACACACGCAGTTTGGAAGGCACTCGAGCAGCTGCGTAAGGCTCAACCTTACAAAGCTTGATGTTTTGGCGGCTACACGGCCGTCGGAAGGGCACTTAATTTACCACAATGACATGCCTGCGACCGCCCACATGGGCGGGACTCTACTAAACCAATAAAGTGTTCCGAAGCTTCTTGGGTGCTTCATTTTGTTACTTGCATGCCATTGATAAAGGGCTTACAGCTTGAAACGCGTTTGGCATATGCAAACAGGAGGATGCAAGGGCTCTGCTGTGGCTGCTACCGCTGGATATGCTGAGCGGTAACCTTTCTTCGCGTGATGTCTCTATGGGGACACCCTGGCTTTTTTTATATATATATATATAGATATATATATACATATATTTGTTTAAGATGTATGTTTAGTTGGTTTATATATAGGTTAAGCTGTCTTTGTCAGGTCCCTAGATGTGCCTTAAGTGGTTCGGTGGGTTGATGTTGTTATGTGTATAGTATTAGGTAAGGTAGTTAGTTTAGTCTAGGTATCAATTAGTACAAGTTAGATTAGTGTAGATTAGGATAGGCCATTAGTATTAGATTATGTGTAGTAAGTGTGTATTTTTGATAATAAATTCCTAGTGGTTAGTGGTTTGTGGTGTCACTGATTTTTGATGATTACGACCTCTTCAAGGGACAGGCTACTGTCAATCTGCAGTTTGAATGTGAGTGACAAAAAATTCTTGAAATGTAGGCAACCAAAGTTCAGTTTAGAGATTGCATAGAAGTGATCTGATGAATAAGTCTACATATGACACTAAGTTGCTGATTCAAAAATACACATGATGCACTGGAGACATTATGCTCACACAGTATTGGCTACATTATATGAGTAAGTTGGCATCTTTGCTAACCCCTGTTCCCACAGCAGCTTCACCTTCCATGTGGAATTGCAGGGAATATATGCTTTGTATTATTTACTAGACAGCATAAAGCCACTGTAGGTGTATCAACGCAGCCTTGTACATTAGGGAAAAAGTACAATATACTTTGCATACAAGTATAGGGCAAGGGGTGTTGTGGGCGTTAAACCACAACAGTGCTAGAATTTGACCCAAAAACACACTTTGACATTATCTATTCTACACCATTCCTCTTCTTACAGAAAGACTGTTTTGTCATCCTATGAAATATGTTGTCGGATTAGTCTTTACATGTGTCATACCCATCACATCAACCATTGTCCATCCCAATGACAAAGGTACTTGTTAAAAGTATGCCATGTTTGCAAGGAAAGGTTGAGCCACTTTGTGTGGCTTGACACTAACTTGATCCCCATCCTGAAAGTAGGGTGAGTTTAAGTTGCATTAACACTGTTGTCTTAGAGATCTGAGGCATTGGCAGATTCACACATGTCCTGTCTTCTCACTGCCTATCAGGGACACGGACTCAGCAGAACCCCTTTCCCAAATGGCCCTCTATTTTTTGTGCTGTCTAAACTGACCATGCATTGTTGATACGTTGAAACTTGAATGGTCACAGGCAACATCTTTGTGACTTTAGTGCTTTTATTTATATGTGAATTTAATGAGGTAGCAGACAGGCCCAGTTCTTTGGACAACAACCCACACATTGTGTACATGCCCAGTGGAGAGCCAGACAGAGTCCTTGGGGAGAACATGTCAAGAGACATGTTGAGGAAGAAGCAGAATTCATTCAGCAGACTGATTGCAGTGTCCTTGGGGATCAATGGCCACATTGGCAGTAGATTAAAAGTCCGAGGTGATTGTAGCTGAGTCATTCTGAGGACAGTGGAAGATGATGTTACGAAGCATGATGGTAAGCACAAGACCAGCAGAAACTGTCCATTTGACACAGATGAATGCTACCGCTGACTTTTCCTTCTGAATGTTGTTTCATCCACATCTTCCTCCTCTGATGTGTCATGTAAGCCTGGGCGTTGAACTACGTTCCGTTCGCGGAGCTTGCGAAGTTTAGGTAACTTCGCGATTCGCGTTGAGTGCGAAGTTGCAGATTGCTACGCAATCTAGCACGTAGCGTAGTAGTTTTGCTTCCTCACGCGCTCAATATTCATTCTCACGCTCGCGGAAACGTCTTACCGTGATTCTGCGATCGCCAACTTGCTTTTCTGTCCGTTGGCGAGCGCCACGAGATTTGTAATATGGCTGCCCAAGCCCGCGAGAGTGTGCGAACGCGAACACATCATTCGGGCGCGCGAGCTGACTTCCAGCGGCTGTCTTGGTAAGATCGCGATCCCGAACATGCAAAAACTACAATCTCGCGAAGAATATCTCTCGAGCTTCATAAAACCTTCTCTAAAATGATCATTTTGCTCAGAAAAACTCCTCAGATTGTGATTTTGCTGTAGTCTTTTGTGTAAGGAGGAGTCCTTTAATTTTTTTTACTCTTTTTTTCAAGAGGAAGGAAGTGCCCCTGAATCTACAACTTCCTGTTCCTGTCCAGCAGGCTCCTCCCAGTGCTTTGTGCATGTGCTGTTCACTTTCATTTGGATTTGTGCTGGAAGGATCACTTGTTGTGTCTGTCTGCTGCATCATACCATTGGATTGGATTTACTTGAGGACTTTTTGATTTGAGATTTAATTTTCTACAAGTAAGTTGGAGAATTGGTGTGTTTGTTTCATTGGGGCTTGTTTGTACCTAAATTTTTCTGGGATTTTCATTGTTTTTAAAAATTATTGTTGTGGCGGGTGGCCTGTACTTTCAATAGGGGCCTAGTTGTTTTTCTCTGCAATTTCAGCCAGTAGGGTGCCCATGGGTCCATGTTTCATGGTGTCTGTAGAATTTCAACATCATGTAGGGCATGGATGGCATAGGATTGAAATGCTAAATGTGGCTGTGGTGTATTTCCCTGTTGGTGTGTGTGTGTGTGTGTGTGAAATACCTTTGTTGGATGTGTGTGCTTGATGTGTAACTTCTTTCCAATCCTTTCGTAGCCCTGTTGATTTTCATTTTTGTATTAAAGCTGTGTTGTTTAGCAGGCCTCCTTTGTCCGGTCATATATTAAATGCCTGCTTCAGTTCATTGTTTTCCATGGCCTGTTGTGACTGTGAGTGCCCATGTGGCTTGTGCAATTTTGTGGTGGTAGTTTAGTGGTGTGTGCTTCTTTTTCCATAAAGGCCTGCATTTCTTTTCTTTGTTCCCCTTGGCTTATGCTTGTTGTTGTTGTGTCCTCCTGGCCATGTGTGTGGCGGCCATTTTGTGAAGGCCATAGGCGTACATTGACTGTCTTCCATTTCTTGTTGTTGTGGGTGTGTGGCGGCCATTTTGTGGAGCCATCCAAGCAGTGTGCTTGCTTTTGCCATTCTATTCCAAGCTTGTGGCCTAGTCTGCCAGTAGGCCCAGAGGTAGTCATCCTCAAATCTTTGGTGCATTATTTAAATTTACATTTTGTGTTGTCTGTTGATTTTTTTTGTACACCATGGATGGCTTTGGATTTCATTGCAAAAAGTGTTTTTTGGGGTGGGATAGCAGTTTTTGGGTGTGTGTTAAATAAATAGGGCTTTTCAGCCAGTAGGTAACCCTAGGGATTCAGCTCGCGTACTTTCGGTAACTCTGCACAGCGCGACAACGCGGGCTTACAGTTTTCGTCATTTTCGCGCTCTCAATATGCGTGTTCGCGCACGCGATAAAGCCTTTTTGTACAGTTTGCGATCCCGAACACGCAGCATTTGCAATCTGGTAAACAATATCTCGCGAGCAACATAAATCCTTCTCGAAAGCGCTGATTTTGTGCATTTTGCTAAAAAAACTCCTCAGGTTGTCATTCTGCTGTAGTTTTGGAGCACGGAGAAGCTTTTATTTTAAAAAAAATATTTTTAGGAGAGGAAGTAAGTCCCACAGAGACTCCAACTTCCTGTTCCTGTCCTTTGTAATCACTTTTTTGTTATTATTGTGGTGGGTGGCCTGAGCATGTGTGGCGGACATTTTGTGGAGGCAGGCATTGTGCTTTTGCAATAGGCCTGCATTGTCTGTCTTGTATTCCTGATCTTTTCTTGTGTTTGGGAGTGGGCTGGCCATGTGGTGGCGACCATTTTGTGGTACCAGCCACTGTGCTTTTTCCATAGGCCTCCAAGCTTGTGGCCTAGTCAGTCGTCCAGTAGGCCCAGAGGTACTACTCATCAATCATCACGGGTGCATGGAATTTAAACAACTGTTTGTGCGTTAAATTTCAACATCATGTATGGCTTTGGATTGAATTGTAAAATGTGGGCTTTACTTTTTTTCGGGGGTTCATTTCACTTTTTGGGTGTTGTAAATAAATGCCTTTAGTTTTTATGTGTATATGTCCGTTGTTGTTGCTCCCTGATGCTGCATCCATCCCATAAAATGCACACATTTTTATTTAGGGCAAACAGGCTAGACTACATTTATGTTTTTGTTCTTTGCTATTCTTCTTCCTGAGTGTACACAGTACAAGTACACCAGGAGCCCTGGTTTTGTCAGTCTCTTAAATGGCTATACTGTTGTTGTTCACCAGACACTAAGAAGTTATATATTATATTATTAATCTTTTGACTGATGTTCTTCTGGCTTTTTTGCTTTTAGGTGCACAAAAGACAGAGGAGGTGTGTCATCATCATCGATCGTTGTGGTGCCAGACCGACGTCCTGCTGCTGTACACGACGTGACGTGTGAGTGACCTGACCAGGCATCTCTGCAACTTGTGCAACTTAGTGCTGTTTTGAAATCTGAAGAAGATGCCCCCAAAGAAAGCAGGTCCTCCGGCACCAAGAATAGTTGCCATGGAGAAGAAGGAACAGAAGAAGAAGGAAGTGTTACTTAAGTCTGGTGTGCCTCCCAAAACCTTTTTTGGGACACCAAAAATGATGCCTGCAGCAGCGGTGTCGGGGGGCCAAGCTGGGGGCAGCACCTCCACATCAGTGGGCCCAACCTACCAACCCAGGCCCAAGCAGATGAGTGTGGAAGAGGTAGCCAGCCTTATGGTGGAAAGCAGTGATGCTGAGCCTGAACTCAACTTATCGCTATCACAAAGTAGTACACAATCAACGCAGGAGGGAACACAGCAGATAAGTGGTCAACAGCCGCAACCACCACCTGCAATAGTAGCTGTAGTTCCTCCCGAAGTAGGGGCAGTTCAGGAAATTGAGCCTCATGCAGAGGAAGAAGAGGAAGCCACTCCTTTAGAAGTTCCATTGGCTTCCAAATTCCCAGCAAGGAAAAGGAGGGTTAGTGCGTCAAGTTCTTCACCAAGCCCCCTTCTGATGATCTAGATGCCACTTGGAAGCCACAAACTGAGTCTGAGAGGGAAACACGTCACAAGAGCAGGCATGGCAAAAGGAAGGTTCCATAAAGCCTTACACTTATGGAGGTTGATGTAGAAGAGCAGGATGATGATGATGATGATGAGCCAGGCATCACGAACATCACTCCCGGGCCAGAGGAGATGGAGACCAACATTTTTACACTATCCAAAATGGCTGCGAGGGATGTAGCATGCATACCTCCAACACAGGTAACACCAACACGACCTCCAGCTTCCATATTTACATTAGCAAAGGGCCGACAGCGTCCTACATCCAGCACAAGCACCACCTCAGCAGTAGTAGGTAGTGGTACTGCACAGAGTCAAATTGGACACACACCCTCCAGTTCATCCGGCATTGGAAGTGGGAGTGGCACCTCCAGCAGGAGACAAAAGTTAAGCTCCCCAGTGTGGGACTTCTTTACGGTTAGCGGAAAGGAGGAGAACATTGCTATATGCTCCGTTTGTCATACCTCTGTTAGTCGTGGTAAGCTTGGTACAAACTATGGTACCGGAGGCCAAATGATCCATCTGAAAAAACACCACGCAATCCAGTGGGAGGAGCACCTTAGTCGCATGAAAACTGGAACCATTGCTGTTGGGCATTAACAAGTAGAAAGTCCGCTCACGGTGGAACAGGAAGAAGAGGGAGACATTCTCTGTGGTAGTGGTACACAAAGTAGCCCTGTCCCCAGCACTGCAATGGTAACGCCCACATCCTCAGCCACATCTCATTGGCACAAGAGTAAGAGTCAGCCTGAGACACCAAGGAGTACTGCTGGCCCAAAAAGTGCGACGTTGACCACAGGAAGGAATACCATGCAGCCTACCATTCTTAGCATGTTTAATAGGCCGGAGGGGCAGTACGAACGCAACCACCCAATAGCACGTTTGTACAATGCGAAGCTGGCTAAATGTTAGCACTGGACCTTCTCCCTTTTTCTTTTGTTGAAGGGGTGGGTTTTCTTGAATTTGTGACCACCATCTGCCCAAAATGGAAAGTTCCCAGCCGCTACTATTCCGCAAGAATTGCTGTTTCAGCACTACATCACGACGTGCTGGAATTGCTTGGAAAAGCCTTAAAACAGAGTGCTGTTCAGAGTATACACCTGACAACAGACATGTGGACCAGTTGCCAAGCCACTGATTACATGTGCATCACTGCACACTGGGTCTCTTTTTCGGGTGTTAAAGATAAAATATCTGACGGTGTTGTTGACACCGCTGAGATTTTTAAAGGCACTCGCAAACATGCAACTGTAGCCATGTTTGCTATGGAGAAATCTCATACTGCTGCAAACATTTTGGATGAGTTTAACAGCAAGGTGTTTGAGTGGCTACGACCAAGAGGGCTTACCATTGGTTTTGTTGCCACGGACAATGGCAGTAATGTAGTTAGGGCCATGAAAGATGGTGGCTATTTCAGGGTCCCATGTTTGGCACACTGCATTAACATTGTTGTACAAGACTTTCTGAAAAATGAAAGCAAAGTCAGCATCTTACTGACCACCTGCAGAAGAATATGCACACATTTCAACCATTCTTTTAAAGCCCGGAAGCAGCTGAGTGTCATTCAACGTGAGCATAAAATGCCAGTCAAAGCACTCATCCAGGAGGTGCCAACATGTTGGAACTCAACGTATTACATGCTTGAGCGTCTGTTTGAGCAGTACATACCACTTAATGCTTATGTCATGAAAAAGTCAGGAGATCCTACTGTGAAAGGCATGACCATTGAGATGGCCCAATGGGACCTCGCCAAATGCCTGACAGAGATGCTACTTCCTTTTGAGGTCTTCACACGTGAAGTGAGCAGGGAGGACTGTACTATGGGCCAAGCTATCCCATTGTTGTACATGCTAGAGCAAGAGCTGAAGGAGATGTCAGAAATGTACGCATGTGTGGATGACAAAGTAGACGCATATTATTTGGCAGACACCTTAGTCGATCGCTTATCTGACAATACAAGGATTCAAAATAACATTGTGTCACATCCACATTACATTACTGCCTCAATTTTGGATCCACGTTACAAATTATTGCTGCGCAGTAATGAAGTAATTCCTTTTTCAGAAGTGGATGTTGCCCAGTACAAAACTTTGATAGCTGAGGAAGCCACTGACTTTGAAAACGAACGGATCTTAATTAGAGGCCCGCCCCCTCAGGGCAGAAAAAGTACTGCAGGGCACCAAGAGTCAAGTTCAAGTTCAGAGGCCAAGAGAAGTGCGTTTGCCTCCCAGCAGTCAACAACACTGCCAGCAATAACATCAACAGCACCAACAGGATCATCAGGCAGATTTAAAAAAACGGCAGGTGATTGGTTTCTACGGAAAGGGTTTTGTACGTCCATGACTGATGCAAAGGCAAAAGAGGCCAAGCAAATCGGAGCACCCCTGAACATTGAGCGGATGGTTCAGGCCTATCTAGATGGCACAACAGAGGTCTTCATGGAGCAAAGCCCATTGGTGTATTGGTATGGGAAAAGAAGCCAATGGCCAGTGCTCAGCAGGCTGGCGATAAAGTATGTGGCTTGCCCTGTTGCAAGTGTCTCTTCAGAGCGTGTTTTCAGTGCTGGTGGTGCCATTGTTACTGTCAAAAGGACCAGTCTCTCGCCCAAAAGCGTTGAGAGGTTAACCATGATCAAAATGAATCAACACTTTATACCACCGGAGTACAAAATACGTGAATCACAGCAGGAAGAGGAGAGCGACTTCGATGACATAAGTAGTGGATTGTTAGACGTACTTCTGTCCGAACCACCAGAGTTTGAGGACGAGCTCTTCTTCCCTGACAACTAGGCTTTCAAATTGTCCTCCCTTCCTTTATTTGTGTGTGACTGTGTATCTGTTTTTCTGGTTCAAAATCTAATCACAACAAATCCATCAACAGTCTCCTCTTTTTATTTCCCTATTGGAGTTGCACGTCTGTGCGTAACTGTCCACTCCACTCCTCAGGGTCCTGCTCCATCTTCCTTACTCTCCCTAAATACATTTCAAGCAAGCCAGACATCGGATGGAGACGGAGAATAGTACAATACATGTTGCCTCTAACAGTCCCTCCATAAGAAGTGAAACGTGACTCCAGCTATATTCTGTTTTGTTTCCAAGCCGAAAGAAACTCATCACTGACTGTCAGAAGGCTAGGCAGGCATCAGATCTGACAGCCAAAGAGAACAGCAAGACAGGTAATGAGTGATTATTGTGAATGATGGCATGCATTGCATTGGATGCTGGCTGACTACGAATGAATGTGCATGAAGTAGAACTATATTAGTTTATCGACAAAGTAAAAGTGACTCAGGTGAGGTACAGTTAATGTTTCCTTGTTGTTTAATAACCACATTGTACTCCTACCACTGCAGGTGCCGGACAATATCTGTTGCAATTTTGTAATATGGAATATATTATAAACTTAATCAGTCACTACAGACTGAGTTGGTGTTGGAGAATACGTACCAAACGGTCATCATCATGATGCTGCTGAGCATACTATCTTTGCACACAGTCAGTTGGATCGGAGATAATTGATGGAATAACTGCGTTTCATGGGCTGACTTAAAAGGTAAACAGTTTGAACAAGAACCACAGCAGTCCTAGGCTAGATGTCCGTGTAGTGGTGTGGACTGGAGTAGAGTGTAGTGGTATGAGGGACAGTGGCGCATTGATTTAGTCACTTCATTTGGAAAATCCTAGGTTGCTGCAGTGCATATGACATTTGTCTGACTCGTTCAAAATGTAAGTAAGGGGTAGGGTGCCTGGCCTGTGCCGCGGTTCTCCTGTTCTGTGGCTGTGCTGGCTCCTGAGTCCTGTCCCATTGTTGTTGTAGCTTAATGCTGTAGAGTAGACACTATGTATCCTATCCAAGCTGCCTCAGTCTGAAAGTGTTCTCTCCAGAGTCTTGTCTTCTCTTCTTGCACTCCACTGTAATTGAGTTTATTGTTATAAATGCAGTAATTTTTCAATACCCCGCTTGTTTTTCCATCTACACTTACAGGCCGGCCTTTAACCTGTGCTATAGTGGGAGAAACGACTCACACTTACCTTACCAATCCGCATCAGGCAGGCAGTGGTACCCAAGATTGATGTGCGGAGTGTCCACGGAAGGGAGGACGAAGAGGAATGACGAGAATGATGCAACTCCACATTTGGACCAGGATAATACAGTAACTTTACTATCATTCATCATTCGTCTTTAAATTTATTTGATTCCTTTTTTCTCTTTAATCATTACGACTGTGTGTTGTGGGTTGTTTGGTAATTGATCCCTACAACTATTTTTTCATTTCCTTTGGTAGCTTGAAAAATTAAAGTAAGCCCGGTACAGCATGTAATTTGGTTCGGTCTGAGCTCTGAGGGCGGCAGACAGGCAAGTCAAATTTCATATTAATAATTTCTTTCCTGTACTGTCTCATTGGGTAATAGTAGTTAGTAAGTACAACTCATTATCATTAACCATCAAGTACTCTTTCTCAGCATGCATGCATGTGCTTTTTCTCACTTTATACTTTGATTTCTTTGATAATGGATCATGGTCGTCTTACAAGATTGTGTTTTACTTATGTTGTGTCCATGCATACTGTCTGTTTTTCTTTCTCAAACCTTTCCCAAAACCCCACTTCCCATCCATTCATCAATCCCTAACCCTCTTCCCCCGGGCTGTGTGATTTATATTGAGGTGTGATGTGACTACATTAAATGTACACCAACAATTGATCACACGCTTGCTGGGGCAGATGTGGTGAAAGCAACACTAATTGAATTTCATCTAAGGCAGGGCAAGGATCTTCTTCTGCTTGCCCACCCATGCTGTAGTTTACTTTGTTCTACTACTCCTCCCACAGTCTCTCAGGCAAGTGACTTTCTCTTTCTTTTTTCAAATGCTATTGCCAGTGTCTACTACAACCACCACAATAATGGCATCTTCTCCGTTCATTTCGGAAACCAACCATGCAGCCATCAGTGTGCCGAACTTCATCATCAATCACAGGTAAGATAAGTTTGGTGGGAGGTATGGACTAGGAGGAGAGACTGACAGTACTATTATGACAATTAAAAATAACTCAGTGAGGGGTACTGCATCTATCGGTTTGTGTGTTACAAAATCGACAGATCTTTTAAATCAAACACTGGCTGTGGGCATGCAGCAGCACGGAAACAAAGTAACAAACCATGTAACTTAGATTGAATTTGGAAAACAGTAACCCACCACAAAACATTAACATCGTATAAGTAAATAGTATAAAATGTAATATCCGCTAACAAAAATAAACTATCCCACTCTGACCTAACCCACCCCCCTCCCTAACCAATGTCCACAACGAAACGAAACGAAAGTCCAAGAGTCCCAATGTTCGAACGAATCCCCAACGCCCAAAAACCCACCCACCAACAAAAGGAATTAAAAAAGGGGCAAATGACAAGGTCCTCTATAGTCAGCGGGCCTTCAGGTGTTTGTCCACCAGGATTTTGACCCGCTCCTCTAGGTTCTCCTCTAAGCGGGCCATCTGGCGGCGAAATGCCCAGCAGGTACATGCAGGGTGGGGGGCAGCAGTGGTGGAGATGGATGCGTGGCGGCGGGCGGCTGCCGGACCACGGCGCCGTGAAACTGGAGGCAGGGCCTGACTGGGGCCCGGGGCATTGGAGGAGGCTGCAGCTACAGCCGCCTCCTCCTCCTCCGCCTGAGCCACCAGCCGGCGATATTCTTCGCAAATGGCCTCCAGTTTACGGCGCCGGGCCCTGGCGGCCAACTCCTTCCGAGATGGTTTTGGTGTGGATGTGGAAGGAGTATCTATATCAAGAAAGAAAAAGAACATGTTGTAGCCAATACTCTTAGCAAAACAGAAACACTAAAATCATTCAACACATAGTGTCACAGTATCATAACATTTGTGATTTGGTGGTAAGTATCTCTACTCCTACTTCTTTGGACTCTAACATTTGTGGGAGTTTCCGACATTATAATCGTACTATGTACTCCGGTACACCAGTCGTGTTGTTCTTATCTGTAGTTTAGCGCAATTACATAACCTTGTTGTAGCCGGCATGCCAGCTCAGTCAGCTAAGCTTGCACCCAAGAGAAACAGATATGAGCCACACGATGCAGACTCACGTTAGTTTTATTTACTACTACTGTCTTGAGGTGGGGAAGCTCATATTTTTGTATGACGCCTTACGGCCGGTGGCACTGGCCATACTCTGTCTTTTACATGAGGGCAAATGAACAATTTCACTTACACCGTGCCCTGGGTACTACAAAAAGGCTGATTATTTATCTGATCCAATGATCATTGCTTATATTCATATTATAGATGGTAATACGACATCAGGTCAGTAGCGGTCGGTGGTGGGAGTGCTGCCGGGCGGTGACGTGGGAAGGTGCAGGGTGGGGATGGTAAACTATGGATTAAGGACAATCACAGGTAATTAAACAATACATTAACAAAAAAAAAAAATTGTTGCACGCACTGCATCGCATTCGGCGGTGCAGTGCGCACAATGAAAATAATTGTATTTATTTTTATGTTGATTACCTGTATTTGGCCGTAATACACAGTTTACTCACCAGTGCCACCCCCCCTGCCCCTCCCCATGTCACCGCCCGCCAGCACTCCCACCACCAACCGCTACTGCAGAGGGTACTTTGCTTTCATTGATTGTGTAACCAATAACCTTAAACAACAGATAGGCCACCCTTTGCAGGCTGGCTGACCCAATCGAAAGTACATTAATAATAATAGGTAGGGAGTGGTCCCCAGAGTGGGAGGAAGGGGCTTCCGCTTGATTATATATATATATATATATATATGACGAGCTTGCAAAGTACTGCAAGTCTACTGTATTCTGATAATACTACCTATATTCCCCTACGCTTTGCTACTGTGGCGCAGTTTCTTTTACATTTTCTTCAAAGTAAGAATCTCCAGTGACACTTTCCACCTATACTGTCTATTGATGATAGTACATCCAGGCATACATCCATTAAAGTAAACGTTTATCCTTCTTTGTTATATATCTCATACTTAGTTGGTTTCACCAACAACCACCCATGCTTCCGCTACTTCCTTGCTTGCCTTGGCTTTGAGTTTGAATTTGAACCAAACACCGCTGATTCTTGCTATCTAGCACTATCCACCCATACTGTGTCACCCACCAAGGCAGGCATTATCTTTCACCTTCCACCCATCCTTCAACAACCCATGCATCTGATCTGATTACTATCAGCCACCTATGCATGCTTCCAACAACATATCCTTCTCTGCCAGTCAGTCATATTATTTATCTCGCCCGTCCTTCCACCCTTAGTTCTTTCCCTCTTTGTTCAACACATCCATCAAGGTCATCTGATCTGAGTTTGTCTTCTCCATAAAACCTTCACAGCTGATTTTGGAGTCAAATAGAAGAGGCCATTGGTTACTCAACTCACGCTGCTAATGCTAAGTAAAGGGTGTCTTCTTCAACCGTTGTATAATGTTCACTACAACTTAATAAGTCGCACAGTACAGTGAAATAGTGAACACACTTCCATCTAGTAGTAATGTCAAGAAGTAATGAATATAACTTACCGCCGCCGGCCACTGCTGCTGGCTCCCCCCCTGTCTCTCCTGCAGGTGCCGCCAGTTCTCCTGCCCCCTCCGGAATGGCCGCATCGCCGCTGGCCCCGCCGGCACTGGTGGATGGTAGTGTGCCTAGAAAAAAACATCACAAATTTTTAGATGCCTGGAAACCTCCCCCTATTTTAATAGTGTTCACTTGGAACATTGAAAAAAAAGTTAATCCAACATACATCAGCACTAGACAGTAAGTACAGTCAGTAGACAGACACTAGAAGTGATATGGTTCCTAGGGTCATCTAGTCCTACTCTACTCTTTTGAAAGTTAGCCTGAGCCATGTGTAACAGTTTTAGATTCATCATGTCGACTACTTCTCTTTTGGCGCATATTTAATTATACCTACCAGCTTATTGACATGTGCCGTAGACGCCTTTGAGGCCACTTGACTGTTGCGTACAAGTGAAGAGGTCGAAAAACAACCCACTTATTGAGTTTGTTTAGTCCATATTGCTTAGCCATCACATACATGTTACACTTTTTGCCATGACTGCAAAATGCTTGCATTCACCAGTATACTATCTAACGGCTAACACGCAGCATTTTCCTCATATAATAGGCGGAAGATTCCCTTCTACAAACCAGAGATTTACAGAGCTTATTATGATGCAAGATGATGTAACCAGTATTTCTACCTTCTACGGTGAGAGGTCTTCCAGAATTCAAAAGATCTTGGCTCTTGTTCTTGTTGTCATGCACTTGTAAATGTTTACTGTTTTAATCTTAGGCTTTTTGCTGGCTTATTGACTATGGCTGTAGTAAATTAAATTTCATATTAACGATGTACAGAGTTTGTTACTTGTTTCAAATAAACCTTTTGAACTTACACGTAGACTCTGTGGTATTTGGTGTGGTGGAGTGGACTTACACAAGTGAGTGAGCAAAATGGTGTTATTATGTTCTGGGTTGTCTGTCTCAGTCATCATCAACATTGTGTATCTTCTTCGTGGGGGGGGTCAGGAGTGGGACCCTAATGTGAGACACTATAGCTAGTCGGTCAGGGGATCGTGGGTTCTTCGGACTGAGGTGTGATCAGTAAGGTCCAACCACCCATCGCCAACATCCTATTTTGTTGTGCATAGTTCTGTATGTAGCTCTGCAGAATCACTAGACAATAGTGGTATCATGCACTATCCGATCAAAAATACTAGTCAAATATCTGGTTGGCCATTTTGTTTGTGGTAATTGTCAAAGCCTCAACATTGAGAAGGATAGAAGAGGACAACCCAAAGGACAGGAGGACACAGTGGCTAGAGCTATTGGTCAATCAGAGTTTTATTATTCCAAAGAAAACCTTCAATAAAGAGTGGGCAACTGTGCAAGCTTCGCTACAGACAGAGTAATAATAGTAATAGTAGTAGTAGTAATACAGAGAGTCATAGCAGAGGCAGTTAGAAGCAACTTAGTTAGAGGCAGGGATAAACAGAATTTGGAAACAGATAGTCAAGGTCAAAGAAGTAAGCTTTTGTAAAAAATAGAATTAGAAAGTGGAACCATAATTTATAGTTCGGAAAAAAAAAGATGCAGTAAAAGTTAGGGAAGTCTAAATGTCAATATAACAACTGGAGGACTTACTGGGGCCAACAGCAGGAGCCTCGGTAGAGGAGCGGTCCTGTTGTTCCCCCGCCGACTCTGACCCCGTCTTCTTGCCCCTGGGTGGTGCTGATGATCATGTAAAATATAATAAAGAAAGAGACAAACATTAAAGAGTGCTGTGAAACAAATAATAATAAATTATTTGGAAAAATAAGTCAAACAACATTTTAGGAAACAACAATTGAATAAAATTGACCTATCTAATCAGATGGATCGACTACTGGCTTCTTCCTGCATTCAAGGATCGTCTACTTATTTATGAACACTCCAGTGTTCCATAATCATTCTGATTACAATACGAAGCCTAGTAAGTACCACCTGACCTACACCACCTATTCCAGACGGGCCAATTGTTCACTAAGTCTGCATTTCCATTTTTTTCAGCCATCAAATGCATAGATGAGATGGAGGACACATGCATACATTTGTGCATACATACATACAACAAATTGTGGGTTGGTTGCATGATTCTGATCTAGTTCTGCTACTGACTGACCATGCTAAGCCTACCACTCACTAAACAAAGTACAAAAGGTTTTACGGAGGACTGGGGTAAGCAGCACTCAGTGACAGACTCTTACATAATCAGCACAAGCTAGCGCAAACTAAGTTGCAAACAAGTAAGAGTACCACCGGGCACCTGGGTCCTTAAATCAAAGAAGATTTTGCTTTTTGGAACGTATTAATTTACCAGCAACGCTTGGCACGCAGCAGTAATCTTGTTGTTCGTCAAATTTAATTTATACACAATAAGTTACTCACCAAGCCTGACGACCTCGAAACCTAGCAGGTCCAACAGGTCCTGCTCCCGGTCCAGGATGTCGGACCACCGGTGGGCTAGCTGATTGTGGGTGCGCCGGACCCCAGAGCACCGGAACACTGCCCGGCGCACCTTCGCCCACCGACGGTGCCGCTCCTGGGTAGCGTACCCGGAGCCGGGCCTGCCACCTGCTGCCAAGGTCAAGGGGAGGTGGCGCTGGATGAAAAAAACAAGGGCGGCCACCTCCTCCTCCCCAAACAGTTGCCGGGCCTGCACCCCTGCAGGACGCATTCTGTTACAAGGCAGGCGGACCTTGCCGGCTGCTCCTGCAGGTCCCTTGCCTTTGGCACTAGCTGTGCCCTTGGCCATGCTTCTGGGATGGGTGGGAGGCGGAAAAGAAAAGTTAGAAAGGGAAAAAAAAGTTAGGGGGAAGAAGAAAGAAAGAACTTTATAAAAGTAAAAAAAACACAGTAAAAGTAGAAATAAAATGCAAAATATACACTTAGGCAAAGAGAGAGATAGATGATAACTAAAAAAAGTCAGAAAAAATGCTTTAAAGACAAAGGATTGCAAAGATAAAGGGAGGATAGAAAAGTAGGCCCTGAACCATAGCATAGAGTGAAAAACAAGATGGCCATGCCCATTCGCGACCGCGTGGGTAAGTTTGCGCGATATTTCTCGCGAACATGCACTATTCAAGTAAAATGCGCTCCCGAACACGTCAATGCACATCGCGAAATCGCTATCCGCGACCCAGAACAGGAAATAAGGCATCGCGAGCGGGCGGGACAATTGAAAAACAAGATGGCCGCGCCCATTGGCGACCGCATGGGTAAGATCGCGAGATATTATCCCCGAGCATGCAAACAGCTCCCCGAACACGCTCACCTCGCTCCCGAACAAGAAAAAGCCATCTCGAACGGGTGCACCAAGCAACTATGCAAGCTCGCGAAGCTTCGCGTAGCTCGCGTAGCTCGCGTAGTGCAAGTACATCTTCGCGAAGCTTCGCAAAGCTTTGCGGAGCTTCGCGAAGCGCGACTACGCGAACTATGCCCAGGGTTAGTGTCATGTGCCTCCCGTGAGGGACTGGGAGGCAGTGACACATCAGGGGGTAAGAGTTGGATGTTGAAGGTACAGAATCATTTATCTGTACCAAATGATGAGGCATCACTGCAGTGATGATAAGCTGCAGAGCTTGCAAGACTCCAGCAATGTCTCTGTGGTAGTCAGCCATGGAAGCCATGTGGGAATCTTTTTTCAACTCAATGTTCTCCATGACCTTTCGCATTTCGCGCAACTCCTTGGTGACATCCCTGTAGCCACTTTGACTGGACAGTTGTTCTTGTCTCTGAAAAAGGACTCCAGCGATGACACCCATGGAATGCTGGAGAGCACGGAGCGGACTGTGGGTGGTCCCTAATGGGACTGAGGCACCAACGGATCCCATACAGTTGTCCGCGAGGTTGTCCAACCCCACCCGCACCTGACCAGCCATCTCACGACAGTGGGGCCTCAAGGTCCTAAGAGACAGCTGTGGTGGTAAGTGGTGGCTGATGGTTGTTTTGTGCTGCTGGTGGAGCAACCACCACTCTGCTGAATGTCCCTATTTCCGGAGAAGGGCTGCCTATGGAGTGGAGCAGCTCTTGGAGGGTGTCCTGGTCGATGGTTGAGATGTCTTCTTCCTATTCCTCAATGAAGAGTGGGACAAGCTTCTGAACAGGAGGTGATGTTTCTTTCTGCAATGTGAAGGGCAGATACTGTTTTATGTGGTTGTCCACTTTGGTCAGGCATTGAAGCAGTTGACAAGCAGATGCATGACAATATCCATTCTTTGTTTTTACATGCTACATCTATCACACCCAGCTTTGTAAAACATTGCACAACATCACTGATGTGACATTTGGGTTGATCATGGTTTTGGACAGCTTCCCTGTATGCCAACTGTGAGGGGCATGTTTCTACACTCCTGCTGCAACTGTTAAATCTTCTGTTCAAAAGTGACAGAGGTGCTGGTTGTTTCACATTATTGACAATGCAGAATAGATCAGATTCATGTGCCTTTACACTGCATTGTGGATGAGTCACCCCTACTCAGTCAAGTTTATATGCCTTTGTTAGTGGAAGGATGTTTACAGACATCACTAGCTATGCATTCGTTCACTGCCACTGTTAACTTTACCAAAGGGCCAGTTTCCATGCATGTCAATGTGTCCTGGGCATCTAAAACCAGCACCATGATGACAATCACATACTGCTAACTGTACAACAAATGTAGATACTTTGATGTGGATGACGGCATTTTGATGGATAGGGTCAAGGCGACATGTAGCAAAATGACATGCGTTAGTGCCCCATTGTAAATGGGGCACATTGTCATACTTTACTTAATATGCACGTGACAATGAATGTGTGGTTCTTGGAGCATGGCAAACAGAACATACATGTTGTGATTTTAGGGAACACATTCCTGAACACAGTCCGGAAATGCAGAGTCCTTACACTGTACTTACACTGTGCTTTTAAATGCATATCCCTTCTACTAATAGTTAAACAGCAACTTTGCCCTACAGTATGTTAATTTTTGGCAATATGTCATGTGCACATTATAGACACAAGGGGGCATATTTATGATTGAGTGTTGATGCGTTTTGTTAAGCCAAGAAGGCTAACAACACGCTTCGTCACTTTAGGAACGCAGGACAGCACCATATTGATTACAATATGGTGCAGAGCTTTTTTCCCCCTGCGCTTGCTAAACATTTAGCAGCCAAGTGCCAACGCAGGCCCCACTGCACCATTGTGCAGGGGTGCCTGTGTTTTGTAGGGAAGATTGTGTATGTGCAGGAAGGTCCCTCGTCCTGCCCATGAACAATCTTCCCGTCAATGATAGTGCATGGGTGTCTGCATTGGTGGTGGGCTGCTAACTTTTTCCCCAGCGCAGGGTGAAACACAGGGCTCCTTCATATTGTTGTCAATAAGATGCAGCCCAGTGTTCCCGAATTAGCAGAGCGTGGTGTTGAGCCAAGGAGGCTAATGCAACACTCCGCCACTTCTCAGGTCAATATGCACCTTTGCTTGTTCATGTAGCCCAGAGTTAGGTGACACATGAATGATCAATTGTCTATATATTTACTTATTTATATGTGCATTTGTGCAGGATTACGAGTCACTTACACCACCATTATGTGTATTGATATGTATTCAGACGCTAAAGTGACATGTGGATCTAGCCCCAAGTACCTATGTATCTGGAATTTGATCTGCACACAGTGTGGGTGGGCACTGAGACATATTGAGCTGAACAGAAGCATCATTAGTCCTCACTCCCAACCTCCGTCCCTGGTTGTTACTTACCCTGTTGCTGATGTAGCTGGTCATATTCAGCACTATCCTGTCCCCCGACTCCTCACAGATGACGGCAGACACATTTTCCTCCATGAAGCTCCTCCTGTGGCGCTGGACTCCCACATCCGGTCTGCAGTGCTGCATGCTGATTGTTGGAAAGTTTCTGCTTGGTTTTGCGCTTGGCATCATGCCAGAGCTTCTTGCAGTCGGCCAGTGTCCTCTTGATTTTTGCTACTGCTTTCATCTTGGTGACAATGGACTGCCAAATGACATTTTTGGTCCCCTAAACCGGTTTTCCTCTTCCTCTTCCCCAGGGACTCCGGCTAGTCCTTCTGGCTGTTAGGGGGGTTAGTGGGGTTGTTGTTTCCTGCTGACCTGGGTCCAGCCTGCTCCATTTTGCTTCTAAGTAATTAATTGTTTTTTTATTGGTGCTTTACGGGCTTTTAAAAATGTATTTCTTCCCGCGAATCATGAAAAAAGTGACGTGGCGCTGACTAATGTGAGTTTTCTGTTTGCTGACTGGCTGGCAGTCACTTTTTTCATGTTAGCAGCAATAATTTTATCTCGGTGACATTGGTATTAGCAACAAGATTTGCCGCCTCAAGAAGATCCTATCGCCATGTAGTGATGTATTGTAAATACATTGGTACCATGGCGATAGTTTTCAGCGGTACGCGTCCGTAAGAAAACTGCTGCTAACTAAAGCTAGCGTTGTTGGTGGCAATTCTTGTAAATATACCCCTTTGTTTGGTATTTGGGGTACTTTGCACTTACACATTCATAACTTTTCTTTTCACATCAGGCATGCCCAATTTGCTTCTTTTTTTTTTGCCAAACTCCTTTGAATTCTAATGTTATATACAGTTTGTGGATTCTCCTAGAGGGAACCAAGAAAATAGCCAAAATATAGCTAATTGTTTTTTTTTTTATTTATTAAATGGGAAAGAATTCTGCACATGAACGTTTCTGTTTTTCCCCAAAAACGTCATCAATGAAAGCTTAGCTGGGCTTGGTTCACCATCTTCCCAGTTTTAAGGAAGCAGCACTGTCATCTCAAAAAGCAGTGTTTTCCATTTTTCGAAGAGGTAGTGATTTTTTCCTAATTTCTGTGGTTTCAACCTATTTCCAATTTGTAGTATGACTGGGTACACAATCCATTGGTGGTCCCAGAAACCTATACATTTTTTAAAAGTAGGAACAATTCTGGATTCAGCAAGGTGTCATTTGTGTACAACCCTCATGCCTCCCGCTGATGTCGGATTCTGCTTGATTAGGCGGCTTGGCCAGCAAAGCTCACTCTGCGCGCAGCCATTTTGCCACTGGGGTGAAACCCTGAAACCGGTCCTAGGATGCTTGTTTCCGGTCCAGGGAGGACCTGCTTTAGCAGTTCGGGCTGGACTGTCGCCATGAGGCACAGGATCAAGACTGATTTGCATATGGCTGGGTCTAAACTGGGGTGGCATGGGGAGCAAAAGAACGATGGATTTAACCCAGATCTCTTGACTAGGGGTGAATGTATGATTTATTCAACATTCCGTCCATCATTTGTTTGCGTAGCAATTTTCACCCTAAGTGGGATGGATATGCCCAGACGTGGGTCCCTTGCTCACTGTGCCACTGGATTCAAGCTAGTCTGTCCATCATTTGTTTGCATAGCATTATTCCTCTTTGGGCCTGCTCATACTGCACACAGGATCACGCTGGTGGTTGGGCACTCCTGCGGCCCTCGCCTTTCTCCACTTCTGCGACCCCGCTGGATTATTGGTTGTAGCTGCCTGCGCCCGACTGCTGGGAACGCCTGGGGCAATACTACCTGTGACATCACCGCTCTACACCCGCGGCCTCCTCTGTGGCTGGCTCTGGACCTTCCTGCATCCACTCCGCAGCCCACGGGGGCCCTTCGCGGTCTCCCCCCAGGAGCTGTTTCAACTTCTACTTCTATCACCCCATCTGTCCGTACCAACCTATGAATTTACAACCTGACCATGCCGCTTTGAAGTCCCTCGCGCCGCTCCCTGTTTCCACCACCCTCTCGCTGTGAGCCACCATGGGGAAGGCGGATACCAAGCAGGCCAAACTCTTTTTCAGGGCACTGTGCGGGTAGGTGTGGTGAGCCCCCCAGATGCTGGTGAACGCTCTACTCAAACCGACCTTCCTGGCAAGCAGAACGACAGTCTCAGAAGTGAAATCCAGCCTCAAGTCCAATGATGCAAAAATAGACCACTTAACATCCCGCCTTGAACAGGTGAACCAGAGGTTGGACTCCCATGACAAGCGTATTGTTCAGCTCGAGGCAAGCGTCTCAGACACCGAGGACCCTGTGGCCTCCGGGGCATAGAAGCTCCTTAAAATGGACAAACTCCTAAAAGTTATTTACGCCAAGAACGAGGCGCATTCCCGAAGGAATAACATTTGGGTCATTGGCCTGCCAGAGTCCACCATGGCTGGGAAAATGGAGGACTATCTCGAAACCCTGATACGCAAGCTTTTCAGTCCTTGTCCTGTCCACCTATTTCATCGTCGAGTGGGCGCACAGGTCGCTAGGCCCTTGAACCTCACCTTGGGCCCCGGCAAGGCCCAATATCGCCTACTTGCTAAATTACCAGGGCCGTGATGCCATTCTGTGCAGGGCCCGGGAGATGGGCGAGGTCAACCACTAGACAAACACGCTATAATTCTACCCATACTTCACCCTGTCTGTCCATGCAGCCCACAGGGATTTTCTCCCCGCCAAGCGTATACTACAACAAGTCCGCATCACGTATGCGATGCTCTACCCCTCCAAGCTCCACATTGACTTTGGGGAGAAACCTAAATTCTTCACTGACCCGAAGGCTGCCCTCACTTTCGCGAAACAACTGCAGAATCCCTCACCGCAAGGCCGTCGCACTGATTAAGAAGACTGCGGCACAATGAATGAGCCCTCCATGCCCAGTTTTGTATCACTGCTTTGCATCTTGTTCGACGTTCCCTCAACCCGCTGTATTTGATGTAACGTTTTATGCTTTCCCTCATTACACATAATAATTTGAAACCCTTGCATGCCATAGCATCCAGCTATGGATAGTCACACACTGCCCCCTAGGGGATTGTGGCCCGAGGTCAGTTGGCATTTCTCACTCGTCCTGTTGGCAATCTAGAGCTTTCTTATGATCGTAATGTTTCTTCTTCAGGTCGCCTCCCTCTGAGTCATACCACCCTCGGCCATCCTGCCTACATGGCTAAGGGGGAATGGCTGTGCCCACGCACCCCGCTGGCATGATTCCCACTTCTGTATCTAATATTCCAAATTTGGGTTCCCTGGGAGGGGGTGTTCTGCTGCTCAACGTAATTGGGTGGTTGGAGTGGGTGGAGGGTGAGCAGGGGTTTTTCTTCAAGGGTTTTCTAACCTGCACCTCCTACCAGACACTTGCATTGTTTTAAGTTTTGTTCTGATTGTGGCATGTCACTTTCTGTATGCATTGCTCAATGTATATTACCTTTCAGCATTTACTTTCGACACTTCCTCCATGGTCCGTAAGCAATACAACATCTACCACTTCTCAGCTGCTACATGACTGACACCACATTTTGGACCTGGAATATTAGGGGTCTTAACAACCATTTAAAGGCAGGCCTTATGAATGCACTGCTCATCAGACACCAGATAGATGTTTGTTTTCTCCAAGAAACGCATCTTCTTCCTGCTACTTCAGCTAGGCTACAATGCCAGCAATAGGGCGAAGCCTATACCACTATTCCAATTCTGCACGCTGCGTCTTCATTCTTTTCAGGAGGGGCCTTCCCTGTCACTGCACCCACTCTATCATTGACACGGAGGGTCGATATGTGATCCTTGCTGGCACACTCTTTACATTCAGCCGCTGATATTTGCAGCGTTCTACAGCCCCAACACTCTCCTTAGCGCCAATATGACTGACTACTCCCGGTTGGACGCCTGGCAGCATGAGCACCCTGACAGGCGCGAGAGAAACTGCGTAGCTGGTTAGCACGGATCCTGGTCCCGTCTCGACCTCTGAATCACTACCCGTGTGTTCTGCTCGATTTTCCCGGCCTTCTTGTGAGGAAAGGTGATTGAATGTGACTTCAGTCTCTTACCATTCAAGTCTAAGGGTTAGAGTAGTGAATGGAGCCTATTTACTAGGCACTTCGACATGATCCTGTGCTCTTCCCCATAGATCAGGGCTTGCACACATAGCCTAGGGGATAGATTCGTTAGTATTAGGGATAACCTGTCCTCTAGTGAGGGTATTTCATGGAGCCGTGCTGAATTCAGGCCTGGTAGGCCACAAACGGGAGAGACTCCATCTTTCTTTCTGCTCCGGCAGCTTGGGATGCTTCTAGGTCAAATGTAATGTTTTAGTTATGAGGTGTTATTCGCTTGGAGAGAACCGGTTCAGGCCGGCCCTTATCGAAGGATTGTATTTTTCTTCATGCCGAAGACACTACATCAGGCCGGCCGGCTGGGAATGTGTCCTTGGTACGGGGAGGTACAAGAATTTGGTGGGCGGCAGGTAACGGGCCGGAATTTTCCATGAGGAAACGCACCTCTATATTAGTGAAAGTCTGAGGCAGTTACATGTTCAGTCCGTAGGCGGCATCTAGCCGTTAGCAGTAAAGCTATTACTTATTCCAGGGAAGACAGACGCCATCTTGGAGGCGGAGAAAAACCGAGAGACAGATACTCTCCTAGCAGAATAGCCAGAGAGGAGAGAGTAGCCGATAAGGAAGAGGTCCCAGTGACTCGGAGAAGGGTGAAGGGAACAGCGCATAGTGGTGCAGACGTGTATCCGTGACTGCGGAGGTGTGACTTCCAGGCGAGCCGAGGCACAGACGAGAAGGGAACCTAGATGACCACTGAATGCAGGCTACACACTACTAAGGTGATGTCGACCCTTTCTTATTAGAGTGCACAACTTAATCTTTCACTTTTCTTTGCAGGTTATGTGTTATATTGTAATGTTATGTGATTGCGTATGTAATGAGTAATAAAGTACCCAGTTTGCAGTGAACCAACATGTGCTGCGTGTTCTTGTATGAGAGGGTAGCCTATTCTTCTAGTCAGCTGCGGCTACATGAACAGATGTTAACCCTGATCAGGTAAGTGGTAACTGAATAAGGGAGAGAGGAGCCCCTCGAACCGGAGAACAGGCTATGCTCGAACTGGCAATCCTTGTGTGATCTGATGAATAGTGAGACTGATTCCCTTTTTGTATGGTATGGTGATCATAGGATGAACTGTCGTATGAGACTGCCGTCTGGGTAGAGAGGTCTGGATCCGTATGGGATCGCGAGGCCGCCGATTGTGCTGAGACTGCCGTCTGGGTAGAGAGGTCTGGATTCGTATGGGATCGCGAGGCCGCCACTTGTGCTGAGACTGCCGTCTGGGTAGAGAGGTCTGGATTCGTATGGGATCGCGAGGCCGCCACTTGTGCTGAGACTGCCGTCTGGGTAGAGAGGTCTGGATTCGTATGGGATCGCGAGGCCGCCACTTGTGCTGAGACTGCCGTCTGGGTAGAGAGGTCTGGATTCGTATGGGATCGCGAGGCCGCCACTTGTGATACTGTCGTATGGGCAGAGAGGTCTGGATTCGTATGGGATCGCGAGGCCGCCACTTGTGATACTGTCGTATGGGCAGAGAGGTCTGGATTCGTATGGGATCGCGAGGCCGCCACTTGTGCTGAGACTGCCGTCTGGGTAGAGAGGTCTGGATTCGTATGGGATCGCGAGGCCGCCACTTATGATACTGTCGTATGGGCAGAGAGGTCTGGATCCGTATGGGATCGCGAGGCCGCCGATTATAAGAGGTCTTGGTATGTATAGTAGGAATTCCCTGTCCTTAGGTGGTAGATATATGTGGTTACCTATTGTAAATAGGCCCTAGGGAGGGGGAGGGGGTAACGTTCTGGCTGGGTTAGTGAGGCTCTGATGAGCGGGTTCTATCTGATCCGAAAACCCAAGCAGAACACCGTGATATAACCTCTTGGACCATTTCCGTCTACCACATGGCCTGCACTTTGTCCAACCATCCCCCTGTACGCCTTTGTCTGAGGCTTCTGCTCACACTCTGCTGCATCGTCGCATGGCGCCAACCTCCCAATGCCCTTCGTGACGCCGCTTTCTGTGAGGACATCCATGGTGCCATCATTGCCTATTTTGAGCACAATGCGGGCTCTGTCGAGTTGCCCTTGACCGTCTGGGAGGCCTTTATGGTTGTGGTCCAGGGGGAGTGTATTGCTAAGCAATCTGGGGTGTTGTAGTCAATCAGGGGCACTCTTGAACGCCTGGAAAAAGATATAAAAGCTCTCGACCTTCAGCAATCTCAAGACCCCAGCCCTGCCGCGTTTGCCTCTATCAGCGCCAAGCTTACTGAGTTACAAGAGGAGGCTGATATAGAGGTCACACTCCTTGGCAGGGAACCCTGCACCCGACGTTATGGCGAGGATGATCAACCCGGCAAGACCTTGGCTAATTTCCTCTGGCAACCACATGCCTCTTCTTATATTACAGCACTAAGCCGCGACGCCGTGGGGAGGACTACCAATCCCACTGACATTATTGCTAGGATTTCCACTTTTTATTAGGGGTGGGCGGAATTTGCGAAAGCGACTTTCGCAAATTATCGCTAAAATGTTTAAAATCTCCGCAAACACGCGGAAATATCGCGAAGATGCGGAAGTTTTTTTCCCGCCCGTTCGCCGTATTTTCTGCATGTTCGCGGCTCGCCAACTTACCCATGCGGTTGCTTGCGGGCGCGGCCATCTTGTTTTCACTCTTCTCGCGGTGCATGATCGCGAGAAGAAAGACGTGATCGCGCGACGCATGACGTTACTGCGCGCGCGAACTGTCGCGAGACAGCGCAAATGGCTACCAACAATCCAACTTCTCGTGGAGAACGCGACCGGATCGGGAAAACTTGTCGGCGAATGCAGGGATTGAGGTAAGGCGATCGCGCGCGCGCGAGAATGTATTATTTTACAGCGCGAGCAAGAACCATATTATCGCTAAGCTGCGGAATGCGGAAATTATGACATTTTCGCGCTCTCCGCGGAACGCGAAAATGTCAAATTATCGCAATTTCCGCGAGCGGAACGGAAATTTAGCCCAGGCCTACTTTTTATTCCCGACTATATACTGCCGGAACGGTTCCCTCTCGGTACTTTGACTCTATTGAGCTCCTGTGGCTTGGTAATGGCCACCGTGATTTCCTGGATGAGTCATTTACTCACGAGGACATTTCTAAAGTTATTGCAGGACTCCAGGGTGACAAAGCCCCCGGTCATACGGGCTCACCCCTGCATTTTATTAGGAATATGTACCCCTTCTTGTCCCGCATTTGGCTGACATGTATAATAAATCCCTTGAATTGGGTAGATTCCCCCTATCTATCTGTGAGGCCATGCTCACCCTTCTCCTGAAGCTGGACAAACCCTCCGAGAGTTGCTATTCATACCGTCCTTTATCATTAATAAATACTGATAACTAAATCTACGCAAAATTGCTGGCTACTCGTCTTCTCCTGCTAATGTCGCTGATTGCTCGGCCTGACCAGTCTGGATTTATTCTGGGACGTGCCACCTTGCACAATCCGCGCACTATCTTCTCGGTCCTTCCCCATATCAATCCCACCCTCCCAGCTGGCGCTGCCCTTTTGGACGCCACTAAGGCCTTCGATACTCTAGAGTGGCCTTTCCTTTTTTATCTCCTCCCTCGATTGGGCTTCAGTACAAACTTCGTACACAAGGTTCAACTACTATACACACTCCCGACTGCACGAATCAGGATAAACAGACAAGTTACTAACCCTTTAACCATCTTGTGGGGCACCAGGCAGGGTTGCCCCCTCTCCCCCATGTTGTTTGCCATCGCAATGGATCCTTTGGTGGCGCGGCTGTGTCAACATCATACCCACCAGGGTATCGTTTTCTCGGCTCGGCCCCTGGTTACTACCATGTACGCAGATGACATTGGGATCTTTATCCACGAGCCTCAGGAGAATTTTGCTTCGACGGTCTCTCCGGAGTTCAGGTCAACTGGAGCAAATCTGTTCTGTTTCCACTCGCTGATGCTACTATGCCATTCACTGCAGACTACCCATTTATGTGGGCGACAGGCCCCACCAGGTACTTGGGCATCTGGTTGAGCAGAGATGTGGATGAATTGTGGAGGTCCAATTTTGGCAGGACAATAGATTGGCTTGAAGCTATGATACGCATGTGGCAAAAACTCCCCCTATCACTAGCCAGGCGCATCACCATTGCCAAGATGGTTGTACTCCCGAAATTTCTATATCTCTTTTTAAATATTCTCATTCCTCTCACATCACAATTCTTCCAAAAATTATGTTCCAGTATTATCACATTGATCTGGGATGGGTGCCAACCCAGAATTGCTTACGATATTCTCACACTACCTTTGGTCAAGGGCGGCATGGGGGCCCCCGATTCCAAACTATATGCGCTGTGCACCTGAGCCAGCTTTCTCCATTTCTGGACTCATCTGACACCTTTCCAGCCCCATGTGGCGGTCCCGGCTGATCTGGCCTCTCCGTGGCCACGGCAGACCCCACATTTTTTACCGTTCAAGGTCCTCCGCGGGGTGATCGACATGGTCAACTGCATGCGCTGGGCATGGGAGGGGCTGCGCAGATATGCTTGCGCCGACGAACTCTTTGCGCCATCCATGCAACTTGCCAGCAATCCGCCATTACCCCCACTGCAGACAGCGGGTATGGCTCGCTGTGCAGCTGACCTGGGTATCCACACCATTGCCGACATTTACCCCAACAATCACTTCTTCACGCTCCCTCGATAAGTTACTCTGTTACCAGATCAGAGTGATGTGTAGAAGTGCTAACCCACCTTTGCCACTGGCCCCCCAGCCCAGCGCTGCGCTTGAGTATGCCCACTCTTCAAATTCGCCGTGAAAATTAGTCACAAGACTATACGCTTTAATACTAGCTGCTTCCCCCACAAATACTGAGTGCGCCTGCAAAGTGTGGGGCGCAGACCTGGAAGGAGACATCTCGCCTGAGCAGTGGCAATACTACTGCAATCAAACCAAACGTCTTTCCCTAACTTTTGCCTGCGGCTCATTCACTTTAAATATTTACACAGACTCTACCGCACCCCCACATTGCTACACAAGATGGGCCTGATGGACAGCGACAGATGCGCGCGCTGCTCAGCACCCGGCGTGGACTTCCTACTTGAGCACAGTACCCCTGATCCCCTTCTATGCCTCCTGGGACATGTTAAAGACATTTCAGATGCTAACCATAATTTTTTTTTTAATTTATATTTATTGAGTTTTTTTTAACATTTACCAACAAACATACCAACTTTGCAGATTTCAGCTTATCAATTTGTTACCAACAGTTACGCAGTACATGTTTACACTTTTTCGTTCTCTCCCGCATTGAGTCCATTGTAGGTCAGATTACATTTCAAATACATGTCCCATAGTAAAATAGGACCCCCCAGCAACACCAAATAGCAATTTTTAGGCCTCTACAACAGGTGCCCTGTGAGTTTGATGTCAGCGGTGCCCGGTGTTCGCTCTTTGTCTTTAATAGTGTAGAGTGTCTCCTACAATGCTGCCCCTTCCACAGTTCCAAGCCAGTGTATGAATAAAGACCATATGTTCTTTGGTTGGGATCTAGCAGGCAGCAGCTCCCAGTAGCACTCCAGTCAGTCCCTGCAGTAAGTGACATCTTCTACCCAAGCTTTAATAGTCGGTGGTGCTGGTTTTCCCCAATGTATTGCCACCCGGCGTTTTGCCATTAAGAGCAACAGCGTCGTCAGCTTTCTCCATGTGGTGGGCACCGTACGCACATATCCCAGCAATGCTACCAAGGGAGTGCATGGTAAGCTAAAGTCAGTAATGTCCTTTATATGTCTAAAGATCTCACCCCAATACATAGCAATAGTGCGCCATTTCCAAGCTGAGTGCCGCCCCGCATCTCCGACATCGTGTGTCGGCCCGCAAACCCATGCGGTGTAATTGTGTTGGGGTACAGTATAAACAGTTGATATACTTAAAGTGTATAAGGCGGAGGCAGTAGTTTGGAGAGAGGTTCTCAAGTTGCACGCAACAGAACGTCCATTGTTCATCGAATAATTCTTTCCCCATGTCAATATCCCAAGCATTGCTTGCGCTAGGTGTAGTAATTGATGATTCGCGTTGCGTGGTAGTGTTAATGCTAGTGACTAGCTTGCGCGCCGAAGGTTCTTTAAGCATATGTTCTAGCGCTGCCTGTGAAGGCGTGGCATCGGGAAATGTACCAAACTTTGTGCGCACGTGGCTCTGAGTTGGAAATCTAGCAGTGAGGGTTGCGGTGTTGTGTTTAGTTGTTGTATAGGGATAAACTGGCCACCAGGGTACAGGTCATTGAATGTATGCAGCTCCTTCTGTTGAGCTCTTTTCCATATATTGCTTTCCAGTAAGGGAGGGATCAGGGGATTGTTTAGCCAGTGGCATACTTGGTGCGTGATGTGTTTCTAGTTTGACTCTTTTGCGAATCCCCCTCCATGCCCACCGTAATGTTTCTGTGGTGTCGATCTCTTGTTTGGGATGCGTGTAGTCCTGTTACAGGGCGGTTGTCAAGGGTAATTGGGCCACTCTGTCAATTTCTATGGATGCATGTGGTTGGAATGGCGTAGTATGTTGCCAGAAGTGGAGATATTGCGCCTGGGCGCAATATGCGTACAATACAAAATCCAAGCTGCCAGGCACTCTGTGCAAATGTAAATTGATACTTGTATAGCGCACTACTCACCCACAAGGGTCTCAAGGCGCTTGTACGAATACCGCTGTGGAACCCATCCTGGCTTTCCCTGTGAGGTGTCCACTCCTGGGCACCCCCAAGGTGGAGGCCAGGCATCCTTAGCATTGTGGGGGCCGTTGTGAAGATTAAGCAAGCTATTGCCCAGAGTTGCAGAGTGGGACTCTATGATTGGAATAGGCACCGAGGCGAGAATTGTCAGGTCCGTGGAATTTTGAGCCCAAGACCTGCCGAGGCGGGGAATTGAACCCTGGTCCCGGGCCAGACCTCTGCATCAGGGTCTGCCGCTCTAACCAATGAGCCACACTTCTCCACTTTCAGCCTGGCAGTGGGTGCAGTGCAGTGGGTGCAGTGCAGTGCAAAGGGTAGTGTGAGAAGATCCCAGGATGCCCTGGGTTGTTTACCAGCCCATACCAGTTCAATCATGTCTGATTTGAGGCGTTTAAAAAAGTGTGAAGTGAGGGGTATCGGTAAGTGTACAAACAGGTATAGGGGTTTAGGGAGAAATATAATTTTCGTGATTGCTATTCGCCCCGTGAGTAATAGTGGCAAGTATTTCCACCTTTGGATTCTCTCTTCTATCCAAGTCAACATTCTACCGTAATTTGATGTCCAGAGCTCCTGTAAGTTCCTGCTTATCCAAATTCCCAGATACCGCACAGGTCCCTTTGCCCGCTCCACCAGAAATTCAGTGTCAAATGGTTCCATTGTGTCTGTCAGTGGGAGAATAGTACATTTGGCCCAGTTGAGCTCAATACCAGATAGTCCTCTATATCGGACTAGCTCTCTGGTTAGCGGAGTGAAGTTTGTCTCTGGGTTCTTGAAATAAAGAGTTATGTCATCCGCGTAAATGGACACTATCAAACCTCTAGTGGTAAAGGCAAGGCCCCTCTGCGCATAATGTTGACTCAGCCGTGCCGCCAAAGACTCCGTGGCAACGGCAAATAGAAGGGGGGACAGCAGACACCCCTGCAGAGTCCCTTGAGTGATCTGAATTGGTTCTAAGACAAATCCATTCACTTTCAGCCTGCCAGTGGGTGCAGTGTATAGGAGTCTAACTAGCTGCAAAAAGAGGGGACTGATACCTAGCCGTTCGAGTAGCGTGAAGAGAAATTTCCACTCCAGCAAATCAAATGCTTTTGTGGCATCTAGCATTGCAGCAACTGCTGAGAACTGGGGGGCAAGGTAATGTAATATTGTAAAAAGCATCTGGAGATTGTGTGAGGTGGAGCACCCGGCACAAAACCGGACTAGTCTGGTCTGATGATTAGGGGAAGTAGTGGCTGTATCCCATTGGCTAATAATTTGGCAAAACTTTTATTGTCCATGTTTATTAGGGACAATGGGCGATACAAATCACAAGATGTTGTGTCTTGAGTATTGTTATGATGAGCCTTGTCGCCAGGCATGCTTTGGATGACTTTTTCTATGTCCTCCACAGAGAATGGCTCATTTAGGTACTCGTGATGTGCGTTGCTAAGCCATAATAGTTCAAGTGAGTCTAAGTAGTTCTTTACGTCCGAGTCTGATGGAGTGGTCCTCGATGTGTATACATGGGCATAATAGTGTTTCATTGTGTCTAGAATGTCAGTGGGTAAGTGTACCAATGCGTTCTCTGCTGTAAGCATTTTAGTGATGTACCCAGAGCCTCTAGGTTGTTTTAGCAGGTTTGCCAATGTTCTCCCGGGTCTATCTCCCTCCCCATAATGCCAGGCCTGGGATGCTTATCTAAAAATAGTGTTTCCCTAACAGCCTCTTCCTGGTGTGCGGTTAACTTCCCGCAGATATTCGCTAGTGTGTCTGGCGATTGGGTTTGGAAGTAGTGTTGTTCCAGGTCGCAGATGTCACTTTCTAATGTCGCAAGACATCTGCGGATGTCCTTTAGGACCCCGGCCTGCAAGGCTATATACTCACCACGAATAACAACTTCATAAGCCTCCCACACTATACTCTCTAAGTCTACTGAACCCGAATTGCGGTCAAAGTAGTCTTGTATTTTATTGTGGCTGCTTTCCTTAAACACGGAGTCCATCAATGCTTGGTGCGGGAGGCGCCATGTGAAAGGCTGTATGTATGGCCCACGGATCTGCATGCGGAGCGCCACAGGTGCATGGTCCAACAGTGTGTGTGGGGGGTGTGTCGCCTCTATGATCCATGAATGTAAGTCTCGTGACGTGAGCCAAAAATCCAAGTGAGACCAGGCTCTAAATTGCAGTGTGACGCATGTGCCTTCTCTAATAGTAGGGTTCAACGCCATCCAGGTGTCGACCAAGCAGTTGTCCTCAATTAGGTGGTTAAACTCGTGGGTGGTGTGGCCTAGGTGCTCCCACCCTCTCACTGTGTTCTGAGAGAACCACGTTAAAGTCCTGCCCCATAGCACAGCATTATGTCCCATCAATTGAATACCCTGCCATAGCTGACTAAAAAAAGTGGGATCATCGGTGTTTGGTCGGTAGGCATTAACTATTGTAATGCGCTGGCCAAATAACTCGCCACTTAAAACAATATATCTGCCCTCCGAGTCCACCTACACCTTCACAGTCGTCCATGGGAGTCCTCTCCTGATTAGGATTGCTACTCCCCTAGAGTAGTTGGAATAAGTCGAGGCATGTGTTTCCCCCCACCTATGGGCCCTCAGTTTGGTTAGGGACGAGTCCGCTATGTGCGTCTCTTGTATAAGACAGATATCTGCTCTGTGTCAAGTTAAGTACGAGTGTATCAGTCTCGCTTTTCTGTGATCATTCAGGCCTCTCACGTTCAACGTAATACAGGTGAGGTTAGTTTGACCTACCATCCTCAATATTTGTTCGGGCGCAGTGGCGAGTGTGTGTGGTTGAGTTGTATACACATGGTAAGTGGGAACACGTGTTTGCGAAAATGTATCTGGAACAAGTGTGTCTTGGTATCTCTGGTGCATTTCCCCAATTTCCCAGTAGTGTGTACTGACATTTCTTCATTTCTACATTCTGCAACATTAAAAAACAACAGTTAAAACAATACCCCCCTCCAACACCAACCCCCAAATCATGTTGAGTATGTACCCCTCCCATGCCCAACAAACACATTTTTAATAGAAAGATAGCACCAATGGCTATACAGGAATTATCCCATGGGGAACGAGGTTCGCCGGCATACACCCCTGCTGTTTAAGGCTGGGTGGCCGAGCCATTTGTGACCGGAACATTTAGATAGGTTGGCACCCCTTAGAGGCTATGCTGCACAAATCTAACAGCCCATTTATGAGTTGTAGTGTGTGGCTAGTATAAAGGCAGAAGAGTAGGTTGGTTACAGTTGGAAGGAGTCCCCCCAAAAACAGAGTGAATACAGGGTTGGGTGAGTGGATATGAGTTTATTGCCCTCTTATCTGTGTTTAGGGACCATCCGTTCAGTCATTGTCACTCAGGCGATCTTCTGCTGCATCTTCGGAGTTTAGCTCCGGGCTTGGGCACGGGCCAGTGTGTTTCTTGGCGTATTTCATGGCAACCTGAGCGTCTGTAAAAATTAGTGGTTTACTGCCAGTGTGCTCTTTGAGTTTGGCAGGGTGGAGAAGAGCGTATTTAATGCCACCACGCTGAAGGAGGTTTTTTACCAGTGTAAATTCTCGATGTGCAGCCTGTACCAGTTGGGTGGAATCCGGGTAGAGGGAGATGTGGTTGCCTTGGTATTGTACCGTTTCTTGTTCTCGTGCCAGAAGTAGAATAGTGTATCTGTCTCTATAATTCAGAAGGCGTGTGATAATCGAGCATGGTGGTGCACCGTCCGGTGGTTCAGGGCTCAGAGTATGGTGTGCTCGCTCTACCAGGAGCATGCTGGAGAGGTCTGCTCCAAATATTTCTTTCAGCATGGACTCTACATATTGCTCCATATTCGGTAAATTCATTGTTTCTGGAATTCAAGTATTTCTTACGTTGTTTCGACGAGATCTGGCTTCAAGGTCTCGTTCTTGGCTTTTATTTGATTGAGTATCTTGTCCATGTGCAGGGGTTGTTCATGTGACTCAGCTTGGTGATCATCCAAGTCTGATATCCTTGTTTCAACTGCGTCGAGGGTCTCATGTGTCTCAATCTACTGTGACATCTGGTCCTTGCGTGCCGCCATGGTATCAAGATTCGAGTCTATCTCTTTGAGGCTTTCCTTCACCTTCTTCAGCATAGCTTTCAGTTCATCGTCCTGCGCGGGCGCCATATCGGGCTCCCCAGTTTCAGTGGCAGGTGCAGTTCCCCCTTCCATTTTTTGCGTTGCGCGTTTGTTGAACCTCAATTTGGGCTGTTTGATGTCTGTTTTGCCCAGGGCTGTTGGACTCTCTATTAGGGTGCAGTGTGTACTTAGTTCTATTATGCTGACAGCAGAGTTCAAAGCAGGTGGTGGTCTGTTTCTAGCACCACATATACACCTGTGAGGCCCTTCACCTTACCGCATCTGCAAGTTTCTTCAGATCAGGAGATCATAAACCACCTCCCGGCCGTGATACTAATCAGTCCAGTTGCAACTCCAGACAAGTGTGGCTGCTCCGCAGTAGCACTACAAGGCGCCCCCCTACTTAGCACACCACAGTTCTGGATTTCACACTGGGGGAAAAATGTACTCACTAATGTCGTGTTGGCTGTAGCAATATTACACAAATCACGCCAAGGCAGATTCTGCAGGTTATTGGCCTGCTGACATCGTGTGGAATCAAGCTCCTCTCTGCCATGCAGTGCGTGGCTTCAGTTTTGCATATGTGTCTTCAGCGCTCCAGTTGCTTCAGCGTGGCGCCAGCGGGTGTCTCACAGCGTGCACTTTGTAGCCAAGAAGGGTCTCACTTTACACATACACTGGCCTGTTTCTACATGTCACACCGCTGCTGCATTGAATATCTTCCTGGTCGGTTGTCCCCGATCAGTCGCACAATGTCTTTCAGCCGCAGTCTGTGGCAGTTATCCGCTCAGTTTTAGGGCACTACGCGTCACTTCACCTCCGATGCCGCAGTCGTATCCTTGGTAGTTGGATTTGATTTCTTCCAGGCTGTGGCCTATCTCGTTCACACTAATCCAGTCCCCAGGGTCCAGTAATCAAGCAGCAGCTGGGTGGCCGACACAGCTAACCTTCAGCAGGCGGCAGCTGGCGGCAGATGGCGGGCAGCGTCTCTCTCGCCTTTCACAAATGACACTTCCTCCACCAACTCGCAGCGTCGTTCCTCTTCTCCTGCACTGCCTCGATCGATTCAGTTCTTATGATTGGGGGGACCCAAGCGTTCGTTGTCGGAAGCTAATGTCACGGCATGTGTCTATAGCCAGCGGCGCGCCCCCGCCTGCTGCCACACAACCCACCCGCAGTCTGCCCAGCCAGACACACCGAAGCTCCTTCTTCTGGTTCACACTCACCCCATATGCCACGCAGCAGCTTACCGCCTCACAGATACTAGTGCTGGGTGTTCGGTGTGGCGCAGTTGTATCGGTGTCCTTAGTCTGTAGGCACCCCGAGTCAGCCCGCGCGCAGATGGCCGCGCTAGGCCTGAGCCTCACACGTGGAGGGGAATAGACAACCCAATGCTTCCACTTCAGTCGAGCCGGCACATTTCGGTGCCACAGGCTACAGGCAGATGAAACAGGTATATTTCCGTCTCGGTAAGTCCGAGATTGTCAGGATAATTGACAGATGAATGGGCTCAGCTGGCAGAGCCCTCTCAGTGAGAGGCCATCTTGCAGCTCAGTGTGGCCATTCACTGGGGTCGTAAACCGGCACCTCAGGTCAGGCGGTGGTTAGACGATGCAGCCCACTGCCAAACACTCCTAGGTGAATTCTGGGATTTGATGCCAGCGGCAAGTAGACCCCCGGACATATGGGGCCCTCTGGTTTCCTACCTCCACCGATTGGCCACCCTAGACATGCCTGCAGTGGACTCCCCAACCACTGATGCCCAGATTGCCAGTGATGTCCCCCGCAGATGCACTCCTTATCACCTGACTGCCTACCCATACCCCCCTTTTTCTCATCCAATAATCACTGCACCTATGTTGATGTGTAATGCCATGATAACTCATCTCTGTCAATTTCTTTGTAGTATTGATCCTACCTGTAAGTGCAACCACTATTACATCATTGGATGAAATGCTAGCCTGTAAAATGCTGTGATGCTCAACAAAGGTTTTGGAGAAAAAAAAGTGCTAGAGTGGACCATCATATCCATCTCTCGCCTGAATCCTCGTTTTTGATCATAACATAGGAACCCAGCTATTTATACAACAACACATATTTTCCAATCAACTCACTCCATTCACACATCTCTTTACCACACCCCACACTTAACATCAGCAAAAAGAAAAGACAAAGAGCCTTGTCGTGGGGTCCGCTGGGCACTGCAGCACCAGCCGAATGAGGAACTGCCCGATGATGAAGCATGACATCCTTTGGGGTGTGTGAGGGTCCTTGCTCCTAAGGGAGCACTCCCCTTCATCTCCTCCTGGTAGACTTTCATCCTTTCATAGCAACTGCATACCTCTTTTTGACAAGTCATTAGCTGGGGCACGTATGCTGCACCTTTTGTAGCTCCAGTCCCCCCTTACCTTGTTTAATACCATCTGTGCAGACCAGGATACATTACCCCCTCATCTTCACGTTCACCCTGGTGTGTCTCATCTAATGATGGAATAGCGAGATGGTGTGAGCAGGTTTAGTATAGGGGGTGGGGTATTCATTAAGTCAGATTTCTGTTAGGAATGCAATGTTGATTCCATCAGCAAGTATGGTTTCAGCTATTTCTGTGATGTGTTTTACTGTTGATCTGCAGTTAAGGAACATACAGGTTAAGAAGCAAGGACTATTCTTAGTAGAGTGTAGTGTCTGAATGGTGTTGTATTGAGTAGGAGGACCGGGCGATTTGTTAGTTTGATTCTATTTGTGCATATGATTAAGATTTGCTTCCACTGAGGATAGGGGTTTGAGAGCGTGAGAGGGTCTGTGGGATAAGCAGCTCATGGGAATGGAGGTCTGACTGGTGTTGCAGCTGTCTCTTGGAGATCATATTTGCAAAGTCAGTTTCTCTATTCTTTGCTTGCAAGTGAGGGTTGGCCTGGATTGCCAGGTCCTTTTTTACGTGGGAAAGGTCTTTAGCTAGAGAACCTTGGGGCCGACTCACAGAACTAATCTGAGATAAAATCCTAAACTTACTACTTTTGGTATTCACAGATGGCATTTAGTAGTAGTAAAGTTAGGACTCCTAACTTTACTATTACTAAATGCCTTTTATGAATACCAAAAGTTGTAAATTTAGGATTTTGTCTCAGTTCAGTAGTAATAAAGTTAGGAGTCCTAACTTTACTACTTCTAAATGCCTTCTGTGAATACCAAAAGTAGTACGTTTAGGATTTTATCTCAGATTAGTTCTGTGAACCAGCCCCCATGTTTTTGTTCTATTTAGCTCTGAAACAAGGTAAGAGTGTGGGGAAAGCTTCCTGTTCCGTATGTGGGTCAATTGAAGGAACCCTACTGGTGCACACCTGAAATTACATGCATATCCAGTGGCACTTTCACACAGCATATACAGCTTAATCGCATAATGTGCTCTCTTGCTGGGTATGTCCTTTCTGAACCAAATTTTCCTTGAACAATACCAGAGACTCAGCCTCAAATATATCTCAAACAAAAATCTCTGAGAAACAATCAACGAAATGGTCATGGACAAGCTGAATCTTGAAGAAACAATTACAATCCAGGTGACCTCATAGCGATGGCGTCACTTCATTCAAAAAATGCTACATCTGCTGCAGAAGAAAATACCAATCTCGACTCATGGTTGCTGGAAAAATAGCAGTGTCCATCAAGAGACTAGTTCGATAATATGAAAATATGATGGCTTCCTGAGTGATCTCTTTAAAAAAATTAAACCCGAAAATTGCTTCATCTCATGGAGATTTGTAGGAGTCCACCGGGTACCTCTAGAGTGAGTCTTACGTGTGGCACTGTTGACCCTTAAATACTGTTTTGCATAAAAATTGGTTTGCTCAACAATGTCATCCAGAAACACATAATCAATTAAAAGCTGGAAGAAATCGACAGCCAAAATGCTCTCTGTATCAACTCCACCCCCTGCAACACCAGTCAAAACAGACTGCGCCATGTTAGGGGCAAATCTGGGTTCAGCACTTCCAATGGTAAGCTTTCCCACCCTTGCTTCAATCCACCTCTCTGATGCTGCACTACAGGCACGTCAATGACCTGCTCTAAATTAGGTACTTCATCAGCTCTAATAGTGGATTCATAATCAGATGATTCCTCTCAAAGAGAAGATTCACTGCCCGAATCTTGCTCTAGGTCCTAAAAGTATTACAACAGTAAAAATCAACAGGGCAATGATATACATTTGGAGTAAATATTACAAAAAACGCTTCCTTACCAAACACATGCAACTATACTACAGATCCACCAAAACCACAGGCCGAAAATTACACCACAAACAAAAAATAATAGATTTGCACTACAATAAAAAGAAAAAAGATTAAGGCCACAAATGTACATGATAAGAAATAAAACAGTTAACATTATGAAACACAATGAAGTCTGCTTCGAGGGACAGGTCGGAATCAAAAAGTGCAGATCCACACCCAAGGGGGTAAAGAGAAATAATTGGCATCCTAGAATGGAACCAACCCTTACCCAGGGCAGCTCCCAACAGATACAGTAACGGATTCCCTAGTCTTTAGTATGTTTCCACACTCACAAGGGGTAGATCATTCTAAAAATGGCTGATCTCACCCCAGGCAGGGTGCAAATAAAAGAAAAATACCGCCTCCAAGGGTGTGACCCTTGCCCAATGGGCTACTCCCCATAAATATATTTATTACCTATTTCCCTGGTATCTAGTTGGTTTCCACCCTCCCTGGGATGTAGAGTGACCAAAACAATGGCCGATGTGCCCCCAGGGAGGGGGTGGAAAACAGGCAAAATATGTTGCAGCCAGACTGAGTAGTGACCGTTGTATAAGGGGCCACTCCCTCACCAAGAACAATACCTGGTGATCTAGTTGCTGTGCAATCGTGGTCCCACCAGTGATCCCACAGCAGGAATGTACTGAAGGGACATCAGGGGACAGGAAAACTATTTTCTTTCCCCTGGTGTATCCCCCCCACTCTCACAGGTGAGAGGACACACCTAACAGATCCTCCATCACAGACATGCTGGAAGCAAATGGCTTAAGGCACATGCTTGGCCCCTCTTGATCTTGTTGCAGTACTGTGTAGGCTCTGATGTCATCATACCACTGGGAGAAGGGTCGGGGTAGCAGCAGAAGTGCTTCCGCTGCCATCCTTGGTGTTATGGTCCCAGACACCGAGCAACTCTTCAGGAGCCTATGAGTTTGAGCCATGCTTGTTCCCGTCTCATGCTTCTTCCATACAGTGTGTCCATATTCTGATTTGGTTCGCCGTGTACTCCATTTGGCGTGGTATAAGGAGGAATTATTGACCTCTACAGACTAATTGCTCTGTTTATTGCAAACATTCCAGAACAAACAGGAGTAACAGGTATCCTTGTCAATTAAACTTATGTGGTATCACCTTCAAGATTAATAGCCCTGCTTGAACATTACATGACCACGGCAGAAGCATTTTAAAATCAAACCCCTGGTTCACAATGCAGGTTCCATGACTCTGTTTGCTCTGCTTGAACATTCCATGACCCTGGCAGAGGCTTTTGCTTATCGGACCCCTGGCTCACAGTGAACTTTCCATGACCCTGTGCTTTTGTTAATCTGACTTGGGGCTCACAGTGAACTTTCCATGACCCTGATATGTGCACTAAATGCATACGGTCAGCCTCTATTTAAACTCTGTGCCCAGCATGGTTCCCTCATTGGTCTCTTTGCTTTTCACTTACCTGAATTCCATCGATCAAGCCTCCAAATCCTGTCAGCGTCACAGCGTTGTTCTGGTCCTCAGCAGGAGCAGCTCTGGATTTCCTAAAAAAAAGGAAAAGACAACGCTACAGAAGAATTCAACTCCAGGTATTTGTGCCACAATTCTTGTATGCTCTTAGGTCAGTAGCACAATCATTTAGGAAATACCTACTCTTTTTTTAAGAAAGCGCACAAAAGACTCCATCACTGGCTGGACTCTGTCAGGACAAATATCTCCTGGGCTTTTGCCCTACCGGTGCACTCAGAAAAATACTTGGTTAGGCCCCAAACACACAAGGAGGAACAAAGGGCTAGTTAAAGGTCCAGCACACATGCCCCTGAAATAGACTGGAAAACAAGAAGGTGTGCAGTTCCTATTGAAGGGAGGGGAAAGGCTCCAATGAGCCAAAGCGGAGTTGCACAAAGCGTTGTACCGCAGTCCAGCATTGCCGCAGACAGCGTCCGACCTAACTTGGTTAGGCTACAAGATGTGACTTTGATGACATCTCAACCCAGCACTCAAAAGGAATAACCTAGCAAGAAATTAATGAATTGCACCTCAGTAGTGACTTTGTTTGATCTTTGTAACAACTATCATCAAACAATCCATCGGAAGCCATCACCGAACACATGAAAAGACATGCACCATTTTCCCGGAAAGGCACAGCACAGTACATGCCAGTTAGGAGTATGAACAGCAATATATAAATACGATTTGTTGATGTTATGTACCAAATACATTGTATGTATTAAACCATTGTTTTGCAATCCACAGATACGCCTCAAACTTTTGGGAGTTAACATAAAATCGGTGACAGGTCTCTTGAGGTTTCACTGAGGTTGCCCCATTGGGGCATCACAGCATCTCATTTGTCTTTTCAAATCCCAACCCCCTTTCCCGTTGGGGCCTGTCACAGTACAGTACCACCCTTTGTCCTTGATGACAGACTCTAGGGGGATTTCAGGGACTTATCGTTGCTCCATCAGAACTGCCTGGGATTTAGGTGAGTGACTCATAACACTTGGTGGGAGCATTTCTCTGGGGAGCACCTGCACTTCTCCTGTGGGTAAGTACCTGGAAATGCTGAACACATCCTTAACTCTCAAATGCCAGTGCTATGGACATCTCAAACATGCCTGTAGCACCCAAGGGGTTACAAACTAGACTAGCATATAGATGTTTTCAATAAAAACACCACCAGAATGGTGATGGTTCTATATTACCACACACCATACAGTTCCCCCAGAATAAGGTGCTCACTTCCAGGGCCAACCTTCTAGAATCCCCCAGTAATTTGGATAATCACAACTAGTGAGAGAGGCACTGTAGCAATAAAATGAGGCTACAAGAAACCTTCGCACTTGGCCTGATATCCCACAGAGAGTCGTAGTTATATACAATATTCCGTAATCAAGTCCAAAACATCATGAGACACATATATTCTTCATTCTTTATTTCTTTACTTCCACTTCAAAATAGGAACAGGGGCACAGCCAACGCATTTCATCCCAAAAATAAGGGGCTTCTTCAGGGCAAAATATTGAAAGGCATGTCTTAATACAAATAGTCAGTTCTTCCCTGTAAAAGTTCAGTATATTTTCTGAAAATAGTGTATTACCAGCCACCAGGTATCAGGAGTATGAATACACTTTCAAACAGTCAAAAAAGCAAGTCTCAACATGTTTTTCAAGCCTGGTTTTTATGAGCAGACAGTAGTATGTGAGACCAATGCCTGCTCATAAAAATAGGTTTGTGTAATTTTTCTTTTTTTTAAACACACCTTGTTTTCCTTTAAAGAAAATGGACTACATGAAAAAAGATTGCTATAATTAAAAACAATTACAGACATGGTGGTCTACTGGCCCCAGCAGAATAAATTGACCTTCCTCATGAATATTAATGAGGTAGGTTGCATTTTCCGGGCCATTAAGATTCACTGCCATCACAGGTATGATAGCCTGCTGGGAAAGCAGAGCACCAAGTCTGTGATTGCTTTGAAAGAAAAATGGGATACGTTTCAAAATAATTGTTTTTTAAATTTTTACTTTTTTTAAGGATGGGCAGTAGTCCGTGGAACTACTGCCTGATTTGTAAAAAAAAAGAAAATCAAGCATTCCAAAAGGGGAAGGCACCCCAAGGGGACCCTTTCCCATTTGAGAATGGATTACTGCCAATTTTAATGGGTGATAAAGAGTGAATATTTTGCAACCACATTTTAGTCACAAAACATTAGTACAGAACATTCAGATTCCCTATTTGGAAGGGACGCCTTGAACATGTCAGCACTCATATATATGTTTTACCTTAACTATCCTGAGCGTGCCAAAGGCTTGGACTGGGAGCAGTGTTGTCCATATACGTACTTTTGATGCTCCCCAATTGGACCCGTCTCTAATGCCAGTAGGCTCCAGTATAGGCACAAGATGATGATATTGTCATTAAGAATGACAGATGCATGTCTACATTTAAGGCTTTCTATAAATGATTATTGGAGTGGATACATGAATTATCTCAACCAATAAGGTAAGCAGCAAAGAATACAGACCATAAGTGCAAAAAACTCAGTAAAGTTCAATAATAAATCCAACACAGATTCACCTTCTAAAAGTGAGAAAGTGAGAGATCCGTTGACAGAGAAAATGCAGGTCAATTTATTGGACTTTATAAAAAGGATTTCGCACATTACTACACAAGCACATGGTTCTCATGATATGCACCAATAAGGAAAAGGTAACATAAAGCATTTTACTACAAAATACCTTAAACGATTCTCTCATAATACCATTATATTGTATTCAGTGGTTCCCAGAGTTTATTCAGGTGACGAGAACTGTAACATATTATACAGCGCGGTCTGGAACAGATAGGTTGATCTTGGTTAGGTACATTTTAGTCCTAAAGACTGGAAAAGCTCCAGTCTTCCAATGTAAAGCTCACAAATCTTTATTAGAGCAAAAGTAACATCAACAGTGATCACGTGGTATATTGTGACGTATTTCAAAATGGAAGACAGTACAATTTCAATTATATTATTACAAGGTCAAGTTCAAACATCTTAGAGATTTTACAAAGGTAAAATAACATTCACAAACCACACTCTGGTGATTTTTAAATCAACACCACGTCTAAATTTTAATTTTCTTTACATCTCTTCAACTTTTATGTCACTGTTCTTTCTTCCTCTTGTTGCTGATAGCTTCTTAAACCCACAATTAACCCTATTGATTAATAAAATTCACTTGCAATATTTTAGGAAAAAAAGGCACTGATGCAACACCAATTAGCATCATCAAAAAAGGAGGTAAAAGCATTTTCAATATTTTTCCACCTACGCTCCCCAGTCATTCACCTGTTTTAGCAAATCCCTTCCCAATAGATCCAATGTTAGCAACAAAGTTATTAAGCTGATTATCTATTTTTGGAATGTACGAACAACATTACCTCGCATGGATTACCCTACAGACTATGCCTTCCTTTGCAAGCAGCAGATCTAACAAAAGGCAATTCTGTATGACCATATCTCTCATAGCAAGCAATTCCTTATTAATAATGTTAAAGCACCTGTGGTATTAGTGGTGAGTCTGTCTACTAAAGTCGACAGTTTTCTAATCTTTTCATCATCTAATGCAACTCCTACTGAAGGTATGAGTGATATGTCTAAGGATCTGCTTAAGTCCTGCTTACTCCATTTTATACAATGGTCTGGTGTGAATCTAACTTGTTAGTGTGATAGATTCTGGGAAAGATTAAAGCTGCATTGCAACTACCTACCCAATTATTTGGTAACTGATAATACGCTGATTTACCACATACTTAATAGTTACCCTTCATACTGACCCTTAATTCGGTAAAGGTTCTACCCTTCCCTAGGTAACTATGCTAACATTCACTCCAACCCACTATCTCATCAGTCTTGTTCCCCTCTTGTTTCCGTGTGATGCAAAAGGTTCCCTGTTTGCCAACATTTGTTTTTGTTATTATTATTTGATTTAGTTTTGTTTTATTTAAACAATGCTTAATCTTGGGGGTGCTGCCTTCAAAATGTTCTTTCCTTTTCCAATAATGTGCTCTGTATTAACCTTCCTGCTCCACTTCTCTTCATCTAGTCTTATACTTTCCTTTAATTTGTCTACAAAGACCCTTTCATCTTTGCTAGTTTTGCTAGTTAAATCATGGATGATTTGGTAAGCAGCGCTCAAGTTAGTCACAGGAATAACAAATGTCATCATATACTCATGCTGATCCCTTGGTTTAAAAGCCTTAAAGGATGATAAGCATTTTAGTAGACAACAAACATGATTGAATCAGTTATTATCGATACATTTTCTAAGAGTGTGTCATAGTCAGTATTGAACAGCTTAATGACGTTTTGATGATAGAATACATTAGGGAAAACAGCATATGAAAAAAATAAGACAAAGTTAGAGGGAAATAGGTATCCCCTTTAGATGCATAGGCCCAGAGATAAGAACAAACAAAGCAGGCTACTACCTGCATGATTTTCACATATTTGATTAGTATTTGGAAATAGTCATTATAGCTATAAGCACTTTCGGATGAGGAACATATGAAATCTTGTCACCATGCACTTTTTGACTAATGACAAGTCTATTGATTGTGTTTGCAGGAATACCGGAAACATTTGCACCCAGCAGATGGACATCTAACATACACCCAACTACAGAAACATAGATGGCAACTGCCAAGACTGCAAGTAGAATTTTGCAGCGGGGGAGCACCATGTTAGCTTAAATCAGATCACGCAAATAAGTATTATTCCAGAGAAAGGAACTAATCCTTCATTCCTTCTATCTCTACCTCATATTTACTACTCGAAAGCTACAGGGATGTTTTTTATTCTGCGTCAACCAGAGGCCTGAGACTCTAAAAGTCCTCCAACCATTACTCTAACTCTCAATCTGTCCGTTTTGACTTTTGTCAGTGGTCTGCGTAAATGTGCCCCTTCTGCTGTTGTGATAAGGCTCAATGAGGTTGATCAATGTCAGTCAATCATCAGACTCAATGTCAATTCTTGCAAGATATGATCAATCAGAGCCTGAATACTTGTTGTTTATCTTCCTCTCCCTTTTAGGTCGTTTTGATTCTGTCAGGTCTGAACTCTCATCTTTGAGGTCAGATTGCTCTGGAAGTTTCCTTTCCTCAAATTCACTAATTTCTCTTATTGGTTCTATTAGGTTTTTTGCTGTTAACAATCATGTTCAGTTAGTCTTTGTCTTTGGCTGCCATTCATCTGTTAATGCACGATCCTTGGAGATGCTTATGATCTCCAGTTAGGATGAAACTGATTCGCCTTCAGAGGTGGAGCGTCCTCTGCCAGTGCCACTCTCTGGTTTTTGTACCCCTACTTTAGCCAGGCCTGGTTCAGCTCTCCACTAGTTCTCGCTGTCTCTGTAAATGCATATTCTTAACCCGGTGTTTGGTGTCACAATTTTCACCAGAATTACACTTCGTCGAGTTTACTTTGTAAGTGACTACGAGCTCTTGGACTAGCCTTCCTCTTCGGATGCCTCGGAGACTTCAAACCTAAGTGGACTTGAGGAGTTAGTGGTTGTTGGATCCACTTCTTTCTCTAATTGTCTCATCTTTTTAGCGTGTGAAGCATGTATCCAGTTCGGCAGACCAGCACACTTGGCAGCAGTGTTGGTGATCAGGATCCCCTGATCCTCTCCAATGCCCTTTCGGAAACGTTTTGCAAACGTGCTTCTTCGGGTGACTTCAATCGCCTGGGTTCAAGTCATGAACTGGAGACTATCACCCAGCTGGAGTACCAGCGTCAACCTGATGAGAGATGGAACACATCACATTAGCCAATTCGTTGCAGTGTTCAATTACTGGATCATCTGTGATATTCATTAGAGCAGCAGCTGGAACAGAAGGGATTGGCACGGCTCTTCTCATTAGCTCCTCCTTAGGAGACAATCCTGTCTGTCTATAGGGAGTACTTCAAATACTCATCAATACTACTAGAAGTGCATTGCGCCACTTGGGAAATGTTGACCAACTTTGCCTTGATAGTCCCATTCAGCCCCTCTGCGATGCTTGAAGCTTCTAGTCTGTAACTGTGAGAAGTTGGCCTGGTATATGCTGGTCACTAGTTAAAGTGGACACCTTGCACCAGTACAATTCGACTCTTATGGAAGTAGGTTTAAGACAACCTTTTAAAGAAAGCTATCCTAGTGTAGCTGTGGGGAGCAGCCTTCAGGCTAAGTCTTTAGAGGAATGTTAAGGAGTTTGTTTTACCTTATAATCTCTTGAATCACTAAATGAAAGGACACCACACAGGTATATATATAAAATATATATGTATTTATTACTAACAACTCTCTGCTAATCTCTTTATGAGATTAGAAGTCAAGGACATATGCACAAATCAACATTTCACAACAAGTTAAGCACAAATATGGCTGGGGCCCTAGGGGCGTACCAGGCCCTATACTAAAAAAGAAACTTAGAGATAACGACTTGCAAGGGGACGAGGTCTAGGGCCTTCAGAAGTGCTGGGGCCTCACTAATCCACCCAAGGCAGGTAAGTAAAGGACCCACGGGAGACGCATGCAGTGTGAGAACACAGCCGCGGATCCAAATTGACTTCAATGGAGCAAGTCGCGGTTGGATTTTTAGAGTTTTAGGATACTTCGGGGGAGTCTGCAAGCAAGTCACTAACAGGGTAAGTAGTTCTAGAGCCAACACACACAGGAGCACCGTAGTGCTGGAGTTACCTCACCCAGGCAAGCCGGGTGCATAGGTGTCTTTTGGTGTCGGGTCGAGGCGTCATTTTCAATGGGAGCCAAAGAAGACTTGCTTCTTGTGAAGACAGGAGAAGTGTCCGGTGGAATCCAAGGCTGGATTCAGAAGAACGAAGACCTGAGAGCAGAGGGGACAGTGTTCAAAGTCAATTGGCAGTGACCCGGGGCATGAAAGCTGGATGCCCACAGTCGTCGGGTGACTTCAGGTGATCACAGGTGTCTTGACTCTTCAGCCACGAGGTCCAGGAGGCGTTGACGACAACCAGGAGCTGGATTCAGCGTGTGCCACGAAGTCTACAGCTTACTGCGGTGTCGGCGGCCAGATTGAAGCCAACAAGCCTTGGCAACAGCAAGTCTTGTGGAAAGTGTAAAAAGTCAGCGGTGCAGACCAGCAAGGTCTGACGGACCCAGCGTGGGTAAGTCCGGGCAGGCCTTGAGCAACTAGGGGAGTCCTTTGGATTTGTAGAAAAGTCTTCTGGGGACCCACAAGCCAATCGGCAAGGGATCGCAAAGACGCCTCGGGAGGATTCACTCAACAGGGGCCCACGGTCACTCAGGATGGGGTAGGCCTCTGATCTTCAGTGGAAATCCTGCTGGAGGCTTGGACCACACGTGGTCCAAAGCACAAGTTTATAGAACATCGTGAAGGGGTTGCACTCGAAAATAGTGCACGTTACCCAGGGATTGCGGTTCCTCGTCACTCGTGGGGTCCACTTGCCTCAGCGTCGCTGGGGACACACGATGGCCTTAGAGAAGTCAGGAAATCCTCTTCCTGGGTTGCAGGGACTTCGAACTCCAGCGGGAGTCACTCCTTGACTCCAAGGGAGATTCTTCAGTCTTCCAGAGGTAGTGGAATGTCGAAGGTCCAGGATTCTTCTTCAGAGCGTCGAGCAGAGAAATCTAGTTTGCAATGGCAAGGGTTCCCTAAATTATACTAGAAGGAAGGGAGGGACTAGCTCTATGACCCCACCTATGGGAGGGTCAGGGGATTGGGTGGCTACACCCACTTCCCTTTGTCCAGTTTCGTGCCAGAGCAGGGGCAGGTAGCCCCTGAGCCAGTTTGAACTGGTGTATGCACAGAGGAGCCTACTGCTCCCCCAGTGCAGGACTTCAAAGCACTCTAGGAGTGCACCCACTCAGCCCCAATACACTAAACCCTGTCTGGGAGGTGGCCACACCTCCCTGTGACAGAATTCCTATTGTTGGGCCTCCTCCACTGCGAGTTTCGGTCATCAGCAGGAGGGCAGCCCAGTGTCTGTGACTGGTGGCATCCATTTTGTGATGCCAGGGCTCTTCAGGATTCTACCGTGTTTCCACAGTGGGCACATGTCTATCCCTCTAGAATGGTGGGATCATACTCCCACACCAGTTACTGGTGTGAGGGTATATTCCAAAGCGTTTGACACCAAACACGACATGTTTTGATGAAGCCATCCCAGAGTTAGCATTTACCGCGAGGTTATGATGCACTTAAGGTTTGACCGCATTCACAAACAGCCCCCGAGAATAGACTCTGAGAGCTGCAGAGCACCCTGCCCTCAGGATTGATAGGGTCTGCCTTAGGGGTGGCTGGTAGGTTTAAATGTGCATGCAGGGAGAGATATAGTGAACCTATATCTCAGTGAGGAGTGCTAACACTACCTCACCCAGGCTGCAGTAGCAGGCCTGTGGTGTCAGATTTAGTGTGCTTCCCAGGGGTGGCATAATACATGCTTCGGCCCCTGGTAGGCCTGTGAAGTACCTATGCCCTTGGTACCTAAGGTACCATATACTAGGAGCTCATATAGTACCACAGTATCCAATCACAAGTACACCTAATATGCACTCCAAGTTGTTTAGAGAGAACAGAGAACCTGGGGCCCTGATTAGCAGGGTCCCAGCCAGACCATAGCCAGCAACCAGTGTAAACATCAGACAAAATGTGGGGGCAACATAAGGTGCAGATCCTACTCTCCTACAGTAACTGCAATGGAACATCTGATTTATCCCTAAAGCTGTGCACAGCCTCTGCATTACCTCATTTCTGAAGTGACTTCTTTGGTCTGATTCACGATGGCAAATGGCATCCCGAAAAGCCAGACTAATTTCTGCAATAGTAGTTTGGTGACTGTCAGACTGTCACATCTCCTGGTAAGATATGCCTCTGCCCAACTGGAAAATAAGTACACAATCACAAGGATATACCTTAGCTGATTACTTTGTGTATCATCTCGAAATGAATCTGAAGGTGGTTGATAAGACCATCAGACTTCCCTGTATGGCTCATGGGCTCATGGTCACTAAAACCTTTTTGTCCACAATTAGCTTCTGACAGGTTACCCAACGCTGGCATAAATTCCCAACCATTGATCGAAAGTACACCTTATGCCAGAATTGTTTAAAAGTTGACACCATACTGACTCAACCCACATGTGTTGGTCTATGGATGTGTCTTACCATAGCAGATAGCATAGAATCAGGAAGGACCGGTTTTACCTCACTGGACACCCAAATGTTACCAAAACCTTTCCTTTCACACATCTCATCTTTTCCTATCTATCCGTTACAATTTCATGGACAGTGTAGCGCAACTCCCTCCCCTCATTAAGAATCTATACAATGTTTAACAACACATTGGACACAGTTTCTCCCTCACCTTTGCACGGCTCATTCATGTGAAAGGAGCCGGACTCAAGAGCACAATATCAGGTGATGTCATCGGTATAGTGGTTTCCTCTGGTGATAAAATTATTGCCACCCTTAAGGTGTGTGCAGCACATTACACAACAGCAATTTCCTTTGGTAATTAAGGCTTCTAATTTATTGTAGACATGCAACCCATTTCTATTGGGTGAGTCAGCAGAAGTCATAAATCTTGTCTGTGACCACAACTGCTCAAAGTCATGCACAACACCAAATTCATACTGATTGTCAGTGTGTTTGGGCACCTGTGTGCCTTCAGATGTACACAGGCACTGATTAGAGCAATTAATTCTGCTACCTGTGAAGACATTTCATTGCACAGGTAAAAGACTTCTATAACCCCACTCAGAGTGCACACAGCATGTGCAGCTCTCGAAATGCTGTGTAGATATTTTTGACAAGACTCATCAACAAACAGGGTATGGTCAGATTCCGGAAGAGGGGCATCTAATATGTCAGGCCTTGGCTTTGTGCACAACTTGGGAATACTCTAGCAGTTGTAGTCAAAATCTCCCCCCTTTTGTCTGCCACTGGGGTTGGTAACAGAGAAGCAGGGTTTAAGGTAATACACCTTCTAATGGAGACATTTTCAGCAGCCAAAATGGTTCTTTCATAGTGGGTTAAGCGGCTGTTAGTCAAATGTTGCTTGCTGGTGCAGGTCATGAGAATTTCAATGGAGTGTGAGGCCATTATAATGAGTGCAGAATCCATCACTAGCCCTTCAATTTGCTGAATGCTTAGGCTTACTGCTGCAACTTCCTTGAGACAACCAGGTAATGCTGCGGCTATGGGATCAAGAGTAACTGAAAAACATCCCATGTGGCACTTAGCCTCCCTATGCGTCTGCATCAACACAGACAAAGCACACCCTCCAAGAGCGGATGTGTTGCACAGTAGACATTTTAGCTCCTGGAAGGCTTCCATACTTTCGTTATCCTTTGGTACATTAGCATGCTTCAGCCTTAGTAGAGGCATTTGCCGCAAAGGAGAAGTATGGGATCCACTTTTGGCAATAGCCTACCATGCCCAGGAATATTCATACTTCTCTCTGTGTGGTTGGAAATTTCATTTTAAGAACTGTTTCATTGCGTTCATGGGTCAGTCGCCTGATTCCCTTCTCAATCTGATGTTCCAGGTGCATTGCCTCTTTCTGACAGTACAGCATTTTTGGGGGGGAAACTTTGTGCCTGTTTTAAGCCAAGTGGTTGAGCAGAGCAATAGTGTCTAGCTTACAAGATTCTTTTGTCATTGATTCAATGAGTAAATCATCCATATACTGAATCAGGGTCGAACTACATGGTAACTGCAGAGATTCTAGTTTATTTTTAATTATCTGATTAAAATAGGATGGGCTATCTTATACTCTTGGGGAACATGACACCACACAACAATCTTCTCTTGGAACCAAAACATGAAGAGAAACTAGCTCTCTACATGAAAGGGAACCGATAAGAATGCCTGATAAAGGTCAGTGACAGTGAACCATTCAGACACTAGAGGAATTTGGAATTGGATCATGACCGGGTCCAGTACCACAGCATAGGATGGTGCGACAATTTGGATAATCTTTCAGAGATCCTACACTATTCTCCAATTTTTATTTGCTTTTTGCATAGCAATAATTTGAGAGTTACATGGACTCCTGATGACTTCCTTCAGAATGCCTTGTTCTATCATATTCTTGATGAATGACATTGCTGCAATTCCTTCTGGGGTCAAAATTGTAACTGTGTGTTCGAGGGAATACTATATTTGTCTGAATGGTTATCTTTCGGGGCTTGCTACCCTTAATCAACCAAATCTCTCTCCCGGTAAAGTCCCCACATCTTCTGTGACTGTCTCTCTAAAATCATCAGGTAAATCTTATTTAGCTCCCCCTGTGATGCCTGCTGGTGGCCTTCAAAACTCAGTCCTATTCCTAACTCCACTGAACCACCCGAGGAACATAGGCATCATTCTGCAAAACAAGCTAACCATGATGACACAGGCCAACTCCGTCTTCTCCTACTGCTTCTCGAGACTCTGCATGTTTTGCAAGATATTCAAATGTTATGTTATGTTATGTTATGTTATTTATTCTTTTATATAGCGCACGGCTACTCAAAAAGAGTGTCCCGGCGCTTTTTTGGAAAAGGAGGGCTGCAACACAATAACATAACACCGTTAAAAAAAAGGACAGAATGCCAGACAAATACATGCAGGAAAAACAGGCTACTGGGTAAACAGCCAGGTTTTAAGGCCTTTTCTAAAAGCTAGTAGGCTGGTAGCTCCCCGCAGAGTGAACGGCAGAGAGTTCCACAACTGTGGCGCCAGTAGTCCAAAAGAGCGGCCTCCCAGGCGAGCTCTCTTCACACGCGGAACAACCGCCAAAAACAGGGATTCCGACCTCAAAGACCGGGTCGGCTGATAGAAGACCAGTCTCTTTTGAAGATACTTTGCTCCCACCGCGTGGAGAGCTTTGTAGGCCAGAGTCAGAGCCTTGAAGGCGATCCGTTTCCGGATAGGGAGCCAATGCAAGGTTTTCAACAGGCCCGATGCACTGGCCCGTCTATTTAATCCAAAGATTGCTCTCGCAGCAGCGTTCTGCACCACTTGGAGCCGCTGCAGCAAATACTTTGGCAGGCCCAGGTAAAGAATGTTAGAATAATCCAACCTGGACCCGATCAGAGCCTGCACTGTCAGTTTCCTATGCTCCTCAGACAGCAGGGGAAGGAACCTCCGCAGCATCCTAAGGATGCCGAAGCAGGTGCCCGACACCCCGAGGATCTGGGATTTCAATGTTAGCCCCTTATCCATCTTGACCCCCAGATTCTTGGCGACTTGAGAGGAGCAAGACGGAGGAAACATATTAATCGGCCAGCAGGCCTGCCAGTCTGGCTCTGTGTCGCACCCAAAGAAGAGTACCTCAGACTTATCGGAATTGCACTTGAGGCTGTTCAGTTGGAACCATTGGAAAACAGCCCCAAGGCAATCCCGGATACTCTCCCCGTCAAAGTCTCCTCCTCTCTTACACGAGAAGAGGAGCTGGGTGTCGTCGGCGTAGGATACGATCTGGGCCCCATACGACTCCGCCAATGCCGCCAACGGGGTCATGAAGATGTTGAATAGGGTCGGGCTCAAGATAGAGCCCTGTGGGACCCCGACTCCCAGAGGCGGCATCACGGCGGAATCTGGCGAGGCCCAGACCGTTTGCCGGCGGCCGGCTAGAAAGGAGGAAAACCAGCCGAGCACCGTCCCCCGCAGACCTATCTCAAAGAGTCTTGCGAGAAGGCCATCATGGGGGACGGTGTCGAATGCCGCCGACAAGTCCAACATCACCAGCATGGCTTTGCCCCCAGAGTCCAGAACCCCTTTAATGGTTTCTGAGACCTCAAGGAGCGCAGTCTCTGTGCTGAGATGGGGACGAATACCCGACTGGGTGGCGTGCAAGATCTCGTTGGTCTCAAGAAAATTGGAAAGCACAACCTGAACGTGCTTTTCCACAATCTTCGTGAGAGCCGGCAGCAGAGAGATGGGCCTATAATTGACCGGGGCCTTCGGGTCTAGGCCTGGCTTTTTGAGCAATGGAATCACCATCGCCTGCTTCCAGGCATGCGGGACCACTCCCTGACTCAGCGAAAGATTCAACAGCGGGTTTGCCAGTGGATTGATCGCCTCCGCAACTTTCGCTAAAAATTTAGCAGGGCATGGGTCGAGGGGCGAGCCCGATTTGAGATTGCCAATTAGCGCTAAAGAGTCAGGGGCAGAGAGCGAAGGAAACACACTCAGCGTCACACCAGGCCAAGCCCGCGGGGATAAAATGGCCTCAGGATTAGTCTGGCCCGTGGGCCCAGGCGATGGAAAAGAATCCTGTATGCGTTGGATCTTGCTCATAAAGAAATCAGCAAGGTCCGAAGCCCAGGTACCAGACGGTTTTTCGTCCGAGGTGTTAGACCATGGGGAAATAAATTCTCTCACAATGGAGAAAATCTCCTTGCAGGAGTTAGAAGCAGCTTCTATTCTCCTAGCTAGATATACTTTTTTTTCCAGGCGAATGTCCCGGTGATAGGCCTTGACCACCGTTGTATAGGTCAGCTTGGCTACAGTATCATATTGTGCCCGCCAAGCTCTCTCGGCCACCTTACACTGCTGCCGCGTAGCCGACAGTGCTGCGGTAAACCAAGGCGCAGAGACCCGTTTCGGTGTCAGGCGGGGTGTCAGTTCCGGGGCAAGATCATTCAGCCTGTCTAGGAGCCAAGCTTGCAGGGTCTCCAGGTCCCTATCCAGATCGCCAGAGAGGGAGCATGGGTGATCCACAGCAGCCTGGGCCAGCATCTCTGGGGTCACACGATGATATGCCCTATGGACACGACCCTGTTGCTGTGCCAAGGCAGCCACCGGTTTAACTGTGCCTTTGATCGTAAATTTGGCAAGCAAGTGGTCTGACCATAGTACTGGTATAATCTCAATCACCTCGAGAGGGGAAGACGAGAATACCTGGTCAAGAGTGTGCCCCTTCTCGTGCGTAGGCTCCTGCAAATGAGGAATCAGTCCCAGCGGGGCCATAGCCTCAGAAAGTTTGATGGCAGCAGGGTCAGACGGATCATCCATCCGAAAGTTAAAATCCCCTGCCACGATGCAATGTTCCGCTTTCAGGGCCAGCCCCAACAACACGGAGTCCAGATCTTCAAAGAACGTACCGGGTGAACCAGGTGGTCTATACACGAGTAATCTCTTAACAGATTGATGTGGAGACAAAGTGATAGAAAAAGCGAGGGTCTCCGAGCCTCGGATGTCCTTCACTGGCAGGATCGCACAGGGCGTGCCTTTCTTGACCACCAATGCCACTCCACCACCCCTTCCCTTAGCTCTATCCTTCCTGAAGATGTTATAATCAGGCGGGATTGCCGTAGCGACATCTGGGTTGGAAAATTCAACCCACCACGTCTCAGTAAGCATAAGACATAGTGGCTTCACTGTATCTAGAAGCTCAAATATGTCTTGCGCATGTTTACACGCCGACCTGGTGTTTAATAGCATGCAGCGATAAACCACACTGAGGGTGTTATTGTTGGGACGTGATAACTGAGAGCGGTTAGGGCGCCAGCCACAGCCAGGGCAGCAGAGTTTCCCGCGATGGCGTCCGGGAAAGACAGTGCGACAGCCTGTGACCAGGGTGTCAAAAGAGCGCAGTTCCCCAGGGGAATAATGCAGCACTGGTGTCCCAGGGGGACACATCCCTGGTGTTTAGAACCCTACCCGCCGCTCCGATCGCCTCCGGGACGCAGACGGGCAGGACTCTGGCTTGACTCCGGCGCGAGTCCGGCGCTACCGCTGCGCGTCACCGCTGCGCGCAGAAAGCGAGCATTAAGTAGGGCTCACCTGTGGTCCTAGTGAGCGCTAGAGCGCTCAAACAAGTGGCACACTCGCTATTCGCCACCCCCAAGATGGCGACCAGGCGCCAAACACGAAGGCAAGAGGAAAGATGAAACAGATCCGCGAAAAGCGTGGTGGGGGGCCCAATTTAAGGTGCAAGTATGTGGGCACACAAAGATTGGCTTAAAAGCAGGGGAAAATACAATTTAGAGCAAACGAAATACAAAAACGGTATTTTTAAAATATAAGCAACGCTGTAGATTATAATTCCAGCAGCATAGCGCGCGTGCTATTACCTTCTCCAAGCTAGCCAAATGGCTAGCCAAAGCTCCAGACGCACTATCGTCCAGGTCTACATCTCCAGTCGACAAGACTATGGCAATGCTTTCTACGCAGGGATCGCAGCTCACCTCCTCTGATGACTACAGCATGCTGCAGCTGTACTCACCCTGGATCTCCCTAAATGAACCCACATCACCCCCTACCACAGGGAACTTCACTTGCTCCCTTTACAGAAAAGATACCAGTTCAAGCTCCTGTCCCATGCATAAAAGGCCCTACATAACTGCGGACCTGCTTACTTCAACCACCGCCTCAACTTCCATCAGCCCACCAGACACCTCTGCTCCATGTACCTTTCCTAACCCTCACCCAAGCATCCAAATTAACAGATGGCGACATTCCTCCTTTTCCTACCTAGCAACAAGACATGGAATTAGCTATCCTTTCATCCTATCATCTTTGTACATCCCCATTGCTTTCAGAGTTCTGAAAAGTCTGTGAAGACCTGCTTCTTCGGCTAACCAAGGGGACCCTGCCAGCATCTGGATACCCTCATGGGTGAAAAGACGCGCTCTACAAATCTACTGGTTGATTGATTGATTGATTTAGTAATGACTGAGTACAACATGACTACAGGATCCAAGGCCTATAATTTTAATTCTGTGTCTGCTGCTTGGTCTCTAAACCTACTCTATCTTGTGTGCAGTAGATCACACAATTGAGTTTGCAGTTGAGGCCCCTCCCTAGCACGTTTACAGGGCTTGAATCACACATGACAAACGGATGCTTTTCTCTAATATCTCCAGTTTTTAGTGGAACTGGGGCAGTGACCTGATTTGTATGCTGCTGATTTGTAATGCCAATAACTTCTACTTCTTTTCCCGAGGGGGGGCATAAACAATTTCAATGTTATCTTATGGGTCTAGCCATATACATCGTTTTATAAGGGCCCTGCTTATAGTAACATAACCCCCACTCCTGGGACACCTAGGAAAAATCTTGGGAATCCTGAGCATACAAAAATAGTGTATATCCTTACTCCACAGTGCTCATAGCAACAAAGTTGATTTTGGGAGGCACTTTACTACAATAGGGAAAGCAAAATGTGCAATTTATCTATCTCCAGTGCATACAAAACATCTTTTAAAAGGACCTTGCTTATAATTATATGGTCCCCCACCCCTGGGATGCCCTAAGGAGACACTGGGGGTACCTAATATGTAAAACTAATGTATATCACTTTTTAAGTGCTCCTACTACCAAAGTCGAGTTTGCAGTTAATTTACTTTTAAAAACAGTGCTGCAAGGCAGGGCTGCTTTTAAAATTAACTCAGGCGCTCAGTGATGAACACATGTAAGTGGGGAAAGAGCTGCTGGCCTTTAAATGGGGTGTTGCACACCACCTCATTGGACAGGTGCACTCTCCTTCTTGACTCCAGTGAATACTGAATAAATATGTAAGAGGTGCAGAGCCTCTCAGATGTGCTGCTTGAAGCTAAGAGAAGAAGAAGGATTGCCATGCTGGAGACTTGATTTGCACCACCAGGCCCTGCATTCTGACTGACTGGACCTGCTGCACAATATGGAACTCTAGCCCTGTGGATGTACCTTACTTCAAAGGGATTAAAGAGTGGACTCCCCCCAAGTTACAGGTTAACAGATCTCCCCTGCGCCATCACCACCAAGGGTCCCCAGCCTGGAGTGCGTCCAGTGGTCTTTTAAGTATTGGGCCAAGTGCATTGTGGTAATTGTGTTCCCAACCTTACAAGACCATGCAGGAGATTCCAGACCCTTGGATTTGAACCCACCAGGAGATCATCAGGATACACCTCCTGAAGTTTGGAGAACTTTTGAGTAAAAGCCCCAGAAAAGCTTCTAAGTGCAAAGATAAAATTTTAACCGGGGCCACCTGCTTAGTGTATCCGGCCAGAGCTTCATCGCAATTGGCCTGAAACTTTGAATTTGTTCCGGTCAATTGTGACCAGATGTCCCAGAGTGGTGCTATCCACTTTTAAGCACTATAAAGGCGTAATTCTTACAAAAATCATATCTCCGGTTCCGTCATTGAATTTTTTTGTTTTTGTGCCATTTTAAAGATAAAAATATCTCCCATTTCTATCATTTGGTGAGGGATTTTTATTGTGCGTTGTGTCTTAATTGTTTACGAATTGGTGTTTTTAAATGCTTTAAATGCCTTGCTCCTAAATTAAGCATGCCTGCTCGCAGCCAAGATACCAAGGTTTGAGCATCGGAATAATTTATTTAGACCTATACTGAGCCCTAGACTGTGTTAACGTCCTTATTGCCAGTGGTAGATGCATATTTATCACTGCTCATGACCCACTTTCCAACAACTTGACTCTCTCGTTCTTGGACACAACTCCCTGAACTTCTTAGTCTCGTTCCAGTGCCTGATGTACTCAATCAACTACCCCACATGTGTTATTAACCCCCTCGCCTTCAACAGTTTCAATTTCTTGTTACTCATCTTCATCCTCACATTCTTTTACAACTTCTTTCTTTGTGTCAATTCAAATCCACATTCGTCTACCACTTTCTGCATCTTCGCATATGCTTCTTGCACCACTCTTGCAGCTTCCTTGCTCATGTAACGTAACTCACTCTCATCATAATGTCTTAGGAAGTCCATCCATACACTGCGAATTACCAATTTCATCACATTCCGATTTTAATTAGGTGACATTTAATTTTTGCTGTGTCTGCCCTTATTTTGTGGACTGACTGGTAACGTCACAGTGGTCATGTGACAACAGTCGCAATAGGGGAAACATTTGGGGTTGCCAATGACAGTGAAATACCTATTGCTATGGTGGTTGAGCTCTGGCATCCGGACGCGGGTAGGTCCCACGCTTTGAAGTACCTACTTGGTGGTATAGCACTTCTGCCAGTGTTGCGGTTGTTTTGGTCGTCCAGGCTGATGCCCTGCATCACTTCTAATATAAGTTCACTAGAAAGATGCATTCCCCTGTCCCCCTTTCTGAATTACCCTTGAGTCCAAGATCCAGGGACTGCACACCTTAGGATACCCTCCTGACCGTCTCCTTTATTTCAGAGTAGATTAGGTTTCTTCCCCCCCCCGGTCCTGATGAAACGCCACTCATCCATTAGGAGAATATAGGCGTGAAACCTGTCGACATTTTAACCACTTTCACCCTTCATCACATACATCAGGCTGCAGCAGGTTTAATTCACCTAGCCAGCCACAACTCTTGTAGTCTGTTTTTAGCCATAGCATCAGTGTCCAGCTATTAAAGATTTCCTAGGACACTCATAGCTATTTTTGACACACACACTGCACCCACTCTACTCACCACACATCTACCCCACCACCCCATCACATAGGGCCTCCGGCTTACAACCCAGAAGACCTCTGGCAAAGAGACCCCCACGGGGCCCATGGGGCATTGCACGCCGGCCCAACGAGGAGCTGCCCTATGATGAAGCATGACACCTCTGGGGCTGTGTGAGGGCCCTTGCTCCTTATTGGAGCACTTCGCCTTTCCTGTCCCTTCTCTTACCTGGTCTCCTGCCTCCCCTCGACCCACCTTTCCCCTTCCTTAGGAACTGCATAACTTTTTGTTTGACCAAACCATCATCATCGTCACACTCTTTTGCAACTTCTTTCTTTGCGTCAAATCAAATCCACATTCGTCTGCCACTTTCTGCATCTTCTCATATGCTTCTCACACCACTGTTGCAGCTTCCTTGCTCATGTAACGTAACTCATTCTCATCATAGTGTCCTAGGAAGACCATCCCTTCATTGCGAATTAACAATTTCATCACATATCAGATTTTAATTGGGCGACATTTTGTTTTTGCGTTGTCTGCCCTTACTTTGTGGATTGACTGGTAACGTCACAGTGATCATGTGACCTCCTGCTACATAAGTTGTCAAAGCCTCTCCCCGGGGTGGGCCTGACACGAGGGACGCTCAGAATCGTCTGACTCTAGGACGTGTTGACAGTAGTCACAATAGGGGAAACATTTGAGGTTGCCAATGACAGTGAAATACCCATTGCTACGGTGGTTGAGCTCTGAGTAGGGGTAAAATAATGGTCTCTGAGTAACTTCGGGGTGTGCTAACTTCTGGAGTAGATACAGGTTTGTTTCAATTTCCTCAGCTTGTGATGTAACACTTGATGGGGTTGCTGTATTGTATGGGGGTGGTCTTAATATAAGGAGATCAACATGAAGGTGTCTTCCTCCTAGTTCTCTACTTCTGCCTTGTCTTTAGATTTTTTTGTCTCGCTAAGTTTTAACTCCTCTATCTCCTCGGCCTCTATCACCAGGTAAGCCCAAATTATCTCAATCACTTCCTCCTTCCACTTCTTTTTCCGCTTTTTATGTTGGGCATTTATCCACAGATAAGCTGTATCGTGATATTTTAATGCAAACTTCTTCCTTTTTTCCTCATTTGCCGCTTCTTCCCAATGATTTAGGGCCTAAACCTACATGGGTCTAGACTGAGGTCTCATGTCATACATTTTCTGCCTTAAATGTTTGATTCTGAGACTTTGGAATGTCCCGCTCAGTGGTAATCGTAATTTCCCATCTTTGGACATACATTTGTTCCATTGACTAATCCACATGCATGTGAGTAACTCGTTCTTTGCCACCCTTTCCCTAGCTGCAGTACCTTCTGGTAGGAATTTCTCTTTCTTATTTAAGTCAGTTTCTCTTTTTGAAAAAGGGTTTCCCATTCTGTTAGTGTTTTCAGTCCCTCCTATCCCCAATCTTACTCACTCTCTGGACAATTGTGCCACATCGTAATTTAATTTAATCTGTCCACTGCATTCCACCACAATACACCTACTACAAATCCTGACATAAGCTGCCTTAAGGCGTTTGGATGCATTTAAAAACAAGCATTTATAATGCAATAGGTCTCACAGTCACGCGAGTTTGAGCTATTGACATTGTAAATGATAATGCCTTTTTTATGTTTTGGGTTTTAAAACATAAATTAAAGGCAATGTCATTTACAATACTAATAGTTTAAAGTCTCGCAAATGTGAGACCTATTGCATTGCAATAAAGGGCCTTTTCGACCACTTGGTATATTGTAAATATCAGAGGAAGAGGCCGGAAGTGTGAAGTTAGAGTTACATATCATCTGAGATGTAAACACTAACAAAGCGCTGTGTGATTACACTGTCGCGGCTTAGGAGGAAAAGCAGGAAGGGGGTACTTCCTGCCCTCTTTGTGATTTGAGTGTGCAGTGTAGCATTGCGTAATGTCATTGCTATCTTTGGCCTAATAAAAAACACTCCAGCTGTGGTAGGACCCTGGCTTCACCTCCTGGTGCATGGTGGGCTGTGCTGTATTGCAGGCATGGAGAGAGGAAGGGATGGTTTCTGCTGTAGCTCTTGCCTCATACAATGCCCCTGCTATTACTAGTGAGTGAGAGACACTAAGTTATTGGTATTGGTGGTGGTGGTATTGGTGGTGGTGGTGTTGGTGGTGCTCGTATTGGTGGTGGTGGTATTGGTTGTGGTGGAGGTATTGGTATTGGTGGTGGTGGTATTGGTGGTGGTGGTATTGGTATCGGTGGTGGTAGTATTGGTGGTGCTGGTGGTGTTGGTATTGGTGGTGGTGGTATTTGGTGGTGGCGGTATTGGTGGTATTGGTATTAGTGGTGGTATTGGTGGTGGTACTGGTATTGGTGGTGGTGGTATTGTTATTGATGGTGGTATTGATATTGGTGGTGGTATTGATATTGGTGTTGGTGGTATTGATGGTATTGGTGGGAGTGGTATTGGTGATAGTGGTGGTATTGGTGGTGCTGGTATTGGTGGTATTGGTATTGGTGGTGCTGGTATTGTTGGTGGTGGTATTGGTGGCGTTGGTGGTATTGGTAGTGGTGGTACTGGTGTTATTGGTGGGGGTGGTTTTGGTTGTGGTATTGGTCAATCAATCAATCAATCAATCAATCAGGGGTTTGTAGAGCACACTACTCACCTGTGAGGGTATCAAGGCACTGGGAGGAGCGGCTCTGGATCAGTGGAAAAGCCAGGTCTTGAGGTCCTTCCTGAACGTGTGCAGGGTCGGGGAACGTCTGATGTTCACAGGGAGCGGTGGTATTGGTGGTGGTATTGTTATTGGTGGTGGTACTGGTATTGGTGGCGGTATTTGTATTGGTACTTGTGGTGGTGGTATTGGTATTGGGTTGGTAATGGTGGTTAGGTGGTATTGGTGGTGGTATTGGTGATGGTGGTATTGGTGGTGATGGTATTGGTGGTGATGGTGGGAGAGGTGCTGGTGGTGGGGGTATTAGTGATGGTGGTATTGGTGCTGGAGATGGTATTGGTGGTGGTGTTATTGGTGCCGGTGGTATTGGTGGTGGTGATATTGATGGTGGTGGTGGCATTGGAGATATTGGTTGTGGTATTGGTGGTGGTATTGGTATTGCTGGTGGTGCTACTGGTATTGGTGGTGGTATTGGTGGTGGTGGTATTGCTGGTATTGGTGGTGGTGATATTAGTATTGTTATGTTATGTTATGTTATGTTAATTCGGATCTTTTATAGCGCACGGCTACTCCGAAGAGTGTCCCGGCGCTTTGACAAAAACCTGAGAGGTGAGACCAGGGCAGAAAGAGAGCAGACAGAAGGGTTACTGAGAAAAAAGCCATGTCTTCAGCTCCTTCCTGGAAGTCAGTAAGTTATTGACTTTCCTCAAAGAGACGGGCAGAGAATTCCAACATTGAGGTGCCAGATGACGGAAGGAGCGACCTCCAATTCTAGCCCGTCTAATGGAAGGGACAGAGGCCATGGACATAGATGAAGATCTCAAAGTTCTGCTAGGAACATAAAAGGCCAAGCGCTTCCTAATGTATTTAGGCCCTACCAGATGGAGTGCCTTAAAGGCAAGGGTTAATGCCTTAAAGGTGATCCTTTTAGACATCGGGAGCCAATGCAGCCTTTTTAGTAGCTCAGATGCCCTCGTTCTCCGCTGAAGACCATAAATGGCTCTTGCGGCGGAATTCTGCACAATCTGCAGACGCGAAAGAAGAAATTTAGGCAGCCCCAGATAGAGCACATTCGCATAGTCGAGACGAGAGCCTATCAGGGCCTGCACAGTGATCTTTCTATAGTGCAGAGACAACAGCGGAAGAAACTTGCGCAACATCTTCAGGATGCCAAAACATTTACCCGCAAGCCCAAGGATCTGGGGTCTGAAGGAGAGACCATCGTCGATCTGGAAACCAAGATTTTTAGCCTTAGACGAAGCATCTGCCGGTGGAAACATATCGGAAGGCCACCAAGACTTCCATCTGGGGTCAGGGGAACACCCAAAGAAGAGCAATTCCGATTTATCGGAATTACATTTCAGACTGTGCTGTTGAAACCAGTTAAAAACGGCCCCCAGACAGTCTCTGATCTGTGGAAATATGGATTTTTATGGTCGGTTATGTCCCCTATCTTGGACCCCAACGGTTTCATGTATAAGTCACAAGTACATGTATGTTCCCTCCAGTTCCAGTTATGAAGACGCAAATACATGTGCGTCCACCGTCAACATGTCCTCTTTCAGATCCGCCATGAATGGGCCGGATATTCTATTCCTAAGTATGAAAGGCCACCGGCTTTATATGGTTCATTTATCCCATTTTACAGTCCAGGCGAGTAGGCCCTGATTCTGCCACCAAGCCTTTTCCTGCCTTCTGCCTCTGAAAGCTCCAGTCTGAGCCTGCATCTGTGACCATGAACTTTGTCTTACTCCCTGCGCGGCTAACGGTGCCTGATCCAGCCCGTAGCCTGCCAGAAAACTGTATTTCACCTTCAAGATTATCTCCTCCGCCCCTCATCCGATGCATTCCTGTCTAGTAGTTTAGGTAAACATTCCTCCAGCTACCGCGCAAAGGGCCAGGCCTCGCTGCCCTCATGCAAGTAATTCATAAACCCTGTTACCATGGAATATTCCTACCCCCTCGCATCTAGTGTAGACACTTAGACGCTTGTACACGCACTAACAGTCAGTATAGTCAGTATAGAATAAGATTCTATCCTAAGAGACCTCTCTTTTTGGATAACACAGTTCTTTAAACATAGGATATTAGATATGATTTGGGATTAGGTTGACATAACCCCAGACTTTTGTCTCCACATGTAGAGCTAAATGTCAAGCCCCTTTCTCCTTCTAGTTGCACGTCAAATCACACGTCATGCTGCTGCGCACGCATCTCTGCCAAGGATTTTTGCTGACATTGCGAAATTCTTTCATGGAACCACCCATTTGTGACATCATACCTAATGACGTTCTTTAGTTACGCCCAGTTACACCCATTTTAGTTACGCATGTATGTCTTTATCTCTGTTATCAACTGTTACGCCTCCTGCATCTGTTTCACTGTAAATGCCTCTTCTATAAAAATGATTACCTGTCAATAATGTTTGTCCCTTCCTTCCTGAACTTTCGTGGTGATGGAATAGAAGGCCCATAATTCGAATTGTGTTCCTTTGTATAGGAATAAAGCCCGTTCCGAATCTCTAATACCACGGATTCTGCCTCTTATTTTACTGAGCTATTCTTATTAATCTTCCGCATCAAATTAAGTACCGGTAATTAAATTATTTACCACATATATGGCGCCCGAACAGGGACACTTTCTCATCTCACGCGCCGGAGGTGCGTTGCAGGCCCGGTCTCCTGCCACAGCTGGACGGACAACAACGCGTACCCACAGGATTTCCTGTATCTCCCTCCTGCCGAGCGGGGGTAACTGAGGCTGCGATCAACACCCAGACGAGGCGGTGAGAAGTGCGAAGTATCCCGACCAGAGCCTAGCTGAGAGAGCAAGATCCGAGGTATACAGAGGCCCACCAGGTTCCGAAGTTCCGAAGTTTCGAGTCGAGTCCAGTCCGGTCCAAGTCTAGTTCAGTTCAGTTCCGAGGCCTTCCGTTCCGAGCTACCCGGTGAGTACCATTGCCGGGGAGGCGTTCTGACGTGCACATAGGTTGTGCCGGTCAAGACGGGTTTGGGTACACAAATCCGGTCTGCACTGTTTCAGCAGTGTATCTGTACTGTTTAGCAGTATATCTAGTATGTCTAGTATATAATTCAGAATTACCTAGTTAGTGCCGAGTATTATGCTTAGTGACTAGTTCCCTAAATGGCCATCATTGTTGTTCATTATTATGTTAAATGTTAGATGTTTTAGATACGTTCTGCATATTGTGGTGTGAATGACTGTTCATTATTGTGTTTTGTTGTATTAAACGTGTTCAAAATTAGGTATCAGATCAGTTCTCAATATGCCGCTCTTTTCGAAATTAAGACAGATCAAAACTAGAAAAGGGGTACTCGAAGAAGCTGTTCCCATTCCTCCTAGGGACACTCCAGGGTACTTCATGTATCATAAACATGGCCTAGACGCCATATTATTTCTTGATTTATGGGTAGACTACACCAAGGAATTACCAGAAAGTCAGAGGTGGCCCGCAGCTGGGACCTGGGATGCAGATTGCATCATGAAAGTAGAGGAAGAATTATGGAAAAAGAAAGCTAGACAATCACAGAAAGATGCCATTGAATTATGGCGTAAAGAATCGTATAGACGTACAGAAAAAGCACTCAGACAGGAAGAGAAAAGTAAGGAGAATTCAAATAAAGTCCGAGAAAATTTATTAATTGAAGAAGGTACCCGAGCAAAAGCAGAACAAGTAGAGAGACAAAGAAATGCCCTTATGAATGGTATGTATCCTCTTCTGGCCGAAGGGTTACCTAAGGCTACTCCGGAGATACCAAAAGACTTGCCACCTCCATTGTTTCCGATAAAAGCACATCCCAAAGGGCATCCCAGAACCGCAGAAGATGTTTTCCTTTCCTCTTATTTAGACGACGCAGCTCCCGAGTATGCTAATACTGCACCACATAGACCGCCTGCCGAGGGGGTTCAACGCCAAGACCCTCCGTCTGTACCTCCGCAACAACAAACTCCGACACAAGTTCCGGCAAGCACATCTGTTTCTACAGCTGTACCCACACCTATGGTAGCTATATCACGTTCAACGAATCCTTTCCCATCCCGCACCCCAGGCGGTGCTATAGGAGGTACAACAAACATTTTTTCCACGCCACCCAGAGTAAATAAACTTTCCTTTCAAGAATTAGCCCACCAACGTACGCCCAAACTAGTAACTCCCGACATGCTTAAGGAACTTCTAGTAGATTGTAGATATGACCCTGTGCCCGGCAAAGAGGACGAAATGCTGCTGTCATCATTACGTATCCGACGAGCTGCAATATATTTAGGGAGGCTACCAGGAATGACTACACATTTAGAAAATATATATCACTTTGTCCAGTCAGGGCGAGATTCTGAAAGTATTAATAGAGCCATGGAGTACCAGAAAGTGGAGATACAGGGGGAACTGTTACGTTTCCTCATAAATTGTGTGATCAGAAATCAAGACCGACCAGGGGTAAATCCGGAGGAAATGCGAATTCTTACCACATGGAGTCGGAATATATCAGAGGGGAGACATGATAGATTATTAAGTATAGTAGCTATGTGCCGAAAGATCCGCAAAGAAGTAGAACGAATGCACGAAGAAAGATTGGCGGTAGACCAGCCTGAACAAAACGAGGAGGAGGAAGAATTAGAACTGCCCACTGGACAGTTAGAAACCATGGCCTATGTAGGTAGAGGAAGATCTTGTAATAATACTAGAGGCTTTACTGATCCGATACGTCTGATACGTCCAGATAATAACAGAAATTTCCAAACCCCTATAATAAATATAAGGTCCCCTGAACATTCGTTCCAAGCCGCTGACAAATTACTCCGAGAACGAAGGGGTTATCATATACTCGATTCTATGGACGAACAAGAATTAGCCAGGTCAGCCGTTCACTGGGTTGACAGTCCCGGAAAATATAGTGATGATACACTAGCGCACACGTTTTTGAACCTCACCCCAGATGAACAGCGTTTAGCTGGTATCTACATGATTCAACAACTCCTTATATTATATAAAAGCCAACACTCCGATCCTGGTCCCTTACCTGATATATTGACTGAATTACTCACGAATAAATGGAGAGGTTCAAGTACTGAGTTAATTAGAGAAATACTAGCATCCAGAAAGCAGTACATTCTTTTTGTATGCCCCGAACATGTCTCACTGCCCATCAAGGAAAGAACGACGTATTATATGGATAGACAGAATCCCTTACGCGAAGTGCATCCGATAAAAGGTGATGACAATCAGTTTAAACGTGTGTTTGTATACACACCCATATCTAAAATAGAACTATTAGAAATGAAGAAAGTGGTACCCAGTCATGACAAAGACCCAGCGGGTTTCCACCGTGAAATTAAAGACATGTTGCTCATGGGAGAGTATACCTATCCCGACATTATGAAAATATTAAAGGTATTAATGCCTGCGGGCATTTACGAAAAACTCAAAGAAAAGGATTGGGAGGTGGGAGACCAAAAGATAGATTGGACAGCATTAGAAAACGAAGAAACAGCTCGAGGTCCAGGTTTAGGGCTTGGGGAAAAGACCAAAATACTACCAGGTTTATTAGTACAGGTACTGCCATGTTTATTAACTACGAAAAAGGAAGACTGGGGTGCAATATCAGCCTGTAAACAAAAGCAAGATGAAGACACTAGTGATTTTTATGCCCGATTCGAAAAATGTTTTGGTATAAATAGTGGAATAAAAGCAAGCAGCGAGTCGTATCCACATCTGTTTGTGACAAAATTAGTTGAAAATTCCTTGCCCCAAGTTAATAGAGTATTGAAATTCGAGAGTACCTGGCAAGGTAACACCCCGTCACAAATGTTACAAATGCTACAGTACCATCATAATAGAATTAGAGATGAACAAGAACATGAACAAAGACGCATGAAAGACACGAAAATGAAAATGCTAGTTTCCCAGACAGTTCCAGCTGACGGTCATAAAAAGGGTATGACACAGTCCAGTGTTTCAGCAGGTTCTGTAAAAGGGACATGCAACTATTGTAAACAGCCAGGTCATTATGTACACGATTGTCCAGTTTTAAAACATAATATCGCCATAGGTAATACAAAAGAAAGACCACGGCCACTTAGACAGGATCAGAACCAACAGGGAGCCCCGCAGCATGCACAGGCCATGCCAGCTCCGCAACAGTCTATGCCAGCTCCACCACCGCAGCCTATTGCTGCCACACCAACAACGACACGACAGATGTACCAGACCGCACAGTATGACTATCCTGATTATCAATGATACTCATGAAGCAGCCTAGAGAGGGAAGTTGGCTTACCCCTTATCGAGGTCCCTGTAGATCAAGAAGGACCTTATGTACACAGTGAACTATTAGGCCAAGATAGGAAATTTTTACTTGATACAGGGGCAAGCCGAACAACCATAAAACGTAGTGAAGTTCCAGGGGCACCCCTCTCAGGCTCACAGAATATTTCCCTTGGTTTTTCAGGAAAACCCATCATTAACGAAGTATCACAGCCTCTTCCACTTACGATTGGTCCCTTGACACGAACTACAGATTTATTGCTTACTAAATCATGTCCAGAAAACCTGTTAGGTATAAAAACATTGAAAGCTCTAGGAGCTATAATATGTTGTTCTCCGGAAGGAGTAAGATTGTTTTTACGTGATTTCAAAGGGCACTATGTGTCCCGAGACATGGATCACCGACTGCAGACTTTACCCACACATTTATGGGCACAAGGCCCTACAGATGTTGGTTGTATGAACATTACACCATATCGAGTCACACTAAAGACAGGAGTGGTACTACCACGAATGCGACAATACAAGTTACCCCCAGATGCTGTAGTGGCTTTACTGCAAATCGTTGACGAGCTTATTACCCAAGGAGTGGTTGTGGAAACCGACTCCAATGTATGTAATTCCCCGATAATTCCGATTCTTAAACGAACTGATCCAAAAGCTCCACCAGTATATCGATTAGTTATTGATCTGCGCGAATTAAATAAATGCATTGTACCACAATACCCTGTGGTCCCAGATATCTCTTCATAACTCACAGCTATTGATTCAGAAGCAACGTTTTTCACTGTAATTGATCTCAAGAATGCTTTCTTTAGTGTCCCAATCGATCCAGAAAGTCAATACTTATTCGGATTTAGTTTAAATGGACGAAGTTTTAAATTCACACGCGCACCTCAAGGATTTACAGAAAGCCCCAGCATCTATAGCCAAGCACTGAAACGAGAACTTGACAGTATCCACATGCCAGTCAACACTGCCCTGCTTCAATATGTCGATGATCTGCTGATCACCGCTAGAAACGAACTTGAATGTGAAAAAGCCTCACTGACGGTTTTACAATTTTTGGCCGAAAAGGGGCACAAGGTGTCCCCTTCTAAGCTGCAATTCTGTGTCCAGCGAGTTGTTTACCTTGGGCACTCGCTGTCCAAGGAGGGAAGGCAGCTTACGTCAGATCGCATCCAGTTAATTGCTAACATGCCAATACCCAAGACACAAAAGGAGGTACGGGCTTTTATAGGCCTCACTTCATATTGTAGGCAGTGGATCCCTCAGTATGCATTTCTAGCAAAACCACTCATTCAGTTGACAACACAGGAGGCGGCCACATCGACTGTCCTCCCTTGGATTCAGGAACATACACAAGCTTTTGAAAGCCTAAAGAAAGCTTTATGTCAAGCACCTGTTTTAGCAACACCATGTTACAATAAACATTTCACGCTCTTTGTTACAGAACGCGAAGGTACTGCTTTGTCAGTACTCACACAGGAACAAGCAGGATCACACAAACCATGTGCTTATTTTTCTAGTACATTAGATCCCGTAGCTCAGGCTCTGCCTGCGTGCCTGAAATCAGTGGCAGCAACAGCTTTAGCAATCAGACAAAGCGATGCCATAGTGTTAGGACACCAACTGACAGTACAAGTACCACACGCAGTAGAGGTTCTTGTGAACCGAACGCAAACACAACACTTGACTATAGCAAGACTTACCGGTTACGAATTGACATTGTTTCAGCCACACATAGAAATCAGACGTTGTAGTACATTGAATCCTGCCACACTTTTGCCAGTAAACGGAACAGACCCACTAGCACATGATTGTATTGAAGTTATTACTATCACGACGAAACCCAGACAAGACTTGACAGACGTCCCATTGTCAGATCCAGACCTGACGTTGTATGTAGATGGTTCATGTATGAGAACAAGTACAGGGGAGCTAGTGGCCGCGTATGCAGTTACAACAGACACTGAAGTCATTGAAACATATTGCATAAATACCTTGTCAGCTCAAGCAGCAGAGCTCATCGCTCTGACACAAGCCTGTATTCAAGCCACAAATAAGAAAGTCAACATATACACTGATTCACGTTATGCATTCGGAGTCGTCCATGACTTCGGCGTGCTGTGGCGAGAGAGAGGTTATTTAACTTCTCACGGTGCCCACATTCAGCACGGACCCCTCATTCATGCCTTATTAGATGCAATACATCTACCTACTGCAATATCAATTATGAAATGTAAAGCTCATACGAAAGTTACTGATATCATTTCCCAGGGTAATGACCTAGCTGACAGAACAGCTAAACAGACTGCTCAGAATCAGACTCACACAACTGACATGACAAAGACAATAGTTCCGACACCAACACATTGCATGACAGTTAAGGATCCCGCCCTTGATGTAATTGATATACAGACACACGCTACACCAGAAGAAATAAAGAAATGGACTGAATTAGGAGGGATCCAAACAGATCAGGGATGGATGACGAAGGAAAAATCTATATGGTTTCTTCCCGACTCAATGGTCCAAGTCATCATTAACACTATACATAGTCCAGCGCACCTAGGAGAAAAAGCTATGCTAGACAGCATTCAACACATTTGGTTCAACAAACATTTACGAGCAGCAGCTAAACAAAAAGTTCGTACCTGTATGATCTGTTGTCAGTTTAACCCAGGTAAAAGCATTCCCGTAGAACAGGGTGGATTTCAGCCTCCTGATCACCCTTTTGAAGTCCTCCAGATGGATTATATCCAGATGGAACGATGTCGAGGATTCAAATATGTTCTTGTAGTTGTCTGTGCTCTTTCCCGTTGGACAGAAGCCTACCCGGTCTCAGATTACACTGCCCCGACTACTGCCAAACAGTTGGTTCGAGAATTCTTCCCACGGTACGGTTTACCACGCGTTGTCTACTCAGATAACGGCCAGCCGTTCTCATCCGAACTAATGAAACACGTTTCACTTTTGTTAGGCTATCAATGGAGATTTCACTGTGTCCGACACCCCGAGGCAGCAGGTCTCGTGGAACGACATAATCAAACTCTGAAAATTAGATTGTCCAAAATATGTAGAGAGAAAGGTGTCGATTGGGTAATAGCCTTACCAGTTGCACTCTTTTACATAAGAATGGTAGCGCACTCTCGAACAGGGCTATCCCCTTATGAGGTGATCTTCGGCAGACCACCAAATATGTGGGGGACGCCTATACCACGCAAAATAACTGATGTTGACTGTAATATGCTGACAGATTACCTGGCTTCCTTGATGTCTGCACTACAATCTTGTCGTTCACAGGTAGCTGCAGCCTTTCCCGACAACACCGAGGTGAAACCCCATGACGTAGTTCCCGGGGACCTGGTGTTAGTGCGTAATTTTGACCGGAAGACTCAGCTGGATCCTAGGTGGAAATCGCCTCAACTTGTACTACTCACCACGAGGACAGCCGTGAAGATCGAGGGTCGCAAAGGATGGTTACATTCAAGTCATATCAAGAAATTTCATGGACTACCGTCTGATGTAAACGTTACACCTCGCGTGTCTTCACCGATTGACTCAAAGCTTCCTTTGATTGACCAAAGCGATAAGGAACTATACAAACTAAAATTACGGTCTAATAAGTCGGACAATTTGATTGTTTAAGTCCTCTCCAAGGTGAATCGGTCGAATTTGTCTCCGACATGTATCCCCTAGACCTGAATAGAGAAAGAAACCGAAAGATGCAGTTGAAAAAACATGCGTACTGTAAATCACTGCGTAGTCATTGCACAGTGACGTTATTAATTTTGTTTTTCTTATGTCTTTTAATAATCGCTGCAAGTATATTGTTGCACATATATTATCCTATTTTTAAACATGTTTACAATGTTACTGCTGAACATTCTTTTAGTGAATTACCCCCGCATGAGTTGTCCTATAGATTTGCGCTGCGCAACAACACTTTTATTAGTATGTTACATCATTCCCATCAAACCAGCAATGCCACAAATTGTTGGATATATGGCCGACTCCCTACCTATCAGAACTATAAGGGAGTTTTGCCCCTCTTTCCCTATCCGTTCACACACAATGGCTCCTGTGGAGCATGGTTTAGTTTAATTAATTCCTTAGATTCAAATTCAGTAGCTTATCAAGACAACTGGGTATGGGGAAACCTGAACTTAGTTTTGCTTAAAGTCTGCTACCCTAACAAGGAGGGACTTCCCAAAAGAACAGGAACTGATCTAGAAAATGAAGTATATGGATTAGGTAATTTTACACTTAACCTCATGATCCTGAACGTTGAACCTGAAGCTACACCAATCTTGTCCGCCATGTCCGTATTCCCAGTAAAAGGGGAACTATGTATAAGAAAGAATGGCTCCATACACATGGGCCATAGTAAATGCACCACTGTGATAAAATTCAGTGATCAAGGCAAGTCTACATTTAGAGCTTCTCGTCATTCCTACTTTATATGTGGCCAGACCGCATATATACGCCTACCTCTAGATTGGGATGGTACCTGTTACATAGCATTCCTCCTACCACCTGTTTTCCTAGCTCCTCCTGATTATCACAGAAATACCCATTTAGTACACAATAGACAGCAGAGAGATCTCCCAATTGTCGATTACACTGAAACGGCATGGGAAAAATACACAGATTTCAATAAAGGTTTCTTTCCTTATATAGGTACAGTCACTAATAGTAAGCTAATACGTAGATTAACCAGAACCCTTGAAGCAGTAGTGAACGAAACTATTTCCGCCTTAGGCAATTTAACAGAAGAGCAGTCTGCTATGCGGATTGTTGTGCTTCAAAATCGTCTTGTCCTTGACGTCATCCTGGCCGATAGGGGCGGAGCTTGTAGGGTCATCGGATCAAGTTGTTGCATTTTCATACCAGAAAATTCGCCGTCAGTATATAAAGCCATAACCCGCCTTCATAAGATTGTAAGCCAGATACACCGGAGTCCAGGCACCTGGACTTGGTCCGGTTGGTTCTGGGGCGTGTTGTCAGCCTGGGGATGGAGAATGCTCTCCTTCCTAGGTATTGGCTTTCTCATCCTATTCAGTTGCTGCTTATGTCTACAATGTGGGCCAGCGATTTGTGGTCTGTGTGCCACCTCATGTATCCCACATCCAAGTTTTCGTTCGAGATCCCGGAAGAAGAAAGAAGAACAAATGATGTTATATGAACAGATCGATGGATTGATGAAGATTGATATCTCCTAAGGGCCAGTAGGGGACAAGGAGGGAATGTGGAAATATGGATTTTTATGGTCGGTTATGTCCCCTATCTTGGACCCCAACGGTTTCATGTATAAGTCACAAGTACATGTATGTTCCCTCCAGTTCCAGTTATGAAGACGCAAATACATGTGCGTCCACCGTCAACATGTCCTCTTTCAGATCCGCCATGAATGGGCCGGATATTCTATTCCTAAGTATGAAAGGCCACCGGCTTTATATGGTTCATTTATCCCATTTTACAGTCCAGGCGAGTAGGCCCTGATTCTGCCACCAAGCCTTTTCCTGCCTTCTGCCTCTGAAAGCTCCAGTCTGAGCCTGCATCTGTGACCATGAACTTTGTCTTACTCCCTGCGCGGCTAACGGTGCCTGATCCAGCCCGTAGCCTGCCAGAAAACTGTATTTCACCTTCAAGATTATCTCCTCCGCCCCTCATCCGATGCATTCCTGTCTAGTAGTTTAGGTAAACATTCCTCCAGCTACCGCGCAAAGGGCCAGGCCTCGCTGCCCTCATGCAAGTAATTCATAAACCCTGTTACCATGGAATATTCCTACCCCCTCGCATCTAGTGTAGACACTTAGACGCTTGTACACGCACTAACAGTCAGTATAGTCAGTATAGAATAAGATTCTATCCTAAGAGACCTCTCTTTTTGGATAACACAGTTCTTTAAACATAGGATATTAGATATGATTTGGGATTAGGTTGACATAACCCCAGACTTTTGTCTCCACATGTAGAGCTAAATGTCAAGCCCCTTTCTCCTTCTAGTTGCACGTCAAATCACACGTCATGCTGCTGCGCGCGCATCTCTGCCAAGGGTTTTTGCTGACATTGCGAAATTCTTTCATGGAACCACCCATTTGTGACATCATACCTAATGACGTTCTTTAGTTACGCCCAGTTACACCCATTTTAGTTACGCATGTATGTCTTTATCTCTGTTATCAACTGTTACGCCTCCTGCATCTGTTTCACTGTAAATGCCTCTTCTATAAAAATGATTACCTGTCAATAATGTTTGTCCCTTCCTTCCTGAACTTTCGTGGTGATGGAATAGAAGGCCCATAATTCGAATTGTGTTCCTTTGTATAGGAATAAAGCCCGTTCCGAATCTCTAATACCACGGATTCTGCCTCTTATTTTACTGAGCTATTCTTATTAATCTTCCGCATCAAATTAAGTACCGGTAATTAAATTATTTACCACAGATCCGCAGGCCGTCAAAGTCCGAACCCTTAGCACAGGTAAAGAGGAGCTGGGTGTCGTCAGCGTAGGATATGATCTGGGCACCAAACGATTCCGCCACTGCCGCCAGAGGAGCCATATAGATATTAAAAAGGGTGGGGCTTAAGATGGAACCCTGAGGCACCCCAACCTCCAAAGGCGGCATCTCGGCGGAAAAAGGAGGAGCCCAGACCGTTTGCCGTCGGCCAGTCAGAAATGACTTAAACCAGTTTAACACCGTTCCCCGAAGTCCAATCTCCCAGAGTCTTGAAAGAAGACCGTCATGGGGAACGGTGTCAAAGGCCGCCAACAAATCCAGCATTACCAAGATGGCCTTTCCTCCAGTGTCTAATACCTCCCTGATGGCATCGGTGATTTCAAGAAGAGCGGTCTGTGCTCATATTCGCACGAAAACCCGATTGAGTGTCATGCAAGATATTGTTACTCTCAATAAAGGTAGAAAGGGAGGCATGCACATGCTTCTCAACCACTTTTGCCAGAGCAGAGAGGAGGGAGATAGGCCTGTAATTGGAGTGGTTAGTGGGTCCAGATTGGGCTTCTTAACTAGCGGCAGGATCAAGGCGTGCTTAAAGGCTTGGGGGACAACTCCAGTGCTCAGGGATAAATTGAGCACCGGGTTAAGCAAGGGGTTCAAGGCAGGCGCTACTCGCCCAAGACATTTTGCAGGGCAGGGATCCTGTGGGGAGCCAGATTTCCGCTGAGGAAGATAAAGAGGGAAATGGTATTGGTAATGGTGGAGGTGGTACTGGTATTGGTGGTGGTGGTATTGGTGGTGGAGGTATGGGTATTGGTGGTATTCATGGTATTGGTGGTGTTTGTGGTGGTATTGGTGGTACTGGTGGTGGTGTTGGTATTTGTGGTGGTATTGGTGGTACTGGTGGTGGTATTGGTGGTGGTGGTTGTATTGGAGGTGGTATTGGTGGTGGTGGTATTGGTGGTGGTATTGGTGGAGATGATATTGGTGGTGATGGTGGTATAGGTGGTAGTGGTGGTATTAGTGGTGGTATTGGTGGTGATGGTGGTATTGGTGGTGGTGGTATTTGTGGATGTATTGGTGATGGTGGTATTGGTAGTAGTATTGGTGGTGGTGGTAAAGGTGATGGTGGTATTGGCAGTGGTGGCATTGGTATTGGTGGTAGAGGTAATGGATTGGTGGTGGTATTGGTGGTGGTGGTATTGATGGTGTTGGTATTGGTGGTGGTAGTATTGGTGGTGGTAGTATTGTTGGTAGTATTAGTGGTGGTATTGGTGGTGGTGGTATTGGTGGTAGTGGTATTGGTGGTGGTATTGGCGGTGGTATTGGTGGTGGTGATTGTATTGGTGGTGTTGGTGGTGGTATTGGTGGTGGTGGTAGTGGTATTGGTGGTATTAGTTGTGGTGGTGGTATTGGTGGTGGTGGTATTGTTGGTGGTGGTATTGGTGGTGGTGGTGGAGGTTGTGGTATTTATGGTGATGGTATTGGTGGTGATACTGGTGGTAGTGGTATTGGTAGTGGTCATATTGGTGGTGGTGGTATTTCTGGTGGTGGTGGTGGTAGTGGTATTGGTGGTGGTATTGGTGGTGGTGATGTTGGTGGTGGTATAGGTAGTGGTATTGTGGTGGTGGTATTGCCAGCAGTGACTGTATTGGTGGTGGTATTGGCTTTGCGGTTGCATTGGTGGTGGTGGTATTGGTGGTGGTGGTATTGGTGGAGATGGTGGTATTGAAAGTGGTGGTATTTGTGGTGGTATTGGTTGTGGTGGTGTTGGTGGTGGTATTTGTGGTGCTGTTGCTGCTTTTGGTGGTGGTGGTGGTATTGGTGGAGGTGGTATTGGTGGTGGTATTGATGGAGTTGATATTGGTGGTGAAGGTGGTACTGGTGGTAGTGGTGGTATTAGTGGTGGTATTGGTGTTGATGGTGGTATTGGTGGTGGTGGTATTGGTGGTGGTGGTATTGGTAGTCATATTGGTGGTGGTGGTGGTATTGGCGGTGGTGGTATTGGTGGTGGTGGTATTGGTGGTGGTGGTGGTATTGGCGGTTGTATTGGTATCGGTGGTGTTGGTGGTGGTATTGGTGGTGATATTGGTAGTGGTGGGATTGGTGGTGATGGTGGGATTGGTGGTGGTGGTATTGGTGGTAGTGGTATTGGTGGTAGTGGTATTGGTGGTTGTGGTGGTATTGGTGGTGGTGGTATTGGTATTGGTGGTGATGGTATTGGTGGTGATGGTATTGGTATTGGTGGCGACATTGGTATTGGTGGTGGTGTTATTGGTGGTAGTCGTAATGGTGGTGTTGGTATTTGTGGTGTTGGTGGTATTGCTGGTGCTGGTATTGGTATTGATGGTATTGGTGGTGGTGGAGTTTGTGGTATTGATGGTGGTGGCATTGGTGGTGGTATTGGTGGTAGTGGTATTGGTGGTGGTGGTATTGGTGGTGGTGGTAGTGGTATTGGTGGTGGTAGTGGTATTGGTGGTGGTATTGATGGTGGTGATGTTGGCGGTGGTATTGGTGGTAGTGGAGGTTGTGGTATTGGTGGTGGTATTGGTAGTTGTATTGGTGGTAGTGGTGTTGGTGGTGTTGGTATTGGTGGTGGTGGTATTGCTGGTTGTGGTATTGGTGGTGGTATTGGTGGTGTTGATGATGGTGATGTTGGTGGTGGTATTGGTGGCGGTGGTATTGTGGTAGTGGTCGAGGTATTGGCAGCAGTAACGGTATTGGTGGTGCTATTGGCTTTGCGGTTGTATTGGTGGTGGTGGTATTGCTGGTGGAGGTGGTGGTATTTGTTGTGGTATTGGTTGTGGTGGTGTTGGTGGTTGTGGCGGTAATTGTGGTGCTGTTGCTGGTATTGGTAGTGGTGGTGGTATTGGTGGTGGTTGTATTGGTGGTGATATTGGTGGAATTGATATTGGTGGTGATGGTGGTATTGGTGGTAGTGGTGGTATTAGTGGTGGTATTGGTGTTGATGGTGGTATTGGTGGTGGCGGTATTGGTGGTGGTGGTATTGGTAGTCGTATTGGTGGTGGTGGTGGTATTGGCGGTGGTGGTATTGGTGGTGGTGGTATTGGTGGTGGTGGTATTGGTGGTGGTATTGGTATCGGTGGTGTTGGTGGTGGTATTGGTGGTAGTGGTGGTGATGGTGGCATTGGTGTTGGTCGTATTGGTGGTAGTGGTATTGGTGGTGGTGGTATTGGTATTGGTGGTGGTGGTATTGGTGGTGTTGGCATTCGTGGTGATGTTATTGGTGGTGGTGGTACTGGTGGTGGTATTATTGGTGGTGGTATTGGTGGTGGTGGTATTGGTAATGGTGGTGGTATTTGCGGTATTGGTGCTGGTATTGGTAATGGTGGTGGTATATGTAGTATTGGTGATGGTATTGGTGGTGGCACTGGTATTGGTATTGGTGGTGGTGTTATTGGTGGTGGTAATGGTGGTGTTGGTATTGGCGGTGGTACTGGTGGTGGTGTTGGTGGTAGTGGTATTGGTGGTGGTGGTATTGGTGGTGATGGTAGTGGTATTGGTGGTGGTATTAGTGGTATTGATGGTGGTGATGTTGGTGGTGGTATTGGTGGTGGTGGTATTGTGGTAGTGGTGGTGGTATTGACAGCGGTGATGGTATTGGTTGTGGTATTGGCTTCACGGTTGTATTGGTGGTGGTGGTATTGGTGGAGGTGGTAGTGGTATTGGTGGTGGTATTGATGGTGGTAATGGTATTGGTGATGGTGGAGGTTGTGTTATTGATGGTGGTGGTATTGGTGGTGGTATTGGTGGTGGTGGTATTGGTGGTGGTGGTATTGGTGGTATTGATGGTGGTGGTATTGGTGGTGGTGGTATTGTGGTAGTGGTGGTCGTATTGGTGACGGTGATGGTATTGGTGGTATTATTGGCTTTGCAGTTGTATTGGTGGTGGTGGTATTGGTGGAGGTGGTGGTATTGAAGGTGGTGGTATTTGTTGTGATATTTGTTGGGGTGGGGGTGGCAGTATTTGTGGTGCTGTTGCTGGTATTGGTGGTGGTGGTGGTATTGGTGGTGGTGGTATTGGTGGAATTGATATTGGTGGTGATGGTGGTATTGGTGGTAGTGGTGTGGTATTTGTGGTGGTATTGGTGTTGATGGTGATATTGGTGGTGGTTGTATTGGTGGTGGTATTGGTAGTGGTATTGGTGGTGGTGGTATTAGCGGTGGTGGTATTGGTGGTGGTGGTATTGGTGGTGGTGGTGGTATTATTGGTGGTGTTGGTTGTGGTATCAGTGGTGTTGGTGGTTGGTATCAGTGGTGTTGGTGGTGGTATTGGTGGTGTTGGTGGTGGTATTGGTGGTAGTGGTGGTGGTGGTATTGGTGGTGGTGGTGATATTGGTAGAGGTGGGATTGGTGGTGATGGTGATATTGGTGGTGGTGGTATTGGTGGTAGTGGTATTGGTATTGGTGGTGGTGGTATTGGTGGTGGTATTTGTGATATTGGTGGTGGTATTGGTAATGGTGATGGTATTTGTGGTATTGGTGATGGTATTGATATTGGCATTGTTATTAGAGGTGGTATTGATGGTGGTGGTAATGGTGGTGTTGGTATTGGCAGTGGTATTGGTGGTGGTGGTGGTGGTATTGGTGGTGGTGGTGTTGGTATTGCTGGTGCTGGTATTGGTATTGGTGGTGGTGGAGGTTGTGGTATTGATGGTGGTGGTATTGATGGTAGTGGTATTGGTGGTAGTGGTATTGGTGGTGGTGATATTGGTGGTGGTGGTAGTAGTATTGATGGTGGTGATGTTGGTGGTGGTATTGGTGGTGGTGGTATTGTGGTGGTGGTGGTATTAGTGGCGGTGATGGTATTGGTGGTGGTATTGGCTTTGCGGTTGTATTGGTGGTGGTGGTATTGAAGGTGGTGGTATTTGTGGTTGTATTGGTTGTGGTGGTGTTGGTATTGGTGGTGCTCTTTGCTGGTATTGGTGGTGGTGGTGCTCTTGGTGGTGGTCGTATTGGTGGTGGTATTGGTGGAGTTGATATTGGTGGTGATTGTGGTATTGGTGGTAGTGGTGGCATTAGTGGTGGTATTGGTGGTGATGGTTGTATTGGTGGTGGTGGTGATATTGGTGGTGGCGGTGGTTTTGTTTTGGTGATGGTGGTATTGGTGGCGGTGGTATTGGTGGTGGTGGTATTGGTGGTGGTGGTGGTATTGTTGGTGGTATTATTTGTGGTGATATTGGTGGTGGTGGTATTGGTGGTGTTGGTGGTGGTATTGGTGGTGGTGGTGGTATTGGTCGTATTGATGGTGGTGGTGATATTGGTGGTGGTGGTATTGGTGGTTATGGTGGTATTGATGGTGGTGGTATTGGTGGTAGTGGTATTGGTGGTGGTGATATTGTTATTGGTGGCAGAGGTATCAGTGGTATTGGTGTTGGTGGTATTGGTGGTGATGGCATTGGTGGTGGTGATACTGGTGGTGGTAATATTGGTGGTGGTGGTATTGTTAATGGTGGTGGTATTTGTGATATTTGTGGTGGTGTTGGTGGCATTGCTGGTGGTGGTATTGGTGGTGGTATTGGTAGTATGGTATTGGTGGGGGTGGTAGTGGAATTGTGGTGTTATTGGTGGTGTTGATGGTGGTGATGTTGGTGGTGGTATTGGTGGTGGTGGTATTGTGGTAGTGGTGGTGGTATTGGTAGTGGTGGTGGTGGTATTGGTGCTATTAGTTGTGGTGGTTGTATTGGTGGTGGTGTTGGTGGTATTGCTGGTGGCGGTATTGGTGGAGGTTGTGGTATTTATGGTGATGGTATTGGTGGTGGTACTGGTGGTAGTGGTATTGGTGGTGGTCGTATTGGTGGTGGTCGTATTGGTGGTGGTGGTATTTCTGGTGGTGGTAGTGGTATTGGTGGTGGTGATGTTGGTGGTGGTATAGGTGGTGGTATTGTGGTAGTGGTGGTGGTATTGCCAGCAGTGACTGTATTGGTGGTAGTATTGGCTTTGCGGTTGTATTGGTGGTGGTGGTATTGGTGGTGGTGGTATTGGTGGAGGTGGTGGTATTGAAAGTGGTGGTATTTGTGGTGTTGGTATTGGTGGTGGTATTTGTGGAGTTGATATTGGTGGTGATGAAGGTACTGGTGGTAGTGGTGGTATTAGTGGTGGTATTGGTGTTGATGGTGGTATTGGTGGTGGTGGTATTGGTGGTGGTGGTATAGGTAGTTGTATTGGTGGTGGTGGTGGTGGTATTGGCGGTGGTGGTATTGGTGGTGGTGGTATTGGTGGTGGTGGTGGTATTGGTGGTGGTATTGGTATCGGTGGTGTTGGTGGTGGTATTGTTGGTGGTGGTGGTGGTGGTATTGGTGGTGGTGGTGGTATTGGTATTGGTGGTGGTGGTATTGGTATTGGTGGTGGTGGTATTGGTGGTGATGGTATTGGTGGTGATGGTATTGGTATTGGTGGTGACATTGGTATTGGTGGTGGTGTTATTGATGGTAGTTGTAATGGTGGTGTTGGTATTGGCAGTGGTATTGGTGGTGGTGGTATTTATGGTGTTGGTGGTATTGCTGGTGCTGGTGCTGGTATTGGTATTGATGGTATTGGTGGTGGTGGAGTTTGTGGTATTGATGGTGGTGGTATTGGTGGTGGTATTGGTGGTAGTGGTATTGGTGGTGGTGGTATTGGTGGTGGTGGTATTGGTGGTGGTGGTGGTAGTGGTATTGGTGGTGGTATTAATGGTGGTGATGTTGGCGGTGGTATTGGTGGTAGTGGAGGTTGTGGTATTGGTGGTGGTATTGGTAGTTGTATTGGTGGTAGTGGTGTTGGTGGTGGTGGTATTAGTGGTGGTAGTATTGCTGGTTGTGGTATTGGTGGTGGTATTGGTGGTGTTGATGATGGTGATGTTGGTGGTGGTATTGGTGGTGGTGGTGGTGGTAATGGTGGTGTTGGTATTGGCGGTGGTACTGGTGGTGGTGTTGGTGGTATTGCTGGTGCTGGTATGGCTATTGGTAGTGGTGGAGGTTGTGGTATTGGTGGTGGTATTGGTGGTAGTGGTATTGGCGGTGGTGGTATTGGTGGTGATGGTAGTGGTATAGGTGGTGGTATTATTGGTATTGATGGTGGTGAAGTTGGTGGTGGTATTGGTGGTGGTGGTATTGTGGTACTGGTGGTATTGATAGCTGTGATGGTATTGGCGGTGGTATTGCTTCACGGTTGTTTTGGTGGTGGTGGTATGTTATGTTATGTTATGTTACGACTATTTATTGTGCGCACAGATACTCCAGCCAAGGAGCGTCCTGGCGCAGAGACAAGGTAGCACGTAACACAACCACAGGCTAAAAACAGATACTAAAAGACAGCTAAAACAAGAAGGTTTTTATAGCCCTCCGAAAGGTCAGAAGGTCCTCCAGCACGCGGATTTCAACAGGCAAGGAGTTCCATGCTGACGCAGCCATTACCCTAAACGAGCGGCCTCCCATGCGGCTAAGCCTAAATCTGGGAACCACCGCGAGGGCCAGACCCTGAGAGCGAAGGCTACGGGCAGGGACATAGAAAGACAGACAACTCGACAGGATTTCCGGGCCTGTACCACGCAAGATTTTAAAAGCAAGGCACAATACCTTGAAGAGGATGCGCTTCCTAACCGGAAGCCAGTGTAGGGAGCGAAGGACACCTGTAACTGAGCAGAATCTGGGCAAGCCAACGATCGCCCTCGCCGCAGCATTCTGAACCCGTTGTAAGCGGGTTAGTTCAGCCTGGTTAGCCCCGGCCAGGAGAGAGCTGGCGTAATCCAGGCGGGAGATGATGGTAGCCTGGATCACCAGCTGCCTGGTCAGGGCGTCAAAGAACTTGAGAACAGGTCTCAAGCCCCTCAGGAGACCAAAACAACAGGCCGCGGTTCTTTTAGTATGGCCTACAAAGGAGAGGCCCGCATTGGTATTGGTGGAGGTGGTAGTGGTATTGGTGGTGGTATTGATGGTGGTGGTATTGGTGATGGTGGAGGTTGTGGTATTGATGGTGGTGGTATTGGTGGTGGTATTGGTGTTAGTGGTATTGGTGGTGGTGGTATTGGTGGTGGTGGTATTGCTGGTGGTGGTATTGGTGGTATTGATGGTGGTGATGTTGGTGGTGGTGGTATTGTGGTAGTGGTGGTGGTATTGGTGGCGGTGACGGTATTGGTGGTATTATTGGCTTCGCGGTTGTATTGGTGGTGGTGGTATTGGTGGAGGTGGTGGTATTGAAGGTGGTGGTATTTGTTCTGATATTGGTTGTGGTGGGGGTGGCGGTATTTGTGGTGCTGTTGCTGTTATTGGTGGTGGTGGTGGCATTGGTGGTGGTGGTATTGGTGGAATTTATATTGGTGGTGATGGTGGTATTGGTGGTAGTGGTGGTATTAGTGGTGGTATTGGTGTTGATGGTGGTATTGGTGGCATTGGTGGTGGTTATATTGGTGGTGGTATTTGTAGTGGTATTGGTGGTGGTGGTATTAACGGTGGTGGTATTGGTGGTGGTGGTGGTGATATTAGTGGTGTTGGTGGTGGTATCAGTGGTGTTGGTGGTGGTATTGGTGGTGTTGGTGGTGGTATTGGTGGTAGTGGTGGTGGTGGTATTGGTGGTGGTGGTGATATTGGAAGTGGTAGGATTGGTGGTGATGGTGATATTGGTGGTGGTGGTATTGGTGGTAGTGGTATTGGTGGTGGTATTGGTGGTGGTGGTATTGGTGGTGGTATTTGTGATATTGGTGGTGGTATTGGTAATGGTGGTGGTATTAGTGGTATTGGTGATGGTATTGATATTGGCATTGGTATTGGTGGTGGTATTGGGTGTGGTGGTAATGGTGGTGTTGGTATTGGCAGTGGTATTGGTGGTGGTGGTATTGGTGGTGGTGGTGTTGGTATTGCTGGTGCTGGTATTGGTATTGGTGGTATTGCTGGTGGTGGAGGTTGTGGTATTGATGGTGGTGGTATTGATGGTGGTGGTATTGGTGGTAATGGTATTGGTGGTGGTGATATTGGTGGTGGTGGTAGTAGTATTGATGGTGGTGATGTTGGTGGTGGTATTGGTGGTGGTGGTATTGTGGTGGTGGTGGTATTGGCGGCGGTGATGGTATTGGTGGTGGTATTGGCTTCGCTGTTGTATTGATGGTGGTGGTATTGGTGGAGGTGGTGGTATTGAAGGTGGTGGTATTTATGGTTGTATTGGTTGTGGTGGTGTTGGTATTGGTGGTGCTCTTTGCTGGTGTTGGTGGTGGTGCTATTGGTGGTGGTGGTATTGGTGGTGGTATTGGTGGAGTTGATATTGGTGGTGATTGTGGTATTGGTGGTAGTGGTGGCATTAGTGGTGGTTTTGGTGGTGGTGGTATTGGTGGTGGTGGTATTGGTGGTGGTGGTGGTATTGGTGGTGGTATTATTTGTGGTGATATTGGTGGTGGTGGTATTGGTGGTGTTGGTAGTGGTATTGATATTGGCATTGGTATTGGTGGTGGTATTGGGTGTGGTGGTAATGGTGGTGTTGGTATTGGCAGTGGTATTGGTGGTGGTGGTATTGGTGGTGGTGGTGTTGGTATTGCTGGTGCTGGTATTGGTATTGGTGGTATTGCTGGTGGTGGAGGTTGTGGTATTGATGGTGGTGGTATTGATGGTGGTGGTATTGGTGGTAATGGTATTGGTGGTGGTGATATTGGTGGTGGTGGTAGTAGTATTGATGGTGGTGATGTTGGTGGTGGTATTGGTGGTGGTGGTATTGTGGTGGTGGTGGTATTGGCGGCGGTGATGGTATTGGTGGTATTATTGGCTTCGCGGTTGTATTGGTGGTGGTGGTATTGGTGGAGGTGGTGGTATTGAAGGTGGTGGTATTTGTTCTGATATTGGTTGTGGTGGGGGTGGCGGTATTTGTGGTGCTGTTGCTGTTATTGGTGGTGGTGGTGGTATTGGTGGTGGTGGTATTGGTGGAATTTATATTGGTGGTGATGGTGGTATTGGTGGTAGTGGTGGTATTAGTGGTGGTATTGGTGTTGATGGTGGTATTGGTGGCATTGGTGGTGGTTATATTGGTGGTGGTATTGGTAGTGGTATTGGTGGTGGTGGTATTAACGGAGGTGGTATTGGTGGTGGTGGTGGTGATATTAGTGGTGTTGGTGGTGGTATCAGTGGTGTTGGTGGTGGTATTGGTGGTGTTGGTGGTGGTATTGGTGGTAGTGGTGGTGGTGGTATTGGTGGTGGTGGTGATATTGGAAGTGGTAGGATTGGTGGTGATGGTGATATTGGTGGTGGTGGTATTGGTGGTAGTGGTATTGGTGGTGGTATTGGTGGTGGTGGTATTGGTGGTGGTATTTGTGATATTGGTGGTGGTATTGGTAATGGTGGTGGTATTAGTGGTATTGGTGATGGTATTGATATTGGCATTGGTATTGGTGGTGGTATTGGGTGTGGTGGTAATGGTGGTGTTGGTATTGGCAGTGGTATTGGTGGTGGTGGTATTGGTGGTGGTGGTGTTGGTATTGCTGGTGCTGGTATTGGTATTGGTGGTATTGCTGGTGGTGGAGGTTGTGGTACTGATGGTGGTGGTATTGATGGTGGTGGTATTGGTGGTAATGGTATTGGTGGTGGTGATATTGGTGGTGGTGGTAGTAGTATTGATGGTGGTGATGTTGGTGGTGGTATTGGTGGTGGTGGTATTGTGGTGGTGGTGGTATTGGCGGCGGTGATGGTATTGGTGGTGGTATTGGCTTCGCTGTTGTATTGATGGTGGTGGTATTGGTGGAGGTGGTGGTATTGAAGGTGGTGGTATTTATGGTTGTATTGGTTGTGGTGGTGTTGGTATTGGTGGTGCTCTTTGCTGGTGTTGGTGGTGGTGCTATTGGTGGTGGTGGTATTGGTGGTGGTATTGGTGGAGTTGATATTGGTGGTGATTGTGGTATTGGTGGTAGTGGTGGCATTAGTGGTGGTTTTGGTGGTGGTGGTATTGGTGGTGGTGGTATTGGTGGTGGTGGTGGTATTGGTGGTGGTATTATTTGTGGTGATATTGGTGGTGGTGGTATTGGTGGTGTTGGTAGTGGTATTGGTGGTGGTGGTGGTATTGGTGGTATTGATGGTGGTGGTAATATTGGTGGTGGTGGTATTGGTGGTGATGGTGGTATTGATGGTGGTGGTATTGGTGGTAGTGGTATTGGTGGTGGTGTTATTGGTGGTGGTGATATTGTTATTGGTGGTGGAGGTATTGGTGGTATTGGTGTTGGTGGTATTGTTAATGGTGGTGGTATTTGTGGTATTTGTGGTGGTGTTGGTGGTATTGCTGTTGGTGGTATTGGTGGTGGTATTGGTAGTATGGTATTGGTGGGGGTGTTAGTGGTATTGTGGTGTTATTGGTGGTGTTGATGGTGGTGATGTTGGTGGTGGTATTGGTGGTCGTGGTATTGTGGTAGTGGTGGTGGGATTGGCGGCAGTGGTGGTATTGGTGGTGATATTGGCTTCGCGGTTGTTTGGTGGTGGTGGGATTGGTGGTGGTGGTATTGGTGGAGGTGGTGGTATTGAAGGTGGTGGTTTTAGTGGTGGTACTGGTTGTGGTGATGTTGGTGGTGGTGTTGTTACTGAAACAGGCTTTTGTAAACAACCCATCAGGTGGCTTTAGTACAGATGACATGTAACACAGATGTGCTGTTGTTAGCTTCAGCCCATTAGCACACGATTATGTGCCACATGGAATTCAAATGACTTAATTCGCTAATCATTTCTAAATACATTTTACTTGACGGGTTGAAACAGACACAAGATAATGCCGGGTTAAAGTAATTGAAAGCGGGCGCCGTGTTACGGGGGTGGCCGTGCTGCTTTAAAATACACAAGCGGTTTCAGCTGAAGCAGCGCATGTCTGGCCTACAGTAAGAGAAACTCAATAAAGTAAATAGTGCTTACAGACCAAATAAAATGTCCTGTGTAACAACTGAAGTAAACTGAAGACAAGGCCGTACTAAGGAGGGGCTAACAAGCCTATTGACGAATCCGAAGGCAGCATTTATGAAAGACAATGACACAAGCCTATGAAAAATATGGGAGGAGAGTGGGCGTGGATTCTCTCCCATACTCTACTGCAGCAGTCTCGTAGAGCAAGCAGCTCATGTGCACTGTTGCTGGGCTTGACCTAAAAAACAGCTTTATTTAACAAGCAGCCCCAGACATGGTGGTGTAATGACCCCAGGAGACCACCATCCCTGGGAGTTCTAGCCATTCCTAATGGGGTCACAAATTGCACCTGCCTCATGGATATTAATGAGGCATGCAATTTCTGACCCCATTAGGAATAGCAAACAGTGTCTGCGACACTGTTGTAAATTACAATTTGGGAATAGAAAAATTACACAATTTGCGACTCGCAAATTGTAAGGCCTGTACATGTGTCCCTAGAAAAGCTCCAGCCTTTCCATGCAAAGTCAAAACCTTTTATTAGAACAAAAGCAAAAACAACAGTATTCATGTGATATATAGAAAAAGTCATTTAAAAATAGAAGACAATACAATTTTGATTATGCTAGTGCAGGCTCGAGTTCGAACTTCAATGGGAGTTAAGAAAGGTATAAGAACACAAACACGCCTCTTCCAAATAGCAATTCTTTTTTTTGTTTGCAAACCCAAACTGCGATTCGGTAACAAGTGAACAATTTGGTGTTTGTACATTGCAAAAGCATTTTTGCTGTTGGAAATGTCCCGATTCTGTGAATCAGACCGTTTGCGACAGTAAATATGTTTTGCAAATCTATCACATAGGTCGGTTCTCAAAATATAAATGGATTCGTTAGATGTCGGTACACATATTGCGACAACTTCCAAGAAATCAATTTCTGTACATTCCATTTAGGGAATCACAAATTGTGACTCGTTATTTGCCACAGTTTATGATTTTATAACTTTAATCTTTGTGCATAAGGACCAACGATTCCAGCTTTAGATGGATGGATTATTTGGTTGTTTGGAGTGGAGCAAGTAGTTGTCAATAGAATGACCATTTACATTATTACTCCAAAGCAGTTACGAATTACACGAACTTCAGACAATACATTTTTGATAGGCAAAATACATACAATCCATTTCTGGCTTTGCAGTCTCGCTGCTCTGGGGAAACTGTGGTGGGCTAGGGGGAGGAATGTGCCTGACAACTGAATCCCATCTAGGCACAAATTTAAATATTAACAGACATGACTAAAACAGGAACATACTGGAAAGGCTTCTAGAGTAAATAACCAGACTCGAACAGTCCTCACCCTGAATCTGTATTTACATCTTAAGAATCAGTATGTTAAAATGCAAAGGAGGCTCGACTGATGCTTGCCACATGTTACTTGAAAAACAAGCATTGGCATAGTGTTAGACCTGGCACCATTGGCGTGGGTCACCCTTCCATTTTTGTCTGTGCCTCAATGTATTTTTGTGCTGGTGTTAGCTGCTCAGGGCACTGTGCCAATGCCATCCAGTGCCACAGTGCAAGTGCTCCCTATGGGAAAATGTATTATGTGAATTGACTTCCATGTTTGGCTTATTTGGTTTACTATCAGTCTCTAGTAGAGTGCACCAGGGGTGCCAAGTGCTTGTATATCCAAATGCTGCTAGTGGGCTTGCAGCGTTGGTTGTGCCACCCACAGAAGCAGCCGGGTAAAATGTGTCTAAGGTCTGCCATTGCAGAACCTGCATACAGTCTGGTACTGTTATGCTGACTGGGCAAGTGTCCCCACTTGCCAGTCCCTAAATTTTCCCTTACCTTCATGTTAGTCACCCCTATGGTAGGCCCTAGGGCAGGTTGCATTGTAAGGATAAGGTAGGACATGCCCTGAAGTGTGTGGCATGTCCTAATAGTGAATTACAGCCATTTTCGTTTTTCACTATTGTAAGGCTACCTGCTCTCCATAGGCCAGAATGGGCTGCTAGATTATAACACTCTATAATCCTAGCAGGCTCAGGAAGCATGGTAGAAATTCATGTTTAGTATACCTGAACTCAGAATAATAAAATACATCTTTTAGTAAAGGTTATTTTAATATCCTGGGTTTGCAAATGCTACTTTTAGAAAGTTAGCCTTTGCGTGCCTAACCATTTCAGTCCGCCTCTGGAGGGGAGGGCTCTCTTCTTTGTGTGTAGCTTGAGTGACAGGGCTGGGAAGTTCCAGGAGACAGGCTGGGGCTACCAGGTGGTGAATAGAGAGATTACACCAGGATGTTTGGGAGGAGTGCACCTTGACTCTGAATAGGGCCGTGCTCTGCCACCACAATGCTGGCTCCACCCCCTGGGGAGCGTCTGATGTATCTGCCCTGCCTGCTGAAAGAAGAAGCCAGAGTCCCAGCAACAAAGTGCTCCTCACTGAAAAGAACTGGACTGGGATGTGCAAAGGCCCCCCTGGCCTGTTAAGACAAAAGAAACTTGGTTTAAATGTAGGAGCCCTGCTCCTAAGAAATCAGATCCTGATTGAACCACGAAGAAACTCTGCCTGACTAGAAGGACCTGGAAGAAGATGAAGGAGGATTAACTTTCCCTGACCTGGGGGATTGGCCTGCAGTTGGTGCCTTGCTGAGAAAGGAGAGGAAAAGACTAAGAGAGACTTTGCACTTTGTTTTCAACAATCTCCAAGGGCTTGGAAGAAGAGCTGGCCCCCTGAACTGAGTCCCAGGACCATTGGACTCATCTGCCTTCCAAAACTGAGTTGCCTGGACAATTCTTGCTTGTTTCCCACTGAATTTGGCCCCAGTACGACTCGTACTCCATCCGCCGCGAAGCCGTGTCTTTGCCGCCCGGCACCGTGTGTCTACGCTGATCTGAAAGCGTTAGTACGCACCGTATCCCTCCTGGCCGCATCGCACCTAACCGTCCCGCCGATTTGAGTCGTACAGCCCTGGCTGACGAATCCTGTACGCCGGACCCAAGCTTCATTGTCCCGCAGGTACGGTCCGTACGCTGCTAACGTACTGCACCGTGCCGTATTCAGAGCCGAGACGCCGCATCGCACCGATCCTCCCCGTACGCTGTATGGTGCCGAGAAGTGTCGCCGCCTATCTGCCCCGAAGGTATGGCTCGAACGCCAAACGCCACGGACTCTGCAAGCCGATCCGGGCCATCCGCACGTATCCCTGAAGGTCCCGTACCAACGCCGCGTCCCGACGCCGCGACCCGACCAGCATCTGAATACGCTGCCGAGCTACGACCCGGACCCATCGACTTGTCCCGCACTGTCCGTCGCGGACCCCACGAACTTAAGGTACTTTGTTCTGTTCGCACCGCAGCGTGCACGCTACGGACCCCGGAGTCCGCAATGATTGTTTGACTCGTACTTTCCTTGTTTTTAATGCCAACGAGTTGCAAATCCAGGTACGAACCGTACAGAGCCTGAAAAGAAGTATAGTTGACTAAAAGAAGCCTATTTTTGTATTTTAAGCCTTTCTACAAGAACATTGAACTTTGAAATAATACTGTGGTCATTTCTAATCGTTATTCTGGTCTTGTGCTAAGCCTTATATAAAGAAAACTATTTTTATACAACCTTGACTGGTGTCCATTTGTGGTGTGTCATTGTATTACTGTATGTGTTCACAAATGCTTAACCTATGACGCCCTGAGAATAGTCTTGACTGCTTACGCCACACTACCTAAAGGGTGAGCAGGGGTTATTTGAAAGGGTGATCCCCTTATCCTGACTTGGAAGTAAGAGTCCCTGCTTGTCACCGGTGCATACCTGTGCCAACCAGAGATTCCCAATTCTAACACATAGCCAATAGGTCTCGCCTTTGGGACCTTATAAGTGTTTAGCCATGCAACACTTGATGTTGTTGCACCAAGGATATTGTGCTGGATAATTAAACAATTATAAGGTCCCAAAGGCGAGACCTATTGGCTATGCCAATGCTTGTCTGTTATTTTATTAACCCTGGTTTAAATTTTGCTCCTAATATTATTAATATTTTTTTTTTACTTTGGTGATGTCGCTACTTATGATATCATCAGGCCCAAAGGCCACATGTCAGTACTTACTTTCTGTAATGCTATCCGGGTTATGATATGTGATGTCACTTCCTACGAAGTTGTCACAAGTCAAAGGGAATGTGATGTCACTTCCACTACCCCTCCCATTTTGGCAAATCTACGTCTGTGTTGATAGCTAATGCTGTTCAGCCGACAACTTTTTATTTTGTTTAGCTAAGCAATTTTCTACCACAAATATCCAATCCTTGTAATATATTAAATTGTTACAGGTTACTGTCACTTGGTGCATTTAGTCTAAACATTTTCTAACCATTAAATCGAAGGTACATGTATTAAATTACAAAAACGTAAAATAAGATGGGTGAGGTGGTCACACCTCGCATGGACTCTCAGCAGCCCTGATAACCGACCAAGCCTTGGGACCAGCCTTTCACCACCCAGCAACCTCTACCTCAGGGTCAGAAAATCGCCCAGACAACAAGGAGTTTAAGTGCTATCCAAAAGAACAAATATAGCCAATAGACACTACAACACTTGAGGGTGGATAAGAGTGGGGCCTGGAGGCACGAGGGGGGGGGTAAACCCTCTCTCTTGCCTAAGATGTAAAGATGAGGAGGTTGCAGCCTTGCAGTGACCCGCAGGGCGCCTTGGTAATGCGGCGATGCTTGTAGACCATGTATAGCGCCAACCTCTCACGACACGCACTGCTTTGTAGGTGCAGCAGTGAAACGAGACTGTTGTTTCACGTGGAGACTGCAGAGGCCTGTGGGTGTGAGCACACAGAGGAAGTCAGAATACGTCCCAGCATTCCAGCAGGGAAATGGAAAATGCACTTTAATCACCTATACAGAAAACTCCCAGGTATGAAATTATCAAAATAGGACCGCACACCCTTAAGTGTTCCTTTCTTCTCACTTGCAGTGCCTCTTTCTGCATAAAAGAGAGCACGCGCACACCTCCGCACGCAGGCGCACACGCACCGGACTCCAAAGACCTGTCACTTTAAATGATTGACGTTGCGGATCCGGGCACAGAAATGGTACCTTTGTGTGCAGCCGGCCTTTTGCATTTAAACAGTTAGCAGCCACAGCACATATATATTTGCCATATTTATTGTTCTGTGTGTTTTGGTTTCTTATTTGCACTTGTATAGCACCCATTCTGTCACTAGAATGGCCTTGTAGCACTTTCAGTGGTCTTGGTATAAATCCATGCCGTTCCAGGGTCCCCCCCAGAGCAGAGCGTGAAAGCTCCAGCGATGAAGAGTTTGTTGGTGCACACACCTTTCACTGTTTCTTAATATGTGTAACTCTGACCTTGTATGTGAGCATATCAGTGCCCAGGTGTGGATGTAAGCTTGTTTGTGGGTGTGAGGGATGCCAGCCAGCATGACGTGCCCGACCACCCCGCTGGCACAGGACGAGAGCGCGAGCGTCCTTCTGCCCGGAAGCTGGAGTCAGACAGGTGTGGAGACGGAAGTGCTGGCACTGTATCGGTTCTGAAGGGGGGGTTCTGTTGAAGAGGCCAGGCCCACCCACTTTGCCATCTTGGCACATCCCCAAAGGGCAGGTGTGTAGCTACCATTGATGCAGTAGGTGCAGTGGCGCCAGGACCAGAGCATTGAGCCCTGATAATTATTGCAGCTTATCGCCCCAACTGCAGTCAAAGAGCCCATTTTCCGTGCTTGCACCAGGGCCCATGGTATCCTTTCCACTCTGCTGGATAAGGAATGCTTTCAGAGCCGAAGGGGCTGCCAGAAGCCAGACAGGCCTGTGACGTCATCGTACCCGCAGCCTCCTGTGTTTGGGGCTGGTATGAGCATTCCGAACAGGGCTTTAAGTGGGATGAAAAACTGGGTGGTCTCTCAAATGGGTGTGGCCAATGTAATTAAGGGCGTGGCTTAAAACAATTTGGCTTTGCAAATGGCTGTTAGTTGCATAAGCAACAAATACGACTTCATTTAATATAATATGACAATCCTTCATTTCTGAAATGATGAGACTTTGAAAGAACTTTAACGAGCCTCTCCGAAGTTACCCCAAAGGCAGTGAAGGGTGAAACTGCTGCAGAGTTAACCATTGTTTTTTCACCCAGAGGGTGATGGCAAAGTTGGAGAGCCCGATAGTGACCGGTCTTGGAACCTACTGTTAAAAACTGCATGAGTTCAGCACCCGCGGGACCCACCCCACTGAAAGCCCTGCTTCCAAGTCTACCTGGTTTGGTTTCTGTGCAGTCTCTCTCACACAATCTAACATCGAGGCGGCTTGCGTTTGAGGCGTCTTGTCTTTTTAAATGTACAGCTCAAAGAACAGACGTGTGAATTAAAAACAGACACCCCGTACCAGCACTAGGCCGAGAAGAATGTGTTTTCACGGATTGAGATCTGAAGAACCTGGCGTGGTGGACCCAGATCTTGCACAGATACCGCCCCAGTGCACCAGCGCGAGGACAGGAGGTCTCGCGAGTTCAGCTTTATTCTACCTGCCAGAGAGCGCGCAAACTTAGAAGGTGGAGATAAAACAACGTGTTAGACTGAAGCCATTCTTACTCCTAACAAGCAAGACGAATAAAGCGCTCCAATACCTTCGGGTCGAGTTTGTGCTATATAAATCTGCATGAGAAACTAAAGTAAAGTCTCGTAAAGAAGCAGGAGCAGCCGCGGCCCGTGGAGGGAGTTCTGTGGGGCGGTAAGGCGGGGCGGGGGAGGGGCAGGGTGGTGGGTTCTAAAAAACCGAATATGGAAAATTGCAGGTAAGTAAACAATGAAATAAATAAAACGAATTTCGTAGTGCACGCTGCATCGCAAAATGCGATGCAGCGCGCACTACGAAATTCATTTTATTTATTTCATTGTTTACTTACCTGTAATTATCCATATTCCGGTTTTTAGAACCCCCCACCCTGCCACTCCCCCGCCCCGCCTTACCGCCCCTCGGAACTCCTCCACGGGCCACGGCTGAGCAGGAGGTGAGCCCGCGAGTGGTGCTCGTGCGCGCCCTTGGGAGAGCAGTCTTCACTTTTCAAGCACTGCACTTGTGCTTGTGGCGCTCCTCTGCTCGCTCCTGCTAGGTGGATGCCGCCACAAGCAGGAGTGCAGTGCTTGAAAAGTGAAGACCGATGGCTAAAGGCCCTCCTAGAGGTGAGACTAAATGAGATGCCAGCAAAGGGCGTGTACCATTTTATGACCATTATATTAGAGAACTGACTACGATTATGGTGTTCGCACACATACGCCGGACTCTAAACTAGCATTTGACAAACAATAACGTAGTGTTTAACAGCTCTGCAGTCTTACTTTTCTAAAAACTGTCTGGGGAATGAAGATTTTGGTGCAATTGTTAAAGCAAGTTCCTGTAATGGTTAGCGCTTCAGAGTTGCAATGAACCCAAAACCCCCAATTTACGTCGTATCTAATTATTTTAAGAGCAGGCTAAATATACAGCAGATGAAATTAACAAAAAGTTAAATTAACAAAAAGAATCTGTAGGCTCTCTCAAGCGCATGTAAGAAGACATGTGAAAACATGTCTATGCACCTGCAAAGACAACGTTAGTGTCGGTACTTTACGTTAAAATGTCCAGCAAGTACGTCACAATCTAAAAACGATTATTTTTTGGCCAGGGGAGGTCGCCTCTTTTGTTTTTAAAATTAGTGCCGAAATGTTCGGACTATATAAAAATGCAATTAGAAGGCATGCCTAGCTGTAAACCCTCTCTAATGTGTCTAATGTGTCTAATGGTGAGGTGAAACCTTGACTGCAGATTGCTGCTAGTAGTGTGTTGTTGTGACCCAGCTCACAGATTTCGTGTCAGGCAGCATCTTGACAGAGGAAGTGAAAAGAAGCGGGGGACGGCGACGCCCTGTTCCACATCTGGTGTCGTTCCCACTTTAGGGACTAACGCCCCCTGGGGTTAGTCGAGTACTAAGAGCTGTGGTGAGCTGGCCGTTCGATTTCTTGTCTACAATCCCCAGGAGTCGCATTTTCACTGCAAATGTTATTTTATTAGCGAGTATGTTGAAATTTTCTTGGAGACGGCGAGCGCGTGTTTCGTGTTTCTGTGAGACCAGATGGCGCCGGCCCTTGGGGACGGCATCAAGTGCTTCTGGGTTTACAGCACGGCAGCCGCGGCAGAGCGCGCTGCTCTGATGAAGTGAAAGAGCCCTGGTGCTCCAGTGGCAAAAACGTACGAAGTGGAAGGAAAGCTGGTTTGGGCTGTTGGTGCCCTACTTACAGCAAGCATGGGAAATATTCCTCGAAGGATCGTTCAGGAATGAGTTAAACGAAGAGAGATTTCCAAATTGTATTTACTTTGGTTTTCCCCTTACACCTCTTTAGCACATTAGTGCTGAGTGGAAGCATTAAGCCATAAAGCGCCACATCATCTAAGGGGCCTAACCCGCTAAGGGTCCTGCAGTGCAAGGGGCCCTATCCTTTCAGTGGACTGCAAATCCTTCAGGGGCCAACAAATATCTCGGTAAGCCTTGAGAGACTCGGGGCACCTCGCGACCTTCTCTGGGGGCCGCATCAGGGCCAGAGTGGCCTGTAAGGCAATCCGTTTTATAGTATGGTGGGCCGGTTTTTATTGTTAATTTCCCATATCTCACCACAAACATTGCCTGCAGCATTCAGAAATACAAATGCATACCCCCCCCCCTCCCAACGGCGCTTAATTCACAGTAAGTAAGTAAGTCAAATGTGATTGCATGATTAATTAAAATCTTACAATTACAACACTCTTTAATATATACACCCTTTAAAACCTAACAAATGAGTCTAAAATTCATAATAGTCTATTCATGCAGTTTCCTCAGATACTAACACAGAAAAATACATTATAAACATCAATTCAGACCAGCAATTTACTAAAACATTTACACAAAACATACTTAATTCACTTAAGGACGGGGTTTTGTTGAGAAGGCCTGTCAGAGGGATATTATCGCGGGGTTTAGCACGGAAGCGTTGGCTGTGGATGCCGAAGAGCGCACAAAGTCTCCAAGGACACAATTCGCAATGGGAGAGCCCTGACTCTATTCCATTGTCGTCCCGTCCTTGCACCCCACCCCGACCGAGATCTCAAAACAATGGCTAAACCTTCATGTTTTTGGAAAACAAATCAAGTGACGCAGACAAACTCTCTTGTCTGGCTAGTGATCTTATCTCGGTAGACACACACGGTGCGACACGGGAAAACCAGCAAACGAATTGTTATTCCTGTAATAGGATGCCGCAATTAACCTTTGGCACAGTTACATTAGATAAGAAATAAACATCACTTGTTGGTCTATTTCACAGGCAGACATTCCCTGCAGATTAACAAGCATTTGCAATGCAATAGGTCTCGCATTTACGCTACTTTGAGCTATTGGCATTGTAAATGACAATGCCTTTTATTTATGTTTTCAAAACCAAAACATAAATAAAAGGCATTGTCATTTAAAATGCCAATTGCTCAAACTCGCGTAAATGCGAGACCCATTGCATTGCAGATGCTTGTTTAAAGACCTGTGAAATACTCGCGTGCGGCTGTGTGTGCCCCGGACTGTCTCAGCCCGGGCTGACACACACAACGGGGGGTGTGGGGGGTTGGGGGGTGGAGGAGCTAAAGCCCAGTGTGTTTAAAAGTGCCTAATGGCACGGGAGCGGGGCAAGAGGTGGCTTGTTCCAGCAGTCGAACAATGTCAAAGTGAACAAGCATTTGCAATGCAATAGGTCTCGCATTTATACGAGTTTGAGCTATTGGCATTGTAAATGACAGTGCCTTTTATTTATGTTTTAAAAAAACCAAACTTAAATAAAAAGCATTGTCATTTACAATGCCAATAGCTCAAACTCGTATAAATGCGAGACCTATTGCATTGCAAATGCTTGTTTTTGTTGCGGTGGAGTGAATAGTTAAAGAAAAAAAGTACATACCATACCGTATTATAAACTTTTATAGCAATTATACAGTAAAGCTATGGCTATGTTAAAAGAGTAACTAAGCAAAGTAAACGCAGTCATGGCAAACACTACTTGGAGCCCACTTATGGACACCAGAGGTCAATCACAGGCATGCACTGTATGTAGGCAGTCATTGCAGATGATGGATATGGTTCACGCAGCTGCAACAGAGGAGCATGACACAAGTATGCTCTGTTTAAAGATAGCTGGGACTACAAGGTCGTAAGAAAGTGGATTTAAGCATATAAGTATTTGAATGTTGTAAATATAAATGTGTTCACATTTATCTATACAGAGACACTGTTTTTGCACAGGCATGAGTGTACATTGCTGGTAATGCTGACTGGTTTTCTCCACTTATTAGCTCACCCTCTAAGATTAAAAAAACTGAAAAAAAAATTGAACACAAAGCATTGCCCTTTGGTGTTACACTGGAGAGAGTAAATATTCGTTCGCTGGTCAGGTCCACAATGTGTAAGCAGGAGACCTGGGATCAGATCCTCGCTTCCCCACTTTATCAATCTGTGTGATCTTCGACGATTTGCACTTTTAGGTGGCCCTCGGGCTATAGTTGAAAGTTTGCACATTGCATTAGAGGTTTGGGAGACACACTTAAGAATATGTATGGCGATGAAAGTGCTGAACGACTTCTTTACATGCTGCCTCGCACATATATACTAACTGAGGCATGACGACACATGCTGACCAAATGCCTGTCCACAGCAACAGTTTATGTATTTTTCCAGTTCTTAGCGCTTTTGAAGGTTTCATTTGAAGTCTTGCTCCGTGGCACATCCGTGGGGCCTGCAGCATTCTCTGGAGTATACCTTAAGGCCTGTCAATCCAACATGAAGCTCAGGGAGTCTTTATTGATACGGATTGCTTACATTCGATGTTGCCATCCTAGAACCACAGCTAGTGTGGAAACAAATGCTATTCCTTGCTCTTCGGCATTCTTCTGAAGCATCCCCGGTGCACAATAACACAAATTAAACCCCCCGCCTTAAAATAATGAGCACGGTCAACAGGTCCCAACTTGCCCGGACATGAAACTCCTCATGTGCAAGATACAAATGGCGACAGAGGCACGTTTCTTGCCTGTGTTGATTGTTTACCCCCATCACAGGTTAGCAGTGCCACCTTTATTGTATGTGTAGACAGTGTAGTACCACATTATAGCATGTATAGCTATGTACAGCATGAGAGGAACATACAAAATCATGCGCAGGAGTGTAAATGTTCAACCAGGGAAAACACTGGTAAAAGGATGGTGTGTTTAATGTTACTAACTAAGACACAGCTTTACTATCTGGATGTGCAACAGCATCCAGAAAACAAATCTGACTAGCAAAACCATTTTGCCAGTTCCGGGAGGTCCTGCAGAACTAGTGCATGAAGGAATATCTCCTCCCCAAAAAGGAATATCTCCCACATTCCAGTCATGGACACTATTTGAAGAACAACCGCCCATATACCTAGGTAATGATGGTTGGTACCTGGTGCAGTCACATGCAGCATCTGGCTGCTTTGAGTTAGGATTTTACTATAAGTAACCTAAATACACACATACATCTTCTCAATATAAAGGTACTTGTGTTGATGTTGTCTTTCTGTCCCCGTTCTTTCTCCCGAGTCTCTTTCGGCATAAGACATTTTCAGATAACACATGAAGGCACTTTTTGCTGACTGATGAGCAGGGCGTTCAGGCTGTTATATCGGACAAATAGCACATTCTGTAGCACTCGGGTGATAGGAAGCGATATTGCGATAATCGCATAAGGTTGACATTCTAAGTACGTACTGTTGTGTAATTCGTCAACAACAGCATTTTTCACAAAAAATACCAATTTATAACATAGGGCATTTAAACAAAAACGTGTTGTGAACGTATCGAGCCAGTGCAAAATGGGAGACAGGGCGTTTCCCAGGCTAACCTGTTCCAACCCCAGTGCCCACGGGCCAAGGGCCTGGACACCAATGCGCTATGCAAAAAACGCAACTTATTGGTGGCGAAGTCGCGCTCTATTGTGGCAGCAGCAGCAGGGTGCCAGAGAACAGAGGCAGTGGCGGGCCACCATGCCCCTTTCTTAACACCCTGCGTGGCCACATTCCTTAATAAATACGAATGTCTCATCAGCCACAGTTCAATTCATTTCCCAGAGAAATGCGAGATCTGGGCAGTGCGCTCTTTAACCCAGCAGACCCTTTCAGATCACAGCCCCTCTCTCACGTTGGCTCTCGGGGGACTGCTAAGTAAGTCTGCTGTGATGGAAGCAAAGTGCACCCCTGTGTGTAAATACTTGACAGAAGCATCCAAATGTCACGCGCGCAGAGCCTGCCATGCCAGTTACATTCTGATGGAAACATGCAGCCGTCTCCATGCGTGAAAATACGCGCAAATCTGAAAGGAAACAAGTTCAGGGGGTGTCTGTGAATCATCCACATTCACTTTCAGAGTCCAACAGCGTGCCCTCTGCAGATTACTTCCTTATTGCATTGGTTGCCTCTCTTGGGAAGAGAACCGAAAGTCGCAGCAGGGTACAACAAGACAAGCAGGAAGTGGGATAAGGGAGGGGGTGGCAAATGGCGTGTACATTTCGTGGGCGCTTTGATGTTCGCAGTGGCCGCGCGGCTCACTGAGAACATCAAAGCGCCCTCGAAATGTACACGCAGGCTGCCAAATGGTACGCGCGCCCGGCGCACATGCACTGTGTGAAAGTGATCGCGATCGCGATCACATCAAAGCGGCCGTGCGGCCAGCGAAAGTGAAAGCAAACGGTGTGCAGGCTGCCAAATGGTGCGCGCGCCCTGTGCACATGCACTGTATTTGAAGGCCTGAAAGCACTCGTTTGCACTTCCAGATCCCCCATTTGCAAAAGCTCTCGCGAGAGCAGCGCTAAAGCGCTGTCTCAGGCGAGACCTAAAAATCAAAATGATTTTGGAGGTGGTGAGGTAGGCAACACTTGTGGAGCACACAGCTATGCAAGATTATTTATGCGCTATAGTTAGAAGAGTTTGGGATAAGGGGCAAGGACGAGTTCAACAATAAAAGTGGGCTCAATATTAAGAGCGAGTTGTTCACTGATCACTTTTCAGCAGAGGGTCAGGGCTGGGGAGGGCGACGACTCATCCTAAAAAGAACACGAAAATAAGTTTGGGAACCGCGTCCCCTCCCCCTTAATGACCAGTCCCCGGAGCACAGCAGCTTCCTTTGTGCTGCTTGTGACCCTGTAATTATGAGTGCAGGAACAAAGCCGGGCGCTCCCCTTGTGCTGGTATCAAGCCTCACAGCCTAACAATGGAAAGGGGAGAGAGAGGGCAGATCTGGGAAAAAGGCAGAGAGGGCGATGGCACAGGGAAAGAGGAGCAGCCTGGAAATACTGTAGAAAAGCACGGAGACACCGCAGGTCTGGGAAAAGGATCCCGGCAAGAGCGCAGAGGCACAGGGTGGGTGTGGCAGAGGCACTGGAGTGAGAGTGAAAGGGATCAGTACTCGGGTGTGGCTGTGTGTGTGCCCGGGACTGTCTCAGCCCGGGCTGACACTCACAATGGGGGGACGGGGCGAGAGGTGGCTTGTTCCAGCAGTGGAACCGATGTCAAAGTGAAAAATCAAAATGATTTTGGAGGTGGTGAGGTAGGCAACACTTGTGTAGCGCACCGCTACGCAAGAATATTTATGCACTATAGTAGAGTGAAAGGGATCAGTACTCGTGTGCGGCTGTGTGTGTGCCCGGGGCTGACACACACGACCGGGGGGGGGGGAGAGCTGAAGCCCAGTGTGTTTAAAAGTGCCTAATTGCACGGGCGAGAGGTGGCTTGTTCCAGCAGTGGAACCACTGTCAAAGAGAACTAGTTGTATTTTAAGTAACCCCAAAACCCACCATAATCCAAGTTCGAGTGCACATTTATCGCTAAATACATGCTGACATGTACTGCCTTCAGTATTGTTTCACAAAAAATATTTACACGTGAGGATGAAAAGAACAAGACAAGCCCGGCGGAGCGTGGCGCGCGCGCTTGGCGGGGGCGGGGGAGCGCATTCCAGGTGGGGGAGCGGACCCTTTGAAGTATGATGCCGAGGGCGCCAGTGGGCTGAAGCGCTTCCCTAAACAGATTGCATGGCGGCACGATACACGTGATTGTGCGTGTGCTCGCCATGCAATCCACTTTTGGGAGCACTTTGAAATGCCCCTTTACTAGAGTCTAGCAATACCAATTGCGTAAACGCAATAGCTAGGCGAGACCTAAAAACTCCTGTGAGCAATATGCTCCCATACACTTTATCTGTGTCAGCAGGGGTGGACGCCTTGGCAGGGATGACGGGCCCTCTTAATACCACCTACCAGGGGGGCAACTGGACCCGAACTTCTGGGGTCTAACACCCCCAGCTAGGGCTGGCCCTAGCACTGATCGCCCATGGTGCAACAGTTTTGTTTTGGCACCCCTCCCCCATTTTCTCTTTTTCCACGAATTTCCTCACTACCACTCACCAATGCCCCTCATCTCTCTTTAGCATCTTTCTGACAAACATTTCATTTTTTAGTAGCACTACTCATAGTTTACTCACACTCAGTTCTGTGATCTGCAAGGTACAAGTTCTTTGTAGCAGGCATATTAACCCTCTGCGTTGCGTGGGTGGCAGGAGTGCCCATGTGAGTGCACGGTGAGAAATGCGACAGTGTGAGAGTAGGGTAAGAGAAGTGACTGCAGGGTGAGTGATGTGACCATATGAATTTGGGTGCGGATGTAAGTGGAGAGTGGGACGAATAGATGCATGGTTAGTGATGGGCTTGTTTGAGTTAGATTGCAGATTGAGCAGTGAGGGGGACAGGTGAGTGAAGTGTCACAAGTGCAGGGTGAGTAGTGTGCTTGTGTGACTGCAGGATGAGGTACAGAGTGAACAGCGCAAGTGCATTGTTAGTGTAAAGTAGGCCTGGGCCAAAATTCCGTTCGGTATGCGGAAATTGCGATAATTTGGCATTTTCACGTTCTGCTGAAAGCGCGAAAATGTCAAAATTTCCGCATTCCGCAGATTAGCGATAATTTGTTTCTTGCTCGCGCTGTAAAATAATACATTCTCGCGTGCGTGCGAATGCCTTACCTGAATCCCCGCGTTCGCCGACAAGTTTTCCCGATCTGGTTGCGTTCTCCACGAGATGTTGGATTGTTGGTAGCCATTTGCGCTGTCTCGCGACAGTTCGCACGCGCAGTAACGTCATGCGTCGCGCGATCACGTCTTTCTTCTCGCGATCATGCACCGCGAGACAAGTGAAAACAAGATGGCCGCGCCCGCGAGCAACCGCATGGGTAAGTTGGCAAGTCGCGACCACGCAGAAAATACCGCGAACGGGCAGGAAAAAAACTTCTGCATCTTTGCGATATTTCCGCGTGTTTGCGGACATTTTTAATATTTTCGTGATAATTTGCGAAAGTGAATTTCGCAAATTCCGCCCACCCCTAGTGTAAAGTAATCACTGTGAGTGCGGGGTGAGCGTGAAAGTGAAGGGCAAGAATGAGGAGTGAGTTGTCTAAATGCAGGGTGCATTCCCAGACACTTGAAGTAACTCAGCATGTTATTGACGGCAGCGTAGGGTTTCAGATATAAGATAAACTATTGCTGTTATGGCATTAATCAGGGATCAAGGGTGGAGTAAATAAATAATGTGCTGATCCTGCAACAAACTTCCAGTCTTATAATTAGGGTTTTCACCTCATTATTTTGATGGCCCAGATGGTACAAAAATAAGCAGTCACCTAAAGCTGTATCATCAGCACTTATCTTTGAACACTTCGAACAGCAAATATAACTAAAAAACACTTTTAATTGTGTTCTAGGGCTGCCTGACTGATCCACGACTGATAATTAAAGGGAACAAAGAGAGAAAAGTCACATTACAAATGAATACATACTTTTTTATTTATGCCCCTATTTAGTGTCAATACGAGGTCTTTGCAGGATCTTTAAATAACACATGGTTGGCATTTTTCTTATGGTAACCCTATTTCATTACATTGGGTTGTTGGTGTGATTTCTTTCTTAGTTACCTCTAGAGTGCTACTTGCATGTCCTTGTTGTAGCTTGACACCAACAGCCCAAGGTAATGTGAGGAAAGAAATTACCACTGCCATGCCTGTTTCAATTTCTTATTGTACAGATCCCGCAGCACCCAATGGAGTTTAATTAAACTCCCATTAAGGTACCATTAAGTTTATTAATGTTTGCATGTTTTCCTTTTGAATTACAAAGCCCCAAATATAAAACAATACGAACGTTAAGGCTAAAGTAAGTATTTTTATACAGCATGCTTTTCTTTCCTTCTTGCCCTGTAAAAAATATTTAGAAGGTTGAGAATTTTTCAAAAACCATTTCAACACGGTGATAATCTTTCTAGACCTGTTTATTGGACATGTTCTTGAGCACACATTTGATTACATCCTCAACGCAGGCTCTTGTGGTGTAGAGTAGGCGTAAAATTATTGATATGTTTACACTATCTTAATGATGACTTAACAGCCATAGACTTGTTTTCTTACCAACCGAGCACAAATCACTGTATTATTATATCCTTTTGTAAGACTTTGATGCCAACAAATATAACTGCATGCCTTCTTGATATCCATCCCTGATTGATTATTCACGCTTCACTGTCATATGTAACAAGAAATAACATGAGTACAGCACACAAATTGTGTCACATATGCAAGTAGCATTACACATCGAAGCACCTAATTGGGCAACACTATATGAAATCTATATAAAACAACAATATGCATGTTTTTCCTTTTCCCTTTTTTCTTTTTCTTTCCCAAGTCATAGGTAGAACCAAAGTCTGTAAACCTGCCGATTACATGAAATAATGACAAAGATGGGTATGTGACATTAACTTACCCAATACGTCAAAGTGCTCTATCATGTTATCGCTATGACTAAGGTCCTGATGAAAGTCCACCGATCTTTAAAGACACCCATGGACTGAAACATGTCGACCACTGGAATCATCATTATATAGGTGCGGTGGACCATTCACACATCCACCAGAGCACCACACTCTGTTTTAAATCTTACTGCATCCTGACGAATAAAAAAAGAGTACAGTATAGGAAGTATTTTTAATTTATCATTTTTTCCGCTAACACTATTGAAATCACGACCGTCAAAGAACCAGATGGTGACCCTCCAGGTGGAGGACAGTTGACTGCCTGCAGAACAGGAAACTCAGGCGGAAAACGACCAAATGATAAAACCAATCATCTAACTTTCTCAAGCGGAGAACCAAGATAAACCGCTGCCCGCAGGTTAGTGTATGAGGGCCTTTGTACAACACTTATAGACCCTGGCTTTTTCAAGATACGTGGTTCATTCTCTTTTGATTATAAACCATTAAGCATGGAAGCCGAATGAATCACAGCTTCTTCCTGCCTTCTCTTGTTTTTTTGGATATAGGAGCAGCGTACAGCTGTAGGAGATTTTCCTCAAAGTAACGTATCTTCGAAAACTGTATTCAGAAGATTATCTACACAATCAGGGTATTGATCTCCTAAAGAATGGCAGACAACTTGGGATTGAGGTTGGGCTTGAGCGCAATTCTATCTGTCCCCTCTCTGCTACAAGACAGACAATTAATGCAAACTCTGGCCCAAACAAATGATTAGGATTAACTCACTAATACCAAGAAGGAACAGGTACAGACAGCCATTCATGGCTTAATGATGACTGAATATCTTAGAGCAAATGCGGCACCCAAAGGCCTTTTGGTCCATAATGTCCCTACACTCTTTCTACATGATATCATCTTTAGAAAAGACTGGTTAGCAGTTTCAAGAAATGCACGAGAGATTATCTAGTATTGATCATGAAAACGGCTACAAGTCTATAGGAAGAATTGATGATCAAAATACAGGTGATGAAAGCCAAACTCAAAACATCAGTCTAGATCTCAGTTTATAAAAAATGACTACAACAGATTAACATTGAGATGACCGAAATGCAAGACTACATCACTAAAAACAAGATACAAAAACTGGGCAAAGATCTCAAGCGGTTCTCTCAAGAAAAGATGTTCCCCTATACCACAAATGACAATACCCCGTCAGAATCCACAAATGATAATGATTCATCTACAAGCAACTCTTCAGACAGCTCAGACTAGAATAACAGTGAAGAGAACAAACAACAATGAAGAGGCAGGGAGGAGCCTAGCGCGCAACCAAGATGGCCGCGTAGGTGCGAGGCTCCCGAGGACCACCACGACCTCCTGAATTAATCCTGGCTATATCCTGTCCTTGTTGAGGGGACTGCATCGGTGAACCCGAGCTGAGGCGCCATCCGTTTTTCCTTTTCGAATCGGACCCCGGACACCGGTGGGAGCACCGATTGAAGGTTGCGGCCTTCTCCGCGCTGGCCCCCCGGATTGGAGTAGTGGGGCGATCCGGGGACAAAGCGAACAACAGCGGCGGGCAGGGCTGGGCGACTCGCGTATCCCGTGCTTTCACTTTCGCTTTTGCGCTCTCCTTGCCCTCAAGCGAGGTAGGGTTGCGGAGCGGGGTGCGGTGGTGTGGCCTTGTCCAGGTGCCCGGCTGACCCGCCGGCCGCGAGTCGTCCCGCGGCCCAGTGGTCGCCCTCCCCCCCCCCCGGAACCCGTGAACTGGTTTATCGGCCCTTTCGAGGAGATTGGCACGACGGTGGGAGAGCAGGCATGTCCACCAAACAAGATGGCGACCGGGCGAAGGTGAAGACGACCCGCCGCGGCCCGGCGCCTCAATCCAACAGTATGGACCGCTACACCCTCCAGAAGGGATCTCCGGAGACTTCGCGCACATCCCCGGCGGGCCCGACGGAGGCATCTGCTCAACCGGTGGATCTGACCCTCCGGGACGTCATGGGCGCCATCGCAGAGATGAAGGCCTCGGTGGACCAGCGCTTCGACACCCTAGCGCAAAAGATAGACTCGGTCCTGGTGGATGTTAGCCTTGTGAGGGCTGACTTGTCCATAACCAACGACCGGGTCGATTCCCTGGCCCACACCACAACGAGCCTCACGACGGACGTGGTGGCCCTCCAAAAGGAGGTGCGCCGGCTTGGCCAGGCGAGCGCCCTGATGGACCGGCGACTGGAGGATTCCGAGGGTCGGGCCCGGAGGAATAACGTTCGCATTGTGGGAGTGCCGGAGGGACGAGAGGCGGAGGCGGCAGATCTTTTTGTGGAAGAATTGATCCTTACCCATCTCCAGCCCCGGGGGCTGAGTAAGCTTTTTGCGGTGGAACGTGCTCACCGGGTCCCTGGGGGCAGACCTAAGGCCTGTGCCCCGCCGCGGCCTCTCATTGCCCGGATTTTTAATTTTCGGGACAGAGACGCTATCCTGCAGACCTCCAGGCAACAGGGACCGGTCAAGCTTGATAACATGGATGTGCATTTCTACCCAGACTTTACTCCGGCGGTCCAAAAACTGAGATTGTGTTTTCTCGGAGTTAAACGTCGCCTACGGGACCTGAACCTTAAGTACTCAATGCTTTTTCCAGCTAAGCTAAGGGTGGAGGTGGATGGACGCACGCACTTTTTTGACCGACCCGAGGCGGCTGGGGACTGGTTGGACACTCTGCCTGGAGATCGGGGCCGAGGGGGTGGGGGGGTGCGGTTGGCGGGGAGGGCCCGCCGGATCAGAACTGAGGGGTGAAGAATAGGCCTTGCTCTGGATAACATTCCTTTACCATTTACTGATCGTTTAGGTTCCCCTCCGATGGAGGTCGTGTGGGGTCTGTTGGGGGCTTCCCTCCTCCTCTGGGGGACTAGTTAGTTTCATCTATGGGGCGACAGGCACACTGCACTTTGGGGGGGCTGTCTGGGCTCATGCAGGGGTGCAGGGAGGGGGGAGTTCTGTTGGGATGGGGGGGTGGGGGGGTATGTTGTTTGTTTGCACCGCAAGGCAAGCCCTTTACTGTATTGTTGCTCTCGAGATGCTCTGTGGGGGACGACTGATTGCTTCTACGTATGATGGGGGGTAGGGATTTGACTGTGTTGTCATGGAATGTTAACGGCCTGGGGGACAGGATTAAGCGTGGTGTGGTCCTGCAGTACCTGAAACGTATCTCACCAGATGTTATCTTCCTGCAGGAGACACACCTTATAGGTAACTCCTTTCATGCCATGAATCGGCGAGGCTATCGTTTGGTGGCCCACTCGGGCTTCACCTCGGGCTCGCGGGGGGTGGGTATCATGATTAAGAATTCGCTCCCGCTGGAGATTGATGAGGTACGCCATGATGAGAGGGGACGCTACGCTGTTCTGGTGGGTAGAATGGAGGGTAGAGTGTTTGTTTTTATACCAGTGTACGTCCCGCCTGGGTTACAATCTACTACATTTGCGGATTTGGGGCGCCTCCTCCTGGACCTCCCGGGTGGCCTGCTGGTGGTTGGGGGGGACTTTAATGCGGTAGTTTCTGGGTCTACGGATCGCCATCCCCCTAGGGACCTCCCCCGGGCACAGGCCTGGCTGTCCGGCCTTCTAGATACTCTGGGCCTGGTGGATTGCTGGCGACTAAAGCATCCCGCACAGCGGCAATACACCTTCCACTCGGGTGCCCATGGTAGCCTCTCGCGGCTTGATTACATCCTTGTCCCGGCGGCCTATGCTGGGAGGGTGGGAGAGGTGTGCCACCTGGCGCGGGGCATTTCAGATCACTCCCCAGTCCTGTTACATCTCGATGTCTTCCCTAGGGGGGAGGGCAGGGTGGCTCCAATCAATGCTTGGTACTTGCGTGACCCCACTATTCGTGCCGACTTGATCAAATCCTTACAGCGATACTTTGATGAGAATGTGGGGTCTGTCCCTTCGGCCATCTCCCTGTGGGAGGCTTTTAAGGTAGTTCTCAGAGGGGAGGCCCTCTCCTCTATCTCCCATGCCCGGAGGCGCGAGCGTGAGGAGGTAACCCGGGTGGAGGCCGAAATTGCGGAACTGGAGGGTGACCTGGGGAGCGGGGTAACAGACGCCAAGTTGCATGTTCTGCACCTCAAGCAGGCGGCCTATAGGGCCCTCGTCACGGAGGCGGCCAGGGGCCTCAGTAGAGAGCAACAGGGGCGACTGTATGATGTGGGTGATAAGGCTGGTAAATTGATCGCGTGGTTGGACAAGAGGGAGAGAGCGAGTCGTGTGGTTCCTTTGATTGAGGGGATGGATGGTGTGCCTGTCACCGAGCCGGAAGCCATTGTCTCCTGCTTCGCGGATTACTTTCGCGAGGTGTACTCCCCGGTTTCTCCCTGCTCGGAGGAAGATTCCCATGCCCTGCTTCGAGACATCGCGCTGCCCTCCCTTACGGTGGAGGACAGGGATTTGTTGGACGCTCCTCCCACCTCGGACGAAATTGCCCTGGCTATTCGCTCGGTCGCATCCGGAAAGGCCATGGGCCCCAATGGTATCCCCATCGAGCTTTACAAGCTGCGACCGGATGTACTGGCGCCCCACCTGCGCGCCATGTTCCTGGCGGCCCACTCGCAGGGTTCCCTCCCGCCGGACCAGCGTCTGGCCACAATCGTGGTGATCCACAAGGAGGGGAGACCCCGTGAGCGGGTTACATCCTATAGGCCAATCTCGCTCTTGAACGCGGAACCCAAAATCCTCGCCAAGGTACTGGCCAACCGGCTGGTTGGCGTGGTGGGCGATTTGGTCCACCAAGACCAATCTCGCTTTATACCCCATCGCAACACGGCTCTTAATCTGCGACGCTTGCATGGGGTGCTCGCGCGTGTCCCGTTTGTGCGGGAGCCGGCCATCTTGGCGTCCTTGGACGCCACCATGGCGTTTGACACGCTTGAATGGCCATACATCTGGGCGATGCTGGCGAAATTTGGATTTGGACCGGGATTCATCAGCTGGGTCAAATTGTTGTATTCGGGCCCATTGGCGCAGGTGGTGGTGAATGGGCGAGTCTCGGCCCCCTTTGCGCTGGGGCGGGGCACGCGTCAGGGTTGCCCCTTGTCACCGCTCCTGTTTGCATTGGCCTTGGAGCCCTTGGCGGAGTGGCTGCGGTGGCACCCCTCCATCCGTGGTCTCCGCTGGACCCCCGAGCATGAGGACCGCGTGTCCCTCTACGCCGATGATATCCTTTTGTATCTCGCCTCCCCGCGTAACTCGCTGATTGTCCTGGTTGATGTTTTGCGCTCCTTCGGTCGTAACTCAGGCCTTGTCATCAACTGGGCGAAATCCTGCGTGTATGTGCTCTCCGGGGAGGCTCCGGCCCTACCACGGGACTGCCCGATCCAGATTGCCTCCCAGGGGTTCCGGTACCTGGGTATATATATTACTCTAGACCCGGAGGCCCGCTACGAGCGGAACTTGCTACCCCCCCTCCAGCGCTTGCGGGAGGACGTTGCGCGCTGGCGGCGTCTTCCGCTTTCGCCGCTTGGCCGAGCGGCCTTGTTTAAGATGATGTCCTTGCCGCGCTTTCTGTATGCGCTTCAGAACACTATGGACTTGGTTCCGGCGCGCTACTTCCGTGAGGTGGAGAGCCTGCAGCGGCGCCTGTTCTGGGACGGGAGGCCGCGTATTGCTTTGGCTAAATTGACGCTCCCGTGGTACGATGGGGGGGTTGCCCTCCCGGACATTAAACGGTATTACTGGGCCTCCCAGCTAGCTGCGATTAATCATGGCCTTTACGGGCCCGCCCTGAACCCGGCATTTGAAATGGACAAGATGCTCCTGCCCGGTGGCGACTACAATCGAGCGCTCTACTCTGGCGCGCCCGACTCCCGTCTGACGGGACCGACGCGTGTCATGGTGCGTGTCTGGCACGCGGCTAATGCAGCGATGGGGTGGAAGGACCGTTTGACCCGGGCGACACCGCTATATACGTCTGAGAGGTTGGGCTCCCTGTGGACATCGAAGGGCTTCGAGAAGTGGGACACGATCGGAATCAGCACAGTGGGAGACCTCTGGACAAGGGGTGGATTCAAAACTTTTGAGACGCTGCGGACGGAATTTCAGCTGCAAGGCAGTGAGTACTTTCGGTACTTACAAGTCCGCCACGCGCTGGGCTCCGTCTTCCCTGATGTCGCGTCCATTCCGGAGTCTTCCCCCCTGGAGGACAGAGTGCTGGATGGCCATGTCCCAGACAGCACGATCTCCCTTATATATAAAAAACTGATCAACGACAGATCGTGCCTGCTGACTAGTCTCCGCGAGGCCTGGGTTGCCGACGGGCTGGAACTGGACGACGAGGACTGGATTTCCGCGGTGGCCTCTCCGAAGGAGGTGGCCATCCCAGCTCGCCTTCGCTTCGTCCAGCTTAAGATCCTCCACCGGGTCTACGTGACGGGGCCAAGGCTTCTACGTATGGGCTTTGTTGGTGACGGATTGTGTAAGCGTGGCTGTGGTGCCTTGGCAACTTTTATGCATATTCTGTGGGAATGCCCACAGGTGGAGCGATTCTGGCGTGGTGTGCATGAGGTCCTGCGTGTGGTAACGCGTGTTGCGCTGTCGCCTGAAGCGAGGAGATGCTTGCTGAATGTGTGGGAACCAAATGACTATTCGGTCCCGCAGACGCGGTGGGTGACTCTGGGATACATGATAGCTAAGCGTGACATTGCTCAATTGTGGGGATCCCAGAGGCCCCCGGCGGTGTCGGCCTGGAAAGAACACATGGATTGGTGTATGTTTCGTGAAAAGGTGGTGTATGTTGCGAGGGGTAAGCCTGGGGCGTGGGTGAAAATCTGGGGCCCCTGGAACGCCTATCGCGGGGGTATTTGTGAGCCGCCACTGCTGCCGGCCGCCTCACCAGCTCCGTCCCCTTAGCCGACCCCCTCCCCCAGCCGCGGGCATGTGGTTCCCCTGTCCCTGATCTATTCCCATTCCCCTCTTCAGAGTTTGGCTGCTGGTTGGGATCCCCCACTTAAGGAGCACGTGCCGTCACTTTGGATGGCGGGTTGCCTTGCGGGTGTGGTTTTTTGTGTTGTTCTGTTTTGAAAAAAAGGAAACCGTATTGTGGGCTTGGAGTTATGGGGCCTGCGCTATTGATATCTCCTGATTTACCGATCTGCACCGCCAAGAGACTCTTACTGTAGGTATGTCATATGCTTCTGCCACTCTAGCGGCCGGCCGGATGGTTGTAGGCCCATACTTGTAACCCTTTTTTAACATGTAATAAACGGTTTCAAAAAAAAAAAAAAAAAAAAAAAAAAACAATGAAGAGGCAGAACAAGAGGCAGATACCCAATGCAAAGACGCAACATGCCTTGGAGAACACCTAATTTTGGAGACCACCAAATGATGGCATTTCAACCGTATCATCCTCAATTCTAAAGGTGGATCAATCCCTTCATGCACAACCAGCCACCACAACCATTCCCTATAATAAAAACACCTTTTTTAGGGAGAGGTCAAAATCAACAAAGAAGAAGAAATTAAGGAGTACACTGACAGGAAACAGAACAAGTACTGTGTCCAAGGACCAAGGCAGACCAGGACCGAGCACAACAAAACACTAGTTGTCAATTTAACCTAACATGTACTCACGGAGGACTAGTAAAAACTACTGAACAAAGGATTAGGTTTTGTGCCCACCCCAAGACTCAACTAATTCAAACTACACTGCGAGATCTCTGAGTTTTGTGGAAAAATTACATTGAAAGCTTACTTTCAAGACAAACAAGAACCCCACAAAGTAGGAGACACCAAATTAAGAATTAAGTCCACCTTTTGTCCAACATTGCATGCAAGGCCGGTCGAAGTACTGGCCACTGATCAAGCAATGTTCAAAGAAGTGCAATCATCAAACACAAAGACAAAAAAGCCATTCATGAATAACACAAAGAAAGAACAAAAAGCAATGAGGGAACTACAACAAAAGAAAGATCTAATTATCAAACCGGCAGATAAAGGAGGAGGCATTGTACTCATCAGCTTACCGTAAACAATGTACAGATCTTCTAGGGGAAGAAAGACACTACAGAATCAACTCTCAGGACCGGACAGAAAGACTAAAAAGAACTATTAACATCATGAAAGAAGAGATGGAGACCAACATGTGGATCACAAAAAAATAGGCAAAATTTTCTAAGATCCACTAAGCCACAGATTCCCTATTTCTATTCCCTACCAAAGACCCACAAAAACAGGAACCCACCTCCAGGGAGGCCGATAGTATCAGTGATAGGCTCTGTTTTGGAAGTGGAACCCCTGTCACAGTTTGCAGACTACTACTTGAGACCTCTAGTACAACAACAACCCACTTACTTAAAGGACACATGGGATCTTCGGAATCACTTGAAAGATGTATCATACCAACAAGGCAGTTCTTGTCTAGTTGGCGCCTAGACATAACAGTTACCAGGTTACCAGTAACCCACAAGTATACCTCGAAGGAATTACGCACATTATGCCCCCCCATGCTAGAGCAATGCAGGCATAGCATATTGATGGGCTCTATACCTCGGAAGTGTAGTTACTGCCCCTACAGCACAGAGGCAAACATGAAACAAACCGGGATAGTTCAGAAATTTAATCTAGTTCTGGTCAACTGTAGATCCCTTAAGAAGCACAAATTTGAAATTCATGACCTTCTAGCAGACACTCAGCCAGATGTTATGTTTCTCACAGAAACCTGGCTGAATCAAGACTCTGCATCTGAATTTCTCGAGGCCCTCCCACATAACTATGGGATTGCTAGACTGGATCGACAAAAAAACAGGGGGGGGGGAGGGATAGCCATTATTCATAAGTTATCGGTTCAATGCACTTTAGAGTTAGCTAACATCGATGTGAGTGAAGCTGTTTTTTTACGATCACCGCTGCCACTAATTATATTATTAGAGGCTTTTTAATCTACAGATCACCAGGTCCCTCCACCCAGTTTGTATCAAGCCTAATGGAACTGGTGATACAACCAGCACTCAGGTATAATAAAGTGCTGGTGTTGGGGGACATGAACCTACACTTGGATGAGATGGCTAATACCAGAGCGCAAGAACTTTGCCAGGAACTGGCCGCCTAGCAGCTGGTGTTGCAATCTCCTCTCCCTACCCACCAACTAGGCCACCTACAAGACCTGTTTTTTGTCACCTGGGGGGATCTAGTAATTGAATGCCCTGTTGCAATTCCTTAGACTCATCATTATTTGGTGCCCTTTAGCTTCTTGATACCTAATACCCCTATGACAAAGTTGTTGGGTGCTGTGACGAGGCACAAGAAGTGGGCTAGGTTCTAAACAGCCAACTTCAATCGCGCACTCCAACAGGGGGGCCCACCAGGTGGTAAAGACATGGAGGCTGCCTGTAACTTATTAGATGAACGAATTACGGAGGCACTAGACAGAGTAGCACCTTGGTCCTCTAGAGCGCCTGGGAGACTGTTAAAATCAGCCCCATGGTTTAATGTAGAACTCAGAGCAGCTACAACTTCCTGCAAGAGGTTAGAACGAGTATGGAGGAAAGACTTTTCAGATTACAGGAAGGCGGTATACAAAACCAGTCTTAAGCACTATCACTTCCTCATAAGAAAAACTCGTGCAGCCTACTACAGTGATAGAATTGAACAAGCTGAGAACTCTTCTAGAGAACTTTTCACAATTTTCAAAGACATTTCGTCACTAGCTAGAGCTACGGCTTCCAAAAGCGGATCGGTTGATTGTGGAATCTGGTGGCACACTTCTTTGCAGGGAAGGTAGCAAGGATTTACACTACCTTCCCGGATGAGGCACATATGGGAGTTCCGATAGTGAGGGGAGGGCCATCGTGGATGAGGCAGACTGCCTCTCCAGATATGAGCTCCCCTCCTATGAGGACCTCAAAGGCATAGCCTTAAGTATTAAATCCAGTTCACCTAGGGACCCCACTACTCCTAAAGTTCTAAGAGACAGCCTGAATATCTTAGTACCTTATATTAGGCACCTCCTTGATCTCTCCTTTGAGTCGGTAATGGTCCCAAAAAGATGGAAAGAAGCGATTATCCTCTCCATAAAAAAAGCCAAATGTGAGTGAGAGTCAGCTGGAGAACCTTTAACTAGTCTCACTCCTGCCATATTTTGCGAAAATAGCTGAAAAAGTGGTCAATATACAACTGACGGACCACATTAACCGGCACAGCCTATTGCACCCTACGCAATCGGGTTTTCGAGCAACTTACTCGACTGAATCAGCACTGCTCCTGTCAACTGAAATGATTCGTAGACAGGTAGATGAGGGTCAGACGGTTGCGCTGGTACTCTTGGACCTCAGTGCCGCATTCAACACTGTAGCCCATCCACTACTCCTACAGCGCCTCAGGATAGGCGGGCTGGATAAACTAGCCCTTGAATGGCTGAGGTCCTTTTTACAGGATCATTGTTTTCAAGTGGCTCAGCGACCTCACTATTCCAAAAGCATGGTGCTTGCTCAAAGGGTCCCACAGAGCTCTAGACTAAGCCCCACCCTTTTAATCTCTATATCGCCCCAGTGGTGGAAATTATTACAAAACTTGGAATCAGTCTTGTGTCATATGAGGATGACACGCAACTGGTGGTCTCATTGTCACAATCCCATGAAGCGGCAGCCAACAATTTTTCTTCCGGCCTACAGGAGCTGGCTACCTGGATGACGAATAACTGTTTAAAATTAAATGGCAGCAAAACTGGGGTTCTTGTGGTGGGAAATGCTCCCTCGATCTGGTCCTCATTCTGGTGGCCGCAGACTCTGAGCCCGACCCCCTCCCCAGTAGTCAGGTCAAGAACTTTGGTATGTGGCTGGACTCCAAACTTTCCTTTGAGAATCACACCAGAATTGTTTCCGGGAAGTGTTTTGGAGTAATGACAGGACTCTGGAAAACTTTAGACATTCTGCCTGTGGCAGCATGGAAAACCCTAGTCCATGCACTGGTAACTTCCCACCTGGACTATGAGAATACTCGATACCTGGGGAGCAAAGTAGCAAGTGTCTGAGGAGGCTTCAATGTATTCAGAACGCGGCAGCCGGCCTTGTTCTATTGCTGCCCAGGAAAACTTCCTCCAAGAATACTTTTGTCACCCTTCACTGGCTCCCAGTGAGGGAGAGAATACTTTTGAAAGCCCTGTGTGTTAGTCATCGTATTCTGCAGGGGAAAGGGCCAAGCTATCTACACAACCTACTGTCCCCCTTTACTCCATCCCGACATTTAAGATCAGGTCATAACCCTGGCTATCAAAAGAGCAAGAATGAGGGGGGCCATTACTTCCACTACCTAGCCGCGAAACACTGGAACAATCTCCCTCTTGCGCTTTGGAAGAAAGCTTCTGAAATTATTTTTCAGAAAAAATTGAAGACATGGCTCTTCTGCCCATAGGCTCTCCTCTACTTATGTTACTTTACCGCCCTGGATGAGGTCTAGCCGCAGCTCGGGACACACTAGCTAGTGTAACCATGCACTTCACAAACTTGTTTATTATTATTATTATTATTAAAGTTTATATACAAGCCTCCCCAAAAAGCCACGTTACAAACAATCGAAGAGGTATTATTCTGAGAAAACTGACCACATAAGACACCAAGACACTTCATCCTGGAATGCTTCTGCCTAGCCTTAATGGAGAAATATTTAGAATATGAGGGAACCCTATACCTGCAAACACACAGCACCTCTATGGCAGTACATTCGCCTCCAGTCTGGCAGGCCTCTAAGTGAGCACATTTGAAGAAAAATACATTCTGAATGAAAATAATCCCTTCAAGACCAAGATCCTTTAATGGAAAAGGTATATAGACAATGTTCTTATGATCTGGGAGATAAAATAGAAACCTTACCAGAATTCCATACATGGATCAATACCAGAGATGACTTTCTCAATTTCACTTACGCCGCAGATGAGAATACACTAGATTTCCTACACATTACCATCTACACGGAAAACACAAAATTATCCACCAAGACTTACTATAAACCCACTGCCCAAAACAATCTCCTCTCATTTAATAGCTTCCATCCAAGAACACTGAGAGAAAACCTACTGTACAGTCAATTCCAGGGGATAAGGAGGAACTGTAGCAACATACATGTATACAAACAACAGACAGGCGAGTTAAGCATAGAATTCAAGGATAGACAACATCTCAAGACTATCATTAAAAAATGCCAGAAAAGAGCGAGAAACCAAAACCGCAAGAACCTTCTTGAGGTGACGCCCAAAACTACGGATAAAGATATCCTTACCTGTGTGACTATGTACATCATAGCTTCAAACCAGATAAAGAAGTTAATTAACAAAAGCTGGAACATCCTCACGCCAGGAAACCTACTATGGCCCAAACACAGATTTGCCAATAGGAGAACAAAGAGCATTCGGGACATCCTAGTCCACATAAGACCAAGACTAAATCAGAGGGAGTCCAACCTGATACCGTGGATGCCTCAAGCTATAAAAGGACACCACCCTTGTGGCCACTGTTCTGTGTGTCACTTGACCAAAACAAACAACACTTCTCAGTTGACTGATGATATTGTTTGGTCACTCAGATGACGCACAAATTGCAATATGACGCATGTGATATACATGATCACATGCCCTTGCCAATTGAAATATATAGGCATGACTTTTCGTGCAGTGAAACAACGAATTTGTGAGCACCGCTGTAACATAAAGTGTAAAGTATCAACCACACGCATGAGCACCCATTTTCTGAACATGAACCACAGCATGAAGGACATGGAATGGGTCGTCATTGAAACTCTAGATAACAAAGGAGACCCAAACGCAGAAATAATTCTCTTTTAGAGGGAAAAACGTTGGGTATACCATTTACGGACATATGACAAAGGATTAAATGACAATATTCCTTGTTTGTCATTAAAATACTGAACAACTAATGCTAAAACAGCAGAGTGACCCGTGTGTACACGAAACAAAATATCACCAGTAAACATATTTCTTAACCTGTACATTATGGGCAAAAAGACAACACAGAAACAATGACAGCTTCATTATAATGGACACTCAAGATGATGCCATAGCATTTACATAATACCGCACATTGCCGTGGTAAAGCTGTCTTATCCCTTCATAGAGGATTGTCATGACCACATGAAGCGCAACATCGATATTCGCCTTTTGTCCCTAACACCACCCTCTCACCAGTAATTTTATAACAGCACTTAATATAGGGGGCACATGAAACCATATAGGAACAATTACACCTTCACGCCGCCTAGAGAATTATCAAGTCTGTCTTCTACTCGAAATTGGCATTCGAATAGTCTTTTTTCAGTTTCCATACCGCATCATCACTATAAAGGTGCACTTCCTCCTGGACCGCAGGTGATAACTTCAAGATCTCGGTAAGAAGCTATAACAAGGACATGCAAGTAGCATTCTAGAGGTAACTGAGAAAGAAATGACACCAACAACCCAAGGTAATGTGAGCAATTAAATTATCACCGTCATGCCTGTTTCCATTTCTTATTATAGAGCTCCCACAGCATCCAATGGAGATTAAATAAACTCCCATAAAGGTACCATTAAGTTTATTAACATTTGCATGTTTTCCCTTTGAATTACAAAGCCCCAAATATAAAATGATACGAACGTTGAGGCTAAAGTAATACTTTTTGTACAGCAGGCCTTTCTTTCCTTTTCTCCCGCAAAAAATATTTAGAAGGGTGAGAATTTTTCAAAAAACATTTCAACACGGTGATAATCTTTCTAGACACGTTTATTGGAAATGTTCTTGAGCACATGTTTAATTACATCCTCATTGCAGGCTTTTGTGGGGTAGAGTAGGAGTAACATTATTGATATGCTTTACACTTACTTAATGTTGACTTAACAGCAATAGACTTTTTTTCTTACCAACCAAGCACAAATCATAATATTATTACGTCCTTTTGTAAGCCTTTAATGCCAAAAAATATAACTGCATGCCTTCTTGATATCGATCCCTGTTTGATTATTCATGCTTCACTGTCATATGTAACGAGAAATTACATGAGTACAGCACACATATTGAGTCACATATGCACGTAGCATTACATGCTGAAGCTCCTAATTGGGCAATACTATATGAAATCTATATAAAGCAACAATATGCATGTTTTTCCTTTTCCCCTTTTTCTTTTTCTTTCCCAAGTTACAGGTAGAACCATAACCTATAAACCTGTTGATTACATGAAATAATGATGAATACCCACTGTGTCAAATGGATCTATCATGTTATCGCTATGACTAAGGTTCTGATGAAAGTCCACTGATCTTTAAAAACACCCGTGGACTGAAACATGTTGACCACTGAAATCATCATTATATAGGTGGGGTGGACCATTCACACATACACCAGAGCAACACACTCCGTTTTTGATCTTACCCCATCCTGGCGAATAAAACAAGACTACAGGATAGGAGGTATTTTTAATTTATCATTGTTTTCCGCTAACACTATTGAAATCACTACCATCCAAGAACCAGATGGACTCCCTCCAGGTGGAGTAAGGTTGACTGCCTGGAGAACAGGAGACTCTGGTGGATAAGGACCCAATGATAAAACCAATCACCTAACCTTCTCAAGCGGAGAACCAAGATATACAGCTGCCCACAGGTTACAGTCTATGAGGGCCTTTGTACAACAATGATATAGGAGAGACAATAGGTTCTGTTCTTAAGGGTGAGGAAGTTTAATGAGTAGGCACTGCACATCCTACGTCAATGTCTTTCTCCTCAAAACCTAAAATGGATTGAACATTGTCGCCTCACAGTTAAATCTTTCACAGATCTTCAAGTGAGGGTCATGCTTTCTCAGTTGTAGCCCATGCTATGGAACACCTTGTCATGAGGCATTAGATTCTTATTGTCTTACATCCCTGTTAGAAACCAATTGAAAAACATTTTATTCAAATAATTACCTTGCTTTACTATAAATGCAATCTTACATTAGCGCCATAACACCCTTGGGTGAAAGAGTGCAATAAGTTTATTTAACATAGCAGGCATATCATTGAATCAAAGTATTCAATATATGTGCACATAGCAGATTGGCCTTATATGTAATGCAATACTATTGAATTTCAAACATCACAATATAATCCATAGCTGTTCACAAAATAAATGCTATTCTGTCCACCAAAATCTTAGTCATTAAGTGCACAATGATTCTTTTCTTTTGTTGCCTCGGTGTTAACTCCAAATTGCCTCTATGTTAATTGCATGTGAGATGGCAACATCCAGTCACTTTTAGTGTAGATTACCTTTGTGTTTGTGTTGGAAGTGCAGAGATATTGAATAAACAGACATTGTTTCTTACGGCTCTAATGTGCTCCAAAGCCAGCATTTCCAGGGATGCATAGTAAAGGTATGAGCACTACCTATGTATATCAGACTTAAAGTACAAATCAATGCCTAAATTTTGTATGCACTAAGACAATTATTGAACACTCTAAATACGAAAGTTTTCTTCAAATGTAAGTTGGTAAGTCAAGGAAATGCACTTAATCATCACACCTCAATCATGCATTTTTTGAGTGTAAAGAAACTTGTTTTTTCACTTCAGAAGCCAATACTTTATACTTTTGCTCAATAAAAAAGTTTCTGGCCATTGGCATAACACAGAATGTGATGAGAGGCCCCTGAGTCTCACAGATCTAGATTGGACTTGGGAAGAATGAGGGCCCCCAGGAGGTTTGGGGTGCCCTGTGCTTCATGAGCCTGCATTATAACTTTCCCTGGGTGTGTGAGTACCTGTATCGGTGAGTGAGTGGATGAATGAGTGGCTGTATGGGTATATGAGTGGGTGTGTCAGTGTCTGTATGGCTGAATGACTGGGTGAGTTAGGGGCTGTATTGGGGTGTGTTTGTGTATATATATATATGTATATATATATATATATATATATATATATATATATATGATAGATAGATAGATAGATAGATAGATAGATAGATAGATAGATAGATAGATAGATAGATAGATAGATAGATAGATAGATAGATAGATAGATAGATAGATAGATAGATAGATAGATACTTACTCTCCTGAGGCAGAAGCCGGGAGCGCGACCTGTATTTTTAAAACTTGTGTGTCACTAAATTTGTTGTATTTTTAAACCACTTACTTTATTTCCTGGCACCTTTCAGGACTCTACAGCTTGAACCTAAAACTCACCGCGCAGCGGATTTAGCGCTGCTGCGGACTAGAGAACAACAAACAATTTGTGCCGCCATTGCCGGCGAGCCGCGAGGCCACGCCCACTTTGAGGCCACGCCCCCCGCCCAGTCTGTATAAAGACGCTGACTACGAGCGTCTGCATCAGATCCACTTACTCTCCTGAGGCGGAAGCCGGGAGCGCGACCTGTATTTTTAAAACTTGTGTGTCACTAAATTTGTTGTATTTTTAAACCACTTACTTCATTTCCTGGCACCTTTCATGACTCTACAGCTTGAACCTAAAACTCACCGCGCAGCGGATTTAGCGCTGCTGCGGACTCGAGAACAACAAACAATTCGTGCCACCATTGCCGGCGAGCCGCGAGGCCACGCCCACTTTGAGGCCACGCCCCCGCCCTCTTCACCCCCTTGATAACATGTGCATTCACCGTACGCGCAGCGGAGGGGCGCAGCGGGCGTGCCGTTTGTGCGCCGAAGGCGCGCCAAAGGCAAGCCTGTCTACGCCCGTCATCTCCAAGACATCGCCTCTCGCCAGTCCCCCTGATCGAACTCCGCGGAAACCCCTTCATTATGACAGAGAACTCCTCATCGCCCTGAACCCTGGACGGAGCTGTATGGACACAACAGGCATTCTTGGTCACACATGCCTTCAATGTAAGTCTTGCCACTTTACTACACCCAGCCCCCGCCTTCCTCGGCAGAAGCGAGGCTCGTCTAAACTTACGCCCCTCACTATTCTCCAACTTAACGTCAGGTCTCTCACTAAACATCACCTTGAGGTTAACACCCTCATACTTGATGAGAACCCTGACATCCTCTTCCTATGTGAAACCTGGTTACGCGACGGCATGTCTGCCATACCTAACCTCACGCTACCTGACAATTATCTAATGATGACTCTAAATAGAGACGCAAGAGGTGGAGGCATCGCAGTCATCTACAAAAAGCAACTCTCTTGCTCTTTCACCAAGGAAGAAATTCTGGGTTGCGAAAGTGCCCGTTTCAAAATAACAACCTGCCCTCACTTTGCCCTGTCAGGCCTCTACATCTATCGCCCACCCGGACCTGCTTCCAAATTTATCGAAGCTCTCCTTGAGGTAGCAAACTCCTTAGTGACGAAGTCTGCCAACTTCACCATACTAGGCGACCTCAATCTCCATTTTGATCTGTCTAATGACCCTACTATCAAAAACCTTCTGGCCGACTTTGCTGCCTTACAGCTCAACTCTCTAATTCAAGCCCCCACGCACTCAGCTGGGCATATCCTAGATCCGGTTTTTACAAACATCCAGGAGGTTAAGACAGAGGTGCCCAAACCGATGGGATGGACAGACCACTATCTTATTAAATTGACCATGCTAGTCAATGAAGCATCGTACAAAACCAAACCAACCCGCTGTCTAAAGAGACCATGGCATAAACTCTCCATTAATGACCTACACGTCACCCTCGGAGAATTCCACCATGAGGCTAACCAGTACATTAATATGACCTATGACGCTTTCCACGACTGGATTACTAGAGGACTAGATGCTCTCATCCCAGCCAAATGGACTAAAGGGCGCAGCTCACCCTCCAACCCATGGTACAACGACACCCTTAAATCCATGCGTAAAGACTGCAAAAAAGCCGAGCGTCTCTGGAGAAGGGAATACAAGAATGGGGACAAAATCAACTACCTATCTAAACAAAAACTTTACCACAAAGCCATCTGTGCCGCACGCGCCGCCTTCTACGCAGAAGAAATCAACTTGAGCTCTAACCCTGCCAAAGTTGTCTTCAAACTGGTACAAGAACTGCAGAGTAGCAGATCTCCTTCTCCCAGCATCTCCTCTGCGCAGCAATGTGAGGACCTCGCTACGTTCTTTGTAGAGAAAGTACAAAGAATATACAGATCTTTCCCTCAGCACTCCCCCAATCCGACCAACCCCACCAAACCCACTACCAATGGCACCATCATGTCACACATCCCAGAAATCTCTTATGATGACCTCACCAAACTATGTAGGAAGGTTAAATCGGGCTCCCCTGCAGACCCCATGAGGCCTACCCAATTTATGGAATCACTCGATTTTTTTCTGCCTTCTCTGGCCTCCACACTGAATCTCTCCTTTTCATCAGCTAGTGTCCCGACAGCCTGGAAACAACCATGGGTTGCACCTATCATCAAGAAACCCACCCTAGACCCATCCAAACCGGAAAATTTCCGACCCATCTCACTGCTCCCATGGCTGTCCAAACTTGCAGAGGCCCATGCAAACAACGTCCTGTCCCAACATATGGACCAAAACAACATCCTGGACCCATCCCAAAACGGGTTCAGACCGGGCCACAACACGGAGTCTGCTCTACTGGCTACGACTGAATATCTCCGGACGATTCTCGATGCCGGTCAGAGTGCTGCGCTGATTCTTCTTGACCTCAGCGCAGCCTTTGACACGGTATCCCACAAAATCCACCTCAATCGTCTGGAGACAGTAGGGGTCTCCGGTCTTGCCCTGAAATGGTTCTGTTCCTTCTTGAAGGACAGATCCTTCCGGGTGTCAGCCCCTCCATTTTTATCTAAGCCCCATCCCATTGGACAGGGAGTTCCGCAGGGCTCTGCACTGAGTCCATCCCTTTTTAATCTTTACGTGCAGCCACTTGCAGGAGTGGCTAAAGAGTGGGACCTTACGCTGGTGTCATATGCTGACGACACACAGCTGGCCATCACTCTCACGGAAGGCCCTTCCACCCCGGCCTTAAGATTCAGGGATGGTCTTGCTGCAGTAGCCCAATGGATGACGGACAACTGCCTGCAGCTTAATGCGGGCAAGACGGAGGTGCTGCTCCTCGGTAAAAACACCAGCCACTGGAATGAGCACTGGTGGCCCACGTCACTAGGCACCATTCCACCTCCCAAATCTCTGGTCAAAAATCTAGGAGTCTGGATGGACACCTCACTGAGCTATCAGACCCACACCAAAAAAGTGGCTGCCACTTGTGTTGGCCTGTTGAGGAGTCTCAGCCCCATACTTGGCTTTTTTGACGCTAAGATCCGTCAACTTATTATCCAAGCCACAATCCTCTCCCGCTTGGACTACGCCAATGTTCTTCTCCTTGGCGCCAACAAAGGAGAGATAGCACAACTGCAACGCGTGCAGAACTCTGCGGCAAGAGCCTTAGTCGGCCTTCCCCGCAGCTGCTCGGCCAGAGCCACTATTCGTAAAGTGCACTGGCTACCCATCGACTCCAGAATCCAGTTCAAAACCCTCATTATGACCTTCAAAATCCTTAAACTCGGAAGCCCAAAACTGTTACGACCTCTCCTTACTCCTTATGTTCCTTGGCGCGATTTGCGCTCCTCAAACCAGCACCTACTGAGCGTACCCCGCACAAAGCTCTGCCGCATTGGCGGCCGCTCCTTCAGGGTCCTGGGAGCCGAGCTTTGGAACGCCCTGCCGTTAAACATCCGTTCCTTGGAAAGCCTGTCCACCTTCCGAAAGGCCATTAAGACTCACCTGTTCCCCTCTCTCTAGGCCACCTTTACCCCCACTCCTTTCACTCTCAGGTTAGGATCTGTGGCTCTTTAGCGCCGGGACGCCTCTTCGCTGGGGCAGCTGTTTGCGCTCTATCAAAACTATAACATAACATAACATAGATACAGTGAAAAAGACCAAAGGTTACAGGGATGTTATAGTTAGACTCAGATTTCACAAGTACAAAACCATAATCAGTGCTGCAAGCCCACCAGCAGCATTTGATTTACAGTCCCAGAGCACACATGGCGCACTGTACTAGGGACTGACAAGTAAATCAAATAACCAATCATGGAATCACTAATCCATAACAACATTTTACAATTGGGATCACTTGCACTTTGGCACTGAACAGAAGTGGAATAGTGCCCAAAGCATCTAGACCAGCAAAAACAGATGAGGTAATAGCAAAAAGTGGAAGGGAGACTCACCACAATGGTGCCAAGTCTAACACATGTCCCCTCCATCTGAAATGTGGGGAGAACTACCCAACTTCTTGGGAGATCTCTTCACTAAGGCGGAAAAATCTGGATAGACCATCAGCATTGACGTGTTCTATACCAGAGCAGTGTTCCACTGTGAAGTCCATCCCCTGTAGGTAAATGGACCACCTCAACAACTTTGGATTCTCACCCCTCATCTGCATCAACCATCTGAGGGGCATGTGGTCTGTCTGAACCTGGAAGTGAGTCCCAAACAAGTATGGTCTCAACTTCTTCAGTGCCCGGACCACAGCAAATGCCTCACGCTCAATCGCACTCCACCTCTGTTCCCGTAAAGTAACCTCCTACTAATGAAGGCTACAGGTTGGTCTAGGCCCTCCTCATTCATCTGTGAAAGCACAGCCCCCACACCATGCTCTGAAGCATATGTCTGCACAATGAAATCCTTTGAGAAGTTGGGCGCCTGAAGCACAGGTGCCATGCACATGGCAGATTTCAGGGCATCAAAAGCTTTCTGGCAGGCATCAGTCCAGTTCACTTTCGTGGGCTGCTTCCTGGAAGTCAGCTCTGTCAAGGGTGCAACAATACTGCCATACCCTTTGACAAACCTGCTGTAATAGCCTGTGAGTCCTAAAAAGGCTCTCACCTCTGTCTGGGTCTTTGGGGGTTCCCAAGCCAGAATGGTATCAATCTTGGGCTGTAGGGGCGCCACTTGGCCGCTCCCAACCTGGTGTCCCAAGTGGGGAACATCCATTATAATGCATGCGTTATGTCGCATGCATTTACGTCGCAAGCGTTACAACGCAAGCGACGTCATGACGCGGACCACTATCCCGCGTACCATTACATCGCATGCACATTTAAAACGCATACGCTTTTAAATCGTATGTGGTGTAATGGACGCAAGGCGGGCGGCACGGATGAGCACCGAGACAGAGGCGGAGGAGCACCGGGACAACGCGAGGAGAAAGAGGTAAGGGGATTATGCTTAGAGTGTAGTGTTTAGGGTTTATGGCAGTGTCTGGATATTGTGCTTACAGTGCAGTGTTTAGTGTTTAGGGTAGTGTCTGGTGGTCGTACTGTAGGGCAGTGTGTTAGGCGTAGTGTATTAGAGTTTAGGGCTTAGGGCTAGGGTTTAGGGAAGTGTAGGCCACTTTTTTAGGCTTTAGGGTACTGTGTGTTATGTAGGGGCAGTGTGTTTAGGCGTACTGTCTTGGGGTTTAGGGCTTAGGGCTTAGGGTTTAGGGAAGTGTAGGCTAGTTTTTTAGGCTTTAGGGTAGTGTGTGTTATGTAGGGCAGTGTGTTAGGTGGACTGTCTTAGGGTTTAGGGAAGTGTAGTGTACTTTTTAAGGCTTTAGGGTAGTGTGTGTTATGTAGGGGGTATTCGGGAAACAAATCGCGATTTTAAAGCATGCGGGGTGTTTGTGTGCGTTGTGAATGTATTTTGCATGCACTTCGATACGCAATAGAAGTAATGGTTTGCGTGGTGAAAGCATGCGTTGTGAATGGCCATGCAATGTAAAGATGCCGATGTAAAGGTATGCGATCTTAATGCTTGCGGTGTAGCATCATGCATCCGTCCCAAGTACACCACAGAACCCTGCCTGATCTGGCACTTACTTGACTCGATGGTGAGGCTTGCCCTCTGCAGTGCCTTCAACACTTCCCAGAGGTGGTGCAGACGTTCCTCCCAAGTGGCACTGAACACTGCTTTGTCATCCAGGTAGGTAGCACTGAAATCCTCCAGTCCAGCCAACACGTGGTTGACCAACCTCTGAAAGGTGGCAGGGGCATTCCTCATCCCAAAGGGCATCACCCTGATTTGGTAATGCCTATATGGTGTGGAGAATGCTGACCTCTCTCTGGCCCTATAAGTTAAGGTGATCTGCCAGTACCCAGACGTTAAGTCAAACATACTGATGTACCGGGCAGCCCCCAACTGATCGATGAGCTCATCAGCTCTGGGCATGGGATGCGTGTCAATCCTGGTGACCGAATTGAGCCCTCAGTAGTCCACACAGAACCGGAGTTCTGGTGTGGCACCGGGTGCGGCATCCTTTGGAACCAAGACTACTGGGCTGGCCCAAGGGCTGTTTGAGGACTCCATCACCCCTAGGGCTAACATCTTGGAGACCTACTCCTTGATGCAAGCTCTGACCCTCTCAGTCACTCTGTAAATCTTATGTTTTACTGGAGGATTGTCCCCAGTGTCCACATCATGGACACACCACTTAGTGACACTAGGGGTCAGGGAGAACAGGTCAGGAATCTGTCCCAAAAGTTGGCGACAGTCATTCTGCTGCTCAGTGTCAGGGTGGTAGAGAGGCTCACACAGTCCACTGACCCATCTTGCTCCTTGGCAGACAGGAGGTCAGGAAGAGGCTCAGTCTCCTCTTCCATCCCAGCATCTGTTGCTAAGAACATGCCCACTTCAGACCTCTCCAAGTGGGGTTTCCGGCAGTTCACATGCAGGACACGCAAAAGGTTCCTAGAAGACTGCAAGTCCACCAAGTAGGTGACGTTACTTTTGCACTCCACTACCTCAAATGGTCTGGTCCACTTATCCTGGAATGCACAAGGCTCCACTGGGGCCATGACCTAAACTTTTTGTCCAGGCTGAACCTTGATCAGAGTGGAATTCTGTTCATACCAATGTTTCATCTCCTTCTGGCTGGCTTCCGGATTCGCCTGAGCGAGTTGTCTGAAATGCCTAGTCTGGTTTCTGAAGGCCAGCATGTAGCCATATATATCCTGGGAGGTTTACTGGGAGCTTTCTCCCAGCCTTCTTTCACCAAACTCAGAGGTCCTCTCACAGGATGGCCATACAGCAGTTTAAAGGGACTGAACCCTAAGGACTTCTTTGGCACCTCTCAGTAAGCAAACAGAAGGCATGGCAAGAGGACGTCCCACTTACGCCTCATGGGTTCCTCAAGACCCATAATCATGCCCTTCAAGGTCCGGTTGAATCTCTCAACCAGCCCATTACCTTGGGGGTGGTAAGGAGTGGTGAACTTATAGGTTACATCGCACTCCTGCCACAGGAACCTCATATATTTAGATATGAAGTTGGTACCATGGTCTGACACCACCTCTCTGGGGAAACCCACACAGGAGAAAATCCCCATCAGCACATGACCCACCACAGGGGCCGTCACAGTCCGGAGAGGGATGGCTTCCGGGTACCGGGTGGCATGGTCCACCAAGACCAGGATGAACCTGTTGCTCATGGCTGTCTTGAGACCCAGAGGCCCCACAACGTCAATGCCTTTCAAAGGGGGTGCTGACCACAGGGAAAGGCTGGAGAGGAGCCTTGTGCTTCTTCCCTCTCTTACCACTTGCCTGGCAAGTCTGAGAGGTCCTGCAATGAGTATCTGAACTCTTGCGTATTTGGGGCAAATAAAAGTGGGTGACAAGCCTTTCAAAGGTCTTGTCTTGCCCCAAATGACCTGCTAAAGGCACATCATGAGCCAGACCCAGTAGGAAGGCTCTGAAGCACCGTGGTACCATCAGCACATAGGCTGATCCAGGCTCAGCAACCTTAGGCTCACTATACAGGAGACCATTCTCCCAGTAAATCCAATATGATCCAGACTGATCACCTGCTGGCTAGTTCGCAGCCTATTGCTGCAAATCCACAAGAGAAGGGCACTTCCTCTGCTCCTCGCAGAACTCTTCCCTGGAGGGGCTTCCTTCCTGCTGCCAATGGGTCAGCTCAGGCAGGATCCCCAGTTCAGCTACTTGTTCCCCTGTAGGTTCCAGGGCATCCCCCTCAAGGTTTGCCTCCTCCTGGACTGTGGGAACTTCGGGGGCCGGTTTCCTGCCTCCCTTGCCTCTTCTCTTTAAGGCAGGCACCTGGGCCATTCTTTCAGGCTTCCAGGTCCAATTGAACACCCTTACCGGCTGCCATTGACCGAGTGGTCACACACTCCCACTCTGGCAGACACAACATCTCTAAATGAGACCATCTCTCCACCTTAGCCCAAGGGGAGCTCTCCAAACCATTGTCTAGCAGACAGTCAACATGAATGGCTGGCCTCACAGCAACTTGAAAGGTACCTGAGACCCCCCCCCCCACACTCAAAGGGAACCTGTGTCACCTTGCAGTGGAGCTCTGAATTGTCAGCAGCAATTGCAGGGTAGAATACATTGAGGATCACCTGTTCTTCAGACACCAGCAGACAACTGACAGCTGTCACACTGGCTCCGGTATCTCTGAGAGCCTTCACTCTATGGCCATTGATGGTCACCCACTGCCTGTACTTCTTAGTGTTATCAGGCAGTTAGGGCCTAGGGACCATCTCACTGTCTCCTGAAGAGACTAGGGACATCTCTGTGGGACTCCACTCACCTTGGGCACCCAACTCCTCCCCCAAGGCTACACTAGCCATTTGCTGGGGTGGGGCACCAGTGGGTGCAGTGGTAACTGGTTTGGGACACTTAGGATCTCCCCTGAAGTGTCCCACCTGACCACAGCTAAAACAGATTTTGGGACCCTTCTGCCCAGGCTTACCTGGCTGGACCCATGGTCTTTTGTCAGTGGGAGGCTGGGAACCTTTCCCTTGGTTCCCTTGGGTATTACTTTGGGGCCCTTTCTGGAACTCCTTCTGTTTACCCTTGTCCACCCACTCTTCTGCTGGGGACCCTGCCCACCTTTGGCGAAGTCTCGCACAGGACCCTTGTGGACCTTGGTACTGATCCAGTGGTCCGCCTCCTCAGCAAGCTTCTTGGGCTCAGTCAGCTTACTAACAATCAAGTGTTTGCGTAGCTCTGAAAAACAATTACTGGACAAGTGCTCCCATGCAATCAAATCATAGAGCTCCTTAAAATCATTTACTTTGCTACCCCTCACCCAACCATTCAAGGCTCTGCAAAAATAAGACACATACTCTAGCCAGGTACTAGACTCCAGCTTCCTGCAATGTCTAAATTTCTGCCTGTAAGCCCTGGGGTCAAACCATACCTGGTCATTAAGGCTTCTTTCATGGGGGCATAGGACGTCTGATCCTCCTTGGGCAGGTCTAACAAGGTGTCACTCCCTTCACAGACAAAGCGACCCCACAACCCTGCTCCCCAGTCTTTCTCAGGGACTCTTTGGGACATCATGGTTACCTCATATGCCTTAAACCACTGCTCAATGTCCTCAGGCCTCATAAATTCCTTAATGACATCCTTGGGAATATATACTCTACTTTCCACAGGCACTGACAGTGTGCTGCCACCAAAGGAACTGATCTCTAAACGTTTTGCTTTCAGATCCAACTCCCTATACCCTCTTTCGTGCTCTAAAAGTGTCTTTTTCTCTTCCATGGCTAACTTCCCTCTCTGAAAGGCCAACTCCTTATCCTCCTTCTTCAGCTTGAGCTTTGTGAGCTGCAATTCATGTATCCTGGTTCTCTCCCTGTCCTCCAGCTCCTCTGGAGGCAGGCCTTTTGAAGAAGCACTGCTGCCCACTCTGGAAGGTGCTTACCCTCTAGTCAGGCCCAATGGCCCCTCCTGCTGCCCATCTATATTCTCTCTCTCCATCATAGGCTCTTATGGATGCTCACTGACATTCCTAGATTCCAACCAGGCCCACGGGGCCTTTTGAACTCATCCTTCCTGGTGAGGCCTCTCACGGAGATTTTGATTTTTTTGCAGATGGTTTTAAGCTGTGGCACAGTGTCGGTATCAAACTTTTCCTCTTCAAATTCTAAATCCATAGATGCAATGGATACTGATTTACTCATGGTAGGTATTGGCAGTTCTCAAAAATAGTCCCAGAAAAACTCTACCAAAACGTATGTGGTCGCGTAATGGTCTGCACTCACTAGTAGTGTACACCAATCACTGTATGTAAATCACAAATGCAAGTCCAAATCCTCACCGCTGACCACCAATATTAGAAATGGGGGTCTCCAGTTGGCAAGGGTTTGCACCTTTGTCCAATAGGGTCCCTTGCTTCTAGTCAGGAAAAGGGGGATACACTCCTAAAATAACCCCTGATCACCCCCTTGGTCGCTTGGCATGAGCAGACAGGCTTATCTCAGAGGCAGTATGTAAAGTATTTGTGAACACATACAGTAACACAGTGAATACACTACAAAGGGACACCACACCACTTTAGAAAAATAGAAAAAATAAGTATCTTTATCTAAACAAGACCAAATGGCAAAAATCCACAATACAGTATCAAAAATAGGCTCTTCAATGGTAGGAATAGCTCAGTTCAATGCAAGTTGTAAATGCGACACTTTTCCAACAAAGTACCTTAGATGCGTCAACCAAAACAAACAAAAGGGTTGCAGGAAAGGCGATGCATCAGTTCCTTGCTTCGGGGAAGGGGAGGCACCTGTTCCTTACTGCAGTGCAGGGGAGGCGATGCGTCAGTTCCTTACCGGAGAGGAGGGGATGCGTCTGTTTTTTACTGCGTTCTGGTTACGATGCGACAAGATGACGCCTCGATGCGTGGCAACGATCGGGAGCATTGTGACAAAACGGCGTTGCGATGCGATGATCAGGATGATGCGTGAATGTTTGCTGCCGCAGGTGCTGCGCTGATCTTCTCTGCGATGCGTCGGGACGCGGTGTTGATGCGGCACGCTTCTTCTCCGTGGCTCGGCAATGCATCGGGACCAGGTGCGGATGCAGCACGCGTCTTCTCCGTGACTCGGCGATGTGTCGGGAATCGGTGCCGATGAGACACACTTCTTCCTCGTTGCGTCGATCTTCTAGCTCCCAACACAAACTGTCTCTAGAGGTCCTAAACAGCAGCAGGCACCTCTTTGCAGGTTGGAATTCCCCGCAAGGAAATTCAGGGGAGCTGGTGGTGAAGTCTTTGTGTTGCTGAGACTTCAGACAGGAGGCAAGCTCAGTTTCAAGCCCTTGGAGATCTTTTCTTCTAGCAGGTGACAAAGCAAACAGCAAAGTCCTTATTCTCCTTTCCTTGGCAGCAAGTACCCACTGCAGGCCAACCCCAAACACCAAAGAGCACAGGGGCAGTAATCCTCCTTCAGCTTCTCCGGTTCCTCTCCTTGGCAAAGGTTCCTCTTGATTTCCCAGAAGTGATCTAAAGTTCAGGGATCTGGGTCCCTCTTTTTATACAGACAAATCCTTTGTCTCTGAAGGCAGAGAGTGTCTGTAACCAGATAAAACCAGTTCTGTCCTCACTGGTGCAGTTTCCTGGTAGGAGGTGGAGACAGCATTGTTGCAAGCAGACCTGGCCCAGGCAGCTGAAAGGAAATCTCCTCCCCCTACTCTAAATTCAACCCTGGTCCCATTCAGCCCCACCTGACTCATCAGACTGCTGGAGCCGCAGCCCTCTCCCAGCTCCTATCACTCACAAGCCAGACATGCAATACACAAACCTAGCAGAGGAGCAGAGGCATACTGGATGGTTAGGCAAGAAAATACCTACTTTCTAAAAGTGGGATTCTCAAACACAGAATATTAAAGTCACCCACACTAAAAGATGCACTTTAACATTCTGAGTTCATGCATACTAAACTTTATTTTCCTATCTTGTTCCCTGGGTCAGTTATGTTTATAAGATGTTATAATCAAACTGCCCAAACTGCCCAGATAGCCTTGCAATAGTGAAAAATGAAATGGGCAGTATTTCACTATCAGGACATGCCACACACATCAGAGCATGTCCTACCGTTCACATACAATGCACCCTGCCCACAGGGGTACCTTGGACCTACTTTAGGGGTGACTAACATGCAGAAAAGGGAAGGTTTAGGGACTGGCAAGTGTGTGCACTTGCCGAGTCGACATGGCAGTCCCAGACTGCACACAGGCTCTGCAATGGCAAGCCTGAGTCACATTTTACAAGCTGCTTCTGTAGGTGGCACAATCAGTGCTGCAAGCCCACCAGCAACATTTGATTTACAGGCCCTGGGCACACATGCTGCACTGTACGAGGGACTGACTAGTAAATCAAATAACCAATCATGGAATCACTAATCCATAACAACAAATTACAATAGGGAGCCCTTGCACTTTGGCACTGAGCAGCAGTCGCAAAGTGCCCAAAGCATCTAGACCAGCAAAAACAGATGAGGCAACAGCAAAAAGTGGAAGGGAGATTCACACCAATGGGGCCAAGTCTAACAACTGGCATGTAGTCTGAGTAATTACCAGTGGCTGAGATTAATTCAAGCAGTCCATCCATTTCCTTTTGTGGACTTTAGTTGATCAAAAAGTGGAACATGACACCAAATGAAGGATTACAGTTAGCTTTGTGCAGTGGAGGTGAGAGGAGAACTTCTATGTGAAAATTGGTGTTTATACACCCATTAGTGTAATAGGGAAGACCCCCCTCTTTGAGATCATGAGAGGTGGAAAGCCCAGGGCTTTGTTGTCCAAAGTTGTAGAAAGGAATAGGGAATGAAAGGAATATCCCAGTGAGTTGTCCAAGGGAATTCATGGAGAATTGAAAGATCTTGTGTTTGCATGAAAAGAGGTCAAAGATGGATCCTCTATATTCGAATTTTCCAAGCCTCAATGAGAAACAAGCATTGGCAAAGCCAATAGGTCCCGCCCTTGGGATCTTATAAGTGTTTAGCCAGAGCTATTGGCTTTGCTAATGTGTTTAAGCTATATTGTGGAGTATTGTGGCTTGTGTTCAGCATGTTGCAAAGTTTTAATAAAAAAAGCTGGAGGTGAGTGGCCCTGCAGAATAAGTAATGTGGGAAGGATTCTGCTGCATGAGAATGTGTATTATGTGGATTTTCTCATAGGATGATGTTCATTTAGGATAAATTGTCTTATGGGTGTTGTAGGCATAGAAGAACTGCTTGAGGGTGGTGTGCTTCTAAGAGGGTCGATTCTATATGTAGCTTAGTTTTATAGGGCACGATGTTCTAACTGTAGTGTGCTTTTCAGTGAATGTTGGTGGAAGTGTTTTAAAAGGGGAATCTTTCCCATACGAAAAATAGTTCGAGGGTGGGGAGTTGGGGGAGATTGTTAATGTGAAGGTAAATTTGAAGAGAGAAGCAGCAAAACATGAAATGTGAACTTTATTGGCTGCAATATCGTAAAACTTACCCTAAAAATGTAAGTTTGCATTCACAGTGAAGGGTGAATTAGGAGGGTTATTGGGCGCTGTACTGATGTTAATTTAGGGTGGAGTGGCTTTGTCGCTTGTTTACTAGCTCTGCCGTCAAAAAAAGGGGAGGCGGGAAGGAGCCGGGGGAGGAAAGGAAGGGGTAGGGGAGGAGGAGGTGAGAGGTGTTTTCCAGCTTTAACAAGTCCGCGAAACTGAAAGCAACATTTGTAACATGACCCACGCAGATGGCACCCTGCGAGTCTGCAGTGGTACAATAAAAAGAAATGTCGCCCCCTGGTAAAGATCGTTATTATTGGTAGGAGCTGTAATGTGGCTTTCATAAAGTTGTACATATGGATGCTGTTTAAACAGCAAGCTGGCAAGTTTCTTACTGAGATGAGAATGTTGTTCGAAAGTTTCCATTCTGTTTGCACTGTAACAGTTTCAAATGACTCGTCCCAACACTGCTTATTTTTTCAGACCCACTCTTTAAACATCCATGCTTACATTTAGACAAAGTCCCTCGGCCAGTTGTGATAAAATAGGTGATATCAGCACCTTGTATTCTTTGGCAACGCTTAGAAGCAACTGCGTTAATTTAAAATATGAAACCGGGCGCAGTGGTGGGCTGCAGTAACACAAAGAGAACAAGCAGGAAGTGGGATATGGGAGGGGGTAGGGGAGAGAGGCACGCAGACTGGCAAATGGTGAGCACTTTTGCGGCCGCTTTGATGTTCTCAGTGGCCGCGCGGCTCACTGTGAACATCAAAGCGGCCGCGAAAGGATCACGCAGGATGCCAAATGGTGCGCGCGCCCGGCGCACATGCACTGTATTTGGAGGCCTGAAAGCACTAGTTTGCACTTCCAAATCCCCCGTTTACTAAAGTTCTCGCCAGAGCAGCACTAAAGCGCTGGCTCAGGTGAGACCTAAAAAGGTGGATTTGCATTGTATTTTATGTTTAAATTGTTTTTATTGAAGTTTTTATATCAAACAGTGCCATTTACAGAGAAGCAAGTAAGGCATTGCATGGTATATAACAAGATCACAAAATACATTTTATGACAAGAATCCCGACTCCCTCCCTCCCGTCCTTCCCCCTGACAGATGAGATAGAAAACCAAAGGAAAAAGGAAAAAAGGGGAAACTGAAAATTCTCCTGGGTCCTATGCTAATATGTGTCGCCGCTCACTCCTCTCCGATATCACGCTCCAGCCCCCTAACAAGGAAGCTCAGCTGGCTGTTCATGGCTTCTTCGCCTATGTATCCGGAGCGGCGGTTGAATTGGGGTCCTGTGTGGTGTCTAACAGCCACAGCCATCACAGGTATGAGGGGCAGGTTAATTCCCTCATCTCTGTACTAAGTATAGATAGGAATGGTCGTCGATAGTCCGCAAAAGAGGCCCCCTCACCTTGGACCGTAAGCACTCCATACCTAGCACAGTCCATAGTCTCTCCAGCCAGCCTTGGTGTGTTGGAGTCCCATCTGTACCCAGTGAGACAGTATGTTCTGGAGCGCAGCTCCCAGGGCCAATCCCATCTGCCTACCTCTACGAGATTTAAGAGGGAAGGTAAGTTTGCTGGGTAATCCTAGGACAACGTATGCCGGGATGCGTGGGATTTGTGTATTAAAATGAGTATCAATGTCAGTTAGGACTTGTTCCCAATATGAGGAAGGATGTGGGCATTCCCACAATAGGTGAGTCAGAGTGCCCTCTGCTCCGCACTGTCTCCAGCAGTGTGAGGGGTGGTTGGGGTTATATCTGTGCATTCTAGGTGGAATAAGGTACCAGTAGGTAGCTATTTAAGTCGTAGTTTCAACGCTCTAGACATTCCGTGCTGTGTGTCGCGCGATAATCGATAGCCCCTGTGAGAGTGTTCAACCTAATTTGGTCTCCCCCCTCTGTTGCCCTGGTGTGGAGGTCTCTGATTCTGAAGGTCGCAACATATGATAAGGTTCAGTGATAAGGTTTGCATTTGTTATTTTCGTGTGAAGCCATTTCAGAGACCCTCAAATGTCAGGGGGGCCTCAACATCGAACATATGTCCAATGAATCAACAGCCCTGAGCCTTCCAATGATGAAACACCTTCTGATCTAATCCGGGGGAGAAGTCCTTGTTTCCAACTATTGGAGTGAGTGGCGATGGAAATGAGGTTAAATCATGCTGGGCCGCTGTGGAATCCCATGCTCTCAGAGTCGTGCGAATAATTGGTGAGTTGTATCTGCCTTCTGGGAGCTGTGTTTTGGGTAAAAAGGGGACCCCCACGGAGCCCGCCCCACATGCGCCCTCTCCATAAAGAGCCAGTGTTTCTCTGACTTGCTACACGACCATCCCAGCAGGACACGCAACTGAGTTGCCTGGAAGTAGCGGGTCAGGTTAGGGACCCACAACCCTCCCTCTCTGGGCGACCTATAGCTCAGTTCCCTACTCATTTGAGGCTTCTCATTGGCCCACACGAACAAACATATCTCCTTCTGCAATTGTTTAAGAGTTCCGGGGGTAGGTTCTAACGGAAGAGTTTGAAAGATATATAACATTTTGAGTAGGATGTTCATTTTAATCGCTGCCACTCGCCCCTCCCAGGAGAAGCCGAAGGGTCCCCATCTACCCAACTCTCCCCGCACCTCGCATCGGGGACAAGAGCCGCTTGTAGTTCAGAACTGCTGTGTTGTGAGTAGATTTCGTGAGTTGGATACCCAGATATGGGATGGATTCAGTGTCCCACGGGAGCGGTAGCAAACGTGCCAGGCACTCAATGGTGGACAGACGAAGTGAGAACTCCATAGCCTGTGACTTTGCCGCACTGATTTTTAAGACAGAAGCAGCTGCAAAACTCTCTAGTTCGGCAAAGAAAGCAGGAATAAAGATCTGTGGATCTTCCAACGTGGCAACCACATCGTCAGCATATAAGCTAATGGCATGAGCATCCCCCGAATCACACTCCAGAGATTTGTGGGTTCTCCTGCACTCTCTGGGCCATCGGCTCTATATAGAGCGAGAAGAGCAATGGGGAGAGCGGGCACCCCTGTCGAGTGCCCCGGGAGATCCAGAAGGGGCCAGAGGATCGCCCGTTGACCCAGAGTATGGCTGTTGGCTGACTATAGCCGCTGAGCACCCATCTGGCGAAGCGGTCTCCCATACCAAACCGTGCTAGGACAATCTTCAGGTATCCCCAATCCACCCAATCAAAAGCCTTTTTGGTGTCAATCGATATCATGACCCACTCCGTGTTTTGGTGCTGTGCTTCATCTAGGAGATGGAGTAGCCTTCTCGTATTGTCGCTACACTGTCTAGTGGCTACAAACCCAGACTGGTTGGGGTCTATCAGCCCCAGCATCATCGGGCCTAAGCGTGCTGCTAATATGCCTGTGAAACGCTTCAGATCGATATTCAAGAGGGATATTGGCCAATATGAGGAGCAATATTTAGCATCTTTACCCAGTTTCGGGATGACTACAATTGAAGCTCCGTGCATACTTGGAGGAATGACCCCGATACCTCCTATCGTATTGTATAATCTAGTGAGGATGGGGGCCAGAGATGTACAGAAAGTCTTGTAGAAGATATTAGAAAAGCTGTCCGGGCCAGGGAATTTGTGCAATTTGAGGCGGGCTATGGCCTAGATCACCTCCTCTATTCTGATGGGAACATCAAGACTAGCTGCCTGCTCTAGGGTGAGTCTCGGGAGATTAGCTCCTTGTATATAAGAGAGTGAATCTTGCTCTGCCAATGGTTGCATGGAGTACAGCTTATCATAGAAATCCCTGAACGCCTATGTTATAGCTATATCGTTTGTGCACTCGTTACCTCCCTCATTACACACAATATGAACAGCAGACAGCTGGCATTGAACTTGAAACTTGTTAGCCAAAAGGTGCCCGCACCGGTTGCCCCCCATGTAAAAGGAGTCAGGCAGTCTAAGTGTGGCATATTCTGCTCTGTCTAAGTCAATGCCCGCGAGTTGTCTGCGAGCCGCCTCAAGCTGTCGCTACACTTGTGGAACCCCGGTTCGCTTGTGGATGCGTTCTAGTTCTTGTACTTGCCCGTTGAGGTCCCTCCATCTGTCCTTCCGAATTCTATTGTCCGCCGCAGAGACAGCTATGAATTCCCCTCTGATGCATGCTTTAAGCGCTTCCCATAGTGTGGTAATTGAAGTGTCTGGGGTATCATTAAATGTGAAGCATTCTTTTTTTTTTTCGTTTCATCACATCCGAACCATGCAACAAGGTACCACGCAGCTGCCAGGTGATCGACGGTCTCTCAGGAGGGACGAGTGTGAGCATGATAGTCAGCGCCGCATAGTCAGATTGTGAGCACGGCTCTATGTCTGAGGCTTGTAAGTGGGGAAGCGGGAGTCGATAAAGTAGTAGATTCTAGCATGCATTTTGTGCTCATATGAGTAAAATGTGTAATCGCCGTCGGTGGGGTGTATGACATGCCACATATCTATCAAGCCTAGATCTTGCAACCACTCCTGCCCGCTTGTATAAGGCCCCTGTTGCACCATGACATTGTGCAGAGCAGTCTAGCTGATTGTCAAACACTAGATTGATGTCCCCCCCTGTAAGATCAATCGGTCAGGGGAGGCAGCGAGGCTCTTCACTGCCTTCTTCAGAAATGCCTCCTGGCCCTCGTTGGTCACATATATGGAGCCTAGGGTTTAGTGACATGCATTAATGGTGATCGTGAGTGCTAGGAGCCTTCCTTTAATCTCTGCTTCACCCCACTTTGCCCCTAAAGGAGCGCGAGAAAAGAATAGCCACCCCTGCCTTTGTAGTAGTGAGCGAGGAGAAATACTGCTGAGGGAAAGCCCGTGACCTAAGTTGATGCGTATCTTTGGCTAGTAGGTGTGTTTCTTGCATTAACAAATGTGTGATGCCGAGTGCTCTAAATAGGACAGGACAGCCCTCCTCTTAAACACGCCATTCAAGTCCTTCACATTTACGGTAAGGATCTAAAGTTCGTCTTGCGTGCCTGTAGGATCCTATAAGATGCTGCATAGTGGACCGATGGTCTTCAAATACACCCATCTAGCGCCCCACGGGTCAACCGGTGTAATTAACCTGCAGGCGACCATTGCTTTAACCAGGGCAAGAGAGGCCCACGACCCAGGAGTGAAAGCAAATTCGACATAAAAAGAATAAAAAACCCAACAAGAAAACTCCCACAACAAAGCCTCAGGGGACTAAAGTCCAACATCTTGGAATGTGAGTGGTCTGAGGCCAATGCCCCGGCATGTGAAAGGGAAGGGGAAACTGGCTGGGCTGCACATGGCCAGTGTCCCCCTGCCCCCTCCTGGACCAACCCAGGCATTTATGTAAGAGTCATGCAAAGGTGGGTGTGCATTGTCCGCTCGAGTGTCCATCGCTGGATGACTCCCCTGTCAGGGACGCCAGGACTGCATGGTGCTCCTTGGATATGGTCGCTGGGTCTGGTTTCAGTGAGCCAGATGGAGCTAGCTTTGATCCGAGCCATCCATGGCGGCTTCTCCTGTTCCTGTTTGATCTGCTTGGTGGTGTCCCCTCTTCCGTGGGGTCCACGATGCCCAAGACCTTGCTGGCCTCTGTGACCGAGTGAAGTTGACGAAGTTTGCCGTTATGAGAGAATATCAGTCTGAATGGGTGACCCCATGAGTATGACACGCCGATGGATCGTAGGAGTGCTGTGATAGGTTAAAACTCTTTCCTTTTCAGTAAGGTCGAGGCAGCTAAGTCCTGGTATAAGGTAGGTTTCTGATCCTTATATTTGAAGGTAGGCGAATCCCTCACAGATCATAAGATCGTCTCTTTCAGTTGATAATCATGGATGCAGGTTATTATATTGGCTGGGGGGGCCGAATTGCTTCTGCGGGGGCCCACTCTATGTGTACAATCGAGCTTGATGGGAAAATCTTCTGATTGTTCAAGCAGCGCGTGAAATATTATTGCGTATTGCGGCGGGATCTGTTTTCAAGGTCTTCTGTGGTTGCTTGGAGGTCCAGATTCTGCTCCGGTAGGCGAATGACCTCCTGCTGCAGGCTCTCGAGATCTTCTGCCTTGTCATGGTCCTCTAGGGAGTTAACCCTTTCCCCCAGGTAGTCTATATCACGTCGCACCTCTCTCTGTTCTGCGGACAGTTCTCGTTTCATGGTGGTGAGGTCCTCCCTCAAGGAGGAGAAGAGGGATTCCAAAAAGGAGCGGCAGACTGGCCCTTCCGAGTCACCTTCTCCCTTCATCTCTGCTGGGGTTTTCTGAGGAGATGGAGTCTCCGACTGAGGCATCTTACAAAGCATGTCCTTAACAGGCCTGTCCTTTTTCGGTCTGCCAGACACCATGGCTGGAGCATCCCTGGAGCTAGACTCTGTCTCCTCACGCTTTCAATAATCACAGTCCGTGAGGCTCCCCCGGCAGGGTGCGGACTGCAGCTGTGTGCTCCGGTCTCTTATGTGGCCAGTCCAACAGCCAGTCTAACGGGAAGGACTCCGTTGCTTTCTTGGCCACCAGGCCCACTCGTAGACAGAGTCTGGTCCGCTAGGACTTGTGTTTTGAAGACGGTATCGCCTCCACCGTCGAGTAGAAGGCCTCTCCCCCTCTGGTATAGTAGTATGTGCCCGGGTGCTGGTGCCTCTCAGACTCTCTCACCAGGGGAGGCGATGAGTCCTGGAGCGCTCTCCGCTTCCCTTAGAGCTATTCGTGCTGCTGCCCCAGTGCGCCAGCAAAACCTGCCTGCACCCTTTGTTCTGGCCTTTACCCACTGTGCCTCGGTCCTCACTCGCTTGCCGCCTCAGATGGGGCTTCCCTCTGCCCCCGGGCTCTCCCATGCGTGCCTCCTGATCTGGTCTGCTGCCGCTGGGATCCCACAGTTCAGCACTGCCACTGTCTTCTACTTCCTGCAACACAAATTTGCCCAGGCCCACCCCAGGGTTTACCTCTGTGAGCTCGGGTTGTGTCACTGGAGCTCTGGCGTCTTCACCTTCTCGCTTGTGGGGGTCCATTGCAGGCAGGCTCCTCCTCTGGGTCCCAGGCCGTAGGCCTCTCGCGCACCGATGTGACAGTAGCGGCAGCCGGCACCCTTCTCGCTAGGCCATGTCTGCTGCCGCAGTCCAACCTCCTCATCAGCCCGCTGTTGCCAGTACAATTATCAACTGCCTCCAGGCCCCCTCTCTGGCGCTAACCAGGGCGGACCCCGGCCGCCGAGCCCCTCCTCTTCTGCCAAGCCAAAAGTACCTCCGCCACACGTGTCGGCTGCTCAGCCGGGTCTGACGGGACTCCGCGGGTCGCTGGCTGGTATTCAGTCTCCGGGGGGGCACTAGTGCTCCACGGTTGCCCGGGCCCCCACCGGCCGCCTGCGCCAGTCTGCGGCCTTCCACCCTGCAGGTGTGCTCTCGGTGCAGCCTCGCTGCTTCCCACTGTCTGCACTTGCCGCTCACCTGGTCACGTAGCTCGGGTGCCGTGCGAACACCGGAGTTGCTCATTTGGGAGGCGCAACCATTCAGCAGTGTCCCCCGGGGGTCGGACAGCCTCAATACCCCCTCAAATGCTGTTAAAGTGCTCTAATCGGCCTGGCAGGAATGGAGAGACAGGAGAATGCGTCTCACTGCTCCGCAATCTTGGCCATGCCCCCCTCCTATCTTGGCCACGCCCCCCTCTGCATAGTATTTTGTTGAGTACTGAAAATGTATGCAACTGGAAAAAGGTGGTGTAAGTGCCCATCTGGTAGAGCTTCATGTTTTATTCTTTGTATTTTAGCTATAGAAAATATTTTCTTGCATTGTAAAGTTGATATATTAATTTCTGTTTTGCCTAATTTAGTTGTTATTCTTTCTATTAGTTATTGTATAGCTTGCATACATAATTTGAGGAAGATTTGTAATATACTACCTTAAGAGAACTAGAATTTTGTGATGGCATCCACATTCCAGAGACTCTGGAATGTTGTGGACAATTTATGCTAGGCACTTAGCTGGCAAGCTCTCTCCGTGATGGTCAATACAAGTTGAAGTTGAAGTTGAAAGGAATTTATTTAGCGCTCTTTCACCAAACGGTTTCTTGGCTCTGTAGACAGGAAACTAAAACCTGAGAGAGAAAGAGAGGAGAAAATTTAAGAGGGGTAGGCTAAAGAGAACAAATGAGTTTTGAGTTTGGCTCGAAAGTCCAAGTAAGAGGGGGTGGATCGGATCACAAGAGGGAGCGAGTTCCAAAAGAGAGGGGCAAGAGTAGAAAATCTGGTGCCGCCAGATTTCTTCTTGTGAGAACGGGGGACCTTAAGAAGAGACTGGGTGGAAGAACGAAGGTCTCTGCAAGGAACATATGCAGTTATTTTAGATCTAACAAAAGCAGGGGCAGTACCAGTAAGGGACATGAAGGTCAGGCAGCCTATCTTGAAGAGTGAGCGTTCCATGATGGGAAGCCAGTGTAGAGTCTGTAGTACAGGAGTAATGTGACTAGTTTTAGGAAGCCTGTAGATAAGGCGGGCCGCTTGGTTCTGGATAAGTTGCAGACGATGACATTCATATGCGGGAATACCGACGTAGAGGGCATTGCCGTAATCCAGACGGTACGAGATGAGTACCAAAATGATGAGTTTAAGAGCTTCGGCAGAGAAATAACGAGAGATTTTGCGAATGGTTCTAAGGGCCATGAAACACGAGGAGACTACAGAACTAATCTGAGGACGCAAGGAGAGGTCTTGACTAACTTTAATGCCCAGAGTTTTCACAGCGGCTGAGAGTACTGGAGGAGAGCCAAGAATGGGTGGCCAGAACGCAGAAGACCAGGGGTTGGAAAGACCTCCGAAGAGGACCAACTCAGTCTCATCGGGGTTCAGTTTCAATTGATTAAAGTTCATCCAATTGAAGATGAACGTAAGAGTGGAGTGTACCTTAAAGATAGAGTCGGGGGAGGAAGAGAGATTGAAAATGAGCTGGAGGTCATCGGCGTAATTAAACGCCGTGACCTCCATATCCTGTAAAGCAACAATAAGGGGGTGAATGTAGAGATTAAACAAAAGGGGAGATAGTGAAGAGCCCTGGGGTACTCCGCAGATGACGGGGTTAGTGGGAGCAAGAAAACCCTCTAGGCGAACAGCCTGAGTGCGGCCGGTTAAGAAAGAGGTGAGCCAGGCTAGGGCCGAACCCCGCAGGCCGGCGCCCCGGACACGGTCGAGAAGGATGGAATGATCGACCGTGTCGAAGGCGGCAGAAATATAGAGGAGAACTAGGGCCTGGGGGGAATTGATGTTGGCACTGCGCCTGAGCTCATCTACTACAGAAAGAACAACCGATTCCGTAGAATGAGCTGGCCGAAAGCCAGCCTGATTAGTAGCTAAGAGGTGGTGAGTTTCAATGTAGTTGGAGAGTGACATGGTAATGTGACTCTCCAAATTTTTTCCTAAAAGTGGCAACAGTGAGATGGGTCTGAAGTTTGATGGTACAGCAGGATCGGCACCAGGCTTTTTGAGAACAGGAACAACAGTAGCAGATTTGGACATATCAGGTACAATACCGAGGGCGATAGAGGTATTAAGGAGGGTAATAGGAGGGGCCGGACAGCGAGAGAAAATATCTCTTAAAATGTATGCCGGGAAAAGATCGGCAGGGGAGCCTGAGGTGACTTTGCCCAGGAGGATGTGGAAGGTCTCTTCAGAGATCAAGGGAATTGGTCAAAGAAAGAAGGTGGTGGAGGTCGAGGGGGACAGGTAAAGAAGGCGGGTGCCATGGGGATATTCTGTTTTATGATGGCAATCTTCTCAATAAAGAAATCATTAAGATCGTTAGACAGGGTTTGGGAGGGGATGGGCCTGGGAGCAACTCTATTAGAAGCAGAAAGTTTGTGCACAATTGTAAAAATCTCCTTAGGTTTATTAACCGCCAGATGAATTTTCTGAGAGAAATATTCCTGCTTGGCGGAGAGAATGGACTTTTTGTATGCTTGCAGAAGAGTCAGGTAATAGAGCTTGGCATCGGAACAGTATTTGCGGCGCCAAAGGAGCTCTGCCTGACGGAGTGCAAGTTTCTGAGATTTAAGGGTATCAGAAAACCATCTATTGGCATCATGAGGGCGACAAATTCTAACACGTCTGAGTGGGGCAATCTCATTGCAGGCTTCAGAGAGCCAGGAATTAATGAGGGCTACCTCCTTATTTAAGGGAAAACCAGTCAGGGTAGGAGCCGAAGAGGCTAAAGAAAGACCTAGGGTGACCATATCTACTCTGTTCCAGTTACGAGCACAGATGTTTTTTGGACAGGGAGGAAGGTTGGCCTCTGCCAGAGAAGCAGAAAAAGTGATCAAAAAATGATCATACCAGACGCAAGGGGATATATTAGGTGTGGAGATAGGTAAATTGACAGTCCAGACCTGGTCGAGAATGTGACCGTGAATGTGGGTGGGATACAAACATATGAGGGATAAAGTTAATGCTATGAAGGGTATCGGAAAAATCTTTAGACATAGAGTCTTCACACAGGTCTCCTGGCCAAAGGTTAAAATCACCTAACAGCAGAAGAGAGGAGTTTTTAATGACCAGAGTGGCTAAAAGGTCCTGTATGGCTGAGATAAAGTGAGGCATGGATTGAGGGGGACGATAGAGCAATACAACGGTAAGAGGAGTCGCAAGATTGGTAGAGCGTACCACCAAAAGGTCAACAGATGGAACAGGGAGATGAGGAAGAGGTTGAAATAAAAGACTTGAGCGAACAATCATAGCCACTCCACCACCCCTCTTACCCTCAGGGCGGTCAGCACAGAGGATATAATAGGAATCTGGGAGACAGGTGAGAACATCAGGTAAGGAGTCGGCAGTGTACCAGGTTTCAGTGAGACACAGAATCTCAGGGCTAAAAGTGTTGAGAAAATCGAAAAGCTCCAATTGGTGCTTGACGGCAGAAAGAGTATTAAGGAGAGAGATCGAGACCAAATGAGGGGGGCAAACCGACGATTTAGAAGAGAGAGAAGGAGAGATAGAGCGTGAGAGCATAGCGTGGGGCGTAGGTAGGAGATTAGAGGGGTCAATGTGGGTGGGTCGTGCAATGTCTAGGGAATTGATCTTAGCCCGGGTGAAGGGGCTGATGGGCCAAGCGTCGTGGCAGGCCAGAAGTTGGTTAGGAGGATATATAAAGGGACAAGCAGAGTGCAGGGCCCCAGGGCCCGGCCAGGCGCGGACTGGTGCAGACGGGCTTGCCTTTAGCACGCCTTCGGCACGCTGGCGGCATGCCCACTGCGCACGTCCACTGCGCGGCCGGGACAGGCACATCGTTGAAATAGAGCCAAAAGGGGGTAGTGGGCGTGTCCTGAGCCCAGGGATTCCCCAACAATGGCGGCAGACCAATCTCTAGTCCCGCGGCAGCGCCTTAATCGGCTGCGTGGTCCGAGAGAGAGGGAGTGAGAGAGTACAGCGCTAACTGTGAAGAACACAGCACAGGTAGGTCAAGATTCTAATAAAGAAACAGCAATTTTAAAAACAGTGACAAACGATCCCGGCTTCCGCCTCAGGAGCAGGTTCCAAACTAGTGCGTGCTGAGCAGAGAGGCGCGATTCAAGTAACCAGAGGGAGCGTGGCCTAGGGGTAGTGGGCGTGTCCTGAGCCCAGGGATTCCCCAACAATGGCGGCAGACCAATCTCTAGCCCCGCGGCAGCGCCTTAATCGGCTGCACGGTCCGAGAGAGAGGGAGTGAGAGAGTACAGCGCAAACTGTGAAGAACACAGCACAGGTAGGTCAAGATTCTAATAAAGAAACAACAATTTTAAAAACAGTGACAAGCGCTCCCGGCTTCCGCCTCAGGAGTAGGTTCCAAACTAGTGCACACTGAGCAGAGAGGCGAGATTCAAGTAACCAGAGGGGGCGTGGCCTAGGGTAGTGGGCGTGTCCTGAGCCCAGGGATTCCCCCAAAATGGCGGCAGACCAATCTCTAGCCCCGCGGCAGCGCCTTAATCAGCTGCGCGGTCCGAGAGAGAGGGAGTGAGGGAGTACAGCGCAAACTGTGAAGAACACAGCACAGGTAGGTCAAGATTCTAATAAAGAAATAACAATTTTAAAAACAGTGACAAGCGCTCCCGGCTTCCGCCTCAGGAGTAGGTTCCAAATACAAATAAAGCACTGGAGTTCTTATCACATCTGACTTTTCTTGTTTTCAGTAATCTTGCCTAATTGTTATACAGGAAGCTGGACTTTTGTGGGGCCTTCTTAAAGGCTGCTTTGTGTTGTAATGGCAGTCACTGGACTATGAACTGAATTATTTGTTCAACACCTAGATTAACAGAGGAAAAGGCGATGCCCTTCAGTAGCCACTTTACTCCTAACGGGAATCAACATGTGAAAAGAGCATGGTATCTACTTGTGGGACCAGCACCCCAAACAAAAAGCAAAAAAAAACTCAGAAGAGAGCCGCACAGTGGTAAAAGAATGCAGCAGGAGCTGCCTAATTGATATTCACTGCTCTCCACACAGGGGGTACCACATTATGCCCTGCAGGACTAATTTACATATTTATTTGTTATGTGTGCTGGCAAAAGGAGTGCAAGGTCAGCACCAATGAGTTTGGAAAGTGTTGTGGGGGGTTGCAAGAGTTTCATAAGCCACCCCCACATATAATTTAACACCTGACCCTATGTTTGCAGTGTCCAGGAAACTATGACTCTTACTAGGATTTTCAACAGTTTTCAAGCATTCCCAAGATTGGAGCTTTTGCTCTACAACTGGAGAGCAGTCTCCTCAAGCGGCAGGTCCTAGGACTTAATTGCATGTCCCCTGAATGTGTATAAAAAGATGCAGACACGTTATATTTTGTTTCAATGTTTTATTCCCCATTTATACTTACAGTGATCTTAGGGAAAAGTTAAGATGCTTTATTGAGAGTGATAACTGCATTTAAACCTGCTTAATATTGATCTCCAGAAATGATGGTGATTTTAACATGTGAATTATTTGTCTTTTAATGTGATGTCCTTGACAAAACCAATAGGTCCATTTTATTTAAAGTGATACCCCCGTATATTGGGATTTGCTATCTGGCATAGGTGGGGAGGGGTAGTGTGATTTTGAGGGTAATGGCTCTTTAAGAGTCAAATCTGGTGTAATAATCTAATCTAATATATTTCAATATGCCTGATGTATATATTTGTAAATGAATACATAATATTCAAAAGTGTGTGTGTAATAAATGTACTTTTCTTTTTTGTAAAGAAAAAGCACTGACCGGAAAATCATTTATTAAGGGGCCGATTCCGATCTCGCTCGGAAGGGCTCCAAATGCGATCCGGCCGGTAAAAGTATGAGCCATACGCGTGTTTTCTGTCCGACTCGTACAGCAGTACGAGCGAGCAAGTACGATGCGAGAAACGCAAAATCGCCGACCAAATCGTTTCCGGGTCTGAACCGCTCTATACGTCTCGACCGTAAGCAACCGTCCCGCGCAATGGAGGCGATTTAAGACTGAGTCAGTTAGATGGACGATTCGGACAGCCGGATCGAGTCAGAGCATCTGACACATAAACGCTCCAGGAAGCGGACTTCGAGGGTCCACGCCGGACCCCCCTTCACCCATAGCCTTACGAGTCAATCCCAGGGGGGACCCTAGGGTCCCCCCTACACATGCATGTACAATGCAGGTGGCATAGACGCGTCCCCAGTACAGGGGGCGCCTTTGTGCACAACGTACCTTTTTCATCAATGGGAGCCTATATACGCGTCGTACAACAGGCTCCCATTGACTTCAATGGGGCTCCGAGCAACCTGTGTCCGTCAGGGCTTGTTCGCATCGTACTCAGGTGCTCGGAGCCCTGGAGCATGAGTCAGTCAGAAAGCCCTCCAGATCCGAGTTGGACAGAGCCTTCTCCCAGCGAGATCAGAATCGGCCCCTAAGTGTCTTTATTGTATGCCAGTGAATGGTCATTACAAGCCCACACCACCTTCCCTGAGTATGCCTTGGACTGCTCTGCTTTGCTACACTGAGAGAATCAATCACTAAATTGTGAGCGTCAAGTGCTCCAAAGATAGGTCCGGCATTGACACACACCTAGCTTGTGGTGGGGGCAATGCTTAGCAGGTTCAGTTACCCACTTGTACTATCCAACCTCATTCTCCAAAACCCCAAAATGAATAAAAGCGAGCCACACCAAAGCGCGTTATAGTGTAGTCTTGATTTAATTGTGTGAACAAAAGTAACACAGTTCAACCCGACAGATTCCTCTTCACACAAACACAAATAAAACAAAACAAAAGTAATTGATGATTTATCAGTAAAGCTTTCCTCGAAAAGACCCAAGTACCAATAATGAGTGATCTTTTGTACAATACAACACAAATCTTTGAAAAGAAAATGAAAGGATTACCTTGTGCAGTATTTCATTCTATAAAAATCCTAAATAGTAAAGTTAAAGTTTTTATTCCAAACATTGAATGTGATAAGGAATGCACAATCACAATACTTTATGTAGAAGACATGTAAAAAAGAGTAAAATAGTCTCCCTAGCCTTCATGTCAAGTGTGTATGACTTTCAGTCCATGCTTAAGTGGCCAGAATTTGTCTAGTAAGCCATCAAAAATATGTTGCCTAAACATTGATATCATTTTTTCTTGGTTTGCAAAAATACACAATAAACAAAAAAAACATTTTACATTATTAAACACCATTCTCTGATAAAGACATTGATAAACATTGTGCTATAGTAGTGTCCATAATAGCTCACGCTAACTTCATCTAACTCCCTAATTCGGAGTCATTCCCAGTAGGAGCTAAACCTGAGTGCGTTATACAAAATGATAGACAAATAGGTCACTGGTTGGTTTAATAAACATGTGCACCATCCAGTCCAGTCTGTATTAGCCAAAGTCCATTTTTGAGCCATATCATGAATAGTAATAAGCCCCCCACTATAATGAAATTTTTAAATTAAACAAAAAGATATATAAAGAAATCAATTAACATGCTTCCCCTTCATATTTTACACTACCAAAATGGTAGTATACCTGGAAACCAACCTAAGATTTTTCATATTCAATTATTCAAATGACTCCTAATCAGAGTATAATGCCAACTCATTATTTTAGTCATCTAGGAAATTACAATATTGGTTAATCCATACAATCAATAAAGCAAAAGATACACGCCATCGTCCAATCGTCTCCATATATCATATCCCCGCTCTCTAAGTATATTATCAAAGTGAAGAACATGCTCCTAAAAGATAAATGATGAAAACTCTAAGTCAGTAAACAATACGGGCCCGATACACAGAACTAACTTAAAACAAAATCCTAAACTTACTATCATTTTCGTATTCACAGAAGGCACTTACTCACTTCGGTATTCACAGAAGTTAGGAGTCCTAACTTTAGGACTTCTAAATGCCTTCTGTGAATACCGAAAGTCTTAAAATTAGGATTTTTCTCAGTTTAGGAGTCCTAAAGTTAGGACTCCTAACTTTACTACTACTAAACTGAGAAAAATCCTAATTTTAAGGCTTTCGGGAGTCACAGAAGGCATTTAGGAGTCCTAAAGTTAGGAGTCCTAACTTTAGGACTACTAAATTGAGAAAAATCCTTATTTTAAGACTTTCGGTATTCACAGAAGGCATTTAGGAGTCCTAAAGTTAGGAGTCCTAACTATACTACTACTAAACTGAGAAAAATCCTAATTTTAAGGCTTTCGGGAGTCACAGAAGGCATTTAGGAGTCCTAAAGTTAGGAGTCCTAACTTTAGGACTACTAAATTGAGAAAAATCCTTATTTTAAGACTTTCGGTATTCACAGAAGGCATTTAGGAGTCCTAAAGTTAGGAGTCCTAACTATACTACTACTAAACTGAGAAAAATCCTAATTTTAAGGCTTTCGGTATTCACAGACGGCACTTAGGAGTCCTAAAGTTAGGACTCCTAACTTCAGTGAATACCGAAATGAGTAAGTGCCTTCTGTGAATACCAAAATGAGTAAGTGCCTTCTGTGAATACCAAAATGGTAGTAAGTTTAGGATTTTGTCTTAAGTTAGTTCTGTGAATCGGGCCCTGCATGTATACATCCAAAAGTGTAACACAAGTCCCATATAAATGTCTCAGACAACTAAAGCCTTTATTTTTAAATGCTCAAACATCCATCATGTAGACTTAAACTATAGGTTTAAAATTGGTGACTGGATCACAGATGGTCATGTAGTTCTTCTCCTAAATTGATCCCTTTGGGTACAACACAACTATCCTCTGACATATATTGGGATTCCATTCTTTGGATCAGAAGAATTCAGTTGCCCTTATTGGCTTTTTTGGAATTGAACCAATGACAAAGTATGATACTGTTCCCTAGTCCCCACTGTATACCCCATCAAAGTGTTGTGCAATGCTGTAGCACATATCTTTGTAAGTAAGGCACGCATGTGCTAAAGGACATGTTCTTTTACTGGAAAATAGAGCTGCCAATATACCATTTATTGCAGAGGCATGATATAACATTCACCACAAACTTCTTTTAACAGGTGACATGTTTATGGATAGTATGTTTTTGGTTGATTAGTGTAATTGTTAATCCTTGATTGATGTGCTGTATTTACATGCTTTTTGTTATTCTTAAGTAAATATATGTATAAAATAATAATATTTCTTAATAATGATAATAAATAATGATAAACATTACATTAAAAATATGAATAATAACGTAACAATTTAAATTAGCAGCCACTAATATTTATCGCAAAAATATATATCAAACAATTAAAAATTAAATTAATGTAAACATTGTTTAAATAAAATATATAGAGTCAGATTTACAATTCCAAGTCACATTTAAGCAAACATAGGGTAAGTGTTGGACTTTGGACGGGGTACATTTACTAATCCCATTCCAATGCAGGCAAAAGCATGAAAGTTGTATGCTTTGGAGTGGTTAGACTTACTATTTCCACTTCAATCTAAGCAATAGTTGGGAAAGTGTTCGCATTCTGAGGAGGGAACTTTTGGCTTTTTGGAAGTTAGATTTACTATTCCTTCTCGAATGCAGCCAAACATGTTTTTAGGGGATACATTTACTATTCCCACTCCAATCTAACTAGATTTTTTAAAACATATGTAAATTTAAAAGTGTATGCATTATAGATGAAGAAAATGTATTGTAAAAATGCAAATTAAAACAAAACAAATAAAAGTAAAACCAATTATGACTATAAAACTAATTTTAAAACAATCAGAATTAAATGCACTGATCCACTAATTAACATTTCATTAAAAAATAATTTATATAATTAATGACCAAATACGTATTATTATCATTATTGTTTATTAGTTAATTAAAACCATAAAAATAGTGCAATACCAGACAATAAGAAGAAAACATACAAAAACATCATAGGACTACTTCAGCCATAAAACTTCATGTTTATGGGCCTTTACATTTTCCTTTAGCCCTTCCTTTCCATTGTAATAAAAGTGCCCAATACAGAAAATAAAAAGTCCTGCAATTACTTGATCATGCCAGAATGAATTTGTAGAACTGCTGATTAACTTTCTCCTAAAAACACCACTATAGGTGTAAAAGTGCTTAAGTGAAAATTTGAGCAGCGGTAGTGGGTACTATACTAAGTAAACAATGGTTTTCAAAATTATTGCCTTAACAAAATGAGGTAGGGAACAGTCACTATAGAGGACCCTAGCAGCCATACATTAGTAGCACTGCCGTTTATCATTCTCATAAAAACACTAAAATGGGTGTTAAAGTGCTTGTGTGCAAATTCATACAGCAAAAATAGGTACTATGCTAAGTGGACAATGTTTTTCAGTCAAATATGGTACCTATATACAAATCTTTGCTACAATACTGAACCAATATGCAAGATAAAGGTGCCAAGTTGAGTAAATTCCATTACCATGACAGGCTAGGGACTAAAGAGAAACCTAGCAGCCCGACCTTGCTGTTTATCAGCTCATATAACTTTACCTACTAAAATACCAAAATTAACATGGCCTAAAATCAAGCACCAGTTGTGTTAACTGGGTCCATTGAATGCACGAGTGCAGTCCTACAGAATCTGATTCCCCGGTCAAGAAATTCATGCCGTAGTACTTCTACATTGGACAATCAACGTTGGGCAGATGCATATAATTTGGAGCAGAGTCTCTACTTCCTGATGGCACAAACGACAGGTCCGGGCTTCGGAAGAACCACCCATCCTCCATTTTGGGATAAGGTCTAATGTGGGATTCTCTCCAAATTTGAGGGCCAGAAATGACTGTTTGACCTTCTGACCATAAGATGCTGCCAACAGCAGCGATTTTCTTTGAGATTAATAGTATTTCAACACCAGCCACCCATGACGACATTTGGACAGTGTTTCCTTATCTATAGTCCAGCTTTGAAACTCGATCGACTTAGTTACTGCTTTTAAAATGTTTGACCAGTGATCTTCGAATTCCAACGGTCGCCCAACTCCAATAACCTGATGCTGTTGTCAAGATGTATTTTTATGGGAACCCTTTCCCAGTTGTAGATTGATCTCGTACTAAACTAGAGTTGGCAAGGTGTTATCGGCTGCTACACGCAATTTATGACACAGCCTTACAAATGACACTGGCCTGGCAAGTGACTGTTTTATAAGTCAAAATTCGAACTGGAGTTAAGCAGGCAAGGCCGACCTGGGTAGCCTAAAGATTTGTTTACAGGCTCTAATTACCAGTTTATCAAGCAAAGAAGTCTCATCACCTAACATTATCTCCAATCCATATGCGAGGGTTGGCAGTAATTTGGCTGTCATACCAGCTCCCATAGATTTCAATTTGTGGCCTTTTATGGATCTTGCCAGTGTTGAAAATCCATAATTGATTGCCTGGGCTTTTGCCCGAGTCGCCTTCTTCTGAGATGTGAAGGTGCCATTTGCATCTATTTTGACCCCCAAATAAACGTAGGTGGCAACTTCCTCAATTTTATTTCCATTAAGATGCCATTTTTGACTTTTGTTGGGGCCTCGATTACAAGCCATCATGCTAGTTTTGTTGTAGTTTACTTCCAGGCCATTCTTATCTGCTTAAGTGCCAAGGGAATTAAACAGCCTTTGGAGGCCTATTCGAATATTGCTAAACAGCAGAAGATCATCTGTATATAGAATGAATGACGCTGGTCTTCCTCTGATGCTCGGGCATGAGCTATCTGCCCGTCCAATTCAGCTGAAAGATCCACCAGATACAAGTTAAAGAGAATGGGGTCAAGCATGCAGCCCTGTTTTATGCCAGATGTTGTTTGCACTTTCCTCGATATGTGCGTGCCATCACCAATTTTTATCTTGACCCATGTGCCGGAATAAACTAGCCTGAGTGCACGAAGGATGTTGGGAGGAAAGGCCCATCCCTGAAGTTTGGCCCATAACCTGTTCTGGGGCACACAGTCAAAAGCTGCCTTAAAATCTACAAAACACATGTAGAGAGGTGTCCGTGTAGCCTTTGCTCTATTTGTGATTAGGCTCAGGGCCATAAGGTTGGTTAAAGTACCTTGACCCCTTAAGAAGCCTGTTTGATTTAAGGGAAGCATTCCATCTTCATAGGACCAGAATTCCAAGTCATGAAGTAGTAGCGTGAAGAAGTATTTCAATTCCACGTCCATCAGAGCGATTAATCGGTAGTTACTAGGTGAACTTGCCTGACCCTTTTTAAAAATGGGGTGAAGTATTGAGCCCCTCCAGCTGTCTGGGATAACATAATTTTCCAGAATGTAGTTGAACATTGACCCCAGAAAACCAGCCCAGTGTGATACAAAGTGCTTAAACAGTTCTTGGGGAAGCCCATTCGGGCCAGGAGCACAATCAGCCCGTGATTTTTTAATGATACTTCGACCTCCGCCCATGTCATTTTCAACAAGGCAGCTTTATCTTTTTGGAGGCTAAGAGGACAAGTTGTAACCTCCGAATCTTCCTTGAAGTGTAATTTCAGATATACCCATTCCATCACGCTGATGTTCGCATTGGTGAGCAGTCAAAATATCGATTTTTTTTATATTGACCTACAGTAATATCGAGTTTTTAATATCGTAGGGACAGACTATCGATGTCAAGAATATCGGTGACCAGAATATCGACTTTAAGGTAAGTAATATCGGTTTTTTAATATCAAAGTAAGTAATATCGAAGTTAGTAATATCGAAGTAAGTTATATCATTAGCAAAAATATTGTTGTTAATAATATCGATATTTATATTTTATATGTATGTTTAACATTTAAAAAAAAAAAAAAAATTATTTTTAAATATATGTATTAAATGTTTAGAAGTTAGTACTTTTTTTAAAGTAACTTTTGCATTTTAGTATCAGAGCGGGTTGTGGGTTTATAGGGGAATAGGGTGGGAAGTAATTTCATTATAATTAATTAATTAATATGTTCTTATTTATTGTTATTGATTAATTTATTGTTATTTATTCATTGGTAATTAATTAGTATTAATGGATTAATTTATCATTATATTAAAAGTAATGTATTATTATTATTGATTGTTATTGTTAATTAATTTATTATTAATTAATTATAAATTTTATTAATTGATTAATTGACAATTACATTAATTGTTTGCTTTTTTATGTGCAGTGGGTTTTGTGTTTATGGTGGAATAGGGTGGAAAGTAATTTAATGTTATTTAAGTAAATATTAATTTAAGTTAATTTGTATTTATTATTAATTATCTAGTTACTACATTATTTATATTATTCATTTTACAAAAATAATTTAATTAACAAGTATGTTAATTTAACCCCTACGCTACCCTACATTTTCCACACTGTTACATTCACTGGAGTTGGAATAGTAATTTTAACCCCTCGCTATCCAACACTTTCCCTACTGTTGCACTCCCTGGAGTGGGAATAGTAATGTTTACCCCTACGCTATCCAACACTTTCCCTACTGTTGCACTCCCTGGAGTGGGAATAGTAATGTTTACCCCTACGCTATCCAACATTTTTCCTACTGTTGCACTATTTAGAGTTGGAATAGTAATTTTATTACCTCCGCTATCTAATATTTTTTGTGCTATTTTAGTTAATGTAGTATATAATTGATATTAATAAGATTAAAAATATATATTTTTTAAATTTTTCATATATATTTATTTGATTTTTATTTATATTATTGTTTTATGTGTATAGATGTATTTATAGTTTATATGGTATTTTAAAAAAAACGATGTTATTATAATAATTATTACAATTATTAGTAAGTAAGTATATATGATATATTAAATGTATATGTTTAATTTCATTTTACGTTATATATATATTACTTATAATTTTTAAACATTGTAAAATATTTTTGACTATGTTCATTTTAATTATATGTATTATTTACTTTATTTTACATTTTATTTTAACTTAAATAAAAAACGATATTTTTAACAATTATATTTTTGACATCGATATTTTTTTCCAATATTTTTGTACTTACCATAATGTTGATAGGTTGTCGATAATCTTGACTTCGATATTCTTGCGTCGATATTTCTGAAGATCGATATTCTGACCTTCGATATTCTGTCAGTGATTTATTCGCATTATATGCAGCTGCGGGGCCTTTCTCGTTCTTATTGATAATTTGCCAGAATCTTTTCTAATCATTTCTTTTGGTGACGTAGAGCAGCTGGGCCCATAATGTTTCTTGTTTAGCTTGGTTATGCGCCCAGATCTCTTTTGTTAGGCGCCGTCTCTCATTGAGGAATTTTTGCAGAAGGTCTAAGTCCCCTTGATTTTGGCGTGATTGTCGGGAGAGTTTACCTACTTTCCTTCTTATTTTTCGTACATGGACGGGCATAGTTATCGTTTTACAGTAGGCAAGTCAAAATCACTTGTTGTAGCTGTTCTCTTTCTGGCTTTTGGTAATGTTATCGGACAATATTTTCCACACTGCAAGTGGATTTAGGCCTGTTAGGGCTAGGTCCTGCAAGCTGGCAAACGCCTCCTCAGCTATGCTGTTAACAAAGCATGATGTCCATTTCATTCGCTTAAGATTATCTGTACGAGTCTCCCCTTGCAACATACAAACTGCCTCGTGATTACCTATAGTTGCGGAGACCATGATAGCTCGAGGATAATGGTCACTCTTAATGCCATGAATTACAGCATAGTTAAAGATCATATTATATAAAGACGTTGAGACTAGTTTGTAGTCTAAAATTGAGGCCGCGTTGCCCCTGATTCTTGTCCAGACAGGAGGGGTATCTGCTGGTTTCCAACCATTCAAAACCAGCAGGCCCATTAACTCACAGGGTTTTATAATTTCTTCTCCAAGTGTATCCTTCCGGATTTTCAATGGCATTGCCTGCTTACGGAGAGGACCAACTGCTTCAATGTGTTCCTCCGATGGCTGATGGAATAAACTAAGGTTAAAATCTCTTGTGATAAGCCAGTGCAACAAGTGATGGCTGTCTTTCGAATGTGGGAACTGGGCGGCCATTCTTCTGGATACAACAGCTCTTTTTTTTGGATTAATGTATACGTTTGTAAGAAGGACCGATTGATTATCAGCTTGACTTTCCATTTTCAATACCAGCATGTTTAGGTCATCCTATGTTTTTTCTTCCTAGGTCATCCACATACACCTCTTCAATTTCACCTGCTAGATTAGTGCTAACGTAGGTTGCCAGGCTGACATTTGCTCTTCCATTTGCGCTCCTTCTTTCTGCTGGTTTTGTGTATTCTTTTTATCCTGTGAGGGGGATACTGGTTTGTGCCCAAGTCTCTTGAGACATTAGGATATGAAATGAACTTAGAAATCCTGTAAACTCTGGATCCATGGCTTTTGTCACAAGGGACAGTTAAATAAATAATTTTTAGTTATAATTGGGGAGAGGAGTTGGCCTAACGGCTAGGGCGCTATACCTCGGACCTGGGGAACTGGGTTCGAGTCTCGGTAACGACGCTGAACATTCTGTGATTCTGGGCAAATCACTTATTCTGCCCGTGCCTACCAAAGAATGAATGTGTGTCCTAATGCAACGTAACTTGTGCTATGTAAAGTGCTCAGATACCTGATTGGATTTGGGTCAAGTTCGCGCTATATAATACTCTACAAAAAAAAAACCTTAAGACCCCATCACTAGTGGAACTGCTCCTATGGCGACTAAGCTTGATGACTCCATTCTCAGATAGAATGAAAGTACTTCCACTAGGGTAATTTAATAGACCACCACCTGCCCTTACCTCCATGCACTTCTATCAGGAATGCACTTCAATCCGAATGTTTTACCCTGGTCAAAGACTTTTTAATATAGCTACCAGAAATTCATTTTAAACCCTTTCATTCTTGGATGCCCAAGACTGACAGTGTATGAACCCGGTATCTGTGAGCATTGGAATTTTATCTAAAGTAGGAGAGCAGCAGGATGATCTAGAAAGTGACATTATTTTAAATTTGGTCTGAACAAAAGGGGCACATTATCATTCAGTCGGCCTCTGTTCCCCCACAAACTAGGTTACTTGTGCTCTTGGAACTATGCGAAAACAGAGATGCTAACAGAGTGATCTTCTCACTATAGTAACAACTACCCCTAATTTGGATTCAAAACAGGGGTCAAATGAAGATACCCCAAGTTCTTTGCCCCCAATTAAGGCGCACCAAACCCAGGTAGAACAGGTTGCAGAACCATCTCATACCTTTCAAATCCACCCATCTATTGATGCAATTAATATTATTTTGTAGAATATTTCAGGCACCAAGTCTAAAGAGTATACACTTTGCCTTTCTTTGCCAGCACTACTGAAAAGAAATATTTGCATGAAGTAGCACAGTGTGTTTGAATGTATCACCTTTCAGTACCCTTAGAGCCTCGGTATACCTCCTAATGCCTACATAATTACACAGTGGACAAATCCATTTACCTCTGGCAAAAAAACACAATGTGGCTTATACTTTCCTTGGCTGTCAGAGAGCACACTGTGCAGACATCAGTAAGATCATCACTCCTGGCAGCGTTCCTCGTTGATGTGAGGGTCCCTATTTCAAGCGTGTCATAATGAAACTTCAGATACAAGGTTTTTGCCAGTTGCTGCTATGGGTTGTCTAAGGAATCTTCATATAATGGGGTGTCTTTGAGAAGCAGGAATTAATTTGTCAGTCTCCTATAACTAGAGGTATGAAGGAGACTAGCCTGCATATACTCCCAATTACAAGTTTTTAACTGTTTCTTTGAGCCAAGAGTCAACGATGCAGGGTCTGACCAAAATGAAATGAGACCCAATTCTGCAAAGCAGAATTGGACATGCCTAAACAACAGAAAGTTCAAGCGTTTTTGGGGTAGACAGCAATTCTTTTACCACATTTTGGTATAGCTTGAGTTCCTCTGTCGTCCACAGCTTTACCCAATATTCAAGTGCCTTAAGTGTGCACTTTCTCCCACCTGTCTGCCATGTCTGAGAACATGGGAATTAGGAGAGTGCTCTTGAGAAGATGAAGGAGCAGACAGACAAATTTTTTTTCACCAAGAGTAAGTCTGACTGCATTCACATGGCCCCATATTTCAGTGACATATAAGGCAGCTAATTGAACCTTTACTTCGTATAGCTCTATATCCGAAAGTAGGGCCCTCAAGATTACTCCATTATTTTTTGTAAATAGTGATGCTGAGCACTGATGTTGGGGCACAGCCCTGCTCTTATGGATATGGGGACCCACAAGGCCTTGCTTTGGGCATGATGCCTAGGTATTTGAATCTAAAGACTCACTCTATCTCCTTGTTGCCCAGGGCTAAGGTATTTTCAAATGATCTATGGAGTCTAATGACCAAAAATTTGTTTTCTGAGACATTATTCACCAGGTGCCTATCCCCACAAAATGTATTAGAGTTATCCAGCAATTGCTGCAATCCCATAGGTTTCTGGGAAATTAGGAGGGTGTCTTCTACGAAAAATAAGGCAGGAACACGATCTCCTTCTAATTTGGGAGCATCTATATTCCCTTGGTGAAGAGCCTCATTAACATTTTTGAAAAAAGGAAAAAAGGGTGTGGGCCATCACACATCCGTGCCTTGCCCTCTGTGTTTTGGGATTCGATCAGTTAATTGCCCCTGGGGTTTCCACTGCACTTATTGGATTCAAAAAGGGGGTCAAATGAAGATACCCTAATTTATTTGCCCCCAATTAAGGCACTACAAGCCCAGGTAGAAGAGGTTTCAGAACCATCTCTTACCTGTCAAATCCACCCATCTATTGATGCAATTAAAATTATTTTGTAGAATATTGCAGGCATCAAGGTGCCGATCACGATCCGGTAAAAAACATTCCCCGTACGACTCGTATTCGGTCTTTTTACCGTACGAATCGTACAAGTGCCGTACAAACTGCCAATTGCGATTCGCATGGGAAAAAGACCATACGAATTGCATTCGGAATAATTCCCCACACGTCCTCGGGTCGGAAATTTTGTCCGACACGTCCCCGGACGATTTACCGTACAAATGTGAAAAGTGAAGTCCGACCGCGGAATCACGATCCATCCCGTGCATCCGATGTTACAACCGTATGCAAAAAACACCGTCCGCACCGAACACCCATAGCAACCATGGAGACATGTGCCCGCATACGTGCCCAACACCCCCCCAGCCCCCGTACGTTTGAGTCGTACCCCCGTGTATGTACACCTGTGTACGTTCGAGTCGTACCCCCCGTGTATGTACACCCGTGTACGTTCGAGTCGTACCCCCACCCATGTATGTACACCCGTGTACGTGTCGTACCCCCCGTGTATGTACACCCGTGTACGTTCGAGTCGTACCCCCCGTGTATGTACACCCATGTACGTTCGAGTCGTACCCCCACCCGTGTATGTACACCCGTGTACGAGTCGTACCCCCCGTGTATGTACACCCGTGTACGTTCGAGTCGTACCCCCACCCGTGTATGTACACCTGTGTACTTGTCGTACAACCCCGTGTATGTACACCCGTGTACGTTCGAGTCGTACCCCCACCCGTGTATGTACACCCATGTACGTTCGAGTCATACCCCCCGTGTATGTACACCCGTGTACGTTCGAGTCGTACCCCCACCCGTGTATGTACACCCGTGTACGTGTCGTACCCCCCCGTATATGTACACCCGTGTACGTTCGAGTCGTACCCCCATGTATGTACACCCGTGTACGTTCGAGTCGTACCCCCACCCGTGTATGTACACCCGTGTACGAGTCGTACCCCCGTGTACGTTTGAGTCGTACCCCCCGTGTATGTACACCCGTGTACGTTCGAGTCGTACCCCCAACCGTGTACGTATGGAGCGTACCCCAGGCCCCAACATCACCACCTTCACACAACATCGCGCATGGACGAGTCGTACCAAGCCAGACACAAGGACAGCACTGTACAACAAAATGGCCCATGTACACACCGTACACACGCCAAAAACGCACGTACACAACCAGGACAAAGCAAAACAACACAAGAATACACCATTCAAATGGCACAAAGCCACAAAACATGTCCAACAACCACAAAAACAACACATTCACTGACCTGCAACTGCCAAAATCCAAAACAGAAGCCCAAAACACAACCACTCCTTATAACACACCCACCCAAAGTTCAAACACAGCCACACTCACCAATGGACCAATAAAAAGGGCCCACACACACAAACCATGAGCCTTTGCAACAGACTCACTGCTGCCAGACCCCACAGACAACCTACAGCACCATACTAGAAGCTTTACCACACCTTACACTTGCACACCTTCACACACACACCTTCACAAACACCCCCTCATCACATTCACACACACACCTGCACAACCACACCCACACACCCACAACCATCCACACCCCCCCATCCACATCCACACCCCTCACCATGCCCACTAACAAGAATCCAAAGTTCACTAGCCGAGAGTTGGAGGTCCTTGTCGATGAAATCCTCAGAGTTGAGCCACACCTCTTTGGAACATTGGTCAGACAGACCACCATTTCAGAAAAAACATCCATGTGGCAGACGATCGTCGATGCTGTGAACACCAGAAGGACCAGGCATGAATGCCAAGCCAGGTGGTACGATCTGCGGAGGAGGGTCCGAGCCAAAATGACGGACGAACACAACCAGGCCAACGTCACTGGAGGAGGGCCGCCCCGCAGACGCATAGAATACCATCCCTGGGAGGAGAGGGTGATGGCCATACTGCCGGTGGTGGCAGTGGATGGATTAGATGGACTCCAAGACCCGGGTGAGTACACAAACAACTCACCTCACATGGGGGGAACGTCATCCACAACCAAACTCACAAACAGGCACGCAACCACCCCAAGCTATCGCATGACTCAACCACACTCCATGAACACGCACATGCCACTGGCGCCAACATGCCCCATGCACCCAGCTGGACAATGTCAAGTGACAGGCCACAGAAAACACCAACACATGACACGGTAAGCCAGATGGCGGGAGTGTGGGCCCCAAAAATCACATAGTGCAAATCAGAAGCAGACAACAATGCCCCCTGCCCATATGGCCTAGGTCACAGCCAGACAAACAGTGTGTCCCCACACAGGAAAGACTCGCCAGCAAATGGCGGACGCCTTGCATCAACACATGGGGGTGACGGCACGTTCTTGCACATGACAGCAGCTAATGAACAGCCAACACTGTGAAAGAGTGGCAGCACACACCACCACAGCAGCAGTGCAGACACAGACACTACACCCAATGGGTGCCTGGAGATCAGAAACAAACTCACATCAACAATCCAAGGGCCATTCAAAGATCTGCTAACAGTGTGTGCCCAGGAAGCTGGGCTGAGGTGACAGAGGGTGACACACAGAGGGAGGGAGAGGGGGACAGAGAGGGAGCGAAACACAGGGAGACGGACAGAGGGAGGAGGCTGACACACAGAGGGAGGGAGAGGGGGACAGAGAGGGAGGGAGACACAGGGAGACGGACAGAGGGAGGAGGCTGACACACAGAGGGAGGGAGAGGGGGACAGAGAGGGAGGGAGACACAGGGAGACGGACAGAGGGAGGATGCTGACACACAGAGGGAGGGAGAGGGGGACAGAGAGGGAGCGAGAAAGGGACACACAGGGAGAGGAAATCAGCCTTGTGGTGTGTGGGAATGTCTGCTCGTCAGCAGGTGGACTGCGTGCATGTAGACAAGGGTGGCCAGTGCCAGAACCCCCCCTCTTCTCCATGGCAAAACACAGGGCCATGTCACAACCTGTGCACGAGCACAACGCCAGCTACCTGCATTATCTAAGTGTGTGGAACCACTCCATGTGCACACGTACAGTGCTACACGGAAGGCGCCAATGCATGGCTCGCCACACCTGCCCACTCCACTGCTGACTGCAGTCACAATTGACGCAGCAAGTAAGACTGTGCCACACATAGGTAAAGTCGCAAAAGCTGTGGCCAAGGGACATACCCATGCACAAGTGCACTGTGAGTGGAATGCAAGACATATCCAAATTCCCAGAGGAAATGTGCCAACTTTGAAACCAATGAAACATGGATGTTGCATGGAACATAATTAACATTGTCTCTCTCACACACAGGTCAACGTCGTGGATCACCCCCCAACACTGGGGGGGAAGACTCACAGGACCCGGCTCGGCGGGATGACGAAGCCACCGCCAGCGACGACTCTCACCACTCTGTGGACGAACCCGACCCCGACCAACCTGGCCCCTCTGGTGTCCAACGACCTGCAGCACCTGCGTCAGGTACAACTGGGCCAACCACCACCCCCACTCCTGCCACATCCCAGGAGACACCCAGGATCCCTGCCCCACCACCACAATGCAGCCAGGCTGGCGAGGAAGGACACGGTGTCCCGGGCACCCAGGAGGAGGCAGGCGACAACGCCAATGCCACCCCTCAGGGGTCCCGGAGACCCGATGTGCCCACAAGGGCAGGCCAGGTGCAAGTGGGCAGGGGTGGTGGGAGTGGAGGACGGCGGAGGCGCGAGCCTGACCGGTTGGCTGGGGAACCGGTATATTCCCATGTCCGAAACATCCTGGACACATACCGGCAGGACACCACGGGCATGGCCCAGGTTGTGTCCGTCCTCGAGGAGATCAAGACCCAGCAGGCCCAGCAACATGCGGAGCAACATGCCTGTCTACTGCAACACCAACGGCGGATGGAGGACAGACAGGCTGAGCTCGTGACGGTGTTCACGGGAATTCACAGTACACTCCGTCGGATGGCCAAAAACATGGGCAACTCTCCCTGTGCCATCAGGCGTAGAACATCACCACCCACAGGGAGGGATCAGGAGGAGGAGGACGAGACATCCGACGGAGCATCCCAAACATCGTCACGGCCTGCTTCTGAGGGTCCCCGCAGGAGGGCGGGTCGTCCACGGAAAAGACCGTGAGGGTCGGCGCAACAGCGCCATCTCCCAGGACACCTGGCCTGGCACCTGGCCCACTGGAGCAACAGCAGCACAGCAGCAAAAGACATTCTCTGCCACATGGACTTGCTGGTCACTGTCTGACCAATGTTGACAAAGACTGTGGCATGGACTCTGAGGATTTCAAATGGCAAGGACACCAACTCCCCTAGTGAACTTTGGATTCCACACACCCGGAAAGCCCCTCATGTCAACCCCCCCCCCACCCCAACCAAAATAAAAAGTCACACCATAAAGAGAAGATGCCTACTGATTGCATTATTACCTTACATGTGTCTTGTAAAGTCTAACTATGCCTGAGTTCTCATTTGACTTCAACCATCCACACCCTGGGGCCTGAGTCTGGCACAGGACACACATGGGTCACATTGTATTAGGCAAGACAGACATGGAGCACCATACACACCCGTGATGGGCCCAACCAGCTGAGGGGGTGGCCGCACAACCGTGCCGACAGACATATCGAGTACAGCGGCAGCCATGCGCAGAGGTCAGGGATCATGTGGAGTGTCCTGGGGGGCACCCAGGTATGTGTGGACAGGTGGCAGAACCATGTCCTGCAAGCTTGAGTCAGGAGGATGCAGAGAATGGTGGCCTGGCCAACGTTGGATGCATGGGTATGGCACATGTCACAATACCCACACAGTCATGGACATCATGCACAATACACAGTCTAATCCCACACAAACAGCTTGCATCTTGCTTCTCTACACATAGACACATAGCCACTATCACGGAAAACCATGCCAGACATGCCGGATGCACCGTGGCAACACACCAGCATTGACTGAGAAGAGGCACCTTGGAGGCATAGGGACACCTTTATTAGTCATGTATTTGGGATTGCAGAGGCAAGTCGGAGTACACATGAACGGGTCATGTGGAGTAACATGTGGGTCCAACACTGGCACCCCCCTTCTGCAGCACAAATGCGTGATAGCCATGGAACTGGCACACAAGTGTCGGCTAACAGCTAAACACCCCCTACTGCTCACGGAGAGACTGTCATACACCATTGATCCGCTGATGTGGAAGTCCCACACCATGTCAAGCCAATGCAAACCGTATGTGTCCGAGGGCAGTGTAACACACATTGATGCCATCATCACATTCCACAATCCCATCACTGATGACTGTCAACAAGTCTGACCATCTATTCAGGTATACCCAGCTGCATGTAATGTGTACCATGGTGATGCAACATGTCTGCAGAGGAACCAAACATCGACAGGGGCAGTGTGCATACATCGTAAACAACTGCCACACCCAATACACCCCTGATGCATCCCTTACCTTAAGGAGACTTCCAAACTTGTCCCTGCGTGTAACGCTGAGTCAGCACACGATGACGTGTCCATGAGGAATAGCAGTGCCACAACAATGCAACCAGCAGACGGCATGCGCAAGTACCTGGGGATGAGAGACACACAAGAAGTCAGCCACAAAAAGCACAGCCACTTGCATGTGCATGGACTCGACACATGTAAGGATGACAACATGCCAGGTCACAATTATGACTGGGGAAATACACATCACTGGCACCATCACTCGAGTGACACATCAACACACACCTCTGACTCACGTGCCATACATGCAGATGGACACACACATCGCAACACATGCCACACGGGGACCAATGCGTGCACACACAGACACTGGTACTCACCACTAAGCAAAGAAGTCGCGTATGAGCCGAGTCCAGATGTCCTCTTGCGGAACCACATCCTCCACATCACTAGCCCCATTGCCAAGACCTTCGTCCTCCACGGGTGGATGGTCCTGATCATCTTGATCCAGGATGAGTGGCACAGCTTTCTCAACTGCCATGTTGTGCAGCATGCAGCAGACCATGAAGATTTTGCAGACCTTCGCCGGGGCATATGGGAGGGCGCCGCCGGTCTTGTGGAGGCATCGGAATCGGCTCTTCAGGAGGCCAAATGTCCTCTCTATCACTGGCCTTGTCCGGCCATGGGCGGTGTTGTAGCGGAGCTGGGCCGGCGTGATGGGGTTGCGGAGAGGTGTGATCAGCCATGGCATGTTGGGATAGCCAGCGTCCCCTACATGGAAAGCACATGGACATAAGTAGGACAGGAGAAGCGGTCGTGCTGGAAGTCTACGCAAAATACAGGACAGACAGAGTGTACCCACGAACAACACATGCTCGTTCGTTGCGCAGCTGCATCATCATTTCAGGCACCCTGCTACGCCTCATGATGTAGGCATCGTGTGCTGATCCTGGAAAACGAGCACAGACATGTGAAATCACCATGTTGGACAGACACACCACAAGGGCATTGATGGAGTGGTAGTGCTTGCGATTCCTGTATGCTACCTCCTGTGCCTGTGGTGGTACCAAAGCCACATGTGTCCCAGTGTAAGTGAACAGCCAGACGCAACACAGGAGTGACATACATCCACACATCAGCAGAAGTAGGATGTCGATTGCAGAGACTGGTAGCGGAACATTAGAGCCACAGGTCACATGACATTACACTAGGACAGCCCACACACCTTGCCATGAAGGTGTACATGTGATGACTCACCACACATTCATAGAGAGGATGCAGACATGTCCTTGTTACGCTACTCTGTGTCCCATGCATACATACGCACCTCACATCCGATACCACATGTGGCCTGGTGTGCGGAACAGTGTGCCATGTCAATCTACACACAGACACATGTTGGTTGCTGCAACAGCTGATGGTTTTGAGGGAGCTCCAACATCAACCTAATGGGAACCTCCCTCACATACATGACATAGTCACATCGTGCACCGTGGGTAGTGACCTGTCTGGTGTGGTAACCCCTGTAGCAGGCATCATGGGACACTTGCGTGTGTTGTTGACCGTGCCATGCCAGTGACGCTCATCCCAAGTGTGCAGTACGACATGCACACATGTCAAAGGAGTCAAGGGCATGCCTGGCACACATTGCACCGTCACACATAACATCTGTACACATCTCATCATTCATCTGGTGCCTTCTCCACTCATGAGTAATGTGCCACATCACAGCCTTTCACACCTGTGCCCCACACATGTAGTACTGGCCAGACAATGCCTTGTTGTCCATCCATGGACAAATATGTCAGCCCTATTCCTTCCTGTGTGCTGCCTGTCACCACTGTGATGTGTGAAAGGCACCGTACTTTCGCTAAGAGGGCCTGTGTACGTTCCCTATCACTATGGGAGTGCTGCCGTATGTGTACCCATAGTGATAGTGAGCGTACGCACGCATGTACGGTCCGTCTCACTTTGGGTGTTCTCGCGTATTTGTACTCATAGTGGTACGGAGCGTACACACGCCTGTACGCTCACTATCACTATGGGTGTACTCGCGTATTCGTACTCATTGTGATAGTGAGCGTACAGGCATGTGTACGGTCCGTACCACTATGAGTACGCATACGCGAGAACACCCATAGTGAGACGGACCGTACACACGCCTGTACGCTCACTATCACTATGGGTGTACTCGCGTATGCGTACTCATTGTGATAGTGAGCGTACAGGCGTGTGTACGGTCCGTACCACTATGAGTACGCATACGCGAGGACACCCATAGTGAAACGGACCGTACACACGCCTCTACGCTCACTAACACTATGGGTGTACTCGCGTATGCGTACTCATAGTGGTACGGACCGAACACACGCCTGTACGCTCACTATCACTATGAGTGTACTCGCGTATGCATACTCATAGTGGTACGGACCGTACACATGCCTGTACGCTCACTATCACTATGAGTACGCATACGCGAGTACACCCATAGTGATAGTGAGCGTACAGGCGTGTGTATGCTCCGTACCACTATGAGTACGCATACGCGAGAACACCCATAGTGAGACGGACCGTACACACGCCTGTACGCTCACTATCACTATGGGTGTACTCGCGTATGCGTACTCATAGTGGTACGGACCGTACACACGCCTGTACGGGCCGTTGCTATGCATTTGGGGTGCCCTAGGGCCCCGGAACGCACCGTACCTGTGTGTGAAGCTCCAAATTACATAGGGGACACATGAGGGACAAGTATAAAGGCCTACATGCATGCTGGTTGTCATGGAGACCAAGTTTAAAGTTTGAATTTTTTGAAGCAGGTGCACAGCAGTAGTCAGTTTGAATGAATCTACTTTGTTGCAATGTGCTTCTGGAGTTGACATCATGCTGAAGAAAAAAACCACAATAAGAACCCACTGACTGTGCTAGGTTTGAAGGGATTGGAGGAAACATAGGATGCAAATATGAGTGACCAATCACTCTGTACTCCTGTGCATGAAACAGGCCAGCAAAGCAGATATAAGGCAGCCAGGTCCCATGAGGGAGCACTTGCCTACACATCTTTGTATTCCACGACCCAGCTGCTGCTACTGATTCCCTGGAACCATGTCAAGGTCTGTGGAGAGGTCACAGCCTTTCACCCTGGAGGAGAACCTGGCTTTGCTGGATGTGATCCTCCCACAGTACCCCATGCTGTATGGGCGACCAGGGTATCAGGTGAGTGCAGAGTCCACCAGCACAGACTGTGTCCCTTTTTTGTGAGTGTGACTTCTGGCATTGTGTCCAGGTGTGGCACACATGCTATGTACTGTAGGGGGGGGTCCCGGGGGGGAATGCCTGATGTCTCCCAGCCAGTGCATGCTGTGGTGCATGTCTGCCGTCCTCACTTGCATTGTGTTTACTGTGACAATCACTGCATGGTGCATGCCACATTCTGCCTGTCTTGTCCTCCTGGGAATGTAGCCTCTACAGTCCTCATGTGATTATGTGGTCAGCCCAGTGTGACAGGTGACTGTACCCACAGATGTGTGTTAGTTCTGTGTACCTGTGCTGAGAGTGTCCACATGGTGTGTTCGTACCCTGGACATCGGTGTGTGTGTAAGTCCCCTGTCATGTGGGTGGGTGCATATGTGGAGTGTAGAACCCGGGCTGCATGAGGGATGGATATACCCTGCCCATGTGATGTGAGCAGGGAGCAGTGCTGTGTGTTTGACGTGCAGAGCCAGCCCCACACCTGTGAGCCCCCCCGTCTAGTGGCACATGTGCAGAGTGAGTTTTGTCACAGCATTTGGCTATGGCAGGTGAATGTCCTGTGCCTGTGTGTGTCTGTGTACTCTGCTGCGGTAGTGTCAGTGGCCTGTTGCATGTGACTGCTTAGAGGTGCTGCACATTATCCTGGTGTTGCTTGTGATGCACAGTGTGAGCCTGGATCATTGATTGTGTCGTTGCCCTCATTCCACCTGTGTACTTTCAATGGCACGTACTGCTTTTGCCCTTCCCCAGAGGATCATGTCCCTATGACAAAGGTGCAATGCGTTGGATGCATACTATGCCTTGTTGTAAACAGCACATTTGTTCTAATATGTCTCTCTGTGACATGTGCCTGGTGTATTGATGTAGTGTCACTTGTTCATCCTCACAGGTAGGCGCCTCTGCCAAGAAGCAGATATGGCTGACCGCCATCAGTGCCGTGAGGAGTGCGGATGGTCGCAAGCGGCGCCTGGCCCAGGTGAGGAAACGCTGGCAGGATATCCGGTGCTGGACGCGGAGGATCGCACGGGTCCTGCTGGGGGACTCACCTGAGACCCATAAGAACCGGGGGCGCCGCCGTCTGACCCACATCCACAAGCGTGTGCTGGCGGTGGTATTTCCAGACTTGGAGAGGCGCTTACAGGAGAAGCAGCAGCAGGAAGGGGGTAGGTACATGTGTGTGTGTTGTGTGTCACCAGCATTTGTAAGTGCACAGTTGCATGGATACACTGCCAGGGTTTAAAGGTGCTGTGCAGATCCTGTTACCCACAGTATAGCTGTGCTCTCCTGCCTCCCTTCCCCTCCTTGCAATGTGTTCCCTGGTCTGTGTGTAGTCACTCCTTCACAAGGTAATGTAGGCTGGCGCTTTCTCCATGTGAACTATGCCTGTAGCATCATGTGTGGGGGTGGTGTGTAACAGGTTTGGGGACCTTGCCTGTGCCCTGTCCAGTTCAGTACATGTGGGTTCCATGTCAGTTGGCACTGATGCTGAGTCCAGACATGGCAGTTAGTCTCTCAAGTGTCATGCCTTACAGCGCGCATGTCCTATGTTGTGGCCTGTGACATGATGTGCATGAGTGTGCGATACGCATAGTGCAGTGATGGTGGCGTGTGTTGCAGTCATTCCCATTCAGGACCATGGAGTTGTGTGGCCACTACTGTCCCCTGGGGCATATTTTCCTAGGTGTCATGTGTGTCATCACAAAACGTGGACACTCTCAGTGTCTACAGCATAGGTTGTGCTCTGTGCCATTGTCCCCTGGCACCATGTATATTGACGTGAAATGTAGTACAAGTGTCCACTGTACAGCCTGACCTGATTTTCCTTGTTCATAGTCACAGTGGCCAGTGCCTGTGTGTCTTGTTACAATCATCTGATGATGGCCATTTGTACATGATTATTTGGACAGGCGCACCTTGGGTATTTGGCGTCCAATCTTGCATTTATGCAGCCCCTGTGTATTTCACCCAGACTAAGAGATGTAAGTGCCACCTGTGTCTCAACAAATTGTCTCATGTAAGGGGTGGTTGATGCGGGCCAAGCCTACATGTCAAAACCAGAATTCTCCTTGCTAGGTCTGGCCAGTGTGTGATGTTTGTCTGGACATACACTCAAGGTGCAGTGAGCCAGTCATGGTGGGCATGTTTTCAGTATTACCTATGCAGCATGTGCCTCAAGTTCATGGATATGGTCCCTCCTCATCCCTATTTTCGGCAACGCTGTGTGGTGCAGATGCAGTGCTGGATTGTCCCCAGGGCCTGGCTCCTATGTCAAACTCCATTTCATGTCATTTGCTATTGTGTCATGCTCTCCATGGATTTTCTTTGGCATGGTGGATCAACCAACTGTGTAATGCATGCCCTACATCTGTACCTTGTTTTGTAGATGTTACTGATCTTTCTTTGCAGGCTATGCACTGTAACCTATGTAGATTGGACTCATGTGACATATGTATACAGGTGTGTGATTAATTGCTGTCTCTTCACCTTGCCCACAGCATCGTCTGGGGACACGGAGGGAGACATGAGCACAGACGGAGCGGAGGGACCTAGCACCAGTGCCAGCGTTGACATCGTGGCTGTCACATTGAGTGGTACTGAGGCGGAGGAGAGTGAGGCCGAGGACCTGTCCACTGGCACGACCGAATATGAAGCTGACGGGTCCGAGGATGATCTCTCCGAGTGGACGGAGGCTGCACCAGCAGCTGAAAGCGGCACAACATCGCACCCCGCCCCCTCCATTGCCATCAGCCGCCTCCCACTTGCTCGTGTCCCTTCCCAGCGTGCCCGGTCACCACATGTCTCCTTCCTGCCAGGCACCGCACCCCCTGCCCCTGTCTCCACTGCTGCTGCCAATGCCGAGTCTGTGGACATCCAGCGCCAGTTGCAGGTTGGTCAGGCTGCGATCCTTAATGTCCTCCATGGCCACAGCCAAGTGCTGCACAACATGGAGGCATACTTGGAGGGCATTTTTTCATCGCAGGCTGACCAACGCCAGTTGCTGAGGTCCATCGACTCGACACTGACTGCAGCAGTGGGTCTCCTGCAGCGCTACGTCCCACCCCCTACCCCTGCCCCATCCACACTTCCCACTCCCATGCCTGTCCCACGTACACACAGACATCAGCATGCACCCACCACAACAGACACAGGCACCACACCAGCAGGGAAGGTCATACGCACACCTCCTGGCACGCACACACAGGGTGGAGTAGGCACACCCACTGGGTCGGGGGGCAAACGTAAGTCATGCAGCCAGAGTGGGAGTCCGCATTCCGTCCAATCCACTCCCTCCAAATCCCCTCCCCTCAGCTCTCCTGGCCACATATCCGGCAAGGACTCCTTCATGGCCGCTCTGTCCCTGAGCCCCACTGTGACACCACCCTGCAAGCGGTCAAGGGAGTCCCCGGTCAGGGTGGTTGAGTCCCCCCCCTGTCCGCACCCTCCCCCAGTGGCGCTGCGACCCATCCCTCCGCCCCCCCCCTCCTTGGGGCCTGTGGTTCCTTTGGGTGCAGGGGAGACGCTGGAGGACCTTGCTAAGGTGTGCAGAGACATCCTGGCCTCCGCCTTTGGCCCTGCCCCACCCCCTGTGGTGGAGTCCTCCATCCCTGCACCCACGACGCCTACCCTGCGCCCTCATGTCCCTGCGGTGCCTGGTCCTTCCCCCCCACATGATGCCCTCCCCGCTGTGGAAGACGAAGGAGTCTGAGTGTGCAGGCAAGCTAGGGGACACGCGTCCCACTGTGTCCCCCATCCAGCTGTGACTCATGGACTGCCCTATGGGCTTTGTAAATATTGAACTTGATCCACACACACATTATTTGGAAATGCTGAATAAAGCCTTTTTTTTTCCCTTAGAACACTACTGCTTTTGTGGTGTTGCTGTTGGTGGGGCTGCTACGTGATTTTGGGTGGTGATCATGTGTTGGGTGTGTGGGAAATGTAGTAGTGTGCTGGTCATAGGGGGGACCCTGGTATCTGTGTGCTGTCACAAGGTGTTAGCTAGGTTTCTCTGTTCATGTAAGCAGTTACTGCATGGTGAAATTGTCCCAAGGTGTATTCCTTCCTCTGTGTACCCTGACATCTTCCCTGCAGGGTGTTTCCAATATGTTGTTTTGAGCTGTGTGTACATTAGCTGGGTGTGTGACGGAGCCCTTCAACTTTGGCCATGCATGCAGAGCGATGTCTCCACCTGCATCATTCGTGGCATCCTTGGTGATCACTGTACTTGTGTATGTAGTCTGTTGACATGACTTCATGTGGACATGTTCCCTTTTAGGCTGTATGAATGTGTGTACTCCCAGCCTCGCACACATGTGTTACATGTACTGCAGGGTCTTTGTGCACCTGACTGACAATTGTGGCAATTGGATCTGTGGGTACTCCACCCTTATTTTTTTCCATGGGCAATGCTGGGGGCCTCTGCACCCACCCCTCCTGTGTCTGGGCACTGCTGGGAGGACTCTGCACCCACTCCTCCTGTCTCTGGGCACTGCTGGGAGTGATAGGCACACACCCCTCCTGTGTCTGGGCACTGCTGGGAGGACTCTGCACCCACCCCTCCTGTCTCTGGGCACTGCGGGGAGGACTTTGCACCCACCCCTCCTGTTTCTGGGCACTGCTGGGAGGACTCTGCACCCACCCCTCCTGTGTCTGGGCACTGCTGGGAGGACTCTGCACCCACCCCTCCTGTCTCTGGGCACTGCTGGGAGGACTCTGCACCCACCCCTCCTGTCTCTGGGCACTGCTGGGAGTGATAGGCACACACCCCTCCTGTCTCTGGGCACTGCTGGGAGTGATAGGCACACACCCCTCCTGTCTCTGGGCACTGCTGGGAGGACTCTGCACCCACCCCTCCTGTCTCTGGGCACTGCTGGGCGAACTCTGCACCCACCCCTCCTGTCTCTGGGCACTGCTGGGAGTGATAGGCACACACCCCTCCTGTCTCTGGGCACTGCTGGGAGGACTCTGCACCCACCCCTCCTGTCTCTGGGCACTGCTGGGAGTGATAGGCACACACCCCTCCTGTCTCTGGGCACTGCTGGGAGGACTCTGCACCCGCCCCTCCTGTCTCTGGGCACTGCTGGGAGGACTCTGCACCCACCCCTCCTGTCTCTGGGCACTGCTGGGAGTGATAGGCACACACCCCTCCTGTCTCTGGGCACTGCTGGGAGGACTCTGCACCCACCCCTCCGGTCTCTGGGCACTGCTGGGAGGACTCTGCACACACCCCTCCTATTTCACGATATGTACGCTTAGAACATACACGTGTGTGGGTTCGCTCCATGCATACGAGGTGGGGGTACGTGTCGTACATACACGGTTGGGGTGGGGGTACGCTCCATACGTCCGCGGGTGAGGGTACGGGTCGTACTTACACTGTTGGGGTGGGGGTACGCACCATACGTCCGCGGGTGAGGGTACGGGTCGTACTTACACTGTTGGGGTGGGGGTGCGCTCCATACGTCCACGGGTGAGGGTACGGGTCGTACTTACACTGTTGGGGTGGGGGTACGCTCCATACGTCCGCGGGTGAGGGTATGGGTCGTACTTACACTGTTGGGGTGGGGGTACGCTCCATACGTCCGCGGCTGAGGGTACGGGTCGTACTTACGCTGTTGGGGTGGGGGTACGCTCCATACGTCCGCGGCTGAGGGTACGGGTCGTACTTACACTGTTGGGGTGGGGGTACGCTCCATACGTCCGCGGGTGAGGGTACGGGTCGTACTTACACTGTTGGGGTGGGGGTACGCTCCATACGTACGCGGGTGAGGGTACGGGTCGTACTTACGCTGTATACGTCTGCGGGTGAGGGTACGGGTCGTACTTACACTGGTGGGGTGGGGGTACGCTCCATACGTCCGCGGGTGAGGGTACGGGTCGTACTTACACTGTTGGGGTGGGGGTACGCTCCATATATCCGCGGGTGAGGGTACGGGTCGTACTTACACTGTTGGGGTGGGGGTACGCTCCATACGTACGCGGGTGAAGGTACGGGTCGTACTTACACTGTTGGGGTGGGGGTACGCTCCATACGTACGCGGGTGAGGGTACGGGTCGTACTTACACTGTTGGGGTGGGGGTACGCTCCATGCATACGGGGGTGGGGGTACGGTCCGTACATATGCATCCACACGCTATGTGATGCTTGTGCGGGCCGCACCCAGGCCTTTGCCACATGGGTACAGCCGTCCCGCCATTGTTGGGGTGACGTAGGTGTGGGCGTGGTACGACTCGTACCCACGCTCTTAAGGCGTGGGTACGGGACGTACCTGTGTTGCTGTGTTACCGGCTCGCGTCGTCAAGCACTTCCGTTGTGGTGGACGCTGGCTTTGCTGGACACGCCCCCACCCCCTCGTAGTGACCAGGGCCTGGGGTCAGGTATGTCCAGGGCATGTGTGCTGTGTGACTTTGGTGGGGGTTTTGTGGCCTGCCCCTGGTCCTGCCCCCCCCCCTTGCCCCCCTCCCTTTGTTGTTCTGACCTTCTGCGGCATATGCGTCCGAACCTGTAGAGGAGGTCGACTGCTATGAGGGCCGGGCTGACACGTAGGTTCGGGTCCATGTCTGTCCGTCGCGTACAGGTACTCCTTGTTCGCGTCGTCGTGATTTCCCGGCAGTTTTTGGCAGCCGGAAAATATTCACCGTGCGGGATGACGTCGGTGCGAATCGTGATTCCTGGTTCGTGAATGGCAGGCTGCGTGCGTCCTGATGTCACGTCGGCGCTTTCCCGGATCGCATTTGTATGTTTATTTTCGTCGGTCGGGGTTTTGTACGATTCGTACGGAAATGGTGTTTCCGTGCGAATCGTAATTCCATGTTTGTATATTTTGACGACCGGGTACGCGTCGGACGGAGAATATGCTCCGTCCGACGGTTCGTACCCGGTTTTTACCAGATCGTAATCGGCACCATAGTCTAGACTCGATTGGAAGGAAGATATAGACCAATTTGATGTATGCCTGTTTCAGGAGACCTGGGTAATTGAACCTTTATATAAACCTCACTATATCACGTATTTTGTTAATGCCTCACCATCTGCTCACAGCAGGGCATCAAAGGGACTTATAATTTGGGTTGAAATAGGCTTAAATCTACAAATTGAAACCTTTAAGTATTGCCTCTTTGGACATTTTGGTGCTAAAAATCTGACTTGAAGTGGGGAACTGCATGTATTTGTTCAACGTTTATTGTAGACCCAGAAGCGGAAGTGTGGAATCGCCTAATGACTGGATGGTAGAGGAGGAGGATGAAAGTTGGGGCATACCACCTCTTGGTTCCAAACCCTATATCCCGAGCTCAGTGGCTGCCATGGATGTTGTCCACTTTACGACTGTAAATGGGCTGAAGGCTTGTAATGGCAGGTCAGCATCTGATAAAGTGGGGTCACCAACATTCAGGAAGGGTCCATTAAAATCTAAAATTGATTACATCTTGATCAAGGCTGCCATGTGGGATAAATTGGAGGATTTTGAATTGGATAAAAGAGAGGAGAGTAAACACTACGCCCTATGTCTTAACTTTTTGGGTTGTCGTTCTAATACCCACAATGGTACTATGGCACCTCAATTCATGCCAACAATGGGGAATAACCAAAGGTCCATCAAATGGCAATTGTGGGGAACATGGAGACAATGACCAAGATATACGACCAATTTGTGTAGGTCTTGTCTCCTGTAAATACTTTGGAAACCCAGGAGATCTCTACCTCTAATATCCACTTAAAATTCGTAGCATCACTAGAACCAATCCTGACCCAACCACTAAAAAGGACACCCCTGATTAAGACGCATAACGCAGATAGTAACCTTTGGTACACAAAGGATTGTAGATTGGCAAAAAAGGCATTGATTAACATCATAAAAAGCAACCCCCATGACGTTCGCACAGCAAGAGTTCTGTCCAAGAAGACATTTAAAAGTGCACGGAGCAAGTGAGAGGAAGCTAGCTGAAGTGACTTGGTAGTGGATGCAAGGTCCGGTGACAACCGGTCATTTTGGAAAGTAATCCCTCATTGGAGCAGGTGTTCCAACCTACAGATCGACTGTTGTCTGAACCATTGGGAATTGGGTAGATCACTTCACCAAGTTATAAGACCACATTCCAATTGAGCTTATTGCATCTACCTGCTCCGCTCCAGACCTTATTTCTATAGACCTCTACTTTACGCTGGAGAAGACTAAAGTAGGCACTACTGTAATTAAACTAGGCAAGGCTCCAGCATCAGATAAAAATCCCTGGTGAGTTACTCCATCATGACATATCAGTTTGGGACTCATATGTTAATCGCCTGAGCAATGCTATAGCAGCAGGAACTGCGATCCCCAAGACATGGAAAGGGGAGGAAATTATCCCTATTTACAAAAAGTGGGAACGTAGAATCCCAGGTAATTAAGGCCAAAAAGCCTCGTGAATATTCTTCAAAATGTTTATGTGCTGCAGCTGCTAAATAAATTAAACAACTGGCTTGAGAGTGCAGAGATTTTAACCATTTACCAAGCCGGGTTTAGACACAAAGTCAACACCATAAACCAAGTCTTGTGACTGCTCCTTATAATCTGGATGTATACATGGCTTAAAAAGGTCACCTGTATATAGCTTTTGTTGACCTCAAAGCAGCTTTTGACTTGAACCACTGAAGATTCTCATGGGAGTTATTAAAAACCTAGGGGTTCCAGGCGCCCTACTTGGGCAACTAGTAAGACTCCATCAAGATGACTACACATAAGTACAGTGGGGACCGCAGGCGCAATTAACTGCTCGAATCCCAAAACACAGAGGGGTAAGAAACGGTTGTGTGATGGCCCACACTCTTTTTTCCTTTTTGTCAATGATGTTTTGAGGTTTTTCACCAAGGGAATATTGATGCACCTAAATTAGAAGGAGATCGTGTTTCTGCCTTATTATTCGTAGAAGACACCCTTCTAATTTCCCAGAAACCTATGGGATTGCAGCAATTGCTGGATAACACTAATACTTTTTGTGGTGATATGCACCTGGAAATTAATGTCTCCGAAAGCAAATTTATGGTCATTAGACTCCATAGATCATTTGAAAATACCTTAGGCCATGTGCAACGAGAAGCTAGAACGAGTCTTTAGATTCAAATACCTAGGCATCATGCTCGATAACAAGGCATCATGTACCCCCATTTCCATAAGAGAAGGGCAGTGCTCCAATATCAGTGCTGAGTTTCACCATTTATAAAAAAATAACAGGGGACAATCTTGAGGGCCCTACTTTCGGCTATAGAGCTATACAAAGTAAAGGTTCAATCAGCTGCCTTTAATGTCGCTGAAAAATGGGGGCATGTGAACTCAGTCAGACTTACTCTTGGCAAGAATAAATTTGTCTTTGTGCTTCTCCATCTTCTCAAGAACACTAGCCTAATTCCCATGTTCTCAGACGTGGCAGACAGGTGGGAGAAAGTGCACACTAAGGCCACTTGAATATTGGGTGAAGATGCGGACGAGGGAGGAACTCAAGCTATACCAAAACGTGGTAAAAGAATTGCTGTGTATCCCAAAAATCTTGACCTTTCTGTGGTTTAGGCATGTCCAATCCTGCTTTGCAAAATTGGGTCTTATTTAATTTTCGTCAGACCCTGCATTGTTGACTCTTGGCTCAAAGAAGCAGTTAAAAACCTGTAATTAGGAGCATTCTCAGTCTAGTCTCCTTCATACCGCTAGTTATAGGAGACTGACAAATCAATTCCTGCTTCTCAAAGACACCACTTTATATGAAGATTTCTCAGACAACCCCCAGCAGCAGCTGGCAAACACCTTGTATCTGAAGTTTTGCTATGACACGCTTGAAATAGGGACCTTCACATCAACGTGGAACGCTTTCAGGAGTGATGATCTTACTGATTTTTGCACAGTGTGCTCTCTGACAGCCAAGGAAAGTATAAGCCACTTGGGGGCCGATTCCGATTCCGGCCGCAAAACGTACCGACCGGCACGGACCCAGAACGGAGATCGACCGACACTGACCGGCACCGTACGACCCGTGCAGTTCGATGCAACACTTGTGATTTACAACCGACACGTATGGAATACAAGCCATAAGACTAAGCCGTAGGGGAAAACAGTGATTTGCCCGGAAAAAGGACGCGATTCACACCGACCGACATGCACCAGGAATTAACCCGACTTACACGTACCCGCGATGTCCGAGCTGCGCAGTACGATGCAATGCGTGTAAAACCAGACCGACTCGCACGGAGCCCAAGCCGCATGACTGACATGCACAGAAAACAGGGACCTGAAGCAAAAGAGATCTCCGCGACTGACGCGTATGAAGCACAAAAGAAAGTCACTGTGAAAGACCCGGAGAATCCCGCACGAGTCAATATCAGCGTCCGTCGAGGTCAGAAGAACGTCTCCTTCATGCCTCGAAAACTCAAAGGAAAAAATGCAAAAAAAGGACCAAACAAGCAATGACAAAGTCAATAAATATCCCCCAAAAAAACTTGAAACAAAGACACACCCAGCACTGCACCTATATAAAGGACACCAATCACTACCATGATCCTTTGCAAATTCAAGACAACAGCCAGCAGAGAACACCATCAGACAGCAACCACAGACATGCTCACAACTCACCCATCACACAACTTCCACACCATTAGCACCTCACCAAAAGCACTCACACATACACCTAGCAAAACTGACACTCACCCACCCTCACTTGCACCCTCACACACAGCACTCACCACCACCACCCATCACCATGCCCCCAAAGAAGAATCCAAAGTTCACAGATAGTGAGTTAGAAGTGCTGGTAGGCGAGATCATCTGAGCCACATTTGTTTGGTACATTGGTCCAAAGGACCCCATGTCACAGAAAACAAAGATGTGGGCGAGGATCGTGGACAAGGTGAATGCACAAGCACCAATGTTGCGCACAAAGGATGATTTCCAGAACAGGTGGTATGACGTGCGCAGGAGAGTCAAGAAACTCATCGAGAAAGATCACGCCTTGAGTCAGCGCACTGGTGGTCGCCCTCCTGTCAAACCAGTATAATTCATGTCCTGGGAGGAGAAGGTGCGGGACATCCTCCCACCAGAGAGCGCCCATGGTCTATCAGACATACCAGAGGCTGGTGAGTACACAACCAATATACTCAATATTGTGTGGTATGGGGACAGTGAAACCGTGCACCATTAGCAAAGCCACAGTAACCAATAGATAATCATCTCAAGATGTGTATGCTAGTCAGACAAACACAATACCTGCCATCTCATAGCGACTTGTAACTGTGTCATGACATGTACAAATCTACCAACAAATAGAGCAAGGCAGTGGCACAAAGCCAAATAAACACTGTCAGACAGTTTGCCACCACAAACACACTACCTCACAGTGCAGTTGACTGACAGGAAGGAATAGTGGGTATGCAGGTGAAGTGAGTGTATCCAAAAGCATGATGGGGTTTGTAGTCACAGGTAATGCTCCTCCTCCCAATTGGCCCATCAAGACCTCTGAACCATGCCCACATCACAGGGAGTGGAAAATGACTGACAAGATGTCTGACACTGGGTCCTGCTGAGGGGAGCACAAGGCCCTGATAGGGCTTTTGCGCAAATCAGAAGCAGAACACCACTGCCTGACATCCTGAAAGCCAACTTGCACGCCCTCCAATGGAAGCACGTTTCATGGTGGGATGTCTGGCCGGGTGGGAAGGAGGACTGACAGCTCTGACCATACTTACCAGCATGTGTAGACACACACACCCCTCAACACAAACTCCACACAACTTACTGGATATAATGCATTGACTCACACTGTAGTGAAATATCACCCAAAGATACACCGCACTGGGTTCTGCCGTGTGAAGCACAGGAGCTCTTGTAGCCAAGCAAACACCAGGACTTCACAGTCAGCCATCTTGCCATTGCTGTCACACTCCCTCACAGAGAAGCAGAGTCAAAAGGAAGGAAGTATCGGCATGCTGGGAAGGGGGTGTAGCCAAAAGCAAGATGGGAGTTGTAGTCACAGTCATTCCCCACCCACCCACATGACCCAGCAAGCTCACACTGAACCATGCTCACCTCACAGGGAGTGGGAATGGACTGACAAGATGTCTGACACTGGGCTCTGTTGTGGGGAGCACAAGGCCCTGCCGGGAAATGGGCACCAACAAACCCCAGGACTGCACTGACTGACATCCTGAAAGTTAACCTGCACACACTGCAATGGTGGCACACTTCATGATGGCATAACTGGCCTGGGGGAGAAGGAGGTACTGACTTGAAAACAAATAACACCAATGCTGGACATACACACACCTTCTATACTAAAACACATTGCACACGTGGTACCAGTCACTCACAAAGATAATGCCCGGGCAAGATGTCTGACACATGGGCCTGAGAAATGATGTGGCTGAACATCACACATATGCACTGGCCAAACCAAACACGGTCGCACACACAGCCATTGCAACCATATGCTCAAACTCACTGTCTGCGAATGCAGTGTCCAGGGGTGCCCCCTGCCCTGGCTGTGGAGGTGTGTCTTGCAGATGACAAGTGTGGAGATCCATATATAGTACATTGCACAAAACACACAGGAACTCACGTATACATCATTGACAGGGGACATCTGGCAGTGAATGGAATAGACACACCAATCTAGCCGACACCATAGCATGGTCTCATTCACATTTGGTGCTGTTGTGAGCTGCATTCCACTCCTACTTCATGCTGAAACATATGCATCCTTCACACAACACACCACTCACTGACATAGACACTGTAGACACAAGGTCTAACCTGGACTGCATTGGAGGAGACATACTACTCACAGCAGCCAAACCGCAACACACACCCCTCCGGCTGTCACTGTCAAGAGCATTGAAAAGCCAGAGTATTTCCTTGCCCAATCCATGTCACCATGGAGAACATTGACAAGTCAAATCACATATGCACGTACAAAACTCAGCACCAGACTCATCAACGATGGTGACATCATCACTTGTATGAAATGAGATGGGAACTAGGAACACTGTAATAAAACACTTTCTCCCAAGAGATCACAGGCATACCGGACTGTGACCATGTCGTACCAATACACCAATGTGACACACAAAGACTAGCAAAAGCTGCTACCACACATGCCCCAATCTTACAACATATCCTCAGTGGAATTGCACGTATATGTCCTTGTTAAAGGTCAAATGTGTAAAGGGATGGCACACGTGTCAGCAACGTGATGGCCCTTGAGTAGTAATGGCCATGTACAGCCAAATCTATACATGAGCTGGGCATGCACACACTTCGACATGCACATTGAAATGTTTCATGTTAGCTGGGCAATGTGCCACAACAATATCAATCTCTGCCCGTGACAACTTTGGACAAAGCAGTGTACAGGCATGCATCCTGACGTACAGTAGAAAATGTCATGTATGTGAACCATTGTTGCCTGTAGAAACATAACTTGCATTGTGTCTCTTCCAAACACAGGTGGTGCTGGGGACACAGCGGCAAATGAAGACGAGTCCCTGTCCCAGACTCTGGTGGACCCTCAGCTCTCTGGTGTGGATCAGTCTCTGTCCTCTTCGGATGATGAAGAACAACCTGGCACCTCCGGTGTGAGTCATCATGCAGCACCAGCAGTACCAACATCTGCACCCCCTGTACCCACGCCTCCAGCATCTGGCAACAGACAGGGCACCCCCGCCAACTTGGACAGACCAAGGACACAGAATACCAACAGCACAGGGACACAGGACCACCAGGGAGGTATGGACAAAACCACCAGTAACAACACCCAAGGGGGCCAAGTGTCACCTGTGCGTGCCGCCGCAGGTCCTGCCTGTGTGGCTAGGGGTGCTGGGAGGGGTGGTAGGCAGAGGGCGCGGCTTGCAGAGGGGTCTGGACTGCGTGTTGACCCCCAACTGACACGCATCATAGATGCATACCAGGATAGCACCAGAGGATTCGGCCAGGTAGTGGGGATCCTCAAGGACATTCAACAGGAGCAGGCTGCCCATCATGCCCGCATGGAGGAAAAGTGGGATGCACTTACTGCGGTGCATCAGGACATACTCCAATGCCTCTGCCAGATAAGCACCAACATGTCTACACCTCCCTGTGTGGCCACAACATCTATTGCCGTAAGATCTGCCAGTGTCACAGGGAGGGAGGATGACTCTGGCGGAGAGTCCTCTGCACCGCAGACGCCTACACCTGAGGATCCCCCTCAAAGAAGAAGAGGGGTAGTCTGAAGAAGGACAAGTGAGTAACCCTGGGCGTAGATCGCGTAGCCGTGCTTCGCGAAGCTTCGCGAAGATGTTCTTGCACTACGCGACCTTCGCGTAGCTTCGCGAACTTGCGTAGTTGCTTGGTGCGCCCGTTCGCGATGGCTTTTTCTTGTTCGGGAGCGTGGTGAGCGTGTTCGGGGAGCTGTTTGCATGCTCGGGGGATATATCTCGCGATCTTACCCATGCGGTCACCAACGGGTGCGGCCATCTTGTTTTTCAATTGTCCCGCCCACTCGCGATGCCTTATTTCCTGTTCCGGGTCGCGGTTAGCGTGTTCGCGATGTGCATTGACGTGTTCGGGAGCGCATTTTACTTGTTCGCGATGAATAGTACGGTGAACAACCTTTACAACGCAACTTTTACACAGCACTACCATTACAACGAAACTACTACAATGCGAAATCTGTTACAACGCATGCCATTACAACGCATGCTATTACAACGAAATGCACTAGATGGCGTGCTAACATTAGAAATAGTGTAGTTTTACTATCCAAACACCTTCCCTACTGCAACGTGGACTGGAGTTAGAATAGTAAATTATACATTTCTAATGTCAGCACTCCATCTAGTGTACGTCGTTGTAAAAGCATGCGTTGTAAAGGCTGGCGTTGTAACAGATCTTGCGGTGTAAAAAATGCGTTGTAACGGCATGTGGTGTAAAAGCATGCGTTGTAACGTCATACATCCGAATAGTACATGTTCGCGAGAAATATCGCGCGATCTTACCCACGCGCTCGCGAATGGGTGCGGCCATCTTGTATTTCACTCTATGCTATGGTTCTGGGCCTACTTTTGTATCCTCCCTTTATCTTTGCAATCCTTTGTCTTCAAAGCATTTTTTCTGACTTTTTTTAGTTATTATCTATCTCTCTCTTTGCCTAAGTTTATATTTTGCATTTTATTTCTACTTTTACTATGTGTTAGTTACTTTTATAAAGTTCTTTCTATCTTCTTCCCCCTAACTTTTTTTTCCCCTTCTAACTTTTCTTTTCCACCTCCCACCCACCCCAGAACCATGGCCAAGGGCACACCGAGTGCCAAGGGCAAGGGACCTGCAGGAGCAGAGAAGGGCCGCCTGCCATGCGGCAGAATGCGTCCTGCAGGGGTGCAGGCCCAGCAACTGTTTGGGGAGGAGGAGGTGGCGGCCCTTGTTTTCTTCATCCAGCGCCTCCTCCCCTTGACCTTGGCAGCAGGCGGCAGGCCCGGCTCCGGGTACGCTACCCAGGAGCGGCACCGTCGGTGGGCGAAGGTGCTCTGGGATTCGGCGCACCCACAACCAGCTAGTCTATCGGTGGTCCGACATCCTGGACCAGGAGCAGGGCCTGTTGGACCTGCTAGGTGTCGAGGTCGTCGGGCTTGGTGAGTAACTGATTGTGTATATTAAATTTGATGAACAACAAGATTACTGCTGCGTGCCAAGCGTTGCTGGTAAATTACGTTCCAAAAAGCAAAATGTTCTTTGATTTAAGGACCCAGGTGGTACTCTTACTTGTTTGCAACTTAGTTTGCGCTAGCTTGTGCTGATTCTGATTATGTAAGAGTTTATTTTACAGAACTGAAGTTAGGTAATGCGATTTGCTAGAGAGACTCTAGCCCTTCCATTGTCCTACTGTGAAATAGTGGTGGATGGATATTGGATACTAGGTTTAGTTTGTTAGTAGTAGTTACTAATTGTTTTATGCGGTCTGCGTGACGCCTCCTCTGTCACTGAGTGCTGCTTACCCCAGTCCTCCGTCAAACCTTTTGTACTTTGTTTAGTGAGTGATAGGCTTAGCATGGTCAGTCAGTAGCAGAACTAGATCAGAATCATGCAACCAACCCACAATTTGTTGTATGTATGTATGCACTAATGTATGCATGTGTCCTCCATCTCATCTATGCATTTGATGGCTGAAAAAAATGGAAAGGCAGACTTAGTGAACAATTGGCCCGTCTGGAATAGGTGGTGTAGGTCAGGTGGTACTTACTAGGCTTTGTTAGTATTTGTAAACAGAATGATTATGGAACACTGGAGTGTTCATAAATAAGTAGACGATCCGTAAATGCAGGAAGCAGCCAGTAGTCGATCCATCTGATTAAATAGGTCAATTTTATTGCAATTGTTGTTTCCTAAAATGTTGTTTGACTTATTTTTCCAAATGATTTATTATTATTTGCTTCACAGCACTCCTTAATGTTTGTCGCTTTCTTTATTATATTTTACATGATCATCAGCACCACCCAGGGGTAAGAAGACGGGGTCGGAGTCGGCGGGGGAACCACAGGACCGCTCCTCTACCGAGGCTCCTGCGGCTGGCCCCAGTAAGTCCTCCAGTGGTTAGATTGAAATTTATATTTCCCTAAATTTTACTGCATCTTTTTTTTCCGAACTATAAATTATGGTTCCACTTTCTAAATCTATTTTTTACAAAAGCTTACTTCTTTGACCTTGACTATCTGTTTCCAAATTCTGTTTATCCTTGCCTCTAACTAAGTTGCTTCTAACTGCCTCTGCTATGACTCTCTGTACTACTACTACTACTACTACTACTACTATTACTATTATTACTCTGTGTGTAGCGAAGCTTGCACAGTTGCCCACTCTTTATAGAAGGTTTTCTTTGGAATAATAAAACTCTGATTGACCAATAGCTCTAGCCACTGTGTCCTGTCCTTTGGGTTGTCCTCTTCAAGTCTTCTCAATGTTGAGGCTTTGACAATTACCACAAACAAAATGGCCAACCAGATATTTGACTAGTATTATTGATCGGATAGTACATGATACTACTATTGTCTAGTTATTCTGCAGAGCCACATACAGAACTATGCACAACAAAATAGGATGTTGCTGATGGGAGGTTGGACCTTACTGATCACACCTCAGTCCGAAGAACCCAGGATCCCCTGACCGACTAGCTATAGTGTCTCACATTAGGGTCCAACTCCCGACCCCCCCCACGAAGAAAATACACAATGTTGATGATGACTGAGACAGACAACCCAGAACATAATAACACCATTTTGCTCACTCACTTGTGTAAGTCCACCACACCACACCAAATACCAAAGAGTCTATGTGTAAGTTCAAAAGGTTTATTTGAAACAAGTATCAAACTCTGTACATCGTTAATATGAAATTTAATTTACTACAGCCATAGTCAATAAGCCAGCAAAAAGCCTAACATTATAACAGTAAACATTTACAAGTGCATGACAACAAGAACAAGAGCCAAGATCTTTTGAATTCTGGAAGACCCCTCACCGTAGAACGGAGAAATACTGGTTACATCATCTTGCATCCAATATGCTCTTGAAATCTCTGGTTTGTAGAAGGGAATCTTCCGCCTATATATATGAAAAAAATGCTGCGAGTTAGCCGTTAGATAGTATACTGGTGAATGCTAGCATTTTGCAGTCATGGCAAAAAGTGTAACATGTATGTGATGGCTAAGCAATATAAACTAAACAAACTCAATAAGTTGTCTTTTTTTTCGACCTCTTCACTTGTACGCAACAGTCAAGTGGCCTCAAAGGCATCTACTGCACATGTCAATAAGCTGGCAGGTATAATTAAATATGCACCAAAAGAGTAGTAGTCGACATGATGAATCTAAAAGGGTTACACATGGCTCAGGCTAACTTTCAAAAGAGTAGAGTAGGACTAGATGACCCTAGGAAGTGGAACCATATCACTACTAGTGTCTGTCTACTGACTGTCTAGTTCTGATGTATGTTGCATTAACTTTGTTTTCAATGTTCCAAGTGAACACTTAAAATAGGGGGAGGTTTCCAGGCATCTAAAAAATTTGTGATGTTTTTTTCTAGGCACACTACCATCCACCAGTGCCATCGGGGCCAGCGATGCGGCCATTCCAGAGGGGGCAGGCGAACTAACGGCACCTGCAGGAGAGACAGGGGGGGATCCAAAAGCAGTGGACGGCGGCGGTAAGGTATATTCATTACTTCTTGACATTACAGCTAGATGGAAGTGTGTTCACTATTTCACTGTACTGTGCGACTTATTATTATACAACGGTTGAAGAAGACACCCTTTACTTAGCATTAGCACTGCAGCGTGAGTAGAGTAACCAATGGCCTCTTCTATTTGACTCCAAAATCAGCTGTGAATGTTTTATAGAGAAGACAAACTCAGATCAGATGACATTGATGGATGTGTTGAACAAAGAGGGAAAGAACTAAGGGTGGAAGGACGGGTGAGATAAATAATATGACTGACTGGCAGAGAAGGATATGTTGTTGGAAGCATGCATAGGTGGCTGATAGTAATCAGATCAGATGCATGGGTTGTTGAAGGATGGGTGGAAGGTGAAAGAATGCCTGCCTGGGTGGGCGAAACAGTATGGGTGGATAGTGCTAGATAGCAAAAATCAGCGTTGTTTGGTTCAAATTCAAAGCCAAGGCAAGCAAGGAAGGAGCGCAAGCATGGGTGGTTGTTGGTGAAACCAACTAAGTATGAGAGATATAAAAAAGAAGGATAAACGTTTACTTTAATGGATGTATGCCTGGATGTACTATCATCAAGAAACAGTATAGGTGGAAAGTGTCACTGGAGATTATTACTTTGAAGAAAATGTAAAAGAAACTGCGCGATAGTAGCAAAGCAAAGCCTAGGGGAATATAGGTAGTATTATCAGAATACAGTACACTTGCAGTAGTTTGCAAGCACGTCATATACATTTATATATCTCTATATTATCAAGCGGAAACCCCTTCCTCCCACTCTGGGTACCACTCCCTACCTATTCTTATTAATGTATTTTCGATTGGGGCAGCCAGCCTGCAAAGGGTGGCCTATCTGTTGTTTATGGTTATTGGTTACACAATCAATGAAAGCAAAGTACCCTCTGCAGTAGCGGTTGGTGGTGGGAGTGTTGGCGGGCGGGCGGTGACATGGGGAGGGGACGGGTGGGTGGCACTGGCGAGTAAACTGTGTATTACGGCCAAATACAGGTAATCAACATAAAAATAAATAAAATATTTTCAAGGTGCGCACTGCACCGCCGAATGCGATGCAGTGCGTGCAACAAATATTTTTTGTAATGTATTGTTTAATTACCTGTGATTGTCCTTATACATAGTTTACTATCCCCACCCTGCACCTTCCCACGTCACCGACTCACCGCCCGGCAGCACTCCCACCACCGACCGCTACCGACCTGATGTCGTATCGTATTAGCCTCTATAATATGAATATAAGCAATGATCATTGGATCCGATAAATAATCAGCCCTTTTGTAGTACCCATTGCAGGGTGTAAGTGAAATTGTGCATGCCATTTGCCCTCATGTAACAGAGTATGACCAGTGCCAACGGCCGTAAGGCGTCATACAAAAATATGAGCTTCCCCACCTGCAGACAGTAGTAGTAAATAAAGCTAACGTGAGTCTGCATCATGTGGCTCATATCTGTTTCTCTTAGCTGACGAAGCTGGCATGCCGGCTACAACAAGGTTATGTAATTGGGCTAAAATAATGATAAGAACAACACGACTGGTGTACCGGAGTACATAGTACGATTATATTTATAATGTCGGAAACTCTCACAAATGTTAGAGTCCAAGGAAGTAGGATTAGAGATACTTACCACCAAATCACAAATGTTATGAACTGTGCTTGCTAGTGATACTGTGACACTATGTGTTGAATGATTTTAGTGTTTCTGTTTTGCTAAGAGTATTGGCTACAACATGTTCTTTTTCTTTCTTGATATAGATACTCCTTCCACACCCACTAAACCATCAAGGAAGGAGGTGGCCGCGAGGGGCCCGGAGCCGGAAACTGGAGGCCATCTGCGAACATTATCGCCGGCTGGTGGCTCAGGCGGAGGAGGAGGAGGAGGCGGCTGCAGCCTCCTCCAATGCCCCGGGCCCCAGTCAGGCCCTGCCTCCACTTTCAAGGCACCGTGGTCCGGCATCCGCCCGCCACTGCGCCTCTATTTCCAGCACTGCTGCCCCCCACCCTGCATGTAACTGTAGGGCATTTCGCCGCCAGCTGCTCCGCCGGATGGCCCGCTTAGAGGAGAACGTGGAGGAGCGGGTAAAGATGCTGGTGGACAAACACCTTAAGGCCCGCCGACAATAGAGGACCTCGTTGTTTGCCCCTTTTTTAATTCCTTTTGTTGGTGGGTGGGTTTTTGGGCATTGGGGATTCTTTCGGACCTTGGGACTCTTCAACTTTCGTTTCTTTTTGGACATTGGTTGGGGTTAGGGAGGGGGTGGGTTAGGTCAGAGTGGGATAGTTTATTTTTGTTAGGGGATATTAAATGTTATTCTATGTACTTATACGATGGTAATCTTTTGTGGTCGGTTACAGTTTTCAGAATTCAATCTAAGTTACATGGTTTGTTACTTTGTTTCCGTACTGCTGCATGCCCACAGCCAGTGTTTGATTTAAAAGATCTGCCGATTTTGTAACCCACAAACCGATAGATGCAGTACCCCTCAATGAGTTATTTTTAATTGTCATAATAGTACTGTCAGTCTCTCCTCCTAGTCCATACCTCCCACCACACTTATCTTACCTGTGATTGATGATGAAGTTCGGCACACTGATGGCTGCATGGTTGGATCCCAAATTGATGGAGAAGATGCCATTATTGTGGTGGTAGTAGTAGACACTGGCAATAGCATTTGAAAAAAGAAAGAGAAAGTCACTTGACTGAGAGACTGTGGGAGGAGTAGTAGAACAGAACACAAAGTAAACTACAGCTTGGGTGGGCAAGCAGAAGAAGATCCTTGCCCTGCCTTAGTTGAAATTCAATTAGTGTTGCTTTCACCACATATGCCCCAGCAAGATTGTGATCAATTGGTGTACATTTAATGTAGTCATCACATCACACCTCAATATAAATCACACAGCCCGGGGGAAGAGGGTTAGGGATTGATGAATGGATGGGAAGTGGGGTTTTGGGAAAGGTTTGAGAAAGAAAAACAGACAGTATGCATGGACACAACAAAAGTAAAACACAATCTTGTAAGACAACCATGATCCATTATCAAAGAAATCAAAGTATGAAGTGAGAAAAAGCAAATGCATGCATGCTGAGGAAGATAACTTGATGGTTAATGATAATGAGTTGTACTTACTATAACTACTATTACCCAATGAGACAGTACAGTCAGGGAAGAAATTGAAATTTGCCTTGCCTGTCTGCCGCCCTCAGAGCTCAGACCGAACCCAATTACATGCTGTACCGGGCTTACTTTTATTTTTCAAGCTAGCTAAGGAAATACAAAAATAGTTGTAGGGATCAATTAACAAACAAACCACAACACACAGTCGTATTGATTGAAGAGAAAAAAGCAATCAAATAAATTTAAAGACGAATGATGATACTAAAGTTACTGTATTATCCTGGTCCAAATGTGGAGTTGCATCATTCTCGTCATTCCTCTTGGTCCTCCCTTCCATGGACACTCCGCACATCAATCTTGGGTACCACTGCCTGCCTGATGCGGATTGGTAAAGTAAGTGTGAGTCGTTTCTCCCACTATAGCACAGGTTAAAGGCCGGCCTGTAAGTGTAGATGGAAAAACAAACGGGGTATTGAAAAATTACTGCATTTAAAACAATAAACTCAATTACAGTGGAGTGCAAGACGAGAAGACAACACTCTGGAGAGAACACTTTCAGACTGAGGCAGCTTGGATAGGCTACATAGTGTCTACTCTACAGCATTAAGGTACAACAACAACGGGACAGGATTCAGGAGCCAGCACAGCCACAGAACAGGAGAACCGCGGCACAGGCCAGGCACCGTACCCCTTACTTACATTTTGACCGAGCCAGAGAAATGTCATATTGTAGTAAAGAGCAACGCTGGTAATTTAATTCAACTTCTTTATTGGTCAACTCTTAAACAGCATCCTCAGCTTGTCAGTCGTCAAAGCATCTCTCAAGTGTGTAGTTTGCGCTAGCTTGTGCTGATTCTGATTATGTAAGAGTTTATTTTACAGAACTGAAGTTAGGTAATGCGATTTGCTAGAGAGACTCTAGCCCTTCCATTGTCCTACTGTGAAATAGTGGTGGATGGATATTGGATACTAGGTTTAGTTTGTTAGTAGTAGTTACTAATTGTTTTATGCGGTCTGCGTGACGCCTCCTCTGTCACTGAGTGCTGCTTACCCCAGTCCTCCGTCAAACCTTTTGTACTTTGTTTAGTGAGTGATAGGCTTAGCATGGTCAGTCAGTAGCAGAACTAGATCAGAATCATGCAACCAACCCACAATTTGTTGTATGTATGTATGCACTAATGTATGCATGTGTCCTCCATCTCATCTATGCATTTGATGGCTGAAAAAAATGGAAAGGCAGACTTAGTGAACAATTGGCCCGTCTGGAATAGGTGGTGTAGGTCAGGTGGTACTTACTAGGCTTTGTTAGTATTTGTAAACAGAATGATTATGGAACACTGGAGTGTTCATAAATAAGTAGACGATCCGTAAATGCAGGAAGCAGCCAGTAGTCGATCCATCTGATTAAATAGGTCAATTTTATTGCAATTGTTGTTTCCTAAAATGTTGTTTGACTTATTTTTCCAAATGATTTATTATTATTTGCTTCACAGCACTCCTTAATGTTTGTCGCTTTCTTTATTATATTTTACATGATCATCAGCACCACCCAGGGGTAAGAAGACGGGGTCGGAGTCGGCGGGGGAACCACAGGACCGCTCCTCTACCGAGGCTCCTGCGGCTGGCCCCAGTAAGTCCTCCAGTGGTTAGATTGAAATTTATATTTCCCTAAATTTTACTGCATCTTTTTTTTCCGAACTATAAATTATGGTTCCACTTTCTAAATCTATTTTTTACAAAAGCTTACTTCTTTGACCTTGACTATCTGTTTCCAAATTCTGTTTATCCTTGCCTCTAACTAAGTTGCTTCTAACTGCCTCTGCTATGACTCTCTGTACTACTACTACTACTACTACTACTACTATTACTATTATTACTCTGTGTGTAGCGAAGCTTGCACAGTTGCCCACTCTTTATAGAAGGTTTTCTTTGGAATAATAAAACTCTGATTGACCAATAGCTCTAGCCACTGTGTCCTGTCCTTTGGGTTGTCCTCTTCAAGTCTTCTCAATGTTGAGGCTTTGACAATTACCACAAACAAAATGGCCAACCAGATATTTGACTAGTATTATTGATCGGATAGTACATGATACTACTATTGTCTAGTTATTCTGCAGAGCCACATACAGAACTATGCACAACAAAATAGGATGTTGCTGATGGGAGGTTGGACCTTACTGATCACACCTCAGTCCGAAGAACCCAGGATCCCCTGACCGACTAGCTATAGTGTCTCACATTAGGGTCCAACTCCCGACCCCCCCCACGAAGAAAATACACAATGTTGATGATGACTGAGACAGACAACCCAGAACATAATAACACCATTTTGCTCACTCACTTGTGTAAGTCCACCACACCACACCAAATACCAAAGAGTCTATGTGTAAGTTCAAAAGGTTTATTTGAAACAAGTATCAAACTCTGTACATCGTTAATATGAAATTTAATTTACTACAGCCATAGTCAATAAGCCAGCAAAAAGCCTAACATTATAACAGTAAACATTTACAAGTGCATGACAACAAGAACAAGAGCCAAGATCTTTTGAATTCTGGAAGACCCCTCACCGTAGAACGGAGAAATACTGGTTACATCATCTTGCATCCAATATGCTCTTGAAATCTCTGGTTTGTAGAAGGGAATCTTCCGCCTATATATATGAAAAAAATGCTGCGAGTTAGCCTTTAGATAGTATACTGGTGAATGCTAGCATTTTGCAGTCATGGCAAAAAGTGTAACATGTATGTGATGGCTAAGCAATATAAACTAAACAAACTCAATAAGTTGTCTTTTTTTTCGACCTCTTCACTTGTACGCAACAGTCAAGTGGCCTCAAAGGCATCTACTGCACATGTCAATAAGCTGGCAGGTATAATTAAATATGCACCAAAAGAGTAGTAGTCGACATGATGAATCTAAAAGGGTTACACATGGCTCAGGCTAACTTTCAAAAGAGTAGAGTAGGACTAGATGACCCTAGGAAGTGGAACCATATCACTACTAGTGTCTGTCTACTGACTGTCTAGTTCTGATGTATGTTGCATTAACTTTGTTTTCAATGTTCCAAGTGAACACTTAAAATAGGGGGAGGTTTCCAGGCATCTAAAAAATTTGTGATGTTTTTTTCTAGGCACACTACCATCCACCAGTGCCATCGGGGCCAGCGATGCGGCCATTCCAGAGGGGGCAGGCGAACTAACGGCACCTGCAGGAGAGACAGGGGGGGATCCAAAAGCAGTGGACGGCGGCGGTAAGGTATATTCATTACTTCTTGACATTACAGCTAGATGGAAGTGTGTTCACTATTTCACTGTACTGTGCGACTTATTATTATACAACGGTTGAAGAAGACACCCTTTACTTAGCATTAGCACTGCAGCGTGAGTAGAGTAACCAATGGCCTCTTCTATTTGACTCCAAAATCAGCTGTGAATGTTTTATAGAGAAGACAAACTCAGATCAGATGACATTGATGGATGTGTTGAACAAAGAGGGAAAGAACTAAGGGTGGAAGGACGGGTGAGATAAATAATATGACTGACTGGCAGAGAAGGATATGTTGTTGGAAGCATGCATAGGTGGCTGATAGTAATCAGATCAGATGCATGGGTTGTTGAAGGATGGGTGGAAGGTGAAAGAATGCCTGCCTGGGTGGGCGAAACAGTATGGGTGGATAGTGCTAGATAGCAAAAATCAGCGTTGTTTGGTTCAAATTCAAAGCCAAGGCAAGCAAGGAAGGAGCGCAAGCATGGGTGGTTGTTGGTGAAACCAACTAAGTATGAGAGATATAAAAAAGAAGGATAAACGTTTACTTTAATGGATGTATGCCTGGATGTACTATCATCAAGAAACAGTATAGGTGGAAAGTGTCACTGGAGATTATTACTTTGAAGAAAATGTAAAAGAAACTGCGCGATAGTAGCAAAGCAAAGCCTAGGGGAATATAGGTAGTATTATCAGAATACAGTACACTTGCAGTAGTTTGCAAGCACGTCATATACATTTATATATCTCTATATTATCAAGCGGAAACCCCTTCCTCCCACTCTGGGTACCACTCCCTACCTATTCTTATTAATGTATTTTCGATTGGGGCAGCCAGCCTGCAAAGGGTGGCCTATCTGTTGTTTATGGTTATTGGTTACACAATCAATGAAAGCAAAGTACCCTCTGCAGTAGCGGTTGGTGGTGGGAGTGTTGGCGGGCGGGCGGTGACATGGGGAGGGGACGGGTGGGTGGCACTGGCGAGTAAACTGTGTATTACGGCCAAATACAGGTAATCAACATAAAAATAAATAAAATATTTTCAAGGTGCGCACTGCACCGCCGAATGCGATGCAGTGCGTGCAACAAATATTTTTTGTAATGTATTGTTTAATTACCTGTGATTGTCCTTATACATAGTTTACTATCCCCACCCTGCACCTTCCCACGTCACCGACTCACCGCCCGGCAGCACTCCCACCACCGACCGCTACCGACCTGATGTCGTATCGTATTAGCCTCTATAATATGAATATAAGCAATGATCATTGGATCCGATAAATAATCAGCCCTTTTGTAGTACCCATTGCAGGGTGTAAGTGAAATTGTGCATGCCATTTGCCCTCATGTAACAGAGTATGACCAGTGCCAACGGCCGTAAGGCGTCATACAAAAATATGAGCTTCCCCACCTGCAGACAGTAGTAGTAAATAAAGCTAACGTGAGTCTGCATCATGTGGCTCATATCTGTTTCTCTTAGCTGACGAAGCTGGCATGCCGGCTACAACAAGGTTATGTAATTGGGCTAAAATAATGATAAGAACAACACGACTGGTGTACCGGAGTACATAGTACGATTATATTTATAATGTCGGAAACTCTCACAAATGTTAGAGTCCAAGGAAGTAGGATTAGAGATACTTACCACCAAATCACAAATGTTATGAACTGTGCTTGCTAGTGATACTGTGACACTATGTGTTGAATGATTTTAGTGTTTCTGTTTTGCTAAGAGTATTGGCTACAACATGTTCTTTTTCTTTCTTGATATAGATACTCCTTCCACACCCACTAAACCATCAAGGAAGGAGGTGGCCGCGAGGGGCCCGGAGCCGGAAACTGGAGGCCATCTGCGAACATTATCGCCGGCTGGTGGCTCAGGCGGAGGAGGAGGAGGAGGCGGCTGCAGCCTCCTCCAATGCCCCGGGCCCCAGTCAGGCCCTGCCTCCACTTTCAAGGCACCGTGGTCCGGCATCCGCCCGCCACTGCGCCTCTATTTCCAGCACTGCTGCCCCCCACCCTGCATGTAACTGTAGGGCATTTCGCCGCCAGCTGCTCCGCCGGATGGCCCGCTTAGAGGAGAACGTGGAGGAGCGGGTAAAGATGCTGGTGGACAAACACCTTAAGGCCCGCCGACAATAGAGGACCTCGTTGTTTGCCCCTTTTTTAATTCCTTTTGTTGGTGGGTGGGTTTTTGGGCATTGGGGATTCTTTCGGACCTTGGGACTCTTCAACTTTCGTTTCTTTTTGGACATTGGTTGGGGTTAGGGAGGGGGTGGGTTAGGTCAGAGTGGGATAGTTTATTTTTGTTAGGGGATATTAAATGTTATTCTATGTACTTATACGATGGTAATCTTTTGTGGTCGGTTACAGTTTTCAGAATTCAATCTAAGTTACATGGTTTGTTACTTTGTTTCCGTACTGCTGCATGCCCACAGCCAGTGTTTGATTTAAAAGATCTGCCGATTTTGTAACCCACAAACCGATAGATGCAGTACCCCTCAATGAGTTATTTTTAATTGTCATAATAGTACTGTCAGTCTCTCCTCCTAGTCCATACCTCCCACCACACTTATCTTACCTGTGATTGATGATGAAGTTCGGCACACTGATGGCTGCATGGTTGGATCCCAAATTGATGGAGAAGATGCCATTATTGTGGTGGTAGTAGTAGACACTGGCAATAGCATTTGAAAAAAGAAAGAGAAAGTCACTTGACTGAGAGACTGTGGGAGGAGTAGTAGAACAGAACACAAAGTAAACTACAGCTTGGGTGGGCAAGCAGAAGAAGATCCTTGCCCTGCCTTAGTTGAAATTCAATTAGTGTTGCTTTCACCACATATGCCCCAGCAAGATTGTGATCAATTGGTGTACATTTAATGTAGTCATCACATCACACCTCAATATAAATCACACAGCCCGGGGGAAGAGGGTTAGGGATTGATGAATGGATGGGAAGTGGGGTTTTGGGAAAGGTTTGAGAAAGAAAAACAGACAGTATGCATGGACACAACAAAAGTAAAACACAATCTTGTAAGACAACCATGATCCATTATCAAAGAAATCAAAGTATGAAGTGAGAAAAAGCAAATGCATGCATGCTGAGGAAGATAACTTGATGGTTAATGATAATGAGTTGTACTTACTATAACTACTATTACCCAATGAGACAGTACAGTCAGGGAAGAAATTGAAATTTGCCTTGCCTGTCTGCCGCCCTCAGAGCTCAGACCGAACCCAATTACATGCTGTACCGGGCTTACTTTTATTTTTCAAGCTAGCTAAGGAAATACAAAAATAGTTGTAGGGATCAATTAACAAACAAACCACAACACACAGTCGTATTGATTGAAGAGAAAAAAGCAATCAAATAAATTTAAAGACGAATGATGATACTAAAGTTACTGTATTATCCTGGTCCAAATGTGGAGTTGCATCATTCTCGTCATTCCTCTTGGTCCTCCCTTCCATGGACACTCCGCACATCAATCTTGGGTACCACTGCCTGCCTGATGCGGATTGGTAAAGTAAGTGTGAGTCGTTTCTCCCACTATAGCACAGGTTAAAGGCCGGCCTGTAAGTGTAGATGGAAAAACAAACGGGGTATTGAAAAATTACTGCATTTAAAACAATAAACTCAATTACAGTGGAGTGCAAGACGAGAAGACAACACTCTGGAGAGAACACTTTCAGACTGAGGCAGCTTGGATAGGCTACATAGTGTCTACTCTACAGCATTAAGGTACAACAACAACGGGACAGGATTCAGGAGCCAGCACAGCCACAGAACAGGAGAACCGCGGCACAGGCCAGGCACCGTACCCCTTACTTACATTTTGACCGAGCCAGAGAAATGTCATATTGTAGTAAAGAGCAACGCTGGTAATTTAATTCAACTTCTTTATTGGTCAACTCTTAAACAGCATCCTCAGCTTGTCAGTCGTCAAAGCATCTCTCAAGTGTGTAGTCAGCCTCATCCACATTCTAAGGTAGACTTCATCTAAAGGTTCTAGGACTGTACCATTAGCGACAACGGGGAAGGGGTGCATGGCACATACCAAGTGGGGAGATTACAACACATATGCACTGCAGCAACCTAGCAGTTTCCAAATGAGGTGACTAAATCAATGCGCCACTGTCCCTCATACGACTACACTCTACTCCAGTCCACACCACTACATGGACATCTAGCCTAGGTCTGCTGTGGTTCTTGTTCAAACTGTTTACCTTTTAAGTCAGCCCATGAAACGCAGTTATTCCATCAATTTTCTCCGATCCAACTGACTGTGTGCAAAGATAGTATGCTCAGCAGCATCATGATGATGACCGTGTGGTACGTATTCTCCAACACCAACTCTGTCTGTAGTGACTGATTAAGTTTATAATTATAATATATTCCATATTACAAAATTGCAACGGATATTGGCCGGCACCTGCAGTGGTAGGAGTACAATGTGGTTATTATTAACAAGGACAACATTAACTGTCACCACACCTGAGTCACTTTTACTTTGTCGATAAACTAGTATAGTTCTACTTCATGCACAATTATTCATAGTCAGCCAGCATCCAATGCAATGCATACCACCATCATTCACAATAATCACTCATTACCTGTCTTGGTGTTCTCTTTGGCTGTCTGATCTGATGCCTGCCTAGCCTTCTGGCAGTCAGTGATGAGTTTATTTCGGCTTGGAAACAAAATGGAATATAGCTGGAGTCACGTTTCACTTCTTATGGAGGGACTGTTAGAGGCAACATGTATTGTACTATTCTCCATCTCCATCCAATGTCTGGCTTGCTTGAAATGTATTTAGGGAGAGTAAGGAAGATGGAGCAAGACCCTGAGGAGTGGAGTGGACAGTTATGCACAGACGTGCAACTCCAATAGGGAAATAAAAAGAGGAGACTGTTGATAGATTTGTTGTGATTAGATTTTGAACCAGAAAAACAGATACACAGTCACACACAAATAAAGGAAGGGAGAACAATTTGAAAGCCTAGTTGTCAGGGAAGAGGAGCTCGTCCTCAAACTCTGGTGGTTCGGACAGAAGTACGTCTAACAACCCACTACTTATGTCATCGAATTCGCTCTCCTCCTCCTGCTGTGATTCACGTATTTTGTACTCCGGTGGTATAAAGTGTTGATTCATTTTGATCATGGTTAACCTCTCAATGCTTTTGGGCGAGAGACTGGTCCTTTTGACAGTAACAATGGCACCAGCAGCACTGAAAACACGCTCTGAAGAGACACTTGCAACAGGGCAAGCCACATACTTTATCGCCAGCCTGCTGAGCACTGGCCATTGGCTTCTTTTCCCATACCAATACACCAATGGGCTTTGCTCTATGAAGACCTCTGTTGTGTCATCTAGATAGGCCTGAACCATCCGCTCAATGTTCAGGGGTGCTCCGATTTCCTGGGCCTCTTTTGCCTTTGCATCAGTCATGGACATACAATACCCTTTCCGTAGAAACCAATCACCTGCCGTTTTTTTAAATGTGCCTGATGATCCTGTTGGTGCTGTTGATGTTATTGCTGGCAGTGTTGTTGACTGCTGGGAGGCAAACGCACTGCTCTTGGCCTCTGAAGTAGAATTTGACTCTGGGTGCCCTGCAGTACTTTTTCTGCCCTGGGGGGGCGGGCCTCTAATTAAGATCCTTTCGTTTTCAAAGTCAGTGGCTTCCTCAGCTATCAAAGTTTTGTACTGGGCAACATCCACTTCTGAAAAAGGAATTACTTCATTACTGCGCAGCAATAATTTGAAACGTGGATCCAAAATTGAAGCAGTAATGTAATGTGGATGTGACACAATGTTATTTTGAATCCTTGTATTGTCAGATAAGCGAGTGACTAAGGTGTCTGCCAAATAATATGCGTCTACTTTGTCATCCACACCTGCGTACATTTCTAACACCTCCTTCAGCTCTTGCTCTAGCATGTACAACAATGGGATAGCTTGGCCCATAGTACAGTCCTCCCTGCTCACTTCACGTGTGAAGACCTCAAAAGGAAGTAGCATCTCTGTCAGGCATTTGACGATGTCCCATTGGGCCATCTCAACTGTCATGCCTTTCACAGTAGGATCCCCTGACCTTTTCATGACATACGCATTAAGTAGTATGTACTGCTCAAACAGACGCTCAAGCATGTAATACGTTGAGTTCCAACGTGTTGGCACCTCCTGGATGAGTGCTTTGACTGGCATTTTATGCTCACGTTGAATGACCCTCAGCTGCTTCCGGGCTTTAAAAGAATGGTTGAAATGTGTGCATATTCTTCTGCAGGTGGTCAGTAAGCTGCTGACTTTGCTTTCATTTTTTAGAAAGTCCTGAACAACAATGTTAATGCAGTGTGCCAAACATGGCACCCTGAAATAGCCACCATCTTTCATGGCCCTAACTACATTACTGCCATTGTCCGTGGCAACAAAACCAATGGTAAGCCCTCTTGGTCGCAGCCACTCAAACACCTTGCTGTTAAACTCATCCAAAATGTTTGCAGCAGTATGAGATTTCTCCATAGCAAACATGGCTACAGTTGCCTGTTTGCAAGTGTCTTTAAAAATCTCAGCGGTGTCAACAACACCGTCAGATATCTTATCTTTAACACCCGAAAAAGAGATCCAGTGTGCAGTGATGCACATGTAATCAGTGGCTTGGCAACGGGTCCACATGTCTGTTGTCAGGTGTATACTCTGAACAGCACTCTGTTTTAAGGCTTTTCCAAGCAATTCCAGCACGTCGTGATGTAGTGCTGGAACAGCAACTCTTGCGAAGTAGTAGCGGCTGGGAACTTTCCATTTTGGGCAGATGGTGGTCACAAATTCAAGAAAACCCACCCCTTCAACAAAAGAAAAAGGGAGAAGTTCCAGTGCTAACATTTTAGCCAGCTTTGCATTGTACAAACGTGCTATTGGGTGGTTGCGTTCATACTGCCCCTCCGGCCTACTAAACATGCTAAGAATGGTAGGCTGCATGGTATTCCTTTCTGTGGTCAACGTCGCACTTTTTGGGCCAGCAGTACTCCTTGGTGTCTCAGGCTGACTCTTACTCTTGTGCCAATGAGATGTGGCTGAGGATGTGGGCGTTACCACTGCAGTGCTGGGGACAGGGCTACTTTGTGCACCACTACCACAGAGAATGTCTCCCTCTTCTTCCTGTTCCACCGTGAGCGGACTTTCTACTCGTTTATGCCCAACAGTAATGGTTCCAGTTTTGATGAGACGAAGGTGCTCCTCCCACTGGATTGCGTGGTGTTTTTTCAGATGGGTCATTTGTCCTCCGGTACCATAGTTTGTACCAAGCTTACCACGACTAACAGAGGTATGACAAACGGAGCATATAGCAATGTTCTCCTCCTTTCCGCTAACCGTAAAGAAGTCCCACACTGGGGAGCTTAACTTTTGTCTCCTGCTGGAGGTGCCACTCCCACTTCCAATGCCGGATGAACTGGAGGGTGTGTGTTGCATTTGACTCTGTGCAGTACCACTACCTACTTCTGCTGAGGTGGTGCTTGTGCTGGATGTAGGACGCTGCCGGCCCTTTGCTAATGTAAATATGGAAGCTGGAGGTCGTGGTGGTGTTACCTGTGTTGGAGGCTACATCCCTCACAGCCATTTTGGATAGTGTAAAAATGTTGGTCTCCATCTCCTCAGGCCCGGGAGTGATGTTTGTGATGACTGGCTCATCATCATCATCATCATCATCTTCCTGCTCTTCTACATCAACATCCATAAGTGTAAGGCTTTCTGGAACCTTCCTCTTCCCATGCCTGCTCTTGTGATGTGTTTCCCTCTCAGACTCAGTTTGTGGCTTCCAAGTGGCATCTAGATCATCAGAAGGGGGGCTTGGTGAAGAACTTGATGTACTAACCCTCCTTTTCCTTGCAGGGGATTTGGAAGCCAATGGAACTTCTAAAGGAGTGGCTTCCTCTTCTTCCTCTGCATGAGGCTCAATTTCCTGAACTGCCCGTACTTCGGGAGGAACAACAGCTACTATTGCGGGCGGTGGCTGCGGCTGTTGACTACTTATATGCTGTGTTCCCTCCTGCGTTGATTGCGTACTACTTTGAGATAGCGATAAGTTTAGTTCAGGCTCAGCATCACTGCTTTCCACCATAAGGCTGGCTACCTCTTCCACACTCATCTGCTTGGGCCTGGGTTGGTGGGTTGGGCCCACTGATGTGGAGGTGCTGCCCCCAGCTTGGCCCCCCGACATCGCTGCTGCAGGCGTCATTTTTGGTGTACCAAAAAAGGTTTTGGGAGGCACACCAGACTTAAGTGACACTTCCTTCTTCTTCTTTTCCTTCTTCTCCATGGCAACTTTCTTGGTACCGGAGGACCTGCTACCTGCTTTCTTTGGGGGCATCTTCAACAGATGTCAAAACAGCACTCAGTTGCACAAGTTGCAGAGATGCCTGGTTAGGTGACTCACACGTCACGTTGTGTACAGCAGCAGGACGTCGGTCTGGCACCACAACGGTGGATGATGATGACACACCTCCTCTGTCTTTTGTGCACCTAAAGGCAAAAAAGCCAGAAGAAGATCAGTCAAAAGATCCATAATATATATAACTTATTAGTGTCTGGTTGGTGGTCACAATTAATAAATGTTATGAAGTCAGTGAACAACAACAGTATAGCCAGCCATTAATAGACTGACAAGGCCAGGGATCCTGTTGTATTTGTACTGCGTACACTCAGGAAGAAGAATAGCAAAGAACAAAAACATAAATGTAGTCTAGCCTGTTTGCCCTAAATAAAAATGTGTGCATCTTATGGGATGGATGCAGCATCAGGGAGCAACAACAACGAACATATACATAAAAACTAAAGGCATTTATTTACAACACCCAAAAAGTGAAATCTACCCGCGTAAAAAAGTAAAGGCCACATTTTACAATTCAATCCAAAGCCATACATGATGTTGAAATTTAACGCACAACACAAAAACAGTTGTTTAAATTCCATGCACCCGTGATGATTGATGAGTACTACCCCTGGGCCTACTGTACGACTAGGCCACAAGCTTGGAGGCCTATGAAAAAAGCACATTGCCTGCCGCCACAAAATGGCCGCCACACATGCTCTGGCCACCCACCACAAATAACCAAAAAGTGATTACAAAGGACAGGAACAGGAAGTTGTAGTGTCTGTGGAACTTACTTACTCTCATAAAAAATATTTTTAAAAAAATACGAGCTCCAAAACTACAGCTGAATGACAACCTGGGGAGTTTTTTTAGCAAAATGCACAAAATCAGCGTTTTTGAGATGTATTTATGTTGCTTGCGAGATATTGTTTGCCAGATTGCAAATGCTGCGTGTTCGGGATAGCGAACTGTACAAAAATGCTTTATCGCGTGCGCGAACACGCATATTGAGAGCGCGAACATGCCGAAAACTGTAAGTCCGCGTTGTCGTGCTGTGCAGAGTTACCGAAAGTACGCGAGCTGAATCCCTAGGGTTACCTACTGGCTGAAAACCCTATTTATTTAACACACACCCAAAAACTGCTATCCCACCCCAAAAAAAAAACGTTTGCAATAAAACCCAAAGCCATACAAGGTGTGAAAAAATAATTCAACACAAAATGTAAATTTAAATAACGCACCAAAGATTTGAGGATGACTACCTGTGGGTGTACTGCCAGACTAGGCCACAAGCTAGGAACAGAATGGCAAAAGCAAGCACACTGCTTGGATGGCTCCACAAAATGTCCGCCACTCACCCACAACAACAACAAGAAATGGAAGACAGTCAATGTACGCCTATGGCAAAAGCACAATGCCTGCCTTCCTAAAATGGCCGCCACACACATGCTCAGGCCAACCACCACAATAATAACCAAAAGGTGATTACAAAGGACAAGAACAGGAAGTTGTAGTGTCTGTGGAACTTACTTACTCTCATAAAAAATATTAAAACAAAAAAAATAGAAGCTTCTCCGTGCTCCAAAACTACAGCTGAATGACAACCTGAGTATTTTTTTAGCAAAATGCACAAAATCAGCGTTTTCGAGATGGATTTATGTTGCTCGCGAGATATTGTTTGCCAGATTGCAAATGCTGCATGTTCGGGATCGCGAACTGTAGAAAAATGCATTATCGCGTGCGCAAACACGCATATTGAGAGCGCGAACATACCGAAAACTGTAAGTCCGCGTTGTCGCGCTGTGCAGAGTTATCGAACGTACGCGAGCTGAATCACTAGGGTTACCTACTGGCTGAAAAGCCCTATTTATTTAACACACACCCAAAAACTGCTATCCCACCCCAAAAAAAAACCTTTTGCAATAAAACCCAAAGCCATACACGGTGTGAAAAAATAATTCAACACAAAATGTAAATTTAAATAACGCACCAAAGATTTGAGGATGACTACCTCTGGGCGTACTGCCAGACTAGGCCACAAGCTAGGAACAGAATGGCAAAAGCAAGCACACTGCTTGGATGGCTCCACAAAATGGCCGCCACACACCCACAACAACAACAAGAAATGGAAGACAGTCAATGTACACCTATGGCAAAAGCACAATGCCTGCCTTCCTAAAATGGCCGCCACACACATGCTCAGGCCAACCACCACAATAATAACCAAAAGGTGATTACAAAGGACAAGAACAGGAAGTTGTAGTGTCTGTGGAACTTACTAACTCTCATAAAAAATATTAAAACAAAAAAAATAAAAGCTTCTCCGTGCTCCAAAACTACAGCTGAATGACAACCTGAGGATTTTTTTAGCAAAATGCACAAAATCAGCGTTTTCGAGATGGATTTATGTTGCTCGCGAGATATTGTTTGCCAGATTGCAAATGCTGCGTGTTCGGGATCGCGAACTGTAGAAAAGTGCTTTATCGTGTGCCCGAACACGCATATTGAGAGCGCGAACATACCGAAAACTGTAAGTCCGCGTTGTCGCGCTGTGCAGAGTTACCGAAAGTACGCGAGCTGAATCCCTAGGGTTACCTACTGGCTGAAAAGCCCTATTTATTTAACACACACCCAAAAACTACTATCCCACCCCAAAAAAAACCTTTTGCAATAAAACCCAAAGCCATACACGATGTGAAAAATAATTCAACACAAAATGTAAATTTAAATAACGCACCAAAGATTTGAGGATGACTACCTCTGGGCGTACTGCCAGACTAGGCCACACGCTAGGAACAGAACGGCAAAAGCAAGCACACTGCTTGGATGGCTCCACAAAATGGCCACCACACACCCACAACAACAACAAGAAATGGAAGACAGTCAATGTACGCCTATGGCAAAAGCACAATGCCTGCCTTTCTAAAATGGCCGCCACACACATGCTCAGGCCAACCACCACAATAATAACCAAAAAGTGATTACAAAGGACAGGAACAGGAAGTTGTAGTGTCTGTGGAACTTACTTACTCTCATAAAAAATATTTAAAAAAAAATAAAAGCTTCTCCGTGCTCTAAAACTACAGCTGAATGACAACCTGAGGAGTTTTTTTAGCAAAATGCACAAAATCTGCGTTTTTGAGATGGATTTATGGTGCTTGCGAGATATTGTTTACCAGATTGCAAATGCTGCGTGTTCGGGATCGCGAACTGTACAAAAATGCTTTATCGCGTGCGCGAACACGCATATTGAGAGCGTGAACATGCCGAAAACTGTTATCCCGCGTTGTTGCGCTGTGCAGAGTTACCGAAAGGACACGAGTTGAATCCCTAGGGTTACCTACTGGCTGAAAAGCCCTATTTATTTAACACACACCCAAAAACTGCTATCCCACCCCAAAAAAAACCTTTTGCAATAAAACCCAAAGCCATACAAGGTGTGAAAAAATAATTCAACACAAAATGTAAATTTAAATAACGCACCAAAGATTTGAGGATGACTACCTCTGGGCGTACTGCCAGATTAGGCCACAAGCTAGGAACAGAATGGCAAAAGCAAGCACACTGCTTGGATGGCTCCACAAAATGGCCGCCACACACCTACAACAACAACAAGAAATGGAAGACAGTCAATGTACGCCTATGGCAAAAGCACAATGCCTGCCTTCCTAAAATGGCCGCCACACACATGCTCAGGTCAACCACCACAATAATAACCAAAAAGTGATTACAAAGGACAGGACAGGAACAGGAAGTTGTAGTGTCTGTGGAACTTACTTACTCTCATAAAAAATATTTTAAAAAAAATAAAAGCTTCTCCGTGCTCTAAAACTACAGCTGAATGACAACCTGAGGAGTTTTTTTAGCAAAATGCACAAAATCAGCGTTTTCGAGATGGATTTATGTTTGCCAGATTGCAAATACTGCGTGTTCGGGATCGCAAACTGTACAAAAATGCTTTATCACGTGCGCGAACACGCATATTGAGAGCGCGAACATGCTGAAAACTGTAAGCCCGCGTTGTCGCGCTGTGCAGAGTTACCGAAAGTACGCGAGCTGAATCCCTAGGGTTACCTACTGGCTGAAAAGCCCTATTTATTTAACACACACCCAAAAACTGCTATCCCACCCCAAAAAAACCTTTTGCAATAAAATCCAAAGCCATCCATGGTGTAAAAAAAAAAAATCAACAGACAACACAAACTGTAAATTTAAATAACGCACCAAAGATTTGAGGCCGACGACCTCTGGGCCTACTGCCAGACTCGGCCACAAGCTTGGAACAGTGAATGTAAGCCTATTGCAAAAGCACAATGCCTGCCTTCACAAAATGGGCGCCACACACATGGCCAGGAGGACACAACAACAACAAGCATAAGCCAAGGGAAACTAAGAAAAGAAATGCAGGCCTTTATGGAAAAAGAAGCACACACTACTAAACTACCACCACAAAATTGCCACAAGCCACATGGGCACTCACAGTCACAACAGGCAATGGAAAACAATGAACTGAAGCAGGCCTATAATAAATGACCGGACAAAGCAGGCCTGCTAATGCTAAACAACACAGCTTTAATACAAAAATGAAAATCAACAGGGCTACGAAAGGATTGGAAAGAAGTTACACATCAAGCAAACACATCCAACAAAAGGTATTTCACACACACACACACCAACAGTGAAATACACCACAGCCACATTTAGCATTTCAAATAATCCTATGCCATCCATGCCCTACATGATGTTGAAAATTCTACAGACACCACGAAACATGGACCCATGGGTACCCTACTGGCTGAAATTGCAGAGAAAAACAACTAGGCCACTATTGAAAGCACAGGCCACCCGCCACAACAATAATTTTAAAAAACAATGACAAACCCAGAAACATGTAGGTAATACAAGCCCCAATGAAACAAACACACCAATTCTCCAACTTACTTGTAGTAAATTAAATCTCAAATCAAAAAGTCCTCAAATAAATCCAATCCAATGGTATGATGCAGCAGACAGACACAAAAAGTGATCCTTCCAGCTCCAAATCCAAATGAAAGTGAACAGCACATGCACAAAGCACTGGGAGGAGCCTGCTGGACAGGAACAGGAAGTTGTAGACTCAGGGGCACCTCCTTCCTCTTGAAAAAAAGAGGTAAAAAAATTAAAGGACTCCTCCTTACACAAAAGACTACAGTAATATCACAATCTGAGGAGTTTTTCTGAGCAAAATGATCATTTTAGAGAAGGTTTTATGAATATCGCGAGATATTCTTCGCCAGATTGTAGTTTTTGCATGTTCGGGATCGCGATCTTACCAAGACAGCCGCCGGAAGTCAGATCGCACGCCCGAATGACCTGTTCGCGTTCGCACAATCTCGCGGGCTTGGGCAGCCATATTACAAATCTCGTGGCGCTCACGAACGGACAGAAAAGCAAGCTGGCGATCGCAGAATCACGGTAAGACGTTACCGCGCGCGCGAGAATGAATATTGAGCGCGCGAGGAAGCAAAAGTACTACGCTACGCGCTAGATTGCGTAGCAATCTGCAACTTTGCGCTCTGTGCGAAGCGCGAAGTTGCCTAAACTTCGCAAGCTCCGCGAACGGAGCGTAGTTCAACGCCCAGGCTTACAAGTGAGACGCAGATGTCCATGCACATCCCCCAGGGCCTCTAAACCTGTTCTGGAAAATGTTCTTTGTGTGCAACCCGTTCATCTAACACAACTCGCCTACATGACATGGAGGGTTCATGTTGGTCCAATGTAGCAGATGACTGTGGACTTTACTCTGGACATTTCAGCTACCAACACTTCCAACTCTATTGTGAACTTTGGATTCAAAACCCAATGTACAGCACACACCATCCTGTGCACTATCCTCACACATGTTTGTAAATAAACTCACCAGTACACTATACTTGCCTCTGTTGTGATTCCAACTTGTTATGTGTCATGGAGATGTTGATCTGCTAAACAACACAGTGCATGCCAAATACTACAGCAATGTGATCCCCGTTATGTGAGTCATGGTGATGTGACACATGTGAGGGAGACACACCACTATGGCACCACAACACATATTCACCATGGCCATGTAACTCATCCCACACAATGATGTTGACCTGAAATACAATGGAATGCACAGACACCACACCTATCCACAGTCAGTGGTAACAATCCCACAGGTGAGGTAAGCAAATGTCAGTCAGATGTGGGAAGACAGACAACGCACATAACAAAGCGTAGCACAGGTTCATTACACATCAGCAACATGTTTATTCCACAACAGTTGCAAGGTAATTCTACGTTACCGTGGACACACGGTCACAAAGTGTCTGAGAATTGAAGTCCAGGCGAGTGTGGTACATCACTTGATGGGAATTGACAACTTCCACCCTGGTGTTGGATTTGGGGGTCAGTGTTGACCAAACAACAGGCAACGTACCCTGGGAAGGACAGACATAAGACACAGTCAAAAGCACAGCAGAACAGGAGAGAAATGCAATACACATGCACAAAACATGTCAAAAGTAAGCTACACGGAAACAAGTTAGTAGTTCAACACTATTGTGGAGTACAGACCACCTGAAAGGACACATCACTGCACACATCCAGTCAAGTAGCACACAGACACACTCAAACAGCAACAGAGCAGCCCCAATACATTTCAGGCTAACTCAATACATTGACATAACAACCCTGTAAACTCACATTCAGGTGAAGAAGTTGTTGATGAGCTATGTGCGGACGTCACCCTCATCATTATCATTACTGGCATTGTGGCCCAGGCCTGGATCCTTCACAGGTGGCGGAGGTAGGTCATCGTCATCCTGGATGAGAAGTAACTTCTTCCGCACTGCCATGTTGTGTAGCATGCAGCATGCAAGGATAATTTTGCACACCTTTGCAGGGTCATATGGGAGGGACCCTCCAGTCTTGTCCAGGCAGCGGAAGTGGCTTTTCAGGAGACCAAAGGTCCGTTCAATCACCCTCCTGGTCCGACCATGTGCCTCGTTGTAGCGTATCTCGGCTGGTGTCACAGGGTTCCTGAGGGGTGTCAGCAACCACGGCATGTTGGGGTATTCGGAGTCACCTACATACAAACAATTGAACAATTAGCTGAGTTTTGAAAGAGGGTGGAATACAACATTGCCAAACACACACAATGGTAAACAGTCATTACACACCGACAAGCCAGGCACGCTGGTCTGGCATCGGTGACATCAGCGTTGCAATGCGACTACTCCTCATGATGTAGGCATCGTGCGCAGAACTGCGGAAACTGCAGTACAGAGATGAACAAAGGAAGATTGTCGATTCATCCACCCATGTGGCTATGACCAAGCAAAATATCACATGATACATCATGACAATACACAATGTACTGAGGTGTGTGCTGTTGGGTATGGACACATATGTCACCTACATGCACATCACCTCACATCTCAAGTCCACATGTCTACATAAGTTCCATGTAGTGCAATGGCCAATAATTTGGCTGTGTGTCAAAGTACCTATGTACTGCTGTCACGTTACAAACACACACCACAGTGACAAGTGAGGCCTGATGTCTCCCAGGCATCACAGCTCTTTGACATGCAGATACCCAGGGTCCTTGTATTGCCGCATGACATGGCGTATCATGTACACGCCACAAAACAACCGTGAGTCCCACAGGTAGTGGCCACTGTTGTCTCTGCAGGCCCTACATGGACGTCTCATAGACACACACAACATCAATGTTGATGCACAAACCACATGGATGTGGAGACTGTCTCCCATTGGACACATTTGATCAGCCACATCTGAGACACAACATGCACACAGACTGTGGGTGTACATCAGAACTGTGGCTATAGGTCTCACTGTTACGTACATACCATCACACCCAGGACTCAGGGTGTATGTGACATGTCTTAAACATATGCAACCTGCAACTGTGTCCATGACTCATGACCATAACTGTACAGTTGCACATCACAGTGGTAATGTGCACAACACACAAAAGATTTGGTCCCCATGAACACATGCACAGCCTGGGAGTGGCTGCACAAAAGTGCCACACAACAAACCAAATGTTGCCCCCCCCCAAACACACAGGTAATGCAGCCTTACATGCCATGGGACACAGTGTGGCACATGCTGGAGTGTGGTAGGTGTGCACCTGAGTCCCTGGCAAGTAATTGTGTGTGGAAGCCGTCAAAAAGTCACATCAATGTCAACCGACGTGGGTGACTTCTACAGAGATGCATTGCACAGTTCAGGACCGAGCCGTGCGTACGCATAGCCATTGACTGCAATGAGAACCAATGCGGGTGACTATCATGCGTATACATTGCACAGTTCAGGACCAAGCCGTGCGTACGCTTAGCCATTGACTGCAATGAGAACCGACGCGGGTGACTATCATGCATGCGCGTCGTGCAGGCATGGACCGAGCCCTGCGCACGCCTTGGCCATTGATTCATATGGAGATGGGTGCATGTGGATTTTCAAAATACGTGTTGTACAGTCAGTTGACCGAGCTGTGCGCACCCATGGGCTCTGGACTGTCATGGAGACGGATGCGGATTCAAAACTTGTACGAGTTGTGCGCTGGAAATTCAGTTAGATGCCTACAACAATGTTGCAATTTCTAGGGTTTTATGAAGTTGAAGATTTAAACGATACGGAAGGCATGTACGAGTCGTACAATTCCATGGATTGGCCAGATTCATAGAATGCAACCGTGTTGGACCTATCACTTGGGACACATGGCACAGATTCTGCCTCTGCAGCACAGATATAAGGCTGGCTGGCCCCCAGGGAGCTCACTTGCCTGCACTACATGCTACTGGACCACATCTCTGATATCACTGCTGCTGTCTCTGCATCTCCTGGCTACTGCTATGTCACGTACTCTGGAGAGGGCCCCAGCCTTCACTGAGGAGTAGAACCAGGCCCTGCTGGACAGGCTCCTTCCACAGTACAGCAAGCTGTATGGGAAACCAGGGGAGCAGGTGAGTGTGCAGTCCACTGCCTTCCTAATTGTGCATGTTGTCTGACTAGCAGTACTAGCAGTGTGTACACCAGTGGCAAGCGTACTCACTGAGTACTTTCATCCCCCAAAGTGTGTAGGTACATGTCATGTAATTAACAGGTGTTCTGCAGCAAAAGTGCATTTGTGCAAGCTTCAACTTCCCAGGCAATGTTAACATGTCAGACATGCAGGGCATTTGACCATTTCCATGGGTGCACTACCTGTGTAACTCATTTTCCTTTGTGATGACATCATGTATATTCAAATGTGTGCAGCACAAATATGGGACATGTGTGTTAATGAACTCGTAAATTTGTCATCCTCACAGGTTGATGCCCACCAGAAGCAGGAGATCTGGCTGACCATCGCCCGGCAGTTCGATCAGTGGGAGTCTACAAGCGCCGGATCCACAACTGGCGGAAGAGGTGGCAGGACCTTCTGGGCTGGACTGGAGGATCGCAAGGGTCCAGCTGAAGCTGTCGCCTCCTCGCAGGAGGGGCAGGTACCAGACCCTGACCCCCCACATGCTCAGGATTCTGGCAGTGGTCTTCCCGGACCTGTATGGGCAGCTGAAGGCTAGACAGCAGGGGGTAAGTCCATGCCTAATCTGTGTACTATGTCTGACGTGATATTTGCAGTCTTTTGGCCTGGTCACACTTCCTCATTACTTAGGTCTTGTAGTCCAGGACTCATGTCCCTCAATTGTGTGATGCACCCTCCTCATCTGATCCACAGGTGTGGACCCTACAGTCTGTGGCCTGTGTCACTAGGGCACTGTGTCCCTGCAGTCAGCTATGCTTCAGGTTCCGGACAGCATCTGTTACCGTGACTCTGTTGTGTGTTTCATGGGTGGGTCAATTGTTTACACAATCCCTGAGATCTGACATGTGATCTGTGTGTGCCCTTGATATGTGTTCCAATTGCTGGTCTGACTCGCCACATGTTCCTGGGGTATTTCAAACACACCCATGCCGCAGGGGACTCCAAACTGTGGGCCTCAGGAGTATGTATATCAAGTGTGTCACACTTGCTTAACCATCTGACTACTGTCCAGGGCTATAGACTGTTTCACGAAGACCTGGGCAGTCATGCCTACTCAAGGGCATTTAGAAATCACTCTGTAATCCAACTCCTGTGTATCAACTTACAGGTTGTGCTTAGTGACATGTGACTTCAGGTGTCTGCCTCTGTGTCATTGTGGTGTGGCTTCCTTTTCAGGACAACTGGGGTGTTCATGAGTTTGAGGGTCAGCAGGACATCTGAGATGTGACTATAAGAGACAAGACCTGTGTGACATATAGGTGTGTGATCACTTGACAGTGCACAATGGTGTATGCAACTGTGAACTTCAGGCAGCTGTGTTTCATGCACAGCAGACTGTGATGTGCTCATGTACAGGGATTTGTGTTCTCAGAGACTCATATGTCTGTTTTGTATGATGTGGGGTGATCTGGGTCCAGGATATGTTGTTTACAGGGGATGGACAAGTGCAATTGTCAGCTGCAGAGTTTGCTTTACCCATGACCTATGATTGTGACACAGTGCATACTGTTGTTGTCTGGATGCCCCGCCCTTGTGACAGGAGACAGTGATGACTGACTTTCCAGGCATGCCAGTGCCATGGCATTTAACTTGCTATGAGTGATCATGCATTGTGGTCAAATGTGCTCCATGCACCCCATTGTGGCATTGACTATCAGGACATGAGAACATCATAGTGTGTGTTGCTGGTATCCATTACAAGCATGTGAAATGAGACTCTGGCCATCCCTTCATCCTGACACCTGTACTGAGTCAATGGCAAGAGATGCGATGTGTGTATAGTGACATACTCCTACATGTTCACTTGCATGTCCAACAAATGTGTAGGTGGTGCATGTCTGCACATTGGGGTATTAGCATCCAACATGCAACAGACATATGGGTGCAAGTCCAGGAGGGATATGAGTGCCATGGTTGATGGTGAGACTGACAATTGGCTTCTTCTAAACAGTGTGAGCACTTTGAGCATTGTTCAGCTGATGATGCCAGGGCTTGCCCTGTGATGTGCTGTACTCACTGTGGTGTGTGCGATCAGTGCAGGTGACTGATGTTGTTCTTTGTTTCCTTTTTCTATCCAGATACGTCCACGGCCCCAGTAGGGGCCAGCTCCATGGACCAGGAGGAGCCACAGAGCTTGACTGGGACAGAAGGCGAGGAGTTGGAGGGACCTAGTGGCACAGAGTGCTAGTGGAGCCACGCCGAGGAGTCCTCAGCACCATACACCCCAGCTGAGGGCCACAGCAGCTTGGAGGATGACTCCCTTGTGGAGGCGGGTGTCAGCAGCCACCGAACCCCAGCTAGTGAGGCTGTCCCCGCCACCACCACCACCACCACCACCCTCCCATCGGCTCCCATCCCAGAAGTCCATGGAGGCTCCCGTGTTCAGGAGCATGCCTCCTTTGTGCCAGGCACCGCACCCCCTGCCCCTGTGTCCCCTGCTGCCCTGAGTGTGGAGTCTGTGGACTTGCTTCAACAGTTCCATGTAGGGCAGACATCAATGCTGAGTGTCCTCCATGCACACACCAGTCTGTTGACACAACTGGTGTCATTCATGGAGGGCATTTCATTGGGCATGTCTGTCCTACAGAGGACCAATCAGTCCATGGCCTCCTCCCTGGCGGCAGCAGTGTCCCTCCTCCAACAGTCCCTCACCCCTGCTACCCCTGCCCCATCCACGATTCCTAGCACTCTACCTGTCCCAAGCACACACACACCAGCTCATTCACCCAAACCCACAGACACGGACAGCACACAAACACCCAAACCAAGGTCTAGACATGCACACAAGCAAACTCAGGGAACTGATACCACACACACAGGGGATGGTTTGCAAACACACACACAGGCATCCATAACCACTCTGCAGTCCTCCGATACCTCTCCCTCCAAGACCCCTTCCCTTGCCTCGCCTGCAACCCCATCTCCCAAGAAGCTCTTCCTCTCTGACCTTGGCCTCTTCCCCACAGATCCAGCAGATCCAGCTTACAAGGGGAAGAGGAAGTCCCCACACACAGAGGGGAGTGCCCCTCACACCCGGACACCCTCCCCCAGGTGCAGTCAGAATGAAGCCCCCACCCGCAAGTCCCCCCGGAGCCAGAAGAGCAAGACCCCACCCCAGCTCCACATCACAGTCTCTGTCCTCCATCCCCCAGGCCACCACTCCAGATGTTCAGCTGCCACACCCTGCCCCAGGTTCCCCCATCCACAGATACACTATCCCCAAAATGCTCTGGCCCTCCCCTCCACAACTTGCTCTTCCACCCCCACCCCTCCCGGTCAGACTGTTTGTGCCACTGTTGTGGGGACCGTGGGCCCCCTCTGTCCTGCTGACCTCACCTGAACCCCAATCCGCTCCCATGGAGTTGGGCACTGCAGTAGAGTCCACGACCACCCCGTCTGACTTGGGCACTGCAGTGGGGACCCAGTCCACTCCAGCTGACCTGCCCACTGTAGTAGTGCCGGCACCCACCCCATCTGACTTGTGCCCCACAGTTGTGACTGCACCCACTATGTCAGACACCTCCACTGCAGTTGCCAGTGACTCTCCTGCATCCACCACCCCTTCACTGCCTCCTTCTGCTGAGCCCTGATCATGTCCCTGTGGTGCCTGGCCTGCCCCCATGTATGCCGGCAAGCAACGTGTGACAGTTGTCACTCAAATCACATTGTTGACATTTGAATATGGACTGGTCATTGGCCTTTGTTTTGAAAGGACATTTGCATTTGGCTGAATAAAGCATTTGTATTTATCCTTGTTAATTTGATTTAGCTGTACATTATGTTGATGATGTTTACAATGACCTTGCAGTCATAATGCTGGATTTCCAATGTTGAATACTGAGGTGTTGATGTGAGGTACTCCATGTGGTCCATGAGATATGTCTCCTATTCTGGTCGGTATCCATGTCATCCTTTGCAGCTAACTGGGTGTGTCATGATTAACAATTTATGAACATCTCTGTAAACATTTTATTTGCATGGTCACATCTGTGGCTTGCACACATGCACATATGATGTGCTTCCCATTGTCCAATTTGTCTATTTCCCTGAGCTGAGCTTCCACAGGAGTTGAGTCCCCTCAAGTAAGTGTGTTGTTCCATGATATTTGCCTGGGCCCATGGTGTGTGTTGTGTGAGCATGTGTGTGTGTGTCCACATCCCTTTTCATACACAAGCAGTGTTCCCTTGATATGTTCCTGTTGTTGATGCTTGCTGAGTTGTACTGTGTTCATCCCACATCTTTGTCCTGGGCTACCAGATGTGTTGGTGCATGACACACTACTGTTAATTGGTGTTTCATCATTGGGATTTGTCAGTTCTGAGTGGTGATGATGTGGTCAGACAGTCAGGGGTCCCCAAGGCACTTATTTGTTCGCAATATCATGTAGTTGTCCCTATGTGGTATCTTTCAGTGATTGAGACGTGTGTATGTGTGTGTGACTGCTCCCACTCGTCCGGTTCAGGGCTGCGATGTTGGCAGGTGTCAGCATGTGTGCCTTGTGGTTCTCCTTGGCTTTTGCATTGTCCAGGGACTGTGGCAGGGATTCTGAAGGTTACGACAGCTTTGACGTCATGGCCATGTACCGCATACTGTGCAGTATGTCTGTCATTCACCAGGGTTGTAGACTGTCCTTGTGTAATGAGTCTGCACCTTAGTTCCTCCCAACATTACTGTGTTTGTCATGGGTGCATGTGCAATGTCACCTGTTCATGTGGGCTTCACAGATGCACATTGGTGCAGTTCAGGGTGTGTGGTGTTGAGGGTGGACAGATGTGAATGTTTGCATGGATGTGCCCCTACCTCCCGTTTGTCCATGGATGACGGGCCATGCTGAGTGATTTGTGTTTGTGTAGGTGTGATGTACGTTTGTGGCACAGGATACATGTCTGGGTTTCACAGTTTGTACGACATCTACCTCTGTCATCACAGTGGATGTATCATGCATGCTTGTGTCACCCCAATGTATGGTCCCTGGGGGTAGTGCTGTTGTGTGTCAGTCTCTTGCTGTGTTAGTTGCTGTTCATTCCAGCTTGTGTCATGTGTCTGTTGTGCTCCCTCTCATCTCACAATGCCTGATTGCCCACTAAGGGGGACCCAAGGATGGGTTACTTTTGTATGGCACTGTGTCCACATCTGTCTCACTGTGGTTCAGCCCCCCTCATGTGTTGTGTATTTGCCTGGGGATACTGAGACACACACACACATGTTGTGTCAGATGTGCAGTGTGAGGTTGCCTGTTTCTGTTTGTGCATCTGCACCAGTGCATTGGTATTGCTGTTGTGGGCCATTGTCTGGATGTTGTTTTTGTGATTTTCCCTGCTGTCCCTGTGAGTGCTATCACATCATTCTGCACATTCATCCTGGTTGTTAGGTCCCATTGCTGCCATGGAATGGGAGTTTGTGACCGGACACCTACAGTCTTCACAGGATGTTTTGATTTGCGTGTCTATTTTCGAGATTTGTGTATGCTTTGTGATGGTCACTTCTACATTTGTGTCATTGTACACTGTATGAAATGTCAGCCCCCATGGGTGGTGCTTGTCTGCACATGCCTGAGAGTATGTTAGGTTTTCACAGCACTGTTAGCCTCACCACATCTCTGTGAGTATGGAACACAACCACTACTTTGCCTCAAAAGTGTTTCATGTGTTGGGACCAGGAATCATACATGCTGTTTGGCATTTCCTGCTTTGACCATGATGACACTTACCTTTTGGTCACTGTGACGAGGGGGGTTTTAGACCCCCATCACCACAATGCTCAAAATTCGCTGCAGTTTGGAGCCCCACACTTAACTTTTGTTCTACACAGTGAGGGGGTGTTAGTTAGGGGTGGGCGTAATTTGCGTAATCGCGTTACGCAATCTCTGCAAAATGGTAAAAAATCCCCGCGAACATGCAGAAATTCCGCGAACACGCGGAATTGCTTGTCCGCGATGCTTTTTTCCTGTTCACAGTTGCTGTTTGCGTGCTCGGGGAGAAATATCTCGTGAACACGCATATTGAGAACGCGAACAAGAAAAAATTTTGCGAAGTCGCGGAAAGCAGAATTTTGGGCAATTTCGCGTTCCCCGCGGAACGCGAAATTACCGAAATTCCGCAAATTCCGCGAGCGGAACGGAATTTACCGCCCAGGCCTAGTGTTAGTGCACATTGACACAGTGCTGTTGTGATGCTTGCCTTGTGTAGGCCACACTCAGTTTTTAGTCACACATGTGATGGTAGTTACATTGTATGTTCGAAGTCATATTCACTGTTGTGGGCATTTGTCACAGACTACACACTGTTGTCATGATGTTAGGGGGGATGTATTTTGCTGACATACCTAATGTTGGTGTATGATGGATGTGTGGCGCATCACCCATCCTATGGATGGGGGTGGCAGGAGTGCTGGGCAACATAGGCCCTATGGGTGGGGGTGGCAGGAGTGAAGGGCAACAGGTCTCCTATGAGTGGGGGTGGCAGGAGTGATGGGCAACAGGTCCCCTACGAGTGGGGGTGGCAGGAGTGATGGGCAACATGGACCCGATGAGTGGGGGTGGCAGGAGTGATGAGCAACATAACCCCTATGGGTGGGGGTGGCAGTAGTGATGGGCAACATAAGCCCTATGAGTGGGGGTGGCAGGAGTGATGGGCAACATAAGCCCTATGAGTGGGGGTGGCAGGAGTGATGGGCAACATAAGCCCTATGGGTCGGGGTGGCAGGAGTGATGGGCAACATGAACCCCTATGGGTGGGGGTGGCAGTAGTGATGGCAACATAAGCCCTATGAGTGGGGGTGGCAGGAGTGATGGGCAACAGGTCCCCTATGAGTGGGGGTGGCAGGAGTGATGGGCAACATAAGCCTTATGAGTGAGGGTGGCAGGAGTGATGGGCAACATAAACCCTATGGGTGGGGGTGGCAGGAGTGATGGGCAAAATGAACCTCTATGGGTGGGGGTGGCAGAAGTGATGGGCAACATAAGCCCTATGAGTGGGGGTGGCAGGAGTGATGGGCAACATAAACCCTATGGGTGGGGGTGGCAGGAGTGATGGGCAAAATGAACCTCTATGGGTGGGGGTGGCAGAAGTGATGGGCAACATAAGCCCTATGAGTGGGGGTGGCAGGAGTGATGGGCAACAGGTCCCCTATGAGTGGGGGTGGCAGGAGTGATGGGCAACAGGTCCCCTATGAGTGGGGGTGGCAGGAGTGATGACCAACATAAGCCCTATGGGTGGGGGTGGCAGGAGTTATGGGCAAAATTGTCCCTAAGGGTGGGGGTGGCAGGAGTGATGGGCAACAGGTCCCCTATGAGTGGGGGTGGCAGGAGTGATGGGCAACATAAGCCCTATGAGTGGGGGTGGCAGGAGTGATGGGCAACATAAGCCCTATGAGTGGGGGTGGCAGGAGTGATGGGCAACATAAACCCTATGGGTGGGGGTGGCAGTAGTGATGGGTAACATAAGCCCTATGAGTGGGGGTGGCAGGAGTGATGGGCAACATAAGCCCTATGAGTGGGGGTGGCAGGAGTGATGGGCAACATAAGCCCTATGGGTGGGGGTGGCAGGAGTGATGGGCAACATGACCCCCTATGGGTGGGGGTGGCAGTATTGATGGGCAACATAAGCCCTATGAGTGGGGGTGGCAGGAGTGATGGCCACAGGTCCCCTATGAGTGGGAGTGGCAGGAGTGATGGGCAACATAAACCCGATGAGTGGGGGTGGCAGGAGTGATGGGCAACAGGTCCCCTAAGAGTGGGGGTGGCAGGAGTGATGGGCAAAAGGTCCCCTATGAGTGGGGGTGGTAGGAGTGATGGGCAACATAAGCCCTATGGGTGGGGGTGGCAGGAGTGATGGGCAACATCGTCCCTAAGGTTGAGTGTGGCAGGAGTGATAGGCAACAGGTCCCCTGTGAGTGGGGGTGGCAGGAGTGATGGGCAACATAAGCCCTATGAGTGGGGATGGCAGGAGTGATGGGCAACATAACCCCTATGGGTGGGGGTGGCAGTAGTGATGGGTAACATAAGTCCTATGATTGGGGGTGGCAGGAGTGACGCGCAACATAAGCCCTATGAGTGGGGGTGGCAGGAGTGATGGGCAACATAAGCCCTATGGGTGGGGGTGGCAGGAGTGATGGGCAACATGAACCCCTATGGGTGGGGGTGGCAGTATTGATGGGCAACATAAGCCCTATGAGTGGGGGTGGCAGGAGTGATGGGCAACAGGTCCCCTATGAGTGGGGGTGGCTGGAGTGATGGGCATCATAATCCCGATGAGTGGGGGTGGCAAGAGTGATGGGCAACAGGTCCCCTATGAGTGGGGGTGGCAGGAGTGATGGGCAACATAAGCCCTATGAGTGGGGGTGGCAGGAGTGATGGGCAACATAAGCCCTATGGAAGGGGGTGGCAGGGGTGATGGGCAACATGAACCCCTATGGGTGGGGGTGGCAGTAGTGATGGGCAACATAAACCCTATGAGTGGGAGTGGCAGGAGTGATGGACAACAGGTCCCCTATGAGTGGGGGTGGCAGGAGTGATGGGCAACGTAAGCTTTATGAGTGGGGGTGGCAGGAGTGATCGGCAACATAAGCCCTATGGGTGGGGATGGCAGGAGTGATGGGCAACATGAACCCTATGAGTGGGGGTGGCAAGAGTGATGGGCAACAGGTCCCTTGTGAATGGGGGTGGCAGGAGTGTTGGGCAACATGAGCCCTATGGATGGGGGTGGCAGGAGTGATGGGCAACATGAACCCCTATGGGTGGGGGTGTCAGTAGTGATGGGCAACATAAGCCCTATGAGTGGGGGTGGCAAGAGTGATGGGCAACAGTTCCCCTATGAGTGGGGGTGGCAGGAGTGATGGGCAACGTAAGCTTTATGAGTGGGGGTGGCAGGAGTGATGGGCAACATAAGCCCTATGGGTGGGGATGGCAGGAGTGATGGGCAACATGAACCCCTGTGGGTGGGGGTGGAAGGAGTGATGGACAACTTAAGCCCTATGGTTGGTGGTGGCAGGAGTGATGGGCAACATGAACCCCTATGGGTGGGGGTGGCAGGAGTGATGGGTAACAGGTCCCCTATGGGTGGGGGTGGCAGTAGTGATGGGCAACATAAGCCCTACGAGTGGGGGATGGCATGAGTGATGGGCAACATAATCCCTATGGGTGGCGGTGGCAGGAGTGATGGGCAACATAAGCCCTATGGGTGGGGGTGGCAGGAGTGATGGGCAACAGGCCCCGTATGAGTGTGCGTGGTAGTGGTGATGGCCATGCAACCCCTATGGTGGCCTGTTGCTAGTGGACAGGATATGGATCCCCTGGATGTGTGTGACATTTGCGGGTATGTGTCGTTTGTTTGTGTGGTGAGTGTCTGACTTACCGTCTGCGCCGTCCGCGTTTGTTTCTGATCAGGTCATAGATGTACAGTACTGGTATGACCTCCGCGATGGGATTCATGATGTGTTCGTCTCATACACGCTGCTTATTGCTCCATCTCGTACCCGCTGCTAGCTGGTCCGTTTCGTAGCCGTGGATTGTGTTCTGGCGTGAATCGTACCTGATATGCTTCTTTTCCAGATGATGTGATGAGCTGTACGTGGCGACACGTCCGGCGCGTATGATTTGCGCATCGTACTTGTCTGGCTGGAAACTGCTGTGGATACTGCTTCCGGGCGACTTGGTTCAGCGTTCGGAGGTACTAACAATCAACAGGGGTGTACCCAATTAACCCTTTCTAAACCTGGGTAAAGGACGTAGTTTTATACAATCAAAAAATGATATAAAGGAATCGATACAAAAATATTTTTTGAGTAGAGCACGTTTAATTACTCCCTCTCTAATTATTATTTTAGATTAATTATATCAAAACATATTTACACTCTACATAGATAATGGCATCTAATCAAGAAGAAAACAGTACATGTATATACAAAAAATTTAGAGAGCTGTCCGACCCGGATCGGAATGGGCCCCATAGTGTTCTTTTGTCAGAGATAAATTGATTTGTCCACTGTGTAATTATCTAGGCATTAGGAGGCATACCGATGCTCTAAGGTAACTGAAACATGATACATCCAAATACACTGTGGCTACTCTATGCAAATATTTAATTTCAGTAGGGCTGGCAAAGAAAGGCGAAGTGTAGGCTTTTTAGACTTGATGCATGCAATATTCTGCAAAATAATTTTAATTGCATCAATAGATGGGTGGGTTTGACAGGTATTAGATGGTTCTGCAACCTGTTCTACCTCGGTTTGGTGTGCCCTAATTCGGGGACAAAGGAATTGGGGTGTTTTCATTTGACCCCCTTTTTGAATCCAAATTAGGGGTAGTTGTTACTATAGTGACAGGATCACTCTCTCAGCATCTCTTTTTTTGCATAGTTCCAATTGCACAAGTAACCTAGTTCGTGGGGGAACAGAAGCCCTCTGAATGATAATGTGCCCCTTTTGTTCAGCCCAAATTTAAATTAATGGCACTTTCTAGATCATCCTGCTGGTCTCCTACTTTAGTTAAAATTCCAATGCTCCCAGATACCGGGTTCATACACCGTCAGTGAGCTTCACTAAGTACAATTGTTTGCCCCACTATGACTAGTTATTGGAATATCGATTTATCTAGCCATCCAGGAAATATGGGCTAGCCTCAGGACCATTAAGTTTATTCTTATTTTTAACTTGCCTATCTTTTTGTGCCTATAACTGTCCCACAGGAAAATGTTAACTGAACAGTAGGCTTGATTGATGGATCGAAGCACCATATGGTAGCAATTGTTTTGATTGTGTATTAATCTCTGTATAATCTTATCTAAAAATATGTAAAATAACTCAAAACCCAACAAGTATTTGAAAGAGGGGGAATGATCAGATAAAAAATGTGTTATCTGTTATATTGCACATTACACTTTGTAGATGGATCTTGATTATAATGTAGTATTAAAGTGTTAGATTATTTTACAGAATGAATTGTCTTATTGAGTGTATGTTTTCTGGAATTAAATTCCTCAAATAAAAATTTACACCAATTAGAATACCAATTAATTAATTAAATAATGTACATGAACAATCATCAATTATTTTTTTATTAGCATAAAAGTTTAAAAATACAAAACTATTTCTTTTTAAAATAACTTCCCACCATAGTCACGTACAAACCCAACAACCTGCCACTAAATTGAAAATTAATATAAATTTAAAAAATCTATGCAGTAAAAATTGCAAAGTATGCCAAAAACAATTAGTACCAATTACTATAATAAAACACCTAAACATAATATAACTAATGTATACTGAATTACTTAAGCGATATTTATTACAGTTATGTCAAAGTAAAAAATAAAATATATAAACATATTTAAAAAATATATATATATTATGGGGCCGATTCCGATCCTGGAAAAATATTCCCCGTACGAATTGTATCTGGATTTTTTTACCGTACGAATCGTACAAGTCCCGTACAAACTGGGAAGTACGATTCGTATGATAAAAAGTCCATACGAATCGCATTGGTAAATTCCCCGACACGTCCTCGGGTCGGAAAAGGTGTCTGACACGTCCCCGGACATTTTTACGTACGAATCTGAAAACTGAAGTCCGAGCGTGCAAGTACGATTCGTACCGTCCGTCCGATTGTACAACCGTATGGTAAAAATACCGTCCGGAGCGAACTCCTATAGCAACCATGGAGACGTCCAAACAGGTGCCCGGTACGCGCCGCCCCCCCCCAGCCCCTTGTATGTACGCACCACCCCCCCCAGCCCCCCGTATGTACGCTCCGTCCACCCCCCCAGCCCCCCATATGCATGCGCCGTCCACCCCCAGCCCCGCGGATGGACGCGCCGTACCCCCAGCCCCCCGTGGATGGACGCTCTACCCCCAGCCCCCCCACGGAAGGACGCGCCTTACCCCCCCAGCCCCGCGTGAGTACGGCGCGGACCCCCACCTGTGTATGTACGGTGCGGACCCCCACCCGTGTATGTATGGCGTGTACCCCCACCCTGTAGGTACGGTGTGGTCCCCCACCCGTGTATGTATGGTGCGGACCCCCACCTGTGTATGTACGACGCGTACCCCCACCCCCGTAGGTACGGTGCGGACCCCCACTGTGTATGTACGGTGCGGACCCCCACCCATGTATGTACGGCACGTACCCCCACGCCCGTAGGTACGGTGTGGACCCCCACCCATGTATGTACAGTGTGGACCCCCACCCGTGTATGTACGGCGCGTACCCCCACCCCCGTAGATACGGTGCGGACCCCCACCCGTGTATGTACTGTGCGGACCCCCACCCGTGTATGTACGGTGCGTACCCCCACCCTCGTAGGTACGGTGCAGACCCCCACCCGTGTATGTACAGTGCGGACCCCCACCCGTGTATGTACGGCGCGTACCCCCACCCCATAGGTACAGTGCGGACCCCCACCCGTGTACGTACGGTGCGGACCCCCACCCGTGTATGTACGGCGCGTACCCCCACCCCCGTAGGTACGGTGCGCACCCCCAGCGCTATGCACTGGGGGTCCGCACCATACCTACGGGGGTGGGGGTACGCGCCGTACATACACGGGTGGGGGTCCGCGCCGTACATACACGGGTGGGGGTCCGCACCATACATACATGGGTGAGGGTCCGCACCGTACATACATGGGTGGGGGTCCGTGCCGTACACACGGGGGCTGGGGGGGTACGGCGCATCCTTCCGCGGGGGGGCTGGGGTTACGGCGCGTCCATCCACGGGGGGGGCTGGGGGTACGGCGTGTCCATCCGCAGGGCTGGGGGTTGACGGCGCATACATATGGGGGGCTGGGGGGGACGGCGTGTACATACGGGGGGTGGGGGGATGGCGCGTACATACGGGGGGCTGGGAGGGACGCGCATACCGGGCCCCCTATTCCGCTCGCATCGCGGCGTACTTCGCTTTTCCGGCACTTTTTGGGTGACGTAAAAATATTGCCGTCCGGACTGCTGTCGGTACGAATCGTACTTGCTGGGACGTAAAAACATGCCTAACTCCGTCCGGACGTCACGTCCGTGGTGCCCCGGATCACATTCGTATGTATTTTGCAGTCGGTCGGTGTTTTTTCCGACTCGTATGGAAATGGTGTTTCCGTACGAATCGTACTTGCAAGTTTGTATGGTGTTTTTACCGGGTACGAGTCGGACGGCGAAAATGCTCCGACCGACGGTTCGTACCCAGTTTTTCCAGGATCGGAATCGGCCCCAAAATGTCTAAAAATGTATATTCTTACCTTCAATATTCTGTTCCATGGTATTCTTGATGGGGCAATATTCTTGACATAATATTCTTCTACACTATATTTTTTCCTCAATATTTTGTCATTTTCTGGAATGGGCTGGACAGAACAAAGGAATAATAAGCAGTCATCCTGCAGTTATAACTCATGACAATTTATTTTGTGGCTGTCTAAAATATAATTACTAACATTTGGTGTTTATCTGTTTGTTCCTTTTTGCAGTACACCAGCAAGGAAATGAGAACTCCAAAGTGGCTGGAGAATGACATAGCCGGTTCAGGGCTAAGACATGCCTGTCTGAGTTTGTGCCACAGGGAGATGCCAATCAGTCCCCTATCACATGTAAGAGAAAACAACTTGCAAATGCGATTCAGCCTCTGGGCAAAGTGCTGAAAAAGAGCCATGGCGATGGGGTTGTGAGATTGACCTCCAAGATACATTCTACCATGTGGATGGGAATGCACCATTTCCCTAATGAGCATTTTCACCCTGTGATGCCATGCTAGTCCCCATAATTCTCCCTTGCCCTGAAGACACAACAAATGATGAATGTGTCCAAAAAGGATTAGGTAACATTGCAACTCTGTTCAGCATCAGTATCCATAGTAAAACAGACCCCAAATTCAGTCTTGGGAAGACTATTCAAGTTTCTGAAATCCAATATGATTATTTTCATATCAAAATGTTAGATTAGTTTTGAGAGAACAGGCATACAGTCAGATTTCATTGTGATACAAACAAAGGTTGAGCACCTGTATTAGTAAAACCAAGCAAATGATTACACATGAAGTGCTATTGGCGTACATACTCTAGATGTCAAAATATGAATGACTATTGGATATATAAGAACTTCTAATTAATGATATCAGACATAAGTCACAGATAAGAGGAAAAACATCATGGGTCTAAAAGACCCACATTTCAAAAAATACTTTGCAGTACATCCAGAAGGGTACGTGAGCAGATGGTCACAGAAATATTGTACCTTGTGTGTCTGGACTCTAACAAGTGTATTTTGGTCCTAGGAGTATGTCATAATGATATATTGCCTTCATAATCAAGAAAATCCAAATGTGAAATGGAAATTGGAGGAGGAAGGAGGGGGAGAGAGGGGGGATATCTGCTATCGAGACGTGGGTAAGAGATTTCAAGTTCAAGAACCGGTTATCAGTTGTGCTACGAGTCCTTGCGCCCTTAGCTCAATATATTTATCAAGGTATCACCAAACTACACTAGATACTGGAGGTGCAGCCTGATTTTTAGACTGTAGGGTATGTGCCCCTCAGCGATATGAGACCCATACCCACCATGTGTGATGTGATAGGTGGTTGTAAGATTTCCATTCTGAAATAATGACTTTAGCTGCAATGGTCAAAAGAAGGTCTAGCAGTGCCATATCATTGGCTCCTAAGGGCAGCATGGTAACTGAAGCCCTTGGACCCAATACTACCACAGAGAAGGTTAAGGTTAACGATATGTTAAGTATAACCGACAAAGAACAGTAGCGGCTCATGGAGGGAGTGCTGCGGGGTGGTGGGGTGGGGCGGGGGAGGGGCAAGTTGGGGGTAGTAAACTCCGGCATACGGCCGATCAGAGTTAGGTAAAGAAATAATTAAATAAAACAAACTAATTTGCGCACGCTGCAACGCATTTGACATTGCAGCGCGCACAACTTAATTTGTTTTATTTCTTTATTTCTTTACCTAACTCCGATCGGCTGTATGCCGGAGTTTACTACCCCCTCCCACCCCTACCCAGCCCCTCCCCCGCCCACCCCACCGCCCCACAGCACTCCCTCCAGGAGCCGCTACTGGTAAAGAATTAGGACTGGATAAGGAGAGGGGTCGATTTTATTGTTAAGAGTCTGCCAATCTTATGCCAGTTATCGGTCATGATGTGTTCAAAAACCCCTATGTCAAAATGTTTAGCCCATTTGGTGTATAAAATTGAATTCAGTGATGGTTGTGGGTCAGATAGGAACTTGTAAATTGTAGAGGTGACATGTCCAGAGTGTTGCCATAGGGCGAGATGAGTAATTAGAGTTGAGTGCTTAGAAAGGTTGAGTTTGGAGAGTTTGATTTTGATCTTTAGGAAATTGTAAAAGTCCAAGTTTGAGGGGTTGTACGTTTTGACAGAGGTGAAAAGGGAAGCAAATCGTTGTTGTTATCATAACGGTCCCTGATTAGCCTGACACCTTTGGTGGTCCACAAAGGTGCAATTGTAGGGGTAACTTTAGAATTGACTTTTGGCTTTAGCCATGGCGATGCCCATCTGGACTTATGAATAGATTCTGGCAAGCGTCCGCCCAGCATCTTTAGCATGTTTGTAGTATCCGTATGTGTACAGTGGGAGTGTGGCGGGGTACATTTTGGCATTAGGATAAAAGAGGATGTGCAAAAAGGGGAACATATGTCACATTCAATATTCTAACAGAGTGGGGTTTTTATGAATATTGGAGTAGCCATACAGCATCGTGGGCAGCCAGGAGGGTTGATTGGCAGAGGTTCCAATTTGGTAGGTTACAGTCCTCCACATGATGCTCTTCCAGAGGGATTTGTATGTGATCCTCACTCTCTTGGTGCGCCAAAGAAACTTTGCGCTGATCTTATCTATTTCCTGGAAGTAGGAGCATGAAAGTTTTAAAGGCAGCATGGAAGATAGAAAGTTCACTACCCGAGTGATCATCATTTTGAGTGTTTGGAGCCTACCCCACCAGGATATAAATTTGGGTGACTTCTGACCTTGGCAATTGTCTGTGATTCATTAAAAAGTAGTGTATCAGTAAGATTTTTACAGAACCAAATCCCCAGATATTTAAGATATATGGATTGCCATTTAAGTCTTAAGTCACCTAAGTGGGGAGGTAGACATAATGGATTTAAAGAAACTACCTCGGTTTTGTCCAACTTTAAGGTGTAGCCACTGACCTCCGAAAACCTATGGATAATATTGATGATACATAAGATAGCAATTTTGAAGTCTTCTCAGAAGATTAGGATGTCATCCACTTATGTTGCTGTGTTATATATATTGGCCAAGAATTGGAGAACCTTGATTCCAGGTGCAGCGTTAAATAATTTAAGTAAGGGGTCAATAGTAATTCGAAAGAGCAAGAGGGAGAGAGGGCATCCCTGTCTTGTACCTTTGTGTAAGTCCAAATATGAGGAGGTGGAACCATTAATCCTAATGTTTGCTTTAGGATTCGCGCAGAGTACCAGTACCATATTAATAAAAGAGTCACCTAGATTATGGGATTCAAGAACCACACGCATAAAAAAAAAACACCTTATGGAATGCCTTTTCAGCATCAAGTGTGATTGTCCCAGTCATTAGTGAGGAAAGGTGAGCCTTTTCTATAATGTGACAGAATGTGCGAATGTTGTCTCTTGAAAGGCGCCCTTTGATGAAACCGGTTTGGAGGTTATGGGTAAGTTTGGATATAAAATGTTCTAACCTATTGGCTAGATTTATTGCTAACATTTTAGCTACCATGTTTAGGTGAGAGATGGGGTGAAAGTTTCAGGGGCCTGAATGACCCTTGCTCTCTTTTGTAAAGACCACTATGGTGGCCTCTGCGCCCGTGCCAGGAACCTTGCCATGTAGGACAATGTGATCAAGTGTATTTTTAAGTTGCTTGATGATTGAGGAGGTAGAAATTTTATAGAAAACAATGAGGAAGCCTTCGGGGCCAGGTGCCTTTACTAAACAGATTACTTTTATTTCCTTAGCAATCTCCTCCATTTCTATAGGTTTATTCAGGCGTGCCCGTTTTTCTTAGCAGACTGAGGTGGTAGGGAGAGAATTAAGGAACTCTTGCCATTTTATTTTATTACGTGATGGTTGCAGAGTATATAGCTTCCTATAAAATTCTAGGCCTGGGCAGTGAACTTTGCTTCATTCGCAGAGTTTGCAGAGTTTTCTGCACTTCGCACTTCGCACTCCGCGGAGTTCGCGGAGTGCAAAAAACTCTGCTTCGCGATGTGCAGCGGAGTTTTTTCCCCGCTCGCAATCACGAACAGTACGTTTGTGACCGCGAACGGTAAGTTCGCAAGTGCGAGCTGCCGCTCGGGTAGAATTTCTACCCGAGCAGCAGGATTACCAGCACAAACTGAAGTTCGCACTGCACTCCGCCACTCTCGGAACGATGCAGAGTTTTTTTTTAAACTTCGTGGAGTTTCGCATAGAAAAACTCTGCGAACTACGCCCAGGCCTGTAAAATTCTTTGAAAACTTGAAGGATCTCTTTGTTATGGAAACTTTGAGAGCCATCTTGGTCCTTAATATGAGTAATTTGGTTGTTGAGGTTGTTAAATTTGAGAGTGGAGGCAAGTAGTTTGCCGGCTTTGTTGCTTAATAAGAGTTGTCTGGAATTTTAGGCATGAATACCGAAGTAGGCTTTTTTACTAACTATGGATTTGAAGGAGTGTTAGAAATGGGATCTCTGGTTGGCTAAGGCTTGCGCCAAAGTTAGGCAGAGACCACCACTCTAAGTCAGGGCTGGAGAGTTACATGCCAAAGATAACCCCTGCTCACCCCCTTGGTAGCTTGGCACGAGCAGTCAGGCTTATCCCAGAGGCAATGTGTAAAGCGTTTGCGCATGCACACAGCAACAACACCCTAGGCCCACCACAAAAGAAACTCCACACAAGGTTATATAAAAAATAACCTTTGTATTATAATAAACACATTAGATGATAATCACATAATTTACACTGTGCCAACTGGCACTGGGCAGAGTTTTACAGGGGACTATTTACACAAGACAGGGCCACATGGACCACTGTCAGAATTAGCTAGAGGTATAACACAGGGTGCGCAAAACATACTACACACGGTACATTTCCTAACACCCAACGCATTAAACAACCTCCTATGCAGAAATCATATCTGGAGGTATAAAACACAGGGTGCGCAAAACATACTACACACGGCACATTTCCTAACACCCAACGCATTAAACAGCCTCCTATGCAGAAATCATATCTAGAGGTATAAAACAAAGGGTGCGCAAAGCATACTACACACGGTACATTTCCTAACACCCAAAATCACATTAGGGCCTGCTGCCCTATAAACCTAACAATCCCAACAGCCCCCCTGGCCAATTGGCCATCGCAAAGGAGGGGCTCAAATCACCCTGTGTCCCAACAGTCAGGGCGCGCTGCAAAGGCAGCGAAAGTCAAGGGTGTGCCACTGCGCAAAACCTAAACGTTGCAGCTGCCCACTACTTGCTGGGCAGCTGGGAAACAGTCAACTGGGGCTTGGGCTCGCAATGGCCCTTAGAACAAGTGTGCCAGGCGTTGGAGCCACACGGGGCTCTGACGGTAAATAATGCTCCCAGACAATAAAAGCATGGGCCCCTCTGGGCCTTCCTAAATGAGTATGGCCATCGTTGGAGCCACCTAGGCTCTAAAAATAAACATGTCCCCTTTGTTGGAGCCACACGGGGCTTGGAAGATTATGGGGCCAAACATGGGAGCCACGTAGGCTCTGGAAATAGCTATGCCCCTGTTGGAGCCATCTGGGCTCTAGAATAATAATGCCCCCGTTGGGGCGAGCCACTATCAGACGGGCCGCCCAAGAACTCTACACACAGTGCCTTCACTGGCACTTAAAATAGTTATCGGCTCCCTCCTCGGCGGGAGCGAAATGCAGCCCAGTCCCCCTTGAAGCCCTCACTCACCGGCGCTGGGGGTGAAGGCTCCTCTTCACCCGGTCCCTCTTCTGGGACCGGGGCTTTTTCCAGCCCGCACGTCCGCCTCCTTCTTTTCACCAGGGCCCCCTCCTGGGACCCGGGGCTTCCCTTCATCCGGCTGCCACCGCGGGGCTCTCCCCTCAGCATGGGAGCCCCGCATCAGCTTTGCTCCGGCGACTACCATTTCCGTCCGGCGGCCCGCCCACAACCAGGCAGGCCGCGGACGGCAGCGTGGATCTCGGGGGCAATGAGGAGTAGACTCCCTCAATACGCAACCAAAGAATAAATAAATAGCCCTCGGGGTGGGCACCTGTTCAATCCAAGGTACAAATCAGCGGGGTGGGCACCCGCGAGTTGAAGACAAAAGGCACCAGTAGGCGGGGTGGGCACCCGCAGTATCAGAGAAACGCGGGGTGGGCTCCCGCCACGTAAAGGAGGCATAAGTGGGATTGGCACCTGCGAAGCAGGCCAAATGCGGGGTGGTCACCCGCCATAAACACCAAACATGTAAGCGGGGTGGGCACCAGCAATACACCAGACAGAGCGGGGGAATCCCTACGCCGGGATTCCCTCGACAAGGATCTCCGCCCAGCGCTGTAAGGGAAAACCAAAACGCTCTGTAGGAAAAGAAACAAAGCGCTCACCCAGCGCTAGGGGTAAAATACAATGTCCTCAGCAATTAAAAATAATAAGTCCTTAGGAGTGAAGGGCAAGGACAGTCTCCCAGCCATCCTCAGGCCAGGCAGGAGGGTCCAAAGGAAGTCCTCCACTATCCAGGGCATCCAGGGGCTGGGCAGGGGCCAGGGAGGCAAGCCTTCCCCTGGGCCCCAGCAGCAGCACGGCCCTGGCAGATTCGAGTCCAAGAACAAGAACATTTTCATGGGGTCACAGCCCCTCTTTTATACACAGAATCCTTTGTCTCCAAAGGTGCAGGGAAGGGGGGAACCAGATACAAATGGTTCCTGAGCACTTTGTTTTGCTCAGCCCCTCTCCCTATTCACAGGACAGGCCAGGGACATCAGACGCACCCCAGGGAGAGGAGCCAGCATTGTGGAGGGAAAGCTCAGCCCTATTCAGGTCCCAGGTGTACTCCTCCCTGCCATCAACATGCAGGTCTCTCCATTCACCACCGGGGCAGACCCATCCTGACTCCTGGCGCCAGGCACACCAGCCAATCACAAGCCAGACAGTCACTTCACATTTATTACACAGACATGCCAGCTTCTAGGAGTGGCACTTCTACACTAGACACAGTAACGCCGCACACATCATTGCGCAGCATTCAAACTCACTAGTTCTCACATACCAAACTCGACCCTGCACTCCTCTCACATCAGGACTTAACACGGTCACTCAGATCCCCCATGCATTCCTATGGGAGGGCAGGTCAGTCTCACTAAAACATACACAGAGCACACACACTTTCCACTGAGACACAGTGTAAAAGCGCCTAGAGGCCTAAAACCACTAGTACAACATAGGAAAAAGGCTAGATAATTGCAAAAAGTTCTAGGGGTGAACTTGCCAGAAGGGCCAAGTCCAACAAGGAGTAATTTAATTGCTTGATGTCTTGAAGTAGGGACCGATTATTAGAATGTCTAAAGATTTCTTCATTATTTTTTATTTCAGCACACATAAATGTGAGAGCTCTCTTAATTTTGAAATTTTTCCTAGCCATTCATTGAATGATTTGCCTTCTTATAGCACATTTAAATGTGTCCCATAATATTATCGGGATTTGACAGAGCGTTCATTTTCCCTGAAGAAAAAAATCTACTTCATTTTGTAAGTCCGCAGTGTCAATTTCATTTTCTAGAATCTCAGTGTTTAGAGGCACCAGGTTTGACTACCTCCTTTCATCAAAGTTAAGAATGGACATTGAGATTGCGGCATGATCAGAGACTAGGATTGGATAAATTTTAGTCTTGCAGGTGGACTTTAGGAGTGAGACATCTACAAGGAGATAAGCAGTACAGGAGAAGCTGGAATGAGGTGAAGAGAAAACTGTAAAGTCGCTGCCTTTAGAATTGTGTAGTCACCAAGCATCAAGGAGGCAATGTGAAGAGCAGAGGTTGAGCAACTGTTTGTGAGCCATGGGTGTTCTGTATTTGAACGCTGAGTGCCGATCAAAAATGGGATACAATGGAAGATAGAAATCTCCCCCTAATATTGATTTCTGAGCCTTGTAGAATGTCTCATAATTTTTGTATTAAACTAGGGTTCGCTACGTTGGGGGCATATATATTTATGATATGCAGTTCATCAGCACCAGTGTTTAACCTAATAAGTAGCCATCTCCCATTGGTGTCATGCTCAGATGCGATTACTTTTAAAACTGATTTCTTGGATATAAATGCAACCACCCCATTTTTGTCCCACTCGTTTCAGAGCATGTCACATCTGAGACCCAATATTTCCTCCTTAGCAGGGCTTCTTTAAAGCCTATCTTGGTCTCTTGGAGGAGTACTAAGTCACCCGCAAGCTCCTTCCAGTAATCCAGGATTTTGGTTCTTTTAACAGGGTGGTTCAACCCCTTAGCATTCAAGGATACAGAGGCCATAGAAGATATTGGGCATATTTCTGGGTTGCTGACGTTCATCTTGATGTAGAGTGCTCTAAACAGTCCTTCAGTGGTCATAGGCAATTCTTTGAAGAGCCAGATATCCCACTAGGAAAGGGTACAAGGGCAAATAAAGGAGAAGAGAAAAAACAACTTCAAGGACCCCCTTGAACTCTGGGGAGTCCCAGAGGGATGCCAGTGCCCCTTCCCACCAGGGGATGTCTGTAAGAGACGTGGTACATGGGAAAAGTTGTGGCAGAATGCAGAAAAGCGGCTGTGACCGGTAAAGGAGGCCAGCCGAATAGAGTAAGATATGTAGAGGAGGGGGAATGGCGATAAGGTGGAGTGTAAATTGTCAGTGTACATGGTACCCAAAACTTAAGTCTTAATGAAACAGTTGTGAAGAGAAGGGCATCTAGCGCATTTAGTACGGAATAAGAGTAGTCCAGCTCTAGTTGGAATCACCGTTAGAGGATGAGCACAATCAAAATTTGGCACATGTTAGAAACATATGTGGAGCGACGTACAGTTCACAGAAAATAAAGTACCTGTTAATTAACAGTAGGATGCTGATGGAGAGCAAAGAACAGCATTAGCAAGGTGGACATTCAACATATTTCCTGCAAGGAAAGCATGTATCCCTAAATTGAAAGCATCTCCTACGATATTACAGAGTATGCCTGATGGTTAGGAAGGGAAAGAGGGTGTGAGTCCCTGTCTAAGATATATAGAGTAATATGCTATTAACCAGGACTACCATGCAAACTGTTTGTCTACTTTTAAGTAGGAAGTTGTGGCCCTCCATCCATCCCACAGTACACCTGTGAATATATGTGAAAACAAAACATCGATGCTAACGTCTGAAGTTTCATAATGGAAAGAGTAACCTGTACCGGCCCTACTAAAGTAGTGACAGGTTCCTAAAAAATTACCAGCGCTAACTTATGCTTAGAACTGGAACAGAAAATATGTTAAACACAGGTAGAGCAATGTGCAGGCTAGCTCTTAGACCGAGTGGACTATAAGTCATCACAGACCGCTGCACTACATGCTCCAAAGAGGGAGCAAAGCCATCTTGATGGGGTACAGCCTAACTTCTATTTGTGCCCACTGTCCTAAGTGAGTGGCGAATGTGTGACTACAGTCACTTCTATGTGATCAATGGGAGCTTAGGACTTCTGTACTTGTGTCAGGGCTGACTATGGTATAAGAAGGCATGTGGACAAATAGACCAAAAGAGGAATTGCTAATGCAGAGCAGGTCCTGTGTCGGTTAAATAGAGAACAAACAATGTGTATCAGAAGTGATCTGACTCACAACAAAAGGATATATTCTTGGAGTCAACTTTGGCAGGTGAGCCACTTCCAGCTCACCAGGTGTTGTGAAGACTAGTGGAAGTACTAGAGTGATGGTCCGAGACCATATGTGTCTTTGATAGGCTGTCAAGGAAAGCTGCTAAATCTGCAGGTTCCATGAAGATTTTGGTCTGGCCTCTGAAGGTCATTCAAAATTTTGAAGGGCTCAAAAATGAAAAGGGAATTTCCATTTCTATAAGCCATTTCCGTAAGTTCAGGAAACCCTGTTGACAAACTACAGTCTCTCTAGCATAAACCTGCGAAGTGAAGATTTTATGATCCTGCCACTGGATCATCCGAGCCTTCCTCTTATGTGGCAAGATTTGTTCTGTGTGTTTATGGCATAAGGGTTTGAAGATCAGCAATCCTGGAGTCAATATGTTTTTGGATTTGAAAGTTGGAGCCTTATGGGCTCTTTCAATCTCAAAGTCATTGCTGAAGGTGATCTAGAGGATCTCTGGGATCCAACTAATTATTAAATCAGCAACCGAGGGGGTCGGAGGTTTTAATACCTTATGCAAATTCAAAGATGCGATGAAGAGTATGTCCTTTAAGTCCTCGCCCATTTGAAAGCAAAGCAGGGGGAGATAAAGTCATGTCACTCGTTTGTAAAATGCCTGATCATTAAAAAGCACTAGGGGCATACTAGTCCATAGCAGTCCACTACCTGCAATTCACAGTAACCAAAAACCCCTGTGGGGTCTACACCGTGTTACAGAACACTACCCTTGTGAACCCTGCACTGTTTGTGCTTTTTACCGAAATCGCTAAAGAGATCAGTCTCTCTGACACGTTCAAATCTGTACAGAAGAAACATACCAACTGTAACACTGGCAACTGCATATATACCCTCACATGCCCTTGCAACCTACGATACATTGCAATGACTACCAGGATGGTCAAAACTCAAATCATGGAACATCACAGCAACATTTGTTGCCACAAACTCAATACCAAGATGTGTACACACTTTGAACAGAAGAGACACACACCAGACAGTAATTGAGGCACATCCACAGATGAGTAAGAACGTTCTCTTCAGAACAGAGCAACGTTGGATTTCTCGACTTTCAACAGAGAAACAGGGTCTGAATGAGGATATACCTTTGACTTAACAGATAGACTCCTCCATTGGAAGTTTCCTTGTTTCCTTTTTTTAATGACCCTAGTGCACCACGGTCACTGCCTGGCTTTACCCCCACTACCACAACAGTGCATTGTCCATACTTCACCCTAGGCGGGTGTGTGCCACAGCCCGGTGGCTCTGCAATGACACCTCTTTTGTTTGCTGTGATCTATAGTTACAATCTCCATCCTTGATCACATTGATTTTGATTCATGCGTTCTCCACTAGGCTGTTGTTGACATTGCTCTCACATAACTAGCTGTGGCGATCTGTCCACTGCAACAACTTAGAGTTGACTCCGAACAGAGCCCCCTGACCTGGGATTCATTTATGGAGGAACATGCTTCGTTAGACATGTATATTTTAGTACCTTTTTCACCTTTTAACTACTCTCCCAGCATATAATGAACTTGCACTCAATTTCCCATATCCACCCATAATTTTATGCTGTACCCATCAGCTTTCCACTGGTCTGTGACTGTTCCAATCTGGAGCCCACATCTTAGCTATCGACCGAGTTCACCTACCGGAACATTACTGTTCCAACATGTTGCCCATAACTGAGAGTGCTGTCCTCGATGAGCCCATGTAAATTCTAATACTCGTTCTATCACCCTTCCATTTTCCTAATACAAGATGGAACCATTTTTCCAATGCCCGTGGCCTCCAACAATCCTCTCGCACCACACTCTGAGCCCATTAATTGGATTATGGGTGTTCCAACCTGGCGCCCAAAATAGAGCCTACAACCATGACGCATCATTGCCACATGCCAAAACACAACACCCTTTGAAGTCCGTGCCCTTCATGGGGCGGGCCGCTATTGTCCTTCCCCCCACTTTTTTTGAGCGAGTACTTAACCGGTCACCACAACCCTCTCCACACTCTGCCGAACTGGTAGGGAGAGGATAGGCGGATCGACTAATGAGCCGTTGCTCAACGGTAAGTACCGCTACACCGTGAACGATAAGGGATCTCCCGTTTTACCTCCCCTTTGGTGAGACTGCTTCTACTAATTTTCCATTGTGCTGCTAAATAATATATTTCTTCTCCTTTCGGTTGGTTACATACCAGGACGTTAGGTATAAATGTCGCTAAGCGACATTTCTCCTATTATCAAGATATCGCTAACCCTGTTAGAGACAAAAAAAGCAGCGCTAACCGCGGTTAACGCTGCTTTTTTACGTCTGGTATTTTTCTGACTTAGCCATGATATCCTATGGAAGGAGGATATCATGGCTAAATTTTTCTGTCCCTATCAACAAGCTAACGTGAGATTATCGCTGGGTTTCCAGCGATAATCTCACGTTAGCCACTTAGCATGAGGATTTTTATCGCTATTGAGATAAGCGTTGCTAATAGCACGCTATCTCAGCGATAAAAATCAACGCTAGCCGGCGATAATTATCCTAGCGCTAAGTGCGCTTAGCGATAATTATCGCCGGTTGTTGTTGATATGCCCCTAAGTGCCCTTTCTGTGGAGAAAAAGGGTGTCTGTGCCTCTCCAGGCATGAAGGTCTTTATCCTTGCTTCTAGGGAGGACGCAGGATCAGCTCCCTCTGTCCCCACTGCCAGGCCTTTGATCTGGAGCCTATTTTGGAGCGTCTTGCCCTCTGCATCTGCCCTCTCCTCCTGAGGTTGAAGCTCCCTAAGGAGGAGCTCAATTTCCTTTGGTCATCATGGAGAAGAGTTGTTTTGATAGTCCTGGCATCAATTTGTTTCGAGGCTGGTGCACGTGTTCAATATCCGCCAGAATGGAGTGCAATTTGTTCACTGCATCTGCAGTGGACTTGAGGCCAGGTACATGCCCAGCAGAGAGGGCTCTGCGATGGGGATGGAGCGGCCCGCTTGAGCATTCCCTATGTTATATATGGAGAGGGGTACCAGTAACCAGTCCAGTTGTGGTGTACAAAGGTGGTGTAGGACGTGCAGCAGAAGAACACCCCATCAGGCTTCAGAGGGGGGAAGCTGCAAACCTGCGGCATTCGCAGCCCTCAGCAGCATCACCAAGTATGAGTCCCCGACGCAGGGTCAGCAGAAGTCCTGTAGGAGGGTCCAACACAGCAATCCTCAAGGAAACTAGCAGTGAGGAGGGCAGCGCCAGGCTTCCCCCGTGTGGCAGCACATCTCCATCGCAAGAGTGCGGGCGGGGGGGCAACCTCACTCCTATGGCTCAACGATTTCAGCTCACCGACCCCAACTCCTCCGTCCACTGCTCCATGTTAGGGCCCTCGATAGTTTGAGCATGGGCCCCACCCCTCTGGCATTAGGCCTCATCATGTCTCAGGTGCAGACTCTTCCTGGTTTCACAGGCCACAACAAGCACAGGCGACGAAGGGTCATGTCAGCAAACACAGCTGGTCAGACCGGGAGACCACAGCAACTCTCACTTGTTACTGGCAACCCCAGCACCCCTCCCCCAATCAGCTGCTGTAGTCGCGGGGAAGCACAGCACTGCACTCCTTGACCATCTCACCACTCCGCTGGCCACAGGTGCGATCCTCCAGGTGAGGGAGTTAGACAAAGGGGACCCCTCAGTGGGTCCAGTAAATAAGATGACTGTGGTCCTGGTTGCTCCTTGGGCGTGGTCAGGACTCCTACAGCGCCCTCACAGGTGGCCACCCAGACACACCAAGCAGCCCTCAGCCGCAACCTCCCTGGGACTGGGGTGGACCGTCGAGTTCCTCCCCGCAGGTCCAGCAGCCCTCTCCCAACCGGCCACGCTGGGAAGATAATGTGCTGCGTCACTCAGCTCACAGGCCCGCTGCACAGGCCCTCCCGAAGGAGGCCACCTCCGTCAGAGCGGTCGTGGTCCTTGCCCAGGGACATCTTAGGAATTCTGGGGTCCCTGGGCCAAACATATTTTGGGGGCCCCTCTTCAGGACAGATCTAAATTTATGACCCAATTTCAGCTTGTTCATACCCAGTTGACCAGGTCGCTGACAGCGCACAGGCACACTCATCCATATTCTAAATGTGTTTACATCTAATATTCAGGGACAGTGGCGTGTGTTTTCAATATTGTAACACAACAGCAGCTCACTAATATTAATACAAATAATCTCTAGGAAGTTGCATGAAACACAAACACAACATTTCTCTGCAAAATGACGGTAATAGAACACCCACGTAAAAAATAAAGAAAACGGTATTTTAAACTATCAGTAATCAGGGCAAGACTCTGCTGAAAAGAGCTGGCTCTATCGGGCCCCCCCTGAAAGGTTGGGGCCCTGGGCCAGAGCCCACTTTGCCCATGCCTTAAAACGTCTCTGTCCTTGCCCCAGGGCCCAGGCAGGCCAACAGAGGAGCCCCAGCAGGGTGCTTTATTAGGGGGAGGCGAGTGACTACTGATGGCGTAGATAACGGGCAGATTATGGATTGATATAGCGGAGTAAATAATTTATGTTTCCGCCATTTAATGCAGGTTAGCCATGCCGCCATCTCAAGATGTACATGCTACTGGTACTATTACTTTCTCAAAGTACTTTAGTTTGATTTTCCGTTTCTTTCATGGTATTTATTACATTTCACATGCTAAGAGTTAAGCACGCCTTTTATTGAATCAACCCTCAATCTATTTTAATTATTTCCGGGCAATTACAATTCTTAAATTTTTTTCAGATTTTTTATTAGGGGGAAGTTTCATAAAACAATAAAAGTCATCATAAATCCATCATTGTGAATACAAAATATTTTCCCCATTCAATGAGAAAATTAGTTTTAATAGTCGTAATACGGGCCCAGGTTTTTTGAGCCTTACAAAATGTATGGTGTATTTCTCTGTCTTCTCCGGTGAGTGGGTGCGTTGTTCAGGATGAATGCAATAAAATATATTTCAAAGCGTTAAACTGGATCCACTGTGTCTTTCCTATTGCTGCTGTATTTGAGTGGGAGGAAACCATGCACATCAAGTCTTTCTCTTGCACCTCGTTCCGACTTCATACAGTACGCAAGACTGATTTCATATACATTAAAATCAAGTGACTGAAAAAAGGGTCGCGATTCAAAAGGGAGAATTCCAGTCTCGGTCTGATAACTTGAAAAGCGGCAGTGTTGTAAGTGATGATTTCAAACTGCAGAGAGAACCTATTTATATCGTAAAGTGTTTGCAAAGTGCCAAAGTGCAGCTCAATCACTGTTCAAATTACAGGACTTCCAGAAGATTTTTCACACTGCTGTTTAAACGTACTATAATTATATTTTTGTACTTTTTGTATTAAAAACATAAATGTCGATACTGAGCCACGCTGATTGTCAGTACCATGGAAAGCTTTGACACCTCTGTTGAGAGCAATGGAAAATTAAAAATATATGTTTTAATGTGACAGACCAAGGACCATGGTTGCAGTAGCCATGGCAACTATGTGTTTAATTTGTCTGCTCAAAATGTTTCAAGAGTGTGCAATCACAATCCATTGGTAGAAACATTATTTATCTTGTTCTCACTGTTTTCCATAAATATTTCAAGGTATGTCCTTTTCCTATTCTTTGACAGAGAGGTGTTATGCATTACTCTGTCTTAAAACATATATTGCATTTCAGAATGTAATATGTTATGGCAAATACGCAGACATACGTATTAAAAAAAAAAAATTTAGGGGCATATTATCAAGAAACAGCGTTAAAATTATCGCCGCTTTACCGTCAGAAAACAGCCGCTAATAATGGGCTTGATAATATGCCGCAGAGAATTCCAATAGAAGCCCATGTTCTGGTGTCAACATGGGCTTCTATTGGAATTCTCTGCGGCATATTATAAAGCCCATTATCGCCGCTTTAGCTGCAGTTTTCTGCCGCTAAAGCAGCGATAATTTTAACGCCGTACTTGATAATATGCCCCTTATTTTCTTAGAGAGACAGAGTTTCAGTTTAACCCTTTTGCATGCGTGTTACTGCAATATGCAACATACAGGAAAAATGTAAAAAAGTAAATGCTAACTAACCCTCATAAACCCTATGCATGTTCAAGCATTGTATTTTTTTATTTTTTTTGCAGTTTTATATAGCGCAAAGTCTACCCAAAGGTATTGGAGTGCTTTACATGAGCACTGGTTACAATACACAAGAACACGTTCATTTTTGATTGGCAAGGGAGATTAAGGGGCATATTATCAAGACAGGCGATAAAATTATCGCCGCTTTAGCGGCAGAAAACGGACGCTAAAACGGCAATAATGGGCTTGATAATATGCTCTATGGAATTCCAATTGAAGCCCATGTTAGATGTAAAGGACATCTAACTTGAGCTTCAATTGGAATTCCATAGAGCCTATTATCAAGCCCATTACCGCCGTTTTAGCAGCAGTTTTCTGCCGCTAAACCAGCGATAATTTTATCGCCTGTTTTGATAATATGCTCCTAAGTGATTTGCCCAGAATCACAGGATGTGGAGCCGACGGCGATACTCAAAGCTTGTTCCCCTGGCCACAGCTCCAAAGTAGGCAGCTCTGGCCCTTGCACTCACACGTGCTGAATAGAGAACATTGGAGCCGAACAAGAGCAGCAATCTTCATCTTAACAAAAAAGAGCAAAGCCAATATGCCTGGCCTTTCAGGAAACTGTAGTACCACAAGGCCTAACGAGATGTCCCACTTGAGGCAAATACTTGCTTTAACCTCTTCAGTGCCAATGACGAGATGGTCTCGTCATGGGCCGCGGTTGCGCTGTGCCCATGACGAGACTATCTCGTCATGAACCCCGCCCGCTAATGCAACGGCCGGCACAGGGCGGGGAAAGGGCGTGGCACTGAAGGGGTTAAATGTCTTTTACAAAGCTCCGAAAACACAAAGTGGCCCATTAGGATGGCGGGTGGACTTCAGTCTGCCCGCCATCCTCGCACTGCTGGGACCTGCCGCCAGACGTGCTGCGGTCCCGCAACGCTGATTAGGATGCGACCGCCACCCTCTCGGTCGCATTCCGTATCATTGACATTTCGGCAGGTGCTGCTGTAAGCTGCACCCGCCGCAATGCCAAATTAACATGTTGTGCATTCTCATGCACAAAGTGGCAGGCACCGCATGGTGCCTGCCACCTTGTGCATGAAACTGCAGGGGGGTACCATGGGTGCCCCCAAGTGCACCCCCTAACCCCTCACTGGGGGCCTGCGACTGGCCCCCAAAGCACACCCCCGCCAGCCTTTCCATGGCAGCATCGCCAACATTTAAAGGCCTTTAAAACCATGCAGCATAATATGGATGGCGGTGGGGTAAATCAGGTTGGGATGGCGGGCGGATCGCCACCGCCGGGCCGGCGGTAGCGATCCGCCTGCCATCCTAATGACCCCCAAAGTGTTGCTAGATGGCTCACTCTGGTGTGCTTGCTGCACCATTTTACAGTATCTTCAGCCATCAGTTTCTACAGCTGTCCATCATTGCCTTGTCTATCTCAGGCTGTAAATGAACTATGAAGTAAGCAAATCCCTTTCAATGTCTTCTTTTTGTTGAAAATCGGACAGAACAATGGCAAAAAAACTCAACAGTGCTTTTGTTTTCAGCACGACTGCTCATAGAGAGGGTGCAACTTCAACAAATGCATTTGCATATTAGCATTTCCTACCGCAAAGATTTGTGCAGATTTTCGATAGTCTAAAAAGCCAGAACTGGATCATGATGATAAATCATTGCAGCTTTCAGTGCCTATCCAGTATGTTGTGGAAAAAGGTGACGACACCGTGGTATTCATTGATATTCCCAGTCACTAGTAAATGGAAAGTACACAATTTAGGCACAGCCAACAGCTCTTTACCAGTCTCTTTGAACAGCTTCTTAGCAAGCTCTACTTCTTTCTAAAAATCATGATAGTTTGAGTGAATGCCATGCATGTTATGAAATAAGACTTCCTAATGTACATACAAATTACCAGCTATTGGCAAATACACGGTACCTTTCGTCGCACCTGAATATAAAATGTCATCACTTGGCATGAAAAGAGTTGAATCCAGACATTTGCTGAGGCATTGTTCCCATGCTGTCTTTCATGGTTGAAAAAAGCTAAATGGGGATTACCCTTAATTAGACCACTGGATGAAGAGAGATCGAATAGAAGGTCAACCCCCTTGGGCAATGGAAGCAGAGATAAGAAAGAAACAGCAACACTCTTAAAGGTCCTGAACAGAGCACACCAGAAGCAGTCCCAGGTCTGAGCTGGAAACAGTAACTGTCAGGCCAAGGAGACAAAGGAAAGAGAAGAAAGACAAGAAGAAGGTGGACCTCACAGGCAAACTGCAAGGAAGAGTAGATGCCTGAACACTAGAGCCAGATGGGCAGCCTGAACCAGAAGCCGAAGAAGTTCTACATTTCCAGTGCTGCCAATGACAATATCAACATCAACTCCATTGAAGGCAAAACCAAAATAGAAGGCAACTCAATGGCAGTAGTCAAGGATCTCCAGGAGGAACAGAATAGGTTGCACGGGAAACCAAAGTCAGTTAAATTAGAGGAGCAGGAACAAACATGAACAAATGTGCCAGAAACCCAGGGAGAGGTTCTCATTAATGAGACACAGGGAGGCGACTGAGTGGTAGACTTGAAAGAGGCCTATATATTGATAGCTAATGTTAAAGTTATAGTTAACAAGGTGGGAAAATTGTTATTAACCAGCTCAAACGTGTTGATATATTTTTTATCAGCTCAAAAGCAAAATTTAGTTTTTTGCAAGAATGTGGAATTATGTGCCCCCAGTTGTATAACCATCCCAAATGTTAGTGGAAACATGGTTCATCATTCTGGTGTGCAATTCAGGAGGAGGCACGGCCATTTAGACCAAGAGGAAGCACTTCACAGCTAACTCTGTAGTTCTGGCCAAGGAGACCAACTCGCAAGTGTTCACTTTGATAATTTTGAACTCTTTCTCCTAATCATACTACACAACATTCCACCATATATCTCTCCTAATTATACCTCATAATTCACAATAGATCACAATAAAATATCACAAAAACCTCAGATAAATATTTGTCTATATCACACCTTCTATATTAAAAATATACATGATATATATTTTTTTTAAATGGGGATGATTCTAATAAAACACAATATTATGTTTTTGACTGTACGTATCTACTAGAAATGTCACTAGATATTCACGATTCTTAATAAATAACACATGGAGACACTCAGTGGCTACAGATCGCGCTTTAAAAATTCATTGACAGGTTTGGGTGTAGTTGATGTATAAGTGCCACCTTCTTCAGGACTATCAGATAAGTGAATCTTCCATACATAAAACGCAGAACAATTTAAAATGCATACACAAAATACAGAAACTATTACACATATAAGACATGACATAACTTCTCTTTCATCAATATTCAAACCATATACGTAATACCTAAATAAATTTAATTAATCCATACAGAAAATACGTTTTCAAATTCAAATATGAAACAATGCTCATTTATCAACACACTTAATATTACAAACCATATATATCCCCCATTCACAAGTCGCATTCATTGAGCATCCGTAATACCTTTACACCTGCGTCACACCACCACATGTTAAAAGCATCAAAACCGTACTGCAAAGACTCCACTTAATTCTCTAGCCTTCATATTATTCGTGTATAGCAGACATAGTCTATGAAGCCTCCCTACTCACCTCATCTCAAAATGATCCCATCTCGACGGATAGCCAAAAGTCTGAATCTCCCATGATACGTCACAATGGGACCATCAAAGGACCCCAATATTCGACTTCCATGGTAGAGGTTTGGAAACAATTTTAATTATCCCCTTTAAATATCACCTCTTCCTTTCTAATTTGATTTCATAAGTCACATTATCTTTCATTTCATTTTTTAATATTCTGTATAGTGAATTTCTCATTAACATACAAAAATAAAGCTATTCAATAAAGCTCATGACAATTTCACCATCTGGTATGTCCTGTACCGTCACATGCATCACCACTTTGTTTAGAAATTTTCTCTGGAGATTCCTGACCATCACCTTCAATCACCAGTTCAGAGTCCCTTCCCATCTGGTGTGTCCTCACCACTTCATACCTACTTGACCCTCCCTTACACTTTCTCTTTGTCCGGGCCACTCTCTGCCTCCCTCCATGGGACCCATATCTTAACAAACCTGTCTGGACACCCTCAACACCTCTGCTTTTATGCACCAAAGTATATTTGAGACCCATTCTGACACTGTAAGTATCCTAGCTCCTCCCAAATGTCACAATATATCTCTCCTTGTCACCATCTGTGGGAAGCTGGGTGTTTGGTTGGCTTTTGGTTGGCTGATGTGTGAGCCCTGTTCAGGCAACAGTCACAATCCCATGTAGGATGAATCGAAAAAAGTCACTAAATTAACCTGTGCTTACACTTGGGTAGCTTGGCACAAAAGCAGTCAGGCTTAACTTAGTGGCAACGTGTAAAGTATTTATGCAGCACACAAACAGTAATAAAGTGAAAACAAAACAGCGGTGTTCCTCTCCAACCCACCAACTGTATAACATTGAGATTACTTTAAAGGGAACTGAGCTAGGGGGAAAGCTCCTTGCTCTAGAATTTCGTACTTGCCCGCCCCGAGGAGAAGTCTATTCAATTTAGGCATTCTTCCACACATGAAAAGGGTAGGACACTAGTTTCACCGCCACTACCATTTCTGGCAGGTTCCTTCTTGCTCGAGGCCAATGACTGACTACAGGACTCGGTTTTCCACCATTTTGACTCGTCCCAACTATATAGATTCCCTTGTCACTCCGATTCCTTTTAACCTCTTAAACCATATCAGGGATAGTTTCCAGAGCCGGGCCAGCCCAAGCAGAACTTCCACCCCTGTGTGCGAAGAGCAAGCTCCGGCACCCCTATGCATCCAGCATTGCAAACACCAATTCACTCCCCAACCAATACCCACATCCCTACACAAAGCACTGCTACGATCCCACACCCTATCAACAGCTGAAGATTGTGTATTGGAATGTGGCGGGTCTAAACAGTAAAATCCCCCTCCCTCACTGGAATCAATTATGAAAGGCTTTGATGTATGCATCTTCAAGGAGACGTGGAGCCTGGTCCCATTATATAAAGCTGGTTACACCTGCTTTCATTCACCCGCAACTTCCATTGGAAGAGGGCGCCCGTCCGGTGGCCTGATTGTTTGGATAAATATCGCCCTCGATTGTCAAATCACTTTCCAAACAAGCTCAAACCCAAATATACTATGGTTAAGTATCAGGGGGCCCAGGGGTGGACCTATAGTCAAACTTTTTAATATCTACGCAAGAGGGACAAAAGGACATAGGCCCTCAGCTACCATCTCAGCATTACACGAATGCCTAGCCAACTGTTCACCTCACGCAAGAGTGATAGTCTCAGCAGACTTAGATAGCACTTATGAACCCCTGGCCATAGAAGATTTAACGAGAATAGAAGATCAAGACAGTAGATGGGCAGTCCCCCAACTTGACCTCCCCTTAGTTAAAAGATGGACACAACAGGTACTCCAACTTAATGCCATTACTATGGAGTATGGGCTAGGGCAGCCAATGGCAGGTCAGTATCTAATAAGCAAGGCGCTAACACCTATAATAGAGCCAGCTGCCCATCCCGGATCGACTACATCCTCCTTGATGTAAATTTGTGGGAGAATCTGATCAACACCCGTGGGTTCGACCACAGAGAGTGACCACAACCCCCAGTGTTTAACCATGAAGCCCTTGTGGGAGACACCTTATTACCAGCCAAATAATCAACCCCCGACAGTTACTCAGGATATAGTTCCATCAAACTGTAAAAAGTTTCTGAAATGGAAGAAGGTAGCTTTGAGTGATGCAAAGATTGCTGGCATTAAACATGAGCTAATTGTAGGCACGGTTAAGCTTCAAGCCGCTGCCCATAGTGTAACAAGACTAGTGGACATGCCCAAGGTCCACACGTGTACTGCTACCAAAATTAACACACATTTTCAATCTCACAGTTTGAGTAAAAAATCCAGTAATACTACTAAGGACCCATACTCATGGTACATCAAAGATTGTAGGGAAAAATATCAATCCTGGCTAAAGCCTTTGAAGAGAAAAACCAGCTGCTCACAAAATCTGCCTTAAATTCCTACAAAGCAGCCCAGCGGGAGGCAAAGATAAAATGGGATGAATAACGCTGGGAACACCTCAAAGATGCATGTTCATCCAAAGATACCAATTTGTTTTGGAAACTGGTCACCTGGGGAAGTAAGACAGGTGCATGGCCAACCCCAAATTACATTACTGGTCAGACTTGGCATGACAGCTTCATAGGGCTCTACTCAACAGCAGAGGCCAATGTAGAAGGGGAACTAGACAGGCTAAATGGGCCTACGGTAGAAGAGGAGTGTTTTACCTTACAGGAGGCAGAAGCTGCAATAAATAAAATTGTCCCCTATAAAGCAGCGGGATCCGATGGCTTGCCTAGAGTTCCATTCCTGGCTGATCCCCACCACTGGGCATGCTACATTTCACTATTAGCAAGTGCAATAGCCAATGGAGCACCAGTACCGGCATCATGGAAGGCCACCGAAGTGGTCCCCATTCACAAAAAGGGAGCCAGGGATGACCCTTCCAATTACAGACCAATCAGTTTCATTGATGCTATGTAGAAGGTCTTTAGCCGGATGCTTCTGCATAGGATACAGTCATGGTCTGAGGATAAAGCTATCCTTTCCCAGTACCAGGCCGGATTTAGATCAAAGACTGGGATAATGGATCAAGTGTTTAGACTCCTCCTCATTTATTGGAAGGTAGTGGTGCTAGGCAAGGGCAATCTCTACCTCGCATTCATCGACCTGAAGACTGCCTTTGACCTGGTCCCCAGATCCAGGCTGTGGACGACGCTTGGTGAAATTGGTAACCCCCCCTTCATCCTTAAATTACTGATCCGGCTCCACGAGGGGAATACTACCCAGATTAGGTGGGGGGAGCAGGAACAACTTACAGAGCGCATCCCTATCAACAGAGGAGTCTGACTGGGCTGTATTCTGGCCCCAACTTTGTTCTCCCTATATGTGATTGGGGTAGTCGACTTCCTCCTGCAGGATCCCGCAGACTTGCACATTCTGGGGGGCAACAAGATACCAACCTTGTTGTTTGCGGATGACATCCTGCTGATATCAAAGACCCCAGCAGGGCTACAACGCCTCATCGACAGATTCCAAATCTTCTGCAATACTCGGGAACTGGTTATAAATAGTTCGAAAACCAAATTTATGGCTTTTAACTGCCATAGGTCATATAGGAATGGCCCTTTGCTGGGTGAGGCACTCCTCGAAAAGATGGACACCTTTGATTATTTAGGTGTAAAACTTACTGATAAAATGTTCTGGAGACCCCACCTAGCAAAGATGCTGATGGGACATAAGCGAGTGGCCGGAGTAATAGGGAGAGAACACCGCCTTTCACACACTAGGCCTGTTGCTCCCGCCCTCCAAGTATATGACGCTAAAGCAGTTAGCTCTGCTCTTTACGGAGCAGAAATTTGGGGTTTTGACAAACTCGATGAGCTCTGTAGATGGGACATACATTTTTAAGAGACCTGGGTATGGCACCCAAATTTGTTCCCCTCACCCCTCTACTGTTGGACATGGGCAGGCGGTCGATAGGCGACGTAGCTAGGCTATGCCCTGTACTCCTTTAGGCTCGTATTAGGTAGACTCCCGAGCTTTCTTCCTATGCCAAAGCCCTTACTAAGATTATCCACCTAGATACCGGCTGCAAAATAGGCTGGATCGCTGAAATTAAAAAAATTTTGACAGCCATAGGACTCCAAGCCTGTTGGGCCAGCCAGGAACCCCCAAGGAGAGAAGAACTTTAACGTCTATATTGGGAATGGGTGGACAAACGTGAGAATTCCAAACCTAACGTGGGCAACCTAACAACAGAATTCTATTACCACAAACAAATTAGATTTTTGAGCCCTTGCTTGATACAATTCGGGTACAGAGAGAAAGAACGTTGTATATACATTTTAGGTTTGAAACCCTTCCCATTTGTGAGGTGACAGCAAAGTGGTGCACAAGCAATGGGAAAAACTGTCCATGCTGCAATGCCCCAACAGAAAGCATTACCCATTTAATGTTTGCTTGCCCGGCATATAAAACATAACGGGCCAAATGGCTGAAGCTGCTTTGTCAGCAATTGGGCACCCGGGACCATCATACAGCACAGCGTATCCTCAGGTCCGACTCTAGGACGTTCTTAGCATGCTGTGTAGCAAAGTTCTTGGGAGAAGCATGGTTCATAAGGTGGAAAGCTTTCGCAAGTTTGGTATAGTTTTAATTGAAATTAGGATAGTGATACCCCCATGACAGAACATCTAATTTGTCTGTATTTTTATGCACAAGCATTTTATTTGTCAAACCTCTGTTGCTATGCCAGGGATAATTTAATAACTTTTTAGTACACTAATGCTTCACCATTAACCCCTTTGATGCTCATGATGGAGTGGTTCCGTCATGAGCATCGGTTGGGCTTTGCTCATGATGGAACCGCTCCATCATGAGCACAACCCCTGGGGGAAGCGCTCTTGCCCCCACAGAGGGGGATGGCAGCGGAAGAGTTTCCGCTGCCACCCCCCCCACGCTTCCCCATGAAGTCAGCGCGCACAGCGCGCGCCGATATCATCAGGAAGCGCTGGGACGCCTGGAAGCCATTTGCTTCCAGGCGTCCCAGCAAGGAGGAGGTGAGGTTTGCTGGCTGGTGGGGCCATGGGGGGATTTTGTCAACTGTTGAGGCATCGGGGTGGAGGAAAGAGTAGTTCCTCTCCCCTGATGTCTCAATACAGGGCATTCTTGCAGCACGATTGCGCACAGTGTCGCGATCGTGCTGCAGGAATGCCCCCACTAGGCACCAGGGATGCTTTTATGTTTAAAAGAAAGCAACCCCTTGGGCAAGGGTCGCTTCCTAAAGGGGGCAAATAATTTAAAGACTTTTCTGCCCCCCCTGGGGCCAGATCGCCTCGGTTTTTTGGTGTTTCTTGCCCCAGGGAGGGCAGAAAAGCCCACTAGAGCCAGGGATGTTTATTTTTTTAAAACGGAAGCGACCCCTCGGGGAAGGGTCGCTTCCAGCCCCAAATTATAAAAAAATGGGTATTCTGCCCCCCCCCCGGGGGCAGATTGTCTCGTAGTTTTGGCCTTTCTGCCCCCGGGGGGGGGGGCAGAATACCCCACTAGACACCAGGGAGTGCTTTTTTAGCTATAGGAAGCGACCTCTTGGGCAAGGGTTGCTTCCTTAGGGGGTAACGTTTTTAAAAGTCTTTTCTGCCCTCCCTGGGGACTGTTTTTGGCGTTTCTGGCCCCAGGGGGGGGGGGGGCAAAAAAGCCCACTAGAGCCAGGGATTTTTTATTTATAGAAACGGAAGCAACCCCTTGGGGAAGGGTCGCTTCCAGGCCCCTAATCTTTTTCAAATGTGTACTGTGCCCCCCCTGGGGGCAGATCAGCCTGTGTATTTGGCTTTTCTGCCCCCAGAATACCCCACTAGACACCAGGTAGTCCTTTTATTATGTAAAGGAAGCGACCCCTTGGGCAAGAGTCACTTCCTTAGGGGGCACATTTTTTTAAAAGTCTTTTCTGCCCCCCCTTTTTGTCATTTCTGGCCCCGGGGGGGCAGAAAAGCCGACCAGAGCCAGGGATCTTTTTTTAAAAAAAATGGAAGCGACCCCTTGCGGAAGGATCGCTTCCAGGGGCCTGATTGTTTTTTTAATGTGTATTCTGCCCCCCCCGGGGGCAGATCAGCCCGTGTATTTGGCTTCTGCCCCCGGGGGGCAGAATACCCCACTAGACACCAGGGACGTATTTGAAATTAAAATGGAAACAACCCCTTGGGCAAGGGTCGCTCCCAGGGGGCAGATTTGTTTTTATAAATTTGGTTATTGTTATTTTATACATTTGGTTAGTTATTTCTGCCCCTCCTGTGGACAGATTTGCCCCTTTTTTTGTGGCCTTTTTGCCCTAGGTGGGAGGTGGGGGCAGAAAACCCTACTAGGCACCAGGGATTTTTTTCTTTTGCTAGAGGGACATATTTCTGTCCGCTGTTTTCTGCCCCGCCCTTAGACAAGCTCACCCGATCCCTTGGGCAAGTTCACCCCCATTTTTGCACAGCCCTATTAGAAGGCCCATCTGGCAGATTGAACAATTGGGTAGTGACAGTGTGTTATAATGTTAATTCTTTTATTTTTTGTGAATTTCAATTGTAATGCTTTTTTTCTCCCTTTTTGTTCTAGTTGAAAGCTTTTGCTCTTTGGACTGTTCCAGGTTGCGGTTTTGTTACTTTTGGTTCTGCTGCTTGTGTGGTTGCTTGTGTTTGGTAAGAGACTTTTTGTGTACAATGTAAATCTTTTTCATTTCTCTGCATGAATGTGTTTTTGCAAATGATGTAAGAATTGCAGTATGTTTTGCTTCTGTTTTTTGAGTGTCAAAAACTTTTTGCATTTGTGCTCAATGTGTATGTTGTTCTTTTGTCAGTAATTGGTTTTGTTTTTTTTTCTTTCTAGTGGGATATCGTTTTTGCTGTCTCTGCAGAGTAGGTGTTGGTGAGTGCAGCGGTCTCTTGCAAGTGAATCGTATCGTTTTTGAGTATGTTGATCTTTGTGAAAAAGGCACGCATTTTTTTAACTTATTTATTTTGCACAGTGTTGGTTGTTGTTGACTTGTTTGTGCAGTTTTCTTTCTTAGTAAGGATAATGGCTAGCCGCAGGATTACTGCTCAGCAGGTTGTTGGTATGCTTTTTGAGTCTTCCTCTGACAATGGTCCAGAGACTGACTCTGATTCTGAGGCAGAGATGGGAGGGGAAGATTCAGGCAGTGAGTTTTCTCTCCACATGGCATCATTGGATGATGAAGCTACTCTCAGTGCGGATGAAGCTACTCTTAGTGCGGATGAAGTGCCAGTGTTAGAGGAGGACATTGATGTGCCGATAGTGCGGCAAGAGGCATCTGGGCCTCATGGCTTCCCGTTGGTGTAGTGTGGCAAGAGGGATCTGGGGCTGCAAGGCTTCCCGTTGGTATAGTGCGGCAAGAGGCATCTGGACTGCAGCGTGGGGTTGCAAGGCTTCCTGTTGAAAGTGCTGACATCTGGGTTGCCCCAGGGATGGTGCAGCCAGCATTGCCAGACTTTACTGGTGTTCCAGGGTGTAGAGTGAATACTGAAAACTTTTTGCTAATACATTTTTTTCAGTTGTTTATGGATGATGTATTTTTGGCAGAGATTGTTGAGCAGACTAATTTGTATGCCGAACAGTTTTTGAGGGACAACAGTGCCAGCCTTAAGCCCCACTCTAGAGCTACCCGGTGGACTCCCACAAATCTGGATGAGATGAAGAAGTTCTTGGGTTTAACATTTTTGATGGGCTTGCTAAGGAAGCCATCAATGTCTTCATATTGGTCTACTAGCCCCCTGATGGCAACTGCTATATTTCCAAAGAACAAGGGGCAACCCCTAGTAAAATGATACGGGTAGAGAAACAGGGGAAAATAACCAAGCAGAAACACTACAGAATATACTCTACCCTTATTATTGAAAAATGTACAATGTATCATATGTTTAAATGCAAACAAAATGACACTCTGGCTGGATTAAGGTAGTATAACATATATATATATATAGACACCCAGAGGAAATTATAGAAAGACAGAAACAATAAGTGTTACATTTTTTTTTCTTTTTTATTTCATTTTTAATGCTTCTTTTTAGTATATATAAATAAAACGTTATTAAATTCTTTATCAATGTGATCAAAATGTACAAATCAAGTGTTTTGTTCATATAATAAAATGTTTTTAAACACACAATATATATCAAAAATTCATACAAAAAAAATACACAGCAAAATAACGAAAAAACAGGTTCCCAATCAAAAGAAAAGAGAAGAGAATATTATTTTTGATCAAACATATATTCATTCAAATCCAGACAGCTTGCATTCATACAATGTCACATAAACAAATAATTCATTCAGGAACAGATCAAAAACACTCATCATAAGCCCCACTTCAAAGAATGAAATGAAGAATCCAAAGATAATCTATTAGTTGGTCAAGGTAAATGTAAAGACATTTATCTGGGATACACAAATACAATCAAGGGAGTAAAGGGGCCCTGATCAACAACGCCGACGCGCGTTTCGGTGAGACAACTCCTGGTAGGGAGTACCACCTTCTTCAGGGCATAACAGAAAATACCAAAAGATGGGACCTGCGTTGTCAAGAAAGAACTGTTCAACGCGAATATATTCTAGATGAAGTTCCACGGGGACAGAGGAACCCCTAGATTTCACAGAAGATCAAATCTGAAGGAATAATCTAAACCAGCTGGACCTTAACGAAAAATAGCTTCATTTTTAGTCCTCACTCCATTCCTTCTTTTTTAATTTTGTCAACGAGGAATAATTTCAACAGATGCTCTCCTGGTGCCTGGATCCAGATAGATTCCAGCGAGCCTCCTTCAAATAGTGAATGACTAAAGATTCAAAGAGTCATTTTTAACGCAGCAATAAAGATAACAGTGACAGATGCTTAATGAATAAACACAGCGCCGAAAGACGATCGGCCAGCGTCCAGATAGCAAGAATCAAACGAGGATAGTCGCATCAATGTCTTCATATTGGTCTACTAGCCACCTGATGGCAACTGCTATATTTCCGTCAGTCATGATCCGTGATCGGTATTTGCTTCTGCTTCGGATGATGCATTTTGTCGATAATGGTTTAGCGTTGCCACGAGATCACCCTGATTGTGACGGTCTTTTTAAGATTCGGCCTGTCCTTGATCACTTTGTTGATCGATTTTCTGAGATCTATGCTCCAGGGAAAGAAATAGCAGTGGATGAGTCTTTGGTGTTGTTCAAGGGCCGCTTGGTTTTTAGGCAATACATTCCTAGTAAGAGGGCACACTATGGAATTAAGCTGTATATGCTATGTGACAGTAGGACTGGATATGTCTCTAATTTCAGGGTGTACACCGGTAAGGAATCCAGGATTAACCCCCCTGGTTGTCCGTCCACTTTTGGAGTGACTGAGAAAATTGTTTGGGAACTTGGTAGAGGATGTTTTAACAAAGGCCACCATTTATATGTAGATAACTTCTACACTGGTGTGCGGTTGTTCAGGGAATTGGCCAAAGTGGACACTGTTGCTTGTGGCACAATCCGCTCTAACCGTAAAGGTTTCCCAAAAGAACTTGTTTGTCAAAAGCTTGTGCGGGGACAGTGCAGTGCGTCGCGTTGCGAGGAGCTTCTAGCTGTGAAGTTTTCAGACAGGAGAGATGTCTACATGCTGACTACCATCCATGATGGAAGCACTGCACCTGTGACTGTTTGGGGTTAGGTTTCTGAAGCGCGCAAACCTGTGTGCATTTTAGACTATAATAGGCACATGGTGGTGTTGACAGTGTAGATCAGAGGTTGGAACCTTACGCTGCTCTTCGGAAGGCTTACATTTGGTACAAGAAGTTGGCTATCCATCTTTTCCACTTGGCAACCTTTAATGCTTTTGTTGTGTTCCAGGATTCTTGTCCTGAGTCAAAGATGACTTTTGCTAAGTTTCAGGAGTCTGTAATAGGCAGCTTTGTTTTAGTGGAACAGGCAAGTATTCCTAGAATTGGAGTGGTGGAGGATGTTGCTAGATTGAAAGATCGCCACTTTACTGATCACATTCCTCCAACACCCTCAAAAGACTTTCCCAGTAGGAGATGTAGAGTCTGTTGGCGAAGAGGTACGCGGAAGGAGACTCGCATGTACTGCCCCGAGTGTCCTTCTAACCCTGGGCTGTGTGTCCCAGCTCGTTTTAGAGTGTACCACATGCAAAATAATTTTTGGGAGCATCCATGAGTGGTAAAGTGAACTGCCTGGTCTGTATTCTTTATAAAATTAATTCTGTTTTAAGGTTGGCATTAGTGCAATGTATTTAGGTTCTGATTTTGTGTTAGTAGATTTGTATCTATTTGCAATTTGTTTGTGTTTTTATTTTTGTCTAAAACAAATCCTAAATGTGATGGCGGTGTGTGTAGGCTGGCGCTTGGCTGTTGGTGTGTGTGAACTGGCGCTTGGCTGGCGGTGTGCGTGGACTGGCGCTTGACTGGCTGTGTGCGTGGACTGGTGCTTGACTGGCAGTGTGCCTGGACTGGCGCTTGACTGGTGGTGTGCGTGGACTGGCGCTTGGCTGGCGGTGTGCGTGGACTTGCGATTGGCTGGCAGTTTGCCTGGACTGGCAATTGGCTGGCGTTGTGCGTGGACTGGCGCTTGGCTGGCGGTGTGCGTGGACTAGTGTTTGGCTAGCGGTGTGCGCAGACTGGCTCTCGGCTAGCGGTGTGCGTGGACTGGTGCTCGGCTGGCTGTGTGTGAGTAGTGACTTGCTGCTGGTCCCTACACACACTGCTAGCTGAGTGCCACTCCACGCAATCCATCAGCTTGTGTGGTTGCTGTGTCAGGAATGTGGGCGTGTGAAAGTGATGGGCCCTTGAATGGTGCTGTCTGCTGGTGTGAGTGTCGTAATGTGATGGGCCCGCAGCTAGCGGTGTGAATGGTTTTGTATGTGTCACACGTATGAAAGGTGTATGAATGGCCTGTAAAGAGGTTGGTGCCTTGTCGTGGCTTTACAGCTCATGAGCTGTGAGTCAATGGTTCAGTTTCTCGCCCTTTCAATTATTAACAGTGCATTTAATTTTTGTGAAATCACTTGCTTATACAATTGTATATACTGAACCATCACTCACCCTCATGCCAAATCCAACCAGTATGTGTGTGTGCTTGAGGACTAGATGGCTGTGCAGTAAAATTTGTCTTTCTGAAGCAGGGTGTACCTTGTCCCTTTTTGTGAATGTTGTAATGTGTTGTTTTTGTGCCTGGTGCTGTGAATGGTCTTGTGTGTATCACGTATGAAAGGTGTGTGAATGGCCTGTAAAGCGGTTAGTGCCTTGCCGTGCCTTTACAGCTCACGAGCTGCGAGTCATTGGTTCGGTTTTTTGTCCATTTAATTATTGACTGCATTTCATTTTTGTGAAATCTCTTGTTAATCAAATTTAATATACTGAACCATCACTCGCCCTCGTGCCAAATCCAACCAGTATGTGTGTGTGTTTGAGGAATAGATGGCTGTGCAGGAATCTTTGTCTTTTTAGTTTCTCTGCCAAGGTATACGTTCCATGTAAGAATAACCCACCAACTGTAGATATTGTCGTAAACCCATGGGAGTTCATGGTGATGTCTCTCTTGTGAATTCCAAAAAGTTATTTTATCCACAATTTCCTGCAAACCTCAAAATGTCTGTCACATTTTCCTTGCAATATTGTGCCGAAATTCTCACACTGTAGAAACAAACAACTAATTATGTCAAAACAATCTGGTTTTGCAAGGGGGGGTCATCTGGGTTTTTGGCCCCGTGCTCGGCGGCCATCTAGGGAAACCTACCAAACCCATACATTTCTGAAAACTAGACACCTGGGGACTTCTATGGAAGTATGACTTGCGTGGATCCCCAAACGTTTCCTTACCCAGAATTCCCTGCAAACCTCAATTTTAGCTGAAAAAATCACTTTTTTCACACATTGTTGTGTGGGAAAGTTGTGGCATCATCGCGCTCACACAAATTTACCACCACCCAGCGTTCCCCCGGGTCTCCCGTTAAAGATGGTGCCTCACATTGTGGGAGGCCCAAGTACCCGTGACAGGCAAGTGCCCAAAACATAGTGAGGCAACATCAAAATTGCCTATCTCAAAACCACCTGGTTTTGCAAGAGGGTCACGTGGGTTTTTGGCCCGGAGTGTTGAACTGTATTTTAAAATTACCCACATGACTCCATTTTGTGTTGCCATGCTCTCGGCAACCTGATGAAGAATTGCTTTCCACGTCCCTGTTGAAACTTGCCCAACCCTCCCTGCTCCTTGTGGTCGAGCCGATTCCTAGAAGTTGCCTGTGTGCCTCACCCCCCAGTTGTGCCAGAGACTCAGCCACATCCTGACCATTGTTGGTAACTCAACCTGTCACGACCGGCTGCCCTGTGACCACACCAACTGATAGAGGAAGCACGAGGCTGTGCCCTGTGACCATACCAACTGATAGAGGAAACACGAGGCTGTGCACTGTGACCACATCAACTAATAGAGGAAGCACGAGGCTGTGCCCCATGACCACACCAGTTGAGCAAGGAAGCACGGGGCTGTGGACATTGTGCAGATGTCCCTGACCACGATTGCACCACAAGACTGACGAAGAACTTGTCAGAATGAGGAACTTATCAAAATGTGGAACTGTGTATTGTACAAATGGGTGTGGCTAGCGCTATAAATATGTGTGAGCTGTGGAGTAAAACAGCAGTCTCCGTAGAATTGTCTTTGTACCATTCTGGGACCTCTGTCCTTAGCTCGAACTAATAAATAACTTACTTCCCTCCACGGCTGGTTGTCCTGGTCTCTTTGGTAATGTATGATTTGAGCAAGAAGAACCCGTAGATTTTAAGGTGTCCCCTGCACCACTGGCTTTGACTCTCCTAGTGGGGGGGGTCTTCAAAAAGCCGGTTCTACAATCTGGCGCCCAACGTGGGGCATCTTCGGTGGTCGTCATCAAGCCTGGTGGTCGTGAGGGGTCCGTGATCGAATTCCAAGGGAGGCGCGCCACTACATTTGCTGAAAATTGTATTTGTGGGCCCGAGGTCTCCGATTGCGTGATTCCTCCCTCCAGTGGGCTACCTGACTGCGGCCCGACTGACGCCCCAGTTCTGGTTCCTAGTCTTTGGAGACGAAGGCCTTTGTGACACTTGCCGTGTGACAGAAGATTAACAGTCAGGTAAGAGTGGGAGTGGCCCACTTCTTTGGTGAATTGTATTTTGATTTGACTTTTGCAAAAGCAGAAGCCAAGGGGTAAGCACAGTTATAAGCTGTAAATATTTGATTGTACCCTTTGACATTTGGATCCAGGATACACATCTAGAGATGCCTGGACTTAGTAAATTCCGGAAATGGTGTTGTTGTTATTGTACACAGGACTCCGCATTGGAGGAATCTTGTCCGATTCCTCCTTTGGGGACCCCTAATCATGAAGTCTATGCTAAACATGGTGTTGGCCTGATTATGTTTACTTCACTTTGGCACAAGTTTACAAAGGGTAATACTGAATTGCAATGGCCAATATTTGGTAGTTTTGAGCCTCCTGTATTAGATAATTTAGAGGAGAAATTGTTTCAGAGAAAAGTTAAGCCTGCAATGCTTGATTCCTTTCGGGTTTGGCGCAAGGAGTCCAAACAGAAAGAAATCAAACTCAAAAAGAACGAAGCTAAAATAATGCATATGAGTGTGATTCAGAAAGCCCAGAATCATGATAATCAGAGAATAGAAGAGGGTATAGTAATACATGATAGATTAAATAGAATGCAGATAGATGGATGTTACGTTACAAAAAAGGTTCCGGAAAAGGCCCGGGACAAGGAGGATGACTCTCTCATGGCCTCCATGTTGAACACCCCTCCCCCTTATACTCCCGCCATGTATCCGGCTCTTGATCCCGCCCAATTGACCCCCACTACTGCTCCAGTTGTTGCCCCTGCCCATGCCTCGGTCCATCCGATACCTCAGCCACTCGTTCCCAACGCCCCGACTGTTCAGACCACCGCACCAATGCAAGTCCACCCTTCCTTTCCCCTTGTTGCACCTTCCACTAGTCCCATACCTGTCCAACCTAATGTGCCTTTAACTCCCGTTGCAACCAACCCATTTCTTGTTGACAGTCATCCGACGCCTTCCCCCAGTGCAGGGCTATTAGCGAATGCATGGTCAGTGGTCCGTGATTATATCCCTTATGTAACTCCGCATAGACCACCCACTCCCAGACGACGCTCAGGATATATGGATGACAATGGATCAGTGACACACATTCAACAGATTGACATTTTTTGTGAAATGTGTGACATACTGATCCAAATGTGGGAGGATTTTGTAGAATCAGGTCCACCCCCAGGTCTGTCTGACCTTCGCCATAAGGTTGAAAAAGGGGACATTCAGGGCCCAGCACTATTATGTGATCTAATCACGTTAGTAGCCTACAGAGACTCCTTATCTGGTGTTTCGTTAAATAAGGGTTTCCAAATGAGGGAGGTACAGCCTGTTTGGAGAGACCGCGTTGCTGGCGCAGATGGCAACCCTGAAATACCGGCAGGTTTAAGGCAGATGTGGGTCCATGTCCCTTGGAAAAGGTCTGAAGTCCTCCAACTTAAAAATCAATTGCCTGACCCGTGTAAAAATCCAGCAGGTTATTATAAGGAATTGACTCAGACACTCCAATCTTGCGTAATGACTTTAGCAGATATGGACATGTTAATGGGACAAGTAGTACAGACTGAAGTATGGGCCAAAATACGCCATAATGATCAAACAGAATTTGGCCATACGTGGAAGGAATTTGAGGAAACTGACAGAGCTCGAACTGGCGGTGAGAAACCCGATCCCATGATCTTGGTCCTTCTGGCCCAGATACTTACTGCCATGAAAAAGATGTTGACACCCCACCGTATTAATTGGGACAGATTAGCTGCTTGCAAACAAAAGAAAGATGAAAGTGTCTCTGACTTTTTCACACGATTCGAAAGCACATTCAACGACTATAGTGGACAGGACATGACTACAGAAGGGGGACAGTGACTGTTTGTGGATAAATTTGTGTCTAATCTGTTGCCAGAACTTGGGACTAAGCTCAAAAGGTCAGAAAGTGCATGGCCCATTTCCACCCCGTCTGGTATTTTGACAATATCCCAGTACTATGAGAATAGGGAGAATGAAGAGCGAGATAGAATGGATAAAAAGACTAAAGACTTAAAGACAAAGGTCTTACTCCAACAAGCAACCCGACCCAGACCCAAAACAGAGGTGGCCCTAAGTTTCAACGAATAGCTCAGAGACCTGCCCCAATGACTCCTTGCCCGCCGCTGGGACCCAACCAGTGTGCTTATTGTCGCCAAGAGGGTCATTGGCGTGACGAGTGTCCCTTGTTGGCCCAGAACAACTCTGCCCCCGCTGACCGCTTCACAGGACAATGTCCCCAGAGAGGACGAGGCCGAGGCGGACCTAGAACACAGTTACAGGACAGGCGCTCCCTTATGCAAGAGAATAAATTTGATACCGCTAATTATGAGGCCCGCAATTAACTTTACTGAGGATTATGAGCCTGAAGAAGGGACTGGGTTTTTGTCCCATTAGGATTGCCAAGGACAAGAGAAGGGACCCGTGCCTATTCCTGTTGACCAGAAGGGACCGTATGTTCATGTTACAATACTGGGCTCTACGGAAAAATTCTTGGTCGACACTGGTGCAACCAAAAGTTCTATTGCTAGGTCCAAAGTCCCTGGGGCCCCCTTGTCTGGCGCGAATAACATTTCTGTAGGGTTTTCTGGCACCCCAGTATCTAGCCCCATTTCACAACCACTGGAACTAACGATAGGACCCTACACAGTTGATTCCCCTTTGGTTTTGACTTCCACATGTGGCGAAAATTTGTTGGGTTTAGATCTATTAAGAAGATTACACGCAACAATATACTGTTCTCCTGATGGGGTTTACATCACTATGGGTCCCCCCACCACACAGCCAGTATATTTAGCCTCCTCAGATCCAATTCCCCAGGAACTTCAGAATGTCCCTCCTGATCTTTGGGCCCAAGGTGATACTGATGTTGGCCTTTTGTCCATACCCCCCTTTTCTGTTACCCTGAAGGAAAATGCTTGCCCTCCCCAACTTCCCTAATACAAAATACCAAAAGAAGGGGAAAGGGCATTACTCCAGATCATTTCTGAACTTGTTGACAAGGGTGTAGTTGAAGAGACAAGAGAAAATGTGTGCAATAGCCCAATTTTGCCTGTCCTAAAACGCACCGATCCTTCCAAGCCCCCTGTTTATCGTTTTGTCATTAATTTGCACGAGACAATCAAAATAGTAGTTCAACAGTTTCCTGTGGTCCCAGATATCACCACCCTACTGACAATGGTTCCCCAGTCTGCATGTTTTTTCTCTGTCATTGACTTAAAAAACGCCTTCTTTAGTATACCCGTTGATGAACAGAGTAGGAACCTTTTTGGATTCTCATTGGCAGGACGGAGTTTCCAGTTCTGCAGAGCTCCACAAGGATATACAGAGAGCCCTTCAATTTATAGTCAGGCCCTCAAGGGCCAACTTGATTCCCTGACCCTACCCCAAGGTACAGCACTACTCCAGTACGTTGATGATTTGCTTATAGCAGCAGTACCGTGGCATTGTGTAAAGATGCTACAATGAAATTGCTCCTACATCTGGCCCAGTTCAATCACAAAGTTTCTTTATCCAAACTCCAATATTGTCGACATGAGGTGACCTACTTAGGTCATATCCTGTCGAAGGAGGGACGTCGCCTCACCCCTGAACGAATACAAACAATCAGTAAAATGCCCCCACCAAAGACGCAGAAGGAGGTCCGTGCTTTCATTGGTATCACCTCCTACTGCCGCCAGTGGATACCCAATTTTTCTTTACTCATTAAACCTTTATTGACCCTCACACTTAAAGATGTTCCTCACCCACTCCCTTGGACAAATGAGTGCCAGCATGCATTTGAAGAACTGAAAACAGCTTTGTGTTCGGCCCCGGTGCTAGGCACCCCTAGTTATCAGAAGCCCTTCACTCTTTTTGTACACAAGCATGATGGTTGCGCACTGTCAGTGCTAACACAGCATTTTGGTGACAGACAACGCCCCTGTGCATATTTTTCTGCAGTCTTAGATCCCGTGGCCCGTGCACTACCCAGTTGCTTGAGGGCAGCAGCTGCTGCTGCCATATCCATTCACAAATCTGCTGGTCTGGTCCTTGATACAGCACTTACAGTTATGGTCCCTCACGCAGTTGACACTTTATTAAATAGGACAAAAACCCAACACCTTACTAGTGCACGTTTGTCCGGATATGAATTGACTCTCTTAGCCAGTCATATCACCATCTGCCGCTGCACTATGCTCAATCCAGCCACATTGCTACCCTATGTTAGTGATGACACTAATTCTGATCCGCACGATTGTGTCTTCTCCGGACGGAGGAAGAGACTAAAGGCCGTGTGGATTTGACTGACACACCCCTAACTGACCCTGATGGTACCATGTATGTGGATGGTTCTTGCTTCAAACTCCCTGCTGGTAGCACAACTGCTGCCTACACCATCACCACGTTACAGACAGTAGTGGAGAGTGAGAGAATACCTTACCAATCAGCCCAGGCTGCTGAGTTAGTAGCACTGATCAGAGCTTGTGAACTAAGTACAGGGATGGCCGTCAACATCTACACTGACAGCCAGTACGCCTTTGGCGTGGCCCATAATTTTGGGCGACTATGGGCTGAGAGGGGATTTTTTACTTCTCACGGTACTAAGATACGGCATGGTCATCTGGTCAGCAGGCTGTTAGAAGCATTGACTCTTTCTTCAAAGATAGCTGTGATCAAATGTAGCGCCCACAAGAAAGTAACTGATGACATAGGAAGCAGTAATGCATTTGCTGACCAGACTCCAAAGATGACAGCTAAAGATGTCTCTGCTCGTATGTATGTAGCTGGCCCCTCAAACTGAGTACCGGAGAAAGGGATGCATGAGGACACTATTGAGAATGTGAAGGAAATGCAGGCAGAGGCGACTAGAGAGGAAAAGGCTCTCTGGGAAGATCAAACAGGCCTATTGAATGAGAATGGCTGTTGGACTGATCTGTCTGAACAACAGCGATGGTTGTTACCCAATGCCTATGTTTTGCCAGTGGTCACTATGGCTCATGGCCCAGCTCACATTAGTGCAAAAGGTATTTGCAAATTGCTAGCTCCGGTATGGCAAAACAAACACATCCCAAAATATGCTGAGAGGTTAGTCAGGCATTGCATGATTTGTTTGATGCATAACCCCGGAAAAGGCACACCGACACCTGCTGGGACTTTTGCACCCCCATCCTACCCCTTCGAAGTGCTCCAAATAGATTACATGCAGATGGAAAGATGCAACAATCTCCGATATGTCCTGGTAGTTGTGTGTGCCCTTAGTAAGTGGATCGAAGCCTACCCCCTTAAAGACAACACTGCTATAAGCACTGCCAAAATACTGTTGAAATAAAAATTTTTCCAGATGTGGGATGCCCAGAATTATCTGGAGCGACAACGGAAGCCACTTTACAGGGGAAATAATGAAGAAGTGTGTGTAGGGATGGGGATCAGACAGAAATTCCATGCCGCCAATCACCCCCAGTCAGCAGGTTTGGTTGAGCGCCACAATGGAACACTAAAATTAAAAATGGCAAAGATCCAGGCTGACACAGGACTGTCTTGGCCGGACGCCCTGCCCCTTGCCCTCCTATCAACTAGAGCTACGGCACATTCTCGCACCGGACTATCTCCGTACGAAATAGTGTTTGGTCGGCCAGCAAATGTTTGGGGAGTACCCCGCCCCAAGAAGTACTCTGACATTGAATACCCATTGTTGATTGAATATTTACATGAATTGACCACTAACCTACGTCTCATTCATCGTCAGGTACAAGATATCCTGCCACCCAAACCAGAGGGCCCTGGTCACACCATCCAGCCCGGTGACTGGGTCTGCATCCGGAACTTCCAGAGAACAAAGAACTTGGAGCCGAGGTGGAAGCCGCCCCAGCAAGTGTTGCTGGCTACCAGGTCTGCAGTGAAGGTGGCAGGAAGAAAAAACTGGGTCCACGGAGTGCATTGCAAGAAGGTGCCTCTACCACTACCATACGACCGGTGGGTCAAGGAAGGCCTGGGAGACGACGAATGTGAAAGAGTCCCTCGCTTTGTACCCCTCAGTGACGCCAACATTGCCTGGGCTTCATCTGAACGAGAGGACGATGACATCCTGCAATCTGCTGTTCCTCCGCATCTGAGGTTGCGGGACACTCAACAGCCAGAGCCTATGTTTCCTGATCAGACAACGCCCAGGTCCACCCGGTACAACCTCCGACCCAGAAAAAAGGACTGAAGAGACAAGGGTCTATGCCCTCTGCTGGACATAGTCCGACAAACCGCTGCAGGGCTGTGATACACCGGCACATTTTTTTATTTTTTTATTTTTCTCTTTTGGCCGGAGCCGGTACAGCGGACCGGAACGTGCCAATAGGGCCACCGGAATTACTGACCGGTGAAGCAACCACCAATCACAGGCAGGAACTAGGGAAGACCAAGTGAAGCAGACGATGAACAAAATGAACACTGAAAGCTTGAAGAGCAAAGAAATAAAGAAACAAGAGTACATGAAGACAATACGTGGCCGGTACTCGATCTGTCTAATCGTATTAATGACTATTTCACTGGGACTGGCCTGCCTCGGATGGGTAATACACGCTACCCTTGCAGCATCTGAGCCTCCTACCACTACAGAATCGCCTCATCAACATGTGTCATTACCCACCCATGAGAGAAACAGAAGGACAGGTTTCTTTAACAACACTTTTATTCAAATGCTACACCAGCACCAGCTTGTGGTGAACACAACAAACTGTTGGGTATGTGGGTTGCTGCCCCATACTGCAAGCACTGGGATGTCCCTGATTCCTGCTCCTTTTTCTCGAGCTGGCTCAGCCTACGGCTGGTACACTGTGTTCTTTGATGTGTTCTAGTCAGGTGACATATCCACACGATCCCTGGGAAAGATCAGTAGCAGACAAGCATTCCGCCACATCATGGCTGTGGAGTGGCCAAGCATGAATAAAGATTCAGCAGAAAAGAATGAATATGAGGACAATCATGGGTCTTTCTATCCATCGAACATCTACAATGGTGCGGGAAAGAAAAGACTGCCACCTATCAGAGATCTCCCTGTCTACCCACATCCCAGGAAATACTGCATGAAGAGCAGTGGAACAGTATGGGTGGTAGAAAGTGACTGTGCCTACACACTCCAGCTCAATGGTTTGACTCGCCCAGCTCTGGTGTCCCCACTGAACATGTACTTTGTGTGTGGGAACAAGGCCTACACCTGGCTACACAAGTCTTGGGCAGGCACCTGTTACATTGCTTGGTTGCTCCCCCCCACCTACACAGCCGATGCAAAACACCACATCCAGAAGAGAGGTGTGGTTGTTACTGAAGACACAGCTGGCCAAGAATTTGGTGACTTTGCTAAAGGGTTCCTCCCCTTTTGGGGCCCTATGGTCAATAGTCGTGATCTCCGACATCTCACCAGGGTGGTAGAAGCCACCATCAATGCAACTGCCGGTGCCCTCAGTAACATCACGGCTGAACTTCAAGCGGACCGCCTCATGACTTTACAGAACAGAATGGCGCTTGACATAGTACTGGCGGACCGTGGAGGAGTCTGCACATTGATCAAAACAAGTTGCTGCATTTACATCCCTGACAATGCACCAACAGTTTATCAAGCAATCCAGAAGCTCCACAAGATTGCTTCCGACATTCATCAGGATGAGGGATCATGGTCCCTAACAGGCTGGTTTTGGAGCATTTTATCTCGGTGGGGATGGAAGATAAGGATTTTCATTGCAATCCTTGCAGCCGCATTGTTCTCTTGCTGCCTCTGTGTTCAATGCATGCTGTTAGACCTGTCAGCCCTTTGGGTGGTCCCTCCTCATCATTATTTATTTTGTCCCACTTTTGCCTCAAACCCTGTTTGAATTTTTCCTTTTTGGGAACCACCAGACTTTTTAGTGTTGCTACAGATTCAGGGAGCCATTTTAGCTACCCCTGAAACTTCTGTCTGAGGGCCTGAAGCACAAAATGGTGGCCACCTGTGACATCACCAGCATCCACTGGAACCTACCAGCACCTTCCAGAACACTCCAGAAGATTCCAGAACTCTGTGACAGTTGGAGGCGGTTTAGAATGTTGGGAGGGTAAGACAGAGTGTTGGCAGTTGGAGCTGGCAGTTGGCACCTGACTGGTGAAGAGAGAGGAGCACAACAGTGAAGGAGGAAGGAGTGAAGCAGCAGGGGTGGAAACTTGTGCCTGGAGTGGGGTCCATAAACCCACCCTTGATACTTGTCCCTACTGATGGATCCCAGCCTATAGCCCTGTGTGGGAAGAAGACAGAAAAACTCATCCTAAGGACCTGAACAGCAGGAACAGGCCTTAGAAGCAGAAAGCAGCAAGATCCTGACCTGGAAACTGGTTTCCCTGGAGTCCGGCGTCGAGTAGCCTGAGACCTGGAGCCCGAGGTGGAGAAGCGGCGCTGACTGAAGTAGCAGACGTCGTACCCGGAGCCGCCTGAGGTCGTGAGAGGGCGCCGACGGAGGTCGTGAGGAATTCCAGAGGCCGAGGAGGAAGTGAACCGAGGTCGAGCGAGCGGCGTCATCGGAGGAGTGAAGTCCGCCCTCCGGAGTCGTCGGAGACCGAGGTAGAGGTGAACCGGAGGTCGGGAGTGAGGATCGCACTCCGGAGTCGCCCGGAACCTGAGAGGAGGAGCACCGGAGGTCGGGGGTGAGGATCGCACCCCGGAGTCGCCGGAAGTCGACATCGAGGCCAGGCCGGCCGACGTCATCGGAGCCGAGAGCGCCATCGGACCGGAGCCGCCCGAAGTCGACACCGAGTAGAGACTGCCCGACGCCGTCGAATCGGAGGTCGAGATTGAACCGAGGCCGCCGACATCGGACCGGAACCGCCTACCGGCGTCGTCAAAGAACTGACATTGTGCCGAGGCCGCCGAGACCGAACCGGAACCGCCTCACGGCGTCGACACGACTCCAGCGGCGTCGGAACATCAGAAAAAGGGCAGTAAGTGGAGTAGAGGGCGCCTAAGGCCCTGTGGAGACCTGAGAGACTGCTCTAAGGGGCTAGGGAGGTGCTGAAACCAACCTGACTGTGCCTGGGGTGAACTGGGACTAACCTAGAGAGGTGGTGTGGAGAGAGAAAGCCAGGGCACTGGTATTCCCCCCTTTGATCTACCTCAGTTTAGGCCTCAGCCTTGTCTCAGCCAGGGAGTAGCCCCCCTCAAGCCTTCCACAACCCTACAAGCTGTGCCTGGGCCAAATCAGCCCTTAGGAATTGAAATGTCAACTGATTACATGAGTGTTGCTGTATACTTTTAATTATTTATTGGGGGTACTGTATTTATTGAGTTTTTACCTATTTATTGCTTCACTATATTTATAGGTCCACAGGACTTGATGGTGTACAATATTTATTGGTACAGTATTTATTGCCTCAGAATATTTAATTGCCTGTATTACCTGCACTTATATTTATGTCCCTTGTATTTATGATCATCCCTATTTATTGAATCTCCAGACAGTATTTATTTGACCTGCACTATTTAAAATTTGTATATTGTGATTGACCTATTTATTTTTCCAATCAGCAACTAAGAGAAAAAGATAAAGAAGAATATTTTCATAATTTTTACGGTGTAGAGTCGTTTTTGGAACGGATGCACGCATGGTTATTGTATGGGTATATTGTATGCTTAGCACGGTGCCTGTTTCCTGACCACTCGAGCCAAGCTACCACAGTGTGTTCGGGGAGTCCACCACCACCCTGCGGAGTGGGAGTGGGCTGTTTCCACCATAAATTGGTGTTCAGTGGTGGGATAGAGCTGTGCCTACGTATACTCAACAATAACTGTGGGTAGTCCATAGGCCTACACCGGGAGTTTTCTCAAAGCGGCCTTCCTAATTGTGGGTTTTTGTTTTTTCCAAATTTACTCTGGTGGTGGGAGGAGGTATTATTAAAGGTACCCCCCTGCATAGTTACTGCACAAAAACCTGTCCTCTAACCTGAGTGGGCAAGATGGAGTTTGTACTAGAAAATCTAGAAACGTACACTGTGGCCCAACTCAGGGAGTTTTGCCAGCGGGAGGGGGTGTACTGTCCCCCAGGAGCAAAGAAGGGTGCACTCCAAACCAGCTTAAGGGCTTGGGGGGAGGCACGCCGAGAAAGCAAGGCTGAGGAGGAAGACAGGGATGGAGAGCCTGACCCCGAGGGGGCTGAGATGTACCAACCTGAGGTGGGGAACCTGTCAGCAGGGCCCAGAACCATTTCTAGGAAGGGCAGCAGTGCCTCTAGCGGTGGCTTGTCTGAAGTGGAGCTAACAGACCGGAGGGAGAAAAGACAGCTCACATGGGACTTAGCAAGGCTGGAAAAGGAGAAGGAGGAGCAGAGGATGGCCCATGAATTACGACTGAAAGAAATAGATCTTCAGATCTTGAGAATCGGGGCACAACCTGTTCCTAATGGTGGCAGCCAAACCCAAGAGATCACCAGGGAACCTAAACCATACCTGCCAAAGGACATAGTAGCTAGCTATGGAGTGGGCGACGATATCGCCAAGTGGCTAGCGGCCTATGAGGTCTCGCTGAGGGCCCATGGGGTTCCATAGAAGTACTGGGGAGGGGGATTGTACAAGTACATGCCTCCAGCGGGTAGGGATGCTTTATTGGCCCTCGAGGAGGATGAGCAGACCCACTACCCCACCATGAAACTGGCGCTCATCAGAAAGTTTGGACTAACACCTGAAAAGTACAGACAGAAGTTCAGGGGTAGTCACAAACTGGGCACGCAGAATTGGGTGGACTTCCTGGACTATGCAAAGAAGGCAATGGAAGGTTGGATTCAGGGCAGTGAAGTGAGGAACTACGAGGAGTTGTTTGACCTAGTACTGAAGGAACACCTGCTCGAGAAATGTTTCCCTGAACTGCGGCAACACCTGGTGGATAGCAAGCTGACCAGTCCCCGGAAGCTTGCTGAGGAGGCGGACATTTGGGCTAGTACCCGGGTGTCCACAAGGGGGACTGGAGGGGATACTCAAAAGGCCGGACAGGGCGCCCCCCAGAAGACAGAGGGAGGGGAAAAGAAAAAGGAGTTCTCCAAAGGCCCCCAAAATAACTTCCAAGGGAAGGGAACAGGATTCACCTCTAAGGCTAACCCACCCAGAAACCCTAATCCTGGCCAGAGTCAGCAGCCAAGGGTTGTCCATTGCTACGAGTGCGGTGGCGTTGGACACTATAAAGGAGATCCGAAGTGTCAGAAACGATCACCCCCTCCCACTGGAGGAAAGACCCCCGGAGTAGCTAGTGTAGTGCTCGGGGAGGAGATGCCCTTAACTAAGGGAAGGGAGTGGGCGGGTGTCACTTTAGTGTCCCTGGGAGAACGGGAGATGGTTCCTAAGATCCAGGTGCCCGCAAATACCGCAAAGTATGGGCAGTGGGTCACCATCAACGGCCAAAGAGGGGAGGCTCTGAGAGACACAGGAGCCAGTATGACTATGGTGCGTAGCCAACTGGTGTCTCCAGAGCAGGTAATTCCCGATGTACTCCACCCAGCCGCGATGGCTGACGGCAGAACAGGCCACTATCCAGTGGCCGAGGTTCCCTTTGAATGGGGGGGGGTTGCAGGTTCACTTCGAGTTGCCGTAAGCCCTGCCGTGCCAGTCGATTGTCTGCTGGGAAATGACATGGAGCACAACGCTTGGAAGGAGGTGGAATACCGGACTCACACTGAGATGCTGGGTACACCTGACTGGGCCTGTGTTAGCACAAGGTCCGCGACTACCCGAAGAGGGAGTTCATTCCGGCTGGAGCCTGGAACAAAGGCCCAGCCAGCTGCCAGTCAAGGGAAGAACCGAGGACAGGAGGAGCCTGCCTCGGCGTCTCCACCCCGTAGGACGGATAGGCCACCGGAGGTGGTGGACCAGGAGTCTGCGGAGGGGGACGTTACCAACCTGGAGGACCTACCCATCCCGGCCGAGTGGCACGTGGAGGGAGGCCCGTCTAGGGAGGAATTCTGCCAGGGCCAGAGGGAGTGCCCTACCCTTGAGGGGCTGAGGCGACAGGCCGAAGCCCAGGCAGCAGGGAACGTTGAAGGGAACTACAGTGTTTACTGGGAGGATGGCCTCCTCTACAGTGAACCCAAGGCACCCCTACATGGATCGTCACGAGCCTTGGTAGTCCCTCAACGTTATCGAGCCTTCCTTTTAGAGTTGGCTCACGAGATACCATTGGCAGGACACCTGGGGCAAGACAAGACCTTCGCCCGTCTTGTCCCACACTTTTATTGGCCTCAGATGAAAGTGTCGTCCGATACCTACTGCCGGACATGTGTGTCTTGCCAAGCCAGTGGGAAAACAGGGGTGAAGCTGAAAGCTCCCCTGGAACCACTTCCTGTCGTTAGCACCCCCTTTGAAAGGGTGGGCATCGACATTGTGGGTCCGTTAGATCCGCCAACATCAGCTGGTCACAGGTTTATCCTGGTCCTGGTGGATCATGCCACACGGTACCCAGAGGCAATACCTCTGAGGACCATAACAGCACCTGTTGTGGCTAGGGCCCTGATGGGAATCTTTACCCGAGTGGGTTTTCCCAAGGAAGTTGTGTCCGACAGGGGGACCAACTTCATGTCAGCGTATATGCGGGCGATGTGGAAGGAGTGTGGAGTGACCTACCGGTTCACCACTCCTTACCACCCCCAGACCAATGGTCTGGTGGAAAGGTTTAACAAAACCTTAAAAGGCATGATCAGAAGTCTGCCTGAAAGCCTGCGGAGGAAATGGGACGTCCTCCTACCCTGTTTACTTTTTTCCTACAGGGAAGTGCCACAGAAGGGAGTGGGCTTCAGCCCCTTCGAGCTTCTGTATGGGCACCCTGTACGTGGACCTCTTAACCTGGTGAGAGACGGATGGGAAAGAACTCCCAGAAAGCTCCCCCAGGATGTGGTGAGCTACATGCTGGCCTTCCGGAGCCAAATGGCTAAGTTGTGGAAGCAAGCTTCTGACAACTTGGAAGCCAGCCAAGCAGTGATGAAGGCGTGGTATGACCACAACGCTCACCCGGTGGAGTTGGAGCCTGGCCAGAAGGTGTGGGTGATCGAACCAGGAGAGCTTAGTGCCCTCCAGGATCGCTGGTCAGGACCCTTTGAGGTGTTGGAGAAGAAGGGTAAGGCTACCTACTTGGTGGACCTGAAGACCCCTCGTCAGCCCCTGCGGGTGCTGCATGCCAACCGCCTCAAACCCCACCACGAGAGGCCCGAAGTCATCTTGATGATGGTGACTGACGGAGGAGAGGACGTGGAAAGCGAGCCTCTCCCTGATCTGTTTGCGTCTCAAGAAAAGGATGGGTCGGTGGAGGGAGTGATTCTCTCCCCATCTCTAACTCCTGAACAGCAGGAGGACTGTCGCCAGGTCCTGGGGCAGTACTCTTCGTTGTTCTCCCTTGTCCCGGGTAGGACTCACCTGTGCGTCCATGACGTGGACACAGGAGACAGCCCACCTGTGAAGTCCAAGATCTACCGGATGTCAGACAAGGTGAAGGCCAGCATTCATAGTGAAGTCACTAAGATGCTGGAGCTAGGAGTGATTGAACCTTCTAGCAGCCCCTGGTCTAGTCCGGTGGTGTTAGTACCGAAAGCTGCACCACCGGGTGCCCAACCAGAACTGAGGTTCTGTGTGGACTACCGGGGACTGAACTCAGTGACAAAAACTGATGCTCATCCGATCCCTAGGGCGGATGAATTGATTGACCGGCTGGGAGCTGCCCAATATCTAAGTACCTTTGACCTTACTTCAGGGTACTGGCAGATCTCGTTGACTGATGGAGCAAGGGAAAGGTCAGCCTTCTCCACGCCCAATGGCCACTACCAGTTCTGTGTGATGCCCTTTGGGCTCAAGAACGCACCTGCCACGTTTCAGCGCCTGGTAAACCAGATCCTCACCGGAATGGAGAGTTTCTCTGCTGCTTATCTGGATGACATAGCTGTCTTCAGTAACAGCTGGGAGGATCACTTGCGTCACCTGCAAGCTGTTCTCCAGGCCCTGAGACAAGCTGGATTGACGATCAAGGCCAGCAAGTGCCAGATCGGGCAGGGGTCGGTAGTGTACCTTGGACACTTGGTGGGTAGGGGAGCGGTGCAACCCCTCCAGGCGAAGATCGAGGCCATCATGGCCTGGGAACCCCCCAAGACACAGACTGAGGTCCGAGCATTTTTGGGCCTCACGGGATACTATCGCCGCTTCGTGAAGGGGTACGGTACCATCGTAGCCCCCCTCACGGAGCTCACGTCCAAGAAGCAACCTCGACGGGTAGTCTGGACGGAGGCCTGTCAGCAAGCCTTTGAGAGATTGAAGAAAGCCATGTGCGAGGCCCCGGTCTTAAGGGCCCCAGACTTTTCCAAGAAGTTCATTGTCCAGACGGATGCATCAGAACATGGCATTGGGGCAGTGTTATCGCAACTCAACGAAGAGGGTCTGGATCAACCCGTGGTCTTCCTATCCCGGAGACTACTTCCCAGGGAACAGAAGTGGAGTGCAATAGAGCGTGAAGCCTTTGCAGTGGTATGGGCTCTGAAGAAGTTGCGGCCATACCTGTTTGGCTCGCACTTCCTAGTTCAGACCGACCACAGACCCCTTCGTTGGCTGATGCAAATGAAGGGGGAGAATCCCAAGTTGTTGAGGTGGTCTATTTCCCTACAGGGGATGGACTTTCAGGTGGAACATCGGCCTGGAGTGGACCATGCCAATGCAGACGGTCTCTCAAGGTATTTCCGCCTTAGTGATGAGAACTCCCAAGGGGTTGGGTAGCTCTCCCCACTTTCAGCTGGGGGGGACGCGTGTTAGACCTGTCAGCCCTTTGGGTGGTCCCTCCTCATCATTATTTATTTTGTCCCACTTTTGCCTCAAACCCTGTTTGAATTTTTCCTTTTTGGGAACCACCAGACTTTTTAGTGTTGCTACAGATTCAGGGAGCCATTTTAGCTACCCCTGAAACTTCTGTCTGAGGGCCTGAAGCACAAAATGGTGGCCACCTGTGACATCACCAGCATCCACTGGAACCTACCAGCACCTTCCAGAACACTCCAGAAGATTCCAGAACTCTGTGACAGTTGGAGGCGGTTTAGAATGTTGGGAGGTTAAGACAGAGTGTTGGCAGTTGGAGCTGGCAGTTGGCACCTGACTGGTGAAGAGAGAGGAGCACAACAGTGAAGGAGGAAGGAGTGAAGCAGCAGGGGTGGAAACTTGTGCCTGGAGTGGGGTCCATAAACCCACCCTTGATACTTGTCCCTACTGATGGATCCCAGCCTATAGCCCTGTGTGGGAAGAAGACAGAAAAACTCATCCTAAGGACCTGAACAGCAGGAACAGGCCTTAGAAGCAGAAAGCAGCAAGATCCTGACCTGGAAACTGGTTTCCCTGGAGTCCGGCGTCGAGTAGCCTGAGACCTGGAGCCCGAGGTGGAGAAGCGGCGCTGACTGAAGTAGCAGACGTCGTACCCGGAGCCGCCTGAGGTCGTGAGAGGGCGCCGACGGAGGTCGTGAGGAATTCCAGAGGCCGAGGAGGAAGTGAACCGAGGTCGAGCGAGCGGCGTCATCGGAGGAGTGAAGTCCGCCCTCCGGAGTCGTCGGAGACCGAGGTAGAGGTGAACCGGAGGTCGGGAGTGAGGATCGCACTCCGGAGTCGCCCGGAACCTGAGAGGAGGAGCACCGGAGGTTGGGGGTGAGGATCGCACCCCGGAGTCGCCGGAAGTCGACATCGAGGCCAGGCCGGCCGACGTCATCGGAGCCGAGAGCGCCATCGGACCGGAGCCGCCCGAAGTCGACACCGAGTAGAGACTGCCCGACGCCGTCGAATCGGAGGTCGAGATTGAACCGAGGCCGCCGACATCGGACCGGAACCGCCTACCGGCGTCGTCAAAGAACTGACATTGTGCCGAGGCCGCCGAGACCGAACCGGAACCGCCTCACGGCGTCGACACGACTCCAGCGGCGTCGGAACATCAGAAAAAGGGCAGTAAGTGGAGTAGAGGGCGCCTAAGGCCCTGTGGAGACCTGAGAGACTGCTCTAAGGGGCTAGGGAGGTGCTGAAACCAACCTGACTGTGCCTGGGGTGAACTGGGACTAACCTAGAGAGGTGGTGTGGAGAGAGAAAGCCAGGGCACTGGTATTCCCCCCTTTGATCTACCTCAGTTTAGGCCTCAGCCTTGTCTCAGCCAGGGAGTAGCCCCCCTCAAGCCTTCCACAACCCTACTAGCTGTGCCTGGGCCAAATCAGCCCTTAGGAATTGAAATGTCAACTGATTACATGAGTGTTGCTGTATACTTTTAATTATTTATTGGGGGTACTGTATTTATTGAGTTTTTACCTATTTATTGCTTCACTATATTTATAGGTCCACAGGACTTGATGGTGTACAATATTTATTGGTACAGTATTTATTGCCTCAGAATATTTAATTGCCTGTATTACCTGCACTTATATTTATGTCCCTTGTATTTATGATCATCCCTATTTATTGAATCTCCAGACAGTATTTATTTGACCTGCACTATTTAAAATTTGTATATTGTGATTGACCTATTTATTTTTCCAATCAGCAACTAAGAGAAAAAGATAAAGAAGAATATTTTCATAATTTTTACGGTGTAGAGTCGTTTTTGGAACGGATGCACGCATGGTTATTGTATGGGTATATTGTATGCTTAGCACGGTGCCTGTTTCCTGACCACTCGAGCCAAGCTACCACAGTGTGTTCGGGGAGTCCACCACCACCCTGCGGAGTGGGAGTGGGCTGTTTCCAACACATGCCCACACTGTGTGGGCTTTGTGCCACCTCTTTGGCACACAAACAAGTAAATTCACACCATCACAATGCCATGATGATGATCGAGAAAGAGGTCCAGGAGATGATGGACATTGACCTGGATGACGACTGATTGTTGTCTCTGCATGGCAAAAGGAGGGACTATTGAACTGTATTTTAAAATGACCCACATGACTCCATTTTGTGTTGCCATGCTCTCGGCAACCTGATGAAGAATTGCTTTCCACGTCCCTGTTGAAACTTGCCCAACCTTCCCTGCGACTTGTGGTCGAGCCGATTCCGAGAAGCTGCCTGTGTGCCTCACCCCCCAGTTGTGCCAGAGACTCAGCCACATCCTGTCCATTGTTGGTAACTCAACCTGTCACGACCAGCTGCCCTGTGACCACACCAACTGATAGAGGAAGCACAAGGCTGTGCCCTGTGACCACACCAACTGATAGAGGAAGCACGAGGCTGTGCACTGTGACCACACCAGTTGGGCAAGGAAGCACGGGGCTGTGGACATTGTGCAATCAGAGAACAGATGTCCCCTGACCACAATTGCACCACAAGACTGACGAAGAACTTGTCAGAATGAGGTACTTATCAAAATGTGGAACTGTGTATTGTACAAATGGGCGTGGCTAGCGCAATAAATATGTGTAAGCTGTGGAGTAAAACAGCAGTCTCTGTAGAATTGTCTTTGTACCATTCTGGACCTCTGTCCTTAGCTCGAGCTAATAAATAACTTACTTCCCTCCACGGCTGGTTGTCCTGGTCTCTTTGGTAATGTATGATTTGAGCAAGAAGAACCCGTAGATTTTAAGGTGTCCCCTGCACCACTGGCTTTGACTCTCCTAGTGGGGGGGTCTTCAAAAAGCCGGTTCTACAATCTCTCGGTGGCCATCTAGGGAAACCGCCAAACCTCAATTTTAGCTGAACAAAATCACTTTTTTCACACATTTTTGTGTGGGAATGTTGTGACATCACTGGGCTCACTCCAATTTCCCACCACCCAGCATTTCCCCGGGTCTCCTGGTAAAAATTGTGCCTCATTTGTGTGGGAGGCCCAAGTACCTGCGACAAGCAATTGCCAAAAACGTAGTGAGGCGACATCAACATTGCCTATCAAAAAATGTTTTGGGCGCTTGCCTGTCCCGGGTACTTGGGCCTCCCACTAAATTGAGGCATCATTTTTACCGGGAGACACGGGGGAGTGCTGGGTGGTGGAAAACTTGTGTGAGCCCAGTGATGCCACAACTTTCCCACGCAAAAAAGTGTGAAAAAAGTGATTTGTTCAGCTAAAATTGAGATTTGCAGGGGATTCTGGGTAAGGAAACGGGGGATCCACGCAAGCCATACCTCCCTGGAAGCCTCTGGGTGTCTAGTTTTCAGAAATGTATGGGTTTGGTAGGTTTTCCTAGATGGACGCCGAGCACCGGGCCAAAAATCCTAGTGACCCCCCTTGCAAAATCAGGTGGTTTTGAGATAGGCAATTTTGATGTCGCCTCACTACATTTTGGGCCCTTGCCTGTTGCGGGTACTTGGGCCTCCCACACAAGTGAGGCACCATTTTTACTGGGAGACCCAGGGAACTAAGGGTGGTGGGAAATTTGAGTGAGCCCGGTGATGCCACAACTTTCCCACACAAAATGTGTGAAAAAAGTGATTTTTTCAGCTAAAATTGAGGTTTGCAGGGGATTCTGGGGAAGGAAACATTGGGGGATCCACGCAAGCCATACCTCCCAGAAAGCCCACGGGTGTCTAGTTTAATACATGTATAAGTTTGCTAGGTTTCCCAAGGTGCCCGCAGAGCTAGGGTTAAAAAACCTAGAGATAGGCACTTTACCAAAAAAGGGTCATTTTTCACTGCGATATTGAAGTGTGACCACGTTGTGTTTTGCGCCGTTTCCCGTCGCGGGCACTAGGCCGACCCACACAAGTGAGGTACCGTTTTTCTTGTAAGACTTTGGGGAATGTGGGGTGGGTGAAAATCTGTGGATCCACGCACATTCCAGAACATTCCACCACAGAAATGTGGGGAAAATGTGTTTTGTTTGACAATTTTTTAGGTTTGCAAGGGATTCTGGGTAACAGACCCTGGTGGGAGGCAGTCAAGTCACCCCATCCTGGATTCCCCTGCGTGTCTAGTTTTCAAACATGCATAGGTTTTCTAGGTTTCCCAAGGTGCCCGCAGAGCTAGGGTTCAAAAACTAGAGCTAGGCACTTTGCCAAAAAAAGGGTCATTTTTCACTACGATAATGAGGTGCGACCACGTTGCATTTTGATCCGTTTCCTGTCACGGGGACTAGGCCGAGTCGCACAAGTGAGGTACCGTTTTTCTCGTGAGACTTTGGGGAATGCGGCGTAGGTGGAAATTTCTGGATCCATGCAGATTCCGGAACTATCCACCACAGAAATATTGGGAAAATGTGTTTTTTTCAACAATTTTTTAGGTTTGCAAGGGATTCTGGGTCACAGACCCTGGTGGGAGGTAGTCAAGTCACCCCATCCTGCATTCCCCTGGGTGTCTAGTTTTCAAAAATGTATATGTTTGCTAGGTTTCCCAAGGTGCCCGCAGAGCAATGGGTTCAAAAACTACAGCTAGGCACTTTGCCAAATAAGGGTCATTTTTCACTGCGTAATTGAGGTGTGACCACGTTGCGTTTTGCGCCGTTTCCTGTCACGGGGACTAGGCCGAGTCGCACAAGTGAGGTACCGTTTTTCTCGTGAGACTTTGGGGAACGCGGGGTGGGTGGAAATTTGTGAATCCACACAGATTCCGGAACTTTCCACCACAGAAATATGGGAAAAATGTGTTTTTTGGACAATTCTTTAGGTTTGCAAGGGATTCTGGGTAACAGACCCTGGTGGGAGGCAGTCAAGTCACCCCATCCTGGATTCCCCTGTGTGTCTAGTTTTCAAAAATGTATAGGTTTGCTAGGTTTCCCAAGGTGCCCGCAGAGCTAGGCTAAAAAAAACTACAGCTAGGCACTTTGCCAAGAAAGGGTCATTTTTCACTGTGACGTTGAGGTGTGACCACGTTGTGTTTTGTGCCGTTTCCTGTTGCGGGCATTAGGCCGACCCGCACAAGTGAGGTACCATTTTTCTCGTAAGACTTTGAGGAACGCGGGGTGGGTGGAAATTTGTGGATACACGCAGATTCCAGAACTTTCCACCACAGAAATTTGGAGAAAATATGTGTTTTTTGGACAATTGTTTAGGTTTGCAAGGGATTCTGGGTAAAAGACCCTGGTGGGAGGCAGTCAAGTCACCCCATCCTGAATTCCCCTGGGTGTCTATTTTTCAAAAATGTATAGGTTTCCTCGGTTTCCCAAGGTGCCCACAGAGCTAGGGTTCAAAAACTACAGCTAGACACTTTGCCAAAAAAGGGTAATTTTTCACTGCTAAATTGAGGTGTGACCATGTTGCGTTTTGTGCTGTTTCCTGTCGCGGGCACTAGGCTGACCCGCACAAGTGAGGTACTGTTTTTCTCATAAGACTTTGGGGAACGCGGGGTGGGTGGAAATTTGTGGATCCACGCAGATTCCGGAACTTTCCACCACAGAAATGTGGGGAGAATGTATTTTTCTGGGCAATTTTTTAGGTTTGCAAGGGATTCTGGGTAACAGACCCTGGTGGGAGGTAGTCAACTCACCCCATCCTGGATTTCCCAGGGTGTCTTGTTTTCAAAAATGTATAGGTTTGCTAGGTTTCCCAAGGTGCCCGCAGAGCTAGGGTTCAAAAACTAGAGCTAGGCACTTTGCCAAAAAAGGGTAATTTTTCACTGCGATATTGAGGTGTGACCACTTTGCGTTTTGCGCCATTTCTTGTCGCGGGCACAAGGCCGACCCACACAAGTGAGGTACCATTTTTCTCGTAAGACTTTGAGGAATGCGGGGTGGGTGGAAATTTGTGGATACACGCAGATTCCGGAACTTTCCACCACAGAAATTGGGAGAAAATATGTGTTTTTTGGACAATTGTTTAGGTTTGCAAGGGATTCTGGGTAACAGACCCTGGTGGGAGGCAGTCAAGTCACCCCATCCTGGATTCCCCTGGGTGTCTAGTTTTCAAAAATGTATATGTTTGCTAGGTTTCCCAAGGTGCCCGCAGAGCAACGGGTTCAAAAACTACAGCTAGGCACTTTGCCAAATAAGGGTCATTTTTCACTGCGTAATTGAGGTGTGACCACGTTGCATTTTGCGCCGTTTCCTGTCACGGGCACTAGGCCGACCCACACAAGTGAGGTACCGTTTTTCTCGTAAGACTTTGGGGAACGCGGGGTGGGTGGAAATTTGTGAATCCACACAGATTCCGGAGCTTTCCACCACAGAAATATGGGAAAAATGTGTTTTTTGGACAATTCTTTAGGTTTGCAAGGGATTCTGGGTAACAGACCCTGGTGGGAGGCAGTCAAGTCACCCCATCCTGGATTCCCCTGTGTGTCTAGTTTTCAAAAATGTATAGGTTTGCTAGGTTTCCCAAGGTGCCCGCAGAGCTAGGGTAAAAAAAACTACAGCTAGGCACTTTGCCAAGAAAGGGTCATTTTTCAATGTGATATTGAGGTGTGACCACGTTGCGTTTTGCGCCATTTCCTGTCGCGGGCACTAGGCCGACCCACACAAGTGAGGTACCATTTTTCTCATAAGACTTTGGAGAACGCGGGGTGGGTGGAAATTTGTGGATACACGCAGATTCCGGAACTTTCCACCACAGAAATGTGGGGAAAATGTTTTTTTTTGGACAATTTTTTAGGTTTGCAAGGGATTCTGGGTAACAAACCCTGGTGGGAGGTAGTCAAGTCACCCCATCCTGGATTTCTCTGGGTGTCTAGTTTTCAAAAATGTATAGGTTTGCTAGGTTTCCCAAGGTGCCTGCAGAGCTAGGTTTCAATAACTAGAGCTAGGCACTTTGCCAAAAAAGGGTAATTTTTCACTGTGACATTGAGGTGTGACCATGTTGCGTTTTGCGCCGATTCCTGTCGCAGTCACTAGGCCGACCCGCACAAGTGAGGTACCATTTTTCTCGTTAGACTTTGGGGAACGCGGGGTTAGTGGAAATTTGTGGATCCACGAGGATTCCGGATCTTTCAACCACAGAAATATGGAAAAAAAATGTTTTTTGTGACAATTTTTTAGGTTTGCAAGGGATTCTGGGTAACAAACCCTGGTGGGAGGCAGTCAAGTCACCCCATCCAGGATTCTGCTGGGTGTCTAGTTTTCAAAAACATATAGGTTTGCTAAGTTTCCCAAGGTGCCCACAGAGCTAGGGTTAAAAAACTACAGCTAGGCACTTTGCCAAAAAAGGGTCCTTTTTCACTGCGAAATTGAGGTGTGACCACGTTGCATTTTGCTCTGTTTCCTGTCACCGGCACTAGGCCGACCAGCACAAGTGAGGTACCATTTTTCTCGGAGGACTTTGGGGAACGCGGGGTGCATGGAAATTCGTGGATCCACGCAGAGTCCGGAACTTTCCACCACAGAAATGTGGAGAAAATATGGTTTTTTTTACAATTGTTTAGGTTTGCAAGGGATTCTGGGTAACAGACCCTGGAGGGAGGCAGTCAAGTCACCCCATCCTGGATTTCCCTGGGTGTCTAGTTTAAAAAAATGTATAGGTTTGCTCAGTTTCCCAAGGTGCCCGCAGAGCTAGGGTTCAAAAACTACAGCTAGACACTTTGCCAAAAAAGGGTCATTTTTCACTGCAAAATTGAGGTGTGACCACGTTGCATTTTGCGCCGTTTCCTGTCGGGGGCACTAGGCCGACCCGCACAAGTGAGGTACTGTTTTTCTTGTAAGACTTTGGGGAACGCGGGGTGGGTGGAAATTTGTGGATCCACGCAGATTCCGGAACTTTCCACCACAGAAATGTGGGGAGAATGTATTTTTCTGGACAATTTTTTAGGTTTGCAAGGGATTCTGGGTAACAGACCCTGGTGGGAGGTAGTCAAGTCACCCCATCCTGGATTTCCCTGGGTGTCTTGTTTTCAAAAATGTATAGGTTTGCTAGGTTTCCCAAGGTGCCCGCAGAGCTAGGGTTCAAAAACTAGAGCTAGGCACTTTGCCAAAAAAATGTAATTTTTCACTGCGATATTGAGGTGTGACCACTTTGCGTTTTGCGCCATTTCCTGTCGCGGGCACTAGGCCGACCCACAAAAGTGAGGTACCATTTTTCTCGTAAGACTTTGAGGAATGTGGGGTGGGTGAAAATTTGTGGATCCACGCACATTCCAGAACTTTCCACCACAGAAATGTGGGGAAAATGTGTTTTGTTTGACAATTTTTTAGGTTTGCAAGGGATTCTGGGTAACAGACCCTGGTGGGAGGTAGTCAACTCACCCCATCCTGTATTTCCCTGGGTGTCTTGTTTTCAAAAATGTATAGGTTTGCTAGGTTTCCCAAGGTGCCCGCAGAGCTAGGGTTCAAAAACTAGAGCTAGGCACTTTGCCAAAAAAGGGTTATTTTTCACTGTGATATTGCGGTGTGACCACGTTGCGTTTTGCGCCATTTCCTGTCGCGGGCACTAGGCCGACCCACACAAGTGAGGTACCATTTTTCTCGTAAGACTTTGGGGAACGTGGGGTGGGTGGAAATTTGTGGATACACGCAGATTCCGGAACTTTCCACCACAGAAATGTGGGGAAAATGTATTTTTTTGGACAATTTTTTAGGTTTGCAAGGGATTCTGGGTAACAAACCCTGGTGGGAGGTAGTCAAGTCACCCCATCCTGGATTTCTCTGGGTGTCTAGTTTTCAAAAATGTATAGGTCTGCTAGGTTTCCGAAGGTGCCTGCAGAGCTAGGGTTCAATAACTAGAACTAGGCACTTTGCCAAAAAAGGGTAATTTTTCACTGTGACATAGAGGTGTGACCATGTTGCGTTTTGAGCCGTTTCCTGTCGCGGTCACTAGGCCGACCCGCACAAGTGAGGTACCATTTTTCTCGTTAGACTTTGGGGAATGCGGGGTTGGTGGAAATTTGTGGATCCACGAGGATTCCGGATCTTTCAACCACAGAAATATGGAAAAAAAATGTTTTTTGTGACAATTTTTTAGGTTTGCAAGGGATTCTGGGTAACAAACCCTGGTGGGAGGCAGTCAAGTCACCCCATCCAGGATTCTGCTGGGTGTCTAGTTTTCAAAAACATATAGGTTTGCTAAGTTTCCCAAGGTGCCCACAGAGCTAGGGTTAAAAAACTACAGCTAGGCACTTTGCCAAAAAAGGGTCCTTTTTCACTGCGAAATTGAGGTGTGACCACGTTGCATTTTGCTCTGTTTCCTGTCACCGGCACTAGGCCGACCCGCACAAGTGAGGTACCATTTTTCTCGGAGGACTTTGGGGAACGCGGGGTGCATGGAAATTCGTGGATCCACGCAGATTCCGGAACTTTCCACCACAGAAATGTGGAGAAAATATGGGTTTTTTTACAATTGTTTAGGTTTGCAAGGGATTCTGGGTAACAGACCCTGGAGGGAGGCAGTCAAGACACCCCATCCTGGATTTCCCTGGGTGTCTAGTTTAAAAAAATGTATAGGTTTGCTCGGTTTCCCAAGGTGCCCGCAGAGCTAGGGTTCAAAAACTACAGCTAGACACTTTGCCAAAAAAGGGTCACTTTTCACTGCAAAAGTGAGGTGTGACCACGTTGCATTTTGCGCCGTTTCTTGTCGGGGGCACTAGGCCGACCCGCAAAAGTGAGGTACCATTTTTCTCGTAAGACTTTGGGGAACGTGGGGTGGGTGGAAATTTGTTGATCCACGCAGAGTCCGGAAGTTTCCACAACAGAAATGTGGGGAAAATGTGTTTTTTTGGACAATTTGTCAGGTTTGCAAGGGATTCTGGGTAACATACCCTGGTGGGAGGCAGTCAAGTCACCCCATCCTGGATTCCACTGGGTGTCTTGTTTTCAAAAATGTATAGGTTTGCTAGGTTTCCCAAGGTGCCCGCAGAGCTAGGGTTCAAAAACTAGAGCTAGGCACTTTGCCAAAAAAGGGTAATTTTTCACTGCGATATTGAGGTGTGACCACTTTGCTTTTTGCGCCATTTCCTGTCGCGGGCACTAGGCCGACCCACACAAGTGAGGTACCATTTTTCTCGTAAGACTTTGGGGAATGCGGGGTGTGTGGAAATTTGTGGATACACGCAGATTCCGGAACTTTCCACCACAGAAATTTGGAGAAAATATGTGTTTTTTTGACAATTGTTTAGGTTTGCAAGGGAGTCTGGGTAAGAGACCCTGGTGGGAGGCAGTCAAGTCACCCCAGCCTGGATTCCCCTGTGTGTCTAGTTTTAAAAAATGTATAGGTTTGCTAGGTTTCCCAAGGTGCCCGCAGAGCAAGGGTTCAAAAACTACAGCTAGGCACTTTTCCAAAAAAGGGTAATTTTTCACTGCGAAATTGAGGTGTGACCACGTTGCGTTTTGCGCAGTTTCCTGTCGCAAGCACTAGGCCAACCCGCACAAGTGAGGTACCGTTTTTCTTGTAAGACTTTGGGGAATGCGGGATAGGTGGAAATTTGTGGATCCATGCAGATTCCAGTACTTTCCACCACAGAAATGTGGGGAAAATTTGCTTTTTTGGACAACTTTTTAGGTTTGCAAGGGATTCTGGGTAACAGACCCTGGTGGGAGGCAGTCAAGTCACCCCATCCTGAATTCCCCTGGGTGTCTATTTTTCAAAAATGTATAGGTTTGCTCGGTTTCCCAAGGTGCCCACAGAGCTAGGGTTCAAAAACGACAGCTAGACACTTTGCCAAAAAAGGGTAATTTTTCACTGCGAAATTGAGGTGTGACCATGTTGTGTTTTGCGCTGTTTCCTGTCGCGGGCACTAGGCTGACCCGCACAAGTGAGGTACTGTTTTTCTTGTAAGACTTTGGGGAACGCGGGGTGGGTGGAAATTTGTGGATCCACGCAGATTCCAGAACTTTCCACCACAGAAATGTGGGGAGAATGTATTTGTTTGGACAATTTTTTAGGTTTGCAAGGGATTCTGGGTAACAGACCCTGGTGGGAGGTAGTCAAGTCACCCCATCCTGGATTTCCCTGGGTGTCTTGTTTTCAAAAATGTATAGGTTTGCTAGGTTTCCCAAGGTGCCCGCAGAGCTAGGGTTCAAAAACTAGAGCTAGGCACTTTGCCAAAAAAGGGTTATTTTTCACTGTGATATTGAGGTGTGACCACGTTGCGTTTTGCGCCATTTCCTGTCGCGGGCACTAGGCCGACCCACAAAAGTGAGGTACCATTTTTCTCGTAAGACATTGGGGAACGCGGGGTGGGTGGAAATTTGTGGATACACGCAGATTCCGGAACTTTCCCCCACAGAAATGTGGGGAAAATGTATTTTTTTGGACAATTTTTTAGGTTTGCAAGGGATTCTGGGTAACAAACCCTGGTGGGAGGTAGTCAAGTCACCCCATCCTGGATTTCTCTGGGTGTCTAGTTTTCAAAAATTTATAGGTTTGCTAGGTTTCCCAAGGTGCCTGCAGAGCTAGGGTTCAATAACTAGAGCTAGGCACTTTGCCAAAAAAGGGTAATTTTTCACTGTGACATTGAGGTGTGACCATGTTGCGTTTTGCGCCGTTTCCTGTCGCGGTCACTAGGCCGACCCGCACAAGTGAGGTACCATTTTTCTCGTTAGACTTTGGGGAACGCGGGGTTGGTGGAAATTTGTGGATCCACGAGGATTCCGGATCTTTCAACCACAGAAATATGGAAAAAAAATGTTTTTTGTGAAAATCTTTTAGGTTTGCAAGGGATTCTGGGTAACAAACCCTGGTGGGAGGCAGTCAAGTCACCCCATCCAGGATTCTGCTGGGTGTCTAGTTTTCAAAAACATATAGGTTTGCTAAGTTTCCCAAGGTGCCCACAGAGCTAGGGTTAAAAAACTACAGCTAGGCACTTTGCCAAAAAAGGGTCATTTTTCACTGCGAAATTGAGGTGTGACCACGTTGCATTTTGCTCTGTTTCCTGTCACCGGCACTAGGCCGACTCGCACAAGTGAGGTACCATTTTTCTCGGAGGACTTTGGGGAACGCGGGGTGCATGGAAATTCGTGGATCCACGCAGAGTCCGGAACTTTCCACCACAGAAATGTGGAGAAAATATGTTTTTTTTTACAATTGTTTAGGTTTGCAAGGGATTCTGGGTAACAGACCCTGGAGGGAGGCAGTCAAGTCACCCCATCCTGGATTTCCCTGGGTGTCTAGTTTAAAAAAATGTATAGGTTTGCTCGGTTTCCCAAGGTGCCCGCAGAGCTAGGGTTCAAAAACTACAGCTAGACACTTTGCCAAAAAAGGGTCATTTTTCACTGCAAAATTGAGGTGTGACCACGTTGCATTTTGCGCCGTTTCCTGTCGGGGGCACTAGGCCGACCCGCACAAGTGAGGTACTGTTTTTCTTGTAAGACTTTGGGGAACGCGGGGTGGGTGGAAATTTGTGGATCCACGCAGATTCCGGAACTTTCCACCACAGAAATGTGGGGAGAATGTATTTTTCTGGACAATTTTTTAGGTTTGCAAGGAATTCTGGGTAACAGACCCTGGTGGGAGGTAGTCAAGTCACCCCATCCTGTATTTCCCTGGGTGTCTTGTTTTCAAAAATGTATAGGTTTGCTAGGTTTCCCGAGGTGCCCGCAGAGCTAGGGTTCAAAAACTAGAGCTAGGCACTTTGCCAAAAAAGGGTTATTTTTCACTGTGATATTAAGGTGTGACCACGTTGCGTTTTGCGCCATTTCCTGTCGCGGGCACTAGGCCGACCCACACAAGTGAGGTACCATTTTTCTCGTAAGACTTTGGGGAACGCGGGGTGGGTGGAAATTTGTGGATACACGCAGATTCCGGATCTTTCCACCACAGAAATGTGGGGAAAATGTATTTTTTTGGACAATTTTTTAGGATTGCAAGGGATTCTGGGTAACAAACCCTGGTGGGAGGTAGTCAAGTCACCCCATCCTGGATTTCTCTGGGTGTCTAGTTTTCAAAAATTTATAGGTTTGCTAGGTTTCCGAAGGTGCCTGCAGAGCTAGGGTTCAATAACTAGAACTAGGCACTTTGCCAAAAAAGGGTAATTTTTCACTGTGACATTGAGGTGTGATCATGTTGCGTTTTGCGCCGTTTCCTGTCGCGGTCACTAGGCCGACCCGCACAAGTGAGGTACCATTTTTCTCGTTAGACTTCGGGGAACGCGGGGTTGGTGGAAATTTGTGGATCCACGAGGATTCCGGATCTTTCAACCACAGAAATATGGGAAAAAAATGTTTTTTGTGACAATTTTTTAGGTTTGCAAGGGATTCTGGGTAACAAACCCTGGTGGGAGGCAGTCAAGTCACCCCATCCAGGATTCTGCTGGGTGTCTAGTTTTCAAAAACATATAGGTTTGCTAAGTTTTCCAAGGTGCCCACAGAGCTAGGGTTAAAAAACTACAGCTAGGCACTTTGCCAAAAAAGGGTCCTTTTTCACTGCGAAATTGAGGTGTGACCACGTTGCATTTTGCTCTGTTTCCTGTCACCGGCACTAGGCCGACTCGCACAAGTGAGGTACCATTTTTCTCGGAGGACTTTGGGGAACGCGGGGTGCATGGAAATTCGTGGATCCACGCAGAGTCCGGAACTTTCCACCACAGAAATGTGGAGAAAATATGTTTTTTTTTACAATTGTTTAGGTTTGCAAGGGATTCTGGGTAACAGACCCTGGAGGGAGGCAGTCAAGTCACCCCATCCTGGATTTCCCTGGGTGTCTAGTTTAAAAAAATGTATAGGTTTGCTCGGTTTCCCAAGGTGCCCGCAGAGCTAGGGTTCAAAAACTACAGCTAGACACTTTGCCAAAAAAGGGTCATTTTTCACTGCAAAATTGAGGTGTGACCACGTTGCATTTTGCGCCGTTTCCTGTCGGGGGCACTAGGCCGACCCGCACAAGTGAGGTACTGTTTTTCTTGTAAGACTTTGGGGAACGCGGGGTGGGTGGAAATTTGTGGATCCACGCAGATTCCGGAACTTTCCACCACAGAAATGTGGGGAGAATGTATTTTTCTGGACAATTTTTTAGGTTTGCAAGGGATTCTGGGTAACAGACCCTGGTGGGAGGTAGTCAAGTCACCCCATCCTGGATTTCCCTGGGTGTCTTGTTTTCAAAAATGTATAGGTTTGCTAGGTTTCCCGAGGTGCCCGCAGAGCTAGGGTTCAAAAACTAGAGCTAGGCACTTTGCCAAAAAAGGGTTATTTTTCACTGTGATATTAAGGTGTGACCACGTTGCGTTTTGCGCCATTTCCTGTCGCGGGCACTAGGCCGACCCACACAAGTGAGGTACCATTTTTCTTGTAAGACTTTGGGGAACGCGGGGTGGGTGGAAATTTGTGGATACACGCAGATTCCGGAACTTTCCACCACAGAAATGTGGGGAAAATGTATTTTTTTGGACAATTTTGTAGGATTGCAAGGGATTCTGGGTAACAAACCCTGGTGGGAGGTAGTCAAGTCACCCCATCCTGGATTTCTCTGGGTGTCTAGTTTTCAAAAATTTATAGGTTTGCTAGGTTTCCGAAGGTGCCTGCAGAGCTAGGGTTCAATAACTAGAACTAGGCACTTTGCCAAAAAAGGGTAATTTTTCACTGTGACATTGAGGTGTGATCATGTTGCGTTTTGCGCCGTTTCCTGTCGCGGTCACTAGGCCGACCCGCACAAGTGAGGTACCATTTTTCTCGTTAGACTTCGGGGAACGCGGGGTTGGTGGAAATTTGTGGATCCACGAGGATTCCGGATCTTTCAACCACAGAAATATGGGAAAAAAATGTTTTTTGTGACAATTTTTTAGGTTTGCAAGGGATTCTGGGTAACAAACTCTGGTGGGAGGCAGTCAAGTCACCCCATCCAGGATTCTGCTGGGTGTCTAGTTTTCAAAAACATATAGGTTTGCTAAGTTTTCCAAGGTGCCCACAGAGCTAGGGTTAAAAAACTACAGCTAGGCACTTTGCCAAAAAAGGGTCCTTTTTCACTGCGAAATTGAGGTGTGACCACGTTGCATTTTGCTCTGTTTCCTGTCACCGGCACTAGGCCGACTCGCACAAGTGAGGTACCATTTTTCTCGGAGGACTTTGGGGAACGCGGGGTGCATGGAAATTCGTGGATCCACGCAGAGTCCGGAACTTTCCACCACAGAAATGTGGAGAAAATATGTTTTTTTTTACAATTGTTTAGGTTTGCAAGGGATTCTGGGTAACAGACCCTGGAGGGAGGCAGTCAAGTCACCCCATCCTGGATTTCCCTGGGTGTCTAGTTTAAAAAAATGTATAGGTTTGCTCGGTTTCCCAAGGTGCCCGCAGAGCTAGGGTTCAAAAACTACAGCTAGACACTTTGCCAAAAAAGGGTCATTTTTCACTGCAAAATTGAGGTGTGACCACGTTGCATTTTGCGCCGTTTCCTGTCGGGGGCACTAGGCCGACCCGCACAAGTGAGGTACTGTTTTTCTTGTAAGACTTTGGGGAACGCGGGGTGGGTGGAAATTTGTGGATCCACGCAGATTCCGGAACTTTCCACCACAGAAATGTGGGGAGAATGTATTTTTCTGGACAATTTTTTAGGTTTGCAAGGGATTCTGGGTAACAGACCCTGGTGGGAGGTAGTCAAGTCACCCCATCCTGGATTTCCCTGGGTGTCTTGTTTTCAAAAATGTATAGGTTTGCTAGGTTTCCCGAGGTGCCCGCAGAGCTAGGGTTCAAAAACTAGAGCTAGGCACTTTGCCAAAAAAGGGTTATTTTTCACTGTGATATTAAGGTGTGACCACGTTGCGTTTTGCGCCATTTCCTGTCGCGGGCACTAGGCCGACCCACACAAGTGAGGTACCATTTTTCTCGTAAGACTTTGGGGAACGCGGGGTGGGTGGAAATTTGTGGATACACGCAGATTCCGGAACTTTCCACCACAGAAATATGGGGAAAATGTATTTTTTTGGACAATTTTGTAGGATTGCAAGGGATTCTGGGTAACAAACCCTGGTGGGAGGTAGTCAAGTCACCCCATCCTGGATTTCTCTGGGTGTCTAGTTTTCAAAAATTTATAGGTTTGCTAGGTTTCCGAAGGTGCCTGCAGAGCTAGGGTTCAATAACTAGAACTAGGCACTTTGCCAAAAAAGGGTAATTTTTCACTGTGACATTGAGGTGTGATCATGTTGCGTTTTGCGCCGTTTCCTGTCGCGGTCACTAGGCCGACCCGCACAAGTGAGGTACCATTTTTCTCGTTAGACTTCGGGGAACGCGGGGTTGGTGGAAATTTGTGGATCCACGAGGATTCCGGATCTTTCAACCACAGAAATATGGGAAAAAAATGTTTTTTGTGACAATTTTTTAGGTTTGCAAGGGATTCTGGGTAACAAACCCTGGTGGGAGGCAGTCAAGTCACCCCATCGAGGATTCTGCTGGGTGTCTAGTTTTCAAAAACATGTAGGTTTGCTAAGTTTCCCAAGGTGCCCACAGAGCTAGGGTTAAAAAACTACAGCTAGGCACTTTGCCAAAAAAGGGTCATTTTTCACTGCGAAATTGAGGTGTGACCACGTTGCATTTTGCTCTGTTTCCTGTCACCGGCACTAGGCCGACCCGCACAAGTGAGGTACCATTTTTCTCGGAGGACTTTAGGGAACGTGGGGTGCATGGAAATTCGTGGATCCACGCAGAGTCCGGAACTTTCCACCACAGAAATGTGGAGAAAATATGTTTTTTTTAACAATTGTTTAGGTTTGCAAGGGATTCTGGGTAACAGACCCTGGAGGGAGGCAGTCAAGTCACCCCATCCTGGATTTCCCTGGGTGTCTAGTTTAAAAAAATGTATAGGTTTGCTCGGTTTCCCAAGGTGCCCGCAGAGCTAGGGTTCAAAAACTACAGCTAGACACTTTGCCAAAAAAGGGTCACTTTTCACTGCAAAATTGAGGTGTGACCACGTTGCATTTTGCGCCGTTTCTTGTCGGGGGCACTAGGCCGACCCGCAAAAGTGAGGTACCATTTTTCTCGTAAGACTTTGGGGAACGTGGGGTGGGTGGAAATTTGTTGATCCACGCAGAGTCCGGAACTTTCCACATCAGAAATGTGGGGAAAATGTGTTTTTTTGGACAATTTGTCAGGTTTGCAAGGGATTCTGGGTAACATACCCTGGTGGGAGGCAGTCAAGTCACCCCATCCTGGATTCCACTGGGTGTCTTGTTTTCAAAAATGTATAGGTTTGCTAGGTTTCACAAGGTGCCCGCAGAGCTAGGGTTCAATAACTAGAGCTAGGCACTTTGCCAAAAAAGGGTAATTTTTCACTGCGATATTGAGGTGTGACCACTTTGCTTTTTGCGCCATTTCCTGTCGCGGGCAATAGGCCGACCCACACAAGTGAGGTACCATTTTTCTCGTAAGACTTTGGGGAATGCGGGGTGTGTGTAAATTTGTGGATACACGCAGATTCCGGAACTTTCCACCACAGAAATTTGGAGAAAATATGTGTTTTTTGGACAATTGTTTAGGTTTGCAAGGGATTCTGGGTAACAGACCCTGGTGGGAGGCAGTCAAGTCACCCCAGCCTGGATTCCCCTGTGTGTCTAGTTTTAAAAAATGTATAGGTTTGCTAGGTTTCCCAAGGTGCCCGCAGAGCAAGGGTTCAAAAACTACAGCTAGGCACTTTTCCAAAAAAGGGTAATTTTTCACTGCGAAATTGAGGTGTGACCACGTTGCGTTTTGCGCAGTTTCCTGTCGCAAGCACTAGGCCAACCCGCACAAGTGAGGTACCGTTTTTCTTGTAAGACTTTGGGGAATGCGGGATAGGTGGAAATTTGTGGATCCATGCAGATTCCAGTACTTTCCACCACAGAAATGTGGGGAAAACTTGCTTTTTTGGACAACTTTTTAGGTTTGCAAGGGATTCTGGGTAACAGACCCTGGTGGGAGGCAGTCAAGTCACCCCATCCTGAATTCCCCTGGGTGTCTATTTTTCAAAAATGTATAAGTTTGCTCGGTTTCCCAAGGTGCCCACAGAGCTAGGGTTCAAAAACTACAGCTAGACACTTTGCCAAAAAAGGGTAATTTTTCACTGCGAAATTGAGGTGTGACCATGTTGCGTTTTGCGCTGTTTCCTGTCGCGGGCACTAGGCTGACCCGCACAAGTGAGGTACTGTTTTTCTTGTAAGACTTTGGGGAACGCGGGGTGGGTGGAAATTTGTGGATCCACGCAGATTCCAGAACTTTCCACCACAGAAATGTGGGGAGAATGTATTTGTTTGGACAATTTTTTAGGTTTGCAAGGGATTCTGGGTAACAGACCCTGGTGGGAGGTAGTCAAGTCACCCCATCCTGGATTTCCCTGGGTGTCTTGTTTTCAAAAATGTATAGGTTTGCTAGGTTTCCCAAGGTGCCCGCAGAGCTAGGGTTCAAAAACTAGAGCTAGGCACTTTGCCAAAAAAGGGTAATTTTTCACTGTGACATTGAGGTGTGACCATGTTGCGTTTTGCGCCGTTTCCTGTCGCGGTCACTAGGCCGACCCGCACAAGTGAGGTACCATTTTTCTCGTTAGACTTTGGGGAACGCGGGGTTGGTGGAAATTTGTGGATCCACGAGGATTCCGGATCTTTCAACCACAGAAATATGGAAAAAAATTGTTTTTTGTGACAATTTTTTAGGTTTGCAAGGGATTCTGGGTAACAAACCCTGGTGGGAGGCAGTCAAGTCAGCCCATCCAGGATTCTGCTGGGTGTCTAGTTTTCAAAAACATATAGGTTTGCTAAGTTTCCCAAGGTGCCCACAGAGCTAGGGTTAAAAAACTACAGCTAGGCACTTTGCCAAAAAAGGGTCATTTTTCACTGCGAAATTGAGGTGTGACCACGTTGCATTTTGCTCTGTTTCCTGTCACCGGCACTAGGCCGACTCGCACAAGTGAGGTACCATTTTTCTCGGAGGACTTTGGGGAACGCGGGGTGCATGGAAATTCGTGGATCCACGCAGAGTCCGGAACTTTCCACCACAGAAATGTGGAGAAAATATGTTTTTTTTTACAATTGTTTAGGTTTGCAAAGGATTCTGGGTAACAGACCCTGGAGGGAGGCAGTCAAGTCACCCCATCCTGGATTTCCCTGGGTGTCTAGTTTAAAAAAATGTATAGGTTTGCTCGGTTTCCCAAGGTGCCCGCAGAGCTAGGGTTCAAAAACTACAGCTAGACACTTTGCCAAAAAAGGGTCATTTTTCACTGCAAAATTGAGGTGTGACCACGTTGCATTTTGCGCCGTTTCCTGTCGGGGGCACTAGGCCGACCCGCACAAGTGAGGTACTGTTTTTCTTGTAAGACTTTGGGGAACGCGGGGTGGGTGGAAATTTGTGGATCCACGCAGATTCCGGAACTTTCCACCACAGAAATGTGGGGAGAATGTAATTTTCTGGACAATTTTTTAGGTTTGCAAGGGATTCTGGGTAACAGACCCTGGTGGGAGGTAGTCAAGTCACCCCATCCTGGATTTCCCTGGGTGTCTTGTTTTCAAAAATGTATAGGTTTGCTAGGTTTCCCAAGGTGCCCGCAGAGCTAGGGTTCAAAAACTACAGCTAGGCACTTTTCCAAAAAAGGGTAATTTTTCACCGCGAAATTGAGGTGTGACCACGTTGCATTTTGCGCAGTTTCCTGTCGCAAGCACTAGGCCGACCCGCACAAGTGAGGTACCGTTTTTCTTGTAAGACTTTGAGGAATGCGGGATAGGTGGAAATTTGTGGATCCATGCAGATTCCAGTACTTTCCACCACAGAAATGTGGGGAAAATTTGCTTTTTTGGACAACTTTTTAGGTTTGGAAGGGATTCTGGGTAACAGACCCTGGTGGGAGGCAGTCAAGTCACCCCATCCTGAATTCCCCTGGGTGTCTATTTTTCAAAAATGTATAGGTTTGCTCGGTTTCCCAAGGTGCCCACAGAGCTAGGGTTCAAAAACTACAGCTAGACACTTTGCCAAAAAAGGGTAATTTTTCACTGCGAAATTGAGGTGTGACCATGTTGCGTTTTGCGCTGTTTCCTGTCGCGGGCACTAGGCTGACCCGCACAAGTGAGGTACTGTTTTTCTTGTAAGACTTTGGGGAACGCGGGGTGGGTGGAAATTTGTGGATCCACGCAGATTCCAGAACTTTCCACCACAGAAATGTGGGGAGAATGAATTTGTTTGGACAATTTTTTAGGTTTGCAAGGGATTCTGGGTAACAGACCCTGGTGGGAGGTAGTCAAGTCACCCCATCCTGGATTTCCCTGGGTGTCTTGTTTTCAAAAATGTATAGGTTTGCTAGGTTTCCCAAGGTGCCCGCAGAGCTAGGGTTAAAAAACTAGAGCTAGGCACTTTGCCAAAAAAGGGTTATTTTTCACTGTGATATTGAGGTGTGACCACGTTGCGTTTTGCGCCATTTCCTGTCGCGGGCACTAGGCCGACCCACACAAGTGAGGTACCATTTTTCTCGTAAGATTTTGGGGAACGCGGGGTGGGTGGAAATTTGTGGATACTTGCAGATTCCGGAACTTTCCACCACAGAAATGTGGGGAAAATGTATTTTTTTGGACAATTTTTTAGGTTTGCAAGGGATTCTGGGTAACAAACCCTGGTGGGAGGTAGTCAAGTGACCCCATCCTGGATTTCTCTGGGTGTCTAGTTTTCAAAAATGTATAGGTTTGCTAGGTTTCCCAAGGTGCCTGCAGAGCTAGGGTTCAATAACTAGAGCTAGGCACTTTGCCAAAAAAGGGTAATTTTTCACTGTGACATTGAGATGTGACCATGTTGCGTTTTGCGCCGTTTCCTGTCGCGGTCACTAGGCCGACCCGCACAAGTGAGGTACCATTTTTCTCGTTAGACTTTGGGGAACGCGGGGTTCGTGGAAATTTGTAGATCCACGAGGATTCCGGATCTTTCAACCACAGAAATATGGAAAAAAAATGTTTTTTGTGACAATTTTTTAGGTTTGCAAGGGATTCTGGGTAACAAACCCTGGTGGGAGGCAGTCAAGTCACCCCATCCAGGATTCTGCTGGGTGTCTAGTTTTCAAAAACATATAGGTTTGCTAAGTTTCCCAAGGTGCCCACAGAGCTAGGGTTAAAAAACTAAAGCTAGGCACTTTGCCAAAAAAGGGTCATTTTTCACTGCGAAATTGAGGTGTGACCACGTTGCATTTTGCTCTGTTTCCTGTCACCGGCACTAGGCCGACCCGCACAAGTGAGGTACCATTTTTCTCGGAGGACTTTGGGGAACGCGGGGTGCATGGAAATTCGTGGATCCACGCAGAGTCCGGAACTTTCCACCACAGAAATGTGGAGAAAATATGTTTTTTTTTACAATTGTTTAGGTTTGCAAGTGATTCTGGGTAACAGACCCTGGAGGGAGGCAGTCAAGTCACCCCATCCTGGATTTCCCTGGGTGTCTAGTTTAAAAAAATGTATAGGTTTGCTCAGTTTCCCAAGGTGCCCGCAGAGCTAGGGTTCAAAAACTACAGCTAGACACTTTGCCAAAAAAGGGTCATTTTTCACTGCAAAATTGAGGTGTGACCACGTTGCATTTTGCGCCGTTTCCTGTCGGGGGCACTAGGCCGACCCGCACAAGTGAGGTACTGTTTTTCTTGTAAGACTTTGGGGAACGCGGGGTGGGTGGAAATTTGTGGATCCACGCAGATTCCGGAACTTTCCACCACAGAAATGTGGGGAGAATGTATTTTTCTGGACAATTTTTTAGGTTTGCAAGGGATTCTGGGTAACAGACCCTGGTGGGAGGTAGTCAAGTCACCCCATCCTGGATTTCCCTGGGTGTCTTGTTTTCAAAAATGTATAGGTTTGCTAGGTTTCCCGAGGTGCCCGCAGAGCTAGGGTTCAAAAACTAGAGCTAGGCACTTTGCCAAAAAAGGGTTATTTTTCACTGTGATATTAAGGTGTGACCACGTTGCGTTTTGCGCCATTTCCTGTCGCGGGCACTAGGCCGACCCACACAAGTGAGGTACCATTTTTCTCGTAAGACTTTGGGGAACGCGGGGTGGGTGGAAATTTGTGGATACACGCAGATTCCGGAACTTTCCACCACAGAAATGTGGGGAAAATGTATTTTTTTGGACAATTTTGTAGGATTGCAAGGGATTCTGGGTAACAAACCTGGTGGGAGGTAGTCAAGTCACCCCATCCTGGATTTCTCTGGGTGTCTAGTTTTCAAAAATTTATAGGTTTGCTAGGTTTCCGAAGGTGCCTGCAGAGCTAGGGTTCAATAACTAGAACTAGGCACTTTGCCAAAAAAGGGTAATTTTTCACTGTGACATTGAGGTGTGATCATGTTGCGTTTTGCGCCGTTTCCTGTCGCGGTCACTAGGCCGACCCGCACAAGTGAGGTACCATTTTTCTCGTTAGACTTCGGGGAACGCGGGGTTGGTGGAAATTTGTGGATCCACGAGGATTCCGGATCTTTCAACCACAGAAATATGGGAAAAAAATGTTTTTTGTGACAATTTTTTAGGTTTGCAAGGGATTCTGGGTAACAAACCCTGGTGGGAGGCAGTCAAGTCACCCCATCCAGGATTCTGCTGGGTGTCTAGTTTTCAAAAACTTATAGGTTTGCTAAGTTTTCCAAGGTGCCCACAGAGCTAGGGTTAAAAAACTACAGCTAGGCACTTTGCCAAAAAAGGGTCCTTTTTCACTGCGAAATTGAGGTGTGACCACGTTGCATTTTGCTCTGTTTCCTGTCACCGGCACTAGGCCGACTCGCACAAGTGAGGTACCATTTTTCTCGGAGGACTTTGGGGAACGCGGGGTGCATGGAAATTCGTGGATCCACGCAGAGTCCGGAACTTTCCACCACAGAAATGTGGAGAAAATATGTTTTTTTTTACAATTGTTTAGGTTTGCAAGGGATTCTGGGTAACAGACCCTGGAGGGAGGCAGTCAAGTCACCCCATCCTGGATTTCCCTGGGTGTCTAGTTTAAAAAAATGTATAGGTTTGCTCGGTTTCCCAAGGTGCCCGCAGAGCTAGGGTTCAAAAACTACAGCTAGACACTTTGCCAAAAAAGGGTCATTTTTCACTGCAAAATTGAGGTGTGACCACGTTGCATTTTGCGCCGTTTCCTGTCGGGGGCACTAGGCCGACCCGCACAAGTGAGGTACTGTTTTTCTTGTAAGACTTTGGGGAACGCGGGGTGGGTGGAAATTTGTGGATCCACGCAGATTCCGGAACTTTCCACCACAGAAATGTGGGGAGAATGTATTTTTCTGGACAATTTTTTAGGTTTGCAAGGGATTCTGGGTAACAGACCCTGGTGGGAGGTAGTCAAGTCACCCCATCCTGGATTTCCCTGGGTGTCTTGTTTTCAAAAATGTATAGGTTTGCTAGGTTTCCCGAGGTGCCCGCAGAGCTAGGGTTCAAAAACTAGAGCTAGGCACTTTGCCAAAAAAGGGTTATTTTTCACTGTGATATTAAGGTGTGACCACGTTGCGTTTTGCGCCATTTCCTGTCGCGGGCACTAGGCTGACCCACACAAGTGAGGTACCATTTTTCTCGTAAGACTTTGGGGAACGCGGGGTGGGTGGAAATTTGTGGATACACGCAGATTCCGGAACTTTCCACCACAGAAATGTGGGGAAAATGTATTTTTTTGGACAATTTTGTAGGATTGCAAGGGATTCTGGGTAACAAACCCTGGTGGGAGGTAGTCAAGTCACCCCATCCTGGATTTCTCTGGGTGTCTAGTTTTCAAAAATTTATAGGTTTGCTAGGTTTCCGAAGGTGCCTGCAGAGCTAGGGTTCAATAACTAGAACTAGGCACTTTGCCAAAAAAGGGTAATTTTTCACTGTGACATTGAGGTGTGATCATGTTGCGTTTTGCGCCGTTTCCTGTCGCGGTCACTAGGCCGACCCGCACAAGTGAGGTACCATTTTTCTCGTTAGACTTCGGGGAACGCGGGGTTGGTGGAAATTTGTGGATCCACGAGGATTCCGGATCTTTCAACCACAGAAATATGGGAAAAAAATGTTTTTTGTGACAATTTTTTAGGTTTGCAAGGGATTCTGGGTAACAAACCCTGGTGGGAGGCAGTCAAGTCACCCCATCCAGGATTCTGCTGGGTGTCTAGTTTTCAAAAACATGTAGGTTTGCTAAGTTTCCCAAGGTGCCCACAGAGCTAGGGTTAAAAAACTACAGCTAGGCACTTTGCCAAAAAAGGGTCATTTTTCACTGCGAAATTGAGGTGTGACCACGTTGCATTTTGCTCTGTTTCCTGTCACCGGCACTAGGCCGACCCGCACAAGTGAGGTACCATTTTTCTCGGAGGACTTTGGGGAACGTGGGGTGCATGGAAATTCGTGGATCCACGCAGAGTCCGGAACTTTCCACCACAGAAATGTGGAGAAAATATGTTTTTTTTAACAATTGTTTAGGTTTGCAAGGGATTCTGGGTAACAGACCCTGGAGGGAGGCAGTCAAGTCACCCCATCCTGGATTTCCCTGGGTGTCTAGTTTAAAAAAATGTATAGGTTTGCTCGGTTTCCCAAGGTGCCCGCAGAGCTAGGGTTCAAAAACTACAGCTAGACACTTTGCCAAAAAAGGGTCACTTTTCACTGCAAAATTGAGGTGTGACCACGTTGCATTTTGCGCCGTTTCTTGTCGGGGGCACTAGGCCGACCCGCAAAAGTGAGGTACCATTTTTCTCGTAAGACTTTGGGGAACGTGGGGTGGGTGGAAATTTGTTGATCCACGCAGAGTCCGGAACTTTCCACAACAGAAATGTGGGGAAAATGTGTTTTTTTGGACAATTTGTCAGGTTTGCAAGGGATTCTGGGTAACATACCCTGGTGGGAGGCAGTCAAGTCACCCCATCCTGGATTCCACTGGGTGTCTTGTTTTCAAAAATGTATAGGTTTGCTAGGTTTCACAAGGTGCCCGCAGAGCTAGGGTTCAATAACTAGAGCTAGGCACTTTGCCAAAAAAGGGTAATTTTTCACTGCGATATTGAGGTGTGACCACTTTGCTTTTTGCGCCATTTCCTGTCGCGGGCAATAGGCCGACCCACACAAGTGAGGTACCATTTTTCTCGTAAGACTTTGGGGAATGCGGGGTGTGTGTAAATTTGTGGATACACGCAGATTCCGGAACTTTCCACCACAGAAATTTGGAGAAAATATGTGTTTTTTGGACAATTGTTTAGGTTTGCAAGGGATTCTGGGTAACAGACCCTGGTGGGAGGCAGTCAAGTCACCCCAGCCTGGATTCCCCTGTGTGTCTAGTTTTAAAAAATGTATAGGTTTGCTAGGTTTCCCAAGGTGCCCGCAGAGCAAGGGTTCAAAAACTACAGCTAGGCACTTTTCCAAAAAAGGGTAATTTTTCACTGCGAAATTGAGGTGTGACCACGTTGCGTTTTGCACAGTTTCCTGTCGCAAGCACTAGGCCAACCCGCACAAGTGAGGTACCGTTTTTCTTGTAAGACTTTGGGGAATGCGGGATAGGTGGAAATTTGTGGATCCATGCAGATTCCAGTACTTTCCACCACAGAAATGTGGGGAAAATTTGCTTTTTTGGACAACTTTTTAGGTTTGCAAGGGATTCTGGGTAACAGACCCTGGTGGGAGGCAGTCAAGTCACCCCATCCTGAATTCCCCTGGGTGTCTATTTTTCAAAAATGTATAAGTTTGCTCGGTTTCCCAAGGTGCCCACAGAGCTAGGGTTCAAAAACTACAGCTAGACACTTTGCCAAAAAAGGGTAATTTTTCACTGCGAAATTGAGGTGTGACCATGTTGCGTTTTGCGCTGTTTCCTGTCGCGGGCACTAGGCTGACCCGCACAAGTGAGGTACTGTTTTTCTTGTAAGACTTTGGGGAACGCGGGGTGGGTGGAAATTTGTGGATCCACGCAGATTCCAGAACTTTCCACCACAGAAATGTGGGGAGAATGTATTTGTTTGGACAATTTTTTAGGTTTGCAAGGGATTCTGGGTAACAGACCCTGGTGGGAGGTAGTCAAGTCACCCCATCCTGGATTTCCCTGGGTGTCTTGTTTTCAAAAATGTATAGGTTTGCTAGGTTTCCCAAGGTGCCCGCAGAGCTAGGGTTCAAAAACTAGAGCTAGGCACTTTGCCAAAAAAGGGTTATTTTTCACTGTGATATTGAGGTGTGACCACGTTGCCTTTTGCGCCATTTCCTGTCGCGGGCACTAGGCCGACCCACACAAGTGAGGTACCATTTTTCTCGTAAGACTTTGGGGAACGCGGGGTGGGTGGAAATTTGTGGATACACGCAGATTCCGGAACTTTCCACCACAGAAATGTGGGGAAAATGTATTTTTTTGGACAATTTTTTAGGTTTGCAAGGGATTCTGGGTAACAAACCCTGGTGGGAGGTAGTCAAGTCACCCCATCCTGGATTTCTCTGGGTGTCTAGTTTTCAAAAATTTATAGGTTTGCTAGGTTTCCCAAGGTGCCTGCAGAGCTAGGCTTCAATAACTAGAGCTAGGCACTTTGCCAAAAAAGGGTAATTTTTCACTGTGACATTGAGGTGTGACCATGTTGCGTTTTGCGCCGTTTCCTGTCGCGGTCACTAGGCCGACCCGCACAAGTGAGGTACCATTTTTCTCGTTAGACTTTGGGGAACGCGGGGTTGGTGGAAATTTGTGGATCCACGAGGATTCCGGATCTTTCAACCACAGAAATATGGAAAAAAATTGTTTTTTGTGACAATTTTTTAGGTTTGCAAGGGATTCTGGGTAACAAACCCTGGTGGGAGGCAGTCAAGTCAGCCCATCCAGGATTCTGCTGGGTGTCTAGTTTTCAAAAACATATAGGTTTGCTAAGTTTCCCAAGGTGCCCACAGAGCTAGGGTTAAAAAACTACAGCTAGGCACTTTGCCAAAAAAGGGTCATTTTTCACTGCGAAATTGAGGTGTGACCACGTTGCATTTTGCTCTGTTTCCTGTCACCGGCACTAGGCCGACTCGCACAAGTGAGGTACCATTTTTCTCGGAGGACTTTGGGGAACGCGGGGTGCATGGAAATTCGTGGATCCACGCAGAGTCCGGAACTTTCCACCACAGAAATGTGGAGAAAATATGTTTTTTTTTACAATTGTTTAGGTTTGCAAAGGATTCTGGGTAACAGACCCTGGAGGGAGGCAGTCAAGTCACCCCATCCTGGATTTCCCTGGGTGTCTAGTTTAAAAAAATGTATAGGTTTGCTCGGTTTCCCAAGGTGCCCGCAGAGCTAGGGTTCAAAAACTACAGCTAGACACTTTGCCAAAAAAGGGTCATTTTTCACTGCAAAATTGAGGTGTGACCACGTTGCATTTTGCGCCGTTTCCTGTCGGGGGCACTAGGCCGACCCGCACAAGTGAGGTACTGTTTTTCTTGTAAGACTTTGGGGAACGCGGGGTGGGTGGAAATTTGTGGATCCACGCAGATTCCGGAACTTTCCACCACAGAAATGTGGGGAGAATGTAATTTTCTGGACAATTTTTTAGGTTTGCAAGGGATTCTGGGTAACAGACCCTGGTGGGAGGTAGTCAAGTCACCCCATCCTGGATTTCCCTGGGTGTCTTGTTTTCAAAAATGTATAGGTTTGCTAGGTTTCCCAAGGTGCCCGCAGAGCTAGGGTTCAAAAACTACAGCTAGGCACTTTTCCAAAAAAGGGTAATTTTTCACCGCGAAATTGAGGTGTGACCACGTTGCATTTTGCGCAGTTTCCTGTCGCAAGCACTAGGCCGACCCGCACAAGTGAGGTACCGTTTTTCTTGTAAGACTTTGAGGAATGCGGGATAGGTGGAAATTTGTGGATCCATGCAGATTCCAGTACTTTCCACCACAGAAATGTGGGGAAAATTTGCTTTTTTGGACAACTTTTTAGGTTTGGAAGGGATTCTGGGTAACAGACCCTGGTGGGAGGCAGTCAAGTCACCCCATCCTGAATTCCCCTGGGTGTCTATTTTTCAAAAATGTATAGGTTTGCTCGGTTTCCCAAGGTGCCCACAGAGCTAGGGTTCAAAAACTACAGCTAGACACTTTGCCAAAAAAGGGTAATTTTTCACTGCGAAATTGAGGTGTGACCATGTTGCGTTTTGCGCTGTTTCCTGTCGCGGGCACTAGGCTGACCCGCACAAGTGAGGTACTGTTTTTCTTGTAAGACTTTGGGGAACGCGGGGTGGGTGGAAATTTGTGGATCCACGCAGATTCCAGAACTTTCCACCACAGAAATGTGGGGAGAATGTATTTGTTTGGACAATTTTTTAGGTTTGCAAGGGATTCTGGGTAACAGACCCTGGTGGGAGGTAGTCAAGTCACCCCATCCTGGATTTCCCTGGGTGTCTTGTTTTCAAAAATGTATAGGTTTGCTAGGTTTCCCAAGGTGCCCGCAGAGCTAGGGTTCAAAAACTAGAGCTAGGCACTTTGCCAAAAAAGGGTTATTTTTCACTGTGATATTGAGGTGTGACCACGTTGCGTTTTGCGCCATTTCCTGTCGCGGGCACTAGGCCGACCCACACAAGTGAGGTACCATTTTTCTCGTAAGATTTTGGGGAACGCGGGGTGGGTGGAAATTTGTGGATACTTGCAGATTCCGGAACTTTCCACCACAGAAATGTGGGGAAAATGTATTTTTTTGGACAATTTTTTAGGTTTGCAAGGGATTCTGGGTAACAAACCCTGGTGGGAGGTAGTCAAGTGACCCCATCCTGGATTTCTCTGGGTGTCTAGTTTTCAAAAATGTATAGGTTTGCTAGGTTTCCCAAGGTGCCTGCAGAGCTAGGGTTCAATAACTAGAGCTAGGCACTTTGCCAAAAAAGGGTAATTTTTCACTGTGACATTGAGATGTGACCATGTTGCGTTTTGCGCCGTTTCCTGTCGCGGTCACTAGGCCGACCCGCACAAGTGAGGTACCATTTTTCTCGTTAGACTTTGGGGAACGCGGGGTTGGTGGAAATTTGTAGATCCACAAGGATTCCGGATCTTTCAACCACAGAAATATGGAAAAAAAATGTTTTTTGTGACAATTTTTTAGGTTTGCAAGGGATTCTGGGTAACAAACCCTGGTGGGAGGCAGTCAAGTCACCCCATCCAGGATTCTGCTGGGTGTCTAGTTTTCAAAAACATATAGGTTTGCTAAGTTTCCCAAGGTGCCCACAGAGCTAGGGTTAAAAAACTAAAGCTAGGCACTTTGCCAAAAAAGGGTCATTTTTCACTGCGAAATTGAGGTGTGACCACGTTGCATTTTGCTCTGTTTCCTGTCACCGGCACTAGGCCGACCCGCACAAGTGAGGTACCATTTTTCTCGGAGGACTTTGGGGAACGCGGGGTGCATGGAAATTCGTGGATCCACGCAGAGTCCGGAACTTTCCACCACAGAAATGTGGAGAAAATATGTTTTTTTTTACAATTGTTTAGGTTTGCAAGTGATTCTGGGTAACAGACCCTGGAGGGAGGCAGTCAAGTCACCCCATCCTGGATTTCCCTGGGTGTCTAGTTTAAAAAAATGTATAGGTTTGCTCAGTTTCCCAAGGTGCCCGCAGAGCTAGGGTTCAAAAACTACAGCTAGACACTTTGCCAAAAAAGGGTCATTTTTCACTGCAAAATTGAGGTGTGACCACGTTGCATTTTGCGCCGTTTCCTGTCGGGGGCACTAGGCCGACCCGCACAAGTGAGGTACTGTTTTTCTTGTAAGACTTTGGGGAACGCGGGGTGGGTGGAAATTTGTGGATCCACGCAGATTCCGGAACTTTCCACCACAGAAATGTGGGGAGAATGTATTTTTATGGACAATTTTTTAGGTTTGCAAGGGATTCTGGGTAACAGACCCTGGTGGGAGGTAGTCAAGTCACCCCATCCTGGATTTCCATGGGTGTCTTGTTTTCAAAAATGTATAGGTTTGCTAGGTTTCCCAAGGTGCCCGCAGAGCTAGGGTTCAAAAACTAGAGCTAGGCACTTTGCCAAAAAAGGGTAATTTTTCACTGCGATATTGAGGTGTGACCACTTTGCGTTTTGCGCCATTTCCTGTCGCGGGCACTAGGCCGACCCACACAAGTGAGGTACCATTTTTCTCGTAAGACTTTGAGGAATGTGGGGTGGGTGAAAATTTGTGGATCCACGCACATTCCAGAACTTTCCACCATAGAAATGTGGGGAAAATGTGTTTTGTTTGACAATTTTTTAGGTTTGCAAGGGATTCTGGGTAACAGACCCTGGTGGGAGGCAGTCAAGTCACCCCATCCTGGATTCCCCTGCGTGTCTAGTTTTCAAACATGCATAGGTTTTCTAGGTTTCCCAAGGTGCCCGCAGAGCTAGGGTTCAAAAACTAGAGCTAGGCACTTTGCCAAAAAAAGGGTCATTTTTCACTACGATAATGAGGTGCGACCACGTTGCATTTTGATCCGTTTCCTGTCACGGGGACTAGGCCGAGTCGCACAAGTGAGGTACCGTTTTTCTCGTGAGACTTTGGGGAATGCGGCGTGGGTGGAAATTTCTGGATCCATGCAGATTCCGGAACTATCCACCACAGAAATATTGGGAAAATGTGTTTTTTTCAACAATTTTTTAGGTTTGCAAGGGATTCTGGGTCACAGACCCTGGTGGGAGGTAGTCAAGTCACCCCATCCTGCATTCCCCTGGGTGTCAGGTTTTCAAAAATGTATATGTTTGCTAGGTTTCCCAAGGTGCCCGCAGAGCAATGGGTTCAAAAACTACAGCTAGGCACTTTGCCAAATAAGGGTCATTTTTCACTGCGTAATTGAGGTGTGACCACGTTGCGTTTTGCGCCGTTTCCTGCCGCGGGCACTAGGCCGACCCACACAAGTGAGGTACCGTTTTTCTCGTAAGACTTTGGGGAACGCGGGGTGGGTGGAAATTTGTGAATCCACACAGATTCCGGAACTTTCCACCACAGAAATATGGAAAAAATGTGTTTTTTGGACAATTCTTTAGGTTTGCAAGGGATTCTGGGTAACAGACCCTGGTGGGAGGCAGTCAAGTCTCCCCATCCTGGATTCCCCTGTGTGTCTAGTTTTCAAAAATGTATAGGTTTGCTAGGTTTCCCAAGGTGCCCGCAGAGCTAGGCTAAAAAAAACTACAGCTAGGCACTTTGCCAAGAAAGGGTCATTATTCACTGTGACGTTGAGGTGTGACCACGTTGTGTTTTGTGCCGTTTCCTGTTGCGGGCATTAGGCCGACCCGCACAAGTGAGGTACCATTTTTCTCGTAAGACTTTGAGGAACGCGGGGTGGGTGGAAATTTGTGGATACACGCAGATTCCGGAACTTTCCACCACAGAAATTTGGAGAAAATATGTGTTTTTTGGACAATTGTTTAGGTTTTCAAGGGATTCTGGGTAACAGACCCTGGTGGGAGGCAGTCAAGTCACCCCATCCTGAATTCCCCTGGGTGTCTATTTTTCAAAAATGTATAGGTTTGCTCGGTTTCCCAAGGTGCCCACAGAGCTAGGGTTCAAAAACTACAGCTAGACACTTTGCCAAAAAAGGGTAATTTTTCACTGCGAAATTGAGGTGTGACCATGTTGCGTTTTGTGCTGTTTCCTGTCGCGGGCACTAGGCTGACCCGCACAAGTGAGGTACTGTTTTTCTCGTAAGACTTTGGGGAACGCGGGGTGGGTGGAAATTTGTGGATCCACGCAGATTCCGGAACTTTCCACCACAGAAATGTGGGGAGAATGTATTTTTCTGGGCAATTTTTTAGGTTTGCAAGGGATTCTGGGTAACAGACCCTGGTGGGAGGTAGTCAACTCACCCCATCCTGGATTTCCCTGGGTGTCTTGTTTTCAAAAATGTATAGGTTTGCTAGGTTTCCCAAGGTGCCCGCAGAGCTAGGGTTCAAAAACTAGAGCTAGGCACTTTGCCAAAAAAGGGTAATTTTTCACTGCGATATTGAGGTGTGACCACTTTGCGTTTTGCGCCATTTCCTGCCGCGGGCACTAGGCCGACCCACACAAGTGAGGTACCATTTTTCTCGTAAGACTTTGAGGAATGCGGGGTGGGTGGAAATTTGTGGATACACGCAGATTCCGGAACTTTCCACCACAGAAATTTGGAGAAAATATGTGTTTTTTGGACAATTGTTTAGGTTTGCAAGGGATTCTGGGTAACAGAACCTGGTGGGAGGCAGTCAAGTCACCCCATCCTGGATTCCCCTGGGTGTCTAGTTTTCAAAAATGTATATGTTTGCTAGGTTTCCCAAGGTGCCCGCAGAGCAATGGGTTCAAAAACTACAGCTAGGCACTTTGCCAAATAAGGGTCATTTTTCACTGCGTAATTGAGGTGTGACCACGTTGCGTTTTGCGCCGTTTCCTGTCACGGGCACTAGGCCGACCCACACAAGTGAGGTACCGTTTTTCTCGTAAGACTTTGGGGAACGCGGGGTGGGTGGAAATTTGTGAATCCACGCAGATTCCGGAGCTTTCCACCACAGAAATATGGGAAAAATGTGTTTTTTGGACAATTCTTTAGGTTTGCAAGGGATTCTGGGTAACAGACCCTGGTGGGAGGCAGTCAAGTCACCCCATCCTGGATTCCCCTGTGTGTCTAGTTTTCAAAAATGTATAGGTTTGCTAGGTTTCCCAAGGTGCCCGCAGAGCTAGGGTAAAAAAAACTACAGCTAGGCACTTTGCCAAGAAAGGGTCATTTTTCACTGCGACGTTGAGGTGTGACCACGTTGTGTTTTGTGCCGGTTCCTGTTGCGGGCATTAGGCCGACCCGCAAAAGTGAGGTACCATTTTTCTCATAAGACTTTGGGGGGAACGTGGGGTGGGTGGAAATTTGTTGATCCATGCAGATTCAGGAAGTTTCCACAACAGAAATGTGGGGAAAATGTGTTTTTTTGGACAATTTGTCAGGTTTGCAAGGGATTCTGGGTAACATACCCTGGTGGGAGGCAGTCAAGTCACCCCATCCTGGATTCCACTGGGTGTCTTGTTTTCAAAAATGTATAGGTTTGCTAGGTTTCCCAAGGTGCCCGCAGAGCTAGGGTTCAAAAACTAGAGCTAGGCACTTTGCCAAAAAAGGGTAATTTTTCACTGCGATATTGACGTGTGACCACTTTGCGTTTTGCGCCATTTCCTGTCGCGGGCACTAGGCCGACCCACACAAGTGAGGTAGCATTTTTCTTGTAAGACTTTGGGGAATGCGGGGTGCGTGGAAATTTGTGGATACACGCAGATTCCGGAACTTTCCACCACAGAAATTTGGAGAAAATATGTGTTTTTTGGACAATTGTTTAGGTTTGCAAGGGATTTTGGGTAACAGACCCTGCTGGGAGGCAGTCAAGTCACCCCATCCTGAATTCCCCTGGGTGTCTATTTTTCAAAAATGTATAGGTTTGCTCGGTTTCCCAAGGTGCCCACAGAGCTAGGGTTCAAAAACTACAGCTAGACACTTTGCCAAAAAAGGGTAATTTTTCACTGCGAAATTGAGGTGTGACCATGTTGCGTTTTGCGCTGTTTCCTGTCGCGGGCACTAGGCTGACCCGCACAAGTGAGGTACTGTTTTTCTTGTAAGACTTTGGGGAACGGGGGGTGGGTGGAAATTTGTGGATCCACGCAGATTCCAGAACTTTCCACCACAGAAATGTGGGGAGAATGTATATTTTGGGACAATTTTTTAGGTTTGCAAGGGATTCTGGGTAACAGACCCTGGTGGGAGGTAGTCAAGTCACCCCATCCTGGATTTCCCTGGGTGTCTTGTTTTCAAAAATGTATAGGTTTGCTAGGTTTCCCAAGTTGCCCGCAGAGCTAGGGTTCAAAAACTAGAGCTAGGCACTTTGCCAAAAAAGGGTTATTTTTCACTGTGATATTGCGGTGTGACCACGTTGCGTTTTGCGCCATTTCCTGTCGCGGGCACTAGGCCGACCGCCACAAGTGAGGTACCATTTTTCTCGTAAGACTTTGGGGAACGTGGGGTGGGTGGAAATTTGTGGATACACGCAGATTCCGGAACTTTCCACCACAGAAATGTGGGGAAAATGTATTTTTTTGGACAATTTTTTAGGTTTGCAAGGGATTCTGGGTAACAAACCCTGGTGGGAGGTAGTCAAGTCACCCCATCCTGGATTTCTCTGGGTGTCTAGTTTTCAAAAATTTATAGGTTTGCTAGGTTTCCGAAGGTGCCTGCAGAGCTAGGGTTCAATAACTAGAACTAGGCACTTTGCCAAAAAAGGGTAATTTTTCACTGTGACATTGAGGTGTGACCATGTTGCGTTTTGAGCCGTTTCCTGTCGCGGTCACTAGGCCGACCCGCACAAGTGAGGTACCATTTTTCTCGTTAGACTTTGGGGAACGCGGGGTTGGTGTAAATTTGTGGATCCACGAGGATTCCGGATCTTTCAACCACAGAAATATGGAAAAAAAATGTTTTTTGTGACAATTTTTTAGGTTTGCAAGGGATTCTGGGTAACAAACCCTGGTGGGAGGCAGTCAAGTCACCCCATCCAGGATTCTGCTGGGTGTCTAGTTTTCAAAAACATATAGGTTTGCTAAGTTTCCCAAGGTGCCCACAGAGCTAGGGTTAAAAAAACTACAGCTAGGCACTTTGCCAAAAAAGGGTCATTTTTCACTGCGAAATTGAGGTGTGAGCACGTTGCATTTTGCTCTGTTTCCTGTCACCGGTACTAGGCCGACCCGCACAAGTGAGGTACAATTTTTCTCGGAGGACTTTGGGGAACGCGGGGTGCATGGAAATTCGTGGATCCACGCAGAGTCCGGAACTTTCCACCACAGAAATGTGGAGAAAATATGGTTTTTTTTACAATTGTTTAGGTTTGCAAGGGATTCTGGGTAACAGACCCTGGAGGGAGGCAGTCAAGTCACCCCATCCTGGATTTCCCTGGGTGTCTAGTTTAAAAAAATGTATAGGTTTGCTTGGTTTCCCAAGGTGCCCGCAGAGCTAGGGTTCAAAAACTACAGCTAGACACTTTGCCAAAAAAGGGTCACTTTTCACTGCAAAATTGAGGTGTGACCACGTTGCATTTTGCGCCGTTTCTTGTCGGGGGCACTAGGCCGACCCACAAAAGTGAGGTACCATTTTTCTCATATGACTTTGGGGAACGTGGGGTGGGTGGAAATTTGTTGATCCACGCAGAGTCCGGAAGTTTCCACAACTGAAATGTGGGGAAAATGTGTTTTTTTGGACAATTTGTCAGGTTTGCAAGGGATTCTGGGTAACATACCCTGGTGGGAGGCAGTCAAGTCACCCCATCCTGGATTCCACTGGGTGTCTTGTTTTCAAAAATGTATAGGTTTGCTAGGTTTCCCAAGGTGCCCGCAGAGCTAGGGTTCAAAAACTAGAGCTAGGCACTTTGCCAAAAAAGGGTAATTTTTCACTGCGATAGTGAGGTGTGACCACTTTGCTTTTTGCGCCATTTCCTGTCGCGGGCACTAGGCCGACCCACACAAGTGAGGTACCATTTTTCTCGTAAGACTTTGGGGAATGCGGGGTGTGTGGAAATTTGTGGATACACGCAGATTCCGGAACTTTCCACCACAGAAATTTCTAGAAAATATGTGTTTTTTGGACAATTGTTTAGGTTTGCAAGGGATTCTGGGCAAGAGACCCTGGTGGGAGGCAGTCAAGTCACCCCATCCTGGATTCCCCTGTGTGTCTAGTTTTAAAAAATGTATAGGTTTGCTAGGTTTCCCAAGGTGCCCGCAGAGCAAGGGTTCAAAAACTACAGCTAGGCACTTTTCCAAAAAAGGGTAATTTTTCACTGCGAAATTGAGGTGTGACCACGTTGCGTTTTGCGCAGTTTCCTGTCGCAAGCACTAGGCCGACCCGCACAAGTGAGGTACCGTTTTTCTTGTAAGACTTTGGGGAATGCGGGATAGGTGGAAATTTGTGGATCCATGCAGATTCCAGTACTTTCCACCACAGAAATGTGGGGAAAATTTGCTTTTTTGGACAACTTTTTAGGTTTGCAAGGGATTCTGGGTAACAGACCCTGGTGGGAGGCAGTCAAGTCACCCCATCTTGAATTCCCCTGGGTGTCTATTTTTCAAAAATGTATAGGTTTGCTCGGTTTCCCAAGGTGCCCACAGAGCTAGGGTTCAAAAACTACAGCTAGACACTTTGCCAAAAAAGGGTAATTTTTCACTGCGAAATTGAGGTGTGACCATGTTGCGTTTTGCGCTGTTTCCTGTCGCGGGCACTAGGCTGACCCGCACAAGTGAGGTACTGTTTTTCTTGTAAGACTTTGGGGAACGAGGGGTGGGTGGAAATTTGTGGATCCACGCAGATTCCAGAACTTTCCACCACAGAAATGTGGGGAGAATGTATTTGTTTGGACAATTTTTTAGGTTTGCAAGGGATTCTGGGTAACAGACCCTGGTGGGAGGTAGTCAAGTCACCCCATCCTGGATTTCCCTGGGTGTCTTGTTTTCAAAAATGTATAGGTTTGCTAGGTTTCCCAAGGTGCCCGCAGAGCTAGGGTTCAAAAACTAGAGCCAGGCACTTTGTCAAAAAAGGGTTATTTTTCACTGTGATATTGAGGTGTGACCACGTTGCGTTTTGCGCCATTTCCTGTCGCGGGCACTAGGCCGACTGTTAGAAATGAGGGGGCTCTGGTTGACGCAGGTGTGAACCCACAACAAGCAGGGACCCTTTACTTCTTGTCAGGGCGAAGGATGACTCCCCAGAATAACCCCTGCTCACCCTCTAGGTGCGTGGCGCGAGCAGTCTAGGCTAAGTCTCAGGCGTACACGGTTAAGCAAATGCAATTACACATACAGTAAACCCCTTGCATGCACCACAAACGGACACCAATCAGGAAGTATAAAAATAAGCTTTTATGTAGATTCAGCAGATTCAATTACAAGGCCCAGTAACGTTTAAACTGATGGGGCCACAATTCTTAGGAATACGGTAAAGTTCTCTTTGTTACGGAAAGTTCTTTAGGCGGGCACAAGGTAACTGTAGGCCTCAGCGCACTTCGTGCTGAGGCAGCGCCCAGGAAGCACGCGGCAGATGACAGGGAAATCAGAATGTTGCGGACCCTGGATCCGATGCGAGCTCGCGGTCGAGTTCGTAAGTACAGTACCTTGTTTCTTGACGCAAAGGCGGGTGCGGGATTTCAGCGGCTCTTCGACAGAAGAGCGAGGCGGCGTCCGAGGCTCCCACACTTCACGATGGGTGTCTGATCTTCAGGCTCACGACAAGAGCGGGGTGTTGCAGGTGGCGGGTGAACAAAGCGGGGCAGCCGGGCACGCAGATACGTCCGGGCCGTCCGAGGCTTGGAGATGCTCACAAATGCCGATTCCGGCGGGAGGGTGAAGGTGCACAGCGAGCCTCCAACGAGCGAGGTGACGGGGCAGCCCAGCACAGCGTAGGGGGAGCGGCTCCGATCGAGCGAGACTCTTCCCAAGGCGGGGGCGGCTAAGCAGTCCTGGTCACGGCTCAAGGAGGGACTGGGGCACGAGGGTCACTGCTCCGGCGAGAGAAAGGACACCACAGTCCAGCAGCAGGCGAGTGAAGATCAGGTAGAGCCCAATGGTCCTGGGGCTCAGTTCAGGGGGCAAGCTCAGTTCCAAGCCCTTGGAGATCGTTTTGGAAAAGCACAAGTCTTGAAAGTAAAAGTAAAGTAAAAGTCTTCAGCAACAGTTTCTCTTCTCTCCTTTGGCAGCAAGGTCACCACTGCAGGCCAATCCCCCAGGATAGGGACAGTCTTCCTCCTACAGCTTTCCCGGTGCCTCCTCCTCAGGCAGAGATTCTTCTTGGTCAAAAGCGGATCTAGTTTCTCAGGAGCAGGGCTCCTCCATTTATACAGCAAATCTTTTGTTCTCCCAGGCCAGGGGGGCCCTTGCCTAGTCCAGTCCGGTTTCTGAGCACTTTGTTTACGCGATGCAGGCTTCTTCTTTCAGAGTGCAGGGCAGAGTCATCAGACGCTCCACAGGGGGCAGAGCCGGCATTGAGGTAGCAGAGCACTGTCCTATTCAGAGCCTAGGAGCACTCCTCCCACCCATCTACCTGTCGATCGTCCTATTCATCACCAGGCTACCTAGCCCTGCCCATCTGGGTTCCCCCAGCCCTGTCACTCATACCAGCCAGACATCAGATACACATCACGCAGAGGCGGGCTGAAAGGTTTAGGCAAGCAAAGGCCAACTTTCTAAAAGCGGCATTTGCAAACCCGGAATATTAAAATAAACCCTGCGAAAAGATGTACCTTGTTATTCCGAGTTCAGGCATACTAAACTCGATCTTCTACCATGTTCCCTGGGTCGGTTAGGATCATAGGGTGTAATAATCCAGGCCGCCCATACTGGCCTATGAGAACAGGGTAGCCTTGCAGTAGTGAACAACAAGATGGCGGTAATTCACTACTAGGACATGCCACGCATCTAGGCTTGTCCTACCTTAGGCTCACAACGCACCCTGCCCGTGGGCCTACCAGAGGGGTGACTAACATGCAGCTAAGGGAAGGTTTCAGGGACCGGCAAGTGTGGGCACTTGCCAGTCAGCATGACAGTACCAGACTGCACGCAGGTTCTGCGATGGCAGACCTTAGACGTATTTTACCGGCCGCTTCTGTGGGTGGCACAACCCGTGCTGCAAGCCCACCAGCGGGGTTTGCCTTTACATGCCCTGGCGCTCCTGGCGCACTTTACTGGGGTCTGATAGTAAATCAAACAATCCAATCATGGAATCCAACCAACATATACAATTTACAAAGGGAGCACTCGCACCGCAACACTGGTTGGCAGTGGCACAGCGCGCTGAGCGGCCAACACCATAAAAACACATGAGGCACAGCGACAAAAAGAGGAAGGGAGACTCACGCCAAGGTGCCAGGTCTAACACGTGTCCCCTCCAGCTGAAAAGTGGGGAGAACTACCCTACCCCAGGGAGTTCCTCATCACTAAGGCGGAAAAATCTGGACAGACCGTCAGCATTGGCGTGATCTGTACCAGGGCGATGTTCCACCGTGAAATCCATACCCTGTAGGGAAATGGACCACCTCAACAGCTTTGGATTCTCACCCCTCATATGCATCAACCATCTGAGGGGCCTGTGGTCTGTCTGAACCCGGAAGTGAGACCCAAACAAGTAGGGTCTTAGCTTCTTCAGCGCCCAGACCACAGCAAATGCCTCACGCTCAATAGCACTCCACCTTTGTTCCCGTGGAAGTAACCTCCTGCTAAGAAAGGCTACGGGTTGATCTAGGCCCTCCTCATTAATCTGTGAAAGAACAGCCCCCACACCATGCTCTGAAGCGTCTGTCTGAACGATAAACTCTTTGGAGAAGTTGGGAGCCAAGAGCACGGGCGCCGTGCACATAGCAGTTTTCAAGGCCTCAAAAGCTTTCTGACAATTGTCAGTCCAAATCACTTTCCTGGGCTGCTTCTTCGAAGTCAGCGCTGTCAAGGGGGCAACCATGTTGCCATACCCCTTGACAAACCTCCTGTAGTACCCGGTGAGACCTAGGAAGGCTCTCACCTCCGTCTGGGTTTTGGGCGCCTCCCAATTCAGGATGGTTTCTATCTTGGGCTGAAGGGGTGCCACCTGGCCACTCCCAACTTGGTGTCCCAAGTACACCACGGAACCCTGCCCGATCTGGCACTTACTCGCCTTGATCGTGAGGCCTGCCTTGCGCAGCGCCATCAACACTTCCCAGAGGTGACGCAAGTGTTCCTCCCAAGTGGAGCTGAACACTGCGATGTCATCCAGGTAGGCTGCACTGAACGAATCCAGCCCAGCCAACACCTGGTTGACCAATCTCTGGAAGGTGGCAGGCGCATTCTTCATCCCAAATGGCATAACCCGGAACTGGTAGTGCCCATCTGGGGTGGAAAATGCTGACCTCTCTTTGGCCCCCTCGGTCAAGGCGATCTGCCAATACCCAGACGTTAAATCAAACGTGCTGAGGTAGTTGGCAGCCCCTAGCCGATCGATGAGCTCATCAGCTCTGGGGATGGGGTGTGCGTCGGTCCTAGTGACCGAATTGAGTCCTCTGTAGTCCACACAGAACCGGAGTTCGGGTGTGGCTCCCGGCGCTGCAGCCTTTGGGACCAAGACCACGGGGCTGGCCCAAGGACTGCTAGAAGACTCAATTACCCTGAGTGCAAACATCTTGGAGACCTCCTCCTTGATGCATGTCCTCACCCTGTCAGTCACCCTGTAGGCCTTGTGCCGCACAGGTGGACTATCCCCAGTGTCCACATCATGGACGCACCAATCAGTGATGCCAGGGACCAGGGAAAACAGGTCAGAAAATTGTCCCAGCAACTGGCGACAATCATTCTGTTGCTCAGGGGTCAGGGTGGAAGAGAGGATGACACCATCCACTGACCCATCTTGCTCCTTGGCTGACAGGAGGTCAGGAAGAGGTTCTGTCTCCTCTTCCATTCCAGCATCTGTTGCCAAGAGCATGCCCACTTGGGACCTCTCCAAGTGGGGCTTGAGGCGGTTGACGTGTAGGACCCTTAAGGGGTTCCTAGGAGACTTTAGGTCTACCACGTAGGTAACAGGACTCTTGCGCTCCACCACCTCAAAGGGACCGGTCCACTTATCCTGGAGCGCACACGGCTCCACGGGGGCCAAGACCCATACTTTCTGCCCAGGCTGAAGCTCTACCAGAGTGGCGTTCTGGTCGTACCACCGCTTCATCTCCTCCTGGCTGGCTTCCAGATTTGCCTCAGCAAGTTGCCTGAATCGCCTAGTCTGATTCCTGAAGGCCAGCATGTAACTATATACATTCTGGGGAGGTTTCCTGGGAGATTGCTCCCAGCCTTCTTTGACCAGACTTAGAGGTCCTCTGACTGGGTGACCATACAGAAGCTCAAAGGGACTGAACCCCAGAGACTTCTGTGGCACCTCACGGTAAGCGAAGAGAAGGCATGGTAAGAGGACGTCCCACTTACGCCTCATGGCTCCTTCTAGGCCCATTACCATGCCTTTGAGGGTTCGGTTGAATCTCTCAACCAACCCGTTTCCTTGGGGGTGGTAAGGGGTGGTGAACTTGTAGGTTACACCACACTCTTGCCAAAGAGATTTCATGTACTTGGACATGAAATTGGTACCTCGGTCAGACACCACTTCTAGAGGGAATCCCACTCGGGAGAAAATTCCCATCAGTGCCCGTCCCACCACGGGGGCCGTCACTGTCCTTAGAGGAATGGCTTCCGGGTACCGGGTGGCATGGTCCACCAGGACCAGGATGAACCTATTGCCCATCGCTGTCCTGGGGTCCAGTGGCCCTACAATGTCAATCCCCACTCGCTGGAATGGGGTACCGACCACAGGGAATGGCTGGAGTGGAGCCTTCTGCTTCCTTCCACTCTTTCCACTTGCCTGGCAAGTCTGGCATGTCCTGCAGTGAGTATCTGAACTCCTGCGCATTTGAGGCCAATAAAAGTGGGTGACAAGCCTTTCAAAGGTCTTGTCCTGCCCCAAATGCCCTGCCAATGGCACATCGTGAGCCAGCCCCAGTAGGAAGGCTCTGAAGTCCTGGGGTACTACCAGCGCACGGGCTGACCCAGGCTCAGCAACCTTAGGCTCTGTATATAGGAGGTCGTTCTCCCAGTAAACGAAATGTGATCCTGACTTATCACCTGCGGCCTGGTCTGCAGCCTGCTGCCGCATACCCACGAGAGAAGGGCACTCCTTCTGGGCCTTGCAAAAGTCCTCCCTGGTGGGACCCCCTTCCTGCTGCCAATGGGTCAGCTCCGGCAGGTCTCCCAGTTCAGCTATCTGCTCCCCTGTAGGCTCCAGGGCATCCCCCTCAAGGTCTGCTTCCTCCTGGACCGTGGGAACTTCAGGGGCCGGCTTCCCGCGCCCCTTGCTCCTTCTCTCTGAGGCCGGTTCCTGGGCCTCTCTCTCAGGCTCCAGGACCTCTTGAGTACCTCTACTGGCTGCCATGGACCGTGTGGTGACACATGCCCAATCCGGCATACCCAACATCTCCAGGTGAGCACTCCGCTCCACCGTAGCCCAAGGTGAGCTCTCCAAATCGTTCCCTAACAAACAGTCTACAGGCATGGCGGGCCTCACAGCTACCTGAAGAGTACCAGAGACCCCCCCCACTCAAAGGGAACCTGAGCCACCTTGCAGTGTCTCTCTGTGTTGTCAGCGGCAACAACGGGATAGAATGCATTGGGGACCACCTGCTCCTGAGACACCAGGTGACACCTGACAGCTGTCACACTGGCTCCTGTATCTCTAAGAGCTTCCACTCTATGGCCATTTATGGTCACCCACTGCCTGTACTTCTTAGTGTTCTCAGGCAGCTGGGTTGGAGGGACCACTTCACGGTCTCCTAGCGAGACCAGGGACATCTCTGCGGGACCCCACCCACCTTGGACATCCCTCTCCTCCCCCAAGGCTACACTAGTCACCTGCCGGGGTGGAGCACCAGTGGGTGCTGGTTTACCAAACAATGGACATTTTACATCAGAGGCAAAATGCCCCAAATTGTTACACCTGTAACATCTTACGGGCCCCTTTTGAACAGGAGGACCTGTCGGGGCCCCGGTCGGTTTCTGGGGTGGGGGAGGCTGAGAACCCTTCCCTTGGTTCCCTTGGGGACTATTTTGGGGCCCTTTTTGGAACTGCTTCTGTTTACCCCTGTCCCCCCCACTCTTCTGCTGGGGACCCTGCCCACCTTTGGTGGAATCTCCCACGGTACCCTTGTGGACCCTGGTACTGACCCAGCGGTCCGCCTCCTCAGCAAGCTTCCTAGGGTTAGTCAGCCTACTATCGATCAGGTGCTGGCGTAGCTCAGGAAAACAATTACTGGACAAGTGCTCCCATGCCACTAAATCAAGAAGCCCTTGATAATCATTTACCTTACTACCCTTTACCCAACCATCCAGCGCTCTGCAAAAGAAAGTCACATACTCCACATACGTACTATTGGGAATCTTAGTGCAACCCCTAAACCTCTGTCTATATAACTCAGGGGTCAACCCATACCTAGCCATCAATGCTTCCTTCATATGGGCATAAGAGTTATGAACATCAGCAGGTAAATCTAACAGTGTGTCCCGCCCTTCACTCAGGAACCGTCCCCACAACCCCGCTCCCCAATCTTTCTCAGGGACCCGGTGGGAAGACATGGCTACCTCGTAGGCTCTGAACCACTGCCCGATGTCGTCATTCTTGAAGAACTCCTTCACTACATCCTTGGGAATATAAACTCTTGGTTCCGCCGGTACTGGCGGTGTGCTGCCACCAGAGGGATTAAGCTCCAAACTTTTTGCTTTCAGCTCCAGCTCCCTCAGCTTCATGTCATGCTCTAATTGTAGTTTCTTTTCTTCCATGGCTAGTCTTTGTTTTTCCATATCCATCTGCCCATGAAGTTTTGCCATCTCCACCTCGTGTGCCCGGGTTGCTGCCCTGTCTGCCAACTCTTCTGGCGACAGGCCTCTGCCAAACTCATGGACACTTTCTGGTGGAACCACTTCCACCTGATTCTCTGGTGCCTTTGACTCATACCAGGCCCTCAGCGCCTTCACGAGTTGTTCCTTCTTTTTCAATCCAGTTTGGGCAATTCTGAACTTGGAGCAAAAACCTCTCAACTCTTCATTGGTATAATTCTGAAGTGCGCTTTCTTCCCAATCTATGTCCTCAAATCCAGAGATTATAGAAGCTGCCCTTCCGGCGGGAAGTGAACCAGGCATGGTTCTAACAACGGAGATTCTTGGCAAAACAAAAACAAATTCTAGTCTTGTGGCTGTGTTACTGGTCTGCTCTCACTACGTGGTGATCAGTGGTTCACTATATGCAAACCGCAAATGCAAATCCGTAAATCCTCACCGCTGCCACCAATGTTAGAAATGAGGGGGCTCTGGTTGACGCAGGTGTGAACCCACAACAAGCAGGGACCCTTTACTTCTTGTCAGGGCGAAGGATGACTCCCCAGAATAACCCCTGCTCACCCTCTAGGTGCGTGGCGCGAGCAGTCTAGGCTAAGTCTCAGGCGTACACGGTTAAGCAAATGCAATTACACATACAGTAAACCCCTTGCATGCACCACAAACGGACACCAATCAGGAAGTATAAAAATAAGCTTTTATGTAGATTCAGCAGATTCAATTACAAGGCCCAGTAACGTTTAAACTGATGGGGCCACAATTCTTAGGAATACGGTAAAGTTCTCTTTGTTACGGAAAGTTCTTTAGGCGGGCACAAGGTAACTGTAGGCCTCAGCGCACTTCGTGCTGAGGCAGCGCCCAGGAAGCACGCGGCAGATGACAGGGAAATCAGAACGTTGCGGACCCTGGATCCGATGCGAGCTCGCGGTCGAGTTCGTAAGTACAGTACCTTGTTTCTTGACGCAAAGGCGGGTGCGGGATTTCAGCGGCTCTTCGACAGAAGAGCGAGGCGGCGTCCGAGGCTCCCACACTTCACGATGGGTGTCTGATCTTCAGGCTCACGACAAGAGCGGGGTGTTGCAGGTGGCGGGTGAACAAAGCGGGGCAGCCGGGCACGCAGATACGTCCGGGCCGTCCGAGGCTTGGAGATGCTCACAAATGCCGATTCCGGCGGGAGGGTGAAGGTGCACAGCGAGCCTCCAACGAGCGAGGTGACGGGGCAGCCCAGCACAGCGCAGGGGGAGCGGCTCCGATCGAGCGAGGCTCTTCCCAAGGCGGGGGCGGCTAAGCAGTCCTGGTCACGGCTCAAGGAGGGACTGGGGCACGAGGGTCACAGCTCCGGCGAGAGAAAGGACACCACAGTCCAGCAGCAGGCGAGTGAAGATCAGGTAGAGCCCAATGGTCCTGGGGCTCAGTTCAGGGGGCAAGCTCAGTTCCAAGCCCTTGGAGATCGTTTTGGAAAAGCACAAGTCTTGAAAGTAAAAGTAAAGTAAAAGTCTTCAGCAACAGTTTCTCTTCTCTCCTTTGGCAGCAAGGTCACCACTGCAGGCCAATCCCCCAGGATAGGGACAGTCTTCCTCCTACAGCTTTCCCGGTGCCTCCTCCTCAGGCAGAGATTCTTCTTGGTCAAAAGTGGATCTAGTTTCTCAGGAGCAGGGCTCCTCCATTTATACAGCAAATCTTTTGTTCTCCCAGGCCAGGGGGGCCCTTGCCTAGTCCAGTCCGGTTTCTGAGCACTTTGTTTACGCGATGCAGGCTTCTTCTTTCAGAGTGCAGGGCAGAGTCATCAGACGCTCCACAGGGGGCAGAGCCGGCATTGAGGTAGCAGAGCACTGTCCTATTCAGAGCCTAGGAGCACTCCTCCCACCCATCTACCTGTCGATCGTCCTATTCATCACCAGGCTACCTAGCCCTGCCCATCTGGGTTCCCCCAGCCCTGTCACTCATACCAGCCAGACATCAGATACACATCACGCAGAGGCGGGCTGAAAGGTTTAGGCAAGCAAAGGCCAACTTTCTAAAAGCGGCATTTGCAAACCCGGAATATTAAAATAAACCTTGCGAAAAGATGTACCTTGTTATTCCGAGTTCAGGCATACTAAACTCGATCTTCTACCATGTTCCCTGGGTCGGTTAGGATCATAGGGTGTAATAATCCAGGCCGCCCATACTGGCCTATGAGAACAGGGTAGCCTTGCAGTAGTGAACAACAAGATGGCGGTAATTCACTACTAGGACATGCCACGCATCTAGGCTTGTCCTACCTTAGGCTCACAACGCACCCTGCCCGTGGGCCTACCAGAGGGGTGACTAACATGCAGCTAAGGGAAGGTTTCAGGGACCGGCAAGTGTGGGCACTTGCCAGTCAGCATGTCAGTACCAGACTGCACGCAGGTTCTGCGATGGCAGACCTTAGACGTATTTTACCGGCCGCTTCTGTGGGTGGCACAACCCGTGCTGCAAGCCCACCAGCGGGGTTTGCCTTTACATGCCCTGGCGCTCCTGGCGCACTTTACTGGGATCTGGGAGTAAATCAAACAATCCAATCATGGAATCCAACCAACATATACAATTTACAAAGGGAGCACTCGCACCGCGACACTGGTTGGCAGTGGCACAGCGCGCTGAGCTGCCAACACCATAAAAACACATGAGGCACAGCGACAAAAAGAGGAAGGGAGACTCACGCCAAGGTGCCAGGTCTAACACCGACCCACACAAGTGAGGTACCATTTTTCTCGTAAGACTTTGGGGAACGCGGGGTGGGTGGAAATTTGTGGATACACGCAGATTCCGGAACTTTCCACCACAGAAATGTGGGGAAAATGTGTTTTTTGGGACAATTTGTCAGGTTTGCAAGGGATTCTGGGTAACATACCCTGGTGGGAGGCAGTCAAGTCACCCCATCCTGGATTCCACTGGGTGTCTTGTTTTCAAAAATTTATAGGTTTGCTAGGTTTCCCAAGGTGCCCGCAGAGCTAGGGTTCAAAAACTAGAGCTAGGCACTTTGCCAAAAAAGGGTAATTTTTCACTGCGATATTGAGGTGTGACCACTTTGCTTTTTGCGCCATTTCCTGTCGCGGGCACTAGGCCGACCCACACAAGTGAGGTACCATTTTTCTCGTAAGACTTTGGGGAATGCGGGGTGTGTGGAAATTTGTGGATACACGCAGATTCCGGAACTTTCCACCACAGAAATTTGGAGAAAATATGTGTTTTTGGACAATTGTTTAGGTTTGCAAGGGATTCTGGGTAACAGACCCTGGTGGGAGGCAGTCAAGTCACCCCATCCTGGATTCCCCTGTGTGTCTAGTTTTAAAAAATGTATAGGTTTGCTAGGTTTCCCAAGGTGCCCGCAGAGCTAGGGTAAAAAAAACTACAGCTAGGCACTTTGCCAAGAAAGGGTCATTTTTCACTGCGACGTTGAGGTGTGACCATGTTGTGTTTTGTGCCGTTTCCTGTTGCGGGCATTAGGCCGACCCGCAAAAGTGAGGTACCATTTTTCTCGTAAGACTTTGGGGAACGTGGGGTGGGTGGAAATTTGTGGATCCATGCAGATTCCAGTACTTTCCACCACAGAAATGTGGGGAAAATTTGCTTTTTTGGACAATTGTTTAGGTTTGCAAGGGATTCTGGGTAACAGACCCTGGTGGGAGGCAGTCAAGTCACCCCATCCTGGATTCCAATGGGTGTCTATTTTTCGAAAATGTATAGGTTTGCTCGGTTTCCCAAGGTGCCCACAGAGCTAGGGTTCAAAAACTACAGCTAGACACTTTGCCAAAAAAGGGTAATTTTTCACTGCGAAATTGAGGTGTGACAATGTTGCGTTTTGCGCTGTTTCCTGTCGCGGGCACTAGGCTGACCCGCACAAGTGAGGTACTGTTTTTCTTGTAAGATTTTGGGGAACGCGGGGTGCGTGGAAATTTGTGGATACACGCAGATTACGGAACTTTCCACCACAGAAATTTGGAGAAAATATGTGTTTTTTGGACAATTGTTTAGGTTTGCAAGGGATTCTGGGTAACAGACCCTGGTGGGAGGCAGTCAAGTCACCCCATCCTGGATTCCCCTGTGTGTCTAGTTTTAAAAAATGTATAGGTTTGCTAGGTTTCCCAAGGTGCCCGCAGAGCAAGGGTTCAAAAACTACAGCTAGGCACTTTTCCAAAAAAGGGTAATTTTTCACTGCGAAATTGAGGTGTGACCACGTTGCGTTTTGCACAGTTTCCTGTCGCAGGCTCTAGGCCGACCCGCACAAGTGAGGTACCGTTTTTCTTGTAAGACTTTGGGGAATGCGGGATAGGTGGAAATTTGTGGATCCATGCAGATTCCAGTACTTTCCACCACAGAAATGTGGGGAAAATGTGCTTTTTTGGACAACTTTTTAGGTTTGCAAGGGATTCTGGGTAACAGACCCTGGTGGGAGGCAGTCAAGTCACCCCATCCTGAATTCCCCTGGGTGTCTATTTTTCAAAAATGTATAGGTTTGCTCGGTTTCCCAAGGTGCCCACAGAGCTAGGGTTCAAAAACTACAGCTAGACTTTTTGCCAAAAAAGGGTAATTTTTCACTGCGAAATTGAGGTGTGACCATGTTGCGTTTTGCGCTGTTTCCTGTTGCGGGCACTAGGCTGACCCGCACAAGTGAGGTACTGTTTTTCTTGTAAGACTTTGGGGAACGCGGGGTGGGTGGAAATTTGTGGATCCACGCAGATTCCAGAACTTTCCACCACAGAAATGTGTGGGGAATGTATTTTTTGGGACAATTTTTTAGGTTTGCAAGGGATTCTGGGTAACAGACCCTGGTGGGAGGTAGTCAAGTCACCCCATCCTGGATTTCCCTGGGTGTCTTGTTTTCAAAAATGTATAGGTTTGCTAGGTTTCCCAAGGTGCCCGCAGAGCAAGGGTTCAAAAACTAGAGCTAGGCACTTTGCCAAAAAAGGGTTATTTTTCACTGTGATATTGAGGTGTGACCACGTTGCGTTTTGCGCCATTTCCTGTCGCGGGCACTAGGCCGACCCACACAAGTGAGGTACCATTTTTCTCGTAAGACTTTGGGGAACGCGGGGTGGGTGGAAATTTGTGGATACACGCAGATTCCGGAACTTTCCACCACAGAAATGTGGGGAAAATGTATTTTTTTGGACAATTTTTTAGGTTTGCAAGGGATTCTGGGTAACAAACCCTGGTGGGAGGTAGTCAAATCAACCCATCCTGGATTTCTCTGGGTGTCTAGTTTTCAAAAATGTATAGGTTTGCTAGGTTTCCCAAGGTGCCTGCAGAGCTAGGGTTCAATAACTAGAGCTAGGCACTTTGCCAAAAAAGGGTAATTTTTCACTGTGACATTGAGGTGTGACCATGTTGCGTTTTGCGCCGTTTCGTGTCGCGGTCACTAGGCCGACCCGCACAAGTGAGGTACCATTTTTCTCGATAGACTTTGGGGAATGCGGGGTTGGTGGAAATTTGTGGATCCATGAGGATTCCGGATCTTTCAACCACAGAAATATGGAAAAAAAATGTTTTTTGTGACAATTTTTTAGGTTTGCAAGGGATTCGGGGTAACAAACCCTGGTGGGAGGCAGTCAAGTCACCCCATCCAGGATTCTGCTGGGTGTCTAGTTTTCAAAAACATATAGGTTTGCTAAGTTTCCCAAGGTGCCCACAGAGCTAGGGTTAAAAAACTACAGCTAGGCAATTTGCCAAAAAAGGGTCATTTTTCACTGCGAAATTGAGGTGTGACCACGTTGCATTTTGCTCTGTTTCCTGTCACGGGCACTAGGCCGACCCGCACAAGTGAGGTACCATTTTTCTCGGAGGACTTTGGGGAACGCGGGGTGCGTGGAAATTCGTGGATCCACGCAGAGTCCGGAACTTTCCACCACAGAAATGTGGAGAAAATATGTTTTTTTTTACAATTGTTTAGGTTTGCAAGGGATTCTGGGTAACAGACCCTGGAGGGAGGCAGTCAAGTCACCCCATCCTGGATTTCCCTGGGTGTCTAGTTTTCAAAAATGTATATGTTTGCTAGGTTTCCCAAGGTGCCCGCAGAGCAATGGCTCCAAAAACTACAGCTAGGCACTTTGCCAAATAAGGGTCATTTTTCACTGCGTAAACGAGGTGTGACCACGTTGCGTTTTGCGCCGTTTCCTGTCACGGGCACTAGGCCGACCCACACAAGTGAGGTACCGTTTTTCTCGTAAGACTTTGGGGAACGCGGGGTGGGTGGAAATGTGTGTATCCACGCAGATTCCGGAACTTTCCACCACAGAAATATGGGAAAAATGTGTTTTTTGGACAATTCTTTAGGTTTGCAAGGGATTCTGGGTAACAGACCCTGGTGGGAGGCAGTCAAGTCACCCCATCCTGGATTCCCCTGTGTGTCTAGTTTTCAAAAATGTATAGGTTTGCTAGGTTTCCCAAGGTGCCAGCAGATCTAGGCTAAAAAAAACTACAGCTAGGCACTTTGCCAAGAAAGGGTCATTTTTCACTGCGACGTTTAGGTGTGACCACGTTGTGTTTTGTGCCGTTTCCTGCTGCGGGCATTAGGCCGACCCGCAAAAGTGAGGTACCATTTTTCTCGTAAGACTTTGGGGAACGTGGGGTGGGTGGAAATTGTTGATCCACGCAGATTCCGGAAGTTTCCACAACAGAAATGTGGGGAAAATGTGTTTTTTTGGACAATTTGTCAGGTTTGCAAGGGATTCTGGGTAACATACCCTGGTAGGAGGCAGTCAAGTCACGCCATCCTGGATTCCACTGGGTGTCTTGTTTTCAAAAATGTATAGGTTTGCTAGGTTTCCCAAGGTGCCCGCAGAGCTAGGGTTCAAAAACTAGAGCTAGGCACTTTGCCAAAAAAGGGTAATTTTTCACTGCGATATTGAGGTGTGACCACTTTGCGTTTTGCGCCATTTCCTGTTGCGGGCACTAGGCCGACCCACACAAGTGAGGTACCATTTTTCTCGTAAGACTTTGGGGAATGCGGGGTGCGTGGAAATTTGTGGATACACGCAGATTCCGGAACTTTCCACCACAGAAATTTGGAGAAAATATGTGTTTTTTGGACAATTGTTTAGGTTTGCAAGGGATTCTGGGTAACAGACCCTGGTGGGAGGCAGTCAAGTCACCCCATCCTGGATTCCCCTGTGTGTCTAGTTTTAAAAAATGTATAGGTTTGCTAGGTTTCCCAAGGTGCCCGCAGAGCAAGGGTTCAACAACTACAGCTAGGCACTTTTCCAAAAAAGGGTAATTTTTCACTGCGAAATTGAGGTGTGACCATGTTGCGTTTTGCGCAGTTTCCTGTCGCAAGCACTAGGCGGACCCGCACAAGTGAGGTACCGTTTTTCTTGTAAGACTTTGGGGAATGCGGGATAGGTGGAAATTTGTGGATCCATGCAGATTCCAGTACTTTCCACCACAGAAATGTGGGAAAATGTGCTTTTTTGGACAACTTTTTAGGTTTGCAAGGGATTCTGGGTAACAGACCCTGGTGGGAGGCAGTCAAGTCACCCCATCCTGAATTCCCCTGGGTGTCTATTTTTCAAAAATGTATAGGTTTGCTCGGTTTCCCAAGGTGCCCACAGAGCTAGGGTTCAAAAACTACAGCTAGACACTTTGCCAAAAAAGGGTAATTTTTCACTGCGAAATTGAGGTGTGACCATGTTGCGTTTTGCGCTGTTTCCTGTCGCGGGCACTAGGCTGACCCGCACAAGTGAGGTACTGTTTTTCTTGTAAGACTTTGGGGAATGTGGGGTGGGTGGAAATTTGTGGATCCACGCAGATTCCAGAACTTTCCACCACAGAAATGTGGGGAGAATGTATTTTTTGGGACAATTTTTTAGGTTTGCAAGGGATTCTGGGTAACAGACCCTGGTGGGAGGTAGTCAAGCCACCCCATCCTGGATTTCCCTGGGTGTCTTGTTTTCAAAAATGTATAGGTTTGCTAGGTTTCCCAAGGTGCCCGCAGAGCTAGGGTTCAAAAACTAGAGGTAGGCACTTTGCCAAAAAAGGGTTATTTTTCACTGTGATATTGAGGTGTGACCACGTTGCGTTTTGCGCCATTTCCTGTCGCGGGCACTAGGCCGACCCACACAAGTGAGGTACCATTTTTCTCGTAAGATTTTGGGGAACGCGGGGTGGGTGGAAATTTGTGGATGCACACAGATTCCGGAACTTTCCACCACAGAAATGTGGGGAAAATGTATTTTTTTGGACAATTTTTTAGGTTTGCAAGGGATTCTGGGTAACAAACCCTGGTGGGAGGTAGTCAAGTCACCCCATCCTGGATTTCTCTGGGTGTCTAGTTTTCAAAAATTTATAGGTTTGCTAGGTTTCCCAAGGTGCCTGCAGAGCTAGGGTTCAATAACTAGAGCTAGGCACTTTGCCAAAAAAGGGTAATTTTTCACTGTGACATTGAGGTGTGACCATGTTGCGTTTTGCGCCGTTTCCTGTCGCGGTCACTAGGCCGACCCGCACAAGTGAGGTACCATTTTTCTCGTTAGACTTTGGGGAACACGGGGTTGGTGGAAATTTGTGGATCTACGAGGATTCCGGATCTTTCAACCACAGAAATATGGAAAAAAAATGTTTTTTGTGACAATTTCTTAGGTTTGCAAGGGATTCTGGGTACCAAACCCTGGTGGGAGGCAGTCAAGTCACCCCATCCAGGATTCTGCTGGGTGTCTAGTTTTCAAAAACATATAGGTTTGCTAAGTTTCCCAAGGTGCCCACAGAGCTAGGGTTAAAAAACTACAGCTAGGCATTTTGCCAAAAAAGGGTCATTTTTCACTGCGAAATTGAGGTGTGACCACGTTGCATTTTGCTCTGTTTCCTGTCACGGGCACTAGGCCGACCCGCACAAGTGAGGTACCATTTTTCTCGGAGGACTTTGGGGAACGCGGGGTGCATGGTAATTCGTGGATCCACGCAGAGTCCGGAACTTTCCACCACAGAAATGTGGAGAAAATATGTTTTTTTTTACAATTGTTTAGGTTTGCAAGGGATTCTGGGTAACAGACCCTGGAGGGAGGCAGTCAAGTCACCCCATCCTGGATTTCCCTGGGTGTCTAGTTTTAAAAAATGTATAGGTTTGCTCGGTTTCCCAAGGTGCCCGCAGAGCTAGGGTTCAAAAACTACAGCTAGACACTTTGCCAAAAAAGGGTCACTTTTCACTGCAAAATTGAGGTGTGACCACGTTGCATTTTGCGCCGTTTCCTGTCGGGGGCATTAGGCCGACCCGCACAAGTGAGGTACTGTTTTTCTCGTAAGACTTTGGGGAACGCGGGGTGGGTTGAAATTTGTGGATCCACGCAGATTCCGGAACTTTCCACCACAGAAATGTAGGGAAAATGTATTTTTTTGGAAAAAATTTTAGGTTTGCAAGGGATTCTGGGTAACAAATCCTGGTGGGAGGTAGTCAAATCACCCCATCCTGGATTTAGCTGGGTGTCTAGTTTTCAAAAATGTATAGGTTTGCTAGGTTTCCCAAGGTGCCCACAGAGCTAGGGTTCAAAAACTACAGCTAGGCACTTTGCCAAAAAAGGGTCATTTTTCACTGCGAAATTGAGGTGTGACCACATTGCGTTTAGCGCCATTTCCTGTCGCGGTCACTAGGCCGACCCGCATAAGTGAGGTACCATTTTTCTTGAAAGACTTTGGGGAACGCGGAGTCGGTGGAAATTTGTGGATCCACGCAGATTCCGGAACTTTCCACCACAGAAATAAGGAGAAAAAATGTTTTTTTTGACAATTTTTTACGTTTGCAAGGGATTCTGGTGGGAGGCAGTCAAGTCACCCCATACTGGATTCCCCCTGGGTGTCTAGTTTTCAAAAATGTATAGGTTTGCAACATTTCACTAGGTGCCGGCAGAGCTAGTGTTCAAAAACTACAGCTAGACACTTTGCAAAAAAAGGGTAAATTTTCATTGTGGAAATGTGGTGTTTTCACGTTGGGTTTTGAGCCATTTCCTGTCGTGGGCACTATGCCTACCCACACAAGTGAGGTACCATTTGTATTGGGAGACTTGGGGTAATTCAGATTTGTAAAGCAACTGTTATTACCTATTGATTTTTTATGCATTTCTGCCTTCCAAATGAAAGACTTTGTGTGAAAAGGAAGTCATTTTGAAAAATGAGCGATAATTCTCATGCTAGTGTGAGTATTCCCAATTTCGAAAATGTACAAATATGTACTGTTTCTAAACTCCATAATTTGTTCCCATTTCAGAATTACATAGGTGTCTTTCATACCGATTTTTCCATGTATACATTTTCCCACAATAATTGCTATATACCCAGAACATAATAAAAAACCATTGCAAATTGCTGCTCAGTTTTTGACTCTGAGTTCGTCGGGTTCTTGGTGAACCTACACGTCCTATATATCCCCACAACCAGGAAGGTCCAGTGGATGTAACGGTATATAGCTTTCAAAGAGCTGTCTTAATTAGAAGAAGTTACAAGTGAAAACGTTGCCACAAAAGGCTGTTTTTTTCAACTAATTTTCATTTTTTCCTATATTTAACTGTTAGTTTCTATAAAGAAACCTTGATGGATCTACACAAATGACCCCTTGCTGAATTTAGAATTTTGTCTACTTTTCAAGAATGTATAGCTTTCCAGCATCCATTATTGCTTTCAGACCCATTTCTACCATTAACTGGAAGGAGGTTGAAAGCACAAAAAATAGCAAAAATAGGCTGTGTCCCAGAAAAATGCCAAAACTGTGTAAAAAATGTTGGTTTTCTGACAAAAGTCTGTTATTCCCTAAAAGCTGTGAAAATGGTGATTCCAGCCCCACAAACCCTTTTTTGATACCATTTGCAGAGAAAAACCCAGATGCTTTCATTTGCAGGCCGTTTTTCCAATTTTTCCCCCCGAAACCTTTTTTTGCTGTATTTTCGTACCCAGAATCCCCTGCTGTTTGCAGGGGATTCTGGGTACGAAAACGTTGGGGGATCCATGCAAGCCATACGTCCCTGGAATCCCCTGGGTGCCTTGGTTTCAGACATGTGTGGGTGTGATAGGTTTCCCTTGCTAGCCGCCGAGCACGGGGCCACAGACCCAGGTGACCTCCCTTGCAAAACCAGGTCATTTTGTGATAGGCAATTTTGATGTCATCTCAATACGTTTTGGACCCTTGCCTGTCGCGGGTACTTGGGCCTCCTACACGAGTGAGGCACCATTGTTATCGGGAGACCTGGGAGAACACTGGGTGGTAGGAAATTTGTGTCAGCCCAGTGATGCAATAACTTTCCCACACAAAAGTATGTGAAAAAAGGGATTTTTTCAGCTAAATTTGAGGTTTGCAAGTGTTTCTGGGTAAGAAAATGGTGGATCCACGCAAGCCATACCTCCCTAGAATCCCCCGGGTGTCTAGTTTTCAGAAATGTGTGGGTTTGGTAGGTTTCCGTAGCTGGCCGCCGAGCACGGGGCCAAAAACCCAGGTGACCTCCCTTGCAAAACCAGGTCGTTTTGTACTAGGCAATTTTGATGTCGCCTCAATACGTTTTGGGCCCTTGCCTGTCACGGGTACTTGTGCCTCCCACACGAGTGAGGCACCATTATTATCAGGAGACCTGGGGGAACACTGGGTGGTAGGAAATTTGTGTAAGCCCGATGGTGCCACAACTTTCCCATACAAAAATGTGTAGAAAAAGTGTTTTTTAGCTAAATTTGAAGTTTGTAGGGGATTCTGGGTAAGAAAACGTTGGTGGATCCACGCAAGCCATACCTCCCTGGAATCCCCCGGGTGTCTAGTTTCCAGAAATGTGTGGGTGTGATAGCTTTCCCTAGTTGGCCGCCGAGCACGGGGCCACAAACCCAGGTGACCCCCCTTGCAGAACCAGGCCATTTTGTGATAGGCAATTTTGATTTTGCCTCAATACATTTTGGGCCTTTTCCTGTCATGGGAACTTGGGCCTCCCACACGAGTGAGGCACCATTTTTATCAGGAGATGTGGGAGAACACTGGGTGGTAGGAAATTTGTGTCAGCCCAGTGATGCCACAACTTTCCCACACAAAAAGTTTGGAAAATGTGATTTTTTTCACCTAAATTTGAGGTTTGCAGGGGATTCTGGCAAATACATTCTCAGGGTATCAATGCAAGCCATACCTCCCTGGAATTCCCAGGGTTTCTACTTTTCAGAAATGTGTGGGTTTAGTATGTTTCCCAAGCTGGCCACCGAGCACGAGGCAAAAAACCCAGGTGACCCCCCTTGCAAAACCAAGTTGATTTGTGATAGGCAATTTAGATTTCGCCTTAATACGTTTTGGGCCCTTGCCTGTCGCGGGTACTTTGGCCTCCCACACGAGTGAGGCACCATTTTTATCATGAGACCCGGGGGAATGCTGGGTGGTAGGAAATTTGTGTCAGCCCGGTGATGCCACAACTTTCCCACACAAAAATGTGTGAAAAAAGTGTTTTTTTCAGCTAAATTTGAGGTTTGCAGGGGATTCTGGCTAAGAAAACCTTTGGGGTTCCACAAAAGCAATACTTCCCTGGCATCCCCTGGGTGTCTAGTTTTTAAAAATGTTTAGGTTTGCTAGGTTTCCCTGGGTGCCAGCAGAGCTAGGGTTCAAACACTACAGCTAGGCACTTTGCAAAAAAAGGGTCATTTTTCACTGTGAAATTGTGGTGTGTCCATCTTGCCTTTTGTCCTGTTTCCTGTCACGGGCACTAGGACTACCCACACAAGTGAGGTGCCATTTTTCTCATAAGACTTTGGGGAACGTGGGGTGGGTGGAAGTTTGTGGATCCACACAGATTCCAGAACCTTCCACCATAGAAATGTGAGGAAAATGTGTTATTTTGGACAAATATTTAGGTTTACAAGGGATTCTGGGTAACAGAACCTGGTGAGAGCCAGTCAAGTCACCATATCCTGGATTCCCCTGGGTGTCTAGTTTTCAAAAATGTATAGGTTTGCTAGGTTTCCCTAGGTGCAGGCAGAGCTAGGGTTCACTATTACAGCTAGGCACTTTGCAAAAAAAGGGTCAATTTACACTGTGAAAATGTGGTGTGTCCACATTGCGTTTTGGGGCATTTCCTGTTGCGAGCACTAGGCCTACGCACACAAGTGAGGTACAATTTTTCTCGGAAGACTTTTGAAAATGCGGGGTGGGTGGAATTTTGTGGATCCACACAGATTCCAGAACCTTCCACCACAGAAATGTGACCAAAATGTGTTTTTATGGGCAATTATTTAGGTTTACAAGGGATTCTGGGTAACAGAACCTGGTGAGAGCCAGTCAAGTCACCCTATCCTGGATTCCCCTGGATATATAGTTTAAAAAAATGTATAGGTTTGCTAGGTTTCCCTAGGTGCAGGCAGAGCTAGGGTTCAAAAACTACATCTAGGCACTTTGCAGAAAATATGGTGTGTCCAAGTTGCGTTTTGAGCCGTTTCCTGTCGTGGGCACAAGGCCTACCCACACAAGTGAGGTGCCATTTGTATCGGGAGACTTAAGGTAAGACAGAATTGTAGAGCAACTGTCATTACCTATTGACTTTTGATGCATTTCTGCCTTCCAAATGAAAGACAATGTGTAAAAAAGAAGTCATTTTGAAAAATGACCTATAACTCTCATGCTAGTATGGGCGCTCCCAATTTCGGAAATGTGCAAATATCTACTGTTTCTAAACTCTATATTTTGTTCCTATTTCAAAAATACCTAGGTGTCTTTCATACCGATTTTTCCATGTATACATTTTCCCAAAATAATTGCTATATACCTGGTACATAATAAAAAACCATTGCAAGACGCTGCTCAGTTATTGGTTCTGGGTTCGTCGGGTTCTTGGTGAACCTACAAGTCCAATATATCCCCACAACCAGAAAAGTCCAGCAAATGTAACGGTATATTGCTTGTAAACAGCTGTCATAATTAGAAGAAGTTACAGGTGAAAACGTTGACACAAAGGGCTGTTTTTTTCAACTAATTTTCAATTTTTTCCTATATTTAACAGTTAGTTTCTATGAAGAAACCTTCAAGGTTCTACACAAATAACCCCTTGCTGAATTCAGAATTTTGTTTACTTTTGTAAAATGTTTAGCTGTCCAGGATCCATTATTACTTTCATACCAATTTCTACAATTAACTGGAAGTAGGTTGAAAGCACAAAAAATAGCAAAAATAGGCTATGTCTCAGAAAAATGCCAAAACTGTGTAAGAAATGTTGGTTTTCTGACAAAAGACTGCTTGTACATGAAAGATGGGAAGACGGTGATTTCAGCACCACAACCCCTTTTTTGATACCATTTGCAGGGAAAAAAACAGACGCTTTCATCTGTAGGCCTTTTTTCCAATTTTTTCCCCCCAAAACAAAATTTTGCTGTATTTTGGCTAAATTCTGGGTCCCCTCAAGGGCAATCCACAAACCCTGGTTACCCTTAGAATTCCTGTGATGTTGGAAAAAAAGGACGCAAATTTGGAGTGGATACCTTGTGTGGTCAAAAAGTTACAGGGGCCTAAGCTCGAACTACCCCAAATAGCCAAAAAAAGGCTTAGCACAGGGGGGGAAAAGGCCTAGCAGCGACGTGGTTAAGGTGTGCGTTATACTTGCATTACCAACTGCCGTATTACTTGCATTGAGGATTATTGCATTATTCTAGCATTACGAACTGCCTGATTATTTGTATTGAGGATTGCATTATTCTTGCATTATGAACTGCATTAGTCTGCCGATACAAAGTGCATTACGAACTGCCTTATTACCTGCATTAAGGAGTGCGTTTTACTTACATTACGAACTGCCAAATTACTTGCATTGAGGATTGTATTATTCCTGTATGATGAACTGCCTGGTTACGTGCATTGAGGATTGAATTATTCTCGCATTACGAACTGCCTTATTACTTGCATCAAGGAGTGCATTATACTTGCATTACGAACTGCTGTATTACTTGCATTGAGGATTGCATTATTCTTGCATGAGGAACTGCCTGATTACGTGCATTGAGGATTTAATTATTCCCGCATTACAAACTGCCTTATTACTTGCATTAAGGAGTGTGTTATACTTGCATTACGAACTGCCTGATTACGTGCATTGAGAATTTCAATATTCTTGCATTACGAACTGCATTAGTCTGACGATACGAACTGCATTACGAACTGCATAGCATTGCATTAGGACCGCATTTAAACATCGTGAACTGCTCATTATTACCGCAAGAACCTACAAGTGTTTGTTGGCCTAATAACCGGTAAAGGGAAATTTTACGAATATGCATATGTAGAATTTTTATTGTGTGATCTTACCGTATTTTTCTTCTTGATAAAGATACCACTATTTTCATACGTCAGTTTGGTATCCATTTGTGGTGTATTCATTGTGTCACTGGGAGTGTGGTTGCAAATACTTTACATATTGCCTTAAAGATAAGCCTGGCTGCTTGTGCCAAGCTACCAGGGGATGAGCGGGGGTTATCAAAGAGGGTATCCCTCCTTTCCCAGACTAGAAGCAAGGGTCTCTAATTGGACTAAGGTAACTATCTCAGCCAACTAGAGACCCCCAGTTCTAACAGTCGCGAAAATAGAAGTCGAAAATCTCTAGCGGCACAAGGCAGAGGGCTGTTGCCAAAGACAGTTCCACGAGGTCAGATACTCCTTTGACGAAGGACTGATGAAAGGGATTTGCTGCGAAGAAGAAGAACGTAGTGGGTAAAGCCACAAAGTCAATCCAACAGGGATGCACCTTGGGTGGATAAGGGTGCAAGTTGGTCCCAGCAAAACATTTTTTGATGTTCTTAGATTTGGAATTAGGCCATCTGGGCACTGTTAGCAACACAACCAAGGATTCAGGACTGATGGGACACCTCTTGGGGGTTTGAGATTCTCAGCAGCTCTCATCCTCCTTAACCTCTCAGCAGTCTTTTACACCGTATCCCACCACACACTGGTCAACAGGCTCCACCAGACCAGAATCAAAGGAGCAGCCCTCAAGTGGATCGCATCGTACCTCACAGGAAGAATGCAGAAGATCATCCTCCCTCCCTACTCCTCGCTCTCTAAGAACATCACCTGCGGTGTCCCTCAAGGCTTTTCCCTCAGCCCAACCCTCTTCAACGTATACATGACTTCCCCAACTAACATCATCAGGAGCCACGGACTCAACATCATCTTCTACGCCAACGACACTCAACTTTTCCTCTCTATGACTAATGACCTTGCAATCATCAAAGACTAGTTTCAAAGAAGCATATAGCACCTGGCCATCTAGATGAACAACAACTGTCTCAAACAGAACTTAGACAAGACTGAAGTACTCATCTTCTGGAAAGGCAAGGACACCCTATGGAACAATGAGTGGTGACCACTTGAGCAGGACCTTACCCCAAACCCACCAAACATGCCAGCAACCTCAGCTTCATTCTCAACAGCCAGCTATCCATGAAAAAGCAGGTCAGCACCATCTCCTCTGCTTGCTTCTTCACCCTCTGAATGCTCAATATGGTCTTCAGATGGTTCCCACCCAACGCCAGACAAACTTACACACAATCTCTAGTCACCAGCAGACTCAAATAAAACAACGCCCTCTATGTAGGAATCAGCGCCCAACTCATGAGGTGTTAGAAATGGGATTTCTGGTTGGCTAGGGCTTGCGCCAAAGCCAGGCAGAAACCACCACTCTAAGTCAGGGCTGGGGAGTTACACGCCAAAGATAACCCCTGCTCACCCCCTTGGTAGCTTGGCACGAGCAGACAGGCTTATCCCGGAGGCAATGTGTAAAGCGTTTGCGCGCACACACAGCAACAACACCCAAGGCCCACCACAAAAGAAACTCCACACAAGGTTATATATAAAAATAGCCTTTGTATTTTTCCAAAACACATTAGATAATATTCACACAATTTACACTGTGCCAACTGGCACTGGGCAGAATTTACAGGGGACTATTTCCACAACACAGGGTCACATGGACCACTGTCAGAATTAGCACAAATCACTAATTGTAGATGTAAAACATATATCAACTGTAACACAAATTATCACTGTAGAGCACAACCAGTCACTACTGGTACAAGGTAAGTACACCCTACGCAATCCTAAACACCTTAGGCATATATCACGCAGGGAACCACGAACTCACTGGCACAACCTATATTAGGAAAAACCATCTCCTACGCATAGACACAGTCAGAAATAAAATTAAGCATAAAGGCAATACAAATTAAATGTAGAACAAATCAGATATTTAGCGCACAACCAGAAACTACTGGTAAAAGTTAGGAGCACACTATGCGATCAAAATCACATTAGGCATACAACATATTATACCTAAAACACAGGAAAACTGTCCCCAGGCCAACTTGGCCTCTCAGGGGCTCAAACGTAAGCACCGGCGCACCGGGACACAACCTAAACGTTGCAGCTGCCCACTAAGTGCTGGGCAGCTGTGAAGAATGAGGCTGGGCACCAGCGTGCCCCCTAAACCCCCATTGAGGCCTTAGAAACAATATGCCCCCAGAGGAAATTATTGCGGGCACCACTGTGCCACCGAAGCCCCTCTGAGACTTTTAGACAAAAAGTGCCCCCTTGATGCAGCTGCCCGCAACTGCGGCGCAGCTGTGAACTGACTTGGGCACCACTGTGCCTCAGGGAACAAGGATCACGGTGCAATGGAGGGGGGGGCAAGCACCAAAAATGTGCCTCGAACCACCCCTGACAACAGGACCACAGCCCCACTCACCGGGGCTCTGCAGGACTCCTCCAGACTCTGCACACACACGCGGGCTCTCACCGGCACGGGAGCCCTGCTACCAGTCAGGCTGCTTCCTGACTCCAGCCACGCTTCACCCGGTCCCCCTCCTCGGGACCAGGACTTGGTTCAGGGGTTGCCTTCCCACTCTTCCGAGCTACGGGGGAAGGCGGAAATGGAGCCCGCGAGGCTCCGGGCTTGCCAGGCGGGACTTCCTTCACTTCCGGGTCGCGTTACTCCAGAGGCGCTGGAGCCCTCTTCCTTGGGCTCAAAGTGCGGGGTAGGCTCCCTCTGCACGGCAATACCCACTGCGGGGTAGGCACCCGCTTTCTGTAGATCTGGGCAGCTCCTCCGGGTGGCGGCGAGGCGGGGTGGCCTCCCGCTCGTTGATGCACACCAGAGCAGGGTGGGCACCCGCCTGAGGATGCCGATGCTTGCGGGGTGGGCACCCGCCAATACTAGAAAAGGTGCGGCAAAGCGGGGTAGGCACCCGCTATGAAGGTACCGATGCGGGGCGGGCTCCCGCTCGGTTTTCAGCATACGTCAGTGGCTCCAACGCGGGGTGGGCTCCTGCTCATTTCTCCTCAGCGCCGAGATGCAGGGTGGGCACCTGCTTGATAAATAGCCACTGGGGGGAATCCCACACGGTGCAGCTTCGTGCTGCAGCTAAAATTGGAAGCGCTGCTCCTCAGGACGGACAGGCGCTCCTCAAAATAAAGCCATCCTTGGTAAGGGAAGACAAGGCGCTCCTCCCCATAAGGCAAGGACCAGGGAAAGTCTTGGGATGGAGGGGGGCAAAGGCTGGGCCCAGGGGCCAGCTCACAGGGTACTCCAGCAGGGAGGCAGTCCCCAGTGGCGGTATCTCCTGGCGCCCAGCAGCAGCAGGCCCCCCTCAAGTTAGGAACACAGAGAGAGAACACTTTACATGGGGTCACAGCCCCTTTTTATACACAGGTTTCCTTTGTCACCAAGGTGCAGGGAAGGGGCGAACCAGATGCAACTGGTTCCTGAGCACTTTGTTTTGCTCAGCCCCTCTCCCTATTCACAGGACAGGCCAGGATCATCAGACACACCACAGGGGGTGGAGCCAGCATTGTGAAGGGAAAGCCCAGCCCTATTCAGGTCCCAGGTGTACTCCTCCCTGCCATTAGCATGCAGATCTCTCCACCCACCACCGGGGCAGACCCATCCTGACTCCTGGAGCCAGGCACACCAGCCAATCACAAGCCAGACAGTCACTTCACATTTATTACACAGACATGCCAGCTTCTAGAAGTGGCACTTCTACACTAGACACAGTAACGCCGCACACATCATCGCGCAGCCTTCAATCGCATGAGTTCGCACATACCAAACTTGACCCTGCACTCCCCACGCATCAGGAACTACCATGGACACATACATTCCCCATGCATTCCTATGGGAGGGCAGGTCAGTCTCACTAAATGTAACACAGAGCGTACACACTTTCCACTGGGACACAGTGTAAAAACGCCTAGAGGCCTAAAACCACTTACACAACATAGGAAAAAGCTAGGATAATGCAAAAAGTTTTGGGGGTGAACCCGCCAGAAGGGCCAAGTCCAACATGAGGAAACTCCAGATCATCCAGAACACAGCAGCCAGACTCATCCTCGACTTGCCCAGACAGACACACATCACCCCTCACCTCAGGAAACTCCATTGGCAACCAGTTGCAAAGAGATGCCGGCTCAAGCTGCTCACCCACACTTACAAAGTACTACACAGCGCACATCTACAAACAAGTGAATTTTCACCAACCCACCAGGGAGCTTCATTCTGAATCCCTCTCCTTAGCAGCCACCCAACTTATCCACTGAACTAACAGTGGAGGCCGCTCCTTTTCCCACCTGGCGACTAAGACTTGGAACACCCTCTCCTGCACCGTAGAGTCGCTGCAGCAGTTCAGGAAGGACCTCAAGACCTGGATGTTCAACCGATAGGTACAGGTAGCATGATCCAACAGCATGATCCCACAGCACCTCAAGACCCTCTTCAGGTGAAGCAGTTGCGCTTTACAAATCCTGCTTGATTGAGTGACTCAGTCAGGGTCCAGGTGCAGGTTTAAGGGGTGCTTCCACAATCTATGTCATTGACAAGGTTCCTGCCAGCCCCTGTCTCAGGCCACTGCCCTTTTGTCTGGCATCAGGTATCCACTAACTTCCAGGTAGGCCCATGCATCTGCTGCCATCATTAAGAAGTGATAATCCCCTTGTCTATAGTCCTGACTTTCGCCAGGAAGAAGAGTACGTGTTTAGGATTCAATTGTCTCAGGTGTTTTTGACCCCGAGGAAGGATTCCCATTGCTATGGTACATTTGGGATGGATATTTACACTCCCTTCCTCAAGGGGACTTGGACTGCAGGTTCTTGCTACTTGTAAGATTTTGTCTCTTTCCCAGAAGTTCAGTAACTGGGCCAAAATCATCCTCGGATATGCCCCAGGTGCTGGTGTGAGGGTGGGGACTATGCGCCCATTCCACTGTGAACCACCTAGATATTTTTCATTCTTGGGAAAGCCACTCCCCAGGAAACAACTCCATACTGGAGCCTTCCACTTTCAATGGGACCCCCACCGAGCACACATTGGTGCTGCAGGAGTGCCCCTTGACCTCGTCCTGTTTGCCCTCCAGGTAGGCTGTTTAAAAAAGTAAATACAGACAGGAAACAATTGTTTTCTGTCTATATTTATCTGTAAAAAACAGGAAAAATTGAAAAACTGAAGCCTTAATTATATTGTACATATCTGGAGTGCAGTTGCTGTAAAACCAATCTGAAGATTTGTTTTACCTGAAGAAATGGGTTAGTGTTAAGAGATTTTTAATTATTACAAGGCTGCTTTTAGTTTACCATTGCAACCTAACCATGATCGTGCCATGCTGAATTTGCAGTGTTGCAAATTCTTGTGTATTAATTGTGCATAATACCCCTGTTTTTAAGGGGCATGTGACTCAATCCAAGATGGCCTCCTGCCTCGGACGACGGAAGTGTAATTTCAGCAGTTTTCACACCGTTTTTCTTTTGAAGTGGGTGCCCTTAGCGTTATGAATATCTGCTACAAGAGCTGCTGTTTCCTCGCTACCATGCTCAAGGATGGCCACTAATATTATCAGGTGACTGTCAAGGCTGGCTTGAGGCCGCCATTTTGTTTTTGCACATCTTGAAGATTTCTCCTCAAAGCTTTGCTAATTTACATCAGTGATATTATTTTTGAACTGTATTTGACTCTCCCTTTCATTTTGCAAGATGGAGTATATTTTTTCGTGAGCAGGAACAGTTTTTTTAAAGGGATTTTGCTTCTTATTATGTTGCTCCATGCTCATTATTGTTTTTATTTACCTCAAAAGTTTTTCCTGGCTTTACTAATTTGTTTCATGGGCAGAAGCAAGAAATGACTGCACTCTACCAAGATATATACCATTAGCGAACCCCTCTTCAATTCTATTCTTACTGTTCCTTCCATTAATTGTTTGCATTCCTCTGAGGAAATGGCTCAGTCTGCCTCATCTCAACCTGCAGTGTCGCCAGTTTCTGTGCCTAAAGTACAGTTACCATCTTCTGCCAATAAAAGGCTAAAGCAGTACCTCCCTCTCCACCTAAATCTCTGTCTACTGTATCTTTGGACATTGTTTTAAAATAAATACATGCTTTGAGACCTTTTTTTGAGGAAACAAATACTTTGTTTTGAGGAAACAAATACTCATCTACAAACTCTGGACAATAAATGGTCATCCATGAATTCTCATTTATTCTTGGTGGAACAACAGGTCAGCGACATACAGGATTCATCTGCCAGAATTACTTCTTTGGAGAAAAAGGTTTTGTTACTCAAAAAGTCTGCTGAGGATCTTGAAAATAATCTTCGTTTCCATGGCCTTCCAGAGGGCATTGACTGAGATGACCCTGTGACTTATTTTTACTACCTTTCTTCCACAACTTCTGGACCTTTCTGCGTCGATCAAATTAAATATCCAAACTACACATGGACTGGGTCCACGCCTATTTTTCTCATCATCTGCTCCTTCAATGACCCGAGTAGTAATTCTTTAATTTTTTTAATTCACGGATTCTAAATGCAGCCAAGCTCAAGAAACAACTACTTTGGTCTGGCGCATGAATGTATATCTTTGCCCCGCGATTCACACTCTTGGTGCACGCTATGGCTTATTCCATCCTTGTTTGTTTAAGGTTAACTTTCAGAACAAAACTTCTTTGTTTGAATATCTTGCTGATCTCACGAAGTATATTAACTCTCACTCCACATCCTCGATTGCTGGTCCCTCCTCTATTACTTGACTTTAATTGTTATCATTTGCATAGTTTGATCTTGTTATCTGCTTTTGTGATCTCATTGATTCTTTAATGTTATTGCAGGTTTCTTGGAATCCCCGTGCACCCACTTCCTGTTCATGTTACATGGCGTCCTGAAGTGGTGCTTTGCCCCCTGTCAGATGTGCTGTCTTCGTTTTATCTGTCACCACTCCTTATTTCCGTTTTCCTGTGAAGGTACGTATTCCAGTCATCAGTTTCTGACATGCACTGTCTCTTCTTGTGGTCTTTGCTCTTCCCTTCCTTAGATCCCTGCTAGGTAGGTCGCTCCCCCTCCGCACAGCACCGCCTGTGTGTCCTTGCCCCAGTTGCCACTGCTGAGGAAGATCGAGGCCCTCCTCCATCTGTAGGCTACCACCTGCGCCTCATCCCTGATGGCCAGTGGTAGGCCGAAGGTTTGTATCACCATCTGTATCTCATTACATTGCCTTTATTGTTATTTGGTGTCTGTGACTGCTGTTGTCTGTCTTCCCCCGGTGCCTATACTCGGTCTGTGCCCTCTTATTCCTTCTGTTCCCCTCGCTGTCTCTGTGTTTCTCTGCCCGTTTTTTCCTTCTGTCCCCTTCGTTGCCCGGTAATTTTTGTCCCCGCTTTGCCTTCTGTTCCCTTCGTTACCCTGTGTTTCTCTGCCCGTTTTTTCCTTCTGTTCCCTTCGGTGCCACGTAATTTTTGTGCCCGCTTTGCCTTCTGTTCCCTTCGTTGCCCTGTATTTCTCTGCCAGTTGTTTCCTTCTGTTCCCCCATGTTGCTCTGCCAGTTTTTTCCTTCTGTTCCCTTCGTTGCCCCGTGTTGCTCTGCCTGCTTTTGCCTTCTGTTCCTGCGGCCCGCCCCCCTGACCACCCATTCGCTGCCCCTGCCCTGCCTCCCGCCTCCCAGCTGCTCCTCCCTCCCACCTCCCTATATATGGCGGCCGCTGTGCGGCCGCGCAGCTGGCGCGTCGAAGGCGCGCCTAAGGCAAGCCTGTCTGTGCCCATCCGCGCCTTGACCGCGCCCAGTGCCAAAACCCCTGATCGCCGCACCCGCCATGACGACCGCCGCCGCTACGATGCCAGCACACTCCACACTCTCAACCCCGGGTGGACCAACACCTGCTTCAAAGCCGCCCCGAAACGCACACAGGGTCCCTTCACCTGGCAGAACTGCAGCTACACCAGCCTCAGAGCCGCCGAACCACCCGCCAAGAAAGGCCACAATTACCTCCGATGCATCCTACTGAACACCCGCTCGGCATGCAAACATGCCGTCGAGCTCTGGGACCTGCTTGACACTTCATCCCTGGATGCCGCCTTCTTGACAGAGACCTGAATGATCAACTCCTCCGCACCCATCGACATTGCCATCCCAGACAGCTACAAGATCACCCACAGAAACCGCCCCAACAGAGTCAGAGGAGGAATCGCCATCGTCCACAAGAACAGCATCAGGTTTTCAACCAGCACCGACGACACCCTCAGCACCGCCGAACACATGCATTTCCAGATCCGCACAGACCCCAACTCCACCCTCAGAGGCACCCTAGACTACAGACCCCCCGGACTCCGACTCCAGTTCAGCGACTTCATTGCCGACTTCATCAGCACACACGCCCTGACCTCCACCGACTACATCCTCCTCGGAGACCTGAACTTTCACCTTGAGAACAACAGTGACAGCAACTCCACCAACCTGATCGATAACCTCGCCAACCTCGGACTGAAGCAACTCGTCGCAACGCCTACCCTGTTAGACCTGTCAGCCCTTTGGGTGGTCCCTCCTCATCATTATTTATTTTGTCCCACTTTTGCCTCAAACCCTGTTTGAATTTTTCCTTTTTGGGAACCACCAGACTTTTTAGTGTTGCTGCAGATTCAGGGAGCCATTTTAGCTACCCCTGAAACTTCTGTCTGAGGGCCTGAAGCACAAAATGGTGGCCTCCTGTGACATCACCAGCATCCACTGGAACCTACCAGCACCTTCCAGAACCTTCCAGGAGATTCCAGAACTGTGTGACAGTTGGAAACCGTTTAGAATGTTGGGAGGATAAGAGAGGCAGTTGGCAGTTGGAGCTGGCAGTTGGCACCTGACTGGTGAAGAGAGAGGAGCACAACAGTGAAGGAGGAAGGAGTGAAGCAGCAGGGGTGGAAACTTGTGCCTGGAGTGGGGTCCATAAACCCACCCTTGATACTTGTCCCTACTGATGGATCCCAGCCTATAGCCCTGTGTGGGAAGAAGACAGAAGAAAACCATCCTAAGGACCTGGACAGCAGGAACAGGCCTTAGAACCAAGAAAGCAGCAAGATTCTGACCTGAGAACTGGTTTCCCTGGAGCCTGGCGTCGAGTAGCCGAAGACCTGGAGCCCGAGGTGGAGAAGCGGCGCTGACTGAGGTAGCAGACGTCGTACCCGGAGCCGCCTGAGGTCGTAAGAGGGCGCCGGCGGAGGTCGAGAGGAATACCAAGGGTCGAGAAGGAGGTGAACCGAGGTCGAGTGAGCGGCGTCATCGGAAGGGTGAAGTCCGCCCTCCGGAGTCGTCGGAGACCGAGGTAGAGGAGCACCGGAGGTCGGGAGTGAGGATCGCACTCCGGAGTCGCCCGGAACCTGTGAGGAGGAGCACCGGAGGTCGGGGGTGAGGATCGCACCCCGGAGTCGCCGGAAGTCGACATCGAGGCCAGGCTGGCCGACGTCATCGGAGCCGAGAGCGCCATCGGACCGGAGCCGCCCGAAGTCGACATCGTGTGGAGACTGCCCGACGCCGTCGAATCGAAGGTAGAGGTCGAACCGAGGCCACCGACATCGGACCGGAACCGCCTGCCGGCGTCGTCAAAGAACTGACATTGTGCCGAGGCCGCCGAGACCGAACCGGAACCGCCTCACGGCGTCGACACGACTCCAGCGGCGTCGGAACATCAGAAAAGGGCAGTAAGTGGAGTAGAGGGCGCCTTAGGCCCTGTGGAGACCTGAGAGACTACTCTAAGGGGCTAGGGAGGTGCTGAATCCCACCTGACTGTGCCTGGGGTGAACTGGGACTAACCTAGAGAGGTTGTGTGGAGAGGGAAGCCAGGGCATTGGAATTTCCCCCCCCTTTGATCTACCTCAGTTTAGGCCTCAGCCTTTGCCTCAGCCAGGGAGTAGTACCCCTCAAGCCTACCACAACCCTACAAGCTGTGCCTGGGCCAAATCAGCCCTTAAGTATTGAAGTGTCATCTGATTCATGAGTGCTACTGTATACTTCTAATTATTTATTGAGGAAACTGTATTTATTAAGTTCTTATCTATTCAATGCTGCACTGTATTTATAGGTCCACAGGACTTGTTGGTGTACAGTATTTATTGGTACAGTATTTATTGGTACAGTATTTATTACCTCAAAGTATTTAATTGTCTGTATATATTGCACTTGTATTTATGCCCTGTTATTTATGATCACCCCTATTTATTTCAGCGAACAGCAAATATTTATTTGACCTGCTCTATTTAAGAATTTGTATATTGTGATTGTTATTTATTTTCCCAATCAGCAACTAAGAGAAAAAGATAAAGAAAGCATATTTTCATAATTTTTACGGTGTAGAGTCGTTTTTGGAACGGATGCACGCATGGTTATTGTATGGGTATATTGTATGCTTAGCACTGCGCCTGTTTCCTGACCACTCGAGCCAAGCTACCCCATTGTGTCGGGAAGGCCCTCCACCACCCTGCGGAGTGGGAGTGGGGCTGTTTCCAACATAAATTGGTGTTCAGTGGTGGGATAGAGCTGTGCCTACATATACTCAACAATAACTGTGGGTAGTCCATAGGCCTACACCGGGAGTTTTCTCAATTGCGGCCTTCCTAATTGTGGGTTTTTGTTTTTTCCAAATTTACTCTGGTGGTGGGAGGAGGTATTACTAAAGGTACCCCCCTGCATTGTTACTGCACAAAACCTGTCCTCTAACCTGAGTGGGCAAGATGGAGTTTGTTCTTGAAAATCTAGACACGTACACTGTGGCCCAACTCAGGGAGTTTTGCCAGCGAGAGGGGGTGTACTGTCCCCCAGGAGCAAAGAAGGGTGCACTCCAAACCAGCTTAAGGGCTTGGGGGGAGGCACGCAGGGAAAGCAAGGCTGAGGAGGAAGACAGGGATGGAGAGCCTGACCCCGAGGGGGCTGAGATGTACCAACCTGAGGTGGGGAACCTGTCAGCAGGGCCCAGGACACTTTCTAGGAAGGGCAGCACTGTCTCTAGTGGGGGCTTATCCGAAGTGGAGTTAGCAGACCGGAGAGAGAAGAGACAGCTCACATGGGACTTAGCAAGGCTGGAAAAGGAGAAAGAGGAGCAGAGGATGGCCCATGAATTGCGCCTGAAAGAAATAGATCTTCAGATTTTGCGAATCGGGGCACAACCTGTTCCCAATGGTGGCAGCCAAAACCAAGAGTCCACCAGGGAATCCAAACCTTACCTGCCAAAGGACATTGTAGCGAGCTATGGGGCAGGTGACGACATCGCCAAGTGGCTAGCAGCCTATGAGGTCTCATTGAGGGCCCATGGGGTTCCAGCGAAGTATTGGGGAGGGGGACTGTATAAATACATGCCTCCAGCTGGTAGGGATGCTTTATTGGCCCTCGAAGAGGATGAGCAAACCCACTACCCCACCATGAAACTGGCGCTCATCAGGAAGTTTGGACTTACTCCGGAAAAGTACAGACAGAAGTTCAGGGGTAGTCACAAACTGGGCACACAGAATTGGGTGGACTTCCTGGACTATGCAAAGAAGGCACTGGAAGGTTGGATTCAGGGCAGTGAAGTAAGGAACTACGAGGAGCTGTTTGACCTAGTATTGAAGGAACACCTACTCGAGAAATGTTTCCCTGAACTGCGGCAACACCTGGTGGATAGCAAGCTGACCAGTCCCCGGAAGCTTGCTGAGGAGGCGGACATTTGGGCTAGTACCCGGGTGTCCACAAGGGGGACTGGAGGGGATACTCAAAAGGCCGGACAGGGCGCCCCCCAGAAGAAAGAGGGAGGGGAAAAGAAAAAGGAGTTCTCCAAAGGCCCCCAAAATAACTTCCAAGGGAAGGGAACAGGATTCACCTCTAAGGCTAACCCACCCAGAAACCCTAATCCTGGCCAGAGTCAGCAGCCAAGGGTTGTCCATTGCTACGAGTGCGGTGGCGTTGGACACTATAAAGGAGATCCGAAGTGTCAGAAACGATCACCCCCTCCCACTGGAGGAAAGCCCCCCGGAGTAGCTAGTGTAGTGCTCGGGGAGGAGATGCCTTTAACTAAGGGAAGGGAGTGGGCGGGTGTCACTTTAGTGTCCCTGGGAGAACGGGAGATGGTTCCTAAGATCCAGGTGCCTGCAAATACTGCAAAGTATGGGCAGTGGATCACCATCAATGGCCAAAGAGGGGAGGCTCTGAGAGACACAGGAGCCAGTATGACTATGGTACGTAGCCAACTGGTGTCTCCAGAGCAAGTCATTCCCGATGTACTCCACCCAGCCGCGATGGCTGACGGCAGAACCGGCCACTATCCCGTGGCTGAGGTTCCCTTTGAATGGGGGGGGGTTGCAGGTTCACTTCGAGTTGCCGTAAGCCCTGCCGTGCCAGTCGATTGTCTGCTGGGCAATGACATGGAGCACAACGCTTGGAAGGAGGTGGAATACCGGACTCATACCGAGATGCTGGGTACACCTGACTGGGCCTGTGTTAGCACAAGGTCCGGGACTACCCGAAGAGGGAGTTCATTCCGGCTGGAGCCTGGAACAAAGGCCCAGCCAGCTGCCAGTCAAGGGAAGAACCGAGGACAGGAGGAGCCTGCCTCGGCGTCTCCACCCCGTAGGACGGATAGGCCACCGGAGGTGGTGGACCAGGAGTCTGCGGAGGGGGACGTTACCAACCTGGAGGACCTACCCATCCCGGCCGAGTGGCACGTGGAGGGAGGCCCGTCCAGGGAGGAATTCTGCCAGGGCCAGAGGGAGTGCCCTACCCTTGAGGGGCTGAGGCGACAGGCCGAAGCCCAGGCAGCAGGGAACGTTGAAGGGAACTACAGTGTTTACTGGGAGGATGGCCTCCTCTACAGTGAACCCAAGGCACCCCTACATGGATCGTCACGAGCCTTGGTAGTCCCTCAACGTTATCGAGCCTTCCTTTTAGAGTTGGCTCACGAGATACCATTGGCAGGACACCTGGGGCAAGACAAGACCTTCGCCCGTCTTGTCCCACACTTTTATTGGCCTCAGATGAAAGTGTCGTCCGATACCTACTGCCGGACATGTGTGTCTTGCCAAGCCAGTGGGAAAACAGGGGTGAAGCTGAAAGCTCCCCTGGAACCACTTCCTGTCATTAGCACCCCCTTTGAAAGGGTGGGCATCGACATTGTGGGACCATTAGATCCACCGACTACAGCTGGTCACAGGTTTATCCTGGTTTTGGTGGATCATGCCACACGGTACCCAGAGGCAATCCCTCTGAGGACCATAACAGCACCTGTTGTGGCTAGGGCCCTGATGGGAATCTTTACCCGAGTGGGTTTTCCCAAGGAAGTTGTGTCCGACAGGGGGACCAACTTCATGTCAGCATATATGCGGGCAATGTGGAAGGAGTGTGGAGTGACCTACCGGTTCACGACTCCTTACCACCCCCAGACCAATGGTCTGGTGGAAAGGTTTAACAAAACCTTAAAAGGCATGATCAGAAGTCTGCCTGAAAGCCTGCGGAGGAAATGGGACGTCCTCCTACCCTGTTTACTCTTTTCATACAGGGAAGTGCCACAGAAGGGAGTGGGCTTCAGCCCCTTCGAGCTTCTGTATGGGCACCCTGTACGTGGACCTCTTAACCTGGTGAGAGACGGATGGGAAAGAACTCCCAGAAAGCTCCCCCAGGATGTGGTGAGCTACATGCTGGCCTTCCGGAGCCAAATGGCTAAGTTGTGGAAGCAAGCTTCTGACAACTTGGAAGCCAGCCAAGCAGTAATGAAGGCGTGGTATGACCACAACGCTCACCCGGTGGAGTTGGAGCCTGGCCAGAAGGTGTGGGTGATCGAACCAGGAGAGCTTAGTGCCCTCCAGGATCGCTGGTCAGGGCCCTTTGAGGTGTTGGAGAAGAAGGGTAAGGCTACCTACTTGGTGGACCTGAAGACCCCTCGTCAGCCCCTGCGGGTGCTGCATGCCAACCGCCTCAAACCCCACCACGAGAGGCCCGAAGTCATCTTGATGATGGTGACTGACGGAGGAGAGGACGTGGAAAGCGAGCCTCTCCCTGATCTGTTTGCGTCTCAAGAAAAGGATGGGTCGGTGGAGGGAGTGATTCTCTCCCCATCTCTAACTCCTGAACAGCAGGAGGACTGTCGCCAGGTCCTGGGGCAGTACTCTTCGTTGTTCTCCCTTGTCCCGGGTAGGACTCACCTGTGCGTCCATGACGTGGACACAGGAGACAGCCCACCTGTGAAGTCCAAGATCTACCGGATGTCAGACAAGGTGAAGGCCAGCATTCATAGTGAAGTCACTAAGATGCTGGAGCTAGGAGTGATTGAACCTTCTAGCAGCCCCTGGTCCAGTCCGGTGGTGTTAGTACCAAAAGCTGCACCACCGGGTGCCCAACCAGAACTGAGGTTCTGTGTGGACTACCGGGGACTGAATTCAGTGACAAGAACTGATGCTCATCCGATCCCTAGGGCGGATGAATTGATTGACCGGCTGGGAGCTGCCCAATATCTAAGTACCTTTGACCTTACTTCAGGGTACTGGCAGATCTCTTTGACTGATGGAGCAAGGGAAAGGTCAGCCTTCTCCACGCCCAATGGCCACTACCAGTTCTGTGTGATGCCCTTTGGGCTCAAGAACGCACCTGCCACGTTTCAGCGCCTGGTAAACCAGATCCTCACCGGAATGGAGAGTTTCTCTGCTGCTTATCTGGATGACATAGCCGTCTTCAGTAACAGCTGGGAGGATCACTTGCGTCACCTGCAAGCTGTTCTCCAGGCCCTGAGACAAGCTGGATTGACGATCAAGGCCAGCAAGTGCCAGATCGGGCAGGGGTCGGTAGTGTACCTTGGACACTTGGTGGGTAGGGGAGCGGTGCAACCCCTCCAGGCGAAGATCGAGGCCATCATGGCCTGGGAACCCCCCAAGACACAGACTGAGGTCCGAGCATTTTTGGGCCTCACGGGATACTATCGCCGCTTCGTGAAGGGGTACGGTACCATCGTAGCCCCTCTCACGGAGCTCACGTCCAAGAAACAACCTCGACGGGTAGTCTGGACGGAGGCTTGTCAGCAAGCCTTTGAGAGATTGAAGAAAGCCATGTGCGAGGCCCCGGTCTTAAGGGCCCCAGACTTTTCCAAGAAGTTCATTGTCCAGACAGATGCATCAGAACATGGCATTGGGGCAGTGTTATCGCAACTCAACGAAGAGGGTCTGGATCAACCCGTGGTCTTCCTATCCAGGAGACTACTTCCCAGGGAACAGAAGTGGAGTGCAATAGAGCGTGAAGCCTTTGCAGTGGTATGGGCTCTGAAGAAGTTGCGGCCATACCTGTTTGGCTCGCACTTCCTAGTTCAGACCGACCACCGACCCCTTCGTTGGCTGATGCAGATGAAGGGGGAGAATCCCAAGTTGTTGAGGTGGTCTATTTCCCTACAGGGGATGGACTTTCAGGTGGAACATCGGCCTGGAGTGGACCACGCCAATGCAGACGGTCTCTCAAGGTATTTCCGCCTTAGTGATGAGAACTCCCAAGGGGTTGGGTAGCTCTCCCCACTTTCAGCTGGGGGGGACGCGTGTTAGACCTGTCAGCCCTTTGGGTGGTCCCTCCTCATCATTATTTATTTTGTCCCACTTTTGCCTCAAACCCTGTTTGAATTTTTCCTTTTTGGGAACCACCAGACTTTTTAGTGTTGCTGCAGATTCAGGGAGCCATTTTAGCTACCCCTGAAACTTCTGTCTGAGGGCCTGAAGCACAAAATGGTGGCCTCCTGTGACATCACCAGCATCCACTGGAACCTACCAGCACCTTCCAGAACCTTCCAGGAGATTCCAGAACTGTGTGACAGTTGGAAACCGTTTAGAATGTTGGGAGGATAAGAGAGGCAGTTGGCAGTTGGAGCTGGCAGTTGGCACCTGACTGGTGAAGAGAGAGGAGCACAACAGTGAAGGAGGAAGGAGTGAAGCAGCAGGGGTGGAAACTTGTGCCTGGAGTGGGGTCCATAAACCCACCCTTGATACTTGTCCCTACTGATGGATCCCAGCCTATAGCCCTGTGTGGGAAGAAGACAGAAGAAAACCATCCTAAGGACCTGGACAGCAGGAACAGGCCTTAGAACCAAGAAAGCAGCAAGATTCTGACCTGAGAACTGGTTTCCCTGGAGCCTGGCGTCGAGTAGCCGAAGACCTGGAGCCCGAGGTGGAGATGCGGCGCTGACTGAGGTAGCAGACGTCGTACCCGGAGCCGCCTGAGGTCGTAAGAGGGCGCCGGCGGAGGTCGAGAGGAATACCAAGGGTCGAGAAGGAGGTGAACCGAGGTCGAGTGAGCGGCGTCATCGGAAGGGTGAAGTCCGCCCTCCGGAGTCGTCGGAGACCGAGGTAGAGGAGCACCGGAGGTCGGGAGTGAGGATCGCACTCCGGAGTCGCCCGGAACCTGTGAGGAGGAGCACCGGAGGTCGGGGGTGAGGATCGCACCCCGGAGTCGCCGGAAGTCGACATCGAGGCCAGGCTGGCCGACGTCATCGGAGCCGAGAGCGCCATCGGACCGGAGCCGCCCGAAGTCGACATCGTGTGGAGACTGCCCGACGCCGTCGAATCGAAGGTAGAGGTCGAACCGAGGCCACCGACATCGGACCGGAACCGCCTGCCGGCGTCGTCAAAGAACTGACATTGTGCCGAGGCCGCCGAGACCGAACCGGAACCGCCTCACGGCGTCGACACGACTCCAGCGGCGTCGGAACATCAGAAAAGGGCAGTAAGTGGAGTAGAGGGCGCCTTAGGCCCTGTGGAGACCTGAGAGACTACTCTAAGGGGCTAGGGAGGTGCTGAATCCCACCTGACTGTGCCTGGGGTGAACTGGGACTAACCTAGAGAGGTTGTGTGGAGAGGGAAGCCAGGGCATTGGAATTTCCCCCCCCTTTGATCTACCTCAGTTTAGGCCTCAGCCTTTGCCTCAGCCAGGGAGTAGTACCCCTCAAGCCTACCACAACCCTACAAGCTGTGCCTGGGCCAAATCAGCCCTTAAGTATTGAAGTGTCATCTGATTCATGAGTGCTACTGTATACTTCTAATTATTTATTGAGGAAACTGTATTTATTAAGTTCTTATCTATTCAATGCTGCACTGTATTTATAGGTCCACAGGACTTGTTGGTGTACAGTATTTATTGGTACAGTATTTATTGGTACAGTATTTATTACCTCAAAGTATTTAATTGTCTGTATATATTGCACTTGTATTTATGCCCTGTTATTTATGATCACCCCTATTTATTTCAGCGAACAGCAAATATTTATTTGACCTGCTCTATTTAAGAATTTGTATATTGTGATTGTTATTTATTTTCCCAATCAGCAACTAAGAGAAAAAGATAAAGAAAGCATATTTTCATAATTTTTACGGTGTAGAGTCGTTTTTGGAACGGATGCACGCATGGTTATTGTATGGGTATATTGTATGCTTAGCACTGCGCCTGTTTCCTGACCACTCGAGCCAAGCTACCCCATTGTGTCGGGAAGGCCCTCCACCACCCTGCGGAGTGCCACACGCTCGACCCCATCTTCTCAAGCTCCCATGTCTCCTTCAGCCACACCACCGAACTCCCCTGGACCGACCATCACTGCATCCACTTCACCTTCCAGAAACCCACCACACACCACCGCACCCAACAGATCCCCCGCTGCTGCTGGAGCAAAATCACCGAAGACCACCTACACGCAAACCTCACTCTCAGCCCACCCACCGAACTCTACAACACAGATGACGCTGCCCACAACCTCAGTAGCTGGATCGATGACTGCGCCAACACCCTCGCCCCGCTGAAGAAACCCTCCTACAGAGACAGCAGCAGGAGGGCCAGCTGGTTCACCCCAAAACTCCTAGCCTCCAAGCGAGCCTGCCGGAAACTAAAGAAGAAATGGCACAGTGAGCAGACTCCAGACAGCCACGCAGCCTACAAGGACGCCACCCGCAACCACCATCTCCTCATCAGGACTGCCAAGAGGACCTCCTTCAAAGACCGCCTCGACAACAACGCACACAATAGCAAGGAGCTCTTCAACATTGTGAAGGAACTTTCCACCCCAGCTCCAACACCAACGACATCCTGCCGTCGCAAGCCCTGTGCAACTCCCTCGCTGCTTTTTTCCACTGCAAGATAGCAGACATCCACGACAGATTCAACACCCAGACAGCCCCAACAGACATCAACACAACAGACTCTCCACACACCATCGACCACGACCTCCTGCCAGCCTGGGCCAACGTGAAACTCGATGACACCATCAAGACCATGAGCACAATCCACTCCGGCTCCCCATCAGACCCTTTCCCGCACCACATCTTCAATAAAGCCAGCAGCTCCATCGCACCCCATCTGCGCAACGTCATCAATCTCTCCCTCAAGACCGCGACCTTCCCAGAGAGCTGGAAACATGCCGAGATCAACGCCCTACTCAAAAAACCCAAGGCGGACCCAAGAGACCTCAAGAACTTGTGGCCCATCTCCCTACTTCCGTTCCTGGCCAAGGTCATTGAGAAGATCGTCAACAGACGGCTAACCCGATACCTTGAAGAAAACAGAATCCTGGACCCTTCCCAGTCAGGGTTCTGCAGCAACCACAGCACTGAGACTGCCCTCATCGCCGCCACTGATGACATCAGGACCCTGCTGGACAACGCTGAGACCGTGGTCCTCATCCTCCTGGTCCTCTCCACCGCCTTTGACACCGTCTGCCACCGCACACTACGCACACGCCTCCACGCCATAGGGATCCGAGACAAGGCTCTGGAATGGACCACCTCCTTCCTCTCCGGCAGAACCCAGAGCATCCGTCTCCCCCTTTCTGATCCGAAGCCTCCGAGATCATCTGCGGCATACCCCAGGGCTCTTCCCTCAGCCCGACACTGTTCAACATCTACATGGCCCCCCTAGCACACGTCGCCCGACAGCACGACCTCAACATAATCTCCTATGCGGACGACACCCAACTGATCCTCTCCCTCACCAAGGACCCCATCACCGCCAAATCCAACCTTCACGAAGGAATGAAGGCCATCGCCGACTGGATGAAGATTAGCCGACTGAAGCTGAACATGGACAAGACAGAGGTCCTCATCCTCGGCTCTGGGGGCAGCCCCGACACCCACCGACCATGCACGCAACCTGGGAATCATCCTCGACTCAACGCTCTCCATGACCAAGCAAATCAACGCTGTCTCCTCCTCCTGCTACAACACCCTCCGTGTGCTCCGCAAGATCTACAGGTGGATCCCGACAGACATAAGAAGAACAGTCACCCAGGCCCTCGTCAGCAGCAGACTCGACTACTGAAACACCCTCTACGCGGGAGCCCCGACCAAGCTCATCAAACATCTGCAACGCATCCAAAACGCCTCTACACGACTGATCCTCGACGTACCACGCCACAGCCACATCACTCCCCACCTGAGAAACCTGCACTGGCTCCCCGCCAACAAGAGGATCTCCTTCAAGCTCCTCATCCACGCACACAAGGCACTCCACAAGACCGGTCCAGCCTACCTCAACAGACGATTTTGCTTCTACATCCCCAACCGCCAGCTCCGCTCCGCTGACCTCGCACTCGCCACCGTCCCTCGTATCCAGAGAACAACCACCGGTGGAAGATCCTTCTCCCACCTCGCCGCCAAAACCTGGAACACCCTCCCACTGAGCCTGAGTTATTTGCAATGTGAAAGGTTTTACTAACCCTAATAAGAGACAGAGAATGTTATCACCTCTCTCTTCATATAATCCAGTTTCGCTTTTTAGCAACAAACACATCTTAAGGAGTCAAAAGCAATAAAGTTGAAACAGGTTGGGTAGGTTCCGTTTTAGTTTCCCCCACTTCCACCAAGAATAACGGAGTAATTATTATATGTCATAAAAAATTAAAATGTAAAGTTTTATCCCAGGAGACTGATTCTGAGGGGCGGTGGCTGTTAGATAAATTACTCATTAATAATGTCTCTTTGATGTTATTTACTGTATATGGCTTGACCCTGCCGGACAATTCATTTTGGTGCACTGTGGCAAAAAAATGCACTCAATTTAGGGATGTTTTTTTATTTTTTGGGTGATTGTAATCAGATTATTGATCCTGTTATTGATAATCAATCCCATGTCACCTTTATTCCCCATAAATCCCAGTTTCTCAATACCATTTCTCAGACACACCTTGTGGATGCATGAAGATTATGCCATCCAGATGCAATAGACTTTTCTTTTTCTCTCCACCTCATGGCTCCCTCTCTCGATTAGATTATATCTTTTTTTCTAAATCTTTAACTCAAAATCGTATCTCTTCCTCTATTGAATCTATTGTTATTTCTGATCATGCTCCAGTTGTTGCTGATTTTGATTTGCTCCCTCCACGGGCCAGGTCCTCTCAATGGAGCTTTAATAATTTTCTTTGACAGGACCTACTTTTCACCTCTTCCTTTATCTCTTTTGCTGATTAAACTTTTCTGTTAAATAGCTCCCCGAATCTCTCTTCTTATTTATTATTGCACTCCTTTAAAGCCACAGCTCGTGAATTTATTATAGATTATGTTTCTAAAAAGAAGAAGCGGTCTCTTCAACAGCATAGTTCTACATTAGCTCATGTTAAATATTTGCAAAACAAATTTTACACTTCGCCTTCTGATTCTATTTGCATGAGCTTATATGTGCAAAGTTGAATTTTTACAAAGTATCTACTGATAGAGCTGAATCTATATTACTTAGCAGTAGTGGTCGCTACTATGGTGGCCGTAAAAAGTTGGCAAGTTTCTAGCTAATTACCTTAAATCTACGAAGGAATGAGTATTAATTGACTCCATACACTTTTCAGATGGGAAGCTTATTTTAAAGATCAGGATATTTTAAATGAATTCATTACATTCTACGAAGATTTATATACTCCAGAGTTTCCTTCTTCTCTTTCCCTTATTCAATTCTGTCCCCTTCTGATGCTCATCCTAATTTTTCTGCGCTTGAGTCTCATCTATCACTCATGGAAATATCGACAGCCTTAAATTCACTCAAAAAAGGAAAAACTCCAGGCCCAGATGGCTTTATGGTGGAATTTTATTTACATTTTTCCAACTTACTACTTCCCAAACTCCTGCAGCTTTTTCAATCTTTTTTTTCCTCCGGTAAAACGGTAGGTACTTTTCAAGAAGCCATGATAAAGAGGGTTGTGGTCCTTTGTATTGCAAGAATTATCTCCCTATTTCCCCGGTTAATATGGATTATAAAGTGTTTGCTGAATTACTTGCTCTACAGTTGGGACCCCTCATGCAGCGTTTGACTGGTAAAGAACAATATGGCTTTGTTACAGGCAGATTGACCTTGGATAATTCTTGTTTATTGTTTTAATGTTTTGAATAAGGCACACTCTCTTTCTTACTCCCTGGCTGCAGTTTCCATAGATGCAGAAAAATAATTTGATAGGATGTATTGGCCCTTTTTATTTAAAACTCTTAGTTGGCATGGTTTTGTTCCTAAGATAATCTCTCTTATCTCCCTGCTCTATACTGCCCCCATGTCCTCGGTATTAGTTAATGGCCATACATCTCAATACTTTTCTCTACAAGGTGTTTTTTACCAGGGTTGTCCCCTTCCCCTCTTGTATTCATCCAAGCTCATGAACCCTTCCTATCTTCTATTCATAACAACAATTATATTTCTGGTTTTCCTTATGGTGACCAGCATTTAAAACTTTCTGGCGAAGCGGATGACATTTTACTTTTTATTTCTACCCCTGAGGTTTCTATCCATCCTCTATATTACAAGAAATCTTTCTCTCTCATATCTGGCTATAAGATTAAGTTGAATAAAACTGAAATCATCCCTCTTACCAAATTTTACACCCAGTGTTCCTTTTCATCTACTGGTTTCTTATGGAGCAGATCCAAAATTAAGTATTTAGGTTTTTGGTTTAATACCTCCATCTCAGCTTCAGTCAAACTAAATATGAAATAAGCTCTTTCTTGTATTTATAAACTCCTTTCTTCTTGGAAGCCTCTATTTCTCTCTTGGTGGGGAAGCCTGGATTCTATTAAAATGATGGTCACGCCTATTTTATTGTTTTTTCTCTATCTGCTTCCCATTCATATCACGTTTATTTATTTTAAGAAAACAGATTCTCTCCTTTCTAAATTTCTTTGAAAAAATAAAAAATCTAGAATCTCTTTATCACAACTCCGGAAACCAAAATCTAATGGGGGTGTTCATTTTTCTGATTTTCAAACCTATCATAAGGCTTTTTGCCTTCACCTAGCCTTTAAATGGCTACTCTCAGAATCCTCCCCCTTCACCCCTTTATGGCTCACCATTGAGCACAACTTACTTGCTCTACAAAAGAGGTACTGGCCTTCCATTCTAAGACTGTTCACACTTCTCTCCCGCTATTTAAACATACTTGCTCTCTGCTGAGACCGCTTACCCGATTGAGGATTTCTTCTAGACACTCCTTTTTGCATTCTCCGAATAGGTACAATCGCCACATCAAGAACAGACAGACCTTTCTATTGGAAGTACTGGCAATTGAGGGGGATAACGTGGATTCATGATTTATTTGATGGTATAACCCCATGTTTATTCCCTCAATTTCAAACCACTTTTAAGTGCCCTTGCTCATTTTGGCACAAACTGTCCATTCTAATGGAAGCCATTCTAGAGACTTTTTATTCGCTTCCTTTGGCTCTATCATCTCCTGCCGAAAATTCTCTTCTTAAAATACTCACTATTCTTCCTAAGGCTTCCCTGATTTCCAAATACGTTTTATCTCCTGATCCTGCTCGTGTTTAGAGTAAGGTGGAGGTTGCTTGGGGGGTGGATTTGGGTTGTGTTTGGAGTATCAGTTTCTGGAATAAGATTTGGAGTCGATCACTTATCTAGATCTGCATCTACTACTCAGTCTATGTTATTACTATACCATAGATTATATTTCACCCCTATGCCTTTAGCTACTTTTTCTCACACAAATGACAAGAGCTGTTGGTCCTGTGGCTTTCCTTCAGCTGATTTAATGCATCTGCTATTTCTTTGCCCTCCCATTGCCTCCTTTTGGTAAAAAGTTTGGTCCTATATTGCCCTTAAATTTAATTTACATAGTTCTCTCTCTAATGTTACTCTTTTCACTGGGAGTTTATTAGACACTTTGGGTTTGACTAGACATGAACATGATTTATTTGACAGTATGCTGGCTTTAGCCATCTAACTAATTGCGATCAATTAGAAAAATTCAGTTAATTTTTCAGTTCAGAATCGGTGGAATAATATTTGTCACTATCACAGATTGGATATTCCAGTAAACCATTTTTTATTAGAGATTTATACTGGTTTCCATTAACATCATATCTAAATAAGATTGTAGAAAACAAAAATGTCTTGTAAATGTTCTTAGAATTTTAAACCTTCATGAGCATTCAAGCTTCTCTGCTCTTTTCATATCTAATTTCTCACCAGTAAGATTGGTTTTTCTTCAAATGTTATTGTACTTTTTTCACTGATGTTCACTGTTATGCAATATTACTCGATCTCCAATTGTAACAGTATTTCCCTTCCCTCCCTCTTCCTTCCCTTCCTTCTACTGCTGTTTTAAAAAGTAAATAGCTTTCTTTTTTGCTCTAATTGCTTTCTTATTAATGCACCCTTTATTTACATATGACATTTTTATTGCTGGCTCTTTGGGGCCTGTATGATTCTCAATAAAGCTTATTAAACAAAAAAACCTGGTTTTGAAGGTTAGGGAGTGACTTCTCATATTCCCCCCTGAAAATCAGTCTTTTTTAGTGCCCTAATGGGGGCATCCCTCTCAGATACCATTGGTCTCATTTGGGCTAGCATGAGGTATCTCTCAGCCACCCTGCCACCAGTGTTTTAACATTTGCGTTTGTATTTATCCATATTTATTTTTTGGCCATCTTATTGGTATTTATCCATATTTCCGCTTTTGAAAATAAATACAGACAGGAAACACTTTGTTTTCTGTTTGTATTTATCTGTAAAGATCAGTAAAAATAGAAAAACTGAAATATATTTTACATATCTGTAGTGTAGTTGCTAAAAAAACAATCTGGATATTTGTTTTACATTAAGAAGTGGTTACGTTTTAAGAAGCTTTAATTATTAAGAGGCTGTGTTCAATTTTCCATTGTGACCTAACCATGATCATGCCATGCTGAATTTGTAGTTTTACTAATTGTTATCCATACATTGTGTAATAAAACCCCTGGTTTTGAAGGTTAGGGAGTAACTTCTCATAGTTCCCCCTGAAAATCAGTCTTTTTTTCTGCCCTAATGGGGGCATCCTTCTCAGTTACAATTGGTCTTATTTGGGCTAGAATGTGTTCTGTCTCAGCCACCGTGTCTACCAATTTGCAGTGATCAGCTCTCAGGAGAACCATTTCATGGGCCACCATATCAATCTTATGCTCCAGACTTAATTTAGTCTCTCTTATGGCCTCCAAGATCATCACTGTGTGTGTCCCCAGGTCTAGGTCAGCATCTTACCTCATGAGGCCTCTTTGTTTGCTTCCAAACAACCTGGATCCTCCAGCCCTGGTGGTTGGTGGCTTTGGTCCTAAACATCTTGTGGTCTCCCTTATCCTCAGCCACTGGCTCTGTCTTTTCCACCATGCCTGCCAAACTCGGCACTCCATGAGCTCAGTGGAACAGTATAGGGGATCCCACCTGGTGGCACAAGCACCCCTCACCCTCTCTTCCCCAACTTTGCTACCCATAAATGGCAAGAATCTCCGGGCACGGCTGATGTTGCTTGTCATCTTCCTCTTTGAATTAGGGGAGCCTGTCCCCCTGTGGCACAGAACTACCACCTCTCAGTTGCCCCGGGCTCCCTCACCCCCATCATTCCTCAAACTTGGGGGCCATGGGATGCCTCCTCTGGCCTAGCAAGGGTACACTGGTTGCCAGGGAGCAGGGCTACTCAGAAGGAGGCTACCCTTGACTCACCGGCACATCTAGGCTCTATGAGCCTGCTTGGGCAGGGGTTCTATATAAATTGTCTCCTGATTCCTGGGACAACTCAGGTCACCCCAGGTGCAGGCTCCTGTGCCATGGTGTTGGTGGTTTTAGGCTATCTGACTGTGGCAGCTCCCTCTTGCATTCCTGGGTGTTCAAAGGTGGTTCAGCCAGGGTTGGATTTGTAAGACGGGTACTCAGGCAATGGGAGACGGGCCTGTATCTGAGTTGCTGCTGTGGGTCACTTTTCTGGACAGCATGATGGGGTGGTTAGATGCTGCCAGCTCCCCAGTGTGGGACTGAGTGGCCTTCCCGGAGGCAGATGGGCCTTTATTACCTCCCTTTGACCAATGAGGCTGAGGTGTCATTCCCTTCTCTGGCCGGGCCAGCCCTTTATTGTATGCAGACTGAGCAGGGCCAAGGGGGCCTAAGCAGAAGTGGCTTCACTTATATTCAGGTGTATGTCTCCATTGTGAACTAATCCACATAGAAAGAGTCCTGGCAGCATTTGCATTTTTTTTAAAATCTCAGTGAAGTTAAAACAAATGCGTCTTTTAGAGAACCCCCCTTTTTTTAAATAATAACACTGAAGAAGTGTTTTGCGAAAAGGTGCAATCCGCAAATGTAGGCCACTTTGTTTTTAGGTTGCCCGGGCCTATTTTGCATCCCAGTCTACCCCTGAGGTCAGCACCCACTGGGCCTTTGCTCAGACTGTGCTTTCCGGTGCCGGGCCAGGCTTATTACTGTGGGCGCAGCGCGGTAGCTGCCATCTTGTGCGCTCAGAGGTGCCGACCATCCCGCTGCCTGAAAATCTTCCCGGGAGGTAGTTCACCCTTTATCCATGGCCAGTGTGTGCCCCCAGAAGTCCAACGGCCTGACGCGACCGGATCTGCCTGCATACACGTTGCCACCATGTGCGTCCAAGCCACGACGGCCTCATCTTTACTTTTTCTCACCTCCTTTTCAGAGATGTCATCGCTCTGTGATATGAGTCTGTAGGGCGACTTATTATCACAAAGTAATTGAAACTAGTTTCACTGTGTGAGAAGTTCTGAATACCTTTACTCATACATTTTTAACCAAATCGTGTGTTTCCCACGCAGAAATACAAGAGGACCCTATCAGGCATGAATCTACCTCATGAGTCCAATTATTATCAATCCTGCATTAATGCACAATAACTTTGGTTCAGTGAGTGCTGCTTCCTCCCCTCTATGTAAAGAAAGGACCCTCAAGAAAAAATGCCCATACCTCTTGTTTTAATCTAATAATTTATGTTGGACTTGGCCCTTTTTGCAGGGTCATCCCTAACCTTTTTGCCTTCCTCCTGTATTTTTTCTGACCTGTTGTTGGCTGTTTTATGACTCTGGGCACCTTACCACTGCTGACCAGTGCTAAGGTGCATATGCTCTCCCTATGGTAAAATGTATACATTGATTGGTGTCCATGTTTGGCTTATTCGGTTTACTATCAGCCCCTAGTAAAGTGCACAAGGAGTGCCAGGGCTTGTAAATGCGAATGCTGCTGGTGGGCCTGCAGCACTGGTTGTGCCACCCACAGAAGCGGCCTAGTAAAATATGTCTAGGGTCTGCCACTGCAGAACCTGCGTGCAGTCTGGTACTGTCATGCTGGCTGGGCAAGTGCACACACTTGCCAGCCTCCAAACCTTCCCTTTGCCTCATGTTACTCACCCCTATGGTAGTCCCACGGGCAGGGTGCATTGTAGGTGTAAGGTAGGACAAGCCCTGAGTGTGTGACATGTCCTAATAGTGAATTACCGCCATTTTCGTTTTTCACTATTGAAGGCTACCTGCTCTCCATAGGCCAGAATGGGCTGCTGGAGTCACTACACGCTGTGACCCCAGTGGACTTATAGAGCATGGTAGAATGTCAAGTTTAGTATGCCTGAACTCAGAATAATAAAATACTTATTTTAGTAAAGTTTATTTTAATATCCTGCGTTTGTAAATACTACTTTTAGAAAGTTAGTATTTACTGACCTGGCCATTTCAGTCCGCCTCTGCTGTGTGTGTGTGTTCTGCCTAGCAACAGTAAGGAGCAGGGTTGGGGAATCCCCAGAGACAGGCTGGCTGCCAGGTGGTGGGTAGAGAGATTACACCAGGATGGGTGGGAGGAGTACACCTTGGCTCTTGAATAGACCTGTGCTCTGCCACCACAAAGCCGGCTCCGCCCCCTGTGGAGCGGCTGATGTCTCTGCCCTGCTGCTGAAAGGAAAGAGCAGAGTCACCATAACAAAGTACTCCAGAACTGGACTGAGCCAGGCCCAGGCCCCCTGGCGCTAAAGAACAAAAGAATCACTGTATAAAAGTAGGAGCCTGGCTCCTGAGAAATTAGAATCCTGTTTTACCACAAAGAACCTCTGCCCGACTAGAAGGAGAAGAAGACGCTGGAGGAGCTGGCCTGCTGCTTGCCTTGCTGAGAAAGGAGAGGAAGAGACTTGCTGAAAAGACTTTGCTGCTTTGTGCTTGAACATTCTCCAAGGGCTTGATCTGAGCTTGCCCCCTGAACTGAACCCCAGGACCAGTGGGTTCTCTGTGCTTTTGCTCGTCCTCCAATTCGAGCCGTGTGTGCATCCCACTGGGAAGAGACTGCGCCCCTCATCGCCCCTCCTAGGGCCGTGACACTCAGGAGCTTGCCTGCCTGCACCCCTGTCACTGCCTGCCACTGGAGCGCGCTGAAAGCGCTGTCACCCCTCCCGCCGGAATCCTTCCAACGATCGTGATCTTCGCCGTGTCACCAGCTGCACGGACTGTGCCCTGTGACCCCGCTTCGTTATCCTTGGAACACCCCCAGGCCGCGCTGCCCCCGCTGTGGAGACCCCCCTGCACCGCCGTGCTAAGGGTCACTGGCCGCGCCTGCCTACTTGCCCACACCCGCTGATTGAGGACCCAAGAACACTTCCCAAGCTGAGAGTCGCACCGACCTGTGCCGACCCTCCACATCACTAAAGGAGTTCCAGTATCGGGCTCGGGGCCCGCACCGCCTTATTTCCCTGTTATCCTCACCGCACCGCACGCCCGTCTCACCTCCCGCCGTCCCGGAGCTGCCGGGAGGAGCTGTGCACGGCGCAGGCACGCCCACGACAGATGCGTGAGCCGCGGTAGGCCTGAAGTAAGTCAAGACTGGAATCCCTCAAGTGACATTGAAAAGAGACTAAAAGAGCATCCGCTTAAAGAACCGTTTGGCTGCTTGATAATCTGGTGGCATCCAAACAACGTTACTGGTCTTGTGATAAATCTGCATATTGAGATAACTATTTTTATATAAAGGAGCGTATTTGCACATACCTAAGCCTGGTGTCCGTTTCTGGGGGGATTGATGTGTTTAGTGTGTGTGTGATTATAATTGCTTAACCAACAACGCCTGAAGAATCGCCTTGGCTGCTCACGCCACGCACCTAGAAGGTGAGCAAAGGTCATTCCAAAAGGAGATATCCTTTGCCCTGACATGGAGGAGAGGGTCCCTGCTTGACACAAGGGCATACTTGCGCCAACCAGAGACCCCCAAGTCTAACATTGGTGGCAGCGGTGGGATTTCGAATTTGCATTTGTAATTTGCATACAGTGAATTATTAATCACCAGATAGTGAGAGCAGACCAAGTAACGCAGCCACAGGTTTTCATTTTTGAACTTTGTTGAGACATCTGCCATTATTGCAACCATGCCTGGCTCACTCCCTGCTGGAAGAGCACTCTCTGTGATTTCTGGAATGGATGAGGTGGATTGGGAGAGACTGGAAGGCTACACATAAGAGCAATTGAAAGGCTACAGTGTAAAATTCAGAGTTCCCCATACTGGATTCGGGAAGAAGAACCAGTACCTCAAGGCGTTGAGAGCCTGGAAAGAGTCAAGAGACCCACAGAATGCGGGGGACATCGTCCCACCCGACAACCTTGTGGAGCCCAGCAGAGTCCTGTCCCCAGAGGAGCTGGCGGACAGGGCAGCAGACAGGGCGCATGCAATGGAGATGGCAAAGTTGGCAGGACAAATGGAAATGGAGAAGCAGAAGTTGGCCTGGGAGGCACAACAACGCCAAATGGATCATGATCTAAAAATGAGGGAGTTGGATCGCAAGATCAAGAGTTTAGACCGCTCTCCCTCTGGTGGCAGCAATATTGAGTTTTACAGTGCTGAGAGAGTAGTACGCACACCCAGAGATGTGGCGCCTGACTTGAAGGAGGGGGTTAACATACACCAGGAGGTTCAAGGGCATGAGGTAGCTCCAGTAGTGCGCAGTATCCCTGAAGGGAACAGGGTAACTGGCGCAGGGGTTCATAGTCCTAGTGGAGGGAGGGAAACTCTACTGACTCTAGCTGAGAGGTACAGGGAGAGGGGTTCCCCCAAAATTGAAGTCCTGGTGGGTGAGTGTGAAGACCGCCCAGAAGAGTGTGGGTTGTGGGACAGAGACAGTCAGATACTGTCTTGCCAGTCTCAGGAGAGTGGTGTGGAGTACGTGTGTGAGGCACTGGATGGTAAGGTGAAGGATAGTTTGGTTAACCCTGCTAGGGGGCTGTGTGATCCAATTGTGGGAGAGCATATTTTAAGTCCCTGTTTTCCAGAGCTATGTCAACACCTGTTGGAGAGTGAGTTCTCTGACCGCAGAGAACTCACATTGGAGGCAGACCTTTTGGTGGATTCCAGAGGGTCTGGAGAGGCATTGGGGAGTGACCCTGTGGGGAGTGGCTCAGGTATCTTCCAACCCAGAGTGGTGGAAGTGGTGCAGAGTAGCCCGCTAGGTCCCATGATAGTGGGAGGGGTGTAGGGGCTCACGTCCTGTCTCAGTGGAGAAGGAGTGAGTGTGGGGCTGCGTGCCGCCAGGTGCCCGAAACCCAGTCTCAGAGCCTGGATGGTTCTTTAAGGGAACACCAGGCGGGGAGCCTAGGCTGTCCTGATGGGCCGCCCGTTGAGGGGGATCCCCTAGTGTCTGGTGAGCTGGGAGTGTCTGTAAGCAGGCCTCCATCAGTTCTGGTGTCTGGCAGTACCACTGCAGTTGGGAGGGTGCAGAGGTCCAGATTGAGGGGTGAGAGGGGGAAAGAGTCCCCAGTGGAAGAACCAGTGGGTCAGGGGCCAGCCAGAAGGGCTGCGTCCCCCGTGAGTGACCATGGTGACACCACTTCTGTCCTGGGGATCTTCAGGCACTGTCAGATGGACAGGGGTCGGGAGATCAGCGCCAGGCAGACTGTCACACGACACATGAGTTATGTGTCACCCTCAGGGGGGGCATGCGTGCTCCCCGGGAAGTCCTGGTGCGCCAGGCGAGCGTTCAACCACATGGGTTGGTCCCAGGGTTGGGAAACCAGGTTCAGGTGTTGTCTGACCTGTAGGGTGGGACTACTGTAATCAGTGTCCTGACCCATGTTGCTTCTGGGGGTACCACGCCAGTTGGGAGTGGGCAGTACTCTGGAAGGGGGTGCAGAGGGAGGGAGTCCTCGCCTCTGACCCCGGCTCAACTGAAGGGTTTAGACCCTAGGTTGGAGGGCCAGGTTCAGGGTGTACTCCCGGACCTGGACGCCCAGTTGCAGGATAGAGCACCTGAACTGGTGGGCGAATTGCGCAGGACACCTGTCCCAGGTGCCCTGGCAATTCTGGAAGGGGGTACCACTCCAGGTGGGAGGGTACAGAGCCCCAAGGAGAAGGACCGGGTGTGGGAGAGGCCACCCCAGTCTTGGGTCCAGCCGCCGGGTACAGTCCTGGGGCTGGTGGGTCAGTGGCAGGATGTCATACCTGACCTGACAAGGGGGAGAATGGACAAAGGGTGCCAAGCACCTGGGGCTACTACCCCCCGCTCCCTGGCACCACAGAGGATTGAGAGCCCTGAGAGGCATACGGCCTGGGTCTCATCCCTGACTACTGTCAGTGGCCACTGTAGCATTTTGCTGTCTGTCTGTTGGGACACACCTGTGGGCCAGTTAAGGTTAGGTGCTGCACAGGTGGTGTCCACAGGTGAGGAGAAGGGTTCCCCATGGATTGGCTTGGTGGGCCCTGAGAGTATGGACAGAGGGAGTCCAATAGGTTCAGATTGGCCTAGAACTGGAGTCTGCCCCTGCAGTTGCGGGCCAGGTCCTTGTTCTATCGCCCCAAGCAGGGAAGACCATCACGGTTGTGATTGGTCTACCCTGCGTTTTGGCTGGAAGGGGGTTGTGTTGGACTTGGCCCTTTTTGCAGGGTCATCCCTAACCTTTTTGCCTTCCTCCTGTATTTTTTCTGACCTGTTGTTGGCTGTTTTATGACTCTGGGCACCTTACCACTGCTGACCAGTGCTAAGGTGTATATGCTCCCCCTATGGTAAAATGTATACATTGATTGGTGTCCATGTTTGGCTTATTCGGTTTACTATCAGCCCCTAGTAAAGTGCACCAGGAGTGTCAGGGCTTGTAAATGCGAATGCTGCTGGTGGGCCTGCAGCACTGGTTGTGCCACCCACAGAAGCGGCCTAGTAAAATATGTCTAGGGTCTGCCACTGCAGAACCTGCGTGCAGTCTGGTACTGTCATGCTGGCTGGGCAAGTGCACACACTTGCCAGCCTCCAAACCTTCCCTTTGCCTCATGTTAGTCACCCCTATGGTAGTCCCACGGGCAGGGTGCATTGTAGGTGTAAGGTAGGACAAACCCTGAGTGTGTGACATGTCCTAATAGTGAATTACCGCCATTTTCGTTTTTCACTATTGAAGGCTACCTGCTCTCCATAGGCCAGAATGGGCTGCTGGAGTCACTACACGCTGTGACCCCAGTGGACTCATAGAGCATGGTAGAATGTCAAGTTTAGTATGCCTGAACTCAGAATAATAAAATACTTCTTTTAGTAAAGTTTATTTTAATATCCTGCGTTTGTAAATACTACTTTTAGAAAGTTAGTATTTACTGACCTGGCCATTTCAGTCTGCCTCTGCTGTGTGTGTGTGTTCTGCCTAGCAACAGTAAGGAGCAGGGTTGGGGAATCCCCAGAGACAGGCTGGCTGCCAGGTGGTGGGTAGAGAGATTACACCAGGATGGGTGGGAGGAGTACACCTTGGCTCTTGAATAGACCTGTGCTCTGCCACCACAAAGCCGGCTCCGCCCCCTGTGGAGCGGCTGATGTCTCTGACCTGCTGCTGAAAGGAAAGAGCAGAGTCACCATAACAAAGTACTCCAGAACTGGACTGAGCCAGGCCCAGGCCCCCTGGCGCTAAAGAACAAAAGAATCACTGTATAAAAGTAGGAGCCTGGCTCCTGAGAAATTAGAATCCTGTTTTACCACAAAGAACCTCTGCCCGACTAGAAGGAGAAGAAGACGCTGGAGGAGCTGGCCTGCTGCTTGCCTTGCTGAGAAAGGAGAGGAAGAGACTTGCTGAAAAGACTTTGCTGCTTTGTGCTTGAACATTCTCCAAGGGCTTGATCTGAGCTTGCCCCCTGAACTGAACCCCAGGACCAGTGGGTTCTCTGTGCTTTTGCTCGTCCTCCAATTTGAGCCGTGTGTGCATCCCGCTGGGAAGAGACTGCGCCCCTCATCGCCCCTCCTAGGGCCGTGACACTCAGGAGCTTGCCTGCCTGCACCCCTGTCACTGCCTGCCACTGGAGCGTGCTGAAAGCGCTGTCACCCCTCCCGCCGGAATCCTTCCAACGATCGTGATCTTCGCCGGGTCACCAGCTGCACGGACCGTGCCCTGTGACCCCGCTTCGTTATCCTTGGAACACCCCCAGGCCGCGCCGCGCCGTGCCGCCCCCGCTGTGGAGACCCCCCTGCACCGCCGTGCTAAGGGTCGCTGGCCGCGCCTGCCTACTTGCCCACACCCGCTGATTGAGGACCCAAGAACACTTCCCAAGCTGAGAGTCGCACCGACCTGTGCCGACCCTCCACATCACTAAAGGAGTTCCAGTATCGGGCTCGGGGCCCGCACCGCCTTATTTCCCCGTTATCTTCACTGCACCGCACGCCCGTCTCACCTCCCGCCGCCCCGGAGCTGCCGGGAGGAGCTGTGCACGGCGCAGGCGCGCCCACGACAGATGCGTGAGCCGTGGTAGGCCTGAAGTAAGTCAAGACTGGAATCCCTCAAGTGACATTGAAAAGAGACTAAAAGAGCATCCGCTTAAAGAACCGTTTGCCTGCTTGATAATCTGGTGGCATCCAAACAATGTTACTGGTCTTGTGATAAATCTGCATATTGAGATAACTATTTTTATATAAAGGAGCGTATTTGCACATACCTAAGCCTGGTGTCCGTTTCTGGGGGGATTGATGTGTTTACTGTGTGTGTGATTATAATTGCTTAACCAACAACGCCTGAAGAATCGCCTTGGCTGCTCACGCCACGCACCTAGAGGGTGAGCAAGGGTCATTCCAAAAGGAGATATCCTTTGCCCTGACGTGGAGGAGAGGGTCCCTGCTTGACACAAGGACATCCTTGCGCCAATCAGAGATCCCCGACTCTAACAATTTAATATATTTAGATTTGCTACCATAGAATATCTACAATTATATAACATATGCTAAAAACTTTACAGTGCCATCTGTATAGACCTCTCGTTCACCTTGATTACATCAGCTTTTTCTTGCATAGCCACTCATCAAGCCGCATAAAGACACCGGCCATGGTGCATCCGCATCTATTTAAATTCTACATAGTTTGCTTCTGTAGTTACTAAACTACTAGCACCAGGGTCGGATTGGGAACACAATTAGGCCTGAGCACCGAAAGAAAATGTGGCCCACATTTGTTGATAATGACCTTTCATGAAACATTGCTTAGTATCAGGAGTAATTTTGGGAGACATCTCTGATAAATTAAGCATTCTAAGCTCGTGGGGTCGGTAGCATTGGCCAAGACTAGACGCACCACTAAGCATACCATTATTCCACAGCAATTCACCCGCAGGTCTCCTCACCTGATCTTCAGGCCTACACATTTCTCTACTTTGGGTGCCTGAATGTGTTAATGGCCTTTGGGTCCCTTAGTCTGAGCTTCCCCCAAAAATCCCTGAATATCCTGTATTATATCAGGCCATGAGTCCGAGAACCATCCACATCCATTGTGTCTGGAGGCTTATTTTCACCTTCAAGGAACCATGGGTATTCCTCTCTTTTCACTCAGGAGCCTATTTGCAAGTGATGTCTTTGGGGATTGCATACTACTTGGTACTTGATGTCTTTTTTATTGTGGGTGGAGACTTGATCTAAACCTGGAAAAGCTGCAGGAATTCACTCAAATGCCTTCCATTCTCTCCATACCCCTTTCTTACTTGCTGTGTGCACCTCTCTTGTTCTCCCTATCACTTTGTGTTCCTCTCCTTGCTCTTACATTTTCTTTCATACTCTACTTCTTTTCCTATCCTTGGTTTCTCTCATTCTACCTATGTGCTTCACTTAGTCTCCCACATTTCCCCTCTATCTTTTCCTTTTTTTCCCTCTGTCTACAAATCCCCCTCTCTCTCTCACTCCTGACTCCCCTGTGGGCTCTTTTTTTCGTTATTTGTATATCTCTCAGGCCCTTATTCCTCCTGCCATTTTGTATCTCTCCTTTAAGAGTTATTTATTTTTCTGTCTTGCGCACCTTTCCATTTTCTCCTGTCTTGCCCTCCCCTGTCAGCTTCTTTCACATCCCTCTGCCCCATGAATTTCTTTGTACTATACTTAATGTTATATTCTTATGTGTCCCCTTTATTGCTTTGCTGCAGACATTAACAGAGTCCACAGAGTCCTCATGTTCCTGGAGCCAGCATTTAAACCAAAGGAGAATCCATAGGTGGAATTTACTTCATTATTCCATCCCTTTGATGAAGGAAATTCTACTGGTGGATTGTATTTTACCTTTAGCATTACCTCCTGGAATGCCAGCAACCTCTATAATAGGCCCTAGACTGAGTGAGAGAATTAGGATGGTGCATATGAGCAGTAACCATCCTTCCTTTTTTCTCGTAGACCAGGAAATGTTTGACACAATCGTCTACCTTCCTCTCCTCTCCATCATTTCCTTCGCCATTCACTTTTTTTTGTAGTTTTATATAGGGTACACTCTACCCAAAGGTAGTGAAGTGCTTTACATGTACACATACGTTTTTTTAAGGCACTGGGTTAGCTATATGCCCAGAATCACAGAATGTTGAGACTCAAACCTGGTTCTCAAGTTCTAAAGTCAGCAGCTCTGGCCATTACACCACATCCTCTATCACCACTTTCCTGCCTTCTTCTTCTCCACTTTCTCTCTATCTTTAACAATGTCTGCCCTTCTCTCCACTGCCTTCTATTACTTCTTCTCCCTAATCTCTCCCCCCTCACTCCCTCCATCTCTCTGCATCTCTACCACTCCTGTCCTCTCTCCTCTACCTTTCCTTTCTTTCACACTTGATTTCCTTTTCCCCTTCCCATTATTTTGTCATTCGTCACCACTTTGCTGTGTCTCTCACTTCTCCTTTTGTCTCGCTCCACATTGCTCTCCTCGCTCAGTCCAGTTTGTTAATGTCCTGCCATGTCTATTTTCCCTTCCCTTTGTCATTTTGGCCCAAATTGAACTTTTTTCACACATTATTTTATGTTGTCAATTTATTTTTTATTTTTGTTCATTTTGGTTGCTTGCATCATTAGGTCTCATCTGGCGTTGCAGCGCAAAGTGCTGCTCGCTCGGCGAGAGATTTTGTGAGAGGGCATATTTCAGAAGGGGGCTTGAAGCCCCGCCCCTCATTTCCATTGGCTTGCGTCACCATGCAGGCTAAACGGTGGCCTGCCATTGGAAATGGGGCTTTGTAGCCGCTGCTCTTTTGCCTTTTGGGACAGCCCATCCGGACTGGATCGTTTGCTTCACGGCTGTCGTGAAGCACTTTCTTATCTAAGTAGGCGTGTTATCTAAACAAGCCATGATCCAGTCCGGATGGGCCGTCCCAAAAGGTGACAGGACTGCAGGCAGGCACAACGTGCCTCACCCGTCACTTTACGAAAAGGGGAAAAGGCAGTCTGGCCATACTTCGGATCTCGTCATGCTCCGACGCTGCTCTCATTGCTGTTTTCTTTTTTTTTTTTTACTAAACACTCCCTTTCACTCTTCTAAAATGATGCTGCTATGCATGCTGTCCTTGGCAGAGTAAAAAAAATATCCTTTTTGCCGATGTTATCTAACTTAAGACTCGTCGAAAAGTAACACGAAGTCAACTTTATCACTTGGAAACAGAGGGCAGGTTTGTAGCAGCAGAGAGAGAAGCAGACAAAGCTGGCATACATCGAACTGAGCTGCACAGTAAGGGGAAGGGGCGCAGGTAGGAAAATAAACGGCTGAGGGAACACTTGTTGCATTGTTTCAAAACCCAACAACAAAGCTCTGGCTCCGGAGGAGGGGCATACCGCCTCCCGATACTTTTACCACTACATGTCCCACCCTCCCAAACCCCCTTCCCGTACCCCCAGTCCACAGTGTGACTCTGAAAGGAACATTACGAAATCTTTCCTAGCACTTGAGAAATGGCTGGCACAGCCCCAGGACTCTTAAAGACCCCAACTGCATCCGCCCTCTCACGGATCCCTGCAAAGCCTCTACACTCCAAGAACTTGAGAATTCACAGCAGTTGATCACCCCCCCTCTTGTCCTCTGGAAGCCCCTCGACACGCCAGCCTCCTGCTGACATAGGACATCCCCTGGACCCCTCAGCCCACGAAAGCGCTGGACCTACAACAATATCCACTCATCCCCTCAACTCTATTCTACTCCGTCATCCCTGGTAGCCCATCACCCGCCCACATCACACACTGGCACCATATGAGACCCATAGGAACTGAGCACTCACTCCCCAGACCCCCGCCCCCAAGTCCTCCTGCGGGCACCTGGCCCCTTGACCTCTCAGGTTCCATACTCACCCCCACACACGTCCTCTCTTACCTGCCGCAATGAGAGCTTCAGTCAGGAGAGACAAGTTCACCAGAAATGTGGGCATTGTCCAGATCCATGAACGGCAGCTCTCTGTGGAGGGGGGGCAAAAGGGGTCACTGCTGTGGAAGGCAAGGAGGGCCGCAGACAAGGGGGTGAGAAGGGGGGGGCAGTGCTGGCAGAGTGGGAGCAAGAGGGAATCCTGATGGCAGAGTGACACAGAGGGGTCACTGCTGATGTCACACTGAGAGGAGACGCTGTCGGGCTGGCCCTGCTGGGAGAGTGGCGCAAAGAGTGACAGTCCCAGCAGTGCAGCTCTCTTCAGGTGACCGCGCTGCTGCGCCAGCCCCGCCTGGTATTGGATGTGTACAGCTCAGCAGAGGATCAGTGCCAAGAGAGAGGGAATGAGGGAGAGGGGAGGGGAAGAGTGCTACAACTTCTGGGAGGCAGGAAACATGTGTAACAACAACTGCAAGGGGAGGGGATGGGTCACAACTTCAGCTACAGAGAGAGAAGCGAATGATTCCAGAAAGTGCATGAGAAGCGATTGATTCCAGAAAGTGTGTGACAACACCAAGCACAAATGTGGGAAACCAAAACTCTAGGGACCGAGAAAGGGACAATGCATTATAAGTGGAGTAAAGCCTACATACAATACGTCAGAGAGGTTTAGCGAGTTTAACAGACTTAAAAACAAGCATTTGCAAAGCAATAGGTCTCGCATTTGCGAGAGTTTAGGCTTTTGGCATTGTATATGATGATGCCTTTTATTTATGTTTTAAAAACCAACACATAAATAAAAAGCATTGTCATTTACAATGCTAAGAGCTCAAACTGTTCCAAATGCGAGACCTATTGCATTGCAAATGCTTGTTTTTTACTTTCATTCAGTGGTGAACCAGAGTCCTTCCCAGATAACAAGATTGCAGAGGGCTGCTGCTGGACACGAAAGTAGAATCTTTTAGATGGCGGTCATACTTAATCTTTCAGCCCCTTTTCACTCCACCCAAGGTAACATTAGAGCTGGTTGTGGTGCTCAAAAAGTGCCCAGCCACCCCCAGTGGCCTCGATGTCTCTCTGAGAGACTCGGGATGGGAGGGGGCCTATCACATGCTGTGCCTGCAGAGTGTGGCACATTGTCCTACTGCACAAGACAATGAACCAGCCGTTCTTGGTACTTGATTATAACAAGCTCCGAACTTCGCCTTAAGGCTACAGCAGCCTTTAAGCTTCAGCGCAGGAAAATGTGATTTTAATTAAGGCTGTAAAAATGGCCCACCAGCTGGGTTTTGCCTAAGGCCCCTTTGGCAATGCCATATTGCCCACCCTGCCAATCCGATGCTGACAAGCATTTCCTTTTCATTTCACCTGGAGCACAACCGCTCTTCTCTGAAAGTCACTCTTTCACCGCTATCTTGGAACAGAATGAATTAAACCTCATCGACAAACCAACTTTAGAAGCCCGAAGGTAATTTATAATTCAATATCGTCCTGTGTTTATATAAAGAAGAGAAAACCTTTGTCCTTATCCCAATAAATGAGGTGTCTTATATCAATTTCATGTCCCCATCTTCACAAAGCTATAGCGGCAACCTAAAAGTCCTAACGCCCAATCACGTCGATTACGAATCAAATGTCCCACTGTGGATGACTATAGTAAGCATCCAGAGATACTCAGGAGTAAATTACAAGAATGAGGTTACCCGAAGAAATTGATAAACCATTCCTTCTAAAGGGCCAAGTATTACAACAGGGAAAGTCTGTTTGGGGAGAAGAAGAAAGAAGAAAAAACGAGAGGATAGTATCCGTAAGCAATTTCTCAGAAATAAATAGTAGGGTGAAAATCATGTATAGGAATTGGAGTATTTTAATAAAATAGTGAGCAACCAGTAAAAATGAAAAGAATACTTTATGCTTCTCAGAGAAAGAACATTTTAGAGACAACCAGTCCATGCTTATAGAGATCAGAAAAGATGGACCCTTGTTAATGTAAATATTGAAAGTGTAATTGGTAATTATAGATGCAAAGGATGTAATGTATGGATGAGGTTTCTGATATGCTGCTCATCTTGCTCCAGTTCATTTCCCCCTCCCAAACAGAGACCCGCTGCTAGTCTTTTCTCTTCAAACCTGTGTTAGGATGTAAAGGGTGATTGTATTTAGACTGTACCTGATGTATCATTTTGAAGGATTTCCACTGGAAGTTCTGATGCAGGCATGCAGAAGAAGATAATTCTAGGATCTGTTGTTGCTATTAAATTGTACATATCTGGAGTTCAGTTGCTGAAAAACCAATCTGAAGATTCCTTTTACCTCAAGAAATAGGTTAGTGTTCAGAAGTTTTAATTATTATGAGGCTGTTCTAAATTTGCATTGTGACCTAACTGTGATCATGACATGCTTAATTTGCAGTTTTGCTAATTGTTATGTATAAATTGTGTATTAAAACCCCTGTTTTTGAAGTTTAGGGAGTGACTTCTCATATTCCCCCTTAAAATCTGTCTAATTATTCTGAGACTTTAGCCCTCATTGCGATGGGTCGTATCGGAATGGAGACCATCTGACATGTAGTCGGCGTCTCCACCTACATTATTATGAGCTGACCACCGTGAAGGCTGTCGGAAACATGCCTTTTTCAACCCACAATTGAAATAGACATGTTTTTAAACAACCTTGCACTGTGTTCCAGGCACCAAGTAATGCCTGGCACACGGTGCAGGGATGTTTGGGAGGGTACCACTGAAGATGAAAAAAGTTGTATGAGGAGGGAAATGGATGAGAAATCATAGACCTTAGGCCTAGTTCTTAATTGTGTCACTGGAAATGGTTGTTATAGTCAGAACTTCAACATAGCGTAGCAGACCCATAGCTTGAGGTTTTTGTTCTATTGTTTTTACCTGGTCATTTATAAATTATATATACATCATGAGCCGCATCATATCAGATTGATTTCTTTTTTAACATACCTTGAACTTTGTTGATGTCTTGTTCACTGCTGTGACATTGGCTTTCAGGGTCATGGATTACAAGGTTGAGAAGAACTCAAGAATGAAATACGACAGGAAATATTTTATTTAACCCTGTCATTTGAAATGGTCTTTTACCTGGTGGCTCAACATAGCACAGTGGACATGTTGTATGAGATTTTTGTTCCAATGTTTTTATATGTTATTTCCCCATTGCAAAAAGAACTATTGATGGACAGAATGCAGAACAATGTCATACATTCACCCCAGTACAGAGATCTGGGCCTAAATACATTGTTTTTTTGCTCACCATGCCATTCCAGTTTGGACCCAGCCACATGCAAATCAGTCTTGACCCTGTGTCCAATGGGGACAGTCCAGCCCGAACTGCCAGGCCAGGTTCTCCCTGGACTGGAAACAAGCATCCTAGTACTGGTTTCGGGGTTTCACCCCTCTTCAGCCGGGATAGCTTGATTCCAGTGGCATGGAGAGCACGGGACTCACGTCTGAGCATACTCGTCCTACTCGAAGTGACAAATGCAAAAAGAAGTATTGAGGGACAGAATGCAGAACAATGTCATAAATCCACCCCAGTATAGAGATCTGGGCCTAAATCCATCGTTTTTTGCTCACCATGCCATTCCAGTTTGGACCCAGCCACATGCAAATCAGCCTTGACCCTGTGCCCAATGGGACCAGTCCAGCCCGAACTGCCAGGCCAGCTCCTCCCTGTACTTACATCACATGCAGCCGCGTCCCGTGGAGGGAGTTCCGTGGGGCGGTAAGGCGGGGCGGGGAGGGGCAGGGTGGGGGTTTCTAAAAAACGGAATATGGATAATTGCAGGTAAGTAAACAATTAAATAAATAAAACGAATTTCGTAGCGCACGCTGCATCGCAAAAGTTAGATTCCATTGGGGTGGATAATGGGATAGATTTACATTGACCCTCACAGAGCGGGGAATTGTATGGGGCATTGTAAACACACTCAAAATGATCTATCCATTTCTCAGGGAGAATATGCAATTAGATAGTATGGTCCTTGTTATCGTTAAATAGAGGGCGATCAACCACCTCTCAGAATTTACAGCTGTTAGCCCCAGATGAAGCCTCAATCAACTCATCCCAAGATTCCTCTATCAGTGCCCTTTTCTTCATATCTAGCACCTTCTTATATGAAATTTTTCTGATTGCGATTAAGTAGTGATTTTTGTGCACAGCTTTGAGGGCATTCACTAACAATTTATTGGCTCTCAAGCAATCCTTATTAAACCAACTTGAAGCACTTGTTGCTTTACAGGAAAGAAATACTTTTAACTTAATTTCCTTTCCTATCTCTGAGCATACATTTAGATAGGGTCTGTGCAGGAACCCTCCAGAAAACTTTCAAATTCAGCCCATTTGGTCACCGCGAGGGATCTTAGAAAGTCCTCTGGGATAAACTTTGAATACTTTTGTCTTTTACCCTGGTCAGTCATTACACTACCTGCATGAAGGGGTCCATGCAAACATGTCTGGAATGGTAATGTTGATGACGTTATGGTCACTAAAACCAAAGGCATTTGCCCAAAACTGTTTAATGAAGTTCCACAAGAAGGCTGAGACAAAGATGTCATCAATTGTTGAAAATTGTCTTAAGCAGTGAATATAGGAAGAAAACTCCCATACGGATATTCAAATTGAATAGTCATAACATACTCCAGATCAAATTTGGCAAGGAGATGATTTAAAAATCAACCACCTTGGATGTGTTCCATGTGGACATAGTTATTATGGCTCACATAGTCTCATAAAGTAAGAGATTGTGGGCTACTTAGGCACAGATGTATATTGAAGTCCCAGTTAGAATAAAACTGACGCCTGTATTGTTACAGGTTTCGATGTGATACATTTGATCCCTGAGAATGGAGAGAGTGTTACAGAATAGTGGACTTGAGGTAGCAATTTTCAAAATTTAACAACACAACGTTACAACTGCAAGGGAACTAATGCGAATTGCCTGTATATTTTGGGAACTTGTTACCAGTTCCTTTATTCTGCAATTCAAGGTCAAAGAGACCAGAATAAACAATTCTCCACTTGGATTCCCCTTTTATGATGACATGGTAGGGTTGAAGTATGAGTTGTACCCTCCCAAGAAAAATGAACCTTCTACTTCCCACATTACCTGTAACCATGTTATGGCAAATGTACTTAGATATAATAGCCAGTCAGGGTCATTTATTTCATTATTTATGCCCGCCACATTCCAGGAAGCTAACATGAGCTGGCCAGCATTGATGTCCCTTGAGTTCATGTAGTTCTCATAAGTGTTAGGGAAAATGGGGGTATCACCCTCCACTATGGTGGTAAGTGCTCCAATCACGTGCATCCCATATCACCTAGCTGGTCTGGTTTCCCATTGGCATTTGGCTCATTCCCTGCCCCCTCATTGCCATGCAACCATGTGTAACTAGGACGATACAGTCAATCTAGTGAGTCAGCCCCAAGAGCCTCAAATCGATTTTGGGTGGGTAAGACAAAATCTCTGCCATCGAATGCCCTCATGGCCACAAAGCCAGTGCCCACATTGCAGTTACTGCCCTGTGGCTAACCCTGGAGAGCCAATGGATGGTAAAATTATCCCAGAGGATAAGGCTGAATGTTTGTCTTGTAAGTGACTAAATTTAGAACCATTTGAAAAGCGCGGGGACAATTAAAACTTACGATAGAATCCCCCTTCAAGGTTTACAGAGTTAATCCAGCACAGTACACCTTCCGGGCCATGACGATCCTATTTGTCAGGATCTTATCCTCACTACCTAGATGGGTTAACTAGTGGCTGACCTTATTTCTCAGACTCTGATAACCTTCTCTGCCCCATGATCCAGCATGGGGACCATAGTCAATCCCACCACATAAGGGGCTGAGGCAGAGGAGGCCAAGAACAACTTGTGAGGATGCTAAACCATCTTTAGAGCTCACTACACCCGTTCCCCCCCTTTATCCACTTATGCACCAGATTAGTTCTGGGGCCATATTGATGACCTATGGTTGTTGCTACCCCTGGCAGGACAGGTGGGTTTAGCAGATTCCCATGCCTTTCTCTCACTGGCATGTGAATGTCTGGCGAGACAAGTGGCAATAACATTCCATCTTTAGGCAAACTATGAGGTCACTGAACAGGTTCTCTATGTGTATCAGTTTCCAGCCCCACCCTTGGTCTCATCACCCTTTCCCTTGTTGGTGGCGCTTGAAATAGCAGGAAAATGTGGAGACATTACATCAGGATCCAGGGCGGTGGAGCGAATGCCCAATTTTTCCTCCAGTGTGCAAATGTCCTCATTAGTTGCCCCCATTGCTGTTTGATAAAAATGAGAGTATAGAGGATTTGAAAGTACCATTTGGGCCCTTGTCCTTCAGTGGAGGTGAAGACACTGGGACTCCAGGATGTAATGCAATATGTTTACGCTTATCCGTTTTGCAGTGAAACACAAATGGCAGTAATCAGATGGAAAAGGGGTGGCCTAGCACAGCCACTTCCAGGCTCTGACAGGTGCAGATGGACCCACTCTTGGCCCGGTATTCTGTTGCAGTTCCACAGAAGCACTTATAAGCGTGATGGTGCCCCATCCACCTCCTGGGCCAGCAACAGGCTGCTGGGGGACATAGTCCCACCCCAGCAATGCAAAAGAAACAATATAAACAGCGTCCTGTGCTGAGGGTGCAAGGAAGTGCTTATAACCGTGATGCGCCCCTCCTCCTCTTGAACTGACAACAGGCTGCTGGGGGACATAGTCCCACCCAAGCAGTGGCTAAAAACATTGTCAGCAGTCTCCCTCACCGCAGGAGCAAAGATGCGCTTATAAGCCCGATGTGCCCCTTCTTCTCCTGGACTGGCAACAGGCTGATGGGGGGGCATTATCGCACCCCAGTAGCACCAAAGAAACAATGTCTGCAGCGTCCTGTGCTATGGGTGCACAGAAGCTTTTATAAGCGTGATGTGCCCCTCCTCCTCCTGGGCTGGCAACTGGCTGCTGGGGGACCTAGTCTCGCCTCAGCATCAGCAAAGAAACAATGTTGAGAGCAACACATAATTTTAGTAAAATCTAAAGGTCCTGTGCTGAAATTGATAAAACGATGGCTTTGCTTATAATGGTAGACTCGCATACATGAACGAAATCATATCACCATTAACAAATTTGCCCATCATGAACTCTCCATCAACCCGACCAGAAATACGTGGTCAGGTAGGCTCTGCAACCTAGGCCCATGGTAACTGATTGACAGGTCATAGGTGGGGTGGCACGTAGCCAGCAGACAAATGCGCAAACAAGAAACTCAGGTCCATCCCCCAGATAAGCGCAGTGACACTACAATGTTTAATTGAAATTGGCTTCACTAAAGGACAAATGGCCAGAGGGGTACACGTATTCCCAAAACACCATAAAGTCAGATGCCACATGGAGTTAGGAACACATAGGCAATCAGGACACACCATACACAGTACACAGAATGTCTGACATTTGGGCACATTACCCACTGGCCCACATTGTGTCCACACAAAGTCGAGGCCTACCTGCATTTATTTATGGCTCCACAGATATGGGCTGCATTCTATTACCAAGTAAAGATCACCAGATGTAATTTTGTAACACCCAAAACTGTATAAAAATCGCTCAAATTGATTGTGCCTTGAGACAGTCCTCAGACCAGTTTCTATAAGCTGTACTCGTGGCCGAAGTGTTTACTTAAGCCAACTGTTCTTGTTTTGCCAAACGCCTCTTGTCTTTAGTTTTTTCAGGTAAATTCATATTTGAGCAACACTTGGCCAACATAAACGTAAAAAAGCCAGTCTTTATGCCCAAGGCTGCCAGCCCCTTGAATTTGAGAAAGAAAGAAGGAAAGACATAAAAGCAAAAGGAAAGAAAGAAAGCAAGACAAGAAGCAAGGAAAGAAGGTAGGAAAGAAGGCAAGAAAGAAAAAAGAAAGGAAGGAAGAAGGCAAGAAAGTAACAAAGAAAGAAGGAAAAAGGAAAACAAAGAAGATAGGATAGAAAGAAGAAAAGAAAGAAAAAGGGATTGAAAGCAGGGAAGAAACAAAGCAGGAAAGAATTAAGGAGATAAAAATAGGAAAGAAATGAAGATAGAAAGATGAAAAGAAAGAAGGATTGAAAGACAGAAATCAGGAAGGAAGGAAAGAAAGAAAGAGGGAAAGAAAGAAGACATGAAAGAATGAATGACACAAGATAGGAAAGTAGGAAATAAAGCAAGAAAGAAGCAAAAAGAAAATAAAGGATTGGGGAAAGAAGTAAAGAAAGAAGAATAGGATGAAAGAAAGAAGGAAGAAAAGAAAAGAAAGGAAAGGAAAGAAAGAACAAGCATTTGCAATGCAATAGGTCTGGCAATTGCGAGATTTTGAACTAAATAGTATTATAAATGACAATGCGTTTATGTGTTTAAAAATATGCAATAAATTATAAAAGGCATTGTCATTTACAGTACCAATAGTTAAAAGTTTGAAAAATGTGAGACCTATTGCATTTCAAATGCTTGTCATTTACAAGCGCTCCATGCTGCGCTTTTACGTTGATAGAGACCACGCCCTTTTCTGTAGACGAGCCGTGTCTAAAGAAAGGTCCACGGCCATTATGAAAGTGAAAGGGTGGTATGGTGCGCTTTTACTAAAAGCATTTGTTTGTCAACTTAACAAACAAATGGTTTTTTTGTAAAAGGGCCGTGAAAGCGCGCATGTCGCGCTGAATGTTGCAGGAAAGCATGTCCTGCCTACAGTAGGAAAAACTCATTATAGAAAATAGTGCTTACAGACTAAATAAGGCATGCCGTGTAACAACCGAAGTTAAAGGACCAGTACTTATGGGAGGTTGCAAATGAAGACAAGGCAGTACTAAGGAGGGACAAACAAGTCTATTAATGAATCAGAAGCCAGTATTTGTGAAGGACAATGACACAAGCCAATACCAAATATGGTCGGAGAATGGGAAGGGCTTCAGGTCCATACTCCAATAGAGCATACCTCGCAGAGCAGCGCATGCACTGGCCAGACTTGATTTAAAAAGGCATAGATGTTATATTGCTCCCATTCTCTAGTGTTGTTGCATGAGGGTGTGCCATTTTTATTTTGAATCCCAAATGTTCTAATATTTCTTTCTATATTTAAAATAATGCAGTGACTACTACTAAAAACAGATCATTTATATTTCTGTATAAACACACACACACAGTGTTTTCAGACTTATGGAATAGGGGTTAAGGTTTTTGGGGGGTTTGAGGGGTTGATATATATTCATTTTTAAAAATTAAACAAATTATGGACTTACATAGAATTTTAGTTCAAATATTGAAATATTGTAATCTGAATTAAGTGTCCAAAGTAATCAAAATCAGAAATAAACCAAAATAAAAAGCCGAGATAAAGGTATGGGAAGTTTTCTTAAAAGAGTATTGTCATCAAACCTGTAAGGGCCTCCCTAGTTTTGGATTTCCTGCAACTTTCCTCTCACCAAGAGCTTTAAGTGGAATGGAAAAAATAGGGGGCTTCTGAAAGGGGCATGGCCAATGTAATTAATGGCATGGCTTAAATATACACAAGCTAAAAATCTGTGCTTAGCATGGTGTGCCACCTAACTTGTATTTTGCTGTTTTTGTCATTGCAGACAGATATATAATACGGATACAACAAGTAACACTACAAGCCAGGACTATTGGCTTTGCCAATGGTTGTCGTTTGTGTAGGATAAATTTGCAACACCTACGGCTTCCTTGTATAACATTGAAAATGCTTCTGTTCTGAAATGATGAGACTGGAAGAACTACAAGGAGTCTCTATGAAATTACCTCAAAAGCAGTGTCGGGTGGTACTGCTGCAGAGGTGAGGTTTTTTATTCACCCCAAGGGCAAAAATGGGGACGCAGCTCACTTAAGGCCCTGCTCTGAGCTGTAAGAACATTGAACCCAGCAGGGACCACAGCTCCTGACGCACTCGTGATCATGCAGCACACACAAAACTGGCACTAAAAGCATGTCCTAGCCAGCTGTGCCCTTGCCTCTGTGGGAGGCTGGGACAACTAACGGTGACACCGAGTCAGTCAGGGTGCAGGGCAGGTCAGTTCACACACAGGCCCAGAGCTCTGCACATGGTACTACAAGCAAGATTGGCCAGGACGGGAGGCAACCCCAGCAGCCTAACCCACAAGATTAAAACAAAAGTAAAATCATAGTGGAGTGGTGTTTATTGCAGTTTTATATAGCGCAAACTCCACACAAAGGTATTGAAGCCACTTTGCGTGAGCACCTGTTACATTACCCAAGATCACATTCATGTTTTGAGGCAGGGGAAGAAGTGATTTCCCCAGAATCACAGGAATTTGAGCACATGCTGAGATTCAATCATGGTTTCTAAATTCGGCAACTCTGGTTGTGATGCCGCAGTCATCACTGCAGCTGGAGAGACATGGAGATTAAGACGCACAGTGCCATTAAACATAGCCTTGGTGGTGGCCGTGTATGACTGAAGAGGCAGGGACAGGTCAGCATACCCACCATAGACAAGAAATACCACACATGCTCAAGTTTACAAAGACACCAAAAAGAGAACTTGGATTAGAGTGGCAGATTTGGCGAACACCTGCAGCATTATAAATAAAACACGTTTTAGCTCTCAGAACGCCCAGGGGCATATTCTTATGGAGCTATCACCGCAGCCAAAGTCGCGATAAATTTATCACCCCATTCACAAGCTGCTGCTAACAGCCCATAGCACCAGTTTACCTTCGATAGCAGCCGCAAAAAACATCGCCACTGATGACCCGGCAACTATTGCTAATGAGATGCGGAGTAGGCGTTCCCGTGCAAAAAGCCATGACAACACCACTCCGCAACATTCTCAACGACCAGCCAGATCGGTGATACGAACTCAAAACAGGTGATAAGGCGCGTTAGCAGCAGGAAACTAAGACCTGCTCTGACCTGGTGTAAAGTCAGACGGCAGCCTGCACCACAAAAGGGAGCCCAGCCCAGCCCAGCCCCACACCTGAAGAACAACAGATGCCATGGGGCCACTGAACATGCGGGGCGGACACCCAAGAGGGCCACAACACCCACCACCACCACCCCCAGGACCCCCCCTCCCCAGGCACCCCCTCCCCCCGGCCCAAAACATGCCACATCAACTTCACGGAATCATGTACCAAATAATCCGCCTGATGTCGCACAATCACATTTGGTGACATGCATTTGTTGTCACAAAAATGAGCATCACACATTCACCTACGATGTACCAAATTAAAATTTATTCAAAGAAACACAGAACAGAAATGAAGACACATGGCGTCTCCCCTCAGAACAATCTGTAGATCACAGCCTGCAAGACAAAAATCATGATGAGAAGGTGTGTCTTGCGCACATCAAAAGACAGAGAGAGAGCGATGAAGAGAGAGAGCGAAGGAGAGGGAGCGAGAGAAAGATGGACAGAAAGGGGGAGTGAGAGAAAGACAGACAGAGAGGGGGATCAAGAGAAAGATGGACAGAGAGGGGGAGCGAGAGAAAGACGGACAGAGAGGGGGAGAGAGACACAGACAACAGAAGAGAGGGACAGGGAGAGAGAGTGCTGACAATGCACACCCAGGCCACACTGCTGCCACCGGTTTGTCTCCAACCATGTGCCAGTATGTGGTGCAGTTCGCCTGATCACACATCTGAAACAGATCCGTCATCTGAAACAGAGTCCAGATACATGAATGACAAAGTACATACAATTGCACATGACATCATTGCCTGACCGCCCCTGCGGCCTGCGCACCCAGGCAGATGCACCTCTCCCACCACCCAGTGATGCATGCCTGCCCCTGCGCATCCAGGCCTCACTTGTGCACCTTCCACCTTCCGCCCACCTCCAGTCTGCATTGCTGCCTTCCGGTTGTTGGCGAGTTTCAGCTTGGTTTTTCGCTTCACATCATTCCAGTGCCTCTTGACCTCTTCCATTGTCCTCTTCAGCACTCCGACTGCATTCACCTTGTCCACGATGGACTGCCATAGTCCATTTTTTGTTGCCAATGACACAGTGGAGGTGACGAACAGTAGTTGATGGTGTTCTATCACCTCCGTTTTCAGCATCCTGTTTTCCTGCGGACAGAAACTTTTCATCCTACTCTTCTTCTCCTTGCCCTTCCCTGACCCCGAGGTCCCAGGCTGATCCTCCGGGGGGCTTGTGGGGTTCTGGTTCTCCTCCGTACTTGCTCCGGCAACGTCCATTGTGCTTCGCTGTTGTTGACATTTGTTTGTTGTTTTTTTTCTACTTTTATGGTGAGTGTTCCCACCTGATGCGTGTGAATTGCAGGCCTGTAGCTGGTTTTCGCAGATTTTGTATTGCGCTTGGCCTCATTGTAGCTTTTTTTGCATTCGTGTTTCGCATTTTTGCGGCGTGGCGTTGATTTTAACATGGCCATTATCACACGTTCTTGAGAATATCCCCCCCAGTGTGGTGACGGTCATCATGATAAAAATTGTAACTGAACTGCAGCCACACAGCGCTGCGCTGAGCAGCCCTGCCATGGCCTTAATACCTAACTTGCAGGGAAACACTACTGCTCTGCTCCCCGCGCGCCATGACACATCCCTCAATAATAAATCCCTGTGACAGCTTGTTGCTTGCCTCAAGTTCTACTCTCGACTTGTAGGTTCCTTGACCATTTGTTTGCTACTTATTGCACTGGAGACGCTTTCTTCTGTCAGTGCTGGTGGTTGTTTGGCTGGACCCTTTTTTGTGTCTATGACTCCATCGCTCCTGTCTTCCTGGCTGAGGTGTCACATCAAACCTAAAGCTTACAGTTGCTGCTTCTGCAATCTAGGCAGACAGGAGAATCTGGGATGTTTTTGTTTTACGGTAGCCTTGCAGCACAGCTTCAGCAGCTTTGTTTCTAACTGATGCCCGTGCTAGAAGGCATCCGTTAATCTGTGACTACCATAACCTAAAAGAATTGACAAAGAAAGTAAGCGTATGGAGACTGTGCTTGGTCGGTGCTCCGTATCTTTGACCGGAAATGAGGTATCGGCTGCCTCAACAACTTAGGAGGCTGCAAAGAAGAGGGACGTGGGAGTAATCCAATAGTGGGTAGAGGCGGGATTACACTCAGTGGGCACTCAGTGTAGTGCAGCGCCTGCGCGCTGCCTAGGCTCGATCTAAAAAGGGAAGAAAAAAGAAAGCAACAAAGAAGGAACATTAATGAAAGAAGGAAAGAAAGCAAGGAACAAGGGAAGAAACAAAGGAAGAAAAAAGAATGGAAAGAAATAGAGCAAGAAAGAAGAGAAAAGGGAAAAAGGAAGAAAAGGAGATGATAGAAACAAGGATATAAAGAAAGGAAAGAAAAAAGGATGGACTGATTGAAAGAAATAAAGATGGAAGAAACGAGTGATGAAAGAAAGAAAGTAATCAGGACAGAAGGAAAAAGCAGGAAAGAAAGCAAGAAAGAATGAAAGAAACAAGGATTGAAAGAAGGAAGGAAAAACAGAAAGCAATAAAAGAGGAAAAAAGAAAAGAAAGGAAGGAAAGAAAGAAAGAAAGAAAGAAAAAAGGGGAAGGAAAGAACGGCCAAGAGAAAGAAGGAAAAAGGAAGGAAAGGAAGACAGAAGGAAAGAAAGGAAGGGAAGGAAGGAAGAAACGAAGAAAGGAGGGACAAGGAAAGAAAAAAGAAAAAGGAATGAAAGAAGGTGAACGAAAGAAAGAATGATTAAAGCAGAGAAATAAATAAATAAAAAAAGAGTGTTACAGGTGCAGAAAATTAAACACAATAAAGGCAGATTTTCTTGGTGAAATTGCATCCCTAATCAACATGTTCTGAAGAATGTTCCATTCACATGTATAATATTGAAAGTTTTGTCTGTGTACTGCATGAAAAGTAAAAAGAGAATAACTTAATACAGAGCAGTTTTACATGGACACTATCAAATGGACATAATCTGTGAAATACCAGTAGCAAGAAACCAAGGACACTCTGAATGGAATTTCGCAGAATTTGCCGGAGGCAGGAACTGATAAAGTATGAAATGTGACCTCTACTCACATCTGGTAGAAAGGTCAATCTCTAAACACTATGGGCCTTATTTTGAGTTTTGCGGCACCGCCAAGCATATTAGGAGTTTCCTTAAGCCACAGCTTTCATGCCTCTGCTCCAGGGGATGCATGGTGTGCCCCCCTGTCTGCATGCACCCCAGTAACGTTCAATGGTGTTCCTATTGCAGTGCCTTGCTTAGGTTAAAGTATGAGCCTTAGCACTGTACTGCCGTGGGTCAGCCGCCACAAGGCTGCCCAACATGGATTCCTGCTGGAATCCGGCAGGCTGTCACATTATGGCTTTGGTTGTGTGGTTGCAGGGCGCTGGCCTTGCGGCTCACTGCCATACCACCAAAGTCATAATAATACCTATAGACAACACTAAATTAGTTAGAAAGTGAAAACAAAACTACTGGCACTGAGGGGAACTACCCTTGGTACTGAAGTCTAAAATGCAGTCACTCAAAGTGAAGTTAACCAGAGGCTGAAGTAGGCTGACCCATTGCCCCATGCTGTAGTTAGGTGAATGAAATGTGAATGCACAACAACAGGCCAATGGATGACAAGAGGTGGCTAAAAGACCCTTTAAATAAGTATATTATACTTATAATTTGGTAAAAACAAAAGGCCTTGGCTAATGTCAAAAGTGAAAAACAATTGACCACTTACAAGCTGTCTAGCCCCCAAATATACTGAGAAAAACAAATAGATGACTGTGTAATGCATGTGCACAATACTTGGTATTGTCACTTTGTATTATTGAATAACGCTGGACAGCAGATTGTCACACATTGCCACAGGTTTTCTTCAATGTGCCTTCAGCGGCACAGTTTATGAACTTGCTATACTGCAGAAATTTCTCTCTGTGCTTTTTCTTTACCCGCAGGCCTCTACTTCACTTGTTGAGCACCCCTTAACAGGCTTCCTGCTAGCACCTCTGTGCTGTAAAATCTCGTCAGAGCTAGGCAGTTGTCTTCTTACTATGTTTGACTTTCCAGAAAATTTTTGTTTGACAAGTCAGTTCTTCAGGTGAAAATTGCTGTAACTGCTGGTATCTGGAGTTATGTTATTTATTCTTGTAGAGTACTCAAATGCCGACAAGCATCTTGCCGCCAGCTGGAAAAAACAGAAAGAGACCCATATAGAGAGCTAATTGAGTGGAAAACAACCATTTTTCTAAGATCCTAAAACGCAAAAGACTTGGGGGTACTGCGGCGGTTCAGTGCGGATGTGGCACATTGGAAGACTCTCCCGCTCACATTATTGGGGAAGGCGTCCCTATACAAGATGCTCGCGTTGCCCCGCTTCTTGTATGCGTTACAGAATACGCCAAATCCGGTTCCCAACTCGTATTTTTCACAGATCGAAGGCGTGGTTCGAGACTTGCTATGGGATAGCGGCTCGCCCCGTATTGCCATGGCTAAATTAACTATGGGATGGTACGATGGGGGAATTGGTCTGCCGGATCTGCGCCGGTATTACCAGGCCTCGCAATTGACGGCCATAAATAGCTGGGTGTTTGGGAGGCATGATGACCCAAGCTTCCATACAGACCACTGGCTGTTAGGAAAAGGGGGGTATAATAGGGCCCTTTACACCAATCACAAGAAGCTGGAATTGACATGCCCAACGGCGCTGACGGTTGAGGTATGGCATGGGGTACAGACTCAGATGGGATGGAAGGGTCGCCTTACGAAGGCGACCCCACTGTGGGAACCAGACATACTGGGGAGGCTCAGTACCTATGCAGGATTTGACAAATGGGAATTCATTGGAACCTCTAGGGTGAGTGATATGTGGGTAAAAGGGAGACAGGCGACTTTCCCAGAGCTTCAGGCCAAGTACCAATTGGCCCCAACTGAGAGATTCCGATACCTTCAGATCAGCCGTGCCATAGATGCTGCTCGACCTAAGGGCGCACCTCTCCCAGACTCCTCTCCCCTGGAGGACAGGCTCATGCTAGACCCAATGATCCGCAAGGTCATATCACTCACATACAGGAAACTGACTAATAACAGAGGTGACCCGATGATCAAGCTCAGAGTGGCCTGGGAAGCTGATCTCGGAGACCTGCCCGACGAGGACTGGCGTGAGTCATTGGCCTCGCCTAGAGAAGTGGCGACCGCGATGCGTCTTAGGCTGGTACAGCTTAAAGTCCTGCATAGGGTATATTTTGACGCCATATTGTTGCATACACTGCAGAGGCGTCCAGACCCGCTATGCCTCCGACGGTGTGCGCAGCTCAGAACATTCTTCCACATCCTATGAGACTGCCCCAAAATACAGGAATTCTGGGTTAAGGTCACCAGACAAATGGCTAGGGTGTGTGGGAAGACAATACGGCCAACACCTGCTTTGTGTCTGCTTAACATCTGGGTAGACACGGACCTTACGCAAACTGAGCAAGAGTGGGCCTCAGGGGGCTGGGGTTTAGCCAAAAGAAACATGGCGCAGCGGTGGGGAGTAGGCTCCACGCCGAAACTGGGGGATTGGGCTAAGGATATGGATCATGCCATGCTGGCTGAAAAAACGGTATTTCGAGAGAGGGGGTGCCCGCGGAAGTGGGATCACAAGTGGGGAAACTGGAATAAATATAGAGGGAACATCTGTATCTCCCCGGTGATTGAATTCAGGAAAGAGAGACACCTACCACTGGGAAGGGCAACGCAGGAACAATAAACATAGATGATAGAGCGAAGGTAATATCTGAGGGGGGATACAAGTTCAAAATACATAGTGGGATGGGCTCCGTGGGACGATGGGATGGTGAGGTCTCCTAACCCAGGGGAAGGTCATGTTACTAGGATCAGTGGGGGCTGTCTGCGGCTTGGGAGGTTGGTGAGGTATTGATGTATGATATGAGAAGGGGGACTAAAAAACTGATAAGGGGTAATGAGTTGGACATCTTCATACTGTCATTGCAACTGTCTTCACTGCTGTCTTGTTTCATAATAAAAAGTGTTTTTAAAAAAAAAGCAAAAGACTTGGCATCGCTGTAATGAAAAGTGGAATGTCGTTCCAAGCTTTTGTTGTATTCAGCACAAAGCCTCTGCCACCCAGGAAGCACACTTGAAGCTGGGTAGAAGTACCCTTTTGGTGGAGGACAATCATAAGGATCTGGTTGGAACATACCAGGAAAAGCTCTTCTTTGAAAAAAACAGGACCTTGATCATGCAGAGTTATGTAAGCAATACAAAGCACTTTGAAGAGTACCCTCTGCTTTACAGGTAGCCAGTGAAACTTCGTGATAGAATTGAAAATTTGATGGTACTTAGGAATTTTCAGAAACGGCCATCCTACTGCATTTTGTAAAGTTTATTAAGAACATGCTGATGGGCATTCAGGTAGAGCCCATTGCAATAATTTATTTTGGATAAAACCAAAGAGGTCACTACCGTTTTCTGTAAGTTGGCCGGGATAAACGGTAGGATCTTCTTGATCAGCCTAAGAGTATAGTATGCAGCCGAAGTGACTGCATTTATTTGGTCATGATAAGGCATTTTATAAATAATTAGAACTCCAAGGTTATCAGCAGCTCTAATAGGTGTTGGAAGGGGGCCTAACTCAGATGGCCACCATGCAGTAGACCGGGAGGATGGCTGAGAACCGAAAATTAAAACCTCAGTCTTTCCAGAATTTAATTTCAGGCAATCCCTCAACATCCATAAGCTTACTGCGTGCATCAATTCACAAAAATGTGCCCCCGTCCCAATTTCCTATATTTCTAGAGAGGGTACAATTTGAGTGACGTCTGTGTAAAAAGTCAAAGAGAACCTGAACGATCTTATCAGTTCTGCCAATGGATTCACATAAACATTGAACAGTGTCGACCCAAGCAAGGACCCCTGGGGAACCCCGTATAGCAGACAGTATGGATCAGAGACAAATTCTCCCAGTAACAGACTGTTCATGGCCACTAAGAAAGGTATTCAGCAACTTCCATGCTGTACCTGTTACTGCAATCCAACCATTCTATCAGCAGCCCATGATTCATAGTATCAAAGGCTGCTGATATATTGAGCAGGATGAGAGCAGCTCTGCCGCGATGATCAAGAGATGACCTGATCTCCTCAGTGGCTTTAATCAGAGTGGTCTCAGTACTGTGACCAGCATGAAAGCCAAACTGGGTGTCATCCAGGAGATTGTTAGCCTGAACATGAGTCACAAGTTGTTTGTTCAAGACTTTCTTGATCAGTTAGGCCAGCAGTGGTAGACATGAGATAGGATGATAACTGTTGGGATCTAGTGGGTCTAGAGAAGGTTTTTTGATGCGTGGCAAAACGGAGGCCTTTTCGCAGACTGAAGATAAAGAGCCAGAACAGCCCATTGGCTGGGAAATATCGATCAGAATAAATGTGATGGTCTTTTCTACCAGAGTGACAATCGTCAGTGGAAAAGTATCACACGGAGTAGGTGGAATGAAGTGATTGAGAATTCTATTCACAGCCAAACAAACTGAAGAGTACAGGTCCGGATGGGAAGTGGATGACAAAGTAAAAAATGTATTGTGCACATCTTCAACTTTGTGGTGAAAACCATCTGCCGCCATATTGCAAAAATACTGACTGAAATCATTAGAGGTGTCAAGTGTCAGTCTTTTGATGGTGGCAAAGAGTTCTTTAGAAGAGTTAGCAGCTGCTGCAGTTTTGCTCGTGAAGTAATCAGTCTTTTCCTTGAGAAGCAAGGATTGTTAGTCAGCTTTTTTATCATTAGCTTTCTCAATTTAGAAGTACCCAGCACTACATTTATTTTTCTATCTCCGACAGCACTATTTAGAAACTCTAAGTTTGAAGGTGAACCAGGGTGTCAATATATTATGTTGTTTCAGCCTGGTCCTTTTGTGCCAGAGCAGCGGTATCCAACCAGTGTGAACACTGCTGGAGTGCTAACTCAGGGTCATCCGAGTGTCTAGTAAGAAAATATTATTTGTAATGCACAAACCTATCTGCTCAAATTTTATGCCAGGCATGAGAGGAAATTAGATGAGCCGCAGGCCCAAGATCAGCTTGACTGTATTTTTTGTCAAAGAAAATTGTACTATGATCGGTCCATAGTAAAGGAAGAATATTTATATTTATATCTATAGTATGGCCAACCAGGTGTTTAGAGCCTGCTACTAACTGCGCTAGACCTAAGGCTGACATAGTTTGAAGCAGAGCAACTGTGATGCCATTAGAGATGGCATCAAGATGAAAATCAAAATCACTGGAGACCGCACAGTTCCTCAGCAGCATATTGGCTCCTAGTAGACTGATAACCTCCTGTGCCAAGACAGCGGGGGTGAACTTGAAACTAGCATTCCTTTAAAGAGCTGATTTTTAGGAAAATCAGCACTGAAGGACACCGCTTCACAGAAAGAAGATGACAAATGGTTACAAAGAACCTATCATTCAGATTTATATTTGACGGCAATGCCACCACCCCTCTTTCCTACCCAATATTGTCTAAGAATAGCACAGCCATCACGGATAGCTGCTATAATACCCGGACACGCTGACACTTCAGCCCATGTCTCAGTAACAAATACCAAGGAAAGGTTTTGACTTTCTAAGAATAGGTTAAATTCAGCGCTGTGATTTATCAGCGACCTGGCATTGATGAGCATGCAGTGGAGATATGTATAAGGTTTGACCTGCTTGGCGTTATTCTCGCTGATGGCTAGTAGCATTTTTATGGAACTGACTGAAGCTCAGAATCAGAGAAGCCCAAGTAATCACTTGAGACCGCTCAGTTCCTCAGCAGCATCTTGGCTTCTAGTAGACTGCTAACCTCCTGTGCCAAGACAGTGGGGCAGGGTGAACACCCTAAATATCGATTCAGAAATATCGACTGCCCAGAATATCGAATTCAAAATATAGAGTGGACAGAATATCGAATTATCAAAATATAGATAGGTCAGAATATCGAAATTGGGTTACGAAATATCGATTTCCATAATATAGAATTTAAAAATATAGAATTCCATAATATCGAATTTTAAAATATAGATTACCATAATATACAATTTAAAAATATAGATATCTATAATATCGATTTTTTTTTAGTGTAATGTATGGTAGTATATGAGTTAAAATTATGTATTATTTTTGTAATGTATGTTTAATTTATTTAAACTAATGAATGTTATGTAAGTTAATTTTTGCGTAATTTAATTCCGTAGTGGGTTGTGGGTTTACAGGGGAATAGGGTGGGAAGTAATTTAATTATGGTTAATTAAATATTAATTATATTTATATGTTTTGATAATTAATTGATTGATAATTAATTATTAATTGGTAATTAATTTTTGTTAATTGGTAATTAATTTATATTAATCTATTAATTGGTAAGTATGTTAATTGTATTTTTACTTATTAGGAGCGGGTTGTGGGTTTGTAGGGGAATTGGGTGGGAAGTAATTTAATTGTAATAAAGTAAATAATTATTTTTTTAATTTATGTGTATTGATAATTATTAATTGGTAATTAATTTGTATTAATGGGTAAATAATTTGTAAGAATTGCTAAATAATTTTTATTAATTGCAAAATTATTTTTATGAATTGAGTAATTGATAATAATGTTAATTGTATTTTTTAATTTTGGGAGTGGGTTGTGGGTTTATAGGGGAATTGGGTGGGAAGTAAATAAATTGTAATAAAGTAAATATAATTTTTTTTATTTATGTGTTTTGATAATTGATAATTAATTATTAATTGGTAATTAATTTGTATTATTGGTGATTAATTTTTATTAATTGCTAATTATTTTTTTTCAATGGTAATTAATTGTTATTAATTGGTAATTATTTTTAATTAACTTTTTATTGGTATTGATAATTAATGTAATCTTATTTTAAAATTAAATCATTACTTTCCCTACTTTTGCACTCTCAGGAGTGGGAATAGTATTTTTTACCATCCCGCAATCCAACTCTTTCCCTACTGTTGCACTCAGTGTTGTGGGAATAGTAATTTTAACCCTCCTGCTATCCAAAGCTTTCCCTAATGTTACACTCTTTACCCCTACACTATCCAGCGTTTTCCCTACTGTTGAATTCACTGGAGTGGGAATAGTAATTTGTACCCCTACGCTATCCAACGCTTACTCTACTGTTGCACTCACTGGAGTGGGAATAGTAATTTTTCCATTCCCACTATCCAACGTTTTCCCTAATGTTGCACTCTCTGGAGTGGAAATAGCAATTTTTACCCTCCCGCTATCCAACACTTTCCCTACTGTTGCACTCTCTGGAGTGGGAATAGTAATTTTTACCCCTACGCTATCCAACGCTTTTCCTACTGTTGCACTCACTGGAGTGGGAATATTCATTTTTACCCCTACGCTATCCAACGTTTTCCCTACTGTTGCACTCACTGGAGTGGGAATAGTAATTTTTACGCTCTCACTATCCAACAAAAACTCTACTTTTTTTACATTACTTTTATTATGTTTACATTTCAAGCTTTTTTATATTATATTATGTATGTTTATTTAATTGTTTTTAATATTTAATTACTTTCATATTATGTTTAATACATTTAAAAAATTAGATATTATAGCTAACTATATTTTAACATGAGGTGCCAATTACGATCCGGTAAAAAATTCACCCGTCCGACTCGTATCCGGTCTTTTTACCGTACGAATCGTACAAGTGCCGTACAAACTGGCAATCACGATTCGCATGGTAAATAGTCCATACGAACCGCATTCGGAGTATTTCCCCACACGTCCTCGGGTCGGAAAATGTGTCCGACACGTCCTCGGACGATTTACCGTACAAATGTGAAAAGTGAAGTCCGACCGAGGAATCACGATCCAACCCGTGCGTCCGATCTCACAACCGTATGGTAAAAACACCGTCCGCACCGAACTCCCATTGCAACCATGGAGACATGTCCCCGCATACGCGCCCAACACTCCCCCCAGCACCCATACGTTCGAGACGCACTCCCCGTTAATGTACACACCCCCCCTGTATGTACACCCGTGTACCTGTCAAACCCCCACCCGTGTATGTACACCCCTGTACGTTTGAGTCGTACCCCCACCCCTGTACGTGTCCTACCCCCGTGTATGTACACCCCAGTATGTTCGAGTCGTACCCCCACCCCTGTACGTGTCCTACCCCCGTGTATGTACACCCCTCTACGTGTCGTACCCCCGTGTATGTACAACCCTGTACGTTCGAGTCGTACCCCCACCCCTGTACGTGTCCTACCCCCGTGTATGTACACCCCTGTACGTTCGAGTTGTACCCCCACCCCTGTACGTGTTCTACCCCCATGTATGTACACCCCTGTACGTTCGAGTCGTACCCCCACCCCTGTACGTGTCCTACCCCCGTGTATGTACACCCCTGTACGTTCGAGTCATACCCCCACCCCTGTACGTGTCGTACCACCGTGTATGTACACCCCAGTATGTTCAAGTCGTACCCCCACCCCTGTACGTGTCGTACCACCATGTATGTACACCCCTGTATGTTCGAGTCGTACCCCCACCCGTGTACATGTCGTACCACCGTGTATGTACACCCCTGTACGTTCGAGTCGTACCCCCACCCCTGTACGTGTCCTACGCCCGTGTATGTACACCCCTGTACGTGTCGTACCCCTGTGTATGTACACCCCTGTACGTGTCGTACCCCCGTGTATGGACACCCCTGTACGTGTCCTACCCCCGTGTATGTACACCCCAGTACGTTCGAGTCGTACCCCCACCCCTGTACGTGTCCTACCCCCGTGTATGTACACCCCAGTATGTTCGAGTCATACCCCCACCCCTGTACGTGTCCTACCCCCCTGTATGTACACCCGTGTACGTCAGAGTCACACCCCCACCACAACCTCCTAAGTACGGAGCGCACCCCAGGCCCCAACATCACAACCGCATGTACGAGTCGTACCAAGCCACACACAAGGACAGCACCGTACAACCAAATGGCCCATGTACACACCGTACACACGCTAAAAACGCACGTACACAACCAGGACAAACCAAAACAACACAAGAATACACCATTCGAATGGCACAAAGCCACAAAACATGTCCAACAAACACTAAAAAAACACATTCATTGACCTGCAACTGCCAAAAACAAACAGAGGCCCAAAACACCACCACTCCTTATAACACACCCACCCAAACTTCAAACACAGCCACACCCACCAATGGACCAATAAAAAGGGCCCACACACACAAACCATGAGCCTTTGCAACAGACTCACTGCTGCCAGACACCACAGACAACCTACAGCACCATACTACAAGCTTCACCACACCTTACACTTGCACACCTTCACACAACCACCTTCACAAACACCCCCTCATCACATTCACACACACACACACCTGCACAACCACACCCACACACCCACAACCATCCACACACCCCCCCACCATCCACACCCACACCCCTCACCATGCCCACTAACAAGAATCCAAAGTTCAGTAACCGAGAGTTGGAGGTCCTTGTCGATGAAATCCTCAGAGTCGAGCCACAGCTCTTTGGAACATTGGTCAGACAGACCAGCATTGCAGCAAAAACAGCCATGTGGCAGACCATCGTCGATGCTGTGAATGCTGTTGCGGACACCAGAAGGACCAGGCATGAATGCCAAGCCAGGTGGTACGATCTGCGGAGGAGGGTCCGAGCCAAGATGCTGGAGGAACACAACCAGGCCAACGCCACTGGAGGAGGGCCCTCCCGCAGACCCGTACACTACCAGCCCTGGGAGGAGAGGGTGATGGCCATACAGCCGGTGGAGGCAGTCGAAGGATTAGGAGGACTCCGAGACCCGGGTGAGTACACAAACAACGCACCGCACATGGGGGGAACGTCATCCACAACCAAAATCACTAACAGGCACGCAACCACCCCAAGCTATCGCATGACTCAACCACACTCCATGAACACGCACATGCCACTGGCGCCACCATGCCCCATGCACCCAGCTGGACAATGTCAAGTCACAGGTCTCAGAAGACACCAACACATGACACGGTAACCCAGATGGCGGGAGGGTGGGCCCCAAAATTCACATAGTGCAACTCAGAAGCAGACAACAATGCCCTCTGCCCATATGGCCTAGGTCACAGCCAGACAAACAGTGTGTCCCCACACAGGAAAGACTCGCCAGCAAATGGCGGACGCCTTGCATCAACACATGGGGGTGAAGGCACTGTTTTGCACATGACAGCAGCTAATGAACAGCCAACATTGTGAAAGAGTGGCAGCACACACCACCACAGCAGCAGCGCAGAGACAGACACTACACCCAATGGGTGCCTGGAGATCAGAAACAAACTCACATCAACAAGCCAAGGGCCATTCAAAGATCTGCTAACAGTGTGTGCCCAGGAAGCTGGGCTGAGGTGACAGAGGGTGACACACAGAGGGAGGGAGAGGGGGACACAGAGGGAGGGAGAGGGGGACAGAGAGGGAGGGAGACACAGGGACACGGACAGAGGGAGGAGGCTGACACACAGAGTGAGGGAGAGGGGGACAGAGAGGGAGGGAGACACAGGGAGACGGACAGAGGGAGGAGGCTGACACACGGAGGGAGGGAGAGGGGGACAGAGAGGGAGGGAGACACAGGGACACGGACAGAGGGAGGAGGCTGACACACAGAGTGAGGGAGAGGGGGCCAGAGAGGGAGGGAGACACAGGGAGACGGACAGAGGGAGGAGGCTGACACACGGAGGGAGGGAGAGGGGGACAGAGAGGGAGGGAGACACAGGGACACGGACAGAGGGAGGAGGCTGACACACAGAGTGAGGGAGAGGGAGACAGAGAGGGAGGGAGACACAGGGAGAGCAAATCAGCCGTGTGGTGTGTGGGAATGTCTGCTCGTCAGCAGGTAGACTGCGTGCATGTAGCCAAGGGTGGCCAGTGCCAGAACCCCCCCTCTTCCCCATGGCAAAACACAGGGCCATGTCACAACCTGTTCACGAGCACAACGACAGCTACCTGCATTATATAAGTGTGTGGATCCACTCCATGTGCACATGTACAGTGCTACACGGAAGGCACCAATGCATGGCTCGCCACACCTGCCCACTCCACTGCTGACTGCAGTCACACTTGACGCAGCAAGTAAGACTGTGCCACACATAGTTAAAGGGGCCAAAGTGGTGCCCAAGGGACACACCCATGCACAAGTGCACTGTGAGTGGAATGCAAGACAGATCCTAATTGCAAGAGGAAATGTGCCAACGTTGAAACTGATGAAACATGGATGTTGCATGGACCAAAATTAACATTGTCTCTCTCACACACAGGTCAACGTCGTGGTTCACCCCCCAACACTGGGGGGGAAGACTCACAGGACCCGGATCTGCGGGAGCCCGATCCCACCGGCAGCGACGACTCTCACCACTCTGTGGACGACCCCGACCAACCTGGCACCTCTGGTGTCCAACCACCTGCAGCACCTGGGGCAGGTACAACGGGGCCAACCACCACCCCCACTCCTGCCACATCCCAGGAGACACCCAGGATCCCTGCCCCACCACCACAAAGCAGCCAGGCTGGCCAGGAGGGACACGGTGTCCCGGGCACCCAGGAGGAGGCAGGCGACAACGCCAATGCCACCCCTCAGGGGTCCCGGAGACCCGATGTGCCCACAAGGGCAGGCCAGGTGCAAGTGGGCAGGGGTGGTGGGAGTGGAGGACGGCGGAGGCACCAGCCTGACCAGTTGGCTGGGGAACCGGTATATTCCCATGTCCGTAACATCCTGGACTCATACCGGCAGGACACCACGGGCATGGCCCAGGTTGTGTCCACCCTCAATGAGATCAAGGGGACCCTCAATGAGATAAAGACCCAGCAGGCCCAGCAACATGCGGAGCAACATGCCTGTCTACTGCAACACCAACGGAGGATGGAGGACAGACAGGCTGAGCAAGTGACGGTGTTCCAGGGGATTCACAATACACTCCGCCGGATGGCCGACAACATGGGCAACCCTCCCTGTGCCAGAAGGCGGAGAACATCACCACCCACAGGGAAGGGATCAGGAGGAGGAGGAAACATCCGATGGAGCATCCCAAACATCGTCACGGCCTGCTTCTGAGGGTCCCCGCAGGAGGCCGGGTCGTCCACGGAAAGGACCGTGAGGGTCGGCGCTACATCACCATCTCCCAGGACACCTGGCCTGGCACCTGGCCCACTGGAGCAACAGCATCACAGCATCAAGAGACATTCTCTGCCACATGGCCTTGCTGGTCACTGTCTGACCAATGTGGACAAAGACTGTGGCATGGACTCTGAGGATTTCCAATGGCAAGGACACCAACTCCCCTACTGAACTTTGGATTCCAAACTCCCGGAAAGCCCCTCACGTCATACCCCCCCCCCCAACCCCCCCCCCCAAAATAAAAATTCACACCATGAAGAGAAGATGCCTGCTGGTTGCATTATTACCTTACATGTGTCTAAACATGCCTGAGTTCTCTTTTGACTTCAACCATCCACACCCTGGGGCCTGAGTCTGGCACAGGACACACGGGCCACAGTGTATTAGGCAAGACAGACATGGAGCACCATATACACCCGTGATGGGCCCAACCAGCTGAGGGGGTGGCCGCACAACCGTGCTGACAGACACATTGAGTACAGCAACAGTCATGCGCAGAGGTCAGGGATCCAGTCCAGTGTCCTGGGGGGCACCCAGGTATGTGTAGACAGGTGGCAGAACCATGTTCTGCAAGCTTGAGTCCGGTGGATGCAGAGAATGGGGGCCTGGCCAACGTTGGATGCATGGGGATGACGCATGTCACAATACCCACACAGTCATGGACATCACGCATAATACACAGTCTCAGCCCACACACACAGCTTGCATCTTGCTACTCGACACATAGACACATAGCCACTATCAGGGGAAACCCTGCCAGACATGCTGGATGCACCGTGGCAACACACCAGCATTGACTGAGAAGAGGCACCTTGGAGGCATAGGGACACCTTTATTAGTCATGTTTTCAGGATTGCAGAGGCAACTTGAAGTACACATGAACACTTCATGTGGAGTAACATGTGGGTCTAACACTGGCACCCCCCTTCTGCAGCACAAATGCGTGATAGCCATGGAACTGACACACAATTGTCGGCCAACAGCTAAACACCCACAGCTGCTCACGGAGAGACTGCCATACACCATTGATCCGCTGATGTAGAAGTCCCACACCATGTCAAGCCAATGCAAACCGTATGTGTCCGAGGGCAGTGTTACACACATTGATGCCATCATCACAATCCACTATCCCATCACTGATGACTGTCAACCAGTCAGACCATCTATTCAGGTGTACACAGCTGCATGTCGTGTGCCATGGTGATGCTACATGGCTGCAGAGGAACCAAACATCGACAGGGGCATGTGCATACATCGTGAACAAGTGCCACACCCAATACACCCCTGATGCATCCCTTACCCTAAGGAGACTTCCAAACTTGTCCGTGCGTGTAACGCTGAGTCAGCACACGATGACGTGTCCATGAGGAATAGCAGTGCCACAACAATGCAACCAGCAGACGGCATGCGCAAGTACCTGGGGATGAGAGACACACAAGAAGTCAGCCACAAAAAGCACAGCCACTTGCATGTGCATGTACTCGACACATGTATGGATGACAACATGCTAGGTCACAATTATGACTGGGGAAATACAACCATCACTGCCACCATCACTCCAGTGACACACCCACACACACATCTGACTCACGTGCCATACATGCAGGTGGAGACACACATCACAACACATGCCACACGTGGAGCAATGTGTGCACACTCAGACACTGGTACTCACCACTAAGCAAAGAAGTCGCGTATGAGCCGAGTCCGGATGTCCTCTTGCGGCTCCACATCCTCCACATCACTAGCCCCATTGCCAAGCCCTTCGTCCTCCACGGGTGGATGGTCCTCGTCATGTTGATCCAGGATGAGTGGCACAGCTTTCTCAACTGCCATGTTGTGCAGCATGCAGCAGACCATGAAGATTTTGCAGACCTTCGAAGGGGCATATGGGAGCGCGCCGCCGGTCTTGTGGAGGCACCAAAATCGGCTCTTCAGCAGGCCAAACGTCCTCTCTATCACTCGCATTGTCCGGCCATGGGCGGTGTTGTAGCGGAGCTGGGCCGGCGTGATGGGGTTGCGGAGAGGTGTGAGCAGCCATGGCATGTTGGGATAGCCAGCGTCCCCTACATGGGAAGCACATGGACATCGTTAGAACTGGTGACGCGGTCGTGCTGGTAGGCTATGCAAAATACAGGACAGACAGACTGTGCTCACCAACAACACATGCTCGTTTGTTGCGCAGCTGCATCATCATTTCAGGCACCCTGCTACGCCTCATGATGTAGGCATCGTGTGCTGATCCTGGAAAACGAGCACAGACATGTGAAATCACCATGTTGGACAGACACACCACAAGGGCATTGATGGAGTGGTAGTGCTTCCGATTGCGGTACGCTACCTCCTGTGCGTGTGGTGGTACCAAAGCTACATGTGTCCCATCTATGGACCCAATGACATGGGGCATCGCTCCCAGGGCATAGAATCCACGCTTGACCCCAGTCAACTGTTCAGGGGTTGGGAACTTTATGAAGTCATCCAGGTGAATCAACATGGCCTCTAAGAAATCATGCAGCACACGGCAGAACATGCTCTGGGACATGCCACCAACATGAGCTATGGTATTTTGAAAGGTACCCGTGGCTAGAAAATGTAGGGCTGCCATTACCTTCAGCTTGGGTGTCAGTGCCGTAGGATACCTGTGCAGCGGTTGCAGGTGTGATGCCAGTCTCGCCATCAACTCCAGAATCAACCGTTGTGGGAAGCGGTAGCACCGGATCCGATCATTCTCCCACATGGCAGCCAAGTCCGGCATTGCTCGGGGAAGAGGCGGCGCTCTGCAGTAATTTGGAAGTGACAAGGAAGAGTGAGTGCACCACAACAACAAATCATTTGTACTGAGCACATGTTAATCTGTCTATACACATATGCTACATACGGAGTGAGGTATGTGCCACATGCCCTGGACACGTATGGCTGCCAGGTGACACTCCTACCAAGACCCAGCTACACACGGAGATTGAGAACCTCCCCATGCCATGCCATGGGATTCGCTGTGTCCCAGTGCAAGTGAACAGCCAGACGCAAGACAGGAGTGACATACGCCCACACATCAGCAGAAGTAGGATGCCGATTGCAGAGACTGGTAGCGGAACACTAGAGCCACAGGTCACATGACATTACACTAGGACAGCCCACACACCTTGCCATGAAGGTGCACATGTCATGACTCACCACACATTCATTGAGAGGATGCAGACATGTCCTTGTCATGCTACTCCGTGTCCCATGCATACATGCGCACCTCACATCCGAAACCACATGTGGCATGGTGTGCGGAACAGTGTGCAATGTCAATCTACACACAGACACATGTTGGTTGCTGCAACAGCTGCAGCTTTTGAGGGTGCTCCAACATCAACCAAATGGGAAGCCCCCACACATACATGACATAGTCACATCGTGCACCGTGGGTAATGACAAGTCATGTGTGGTAACCCCTGTACCGGGCATCAGGGGACACTTCCGTGTGTTGGTGTCCGTGCCATGCCAGTGTCGGTCATCCCAAGTGTGCAGTACGACATGCACACATGTCCAAGGAGTCAAGGGCATGCCTGGCACACATTGCACCGTCACACATTACATCTGTACACATCTCATCATACATCTGGTGCCTTCTCGACTCAGTAGTAATGTTCCACATCACAGCCTGTCACACCTGTGCCCCACACATGGAGTAATGCACAGACAATGCCTTGATGTCCATTCATGGACAAGTATGTCCATCCATGGACAAGTATGTCCGCCCTATTCCTTCCTGTGTGCTGCCTGTCACCACTGTGATGTGTGAAAACCGCCGTACTGCTGCTAAGAGGGCCTGTGTATGTTCCCATATCACTATGGGAGTGCTGCCGTATGTGTACCCATCGTGATGGCGAGCGTACAGGCATGTGTACGGTCCGTACCACTACGAGTACGCATACGCAAGAACACCCATAGTGGTAGGGCCGTACACATGCATGTACGCTCCCTTTCACTATGGGTGTCCTCGCGTATGCGTACTCGTAGTGGTACGGGCCGTACACACGCCTGTACGCTCCCTATCACTATGGGTGTCCTCGCGTATGCGTACTCGTAGTGGTACGGGCCGTACACACGCCTGTACGCTCCCTATCACTATGGGTGTCCTCGCGTATGCGTACTCGTAGTGGTACGGGCCGTACACACGCCTGTACGCTCCCTATCACTATGGGTGTCCTCGCGTATGCGTACTCGTAGTGGTACGGGCCGTACACACGCCTGTACGCTCCCTATCACTATGGGTGTCCTCGCGTATGCGTACACGTAGTGATAGTGAGCGTACAGGCGTGTGTACGGCCCGTACCACTACGAGTACGCATACGCGAGGACACCCATAGTGGTAGGGCCGTACACACGCCTGTACGCTCCCTATCACTATGGGTGTTCTTGCGTATGCGTACTGGTAGTGGTACGGGCCGTACACACGCCTGTACGCTCACTATCACTATGGGTGTCCTCGCGTATGCGTACTTGTAGTGGTACGGGCCGTACACACGCCTGTACGCTCACTATCACTACGATACTATCACTCCACTGGCACAGACTGTGTCCCTTTTTTGTGACTGTGACTTCTGCCATTGTGTCCAGGTGTGACACACATGCTATGTACTGTAGGGGGTGTCTCAGGGCACTGCTGGGAGGACTCTGCACCCACCCCTCCTGTCTCAGGGCACTGCTGGGAGTGATAGGAACCCACCCCTCCTGTCTCTGGGCACTGCTGGGAGGACTCTGCACCCACCCCTCCTGTCTCAGGGCACTGCTGGGAGTGATAGGAACCCACCCCTCCTGTCTCAGGGCACTGCTGGGAGGACTCTGCACACACCCCTCCTGTCTCAGGGCACTGCTGGGAGTGATAGGAACCCACCCCTCCTGTCTCAGGGCACTGCTGGGAGGACTCTGCACCCACCCCTCCTGTCTCAGGGCACTGCTGGGAGTGATAGGAACCCACCCCTCCTGTCTCTGGGCACTGCTGGGAGGACTCTGCACCCACCCCTCCTGTCTCTGGGCACTGCTGGGAGTGATAGGCACCCACCCCTCCTGTCTCTGGGCACTGCTGGGAGGACTCTGCACCCACCCCTCCTGTCTCTGGGCACTGCTGGGAGGACTCTGCACACACCCCTCCTGTCTCAGGGCACTGCTGGGAGTGATAGGAACCCACCCCTCCTGTCTCAGGGCACTGCTGGGAGGACTCTGCACGCACCCCTCCTGTCTCAGGGCACTGCTGGGAGAACTCTGCACACACCCCTCCTGTCTCTGGGCACAGCTGGGAGTGATAGGAACCCACCCCTCCTGTCTCAGGGCACTGCTGGGAGTGATAGGAACCCACCCCTCCTGTCTCAGGGCACTGCTGGGAGGACTCTGCACCCACCCCTCCTGTCTCAGGGCACTGCTGGGAGTGATAGGAACCCACCCCTCCTGTCTCAGGGCACTGCTGGGAGACATCAGGCATTCCCCTCCCTCCTGTCTCTGGGCACTGCTGGGAGTGATAGGCACCCACCCCTCCTGTCTCTGGGCACTGCTGGGAGTGATAGGAACCCACCCCTCCTGTCCTTGGGCACTGCTGGGAGGACTCTGCACACACCTCTTCTATTTCACAATATGTACGCTCATTACATGCACGGATGTGGGTACGCTCCATGCATTCGAGGTGGGGGTACGTGTCGTACTTACACTTTTGGGGTGGGGGTACGCTCCATTTGTCCGCGGGTGAGGCCACGGGTCGTACTTACACTGTTGGGGTGGGGGTACGCTCCATACGTCCGCGGGTGGGGGTACGGGTCGTACTTACACTGTTGGGGTGGGGGGTACGCTCCATGCCTTCGAGGTGAGGGTACGTGTCGTACTTACACTGTTGGGGTGGGGGTACGCTCCATTCGTCCGCGGGTGAGGCCACGGGTTGTACTTACACTGTTGGGGTGGGGGTACGCTCCATATGTCTGCGGGTGGGGGTACGGGTCGTACTTACACCGTTGGGGTGGGGGTACGCTCCATATGTCCGCGGGTGAGGGTACGTGTCGTACTTACACTGTTGGGGTGGGGGTACGCTCCATACATCCGCGGGTGGGGGTACGGGTCGTACTTACACTGTTGGGGTGGGGGTATGCTCCATACGTCCGCGGGTGAGGGTACGTGTCGTACTTACACTGTTGGGGTGGGGGTACGCTCCATGCGTCCGCGGGTGAGGGTACGTGTCGTACTTACGCTGTTGGGGTGGGGGTACGCTCCATGCGTCCGCGGGTGAGGGTACATGTCGTACTTACACTGTTGGGGTGGGGGGTACGCTCCATACGTCCGCGGGTGGGGGTACGTGTCGTACTTGCACTGTTGGGGTTGGGGGTCCGCTCCATGCATACGGGGTGGGGGTACGGTCCGTACATATCCGTCCCCACGCTATGTGATGCTTGTGCGGGCCGTACCCAGGCCTTTGCCACGTGGGTACGAGCCGTCCCGCCATTGTTGGGGTGACGTAGGTGTGGGCGTGGTACGACTCATACCCACGCTCTTAAGGCGTGGGTACGGGACGTACCTGTCTGGTTGTGTTGCAGGTTCGCGTCGTCAAGGACTTCCGTTGTGGCGGTCGCTGGCTTGGCTGGACATGGCCCCACCCCCTCGTAGTGACCAGGGCCTGGGAGTCAGGTATGTCCAGGGCATGTGTGCTGTGTGACTATGGTGGGGGTTTTGTGGCCTGCCCTTGGTCCTGCCCCCCCCCTTTTCCCCCCCTTTCCCCCCTCCCTTAGTTGTTCTGACCTTCTGCGGCGTCTGCGTCGTAACCTGTAGAGGAGGTCGACTGCTATGAGGGCCGGGATGACACGTAGGTTCGGGTCCATGTCTGTCCGTCGCGTACGGGTACTCCTTGTTCGCGTCGTCCTGTCTGTCCGTTGCGTACTGGTACTCCTTGTTCGCGTCATCCTGACTGTCCGTCGCGTACTGGTACTCCTTGTTCGCGCCGTCCTGATTTCCCGGCAGTTTTTGGCAGCCGGAAAATATTCACTGTGCGGGATGACGTCGGTGCGAATCGTAATTCCTGGTTCGTGAATGGCAGGCTGCGAGCGTCCCGACGTCAGGTCGGCGCTTTCCCGGATCGCATTTGTAGGTTTATTTTCGTCGGTCGGGGTTTTGTACGATTCGTACGGAAATGGTGTTTCCGTGCGAATCGTAATTCCATGTTGGTAGATTTTGACGACCGGGTACGCGTCGGACGGTTCGTACCCGGTTTTTACAGGATCGTGATCGGAGCCATATTTTGGAATCGATATTTTAGTACTTACCTGTTTGTAGATAGGGAGTCGATATTCTGTACTTCTATATTTTGGCGTCGATATTTTGGGCATTCTATATTATGTCCCTCGATATTTAGTCACTGAACCGTGGGGCTGGACTGCAAACTAGCATCCTTTTAAAGAGCTGATTTTTAGGAAAATCAGCACTGAGGACACCGCTTCACAGAAAGAAGATGACAAATGGCTACAAAGAACCTATAATTCAGATTTATATTTGACGGCAATGCCACCACCCCTCTTTCCTACCCGATATTGTCTAAGAATAGCACAGCCATCACGGATAGCTGCTATAATACCCGGACTCGCTGACACTTCAGCCCATGTCTCAGTAACAAATACCAAGGAAAGGTTTTGACTCACTAAGAATAGGTTAAATTCAACGCTCTGATTTATCAGCGACCTGGCAATGATGAGCATGCTTTGGAGATATGTGTAAGGTTTGACCTGCTTGGCGTTATTCTCGCTGATGGCTAGTAGCATTTTTATGGAACTGACTGTAGCTCAGAATCAGAGAAGCCCAAGTGCGCTTCTAAAGACTGGCAAATAAAGATGGATCAATCTGTGGACAATTAAAAAGCTCACCTGAGGGACTAGGAGCTAGCAACAAGTCATGTGTATACTTTTTACTCTGGAACCTGTTTCTGGACCAAAACTAGCAGGGGGGTTGGCGCTCACTGGAAGTTGCACCTCTGCCTTTCTCACACACAACATAGAATTTTCTTTTTCATTGCTAACTTTACTTTTTTTATACTAGCTTGTTTTCTGTTTCAGTAAATGCTTGTGGAATGCCTGTTGCTCTGGCATTGGTGGGGTTGGTAAATTTGAACTGTAGTGCTTATCTTTAATCGTCTGTCCTTCTTTCTTGATAGCATTACATTTTGCTTCTGTTTCAAGTTTCTGTTTTTCTCTTTCTTAGTTAATCTAAATCTTCTAAATAATGCACTTTCTTTAATGTTTGGGGATTTAGAGATACACTAGTATATTAGCTTCCTGCTTCCTATACACTCTTTCCACTGTTTGCTAGATTACAGTTTGTAATGTCTCCAAATTATCACTTTCTTCGATGGTTAGGGTACTTAAGTTCGAATAGTATTTTTGTGCCTCGCCTCTATTATGTACTTTCACAAATGTTTCTATAACCTGATTTAGGGCCTTATTAAGAGTCTGGCGGTGTGGGATAAGGACCGACCTGCTCCCGTACAACCAAACCATGAAAGAAACGCCCGCCATTTCTGTTCTTTGGCATTCCTGGGGCAGTGTCAATGAAATAGGCATCACAATGGGAACGTCAACGGCAGTAGCTGCAGGCATGGACTGCTGCAGTCCATACCATGCAGGTACTGGTGTGAATGTTCACAGGGACAGGGCGTGAGGCATGGGCCCCCTTTGTTTCCTCACCGCCAAACTTTTCACACCACCATGAAAAGTGTGGCAGTGAGGAAACTCGTAATATGCTTGGAGGGGCTGCAGCAGCCCCACCAAGCATATTGCAGCCTCAGGACTGCCACACAACTGCCAGGGAACGGCGGTTCCCTGGTGGTTGCAGCGGATGCATTGGTTCCAGGGTGGCCTGACTGCCCTAGTCATAATAGGGTGATCGAGAGACCGCCCCCAAGAGTCTGGCGGTCCATGGACCGCCAGATTCTTTATAACCCCTAGGTATAGAGAAGCTAGGCCTTCCAAGTTATGCAGGTTCTTCCATAGTTGGATGTTTGTAGTGAAAATAGTGCATTTGCCACTGCCCCACTCGAAGAGAGTCATTCTTCAATGTTTGCTGAATTGGAGTTAGAATATTAAATCAAACCCTCCACTTTATACATTGTCTTCAATGTTTAAAGGCTTGGAGTTAGAACAGTATATTTACCAACCCCCATATTCATACTCTTTGTACCCGAGTTAGAATGGTAAACTTAACTCTTCAAATAATGCACTTTATTCAGTGTTTGAGGTTTTTAAGTAGAATACTGTTATAACATATACTTGGTATGCCGCGCCACCCCCGTCCCTTGCACCTCTTGGTATGTACCCACAGTGTGTTGTGAACATTCCATAGCTGACTTCACCTGTGATGGTGAAAGGTACCAATAAATAAGACTCTTCACCTCACTACCCTTCGTCTTCTTATTGTAACACTGGCGACGATCAACCGTGTAGAGACGGTTCACCAATCAATCACTCAGGCGTTTGTTAAGTGTGACTACTCACCCATAAGGGTCTCAAGGCGCTGGTGGTGGTGCAGGTTCCAGTCCATAAAGAAGGGGGTTTATTAAAGAGCCAGGTTTTGAGGTTTCTTGCGATGATGGGGAGCGATGTTGTCTGTCTGAGGTGGAGCAGAAGGGAGTTCTAGGCTCTGGTTGCGAGGAAGGAGAAGGAGCGGCCTCCTGATCTGGTCTTTCTGGTGCAGGGAACCATGGTGCAGGAGAGCTGGGCTGATCGTAGGGTCTTTGGGGTGCGTGGAATTTAAGTCAGCTGTTCAGGTATGCTGGTCCTGTGTTGTGGAGGGCCTTGTGTGCATGAGTGAGCATCTTGAAGGTGACTCTAGCCTCGATGGGGAGCCAGTGGAGTGTGCGCAGGTGCTGGGAGATGTGGCAGTGTCTTGGCAGGTTGAGGGCCAGTTTTGCGGCGGCGTTCTGGATGTTCTATATCTTGCGGGTGAGGTTTTTGTTTATTTCGGCGTAGAGATTTCTTGCCATAGTTGAGTCTGCTGGTGACCAGGGCATGAGTGACGGTCTTTCTGTCTTTGAGGGGGATCCATTTGAAGGTCTTACGTAGGAGGCGGAGGGTGTGGAAGCAGGAAGACCAGACAGAGTTGATCTGGCGTTCCATTTTGAGCTCGGAGTCCAGGATGATTCCCAGGTTGCGTGCGTGGTATGTGGGGGTGGGTGGGCTTCCGAGGACAGGGAGCCACCAGGTGTCATTCCAGGCGTCGGCGTTTGGGCCTATGATTAGTACTTCTGTTTTGTTGGTGCTTAGTTGTAGGCAGCTGTTTTACATCCATTTGGCGACGTCTTCCATGCCTTCTCGAAAGTTGTGTCTGGCGGTGTTGGGTTCGTTGGATAGGGAGAGGATGAGTTGGGTGTCTTCTGGGTATGACACAATGTTGAGTCCATAGGTGCTGATGATGGGGCGAGCAGAGCCATGTAGATGTTGAAGAGCGTAGGGCTGAGGGAGGAACCCTGGGGGACTCCGCAGGGGGTTGGTGTAGGGTCCGAGAGGAAAGGGGGAGTCTGACCCGCTGTGTTCTGCTGGAGAGGAAGGAGCAGATCCAGTCGAGGGCCTTGTCCTGGATCCCTGTGTCATGGAGTTTGCATATTTGGGTGCGATGAGAGGCTGTGTCGAACGCCGCTGAGAGGTCAAGGAGGATGAGGGATACTGTTTCTCCTTTGTCCAGTAGGGTGTGGATGTCGTTTGTTGCGACGAGGAGGGCGGTTTTCGTACTGTGGTTTTTCTGAACCCGGATTGGGAGGAGTAGAGGATGCTCTTCAATGAATGCGGCGAGTTGGCTGTTGATGGCTCTCTCAGTGACTTTTGCTGGGAACGGGAGCAGGGCGATGGGTCTGTAGTTTTTGAGGTCGGTGGGGTCCGTCCAGAGTTTCTTCAGGAGGGGGTTAACCTCTGCGTGTTTCCAGTCGTCGGGTAACGAGGTGGTTTCCAGGGAGCAGTTGATGGTGTGGCGGAGCATTGGTGTGATGGTGTCGGCAGCTCAGTTGAAGATGTGGTGGGGGCAGGAGTGCATGGGGGCCCCGGAGTGGATTGACTTCATTGTCTTCTGTGTGCAGGCTGTCCAGTTGTCAATCGCTGGGTTCTGGGTCGGGGGTGGTTGGTGAGGGTTCAGTGTGTTGGTTGTCTTCGTTGAAGCTGTTGTAGATGGTCTTGATTTTGTGGTGGAAAAAGGTGCTGAGTCACCCCCAATACGTTCTCCAGTGCCAGCGGTAACTTTCATCATTCATACAAATTGTTTACGTGAGTACTGCCTTACCTCACGCTTTGACTGCTACCTTTCAGGCTGCTTTTGCGCTGCCTGCTGTGCCTGGCTCGGAGTCCTTTGTTCCTTGGGATTTACAGCCTGTGTGAGTATTTCCACACTTCCAGCATTGTTTCTCCCTACAGTACCGCAGTGGCCACAGCTTTCAGTTACTGGGCACATTGTATTGGCCATTGTTCACTCCTCCTGCACTGTTTGTTTCAGCTGTCCCTCTCAGAGCCGGTCTCCAGGTTACCTATTGCCTGGGGTGCCCGTATCCGCTTGTGACACCGGTGTTTTCTCCACCGGCTTCAAATTGGGTGGTCATGGCTCTGTGGGGTCTCTCCCTCACATCTCTGCCACATTTGTGTGGTGTGGAACTAAGTCTCAGCCTGTGTGGCCAACTACATTTGACCTCCGTCGTGGTGTGGGAGCAAGTCTCCGCCTAGTGCGTGTGTCTGCCTGAGGCACAACTCTCCTCAGCATCGTGGCGTGGGAGTGAGTCTCCACCTGGAAGCCTTCCTCCACAGAGTTTGTTATCAACAAACTCCAAAGCTTTGTGTTTCCTCTCACTGCTGCTTTTCGGCTCCAGTGAGTCATCGCTGGAAGAGCCTACATCGTTTCGCTGTCCCTGTCGTGGCATGGTAGCGAGTCTCCGCCTTGGAGCCTTCCTCCACAGAGTTCGTTTCAGCGAACTCCGACGCTTGAAGTTTCCTCTCACCGCTGCTTTCCGGCTCCAGTGGCGTCTCCTTCCTGAGGCGGGGCAGCGCAGGGACTGCCTCCAGAGGCGTTCCTGGGTGAGGGAGTATATGCTGTCCTAGCACCCTGTTCTTTGTACGAGGGCACTCAGTCAATTCCCTCTATAACTTTCTTGCTCAGTCATCTGGTTACTGCCCACCTCACGCTGACAGGCACAGCTAGTGCTTGCTATTTCATACTGTGGGCTCTGTCTCCCGGTTACTTGCTGAAGTGTACAATATATATATATTTTTTTTCTCTTTCTTCCTTCTTCCTTGGCCCCGCTCATTTTCACACTCAGTCTCTGTTGCCGCCTGCCTTACCCTGAGAGGCACAGCTCTGCTGGTATCTTTTCTCACTGTGTGGGAGCCAGACTCCGTGGTGATCAGCCCTCCAGCGTTGTTTCTTCGACTGGTCAAGAACACTAACTAACACTGCATTAGTCTTGGTACTATTTCCAATTATTCAGTTCTGCTGCCTACTTTACGCTGATGGGTACAGCTTATGCTTGTACTATATATCACTGTGTGGGAGCCTGACTCCGCAGTGATCAACCTATTATTCTTTTGGTCTCCTCTCTTTTGCTCACCCATCTCCTCCTTGTTTCTCTCCTGGCCAAGTACTCGCTGTGGGCCATAGCTGTAAGTTATTTTGCCTTTAGCATTAACTTTTATGTGGACCATCTTTGTGATTCTTCCAAGTATCCCCACTATCAGACTTACTGACTCTGTCCTACTGGTGGAACTAGAAGTAATATGGTCACAACAAATATGTCTCAATCACTCCCTTTCCTCAATGAAGTTGGTGAACCCCTTTTACTGAGGAAACAATGGTTTGGGCTGATGGAATCATACCTAATTGCCATTGAAGGGGAGAAGTTTTCACCTTTACGCAAACTACATACCCTACTTCACAACTTAGGCATTGAAGGCCGTAAAACCTATTATAATATTTCAGCATCATTAGGCGGGGATGATGATAGTGATGAAGAGGAGAATGTGTACTTAGTCGCTGTTAATAAGTTAGAAAAACATTTTGGGAAGACAATTAATCTTGTGTTGGAAAGACATAAGTTTTTCTCTAGAATTCAGGGCAAAAGTGAGAAAGTCAAATCCTTTGTAGCGGCATTGAAGGTTTTGGCCAATACCTGTGAATTTTGAAGCGTTACAGGATTTCTTCATTAGGGATCAGTTGGTCAGATGCACCAACAATCCAAAAATTCAAAAAAGACTTTTAGTGGCCAACCCAGATCTCAAAGAGGCCATACAGATAGAAGTTGGGATCTAACTTACTGCCGAAAACACAGCTGAGTATAGACACTGCGTTCAAATCTCTTTTCATATGTATTTCTGAAATAAAGGATAATCTTTCCCTACTCTACTTCTAAAGTGGCATCCCTTCCTAATTTCCCAGAAAATCTTGCCCAAAGGTGTCAGCATGTGTTGACTTCCTAAGAAGTACTCACTTCAAAATGGGTCAAGTAGCATAAAGCTACAGAGCTTGTTCTAAGATGCTCTCCTTCCTCGGTCAAAAACAGAAGTCCTGCAAATCTGTCCCTGTGCCTAATACAAAAGGCAAAGTTACAACCTAACAGGTCACATGGTAGATTATTTCGTGAACACCTTCCTTGAGTAACTTTCCACAAACTCCAATTAAATTGCAGTCGAGTTCACCGACCTTGGTTCACAGGTTTCACCCAGCACAGAAGGTGTCCTCCCTTCTCTCTGTCCGCAGTCTTCAAAGAAATTCCTCTCCTTCCATGTATCTTCTTAAATCTAAAATAACAAGGTCAAATTTCTGCACCTGCAGTACGGGGGGAAGGAAAACTTTCTACACACATACATTTTAATTACCTCCCAACTCAAGAATAAACGAGGAGAAATGAAATTTAAGAAAAACGAAAGTTAGTCCTAGAAGTTGGATAACCTAAGAAAGTTCTTTATTGTGCACTCATTACACAGGCCTCTATATGAATCAATTATAACAGTGAATACATTTGATTTACCTAATAATCATTATATATGTGCATAGTACATGATTCCTCCAAACACGTGCTTGGAAATAACATCACAATTATTATATGGTGATATCACTTCATTCTAATAACATGAATCTCGGCAAAGTTATTGAATATGCGAGTTCAGTTTGTATGTGAATATGCAACCCTACAAATTTGAGAGCGTCAATCACTCTATCAGCCATAAAAACATTTGCAACTGCTAAGTAGCCTTTTTAAAAAAAATTGCATGCCAAACGCAGTAATTTTGGGCAGTAAAAGTATGTATTCCAACGAAAATGTCTTTGTGAATTTGTCATAGACCCCCACCCCCCCAGAAAGGGGACATTCAGCATTTGCACCACTTTGGATCTTTTGAAAAGAGTGCAAAGATAGAGCCGGAATGGGAGCAGATCGGCGCTGTGGCACAGCTCACTGGAAGGAGCGCAGTCTGCGTGCGAGGCTGTTTTACTACCTTCAATCTATGTATCTGAACAAAAATATCTTCATTTGTTTTCATGCTCTGTGAGAACGAAGAATCTCGGACTACCTGCGTGTTATTAAAGCTTTGATCCTCAATTGCTACCATTCTCACATTTTAATGAAAAGACTTATGACTCAAAGTGTGGTCACAAGATCGTTTACTCGTTCTGGCTTAACCTAGGTAGCCTGCCACCCTGTGCATCATTATTTTGCTGACCTACATCTGGTTCGAACTTTAATTTGGGAGAGGCTGTGGAGTAACGTGTAGGGTGGGATTGAGTGGTCATGCATTTCCTACTTTAATTTGTATATAATCTGCAAGTCACAGGCTCCAATCCAAGTATCTGTTTAGTCAATGATTGTCTTTCAATGTATAGCACTTAATACCATGGCGTGGGTTTCAAAGAACTTAGAAAAGTAACATTGGTTATTACTGATTGACACAGTACTCTTTTTATTGGCCTTAGAAGGATGAGAGTTGGTGATGTTTTTCCAGCTCGGCTTTTGAAAGGGCTGGTCATGTCCCTCTCATCCCCAAATCATCGTTTGTTACATGCAAGGGAGCTTTTCCCCCCCAGCTTTAATGTGATAGCTTAGTTGGTCAATGTGCCTGTTGCATCTGTGTGTCGCAAGTAGCAGTTCAAGCAGAACAGCCTTTCATCCTTCAGATGTTGAGACATTGAATACCATTAATTTGGTAATAGTGTTTTTCATCAAACGTTTATGAGCAATTCATTTCATGACAAATTATATCAATGTTCAATAATATCAAGGCCCTTGTGAAACAACCTAGAGGTACCCCCTATTTTTTATTAGGTCAAGCCTGGGCAGCGGATGAGCTGCTCTGCGAGGTATGCTGTATTTAGATCGGAATAGAAACTCTGCTCATCTCCCGCCCTTCTTTTCAATTTCCTCCTGTTACTGTCCTTTCAAAATCATTGCTTTTGATTTATAAATAGGCTTAGTAGTCCCTCCTTTGTACCGCCTTGTCTGCGTTTGCGTTTCCATGAGGACTGGATGTTTTACTTGTCTTGTTTCACGGTCTGCTTCATCTAGTCTGTGAGCACCCTTTTCTTTAATGATCTTCCACTATTCCACCCACAACGTGTTTTTCTACAAGGCAGCACACTGCCCGCTTAACAGTAATGGCTGCGGGTCTGCTTCAACTATAGAGGCCGCGCATATTTATTTGTTTAATTAATTTGCAGCATGGTCTGCTTTAACTACAGCAGCTGCGCTTATTTATTTATTTTATCTTGTATGTAATTTCCTGGTGCAGTTCACTTTAACTTTAGCGGCGGTACTACCGAACCTTTGTTTATGAATATTTGTTATTTTTGAGTGAAAGCGCCCAATACCGCGCTTTCACGTTATTGTTGGCCAGGCCCATTTCTTTAGACGCTGTTCACTGTAACCTAAATACGGTGAGCAGCATCTAAAGAAAGGGGTGCGGCCACCATTAAAGTGGTCTTGCATTTGCGAGAGTTTGAGCTATTGGCATTATGAATAACCATTCCTTTGATATGTGTGTTGGTTTTAAAAACATATCAATAAAGGGCATTGTTATTTACAATGCCAATAGCTTAAACTCTCGCAAATGCGAGACCGATTTCATTGAAAATGCTTGTTCTCATTTGTTTGTAAGAATGCATCTAAAACTAGCATATTGATGGACAAAGGTTATGTCAGACATTCCTACGGTCATGTCAGAAATTCGGCTTTCAGATAATGTACAATATCAAAGGCCGGCCAATTAACCACTTGGCAGGAGAGGTACTTTTCCCCAGATTATCGAGCAAGAAACTGCCAGAAAATCTGCAGACTGTTGCAATGCTGCTGCATCCCAATCTGTACTGAACACTGATACCAAGCAAAGTCCGGGCTACTGCTGATGTTTGTTTTCCTTTTGAGGGAAAACTTGCCCCGACTGCTGTAATACTGTGTTTTGCCTTAAACTGGTATGCAGTGCATTGATTCTCCCTAAGATACTCTAGATATAAATTACACTATTTCATGCTTGCCTAATATAAAGCTGAGAAGCAGGTTTTAGGATTATACGTTGCTAGATAACATTTTAGCTGTGCTAGAAATATTAATTTTATTCTCGTTGTTTACAATGTGTATCATGTGTGCTGTTTTAATAATATTCTGTGTAGTTATTTTCAATGTGCTTAGCAATAGGATGATAGTAGTGTCAGGAAACAATGGTACATATAAGGCCACAAAACAGCTTGAGCTATTGAATTTAAGAGAGTATTAATCATCCAAGTAGTAGCAACTGGAGATTAGTAAATGCGAAAATCAGCGGTATAAGACCGCTTCGAAATGAACATGAGGACACACAATGGTATTGACATAGTACCTATTTATTTCATAAATAATATATCAAAAACGTATAACTTCTTAAGGTTATAGTTCAAGTGCTCACAAAATAGTGGGAAAAGCGTGACATGATGGGTGAAGGTGACATTAAAAAATACATTTCGTTGACAACATTAGCAAAAAACTCCATGTAAATTTTAAACAATAAAGGGTTTTTTTCTTTGTGTAACATTCAACGGCGTTTCAATCTCAACAATTTGAGGTTTTCATTCACACCCACGGTGTCACAAGCGAATTTAGTTCAATGCACCCATGATGTAATTTGAAGAAGCAGGTTGTTGTTGCTCAACGCAACCTCACTCAGAACATAGTTGAATTGGCATCTGTATATTCAGGTTACTGTTACTTCCTAAAGAGGGATCCAGGCACACAGTGGTAATCTAGAAGCCCAATTTCATTAAATATCACACAAAAAAACTGCACAAAAAAAGATACTTTAACTAAAAGTGTTAGTTTCAACAGTCCGGGCCTCCCACTCTATACTACGCGCATGCGCGATCCCAAATGATCTGGACATCCTTTTTGTGGGAAGCCGATCAGCTTTAACTTCTGCAATTGACTCAGCACTCCAGCACTGGTTCGTAACTGAAGGCGGAGAGGCTGCCCGTCTCGCACTGCAGATCAACTGATTGTGGTCCTTTCTAAGTAAGTGGTTGCCCTCTCGAGTCAGGCTGCTTATCCCCCCGCGCCAGTGCATCCCCCTCCCACCTTAATTCAGTTTTTTCCCTTTTCCGGCAGTTCAAGACTCACGCACACCAACTTTGTGGTGTTGCGTTTGGAATTATCTCTGGACAATTAAACAGACCATAGCACTGCTCCTACTCACCTAATGCATTCCCGCTCCCTGGCACACTGGCCAATTACAAGTGGCCCTTGGATTTTCGTGAACCTTGATTAATACGTAAGTGCCTCGTCTCGCCACCGGTCCTTGGTTACTCTGCTCACCTCGGCCCTCACTCACATTCTCACCCACTTTTTCGGGACGCTGACGGGGTCTGGACGTACCACCATGACCCTTTTCAGACCAACACCCTCTGGGTTGCAATACCGGCTACATTCGGATCACCCATCACTTTGCCCGCGGAAATCATATTGCTTGGTATGACTTGCCTCTTACTCGCATGGACTTCCCGACTTGGCGCTCGGATCCTAGTCCACAACATGCCCCGTATATAGAAGCGCAATTCTAGTCCTTCTTAACTGTTTGGGGCACTCTGCTCCACCTGATTTCCTTCATTGCATGAGTTCTTTCTTCTCACTCATACTGGACTTTCCAGTATCTTCTCGACTGCACTGAAATTGCATAATCTGTACTGCGGTACGATCACCAATCTCCTGGTTCGCAGTGTGCTTGTACAGCTTTCCTATCAATTCAGACTTTTACTATTCATGTGCATATGAGTGCTTGATTCCTGTTTCATTTACGCTCTAGTCTACCGTACTGCAATCGTATAAATTGTTCTCAGGCACAATATATGAACCACCTCTTAAGCTGTGTGAATGCACCGTTTTCTAATCATTAATACTTTTACCATTTGTATGTGTGATTGATTCATGTTTTCACCTACATTCTATTCTTCAATATTGGATACTCCCTCTCCACATTCTGGAATGTCTCACACTGAATTAATTCTGCCTTGTTTTTTACCACAATTTTGCTGACATTTTCACTGCTCTTCACATGTACAATCAATATGTGTATTAACTTAAATAACTAAACATCAAGGGACCCCTAATTTATACTATGTTTTTCCTCTATATATTCCACTTGCTCACAAATATTGTCCTGATGATGATCTCAAATTGTTGAGATCGAAACGCCGTTGAACATTACACAAAGAAAAAAATCCTTTATTGTTTAAAATTTACATGGAGTTTCTTGCTAATGTTGTCAATTAAATTTATTTTTTAATATCACCTTCACCCATCATGTCACGCTTTTCCCACTATTTTGTGAGCACTTGAACTATAACCTTAAGAAGTTATACGTTTTTGATATATTATTTATGAAATAAATAGGTACTATGTCAATACCATTGTCCTCATGTACATTGCAAAGCGGTCTTATACCACTGATTCTGGCATTTACTAATCTCCAGTTGCTACTGGTTGGATGATTAATACTCTCTGAAATTCAAAAGCTCACGCTGTTTTGTGGCCTTATATGTACCATTGTTTCCTGACACTACTATCATCCTGTTGCTAAGCACATTGAAAATAACTACACAGAATATTATTAAACCAGCACACATGATACACATTGTAAACGAGAATAAAATAAATATTTCTACCACAGCTAAAATGTCATCTAGCAACGTATAATCCTAAAACCTGCTTCTCAGCTTTATATTAGGCAAGCATGAAATAGTGTCATTTATATCTAGAGTATCTTAGGGAGAATCAATGCACTGCATACCAGTTTAAGGCAAAACACTGTATTAACACAGAAGTCGGGGCAAGTTTTCCCTCAAAAGGAAAACAAACATCAGCAGTAGCCCGGACTTTGCTTGGTATCAGCGTTCATTACAGATTGGGATGCAGGAGCATCGCAACAGTCTGCAGAACTTCTGTCAGTTTCTTGCTCGATAATCTGGGGAAAAGTACCTCTCCTGCCGAGTGGTTAATTGGCCGGCCTTTGATATTGTACATTATCTGAGATACGAATTTCTGACATAGCCATATGAATGTCTGACGTAACCTATGTCCATCAATATGCTAGTTTTAGATGCATTCTTACAAACAAATGAGAACAAGCATTTTCAATGCAATAGGTCTCGCATTTGCGAGAGTTTAAGCTATTGGCATTGTAAATGACAATACCCTTTATTTATATGTTTTTAAAACCAACACACATATTAAAGGAATGGTTATTCATAATTCCAACAGCTCAAACTCTCGCAAATGCAAGACCACTTTAGATGCAGCTCACTGTATTTAGGTTACAGTGAACAGCGTCTAAAGAAATGGGCCTGGCCAACAATAAAGTGAAAGCGCTGTATTGGGCGCTTTCACTCAAAAATAAAAAATATTAAAAAACAAGGTTCGGTTGTACCGCCGCTAAAGTTTGCCACTGGATTCAAGATAGCCTGGCTGATGAGGGTTATGAACCCGAAACCGGTCCCAGGATGCTTGTTTCCGGTCCAGGGAAGACATGGCTTGGCAGTTCTGGCTGGACTGTTCCCATGAAGCACAGGGTCAGACTGATTTGCATATGGCCATGTCTGAACTGGGGTGGTGGATTGAGCTAAGGAATGATGATGGATTAAACCCAGATCAGTTGACTGGGGGTGAGTGTGTGATTTGCTCAAACACTCTGTCCATTCTCCGCTTTGGTATTGCTAAAGTTAAAGTGGCCTGCACCAGCAAATTACATAATAAAAGATTAAATAAATAAATAAGCTCAGCTGCTGTAGTTAAAGCAGACCATGTTTCAAATTAATTAATCAAATAAATAAGCGCGGCCGCTATAGCCAAAGAGGACCCGCAGCTATTACTATTAAGCGGGCAGTGTGCTGCCTTGTAGGAAAACACGTTGTGGGTGGGATGGTGAAAGATCATTAAAGAAAATAGTGCTCACAGACTAGATGAAGCAGATCGTGTAACAAGACAAGTAAAAAATCCAGTCCTCATGGGAGGTTACAAATGCAGACAAGGCGGTACGAAGGAGGGACTACTAAGCCTATTTATCAATCAAAAGCAATGATTTCGAAAGGACAGTAACAGGAGGAAATTGAAAAGAAGGGCTGGAGATGAGCAGAGCTTCTATTCCGCATCTAAATACAGCATACCTCGCAGAGCAGCTCATGCGCTGATCAGGCTTGACCTAATAAAAAATAGGGGGTAACTCTAGGTTGTTTCACTAGGGCCTTGATATTATTGAACATTGATATCAGTTGTCATGAAATGAATTGCTCATAAACGTTTGAAAGAAAAGCACTATTACCAAATGAATGGTATTCAATGTCTCGACATCTGAAGAATGAAAGGCTGTCCTGCTTGAACTGCTACTAAGCTATCACATTAAAGCTTGGGGGAGAAAGCTCCCTTGCATGTAACGAATGATGATTTGGGGGAGGGGGAAGGAGACCAGCCCTTTCAAAAGCCGAGCTGGAATCACATCACCAACTCTCATCCTTCTAAGGGCAAAAAAAAGAGTACTGTGTCAATCAGCAATAACCAATGTTACTATTCTAAGTTCATTGAAACCCACGCCATGGAATCAAGTGCTATAAATTGAAAGGCAATCATTGACTAAATAGATACTTGGATTGGAGCCTGTGACTTGCAGGTTATAAACAAATTAAAGTAGGAAATGCATGACCACTCAATCCCACCCTACATGTTACTCCAGAGCCTCTCCCAATTTAAAGTTCGAACCAGATGTAGGTCAGCAAAATAATGATGCACAGGGTGGCAGGCTACCTAGGTTAAGTCAGAACTAGTAAACAATGTTGTGACCACACTTTGAGTCATAAGTCGTTTCATTTAAATATGAGAATGGTAGCAATTGAGGATCAAAGCTTTAATAACACGCAGGTAGTCCGAGATTCTTCGTTCTCACAGAGCATGAAAACTAATGAAGATATTTTTGTTCAGATACATAGATTGAAGGTAGTAAAACAGCCACGCACGCAGACTGCGCTCCTTCCAGTGAGATGTGCCACAGCGCCGATCTGCTCCCATTCCAGCTCTATCTTTGCACTCTTTTCAAAAGATCCAAAGTGGTGCAAATGCTGAATGACCCCTTTCTGGGGGGGTGGGGTCTAAGCCAAATTCATAAAGACATTTTCGTTGGAATACATACTTTTACTGCCCAAAATGACTGCGTTTGGCATGCAATTTTTAAAAAAAGACTACTTAGCAATTGCAAATGTTTTTACGGCTGATAGAGCAATTGACGCTCTCAAATTTGTAGGGTTGCATATTCACATATGAACTACCCTCGCATATATTCTATAACTTTGCCGAGATTCATGTTATTAGAATGAAGTTATATCACCATATAACAATCGGTAGAGTGAAATTGTGATGTTATTTACAAGCACGTATTTGGAGGAATCATGTAACTATGCACATATATAATGATTATTAGGTAAAACAAATGTATTCACTGTTATAATTGATTCATATAGAGGCCTGTGTAACGAGTGCACAATAAAGAACGTTCTTAGGTTATCCAACTTGTAGGTCTAACTTTCGTTTTTCTTAAATTTTATTTCTCCTCTTTTGTTCTTGAGTTAGGAGGTAATTAAAATGTAATTGTGTAGAAAGTTTTTCCTTTCCCACCCTATTGTAGGTGCAGGAATTTTACCTTGGTATTTTAGATTTAAGAAGATACATGGGTGGAGAGGAATTTCTTTGAAGACTGCGGACAGAGAGAAGGGAGGACACCTTCCGTGCCTGCTGAAACTTGTGAACCAAGGTCGGTGAACTCGTCTGCAATTTAATTTGAGTTTGTGAAAAGTTACTCAAGGAAGGTGTTCACGAAATAATCAACCATGTGACCTGTTAAGGGTGTAACTTTGTCTTTTGTATTAGGCACAGGGACAGATTTGCAGGACTTCTGTTTTTGACCGAGGAAGGAGAGCATCTTAGAACAAGCTCTGTAGCTTTATGCTACTTAACCCATTTTGAAGTGAGTACTTCTTAGGAAGTCAACACATGCTGACACCTTTGGGCAATATTTTCTGGGAAATTAGGAAGGGATGCCACTTTAGAAGTAGAGTAGGGAAAGATTATCCTTTATTTCAGAAATACATATGAAAAGAGATTTGGACGCAGTGTCTATACTGAGCTGTGTTCTGATTTTGGAATTTATTGTTCTGTGCCTCTTGTGTCGCATGAATTATATTCGCAGATTGGGCTCTGAATTATTGTTCATGTATCTTTACGCCTTGATTTTGAGGTGTGTCTATATTCTGTTGTTTCTGGCTTTGTAATAAATTAACAAAACTGAATTCAAGTCTGTGGTCCTTTAGTTAGACCGGAGGGGAAGTGTATAATTGGTAATTTGTTTTCTTCCCTCCACACTTCTTAGCAGGCAATAAAGGCCATCGGCCAATAATTCCTCAGTAAATTTTAGATAGCGGAATTTGGCCCCATCACTACTGCCTAATTGTATGCTATAAGGGCGTGCAATTACACAGTCGCAAACACCTTCAAATGCGAGTAACAACGCTTGGTTTTCCTGGAGAGTTTGTGAACCCCTGCAAACATGCGAGTTTGTGAGCAACATACACTTCTCTCCAACCTTCCAGGAAGTGGGCAGGGATTTCTCTAGCAAAGTGCTGGAGTAGATTTTTCCAGAGTGAGGCGGGGGATGGAAAATCACCAAACTTAAAGGGATTGTAGGTAAAGGTGTTTCGCTGCCGAGACTTCTTTTTATAAAAAAATAAATGTCAATTGGCAGAGAGCTGCCTTTCTCCAGTGCGGAGTTGTTTACCCCCAGTGCATCGCTGTACAGTGCTAACATCTCAACTCTTGGGACATGACAACTCAGTAAAATGGCCCACAGCTCTCCCAGTAGTGCACCTATAAACCTGCCTCTAGTGCTGCATTCTAGGTGTGCCTGGGCCACTGCTTGTAACCAAAATTAGCAAACTTATATCTGGAGTACTACTCCAGCTGATGATTTACTGTTGCTTTCTGTGAATCAGGTTACTTCAGCTTAGGAGACGCAATATCCAGTTCGTGGTTGAGGGTATGGTTGGTCAGAAAAGGAATTGAATGAATCCATGTGTGCGTGAATGAATTGAGTATTTGTATAGCACTGCAAAGTTAATTGTTTCATGGCACTTCTTGCTTGTTGGCCATAGTTACAAGCATTTGCAATGCAATAGGTCTTGCATTTGGAGACTTAAAAATGCTTGTTATGAGCTTAGTGGGGGCTGGGTGAAGCCACGCACGTCCAGCCTGTCCAGGCAGAAACCAGGAAAGGGGAATTTGTGTTGAGAGCGATTAAGCGGTCTTCAGTGCCAGAGAAGGGCTGCAGCTGTTTTTTCCAGCTCCCTTTCTTCGACCCAACCATGTGTGGCGGAGCACGGGGAGGGAGAGCGCCTGCTCTGCCTGGCCTAGTGTGGTAAGGCCAGAGGCATGCATGGAAGGGGAGCTCAGTCGGGCTTGCTCTCTCTTGAGACTGAGCTGGGGGGATGGGACGGGAGGGACGGGTAACTGCTGCTGTTTGTAATGGGACAGTGTGCGAAGTCTGTGGATCGATAGTGGAAGCAGAGGCAAGAATAAATAAATAAGATAGCAAGAATAAATAGCAAGTTGTACGTAACAATTTACGTGAAGCGTGCACCATAGTAATTATATTTAAAAAAACATCAAAGTGTGACCAGGCTGCTTAGAAAGTTAAAGTGTGCATGGTGCACTGAATGCTGCAGGAAAGCATGTCGTGCCTGCAGTAGGAGAAGCTTATAAAAGAAAGTAGTACTTACAGAACAAATAAGACATACCGTGTAACAACCGAAGTCAAAGGGCCAGTCCTCATGGGATGTAACAAATGAAGACAAGGCTGTACTAAGGAGGGACTAACAAGCCAGTAATGAATCAGAAGCCAGCATTTACGAAGGACAATGACACAAGTCAATGACAAATATGGGCAGAGAGTGGGTAGAGCTTCAAGCCCATACTCCAAGCCTGCATGCTTCGCAGCAGCGCATGCGCTGTCGAGGCTCAACCTAAAAAGAAAGGCACTGAACTATACTGTTTATGTTATTATTATTAACTGTCCTTGAGGAAGAGAAAACAAGGCATTTGTTCCAGACTGATGTATCAGGGTTCTTATCGAGGTCATTGTCTGTGCACCATGTGTTTTATTGATGACATTTTCTGAATGACTTGTCACTTTTACAGGTTCTTGGAAACATAAGGACAGACAGCATCTACGTCAAAGGCAATCATGTCAATAATTTTGCAAAAATAGAGTCTTGTCCTACTCAAGATGGAGTCAGACCTTGGGGACTTTCTGTATTCTCTGGCCAGTACATCTGAATTGTGATGTCATATGAGCAGAGGTATAGCTAGGGATTTATCTAATTTATAGGGAAATGTATAAAATACTTTTATAACATTTGTCATATAGCAAATGTAGCTGCATAAATGTTATGGTTACATAAAATAGCAAGAAATAATACAATTAGCTGTACATGAATAGGTTTCTTAAGCTTTGCATGTTTCAAGCAATAAAATATACTTGTTTTAAAGGCAGAATAACTAATATTATACTTAAAAGCATATTATATCATAATGGTTTACTTAAGAGTGATGTGTGTAGGCGATTAAACAGATCAGGCATGATACTGTATTTGCCAAATAAAAAATGGTGTGGCTTGAAAAAGAAATGCCTTAAACATCAATGTACACCAACACAACACAATACAAAACATCACAACCCTTCACAAGTATTTAAAAAAATAAATACAACCAAAAATAACACATCACAAAATGGCACAAACATGTTCTAGGATGTTTCTCTTTCATTTCTTCATAAACAAACACCCTGTCACCCAAACAAGATGGATTTCAAATTCTCTGAAGGACAAAATATGTTACATTTCACTACAAACATATTTATAACTTTAGTCATGTTTTTCTTCAAAAAAGTCAAAATTTCAACACTTTTCTAAATGTTAATTATATATAACCTGTAAGAAAGTCTAAAAAACAGGTGTCCACCACTCTGTAGTCAGATGTACACTGCCTTCTGATGTCACACATGCACCAGAGTGAAGAGGAGAGTTCACGAGAGATGATGCAAAACACTGCCATCTATCTATCCATGTAAGTATAACTCAAATTTTTAATACACATGGAAATTGCTAGGTATATCATAGACCAGGAAATTATAGAATATACATTTACTTTTTGAGACATGAGGATGCTTGTGAACACCCACCAATGGAAAAGCTTTTCAAATTACACATTACACATTACAATACACGTTCGTGGCATACCTGCCGACATCCATGCCATCGGTCCGACCGCCGCACTATGATGCAGATGGTTGGTTCATAGCGGTAAGAGGGAGAGACTACCCTCTCTGACAGGATCAAGGAGGCGGTCAGACTCCTATACCTACCATGAAGGCGGTGACTTTGCAGGCACCGCCATAGAGATTAGGATGTCCCTTTACAACTGCCTTTTCTGGATGACCCAACAGCCATGGAAAGGCATCTGGAAAGGTTTTTGGGGGCCCAAGTCAGGGCCCGTCCCACATGGTCCAGTGATAACTGGCCAGGGGAGCACATATAGTGACCCCACACACATCCATGAATTGTGTGCCAGGCACCACATAGTGACTGGCACACATTGCATGGATGTGCACTATTATTCTTTGGTATATATGTTTGACACTGATATGTCATCAGTGATGTCTTGAGTGATGTCACTGACCATGTCATGAGTGATGTAATATGTGAAGTCATAAACAGTGTATCATGGGGGTGAGTTATAGTTAGCTCAGCTAACTATAACTGCTGAATTTCACTGGTTTTGTTCAAGAGGAACCTGAGCCTAACTATAAAGTTCATGTACCCTTTGGTTTTTTTCTGTGAATTTCCAAGGTTTTTAAAATGTTAATTCCTAACTATAACGTCCCTGTAACCTTTGGTTTTTTCAGTGAATGTCTATGTTTTTTAAGTAGTAGTTGTACTTGCAGAGTGGTGGAGAAAGGGGGCTGAGCCTCCAACCAGCTCTCAGGAGTTGCACTGTGTAGGACTTACAGAAGGTACCAGAATTGCTTGTAGGCCCCCCGTGCCACTCAGGAGTGAAAAGGACTTCAACCCACAACAAGTAATGTGTCAGGAGGTGCAATTGCAGAGTGGTGGAGAAAGTAGGAGTGGTCTCCAAAGACCTCTTAGCAAGTCCGCTGTGTGGGACTTACTAGAGGCCCTTGTAAAATAAAATAAAATAAAAAATTTAAACATTGGTGGGGTTCCCCCTCCCGGGACAATTTTGGCCCATCCCATTTTCACGTTGGGGACCACTTAGGGGGGTCTGAAGGCCCCTGCATCCCATTCTGGCTCCCCAGGTCCTGTTGGAGCAGGCATTGCTTTTGGACAGGGTGAGCTGCTGACCATGCAGCTCTCTTTGTCCAGAATCAATTTTGCTCTGCTCTCAGCAAGCGAGAGTATTTTTTCTGGTCTCGCATAGCAAACTACAATGTCTGTGGGGTGGGCACCCCATGACATTGCTGGAGCTGGCCTTGGAGGATGGCAGTCCCCAGGGCCATGTTGGCTCCAGCTGAGGGGCTGCATGCCCCCCTCCATTGCAGCATATAGTACTGAGAAGGTGGTGGTCCTCTGGGGTATGGGGGCCACATGACCCCCACAGTAATTTAAACCATTTGCGATGGGGAGTTGGCGGTCCTTGGGGTGCTGGGGGGGCTAAGCCTCCTCCATTAATATTCCATTTATCCCCAGGGAGGTGGGTGTTCCAAGGGGCTGTGGGTGGGCCACATGCCCCCTCTCTTTCTCAGCCTCCGCTTGACAGATCACTCTGAAATTGTCAACAAAGCAGCTGAAGTGAGTTGCAAATTAGTTTGAAAATTTCATAAGGATCCATCAAATAACGCCAACGTTTTTTGCAAATAAAAAAACGCTCTTCCTATGGTAACTAGGTCCTAACTATAACTTCCTACCAGCGACCACCACTAGGTACTATATATACCCGAATTAGTGCATTTTGGGGGCATAAGTTACCAGGTAACTATAAGTGCTGATTTTCAGTGGTTTTATATGGCTGAAATCTGAGGCTAACTATAAAGTCCCTGTAACTTAGTTTTTTCAATGAATAAATATATATATATATATGTCTATAACTATAACTACCTACTGGAGACCACCAGTAGGTAATATATATTATAAGTAGTGCATTGCGGCGGCGTGAGTTATAGCTTGCTCAGCTAACTATAACTGCTGAATTTCACTGGTTTTGTGTGAGTAAAACCTGAGCCTAACTGTAATGTCCCTGTAACCTTTGTTTTTTTCAGTGAATTTCTAAGGTTTTTTAAATGCTAATTCCTACTATTACGCCCCTGTAACCTTTGGTATATATATATATAAATGTATATATATATATATATATATATATATATATATATATATATATATATATATATATATATATATATATATTCACTGAAAAAAACCATAGGTTTCACACACGTTATAGTTAGGAATTAGCATTTAAAAAACCTTAGAAATTCAGTGAAAAAACCATAGGTTTCACACATGTTACAGTTAGCTGGACATTTTACTCGTAAAAAACCAATGAAATTGCCCCGTTATAGTTAGTTCAGTTAACTATAACTCACGCGCCCGCAATGCACTGCTGATGACGTCACATATTACATCACTCATGACATGGTCAGTGACATCACTCATGACATCACTGATGACATCTCAAATGACATCACTGATGACCTCACTGATGACATCATCCAGTGAATGTGTGTTTTTCTGAAAATTAAATATGTTTTATATATGTATATCTCAAGGTCGATGGAAGAATAAATGGGTATATAAGTGTCTAAATGGATGATTTGTTTTTAAAAAATTGATTGTGTAACTGACTGATTAAGTGTATCTCTCACTTTGTGTATAAGTGGCTGCATGGGTTGGTGAGTAGGTACATGGGTGTCTATATAGGTTAGTAGTTGTTTTTTTGAGTATCAGTCTGAGTGTCTGTATGGTTCGGTGGGGGGTATTACGTAGTGCATAGGTGCATGAATGAGTGACTCACTGTTTGTATGTGTTGAAGACAGCATGTGTGCAGGACTGTATGGGTGGATGAGTGTGTGTATGGGTGTGTTAGTGAGTGAATGACTGTCCCAATAGTGTCTTCAGGAGTAACTACATATGTTTTAAACTAGTATATGTGACTATTGGTGTATATATGTGAGTATATGTGAGAGGGACAGATTGAAAGAGTTCCTGTATGAATAAGTATGTGTTTCTATAAGTGATTGTTTAAAAGACTAAGTATGTGTAAGTTTCCGTAGAAGTAAGTGTGGTGGTGTGTGTATAACTGTATATGCAGGTGAATGTATGTTTGATTCTTTATTAGCATGAGTGACTATGTGTGTGAGTAACTCTATGGATGAGTGGCATTATGTAACAGGATGTATAGGTGTATGAGTACATATGATGAGTGAGTACATGTATGAGTGACTGTATAGGACTGTTGGTGAATGAGTGGATGTGTATGTGGATCTTAGAATTACTGAAGAGGTTGTTGTAACTGGTATTGGTATGTCCATTGTTTTGAAAATTTTAGTCTCTATTTTTGAATGTGTGTATCAAAGCTTATATTAAGGTGAGAGGAGGTCTGCCACTCTATCACAAGGATGATGTCATCAGTGAGGTCATCAGTGATGTCATTTGAGATGTCATCAGTGATGTCATGAGTGATGTCACTGACCATGTCATGAGTGATGTAATATGTGACGTCATCAGCAGTGCATTGCGGGCGCGTGAGTTATAGTTAGCTGAACTAACTATAACGGGGCAATTTCATTGGTTTTTTACGAGTAAAATGTCCAGCTAACTATAACATGTGTGAAACCTATGGTTTTTTCACTGAATTTCTAAGGTTTTTTAAATGCTAATTCCTAACTATAACGTGTGTGAAACCTATGGTTTTTTCAGTGAATTTCTAAGGTTTTTTAAATGCTAATTCCTAACTATAACGTGTGTGAAACCCATGGTTTTTTCAGTGAATTTGCAAGGTTTTTTAAATGCTAATTCCTAACTATAACGTGTGTGTAACCCATGGTTTTTTCAGTGAATTTGCAAGGTTTTTTAAATGCTAATTTTTTTTTTTATTCTTCATTTTTTTCAAACATATTTTTAATTTAATTTTCTTTCATTTTATAAAGACTATGCTTAAATTTTTAAAATCCTTAAATATTTTTTTTTAATATATTTTTTAAAATAAACATGTAAAATTTATTACCAGATTTTTTTTTTTTTTTTTTTTTTTTTTTTTTTTTAGTACGCGTACCGTAAGCTCACGGTAAGCGTACGGTTTACGCAACGTCCGTAATCTATCTACGCTGCTTGCGTATAGTTACGCAATTTGCGTAGCCGCGCGTACTGCGCGTGGGACGCGTGCGCGCTTACGCCACACGCGCACGTTACGCGGAAGTGCCGGGGAGTGACTGTTATGCGCATGCGCGGAAGCGCGTGTCTTTTTTACGCGCACGCGTACTTTTTGCCGTAAGCGTACCGTAAGCGTACCGTAAGCGTACGGTAGGTCATGTGATCATGAAACACAACTTTTGATTGGTTGAAACTACTTTCAGTTCTAGAACTCTCCTACACCACACCCATTCCCCTCATTTCTGCTTGTGATCCCTTGGGAGAAGGAGCTGGTTTGTCTTTGGGATACGATGGCAGAACAGCAGAGCTCTTCTGAGAGTGAGCCTAGCACCAGCAGCACTGTCTTGAGGCAGAGATCGAGGAAACAAAAGCCTTCTTATGTTTGGGATTATTTTACTTTTCCAGAAGGCCAGCAAAAGGTGAATGCACCCTTAGTTACTTGCTGTCTGTGTAAGCGTGTACTTTCTAGAGGTAATCCTAACAGGAAGTATTCCTTTGGGAATCACACCATGAAGAGGCACCTCCAGGATGTACACGGAAGGACACATGGTCATCTTTTTGGAGGTAACTCTTCAGAAAGACGAGCCAGTACATCCACAGCAGCTCAGCCTGGACCATCATCTGCAGGGCTGACTCCTTCTTCTGCAGGTCAGGTGAGCCCTTCATCTGTGGGGGGAGAATCTCCTTTTGCTGGCCCTCTGGAAATGAACCTTCGATTTCGGAAGGTTGATATTCATTGCACATTTTGTAAAGGTCTAATTTGTCATAGGGAGACCAGTGTTTCCCTAGTGAACAACAAAATAGATCAGCACATTTGTAGCTTTGAATGATTTTCCCATGCTTCCTTTCCTCTGTCCCTGCATGAACACAACGGTTCTTTTAAGAGCCAACCTTATCTTTCATCTTTTTTTTACATATGTTTTTTAAAACCTTTTTTTTTTTTTTTTTACCGTACGCGTACGGTGCGCGTACCTTTTTTTTCCAGAAGATTTTTTCTTTTTCCCAACATGAGCATCTTCTACTAACTTTGGTCCTCCAGTTGTCTTCAAATATAGTTTTTTTTTTAGCGTTTTTTGAGCTCGAGATTTTGTAGGCATCTTAAATTTTGTTCACTGTTCTTCAGCAATACCTGAAAAAAACTAAAAAAAAAATCCTTTATTGTATTTAAATATATTACTACATTTGTTTTCACAATAGTCATAAAACAAAATTTCTTTGCCAATTTGAATGCACACAAACTGCTCTTTTTTTTGGGCAAGTGAAAATCTCTTTTACAAACTGTCACATTATGAAACCACTTTTCAGATTTATTAAAAAGCCCATGTCCACAGTGCTACACTCCACCAAGGGCAACCAGCCTTAGTGAAGCTCAATGTATTTGCATTACAGACTGAAACCTGAAAACCCCACTGGCTTCTAAATACTGTGCATGACTATACACAGCAAGCACATGGGTGTGTGCTAAGCCTCTGCTTCTTCCCCCAAAAATTCGCTCCCCCTTTCCATCTAATGCAACTGTGAAATCACCAGAGCAAGACGCAATAAATCTCTGCCTATAATTCCTCTATGCACACAGAGTCATGTTTTCACATTAGTCCCAAAACGAAATTTCTTTGCCATTTTGAAAGCACACTTACTGCTCTTTTTTTTTCGGGCCGAGTGAAAATCACTTTTACAGACTGACACATTATGAAACCACTATTTTTGATTTATTTAATTGCACGTGTACAAACTGTTTTTTTTCAGACCACCACCATGTGCATTCTCTGTGACTGCCTACACTCCACCAAGGGCAACCAGCCTTAGTGATGCTGAATGTATTTGCATTACAGACTTAAACCTGAAAACCCCAGTGGCTTCTAAATACTGTGCATGACTATACATGGCAAGCACATGGGTGTGTGCTAAGCCTCTGCTTCTTCCCCAAAAAATTCGCTCCCCCTTTCCATCTAATGCAACTGTGAAATCACCAGAGCAAGACGCAATAAATCTCTGCCTATAATTCTTCTATGCACACAGAGTCATGTTTTCACATTAGTCCCAAAACGAAATTTCTTTGCCAATTTGAAAGCACACTTACTGCTCTTTTTTTTTCGGGCCAAGTGAAAATCTCTTTTTACAATTTGAAATCACTTTTACAGACTGACACATTATGAAACCACTATTTTTCATTTATTTAATTGCACGTGTCCAAGCTGTTTTTTTTTCAGACCACCACCATGTGCATTCTCTGTGACTGCCTACACTCCACCAAGGGCAACCAGCCTTAGTGATGCTGAATGTATTTGCATTACAGACTTAAACCTGAAAACCCCACTGGCTTCTAAATACTGTGCATGACTATACATGGCAAGCACATGGGTGTGTGCTAAGCCTCTGCTTCTTCCCCAAAAAATTCGCTCCCCCTTTCCATCTAATGCAACTGTGAAATCACCAGAGCAAGACGCAATAAATCTCTGCCTATAATTCTTCTATGCACACAGAGTCATGTTTTCACATTAGTCCCAAAACGAAATTTCTTTGCCAATTTGAAAGCACACTTACTGCTCTTTTTTTTTTCGGGGCAAGTGTAAATCACTTTTACACACTGTCACATTATGAAACCACCATGTGTAACTACAACAAAAACAATTCCCATTTCTATTATTCATTTCTTAAGTTACCACATACATCCCCTCTCAAACTCTAAACTCACCTTTAAAATTAGTTAGTTGTGAAAGAAATGTGACACTCAAACAGCAGATTATCAGAGCCAGGATCTCTGTTGTGTTCACCTCTCTCCTCTCAGCAGAACCAGATAATGGCAAACTTTCCCTCTATTTTTCCACACATATACATGTAAGTTTCAAATCTCAGTGCTTCCCCCTTTTTTTCAAATGTAATCACACATTTCTATTGGTTGAAAACCAACCCTTTTCCAAAAGTACCCTGCCCCCAACTTGACTTCTGCCTAGTACCCTTCCCCCAACTTGACTTCTGCCTGCTACCATAGCAACAGCTCATGGAACACTGCTGTGTGCAGTTAGGTCAGAAGTTCGACACACAATGTTTCAATTCCACAGAGCAAGAGTGCTTGACTTTTCAAACCTTACAGCAAATCCATAGTACTGTTCTTTGGTTACACATTTTTTTGTACCAATACAAAACATGCTTCTATTAATTTTCACATACAGCCTAGTTTTTATTCTAGAATGGTATGAAACAGCCAATCAGTTCTTTTTGTTTAAAAAAAATATGTATGCCTCCATTTCCAAACTGTCTTTCTTTTCATATTGCCATTCTACTGAAAGACACCTCCTGAGTGCATCCAGTTCTCCTTTGAAGATGTTCACAGTGTGGATTGTAGGGCACAGCTATGTCTTCTGGAGTGAAAAGTTTGCAGAGAAAACAGATATGGTGAGAGACCTTGCTTTGCCAAATGTAGACATTAAATGGATTGGTCAGAGAGGGTTAAAGTGGCACCAATTGATGCCATTGGTGAAATCCTTCATTCAAATCCAACACCCTGACCTCATAATAGTGCACTGTGGTGGCAATGACCTAGGCACTTTGACTGGGGTAGGTCTGGAAATGCTTATGAAGGACACCTTTGCACAACTGTTTACACTTTTCCCTAAAACTGCCTTTGTGTTTTCCAACATATGCCAAAGGCAAAAATGGAACTGGTCCAATCATTTCTGTCCACAGATTGACAAAGCAAGAAAGCACGTCAACAAATCTGTTTCTGCTTTCCTCCGTGACTATGGTATGGGTGCCATTTACCACAACAACTTGCGTTATGACATGCAAGACATTTATAGAGGAGATGGTGTGCACTTCAATGATGAAGGGAACAGAGTCTTCCTCTTGAACCTTAGACTCTGCATCGGTACTTACTTGTAGGTACCACTAAAAAAATGACTTCATAAACACAACAGCTCTTTTTAGAGCTCCCTAATTTCTAAACTCTTAAATCTGCTTTTCATTTATCTATTTTTATTTTTTTACCGTACGCTTACCGTAAGCTTACCGTACGCGTACCCCGTGATTTTTTTTAAAATCAATAAATGTTTTTTTTGTACTTTTCTGTCCTTCTTTGACCCCCTTACAAATGTTAGGGGGTCTGTAACTCTCCTCATTGCCCCCTTTCCTTGTTTTCACTCTTTTTTTTCAGAGTGAAATACACAAAATGGCGGCCGCCGCTTCCTGGTTTCGGCCGATTCGAATGTTTACTAAGATCTAACAGCCAATCAGAATCGCGCTCGCGCACGCCGCCGTACGCTTACCGTAAGCGTACGGTAAGCGTACCGTAAGCGGGCTCAGATATATATATTGATTTAAAGGCTATTTTCTCAGAATCTACTGAACAGATTTACACCAAACCTACAAAAGGCACTTCCTTGACCTAGGGACTACCTCTCTGCCAAATTTTGAGTAATTCTGTTCAGCCGTTCGGGCTGTAGCTCGTTCTAAAGGTCCTATGGAAAAATGCATGGGAAAAACGCGTTTTGGGACCCCCCTTTTATCTCAGCCCCCGCTTGACGGATCCCCCCGAGACTTTCAGGGTAGGAGCGGAGCGTAGCGGAGCGTAGCGCCCCACCTATTTTGAGAAATTCACGAGGATTCGTCGACCGGCGCCAAAGTTATTCAAAATAGAATGTTGAGGTTTTCCTATGGAAACGTGGTCCTAACTATAACTACCTACTGGCGACCGCCAGTAGGTAATATATGTATATATATATATATATATATATTTATATATATATATATATATATATATTACCTACTGGCGGTCGCCAGTAGGTAGTTATAGTTAGGACCACGTTTCCATAGGAAATCCGCAACATTCTATTTGGAATAACTTTTGCGCCGGCTGACGAATCCTCGCGAATTTTTCAAAATAGGTGGGGCGCTACGCTCCGCTCCTACCCTGAAAGTCTCGGGGGGATTCGTCAAGCGGGGGCTGAGATAAAAGGGGGGTCCCAAAACGCGTTTTTCCCATGCATTTTTCCATAGGACCTTTAGACACAGCTACAGCCTGAACGGCTGAACAGAATTACTAGAAATTTGGCAGAGAGGTAGTCCTCAGGTCAAGGAAGTGCCTTTTGTAGGTTTGGTGTAAATCTGTTCAGTAGATTCTGAGAAAATAGCCTTTAAATCAATATATATATCTGAGCCAGCTTACGGTGCGCTTACGGTACGCTTACCGTACGCGTACGGTGGCGTGCGCGAGCGCGATTCTGATTGGCTCTTATATCTTAGTAAACATTCGAATCGGTCGAAACCAGGAAGCGGCGGCCGCCATTTCGTGTGTTTCACTCAGAAAAAAAAGAGTGATATCTTGAAAAGGGGGCAAGGAGGAGAGTTACAGACCCCCTAACATTTGTAAGGGGGTCAAAGAAGGACAGAAAAGTACAAAGAAAACATTTATTGATTTTAAAAAAAATCGCGGGGTACGCGTACGGTAAGCTTACCGTACGCGTACGGTAGAAAAAAAAAATAAAAAATGAAATGAAATGCAGATTTAAGTGTTTAGATATTAGGGGGCTCTAAAAAGAGCTGTTGTGTTTATGAAGTGATTTTTTAGTGGTACCTACAAGTAAGTACCGATGCAGAGTCTAAGGTTCAAGAGGAAGACTCTGTTCCCTTCATCATTGAAGTGCACACCATCTCCTCTATAAATGTCTTGCATGTCGTAACGCAAGTTGTTGTGGTAAATGGAACCCATACCATAGTCACGGAGGAAAGCAGAAACAGATTTGTTGACGTGCTTTCTTGCTTTGTCAATCTGCGGACAGAAATGATTGGACCAGTTCCATTTTTGCCTTTGGCATATGTTAGAAAACACAAAGGCAGTTTTAGGGAAAAGTGAAAACAGTTGTGCAAAGGTGTCCTTCATAAGCATTTCCAGACCTACCCCAGTCAAAGTGCCTAGGTCATTGCCACCACAGTGCACTATTATGAGGTCAGGGTGTTGGATTTGCATGAAGGATTTCACCAATGGCATCAATTGGTGCCACTTTAACCCTCTCTGACCAATCCATTTAATGTCTACATTTGGTAAAGCAAGGTCTCTCACCATACCTGTTTTCTCTGCATACTTTTCACTCCAGAAGACATAGCTGTGCCCTACAATCCACACTGTGAACATCTTCAAAGGAGAACTGGATGCACTCAGGAGGTGTAATTCAGTAGAATGGTAAAAAGAAATGAAAGACAGTTTGGAAATGGAGGCATACATATTTTTTTCATTAAAAAAGAACTGATTGGCTGTTTCATACCATTCTAGAATAAAAACTAGGCTGTATGTGTAAATTAATAGAAGCATGTTTTTTATTGGTACAGAAAAATGTGTTACCAAAGAACAGTACTATGGATTTGCTGTTAGGTTTGAAAAGTCAAGCACTCTTGCTCTGTGGAATTGAAACATTGTTTGGTGAACTTCTGACCTAACTCCACACAGCAGTGTTCCATGAGCTGTTGCTATGGTAGCAGGCAGAAGTCAAGTTGGGGGAAGGGTACTAGGCAGAAGTCAAGTTGGGGGAAGGGTACTTTTGGAAAAGGGTTGGTTTTCAACCAATAGAAATGTGTGATTACATTTGAAAAAAAGGGGGAAGCACTGAGATTTGAAATTAACATGTATATGTGTGGAAAAAGAGAGGGAAAGTTTGCCATTATCTGGTTCTGCTGAGAGGAGAGAGGTGTAACGAACAGAGATCCTGGCTCTGATAATCTGCTGTTTGAGTGCCACATTTCTTTCACAGCTAACTAATTTTAAAGGTGATTTTAGAGTTTGAGAGGGGATGTATATGGTAAATTAAGAAATGAATAATAGAAATGGAATTCCTTTTGTTGAAGTTGTGTTTATTATTTTCTGTTTTGGGAGAAATTTAAATGTGAGGAACATGTAAAATAATATGGACTATGTTTTCACGATAAATTAAGGTGTACTGGTAAAAATAAAGAATACTTTAAGGATTTAAGGTTGGACTCAGTAATGCAAATACATACAGCATCAGTAAGGCTGGTTGCCCTTGCTGGAGTGTAGGCAGTCACCCAGGTTACACATGGTGCTGGTCTGAAAAAGCAGTTTGGACATGTGCTTTTTTAAGAATCTGAAAAGTGGATTCATAATGTGTCAGTCTGTAAAAGTGTTTATCTCTTGCCAAAAAAAAGACTAGTAAGTGTGCTTTCAAATTGGCAAAGAAATTTCGTTTTGTGACTAATGTGAAAACATGACTCTGTGTGCAAATAGGAATTACAGGCAGAGATTTATTGCGTATTGCTCTGGTGATTTCACAGTTGCATTAGATGGAAAGGGGGAGCCATTTTTTGGTGGAGAAGCAGACTCTTAGCACACACCCAGCTGCTTACCCTGTGGAATCATGCACAGTATTCACAAGCGAGTGGGGTTTGAGGTTTCAGTCAGTAATGCAAATACATTCAGCATCACTAAGGCTGGTTGCCCTTGCTGGAGTGTAGGCAGTCACCCAGGTTACACATGGTGCTGGTCTGAAAAAGCAGTTTGGACATGTGCTTTTTTAAGAATCTGAAAAGTGGATTCATAATGTGTCAGTCTGTAAAAGTGTTTATCACTTGCCAAAAAAAAGAGTAGTAAGTGTGCTTTCAAATTGGCAAAGAAATTTCGTTTTGTGACTAATGTGAAAACATGACTCTGTGTGCAAATAGGAATTACAGGCAGAGATTTATTGCGTATTGCTCTGGTGATTTCACAGTTGCATTAGATGGAAAGGGGGAGCCATTTTTTGGTGCAGAAGCAGACTCTTAGCACACACCCAGCTGCTTACCCTGTGGAATCATGCACAGTATTCACAAGCGAGTGGGGTTTGAGGTTTGAGTCAGTAATGCAAATACATTCAGCATCACTAAGGCTGGTTGCCCTTGCTAGAGTGTAGGCAGTCACCCAGGTTACACATGGTGCTGGTCTGAAAAAGCAGTTTGGACATGTGCTTTTTTAAGAATCTGAAAAGTGGATTCATAATGTGTCAGTCTGTAAAAGTGTTTATCACTTGCCAAAAAAAAGAGTAGTAAGTGTGCTTTCAAAATGGCAAAGAAATTTCGTTTTGTGACTAATGTGAAAACATGACTCTGTGTGCATATAGGAATTACAGGCACAGATTTATTGTGTATTGCTCTGGTGATTTCACAGTTGCATTAGATGGAAAGGGGGAGCCATTTTTTGGTGGAGAAGCAGACTCTTAGCACACACCCAGCTGCTTACCCTGTGGAATCATGCACAGTATTCACAAGCGAGTGGGCTTTGAGGTTTCAGTCAGTAATGCAAATACATTCAGCATCACTAAGGCTGGTTGCCCTTGCTGGAGTGTAGGCAGTCACCCAGGTTACACATGGTGCTGGTCTGAAAAAGCAGTTTGGACATGTGCTTTTTTAAGAATCTGAAAAGTGGATTCAAAATGTGTCAGTCTGTAAAAGTGTTTATCACTTGCCAAAAAAAAGAGTAGTAAGTGTGCTTTCAAATTGGCAAAGAAATTTCGTTTTGTGACTAATGTGAAAACATGACTCTGTGTGCATATAGGAATTACAGGCAGAGATTTATTGCGTATTGCTCTGGTGATTTCACAGTTGCATTAGATGGAAAGGGGGAGCCATTTTTTGGTGCAGAAGCAGACTCTTAGCACACACCCAGCTGCTTACCCTGTGGAATCATGCACAGTATTCACAAGCGAGTGGGGTTTGAGGTTTCAGTCAGTAATGCAAATACATACAGCATCACTAAGGCTGGTTGCCCTTGCTGGAGTGTAGGCAGTCACCCAGGTTACACATGGTGCTGGTCTGAAAAAGCAGTTTGGACATGTGCTTTTTTAAGAATCTGAAAAGTGGATTCAAAATGTGACAGACTGTAAAAGTGTTTATCACTTGCCAAAAAAAAGAGTAGTAAGTGTGCTTTCAAATTGGCAAAGAAATTTCGTTTTGTGACTAATGTGAAAACATGACTCTGTGTGCATATAGGAATTACAGGCAGAGATTTATTGCGTATTGCTCTGGTGATTTCACAGTTGCATTAGATGGAAAGGGGGAGCCATTTTTTGGTGCAGAAGCAGACTCTTAGCACACACCCAGCTGCTTACCCTGTGGAATCATGCACAGTATTCACAAGCGAGTGGGGTTTGAGGTTTCAGTCAGTAATGCAAATACATTCAGCATCACTAAGGCTGGTTGCCCTTGCTGGAGTGTAGGCAGTCACCCAGGTTACACATGGTGCTGGTCTGAAAAAGCAGTTTGGACATGTGCTTTTTTAAGAATCTGAAAAGTGGATTCAAAATGTGACAGACTGTAAAAGTGTTTATCACTTGCCAAAAAAAAGAGTAGTAAGTGTGCTTTCAAAATGGCAAAGAAATTTCGTTTTGTGACTAATGTGAAAACATGACTCTGTGTGCATATAGGAATTACAGGCAGAGATTTATTGCGTATTGCTCTGGTGATTTCACAGTTGCATTGGATGGAAAGGGGGAGCCATTTTTTGGTGCAGAAGCAGACTCTTAGCACACACCCAGCTGCTTACCCTGTGGAATCATGCACAGTATTCACAAGCGAGTGGGGTTTGAGGTTTCAGTCAGTAATGCAAATACATTCAGCATCACTAAGGCTGGTTGCCCTTGCTGGAGTGTAGGCAGTCACCCAGGTTACACATGGTGCTGGTCTGAAAAAGCAGTTTGGACATGTGCTTTTTTAAGAATCTGAAAAGTGGATTCATAATGTGTCAGTCTGTAAAAGTGTTTATCACTTGCCAAAAAAAAGAGTAGTAAGTGTGCTTTCAAATTGGCAAAGAAATTTCGTTTTGTGACTAATGTGAAAACATGACTCTGTGTGCATATAGGAATTACAGGCAGAGATTTATTGCGTATTGCTCTGGTGATTTCACAGTTGCATTAGATGGAAAGGGGGAGCCATTTTTTGGTGCAGAAGCAGACTCTTAGCACACACCCAGCTGCTTACCCTGTGGAATCATGCACAGTATTCACAAGCGAGTGAGGTTTGAGGTTTCAGTCAGTAATGCAAATACATTCAGCATCACTAAGGCTGGTTGCCCTTGCTGGAGTGTAGGCAGTCACCCAGGTTACACATGGTGCTGGTCTGAAAAAGCAGTTTGGACATGTGCTTTTTTAAGAATCTGAAAAGTGGATTCAAAATGTGACAGACTGTAAAAGTGTTTATCACTTGCCAAAAAAAAGAGTAGTAAGTGTGCTTTCAAAATGGCAAAGAAATTTCGTTTTGTGACTAATGTGAAAACATGACTCTGTGTGCATATAGGAATTACAGGCAGAGATTTATTGCGTATTGCTCTGGTGATTTCACAGTTGCATTGGATGGAAAGGGGGAGCCATTTTTTGGTGCAGAAGCAGACTCTTAGCACACACCCAGCTGCTTACCCTGTGGAATCATGCACAGTATTCACAAGCGAGTGGGGTTTGAGGTTTCAGTCAGTAATGCAAATACATTCAGCATCACTAAGGCTGGTTGCCCTTGCTGGAGTGTAGGCAGTCACCCAGGTTACACATGGTGCTGGTCTGAAAAAGCAGTTTGGACATGTGCTTTTTTAAGAATCTGAAAAGTGGATTAAAAATGTGACAGACCGTAAAAGTGTTTATCACTTGCCAAAAAAAAGAGTAGTAAGTGTGCTTTCAAAATGGCAAAGAAATTTCGTTTTGTGACTAATGTGAAAACATGACTCTGTGTGCATATAGGAATTACAGGCAGAGATTTATTGCGTATTGCTCTGGTGATTTCACAGTTGCATTGGATGGAAAGGGGGAGCCATTTTTTGGTGCAGAAGCAGACTCTTAGCACACACCCAGCTGCTTACCCTGTGGAATCATGCACAGTATTCACAAGCGAGTGGGGTTTGAGGTTTCAGTCAGTAATGCAAATACATTCAGCATCACTAAGGCTGGTTGCCCTTGCTGGAGTGTAGGCAGTCACCCAGGTTACACATGGTGCTGGTCTGAAAAAGCAGTTTGGACATGTGCTTTTTTAAGAATCTGAAAAGTGGATTCATAATGTGTCAGTCTGTAAAAGTGTTTATCACTTGCCAAAAAAAAGAGTAGTAAGTGTGCTTTCAAATTGGCAAAGACATTTCGTTTTGTGACTAATGTGAAAACATGACTCTGTGTGCATATAGGAATTACAGGCAGAGATTTATTGCGTATTGCTCTGGTGATTTCACAGTTGCATTAGATGGAAAGGGGGAGCCATTTTTTGGTGCAGAAGCAGACTCTTAGCACACACCCAGCTGCTTACCCTGTGGAATCATGCACAGTATTCACAAGCGAGTGAGGTTTGAGGTTTCAGTCAGTAATGCAAATACATTCAGCATTACTAAGACTGGTTGCCCTTGCTGGAGTGTAGGCAGTCACCCAGGTTACACATGGTGCTGGTCTGAAAAAGCAGTTTGGACATGTGCTTTTTTAAGAATTTGAAAAGTGGATTCAAAATGTGACAGACTGTAAAAGTGTTTATCACTTGCCAAAAAAAAGAGTAGTAAGTGTGCTTTCAAATTGGCAAAGAAATTTCGTTTTGTGACTAATGTGAAAACATGACTCTGTGTGCATATAGGAATTATAGGCAGAGATTTATTGCGTATTGCTCTGGTGATTTCACAGTTGCATTAGATGGAAAGGGGGAGCCATTTTTTGGTGCAGAAGCAGACTCTTAGCACACACCCAGCTGCTTACCCTGTGGAATCATGCACAGTATTCACAAGCGAGTGGGGTTTGAGGTTTCAGTCAGTAATGCAAATACATACAGCATCACTAAGGCTGGTTGACCTTGCTGGAGTGTAGGCAGTCACCCAGGTTACACATGGTGCTGGTCTGAAAAAGCAGTTTGGACATGTGCTTTTTTAAGAATCTGAAAAGTGGATTCAAAATGTGACAGACTGTAAAAGTGTTTATCACTTGCCAAAAAAAAGAGTAGTAAGTGTGCTTTCAAAATGGCAAAGAAATTTCGTTTTGTGACTAATGTGAAAACATGACTCTGTGTGCATATAGGAATTACAGGCAGAGATTTATTGTGTATTGCTCTGGTGATTTCACAGTTGCATTAGATGGAAAGGGGGAGCCATTTTTTGGTGCAGAAGCAGACTCTTAGCACACACCCAGCTGCTTACCCTGTGGAATCATGCAGAGTATTCACAAGCGAGTGGGGTTTGAGGTTTCAGTCAGTAATGCAAATACATTCAGCATCACTAAGGCTGGTTGCCCTTGCTGGAGTGTAGGCAGTCACCCAGGTTACACATGGTGCTGGTCTGAAAAAGCAGTTTGGACATGTGCTTTTTTAAGAATCTGAAAAGTGGATTCAAAATGTGACAGACTGTAAAAGTGTTTATCACTTGCCAAAAAAAAGAGTAGTAAGTGTGCTTTCAAAATGGCAAAGAAATTTCGTTTTGTGACTAATGTGAAAACATGACTCTGTGTGCATATAGGAATTACAGGCAGAGATTTATTGCGTATTGCTCTGGTGATTTCACAGTTGCATTAGATGGAAAGGGGGAGCCATTTTTTGGTGCAGAAGCAGACTCTTAGCACACACCCAGCTGCTTACCCTGTGGAATCATGCACAGTATTCACAAGCGAGTGGGGTTTGAGGTTTCAGTCAGTAATGCAAATACATTCAGCATCACTAAGGCTGGTTGCCCTTGCTGGAGTGTAGGCAGTCACCCAGGTTACACATGGTGCTGGTCTGAAAAAGCAGTTTGGACATGTGCTTTTTTAAGAATCTGAAAAGTGGATTCAAAATGTGACAGACTGTAAAAGTACTTTTCACTTGCCTAAAAAGTAGTAGAAAGTATGCTTTGCAATTGGCAAAGAAATTTCGTTTTCTGCCTAATTTCAAAGCATGACTTTGTGTGCACACAGGAATTATTTTTAGAAATTTAATTTGTGAAGGTGTTATTGTGATTTTCATTTATAGGAAAGGGGTTTATAGTATTTTAAGATTTCTAAAGAACATAAAAAATGTAGTAATATATTTAAATAAAATAAAGGAATTTTTTTTTAGTTTTTTTCAGGTATTGCTGAAGAGCAGTGAACAAAATTTAAGATGCCTACAAAATCCAGAGTAAAGAAAGACCACAAAAAAAACCTATATTTGAAGACAACTGGAGGACCTAAGTTAGTTGGAGATGCTCATGTTGGGAAAAAGAAAAAATCTTCTGGTAAGCAAACAAAAGATTTTTTAAAGAACATATTCAAAAAAAGGAAAAATGTACAAAATGTCTGTACTGGAAAAAATGTTTTCAATAGAAAAGGAGAGGAAAAAATTGAGCATTTAGTTAATGCAAATATACCTTCTGCAACTAAAAAGATAAACTTAAACAGAAAAACAGCGTTTAAAGAGATACGTAGAAAAATGTTTCAGAGAAGAGTTATGTCCAATTTGATAAAGGATGTGAAGAAATATAAGCAAAAGGCTAAGTTTTATAAGAGAAAAAAAGAAATTGAAGATAAAATGGTTAATGTACTGAAATCACAAAGCAAAAGGAAAAGAGTAGTGAACAGATCAAACTTTTGTAAAGTGTTTTTAGGAAAATGGATGCATAGTTCAAGTAGTGAACCTTTTTTTAATGAAGAGAGCTATTTTCAAAGTAATAGTTTGCTGCATGCAGTTGACACCAGAGGTCGTGCTTACAAAGTGAAAAATGGTTGCATAATGGAGAAGGAGATAATGGTTCCAAGAGATGAGGTACAAGTGATGGCGGATGAGGCTATGGGGAGACGTCCTAAAGCCCCAGTGTACACTTGGAATTGTAGTAGTATTTGCACTGTGCGTCAGGAATCTATTGATAAATTTCGTGAGTTTCTAAGAGAATATAGTAAAAAAAGTGTAAAACAGAAGATTAAGGTGCTTCAAAGTCTGGATCCATGCAGAGTGAGAGAGAATACTGGTTTGCAGGGTCATTCTCTGGCTTGTCTATCTAGAAAAGTGTGTAATAGTGTTTTCCATCATTTTAGGATGCTGGCTGTTCATCATACTGAAATGAGAAAGTTTGTGAGACGGTTGTATTTTGCTAAAAGTCCAGCAATAAAGTTATATGAATTGAATAGGGCTCTGTTCCGTGGATCGGTATCAGATGTAGAGAAGGTTGTTGATGAAATTCAGTTTTGTTACTTTGGTCCTGAACAAAACAGTGCAGAAAAGGACACAGTAAATGAGGAAGAAGTGGAAGAGAATGTAGAACCCTCTGTAAGTAAGACATTTAATGATCACATAACAAAATTTGCAATAATCTCTAATGAAAGACCAAATATTACTTGTATTTGTTGCCGCAGAACTCATTATAGAAAACAAACCAGGTATGTTGATCTCAATAGAAAAAGTGAAATTGAAGATAATTATAAGTGGAAGGATTTTGCCACATATATATTTCTTGAAAATTGTTTTGAATTGGGTGAAGTTCAGCGTATTTGTAAATACTGTTATAATAAGTTAGAAGAAAATAGAATGCCGACCAGAGCTGTACATAATAATTTAGAATTGGATGCAATTCCTGCTGAACTTTCTGAATTAAATACATATGAGTCTATACTCATTCAATGTGTTCATCCGTTCCAGACCATAGTACGTATGGAGCCCAAAACTGGTAAATTACCTCCTTCAGATTTACTGAGAGGTTTAAAAGGTAGAGTGGTGTATTTGACCTTGGATTTGAAAAAAAATATGGAAACTATTGATGCGGATACTTTGGAAACTGAACCATAAATTATTCTGGTTAATGGTGTACCTACAAAGAATAAGAAGATTTGGCAGGAGCTGGTAGATGTACGGAAAGTATAAAGAGCAAATTTGTATTTGAAAAGGAATAACAAATGGTATGAATCAATTTATATAGAAGAAGAAGAAGATTTACAAGAAGACACAGAAACACCAACTGGACAAATTGAAAAAGTAGACAAGTCAAAGGAAGAAGAAATTTATGAACATTTTAGCATACATCCTCTTCATTCAAAAGAAGTTATGGGAGACAATATTGATCTGTTTCAGATGAAGAAAGCAAAAGGAACTCCCGTGAGTGTATGGGAGGAGAGCTTGGAAGCTCGATGTTTTCCCCAGCTGTTTCCTACAGGAAAAGGAGGACGATACGATGAACGTCCGGAACAGATTCCAGCTTCTGAGTTTCGGACTACAAGACTATATGCAGAAGATCCCAGATTTCGACAAAGTATTCCTTATTTGTTCCATCTTTTATTTGAAAGCGACTTGTCTGCACTGTCTTATGCAGTAAATCACATTTTAAAAAGTGGAGTACATTTACAAAATGTGTCTGTTAAGGATTTTATGGAGAAAGTGCAGCACCGAGATGATCATTTGGAAACACAACTGATCAATCTGATGGCTTGTCAGCGTGGGACAAATGAATATTGGTACCGACGTCATGGTGAATTAAAATGCATGTTACGGAATTTAGGAACATCAACATGGTTCGTTACCCTAAGCTGTGCTCAGTACGCTTGGGATGATTTACTGGATTTTCTACGAGAGGCAAATTCAAACATTAAAAACATCGAATACAAGACAGCAGGAGAACTGTGCTCATTGGATCCGGTTAATGTTTGCAGATATTTCAATCATAGATTTGAGGCTATGATGTCGTTCATCTGCAATAAAAAAAATCCACCTCTAGGAGAAGTAGTGGATTTCTTTTGGAGAAAAGATTACCAGGCAAGAGGTGCTCCTCATATTCATATGCTGTTGTGGATCAAGGATGCCCCAAAGTTTGGAACAGATGCTGATGAAGCAGTGTTATCTTACATTGAAGAATATGCAACATGTGCTATACCAAAAAGCACAGAAGATAAAAAGTTAAAGGAGCAAGTTTTACGTTTCCAAAGTCATCGGTGTGGAAAATACTGTCGACGGAAATACAAGAGCAAAGATAAATACTACACTAAATGTCGATTTGGATTTCCTAGACCTGTTCTTTCAAATGGAAGAGTAAACAGTTTTATGTCATCTGTGAGACATACTATCACAAGAAAATCACCTAAGAATACCTACAACCTTAAAAGAAAAGAAGAATCAAAAAATATAAATGACTATAACCCAGTCATTTTATCCATGTGGAATGCTAACATGGATATACAGTATGTAGCTGACAATTCCATTGCTGTTGCTCGATATGTAACGTCTTACATTACGAAATCAGAAAAAACAGAATTGAAGGAAATGTGGGAAGAGATTTCTCACGAGAAGACTGTCAGTAAGAAGCTGTACAGTTTCAGTTTGAAGATGTTATCGCATCGAGAAATTGGATCCTACGAATGTTCAGATAGGTTATCTTCTGCAAGTCTCTACTCGAAATCAAGAAGAATAATTTGGGCAAGTTTAGGCCTTGCAGCAATGAGAAATCGGGTACTGAAATCTGTTGGAGAAATTGAATATTTGGCCGAGAATGACCCAGAAAGTACAGATATTTTTAAACCAAACATGTTGGACACATATTATCCCAAGAGAAGTCATCATCTGGAGAACATGTGTCTCTATGAAGTGCTGCAGAACTACATTTATTCACGGAAAGCCACAGAAGACATCAACAATGGAAAATATAAAGTTATTGGTGTGGAAGGATGTTTGGTGAAGCAAACAAAAGGAAGTTTGATAAATCACAGGAAGCTGAGTTGCGACACTACTGACAAAAAGGAATTTTACTACTTGGCTCTTTTACAGCTGTTTAAACCATGGCGTACAGAGGATGAACTACTGGGAGAATTTCAAAGCTATGAAGATTCTTTTAATGCTTGCAAAGACAGCATACAATGCAGTACATTCTCAACTTATCTGCAAATGTTAAATAAAGAAATTGATCAGGAAACTACAATTGCAGCAGAAATAGCTAGAGACAGTTCTCAGGACAGCCAAAGTTCAGGAACACTCAGTCAAGATCCCCTAGGACAACCAATCGTTGAAAATGAAGCATCAATAGCCATGAATGAAGTGGAAACAGCTATGAATCAAGCTCAAGAAGAATTTATAGACTTACAAAATTTGGAAAGACAACTGAACGAAGAGCAGCAACAAATTTATGAAGAGATCAGAAACAAAACTGATCACGGATTTCTACATGAAAAAAAGAGTGCTCATGCACATCATTTCATCCAATCAGGATGTATGTAAGCGGACAAGCTGGAACTGGAAAAAGTTTCCTTATAAAAGTCATCAGAAGCTACCTACAGCAAAAAACGGATTCTACTTTGTCTTGTGTGGTTACTGCTCCAACTGGGTTAGCAGCATATAACATAAAAGGAATCACTTTACATCGTTTGCTAATGTTACCAGTGGAGCATGAGAACAAAATACAATACAACAAGCTAACTGGAGAAGCATGCTTGGAAGTTTCAAGAGTATTGAAGAAGATGCAAGTTCTCATTATTGATGAGGTGAGCATGGTATCAAACTTAATGCTTGCCTTTGTGCATTTTAGAATGCAGCAAATTCTGAAGACAGACTATGACGTGTTATTTGGAGGAAAACACGTCATAGTTTTTGGAGATCTTTTGCAACTTACTCCAGTTAAAGGACAACCAGTGTTTAATACTGTGACACATGAAGACACAAAGAAGTCATTGGGAAGCATCGGTAATGCAAATATTTGGTCCTTTTTTGAGTACAAGGAACTTACTACTAATATGAGGCAAGCAAACGATGAAGAATATGGAAGTATTCTGAAAGATATCAGAATTGGACTACTCACTGAAGCTGGCAAAAAAGCATTACAGAGTCGGCTGCTACATAATTTATTTCCAAAGGAAGAAATAGTTGCAGAGAAGATATACAAGAACATTGCAGAAAAGAAAAGTGTCATCTGCTTAATGCCAACTCTACGTGAATGCTCAATATTCAATGAGGAGCTTTTGAAATTGGAAAAGGAAGATATCAGGAAATTGGAAGCAGTGGACAAAATTGAGAATGGAAGAATTACTGTCACATTAACATGCACACTGAAAAATAAATTGGATTCACTAGAGAAGAACATTTCCAAAACAGCTGGATTAGAAAAAAATCTATATGTTTGCATGAACTGTAGAGTTTTTTTAAGGAGAAATTTGGATGTTGAAAAAGGTTTAGTTAATGGAGCTATGGGAAGAGTTGTGGGTTTTATTAATTATCAGAAAAAAGATGGAATTGAATGTTTAAAAATAAAATTTGATCAGATAGAAGAAGTTAAAGACATTTGTCGTTGTTCAGTTCGTTTCATGCTTGTGAAAGATTTATATGTACGTAGGAAGCAGTTTCCGTTTTCTCTAGCATATGCTGTAACTATTCACAAGTCTCAAGGATTGACTGTAGATTGTGCATTTGTGAACATTGGTTCAACTGTGTTCAAAGAAGGTATGGCATATGTTGCTTTGTCACGAGTGAAAACATTATCAGGTTTATTCATGATAGACTTTGATGACTCAAAAGTTAGTGCTGATGCAAATTGTGTAAAGGAGTATAATAGATTAAGAAGAAGCTATGCTCCTCATTTAGGTCAGTATCCTGTGTTGGAGAAACGTGTAGTTTCTCGTAAAAGGAGAAATGAGAATATCTGTAATGAAGATGTAGAGAGGAGGAAAAAAAGAGGAGTGATGTAATTGCAAGCAAAAAGAAAAAGGAAAATGAAGAACAGGTTGTAGGATGTCATTTTGAAAATAGCTCTGGTGTCAACTGCTACGCTAATGTAGTGCTGAATCTTGCATTTTATCTGGAAAGTGTGCAAGAGCAGATAATAGTAAATCAGGGAAAAAGATTCTGTTCTTCGTTGAGTCTCCTTTTTCACAAGCTGAGTAATGATAAAACTCAAATAGAAAGTGCTACTGAAATTAGAAAACTTTTAGATGTATGTTCAGGACGAACACAGTTTTCTCAAAATGTACAGCAAGACGCACAGGAATTCTTGATGTTTTTTCTTCAGGTACTGGAAGAAGAAGGGGTTCCCATTAAAAATGTATTTGGTCTCTCTTATAAATGGGAACATAGTTGTGAAAACTGTTATAATATATGTGGCTCTAATGTTGATTCTGAAAGGTTTATTTATTTAACATTGCCAGAAAGTAAAACAGTCACTTTTGCTAAATTAGTTAAAGATGCTAATCATAGCATGGAATGCAGTGAGTGTCAATCTGACATGTTTTCAACGTTAATTTTAAAGGAATACGGACAGTATGTAATTTTAATGATGCAACCCTGTAAAGCTGATGGTTCAAAATTAGATATTTTAATAAAGAAGTTTACAGGACAGCAATTATCAATTTCAGGAAAAACTTTTGTAACAGTTGCAATAATTTTCCATGATGGACCTACTGTAACTTCTGGACATTACACAGTTTATCTTAAATGTGAAAAAGGCTGGACACTGTGTAATGATTCCCAATTGATTTTTAAGCAACGTTTGCCTTTTGATTTAGCAAATTCCTATCTAATCTTCCTGAAACCTAAATTTTAGAGAGATTTGGCAACATCTGGACAAAACAATTTTACCATTTTATTGGATTACCAGTGGAATTTTCAAAAAAAATGATTTTACAAATTACCATTTGGCCTAATGGAAAGGTAACCAATTGTAATGTGGACTTTTTCAATTTTAAATGAAACTTTGGAAAACCAAAAATTTTGAAAAAATCGGTAACATCTGCACAATTCAAATTTTGGAATGTTATTGGATTGCCATTGGAAATTTATTCAAAAAAGATTTTTAAAATTACTATTTGGCCATGCGGAAAGGTAAACAATTCTATTGTGGACTTATTTAATTATTAATAAATCTTTCGGAAACCAAAATGTTACAGAGAATCGGTGAGATCTGTACAATTTAAACTTTAGATTTTTATTGGATTAACATTGGAAATTTAATCAAAAAAGAATTTTAAAATTACTATTTGGCCTAAAGGAAATGGAACCAGATGTATTGTGGAGTTATGTGAGATATATTTTTGTGATTATACTTCTGAAACAAAAATATCAGACGGTATTTTAAAGAAATAAGTATTGATATTAGATGATATTTTTTAAGAATATTATGCATTTCTATAAAGTTATGTTTATGCAAAAAGAGATTGTGGGCTTTTTCAAAACAATCTTTGAGATTGTTAATTTTTTTTTTGCCCGCTGTTAAATGATGAATGCAATTGCTTTCACAATTTATAGTGAAATGCAATATATTCTGAAAACAGCAAAAAAAAGGCAAATTTTTTTTTTGAAAAATATGTAAATATGTGTACTGTATTATAAAATGTTTTATTAAATATTAATACTTTTTTCTTTTTTTTAAGATTGAGATAGAAAATTTTCGAAAACTAGAACCATTTTTAAAGCAATTAAAAAAAAATTTAAATGAATAAATATTTTTTTGAGTGGGTATGGTAAGTCAAAAATATCATGGTCCCTTTTTTCCACTTCTCCACAATCACATTTTCAGTTTTTCATTGTAGTCTCTCAAGGACCTTGTAATGTGATAATTGATTTTTAGTGTTTTTAAAAAAAAAAAATAAATAATAATTACGCGTACCGTACACGTACGGTAAAAAAAAAAACAAAAAAAAGTTTTAAAAACATATATAAAAAATAGATGAAAGGTAAGGTTGGCTCTTAAAAGAGCCGCTGTGTTCATGCAGGGACAGAGGAAAGAAAGAATGGGAATATTAGACGGTACGACAAGTGTGCTGATCTATTTTATTGTTCACTAGGGAAATACTGGTCTCCCTATAACAAATTAGATCATGACAAGTGGCGCACCGTATTTCAACCCTCAGAAACCGAGGGTTAATTTCCTGAGGAGAAGAAAAAGGAGATGCTCCCCCCACAGATGAAGGGCTCACCTGACCTGCAGAAGAAGGACTCGGCACTGCAGATGATGGTCCAGGCTGAGCTGCTGTGGATGTGCTTGGTTGATTTACTGAAGGGTTACCTTCAGTAAGTCGAGCATGTGTCCTTCTGTGTACATCCTTAAGGTGTCTCAACATGGTGTGATTCCCGAAGGAATACTTCCTGTCGGGATTCCCTCTTGAAAGTACACGGCCACACAGCTTACAAGTCACTAAGGGTGCATTTACCTTTTGCTGGACCTCTGGAAAAGAAAAATACTCCCATATGAAAGAGGTCTTTTGTTTCCTCGCTCTCTGCCTCAAGGTAGTGCTGCTAGCCTCACTCTCAGAAGGGCTCTGCTGTTCTGCCATCGTATCACAAAGACAACCCAGCTCCTTCTCCTAAGGGATCACAAGCAGAAATGAGGGGAATGGGTGTGGTGTAGGAGAGTTCTAGAACTGAAAGTAGTTTCAACCAATCAAAAGTTGTGTTTCATGATCACATGACCCACCGTACGCTTACGGTGCGCTTACGGCAAAAGTACGCATGCGCGTAAAAAAGACACGCGCACGCGCGCATGCGCAAAACAGGCACGCCCCTTCACTTCCGCGTAATGTGCGCGTGCAGCGTACGCGTTACGCGCTGTGCGCGCGTGACGTGCGTCTACGCAAATTGCGTAAATGAACGCAAACAGCATAGAAATCTAACGTAATTACAGCAAGACGTGCGCTTACCGTACGCGCACGGTAAAAAAAAAAAATTTAAAAAAAAAAGGAAAAAAAAAATATGTAATACTAATAAATTTTACCTGTTTATTTTAAAAAAATGGTAAAAAAAAAACATATTGTAGAATTTTTAAAATTTAACCGTGTGTTTTTCTGAAAATTACATATGTTTTATATATGTATATCTCAAGGTCGATGGAAGAATAAATGGGTATATAAGTGTCTAAATGGATGATTTGTTTTTGAAAAATTGATTGTATAACTGACTGATTAAGTGTATCTTAGTGAAAACATGGCTTAGTGAGTAATGTTTAAATATGTAAATATCTGTATCAGTCTCTCACTTTGTGTATAAGTGGCAGCATGGGTTGGTGAGTAGCTACATGAGTGTCTATATAGGTTATTATTTGTTTTTTTGAGTATCAGTATAAGTGTCTGATGTCTGTATGGTTCGGTGGGGGTATTACGTAATGCATAGGTGCATGAATGAGTGACTCACTGTTTGTATGTGTTGAAGACAGCATGTGTGCAGGACTGTATGGGTGGATGAGTGTGTGCATGGGTGTGTTAGTGAGTGAATGACTGTCTCAATAGTGTCTCTATGAGTAACTACATATGTTTTAAACTAGTATATGGGACTATTGGTGTATATAAGTGAGTATATGTGAGAGTGAGAGATTGAAAGAGTTCCTGTATGCATAAGTATGTGTTTCTATAAGTGATTGTTAAAAAAACTAAGTATGTGTAAGTTTCTGTAGAAGTAAGTGTGGTGGTGTGTGTATAACTGTATATGCAGGTAAACAGATGTTTGATTCTTTATTAGCATGAGTGACTATGTGTGTGAGTAACTTTATGGATGAGTGGCGTTGTGTAACAGGATGTATAGGTGTATGAGTACATATGATGAGTGAGTACATGTATGAGTGACTGTATAGGACTGTTGGTGAATGAGTGGATGTGGATGTGGATCTTACAATTACTGAATAGGTTGTTGTAACTGGTATTGGTATGTCCATTGTTTTGACATTTTTAATTTCTATTTTTAAATGTGTGTATCAAAGGTTATATTAGGGGGAGAGGAGGTCTGCCACTCTATCACAAGGATGATGTCATCAGTGATGTCACTGACCATGTCATGAGTGATGTAATATGTGACGTCATCAGCAGTGCATTGCGGGCGCGCGAGTTATAGTTAGCTGAACTAACTATAACAGGGGAATTTCTATGATTTTGTACGAGTGAAAAGTCCAGCTAACTATAACGAACCTGAAACCTATGGTTTTTTTAGTGAATTTCTAAGGTTTTTTAAATGCTAATTCCTAGCTATAACGTGCCTGAAACCTATGTTTTTTTCAGTGAATTTCAAAGGTTTTTTAAATGCTAATTTCTAGCTCTGCCTACAGAGATAGGACATGTGAAGAAAGAAGGAAAAACGCACAGAAAGAAAAAAAAGAAATGCAGAAAGAAGCAACAGAAGTCCTCAAAGACGAAGAAAAGTGCAGGTAGAAGTATAACGTGCAGAAAGAACAAACAGAAGAGCAGAAACAAGCCTTGTTGCAAAATCATCCTGTACCCTCAACTTTTTCAGACGGATACTGGTGGTAACTGAGTCTGACTAACCAGTCCTAGAGTCAGTGCTTTGTTAAAAGACAATTAGAATACAGTAAAAACACCTACATACACTAGGGCACACTATGTGTTGGGGTCCCCCTGTGATTAGCATGACCTTCTCTGTAAGCCCCTAGTATATAATAGGGCAGGGGATTAAAACTACCTCTTAAAACGCACCACAGGGCGTGTTTGAACACGTCACCTCATGCCCCGTCCCCTCCGTTCCCCACTGTGTAAACACGCCCTGTAGCCGTTTTAAGTTGGGAGATTAAGTCCCCTTGAATCCTGAGGGTCCCTAGGGTCCAACTAGACCACTAGGTACCTCCAGTAAGCGCCACAGAGCTGCGTTGCAGAGAGGTGTAAAAAGTTGCACGGCCTGCACCACCTCTCTGCAACGCAGAGCAGTGGTGCTTACTGGAAGCACCTGGTGGGCTAGTTGGACCCCAGGGTCCCTCAGGATTGAAAGGGAATTCTTTCCCCAACTTAAAAACGCACCACAGGGCCTGTGGGCGTTCTGAGTTGAGAGATTAAGTCCCCTTGAATCCTAAGGGTCCCTAGGGTCAAACTAGCCCACTAGGTACCTCCAGTAAGCGCCACAGAGCTGCGTTGCATGGAGGTGTAAAAAGGGGCATGGCCTCAGAACACCTGTCTGCAACGCAGCTCCATGGCGCATACTGGAGATACCTGTTGGGCTAGTTGGCCCTCAGGGACCCTCAGTATTGAAGGGGAATTAATTCCTCAACTTACAACTCGCCAGGGGGCGCGTTTTCAGAGTGCTGCAAGGAGGGGGCGTGGCCTCCGGCGCGATGCCGGTATTTTATTTATTTATTTTTAAGAAGGAGGGCTGTGTGGCCCCCTTTCTAATTTATTAGCCCTGGGGACCCCATCCCCCAGGGCCTGCACCCTAATTTTTTTTGTTGAAAAAAATTAATTGGCCCTCCCAAGGCCTTAATCGGCCCCGGGGACCCCAACCCCCAGGTCATGGCCTTTTATTTATTTTTTTATTCTTTAGGAGGGGGGCTGTGTTGCCCCCCTCCTCAGGCCACTTATGGCCCCGGGGACCCCATCCCCCGGGGCCGGCCTTTGTTTTTTATTTAAAAAAATATATATATATTTATAGAAACACCTAGGACATGCTGGACAAACCGTATGTACCTATCACCATGACGATTTGCGTGATATTCATTAAAAGGCGACTATGCATACAATGAATCCACGTAGAATGTATTCACACCGCTAGTGAAGCTCTGACATGTCTGACACCCTACCGTGCCTAATCCCGGCGCCCCCGCTGGTGGGTACTCTCCAAGTAGACACCCTTGTTGTTTATTTATACAAACATGGGTAGCTATTGACGGGCACATTTAATACACATGCACACCAAGCCATTCAAAGGGGATTCGACAAAAATTCGACAAAACTATGCAAGAAACCCCCTCACGGTTAATAAAACACACATCCACCGCCGGATGTGTAATACTTTTTATTTTACTCTCTGGAAAGGAGACAAACCTCACTTGAGAGTCACAGCGTGCTCCTGGCTGAGCCCGATGCTGTGTTACACCCACCAGTGCCCGCCGAGTGCCACACACCTCTGTGTTGTATTCCACCAGCTAGTGCGTATGCTATGACACTCTCTAGCCCATGTGCACTGTAACACCACCCCGTGAATATGTCATGCCAAACTTGCCTTTGCACGGGTTATATTGCCCCATCTAACGTGCCTTCCTCGATGCCTATGTTATAATGCACAGCGCTATGCCATACATATTACAATCTGGGATCCATATCTTTGACACAGTGCATATGCAATGTTACACTACCCAGCACATATTTTATATTACAACTTTAGAGACTACTTAGGTTATACAACACTGCCCTGTGCATATTACACTCCAAGGCGCATATCACATAGCAAGCGCTAGTGCCTGTGCTATCTCGCGCTCTCCAATGAATCTGTCATTGCGCACAATGTATTGCATATTATATTTCACGCCCCGGTTCATCTTATATCACACTTTTAGATGCATAGTTTATACCATATACTATATCTAGTTTTCATTTTCAATCGTGCTCTCAGGACTATGTTCTAAATAACACTGCGTCCACCTACCCTTTTCACGGGCATTACATTTTGCGATGGGGGTGGAGGGTCAGGGGATGTTTCTGCCAAGTGAGCCCGGAGTCAGAGTCCCAAATGTCCTCTTCTTCCTGAATAAAAGTGAGATTATGCTGCATACTTGTTCATATTTTAAGTAGTTCGCACAGACACACATTTTAAAAACAATAAAGTTCCTAATACCCACCTTCTATGAACAGTTAGCTTGCTGCCCCATCCACCTCCTCCCTATCCTCTGTTGTCTGAATCCATGGACTAGCCTCCTCCCTCCTGCCATGCATGGTCTGATGTGCTGCCACTGCCCTGCATTTAGCATGATGTACCAGTCCACTCATCCTGCCCTCCATTGCCCAATTCTATGGCCCATCATTGACCTCCTGCTTAGCCTCTGTGCTTTGCTTGCTGCCCCTATTCTCCTTCCCCCTGCCCTCCGATGTCTTTGTGCATGCCCCTGCTCCATCCTTTTTGACCACCATGTTCCATGGACCTGCCACTCCTATCTACTCTGAGTGTTCTGTTGAGCTGCCACTCCCCTACCACCTGCCTAGCATTGTCAGATGACTGTAACCTGTCCCTGCCACCTCCACCCTGCCTGTCCACATGCCATGCCCCTATCCCCTTCCTCCTGTCCTCCATGGTCCATTTTACTGCCACACCCTTCTGCCCTCCCTGGCCTGCTGCAACTGCTCCTCCTGCCTGCCCCGCACGGTCTGTTGTGAGGCCCCTTCCCCTGAACTCTCTTGTCTGTGCCCCGGTCCTGACCCTCCCTTCTATCCTCCATGGTCCTTTGTGCATGCCCCTGCACCCTCCTTCTTGCCCATCATAGCCATTGTGCTGCCACTAACCCTCCCGCTTGCCATGCATGGTCTTCTGTGCTGCCATGGCCCCTCCCACCTTCCCTGTGTGGTCAGCTAGCTGCTCCTGACCCCCTCCCACCTTCCCTCCATGGTCTGTGTGTATGCCATTATAGTCTCACTGTTGCTCTCCATGGTGTGTCTTGTTTCTAGTACCCATCCTGCCTGACCTCCATGGTTATCTTGCTGCTCCTGCCCTGCCCCCTTGCCACCAGCCCTCTGTTTCCATGTGCAGACCCCTATTCCCTCCCTCCTGGCTTGTCGGTTCCATTGTAATGCCCCTGATCCGTCCCTCCTGCCCTTTATGGTGTGTTATGCTGCAGCTTTCTCTCCTGTCTGTCCATTATGGTCAGCTAGCTACCATTGCCTCTTTCCCCTCTGTTGTCTGTTGTCCATGTGCATGGTCCTGTCCCCTCCCTATTGCTTTCTATGGATTGTTGTGCTGCACTCCCGTCCTGCATGCCCTGTGTGGTGTATTGTGCTGCTGAAAACCCTGATGCCTGCCCTGTAGGGTCAGTTTGGTGCACCTCTCAATGTCCCTCCTGTCCTCTGTTATCCGAGTCCATGTCCCTACCCCAATTCCTCCTGCCTACCATGATCCAATGTACCATACTTGCGAACATTTTGAACTTGGTAAGAGGGAGATTTTGAAATAAAACTGGGGTATTGATTTTCCCCTTTGAGTTACATTGAAAAAGAGAAGATTGTAGACAGGAAACAGATCAAGTAAAGCCCATTTGAGCTTAAAAGCATTGGACGTTTCCTGGCTGAAACGGGTCTGTTGGCATGTATGGTTGTATGACCACTGCCTCTTCCTTCTGCCCACAATGGTCTATTATATTGCCACAGCCTCTCTTGCCAGTCCTGTATTGTTGGTTTGTTGCCCCTGCCCCCCTTTCCACTGCCCTCCATAGTCTGTTGTGCTGCCACTGCCCTTCCTGCCTGCCTAGTGTGGTCAAATTGTTGCCTCTGCACTCTCCTACCTGCCTTCAATTTTCAGAGTACGTGCCCCTGGCCTCTGCCTCTCAACGTTATCCCACTGAACAACTAGATTGCTAACATTCTATATTTATTACAAAAGTGTGGAATGCCTGACGTCATCTTGATGTAATCAAAACTGTAATACCTAGAGCATTTCCTTTAGAAATTACATATATGAGAGGGTCTTATTTGCATCAAAATTAGGGTTAGTGCTTTAGTTTTCAAATAGCGACAAAGAACTTTTAAATTATTTGTAATCTTAGTTTTTTTATCCAGTTGACCACTTGATTAAATGTTGCATCCAAGGGAAGAGGGTGTGGTGTTACTTCCAGAGCTGCAGACTTTGCAACTGGGGAACCAGGTTGGAGTTTCTGCTTCAGCTCAACATTCTGTGATTCTGGTCAAATCACTTAATCTCCCCATGTCTACAATCAAAATGAATTTGATCTTGTGTGATGTAACCAATGTTCATGTAAAGCACTCCAATACCTGACAAGTCTGCACTATATAAAACTGCAAATACACAAAAAGTAAGTGTTTTGCACACTTCTGTCACTGGGCTATATTTGGGCTACATCTGGGTGATATTTGGGCTACATTTGGGCTCTTTTGTCTCTGGTGGCCATTTTAGGAGATTTATTTGTTATGAAGTTTCCTAATTTCCTCATTTACTGCAGTCTCCTCAGTAGGAAATGCTTTCAGTTTTTTGCTTTGATTCCATCAAGAAGGTATTCAGATATGTCACACATTTGCCATAAATTTTGAATGTTAGCACTCTAGTTGCTCATTAGATCACTGTAGTAAAGCTACTGCTCACCACGAAAGTCTGCTGCTAGTATTAGAAGTGCATGTTTCAGTCTGCATATCAGAATTTTTTAATGAATTAGAAGAGGATTTGAGAAGTCACTCAAAATGTGCCCTAATTTTTCTTTCTTCAGCACTAATCATAATTTCTATGGCAAAATGAACCCCCTCATTGTGTTCCTTTTTAAATTAAATGTTTTAAGTGTTACCAGTTTATTCCAATCAAGATGGCTTCAGGTGTGCCATACTTTTGTCATAAGTAAGACAGTAAGCGCTCTAGTTGTTCTTAAGAACACTCTGGGACATTCTGTCATTGGGCTATACTTGGGCTACATCTGGGTGACATTTGGGCTACATTTGGGCTCTTTTGTCTCTGGTGGCCATCTTGGGAGATTTATTTGTTATGAAGTTTCCTAATTTCCTCATTTACTGCAGTCTCCTCAGTAGGAAATACTTTCAGTTTTTTTACTTTGATTCCATCAAGAAGGCATTCAGATGTGTCACACATTTTCCATAAATTCTGAATGTTAGCACTCTAGTTGCTCATTAGATCACTGTAGTAAAGCTACTGCTCACCAGGCAAGTCTGCTGCTGGTATTCAAAGTGCATGTTTCAGTCTGCATGTCAGAATGTTTTTATGAAATAAAAGAGGATTTCAGAAGTCAAAATGTGCCCTAGTTTTTCTTTCTGCAGCACTAATCATAATTTATATGGCAAAATGAACCCCCTCATTTTGTTCCTTTGTAAATTAAATGTTTTAAGTGTTACCACTTTATTCCAATCAAGATGGCTTCAGGTGTGCCATACTTTTGTCATAAGTAAGACTGTTAGCGCTCTAGTTGTTCTTTAGAGCACTCTGGGAAGCTGCAGTAGAACACAAAGGAATCAACTGACAGTCTCTGCCCTTGTTGGATGTACATGTTTTACTGAGAATGTCAGACTTCATTCTTACATGACTGAGAAAGATAATGTGAATATACAGAAAATATGCTCTCAGTTTAGCTTATAGATCACCTTCCAAAGCTCTGTGGGAAAAGTATGAGAAAATAGTTTTCTCTCAAACATGGTTCGTGATATCACAGCAGAAGGCATTTTCACATGGTAAAATCACCTTAGAACACACCACAATTCCTAAAATGAGTATGGTACCATCAACAAATGATTTATAATGTAACTAAAGTCTTAAAACCTTCTATTAACTGCAATGCGTTTTAATGAGGTGCTATCATGTATATTGGTCCCAAGATGGCTGGCAACACTTCTTGAATGAAATACTGACAGCCAATCAGATCTCACGATGAGGTGTGTGGTTAGGCTCCACCCAGATACGTATGTGATTTTACTTTTGATTTTCTCAGGAACTACTGAACAGATTGGCACCATATATGCAAAGGGCACATGCCTGACCTGAGGACTACCTCTTTGCCAAATTTCAAGTAATTCTGTTCAGCCGTTCGGGCTGTACCTTGGACTAAAGTTCCGTATGGAAAATTGCATGGGGAAAACGCGTTTTGGGACCCCCCTTTTTTCTCAGCCCCCGCTTGACGAATCTCCCCTAGACTTTCAGGGTAGGAGCGGAGCGGAGCGCCCCACCTATTTTGAAAATTTCGCGAGGATTGGTCAACCGGTGCCAAAGTTATTCCAAATAGAATGTTGCGGATTTCCTATGGAAACACAGTCCTAACTATAACTATCTACTGGCGACCGCCAGTAGATAATATATATATATTTTTTTTCACCACGTTTCCCCGTCAGCTCCCTGCTCTCAACACAGCGGGTGCCCCGGCCGCGAGGACGAAAACTCGCGAATTCACGCCAGCCACAGTTCAAAGATTGCTGCGCACTCCAACCAGTATTTAAATTGTTTAAATTTTATTCGTTGCAAACACGATCAATAAAGTTACTGACAAACGCGTTTCAGCCTCCTGGCCTTCGTCAATGTCAGTGATTCCCTGCTCACACCTAGGTGTGAGCAGGGAATCACTGACATTGACGAAGGCCAGGAAATTCCCCCGTTATAGTTAGTTCAGCTAACTATAACTCGCGCGCCCGCAATGCACTACTGATGACGTAACATATTACATCACTCATGACATGGTCAGTGACATCACTCATGACATCACTGATGACCTCTCAAATTGACATCTTATAGGCAGACCAGTATGTCCCTAGTGAACAATAAAATAGATCAGCACACTTGTCGTACCGTCTAATATTCCCAATCTTTCTTTCCTCTGTCCCTGCATGAACACAACGGCTTATGTTTTTAAAAACTTTTTTTTTTTTTTTTTACCGTACGCGTACGGTACGCGTAATTTTTTTTTTTTTTTTTTTTAAAAACACTAAAAATCAATTATCATTTTACAAGGTCCTTGAGAGACTACAATTAAAAACTGAAAATGTGATTGTAGAGAAGTGGAAAAAAGGGACCATGACATTATTGACTTACCATACCCACTCAAAAAAAGATTTATTCATTTAATTTTTTTTTTAATTGCTTTAAAAATGGTTCTAGTTTTCGAAAAATTTCTATCTCAATCTGAAAAAAAAGAAAAAAGTATTAATATTTAATAAAACATTTTATAATACAGTACACATATTTACATATTTTTCAAAAATTATTTTTGCCTTTTTTTTGCTGTTTTCAGAAAATATTGCATTTCACTATAAATTGTGAAAGCAATTGCATTCATCATTTAACAGCAGGCAAAAAAAAATTAACAATCTCAAAGATTGTTTTAAAAAAGCCCACAATCTCTTTTTGCATAAACATAACTTTTTAGAAATGCATAATATTCTTAAAAAATATCATCTAATATCAATACTTATTTCTTCAAAATACCGTCTGATATTTGTGTTTCAGAAGTATAATCACAATAATATATCTCAAATAACTCCACAATACATCTGGTTCCATTTCCTTTAGACCAAATAGTAATTTTAAAATTCTTTTTTTGTTTAATTTCCAATGGTAATCCAATAAAAATCTAAACTTTAAATTGTACAGATGTCACCGATTCTCTGTAACATTTTGGTTTCCGAAAGATTAATTAATAATTAAATAAGTCCACAATAGAATTGTTTACTTTTCCGCATGGCCAAATAGTAATTTTAAAAATCTTTTTTGAAAAAATTTCCAATGGCAATCCAATAACATTCCAAAATTTAAATTGTGCAGATGTTACCGATTTTTTCTAAATTTTTGGTTTTCCAAAGTTTCCTTAAAAAATGGAAAAATTCCACATTACAATTGGTTACCTTTCCATTAGGCCAAATGATAATTTGTTAAATCTTTTTATTTGTAAATTCCAAATGGTAATCCAATAAAATGGTAAAATTGTTTTGTCCAGATGTTGTCAAATCTCTCTAAAATTTAGGTTTCAGGAAGATTAGATAGGAATTTGCTAAATCAAAAGGCAAACGTTGCTTAAAAATCAATTGGGAATCATTACACAGTGTCCAGCCTTTTTCACATTTAAGATAAACTGTGTAATGACCAGAAGTTACAGTAGGTCCATCATGGAAAATTATTGCAACTGTTACAAAAGTTTTTCCTGAAATTGATAATTGCTGTCCTGTAAACTTCTTTATTAAAGTATCCAATTTTGAACCATCAGCTCTACATCGTTGCATCATTAAAATTACATACTGTCTGTATTCCTTTAAAATTAATGTTGAAAACATGTCAGATTTACACTCACCGCATTGCATGCTATGATTAGCATCTTTAACTAATTTTGCAAAAGTGACTGTTTTACTCTCTGGCAATGTTAAATAAATAAACCTTTCAGAATCAACATTAGAGCCACATATATTATAACAGTTTTCACAACTATGTTCCCATTTATAAGAGAGACCAAACATATTTTCAATGGGAACCCCTTCTTCTTCCAGTGCCTGAAGAAAATAAATCAAGAATTCCTGTGCGTCTTGCTGTACATTTTGAGAAAACTGTGTTCGTCCTGAACATACATCTAAAACTTTTCTAATTTCAGTAGCACTTTCTATTTGAGTTTTATCATTACTCAGCTTTTCAAAAAGGAGACTCAGCACAGAACAGAATCTTTTTCCCTGATTTACTATTATCTGCTCTTGCAAACTTTCCAGATAAAATGCAACATTCAGCACTACATTAGCGTAGCAGTTGACACCAGAGCTATTTTCAAAATAACATCCTACAACCTGTTCTTCATTTTCCTTATTCTTTTTGCTTGCAATTACATCACTCCTCTTTATTTTCCTCCTCTCTACATCTTCATTACAGATATTCTCATTTCTCCTTTTACGAGAAACTACACGTTTCTCTAACACAGGATACTGACCTAAATGAGGAGCATAGCTTCTTCTTAATCTATTATACTCCTTTACACAATTTGTATCAGCACTAACTTTTGAATCATCAAAGTCTATCATGAATAAACCTGATAATGTTTTCACTCGTGACAAAGCAACATATGCCATACCTTCTTTGAACACAGTTGAACCAATGTTCACAAATGCACAATCTACAGTCAATCCTTGAGACTTGTGAATAGTTACAGCATATGCTAGCGAAAACGGAAACTGCTTCCTACGTACATATAAGTCTTTCACAAGCATGAAACAAACTGAACAACGACAAATGTCTTTAACTTCTTCTATCTGATCAAATTTTATTTTTAAACATTCAATTCCATCTTTTTTCTGATAATTAATAAAACCCACAACTCTTCCCATAGCTCCATTAACTAAACCTTTTTCAACATCCAAATTTCTCCTTAAAAATACTCTACAGTTCATGCAAACATATAGATTTTTTTCTAATCCAGCTGTTTTGGAAATGTTCTTCTCTAGTGAATCCAATTTTTTTTTCAGTGTGCCTGTTAATGTGACAGTAATTCTTCCATCCTCAATTTTGTCCACTGCTTCCAATTTCCTGATATCTTCCTTTTCCAATTTCAAAAGCTCCTCATTGAATATTGAGCATTCACGTAGAGTTGGCATTAAGCAGATGACACTTTTGTTTTCTGCAATGTTCTTGTATATCTTCTCTGCAACTATTTCTTCCTTTGGAAATAAATTATGTAGCAGCCGACTCTGTAATGCTTTTTTGCCAGCTTCTGTGAGTAGTCCAATCCTGATATCTTTCAGAATACTTCCATATTCTTCATCGTTTGCTTGCCTCATATTAGTTGTAAGTTCCTTGTACTCAAAGAAGGACCAAATATTTGTATTACCGATGCTTCCCAATGACTTCTTCGTGTCTTCATGTGTCACAGTATTAAACACTGGTTGTCCTTTAACTGGAGTAAGTTGCAAAAGATCTCCAAAAACTATGACGTGTTTTCCTCCAAATAACACGTCATAGTCTGTCTTCAGAATTTGCTGCATTCCTAAATGCACAAAGGCAAGCATTAAGTTTGATACCATGCTCACCTCATCAATAATGAGAACTTGCATCTTCTTCAATACTCTTGAAACTTCCAAGCATGCTTCTCCAGTTAGCTTGTTGTATTGTATTTTGTTCTCATGCTCCACTGGTAACATTAGCAAACGATGTAAAGTGATTCCTTTTATGTTATATGCTACTAACCCAGTTGGAGCAGTAACCACACAAGACAAAGTAGAATCTTTTTTTTGCTGTAGGTAGCTTCTGATGACTTTTATTAGGAAACTTTTTCCAGTTCCAGCTTGTCCGCTTACATACATCCTGATTGGATGAAATGATGTGCATGAGCACTCTTTTTTTTCATGTAGAAATCCGTGATCAATTTTTTTTCTGATCTCTTCATAAATTTGTTGCTGCTCTTCGTTCAGTTGTCTTTCCAAATTTGGTAAGTCTATAAATTCTCCTTGAGCTTGATTCATAGCCGTTTCCACTTCATTCATGGCTATTGATGCTTCATTTTCAACGATTGGTTGTCCTAGGGGATCTTGACTGAGTGTTCCTGAACTTTGGCTGTCCTGAGAACTGTCTCTAGCTATTTCTGCTGCAATTGTAGTTTCCTGTTCAATTTCTTCATTTAACATTTGCAGATAAGTTGTGAATGTACTGCATTCTATGCTGTCTTTGCAAGCATTAAAGGAATCTTCATAGCTTTGAAATTCTCCCAGTAGTTCATCCTCTGTACGCCATGGTTTAAACAGCTGTAAAAGAGCCAAGTAGTAAAATTCCTTTTTGTCAGTAGTGTCACAACTCAGCTTCCGGTGATTTATCAAACTTCCTTTTGTTTGCTTCACCAAACATCCTTCCTCACCAATGACTTTATATTTTCCATTGTTGATGTCTTCTGCGGCTTTCCGTGAATAAATGTAGTTCTGCAGAACTTCATAGAGACACATGTTCTCCAGATGATGACTTCTCTTGGGATAACATGTGTCCAACATGTTTGATTTCAAAATATCTGTACTTTCTGGGTCATTCTCGGCCAAATATTCAATTTCTCCAACAGATTTCAGTACCCGATTTCTCATTGCTGCAAGGCCTAAACTTGCCCAAATTATTCTTCTTGATTTCGAGTAGAGACTTGCAGAAGATAACCTATCTGAACATTCGTAGGATCCAATTTCTCGATGCGATAACATCTTCAAACTGAAACTGTACAGCTTCTTACTGACAGTTTTCTCGTGAGAAATCTCTTCCCACATTTCCTTCAATTCTGTTTTTTCTGATTTCGTAATGTAAGACGTTACATATCGAGCAACAGCAATGGAATTGTCAGCTACATACTGTATATCCATGTTAGCGTTCCACATGGATAAAATCACTGGGTTGTAGTCATTTATATTTTTTGATTCTTCTTTTCTTTTAAGGTTGTAGGTATTCTTAGGTGATTTTCTTGTGATAGTATGTCTCACAGATGACATAAAACTGTTAACTCTTCCATTTGAAAGAACAGGTCTAGGAAATCCAAATCGACATTTAGTGTAGTATTTATCTTTGCTCTTGTATTTCCGTCGACAGTATTTTCCACACCGATGACTTTGGAAACGTAAAACTTGCTCCTTTAACTTTTTCTCTTCTGTGCTTTTTGGTATAGCACATGTTGCATATTCTTCAATGTAAGATAACACTGCTTCATCAGCATCTGTTCCAAACTTTGGGGCATCCTTAATCCACAACAGCATATGAATATGAGGAGCACCTCTTGCCTGGTACTCTTTTCTCCAAAAGAAATCCACTACTTCTCCTAGAGGTGGATTTTTTTTATTGCAGATGAAGGACATCATAGCCTCAAATCTATGATTGAAATATCTGCAAATATTAACCGGATCCAATGAGCACAGTTCTCCTGCTGTCTTGTATTCGATGTTTTTAATGTTTGAATTTGCCTCTCGTAGAAAATCCAGTAAATCATCCCAAGCGTACTCCGCACAGCTTAGGGTAAGGAACCATGTTGGTGTTCCTAAATTCCGTAACATGCATTTTAATTCACCATGGCGTCGGTACCAATATTCATTTGTCCCACGCTGACAAGCCATCAGATTGATCAGTTGTGTTTCCAAATGATCATCTCGGTGCTGCACTTTCTCCATAAAATCCTTAGCAGACACATTTTGTAAATGTACTCCACTTTTTAAAATGTGATTTACTGCATAAGACAGTGCAGACAAGTCGCTTTCAAATAAAAGATGGAACAAATAAGGAATACTTTGTCGAAATCTGGGATCTTCAGCATATAGTCTTGTAGTCCGATACTCAGAAGCTGGAATCTGTTCCGGACGTTAATTGTATCGTCCTCCTTTTCCTTTAGGAAACAGCTGGGGAAAACATCGAGCTTCCAAGCTCTCCTCCCATACACTCACGGGAGTTCCTTTTGCTTTCTTCATCTGAAACAGATCAATATTGTCTCCCATAACTTCTTTTGAATGAAGAGGATGTATACTAAAATGTTCATAAATTTCTTCTTCCTTTGACTTGTCCACTTTTTCAATTTGTCCAGTTGGTGTTTCTGTGTCTTCTTGTAAATCTTCTTCTTCTTCTTCTTCTTCTTCTTCTTCTTCTTCTATATAAATTGATTCATACCATTTGTTATTCCTTTTCAAATACAAATTTGCTCTTTGTACTTTCCGTACATCTACCAGCTCCTGCCAAATCTTCTTATTCTTTGTAGGTACACCATTAACCAGAATAATTATTGGTTCAGTTTCCAAAGTATCCGCATCAATAGTTTCCATATTTTTTTTCAAATCCAAGGGCAAATACACCACTCTACCTTTTAAACCTCTCAGTAAATCTGAAGGAGGTAATTTACCAGTTTTGGGCTCCATACGTACTATGGTTTGGAACGGATGAACACATTGAATGAGTATAGACTCATATGTATTTAATTCAGAAAGTTCAGCAGGAATAGCATCCAATTCTAAATTATTATGTACAGCTCTGGCCGGCATTCTATTTTCTCTAACTTGTTGTAACAGTATTTACAAATACGCTGAACTTCACCCAATTCAAAACAATTTTCAAGAAATATATATGTGGCAAAATCCTTCCACTTATAATTATCTTCATTTTCACTCTTTCTGTAGAGATCAACATACCTGGTTTGTTTTCTATAATGAGTTCTGCGGCACCAAATACAAGTAACATTTGGTCTTTCATTAGAGATTATTGCAAATGTTGTTATGTGATCATTAAATGTCTTACTTACAGAGGGTTCTACATTCTCTTCCACTTCTTCCTCATTTACTGTGTCCTTCTCTGCACTGTTTTGTTCAGGACCAAAGTAACAAAACTGAATTTCATCAACAACCTTCTCTACATCTGATACCGTTCCACGGAACAGAGCCCTATTCAATTCATCTAACTTTATTGCTGGACTTTTAGCAAAATACAACCGTCTCACAAACTTTCTCATTTCAGTATGATGAACAGCCAGCATCCTAAAATGATGGAAAACACTATTACACACTTTTCTAGATAGACAAGCCAGAGAATGACCCTGCAAACCAGTATTCTCTCTCACTCTGCATGGATCCAAACTTTGAAGCACCTTAATCTTCTGTTTTACACTTTTTTTGCTATATTCTCTTAGAAACTCACAAAATTTATCAATAGATTCCTGACGCACAGTGCAAATACTACTACAATTCCAAGTGTACACTGGGGCTTTAGGACGTCTCCCCATAGCCTCATCCGCCATCACTTGTACCTCATCTCTTGGAACCATTATCTCCTTCTCCATTATGCAACCATTTTTCACTTCATAAGCACGACCTCTGGTGTCAACTGCATGCAGCAAACTATTACTTTGAAAAAAACTCTCTTCATTAAAAAAAGGTTCACTACTTGAACTATGCATTCATTTTCCTAAAAACACTTTACAAAAGTTTGTTCTGTTCACTACTCTTTTCCTTTTGCTATGTGATTTCAGTACATTAACCATTTTGTCTAATGTACGCATCCTATTCAAAATTAAAATGAATAGTTTCCTTTTTAATTCTAATGCCTTTGCTGCAATGGCTTCAATTTCTTTTTTTCTCTTATAAAACTTTGCCTTTTGCTTATATTTCTTCACATCCTTTATCAAATTGGACATAACTCTTTTCTGAAACATTTTTCTACGTATCTCTTTAAACGCTGTTTTTCTGTTTAAGTTTATCTTTTTAGTTGCAGAAGGTATATTTGCATTAACTAAATTCTCAATTTTTTCCTGTGCTTTTCGATTGAAATCATTCTTTCCTTTTTTTGAATATGTTCCTTAGAAAAATTTTTGTCTGCTTACCAGAAGATTTTTTCTTCTTCCCAACATGAGCATCTTCAACTAACTTAGGTCCTCCAGTTGTCTTCAAATATAGGTTTTTTTTGTGGTCTTTTTTTACTCTGGATTTTGTAGGCATCTTAAATTTTGTTCACTGCTCTTCAGCAATACCTGAAAAAAAACTAAAAAAAATTCCTTTATTTTAATTAAATATATTACTACATTTGTTTTTACATTAGTCACAAAACGAAATTTCTTTGCCAATTTGAAAGCACACTTACTGCTCTTTTTTTGGCAAGTGATAATCACTTTTACAGACTGACACATTATGAATCCACTTTTCAGATTTTTTAAAAAGCACATGTCCAAACTGCTTTTTCAGACCAGCACCATTTGTAACCTGGGTGACTGCCTACACTCCAGCAAGGGCAACCAGCCTTAGTGATGCTGAATGTATTTGCATTACTGACTGAAACCTCAAACCCCACTCGCTTGTGAATACTGTGCATGATTCCACATGGTAAGCAGCTGGGTGTGTGCTAAGAGTCTGCTTCTGCACCAAAAAACTGGCTCCCCCTTTCCTTCTAATGCAACTGTGAAATCACCAGAGCAATACGCAATAAATCTCTGCCTGTAATTCCTATTTGCACACAGAGTCATGTTTTCACATTAGTCACAAAACGAAATTTCTTTGCCAATTTGAAAGCACACTTACTGCTCTTTTTTTTGGCAAGTGATAAACACTTTTACAGACTGACACATTATGAATCCACTTTTCAGATTTTTTAAAAAGCACATGTCCAAACTGCTTTTTCAGACCAGCACCATTTGTAACCTGGGTGACTGCCTACACTCCAGCAAGGGCAAACAGCCTTAGTGATGCTGAATGTATTTGCATTACTGACTGAAACCTCAAACCCCACTCGCTTGTGAATACTGTCCATGATTCCACATGGTAAGAAGCTGGGTGTGTGCTAAGAGTCTGCTTCTGCACCAAAAAATGGCTCCCCCTTTCCATCTAATGCAACTGTGAAATCACCAGAGCAATATGCAATAAATCTCTGCCTGTAATTCCTATTTGCACACAGAGTCATGTTTTCACATTAGGCCCTTAAACGAAATTTCTTTGCCAATTTAAAAGCACACTTACTGCTCTTTTTTTTGGCAAGTGATAAACACTTTTACAGACTGACACATTATGAATCCACTTTTCAGATTTTTTAAAAAGCACATGTCCAAACTGCTTTTTCAGACCAGCACCATTTGTAACCTGGGTGACTGCCTACACTCCAGCAAGGGCAACCAGCCTTAGTGATGCTGAATGTATTTGCGTTACTGACTGAAACCTCAAACCCCACTCGCTTGTGAATACTGTGCATGATTCCACATAGTAAGCAGCTAGGTGTGTGCTAAGAGTCTGCTTCTGCACCAAAAAATGGCTCCCTCCTATTTGCACACAGAGTCATGTTTTCACATTAGTCACAAAACGAAATTTCTTTGCCAATTTGAAAGCACACTTACTGCTCTTTTTTTTTGCAAGTGATAAACATTTTTACAGACTGACACATTATGAATCCACTTTTCAGATTTTTTAAAAAGCACATGTCCAAACTGCTTTTTCAGACCAGCACCATTTGTAACCTGGGTGACTGCCTTCACTCCAGCAAGGGCAACCAGCCTTAGTGATGCTGAATGTATTTGCATTACTGACTGAAACCTCAAACCCCACTCGCTTGTGAATACTGTGCATGATTCCACATGGTAAGCAGCTGGGTGTGTGCTAAGAGTCTGCTTCTGCACCAAAAAATGGCTCCCCCTTTCCATCTAATGCAACTGTGAAATCACCAGAGCAATACGCAATACATCTCTGCCTGTAATTCCTATTTGCACACAGAGTCATGTTTTCACATTAGTCACAAAACGAAATTTCTTTGCCAATTTGAAAGCACACTTACTGCTCTTTTTTTTGGCAAGTGATAAACACTTTTACAGACTGACACATTATGAATCCACTTTTCAGATTTTTTAAAAAGCACATGTCCAAACTGCTTTTTCAGACCAGCACCATTTGTAACCTGGGTGACTGCCTATACTCCAGCAAGGGCAACCAGCCTTAGTGATGCTGAATGTATTTGCATTACTGACTGAAACCTCAAACCCCACTCGCTTGTGAATACTGTGCATGATTCCACATGGTAAGCAGCTAGGTGTGTGCTAAGAGTCTGCTTCTGCACCAAAAAATGGCTCCCCCTTTCCATCTAATGCAACTGTGAAATCATCAGAGCAATACGCAATAAATCTCTGCCTGTAATTCCTATTTACACACAGAGTCATGTTTTCACATTAGTCCCAAAACGAAATTTCTTTGCCAATTTGAAAGCACACTTACTGCTCTTTTTTTTGCAAGTGATAAACATTTTTACAGACTGACACATTATGAATCCACTTTTCAGATTTTTTAAAAAGCACATGTCCAAACTGCTTTTTCAGACCAGCACCATTTGTAACCTGGGTGACTGCCTACACTCCAGCAAGGGCAACCAGCCTTAGTGATGCTGAATGTATTTGCATTACTGACTGAAACCTCAAACCCCACTCGCTTGTGAATACTGTGCATGATTCCACATGGTAAGCAGCTGGGTGTGTGCTAAGAGTCTGCTTCTGCACCAAAAAATGGCTCCCTCCTATTTGCACACAGAGTCATGTTTTCACATTAGTCACAAAACGAAATTTCTTTGCCAATTTGAAAGCACACTTACTGCTCTTTTTTTTGGCAAGTGATAAACACTTTTACAGACTGACACATTATGAATCCACTTTTCAGATTTTTAAAAAAGCACATGTCCAAACTGCTTTTTCAGACCAGCACCATGTGTAACCTGGTTGACTGCCTACACTCCAGCAAGGGCAACCAGCCTTAGTGATGCTGAATGTATTTGCATTACTGACTGAAACCTCAAACCCCACTCGCTTGTGAATACTGTGCATGATTCCACATAGTAAGCAGCTAGGTGTGTGCTAAGAGTCTGCTTCTGCACCAAAAAATGGCTCCCCCTTTCCATCTAATGGAACTGTGAAATCACCAGAGCAATACGCAATAAATCTCTGCCTGTAATTCCTATTTGCACACAGAGTCATGTTTTCACATTAGTCACAAAACGAAATTTCTTTGCCAATTTGAAAGCACACTTACTGCTCTTTTTTTTGCAAGTGATAAACATTTTTACAGACTGACACATTATGAATCCACTTTTCAGATTTTTTAAAAAGCACATGTCCAAACTGCTTTTTCAGACCAGCACCATTTGTAACCTGGGTGACTGCCTACACTCCAGCAAGGGCAACCAGCCTTAGTGATGCTGAATGTATTTGCATTACTGAGTCCAACCTCAAACCCTTAAACTATTCTTTTATTATACCAGTACACCTTAATTTATTGTGAAAACATAGTCCATATTATTTTACTTGTTCCTCACATTTAAATTTCTCCCAAAACAGAAAATAATAAACACAACTTCAACAAAAAGAATTGCATTTCTATTATTCATTTCTTAATTTACCATATACATCCCCTCTCAAACTCTAAACTCACCTTTAAAATTAGTTAGTTGTGAAAGAAATGTGGCACTCAAACAGCAGATTATCAGAGCCAGGATCTCTGTTCTCTACACCTCTCTCCTCTCAGCAGAACCAGATAATGGCAAACTTTCCCTCTCTTTTTCCACACATATACATGTTAGTTTCAAATCTCAGTGCTTGCCCCTTTTTTCAAATGTACTCACACATTTCTATTGGTTGAAAACCAACCCTTTTCCAAAAGTACCCTTCCCCCAACTTGACTTCTGCCTAGTACCCTTCCCCCAACTTGACTTCTGCCTGCTACCATAGCAACAGTTCATGGAACACTGCTGTGTGGAGTTAGGTCAGAAGTTCACCAAACAATGTTTCAATTCCACAGAGCAAGAGTGCTTGACTTTTCAAACCTAACAGCAAATCCATAGTACTGTTCTTTGGTAACACATTTTTCTGTACCAATACAAAACATGCTTCTATTAATTTACACATACAGCCTAGTTGTTATTCTAGAATGGTATGAAACAGCCAATCAGTTCTTTTTTTTTTGAAAAAAATATGTATGCCTCCATTTCCAAACTGTCTTTCTTTTCATATTGCCATTCTACTGAAAGACACCTCCTGAGTGCATCCAGTTCTCCTTTGAAGATGTTCACAGTGTGGATTGTAGGGCACAGCTATGTCTTCTGGAGTGAAAAGTATGCAGAGAAAACAGATATGGTGAGAGACCTTGCTTTGCCAAATGTAGACATTAAATGGATTGGTCAGAGAGGGTTAAAGTGGCACCAATTGATGCCATTGGTGAAATCCTTCATGCACATCCAACACCCTGACCTCATAATAGTGCACTGTGGTGGCAATGACCTAGGCACTTTGACTGGGGTAGGTCTGGAAATGCTTATGAAGGAGACCTTTGCACAACTGTTTTCACTTTTCCCTAAAACTGCCTTTGTGTTTTCTAACATATGCCAAAGGCAAAAATGGAACTGGTCCAATCATTTCTGTCCGCAGATTGACAAAGCAAGAAAGCACGTCAACAAATCTGTTTCTGCTTTCCTCCGTGACTATGGTATGGGTTCCATTTACCACAACAACTTGCGTTATGACATGCAAGACATTTATAGAGGAGATGGTGTGCACTTCAATGATGAAGGGAACAGAGTCTTCCTCTTGAACCTTAGACTCTGCATCGGTACTTACTTGTAGGTACCGAAAAACACTTCATAAACACAACGGCTCTTTTTAGAGCCCCCTAATATCTAAACACTTAAATCTGATTTTCATTTCTTTTTTTTTTTTTTTTTTACCGTACGCTTACCGTACGCGTACCCCGCGATTTTTTTTAAAATCAATAAATGTTTTCTTTGTACTTTTCTGTCCTTCTTTGACCCCCTTACAAATGTTAGGGGGTCTGTAACTCTCCTCCTTGCCCCCTTTTCAAGATATCACTCTTTTTTTTCTGAGTGAAACACACGAAATGGCGGCCGCCGCTTCCTGGTTTCGACCGATTCGAATGTTTACTAAGATCTAAGAGCCAATCAGAATCGCGCTCGCGCACGCCACCGTACACGTACGGTAAGCATACCGTAAGCGCACCGTAAGCTGGCTCAGATATATATATTGATTTAAAGGCTATTTTCTCAGAATCTACTGAACAGATTTACACCAAACCTACAAAAGGCACTTCCTTGACCTGAGGACTACCTCTCTGCCAAATTTCTAGTAATTCTGTTCAGACGTTCGGGCTGTAGCCCTGTCTAAAGGTCCTATGGAAAAATGCATGGGAAAAACGCGTTTTGGGACCCCCCTTTTATCTCAGCCCCCACTTGACGAATCCCCCCGAGACTTTCAGGGAAGGAGCGGAGCGTAGCGCCCCACCTATTTTGAAAAATTCGCGAGGATTCGTCGACCGGTGCCAAAGTTATTCAAAATAGAATGTTGCGGATTTCCTATGGAAACGTGGTCCTAACTATAACTACCTACTGGCGACCGCCAGTAGGTAATATATATATATATATATATATATATTCACGGAAAAAACCATAGGTTTTAGGGAAAGTTATAGTTAGTTGGACATTTCAATCATACAAAACCGGAAAAATTCCCCCGTTATAGTTAGTTCAGATAACTTTAACTCACACCCCCGCTAAGCACTGCTGATGACGTCACATATTACATCACTCGTGACATGGTCAGTAACATCACTGATGACATCACTGATGACATCTCAAATGACATCACTGATGACATCACTGATGACATCATCCAGTGACTGTGTCTTTCTGTATAGTTTAAATATGTTTAATATATATAGGGAAAGGCGTATTGAAGAATGAGTGGGTGTATAAGTGTCTGAATGGATGATTTAGTAGGTGCGTGACTGACTGTATAAGTGAGTGATTAAATGTATCTTACTGAATTCATGGGTTAGTGACTAAACTGTGTGAATGTCTGTATCAGTCTGTTGCTGTGTAAGCTGCTGCATTGGTTGATGAGTAGCTACATGAGTGTCTATATGTGTTATTTATTGGTTGCCTGAGTATTTGTATGGGGGCCTGAGTGTGTGTGTGGGTGGGTGGGAGGAGTGTGACTTTGTGCATAGATGTGTGAGTTCTTTATTCAATGGGTGTATGGGTTCAAAAGTGCATGTGGAAACAGATGTATGGGTGGGTGTATGGGTGTGTTGGTGAGTGAATGGATATCGCAGTGCTACATGTCCAAGTAAATACATATGTAAAACGCAGTGCATGAGAGAGTTGGAGTATTTAAATGACTATACGTGAGAGTCAGTGATTGTGAGAGTGCTGTATGGATGAGTGTGTACTTGTATCAGTGATTTTATTAGATAGTAAGTATATGTTAGTATCCCTATGAATAAGTGAGGTTGTGTGTGTATAACTGTATTCCTGAGTAAACAGAAGTGTGATTGATTCTTTGCATGACTGTCTAGATGTGTGAGTAACTCTGGATGAGTGGCAGTGTGTAAGTGTTTGTATAGGTGTATGAATAGTGTTGTATTGATGAGTCACTGCATGTATGAGAGACTGTATGGGTGAATGAGTGGATGTGTGTGTAGACCTAGGAATCAATGCGTGCGTACGTAGTAACTGGTATTGGTGCCTCCATTGTTTCGAAAATGGTAGTCTGGATCTTAGAGTGGGTGCATCAAAGGTTTCATTAAGCTATGAGGAGGTGCATCAGATTTTCACATGGATGATGTCATCAGTGATGTCATCAGTGATGTCATTTGAGATGTCATCAGTGATGTCACTGACCATGTCATGAATGAGTTAATATGTGACGTCATCAGCAGTGCATTGCGAGGACGTGAGTTATAGTTAGCTCAAGTAACTATAACAGCCGAATTTCTACTGTTTTGTACAAGTGAAATGTGCAACTAACTATAATGTCCCTGAAACCTATGTTTTTTTCAGTGAATTTCTAAGGTTTTTTTAAATGCTAATTTGATACTATAATGTCCCTGAAACCAATAGTTTTTTTCAGTGAATTTCAAACGTTTTTTAAATGATAATTTGTAAATATAACGTCCCTGAAACCTATGTTTTTTTTTGTGAATTTCAAAGGTTCTTTTTAAATGCTAATTTCCGATTATAATGTTCAATAAACCTATGGTTTTTTCAGTGATTTTAAATTATCTTTCCATTCTCAACCTGGTGAAAACAGCAGATATTGCCAGTTTTCCAGCATTAGCTTCCGCAAAAAAAAATCGCCACACAGGAGAGCAACAACTAATGCTAATACTAATAATAAAACAGGTGATAAGCTGCGTTAGCAGTAGGAATGTAACATGTGCCTTTTACTGGTGTAAAGTAGGACGACTACCTACAGTCTGAAATGGAGCCCAGCCCAGAATCACATCTGAAGACCAACTCATGTCATAGAGCTACTGATCATGCACCTCCCACACCCAAGAAGGCCACAAAACCTACTGCCACCACCCTCAGGACCTCCCCCAGGACCACCCCCCCTACTACCACTGAGGCAGCACACAAGAGGACAGCAAACTTTCCAAAAATGGCATGGCTCCTCAGACACACAATAGCTGAATGTTGTGAGAATAATAAAACACACAATACCAAGTGTAGCGGTGATGTGCTAGACAGACCTCACTATGCAGAGCACAAACCTCTCCATGTGTACATATACTGCTGGTGCTTGTAGTGTTGTGGACAGTGAACACAACCATGTTACCTCAGACAGTGGGGAAGATCTCGGTCATGTACCTGTGTCGTCGTCCCCTGTAAGCGGAAGTGCAGTGGGCTGGTCCAAAGTATGCCACTCCAGCGTAGAAGTGTGAATAAATAGGCCGGGACTCTGGCCGTGGTTCACTTGTGTGAAGGCCAACACATCTGCCAGAGCGGTGGCCCTCACCATGCCATGTGGCTGCCAACATGACCGTGGGCCTCCTTGACACAAGCCCTGCTAACCCAGCGGCACAGCACCGCAGAGTTACGTCTGTACACACTACTGCCTTCGATCTACACGGCGGACTGCGGACTCACAATTCAGATGGAGTAGCGATTGCAGATGACGCAGTCCAGTAGGCAAAACACATTGCTCCCAGTGCGGCTCGCCCGGACCATCCATCATCACAGGCTGCGTACACGCTGAGCGCCAGAGGTAACACTAACTCAGTGCACCACAAGTCATCACCACGTGGCTTTACTGAGGCAGAATTCATTAGACAAAAGACATTGCTCCCAGTGTGGCTAGCCCGGGCCACGCATCATCACAGGGTGCGCACACGCTGAATGCTTCAGGTGCCACTAACTCACTGCACCACAAGTCATCACCATGTGGCCTTACTGAGGCAGAATTCATTAGACAAAGGACATTGCTACCAATACAGCCCACCCAGACGACGCATCATCGCAGGGTGCGCCCACGCTGAGAGCTTCAGGTGTCACTAACTCACTGCACTACAAGTCATCACCACGTGGTCTTACTGAGGCAGAATTCATTAGACAAAACACATTGCTACCAGTGCGGTCCGCCCAGACCACGAATCATTGCAGGCTCCGCACATGCTGGGTGCTTCAGGTACAACTAACTCAGAGCACCACTTATCCTCACTGGCTGCACACACGCTGAATTGCCAATAACTGTGCAGCTCAACTGAACGCCACATGGCTGTGGGCCCTTGCTGACCGCTGCCTCTGGCCTATACTGCAGTCAGCAGGGCTCACAATTAAAATTGAGTCTTTATTCATTAATTACAGAGTCCAGTAGGCAACTAACTACAACGTCTTCGAAACCTAAATAATATTCTTTTAGTATCCTTGCTTCAAGAACTTTTTTTTATATCAATTATAGCTTTAGTACTATCACCAAATTCATCTTGCAAGTCCAAAGGAACACTGAATGGCAGTCTACACTGCGGCCAGCAGAGCTCACAGTTCGAATTCAGTCTTGATTCATTAATTTCAGAGTCCAGTAGCCAACTAGCTATAACGTCCCCGAAACCTACACATTTCGACAATGTTTTCCATACATATTTCAACTTTTCTTACCTACACTGCGGGCAGCAGAGCTCACAATTTACATTGAGACATGATTTATTAATTGCAGACAGAATTGTACTCTATGTCCTCAGATTTTGTCAAGAAGAAGTGACAAAAAGCATTCCTCGATGTCTGTGCTGACTACTGCCTTCTAACAACATTGCGGACTGCAGGGCTCACAATTCACATTGAGTCGTAATTGCAGATGACGGAATCCAGTAGGCAAGAGACATTGCCGCTAGTGCAGCCCGCCCGGACCAAGCATCATCGCTGACAGCGCACACGCTGAATGCTTCTAATGCCCCTATCTCAGTACAGCACAACTTATGGACCCTTTAAGATACAATATTTTGTGTATAATTTCACATCTGGTGCCCCTACCTCAGTGTACCACAAGTCATGGACTCTTTACGATAGAATCTTTTGTGTATTATTTCACATCTGGTGCCCCTACGTTAGTGCAGCACAAATCATTGACCGTTTATGATTGAATCTCTGTGTCTGATCCAATGATTACTGTTGTACTTGTTGCCAGCACCAACCATTCCCGGAGGGCTGGCTTCTACTCACCCCACACGCATCCAGCACAGACGTCACTGGACATCTGACCCTGGTAATAAAAAGGAGTCGAGCGCACGTGCCAGTACCCAGTTCCACTATCTATCTGTGTCCGTGTGTTCATTATGTATGCAACATGCTGCCCCTGGGACCTACCACATTACATTGTGCTCTGGACAGCGCATGCAACCAACTTACCTTTGACAGTGGGAGAAAACTTTGGTTATGTAACTTTTTCTCGGTCATTGTACACATACGTACGTAGAGACTGGATAAATAGAGTACTGCAAGGAGAGTGTATAGTGAATTTATAAGTGCGTGGGGATTGGCAGAGTGATTGTATAAGTACATATATTGGCGCAGACTAACTCTGACAACGAGCTTGTCTCAATGTCCCAAAAACTGAAATTTGGACTTTGCATGGCCCTTTATAGCTAAATCTGCAATACTCCACTGAATGTACAATAAACATTCACATACACACAGATGTGTCATGTCCACCATCTTTCTTGAGTGGAACTATGGATGAATGTAGGGTCAGTGATTCCCCATACCTTCCATGTTGACCATGTTGTGGGACTTGGCTCACAAAGTGACACATTGACGCTAGCAACCCGGGTGACGGCACCACTACAACAAGAACACCCGCATGGCAGTGTTGCCAGATTTTTTCAGCATTCTCTAGCCCAAAGCCAACCAAAAAGTAGCCCAAAGTAGCCCAATATTGCTACTTCAAGGAAGGAGGGGCAGGGACATCGTCAAGCAGGCGGTGAATGCATTGGAATTGATGTTGCAGCAGGCTGCCACGTAAATATTTGTCTAATAAAGCGCTTTAACATACTAGTTTGCTGGAGCGCTGTATATATAATTATAATCTGGCAACTAGCACAAACCAAAATGTTATCGCACAACCGGGAAAAATATAGCCCGAGTGTGCGTGATCTAGCCCAATCTGGCAACAGTGCTGCATCAGTTGATTCCTCATACAGCTCACGATGGAGCCATGCCCATAGCTCGGAAGTCATTCTTCACAGCCTCACGCAGGACTGGCATACGCCAGGCCAGCCCACTCTGCTTACGCTTACAGGAAAGGACAACAACGCTACATGGCCCAGATTTTCATTGTAGTGATCTGCTGGTCACAGGTCTAGTTGTCATTATGCCACAGCTACTCCCTCACAGCTGGTATACACCCACATCCAGCACAGGTGTCACAGGACACATAACCCTACCAATAAATAAGACCGGGTGCACGTGCTCTACGCCATTTTAGAGTTGCTCCCACTGCATGCACTGTGATGGCCCGTCCCGGCGGTCCGGACACCTCATGTAGGCCTGAGCCATCAAACAGGGGGGCCCACCGCTGGTCACTGAGTTAGTGGCACCGCAAGGACTGAGCGGGTGTGCAACCTGCGATGATGATAGGTGCACTAGTATGTCCTCTGCCATTGAAAATCAAGGCGCAGCTCAAAATGTAAGACTTGTAGGCTTGCGGAGCGTGGCTGCATTATGTGGAGGGTGCCCTGTCTGCAAAAAGGTGAGCAGTGAGGCCTGGGTGCGCAGCGGTGGGCAAATACGTCTGGGTGATGGGAGTGGATAGGGTGCAGCAGCCTGGGTGCGCAGCGGCGGCACAGCGATTTAGACAACGCAGTCGTATATACTCTGCCATTACTAATTCTGTACTATGTTTCAGATGTGGGAGTTTCAGGCTCCACTAGTTCCCGGCAAGTGGTTGGAGACATAGCGGTGATGTAGAGGTGAGCTGTGAGGGTTTTCTCCACAGTATGGGCACTCACTGTCCCTCTTTTTTCTTCCTTTCTCTCCTTCACACTCTTTCTCTCTCTCTTGCTCTCACACTGTTTCTCTCTTTCTCTCTCTCTTCCTCTTTCTCACACTCAATCTATCTCTCTCTTCCTCTCTCTCATTGTTTCTCTCTCTCTTCGTCTCTCTCACTGTTTCTCTCTTTCTCTCTGTTCCCTCTCACTCTTTCTTTCTTTCTCTCTCTATCTCTCTTTCTCTCTCCTTTGATGGATGCATGACACACAATCTAATCTTGCTTTTTGTCTAGCAGGCCTACGATGATGCGTGGCCCTCCTGCAATCAACACTCAAACTGAATTGTGAGCTCTGCTGCGCCGAGTGTACACAATGGGTGAGGAGGTTTCTTCGGCACGTGGTGACCCTCCTCGACACATGCTGGTGGCAGAAAGGTGAGCTGTGAGGATTTTCTCCACAGTGTCAACACTCACTCTCCCTCTCCATCTCTTCCTTTCTGTCACTCACACTATTTCTCACTCTCTCTCACTCTTTATCGCTTCCTTTTTCTCTCTTACACTCATTCTCTCTTTCTCTGTCTCTTCCTCTCTCTCTCATTCTTTCTTTCTCTATCTTCCTCTCTCTCACTCTTTCTCTTTCTCTCTATCTCTCTCTCACATTGTTTCACTCTCTCTTCCTCTATTACACTGTTTCCCTTTCTCTCTCCCTTGTATCTCACTCTTTCTCTTTCTCTGTCTTCCTCTCTCTCACTCTTTCTCTCTCTCTCTTCCTCACTCTCACTCTTTCTCTCTTACTCTCTCTTGCTCTTGCTCTCTCTCTCTTCCTCTCTTTCGCTCTTTCTCTCTCTCTCACTCTTTCTCTCTCTCTCTCTTCGTCTCTCTCTCTTTCTCTCTGTCTTCCTCTCACAATTTCTCTCTCTCTCTCTCTCTCCTTTGATGGACGCATGACGCACAATCATATCTTGCTTTTATCTAACAGGCTGTGATTCATGAATCAACGTCCCCCCCAATCCCACCACAACTGAATGCGTGTACAACCTACGATGATGCGTGGCCATCCTGACAACACCTCAGAAAGTTGCTTCAACACGTGGTGCACCCTCTTACACAAACGCCGATGGCGGAAGGTGAGCAGAGCGGCTTCTTTCCGCAGCAGCGGGCAGTCACCTCTGGGCGGTGGGAGTGGATAGTGTGTAGCATCCTGGGTGCACAAGAGCACACAGACACCTCCGAGCAGTGGGAGTGGATGAGCTGCAACAGCCTGATTGCGCATTGCCAAAATAGAGAATTAGGCATATGCAGTTGTATGTACTCTGCAATTACTAATTCTATACTATCTTTCAGATGACTAAACTTGAGGGTGCACTATGTCCCGGCACGTGGTTGGAGACACACCGAAAGTGAGTTGCGAAGATTTTCTCCAGTGTCAACACTCCCTCTCCATCTCTTCCTTTCTCTCTCACACACTTTCTCTCTTTCTCTGTCTCTTCCTCTCTCTTATTCTTTCTTTCTCTCTCTTCCTCTCTCTCACTCTTCCTCTCTCTCCCTCACTCTTTTTTTCTCTCTCTCTCATCCTCTCTCTCACACTGTTTCGCTCTCTCTTTTCATTGTCATTGTATCTTACTCTTTCTCTCTTTCTCTCTCTCACTCTTTCTCTCTTTTTCTGTCTTCTTCTCTCTCTCACTCTTTCTCTCCTCTCTTTCACTTTTTCTATCTCTTCCTCTCTCTCACTCTTTCTCTCTCTTCCTCTCTCTCACACTGTTTCTCTCTTTCTCTCTTCTTTGTATCTCACTCTTTCTCTCTCTTTCTCTTTCTTTGTCTTCCTCTCTCTCTCTCACTCTTTCTTTGTTTCTCTCTCTCTCCCTCAATCTTTCTCTTATTCTCTTTCTCCTTTGCTGGACGCATGACGCACCATCTTATCTTTCTTTTTGTCTTGCAGGCTGTGATTCACAAATGGTCCAGCGATGACATGACATGACATGGCTGTACATAGTTTTATTTGTTGTTGTTTTGTTTTAATAAAATGTTTTATATGTAAATCCATACCTGACTAAGATTCTTATTTGTCCAACCTAACATGACTGTCACATTTGTTTGTGGGGGATGGGGGTGAGGGGGGATGGCAGAAAAGGAGCTCCTGCTAGGGGATGTCGGAGCAGTGTTGGGTGTCCGACCTGCATGATCGTTGCATCCATTGCATCTGTTCTCTGAGACTTACGAGCTGGCAGGCTGGCTCGTAGATGAAGAGCTGCGAGCCGACTAGCAGGCTCATAGAGGTAGAACCGCGGCCCATCAGTTCGCAGAGGGAGAGCTGCAGGCCAGCTCTCAGAGGAACACCTGAGGGCCAACTGGTATAGGGAAAGGTGCAGGCCGTCGGCCTCTAAAGGGATAGCTGAGGAACAGTGATGTGGGGAGAAGGAGCGTGAACGGGGTATCTCGCAGAGAGAGACCTGCGGTATATTTCCAGTCTTGGCTTCACAGATAAAACTGCGGGCCCGAGAACTCGCACCGAAGAGCTGTGAGCTGACAATACAACACAGAGGGAGACTTGCGGGCCCAAGAATGTTCTTGGAGGTATGCTGTTGATGGGGGAAAAGGGTGCGTTACATGCTGATGTAGGGAGACACAGCGCACAGACAGAGCTCCGGTATATTAAATTGCCCCCAGGACCTTTCTTTTATATTTTTACTCGATGTGAGGCACAAGATGGCTGCTAACACTTCCTGGTTTGAAGTGTTAGCAGTCAATCAGAGGCAAGCTCGTGCTCTGGAGTTAGGCACCATCCAGATATATGTATCTTTTTTCCTTTAATATCTCAAAAACTACTGAACGGATTTACACCATTTCAACAAAAGCGCACTTTCTGGATCAAGCCCTTTCTCCCTGCCAAATTTAGCGTAATTCCGTTCAGCAGTTTGACCTGTAGCCTTGTGTAAAGTTTCCTATGGAAAATGCATTGAGAAAACACTTTTTCGGACCCCCCTTTTTTCTCAGCTCCCCCTTGACCAATCACCCTGTAATATATCTCCACAGATGGATGGCTCCGGTCGTGACTGCAAATATTTCACAATAAACTTGCTTTCAATCAACAACCAACCTTGTACGTCCTCAATATACCCCTAAACTTTCAAGATACGAGCCGATAAAATAAAAGAAACTTTCTGGAAAATTTAGTAAAGATTCGTCAAACGATACCAAAGTTATAAGCACATGGAGGGCTCCAGAGGGGAGCCGCGCAACCCCCCTCCCAACATGAGTGAAGCCACGGGTCTGCGGAGAGCCCAGTGTGCCCCCGAAGCCCCAGTGATCCCCGCTATTATTTTTTTTTAAATGCCCCCGGGACCTAGCCCATCCCGGGGTCTCATAAAAATGAAGCGCGGGAACCCGCGACCCCAGCACGAACTCCGCTGATATATATATTTTTTTTATATGCTTCCGTTGGCCCTGAGGGTCCTTCTGGGGCCCCCTAAGCAGACCTAGGGGGTCAGGGTGTATCTACCCTGCCCCCTTCTCTTGTTTTATACCTTTGTTTCTCTGTTTTCTGGTGACTCGCTTCTACCGAGTCACAAGATGGCTGCCAACACTTCCTGGTTTGGAGTGTTGACAGCCAATCACAGTGAAGCTCGTGCACGGGACTTAGGCTCTGCCCAGATATTGAAACTTTTATTTTTCTAATTTCTCAGCAACTACTGAACGGATTTACACCATTTAAAAAAAAAGGTCGCTTTCTGATCCAAGCACTCCCTTTCTGACAAATTTGGAGTAAGTCCGTTCAGTAGTTTCGGCTGTCGCCTTGCACAAAGTTTCCTATGGGAAATTGATTTTTTGACTCTTATTCTTTGAATTTCTCAAAAACTACTGAACGGATTTACACCATTTAAAAAAAGGTTGCTTTCTGAACCAAGCTCTACCTTTCTGCCTAATTTGGGGTAATTCCGTTCAGCAGTTCGGGCTGTAGCTCATCACAAAATTTCCTATGGAAATTAACATGGGGAAAACGTGTTTTGGGACCCCCTTTTTTCTCAGCCCCCGCTTGACGAATCACTCCCAAACGTTCAGGATAGACTTTGTTTTGGGAGAATTTCGCGAAGATATGTCAAACGACGCCAAAGTGATTAGCAAATCAAAAAATGCTTTACCTATGTAAACTAGGTTGTAACTATAACTACCTGTAGTTAATATATATATATATATTTATTTAGATATGTATAGTGCTAGGATGTTCCTTTATTAGATATCTTTTGTCCAGTTCTGTAATAATTCCCATAGTTGAGCTTTGTCAATGGTGAGGGGCAGTATTCAACTAAATTCTCTCATTGGATTAGAATTGATTCTCATATAGGTGGTGGGATGTTGAACATGTGAATTAACACGTTCCTGATAAAAGTCAGAATCCACAATAACTAAGGCTCCACCATTATCAGCCTTACAACAAGTGATGGCTTGGTTAGAGGCTATCTGAGTGATTGCTCCCCTTTATTTTTTAGTAAAATTTGTCAATTTTTGATTGTACCTCTTGAATATCTTTTTTTTAATAAAGTTCTTTATTTAATTTTAATAACCAAAAGTATACAGCTTATAAAGAAATAAGGATGTATCAAATTACACACCCACTCCAACCCCCAAAGATCTTACCACCCACCCCACCCTGGCTGGTCCGTGAAAGAAAAAAAGGAAAAAAGAAAAAGAAATAGAGAAGTACATTCGTCCCCTGTCATCAAAAAGGACAGGGAAAAAAAAGGGAAAAAAGGGTAAAAAAAAGAAGAGAAACAAATTAAGTGAGGAAACACTATCCAGAAGTGAAGACAAATAATAACTTTGCCCGTATTATAGCATACAGTTGATCTATAAACACTATGCACATACTTTATTACCCAATCCCGTCAACCTAGCTATCTTCAGACCATCTAGTCAAAGGGGCCGAGATGTCCAGCCCCTAGGCTCTTGCTCTCTGCCCCCTTTTAGCATATACTGCAATCTCTAGCCTGAAAACAGCCAGGAATCTCCCCAAGGAATTGTTGTCCCGTAGGAGGAACAGGATCAAGCCAATGAGTGGCCAAGTAGAGTCAAAAAACTATCATAGCAACAAAAAGAAAGGTCTGAACCCGAGCTGGTAGGTGAGAGCTGCTCACTCCCAATACTATCAGCTGTGGTGTCATCTCTATTTGCTGTCCCAAATGGGATTCAAGAATGGTACCAACTTCCCTTTTAATTAAATCCAGATCGGGGCAGGAGGCAAACATGTACACAATATCTGCTGCTGTTTAACTACAACGTGGAGATGTTGCTCCCGCAACTCCTCCCCATTTAGAAATCTTCTCTGCTGTTATATAAAGATTAAACCAGGTCTTAAAACAATGCATTTGGAGGTTCGTAGCAATACAGGAGGTTTGGGCCATATGGAGTGACTCTTCTACCTCCCCCACTTCAACCTGTAGCCGCTCTTGCCAACGTTCACAGTGTTTGGGTAAATCATCAGTCATCGTTACCATTAATTTTTTATTGATCCCACCCAATGTGCCAGACCCTTTAAGCAGCGTCTCAACCAGCATCACCCGAGCTAAACCTCTACTGCCTCCAGATTTTCTCCCTAAGAAATCTCTTATCTGGAGATATTTAAAGAATTGCCTATTATCGACCCCAAAAGTTTCCTTAATCATGTCAAAGGTAATCACCCCTGTTTCATCCATGATGTCCCCAACCATACTAACACCTTTGTCATGCCATATTTTTATAAAGCCATCATTAACAATACTGGGGAACAATGTATTGCCATACAGTGGGGTATAAGCATGGATGAGGCCGATACTGAGCCTTTTTCGAACTGAAACCCAAGTTTTAAAGCGCACATCAGCGTCTTGAACTTCACTCTTTTATAATACTTAAAATCAGCATAATGTAAGAGACATCCCTGAGCCCCTGATCCCAACAATAAATCATAAATTGATGTGGGACACGCCTCCTGCACTTGATCAAGTTCCACCCCAATTAAGCTTCCTATTTTAAATAATATGGCCGCCCAGTGGTATAGCTGAAGGTTAGGACCGCCCATCCTCCTCTATCCCTGGGTAGCATAAAATGTTAACACTCTCCGGGGACGGCAATTGTCCCAGAGAAATTTTGTAAATAATTGGTTCATAGTTTTAAACTGAACATATAGGATTTTTTCAAAAACACCAATTTGATAACATTGCACTGCCCCACTAGACTTAACTTAAGATTGTCTATGCGATTTAGATCTGCTTTGTATTTTGGTAGCAATGGATCCAGATTAGTTTCCACAATTTTAGACACATCTGCCATTATCTCGACCCCAAAATATGTTGCCTTCCGTATGACCCGAGGGTCATTAAACTGGAGTCCCTTGCTGACTACAACAAGAGTTTTATTGGAGTTGAGTCAATATCCCGAGATATCCCCAAAAATCTCTGCCTCCTTTTCGATTTTAGCTAGTGCACTAAGTGAGTTAGGGGTCATGATGGCTAAGTCGTCAGCATATGCCAAGATCTTGGTGCTCCCCCCATTGCAATGTATTGCTAACATCTGGTTATTATCCATAATTTTCCTGACCAAGGGGGTCAATACAAAGCAAATAAAAGGGGGGGAGCAAGGGCACCCCTGACGCATCCCTCTGCTAATCGACACAGTACCTGACTGTTCCCCATAATAGCGATTCTTGCCTCCGGATTGTTATACATTATTGAGATAGTACCGAGCCCTCTGCTCTCGAGAGTTGCCCATAAAATTGGCCAGTAGACCCTATCAAAGGCTTTCTCCGCATCTAGCAGGATTAGACCGATAGGGTCTCCCGTAATCTCTGCCACATCAAAGAGAGCGATCACCCTCTGGATATGATCAATTGTGCTCCTACAAACAAACCCATGTTGGACGGGTGGGACCGATTTTTTAATCACTGCTGCTAGCCGATTTGCCAAAATCTTGGCATAGATCTTTACATCGTTGTTTATTAGCGGTACTCTTTGCAGCAGCTTCAATGAGCTGTTTGCCTTTCTCCTGGATCTTCCCTCTGCCGGCAAACATTCCCAGAATCACCCGCTGTTTGTCAGAGGCAGAGCCTGCCTCCTTACCTGGATGCTGATCCTTTGCTTTCGTTTTCCTGAGTGCTGCCTCCGCACTTCCTGTCGCAGCAGGAGTAGCGTCTCCTCCCTTCTTCCTACTAGGAGCCTTTCGAGTCGCCGGTGGGCCACACTGACTTGCGGCAGCTCCAGCACCATTGCCTGTTGCCCCGATGTCTCCATGGTCCCGTAGGGGTTTGGGTGCTTTTGGCGGCAAACTAATTCTTCGGGCGTGACGGCCATTGCAGCCTGCGACCGACAGTACCCTCACAGCAGTCCGGATCAGCAGGTAAGCTAAAACGCTTGTTTTGCCGTGCGATCACTCCAGCATTCACCTCAGACTGTGCAACAAGCAGTGCCTGGCCATCTAATGCATTCTAGCTGGTGTCACCTCAGAGCTTTCCCTGGAGTCTCAGATGGGTTCTGAATTGCAGATCCTCACGCAGCCGCCATCTTGCCGCAGAGGCAGATCAGTACCTCTCGAATATCTGATGTAGTTCTTGTTGTACCACTGTTTCAAATGAGTCTAAAAGCATGTGACTGATAGGTGCTGTGTATGAACTTTTATTTCTTAATCCCAGCAGCGTTCCGGTATTTCGACACTGATCCGCACAATACTCTGTAAACCACCGTTAAAGGTACTTTGTTCAACGGGCCTAACTGGATCCCTGAACTGAACTCAGGACTTTGTCCAGGTCTGATGCGACCAGATATTCACAGTTGGTGCTTCATGTATTTTCATTCTATTTTTACTAAAATGTTTAGAATTGAACATCTCCGGTTCTATTTATTGGATTTTTGTTATTAAAAATTACTCAATTTTTCCAACTCTTTTGTGGGCTCCTTTTGTGTTGTGTTACTGTTCGAAGTGTTGCTAAAATACTTTACACATTGCCTCTAACTTAAGCCTGACTTCTATTTGCACAGTTACCCGAGGGTTGAGCGCAGGTTAATTTAGGGTTTGCTTGTGACTTTACCATGAGAAGAATTGTGGTTGATGCTTGAGAAGGGTTTTATCTACCTCAACCAGTAACTCAATTTCTTCCATCTGCTTAGTTTTAAAGTCTCATAGAGAAAATTAGAAACCTTGTGGCCTATTTGTACCTGTCCTAGACTCTAGTGGCAGTATATAGTAAACATTTTTAATTGGATTGTAATGCTAAATCCTATTAAAGATATAGTAATTTCTATCCCATGTGTTTCTACTTTCACTCTGATCTTGTATAGCTTTACTGTTTTGCATTGTGTATTCTGATTTGTATGCTTTGAAATATGCTATTAACTATGTGACCCAGCAATCCTAGATTATGTCTCCCCCGTTGGCAGCACATTAGGAGGGCACAGCTGTAGCCAGGAGGACAGGAGGGCACTTTCAGAAGAGAAAGAGTAGGAATGTTGGGAAGGTGTCAAAATCATCTAAGTTCTTTTAAACAGGGGTCACGGAATTAAAACACATTCCTAAGAAGTTGTAAAATGTTTGTATTAAAATGAGTTTGCTTTATCTATCAACAATCATTTTCCTTCAGAGGACCTTGTATAGCACTGAAAGACTTTGTTAATAATAAACATTTGTTTGAACAGTATGGTTAGTGGTGGCAGAGGTTGAAATTTAAATTTAAAATTACCCAAGTAAGAGGTTTGATTATGTGTCTTTTGATTATCTTTGATTTTATTAACAGTTTGATATTGTTTCAATAAGGCAACACAAACATTTCATATACATACAGATCAAAAAGACACACAACTACTTAAAATATACCTCCAATTAATCAAAAAACATGGTATTGGTCTTATACAGAATATTGCTGCCTTTATACAGAATAAAAACATAAAAAATACAGCATATAAATATATTCATACAATAATAATATTATTTAAAAAGTCAACCGAGAGATACCATTCCATTTATATAAGATAAACCCCAAACAATACAGCATGTAGATATATTTGTATAAAGAGGCTATAATTGTGCAAAAAATACCATTTCTTTTATACCAATTGAACCATTGTCATACAACGTATCAGTATATTTCTGCATAAAATACTATTAGAGCAAAAGGGACTCAAAGGATCACAGTATATTCTGACATGAGTCTAGTTCGAATACATGAGTGGTCCTTGAAGATCCTGTACTATCCTTCTAATGCAATAGGTCTCTGCTCAATTGACCATTCATACATTTCCCTATCACATAGCATAATGTTATATTATCACATTTTAAAAATTTCTACCAATAAATCACTTGTGCAGCGAACCTGCATCATTTTTAAAATCTGGCAACAACAATGTTCTTCTGCCATTATCAAAACATGTGCAAGGTATTGCCCTGCTGAACTTTACCTTCTCAGAACATTTTTCTTAAAATTCTTCTAAGTCTAAAGGTAAGCCAATCCACTTCTTGTATCTGACCTACTCTCCATCACGGTCAGACAAATCTTTTGACTTTGACCTGGTCTTGCATGACTAAATGTCCATGGCTGGCACTTTGATCTTTTAGGCACTCGTTTTTACTAAAAGCGTTAAAAATTCTTAACTTCAGTTAAATAAGTTTTAATTTTTTTTTAACTTTATTTCTAAATTGGTGTGGAATGTTTCAAGTGTGCTGCATAAATACTGTACACATTGCCTTTAAGTTAAGCCTGACTTATTTTTCTGCCAAGGTACCCAAGGTCAGGCACAAGTTAATTTTGTGATGTTTCATGGCTCACCCTGCCAGGGATTGTCACTGTTGCTTGTCCAGGGTTCACACCCCATTCAACCAACAACCCATTTGCTCCCATACTCCTATGAGAAAAAAATCCCAAATTTGTTTTTCACTGCTGTGAGGCTCACCTCAGTTATAGGATAACATGGGGGTACTTTATTACATTTCATAGGTAGAAATGTTTGATTGGGAGCAGGTAGAAAAGTCATGTTTGGTTTCTGAAGCACTGTCATTTTAAATCCTCTTCAATGATAAAGTCGGATTTTAAGTCACAATTCTGAAGCTGCCATTTTTTGGAAAGTTTGCATTTTCTTGTCCCAACCATTTAGTAGCTGTCGCATAGGTCGGAGTGTCAGTTGTCCTTTATATATTCCTCCCAGATAGCTACACAATTGAGGGATAAGGTCTGCCTTTGTACCTGAATATGCCATTACTTGCAGGATGTGGGGCAAAGCTGTGTACAGCCTCACTTAACCATCAAAAGGCTGGGTCCTGCTCATGCTCAAAGAACTTTACACTATCCTTTTGTGCTGGTAGGCAGGCAGGAAATTCCTAATACGTCTTTGGGGAGAAGCCTTCGGACGTTTTTCCCACTTCAAAGTCAGAACCAGGTATACAAAAGAGACCATCAGACCCACTCTTCAGTTCACTCCTGGAGCAGCCAAAGGACTACCAGACAACTGCTTGCTGCTGTGGCCTGCTGTGTACTTTAGAAGGACTGATTTGCTGCACCAAGTAGGACTGCTTTAATGTGTGAAGGCTGCTCTGAGCCGCAGAGGCCTGCCCTCTCCTTGAAATCAGGACTTCCTGAAGTGACTCCAAGAGCTAGTTGTCTGGATCCCTGATCAGAGCCTCAGGGACAGAAAATACTCCAACGATCTTGAACCCACACCTAGACCCTGCCATAGAGAGTCCTAACCCTCCAAGTGGTGCCTCCCCAGTCCTGGACCCTTGGAAGTGGTGCTAAAGGTACCCAGATAGCCAAATCCAAAACTTGGGACTTAGAACATTTTTGGTTAAAAGGTTCTCTGACAACCAAAAGGAGGCTGGGACCTACCTGCTTGTCAATCCGCCCAAGTTGCAGCGCCGGTCTGCCTGACTTCTCGGAAGCTCCCACTACACTCTTTTCCGCAGCAGCAAGTCCTGTTCAGTGCTCCATGCAGAAAGGGTATTCAGCCTTGTAGAGCCCTTATCAGCAACAACCTTCAGCTTCACTGGAGATTTCCGGCCCTCACACCCTCCTCAATCAACAACCCAATTTCTCACATCCATCTTAAATTACTAAGGTAAGTTGCCACTCAGTGAGGCATGTGCAATCACAGACATGCTACTCATCTGTTGGGTCTCATCAGTGGGTGATAAGGTTCACACAGGCCTAACAAAGACAGAAACATTCTGAAAACATGTTCCTACCACAGGACCATTTCTATATGACTCATTGATATGATGGTGCTAACTAAGGTCATGGCCACAACATTAGCTAAGTAGCTGTTAGCTTAGATTTGTCCAATTCTCTCAAGATACCTACAGTAGATAAGAACATGTATGACGAGAATGTCAGGTGCCTAATTAAAGACACTGAGGTGGCTCAGGGCTAACAATGGCCACTATAAGCCTTCAGTTCCAACATTACAATGATTAGAATGTTCTAATAGACTTACAGCCATTCTGCCTTGAGCTATACCAGTTGTTAAAGGTTATCTCCCTTGTCATAGGCCCTCACTGACAGCTCAGATTGGCTGCCCTTAACAATAGCTTGGGTTCAGGACCCTTAATAACCAGCATAACCATCGGCAGCAGGATATAAAGAGGGCCACTAGAATTAAGCAGAATAGGTGTAAAAAATTATGAGGCAGTGTTGACTAAATCATGCAACAAGAAAAGGCAAATAAGGTATCATAATACGGCACATTTTTTGATAGTATTACTTAATAATTTTGAATTTTTACACATGGTAATATGCCTGGGAAAAGATGTCACATCCTAAGTTCCAGTTTAATAACTAAATATAGAAATAGGCAACTGAAAGATGAGCAATTAACCTTTCCAAAGAGCCTTTCACTGTGCTTGATCTTGTTACCATGCTTTATTAACTTTTGATATGTTTGAGCTAAGAACAGTTTTTTGTTAAAATCTGCAGATGATGCCACAGGTGATGGGTTATGTGGCAAATCCATAATTGTGCCAAAAATCTGCAGATGCAAAATTGTCTAATTCCCTTGAGCCTGGCATTCAGGCTTTAATAAAACACTTGAGGCCTGATTTAGAGAAGGGTGGTAACACATGTTATGTTATTTTTTTTTTCTTTTTAGAGTACACTTACCCAAATCTTTGTGGTGCTAGATAAAAGTATCACAAAAAAACTTTAAAATCCTCCAAAATGCAATCTTAACATAATTTATTCAATAGGTGTATTTCTTGCATTAGAGAAATAGTAAAAATAATAAAACATTCCCAATAGTACAGCCGAAGAATTGCATCCGAAGCATGTACTACAAGGGAATATTTGTGAATTCCAAAAAAACCTGTTAATTTACTTCCATGTGAAGACTACTCTTCCCAGTAAACAGAAACAATCTTTGTAAATAGGCTCAATAGTATTAAGAGATGAGCTTTCAATTTTTTAGGTGCGGCATTAGCCAAGAAATTTGATTTTACTAAAATAGTATGCAAAATATACTTACTAAAGGGGGCTTACAGCCAGCTCTCTTCACCCATTGGTCCGTTGTTCTGTCACTCCCTTTTTGATTCCATCCACTACTGTATACAGCATGGGGTAATGGTCCAGCCCACATAAGCCTCTGGTTAATGTATCTCACTTTGAGTGACTGCATTTTGCTCTTTCACAAGGTGCACATCAACACACAAGGAGTTTTCTTTAGTGCCATTTTTGCCTCTCGTGATAGTAGGATGCACTTGAAGTGAACACAAGGCATATTCCAGCTTTATCTGTTCCTGTTTCATTCTAATTATGTTGTAAATTCCTTTTGCACTGGACTGCTTCTATTTCGCAGCATACCTTATTCTGTGCCCGGATTCAGTTTCACCAATGGTTCTTTGATAAACTTCACCCAAGAAGAAAACCATATTTTTCGATGTTTAATTTGGAGCACACTTGTAACAGTTTTATGTAAACATAGGTGGGGCATAATTTTGGTTTTAGTAGCCAATATTGTGCACTGTGAACCTTTTTTCCATCCTTCTTTCTTTCTATCTTCCTTCTTTCTTTTCTTTTTTATTGCCTTCTTTCCAGCTTTCCTTCTTTTTGGCCTACTTTTTTCCTTCTTTCTTTTTTGGCGTCTTTCCTTCTTTCATTCTGCCTTTCATTTTTTCTTTTCTTTCTTCTTTCATTCCCTTTTCTATTTTTCCTTCTTTCCCTTTTTTCCTTCTTTCCTGTCTTCTCTTTTTTACCTTTTTTACCTTCTTTCTATTTTTCTTTCTTTCCTTTTTCATTCATCCTTTCCTCATCTCTTTCCTTCGTTCATTAAGTTTGCCTTCTTTATTTGTTCTTTCCTTCTTTCTTTCCCTTTTTCCTTTCATTCTTTCTTGCCTAATGTCTGCCTTTATTACCATCCTTTTCTTATTTCTTTCCGTCATTCCTTTTTCTTTACTCTTTTCTGGTTTTGTGTCATCATTTAGTGGCTTCCTTACTTTTTCCTTTCCTTCCTTTTTGCCTTATTTACTTCTTTTTTTGCCTTCTTTTGTTTTTTGGCTTCTTCTCTCCTTGCTTTGCTTTCTTTCCTTTTTCTTGCCTTATTTTTCCTTCTTTCATTTGCTCTTTCTTTCTTTCTTTCTTTCTTTCTTTCTTTCTTTCTTTCTTTCTTTCTTTCTTTTCTTTCTTTCCTTCTCACTTTTTTGCCTTCTTTCATTCTTTCCCTCCTTTCTTTCCTTCTTTCTTTTTTGCCCTCTTTTCTTCTTTTGTCTTCTTTTTTTCTTGTCTTCTTTGCTTTTTCTTTCCCCCTTTATTTTTGCTTTCCTTCTTCCTTTCTTTCCTCCCTTCCTCCCTTTTTTCTTTTTGCCTTATTTCTTTCTTTTTTCTTTGCTTCTTTTTTCTTTTAGCCCTCTTTCCTTTCCTTTCTATTCCTTTCTTCTAGCTTTTTTCTTTCTTTTTGCCTTCTTTCCTCTATTCCTTGTTCCTTCCTTTCTTCCTTTCATTTTTGCCTCCCTTCATACCCATTTTATTCCCACCTTGCTTTCCTCCTTTCCTCTATTACCTGTATTCCTTCCTTTATACGTCTGCCTTCCTTGCTTTTTATTCACTTCCTTACTCTCTTCTCTTTTTTCTTGCCTTCTTTGTCAAAGGCAAGGTTAGCAGCCAATGTCAGACCAATGACTTTTGTTAGTAATGTTAGTGTTGATTGTACTAAAAGTATGTGTAACATAGTTTCTTATAGGGGTTTTCAGACAGACTTCATCCATTGGTCTATCATTGTGGCACTCACATGTTTCTTCCACCCACTCCAGCATGCATCATGGAGCAAAGTTAGCCCACTTGAGCCATTGACTAACTAGACTATGACTTAAGGCATGCTACCCTTTCACGCTTAACATATCTACACACAAAACAGTGCTCTGCAGTGCCTAGTGTTCCATGGTAATGTGTAAATGTTTAAGACTAGAAAAACATTTTTGCTCTATCCCTTTGTTTGTTTTTTAGGGGGTGGGGGATTTAACGAGGGCTCAGGAGCTTCATGAACAATGAAGTTTTGCAAAAAACATGTACAACAAAAAACAGGTATTGTCAAAAGGCTGGTGACGGACACCAGATCTAATGACTTTGCCAATGGTTGTCGTATTTTGAGGCATTTGTTTAAACTATTACTTAGTTCATTAATATATGGAAAGAGTACCACCTGCCGAAGAATAAAAGGGTTTTGCAAGTCACTAAGAAGTTTCACTATAAGGTTAGGGATCTATGAGGTAACGTGCAATATCTTTATTATGTGTGGCAGTGGATACTTTATTCCTTATAATACAAGGTCATGCAGTAACCATTCCCACAAAATACTTAAATCCGTGGCGGGCAGCTCCTTCATATAAAAGATAGCATGTTTGCAAGAATGGAGAATAAAAAAAGAATCTTAGAATCTCTAGTGCAAAATTAAACACATAAAACTCTGTTAAATAATTGTTGCAAAAAGATTCTTATTTTTCTATAACTACCTTTGGAGAATAAAATATAAACATCTTGCCATAAATCTGCCCTTTCAGATTTTAATTTTAAAACTAAAACACAGAGCCCAAGAAACAAATGTTTCATTATCACTGTTTAAACAGGTGCTTTAATTATGCTACATGACATGACCCTGCCTTTCCCCCTGCTTCTTGCTCTGCCAGCAGGCATTGTGATGTCAGAACCCGAATGTAATAAATGATTACAGTTGGTTTCTGACATGATTTCTTTGTAATCTGCAATTGAGTGCTTCACATGACGACGATTATAAAGAAATTAGTGACAGCCTTTTAATACAGAGATTGCAGAATCTCATGCACTGTACAGAAATTAGAGATAGGGTTTTATACAGGGACTGCAGAATCCCATGTATTATATATTACAAACGAAAGTGGACACGTTTAATATTACTATTTGTATCTATTAACTCCTGGAATAGAGCACATTTGTCAACGTTTTCCGTTGTTCACATCTTCATCAATGTATATATACATGGCCTCCATGTGTCTGATTTTTTTTACATCCTTTAGTACGTTGCTGACACTCTTCCTCAGTCTTTAAAGGCTGACAACTTGTGACCTGGCCACCTGCCTCTGCTGCATTGTTGGCTCAGAAACACTTCTACATAGGGGAGAAAGAACCATTTTAATTAAAACCTGGAATTCATAACTACAGAAATGCTCCCATGTCGATGACCTTCATCACGAGTACACATGCTTCAGTGCAAACTATGCAAAGAGATTTTATTCATTCCATTCATTTCAGCTAACTTTAATGCCAAAATACTTAGGTTTATATTCATATTACTGTGTAATATGGTGTAAAAGGAGTCTGTCCTTCAATGGTCTCCTACCAACAATGCTAAGCAAGTAGTGCAGATCCCAATGGCTATGGACTGTGTGTGTGGAGAGATACAAGTCAAGGATATACAAGTGAAGGTCCTGCCTCTCCACGAGTCTATAATGTGTGTACGCTAATGGAACTGTAAGAGCCTTTACACGCAACCAAAAAGGTGACATTGCCATGACTTGTGCAATATGTTTTTCGTTTTCTTGTCTAAGGTAAATATGTATGGCCAGAGAAATTCTAGGAGTATTCAAGTCAACTTTTGTTCTCAAATTCCACCTGCACATAGGTACGTGGTATGTCTTTCAGTCAACATGTTTCCGTTTATACAAAATGGAAAACGTGTGGAAGCTGCCATTCTAATCAGCTGTCATCGTAGGTGCTTTACCATTTCAACAAGCATCATCACTGATGTTAATCTAGATGTTGCAGATTAGTGATGTACGACTGAAACACTTGTGTAAGAAGTCTTATGTTATTGGGCTGTTGGTAATGCCCCCCCCATCCATTCCAAAGAAGGTACCCTCCTTCAGTGTCATATATTCTTTTGGTAAACCAGTAAGCTTCAGTGAAGTACTTTGTTGTAGGGTCACAGCGTTGATTTCTCCTCCGCCATGTAGCATCCCAATTTCACACTTCATCGCTCTCACACTACAAAGGGTTTGGGTTTTATTTACTACCATCAAGCCTTTAGTTTGGTGAAACTTCATAAACAGTACAGATGACCTTTGATGTGAGCATGTCCTAAATGTAGGAGTTCCACTATAAGGTTAGGATCTCTGAGGTGACTTGCAATATCTTCATTATGTGTGGCAGGGGGTACTTTATTCCATATAATACAAGGTCATGCAATCACCTTTAGGTTAGATGCATTATCTGGGTTATCCATTTAAGCAGGCATAAAGGAGTGACACAGGTCCTTTCACTGTTGCAGGGATTCTGCGGAGTCACAGAACTATGCTTGGGATCATGGAACCGTAGTAGGCAGAGACTGAGTCATCCTACCACCCCATGAGCCCAGGAACTGATTAGCTATAGTTTCTCACTTGCTTTCCTACTCACTCACATAGAAACAAGTGATTAGATACCGCAGAACACAACACTCTGACCCTCTCAGGAATCGCAGTTGCAGGACTCACCCTTTCGCTCTGACTCTCGTACTAGTCCACAATAAGATATGATAGAGACACAAGAAAAGTTTAAAATATTTATTTTAACGAACGTGCTCTAGTATGCAGTATATGTGCCACATCAAGTAGAAAAATGTCAAACACAAATACGTTTAGCATAGCAAGTAGTCCATAAATCATAAAAGGTACTGTCATTGTATATGACAGTGGGGCCTAACCCCCCTTCCCCTTTTACAGAAGCAAGATGGTTATATATAAGAAGATCTCTGGTTGTTTAGTAGCAGACCCTGTACCTCAGCCTATAGATGGAAGATCTATATCACTGGTGCTGTCATGCTCCCTTCTCTGGAAACATCACTCTCCAACTGTGTGTTACCCACCCATGTAGACCTATAATGCCAAAGTACATGTTCACAAACAACAGCCTCATCTGCGTGTTTTGTCTAGGTGCTATGCCCTGACCAGAACAGAATAACAAGGGGCATTGTTGTCCGACCTTGTCTAGTGTTCAGACTAAATCCCAGAAAAGAACAGAACATAAAACAACTGCAGATTCTGTGTGAAAGTTGCAGTGCGGCACAAAGCAAAATATCATCGTAAAGTAACTTGCACAAAGCAGAAGACAATCAGCCATGGACTCATGCTATCATAGGGAAAGCGACAATGGTCACCTGGACCACGTGACAAACACTTCGATCAGCATGGGTAATCGCTTTCAAGTCTAGAGGTTGAATCCCCAGGACTACCATATTATAGGAGGGCGGGAAAGGGTACCCCACAGTGGCTTTCACATGACTTAACACCTCCTTCCAGAAGATAGCAATGAGGGTGCAAGACTACCATATATGATAGAAGCCTCCTTGGTCTGTTTTACATTGCCAGCCCAGGGAGGATGTGCCAGGATAGATAACAGAGAGGCACTTAGGTATGCAGTACCACTGGAATATGAGCTGTTTCCCAGAGGTTGATGCTATGATACATTTTGGGTATGTCCCGCCACAGTGTATACCATTGCTTAGTTGATATGCCCTCCTTGGTTGTTGACTGCCATCTGGTCTGGTAGGTGTGTGTGAGAGGGCATGGGGGTGCAGAGTGTTGCATTGTATGGTATGTATTGGAGATGAATCCTCACAAATCATCGTGTGCTCTAACTAGCGTCTCGAAGGAAGTGAGGGGTCGCACGATCTCAGGGTACACTGAAGGGTGTAGTGCCAGTGTCGTAGTTGGAAGTATTGTTGTCTGGCTGTCTCAGGAATGTTATATTTGTCTTTACACTGCTCAAAGCTTTTGATGGTGGTCCCTATGAAAAGGGCACGTAGCGTTCTACAGTCATTTGCACAGTCTGGATTGCATGAGATTGGTGTGTTATGGAAGGGGAAAATGGTTAGTCCTTTTGTAGTGGCCAATGTGTTCCATATATTGAGCATAGTTTTAGTAGGAGTGGTGAGATATGCGCTGCATGACCTAGCAGATTTGGATAGCCTGGTGAAGTCCCACAGCGGTCTACAGGCCACTGACCTGTCCATATAGAACCAGTGTTTCTCGTTTTCCCTCACCACCGACTTGGATATGTAACGCAGGTGGGCCACCCAGCAATATTTTAGGAGGTTAGGACACGCAAGACCCCCTTTGTCCTGGGGTTGCATCATAAGAGCATTGGAAATTCAGGTTTGTTTCCCATTCCAATTAAAATGCGTTTATCCTGTTGCAAGTGCATGATGTCATCCTGTGGGATTGAGGTGGGTAGAGTTTGAAAGAGATATAGGGAGTGCAGGAGCACGTTACATTTGATGACAACACTCCCTCCCCAGCCACGAGATGTGCAGGGGTTTCCACCTTTGAAGGTCCTCCAAGATGGAGAGGAAGAGCAGGGGCCAGTTTGCCCATATCCAAGTGGAGAGCTTGGGTGTGAGAGTGAGGCCCCGATATCTAATGCAATGCTAGGACCAACTGAAGGGCGCACGTTCTTGTAAAGCAGGGAGATCCTGGTTGGGAATCTTCAAGTTGAGCATGCTCAACTTTGACAAATTGATCTTGATGTCCAATACCACTTCAAAATTGGTCAAACTATCCACTATGATGGGGAGTGAGGTGGTGGGTATTGAAAGGGTAGGCAGGTGGTCATTTGAAAACAGACTGATCTTATGGGTCTGCCTTCTAAAAGGAATCCCTTCCATTGCAGCTGTTCGGCGAATAGAAATAGCCAGGGGTTCGCCCGTTAGCACAAACAACAGGGGCGACAGCGGGCAGCCTGGCTTGTGACCTTATGAATAACTATGGGATCTATGTACTGTCTGTTGACCTGCAGTGTGACTATAAGTGCCACATAAGAGGCCATGATTTTGGCGATGATGCCGGGACCCATCCCAACCTTATGCAGGACGGACTGGAGGAAGGGCCAATGCACTCTATCAAAGGCCTCCTCCGCATCTAGCGAGAGAAGGAAGGCTGGGATGTAATAGAGATGCGATTTTTCGGCAAGGCATGCTATTCACATTACCTTGTCTGCTCCCTGTCTATAGCGGATGAATCCCACTTGGTCTCAGTCTTTAAGTCTTGGGAGATAGCATTCCAGTCTAGCCGCCAAGAGTTTGGTAAATATCTTGGCATCTGTATTCAGGAGGGCAAGGGGGGGGTAGGGTGAGCAAAGTGTTGCATCTTTGCCCTACTTTTGTATGAGAGATATCTCTGCCACTGTCACAGTGGGCGTGAGGCCTTTGGCTTGGGTGAAGGAATGAAATAAGGGAGGCAACTGGTCTCATAATTCAGGCATGAATAAGCAATAGAAGTTAACGAGAAGATCATCTGGTCACTGCTTCTTACCAAGGAGGAGGGCTTGAACTGCACTACAGAGTTCCTCTAAGATGATTGGGGCATCAAGGGCTTCAGCATGCTGAGGGTGCAGAGAGCCCCATTTGCATGTGGCCAGATAGTTGTCTATCATAGCAGGAGAGACCACTTTGTCTTTGTATAAGGTCTGATAATATCCGTAGAATATCCGTTGTTTATCACATTCCATGGCTGCCCATTTCCCGTTTCCAGTTTGGAGCTTTGTGATATGTGCCTTAGTGTGTGCCTGGTGCAGTCTACAAGCCAGGAGAGTACCTACTTTGCTTTCTCCCTCGTAATAGCATGGCTGAAGTGCAAGGAGTGATCTTTTGGCCTTGCTTGGCCTCTGTGCCTTAAGTTGGCCTCTAAGGATGGCAAGATGTTGCTTATTTTGACAGGAGGGCACACGTTTATCTTGCTGCTCTAGTGTTTTGACTTCAGCCATCAGCTTGGATTTGACCAGTAAGGCTTCTCTCCCCCAGGCTCTCACCAACAAGAAGATAACCCTCTGGATTGTGGCCTTAACCCCATCACATCTTGTGTGGAGCAATATGTCTGGCCGGGAGTTAAGCATGAAATATTCATTGATTCCCTTACGAATCGCCTCTATGTCTACTGGGTTGCGGAAGAGGCATGGGAATAGGTGTCACCTTAGGGAAGCCTTGTAGGGGGAGAGGTCATCAACCATATCACTTCAAAATCGGCATGGTCAGAGAGAGATATATCTAACATCACTACTGCTGTAAGATTTTGAAGGAGGAAATGCATTATGAAGACAAAGTCAACGCAGGAGTATGATGTTTGTATGTGGGAATAAAGAGAGCAATCCTGTGTATCGGGATGCTTATGATGTCAGGCGTCTAGGAATCCAAGCTCCACTATGTCTTTCATAAGAGGTGCCAACATCACCCCAAGTGCTTTGGTAGGTGGTGGTGGTTGTGTCCATTTCAGGGTCCCAAACTGAATTAAAGTAGCCACAAACGGTTGTGTCACCCTCTACCCCAGCTAATTGTTCTGGTAGGATGCGTCGAAGATAATGATCTTGGGTGGTGTTTGGAGAATACATGTTAAGGAGGGTGAGGGGGTGCAGCATGTGTATTGTCAGGCAGTGGCTTTCTTTGTCCCTTGCCACTTTTGTTATGTCAGTGAAGAAGCCTGCTTTACAGAGGATTCCCACCACCAGTGTTTTTGTGTCTGTACATGCCCAGAGGTGGGTGGGGTATTTTGGTTGTGCCACTATGTTTGTCTACTTTGTAAGGTGAGTTTCATGTAGGAATATGACATCAGGGTCATGCTGTTGGATATACCTCCAGACATGGTTACGCTTATTTGGAAAGTTTAGTCCACAAATATTTAGAGAAAGTAATTTCATGCCAGCCATCTTTGTTTTAGGGATTTGGGATGTGTAGGCCTATGAGCAGCATGCCTCTCTCAGCAACGAGAGGCCAAGGTCCCCAGAGAAGCGGGGTCGGGCTATCGCCCCTCTATTCCAATCAACTCCAAAGCATTCGGATAAATGGCCACAACTCTATGCAGTGGAACCCCTGGGGAGAAATAGTGAAGTTAGGGATGGTATGCAGGGATTTCCTATTATTGAGGAAATGTGTAAAATGACCTATGCTCCAATAGTGTGCCTCTTGTTGGCTCTGGCTGACCTGTGGAAAATATTGAGGTAAAACCATTTAAATATCATGGATCAAGAGGATCCAACAGTTTTATCCACTTCCCGCAGATACCAGCACATGTACGACCACATCCAGCTGGAGAAGCTACCCTCCTGGATTGTGCAGCACGGAGGATTGACCACCAGGCAATATTCCAGTTCTGCAGTGAGATTTTAGAGGAGTGCGCTCCTCCAGGCCCCCTCAGCCAAATACATCCAGAGGCTTGGAGACAGGTGAGCCATCAACACCGACGACTGGGGATGTGAGAGGTGTAGGAATCTAGGAGTCACCCCTGTTACAGGAAACCTGTAGTAAAAGGTGCTGGGGATGTGTCCTTGTCTATGTTGCAAAGGTGCTGAAGAATATTGCACTTCATCTCCTGTGATGAGGTTTCAGCACGGCGCGTATCCATGCGATGCATAGTGTTACAGGAGAGAGGCCTTGGTACAAGTAGATTATGTGCCCCTGAAACACCTAGTCAGCTTTGTTCCTGGCAACTTTGAGCATAGTTTTTTTTACAATAAGAAAATAGACACTTGTAAAGATGTTAGGAATGGTCTCTGAGCTCCCAGAGACTGAGGCCACCCCATGTGCCCAATCAAGGGCAGGCCGGGAGGGGTTGTCATCTCCATGAATGGTTTGGAGGAGTCCTGCCGTAAACATCATTATGTCGCTGCCCTCTGCCCCACGAGGGGCTCCTCATATGCGTATATTGATTTGGCGGCTTCTGCTTTCTAAGTCCTCTTGTTTCATTTGTAGTTCGATGTTCTGTTCTTCAAGAGTTGTCACTCTCCTCCATAAGAGTGCCCCAATCCTCCGATCCGGCATCTACAGGTCATCCACCTATCCTTTTATCTCGGAGAGCTCATTTCTGAGGTTTTTAATTCAGTTCTTGAGATCAATTTTGATTGACTCAATCTCAGAGCAAATTCCTTCGAGAAAATGGTCCATGTAATCTTGGGAAATATGTACTGGTGGCTGGTTCTCCTGTGTAGAATCTTCTTTTTCAGGATCTGCAGGCAGGAATTTGCCCCACAGGAAGGTTACTGGTGTACCCTTGAGAGATTTTGGGAGCAGCATGATGACCAAAGAGCTAACGTCAGGCAGAGGAGAGCTGGGTCAATTTGTCACTTCTCTGCCCCATACTGAACTGTGATCAGGATCTCCCCCTGGTCTATGCAGGCATGTGCCCAACAGTAGTGTTTCATGAGTGCAGGGTCCCAGGTAAGTATGTGGAGGCAGTCCACAATGGCCGCTGCAGTTGACAGGCTGGAGGCAGCACAGTGTGCCTGGATATACACTTCCAATGCACTGCCTTGTATTGCACCTGTTTGTACAGTGCAGAGAGGGTAAGCAGGTGATATTTGCAGGTCTGTCATGAAAATGTGTGTGTGTCTGAGGGCTTGTAAGCCAGCCAAGAGATGCCCTGTCTCCCCAACATCTTGCTGCTATCTGCATGTGCCCCTTCCAGTAACACAGTCCAAGTGGTGGATGTTGCCAAGGCCACCAGGCTGCGCCGGGTGATAGAGATGCAGTTCAGGAACATCCGCCAAGAAGGGGGAGAGGGCTCACTCCCACCCCTGTTCTCTGTGAGTTCAATTAGTCCCTTGTGAGCACCACTGGTCCATGCAGCAGCTGAGGGATGCAGTGCTTAGTGGGTGCAGGAGCACTCTCTGTCATGATGCAGGTATGCCCCTTCCCGCATGTTAGGAGCACTCCAAGCTGTTAGGTAGCACCGCCTCAATGAGTACCGAGACTGGTTTGGTGCCAAAGCACTAAACCACACCCCCTGTGGTGCCAGAATATTAGAAGTGAGGGTGTGCTGTTGCCAGGCTTCTCACCTCCATTCTGGCTCCTGGGCCCTCCCCTGTGTACCTCCGTGCCCTCGTGGGGCCTCAGAGCTGAGGAGAATGTAGTGTCCCCTGGCCACAGTAGCGCCATACCTCTGTACTCCTACTGTGATGTCACAGTCATTGAAGGCTAGGTGGGAGTGCCTCTGCAGGCAGGGAGCTGCGGCAGCTGCAAAGGCCACCTTCTCAGTAAGTGGCCCAGCTCACAAGAGTCCACCTCACAGGGCCATGCTCATCACCACTCCCCTGAGTTTCCCAGTTTCACGGTTCTTTCCAATGCAGCAGGGGTCGAGGGCATCATAAGACCATGATACATCTCTCCAGGTTTTCAGGGACTGCTGGTGAGTCTTGAAGTCCACCATCGAATGCCAGGCTGCCCCGCTGCTGATGCCGCAGCGCAGCCAAGCCCCCTCAAAGTGGTGGCGCTGAGCGAGAGATCAGAACACTCTCCTTCAAGCTGGGGTCATCATAGAACAATCCACTCAAGCCTCTCCCGGACATGGGGGGGATTCAGGAGTGCCTCACCTTGCTTTCCCAGAGATTATCCCGGCCCCTGTGCAGTCGATGGCGCTAAGATCGCCACGAGGGACCGGAGAGCTGAGAGCCCACATCCTATGCCACTGCCAGGCAAGCTATGGCCTCATTAACAGTTTTTAACATGATTTTGATCAACATATACATATTTGCATTAAAGTGAATCAAATTAATTGTTGTTCAAACGTTGATCGTTACACCTAAACATGATACTACACCTCACCAATTAAAAAGTGTAACAATTTTACATGAAATAAATCCATTCAAATTACATTAAATTAAGCTAATTTAAATCAAAAACAGGTCTGTAGAAGGGAGGAGAGATTGCGGAGGAAGGACTCTGAAACTTTAGAAAGAGGAAAACATTTAAATCTGTGTGAACAAATATAAATATCTTCTTATTAAAGAAAAATGTACATACTTCACACAAAAGATCCTGGCATCTGATAACTCTGCTAAAGAAATCTTTAAGGAGGTTATGAACTTAACTTCACCTCTCAAAAATATAATCTCAAATTAGAATAAGAACTGTGACAGCCTGGCTGACTTTTTGTGAGATAAAGTGATGCAAATGTTTAACAAATATAACCAATATTCTTCATCTATCTCTGATTTAACTCCACCCATATGAAGGGCTGCAGTTGCACCCAAACGTTCTCAATTCTCATCCATATCCATATTCTTATGCCACTTCTCTCATCAGTTCTATTAAGTAGGTGTCGCCTAGGGACCCTTGCCCCAGTCTATCACTAAACAGGCTGAAGATACAAAAGCATTACGTCTAACCAATACTTTTAACTCCATGGGGACATCAGGAACATTTCCTAAAATTTTGAAAGAAGCATCCATACTGCCCTTACTGAAAAATACCAATTTGTATCCTATCATCCTAAACAATTATAGGCAAATCTGCCACCTACCTTTTCCTGCAAAAATTATAGAAAAAGGCTCTGAATCTGCAATAACCCAATTCCTGATTGATCACTTTTTACTTGACACTACGCAATTAGGATTCAGTAATGGTCATAGTACCGAAACCGATCTGTTTAAAAAAATGAAGAAATTAGATCCATAGTCGATGGTGGCGGAAACCCTCCACATCTCTAGTATGTTGGCATCGAGGGGTTGGCACTTAAACTTCTGGAATCCTTTTAATCAGAAAGATTGCAGGTGGTTTCCTTGGGCCCATTTGCATCGACATCTTTCTCACTGCTGCTCTCAGCCCCACTCTCTTTAACATTTATGCTAAACCCCTGGGGCCCGATTCACAGAACTAACTTAAGACAAAATCCTAAACTTACTACCATTATCGTATTCACAGAAGTCACTTACTCATTTTGGTATTCACAGAAGACACTTACTCACTTCGGTATTCACAGAAGTTAGGAGTCCTAACTTTAGGACTCCTAAATGCCTTCTGTGAATACCGAAAGTGTTAAAATTAGGATTTTTCTCAGTTTAGGAGTCCTAAAGTTAGGACTCCTAACTTTACTACTACTAAACTGAGAAAACTCCTCATTTTAAGGCTTTCGGTATTCACAGAAGGCATTTAGGAGTCCTGAAGTTAGAAGTCCTAACTTTACTACTACTAAATTGAGAAAAATCCTAATTTTAAGACTTTCGGTATTCACAGAAGGCATTTAGGAGTCCTAAAGTTAGGAGTCCTAACTATACTACTACTAAACTGAGAAAAATCCTAATTTTAAGGCTTTCGGTATTCACAGAAGGCATTTAGGAGTCCTAAAGTTAGGAGTCCTAACTATACTACTACTAAACTGAGAAAAATCCTAATTTTAAGACTTTCGGTATTCACAGAAGGCATTTAGGAGTCCTAAAGTTAGGACTCCTAACTTCTGTGAAAACCGAAATGAGTAAGTGCCTTCTGTGAATACCAAAATGAGTAAGTGCCTTCTGTGAATACCAAAATGAGTAGTTGCCTTCTGTGAATACCAAAATGGTAGTAAGTTTAGTATTTTGTCTTAAGTTAGTTCTGTGAATCGGGCCCCTGGTTTCCCTCATCAGATATTTTGGGCTGAACCTTAAATTCTAATGCAGATGACCTTCATATTGTGGTGGCACTGTCTTCCGCGAACAATATTGCTGGTTCCAGTTTCTATGACTGCATAACAGCTGTAGGAAACTAGGTGAATGTTAACTGCTTAATCCCCAACTCAGCTATAACGGAGGTCATCATGTTTGGAAACACACTTTCCCTGTGGTCCCTATCCTGTTGGCCTAAGGAACTCGTCCCTCTTCCTACTCCAGTCGGCAAGGCCGAAAGATCTCAGTGCATTTATGGACAACATATTCAGCTTTGGGCTCCAGGTAAATGTAGTTACATCCTCGACATTTTATGTCCCTAGGATTTTTAAAAAGATCCTTCCCTATATTCAATTTTTTTTCAAAAAATATTTCATCAGTGCAATTATTCTTTCTAAGATCAACTACTGCAATGCTTTAGTTTATACATCAACAAACAGCTGCAACACCTAAATAAGCTACAGGTTCCGCAAAATGCTGCTGCCATTATGGTAACCCAGACTCCCAAAAATCAATCGGCGGCTCATGCCATCAAACATCTTTATTGGCTGCCTGCCAGGCAATGTATTAAATTCAAAGCTCTTTGCCTTGCCCATAAAGCCCTGCATGGAGTTGGCTTGGAACTTCTCAGATATGCCTTCCAACAGAATGTTCCTGGAAGATACCTGCGATCCCCAGGCACTCAGAAACTTGTAGTTCACAGATTCAGGAGAACAAACTGGGGAGGTCGTGGCTTTGTGAATTCCACTGCCAAAGAATTTCCATTAGATTAATCACAGACCATCCTCCTTTTAGTAAATATTTTAAAACCTGGTTATTCCCTAAGTAAACCATCTTTTCTTGGTTTCTCTTTATACCTTGGGGTAATTGTTCGCACTAAATAAATCCTTTCAACATAACATAATGGCAGGGCAGCCAACTGACCCTTGGGGGTCTCTCAGGTAGCCTGGGATGAAAGGAGCAGGCCCAGTCTTCCTTCTTAGGAAGCTGGACAGTCCTCAAGCAGCAGGGCAGCCCTCTGGGGGTTAAGGCAGTTTTTAAGCAGCAGGTCAGTGCTGTTGGGAACGAGGCAGATCTCAAGCATCATAGTGGACTTCTGGGCAACAAGGTAATCCTTCTTCTGTTATGTACACAGGTACAGAAGTGCACTCAAGAGTGGCTGTGGAGGTCTAATATTTATACCTGGTGACGTTTAGAGAATCTGATGCCTGCTGCCTGGAGCTGATAAGAGCTGAGTGCCCAAGAAGAGCTGCGTCCGTAGCACCTGTTTGCCTTTCTCAGGGAACACTTCCTCCATGACCCTTCTGATAACAGCAGCCCAAGCAGTCAACAAGGTATGCAGGGTTCCTCAAGAAACTGTAGTCACATGTTGCTCTACTACATGCTCTCCTAAAGTAGCTAATAGAAATAGGTTTAAGGTGTTAGGCTTTTCAATTACTTTTTAACTATGTTAAAAATGTTAATTTTCTCCCCGCATTTATCAGGTGCCATCTTACTGTTTTAATGATACCCTGTGGGATTATTTTAGATGTACTAAGAAACAGGTGCACCCTGTTGTAATAAATACTTTTAGTTAAAAGTGTGCATTCTTCTTAGTGCTGTGTGTGTGAGATTGTAAAGAGCGAAATAGGTTTTCTGTTACCATGATGCCCCTGAACCCCTTTCAGGGATTTTAGTAACCTAAAAGCAATGATTTCAATTCACCTTTGTATTAAGTGGAGTTTAGTGGGGCAATAATAATCCTCCTTTCACATTAGGTGCAGGTGCATTGAATTAAGTTCACCTAGGTCACCCGTGGAGGGGAAAGCAAACCTTGTAGAGCTATGACAGAGTCATAAGTTACCCAACAGCTGCCACCTAACATGGGACTCGTATTTTATGGTTATGCCTTAAGTAGTTCCTTCACTAACGACGCACATGAACTATTATTACATCCTTGCAGAGACATCCATAGCAATCATGGTAATAAGGAAGCACCTATTTTCATAGGTTTGTCAAGCTTGACTTTTAATATTGTTATTCCACATTCTTTGGGTTTTCTAATTATATGATTCCATTTTGCCAATTGAATCCATTCACCATGGCATCACCTATATAGGAGTAAATTACAGGAAAGCTATCATTCAGCATCTCAAATCTTGAGTTGTTCTCCATGAATGTGTTTTTCCATCAGGATGGTGCCACACACACCTTTTTGATGGGAACCTTGTTGACCTCCCATGATAATAGAATACATTTTTAAAATCAAAGATTGCCTACCTGATGGTGACCTTCTTACGATATGAGTTATCAAATGAGGCCAAGGGTCTAGCTCCTGGGTTTTTGCAACTATGTGCTACTTTTCAGCCTGCCAATACACTGAAGAAAGTGCAATCCCTGCTGGAATGTCTTAACTTTGGGCATACTTACTTACCTCACTATGATGAGCGAGTGAAGCCTTTGTATGACTAGATTTCTCCGACGTTTTATGCAAAACAATGGATGAATGCGCAGATTTCTGTCTTGCATGCTCTGCAAGCAGACATGCTAAGGAGTACATATTTACAAAGTAGGGCTAACAAAACCAACTGAATCATCAGATTCACTTTTGTTAGGGACAGAATGTTCTAATAGCATACAAGTACCATTTATATTCACTAGCAGAAGCACATTTCGCTTTTAATCCTTTGGCGCAGGGAAACCACATGATTGTTGTTTCTCCCGTACCGGTGGTAGAGGCAACCAATAAAGCCAGAATTCCAAATGCTTGAGTCTTACACCCACATTGGGGGCAGTAGGCTTCTTCCTTAAGAGCTGAGTATGTAAAGTTCTAGTGTGTTCCTACTCTTCATACGCAAACATTTCTCCAATATGAATAACATGCTGCTTTCATTCTGCCTATTTTACCCATTGAGTCTTACCACAGTGTATTCTACACAGATAGCTCTGCGCAGCCTGCAATAAGAACAAAAAGCAAGTACTCCGCAGCCTGCGGGGCAGTGTAAGGTGTAGTGAACGATTGTAAAATTCATCTGCAATATACGCACACTAAATTATTAGGTGACAGCACTGCACAAAATGCAGACCTTCATGGCCTGCTGCTGGCATTGTAGAATGCGGACTTCTCAGTTCCCACATTAATAGTATCTGACTTATTCTTCTGTGCAAAGTTACAATGTTGATTTACAGCACTGGTGTTTGAATAGGTTCAAGGATTCAAAGGGAAAGTCAATTAAGGATAAACAGCTCTGGGGAAAGATAGCTGTCTCACAAGGTAAGCTGATATTGGTCCTCGAGAGGCACACTTTTGGCCATCAGCATGATGGCATTCAAGCTAGAGGGAACTGTGTGGCCGACTTAGCAGTGAAGGGTGCGATTCAGAATCTTTGAGTAGCAGTTATAACCAGAGCTCAGAGGAAGATCAACTCAAATATGTTAAAAGCCATAAACATAACCAGGCAAAGCAGGAAGCCTCCAGCAGATTTTCCCCCTTGATACTCCTACGCCCTTAATTCAGATACTTTTCCTCCAGTTACCCCTCCTGGAGTAGGAGACAGGATAATCCCTAATAGTCTATCATGTATGGATTTAATCAGGGACACTCATGAGGTCCTGGCATCTGTTCATGCAGGGTCAATGCAACCATAACAATGCTACAGCAATGCTACTGGAGGCCTCATTTAAACCAATAAACTAGATGTTAAATTTGGCAGTATGACATTTGTCAATAAATTAACCCTTTACCTGTCAAACAACCCTTGCCAGACCCTTTTACAGTCTCTAACATTCCCATGCAGGTGATATATTTTGACCATATCAGTCTAATCCATTGCATTAACTGATATCAATATATATCGGTTACCATTGATTCCTATTGGTGTGGGCACAGAGAAATGCATGTGCTTCAGCAATCGTAAAAGATTTGTATCATCAGGTGGCTATTGGGGTAGTTCATTCAGCTAATGGTCCAGCATTTGCCTCCAAGGCTTACCGGGATTCAATGTCTCCTTTGGGAGTTTGTCCTCAATGCAGTAACCCATGTGAAGTTGAAACAAATTGCGTTGCTGAACGTGTCAACAGCATGATTAAACAAGCTGTGACTGGTAGGGTGCTTTGTGCAGGTCTTAGGTAGCATCATGACCTGTATAGAGTCCAGAGTGTATTGAACAACTTGCCTGGATGAGCATTGGGAGTTGCACTCCATTCGAGGTTCTCTTTGGAGTTCCTATGTATGTGTCTGACTGAGATAAACCTGGGAAGGTGGCAGATGAAGCAAAATTTGACTTGGAGAAATTGTTGAGAGTTTTATAGAATATCTAAGAGACAAGCTTTCCAACATGAACCACTCTGACGCACCACCTGTAAAGAGAAGGTTATAACTGCTGCTGACAGGTGGATTCCCAAAGCTGGGGACCTAGTCTGGGAGAAGATGCATGACAAACAAGCTTTTGAACCCTCCTTCCAACCACCTGTGACTGTTTTTGGGGTAAAAGGCAAAAATAACTATCATTATGCTCCCCTTACCTGGCTCAAGGAGAAAAAGACAGGTGTCCATTGATCGTGGGAAAAAAAACAATGAGTAGCCAATCCTCCACAGCCAACCAAACCAAACACCAAAAAGGATTCAGAGTAGCACCTTGCAGACTATCTTTACTTTGAAAACACCACATCTCAAACAATGCAGCAACACTAGCTTGTGTTGAGCACAATACACACAGAGCATGTAGTTCCTAAACCAAAACTGATACTGCCATCAACACTATGCCTAATATTCAATGCGACTCCATGGTCCAATATGAACTCCTACTTGACACAACATCATTAGAGATGGTGCCCTTTGGACCAACTCAAAGGCCCACTAACATTAAGGGTGACTCTGGATATGCTTTAGAAGATTTCTCAATTCAATGTACAGTCACTCACCACCATAGTCTACTTTGTGCTTACCGGTGGCTTTATGACAGGTACCTGATTGTAACATGGTGCTATTTTTGGATCACCCTGGGAATTTTTCTATTTATTCTATGCCTAACACCGATGATCCTTCTACGGCTACTAAATGGGCATTTTGGTCACTAGAAAAATAATGCTTCCCCCATTGTTCATGAACCGCAATCACATTCTTCCTGCTACAGAGCTCGCAGAGAACTCTATGCTTAATTTCACCACTCATCTTGTGCCTGAAGGCATAGCTTGGGAAAAGATCCCATATCAGATTATGGGGCCGACTGAGATGTTGCGGTTGCCATATGTAATTAAATTTTCAATTAATTATATTGTGATTCCAAGTTCCATCTCAGATGACACAGAGACTGTTAAATACATGGGTGCCAATTCCGATCCGGTAAAAACCGGGTACGAACCGTCGGACGGAGCCATTTCTCCGTCCGACTCGTACCCGGTGCGAAATCCATCCGAAAATGCAAGTACGATTCATACGGAAACACCATTTCCGTACGAATCGAACAAAACACCGACCGAACAGAAACAAAACACAATTCCGATCCTGAAAGGCGCCGACGTGACGTCGGTACGCATCCAGCCTACGTTTCACGAACCAGGAAGTACGATTCGAACCGACGTCATCCCACACGGAAAATATTTACCGGCTGCCCAAAACTGCCGGGAAATCAGGACGACACACGCAAGGAGCAGCTGGACGCGACAAACAGACATGGACCCGAACCTACTTGCCATCCCTGCCCTCCTAGCAGTCCACCTGGCGTACAGGAACCGACGCAGACGCCGCAGAAGGTCAGCACAACAACCAGGGGCAAAGGGGGGGGCAGGGGCAGGACACACAACACCAACACATGGTACCAAATCACACATGGCCTGGACATACCTGACCATCAGGGCCTGGTCACTTCCAGGGGGTGTGGGCGAGGCCAGCAACGCAAGCGTCCGCCACAACGGAAGTGGATGGTCACGCGAACCGGTACGTACCCTACCCATGCCGCAAGAGCGTGGGTACGGAACGTACCACGCGTCCCCCTACGTCACTCCAACAATGGCGGTACGGCCCGTACCCACGTCAGAAATGCCTTGGTACGGCTCGTACCAGCATTGCTGGGGTCATGTAGGGGTACGCGTGGTACGACCCGTAGCCACGCCCCCAAGGCCTGTGTACGGTGCGGACCCCACAGCACCGCAACAATGGGGGGACGCACCGTACCCACCCACCAAAGGCATGTGTACGGCCCGTACCCAGGCACGCAGAGCGTGGGTAGGGGTATGTACGGACCGTACCCCCACCCGTGGAAGTACGGCCCGTACCCCCACCCGTGTATGTACGCACCCAAGCACCACCCGTGTATGTACGCACCCAAGCACCACCCGTGTATGTACGCCCCGAACCCCCACCCCACCCTGGTATGTACGCCCCGAACCCCCACCCGTGTATGTAGGCACCGAACCCCCAGCCGTGTATGTACGCACCCAACCCCCACCCCACCCTGGTATGTACGCCCCGAACCCCCACCCGTGTATGTACGCACCGAACCCCCAGCCGTGTATGTACGCACCCAACCCCCACCCCACCCTGGTATGTACGCCCCGAACCCCCACCCGTGTATGTACGCACCGAACCCCCAGCCGTGTATGTACGCACCGAACCGCCACCCGTGTATGTACGCACCAAACCACCACCCGTGTATGTACGCACCGAACCCCCAGCCGTGTATGTACGCACCGAACCCCCACCCCACCCTGGTATGTATGCCCCGAACCCCCAGCCGTGTATGTACGCACCCAACTCCCACCCCACCCGTGTATGTACGCACCGAACCCCCAGCCGTGTATGTACGCACCGAACCCCCACCCGTGTATGTACGCACCAAACCACCACCCGTGTATGTACGCATTCAACCCCCACCCCACCCGTGTATGTACGCCCCGAACCCCCACCCGTGTATGTACGCACCAAACCACCACCCGTGTATGTACGCATTCAACCCCCACCCCACCCGTGTATGTACGCCCCGAACCCCCACCCGTGTATGTACGCCCCGAACCCCCACCCGTGTATGTACGCACCAAACCACCACCCGTGTATGTACGCATTCAACCCCCACCCCACCCGTGTATGTACGCCCCGAACCCCCACCTGTGTATGTACGCACCCAACCCCCACCCGTGTATGTACGCACCGAACCCCCCCCCCAGCCGTGTATGTACGCCCCGAACCCCCAGCCGTGTATGTACGCACCCAACCCCCACCCCACCCGTGTATGTACGCCCCGAACCCCCACCCGTGTATGTACGCCCCGAACCACCACCCGTGTATGTACGCACCCAACCCCCACCCGTGTATGTACGCACCGAACCCCCCCCCAGCCGTGTATGTACGCCCCGAACCCCCAGCCGTGTATGTACGCACCGAACCCCCACCCGTGTATGTACGCACCAAACCACCACCCGTGTATGTACGCACCGAACCCCCACCCGTGTATGTACGCACCAAACCACCACCCGTGTATGTACGCATTCAACCCCCACCCCACCCGTGTATGTACGCCCCGAACCCCCACCCGTGTATGTACGCACCAAACCACCACCCGTGTATGTACGCATTCAACCCCCACCCCACCCGTGTATGTACGCCCCGAACCCCCACCCGTGTATGTACGCACCCAACCCCCACCCGTGTATGTACGCCCCGAACCCCCACCCGTGTATGTACGCACCAAACCACCACCCGTGTATGTACGCATTCAACCCCCACCCCACCCGTGTATGTACGCCCCGAACCCCCACCCGTGTATGTACGCACCGAACCCCCCCCAGCCGTGTATGTACGCCCCGAACCCCCAGCCGTGTATGTACGCACCGAACCCCCACCCGTGTATGTACGCACCAAACCACCACCCGTGTATGTACGCATTCAACCCCCACCCCACCCGTGTATGTACGCCCCGAACCCCCACCCGTGTATGTACGCACCAAACCACCACCCGTGTATGTACGCACCGAACCCCCCCCAGCCGTGTATGTACGCCCCGAACCCCCAGCCGTGTATGTACGCACCGAACCCCCACCCCACCCTGGTATGTACGCCCCGAACCCCCACCCGTGTATGTACGCACCAAACCACCACCCGTGTATGTACGCACCGAACCTGCAATAAGAATGGTGTGTGCCAAACACCCCCAGCAGTGCCCAGACACAGGAGGGGTGGGTGCAGAGTCCTCCCAGCAGTGCCCAGACACAGGAGGGGTGGGTGCAGAGTCCTCCCAGCAGTGCCCAGACACAGGAGGGGTGGGTGCAGAGTCCTCCCAGCAGTGCCCAGACACAGGAGGGGTGGGTGCAGAGTCCTCCCAGCAGTGCCCAGACACAGGAGGGGTGGGTGCAGAGTCCTCCCAGCAGTGCCCAGACACAGGAGGGGTTGGTGCTGAGTCCTCCCAGCAGTGCCCAGACATAGTACAAGATACACCATCAACAAGTTCAGTGACCAACAAGGGTGATACCCCAGATGCAGGCGGAGCCATCGCTGAGCCAGCATGGCTATATTGAACGGCAACCCTCACACATCCAGGAAATGTAGACACAGCACAGCACAGCATTTGGGAGACACCCTGCAGGGAAAATGGCCTGCTCCACAGAGGATGGAACACACCTTGGGACAATGTCACCATACAGTGAGAGCAAACATGACCAAATACCATTGGCAGAGACCTTTGTGATGGCACGCAGATGGCAGGGTACACCCCATGAGCAGCACACTCCAACATTTCACAGACCCCTAACACATTATCACCACCCCAACTCAGGGAGCACCAGCACCAACAGCAAGTCCAGGAAAGCATCAGTGTGCAAAACCAAAAGAAAATGCTTTATTCAGCAGGAAAATATCTCTGAGAAAATGTCCACTATGTACAAGGGCCATGGGCCAGCCCAGCAGCAAAGTCCGGGGGGGGGTACACATCGGGACGTGTGTCCCCTAGCTTGCCTGCACAGTTCACAAGTCCATTTCATCCACAGAAGAGGGGGCATCAGGGGGGAGGGTGGAAACAGGCACCGCAGGGACAGGAGGGGAAAGGGTAGGTGTTGTGGGTGCAGGGAGGGATGATTCTGCCACAGGGGGGGTGCCAGCGCCAAAGGTGGAGGACAGAATGGCGCTGCACACGTCGGCAAGTTCCCCCAGTGACTCCCCCGCACCCAATCCAACCACAGGCCCCAAGGAGGGGGGGGGCAAAGGGATGGGTCGCAGCGCCACTGGGGGAGGGTGTGGACAGGGTGGGGGACTCAACTCCCCTGGCCGGGTCCCGCCTCCACCGCTTGCGGGGTGGTGTCATCCTGGGGCTGGGGGGCACACTCGCAGTGGATGATGCTGTCACCGACTGTTGGCCAGGAGAGCTAAGGGGAGTGGATTTGGAGGGAGTGGGTTGTGTGGAATGCGGACTCCCACTGTGGCTGCATGTTCTACGTTTCCCCCCCGACCCAGTGGGTGTGCCTTCCTCACCCTGTGTGTGCGTGACAGGAGGTGTGCGCTTCGACTTCCCTGGTGGTGTGGTGCCTGTGTCTGTTGGGGTGCGTGCACGCTGACGTCTGGATGTGCGTGTGACAGGCACGGGAGTGGGAATTGTGGATGGGGCAGGGGTAGGGGGGGGTACGCAGCACTGCAGGAGATCCAGTGCTGCAGTCAGTGTGGAGTCTATGGACCTCAGCAACTGCCGTTGGTCAGACTGCGCAGCCGACATGCCCTCCATGTATGCCTCCATCTGGGTCAGCACCTGGGTGTGGGCATGGAGGACATTTAGCATCGCAGTCTGACCAACTTGCAACTGCCTCAGGATGTCCACAGACTCCGCACTCACCGCAGCAGTGGTGACAGGGGCAGGGGGTGCGGTGCCTGGCAGGAAGGAGACATGTGGGGACCGAGCACGGAGGGAAGGGCCACGAGCAGGTGGGAGGCCGGTGATGGAAACTGAGGTGGCGGGGGGATGTGGAGGGCTGCCATCAGCTGGGGGGGCAGACTCCGCCACCTCTGGGAGCTCAGCCTCGGACCCGTCTGCGTCATAGTCTGTGTTGGCAGTCGACAGGTCCTCTGCCTCACTCCCTTCGGCCTCCGTGCCACTCCATGTGCCAGACAGGACAGCACTGCTGGCACTGGTGCTCAATCCCTCCTCCCGGTCCGTGCTAGTGTCTCCTTCCGTGTCCCCCGGCGATGCTGTGGGCAAGGTGAAGAGACAGGAGATAATCAGACACCTGTACACATATGTCACATGAGTCAAATATACATAGGTCACATTGCATAGCCTGAAAAGCAACAGGAGTAACACCTACAAAACAATGTACACATGTAGGCCATGGAACACACAGTTTTTCGACCCACCATGCCACTGAGACACAATGGAGAGCATGACACAATAGCAAATCACTGCACCTGAAATTTTACAGAGGAGCCAGCCTCTGGGGACAAATGTGCACAGCACCTGCACCACACTGCGTCTTCAAAAAGGGATGAGCATGAATGATATACATTTACTCTTGCCGCATGCTGCAAAGGCAATACATGAAACCAGGCCAAACATGACTGGGTCACTGCACCTTGAGCGTATGTCCAGTCAAACATCACACACAGGCCACACCCAGCAAGGAGGATGAAGCTTCTGACATGTAGGCCTTGTACGCACAAACCACCCACACCTGAGACAATCTCATTGATACGGAGAAAGTATGTACACCTCTTACTCTGGGATGAAAACACATGGCCTCCACTAATTAATGACTGTACACACACAGCCCCTGGTGGGCATGTCCACACATCATTGACAGGCAAACATCATCAGATTGTCTCAACAACACACACAGGTAATGCCCACTGTGAGTATGCACAAGCAAAATGGGTCCCCCTGTACAGTGGACACATGTAGCAACCTGTAGGTCCTAACAGTTGAGCCCAGGGTACAATGCCACCCTACCCAACCCATGGCGAAGACACAGTGAATGTCCATATTGTTGGATGACGCACATAATACCTAGGAAGAGGTGCCCCAGGGCACAGTAGTGCCCACACTCCTCCATGGTCCAGGATGGACATGACTGCAAATTAAGCAACCGTCCCTGCACTTAGCAGGCCTCCCACTCAGGCACATCATGTCAGAGGGCACACAATTGGACATGCATGCTGGAAGGCTGTACAGTTTGGAGACACACCCCTATGCCGTGATTCACAATCAGTGCCAAGTGACATGGACACCACAATGACTGAAATTGGCCATGGCACACGCAAGGTCCCCATACCTGTGGCACATCACCCCCACACATGATGCTGATGGCATAGGTCACCTGCATGAACTGCCTGCCTAAATAACCTTGTGCAAGAGTGGCTACAGACAGACCAGGGAACACATGGCAAGGAGGGGAAGGGAGGGAGTGAGAACAGCACTGTGCTAAATTGTTGAGAAGTTGACGCACTGCACAATCAAACCCTGGCAGTGTATCCATGCAACTGCACACTTACATTGGCTGGGGACACACAACTGACACACATGTACCTACCCCCTTCCTGCTGCTGCTTCTCCTGTAGGCGCCTGTCCATATCGGGGAAGACCACCGCCAGCACACGCTTCTGGATGTGGGTCAGACGACGGCGCCCACGGTTCTTACGGCTCACAGGTGAGTCCCCCAGCAGGACCCGTGCAATCCTCCTCGTCCAGCACCGGATGTCCTGCCAGCGTTTCCTCACCTGAGACAGGCTCCGCCTCCGACCCTCTGTACCCCTCACGGCACTGACGGCTTCACTCCAGATCTCCCCCTTGGCAATGGCGCCTACCTGTGAGGATGCAAAAGTGAGAATACATTAATCCACATGAGCAGAGACACAGAGACACACATATAGAACAATCCTCTTTATGAACAGGCCATGGTATGCATGCAACTAATTGCACCTTTGTCATAGGGACATTATCCACTGTGGAAGGCCAAATGCACTACGTGCCATTGAAAGTACACGGGTGGCATGAGGGGTACCACACACTCACTGACCAGGGATCACACTGTGCCTCACAGGCTACAACAGGATTATGTACAGCACCTCACAGCAGTCACCTGCCCCAGCACACTGATGCTACCTCATCAGAGTACACAGACACACACAGGTACAGGACAATCACATGGCATTGCCAACTGGGGGTACACACCTCACTCTGCCCATGTGCCAGTAGACGGGGGTGTCACAGGTGTGGGGCTGGCTCAGCACGGCATGCACACAGCACTGCTCCCTGCTCACATTGGATGGCCAGGCTACATCCATCCCTCATGCTGCTTGTGTGCAACACTCCCCATATGCACTCACCCACATGACAGGGGACTTACACACACACCAATGTGCAGGGGACGAACACCGCCTTTGGACACTCACAGCACAGGTACACTGAACAAACACACATCCATGGGTACTGACACCTGTCACACTGGGGGGAACACAGGATCACATCAGGACTGTGGAAACAACATCCCCGGGAGGAGTATGCATGCAGAATGTGGCATGCACCGTGCATTCATTGTCACAGTAGGCACTATGCAAGTGAGGAGTGCACACAGGAAACACAGCATGCTCTGCATGGGTGACATCAGGCCTTCCACACCCTGGGACCCACTCCAAACAACAGTGCATGTCTGTCACACATGGATACAATGGCAGAAGTCACTGGCACACAAAAGGGGCACAGTCTAAGCTAGTGGAGTCAGCACTCACCTGAACCCCTGGTCGACCATACAGGCTCTGGAACTGTGGGAGGATCACATCTATCAGGGCAAGGTTCTCCTCCTGGGTGAATGGCTGTGACCTCTCCACAGTCCTGGACATGGTGCCAGAGGAATCACTATCAGCAGCAGTGGTCATGGATGAATGGATGTGCAGGCAAGTGCTCTCTCATGGGACCTGGCTGCCTTATATATGCCTGGCTGGCCTGTTCATGTACAGGAGTACTGATTGATTGGTCAGTCACATTTGCATCCTACGTTTCATCCAATCCCTTCAAACCTACCCCAGTGTGTGCCTTTGCATGGTTTCAGTTTTGATGATGATGTCAAGTCATCATCCACATTGCAACAATGTAGATTCTTTCAAACTGACTTCTGCTGGGCACCTGGTGCTCAAATTCAAAAATCTAACTCAGTCTCCATGGCAACCATCATGCATTTAGGCCCTTATACTTGTCCCTCATGTGTCCCCTATGTGTTTTCATACATATACACACAGGTACGGTGCGTTCCACGCCCTAGGGCACCCCCCAAGCAGTGATACGGACCGTACACGCGCTTGTACGGTCCGGATCACAATATGGCCGCTGGCGTATGCGTACGCCACAGTAGTACGGACCGTACACGCGCTTGTACGGTCCGGATCACAATATGGGCGCTGGCGTATGCGTACGCCACAGTAGTACGGACCGTACACGCGCTTGTACGGTCCGGATCACAATATGGCCGCTGGCGTATGCGTACGCCACAGTCGTACGGACCGTACACGCGCTTGTACGGTCCGGATCACAATATGGCCGCTGGCGTATGCGTACGCCACAGTAGTACGGACCGTACACGCGCTTGTACAGTTCGTACTACTGTGGCGTACGCATACGCCAGCGCCCATATTGTGATCCGGACCGTACAAGCGCGTGTACGGTCCGTACTACTGTGGCGTACGCATACGCCAGCGCCCATATTGTGATCCGGACCGTACAAGCGCTTGTACAGTTCGTACTACTGTGGCGTACGCATACGCCAGCGCCCATATTGTGATCCGGACCGTACAAGCGCGTGTACGGTCCGTACTACTGTGGCGTACGCATACGCCAGCGCCCATATTGTGATCCGGACCGTACAAGCGCTTGTACAGTTCGTACTACTGTGGCGTACGCATACGCCAGCGCCCATATTGTGATCCGGACCGTACAAGCGCGTGTACGGTCCGTACTACTGTGGCGTACGCATACGCCAGCGCCCATATTGTGATCCGGACCGTACAAGCGCTTGTACAGTTCGTACTACTGTGGCGTACGCATACGCCAGCGGCAATATTGGCCCAGGGACCCTATACACGCACTCCGAGCGTATGTACGGTGCGTTTCACAACTGTCAGTGGTGACAGGCGGCACACAGACAGGAATGGAGCGGTCAGATATTGCCAAGGGTGGACACCAATGCATTGTCTGTGCAATACCACATGTGTGTGACACAGGTGTGTCAGGATGTGATGTGGCACTTAACCCCTGAGGTGTGGGCAATGCACATGTACGATGAGCTGTGTACACATGTCGTGTGTGATGGTGCGCATTGTGCCACACATCCCCTGCACTCCTTTGACATGTGTGCATGTCGTACACACTAGTGGAGCCATGAGTCACTTGCATGTCCCAGTCACGGACACCCGCACCTGTCCCCTGATGCCAGGTACACGGAATATTACACATGACATGTGTATGGCTGCGTTGCACGCTGCAACCATGTCATGTGTGTGGCATGTGTTTCCATGATTTTGCTGTAGGTGTGTGGTCCAATGCATCAGCAGTTGCTGCTGCCAACATGTGTCTGTGTGCAGATGGCCATGGCACACTGTTCCGCACACCAGCCCACATATGTGATTTGCCATGAGGTGTGTATGTATGCAACTACACGGAGTATCAACACAAGTACATATCCACATGCTCTCTATGTATGTTCTGTCTCGACATGTACTCCTCCAAGGCAATGTGTGTGGCCTGTCCTATTCCTATGACATGTGACCAGTGCATATCGCATCCAACAACCTGTCTGTACCATACGCATACTACTTCTGCACATGTGTGGATGTCTGTGAATCCTGTGATGCGTGTGCATGTTCACTTACACTGGCCCACAGCTAGTCTCATGCCATGTCATCGTGATCTTGCCCCCCTCCGTTAGTGGCTGTCCCTTGGTAGGAGTGTCTCCTGACTGGCGTACGTGTCCAGGAAATGTTGCACAGACCTGACTCAGAATGTGGCATATGTGTATTGGGTGTGTAACATGTGCTCAGTGCGTTGACAATGTCGTTGTACAGTGCTCACTCTTCGGTGTTCCTTCCATTTCACTGCAGGGCTCCGCCTCTCCCTCGACGTATGCCAGACATGGCTGCCCTGCATGAACGGGACTGTATACGCCGCTACAGATTCAGCCAACGGTTGATTGATGAGTTGACTGGCCGGCTGGAAGCACAACTCCTCCCGCGCCACAGGTATCCCAGTGCACTGACACCCAAGTTGAAGGTGATGGCAGCCCTACATTTCCTTGCCACGGGTACGTTCCAACATACCATTGCTGATGTCGGGGGCATGTCCCAGACGATGTTCAGCCGTGTTCTGCATGATTTCTTAGAGGCCATGTTGGTTCACCTGGATGAGTACATTAAATTCCCAATTCGTGAGCAGTTGACAGATGTCAAGCGTGAGTTCTATGCCCTGGGAGGGATGCCCCATGTCATTGGGTCCATAGATGGGACACATGTTGCGTTGGTACCACCACAGGCACAGGAGGTGGTGTATAGGAATCGCAAACATTATCACTCCATTAATGCCCTTGTGGTGTGTCTGTCCAACATGGTGATTTCACATGTCTGTGTTCGCTTTCCAGGATCAGCACACGATGCCTTCATCATGAGGCGTAGCAGGCTGCCTGAAATGATGCTGCAGCTGCGGAACGAGCGAGCATGTATTGTTGGTGGGTAGACTCTGGCAGTTCAGTGTTTGGCGTCATCTTCCAATCTCACTGCCTGTGCTGACACACTTCTGTCCATGATGTTTCCTTGTAGGGGACGCTGGCTATCCCAACATGCCATGGCTGATGACGCCTGTCCGCAACCCCAGCACGGCTGCCGAGCACCGCTACAACAACGCACATGGGCGGACCAGGAGAGTCATTGAGAGGACGTTTGGACTTCTGAAGAGCCGATTCCGGTGCCTCCACAAGACCGGCGGAGCACTCCCATATGCCCCGGTGAGGGTGTGCAAGATCATCATCGTCTGCTGCATGCTGCACAACATGGCAGTGGAGGAAGCTGTTCCACTCATACTGGATCAAGATGACCAGGACCATCCACCCGTGGAGGATGAAGGCCTTGGTGACGGGGCAAGTGATGTGGAGGAGGAGGAGGCTGTGGAGGACATGCGGAGTCGGCTCATACGCAACTTCTTTGCTTAGTGGTGAGTTCCAGTGTCTGAGTGTGCACGCATTGGGCCGTGTGTGGCATGTGTTGCAATGTGTGTGTCCATCTGCATGTCTGCCAAGTGAGTCAGTGGTGTGTATTGAAGTGTCACTCGAGTGATGGCGCAATGGAAGGATGTTGTCTGAGGGTCATCATTGTCACCTGTCATGTTGACAACATGATACGTGTTGAGTACATGCTTGCGGATGTGCTCCTTTGGGCTGACTCCTTGTGTGTCTCTCTTCCACAGGTCCATGGGCATGCTGTCTGCTGGTGGCATTGTTGTGCTCCTGCTACTCCTCATGAACACAGCAACATGTGCTGATTCTGCGTCACATGCACGGGCAAGTTTTGAAATCTCCTTAGGGTAAGGGATGCCTCACGGCGTTTTGGGTGTGTGAATTGTTTGTAGTCTGTGTGCACTTCTCCGGTTCATGTGTGTTCCATTTACATACATGTGGATCCTACATGGGGAACATGACATGGGGCAGGCTTCACCTGGAGCCATGGTCAGACTTGGTGACTGTCATGTGGCAGGGGATTGGGGATTGTGATGAGGCCATCATTGTGTGTAACACTGACCTCGGAAACATACAGGTTGCACCGGGTTGACATGGTGTGTGATTGCCCCATCAGGGCCTCAATGGTGTATAGCGGTGTTGGACTTGGCCCTTCTGGCCGGTTCACCCCGAAACTTTTTGCTTAATATTGTGACTTGGTTTAGTGATTTTATTGACTTCGGCGCACTTTACCGCTGTGTCCCAGGGTAAAGTGCGTGCGTGTTGTGAGGGTGGCCTGCCCTCTCATAGGAATGCATGGGGGAATGTATGTGTCCCGGTAGTTCCTGATGCGTGGGGTGTGCAGGCCCGTGTTTGGTATGTGCGGACTCGTGGGAGTGAATGCTGCGCGTTGATGTGTGCAGCGTGCATGTACCTGGTGTGGAAGTGCCACTTCTAGAAGTGGGCACTTCAGTGTGCAGTCTGAAATGTGTGGCTTGTCTGGCGATTGGCTGGTGAGGTCAGGTGACGGACTAGGGAATTCCCCAGAGTCAGGAGGAGTCACCCAGTGGTGAATGGGGAGTTAGCAGGTTGATGGCTGGGGAGGAGTGCACCTGGGTCCTGAATAGGACAGGGATTCCCCCACACAATGCTGGCGCCGGCCCCTGTGGTGCGTCTAATGACCCTAGCCCTGCCAGTGAATAGGGAGAGGGGCTGAGCAAAACAAAGTGCTCAGGAACCTGTTGGAACTGGTTCGCCCCTTCCCTGCACCTTAGACAAAGGATTTGACTGTATAAAAATGGGGCTGTGTCCCCACAGAAGTGGTTCTCTTGCAGGATCCACTTGAGGGGGGGCCTGCTGCTGCTGGGTGCCAGGAGAGACCGCCACTGGGGACTGCCTCCCTGCTGGAGGGCCCTGTGAGCTGGCTCTGGGCCCAGCCTCTGCCCCCTGCTCTCTGAAGGACCCTTTTTGTTGCTGAACATTGCTTGTAGCGCCTGGGAGCGCTTTCTGGACTTCCTAGCGCTGGGCACGCTGTTTTCCTGGACTAGCTGTCTCTCAGAGCCTGGGAGCGCTCTGAGGATCCTTGGTAGCGCTGCGAGCGCTGGCTCACCTTGTAGCGCTGTGAAGCGCTTTGATTCGGCTTGCGGGTGCCCACCCCGCTTATTTGCGTATCGCTGCGGCGGGTGCCTACCCCGCCGAGGATTGCATTTACGGAGGGAGCCCACCCCTCTAATCACCGAGATCACCGCTGCAGCCCGGTTCGTGACCGGAAGTCAGGCAAGCCTGGGGGCGGGCCGCCGGGACAACCGGAACTGAGCAGAGGAGGGCGGGAGCCTACCCCGCCTCCTACCGAAGCGTCGCGGCTGCTTAACCCCCGGAGCAGGCAGGAGCCTACCCTGCGCCCCGGGGTACTTAGGAGAGTGACGAGGACGGCCGGAGCTGGAGCGGAGGAGGGTGCGAGGCACATTGTCGGTGCCTGCCCCCCTCCGTGTCGAGAAGCAGCCCCGGAGTCCGCCGGAGCAGAGAGAACAAGCAGCCAACGCGGGAGTCCCCTGCCGACAGCCTGGTGAGTGATCGCGAGGGCTGGGGGACTCCGCGCACTTGCTGGGGAGGGCGGGAGCTGTGTTCACGAGTCCCCCCGAGCGGGACTCCAACGAGGAGGGCGATCCTTGTCTGTGAGCCCTGTGAGGCTCTAAGTGCTTTGCTGACTTGCTCTCGAGCCCCGAGAGGGCTCCAACGTTCTAGAGGGCATTGGTTTAGAGCGCTAGACGCTCCAACGGTTGGGGGCATTGACTGGTGTTCAGAGCGCCCGGAGCGCTCCAACGAAGGGGAGCACGATTGTTTCTCGAGCCCAGTGAGGCTCCAACGTTGTGCTGAGCCACGAAGGCTCGAGAGGGCACATTTTTAATGGTCAGAGCCCAGAGAGGGCTCCAGAGGCACGCAGAGTGCCTGAAGTCGTTTTCCAGCTGCCCAGCACTTAGTGGGCAGCTGCCACGTTTAGGTGGGGGACCATTCTTGTTCTAGTCTGCGCAGCTAGCGCAGCCTGACTTTGCTGAACGCAGGGCGTCCTAGCCCTTCCAGGCCAGTTGGCCCAGGGACTGCCACAGGTGGTGGCCTAGGAGTTTTGCGCAATTGTGTTCCTACTTGCACCTCTGAATGTGTGTTGATGCATCATGTGCCATTGCTTTTACACCTCTGAATGTTTTATGCATCATGTGTGTTCCTACCTGCACCTCTGAATGTGTGTTGATGCATCATGTGCCACTGCTTTTACACCTCTGAATGCTTTTAGGCATCATGTGTTTTTCCTTCCATACACCTCTGAATGTGATGCATCATGTGTAACGTTCTATTACCCCTACAGGTATTGTGATACGTAGGTGGTTGTGGCTTTCTCCTAGTACAGGTGGTGCTAGTGAGGTTCTAGTTCCCTGCGTGACAGTCTCCTAAAGTAGTTAGGGTTGCGTAGGTGGTACTTCCCCGATACCAGTAAGTACTGGTTGTGTGCTATACATATTATTTTTGGTGCTACAGTGATTTTATATATTTTGTGTGCTAAATATCTAAAAAGTGCTAATTCCTGACAGTGGTCCAGGTGGCCCTGTCTTGTACATAATCCCTTGTAAATTCTGCCCGTGCCGGTTGGCACAGTGTAAAGTGGGTATTTTTATCTAATGTGTTGTGTATAATACAAAGGTTATTTTTATAGAATACCTTGTGTGGAGTTTCCTTTGTGGTGGGCCTTGGGTGTTGTTGCTGGGTGCGCGCGCAAACGCTTTACACATCGCCTCAGAGATAAGCCTGACTGCTCGTGCCAAGCTACCAAGGGGGTGAGCAGGGGTTATCTTTGGCGTGTAACTTCCTTGCCCTGACTAGAGTGGTGGTTTCTGCCTGACTTTGGCGCAAGCCTTAGCCAACCAGAAATCGCCAGGTCTAACATTGGTGATCAGCGGTGGGATTTGGACTTGCGTTTGCGCTGTACCGCAGCAGCGACTGGCCACACTGCAAAACTCTGCATTAGATAACTACATTTTAGGGATTATTGTTTTTGAAGTTCCTTTACTTCCCCTGAAGGTATCATTGTGTAATTGTGTCCAGTACATTTGTCCCCCGCCCTGCGCCCAGAGTTTGGTACCTGTGTCACGTGGTGGTCAGGTTGAGGGATCAGGGGTGGTAGAAACTGCCTTACCAGTCCGAGGGGAGGGTTGTGTGTGGATGGTGTGTGGGGCACTAGACAGTGAGTGTGAGTTCTCCAGGATAGAGAGCTCACTGAAACCTTTTTTGAATTGTGTACTCCTGTGTAGCTCCGACCCCCAGGTTCCTTGTGTTGAACTCTTCTCAGGAACGTCCGCCAAAATGGAGCCTGCTTTTAACTTCTGTAGTCTGTTTAGGTACAGTAGGTTGGAGCTGGCAAGGTTCTGTGAGGAGAGGGACATAGAGGTGGGTGAGTCAGATACCCAGTCCAAACTGAGGGACAACCTGATCCTTTGGCAAAAGGAGGAGTGGGAGCGGGAGCGCAGCGAGGAAGATAGGGCCCGGGCCGCACGCCGAGAGGGTGGTGGGTCTGAGGGGAGCCCTGAGGAATCTGAGGGGGAGGAAGGTTACCTGACAGGGACGCCAGTAGAGAGTGGAGACCCCATAGATAGGGAGTCCCTTGCTGGGTCCAGTGTCAGGAGCAGCACCCCATCCCTTTCCCTGTCCCCAGAGGAGTGGGTGGATAGGAGGGAAGAGAGGGAGCATCAGCTGGCCATGGAGAAGCTCAGGTTAGAGCATGCCTGGGGGATGGCGCAGCTGACGATGGCAGAGAAAAAGCTGGAGACCGAGAGGGTCTTAGCGCAGGAGAGGATGGCGGAGGCTGAGAGGGCCTTCGCCAGGGAGAAATCAGTGCTGGAGAGTAGATTATCGCCTGCGCGCAGTCGTAGTTTTCTGGGCTCCCCAGGGAGGGTTGAGTCCAGTGGTGGCAGCGAAATAGAGTCCCGTGCGACAAGTCCCACTCCCAGTTTCCCCAGTCTGGTACCTGTTTCCCAAGAGGAGGAGTATAGGTTGAAGTTCAGGGGCAGTAGAAAACCGTCTCACCAGTCGTGGGGGTTGTTTGTGGATGACTGTCATGAGGCACTGTGGGACTGGCTGGAGGTCAACACGGAAGAGGATTTGGATATAGTGCTCAAAATGATTGTCAAAGAGCAGATGCTCAGTAGTTGTTCTCCAGGGTTGCGCCAGCACCTGGTGAGGTATGACTACTTTTGTCCTTGGGCGCTGGCAGAGGAAGCGGAGCGCTGGGAAAGCGCTAGAGGTTCTCTGGAGTCATTAGGGAGTGACTCAAGTAGTGGTTCAGGTATCTTCCAGCCCAGCGTGGTGGAAGAGGCTCCATGTAGCCCAGCTAGGTCCCAGGATAGCGAGGAGGGTGTAGGACCTTACGGCCTGGCTCAGTGGAGCGGGAGTAAGTGGGTGACCGAGGGTCCCCAGACGTACGAAACCCTGCCTCAGGACTTGGGTGGTTTCAGGAGGGAACACCAAGTTGGGGACCTAGGCTGTCCTGTTAGCCCATTTGAGGAGGATCACCTAGTGAGTAGAGGACCGGGAGCGCCTGTAAACAGGGCTCCTGTGGTTCTAGTGTCTGGCAGTACCGCTCCAGTAGGGAGGGTACAGAAGTCCAGCGGGAGGAGTGGCATGGGGCTGTGTTCCCCGGTGGAGGAGCCAGTGGGTCAGAGACCAGCCGGGAGGGCTGAGTCTCCTAGAAGTGACCATGGCGACTACACGTCTGGCCTGGGGGATCTTTGCGCACTGTCAGGTGGACAGGGGACGGGGGATCTGCGCCAGGCAGACGGTCATGCAACATATGAGGCATATGTTACTCTCGGGGGGATGGTGTGTAAATCCCCAGAAGTCCTGGAGTGCCAGGCAATTATTCCACCGAAGGTTTTAGACCGGAGGTTGGAAGGCCAGGTTCAGGAGCAGCCTGACCTGAAGGGTCTGACTACTGTAACCAGTGTCCTGACCGGTTCTTCTTCCAGAGGGGCCGCCCCAGTTGGTAGGGAGCAGGACTCTGGAAGGGGGTGCAGAGGGTGGGAGAGCCCACCTCTGACCCCGGTGCAACCTGAGGGGTTAAACCCTAGGTTGGTAGACCAGCTCTCAGGGAGGGGTCCTGAGCTGGTTGGTGAGGTATGTTACGAGGGTGCCTCTCAAAGGAGGAGAGGGCGGAACCCTAGGAGAAGAGGTAGGGGGAGGAGAGCCTCACCCGTGACTTTTGGTCAGTCTGAGGGTACAGACCCTAGGCTGGAAGATCAGTGGCAGTTTAGAACTGCCCTGATGAAGGGTAGAGTGGAGAATGGCTGCTATGTGCCAGGGGTTACTACCCCCCACTCTGTGGTTAGGCAAGGACCAATCAATCAATCAATCATGGAACTTATATCGCGCACTACTCACCCGTAAGGGTCTCAAGGCGCTTGGGGAAGGGGGTCTGCTACTGCTCGAACAGCCAGGTCTTGAGCTGTTTCCTGAAGGCCAGGTGGTCCTGGGTCATCCGCAGGTGGACGGGTAGGGAGTTCCAAGTCTTAGCTGCCAGGTAGGAGAATGACCTTCCTCCAGCGGTGGCTCTCTGGATGCGAGGGACGACGGCGAGGGCGAGGTTAGCGGAACGTAGCCGGCGGGTGGGCGTGTAGAAGGTGAGGCGGCTGTTGAGGTACCCTGGGCCTAGGTCGTGGAGGGACTTGTGTGCGTGGGTGAGGAGTCTGAACGTGATCCTCTTGTTGACAGGGAGCCAGTGCAGGTCTCTCAGGTGGCACGAGATGTGGCTGCGTCGGGGGACGTCCAGGATGAGTCGGGCGGAGGCGTTCTGGATACGCTGAAGTCTTTTCTGAAGCTTGGCTGTAGTACCGGCGTAGAGGGTGTTTCCGTAGTCTAGTCTGCTGGTGACGAGAGCGTGGGTGACCGTCTTCCTGGTCTCGGTCGGGATCCATCGGAAGATCTTTCGGAGCAAGCGGAGGTTGTGGAAGCAAGCTGAGGAGACGGCGTTGACTTGTCTGGTCATCGATAGGGAGGAATCCAGTATGACGCCCAAGTTGCGTGCGTGGTCCGTCGGTTCAGGTGCGGTGCCTAGTGCCGGGGGCCACCAGGAGTCGTCCCATGCGGAGGGTGATGGTCCCAGAATGAGGACTTCTGTCTTGTCCGTGTTCAGTTTCAGGCGGCTGATGTTCATCCATTCAGCGACGTCTGTCATCCCTTCGTGCAGGCTGGCTTTGGCGGTGTCGGGGTCTCTGGAGAGGGAGAGAATCAGCTGGGTGTCATCGGCGTAGGAAATGATGTTGAGGTTGTGTTGGCGTGCGATGGCAGCGAGGGGTTTCATGTAGATGTTGAAGAGAGTAGGGCTGAGCGACGATCCTTGCGGGACGCCGCAGATGACTTCGGTGGCCTCGGAGCGGAACGGAGGGAGGCGTACTCTCTGTGTTCTGCCGGAGAGGTATGAGATGATCCATTCCAGAGCCTTCCCTTGGATGCCGGTGTCGTTGAGGCGTTGGACTAGTGTGCGGTGGCAGACAGTGTCAAATGCTGCGGAGAGGTCTAGGAGGATGAGTGCCGCTGTTTCGCCGTTGTCGAGCAGGGCTCGGATGTCGTCGGTGGCTGCGATGAGGGCTGTCTCGGTGCTGTGGTTGGCTCTGAATCCGGACTGTGATGGGTCGAGGGATCCGTTCGTCTCGAGGAAGGCTGCCAGTTGCTTGTTGACGACCTTCTCGATGACTTTGGCCGGGAAAGGAAGGAGCGAGATGGGGCGGTAGTTCTTGAGGTCGGTCGGGTCCGCTGTTGGTTTCTTCAGCAGAGCGCTGAGTTCGGCGTGCTTCCAGCTCTCCGGGAAGGTTGCTGTGTTGAAGGAGGTGTTGATGATGTCTCGGAGGTGGGGTGCGATGGTAGAGGCTGCCTTGTTGAAGACATGATGGGGGCACGGGTCGGTCGGAGATCCGGAGTGGATGGTGTTCATCATGCGTGACGTGTCTTCGGGGGTCACCTCGGTCCATGTCTGGAGGGTGGCGGCGGGGCGCGAAGGTACAACCGATGGGTGCGGGGGTGAAATGTCGAAGCTGTTGTGGATGTCGGCGATCTTGCGGTGGAAGTACGAGGCGAGGGAGTCGCAGAGGTCCTGTGAGGGAGTGATGTCGTTGTTGCCGGTGCTGGGGTTGGAGAACTCCTTGACGATGTTGAAGAGCTCCTTGCTGTCATGGGCGTTCTTGTCCAGTCGTTCCCGCAGAGATTTCTTCTTGGTGGTGCGGATGAGCTGGTGATGTCTGCGAGTGGCGAGTTTGAGTGCTGTTCTGTTGTCGGCGGTCTTGTTGAGGAGCCAGGCCTTCTCGAGGGTGCGGCAGGCCTTCTTGGAGTCCTTGAGTTCGTCGGTGAACCAGGGGGCCTTCTTGCTTCTGGGTCTGGAGGGGGGGTTCTTCAGTGGGGCGAGGTCGTCGGCACAGGAGGTCAGCCACTGCGTGAGGTCGAGGGCAGCTGTGTTAGGGTCCGTGGTCCTGGCAGGTGGGCTCTGGCTGAGGGAGGTGGCGAGCTGGTCGGCGGTGATCTTGCTCCAGTTTCTGTGGGGAGCCTGCTTCGGGTGATTGTGGACCGTGTTCTTTCTGAAGCTGAAATGGACGCAGCTGTGGTCGGTCCAGTGAAGTCCGGTGGAGTGGCTAAAGGTGACGTGCTTGCTGGACGAGAAGAGTGGGTCGAGCGTGTGGCCGGCGAAGTGGGTGGGGGTGTTGACCAGTTGCTGAAGTCCGAGGTTGGCGAGGTTATCCAGCAGGGCGGTGGTGTTGTGGTCATTGTTGTTCTCCAGGTGGAAGTTGAGGTCCCCGAGGAGGATGTAGTCGGCGGAGGGGAGGGCGTGAGGGCTGATGAAGTCGGCGATGTCTTCGCAGAACTGTGCGCGTGGTCCCGGGGGTCTGTAGATGAGGGTGCCTCTGAGGGTAGTCTTGGGGTCGGTGTGGATCTGGAAGTGCAGGTATTCGGCGGCGTTGAATACGTCGATGGAGTCAGTCGAGATGCGAATGGTGCTCTTGTGTACGATGGCGATGCCTCCTCCGGTCTGGTTGACGCGATCCTTCCTGATGATCTTGTAGCCGTCCGGGATGGCTATGGCGATGTCGGGGGCTGAAGAGTCGTTCATCCAGGTTTCCGTGAGGAAGGCGACGTCCGGAGATGCGGTGTCGAGGAGGTTCCAGAGTTCCACGGCGTGTCTGTGGACGGAGCGGGTGTTGAGCAGGATGCACTTGAGGTGGTTGCTGTTGTCCGTCTTGGTGGGCGTGGTGCTTGTTTGGAGGCAAGAGAAGTTGCAGGATCGGCAGGTGAAGGGTCCATGGGTGCGTCGCGGGGACGCTCGGTAGCATCCGGGGGCTCGGGCGGTTTTGAGTGCGATGAGCGTAGCGAAGTCGTAGATCCTGCGGGGGGGCTGGCGGGTGCGGGGACCAGGGAGTCTGGCGCTGGGCGCGGTCCAGGCGCGGACGGGCGCAGACGGGCTTACCTTTGGCGCACCTTCGGCGCTCAATCGGCGCTCCCGCTGCGCGCGTCCGCTGCGCGGTCGCGGAAGGGGCGTCATAAGTAGGAGCCCGGAGGGAGGGTCAGCAGGGAGGCGGGAGGCTGGGTAGCCAATGGGCAGTGAGGGGAGGCGGGACTGCGGGGACCGGAACAGGGAAGCGGGAGGAGGGGAAAGAGTGACCGGGGCAGTGGCGGCGGAAACGGCGAAAAAGAAGAAAAACAAGCAGGCAGCGAGCGGAGGCCGGTACCTGAGAGCGGCGGAAGGAGGTAAGTGGCGCCAACGGGGGTTGCAGTGGGTGAAAGGCAGCGGCAGGCGTAGGCAGCGGCAGGCGTAGGCAGCAGCAGGCGTAGGCAGCAGCAGGGGATAGGAGCGACCGCCTGTGGGTCACAGGGGGGTCACACTGACCAGCGCGGTGAGGATCCCTAAGTAGGAGCCCGGAGGGAGGGTCAGCAGGGAGGCGGGAGGCTGGGTAGCCAATGGGCAGTGAGGGGAGGCGGGACTGCGGGGACCGGAACAGGGAAGCGGGAGGAGGGGAAAGAGTGACCGGGGCAGTGGCGGCGGAAACGGCGAAAAAGAAGAAAAACAAGCAGGCAGCGAGCGGAGGCCGGTACCTGAGAGCGGCGGAAGGAGGTAAGTGGCGCCAACGGGGGTTGCAGTGGGTGAAAGGCAGCGGCAGGCGTAGGCAGCGGCAGGCGTAGGCAGCAGCAGGCGTAGGCAGCAGCAGGGGATAGGAGCGACCGCCTGTGGGTCACAGGGGGGTCACACTGACCAGCGCGGTGAGGATCCCTAAGTAGGAGCCCGGAGGGAGGGTCAGCAGGGAGGCGGGAGGCTGGGTAGCCAATGGGCAGTGAGGGGAGGCGGGACTGCGGGGACCGGAACAGGGAAGCGGGAGGAGGGGAAAGAGTGACCGGGGCAGTGGCGGCGGAAACGGCGAAAAAGAAGAAAAACAAGCAGGCAGCGAGCGGAGGCCGGTACCTGAGAGCGGCGGAAGGAGGTAAGTGGCGCCAACGGGGGTTGCAGTGGGTGAAAGGCAGCGGCAGGCGTAGGCAGCGGCAGGCGTAGGCAGCAGCAGGCGTAGGCAGCAGCAGGGGATAGGAGCGACCGCCTGTGGGTCACAGGGGGGTCACACTGACCAGCGCGGTGAGGATCCCTAAGTAGGAGCCCGGAGGGAGGGTCAGCAGGGAGGCGGGAGGCTGGGTAGCCAATGGGCAGTGAGGGGAGGCGGGACTGCGGGGACCGGAACAGGGAAGCGGGAGGAGGGGAAAGAGTGACCGGGGCAGTGGCGGCGGAAACGGCGAAAAAGAAGAAAAACAAGCAGGCAGCGAGCGGAGGCCGGTACCTGAGAGCGGCGGAAGGAGGTAAGTGGCGCCAACGGGGGTTGCAGTGGGTGAAAGGCAGCGGCAGGCGTAGGCAGCGGCAGGCGTAGGCAGCAGCAGGCGTAGGCAGCAGCAGGGGATAGGAGCGACCGCCTGTGGGTCACAGGGGGGTCACACTGACCAGCGCGGTGAGGATCCCTAAGTAGGAGCCCGGAGGGAGGGTCAGCAGGGAGGCGGGAGGCTGGGTAGCCAATGGGCAGTGAGGGGAGGCGGGACTGCGGGGACCGGAACAGGGAAGCGGGAGGAGGGGAAAGAGTGACCGGGGCAGTGGCGGCGGAAACGGCGAAAAAGAAGAAAAACAAGCAGGCAGCGAGCGGAGGCCGGTACCTGAGAGCGGCGGAAGGAGGTAAGTGGCGCCAACGGGGGTTGCAGTGGGTGAAAGGCAGCGGCAGGCGTAGGCAGCGGCAGGCGTAGGCAGCAGCAGGCGTAGGCAGCAGCAGGGGATAGGAGCGACCGCCTGTGGGTCACAGGGGGGTCACACTGACCAGCGCGGTGAGGATCCCTAAGTAGGAGCCCGGAGGGAGGGTCAGCAGGGAGGCGGGAGGCTGGGTAGCCAATGGGCAGTGAGGGGAGGCGGGACTGCGGGGACCGGAACAGGGAAGCGGGAGGAGGGGAAAGAGTGACCGGGGCAGTGGCGGCGGAAACGGCGAAAAAGAAGAAAAACAAGCAGGCAGCGAGCGGAGGCCGGTACCTGAGAGCGGCGGAAGGAGGTAAGTGGCGCCAACGGGGGTTGCAGTGGGTGAAAGGCAGCGGCAGGCGTAGGCAGCGGCAGGCGAAGGCAGCAGCAGGCGTAGGCAGCAGCAGGGGATAGGAGCGACCGCCTGTGGGTCACAGGGGGGTCACACTGACCAGCGCGGTGAGGATCCCTAAGTAGGAGCCCGGAGGGAGGGTCAGCAGGGAGGCGGGAGGCTGGGTAGCCAATGGGCAGTGAGGGGAGGCGGGACTGCGGGGACCGGAACAGGGAAGCGGGAGGAGGGGAAAGAGTGACCGGGGCAGTGGCGGCGGAAACGGCGAAAAAGAAGAAAAACAAGCAGGCAGCGAGCGGAGGCCGGTACCTGAGAGCGGCGGAAGGAGGTAAGTGGCGCCAACGGGGGTTGCAGTGGGTGAAAGGCAGCGGCAGGCGTAGGCAGCGGCAGGCGTAGGCAGCAGCAGGCGTAGGCAGCAGCAGGGGATAGGAGCGACCGCCTGTGGGACCAGTGGCACCTGGGTGGCCTAGGGCCTGGTCTTGGCCACGGACAGCTTGGGAGTACCAGTGGGGTAGCCCAGTTGGTCCGGAGAGTGGTTTGAGAAGAAACCCCAGGGGTTCACCGTGGCGTAGAACAGGAGGGTGTCCCGGCAGTGGCGGGCCCGCGTCCGTGTTCTATCGCCCCAAGCAGGGAAGTCCATCACGGTGGTGATTGGTCTACCCTGCGTTTTGGCTGGAAGGGGGTTGTGTTGTACTTGGCCCTTCTGGCCGGTTCACCCCGAAACTTTTTGCTTAATATTGTGACTTGGTTTAGTGATTTTATTGACTTCGGCGCACTTTACCGCTGTGTCCCAGGGTAAAGTGCGTGCGTGTTGTGAGGGTGGCCTGCCCTCTCATAGGAATGCATGGGGGAATGTATGTGTCCCGGTAGTTCCTGATGCGTGGGGTGTGCAGGCCCGTGTTTGGTATGTGCGGACTCGTGGGAGTGAATGCTGCGCGTTGATGTGTGCAGCGTGCATGTACCTGGTGTGGAAGTGCCACTTCTAGAAGTGGGCACTTCAGTGTGCAGTCTGAAATGTGTGGCTTGTCTGGCGATTGGCTGGTGAGGTCAGGTGACGGACTAGGGAATTCCCCAGAGTCAGGAGGAGTCACCCAGTGGTGAATGGGGAGTTAGCAGGTTGATGGCTGGGGAGGAGTGCACCTGGGTCCTGAATAGGACAGGGATTCCCCCACACAATGCTGGCGCCGGCCCCTGTGGTGCGTCTAATGACCCTAGCCCTGCCAGTGAATAGGGAGAGGGGCTGAGCAAAACAAAGTGCTCAGGAACCTGTTGGAACTGGTTCGCCCCTTCCCTGCACCTTAGACAAAGGATTTGACTGTATAAAAATGGGGCTGTGTCCCCACAGAAGTGGTTCTCTTGCAGGATCCACTTGAGGGGGGGCCTGCTGCTGCTGGGTGCCAGGAGAGACCGCCACTGGGGACTGCCTCCCTGCTGGAGGGCCCTGTGAGCTGGCTCTGGGCCCAGCCTCTGCCCCCTGCTCTCTGAAGGACCCTTTTTGTTGCTGAACATTGCTTGTAGCGCCTGGGAGCGCTTTCTGGACTTCCTAGCGCTGGGCGCGCTGTTTTCCTGGACTAGCTGTCTCTCAGAGCCTGGGAGCGCTCTGAGGATCCTTGGTAGCGCTGCGAGCGCTGGCTCACCTTGTAGCGCTGTGAAGCGCTTTGATTCGGCTTGCGGGTGCCCACCCCGCTTATTTGCGTATCGCTGCGGCGGGTGCCTACCCCGCCGAGGATTGCATTTACGGAGGGAGCCCACCCCTCTAATCACCGAGATCACCGTTGCAGCCCGGTTCGTGACCGGAAGTCAGGCAAGCCTGGGGGCGGGCCGCCGGGACAACCGGAACTGAGCAGAGGAGGGCGGGAGCCTACCCCGCCTCCTACCGAAGCGTCGCGGCTGCTTAACCCCCGGAGCAGGCAGGAGCCTACCCTGCGCCCCGGGGTACTTAGGAGAGTGACGAGGACGGCCGGAGCTGGAGCGGAGGAGGGCGCGAGGCACATTGTCGGTGCCTGCCCCCCTCCGTGTCGAGAAGCAGCCCCGGAGTCCGCCGGAGCAGAGAGAACAAGCAGCCAACGCGGGAGTCCCCTGCCGACAGCCTGGTGAGTGATCGCGAGGGCTGGGGGACTCCGCGCACTTGCTGGGGAGGGCGGGAGCTGTGTTCACGAGTCCCCCCGAGCGGGACTCCAACGAGGAGGGCGATCCTTGTCTGTGAGCCCTGTGAGGCTCTAAGTGCTTTGCTGACTTGCTCTCGAGCCCCGAGAGGGCTCCAACGTTCTAGAGGGCATTGGTTTAGAGCGCTAGACGCTCCAACGGTTGGGGGCATTGACTGGTGTTCAGAGCGCCCGGAGCGCTCCAACGAAGGGGAGCACGATTGTTTCTCGAGCCCAGTGAGGCTCCAACGTTGTGCTGAGCCACGAAGGCTCGAGAGGGCACATTTTTAATGGTCAGAGCCCAGAGAGGGCTCCAGAGGCACGCAGAGTGCCTGAAGTCGTTTTCCAGCTGCCCAGCACTTAGTGGGCAGCTGCCACGTTTAGGTGGGGGACCATTCTTGTTCTAGTCTGCGCAGCTAGCGCAGCCTGACTTTGCTGAACGCAGGGCGTCCTAGCCCTTCCAGGCCAGTTGGCCCAGGGACTGCCACAGGTGGTGGCCTAGGAGTTTTGCGCAATTGTGTTCCTACTTGCACCTCTGAATGTGTGTTGATGCATCATGTGCCATTGCTTTTACACCTCTGAATGTTTTATGCATCATGTGTGTTCCTACCTGCACCTCTGAATGTGTGTTGATGCATCATGTGCCACTGCTTTTACACCTCTGAATGCTTTTAGGCATCATGTGTTTTTCCTTCCATACACCTCTGAATGTGATGCATCATGTGTAACGTTCTATTACCCCTACAGGTATTGTGATACGTAGGTGGTTGTGGCTTTCTCCTAGTACAGGTGGTGCTAGTGAGGTTCTAGTTCCCTGCGTGACAGTCTCCTAAAGTAGTTAGGGTTGCGTAGGTGGTACTTCCCCGATACCAGTAAGTACTGGTTGTGTGCTATACATATTATTTTTGGTGCTACAGTGATTTTATATATTTTGTGTGCTAAATATCTAAAAAGTGCTAATTCCTGACAGTGGTCCAGGTGGCCCTGTCTTGTACATAATCCCTTGTAAATTCTGCCCGTGCCGGTTGGCACAGTGTAAAGTGGGTATTTTTATCTAATGTGTTGTGTATAATACAAAGGTTATTTTTATAGAATACCTTGTGTGGAGTTTCCTTTGTGGTGGGCCTTGGGTGTTGTTGCTGGGTGCGCGCGCAAACGCTTTACACATCGCCTCAGAGATAAGCCTGACTGCTCGTGCAAAGCTACCAAGGGGGTGAGCAGGGGTTATCTTTGGCGTGTAACTTCCTTGCCCTGACTAGAGTGGTGGTTTCTGCCTGACTTTGGCGCAAGCCTTAGCCAACCAGAAATCGCCAGGTCTAACAAGCGGCCTCTCCGTGGCAGCAGGGGGTGTTTAGCTGTTATCCATCACTTGTGTGCCAGTTCAATGGAATACCAGCATCTGTGTTGCAATGGGGGGTGCCAGTGTTGCTCCCACATGTTCATCCACATGACCTGTGTATGTGTTGACAGAGTATCATTGTCATTCCAACACACATGACTAATAAATTTGTCCCTCTGTCTCCAAGGTGCCTCTTCCCTGTCAATGGTGGCCTGTTGCCACTGTGCGTGCGGCATGTCTGGCATAGTTTTCTGAGGTGGTGCATATGTGTCTATGTGTAGAGTGACAAGATGCTAGGGGTTTGTCAGGGAGTGGGAACTGTATTATGCACAAGATGCACAGTTCCATCCACCTCAAGGCAAGAGAGACCATCCCCCAGGGCAACCACAACATCCGTGTCGAATCCTACCCTGCAGTATACGGACATGTGCCTTACGACTCCCATGATACTTGTCCATATCCGGAGTGCATCTGCACAGCTCTGCTACTGCATCGGGCAACCAGGCCACATCAACGTCCAAACGGGATGGGGGGAATGTTTCACAGCCAGCTGCAGGATGACCTTCTCGATCCACGCCCACACTCATGATGCAGCCCACAACCCCAACACAACCATGTGGCACTGTGATCCAAAACTCCATTCTGGCATCTCCATGCATCCAACCTCGGGCTAGCCACCATTTTCAACATCCGCCTGACGCAAGCATGCAGGACATTGTAGGGACACATGTCTAGACATACCTGGGAGCGGCAAGCCAGGGCACTCCACATGATCCCTGACCTCTGCGCATGACTGTTGCTCCCCTGAATGTGTCTGTAGCCACAGTTGTGCGGGAACCACTCAGCTGGTTGGGCCCAGCACAGGTGAGTATGGTACTCCATGTCTGTATCAGATGATACATTGGGACCCATGTGTGTCCTGGGCAAGACTGCGACCCCACGGTTTGGATGGTTGGAGTTAATTCTGAGATCAGGCATGCTTTGACTTTACGACACACACATGTATTGTAATAATGCAGAATCACGGCATCATCTTGTAAGTGTGATTAATTTATTTGTGGTGGGGTACGGGTTTGTGGGGATGACAAGAGGTGCACAGCGGGAGTGTAGAATCCAAAGTTCACTGGGGGAGTTGGTATCCTTGCCGTAGCAAAATGTCAGAGTCCATGCCACAGTCTTCGTCAACATAGGTCAGACAGTGACCAGCAAGTCCATGTGGCAGAGAATGTCATGTGCTGCTATTGGGCCAGAGGGCCAGGTGCCAGGCCAGGTGACCTGGGAGATGGTGATGTTCTGCTGACTCTCACAGTCTTTTTCGTGGATGACCCACCTTCCTGCGGGGACCCTCGGAAGCAGTCCGTGACGATGTCTGTGACGCTCCGTCGGATGAATCCTCCTCCTCCTGATCCCTCCCTGTGTCTGGTAATGGCCTTCGCCTGGTGCCACAGGGAAGGTTGCCCATGTTGTCGGCAATCCGACGGAGTACACCGGTCATTTGGGTTTGCACCGCCACGAGCTCAGCCTGTCTATCCTCCATCCTTCCTTGGTGTTGCAGTTGACAGGCATGTTGCTGGGACTGCAGGGTCTTCATCTCCTTGAGGGTCCCCTTGATGTCATTGAGGGTGGACGCAATCTGGTCCATGCCCCTGGTGTCACGCCGGTATGTATCCAGGATGTTGCTGACCTGGGACACTACCGGGTCCTGAGCTGCCTGGTCAGGTTCGCGCCTCCGCCGTCCTCCACTCCCGCCACCCCTGCCCACGTGCACCTGGCCTGCCGTTGTGGGTGCATCGGGTCTCCGGGACCCCTGAGGGATGGCATCTGCGTTGCCGCCTGCCTCCTCCTGGGTGCCCGGAGGACCGTGTCCCTCCTGGGCAGACTGGCTGGGTGGTCGTGTGCGGGCAGGGCTCCTGGACGTCTCCTGGGATGTGGCAGGAATGGGGGTGGTGGTTGGCACAGTTGTACCTGACGCAGGTGCTGCAGGTGGTTGGACACCAGAGGGGCCAGGTTGGTCTGGGTCATCCACGGAGTGGTGAGAGTCATCGCTGGCGGTGGGGTCCTCATCCCGCGGAGCCTGGTCCTGTGAGACTTCCCCCCCAGTGTTGGGGGGTGTTCGTCGACGTTGACCTGTGTGTGAGAGAGACAATGTTAACAGTGTCACATGTGGCATCCATGTTTCATGCATTTCTGATTTGGCACTCTTCCTCTGGGTAGTTGGATCTGTCTTGCATTCCTCTCACAGTGCACTTGTGCATGGGTATGTCCCTTGGCCACAGCTGTCAGGCCTTTACGCATGTGTGAGACACAATCTTAGTTGATGCATCTATTTGGGTACACAGTCAGCAGTGTGGTGTGCGGGCGTAGCGAGCCATGCAGAGGCGCCTTACGTGTTGCACTGTACGTGGCCAAATGGTGTTTTGCCAAGGCAATTTGATGTTGCAGGTAGGGGACTGAAGCATTTGTGACAGGGTTCTTACCGACACAGTGGGTGGGTATACTGGGTGTGTGGTTAGGTCTGTGCCTGCAGCACGGATGGACTCGTGCACAGATTGACACATGGACCGGTCTTCATCTACGGAAGGGGGGGTTTGAGGCACTGCCAGACCTGGTCTGCATGCACACAGTCCACCGGCTGACGAGTGGACATGGCCACACCACCCAAGGGTGATTTAGTCTCCCTGTGTCTCCCTTCCTCCCTCCCTCTGTCACCCTCCTCCCTCCCTCTGTCGGTCTCCCTCTGTCACCCTACTCCCTCCCTCTGTCTGTCTCCCTGTGTCCCCCTCTGTCTCCTTCCCTCTCATTCCCCCTCTCCCTCCCTCTCTTTGTCACTCTCTGTCACCTCAGGCCAGCTTCCTGGGCACACACAGTTAGCCGGTCTTTGAATGGCCATTGGCTTGTTCATGTGAGTTAGTCCCTGTTCTCCGGGCACCCATTGGGCAGTGTGTCTGAGTGTAGGCTGCTGCTGTGGCGGTGTGTGCTGAGACTCTATCAGAGCGATGCATCTTCATTGTCTGCTGTCATGTGCAAATTGTGCCTTCAGACCCATGTCATCCTGCATGGCAGCCACCATTTGCAGGCAAGACAGTACTGTGTGGGTACACACAGTTTGTATGGCTGTGCCCTGGGCCATATGGGCTGAGGGCATTGTTTTGTGCTTGTGAGTTGCTCAATGTTAGTTTTGATGCCCCCACTCCCAGCATCGACCACATCCTGTGTTGTGTTGGTGTTTTGTGTGGCCTGTGACTTGGCATGGCCCTGATTGATGCATGGGGCATGGAGGCGCTAGTGGCATGTGTGTGTTTGTGGAGTGTTGTTGTGTGCGGTGGTGGCTTGGGGGGGGTGGCATGCATGATTGATTGTGTATGGCATCCCCCCCATGTGAGGTGAGTTGTTTGTGTACTCACCAGGGTCTGGGAGTCCAGGCAGTCCGTGTAGTCCCTCCACCGCCAGCGTGGACATCACCTTCTCCTCCCAGGGATGGTATTGTACCGGTCTGGGGGGCGGCCCTCCTCCAGTGATGTTCCCCTGGTTGTGATTGTCAGTCATCTTCCTCTTGACCGTCCTCCGCAGATCGTACCACCTGGATTGGCACTCGTGCCTGGTCCTTCTGGTGGTCCCAACAGCATTCACAGAATCGACAATCCTCTGCCACATGGCCGTTTTTTCGGATATGCTGGTCTGTCTGACCAATGTCCCAAAGAGCTGTGGCTCGACTCTGAGGATTTCGTCGACAAGGATCTCCAGCTCCTCCTTCGTGAACTTTGGATTCTTGGTGGTGGACATGGCGTGGGGTGTGGGTGTGGATGGTTGTGGGGGTGTGGGTGTGGATGGTTGTGGGGGTGTGGGGGTGGATGGTTGTGGGTGTGTGGGTGTGGTAGTGGAGGTGTGTGTGTGAATGTGATGAGGGGGTGTTTGTGTAGGTGGTTGTGTGAAGGTATGCAAGTGTGAGGTTCAAGTATGGTGGTGTGGGTCGTCTGTGGGCTCTGGCAGCAGTGGGTCTGTTGCAAAGGCTCATGGTTTGTGTGTGTGGTCCATTTTTATTGGTCCATTTGTGGGTGTGGCTGTGTTTGAAATTTGTGTGGGTGTGTTATGAGGAGTGATTGAGTTTTGGGCCTCTGTTTGGCAGTTTGGCAGTTGCAGGTGAGTGTATGTGATGTTTGTGGGGTTGTTGGGCATGTTTGGTGGTGTGGGGAAACTCTAATTGACTCTCCTTGTGTAAATATGGTTTGTCCTGGTTCAGTACGTGTGTTTTTGGCGTCAGTACGGTCCGTACATGCACTGGTGGGGGTACGGTCCGTACATTCCCTGGTGGGGTGTGGGTACGGCCCTACATACACGGGTGGGGGTTCGGTGCATACATACACGGCTGGGGGGGGGTTTGGTGCGTACATACACGGGGGGGTTTGGTGCGTACATACACGGGTGGGGGTTTGGTGCGTACATACACGGGTGGGGGTTCGGTGCGTACATACACGGCTGGGGGGGGGTTCGGTGCGTACATACACGGGGGGTTTGGTGCGTACATACACGGGTGGGGGTTCGGGGGCGTACATACAAGGGTGGTGGTTGGGTGCGTACATACACGGCTGGGGGGGGTTTGGTGCGTACATACACGGGTGGGGGTTCGGGGGCGTACATACACGGGTGGGGGTTCGGTGCGTACATACACGGCTGGGGGGGGTTCGGTGCGTACATACACGGGGGGGGGTTTGGTGCGTACATACACGGGTGGGGGTTTGGTGCGTACATACACGGGTGGGGGTTCGGTGCGTACATACACGGCTGGGGGGGGTTCGGTGCGTACATACACGGGGGGGATTTGGTGCGTACATACACGGGTGGGGGGGTTGGGTGCATACATACACGGCTGGGGGGGGTTTGGTGCGTACATACACGGGTGGTGGTTCGGTGCGTACATACACGGCTGGGGGGGGTTCGGTGCGTACATACACGGCTGGGGGGGGTTCGGTGCGTACATACACGGCTGGGGGGGGTTCGGTGCGTACATACACGGGGGGGTTTGGTGCGTACATACACGGGTGGGGGTTCGGGGGCGTACATACACGGGTGGTGGTTGGGTGCGTACATACACGGCTGGGGGGGGTTTGGTGCGTACATACACGGGTGGTGGTTCGGTGCGTACATACATGGCTGGGGGGGTTGGGTGCGTACATACACGGCTGGGGGGGGTTCGGTGCGTACATACACGGGTGGGGGTTTGGTGCGTACATACACGGGTGGGGGTTCGGGGGCGTACATACATGGGTGGTGGTTGGGTGCGTACATACACGGCTGGGGGGGTTTGGTGCGTACATACATGGGTGGGGGTTCGGGGGCGTACATACACGGTGGTGGTTGGGTGCGTACATACACGGGTGGGGGTTTGGTGCGTACATACACGGCTGGGGGGGGGTTTGGTGCGTACATACACGGGTGGTGGTTCGGTGCGTACATACACGGCTGGGGGGGGGTTCGGTGCGTACATACACGGCTGGGGGGGGTTCGGTCCGTTCATACACGGGTGGGGGTTTGGTGCGTACATACACGGCTGGGGGGGGTTTGGTGCGTACATACACGGGTGGTGGTTCGGTGCATACATACATGGCTGGGGGGGGTTGGGTGCGTACATACACGGCTGGGGGGGGGTTCGGTGCGTACATACATGGCTGGGGGGGGTTCGGTGCGTACATACACGGGTGGGGGTTTGGTGCGTACATACACGGGTGGGGGTTCGGGGGCGTACATACACGGGTGGTGGTTGGGTGCGTACATACACGGGTGGGGGTTTGGTGCGTACATACACGGCTGGGGGGGGTTCGGTGCGTACATACACGGGTGGGGGTTTGGTGCGTACATACACGGGTGGTGGTTGGGTGCGTACATACACGGGTGGGGGTTCGGTGCGTACATACACGGCTGGGGGGGGAGTTCGGTGCGTACATACACGGGGGGTTTGGTGCGTACATACACGGGTGGGGGTTTGGTGCGTACATACACGGGTGGGGGTTCGGTGCGTACATACACGGCTGGGGGGGTTCGGTGCGTACATACACGGGGGGGTTTGGTGCGTACATACACGGGTGGGGGTTCGGGGGCATACATACACGGGTGGTGGTTGGGTGCGTACATACACAGCTGGGGGGGGTTTGGTGCGTACATACACGGGTAGGGGTTCGGGGGCGTACATACACGGGTGGTGGTTCGGTGCGTACATACACGGCTGGGGGGGGTTCGGTGCGTACATACACGGCTGGGGGGGGGTTCAGTGCGTACATACAAGGCTGGGGGGGGGTTCGGTGCGTACATACACGGGGGGTTTGGTGCGTACATACACGGGTGGGGGTTCGGGGGCGTACATACACGGGTGGTGGTTGGGTGCGTACATACACGGCTGGGGGGGGTTTGGTGCGTACATACACGGGTGGGGGTTCGGGGGCGTACATACACGGGTGGTGGTTGGGTGCGTACATACACGGGTGGGGGTTTGGTGCGTACATACACGGCTGGGGGGGGTTTGGTGCGTACATACACGGGTGGTGGTTCGGTGCGTACATACACGGCTGGGGGGGGGTTCGGTGCGTACATACACGGCTGGGGGGGGGTTCGGTTCGTTCATACACGGGTGGGGGTTTGGTGCGTACATACACGGCTGGCGGGGGTTTGGTGCGTACATACACGGGTGGTGGTTCGGTGCGTACATACATGGCTGGGGGGGGGTTGGGTGCGTACATACACGGCTGGGGGGGGTTCGGTGCGTAAATACACGGCTGGGGGGGGGTTCGGTGCGTACATACACGGGTGGGGGTTTGGTGCGTACATACACGGGTGGGGGTTCGGGGCGTACATACACGGGTGGTGGTTGGGTGCGTACATGCACGGGTGGGGGTTTAGTGCGTACATACATGGCTGGGGGGGGTTCGGTGCGTACATACACGGGTGGGGGTTTGGTGCGTACATACACGGGTGGGGGTTCGGGGGCGTACATACACGGGTGGTGGTTGGGTGCGTACATACACGGGTGGGGGTTTGGTGCGTACATACACGGCTGGGGGGGTTTGGTGCGTACATACACGGGTGGTGGTTCGGTGCGTACATACACGGCTGGGGGGGGTTCGGTGCGTACATACACGGCTGGGGGGGGTTCGGTCAGTTCATACACGGGTGGGGGTTTGGTGCGTACATACACGGGTGGGGGTTCGGGGGCGTACATACACGGGTGGGGTTTTGGTGCGTACATACACGGGTGGGGGTTCGGTGCGTACATACGCGGGCGGGGGGGTGGTGGGGTGTTCGGCGCGTATGCGGGCACATGTCTCCATGGTTGCTAGGGGAGTTCGGTTCGGACGGTGTTTTTTGCGTACGGTTGTGTAATGGGGAGGACGGGAGGGATCGTACTTGCGCTGTCGGACTTTATTTTTACGCACGGTGGGTTTTTCGACCGGGGACGTGTCGGTGACTTTTCCCGACCCGAGGACGTGTGGGGAAGTCTTCCCAATGCGATTCGTATGGACTTTTTTCCGTTCGAATCGTACTTGGCAGTTTGTACGCTACTTTGACGATTCGGACGGAAAAAAATCCGGATACGAGTCGGACGGGGAATTTTTTTACCGGATCGGAATTGGCACCTTGATGTCTGATTTGGATCTCTGACATATTATCGACAGACACATTATCGAACTACACAAATATCGCATCAAATATATCGACATCAAAAATATCGACATTGTATACTTATTTAAAAAACTACACTAATATCGACACTACAATATCGTAATACAATTATATCGATCACACAAAAATCGCACATATAAATATCGCAATACTAAATATCGACATGAGTAAATAAATATGACACATGTCACAAATATCGATAACCAAAATATAGACATCAATAATATCGTTTTTTTTTAAATATATCGACAATTCTAATACTAATAAAACCAATACTTTAAACAACATAAAGACAATATTTTCCGAAAACATACATTTTCAAATGAGATTCTACTTAAACATAAACATAACATTTATAACGATCTCAATATTTAACAACATATTAAAAAAACACTGAAATAATTATCACATTGGCATTTCGAACACATTTAAAAAAAATTACAACACATTATAAACAATCTTTTTATATATAATTATTTAAAACTCTCCTCCTTTAAAACTAAATATACTCTTACTTAGCATTTTCCATAAAAGGAAACCAATTAACTAAAAAAAATTCAAACCATCCAATAGAAAGGCCACATACAGAAAACAACCAATAACATTCAAGAAACAATTTTAAACCACTATATAAACCAATTAAAACAAGTCTTCTACTGTGCCTTAAACCAAAGCATTGAACGAAGAAGAAACTCTGCTAAACAGAAGAAACCTACATCCTACTACTATTCTAAAAACGTAAGTAAATATTCTTTTCTAACTAAACTGCCAAATTAAACTAAAACACTAATTTATCTTTACTCAAATAAATAACTAACTTATATATTCCATCTCTTTATGTTTCCACTACAGATATTACTCCAAACAGCTAAAGAAAATATTGAAGATTGCCAGAAAAGACTCACTAAAAAGTAAGTATACTATCAAAATACTTTATAAAATATTAATTAAATCCTACTCAAACCCCAAAACATCCTAAACCCCTAAACAAATCCATGTTCTCTTTTTTAAGTTTTAAAAAACCTGTATAAATTAACACCTATAGTCTATACCACTGGGCATGAGGGAAGGCTCTGTTTGCTTAGGGAGAGGTTGGGCTACTGCATCTTATTTATTAGGGAGGAGGGGCACATAGTAAGAGGGGTAGGGGACGGGGGTACATTGACATGTGGTGGAGGGGGAGGGGTAGAGAACTGGGTGGGAAGGTTGTTCCTTCTCCTGAATAATTGTTCTTGATGATAAATGTGTGGTACTTCCGGGACAGGTGAAGGCGGGGGAATGTTTGTTACGTTGTTGATTTGTAAAACAATAAATTACGTTTCAACAAAAAATATATAGTCTATACCAAACAGCAATACAACCCCACTTAAAAAACTAAACCAACCAAAACAATATATGTTCTTTAACTTTCAGAGACTACATCAACTAAACAGCATTTTGTCTACAAACAACATCTTCATTCAAATACAACCAAAAACACTTGGTAAGTATATATAAAAAAGTAGTTTGTTTCCTATTTTTATAGAAATATATAAAGTACTATTGCATATATTTTCATATACATTTTTTCCAGATTTCTAACACATCACGATGACAGAAGAAGCCCAATTTATAACTTCGCAGAAAGGAAAATTCCTATTGTGTTACATGGGTTACACATACACCCAAGAAAAGCAGACGGACCGAAAAGTGAACTGGAAGTGTTCTAAATATTATTCGAACAAATGCTACGGACGAGCAACAACAAGAGAAACAACTGTACTATATACAAGAGAGCATAACCATCCACCCAATCTCTCTGAAATAGAAGTCAGATCAACCCTCGAAAATATCAAAGAATTAAGCACTGGTTCACAAACTGCTACAAGTGTAATCCTAAAAGAACTATTACCTAGAGTGCCCAAAGAAGCAAGAGGCCAATTACCATCAATTGCTTCTATAAAAACTATTGCTAGGACCAAAAAATCAACCACAACAACTATACCATCCCCTAAAACTTTTCAAGATATCATCATTCCACCAGAATTAACTATCACCCACAATAATGAACCTTTTATTTTTTTTGACAACAAAAGCACAGAAAAAAGAATCATAATGTTTGCTACTGCAAACAATATAACTAAACTCCAACAATGCCAAACATGGATGATGGATGGCACCTTTACAATGTGCCCAAAACCATTCTACCAGCTTTACACAATACACGGTCAATATCACAACACTTCCATACCTTTAATTTATGCACTATTACCTAACAAACAAAACACAACATATAATGAAATGCTAGGAAAACTAAAACAAGAATCTAATGATTTTTACCCTCAAAGAATTATCATAGACTTTGAGCAAGCCATGATAAATTGCATTCTAAAACTGTACCCCCATACAGCTATCCAAGGATGTTACTTCCATCTAAACCAATGTATATGGAGACAGTTACAAAAATCTTCACTAGGGTGCCGACCACGATCCTGCAAAAACCGGGTACGAACCGTCGGACGGAGCACAATCTCCGCCCGACGCGTACCCGGTCGTCAATTTTCACAAACAAGGAATTACGATTCGCACGGGTACACCATTACCGTACGAATCGTAAAAAAGCCCGACCGAACAAAAAAACACCTACCAATGCGATCCGGGAAAGCGCCGACCTGACGTCGGGACGCTCGCAGCCAGCCATTCACGACCCAGGAATCACGATTCGCACCGACGTCACCCCGCACGGTGAATATTTTGCGGCAGCTAAAAACTGCCGGGAAATCAGGACGACGCGAACAAGGACCACCAGTACGCGACGGACAGACGACGACGCGAACAAGGAGGACCAGTACGTGACGGACACACAGGACGACGCCACCAAGGAGGACCCGTACGCGACAGGACGACGCGATCAAGGAGGACCCGTACGCGACAGGACGACGCGAGCAAGGAGTACCAGTACGCGACGGACAGACATGGACCCGAACCTACGAGTCATCCCTGCCCTCATAGCAGTACACCTCCTCTACAGGTTACGACGCAGACGCCGCAGAAGGTCAGAATAACTAAGGGAGGGGGGAAAGTGGGGTGGGGTGGGGGTGGCACGACCAGGGCAGGCCACAAAACAACCACATAAGTCACACACCACACATGGCCTGGACATACCTGACTCCCATGCCCTGGTCACCACGAGGGGGTGGGGGCGTGTCCTGATAAGCCAGCGACCGCCACAACGGAAGTCCGTCACCACGCGAACCGGCAACACAACCAGACAGGTACGTCCCGTACCCACGCCTGAAGAGCGTGGGTACGAGTCGGACCACGCCCACACACGTCACCCCAACAATGGCGGGACGGATCGCACCCACGTGGCAAAGGCCTGGGTACGGGCCGCACAAACATCACATAGCGTAGGGACGGATATGTACGGACCCTACCCCCACCCCGTATGCAAGGAGCGTACCCCCCAGCCCAACAGTGTAAGTACGACCCGTACCCCCACCCGCGTATGCATGGAGCGTACCCCCCAGCCCAACAGTGTAAGTACGACCCGTACCCCCACCCGCGTATGCATGGAGCGTACCCCCCAAGCCAACAGTGTAAGTACGACTCGAACCCTCACCCGCGTATGCAAGGAGCGTACCCCCAGCCCAACAGTGTAAGTACGACCCGTACCCCCACCCGCGTATGCATGGAGCATACCCCCCAGCCCAACAGTGTAAGTACGACCCATACCCCCACCCGCGTATGCATGGAGCGTACCCCCCATGCCAACAGTGTAAGTACGACCCGTACCCCCACCCGCGTATGCATGGAGCGTACCCCCCATGCCAACAGTGTAAGTACGACTCGAACCCTCACCCGCGTATGCAAGGAGCGTACCCCCCAGCCCAACAGTGTAAGTACGACCCGTACCCCCACCCGCGTATGCATGGAGCGTACCCCCCATGCCAACAGTGTAAGTACGACTCAAACCCTCACCCGCGTATGCAAGGAGCGTACCCCCCAGCCCAACAGTGTAAGTACGACCCGTACCCCCACCCGCGTATGCATGGAGCGTACCCCCCAGCCCAACAGTGTAAGTACGACCCGTACCCCCACCCGCGTATGCATGGAGCGTACCCCCCATGCCAACAGTGTAAGTACGACTCGAACCCTCACCCGCGTATGCAAGGAGCGTACCCCCCAGCCCAACAGTGTAAGTACGACCCGTACCCCCACCCGCGTATGCAAGGAGCGTACCCCCAGCCCAACAGTGTAAGTACGACCCGTACCCCCACCCGCGTATGCATGGAGCGTACCCCCCATGCCAACAGTGTAAGTACGACTCGAACCCTCACCCGCGTATGCAAGGAGCGTACCCCCCAGCCCAACAGTGTAAGTACGACCCGTACCCCCACCCGCGTATGCATGGAGCGTACCCCCCAGCCCAACAGTGTAAGTACGACCCGTACCCCCACCCGCGTATGCATGGAGCGTACCCCCACCACACCAGTGTAAGTAGACTCGTACCCTCACCTCGAATGCATTGAGCGTACCCCCACCGTGCATGTTCCAAGCGTACATATCCTGAAATCGGAGGTGTGTGTGCAGAGTCCACCCAGCAGTGCCCTGAGACAGGAGGGGTGTGTGCAGAGTCCTCCCAGCAGTGCCCTGAGACAGGAGGGGTGGGTGCCTATCACTCCCAGCAGTGCCCTGAGACAGGAGGGGTGGGTGCAGAGTCCTCCCAGCAGTGCCCTGAGACAGGAGGGGTGTGTGCAGAGTCCTCCCAGCAGTGCCCTGAGACAGGAGGGGTGGGTGTGGAGTCCTCCCAGCAGTGCCCAGACACAGGAGGGGTGTGTGCAGAGTCCTCCCAGCAGTGCCCTGAGACAGGAGGGGTGGGTGCAGAGTCCTCCCAGCAGTGCCCAGACACAGGAGGGGTGTGTGTGGAGTCCTCCCAGCAGTGCCCTGAGACAGGAGGGGTGGGTGTGGAGTCCATCCCAGCAGTGCCCTGAGACAGGAGGGGTGGGTGCCTATCACTCCCAGCAGTGCCCTGAGACAGGAGGGGTGTGTGCAGAGTCCTCCCAGCAGTGCCCTGAGACAGGAGGGGTGTGTGTGGAGTCCTCCCAGCAGTGCCCTGAGACAGGAGGGGTGTAACACATGTGTGTGAGGCCAGAATTATCCACATGCATACTGGCTACAAGGGAACATGTCCCCATGAACTCATGTCAACAGACTCCACACACAAGTACAGTGATCACCAAGGATGCCACGATTGTTGCAGGTGGAGACATGGCCCTGCATGCATGGCCAAAGTAGAAGGGCTCCGTCACACACACAGCTCATGTAGACACAGCTCTGCGCTAAACATTGGGAACACCCTGCAGGGAAGAAAGCTGGATACACAGAGGAAGGAATACACCCTGGGACAAGTGCACCATGCAGTAACTGCTTACATGAACAAAGAAAGTTAGCCAACACCTTGTGATGGCACACAGATCCCAGGGTCCCACCAATGAGCAGTACACTACTACACATCCCACACACCCAAACCCTTACACACCACCCAAAACCATGTAGCAGCCCCACCAACACCAATACCAGCATAGCAGTAGTGTGATAATGAAAAAAAATTTAAGCTTTATTCAGCATGAGCACAATGTCCGTGGATCGCAGGCAGTTCAATCTTCACAAAGCCCATAGGGCAGTCAATGATTCTCAGCTGGATGGGGGACACAGTGGGATGCGTGTCCCCTACCTTGCCTGCACAGTCAAATGGCATCGTCTTCCACACTGGTGAGGGCATCGGGGGGGGGGAAGCAACAGGCACCGCAGGGACATCAGGGCAAAGGGGCGGCGTTGTGGGTGCAGGGATGGAGGACTCCACCACAGGGGGTGGGGCAGGGCCAAAGGCGGAGGCCAGGATGGCACTACACACCTTTGCAAGGTCCTCCAGGCAGTCCCCTGCACCCGAAGGGACCTCAGGCCCCAAGGAGGGGGGGGGGTCAGAGGGATGGGTCGCAGCGCCACTGGGGGAGGGTGGAGACAGGGGGGGAGACTCAACCACCCTGACCGGGGACCTCCTTGACCGCTTGCGTGGTGGTGTAACCGTGGGGCTCAGGGACAGAGCGGCCATGAAGGAGTCCTTGGGGGAGATGTGGCCAGGAGAGCTGAGGGGAGGGGATTTGGAGGGAGTGGACTGGGTGGAATGCGGACTCCCACTATGGCTGCGTGTCACACGTTTGCCCCCCGACCCAGTGGGTGTGCCTACCTCACCCTGTGTGTGCGTGTCAGGAGGAGTGCGGTGGACCTTCCCTGCTGGTGTGGTGCCCGTGTCCGTTGATGTGGGTGCATGCCGACGTCTGGGTGTACGTGGGACAGGCATGGGAGTGGGAAGTGTGGATGGGGCAGGGGTAGGTGGGGGGAGGTCGCGCTGCAGGAGACCCACTGCTGCAGTCAGTGTGGAGTCTATGGACCTCAGCAAGTTGCGTTGGTCAGCCTGCGATGAATGAATGCCCTCCAAGAAAGCCTCGATGTTGGTGAGGGTTTTGCCGTGGGCATGGAGGACATTAAGGATCGCAGCCTGACCAACCTGCAGTTGCCGCTGGATGTCCACAGACTCTGCATTGGCGGCAGCAGTGGAGACAGGGGCAGGGGGTGCGGTGCCTGGCAGGAAGGAGACATGCTGTGACCGGGCACGCTGGGAAGGGACACGAGCAAGTGGGAGGCGGCTGATGGAAACTGAGGGGGCGGTGCGAGGTGTTGTTCCGCTGTCAGCTGCTGGTGCAGCCTCCGCCCACTCGGAGACATCCTCCTCGGACCTGTCAGCTTCGTAGTCTGATGTGCCAGTCGACAGGTCCTCGGCCACACTCTCCTCCGCCTCTGTCCCACTCGATGTGCCAGACCCGATGTCACGGCTGGCACTGGTGCTCGGTCCCTCCGCCTGGTCTGTGTCCATGTCTCCCTCTGTGTCCCCCGACGATGCTGTGGGCAGGGTGGAGAGACAGAAATTAATCAGACACCTGTACACATCTGTCACATGAGTCCAATCTACATAGGTAACATTGCATAGCCTGAAAAGGAAGATCCCTAACATCTACTGAACAGGGTACCGATGTAGGGCATGAAACACACAGTTGGTTGAGCCACCATGCCACTGAAATACCATGGAGAGCATGAGACAATAGCTAAAGACAGGAAACGGAGTCTGACATAGCACCCAGGCCCTGGGGACAATCCAGCACTGCATCTGCACCACACAGCGTTGGCGAAAATACCGATGACCAGGGACCATATCCATGAACTTGAGACACATGCTGCATAGGTAATGCTGAAAACATGCCCAACATGACTCGGTCACTGCACATTGCGTGTGTGTCCAGACACATCACACACTGCCCAGACCCAGCAAGTGGAAATCAGGATTTGACACATAGGCATTGCCCGCCCCAACAAGACCCTACACGAGGCAAATTGTTGAGACACAGGTGGCACCAACATCTCATAGTCTGGGTGATACACACAGGGGCAGGCAAAAAGCAAGATTGGACGCCAAACAGCCAAGGTGCGCCTGTACAAATAATGAGGTACCAGTGCCCATCCTCAGATGAGTAGAACAAGACACACAGGCACTGGCAACTGTGAGTATGAAGAAGGACAATCAGGTCAGGCTGCACAGTGGACACCTGTACAAAATAGCACGTCAATATACATGGTGACAGGGGACAATGTCACAGAGCACAACCTACGCTGTAGACACTGAGATTGGCCACGTTTATGATGACACATACACCACTGAGGAAGAGCTGCCCCAGGGGACAGTAGTGGGCACACAACTACATGCTACTGAATGGTAATGACTGCAACACACGTCACCATCCCTGCAATATGTGTATCGCACACTCATGCACATCATGTCACAGGCCACTACATAGGACATGCGCGCTGTAAGGCATGACACATGAGAGACCAACTCCCATGTCTGGAGTCAGCATCAGTGCCAACTGACATGGAACCCACATGCAGTGAACTTGACAGTGCACAGGCAAGGTCCCACAACCTGTTACACACCACCCCCACACATGATGCTACAGTCATTGTTCTCGTGGACAAAGCGCCAGCCTACATTACCTTGTGAAGGAGTGACTACACACAGACCAGGGAACACATTGCAAGGAGGGGAAGGGTGGCAGGGGCACAGCGCTATACTGGGGCAAACAGGATCTGCACAGCACCTTTAAACCCTGCCAGTGAATTCATGCTACTGTGCCCTTACAAATGCCGGTGACACACAACAAACACACATGTACCTACCCCCTTCCGGCTGCTGCATCGCCTGTAAGCGCCTCTCCAGGTCTGGAAAGACCACCGGCAGCACACGCCTGTGGAGGTGGCTCAGACGGCGGTGGCCGCGGTTCTTGTGGCTCTCAGGTGAGTCCCCCAGCAGGAGCCGTGCAATCCTCCGCGTCCAGCACCGGATATCCTGCCAGCGTTTCCTCACCTGGGGCAGGCTCCGCCTCCGACCATCCACACCCCTCACGGCACTGACGGCGGTCAGCCAGATCTGCTCCTTGGCAGTGGCGCCTACCTGTGAGGAGGAACAAGTGACACCACATCAATACACCAGCCACATGTCACAGAGAGACATATGGGTACAAATTAGCTGGTTACAACAAGGCATGTCATGCAGCCAACGCATTGCACCTTTGTCATCACCTGGTGAGGGCAAAAGCAGTACGTGCCACAGTGGGTACACAGGTGGAATGATGGCAATGTCACAATCAATGATCAAGGCTCACACTGTGCATCACACCCACCCCTCCTGTCTCAGGGCACTGCTGTGAGTGATAGGCCCCACCCCTCCTGTCTCAGGGCACTGCTGTGAGTGATAGGCCCCCACCCCTCCTGTCTCAGGGCACTGCTGTGAGTGATAGGCCCCCACCCCTCCTGTCTCAGGGCACTGCTGTGAGTGATAGGCCCCCACCCCTCCTGTCTCAGGGCACTGCTGTGAGTGATAGGCCCCCACCCCTCCTGTCTCAGGGCACTGCTGTGAGTGATAGGCCCCCACCCCTCCTGTCTCAGGGCACTGCTGGGAGTGATAGGCCCCCACCCCTCCTGTCTCAGGGCACTGCTGTGAGTGATAGGCCCCCACCCCTCCTGTCTCAGGGCACTGCTGTGAGTGATAGGCCCCCACCCCTCCTGTCTCAGGGCACTGCTGGGAGACATCAGGCACCCCCCCCTCTGGGACCCCCCCGACAGTACATGGCATGTGTGTTACACCTGGACGCAATGGCAGAAGTCACAGTCACAACATAGGGACAGTCTGTGGCAGTGGCCTATGCACTCACCTGATACCCTGGTCGCCCATACAGCATGGAGTACTGTGGGAGGATCACATCCAGCAGAGCCATGTTCTCCTCCAGGGTGAATGGCTGTGTCCTCTCCACAGCCCTTGACATGGTTCCAGGGAATCAGTAGCAGCAGCTGGGTCGACGGATGCAAAGATGTGCAGGCAAGTGCTCCCTCATGGGACCTGGCTGCCTTATATGTGCCCTTCTGCCCAGTCTCATGCACAGGAGTACAGAGTGATTGGTCACTCACATTTGCATCCTATGTTTCCACCAATCCCTTCAAACCTAGCAGTCTGTGGGTTCTCTATCGGTTTCATTCTCCTGCATGATGTCAGCCCCACAAACACATTGCAACAAAGTAGAAGAATTCCAACTGACTTCTGCTGTGCACCTTCCAGAACAATTTCGAATTTTGAACTTGGTCTCCATGACAACCAGCATGCATGTAGGCCTTAATACTTGTCCCCTATGTAATTTGGAGCATCACACACAGGTACGGTGCGTTTCGGGGCCCTAGGGCACCCCAAATGCATGGCAACGGCCCGTACATGCATGCCTAGGCTCTCCATCACTATGAGTCTGCACGCGTATGCGTACCCGTAGTGTTACGGACCGTACACACGCATGTACGCTCTCTATCACTATGGGTCTGCACGCGTATGCGTACCCGTAGTGTTACGGACCGTACACACGCATGTACGCTCTATATCACTATGGGTCTGCACGCGTATGCGTACTCCTAGTGATAGTGAGCGTACATGCGAGTGTACGGTCCGTACCACTACGGGTACGCATACGCGTGCAGACCCATAGTGATAGTGAGCGTACATGCGTGTGTACGGTCCGTACCACTACGGGTACGCATACGCGTGCAGACCCATAGTGATAGTGAGCGTACATGCGTGTGTACGGTCCGTAGCACTACGGGTACGCATACGCGTGCAGACCCATAGTGATAGTGAGCGTACATGCGTGTGTACGGTCCGTACCACTACGGGTACGCATACGCGTGCAGACCCATAGTGATAGGGCCGTACACACGCATCTACGCTCACTATCACTATGGGTCTGCACGCGTATGGGTACCCGTAGTGGTACGGAACGTACACACGCATCTACGCTCACTATCACTATGGGTCTGCACGCGTATGCGTACCCGTAGTGGTACGGAACATACACACGCATCTACGCTCACTATCACTATGGGTCTGCACGCGTATGCGTACCCGTAGTGCTACGGACCGTACAAATGCCTGTACGCTCGCCATCACGATGGGTACACATACGGCAGCACTCCCACAGTGATTTGGGAACATGCACAGGCCCTCTCAGCAGCAGTACGGCGGTTTTTACACATCACTGTGGTGATAGGCGACACACATGTAGGAATAGGGCGGACATACTTGTCCATGGATGGACATACTTGTCCAGGAATGGACATCAAGGCATCGTCTGTGCATTACTACATGTGTGGGGCACAGGTGTCACAGGCTGTGATGTGGAACATGCCTCCTGAGTGGAGAAGGCACCAGATGTATGATGAGATGTGTACATGTGTACTGTGTGAGGGTGCAATGTGTGCCAGGCATGCCCTTGACTCCTTTGACATGTGTGCATGTGGGACTGCGCACTTGGGGTGAGCGTCACTGGCATGGCACGGACACCAACACACGGAAGTGTCCCATGATGCCCGGTACAGGGGTCATGACACATGACTTGTCACTACCCACAGTGCACAATGTGACTATGTCATATATGTGTCCGGGATTTACATCAGGTTGATGTTGTAGCACCCTCAAAAGCTGCAGCCGTTGCAGCAACCAACATGTGGCTGTGTGTAGATTGTCATTGCACACTGTTCCCAACACCATGCCACATGTGTTATCGGATGTGAGGTGCACATGTATGCATGGGACACGGAGTAGCGTGACAAGGCCATGTCAGCAAACTCACAAGGAATGTGTGGTGAGTCATGACATGTGCACCTTCATGGCAAGGTGTGTGGGCTGGACTAGTGTAATGTCATGTGACCTGTGGCTCCAGTGTTCCGCTACCAGTCTCTGCAATCGGCATCACACTTCTGCTGATGTGTGGGTGTATGTCACTCCTGTCTTGCGTCGGGCAGTGCACTTGCACTGGGACACAGCTATTTCCATGGCGTGGCATGGGGAGGTTCTCAATCACCGTGTGTAGCTGGGTCTTGGAAGGAGTGTCACCTTGCATCCATACGTGTCCTGGGCATGTAGCACATGCCTGACTCCCTATGTGGCATGTGTGTATTGCCAGATTTACATGTGCTCAGTAGACATGAGTTGTTCTCGTAGTGCACTCACTCTTCCTTGTCACTTCCAAATTACTGCAGAGCGCCTCCTGTTGCCCGAAGAATTCCAGACTTGGCTACCATGCAGGAGAATGACAGGATCCGGCTCTACCGCTTCACCCAACCGTTGATTCTGGAGCTGACGGCGAGACTGGCACCACACCTGCAACCGCAGCACAGGTATCCTACGGCACTGACACCCCAGCTGAAGGTAATGGCTGCCCTACATTTTCTGGCCACGGGTACCTTCCAAAATACCATAGCTCATGTTGGTGGCATGTCCCAGAGCATGTTCAGCGGTGTGCTGCATGATTTCTTGGAGGCCATGTTGATTCACCTGGATGACTTCATCAAGTTCCCAACCCCTGAACAGATGACTGAGGTCAAGCGTGGATTCTATGCCCTGGGAGGGATGCCCCATGTCATTGGGTCCATAGATGGGACACATGTAGGTTTGGTACCACCACACGCACGGGAGGTGGCGTACCGCAATCGGAAGCACTACCACTCCATCAATGCCCTTGTGGTGTGTCTGTCCAATATGGTGATTTCACATGTCTGTGCTCGTTTCCCAGGATCAGCACACGATGCCTACATCATGAGGCGTAGCGGGATGCCTGATATGATGATGCAGCTGCGCAACGAACGGGCATGTGTTGTTGGTGGGTACAGTCTGTCTGTCCTGTATTCTGTATAGCCAACCAGCACGACCGCTACACCAGTTCTAACGATGTCCATGTGCTTCCCATGTAGGGGACGCTGGCTATCCCAACATGCCTTGGCTGCTGACACCTCTCCGCAACCCCATCACGCCGGCCCAGCTCCGCTATAACACCGCCCATGGCCGGACAAGGCGAGTGATAGAGAGGACGTTTGGCATGCTGAAGAGCCGATTCCGGTGCCTCCACAAGACCGGCGGTGCACTCCCTTATGCCCCGGCGAAGGTCTGCAAGATCTTCATGGTCTGCTGCATGCTGCACAACATGGCAGTTGAAAGAGCTGTGCCACTCATCCTGAATCAACATGACGAGGACCATCCACCCGTGGAGGACGAAGGGCTTGGCAATGGGGCTAGTGATGTGGAGGATGTGGAGCCGCAAGAGGACATCCGGACTCGGCTCATACGCGACTTTTTTGCTTAGTGGTGAGTACCAGGGTCTGAGTGTGCACGCATTGGTCCCCTTGTGGCATGCGTTGTGATGTGTGTCTCCACCTGCATGTATGGCACGTGGGTCAGAGGTGTGTGTGGGTGTGTCACTGGAGTGATGGTGGCAGTGATGGTAGTATTTCCCCAGTCATAATTGTGACCTAGCATGTTGTCATCCATACATGTGTCGAGTAACTGCACATGCAAGTGGCTGTGCTTTTTGTGGCTGACTTCTTGTGTGTCTCTCTTCCCCAGGTACCTGCGCATGCCGTTTGCTGGTTGCATTGTTGTGGCACTGCTATTCCTCATGGACATGACATCGTGGGCTGACTCAGCGTTACAGGCACGGACACGTTTGGAAGTCTCCATGGGGTAAGGGATGCATCTGGGGTGTATTGGGTGTGGCAGTTGTTCACGATGTGTGCACACTGCCCCGGTCGGGGTTTGGTTCCTCTGCAGACATGTGGCATCCCCATGGGACACGACATGCAGCTGGGTACACCTGAATAGATGGGCTGCCTGGTTGTCAGTCATCAGTGATGGGATAGTGGATTGTGATGATGGCATCAATGTGTGTGACACTGCCCTCGGACACATACGGTTAACATTGTCTTGACATGGCGTGGGACTTCCACATCAGCGGATGTATGGTGTATGGCAGGCTCTCCGTGAGCAGCTGTGGGTGTTTAGCTGTTAGCCGACGCTTGTGTGCCAGTTCCATGGCTATCACGCATTTGTGCTGCAGAAGGGGGGTGCCAGTGTTGGAGCCACATGTTACTCCACATGATGTGTTCATGTGTACTTCAAGTTGCCTCTGCAATCCCAAAAACATGACTAATAAAGGTGTCCCTATGCCTCCAAGGTGCCTCTTCTCAGTCAATGCTGGTGTGTTGGCACGGTGCATCATGCATGTCTGGCATGGTATTCCCTGATTGTGGCTATGTGTCAATGTGTCGAGTGGCAAGATGCAAGCTGTGTGTGTGTGCTGAGACTGTGTATTGGGCATGATGTCCATGACTGTGTGGGTATTGTGACATGTGCCATCCCCATGCATCCAACGTTGTCCATGACCCCATTCTCTGCATCCACCGGACTCAAGCTTGCAGGACATGGTTCTGCCACCTGTCTACACATACCTGGGTGCCCCCCAGGACACGGGCCAGGATCCCTGACCTCTGCGCATGACTGTTGCTGTACTCAATGTGTCTGTCAGCACGGTTGTTCGGCCACCCCCTCAGCTGGTTCTGACCATCACGGGTGTGTATGGTGCTCCATGTCTGTCTTGCCTAATAAACTGTGACCCATGTGTCCTGTGCCAGACTCAGGCCCCAGGGTGTGGATGGTTGAAGTGAACAGATGACTCAGGCATGTTTAGACTGTACAAGACACATGTTAGGTAATAATGCTACCAGCAGGCATCTACTCTTAATAGTGTGATTTATTATTGGGGGGGGGGGGGACAAAGTGAGGGGCTTTCCGGGATTAGGGAATCCAAAGTTCAGTAGGGGAGTTGGTGTCCTTGCCATTGGAAATCCTCAGAGTCCATGCCACAGTCTTTGTCAACATTGGTCAGCCAGTGACCAGCAGGGCCATGTGGCAGAGAATGTCTCTTGATGCTGTGATGCTGTTGCTCCAGTGGGCCAGGTGCCAGGCCAGGTGTCCTGGGAGATGGTGATGTAGCAGCCACCCTCACGGTCCTTTCTGTGGACGACCCGGCTTCCTGCGGGGAACCTCAGCAGCAGGCCGTGACGACGTCTGGGATGCTCCGTCGGATGTTTCCTCCTCCTCCTCATGATCCCTCCCTGTGGGTGGTGATGTTCTCCGCCTTCTGGCACAGGGAGGGTCGGCCATGGTGTCGGCCATCTGACGGAGTTCAGCGTGAATCCCCTGGGACGCCGTCACTTGCTCAGCCTGTCTGTCCTCCATCCTCCGTTGGTGTACCTGTAGACAGGCTATTAGCTCCGCATGTTGCTGGGCCTGCTGGACCTTGATCCCCTCGAGGACGGACACAACCTGGGCCATGCCCGTGGTGTCCTGCCGGTATGAGTCCAGGATGTTACGGACATGGGAAAATACCGGATCCCCAGCCAACTGGTCAGGCTCGCGCCTCCGCCGTCCTCCACTCCCACCACCCCTGCCCACTTGCGTCTGGCCTGCACTTGTGGGAACATCGGGTCTCCGGGACCCCTGAGGGGTTGCATTGGCGTTGTCGCCTGCCTCCTCCTGGGTGCCCGGGACACCGTGTCCCTCCTGGCGAGCCTGGCTGCATTGTGGTGTTGGGGCAGGGATCCTGGGTGTCTCCTGGGATGTGGCAGGAGTGGGGGTGGTGGTTGGCACGGTTGTACCTGACGCAGGTGCTGCAGGTGGTTGGACACCAGAGGGGCCAGGTCGGTCGGGGTCGTCCGCAGAGTGGTGAGAGTGGTCGCTGCCGGTGGGATCGGTCTCCTGCAGATCCGGGTCCTGTGAGTGTTCCCCCCCAGTGTTGGGGGGTGCAGCACGACGTTGACCTGTGTGTGAGAGAGAAAATGTTAATTTTGATCCATGCAACATCCATGTTTCATCCGTTACAAAGTTGGCACATTTCCTCTTGGAATTAGGATCTGTCTTGCATTCCACTCACAGTGCACTTGTGCATGGGTGTGTCCCTTGGGCACCAATTTGGCCCCTTTAACTATGTGTGGCACAGTCTTACTTGCTGCGTCAAGTGTGACTGCAGTCAGCAGTGGAGTGTGCATGTGTGGCGAGCCATGCATTTGCGCCTTCCTTGTAGCACTGTACATGTGCACATGGAGTGGATCCACACACTTATATGATGCAGGTGGCTGTCCTTGTGCTCGTGTACAGGTTGTGACATGGCCCTGCGTTTTGCCATGATGAAGAGGGGGGGTTCTGGCACTGGCCACCCTTGTCTACATGCACGCAGTCCACCTGCTGACGAGCAGACATTCCCACACACCAAAGGACTGATTTGCTCTCCCTGTGTCTCCCTCCTTCTCTGTCCCCCTCTCCCTCCCTCTCTGTCCCCCTCTCCCTCCCTCTGTGTGTCAGCCTCCTCCCTCTGTCCATCTTCCTGTGTCTCCCTCCCTCTCTGTCCCCCTCTCCCTCCCTCTCTGTCCCCCTCTCCCTCCCTCTGTGTGTCAGCCTCCTCCCTCTGTCCGTCTCCCTCCCTCTCAGTCCCCCTCTCCCTCCCTCTGTGTCCCCCTCTCCCTCCCTCCGTGTGTCACCCTCTGTCACCTTGGCCCAGCTTCCTGGGCACACACTGTTAGCAGATCTTTGAGTGGCCCTTGGCCTGTTGATGTGAGTTTGTTTCTGATCTCCAGGCACCCATTTTGTCTGCTGTGTGTCTGTGCGCTGCTGCTGTGGTGGTGTGTGCTGCCACTCTTTCACAATGTTGGCTGTTCATTAGCTGCTGTAATGTGCAAAACAGTGCCTTCACCCCCATGTGTTGATGCAAGGCGTCCGCCATTTGCTGGCAAGTCATTCCTGTGTTGGGACACAGTGTTTGTCTGGCTGTGACCTAGGCCATATGGGCAGAGGGCATTGTTGTCTGCTTTGGAGTCGCACTATGTGATTCTTGGTGCCCAGCCTCCCGCCATCCGGGTTACCGTGTCATGTGTTGTTGTCTTCTGTGGCCTGTGACTTGACATTGTCCAGCTGGGTGCATGGGGCATGGTGGCAGCAGTGGCATGTGCCTGCTCATGGAGTGTGGTTGAGTCATGCGATGGCTTGTGGTGGTTGCGTGCCTGTTATTAATTTTGGTTGTGGTTGCAGTTCCCCCCATGTGAGGTGCGTTGTTTGTGTACTCACCCGGGTCTCGGAGTCCTTCTACTCCTTCAACTGCCTCCACCGGCAGTATGGCCATCACCCTCTCCTCCCAGGGATGGTACTGTACGGCTCTGCGGGAGGGCCCTCCTCCGGTGGCGTTGGCCTGGTCGTGTTCCTCCTGCCTCTTGGCTCTGACCCTCCTCCGCAGATCGTACCACCTGTTCTGGCAATCCTGCTTGGTCCTCCTGGTGTCCGCAACAGCATTCACAGCATCGACGATGGTCTGCCACATGGCTGTTTTGGCTGCCTGGCTGGTGCTTCTGACCAATGTTCCAAAGATCTGTGGCTCGACTCTGAGGATTTGATCAACAAGGACCTCCAACTCTCGGTGACTGAACTTTGGATTCTTGGTAGTGGGCATGGTGAGGGGTGTGGGTGGGGATGGTGTGGGTGTGGGGGGTGTGTGGATGTTGGGGGGGGTGTGGATGGTTGTGTGTGTGTGTGAATGTGATGAGAGGGTGTTTGTGAGGGTGGTCGTGTGAAGGTGTGCAAGTGTAAGATGTGGTGTAGCTTGTAGTCTGGTTCTGTGGTGTCTGGCAGCAGTGAGTCTGTTGCAAAGGCTCATGGTTTGTGTGTGTGGGCCCTTTTCATTGGTCCATGGGTGGGTGTGGCAGTGTTTGAATTTTGGGTGGGTGTGTTATAAGGAGTGGTGGTGTATTGGGCCTCTGTTTGTTTTTGACAGTTGCAGGTCAGTGATTGTGTTATTTTAGTGGTTGTTGGCCATGTTTAGTGGCTGTGTGCCTTTCGAATGGTGTATTCTTGTGTTGTTTTGTTTTGTCCTTGTTGTGTACGTGCGTTTTGAGCGTGTGTACGGTGTGTACATGGGCCATTTGGTTGTACGATTATGTCCTTGTGTGTGGCTTTGTACGACTCGTACATGCGGTTGTGATGTTGGGGCATGGGGTGCGCTCCGTACTTAGGAGGTTGTGTTGGGGGTGCGCCAGGAACGTACTGGGGTGTAGGTGCATGGGGGGTATGACACGTACTGGGGTGGGGGTGGGGCTCGAACGTACTGGGGTGTACATAGACGGTGGTACGACACGTACAGGGGTGGGGGGGTGTACATTGACGGTGGTACGACACGTACTGGGGTGGGGGTACGACTGGAACGTACTGGGGTGTAGGTACACGGGGGGTATGACATGTACTGGGGTGGGGGTGTGGCTCGAACGTACTGGGGTGTAGGTACACGGGGGGTACGACACGTACTGGGGTGGGGGTACGACTGGAACGTACTGGGGTGTAAGTACACGGGGGTACGACACGTACTGGGGTGGGGGTACGACTGGAACGTACTGGGGTGTAGGTACACGGGGGTATGACACGTACTGGGGTGGGGGTGTGGCTCGAACGTACTGGGGTGTAGGTACACGGGGGGTACGACACGTACTGGGGTGGGGGTACGACTGGAACGTACTGGGGTGTAGGTACACGGGGGGTACGACACGTACTGGGGTGGGGGTACGACTGGAACGTACTGGGGTGTAGGTACACGGGGGTATGACACGTACTGGGGTGGGGGTGTGGCTCGAACGTACTGGGGTGTAGGTACACGGGGGGTACGACACGTACTGGGGTGGGGGTACGACTGGAACGTACTGGGGTGTAGGTACACGGGGGTATGACACGTACTGGGGTGGGGGTACGACTGGAACGTACTGGGGTGTAGGTACACGGGGGTATGACACGTACTGGGGTGGGGGTGGGGCTCGAACGTACTGGGGTGTAGGTTCACGGTGGTACGACACGTACTGGGGTGGGGGTACGACTGGAACGTACTGGGGTGTACATAGACGGTGGTACGACACGTACAGGGGTGGGGGGGTGTACATTGACGGTGGTACAACACGTACTGGGGTGGGGGTACGACTGGAACGTACTGGGGTGTGGGTAGACGGGGCTATGACACGTACTGGGGTGGGGGTGGGGCTCGAACGTACTGGGGTGTAGGTTCACGGTGGTACGACACGTACTGGGGTGGGGGTACGACTGGAACGTACTGGGGTGTACATGGACGGTGGTACGACACGTACTGGGGTGGGGGGGTGTACATTGACGGTGGTACGACACGTACTGGGGTGGGGGTACGACTGGAACGTACTGGGGTGTACATGGACGGTGGTACGACACGTACTGGGGTGGGGGGGTGTACATTGACGGTGGTACGACACGTACTGGGGTGGGGGTACGACTGGAACGTACTGAGGTGTACATGGACGGTGGTACGACACGTACAGGGGTGGGGGGGTATACATTGACGGTGGTACGACACGTACTGGGGTGGGGGGGTGTACATTGACGGTGGTACGACACGTACTGGGGTGGGGGTACGACTGGAACGTACTGGGGTGTACATGAACGGTGGTACGACACGTACAGGGGTGGGGGGTGTACATGGACGGTGGTACGACACGTACTGGGGTGGGGGTACGACTCGAACGTACTGGGGTGTAGGTTCACGGTGGTACGACACGTCCAGGGGTGGGGGTACGACTGGAACGTACTGGGGTGTAGGTACACGGGGGGTATGACACGTACTGGGGTGGGGGTGGGGCTCGAACGTACTGGGGTGTAGGTTCACGGTGGTACGACACGTACTGGGGTGGGGGTACGACTGGAACGTACTGGGGTGTACATAGACGGTGGTACGACACGTACAGGGGTGGGGGGTGTACATTGACGGTGGTACGAGACGTACTGGGGTGGGGGTACGACTGGAACGTACTGGGGTGTACATGGACGGTGGTACGACACGTACAGGGGTGGGGGGTGTACATTGACGGTGGTACGACACGTACTGGGGTGGGGGGGTGTACATTGACGGTGGTACGACACGTACTGGGGTGGGGGTACGACTCGAACGTACTGGGGTGTAGGTTCACGGTGGTACTGTGGTAAATAATTTAATTACCGGGACTTAATTTGCTGCAGAAAATCTATAATAATAGCTCAGTAAAATAAGAGGCAGAATCCGTGGTATTAGAGGTTCGGAACGGGCTTTATTCCAGAATCAATTTAAATTGAGGAGCTCCATATTCCATCACCACGAAGGTTCAGGAAGTGAAGGACCAACTTTATTGACAGGTAATCATTTTTATACAATATGCATTACAGTGAAACAAATGCAGGAGGCGTAACAGTTGATAGTAAAGATAAGAACATACATGCGTCACTAAAGTAGGTGTAACTGGGCGTAGCTTAAAGAACGTCATTGGATATGACGTCATAAATGGGTGGTTCCATGAAAGAATTTCGCAATGTCAGCAGAAATACTTGGCAGAGATGCGCGCGCAGCAGTATGACGTGTGATTGACGTGTAACTAGGGGTTGAAGAAGACTTGACATTTAGCTCTACATGTGTAGACAGAAGTCTGGGGTTATGTCAACCTAATCCCAAATCATATCTAACATCCTATGTTTAAAGAACTGTGTTATCCAAAAAGAAAGGTCTTCTTAGGATAGAATCTTATTCTATACTGACTATACTGTCCGTTAGTGCGTGTACAAGCGTCTAAGTGTCTACACTAGATGCGAGGGCAGAAATCTTCCATAGTAATAGGGCTATGAATTACTTGCATAAAGACAGAGAAGCCGGGCCTTTTGCTCGGTAGCTGAAAGAATGTTTACTTAAACTACTAGACAGGAATGCATTGGATAGGGAGCGGAGCAAAGCAGATAATCTTGAAGGTGAAATACAGTCTTTGGCAAGCAACAGGCTGGAGTCAGGCACCGTTAGCCGCGCAGGGAGTAGGACAAAGTTCATGGATACAGATGCGAGCTCAGACTGTAGCTTTCAGAGGCAGAAGGCAGAAAAGGCTTGATGGCAGAATCAGGGCCTACTCGTCTGAACTGTAAAAATGGGATAAGTGAACCATATAAAGCTGGTGGCCTTTCATACTTAGAAATAGAATATCCGGCCCATTCATGGCGGATCTGAAAGAGGACATGTTGACGGTGGACGCACATGTGTTTGCGTCTTCATAACTGGAACTGGAGGGAACATACATGTACTTGTGATTTATACATGAAACCGTTGGGGTCCAAGATAGGGGACATAACTGACTATAAAAATCCATATTTCCACATTCCCTCCTTGTCCCCTACTTGCCCGTTAAGAGATATAAATCTTCATCAATCCGTTGATCTGTTCATATAGCATCATTTGCTCTTCTTTTTTCTTCTGGGATGAACGAAATCTTGGTGGTGGAATACACGATGTGGCACACAGACCACAGATCGCTGGTCCACATTGTAGGCATAAACAGCAACTGAATAGTATGAGAAAGCCAATACCTAGGAAGGATAGGACCCTCCATCCAAAGGTAGATAATACACTCCAAAACCAACCGGACCAAGTCCAGGTGCCTGGATTCTGGTGTATCTGGCTTACAATCTTATGAAGGCGAGTTATGGCTTTATATACAGATGGCGAATTTTCTGGTATGAAAATGCAACAGCTTGATCCGATGACCCTACAAGCTCCGCCCCTATCGGCCAGGATGACGTCAAGGACAAGACGATTTTGAAGCACAACAATCCGCATAGCAGACTGCTCTTCTGTTAAATTGCCTAAGGCGGAAATAGTTTCGTTCACTACTGCTTCAAGGGTTCTGGTTAATCTACGTATCAGCTTACTATTGGTAACTGTACCTATATAGGGAAAGAGACCTTTATTGAAATCTGTGTATTTTTCCCATGCTGTCTCAGTATAATCGACTATTGGGAGATCTCTCCGTTCTCTATTGTGTACTAAATGAGTATTTCTATGATAATCAGGAGGAGCTAGGAAAACAGGTGGCAAAAGGAATCCGATGTAGCAGGTACCATCCCAATCTAGAGGTAGGCGTATATATGCGGTCTGGCCACATATAAAGTAGGAATGACGAGAAGCTCTAAATGTAGACTTGCCTTGATCACTGAATTCTATTACAGTGGTGCATTTACTGTGGCCCATGTGTATAGAGCCATTCTTTCTTATACATAATTCACCTTTAACTGGAAATACTGACATAGCGGGCAAAATTGAGGCAGTTTCAGATTCAACATTCAGGATCATGAGATTAAGCGTGAAATTACCTAATCCATATACTTCATTTTCTAGATCAGTTCCTGTTCTTTTGGGAAGTCCCTCCTTGTCAGGGTAGCAGACTTTAAGTAAAACTAAGTGCAGGTTTCCCCATACCCAGTTGTCTTGATAAACTGCGGAATTCGAATCTTGGGAATTAATTAAACTCAACCATGCTCCACAGTAGCCATTGTGTGTGAACGGATATGGGAAGAGAGGCAGAATTCCTTGATAGTTCTGATAGGGAGGGAGTCGGCCACATATCCAACAATTTGTAGCATTGCTAACCTGATGGGAATGATGTAACATACTAATAAAAGTGTTGTTGCGCAGCGCAAATCTATATGATAACTCAGCCGGAGGAAATTCACTAAAAGAATGTTCAGCAGTAGCATTATGAACATGTTTAGAAATAGGATAATATATGTGCAACAATATACTTGCAGCTATTATTAAAAGACATAAGAAAAACAAAATTAATAACGTCACTGTACAATGACTACGCAGTGATTTACAGTACGCATGTTTTTTTAACTGGGTTTGATTGTCTCCTTCTCTATTCCGGTCCAGAGGATACATGTCAGAGACAAATTCAACCGATTCACCTTGGAGAGGACTTAAACAATCAAATTGTCTGACTTGTTGGACCGTAGTTTTAGTCTATATTGTTCTGAGTTATTTTGTTCAACCAAAGGAAGCTTTGAGTCTGTCTTTGAGGAAATACAGGGTTTAGTCTCTATATCGGATGGTAGTCCATGAAATTTCTTGATATGACTTGAATGTATCCAGCCTTTTCGACCTTCGATCTTCACGGCTGTCCTCGTTGTTAACAATACGAGCTGAGGCGATCTCCACCTAGGATCCAGCTGGGACTTCCGGTCAAAGTTCCTCACTAATACCAGATCCCCTGGAACTACGTCATGGGGTTTCACCTCGGTGTTGTCGGGAAAGGCTGCAGCTACCTGTGAACGACAAGATTGTAGTGCAGACATCAAGGAAGCCAGGTAATCTGTCAGCATATTACAGTCAATATCAGTTATTTTTCGCGGTATAGGCGTCCCCCACATATTTGGTGGTCTACCGAAGATCACCCCATAAGGGGATAGCCCTGTTCGAGAGTGCGCTACCATTCTCATGTAAAAGAGTGCAACTGGTAGGGCTACTACCCAGTCGACACCTTTCTCTCTACATATTTTGGACAATCTAATTTTCAGAGTTTGATTATGTCGTTCCACGAGACCTGCTGCCTCGGGGTGTCGGACACAGTGGAATCTCCACTGATAGCCTAACAAAAGTGAAACGTGTTTCATTAGTTCGGAGGAGAACGGCTGGCCGTTATCTGAGTAGACAGCACGTGGTAAACCGTACCGTGGGAAGAATTCTCGAACTAACTGTTTGGCAGTAGTCGGGGCAGTGTAATCTGAAACCGGGTATGCCTCTGTCCAACGGGAAAGAGCACAAACAACTACAAGAACGTATTTGAATCCTCGACATCGTTCCATCTGGATATAATCCATCTGGAGGACTTCAAAAGGGTGATCAGGAGGCTGAAATCCACCCTGTTCTACGGGAATGCTTTTACCTGGGTTAAACTGACAACAGATCATACAGGTACGGACTTTTTGTTTAGCTGCTGCTCGTAAATGTTTGTTGAACCAAATGTGTTGAATGCTGTCTAGCATAGCTTTTTCTCCTAGGTGCGCTGGACTATGTACAGTGTTAATGATAACTTGGACCATTGAATCAGGAAGGAACCACACAGATTTTTCCTTCGTCATCCATCCTTGATCCGTTTGGGTCCCTCCTAATTCAGTCCATTTCTTTATTTCATCTGGTGTAGCATGTGCCTGTATGTCGATTACGTCAAGAGCGGGATCCTTAACCGTCATGCAATGTGTTGGTGTCGGAACTATTGTCTTTGTCATGTCAGACGTGTGGGTTTGAACAGTCTGTTTAGCTATTCTGTTAGCTAAATCATTGCCTTGGGAAATGATATCAGTAACTTTCGTATGAGCTTTACATTTCATAATTGATATTGCAGTAGGTAGATGTATTGCATCTAGTAAGGCATGAATAAGGGGTCCGTGCTGGATGTGGGTACCGTGGGAAGTTAAATAACCTCTCTCTCGCCACAGCACGCCGAAGTCATGTACAACTCCGAATGCATAACGTGAATCAGTATATATGTTGACTTTCTTATTTGTGGCTTGAATACAGGCTTGTGTCAGAGCGATGAGCTCTGCTGCTTGAGCTGACAAGGTATTAATACGATTTGTTTCAATGACTTCAGTGTCTGTTGTGACTGCATACGCGGCCACTAACTCTCCTGTACTTGTTCTCATACATGAACCATCTACATACAACGTCAGGTCTGGATCTGACAATGGGACATCTGTCAAGTCTTGTCTAGGTTTCGTCGTGATAGTGATAACTTCAATACAATCATGTGCAAGTGGGTCTGTTCCGTTTACTGGTAACAGTGTGGCAGGATTCAATGTACTACAACGTCTGATTTCTATATGTGGCTGAAACAATGTTAATTCGTAACCAGTGAGTCGTGCTATAGTCAAGTGTTGTGTCTGTGTGCGGTTCAAGAGAACCTCTACTGCATGTGGTACTTGTACTGTCAATTGGTGTCCTAACACTATGGCATCGCTTTGTCTAATTGCTAAAGCTGTTGCTGCCACTGATTTCAGGCACGCAGGCAGAGCCTGAGCTACGGGATCTAATGTACTAGAAAAATAAGCACACGGTTTGTGTGATCCTGCTTGTTCCTGTGTGAGTACTGACAAAGCAGTACCTTCGCGTTCTGTAACAAAGAGTGTAAAATGTTTATAGTAACATGGTGTTGCTAAAACGGGTGCTTGACATAAAGCTTTCTTTAGGCTTTCAAAAGCTTGTGTATGTTCCTGTGTCCAAGGGAGGACAGTCGATGTGGCTGCCTCCTGTGTTGTCAACTGAATGAGTGGTTTTGCTAGAAATGCATACTGAGGGATCCACTGCCTACAATATGAAGTGAGACCTATAAAAGCCCGCACCTCCTTTTGTGTCTTGGGTATTGGCATGTTAGCAATTAACTGGATGCGATCTGGTGTAAGCTGCCTCCCCTCCTTGGACAGCGAGTGACCAAGGTAAACAACTCGCTGGACACAGAATTGCAGCTTAGAAGGGGACACCTTGTGCCCCTTTTCGGCCAAAAAATGTAAAACCGTCAGTGAGGCCTTTTCACATTCAGGTTCGCTTCTAGCGGTGATCAGCAGATCATCGACATATTGAAGCAGGGCAGTGTTGACTGGCATGTGTATACTGTCAAGTTCTCGTTTCAGTGCTTGGCTATAGATGCTGGGGCTTTCTGTGAATCCTTGAGGTGCGCGTGTGAATTTAAAGCTTCGTCCATTTAAACTAAATCCGAACAAGTATTGGCTTTCCGGATCTATTGGGACGCTGAAAAAGGCATTCTTGAGATCAATTACAGTAAAGAATGTTGCTTCGGAATCAATAGCTGTCAGTAATGAAGAAATGTCTGGAACTACGGGGTATTGTGGTATAATACATTTATTTAATTCGCGCAGATCAATAACCAATCGATATACTGACGGAGCCTTTGGATCAGTTCGTTTAAGTATCGGAATTATCGGTGAATTACATACATTGGAGTCTGTTTCCACAACCACTCCTTGGCCAATAAGCTCGTCAATGATTTGCAGTAAAGCCAATACAGCATCTGGGGGTAACTTGTATTGTCGCATTCGTGGTAGTACCACTCCTGCCTTTAGTGTGACTCGATATGGTGTAATGTTCATGCAACCAACATCTGTAGGGCCTTGTGCCCATAAATGTGTGGGTAAAGTCTGCAGTCGGGAATCCATGTCTCGGGACACATAGTGCCCTTTGAAATCACGTAAAAACAATCTTACTCCTTCCGGAGAACAACATATTATAGCTCCTAGAGCTTTCAAAGTTTTTATACCTAACAAGTTTTCTGGGCATGATTTAGTAAGCAATAAATCTGTAGTTCGTGTCAAAGGACCAATCGTAAGGGGGAGAGGCTGTGATACTTCGTTAACAATAGGTTTTCCTGAAAACCCAAGGGAAATATTCTGTGAGCCTGAGAGGGGTGCCCCTGGAACTTCACTACGTTTTATGGTTGTTCGGCTTGCCCCTGTATCAAGTAAAAATTTTCTATCTTGGCCTAATAGTTCACTGTGTACATAAGGTCCTTCTTGATCTACAGGGACCTCAATAAGGGGTAAGCCAAGTTCCCTCTCTAGGCTGTTTCATGAGTATCGTTGATAATCAGGATAGTCATACTGTGCGGTCTGGTACATCTGTCGTGTCGTTGTTTGTGGGGCAGCAAAAGGCTGCTGTGGTGGAGCTGGCATGGACTGTTGCGGAGCTGGCATGGACTGTGCATGCTGCGGGGCTCCTTGTGGGTTCTGATCCTGTCTAGGTGGCCGTGGTCTTTCTTTAGTATTACCTATGGCGATATTATGTTTTAAAACTGGACAATCGTGTACATAATGACCTGGCTGTTTACAATAGTTGCACGTTCCCTTTACAGGACCTGTTGGAACACTGGACTGTGTCATACCCTTTTTATGACCGTCAGCTGGAACTGTCTGGGAAACTAGCATTTTCATTTTCGTGTCTTTCATACGTCTTTGTTCATGTTCTTGTTCTTCTCTAATTCTATTGTAATGGTACTGTAGCATTTGTAACATTTGTGACGGAGTGTTACCTTGCCAGGTACTCTCGAATTTCAATACTCTATTCTTAACTTGGGGCAAAGAATTTTCAACTAACTTTGTCACAAACAGATGTGGATACGACTCGCTACTTGCTTTTATTCCACTATTTATACCAAAACATTTTTCGAATCGGGCATAGAAATCACTAGTGTCTTCATCTTGCTTTTGTTTACAGGCTGAGATTGCACCCCAATCTTCCTTTTTCGTAGTTAATAAACGTGGCAGTACCTGTACTAGTAAACCTGGTAGTGTTTTGGTCTTCTCCCCAAGCCCTGCACCTGGACCTCGAGCTTTTTCCTCGTTTTCTAATGCTGTCCAATCTATCTTTTGGTCTCCCACTTCCCAATCTTTTTCCTTGAGTTTTTCGTAAATGCCCGCAGGCATTAATACCTTCAATATCGTCATAATGTCTGGATAGGTATACTCTCCCATGAGCAACATGTCTTTAATTTCACGGTGGAAACCCGCTGGGTCTTTGTCATGACTGGGTACCACCTTCTTCATTTCCAATAGTTCTATTTTAGATATGGGTGTGTATACAAACACACGTTTAAACTGATTGTCCTCACCTTTTATCGGGTGCACTTCACGTAAGGGATTCTGTCTATCCATATAGTACGTCGTTCTTTCCTTGATGGGCAGTGAAACATGTTCGGGACATACAAAAAGAATGTACTGCTTTCTGGATTCTAGTATTTCTCTAATTAACTCAGTACCTGAACCTCTCCATTTATTCGTGAGTAATTTAGTCAATATATCAGGTAATGGACCAGGATCGGAGTGTTGGCCTTTATATAATATAAGGAGTTGTTGAATCATATAGGTACCAGCTAAACGCTGTTCATCTGGAGCGAGGTTCAAAAACGTGTGTGCTAATGTATCATCACTATATTTTCCGGGACTGTCAACCCAATGAACGGCTGACCTGGCTAATTCTTGTTCGTCCATAGAATCAAGTATATGATAACCCCTTCGTTCTCGGAGCAATTTGTCAGCGGCTTGGAACGAATGTTCGGGGGACCTCATATTTATTATTGGGTTTTGGAAGTTTCTGTTATTATCTGAACGTGTCGGACGTATCGGATCAGTAATGCATCTAGTATTATTACAATATTTCCCTCTACCTACATAGGCCATAGTTTCTAACTGTCCTGTGGGCAGTTCTAATTCTTCCTCTTCCTCGGTTTGTTCAGGTTCGTCTACTGCTAATCTGTCTTCGTGTATTCGTTCTATTTCTTTGCGGATTTATCGGCACATAGCTACTATACATGATCGTTTATCATGTCTCCCCTCTGATATATTCTGACTCCATGTGGTAAGAATTTGCATTTCTTTCGGATTTACCCCTGGTCGGTCTTGATTTCTAATCACACAATTTATGAGGAAACGTAACAGTTCCCCCTGTATTTCCACTTTTTGGTACTCCATGGCTCTGTCAATACTTTCGGAATCTCGTCCTGACTGGACAAAGTGATATATATTTTCTAAGTGCGTAGTCATTCCTGGTAGCTTCCCTAAATATATAGCAGCTCGTCGGATACGTAATGATGCTAGCATCATTTCGTCCCCTTTTCCGGGCACCGGGTCATATCTACAATCTATTAGAAGTTCCTTGAGCGTGTTGGGAGTTACTAATTTGGGCGTACGTTGGTGAGCTAATTCTTGAAAGGAAAGTTTATTTACTCTGGGTGGCGTGGAAAAAATGTTTGATGCACCTCCGGTAGCCCCACCTGGGGTGCTGGATGTGAAAGGATTCGTCGAACGTGATATAGCAACTATAGGTGTGGATACAGATGTCGAAGCAGATGTGCTTGCCTGAACTTGTGTCGGAGTTTGCTGTTGCGGAGGTACAGACGGAAGAGGGTCTTGGCGTTGAACCCCCTCTGCAGGCGGTCTATGTGGCGCAGCATTAGTATACTCGGGAGCTGCGTCGTCTAAATACGAGGAAAGAAAAACATCTTCTGCGGTTCTGGGATGTCCTTTGGGATGTACCTTTATCGGAAACAATGGGGGTGGCAAGTCTTTCGGTATCTCCGGCGTAGCCTTAGGTAATCCTTCGGCCAGGAGAGGATACATACCATTCATAAGGGTATTTCGTTGTCTGTCTACTTGTTCTGATTTTACTCGAATACCTTCTTCAATTAATATATTTTCTCGAACTTTATTTAAATTCTCCTTACTCTTCTCTTCCTGTCTACGTGCTTTTTCTGTACGTCTATACGATTCTTTACGCCATAATTCAATGGCGTCTTTCTGTGATTGTCTAGCTTTCTTTTTCCATAATTCTTCCTCTACTTTCACGATGCACTCTGCATCCCAGGTCCCAGCTGCGGGCCACCTCTGACTTTCTGGTAATTCCTTGGTGTAGTCTACCCATAAATCAAGAAATAATATGGCGTCTAGGCCATGTTTATGATACATAAAGTACCCTGGAGTGTCCCTAGGAGGAATGGGAACAGCTTCTTCGAGTAACCCTTTTCTAGTTTTGATCTGTCTTAATTTCGAAAAGAGCGGCATTTTGAGAACTGATCTGATCTGATACCTAATTTTGAACACGTTTAATACAACGAAAACACAATAATGAACAGTCATTCACACCACAATATGCAGAACATATTTAAAAACATTTAACATTTAATGAACAACAATGATGGCCGTTCACTAAGCATAATACTCGATACTAACTAGATAATTCTGACTTCATATACTAGACATACTTGATATACTGCTAAACAGTACAGATACACTGCTGAAACAGTGCAGACCGGATTTGTGTACCCAAACCCGTCTTGACCGGCACAACCTATGTGCACGTCAGAACGCCTCCCCGACAATGGTACTCACCGGGTAGCTCGGAACGGAAGGCCTCAGAACTGAACTGAACTGGACTCGGACCGGACTGGACTCGACTCGATACTTCGGAACTTCGGAACTTCGGAACTGGTGGGCCTCTGTATACCTCGGATCTTGCTCTCTCAGCTAGGCTCTGGTCGGGATACTTCGCACTTCTCACCGCCTCGTCTGGGTGTTGATCGCAGCCTCAGTTACCCCCGCTCGGCAGGAGGGAGATACAGGAAATCCTGTGGGTACGCGTTGTTGTCCGTCCAGCTGTGACAGGAGATCGGGCCTGCAACGCACCTCCGGCGCGTGAGATGAGAAAGTGTCCCTGTTCGGGCGCCATTTATGTGGTAAATAATTTAATTACCGGGACTTAATTTGCTGCGGAAAATCTATAATAATAGCTCAGTAAAATAAGAGGCAGAATCCGTGGTATTAGAGGTTCGGAACGGGCTTTATTCCAGAATCAATTTAAATTGAGGAGCTCCATATTCCATCACCACGAAGGTTCAGGAAGTGAAGGACCAACTTTATTGACAGGTAATCATTTTTATACAATATGCATTACAGTGAAACAAATGCAGGAGGCGTAACAGTTGATAGTAAAGATAAGAACATACATGCGTCACTAAAGTAGGTGTAACTGGGCGTAGCTTAAAGAACGTCATTGGATATGACGTCATAAATGGGTGGTTCCATGAAAGAATTTCGCAATGTCAGCAGAAATACTTGGCAGAGATGCGCGCGCAGCAGTATGACGTGTGATTGACGTGTAACTAGGGGTTGAAGAAGACTTGACATTTAGCTCTACATGTGGAGACAGAAGTCTGGGGTTATGTCAACCTAATCCCAAATCATATCTAACATCCTATGTTTAAAGAACTGTGTTATCCAAAAAGAAAGGTCTTCTTAGGATAGAATCTTATTCTATACTGACTATACTGTCCGTTAGTGCGTGTACAAGCGTCTAAGTGTCTACACTAGATGCGAGGGCAGAAATCTTCCATAGTAATAGGGCTATGAATTACTTGCATAAAGACAGAGAAGCCGGGCCTTTTGCTCGGTAGCTGAAAGAATGTTTACTTAAACTACTAGACAGGAATGCATTGGATAGGGAGCGGAGCAAAGCAGATAATCTTGAAGGTGAAATACAGTCTTTGGCAAGCAACAGGCTGGAGTCAGGCACCGTTAGCCGCGCAGGGAGTAGGACAAAGTTCATGGATACAGATGCGAGCTCAGACTGTAGCTTTCAGAGGCAGAAGGCAGAAAAGGCTTGATGGCAGAATCAGGGCCTACTCGTCTGAACTGTAAAAATGGGATAAGTGAACCATATAAAGCCGGTGGCCTTTCATACTTAGAAATAGAATATCCGGCCCATTCATGGCGGATCTGAAAGAGGACATGTTGACGGTGGACGCACATGTGTTTGCGTCTTCATAACTGGAACTGGAGGGAACATACATGTACTTGTGATTTATACATGAAACCGTTGGGGTCCAAGATAGGGGACATAACTGACTATAAAAATCCATATTTCCACATTACGACACGTCCAGGGGTGGGGGTACGACTGGAACGTACTGGGGTGTAGGTACACGGGGGGTATGACACGTACTGGGGTGGGGGTGGGGCTCGAACGTACTGGGGTGTAGGTTCACGGTGGTACGACACGTACTGGGGTGGGGGTACGACTGGAACGTACTGGGGTGTACATAGACGGGTGGGGGTATACATATACGGGGGGTACGTGTCGGACGTACGGGGGCTGGGGGGAGTGTTGGGCGCGTATGCGGGCACATGTCTCCATGGTTGCTGTAGGAGTTCGGTGCGGACGGTGTTTTTTCCATACGGTTGTAACCTCGGACACACGGGATGGATCGTGATTCCTCGGTCGGACTTGGATTTTCACGTTTGTAAGGTCTTTTTACCATGCGAATCGTGATTGCCAGTTCGTACGGCACTTGTACGATTCGTACGGTAAAAAGACCCGATACGAGTCGCACGGGGGAATTTTTTACCGGATCGTGATCGGCACCTAAGTGTAGAATATGCCACTAACATAAGTTTTGCACATCAAATAAAACTTCTAACAGCCCTAGCTTATGTACCAACCACAGATGTTGCAGAACATTACAATCTTTTATTAGAAAGTCCATACTACAAACAAAATGAAGTAAAGTTGTCTCCCCTATTAGATTATTTTGAAGATACCTGGGTGGGGAGACTACACAGATCAGGCCATAGACGTCAGCCCAAGTTCCAAATACCTTGGTGGAATGTATATGTAAGTACACTCAACCAACAAGCCAAAACTAACAACGCCGTCGAGGGCTGGCATAATGCATTCCTAACTTCTACTGGGAGAACAACTCCAACACTACAAAAACTACTAATTGCCATACAAAAGGAACAAAGTTTCCAAGAATTAAGAATGCAACAATCTGTCCTACAATTAAAACCAAAACAATCTAAACAAACTACTCAAATGTATAATTACCTACAACAACAGGTACAGCTATACCCATCCACAAGAGGACTTGAGTACTTAAATATAATAGCTCAAACTCTCTTCTAAACCCTTTCCTAAATATTAACCCACAATTCTACTAAAACAACTATCACAACATAAATAAACCACTTTATTATATCACATATTTAATTATGTGGTCTAAAATATATAAATCAATTATATCGACATATATTTAGACAACATAATTAAACAAACCAAGTACACAACAACAATATTAAAAATATAAGGTTTGGCCACCAACAATTAAAATATTTAAATTAACTTACCTGTGTAGTTGCTCCAATGGGATAATAACATTCCTTCCAAATAAATCCAGGTAGTTCAAAATCCATAGGTATCAAAAAAAAATCCAAATAAAATGTAAAAATACAACTGTTTATCGAAAACAACGTCTACGCAAAAAAACGACTATCCATTAACCATAAAAATCCCGAAAAATATTAAAAAGGTAAATAACCGCTCCTGGAAACCCGAACAATAAAGGAAGTGTAAAATAAAGATTAGTAAACACAACTAATACACACTTCCTTTAAAAACAATAAGGTGTTTGAAACCGACGAAAATATCTTCTCAGTAAAACCTACAAAAGAGAAACAAACATTCCCACCCACACACAAACACACATAAGGCACCTAAAAACATCACTACAAACATTATTCAAACACTATAAAACTTTAACACACCGAAATAACAAAACACTAACAAAGCCACAAACACGGAACACAACGTAAATTATAAAACCGTATACAAACTATTACTAACACCCTAACTTCTAAAACATCAATCCATACACACTTATTACAACATTACTACTTCCACAAAACACTTAAAACTATTTAATAATAAAGAAAATAACTCTTACCTTCTCAAACGCGAAACAGCTCCCGACCGCGACCTGGATTCAACCAAAATAACCCAAAACAACAGCGAGCGGTTACAAAATAAAAGACCCAAACAAACATAACAACTGAAAAAATACCAATAAATGCCCTAACTATTTATTTAACAATACACATTACTTTAAAAATTAGTAAAACATTAGAATAAAATACTCAAAAAGAATACCTATTTTTTTTATCTATGTGAAAATTATTTAACGTATAAAAATAAATATAATAAATAAAATATATTTATTAATATAATAATAAAACTGTATATATTACCAAAATAAATTGATGAACATGATATAATTAATATATTGTATCTACAACATACCAACAATAAAAATAAAAATACATATTCTAAAATGTAAACAATTTCAATATTAATTATCTAATATAAATATTAATAATTAAAATATATTTATCATATATTTCAAAACATACAATTTCTTATAAATTCAAATAAAGTCTAAAAATATTGAGAGTACACAATATAAATTTAAAAATATTAAACAGCTATAAAAATCAGATTTTTTTATTTTTAATTATTTTGTGTGTTCTTATATTCATGTCCAAAATATACATTAAACAAATATATATCCATTATAAAAAAATTATGACAATAATACAAATGTTAAATATTAATTATTTTATTACATGTTTATTTCAATGATTTAATTATTAGAATATGCGTAATAATAAACAATATTTTCTCTCTAATGAATATACATTCCAACAACTATAAAACAAATCTTATTTTCGTTTCTACTATTTTATACAAAAATTTGGAATTTGCATTCTGATATAACTTCTATCTTTTATCCAACCAAAACTAAAATCTACAGATTTTTTGTAAATTAAAACAAATTAATGTAACTGTTCCTATTCAACTCTATATTTAATTGTAATATTTGCTATTTACCAAACTTAATTAGCATACTACTCCCACTACAAACTGAACTTAATTAATTTACTATTCTCACTCCAACCTATATTAAATTATAGTAGGTGCTGGACACTGAACTAAATTAATTTACTATTCCCACTCCATTCTATATTTAATTAAGATAAGTGCTGGACACTGAACTTAATTAATTTACTATTCTCACTCCAACCTATATTAAATTAGAGTAGCTGCTGGACACTGAACTTAATTAATTTACTATTCCCACTCCAGTCTATATTAAATTAGGATAAGTGCTGGACACTGAACTTAATAAATTAACTATTCTCACTCCAACCCATATTTAATTAGAGTATGTGCTGGACACTGAACTGAATTAATTTACTATTCCCACTCCAGTCTATATTTAATTAAGATAAGTGCTGGACACTGAACTTAATTAATTTACTATTCTCACTCCAACCTATATTACATTAGAGTAGGGGCTGGACACTGAACTGAATTAATTTACTATTCCCACTCCAGTCTATATTTAATTAAGATAAGTGCTGGACACTGAACTTAATTAATTTACTATTCTCACTCCAACCTATATTACATTAGAGTAGGTGCTGGACACTGAACTTAATTAATTAACTATTCCCACTCCAGTCTATATTTAATTAAGATAAGTGCTGGACACTGAACCTAATTAATTTACTATTCTCACTCCAACCTATATTTAATTAGAGTATGTGCTGGACACAGAACTTAATTAATTTACTATTCCCACTCAAATTTATATTTAATTAAGATAAGTGCTGGACACTGAACTTAATTAATTTACTATTCTCACTCCAACCTATATTTAATTAGAGTATGTGCTGGACACTGAACTTAATTAATTTACTATTCCCACTCGAATCTATATTTAATTAAGATAAGTGCTGGACACTGAACTTAATTAATTTACTATTCTCACTCCAACCTATATTACATTAGAGTAGGTGCTGGACACTGAACTTAATTAATTAACTATTCCCACTCCAGTCTATATTTAATTAAGATAAGTGCTGGACACTGAACTTAATTAATTTACTATTCTCACTCCAACCTATATTTAATTAGAGTATGTGCTGGACACAGAACTTAATTAATTTACTATTCCCACTCCAGTCTATATTTAATTAAGATAATTGCTGGAGACTGAACTTAATTAATTTACTATTCTCACTCCAACCTATATTTAATTAGAGTATGTGCTGGACACTGAACTTAATCAATTTACTATTCCCACTCCAATCTATATTTAATTAAGATAAGTGCTGGACACTGAACTTAATTAATTTACTATTCTCACTCCAATTTATATTTAATTAGGGTAGTTGCTGGACACTGAACTTAATTAATTTACTATTCCCACTCCAGTCTATATTTAATTAAAATAAGTGCAGGACACTGAACATCATTAATTAACTATTCTCACTCCAAACTATATTAAATTAGAGTAGGTGCTGGACACTTAACTTAATAAATTTACTATTCTCACTCCAACCTATATAAAATTAGAATAGCTGCTAGACACTGAACTGAATTAATTTACTATTCCCACTCCAACCTATATTTAATTAAGATAAGTGCTGGACACTGAACTTAATTAATTTACTATTCTCACTCCAACCTATATAAAGTTAGGGTAGCTGCTGGACACTGAACTAAATTTATTTACTATTCCCACTCCAGTCTATATTTAATTAAGATAAGTGCTGGACACTGAACTTAATTAATTTACTATTCTCACTCCAACCTATATTTAATTAGAGTATGTGCTGGATACTGAACTTAATTAATTTACTATTCCCACTCCAATATATATTTAATTAAGATAAGTGCTGGACACTGAACTTAATTAATTTACTATTCTCACTCCAATTTATATTTAATTAGTGTAGTTGCTGGACACTGAACTTAATTAATTTACTATTCCCACTCCAGTCTATATTTAATTAAAATAAGTGCAAGACACTGAACATCATTAATTAACTATTCTCACTCCAAACTATATTAAATTAGAGTAGGTGCTGGACACTTAACTTAATAAATTTACTATTCCCACTCCAACCTATATTTAATTAAGATAAGTGCTGGACACTGAACTTAATTAATTTACTATTCTCACTCCAACCTATATAAAGTTAGGGTAGCTGCTGGACACTGAACTAAATGTATTTACTATTCCCACTCCAGTCTATATTTAATTAAGATAAGTGCTGGACACTGAACTTAATTAATTTACTATTCTCACTCCAACCTATATTTAATTAGAGTATGTGCTGGATACTGAACTTAATTAATTTACTATTCCCACTCCAATATATATTTAATTAAGATAAGTGCTGGACACTGAACTTAATTAATTTACTATTCTCACTCCAATTTATATTTAATTAGTGTAGTTGCTGGACACTGAACTTAATTAATTTACTATTCCCACTCCAGTCTATATTTAATTAAAATAAGTGCAAGACACTGAACATCATTAATTAACTATTCTCACTCCAAACTATATTAAATTAGAGTAGGTGCTGGACACTTAACTTAATAAATTTACTATTCTCACTCCAACCTATATAAAATTAGAATAGCTGCTAGACACTGAACTTAATTAATTTACTATTCCCACTCCAACCTATATTTAATTAAGATAAGTGCTGGACACTGAACTTAATTAATTTACTATTCTCACTCCAACCTATATAAAGTTAGGGTAGCTGCTGGACACTGAACTAAATTTATTTACTATTCCCACTCCAGTCTATATTTAATTAAGATAAGTGCTGGACACTGAACTTAATTAATTTACAATTCTCACTCCAACCTATATTAAATTAGAATAGCTGCTGGGCACTGAACTTAATTAATTTACTATACCCACTCCAGTCTATATTAAATTAAGGTAACTGCTGGACACTGAACTTAATAAATTTACTATTCTCACTCCAACCTATATTTAATTAGAGTATATGCTGGACACTGAACTGAATTAATTAATAATTTCCACTTCAGTCTATATTTAATTAAGATAAGCGCTGGACACTAAACTTAATTAATTTACTATTCTCACTCCAACCTATATTTAATTAGAGTATGTGCTGGACACTGAACTTAATTAATTTACTATTCCCACTCCAATATATATTTAATTAAGATAAGTGCTGGACACTGAACTTAATTAATTTACTATTCTCACTCCAATTTATATTTAATTAGGGTAGTTGCTGGACACTGAACTTAATTAATTTACTATTCCCTCTCCAGTCTATATTTAATTAAAATAAGTGCAAGACACTGAACATCATTAATTAACTATTCTCACTCCAACCTATATTAAATTAGAGTAGGTGCTGGACACTTAACTTAATAAATTTACTATTCTCACTCCAACCTATATAAAATTAGAATAGCTGCTAGACACTGAACTTAATTAATTTACTATTCCCACTCCAACCTATATTTAATTAAGATAAGTGCTGGACACTGAACTTAATTAATTTACTATTCTCACCCCAACCTATATAAAATTAGGGTAGCTGCTGGACACTGAACTACATTTATTTACTATTCCCACTCCAGTCTATATTTAATTAAGATAAGTGCTGGACACTGAACTTAATTAATTTACAATTCTCACTCCAACCTATATTAAATTAGAATAGCTGCTGGGCACTGAACTTAATTAATTTACTATACCCACTCCAGTCTATATTAAATTAAGGTAACTGCTGGACACTGAACTTAATAAATTTACTATTCTCACTCCAACCTATATTTAATTAGAGTATATGCTGGACACTGAACTGAATTAATTAATAATTTCCACTTCAGTCTATATTTAATTAAGATAAGTGCTGGACACTAAACTTAATTAATTTACTATTCTCACTCCAACCTATATTACATTAGAGTAGGTGCTGGACACTGAACTTAATTAATTAACTATTCCCACTCCAGTCTATATTTAATTAAGATAAGTGCTGGACACTGAACTTAATTAATTTACTATTCTCACTCCAACCTATATTTAAATAGAGTATGTGCTGGACACTGAACTTAATTAATTTACTATTCCCACTCCAGTCTATATTTAATTAAGATAACTGCTGGACACTGAACTTAATTAATTTACTATTCTCACTCCAACCTATATTAAATTAGAGTAGCTGCTGGACACTGAACGTAAATAATTTACTATTCCCACTCCAGTCTATATTAAATTAAGATAAGTGCTGGACACTGAACTTAATAAATGTACTATTCTCACTCCAACCTATATTTAATTAGAGTATGTGCTGGACACTGAACTGAATTAATTTACTATTCCCACTCCAGTCTATATTTAATTAAGATAAGTGCTGGACACTGAACTTAATTAATTTACTATTCTCACTCCAACCTATATTACATTAGAGTAGGTGCTGGACACTGAACTTAATTAATTAACTATTCCCACTCCAGTCTATATTTAATTAAGATAAGTGCTGGACACTGAACTTAATTAATTTACTATTCTCACTCCAACCTATATTTAATTAGAGTATGTGCTGGACACAGAACTTAATTAATTTACTATTCCCACTCAAATTTATATTTAATTAAGATAAGTGCTGGACACTGAACTTAATTAATTTACTATTCTCACTCCAATCTATATTTAATTAGGGTAGATGCTGGACACTGAACTTAATTAATTTACTATTCCCACTGTAGTCTATATTTAATTAAGATAAGTGCTGGACACTGAACATAATTAATTTAATATTCTCACTCCAACCTATATTAAATTAGAGTAGGTGCTGGACACTGAACTTAATTAATTTACTATTCCCACTCCAGTCTATATTTAATTAAGATAACTGCTGGACACTGAACTTAATTAATTTACTATTCTCACTCCAACCTATATTAAATTAGGGTAGGTGCTGGACACTGAACTAAATTAATTTACTATTCCCACTCCTGTCTATATTAAATTAAAATAAGTGCTGGACACTGAACTTAATTAATGTCCTATTCTCACTCCAACCTATATTTAATTATAGTATGTGCTGGACACTGAACTGAATTAATTTACTATTCCCACTCCAGTCTATATTTAATTAAGATAAGTGCTGGACACTGAACTTAATTAATTTACTATTCTCACTCCAAACTATATTAAATTACAGTAGGTGCTGGACAATGAACTTAATTAATTTACTATTCCCACTACAGTCTATATTTAATTAAGATAAGTGCTGGACACTGAACTTAATTAATTTACTATTCTGACTCAAATCTATATTTAATTATGGGATTTGTAAAATTATAAATTATATTTAAATTTTCTAAATAATTATTTTATAAATTTAAAAAATATATAAACATTTTTAATTAACTTCCCACCCTTATCCCCTATAAACCAACATCCCGCTCCTAAAATTATTTGTAAAATTCTAAATTTAATTTACAATTTCTAAATACATTTTTTTGTAAATTAAACAATATATAAACATTTTTAAAACACTTCCCACCCTTATCCCCTATAAACCAACATCCCATTCCTAAAAATATTTGTAAAATTGGAAATTTAATTTACAATTTCTAAATAATTTTAATAAAAAATTAACAAATATATAAACATTTTTAAAACACTTCCCACCCTTATCCCCTATAAACCAACATCCCGCTCCTAAAATTATTTGTAAAATTCTAAATTTAATTTACAATTTCTAAATAAACTTTTTTAAAAAATTAAACAATATATAAACATTTTTAAAACACTTCCCACCCTTATCCCCTATAAACCAACATCCCGCTCCTAAAAATATTTGTAAAATTCGAAATTTAATTTACAATTTCTAAATAATTTTAATAAAAAATTAACAAATATATAAACATTTTTAAAACACTTCCCACCCGTATCCCCTATAAACCAACATCCCGCTCCTAAAATTATTTGTAAAATTCTAAATTTAATTTACAATTTCTAAATAAATTTTTTTTTAAATTAAACAATATATAAACATTTTTAAAACACTTCCCACCCTTATCCCCTATAAACCAACATCCCGCTCCTAAAAATATTTTTAAAATTCTAAATTTAATTTACAATTTCTAAATTTTTTTTTTTTTAAATTAACAAATATATAAACATTTTTAAAACACTTCCCACCCTTATCCCCTATAAACCAACATCCCGCTCCTAAAATTATTTGTAAAATTCTAAATTTAATTTACAATTTCTAAATTATTTTTTTTTTAAATTAAACAATATATAAACATGTTTAAACCACTTCCCACCCTTATCCCCTATAAACCAACATCCCGCTCCTAAAATTAAATATACATTTCAAATTTTTAATAAAATTTACTAATTAAATTTTACAATATATTAAAAAAATTAATTAACTTTTTTAAAACACTCCCCACCCTTATCCCCTATAACCCAACATCCCGCCCCTAAAACAATATATATATTTCTCATATTATATACATTTTAACTATTTATACAAACAACTTCAAAATATTTACTAAACACACAATAACGATATTTTCACGTCGATATTATTACTAACGATATTACTTACCTCGACATATAAGTAAAAAAAAAAAAAACATATTTTTCACATCGATATTATCTATTTCGATATTTTGTACATTCGATTTTTTTGACTCGATATTTATGTCCCTCGATATTAAAAAGTCGATATATAGACTGCTCACCGTCTGATTTACAGGCTTATTTTACTTTGAATGAGGAGAATCCTTATTTGAATTCAGCTATTTACCCCAGAAATGTATTATCAACATTATGCACATTATTACATATTACTAACTACAACGATGAGGGTTAATACTTTGTGTGCACCTATGAGTATATTAGATATAATTATTGGAATGTTCTCAATCTGTAAAGGGAGCACGCCTGGAACCGGGGTGCCTCTGAATGGACGGATCACATTTTATTTTGGGTCCGCTTTATCGACAATGTTTTAATGATTTGGAGAGATAGTCGAGGGGAACTGGATGAGTATTTTGAGTATCTGAACTGCATCAACTTTAATATTACTTTCACTATGAATCACAATACAGGGAAAAAAAACTTTTTGGATGTGGAACTGTTTATTGATGGGGATGCCATCAATAGCAGATTATTTAGAAAAAGCACTGTCACCAATTCCATATTAAGAGCTGAGAGTGCTCACCCAGTATCGGTGATCAGAGGAATACCGTTTGGGAAGATGATACGGTTACGTAGAAATTGCAGCACAGAAAATGATTTTACTAAGGAATTGGATAATCTCCAACAATGCTTAGTGTGTAGGGGATACCATAAAAGGAATTTGAAGAAGGCCAGGGACAGAATAATGAAGGTTGAGAGAGCTAATACCTTGGTACAGAAAGATAAAATTCGCTCTGCTGAGTGAATATCATTCGTGACTACGTACTGTTCACAAAAATATGAAATATTTAAGGCTTTAGGTAAAAATTGGAATCTTTTGAAAGGAGTGCCGGGTCTAATGAATGTCATTGGAGATAAAACTGGGGTGGTATTCAAACGAAGCCCTACTATAAGGGAAATGGTGACCAGAAATGACATAGAACCAATAAATACTGTGGATTCTAATTGGCTGCCACCACGGCCCAATGGTTTTTATGTTTGTGGATCATGTAATGTTTGTTGTTTAGGTATCAACAAAACTAAAGATTTTGGTGCCAATTACGATCCTGTAAAAACCGGGTACGAACCGTCGGACGGAGCATATTCTCCGTCCGACGCGTACCCGGTCGTACAAAAATACAAACATGGAATTACGATTCACACGGGAACACCATTTCCGTACGAATCGTAAAAAACCCCGACCGAACAAAATAAACCTACAAATGCGATCCGGGAAAGCGCCGACCTGACGTCGGGACGCTCGCAGCCTGCCATTCACGAACCAGGAATTACGATTCGCACCGACGTCATCCCGCACGGGGAATTTTTCTACCGGATCGTAATCGGCACCTTTGTGTACAACACTAAGAAACAATATTGGATTAGGGAATTTATTAATTGCAACAGTGTGGGAGTCATTTATGCTATAATTTGTGCATGTGAAAAAATATACATAGGAAGTACCAAACGAAATTCGAAGCTTAGAATTCAAGAACATAAACGTTCTATAGCGAATTATGACACTAGATCCCCACTCTATCAACATATTAAGGAGAAGCATCCAAGGGAAAATGATATCAGGTTTCATGGCATACATAAAATTATGCCTGGATGTAGAGGAGGGAATTGGGAACTCAGGATCAGACAAGAAGAAGCATGATGGATTAGTCGATGTAGAGCGGTGGAACGCAGACTTAATAGTGATACCGAGCTCCATTACTTTCTAGAATGATATAACTAAGACAGTATATCAACTTGGTATTTTCTTTTATAAAGTTGGTTTTGTGCTGTGGTTAATTCTATAATGACTGATGATAATTACATTATAGGTGTGGATTGGTTAAATATGTAGTGTTGGTAACATTGCTAGTCACGCCGTCTGGGTTTAAATGATAATCATGATTGTAATAACGGACGAATTACTCATCAGGAAATAGTGGCTTCATAAAGTTGCTGTTAGGCATTGACGGGGTGCATTAACACTGCACCGTTTTTTGGCATTGTAGATGTTTACAGTAATTTTAAAATTGCTTCCTAATTGAGGGGCGTACAATATTTCAGAATTGAATTTAAGTTAAATGAATACCAGATATACAATAGTTACAGATCAGTAAGGGTACATTGTGGGGATACCTTACATAAAAGTAACGATGGCTCGCTATTGGTCGCTTTAATTCAGGCTTTTAACCCTGCACCATTTTTTTATTTCATAGATGTTGGACGCGTTACAGTAATTTTATATTGCTGCCTATTTGAGGGGTGAACGACATTCTAGATTTGAATACAAGTAAAATGCAAAACCTCTGTAAGGTCCCCCTCAATGGCTCTCCAGAAAGTTGCCAGCCGGGGACAGGTCCAGACCACGTGAAAAAAATGTGCTGGGGCCTGGCCGCACCTAGCACAGGACGCATCAGAGCGAAGGCCCACTCGATGAAGGCGTACCGGAGTGAGGTAAGCGATGTGCAAGTAGTATAATTGGATGAGTCTAAGTTTGGCGGAGGTGGTAATGGTTTTGGGCACCATGAGCGCGTCGTGCCAATCCACCTCATCCAGTGGCCCCACCCAGTCTGCCCATTGTTCCTTCAGTCTGTCCAACGAGGTGAGAGTGTTGTTGATTAAAGTACGGTATATCTGGGAGATACCCCCCTTCCCAAGTTTCCCAGCAGCATCTGGGCCTCCGTCGGGCGGTATTCCGGGATCCGAGTGTTGTCTGCGATGTGTACATGAAGGGCGTGTCTTAAATTACAAATAATTATAAAACTGGGAGGGGTGCAGGGAATAACGATTGCGCATGTCTTGGAAGGAAAGCATGTGGTCCCCTACCCAGTCCCCAAGCTGTTATATGCCTATGAGGTCCCAGGCTTTGAACCCCCGCAGACCACTCACTTCCCGTAGCCAAGCCCCTTGCCAGAGGGGGATGCATTGGGTCAATTTGCCAGTCCAGCCGGTGTGGCGCAGCGAAGCCCGCCAAGCCAGGAATACCAAACGCATCACTTCTGGCAGCTGAAGCGGGATGGGTCCCCCGTACAACATGGCCTGTACTTTAGAAAATCCCAGTTCGCACAGCTCCAGCCGATAGGCCGGGTCGGACCATCCCCCGTTAAACCAATCGTGGACCACCAGCAAATGCGTGGCTAAAAAGTAGAAGTACAGATGTATCATGGCCATGCCCCCATCGACGGAAGGGATCTGACATGTGGAGAGAGCCAGACGCGACCTCCAACCGCCCATCAAAATTTGGTAAATAGCCCTTCCAACTCCTTAAACCAGGGTCTGGGAAAACAGAACGGGGTGTTCCGGAGGACATAAAGGAACCTGGGGAGAATCAACATTTTAAACAAGGCAATCCGGCCCTGAGGGTTCAGGGGCAACGTTCTCCATTTCTGAAGGTCTTCTTTAGCCTTTTTGACCAGAGGGTTTACGCTGAGGGACAAGCCCAGCTCCGGGAGCATGGTAATCCATATTCCCATGTATTTAAAGGAGTTATTCCGGATTGGAATGTTAGACTGCCAGTCATAACAGTTCCTTGACAGGTGAAGTGGGACCAATACAGATTTCCCGGGGTTCAGCCGAAGACCTGATGCTTGCCCAAACACTCGCAACAACTGGAGACAATGCGGCCCGAGGAGGCGGGCTCCACCAGAAAGAGCAGGACGTCATCCGTGTAGAGCGCGATCTTGTCCTTTTCGGTGCCTGCCCACTCCCATCCCCTAACATGGGTATCCGCCCGCACCAGGACCCCCAAGGGTTTCCATGGCCAGGGCAAAAAACAGGGGCGAAAGGGGGCAACCTTGCCACGTACCCCTTGCTATGGGAAAGGCCTCGGACAGGACGCCATTCACCAGCACCCGTGCCCGTGGCTGCGCATACAGTACTCGGACCAGTGCCCGGAACCGGGGCCCAAATCCCATCCCAGCCAACACATCTTGGAGATATACCCAATCCACCGAATCAAAAGCTTTTTCGAAATCTATAAGGAGGAGGGCCAAATAGTGTGTAAGTAGGTGTCGGTGGGCCAAAGCCAGCTGCACCCTCCGAAGGCAATGGCGGGTCGCGCGGGCGGGCATGAAGCCACATTGGTCCAGATGTACCAGCTTGGGCAGATATGGCTTTAGCCGCTGGGCCAAGATGGTGGCATAGAGTTTGATTTTGGTATTGAGGAGGGATATGGGACGATAGTCCGCACAGTGACGGGAGGGAGGCTGGGATTTCGGAAGGACCACAATAGTGGCAATGTCCGTCTCCAGCGGGAAGGAGCCCCGATCAAGGGCTTCTTGAAAAAGGCCCGCCAAGTGGGGCACCAGTGTGTCGCGATAAGCCGCATAGTATTCTTGGGGGAGACCATCTGGTCCCGGAGTCTTGCCCGGGGACGTGAGAGAAATAGCTATCTCAATTTCTTTCTTAGAGAGGGGGCGGTCTAGATCTTCCCGGGGCTGCCGTCTTTAACTGGGGGAGACTGTCGTGGCCCCTCGGGAGCACGATATTAGTATTGAAAACAACTAAAACAGCATTGCAGACCGCAGAGGAAACATGCGTGGAATACACGACAGCTCGCTATTGGTCGTTTATATCCAGGTAGCCGGAGGAGCACATTAAGTGGATTATGTACTGTTTCCGGGGACATGGTGGCTTCTGAAATCTTCGGCGCCTCTGATAGGTTAATTTGACCGAAACACTTCCAGTTCTCACGTAAGGAGGGGACGGATAGCAGTGTAATTTGATAGGCGAATACAGTATGGACCAGATGGGAAGCAACCTAGGGCACATGCTAATTGGAGGGCTACCTATCGGAAATTGTGATTGGTGCCTCGTACTTTTAAAAGCGTAGTGGCAGGAAACATGCATCAGAGCAGAGTTATCATACCGGCTCTGGATGCTACGTGAATATCAGGAATGAATCGGCACAGGTAGCAAGGTATGTTCTTCTGGGGAAGCGCTTCGCTTTAATTGGAACATTTTATTTGATAGGTTTATGAGGGACTAATAATGACGTCCTCTTTTACCATGTTTTTAGATTATCATTGAAAAATTGGTTACATTACGGATGACTCATGTTTGGAAGATATTCTAGATGAGAGGGGAACAGACCATGATCTAGGTGAGGAATAGTGTTATAGGAGGCACATTTATCGTGATGAATGTTAATAATTATGACATTAGGATTTAGAATATGGATTGGAGAATAATCAAACATTATGTTTTGTATGTAGAAAACTCTAATTTTATTGTAAGAAGAAGCAATTTAATATTGGAGAGAACGTATATTCAATGAACATTAGCATCCTTCAATGATTGACATCTATATTGACGAATTAATATTTAGGAGGTATGTTATATATTATTTCGTATGGTTGACGTAAGGCCAGAGGTTCTATCTTTGGTTGAGGCAGTAAATAACATTGATTTTCAGAATTGCTGATCGAGTTTGTTCTAAAAATATTGATTGGGTGAATAAGAATTGGTTAATAGAAGTCTTAGGACAATATGTTTTAGGACAACACTCACAGTATTGGAACCATGATTAAGTATGCGATGATATAAGATTTCATGGACTATGCTAATGCAATGACGATGCAATTGGTCAGGGGTAATTCTTTCGTATTTTAGATTGTTAAATAGGTAGGAAACCACAATAAATGTTTTTATTTTTTAATAAATGATTCTCTGTTGTAGATATTCACAATGCATTGAATAGTGATATTATGTTTTTCTTTCATTTCTACAGCCCTGATGATGTCCCAAGAGGGACGAAACGCGTTGGCTGTGGTTGTTTATAATTGTATAATCAACTGATTGGATATATAAGACTGTACAAATCAACATAAAACTTGTTGGAGCACCATATATGAAAATTCTTGAAAAAATAAAGAATTTAACTGGAAGAGACTTTCTGGACTGCATCTTTTGGGACTACAATATTTAATTGTTGGATAATTATTATTATTACGCTCCTTCCATTTTTTGATTGACACATTATTACATACATAGGCCTAGTTATCCTAGAGAAATTTGCAATTACACACAACGTTAACATTGTGAGGCATTATCTCATGATAGTCTCCCTAACATTTTAAAGAAATTCAACTACTTCCAAAAGTGAAGACAGGTTAACCCATCTGTTTTTTATTTCTTCGAAGAGCCACAACAGTTCGGAACAAGCGGTAATATTTTAACGGACTGCTCATTTATTGCCCCCCCTGTCCCGAGAACACCCTTTGTCAATAACGTCCTGGATTCTAAAGTTGATTGTCAAGACTTTACGATCTTAAGAAATTTAAATTCAATTAGAAAATCACTTTAATTGTAAATCTGCACATTTTATTGATCTCATGGCCAATGTGGATTTAATCCAACAGGTTAAAGAACCTACTCATATAGGAGGTCACATCCTTGACAGAGTCTTCTCAGACTGCCTTTCTCTTCATATGCTACCTTCACTTCCAATTACATGGTCAGACCCTTTGGCAGTGCTTTTGAACTTAAATTTGAGAATAAAGAACCAAATCACTCTCAACCACATTTGAACAATGTTTACTGTCAGTGGTAAAAGCTTGTTCTAGAGTTATTAAACACGTTCTTAGTTCAGTATATACCGGCAACCTCCAACAAGGACAACCTAGACTTGGATATCAACAACTGTCATATGTAGTTAAATTCAACCCTGACACAACTGGTTCCAGTTCAGAAAAACCAAGGCAGTCAAAACAATCCATCTAAACCTTGGTTCATTGAAAGTCTTAGGCTCCTACAACATCCTTCATCAACAACAACCATATTCTAGATCCATCCCAATTTGGCGTTAAAAGCCATCACAGTACGGAACTGGCACTGATCATGGTGTCAAAAGAGATTAGACAGACTTTAGACAATGGAGAAAATGCCTCCTTGATTCTTTGAGGCCTCTGGGCAGCACAAAACATGGTCAGACATTGATCTGCTCCTGGCTGTCTTTTTACCATCACAAACAGGTACAGTGCCTTGTCACAGCTGAAATCATTCCTTAATGATTAGGAGCAAGTGGTGGCCCTGGAAGATTTCACTCCCCTCCGTTTTCACTGCCATGTGGGGTTCCGCAGGGCTCTTCATTGAGCCTTACTCTCTTCAATCTTTACATTACCACACTGGTAGATGTGATTAAATATTTCAGCTTCTCCCTAGTATCCTATGCCGACAACACCCAGATAGTGGTGTCTGTGACCAGCAGTGCAGCATCCACCGCATCCAGATTTCATAATTGTATGTTCAAAATCAAGATATGGATGGGAGATAATTGCTTGAAGCTGAACTCAGCAAAAACTGAGGTTCTCGTATTTGCCAAGAACACCTCTTTCTTGTCTCCAAGCTAGTGGCCCCAGGAATTGGGTACTCTCCCCTGTCCGGTTAAGAAAGTGAAGAACCTAGGAGTACAGTTTGGCAGCAAGCTGTCCTTCGAAGGTCATATCAATGCAATCACCTCCTCCTCCTTCCTCCTGCTCAAATCACTGAGGAAAGTCCTTCCCTTTATCCCTAGAGAGCTACAAAAAAAAAAAAAATCATCCATCACACGCACAGACTAGGTCTGAGCGCTTCACAGAATGGGTTGGGGTGGGGGGATGTCGGGGTGGGGGTGGGATGGTTGAGGCTAAGGGTTGGAAGGGTCAAGGTGGGGTGGTGAATTCAGGGAATAAGGGGAAAAATAAAAAAGAATGCAGTTTGGAGTATATGGAGTTTTTGGGATATTTGGTGTGTCAGACTAGAATTACAGCAATAGAAAATCTGTGGAAAGGGTTGGCGATTATTGATTTGAGGGCTGATCCTTGGGATGGCTGTTATTAAAATTTGTTCAATCAACATAGGCGGTATGAATGATTGGAGGAAACGCGGAAAATGGGCACAGTTTTTTCAAATATAACAAATTTGACGTCCTTTGCCTGCAAGAGACTCACCTCCCTTGGGCCAGAAGGAGTCTCATGCTCTTGAATGGCTTTGAGCTGGTGGCGTGCTCAACACAATCATCAACAAATAGAGGGGTTGCAGTTTTAGCAAGAACTTCGCTGGGAGGTGCCAGGCGGATCAAAGTGGACAGTACCGGGAGATGGGTGTTAGTCGAGATGAGAAAAGGTTTCACGTTGTGTGTAGTTTATGGGTCAAATAGCGATGACCCTGAGATTTTTGACTTCCTTGAGTTGGAATTGGCAAATTGGTTAACTCCCTTAATATTCTGCGGGGATTTAAATATTTCAGCTGATTGGTGTAGCGATTATGCATATTCAGGACATAAGCCGAGAGTTTTTAGGGTCGTAAAGGCTCTTATCAGCTCATATGGGATGGTAGATGTCTGGGGGACTAAGGAACCCCTAAGATCAGGCTACACATATTTTTCAAACCCTGCCCAAAAATATTCAAAACTGGACTATTTTTTAGTATCATCTTCTGAAATAAATAGGGTTGAAATCATTAAACTTCCGAAGTTTCTTTCGGATCACAACCCGCTCGTCCTAACATATAAAGTGGAAGGGCAAGAAAGGGTTCGGTCTAGATGGACTTTCGAAAGGAAGCTATTGTCAGATAATCGATTTGTTGATCATTTAAGGAAATGGGTAGTGGAGTTTTTCGACTTCAATAGATATAGTTCATCACGAAATGGGGTCTGGGAAACATTTAAAGCATCTCTCAGAGGCGAAGCAATAAGCTGTGCAGCAAGGCTCAGAAGGGAAGATAGAAATGAGGTTGAAAGATCTACTAGGAAATTATCGTTTGCGGAAGAACAGCATACTCTGGATATAGCACACGGTCGGGATAGTAAAGAGAGCTATAGGATACTGTTAGTTGCTAGAGCGGAATTACAGAAGTTGGTGTCGCATAGGGCAACGTGTGATTATCAATCCTCTAGGGCTAAACGATATGAAACAGGAGAACAGGCTGGAAGAATTCTAGCTTTACAAATTAAGCAGGGGAAAGCAAAAAATGTCATCGCTAGGATAGAAGAAAATGGGACAGAATTCACAGATGCTAGGGAAATTTTAGAAGTTTTCAAGAATTTTTAACAAAATCTCTATGCTGAGGGAAAATTAGATGATACCCAGAGTGAAGAGGTAATAGACACCGGCCCTCGTGTAGGGGATTTAGCAAGGGATGGATATCAATAAATCCGAGATTTCTGCGGCCCTGCGGAAGCTTCCCTCGGGCAAGGCAGCGGGCCCTGATGGGATTCCTTTGGAGGTTTATAAATGTATAGAATTTGAGATCACTCCATTCCTTATGGATCTTTTTAATGGTGTAATTTGTACTGGAGTAGTTCCAGAGTCTTGGAGGGAAACTAGTATAGTGGTTTTTCACAAGAAAGGCAAGCCCAGCGAGAAACCGGGGTCATACCGTCCCATCTCGCTAATTAACTCGGACACGAAAATATATTCTAAGATATGGGCTAAAAGGCTGGACAGGGTCATTGGCGATCTCGTTTCCCCATGGCAGCATGGGTTCGTACCTGGTCGAGGCACTACGGACCATATTAGGAGAGCAATAGCCCTGTTTGATGCTCAGGCTGCTGTGGGGGGAGAAATGGCCATGATCCTGCTCGACGCCGAGAAAGCCTTTGACCGAGTGGCCTGGAACTTTCTTTGGGGGATCTTAACGGGAAGAGGATTCGGTGAGAAATGTATTAAAGCCCTAAGAGCGATGTATGCTGATCCAGTCGCGCGCATTGTTGTTATGGGGGAGAGTTCGGATAAAATCTATATAAATAGAGGTACTCGTCAGGGGTGCACCTGTTCCCCTATCCTTTTCTCTCTCTACATCGATCCACTAATCCGTAAGATTTTAGAGAGTCCTATGATTAGCCCCGTGGTTAGTAACGGTTACGAAAGTAAGATCATGGCATATGCAGATGATTTAGCAGTGGTCACTACCGATCCTCAACAGGCACTAGCGGTTTTGATACAATTGGCTAAAACATTTGGTAGCCAATCTGGGTATTTATTAAATGAATCTAAAACTCAAATCATATGCACAAAAAAGATTGTTAAATCAGACTCTAGATTTGTGGACTCAACTAGTTATTTGGGGATCAGAATTAATGCTTCAGTAGAAAATATAGTAGAGGAGAATTTTGTTCCACTCAGTAAATCAATAGAAACTGAATTGAAAAGAATTGATATTTTACACCTATCATTGATTGGGAGGGTTAATGTGCTCAAAATGTCAATGTTCCCCAAAATATTATATTTGTTTCGTGCCATTCCTCTTTTAGTTGAGGAGAAGATAATTAAAAATCTGGAATCAATTTTTATAAGGTTCGTATGGCAGTATGTGAAAATTAGACGATCTACGAACCTAATGTCACTTCCTAGGGAAAGGGGTGGTTTGGCTCTACCAAATTTGAGGCTTTATCATTGGTCATGTCTTTTAACTCAAATGTCTATTCTCTTTCAGTTACAGCCATGCCACAGCCAAGTAAATAATGATATTCAGATGCCACCCTCTATTTTCGAGTTGTTAGTCGGGAGAAAAGCAATAGGTCTTCTAATGTGTGAAATTGATCGTAGGTATTATAAAAAGGCCCGTTTTAAGATTCTGGAAGGGGCGTGGGGTGTCTGGAGGGCAACCTCCAAATTTTGTAAAATTCCCAAGATTAATCCACACCTTCATCTCTGCAATTCAAGTCTATTCCGGGGGATGGGTTTAGATAGGAATCTTCGGGTCTGGAAGGATTTGGGAATAAAGACAATAGGGGATATATTTGGGGAAGATGGTATGTTTGGGTTTAATGACCTGCAGCGTAGCGCTGGTATCCCATCAAATCATTGGCTTTCTTATGTTCAAGTAGTATCTACATTTAAGGCACAAAGATTAAGGATGTCACATACGATAGAATCCTCTATGATTGATCTGTTGGTAAAAGGGGATCAGAAAATTAAAATCATTTATATGTCCTTATTGGATGGAATCCAATATGATTTGGAGAAAACGGAACATGCTCTGGCAGTTAAATTAGGAAACCCTGATGTCGATTTAGATTTGGCTTTGCATCTGAACAAAAAAGTATTTCGTTCAACGAATCTGCGGGCCTAGCATTACAAAACTATGTTTGATCTTTACTTTACCCCCGCAAAGCTTTACTCATGGGGGGTCAAGGAAGATGATAAATGCCCCAGATGTAAAATGGGGCATGCTGATCTGTTACATATGTTTTTTAATTGCGATTCGCTAGTAGCAATTCAGGGAGAGATAGGTAAATTTTGGGAGGGAGTATTAGGACGAAAGAGTGATCTATCTCCCTCACTGATGTTATTGGGTTTAGACAATAGGTTGAATCTTGGGAAAGTCGAGGAAGCCTTGGTTTTTATTTCTGCTGCTGTACTTCGGATCTTAATTTCCTCAGGGTGGAAGGACAGGAATGCCCCATCATTCCAAATGTGGTTGTCTAGATTATTGGGTATGCACAATATGGAGATGTCCTTATACACCCAGAAGGGGAAGAAAGCCAGAGATTTTGGTTTATCCATTTGGGCCCCCATTTCAAACTGGAGGGAGGCTAGAATAAAAGAGGGTGAGAATATGGTACCTTGAATCATTTATTTATGTTGATCTTTTGGCTTTTCTCCGAATGTTAAGTTTGTGAAGATATTTAATAGTCCTAATGCTGTTAATTCTTCTTTCAACAGGTCTTTTTTTTTGTTTAAGTTTTGTAATAGTATGTCCAAACTGCATAAATAAAAAAAAAATAAAAAAAAAAAGAGAGCTACAAAAAATATTGTTTTTATGTTGATTACCTCGAAAATAGACTACTGTAATGCTGAAAACGGTTCTTTTTAAATTCCAAACTGTACAGAATGCAGTGGCTTGTCTGCTCCTGGGAATCCCCAAACATCAATTTCTCTCTAAGGCCCTAATTCACCTTCATTGGCTCCCTATGAAATGACGCATAGATTTTAAGGCTCTGTGCATCACTTTTAAAGCCGGAATTTCTGATCCTGAGCTTTCAGTGCTATATTCCATCGCAGCCTCTCCGATCGGGTGCAAATTTCAATTTAGTTGTTCCCAAATTTATTAGGTCCTGCTGGGGTGGCAGGAACTTTGTGACCTGTACCTCCAAACTCTGGAACTCTCTACATCTTGAAATAAAAAAAAATCTTTTCTTCTGGCCTTCAGAAAAGCCTCAAAAACATGGCTATTTAATCAGTATCAACTGTATCAGGCTCTCTCCTCCACTTAATGGGTTATGTTTCCTTTCCTGAGCTTAGCATCTAGACACCTGTAGAGTGCTTTATATATTTTATTTTAATTTCATTTCATTTCAACTACCTATTACTTATTTCTCTGCTGAGGCCATGATTCAGCCACTACTTGAGCAGCAGAGACGATGCCAAGCACTACCTCTGTCTCTCCAACATGAAGTGATGTATGATACAACAAGTTCATCCATGACACTCTTTGGCTCCTCTCACAACCATTGGCTTGATGCACTGTTTGCATTTGAGCACCCCAAAGTCAAGCTTCTTTCATCAACAGGTACCTCTGTTGAGCCAATGAATACTGAACCATCAGATGTGCAGGTTAATGACCATAGGCACGCATTACCTTCCTTCCGAAATGACCACACTTATCCTGGGCCTGTACTAGAAGATATCTACAAGCCCTTGTAGGTGGAAGAGAATGAACAATGACTTTCCCTTTTGAAACACTTGCTATCCCATTGATTATAAATAATGGACTGGAAAGATGTTTCCTTGTTCTTTAAGGTTTTTTTATGATGCATGTTTTTAATAAGGCCCATTTTTTTACACCACTGGTATATTTTGTAGAAAGCACGCATCTCCCGATAAAATAACAGCTAAATGCTTAAAACTGTCCAAGGCATAAAGTCATCATGCTTCACAAAAGAGCCAATGTTATCTTGTTGTATTATGTTGTGTTTTGTTGTATTTTCTTTAAGAAGCACTAGATGCTATCTAGAGAATGATATGAATTTAGGTTGGAGAGCATAATCTTGGTATTCCTGAACATACTGATCATCTCCCCATTTGGGTTATTGTGCCTCTGTGACATCATATTTGAATTTTTTACGAGCCGGGGATGATGTAAAGTCCTTAAGGTCCGACTCCATTCCTGCCAAACCCTTAAATCCATCTTGGATCAAACTGTTTCCAAATTCTGCCATATCTATCATAAACAATAATTTCATGAATGCCATCCACCCTTATCATTCGTTGAACTGAATTGAGTAGGCACCTGGACACCTAGCTTGCCACTTGCTTGTGGCCTCCCGTTACTGCTTGTTCCAGACTGATTCAGTGACACCGCAGATGTCCGGGTTTTCCCACCAGGGTTTTCCCAACTGGGTTTTCCCACTCACCGCTCTTCTGGCCAACAGAAGCTCCGCCCACCCCAGTACCTACTTAATGCAGGATGCAGCGGAACCGTGCAGCAGACGTGCACTGCTGGCATGCCAATGTTGCACCAAAGCCAAGCCTGTCAGTGCCTGTCTGTGCCTGGACCGCACCAGTGCCATAAACCTGGCCTTCTCACCCCCAAAAGATCCACCATTGCTGAGCTCTACACTCTCGACCAAGGATGCCCCAACAAACACTGCCACCGCGCTGACTCACACTCCATGGGAAGATCTTTCACCTGCACTCAATGGCACTTCAGCTGCCACAGCATACACCCCAGCCCACCAAACAGCCCCACCTGGAACACACCACTGACACCATCTAAACAAAAAAAACAACTTGCTTGTGCCCTTCTCAACACACACTCACAATGCAAGCATTACACTAAATTATGGGGCCTCATCACCCCCCTCGCACCTGACATCATCTTCCTCACAGAGACCTGGCTAAACCCCACATCCATGCCAGACATTGCAACAGAAATCCCTGATGGATATTAAATAACTCACCAGGAGCACACCAACAAGCTAGGAGGAGGAACAGCCATCATTCACAAATAAATGAATCAAAAGTTGGTCGCACTCTGCTCGTCACACCAGCAAGTTGCCCCAAGGAACTGTGGTCAATGTAGTGGTGACGGCGAGTACGCCTATGCCACGGTGTATGTAGAAAAGTATGTGTCGCATTAGCCATCCCTGGACACGTGTTTCGAGTTAGTTGCCTCTAGTCAGCAGGGAGCAGGTCAGTGTAAAGGGGTGCCGCGTGGACTGCCAAAATGTAATTAAAACAGGTAGAGTACCTCTCATGGCGCGCAGGTGCAGGTCCAAGGCTCGTCAGCCCGTTGGCTCAAGGGAGCCGTAATAAATGAATCAAAAGTTGGTCGCACTCTGCTCGTCACACCAGCAAGTTGCCCCAAGGAACTGTGGTCAATGTAGTGGCGACGGCGAGTACGCCTATGCCACGGTGTATGTAGAAAAGTATGTGTCGCATTAGCCATCCCTGGACACGTGTTTCGAGGTAGTTGCCTCTCGTCAGCAGGGAGCAGGTCAGTGTAAAGGGGTGCCGCGTGGACTGCCAAAATGTAATTAAAACAGGTAGAGTACCTCTCATGGCGCGCAGGTGCAGGTCCAAGGCTCGTCAGCCCGTTGGCTCAAGGGAGCCGTAATAAATGAATCAAAAGTTGGTCGCACTCTGCTCGTCACACCAGCAAGTTGCCCCAAGGAACTGTGGTCAATGTAGTGGCGACGGCGAGTACGCCTATGCCACGGTGTATGTATGTACTTACCTGCTCCCTGCTGACGAGAGGCAACTACCTCGAAACATGTGTCCAGGGATGGCTAATGCGACACATACTTTTCTACATACACCGTGGCATAGGCGTACTCGCCGTCGCCACTACATTGACCACAGTTCCTTGGGGCAACTTGCTGGTGTGACGAGCAGAGTGCGACCAACTTTTGATTCATTTATCATTCACAAATACATACCCTGTGCCACCACATTGATCATTGACCTAGGCACACATAAATTGAGTATAACAGTATGTCAGTGTAAACATATACAATACAATATGCACGCCAACAGATATAAGAAATATCTTCTGAAGAGCAGGTGATAATTCTGACCCGGCTGGGCCCAACACAATTAGGTGAGCTTCGGTCGTCTTAGAGTCAGACGTGCGGTATCAAAGAGCTTGCGGCACGTGCCGTGCTGAGTGACAACCACAAAAATAATAAACTTCTTATACAGCCCTGAGGAAGTCGTGGAAAGATTGTTCCACATGCGTCGAAACACGTGTCGGCTGGTTTGCTTGAAAATTAAAACACTGAATATTTTCCAACTCTTCAGAAGATATTTCTTATATCTGTTGGCGTGCATATTGTATTGTATATGTTTACACTTACATACTGTTATACTCAATTCATGTGTGCCTAGGTCAATAATCAATGTCACATTGTGAGGGTTGTTCCCGTACTTAATTGAGGGGTTATAGGGCTTATCCCCTCACCTAGTTGCACCATACCGATTTTGTTTTCCCTTCAAACTGCTGCGTTTATTAAGCTGAGCGCCTTGAAATTTCCCTGGGCACTAAAAAACCTTCTCTGGATTGTGTCCCCAGTGTACCACCACCAACAACAACACCACCACTCCCATGGAATGTCTCAACTTCATGCTCCATGTGGATGACAAGACAACCATCAGAGGTACCCTTGCATACCGCCGCCCCAGGCCCAGACTCCATCTTCTTCAACACAATCGCAGACTTCTTTGTGCCCCTAGCCTTAGACTCCAAAAACTACATCTTCCTCTGCAACCTACATTTCCAGATCAACGACCTCAATAACAAAAAAAACGTACACCTCCTTGACTGTATGATGAGCCTCGGATTGACCCAGATTGTCCACAAGCCTACACACACCACAGGACATACGCTGGGCCCAATTTTCACCTCCAGCAACAATATCAAATACAGCCATGTCACAAAAATCACATGGAATGATCACTCCATCATCCACTTCAGCATCTCCAGCCCTCACACTGCCACCCCCAAGAAGACCAACTTTCCCCACCAGAGGTGGAACAAAACCTCAGAGACCAGGTGAGCAAAAACGCTCAACACCACCAACCCTGCTACAGCCACCAACCCAGAACAGTGAATGAAAAACATCAATGCCTGGATTACCATTTACCAGTTGCACCAACAGCAGCGTCCCTATCAATAGCAGCATCCAGAGAAAATCCTCCAAAGAGGCCAGCTGGTAACCTAAGAACTCAGACCAGCGAAACAATACACCAAACATTTGGAGAGGAAATAGCACACCAGCAAGGACACTTCCGACAGGGCATAGAAATCAGTGTCAACTACACCCAGAAATTTTCACCATCATTAAGGAATCCTCCAACCTGGCTGCCGGTGAAAACAACATCATACCCTTACAGCAGCTGTGTTACAAACTCGCCCACTTCTTCCATGACACGATTGCATCCATATACGGAAACTCTGAACCCCAACTCACACCTATGGACTTCCTCGACAGATACGCCACCACCGTAACCAACATGAACCACACACTGACCATCTGGAGCATCTTCTCCATCCTGGACACCATGTCCATCATGAAATCTATCCTTTCAGGAGCTCCCACAGACCCATGCCCACACTATATCTTCAACCTTGCAACCATTTCCCTGTGTATGAAAGCATGCCAAAGTCAGAATACTACTCAAAAAACCCTCCACTGACTCAAAAACTACCGGCCAATCTTCCAGCCCCAATTCTCAATAAAGTTACTGGAAAAGATCATGACCAATCAACTCATGACACAGCTGGAGCAGAACAATCTACTCAACATCTCCCAATCCATCTTCTGAGGCAATCACAACACCGAAACAGCGCTGATAGCAGCCACTGACAGCATAAGAACCCTCGTTGACCAATGAGAAACAGCAGCTTTGATCATCCTCGACCTCTCTGCATCCTTCAACACCACATCCCACCACACATTGATCGAAAGACTCAACCACATCGGCATCCAAAGGGAGGCACTTAAATGGATCACCTCCTTCCTCACTGGAAGGATCCACCTCCCACCTTTCACCTTTGAACTAAAGGAGATCACCTTTGGCATCTCCCAGGGCTCATCCCTCTTCCCCATGCTCTTCAATGCATATATGTCCCCACTGGCCAACAGCATCAGATCCCACAGTCTCAACATAATTTCCTTGCAGACAACACTCAACTCATCCTCTCACTAACCAATGACCCCACCACCACCAGAACCAGCTTCCACATATTCATGATAAATATCGCCGACTGGAGGAAGCTGAACACAGACAAGATGGAAGTACTAATATTTGCAACAGCAGCAACACATGGAATGCTCCTGGTGGCCATCAGGCCTAGGACCGACACCGACTCCCTCCAACCATGTCAGAAACCTCGGAATCATCATTGACAACAAGCTCACCATGAAATCACAGATGAATGCTGTCTCCTTCACTGGCTTCCTCACTCTGGCTATGCCACATAAGATCTTCAAATGGCTACCCCTATACACGAGACGCACCATGACACAAGCCCTCATCACCAGTTGACTGGACTACGGTAATGCCTAATACATAGGCATCGCTGCACACCTTCTACAGAGACTTCAGATCATACATGACACTACAACTCTTAGAAAAGATCACCTTGGCAAGGTGGATCAAACAAATCACAGGCACATCTATAACAATTAATTACTTAAAGTGCCCACATCCATATCTCAAATACACAACAACCTATTATCTGATAAATATCTTTTCTTTTCTTTTTTTGTTTTTTATTTTGTTTGATAACAATAATCACTAATTTAAAACAGTTTCTACGAAAAGATATCTGTTCAAGACAATTTTTCTTATAAAAGAGGGTTGTTTTTTGGGTAAATACATTTGATGCTAATTACTCTCACATTTTTCAATAATTTTATCTATACAAGTGATTGAATGATTTATAAAAGAACAAATCAACATGTTCATTTAATTTCATCCTATAACAACACCGTTAATTGCAGTATACATTCAACGTTTTCTTGATATGAGGAGACTGGCAGTTTATGTTCTAGCTACACACGTTTCGGCTTGCGCCTACGTCAGGACTCCCTCTCAGATTCTTGAAAGGAGAGATTAACAATAATATGGTCTAATGTTAATATGCCTGCTTGATAGATCTAATTAAACATAGTTTCACATTTAGGATAAGAAGTGATAGTACACAAGAGGCCAAATGCATCCCATCGACACCGCACCTTTTATTTAAAAGAATCGTGCTCAGTAAAACACCCATGTGATTGAGTTATTAAACCATAAACCTTCACCAAATTAAGTCCATATCGTATTTAAAACCTAATTTTTACTCTAAATATACCTTTTGGTGTTGGCTCTAAGTAGAATGGCTCTGCTTCTCCTAGATTTTAAAGTATTCTTCGACAGTCACCAAGTTTTGGCTAGGAAACATAAGGGAGAGATGCAAGGATGACATAAATAAATCTCTAATCTTGATGTTTGACCTATTTGAAATTTACTATTCAATAAAAGTTCAATACCTTTTTAAGAATCGATCGTCTATCTCCAATTAGGTAATTTGAGAGAAATTCTATTCACTTTTGACGACTGATTAATTGTTTCTTCTTTATTTTTCTATCCTCTGATTAAAAATAGAAGTATATAGGTTAGATAGACTAATAACCCCCAACACCATTTGGATCCAACATGTTTGAGATTTACTTTTCCATAAGAGGTCAATACCTTTTTAAGAATCTGTTATCCTACTCCAAGTCGGTAATTTAGGAGAAGTTCTGTTCACTTTTAACAACTAGTTAGTTGTTTCTTTGTTATTTCTCTAACCTCTGACTAAAAATATAAGTGTACGTGGGTTAGATAAGTCAATACCCCCAACATCATTATCATGATTTACTCGTCTATACATATTGCTTACTGCTACAATATAAAAAGTATCTCAATAGTAATAATATTTCTATACTCTTGTAGTTTCAGCATTACCTGTATATGGGGTAATCCTCTTTTTTATCTCGCCTACTCAACTGGAAGATTTCACAAATTCAAGGAAGGAAACAATTTCTCAGATCTACGAAAGGAAAAATAGTGTATTCTATTCATAAAATCTGCGAAATGATGTCACAGTTCATGTGTTCATCTTAATAACTATCTTGAATTTAAGGAGAATGTGCAATGATGGATACTGACCATTTTTGTTCCTTTTTCCTCCCAGGTACAGAATTATAAAAAACTTTGATGTAGTTAGAGATCAGATTCTCGAATGTTATGATCTTTTACCTTTCTTCAAGCTGAAAGAGAAATGGTGACACTATATAGTTTTTGTATGTTAGCATGGTTTATACCTATCTCCCTCTGCGCGCTATTTATTATAAATTAATATACTGCAGCACTCCTGTGATGTTCAGAACTTGGCGTTTGCAGCCTTAGATGTCCCCCTGTTTGTATTACCAAATGCTTTAACGTGCCGCCTTTGTATGTGGACAGAGGTGTCTGGTACCTTAGATATTTCACTATGCGTGTTATCAACTCCTCTATATTTCCTTGCTTTTGCATATTTATTTTAATTTTGCCAGTGTCTACTTTGTGCCCGATAGTTTACCCAGAGGGTATATACCTGCTCGGTTGTATCTAGAGAAGTATGATGTATGAGCCATGCTATCTTGATGTTAATGGGCCAACTAATCAACTATATCACCCTATCTTGATAACTCCACAGCATACGTTGCTTACCTCCTAGGGCTGACTCTTTCTAAAATACATACATATGGATCGCCAGTAGCATTAGACTCTCACTATGATAGTTTAAACTCTACGGCTAACCTTTTACGTCAGCTTAGACAACTACTTCTGGAGTTAATACAATGCTGTAAAGCGACTACTCAAAAAGGGGCGCCATCTTTACCTGGTCTGTTCTATCATTTACGTTCTATTTGGAAAAATTGATCGTGAGCTATAGGCCATCAGTTTGTCCCTATTTGTATTTGTATTATAAGTTTCTTACCCTTACGTGGCTTGCGCACATTTGTATCAATTGTAATAGTTCTCGTTTTATATCCACTAATTGCTATGGAATAGTATCTATTTATTCAGTTGTACACGATACGGGCAATTTTAAGGCGTTGGGTATCTTTAGTATCTATAAAGTAGCTAGTTCACTTGTCCCCTAATGTTAATATCTGTGAAGCATACATCGCTTACCCGTCATGCTGGCTCTCTCGATGACCTCATAGGGAACACGCCGGTGGCCGTGCGTTCGCAATATGGCCTTTTAAATGCTAGAGTCGACCCTTTACGTCAGCGTGAGGAACTGCTTCCGGGTTTTAACATATTCTCTTAAAGTGGGTGCTCAAAAACGGCGCCATCTTTGCCTGGTCACTATTCTTATATGAATTCCATTCTAACTGGGGGACTATTATCCTCCTTACTTAATATTATGCCAGAGTCCTCTACATGGGTGTCAATTATGTATGACAGCTTTTGATGTTACTGGACTCTAACATAATGCTAGATGGGTATTTTGACAGAGGGTAATGGATGGTAACACAACAAGATAAAAAATAAATTAATAGTGTTCCTATACATATCTGGCATGGTTAATTATTATTCCACTGGCTCCCGGTACAGAAGAGATGCCAATTAAAGCTGCTGACCCACACACACAAGGTTCCACACAACCAAGGACCTGACTACATTAACCACTGCCTGAACTTCCATCAACCATAGTGAAGACAACGATTCGCCTCCCTTTCACTTACACATACTCCCCGCATCTACTGAAGCAGAAGTGGAAGACGCTCCTTCTCCCACATCACAGCAAAGACCTGTACCAGTCTCCTCATGCACCTTCAGATGATCACCTCACTTCTGGAATTTTGAATGACCCCCAAGATCTGGCTGTTTGAATATGCCTCCGGAGCCTGCAAGCACCTGGATACCCTATCAGGTGATTAGCCGCGCTTTATAAATCCTGATTGATTTATTGAATTAGGAAAGGGACATAAAGTGTCAAAGCATTCTGATAATTACACAGATATAACACCTGATGAGACACTCAGACTGGAATAAGAGTTACCTTTTTGATATGCCAGTCAATAAACATCCCTAGATGATTCATCAAAGAGGCATAGTTCAAATTGATGTCCCCACATCTCCCATTTTTTTAGAAATATGTCTAGGAACTCTTCCCTGGCGCCTGTATTATATACATCACATTCCTAAAACTATGTCAAAGATGTTCATTCCTGATAATGTTTCGTATTTAAGGACCACCACTCAAATCCTTAGGCAGGGAGATCTTTCTTCCCAGATTATCCTACAAGATACCTTCCATAGATAATCTTGGTTATTGCTGGCATTTAGAGAAGCTGACGCATCCTTCCTGAAGCTGATGAGCTGAATACCCTGAGAGAGCTGCATCCACAGCACAGGTCTGCCCTTCGTACAGCCCTTCTGATAATAACTCCCAACATGTCAATAAAGTATGCAGTGTGCCTCTTCCTTTCTCTAGTCTACAAGTTGCTCTACTACATACTCTCCTAGATTAGAAAATAGAATAAGGTTTAGGGTGCTAGGCTTTTAGATTATATTTTAACCATGTTCATTTTATTCTGGTTGCTTGAATCGTGCCTTCTTGCTGTTTTTATGATATCCTGTGTGATTATTTTAGATGTACTAAGAAACAGGTTCACCCTGTTATAATAAGTACTTTCAGTCAAAAGTGTCTATTCTTCTTAGTGCTGTATGTGTGTGATATTATGGAGAGTGAAATAGGCTTTCTGTTACCACTATGCCCCTGATCCCTTTCGGGGATTTAGTAACACAAATGCAATGATTTCACTTCAACTATTTATTGAAAGGAGTTTTCTTAGACTACTATGACTGTCTTTCACATTTGGTGCTGCTCACATTGAACTAAGTTCACGTAGGTCACCCATGAGTGGGAAAGCAAGCTTTGTAAAGCTATGCCAGAGTCGTAGCTTACACAGCATTCTTGGGTGACAAAAGACTAGTGTCAGGTTTCTTTGTGTCTGCCTAAAGCAAGCCCCTTTGAAATGTGAGTGGGACAAGGCACAGCTCCACCTGTTGGCAATCCTGGCATTATGACCCCTACTGCCTAAACCCAGCCCCTTTGTCTCACTGCCTGGCCGGAATGCACAAATCCCAACAGCAGAGCCATTTACGGTCATCTGACCCAGGATACTGGCGGCAGGCACAATTGGTTAGGACAAGAAAATATGAACTTTTTAAAAGTGGCAGTTTCAGAATTGCGACTTAAAACTCAATTTTACCATTAAAGAGGAGTTTAAATTACAATTAATTTGAGTGTAAACATCATATCTCTATCTGCTCCCAATCAAATGCTGTCACTTATAAGATGTAATATGGCAACTCAATGTTACTTAATGGGAGAGATAAGCCTTTCCGCAGTGAAAAACGACTTTAGGAGTTTTTCAATAGCAGGACCTGTAAAACCTAAACCCACATGTCTGACTTTCTAAATACCATTTACCTTGCCCTAAAGGCTTTTAGGGCCTATCTCAAGAAAGAAGGTTTAGGACTGGCAAATGTTTTACTTTGCCAGGTGAAGATGGCTGTTTAAAACTGCACTGCAAGCTGTAATGGCAGACATGAGACATGTTTTAAAAGGCGTTGGTGGGTAGCACAATAAGTGCTGCGGGACTGCTAGTTGAAATTAATTTACAGGCCCTGGGTATATGTAGTACAATTTACTAGGGCCTTACAAGTAACATAACTGATAAATCAGGTGTAGGCCAATAGTAACACTTTTTATGGAAAGAGCACAAGCACTTTAGCACTGATTAACAGTGGTAAAGTGCCCTCAAGTACTGGAGCAAACTGAAATAGGTTCAGCAACAGAAAGCTAAAAACTGGGGAATACCCTGCAAAAAGGTCTAGGTCCAACATACGTTATTCTGATGCGACTGAACTTTATCCCTGGGTTGGCCCAAATTTGCCATGCTGTGCCTTTGGAGCAAAACTCTGTTCTTCATTTTGTACATACGTCTGTTTCTCTGTGAAAGATTTGCTGCTAACATCCCAAATTGTCCCATGCCAGAACCCTCTCATTTCAGCTTACAGAACCTCAAAATATGGTTGTTGTATTTGCACTTTTCTAATTAAAAATGCCATCATGAAAGAATTATACCATAAAGGCCCTCAATAGGAGGAATGTTCCATTAATGAGACCCCCAGAATATCTGATTTAGGCAGGTATGGTGAGTCCCAGAGTCATAACCACCATTGCCTTATGAGATGGTAAATATGGAATAACCAGGCAAAATATATTTCTCAAATCCAACTCTCCTGTATAGCCTTCATTCACAGGGACCGTTTTCCTCAGAGCCCTCAGTGAATTTCTTTGGGCCTGCAGGATTACAGTATTACTCCTTATCCTGGTGGGCCCCTGACACTTAAAGAGCAGTTCATAATGGTGCCTAAATAAAGTGGTGTGATCTTACAAAGCAAGAGCTGTAAAAGCTTGCCCAGAACACCCCATCTTGCCATTTTAGTTAGGTGTATTGTTTGATAATGTTTTCTGTTTTTAATTTCCCTTTGTTGCTCATGTGTACCATCTCAATGTATTTGAATTTTGAGGTCATGAATGCTAACATGGATTTTGTGCTAGATGAGCTGGCCAAGACTCCATAATCACTTTCTTCCTCCATGCACATTCTCAGCCTCACTTTATGTAAAGCACACACTCAATTCCCTCATTTAATACTCTTACCTCTGGAAAACAATCTTCTGTCCGGTTCCTTTCTTTCCTTAGCTTCTCTGAAATCTTACAAATTGTTTCCTGGGTTCACCACCTTCTTCCCTCACTCGATGTTAACCTTATGGCTTTCTTGCACTATACGAAGCTCACCACCTTCTTCCCTCACTCAATCTTTACCTTATGGCTTTCTTGCATACTATGCTGTAGATAACAAACCACATTTGGGGAACTCAGGATGTACTTTAGTGATCTGACCCTCTCTTAACAGTTGCAGGCATCCATTTCCTTTGCTTAATATTTTGACACACTCACGAGTACTTGAAAAATGTGAGATCTGTTTGTGCTTTGTTGTGGTGCCTTAGTCTTTATGTTTTTGGACTGGGTGACTAATGTGGCCAGTATCATGGATGGTAAGGCCAAATGTGATAGGAATACCCATTACCCTGTCCCGGATTAGGAGAGTGCTTGGAATTCTTGCTATATTCTGTAGTCAATGTTAAGTAGGCCTGAGTTATTCTCCTGCTCCTTGTTATGTGTGTGTGATGTCAGCTCATGATGTCACTGTTAGAATGTTATAATTCAATTGTGAGAGTTGGACAGATGCTGAAGTTGGTTGGCAGTTCAAGAGCTGTGTAGTCCTGTTATCTCAATAAATTCATTTTATTTCAACTGGATTCTGAGTGAATTACTACAGAAATTTGGCGACGAGTTGACTACACAGCAGAACCCACGAGAATCTACTATCAAATCTAAACTTTTATCGAATACATCGTTTTTTTATCAAGATCTTCCAGTTTTCAAATCTAAAAATTCAGCTTTACCTGCATGGTGGATTTCTATACTTCATCTAATACTGCTGTTACACTGCAGTAATTGTCTCCTGATTTCCTGCGATCTTCGATCTCTTTTCCGGATTTACGATCCGTTACTTCAGGTGAGGGCAAGCTTCTGCTGTCTGCTGTGTCCTCATTTCACCATCTCCAAAGGACAAGGACCTGTGATATCTCTAAAGGACAAGGACCTGTGAGTATCTATTGAATGTTTCATTTCAAGGTGTGCGTGACTCTTGGGTTTATCTCCATACCGGCGCTTGGTTAGAGAGAAGCTGTTTCTGTTCCCTCGCAGCCTCGCGTTACCAAGTTGGGAGTGTTTTCACCCTTTGAACATGCTCAGTATTTGAAGACACTTTGGGAGCTCTAACGTTTTTTTTTGCTTCGTGTAAACTATCTGTGCGTGTCCGGACCGAGCAAGTTGTGTTGGTTTGAATCTGCTGCAGCGTTTCCTTCTCGTGTCGTCCATTCTTCACGACAGCTGTTACGCGCGCATGTGCACGAGGGATTACTCGAGCTGTTTACACGCGCACCATGTTGTGGCTTTTACTCGAGCATGCGCATAAAGTATCAACGTCATAGAGCACCCTGGAAACATCGTGGTTGTTGTGTTTCCCGGACAACCGTGTCCGTCAATATCCAGCTGACAGCGAACGTCACAAAGCACGTCTTCAAATATCGATGTCATAAAGTACCCTGGAAACATCGTGGTTGTTGTGTTTCCAGGACAACAGTGTCCGTCAATATCCAGCTGACAGTGAACGTCACAGAGCACGTCTTCAAACCATTGAGTTTTTGTTATTTCTTCGACTACTGTTTCCTGAATGCATTTGTTTCAACCACGCTCATTTGCTGACCACGCGAACGTCACAGAGCACGTTTAGAAACCATGGAAGCTTGATTGTTTCTTTGACTACTGCTTTCTGAATGCATTTGTTCCAACCACGCTTACGTGCCAACCACATGTGAAGTTTGTTTTGTCAATCACACGCGCGAAGGATTATTTTGCCAATCATTTAACTGAAGTGTACACATGCAAAGTTTTCTAACATGTTTGTTTATCTTCTGTTTATGTTGACTGTGAAATAACTTATTTTCCTTCTTCAAACAGGTTTCAAACATAAGAAATTTACTGTTAGTTGTTACATTTAAAAAGAAAATATATATTTTTTTATATATATACATATACAGGTTTGGTGGTATTCTGCCAATTGTATCTTATGTGCAATCCAGTGTTTTTCAAGTATTTTCAAGTTTTATTTTTGTAACTAATATTTAGCATGTCAAGTATGCAGTCAATCAATGCTCCTCCCGCTTTTTTAGAAACTCCTGGTGAACCTCCTGTCAAATGGGACGTCTGGTTCGATGCTTTCGAGACTTATTTGGGAGCAATAGGGGCACTACGTTATCGTCCTGAAAGGAAAAAGTATCTACTATTACACTCCTTAGGGTTTGAGGGTAGATCTATATTTAAACATCTACCTGAGTTACCAGACAATGGGGTGGAGCTAGATGAATATCTTATTACTGTAGCTAAACTAAAGACCCGCTTTGACTAACAACCCAGTTTGATTGTGTTAAGGCATAAATTTTTCAAGCGTAAGCAGACTGAAAATGAGGATGTCGATGGGTACATTTCTATTCTTAGGAAATTGGCCTCAGTATGTTGTTTTGAAAATTTCTCAGAACAACTTATTCGCGATCAATTTGTATGTCATGGGAAAGACAAACATATTAGGCAGAAACTGCTTTCCATGGACAATCCTACACTTGATGAAACAATCAAGATTGCTAAAAGTATCGAGACTTCCCAGGTCTCACTAAAAGAGCTTGATGATAAACCAGTTGAAAAAATCAGTTTTGTTGGTGGTGTAAAGAAAGATAAGGGTAAAGTTGGGAAAAATGTTTCTAAGAATATTGCTAATAGCAAATCAGATTCTGTTATACCTAACAATGTTTATTTACGATGTGGTAATGCATCACACATCAAGGGTGGGAAATGTCCAGCGTTGAATTCAATGTGTAACTATTGTAAAAAAATGGATCATTTTGCATCTGTTTGCCTCAAGAAGAAATTTCAGAAAAAATCGATAGCATGTGTGGTGGAATCTGCTGACGAGTCAGATGAAGATATTATCTCTGTTGTTCATGATGCATGTGCTGTCGATTAAACACACATACCTTTAACGGGTGATCCTTCATCTTGTGTTGACCCAATAGTTGAAATAGTGGTGGGTGATAAGAAACTTAACCTTCTTGTAGATTCTGGTGCTAGAATCACAATGATTACCCAGAAGCTATTTCATGAAACTTGGGGAGACAGAGATTTGTTCCCTCCTGACAGATCACCAGTCTCGTATGAAGGACGGAAAATTGATTTGCTAGGTTTTATTGAAGATTTCTTAAGTTTCGAGGGAAGAAAGATAAGGGGTAAAATCTATGTGGCAGTTAAGGGTTTGAATATCTTAGGGTGGTTTCACCAAGGTCTTTTTGGCATGATTTTAAGACCAGGAGCTAAGGAGCAGGTGTTGCTTGTCACTTCTGATGGAGTGTGTACTAAGTGGAAAAATGAATTTCCTTCTGTCTTTAGCGACAAACTAGGTAAAATTTCTGGTTTCAAGCATAAAATCATTGTCAAAGATGGAGCTATCCCAGTAAAGCACAAACTTAGAGGGGTTCCTTTTAGTGTTCGAGAGGATCTTAACAAAGAACTTCAGACACTCTGTGAGAAAGGTATTATCGAACCCACGGAGTCCTCTCTTTGGTTGTCTCCTTTGGTTGTTGCTCGTAAAAGGGACGGACAATTGCGTGTGTGTGTGGACCTTAGGTCACTCAACAAAGAGATTTGGGTTGACTCCCACCCTTTGCCAAGAATATCCGATCTTTTCACTTCCATTAAAGGTGCTAGTGTGTTTTCAAAGTTGGACCTGGCTAGTGCCTATCATCAGATAGAGTTGCATCCTGATTCCTGTGCATTAACGGCTTTTGTTTCTCCTATTGGTACATTTAGGTACCGGAGGATGCCGTTTGGATTAGCCTCCGCGGCATCTGTATTTCAAAGGGTCATGCAAAACATGTTAAAAGGTGTGGAGGGTGTCATTGTCTTTCAAGATGATGTCCTCATTTACGCTAAGGATAATGATTCACATGATTCTATTGTCAGACAAGTTCTTGAAATCTTCAAGAAGAGTGGAGTAGTACTCAAAACTGAGAAATGTAAATTTTCTTGTAGCGAGGTTGAATACCTTGGGCATTTGTTGACTCAAGAGGGTATCAAGCCTAGGCAGGGTTTGATTGATGCAATTTTGGAGGCCCCAGTACCGGAAGATAAAAAAGGTGTAAAGTCTCTTTTGGGTCTCTTAGAATAATATTCTAAGTTTATTCAAAACTACGCATCAATAGTTAGGCCCATTAGTGACTTGTTAAAGTTTTCAAGGAAGTTTGAGTGGTGTGTCGAGTGTGACCAGGCATTCAGCAAAGTCAAAGAAATTTTAAGAGATAGTGATGCTCTCACCCCATTTGATCCGGATCTATTGTGTTGTGTAACGGTTGATGCCAGTCAGAAGGGTCTGGGTGCAATACTTACACAACAGAATGGAAATGTTGAGAATACTATTGCATTTGCTTCAAGGGTGCTTAGGAATGCAGAAACGCAGTATTCTGTGATCGAGAGGGAACTGCTTGCTTGCCTATGGGCTATAGAAAAATATAGACCTAACATTTGGGGTAGACGTTTTAAGTTGTTAACGGATCACAAACCGTTGGTTGCCATATTTTCTGCGGGACCCAGTAAGTGTTGCACTCCAAGAATCACAAGAATGGTTAGCAAACTTCTTCAATATCAATTTGATATTCGTCATGTTTCTGGAGGAAAGAATGTCAGGGCGGATTTTTTGTCTCGTTTTCCTCAGAGCAGTGGACACAGTGAGGGGACCAGTTTTCAAGATCTAAATGATGAGGATAATGAGGATTGTTTGGTAGCTTCAATAGACATTCCGGTTCTTGCTGTCGGCTCAGAGTCTGATTGGAGGACAGCATTGGTGGATGATTGTCTTCTTCAAGAAGCCTGCCAGTTTGTCAAGGATGGGTGGCCGAGTGAGAAATCGTTGTCTGCATTGTTACAGCCGTACTGGAAGGTTGAGTCAGAGATTTCAGTAGAAGACGGCTTATTGATGAGATGTGACAAGCTCATTCCACCTCATTCCTTGAGGGTCAACATTATTAAAGAGGCCCATGAGGGACACCTGGGCATCACTCTTACTAAACGCAGAGTCCGTCAGGATTTTTGGTGGCCCAGGATGGATGTTGAGATTTCCACTATAGTTGAAAACTGTCCGGTTTGTCAGACATCTGAGAAGAGTTTGAAGGTTTCAACTCCACCTTTACACCCTATTGAATGTCCTTCGGGACCTTGGGTCAAAGTGGGTATTGATATCATGGGGCCGTATGATATTCTTCCTCTGGGTATGAAATACATTTTTGTGGTAATGGATTATGCGTCCAAGTGGCCTGAGATTAAGGTTGTCAGGGAGGCCAATTCTTCATCTCTTGTCAAATTTCTCAAGGACATATTTTTGAGGGAAGGTTTCCCACAATTTCTGGTTTCTGACAATGGGACACAGTTTTTGAGTGAAGAGTTTGAATCTTTTCTTATGCTCAGTGGCATTAAACATCTCAAAAGCTCACTGTATCACCCACAAACCAATGGCCTCGTTGAGAGAATGAACAGGGTGGTAGGTGAATGTGTCAAGTGGGCTGTTAATGGAAGGCATGATGTGTACAAAGCGCTTGAGAGCATGTTGTGGTTCTATAGAACTACACCTCATTCGTCTACGAAGGTTTCTCCATTTGAGTTATTAAGAGGTAGGAAGGCCAATACGAGTTTCCGTCCAGGCTGGATGGGAAAGTGGGTGGACTCGTTGTGTGATGTTGAGGTACTCATGGGTAAGGTTAAAACTAATTCTGATAATACTCAAGAAAAAGAGAAAACATGGTTTGACAAAAAAAAAAGTGTAAAGATGGTTTCTCTTTCTGTGGGTGATTTTGTACGTATTAAGAGTCCTGTACACATCAAGAAGGGATGTTCTAAGTTTGGACATCCGGTCAAGGTCATTCGTATTTATAACAATGCTGCCCAGGTTGAGGGTGGTCATTGGTGGAATTTGTCTAGACTTATTAAAACTAGGTCTTATTTGTCTCGTAAGAAGTCAGGCGCGTGTTCTAAGGATACAAGAGTGTCAAGCAAAGCTTATGGTTCTTCCGAAATACTTTCAGGTCAACGTAGGAGAAGTTCCAGAATTCGTGTTATTCCTCATAGGCTTCGTGATTAGTGTTTTGTTTATTTTTTTTGTATTGTATAATATGTTTAGTGTTTAGTTTAGTTTGCCAGAAGGAAGGGAGGTATATTATATTCTGTAGTCAATGTTAAGTAGGCCTGAGTTATTCTCCTGCTCCTTGTTATGTGTGTGTGATGTCAGCTCATGATGTCACTGTTAGAATGTTATAATTCAATTGTGAGAGTTGGACAGATGCTGAAGTTGGTTGGCAGTTCAAGAGCTGTGTAGTCCTGTTATCTCAATAAATTCATTTTATTTCAACTGGATTCTGAGTGAATTACTACAATTCTTCTGTGGAAAGTATTACTAAGGACTCTTTATAACAGATGTTCAAGACTACAGTGAAAGTAGCTTTTCTGGAAAGAGAAGTTTCTGCCCCTGAAAAAATCCCCTAAAATCCTTCCCTGGATTTACGAGGTGATGATGAGAAGAATGAGATACAATGGCACTTTGTTCAGGGTCCAGAGCTTTTGGAGGTACTGGAGTAAGAGACAATCCAGCCATGCCTCTGACCGCCTATCACTCGAAGAAGAAGGATGTTTTCATTAAATTCCAAAGAAAAGGGGCCCTAAGGTCTTCCTCTTCACTCCTCTGTTAAAAAAGTTGTGCTGTATGATTGGAACAATGATGACAAGCAGACTTTTCCAAAATTCCTGGCTAAATGATATCTGCTCCCTTAAATGTTCTAAGGCATTCCCATCTATATTTAAGAGATAATAATTTCAGAGGAAATGACTTTCACAGATCCAGTGGATAAAAAAATTTAGAAGCAGCAATAAAGTGTCCTATGCAGCATTCAATTTCGCCATTTGTACCAGCACTTATTGTGTCTATGCTATTCAGACTCTCTTAAAAGACTCACAGATCATGGCAGATCAGAATCTTTAGGGAGCAGACTGTTCTGCTACTCTTTTCATCATGGAACATCAGGTTAGGTATTTGCCGATGTATCCTGTGTTCTTTGACACTCTGTGAGAAGCGACATTGGCTCAGGAACATTCCTTCCTGTGAACAGGAATTTATGGATGAGTTCCCGTAAAGTTGACTGAGCTTAGAAGAATATGATGATGTGTCTTGCAGTTTCAGGTGCTAAGCTGTTAGGTCAACAACTAGAGGAATTGGTCAACAAGTCAGCAGAAGATTGGAAGCTCCTGAGTCCTGTAAAACCAGTTTCTAAGAGCAGAAGTTTGGATTACAAAAGAGTTTTTGGTCAAACCTCAACAACCAAGTCAAGCCAGCACTTGTGAGGCAGGGTTTATGACCCTGGTGGAGACAAACCCCTGGTCAACCCTTTTTCTTCAACCACCATTCCTCAAACTCCAAAAGCATGACTGCGCTGAACTTCCTCCCAGTCAAGTGGGAGGTTGGTTGATAGATTTTTTAGCAACCTGGCATTCAGAGATTTCAGACACATGGGTAGTCAAAGTGGTCCGGCAGGGTTATATGGTGAACTTTTCAAATGTGCCTCCAAATTCTTTTTTTTGCTAAACTCATCTTCTGAGAGACTCCATTCAATGATAGGCCCTGTTAACTGGCTTTTAATATCTCCTCAACATAGCAGTAGTCATTCCAGTTACAGTGTTTGAGAAAAGGAAGTGAAGCCATTTGATAATTATTCTGATACAGAAAGACTCTGGAATTTATTTACCACTATTAAAGGTCTGAAGACCTAAACGGTGCTTACCTGCATATGCCCATGCACAGAGAGTCTCAGAAGTATTTCAGTTTCTGGTTGACATCAGCTACTTTTATTTCAGAGTTCTTATGCTTGATCTGGCATCTGTCCCAGGGTATTCAAAAAGCTAGTGGTGGGTATAATTCATTCTGAAGGTGTCATAGTATTCCCTTACCTGGAGAATTGTCTGATTGCTTCTAATTCTTTTTGGAAGGCATCATAAGATGTTATAGCTGTCTCCAATACCCTGACAATGTTCTGCTTTCTTTAAAATCTGACGAAATTCAACGCAAAGCCATCAGAACTATCCAGTTTATTCGGATCAGGTTTGACCTATCTTCAGGAGAGATCATCTTACTCTACCCTGAGGAGAATCAGCTGTGATCTCTGTGCCTCAAGGAGTCCTGTAACAAAAACAGTTAATTATTTTGGAAGGACCAGATCTTGAGTCCAAAAAACTTGACATCAATCTGCTGATGATTTTATTGTTACAGGACACATTGATTGATTTCACTGTTCCAGCATCCCACCAACGAGGAACTTGGCACCGATCGACTAAAGGTGTTATCACTTCGGGACACCTGGATTGGTTTCTGTGTCCCTGCATCCCAGTAACTAGGGTATATGTATGTGACCAGAAAACCGGGAGATCGCTATATTTGAACAATTTCAAAATCATTGATTGAGTTTTATTTGGTTTGGTTGCTACTAACAGGTCCTGATGAAGACCCAACCAAAGTAAAATATTTGATAGAAATTTCAACATTTATAAAGTGTATATAGAGATTGATTATTATTCACCCTGATTGTACTCTATGTATGAGTCAATATTGAGAAATTGCAGCAAAAATATCTCCGTTGTTGCTGTCTTGGTGTTTTCTTTTATGACATCTGGTGCACGCTTTTCACATATCTCACTTTCACACCATTCACTGGAGCACCTATGCAAACATTGAGTTGAATAAACTTTTATTTTACCTTTTCAAAGTAAGCAGAAAATATTTGGGATATTTATATTGTGTGCAGGTTGATTGTTTTTGCTAAGGAAGCTCAGGCTTGTGCTTCCTCCAAGATAACCATTTTTTCTCTTACATGGCATCATCACAGAACACACTCCTGTTACCATTATCCTTTAAAAAAATACCAGTGAAGATTCATCAATTTTCAATTCAAATAAGCTTTATTCAATTTAAAAGAGAATAAAACATAAAAGCACAATATATCACATAATATTATTTGTAAAAACAACGTTAATAAAAAGAGGTTAAAAATCACTGATGATTACATAAAATAAAAAAGGGCCAAATTCATATGCCTATAGTTTTCCTAATTCTGATTATTATTTTGAAATACAGGGCTATTGGTCTTGTAAACACTGCATACTCTAAAAATTGTAATATTAAAAACGCAGGACAACATTACCTAAGACCTATATACCTTAAAATTGGTAAAAGTCCACCGCTTTCTCGGTATGGAATAAAATTTGCAAAATAAAAGAACATGCATTGTTGATTGCAAAGACTTATCATCGCATGGGCACAAACTCATGATTCTGGAGCAATCATTCATGACTGGTAAACTAATTTACCTGTGAAAGTTCCCCAATCAGAAGCGGGTCAACAATATCCTGTCATAGGCCCCAGTAATATTTTTGAAATACAATTGTGTGCTATGCGTAGTTAATAACTTCTGGTTCTCCTGGACAGTTGGCTTTAAAATTTCGGTAGAAAATCTGGTTGTCTCCAGGAGCCTCACGCAGTTAGTTTTCAAGGTTTTTCTCAGAATGGTGGTTAAACTGCCTGAGTCATCGAAATATTCAGGATACCCACGATCTTTCATAAAATTTTTAACATATTTTAACCAAGGGATGCTAATCGCCCGCTGTAATTTTAAGCTATCATTTAAAATGTCCTGGTTAAAACTGGTATCTGTTGTAGACCAGATCTTGTGCCACAGTAAAACAGGTTGAATTTTTATAAGGGCTAATATGTGCGGCATCTCCAGTTCAGAATAGCATACATAGGTGGTTGTGCTATTTAGAACTGCCAGCAGATATCTAAAAAAGGCATTCTCAACTAGCTGCAAGGGCTGGGTGTTAGCTTAGACCCAGATACCGGTGTCGAACATGGCAGTTGAAAAGGATTTTGCTTAATAAATCTGTAATAGCTCGGCTACCGGTTGTCTATCCAGCTTTCTATCAAAATTAGCTAGAGCAGCAGTGGATTTTAAAAATAATCGTTTTCTTGCTTGAACTGCCTGAGGCCAGGTCCCCCTGTGATCAAAAAGAAAGCCTAAATAAGAAAAACTTTTAGTAAATTCAACCCTGTTATTGTCAATAAATATATCTCTGCATTTTACACTGTCCTTTCCACATTTGATCCTGAAAGTTTTGGAAGTGTTCACTCAGAGGTCCAGCTTATGCATGAATATTGAAAAACTGGACACTGCTCTTTGAAGCCCAAGTTGCTTTTGTGACATTAAAACAGTGTCATTTGCGTACAATAAGGCAAGTATCAGGTGCTTATCGATCTGTGGCAGATCCTGGCACTGATTCACTAGGGCTTGGCTTAAACAATGATATACAGTGTAAATAGAAAAGGGGCCAGAACACATCCTTGTTACCCCTTTCTGTATTGCAAACGTGGACGTGCACTCTCCCTTAATGCCTTTGTGCACCCTACCTTTGGCATTGCTATATAGCTGCCTCATGAAGTTGATAAGCGGAATATCCACACCCAGAGTTTCTAAAGTCGTTCATAGTTTCTCATGTATAACACAATCAAATGCAGCAGTAAGGTCTACGAAAGGCAGGTATAGCTTGCCCTGCTTTGCCCACGTATATGTGCCCAAGATGATGTTTAAGGTTAGACCCTGCTCAATCGTATGTAAGCCCTGTTGGAAGCCATATTGTAGGTCTGTCGGCCCAGACCTGTAGTCTGTTCAGTACAATACGACCCCCCCACCTTGACTAGGGAATCCAGGAGCTATATTGGTCGATAGGATGTAGAATTATGGCGGTCTCCCCTTTTGAAAATTGGACCCAGAATTGATTCTGACCATAATGGAATAAATCCGGAAGAGCAACATGCTGCTAGTTCTTGCATCAGTAACAGGCCCCAAAGAAGCAGGTTTGACTTATAGAGATCTACAGGCACTCCATCAGGGCCAGGTGCTTTACCAGCCATTCTTGCCTTAATGGCGCAGTTAACTTCTTCCAAAGTAAAATGTACATCCATTAGGTGGTTACTGGGAGGCATTGTCTCTGATGGTTGTTTAGACACCGACCTTGATATCTCATTTGTATTATCATTATACATTGACGAGTAATGATCCACCCATTGGTCCTCAGCAATGGTTATCTCAATGGACGGTGAATCTTGAGGGGCTAAACAAGGGACATTTACTGCCTTCCAGAATTGCGCATTGTCTCTAGAAGCAGTGGCATTGTGCAATGCCGATCATAATTTGTCTCTTATTGCACGCTTGCATTCTTTGATGGCGCGTTTCTTTGTCCCTCTAGCCAATTTAATTTCAGCTGAATCTCTGATGGGTTTATGTAACGCATTTTTCAGATTAGGGTGAGCTTTGGTACATCTGGTGTCAAACCAACTCTGCTTCTTGTCGTGAGATTTTTTATTCACCACAAGTAGGGTTCTTTTGACCTCCGAAGTGACCTGTGCGAATGATTTTAGGATTATAGGGGAGAACTTGTCAAGACAAGTTGAGAAGGCTGGTTTACAATTACTTAAAAGAGACCTTGTGAATTCGGGAGGGTCCACCATGGACCAACGCAGTGAATTGCCGTTAACTTTGTTCAAAGCTATGTTCAAAGCTAAGTATGTATAGAGTGGTCTGCTCTGCCTGTTTTACTTATCACTTTACACGGAAATTCAAAGGCAAAGCTTAAAGGAAAGTGATCGCTCATTGCATTTTTATGAGTCAAAAAGTTATTTAGCCTACTAGAGTGTCTGTTTGAGAACAGGATGTAATCAATGATCGATCATTTCCCTCTACCATTAAAAGTATAGCTTAAGGGGATTGGCGGCGAGCATAAGTCATTGGCAAAACCAAGATAAAATAAAAATATGATTTCGTTTAGAAGTTCCCCATACGTTGTGTGTGGAAAGTGAGCATGATTAATTCCATCATCAGATGTTATTCCACAAATACCCCCCTCTTTGTTCAGGCACAAAGCTGAGTTAAAATCCCCACCCCAAATAATGCACATATCATTTGCTGTATCGTCCTGAATATTACTTAGGTCGCACCGCAGTTTTCTCAAAACCCCCACAATCTGGTCTTTAGAGATGTTATTATAGAAGTTCAACAAGGCTATACATTGCATTATATCCATGTTAATCATCACAATCTGGAAATGAGTGTTTGATGCCTTCAATTAAATCTTTTTGGCATTCACCTGGTTGGACACGTATGTGTACAAGCTACCCTTATTTCTAGCATGAATGGATAATGCCGCAGGGGTGTGGGAGGTTTTATACCCATTGATATGCATAGCTTTCTCCACCCATGTTTCTTGAAAGCACAGTATATTATATTTCTCTACAACGTCTAACCAGTTCGAATTGGTAAGTTTGGAACGTATACCTGCCACATTCCAGAATAATGCATTGCAGAGGTTCGACCTACTTTTATACTGATTACTCACTTTGTTGTTATCATATAATTGACCTTTAGGAGTGAGCACCTCTATGTTGGGGGGCTTGTCTGGAAGAGCCCTTGTGTTGTGTATTTGGGGAAAAGGGCTAGAGTGTCCTACTTCGCAAGATGTTACCAAGTTGGGAATTTGGGCTTGTGTAGCGCATGTTGTCTTTAGTCAGTCTACTTCCTCTAAGGTGAGTAAAATATCAAAACGTTTGATAACAGGAACATTATATGTGAGGAAGTTGTTTTTGTAGAGATTCCTGCTTTGTGGTCTGGGATGTGGTACACTGGGTGGGTGATAAAAATAACCCAGGGGTACTATGTTGATGCCTGTTGTGGTGATGGTTTGATTTCCTGCTCTGCTCCAAATGGCTTGGATTTATTGAGGGGATTTAAATGTTAATACTACGCAGTCACCCTGGAGCGTTTTGTGATCTTTGTCAATCCAACTAACCCTTCTTGCCATTTTAAATTTGGCAAAGAGTGCCTCTGTTAATCCTGTTTTAGTACCCAGCCAAAACAATGCTTTGTTTCTTAGAGCGTCCCAGGGTTCCAGCACCTGGGACGGTAGCCTAGGAACGTTAGCCAGAGCTATTGTGTAGGGTGTAACGGCTGGTAGAAGCCCCAGCCCAAATGCTTCTGTTTGTGGCCTGTTTGATGGTGGAAGTGATCTGTGCCAATTAACACTAGTGTCTAAAATTGTATGCGCCCTTAGATTATTTCCGTTAGTATAGTTAGTACAGTTAGCTGTTTTTTTATTTGGTAGAGTTACGTCGGTTAATGTCTTTATGGAGTCAGAGGTGGGCGCGGGCCCAGGCGTTAAGTGGGTATCCTTGCAACGTACCCCCACTGGATATCGGCCTGCCTGTGAATATGTTTTCTCACTACCTGTGGGCTTTGGTGAGGTGGCCTTAGCGAGGGAATGTGGATTAACTAAACGTTTGTTTAAAGTCTCTTCAATTGAGGCTACTCTTGCCGATAAATTACTTAAGGCACCTCTTATAAATTTATTTAGGTCTTGCATTTTGTCAGTTAGCTTGCTAAGGGCACTTCTCAGATCGCCAGTTTGAGTGTTTATGAGAGATTGTCCTCTCCTCCCTGCCCCATTTTACTCCGTTTGGTCGTTTTTTAAACACTTTTTAAGGGTTCCGACCAAACTTCTGATTGAATATTCTCATTAGTCTCAATATTCTTCATATTTTTATCGGGTACCTTGGGATTTCTGGGGCACTTCGAAGGTGGTTGGGGGGTCACATTCCTGGTTGCTAATGTATATATGGTTCGACACATTTTGCACACAACCGTTCGATGAGGATTGGCCAGTTGCAGCTTCGACCTGACATTCTTGGGATGGCTTTTCTGCTGGAATCCCTGTACAGAGTGCCACCCCTCCCCCCTGTTTTTCTAGGTTCAATGTCTCCTCCACAGAGTTAATTTGTTTGTCAGTGGCCCCGATAGCCCCTGTTAGGTAATTCATTAGGGACTGACGTGCCCCCCTACTGGTTTGGATAACGTTGCAGCTTTTCTTTTACCCATCTCTTACAATTGAAATACTAAATAATTTAAATTCTCAAGTTGCTTGTTTCTCCCAACAAAGCCATCAGACCCAGTTCCAGTCCCAGTAACAGCTGTTGGTTAAAACCTGGACAACAAAGAGATAACTGCCCTTGAACCACAGGGTCATAAGCTCAGTTCTGATCGAGTTCCAAGATCAAGATCCAAAATGATAGTTGGTGCACGGTTAATTTAACTTCCTTGCATGTGGTGTAATGAGTAAAGTCTCACAGAACTATGCCAGCGATATGCAAGAATGAAAATTCTCCACCAAACACAACGAATGGCCTTCAGAAAAAGGGCCTTAGCAGGCCTCAAATTGTAAACACAACTAAAATGTGACTCAACAAACAGGGGAACTCGCCTCTGCCCCCTGGTAACAGGATAGTCGAAAGATGAATAAATCAAGAGGGATGACCCGGCCCAACCTCCTCCGGTCTATGACTGGCTAAGATGGGCCTGTCTTGGCCTGGTCTTCGCCCGGACACGCCCCGCTGTAGGAAGCCTCTCATGATTTTGAAGCCCCTCCTCCCGGGCCAGCAGCGGTGACGAGCAATGTCTCAGACAAAGACAGCACAAACAGCAATTCCTGCGCTGCGGGACGCCTCACACGATTTTGAACCTCTGCGGCTTTGCGGCCCCTCCTCCCAGGCCAGCAGCGGTGACGAGCAAGGTCTCAGATCCAGACAGCACAAGCAGCAGTTCCCACGCTGCGGGATGCCTCCCACAATTTTTAAGCTCCTGGCAGCATTGCGGCCCCTCCTCCCGGACCAGCAGCAGTGACGAGCAAGGTCTCAGACATAGACAGCACACGATTTTGGAGATCCTGGGGGCAGCACAAGCAGCAGTTCCCAGTCAATATTTTATGCTAATTTTTCCATAAATGTTTTTTTTTTATTTCTTAGGAAAATGTATTCAGAACAGTAGAATCAAATCAACTTGCTTACTTCAAGATACTACTGGGGTATTATACCCTGGGACTTACCATTGGTGGAGCTGGTGCAGCTGCCTGGTTGCCTAGCGCTATTGGGAGCCTGAAGGCCACGGGGCCATTGTAGCTCTTGAGTGACTCGTCTGCCATTTGTTTACCTCCAAAGATCAGTGCCGGCAACTCATGTTAGGCTCAACCCAAAGGAAACAATTTAATGCCACAAACATGTCTTTGCGATTAGGCCACACAACCGGTACATCCATTGTCTTTACTTGACTTTGTTTGCTTAGCCCTGCCACAGTGAGAAGTTCCTAGAGAGTGGGCTTCTCTGCAGGAGCCTCCCTGACGTGATTCCTGGCCTCTCTCATAATAAGGACACGTCAACAGGGATCACAGTGAAGTGAAGACAACACAATCCCCGCCCCATTGGCTTTTTATTGGCTGGAGAACCTCTGAATGACATCTTTTCAGGCAGCCAGTCTTTGATTGTGTGTGGAGCTTTTTTGTCATTGCACCTTAAAGGGATTGCTTCTTCCTGACTGGGCCTATAAAAAGCGGTAAGTTTAAAATAGGGCTGTTTATTAGCGTTTTTCCGAAGGGTAATGTATTGTTTAGGGCTTTCTATTGTTTTATGTTATTGTACTTTGGATACAATGTGTAAATGCTTGTATCTCAAATAATTAAAAGTAAATCATTAATCTATACATACAGTAGTCTAAAGACTACAAAATGCAGAACTACAGACTAAAACAAGCATTTGCAATGCAATAGGTCTCGCATTAGTGAAAGTTTGAGGTATTGGCATTGCTAATAATAATGTAACGCCAATAGATCAAACTTTCAGTAATGTGAGAGCTATTGCATTACAAATCAATTGCTGCACTTGCGCTTTAGCTTCAAACATCTTAAGATAAAGTGTGGGTGCCACTATTGCTCCAAAAGTAAAGATATAGAATAGTAATGGCGGCCGCACGCTTTCTTTTCTATTTATTTACTTTTGTTACAATGGCTTCACCCGCGCATTAGCTATAAACATCTAAAGCTAAAGCGTGGGTGCAGCAATCGATTCAAAAGTAAAGAAATAGAAATACAAATGAAATATGTTTTCTATTTCTTTACTTTTGAAGCAATCGTGGTACCCATGCTTTAGCTTAAGATGTTTGAAGCTAAAGCTCGGGTGCTGCCATTTTAACAAAAGTAAATAAACAGAAAAAATCCATGCAGCCGCGGTTGGCACTGCAAATAACAAAAGAAAGGCGCTGCTGCCATTCTGTTAGCCAAGGAGTGCAGCGCAGTGCTCGGAGACTGTAATTAAAACATACTGAGTAATAGGGGTGTCCTCATGGGAGGTTACAAGAAGGGAAAAGGCGGTAATAAGGAGGGAGGGACTTCTAAGCCTATTGACCAGTGAAAAGCCACCATTTACAACGGACAGTAACAGGAGGCAATTAAAAAGATGGATGGGAAGTGGGCGGAGCTTCTTGCCCATTTTCTGACTACAGCATGTCTTGAAGCAACAGCACAAGGGCTGCCAAGGCGAGACCTAAAAAGGAAGCAATGCAGGGGAGTGCAACCTCCACCCTCACCTGAGCAGGAATACACAGTACAAGCCAAAAACACTAATTTTATGGGCAGCTTAGTGTGCCATTGAAACCATAACTATGCAGGCAAAAATCACAGCAGTAGCGTGAGGTCGCATAGAAAACAAGATTTCGCAAGAAGTGTCTGACGGACAGCCATATTTAAGTCAAGCACTCTCCCATTGGAATCCATTAGGAAGTCATCTTAGAGTCAGATGTGCATGGCAGCTAGCTTAAGAAGATTCCATGTTGGGACCAGGCAGGCTCATAATAATGAATTGAGGGGCCATTCCAAAAATAATTCAAATACCAGCGTGTCATCACTTTACATCATCTTGCCAAAACAGAGACCATCATGAAACTTCACTCCCTATTTGGAAGTATCACTCGCTGACGTAGAAGCAGATACAATCAATTTGGGACCAAAATGGAAAAAGTGTCTTGAGTCACGATGTAATTTTCTGGAAGTAGCAAGAGAATCATGAGACAAAAATAAACTGCAGCTTTTGATTGTTGTGGTAGGTTACATTGGACGACGCCAAACAGAACATTCTTGACAAGAAAGATTGAGAGTAAAAAACTAAAAGAAACACTTTATGCGCACTTCAGTACTAGGAGAATTGTGAGCCAGTAAGGCCGTATCTTCAACTCAGAATGGCAGGAACCGAGTAAATTCCTAGAAGCTTCCTGGCATAACATTGTGCATTCAGTTCATTCACAACTAGGGATGCCATTCGACAGCTGATGATTGACATTTGACTTTCATCAACCATATGATACAAGCTCATCGAAAGACCATTGGTACTGAAGGAAATATGCATTAGGGCAAGATCCAGCAAGTTGGCCAAACTCAAAGCAGCCCATCTCAATGCAATAAGCAAGATTTAAAAAGCAGCATATGGGAGTGAAGATGTAGACAATTCTCAAGATAATAGAGATCAGTCATTCAAGAGACATCACACCCCAAGACATGGCACAAAATATGGCCATCCGACAACCACCCTCTCCCCCAACAGACTCACTAGAAGAGGAGCGTGATACAGAGTCTTGGTCTTACCGAGGCCAGGCGAAATACAGAAATACAAAGCAGTTGTGTGTCACATATGGCGCCAAGACTTACAGACATCTTTGAGGAAATGTTCATCATCAATCTCTCCCAAAGAAGTGGCAGAAACAACAGCAAACCCAGGGCGGGAGAGGAGGGCACAAACTTTAAAATATGTCAATGCAAGCCTACCTGGGTGGTTAGAACACAAACCACTTCTAGAAAGACTACACCAAAGGGAGAGAGCTGAGAGGCAACAGTTAATCTCACTAGGGGGAACTGGTGACACACCTCTTAAGACTAAAGGGGGTAAAGTGAGAAACGCTTGTGGACAACATCAACCTCATTGGTCAGATGGGGAAGAGGAGGAACTGGAGTAATTAAAGCCAAATAAGATCACTTAGCTACAAGCAGTGCCCCAGATAGAAGAACAGATGCAAAGAGCAAAAGTGTGACAGCTAGAAAACCACCTAAAGACTCAAGGAGTACCTCATCACAGCCCTACGACTCAGCGGAATTGCCAGTCACACTGCAAACAAGAACACCTTCTAATAGGAAAACACGTGAAGATAAATCTGACACAGCAACCACGCCACCAAAATCCATTAGATTAACAAAATCACCAGTCACAGAAATGTCCTGTGGGAGGATTAATTTTCCACACATTAATTCTCACTAACACTCTTCAAATATTTGTGCCAATACGTAACAAATTCAGAGGGGGGTGGATCTGGTTTATTGGACCTGAATGAATGAGTTTCAGAGTGTTAGTGAGAATTAATGTGTGGAAAATTAATCCTCCCAGAGGACATTTCTGTTTAAAAATCTCGTTTGAACCCTAGTCCTTTGGGTTGCCAAGGGTCCCTCTCTCTCTTTTTATATAAAATCACAGTCAAGAAAACAACTTAACCCCTTCTGTGCCACGCCCTTTCCCCCTCCTGTGCCTGGCGTTACATTAGTGGGTGGGGTTCATGACGAGATAGTCTCGTTATGGGCACAGCGCGACCGTGCTCCATGACGAGACTATCTCGTCATGGGCACAGAAGAGGTTAAACTAAAACCGCCAAAGTACACACCTGACTCAGAAGACTGTTCCCATTATGACATCAGTGCATAATCATCTGATGACTCAGCACAATCACTGTCTACTTAACCAAGTATATCGTACCCAGGCACTGTGAGAGCGGCACATGAGAACACGGCAACCTGCAATGCATGGGGTGGACTTCGATCATGTAAAATGAACTGCATTTAATCTGCAGTATTCTGAAGACAGTTAGGTCTCTGGGAGTTATGCAAGCTATAGCCCTCCAGAGTGCTCACCATTTGACCGGCACACTGAAAAGGCTGCATTCTTACCAGCTAACGATTAGTGTGATGAAGGGCTGTGTCGGCCCTGCTGGGTTTCTAATTTGAGATGTGTGTTGCAGACAACGTTTGCCAAACAACGGGTGTTTTGAGGGCAGAGGCTGGAGCCATTATGTGTTCTTTAAAAGTAACCATCCTTCCTGCACATATCCCTTCTTGCTCTATGTGTGCTCTGCACAATTTGCTTGTTCTAGTCCCTACACAGTTCCAGAAACAGAACCCCAGCCCACCCCAGTAAAAGTCAATTTTATAATACTCTAATAAGACATTTTTTAATTATAAACAAGGTCATGTAACCACAGTTAATACTTTTGTAAACCTTTGCACTTTGCACTTTATTAATTAATGGTCATTGACTGGTGAATTGTGACTCTGTAAAGTTCTACTCTTAGCGATGATATTGATCAAATTTTGACAAAAGTAGTATAGAATTTATTCATGGTTTGGAAACTTCGGATTTTAAAACAATGTGGTTTTATTTTAAATGCCTGGTTTTATATGATTCTTAAACGATTTTTATTGTATTTATGGTCGTAGCCAAGTTTTAATGGCACAGTTGAAATGGATCATGTAAATGCACCCAATTGCCCGTACATGTTGAATCAAAATCAATTGATTGATAATTTGTATTTTAGTGGAAAAAGTTTTAAAATGTATCTTTTAAGGTCGGAATTGACCGAGATCAAGGTTTATTTATTTTGTTTAATTATAAACAAGTAAAATATCCCTATAAAATATGAATAAATCTGATTTACCTGCTATGTGATGCAAATCAAATGACCGTTGGTTAGGCAGAAAACATATCACACCCGACATGAGCAGGGTCTCACAACAGAAATTAAATCTATTAGAATGTTCACATTACCTGAGCTTTTTTTGGGCACAATACAATCAATAAATTACTCAGAAATAGCTGCATTGTCAGTGTTTGCTGTAAGACAGAAAGTAAAACGTTTTTTATGATAAAACACAGACGTGAGCTTAAAGTCGCATCTAAATGAAAATATTTGATAATGGATGAGGTCCCTGAAGATAACAGGATTGCATGTGCATAATCTACTAAGGGCCATATGTATGAGGCTGTTTTGCGTTTGCAAACACTGTGAATCGCAAAAAAAGGTGTTTGCGATCGCAAAACAGAGATTCCCTATGTGTGAGAGCCATAGCGATCACAAAATTCCTAATCACAAAATTAGCGATTAGCAATTTAGCGAAAAATCGATTCTGCGAATAAATTAGCGAAATCGCTATCTCAGCCACTCAAATTGCGAAAATCGCAAATAAGGAATCTCAAATAGCGAAATCGCAAAATGAAATGCATGAAAAAATCGCAAATTGCAAATTTATGAAATTCGTAATTTTGCTAATTGCAATTAACACCAAGTATGAGCAGGTGGTAACCAGGTGCAACCTATTTAAAGAGGCCCACAATGCCACAGGCCTTTTCCACAATGGCTGAGCTGTATGTGATAGCCAGGAGGCTGTGAATCAGAGCTGCTGCACAGAGAAGGAGATGCCAGGAAAGGATCTTCAGAGCGTGCATCACCCTGTTCCCGCGGACTGTGGAGGAGATCCATGTGAACTACGGGCTGGATGAAGACAGCATCCTGGACTTTATAGCCGAGCTCAAACCCAAACTTGAACACCCCACACGCAGGACACACACCATCCCCACCCATGTACAGGTCTTGTGCTCACTGCACCTACTGGCATTAGGGAGTTTCCAGGAGGTGATAGCCAAAGCAGAAGGGGTCTCTCAGAGTGCGCTGCCGCGCTTCTTCCATGCATTCCTTGATGCAGTGGTACAGAGGCTGCATCACCACATCCAATTCCCCAGCACACAACAGGCACTAGATCAAACCAAGCAGGAGTTCTCCCAGATTGCACAATAAGCCCACGTCATTGGCTGCATAGATGGGACCCATGTCGCTATATTCCCTCCCTCACAGAACGAGTATGTGTTCAGGACCGCATGTCCTACCGTTACCTGAACATACAGGTAGTGTGCAATGCCAAGCATATCATCACTGACATCGTAGCGAAATACCCAAGCAGCACCCACGACTCATTCATCTTCCGCCTCAGTGGGATTCACTGACAACTCACAAATGGTGAATTCGCTGATGGCTACTTACTAGGTAAACACATTGGTAACAGAGACACATCAGTGAAGCGCAGCTGCGGCTGGACAGTGTTTAAACTTATTCCTCTCACCCTACAGGTGACAGTGCGTATGCTGTCCGTGACTACATACAGACTCCATACCTGAATCCTGCCACTGCTGGGGAGCGGAGGTGCAACAGTGCCCACACAGCCACCGGCTGTACCATTGAGAGGACCTTTGGAATACTCAAGAGCTGTTTCCGCTGCCTACATAAGAGTGGAGGGGCACTACAGTACAGCTCCGAGACCTGTTGCAAGATCGGGGTTGCGTGTGCCATGCTGCACAACATCGCCACCAGAAAAGGCACCCCAGTTGAGCTCACAGAGTGGAATCATCAGATGAGGAGGGGCCAGCTCCAAGATGCAGGCCAGCCGGTGTTGTTGGCGCAGCTGCCGGTTGCCAGAGGCAGGAGGAGATCACACAGAACTATTTCTAGGTGAGAAATGATGACACAATGCGACAGATTGGTGCAAGACTGTGTTTTTATTTCCTTAAGTTCAGAAAAGCTAACATCACACAGCCTGTGTTGCATACTATGTTGGTCAAAATGCCCCGCACATTTTGAACACACAGTGCAAAGAGATTCATTGTAGACATGAGTCTGTGTGCAATGGGTTAACTCATCCATTGCCATTTGCTAGTCAGGGCTCCTCAACGTCGGCGTTGACGGCTCGTAGCCCCTCACTCAGAGTACACAGTGCCCTCTCCTGAAGCACCAGCAGCCCTACCCTGACGCACACTATGGCGCCTGTCCTGTGGGAGGGCTGGAGTGATACTGCTCCTGCTCGATTGCCCATCCCCCTCCAGTGAGCTGAGGGCTCCTGTACCAGCAGTGGCTGCTGCATGCAGCTGGTCCACCGCACATGTGACCTGCACTAGTCCCCTGGCCATGTCCTTGCAGCAGTGTGCCAACTCATGATGCATGCTGATGCAGCGACGTGACAGCACTGAGGTGGCAGAGGACAGCCGGTTAACAGCCCTCGTGTATACGTCCAAGCTTGTGTGGAGGCGCTGTCTATTCAAGTGCATAGAGCCTCCAGGGAACCCGTCAGGCCCATGAAGCGCACCCTCATTTGTCGCTGGGTTTATTTTATTGTTTTTGCCTGCAGGCGCTGTACCTCCAGCATGTTGCCCTCAAGCCCTCCGAAGACCGTGCCCTCTCCTGCGGCAGCTGACCTTGTGGACGGACGTGCCCTGTGCCTGGTTGGAATAGCTGGAGTGGGACGTGCAGGCGACTGTGCTCTGTGGTGTGGGTCAGATTGGCCCTGGACTTGATGCTCATCCTCATCTGTGTCCACTGTTTCTACCTCTAGTGGTGGCAATGGTGGTACTGCGATGCACCGTCTGCATTTAGCTGTGATCACTGGGCTGCCTTCCTCCTCCTCCTCTTGCCCTGACACTTCTGCGCTGTGGGAATCATCCTCCCCTCCTGCCATCGGTCCCTGTGTTTCTGTGAGTGCTGTGGGCGTAAATGCACACATTAATTTGGTGTCCTGGCTTGCATTGGTCATGCAATAAATTACACTGTTTGGAGTTACATGGGTCCTATCTGTCTGTATTTTGCCTTTCCTGATACACACATACTGACTGACTCTTGCTGGGTGTCACTGCTCCACTGTTTCATGCATGTGACTACATCTCCCATAATGCATTGCTGTGGGTGCTTGTATGCATGCAAAGAAGTTGCATTTCTGCTAGGTGCTTGGGTCTCTCCTGGGTGTGTCGGTGAAGTAGGGAGGTATCAGGGGTGTGATGGCATGCTTCTTACCTTGTCTGGGTTCTGGGGGTTCGGAGCTGTCAAGGTCCACGCCATTCACACTCTACGGCAGCAGGGTCCCCTCAACCAACTCCTCCAGTGGCATTGAATCAGTGGCAGTGGACGTCCCACCACCGTTTTTTTGCCTCCTCCAGCCTGGCAGTAACTTTTTCCTTAGACCTCTAGCGCATATCATAGCACCGTTTTCTCAGGTCTTCTACGCTGTGGTGGGTGACGCCAATGGAGTTGACCTTTTCCTAGATGTCAGCCCAGATTCTGTGTTTGCGGGTCTCTGGCACACGCAGGGATTGTTTCCCGAAAAGCAGCTCATGGCTCACCACCATCTCCTGGATGAGCACCTCTTGCTCCCTTTCAGAGAACTTCTGTTTTCTCTTCCTGGGCGTGTCCCCCTGCTGCTTATCCTGTGTGGCCATGTCTCCTCTCTAGCAGTGCACTGGTGCCTCAGACCTCCTTCCAGCCTCTCACTCTGATTCTAAAACTCAGGTGCAGCATGGGTAGTCAACTTCCTGGTTGTGATGTCATCAAGCTGCACCTGAATTTCCGTTTCGCCGAGTTGCGATTCCTTAATTGCGAATTCGCAATTAAAGAATCACAATTTGGCAATTCGCATTATTATTCTGCGAATATCTGAGAATGTGCTAATTTTTTGCGATCTTTTGTTTACATTGGGTTTAGCGATTCTCAAATTGCGATTCGCAAATTATCGCAATTTGAGAATCGCTAAAGACGATTTTGATACATATAGCCCTAAGACTGTAATACTGCAACAGAAGGTGATGGAAGTTGGGGTGAAAAAGGAAACAGCACCAAATGTAACAAGTTGGCACCACAACTCACCAGCAGAACTAACAAGCGCAGCCATTTGTTTCCAGTCCGGACGTCTTCAGCTGGTGCACCTATAGAGAATTTCAAGACTGATTAAATACATCAAAACAACCAGCCTGCGTATGCCTTGAGACACAGCGCATATGTCCTGAATAGCAGTCATGTTAAAACTAGGCAAATAGTATGCAAATCATGATCTTTTTTTACAGTGCCCCGATCTTAATTTCACTCTGTGCTGATAACAAAAAAACGGCGTACAGCATTTAAACAGCTGCAAACTTAAAATACATTCCCTCGCTGTTTTAAATATTGCGAGAGGGAAACTGCTTGAGCCCTTTGTATCAGCAGAGGAGCAGAGGCTGTGAAGGGCATTACACCAAATCGGACCAGCCTCCAGTTCGTGTACAGAGCCAGCCACGCAGTATAGAGGGAAACAAAAGTAAGCGGGAGACATTTGTAAAGATAAAGCGTGCCATGCCGCGCTGTATGCGTAAACAAACAAAAGCGGGCAGCAGGCATACTAAAGTGAAAGCGCACCATGCCACGCTGATGTACATAAATTAACACAAGCTGGCGGCAGCTATATGTAAAGTGAAAGTGCTGCACGTTGTCTAGATATATAATGTGGCCGGAAAAAAAACAAATAGTCCTCCGAGGAATACCTCTACTCTGAAAGAGTAAGGAGACAGTCAGTACTTGACCGGTGCTCCCTGACAGGAAAGCGGAAACACAAAGGAAGGAAAAGACAAACCATTGCCCAATATCAAGCAGTGATTTGTAAAGGATAGTGCCACAGACAAATAAAAAACAACAGCAATAAGTGGCCAGAGTTTAACTCCACAGATCGGTACTGCGATGCACCGTCTGCATTTAGCTGTGATCACTGGGCTGCCTTCCTCCTCCTCCTCTTGCCCTGACACTTCTGCGCTGTGGGAATCATCCTCCCCTCCTGCCATCGGTCCCTGTGTTTCTGTGAGTGCTGTGGGCGTAAATGCACACATTAATTTGGTGTCCTGGCTTGCATTGGTCATGCAATAAATTACACTGTTTGGAGTTACATGGGTCCTATCTGTCTGTATTTTGCCTTTCCTGATACACACATACTGACTGACTCTTGCTGGGTGTCAATGCTCCACTGTTTCATGCATGTGACTAGATCTCCCATAATGCATTGCTGTGGGTGCTTGTATGCATGCAAAGAAGTTGCATTTCTGCTAGGTGCTTGGGTCTCTCCTGGGTGTGTCGGTGAAGTAGGGAGGTATCAGGGGTGTGATGGCATGCTTCTTACCTTGTCTGGGTTCTGGGGGTTCGGAGCTGTCAAGGTCCACGCCATTCACACTCTCCGGCAGCAGGGTCCCCTCAACCAACTCCTCCAGTGGCGTTCAATCAGTGGCAGTGGACGTCCCACCACCGTTTTTTTGCCTCCTCCAGCCTGGCAGTAACTTTTTCGTTAGACCTCTGGCGCATATCATACCACCGTTTTCTCAGGTCTTCTACGCTGTGGTGGGTGACGCCAATGGAGTTGACCTTTTCCTAGATGTCAGCCCAGATTCTGCGTTTGCGGGTCTCTGGCACACGCAGGGATTTTTTCCCGAAAAGCAGCTCATGGCTCACCACCATCTCCTGGATGAGCACCTCCTGCTCCCTTTCAGAGATCTTCTGTTTTCTCTTCCTGGGCGTGTCCCCCTGCTGCTTATCCTGTGTGGCCATGTCTCCTCTCTAGCAGTGCACTGGTGCCTCAGACCTCCTTCCAGCCTCTCACTCTGATTCTGAAACTCAGGTGCAGCATGGGTAGTCAACTTCCTGGTTGTGATGTCATCAAGCTGCACCTGAATTTCCGTTTCGCCGAGTTGCGATTCCTTAATTGCGAATTCGCAATAAAAAAATCACAATTTGGCAATTCGCATTATTATTCTTCGAATATCTGAGAATGTGCTAATTTTTTGCGATCTTTTGTTTACATCGGGTTTAGCGATTCTCAAATTGCAGATCGCTAAAGACGATTTTGATACATATAGCCCTAAGACTGTAATACTGCAACAGAAGGTGAGGGAAGTTGGGGTGAAAAAGGAAACAGCAAAAAAATGTAACAAGTTGGCACCACAACTCACCAGCAGAACTAACAAGCGCAGCCATTTGTTTCCAGTCCGGACGTCTTCAGCTGGAGCACCTATAGAGAATTTCAAGACTGATTAAATACATCAAAACAACCAGCCTGCCTTGAGACACAGCGCATATGTCCTGAATAGCAGTCATGTTAAAACTAGGCAAATAGTATGCAAATCATGATCTTTTTTTACAGTGCCCCGATCTTAATTTCACTCTGTGCTGATAACAAAAAAACGGCGTACAGCATTTAAACAGCTGCAAACTTAAAATACATTCCCTCGCTGTTTTAAATATTGCAAGAGGGAAACTGCTTGAGCCCTTTGTATCAGCAGAGGAGCAGAGGCTGTGAAGGGCATTACACCAAATCGGACCAGCCTCCAGTTCGTGTACAGAGCCAGCCACGCAGTATAGAGGGAAACAAAAGTAAGCGGGAGACATTTGTAAAGATAAAGCGTGCCATGCCGCGCTGTATGCGTAAACAAACAAAAGCGGGCAGCAGGCATACTAAAGTGAAAGCGCACCATGCCACGCTGATGTACATAAATTAACACAAGCTGGCGGCAGCTATATGTAAAGTGAAAGTGCTGCACGTTGTCTAGAAATATAATGTGGCCAGAAAAAAAACAAATAGTCCTCCGAGGAATACCTCTACTCTGAAAGAGTAAGGAGACAGTCAGTACTTGACCGGTGCTCCCTGACAGGAAAGCGGAAACACAAAGGAAGGAAAAGACAAACCATTGCCCAATATCAAGCAGTGATTTGTAAAGGCTAGTGCCACAGACAAATAAAAAACAACAGCAATAAGTGGGCAGAGTTTAACTCCACAGACCTTTAACAACAAGTCACTAAGCAACAGCTCAAGCGCTGTTACACTCCATCTAAAGACAACAATAGTCATAGGCTTAATTTTCATCAGAGGCTTATAATAACAATTTTTCAATAAACGTTCACAAGATTGTAAAAATGTACTCACACAATTTCATTCCATTCTAGATATGTAACCTACCAATCACTGAAGTGCTGAACAGTCCAAAAGGCCTGAAAATGAAAAGGTGAAGCCAGAAATATTCTAAACAACAAGAATGTTATAAGCATAGCACTGCAAGGCCACGTGATTCTCAACTTTTCCAAATTTTAAAGCGAAGGCTATTTTAGACTAATGCTAAGCTATGGCTGAAACATATACTGTCTGATCTAGCTGGTTTAAACTTGGGAACAAATAGAAATACTCTCACTAATAAACGCAAATATCTGCGATGCCTTAGGGGCATGGGACTCTTCTTGAGGAATGTGGGGGCACGTGTCCTTCCAAACATCTAGAACTTTAAAAGTAATGCAACCCTTTAGAAGTAGTACGTAAAGAACTGGGGTCATATCCATTGTCACCGGTCTGCCTAAAATTAAGGTGGTGATTACGATGGCAGACAGACTTAAGTCCATCCGCCATCGTCCTGGGAATTGGGACCGGCCGCCTATATGGCGGCGGCCCCGCACATGTAATTACAATGCGACCGCCACTGTGCTGGTTGCATTGTGCATATTTACTATTGCGGCGGGTGCTGCTGGCAGCAGAACCCGCCGCAATGATAAAAATGCATATTGTGCATTTCCCTGCACTACGTGGCACCCCCAAGTGCAAAAGTAACATCCCCCAAAGTACATGCCATTCACAGGCTGGCGGGGATGCAGCATCCAAATATGGCGGGCGGTGCCTGCTAGGCACTCCCACCATTTTGTGGATGCGGGGTGGGTCCGACGTGCAATCGTAACAATTGCCTGTGTTGGACCCGTGACGGATGGCTTTCCGCCTGCCAGCACACCAACCGCCATCCTTATCTGGTGGGTGGAGAATAGCTGTATGATCGCACTGAACCCGCCACCGGCAGGCTGCCGGCAGTGGTTCACCACCATCATAATGACCCCCTAAGTTTGGGCAATAGAGTTTGTTATTTATAGTTCTAAACTAAGCATGCATAAATCATTGGAAGTTATTAAAGTTGTTCTAAGTAGCTATATTATTAATATTAGATGTTGATCTCAGGCTATACAACTGAAATACTGCAGATTATTCTTCCTGAATTCCATTGCTTTCATCTTACACCTTGAGAACCAATGCGATGTTCTCTTTAGTTATAGTGCATTATGACATAAAGGAGTATGTGTTCCTGAGATCTAATATTTTTAACATAATGGGTATCCCCTTTCAAGCATTTAAGGTTATTAAAAATGAGCCTTTCTAAAGTTCTTAGCTTTGTGAGTATAGTTTTCTCGTAACCTGAGGAGCTGACGGTAAGACAGCCCATCCCTAGGGTACAAGGATAGATGCTATGGAATGTCAAGAGGTGGATAAGGGAGGGAGGGCTGCACTCATCTTGCTAGATCTTACAGCCACGTTTGATACGGTGACCATCAACTTCTTGTCAGCTGACTGGAGAAACTGGGGATTAAGGGTGCAGCTCTGAATTTACACTGTTCTTTTCTGTCAAATAGAGAACAGACTGTGATGTTTAAAGGGCATATCTACAGCTCTTTCTCTCTTCCTTGTGGGGTGCCTCAGGGATCATCATTATCCCCCACATTATTTAACATCTATGTCACCCCTTGCCACTATTCATTAAATCTGATGGGTTTTGTGCAATATTTTATGCTGATGATACGCAGATAGTGGTATCCATTACATCTGAGGTAGACGGTGTGGCCAAATATTTTAACAACTACTTGACACACATCACAAGCTGGATGCAGGAAATCTGTCTCAAGCTGAATACTGGGAAAACAGAGGTGATATTCTTTGGAAATGACACCTCTTTTTGGAATGATTCTTGGTGGCCGGCCGATTCTGGGCCAATGACTACAGCCAGTTCTCAAAGTGAAAAATTTGGGAGTCATGTTTTTTGGCCAATATTTGTTTTTCAGAACAGATTAATCATATTACATCTTCACATTTTTATTTTATGAAGATACTAAAAAATAGCTTTCCATTTATTCCATCAGATATGGGAAAAAGTTAATAGTCGCCTTGGTTCTGCCGAAGATAGACTATAGTAATGCTCTTTATTTGTGAATACATAAGCGTCTGCAATCAAATCTTCAATCTCTGCAAAATGCAGCAGCTTGCTGATTCTTAATTTTTTTTTTAATACAGCTCCATATCAAAGAGCATTAGGGACCTCCACTGGTTGCCTGCTCAGGATAGGGTAAAGTTCAAGGCCTTATGCATTGTACATAAGGTTATGCGTGGATCAGGACCTTCTATTTTCCAGAAGTTCTTTACGTGGCACGTCCCCAGAAGAGACTTAAGATCATCAAATGCCAGGTTGATTACTATTCCTAAGGTAAATAAGGTGAATTAGGGTGGCAGAAGTTACTATTATTCAGCTTGCAAATTGTGGAATTCCATGCCTTTTTTTATTGAGGTCTAAAACAAATAGGCTGTGCTTTAGAAAATCCTTGAAGACCTGGCTATTTGTTTCCAACGTCAAGTAACGTTCCTCTTATACCTCATTAGTGATTGCATGTTAGCGATACACACATTGGCATTCACACGCTTTACAAAAATATTACCTACAATGTTGCTTGCTCACCTGCTTACTTAAGAGTGTGTTCCTTTCAGTAGATTTCCTGTGAAGTGTTGGGAGGAGCCTTCCTTCGTTTTGTGTGATTATCAAATCAAGAAATGCAATTTCTTGGCTGTGATGAGGACAAGTAAATTGTAGATTGCTTTGTGTTTGATGTAAGTATGTAAGAAACTCATTCAGTCTCGACTGAGTCAACCCAAATGAGAAAGATATCATCAATAAATCCCTTCCAAAACTTGACTTGTGACCTCAAGGGGGTACCTATCTGTTAATTTATCATGTTCCATCGCCTCATTCTTAAGGCCATACACAAAAGGAAGAGTCAGCGCAATTTGCACTCATTCATTGCCGTAGACAATGATGGTGACTGTTACTGCATTACAGGAAACCACATGAGGACATTAATATTTTTAAATCAGACAAACCGCGTTGATATAAATTGGACTCACACTTCAGGCCTGCCCCTCCCCAACGTCACAATTACCATTGACTGACAGGCTATTACAAGGTGGGGATTAAATCTCTTCACTGACCAAGGGGTAGGTTTCTGCAGGCATTTTAACTCTGCCAGTATTTAGATTTTTAATGTTATGCATATTTACTTTTCTACCTCTTCCTCCCTAGTTCTTAGTTCCAACTTATACCCTGGAGTAAATATGATCTTTCCTTCAGTCTACCACTGGTGAGCACCTATTTGTGCTACTACACTAACATACAAAGTCCAGTAAAAGCTCTATACTAGATGTCTGTCCACTAGGGGTATTTTAACTCCATGATTCCTGAGTACAGTATACCAAATTCACACAACACATAGTCTCATTTGTTACAGATGTCCCTATAATGATATTTCCTGATGAGGCCCTTGTATCCCAATGAGGGTCGAAACATCATCGACAACTGAACAACAAACAAACTTAATTTCAATTACTATACCATTAAGAATTACATATAGCTGAAAGTTGGAAACACTCAACGATTTACATCCTTGTCACTTTCTTCTTTTACTACTTTTTGGTTGTGATTTTTCGGTATTTTGCTAAGATGACACTCTTAATGCACATGGTTGGATAATACTTGGACAATGTTACTTGGTGAATATTTTAGAAGTACTGAATCCCACTGCTGTGTAGTTGTTTGTTGAGAGGGATGGGAGCCCTTCTCAAGAAACAGCCACAGTCCTTACCTAGGTGAACCACAAAAGTCACTAAATTGACTCTCTGGAGCTTGCCACAAAAACAGTCAGTTTTAATGCAGCACTTCAAACAGTAATAAAATGAAAGCACAAAAGAAGAAAAATCCAACACCAATTTAGAAAAATAGAGTAAAATATAATAAATTATTTGGCACCAAAACAACAAAAATACAATCAGTGGAACCAGGAATAGGCAATTTTTCAAACATTTAAGGTAAGTATAGCGCCTAAAAGAAAAAAGCGTCACGCACAGTTATCTGGCCAAACGAGACCAGGTGAAAGTTATAAGTTCAGACCGACTGCGATTGTGCTCAGGCCAGATACAGTGACCAGATAGCCCTAATAATAAAAAGTACCTTCTAAAAGTCCAGTGCAAAGAGTACAGTTCATGATTGAGAAGTAGGGGCAAAGACAGCATTGCGCATGGTGAGCGCTATAGCGCGAAGGGCAGGCCGGCCATCGTGGATGGTTGTCGCTGTAGCGCGAAGATCCTGTTGAGCATCGCAGACAGTGGTTGCTGCCGCTTCATGGTTGGTGGTCATCAAGGTCTGTCAATGTTGTAGCATAAAACGCAGACCTCGTGTTGCCTGTAGTCGCTGACTGTCACTGTGTTGTAAATTAAAACAGCAATGTGATTAAGCATTTACTGAAGACATTAATGCTTTCCCTTTAGATCATGTTTTCTCCGTTATGTTGACCGAAGTTCGGAATCCATTTTGTATTATCATGTGCCACGTGTTCGCCACGAGGAGAGTCCGACCTTTGTGTTAGTTGCTCTTGTAATCTGCCTAGTAACAGTTTATAAATAGCTCTCTCTTGTCCATCTGGCGCATGTCCAGACTTGACCACATCTGTTATAATTAGCCTTGCTTGACCATGTGTTTCGCGGGCTCAAGGAGTGTGTTGGCTCCGCCCATGTATTGATTCAGTATCGAGAATGACCATAAATGGTAATGTTCTTCGGCCTCATGTTGTATCCACCCACTTATGAGCCCCTCTGTTGTGTATAAAAGGGGACTGTGTACGCAAGTTCTGTGTGCTACTCCATGCAATACTGAAGGGTGTTGTGTGGATTGTAGGGCCACCCTTAAGGGTTAATAAATGCTGTTTTTGTACTTTGCAGTTTCCGTGCCAACTTCCTTATAGATTCCGTTACAGGAGAGCGAACCCTTCTTGTGCCTTGCGGGCCTAGCTGGGGCCTGTATTCATCAATTGGCGCCCGTCACGTGGGGCTCATCGGCGACTCGGATGCTCGAAGGACTGGTCGCGACGAAGGTGAGGAGTTTGGCCGGGGACGTGATCACTGCCAGCGGCGTCTTAGCCCTGGCATCCCGAGGTTTTTCTTCCTTCCCTTCCGAGCTGACCGTCCGGGTGGCGCTGGTCATCGACTGAGACCTCTTCTGTCGGTCCTGCCGTGAGAGCCGTTTGGGCGATTGTGGAGCTTGGCAGTTGGAATCTGGACTCTTGATTGGTAAGAACCCTTGTACGGTACTTGCTCCGAGTTTTTGAAGCCTGGGTTGGCTATTTGAGTTTGATTGATGATGACTAGTCATATTTTGTATATTGTGAAAATATATGCGTTGCAACACATATAGGCAGGTAATGTGGAGAGATTTCTCCAGAGCTGTGTAACTTTGAACGGCGCAACGATTAAGTGCCATTTTTTTAAATATTGCATATTTTGCATTATTTCTGAGCATGCCTGCTTTCAGCGCACTCCATAAGTGGTGCTGCTGTTTTGGAAACCGGTTGAACCTCGAGGAATCTGCTCCAGCTCCCCCAGAGGGGACGCCTAATAGGGATATGTATGTGAAGCATGGTCTTTCTTCCATAATGTACAGCACAGTATGGAGGAAATACACGAAGAAGGATCCTGAGTTGCGATGGCCTTTGTATGGATCGTTTGATATACGTAAGATTGAGTATGTGGAACAGTGTATGTGTAAGCGACGTGCTCGTCAGGATATGTTTGAGTGTGTGCGATTATGGGTGAAGGAAGTGCGTGAGCGAGAGAAGCGTGAGAAAGCGCTGTATGATAAAGACCAACGGAAGAATGATCATGTGCGAGCACAGGAAGCGAAGCGTCGGGAGGACAAAGAGCAGGCGGACAGACAAGAGAAAGAGCGTAGGCTACAAGTTTCGGGTCAATATGTTGTTCGCCAGCCACTTTATCCTGTCCTTAATAATCCTGATGATGATTTTTATTTGCTAGATCGCTCTCCGCCCCCTTATGTTGGCGCATCTGCTCCGCGGCCGCAAGATTCTGGCCCGGCTTCGGGTAAGGTAGACACACGGTCCTTGTTATCGGCCGAGCATATGGCTGAGCTTCGGAAACTTTCCCTCCGTGCACTTAAGGGCAAGATGTCTAAGGAGGAGTTGTTCCATACTTGGGGGTCGTGGCAAGATAGAGAGAGGGTGTATTTTCTGTCTCATTTCGCGGATGAAGTAATTACTGCTTTCCGAAAATATTCTAGTGTCCTTGAGCCTGACGAAGTGTCTTCGGATGCCGGAGCATTACGTAATGGTGTTTTTTCTCCCCCTAAGGCTCCTGAGGCGGCTCGGCGGTTGTTCGCTTTGCGGGACGAGGTGCTGGCCCTTAGAGAGAAAGCACGCCAACAAACGGAGGAGGAGAAGCAGTCGGATTCGTTTGCAGCAGGGGGCCACTCATCCACCTCCCAGTCAGATAAGGATGACGTAGTGCATGCTAAACCAATGCGAGAGGCGGCGCCTTTGTATGTTCCTCCTAAAGGAGCGGGGACTAGCTCGGACATTAACTCCGCCGATGCTAGGGGATATTTTGTGTATAATTGGGTTTATACTCCATGGCATAGGGCCGATGTTATGGCGTTAAAGAATGCATTGCCTGACCCCCGCAAGAATCCAGCGGCCTTCTATGAAGAAGTCGAGGGGGCCTTGAATTCTTGCATTATGACCTTAGCGGATATAGACCTGTTCTTTGGTCTTATTCTACCACCGGACACGTGGCGGTCTGTCCGAAAGGTAGATGATGCGGTTGCCTTCAAGGCCCGGTGGTCTGAGCTTGAGGATGAAGACAGGGAGAGGAAGCCCGCACAGAAACCACCCCAGAATATTTTAGATCTCCCTGCTGCTATTGTGGCTAAGTTGAAAACAATTATTCCCCCTAAAAAGATTGACTGGAATATGTTAGCTGCATGTAAACAGAAAGTTGACGAGTCAGTTGCAGATTTCTTCACGCGCTTTGAGGAAACGTTTCATGATTTTAGTGGCCAGTCGCTTACTGACGACACGGGCCGCCACCTTTTCGCGGACAAATATGTGGCTAATCTGCTACCGGCAGTTGCGGCCCGTTTAAAAGCGAGCGAGAGTTCCTGGTCCTCCGCGACGCCGACGGCTCTTCTGACTATCGCTCAGTATTATGAGCGTCAGGAGCACGAGGCGAAGGGCCAGGAGGAAAAGAAATCGAAAGATCTTAAGACTAAGGTAATGTTGGCACAAGTATATGGCCCGCCCCGACGGGGTAATAATAGAGGAAGGGGAGGATCTTATGGTCCCCCTTCGGGCCGATCTGATTTGAATAGGAACCAGTGTGCGTATTGTAAGCAATTGGGCCATTGGGCCAGGGATTGCCCAGTGTTGCGTGCTTCGCGTCAGGGGCATACTCCGGGTGGCTCGAGAGGTAGAGGGGGTTCCTCGAACTTTAGAGGGAATTCTAACGATCATGTTCGTTTCGATACCGCTGGGCAGCACCGAGATAGCTCAAATGTTTTCGATCGCCAGCATCAGTATCACGTATCGGAGATTGATCGATCAGGATATCATGATTCTCAGCATGCATAGGAATGCGTTGGATGGGGGTCTGAATCAGTTGAGGTGCCGGTCGATCAGACGGGTCCTTATGTATCGGCTGAGGTTTTAGGTTCTACTGATCAGTTCCTAGTAGATACAGGAGCGACACGTAGTGCATTGTCTAGGTACTTGGTTCCGGGGGCTCCCCCATCCGGCTCAGTGGTTACATCGGTAGGGTTTGACGGTACACTCTCCCGAAGCCCTCTTTCACAGCCCCTTACATTTAAGGTTGATTCTTTTTCTGCGCCCTGTCCGTTTCTGCTTGCTCCGTATACACCGGATAACATTATGGGCCTTGATATGTTAAAGCATTTTAGGGCTACGATCCGCTGCTCCCCTGAGGGTGTGAGGGTGATCTTAAATGACAACTACCCCCGGTCAGGGCGGATGTGTACGATATCAGAGGATGCGTTGTTGGCCACCCTCCCTCGGGCTTTATGGGCGACTTCGGACACAGATGTGGGACAAATGGTGATTCCTCCGGTCCACATTAGTGTCCAGGAGGGGGCGGTGTTACCGCGCCTCCCGCAGTATCGTATTTCCCAGGAGGGCGAGGAGGCTCTCATACAGATTGTGCAAGATTTGATCGCAGTGGGAGTAGTGGAAGAAGTTCCCTATAATATCTGTAACAGTCCGATTCTCCCTATTCTGAAAAAGGACACGGATGCAAAGGTCTATCGGTTCATAATTGATTTGAGGGAGGTAAACAAGATCGTGATACCTCAGTACCCGGTGGTTTCCGATATCACGACGTTGCTTACCTTGGTCCCGCCTACGGCGACCATGTTCTCAGTGATTGATTTGAAAAATGCCTTCTTTTCTATTCCCATTCACCCCGATAGCCGATTTCTTTTTGGGTTCACATTAAACAATAGATCTTATCGTTTTTGTAGAATTCCCCAGGGCTACACAGAAAGCCCTAGTATTTACAGTCAGGCTTTGAAACGACAGTTGGATTCCTTTGTTTTACTCGAGGGGGTCGCCCTCATTCAATATGTCGATGACATCTTGTTGGCGGCTGACACCCTGGAATTGTGTGAGAAAAGCACGCTATCCTTACTTTCCTTTTTAGCATCCCACAATCATAAGGTATCTCGGAAGAAATTGCAATTCTGTAGACCAAAGGTGACTTATTTGGGTCACCTTTTGTCTAAGGAGGGACGTGCACTCACACCGGATCGTATCCAAGTAATTTTGGATACACCGAGACCATCCACACAGAAGGATGTCCGTGCATTTTTGGGCCTCGTTTCTTTTTGTAGACAGTGGATATTGGGGTTTTCACACATAGCTAAGCCATTGTTAGCCCTTTTGACAAAGGATACGCCTATCCCAATCCCTTGGTCAGATGAGTGTGATGCTGCTTTTCAGCAACTGCGACAGGCCCTTTGTTCAGCACCAGTGTTAGGGACCCCTGATTATGCAAAACCCTTTTCGTTGTATGTGCATGAGAAAGATGGATGTGCATTGTCAGTTTTAGTGCAGATGCACGGCGACAAGCAGCGCCCTTGTGCATATTTTTCGGCTGTACTTGATCCTGTCGCCCGAGCATTACCAGGGTGTTTTCGCTCGGTTGCGGCGACAGCTGTGTCAATACGCCAAAGCGAGGGAATTGTGTTATCTCATAAGCTGTTGGTATTAGTCCCCCATGCTGTTGATGCCCTGCTTAATCAAACAAAGACGCAGCATTTGACCAGTGCCCGTTTGACGGGATATGAGTTGACGCTTTTGGCTCCTCATATTACGTTGAAAAGGTGCGTAACACTAAACCCGGCAACATTGTTGCCATACCCCGAAACTCAGCCTGAGGCGCGGAAAGCGCATGATTGTATTCTTGTGACTGAGGAACAAACAAAGGGTCGTATTGATCTCCAGGATACGCCCTTTCCAGATGTAGATGGAGAACTGTGGGTGGATGGATCCTGTCTGAAGCTACCAGATGGTACGACTTCAGCAGCATATGCAATTACCACATTACAAACGATAGTGGAGACAGCGCGCATACCACAGAAGTCAGCTCAAGCAGCGGAACTGATAGCATTAACACGAGCATGTGAGCTCAGTACAGGATTGTGTGTGAATGTTTACACAGATAGCCGCTATGCCTTCGGAGTAGCGCACGACTTCGGCCTACTCTGGAAGGAGAGAGGGTTCCTAACGTCACATGGGGTGCAGATAATGCATGGAGAGTTAGTTCACAATCTTTTAACCGCATTGACATACCCAAAGAAAATTGCCATTGTTAAGTGTAGCGCCCATAGGAAAGTAGTTGATAAAGTTGGAGAAGGGAATGCGCTAGCAGACCGAGTAGCGCGGGAGACTGCGATGCAGCCCGGTGCTACTGCCATGTATGTAGTAAAGTCACAGGTGGAAAGATGGCGTGATGCGAAGGAGGAAGTGCGCGAAATGCAACGGACCGCTTCCGATAAAGAGCGGGAGCAATGGGCTAGCGAGGGAGAGTTGGATGATGAGGGTTGTTGGAGAAATAAGCAGATGGATAGATGGAAATTACCCACGGCTTTCGTACAACCTATGGTTCAGATGGCACATGGGCTAGCACATGTTGGAGCTTCCGCAATTGTGAAATTGCTTACCCAAGTCTGGGAGCATCCAGAGATTGCTAGCACGGCAAAGAGGGTGGTGCAGACCTGTATGATCTGTCTGAAGTATAACCCAGGAAAGGGTACTCGAACTCCAGCAGGAGGATTTGCGACGCCCACTGCACCCTTTGAGGTTCTGCAGATGGACTATATCCAGCTTGAGCGCTGTAACAATTTGAAGTATGTTCTAGTAGTGGTTTGCGCCTTCAGTAAATGGGTTGAGGCGTACCCTACGAAAGACAATACTGCAATGACCACGGCGAAGCTACTGCTAAAAGAGTTTTTCCCTTGATACGGCGTCTGTAGACTTCTGTGGAGTGATAATGGGCCTCACTTTGTAGCGGATGTTATAAAGTACGTCTTGAAGGGCCTGGGCATCACTCAGAAGTTCCACGCCGTGTTCCACCCTCAGTCTGCAGGACTAGTCGAGAAGTATAATGGTACACTGAAGCTTAAGATAGCCAAAATCCAAGCTTCGACGTCTTTGACTTGGCCAGACGCCCTGCCACTGGCGTTATTGTCAATTAGATCAGTGCCACACTCTCGAACCGGCCTTACGCCGTATGAAATAGTATTTGGACGCCCAATGAACATTTGGGGTCCACCAAGGCCTAAGGCTGTGTATGATGTACCTTGTGTAATGATGAGCGATTATCTGGCACAGTTAACGGATAACTTGGTTTCTATTCATCAACAGGTCCGAGAGGCGCTCCCTGATCGGTCTACCGGTGAAGGACATGGTCTCCGGCCTGGTGACCATGTCATGGTGAAAGTCTTCGACAGAACGAACAGTTTGGAGCCGAGATGGGTGGGCCCTGAGCAAGTCCTCCTTGCAACGAGGACGGCTGTGCGAGTCTCGAACAGGAAGAATTGGATCCATTCCTTGCACTGTCGAAAGGTACCGCCCGGATTGGTGGAGTCTGCCGTGCTGACCGATCAACGAGAAATCCTGGCAGCAGAGACAGGCCGTGCTGCGGAGCCGGGTGACACTGAGGAGCTCTTTCCGGACCACGCGACTTCTGGAGGAAGACGATATCATCTTCGACCGAGGAAGTGAGGTTTCCAGTACCGGGACATACTGTCAGAACGGCCCTTGGGTTAGTGAAACGGAGAGCCGATGAGGCAAGGGGGGGGGATCAGCCCTGCATTAGTGTAGTGACACCCGTCTTGGCCCGCTGGTGAAGAAATCAACCGCTGCCCAAGGGGAAGAGTTCTGACAGACCTTTTAGTTTCAGGAAGATATCAGGGTATTGTTCCCTTTGACATGGAGAAGAAGAAAATCCTTTGTGCGTTGGGGTTCATGCTAACAGTAGCTATTGTTGGAATAACAACATGGTTTGTAGAGGAGGTAACTCCTGCTCGGAAAACACTTGTGTTGACGACTCCGGTGCCTGCGGAGCACTACTTCTATACATTGCCGTATCAAGAGTTGAAGCATCGACAGTCTTATTTGAATAACACTTTCATTCAGATGCTGCATCATACCCACGTTGCTACGAACGCTACGAACTGTTGGATATGTGGGATGATGCCGGCCCATCAGAAGAAAGGAGGTACGTCATTCATACCACTTCCTTTCTCTCATAATGGCTCTTGTAGAGCATGGTACACCTTACTGTTTGCCACTCGGAAACCGACGGTGGGGCGATTGCTTTTCAGACTTAATAAAGAATGTCATCAGGATAAAAATGGATATCCGCAAGCGAATGGGACAATTTGGGAATGGGAAGAGTACCGACCAGACAATGAATCCATTCCCTATATCTTCACGAACACCAGAGACACTGTGGGGAAGGACAAATTCGTGATCCAAGTGGCACAGGCTCAAGCGGACCTGTGTGTCCAGAGTGTGGGTTTTATCCCTGTTGGTGTCAGTGATTGCCTAACTGTCTTGAACATTGATGGATTGAATAACAGTACCTTCCTAGCGTCCCATAATACCTATTTTGTGTGCGGAAATAAAGGTTATTACCGTTTGCCGGCTGGGTGGTCTGGGGTATGTTATGTATCTTTCCTATTACCTCCTGTATTCCTAGCACCAGCATCTTACCATAAGGATTTGAAATTGTTGAATAATGTGACTGTAAATAGGTATAAACGTACTTTATCGATTGATGATGTGGATCAGACTGATACCAGCTTGCAGCAGTATATTGATTTTAACTTAGGACTGTTTTTCTTTGTTGGAGCCGCTTTGAATAGTAGGAAGATCCGAAGATTAACAAGAGTGGTAGAAGCTGTGACAAATCAGACTGCTGCTGCTCTTGGGAATCTTACGGAAGAGTTACAAATAACTAGGATTGTTGCATTGCAGAATCGTATGGTATTAGATGTAATGCTAGCTGATCGAGGTGGAGCCTGTAAAATTATTGGAAGTAGTTGCTGTGTGTTCATCCCTGATCATACGCCATCCGTTTATAACGCCATTAACAAGCTGCATAAAATAGCAGCTGAAATCCACACAGAAAACGGCACTTGGTCCTTTTCTGGATGGTTTTGGGCATTGGTTACTGCCTGGGGATGGAAGGTCTTAACTGGTCTCTGTATTATTATAGCAATTCTGTTCTTCTTCTGTATGTGTGTTCAATGTGGACCATTGTTCTGTTCCGTATGCATTTCATTCTGCATCCCGGATAAGAAAGCTATTGCCGATGTTGCTCATCAGAAGCGTCTAGCTAAAGAGGTTAAAGGAATGATGATAATTGACATATATGATGATTTTTGGAAACCGGATGTCTTCAGTAAATGCTGAAAGGGTCGTCTGTTGTAAATTAAAACAGCAATGTGATTAAGCATTTACTGAAGACATTAATGCTTTCCCTTTAGATCATGTTTTCTCCGTTATGTTGACCGAAGTTCGGAATCCATTTTGTATTATCATGTGCCACGTGTTCGCCACGAGGAGAGTCCGACCTTTGTGTTAGTTGCTCTTGTAATCTGCCTAGTAACAGTTTATAAATAGCTCTCTCTTGTCCATCTGGCGCATGTCCAGACTTGACCACATCTGTTATAATTAGCCTTGCTTGACCATGTGTTTCGCGGGCTCAAGGAGTGTGTTGGCTCCGCCCATGTATTGATTCAGTATCGAGAATGACCATAAATGGTAATGTTCTTCGGCCTCATGTTGTATCCACCCACTTATGAGCCCCTCTGTTGTGTATAAAAGGGGACTGTGTACGCAAGTTCTGTGTGCTACTCCATGCAATACTGAAGGGTGTTGTGTGGATTGTAGGGCCACCCTTAAGGGTTAATAAATGCTGTTTTTGTACTTTGCAGTTTCCGTGCCAACTTCCTTATAGATTCCGTTACAGGAGAGCGAACCCTTCTTGTGCCTTGCGGGCCTAGCTGGGGCCTGTATTCATCAACTGTAGCACAAAGAGGTAGGCTCATAGCAGCTTCACATTTCCGGTTAGCATGAGTGGAAAGATCTCAACACTAACAAACTCACTTATGGTCATAAAGGTCCAAAAACCTCAGAATTTCTCTTTTACTTATAGGAAGAGCTCAACTGATGTCACACCAAGAGTCCAGGACCTGTAAGGTACCTCTTGGAGATCTGAAACACACTGCAGCAAAGGCCAGCAGAGCTCAGGCAGGTCCGGTGCAGCAGGTCAGCTGGGTAGTTACAGGGAGGTTCTAGAGCATCTTGTGTCCCTGTAACTCAGAACAGGAGGCCTGCTATAAAGCTCTTGAAGTCACTCAGGTAGCCTCTGGAGCCTTCCTCTACAGAGATGTATTGAATGTCTTGCCTTCCTGCCCTGATCCCAGCCAGTCTGTCTGCAAAACAGCCTAGGTGACGTTCTTTGGGTGTGAGCTAAGGCAGTGTCTCTGAAGTACAAATGTGACAGGTGACAGCTCAGTCCCTCTCCTGAAGTTAGAATGGCCCATTTTGCCAACACCCATATCCTCTATTGTGTGGCTTTCTGAAAAGTATGTACAAAGGTCAACTGCCAACTATACCTCACATTGTGACCCAGGAAACAGGACACAGGAACCAAAGGTTTAGGACAAGAAAATGCAAAATTTCTAAAAGTGGCATTTTCAGAATTGTGACTGAAAATCCAACTTTACCATTTAAGAGGGTTTTAAATTACAATGCCCCAGACACCAAACATGATATTCCTACCTGCTTCCAAACAAATGTATTGCTTATTAAATGTAAAAAGGTAGCCTAAACTTATCCTAAGGGAGAGGTAGGCCTTGCAATAGTGAAAAAATAATTTGAGAGTTTTCCGCTACCAGAACATGTAAAACTCAAAAGAACATGCCCATCGTTAAGGAAGGTTTAGGCCTGGCAATATTGAAATAGCAGTGTAAAACTGCACACCTAGGCTGTAATGGCAGCCTTGAGACATGTTTTAAATGCCTGCTTAAGGTACTGCAGGCCCCATAATATAATTTATTGTGCATGCCCTAGGTACATGTAGTACCATGTACTAGGGACTTATTAATAAATCAAATATGCCAATCAGGTGTAAGCCATGTTTTAAGGAGAACAAAAGCAATGCAGTGCTGGTTAGCAATGGTAAACTGCACAGAATCTTGATGCCAACAAAAACAAAACTCAGAAACAGGGGGGGCGAAGGCAAAATGTTAGGCTGCGACACTGCAGAGAAGGCCAAGTCAAACAAGGCACCTAAATGACTATTGTATTTTTATTTGAATTAAATTGAAGTCCAGAGTCTGAAAGGAATCTTTTAGGAAATTTGTGTTTGGTAGCATGAAAAATATCTCGATCTGTTTAGACTTAGTCTGTTTGTTCCCATTGTGTCCTGGTGCTGCCTTTGGTTGAAGCGCTTAAGTATCCGGACCCTTTTCTGGGCCGTCCCCATTATCTTTTTCTGGCAGGTACTCTGTTTTTCTCTGGTAGCATGAAAAACTAGTCTTTTCCAATAGAAGAATACAAAAATAAAGAAATCCGATTATGCATTCAAAATAAAATTCAGTCATAACGTCTTCTTAGTTAGACATGTTTTATTTCTAATTATGTTTACAATCGTCTTATAAATAGTTTTCTATTCCGATATACATATTGGGAGAGAAAATAGTTGTTTGCCATTTTCTTTTGTGCAAATTCAATTTCTGTTCCTATTTTAAATAGTGAAATAATTCTGAATGAATGTATTTATTCAACAATGATTGCATGTATCCACATGAATAATTCTAGTTGCTGTTAATATGATGGGCAGTGCTATCATATATAAAACATCTGTTCAAAATTCAATAATTCAATTTAGGTTCTGTGTATACTTGTAATAATTGCAAACACAACAGTTGATGGACAGAATGCTGAACAATGTCATACATTCACCCCAGTACAGAGATCTGGGCCTAAATCCATCGTTTTTTTGCTCACCATGCCATTCCATTTTGAACCCAGGCCTATGCAAATCAGTCTTGACCCTGTGCCTCATGGGAACAGTCCAGCCCGAACTGCCAAGCCAGGTCCTCCCTGGACTGGAAATAAGCATCCTAGGACCGGTTTTGGGGGTTTCACCCCTCTTCAGCCAGGATAGCTTGATTCCACTGGCATGGAGAGCACGGGACTCACGTCTGAGCATACCCATCGCACTCGGGGTGACAAATGCAAAAACAACAGTTGATGGACAGAATGCTGAACAATGTCATACATTCACCCCAGTACAGAGATCTGGGCCTAAATCCATCGTTATTTTGCTCACCATGCCATTCCAGTTTGAACCTAGCCCTATGCAAATCAGTCCTGACCCTGTGCCTCATGGGAACAGTCCAGCCGGAACTGCCAAGCCAGGTCCTCCCTGGACTGGAAACAAGCATCCTAGGACCGGTTTCAGGGTTTCACCCCTCTTCAGCCAGGATAGCTTGATTCCACTGGCATGGAGAGCACAGGACTCACCTCTGAGCATACCCGTCCCACTCGGGGTGACAAATACAAAAACAACAGTTGATAGACAGAATGCTGAACAATGTCATACATTCACCCCAGTACAGAGATCTGGGCCTAAATCCGTCGTTTTTTTGCTCACCATGCCATTCTAGTTTGAACCCAGCCCTATGCAAATCAGTCTTGACCCTGTGCCTCATGAGAACAGTCCAGCCCGAACTGCCAAGCCATGTCCTCCCTGGACTGGAAACAAGCATCCTAGGACCGGTTTCGAGGTTTCACCCCTCTTCAGCCAGGATAGCTTGATTCCACTGGCATGGAGAGCACGGGACTCACGTCTGAGCATACCCGTCCCACTCGGGGTGACAAATGCAAAAACAGCAGTTGATGGACAGAATGCTGAACAATGTCATACATTCACCCCAGTACAGGGATCTGGGCCTAAATCCTTCGTTGTTTTGCTCACCATGCCATTCCTGTTTGAACCCAGCCCTATGCAAATCAGTCCTGACCCTGTGCCTCATGGGAACAGTCCAGCCGGAACTGCCAAGCCAGGTCCTCCCTGGACTGGAAACAAGCATCCTAGGACCGGTTTCAGGGTTTCACCCCTCTTCAGCCAGGATAGCTTGATTCCACTGGCATGGAGATCACTGGACTCACATCTGAGCATACCCGTCCCACTCGGGGTGACAAATGCAAAAACAACAGTTGATGGACAGAATGCTGAACAATGTCATACATTCACCCCAGTACAGAGATCTGGGCCTAAATCCATCGTTTTTTTGCTCACCATGCCATTCTAGTTTGAACCCAGCCCTATGCAAATCAGTCTTGAGCCTGTGCCTCATGGGAACAGTCCAGCCCGAATTGCCAAGCCAGGTCCTCCCTGGACTGGAAACAGGCATCCTAGGACCGGTTTCGGGGTTTCACACCTCTTCAGCCAGGATAGCTTGATTCCACTGGCATGGAGAGCACGGGACTCACGTCTGAGCATACCCGTCCCACTCGTGTTGACAAATGCAAAAACAACAGTTGATGGACAGAATGCTGAACAATGTCATACATTCACCCGAGTACAGGCATCTTTGCCTAAATCCATTGTTGTTTTGCTCACCATGCCATTCCAGTTTGAACCTAGCCCTATGCAAATCAGTCCTGAACCTGTGCCTCATGTGAACAGTCCAGCCGGAACTGCCAAGCCAGGTCCTCCCTGGACTGGAAACAAGCATCCTAGGACCGGTTTCGGGGTTTCACCCCTCTTCAGCCATGATAGCTTGATTCCACTGGCATGGAGAGCACGGGACTCACCTCTGAGCATACCCGTCCCACTCGGGGTGACAAATGCAAAAACAACAGTTGATGGACAAAATGCTGAACAATGTCATACATTCACCCCAGTACAGAGATCTGGGCCTAAATCCATCGTTTTTTTGCTCACCATGCCATTCTAGTTTGAACACAGCGTTATGCAAATCAGTCTTGACCTTGTGCCTCATGGGAACAGTCCAGCCCGAACTGCCAAGCCAGGTCCTCCCTGGACTGAAAACAAGCATCCTAGGACCGGTTTCGGGGTTTCACCCCTCTTCAGCCAGGATAGCTTGATTCCACTGGCATGGAGAGCACGGGACTCACGTCTGAGCATACCCGTCCCACTCGGGGTGACAAATGCAAATACAACAGATGATGGACAGAATGCTGAACAATGTCATACATTCACCCCAGTACAGAGATCTGGGCCTAAATCCATCGTTTTTTTGCTGACCATGCCATTCTAGTTTGAACCCAGCCCTATGCAAATCAGTCCTGACCCTGTGCCTCATGAGAACAGTCCAGCCAAAACTGCCAAGCCAGGTCCTCCCTGGACTGGAAACAAGCATCCTAGGACTGGTTTCAGGGTTTCACCCCTCTTCAGCCAGGATAGCTTGATTCCACTGGCATGGAGAGCACTGGACTCACGTCTGAGCATACCCGTCCCACTCGGGGTGACAAATGCAAAAAAAACAGTTGATGGACAGAATGCTGAACAATGTCATACATTCACCCCAATACAGAGATCTGGGCCTAAATCCATCGTTTTTTTGCTCACCATGCCATTCTAGTTTGAACCCAGCCCTCTGCAAATCATTCTTGACCTTGTGCCTCATGGGAACAGTCCAGCCCGCACTGCCAAGCAAGGTCCTCCCTGGACTGGAAACAAGCATCCTAGGACCGGTTTCGGGTTTCTTCCCTTTTCAGCCAGGATAGCTTGATTCCACTGGCACGGAGAGCACGGAACTCACGTCTGAGCATACCCGTCTCACTCGGGGTGACAAATGCAAAAACAACAGTTGATGGACAGAATGCTGAACAATGTCATACATTCACCCCAGTACAGAGATCTGGGCTTAAATCCATTGTTTTTTTGCTCACCATGCCATTCTAGTTTGAATCCAGCCCTATGCAAATCAGTCTTGACCTTGTGCCTCATGGGAACAGTCCAGCCCGCACTGCCAAGCAAGGCCCTCCCTGGACTGGAAACAAGCATCCTAGGACCGGTTTCGGGTTTCTTCCCTTTTCAGCCAGGATAGCTTGATTCCACTGGCATGGAGAGCACGGGACTCACCTCTGAGCATACCCGTCTCACTCAGGGGTACAAATGCAAAAACAACAGTTGATGGACAGAATGCTGAACAATGTCATACATTTATCCCAGCATAGAGATCTGGGCCTAAATCCATTGTTTTTTTCCTCACCATGCCATTCCAGTTAGAACCCAGCCCTATGCAAATCAGTCCTGACCCTGTGCCTCATGAGAACAGTCCAGCCAAAACTGCCAAGCCAGGTCCTCCCTGGACTGGAAACAAGCATCCTAGGACTGGTTTCAGGGTTTCACCCCTCTTCAGCCAGGATAGCTTGATTCCACTGGCATGGAGAGCACGGGACTAACGTCTGAGCATACCCGTCCCACTCGGGGTGACAAATGCAAAAACAACAGTTGATGGACAGAATGCTGAACAATGTCATACATTCACCCCAGTACAGAGATCTGGGCCTAAATCCATAGTTTTTTTGCTCACCATGCCATTCTAGTTTGAACCCAGCCCTCTGCAAATCAGTCTTGACCTTGTGCCTCATGGGAACAGTCCAGCCCGCACTGCCAAGCAAGGTCCTCCCTGGACTGGAAACAAGCATCCTAGGACCGGTTTCGGGTTTTATCCCTTTTCAGCCAGGATAGCTTGATTCCACTGGCACGGAGAGCACGGAACTCACGTCTGAGCATACCCGTCTCACTCGGGGTGACAAATGCAAAAACAACAGTTGATGGACAGAATGCTGAAAAATGTCATACATTCACCCCAGTACAGCGATCTGGGCCTAAATCCATTGTTTTTTTGCTCACCATGCCATTCCAGTTTAACCCAGCCCTATGCAAATCAGTCTTGACCCTGTGCCTCATGGGAACAGTCCAGCCCGAACTGCCAAGCCATGTCCTCCCTGGACTGAAAACAAGCATCCTAGGACCGGTTTTGGGGTTTCACCCCTCTTCAGCCAGAATAGCTTGATTCCACTGGCATGGAGAGCACGGGACTCACGTCTGAGCATACCCGTCCCACTCGGGGGACAAACGCAAAAACAACAGTTGATGGACAGAATGCTGAACAATGTCATACATTCACCCCAGTATAGAGATCTGGGCCTAAATCCATTGTTTTTTTGCTCACCATGCCATTCTAGTTTGAACCCAGCCCTATGCAAATTTAGTCTTGAGCCTGTGCCTCATGGGAACAGTCCAGCCCGAACTGCTAAGCCAGGTCCTCCCTGCACTGGAAACAAGCATCCTAGGACCGGTTTTGGGGTTTCACCCCTGTTCAGCCAGGATACCTTGATTCCACTGGCATGGAGAGCACGGGACTCACGTCTGAGCATACCCGTCCCACTCGGGGTGACAAATGCAAATACAACAGTTGATGGACAGAATGCTGAACAATGTCATACATTCACCCCAGTACAGAGATCTGGGCCTAAATCCATCGTTTTTTTGCTCACCATGCCATTCTAGTTTGAACCCAGCCCTATGCAAATCAGTCTTGAGCCTGTGCCTCATGGGAACAGTCCAGCCCGAACTGCCAAGCCAGGTCCTCCCTGGACTGGAAACAAGCATCCTAGGACCGGTTTCGGGGTTTCACCCCTCTTCAGCCAGGATAGCTTGATTTCACTGGCATGGAGAGCACTGGACTCACGTCTGAGCATACCCGTCCCACTCGGGGTGACAAATGCAAAAATAACAGTTGATGGACAGAATGCTGAACAATGTCATACATTCACCCCAATACAGAGATCTGGGCCTAAATCCATCGTTTTTTTGCTCACCATGCCAATCCAGTTTGAACCCAGCCCTATGCAAATCAGTCTTGACCCTGTGCCTCATGAGAACAGTCCAGCCCGAACTGCCAAGCTATTCCTCCCTGGACCGGAAACAAGCATCCTAGGACCGGTTTCGGGGTTTCACCACTCTTCAGGCAGGATAGCTTGATTCCACTGGCAAGGAGAGCACGGAACTCACGTCTGAGCATACCCGTGCCACTCGGGGTGACAAATGCAAAAATAACAGTTGATGGACAGAATGCTGAACAATGTCATACATTCACCCCAATACAGAGATCTGGGCCTAAATCCATCGTTTTTTTGCTCACCATGCCAATCCAGTTTGAACCCAGCCCTATGCAAATCAGTCCTGACCCTGTGCCTCATGAGAACAGTCCAGCCAAAACTGCCAAGCCAGGTCCTCCCTGGACTGGAAACAAGCATCCTAGGACTGGTTTCAGGGTTTCACTCCTCTTCAGCCAGGATAGCTTGATTCCACTGGCATAGAGAGCAAAGGACTCACGTCTGAGCATACCCGTCCCACTCGGGGTGAAAAATGCAAAAACAACAGTTGATGGACAGAATGCTGAACAATGTCATACATTCACCCCAGTACAGAGATCTGGGCTTAAATCCATTGTTTTTTTGCTCACCATGCCATTCTAGTTTGAATCCAGCCCTATGCAAATCAGTCTTGACCTTGTGCCTCATGGGAACAGTCCAGCCCGCACTGCCAAGCAAGGCCCTCCTTGGACTGGAAACAAGCATCCTAGGACCGGTTTCGGGTTTCTTCCCTTTTCAGCCAGGATAGCTTGATTCCACTGGCATGGAGAGCACGGGACTCACCTCTGAGCATACCCGTCTCACTCGGGGTGACAAATGCAAAAACAACAGTTGATGGACAGAATGCTGAACAATGTCATACATTTACCCCAGCATAGAGATCTGGGCCTAAATCCATTGTTTTTTTCCTCACCATGCCATTCCAGTTAGAACCCAGCCCTATGCAAATCAGTCCTGACCCTGTGCCTCATGAGAACAGTCCAGCCAAAACTGCCAAGCCAGATCCTCCCTGGACTGGAAACAAGCATCCTAGGACTGGTTTCAGGGTTTCACCCCTCTTCAGCCAGGATAGCTTGATTCCACTGGCATGGAGAGCACGGGACTCACGTCTGAGCATACCCGTCCCACTCGGGGTGACAAATGCAAAAACAACAGTTGATGGACAGAATGCTGAACAATGTCATACATTCACCCCAGTACAGAGATCTGGGCCTAAATCCATAGTTTTTTTGCTCACCATGCCATTCTAGTTTGAACCCAGCCCTCTGCAAATCAGTCTTGACCTTGTGCCTCATGAGAACAGTCCAGCCAAAACTGCCAAGCCAGATCCTCCCTGGACTGGAAACAAGCATCCTAGGACTGGTTTCAGGGTTTCACCCCTCTTCAGCCAGGATAGCTTGATTCCACTGGCATGGAGAGCACGGGACTCACGTCTGAGCATACCCGTCCCACTCGGGGTGACAAATGCAAAAACAACAGTTGATGGACAGAATGCTGAACAATGTCATACATTCACCCCAGTACAGAGATCTGGGCCTAAATCCATCGTTTTTTTGCTCACCATGCCAATCCAGTTTGAACCCAGCCCTATGCAAATCAGTCTTGACCCTGTGCCTCATGAGAACAGTCCAGCCCGAACTGCCAAGCTATTCCTCCCTGGACCGGAAACAAGCATCCTAGGACCGGTTTCGGGTTTTATCCCTTTTCAGCCAGGATAGCTTGATTCCACTGGCACGGAGAGCACGGGACTCACGTCTGAGCATACCCGTCCCACTCGGGGTGACAAATGCAAAAATAACAGTTGATGGACAGAATGCTGAACAATGTCATACATTCACCCCAATACAGAGATCTGGGCCTAAATCCATCGTTTTTTTGCTCACCATGCCAATCCAGTTTGAACCCAGCCCTATGCAAATCAGTCTTGACCCTGTGCCTCATGAGAACAGTCCAGCCCGAACTGCCAAGCTATTCCTCCCTGGACCGGAAACAAGCATCCTAGGACCGGTTTCGGGGTTTCACCACTCTTCAGGCAGGATAGCTTGATTCCACTGGCAAGGAGAGCACGGAACTCACCTCTGAGCATACCCGTGCCACTCGGGGTGACAAATGCAAAAATAACAGTTGATGGACAGAATGCTGAACAATGTCATACATTCACCCCAATACAGAGATCTGGGCCTAAATCCATCGTTTTTTTGCTCACCATGCCAATCCAGTTTGAACCCAGCCCTTTGCAAATCAGTCATGACCCTGTGCCTCATGAGAACAGTCCAGCCAAAACTGCCAAGCCAGGTCCTCCCTGGACTGGAAACAAGCATCCTAGGACTGGTTTCAGGGTTTCACTCCTCTTCAGCCAGGATAGCTTGATTCCACTGGCATAGAGAGCAAAGGAGTCACGTCTGAGCATACCCGTCCCACTCGGGGTGAAAAATGCAAAAACAACAGTTGATGGACAGAATGCTGAACAATGTCATACATTCACCCCAGTACAGAGATCTGGGCTTAAATCCATTGTTTTTTTGCTCACCATGCCATTCTAGTTTGAATCCAGCCCTATGCAAATCAGTCTTGACCTTGTGCCTCATGGGAACAGTCCAGCCCGCACTGCCAAGCAAGGCCCTCCCTGGACTGGAAACAAGCATCCTAGGACCGGTTTCGGGTTTCTTCCCTTTTCAGCCAGGATAGCTTGATTCCACTGGCATGGAGAGCACGGGACTCACCTCTGAGCATACCCGTCTCACTCGGGGTGACAAATGCAAAAACAACAGTTGATGGACAGAATGCTGAACAATGTCATACATTTATCCCAGCATAGAGATCTGGGCCTAAATCCATTGTTTTTTTCCTCACCATGCCATTCCAGTTAGAACCCAGCCCTATGCAAATCAGTCCTGACCCTGTGCCTCATGAGAACAGTCCAGCCAAAACTGCCAAGCCAGGTCCTCCCTGGACTGGAAACAAGCATCCTAGGACTGGTTTCAGGGTTTCACCCCTCTTCAGCCAGGATAGCTTGATTCCACTGGCATGGAGAGCACGGGACTAACGTCTGAGCATACCCGTCCCAATCGGGGTGACAAATGCAAAAACAACAGTTGATGGACAGAATGCTGAACAATGTCATACATTCACCCCAGTACAGAGATCTGGGCCTAAATCCATAGTTTTTTTGCTCACCATGCCATTCTAGTTTGAACCCAGCCCTCTGCAAATCAGTCTTGACCTTGTGCCTCATGGGAACAGTCCAGCCCGCACTGCCAAGCAAGGTCCTCCCTGGACTGGAAACAAGCATCCTAGGACCGGTTTCGGGTTTTATCCCTTTTCAGCCAGGATAGCTTGGTTCCACTGGCACGGAGAGCACGGAACTCACGTCTGAGCATACCCGTCTCACTCGGGGTGACAAATGCAAAAACAACAGTTGATGGACAGAATGCTGAAAAATGTCATACATTCACCCCAGTACAGCGATCTGGGCCTAAATCCATCGTTTTTTTGCTCACCATGCCATTCCAGATTAACCCAGCCCTATGCAAATCAGTCTTGACCCTGTGCCTCATGGGAACAGTCCAGCCCGAACTGCCAAGCCATGTCCTCCCTGGACTGAAAACAAGCATCCTAGGACCGGTTTTGGGGTTTCACCCCTCTTCAGCCAGAATAGCTTGATTCCACTGGCATGGAGAGCACGGGACTCACGTCTGAGCATACCCGTCCCACTCGGGGGACAAACGCAAAAACAACAGTTGATGGACAGAATGCTGAACAATGTCATACATTCACCCCAGTATAGAGATCTGGGCCTAAATCCATTGTTTTTTTGCTCACCATGCCATTCTAGTTTGAACCCAGCCCTATGCAAATTTAGTCTTGGGCCTGTGCCTCATGGGAACAGTCCAGCCCGAACTGCTAAGCCAGGTCCTCCTTGCACTGGAAACAAGCATCCTAGGACCGGTTTTGGGGTTTCACCCCTGTTCAGCCAGGATACCTTGATTCCACTGGCATGGAGAGCACGGGACTCACGTCTGAGCATACCCGTCCCACTCAGGGTGACAAATGCAAAAACAACAGTTGATGGACAGAATGCTGAACAATGTCATACATTCACCCCAGTACAGAGATCTGGGCCTAAATCCATCGTTTTTTTGCTCACCATGCCATTCTAGTTTGAACACAGCGTTATGCAAATCAGTCTTGACCTTGTGCCTCATGGGAACAGTCCAGCCCGAACTGCCAAGCCAGGTCCTCCCTGGACTGAAAACAAGCATCCTAGGACCGGTTTCGGGGTTTCACCCCTCTTCAGCCAGGATAGCTTGATTCCACTGGCATGGAGAGCACGGGACTCACGTCTGAGCATACCCGTCCCACTCGGGGGGACAAATGCAAATACAACAGTTGATGGACAGAATGCTGAACAATGTCATACATTCACCCCAGTACAGAGATCTGGGCCTAAATCCATCGTTTTTTTGCTCACCATGCCATTCTAGTTTGAACCCAGCCCTATGCAAATCAGTCTTGAGCCTGTGCCTCATGGGAACAGTCCAGCCCGAACTGCCAAGCCAGGTCCTCCCCGGACTGGAAACAAGCATCCTAGAACCGGTTTCGGGGTTTCACCCCTCTTCAGCCAGGATAGCTTGATTTCACTGGCATGGAGAGCACTGGACTCACGTCTGAGCATACCCGTCCCACTCGGGGTGACAAATGCAAAAATAACAGTTGATGGACAGAATGCTGAACAATGTCATACATTCACCCCAATACAGAGATCTGGGCCTAAATCCATCGTTTTTTTGCTCACCATGCCAATCCAGTTTGAACCCAGCCCTATGCAAATCAGTCTTGACCCTGTGCCTCATGAGAACAGTCCAGCCCGAACTGCCAAGCTATTCCTCCCTGGACCGGAAACAAGCATCCTAGGACCGGTTTCGGGGTTTCACCACTCTTCAGGCAGGATAGCTTGATTCCACTGGCAAGGAGAGCACGGAACTCACCTCTGAGCATACCCGTGCCACTCGGGGTGACAAATGCAAAAATAACAGTTGATGGACAGAATGCTGAACAATGTCATACATTTACCCCAGCATAGAGATCTGGGCCTAAATCCATTGTTTTTTTCTTCACCATGCCATTCCAGTTAGAACCCAGCCCTATGCAAATCAGTCCTGACCCTGTGCCTCATGAGAACAGTCCAGCCAAAACTGCCAAGCCAGGTCCTCCCTGGACTGGAAACAAGCATCCTAGGACTGGTTTCAGGGTTTCACTCCTCTTCAGCCAGGATAGCTTGATTCCACTGGCATAGAGAGCAAAGGACTCACGTCTGAGCATACCCGTCCCACTCGGGGTGAAAAATGCAAAAACAACAGTTGATGGACAGAATGCTGAACAATGTCATACATTCACCCCAGTACAGAGATCTGGGCTTAAATCCATTGTTTTTTTGCTCACCATGCCATTCTAGTTTGAATCCAGCCCTATGCAAATCAGTCTTGACCTTGTGCCTCATGGGAACAGTCCAGCCCGCACTGCCAAGCAAGGCCCTCCCTGGACTGGAAACAAGCATCCTAGGACCGGTTTCGGGTTTCTTCCCTTTTCAGCCAGGATAGCTTGATTCCACTGGCATGGAGAGCACGGGACTCACCTCTGAGCATACCCGTCTCACTCGGGGTGACAAATGCAAAAACAACAGTTGATGGACAGAATGCTGAACAATGTCATACATTTACCCCAGCATAGAGATCTGGGCCTAAATCCATTGTTTTTTTCCTCACCATGCCATTCTAGTTAGAACCCAGCCCTATGCAAATCAGTCCTGACCCTGTGCCTCATGAGAACTGTGGTAAATATTTCGTTACCGGTACTAATTTTTTTATGCGGTAAAGTCTATTAAGAATAACTCAGTAAATATAAGAGGCAGAATCCGTGGTATTAGAGGTTTTAAAAGGCTTTATTCCTATACAAAGGAACACAATTCGAATTGTGGGCCTTCTATTCCATCACCACGAAAGTTCAGGAAGGAAGGGGCATACATTATTGACAGATAAGCAGTTTTATAGAAAATACATTACAGTGAAACAGATGCAAGAGGCGTAACAGCGGATAATACAGATAAACTGTGCATACGTAACAATTAGAGGCGTATACATGGGTGTAACTAAAATACGTCATTAAACATGATGTCACAAGTGGGTGGATCCATAGAAGAATCCTGCAATGTCAGCAGAAATATTCGGCAGAGATGCGCGCGCAGCCGCATGACGTGTGATTGACGTGCAACTAAAGAGTGAAGGGGACTTGACATTTAGCTCTACATGTGGAGACAGAAGTCTGGGGTTATGTCAACCTAATCCCAAATCATATCTAGTATCCTATGTTTAAAGAACTGTATTATCCAAAAGGAAAGGTCTCTCGGACGGAATCTATTCTATACTGACTGTTAGTGCGTGTACGGGCGTCTAAGTGTCTACGTGAGATGCGAGGGGGCAGGAATCTTCCATGGTAACGGGGCTATGAATTACTTGCATGAGGACAGCGAGGCCTGGCCCTTTGCACGGTAGCTGGAGGAATGTTTACCTAAACTGCTAGACAGGAATGCATCGGATGAGGAGCGAAGCAGATAATCTTGAAGGTGAAATACAGTTTTTGGCAGGCAACAGGCTGGATCAGGCACCGTTAGCCGCGCAGGGAGTAGGACAAAGTTCATGGATACAGATGCAGGCTCAGACTGGAGCTTTCAGAGGCAGAAGGCAGGAAAAGGCTTGATGACAGAATTCAGGGCCTACTCGCCTGAATCTGTAAAATGTGGAAAGTGAACCACATAAAGTCGGTGGCCTTTCATATTTAGGAATGGAATATCTGACCCATTCATGGCGGATCTGAAAGAGGACATGTTGACGGTGGACGCACATATATTTGCGTCTTCGAAACTGGAGCAGGAGGGAACATACATGTACTTATAGCATGTACATGGAGCCGTTGGGGTCTACGATAGGGGACATAACTGATCACAAAATTCATATTATCTCAGAACAGTCCAGCCAAAACTGCCAAGCCAGGTCCTCCCTGGACTGGAAACAAGCATCCTAGGACTGGTTTCAGGGTTTCACCCCTCTTCAGCCAGGATAGCTTGATTCCACTGGCATGGAGAGCACGGGACTCACGTCTGAGCATACCCGTCCCACTCGGGGTGACAAATGCAAAAACAACAGTTGATGGACAGAATGCTGAACAATGTCATACATTCACCCCAGTACAGAGATCTGGGCCTAAATCCATAGTTTTTTTGCTCACCATGCCATTCTAGTTTGAACCCAGCCCTCTGCAAATCAGTCTTGACCTTGTGCCTCATGGGAACAGTCCAGCCCGCACTGCCAAGCAAGGTCCTCCCTGGACTGGAAACAAGCATCCTAGGACCGGTTTCGGGTGTTATCCCTTTTCAGCCAGGATAGCTTGATTCCACTGGCACGGAGAGCACGGGACTCACGTCTGAGCATACCCGTCTCACTCGGGGTGACAAATGCAAAAACAACAGTTGATGGACAGAATGCTGAAAATTGTCATACATTCACCCCAGTACAGCGATCTGGGCCTAAATCCATCGTTTTTTTGCTCACCATGCCATTCCAGTTTAACCCAGCCCTATGCAAATCAGTCTTGACCCTGTGCCTCATGGGAACAGTCCAGCCCGAACTGCCAACCCATGTCCTCCCTGGACTGGAAACAAGCATCCTAGGACCCGTTTTGGGGTTTCACCCCTCTTCAGCCAGAATAGCTTGATTCCACTGGCATGGAGAGCACGGGACTCACGTCTGAGCATACCCGTCCCACTCGGGGGACAAACGCAAAAACAACAGTTGATGGACAGAATGCTGAACAATGTCATACATTCACCCCAGTATAGAGATCTGGGCCTAAATCCATTGTTTTTTTGCTCACCATGCCATTCTAGTTTGAACCCAGCCCTATGCAAATTTAGTCTTGAGCCTGTGCCTCATGGGAACAGTCCAGCCCGAACTGCTAAGCCAGGTCCTCCCTGCACTGGAAACAAGCATCCTAGGACCGGTTTTGGGGTTTCACCCCTGTTCAGCCAGGATACCTTGATTCCACTGGCATGGAGAGCACAGGACTCACGTCTGAGCATACCCGTCCCACTCAGGGTGACAAATGCAAAAACAACAGTTGATGGACAGAATGCTGACAAATGTCATACATTCACCCCAGTACAGAGATCTGGGCCTAAATCCATTGTTTTTTTGCTCACCATGCCATTCTAGTTTGAACCCAGCCCTATGCAAATCAGTCTTGACCCTGTGCCTCATGGGAACAGTCCAGCCCGAACTGCCAAGCCATGTCCTCCCTGGACTGGAAACATGCATCCTAGGACCGGTTTCGGGTTGTCACCCCTTTTCTGCCAGAATAGCTTGATTCCACTGGCATGGAGAGCACGGGACTCACGTCTGAGCATACCCGTCCCACTCGGGGGACAAATGCAAAAATAACAGTTGATGGACAGAATGCTGAACAATGTCATACATTCACCCCAGTACAGAGATCTGGGGCGAAATCCATAGTTTTTTTGCTCACCATGACATTCTAGTATGAACCCAGCCCTATGCAAATCAGTCTTGAGCCTGTGCCTCATGGGAACAGTCCAGCCCGAAATGCCAAGCCAGGTCCTCCCAGCACTGGAAACAAGCATCCTAGGACCGGTTTCGGGGTTCACCCCTCTTCAGCCAGGATAGCTTGATTCCACTGGCATGGAGAGCACAGGACTCACGTCTGAGCATACCCGTCCCACTCGGGGTGAGAAATGCAAAAACAACAGCTGATGGACAGAATGCTGAACAATGTCATACATTCACCCCAGTACAGAGATCTGGGCCTAAATCCATCGTTTTTTTGCTCACAATGCCATTCCAGTTTGAACCCAGCCCTATGCAAATCAGTCTTGACCCTCTGCCTCATCGGAACAGTCCAGCCTGAACTGCCAAGCCAGGTCCTCCCTGGACTGGAAACAAGCATCCTAGGACCGGTTTCGGGGTTTCACCCCTCTTCAGCCAGGATAGCTTGATTCCACTGGCATGGAGAGCACGGGACTCACGTCTGAGCATAATCGTCCCACTCGGGGTGACAAATGCAAAAACAACAGTTGATGGACAGAATGCTAAACAATGTCATACATTCACCCCAGTACACAGATCTGGGCCTAAATCCATCATTTTTTTGCTCACAATGCAATTCCAGTTTGAACCCAGCCCTATGCAAATCAGTCTTGACCCTGTGCCTCATGGGAACAGTCCAGCCTGGACTGCCGAGCCAGGTCCTCCCTGGACTGGAAACAAGCATCCTAGGACCGGTTTCGGGGTTTCACCCCTCTTCAGCCAGGATAGCTTGATTCACTGGCATGGAGAGCACGGGACTCACGTCTGAGCATACCCATCCCTCTCGGGGTGACAAATGGAAAAACAACACTTGAAGGACAGAATGCTGAACAATGTCATACATTCACCCCAGTACAGAGATCTGGGCCTAAATCCATCGTTTTTTTGCTCACTATGACATTCCAGTTTGCACCCAGCACTATGTAAATCAGTCTTGACCCTGTGCCTCATGGGAACAGTCCAGCCCGAACTGCCAAGCCAGGTCCTCCCTGAACTGGAAACAAGCATCCTAGGACCGGTTTCGGGGTTTCACCCCTCTTCAGCCAGGATAGCTTGATTCCACTGGCATGGAGAGCACAGGACTCACATTTGAGCATACCCGTCCCACTCGGGGTGTGAAGAACCAGAACCTTTTGGACCTGGCGGCGCAGGGTACGCCCTCTGTCTTCGGAGTTCACCTGCTTCACTACACAGAGACACGGGACACTCTGTCGGCGTTAGAAGATTGGATTTATTTAGCTGCAGCTAGTACAGTTATCCTAGAAGTACACAAAGTAGGTTCTCAGGAGACTGCCACTTCACTCTGTGGCGCATCAGATTAAATATCATACAATACATAATTATTAACAAGACACACGCCCCAAGCATAGAAGAAAAGAGCCAATAGGGTAAGTGGAAAACAAAGCGGAACCAGTAAGAAAGGTTCGAAAATAGAAATATCAGATGACTCGAAGAGACCTCTCCTCAAACTGTGTTTGTCATCCCACCCCCGAACTAATTCATTAACAGATTACAACTAACTTGCAGTTGGTGAGATACGTTTGTGTGTATTGGAGGACAGTCATGACACAAGAGAATGCTAGCAGGAGACAGTGAAGGCCAGTCGATAAGATATGATCGGGAAAGAATAGTGTGAGCCTACAGATAGTTGAAACAGGGATTAGGAAAGCCAGACAAGGATTAGTGTACTCGGCTAGTCCAAACACCAGCTTCACAAATAAAGGCCGAGGTCATATTTCGACACCAAGCTACGGGAAATGCAGAATAGACTTCGTTCGCCATGCTGCCTGAGTGATGGCAACACAAAATGGCGGCGGGTCACAAAATGGCGGGTCGATTCGATCGTGATCGAAAATCGAAGTTCCTCAGACCCTCCTTTTGCCAGAACTCAGGCAAGATAGACTCACGTTAATCTGAATCCAAATCAATAGCCACGAGATCATCGAGCTGTTGCTGTAACATCATCCTTATGTTTTCTGTTACTTGAGGTTTGGGTTTTGGGATGCACATAGTAGCACAAAGATCACAGATAGCGGGACCACAGTGCATACAAAGGCAACAAGAAAATACAATAATCAAGATTATTCCAAGGAATGTCAATGTCTTCCAACCCCATTTGGACAGTAGTCCCCAAAACCATTCCGTTAAAGACCAATCTCCTTCGTCCTGATGAATAGACTCGGAGATTATGTGCAACTTGGAGATAGCTTGGTATACTGTCGGAGCGTCATTAGGAATGAAAATACAACAGCTTGACCCGATCAATTTGCATACTCCACCACGATCGGCAAGAATAAAGTCTAAGGCAACTCGATTTTGCAAGGTTATAAGACGATCCGCCTGTAGTTCCGCCGTGATATTACTCAAGGCTCCTACAGTGATGTCTATTGTTGTCTCTACGACACGGACCAATTGCCTTATATTTCTGCTGTTGGCCATTGGACCCCAGAAGGGAAGAAAACCTTTAAGGAAATTTCCTCCTTCTTGTCCCGCGGTGTCTTTTGAGTCAATGATTCCTCGGCTGAGACGGGTTTGGTGATAATTGGCAGAAGCAGTGTAAGTAGGAGGAAGAAGGAAAGCTATGTAGCAGGTACCAGAGAAACCTGTTGGTAAACAAGTATAAGCTCTATCATAGCAAATGAAATAGGTGCCTTGAGACGGTACTAGAGGAGGCGAGTTTTGAGAGGAATAAATGTACGTGTAGGAGCAGTTACTCTTTAGTGCAGTGTCAGAAGAGCGATCGTTTATTTTTAAACAGAAATTACCTTGATGCGGTATAGTCCAGATTGGTGAGGATTTCTCCTTTCCCATTTTAATATTAAGACTCGACATATATTGGGTGACGTTCCAATTGGTGTATGCTTTCCTTTCGTCGATGGAAATCTTTCTGTTCTCCATGATTTTAGCCATAACTACCATGCCCTTAATCAAGGAACTATGACTAAAATCCGGATAATTAATTTGTGAAGCAACGGACCGTCTAAATTTGCTTTGATATGCATTGGAGAAAATGACAAAGAATGCCCAAGCAGAACCCTCATAAGAGAATGGAAGAACTAGATATGGTATTCCTTTCTCAGTAGTATGTGGCATAAGACCACATACCCAACAATCAGTTGTGTTAACCACTAATTGATGCTGGTGCAATAGTTGGACAAAGGAATTGTTGTAATACTCGGCTCTTCTGACCAGTTCATGTGAAGGAAAAGTATGAAAGAGGTGTGGAGAGATAGTAGAAGAAGGCAAAGAGGAAGAAGGGGAGGTATTTCTTGGCTGCAACGCATAAATTATCCAACCAATAATCGCCAAAGCAATACATAATGATATAAAAACACATAGAGTTATACTATAACGACTGTACATTATTTTACAAGATGCTTTCTTCATTTCATTTCTTCTCTCTTTATTACTTGGTGTAGTTTCCATTTTCACTAGTGGATGCTCACGGCAATCTTCCTCAATCACTGAAGTCACGATGCTCTACCGTCCTATGACACTGAGGATCCTGCAGACCTATTGTCACTACTCAGGTCGTGACCTAGACTCCTACCGTGACCCTGCAACCTAAACAGAACACTACACAACGGAGAAGAAAGTCTTAATTGTTCTTTTGTCTGGGCCTGAGGTGATAACGCTCCTTCCCCAGAATACTTTGGTCTCAAAACAATGTTCTTGGCTCAGTCGTATTCAAGCGACGATGCGATGGGATTGCTTCTTGTAAAATGTCGTCGTCCTCTTTTTCACACAATGTCCCATTCAGGTGTGCATCGCTAAAGGGTACAAATCGTGGAACTGTTTCGCCTTCACAGTCACTAACCCCTCTACGGACCCACTGATCAAAAGGCAAAGGCAAAGGTACTTTCTTGCAATGCACACCGTGAATCCAACTTTTCTTTCCTTCAACTTTAACTGTTGTCCTTGACGTTAGTAGGACCATTCGGGGCTCCCGCCATCTGGGTTCCAAATTCTTTTTCTTCTGAAAGTTTCGGGTGCAGACCCAGTCACCTGGTCGGATGGAATGACCTGGGTCTGTGGAAGCCTCCGGCAAAGCACTCTGAACCTGTCGATGAAGGACATGCAATTTAGTTGTAAGGTCATGCAGATAGTCAATCAACATTGGATAGGGCAAGTCTGAAAACTTTTTAGGACGAGGTATTCCCCATACGTTGGCCGTTCGGCCAAACACCACTTCGTAAGGGCTAAGTCCCAGACGAGAGTGTACTGCAGTTCTGGTGGATAGTAGAGCTAACGGTAAAGCATCAGGCCAATTAAGTCCTGTACTTGCTTGAATCTTCGCTAATTTCAACTTCAAGGTTCCATTGTAACATTCTACTAAACCCGCTGACTGTGGATGATTTGCCGTGTGGAACTTTTGCTTGATTCCAAGACCTGCACAAACTTTCTGCATGACTTGGCCAACAAATTCGCTCCCATTGTCACTCCAGACAATGCGCGGCAATCCAAACCTGGGAAAGAACTCTTTTAGAAGGATTTTAGCTGTGGATAAAGCTGTGTTATCTTTCAAAGGGTATGCTTCTATCCACCTCGAAAAGGCACATACTACCACCAGAACATATTTGAGGTTGTTGCATCGATCCATGTGAAAGTAATCGATTTGCAACACTTCAAATGGGTATGTCGGAGGAGCAAAGTGACCTGCTGGAGTGGGGGTTCCCTTTCCTGGATTGTACATCAGACAAACAATACAATGCTTTACTACGTTGTCTGCACATTTTGGGATGTTCTCGTTTTGCCAAACTGGGGCCAAAAGTTTACAAATGCCTTTTGCACTTAGGTTAGCTGGACAATGAGCCATAGTAACCACTGGGAGTACATAAGCATCCGGTAACAACCAACGTTGATGTTTGGATAATTCTACCCAACAACCCATCTCATCTAACATTCCCGTACTTTCTCTCCACTTGCTCAACTCTCTTTCTGAAGCCTCTTTCTGAATCGCTTTCACGCTTTCCACTGTATTCTCACACATTCCTCTCTCTCTGACCCAATTCGCAGGACCTGCCATATACATTCGACTCGTTGAATCTCTCGCTGTTTTCTTTGCTATTTCATCAGCAAATGCATTTCCCCGTCCAACATCATCCGTAATCTTCTTGTGTGCACTACACTTCACTATCGCTATTTGGATGGGTAAAGCAAGTGACTCAAGGAGATCAGTCACTAACTGGCCATGCTGTATCTTAGTGCCATGTGAAGTTAGGAAACCCCTCTCCCTCCAGAGACGCCCAAAATTGAACGCGACACCAAAGGCATACTGACTGCCAGTGTACACGTTCACTCTTTTCCCTTTTGATACTACACAAGATCTCGTCAGTGCTATCAACTCTGCTGCTTGCGCTGAATTGTGTCTAATGCGTGCAGTTTCCACAATCGTGTGTAAGGTAGTTACAGCATAAGCTGAAACCGTATCTCCATTAGGCATCTTGAAACAAGAACCATCTACCCATAGAGTCCCATCCGGATTCTCTAACGGTGTGTCTCTCAGGTCAATTCTTCCTTTTGGCTCTTCCTCAGTATGGCAGAAACAATCATGCTGTTCCTTAACACTCTCCTCATTTGAAAGGGGCAATAAAGTAGCTGGATTCAAGGTATTACATCGTTTGATGTGTACTTGACTAGCTAAAAGCGTCAGCTCGTAACCAGTTAAACGTGCACTCGTAAGATGCTGTGTCTTCGTTCTGTTTAGCAAAGTATCCACTGCATGTGGCACCATAACAATGAGAGTGTTATCTAACACCATTCCAGCAGACTGTCGGATAGAAATTGCTACGGCTGCTGTGGCTTTGAGACAACTGGGCAATGCTTCAGCTACGGGATCTAATGTAGCTGAAAAATAGGCACATGGCCGCTGTCTATCTCCAAATTGCTGTGTCAAGACTGACAATGCACAACCTTCTCTCTCGTGAACATACAGCGAAAAAGGCTTAGTGTAATCTGGGGTACCCAGTACAGGAGCAGAACACAGAGCAGTGCGTAAATTAGTGAAACTCCTTTGGCACTCATCAGTCCAAGGAAGGGGCTGAGGCGTATCTTTTAAAGTGAGTGCCAATAAAGGTTTGGCAATCAAGGAGAAGTTAGGAATCCACTGTCTACAATAAGAAGTGATACCCAGAAAGGCACGTACTTCCCTTTGTGTGGATGGTACAGACATTCGTGCAATCGCCTGAATTCGTTCTGGTGTCAATTGTTATCCCTCCTTTGATAGGAGATGACCAAAGTAGGTAACCTCTCGACAAACATATTGCAGTTTGGAAGGTGAAACCTTGTGATTCAGCTTAAACAAGTGACGTAACAGTGCAACAGTGAAATCTTTGCAGATATCTTCTGAATCAGCGGCAACTAACAAGTCGTTCATATATTGGATAAGAGAAGCACCAGACAGCAAGTGAAAAGTATCCAAATGACTTTTCAAAGCTTGGCTGTAAATGGAGGGACTTTCACAGTACCCTTGGGGTGCGCGCTTAAATCGGAAGCTTCGGCCTCCAAGGGAGAAACCAAAAATGTCCCTACTTTCTTCTGCAATGGGAATACTGAAGAAGGCATTTTTTAGATCGATAACAGCAAACCAAGTCGCTGTGGAAGGTATCATAGTCAACAAGGCAGTGATATCTGGAAAAACAGGAAATTGTGGAATCACAATTTTGTTTACTTCTCACAGATCAATCACAAACCGGTACACAGGAGGCTGAGAAGGATCAGTACGTTTAAGAACAGGAAGAATAGGACTATTGCATGTATTACCTCTCGTTTCTTCAACCACACCCTTCCGAATTAAGTCATGAATGATTTCCAAAAGCGCTTTTTCACCTTCAGCAGAGATTCTATATTGTGGGATACGTGGTAATTCAACATTGGGCTTGAGAGTGACCCAAAGTGCTGTTGGAAGAGAAAGCAACTCAGGAGGAAACTGATCTTTAGACAGATACATTGGGGAGATCAACTTCTGACCTAGAGTAAGATGTACGCCTAAAGGAGAACAATATATTGTAGCATGCATTCTTTTCAATAGGTCTAGACCCAACAGATTCTCACCACAACCATTTGTCAACAGAAGTGGAGCTTCCAAATCATAAGGACCAACTGAAATAGGCAAAGGGCAAGAAACCGGATTGCGAACAGGGGCGCCAGAGAATCCTACAGAAACATTTGTTAAGCCAGACAAAGGTGCCCCAGGGAGTTTAGAATGAATAATAGAACTTCTCATTGCTCCAGTATCTAGAAGAAATGGCTCTGATGCACCCATTGTAGTGACGTTGACATAAGGACCATTTTGATCTACTGGGATTGGCACAACTCCCTTACTTTGTCCATGGCTGTCCTAGTTAGCATGAAGACTCTCATTCTCGCCTTCAACATAATGGTCTTCATTATAATACTGATAGATCTCACATTCTGCTGATCAAAGTAGTTCATGGAATTGGGAGAAGGAAGGGCACGCTGTTCTTGAGTTAACATACCTCGACCTCTACCTCTGTTTGCTGACTGGAGGCCATCACGACCTCGTGGAGCAGATAACGCTCCATTGCGCTGCAATAAAACCAGACAACTGCTCTTAAAATGACCTTCCTCTCTGCAATAGGCACATTGATTAGGACCTAACAAAGGTCGCGGAATGTATGGCTCAGGTTTCTGATACAATCTCTGAAACTGCGGTGGCTGCTGAGTCTGAGGCTGAACATAACGTGGAGGATAGGCTTGCTGCAAGAGAACCTTCGTTTTTAAATCTTTCGTCTTTTTCTCTTGCTTTTCTTTTTCTTCTTTATCCCTATTCTCGTAATGTTGTGCAGTAGCCAATATCTGGGCAGAAGAGGAAACAGCCCAAGAGCTTTCTGAATCTTTTAATTTGTGTGACAGCTCGGGAAGCAAATTGAATACAAATTTGTCCATGAATAATCGCTGTCCACCCTCGGTAGCCATGTCCTGACCACTGTGATCGATAAATGTCTCCTCGAAACGAGTAAAGAAATCAGAGACACTTTCATCTTTCTTTTGTTTGCATGCTGCTAGCTTATCCCAATTCACTCTTAATGCAGGCATCATAGTTTTCATTAACGTAATGATTCTACCAGGAAGTTCTGAGATCAAAGCGTCAGGCTTTGCGCCACCCACTTGGTCTCTATCTGTATCAGCTATAACATCCCAGGTAGCACCTAGTTCCTGTGCGTGATCCTCTCTACGAATCTTAGCCCATATTGTCTGTGGGACTACATTACCCATTAGCATATCAATATCTGCTAGATTCATAATACAAGCATCGATTGTGTGCGATAATTCTTTGTAATAACCTGCAGGGTTCTTACGAGGATCTGGTAGAGTCTGCTTAAGGGCAAAAACTTCAGACCTCTTCCATGGCACATGTACCCATATACGTTAAAAATGAGCAGGAATAGCTGGATTAGCACCTACAGCCGCAACTTCCTCCTTCCATACTGGAGGAACCTCCCTCATAGGATAATTTTTCGACGTCAGTTTAACCGACGGATCGGAATCAAGAAAAATCTGAGAGAACAATAAGGTTCTATAAGAGATGAGTGTCCCTACAGCTTCCTCGACTTTGGAACCTACAATAAGTCCTTTTTCAAAATCGGCTTGAACTTCTAACAAATCTTGTGAGATCGGACTGGAACTCACATCTTCCCATTCTTTAATGAGAATATCGCACATTACATTAAAAACATACCTTTGCGTAGGCGCATTCCATTGCAAAAAGGTAGGCATAATATCAGACACACTATATTGTGGACCCTTCTTGATCCATCTTCGTGCAAGAGAATCTAGCTTCTCTCGTTCCTCAAAATCTGGAAACTGACTGCGAGATTGTCTTCGAGCAAAAGCCGGAGACACATTAAAAGCTCCAAAGAAAGGAGATAGAATACTAGTGACAGAATCTGTGAGACGCTTACGCACAGACGGTGAATTAGACATTAGAACTGGAGACAGAGTATTAGGAGAACTAACAGGAGAAGAACTAGAAATTACAGGAGGAGCAGAAGGCAAAGGAGAGCTAAGATCAGGAGATGAAGGCAAAGAAGTTGAGACTAATGGTAAAACCGGCAAAGGCGGTAATACTGGAGGAGGCAAATGCTCAAGAGCCGGAACCGGCGGAGGTACCACTAGCAACTGAGCAGGCTGTAATGGCTGAGGTACATTGGCATTTTGCGCATAGGGCGGAGGCAACCTCAATAAATGGGACATTAGGGGATCTTCTTCTATATCTTTCTTATTATCAGAAGGAGAAACAGGCAACACCGGATAGCATTTATCTATCGCCATACGATGTTGTCTTTCTGAAATTTCAGTCGCATTGTCAATTTCATCATTCTTGAACTGTTGGGCAGCCTGTATAATTGTCATACCCTGTGCTTCCCTATCTCGTTTTGCTTGTTTAATTTCTTTCTGTTTGGCTTCCTTATGCCAAAGGCGGAAAGAGTCAAACATTGCCGGCCGGGCTTTTCTTTTGAACAGAACTACTTCCAAATTATCTAGCACATCAGGGTCAAAACTACCATTTTCTGGCCACTTGAGAACACCATCTTTCTTCGTGTATCGAGTCCATGTCTCGTTAAAGGCAATGGGGCTGATACCATGTTTCGAATAGAGCTCATATGTGGGAGTTCCAATCGAAGGAATCGGACAAGAGTCCTCAAGTCGGGAGTCCCTATTACAACCAAGACAACAAATTCTTCCAAACTTAGTCAGACCAGGCATTTCGCAATGTCTCTGGACCGTTCACAAACTTCAAGGGAGTAAAACTCAGTTTACGCAGCACAAATGCACTTACCCACGGCTTTAGTCTTTGCAATGACTAAATCTAAGACACCTAAGGACATCAAACAAAGAACCAAAATTGTGGACGCGACCCACGAAAATACTTAACTTAACTAAGGACATCTTCTTCCACCAACAGAGGCCCGTCTATCGTCTCGCTTTACCATACATCACCAAAGGAATGGGCCAAAGCAGGGCGGCAGTCAGGGCAGCGGTCGCCAGTAGCCGTCAGGAAGGAGTAACCGCTCTGCAAAAGACCTTCGGACCACTTTCGACATACAGGGGTCGCTTAGTGTGGCTCGCGAACCCTCCGGAATTTTCTTGCGAGGTTCCTCACGACCTTCGAGCAGAACCGGTACCACTGAAGCCGCCCCACGTGGGCGCCAATTGAAGAACCAGAACCTTTTGGACCTGGCGGCGCAGGGTACGCCCTCTGTCTTCGGAGTTCATCTGCTTCGCTACACAGAGACACGGGACACTCTGTCGGCGTTAGAAGATTGGATTTATTTAGCTGCAGCTAGTACAGTTATCCTAGAAGTACACAAAGTAGGTTCTCAGGAGACTGCCACTTCACTCTGTGGCGCATCAGATTAAATATCATACAATACATAATTATTAACAAGACACACGCCCCAAGCATAGAAGAAAAGAGCCAATAAGGTAAGTGGAAAACAAAGCGGAACCACTAAGAAAGGGTTGAAAATAGAAATATCAGATGACTCGAAGAGACCTCTCCTCCAACTGTGTTTGTCATCCCACCCCCGAACTAATTCATTAACAGATTACAACTAACTTGCAGGTGGTGAGATACGTTTGTGTGTATTGGAGGACAGTCATGACACAAGAGAATGGTAGCAGGAGACAGTGAAGGCCAGTCAATAAGATATGAGTGGGAAAGAACAGTGTGAGCCTACAGATAGTTGAAACAGGGATTAGGAAAGCCAGACAAGGATTAGTGTACTCGGCTAGTCCAAACACCAGCTTCACAAATAAAGGCAGAGGTCGTATTTCGACACCAAGCTACGGGAAAAGCACAATAGACTTCGTTCGCCGTGCTGCCTAAGTGATGGCAACACAAAATGGCGGCGGGTCACAAAATGGCGGGTCGATTCGATCGTGATCGAAAATCGAAGTTCCTCAGGTGACAAGTGCAAAAACAACAGTTGATGGACAGAATGCTGAACAATGTCATACATTCACCCCAGTACAGAGATCTGGGCCTAAATCCATCGTTTTTTTGCTCACCATGCCATTCCAGTATGAACCCAACCCTATGCAAATCAGTCTTGACCCTGTCCCTCATGGGAACAGTCCAGCCCGAACTGCCAAACCATGTCCTCCCTGGACTGGAAACAAGCATCCTAGAGTCGGTTTCGGGGTTTAACCCCTCTTCAGCCAAGATAGCTTGATTCCACTGGCATGGAGAGCACGGGACTCACGTCTGAGCATACCCGTCCCACTCGGTGGGACAAATGCAAAAACAACAGTTGATGGACAGAATGCTGAACAATGTCATACATTCACCCCAGTACAAAGATCTGGGCCTACATCCATAGTTTTTTTGCTCACCAAGCCATTCCAGTTTGAACCCAGCCCTACGCAAATCAGTATTGACCCTGTGCGTCATGGGCACAGTCCAGCCCGAACTGCCAAGCAAGGTCCTCCCTGGACTGGAAACAAGCATCCTAGGACCGGTTTCTGGGTTTCACCCCTCTTCAGCCAGGATAGCTTGATTCCACTGGCATGGAGAGCACGGGACAAACGTCTGAGCATACCCATCTCACTCGGGGTGACAAATGCAAAAACAACAGTTTATGGACAGAATGCTGAAAAATGTCATACATTCACCCCAGTACAGAGATCTGGGCCTAAATCCATCGTTTTTTTGCTCACCATGCCATTCTAGTTTGAACCCAGCCCTATGCAAATCAGTCTTGACCCTGTGCCTCATGGGAACAGTCCAGCCCGAACTGCCAAGCCATGTCCTCCCTGGACTGGAAACAAGCATCCTAGGACCGGTTTCGGGGTTTCACCCCACTTCAGCCAGGATAGCTTGATTCCACTTGCATGGAGAGCACAGGACTCAAGTCTGAGCATACCCGTCCCACTCGGGGGACAAATGCAATAACAACAGTTGATGGACAGAATGCTGAACAATGTCATACATTCACCCCAGTACAGAGATCTGGGGCTAAATCCATAGTTTTTTTGCTCACCATGCCATTCTAGTTTGAACCCAGCCCTATGCAAATCAGTCTTGAGCCTGTGCCTCATGGGAACAGTCCAGCCCGAAATGCCAAGCCAGGTCCTCCCTGCACTGAAAACAAGCATCATAGGACCGGTTTCGGGGTTTCACCCCTCTTCAGCCAGGATAGCTTGATTCCACTGGCATGGAGAGCACAGGACTCACGTCTGAGCATACCCGTCCCACTCGGGGTGACAAATGCAAAAACAACAGCTGATGGACAGAATGCTGAACAATGTCATACATTCACCCCAGTACAGAGATCTGGGCCTAAATCCATCGTTTTTTTGCTCACAATGCCTTTCCAGTTTGAACCCAGCCCTATGCAAATCAGTCTTGACCCTCTGCCTCATCAGAACAGTCTAGCCTGAACTGCCAAGCCAGGTCCTCCCTGGAGTGGAAGCAAGCATCCTAGGACCGGTTTCGGGGTTTCACCCCTCTACAGCCAGGATAGCTTGATTCCACTGGCATGGAGAGCACGGGACTCACGTCTGAGCATAATCGTCCCACTCGGGGTGACAAATGCAAAAACAACAGTTGATGGACAGAATGCTAAACAATGTCATACATTCACCCCAGTACACAGATCTGGGCCTAAATCCATCGTTTTTTTGCTCACAATGCAATTCCAGTTTGAACCCAGCCCTATGCAAATCAGTCTTGACCCTGTGCCTCATGGGAACAGTCCAGCCTGAACTGCCAAGCCAGGTCCTCCCTGGACTGGAAACATGCCATTCCATGCAGTGTAATTGGATAACTCTGGGCAGTTTAGCGCAGCCATCTTTTACCTGTCTCTTCTTTTTCTAATAGGCAGTCGCAGCAGAATCCCTCGCATTGAAAACTTCATCCCAAGCACTGGCAAATACTCTCATAGGAGCGTCAAAAACCTTTCTTCTAAGAAAACCACTAAGTAACAAAGTCACCAGACTTTGGTATCCCTACAGCAACAGCAGCAAATATGGCAGGGGCAGTGTGAGGACCTTGTGTTTCAGGTCAGTAATTGTCTGTTCTCCAACAAACCCTCTAACAGATCAAGGAATTTCCGATCATGAGGATCTGCACTGCCTGGAGATGAGAGATAAACATTTTAAACCCAAATATGATTTCATTAGGTGTGCAATTCAGTAGTATATGTCTCTTTCACTTATTTAATGCTTACTGGGGGACATGCTGTTTATTTAGCCATGATGCAATTTTACTCCCACGGTGGCAAGTCCTTCTGCTAACACGGTGGATGTAAAAACAGACACTTTGTCTAAGTGATATGAATGTACTTCACCAATTACTACTGTGAACAAAATATCTTTTGTAACTGCACAAGCAATGTCATTGTGCTGGGACCACAACTACCTAAAATGACTGCATGAATCTGTAGCTACCAACCAATAAGCATAAAACTGATTTATTGATGGAAGTTGGCCGAAGTGAGCAAAAAGATCAACATAAGTTGCCTTCGAAGGGGTTGCAGATTTTATGAGAGGCGCAGGTTGTGTCGGAAAACTGTAGGAATTACTTAAATAAAAAGTGACACTTATGGATATCATTTATTAACAAATCTCAATAATCCATGAAATCACTGTATGGAATTAAATGCTAACATTCTTATTGCAATGTAGGTTACCTTACAGTAACTTGTGAAACACAAACATTCCCTATATATGTTTTAATACCAACTCAAGTTCTTTAAATTCTCCTTCATTATCCTCTTTTGATTTCTACAAATTCACTTCTATTCCTGACTTTGTACATCTGTGACCCTACCTGCAACTATGGAGTTTGAGCTCAATAATCTGGAGAACTACATTGTGGCTAAGATCAAGGGATTCTGAAGGGTGATGGGGCCGCCAGCAACCAAGAGCTCCACGAAGCAGGAGTTCCAGAAGGCTTTCAAGGTCTGGTGGGAGGCCCACCAGTTGCGGGCTATAGGAGACGTGAGGTGGACGTTGAGGAGGAGGAGATGGAAAGAGAGGATAGCAACCCCCTGATCATGGCTCTAGAAGAGAGAGGAGGACCCACAGGAGTGAGGTCCCCTGCCAGATCCAGGGCAAGCAGCAGCAACTCTTTTTGCCTTCTCTCCCCAGAGGAGCAGGCCTTCTCCTGATCACTATGTCTGTCCCCTTTGTTTATCTAAGGTCTCGACGGATTGCCCCAATTGTTAACTCTCTGTTTGGTTTATCACGTTTAATGCTTATACAAGATCTTTGACAACCATTATTTATATCTTTTGATATTGGATCAATTCCCAATGTAACTAAATAGCTCAGACTTAATATTGCTAATTATATATCAGGATGTTAATTCTGATTAGGATGTCAAGACTCAAAGGAATGTGTTGTGAGAATACTACATGTGCATAATGTATGTTTTTCCTTTTATGTTTTTTCTCTTTCCTCAGCCTGTTTTCTTAGGTTAAAGAGTTTGGTTTCATTATGAACAAGCATCTGCACCTGAAAAATCTGGTTAATTGTGTTGACTCTATTTACTTTAGACAGATGAGGCTTTTGAAGAAAACTCTGTCATTAAACCCTGCCCCATTTCTCCTAATTCAATAGCGACCTGTGTTGGTGGGTTCTAACTTCTCGTCCAGATTAGACTATAAAAATGCTTATTATTTGGTCTGCCTGCCGGGAAGACCCAACAAGCATTGGCATAGCCAATAGGTCTCGCCTTTGGGACCTTATAAGTGTTTAGCCATGCAACAGTTGATGCTGTTGTACCAATGATATTGTGCTGCATAACTAAATACTTATAAGGTCCCAAAGGCGAGACCTATTGGCTATGCCAATGCTTGTTCCTGTAGAATTCTCCTGCAAAAACATTTTCCTGCACAAACCTGTTTCAGGAAATTTCACCCAGATGAAAAGGTTTCTAATGGTGAAAATAGCTGTATCTTTGTGAAGTTTGTCACGATAAATATATCAATGAAGAGTTTTATATATTGTGCAAATATTCAAAAGGGTGTCCGGGAGATGTCACAATCATAAGAAAAGAGAAAAACAGAGCAAGGTGACAGAAAGGTCAATGAGGAAATACATGGAGTTTGTGGACTTTCTTAACAAGGCAGAGAGAGAGAGAGAGAGAAGGGCTGAGGCAGGAAAGAGAGAGAGAAGGACTGAGGCAGGGAAGGGACAGCTAGGAAAGGGGGCTGCGACAGCCAAAAGTGGGTAGGAGTAGAAAGAGAGGAGGCTGAAGTAGTGGAAGGAGAAGAGGCCTGAGGCAGAGAAAGGAGGGAGGAGAGAGAAGGACTGAGGCAGGGAAGAAAGGGAGAAGGGCTGAAACAGTAAAAAAAAAAACCATCACAATGGTAGGGGTGAACACAAAATACCCGCAATATCTACAAATGAAGAGGGTCAGTATTGGAATAAGGTGAGGTCGGGACTGATGGTGCAACAGAGGACACGCCTGCAACCATAAAGTGTCTACAGGGGGAATTGAGAAGCAATCCCCAATATAAAACATCACACGTGTTTGGAGCATGCAGCAATGTTGTACAGACAGTATATCACATCCTATGTGGTAAAAAAAAAAATTATAAAATGTATTCACAAAACTAAAATGTATAGTATACCACGGGAATGTATGTATGAATCCCCTTTATGAAAATACAGCCCCTCCCCCTTTGCTAAGCAGCTTCTTGAGAGGAGGTCTTGTAAACGCAGAAGCCATGCGCTCCGAGGGCTGCCCGCCTGGCTCTTGGCGCTGGACAGCTTCAGTTCAGCCTCAGAGGAGCGGCAGGGTAGAAAGAGGTCTCTGGAAGGGTTCTTTGGCGCGCGCGCGTGTGTGCGTGAAAACAGATGAGGTGAGAGTAGAGAAAAATTACTAGTAAAATAGAGGAGTGAATGGTATAATGGGAAGAAGAGCGGAGATATACAGTGGAGAGTGGAAAGAGGTTGAAAAATAGAAAGCGAGATACAAATGTAGAGCGAGGAGGAGACAGTGAGGATATACAAGAATGGATGTAAGATCGAGTCAGTGACTCAGTGAGCTAATGCATATTACTCCAGGGATCTGTTTGACCTCATGTTCATAGATTCAAATCCCAGCGGGTCCACTTAGCCTGTCATCCTTCCCAGGTCCATAAAATGAGTACCATTTAGTAACAATAAACATGTTATTCTAGCGCCAATAGATCCAAGGCTTGGGTGAACCTGCTCTTTAACAACAGGTGTTATGTTATATTCAATCTACTTGGGGAATTGTAAGAAAGGTAAGAGGACTACAGGGGGATGTGGGAGAGAGTCAAAGGTGTAAAGCGGCTCGATGAAGATGGATAGTGCCATAAATGGTGGCTGGCGGAGAACCTAAGACGGAAAATAGCGGGAAACATATGGAGAAGAAGATAGGTGAGTGGTCGAGAGCAAACTATTTAAAACTGCTAGATACAGACGGATACCGGGCTATGTGGTAGAGCGTAAAGTAGCAATATATAGATGAAATAGGGCATATAGGGGAGAGAGCTAACGACAGAAGATAGCTATATACAGATGGATAGCAAGATGAAGGATTGAGTGAAGAGAGCAGGTGTAAAGCAGCTCGATGGAGATGGATAATGAAATGCAGCGCAGAGTAAAAGGTGTAAAGAAGCTAGATACAGGTGGATGGAAACGGACAGGAGAGAGCAAAAGGAGCAAAGCAGCTACATAAATATGAAGACCAAGATACTGGGTAAAATGGGGCACATCGAAACGCTAAGAGAAGGAAAGAGAGGTAAAAGGTACTAGGCTGATGAATTAGAAAAAAAGAATAGAAGGACCAGAATGGATAGGTACAGGTGGGAATGGGGAGGTGAAACATAAAAAGTGACTAAATACAGTGGAAGCTACAGGACGGTAGAGTGGATATATGAATGGAAGAAGGTAAGGAAAAAAGAGGAATAGGGAAGAGTTAGCTTTATATAGTGCAAACTTGACCCGAATCCAATCAGGTATCAGAGCGCTTTACATAGAACCAGTTACCTAACCCGAGGACACACATTAGTTTTTTAGTTAGGCACGGGGAGATTAAGGGGCAGATTTATGAGGCCCGTTGCGCCATCGGAACGTCACTTTTTGTGACGTTCCGTGGCGCAGAAGCCTGCGTCATATTTATCAGGCAGCACTGAGCCACTTTTTTGGCTTAATGCTGCCTCATAAATATCAGTCCCTTTAACGCAGTGTTCTGTGTTAAAGGGGCGTGCAATGGGTGTTGCTGGGGGCGTTCCCAGCAACATCCATGGCCTTTTGACACTGCCCCAGATTTACGAGAAATCGTAAATCTGAGGCAGCGCCAAAAGCTTCCGCCTCCCCAGGGGAGGCGTAAGGGAGGCGCAACGGGGAGAAATATCTTTATTTCTCCTCGTTTTTCCTTTTTCTAAGTGTGCTGCATTCTGCAGCACCCATACAAAGAGGAAAAACCTCTTGTGATTATTTTTGTACAGAAAGGTTTCCCTTCCTGTACAAAAATATTCTTCTCCGCAACGCAGGCACCCTTGCACCATGGTGCAGAGGTTCCTGCGTTGGCGCAGGCAGCCCATTGTGTGCCGGCGCAGGGGAAAAGGACAGGAATGCGCCGCATTTTATAGATACGGCGCATCCCTGCCCTTTTCTTTTGCCGTAGGGAAGCGCAGCAGGAAGGTCTGCTGCGCTTCCCTACGGCAAAACCTCATAAATCTGCCCTAAGTGATTTGCCCAGAATCACAGGAGGTTTAGCGTCGTTACCGAGACTCAAACCCAGCTCCCCCAGGTCCGAGGTCGAGCGCCCTAGCCGTTAGGCCAACTCCTCTGGAAAGTAAAGCACTAAAGGGGACAGAAAGGTGCTGATGGATGCAGGAAAAAAGGGAGAGGGGGACTAGGGAATTATAGCCATCAATAGCAAATGAGAGGCGGAGGGAAAGTGGAGAGGTAGAAAGGGAGTGGGGAGAGTGAACGGTAGCGTGATACAGAGGACAAGAAATAGGAGGAGCAGCTAGAGTTATTCGAGGAGTGATGCAGTGCTGGGGGAATGATGCGATTGGAACATGACTACAGCAAGGGAGGTGCAGGACCACTGCAACTCAATGTCGGCCTTTTTTTACTAGCTAGCCATTGGGATGGGTCCTGTTTCCTTTCACTTTTACTTCACTTATTTATGCCAAAGTAGGCAGCTCTTTCGGTAAGGCCACAACAACCTCTCCAGAATAGTTCAATGAAGGGATGAGGTGGCAACTTAAATGGCAGAAACGTTTCGCAAAGAGACCACTGGCTTATTTTGGAAGTTTGTAAATGGCGTTACATAAATCTCAAAGCATTGTTAACACGCTAGGTTGTCTTAACTAGATCTGAATGCCAGGTGGCGCTATGCCTCCTGCTCCTGAGCCGGCTGAAGCTGATGACGAGCGGCTGCCTCTGCCAAGCCCTGCAGGGCCCTGCCAGGCCCGGTCTGACACGGCTCTGTATTTTTTAAGTCATCCCTGAAAGTGGGGCTGGCTCTGTGTAACTAATGTGCCTATTAACGAGAAGCCCGAGCCAAGAGGGAGAGCAGATAACAGCGGCGAAGCAGTCATTCAGTTCCACAGCAACTATTACAATGACGGCATCCGCGCTTAGGCTTTGAACATCTTAAGCTAAAGCGCGGGTGCCGCGATTGCTGTAAAAGTAAAGATTTTTTCAATTTCTTTACTTTTAAAGCTATTGCGACACCCGCGCTTTAGCTCAAGATGTTTAGACTCTAAGCGCGGGTTCCATTGATCGCAAGGAAAACAAGCACTGAAAGCGTGCGTCATCGCGATCGCTCTGAAAGCGAAAGTGATTGCGATGACGCACGAGTTTTCAAAGTGCTGCTGGCGGCCGGCTGCGTGCGTGCACCTTCGCGTGAACGCAAGCGCTAGGCCAGCCAGCAGCACTTTGAAAATCCCACTTACAAAATGTCTCTTCGAGCCAGCGCATGCGCTGGGCTCAGCGAGACCTAAAAACTCACACCAGGGCAGGGGAATTTCAAAAACTCAAAACAGTGCTGTTAGATTGATTTTCAATCTGTGAAAGATTGAGCATGCCCTGACTGTCTGGTATAGCATTTGCTATTAGTAGTCAAAGTATGCAATTTGAGGTCCTATGTCTTGCCCACTTGTCCTTCGCTCTTCTGAAACCAAGGGGTCGGGGCAGGCGTCACCCTTATTGCTCTGTTCGCCTGCTATAGAGCACTGTGTCAGATAATTTTTCCCTGTTTTAGTAGAGCTTGTAGGGAGGGTGAACTTTCTCTCTCCATGTCTCTCGGCTGTGGAATCGCCTTTCTCTGTCCTTAGTTTGGCAGCATACTTTTTCCGAAAAGGACCACAAGACCAACATTTACTGGTTAAACAACTATGTACCCAATTGGTGATACAAGGAATAAGGTCAGGAAATCCTCAAATCACGTTGCACTAAAATGCTATATTCACATTTATCTAATCATATAATTTATCTAGTTCCAAGGTAGTAACTTGTGCATTGGATAATCAACTGATTTTTCGAATATTTGGAGAATGTGCACCATGGAAGATTTACTAGGAGTAAGATGATTAGTTTTTTTTTGTCACCTATTAATCGACTTATGTCATTGTGGTACAGGACCAGTATACACGCTCATATGTCCTACCAAATCAATTCTGCAAAAATTATTATCATTACTTTTTCCTAATCTTTTTCCCTTTTTTATTTTGCCACCTAATTTTGTTGCGGTTTTAATGTGGTGTTCATAAATTCATTCTCGCTGTGGTCTTCACTGGCTGTAAATTTAGTGACTCGACCACCTGCCTGTGCATCACTGCTGGTGCACTCAGATGCCTCCACAGTGAAGAAAGAAAATGTTTAATTAACTTCTCTTCACCTGGAATTCAAAACCACACAAAGGCTTTCCTTCTGTTGACCTTGATCCTGAGTGCACGTGCTCTTCGGCAAACTCTGTGAAGAGCTTTTTATCTGATTCTTTTCATGCAACTTTCACAGAATACCCTTACAAGAAAAATACCTACCCATTTTTGTGGTGCACATGGAATTTGTCCTTCAGGTTTTTCTTCCAACAATGGTAGGCAAGTAGCATAGTTCCCAATTATTATTGTGGTCTTTGCTTTAAAACCCCTTAAAGTCGAGGATATAAACTCCAAGGTCATATCTGTCCCTGAGTACATGCTGTTCGCATGCTAATGGAACTGAAAGAGTGTTTACAAAAATGTTAAACGTTGACATAGCCCTGACTGTTGGAATTGTTTTTCTTATTGCTTCACTTAGATATGTATTGGCAGAAACACTCTAGAAGTATTGAAGAAAAGTTTTCTTGCTTGACAGTGGCTTAAAAGCCCCCTTAGACTGTATCCAATTGATCGCCTGCATAAGAAATTATAGTTAATGTCATTATTATACCAAGACTTTAAGTAAAATTCTCAATAAAACTAAAATACAAAAGAAGCAGGAAAATACATTTAAACCATTTTCTTACATTGGTACTTTGCAATAGCCTAAACAGATTTCGTTCCTGTTCATATAATAGCAGTTTTTTTTTTAAATAGTAAAAAATGGACATAACTGTTTGTGAAACCACATGCAACACATGCCGTGCTTACATTCAATTTAAATGAGAGATTTAAAATGGAACAATGGAATTCTGGCCCAAAATTAGTTTAAAAATAAGTTAAAAAATAAGTAAAGCATTTGCGCTTTCAGAGTTTTTTGAACCAGTGAAAAAAATTAACTATGTGGACCTAGATGCTTTAGAGATGCCACTTTCCAATGCAAAAGAACAGAGTGCCTTATGTTCTAGTTTTTGACACAGGGCAGCACGGCAAGTCACTTTGCTGCACTGCCCTGCATGAAAATAAAAAGGGCCGGAATGCACTGTATCTATGAGATATGGTTCATTCCTGTCCTCTTGCAGCGTGCTGGCGCACGATTGGCTGCCTTGCACCAAAGCAGGCACCCTTGCACCATGGCGCAAGGGTGTCTGCGTTGTAGGAACGATTGTTTTTGTGCAGGAAGGGACACCTTCCTGCACAAAACATCAATGGAGGTGATGTTCTTATATATGTGCTGCAAAATACAGCGCACATAGAAAGAGAAATAAATGAGGAGAAATAAAGTTATTTCTCCTTGCTACCCCTCCCCGGGGGAGGTGTAGGCTTTTGACACATTCCCAGGTTTACAAGCCCTTGTAAATCTGAGAATGCGTCAAAATCTATGGGTGTTATGTGGAAACACCCACCACAATGCCCATGGAACGCCTGTTTGATGCAGAGTAGGGCAATGCAGTGACAAGCGCTGTTTTGCCTTACCCCATATCTACTAAGCCATGAAAAGCCACGCAAAGTGGCTTTGCGTGGCCTCATCGATATAGGTCTGCACTCTGAACCGCCAGTGCGTCATAAAAAGTGACTCACCAGTGCCGCAGTGGGCTTGTGAATAAGTCCACAGTGTTTGCTGCTCTGCTTTAGATGCATCTACAATGTTTCCAGGGCCATTGTTTAAATGGTGCTGACTCAATTAATCAGGAAGTCGGGCTTTACCTGAATTCTTGGTAAATGTCCTTATGCATGTATTACTTTTTGGTACATCAGACCTGATTCAGACAGGTAAATTTACACATTTATGAAAGTTTACGCTTCCTCCGTATTCACAAACAAAGATATGCCTCTCTGCATTCGTAAACTTACTATTAAAATGCAGTTTTATGAATACTGAAAAGCTTAAACTCAAACAAAGGTGTTTGTTTACCTTTGTAAAACAGACCCACTGTCTTTGTATAGCATAAAGTGCCAGTGTCAGTGCAATTTTGCCCCAGCATTTTACATTACTCACAATAGAACGAGCTGCTTCAGCACTTCAGCGCAATTTTGCACTGATAATTGTCTGAAATGGGAAGTGCCGAATTTACATTTGAATTAACTAACCAGTGCAAATGTTGGTCAGTCCAAATACATGCAAACTTCATTAGAAAATTGCACCATGACAATGTATGCCCCTGGGAAATATCTTTGTCAGATTTTAAATGTGTTGTGTGTTGTGAGAAAGACAACATCTAGTTATAGTAACAGAGGACACCACAAACGATGCTTGGACCCTTTCAGTGTATATTTCTGAATGTAGTGAAATGAGTGCTTGAAGCTACGTCGCCCAAGATTGGTTTTGTTTCTTTAGTGGCAGTAGAATAGATCCTCATTTAGCTAACCAACTGACAGGGAAGTAAATAAACAGGGGAAATCAGATTTGGATCATGCTTGGTGCTTGGAACTATTCCAGTTGATTTACAGATAAAGAAAATGTACGACATTACACATTTTTTCTAAAGCTTTCATTAGGAGTGGCCTGATGAGGAAGGCTATTATTTACAAATGCGATACCACAAGGATCGGAATTGAAACGGTGGAATCTGCATGTACCAGTGCTTACAGTATATTTCGCTAGTGGAAAATCTGGCTGGTTTCTTCCGGCGAAATCTACTTCAGAAAAATTGTGAGGCGTGTGGGAACTACTACAAAACCTGTAATTCCGATTCAAAAACGGGTCACTTGTAATGAGGCCCCATATGTTCTAAGTGTTAGATGAGGATGAAGGGGGCGTGCATATGTTTGTCAAGTGCATTGCTTTACCAGAATTCTGGGCAGTGATGACGCAGTTAAAATCCATTGTTGAATATGAATTCGTTCAGACAACACAGGCAATAACGATGAGTGCTGATGAAAGTAATCCAGAATAGGATTTTGTTTGTCTGATTGCCATTACGATTGCTTCTCTATATATAGCAAAACATTGAATCAGTCATGATCCACTAAGGGATAAGCAATGGTGAAAATGACACGTTAGAGATAGAGGCTTCAATTTACCAAGTGAAGTGTCTTACGAGTCTCAGAATTTAAGGACCATTTGGGGTCCACCGTAAAAATAATCTCAATATTATTTTGAGATGATGTTGAATGCTTAATGTTAAAATTGGGGACCCTTAGTTGTCAGTGGCTTGCACCCTGTCCAAGTAGTGACCATTCCTTCTCGTCAGGGTAAAAGGGATTGCCCACCCAAGATAGCCCATGCTCATTCCCTTGGTAGCTTGGCATGAACAGTCAGGCCTACCCCAGAGGCAATGTGTAAAGTATTTGCACATAACACACACAGTAACACAGTGACAACACTACAAATGGACACCACACCAGGTTAGACAAATAAAGTATCTTTATCTTAAAAGAACAAGACCAAAATAACCAAAATCAAACAAACACAACTCAAAATATAACAGAACTGCCCACTACACAATGCTCTGAAGCGTCCGTCTGCACAACAAATTCCTTGGAGAACTCTGGCACCTTTAGCATGGACTTCGTGCACATGGCAGCCTTCAGGGCATTGATAGCGGTCTAACAAACCTCACTCCAGATCAGTTTCCTGTGCTGCTTCCTAGATGTTAGCCCAGTCACAGCAGCAACAATGGTGCCATACCATTTGACAAATCTCCTGTAGTAATCGGTGACACCTAAAAAGGCTCTCACCTCAGTATGGGTCTTGGAGGACTCCAAGCAAGAATAGTGTCAATCTTGGTTTGTAGGGGATCCACCTGGCCTCTTCCCACCTGGTGTCCCAAAGTACACTACCGACCCCTGCCCTATCTAGCATTTAGTGGCTTTTATAGAAAGGACTGCCTTCTGCAGAGCCTTCAACACCTCCCATAGGTGATGCAAGTGATCCTCCCAACTGGGACTGAACACTGCAATATTATTCAGGTAGGCGGCACTGAAATCCTCCAGCCCTGCCAAGACCTAGTTGACTAACCTCTCAAATGTGGCAACATAAGGGCTTCACACCTAAAGGGCATCACACAGAACTGGAAGTGCCCCTCTGATGTTGAGAAATCTGACCTCTCTTTGGGCCCATTGGTCAAGCCAAGCTGCTAGTATCCAGAAGTTAAGTCAAAGGTGCTGATGGGATGTTTGTAAGTCTTAGTGACAGCATTGAGCCCACGGTAGTCCTCACAAAACTGCAGTTTGGGTGTGGCTCCAGAGCCAGCAGCCTTTAGGACCAAGACCAATGGGCTAACCCACCGACTGTTGGAGTGCTCTATCACCCCCAATGCTGGCATCTTGGAAACTTCTTCCTTGTTGCTGACTTTGACCTTGTCAACCAACCTGGAAATCCTGTGCTTTAAAGGGAGACTATCCACATTATGTGGAGAGGTGTGGCTCACTAGTTAGAGGCGGAAGACTCGTAAGCAGAGAATCGGCCAGGGACCAGGGTTCAATTCCCGACGCGGCAGGGTCGTGGACCAGGGTCAAAACGGACGCGATAATTCTCGCCTCGGTACCTACTCTAACCAGGGACACACTCGGCAACTCTGGGCATTAAGCTTGCCTCATCTCTACAATGGCCCCCCACAGACGCCGGGGATGCCTGGTTTCACCTTGGAGATACCCAGAAAGGGACCATCTCACAGGGGTAGCCAGGACGGGTTCCCCAGCGGTCTACAGCGCCGGGACACCCCGTTGCTGGGGTAGCTGTGCGCTTTACAAGTCTACAACATTTACAACATTTACATTATGGGTACACCAGTGGGTGACTCCTGGGGTCAAGGAAAACAGAGAGTCAAACTATCCCAGCTTCTGGCGATTGTCCCTCTGCTGTTCTAGGGTAAGTTTGGGGAAGAGGTACACACCCCCCACAGACCCACCTTGCTCCCTGGCAGACAGGAGGTCAGGAAGAGGCTCACTCTCCACCTCTATTCCATCATCTGTAACTAGGAGAGTAGTCACTTCAGATCTCTCAAAGTGAGGTTTGAGGCGGTTCACATGTAGGACCCTCAAAGGGTTCCTTCGCATCTGCAAGTTTGCTAGATAGGTGACTTCACTCTTGCGCTCCGCCACCTCATAAGGCCCAGTCCACTTGTGCTGGAGAGCATGCAGTTCCACTGTGGCCATGACCCACACTTTTGGCCAGGCTGAAACTCAACAGAGTGGGATTCTGGTCATAGCAGTGTTTCATATCTTCCTTGCTTGCTTCCAGGGTTTTCTGAGTGAGTTTTCAGAAGTGGGCAGTGTGGTTTCTGAATGCCAGCAGGAAGCTAAATACATCCTGGGGTGGCTTCCTTGGAGCTTCCTTCCAGTCTTCCTTCACCAGACTCAGGGTGTCAATACAGCAGCACAAAGAGGCTGAATCCCAGTCCCTTCTGCAGTACATCCTTGTAAGCAAAGAGAAGGCATGGCAAGAGCTTACACATCATGGAGTCAGTCAGACCCATGATCATGCCCTCCAGGGTTTGATTGAATCTCTCAACCAACCCATTACCTTGGGGGTGGTAAGGCGTGGTGAACTTGTAGCTAACACCATATTGCTCCCACAGTGACTACATGGATATAAAGTTGGTACACTGGTCGAATTCCAGCTCTTTGTGAAAACTTACACTGGAAGAGATCTGCTTTAATGCCCGACTCACCACAAGTGCCATCACTGTTCTCCCTGCAAACTTGCTCCCTGGTTGGACCCCCTTCTTGTTCAAATCAGTAAATTCTCTCAGTTTGGCCACTGTAGGTTCTGGGCGTCCCCCTCAGGTTCAGCTTCCTCCCAGACTGTTTGGACTTTGGGAGTGGGTTTCCCATGCTCCCTACCCCTCCTCTATCTGGCAGGGATCTGGGCCACTCTTTCCTATCCTTCTGATCACCTCTACATGCTGCCATCGAAACGTTGTCGACTTGTTGTACAGTATGCACGTTAAACACATGTGTTAAAAGTAGTGCATCACTGTTTATTTTCTAAAAAGCTTGTCCCTATTATCTGGATCGGCGTTAAGCTTGTTTGTTACGCCTGAAAAATGTCTAAATATTTGTGATTGTCTCTAAATTTTTTGTCTGTCGAAGGATACAGGACTGTGTCCCACTCTATTATGCTCTATGTAATTCCAATTTATCACGGTTAAATATTAAATCTATATGTCCGGCTGGACATTTTCACTTAATATAGTACTGATTCTGGTCTATATTCATTGCTCCTACATTAATGTATACTTGAAGGACCAGTTGTTTTTCAAAGTAGCACATTACTTGTGAGCACATGGAAGTGGAAAATGAGAGTTAAGAGTTAAAATGATATCTATTTTTGAAAAGTTACAGTACTCCACCGCCATTTCGGTTAATTTTGCACTATACAAAAACATACAAACATATACTTTTAACACACATTTGCACAGATCTATCCGTCTCAATTGGTGTGACTTGAGCACAAGGAGAGACAATAAAACCACAGCTGATCTCTGCTCACTATAGGGTGAAGCGGGGGAATAAATTCAGTCAGCAAAATAACAGTTTTTCAAGCTTTTTTATGCATTTAAAAAGGCTCATATTTATTCCCTTCAAAACAGAGAACCTCCTAGGTAAAAAGCCAAGGCCTCTAAGATGCCCCTCACCAACAATAACTTAGTGAAAGAATGAACAGTACAAAGGAGATTAGGCCCCTGGTATGAGACCCTTAAAGGGCTGTCACTTTAGATCATCAGTGCCAAAGAGATATGGCAGGTACCATGATGACAGAGGGATGCAAGGTTCTCTGAAGCCAAACTAATGACAAGCAGTCATAGGGATGAGCAGTCCTTCAGAATAGTCCATACAAATTTGCCACAACTAAACAGACTAATCACAATCAGGATCACATGTCACCACAATCGAATAACTGTATTTATATCAGATGAAGATACCCTATTTTTATTGTTCAATTTGACAACGCATAATTCCCTCAATTCATTCTGACTTCTTATTATTCATTAGAAAAGCTCTATGGCTCATGGAGCCATAGCGAAACATATGCCAGCCCATAATTCCATATATTGATTAGAAAAATTGATATTTGAACTATAACAATAAAACAACAATCATCTCAGTCATTTCGCAAAGAATGGGTTTAACTTTGAAATACATTTCTTCATGTTTTACTCTAGTTTAATTACCAGCACAAATACATTCCTAGTGACAAATATATATTAATATAAATATAAAATATATGTGGGCAAACTATTTATGATCGGTTTCCATTTTGAGCTCTCTTCTGCACAGGAAGACCTTAAGTGTCTACACTGTCCACATGCATACTAAACATTTTTATACCAGCTACTGACTAACGTGTCTCCACCTCATGTGGTTCTTTTGATGGAAATTGCCTTTTGCTCTGTTCCATCATGTTACGAGAGCACCTCCCTGAAACCTTTTTGGCCAACATCAACTGTTAAAACTATATCAGCATATTTTTCTCTTTTAACAATTGTAATGATGGTCCCGCCAACTCATTATTTATACATTCCATATTCTTTTAAATCTGTATCCCACCTGAAAAATACATTTTTCTTGAGTAAGCTTCTCATTGAGTATATTTTGGTACAAGTTACATATGAATTTTGAATAAAACGTGCATATTTCCAGAGATTGCTTTAACTCTTCTTTGTACCGTGGAAGTGAGTCTTCAATTTTAGCTGAATTTAGACACAACGTTTGCCTGACTCCACCTACACCAGTTGCTTGGTCCACAGCTTCAAACTCCCCTTTTCACAGCTTATAACAATTGGGAGTTCTCAAAGGGATGTGTTCATGAGCTTGGCTTGACAAGTGGCACTTATTTCCATGTGGACAAATGAATATCCCCAACTTCATGTTTAATATGGGAAACCCAATCTTTCCCAACAATATTTCATTGGAACCACCTGAGTTCTCCAAGTTCTTCACAGACATACTTTTTAAATATTCTAATATCACTTACTTGGTTTACATATACATTTTTAAATCATAGGATTTTGCTAAGATCGTATTGCAATTTCAATCTTCACAGTTGTGCTGATTGCACAATAAGCTCGTCCCAACTTTATTAGCAACATGCAGGTTGGTTTTAGCACATCGGCTTTAAGCTGCAGGAGGTGTCACAATACCTTTTGACCACCAAATGCTCCTGATGCTATGTCTCTTTTGCGTGATTTCCTATTCTCTTGCAATTCTTTACACAATGCATTATTATCTTATTTCTGGTCCAGCGCTAAATCATTCAAAGTTGACCAATTAACATTAACAATTAAGTTGGGCTGGCATTTTCCCACATTTACAACACAATTGCACCATAGACACTAAAGTTTATAAATGTTAATTTGTGACAGTCTTTAGGTTTTGTTAAGTTCACATACACCAGAGAATTGACATTTCCCTTGTTCATATTGGGCATCAATATTGAACTGTGGCATTTTCAAACACTGTAATGTATTACTTCTTCCCACAGTTGTGCCATTCTTTGTCAAAGCATAGTAAGCTTAGTAAGTTGTCAAGTGGTCAGTCACTCTGCACCTGTTGCATGCCCCCTTGGATGAGTTATTCTTGATTCAGTCAGTTTCCTTTCCTCTTGTTTTAGGATTTTCGTTGAGTCTTACAAATTCAATCCGCCTCAGTTTGTGATTGCCCTTTTTTAAGTATTTTAAAAAAAGTTTGTCTAAATGCTCGTTACCCTTTAACAGTGACATACATTTTCCATAGAGGGATTCTTGTGAGACAGTAACCTTTCTTGAGGTTTATTGTATGTTGTACGCATGTCAAGTTGATCCTCTCATCACAATCCTAAAATGAGCATCTTTTGGCCAACATCCTGAAGGCTGCAGATCCAGATTACCTAATTGACTGATACAGAAGATTTTGTTTTGCTCATCTTGTTCATGGTAGCATGCAACTAGATTTGCATTCTCTTATTAGCCTCTTTGCCCTCATCTCAATCATCATTTTCTTCACCTCTTACCAATGGAGATATGTGATCAAACTTCTTCCTTCTTGAACTTAACAATTGTACAACATCGCTTGCTTCCTTTCAGCAGCTGAATGTTCGCCATCAATAACTATTAATGTTTTAAAGTGCTTATTCTATTGTGATTACCTGTCTGCGGGTATCACAAGCATTGGCAATGCCAGTAGATTAGGCTTTAAATGAATGTTGCAAAGTAATGTTAAGTGTAAATGTATGTAAATAGCATGTGAGTAGATATGTATTTGTGTGGAAGCAAATAACTGGAGAGTAATATTGGTATAAATTAAAAGGTCAGATGACAGCTGCATTGGCAAGCCAGACCTAAAAATATTTGTAGGTTAATGACTGCCCTTCATCTGTGCTGCCATCAGAAAAACGCATTATAAAATATTTTGCTATCAAGGACAGCATTCCAATGTCATGTGTGTGTCCCTGAAAGTTCAAGCTTAGGCAGCTGGATAAATATGCAAAATGATCACAGCTGTGTGGAGGGAAAGTACTTTTTTTGTGAAAGTCCACAACACCTTCCCAATCAAAACATGTACTCCTGGCTCCCAACATGTGCCACTCTCTAGTGATGCTGACATGATTATCCGGTGACAGCTATGCTGTCAAGTGAAACCATAATGAGCACAATCGTTGTCGGACACAAAGCCACCTCTACTAACTTGCATTGACAATATGTTCAAATCCTGTTTTTGGGTCCTTGCTTGGTAACACTTTTCAGAGTGTAGATCTCGGGATCTGGGAGCTTTACTACAAGTTTATCCTATTCCAGGAAGATTAGCTAATCACGTTCGGCCTCTTTCTTTGTATTCTTACTTAATTAGATTGCGCCAACTCATGGATGTTAATGCTTCAAGAAGCAAAACCACAGTCAATTAACCATTTCTAAATTATTATTTCTAATTCATGACATTAACTCCTCTGTGCTATTAGTCAGAAACTAAAAAGAATTCAGTTAAGTCAGTCTTGATCCTGCCTCAAAGATACATTCCAGCCTTACTCACTAGGTTACTTACGTAGGGCCAGATGTATATAGGTTTAGCTATGCGATTACCAAATAGCCAACTTTTACGATTCGCTATTTGGGAATCGCAATCATCCAGGTACTAATGTGTCTTTGACACATTTTGTGATTCCCAGTGGGTGGCAAATAGACATACTTCATTAATATTCATGTGGTAGGTCTCGGTTTACGACCCATTGGGAATCGCTAAAATCACAGGGAGGGTTGCCTGCTAGAATCAGCAGACCACCATGTCTGTGATTGCTTCTAAATAAAGCAATTTTATTTTTGAAATGCGGTCCGTTTTCCTTAAAGAAAAGAGGGATGCATGTCAAAATGTAAAATGAAATGTTATCTTTTCCTTTAGACTGCCCATCTTAACAAATATTTTCCCCAACATTCCCAAATGCTAGTTGACCCTCATAAAAACTAAGGAAGGTTGACAGATATGTGTAAGTGGGTTCTTAATGCATACCTGGCAGACTATTGCTCAGCTGACAATTACAACCTCAGCCCCTACATTAAAAAGAACTTGATGTGTACTTGGTACTAGCTGCCTGCTTCATTCCAAAGTAGTTGGTTCAGAAACTCTACGTTTGCAGTTTTGCCAGTGCTCTTTCATCCCCAGCACAAATGAACATGAGATGTTGATGGTAAATGGCAGATGACCAATCTCCTTCTAAAACCATTTAATAAATAAGGGCACAGCTGAGGAACTTGAGTCAATTTCAGAGAGATTTGGGATTCAGTAATTGCTAATCAGGATGTCAATCATTTGCAGTTACAAGATTGTTGGACTGTGTCGGTCACAGGTGGAGCTATGTCATCAAAATATTTCATACATCCACTGCATGCAGCATACCTGCATCCACCTCCTTCCATAATGAAATCTCCATCTTTCCAGCTTTGATTGATTTTAAAAAGCCCCTCTAAACATTCTAAAAGTTAGTGGACATGAATAAATAAATGTATGTATGTATATGTTGTTGCAGGGATTCTGCTCATGCACAGAACTATGCGCAGGAAACCAGGACCTCAGTGAATTGCGGTGTACCAAAAACTCACCTCAGTTCCCAGAACCCCAATCCGACTAGCATCAGTGTCCCATTCGTTATCTGTATTGTCTCGGAGCTCCCAATGTACAGACAACCCAGAACAAGCTACTTAGAGTACTCCCAGGAATGGTGGGAATCAGAAACACCTGTTCGTTATTATTTTCATAACAGTCCACAACAAGAGTAATCAGAGACACGGTAAAGTTTAAAATGTTTATTTTATAAACTACGTGTCCTAAGATGCAGTACTTTGGCTAACATAAGCAGACAAATGATTAAAATCAAAACCATCAGCATTGTTACAATACCATAGAAAATGAAGGGAGAAATCATATTACAAATGACAGTGGAATACAACCACCCTCCCTTCACTAGTGAGCTAGTATTATTATACTAATAGAAGGTCACTAGGTTTGAATGGGGAACCCCATACCGTAAAGATCAGCTTAGGTGAATCACATCACAGGATCAGCTGTGTTCTGCTCCTGGAAAAGTTCTTCTCCAGAATGTGTGTGTAATGCATGCAAACTGCTATATTAAAGGCTCTCGATTCTCAGATATTTGCAGCTGTGTGCATGTTATGGCTAGAGAGTGGGACGATCAACCTGAACTCAAAAACATACATTGTTTGGTTGCTCAGACCGTCTCTGCACACAATGTTCAGACCAAGGTCGCAGCGCACGTCTAGGTATGTGAACAACAGACAGATCCCATGCGAAGAAAAGGCAATCAAGCAGTTTTCAAATAATAACATGTATCTGCAGTGTCATGTGCAAAAGCAGCAAGAAGTGGCAAGATGGCGTTTCTAACATCTAACGTGCTTATGCTAACATAGCAATGTATGTATCTAAAACGCTGCCTCCACTACAATGTGTATAAGGTATTTCTACAACATGAACCTAGCCAAATGGGAGCGGAGTGCTATACATGGCCAAAGACAAGCTTAAAGACATTGAGTAAATGGAAAGGACCTGGGGATTTTTAACGCATTCTAATGTAGTAAGAGGTAAGTCTTCAACTCTTACCTATATTAGAGCAGGGTTGAGGTAGTCCTGATTGATACAGGGATGTTTTTCCAGATCCTAAGTGCGGAGATGGAAAAGGCCTGTTTTGTGTTTCCTTCTTTTTCCACTTAATCTGTAGTCTGATGGTGACTTGGCTACAGCTGTGCCAAGAACCACCAGAGATGGTAAGTGTCAGAAATTGGGGTATTAGTTAAGGGAGTGTTAGAAATTGGGTTGCTGGTTGAGGGCATGAAACCCTACTCAAGCAACAACCACAGTCCTTGCCAGGGTGAACCACAAAAAGTCGCTAAATTAATCTGTGCTTAACCCTCTGGTAGCTTTGCACAAAAAAGTCAGGCTTAAAGTAGAAGCAATCTGTAAAGTATTTAGGCAGCAGTTAAATAGCAATAAAGTGAAAAACAACACAAGACCAAACCAATTCAGAAATATAGAATACATTTTAATATATTACAAAATGAACTGGAGTTGTGAATTTTTAAATTTTAAAGTGTAAAATGGTGCCTAAAACATGATGTGTCAACCATGGACATAGTCCCGCTAGACCGGGGCAAAGTCGAAAGTTATGGTCAACCGCAATGAAGAGCTGTTCAGATAAATGAAGTGGATTTTACCTGGTCTACGCTAACCTTCAAACTTAGAAGAATTTTTTGAGGAAAATGTCTGCAAAGGTAAAGTTCAGCGGGGCAAGGCAGCTGTCAGCAGTATTCAAGGAGGAGGTGCCATAGTCGGAGAGCCATTGGACAAAGTTGCAGTGAAGATTTCTACATATATATCTAGTCTCATTAATGGAATTCAAAAATCTGTAACAGGAAAAAGCTGAAGGCTAAATCCAATGAGGGCACCACAAGGCCAGATTCCCCTTCTGTATGAAGCTGCTGATTTGAATGATTAGCTGCTGTGGACAAGAATGTAGTGGGAGCTGCTGCGAAGTTAGGTTGACCTGCGATGCATCTTGGGTGTATCGGCGAGCAGGTAGGCAACGATTTCCTCTCAGTTCTCAGAGCACTTTTTGGCAGAAACTTTTCAAATTGTGGATCTGGGTTTATGGTAACCTTTAGCATCACTTCCAAGGATCCAGGACTGGAGGGGCATCAATTGGAGGGTCAGGGCTCACTCAGGCTTGATCCAGGTGTGAATTCAAGATGGTTGGGGCTTTTTCTGTCCCTGAGGCTCTGATCAAGAGGCCAGTTAACTATCCCTTGGTGTCACTTTGGAAGTCTCGTATTAAAGTAGAAAAGCTGGTCTCAAGTAGCAGGGCAGTTGTTTGAGGGCACAGGGTAGGCGTTTAGAAATCAGGGCAGACCTCTTTGTGCAGCAGGGCTGTCCTGAGAAATACACAGCATTCCACAGACAGAGGTCAATCCTCTGAGAGTTATTCCACAGGTCCAGAAATGAACTGGCAGTGCCCACCAGTAGACTTTAATTTTCCAGCCCTGGGTATAAGGTATACCACTTTGATGGGGACATATAAGTAAACTGTTGGAAGCCGGAGTCGCAGGCCCACAATACTGTCACAAAATGCGTGACACAGGACTCCCCACTCAACGTTAGGCTAAGTAAGGACACTGTTTGAGATAGCCCTGCTCACCCTCTTAGTAGCTTGGCATGAGAAGCCAGGCCTATCTCCAAGGCATGAGTGTATAGTATGTGCAACCACGCCCACAGCAACCCACTGGTGTCACCACAAATGGACTTCACATGAGTTTGATAAAACGAGTATAAACTTTATATAAAAAGATATACGATCAGACCACACGATACAAGAATCAACATATAATACAGGGTAATATTAGTCCTGGCTGGCTGTTAGGTTCAAATCCCAACCGCCGCTTTTAAAATGCTATGCTGGTTGCAATGCTAGAATCACATACGTTTTAATGGACAGCCAATAGTGCACTGCATAATGATACAATCCTGTGCTGAGCAAAGAAGAAATAATACAATTCGTAATGATACACCCCGGTACCTTGCAATGGGAGAAATATTGCAATGCGTACCGCTACAAACATGTACTGCGCAATGAAGAAATACTGCAATGCGCCCCACTACAATCAAGTACTTTGCACTTAAGGAATAATGCAATGCGTAGCTATAATCATGTACTTTGCAAAGAAGAAATAATGCAATGCGGGCCGCTACAATCCGGTACTTTGCAAAGGAGAAATAATGCAATGCTTAGCGCTACAATTGTGTACTTCGTTATGCAGAAATACTGTCGGGCATCATAAGACAGTCCGGCAGTTCGTTAGCAGCAATATTGGCAATGTGTATTACGACAGTCAGCCTCTTCCGAAACAGTTGCCCCCACACAGATCAACAATGACCTAAATCACAGCTTCTCACTCTGGCCCCAGTACTTCCGCTCCTTTGGTCAGTACGGGCCTCACCCTGAGCCGAAGCAAAGGCTCACATCGCCAGAAGGACTGGGAGGCCGAAAGAGTGTGCCTCCGAGCCCTCACCCCGCCCAGGCAGTGTTCCACGATACCTGGGGGCGTGACCCCACTCTCCTCTCCTCCTTCAATGGACTTGGCCTGCCGTGTAGAACTTCCTCAATGGGCCCCAGCGGCTCGGCCTGGCAGCTCAGCTTCTCCGGGGCTGTCGGTCTGGGCGCGACTGTTAGGAAGGTCTCAGGCGGCCGCAGGGCACACATACCCCACACCCCTAAGACTGCGTTACTCCGGGTGCTCGTTCACCACAGCACCCTCTGGGTCTCTTCTGGCATGAAGCCACACACACAACACTGATGAGTCCTTACGTTGACTCCGAGTGCGCGTTCACCAGGCACTCCTGCCCGCGTTCTCAGTTGGCACTAAGACACGCACACTGCACTGCAGAGACTTACTTTCTTCCGGTGCACACGATGATGCACCGATCAACTCCCCAGTCCCAGGTTGCACCAAAGCATGCACACTGCTTCACTGAGACTTACTCCAACTCCGGTGCTCCAATATATCCAGGCGCCCTTCACCAATGCCTCTGGCCACACTTTGACACGCTCACCGTGTCCGAGCCTCACTTCTCCTCCGGTGTACTCAATGACCAGGTGCTCCTCACCAGCGCTTCCCGTGCACCCCGACACACACCCTGCATGTCCGAGACTCACTCCTCCTTCAATGCACGTGCCGACCAGGTGCTCTCCACCAGCGCCTACGGTGCACCACGACACGCACCTTGCACGTCCCAGACTCACTTCTCCTTCGATGCGCGTGCCAACCAGGCACTCCTCACCAACGCCTGCGGTGCACCATGACACACACCCTGCACGTCCGAGTCTCACACCACCACCGATACACACGCTGACCAGGCGCTCTTCAACAATGCCTGCGGTGCACCACGACACGCACCCAGCACGTCCGAGACTCACTTCTCCTTCGGTGCACATGTTGACTAGGCGCTCTTCACCAACGCCTCCTGTGCACCACGACATGCACCCAGCGCGTCCGAGTCTCACTTCTCCAACTGTCCAAGATCACAGGGCACACCTTCCGAGGATCTCAAACTGCCACAACACGAGCCCACCGCGTTGCTTGAAACTTATCCGGAAACTTTTATGTTCCTGTGTTTCCAAACAGGGAGCCAGCTCACCTCGGGCCCTTTGGGTTACAAGACACAGCACAACACAGTCTTCTTCAAGCAGGGGGACCTAGCGCACACAGCACAGTCCCAACAGCATCTTCCTTGGTTAAAACAGCAAACTGCAGACCAGCAGTCTCTTCAGTTGTTCCTTCCTTAGCAGAGGTTCCTCTTGACCACAAAATAGGTCTAAGCCTTTTCAGTCTCAATCCATTTCTATTCCAACGTTCAGGGGCCTCAGCTCTCATAGTTATACCCCTAAATGTCTTTGAAGTTCGTTGTGCTCAGGGGTCCCTGACCCCTGCCTAAATGAGTTCTGGGTGTCTCCCTCCCTGTGTCACCTTTCTCCCCTTGATACTGGGGTTCTGGATCCTTAATCACTCAGCAGGAGATGGGTCAATTGGTTTATGGCACCAGCCCAGGCCTTTTCACCTCCTGGGCTTCTCCTTCCCCTACTCTCCAGATGCAGGGCAGCCTGGTGCCATCTCAACCCTTTCTAAAAGAGTGGCTTCGGAACACAGTGACAAAAACACTTTCATAGAAAGATGTGTTATGACACTGTGAGTTCATACAAACTAAACTTCACCTCTCCATTTTAAAATTATAAGAAACTAGGCTAACAAACACAATACCCAGCCTCCCCCATTCTGTCCCATGGGCAGAATGGCTTTTCACCAGTGAAAATCGAAATGGAGTGTTTTTCTCTGTCAGGACATAACACACACCTCAGTATATGTTCTGCCTTTTACTTACACTGAACTCTGCCCAGGGGTTACCCGGGACCTACCACAGGGGTGCCCACTGTGTACGCAAAAGGGAAAGTAAGGCCTGGCAAGTGGTTACATGCTAACTTAGCACTCTGCACACAAGCCCTACACTGAAGGCCTGAGTTCCCTTCTCTGTGCGCCTTTGCATTACTAGCCCATGCACACACAGTGCACATCACTAGGGACTTTTACTAGTAAGGCAAACATACCAATCATGGCCAACCAATTGCCATTGTACTTAACATAGGGAACACTTGTAGTTTGACACTGATCAGCAGTGGCAAAGTACCCAGAGCATCTAAATTGGCAACTCTATGTCAGGAAAACGGTCTAGAGGGAAAGCAAAAGGTTTAGGGAACTTTAGCCACAAAGGCCAAGTCCTACACAAACTAAATATTCCAATTAGGTGTCAGCCACATTTACCATGTTTTAGAAAGTGATCACAAGCACTTTAGCACTGGTTAGCAGTGGTAACATGCACCAAATTCTAAAGCCAACAACAATGAATTCAGCAAAACAGGAGGGGAGAAGCCATAATGCTTGGAGGAAGACCACCCTTAGACTGACAGGTCTAGCAGGGAATGATGATCCACCTTGAGCAATAACCACAATCTTTGTCAGGATGAATACTAAATTCAATATATTATCCTGGGGTTAAACACCTGGTAATTATGGGCCACAGTGGGTTGACAGGCTTAACACAGAGGCAATATGCAAAGTATTTATGCAGCACCAAAATAGTAATAAAGTCAAAACACAACACAAGAAAACCCTAAACAATTTAGACACACAGAGTAAATTCTACTACATAAAAGGACACCAAAATGACAAAAATCCAATAAGGGGAACCGGAGATATGCAGTTTTGAGATTTTAAACAAATATAGAGGCAAAAAGAATTAAAGCGAACCATAGTCATCTTCTTACAGTAGACCGGGACTTGGGTATGATTTGAGGCTGAAGGTGGGAGGATTTATCTTGGGACTTGGAAATGGAAGCCCAAAATCTTCAGCAGGGCAAGGCAACAGCTTTGGCCGAGGAAGGTTCAACAAGGTCAGATAGCCATTGGACGAGATTCCAGTGAAGTCACTGGTTTTGGTGAGAAAGCTTTGAGCTGGAGAAATTCAAATTTTGTGCCCAAGGAAGGTCCTTTGTCGGCCAGATACTTTTGGAACCTTCACCTGGTCAAGATATATTCATTTGCACTAAGGGTCTCATTAGGTCTCGCGAGCCAAAGGCTCGAAGAGACATTTTATATGTGGGCTTCTCAAAGTGCTGCCGTGGCCTAAAGCTACAGTGCACGTGAACGTGAACGCGCGCCCTCCGTTGCATCGTAATCGCGATTGCGATCACTTTCACTTTCGCGGCCGCGTTGCCAAAGCTTAGTTTACTTGGGGACGGGTACAGTGTGTTCCTTGTTTAGTATGTATTTATTTTATAGGACCACCCCACCGGCACTTTGCTGAGGTTAGTCTGAACTCCGAGTTAATCTCAGGGGCAGAGACTGCTTCGCATCTGACTAGAGGCATAATGTGAGTTAATTTTAAACTGTCCTTTGATTGCACGCGGTTTCACGGTGCTGCTGATTGCTTTCGCCTCCCGTTCCCGCTTTTCATTATGCAACGGTGGTAATTACAGCCGAGGACTGCCTCTGGTCATAAATGTTGCAGGTGAAATTAAATGTCTCATATCAATGGCGCCGAGATGCTGAACAGCCAGCTCGGTGCTGCTGCGAGGTCCTCATCTTATTCTGTAAAGTAAAAATGTTGTTGCGCAGTTTCCTTAAGCTCAGCAGACGCTCTGAAGTATTTTTAAGAAATCTTTCTGACATACGGAAACTTTTAGGCCGCTTTTCTGTAGAGGCACGGAATTTAAGAACGAAGGGCTGTGATATACCATCCCTTTTAATGAGTTTCTTCTAGCTGTTTACAAACAATCAACAGGCTCTTGCTTAATCTGCCTTGTCACTGTTTTGCTCTAATATGTCTGTCTGAGGTTATTCTGAAATAGTGTAATAATAATATTGTTGCCTACTCCGTGGCTCCATGCCTCCACTCTCCAGTGATGAACAAGTAATGACCAAGACAGAGCAGGCGGAAGCGTCTCCATAGATACAGGGAACTGGGATAGTGTGGCAATGTTGCAGGACTGTCCAATCCACATCCCAGTAGCCTCTGCTCCATTTGCGATGTTAACGGGTTTATTATTGGTGGCTGAAGTTTATACTGCGCCAGCGTAGCCCGGAAATTCTGCCTTTTGCTTTAGGCAGGTAGAAATGGCCTACTTCACCAGACCTGCTTGATTTGCCTAGCCGAAGTTTAAAACCCCTGGCCCGCACTTCCGATGATGACTTCCTGCTTCATGGTGCCTCCTTGGTCTGACATCACCAGTCGGCGTTTGTAACTAATGCAATCACCGACCAGCCGATGTTGAAGAAACTCTGCTCACATGCCTACTTGAAGTCTGAGCAAGTTTTTAAAAAACACATCGAACAATAAACAAATGTATAGATTTTTACACACAAGTCTCCAGTGGAGATCCCAAGGACGACATTGAAACAAAGAGGGAATTGCAGATGTGGAAGAAACATGTGACTCAGAGCACATTCGATCTACAAAACAAAAAAACATTTTTTCGACGCATTGTAAGCTCCTTGAGAATTCTCAGTTACTGTTTGTTGCAAAGCATGAACAAAATACTTTATACCGCAGGAAAGTAACCTGGGAGTCCTAGGGTAGGATTCATAGAAATCTGAATCTAATATTTGGCATAGAGCAGACGGCTCTAGAACAGGGTGGCAAGGGGAAGGAAGGCTGGAGCTCCCGCCCCCCCAGCACAGACCCAGCAGATGCACATGTGTGTGTGAGGGGGGCACAGAGCCAGGCACACTCCAACCTTTGTGAGACTTAACAGGCTGAGACCAGAGAATTCTGAAAGCAAGGGGGGCAGAGGAGGAGAATGAACGCACTTTACCCACCCTACCTTTCTCCACTAGAACAGATTGAAAAGAGCTGTCAGCCCCAGTGCACCATTTTTCACCATTCCACACCACGCCCTTCATGACGTGAGCTGGGGCACACGGGTGACAGGCATTGCAATGTCTTCCTGGCTACATAGCGTGGGGCTATGTTGAACATTAGCAATTAAGTGAGCTGTAGCAATCACAGCAGCGCTACGACGAATCAAATAACCTCTCACAACAATCAAGGTGCCACGGAGAGAAGCAGTGGATGGTGCTGGGGTGCACAGCTATGGGGCTGGCTGGCCAGGGGAGTGCAATACACAACTGCCTGACTGTCAGGGACAGTTGTTTTTTCAATAGTGCTTTGTGAATCCTACAGACTTGAAAAAGAAGTTGAGTCAGACGACTTCCCAACTTGCACATTGTTGGCACGTATCGGGATATCCCAGAAAATGCAATGCCATGGAAGGAGGCACTTCAGGTGAGTTCTGAATAATGTGGACTAAGAGACCACTTTCAGTACCCTATCTGTGAGAGAGAACACCTATCTCTAGTATCTATTGCTTGAAGATGAGGGCACAGGAGGCATGGAGGTGGTGGGCCTTCCTGACCACTTTCTTCTTGCCAGAAAAATATGGTTCAAAAGCATGGTGGAGTGATCCCCTTAGTGCAAACTGATGCATCGTGATGGGGACAGGCAGCACCACTCCTCAACCCACTTTCTGGCAGCATATTGTTTTGTCCAAGGTGGACACCAACTCACAAATCCCTCCTGCAACTCCCTCGTTGGTCTTTTTTGATGTACCAGGCATACGTAGGCAAACAGTCTCTCATTGATTGTAGTTTGCATATCTTAGGTAGACACTATGTAGGATGATGGAACATTGAAATCTTGCTTCAAGGGCCAGTGCTCCTCCCTTCTCATCTGTTAGATGACTTTTGAACTCAAAAGGTACACCAGAACAATCGCAGGTTAATTTCTTGCTCTTGCCACCAGCTTCACACTCTTTGGTTTCAGTGTTCTTTGTGCTAGACCAGTCGGGTGAGGATTTTGCTTTTTCACATCTGGTAGTTGATGACAATTTGGCTATTACACTTTCTAAGGCAGTATCTGCATCCAATGAGCTATAACGTTTTTAGCTAATCATAAATGGATTACTGGCAACCCGGCATGTGGCATTCCTGGTGCAGACAGTAGAGATTGAGAAATAGACCCGCTGAGTCAAACACGCCAGGATGCAAGGGCTTCCAGTTACTCCTTGCAGCAGAGAAAGATTATGCCGCACTAAACAGCGATCAGCCACATGCAAATCAGCCTTGGTCCCACTCCAATACACACAGTCCAGTCTGGAGGGGACCTGGCCTGGCTATTTGGGCACAGTTCCTACTGGGGCAAGACAAGGCTGATCGGCATACAGCTGATCTCAGTGGCAAGTTGAGTGATAAACAATGGATCGCCTGTGCCTGAGATCAGTTTAAAAGAAGTGGTAATTTGACAGAACCCGACACCTCTGCACCACACCAAACTAGTCTCCCATGAATAGTGCAAAACATAACCACCAAATGTCTCGTAACAACAAACTCAAAACTCAAAGCTCACTGCAATGAGAAATTCAGCCTGTTCTAGGAATTTGACAGCGTATATACAGCGTTCCGTGAGAAACACAATCCTGGTTTCAAAGAACCAAAAGAGCACAGTTACTAATCACACCTTAAAATCCTGTGTGAATAACATGTAGTAGAAAAACTACTACTGAAACATACCGGCTGTTACTCGCCGACAAGACGGCAATACTCGTCTCCTCCGTAATAGTCTAAGGAAACAACAGTTAAAAACCCATCAGCAATAGATTCCACTGTACCCGTCTAGATATAAATCAATGTCCTAAACCGAAGCGAAATTCACTTACAATTCAACGTCTGATTCTAGCAGCTCTGAGTTCTGCCTCTCACTCTCCAAGTCAGTCGAGCACCGGATGCACGCTGGCTACGGGATTTTAACTCCAGCGGCATGCTGGTCTCGAGACGAAAAAGCGAATCGGCCATCTTAGAGTGATATTAATTCTAGTAGGCAGAAGCCCTCCCATTCATAATCCAGTCAAAAACGGAGCCAAACAGGCAGTACAATACTATTGGAAGTAACTAATCTAACTACAACATGTGTTATATTAGCACGCTGGCTCTGGGATTTTAACTCCAGCGGCATGCTGGTCTCGATACGAAAAAACGAATCGGCCATCTTAGAGTGATAGTAATTCTAATAGGCAGAAGCCCTCCCATTCAAAATCCAGTCAAAAACGGAGCCAAACAGGCAGTACAATACTATTGGAACTAATCTAACTACAACATGTGTTATATTAGCATGGTATTACAGTCCCAAGAATAATACGTAAGTAAAGAACCAACATACAGAATTGTGTCGGCCATCTTAGAACTGTATAAATTACTACCACAGTGTAATGGAGGTCATTGATAACAAGCATGAACAGGTGTCACAATTATAGGGTTGACAAGGTTTGCCATTCCACAAAGGAATTTAATCCCCTTTCCACAGTTTTGGCTGACCAAATCCACCTGTTTTCCTTTAATGTAAGCAAACGATCTACATTCAGCCTACGTTTATTCATTTTTACAGTTTCCAGTACAAACCATTTCATGTCAGAGGGTAAATGTTCCTTTGTTAAATAGTGTTCAACCATTGGTGCTGTTTCAATCCTACATCTAATTCGTGATTGGTGTTGAATAATTCGTTTTTTTACCTCCTGTGTAGTTTTGCCAATATAAAATAACCCACATGGGCACTCTATACAGTATATGACATTTCTACTAAGGCAATTTGAGTGTTGTCGTAGTGTCCACTCTCTTCCATTCAGTACACATGATTTTACTACTGATGTGGTTGGGCAAGCAGAACAATGACCACAGGGATAGTGGCCAATGATCGGGGGTAAACCCCAAAGATTTGTCAAAGTGCTCGGGGTAGGTTCTTTATATGTTTTTACGAGGTAATCTCTTAGATTTCTCGCCCTTTTAAAAGCAAAACGAGGTAGTGACATTTGTGGTTCAGCTTTCTGAATCAGGTGCCAATTCTTTGTCACTATCTTTTTAAGAGTTAGATTCATTTCCAAATGTCGTGACACAAGTGATCAACTCTTGTTTTAGTGTTTGCTTATCTTTGGTCTGTAACAGTGCCTCACGATCGTAACACCAAGCTCTTTTTAAGGAGCGTTTGACCAACCTATATGGGTAGCCTCTCATGACTAATTTAGTCTGTAAGATTTTTGCCTCTTTGAAATTATCCTCCCGTCTGGTACAGTTTCGTTTAATACGTAAAAACTGACCAAACGGGAGATTATCCCGTAAGTTACGTGGATGATGGCTTGTATATTTGAGTAACGTGTTCCTTGCAGTGGGTTTTGTGAAGAGACTTAACGAGAGCGTGCCCCCATCATTCCAGATCCGAAGGTCTAGAAAATTGATTGATTGGACATCATGCTCCATGGTGAATTGTAAATGACTATTTCTTTGGTTTAACCAGAGATGAAATTCTTGTAAACTTGTGATAGAACCCTCCCAGACAAGAAATACATCGTCTATGTATCTGAGATACTTCTTTATCCGATCTTGGAAGGGATTATTGTTGTAGATCACCTCTTCCTCGAATGCTGCTACATAAAGGTTCGCTATGTCTGGGGCAAAAATTGCCCCCATTGCGACTCCTTTCGTTTGTCCATAGAAATCGCCATTAAAAAGGAAATAGTTCTGCTCCAGTGCAATTCTCGCGCACTTTGTGATAAAGTCAGATGGTACCTGATGGGGGCGTGACCTTTGTTATAATATATCATTGATCACGGATAATGCCTCCCCTTGGGGTATGCTTGTATACAAGCTCTCTATATCCATTGTAACAAGGATATTTTGTTCTTTATTGAATGGCTGTCCCTACAATCCAATTATCACGTGGGTACTATCTCTGGTGTACGATTTGGTCAAAGGCACAAATGGTTTTATAAAAAAATCCACATATTCTGCTAATGGTTGTAGAATGGATTGGCAACCTGCCACAATTGGTCTACCTGGTGGTTTTTTGTCATCCTTGTGGATTTTTGGTAGCGTATAAAACGCCGGTATTGAGTAGTTACTTTTGTTCAGATATTCGAATTCTTTTTTATTGAGCCACAAGCCTTCACATCCACAACTAGTGAGATCAAAGATCTCTTTTCTAATCCTATCCGTGGGATCTCTCATTAACTTCACATAATGGGTGGTATTACTCAGCTGTCTTAGGGCCTCAGTATCATAATCAGTCTTATTTTGTATGATGATACTACCGCCCTTGTCAGCAGGTTTGATAACAATATCATCCCTGCTGGCAAGGGTTTTAAGAGTGGAATGCTCCTCCTTCGAAAAATTATATTTCACGTAATGTTTATTGTTGAACATCTGTTCGATTTCCATAAGTACCACATTTTCAAACGTGACCAGTTCCTTTGGGATCTGGTTGGTAGTCGGATAGAACGTAGATGGACAACGTAAGCCTGTAACACTATAGTTTGTGGAGAAGGGAGTTTTACTGAACAAGTATTTTAGGCGGATAGTTCTGAAGAACCTGTGTAGTTCGATCTGTGTCTCAAACATGTCGTTTCTGTTAGTGGGGACAAAAGATAAACCATGACTTAATAATTCAATCTCCTTATTGCTCAATTCATGGCTTGAGAGGTTAAAAATCGGAACAATCTCCAAATTATGATTAATGGGATTCGTCATTATTGGAGGATTCAAAATGGGAGTAGGCTCTACCACTCGTAATATGTGTTCCGGGTTTGACGGAATCCCGGAGTGTACTGGTTCCTGAACCAACCTCTCCTGGTATTCCGAGTTCTTCCTCTCTGTGGTTGTTGTCCTCTCCCTAAAAAAGGTGAAGAAGGGTTCTGTCCTCTACCGTATCTATAGTTTGAGGTGTTGCCACGGCCAATGTTTTCTTCAGAACTAGAAGAATTTGTGTCTGAAAAAGTTGTGTGTTTGGGCACCCAGTTAGATTGATTAGGGTTTTGTTGAAAATAATCTTTTTTCAAAAAAGGATATGTACGATCTCTGGAGTAATTTTTAATATCCTTTTGTAGTTTTTCCGTCTTTTTAAGTATAATATTTCTCTGAAAATCAGATATAATCGTTTCCAGTTTTTTAAGAAATTCTCGAGCATCTGTCACTGATGTGTCTTCCAAGATTTGTTTTTCCAGATCTGCTATTTCACTTTTAAGTTTTTCTATATGCCTTAAAGCAGTCTCTATGCTAAGGACCATCCAGCTTCGTGAGCACTTGTTAGAAACGAAGCTGAAACCTACTTTAAAGTCCTCATCATCAACAAAAATAACAGGGATATTCCGTACCTGTAACCCCACTGGAATTATGTTGTTATTTAAGCAATCTGTGAGAAATTTAGCATGTAATTCAGTTCTTATTAGTTTTTTATGGAGTCTCTCTAGGTTGTTGCGCAGTGCAGTTTGCTGAGTGTTCTGACTAATACCACCACTCAGGGGACTTAATAATGAAGGCCCTCCAGCTATTTTCGCAATGTATTCATCCGTATAGGTGAGAGTTTCTTGTTCTGACATTTGAAAGCAGTATTTATCTCGGTTTTCTAGATCCACTTCATAAATTTCACACAACCTTAAGTGTACAAACAATACATGTAATCAAAAAACAAACCACTTTTTTACAAAAGGGCCCTTGCAGACGAGTCTGCGCTTATAACAAGTAATCACAATAGGGCAACCCACTATTCCCCAAGGAATTGGGTAGATCAGTTAAATAACAATAGATACCTTGAGGATTTATTCAGTAGAAATTAATTAGTTAATTAGGTAGTCACAACAGTGATCTTAATTTCCTTGAACTCAAAACAGAAGAAGAGAAACTCACAAAGTGCAATAATCATAAAAATGACCCAAGTTCATTTTTAGTTTTTTAACAAAAATAAATTTGTATTTTCAATTTCTGAAGTAGTGAAACAATACACTTTACATTTCATGTACGGCAACATAAAACTACTGTCTTCTTTGGAATCTCATTAGCAGTAGTCAATGACATTTCTTACAAACAAAACAGAGCCAACCACATGTTTGGCTATATATTGAACTCAATCCATATTGAACAAGCATTGGCATAGCCAATAGGTCTCGCTTTTGGGACCTTATAAGTATTTAGTTATGCAGCACAACATCCTTGGTGCAACAACATCAACTGTTGTATGGCTAAAAACTTATAAGGTCCCAAAGGCGAGACCTATTGGCTATGCCAATGCTTGTTTATATATTGGAGGCAAGCATATGCTTATCACCAACATAATGGTGTGGGCAGACCATAGTTTGGTAATGGTGGAGACCCCTCCATGCCTTTTGAGGCAAACTTCTCTGATCTCCCAACAGAATAAGGGCAATCAAAGAAATGAGTATATGTCCAAATGCTAAATTTAGATGGGCAGATATTAGCTGTTTTTCAGTGCCCCTGAGTGCCAGGAAAACCCTTGTGGCAATGGGCAGCAAAAAACTAAAATTCCACCTGACAATGGGAGATGACTCCCATTGTGATTGGGGGGGGGGGGGGGGGGTTTAAAAAAAAATATTTAAAAAAAACACTTTATGGTTTAATTTTTGAAAACAAAAACGTTTAAAGCTCTGCCGTTTGGCTCCATCATGTTTGTTGGAGTTGTGGGACAAAGTCCTAATACATTGACAGGAACCACCTTGATGGCAATTCTTATCAATGGTTGAAATGTCCATCAGGCTGATGGACATTTCAAAATTTGGCAGGAGGTTACTCCATCAGGATGTCAGAGTAATTTACTCCCTCAACCTTACAAAGTAAAAAACACCTGTTAAAACATAAATCAGATGGTTTTTCAGTTTATTGGAGTTCGGATTCCAACAGTGGGGTAAGGCTGCCAGCTGTAGCCGAAGAGGGCTCCGCGAGGTTGGATACCTTCTCTGTGTGGTCGGGCAGAATCAGATTTGCTGCTGTGGAATATCTTGGAGCAGAGGAAATCTGAATCTTTAGCCCAATGGCAATACACCTTGGTCAGATCGGCTTCATAGCTTTGTCTCGGTCCTCCGGAGGCCTTTGTCTCAAAATTTGCGGGATGTTAGAAGTCACTTTGACATGCCTAAAGTTGCAGGACCTCGAGAATAGCACTTAGGTATCAAGACTCAATCCAGCAGAGGCAAAGAATAGTCCTGTGCAGGTGTCGTCTGATATCTGCCTGTGACAGGGGAGGCTGCTTTGAAGTTTATTAGGTTCCTGGACATTGCCCAAATGGTCATCCTGCCAGAGGAACAGAAACACCTTCCCACATACAAGCTGTTGTCTCATGCTCTGGGAATTCAGAATGTAGCACTCATAGAGATGTAGATTAATGCAACTTAAATTCCAGAGGCGTTTTGGCAGGGAGAAGGTAACTTTACAAAAGTACCTTTTTCCTAATGTTCATTAAAATCCAACTTCACTAGTGAATTGACTGTTTAATGAATATTAGAGGGTACATGAATGAAATGTCCAGTTGTTTTGTAGCCATATATAGCATTATTAGGATAAAGTGCACAGAGTTCTACACCCAGCAAAAACATAGAGCGTAGAAATCTGGGGGTACACCATGCAAAAGTCATTTCCTACAGTAAGCTTGTCTGAAAGATAAACCGGGATACTGGTTGTGATGGCTTTGTAAATTATTATGCAGCCGGTTTTGAAAATGGTATGTGCCATCAAGGGGAGCCAATATATTTTCATCACTTTACTTAATTATCTTTATTTCGGTCAACTAGGACCATAAAAGAATACAACATAAAATCATTTTAAAAGCAGAATGATACAACAACATTTGCAGACAATTGACCAGAATATAAAACAATCATACAATTGATAATAACTTGATACACTGGCTACGGCTGTGCCACATTGCAGTTTAAAAATTTAGAAACTGCGAATACGATTGGGGCCGAGAGATCACTTTTTAAAATCCTATAGGCCGGAAGGTAGCCCCTAAAACCCAAGTTTTTAAGGATTGGAACAAGCCAATACTTTCTTGCTCTTCTATATGCTGGGCAAAAAAATATTACATGCAGATCACACTCCCTCGGGTGTGCACAAGCTGGACATTGGGATGAGGTCTCGGGACTTGTCCAGGAAGCAGTGTGTGCTTTGAGAGGGAGGGTGCTGTATCGCCACTGCATGAAGAGCTTCCTAGTGAGCGGGGGGCCAATATTGTCAAATACAAACTCTTGGAGGTATGAATCTTTTGTCCCCAAAAAATTTAACAGTTAGGGGCCTCTCCTGTATGCTGTTAATTTGAACACGTAAATAATGTTCATGGTAAACTTTAGAGAGAGACTTCCTCGAAATTCTGGGGCAAGTATTTTCCGGGTCAGACCATAGATTCTGTCTACCTAGAGCCTTGCATGTTTGTTTAATATGTCTGAACCAAGGAAACCTGGCAGGATTACAAAGTCTCATGATTTCCTGAAGCTCCGATCTATAGTTAAACAGTTCTGGTGTAGACCATAATTTCCTCCAATACAATAAGGGTTTTATGCCCAATTCTTCCGTGATTGGTCTAAGGCCTAAATCGAGTCTAAGGGGTAAAAGAGGGGTACTAGAGGGGAGACCTGTCAATTGTCTAATGAAGTTATTCTCAGTCACCTGCATAGACTGTGTCGCAGTGTGCCCCCATAGTTCAGCCCCATAGGTTATTGCCCCTTTTGCCTGTGTACTATAAATTTGTAGTCGTGGGGAAATCGGCTGATAGGTCAGGCTTAGGGACATCCTTGACAGTCCTCCTATCATTTGGGTTAATTTCAGGTTTGCCCTGGTACAGTGCGAATCCCAGGTCAAAGACTGATTTAGTGTTATCCCGAGGTACTCAAAAGTGTAGACCCTCTCTAGCTTGGATGGCCCAAGTGTAGGATTCGCGCGTGTTCTCGATGGGGGGTTGAAGATCATATACTTTGTTTTAGACGCATTGATCTCCAACCCCCGAGTCACACAGAAGAGTGCAAACCCATCAAGGATCCGTTGGATGCCCATGGGAGACTTGGAGAGCAACAGCGTATCATCCGCGAACAGAATAGCGGGTACCCTTGAGCCTCCAAGCCTCGGAGCGTCGGTATCCTCCAGCGCATTCAGATGGCTGATCACCCCATTGACAAAGAGGCAGAAAAGAGTCGGTGCCAGCCCACAACCCTGTCTGACCCCCCTGGCAACGGAGAAGCGATCCGTGAGGGCACCCCCTTGCCCACATCTCACCCTTGCAAAATTTCCCCGATGAAGTCTTACTAAAACAGCAAGTATATCATCTGGGACACCAAGATGTCTTGACTCTTTTGCTCCTCTGTCTGAGGAACACCTTTGCCACATCTTGGAGGCAATAAAAAGTGGCTCACCTAATGATCCAGCTCCCCTCAAAATCCTTAAACAGGTACTGCCTACTGTTATTCCTCCCATTTCCAATTTGATAAACGCCTCTTTAGCCGCAGGCACAGTCCCTCCGGACTGGAAAAAGGCTATGGTGAGGGCTCTTTTAAAGAAACCTCATCTTGACCCTTCGGATCTAGGCAACTACCGGCCCATCTCCCTGCTCCCAGGTATTAGTAAGGCCGCGGAAAAGTATGTCAACCAAATACTCTCGGCCTACCTGGAATCCTCCAACCTGCTTCACTCCTCACAAACCGGCTTCCGTCCTGGTCAGGGCACGGAGACGGCGCTCATTGCGGTGGTTGAGGAATCTCGTAAAATTCTGGATGCGGGAGGATCCTCAGCCATTATCCTTTTAGACCTGAGCGCCACCTTCGACACGGTGAATCATCACACCTTAATTCACCGTCTCAGAAATATGGGAGTGACGGGTAAAGCTCTCTCCTGGCTGGAATCATTTCTGGAAAACAGATCCTTCCAGGTATTGAAGGGAACACTAAGTCTCAACCTGCTCCCCTCTTATGTGGAGTTCCGCAGGGCTCCTCCTTGAGCCCTACCCTTTTCAACGTATATATGTCCCCATTAGCTCAGATAGTCTCCCCATTTGGAATTCAGCTGGTCACCTATGCTGACGATACCCAGCTCATCGTGGCTCTGAACCAGGAAGAACAGTCCTCAGTAAATCTTTGTTCATGCCTCAAAGAAATTAATAGATGGATGACCCTTTCACAGCTCAAGCTCAATGGGGATAAAACAGAGCTTATGTTGTTGGGCAATCCAGCCAGCTTTAATCCCAGCATATCATGGCCAACAGACATGGGACCTGCCCCACTACCTAAACAAGAAATAAAAAGCCTGGGCATATGGCTAGACCAAGATCTCTCCTTTATGACACAAGCAAGGAAAACGGCGGCGACCTGCTATGGTACCCTCCGCACTCTACGAAAAGTTCTTCCCCTTCTGCCTTCGTTCGCTCGCAAAATTGTGATCCAGGCACTTGTCCTTTCCAGGCTGGACTTCGGCAACTCCTTATATATGGGCGCCCCGAGAACAGTAATCTCTAAACTCCAGACCGTTCAGAATTCGGCGGCCAGGCTCCTCACTGGAACTAACAACCGCAGTTCAGCCAAACCCGCCCTGCACTCCTTGCACTGGCTCCCTATACAGGAAAGAATTCATTTCAAGACCCTCTGTATCGCTCATAAAATCCTTCATAACAAAGGTCCTCCTGCCATTAAAAATCTTCTGAAACCCTACAAACCCACAAGAAACCTCAGCTCTGATCAACTCCACCTAGCTGCAGTCCCCAGAATCAGAAAGGCTCGTTCAGGAGGCCGCCTCCTGTCCTATCACGCCCCGAAACTCTGGAACACTCTCCCTCTCTCTATCCGCAAAGAAACCAATCATTCGTCATTCAGAAAACAACTTAAGACCTGGCTTTTTCTGTAATTTCCATCACCTCCTTCACGCTCTCCGCAGCGCTGGGATGCCTCCGGGTAGCCATGCGCTATATAAGAATATCTTCATTCATTCAAGATCAGCCAAGACGGCCCACAATTTTTCTCTCGGAACTAAATCAAAGGCGGCACAAAGACCGAGTATAGAGTGCCACCCTGTATTAAAACGGTCTTCCAGTGAATCATGTTTAAACGGAAAATCTGGTCAATGGTCGAAATTTTTCTTCTAAAACCCGCCTGGTATGTGCTCAAAATATTTGATTCCTCAATCCAATCTTGTAGATGGTTTGAATGATTCTGCCAAATAATTTTTGGGAGACATCAATGAGACTAATTGGTCTATAATTGGCTGGGAGCAGAGGAGATCCCTTTTTAAAAATTGGGACAATCTCTGCGCCCAGCCAAGTATCTGGTATTTCCATACCCTCCAGGATGGAATTAAATAGAAGCATAAAATAAGGTGCCCAAACTTCAGGTTCTTGCTTAAAAAGGTCCCCCGGTAGCCCGTCCAAACCTGGTGCCTTTCCTGACGCAAGACCCATAATAGCTTCTCTAACTTCTCTTAGGGAAAAGGAGAGACCCGACGAAATGCTGGGTTCTATCTGAAGAGGGTCAGCTCCAGTCCCCTCAAGAGGCTTATATAGGGACTGGAAGTGATCCCGCCAGGACTTGGCTGAAATGTAGGGTTCCACTGCGGAGACCAGCTCCTCTGAGCCTGTGTTTACACAGCGCCAGAATCTCCGGGAGTCCCCATGTGCCAAGAATTTCGTTAGTTTCTCCCATTTGTCGTGTTCCCATTCAAGTTTTGCATTCTTGATTAGTGATTTGTAAGCTGATCTTCTCTCCCTAATTTCTACCCGGTCCTGGCCTGTCTTGATTACAGACAGAAGATCACTCTTAGCCTTCCTACAGGCAGAATTGTACCAGGAGGGACCGGAGATAGGACCATCGACCCTTTTGGGTTTGCTGGTGAGGATTTGCGCTCTGGAGGTAGTAAGGTCTGCATGTAGCTGCCGCAACTTATTAAATGATCCCGGCATGCTTAATTGCAAGTTTAGTACTTGAGCCTTCTCAAGGATCGGAATAAGTAGGGCATATAAATTGGATAGCATCCCTTGTTTGGCTATTAAATTCTCCCATTTTATTCTGCGTCTGTTATTTGAGAGGAGTAACCCAGAATTGGGTGACTCCCTATTCTCCTCTCTAGGTTCCAGACCAGGATAATGTAGCTCAAGCACTAAGGCATTGTGGTCACTGTCTTCTCTTTCTAATACCCGGAAGTCACTTATTTGTGGCCAAAGGGCCAGAGGGGCCAGAATATAGTCAAGTCTTGAAGTTTTTCCCTCTCTGTGGTATGTACTTTTTGGGGGAATGTCTGATGGCAACCTTCCATTACAGGCCCTGAGCCCGTGTTTAAGAGTGAGAGATGTAATTTGCACCGCCAGAGGAGACCAAGCTCTTGGGGCTGGTAACTGGGACGATGGTATGGACCAAGCGAGGTCTTCCTCCTGAGCCAGGCCATCCATTGAACCCATGAGAGGTTCGAAATGACAATTCAAATCTCCACCTAGTATATAGGGGGTACCATCAGGAAATGTACTTAAGGCAAGGTCGAGTTCAGCAATAGTGAGAGATTCTTGCGAATTACTAACTGGCCTTGAATAGACATTAATAACCAAGAGACTGTGTAAGCCTGGCCACTCCAATAAAACAGCCAAAATGTCCTCCGAGTTTACTGTCAGAGAAGCAGCCCTACAACCCAAGTGTGAGGCTATCCAGATTGCAAGCCCGCCAGAGGGGCGGCCTTTGCCACTCCATCTGGCATTCTTAGAAAACACAGCAAAACCAGTGCGGATATGATCCTCCCTCATCCATGTTTCTTGGAAGAGGCATATGTCCTTGTTTTCTATGAAGCTATTCCAATCCTGGCAATCTAATTTGTTGGACAAGCCCGCAACATTCCATATTTTCATCAGGATGAGGGTGATGTGATCAGGTTCTGAATGAGACATGCTGCGGCATGTAGGATGACCCTAAGGGCAGAGTATGGACTCTGGGAGCATCGAATTACTACCATCAGAAGCAAGGGTACAAGGACTTGAACAGCAGACATTTTCTGAAACAAAGTGCTTAACTTTCTTCAAAACAGAAGGTGGGTACCAGGCCTGTATTTTGGCAATGTGTTCCTTGAAAAAATATTCTGTCCTCAGAAATCTTCAAATATGGGCTCCAACAAAATAGGAAACCCAATTCGCCAATTTTCCTTGGTGTGGTAATGGTAGCTAAGAAGCATCTTCTAGAGGCTAGAAGGGAGCCTTCAAAAACAGATTCAAAGGGGGATATAACCTTGATCTTTAGCAGTAATAGATCAAATCCCATTAATACTCTTGTCACATACTATTCAGCTTCTGACAGCTCACCTTCAAGAGACTTCAAAGCTTCAGTCACTGTCCACTGTAGCTTCAAGGTAGAGATATACAGATTTGTATCAAACCCATCTTGTAAAAACTGCAAATTACTCTCAGCTGTTCATGCTATAGGAGATCGATTATTTTTTCCATACCACTAATCAAAAGAAGACTAAGTATGCTTATAAGGTGTTCTTGTTGAGTGTATTCTAGAATCTTGGCAATAACAGGAACAGAAAGACCCTCATTTAAGTCCTATCTGCTGAGCCTCCAAACCTACGATGCAAGCTACAGTAGAGAGGTAGCAGAACAATTGGCTGAAGTAAGTGAAAAAGATGTAGCAGCTGACTCCATTCCTTCCTCACCCACAAGAGCTAAGGGAGAGTAAACCGGTTCTTTTCGTCCAAGTGCAGTTGAACCATGATTACTTATACTCTTTCCAGTCTGATTCTTTGGCAGAAACTTGGGAATGAGTGGAATTAGCAGTAATGCACACAGGAGAGATACTAGTCTATGCGAACATCCACCGCCATTGCTACAGGATTCTGAAAACTCAAAGAGAAGTTTCTGGTTGATTATCCGAGGGTTTATTCTTGAAACACTATTGGACCAAGAACAGGGTTGTGTGAAGAAGGAAATATTGAACTCAGATGACATACTTGAATGTTGTGCATTCCCTGAATGTAAATTGCGCTGCAAGAAAGAAGATTGTCTTGCACCCAGGAGTAAAGGTGGCTAGTCAACCGATTCAGAGTCATAGGTAATTCTGTGTGATGACGCTACACAGAATTAAGTGAGGTACGCCCACCTCTAATCTTTTCCTGTTGTGACCAGAGACCATTATATGACTTGACTCCCAGGACTGCTCTCAATCCAGGCCACTGACCTGTGTGGTCGGAATTTAGAGTCTGTAGTGGAAAATAGAGTCTTCCCACCTAGGGTTGTGGGAATCGGCCACGATGATAGATGCTTCAGAATCTGCTGCGTGGCTGGGATAACTTTTGTAGTGCTACGAAATCAGGGACCAAAGCTAAAGGAAATGCAGGTGAACACATGCCCAAGGTATGATAAGCAATATTGCTGTCTGAGAATTAAAATTATGAAATAATATATTTTATGAGAATATCTCCCTCCATAAAAGCCGATTAAAAAAAAATAATATCTTCCTGGAGTCTATGATTTCGACTTTAGAAGTTCAAGATGTTTTCTTAGTTTCACTCTCCCAGCTAAAACAAGAGAAACCTTGCTCAGATCTGTCCTGAACCATGCCCGATTGTACCCTATGCTCTGTTAGGGCAGTATATTTATGTTGGATGAATTGATGAACAACTCAAACTTCTTGAAAACCTGAATCACCATGATGGTATCAAACAAAGCATTTTTGTACGATGCATAATGGATTGTCCAAATAAGGTTGTGCCATGATCCACTGACTGTGGAGCAGGGTCATCACTGGGGCTAAGATTTTGGTCTAAATGAGAGGACTCAAAATTGCTAATGTTGAGTCCCCATAGCAAATCTGAGGTATCTCTGATAGCATTTAACCACTGAAATGTGCAGATATGCCTCCTATAGAATTATTTTTTCAAACATATTCATCTGATACAAGGTGAATCACCTGCTTGAAATGGATCTTTGGTGTGAATTTGTTGTGAGCTTTCAAGTCTCTTGTTGTCCTGTTTTCCTCGGATAATTTCTGAACAAAAAAACCCAACGGAGTACCATCATAACCTCTTCCCCTGCCGGTTGACTGGAAAGATTGTTTTTCTTTAGCTCAGGGAAGAGACACTGTTCTGTAAAGCCTTTCTAATCTCTAATGACTTGGGATTGAATGAGGGGGCTCTAAAGAAAAGGCAGCATGTACCCCCGAGAAATATTCTTCAGATTCCACTGGTCATTTATTGAATTTTTCCCTTAGTTTCATAACAAGTGCAGGTGCTATGAACATGGTTTGAATCTTTCATCATCTTGGTATAGTCATTGGGGCAGCTTCAGGTTTCCTGTCCCTCCAAAGGCTGATAACATGATCTACTAAATGAAAAATAATCTTTCTGTGTTAAAATTGTTCAAAATTGCTCTTGTTTCTTTAAAAATATCTGTACTTAGGACAGAAGGACTAGGTATGCTTTGCTTGGACTTCGGTGTCACTATAGAATTTGGCAATCCTTAACAGGGGGTTGAGAAATATAAACGGCTTGGATTTCAGACTTCATGGATACGTCCAACCCAGCATAGACCCTTTTTATATCTTCATTTTTTTGTCCACTGGATCGGAAATGACAATGTCATCTTTTAATAAGGATGGTTGGCCAAATGGATTTACCAAAATAGGATCCTGTTCATCCTTGGCAGGAGGGCATAACCTAGCCATGAACTTGGGAACTAACACTGAATCAGGGTCCATCCATTCTTGCCTCAGAAGCCCCCTGAATACTAGAATGACAGGACCCTTACAAATGTCATATCTTTTAATTGTTTGTAACCATTCCCCACTGGTATCTGCTGGATCCTCATGTCATGTCACTTGGAGATCGGTAGGAGGGCCAGGTCCTCCTTCAAAATGTAGTTTCTTCTCAGAGTAGCAGGATCAACTGAGAAGGTGAATTCCTACTCATAGTGAGGACAAACCCAGGAGGAGCACAAAAAGCAAGAAGATTGGCAATCAAAAGCCACCAGATACATCAGGAGACCCCTGAATACTGAGACGATGGCCACAACCTTTTGTCTTTCATATGCATCATTCCTGGATCCAAACATTTACTGGAGTTTCTTCTCTGACAAAGGGAATGGAAGAGATATGACCTGTGCATACCTTTTTCTCACTGTGTATGAACTCATCCAGAAGGAGAAAGAGGGAAGGAATGGTGAATCCTATGCATGTACTTACGCAACTTAGCACCAAGCAATAGAAGCCCCGACTGATGTAAGAAACAAGAAACCCTTACTTGAAATCATTGGGTCTGTCAGGAATCTTAGCCTATGAGCCACTCTGTTTTAATCCTGATGTGGCCTCTGAACCACTTTCAGTATTAATCTCTCTCTGCCCCCCTGATTTTATCACTGTGTCATACTCTTACCTCATCACCCCCAAATTTTAGGACCCTTCTGCCTTATAATCTTGGCCCTCAAAATCTTGTCTTTATTTAATAATTTCATTTTAGCTCTTGCCCAAGCCCATAAGGCAATGGCAAAAGCCCTGAAGAGGCCTTGCAAGATGTCTTAAGAACGTCTCCTTACAAAATCTCAAAAGACTTACCAAAATCTGGGCTGCCACTTTGGGTAGGGATATATTTGGGCCACGCCCATCTGGAAGAATGTGCTTTGCCTCAAGATCTTGAAAGAGTCAACATCTTGCTTGTTCTCACTCCTCGACTCATCTGATCCCAGCAACTTCCTGCTTGCTGAGAAACATCACGAGACTGCTGGAAATGTTGTCAAACACCTCTAGGGAGATTCCTTTTCTAGCGTCTTACCTCTTCGACCTGAAAAACAAAAAAGTAAGACATAAGTAAGATTTCCAGTGTCTATTTGATATTCTCCAAATACAAATAACAATGGATACCTATAGGAAAAATGCACATATGATTATATTTGCTGATGCCATATGTGGATAACAATATGTCAATGTTGCTGTATTTAGAGACTACAACTTAACCACAGTTGAACAGGTGCCCTGAGTTAAGACAGGGAATATGGTAAAGAAAACAATCAGTAGAAAATAAACAAGAATCCCCATTGAAGCATTATGGGAGAGTTTATGCAAAAGATTGTAGCAAAAGATTTTAGCTGGGGGGAAGTTGACTAAAGAGATCCAAAACAAAGGGAAAAGTGAAGCTTAGAGAACGTTTGAGAAAACGTACACTTATGCTTGTCTTCGTTTGTGTCTTCTAACATACAGCACCATGAGACCCTGGTCGGCCCGGTCTACCTTAACAAACCCTTTCCCTAATGTTGGCCTGTGCTTCTGCGTGTGGTATTATGTCACAAGAGAGTGGGTCAGGCGTGCCAGGATATATCGCAGGTGGTACAACACATAGAAAACATTATCTGAAAAAACTGACCCAATGCTCGCCCACGCTACCACCCATAAGCATCCTCTGCCCTCACGCTGATCCACAGCTCCACAGCAGAGCCTTGTTTAAACCCCACCTGTCACACAGTTGTAGTGTTCATAGTATGAAAAATTACATTTTGTTGGGCCTTCGGGCTGACTCTCACTCTAGAAGGTCTCACTGCCTTCTAACAGGAAGCGGGTGTGTGGTCCTGCATAGCTGTGCGCATGCCTGAAATTGTGTGTGGGCTCTTACCCACCCACGCCTCGAGAGGGACACAATGTCTCTCCTGAAGGGAGACTTCTTCAAACCTGCCAGACTGCAGTTGTGGGAGTGAGCCTATCATGATTTGAGTGGGACATACTGCATCCTGCTACAAAGAGGACATTGGTTACTGCTCCCACTTACAAACAGGCATTTACAATGCAATAGATCTCGTATTTGGGAGAGTTAGAGCTATTGGTGTTGAAAATGACAATGTTTTTAATCTATGTGTTTTATTTTGGAGTGTAGTGGATGTATGTGATGTGGAGTGGAATTATGTGGGTTGTATTGGAATTGTTAGCTGTGGAGTTGTGTGGTGTGGAGTGTATTTGTGCAGTGAAATTATGCAGCACAGAGAATAGATAGTGGCGAGAGCCGCAAAGAATATATAAAAAGTAAGATAGAGAGGGATTGGAAGTTTATGCTGGAAACGGTGAAGGAACTCGAGACAGAGGAGCAGAAAGAGTGTGTGAGAAAGAAGGGGGGAACGGGCCACTTATGTATAAAGAGGGTGCACCTGTGTACGCAGAAGACACCCTGAGAATAGAAGGAGAGTGTGGGTTTGAGGAATGGGAAACTTGAGAAGGCATGGGTAAGAAATTGTGCTTAGTATGTGTGAGCAGGCAGTATAGAGAGGAGAAAGAGAGTGATGAGAGGGGGCAGCAGGATTGCGAAATAAGAGGGGATAGTGGGAGTGGGAGCTAGAGATGAGAATCACAGTTTATCTTGCTTTAGTCTCTGAAGAAAACATGGAGCTGCAACAGGCGGACACCTAATACACACATGGCTTAAGTGCTGATGAACATAATGCCTCAGAAACAGACTGGCTGGTCTCCACTTCATCCCAAACATTATCCAATTTTACAGAAATTCATCTGTGACCTTTGAACGGGAAGCAACACTTCACAGTCTTGCAGAATGTAACCACCTTACCTGTTCCGGAGCCTGGGGTTACCACTGCATAATGACTGAGATTTATAGTTTTTACAACCTGCAGGTCACAGGTTCAAATAACTGTGCCCAAGGTTGAAAGATGGGCACCAAGTAAGTTGGATAAGAACTGTTGCGCTCTTCCTGCAGTGCCTTGATACGAGGGCAGCAATTAGCGCTCCACCAATGCTGCTAATATAATCAGGGCTGTTCACTAACACTGTGGTAACACTGTCCTGGAATTATCTATCAGCACTGTAGTAACACTAAACTAGGCCTGTCCACTAAGAAAGTGATGACACTGTACTAAGCGTAGCCCCTGACAGTGTAGTAAAACTGTACACGTCTGTCCATTAACACTGTGGAAGCGCTGGTTCAGACCTGTACATCAACACTGTGGTAACACTGGACTGGGCTTGTCCACTAACAATGTGGTAACAGTGTACTGAGCCTAGCTCCTGAGATTTAGGTGACACTGTACTGGGTTATGCCCCCGACACTGTGGTAACACTGTATGGGGGCGCTCACCAGGCAGTAGCTCAAGAAACTGTTGTAGCTGGATAACACTGGCTTCTGCAGGTTGGATAACGAGCCACATATCCTACTCATTATTTTCTGTTAGCATTAGCCCCGCCCACGTGAATGTATCCAAAGCCCCCTCTAAATGTGTCAATTAATCAAGACCTGCTTCGCTGGTACATTTAATAAACAACTCTATGTCGAAGTGCAGGTATTGTATCTACGTTGCAGCCATACACTCAATCCACAGCCATAAGGTAGTGCAGTGGTTTGGGCCTGATACAGGGGCATGGGCGTAGTTTGCAAGATACTGCTTCAAATACACGACTAGCACATTCATCCTTCAAAGGTTGACATATTGAACCCGAGGGAGTCCTACAAGACTAAGACGCTGCTCTATGTACCGCGCCGTGGAGTCAAGAAAGTTCGGGTCTACCAGACTTCAAGTGATTATATTTAAAAGTTAATGCTATGTACATTGAACTCTTCAGAAACTGCACTTGCAAGGGAAGCACGCAGACAAGGGGGATAAACACGTTTGGCTTGACTCTGGCTGTAACAGTTTTAAAAGTAAAACCAGTCTCTGGCAGAGACAAGTGCAAACTGACCCTTCAGCCTTTTCCATCCCAAGTACATTCAGGCATTCAAGCATTGCTGTGGGAAGTGACAGTGGATGCTAAAAGTACCCTCAGATCTGCCACCGTGGCTCGAGGCACCCTGAATGAGGAATTCCAGTGCATGGAGAGGGGTGGAGGGGCTTTATGTAGGTGGCTTTACAAGGAGTGCAGTATTCAGGTTTGTTAGAGCTCTGGGCAAGCGGACACCCAGCTATGAACTGACTGTCTCGAAACACGTCTTGTATGTTACAATGAATGCCCCACGGTTGGCCCCACGGTTGGTACCATTTAACAGATAAATGTACACACTTGCACGCATTTACCAAACGACTGAATGCATACAGATGGTTCCCCTCTACTGCGAAGTTTAGCATTGTATTTAACTCAGGCACCTATAAAAAATAGCGTATTTATATAAAAAAACACATTTGAAAAAAAAAACCTTTAGAAATAAAGTTGCATTTTTTTTCTTTTTCCAGGAATAAAGATCTTCCCATTGGGTGGGTTTTGTTTTAAAAAATTACAGAGCTCTACATCTCTGCTCTGTGTCAGAAAGTGGAGTGCACCTTGATCAAAAACTACGAAGGGCATAAACGCTAAACAGGTTCCACATTGTGCCCCTAAGTGATCTGAGGCAAAGGAAGGAGCAGGGAATTGTGTATGGTTTGGTGAGAAAAAGAGTGTGTGTGTGTGGAGGAGGGGTAGGGACACCCTCAGTTTTCACCTGTGTTCAGGATTACCCCATGTATTAATGCCGGAAAGATGAAAGGATGGGTCGGTCCTGCGCAGGTCACACACAGATAAAAACAACCAGCACTTGTACCAACGGAGCTTGCAGTGACGTGTACCATGACCGGGTACAGGCCAGGGTCGCTCATCTGCTTACAAAGCACCAAGTGTTGTAAAATTACTTGGGCGGACACTTTTAAGTGTTTGCATTATCTCGAAAACCTATAAATGTGAGCAAATAACCTAAATGAGTGTAAGGCAACTGGAGATCATGGTATGCGGTCTAATACCTTCTGGTGAAGCTTGAATTTGGGGATTGGAGCACTAAACATGAAGGGGAAGATTTACATGAAAGAGACGCATCTGTAAAGATGCGCCACTTTCCCTGCGCCACCCTTAGAAACCCTTGCGCCACTATGGATGCGCCATATTTACAATATGGCGCACCATGGCGCAACGATGGACAGATGTGTCAGAAATTCTGTCACGCATTGCCGAAGTTGTGTCGCAAGCACGACGCAACTCCAGCAATGCAGGCTGAGGCCTATCCTCATTGTGCTGCGTCACTCCTTACGCCTGCTTCCAGCAGGCGTAAGAATTTGACGCAGTGGCGTCCTGGCAGTGGCGCAGTGAAATCTTGTAGATTTCACTGCATCACTTCTACGAGGCTTTTTTGCGTTCGAACTCCCACCCTGCATACATTATACCTGACGCAGGTATAATGTGACGCAGGGCTTCACAATGTGATGCAGCTCCCTAGATGCGTCACGTTGTAAATGGGCCGCATTTTTACGCTGCTGCTGCGTCACAAAAAGTGACCCAACGGTGGCGCAAAAATGACGCAAGGGTCTTGTAAATCTGCCCCGCAGTACGTTCTCGGTCTTTGAAAGCAAACAGGCACACTTACCCAACTATAGCAAAATAATGGCAGAGCCGAATCACGAGCAGAGGACTGGATGGCAGAGCATCTGTGCAGTAAAGAGATAGCTCGTGACTCTGCTGCGCCATTATTTAAACTTACGACTTTCAATCCAGTCAGCATTCCTCGGTGTGTGTGTGGGGCAGGGGTAGGCGGCGCAGAGAGGGTGTGTGGGGCGGGGGTAGGCGGTGCTGAGAGGCTGGAAGTTCTCGAGTATTAAATAAACACACACACGCAAACCTTTCATCAAGCCTGTGAAAACACAAGCAGAGGCAGGCAAACTGAAACAAGGCAGGGGGAGGAAGCGGGGAGGCAGTCCAGGGTTTAAAGAGTGGGATTTGCCTTTTGGAGAAGCCTGGGCCTGTCCTGGGCATTGCTTAGCCCTCACAGGCCCTCTGCACCCAACTGTTCCTCTTCATCAGCAATAAACAACAACTTCGAGCCCCAACTGGATCCCTCCACCCTTGCAGCCACCTTACTCATCACTTACAATTCCCATTTGACTGCTCTGACCAGCTGGCTTACCATTGCTCCAGTGGAAAAGGGCAAATTTACATATTCCCCCTATGTCACAGACTCGTCACCACACTAACTCATTCATACATTCATTCATTGGTGGAGCCCATAACACCAACACTCATACGTCTCACTCGAATCTGCGCACAGGAGTAAATGAAGCGCTGGACATGTGGGGTACCTTGTTACCTTTTGGGAATAATTCCTTTACATTATATACAATATATACATTTGTACCTATAGAATCCTAACTTTAACATCAAGGCACTCCACCACTTGGTCGATGGATTACAGTTCAAATAATTTCTCTATTTGAGAGACTTCCAATCTTTGATCTTTAATATAAAATTGACATAACATTTATATTTACCAAATTTTTGAATATTGGCGACCTTCCGACCACCCCGAATATTATTCCCGTCTCTGCGACAATCTCCAGAAGAACCCGTCAACCCACAGCAATAATCAAAACCCTTCAGATGGAATCGTCCTCTTGTAGTCAAAGAAAACCCAGGTAAACCAGGAAATCTCCTTCAGCTCTACGCAGTTCCCACAAATCAGCCAAATGACCGGACTATCGAACCAACAAACCAACAACCCAACCTTCCAAATCACTTCCTTTTTATACCCTTTTTCTCCTTACTTTTAGGTCAATGTGCAACAATTTAGGGGTAGAAAGTGTTCTGATTGGCTAAACCCTTTGCAACTTGCAAGTCTCCTGAATGTTCCCAGGTTTGCCTGTTTCCCATGAGACTGGGCATGACATTTCTCAATTGCATTATTTTTGGTAATCCACAGGCAAAAGTTCCGAAGTAACAACATGCAAGCCATCTTGTACAGGTCCTTCCTTGTCCCCTCAGTCACTCGCACCATTCTTCATCTTGGCAGTCCTCCATGTTCCTATCCTTGACAAGGAACACTTCGGTTCACGTTTGAAGGTCGCTTGGAGATCTCCAGAGCCATCCAATTCTGCACAGTAGACATCGCGCTCACATGACAGTGGAAACTTCAGGACTCCATTTTAAGTATTGCGGCCTAGTAGGCCTGAATGCCAACTTAAGCAAAAACAAGCATAACAGTAGTTAAAATATAGAAATGAAGATTCTAATGTTTAAACCCACACTAATCCCCATATATATTAGTATTTTCCTAGCTTGTAGCAACATTTAAAGCAATAATACTCACCATTCTGCAGCACTGGAAGCACAAACCATCACAAAAGCAACATGAATCGTGCAATTCTCTTATTCACCACATTCTAACGTTAGTTTGCGTACCACAGTTAATCATTTAATTATTTGCCAAGCAATTAGCATTTTAGTTCCACGTATATCTCGTGTTTATTAAGGTGCAGATGTTGATTAGTCATGCCACTTTACACTAATTAGTACAGATGAATATTTCAAATGATTACATAATTAAATTTCATGCAAAATAGAGGAGGTATACAAAATTTTGCTTTACCTGCTCTATCAATCCCCCCTTTGGTGATTTTTAACATCACCACAAATCCCAATAAATGTTAACATTTTCACGGAAATGATTACTCAGTTCCCTTACATTTGTTACGTTACATCATAGTATCTCCCATCTCATCTTCTCTTGTTTTCTTGTATATGTTTTCTTTCCATTCTTCTAGTTCTATATCTCCTACTTCCCTTTCTCTTATTTCCTTCTCCTTTCCTTTCGCAGTTTCTCTTTTTATTCTATTTTGTAATTTTTTTCTTTGTGTACATACACACCTAATCAGTATCAGCATTACCACACAAGTCACTGGTATTAGTATTTTACCTACAAATTTACTGCCTAATTTTATTAATAAACCTTTTATAGTCCAAAAACTTTTACCAAGTTTCTCCCAAACACTTTCAATCTCCAGTGGAACAATTTCCTCATGCAAATCAGTTATATTCTTAATGTATTTCTTTAAATTTTGGCTCTCATCAGGAATATAAGTATAGCAATGTTGTACCTTCAGCATTCCACAGACTCCTCCCTCTTTGGCTAATATAATATCAAGGGCAAGTTGCTTTTGCAAAATCATGGCTCTCATGGCAACCATTTTGGTATTTACCATTAAGAACCCTCCAGCTGTGCTTGTCGATAAGCGATCCACAACTGTAGACAATTTTCAAATTTTATGTGCATTCAGAGATATTCCAACGGCTGGTATCAGTGCTCCAAAAATATCCCCTATAATTTCTGATCAACTCTCCCTCCTTCTACGTGTTAGTTGTCTACCTATTTCGTGCAAACCGTCCTCTCCCCTTTCCACATGAAATATTTCTGGGAAGACCAATCCTAGGTAGCATGTACCATTCCAGTGGTCCGATAACCTATAATAAGCCCTGTTCCCACAGATGTAATATATTCCAGGGAATACCGGATCATTTCCTCATTTAAATCCCCATCCTCCCATGATTTTATATAAGTCATGGCATTCACTTGCACCTACAAAGTAATTATCATAAGCAGTGTTATCTCTATTGATGCACAATTTCCCTTTCTGAGGCCAATCCAAAGCCATTGCGGGATTTGTTTCTCCCTTTAAATGGTTTTCCTTTTCAGCATCCAAAATGTTGTTTACATCTTTTCCCCAGACACTTTTCTTTGCATCTTAATTCTCCTCTCCTCTACCATGTTCAAGAAGATTTTTTCTTCTTTCCTCAGACTACAAGTAAGATTATTCTTAAACACTTCTTCTAAAGTTAATTCTCTAGTTTCTAAGAAAAATTCACCTAAAATTCTATCAGGAATCACCTTGTTTAGTTAGGGCACTACAGATATCTGTGAGAAAACATTATCTACATCAGTATAATAATATTCTAATTTCCCTGTTCTATAGAACAAGCTTGCTAATACACTACAAGTTATCCCATACGTCAAAGGAAGGTGATGATAGGTGACACCTTCTGACACCGATGCAGGTAACTGCATACAAACATAACAATCTCTAACTTCCATAGTCTTTACATATTCGTACAGCAACGTTAAAAAAACATTATTAGAAAAATCATTTATAGACTTATCCTTATGGAAATCTGTTCTATCTACCAGTTTAGTAACATGAGTATCATAAATCTCTCCTCTATTAGTCCTGTTCTCGGTGTGGTTTTCAACCCTTTCAAATGTTACCTTAAATGAAACCGTTATTGCTAATATGACCCATACAAGCATTAGTAATCCTGTACAACAAAAACACATTTTACTCCATCTTTGGAGAAACCCACATGTAGGTTTTCTACCTTCTGTGTTGGCCATTTCGAAAATGATCAGTGTCTTTTGACTTAGCCTCTTTTCATTCACAATTTAATTTTGTCTAAACCTAAGGCTTTGAGAGCCTACTTGGTTCTTTCAGTTACGTGTCTTGTCCAGCGTTTTAATTCTTGGCGTCTTTCTTTGTCACTTCAATCCGTGCATGGATCGTCTTTGTCTCTGTTTTCACAATCTTGGTTCAGAACTTCCTGATCATCCGTCTCTTCTCTGATATTAGATGAGATAACTCTCAGGATTTCCGAATCTTCTTCTTCTTCAACCACTTCCTGTACAGTCACTCCTAGACTTCATTGGCTGTCTGCTTCCTCTTGTATATCAGGAAGTGCCACATGCGTCCACTCTGGTGACTTGTACTTTTGGTTTGGTTTCTTTATCCTCTTTGCTCCTTTCAAGTGTGCCTGATCAGTGTCTGTTGATTTCTCTTGACTAGATACTTCATTCACTTGTTCAGCGTTAGAAGATTTTATTCTCGTTAGTCGGTATCTCAATCTTTTAAGTTTATTAGGCTAAATTTCCTCTTTCAACGGTCTCTTCAACCTGTTCCCCTTCTCACCTTGCTCTGTTTTCCATGCCTCAAAGTTTGTCCTCCTTGGCTTTCTCCTTCACCTTCTTCAGATTCCGTATCGGTTTGACTTCTACTTACTTTGTATTTTTTTCTCAGGACCTCAGGTTCACTATCTACGTTTATCCCTCCTCGTGTTTTTTCCACGCAATCTTCCTGCTGACTAACTGTCCCCTTTTCTACCTGATTGTGTGTCGTCCCTGCACCTCCTCATGGGGTCTTCCGCAATAATCTTACCCTGACTCTCTGTATCTAATTCCTCACCTTCTATTTCTATGATTTCAGGCGGAATTTCTCTTGTGCTTGCACTTGGTGCTTCTTTATCGAAAATTTCTTTCTTCAATATTTTCTTTTATCCTTTCTTGTATTCCCACCTGTTCAGTCTCTGATTCGGAGCTAGTGTCGGAAATTTCCAGTCGTCTCCTTAGTGGTATATTCTCCGGCTCCACAACTTGGCTCAAATCCGCTTCTCCCGTTCTTGAGGTTTATCTTGTTCTTGTTTCCTCTGATTCTGACTTAGAACTGGTATCAGACTCTTCCAAATACTCTCCCTCTGGTCTATTTATAGGACCAGGGACTCGAAGAGTATGACTAGCATGAATCCAATTCTTTACCTTGGCACACTTCACAGCAGTCGTCGTGGTCAGAATCACTTGATGTGGTTTCACCCAGCATGGGACCAGACAATTTCTCCTTCTATGTTCTTTGATTCGTCTCCAGGACTCAAATCATGAGCTGGCTTCTTTTAAAGGGTGGTTGCATCTGGTCCAACCCGATGAAACACAGAATGAACGGTATCAGCCAACCCCTTGCAATAATCCAAAACAAAGTCATCAGAAATAGGCAGTAGTTTGTTGACAGGAATGAAAACATGTCTCATTGCTCTACCCATAATAATTTCATGGGGGCTCAGGCCAGTGCTCCTATCAGGAATCATCCTAATAGTCATGAGCACAAGAGGCAAGACATCTGGCCATTTTAGACCTGTGGCCAAACACATTTTTCCCAATCTGTTTTTAATGGTGCCATTCATTTGTTCCACTACTCCAGAAGCCTCTGGGCGATAGGCACAATGTAGTTTCTGTTGTACATTCAATGCTTCACAAATCAATTTTATAATTTCATTCTGGAAATGTTTTCCTCTATCTGATTTAATCATTACTGGGAAACCAAATCTAGGAATAAACTCTCTCAATAGGAGTTTCGCTAGATTAAGTCCATTGCTCCTTCTGATCGGGTAAGCTTCCACCCAACGTGAAAACAGGCAGACAATTACTAGGACATAACTTAGCCGATTACATTGGGGCATTTCAATGAAATCAATATGCATCCTGGTGAAAGGACCTCCCTCCCGTCCTATAGTTCCAAACTCACCACCATTTTTCTTATTGGATTATATTGCTGACACATAAGGCATCTTTGGCAAAGGCTCTCAGCTACAAACCAGAACTTGGTGTTATACCAGGTCTGTTTGAAAAGTCTAATCATGGCATCCCTACCAATATGTGCCTGTCCATGGTACATCCGTGCCATGGTAGAGATCATGCTATCAGGCATTACTGGTCTTCCATCACGATAAACCCAGGGTTTGCAAAAATCAAGCACTTCTAAACAGTCATGACCCACATCATCCTTCACTTCCACATTTACAGCATCAGGTAGCAATGTTGATGGATTTACATTAAGGCACCTTACAAGGCTCATATTTGTAGTACCCAGAATGACCTGCTCATATTTAGTTAGACGACTATGCGTCATAAATTGTGTTCGGCTTCTTGTCAAAAGGATTGCAACATCATGGAGAACAAACACTCTCACAGGATATCCCATCACAATTCCTTCACTCTGCTCCAGACTCCTACAGGTAGCAGCCACTGCTTTCAAGCAACCAGGCAAAGCTACGGCTACAGGATCTAGTACAGCCGAAAAGTATGCAACCGGTCATCTTAATATTCCATGCCTTTGTATTACCACAGAGAGTGCACATCCATCTCTCTCACTGCAATAGAGCTCAAATTCCTTTTCATAATCAGGCATTCCAAGAGCTGGTGCTTCACACAAGCTATCTCTCAGTTGTCAAAAAGCCTTCATCTCCTCTTTATTTAGTTCAAGGGGATCTTTCACATCACTTTTTGTCAAGCGTACCAAAGGTTTCGCAATCAGCGAAAAGTTGCTGATCCACTGGCGACAATATCCCACCATCCCAAGAAACATTGTCACTTCTCTCTGAGTCATTGGTGCTCTCATCCCTTTTATTATTGTGATCCTGTCTGAAGTCACTTTCCTCAGGCCTTTCTCAATTTGATGACCTAAGTATTGTATATCCTTCTTACAAAATTGTAATTTTGATGGGGATACCTTGAGTCCTTCATCCGCCAAATGATTCAACAATGCAACTGTGTCCACCACACATGCCTCTCGCATCTTCGATGCCACCAACAGGTCATCGATGTATTGCACGAGCACTGAACTTTCGGGCATTTTCAAATCTTCTAGGGACTTCTTTAGAATCTGATTAAATATTGATGGACTTTCTGTATACCCCTGTGGGATACGGCACCATGCCAATGTACGTTCGCCGAACCGGAACGCAAACATTTGTTGGCCATCGGGGTGCAATGGGATAGAAAAGAAAGCATGACACAGGTCGATGACTGTGTACCATTCCGCATCATGGGGAATCTGATATAGGATTACCGAAGCGTTCGGTACAATAGGGCAGCAGGGAACAACAATTTATTCACTTTTCTCAAATCTTGTACTATCCTGAAAGTTCTGTTAGGCTTCTTTAAACTCATGATCGGAGAATTACATGGACTACTCATTATTTCTCTCAAAATTCCTTGTTCAATCATCTTGTCTATTACAGGTGTCAATTAGTTCTGGTGTCAGTATATACTGGGGAATATTCGGGTAGTTTACTCCTTCCTTTACAGTTATTTTCACAGGATCTACTCTTTTCATCAATCCCATATCTTCTCCTGTGAAATCCCATACCTCTAGTTTCACTGTTTTCTTCAATTCCTGAGGCAGTTCCTCCGGATCAAAAACAACAAATGCCTCAATAGTTTTGGGTTCCACATTTGCCATTGTCATTCTATACAGTACATCCTCATCAGGAATTTCAAAAGCTATGCCATCAGGGGTACAGAAGATAGTGCGATTCATTTTGCACAACAAATCTCTCCCTAACAAAATCATGGGGCTAGTGTCACATACATTAAATCAATGCATGTCTGTGAATTTCCCTATTTTAACTTTAACAGGATCAGTAAGATAAGTTTTTATCTGTCTATTTGAGACTCCAACTACTTGGATTGTGTCACCAGAGAGAGGAAGATTTTTAACGTCAGCTGGTCTAACGGTTGAACAATTAGCACCAGTATCTACCAGGGAAAGTAATATTTTCATCATTTACCTTTCCATCCACAAAGGGTCCTTTCTGGTCTACCTCTATAGTTGCGCCAAGTACGCACTCCTCTTCCTCTCCTAGGCACCGTCAATAACTCTCTTCTGACTCACTCTCATCGCGCTGCAGCTAATACTGCGAAACAGCACTAGCGCACGGTAGCTTCGTTACCTGTTCCTCGGTGCAGAATCGTGTCTCATTACTGTATCTCTGAGGATTTACGCTCTGTGGAAAGGGTGACTTTGGCACCTGACACTGTTGGGTAACAACCTGCTGCTGTCGCGGCGGTTGACAACTCACCTCATTCTGCACTTGTGGATTCAATAATGCATTATCACCATTAGCACTCGGGGGCAATTTACACTCGGATTTCCAATGCCCTAATTTTCAGCAACTATGACACGACCATTTCTTTTTTGCTTCCTCTAAGCTGATTTGTCCCTTTCCTTTTCCAATATTGGGTTTTTGTCTAACTTGGCCCATGCCATTAGCTTGCTCAATCAGCTGGGCTTCTTGTCTCTCCGCTACCTTAACTTGTGCCCACATTGCCTTCTCTTTCAGTTTGCATTGTTTAGCTTCGATTTCATCACTAAAATATTTTGCATGTCGTAGCACTTCATCTATCTTTTTATTTTGCCAATCCACTGTATGCTGTTTGATAATTTCGCTTACCTCAGGTCTTAAACCATAGACAAATCGATATACAAAATGACTTAAATCCTTCTCACTTAATTTCTCATCACCACTGTATTGCTTAAAAGCTAACAGTAACCTTTCATAGTAAGCATGAAAAGATTCTTTAACCTCTTGGTGAGTTCTATCAATTTTTACCCAATCAGTTTCTTTTGGCGGCACTTTATTTTTCAAAAAGGTAATTACCTGTTCATATTTCCTCATTACCTCCGGATCAGGGACTCCCTAGGGTACTCTTGAGTTGGCCAACCTATTGTAATTTTACATTCTGTCCATAAATCTGCAGGTACAATTATATTAAAAAGATCATTCAGATCTATCCACAACACTTTCGACAATTTAACAAACCTTTCTACCTGTCGGTACCATTCAACTGGTTTTTCTCTTAACCTCGGGAAATCATTGGTAAATGACAAAATATCCTGCCTAGTCCAGGGAACATGTACATACCCCCCTCCTGGTGTCTCCCTCATGGGACATTCAATCAATCAATCGATCAATCAATCAATCAGGGGTTGGTAAAGCGCGCTACTCACCCGTGAGGGTCTCAAGGCGCTGGGGGAGGAAAAGCGGGGCTGCTCCGGTCAGTCAAAAAGTCAGGTCTTGAGAGCCTGTCTGAAGGTGTTCAGGGTTGGAGAGCGTCTCAGTTCTACTGGGAGAGTGTTCCATGCTGTGGCTGTGGTGTAGGAGAAAGCTCTCCTTCCAGCTCTGCTTCTGTGGAAGCAGGGGACCTCTGCCAGGGTGAGGTCGGCAAAGCGGAGGTTCCTCTTTGGTGCGTGGAAACTCATTTGGTTGTTCAGGTATTTGGGTCCGATGTTGTTGAGGGATTTGTAGGCATGTGTGAGTAGTTTGTAGGTGACCCTCTTATCGACAGGGAGCCACTGGAGTTCTCGCAGGTGCGGAGTCATATGTTTGTAGCGCGGTATCCCTAGGATGAGCCTGGCTGGCGCGTTTTGGATGGTTTGGAGCTTGTGTAGTAGGGATTTGTTTATTCCGGCGTAGAGGGAGTTGCCGTAGTCGAGCCTGCTGGTGATGAGTGCGTGGGTGACGGTTCTTCTGCAGTCTGGGGGATCCACTTGAAGGTTTTTCGTAGGATCCGGAGGCAGTTGAAACTGGCGGAGGAGATAGCATTGATTTGGTGGTTCATGGAGAGGGAGGAGTCGAGGATTATGCCGAGGTTCCGAGCGTGGTCTGTAGGGGTGGGTGGGGCCCCGAGGGCGGGAGGCCACCAGGAGTTGCTCCAGGCAGAGGGGCAGGGTCCGAAGATGAGAACCTTGGTCTTTTCAGAGTTGAGTTTAAGGCAGCTGTCCTTCATCCAGGTGGCCACGTTTCTCATTCCTTCCTGGAAGCTGAGTCTAGTGTCTTCTGGGTTCTTTGTGAGGGAGAGGATAAGCTGGGTGTCGTCGGCGTAGGATATGATGCTGAGCCCGTGCTGCCTGACAATGGCGGCGATGGGGGCCATGTAGATGTTGAATAGAGTTGGGCTCAGAGAAGATCCTTGGGGAACTCCGTAGATGATGTCGGTGGGTTCGGAGAGGAAAGGGGGAGCATGACCCTCTGTGTTCTGCTGGAGAGGAAGGATCGGATCCAGTTGAGGGCTTCCCCCTGAATTCCCGCTTTGTGGAGCCTGGTGGTTAGTGTGCGGTATGAGATGGTGTTGAAGGCTGCGGAGAGGTCCAGGAGGATGAGGGCTGTGGTGTGGCCCTGGTCGAGCAGCATGCGGATGTCATCGGTGGCGGCGAGCAGGGCTGTCTCGGTGCTGTGGTTGCTGTGGAAACTGGATTGGGACCGGTCCAGTTTGCAGTTATCTTCGATGAAGGTGGTCAGTTGTGCGTTCACAAGCCTTTCTGTGACTTTGGCAGCGAAGGGGAGGAGGGAGATTGGTCGGTAGTTCTTGAGGTCAATTGGGTCAGCCGATGGTTTATTGCAGAGGGGCTTCACTTCCGCGCATTTCCAGTCCATGGGACAGGTGCCGGAGGCCAGGGAGGAGTTGATGGTGTGGGCTAGCTCGGGGGCGATGGCCGTGGAGGCTCTGTGGAAGATGTATGGGGGGCACTGGTCTGTAGGGGCTCCCGAGTGAGTTTTCTTCATGGTGGTGGTGATAAGTTAGATGGATGCGGGGTTCCAGGTGGTGATGGTTGGCGAGTCGGTGGTGGTGGGTGGAGGGGTGAAGGCAGTAGTTGGCTCGCTGAAGTTGTCGTAAAGGGTCATGATCTTCTGGTGGAAGTAGGCGCTGAGCTTGTTGCAGAGATCTTGGGAGGGTGTGATGTTAGTGGCTACGCATGAGGGTTTGGTGAGCTGCTTGACGACGTTGAAAAGTTCCCTTGTGTTGGATGAGTTGGTGTTGATTTTTTCCCTGATGAAGGTTGTTTTGGTGTCCCTTATCAGCTGGTGGTAGTTCCTAATGGCGATCTTTTGGTCAGTGTGGGCATCAGTGGTCTTCTGGTTCCTCCACCTTTTTTCGAGGCGTCTGGAGGCGCGTCTGGCCTCTAGGAGTTCGGTGGTGAACCAGGCAGCCTTAGGAGGGCGTTTAGTGGATGTCTGCTGGAGAGGTGCTAGTTTGTCGGCGTAGTTGGCGATCCAGCAGTGGAGTTCCTTGGCTGCGGCGTTGGTGTCGGTGGTGGCTGAGGGGGGGTCATGGAGGAGGGTGGTGGGAAGAAGTTCTTCGGTGATCTTACTCCAGTTCTGTCAAGGCGGGCGCGGGGCTGGTTTGGGTGCGGTCCTGGATGTGAAAGTGAAGTGGATGCAGTGGTGGTCTGTCCAGGAGTGCCGGGTGGTGTGGGTGAACCGGATGTTTGAACCTTCCACGAAGATGGGGTCCAGAGTGTGTCCTGCAATGTGGGTGGGTGTGCTTACCAGTTGATTTAGTCCCAGGTTGGCAAGATTCTCAAGGAGTGCGTTGGAGTCAGGGTCCTGGCGGTTCTCAAGGTGGAAATTTTGATCTCCGAGCAGGATGTAGTCCCTGGAGGCAAGGGCGTGGGATGCGGCGAGTTCTGTGATTGTGTTAGTGGGCTGGGCGTGAGGTGCTGGTGGTCTGTAGATGAGCGTGCCCCGTAGCGTTGGTCTGGGGTTGGTATGGATCTGGAAGTCGAGGTGTTCTATGTTGGGAAGAGTGCTGCTTGGGCTCAAGGAGGAGAGTTGGAGGGGGGTCTTATGTGCGATGGCGAGGCCTCACCCCGGGCAGTTTGGGAGGTCTTTTCTCTGGAGCGTGTAGCTGTCCGGTATAGCCGAGGTGATTTCTGGTCCGGAGGTGGCGTTAGTCCAAGTCTCAGTGAAGAAGGCGACGTTTGGAGCGAGTGTGTCGAGCATGTCCCATATCACTATTGCATGCCGGTGAAGGGATCGTACACTGAGTAGGATGCAGTTAATGGTGTCGGAGGGTCTGGTGGCAGGCGGTGCTTTAGTGTCTGTAGGAGTAGCATCTATGGAGAAGGAGCTCCGGCAGTGAACGCACGAGAAAGTTCCTTGAGTGTTGTCAGGCGAGGCTTGTACGCAGTCCACGAGGTGCCTGAGCTTGAGTGCGAGGAGGCTTGCAGAGGTGTAGCGGTGGAGGCTTGGAGAGCCAGGGTTCCTGGCGCTGGGCGTGGTCCAGGCTCAGACGGGCTTGCCTTAGGCACGCCAGCGGCGCGACCGTGCAGCGGTTGCCATAATGAAGGGGAGCGGGATCGAGGCGGAGGCGGGCGGGAGTCTGGTAGGGAGGCGGGGCTAAGTGGAGAGAGCGTCAGAGCATGAGGGCGGGAGGCGCGATGTGCTAAGGATTAGAAGCAGAGACCTGTGGAAGTAAAGCACAACACCGCAAAAGACAAAAGTTACACACATCGCTGGTCAGAGCACAATGTCCCAAAATGAAGCAGAACCTGTGGCAGAGTCGGGCGCGAGGCTCGAACTCTGCTGCTGGGGCTGCTGTAGTCGGTGAGCGTCTGACGGAGCTGCCGGGGAGAGTGCTGCCTAGACCGAGATCAAGTCAACCCACGCGCTCCCCGCAGCAGTCACCGTAATGGCGGGATCGAGGTGGAGGTGGGTGGGAGTCTGATAGGGGGGCGGGGCTAAGTGGAAAGGGCATTGGAGCTTGAGGGCGGGAGGCGTGATGCGCTAAGGATTAGAAGCAGAGACCTGTGGAAGTGAAGCACAACACAGCAAAACACAAAAGTTACACACAGCGCTGGTCAGAGCGCGATGTCCCAAAATGAAGCAGAACCTATGGCAGAGTCGGGCGCGAGGCTCGAACTCTGCTGCTGGGGCTGCTGTAGGCGGTGAGCGTCTGGCGGAGCTGCCAGGGAGAGTGCTGCCTAGACCGAGGTCATGTCAACACACGTGCTCCCCCGCAGCAGTCACCGTAATGAAGGGGAGGGGGGCGGGATCAAGGCGGAGATGGGTGGGAGTCTGGTAGGGGGGCAGGGCTAAGTGGAGAGAGCATCAGAACTTGAGGGCGGGAGGCGCGATGTGCTAAGGATTAGAAGCAGTGACCTGTGGAAGTAAAGTACAACACAGCAAAACACAAAAGTTACAGACAGCGCTGGTCAGAGCGCGATGTCCCAAAATTAAGCAGAACCTGTGGCAGAGTCGGGCGCGAGGCTCAAACTCTGCTGCTGGGGCTGCTGTAGACGGTGAACGTCTGGTGGAGCTGCCGGGGAGAGTACTGCCTAGACCGAGGTCAGGTCAACACACGCGCTCCCCCGCAGCGGTCGCCGTAATGAAGGGGGGGGCGGGATCGAGGAAGAGGCAGGTGGGAGTCTGGTAGGGGACGGGGCTAAGTGGAGAGGGCGTCAGAGCTTGAGGACGGGAGGCGCGATGTGCTAAGGATTAGTGTGCTGTGGAAGTAAAGCACAACACAGCAAAACACAAAACACCGAGGTCAGATCAACACACGATGACACATTCAGTTACTACTGGCTCCTTTTCTCGTACCGGAAATGCTGAGAAAGCCTTATCTGTCGTATCCTCTCTCTTTCGGAACCATCTACTTTTCCACCTATCTACATCACCCCATTTCCTTAACAAGGCAATCAGTTCTTTAATTTGAGTCAATCTTCCCGCAGTATTCAGATTTTCAATATCCTTTTCAGAAAAATCTACTCTATATGGTTTCTGTAATGATCTTATTTTCTCAAAGCAATACCCATTTCACTCGCTGTCTCTTCCAGTTTCTCATGCAAACTCCTCGCTCTCCAAGTTATACTTTTGCAGAGAAACATTAACTACTCGTCCTGATATGCTTTTAATTTTTCAGTTGGAATAGTCCCTACTATTAATTCTTCCAAGGTTAATTTTAATTTTACCACATCTAAAGGTTGAGGTTCTGTATCTTTTCGCTGTAAAATTCTTAACCAATCACTTAATTCTTCATAAGTGGGACCTACAGGGATTGTTTCACTTCTTATTCTATCCGTATTTCTCTCTGGGGTTTCTGTTGCCGATTCTGTTGTCATCAGTGTCTTACTTGCTGGACTTTGATTTACAATCAGATTTTTAGGAGTACTTAAACCTGATGTTCCTGCCACATTTTTCCATGCATTTCCTCCAGATCCACTTGTTTCTGTCTCGATTCGTTTACTACAATTGTAGGGAACAGTTAAACAATGCTCACTATCTTTCTGTTTATCAAAGACAGGAATCACCGGCCCTATAGTTACTGCTTCCATATTTTTGGTTAATTCTCTAATTTACTCAGTTAATTCCAGAGTAGTTCTAGTTGGTTCAACCGAATTTTCATTTCCAGGTTGTGACATTTCAGAGCCTCTAAATAGAATACTTTTTCCTAAATCAGGTGGCATTTGCTCAAGATTTTTATTTAGCATGGTTTCTTTCACCGGCGCACTCGGGGTCAGCAACGTAGAATTTGGTTGATACGGGGAAGGATTTTTATAAAACATGTCCTCTAGCACTTCATCCTCTGATTCACTCACATCATATTTATAGCCTTCTGACCATGTATTGTTTCTCTTTTCTGTACACTTTCTGCCACTTGTCTCTTCAGTATTTCTCAAAGGAAACATACCGTCAGTCATGTTTGCATTCCGCCATCTTCTCATTCGGTCTTCATGACTTTCCTGCCCACACTGTCTACCAAACATGTAATTATACCTTCTTCCACTCTGATGCCGTTCCCTTTCATACATCTCTTCTTTCCACTCCGTCAAAGCCTCGAACTGAGTAGGTCTAGGTCTCGGTTCTAACCTCATCATTCTTTCTCTTAAGTTTCTTAATACTGCTAAAAAAAACTAACCACTTTCTGGAAACGCTAGAACTCCATCCTCTTTTGTATACTTTGCCCAATTCCCTAGCCAATTACATGTATGGTACCCATATTTTGCTACCAAAAAAGATGCCGGCTATTTCGGTGGAGGAAGTATCTGTACTTCCCTAGTCACAATCGGGTTATCCCTTTTAAATAGGCTTTTTATTTTCCCAAACCATCTCTTTCTCAGGTGGATCGTAGTGCATCATTTTTATTTTTCCTAGTTCTGAATCACTAGACTTTTCAAATCACTTCCCTTGCGACTGTTCCGTATGCTCTCCAATTCCAATGCGACTCACACTAACGCACCAATCCTGTGTGTCTAAGTCACACCTGAAGTTCTCCAATCCCAGCGCGACTCACACTAACGCACCAATCCTGAGCGTCTATGTCATACTGGCAAATTCTCCACTCCTAGCGCGGCTCACACTAATGCACCAATCAGTGAAAGCTTCGTCTCTTTACGGATGGCCAATCCCAGCGCGGTCTTTCTGGCGTCAGCGTTTCTCACTACTCCTGCTTCTGCTGACCCCTCCTTTACAAATTTTATCAGCAATGTTTTCTTACGTTTTTTAATCAAAATCTGTTAGTAACAACATAAAAACACCACCATTGCCTGTTTTGCTAAATCAAAGAGATAGTTTTGTTCATTTACACAAGAATTCTGTATTTCCAGTAGGCAGTGCTTACCTCTACCCTACCACAGAATTATTCAGTTTTGCCGATAAAGTTGCACTTCCCTCTACATTACCCTTCTAACAAGCAAAAAGGCTAACCGTTTCTCTGGGGATAAAACACATGTGGAGACTACAATGCTCCTGAGAATTAAGGCCAGAGTTTCACGAGAGAACCTGTTGCTATTTCACTCACGCACATTCACACAGAAAATGTCCCTACCGATAACACACGACGATGTTATCAACTCGAAACCAGACAATGCGTTGTGCGACTTCACTTGCCACACACTTCTCCGTCTACATACAAGGCAACCAGACAATGCACTGTGCGACTTCACTTGCCACACTTTTCCCCGTCTACATACAGGGCAACCAACTTCCTACGTCCCGGAAGTCTTTACACCAATTGACAACATAAAACGCAACTCGCCTCAAAATAAAGTGTTAAAACATAAATCAATAATCACCAAACCAATGCAATAAACCCATTACTAATCACCAAACTAGCCAAAAATAACCATAATTCTGCTACCAGAAAAAACTGCTTCAGCGGAAATGGGCAAATTTACATATTCCCACTATGTCACAGACTCGTCACCACACTAACTCATTCATACATTCATTCATTGGTGGGGCCCATAACACCAACACTCATACTTCTCACTCGAATCTGCGCACAGGAGAAAATGAAGCGCTGGACATGTGGGGGTACCTTGTTACCTATCAGGAATAATTCCTTTACATTATATACAATATATACATCTGTACCTATAGAATCCTAACTTTAACATCAAGGCACTCCACCACTTGGTCGATGGACCAATTAGTTGGACTGGTTGATGGTGATTTAGAACCAGCTAAAACACATTTAAAGCTTCGGAACCATGCGGTTAACTTTCAATACCTTAATAAAGAATCACAAACTCATTTCTTATTAATCAATTTTAGTTTATCTAATTTAGTTCACTCTGTATTGGCATATTCAGGATTACAGTTCAAATAATTTCTCTATTTGAGAGACTTCCAATCTTTGATCTTTAATATAAAATTGACATGACATTTATATTTACCTAATTTTTTAACATTGGCGACCTTCTAACCACCCCTAATATTATTCCAGTCTCTGCGACAATCTCCAGAAGAACCCATCAACCCACAGCAATAATCAAAGCCCTTCAGATGGGATTGTCCTCTTGTAATCAAAGAAAACCCAGGTAAACCAGGAAATCTCCTTCAGCGCGACGCAGTCCCCACTAATCAGCCAAATGACCGGACGATCAAACCAACGAACCAACAACCCAACCTTCCAAATCACTGACTTTTTATACCATTTCTCTCCTTACTTTTAGGTCAATGTGCAACAATTTAGGGGTAGAAAGTGTTCTGATTGGCTAAACCCTTTGCAACTTGCAAGTCTCCTGAATGTTTCCAGGTTTCCTGTTTCCCATGAGACCGGGCATGACATGTCTCAATTGTATTCTTTTTGGTAATTCACAGGCAAAAGTTCCGAAGTAACAACATGCAAGCGTTCTTGTACAGGTCCTTCATTGTCCCCTCGGTCATTCGCACCATTCTTCATCTTGACAGTCCTCCATGATCCTATCCTTGACAAGGAACACTTCGGTTCACGTTTGGAGGTCGCTTGGAGATCACCTGAGCCATCCGCTCAGATGACGGTGGCAACTTCAGAACTCCATCTTAAGTATTGCAGCCTAGTAGGGCCGAATGCCAACTTAAGCAAAAACAAACATAACAGTAATTAAAATATAGAAATGAAGATTCTAATGTTTAAGCCCACACTAATCCCAATATATATTAGTATTTTCCAAGCTTGTAGCAACATTTAAAACAATAATACTCACCATTCTGCAGCACTGGAAGCACAAACCATCACAAAAGCAACATGAATCGTGCAATTCACTATTTCACCACATTCTAAAGTTAGTTTGCGTACCACAGTTAATCATTTAATTATTTGCCATGCAATTAGCATTTTAGTCCCACGTGTATCTCATGTTTATTAAGGTGCAGATGTTGATTAGTCATGCCACTTTACACTAATTAGTACAAATTAATATTTAAAATGATTACGTAATTAAATTTCATGCAAAATAGAGGAGGTATTCAAAATTTTGCTTTATCTGCTCCATCACCATCACCTCTCATAAAACAGAAGTGACCATGCAGTCCATACTCTCCAAGCACCCTTGCACCCCATCGCTAATCTCATCCTCACTAAAAGACTGGATTCCACCAGCAGTGCCTTAACCCCAATCGTGAATGATTCAATTAACACAGTCACTCTCCTGGATGCCTAGAAACATGCCACAGTTCTCCTCCATGTCAAGAAACCTTTAGTGGACCAAATGACATTAGCCAACTATCGACCCATCTCCCTGCTACCCTTTCCTGCAAAAGTCATGGAGAAGATCATGAACAAACATCTAGCCACCCACCTCAATGACAACCACCTTCTCAACACCTCTCACTCCAGATTCCAACCCAACCACAGAACTAAGATCACCCTAATTTCCGCCACGGATGACATCTGCTTATTCATGGACAGCAGAAAGACTGTAGCCTACACAATGCTGGTTTTCAAGGTTCTGCGCTCCGCTGGATCTGTTCCTTCTTTACAGCCAAAGTTAGTCAGTCAGCATTAGTCCTTTCACCTCGGCCACTACCATCCTCATCTGTGGAGTACTAGAAGGATCCTTGATCAGCAACACACTGTTCAACTCCTATATGGCCCACTCACCTGCATCATTCATGCCCACAGCATCAAAGTCATATTTTATGCAGATGACACCCAGCTTATCCTCTCCATCCTTGACAAAACACTAAGGAACCGGACCATCTTCATCACCTGCATGTCCAAAGTCGCCAGATGGGTGAAAAACAACTGCCCCAAAGTCACCTTTGAGTGAGACTCCCCATGTGGCCAGTGGACCCACACTTAACCCAAACAACCACGCAAAGAACCAAGGAATAGTAGTCGACAACCAGTTCACTGTGACCAACCAAGTGAAAGCTGTTTCCGCCTCCTTCTCCAAAACACCCAAAATGCTCACAACGATTTTCAGGTAGCTCCCTCTCAACACTCGCCGAACCCTCACCCAGACCCTCATCACCACCACTGAGCCAGACTAAGGCAACGCACTCTACATAGGAATCAGATTCAACACACAATTACCAGCAGCCTCCCAACCATGATGGCGGCAGGCATGGTCCACACACATAGCCATTAGTTCTCCAGCTCTCCCCTCTGCCGCCCACTACCTCTTTTGCCGAGACACTCAGACGCCAAGGAGGCAACGAGGCATGAGTCTTGCAGCCATGATCGCTTAAGCACCCCTGTGGCTGCGGCAACAGGACTGGAGCGGAGAAAGCACAGTAGCGGGAGAGACGCCTGTGGTGCTGAGACTGCATGAGAGGTGTGAGTCTTGCAGCGCAATCGATAAGGCAGTGGTGGCAACCCCCTGCATCTGCTGCTGCAGCATCAGGGAGAAGTGAAGCTCGAGGCTCAACCAGGGGAGGCAGTGGTATTTGTGGCTTCGTAGCTCCTGTGATAAGTCTAGATTTGGCTCCCTGCGGCTCCCAGCACTCTGCTCTCCATTGTTGAGTAGACTGGAGCGGAGACAGCGCGGTAGTGGGAGCGACACCCGTGGCGCTCGGACTGTGTGTAATTTATGGCACCAGAAAGCTATAGAACCAGCCTAGGAACTATCACCTGATGTAGAGGTGAGTGCCAGAGAAACAAGTAGAGGGAGCAGGCACTTGCAGAGCAGCTGGAGGGGATTTACGAGACACTGTGAGACCTGGTGACTTTGTGAGTCTGCTAACCATTGTTTTGCAAGATCAATGACCCTCTGAAGCTGCTTTTGTTTGCTTTGCTCTTCTTTTCTGGCTGTATGCTCAGCTCTCCGGTCCGGACTTTTAGAGGGGGTGAGACTATAGAATGCACACATACAGTCTAGAACAGCGAGGAAAAATAATAACCAAATTCCAGACCAGGCTACTCCCTCACCAGCCCCTAGAGATAAACGCTGGAGTCAGAGAAATGCTCACCATAGAATGGAACTTAAAGCGAATGCACTATTTGAGACAGAAAAACAAGCGGAGTTCGATACCTCAGATACTGAGAGAATGTATGAGGCAGAAAATATGGGAGAGGTTTCTGACCCACAGCTACATCCACAGCTTGACTTACAATTGGATACAATCTACAACGTGGAAAACGAGGCTAGGAGAACAGAGGGTGTTAGACCTGGCACCTTGGCGTGAGTCTCCCTTCCTCTTTTTGTTGCTGTGCCTCATGTGATTTTATGGTGTTGGCCGCTCAGCGCGCTGTGCCACTGCCAACCAGTGTCGCGGCGCGAGTGCTCCCTTGTAAATTGTATATGTTGGTTGGATTCCATGATTCGATTGTTTGATTTACTATCAGACCCCAGTAAAGTGCGCCAGGAGCGCCAGGGCATGTAAATGCAAACACCGCTAGTGGGCTTGCAGCACTGATTGTGCCACCCACAGAAGCGGCCGGTAAAATATGTCTAAGGTCTGCCATCGCAGAACCTGCGTGCAGTCTGGTACTGACATGCTGACTGGCAAGTACCCACACTTGCCGGTCCCTAAAACCTTCCCTTAGCTGCATGTTAGTCACCCCTCTGGTAGGCCCACGGGCAGGGTGCATTGTAAGCCTAAGGTAGGACAAGCCTGGATGCGTGGCATGTCCTAGTAGTGAATGACCGCCATCTTGTTGTTCACTACTGCAAGGCTACCCTGTTCTCATAGGCCAGTATGGGCGGCCTGGATTGTTACACCCTATGATCCTAACCGACCCAGGGAACATGGTAGAAGATCGAGTTTAGTATGCCTGAACTCGGAATAATAAGGTACATCTTTTCGCAAGGTTTATTTTAATATTCCGGGTTTGCAAATGCCGCTTTTAGAAAGCTGGCCTTTGCTTGCCTAAACATTTCAGCCCGCCTCTGCGTGATGTGTATCTGATGTCTGGCTGGTGTGAGTGACAGGGCTGGGGGAACCCAGATGGGCAGGGCTAGGTAGCCTGGTGGTGAATAGGACGATCGACAGGTAGATGGGTGGGAGGAGTGCTCCTAGGCTCTGAATAGGACAGTACTCTGCCACCTCAATGCCGGCTCCGCCCCCTGTGGAGCGTCTGAGGACTCTGCCCTGCACTCTGAAAGGAGAAGCCTGCATCGCGTAAACAAAGTGCTCAGAAACCGGACTGAACTAGGCAAGGGCCCCCCTGGCCTGGGAGAACAAAAGATTTGCTCCTGAGAAACTAGATCCGCTTTTGACCAAGAAGAATCTCTGCCTGAGGAGGAGGCACCGGGAAAGCTGTAGGAGGAAGACTGTCCCTATCCTGGGGGATTGGCCTGCAGTGGTGACCTTGCTGCCAAGGGAGAGAAGAGAAACTGTTGCTGAAGACTTTCACTTTACTTTTACTTTCAAGACTTGTGCTTTTCCAAAACGATCTCCAAGGGCTTGGAACTGAGCTTGCCCCCTGAACTGAGCCCCAGGACCATTGGGCTCTACCTGATCTTCACTCGCCTGCCGCTGGACTGTGGTGTCCTTTCCTCGCCGGAGCTGTGACCCTCGTGCCCCAGTCCCTCCCTGAGCCGTGACCAGGACTGCTTAGCCGCCCCCGCCTTGGGAAGAGCCTCGCTCGATTGGAGCCGCTCCCCCTACGCTGTGCTGGGCTGCCCCTGTCACCTCGCTCGTTGGAGGCTCGCTGTGCACCTTCACCCTCCCGCCGGAATCGGCGTTTGTGAGCATCTCCAAGCCTCGGACGGCCCGGACGTATCTGCGTGCCCGGCTGCCCAGCTTTGTTCACCCGCCACCTGCAACACCCCACTCTTGTCATGAGCCTGAAGATCAGACACCCATCGCGAAGTGTGGGAGCCTCGGACGCCGCCTCGCCCTTCTGTCGAAGAGCCGCTGAAATCCCGCACCCACCTTCGCGTCAAGAAACAAGGTACTGTACTTACGAACTCGACCGCGAGCTCGCATCGGATCCAGGGTCCGCAACGTTCTGATTTCCCTGTCATCTGCCGCGCACTTCGTCCTGGGCGCTGCCTCAGAGCGAAGTGCGCTGAGGCCTACAGTCACCTGGTGCCCGCCTAAAGAAACTTTCCGTAACAAAGAGAACTTTACCGTATTCCTAAGAATTGTGGCCCCATCAGTTCAACGTTACTGGGCCTTGTAATTGAATCTGCTGAAACTACATAAAAGCTTATTTTTATACTTCCTGATTGGTGTCCGTTTGTGGTGCATGCAAGGGGTTTACTGTATGTGTAATTGCATTTGCTTAACCGTGTACGCCTGAGACTTAGCCTAGACTGCTCGCGCCACGCACCTAGAGGGTGAGCAGGGGTTATTCTGGGGAGTCATCCTTCGCCCTGACAAGAAGTAAAGAGTCCCTGCTTGTTGTGGGTTCACACCTGCGTCAACCAGAGCCCCTCATTTCTAACATTGGTGGCAGCGGTGAGGATTTACGGATTTGCATTTGCGGTTTGCGTATAGTGAACCACTGATCACCACGTAGTGAGAGCAGACCGGTAACACAGCCACAAGACTAGCATCTGTTTTTGTTTTGCCAAGAATCTCCGTTGTTAGAACCATGCCTGGTTCACTTCCCGCCGGAAGGGCAGCTTCTAAAATCTCTGGATTTGAGGACATAGATTGGGAAGAAAGCACACTTCAGAATTATACCAATGAAGAATTGAAAGGTTTTTGCTCCAAGTTCAGAATTGCCCAAACTGGATTGAAAAGGAAGGAACAACTCGTGAAGGCGCTGAGGGCCTGGTATGAGTCCTAAAACGTTTTTTATTGTTCATTGCAGAAATTGGTTGGTCCTGAGGAGAACCCTAAATTCAGTGGTTCGAAACGCGTCGACCAGTCTAGTCCTTGTGACGCACCGCTTTTCAAGATATTTTTGTTTGCCTGGTGTATTTCAAAAGAATTTGATCAATTCATGGTGTTTAACGAAAAAACAAAATGTTTTTAGAGATTGAAAATTGAGATGTAATCAATCTACAAAGTGAAAGAAAGGTCGCTACAAGGACCCAGTTCTTTACAGTGTTTGTATGTTTTGGTGTATGCATGAGTATAATGGCCATGAGTGCTTGATGAGTGTTTGTATGTTTGTTTAATTCACCGAGGGGAGCATTATTTATGTGTTGTTGTATCACAAGTTTTGTAGAGTTTGTATTTATGTTCTTAGCGCAATGAAGCATTGTTCTCAGCGCTAAATCATTTGGTAATGTGAAACTAATTAAAATTATTTCCGTTAAATAATAAGGAAATTCAAAAAAACCCTCCTCTTATGTTTCATTTCTTATTAGGAGCTATTAAGGTATTCGGTTGAGTGAGCCTCAGCTTGAACTTTTTGTTCTGTTTTTCTGGTATGAGTCAAAGGCACCAGAGAATCAGGTGGAAATGGTGCCACCAGAAAGTGTCCATGAGTTTGGCAGAGGCCTGTCACCAGAAGAGTTGGCAGACAGGGCAGCAACCCGGGCACACGAAGTAGAGATGGCAAAACTTCATGGGCAGATGGAGATGGAAAAACAAAGATTAGCCATGGAGGAAAAGAAACTACAATTAGAGCATGACATGAAGCTGAGGGAGCTGGAGTTGAAAGCAAAAAGTTTGGAGCTCAATCCCTCTGGTGGCAGCACGCCGTCAGTACAGGCGGAACCAAGAGTTTATATTCCCAAGGATGTAGTGAAGGAGTTCTTCAAGAATGACGACATCGGGCAGTGGTTCAGAGCCTAGGAGGTAGCCATGTCTTCCCACCGGGTCCCTGAGAAAGATTGGGGAGCGGGGTTGTGGGGACGGTTCCTGAGTGAAGGGCAGGACACACTGCTAGATTTACCTGCTGATGTTCATAATTCTTATGCCCATATGAAGGAAGCATTGATGACTAGGTATGGGTTGACCCCTGAGTTATATAGACAGAGGTTCAGGGGTTGCACTAAGATTCCCAATAGTACGTATGTGGAGTATGTGACTTTCTTTTGCAGAGCGCTGGATGGTTGGGTAAAGGGTAGTAAGGTAAATGATTATCAAGGGCTTCTTGATTTAATGGCATGGGAGCACTTGTCCAGTAATTGTTTTCCTGAGCTACGCCAGCACCTGATAGATAGTAGGCTGACTAACCCGAGGAAGCTTGCTGAGGAGCCGGACCGCTGGGTCAGTACCAGGGTCCACAAGGGTACCGTGGGAGATTCCGCCAAAGGTGGGCAGGGTCCCCAGCAGAAGAGTGGGGGGGACAGGGGTAAACAGAAGCAGTTCCAAAAAGGGCCCCAAAATAGTCCCCAAGGGAACCAAGGGAAGGGTTCTCAGCCTCCCCCACCCCAGAAACCGACCGGGGCCCCGACAGGTCCTCCTGTTCAGAAGGGGCCTGTCAGATGTTACAGGTGTAACAATTTGGGGCATTTTGCCTCTGATGTAAAGTGTCTATTGTTTGGTAAACCAGCACCCACTGGTGCTCCACCCCGGCAGGTGACTAGTGTAGCCTTGGGGGAGGAGAGGGATGTCCAAGGTGGGTGGGGTCCCGCAGAGATGTCCCTGGTCTCGCTAGGAGACCGTGAAGTGGTCCCTCCAACCCAGCTGCCTGAGAACACTAAGAAGAACAGGCAGTGGGTGACCATAAATGGCCATAGAGTGGAAGCTCTTAGAGATACAGGAGCCAGTGTGACAGCTGTCAGGTGTCACCTGGTGTCTCAAGAGCAGGTGATCCCCAATGCATTCTACCCCGTTGTTGCCACTGACAACACAGAGAGACACTGCAAGGTGGCTCAGGTTCCCTTTGAGTGGGGGGGGGGGGGGTCTCTGGTACTCTTCAGGTAGCTGTGAGGCCCGCCATGCCTGTAGACTGTTTGTTAGGGAACGACTTGGAGAGCTCACCTTGGGCTAAGGTGGAGCGGAGTGCTCACCTGGAGATGTTGGGTATGCCGGATTGGGCGTGTGTCACCACACGGTCCATGGCAGCCAGTAGAGGTACTCAAGAGGTCCTGGAGCCTGAGAGGGAGGCCCAGGAACCGGCCTCAGAGAGAAGGAGCAAGGGGCGCGGGAAGCCGGCCCCTGAAGTTCCCACGGTCCAGGAGGAAGCAGACCTTGAGGGGGATGCCCTGGAGCCTACAGGGGAGCAGATAGCTGAACTGGGAGACCTGCCGGAGCTGACCCATTGGCAGCAGGAAGGGGGTCCCACCAGGGAGGACTTTTGTAAGGCACAGAAGGAGTGCCCTTCTCTCGTGGGTATGCGGCAGCAGGCTGCAGACCAGGCCGCAGGTGATCAGTCAGGATCACATTTCGTTTACTGGGAGAACGACCTCCTATATACCGAGCCTAAGGTTGCTGAGCCTGGGTCAGCCCGTGCTCTGGTGGTACCCCAGGACTTCAGAGCCTTCCTACTGGGGCTGGCTCACGATGTGCCATTGTCAGGGCATTTGGGGCAGGACAAGACCTTTGAAAGGCTTGTCACCCACTTTTATTGGCCTCAAATGCGCAGGAGTTCGGATACTCACTGCAGGACATGCCAGACTTGCCAGGCAAGTGGAAAGAGTGGAAGGAAGCAGAAGGCTCCACTCCAGCCATTCCCTGTGGTCGGTACCCCATTCCAGCGAGTGGGGATTGACATTGTAGGGCCACTGGACCCCAGGACAGCGATGGGCAATAGGTTCATCCTGGTCCTGGTGGACCATGCCACCCGGTACCCGGAAGCCATTCCTCTGAGGACAGTGACGGCCCCCGTGGTGGGACGGGCACTGATGGGAATTTTCTCCCGAGTGGGATTCCCTATAGAGGTGGTGTCTGACCGAGGTACCAATTTCATGTCCAAGTACATGAAATCTCTTTGGCAAGAGTGTGGTGTAACCTACAAGTTCACCACACCTTACCACCCCCAAGGAAACGGGTTGGTTGAGAGATTTAACCGAACCCTCAAAGGCATGATAATGGGCCTAGAAGGACCCATGAGGCGTAAGTGGGACGTCCTCTTACCATGCCTTCTCTTCGCTTACCATGAGGTGCCACAGAAGTCTCTGGGGTTCAGTCCCTTTGAGCTTCTGTATGATCACCCAGTCAGAGGACCTCTAAGTCTGGTCAAGGAAGGCTGGGAGCAATCTCCCAGGAAACCTCCCCAGAATGTATATAGTTACATGCTGGCCTTCAGGAATCAGACTAGGCAATTCAGGCAACTGGCTGAGGCAAATCTGGAAGCCAGCCAGGAGGAGATGAAGCGGTGGTACGACCAGAATGCCACTCTGGTAGAGCTTCAGCCTGGACAGAAAGTATGGGTCTTGGCCCCCGTGGAGCCGTGCGCGCTCCAGGATAAGTGGACCGGTCCCTTTGCGGTGGTGGAGCGCAAGAGTCCTGTTACCTACGTGGTGGACCTGAAGTCTCCTAGGAACCCCTTAAGGGTCCTACATGTCAACCGCCTCAAGCCCCACTTGGAGAGGTCCCAAGTGGGCATGCTCTTGGCAACAGATGCTGGAATGGAAGAGGAGACAGAACCTCTTCCTGACCTCCTGTCAGCCAAGGAGTAAGATGGGTCAGTGGATGGTGTCATCCTCTCTTCCACCCTGACCCCTGAGCAACAGAATGATTGTCGCCAGTTGCTGGGACAGTTTTCTGACCTGTTTTCCCTGGTCCCTGGTGTCACTGATTGGTGCGTCCATGATGTGGACACTGGGGATAGTCCACCTCTGCGGCACAAGGCCTACAGGCTGACTGACAGGGTGAGGACATGCATCAAGGAGGAGGTCTCCAAGATGTTTGCACTCGGGGTAATTGAGTCTTCTAGCAGTCCTTGGGCCAGCCCCGTGGTCTTGGTCCCAAAGGCTGCAGCGCCGGGAGCCACACCCGAACTCCGGTTCTGTGTGGACTACAGAGGACTCAATTCGGTCACTAGGACCGACGCACACCCCATCCCCAGAGCTGATGAGCTCATCGATCGGCTAGGGGCTGCCAACTACCTCAGCACGTTTGATTTAACGTCTGGGTATTGGCAGATCGCCTTGACCGAGGGGGCCAAAGAGAGGTCGGCATTCTCCACCCCAGATGGGCACTACCAGTTCCGGGTTATGCCATTTGGGATGAAGAATGCCCCTGCCACCTTCCAGAGATTGGTCAACCAGGTGTTGGCTGGGCTGGATTCGTTCAGTGCAGCCTACCTGGACGACATCGCAGTGTTCAGCTCCACTTGGGAGGAACACTTGCGTCACCTCTGGGAAGTGTTGATGGCGCTGCGCAAGGCAGGCCTCACGATCAAGGCGAGTAAGTGCCAGATCGGGCAGGGTTCCGTGGTGTACTTGGGACACCAAGTTGGGAGTGGCCAGGTGGCACCCCTTCAGCCCAAGATAGAAACCATCCTGAATTGGGAGGCGCCCAAAACCCAGACGGAGGTGAGAGCCTTCCTAGGTCTCACCGGGTACTACAGGAGGTTTGTCAAGGGGTATGGCAACATGGTTGCCCCCTTGACAGTGCTGACTTCGAAGAAGCAGCCCAGGAAACTGATTTGGACTGACACCTGTCAAAAAGCTTTTGAGGCCTTGAAAACTGCTATGTGCACGGCGCCCGTGCTCTTGGCTCCCAACTTCTCCAAAGAGTTTATCGTTCAGACAGACGCTTCAGAGCATGGTGTGGGGGCTGTTCTTTCACAGATTAATGAGGAGGGCCTAGATCAACCCGTAGCCTTTCTTAGCAGGAGGTTACTTCCACGGGAACAGAGGTGGAGTGCTATTGAGCGTGAGGCATTTGCTGTGGTCTGGGCGCTGAAGAAGCTAAGACCCTACTTGTTTGGGTCTCACTTCCGGGTTCAGACGGACCACAGGCCCCTCAGATGGTTGATGCATATGAGGGGTGAGAATCCAAAGCTGTTGAGGTGGTCCATTTCCCTACAGGGTATGGATTTCACGGTGAAACATCGCCCTGGTACAGATCACGCCAATGCTGACGGTCTGTTCAGATTTTTCCGCCTTAGTGATGAGGAACTCCCTGGGGTAGGGTAGTTCTCCCCACTTTTCAGCTGGAGGGGACACGTGTTAGACCTGGCACCTTGGCGTGAGTCTCCCTTCCTCTTTTTGTTGCTGTGCCTCATGTGATTTTATGGTGTTGGCCGCTCAGCGCGCTGTGCCACTGCCAACCAGTGTCGCGGCGCGAGTGCTCCCTTGTAAATTGTATATGTTGGTTGGATTCCATGATTGGATTGTTTGATTTACTATCAGACCCCAGTAAAGTGCGCCAGGAGCGCCAGGGCATGTAAATGCAAACACCGCTGGTGGGCTTGCAGCACTGATTGTGCCACCCACAGAAGCGGCCGGTAAAATATGTCTAAGGTCTGCCATCGCAGAACCTGCGTGCAGTCTGGTACTGACATGCTGACTGGCAAGTGCCCACACTTGCCGGTCCCTAAAACCTTCCCTTAGCTGCATGTTAGTCACCCCTCTGGTAGGCCCACGGGCAGGGTGCGTTGTAAGCCTAAGGTAGGACAAGCCTGGATGCGTGGCATGTCCTAGTAGTGAATGACCGCCATCTTGTTGTTCACTACTGCAAGGCTACCCTGTTCTCATAGGCCAGTATGGGCGGCCTGGATTGTTACACCCTATGATCCTAACCGACCCAGGGAACATGGTAGAAGATCGAGTTTAGTATGCCTGAACTCGGAATAATAAGGTACATCTTTTCGCAAGGTTTATTTTAATATTCCGGGTTTGCAAATGCCGCTTTTAGAAAGCTGGCCTTTGCTTGCCTAAACATTTCAGCCCGCCTCTGCGTGATGTGTATCTGATGTCTGGCTGGTGTGAGTGACAGGGCTGGGGGAACCCAGATGGGCAGGGCTAGGTAGCCTGGTGGTGAATAGGACGATCGACAGGTAGATGGGTGGGAGGAGTGCTCCTAGGCTCTGAATAGGACAGTACTCTGCCACCTCAATGCCGGCTCCGCCCCCTGTGGAGCGTCTGAGGACTCTGCCCTGCACTCTGAAAGGAGAAGCCTGCATCGCGTAAACAAAGTGCTCAGAAACCGGACTGAACTAGGCAAGGGCCCCCCTGGCCTGGGAGAACAAAAGATTTGCTGTATAAATGGAGGAGCCCTGCTCCTGAGAAACTAGATCCGCTTTTGACCAAGAAGAATCTCTGCCTGAGGAGGAGGCACCGGGAAAGCTGTAGGAGGAAGACTGTCCCTATCCTGGGGGATTGGCCTGCAGTGGTGACCTTGCTGCCAAGGGAGAGAAGAGAAACTGTTGCTGAAGACTTTCACTTTACTTTTACTTTCAAGACTTGTGCTTTTCCAAAACGATCTCCAAGGGCTTGGAACTGAGCTTGCCCCCTGAACTGAGCCCCAGGAACATTGGGCTCTACCTGATCTTCACTCGCCTGCCGCTGGACTGTGGTGTCCTTTCCTCACCGGAGCTGTGACCCTCGTGCCCCAGTCCCTCCCTGAGCCGTGACCAGGACTGCTTAGCCACCCCTGCCTTGGGAAGAGCCTCGCTCGATCGGAGCCGCTCCCCCTACGCTGTGCTGGGCTGCCCCTGTCACCTCGCTCGTTGGAGGCTTGCTGTGCACCTTCACCCTCCCGCCGGAATCGGCGTTTGTGAGCATCTCCAAGCCTCGGACGGCCCGGACGTATCTGCGTGCCCGGCTGCCCCGCTTTGTTCACCCGCCACCTGCAACACCCCGCTCTTGTTGTGAGCCTGAAGATCAGACACCCATCACGAAGTGTGGGAGCCTCGGACACCGCCTCGCCTTTCTGTCGAAGAGCCGCTGAAATCCCGCACCCACCTTCGCGTCAAGAAACAAGGTACTGTACTTACGAACTCGACCGCGAGCTCGCATCGGATCCAGGGTCCGCAACGTTCTGATTTCCCTGTCATCTGCCGCGTGCTTCCTGGGTGCTGCCTCAGAGCGAAGTGCGCTGAGGCCTACAGTCACCTGGTGCCCGCCTAAAGAAACTTTCCGTAACAAAGAGAACTTTACCGTATTCCTAAGAATTGTGGCCCCATCAGTTCAACGTTACTGGGCCTTGTAATTGAATCTGCTGAAACTACATAAAAGCTTATTTTTATACTTCCTGATTGGTGTCCGTTTGTGGTGCATGCAAGGGGTTTACTGTATGTGTAATTGCATTTGCTTAACCGTGTACGCCTGAGACTTAGCCTAGACTGCTCGCGCCACGCACCTAGAGGGTGAGCAGGGGTTATTCTGGGGAGTCATCCTTCGCCCTGACAAGAAATAAAGGGTCCCTGCTTGTTGTGGGTTCACACCTGCGTCAACCAGAGCCCCCTCATTTCTAACAGAGGGACAGGTGGCAAATTTCATGACGAGTGGTAGTTCTAATCCCTCCTAACAATACCCACTCTTTTAGAAACATCAGAAGCAACGGAAGCCAGTTCTACCTCCACTAGATGAAGCCGCACACATTAGAGACCAGGCTAGTCCTCAACCTTTAACCTAACAACAAGAAAATACTCAGTCTGGGTTGTCTCTAAGTTCCCCCAATGGCTCATCGTCTCTTCAGGGTACTCAATCACCAACCAGGACTCTTCAGGCGACAGTCGGTGAAAATGAAGAGAGTGATGAAATGATAAGCAGAATACACATGAAGAAAGACTGCTCAAAACAGCCACCAAGAAGAAGGTCGGATATGGAGAGGGAGGAGAAACATCAATTCAAAATATGCTGATTACCATATTGGGAGAAATTGGAGATCTAAAGTCATCTCAGTCCCTTGAGATTGCTTCATTTCACGAGTGGCTGTCTAACTTGGAAGAAAACATGATGAACACACCAAAAAAAATGAGTGAGGCAGAGAGCTGCATCTCGAAATTGGAGGATAAACTGACTGTCATTCAGCAAGAACTATCAGAACTGGATAGAAAGAAGAATCAGGTGGTGCTCCAAGATTTGGAGCATTACAATAGGCGCTCCAATTTTCACCTAGTGGGTATCCCGGAAGGATGCGAAGACGCTCAGGCATCCAATGGGCTGGTTCATTGCTAAAGAAAGTCATGCCGGAGATGGAAGGGGACTTAACGATCACAAGCGCTCATAGAGTCCCAGCACAGAGACAACCAAATGCAAGATTCCCTAGAACAATACTACTCAACTTTGTGGACAATTGAGTCAAGGAAAGAATACTAAGTACTGCTATTACTAAGAGGTCTTTTTCTACTACCGTAATCCTGCAATTTAAGATATTTTCAGACATGTCGGCGGCAACAGCCCGGCGATGAAATGAGTTTGTTAAGATGATTGACCTGTTTAAGGAGAAGAGGGCCCAGGCCTTGATAGTACAACATTCAAAGCTTAAAGTATTAGCTAAAGGGTAATTTTACAAATTCACAGATATTCAGGAAGCTCAGTTGATGTTAACAAAATTGTCTGATGGGGACAAGTGAAGTCATCTCACTGGGGTATAATCCATTCAGTTAGACTCATAGTGAGAGTATATTTTAGGGCGAGAGGAGGGATGCCAAAAAGCACTAGTCCTAAATAGGGGAGCAGGAGCGAGTAAAGGATGCCACACAATGCCATCCAGCGATAAGGAGGGGGAAGAAGAAATAGTGGGCAATTCCATTTACCAGGGAGGGCATGAGGAGCCTGTGGTCGTGAGGGTGTTGGGGAAGAGGCAAAATATAAAAGGAGAATTAAAATTTAAGTGCTTACTATCTTGTGGGATGAAATAAATTAGAACACAGAGGGCAAATTACGTGCTGGCATACAGAACAAAGAAGAGAACTTTCAGAAAAAAAAAAAACCTGCACATGTCCCTTTATCTTGAACTGAGCACTTGATGCACTTTAATATTTTCAAATGTTTGAGTCACTTTATGTACACTTGATGCGCTATAGACCTGAATGGATAATATCTTAGCAGCTACCATATTTGACTAGATGGAACAAAGCTATAATATGAAGCAATGCACACAGCACTTTTTCCGTGGAGGGGGGAATCACTATTTTTTACAATAGCACGTGTCACTTTAGCCTTGCTATCAATAAATAATAGGTAAAGAGGTTCTGAAGGAAAGCTCTTTTAATACTAATGAACTGAAAGATAAACGTAAGGCCTAGGCAATAGAAAGCTGGTTGAGAAGCGACAGTACCCGTATTATACTATTGCAGGAAACCCATTTTAGAAACATAAGCAGTGCAAATAGGATCAAACAACATTGGGCCGGATTTTATTGTTTATCTAATGGCAGCTGTGCACAGAAGAGGGTGGGGATGCACGTGGGTAAACATGTACCATTTCAGGTGAAAGCTAAGCAGATAGATTCATGTAGAAGGTGGGCTTTTGTAAATGTGAGAATTAATCAATCAAACTTTACTATAGCAACGATTTAATCACCGGTTCTAGACAACCCGCTCCCTTTGCTTCAGCTTAAACAGGCCCTAACCAATATCCACGGTCTTGTCATTTTGGGTGGATATTTTAACTTCCTTCAAGAGCCGCTAATTGATTGCTCTACTAAAGCACGAAAACAAAATAAGCCACAGGTGGGCATTGCCGTAGCCAATTGTAAACAGGATTTAGACCTGGTAGACCTATGGCGCTCTCAGCACCCTAGGAAAAACGTTTTTTTCATGTTTTTTGGCAAAATACAATGCAGCTTCCAGAATAGACTATTTTTTTTTTATCTCATGGTCTGAAAATAATTACTCATGAATACATTCAAAATGCCTTTTCGGATGATGCACTAATCAAAATGGAAGTGGAAGGGGTAGGGTTTGAAAGAGTAGCCAGAAGATGGTATTTTAACAAAAGCAGTTTAGAGAGTGAAGATTGGTGCACAGAGGTTACTGATGAAATTAATAGCTTTTTTTTAATAACACAGACGCTGCCTGGGTAAATATTTTGTGGGATGCCTTTAAGGCTGTACTACAGGGTTTTATTACATCTAAAGAAATCCTACAACAGAGAGGAAAAATGGGAAAGAAGACACAAGCTCAAAACTAGGCTGGAGCAATCTAGTAGAAAATACTCTCAAAATAGGAATTTAGCTACTAAACAGGAGCTTTCACAGAAAAAGTTAGACATGCAGGAATACTATTATGGGCAGGGAAATACTGCCAACACTGCTTACCTCAAGAAGGTATATGAGGAGAGCGAAAATACGGGGAGACTGCTTGCGTGGCAGGCAAAGGATAGAGAGGTTCAAAATAGGATCCTATCACTGACAGATATTGATTCCAAGACACAGATAACCCACTCCTTAGAGGTTGGGAATGCTTTTTAAAAACTCTATGAGAAAATGTATCATATGGATCAACAAATAATGGCTGATAGCCTTAAGAGGTTTTTAGATAAACTTACTATCCCATCTCTAAGCAGCGAGCAAAACCAAATGGTAACGTCTGAATTTTCTCTTGAGGAAATAGATATAGTAGTGAGTTTGATGGTTAATGATAGAGCAGCTGGGGAGGATGGACTACCAGCAGAAATATACAAGAGGTTTGCTTTAAATTTAAACATACAATTGTTAAAGCTTGCCAACCGCATATTAAAAGGTGGAGAATCAAGACAAAAACAGGGATAACATCTATTCTTATAGGCCTATAAGCCTTCTTAATATCGACTATAAAACCTTTACAAAACTGCTTGCCAATAGGCTAAATAAGATTGTGGGATCAATTATCCACCATGACCAAAGCGGTTTTGTGGCAGGCAGACAGCTCTCTCCAAATACAGAGTTTTTAATAGAAGCTCTGGACTATTGTACACAGAATAAAATAGAGGCACTGGTGTTATTTTTAGACGCAGAGTAAGCTTTTGATTTGATGTCCTGGGAATGTCTTTTTTCAACTCTTGCTAGATTTGGGTTTTCGGGAAAGTTTACACATATAGTGAAATATCTGTACATGGACACTTCAGCACAGATTATTATCAACTCCAGAAATGTAGGCAGCTGTAAAGTAAATAGGGGTACATGGCAGGGGTGTCATCTATCCCCAATTCTTTTTGCCCAATTTATAAAATCTCTGGCAATCGCCATTAGACAAAAAGCATTACAGACAGCACCATTGCAAGGTATGTCTAATATAAAATTATATGCTGATTATATTGTTCTGTTTCTCAAACCTGGGGAGAGTATCCAAAAGGAAATTTTTGCAATTGTTTCGGAATTTCAAGTACTGGGTTGATACAAAATAAATAATGCGAAGACAGAAATGTTACTTTGTAACTGTTTGGGTCATACATTAATTCCAGAACTCCAATTATTATACAATTTGAGACCTAAGAGATATCTAGGTATATTTCTGTCTGAAAATGTTAATGAATTATACACATTAAATTATGTTCCCCTAGTGCCAAAAATTTAACGTTTATGTGCAAAATGAAACCAACTCTTAATTTCGATAATCGGACGGGTAGCACTAATACGAATGTCAATTTATTTATTTTCTATTCTCAGTAATCCCTTACGCACTACAAATGAAATTTTTGAAATAAAAATATGGATTATTCTCATCTTTTATATGGGCCAACAAGGCGCTGAGATTAGCACTAGTCATTTTAAGTAATTCAAATGAGGAGAGAGGGTAAGCCCTTCCCAATTTGATGGAATATTACTACGCAGATTTTGCACATAATTCATATAGATTTTTTAATCCTCTTAATCGTCGTTGTATGAAACCATTTTTTATAATATGGATCTTGAAGTAATATAACATTCTAGATCATTTGAGGCTTGTGAAGAACCCCCCAAAAGTACATTATAAGGTCTTCCACTGGTTTCCAAAACAAAAAGTCCAACTGTTTATGCTTTATGAAATACCTCAGATAAATGGTTCCACATGTTTGGCCGACAGCCCTTAACGTCGGGGAACAATAGCTGATCTAATCTAATATATTAAGGAAATGGGAGGAGAATGGATATAAACATGTGGGAGATTTTCCTAATATTGAGACTTGAAAAAGATGGACAGAGATAGAGTATGGTCTGAGTCATTCTAAAGATATACTATAAATGGTCTTGTATTCAAATTAGGCATTTTCTAGAAGATATAGATCTGACCACATTTAGTGCAAAATTAGAACTTAGTGAGGCTCTATTCAAAACAACTAGATGGAGATCAATAAGTAGCTGGGTACAAATTCTCAATGAGCATAAGATTTAGAAGGTGTACGAAAAAGCTCGAGATAAATGTCAAGCAAAAGAAGGCCTACAGATTTCAAGGGTGGTCTGGAACAGAATCAACAAATTTAACACTACACTATTAAGAGGCGACAACATTAGGAGAATGCAATTTTATACCAAATGGCTATTGTATTGGAAACTTACCTTTCTGCATAGTGTATTTCCCCAGATAGAGGATAGATGTTTTCAGTGTTCTGCAGAAGAGGGAAATACATGGGCTCAAACTGTTTGGGATTGCCCAAAGATTAAGCAATTTTGGGAAGAAATAGAGAAATAATGTAGATATCAACTAGGACACATGATAGTCATCGATAGATACATAGCAACCCTTGGGTGTTCCCCAAATATGTGCAATATGTTTTTTAAGCCATACCCTCAGTGCTATATCTGAAATACATTTTATCAATTAATTATGTTTGTAGGATGATATGTGTCAATCCAAATTGAATATTATAAGCACTTTATTTTTGTATATGAGTAATTGTGCAATGAACTCTCAACAATAAAAATCAGAAAATAAAAAAGAAGCCTCCCAACCATGCAAAACTCATCCACCAAGCTCACTCTCACAGACTATCTCCCTCACCCATATCATCCCACAACTCAAAAACCTTCAATGGCTCCCCATCGACAAAGTGGAATTCTTGAAACTCCTTACGCACCAATACAAAACCTTGCACAACGTCGGCTCCACCTACATCAACAATTACATAAACTTCCACAAACCCACCAGACACCTCTGGTCTGCAGGACTCCTACTCGCATGAATCCCTTGCATATGCAAAACCAGATCTGGCAGTTGTCCCTCCTCCTACCTTATTTCTAAAGCCTGTAATGACACGCTTCTGCAGATCAGAGCAGCCTTCTCACTTCTTGAATTTCACAAGAAACCGAAGATATGGCTCTTAGATAAGTCACTGCCAAGTCTTAACCCACAAAATTCCTGCTTCCAGCGCCGAGATACCCTCCCGGGTAAATTGTGTGCTCTACAAATAGACATACATTTTTGTACTCAGCGAGGGCTGAGATCTCACAATGTTAAATGATCTAGATCTCAAAAATAAAAGCTGCTTTTAGCGTGAGGTCTGAGGAGAATATGTGTATATTGTATGAGAATCAGTGGCAGAAACAACATTTATTAAAATTAAGAAATAGCTGTAATTCAAATTCTCTATACATTATAGCTGAAAAGAATACATTAAAATGAATAAAGTAACACACAACTGACATGAATCTAACATAGATATCACAAGATAGTAATACAAAAATAGTTTTTTCAATCAAAGCCATTTTAGTTCTTCTCACCTCCTACTACAGTTGTCTGTTGGTAAACAGACCTACTGTATTCAATAGAGACTTAGGGTTGGCTCTTTGCTTGCCCCTTGCCCACTAGTCAATCACTTTCATGTCTATCTCAGTTTTCTTTCATTTTTCATTGACTTTCGTTCCTTTTCTTGTGTTTCTTTGATCCAAGGAATACTTTAGACCCACCTTGTTTTAATTGGGTGAGTTGTGTCCTTACACTGCTGATGGTATAGCCTTGCGTTATAGTGCATATGGGACTCTCTCTCTCTTTCTCTCACTCTCTCTCTCTCTATCTCTCTCTCTCTCTCTCTCTCTCTCTTTCTCTCTCTTTCTATCTCTCTCTCTCTCTCTCTCTCTGGCTCTCTCTCTCCTGACCCAATCTTCGTTGAGCTGCCCCTTCTCTTTAAATAGTACTATTACCCCTAAGCTCCAACTTGCCCTCCAGCCACCTAGCACTGTCACCACTACCCACCACTGTATTCTTGGGTGGCCATCATTAAATAGATTTTCATCCATTCAAAAGATGGAATTCAGCATGGTTGCATGCACATTTAGTGACCATCTTTGTTGCAAAGTCATCCTTGTACCCTGCCCCCCCCCCACATTTTTTGCTGACTGGTACTGATGGTAACTGACTCTGACTGTCCCTGGGCTCTGCCTAACCAGGCCCAGTGCCAGAGCTGTGCTTAATACACAACTAGAATACAGTGTAAACACCTAAATACACTAGGGTACACTATTGGTTAGGGTACCCCTAGGATTAGCATGACCTCCCCTAAAAGGCCCTAGCACATAATAGGGCAGAGGGATTGAAACTACCTTTAAGTCCCCAGTATGTAATAGGGCATGGCAGTTTAGAGGCCAGTCATCCTTTCTGCACTTGCATGTGTGCTCTGCTGGGGCCTGATGTTCGTTTAAAAGCAGTCCTGTGTTCCAGGACTGCTTTTAACATGTAAATTGTGCCCAACTCGACTTTGGTGTTTTGGGCACCTACAAATAAATCAACTACAATATTTTGGAAAATTAGTTACCCCGGGGTCTCCCCTAGGTGTCACAGTGGTGGTGGTGGGGGTTCAGGTATTTATAAGGAGGACCCTCATAAAATAGGTTTTATATGGCTTGGGTTTAGTTAAATGGCACATTTCGCCTCCCACGTTGTAGTAAAGTGCTTCCCAAAATCGACCTCTTGTGCTAGGAGCACTGTGGAGTGAGGATCTGCAATATTTGTTCATATTCAGAACCCCTAAAATCTCCCTTAGGTGTTCTGGGGGTGAGGTGTCCTGTAGATGTTGGAGAAATTGCCCAGTTCATTTTCCCCATTACAGATCCCCAGCCACGTAGGTTAACATGGCAAGAAGTTATTGACTAATAATTCCTGCCAGGAGAATCATAAAATATAATTCAAGGAATTACTAGAATGGTATTGATAAATCCAACAGTATGCTATTGTTGGATTTATCCTAAAATGTACAGAAGATATAAGACTTTCTTGTCTGTAGGCCAAACTTCAGCCTTCCAGTGCTCTGTCCTGATTGGTCAGAGTTAAGTGGATTAGCCAGGCTGCTTTGATGAGGTGATAAGTAGCCCTGGGGTGAAGGAGCCATTCTGGGAGGACAGTGTTCTGTTGCATAGGAATGCCAGAGCAAGGGGGAGTTATAAACAATAATCTGCAATAGAAGGAGGAGACAGGCAAGAAAAACAAGTTTCATTTACACCCCTACTCTTTGAACCCAGCCAGATGGCAGGCTTAAGGAAGGAATATGAAGATGCAATGGGGAAGGAGAATATGGAGAAGAGCCATTCTGGAGGGATGGTTTAGCCAGGTCTTGCCTGTCTGCTGAGACTTCAGCCATATTGCATTTTGGAAAAATAGTTCTTTCTGGGAGACCATTGTGCCCCACTTTGGAGGAAATGGTCATGCTCTTGGGTGTTGTCCTGTACCTCATTGGACAGGAGTGCCCTCCTGTGTGACACCAGAGAACACTGAAGAAGTATCTGAGAGGGACAGTGGCTCTCAGACCAGCAGCTTGAAACAAAAGGACGAAGAAGGGTCCATGCTTAGAAGTTTGATTTGTACCAACCAGGCACTGCACTGTGACAGACTGTGCCTGCGGCACAATCTGGAACTACAGCCCTTTGGACCTAACTTTCTTCAAAAAGAATAAAGAGTGAACTCCCTACAAGCTCCAGGTTAAAAGAGCTCACCTGAACCATCACCACTTCGAATCCCCAGCCTAGAGTACTAAATTGTATTTGTAAGGGTTTCGTTCAATTGGATTGTTGAAAATGAAGTCCCAAATTTCAAGGACCATCTTGGAGCTACCATACCCTTGGAGTAACTGTTGGACATCTTGGGACCCTCAAAGGAACTTCAGGAAGAAATTCCAGAAGTTTGATGAACTTTGAAGCAATTTTGGAAAATAGCTCCATAAGTGGACCGACTCGATGTGGCCAGCCAAGCCGGTGACCCTCATCCATGAGCCGGCCTGCTGTCCAGGTTTGCCTTGCTGAAAAGCTCCAGAGGTCCAACTTCCAGTTTGACCAGGAGTTGGTGGAAACCTAAGCCAGCGAACCCTCACTGAACCTGGCCTGGTAAAGAGCATCAAGGGAACATATGAGAAGAGGCGCTGTAAAATTGTTGAAGTCCGAATGTAGAGGAGGTGACCGGGACCAACAGCAAGAGTCAAGCCACCCACTTTAAACCGCGAGACGGCCTGGATCTCTGGTTCATCCCACTGGAAAGCTCCTGAGATCAGGCTTCTACAAGTTTGACATGGAGATAGGCGCAAGGCAAACCAGCAAACCCTCACCAAATCCAGAGTGGCTGAGAGCTTCAAGGGACCCCAGGGAAAAAAGCTCCAGAAAAGGTTCTAAGTCAGAAGGTAAAAACTTTGACTGAGACTTACCGCGAGGGGTATCCGTGCAGGGATCCATAGTGGTTGGCCTGAAACTTTGACTTTGTATTGGCCTAGCGCGACCAGATGTTCCAATAGGCGCTATAGGTTTCTATGTACTATATAGTGCTAAATCTTTAAAAATTCATATCTCTGGTTCCTTACATTGGATTTTTTTTTTATCTTGGTATCACTTTAAAATGTTGGATTTTTACTGTGCTTTGTGTCTTTACTGAATTGTTGTTTTTAAATGCTTTTCATATCTGTCTTTGAAGTTAAGCCTACCTGCTTGCAGCCAAGCTACCAAGGGCTGAGCATGAGAATAATTTTCTAAGACCTATACTGAGCCTTGGACCACTTTAGAGAACCTATTGCAAGTGGTAGATACTTATTTACTGCTACCAATAAGCCACTTTCCAACATTTTGATATTCAGCTGTGTGGATAAGGACTTGTATTTAAAAGTACACCTTTCAGTAAAGTGAATTTAGATTTTAAAAATCCTCTAAATTGCCTTGGAACAAACCTTTTGAGTTTGATTTTTGGAATTTGGACTGAACTTTTTCTATCCATTGTTTTGACATCTCCTAAGTTGTTCTAAGTCTATTTTGCTAGTTGTTGTGACCCAAAACTATGGAACCATGGTGCAGGACTTGGCTAAACTGTTTAAACTCAGGATGGCTGATCTTAGAGTACAGAGTAGGCTTGGGGAGATGCCTGCTTCCAACAAGTTTAGGAAGGCAGGGTTGCTTAAGTTCCTTAAAGCCTGGGCTTGGGTAGCTTAGGAGATTCAAGGGGGAATGGAGGATGTTACCCCCAACCTCACTGAGGAGGAGGGTGAGGATGGTGCTTCTTCCATTTTCTCCAGTGTTAGCCATAATATTCCAGATGGTGGGAGGAGGAAGGGTCCCCTACTAAGGACCCACCACTGTCCCTGGCACAGAGGCAGCAGGAGGCCCAATTATCTTTGATAGCCTTGGAACAGAGGAAACTAGAATTGACTGAGAAGGAGTGGGCGAGGGAGAAGGCGAGGAAAATAATTGGTCGCAGTGAAAATGATGAAGAGGTTGAGATGTTCAAGGGTGGTGGATTTGATCACAAACTTACCAAGGGTATAGTACCCAAGTACACAGCGGGGGGTGACATTGATAAGTGGCTAGCAGCCTTTGAGAGGGCCCTTAAGATGAGTAGGGTCCACTCTAAGTATTGGGGTACACTCCTGTGGGAGTTGATTCCAGTAGCTGGGAGGGATAGGCTCCTAACCCTGAGGGGGGAGAATGCAGAATCATAGAAGCAGATGAAGGCATTATTGGTCAAGAGATTTGGTCTGACTCCAGAGCAGTACAGGGTGAAGTTTAGAAACACCCAGAAAGTGAGTTCAAAGTCATGGGTAGACTTTGTGGATGTCTCAGTGAAGGCACTGGAAGGCTGGATTGTTGGTAACCAAGTTGACACATATAAGGGCTTGTATAATTTGTTTTTGATGGAACATATTTTGACTCATTGTGCAGAAGAGAATTTACACCAGTATCTATTGGATTCTAAGCTGACAGACCCCAGAGAGCTGGTTTCAGTCCCTTTAAGTTGCTGTTTGGACACCCTGTGCGGGTGCCATTGTGCCTGCTGAGAGAATCTTTAGAGAAGCCTCTCAAAGAAGCAAAGGACAACGTACTTGATTATGTGCTAGGCCCACGATCAAGAATGGCAGAGTACAAGTATAAGGCAAGCTGTAAACTGGAGGCCAGCCAGGAGCTCATGAAGCACTGGGATGATCAGAAGGCTACTATGCCTGAGTATACTGAAAACATTACTGTTCGCCAAATCTCTCTAATCCTAATCTCCCTGTTCCGTCACATCTCTGCTTCTACTCAGCGCTTGGACGCCCGTGGGCAGCAACCGCGCTTAACAAATCCATTTCCATTCCATTCCATTCCATTCCATTCCATACTCCAGGACAGTTGGTGTGGGCGTTGAAGCCTGCAGCTCCCTGGGCCCTCCAACACAAGTGGTTTGGGCCCTAACCAATCTAAGAAAAGAAGGGTAAGGTTACCTATCTGGTTGACCTTGGCACCCCGAGAACCCTCATAGGGTCTTGCATGTGAACAGATTGAAATCCCACCATGACAGGGCAGATTGGTCCATGTTACTGCTCACTGATGAGGGAGTGGAGGAGGAAACTGAACCAGTTCCTGACCTCCTTTCCAATAATGTGCAAGATGCGTCAGTTGAGGGGATTGTACTCTCAACCAAATTGACAGAGCAGCAGCACAGAGACTGCAAGCAGGTTCTGTAACAGTTTGCTGGCCTGTTCTCTTTGACCCCAGGGATTACTGAGTGGTGTGTGCACCACATTGACACTGGTGACAACCTAACTGTCAAAAATAAACTGTACAGTTTATATGACCATGTCATAGCCTGCATTACAGCTGAGATAGCTAAGATACTGGAGTTGGGGGTAATTGAACCATCTGAAAGTCTGTGGGCCAGTCCAGTGGTGCTGGTATCCAAACCTAATCACGAGGGAACCGAAATAGTTATGGTTCTGTTTGTACTACAGAGGACTGAATGCAGTCATAAAGACTGATACTCACTAGGCCTGGGTGGAGTTAGTTGCCAAAAAACTCCACGGAATTTCGAGGAGTTCAGCGAGCTGCCATAGTAAAAATGTGTGCTAATGCTATGATCATTGAATTCGAGGTGAATGTACAATCTTAGCCCCGTTAAATTTGCCACTAGAGGGCACTGCATACTAAAAATACAATGAACTTACTTAACACATACAATGTTGATTGGTAAACTAACTCAAGTTAACCTAGTCCCAAAACTTATTTAGCGTGCGTTACCTTATGCCCTATCCCTCTGGTGTATGAAATGCGTGTAGACAGTAATACACAGGAAAATAATATACTGGGCACCATGCATATCGTCATCCTGATAAAAATAACATGGTGTGCATGGTCTGGGGAGACAATGCAGACAAGGAACCAAATCATCTGGCTGTGACAGGGTAAGTCCCCACCAAGCAGGCACCAGAGAGCGAAAGGTAAGCCCTGTTCTGCTGATGCACTAGTTGTGCTGGTGCCCCGCCTCAGCTTTCTCCCATTGCTAACAAGGGAGCAAGGCAGCTAGAGCAGACAGGAGAACAGAACATTTAAAATACTCACTCACTGCCCTTCTTGCACTGACTGCCTCTGCGGCTAGCAGGACAAAGAACAACGTGGCCCTCAGGAGGGCAGCGGCAGCCTGCATTGTGCTCGCTGTGTGCCGTACAGAAGCCCGGCATAGCAGGGGCGCTGCTGTAGTCTGTCTTCTCATTCTGCATATTCTGGTCTGCTTTTCCAGTCCTCTCCTGCTGCTGCCACCATAGAGCCAGAACATTTGCTTCCCAGCCGTGATACTGCAGGGTGGAAGTGGGGTCGATCTTCAGCCTTGCCAATCAAATTAAAAAATGCTAAATGGCAGTAAGCATTTCACTTTCGCATTCCCTGCCAATAAAAAAAATATTTAAAAAAAACAAGAAAGCAACAGAAGCAGCTAAAGACATGAGCAACACGTTCTGTAAGCACCCAATTGGGCGTGCACCATAAACTCTGCTCTGCTGGCGGTAGGCGAAGATTTTTGCCAAACTTCACACTCGATGCGGAACGCACAGTGCCAAACCTCTGTGAAATCTGCGGGCAGAGCGGAGTTTACCGCCCAGGCTTAATGCTCACCCTATACCTGGAGCTAATGAGCTCATTGACAGGTCAGGGGCTGCCAAATACCTGAGTACTTTTGTTTTGACTTCAAGCTACTCGTAGATTGCCCTAACAGATGGAGCAAAGGACAGGTCAGCATTCTCCACACCGGAGGGACATTATCAGTTCAGGTTAATGCCGTTTAGCTTAAAGTATGCACCTGCCACCTTTCAAAGGTTGATAAGCGGGGTCTTGTCTGGGTTAGAGCATTTCAGTGCAGGCAGCTTATCTGGATGATATAGCTGTATGCAGTTCTAGCTGGGGGGGACCACGTAAGCCACCTAATGGAAGTACTTCAGGGCATGCAGCAGGCAGGTCTGACTATTAAGGCAAGTAAGTGCCAAATAGGGCAGAGTTAGGTGGTGTTCCTCGGCCACCTAGTATTTGGAGTTAAGGTACAGCCTCTTCAGGCCAAGATTGAAACTATTTTGGACTAGACAACTCCTGTTACCCAGACACAGGTAAGGGTATTCTTTGGACTGACTGGGTACTATAGAAGGTTTGTTCAAAATTATGGAACCATTGTGGGGCCACTAACAGAACTGGCTTCTAAGAAGAGAACCAACAAGGTGGATTGGATGCCAGAGTGTCAGATTTTTTTGGCACTGTGAAAGCTGCTATGTGTTCAGCACTAGTGCTGCTGGCCCCTGACTATGCAAAGGAATTTGTGGTTCAGACAAAGGCTTTAGAACAAGGTTAAATCAAGAGATCTTTGATCAGATAGTTGCCTTTATAAGCCGGCAACTTCTTCCCAGAGAGCAGAGATGGTATGTCATTGAGAGTCAGGCTTTTGCTGTGGTTTGGTCTCTGAGAAAAAGGAACCAATATTTTTGGGGCACTCATTTTCGTGTTCAAACTGACCATAGGCCTCTCAGATGGCTCAAGCAGATGAGCGGTAAAAATCACAAGCTGTTAAGGTGGTCCATTGCCCTACAGGGAGTGGACTTTTTAGTGGAACACAGATCTGGGGTTGCCCATGCAAATGTTGATGGACTTTCCAGGTTTTTCCACTTAGCCGATGAGGACTACTAGAATGTAGGTTAGTAACCAATCACCTTTTTTTGGGTGGGGGCTATGTTGCAAAGTCATCCTTGTGACTTGGGCACACCCCATTTTTTGCTGACTGGTGGTAACTGACTCTGACTGTCCCTGGTCTCTACCTAAGGACTCCCAGGGCCAGTGCTAGGCTGAAAACACACTTAAAATACAGTGAAAACCCCTCCATACACTAGGGTACGCTGTGGATTAAGGTACTCCTAGGATTGGCATGACCTCCCCTATAAAGCCCTTGTACATAAAAGTAAAGGGAGATTGAAACTACCTTTAAGTCCTTAGTATATATTAGGGCCCGGCAGTTTACAGGCCAGCAGCCTTTTCTGCAATGCATGTTTTGACTGCTGAGGCCTGACGTCAGTTTAAAAGCAGTTCTGTGTTGTAGGACTGCTTTTAACATGTACATTGTGCTGAAACTCAACTTTGGTGTTAAGGACACTTACAAATAAATAAACTACATATTTTGGCATATTGGGTAACCCCGGGGTCTCCCCTAGGTGTCCCAGTGGTGGGGGGTCAGGCATTTATAAGGAGTACCCTGATAAAATATGTTTTATATGCCTTGGGTTTAGTGAAATGGCACATTTTGCCTCCTACGTTGTAGTAAAGTGCTTCCAAAAATCGACTTTTGTGCCAGAAGCACGGCGGAGTGACTCTGCAATATTTGTTCATAATCAGAACCCCTAAAATCTCACCTAGGTGTTCCAGGGCTGAAGGGTCCTGTCGATATAGACAGGGTCCTTATGAAGAATGCTTTTTAAGCCCTGGTGTTGGAGAAATTGCCCAGTTCATTTTCTCCATTGCAGATAGCCAGCCACACAGGTTAACATGGCAAGAAGTTATTAACCAATAATTCCCGCCAGCAGAATCATAAAAATAGCGTTCAAGGACATACTAGAATGGTACTGATAAATCCAATAATTTGCTTTTGTTGAATGTTTCCTAAAATGTACAGACAAGAATTTATAAGACTTTCTTGTCTGTTAGCCAACATTCAACGTTTCAGTGCTCTGTCCCAAATGGTCAGAGTTGAGTGGATCAGCCAGGCTCTTTGATGAGTGCCTAAATCCATTGTTTTTTTGCTCCCCATACCATGGATTCAACCCAGATCTGTGACTGGGGGTAAGTGTCTGAAACGTTTCAGCACTCCATCCAGCATCTCCTTGTGTTTGCTTTGTTTGCCCTAAGTTGGCAGGGTATGCCCAGACGTGGGTCCCTAGCTCACTTTGCCACTGGATTCAAGCTAGTCTGGCTGATGAGGGATGTTAACCCAAAACCGGTCCCAAGGATGCTTGTTTACGGTTCAGGGAAGACCTGGCTTGGCAGTTCGGGCTGGACTGTTTCCATGAGGCACAGGGTCAAGACTGATTTGCATAAAGTTGGATCTGATCTGAGGTGGAGAAGTGAGCTAAAGAACAATGATGGATTTACCCAGATCTGTGACTGGGGGTGAGTGTCTGAAATGTTTCAGCGCTCCATCCATCATCTCCTTGTTTTTGCTTTGATGAGGTGATAAGCAGCCTTGGGGTGAACGAGCCATTCTGGGAGGACAGGGGTCTGCTGCCGAGGAATGCCAGAGCAAGGAGGAAAGGTTGTAAACAATAATCTTTAATAGAAGGAGGAGACAGGCAGTAGAAACCATTTTAATTTACACCCCTACTCTTTTAACCCAGCCAGAAGGCAGGCTTAAGGAAGGAATGTGCAGATGCCAGGGGAAGGGGAATACGGAGGTGAGCCATCCTGGAGGGTTGGTGTAGCCAGCTCCTACCTCTCTGTTGATACTTCAGCCATGTTGAATTTTGGAGAAATAGTGCTTTCTGGGAGAAGATTGTGCTCTACTTTGGAGGAAATGGTCATGCTCTGGGGTGTTGTCTTGCATCTCATTGGGCAGGAGTGCCCTCCTGTGTGATCCCAGAGAACAGTGAATAAGTATCTGAGAGGGGCAGTGCCTCTCAGATCTTCTGCTTGAAACAAGAGGAAGAATAAGGGTCCATGCTGAGAAGTTTGATTTGCACCAACCAGGCCTTGCACTCTGACTGACTGTGCCTGCTGCACAATCTGGAACAACAGCCCTTTGAAACTAAGTTTCTTCAAAAGGACTAAAAAGTGGACTCCCTGAAAGCTACAGGTTAACAGAGCTCACCTGGACCATCACCACCAAGAACCCCAGCCTGGAGTACTACCAGTGGATTTATAAGGGTTTTGTCAAAGTGGATTTTGAGAATTGAAGTCTTAAACTTTCAAAAACCCTCTTGGAACGTCCAGATCCTTGAAAAAAGTTTTGGAGACTTTGGGACCCTCAAAGAAACTTCAGGAAGAAGTTCCAGAAGATTGAAGAACGTTGGAGCAACTTTGGAAAAAATCTATATCAGTGGATCGATTCGGCCTGCTCAGCAAAGCCAGTGACATTTAACTGCGAGCTGGCCTGCCGTCCAAGTTCGTCCCGCTACAAAGCACTGAAGGACTGACTCCTTGAGTTTGACTAGGAGATGGTGGAAACCAAAGCTGGTGAATCCTGACCAAATCCGGCCTGGTGAAGAGCATTGAGGGACCTAGCGAGAAAAAACTCCGTAAACGTTTCTAAGTCCGAAGGTAGTGGAGGTGACCAGGACCAACCGCTAGAGTCAAGCCGCCCACCTTCACCCGCTAGCCGGACTGAGTCTCTGGTTCATCCTGCTGGAAAGCTCTGGAGGTCGGACTTCCACAGGTTTGACCGGGGGCTCATCGTAAGGCAAGCCGTCGAACCCCTACCGAATCCGGACTGGCTAGGAGCTTCCAGGGACCCTTGGAAGAAAAGCTCCAGAAAAGTTTCTAAGTCAGAAGGTAAAAACTTAAACCGAGACCTACTGCAAGGGGTAGCTGCGTAGGCCTCCATTGCGGTTGACCTGAAAGTTTGTCTCAATAGGCTCAATATGTTTCATTGTGCTATATAGTTCTAAATATTCATATCTTTTTTAAAGATTTCCTATTTGTATAAATTACTTATAGATGTTTTTTGTGTTTTGTGTCTTAGTTATTTACTAAATTAGTGTTCCAAGATTGGCATCACATTTGCATACACCCTCACTGCAAAATATCGAATGTTTTTTCTTTTGCTTTAGGAAAAACTTTTTAAAGATGGTTGTCATGCAAGTTCACACGTATGCGGTGAACATCTCTAAATATTTTCTCATGAAAGGAAAGTAAAAGCATTCCAGATAACCAGCGTATATGTGTGCATGCTGACAGTAGCCCTCTTCAATTTTTTTTAATTTTTATTTTTAGGAAAAATATTTTTTTAAGATATCCATTGGTTATGTGCACATGGTAGCTACCCAGTGTCACAGACGAGACCTATTGGGTTTGCAGTGTTTGTTCATATAAGAATTTTAAGCAAACTGTTGTACTATTTTTGCTAATCAAAATAGCCACCAGCATTAGCTGTGCAATAGTTGTTAAGAATACAAACGTTGCTTCTGTGTGGGATTTCAAATCATCTTAGTTCTTAGGATATGTTTTCCGGTTAAAACACAGTATCCACTCTCTTGCAGTAGCAAATGTTCTGCTTTTGAAAGTATGATGGTGCAACTACTCACACTTTCGGAACTTGCACAAAAAGAATGTCCATTGGATGCCTAGAGATCAGTTGAATTAAGGGACATGTTTCTCCTTACTTCCCTTCAGGATGGCAGCCAGAAGTGCATCCCCCATCTGGACCTACTGGGTCTCCAGCAAAGGTTACCTAGATTCACTGAGTCTTGTGAATCAGCAAGAGGTTAGCTTCACTCACAATGAGATAGCACCCAGACCTTTCATAGGTTCAAAGGATTACTTCTTGACTTTTCTAAGTTCCAGAAGTGTTCTAACATGTTACTGTTGTCCTTTATAGGTGTAACTCACTGGTGATTGGTGTCTGTCAGTTCTTTGCTATCTATTTTAAAGAGTGAAGCACCTGAAAGTATCTGTGAATTCTCTTTTCAATGACATGCCCTGGCTTTTTTACACTTTTTACATCCTGATTTTGAGATGGTAAGTTGCTCTGTGTGAGAGCCTTTCTCTGTCAAGTGTCTAATTCTCTGACCAGGCTTGTCAACATATTGACATCTCTGAGGTCTTTACTTGTCTTTTATCAGGATCATCTCAGCCATGCCCTCCTTCTCCAAGGTGTGACAATTATCAGAGTCCTGGCTTTTGATTAAAGCCACTTTGCTCTAGCATGGGTCTGTCAGATTTAGTTTGAGGAAATCTATTGTTTCTGCTAGAGATATAGGCATGTGGCTAATTCACACCTCCTTTGGACCTTCCTGGGCTAAAGTGGGAAGCAGCCAAATTTAACATCGCTGCAAGAAACCCCTTTCACCAGCTTCAGTTGCCAATTGGTCTTAATACATGTTCAGAAAGGCAGTAAGTTATCAAAAAAGCTACAATAACCTTGTGATAAATGTTTTTAGAATTTAAGTTTGCTGAGACTTAAGTTGTAATTAATAAGCCTGTCACATGAACGTGTTTCTAGTTGTTTTTAATCCAGAACTATAAAACAAAGCAGCTTTTGAAATTGCCTCACCTCACACAATGGTTGCTAGCAATTTCCACCTAAAACATGCACTTTTTACATACTTTACATCAAAGGGTATGGCAGATGGGTCTTGGTACTTCAAAGCAGCTTTAATGTTCACTTAGATGATACCATGTATAATATTTAGATGTCGCAACATGTTAATTTAACCTTCAAACTCTAAGGCATAGGGCAGAGGAAAAAATGGCTGCTTTTTAGGTCTCGTCTTGGCAGCGCTTGTGCTATTTCTTCATGGGCACAAAGCTCTGCCCACTTTCCACCCATCGATTTATTTGGCTCCTGTCCCTGTCCTTTGTAAAGGGTGGCTTTTCATTGGTCAATAGGCTTAGTAGTCTCTCCTTAGTACTGCCTTGTCTCTTCTTGAACCTCCCATGAGGACACCATCTGTTACATGTGTTGTTAATCCCTAGGTTTTAATTACAACCTTACAGCACTATTTTTCAAAGGGATTGAGGCAGGACACTTGCTTGTTCCTAAGCAAGGTTGTCAGTAGTTACTTTACTCACTAGCACATCTCACATTTATACGAGACTTTCTATAAATTTCCCTTCATCAGCTACACACGGGGTACAACCTAATCCGGAATTAATATAATAATTCTTTTGTCACATTTCAAAGCTACTGATTGTATATATGGACATAGCTATTTGAATGTACTCATTGTACAGTCTTGCATGCAATGCATTATGGGTAGGGTGGATTTCTCATATAGCAGGGTGCAGTACTATATAAGGCCAAAAGAGGTCACATGGGACCTGTTTTAGCCACTTATGGTAATGCACCCTGGAACATGGCTAGGTAAAAACCATTGCCAATTATAATGCCAGTAACTCCAACTTTGCAAGGTACTGTACCATATGTGACCAGAAGAGGTCCAATGGGACTTCTTTCGACCACATACGGTAGTGCACCCTGCAACACGGCTAGGTTTAAAACATTGGTATTTATAATGCCAATAACTCCAACTTCAACAAATGCAACACCGATTGCATTTCCAATGCAATAGGTCTCGTATTTGTTAAAGTTAGTTGGCGTTGAAAATGACAATGTTTTTCACTTTTGCTTTTTTATACCATTGGCAATAGTGCTATGCACATATAATAACTCCACTGCAAATAAAAAATCAAAAGTAAAAAAACTGTGTTATTTCCAAAAACCAACAGCTCTAACTTTAACAAATTCGAGACCTATTGCATTGCAATTGCTTGTTACTCTTTGTTATATAGTATTATACCACGCAGTGGCAGGCGTCTTGCTGCAGCAAAGATGGAGAATTTCCCTGTCATGCTATTGGCACAGCTTTGTCAAATACGCCACGTATTGTTTAGGTCGAGCCTAGCATTGCAGTGCATGCGCTACTCGCTTTGCGAGGCATGAAGTATTCAGTATAGCTTGGAATCTCTGTGGAAGCTCCGCCCACTCACCGCCCATCATTTTCATTGGCTTGTGCCTTAAATGCTGTGATTGATTGTAAGCTTGTTAGTCCCTCCTTATGTCGGGAATATATGACGTTACTACGCCATCAATTACCCCACAGTAGGTTACAATGCGGATGTTACATCGTCCACGCTGTTACCACGCATGGTTTTACATCGCAAGTCGTATCTACGACTTGTGCTAGATGGCGCGCTGGACTTAGGAATAGTATAAATTACTATTCCTACTCCAGTTAGTGCAACAGTTGGGAATGTGTTGGATTTTAAATCCAACACATTCCCTGGTGTTGAGCGCCATCTAGCGCAAGTCGTAGAAACCACTTGCGATGTAATGCTATGCGTGGTAACAACAAGGACGATGAAACGTCCGCGTTGTAACCTACCCGCGTGGTATTACCAGCGTTGTAAACGCTGTTTCCCTTATGACGGCTATGTCATCATTTGTGTCCTTCCATGGCTACCGGCCCCTTTACTGCACAGACTACTTTCTTCCCGTGCCCCCCCTCCCGCAGTCCGATGCCTTCGCGCTCGTTTTAACACAGTAAACAGTGACAGTGTTCTGCTGCAGCTCTTGGCTCAGCCATGTAATGGCCTCAGGGATAAGCTGGCGAGCTCACAGGGTGCAGGTAGTTTCGGGCGGGGCGGGGGATGGAGGAAGTACTTCCTGCAACTGAGCACGCACACTGCTGCCCGGAGTTTACTGTGTGGCCGGTGACCGTTGAGTGCAGATGGCATTGCTGGACCCTGCCCACTGTACTGCAGACTGCACCCACCTTCCCCTTCTAGGACTCGGCAGTTTGGGGTCCATGAGGGCCTGCCAATCACTGTGTTCCGAGAACGTCCCTTGTAGTAGCTGAACCTGCTCTCCTATCTAACGGAATTGTCTGGCTCTTCCCCTGTTCACTAGCCAGCCAGGCGACAACCCTGTGAACAGTCATCAAGGTGCTGCAGCCCGGAAAAGACCTCGGGCACACCTCCGGCCACTGCCAAGGAAGAATCCCGCGCTCCCCTGGAAAGACCTCCGTACTCCCCGTGCCTCAGCTGCTGGCCAAGGGCATCTGAACACACCTTGCTGCAGTCCGAGAACACCGGTTACCCCGGAACACAACTGAGCACCTGGCATTGCACTGGAAGCACGCTGATAGTCCACTGTAGTGTTTGGGGCCCTAGGCCCTCATGCTCGTAATGACTGACGCGGACACATAGTTGGATGGTGGGTTAACTGGCCACGAGCACGTGCGCTCGGCCCTTTTATTAGCCTAGTCACCTGACCCAGTGACGTAGGTGGTGGGTGGGTGTAAAGTGTAGAGCATACACTTCTGAACACTAGAACGTGTCCATGCTAGGACACTACATTCCTCCCAATCTTTAATAACAAAAACCCGGAGTCAAATGTCCAACCTAGGGGAGAAAAGACATATATATACAGATGTAATACAGTGACTAAACTTCTGCAGAGTCGCTCACGCTTCAGCAGCCTGGAGTCACAGACGATGTTCTTCCTGTCGCGGACGATGTTCTTCCTGTCGCGGACAATCACCAGTTCACTGTGGCACCAGTCATGGGTGCTCGATGGAGTTAGTCTGTTTGACGGCTCTGCCTTGAAGTTGCTCTCACAGTCTTTCTTCGCTTTACTTTCTTGGCGACAAACGCAGTTGTTGAGTTCTTTTGGTTCAGCGCTACATGTTGCCATTTATCTTTTTAGTCCAGCCCTTTTCGTTATCGGTGGCGTGTGTTCTGTTTTGCAGAAAGACGGGTTATTCGCAAAACACCCCTCTCACCAGGATGCCCCTCTCACAGGTGTTCCCCTGCCACGGGATATCCTTGAGGCCCTCTTCCTCAGATCTGGCCTGGGTTCAGTGTCCTGTATCGTGTTACTCCCATGCCGATAAGTACGGGTGCGGAGGAGACGGCAGGTCTCACCTCAGATGCCGCAGTCAGACCTGGAGGGTGGCTGTTGGCTCCTGTCTTTAGCACGCGAAGTCTTCATCCTCCTGAGACCTTTGCTGAAGGGCGGCTGATGACCATCTCTCGTCGCGGGGATACTCTCTCTCACCGGCATCCCTGAGGCCTTTGCCCCTGAGTCACCAAGGCTGGCATTGACCAGTGTCCGTGTAACCCCAAAGGTGGGTGTTTCGAATGGTCCGGCCTGCTCACCTCTGCAGATCCCAGGTGTGCTGAAAGCATCATCAAACAGATGGTCTTTTCTCCGTGCCACGGGTGTTCTTCAGGACTTGCGCACTGTGTTCTGACGCTTGTCACCTTCCTTGTCTTTGAGGTGTGAGTAGTCTTGCCACACTCTTCTCTCTGTCCTCTATTTCTTTCTCCGTGAGGATGTCATGTCACTCTGACTTCTTCTCCTTCTTACAGTGGCAACCGTGCCACTCAGATCTTTCTTTCCCCTTTTTCCTTTAAGTGGCAGACGTGCCACTCTGATATCATCTTCCTTCTTGTAGTGGCAAACGTGCCACTCAGACATCTTCTTTTCTTGTAGTGGCAAACGTGCCACTCAGACATCTTCTTTTCTTGTAGTGGCAAACGTGCCACCGCGATGTCTTCTTTCTTCTTAGTGGCGGACGTGCCACTCTGGTCTCTTCATCTCTTCGCTTCACGACCTACTCTGGACCGTTTCTGTTCTCCTCTTATCTGGCCAGGCTTCTCCATGCAGCGCGCGCACTCTGCACGTGTTCCCCCTGGTCTTGTTCTCGTCCGAGAACACTCTCTTCATCTTCCTCAGCATTCCGAGTTAGGGTCGTGACCTTCTCTTCATCTTCTCCTTTTCACCAGTTACTTTGGTTGAAGTTCGTGGGGCCAAACTCTTGGTCCGCTTCGTTCTTCTCCTGTTCACCAGTTACTTTGGTTCTTCTTGAGCTTCTTGGACCACTTGACGGTCCGCGCTGCCGATCACTGGCAGGATATCTTCGGTCTTGCGTCAGACCTCTTTGTGCAACTCCTGGCGAGTCGGCTTCTTTGGTGCGACCATGTGGCAGGTCGGCTGGGCCTTTGTGGTGCGACCATTTGGCTGGTCGGCTTGACCTTTGTGGAGCGACCGTTTGGCAGGTCGGCTTGGCCTTTGTGGTGCGACCATTTGGCTGGTCGGCTTCACGGGGTGCATCACGTCGTGTGACTACCTTTGTCCGCTGCCTTGTCAGGCGCTGGTGCGTGCTACTCTTCGTACCGTCGTGGTACATCTTCAGTGTAGCGTTGCTCCTAGTACCATGATTACTTGATGTGGTAGCTTCTTGGCGCCACTGGGTGGGGCTCTGCATCCTTGGCCGCCAGTGTCGGATACTTGCTGCGCCCATCCTCTTCAGTGGGTTCCTCTTGTGTAGGCGCTGCAGTGTACTGTCCGCGTCCGGGGTACCTCTGCGCTGAGTCCATTTGTTCTCTCGAGGGTTCGCTCCACTTGATGCGGCGACAGCGCAGTCCTCGCTGGGGTGGATGTGGCTCGACACCGTTCTTCTTTCTTCCTCCTTGTTGCTGCGGGATGGCGCTGCATCCCTGTGGCACACCGTCTCTTCTTCCTGTGCTTCTGTCGCGTTCCTGCGCTTCTGGCACATTCCTGTGCGCCTCCGTCGCACTCCCGTGCGCTCACCATCGCGCCTCCGTCAGACCTTGCGGTACGTGCCTTGCTGCCTCTTCTCCCTTGCCGTCGGTCTCCTGTAGCTGCTGGACTTCCTTGGCTTGCTGTAGGCTTGTTGGTTTTCCTCTTGCTGCAGTACTGCCGGTGGCCACTGGGTGGCAGTGTTGCTTTCGTTGGGCTTCAGCAGCAACCTTCTGTACTGCCAGAACTCTATCCCTCGGTTTCCTTTTCTCCATTTCCCCAGGCTCCGGTAGAGTGCAGAGGGCTGGAGGGGAGCTGGAGCCAGGCAGACCAGTGGAGTCCAGATGAGGCTGGAGCAGTGGAGTCCAGGACATGGCAGCAGGTAAGTCTTTTTACTTTTATTTATTTGAAGGCAGGAGGGGGCACAGGCAGTGTCAATGGGCTGCTCATAGGGGAAGGAGGAGGCATCACTCGCACTCTGGGGCAGTTCCTACCTCGCTGGAAATGCTTCATACCTTCATGCCACCGGGGTCCCGCAGGGTGTAGGCATTTTCCAATGGCCGGTGGCGGCCACTACTTATTTTGTTGATCGCCCTCCCTGCCCGCGGCAGTTTCCAGCAGTCTTCGCGCAGCAGGGAGGGGGGGGGTTTCTCCAGCACGTCTGTCCCTATGCGGGGTAGGCACCCGCTGTTCTCACTAGTGTTTTTCCGTGCGGGGAGCGGGCGGAGGGTTGACGCTGCTGCCGGAGCCTGCCCGCTCCTTTTGGCAAAGTCAGTTGCTCCTCACGGGACAGGGGAGTGGACAGCTAGTCCCTTTCGCCGGCTGGGCTTCCCTTCATCGCGGGTGGGCTCCGCTTTGACATGCAGTTCGTCAAGCGGCCTCGGGCCGCACGCCGATTCTTTCTTTCCTTCCCGCCCCCGCAGCCTCACTCGGCCAGCATGCCGCGCGGGGAGCGGGCGGGGAGACGGGATCACGATGCGGCGTTTGAGGGTGGGCTCCTCTTTTACGCCGGTGCCGCTTATACTGTTCGTTGCGGGTGGGCTCCGCTTTACTTTTAGTTCTCCCACCCCCGCAGCAGGTCCCTTCCCTTCACGGACCATGCGGGGGGGGGGTTTCGCCAGTGCCGCTCACTTCTCCGCACCGGGGCAGACGGGGTGGGCTCCCGCTTCTGTTCCGCTTCTTTCGTCTCTGCTGGGCGTCGCTCAGCGCGGCTCACCTTTCGGCCGGCGGGCCTTTTCTTCCACGCGGGTGGGCTCCGCGTGGATCGCTGCCACTTGGTGGGTCGCGGCCGATGCGGGTGGGCTCCGCACGGTCCGCACTGCCCCTCCTTCACTGGGCAGGTCACGGCCGATGCGGGTGGGCTCCACACGGTCGGCACTTCTCCTTCTGGGCGCTACTCGGCACCGCGGCAGGTCGGGGTGGGCACCCGACTGCCACGCTTCCTCCCTGGGGCACAGCGTCGCCTACCAGTCTTCGTGGCGGTGCGGGGTGGGCACCCGGTCACCGCAGGGCCTGCTGCGGGCTCCGCTCGCCTGGCTGGCTTCTCGGCGCGTGGCGCCTTCACCCGGGGGGTGTGCTCACCGGGCAGTCCTCTTTCCCCCTCATCCATCAATGCTGCGCCGATCGGGGGCTGCACACGCGGGGTAGATTACCCGCCTCGTCGCCATTGTAGTGTTTGGGGCCCTAGGCCCTCATGCTCGTAATGACTGACGCGGACACATAGTTGGATGGTGGGTTAACTGGCCACGAGCACGTGCGCTCGGCCCTTTTATTAGCCTAGTCACCTGACCCAGTGACGTAGGTGGTGGGTGGGTGTAAAGTGTAGAGCATACACTTCTGAACACTAGAACGTGTCCATGCTAGGACACTACAGTCCACCGTCCACCCCGAGGCTCCTCTGATTCCGACCTTCTGCCATGCTAGCATGCTGAAGCCAGTTTGCTGCTGAGGGCACGCCTGGAAATCCCACTTTCTCTGGGTACTGAGGACCCCAGCATACCTCTTGTTTTGTTTATATGCAGTCTGCACACTCCCTTCACTCCCCGCATCACGGCCAGCCATGCTTCGTGAAGCAGGCGCCGTGTTGATTAAAGAAATCTGCATTTTCTCGGGCGCTTTCTCCCACATGCCATTATATCCACCCCTTTCAGTAAGACTCTGCAGCAAGGCCTCTCTGCACGGCCCCTACTTGCACTCTCAAAGCCTTCTTGCCTGATCACTGTAACTGACTCCTTCCTATCGGCCTACACATAGCTCGGTAATCAAGCCTGCCGATCGTGATGACCTAGCTGCAACAAGTACACTTTCACAATCAAAAGCTACAACTTCTTTAACTGTGAAAAGAAATGATTGTGCTTATTTGAGTGATTAGTGCAATTGAATTAAATGTGTGCTGTGCTCCCCGTTTATTCTACTTTCCTCTAAATACAATCATTTTGCTGTATTTATTTTAATAATAGTACATTGTGTAAATATATTCTTTAACATGATTTTTTAGGAAATGAAGTAGAACTAAAGGTGAGCACAAACAGCTGTAGTCACCAGTATTATAATATAAACAAGATTAGTCTGAATTTTTAATTGTCCTCAAGTGTCAGAGTGGGCTCACATCCTGTGATTCTGGGAAAATCACGTCATCTCCCAGAGCGTAAAAAAACAAAAAACAAAGAGTACTTGTGTAATGTAACTGATGCCAATACCATATCGTATTCTCTTCTTGGGGTATATTATCAAGAAACGACGTTAAATTTATCTCCACTTTAGCAGCAGAAAGGCGATAATGGGCTTGATAATATGCCGCAGAGAAATCCCATAGAAGCCCATGTTCTGGTGTCAACATGGGCTTCTATGGGAATTCTCTGCTGAATATTATCAAGCCCATTATCACCGCTTTAGCTGCAGTTTTCTGCCGCTAAAGTGGTGATAATTTTAACGCCGTGCTTGATAATATGCCCCCAAGTCTCTATCTGTGACTGCTGCATAACAGCCTGGAGAGAAACAGCATGGAGAGAAAATTCTGTTCAAGATATCGGTGCCCTGAATCTATGAAAACGTGCAGCATTCTAACAGTGTGCGAGTTTGAGAATCTTGGCCACGTTCTACAAGTTTTGTCTGAAGTTGTAGTAAAATAAAACAAATATTTTTTTACTGAGGGCGGTGTGTCCGGCTGTGAAACGGGCTGCCTTTGGTCAGGCAGCATCTCTGATAGCCCTTCCGACTCTGTCACTGTACGAAGCACTAGCAAAGGACCTCATCGTAGTGTACTGCCGCATAATTGCAGGCTCCTCCTGATGCACAAGTACACACCACCTCACACAGTAAAAAGATTTCTGTTTCACTTGGCAGGGATCACTGCAATATTTTATAGTGCTGACTGTATTTTTCAGAGGAGAGAATATGTATAATGATGTGCAGCCTTGTCAGAAATGCTGCTTCTTATTTGCACTGCCCACAGCTAGCATGAGTGAGCTGTGAATACTGTCAGATGGCATCCCCATTGAATCCACACACCCCTGTAATTCCTTAAGCCACATAAATATTATCATGGTAATTGGATGGAAAGATTTAAAGGGTAGATTGTTACTAGTGGTTTTTGTCTAGAGGTGGAATGGGCATGGGCAGGCACGTGCTGTTGTACTGCAGTACACCGACCTATACCCTATTATATATTGTCACCAATCTCTTTTTTATATGCGATGGCATATCTTTCAATGCTAATGTTTAAACAAAAGTGTGTAGACGTATGTACATAATTTAAAATCCTTAAATCAGCATTGCTATACCAGCACAGCTGTAAACATTCAGAACATTTTAATTTCCAACATTTACCAGAGTTTACATTTCCTAATATGTGAGCCAGGCTACGTTGCAGTAATATGCATAATGTGCTGCATGGCTAAATACTTACAAGGTTCCAAAGGCTAGACCGATTGCATTACAAATGCTTGTTTTAAAATGGTTACCAAGTTTAGGTAAAAATGCACATGCAGTGAGAGCAGACTGGCAGCCTTTCACTTCTCAGGTTCAAAAGGCTAGCCATCTAGGGGGCATATTATCAAGGGGGTGCTATGAAATTATCACCGCATTTGCATCTGTTTTCGGGCGAAAAGCGGCGATAATTTAAGCGCCTTATCAGCAAAGACACGCTATCGCGTGGTTTTCTGACTTAGCGCCCGTTTCCAGCACACCTAACTTTGTGTTTGCTAATGAGTTGCAAAGTAGGTGTGGCTGTGAAACCAACTAGGGAAAATTTTGCGAAGGCAGCTTCGCGATATTAACTAGGAAGGATAGCAATTTTTAAAATCGCGTTAAGTATGCCTTAACGCAGGAATTTAACGTCTGTTAAATTCCTGACTAAGGCATACTTAACATGGGGGGTGGATTCTGTGGCTAAGACCACAGGCCCTATCATCTAGGATATCCACACTATCTCTGGAATTTTTATCGCCTCGGTGATGCGCGTTGTTGATAACGCGCTAACCAGGTGATAAAACCCAGAGATAGCCGCCGATAAATATGCAAGCGCTAAGCACGCTTTGCGATATTTATCGCCGGTCCTTGTTAATATGCCCGAGGCCTGTTAAAATTTAAAAATTCCATGGGGAACATTCGAAAAAGATGGACTCCTGTAGGTATTCTTAACAGACAAGCAACTTTAGGCACTTTTATTTTCTTAGGGTTATCTGTGCAGCTTCCAATGGGGAAACATCACTGAATGTTACATAAATGGTTCCCTACAATTTACTGTCCTCGTTTTATGGGATTTTTTTCTCTCAGGCTCACAGCCTCGTCCATAAGGTTCTGTGTGATCAGCCTTTGTTTGCGATGGTTTTTTAAGTCCTGTGGCATCTCCTGGAAACTTTCTTCCATGCTTTGCTGTTTTTAAGATGCATGAGATCTCAGCTGAGTGTTTCTGTTCTCTTTTCACGTATTCGTTCTGTGTCAGAGGCTACACGTTACATGTTTTACCCAGAAATGTTTGCGCACATGTGAAAAGTAGAGTTATTGACGGACTGTCCACCGTCTCTGCTGCCGGTACTTCATAGAAGCATATTTGCATTTTTTCGTGATTTTTGTATAGCGCTTATACTGTGTTTCAATCATTTCATTGCACTTCAAGGAATGTGGCGAAATTGGGAGGGCACTTTTTGATTACTTAGCACATGAAGCATTAAACCCACTCATAACTTTGGTGATAATGGTGCAGAGTAATCAGTAAACTCCACTTGTGTCTGATTGAGAGGTGAGTCTTTATTACATATTTTCAGATTAAAGAATTTACTTATATGTCATGAGGTGGATTTGTCACCAAAAACGAATCCTTCCTCTTTTTAGGTCTCGCCTGAGACAGCGCTTTAGCGCTGCTCTGGCGAGACTTATAGTAAGCGAGTTTTGGAAGTGCAAACAGTGGCTTTTCAGGCCTCCGAATACAGTGCATGTGCCCCAGGCGCGCGCACCATTTGGCAGCCTGAAAAGCACTGCCTGATCACTTGCTTTGATGTCCTCAGTGAGCCGTGTGGACACTGAGGACATCAAAGTGCACACCATTTGCCACCCCCTTGTTTTTTCCTTTGATCCCTATCTTTCCCTTCCTCAATCTCACCCTCTCCCTGCCTTTTACAACTGCGGCCCGCCCCCACTCCCCCCTCCCACTCCCTCCTCGTTTAATGTCGCTGTCATTGTCATCGTATTTTGGAGTGAATTCACAGTTTGAGTCTGTTGGACAGGCCACACAGAGGGCTTGCTCCCCCCCCGCACGACAGGGCCCGAGCTCCGGCCCACCAGGCATACCCCCGTGACAAGCCCCTGTACTCCGTCTCCCGACGGACCCTCTGCCCTCGGACCCCTACTCATCACGGGGTCCAGCCCCACCGGCTTCCCCGGCCGGGTCAAGCCGCCATCTTGGGCCCTGCACCACGCGGCCGCGTGGCCTCACCTCGACCCTAACCCCGGGCCTGGCCGGCCCCGACATCCCGGCACCACCATCCACCCAGGAGGTGAGCGGACCACTTGGCAGGTCAATGGGAGAACGAAGCGTCAAGAGCTCTTCCCCCGCCAGGTGCCGATCGCCTCCAGCAGCCCCCAGGCGCTGGCTCCACCCCCTGCTGGGTGTCTGGACACCTTCATCCCGGACCCTCCGACCTCCAAGTGCGAGGGTCCGGACATCAAAGGGCACCAGCCCTATAACTAAGACAGCTCCGGAGCAGGAAGGCAGTTGTATCCTGGAGTCGAGAGACACCGAGTGAACTCAACCCTGACGGTCTACTGGCGCTGCCGTAGCCCGCTCTTGTGAACCATCGTCCTGCCTGCTGGCGCTGCCGCGGCCTTCTGCAACCTTCAGCTTCCTGGGACCTGCTGGCGCTGCCGCGGCCCGTTGTAACGACCATCCTCACCGGGACCTGCTGGCGCTGCTGCGGACCGTCATCTTCCTGGGACCTGCTGGCGCTGCCGCGGCCCGTTGTACGACCATCTTCCTGGGACCTGCTGGCGCTGCCGCGGCCCGTTGTAACGACCATCCTCACCGGGACCTGCTGGCGCTGCCGCGGACCGTACATCTTCCGGGGACCTGCTGGCGCTGCCGCGGCCCGTTGTATCAACCATCCTTACCGGGACCTGCTGGCGCTGCCGCGGACCGTACCACCTAAACACCAAGCTCGAGGATTGTGAGCTCATCATCATCTCATCCGAACTACCTGATTGGTAAATAGACTGACCCGCTACCCCCTTCCCTACCTTACGAGACTCTAATCGAGGGGACCCCTGCGTCCAGACCTCCTTGTACCATTCTACCGTATCATAACTAAGTACCTATAAAGAACACTGAACCTTATCCGTGTGTGATTTCTGTCTGTGGGGGGGGGAAGTTACTGGTCTGTATGATCGCTGGAGACGGCTCTCCCCGGAGACCTCTCCCCCTGACCCCGGCCGGCCCTCCCGGTCCGTCTACCTTTTCTAACATTGGTGGCCAGCGGCGCGATCCGAATCAACGCGTAATCGTACAGAGAGTAGCTCACCCCACGACAAAAACACGATGTCGACCAAAGATAGCAGCTCCACCGAGAAATTCCAAATGGAGTGTTAGAAAAGGTAGACGGACCGGGAGGGTCGGCCGGGGTCAGGAGGAGAGGTCTCCGGGGAGAGCCGTCTCCAGCGATCGTACAGACAAGTAACTTCCCCCCCACAGACAAATACCACACACGGATAAGGTTCAGTGATCTTTATAGGCACTTATTTAAGGTACGGTAAAATGGTACAAGGAGGTCTGGACTCAGGGGTCCCCTCGATTAGAGTCTCGTAAGGTAGGGAAGGGGGTAGCGGGACAGTCTATTTACCCATCAGGTAATTCGGATGAGATGGTGATGAGCTCACAATCCTCGAGCTTGGTGGTTAGGTGGTATGGGCCGCGGCAGCGCCAGCAGGTCCCGGTGCGGATGGTCGATACAACGGGCCGCGGCAGCGCCAGCAGGTCCCTGGAAGATGAACGGTCCGCGGCAGCGCCAGCAGGTCCCGGTGAGGATGGTCGTTACAACGGGCCGCGGCAGCGCCAGCAGGTCCCAGGAAGATGAAGGTTGCAGAGGGCCGCGGCAGCGCCAGCAGGTCCCGGTGAGGATGGTCGGTACAACGGGCCGCGGCAGCGCCAGCAGGTCCCAGGAAGATGAAAGTTGCAGAGGGCCGCGGCAGCGCCAGCAGGTCCCGGTGAGGATGGTCGGTACAACGGGCCGCGGCAGCGCCAGCAGGTCCCAGGAAGATGACTGTTGCAGAAGGCCGCGGCAGTGCCAGCAGGCAGGACGATGGTTCACAAGAGCGGGCTACGGCAGCGCCAGTAGACCGTCAGGGTTGAGTTCACTCGGTGTCTCTCGACTCCAGGATACAACTGCCTTCCTGCTCCGGAGCTGCCTCAGTTATAGGGCTGGTGCCCTTTGATGTCCGGACCCTCGCACTTGGAGGTCGGAGGGTCCGGGATGAAGGTGTCCAGACACCCAGCAGGGGGTGGAGCCAGTGCCTGGGGGAGCTGGGAGCGATCGGCACCTGGCGGGGGAGAGCCCTTGACACTTCGGTCTCCCATTGACCTGCCAAGTGGTCCGCTCACCTCCTGGGTGGATAGTGGTGCCGGGATGTCGGGGCCGGCCAGGCCCGGGGTTAGGGTCGAGGGGAGGCCAGGCGGCCGCGTGGTACAGGGTCCAAGATGGCGGCTTGACCCGGCCGGGAAAGCCGGTGGGGCTGGACCCCGTGATGAGTAGGGGTCCGAGGGCAGAGGGTCCGTCGGGGGACAGGGTACAGGTGCTTGTCGCGGGGTTATGCCAGGTGGCCCGGAGTCCTGGCCTTGTCGAGCGGGGAGGGCGCGAGCCGTCTGTGAGGCCTGTCCAACATGCGTCCCCCCCAGCTGAAGGCGGGGAGAGTCACCCATCCCCTTGGGGACTCTCTTCGTCGAGGCGGAAAAAGCGGGACAGGCCATCCGCGTTGGCGTGGTCTCGGCCCGGTCGGTGCTCCACCGTGAAGTCCATTCCCTGCAGGGAAATGGACCAGCGCAAGAGTTTTGGGTTCTCCCCCCGCATCTGCATCAGCCATTGCAGGGGTCGATGGTCGGTCTGTACCCGGAAGTGGGTACCGAAGAGATAGGGCCGGAGCTTTTTGAGGGCCCACACCACTGCGAAGGCTTCCCTCTCGATGGTGCTCCAACGCTGTTCTCGGGCCAGGAGACGTCGACTGATGAAGGCCACCGGCTGGTCCTGACCTTCGGGGTTCAACTGAGAGAGGACGGCTCCGATGCCGTGGTCGGAGGCGTCGGTCTGCACCACAAACTCCCGACTATAATCGGGGGCCTGGAGCACCGGGGCGGTGCACAGGGCGGCCTTCAGCTCCTCGAAGGCCGCTTGACAGTCAGGAGTCCAATTGACCCGCTTTGGCTGGTTCTTGGATGTGAGACCCGTGAGGGGCCCCACGATGCTGCCGTAGTCCTTCACGAACCGCCGGTAGTAGCCGGTGAGCCCCAAGAAGGCTCGGACCTCGGTCTGGGTGACGGGGGGCTGCCAGGACTGGATGGCAGCAATCTTAAGTTGTAGGGGGGCCACCAGCCCGCTCCCCACTTGGTGCCCAAGGTAGGTCACAGACCCTTGGCCAATCTGGCACTTGCCGGCCTTAATGGTGAGGCCGGCCCGCTGGAGGGCTTGTAGGACCTCTTGGAGGTGACGGAGGTGGTCGGACCAGTGGCGGCTGTACACAGCGATATCGTCCAGGTAGGCAGCGCTGAATTCTTCAAGCCCCGCCAAGACCTGGTTCACAAGGCGTTGGAACGTGGCGGGGGCATTCTTCATGCCAAAGGGCATGACCTTAAATTGATAGTGGCCATCGGGGGTGGAGAAGGCCGACCGTTCCTGAGCCCTGGGTGTGAGGCCGATTTGCCAGTAGCCCGCCGTTAGGTCGAAGATACTAAGGTAGCGGGCGGCCCCCAGCCGGTCGATCAGCTCGTCTGCTCGGGGGATGGGATGAGCGTCGGTCCGGGTGACAGCGTTCAAGCCCCGGTAGTCGACGCAGAATCTCAGTTCAGGTGCGGTGCCGGGGGCAGCGGCTTTGGGGACTAGTACGACCGGACTGGCCCAGGGACTGTCCGAGGGCTCGATGACCCCGATCGTGAGCATCTTGGCCACTTCCTCCTGTATGCAGGCCCGTACCCGATCTGGTACGCGGTAGGCCCGGTGCCGGACAGGGGGACTGTCCCCGGTGTCTACGTCGTGCAAACACCAGGGGGTGACCCCGGGGGTGAGGGAGAACAGGGCAGCGAACTGCAGCAGGAGGTCCCGGCAGTCCTGTCGTTGCTCCGTAGTGAGGGCGTCAGAGAGCCGGACCCCATCCACGGACCCGTCCTTCTCTTGAGTCTTCAGGAGATCCGGGAGGGGCTCGGAGTCTTCTTCTGTGCCACTGTCCGTAGCCATCAAGAGGCTTAGTTCGGAGCGCACAAAGTGCGGTTTGAGCCGGTTGGTGTGGAGGACCCGAAGGGGGTTCCGGGAGGTCCCCAGGTCGATGAGATAAGTGACGGGGCTTTTGCGCTCGACCACTTTGAAGGGCCCCGTCCACTTATCTTGCAGGGCACACGGTTCGGTGGGGGACATTACCCATACTTGCTGCCCCGGCTCGAATTCCACGGAGGAGGCATTGTGGTCATACCACCTCTTCATGTCTTCCTGGCTGGCCTCGAGGTTCGCCTTGGCCATCTCCCTGAAGCGCCGGGTCTGGTTTCGTAAGGCCAGGAGGTATTTGAAGACGTCTGGAGGGGTCGTTAGGGGGGCCAACTCCCAGCCCTCCTTCACGAGGCTGAGGGGCCCTCGCACAGGGTGTCCGTATAGGAGTTCAAAGGGGCTAAAGCCGAGGGACTTCTGGGGTACTTCTCGGTAGGCGAAGAGGAGGCACGGGAGCAGTACATCCCACTGGCGACGGAGAGGCTCTTCCAATCCCCCAATCATCCCTTTGAGAGTGCGGTTGAACCGCTCCACTAGTCCGTTTCCTTGGGGGTGATAGGGGGTCGTGAATCTGTATGTGACCCCGCATTGTTGCCAGAGGGACTTCATGTACTTCGATATGAAGTTCGTACCTCGGTCGCTGACGACTTCTCGGGGGAAGCCTACCCGGGAGAAGATCCCCATCAGGGCCCGGCCAACCACTGGAGCGGTCACGGTCCGTAGGGGCACCGCCTCGGGATAGCGGGTGGCATGGTCCACTAGTACCAAGATGAACCTGTGTCCTTGTGCCGTGCGAGGGTCCAGCGGCCCCACAATGTCTATCCCCACCCTCTCGAACGGGGTGGTGACCACCGGGAAGGGTTGTAGAGGAGCCTTAAGCTTCCGGCCACTCTTCCCGCTTGCTTGGCATGTGGGGCACGATCGGCAGTGGTTCAGGACGTCATTCCTCATTTTTGGCCAGAAAAAGTGGGTCACCAGTCGACTGTACGTTTTATCTTGGCCCAGGTGCCCAGCCAGGGGGACATCGTGGGCTAGGTTGAGTAGAAAGTCTCGGAAGCGGAGCGGTACCACCAGAACTCGACTGGCCCCCAGCTCGGCGATTCTTTGCTCGCTGTAGAGCAGGTCGTTATCCCAGTAGACCCAGTGGGTTCCGGTGGTGTCCCCGGCGGCTTGGGTGCTGGCTTGTTGGCGAAGTCCCTCGAGGGAGGGACAGGTCTTTTGCTCCTGGCGGAACTGTTCTTGGGTGGGCCCCCCTTCTTGCCGCCACTGAGCCAGATCCGGAAGGTCCTGGGGTTGCGCGTTTTCTTCGGGGGCCTGGTCTGGGAGGTCGGCCTCGCCGTTGTCCTCTACGGGGGCAACCGGGGGCGGAGGTGCCGGCCATTCGGTTTCTTCTGATCGGGGGGCGGCCCGGCCGGCCATGGATCGGGTGGTTATGCAGGCCCAGTCCGGGAGGCCCAGCATCCCCAAGTGCTCTCTTCTCTCGACGGTGGCCCACGGGGAACTCTCGAGGTCATTCCCCAGGAGGCAGTCCACGGGGGCATCGTCCCGGACCGTCACTTTCAGTAGGCCGGAGACCCCTCCCCATTCAAACGGGACGCAGGCCATCTTGCACATGCTTTCAGAGTTATCTGCCGAGCGGACGGGGCAGAGAATGTTCGGCAAGATCTGCTCGGGCTTCACCAGGTGACAATGGACGGCCGTCACGCTGGCGCCGGTGTCGCGCAAGGCCTCAGCTCTCTGTCCATTAATGGTCACCCACTGACCGTATTTCCTGGTGTTGGCGGGTAGGGGAGCCCGCGGAACCATGTCTCTTCCCCCTAAGCATGCCAGGACCATGGCGGCCGGTTCCCACCCTTGCTGGTCTGGCTCACACTCCTCGGGACCCTCCAACGACTGCTCCTCCCCCAGGGCAGCGGCAGCTACCTGGCGGGGCTTGGGCGTTTGGTTCAGCGGGCAGTTCGGATCGTTGGCGTAGTGGCCTAGTCGCTGGCATCGGTGGCACGTGACGTTGGCTCGGTACCCAGGCCGCAACGGGGGGTTGCCCCGGCCGGCCGGCGGCGGGGTGCTGGCCACGGTTGTTGCTGGTAAGGCGTCTCTCCCCCGCCCCTGGCCTCCTCCTCCTCCCCGAGGACGGTGCTGGCCTTGGTTGCTTCTGTTCTGGTCGTGTGGCCCTTTCCGGCCCACTCGGGTGCTCTCCCACCGGTCAGCTTCGGCGGCGAGCTGCCGGGGGTCAGTCAGCTTACTGTCGAGTAGGTGCTGCCGGAGCTCGACGAAGCAGTTGTTTGACAGGTGTTCCCATACCATGAGGTTGAAGAGCTGTTCGTAGGTGGTGACCTGACTTCCCTTGATCCAACCCTCGAAGGCCCGGCTGAAATAGTTCACGTATTCCACCCAAGTGGTACCTGGGATCCGGGTGCAATCCCTGAACCTCTGGCGGTACATCTCGGGCGTGAGGCCGTAGCGGGTGAGGAGGGCAGCCTTCATGTGGTCGTAGGACGACATTTGGTGATCGGGGAGCTGCAGCAGGGCATCGCGACCCTCGTTGATAAATCTCCCCCAAAGTCCGGCTCCCCAATCACTCCGGTCGATCCGGTGGGAGGTCATTGCGATCTCATAGGCCTTAAACCATTGTTGTATGTCGTCTTCTCGGACATACTCGCGGACCACATCCTTGGGGATGTGAACTTTTTTCTCAGTTGGTCCCGGGGTGTGTGGTCTTTCAGGCACCCCCAAGTCCTTATGCTGTTTGCGCAGTTCTATCTCTGCCAATTGGCGCTCGTGCTCGAGCGTTATCTTTTTCTCTTCCAGCTCTCTCTGTCTCTGTTTTTCTTCTCGCTCCTCTCGAATCCGCATATGCTCGAGGTTGAGTTTCTGTTCAGCTAACTTGAGCTCCCCATCCATCTTGAGTCGTGCCATCTCTAATTCGTGCAGTCTGACTCTGTCTCTTTCTCGTATCTCCTCCGGTGAGAGGCCCGTTCCCCGCTCCTCGGGAGTCGTGGCGTTCCCCTCTGGTGTAACGCTGTTTTGGTCTGGTGTGACGCTGCTTTGGTCGGAGGGTCTTGCGACCCCCGTTTCTGTCCACGACTCAAGGGCGTGCTTTAGGTCATCCTTGGTACTCAGGCCAGTGGTAGCAATGCCAAGTTCTATGCAAAATTGTCTCAGTTCGCGGTGGTTGTACTCCTCTAGTTTCTCCATTTGGAACTTCTCGGTGGAGCTGCTATCTTTGGTCGACATCGTGCTTTGTCGTGGGGTGAGCTACTCTCTGTACGATTACGCGTTGATTCGGATCCCGCCGCTGGCCACCAATGTTAGAAAAGGTAGACGGACCGGGAGGGTCGGCCGGGGTCAGGAGGAGAGGTCTCCGGGGAGAGCCGTCTCCAGCGATCGTACAGACAAGTAACTTCCCCCCCACAGACAAATACCACACACGGATAAGGTTCAGTGATCTTTATAGGCACTTATTTAAGGTACGGTAAAATGGTACAAGGAGGTCTGGACTCAGGGGTCCCCTCGATTAGAGTCTCGTAAGGTAGGGAAGGGGGTAGCGGGACAGTCTATTTACCCATCAGGTAATTCGGATGAGATGGTGATGAGCTCACAATCCTCGAGCTTGGTGGTTAGGTGGTATGGGCCGCGGCAGCGCCAGCAGGTCCCGGTGCGGATGGTCGATACAACGGGCCGCGGCAGCGCCAGCAGGTCCCTGGAAGATGAACGGTCCGCGGCAGCGCCAGCAGGTCCCGGTGAGGATGGTCGTTACAACGGGCCGCGGCAGCGCCAGCAGGTCCCAGGAAGATGAAGGTTGCAGAGGGCCGCGGCAGCGCCAGCAGGTCCCGGTGAGGATGGTCGGTACAACGGGCCGCGGCAGCGCCAGCAGGTCCCAGGAAGATGAAGGTTGCAGAGGGCCGCGGCAGCGCCAGCAGGTCCCGGTGAGGATGGTCGGTACAACGGGCCGCGGCAGCGCCAGCAGGTCCCAGGAAGATGACTGTTGCAGAAGGCCGCGGCAGCGCCAGCAGGCAGGACGATGGTTCACAAGAGCGGGCTACGGCAGCGCCAGTAGACCGTCAGGGTTGAGTTCACTCGGTGTCTCTCGACTCCAGGATACAACTGCCTTCCTGCTCCGGAGCTGCCTCAGTTATAGGGCTGGTGCCCTTTGATGTCCGGACCCTCGCACTTGGAGGTCGGAGGGTCCGGGATGAAGGTGTCCAGACACCCAGCAGGGGGTGGAGCCAGTGCCTGGGGGAGCTGGGAGCGATCGGCACCTGGCGGGGGAGAGCCCTTGACACTTCGGTCTCCCATTGACCTGCCAAGTGGTCCGCTCACCTCCTGGGTGGATAGTGGTGCCGGGATGTCGGGGCCGGCCAGGCCCGGGGTTAGGGTCGAGGGGAGGCCAGGCGGCCGCGTGGTACAGGGTCCAAGATGGCGGCTTGACCCGGCCGGGAAAGCCGGTGGGGCTGGACCCCGTGATGAGTAGGGGTCCGAGGGCAGAGGGTCCGTCGGGGGACAGGGTACAGGTGCTTGTCGCGGGGTTATGCCAGGTGGCCCGGAGTCCTGGCCTTGTCGAGCGGGGAGGGCGCGAGCCGTCTGTGAGGCCTGTCCAACATGGAGAAATTAGAAGAATACAACCACCGCGAACTGAGACAATTTTGCATAGAACTTGGCATTGCTACCACCGGCCTGAGTACCAAGGATGATCTAAAGCGCGCTCTGGAGTCATGGACAGAAACGGGGGTCACAGGACCCTCCGACCAAAGCAGCGTCACACCAGACCAAACCAGCATCACACCAGAGGGGAACGCCACGGCTCCCGAGGAGCGGGGAACGGGCCTCCCGCAAGAGGAGATCCGAGAAAGAGACAGAGTCAGATTACACGAGTTGGAGATGGCACGACTCAAGATGGATGGGGAACTCAAGTTAGCCGAACAGAAACTTAACCTCGAGCATATGCGGCTTCGAGAGGAACGAGAAGAAAAGCAGAGACAGAGAGAGCTGGAAGAGAAAAAAATAACGCTCGAGCACGAGCGCCGACTAGCGGAAATAGAACTGCGCAAACAGAATAAGGAACTGGGGGTGCCTGAGCGACCACACACCCCGGGGCCAAGTGAGAAAAAAGTTCACATCCCCAAGGATGTTGTCCGCGAATATGTCCGAGAAGACGACATACAACAGTGGTTTAAAGCCTATGAGATTGCAATGACCTCCCACCGAATCGACCGGAGTGATTGGGGAGCCGGACTTTGGGGGATATTTATCAACGAGGGTCGCGATGCCCTGCTGCAGCTCCCCGATCACCAAATGTCGTCCTACGACCACATGAAGGCTGCCCTCCTCACCCGCTACGGCCTCACGCCCGAGATGTACCGCCAGAGGTTCAGAGATTGCACCAGGATCCCAGGTACAACTTGGGTAGAATACGTGAACTATTTCAGCCGGGCATTCGAAGGGTGGATCAAGGGAAGTCAGGTCACCACTTACGAACAACTCTTCAACCTTATGGTATGGGAGCACCTGTCAAACAACTGTTTCGTCGAGCTCCGGCAGCACCTACTCGACAGTAAGCTGACCGACCCCCGGCAGCTCGCCGCCGAAGCTGACCGGTGGGAAAGCACCCGAGTGGGCCGGAGAGGGCCCCACGACCAGAACAGAGGCAACCAAGGCCAGCACCGTCCTCGGGGAGGAGGAGGGGGCCAGGGGCGAGGGAGAGACGCCTTACCAACAACACCCGTGGCCAGCACCCCGCCTCCGGCCGGCCGGGGCAACCCCCCGTTGCGGCCTGGGTACCGAGCCAACGTCACGTGCCACCGGTGCCAGCGACTAGGCCACTACGCCAATGACCCGAACTGCCCGCTAAATCAAACACCCAAGCCCCGCCAGGTAGCGGCCGCTGCCCTAGGGGAAGAGCAATCATCGGAGGGACCCGAAGAGTACGAGCCGGCCCAGCAAGGGTGGGAACCGGCCGCCATGGTCCTGGCATGCCTAGGGGGAAGAGACATGGTTCCGCGGGCTCCCCTACCCGCCAACACCAGAAAATACGGTCAGTGGGTGACCATTAATGGACAGAGAGCCGAGGCCTTGCGGGACACCGGCGCCAGCGTGACGGCCGTCCGCTGTCATCTGGTGAAGCCCGAGCAGATCCTGCCGAACATTCTCTGCCCCGTTCGCTCGGCAGATAACTCTGAGAGTATGTGTAAGATGGCCTGCGTCCCGTTTGAATGGGGAGGGGTCTCCGGCCTACTGAAGGTGACGGTCCGGGACAATGCCCCCGTGGACTGCCTCCTGGGGAATGACCTCGAGAGTTCCCCGTGGGCCACCGTCGAGAAAAGAGAGCACCTGGGGATGCTGGGCCTCCCGGACTGGGCCTGCATAACCACCCGATCCATGGCCGCCCGGGCCACCCCCCGATCAGAAGAAACCGAATGGCCAGCACCTCCGCCCCCGGTTGCCCCCGTCGAGGACAACGGCGAGTCCGACCTCCCGGACCCGACTATCGAAGCAGACGCACAACACCAGGACCTTCCGGATCTGGCTCAGTGGCGTCAAGAGGGGGGGCCCACCCAAGAACAGTTCCGCCAGGAACAAAAGACCTGTCCCTCCCTCGAGGGACTCCGCCAACAAGCCGATACCCAAAACGCAGGGGACACCACCGGAACCCACTGGGTCTACTGGGACAACGACCTGCTCTACAGCGAGCAAAGAATCGCCGAGCTGGGGGCCGGTCGAGTTCTGGTGGTACCGCTCCGCTTCCGAGACTTTCTGCTCAACCTGGCCCACGATGTCCCCCTGGCTGGACACCTGGGCCAGGACAAAACATACAGTCGCCTGGTGACCCACTTTTTCTGGCCAAAAATGAGGAATGACGTCCTGAACCACTGCCGATCTTGCCCCACGTGCCAAGCCAGCGGGAAGAGTGGTCGGAAGCTGAAGGCCCCTCTGCAACCCTTCCCTGTGGTCACCACCCCGTTCGAGAGGGTGGGGATAGACATTGTGGGGCCTCTGGACCCCCGCACGGCACAAGGACACAGGTTCATCTTGGTACTAGTGGACCATGCCACCCGCTACCCCGAGGCGGTGCCCCTACGGACAGTGACAGCTCCGGTGGTTGGCCGGGCCCTGATGGGGATCTTCTCCAGGGTAGGCTTCCCCCGAGAAGTCGTCAGCGACCGAGGTATGAATTTCATATCTAAATACATGAAGTCCCTCTGGCAACAATGCGGGGTCACCTACAGATTCACGACCCCCTATCACCCCCAAGGGAACGGACTAGTGGAGCGTTTTAACCGCACTCTCAAGGGGATGATTGGGGGATTGGAAGAGCCTCTCCGTCGCCAGTGGGATGTGCTGCTCCCGTGCCTCCTCTTCGCCTACCGAGAAGTCCCCCAGAAGTCCCTCGGCTTTAGCCCTTTCGAACTCTTGTACGGGCACCCTGTGCGAGGGCCCCTCAGCCTAGTCAAGGAAGGTTGGGAGATGGCCCCCTTAACGACCCCTCCCGACGTCTTCAAATACATCCTGGCCCTACGAAACCAGACCCGGCGCTTCAGGGAGATGGCCAAGGCGAACCTCGAGGCCAGTCAGGAGGACATGAAGAGGTGGTATGATCACAATGCCTCCTCCGTTGAATTCGAGCCTGGGCAGCAAGTATGGGTGATGTCCCCCACCGAACCATGTGCCCTGCAAGACAAGTGGACGGGGCCCTTCAAAGTGGTCGAGCGTAAAAGCCCCGTCACTTACCTCATCGACATGGGGTCCACCCGGAACCCCCTGCGGGTCCTCCACACCAACCGGCTCAAACCACACTTTGTGCGCTCCGAACTAAGCCTCCTGATGGCGACCGACAGTGGTACAGAAGAAGACTCCGAGCCCCTCCCGGATCTCTTAAAGACTCAGGAGAAGGACGGCTCCGTGGATGGGGTCCGGCTCTCCGACGCCCTCACTTCGGAGCAACGCCAGGACTGCCGGGACCTCCTGCTGCAGTTCGCTGCCCTGTTCTCCCTCACCCCCGGGGTCACCCCTTGGTGTTTGCACGACGTAGACACCGGGGACAGTCCCCCTGTCCGGCACCGGGCCTACCGCGTACCAGATCGGGTACGGGCCTGCATACAGGAGGAAGTGGCCAAGATGCTCACGATCGGGGTCATCGAGCCCTCGGACAGTCCCTGGGCCAGTCCGGTTGTATTAGTTCCCAAGGCCGCTGCCCCCGGCACCGCCCCTGAACTGAAATTCTGCGTCGACTACCGGGGCTTGAACGCTGTCACCCGGACCGACGCTCATCCCATCCCCCGAGCAGACGAGCTGATCGACCGGCTGGGGGCCGCCCGCTACCTTAGTATCTTCGACCTAACGGCGGGCTACTGGCAGATCGGCCTCACACCCAGGGCTCAGGAACGGTCAGCCTTCTCCACCCCCGATGGCCACTATCAATTTAAGGTCATGCCCTTTGGCATGAAGAATGCCCCCGCCACATTCCAACGTCTTGTGAACCAGGTCTTGGCCGGGCTCGAAGAATTCAGCGCTGCCTACCTGGACGATATCGCTGTATACAGCCGCCACTGGTCCGACCACCTCCGTCACCTCCAAGAGGTCCTCCAAGCCCTCCAGCGGGCCGGCCTCACCATTAAAGCCGGCAAGTGCCAAATTGGCCAAGGGTCTGTGACCTACCTTGGGCACCAAGTGGGAAGCGGGCTGGTGGCCCCACTACAACTTAAGATTGCTGCCATCCAGTCCTGGCAGCCCCCCGTCACCCAGACCGAGGTCCGAGCCTTCTTGGGGCTCACCGGCTACTACCGGCGGTTCGTGAAGGACTACGGCAGCATCGTGGGGCCCCTCACGGGACTCACATCCAAGAATCAACCGAAGCGGGTCCACTGGACTCCTGATTGTCAAGCGGCCTTCGAGGAGCTGAAGGCCGCCCTGTGCACCGCCCCGGTGCTCCAGGCCCCCGATTACAGTCGGGAATTTGTGGTGCAGACCGACGCCTCCGACCACGGCATCGGGGCCGTCCTCTCTCAGCTGAACTCCGAAGGTCATGACCAGCCGGTGGCCTTCATCAGTCGACGTCTCCTGGCCCGAGAACAGCGTTGGAGCACAATCGAGAGGGAGGCATTTGCAGTAGTGTGGGCCCTCAAAAAGCTCCGACCCTATCTCTTCGGTACCCACTTCCGGGTACAAACCGACCATCGACCCCTGCAATGGCTGATGCAGATGCGGGGGGAGAACCCAAAACTCTTGCGCTGGTCCATTTCCCTGCAGGGAATGGACTTCACTGTGGAGCACCGGCCAGGCCAAGACCACGCCAACGCGGATGGCCTGTCCCGCTTTTTCCGCCTCGACGAAGAGAGTCCCCAAGGAGATGGGTGACTCTCCCCGCCTTCAGCTGGGGGGGACGCATGTTGGACAGGCCACACAGAGGGCTTGCTCCCCCCCCCGCACGACAGGGCCCGAGCTCCGGCCCACCAGGCATACCCCCGTGACAAGCCCCTGTACTCCGTCTCCCGACGGACCCTCTGCCCTCGGACCCCTACTCATCACGGGGTCCAGCCCCACCGGCTTCCCCGGCCGGGTCAAGCCGCCATCTTGGGCCCTGCACCACGCGGCCGCGTGGCCTCACCTCGACCCTAACCCCGGGCCTGGCCGGCCCCGACATCCCGGCACCACCATCCACCCAGGAGGTGAGCGGACCACTTGGCAGGTCAATGGGAGAACGAAGCGTCAAGAGCTCTTCCCCCGCCAGGTGCCGATCGCCTCCAGCAGCCCCCAGGCGCTGGCTCCACCCCCTGCTGGGTGTCTGGACACCTTCATCCCGGACCCTCCGACCTCCAAGTGCGAGGGTCCGGACATCAAAGGGCACCAGCCCTATAACTAAGACAGCTCCGGAGCAGGAAGGCAGTTGTATCCTGGAGTCGAGAGACACCGAGTGAACTCAACCCTGACGGTCTACTGGCGCTGCCGTAGCCCGCTCTTGTGAACCATCGTCCTGCCTGCTGGCGCTGCCGCGGCCTTCTGCAACCTTCAGCTTCCTGGGACCTGCTGGCGCTGCCGCGGCCCGTTGTAACGACCATCCTCACCGGGACCTGCTGGCGCTGCCGCGGACCGTCATCTTCCTGGGACCTGCTGGCGCTGCCGCGGCCCGTTGTACGACCATCTTCCTGGGACCTGCTGGCGCTGCCGCGGCCCGTTGTAATGACCATCCTCACCGGGACCTGCTGGCGCTGCCGCGGACCGTACATCTTCCGGGGACCTGCTGGCGCTGCCGCGGCCCGTTGTATCAACCATCCTTACCGGGACCTGCTGGCGCTGCCGCGGACCGTACCACCTAAACACCAAGCTCGAGGATTGTGAGCTCATCATCATCTCATCCGAACTACCTGATTGGTAAATAGACTGACCCGCTACCCCCTTCCCTACCTTACGAGACTCTAATCGAGGGGACCCCTGCGTCCAGACCTCCTTGTACCATTCTACCGTATCATAACTAAGTACCTATAAAGAACACTGAACCTTATCCGTGTGTGATTTCTGTCTGTGGGGGGGGGAAGTTACTGGTCTGTACGATCGCTGGAGACGGCTCTCCCCGGAGACCTCTCCCCCTGACCCCGGCCGGCCCTCCCGGTCCGTCTATCTTTTCTAACAGAGTCCGCTCGCGCTACGGTGGTTCAGCACATTAGATAGAGGCGAGCAGTTCTGGGCTGCCGGTAAATTGCGTTTGGCTCTAACTAACCAAAACCTTTAAAGTAAACATGTTGTTCCTGACTAGATTTCACATGCTTTACTTAATCTTGCATTACCTATGTGTTTGTTTTTTCAAGGATTTTGTTACTTATTTTTCACGCACCTATCACTCTTGTCTCCCCTCCCTTATAACCTAGTTCCAGGTTCTCCAGCGCCACAACGTCATATAAATGGCAATAGCGCTATGCAAATATAATCACTCCTCTGCAAATGAACAGACTAAAGTAAAAAAACATTAGATTTCAATGCTAAAAACTCTAACTTTCACAAATGCGAGACTGCTGCACGCCGCACACTGCTGCACGCCGCACACTGCTGCACGCCACACACTGCTGCACGCCACACACTGCTGCACGCCACACACTGCTGCACGCCTCATCTGCTGCACGCCGCACACTGCTGCACGCCTCACACTGCTGCACGCCGCACACTGCTGCACGCCGCACACTGCTGCACGCCACACACTGCTGCACGCCACTGCACGCCACACACTGCTGCACGCCACACACTGCTGCACGCCACACACTGCTGCACGCCTCACACTGCTGCACGCCGCACACTGCTGCACGCCGCACACTGCTGCACGCCACACACTGCTGCACGCCACACACTGCTGCACGCCACTGCACGCCACACACTGCTGCACGCCACACACTGCTGCATGCCACACACTGCTGCACGCCGCAAACTGCTGCACGCCACACACTGCTGCACGCCACACACTGCTGCACGCCGCACACTGCTGCACGCCACACACTGCTGCACGCCTCACACTGCTGCACACCGCACACTGCTGCACGCCGCACACTGCTGCACGCCTCACACTGCTGCACGCCGCACACTGCTGCACGCCGCACACTGCTGCACGCCACACACTGCTGCATGCCGCACACTGCTGCACGCCACTGCACGCCACACACTGCTGCACGCCACACACTGCTGCACGCCACACACTGCTGCACGCCTCACACTGCTGCACGCCGCACACTGCTGCACGCCGCACACTGCTGCACGCCACACACTGCTGCACGCCACACACTGCTGCATGCCGCACACTGCTGCATGCCGCACACTGCTGCACGCCACTGCACGCCACACACTGCTGCACGCCACACACTGCTGCACGCCACACACTGCTGCACGCCTCACACTGCTGCACGCCGCACACTGCTGCACGCCACACACTGCTGCACGCCACACACTGCTGCACGCCACACACTACTGCACGCCACTGCACGCCACACACTGCTGCACGCCACACACTGCTGCACGCCACACACTGCTGCATGCCGCACACTTCTGCACGCCACACACTGCTGCACGCCACACACTGCTGCACGCCGCACACTGCTGCACGCCGCACACTGCTGCACGCCTCACACTGCTGCACGCCGCACACTGCTGCACGCCGCACACTGCTGCACGCCACACACTGCTGCACGCCGCACACTGCTGCACGCCGCACACTGCTGCACGCCGCACACTGCTGCACGCCACACACTGCTGCATGCCGCACACTGCTGCACGCCACTGCACGCCACACACTGCTGCACGCCACACACTGCTGCACGCCACACACTGCTGCACGCCTCACACTGCTGCACGCCGCACACTGCTGCACGCCACACACTGCTGCATGCCACACACTGCTGCACGCCACACACTGCTGCACGCCACACACTGCTGCACGCCACTGCACGCCACACACTGCTGCACGCCACACACTGCTGCACGCCACACACTGCTGCACGCCGCACACTGCTGCACGCCACACACTGCTGCACGCCACACACTGCTGCACGCCGCACACTGCTGCACGCCGCACACTGCTGCACGCCGCACACTGCTGCACGCCTCACACTGCTGCACGCCGCACACTGCTGCACGCCGCACACTGCTGCACGCCACACACTGCTGCACGCCTCACACTGCTGCACGCCGCACACTGCTGCACGCCGCACACTGCTGCACGCCACACACTGCTGCACGCCGCACACTGCTGCATGCCGCACACTGCTGCACGCCACTGCACGCCACACACTGCTGCACGCCACACACTGCTGCACGCCTCACACTGCTGCACGCCGCACACTGCTGCACGCCGCACACTGCTGCACGCCGCACACTGCTGCACGCCACACACTGCTGCATGCCGCACACTGCTGCATGCCGCACACTGCTGCACGCCACTGCACGCCACACACTGCTGCACGCCACACACTGCTGCACGCCACACACTGCTGCACGCCTCACACTGCTGCACGCCGCACACTGCTGCACGCCGCACACTGCTGCATGCCGCTGCACGCCACACACTGCTGCACGCCACACACTGCTGCACGCCACACACTGCTGCACGCCACACACTGCTGCACGCCTCACACTGCTGCATGCCGCACACTGCTGCACGCCGCACACTGCAGCATGCCGCTGCACGCCGCACACTGCTGCACACCGCACACTGCTGCACGCCACACACTGCTGCACACCACACACTGCTGCACGCCACACACTGCTGCATGCCGCTGCACGCCACACACTGCTGCACACCGCACACTGCTGCACGCCACACACTGCTGCACACCACACACTGCTGCACGCCACACACTGCTGAACGGCGCACACTGCTGCACGCCACACACTGCTGCACGCCACACACTGCTGCATGCTGCACGCTGCTGCATGCCACACACTGCTGCACGCCACACACTGCTGCATGCCACACACTGCTGCACGCCGCACACTGCTGCACGCCGCACACTGCTGCATGCCGCTGCACGCCGCACACTGCTGCACGCCGCACACTGCTGCACGCCGCACACTGCTGCATGCCACACACTGCTGCACGCCACACACTGCTGCACGCCACACACTGCTGCATGCCGCACACTGCTGCACGCCGCTGCATGCCACACACTGCTGCACGCCACACACTGCTGCACGCCACACACTGCTGCACGCCGCACACTGCTGCATGCCGCACACTGCTGCACGCCACACACTGCTGCACGCCACACACTGCTGCACGCCGCACACTGCTGCACGCCGCTGCACGCCACACACTGCTGCACGCCACACACTGCTGCACGCCACACACTGCTGCACGCCTAACACTGCTGCACGCCACACACTGCTGCACGCCGCACACTGCTGCATGCCGCTGCACGCCGCACACTGCTGCACGCCGCACACTGCTGCATGCCACACACTGCTGCACGCCACACAGTGCTGCACGCCACACTGCTGCATGCCGCTGCACGCCGCACACTGCTGCACGCCGCACACTGCTGCACGCCACACACTGCTGCACACCACACACTGCTGCACGCCACACACTGCTGAACAGCGCACAATGCTACATGAAACACTGCTGCATGCCACACACTGCTGCACTCCACACACTGCTGCACGCTGCACACTGCTGCACGCCGCACACTACCGCACGCCGCACACTGCTGCACGCCGCACACTACCGCACGCCGCACAATGCTGCGCACACTGCTCCATTACACACTGCTACACGAAACACTGCTGCATGCCACGCACTGCTGCACGCCGCACACTGCTGCACGCCGCACACTGCTGCACGCCACACACTGCTGCACGCCGCTGCATGCCACACACTGCTGCACGCCACACACTGCTGCACACCACACACTGCTGCATGCCGCACACTGCTGCATGCCGCACACTGCTGCATGCCGCACACTGCTGCACGCCACACACTGCTGCATGCCTCACACTGCTGCATGCCTCACACTGCTGCATGCCACACACTGCTGCACGCCGCACACTGCTGCATGCCACACACTGCTGCATGCCGCTGCACGCCGCACACTGCTGCACACCGCACACTGCTGCACACCGCACACTGCTGCACGCTGCACAATGCTGCACGCCGCACAATGCTGCACACCACACAATGCCGCACACTGCTGCACGCCACACACTGCTGCACACTGCTGCATTACTCACTGCTGCATGCTGCACGACACTGCTGCACGCAGCACACTGCTGCATGCCGTACACTGCTGCATGCCGCACACCGCTGCAAGCCGCTGCACGCCACACGCTGCTGCACGCCACACGCTGCTGCACGCCACACGCTGCTGCACGCCACACGCTGCTGCACGCCGCACACTGCTGCACGCCGCACACTGCTGCACTCCACACACTGCTTTTATGCGAGTTTATGCTACTGACATTGTAAATGACAATGCCTTTTATTTGTTTTAAAACCAAAGCATAAATAAAAGGCATTGTAATTTTACAATGCCAATAGCTCAAACTCTTATAAATGCGAGACCTATTGCATTGCAAATGCTTGTTGTATCTTCTTTTTGTGTCTTCTTTTTCTTGGGTGAGGTCTGGAGGCTGGTTTTAGTTACTACCATGCCAATGATAGATGCACCCATGCAAAACATGAACAGGGCCGGTGATCAGTAGAAGCTATATTTAAGCTATATTTATTTCTACACTGCCATACTTACCTTACGAGTGCTCCTCTGAACAGAATCAGCCATTATGCGTTCGCTATAATGTCTGCACATGTACGTCACGACTACTTTCAGAGAACATCTCCGTAATATTAACAGGTAATTGACATCATAAATTTCTAGCTCGTTAATGAATCATGATTGCTTCCTGTTTCAGAACAGATGTTCCATATTAGTAGAAAAGCGGAAGGCAGTGTCATTGTGCAATTCAAAGTGCCCAAAACATGGAGACATCTTTAGTGCAGACAGCAGCTTTCAGAGATGTAGTACCATTTGAACAGTTTGTATGTATATATATATATATAGCGACAAATTTATGAGGCCCTACTGGCACCATTGCGCTGCCGGAAAGTCACTTTTTGGACGTTCCGGTGGCGCATGTGCCACTGACATATTTATAAGGCCACGTAAAGCCACGTTACGTGGCTTTTCATGGTCTTCTAAATATGTACCTCTTTCGAACAGAAAACTGTGTGAAAAGGGCGTTCCATGGGTGTTGCTGGGGGCGTTCCCAGCAACATCCATGGCTTTTTGACACTGCCCCAGATTTATGAGAAATCGTAAGTCTGAGGCAGTGCCAAATCCATATGCCATAAGGGAGGCACAACGAGGAGAAATATCTTTATTTCTCCTCATTTTTCCTTTTTCTATGTGTGCTACATCCTGCAGCACACATAGAAAGAGGAAAAAGCCTCTTGTGATTGTTTTTGTGCAGGAAGGTTTCCCTTCCTGCACAAAAATAATCCCCGCGATGGAGGCACCCTTGCACCTGATAGATACGGCGCATTCCTGCCCTTTTCTTTTTCCGTAGGGCAGCACAGCAGCAAGGCATGCTGTGCTGCCCTACGGCAAAAAATCCATAAATAAGGCTCCTATTTCTTAGTCATACACTAAAACTTAAATATTTGGAAATTGGACTAGGGATGCAATTAACACTGTTTGGTCTTTTTACCACAATCAGTCTCCTGTGGAAGCAGACTTCAGTTCAAATATTGAGAGTAACAAGCTATTTGACATTGTATTTGACATGTGATTACATTCTGCAACATTGGACTAATCAGTACAAGAGTACAGATACAAAAGTAAATGTATGCAGACATTCCATGACGTTTTTGCATTATGTTTAGATGATCAAGTTGTAAATTATCCCTTACCCTAAAAACATTTAAGTACACTTGTAACACAACACTACCATTTGCAAAGCCAACATTAGTAGCAACTATTAGTAAAAGTGTTTAGTAATTGATGGTTGAGCTGGTGTAGGTTTGTTTGAACTGTAGTAAGCAATGATGGCGAGGGGAATGGGGACTTACACTTTTGAAACAAAAGAATATATCCCTCAGGTAACTGTATGTAGAAGTGGTGGAAATGCGCCAAATCACCAAATAGGTGCATATCAATCAATCAATCATTGTATGGCGCAACACTGTTACCCCTAGGGGTATCTGTGCGCTTAGGGTGCCATGTCTTTATCAAAAACTCCAGGTCTTGAGATTCTTCCTGAAGTCTGCCAAGGAGGGTGCTGTTTGGAGGTGGAGCGGGCATTCCAGGTTTTGGCTGAAATGTAGGTGAAGGTATGGCCCCCTCTGTGGCTGCGGCGGATAAAGGTGCATGTGTACGGGGGCAAGTAAGGCAGAGCGCAGCTGTTTTGGGGCAGGTAAAAGTTCAGTTGATGGTTGATGTAGAATGGTCCTTGATCATCTAGGGCTTTGCAGACGTGCATGAGGATTTTGAACTGGCATCTCTTCTGGATGGGTAGCCAGTGGAGGTTTCTGGGGTAGGGGTGATGTTGGTTCATTCGGGGTGGTCCAGAGTGAGTCTAACTGCTTTGTTCTGTATGGGTTGGAGTCTTCTGAGGAGCTGGGTGGGAACTCCGGTGTAGAGAGTGTTGCAGTAGTCCAGGCCGCTGGTGATGAGGACCTGCGTAATGGGCTTTTTGGTGTTGATTGGGATCGATCTGAGAACTCTGCAGGGCATGTCAAGGGTGTTGAAGCAGCAGGGTATGACTGCTTTGACTTTTTTGTTTCATGTTCAGTTGGCTTTCAAGAATGATGCCAAGGTTACGTGCATGGTTTGTCGGTGTGGGTGTAGGTCTGGGTTCAGATGGACAACAGCTGTGGTCCCATACAGAGGTGTTCTTCCCGAAGATCAGTACTTATGTTTTGTCAGAGTTGAGTTTGAGGCAATTGTCATCCATCCATTTGGCTATGTTGGTCACGGCTTTGCAGAAGTTGGCTTTAGCATTGGAGGGGTCCTCGGCTAGCAAGAGGTTAGCAAGAGGATTAGTTGAGTGTCATCTGTGTTGGAGATTAAGTTGAGTCTATGGAATCTGATGACATCTGTAGATGTTGAACAGGGTGGGGCTGAGGGAGGATGCTTGGGGTCGGCTGCATATGATGTCCTTGGGTGAGGAGGTAAAGGGAGGCAGTCAAATGCTCTGTGTGAGTCCTGTAAGGAAAGAGTTGATCCACTTGAGGGCATTTTGCTGTTTGCCGATGTTGTAGAGTCTGTCTATGAGTGTGTGGTGGGAGACGGTGTTGAAAGCAGCAGAGGGGTCGAGGAGAATCAGGGTTACCTTTCTCCACAGTTGGGAAGAGTTCTAGTGTTGTCTATGGCAGGAATAAGCACGGTCTCAGTGCTGTGGTAGGCATGGAATCCTGAATGTGAGGCATCGAGTAAGTATTTTTGTTTCAAGTGTTTGGTGAGCTTCTGATTGATGGCTTTCTTGAGTACTTTGGCTGGGTTGGGGAGTAGGGAGATCGGTCAGTAATTTTTTAGGTTGCTGGGGTCTGCAGAGGGTTTCTTGGGCAGGGGTCTGACCTTTGTGTGTATCCATCTGTCCGGGAGGGTTTCTGTGGAGATGGTGGTATTGAGGATGCTGGTGAGTTCTGTGCTGATTGGTTTGGTTCTCAGGTTTATGAGATGGTGGGGCAGGGCTTTAACTGGGATGAAAAAACTGAGGGGTCTCAAATGGGCGTGGTCAATGTAATTAAGGGCGTGGCTTAAAAACACGTAAGCTAAAAATCTGTGTTTAGCACAGTGTACCGCCTGACTTATATTTTGCTGTTCCTGTCATTGCGTCCAGATATATGATACAACAAGTCACATCATACCTACAAGTCAGGACTGTTGGCTTTGTCATTGGTTACTAGTTGCATAAGATAAATAAGCAGCAAATATGGCTTGTTTATAATATTGAAAAAACTTCCACATAAAGCCCTGGTGACACCCCGACAATGTTGCTGCTCCGTAGTTTCAAAAAGAGAATAGAAATCCAGAGAGAAAATGACTCTCTTTAAAGAATTTCCCTTTTTCTGCAACGCTCACCACGCGCACATCGAGGTGCCGGCTGTCACTGCAGTCCGAAAAAAAAACCGGACCACCTGTGCCAGGGCACAAAACAGAACCCGATAGAGACCCGTTTCCAGGCCCCCTTAAAAAAACTGCTGGTGCTCAGACCCGGTGAGACCCGGCCCACTTAAAGCCCTGTGTTGGGGTAAGAGGTTGGTGTACGCCCCAAAGTGGATGGACGACATGATGACTGTGGTGGTCAGAGTCTCGCTATTGAAGTAATCCGAGAGTGTTTTGCAGCTTTCTTGGGAGGGGTGGATGTTGTTCTCTGTGACTGTCAGGTTAGAGAATTCCTTGACTATTTTGAAGAGTTCCTTCGCGTGGTTAGCCACGGTATCGGCGCGGGATGGGTGATGGCTGCTCTTTTGCCTTCCTTGACGTGTTGGTTGTGGTTGCTGTGGGCTGCTTTGTGAGAAGCCCTGTTGGTGGGGGTTCTTAGTGTCACGCCATTGCTTCTTGATCCAGTAGCAGTTGCGCTTGGTGGTTCTGAGCTCTGAGGTGTACCAGCTGGCTGGCTTTGAGGTTTTGCTGGCTTTTGCAGGCTTCAGCGCGGTGACTGGTTTTAGCAGGCCTCCCACATTCAGCAAAAATGTTTACAGTTCAAACCTTAATGCTGAATGCATGTGTTCACAGAACTGTACAACCATGCATACTGCATCCAATATAGTATGAAGTTAGCGCCGCAGAATTCAGCCCCCTGTCTATTAACCATAATACTGTCCATACTCTTCTTGTCCTCAAATTGCAAACTGTTCTTTCAAAAATGGACAAACATTGGCAATGCCAATAGATATGGCTTATGAATGAACTGTCAAGCCAGACCCAAAAATCTAAATATGTTAATGACTGCCTCCTCCCATGTGTGCTGCTGCCAGATAAAACCCCTTAAATTGTCTAGTTATCTAAGACTTTTTAGTAGCATTACAACGGCCTCTGTGTGCTCATGGAAATTCACTCTCAGGCAGCTGGAAAAAAAATGTATCGCACCCGTGCAGAGGACAAGCACTTTTTTTGTCCAAGCACATAACCACTGCCCAATCAAAACATGTACTCCTGGATGTGTGGGCGGAGCCAAAGCCCCTCCTGGTGGTTCTCGCATAATTGTCCGGGGAAGGCGGCGCTGCCAAGCCAGACCGCTCCACTTCAAATGTCTGCACGCCCGTACACGTTTTGACAAACTCTCATCGAACTCTTTATGTAATCAGACAATTCATTTAAAAACTGTGGACGAAACACTCTGAAGTTGTGTTCTTTGGAAAATAAACTCTGCACAAATGGGCCTATCCCTTTTAATACCATTGGAAAGAGGTTTTCCCTCAAGTCGCATAAGAAATTGTGGGCAGAATGGCCAAGACTGGAAGTTTCTATAGCACAAAAAATATAAATTTTATTGAAAACAACAGTTCTACTTTCAATAAAAATGCCCCCGAAGCAACTCCGGCATATGGTATAGTTTAGTGCTCTGCCAGACGTGTTCTTCTTCGGGTCGCGTTGTTGAATGGTGATGGCAATTGCAGCTTGATTGGCTGTCTACATTCACCCAACTGTCAGCATACTCCTGCAAGGTCGTACTTCGAAACGTTCATGTTTACACTCAGAGTGGGAAACGTGTACGCAACAGATTACAGCATCTTTCAGAAATTATTCCAAAACATATGGCTCGCGAAGGAATTCCGGTGCAGTTGCCAAGGGCCTTGGGTGTGTGCCACGCATTCTGCACTGCGCAAGTGGCATGTAGAACATCCGAGGCTCCGGCGCTCGAGACGGTCTCCGAGACTGGTTATTCGAGACCCACCCAAAAAAAAACAATAAAACCGAGTTTACGAGATCTCACAAAAGGTGCTTTAACAAAACACACCTTAATCTCTCTTCAAAACATAAAATACCAAACACAAATGGATTCGTCTGTAAAAAAAAAATTGTCGTGACTGATATCGCACGTCAACCAGTGGAATATTCAACAGGCGCCGTGAGCTCCCCGGATTGGGTGTTGCCACACGCCTCTGGCCTATTAGTTGCTGCTGGCTCGGACCTATAGTGAGTTCTAGGAATCATGCTCACTCCGGTCCACATTTGAAAGGCGTGGTTGTGATGTGCTTGAGTTAATGACTGGTGTGCATTTGTGTGTATTGTGGAACATTCATGCCCTTATTTATGAAGGGCTTGTTCTGCCCGTGCATCGCTTTTTTGTGATGCTGCGGCAGCTTAAACAATGCGCCACACTGCCCCTTGTTTACAAAGTGACGCATTTAGGCAGATGCGTCACTTTGTAAAGGCTTGCACTACATTAAACCTGCGTCAGGTATAATGAATGTGGGGTGGGCGTTCCACCGTAAAAAAGCCTCGTAGAAGTTGGGCAGTAAAATCAAGGAAATTTCACTGCGCCATTTTATGACTTGACTGCGTCACAATCCATACGCCTGCTTCAAGCAGGCATAAGGAGTGAAGCAGGGCTTTTCACATGGGACTCACCCATGTGTAATTACACATTTACTGGAGTTGCGTCAGTTATCCGACATACTCCAGCAACGCGTAATTTTTGTGCCATCAGATAGGTCAGGATTCTTGATTTACCTGTAAATCCTTACAGCATGGAGCACCATATTTTAAATACGGCACATCAATGGTGTCATAAGGATAGCTCTAAGAAAAGTAACGCATCGCTGTTTTTGCCCAGAGATGTGTCACTTTCCATAAATGAGGCCCCCAATGTGTTTGTCCATAGGGTGTAGGTTGGTTACAATGGCACAATAGACTTAAGCATTCATTGTATACACTCAAGGGATCTATGTTTAGCTTCATGGTCGCAGGTTTGATTCCTGATGGCTCCACTCAGCCTTTTTTCATTCTGAGGTTGATTAAATGAGTATGAATGATTTAAGTAACTTGCATCTCTATTATAGCGTCAAGAAACTGCTGGGGGTGCATGTTCGCATTGCAGATATGCTATATTGGAGGAACTTGCATAAACAGATGATGAGATTCTGTTATGGGCCATGCATTTTATTCCTAGAAATAGCTGGGAAAGCCTGAGAGGTAGCGCTCACCGACTTGAAACTCTACCCCTCTGTGACTCTAAAGATCTGATGTGTGTGATCGTGGCTTCAGATCATAATGATGGCAGACATGATACTTCCTGAATGTGTGACAAATTGCTCCCCTCCACCTAGACCAGTTAGGATTGGTGTGGGGTCTTTCTGCATGACACGGGAGGGCAGTGTTTCCAACGGGAAGGTTTATTTCAAGAAGTCCAAATAACTGCGCCCATCGTTTCTAAAGCAGGAGGTCACAGCGCTCTCCCAAAAACCAGTCCTTGAACCCCGTTTGAGAGCTGCATAAGAAAGCTGAATCAACATTCTAATAGAATAAAGCAACAGGGCAGTGCAAGGCCCCCACCGAGAGTGTAATAACTGGCACATCTCTCTGCTATCCCCACTCATGGTTTGGTAAGTGGCATTACCTCATTACCAGCAGTTGATACATACAGTATACACTTCATATTCACCGCATGTGATTAGTGGTTAATTAGTTTATTAGTCAATTAAAACCACAAACATGATTCAAACGTACAATTCAAAAGATTTAAAATCATGTAAAAAAGGCTAAACATTTTGTCATACATCTACTTCAGCCATTGGACATCTTGTCACTTGACCTTCACAATTTTTAAATTTCCTTCCTAAATATAAAAGTAAAGATGGCAAGTGCAGATATTGAATGGATCAAAATGACCAATCAGGGACTGGTCTTTTCCCTAATAGGTAAAATGCAAATTTGCAATACAGACAGTTGGAATTCTCATAAGTAAATCGCTATTGATAGTTAGTATGCTTATATGCAGGACTAAAGAGGGTATATGTACGATGCTGAAGGGACCATGGTTTTTCCCCCTGTGAAAGTGTCGATGTGCATAACTACACATCCTTAAAATGCCAATGTGCAAAATAAAAAAAGTGGCAAGTTAAACAAATTGTTACCTAAGCATAGCGGGATAGGGAACAACTATCATAGCGGTCCCTAGCAGCCCGTCCTTGGGGTTTGCCTACTCATGTGAGATTTACCTTAAAAGTACGGATTTATCACAACCTAAAGTCAGATTCAAGGACCCCCTCCAGATTACTCAATGCTCAACCTATATGCAATCGATTTTTGAAAATGTTCAAAAACTGGGTTAGTCTAATGTTCAACATTGTGTTACTTGGGTCCATAGACTCCACCAGTGCAGACCTACATGACCTAATTCCCCGGTCAAGGAACTTTCGTCTTAATAGAGATCTTCATTGGTCCATCAATACTGGACAAATACATACAATGTGGAGCAATGTCTCATTCCCCTGATGGTATAAGCGGCAGGACTGATCTTCACTTAAACTAACCATCCTCTGTTTTGGCATGAGGTCTAGTGTGAGTATTTCGCCAAATCTTAGGGCCAGAAATGACTGTTTGATCTTCCGGTGGAAAGGTGCTGCAAACAGGGGTGATTCTCTTAAAGTGGAGTGTGATTTCAGCACTGCCCACCCATGACACATGTGCATGTGTTCACTGTCCAGCAATCTAAACCTCTATTACCAAAACTCCAACAGTCTAAAACAGTGCAGGGAAATGTATGTATCAATAGATTAGTTCTGGGAATATTATTCATCACAGATGCTTGTTCCAATAACTTATTTTATTGTTCCAAATATGTTGTCACTGCAATACAGCCGAACAGACTTCCCAGACCAAATTCCAGAGTATGAGTGCAGGGGTGAATAAACATGTTTCATCTATACATTTCAAATTCGAAAATCCATCAACTTGTACATTTCAAATTGGAAACAAGCATAATAATATCATAATGGTTATCAATCTAAATCGCCACTAATGCGAGAAAGACAGTAAATGAAATATAAAAATTAGAAGTCAATTAAAAAAATAAAATAGACACATATCCCTTGTGGGCCTCGAACCCCGAACCTGTGGGCTTGCAGAGCCTGTGGCTTGACCTATTTGAAAAGTTAGCACCTTTCTCTCATATACTATGCATATAATGCCAAAATGAAACTAGCGCACCTGGCATATGGTCAAAAGCCAATACTTAAAATAAAAATGTTTCTTGCATATGATCAGAGATTAGGAAAGAAGAATATATTGCTTGATCACTGACAGTCTTGAGCCCTTAACTTTTATGTTTACATAACATGTAAAGTAGCCTCTATTCTGCAGGTGCATCTTTCTCTAATGCCACCAAATTCTAATATTAGAATGGATGTCTTGACGTAAAGCCAAAAACATCTTCTCCATAAGAGGTTCACCTATATCAGCACTTGGATTATCATCTTTTTGACTAGGACTCTCTGCCTTTCAAAATTTGAGATATCGGAAACAAATCAAAAAGCGATTCGTGAGAAATGTGAAGTGCTTGAGGAGAAATTGGATGATCTTGCGTCACGTACCGGATTATTGGAAGAGGAAGTCAAAGCCCTCTCTGTAACAGTAATGGATAATTCCAGGGATATTGAGTCCTTAAAGAAACAGAATAAAATACTACAAGGCGACTTGGAACGGCTTGAAACTCAATCTCGCCGTAATCATTTAAGATTCTTTAAAATTCCTGAGGGGGCCGAGAAAGGAGATGTTAAGGCCTTTATTTGCTGCCTTATGAGAGAAGTTTTGAAGGATAGGCCTGAGATTGATTGGGAGAAGGAGATCCAGAGGGCTCATAGGGACCCCTTTAGGTTGAGTTCAGACCGGAAGACCCCCAGAAAGATTTTGGTAAACTTCTTAACTTTTGCTGTTAAAGAGTTGGTGTTGCAACGGGCTCTGAAAGGGGGTTCTTTGAGCCATGATGGGTTTTCCTATCAAATTAGGTCGGATCTTGGTAAAAGGACTGCTCAGAGGCAGTGGGAATTGGGTACTAGAATTACCAAGTTACGGAGTAAGGGAGCACAAGTCCAGTTAACATTTCCTGCAATGCTAAAAATTATGTGGCAGAACAAAATGTTTAATATAAGTAACCCAGAGGAGGTTGATACCTTCCTATCACAGATGGTATGATAAGATATCCGATTAAGTCTATGTTAATATGATTGATATGGTGGATACGGTCGAGCTAAGGAAAACGTATCTTGATTTGGAAGAAATTTATGGATAGAAATTTATGGATTGGCTGTTTTATATGTTATGTTTCTCTTTTTTTTTTAGCTCTCTCCTCTCCTGGAGGGATGGGGGAGGACGCAAAGGGCGGAGAGTATCGCCTTAGGATGAAGGGGGGGTTTCCCAGGGTGTGGGGAGAAGGGGGGGGGGCACCGGGTGTAGGGAGCAGTGGGAGAAAAATAAAGAAATTGTCCTAATTCGAGTATCTTTTCTAGGGGATGTGTTAAGTGTATATATGCTTGTGGATTTGAATCAAGGTAATTGGGTAAGAGCTGAAACTTATGGGCTAGAGAATGGATAGTTTTAAAATAGCTAACTTTTAGACTTGGAATGTGAATGGGCTACGATCTAGGAGGAAATTATCTAGAGTTTTGGAAGTTCTTAAGGGAAGCACTGCTCAAATTATTCTACTACAGGAAACTCATTTGAAAAATATTGAATGTAGACAATGTTTTCAAAAGTGTAGATGGGTTCAGGAGGTAGTATGCTCAGAGGATCAGAGGGGGAGTACTCGAGGAGTTGCCATTATCATTAAAAGTAATAATGGAATAAGATTACTTAAATATGAAACTGATTGTTCAGGTAGATGGTTGGTGGCGACTCTGGTAATTCAAAATTGGCCCCTGGTATGTGCATTTTACTATGGACCGAATAATGATGATCTGGAGGCTTTAATCAAGATGGAATCCTGTCTATTAGAGACAACAGTACCTATTGTGGTGGGAGGAGATTTTAATCTAGTTATGGATAAGGGATTAGATAGGACCTCTAAGGTAAACTATATGAACCCACCTAGATCTTTTTCCAGGTTAAAGAGCATGATGAAGGATTTTAATTTAATTGATATTTGGCGTATTAAGAGGGGGGATGCTCGGGAGTTCTCTTTTTATAGCAAAAAGTATAGACATCACTCTCGAATCGATATTTTCTTGGTAGACCAAGAGTTACTTGGAGATGTATTGGAAATTGTACATGTCCCCGCGATAGTGTCGGACCATTCAGCTGTTGTCCTCGCATTGAAGATCCAGCGAAAGGAAGGGCAGAGAAGATGGATAGTAGATAGAACCCTTTTCATAGATGAGGGGATAGTTAGAGACTTAAGAGAAAAATCTGAGGTATATTTTTGTATGAATATAGGATCGGTTGGATATCAAATAGTTTGGGATGCTTATAAGGCCTATCTAAGAGGGGTTCTAAGATCTATAATGATAGGGAAAAGAAGGACGGAGAAAGGAGATGAGGAATATAAATTGGAGGAGATCAGGTTCAAAGAAAGAGAACTACAGAAGGCCTCAATGGATGACTTAGATAATGTCCCTGCGTTAAGCAAAAAGTTAGAAGGGTTACAGGCAATGTTCCAAGTATATATTGATAAAAGAATATCCGATAAATGGAAAGCCAGCAAACTTCGCCATTTTGCATACGGAGAGAAAAGTAGCTCCCTATTAGCTTGGAAAACTAAGGCGGATATAGCCAGAAATAATATTCGAGCACTAATTAGCAGAGCTTCTGGCGAAATATTGCATACTAATGAGGATATCTGTAAGGAGGCTTGTAGTTTTATGAATGATCTATATAGGGAGGACATTTATCCCGATCAAGAGGATATCACAAAGTGGTTAGAACAAACGGCTCTCCCTCATCTTACTAATGAGCAACAGAAAGCACTAGAAGGAGAGATTACAGAAGGCGAGATTAGAGTCCAATGAAAGAGAATGGTTAAGGGGAAAGCTGCAGGGCCAGATGGCCTTCCAGTGGAGGTATTTCTATCTATCATTGACATAATAATCCCAATTCTAAAAGTTCTGTTTAATTTAATCTACATCAGTGGGTAAAACGCTCCTGTGTCTTGGTCAGAGGCAATAGTGACCTTGATTTTAAAGCCAAATAAGGATCCGAGAACTGTTGACTCATATCGACCGATTTCTTTGCTGAACTCGGATTATAAGATTTTTTCTGGGGTTATAGCAGCTCGGGTAGCTAGGGTAATAAAACAGGTCATTCACCCCAATCAAAGAGGTTTTATCCCTGGAAGACAACTAAATGAATTAACTTTTCAGTTGGTAGGGATAGCTGACATAGCTGAGACGCGGAAGGAGCCACTTACGATAGTAGCGGTCGACGGAGCCAAAGCTTTCGATCAGGTGCATTGGCCTTACATGTGGGAGTCCTTATGTAGCTTTGGATTTCCGCATAATATGGTTATGGCGGTGAAAAAATTGTATCGGGTCCAAAGGCTAGGGTTTTGGTAAATGGGGTATTGTCTGATTGGTTTATTATCTCTAGGAGGACAAGGCAAGGTTGTCCCCTGTCTCCGCTTCTTTTCAATTTATATATTGAACCTTTTGCAAATTTGATTAGAGCAGATACCTCCATCCTTCCATTTAGATAAAAAAATTATGAGGTTAAATTAGTCTTGTACGCGGACGACCTACTGTTGTATACAAGAAATCCGCAGTATGACATTCCAAATTTAATGAGGAAGGCAGAGTTATTTGGGCAGGTCTCAGGCTATAAAGTAAATACAGATAAAATGGAGATTATGGAGTGGAATCAGGTCTCACAAAGTTATGGGGTGAAAACCCAAATACGATATCTAGGGATTTTAATTCCACAAAAGATTGAGGATATAACAAAAATTAATTGGAGGAAAACTAGCCAGGAAGTGGCAGGGCTGTTGTTAAAATGGGAAAACCTCCCCCTAAATATATATGGTTGTGTGAATTTAATAAAAATGATCATTTTTCCAAAGATTACATTTCTCTTTAACTCTATCCCTTTGATTTTTAAGAAAGAAGAAATTGATAAACTCCAGGGTAAAATAGGTAGTTTTATTTGGGCGTCCAAAGGTCCTAGGATTTCTTGGAGAAAGTTGAGGAGGAGATTGGAGGTCGGTGGGTTGGCACTTCCCGATTTGCTTTTTTATAGTTATGCTTTCCATTTTTAAAATGTGCGGTAGCTGGCTAATAAGATAGATAAGTCATCTATCGGCTCACTCTTTTTTGCTATGTTGGAAGATATCCAGCAGGGCCAATGGTATTTTCTTTTCAAATTTGGAGATCCCAAGTTTTTTAAGAAGATAAGACTAAAGGTCTTGAAGGCTGCCTTGAACACTTGGATGTATGTTAGGAAGGTTTTTTTATTTTTCCAGTTATGCTCCAATATGGGACTCCCCAGGTACCCCCGAATGCTTGAGAGATCAACTTAGTCAGCCCCTGAAATTAGGCAGTATTCATTATTGGGCTGATTTTAAGCAGGGCTCAGACTTAATGAGTTGGGAAGCCTTGAATTGTCTTTGTAAGGGGCAGCTAACAAGATTCAAGTACTATCAATTAAGCTCCTGCTGGGTTACACAGGTTTGGGAGGAGGAGGATGATGAAACAAAATTTAGTCAGGTGACGAGATCTGGCCAGTGGAAAAAAGAGGTGTCTTTCTGGTATTGGGCCTTTTTGGAAATGGATAAGGAATTAGAGATCGAAATTGTGAAGCTTTGGGGTCGGGAATTTGGTGAAGAGGATGTAACTCAATTGTGGCGTGTATCTTATGATTATTTACAAACGGTAGTTAAACCAGCATCACTTAAAATAAACCATCTATTTACTACTTATAGAGTGTACTGGTCACCTGCAAAGTTAACTAAGATTACTAGTAATGTATATAATTGCCCTAGAAGTATGCTACCATTGGCAGACGATATTCACTTGTTCATGACATGTCCCAATATATCTTCTTATTGGAATTCAGTGTGTGACTTTATCAGGGAAACGATTGGGATACAGATTACAATCTGCCCTCGGTTAATTTTCTTTGGTTTATGTGGGGAGGAAAATGTGCAGATATCTTTGTGTAATGCGAAATTTTTGTTCTTTGTGATTCTTTTGGCCAGACGGGAGATATGTAGGTTATGGAAATTAGGAAATCCACCTTTGTTTAGTGACTGTCTTAGAAATATAATTTATATCAGTGAATCTGATATGGCATGTGACCCTATGAGTGAGTCGAGAATATGGGCACCTTTAATAAGATGGAGAAATAAGGAATTGTGAATCCTATGATTAAGCCAAAACCTGCTGACGGTAACATCCTCCTCTCAGTGGCGGTATCATTGAGCAGCGGAGAATTGAGGTGGACGCAGCAGTATGCTTGAGGGATATAACTCTTGATTGGCTCCTGGTCTACCAGTTGGCATCCCTATATAAGACCTTGAGGGATCAGAGCGAACCCTAACAAGAATGTTGGCGGTATGAGGATAAAAAAAAGAAAAAAAAAAAAAATTCTAATATTAGAATGTATCAAATCTTCTGTGCATGTCACGTAAATACTATTCACTTAATAAATGTGGGTAAATGACCAAAACAAAGTTGATTATGAATAAAATACTCCCTGAAGCCTGTAAAAAAAACACAACTAGCTTACTCACAGTAACACATCAATTATGAAATTGTTTTTACCACAAGTTATCTATCCTGTTTTGCCAATACACTTGAACCAATTCTTTATAGTCCATCTTGGTTCACAGAAAAAGTTAGAAAGCACCACCACACGGTGAACTTCCCACCATTTGAGCTTGCACAAAACCATTGATACTGTGCTATTTTTCTCTTAGTGATGTGCAATCCACATGCAAAGTCAAACCCAGATCAGCTCCCCAGACTAAGGACTAAGAAGTGTTTCTAAAGTCGGGGCCCTTCTGTAAACTATTTTGGATTTATCTGGTAGTAAACCATTTAAGTCAGAATCCAAAGTTAAGACATCCCAAAGTTTCTATAAGCTATTATAGATTCTCATATTACAGGGACTGTAGGTAGTTATGAATCTAATCTCATCATCCGCCATTTTGGCTTTCAAATGATCCCTGAGTAATTCTTCACATTTGATTTTAATTAATCTGATCCTAGCAATCTGCCGAATTTTGGAGTCATACACTCTCATAAGCAACCTCTTTGTGATATCTGAAGCTTGTTTCTCATATTCATGTTGTAAACTGCAGTTTCTTTTGGCCTCAAATGGAATATTGTTTATCTGTCTTCTAAGATTCCCTGATTTAGCATGTAGAACAGCATTAACTGAAGTCTGCTTTCTAAATAGACTTGAAACTAGTTTGTTTTTATCCCCATACATTTAATAAATCAAGAAAGCAAATTGACAGCTTAGTGTATTCAAGACTGAGGGCCCGATTCCGAGTTCTGGTGCAGCAGCAGCGGGCAGTATGCCACCGCCACGCTCTTGGTGCACATATGCCATGGTTGGGCCACCTGCCAGATTAGGAGTTTCTGTCTGGCTTTTTTTGGGCGTTCCCACGGCGGTGCCTCAGAAAATGGGCACCGCAATGGGAAAGCTAAAAACAGTTCCTGCATGACATTGACTGTAAATTCCATGCCGTGCATTCCATGCTGGGCATGCACCTCAATGGCGTAAGGCACCAGGGGGCCCGTAGGGCCCACTTTGTTTCCTCTCCCCCATGGTTTTCATGGTGGTGGAACAGCCATGAAAACTGTGGCGAAGAGAAAACTCATAATATGCGTGGCAGGGCTGCAGCGGTCCCGCCAAGCATATTGTGGCCTAAAGATCGCCATGCCACTGCCAGGGAATGGTGGTTCCCTGGTGGGGGCAGGAGGCCCAGAGCAGTGCCACCACCCAACTCGTAATGGGGCGATCGGTCCGCCAGTGGGCCAGTGGCTGGACAGCCACACCTGCTCCACCATGAGTTTGGTAGTCCTTGGACTGCCTGACTTGTAATTAGGTCCTAGATGTGATGTTATAGCAGTTGTCATTCAAAAAGCCATGATAGGCAGTAAGATCCTTCACATCACCTTTCCAAATTACGAAAATGTCATCAATATATTGTCCCCAATAAATTAATTTGTCACTCTCATGTCATTTGACAGTCCAGGTGTGCTTCCTCTCATACCAACCCATAAATAGGTTGACATAGGAGAGAGCACAACTTGGCTCCATCACTTAACCCTGCAACTGATGGTCAAGGTCATTTTGGGTAAAAAAAAAGTTGTTTATTAGTACAGTTTTAACCAGATCAATTAACATGCAAGAGTGTTGGAGAAAGCTGGCTGATTTAGTGTACCAAAATTACTCTACAGCTCCCAACCCAAACTTATGTTCAATGCTGGCATATAGACTGGAAACAGGAGACCAAGATAAGAAAAAAAGCATTATTATTATGCAAATGGTTATGACAGCACTATATTACAACTGAATTAAAGTAGCCAAAAAACACACCAATTGTGTACTGACCATGCTCAGTGCAAGTGATAAGTGCAGTGACACAAGTGATATATATACACAGCATGAAGCGGCGCAAAATAGACAAACAATAATCACAATCAAATAATATGAATACAATAAATAATTTGTTTTGAGGATTTAATCCTGCGGTGGCCGTAAATTACACTGGAATGTCGACGGTGTTTCGACCTTGTTCAATAAAGGTCATCATCAGGACAATGGCTACAATTTTAAGAAGTGCTGTTTGGAAATGAAAGAAAAATAGAATAAAGGCTATGAAAGCACATGGACCATATATAGAAAATGAGACATATCAAGGGAGAAAGGGTGGTGGGGGGGTTGTGTATAGGGGGGGGGAACGGGGGAGGGGAAAGGAGGGGAAGGGGTGTGAAAATTAGTTTGTCACCTGAAGGCATGTAGTTAACAAATCCCAAGAAAATCGCAAGGGTCACTGAAAGGCAATCGCAATCAATGGATGTAGTAGGCAAATGAATTGAGAATAGGCATCAACGCTGCAAGGTAAAGGGATATGTTTATAACCAAAGCAAAAAGCAAAAAAAAACAACAACAAAGGACGTGTAAGCTCACAATAGTAGATAATCATACCGGGAGATGCACAGGGACGCTCTCCACATGTTAACCAATGCAGCGTTATGGCCGTAAGTTCAAGGCTCAGTTTGGCAGAAGGGTATCAGCTGTGCCGGTTCATGGCACGAAGACGACTAATGAAAAGTCTAACAGACGAAAAAAGGGGGGAAAAAGGGGAAGGGAAGAGGGGGATAGGGGATATAATGGGTAATGAGCGGATAAGGGTCATGGGAATGAATGGAAGGGAGGAGGGGAAGGGAAAAAAACGCGAATCAAAACTCGACTTTGTTCAATAAAAAAGAGATTGTGCACCATAAAATGTGGGTAAAGAGGAGAAAGTCTTACCGGTAAATGAAGGAATTCTTTTAAATTAGCCCCCAGTAGCAAGAAAAATCAGTGCACGGGCAAGACTTAATCACCAAAACGGATAAACCATATGGAAACGGCACAGTAACCTTTAATAAAGCCGGATATCCGCGGTGCGCCAGTCGGGTGGACAAGAGAAAGGCTAGAGCGTATAGAACGTCAGAGCTAAGTGCCCCGGGGGGACTAGAGATAGAAGAAAACGCCTCAGTAACAGATGACAAGACAGAAAAAGCCGGCAACTGTTTATGAAACTGCATCACAGTCAACAGATTCAACGCGGAAAACGTTACTCAAATGTAAATTTCAACAAAGACAACTTTGGTGAAAAACCATGATTACATCATACATTTCAGTTTAAACATGTGTTGTTAAATTAGGCAAAATTTCCCGAGGTGGGAGGGGAGGGAAGGAAGGGTATGGACAATGGGGGAGGGGGATTGGGGGGGAGGGGAGGGAGGGGAAGGGGTTTTGGAATGAATAGAATAAAACACCTCGAGGTAGAGGTGTTATCATGTCTTTAAATTCAAGGAAAAGGAAAAAGAAAAAAGGAGAAAGGAGGGGGGAGGGGGAAGAAGAACAGGAAGCATATCTGCAAACGTGCATAATACATCAATATCACATAAGTGAATAAATATGTGCTTACATAAGGTAACGTCACAATCAGAAAATTTTAACAAATTTAGATATACATAAATACATATTCATAAGTAGGGAGAAAGTCAGGTCAAATAACCTATACATGCCACCTAGACAATCGTCGTTGGAATAGGAAAGAAGGTATTTTTGTACAAGGGACGTCATTAAAAAGATATATGACTGAGGCCAGATGGAATGAACTTGCTTCAGCCCGCATTATATCCAAAAGGTTCTTTTACCATAAGTTCTTTTAGATTAAGCATTCAACCCGAAAAGATAATATGTACAAATTTGGTACAGACCCATATGGAATTCTAAGATGTCATAATGACCGAATTCCATTCATCAAGTGAATTGAGGCCAAAGTTTACAGAGTTGCAGCGTGCGATCCAACAACACTCACATCTGTTGAGTAGAAGTTGTAAATCACCACCTCAAGTTGGTAATTGTGGCCGATCAATCACTTGCCACGTGAAATCAGTTTCTGTGTGATTAAGTTGTTTGAAATGTGTTACCAATGGAGCCGTATCAATGTTACACCTGATGCGGCTCTTGTGTTGGCTGATACGTTGTTTTATCATTTGTGTAGTCTGATCAATATACAACAAATTGCATGGACAACGTATTGCATAAATAACGTTAGTTGTACGACAGTTTGAGAAATACTTCAACTGATAAGTACGGTCAGTTGTGACAAAGACCTTGGTTTTAAAGGTAAGTTCACATGCAATACATGTCTGGCATTTAAAATGGCCTATAACGGGGGACAAACCCCACATTGATGTAACCGATGGGGTAGTCATGTCTTTTTCAGGCCATGTGATCGCATGGACCAATTTGTCAGAAAGGTTGTCGCCTCTTTTATAGGAGAACAAAGGAGGGTCCTTATACAAACCAGAGGTGCGAAGTATCGTCCAATTCTTCTTGATTATTTTACTGACCTTATTACTGGAAGGACAGTATGTAGACACAAAGGGGATACATTGATTGAGGGTTCTTTTCGAGGGAGACAAAAGCATTTCCCTATGGCAATACCAAGCTCTCTTGGAAACCCTTCTTACTAGCTATTTAGGATACCCTCTATTTGTAAGTTTTTCAGTCAAAATAGCTGCTTCGCGGAAATAATCTTTCCGCCATTTACAGTTCCTCCTGATCCGGAGGAACTGTCCATATGGCAGGCTATCGCATAAACCATGAGGGTGGTAGCTGTTATACATTAACAAAGTGTTACGCTCAGTGGGTTTGCGGTAGAGTTTGGTACCAATAATGCCATCTTCAGAGTGTAGTGTCAAATCTAAAAAGGATAAATCATTTGCTCTGATGTCCGATGTAAATGTCAAATGATTTTGATAACTGTTGAGCCAAGAGATGAATAATTTCAGTTCATCTCGTGTACCATGCCAAAAAAGAAGAACGTCATCGATATAACGACGCCAAAGTTTTATATTAATCACAAAAGGATTCTGAACAGATAGGATGTGTGTGATTTCAAGATGATAGACATACAGTAGTGCAAAATTTGGAGCAAAACAAGCTCCCATTCAAACTCCTTTTACTTGAAGATAAAAAATATCTTTGTAAAGAAAGTAATTGTTAGTCAGGGCAATGTGTAATAGATCTAAAATAAACTCACTAGGGATACGAAAAGGCCTTGGTCTAGTATCCAAAAGATGTTTAATAACAGAGAGTCCATCGCTATGAGGAATATTGGTATATAGAGATTCAATGTCGAGACCGACCATGAGGTTAGTCCCGACATGGAATGGATGGTCCTCTATAATATTAATCAGATGTGTACTGTCACGTACAAAAGTGGTGGTCAATGGAAGAAATTCCTATAGAAAGTAATCAATGTATTTTCCAAGTGGCTCCAAAATTGAGTCACAGCCAGATACAATAGGACTGCCAGGTGGTTCAGAGGCATTTTTATGAACTTTAGGAAGCACATATATAACTGGCGTCCTGGAATGAGAATTATTAAGAAATACATGTTCCTTTTTGGTTATGATGCCCAAAAGAAGGGCCTGATTAGTTACTGTCAAAAAAATAATATCACGAATTTTGGACATTGGATCTGAAGGCAAAGCTAATTAATGTGTAGGGTTACTGAGTTGTCGTGTGATCTCTGCATCATATTTGTCCTGATCCATAATGACTATTCCACCACCCTTGTCTGTGGGCTTTATTGTTATACCCTTGTTGTTACTCAGACTATTAATAGCATGTTTCTCCAAAAGCGACAAATTGTATGGAACAAATTCAAATTGTTTTTGTAGTTCCATAACCTCATGTAACACAAGTCTCTCAAAGGTAAGAATATCAGGCGGCATCATAGACGCAGGGGGCAAAAAGGATGAAGGCAAATGGAATTGTTTCTCAAATGGTCTATCCGTACTAGGTTTATCAGCGAAAAAAAATTTCAGACGAATACGTCTGAAAAATAGAAGCAGATCTTCCTGTAATTTGAAGAAGTTACTGCGGTCTGTTGGTACGAAAGAGAGACCTTTAGAGAGAAGCGATGTTTCCTCAATTGACAATAAATGTCTAGATAGATTAAAAATAGGGATGGTCATACTGGAACATGATGTTGGATGATCCACTATATACAGATTAGGGACTTCGTCAACTACCATTGGTATAATTGAAGTCATTGGGAAATTCGTCATGGACACACTAGGTAAAGAAATGATGTAGATTCTACAATAGAGTCAGTCAAGATTATCTGTGGAGAAATGACTTGTGGTTCAACATTCACTGAGGAGGGCCCCATTGGTAAAACTTGCGGCGAGTTTGACGTTCGCCGGCGTATTGGTAATGATAATTTTGTCTCTGTCGGCCTCGACCACGTCCCCGGCTGGTTCCTAAAAAACCAGTAGGCAGAAGTGGTGGAGGGTGAGCTCTGTTTTTTGGGCGTTCAGAGCTAGAGCTTTCACCTGGATCTGAGTCTTCAATAGAAGTATTGGAAGAATCTGAGAAAGTTATAATCTGGTTATTTCTATATCTGCCCCAATTCCTACTACTAGGAGGTTGATAAGGAGTATTGTAGAATGTGTCGCGTAGGTAAGGATAAGTTTGATCTTTCTTATAGTTCTTTATATCTCTTTGAATCTTGTTAACCTTTTTGTTTTGTTCAAAGGTATTAAAGGTAGCAATAGTCACGTTGACCTTTTCTAAAAGTCCTTTAGCATCAGAGATAGTTGTATCTGCCAAGATGATTTTCTCAAGCTCCGCTATTTCTTCAAGTTTCTTCCTACTATGCTCTATTGCGGTGTCAATATCCAAAACCATCCAATGTCTTGAACAGGTAGTGGCTAGATGACTAAAGCCCTGACGGAATTTGGGATCCTGAGTGAAAATTGCTGGAAAGTTACGTATTTGTAAGCCTAATGGAATGGTGTCCGATTTCAAATATTACGAAGGCATGCGTGCATGCAAGTCAGTGCGGATCTGTTTTTTCTTAAGATTTTCAAGTTTTTCTATCAAGGCCCTAGAAGAATTTGGGGCTTAGGGCAAAGGGGTAGAGGAATGTGAGAGTAAAGAAGGTCCACTGATGATACGTAGGATATAATCGTCTGTATAAGTGGGGGTCTCCCTGGAAAACATATCATGCCAGTTATTTGTTTATAATAAAACACAATTAATATGTAATGTATAAAGATTATACTCTTGCAACCCAGCGGTTGCTCAATATCAAGGAACGTAAAACAGGAGTAAACCCGTTTGCCCAGTTGAGACTGGGTGAATTAAGGTAGCAAAACAACAATGTCTCAACCAGTAATTACAAAGGCAGTGAAAGTGAATGCAGAAATCATTAAGGAAGGGAAACAGGAGACCAAGATAAGCAAAAAAGCATTATTATTATGGAAATGGTTATGACAGCACTATATTACAACTGAATTAAAGTAGACAAAAAAGACACCAATTGTGTACTGACCGTGCTCAGTGCAAGTGATAAGTGCAGTGACACAAGTGATATATATACACAGCGTGAAGCGGCGCAAAATAGAGACAAACAATAATCACAATCAAATAATATGAATACAACAAATAATTTGTTTTGAGGATTTAATCCTGCGGTGGCCGTAAATTACACTGGAATGTCGACGGCGTTTCGACCTTATTCAATAAAGGTCATCATCAGGACAATGGCTACAATTTTAAGAAGTGCTGTTTGGAAATGAAAGAAAAATAGAATAAAGGCTATGAAAGCACATGGACCATATTTAGAAAATGAGACATATCAAGGGAGAAAGGGTGGTGGGGGGGGGTTGTGTATAGGGGGGGAGGGGAAAGGAGGGGAAGGGGTGTGAAAATTAGTTTGTCACCTGAAGGCATGTAGTTAACAAATCCCAAGAAAATCGCAAGGGTCACTGAAAGGCAATCGCTATCAATGGATGTAGTAGGCAAATGAATTGAGAATAGGCATCAACGCTGCAAGGTAAAGGGATATGTTTATAACCAAAGCAAAAAGCAAAAAAAAACAACAACAAAGGACGTGTAAGCTCACAATAGTAGATAATAATACCGGGAGATGCACAGGGACGCTCTCCACAAGTTAACCAATGCAGCGTTATGGCCGTAAGTTCAAGGCTCAGTTTGGCAGAAGGGTATCAGCTGTGCCGGTTCATGACACGAAGACAACTAATGAAAAGTCTAACGGACGAAAAAAGGGGGGAAAAAGGGGAAGGGAAGAGGGGGATAGGGGATGGAATGGGTAATGAGCGGATAAGGGTCATGGGAATGAATGGAAGGGAGGAGGGGAAGGGGAAGGGGAAAAAACGCGAATCAAAACTCGACTTTGTTCAATAAAAAAGAGATTGTGCACCATAAAATGTGGGTAAAGAGGAGAAAGTCTTACCGGTAAATGAAGGAATTCTTTTAAATTAGCCCCCAGTAGCAAACTATTTTTCACACCCCTTCCCCTCCTTTCCCCCCCACTTCCCCCTCTCTACACCCCCCCCACCCCCCACCCTTTCTCCCTTGATATTTCTCATTTTCTAAATATGGTCCATGTGCTTTCATAGCCTTTATTCTATTTTTCTTTCATTTCCAAACAGCACTTCTTAAAATTGTAGCCATTGTCCTGATGATGACCTTTATGGAACAAGGTCAAAACGCCGGCGACAGTCCAGTGTAATATACGGCCACCGCAGGATTAAATCCTCAAAACACATTATTTATTGTATTCATTTTATTTGATTGTGATTATTGTTTGTCTCTATTTTGCGCCGCTTCACGCTGTGTATATATATCACTTGTGTCACTGCACTTATCACTTGCACTGAGCACGGTCAGTACACAATTGGTGTCTTTTTTTGGGACTTTATTTCAGTTGTAATATAGTGCTGTCATAATCATTTGCATAATAATAATGCTTTTTTTCTTATCTTGGTCTCCTGTTTCCCTTCCTTAATGATTTATGCATTCACTTTAATTGCCTTTGTAATTACTGGTTGAGACATTGTTATTTTGCTACCATAATTCACCCGGTCTCAATTGGGCAAATGGGTTTACTCCTGTTTTACGTTCCTTGGCATATAGACTGAGCACATTCATGGTTATCTTATAGTAATCTGGATCCCATGTGATGTCATTCATTTGTTTAAAAAATCCATAGTGTCTTGGATGTACGAGGGTAGAGTTTTAACCAAGGGAGCTAAGAACATGTCAATGTATTCAGAAATATGCTCAGTTAGGCCTCCAATGCCAGCAATAATCAGATAACCAGTTGGTATAGTCCCACCTTTGTGAATTTTAGGCAATAAATATATCACAGGTGTTGTGGGATTCTCAACCCATAGATAATAAAATTTGTCTGTATCATTAAGTTGTTAATCTGCATACATGCACAATTTACTTTTGATCATCACTTTTGGTATTTCAAGCTCTCCTACTTCTACCTTAGCATAGCTGTTTCTACCGTTAAGTTGTCGATGTGCCTCATGATTATAATCTTTATAGTTCATTATTGCAACATTGCTGCCCTTGTCAGCTTCCTTTATGATGATAGATGTATCACTCTCACTCCTCAAATGACACAATGCTTTTAACTCATGTTTATTCAAGTTGGAGTTGCACATCAAAATAAAATAATTAATAACAAGATTCTAGAAAACATGCATCACACTGTAAACTTTGCCTGGAGCATAAAGTTGAAACTGGTCTGTAAGCCACTCAATTTACAGCAATCAGTATCAATTAACAATTGTAATGGGAAATCTTTAATGTCACAATCCTGTTGCTCTTCCAAACTCGTAAGAAGCACAATGTCATGCAACACCTTAATGGAAATATGAATGGCATTCTTCATTATGGGTACTGCCTGCTTCTTTCTAGGGTTATCAAGAAAGAAGTTTTTCAGCTTAAACTAGTGAACAAATGTCATCAAATCCTCCTTGGCCAAAAGATCATTAAACGTATTAGTCGGAGCAAAACTAATTCCCCAATTCAGCACATAAATTTCAGTTCTGGTCAGTACTCTATCTGAGCGATTTACTACTAATATGTTTATTTCTTGGTTTCTCTCATTTCCGTGCCCTGGTCCTGACTCCCTCTTTATCTTTGCTGTCTATATTGGTGTTCTCCCACCCTTCTACCCTCTACTTCTTTTCTGAATGTCTCTCTTTATTGATCTCTCCATCCCAATTGAAACTGGAGCATCCATATTCTTTTAACCTCCCGTAAAAAAAGAAACTGATCTGGACTCATTCTCTTGTATGGAAGTGGATAGATAATCTAAATCAGATTCACTACTGCTGAGAGTTGCACTCGAAGCACCACTCACACTAGTAACCTCCTCCCTGGTGCTAGTATTCTTACAAGAAATTCTTCGTATCATATCATCTGATTTTTTGGCGTGTTTCAAGACACAGTCTCTTCCTCAGAGCTGTTTAGACATGAAGGAAAATATAAGGTAAGAAATACAACATAGTATGTACATATTGAATATAACATGAAAACATAGTGCATTTAACATATTTTGGTGGAAATGAAAATTCTCCACTTTAAAATGGATATTTATCCTTATACAGAAAATAGGATAACCTTCAAAAGCATTAAATGGTAGTTAAGTAATGAGACATCACATTACACTGAACCAGCATACTTGTTTTTCAGGGTGTTGTAGATTTATAACACTGTTGCAATACTTGAATATACCTTGGGGCTTAACACTAGACAGGATGGGATCCTGAGACCACAGTAGCCCTACCAACCCTAACCAACCCTATTGGGGTCAAATGTTTGAAATCACACTCATTGGCAGGATTGGACCATGAAAACTCCACCCACAAAATAACCTACAAAAGATTGGTGCAATATCAGTCCAGATAAAGAATAAAATACTAGTCATGAAATGTTGTCGTCTAGACTCAGTCATGGTCGAACTCCAATCTGTTAGGGCCTGATTTATATTTCAGTGGACAGGTTGCTCTGCCACAACGGTGACGGATATCCTGTCCACCAAAATATAAATCCCATAATATCCTATAGGATTTATATATTTCTGCTGATGGGATATCTGCCACCATTGTGACAGAGTAACCAGTTAGCTGAAATCTAAATCTAACTCAGGCCCTTATGTTCCACCCACTGGGATGGTGCCAAATTGGCTGGAGAGAGCCCAGGAAACAAATGGCTTCTCTTCCCCTAGTTCCCCTGGTACCTTTCACGTTAAGGAAGTTCTTGAAACGTTTTAATGAGGTGATATATGTGTCACATACCTCCCACCCAGGTCTTCCTACTAAAAGTCATAACCCATTGTTCAGCTCTGGGAGCAGTTTTTACAAATCATTAGGGGAAACACGGACAGGCCAGCTGCTGGCATGGTAATGCTAATTAGACTACTGGAGGTTTAGGCAGACAAAGTCAACATTTTTAAGCATACTTATGAAAATCTGTCTTCAACACTGAATTGGATTTATGATAAACATTACATTTTAAAATTGTGTTTGAAATATTGTGGTAGCTTGTCCTAAACCAGAGATAGCAGAGTTGTGATTTTATTCTGAACATTACAGCTACTTCCCTTTACAGTGAAAATAACTTTAGATAGTCACTGTATGTACATGCCAACATTAGATTCTTTTATTTACCATTTTTTAATACACCATACAGTGTGTGCTAAAAAGCCTTCGTAGGGTGGCTGTGTGAAACTGGGGTACTGGTTGAGGGGAGTGAAACCCTACTTAAGCTGAAACTGCAATCCTTGTCAGAATGAAGCACAAGCAAACCCCAAATTGGCCTGTGCTCACCCCTCTAGTAGCTTGACACAAAGCAGTCAGGTTTAACTTAGAGGCAATGTGTAAAGTATTTTTGCAACTCATAAAACAGTAATGAAGTGAAAACACAACACAAGAAAAATCCCACTCCAATTCAGAAAAATAGAGCAAAATTTAATGAACAAATCAAGAACAAACTGACAAAAATACAATCAGTAGAACCGAAGATATGAAATTTCAAAGCCTGAAGTGAAAATAGTGCAGAAAAGTCCAAAACACCACTCATGTCTATCTGTTGTGTGAGACTGGGAGAAAGTCAGAAGTTCAGGCCGACCATGATGAAGTGCAGTCAGATACAGGGACCAGATTAGTCCTGCTGAAAAGTTACCTTCTCAGTCCAGCTCAAAGATACCAGTTTGCGGTGCAGGGGACTGTGAGGAGCAGGTAAGGGTCGTGGATGATTATCATTGTAGTGCAAAGAACTAACCAGGCATTGCGGAAGGTCATCGATGTGAGGCAAAGATCCTATTGTCACAGCGGGTGGTAGGTCCTGAGCTTTGTGATGCTGTAGCACGAAGGATCAGGTTGACGGAACTTTGACTTGGTGAACAGTGGAGTGGCAAGATTTTGGCACCAACTGGCCTGTTCACATTTGCCACGAGCCCAAAATCTTCAGTTCAGCTCCACTGAGGCCACACCAATGGTCCGGAACCTGAAGGGAACCACTTAGGGGTTAGGTGCTTACTCAACCTTAATCTGGGTATGGTTCCGGTGGTTGGGAGCCTGTTATGTCCCTGCAACCCTTAGCAGAAGGTCAGCAGACTAGTTCTTGGAGTCACTCTGGGAGTCCTGGATTCTGTTGCAGGTCCAATCCCTCTATCTCAGGCAGGAGGGCAGCAGGGCACGAATCCAGCAAGGCAGCAGTCCAGCAAGGCAGTAATCCAGTTTATCTACCCAAACATCATTTCATTTCTTCGCATCATAGTGTATTAGGCCCACCCGCACATGTGGGGTGTCACTTTTATTTGAACAAGTATAGGAATGCCGGATTGTATGGATGTGTCTATTTAAATCTCTGCATTTTCTATGTTTAATTGTATGTCTGTGCATAAAAAAACACATTTTGAAAAAATATCTTGAAAATGTCTTGCGTTATGGGTAAATCAACAATGGGTAATGCAATAAGTGGCACAGACCTCGAAGCCTAAACTCAGATTTTGAGGTACACATAAAAAAATGCATAGTTCACATAGGTTGCCTTCTTACCCACTTTTTTATTCATTGGAATTTTCATTATAAAGTGTTGCTTGCTTATTACACAAGAAAATGCTGTGGATTGATTGATTATTTTGGGTCTCATGCATTTTTAGACAACCTACAAACACCATTAGCCTTACTCACAAAGACAGGTTTTCATGTGGAGATCTCCACATGTGTAGGTCTGACATTAAATCTAGGTGTAGTTCTAGCCAATAAATGGAATTTACCAAGTCCACATGGAAATCACAGTTAAATTTAGATTTAAATTTCTCGACAAATGAGGAGTGTAAATGTATTGACTCCTATAACCTATTTTACAATGGTAAATTTACCTTTGAGTAACGTTTGGCCAGTTTGAGGATATCTATGCCAATGGGATGTAGACCTCTCAATGGAGAGTTAAAGGAAATTTTAAGGAAATTAATTTCAAATGAAAAAACATATTTTGCGACATAAAAAATAATAAAACACATTTCTTTAACTTTCACAGTTAAAAGGGACAATACCTGCACTAAAACGAACCATATTATTTTAAATATAATGATCATTTTAATTGCTATTTGCAGTATCACTTGTGTTCAGTTCGATACAATCCTCGATGCAAGTTAGATATTATTTGATTTGTGATTTACATAAAAAATTAGCGTTAACCTTATCATTTAAAAAAATTTATATTAAAAATAGATTTATTTTTATTCCTAGGAAATATACCTACCACAGGGGCAAGATTTGTAAGAGATTTTAGGCATTCAACACGAAGACCCACTCCGGTAAGAGAATACAGCACTACAAATACCATGATGCCGAGAGCCCCGTGAGCGGGCGGGGCATCGCCTTGAATCGAATAAGTGACTGTCGAACAAAGACTGATTGATTTGCCTGTTTGAGCCTGTGACCACGGGTGTCTCACGCCCGAAACGCGTTAGGCTGTATCTAAGGTTTTCTGCTGTTTGTTTCTCAAGTTGCACCTGCAATAAAGATCAGTTGACCATCTGTGAGGCTTTTTCCGAGTGGGCATAGTTGTTGTTGGAATTAAATACGGTCCGTCCGGCCGTGGAGAATGCCCGCCTCAAGAACAGCGGATCCGCTGACTGAATTCTCGTGTCAGTAAGGAGATGGTGGTGTTTTTCTTTCTGCAAGGATTGTATTGGCAACAAGAGAATTCAACAGACAGTTACCAACCCACTGGGGCAAGAATTTTAAGAAATTTTAGGCATTCAACACGAAGACCCACTCGGGTAAGAGAATACAGCACTACAAATACCATGATGCCAAGGCCCCCCCGAGGGGGCGGGGCATCGCCTTGAATCGAATAAGTGATTGTCGAACAAAGACTGATTGATTTGCCTGCTTGAGCCTGTGACCAAGGGCATCTCACGCCCGAAACGCGTTAGGCTGTATCGAAGGTTTTCTGCTGTTTATTTCTCAAGTTGCTCCTGCACTAAAGATAAGTTGACCATCTGTGAGGCTTTTTCCGAGTGGGCATAGTTGTTGGTGGAATTAAATACGGTCCTTCCAGCCGTGGAAAATGCCCGCCGCAAGAACAGCTAATCAGCTGACCAAATTCTCGTGTCAGCAAGGACATGGTGGTGTTTTTCTTTCTACAAGGATTGTATTGGCAACAAGAGAATCTGTATTGAAGGTTTTCTTCTGTTTGTTTCTCAAGTTGCACCTGCAATAAAGATCAGTTGACCATCAGTGAGGCTTTTTCCGAGTGGGCATAGTTGATGTTGGAATTTATATATATCTATATAAATATATAAATATATGTATATATAGATATCCTCTGTCTCTGGCTCGAACACCACCCAGACCCATGGCGCTTCTCAATTCGGTGTGAATTCCTTGGCAGAGCCATGCCACAAATATGTCCTCAAATCCTCACGGATAAATTAAAACGCACTCGCACGATCGTTGATTTCCCAATCTTATTTAATTTCAAAGAAGGCTCCCAGGTTGAAGAAACAACCGACGCGTTTTGTTATCTCTGATAACTTGTTCCCGGTTAGGATGACATGCATTCGATTCAACCAATAAAAACAGTTTTGCATGACATGTGACTCGTGATGTGAACCAGGATTTGTGCTCAAGACCCGAGTTGGGGTCGAAACGCGTATTGGCGGACATGCTGGGCATTGAATAAACCACTTGAATTTGCAATAAGAACCTTGGGTCCGCTTTTCGTCTTTTCCTGCAGGAAATTGAGCAGTGGATTGTGGTGAATCCTGTTCCATATATGTGTATATATATGTATATATATATATATATATATATGAGAAGAAAGGAGGTTGCCCCTAGTTAAACCGCACTCCCAGGAGGACAGTGAAGATCAAGAGAAGTGCCGGATTAGCACCGCGTCTCAGCCGTTTCCTGATGCGTTTCGAGCCAGCGCTCTTTGTCAAAGGTTGTAGGCTGCATCCCAGAATCACCAGCATGACTCAACCAGTATTATTCCCTCTTGTATTTCTTTTATTCAATTACGCTCTGGTGCGAAATTTTCAAAGCATTATGGGACTGGAAGTCCATTATCTCACCCATGTGGGCTGGTGGTGATTACAGGCATCACAATGTTCTCTGTAAATCCCGGTGCACAATCCAGTTGCCTCTCTCAGTGCCAACAATCGCTCTCCTGCTCCGTTACCCTATTGTCCAAAAACAAAGGCAGAACCGCTTTTCTTCGGCGGTGCGGTTCCCGACCGGGCAGGCCGTATGTATGAAAAGAAAGGAGGTTGCCCCTAGTTAAACCGCACTCCCAGGAGGTCAGTGAAGATCAAGAGAAGTGCCGGATTAGCACCGCGTCTCAGCCGTTTCCTGACGCGTTTCGAGCCAGCGCTCTTTGTCAAAGGTTGTAGGCTGCATCCCAGAATCACCAGCATGACTCAACCAGTATTATTCCCTCTTTTATTTCTTTTATTCAATTATGCTCAGGTGCGAAATTTTCAAAGCATTATGGGACTGGAAGTCCATTATCTCAGCCTTTGAGAAAGGAAGTCTCCTTCCGAAACGCGTCAGGCATTTGTTTGCTGTGTGTGCATCTAACCCGAAGCTGCTCTCTGTGGAATAAAGTTTGTTGAAAGAGTGCGCTTCACCTGGGGGCAACTCCTTTTATATATATATATTTTTTTTTTGTTGCTTTTTTTTTGTTTGCACTGTGGTGTGTTAAATAAATAATCAAAAGAATACCTTGTCTGCAAGGTGCCGTGAATTCTTTCTCCATGTGGAGGAGCGAGGATTGTGGGACATATACATATATATATATATACATATATATATCCGGCAGGGTGACCTCCTCCTCCAACTTCGGTCACAAAAGGAGGCGCACTCTGACAATGGTATTTTTTAATTTAATCACCACACACGAACATGGACAGACGCGTTTCGGCTGCACGCCTTTCTCAATGTCACATTACGGTTTCAAAACATATTCTTTACAAATAAACAGTGTGCATTAGACAGTCGAAAGAGAGAGAGGACTGGCAGTTCATAGAAACAGAAAAGGGGATCATTACTGACATTGCTCAGTGACTATGGTGGCCATGATGTGATGTCCAAAACAGTCTTGCATGTGCGTAAATATGTGAAGGCATCAAATCAAATCATTCATTATTTGTATTATATAATGCATTATTTACAAAGATCAAACAAATAAAATAGTTGAAATTCATTCTTTGTTATGATTCGCATATTGCACACTTCATGACATCATTTAATCAAACCCTCAGTGGGTATCATGCCTCAACTTATTATGCCCTGAATGGGCTGTGATCCATCAAGAAAAAAATCACTTTCAATTTCCTCTTCCTTATCCATTATTCTATGTGGACCCAGCGCTCTTCCTCATTGTTTAACCCTTTCGGGGTTCTGGTTTGCATTTCTACAATGTACCGCGACTCCAGCTTTCTTAGATTTCTAATTCTATTCCCCCCTCTTTCATTCTTGGGGACACGGTCTAGGCAGAAAAATCGTAGTAGGTTGGCATTCGATTTGTGTTTCTCCTCGAAATGTCGTGCAACGGGATATGCTGCATCTCGATTCTTAATAGCACTCATATGCTCTAAGATTCTTTTTTTAGTAGGGTGAATCATGCTTCCCACATATCTCCTGTTGCACGGGCACTGTAAACAGTACACCGTATAATCAGAATTGCAATTAATAAGTTTATTGATTTTCCGTCTAGACTTCCTTCCTGGTATGTTGTAATCTTTTACCTTGGAGCTATTTTTACATGCCTTGCAATTCATGCATGGAAAAAATCCCTTAATCAAATCATTTTTCTTAGGCGCTTTGGAAAAGTGGCTCCTCACTAGCTTGTCTCTCAATTCTGGCCCTCTCCTGTAAGGTATTAGTGATGTCTGTGGGATAATGGATCCTATTATATGATCGGATTTAAGTATCTTCCAATTTCTTCTGAAAATTTGGAAGATTTCTGTGGATCCTGTTGTGTACTCAGTTATCATCCTCACCTTCCCCTGGGGTTCTAGGGTTGGCATTCTACTCCCCCCCATTTCTAACAGGAGGTCCTTTCTTTCTACCTCTCTGATTTTTCTCTTCGCATTCATGAGGGTCTCTTTCCTATATCCTCTTTTAAGGAACCTATTGAATGCATTGCTGCTCTCTTTGTCCAAATCCTCGTCAAGTGAGCAGTTCTGTCTTAGTCTTATGAGTTCCCCATACGGTACTCCACTGATCACACTCTGAGGATGAAAGCTATTGGCGTGTAGCAGGCTGTTTCCCGCAGTATGCTTCCTATATAGAGTAGTCTCTAATCTATTCTCTTTCACATATACCATCAGGTCAAGATAGGGTACATTAGTTTGACTTATACATTCAGTAAACCTCAGGTTCATATAATTCTTGTTGAGTTCTGTTATATACATTGTGGCCTCTTCCGTCGACCCCCTCCAAATAATGAAGAGGTCGTCGATGTATCGAGACCAAAGAATCACTTTCTCAAGCCAGATGTCATTATTACCCACCCAGGCCACGTGCTTCTCCCACCAGCCAACGAACAGATTTGCATAACTGGGGGCGAAGCACGTGCCCATCGCGGTACCCTGTTTCTGATGATATATCTCTCCTGAAAATAGAAAAAAGTTATTGTAGAGACAATATGTGATCAATTCTTTCAACATGATGTTATGTTCATAGAATTTTAAATTCCTCTTCTTAAGAAAGAACTCTACTGCTTCGAGTCCCTTCTGATGTTGTATGCTCGTATAAAGACTTGTTATATCGAGAGTAACTAGCAGCATGTCGGGTTCCCACTCGATATTGGCAATGATTTTCAAAAAATCTTTAGTGTCCCTCACATAGGAGCTGAGGTCAGTTACCAATGGTTTAAGAAAACAGTCAATGTATATTGAAGTCTTTTCTAGCAAGCTGTTTTTTGAAGAAACAATAGGTCTCCCTGGTGGATTTACAGTACTTTTGTGCACCTTAGGGAGAAAATAGAACGTCGGTAATTCGGGTGACTCACAGCTAAAGTATTGAAAATCTTCTTCACCCAATATGCCTTTGTCCCTCCACTTTTTAGCAAGTTGATGAAAACTTTGTATGCTTGTTTCGTATTTCATAAAAGTTAAAATTTCATTCAGCTTGTGTCTGAAAGCAATCTCCTAGCTTCTTTGAGCTAGGATGGGTTATCCATTAGCACCACATTTCCCCCCTTGTCCGAGGGTTTGATTATTAGATTACTGTCTTCGCTCAAATTCATTATCAATTTTCTTTGATTACTTGTTAGATTCTCCTTGGTCAGATTAGGACCTTTGGCTTGTAGTTTCTTCAGGTCCTCAGTTACCAGTTCATGAAAAGTGTCTATTGCATCGTGGGATGACTGCGGAATGTATCGTGATTTTCTTCTTAAGGTACTTATAGTGCCTTTTTGTGTGATCCCCATCTCTTCCAGAAAGTCTATGGTCTCGCTTGGATCATCCTGGCTGTTATTAATTCCTGTTTGTAATTCTCTCATAGCCTGAAGGGCATTTCGTTCTATTCCTGTGAGTGAATCACTTTCTTCCATATTTATGATATCTGTTCCTCCATTCTTCTGAGGATGTAGCATATGGATTTTCAACAGTTTCAATTTGCGTACGAATTTGTATAGATCTATACGTACATTAGTGTATTCAAATTGTGTTGTCGGACAAAAGCTGAGGCCCAGTTCTAGAATTTTAGTTTCTTCTCGGGTAATCTGCCTGCTGGAGAGATTGATCACTGTTTGCTTCTCTGGTCTCATTCCTAGTTCCGTTTCCCCTTCCCCCCGCTTGCTCCTTGTTCTCCATCCAATCGGTGAAATATCTCTTGCCTTTCCTTCCCCTTTGTGTTTTTTGTTTCTTCTTTCCGGGGGGTGGGTTCTTATTGGTGGGCGTTGCCTTGCTTCCCTCATTAACTGATACTCGTGAAAAAAAGTTGTTGTGGATGCTGTTTCATTGGTCTTTCTTCTTGTCACTTGTTCGCCTTCTGAAGCTTCAATTTCAGATTCCGATGTGTCACGTGATGACGTCTCGCTTGGTTTCTGCTGTAGTAGTTGTTTCCTGGGTGCATCATACTTCCTGGCAAATGTTAGGATTCTTCCAGACTCGTAATCATTCTCATCCCTTAGAAATTTGGTTTGTTTGCGATGTCTAATGACGCTCTCATAGTCTACTAGCCGTTTCTTCATATGTTGTTGTAGTTCCTCCCTTAATTTCACATCTTTGTCCGATGAAATTAGTGCTTCTAATTCTTTGATCTCATCGAGTAGCTTTTGTCTATCGCTCCAGGCATACTTAATTAAGATTTTCACCATGCCTTTCGCTGATTCAGTCGTATATTCTGCCCATTCCTGTACCAGCAAGGGGTCCGGGTGCTCGTATGATGGCGTAGTATAGATGCGCAGCCCCCTGGGAATACGATCACAGTCTAGATACCTCTGCAACGAGGTGGCCTCCCACCACTTCCGTGTCTCCTTTTCATACGTTTTTTTCAGTTTATTAAAGAGGGTTTTCAAGTTGCTTTTCGTTGCTCCATCTCCCAATGTTCCTTTAGGATCAGTGTCTACATTCCGCTTCGTTCTCGTGAAGAGCCCTTCTGCTGCCTCTTCCCTCTCTTGATCGGCAAACATTATACGTTGAAATACTGTGTTCTTAACCAAACGTATGTGGACAATAGTATTATGTGAATCCTTTATGTCTACGTGCCTGCCGCTACTGCGTTTACATTCAGGAAGGTGATGCGGGTACATATATATATATATATCCAAGTAGACTCCTTCTCACTTGGCCAGTCTTTCCAGGACGACAAAAAAGAGTGCGGCCCACTGTAGTTCGTAAGCTGCAATCTTTATTCAGACTCCCAAAAGGATGCAGCAGCCATGACACGTTTCGTCCCTCACAGGGGACTTGATCACATATATATATATATGAGCGGCCCCCTGCATTTTTTATTGATGCAGTCCCAGAGGTGGCAGGCCCTAGGGCTTCTAATAAGCCCAAGACGGGGGCACCATGAGCCCCCCTCCTTCATGCCACCGGGATTTGGCCCACCTGGGGGTTTTAAAAAAAGAGGCATGGGAGACCTCATGTCTTTCTAAAAAACAAAATTGCCGCAGAGTAGCAGATTCGCAGCGACTCCGTGTAATAAAAAAATGCTTTTAAAATATGGCAGAGTCCCTGCCCCCCCCAACATATCTGGGGGGTCAGGATATTCCTAACCTGCCCCCCTTTCTTCATTTTTTACTTTTCCCAAGATGGCTGCCAACATTTACTGGTTGAAATGTTGGCAGCCAATTCGAGCAGTGCATTTCCCTGAATGAGCTCGTCTTTGTTTACGGCCAGAGATATCACTATAATTTTAAACTTACATTTCTCAAAGGCTACTGAACGGATTTACACCAAATAAGCAAAAGGCACTTCCTTGAACCGGCATCTACCTCCCTCCCAAATTTGGTATATGTGCATAATGCGGTTCAGGCTGTAGAGGTGGCTAAATGTTCCTTTAGGAATTAACATTTCAAACACAGTCTTATTTTGCACCCTGAATTCTCAGTCCCCACTGCACAGATCACCACCAAACTTTCCCAATCAATAGTACCCACTGTGACACTTTTTTGTCAACATCTCATGCAGATTGGTCAAATGACGGCAGAGTTATAGACATGTCAAAAAATGCTTTTCTTATGGAAACCAGGTCCTAGCTATAACTACCTAGTGGCAATTGATATATATATAGAGTAATTAAAATGTAATTTACAATGTTATACAAATTAATATATTCCATATGTTTCTCTATCTGTTAGTTTTATTCCCTGCCTCCATTGATTGTGTGGCTGTACCAGTGATTGATCTTCTGTGGTGTTTGACTTACTCCAAGGCTGGGTTTTATTTTCCCTAAATCCCAATCATTTTGTAGTAATCATTTCTTATTTTCCATCACTTCCCCCTGTCACTCCTAAATGTACTACTTAAACCTATACATGTAGAGAATCCTATTTTAATTTTTTTGTCTACTTACTGTCAGTGGTTATTGTCAGTAGTTTTGACTTTACTTTCTTTAGCAAAACTTTGAGGAAACTACACAAATGACTCCTTTCTGCATACAGAAATGTGTATACCTTTACATAAATATATACATTTCTGAGTTCAACCATGGGTCCATACTTCTTCCCCCCTAGATACTGCAAGCAGGAAATATTGGCCATCATTTAGAAATTGCATTTGTGAGATGGCTATCCCAAAATCCCTCCTTTATTTTCCCTAAACTCCGAATCATTTTGAAGTAATTATTTCCTTTTTTTCAACACTTCCCCTTGTCCCTCCTATGTTTACTACTTAAACCTATATTACGTGTTTAGAAATCTCTGTTATTGATGGTAGAAATACACACAGAAAGGATAGGAGAGGTCTGTGAATAGCATTTGGAATGGCTAAGTAAAGTAGTGCTATCTTACCTAAAGAGTTTTTGTGAATAGACCTCTCTATATTTGTGCAACTGGAAGTCAAACAGATACAAAAGTATATATTATTTTTGTGTATCATTCTTCTTTGATTTGACAACTAGCTTCTTTGGGAAAACATTGCATGAATTACACAAATGACCCCTTGCAGAAATGTGTCTTAGTTACAGAAATGTTTAGCTTTCTGGGTTCAGCCATGGATTTATATTTATTTCCATGACAATTTGCAAGTCGGAGATATTGGCCACAATTCAGAAAATTGCCTAACAAACTGCTTTCATCATTTTTCTTCCGTTTTTGAAAGCTCATAAGAGTGTAGCCATAGAACAATGAACCCTTTGCTGATGCTTTATTCAGAGTAAACAACACGGATTTTCTTACTTCCTTACACACAACTTTTTCCCATTTCTATAGCAGAAATTGAAGTTTGCCACATTGTTGCTCTTTTCTCAGGGCCCTCAAGGGTAAATCACAAACTGTGAGTACCTTCAAAATTCCAAACTGGTCGGGGAAAAGAATGTACCATTTCCCTGGGTATCTTTTTCTAGAAAAGCTTGAGGGCAAATGGCCAATTAAGGTCCCCAGCACATGTGTCTAAAACATTTCGTGAGGGGTTAATGAGCCACTGAAGGTCAACTGAAAGTCACTGACAGGACGAGAGCGGCATGGAGGTAGACATCTTCCTCCGTCCTCTGTCCAATATGGAATGGATATATTTCAAAATGTCAGTGCTGCAGCTTTTGCTCTGAAATTAGATTCACAAGTTACAGCAACATTTCCAATTTCTTTGACCGCTGAGAATCGAACAGCAATGTATTTTTTTTCAATGACTTTTCCAGGCCATTGGATATTTGTTGCTGGTCTGTAATGTTTGAGGCAGCTTGTGTTGAAATTTTGAATGATTTGCTCAGTTCAAAAGAGTCTGGGAAAATACCTTCCTGTGGGGAGTAGTTTACTTTGTAGCACACATTTTGGTTAGCATACCAGATAGAGAGTTGTAGAAGTATAAAGTCGATTTCAAATTAATGACAGTAATGGATACTCATTCTTCTGAAATTGTGAAATAAATCACAATGTGTTTTTTTTCCCCTGTATGAAGAACAACTTCTCTGTCCACTAATGAAAATGAATTTATGTGTTCACAGAAGGAAGAACATTTGACAGGAAAGAGTTTTTGAAATTCCACACATCTCTCATTCAATCAAAGGTAAAAGTAGAACTTTAGGACAAGATAGTCCTTTACATGGGGTAGAGTTGTGTTCCTATGCCCTGAGTGCCCAACTAAATGAATCTGGTATTCAGAATTTCGATTTTAGACCCACGAGACCCAATAAACTAGCATGTGCAGAGAGGCCTAGTCTAGGCTCTGAAATGTATAGGTCCTGTACATGTCCTGTGATGTGGAGGAGCGCGCCCAGCTTGTACTCATTTACTGAGAATGAAATTGTGTTCTTGTCATCGATTTTAGCACATAGAACTGTGTGGACAGCATACTGTGTTTCAAGATTCCACAGTGTAGTCAGACCTTTTCATCTAAGTCACTTGAGTGGAGACCTACTGGCATAGTTGTGTAATGTTACACGTATGCTTAGTCACCCATTTCCTAGTGCTAACATCCCAACAATGTGCTATGAGTGTCGAAGTATCAGCCTACATGGTAGATGTACTGTGTGTGTGGATGAGCCAGAGTAATGGAGGGCAATTGGGTCCATTTTGGATAACCCAAGATGAAAGTGAGAGTTGTACTACCAGACCATAGAAGTGTATTGGCCTCATTCCTAAATCTAGAGGGGGAAGCCTGGACATTGAAAAGAGGAGGGGGAGAAGGCCAAGACATAGGAGTGAGGGGAGTGGACACATGGCTCCTTAAGATATTGAGACAGGCATTTTGCACAGCAAGGAAATGATGATTAGTCTTCCTGAGCACTGCCATTCAGGGGATAGTAGAGGTGAAGGATAGGACTGCTGAGTGATGTCATCAGTGATTTAGTCAATGTCATTTAATATATCATGAGTGATGTAATATGTGAGGTCAAATGTAGTGCAAGGTGGGGGCACGAGTTATAGGAAGCTCAGTTTACCTTAACTGTTAAATTTCAGTGGTTTTTTAAAATGTTTTTAACCTTTGTTCTGTAGAGATTATTTGTTTTCTTAACGTAAGCAAAAATGTTATAACCTTACCCAACTTTAACGCCACTTGAATATTTGTTTTTATCAGTAAATCTCTGAGTTTTTTTAACATAAGGTAAGATCTTATTATCCTACCTATCTATATAATTACTTTACCCTTTTTTATTCAGTGAATTTCAGTTTTTTAAATTATATTCGCCAAACTCTTCTGCAGGAAACTGCTTTTGGCCATGTGCAGTGGTTGGTTGGCCGCAAGGCCTGTCCTCTAATCAGGCCTTGTGCCCAACCAGCCCACTCCCATGAGAAACCCCCGCCCCCAGGTTACCCAATGCCACTTGAACATTTTTTTTCAGTGAATATGACTACATATTTGTGTACCAAAATGTTACTATTTTACAAAGAGGCCACTTTAAGACGCTGAGAAGATGGGTAGGCTGAGTAAACAGATTTGGATGAGGCTGCTGTACCTATGCGTAGGTCTCTCACTTTAACTATTGTTACTCCCCTTAAAAATATATTATGCTTCAAATCAATCAAAATCCACACCTCGGCTTTTGGCCCTCTGATTTCATGCCTGCATTAACATCTCAATGTTCATTTACTTCAGCCTTCTATTCAGGTAAGGCTTTAAATTCAATAACTCCTAGTCCAACAAAATAGTGTTCAGGAATGACTCAATTTTGATGCAAATACAAAATGTTAATGCTTTAGTTGTTCATTGAAACTCAGGGATGACGCTGCAGATGATAACTAGAGAGCTAACTATAAAATTGCTGCTGCTGTTGGATGTTCATGTTTGACTCTAAATGTCACATTGTTTTACTAAAATGGACGATATTCACTAAAACTGTGACTTCATTTTAGCTTTCCAGAGCACTAATTATAAGTTCTGTGACAAAATATACCCTTCATTGATTTCGTTCACTGCAATATCATCTGTAAGAAATTATTAGAAATGGGGTATCACGTTGTCAGAGTAAGCACCCTGTACAAGCATGACCCACCAATCTAGTTAGGGTAAGCTAGATGCACACTAAAAGATAACCTGTGCTGACTCCCTGGTAGCTTGAAAAGTCAAACTTATCTAAAGAGGCAATGTGTAAAGTATTTCTGCAACACACACACACAAAGTAACATAAAGAAAATACCACAAAAATACTCCACACAGGGTTAGAAAAATAGACAATATGTTTATGAGTAAAACAAGACCAAAAATGAAACAAATACAATCAATGAAACTGGAGTTATGATTTTTTTAAAGATTAAATCAAATTATAGTCCTTAAAGTCATAAAGTGCCAACTGGGTACATCTGATCACACTAGACCACGGGTAAATCTAAAGTTCAGGCCGACCACGATGGATGGAAGGTTGACTATAGGACTTATACAGGTCCCACTGAAAAAGTATGTTGGATGCAAGAAGCGGCAACGTTGAAGTTGCGAGGCGAGGAGTAGAGGAGACGAGGTGTTGCCATCTATACCACGGAAGCAGGTGATCCATCGGTTCTGATTGCGCAGTCACTGAAGGCTTCATCAACGAACCCCTTAATGTTGAAGGCGATGCATCATCGTCGAGCCTTGCAGTCCATCATCGTCGAGCCTCACAGTCCGTCAAAGAGATGTCATCATGCGGAAGCTACGTTGGTGTTAAAAGGCAGTGAATCAGTTCCGATCAGCGCAAGGTCGTTGATGAGTCAGTTCTGATGGATTAGCACAGCAGAAAATCACTGTTCAAGGGCCTACTAAACAGAACATGAGCTTATAAAATTATTATGTTTTGTTATGTGATGTATCATTCATATGTGATGTAATTAACATCTTTGTGTATGTATTTTTGTATTTTAAAATTTAGTGATTCCAGTGTATGGTGAAAAAGCAATGAAATTCAAAAAAAGTAATCAAGTTCTTAAAAAAACCTCTTTAAATAAAACATATTTCGTACGAAATTAAAAACAGATTTTTCAATTGATCATAGTAATTAAGTTGTGTGATCATAAAATGAATGGGTGATTAAATGAGAATCAGTATTGGCATTTTTTCTGATGTGTTCTTTTTGGAGCATTGCCCTGCACATGGTGGGCCACTTCAACCATTTTATTCTCACTTATCCACTGTGTCTAGTGAGCTTTCTGCCTCACCATGGAGATAGATTAGGGGCAAGCCCCAATCTACCCCCTTGGGATATAAATGTTGTGCTCCTTTGTGAAGTGATGATATGGCCATGCCCATGTGCTGGATCCTCCCCTTCATTTGTTTCTACTAATCCCTAATGGCTGGTGGGTTGTCTGCTACTCCAGGGGAGGGAACAGATTGAGGGTAATCACTCCATATACCCTGCATGGAAGAAGACAGACTGAATTTTTTGTTGAGGGTGTGGGGACCACAGACCCTTGTAAAAGGGGCGGCTCCACTTGTCAAAAACCCGGGTGTCTCTGGGGGCAGAGGCACGCACCCACATCTTATTGTGATCACCTAGCACTTTACAGGTATTGCTGGAAAGCTGTGTTTCTCAGCTTTCTAAAAGTACCTCAGTTGATGCCAGCCTGCCAATGATGTGATTGCATCACTTACACAATTGTATCATTGGCAGTAGAGCCACACCCCGCTGCACCATAGCTAAAGAGCCTCCCACTCTGCCCAAGGAGGGTGTGACAAGGGGGGACACCAGTGCAGCATACAACAGTTGGTGCTCCGCTGCTGGGCATGTGGATGTGACCACCATGTACATAGTGCCCAACTGAGACTGCTATGAACCTGGAGGTCATGAACATACACAGTGCCGAAGGTGTTAACTCCCCAGTGTGCTTTTGCAGCTTCCCACAGTGCTCTAATCCACAACTAGAGCATTAAAATTTGCATTTGTGACAGAAGTGTGGCACAACTAAAAACATTTTGATGTAGCGGGGCAGCAACAATCAAATACATGACCTAAAGACAACAACAGAATAATGAACACAAATATCATAGGCTTCCTTTATTTATGTTCCAAGAAAATGGCTTTTAAAAGTGGAATAAAATGACTGAAACATGCAGTGGCTACACAAAATGGCCAGTGAAGAAGGAGGCATGCCAAACAATGACAAAATTGCCATAAAAACACACACAGACACTCACTGACTCCACAGAATGGAGGTAGCTGCATGACCAGCAAAGTGGAACGCATAGAGAACAAAGACAAAATGGCCACCAGACACACATGAACACTGGCTACACAAAACAGCCACTGCCACCTGATCAGCAGATCAGCAGAGAAAGAGGCATAGAGAACAAGGAAAAATGGTGCCTTTGACAAACACACACACTGGCTACACAAAATAGCCACCAATGAATGGCCAACAAAGGATAAATGGACAAAAAAGAATATGGTTGCCCTAGCCTGCCTGGAGATGCCCACCCAAAAAATCTTGTAGCATTGCAGGAAAAGTATTGCGCAGATGTATATTATTTACCCAAAATGTGTCTGGGACCACATATGGACAGCCCATTACCCGCCACCAGCAAATCAGAAATGTCAGAAAGGAAAATTGAATAAAATACAAAAGTGCCCCAATCACAAGCAGTGCAAGATAACGTCAATTATTACTCCAAATACTTTTAGAAGTTGTAAAAAATATCTAGTATAACACAATGTTTACCATATCACATAAACACAAAATAACTAACAAATAATGGAATAGCACATGGGGAAGAACATAGCTGAACCAAAGGGCCACATCTGACTTCATGGGCCTGGACTCTAGGCCACCAATAGGTACGTGAAGAGAAAAAATAGCTTACATTTTGCATGTAATACAAGGCTATTCACAAGCTCTTAAAATGATTAAAAAACCTGTCCTCCCTTAAACTGCAAACTTTTTGAAAAGTACTGCATTGAACTTACTCAGTTGTTCCCAAAAACTAAATATTCTAAAGGTGGGCTGCAGAGAAAATGAGATTAACTGGTTCCCTCCAAAATCTAAATCCAAAATGAACTATGGCTGAACATTTTTGAGGATAGGAGAAAAAGTTGCCACTGTGTACAGTACCCTCACAGTCTAAAATATACTTACTCCTTGTTAAACGAAGGAAACCCATGCTTCGCACTTAAGATATTACCCAAACGGTCTGTTCTGGTAAAAATTCAACTCGAAAATTTATTTTCTAGCTGATTTTCTGGTTGCTTTACTTAAAAGACCTGCAGCTCATGTTCAGAATTGTAGTTTCATGCTTCATAAAATTACCAAATGGCCTACTAAGGTAAACAAGCACTTGCAATGCAATCGGTCTATATATATGTATTTAGCTATGCAGCACATTAGCCTGGGTGCTGAAATATCTACTGTTCTTTAACATGGAGGCAAAGTAGCACCAAACTGCGTGACACACCAGGTATGGGAACACATGGAGAGAAATATTGCCTTTCAGCGGGAATTGGTGTAGTCCAAAGCTCTGTTTTTAATATAAGAGCAGGGCCTTCGGTGGTCATATCACTGAAAATACAAGATTTGAAAAAAATATTATTGTCTACAGGTGCTCATGGAGGACCATATCTATGGACTGGAATCTAGAGAATGCTAAAGTGATTCTGGTATTGTACTGACCTCTGCTGGTCGTTTTCTATCAAGAAAGTTAAAGAGAGGCAGTTGCCAGAAAAATTTAAAAAACATGGGGGCATATTATCAAGCACGGCGTTAAAATTATCGCCGCTTTAGCGGCAGAAAACTGCCGCTAAAGTGGCGATAATGGGCTTGATAATATGCCCTTGAGAATTCCAATAGAAGCCCATGTTGACACCCGAACATGGGCTTCTATTGGAATTCCCAAGGGTATATTATCAACCCCTTTATCGCCGCTTTAGTTGCAGTTTTCTGCCGCTAAAGTGGCGATAATTGTAACGCCGTTTTTTGATAATATGCCCCAAAGGACCTCAGCAGAAAGCAATTCTGGTATTTTGCTGACCTCTGCTGATCGTTTTCTATCAAGATAGTTAAATAGAGGCAGTTGAACAGAAAAAAAGTCCCTAAGCGGAAGCAGACAAGTCCAAGGGGGATGTCCAGAGCCCACAAAGTACATACACATATAAGTATATACTAAAATGTATATACTAAAGTATATACAAAAGGTCTCGATTGCTCGACCTAAAAATCAGCCTGAACTGTTTGTTGACTAGGTGCATTATAGAACTACCGCTCGCATTGGAAATTTGCTGCTCGCATTAGTGCCAATCGCATTGTTTCCGTGCTTCTCACATTATGATTGTTTTCCTGAATGGGATTTTTGTTAAGCAACTTGGCGTAATGGCACTATTACACATGAATTTGGTTATGCAAAATTACAACAATTATGCTAGCACAATTAAAACTTCTCATGTGCCTACTTTTAAGCCTTGCATTACATTAGGAAGTTCTACTTCATCTCTGTTTGGAGGATTGTTATGTTCTTTTAACTTCTCAACAGTGTCATTAATGGTAATTGCTCATACATACTAGCCAGTGGCGGCTCCTCCGCAATGGAGGAGGAGCATCGCCCTCCCCGCCACCCTCAAAGTTGAAACATTATAATGATAATAAAACAACATTATTATTGTTTTATTTTTCAACTTCTCCCTGAAGGGTCCTGGGGGTGGGGCCATCGCAGGGCAGTCAGGAGACGAAGTGGTGGGCATCAATTCTATCAGTGTGCATGTGGGTTTAGCTGGCCGTTTCAGAACGGCCAAACCCACATGCGCACTAAGCTGTCTCCAGCCCAGCTGCATTGCTGGGTTGGAGAGAGAGCAGGCACTGGCTCCAGTCTTCCTGGGATCACAAAGTCCCGGCACGAAGGCCAATCCTGACGCTGCTATCTAACATGAAAGCAGTGTCAGGATTGGCTGCAGGGGAGGCTGGGAGCCTCTGCTCAAGTGAGGAAAGAACACAGAGAAGAGCTTCAGGCGGCAAGCAGAAAGGTAAGCTTTTTTATTTTTTATTTTAACATGTTTAATATCTTTTTCCCCTTCCTCCTCCCACCTCTCCCTCGTCTGTTGTCACCCCCAACCCTGGCCCCGCCAGTATGTCCGCGTAGCAGCCGCTCCTGATACTAGCCGATGGAGTTTTCTTCCAGTGTGTTTTTTCCATTAGCTGTGATCTCGGTATTGTATGTGTAACTTAAATGGCATAGTAGGGATGTAATTATTTGAAAAAACACACAGTAGCTCTCAAAAATAAGCCCCATTTGGAATCTCTTGCCTATAGAAAGGACTACTTGATTCCCTATCACCAAAGCTTACTGAGAACACAAATGGGACAACGTAACAATCAAATGCCATGGGTTTGATGGATGACCTCTCAAGAAATGGCGAGTCATGAAAACACATGAATGCCTACGCTGAAGGACCTGACTTAAAGCCCAATCTGGGAAGCCTCTTCCTTACTGTACTTTTTTGTACAATATATAAAATGAGGTAAACAGAGTTAAGCAGTCGGCAGCTAGACCTAAAGAAAAAAAACAATGTTCACTTGGAGCAGACAGCATGATCACCGTGTGATACTGGGCACTCTGTGCAGCGAAATATATTGAATGTACGGTAGTTTTTAAATAATTGTCTTTTATTTGCTTGTTGTTATCAGTACGAGAAATGTTTAGTGCAGTAGTCAAGTACGCAGAAATAATGGTCTAAAGTGAGAAGCCTTCGTTTCTATCAGTAAATGAAAACCCATAAACCCAAAAAACTTTTAGCCAAGTGCTTTGGTGTTATCACGTTTATTTAAAAGAAGAACATCTCATAATTCAGAAGGTACCACTAATCCATTCTTAGCATACTCTTTCTAATTGTAAGGTATAATAACTGTTTACTACAAGGGCTTTTCACCTTCCTCCTACTGCTTGAACGTAAACAATGGATTTACCTTGAAACTCGAGGCGTCTGAACTGGCATGCCTAAAAAAACACGGGAGAAGTATTGTTGGAAGTATAATTTTTAGATTTAGCTTCTGCACAGCAGAAGTGTTGAGTGAAATATATATACATTTTCAGGCCCATTCTCTACCTTTCGCAGCCTTTTGTCCATATTTTATTTTGCTAAACATACCCAGTCGTCTTTAAAACTGAGCTGTACCTTTGTCTGAAAATGACTTTGTGAGCTCAGACCGATGAAGTAAAAGGGGAAGGAGTTAATTGTGAAATCATTTTACAAACAGCAAAGATGTACATAACACTCGAGGGAAAAGATTCATGTTTCCCGTGGGCATAGGTAGCGTGGCAACCGGTTTTGCAAGACAGGGAATTAGTTTATCACAAGTTGTAATTTACAACAAAAAACAGACCCAAATGTAATGCGCAAGGAATAAAGATTGCGAGACACAGATGGATTGCTGCAGTTGATTGAGATCATGGGCTTTTTTCCAAATCCTGTTCTCTTCTATAGGCACCCATAATGGCGCTGCAAACATTGCAAATAGCATAGATTTATCTATCCAACAGTAAAAATGACAATTAAACAACAGAGCCCATTAAGAGCCCTTTGTGCCTCCGCTGCCTAAACCTTAATTTGATAACCCATTAGAGCGAGGAGTGGAATTCATGCCCAGATATCAATAAGGTGGGAGCATGATGCTTGCTACAGAGACCATATACACCCAACCCATTTAGATATAAGCATATGTTTCGCATTTTGGCAGCATTAATTAGAATTTTACTGTAATTATTATGTTAGTCTGTGTAATAAGCTTTGTAAACCAGCCACTGTATAGGCACAGAAAACTGCATCGCCTGTACAGTGAATTACCAAAATATTCTGGAAACAATACTGTGAGTGTCAAATGAAAATTATCGTGGAACAGACTTTAGAAGGTGAGAATATCGTATTTGTTAAAATATATTGTACATAATATCATTTTATTTAATATAAGTTATAAACTTTTGCTATGTTGGAGTGGGAATAGTAAATGTAACCCTTTCGAAGTCCATCACTTTAACTATTTTTGTTTATATTGGACTGAGAATAGTGAAACTAATCCCTCAGGAGCCCAAAACCTTCGCTGCTTTTGCTTAATTGGAGTTAAAATAGTTAACTTGACCCCTCCAAGGATCAGAACGCACCCCTACTGCTACTCGTATTGGGCTAGGAATAGTAATCTATCATTTCCAAAACAGAACAATTTCCCTATTGTTATTTGGGTTGGAGTGGTTATAATAAATATAACAGCAACAAAGTCCAATACTTCTTCTATTATTGTTCATGTTGCAGTGGGAATAGTAAATCTAACCTCTCTAAAGTGCAACACTTTCCTTGCTTTTGGTTATGTTGGCGTGGGAGCAGTAAATTTGAACCCTTTAAAGTCCAACACATCGCCTTGTGTTGCGTAGATTGGAGAGGGGATGGCAAATCTGACTTCTCCAGAGTTCAACACTTTCCCTGTTGTTGCTTACATAGTAGTTGGAATAGTATTTTTGACCTCTCCATTGTCCAACACTTTCTTTACTGCTGGCCAGATTGCAATAGAAATAGTCAAATAAACCCCTCCACTTTCCTATTGTTTGCTTACATTGGAGTGGCAATACTAAATGCAAGCCCTCCAACGTTTAATACTTTCCCTACTTTTGTTAACATTAGAGTGGGAATAACAAATCTCCAAATGCCAACACTTTTCCTACTGTTGCCTTGGTATTAATGTTATTTGTGATATTATTTTATATATGTTTTTGTTATATATGTTTGTTAAATTTGTATTGGTATTATAGTAACAGATTTTATATGATTTATTTTATAAATCGTTTACATATTCTCGTACATTTTTAAATTATGTATATATAGTATTTTTATTTTAGAACCATTTTTTAAAATATGTCCTAAATGTATTTTTAAATATATTATTATTTTAGATGTGATCATTAAAGAAAATAAATATAATGCTATGTCAGGGGTGGGCAATTTATATCCCCTGACTAGACATTTAATCACAGAAAATGGAAAAAGCTGTGGAACTTTAGTGCACTCCGGCAATCAGACTGCTTTTGTTTTTAGACCTGTCACGCTGCTCCTTCGTGTCAGGAGGTAGTTGCCCACAGATGAGCCTTTATTGCCTGTTCTATTAGCCCAACTCCCTGGTCCTTTAATTAATCCCCTTAGGCACCTACCCTCAGTTTATTTTCTCCCTCTGTGGAACATTAAATGAGCTAGACCGTGGCTGTTTACGATTATTTACAGTACTGAAGTGTCTGAGGGGCCCAAGTGTGTTTATGAGGTGACTGGAAGGGAACCGCTGGAGGTCGGAAAGCTTTATCACCAAAACTCTTTTGCAAGCAAGCACATTTTTGCCTTCTTCAGCAAGCTGATAATACCATTCTGCAAACTGGAGAGCCAAAAGCCAGCAGGAAGCAGAGGTCTTTCATGAAGCTGAGTTTGGATCAAGTTAATACTCAGTTCAGACAGCAGAATAAGAATATACTGTAAGTGCGCATCAAACCCCACTTAAAATTGAGCTTTTTGCTGCTTTGTCCTGATTATGCAGCTGTTGAAATTGGTGTAAGCTGCCATTTGTCAACCTATCTGTGAAAAAGAGGCTGTGCAGAAAAAGGCGCTGGGTTCCGCAAGAGTTAAGATGTTTACTTCTCAGAGATCAAAGATACCCAAGCTCCACCGTCTGAGGAGTGACGTGGACTACCACCCATCCCAGCACTCTGCCACATAGCATTCACAAATGTGAAAAGTCCTTTCTTTGGATATAGCAATTAGCTATGGCTTTCGTTTCTAGCAGGGCATTTAAATAGATGCATAGCCTTTGATGGGTAACAGTGCATTGGTCTGCAGGTCAATAGTTTCCCAAACTACATTGAAACACAGCTAACGCTGTGTTATTTGAATGCTAGGCGCCTGCCTTTGGTGCCCCCGGTTGTACCTAGAAATATCTTTGTTCCTGCTCTCTGGTCTGTGTATGTCACAAGGCTATCAGTGCTGTGCAGCACTGTTGACTCTGCATGCCACAGAGGGGATTGTGTCTGTTTCTGCTTTAGGCTCCACTCCATGGCAAGAGACCAGCAACTGATGAATATCCCTCAGATTAAAGGAAGTAAATTATAATATCAGAGCTGGAAATGCAGTTCAAAGAGCAAAGGCTTCAATTATGTCAATCATCTCCAACTACTCTGAGCTAGGCAGGCAGGACATCAAGAATAAGGGATGGGAGAGGATATGCTGGGTTAGTTCTCCAAAACGGCTTTCAAAAATGCCATAACTGAAATCCAGCAGTACCGAGGAAAGAAACCCTAAACTGGAGGTAAAACTAAGTTTTATTTTAAAGCCCTCACCCACCAAGGTTAACCCTTGGTGGGATGCTTCATTATTGGGTTGATCCAGTCCGATGCGGAGCGGGGTATGCTGCGACCTACTGAATATGTGGGAGCACTTTAAAGACTATGTAATGATAAAGTAGATGGTGTAAAAATTAGGAGTGAGGGGCGGTTCAGGTTGTGTGTCTTAAACATACCTGCCTAGTAGGTTTACCCTATTTATTCCAACCTCTAGCCGGTATGATTAAAAACAGGGGAATTTTGGGGGAAAGTAGGGTGTCATGTACCCGGTCTCCTAAAAGGGTCAACATGTTTCAAGCCGTACCCCTGTTGGCTATTCATCAGAACCGTACCGCAGTAATTATTTAAAATGATAGTTCCTTGGTACCATTCCTGCTGCATCACAATACACTCATTGCATGCAACGGAAAGGTGAATATACTTGTACCACCTAATTGGCGAACCTTATCTTTTGTTTATTTATACCGTATTGTCATTGCCCCATGCTTCCTCCAGGGGAGAGTGAAGTCTGTAGTCACACTCACATCAAGGCTGCGGCTCTGCAAATATACCTATTGATGTTGCCCACCGGGGACCGCATCTTGATGCAGTGCTGCAGAAGAAAACTTTCTTTTTTCTTCAGTTGAGGGTTGCTTTCCTCAGTACAGCTGAGTTTCTGTTATGATGAGAGTTTGTAAAACATTGCTATTATAAAGAGCAGAGTGCTTTGAGCAGCCCAGCTAACCAGGCTGCCCAACATAGGTCAAAAAGGGCCAAATTCATCCCATATTTTTATGATCACATAAAGTAAATGGACATGCAAGTAATCTTATTGTGTCTCATTTGGGTAGTAGGTGGTTATCCTGAAATTCTGCCAGGGATCATGACCTGCCTTCATAGACAGTCCTGCCATACCTACTTTGGCACCATTATCTTTCTGAAAGCTCCTTAGATGTCAGTTACCTTATAATATGTTTGCAGAATGGCCCCTACTTACAATGGAAAATGTGTGGCTTCTTTCTCCTCCATTTGGTAATTCCTTGATTTCATGATAGGCTTCTGCCTCTCCTCTAGTTAGTCCCAAGTTAGGAACATGTTATGCAGACATTTCAGAGTCAGATAGTTAATGTATTTTAGGCTCTGCATGGTGCATGAATGACTTTGCCATTTTTACAGCTTGTGAATTCCAGCCTGTTAGACCTGTCAGCCCTTTGGGTGGTCCCTCCTCATCATTATTTATTTTGTCCCACTTTTGCCTCAAACCCTGTTTGAATTTTTCCTTTTTGGGAACCACCAGACTTTTTCGTGTTGCTACAGATTCAGGGAGCCATTTTAGCTACCCCTGAAACTTCTGTCTGAGGGCCTGAAGCACAAAATGGTGGCCTCCTGTGACATCACCAGCATCCACTGGAACCTACCAGCACCTTCCAGAACCTTCCAGGAGATTCCAGAACTGTGTGACAGTTGGAAACCGTTTAGAATGTTGGGAGGATAAGAGAGGCAGTTGGCAGATGGAGCTGGCAGTTGGCACCTGACTGGTGAAGAGAGAGGAGCACAACAGAGAAGGAGGAGGGAGTGAAGCAGCAGGGGTGGAAACTTGTGCCTGGAGTGGGGTCCATAAACCCACCCTTGATACTTGTCCCTACTGATGGATCCCAGCCTATAGCCCTGTGTGGGAAGAAGTCAGAAGAAAACCATCCTAAGGACCTGGACAGCAGGAACAGGCCTTAGAACCAAGGAAGCAGCAAGATTCTGACCTGAGAACTGGTTTCCCTGGAGCCTGGCGTCGAGTAGCCGAAGACCTGGAGCCCGAGGTGGAGAAGCGGCGCTGACTGAGGTAGCAGACGTCGTACCCGGAGCCGCCTGAGGTCGTGAGAGGGCGCCGACGGAGGTCGTGAGGAATACCAGAGGTCGAGGAGGAAGTGAACCGAGGTCGAGCGAGCGGCGTCATCGGAGGAGTGAAGTCCGCCCTCCGGAGTCGTCGGAGACCGAGGTAGAGGAGCACCGGAGGTCGGGAGTGAGGATCGCACTCCGGAGTCGCCCGGAGCCTGTGAGGAGGAGCACCGGAGGTCGGGGGTGAGGATCGCACCCCGGAGTCGCCGGAAGTTGACAGCGAGGCCAGGCCGGCCGACGTCATCGGAGCCGAGAGCGCCATCGGACCGGAGCCGCCCGAAGTCGACATCGTGTGGAGACTGCCCGACGCCGTCGAATCGAAGGTAGAGGTCGAACCGAGGCCACCGACATCGGACCGGAACCGCCTGCCGGCGTCGTCAAAGAACTGACATTGTGCCGAGGCCGCCGAGACCGAACCGGAACCGCCTCACGGCGTCGACACGACTCCAGCGGCGTCGGAACATCAGAAAAAGGGCAGTAAGTGGAGTAGAGGGCGCCTAAGGCCCTGTGGAGACCTGAGAGACTGCTCTAAGGGGCTAGGGAGGTGCTGAAACCCACCTGACTGTGCCTGGGGTGAACTGGGACTAACCTAGAGAGGTTGTGTGGAGAGGGAAGCCAGGGCATTGGAATTTTCCCCCCCCTTTGATCTACCTCAGTTTAGGCCTCAGCCTTTGCCTCAGCCAGGGAGTAGTACCCCTCAAGCCTACCACAACCCTACAAGCTGTGCCTGGGCCAAATCAGCCCTTCAGAATTGAAGTGTCATCTGATTCATGAGTGTTGCTGTATACTTCTAATTATTTATTGGGGATACTGTATTTATTAAGTTCTTATCTATTTATTGCTGCACTGTATTTATAGGTCCACAGGACTTGTTGGTGTACAGTATTTATTGGTACAGTATTTATTGGTACAGTATTTATTACCTCAAAGTATTTAATTGTCTGTATATATTGCACTTGTATTTATGTCCTGTTATTTATGATCACCCCTATTTATTTCAGCAAACAGCAAATATTTATTTGACCTGCTCTATTTAAGAATTTGTGTATTGTGATTGTTATTTATTTTCCCAATCAGCAACTAAGAGAAAAAGATAAAGAAGAATATTTTCATAATTTTTACGGTGTAGAGTCGTTTTTGGAACGGATGCACGCATGGTTATTGTATGGGTATATTGTATGCTTAGCACTGCGCCTGTTTCCTGACCACTCGAGCCAAGCTACCACAGTGTGTTCCGGAAGACCACCACCACCCTTTCAGAGTGGGAGTGTGGTTTTCCAACATAAATTGGTGTTCAGTGGTGGGATAGAGCTGTGCCTACGTATACTCAACAATAACTGTGGGTAGTCCATAGGCCTACACCGGGAGTTTTCTCAAAGCGGCCTTCCTAATTGTGGGTTTTTGTTTTTTCCAAATTTACTCTGGTGGTGGGAGGAGGTATTAATAAAGGTACCCCCCTGCATAGTTACTGCACAAAAACCTGTCCTCTAACCTGAGTGGGCAAGATGGAGTTTGTTCTTGAAAATCTAGACACGTACACTGTGGCCCAACTCAGGGAGTTTTGCCAGCGAGAGGGGGTGTACTGTCCCCCAGGAGCAAAGAAGGGTGCACTTCAAACCAGCTTAAGGGCTTGGGGGGAGGCACGCAGGGAAAGCAAGGCTGAGGAGGAAGACAGGGATGGAGAGCCTGACCCCGAGGGGGCTGAGATGTACCAACCTGAGGTGGGGAACCTGTCCGCAGGGCCCAGGACACTTTCTAGGAAGGGCAGCACTGTCTCTAGTGGGGGCTTATCCGAAGTGGAGTTAACAGACCGGAGAGAGAAGAGACAGCTCACATGGGACTTAGCAAGGCTGGAAAAGGAGAAAGAGGAGCAGAGGATGGCCCATGAATTGCGACTGAAAGAAATAGATCTTCAGATTTTGAGAATCGGGGCACAACCTGTTCCTAATGGTGGCAGCCAAAACCAAGAGTCCACCAGGGAATCCAAGCCTTACCTGCCGAAGGACATTGTAGCGAGCTATGGGGCAGGTGACGACATCGCCAAGTGGCTAGCAGCCTATGAGGTCTCATTGAGGGCCCATGGGGTTCCAGCGAAGTATTGGGGAGGGGGACTGTATAAATACATGCCTCCAGCTGGTAGGGATGCTTTATTGGCCCTCGAAGAGGAAGAGCAAACCCACTACCCCGCCATGAAACTGGCGCTCATCAGGAAGTTTGGACTAACTCCGGAAAAGTACAGACAGAAGTTCAGGGGTAGTCACAAACTGGGCACACAGAATTGGGTGGACTTCCTGGACTATGCAAAGAAGGCACTGGAAGGTTGGATTCAGGGCAGTGAAGTAAGGAACTACGAGGAGCTGTTTGACCTAGTGTTGAAGGAACACCTACTCGAGAAATGTTTCCCTGAACTGCGGCAACACCTGGTGGATAGCAAGCTGACCAGTCCCCGGAAGCTTGCTGAGGAGGCGGACATTTGGGCTAGTACCCGGGTGTCCACAAGGGGGACTGGAGGGGATACTCAAAAGGCCGGACAGGGCGCCCCCCAGAAGAAAGAGGGAGGGGAAAAGAAAAAGGAGTTCTCCAAAGGCCCCCAAAATAACTTCCAAGGGAAGGGAACAGGATTCACCTCTAAGGCTAACCCACCCAGAAACCCTAATCCTGGCCAGAGCCAGCAGCCAAGGGTTGTCCATTGCTACGAGTGCGGTGGCGTTGGACACTATAAAGGAGATCCGAAGTGTCAGAAACGATCACCCCCTCCCACTGGAGGAAAGCCCCCCGGAGTAGCTAGTGTAGTGCTCGGGGAGGAGATGCCCTTAACTAAGGGAAGGGAGTGGGCGGGAGTCACTTTAGTGTCCCTGGGAGAACGGGAGATGGTTCCTAAGATCCAGGTGCCCGCAAATACTGCAAAGTATGGGCAGTGGATCACCATCAACGGCCAAAGAGGGGAGGCTCTGAGAGACACAGGAGCCAGTATGACTATGGTGCGTAGCCAACTGGTGTCTCCAGAGCAGGTAATTCCCGATGTACTCCACCCAGCCGCGATGGCTGACGGCAGAACCGGCCACTATCCCGTGGCTGAGGTTCCCTTTGAATGGGGGGGGGTTGCAGGTTCACTTCGAGTTGCCGTAAGCCCTGCCGTGCCAGTCGATTGTCTGCTGGGCAATGACATGGAGCACAACGCTTGGAAGGAGGTGGAATACCGGACTCATACCGAGATGCTGGGTACACCTGACTGGGCCTGTGTTAGCACAAGGTCCGGGACTACCCGAAGAGGGAGTTCATTCCGGCTGGAGCCTGGAACAAAGGCCCAGCCAGCTGCCAGTCAAGGGAAGAACCGAGGACAGGAGGAGCCTGCCTCGGCGTCTCCACCCCGTAGGACGGATAGGCCACCGGAGGTGGTGGACCAGGAGTCTGCGGAGGGGGACGTTACCAACCTGGAGGACCTACCCATCCCGGCCGAGTGGCACGTGGAGGGAGGCCCGTCCAGGGAGGAATTCTGCCAGGGCCAGAGGGAGTGCCCTACCCTTGAGGGGCTGAGGCGACAGGCCGAAGCCCAGGCAGCAGGGAACGTTGAAGGGAACTACAGTGTTTACTGGGAGGATGGCCTCCTCTACAGTGAACCCAAGGCCCCCCTACATGGATCGTCACGAGCCTTGGTAGTCCCTCAACGTTATCGAGCCTTCCTTTTAGAGTTGGCTCATGAGATACCATTGGCCGGACACCTGGGGCAAGACAAGACCTTCGCCCGTCTTGTCCCACACTTTTATTGGCCTCAGATGAAAGTGTCGTCCGATACCTACTGCCGGACATGTGTGTCTTGCCAAGCCAGTGGGAAAACAGGGGTGAAGCTGAAAGCTCCCCTGGAACCACTTCCTGTCGTTAGCACCCCCTTTGAAAGGGTGGGCATCGACATTGTGGGTCCATTAGATCCACCGACTACAGCTGGTCACAGGTTTATCCTGGTTTTGGTGGATCATGCCACACGGTACCCAGAGGCAATCCCTCTGAGGACCATAACAGCACCTGTTGTGGCTAGGGCCCTGATGGGAATCTTTACCCGAGTGGGTTTTCCCAAGGAAGTTGTGTCCGACAGGGGGACCAACTTCATGTCAGCATATATGCGGGCAATGTGGAAGGAGTGTGGAGTGACCTACCGGTTCACAACTCCTTACCACCCCCAGACCAATGGTCTGGTGGAGAGGTTTAACAAAACCTTGAAGGGCATGATCAGAAGTCTGCCTGAAAGCCTGCGGAGGAAATGGGACGTCCTCCTACCCTGTTTACTTTTTTCTTACAGGGAAGTGCCACAGAAGGGAGTGGGCTTCAGCCCCTTCGAGCTTCTGTATGGGCACCCTGTACGTGGACCTCTCAACCTGGTGAGAGACGGATGGGAAAGAACTCCCAGAAAGCTCCCCCAGGATGTGGTGAGCTACATGCTGGCCTTCCGGAGCCAAATGGCTAAGTTGTGGAAGCAAGCTTCTGACAACTTGGAAGCCAGCCAAGCAGTAATGAAGGCGTGGTATGACCACAACGCTCACCCGGTGGAGTTGGAGCCTGGCCAGAAGGTGTGGGTGATCGAACCAGGAGAGCTTAGTGCCCTCCAGGATCGCTGGTCAGGACCCTTTGAGGTGTTGGAGAAGAAGGGTAAGGCTACCTACTTGGTGGACCTGAAGACCCCTCGTCAGCCCCTGCGGGTGCTGCATGCCAACCGCCTCAAACCCCACCACGAGAGGCCCGAAGTCATCTTGATGATGGTGACTGACGGAGGAGAGGACGTGGAAAGCGAGCCTCTCCCCGATCTGTTTGCGTCTCAAGAAAAGGATGGGTCGGTGGAGGGAGTGATTCTCTCCCCATCTCTAACTCCTGAACAGCAGGAGGACTGTCGCCAGGTCCTGGGGCAGTACTCTTCGTTGTTCTCCCTTGTCCCGGGTAGGACTCACCTGTGCGTCCATGACGTGGACACAGGAGACAGCCCACCTGTGAAGTCCAAGATCTACCGGATGTCAGACAAGGTGAAGGCCAGCATTCATAGTGAAGTCACTAAGATGCTGGAGCTAGGAGTGATTGAACCTTCTAGCAGCCCCTGGTCCAGTCCGGTGGTGTTAGTACCAAAAGCTGCACCACCGGGTGCCCAACCAGAACTGAGGTTCTGTGTGGACTACCGGGGACTGAATTCAGTGACAAAGACTGATGCTCATCCGATCCCTAGGGCGGATGAATTGATTGACCGGCTGGGAGCTGCCCAATATTTAAGTACCTTTGACCTTACTTCGGGGTACTGGCAGATCTCTTTGACTGATGGAGCAAGGGAAAGGTCAGCCTTCTCCACGCCCAATGGCCACTACCAGTTCTGTGTGATGCCCTTTGGGCTCAAGAACGCACCTGCCACGTTTCAGCGCCTGGTAAACCAGATCCTCACCGGAATGGAGAGTTTCTCTGCTGCTTATCTGGATGACATAGCCGTCTTCAGTAACAGCTGGGAGGATCACTTGCGTCACCTGCAAGCTGTTCTCCAGGCCCTGAGACAAGCTGGATTGACGATCAAGGCCAGCAAGTGCCAGATCGGGCAGGGGTCGGTAGTGTACCTTGGACACTTGGTGGGTAGGGGAACGGTGCAGCCCCTCCAGGCGAAGATCGAGGCCATCATGGCCTGGGAACCCCCCAAGACACAGACTGAGGTCCGAGCATTTTTGGGCCTCACGGGATACTATCGCCGCTTCGTGAAGGGGTACGGTACCATCGTAGCCCCTCTCACGGAGCTCACGTCCAAGAAACAACCTCGACGGGTAGTCTGGACGGAGGCTTGTCAGCAAGCCTTTGAGAAATTGAAGAAAGCCATGTGCGAGGCCCCGGTCTTAAGGGCCCCAGACTTTTCCAAGAAGTTCATTGTCCAGACAGATGCATCAGAACATGGCATTGGGGCAGTGTTATCGCAACTCAACGAAGAGGGTCTGGATCAACCCGTGGTCTTCCTATCCCGGAGACTACTTCCCAGGGAACAGAAGTGGAGTGCAATAGAGCGTGAAGCCTTTGCAGTGGTATGGGCTCTGAAGAAGTTGCGGCCATACCTGTTTGGCTCGCACTTCCTGGTTCAGACCGACCACAGACCCCTTCGTTGGCTGATGCAAATGAAGGGGGAGAATCCCAAGTTGTTGAGGTGGTCTATTTCCCTACAGGGGATGGACTTTCAGGTGGAACATCGGCCTGGAGTGGACCACGCCAATGCAGACGGTCTCTCAAGGTATTTCCGCCTTAGTGATGAGAACTCCCAAGGGGTTGGGTAGCTCTCCCCACTTTCAGCTGGGGGGGACGCGTGTTAGACCTGTCAGCCCTTTGGGTGGTCCCTCCTCATCATTATTTATTTTGTCCCACTTTTGCCTCAAACCCTGTTTGAATTTTTCCTTTTTGGGAACCACCAGACTTTTTCGTGTTGCTACAGATTCAGGGAGCCATTTTAGCTACCCCTGAAACTTCTGTCTGAGGGCCTGAAGCACAAAATGGTGGCCTCCTGTGACATCACCAGCATCCACTGGAACCTACCAGCACCTTCCAGAACCTTCCAGGAGATTCCAGAACTGTGTGACAGTTGGAAACCGTTTAGAATGTTGGGAGGATAAGAGAGGCAGTTGGCAGATGGAGCTGGCAGTTGGCACCTGACTGGTGAAGAGAGAGGAGCACAACAGAGAAGGAGGAGGGAGTGAAGCAGCAGGGGTGGAAACTTGTGCCTGGAGTGGGGTCCATAAACCCACCCTTGATACTTGTCCCTACTGATGGATCCCAGCCTATAGCCCTGTGTGGGAAGAAGTCAGAAGAAAACCATCCTAAGGACCTGGACAGCAGGAACAGGCCTTAGAACCAAGGAAGCAGCAAGATTCTGACCTGAGAACTGGTTTCCCTGGAGCCTGGCGTCGAGTAGCCGAAGACCTGGAGCCCGAGGTGGAGAAGCGGCGCTGACTGAGGTAGCAGACGTCGTACCCGGAGCCGCCTGAGGTCGTGAGAGGGCGCCGACGGAGGTCGTGAGGAATACCAGAGGTCGAGGAGGAAGTGAACCGAGGTCGAGCGAGCGGCGTCATCGGAGGAGTGAAGTCCGCCCTCCGGAGTCGTCGGAGACCGAGGTAGAGGAGCACCGGAGGTCGGGAGTGAGGATCGCACTCCGGAGTCGCCCGGAGCCTGTGAGGAGGAGCACCGGAGGTCGGGGGTGAGGATCGCACCCCGGAGTCGCCGGAAGTCGACAGCGAGGCCAGGCCGGCCGACGTCATCGGAGCCGAGAGCGCCATCGGACCGGAGCCGCCCGAAGTCGACATCGTGTGGAGACTGCCCGACGCCGTCGAATCGAAGGTAGAGGTCGAACCGAGGCCACCGACATCGGACCGGAACCGCCTGCCGGCGTCGTCAAAGAACTGACATTGTGCCGAGGCCGCCGAGACCGAACCGGAACCGCCTCACGGCGTCGACACGACTCCAGCGGCGTCGGAACATCAGAAAAAGGGCAGTAGGTGGAGTAGAGGGCGCCTAAGGCCCTGTGGAGACCTGAGAGACTGCTCTAAGGGGCTAGGGAGGTGCTGAAACCCACCTGACTGTGCCTGGGGTGAACTGGGACTAACCTAGAGAGGTTGTGTGGAGAGGGAAGCCAGGGCATTGGAATTTTCCCCCCCCTTTGATCTACCTCAGTTTAGGCCTCAGCCTTTGCCTCAGCCAGGGAGTAGTACCCCTCAAGCCTACCACAACCCTACAAGCTGTGCCTGGGCCAAATCAGCCCTTCAGAATTGAAGTGTCATCTGATTCATGAGTGTTGCTGTATACTTCTAATTATTTATTGGGGATACTGTATTTATTAAGTTCTTATCTATTTATTGCTGCACTGTATTTATAGGTCCACAGGACTTGTTGGTGTACAGTATTTATTGGTACAGTATTTATTGGTACAGTATTTATTACCTCAAAGTATTTAATTGTCTGTATATATTGCACTTGTATTTATGTCCTGTTATTTATGATCACCCCTATTTATTTCAGCAAACAGCAAATATTTATTTGACCTGCTCTATTTAAGAATTTGTGTATTGTGATTGTTATTTATTTTCCCAATCAGCAACTAAGAGAAAAAGATAAAGAAGAATATTTTCATAATTTTTACGGTGTAGAGTCGTTTTTGGAACGGATGCACGCATGGTTATTGTATGGGTATATTGTATGCTTAGCACTGCGCCTGTTTCCTGACCACTCGAGCCAAGCTACCACAGTGTGTTCCGGAAGACCACCACCACCCTTTCAGAGTGGGAGTGTGGTTTTCCAACACAGCCTGACAGTAATCTTGTTAAGTTTAAAATTTCGTCAGGGTCTGGCGCTGGCAGACTGTAATACCTTGAGGGAACAGGGTGAGATGTCCTCAGCAACACTATGCATCTTGAAAACGAGATGTGTAGAGGCATCTGTGAGGCAGCTCTGTTTATCTATATGACATATGGGAGGAAAGAGAGTCGTCGTATGTGAACGGCGTGTCAACACAGTGTAACTTTGCAGAGTGCAGTTGGTGTATCTCTGTGAAGGGAGTCAACCTAAGTGTCAATCTCCAAGGGTTGGGTTTTTGTCTACTGTAGAACTGTGTGTGTTCACGGAGGCAGGTGTATATCTATCTGTGCATAGAAAGTGTATATGCAGGGTGTATGTGCAGGAGCAGGTGTGTATCTGTGCAAGAAGTATTGTGGGAGTGTCTGTAGGAGGGGGGTGTGTGTCTGTGCTGGGGGTTATGCAGGTTGGGCTCCTATGCCTAAGCAGGGAAATGTGTTGTCTATGCCGGCGTGTGCCTGTGCAGTAGAATTTTTTTTGTACAGTCTGTAAGACAATAACAAAAGAACAAGATAGGACGGCATAAGGAATAGAGAAATTTGAGTTCGGAACTAGGAAGACATCAGAATGAACACAGTTTCTGCATACATTTGGGCAGAATACTGGTGAAGGAGGAAACTAATGTCAGTACATGAAACAAAATTAGTGCAGACATAAAAGGCATAATTGCAGATTCAAAATCAAAACAGCCAGTTTTATGAAGACTATCCATCAGGTAAGTAAAGTTGGGGAAATGTAGATCCATTTTCTTTCAATGCTCCCAGTACACCTTCTTCTTAAACAAATGATGCTCCAAGCCTTGCCTGACATGGTGATAGGCACAGGGTGATAAATAAAAAAACAAATCTGATTATTGCTTCTTTCAGGTAGCAAATGACTTTGGTGAAGAAGAATAAATGTATGGACTCATGTTTGTTTCCCCAGCAAAATTCACATGTGCTTCAGTTAATACACTGCCCAGAATGATCATTATGTAGTACTAGATTCATACTTGGCCCTGTTCATAGACACATTGGTATGTCAAATATTTTCATACTCCAAATAACTGATCTTTATGCACACGTGTGTACCACTGTCTCATACTGGTGAGAACCACTCTGCATCATTTTGAACAATTTGTTCATTGCAGCACAGGTGAATTTGCCATAGCAGTGTGTTTTTTAACATGGGCACACATGACAATGTAGCACTGTATGATGATCATTGAAAGCTAAGGCTGGCTGGTGTTGGAAAGCCATCCTGTGCCCTGGGCACCCCCTAACCTTTTGCAGACTGGTACTGGTGGTAACTGACTCTAACTGACCCTGGGCTCTGCCTAATTAGACCTAGGGCCAGTGTTATGCTGAAAGAGACACATTTAGAAAACAGTGAAAACGCCAACATACACCAGGGTACACTATGGGTTGGGGTACCCCTGTGATTGGCATGACTGACCTACCCAGCCCTTTCTGCACTTGCATGTGTGCACTGCTGAAGCCTGAAGTCAGATTAAAAGTGGCTCTGTGCTGCAAGACTGCTTTAAAAAAGTAAATTGTGCCCAAACTCGACTTTGGCATTTGGGGCACTTAAAAATGGTTAACCTACAATGTCTGGGCATATTAGGTACCCCCAGGGTCTCCCCGAGGTGACCCAGGGGTTCGGGATCAGGTATTTATAAGAAGGACCCTTAAGTGAAATTGTACATTTCACTCCCCACATTGTGATAAAGTGCTCCCCAAAATCGACTTTGATGGTAGGAGAACCTTGGAGGGAGGATCTGCAATATTTTTACATATTCAGAACCCCTAAAGTCTCCCCTAGGTGGTCCTGGGGCGGGGGTCCTGTAGATATATGTGGAGGACTTATAACATATGTTCTTTTAATCCCTAGTGCTGGAAAAATGGCCCAAGTAATTTTTCCCATTTCAGATCACATGCCACTTAGGTTAACATGGCAAGTAGTTATTAAACTAATAACTCTTGATAGGCTAAAAGTGCCTTCCTAGAATGGTATTAATAAATCCAACAAGATTATATTGTTGAATTTTTCTTAAAATGTACATACAAGAAGTTATAAGACTTTCTTGTTTGTAAGCCCAGATTCAGCTTTTCAGTGGTCTGTCATGATTGGTCAGAGTTAATTGGATTAGCCAGGCTTCTTTGAAGAGGTGATAAAGAGCCACTGGGTTGACCAGCTCTGCTGGGAGGACAGTGTCCTGTTGCACAGGAATGCCAGAGCAGGGGGAGGTGTCATAAACAATGGACTTCAAGGTAAGGGGAAGAAATCAGTGTAATTTACAACTCTACTGTTTTGACCCCAGACAGATGCTAGGATTAAGGAAGGAATGAGCAGATACAAGGGGGAGAGACTATGGAGATTAGCCATCCTAGGGGTGTGTTTAGCCAGCTCTTCTCTCCCTGCAGGAAAATCACTGCTGGAAAATCAGCCATTATGAATTATTTGGAAGAATTGGTGCACTTTGGGACAAAATAGTGCTACACTCTACAGGAAGTGGTACCCTGCAGCCCATTGGACAGGAGTGACCTCCTGCTTGACTCAGAGATATTGCAAGTATCTGAGAAGGGTAGAGCCCCTCAGAGCTGCTGCTTGAAACCTGAGAAAGCAAGACGGGCCATGCTGGAAGTTTGATGTGCATTTCCTAAGGCCTGCACCTTCTGCACCATCTGAATCTACAGCCGGTGGATTACCTTTCTGTAAACAGGAGTGTAAATAAACAGGATACTCTGTCAGGCTGTTTATCTTCTTTATTCAAGATATCCTTAATCCAAGGTCTCATCCACAGGACGGCAGTCTTCAACTGTCACCAACGGAGGCATCATCAAGCAGATGTCACTACATTCTATTCTTACATCACATTCCATGCCCTGTCATTGAATACATGTATGCTATGCAAACATATAGCAATATCAAGAATACCACACACCTCCCCCCGAACCAACATTAAAATACAATTGTAAAAATGAGAAAACATTAAATACACTAACTCATAATCATGCAAAGAAGTAAACACACTGACAGCGTGTCATAACGTTCAGATCAGTCTAACACAAAGTCATGGAGAGCAGCAGGAACTCTAACAGCACGTGAGCTCCTACGCAATAAGACACTACCATCACTTTGTGTGGACTTACTCACCGGTCTAGAAACTTTACCAACACACTCAGATAAGTTACTAGAAATGAGTGATATCCTATTTAAGTTCCAAATGCGACCATCATTAAGTTTAACCGCATTATTAAAGAGTTTAACCACTTTAAAAGGAGAGGAGAACTTTGAACCATCCAATTTATGAGGGAGTCGTACTCTAACACGATCACCAACATTTACACAGGTCTGAGCCACAGCATGCCTAACATCAAACTTACTTTTCCTTTGCAAGGACTTGGCACTTTGTCTTGCTAGCATTTGAGCATTACTGACATTTTTGGTCTCAGCCCCTTTCTCCCTCATCCAGGATTGGAACAAAACACTATTAGGAGTACGACCTCGAAAGAGTTCAAAGGGAATCGCACCGGTAGTGGAGTGAGGTGTGAATCTGTAAACCTTGACTCTCTCATGAATCCCAGCAACCCAGTCTTTCCCTTGCGCCTTGGCTAACTGGATGGACTCCTTCAACACACGGTTGAATCTCTCCACCATCCCATTACATTCAGGATGATAGAGAGAACAACGTTTATGCCTAATGCCTTTCTTTGCCAAAAACTCTTCCATTTCAATCGAGACAAACTGCACCCCGTTATCAGTTAGCAAAGATTCAGGAAACCCTTATGCCGGTCGTCAAGTGACGTATACCGGAGCTCAGATAGCGTGAAGACCGAAGCGCGAGCAGAACCAAAAGGTAACAAATGAATTTAAATTCACATTTAAATTGATTTTTAAGTTTGTTGAACGCTTGGGACAACAAGCAGATTACGCCCAGTAAAAGAAGCTGCTTTCAATGAATTCCTTCGTAACAGTCTCAGAGTTACGAGCTCTAATTTTAAACTGGGAAGCAGCACACGCCGTTAATCATGAAACCCTCACTTCCGTCTGGGGTATCTCGAGTGTCAGAGGAAATAAAAACCAATAAAAATACCTTCGTGAGACCAAGAGAGTTCAAATCGCGTTGAGACCTTGAAGTGATATTAATCAGCAGAAGTGTATCTTGAGGCAGTGATCCCATCCTCGTCGCCAGTGTAAATAAACAGGATACTCTGTCAGGCTGTTTATCTTCTTTATTCAAGATATCCTTAATCCAAGGTCTCATCCACAGGACGGCAGTCTTCAACTGTCACCAACGGAGGCATCATCAAGCAGATGTCACTACATTCTATTCTTACATCACATTCCATGCCCTGTCATTGAATACATGTATGCTATGCAAACATATAGCAATATCAAGAATACCACAAGGACCAAAGATTGGACTCCCTGCAAGCCACAGGTTAATGGAGCTCACCTGGAACATCACCACCAAGAAGCCTCAACCTCAAGAACTACCAGGGGATTTGTAAGGGTTTTGTCCAAGTGGATTGTGGGAACTGAAGTCCTCAAATTTCATGGACCATCTTGGAGCTTCCAGACCCTTGGAGTGATTTTGGGACCCTTTGGGGAACTTCAAGAAGAAGTTCCAGAAGTTTGGAGAACTTTGGAGCAACTTTGGACAAAAGCTCCATAAGGGGAACGACTCAAACTGGCCAGCCAACCCACCTGTCTTCAACGGCGAGTTCTTCCTGTCATCCAGATTTGTCCCGATGGAAAGCTCCGAAGGTCCTACTTCAAGAGTTTGACCGGGAGTAGTTGAAATACCAAGGCCGGCAAACCCTCACCAAATCCAGCCTAGTGAAGAGCACCGAGGGACCCTGTGAGAAAAAGCTCCATAAAAGTCCGAACGAAGAAAAGGTGACCGGGAGCAACCGCGAAAGCCAAGTCACCTTCCTTTAACCGTGTGTCGGCCTGGATCCTTGGTTTGTCCTACTGGAACGCTTCGGTGGTCAGACTTCCATAAGTGTGACCGGGAGCTCGTTGCAAGGCAATCAGGTGAACCCTCACCGAATCTGGACTGGCTGAGAGCGTTGAGAGATTCTGGGAAGAAAAAGCTCCAGAACAATTTCTACGTTTGAAGACAAAAACTTTGACTGAGACCTACCACAAGGGGTAGCCGAGCAGGGCTCCATTGCGGTCGGCCTGAAACTTTGACTTTGACTTTGACCTGGTCTATCGTGACCAGATGTTCCGATAAGGCGCTATTGGTTTTTAAGTGCTTGCAAATTCATGTCACTGGTTCCCTACATTGGATGTTTGTCATTTTGGTGTCAGTTTAAAGATACAAAATATTTCCTATTTTTATAAATTATTGTTGGATTTTAATTGTGCATTGTGTTTTAATTATTTACTGTAATGGTATTCCTGAATGCTTTACATACCTGTCTTTGAAGTTAAGCCTGCTTGCTTGCAGCCAAGCTATCAAGGGTTGAGCATAGGAATAATTTTCTAAGACCTGTTCTGAGCCCTATACTGTGTTAGTGGCCTTATTGCCAGTGGCAGATATGCATTTGCCCCTACTAATAATCAACTTTCCAACAGCTAGTAATTTGAAATATCTGTGCAACACTCCTGTTGTGATATTTAAACAGTGTCTATGATAGGATTATATGCTGATTGTCTAATAATGTGCAACATCTTGAAATCAGCATGTATCCTCCACCTATTTGAGCAATACTGCAGGTATCTGATGACACCTAACTTCCGGACTGGGACATATACCATCTTTAACCCAAAAAAGGTACTGTGTCATGTGACTTATTTGTCTTACATTGGGGCATACACATACGGAAGCAGGAACCTATCAGAAACTTTGTAATCCTTCGCCCACCCTCCCGGGATTTATCAGGGAAGCTGACCCCCAGAACGTTTTATTTTCAGCTTGAACGTTGTGATCAAACACATCAGGAGTCTATTGTATTGGACCTTGGTGACACATTAATCCAATCTGGACAATAAAATGGGCAAAAGGAAAACAATAGAGGGAGTGGGGAACATTGGCACTAATGGGGGGACAGGGAAGGGTAAAAAAGCAAAAAAGGTACACAAACTCACCACAAAGAATTGTGTGATGGATAGGATAGACACCCTCATTCACAAGTGTGAAGATATCCTAGACACAGATTCACCAACATCTAGTTCTAAAACGCAATCATTACCCCATGGCTCCACCACCATATTATCCCAAGGTCCCATTGAAGTACATACGCCAACAATCCCCTTAATGTTCCGCAAGCACTCTAGGAAGGGAGCACTGACACACAGCAATGAGAACTTATGGAAATTTGATGGAGCACAGATGATAGATTCCTCCCCTCACGACATACCCTTCCAAGCTCCAACTACCTCAACTATATCAAGTGTTAGTATCCTTGGGCTTCCCGTACCCTGTTCGAATGGGTTTGCAGTTCTGACAGACACCATTGGCGCCTTGGGGGCTCAGTTGACGCCCCATTGTCACGAACTGCAGCAGAGAACAGCGAAGAGGAGAGCCCATCATTACAAGACCTCTATCAGTTAGTTAGCTTTCTTAGGGTGGACATGGAAGTCATGAGAACAAAGATCAAGGAGCTTACCAACACGATCAAAACCCTATCCCCGAGGGACACTCTGCACAAAAACAAGCAGCCCTTATGCCCCCCGCTGATCAGCATCCACAGCGCCCATATGCCCAGTGGGCTCACCCCATCACACAGGCAGAGAAAAGCCAAGAAGGTGATAGAACTCTAGCGTTCCAGCCAACGTTGTACAAACAGGCACCTTCATCTTCTGACACAAGACAGGCAATTTCTGGAAAACTCCACCTCCAAAACACAGATTCGTCACAAACACTTGTACACTCCACAATTCAATCAAGCACAATAACAGCTAAGCATTCTACGGTGGCAAACCTCCTAAAGAGGAACCACCCACCGTATACTTCCTTTCCACAGGCAAAAAGAGTATTTATGGTCAACGTCCCCAAACTAGACACGAAGGCTGGTCACGAAAGCGAGGATTTATTAATCAATAAGTCGATACACTGGATTCGCCATGTCAGGGGTTGCCGATCACTCATCCGGGAGGACATTGCCAGGGCTAGGAGATGCACGTCTCGCACACAACCATTGGACAGCATTGAACTTACCCTGACTAAGGTAGATTTGGCAGGAAACCTATTTTTATTAGAGTTTCGTACTTGCTCCCCTGACGCTACAAAAATACAGCTTAGGCGATTCCCATATGCACCACTTACAGAAAGACCAGGCGACAAATAATCCAAAGAGACCAGAAGAGATTCCTCATCATTGGAATCTATTGATTGACTAATCAATGAGACCCGGGCAGGACAGCCGCCACAAGTTCTCCCTCTAGTCATTGACTACAGCACCCTAAACTGCCGAACACCTCGTCATGACTCAGAATTAGGGTTCGCTAGTCTGGACCCCTCTTCTCAAACCCCCAACCACACAGCCAAAGTTAGGGCTCAGGTGGCTACTCTTCCAGCAGCACTTGATTCTCCTACTACTATTGCTACTCCATCATACCCAGTTTATACCCCTACCATAGGAACATCTCAAGATCCAGCCCCTGCCTATCAGTTAAAAAGTCATTTCCTGGAATGTTGCGGGCCTTAGCAGCAAATTAGCATTACCTCATTGGAACGATCTGGTAGAGGGCTTTGACATCTGCGCCTTCCAGGAAATGTGGAGCTTGGTCCCCCTATATAAATCGGCCTACAGCTGCTATCACACACCCGCCACCACCTCAGGGAGTTATCGACCTTCGAGGGGGCTGACCTTCGGGAGGTTAACATTGCCTTGAGCTGTAGAATAACAGAACACCAGTGCTCAAGCCCAGACATCATTAGGCTTTCTATCAAGGGCCCAAGGGGAGGTGATATGATGGATTTATTCAATGTCTACATAAGGGGGACAGTTGGGGGCAAATCCTCACCCATTATTACACAACTTGAACAAGGCTTGTCAAGCTGTTTGCCCCAATCCAGACTTTTAATTGTAGGAGATTTCAACAGCACCTTCGAGCCTCTTAGCACAGAGGATATACTAGGGACAGAGGTAGATGATAGCAAATGGGGCGTTCCACCATTAACCATACACCCGGTAAAGCAATGGTCACAGATTGATATCCAACTTAATGCACTCACTGTGGAGTATGGGCTGAGGGCTGCGAACGGCAGGACTAAATCAGATGTCCAGGGAGCCTTCACCTATAACAGAGTAACTTGTCCGTCTCGTGTTGATTATATCCTACTAGGCTCTGGGAGCATGCCCCAGACATGGTGGTGGGGAACACAACTGACAGTGATCACAACCCTCTCTGTCTGTCCATGAAGCTCCCATGGGCACTTCCCTGCTCGTACTCTGTGTCCAAAGAGGTGACCCCTTCAAACTCTAGAAGAGCCTTAAAATGGCATAAGGTTGCCCTTAACGAAGCGAAGCTAGAGGCTATTTGGCTAGTTCTGCGTAGAAACACCAGGGAACTATGGGAAGGAATTCTAGTAGGTCCCACTAACGCCCTCACCATACATACACAAACTATCTAAGAGATTAGCACCTACTTCCAAGCACCCATTGGGCCCAACAAGCCTATAGCACATCTGAGGGGAGGGCACTCATGGTACACTAAAGACTGCAGACTTAAGCGGAAAGCCCTGAAAGTAGCTATTAGAACCAAGGATGGCGATACCATTAGTGTAACAAGGAAACATTACAAAAAGGCCCTGAACCAAGCAAAATTAGATTGGGATGAAACACATTGGCAAGCATTAAAAAACACCAGTTTAGCAAGGGACTCTGGTCTTTTTTGGACACTAGTGAGAGGGGCAAACAAGGGGGTAGCTGACCAAATCCCTAACTAACTGCCATCCAGGCAGTTAGCTGCCTGGATGGCAGCTAACTGCCTTAAGTTAAACGCTGGAAAGACCGAGGTCATTCTTTTTGGTAATACGACCAACCTGTGGACGACAGACTGGTGGCTGTCTTCTATGGGCAGACCTCCCATCCCAGTTTCAAAGGCCAAAAATCTTGGGGTGCTCATTGATGCCAAACTCTCGTACGAAGATCAGATCAGTAGGGTTGTATCTTCCTGCGCCTTCACCCTGAAGCTCTTACGCAAAATTAGCTCCCTCCTTCCAGACGACTGCCTAAAAATCGCAGTAACGGCATTAATCCTATCACGGTTGGATTACTGCAACAGTCTCTATATCAACATTCAAACAAAACAGTTATCGAGACTTCAGACTGTGCAAAATGCCGCAGCCAGATTACTCACCGGTATACCCAGGTTTACATCAGTAAGGGCAGGGCTTAGATCCCTACACTGGTTACCGGTGGCAGCTCGAATTCAATTCAAAGCCCTATGTTTAGTCTTCAAAGCCCTTAATGGCATCGGCCCTGAATTCCTCAAACATTCCATCCAGTGGTATGTGCCAGGGAGAACTCTGAGATCTCTGACATCCAAACGCGCTATTCTCCCCCGCTATCACAAACTCAGATGGGGCGGCAGAAGTTTCTGCCACTGTGCCGTTAAGGCCTGGAATAGCCTTCCCACCTATCTCAGGAACTCCCCTGGATTACTCCCATTTAGAAAGGGCCTCAAAACCTGGCTCTTCTCGTGAATTCCCGGCCCTCTGCTTTCTTAGATAGGTAGCGCATAGCGCCAGGACACCCCAGGGTAACAGTGCGCTTTAGAAATCACGATAACATTAACATTCACATTAACATTAACATCTAAGCTTTGGCAGGACCACTTTGGGGAACTCTATTCTGGGACCAATGACGCAAGTGCAGTTGGGCTACGTGACCATCCCCTGACCAATCTTGATGGGGGTGATAGTGACCTATTCACCCTGATCGAAGTTGAGTCTGCTATTGGCAGGCTTGTCCCAGCTAAGGCCCCAGGACCAGATGGTCTCCCTGGAGATCTGTTTCTCACAGATCGCAAAAAATGGGCAGAGTATGTTCTCCTTTTGATTAATTCCATCTCTCGAGGATGTCCTGTCCCAGGATCATGGAAGGGGGTGGAGGGAGTCCCAATTTGCAAGAAGGGAGATAGAGAATTCAATTTTGGGCTGAGGAGGAAGACTTCCTCTCCCAATACCAGGCGAGATTTAGGGCTAATACGGGAACGGTGGACCAGGTCTTTAGACTCCTCATGATCTATTGGAAGGTGGTAATGATTGGCAAGGGCAGTCTTTATCTCACATTTATTGGCCTAAAGACTGCCTTTGACCTGGTGCCCAGGAAAAGGTTATGGGAAACATTGCGTGATGTGGGTATTCCTCCACTAATTCTCAACTTACTGGTAGGACTTCATGAGGGTAACTATGCCCAGATTAGATGGGGGTCCCAGGGACAGCTCACTGGAAAGATTCCACTAAACAGGGGAGTTCGGCAGGGCCTGTGTGATGGCACCCACCCTGTTCTCCTTATACGTGAATGGGGTGGTCAGCTTTCTGCAAGAATCATCAACTGATGCACCAGCCCTGGCAGGCGATAAAGTGCCAACTCTCCTGTTTGCCGATGATACATTACTAATCTCCAAGACCAGAGCTGGCCTGCAAAAACTCCTGAATAGATTCCAGCTCTTCTGCGACAGTCGGGGGTTGGTCATAAATACATCTAAGACAAAATTCATGACATTTAACTCCCATAATTCTTTTAGAAACAACATAACTCTAGATGGGACACACCTAGAGAGAGTAACCACCTTTGACTACCTCGGGATACGCCTCTCAGGAAAAATGCAGTGGAGGCCCCATCTTGATAAAATTCTTCTCAATCACAAGCGCGCGGCTGGGGCATTGAGCAAAGAACATTGCTCATCATTCAGTAGACCTGTTGCCCCGCCTCTCGCTGTGTATGGAGCGAAGGCAGTCAGCTCGGCTCTCTACGGAGCCGAGTTCTGCTGCTTCGAAAACTTAGATGAGATCAGCAGGTCAGAACATAAGTTTTTCAGGGATCTGACCATGCTACCCCAGAGCGTCCCTTTAACCCCCCTGATGTATGACATGGGCAGGCGCCGCTTCAAAGACATGGCGAAACTTCGTCCATTGTTCTTTTGGGCTTGCCTTAGGAGAACACCGGAACTCGCTCACTATGCAAAAGCCTTTGCAGAAGTATTGAGCCTGCACACCAACAAGGGGGTCAAGTGGATCTCTAATGTCAAGGCACTAATGACAACCCATGGTTTAAGGAATCCTGGGATACCCAAAACCCACCAAGCAAGATTGAACTCAGACGCATTTATTGGGGCTGGGTAGACGCCAGAGATCTCAGCTGTCCAAGCATGGGAAGGCTTACGGAAGAATTCTTCCAGCACAAACAATCCCGTAGCCTTGAACCATACTTGGACATAATTCAGATCCCAAGAGAGAGGGCACTATACATTCAATTTAGAATTGGCTCACTCCCAGTTCAAGAATTCACTGCAAAATGGCGCCCACCACATCAGACCACTGAAGAATGCCCCTCTTGCGGGGCGCACAAAGAGAGCACTGCGCACCTTATGTTTGCCTGCCCAGGGTACGCCAACGCTAGGTCTAGGTGGCTTGAGCCAATCTGCAAACAACTAGGCACTCGGGACCATCGAGTAGCTTTACGCATATTAAAATCTGACTTGAGAACCCTCTTTGTTTGCGGAGTCGCCAAGTTCCTAGGCCGTGCCTGGACTATTAGGCACAGTGCCAAACGAAGGGCGACGTAACTCGATTCAGTACCCTTGTAAGCATGTACAGTTGAGTATAATAAGTCGGACAATGTAAATCAAATTGCTGTACACGGACCCCTATATGTGACATCAAATACCCTCATTTTTAATCATATTCCTAGTGTTTTTATCTATTTAATTCAAATTGAAATGTATAACTCATGATGAAATAGCCTTATGTTCAGACTGTTTTAATTTATGTGCTGCTAAATTTATTAATTTTAATAATTTGTATTCTTTTTCTTTTGTATGAATGGAATGTTTGATGCTTTTATGATACCTGTTATCGAAATAAAGCTATTTGAAATTGAAATTGATGACAGATAGCACCTCTCCAACTGCACTTAATCTCTGAAAATTTGCTATTTTTCTCCATTAGCCGATATAATACAGGTGCAGACGATGTCAGGATTTCGAGACCAGAGCACCTACCTAACTGAAGAACTAAATATCCCAGAAGGCATACGGAAGAGGAGGAGTCAGCATCTACAAGACGATGCTGCACGCACACGTGAGCGTGCGTAATTCTGGGACTCGGAGCTTTGGAGTTTTTGGCGGCGTGAGTAAGCGGAGAGCTAGAAACCGCACCTACTAGCTCGGCATAGCTATTTGCAATCCTGTTATGGACAGATTCCGAAGGTCACATTACACACCGGAGGGGTGAGTGCAAGTGTCTTGTTTGATTTGAGGAAAAGACTCCAATTGACGACGTTTACACCGGATGGTGAACATGTGTCAATTTCGGCTGCAGGGGCAGCGGTGAAGCAACCACGGAAGCCTCTCTTTCTGCTCATTGTTTTTTCTTTACCCCAAAAGACTGTTCTCTTATTTCTAAGAAAAGCGGTGAGGAAACCGCATTGGAATTCTGGTAGGGCAAGGGGGAAACTGACTTTATTATTTCCAGGATTTTTCCCTCTTTTTGCATCAAAGTGCTACCGGTTTTCCCTGTATCCTGAACTATTTTCTGGTGGGCTTTATGATTTTACTTCTATCGAGACTTGGTTTGATATTAATGTAGCCGGATGCCCACAACAAGAAGCGGTGAGCAGGCTTGAGAAGTGAGAATACAAGGTGTGTTAGGCACACACATACTGGGGCTGTGTGAGAGTGTCTGAGAGAGGAATAGGTGTTAAACTGTTGTGTTCTATCTGATAGGATATCCACCAGAACATGATTGGTTGTTTTTATTTGGAGAGATGCATGGACGTTCAACGCTTTGGTGGATCAAGTAGTTATGGAATTTAGTGAGAACTTACTGAGAGTAGTCATATATGTGTATATGTGTTTTGATTTTTGTTGTTTTGTTATATAGGTTCTCATCCCTGCTGTTCCCTACCTTTCCCTTCCCTCACTTGATCGCCCTAACGCTCTGTGACTTTTTAGCCGGAGTTTGGGGATGTCAAGGGGTGGACAGTAAATGGCGTCTATGGACGATGTTGTTCAGGCTTTGGCCTTAGTGCAACAGGAACTAGAGGCCTCTAGGTTAGAAACAGATGTGTTACGGGATAGGGTTGACAAATTAACCAGGAACCCTTTTGACGTATCAGTCACTAGTAACCCTCAAATTCAAGTGACAGTACCCCCCCCCCCGATTCCTTTGGCCAGTCCAGAGAGGTATGCATGTGATCCACTAAAGATGTGACTTTTTAGTCGGAGTTTGGGGATGTCAAGGAGTGGACCTCTTATTGCATCATACGGACCCTGAGGAGTACGGAAAACCTGACAGATGAGGTGGGACAAGGGGACCTTTTTACAGGATGTGTAGATTTACGTTACATTTTGTCCTTTACACCAGTAGATTAATTTAAAAATTCCACATCCTTGTATATGCATATATTTGTATAGATGTTTCAATATATTTCCCTATTTCGATGATATTCTGGTCCACAATACTTTTTTGCTAATTGATAAGTTTACAAACAAAGTATGTATCTTTGCTATTTGGGTTCTCAATATTTTTGTTGTGAGAATTTTCATTCCCAATGTTTTCTTATACAAGCACCTGCACAAAGCAGAAGCAATACTAACGCATCATGAACCTTTGGAGCAATGTTCTTAAACCAAGATAATATTCTGGCAGATGACTCAAAAATAGCAGGAACAGTAATTGTATCGGAGTATAATAACAAAATGTTGGATACTTAACATTGTGCACCAAAAATACTGTAGTGAATGTATTGATTATCAAAAAATCAAAATGATAAACATATTGTAGTGAGGAGGTCCATGCAGGTAGGATATAATTGAAGATGATTTATTCATGCAGGTAACAAGTTGAATAGTTCAGAACAACAAGTAGTTAAGCTGTGAAGAGGAGCCCCACCAGGAGCAGCCAGTAGGCTGTTCAGCCCATGCTCAACTGTCACTTCACCTCTCTGTGTCCCAACATTCCGAGGCACATCAAGACTCCAACATTCTATTGAGCACAGAGCACAAGCACTGGCTGAGCAGTAGGTGTAAAATACATTACATCAACAAATGCAGGATACTACACATACCTTAGTAAATATATATATATATACATCAACGTACACGTGTGGAGTTAGGTAGGTAAATATAGTAAACCTATACATACCTATATATTCTTACCATTTTGATTTTATGGTCATCAATATATACATCGTCACATCAAGAACCACAGTGAAAGTGTAATTATAGTTTTTAATGAAATCCAAATGAACGCTGAAATTAGCAAAGTTTCAGTTAGGGCCATAATCCATAGCTTGCACATCAGCCATGCAAGCCATAACCTGCACACCAAGTACAATGCTCATGCCCTCGCCCTTAATGTAACAGATGTGATTATTAATGTTATAAACTAGAGTACATATTGAAATACATATCACATTGTACTTACACCTTAGACGGGGATTACTATGAATGTAGTATAATTTATGGGTTTAAATGTATGTTGTATTTAATGAAATGTTCTTTTATGTTATTCAGTAGCATAAATGCTGTAATGTCAAAAACATTGTGTCGTGGGTGAGTTTTTGGCTTCAATGGCTGCTCTGCAAATTATGGATTGTGGTAATAACAATAACATGCAAAGTTGAGTATTTTTCTAGTTTTTCCTTCACATTAATAACTGCATTTTAACTGTGAAATTTTAGGTACATTCTTGAGGTTCTTTATAAAAATAACAAAGCCAACCAGAACTTAATTTTCAAATTTGTTTTCCATCACAGGAGTTGACCACAGGGCCTGATCGCTAGCTGGGCTGTATGCCTGCCTCCCAAGGTGGTCAAGTTCCTCTGCGTACAGCCTTCAGCCTTGCACAACAGACCATTTCTTCATTCTTTTGTAAAATGCAGTTTTTGATCTGTACATCTTTCAACTACATTAAGATTTATATTTTTATTTTGATTGAGGGGGTCTTTTGATGTATCTCCACATAGGCCTGGGTCTTTTGGTGTGCTTCCCCTCCCCCAATATGTGCCCTTTTCTAGCTTTTTTCTGGACTCAGAGACCAAGTCTGAGAATTCTGTAATGGTGCTACAACATTTTCTATCAATGTTATGAGCAGCCAATCAGATCAACATGAATAATGGGAGTAAAAGCCCCTTCGGTCAATCGGACTCACTTATCATGAAAAATGTATGGTTTCAAGGATATCCAGAGATCCTAATCCACATATATTCACAAATTAATGGTCTATATATAGCTAAAATGTAATCTCTTTATGTCCAACACAGCACCTCTTTAAATGTTAATTCGCAAAAAGAACTACATGAATTTGGACCAAACCTAAAAAAGTCACAATCCTGGAGGAAACGTCTAACTCTGTGGCAAGCTGGTGTAATTCACCCATTTATTCTGTATCAATGAGCAAAGGGCCAGATGTTTAAACACATTTCACCATAGACACAGAATGGGTAAAACTGTTTGATACATCTGTCCCAGAGTACCTTATGGGAATAACAATGAGAAATTGCATTTTTTGGACAGTCCCGCGCCCTTTTTAAGTAATCAGTAAATGTGGTGAAACGCCACCTACTCCACCTCTTGGCTTTTTATTGGTTTCTTCGCTTGTCTGCTTCCATTTCTTCATTTCACAGGCTAATGCACTTTTTAGCTCATCCTCTAACTGTTCGGGAATGCCTATGCAGCACCGCGTAACTACAGTAAACATGCTGCTAGTGGAATGAAGTGTTTGTCTTGGAACTCTTTCGTTTTTCGTTGCTTGCCTATTCTGCTCGTGCACACACGTTTTTTGTTGTTGTTTAATTTACACTCGTAAGCTGCCCCGAGCGTAGGTGCATCCATGGAGACGTGATTCCCGCTCCTAGGAGCAGGTTTGCCTCTCAGGACAGATTAATTCAGGCATGTGAATTATTGGGGCATTGTGGGACTGTGCAAATCAGGAGTGCCGCTGAGACAGACGTGTTTGCGATTCTCTTCAGCCAGCGCTATTCCAGCAGCCTCCGTCGGCGCCATTACTGCTGCTTTTAGACAATGTTTCGGCTCAAAATTAAATGGTTCTTATTCTTGCTCTCTTATGACAGTGCTTCTGCTTCCACTGTGGGCCTGAAGGGTCCACAGACACTGCACACTTTCCCTTTAAAGATCCTGCGCTGCTCCTCAGCCAGGAAACGTAGCTTTTCCTTCATATTCTCCCTTCCCCCGTTGTTGGGAAGGAGCCCCGCAGCCAGCAGCAATCACACGTCCCTCCCATACCCTACTCCCAGCTCAGACTTCAATGAGAGCAAGCCTGACAGAGCCCCCTTCCCATGCCTGCCCCTCCAGCACTGAGCCAGGCAGAGCGGGCACTCCACTCCCCGTGCTCGGGCTACCACCGTAGGGACGGAGAGGGGAGCCCTTCTCTGCCTCCGGAGACCGCTTCTCTGCTCCCTTGCCACAAATCCCCCTTTCCTGGACTCTGCCTCGCCAGGCTGGATGTGTGCAGCTTCTTCACCCAGCCCTCACTCGCTGCTCCCACAGCTATGCTCATGTAAGTTCCAACCAGCTCCCTTTCAATCATGTCTTCTGCAGTCTGCTCCCCCGCTTTGGAATTCTGTAATTTCTCTTATTTCTTAGGTCATCATTACAGTATGTTGGTCTTGTGTGACGTAACGGATAGTGCGGCCAACTTTCACGCTAAGGAACCGGGTTCGAGTCTGGCGGGAAACTCAAACATGCTGTAATTCTGGGAAATCACTTACTGGCACATGCATCAACAATGCCATTTGCGATTCCTTATTAGCGAAAAATAAGGATTCGCTAATAAGGAATAGCAAAAGGCTATGCATGTAGAAATCGCTTAAAAATAGCGATTTCTAAACATATCTTAATTGCGACTCGCAAATAGCGAGTCGCAATTAAGGAATACCTTCCCATTCATTCCTATGGGCCTAGAGGCCCATAGGAATGAATGGGAAGACATTCTCAATTTGCGATTCTCAATTAGAGAATCGCAAATTGCTCATGCAATTTCAAGGGTGCCAGGGTGTGAAAAGGACACCCTGTTGCACCTCTGAAATCTGCATATGAGTACATATTGCACACACACATGCCCCAAGGTCATGTGTGTGTGTAAAATGAAACTTTGAAAAATGCACTTTAGTACATTTTTCAAAGTTTTTGCAAATTACCATGGAGTTCAACTTCATGGTAATTTGCTCCCTCTATTAGCGAAATCGCTATTTTTTTTCCTTTAATGCATTGCATTTAAGGAATCTCAATTTGAAATTCCTTAAATGCAATCGCAATTTAAGTAATCGCAATTTAGAGATTACTTAAATTGCGATTTTTGCATTTGGGATGATCCATCCCAAATGCAAAAATACAGTTCGCAAAGGGGCAGATTCTGAGAATCTGCCCGTTTGCTACCGGTTTTTGCCTTGATGCATGTGGGCCTTAATCTTTCTGTACCTACAACTGTCTGTGTCTTTCGGTAATGCAACTGGTGCTCATTTGAAGCACTGCTACCTTCGAGTGGAGTTTGCGCTATATAAAACCACAAAACAAAAACATCGAGCAATACTGTTTTTTTGGGGGACTGCAAATTCAGTTTATTAATGCTCTTGTTATATACAAGGGGCACTTTGGTGGGTGCGTGTGTGGCGTGCGCCTTTTATTAGCTATGTTTCATGAAGCTCAGCGGACGCTGTGTTGCTAAAACAATGCACGTTGCTGCTGCTCCAACTACCCTGTAAATATTTTTTTAAATCTAAAGATGACGACCACAATGCTTTGCTTCTCTCACAGCCCTTTCTCCCTCCCCCAAAGCCAATTTCCCCACCCCCTCCTTTTTAGAGTGCTTTGTTAGCAGGCCTGTATAAAGCCAGGCGCTGGCTGTCTGTGTAGTTCATATTTCACTCTGCCTCCCTCCTCCCTGTCATTCCTGGCTCACTCTGGCATTTCTGCGATTTTTTTTTTTTCTCCTTATTCTTCAATTCATTCTCTAGTTCATTGCCTCCACGCTCTCTCTCCATTTATATGCCCTCTCCCCCTCTATCTGCCTGTGTTTCCTTATGTGTCTCCTCGCCTTATGAAGCCCTTTTCTTTCAATAATTCATTATCGTGTCCTCTCTTCACCTACTCCTTCACTAGACACATCATTTTACCTTCCATTTGTCTCCAAACTCTCCTTTTTCTTCTCTTGCCCCATTCTTTCACTCCTCTTCACGTTTTCCATTCTCTTATTTCTATCTGCCTTTGCTTTCCTCCTCCTCCGCTCTTCCCATCCTGTACCCCTTTCTCATTAAATCTGACTGCCTCTAGGCATCCTCTTAACGTTGTCAGGGCAGTAACACAGGCTCCTGCTTTGTGGGGGGCCGCCAACCCTACAAAGTCCCCCACATCCTTCAAGTGGGCCCCTTGTACACCGAAAGCCAATCAATATCTCTAAAAGATAAAAGACTCAGGGGCGCCTGTGAATCTTGGCTTCAAACACAGGCTTGCTCTTTCCAGAGAGTCCAGTGCTCACAGGGTTTTGCCATATCCAGGCACCCTGTGCATGGGAAGAGCTGCCTCTAATTAATTTCACTGCACCTAGTCACCTGCTAACTCTCTCTCTGTCCCCCATCTCCCTTTCTGCCCCTTTTGTCATTGTCACATCCCTTCCACTCTGCTCTTGGCGCCTACATATTCTCTTTCTATTTTCTCATGCAGTGGTTTAATTACAGCACCTGAAGGAAAGGGCACTTTACATATGCACAAATTTAGTCTTCCCTCTTGCTTTTTAAACACTACTCATACCACCACTGCTTTCCACTCTTTCCTCTCCATCCTCTTTCCTTCTAATCTCTTTACACAGGTCAAATAATCACTCCACTGCAAACAAAAAAACATAACTAAAAGCATTTTAATTTACAACACCAATAGCTCCAACTTTCACTAATGAGAGTCCGATTGCATTGCAAATGCTTGTTTTCTTTGCTCCCTTTTGATGGATCTTGTCCATGAAGTACCCAAAGAGGATTAACTTCTGTTGGAGTGGTTGTGAAGATACTAAGAATGGTGGCAAAGCTATTTAAAAAACAAGTTTGCCACTCCTATTGAAATTCGAACCCCCCAGAAACTACACTAGATCTATTGACACAAGTGTATATTTATTTGAGTACTGTATGACAAATCTGGAGGAAATTTGGCAGACTTATAGCATGTTCATCTCGCTATTAGAATTTTCAAACTTGTTGTTTCATGAAGTGATTGAGTGACTATGACTATGAATTTTATTTGCATAAGTTAATTAAAACCATTTCATATCAGATAAAGTAGCAAAAAAACTTGATAATAAACCACAAGAATGAGTACGTTAGCAAAAAAACTCCAATTGCTTCCATGTCCAGATAAAAATGGAAAGTTCAAGAAAGGTAGGGTGATTTCAGGTAATGTACAAAAAGGCACACACTTCCCTGGTTCCGACCCATGCAGACAGTATCCCCAGAGTTCTATCCCATTAGTCCTCTGACTCTGTGGCCCTCACCCTTTAGCAGCACGTTTAGCCCAAGGGCCAGTTCTCTCATAAAGTGCATGTGCTCTGTGCAATTAAGTAGCCTAAAGCTAAAAATTCATATTATTGGCGTTCCTTTACTCAGTAAGTCAGACCCCAAAGATGGTCCACCTTCTGATTCTTCTTCCGTTTCCCTTGGGCAGTAACTATTTTTGCCCTTGATTCATGTTCTTTATTGAAAGTGCTGGTGCTTTGTCCCGCCACGGGACCTGAAGCTGGCTTTTGTAGAGTCTGGTCCCTAGTGATCCCCAAACACAGAGGACGTGGCTTTGCTGAAGTGAGGACGTGGCTTTGCTGATGTGAGGACGTGACCTTGTGATTTCATTTTAGTTTGGCAAAAAGACCAAGCCCAGATTTCCATTTGAAGTAGTCCAGTATCAGTTTTTGCACTTTGTGTGGGCGTTGAAGAGTACCAAGACAGGGCTGAAGAGCGAGCCAAGGTGGAGGGGTCCTTTTGTGTAAAGCATATGGCCGAGGCCTCTAGGCAGGTACTTTGCTCCCTCCCTTAAATATAGTTCCCTAAGAAGGGTTCTCCTTGTGTGGACTATGGCAGGACAACAACATAAGAGATGTAGCCATGATTCATGTTTATAATTGCAGAGCCTAGGGCCCAGGCCCGGTTGAAATCCGCAATCGGTAGGGCCAGCAGTCGCATTTACATTATCTCTCTTCTTACTTTAGGGTTGAGAGAAGCTGAGAGGTAAGGTTGCGGATTGGTTGCCAGATCGGAGGCATTCACTGGTGCCAAGAACTAAGAGGTTTTTAATGAGGCATGGTGTTCCACGGGGAGCCTGTTTTTTCAAATATCACTTCAGAGATTTTTCAGGTGACTTCAGAATATGGATTTAGTATTTAAGAAAGTCAGCCCCAATGGTTACAGCTTGTATGGCCAGTCCAAATTCCAGCCTGAGTCTGGCCCTAAGCAGATGTTTTAGTAGTCATAACATCTTTTTGTATCCCTCACACACAAGAAGGAACACAGAACTAGCATTAGACAAAAATTACAAAGAAAATATGACTTCAGGCTACCTGTGTAGCCTGACTACAGCAGCTTTCAAACCTTTGGACAAACCTGTCACAATAACCCTTTTTGATGGACAAGAACCCTACTTTTAAATATGAAATATCTCCCATAATTATGCCTTATTGCCCACGGTGAGAAGCACCCAAAAGCTATTTTCACTGTAAAGGGCTGTAGCTGTACCATGAAAGAAAATATAGGGCCTCATTTACAAGTAAGTGCCGCAGCGTGGCACTGCAAGCGCTTTGGTCGCACCACGCTGCAGCACTTTCAAAGCAAAGGGATGCAACATACTTGCAATAATATGTGGCATCCCTGTGCTTTCCCATGCGCTGGCACATAATTGGCTGCTGTGCACCAACGCAGGCACCCTTGCACCATGGTGCAAGAATGCCTGCATCATGTGGATGATTGTTCAGGTGCAGGAAGGATGTTTTACAACTTCTATGTGTGCTGCATTAGCAAACATATAACTTGCAAAAAGTCATTTTTCTAAATGATTGTGTATGTGCAAGAAGGGACACCTTCCTGTAAATTAACAATCACCAGAGGTGATTTCCTCGTTCTATGTGTGCTGCAGAATGCAGCACGCATAGAAAGAGGAAAAAAACAAGGAGAAATTAATACATTTCTCCTCGTTGCACCTCTCTACGACTCTCTATGAATGCAGACAAATTTCCAGGTTTACGATTTCTCATAAATCTGGAAATGTGTAATGTTCCATGGGTGTTGCATGGGAAAACCCACAGCAACACGTGGAATACTCCTGTAAAGGGTCCGTATTTACAAGGAAAGGAAAAGCCACGCAGGGTGGCTTTTCATGTCCTTGTAAATATGGTGCAGGAAAAGGCGCCGCTGGTGCGTCACGGCGGCGCAAGGGGTATGTAAATAAGCCCCATAGAGTTCAGAATAAATCACAACCCTGCTATGTTCTATTTGGGACAACCTACTGGAACAATTCAAATTAGATTTTGATTAAAATGTTTGTTAAAAATCTAATTCAAGGGGGGCGTGGCCAAGATGGCGGGGTGAGCGGACGCTTCCTCCCGTAGCTCCTCCGGCCCGGCCAAGCTTGAGCCCTTTTCTTATGCTTTTCTCCCCCCGCTGAGGCTCAGCGTGGAAGAGGAGCGTGGCGGAGCACCTGGTGCGCACGTTGTTGCCGTTTTGGTTCTGATCGCCTCGGGGGAAGCCCCCAAAAAGTCCGATCGAGCTCGAGGAGCGAAGGAGGGCCTGAGAGGCGGAGCGCATCGGAGTGCTGTCCGGGCGCCTCGGCTGGGCCTGGTGCTGAAAGTTGCGATCTGGAAGGAACCTGGCCCGTCGCTCGACGGAGGGTGAAGGAGCCCTGCGGGAGGGGACCCGACAGTGCGGAAGACTTCGGACGGGTGCTTTGGCACTCAGACCTGTGTCGGCGACACTTCGCACTGTGTAGGCCCCTGTCCCTTGGCCGAAGTACGGCGGGCTCTCTGTTGGGGTCGGACCATCTGGGCCCCTGCGTGTGACAGTCTGACACCGGCGGTGGAACCTATTTGATTGCTGTGCGTTTTGGGGGACCCGGTGGTGTCGCCGGGCCTGGTCGCTCTGCCCTGCCTCGCCCTGCCGCCATCTTGTCCCCGTGGGATCAGTGGTGTTGGCCTTCACCGGAGCCCTTGCTGGTGGATGTATGTGACCGCCGCGGCTGCCGGGCTGACTTTTTGGGGGAGGTGCTGACGAGGAGCCCCTCACTGTAGCTTCCATTCCTGTCTCGGATGGGCACCCGCGGCTGGCGGTGACCGGACTGGACCGCCATCTTGTCACCTGTGACGCAGCGACCCTGCTTGTGGGGGGACACCCACGTCGAGTGCTTGCCAGCAGCTGGGCATCCCTGGGGCGGCTGGACCAGGGCCCGACCGCAGTGCTTGCGATGTCTGGAAGAGGAGGCTCGAAGAAGGGGGACCGCACCCTGCCGGACATGCTTGGCAGGGCCCAGCAACTGAGGGACAGAACACAGCCTTCGCCGGGGACCTCCCGGGCCTCGGCGGACGTGACTGGGGGGGAGCCACCCGTCACGAGGACCTTTATGGAGGAACTGTTTAGCTCCCTCAGGGAGGACTTCCAGACACTGAAGCGGGAGGTGGCCAGCGAGGTCCGGGAAGTGCGCAGGGAAGTGGAGGGCCTTGGCGAGCGCGTTGAAACGGTGGAGACGGAGGCCCAACGCCGGGAGGAGGAGATAGGCCATCTTCAACAGGACGTTCTCCGCCTCCGGGAGCAGTGTGTTGAGCTCCAGGCCCACTCTGAGGACCTTGAGAACAGATCACGGAGGAACAACATTCGAGTGCGTGGTGTGCCGACTGCAGATGAGGGGTCCGATCTGGGGAGCTACCTGCGGGACCTGTTCCGAGAGATCCTGGGGGAAGCTGCAGACTTCCCCATTAGCATTGATAGGGCACATAGGGTTGGCAGGCAGCGCCAATCATCGGCACCTCCACCGGACATTCTGGCCTTCCTGCCTGATTTCCCGCTGAAGGAACGCATCATGACTGAGGCCCGCAGGAAACAGCCCCTGACTTTCCGGGAGCGGCCGGTGGCGCTTTACCAGGACCTCTCCGCCATCACGCTGCAGAAACGCAGGTCCTTCAGGATTGCCACTGACTTTTTGCGCGAGCACGAGACGCCGTACTCTTGGCGTCATCCCTTCCGCCTGATCTTCCGATGGAACGGGGTGCTACATCAGCTACGCTCCTTGCAGGACATTTGTGGAGTCCTGGGGCTTACGGAGGCGGAGGAGGAAGGAGCTACACCGTCGTGGAGGGCCTCGGAGAGACGGAGCCGGCGGAGGTCGGCGAGGCGACGATCAGCGGCCAGCGCAGGGCGTCCTGATTCCCCTACCATCAGGGCGGACATGGCCGACGCTTTGAGGGCGGCGGCCAGGGACTCGGCCGGCTCCACTGGCGTGGCCTTGACGGCCTAACACTCACTCCGGGGGGAGATGCCTTTAGCTTATTTAACTGCTGGGCTCGGGGCGGGGGGGTCGGGGGGGAGCGGCTGGAGGTGAGTGGCTGGATGTCCACTTCGTTCCTTTCTACGGACTTGCCCGTTTTGGGGCTTGACTGGGACAATGGGGTGTTTGAGTTTGCGTTTGGCTAGTTGCCAGGGTTGTGTTTTGGGTGGGTGTAGGGGTTGTTCTGGGGTTGGGGAGGTCCCGTCCGACGTTGTCCATGCCCACACTTGGTCTGTTATGGCTTGTCCTGCGCGGCTGCCCCGCACGCCCCACCCGCTGATCCCCTGCCCATTGCACGGCGCTCCCGATCCCCGAGAGGAATGTCGGCCCTAAAGGTAGTGACCCTTAATGTTCAGGGTCTGAACAACCCCGTGAAGCGCAGAGCGATCTTATCTTTGCTGGAGGGGACGCAGGCGGACATTTGCCTTTTACAGGAGACCCACTTATTGTCCCGGGATTGCCATAGGCTGCGCTCTGCTAAGTTCCCTACCCAGTTCTTCTCCTCGGCAGCGAACAAGACGGCGGGGGTAGCCATTCTTCTAGCGAGCTCCTTTAGGGGGGAGGTTTTGTATAAGTGTGCTGAACAGAAGGGGAGGCTTCTTGCGTATCGCATGCGCTTAGGAGGCATAGCGTTTACGGTTGGCTCCGTTTATAGCCCAAACGACCACCAAGAGCGTTTCCTAGACTCCGTGTTGGTGGATGTCACTGCTTCCCCCGACCGCCACGTCATTCTGGGGGGAGACCTTAATATTGTCTTTGATTCTGTGATGGACAGATCGGCGCAGCGCTTCCCGCAGATGGGGGAACTGTCCCAGGCTGTGAAGGCCCGGATTGCGGAAATGGACTTACACGACCTTTGGCGCTCCATGCACCCCACGCATAGGGACTACTCTTACTTTTCACATGCACATCGAACCTACTCACGGCTGGACTACCTTCTGGTGAGTGGACCGATGCATGCCGCTGCCACGGCGGCGGACATCGGGGTCCTGACCTTGTCTGACCATTCACCAGTCACCGGCGTTTTCCAGTGGCAGGCGGCCTCCCCCTCTCGGGGGGTGTGGCGCCTCCGGGATACCCTTCTACACAAAAAGTCTGTAGTGCAGCGCATTGGGGAGGTCATACAGGACTACCTAACTCACAATAGCAACACCGACACTTCGCAGGCGACACAGTGGGCGGCATTGAAGGCAGTCCTCCGGGGGGAATTTATCTCTATCTCCGCAGCCGAAAATAGGGAGCGGCAACGGAAGAGGGACGAGGTGACCGTTCAGGTCCGGGAGCTTGAGCGCCAAGGGTGTGGAGGCAGTTGAAGGCTGCGAGGAAGCTCCTGTCGGCATTGGATCTTGATAGGGCGGAGTATGCCGCCTTGCGCTTGAAACACGCCTTCTACACTGGGGGGGACAAATGTGGCAAGCTCCTAGCACACCGGCTCCGGGTCACGCAGCAGCGTGGCGTCGTGAGGGAACTGGTGGGCACGGACGGGGTGGTCGTCTCCGGGGACGCAGAGGTAGCGGAATCTTTCCGCGGCTTCTACGAGGCGCTGTATGCGGAGGAACCCTCCTCGCCACAGGACGCCGAAGGCTATTTGGAGTCGGTGACCCTTCCGGTGCTGGATCCGGCTCGGGCGGACCACCTGGAGCGGGATATCCATGTTGAGGAGGTGATTTCCGCTATCGCGCGGCTGAAGCATGGTAAGGCCCCGGGCCCGGACGGGTACAAGTCTTTGTTTTACAAGACTTTTTGCACGGCTGTGGCCCCTGTCCTTACTCGGCTATTTAATTCCTTTTCCGAACCGGGAGCCATCCCACCGGATCTCCTGAGGGCGACGGTCGCGGTAATTCCGAAATCTGGGAAGGACCGGGCCCTCTGCGGTTCGTATCGACCCATCTCGCTCTTAAATGTCGACCTCAAGTTGTATACAGGGATTCTAGCGTCCAGGCTGGGTCCACACCTCCCCGGATTGGTGGAGGTGGACCAGGCTGGCTTTGTACCCGGCAGACAGACGGTTGACAATACCAAGCGGGTGGCGCATGTTCTGGAGAAGGCCTCGCGGATCCCGGGGGAGCGGATGTTGCTGTACGTCGACGCGGAGAAGGCCTTCGACAGAGTTCACTGGCCGTATCTCGAGCTGGTTCTCAAGAAATTGGGAATCGGGGATAAGTTCCGCACCATGGTATTCAACTGTTATAAGCATCCTTCAGCGTCGGTGCGGGTCAACGGGTGTAGCTCCGGTGGATTTGCCATCGAACGCGGCACAAGGCAGGGCTGCCCCCTCTCGCCGCTCTTGTTTGCCCTCTACATGGAGCCGTTTGCTCAGAGGATTCGCGATAACCCGGATGCGGTTGGGGTCCGGATGGGCCAGTATGTCCACACGGTCAGTCTCTACGCGGACGATGTCCTGTTGACCTTGGACGACCCTAGGAGGTCGCTGCCTGCTTGCCTCCAGGAACTAGACGCCTTTGCCTGTGTGGCCGGCTTCAAAATGAATATGAGCAAGTCGGTGGCGTTAGACGTGTCCCTGGCTGCGGACACCAGGAGGGACCTTCAGCGACTCTTCCCCATGCAGTGGTCCTCCTCCACGGTGCCATACCTGGGGATTCTGCTGGCGCCCACATTACCGGAGATGGTCACGGCTAACTATGCCTCCCTCAGCAGGAAGATCAAGGAGGAGCTTGGTCGCTGGAGCAAAGGCCTACTGTCCTGGCTGGGGCGAATCGCGGCGGTTAAGATGACGGTGTTGCCCCAGATACTGTATCTTTTCCGGGCCCTCCCTCTCCAGCCCCCGGTGGGCTGGATACGACAAATGCAGGCTGACATCTCCTGCTTTGTCTGGCAGGGCCGCAAGCCACGAATGAAGAGGGTCCTCTCCACGCTTGCTCCGGAGGCGGGGGGCCTCGGTATTCCGGACCTCCATAAGTACTTTCAGGCGGCACAGCTGCGATATTTGGTGGAGTGGAGCAGGTGGGAGTCCGACAAACACTGGCTCTTTCAAGACCAGGCAGTGGCGGGCCGCACTTTACAAGAGGTTCCATTCTTGCGCCGCGCGCACCGCCCCCCTAACCTTTACGCTTCTTTTATTACGCGGGTCCCCCTGCGGGTGTGGGGCGCAGTCTGTGAGGCTCGGGGCCTCACCACCTTCCCTTCGCCGTTCACACCCATAGCGGGCAACCCGGACTTCTCCCCAGGGATGGAGCCGGGAGTTTTCTCCCATTGGGTGCAGGCGGGCTGCAGGGCGCTCTTCCAGATCTATGGCCTGGAGGGAGTGATTCCGTTTCAGCAACTCCGCCAGGAGTTCGGCCTGACGGAGCTGGACAGATTGCGCTACATGCAGGTTCGGCATTGGGCCCTCCAGCCCCAGGTGCGTGACACCGCTGCTCGTCAAATTACACCGTATGAGAGGTGGCTGGCTACCCGGACCTCCGACGCTAAGCTAATTACCGATCTGTACAAGTACCTACAACCCCCGCCGTTTCACTATTACAACCCGGGGAGGGAGCGCTGGCACAGGGAATTGGGTAGGACACTCAGCCACAAGGAATGGGACAAAATTGCGTATCGGGCGCGGCACTCTGCATATCACACGGGCCTTACGGAGACCTTCACTAAGGTGTCCACTTATTGGTATTACACCCCGGAGCGACTGTATGAAATGCATAAATACACTGACAAGGGGTGCTGGCGGGGCTGCGGGCAGGAGGGTGCCCTCTCACACATTCTTTGGGATTGCCCCGTGCTGACCGCTTACTGGAAGGAAGTTTTGGACGAGGTGGATAAGCACTTTGAGATAGAGCTGCCGCGCTTCCCGGCGTATGTCCTGCTGGGCCTCCCCAATGACCTAATGTACCCACTGAAGTCCCGCAGGGACAGGCAGATCGCGATTGCGCTGGGGTCGGCGGTCCAGAACATCCTTATCCACTGGCGCACCAACACTGTCCCCTCCATCACGGGTTGGTTGCATAGGCTTTGGCATGTGCTGGGAATGGAGAAGTTGTCGCTCACGGTGGCGGGGGAAATAGACCAATTTGAAGAGCTGTGGCAACCCTTTCTAGCGCTGCTGTCCACCGAATTCCGGGAGCTCACCTGTCCGAGGTATCTTAGGCTTCTCAGGCTGACGCCGCCGGTGATCCCGGCGGACTAGATCACATGTGAGATAGAGGCCTCGGGGGGTTGGGGGGGGGTGCGGGGCTTCTTGGTGAGGACTAATCTGACGCGGGACCATAGGACGGGGGGGGTGGGGTATTGTTTTTTCTTCCTTCCTTTCTTTACTGGGGGGATGGGGGATGGGGGGGGGTGGATTGTGCTTTGTCGAGTTGCTGCTGGTTTTCATTGCTCAGATTTGGGGTGTTGGATATGCGCGCAGGGATTCCACAGTTTGCATTTCTAGCCTTTCATTTACTGTGCTTTTCCCCTGGCCCATCGAGCTATCCATCGCCAACCCTCTTGAGTGGCACCTTTTTTCTTTGATTGTATTAAATGTACCCTAACCTCCTACCCCCCTCCCCCATGGTTTGTTTTGTTTCAATAAAAACGTTTTAAACATAAAAATCTAATTCAATGGTGACGTTTTAAGGAAAAGTCATTTTTTTAAAGTTACACTTTACTTGCCCTTGCTTTTGCTTCCCCTGAATGAGGTGTGAAAACTGCTCCCAGAACATGAATAATGGCCTTTTCACAGGAAGTCCTAGGTGTGGTGTGTGACAGAAAGTAACCCAGGAAGGACAACTGGGCAGGGACCAGGAACTTCATTAACTTGAAAGGAACCATGATTAGACCTGTCCATTCTCGGTTAAGTGTAACAAGAGACCGGGGGAAACAAAGCATTTTGTTCCAAAATCCCTCTGAAGCAAGTGGGAGGGTGAGCTGGCCCCAGAATTTGCTTTAGCTGTGGAGGAGTGAACTGCTTATTTCTATAAACACACCACTAGCTGACGCTCAAGCTCCTTTTAGGGGCAGAAAGATTCTGCCATGTTGGATTTAGGGATAGTGTACTGTGGGATAGTTTGCATTATGGCAAACAGGATGTGCTGCAAAAATGGAAAGATTTGCCCTTGGGAACTTTTCCCTCCTTGGTTAGGGAGTGTCTTGTAGTCATTTCCATCCACTGGCTAGTAAATTATATTAAAGTGGTTCCTCACCAATAGCTCATAAGAGCACTCTTTGGACTTGCGGAAGAACAGAAGAGGTCTAGACCTCCTATTTGAAATATCTGTGGAGACCTGAAGGGCTCGACCATCTGCTATTTGTACCCAGGACTAACAAGGGATTCCAAGGGTCAGTTAGCAAAGCCTCTGTGTGGCCACAGGGACACACAAAGCCACAAGAGGTATTTTACCTGATGTCCCCAAATGACCAGTAGCAATTGGACCTGAATTGGGCCCTTCTAGTGATCTCTGCTGAAGTGAGTCCTGGCCCGAAGTGCTGCCCATGAGGTTGTGTGAGCCTTAGAATTGACCAAGAGGAGCTGCCTTTGCATGAGAGGGACCTAACGGCAATGGTGTCTAATTCTGAAGTAACTTCATCAGATACTGCTTACCCACTGAAGGATTTAGAACTCCATAAAAAGGACTAAGGCTCCAATGTATATGTTGTCAGAAGGGGTGCCCTGTCCTACCAATATAATGGTCTGCCTGCTAAATTTAAAAGCAAGTTCAAAATGGACGCGGACATCCATTTTGCATTAAGAAATAATGCTGAATGCAGCAGAACACAAATAGCAAGTGTGAGCGGCCACTCAAGGTCACTAACTGTGCTCTCGCAGTAGGATTATTTTTACTCCTAATCAAGGGCATAACCAGGCACCACAAAAAGAACTGGCGGCGTGAGATACAGCATTCTAGTTAGATGATTAGAATGAACAAAGCTAGGCTAAGTTAAGTTAATTGTCCACCAGTGATCACAAATCAAATTAATTATTTCTTGTAAATCCTGCCACAAGGTGATTTTTTCCAAACTATTATACCTAATGCTAAATCCTGCCACACTACAAATTTGACCTTGCTAATACAAAGCCATACACTAGGAAAATATACAGATTTTCATTTTCTGGCAATAGTGATGTTGAAAGCTTAAGGCATTACATAATAGTCATACAATTAATACATAGATGTTCTTTACATGCAGCCTTCAACCCACATATCAGCACATTGACCTCTAGAGTTACTCATATCAATCTTATGTTCAAATAATTGTTTAAATATCTGACCAGGTTTTTGCAATTATTGTCTAAAAAATTAACATATGAAGATGACCTGTGCTCCTGGAGCCATAATGAGTTATAGATGCGGTATGCTAAGCACCGGCGCTCTACATATGTTTTTGGAGTGCCCAAAATTACAGGATTATTGGCATACTGTCGAGAAAGTAGTCAATGATATTTTTCAGGTCAATATAACAATGAGTTTGACGTTGATACTGATGGGGCTGGAGGATCAGCCTACTCAGCCCCTTTCGGCGAATAGGAGGGATCTTTTTTAAATGATGCTCCTTGCCAGGAGAGAGATCAGCAAGAGCTGGACAGATCCCACTTCACCTCGGGGTTTTGACTGGCTCCAGGTGGTTAAAACTATTTGCAAAATGGACACTGGTGTTGAGGGTGGCCCTCACAGTATGATCCGGGACGATTAATTGAGTTAGTGCGGAACAGTAAGAACTTAATGGAGACGTCCTATGATTACACCTGAGTGAAACCAGGAACCAGGTAACTGGATGGACTGGATCGCAGTGCAAGATGTTTAATTGCAATTAGCCTGAGGTGGAACAGGTTGGCTACCAGGCTTGGCTTTGCAAACACTGGTGATTTGAGGACAATTTTGCTTTGGTCAAATATTCATTTTTCGTTGAAAGTCTCACAACAATGTAATGAGTCATAGAAATCTCTTATGTTCATGGAGTTTGTCCAGTATTGATATTTTCCTTCCTCTATCATTTTCTCAAATTATCTCATGGGTAGCCTCGGACTCCTGTAACATTATACATAGGGGCCGATTACGATGTAGTTTGAAAACTGTTCAGAACAAATCAGTCACAGAATAGTATCCAAACGAATCAGGTCCTGCGAGCCCGACTGACCGATTACGATACTTCCAAACATCGTTCGATCAGACTCGCATTGACTTCAATGGGATTCTGTTTTCCGAATGAGAACACAGGCTCCCATTGAAAAAAATGGTGGTTGGGGAAAACTTGCACCCTGTGGCTGGCACCCCATGGTGCCTGCCACATAGGGCATGTTTGGAAAGAGGGGTCCCTTGGGTACCCCCACAGGCCACAATCGGGGGCCCCCAGGTTAAGGGGGGGCCAGCAACGGGCAACAAAAACAGATTTCGACTGCCATTTTGTGTCGGGCAGACCAAGTCGCAAAGGTTGTCCGAATCGGTCATTGTAATCGCTCGTCTGAACTCTGAAATCTGGTTCATAGAGCTGTACGATTCAGCTCTGAAAGTCTCGGGCTGTCCAAATGCCTTTCAGAACCGCTTCGGACTGCACGAACCATTTCCAGGCATTATAATCAGTCGTTGGGAAATGTGTACGATTCGTTCAGAAACAAGGGTTCCGAATCGGATTCTGCAATACCAAATTCCATCCGGAGCCTTTCCTAATGACATCGTAATCAGCCCCATAGTTAGGAAAATATTCTGACAAAGTAATCTAAGTTCTAATAACTGGGACAAAGGAATGTGGTGCTTTCATTAGCATTTCTTTAATCTACAACTTTCAAAAGGCTGCTTTAATTTGCCAACAGAATAAACAAAATTATATGTTTACTTGAACCCCCTCAAATCTTGAAAATTTAATTTACATTTCCAGATATATCTTGTACATCATTTAAAACTTGCATATTTTTACATGTCAGAGAATTATTAGGAATCTGTATTTAAAGGACATGAGAGTTAGACCTGGTATATGTTAAAACTCAAGTAATGTTGAATGTCACACCAAATATGTATGGTGTCACAAACTAAACAACATTTTGGGTGATTAACTTTGTAAGCAGCCCATTGAGAGAAATGTGGGATATTACAGCTACCCAGAGTTTATCATTAAAATCTGGACATCTCTCAGGGGCAAAGAGAAGCTATATCAGATGCAAACTCAATGACAAATAATACATTTCTTGAATTCTGCAAGAAACTGAAGACTAGGATTTTGGAGTAGTCATACTGGGCCCTAGGTTTGGCTAGGCGTATACCTGTTTAGTGGCAGGATAACTTCCAGGGAGATAGGCTCTTTACAAATCTGCACAGCATAACATAACAATAATAGACTAAAAAATTCAGTCTAACCAGACACCTTATTATATGACTCTACTTTCTTTCCTAGAAATTTGAGTATTCTTATTGGCACATACTGAAAGAATCTATTTGAAAAGTATTGGAACGTAAACCAGTAAGTGCTGAAATAGAAATAGTAAATGAGGCAAAATTGCCAGCAATGAATTCAATTAATTCTACATGTGATAGAAAGGTGGAGAATTTGATAGGTCCAGTGAGTTCTTGATCTTGGCCGATATTAAATAATAATTAGATTAACTTAATCCACAATTCTTCAGGTTTTATTTTCACTCCTAAATATTATGCTTCAGATTTAACTGATTCATTCCAAATATATTTTTTTATGATTGATATTCCTAACCATGTTTTCAGTCCTACCTTCATCTACTTGTTACCCTGAAAACAGTCCAAATAACACTAACCAGTGATCTGCATATAACCGTAATTTAACCCTTTATGTGCATCTGATGGCTTGGAGCTGTCTGTGCACATGGTGGGCGTGTGTGGATGTTGACTCCAAGCTGTCCTAGGTGGGCCTGCCCACAATGTGGCCCAAGCAGGGATTGGCAAAGGAAGCGCGTTCGCTGCCACCTCTGCCTCCTCCACAGGCAATCTGATGACATCAGCATACCGCCAAGCCCACTGCCATCATCAGAGCAGGCCAGCGACATCGTAGAGAAAGCAGGTGAGTTTTCCTCCCCGGAGGGGTGAGGGGATGCAGAGAAGCATTAAAGGGAAATGTTAGAGTTTTTCCTTCCTACTGCACAATTGCGGGTGGGGCTGCGATTAGGCAGCAGGACTGCATGCACTAGGCCACGAGGGATGTTTTTGGCGTTGTTTTGGTGAGTGTTTGTTTGGCAAGGATCGCTTCTCTTTAGGGAGCATATATTTTGGCCATTACCACCTCCCCTTGAGGGCAATAAATTTAGTTTGATCGGCCCCCAACGGGGGCAGAAGGTGCATGCCACCAGGGAGATATATATATATATAATCTACTGGCGGTCGCCAGTAGATAGTTATAGTTAGGACCTATTTTCCTACAACATTCGAAATCCGTAACATTCTATTCCCAATAAGTCTGGTGCCGGTTGATGAATCATCGTGAAATTTTCCAACCTTTTGGCCAACTCCGGTCCGCTCCTATCCTGAAACTTTCGTGGTGATTCGTCAAGCGGGGGCTGAAAAAAAAGGGGTCCCAAAACACGTTTTCCCCACGCAATTTCCCATAGGACCTGTTGATGCAGCTACAGCCCGAACTGCTGAACGGAATTACACCAAATTTGGCAAAGAGGTAGCCCTTGGTTCACACTTGTGCCTTTTGGTTAAAAAATATAGATATATCTAGGGCCGCGGATCCTCCCGAGCACAAGCTTTATGCTAATTGGCTGCCAACACTCTGAATCAGGAAGTGTTGGCAGCCATCTTGTGCCTTGGTAGAACCGAGGCAGAAAAAAGCACAAAAAAAACGCAAAAAATTGCAATTTTTTTTTTTTATTAAATTGCGGGATGCGCTTAGGATCCGCGCATCCCATTCCCGGAAAAAAAAACGAACCGCGGCTTCCCGCGCTTTGTTTACAATTAGCCCCCGGGGGGACCAAGTCCTGGGGGCAATATTTTATAGTAATGGGAGGCCCAGAGCGGCCCCCAGCCCTGGGGACCGCCACCCCTGGGGCTTTTGTGAAATAAGTTGGAGGGCTCTTAGCCCCCCCAGCCCCGGGCTTTGCAAAAAATGGGTGGGGGGGCTCAAAGCCCCCCCAAGCCCCGGGGACCACCACCCCCTGGGGCTTTATTTACATATTTGCGGGGGCTCATGGCCCCCCTCGTGCCCCGGGGACCGCCATCTCCCCGGGGCACAAAATATTTAAAATAGGGGGTCAGTTATGGACCCACAAGCCCCGGGGACCACCACCCCCTGGGGCTTTATTTACATATTTGCGGGGGCTCATGGCCCCCCTCGTGCCCCGGGGACCGCCATCTCCCCGGGGCACAAAATATTTAAAATAGGGGGTCAGTTATGGACCCACAAGCCCCGGGGACCACCACCACCGGGGCTTTAAATTAAGTAGGAGGGGGGCCGTGCGGCCCCTCCCCCAGGAGCCAATAATGGCCCTGGGGACCGCCACCCCCCAGGGCCGGCTCTTGCAGTGTCCCAGGGTGCCCACCCTGGGACACTGTAGTTTGCAATGACAGGGCGGGAGCCGCGAGGCTTTGCTTCATTGAAGCGAGAGCAGGGAAACCTTGAAAGGATTGAAGAGGAATTAATTCCCCAACTTAAAACGCTCCACAGGGCTTGTTTGCAGAAATGTCACCTCAGGCCCCGCCCCCTTCCTTCACCATTGTGCAAACGCGCCCTGTGGCGCGTTTTAAGTTGAGGAATTAATTCCCCTTCAATCTTGAGGGTCCCTGGGGGCCATCTAGCCCACCAGGTACCTCCAGTATGCACCAGGGAGCTGCGTTGCAGAGAGGTGTTCAGAGTCCACGCCCCTTTTTACAGCTCTCCGCAACGCATCTGTGGCGCTTACTGGAGGTACCTAGTGGGCTAGTCTGACCCTAGGGACCCTCAGGATTCAAGGGGACTTAATCTCCCAACTTAAAATGCGCCATGGGGCGTGTTTACACACTGGTGAAGGGAGGGGACGGGGCTTGAGGTGACGTGTGCAAACACGCCCTGTGGTGCGTTTTAAGTTGGGGAAAAAATTCCTCTTCAATCCTGAGGGACCCTGGGGGCCAAGTAGCCCACCAGGTGCTTCCAGGAAGTGCCACTGCGCTGCGTTGTAGAGAGGTGGTGCAGGCCGTTCACCTTTTTACATCTCTCTGCTACGCAGCTCTGTGGCGCTTACTGGATGCACCTAGTGGGCTAGTTGGTCTCTACGGACCCTCAAGATTGAAAGGGAATTATTTCCCCAACTTAAAATGCGCCACAGGGCGTGTTTGCACAGTGGTGAAGGGAGGGGATGGTGTAGGAAAGTGGCTCTATATATACTGGACCGAAGTCAAATCAGCCGCACTACGAATTCCGATTTACTCACCTGTTATCAGGAGAGAACTCAGTGCTGCATCTTTTAGCCCAGCACTGACCCTGAAAAGTAATTCTATGCATACTTACCAGTAACTTGTATTTCCTTCCATAGAAATCCATTGTGTGGATTTCAGCAGAAAAGTTTCCAAGTGTCGATTTTTGGAACGTACAAAAATTCCTCTAAAATCAGCTTAACTACGAATTCAAATTTACTCACCTGTTGTCAGGAGAGACCTCAGTGCTGAATCTTAAAGCCCAGTACTGATCCTGAAAAGTAATTCTAACCGTACTTACCAGTAACTTGAATTTCATTCCATAGGCTAACATTGACTGGTTTCACTTGGAAATTCTTCTAAGTGTGGAGTTTTGGAACTTACAAATATTCCTCTAAAATCAGCCGAACTACGAATTCTGATTTACTCACATGTTATCAGGATAGACCTCAGTGCTGCATCTTTGAGCCCAGTACTGATCTTGAAAAGTAATTCTAACCACACTTACCAGTAGCTTGAATTTCCTTCCATAGGATATCATTGCCTCCCACCCCTGTTCCTGTTTAACAGTACATCCGTGAGTCATTGAGCTGACGAGCTCGTGGATGAAGCACCTGCATGCCTGTGAGAGGTACCTGATCTGAGAAAGATGTTGGCAGCCTACTCAGCAAAACCCACATTTGAAAGACTGTAATCTCTACTGATGACGGTTAAAGAACCAGAAACACATGTCTAGAGATCTGCACTATCTGCGCCAACTGTGGCGAAACACTCGAACACTCTTGAAGCAAGCAAGTAACCGAAACTGCATTTAAAACAATGTCAGGGGCGAACCTTGCTGGGACGTGAAGCGGTGTGCTCCCACCCCTCTTCCTGTTTAATAGTATTCCCGTGAGTCATTGAGCTGATGAGCTTGTGGATGAAGCATCCGCTTGCCTGTGAGAGGTACCTGATCTGAGAAAGATGTTGGCAGCCTACTCAGCAAACCCCACATTTGAAAGACTGTAATCTCTACTGATGATGGTTAAAGAAGCAGAAACACGTGTCTAGACATCAGCACTATCTGAGCCAACTGTGGCAAAACACTCAAACACTCTTGAAGCAAGCAAGTAACTGAAACTGCATTTACCACAATGCCAGGGGCGAACCTTGCTGGGAGGTGAGGCGGTGTGCTCCCACCCCTGTTCCTGTTTAATAGTACTCCCGGGAGTCATTGAGCTGACGAGGTCGTGGATTAAGCACCCCCTTGCCTGTGAGAGTTACCTGATCTGAGAAAGATGATGGCAGCATACTCAGCAAACCCCACATTTGAAAGACTGTAATCTCTACTGATGACGGTTAAAGAACCAGAACCACGTGTCTAGAGATCAGCACTATCTGCGCCAACTGTGGCGAAACACTCAATCACTGTTGAAGCAAGCAAGTAACTGAAACTGCATTTACCACAATGCCAGGGGCGAACCTTTCTGGGAGGTGAAGCGGTGTGCTCCCACCCCTGTTCCTGTTTAATAGTACTCCCATGAGTCATTGAGCTGATGAGCTCATGGATGAAGCACCCGCATGCTTGTGAGAGGTACCTTACCTGAGAAAGATGTTGGCAACCTACTCAGCAAACCCCAGATTTGAAAGACTGTAATCTCTACTGATGACGGTTAAAGAACCAGAAACACGTGTCTAGAGATCAGCACTATCTGCACCAACTGTGGCGAAACACTCGAACACTCTTGAAGCAAGCAAGTAACTGAAACTGCATTTACCACAATGCCAGGGGCGAACCTTGCTGGGAGGTGAAGCGGTGTGCTCCCACCCCTGTTCCTGTTTAATAGTACTCCCATGAGTCATTGAGCTGATGAGCTCATGGATGAAGCACCACCTTGCCTCTGAGAGCTACCTGATATGAGAAAGATGATGGCAGCATACTCAGCAAACCCCACATTTGAAAGACTGTAATCTCTACTGATGACGTTTAAAGAACCAGAAACACGTGTCTAGAGATCAGCACTATCTACGCCAACTGTGGTGAAAAACTTGAACTCTCTTGAAGCAAGCAAGTAACCAAAACTGTATTTACACAATGCCAGGGGCGAACCTTGCTGGGAGGTGAAGCGGTGTGCTCCCATCCCTGTTCCGGTTTAATAGTTCTCCTGTGAGTCATTGAGCTGACGAGCTGGTGGATGAAGCACCCGCATGCCTGTGAGAGGTACCTGACCTGAGAAAGATGTTGGCAGCCTACTCAGCAAACCCCACCTTTGAAACACTGTAATCTCTACTGATGACGGTTAAAGAACCAGAAACACGTGTCTAGAGATCAGCACTATCTGCACCAACTGTGGCGAAACACTCGAACACTCTTGAAGCAAGCAAGTAACCGAAACTGCATTTACCACAATGCCAGGGGCGAACCTTGCTGGGAGGTGAAGCGGTGTGCTCCCACCCCTGTTCCTGTTTAATAGTTCTCCCGTGAGTCATTGAGCTGATCAGGTGGTGGATGAAGCACCCGCATGCCTGTGAGAGGTACCTGACCTGAGAAAGATGTTGGCAGCCTACTCAGCAAACCCCAGATTTCAAAGAGTGTAATCTCTACTGATGACGGTTAAAGAACCAGAAACAGGTGTCTAGAGAGCAGCACTATCTGCGCCAACTGTGGCGAAACAATCGAACACACTTGAAGCAAGCAAGTAACCGAAACTGCATTTACCATAATGCCAGGGGCGAACCTTGCTGGGAGGTGAAGCAGTGTGCTCCCACCCCTGTTCCTGTTTAATAGTACTCTCGTGAGGCATTGAGCTGACGAGCTCGTGGTTGAACCACCCGCATGCCTGTGAGAGGTACCAGACCTGAGAAAGATGTTGGAAGCCTACTCAGCAAACCCCAGATTTCAAAGACTGTAATCTCTACTGATGACGGTAAAGAACAAGTACCACGTGTCTAGAGATCAGCACTATCTGCGCCAGCTGTGGCGAAACACTCAACACTCTTGAAGCAAGCAAGTAACTGAAACTGCATTTACCAAAATGCCAGGGGCGAACCTTACTGGGAGGTGAAGCGGTGTGCTCGAACCACTGTTCCTGTTTAATAGTACTCCCATGAGTCATTGAGCTGACGAACTCGTGGATGAAGCACCCGCATACCTGTGAGAGGTACCTGACCTGAAAAAGATGTTGGCAGCCTACTCAGCAAACCCCATATTTGACAGACTGTAATCTCTACTGATGACGGTTAAAGAACCAGAAACACGTGTCTAGAGATCAGCACTATCTGAGCCAACTGTGGCGAAACACTCGAACACTCTTGAAGCAAGCAAGTAACTGAAACTGCATTTACCACAATGCCAGGGGCGAACCTTGCTGGGAGGTGAAGCGGTGTGCTCCCACCCCTGTTCCTGTTTAATAGTACTCCCATGAGTCATTGAGCTGATGAGCTCATGGATGAAGCACCACCTTGCCTCTGAGAGCTACCTGATATGAGAAAGATGATGGCAGCATACTCAGCAAACCCCACATTTGAAAGACTGTAATCTCTACTGATGACGTTTAAAGAACCAGAAACACGTGTCTAGAGATCAGCACTATCTGCGCCAACTGTGGCGAAAAACTCGAACTCTCTTGAAGCAAGCAAGTAACCAAAACTGTATTTACCACAATGCCAGGGGCGAACCTTGCTGGGAGGTGAAGCGGTGTGCTCCCACCCCTGTTCCGGTTTAATAGTTCTCCCGTGAGTCATTGAGCTGACGAGCTGGTGGATGAAGCACCCGCATGCCTGTGAGAGGTACCTGACCTGAGAAAGATGTTGGCAGCCTACTCAGCAAACCCCACCTTTGAAACACTGTAATCTCTACTGATGACGGTTAAAGAACCAGAAACACGTGTCTAGAGATCAGCACTATTTGCACCAACTGTGGCGAAACACTCGAACACTCTTGAAGCAAGCAAGTAACCGAAACTGCATTTACCACAATGCCAGAGGCGTACCTTGCTGGGAGGTGAAGCGGTGTGCTCCCACCCCTGTTCCTGTTTAATAGTTCTCCCGTAAGTCATTGAGCGAACGAGCTGGTGGATGAAGCACCTGCATGCCTGTGAGAGGTACCTGACCTGAGACAGATGTTGGCAGCCTTCTCAGCAAACCCCAGTTTTCAAAGACTGTAATCTCTACTGATGACGGCTAAAGAACCAGAACCATGTGTCTAGAGATCAGCACTATCTGCGCCAACTGTGGCCAAACACTCGAACAGTCTTGAAGCAAGCAAATAACTGAAACTGCATTTACTACAATGCCAGAGGCAAACCTTGCTGGGATTTGAAGCGGTGTGCTCCCACCCCTGAATCTTAAAGCCCAGTACTGATCCTGAAAAGTAATTCTAACCGTACTTACCAGTAACTTGAATTTCATTCCATAGGCTAACATTGACTGGTTTCACTTGGAAATTCTTCTAAGTGTGGAGTTTTGGAACTTACAAATATTCCTCTAAAATCAGCCGAACTACGAATTCCGATTTACTCACCTGTTATCAGGAGAGACCTCAGTGCTGCATCTTTGAGCCCAGTACTGATCCTGAAAAGTAATTCTAAACGTACTTACCAGCAACTTGAATTTCCTTCCATAGGCTAACATTGACTGGTTTCACTTGGAAATTTTTCTAAGTGTGCAGTTTTGGAACTTTAAAATATTCATTTAAAATCAGCCGCACTACAAATTCAGATTTACTCACCTGTTATCAGGAGAGACCTCAGTGCTGCATCTTTCAGCCCAATACTGATTCTGAAAAGTAATTCTAACACTTATAAATTCACCCAGGCACTCTCCTTGCAGTACTCTAATCATTCAGTCAGTATCCAAGTACTCATGCAGCGAGCCAGGCATTAGCACATGGACTGCCTCAAACCCCTATCCACTGTGCATGCAGTATCCTAACTAAGCAACACACTTATAGTTCTGCACTTATACATTCAACAAAAAAAGAATATTTTAGTTTCAATATTTTAAAAAACATTTTTATTTCCATTTATATTAAAAACATATAATGTAATTTAAAAATTAAAATATGTCAAAATAAACAGTTAAACAACTGTAAAAATCAGTGTTTAAAAATACATATAACTATTATTACATTTAAAAATTATCATTTAAAAACCCTTCCAAATTCACTGAAAAAAATGTAATATGTGACATTATCAGCAGTGGATTGCGGGCGCACGAGTTATAGTGAGTACAACTAACTATAACGGAGGAATTGTCCAGCTAACTATAACAGCCCTGAAACCTATGGTTTTTTCAGTGAATTTCTAAGGTTTTTTAAATGCTAATTCCTAACTATAACATGTCTGAAACCTATGATTTTTTCAGTAAATATATATATATACATATATATATGTATTTGGGCAGAGAAATGCATTAAGAACATGGTGTAAACCACGCGTGTCGTTTCAATGTAAGTATTATCACACTTGCCTTTACCATGAATATGCCTTTATCACACATATTCCTGTACAGCAATTTCCATTGTAAAGGCATGTGCATGGTGATGCTCTCTCCCCAGTGCTTTCTTTCTGCCGTGGGTATCTGAACAGTGCACAATAGCTTTGCTGTCTGATTAACACCCTAGTGCAGCCTCCTTCTGGTGCTGCACACAGGCGCAAACGCCTGAGTTCTGTAACCTCACCACATGCGTTGCTCTGTCATACAACCACTTGGCCATGTTAGGGAGAGGCCTCTTGCGCCAGAGTCGCTTCCCTTTAGGGGGCCTATATTTTGGCCATTTGTCATATTTTTAGGCCGATCTGCCACCAGAGATATTTATATGGGCATTTTGGGGAGTGACCCCTTGAGCAAGAGTCGCTCCACTTTATTTGGCCAGTAATTTTGGCTGGTTCTGCATGCCTTGGCGGATGAGCAGTGTTATTTTTAGACTCATCTGTCCCCAAGGGGGACAGAAAACCACTAGACAACAGGGAAGGCTTTTGTGTGTTAGAACTGAAGTTCGGTTGACAGTCTGCGTATACTGGCATTTGGTTGGCTGTGTGTGTACTGGCATTTTGCTGGCAGTGTGTGTGGACTTGCGCTTGGCTTGCAGTGTGTGTGAACTAGAATTTGGCTCGTAGTGTCTGTAGAGTGGCGCTTGCCTGGTGGTGTGTGTAGACTGGTGTTTGCCTGTTGGTGTGTGCGGACTAGCGCTTGGCTTGCGGAGTGTGTTGACTGCTGCTTGATTGGGGGTGCGTGTAGACTGGCACTGGTCTGGAACTGGGTGTAGACTGGAACTTGGCTAGTGTTGTGTGTGGACTGGTACTTGGGTACGGTGTGTTTGAACTGGGGATTTTGCTGGCAGTGAGTGTCGACTGGCTTCTGGTTGACGGTGTGTGTTTGTGTTGACTGGCTTCTGGCTGGCTATGTGTGTGGCTGGAATTTGGATGATGATGGACAAACTTCATAGTGTTTTATAATGCTAACTGTTTTATTCCATTTGCATTTGTGGGCATTATGTTTCTCCTTTTTATTCTAGTCTAAAGATTTTGTTTTCCTTTGCTGTATTTCCTGCTTGTGGTTTGGTAAGAAAAAGCTTTTGGTACTGTTTATTCCAAATGAGTATCATTGCCCTGCATGAATGAGTTTTTTGCAAATAGTGAAATAATAACAGCATATTTAGCTCCCCTTTTAGTGTCTGTGAAATCCTCCTTGGATTTGTGCGTAATGTGTATTTGGTTGTCATGTGTAATGTTATTTTGTTTTTCCTTTCTAGTGGAATATCATTGGTGCTTGCTTTCTCTGTGCTGAGTAGGTTAAGATAATCCTGAGACTAGCTGACTCTGGAAAGTGAGTGGTATTGTACTTGAGTAGATACGTTTTTGTGTGCTTTGTATTGATTGCCTCTTCCTTCCAGATTACTATATGCCAGTATTTGTACTTTTTGATAAAGTCACAGTTTGTATATCACTTATTTTACACAGGGTTGGTTATTGTTGACTTATTTGTTGTATTACTTTTATTAGCAAGGATTATGGCTAGCTACAGTGTTACCACGCAGCAGGATGTTAGCATACTTTTTGAATCTTCTTCTGACCATGCTTCTGACACTGACTCTCCATCAGTTGCAGAAGAGGAAGTCCAAGATTCTGGCAGTGAATTTCCTGTCCGAGAGGCACCATCTGATGATGAAAGCCACTCTCAATGTGGAGGAAGTGCCTTTTTTAAAGGAGAACACTGTAATCGCAACAGTGCAGCAAGAGGCATCTGGATTGCAGTCTGAGGCTGCAAGGCTTCCCATATTACGTGCCGAAACTGGGTTGCCCCAAACATGGTGCAGCCAGTATTGCCAGCCTTTACTGGTGTTGCTGGGTGTTGAGTGAATCCTAAAAACCTTTTGCCTATACATTTCTTTCAATTGTTTATGGACGATGTATTTTGTGATGAAATTGTTAAACAGACTAATTTGTATGCTGAACAGTATTTGAGGGACAACAGTGTCAGACTTAAGCCCCTCTCTAGAGCTACCCGGTGGACTCCCACAAACAATTGTTGATCAGAAGAACTTCTGGGGTTTGGCTTAGGATGCTGCATTTTATTAAACGTTCCCTCAGTAATGCCACGGGATCACCCTGATTGTGATCGTCTCTTCGAGATGTGGCCTTTCCTTGATCATTTTGTAGATAACTTTTCAGAGATCTATGTTCCAGGAAAAGAAAAAATTACAGATGAGCCTCTAGTGCTGTTCAAGGGACGTTTAGTTTTTAGGCAGTGCTCTCTTAGCAAGAGGGCACGTTATGAAATTAAGATGTATACGCTGTCTGACAGTATTGGTGGATATGACAACAATTTTAGGGTGCACACTGGTAGGGATTCCACTATTGACCCCACTGGTTGTCCGTCCACTTTTGAAGTTAGTGAGAAAAGTGTGTGGGAACTTGGTACAGTACTTTTTAATGCAGGGCACCATTTATACATAGATAACTTCTACATTTGTGTGGAATTGTTGAAGGGGTTTTTCAAAATGGACACTGTTACATGTGGTACAATCCACTCTAACCGTAAAGATGAGCCTAAAGAGCTTGTTTGCAAAAACTTCAGAGGGGACAACGCAGAGACTTGTGTAGTGATGAACTTCTACCTGTGAAATCTTCAGACAGGAGAGATGTCTACAGGCTGACTACTATTCATGATGATAGTACATCACCTGTGACTGTTTGGGGTCAGGTTACTGAAGTGCATAAACCTGTGTGCATTTTAGAGTACAAGAAGCACATGGATGATGTAGATAGAGTAGATCAGAGGTTGGAGCCTTACAGTGCTGTTTATGTCATACATTTGGTTTAAGAAGTTTAAGAAGCTGGCTGTCCATCAGTTACATTTGGCAACCTTTAACGATTTTGTTGTATTTAAGAATTGTTCTCCAGATTCAAAGATGACTTCTGTTCAGTTTCAGCAGACTGTGCTAGGCAACCTTGTTGTAGTGAAGCAGGCAATTATTTCTAGATTTGGAGTTATGGTGGATGTGGCTAGATTGAAAGATCGCCACTTTCCTGATTACATTCCTCCCATGCCAAAAAAAGACTTTCTCTGTCGGAGATGTAGAGTCAGTGTTCGAAGAGGCATGTGGAAGGAGAATTGTATGTATTGCCCTGAGTGTCCTTCTAAGCCTAGGCTGTGTGCCTCCATGTTTTAAATTGTACCACACTCAGAGGGATTTTTTGGAGCAACTGTGAGCGTAATAGTGTCCCCCAGGTCTCCTGATGAAAATGCTGCCTCAATTGAGTAGTTGGGCCAATTGCCTGTGACAGGGAAGGGCCCAAAACGTATTGTGGAGACATCAAAATGATCTATTGCAAAATTACCTGTTTTTGCAAGGGAGGCACAATGGTTTTGGTACCAGGTTAGGCGGCCATCTAGTAAAACCCACCAAACCCAGACATTTCTGAAAATTAGACACCCAGAGTAGTCCAGAGAGTTGTGGCTTGTGTTGGATCCCCCAACATTTTCTTACCCAAAATCTCCTTCAAACCTCAAATTTACCTAAAAGTCACATTTTCTCCACTTTTTTGTGTTGGAAAGATTTGGGATCACCACACCAGCACATATTTTCTACCATCCAGCGTTCCACCAGGTCTCTCAATAAAGATGATACCTCACTTATGTGGGTGCCCAAAGTAGAGCCAGCCTAAAACTGTAGTAAATAAAAAACTGAGGGAAAACCGAAGTGGGCCTAAAAGGGAAATCCCTATGTGTCTTTGGCCCTTCCCTGTCGCAGACAGTTGGCCCACCCACATGAGCTGGGGCCCAAAATTCACAGCTAACCACCTTGTAAACAATACAAGCATTCTGCTAGGTAAAATATGATGTTTCTTAGGCCACATTTTGGGGTGATTGGGGTCACAGGAGCAAAGCCCAGCCACACAAGTAGGGTAACATTTTTATCGCAAGACATGTGGAAATACAGAATAGTGGAACAATTGTTATTGCAAATTGAATACCTCTATGTTTCCCCCTTTCAAATGTAAACAAGTGTGTAACACAGAAGACATTTTACAAAGTGCCCTCTGAAACGCATGCCTGTAAGGGTACCCATGAATTCAGAGATGTACAAACAACACCTGCTTCTAAACTCAGTATCTGGTTTCAGAAACACAGAGTTTTCCTTCATACCCTTTTTCCATTTTTTTCGAATTTACCATATGAATTGCTGTATAGTCGGTACACAATGAAAAACCATTGTAAGGTGCAGTTCGATTGTTGGCTCTGGCATATTGAACATTGCTTTCAAAATTTTTGCCACAGTAAGAAGACATTACAGATGAAAACTTAGACCCAATGGCTGTTTCTTTGAACTCAACTTTTTTATTTTTTTATTTTAACTGTTGCTTTTTAGAGGATAAGTAACAGAGGAAAATGTTCATGGATCTAGTCAAATTCTGAATTTTGTATACTTTTCAGAAATGTACCACTAAAAACACAAAAAATAGGAAAATGGGCGATCTCCCAGGGAAATGTGTTAAATAATTAGATTTTCTGATTCAATTCTGCCTGTTCCTGGAAGATGGTGATTTTAGTACCACAAACTCTTCATTGATGCCATTTGCAGGAAAAAAACAGATGCTTTCTTCTGCAGCACTGTTTTCCCATGGTTCTTCAGGATGTTGGAAAACAAGGGCGCAAATTGGGCATGGATAGCTTAGGTGGACAAAAAGTTATTGAGGCCTAAATATGAACTACCTCAAACAGCCAAAAATATGTTTAGCACTGAGGTGGGAAATCCTAGCAGTGAAGAGGTTAACTTCCAAATTACTCAAATGATACAGTGGGATTGAGGGGTTCTGTGAGAAATTGGGTTGCTGGTTGACTGTGGTGTGAGCCCTGGTCAAGCAACAGCCATGGTCTCTTGTTGGGTTACCCACAAACAGTCCCTAGATTAACCTTTGCTTAACCCTAGGTAGCTTGGCATAGGCTTAACTTAGAGGCAATGTATAAAATCTTTACAGAGCACACAAACAGTAATAAAGTGAAAACAGAGCACAATAAAAATTCCATACCAATTTAGAAAAATAAAGTGCATTTTAATAAATTATTTGACATCAAAATAATGAATTTCAATCAGTAGAACCGGAATTATAAATTTGTTATGTTTTCAGTAAAAACAAGCACCTAAAAGATCAAACCGCCAAACGTGGACATCTAAGCGCAATGAGAATGAGACAAAGTCGAAGAATATGGCCAACCATGATAGAGGTATGGATGCAAGAAGTGGATTGGGCCTAGTCAGCACTTACCTTCAGACTTAGAAGAAATGTTGAGAAAAATGTACTGAGAAGGTAAAGTTCAATGGGGGCAAAGCTGCTGGAGGTAACAATGAGGGAGCATTGGCATCCGCGAGCCTTGGGTCAAAGCCGCAGTGAACATCTCTACGTTCTAAAATCTCCAGCAGGATGAGGCAGAAAGCTGTAGCCGAAGACAGTTCCAGGGGCTCGGACATCCTTTGGTGATGGACTGCTGAACAGGATCTGCTGCTGCAGAGCAGAATGTAGTGGGAGAAGCCACAATGTCAACCGGTGATGCACCATGGGGAGAATAGCAAGCAGGGTGGTTCTGCCTCCTCCTGGTTCTCAGAGTCCTTTTTGGCCAAACATTCCTCAGTTTTAGGTTTTAGCCATCTGGCCACCTCAACCAAGGGTTCAAGATAGGTGGGACACCACTAGGGGTTCAGGACTTAATCAGGCTGAGTCCAGGTTAGGGTTCTAGATGGTGGGAGCCTTTTGTGTCCCTGTGCCTCTGAACAGAGGGCCAGCAAACTAGCCCTTGGAGTCACTATTGTAGTCCTGGGTTCAGGTGCAGATGCAGGGTTTAACAGCACAGCTGTCCTTTGAGTGTTGAAAGCAGTCCCCAGGCAGGCAGCAAAGGACATTTTCCAGGTATAGCAAATCAGTCTATCAGAGTGCACACCGGGTCACAGCAGCAGGCAGTCCTCTGAGAGTCCTTCCGCAGGTATAGGGATGAATTAAAGAGTGGGTCTGAAGCACCTAGTTGTATACCCTGGTGCCCTTCCTCTGGAAGCTGACCTGACAGAGGCCTCTAGAAATGTTGTTTGAAGTGCATGGAATTTCCTGACTCCCCCTGCCCTCACTCCAAACTGGCTACAGTGACAATGTGGTGGTGATAAGTCCTTTTTGTGACGGCAGAGCAAAGCCTATTTGGTTGTAAGTGGGGCTGTGTTCAGTCCATCCATGCTCCCATCCTAACAGGAGCTGGCCCAGTCAGACACACATAACCACTCTACTGCCTTAATGTCTAAGAGGAATTCACAAAATCTGTCAGTTAAACCCAGTCATGTGACCCAAGGCAGCCTGTAGGATCAAAAAGGCTTAGGTCAGAAAAATGCCTACTTTCTAACTTGCAAAGTCGGCGTCTCCTCCGTGCATATGTTTCTAAGCAGAAGCTGCAGTAAGGGATCTTCAGTTTATTTATTATGGCGTCTTCACCACAGAGTATCTCCCTTTCATGGGTGATTTAATTCGTTTATTTTATCACGGGCAATGTTTTTTTACTTTTGTAATTAAGCGCACCACACTCTTTTTTAACTCGGGACTCTGTGTGTTTTTTGGCTTATTCAGTTAGTTTTGCACCGTTCTGTTTCTAACTGGCCGCACTCCTCCACAAGTGGTTTTCCCTCATGTTGGTTCTTTCTAAGCTTTCAAAAGGTCCTCAGTGTAACTTCATTGTTTTGTGTATTGTTAATGGTGTTTCGTTGAGTGTATTATTTGCATATTTTACAACATATATTATTGGAATATGTATGTTTTTGCAGTAGCATTGATGAAGGGTGCATGACTCCCAAAATGAATTGAGAGTGACTCAAGAAACTGTGGCCTTAATTTATTTCAAATGGATCCTGTTCAGAAATTAGTTTGAACTCAGAAATGATGTTATATTTCATATAGATACCCCGATATAGGTCTAGGTATCACCACAACCCTTCACCTACATTCTCTCCTATACTACATACATAACGGATTTGGAGCACTGACCTTTTACCCAGTTACAATGCTACACATAAGTACGTAGGGTTTTTTCCCTGGACACTGGCCTCATAAATTATGCATGAGGATTCTTAGTTTCTTGAAATCACAACAGGACCATCATCTCCTGCATAATAACTGTGTATAAAGTTAAATCCTGACGTAGAACCCCTGGGGATACCATAGGGTATATAAACAAACACCACATCTTGCTGAGATAGAGAGAGGAGATCACGAGTCGACTCCCATGTTGACACACTGACGAGAGACACTGAGGTTCCTGTATGCAAATACTCCAGTCTGACATCCCTCGCAGGGTGTTCAGCTCGAGACCAGAACGGGGTTCCTTACATGCTAAGTACACTTAGGTACATCTAGTTAGGGTGCATCGTAGGGGTGCTCATTTTATTGCCATGTATTTTAAATACTCGGCTATATTTATGATTTTAGCAAAATGGTAGAAACCTACCATCTGTTTACTTTCTTAGCGCTGCTACTCAGTTATATATGCTACTGTCTACTGGTGATTTCAGTGCACTTATTTTACACTAGAATAACGACTGTTCAATAAATGCTTATTGAACATGTCCCATCCATTTATTCTCTGTATTGCTCTGAGAAAAAGTGAGCACGAGTGACTGAGCTAAAAGTGAGTTACTGTTTCCACGGTCCTGAGGGATCAGGACTGTCATGTTCGATAGTTGCCAAGAACTTTCTCTCCTTGGTAAGAGGAGGTTATAGTGGCATTGCGAGCTAGCTGGTACACAGGCCAACATACCCGGTTGGAGTGTCTGGAATCAGTCTAGACACCAGTCCCGCAGTATATGTTGTCTAAACGCGCAGATCCTATATAGGTCTTATTGGAACTACACGACAATGATTTGTTTTGTATTCACATGAGTCTTCATCCAAATTATTTGTTACGGTTGTATGAATATATTACTTTGTTGAGATTTACCCTACGTGCTTCTAGGGTCTGAGCACTGGTTTTCAGGCAACCATTGGTTTCCTGGTCTTTTGCAACTTTCTAAAAGTGCAATGAAAATTTTTTTTTCATAAAAAATCTCACTTTACCATTAAAGAGGATTTTTCATTAAAATATCATAGGTACCAAACATTAACTGGAATACTGGTCCCAATTAGGCATTAGCAATTATTAAATGTAATAAGGCAACCCAATGTTCTCCTATGAGACAGGTAGGCCTCAAAGTAGTGAAAAATGAATTTAGGAGTTTTACACTCCCAGACATGTAAAACTTAAAAGTACATATCCAACCTATTAATTACAATACACCCTGCCCTATGAGCTACCTATGGCTACCCTAGGGGTGACGTAAATGCAATAAAAAAGGGAGTTTAAGGCCTGGCAAGGAGGCTTTAATGCCAAGTCGAAATGGCAGTTTAAAACCGCATGCTGACTTCAATGTCAGGCCTGGGACAAGTTTGAAGGTGCTACTTCAGTGTGTGGCACAAAATGTGCTGCAGGCCCACTAGTGTTACAGCAAACAAATGATGGACGGAATGCTGACAATGTAAACATTCTCCCCCAGTCAAAAGACCTGGGTTAAATCAATCGTTCTTTTGCCCACTAAGCCACCCCAGTTTGGACCCAGCCATATGCAAATCAGTCTTGACCCTGTGCCCCATGGAAACAATCCAGACCAAACTGCCAGGCCAGGTCCTCCCTGGACCGGAAACAAGCATCCTGGGACCGGTTTCAGTGTATGTCACCCTTCTTCAGCCAGGCTAGCTTGAATCCAGTGGCAAAGTGAGGAAGGGACCCACGTCTGGGCATACCCTTCACACTTAGGGCAAAAAGTGTTACAGCAAACAAATGATGGACGGAATGCTGACAATGCAAACTTACTCCCCACTCAAAAGATTTGGGTTAAATCCATTGTTCTTTTGCCCACTAAGCCACCCCAGTTTGGACCCAGGTCCTCCCTGCAGGCACACTAGTAGCATTTAATTCACAGGCCCCAGACGTAGAGTATACCACTCAACAAGGGACTTATAAGTAAATTAAATATACCAATCATATGTAACCCAATCAAACCATGTTGAGGGGAGCGGTCACAAGCACTTTAGCACTGGTTAACTTTGAGGAAAGAAATAGTTTTTCGAACACACACCATAGAAAATCAAAATCAAAATGAACCCTTTCTGAAAGCCTTCTCTTCATCAACTATGCAGCCAACAATGGGTTACACATGGCAATTTCTCTTTCTATACAGGTAGCACATGTGTGGATATTTTGCCCTGAATTTCCATTTTGCATGAGGCCTTGTTGGTCTTGATGGATAACGCTATACAATGACTTCTGAAATCTATTAGCCAGAATTCTGGCCAGCATTTTACAATTGCCATTCAAAAGAGGGATAGGACAATATGACAAGGGTAATGTTTGGTGTTTTCTTGGTTTTAATATTAATGTAATAATAGCTCTTTGCCATGATAGTGGAGTATGCCCTGCCAAATGAATGTCCTTACATATTTTATGAAATAAAGATAGGGTTTCTTTCATTAGTATTTTACAAAGGTCATTAGGCAAGCCATCTTGGGTTGGGCATTTTGAAGGTTTGGCTTATGAAATACGATTCATTAAAACAGTTTGATCTAAACAGTCACATTTCTCAGAAGATAATGCAGGAATGGGTACCAAATCATAGAATTCATCACAGACTCCTGAATTAATTTCTCCTGGGTGTTCATAGATTGAGACATATGGGAAACAATCTCTTTGTGGATGTTTTCATTTAATATTTTATTTCCTTCTACATATAGTTGAGTCATATGGTTTTTACTAGGCTCTTCTGCCGTGCCAAGATTTTTCCACATTTCTCAGAGAACTCATACAACTCTACCTCATTATTAGCTAGATTCATAATACTATTTTTTGTCAGGCGTTCTTCATGCTTGTGTGTTTCGGGAGGCTCTAGCAGTCAGTGCAGAGCTCATCGGGCCAATGGTGCTATGTTTTTTACATGACTCATTCAAGAAATCATCTCATTTTCGGCCGGATGGATGCTGATCATTCAGGGCCTGAAGCTCCTGTACGTCACTTTTCTCCCTCTCCTTACCTGTTAGGCTGTGCATGGAGGTGTCGCCTCCTTAGCCCTGCTGTATTGAAAACTCTACTGTCAAGTCAGCAGCTGTGACCATGTGGAAGACAGCAATCAATGATTCTTACAGCGAGGATGTTAGACCTGGCATCCTTGGCGTGGTTTCCCCTGACATTTTGCCTCTACCTCCTGTATTTTTGACACTGTGCTGGATTTTGTTTTAGCTGGTTTAGATGCTTTGGGTACTTTGCCACTGCTTAACAGTGCCAAAGTGCAAGTGCTCCCTGTGTAAATTGTTATTGTGATTGGTTATCCATGATTGGCTTATTGGTTTTACCAGTAGGTCCCTAGTAAAGTGCACTGAGCGTGCTGCTATTGGGCTTGCAGCACTGATTGTGCCACCCCCAGGAGTAGCACTGAAAAGGGGTCTCAGGCCTGTGCCCCGCAGTGCCTGTGCGCAGTTTGCTAACTGCCATGTCGACCTGGCCAGTGCACCCACTGGCCAGGCCTGGGCAGGGTGTGAAAGGTAGAACATGTACTAGTGTGGGTAACATATTCTGATAGTGAAATACTGCCAATTTCGTTTTCACTATTGAAAGGCTATCTTGTCCATAGAACAGAAAGGGGCATGCTGTGTAACATGTTTACCTGCATATCTTCCCATAGGAGCAAGATTAAAAATTGGAGTCTGGTATCCCTGAACTCAGAATTTAAAAACATATCTTTTAGTAAAGATGTTTTTTAAATACTGTGTTTGAAAATAGCACTTTTAGAAAGTGGCTATTTTCGTTTCCAAACTTTCAGTGTGCCTCTGCCTGATGGTGGATTGACTATCTGGTTTGAGAGTGACAGATGCTAGGGTGGCTCCAGGGGTCTGGGTGAGTCAGCACTAGGCTGAATAGACCTATCTGCATTTGGAGTGGTGGGAGGAGTAGCACCTGGGCCTGAAAAGGGCTGTGCCTGCCTCCCACAATGCTGGATCCACCCCCTGTGGTGTGTCTGATGGCCCTGGCCCACACTCACAAAGGAAGAAGATGTGCAGTGACAGAGTGCCCCCAGAACTGGTTTGGACTGGGTCCAGGACCCCTCACACATAGAGAACAAAGACTTTGGGGTATAAATATGAGAGCTGAAACCCCTGAAAGGTAGACTACTTCGTGATCAAGAGGAACCTCTGCCAAAGAAGAACACCTGAAGAGACTGAGGAGAAGTACTGCCCTTGTTGTGTGTCTGGGGTTGGCCTGCAGTTTGCTGTTTCTACTGAGGAGAAAACCAAGGGACTTTGCTGTGTCCACTGCTTGAAGAAAGACTTTGCTGTGTGCTGTGTCCATCTGAAGAAATGTCTCCAAGAGCCTGAGAAGAGCTGGTCTCCTGTTTCTGAAGTCCCAGGCACAAAAGGACTTCACCTCCAGCTTCCCTGAACTTCCTTGCTGAGAGTTCCAGTCTGCCAGGAGGGCCTGTAACTGTGTGTGAGGCCTTTTAGCTGTTGGCAGCTGGAAGTGCGACGCAATGAGAGAGAAGCGTGATGCCGCTGCAGCAGTTGCTTCTGCATCATCGAGGAAGCGGGTCGCCTATGCCGCTGTTCAACATCGCAACACCGGAGGAGCGTGCCTCCACCACGGAGGGTGCCGTCGCATCACCGGAGAAGCGTGTCACAGGTCCGTCGCATCGCTGAGGAAGCTCGCCGCCGCTGATCGCCGCCGCAACACCAGAGAAGCGTGGCGCAGTCGCCGAGGGTGTCGTCGCATCACCGGGGAAGCATGTCGCCCCTCTCGGGAAAGACTCATAGGGCCTCATTTATGAGGCCCCTTGCGCTGCCAGAAGATTACTTTTTGTGTCGCTCCCTGGTGCAGAAGTCTGAGTGATATTTAACAGGCAGCACTAAACCACTTTTTTGGGCTTATTGCTGCCTGATAAAATTGGTCCCTTTAACGCAATTTTCTGCGTTAAAGGGGCATGCAATGGGTGTTGCTGGGGGCGTTCCCAGCAACATCCCTGGCTTTTTGACACAGTCCCAGATTTATGACAAATTGAAAATCTGACGCAGCGTCAAAAACTTACGCCTCCCCAAGTGAGGCGTAAGGGAGGCACAACGAGGAGAAATACCTTTATTTCTCCTCGTTTTTCCCTTTTCTATGTGTGCTGCATTTTGCAGCACACATAGAAATAGGAAAAAATCTCTTTTGATTATTTTTGTACACGAAGGTTTGTTGTTAGGGACAGTTTTTAGGAGAAAGTGTCCGTTGTAAAGAGTGCCACTTCTGTTAGCGATAATTATATGCAGGAGAGGCGTTCCCGTGCAAATACGCCCGCAAACACCACTACTCCATATTCACAAGGGGATCCTTGAACTTCTGAAGAACCAAAAAAATGACTCTAACTGCAGTTAGAGCCAGTTACTTAAGACCAGAAAATAGCTGGTCTTAAAAATGGAGATAACACTTGGGGCCACATCTCAGCAGGTTTTTTTTGTGCTAGACAGCGCTGCAATCAATGTTGCAAATGCAAAAACAACAGTTGATGGGCAGAATGCAGAACAATGTTATACATTCACCCCAGTACAGAGATCTGGGCCTAAATCCATCGTTTTTTTGCTCACCATGCCGTTCCAGTTTGAACCCAGCCATAGGCAAATCAGTCTTGACCCTGTGCCTCATGGGAACAGTTCAGCCCGAACTGCCAAGCCAGGACGTGCTGTGCTGACTAACGTGAGTTTTTTTATCGCTAATTGTTCTATTGATGTTAGCGGCAGGTTTCAACGCTGTTCCACTGTTACTATCGCCATGTAGCGACGGCTTGTTAATACGCCACTAACATGGCAATAGTTTTCAGGGTTAGGCGGTGATAAAAAAACTACTGCTAACTGGCGTTTGCGATAGATATCCTTGAGAATATCCCCCTTACTTGTGAATATTTGGTCTTATGGCAAGGCACCCTCCTGTTCCGTGATTACCCAGGGAAAGAAGGCCAGGGTTAAAGACTCCTCTACAACCAATGAGAACACTCTAGAAACATGTCATTTTAACCTTAGGACAATTCTAAACTTATTTTGATTGAATGTATGAGGTTACAATGCAAATATTTACAACGCATGCCTTTACAATGCAGTTTTTACATCGCAACATTCATTACAACGCATGATTGTACATTGCATGCCATCACAACACATTTTTATAAACTACATTTACAACGCATTCCATTACATCGCATTATACCATTACAACACATACCATTACATTGTATTTAAGGTAAGTGTTGGATAGTGTAGGGGTAAAAATTACTATTCCCACTCCAGTGAGTGCAACAGTAGGGTAAGTGTTGGATAGTGTAGGGGTAAAAATGACTATTCCCATTCCAGTGAGTGCAACAGTAGGGTAAGTGTTGGATAGTGTAAGGGTAAAAACTATGCATTGTAATTGTATGCGTTGTAGTGACATGCATTGTAATGATATGCGTTGTAGTGACATGCCATGTAATGGCTGTGTTGTAATGGCATGCGATGTAAAGGATTTTGCGTTGTAATGGCTGCGCTGTAAAAGTAGTGCGATGTAATGACTGCATTGTAAAGGTTGTTTCCGTTTTGATCAAGCTTCGGTGAATTGCACAACAAAGCCACATAATAAAAGAGATACAACAATACCGTCAGGGCAAAAGTCGGAGGTACACGTGGACGCCGTCCACCCTGACAAGAAGTTGGGCCACACTGAAAAATGTGCTGAAGTGTAATTTTCAATTTCCGGGACACATTCTGCAGCGCCTGCACATTGTCTGCTTTTGATCAGCAACAACGTGCAGGCGGCAGGGGCTCTCTTATTTCAGACTCCAGCTGGGCCCATAACAAAAGCCAAATTTGAGGGGTCATCAGGCCTTCTTTTATTCGAGTATCCTGGCTGGGAGGCAGGAGCAGTAAGGAGCCTCACACCTAGCTGCAAATGCAGTGAAGGGAAACAAAGGTTTACACCTTGTTAGAACTTCACACATACTTAAGAGAGGCAGGTTTTCACTTTGTTCAGTCCCTGTTTAAGAGAAAATATTGCACTGTAAGAATGTCAGATGTGTTGGTCTTTTCCAGTATTTACACAAAATAAATTGCATTTATATAGCGCTTACTACCCATGAGGAGGCGTTTCAATAATTTAAATTCCACAATTGTTTGGTGTATAGCGCTAATCATCTCAATGCAGGGTGTCAGAGCGCTCAACATCACACATACACATACATTAATTATATACGTTTGTAAATCAATGTACAGGAAGTGTTACATAAAACATTGGGGGGTTACAAGGTGTAGAAGTCACATATCATCTTTCATAGAGCACTGTGCTATATTAGAAGGATTACAATGCAACTGCAAGTAACATAAGGATCTTTATGTTCAAAGCAATAACCCACATACCTATCTACATAAAATAGAATCTGTCATTTGCATGTTACATGATGTGCTTTGTATGAGACACAATAATCCTCTATGCTATTTGAGTCAAAACTGAGGCTAGACAAAACACAGATCTTTCCAGAAAGTGCATCAACCTCCAGAGTTATCTTACCATTATTATTCACTCAGATGTACTGGGAACACACACATCGATGCAGCAGATAGGTGCCTTAACCCCATAAGATATTTTAAAATACAGTCTTTGGAACCAATTACGCAGATATGATTTACTGTAAAATGTTCTCCTTTTTGCCATTTCCTTTGTGTCAGAGTTTTTAAAAAAATGTATAGGTTGAAGCCCAGATTTTGTGCCATGGTCGAGTCACTTTTCTGGTACAACCCTGACATAAGATCTATTTTGGGATTTATAGTACTACACAAATCCAGTTTGTGTGAGTTTGTTAAAAAAAAAAAGACCTAATGCAAGGCAGCACATTGCCCTACCTTCCATTACCTTACGTCAAATGGCATTACATGGGTGGTGTTATGGCATTCCTGTGCATCATCAATGTATTTTGACGCAGACAGGGGCCGCTCCTCCACTAAGGTGGAGGAGGGTCAACCCTCTGACTTTCAGTACAGCAAAAAAGAAAATGATAATAATGCAATGTTATTATCATTTTATATTTTTGTGCTGGGGTAGGTATGTGGGGCGGGGCTATGTTGTGCAGGGGGGAGGAGTGGTGGCACTCTTTTAAGTGCGCATGAATGGGGCCGGCCAAACAGTCATGCGCACTTTGCATGTTCTCCACCCAGGCTGTATTACACTCTGGCTGGAGAACATGCCCAGGCTCCCATTCCCCATCTGAGCACCAAACAATCAATCATCAATCAATCAGGGGTTTATAGAGCACAGGCTACTCACCCCGAATGGGTCTCAAGGCACTGAGGGAGGATGGTAGGGGGGGTTCCGTCAAAGAGCCAGGTCTTGAGCTCCTTTAGGAACTTGGGTAGCGATGCAGTCTGTTGGAGATGGAGAGGGAGGGAGTTCCAAGCCTTGGCCGTGAGGAGGGAGAAGGAGCACCCTCCTGTTCTGCTTTTCTTGATCCGAGGTACCATAGCAAGGGAGAGCTGGGCCGAGCGGAGAGAACGCTGGGGGGCGTGGTACGCGAGGCGGTGGTTCAGGTTTGTGGGTTCAGTGTTGTGGAGGGCCTTGTGTGCGTGGGTGAGAAGTTTGGAGGTGATTCTCTTCCCGCTGGGAAGCCAGTATAGGGTCTGTTGATGTTGGCTGATGTGGCTGAGGCGTGGTAGTTTGAGGACTCATTTGGCAGTGGCATTCTAGACGTTCTGAAGTTTGCGGTTGAGGTTGGCATGTGTTTTGGGGGATCCACTTGAAGGTCTTATGGAGGAGGCAGAGGGTGTGGTAGCACGAGGAGGTGATGGCGTTAATCTGGTGGTCCATTTTGAGTTGGAGTCCAGGATGATTCGAGGTTGCCTGCTTGGTCTGAGGGGGCAGGGGGTTCTCTGAGGGCCTGGGCCACCAGGAGTTGTTCCAGGCTTCGGGGTGTGGACACATGATGAGTACCTCGGTTTTGTCCGTGTTGAGTTGAAGGCAGCTGTTCTTCATCCGTCTGGCAGTGGCTTCCATTCCGTCTTGAAAGTTGCGTTTGGTGATGTTGGGTTCATTGGATAGGGAGAGTATGAGTTGGGTGTCGTCTGTGTACGATGTGATGTTGAGTCCATGTGCTCTGACGATGGATGCGAGGGGGGCCATGTAGACGTAGAACAAAATCGGACAGATGGAGGATCCTTGTGAAACTCCGCAGGTGGTTGGAGTCAGTTCTGAGCGAAAAGGAGGGAGTCTGACTCGTTGCATTCTGCTGGAGAGGAAAGAGAGGATCCAGTCTAGGGCCTTGTTCTGGATTCCCGCATCGTGGAGTCTGCGGGCTAGGGTGCAGTGAGAGACAGTGTCGAAGGCTGCGGAGAGGTCAAGGAGGATGAGGGCCACAGTCTCTCCTCTGTCAAGGAGGGCTTGCATGCCATGTGTTTCTGCAAGAAGTGTGGTTACGGTGCTGTGGTTCCATTCATCGGGGATGGAGGCGGTCTTGAAGGAGTGGTTGATGATATGCTGAAGCTAAGGGGCCATGATGTCTGCGGCTTTGCGGTATATGTGGTGGGGGCCCCAGACTGGTGGTGTTTATTATCATCAGAGTGTCTTTGATGCTGAGGATGGTCCAGCTGTCTAGTGTTGGCTGTGTGCTGCTGGGAGCGGTGGGAGGGGATTCCTCATGGGGGTTGTTGTCATCGAAGTTGCCATAAATGGTCTTGATTTTGTGATGTAAAAATGTGCTGAGTCTGTCGCAGAGGTCCTGGGAGGGGGTGATGTCTGCGGACTCGCTGTTGGTTTGGGTGAACTCTTTGATGATGCCGAAGAGTTCCTTGGTGGAGAATCTGTCCTGAAGTGCTTTCTTCCTGGAGAGTCTGATGAGCTTGTGGTGGGCAGCAGTGGCAGCGGTGGCTGTCTTGAAGCTGTCGAGGTCTGTTGGGGTTTTGGAGTTTCTCCACAGTTTTTCAAGTCATCTGCAGGTGTGCCTGGAGCCTCGGAGTTTGGTGGAAAACCAGCTGGCTTTCTTGGCATCTGGCTTGGAAGCTTTCTTGAGGGGGGCAATGGTGTTGGCGCAGTCAGTGATAAAGTTGTGTAAGGTGTGGGTGGCAGTGGTGGGGTCATCGTCAGTGGTGGCGGGAGCAGAGCTGCCGAGGGCGGCGGTGAGCTGGTCATCGTAGATCTTGTTCCAAGTCCTGCGCTGGAGCTGATGCGGGCGTCTATGGGGGAATGTTGGACTTGAAGGTGAAGGGAACACAGCGGTGGTCCATCCAAGGGAGTTCGGAGGTGTGGCTGAAGGTGATGGAGTTCTCGACTGTGAAAACGGGACCGAGGATGTGCCCAGCTGAATGTGTTGGTTCTGGTATGATATGCTTGAGTCCTTTGGTGTGGAGGTTGTCCAGGAGGGAGGTGGAGTTGGGGACCTGGTGGTTGCTGAGGTGGAAGTTAAGGTCTCCTAGCAGCGTGAACTTGGTGGAGGTGATGGCATGTGGCGTGATGATGTCGGTGATGGAATCAGAGAATGGAGCGTGGAGTTGCATTGCAGCATTGTGATTGGTTTAGGGGAGCCTTACCTGCTTCCTGTTTGAACAGAAGCCACTACTGGTTCACGGGATTAGCGTTGACTGGATGCACACCTGTATTTTCAAAGAATTGTAAACATAGGTTTGCACCAAATTGGTGAGTCTACTTGAGTCTGGGGTAACATGGAGAAATATAGCCATTTCTCTTTATTTCCACTTTCCATGTTTACTGCTTTCTGCAGCACACATACAAAGAGGAAATAGCCTCATAGGATAGTTTATGTGTGGCTTTGGGAGGGTAGGAAATACGCAAGGCAGCCCATTGTTCTGCCTTGTGTTACCGTGCATCAGGTAGGTTTTACATTGGTGGTACATTGGCATTCCTGTACATCCACCCACGTATTTTGTGTGGAAATAATATACGCAGTCTTCTGAAGGCAGGCACAGTTGCTTTGTTTAAATCAGCTCTCGAGTTCCAATTCCCTGTAAAAGGATAGAGGTCATTCCCTATTTATGTGAGGCGGCATTCCTGTTCGGCCCCGTTAGTGAGTTTAAGTCTTAGAAGTTCCATGATGGCTTTGAGAAAGTCAAAATGCCTCTGCGCTGTAGTGTGTCAGTCAGAGCAAGCCTAGTATTGGTGGCCTAGTATTCAGCCTTACCTGCTTTCTTGGGAGTGGAGGGTCAGAGTGCCCTGTCATGCGTCTGCTGTCTGGTGGTGAGCAGAAGACTGGATGCTGCAGTAGAGGCTGCAGGTGTCCACACGCTCCTCCACCTATGTGGTAAGCCTCCCCGAATCCGACGGCAGGCCTTGAGTCCTCCTGGTTTAACAGGTAGTTGAATCGTTGGTCTTCCTCCGTGGGTAATGGCTTGGTTCGTCTTCAAAGCTGCATGCTGCTCCAGAGCGACAGCCCTCTTATTTCTCCGTGATCCCCCTCCTGGCATACGGGGTTTGTGACAGCACACATAGGAAAACATCTGCTTCTGGTCACAGCATTGCACATTAAGCAATGCACCAAGGCGACAGCCCTCAATCATCACTACAGCGCCACCTGGCATACCGAGGTCATGGGCAGTACACAGGTTTTCTGCATTCACTTTGTGCAATTCAGTCACTAAATAGACATCTCTTTATTTCTCCTATTTCACATCAGAGGTACATTTTTTGTCTTTACTTCTTCGTGCATGGCTTTAGAGTGTGGCTGGCAGGTAGAAGCCACATGAAAGTCAAGAGTCAAATGCATTAAATAAGTGGCTTAGATTCTTATTACTATATTCCAAGAAGGAGTGAGAGAGAAGTGACACGGGGTTTGCTCACTTTCTCAAACACCCAACCATAAAAAAACAACAGGAGTGAGCCCCTACCGTGCTTAGCCTATCTCGCCATACCAGCCCAAGAGGATCACCTTATGGTATTAAAAGGGCTCTCACCCACTGGAATTCTAAGTAGCATGCATCATCATAGAGTACTCATCCAGTTACCTAATGTATCTGGGTAGAATCAACCTTGGTCACCAAGGAAGCTCTTTGGTTATTGGACGGGATCCTAGATTTAAATTAGTCTAGGGTGTCCTGAGGGTAAATTTTATTTTCCAAGGGCACACTGACAGAGTTAAAAATAGGTGGGGATGCATTAAGGAAACTATTATCCTCTGTAACTCTGGGTCAACATGTTCCAGCCATCACACCAATGCCTCGCTAGGCTAGTTGGCCTTCATCAGGACCTCACAAGGATCCCATTAGTATCCTATTTGTTGCATTCAGTTGTGAAACTTCCATTCACCATACTCAAACATGTCATACATACCGACCCATTTGGTCGCTATGCTAGTATTTCATTAGTAGCTTATTATTTAGAGCTCCATGAGGGTAAGGAGGCAGGTGGATCTTGCAGTCAAACTTTCATCAAACGTCTCTTCCCGCACGTGAACCTATTTAGTTCCTTCTTTCCCTGCATCCTATATTCCTATTATACATGGTACAATATTACAGCCTATTAAATCAAACACAAAAGAGATTTGCCTAGGATCACAGAATTTGGTCAAGCTGGTAAGCCGGGATTGATCCCAGGTTTTCTGCTTTCACACTTTTCATTTCAGCAATTAGATGGGCATATCTATATTTCTACTTTTTTACATCAAAGGATAATGTTTTGTCTTTAATTCTTGGCAAATTAGGTTTAAGCGTGGGAGGCAGGCTGATGCTGCAACTGTGCACTTTTCACTTCAAATAAGGACTGCATTGCATAATCCTGCTTGCTCCTTCATGACCCAAATATTTCAGTTTTGTGCAGAAGTATCTAAATCTGTCACACCATAACAAAAAATGATTTCCAAACATATTAAATTGTGTGCTTTATTTACCAGTTCCAATCAATACATGTTGAAGAGCTGTTTTCCTTGAAAGGAAGACAAGTTGAATTGTTGTAACTCTAGAAATATGGCTGTGGTAAATTTTGACAAGATGTTACCCTGCAGAGTATAGGTGGTTTTGTTTTTTTCCCTTCTCACACCAACCTACTGCAGCGATGTTTCAAAGTTTGCACTGTACTCTATTGAAACACAATAGCACAAGTTAGCTTTGTTGTTATGATACTCTTAGGTCCGGGAGATTGATGTAATTCTGAGTTATGCTATCTATGAAATGAAAGACCATGTGTGCTTACCTAGGGCTGGCTCCTTCAGGGTGGGATTACAGTGAATGGGTGAGCCCACAGATCAGTGTTACTTTATAAGTAGGCCATCTCTGTCACACCATGTTGGCAGTGTAACATGTCTATAATATGCAGAGGTCTTATTAGTGAGCATAGTAGAGTATGGATTCTGATTACTGGCGATAGTATGTGATGTCTCTCTCTGTTCCTACATCTCGTAGTTTACTATGCAAACTAGCCATATTTTCTTTGGAAAGTCAATATTTTATTGGAAGTGCTAGCTGGGACTGGTATTGAATGTGCCTTTTTCTTGTGAGTTACCTTTGTCACTGTTTCCACTTCGTGCTTAGATACTATGCAGCTTACACTTATTTTGATGTGGAACTAATACCTCTTTGAAATTTATGGCACATTCTTTGTGTGGGCATTCTGGTGGTATTGATTCCAGGGTGAGCTGTCAGGTTGCACTGATAAATGTGAGGATGGTTTAGATATAGTTATGCCAACAACAAGAACATAAGAACATGAGAGGTGTCTGCTGCTAAATATGGAGGTGACATTTTGAGGGGCAGTGTGTAACTTGTCAAAACAAAATTGCAAAGCCCCAAACTTTTTCTTAGGGTCCTATTGCTGAATGCCAAGATTGTGATAATCTATTTCTTTCACTACCCTTAAATTGCTTAATCTTGCATACTGTTTTTCATCCCCTTTTTCGCCTTCATCATTGTTTTCTTGTCTCGCTCCTTTATTCCCTTTCTGTCTTTCTCTCTGGTTTTGGGTCATGGTCTGTCGGCAAAAAATGGGCCCCAATTTTTGAAAATGAGAGCAGGTAGGGAAATCTGTGTAAGAATATTTTGCATAGGAGAGTGGTCTCAGTTCTGGAAAGCACAGGCAGCTAAAGCAATCGCATTTACATGAAAATGTGCTGCATATGGAATATTATGCCTGGTTGAGTAGGCTGGTAGTAGAATTAGTTTGTTGAGTCCTTGGGTAAAGGAAGCTTTAAGCTGATAAAAGGCAACATTGTTTTATGTATAGCTCACAAAAGTGTGAATTTTCTGCCAAAATCAGCAGGGTTTGCATGTATACCTGAAATGCGCTCAAATGTACTCATGATAGACCTGTTAAACATATATGTGAGGACTTGAGATCTGATGTCACTTCTTGTGATGCCACTTTCTGTGGTGTCAAGTCCTGTGATGCCACGTGCGATGATGTCACTTTCATACTGCCTATCTAGGTTAGTCCCTCCAATTCTTCTTTTAGGACTTGTGCCCTGAATACTGCTGGAGTGTTGGAAACAATGTACTTCTATTTTTACAACCACCAAAACATCAAATAAATCATGTTTTATGAAACAGTCCTTCTTTTAACAAGAGTGCTTTCCGTTATAAAAAACAAATCATCAAGTTGTTCACTAACTGTTTAACGTTTTCTTTGCTGGCTTTCAGACGGTCAGTATGTGCTCTCACCTCTTTTTCTGTCTTCCAGAGAATGTCGAGGTGAATCTCCAGAAATGGCTGTGGGGATCAAGAGTAAGAAGGCAGCAGAACCTCTGCCTAGCTAAGTCTTCGCCAAGTGCTGCCTTCTCGTTACCAGGTGGTTAGTGGAAGTGAGAAACCAGGCACCTTAATGTGTTGAAAAAAACAGAAGCCAACTGAGGCCCTCGTGGCTGGGGTGTGGTATTTTTACCTTCTCCAGTCAAAATGGCAACTGAGTCACGTGACCTTGTCAAACCGTGCAGGAACATGCAAGTGTTTGTTAAACTTAACAGGATTCTTTCACATGATAACTGACCCAATGGGGTAGTCCTGGAAATCTCTTCCGCAGTTTCACTTCTACTAAGGATGCCTTTATTAAAGAGTGGAAAGTGAAAGGGAAAACGAGAATAAGCACTAAAGGAAGGGGCCATCAAAGGACAAAATACTTGGGGATAACATGATTAAACAACACTGTATGCAGCATTTTCAGGTCACAAATGAAGCATTTGTCAAGTCTCTTACAACTCCTCTTTTCATCTTATTAAATATATTTTTTTTTCTAAAGGGAAAGTGTCTGTACACTCAAAAAAAAATAGGTGTTCCTAGTACTAACGTTAAAACATCAAGTGTTGTGTTACCGAATCATCAGTGAAAGACTCATTGTTAGCTGAGAGGATGGAGGATACTAAAGAGAGTACTGTTGTTCTAGTTGCTACCCAGACCTTGGAGGGAGGGTGATCAGAACATATATATGAAATATGTCCACCACCATAAAGAACAACAGACAGTCAAATTAACATTATTGTTGCAAACCCTGAAGGTAAGACCTCAAGCGTGAGACGAGCTCTGGATTTACAGTGAGTCGTACAGCCATCTAGAGGAGATTCTTCTTACTGATGAAGCATGATTTTGAAAATCATAATACACCATACATTTACAAGACATGAAAAGCTGAAAGTGCCCTTTACACACGTTAGACACTGTAACACATGAAACTGAGACAAGTGTAGTAGAAGAACCGTAAAAGCACGCTTTGAAATGCAAGATGAAGAAACATACATGCAAAGCAATACTAATACATATAAACACGTTGCACTAAAAAGAGTTTCTTATGAATATCTTATTTTATCAACATTTATTGATTAATTGTACTGTTAATAAAATGGCCTAGTATTTCTGATGCTTTTTGTTAGAATGCATCATTTAGAAAAATAGGTGCAAAAATGTGTAGAAAGTAGGTACGATCTTGAAATTTCAGATAGTAATATTAGAGATTCTATAGTTTATGAAAAGTGAAAAACACATTTTGTATTATTTCTAATGTTAGCTATTTTCATATAATAATCTCTGCTGAAAGTTCTACTTTTTCCCTATTTCAATTGATTTTTTTTACACTATATTTGAAATTGATTGAGAGCTTTTTTTGTAATGCTGACCTTTTCCCTGACCTAATACAAGGGGCAATGAACAACTAGTGAAATGTTGCTTTATTCTTTCTGTACATGTATAAACCTCAACATTGCAACATTTTTCTTCAATGTTCACAGTGAAATATTCCTGTTGAAACAGGATTTCAGCTGTTGCTATAGATGGATGCTTTGTGTTTCTTTTTCACCGATACTAGGCCAATGCGGGCTCTCAAATCTTTATTTCTCACGACCATCATGGGAAAGCATCTTACTGTTGCAAGTGTCCTAGGTGGCATTATGTGAATTTGAGCATATGAAAATATTCTGATGGTGGTGTGATGCTACATCACAGAAATTGACTAGAGACTTAATAAAAGAAGAAACTTCAAAGGAGGGGTAACATCATTGATTTTTTCTTCTTGACAAACCTCATACTTATTCTTTTTTCCTGGCAAGAGGATGCTATGCTGATTGATTACTAAGAACTTTTTACTTACTTTGGACTGCTTTGCTGCTGCTACAGTCAGTAGCTGATGGACTGAATCCTTCTTTGCCGAACCATTTTTATTTTTCATTTCCTTTTATCTCCTCATTCTATGCTTATGGACTCGCCCTTAATGGACTTTAAATCTGAATCCTTTCCCATTCTATGTAGGATTTGAGCTGTTAGACAAATTATCAATGTTTCTGCCTTAATGGTAGTGGGACTCTGTAATTCTGTAAATGATTCTTTATAACCATCTGATAAAGCCATGCTTAAATATTTGGTGATTTATTGTAAGCTGTGATATTCTTAACTGAAATTCTTAAAAGAATGCTTATGGCCATATATTTGGGATCTTTAACACAATAAACAAATTAATCAAATACCTGTCTTGGTCCATTATTGAGTCTTAAATCGAATTGAGTCTTATTGGTTCTTCCATTTAAACTGTGCTATTTCACAAATGATTTAAATATGTTGTAGGGAGAATCAGTGAGCTCTGTCAGAACATCAATTATTGCTTCTCTTGCTCTGTGTTTCTATTGCAGAGCTTTTGACCTGCATAATTCTAGCCCGACTTAACTACTTCAGGAGGTTGGGTCTTCCCATTGCTATACTTTATTTCTACATCATGATTTTAAGAGTAGTGTACCTAAATCTGATCTCACATTTGTGAGTTGTCTGTCAATTAATTGTCCTCATTGGACAGCTGCACAGTGATTTGGCCACCCTAATTTCCACCCTTCCTATAGGAAGAGAAAGATTAATCAGAGGATCATTGCCTCTGTGGTAAATGGAAATGCTGCGGATTGTCTAATCGTAAAGGGCCCAGTATGTTTAGAGTAGTAAGTAGAGTAAGCAAATGCAAAATACTTTTATCATGCTTGCGCTGCAACACTACCATGCCAACCTCAAGAAGTGAACATGATCACACTTTGAATTCCATGTGCAATACGTGATACCAAACCTTTGACAGATGAAGAGTGGCTCTGAGAGCTCACTTAAGACTCTCTGGGTGACAAGGGTGGGAACTCATCTTTAGAGTCAGAAGGGGGGGATCTCTGATTTGACACTTCATGGAGAATCACTAAAGGGGGAAGCCTAAGTGAGGGAGCAGACGAACAACAAGCTTGTGGAGAAGTGTGGCTCAATGAGTGGAGAAGTGTGGCTCAATGATTAGAGCGGCAGACCCTGATGAAGAGGTCTAGCCCGGGACCAGGGTTCAATTCCCCGCCTCGGCGGGTCTTGGGCTCAAAAATTCCACAGACCTGCTAATTCTCGCCTCGGTGCCTATTCCAATCATGGAGTCCCACTCTGCAACTCTGGGCAATAGCTTGCTTAATCTCCACAACGGCCCCCACAACGCTAAAGGATGCCTGGACTCCACCTTGGGGGTGCCCAGGAGTGGACGCCTCACAGGAAAAGCCAGGATGGGTTCCACAGCGGTATTCGTACAAGCGCCTTGAGACCCTTGCGGGTGAGTAGTGCGCTATACAAGTATCAAATTTACATTTACAAGCTAATTCAATTAGACATGTGCCAAATCTTTCAGTAGCTGACATTATTGTAGAAATTATTAAAGCACAAAAAAGAATGGAACTAAACACTCAAAACCTTTTATGCCAAAAAAAAGGAAATTGATACTCACCTCCAAGATATGCATTGCATGCGCTCTGTACACAGTACTAAAATCTCCTCCGTTGCAAGAAGCTAGCCATAAGGCAAGCTCAGACTTAAAATTAGTAGAACACAAGGTGACCAAGAATTCTGAGGACATAAATAAGCTCAATTACAAATACGCCTTGAAACCCACTCTAGAAAAAACAATCTGAGGATATTTGGGGATCATGATTCACCCAAAAACAGTAACGTTAGAGACCTGAAAGGGAACAGTAATAGGAGTACTTTCAGTTATACGTTTTATACAAAATTACTGATTTCCTGAGAGCCAGCATCACCCAGGAAATTCCACCTTGGTAAACCCCATAAAATATTGGTTAACTTTCTTGCACACCCATTCTACAAGGGGAAAAACTAAACTATTTTGACCAGATATATCCAAAAGACAAAAGGAGATGGGAGTTTAAGCAGCTCACTGAGAAATATAAAACAAAGTGGGTTACTTGCCTGCAATATTAATGATAGTGGTTGGAGATAGCCCAAGTTTATATTCTTGTAGGTGGAATCAGAGAAGTTGTTACTTTAGATTTAGGGGAATTGATGATAGCCACACAAGATGTAACCAATAACCACTATTCAGTCTCTCCCTTTGTTGTTTCTTTTGTCTATCTCTCTCTCTTCTAGATGTGTCAATGACCCCTAGGGTATGAGGGTCCATGAGCCTAAAGGAGTAATCATAGCTTAATTTAGAATTACCAGAAATGTCAATGGAGAGGTTAAAGTCTGGAGTGTAAGAGGAGATGGCAGTGGGAAAATGTAAAAAAAGAATTGTAAATGGAATAAATGTTTTGCATTTGCCATTTCGCGAGATTAAAATATTTAAAAATGAGTACTTGAAATGTTAATGCTTTACTCAATAATAAAACGACGAGGGTGTCAGTATTAATTGTCTATATCAGGAGCTGACATAGTAGAGCTTTAAGAAACCCATATTTCCATTGATCAGACTTTTTTATTAAAAGCAAAATTGAGCTTTAAGAGATCCATATTTCCATTGATCAGACTTTTTTTATTAAAAGCAAAATTGGCATCATTAGTGATGGCATCCAAACAATACCATTCAACTGCAGTATTTGAGTGGAATTCTTCCAGTTTGCAAATCTTAAATGCTAATAGAGATAGTGGAGGTCATCGGGCACTTGCTGTATTGAAGGCAGGGGAGACAACGTTTATTGCTGTCATTATATACAAGGCCAAATTAGATGACCCTGTGAGTTTCCTAGAGATTAAGATCAAGATCACAAACTTCCGTGGGTCAGACTGTTGATATCTTCTGCAAGCTCAGTCACAGCACACCTGAATACTGAGGAGTTTGACGTCCATAACCTAACACAGGCTATGTAAATAATAATTTTGATCAAACCAGACCTAGGGTTGTAGGGCTGGATGCATGGAGACAGAATTGGAAGAAAAGAATGACCTCTTCAAAAGGTATTCAAGAATCATTTGTGCATATATTAATGGTTGGATATACCTAATTTACGCCTACCATGAAATCACAAAAGGATTCCTGGTTGGAGCAAATGCACTTACTACATTTGAGATATTTGCAGTTGTTAAAACCATTTAGAGAGCGTGACGGGGTGGGATTGCAAGGTATGACTTGAGCTGGAGGTTTTTTAGAACGTCCAAAACATGTACCTTTGTGGCCATTCTCAAGCTCTGCTGCAACTGCTTTCCACTTTGGAATGGTTGGAGCTTTACTCCATTAAAGACCTGGATTAACACCACTTTCCAAGATGGGTTCACAAGGAGAAGGATGTTGCACCAGAATGAAGTCAGTGAGCTTCCTATGTATTCCAAAAATATATCTTTTATTGTTTTTTGCTTTAAAAATTTGGACATCAGCCAACGCGTTTCGTTCCGATTGGAACTTGGTCTGGGTGTAAATCGTAAGTTAGATGTGAAAGTACCACAGGCTTTCAAGCGGATACAAATAGACGTTAACCCCGGTCCTCCATATTCACCGGGAGGTTAGATCACAAAACACAAATCTCTCTAAATATTTCAAGGTCCAAAGGCTGAAGTAGCGGCCAACAATCCTCCGTAATCACCAGGAGGCTAAATCGCAACAACACAAATCACACAGGATAATTAAAAGTCCAAGGGCCAAAGTAGCGACCAACAGTCCTGGTCAATGTCGATGGTCTCTGTGGCGGTCCCGCATCTGGACTTTCAAAAGATGGGACTGGGAATAGATTGCTACAAATTTGGGACCTTATTTACAAGATTTTGCCATAGGGCAGTGCTGCAGGCCTTCCCGGTGAGCTGCACTATGGTAAAAGAAAAGGGCAGGAATATGCCATATCTATCAGTTATGTCATTCCTGTCCTTTGCCCCTGTGCTGGCACACAATGGGCTGCCATGCACGAACATAGGCACCTTTGCGCCATAGTGCAAGGGTGCCTGCATCTGAGGCTTTTTCCTCTTTCTATGCGTGCTGCATTCCTGTCCTTTTCCCCTGTGCTGGCACACAATGGGCTGCCATGCGCCAACACAGGCACCTTTGCGCCATGGTGCAAGGATGCCTGAGTCTGAGGCTTTTTCCTCTTTCTATGTGAGCTGCAGAATGCAGTACACATATAAAAAGGAAAATGAGGAGAAATAATGGTATTTCTCCTCATAGCGCCTCCCTTTCGCCTCCCCTGGGTAGGCGTACGTTTTTGGAACTGCCTCAGAGTTCCGATTCCTCATAAATCTGGGGCAGTGTCAAAAAGCCATGGGTGCTGCTGGAAACATACACAGCAACACCCATTGCACACCCCTCTAATGAGGAAAGCCTGCAATAAAGGAATGATATTTACAAGGCTATATTAAGTCACGCAAAGTCACATAGTGCCACTGGAGCGTCGCAAAAAGTGTCTCTCTGGTGTCGCAGCCTCATTGTAAATGTGGCCCTTGGTGTGCCGTTCTGCGGAAACCAAGTTTGTAGTTGTACGGGGAGATTGTGTGCTGGACCACCTTGGATATCTTCTCTCCATCCTCTCCATTGTGATCTCTAAGATGTGAATTTATAGGGAAATAGCTTTCTCCAATGGGAAAACGTTTTTCACCTTAGAAAACAAATGTGTATTTACACCGGGGGCTGGAATCCCCCAGCGCAGAATTCTGAACCATGTAGAATGAATTCCACACAGCAGAAAAAGAAGTCAGTGGGAATTTTCATATCCCTTTCCAAGTATTACACCTGGAAACCTCTGCTCGTCACAGCTTTCAATGTGCTCTACTGGGAATGTTAGCGAATTGAAAACATGCAAAAGTATGTTGAGACAGAGAGCAAATTCTTCGCCAATACATTAACTTTTCTATTGATGAAATGGACCCACAATCTTTAAAATAATAACGTAATATTAGCACATTGTTTCTAAAGAAATCGAATATCATATATAAAGGACATCTCAAAATGACTAAACATCGGAGGTAGGCAGGAGGCGTCTCACGCGCATTTCTTTCTGTGACTTCAAAAGCTCGAAGCAACTCATCTACTTTGAGATTTTTGATCAAATAAAGTAGCAGGATTTGAGCGCTCAGCAGCAAGAGTGCATTTATGTTACATCATGCTCTCTCTCCAGCTTTTATCAAGATGCCAACTGGGAACACGGTAATTAATGAGATGTTGTTGCTTGTTTTGTTCTATAAATACTCAAAAAGCAAATGGTGTTAATCTTTCAAGTAGATGCAGTGTCAAGCTCTTAAGGAGCTCATCTGGAATTTTTACGTGGTTAGCAAGGGAACAGCATCCTTGCAAAATGATGACAGCGGACTAATAGGATGCACATGGCATGGCTTCCCTTCAGGGTCGTTACCTAGCAAACGGTAATTAAAACAGCTGAGGTACCAGAACACCTTCCTTAAACAAGGTGGTAAACAGTCAGCTAAAATAATTAGTTTACATATGCTGCACGTTCTTCCACATTTGTCTTTCATTGTTACCTCTCGATACATTCAGCATCACAAATTAATCGAGTCCCTTGCACGGTTCTACATTTCGCAACCGGACTGAATTTTTGAGGGGCGATCAATGCCTAATTTGACCCGGTGGTCGCTGGTAGGGGCCACTGGCACTGCGTTTTGAAGACCTGCGGTTATTTTTCTGCATCAGATATTTAATGAGAGCAAAAGAGAGAAAACAAACAAAGGAGAATGATGAAAGGAGAGAAAGAACAAAAACCGTCATAAAGGGAGAAAACAGGAACCGGCATGAGTAAAAGGGCAGTACGGGCCCGATTCACAGAACTAACTTAAGACGAAATCCTAAACTTACTACCATTTTCGTATTCACAGAAGGCACTTACTCATTTTGGTATTCACAGAAGACACTTACTCACTTCGGTATTCACAGAAGTTAGGAGTCCTAACTTTAGGACTCCTAAATGCCTTCTGTGAATACCGAAAGTCTTAAAATTAGGATTTTTCTCAGTTTAGGAGTCCTAAAGTTAGGACTGCTAACTTTACTACTACTAAACTGAGAAAAATCCTACTTTTAAGGCTTTCGGTATTCACAGAAGGCATTTAGGAGTCCTAAAGTTAGGAGCCCTAAGTTTACTACTACTAAATTGAGAAAAATCCTATTTTTAAGACTTTCAGTATTCACAGAAGGCATTTAGGAGTCCTAAAGTTAGGAATCCTAACTTCTGTGAATAGCAAAATGAGTAAGTGCCTTCTGTGAATACCAAAAGGAGTAAGTGCCTTCTGTGAATACCAAAATGGTAGTAAGTTTAGGTTTTTGTCTTAAGTTAGTTCTGTGAATCGGGCCCTGAGTGACTGGCTGTGGATTAAAAAGGCCTGAGAGGGATTCCCAACTAGGCAGCCTTGATATTGGGTGTGCTGACATTTAATTGTGTGGGCCACAGGTTCTGAGCAGAGCTTTGTGCACCGTCTGGCACTCATACAAATTAAGCACTGGTGGTGGTCTAATAAAGAGCACATGAAACTAGAGGGAAGGACTTAGAAAAGCATTTATGAATACGGGACGTAGTACTACAGCAGTACTGTTTTACGTGCTCTTACATGCATTCCTTAATCATCCCTGAAACGTCCAATTCCCAATGAGTGAAAGTGCATAAAAAGTACAGACCCTTCTATTCAGGCAAAATGTATGAGACTATTCATTTATTATTCCCATTTTAGTTCTTTCGGGGATAATTTACTGAGGCATGGAGACAAAAAAACATAGTACTACGGGAGCGCTACTTCACAAACTTCCAAAGCCCTTTGTGACTAGATCCCACAGACTAGAAACCATGCCTGGAAAAAACTGCATGCAAAAAAAAGATCCAAACATGATTAGAACCTTCATGCATAAGTGACACTTAAATGGTATGATTTGTGAAAGCAAACACATCTTTTTGTTCAGGAATGTTTTAGGCAATCTTATAAATATATTTACTAATACAGGGATTTCCTTGTGAAGGGATCTTCTTGTAGGGTTGTGAGATGGCATTCCAGGGTGAGAATAACCTTGGACGTTTGTGCACTCCCTCAACATTGGCGGGCTTGAGAGTTTATGAAATAAGTAATTTTACTTCCCTCCTGTTTCCTAGACCTCAGGGAGCAGACATACTAATTTCTTTAAGAAAAAAGGTTCTCAGTTTCGTGAGGTTGAGGGTCCGTCAAACTGTGTTCTCTTGGTTTTCTGGTTGGCCTGGGCATTCCTGCTGTGCTGTCCTACAGCATAAGAAATGGACAGGAATGCGCTGCTATCTATTAGATAAGGCTCATTCCAGTTCTTTTCCCCTGCACAGCACACAAGCGCTGCTGTGCGCCAATGCAGCCCCCTTTGCACCAAGGTGCTAGGGTTCCTGCATTGCAGGGATGATTTTTTTTTTGCAGGAAGGGAAACCTTCAGCACAAAAACAATCACAAGAGGCTTTTTTCCTCTTTCTTTGTGTACTGTAAAATACAGCACACATAGAGAATGAAAAAACAAGGAGAAAAAAAGATATTTCTCCAGGTTGTGCCTCTGTAAATTTTTGGCGTGCTTCAGATTTAAAATTTCTCGTAATTTGGCCTGTGTCAAAAATCCATGGCAATGCTTCCAGCAACACCCATTGCACGCCCCTTTGATGCAGAAAGCTGTGTTAAAGGGAACAATATTTATAAGGCAGCAGTATGCCAAAAAAGTGGCTTAGTGCTGCCTCTTAAATATGGAGCAGGCTTCTGCGCCACAGACCATAACAAAAAGTGACGTTCCTGCTGCGCAAAGGTCCTCATAAATGAGTCCCAGAGTTTCTTGCTTTTGTGCTACAAAATGCAGCATTCTAGATGGGTGTCATACCATACATCACAACTGGTGGTCGATGTGATTTTTTCATACTTACAAATACACCACTTGGGGGGGGATTTACAGCACGTACATATAAGATTGTTAATGAATTTGTGCTAATTGGTGTGCTGAAGGGTTTGCAATTTGGGTTGTAGGAGATCGGAGAGTAAAATTATGAAGGAGGTGGCACGAGTCTTCAAATGCGAGTTAGCTCCCTCAAAGCCAAAACATGCTGATTCCTGTTAGAAGGCCAGCCAATAACTGGGCTGGTTTTCAAGGCATCATCTTATTTTTTCCCTCTGATTTTGACCGAGATGAGAAGCTTTGAAGGAAGGTCTGAGTGATCTGCACTTCTGAAGCTGATAGAGAAAAATATTGAATTTCTTTTGTATGGGTTCATCGCTATGGCCTGTACATCCTGCATGGCTGGGGGGTGGGGGGCATATGCTCCAAGGCAGCTCAAAACAATCTGCTACTGACAGATATACACACAGGTGTATCCTGGAAGTCTGCCTAAATCTAGTTGTCTTTTTGGGGGTCCCATCTCTTCATAATTGAGTTAAAGGATAGGATGCAACAACTTTTTAAGAAGTATAAGCATTCATCTTCATTGCAACAAAAGTATTCAGATAATGTGCTGAAACGCTATATTTTATCAGTTTTAGGTCAATAATATTTAAATACTTAAAGTGTTTCTATTTTTAATTTACTTTCAAATGTTTATATTTTATTGAGAATTCCTAAACTTTATTATTTACCCCTATAATTTACCATAGGGAGATGTTTAAAATGTTACATCTATCTGAGATGTCTCCACCGCATGAACTGACGGGGTGAAGACATGTAAGGCTGCTCTTAACGGTAAATCTACACTCAGAAAGGGTGAATAGCAAAAAAGTGTAGACTAACACCCAAGTGTGAGAATAATTTTACACAAGAGTACATCTACACATGGAAATTTACTTTTGTGACTAGGGTCTAGTTATAGTCATGTATAGCATGGGGTTGTCTATCAGCACTTTTAGACTGGTTTCTTTTTCAATTTTCAAAGCACACAAAGCAATCAGGATATTACACAAACAATGTCATTATACCTGTCCCATGATTATCCACCACAGCTCATAGCTAATATCTTTCATGAACTGAGAGGGTCAGAGCCTAAGGATGTATCTCTCCCTAAATCTTTTTTCTAAAAAATTGAAGATGTTGAAATACTACAACGTTTTGGGTAACATCCTTTCTGTGCTCTAGGATTGTGCTTGCATGCTGACTCAGTCACTGACTGTGTACAACCAATAGTAACTTGATTTTGTTTGTATTTTATTAATAAAAGTCCAAGCCTAGATTCAATAGCTGGTGATGGTCTGTGGTCACTTGTGTTACCACTGGATGATGCCGCACCCAAACAAGAAAAAGTATTCATGTTTAGACTCACACAGTGAAGCATGAAGGAAAAGTTGCACCAATAACAAGGCGCTGTCATGATTCACTCTTGATCACATGGTAGCAGTAACCAGCAGGGATCTACTGTCAAGGGAGAGGCGTGGAAGAGTTTCCTTTAATAGACCGAAGTAATAAAGACAATACAAAGTTACAACATGAAATGGTGGCTGAAGAGGAAAATCCGCATTGATATTAAAACCAAAACAATTATCCAATTCCAATTCCAATTCCAAAAATTCTTTAATTCGGTCATATAGACCATAAAAGATGCAATGAAAACATTACAAAGATTAAAACATTATTAAAATGCATTTGAATAAAAACGACTCTCCCAGCGAGGAATGGTTTAAAATTGCATTTAGAAAGTTCTTTAAAAAGTTCAAGGGGCTTCAGACGATTTTTTCTTTCTAATCAGCCATATGGCCATAAGAAATTTGGAAACAGCAAACACAATGTGGCCCAGGGTGCTAGTTTTCAAAATCCTGTATGCTTGTGCATACTCTCTGAACCCCAGGTTCTTACAGAGTGGTGCTATCCAATATTTTCTGGGCCTTTGGTATGCAGGGCACACAAACAAGATGTGGGGGTCATCTTCCACATGGTTGTTACAGCAGGGACATGTTTTATCGCCCCCATTTGTCCACTTCGAGGTGTATGAATTGATAGGTAGTGTGCTATACCTCCATTGAACATACAGTTTCCTTGCCAGGATGGGAAAGATAAAATCCATTAAAGGTTCAAAAACATAAGAATTTTTGGATTCTAAAAATCGCAAAGTTAGGGTGCCGCTATTTTGAGCGTCCATCAAATGTGCAAGGGACCTGGCTTTGTAGATTTGTGCCAGAGCTTTGCGCGAGATTGTACGGCAGCCTCGTGCAGGGTCCTCCCACAAGACACGGAGATTAATGGCAGACAGTTCGTTTTCCACAAAGGTGAGCCAGGGGATTTTGCCGCTGGAGTTTAAGCTCATGACATGGGTGAGATCCTCCCTATAATGATGGAGTTCGTCCGTAGACCAGAGCCTGTGCCAGAACTTCACTGGCTTTGACACAAGCTCCTCTGCAATAGGGGGGAGACCCATGTCCATTCTTAGAGGCTGGAGTGGCGTGGCACTTGGAGGGGCTAGAAGGCGCCTTAGAAAGCTATTTTCCACTATTGATAGGCCCTTCACCGTTTTATGTCCCCATAGCTCACTGCCATATATGGCCGCAGCCTTGGCCTGGGTCTTGTAAGTTTCAAGGGCCGGGCTTATGGGCTTGAAGGAAGAAGTGTTAGCCACTTTCAGGATTGCACCCGACAGTTGGGATAGTTTGGCCTTGGATCGTACTATCTGTCGATCCCATGCCAAGTTTTCCTGCAGTGTAACCCCCAGATATATGAAGGTGGAGACCCTCTCAAGGCTGGCGGTCCCCAGGGTAGGATTGGGCCTAGTTTTAATTGGTGGGTTGAAGATCATGAACTTGGTCTTTTCTGTGTTCACCTCCAACCCATGCTGATGACAGAAAAGACCAAAACCATCCAGGATCCTCTGGATCCCCATTGGGGATTTTGAAAGGAGGAGGGTATCATCGGCAAACATGATTGCCGGTACCCTCCTACCTGCCAAACAGGGGGCGTCGTTGTCCTTGACGTTTTCCAGGTGTGAGATGACATTATTGATGAATAAACAAAACAGGGTCGGTGCCAGGACACAACCCTGCCTCACACCTCGGCGCACAGGAAACCTGGATGAAAGTCTACCATCTTTCCCACACCTAACTTGCGCATAGTTGTTCTCATGCAGCCTAACCAAGATGTTAAGTAGCTGGGGGGGAATTCCTAACTTTTCCAACACCTCCCAAAGTTTCCTGCGCGGGACTAGGTCAAAGGCTGACCTCAGATCCACGAAGACCATGTACAATCTCCCGCCCTCGATCCTCACCGTCTTCCAGTAGAGGAGAACTAGGCGGAAGATCTGGTCCATGGTCGACGTGTTTCTCCTGAAGCCAGCCTGCAGGGGACTCAAGATGTCATTTTCCTCCACCCAGTCTAATAGATGGTTCAAAATAAGGCGCGCAAAAAGCTTTTGGGGAACATCTATCAGGCTAATAGGCCTTTAATTTGCAGGACTCAAGGGGGACCCTTTCTTATAAATCGGAACTATTTCAGCCCCTAACCAAGAGGAAGGGATCGCCATACCTCCCAAAATAGCATTGAAAAGGACAAGAAAGTACGGGGCCCAGATGTCAGGGTGATATCTGAACAAATCACCGGGTAGCTTGTCCAGCCCCGGTGCCTTCCCCAGCGCTAAGCCCTCCAGTGCCAGCTTCACCTCCCCCAAGGAAAATTCCAAAGCCACATCTGGCAGGCAGGGGGACTCCACCACCATCCCTTCCGGCCAGAGAGTGGTTTCTTGATATAGTGACCCAAAGTGAGCCTCCCAAATAGAGGGGGCAATATTGGGTTCTACTGCGGATAACAGATCCCCTGTTCCATTGTTTACCAGAGCCCAAAATTTTCTAAAGTCTTTAGATTTAAGGGCTTCAGTCAGGTCATGCCAGTGATTCCAATCCCACTCTGCCCTTGCGTTGGCCAGTACTAACTTGTACCCCCTCCTAAGGGCAGCGATCTTCACCTTATCACTACCCTCTTTAATTGCGGAAAGAAGCTCAGACTTAGTTTTCCTGCAGGTGGAGGTGTACCAAGTCGGAGCACGAGTCTTTTTCCTTCTAATAGGCAGGGCCGGATTGAAGACATCTGCAAGGTCCCTTACTAGGGCCTGGTGAATGCCAAATAGTCTCTCATTGTAGTCTGAGGGTCTAGATTGGTTAATGAGGGCATCCACCTCCTGGAACCTGGGGAGTGCTATACCATAGAGGTTTTTTAAAGCTTCTTCTTTATCAACTAGCTTCCCCCATTTCACTCGGCGCCTGCTTGTGGTGAGTAATATGTCTGCCTGGTCGATTACAAAATCGGTAGTTAGCATCCCTATGGCAGGGGCTGGGTGCTGGATCTCCAAGAGAAGGGAATTGTGGTCACTGTCTGTCCTCGGGATCACTCTAAAATCTAGAACTTTGGGCCACAGGGAAATATCTATAAAAATGTAGTCCAACCTTGACTCATGTCCCTTTTTGTTGAAGGTGCACACCGAAGGAGTGTCAGAAGGGGTGCGCCCATTACACGCCCTCAGTGCAAAGTTCAGGGTGAGAGAGGTAAGTTGTACTGCCAACGGAGACCAAGCTTTGGGGTGAGGTGATGAAGAAGGAGGGACTCCCCAATGGTCATCCTCGGCAGTAAAGGCACCCTCCATTAAGCCCTCCAGGGGTTCAAAGTGGCAGTTAAAATCTCCTCCCATCACTATTTTCAGGTTACCTGTCAATTGCCCTAAAAAAGATGAGAGATCAGCTAGGGTGGGGGATTCTTTACCCACAGCGACTGGTCGAGAGTAGACATTAACAATAGCCCATGTACTTTTGTCAGGCCATCTGAGGAGCACACACTGAATGTCCGGTGAAAGTGTGTCCATTCCAACCACCTGACACCCAATGTGGCTCGCCACCCAGATTGCCAAACCTCCCGAAGGTCTCCCTCTCCCATTCGACTTTGCCGGGATTTCAAAAATGTCATATCCCCTCCTGAGCTGTGGTACCCTAGCCCATGTCTCTTGGAAGAGGAGTATGTCACTTTTGCTGACCAAAGTTTCCCACTCCGGGGTATCCACCTTACTTGAAATGCCAGCTACATTCCAGGACAGGATGGTCAAACCTGGACCTTGGAATTGGGGACCTGCTTCACTTAGTGCAGACGGGATGTCATGTGCAGAATTACCCAAGTCACCCAAGCCAGTGATAATGGGCGACCGGGTGGGTAATTCAACAAACTCCACCGATTGCGTTACAGCAACAGTTAATGTGTTTGGTGGATCCTCATCTAAAACTTGGGTGCTTCCCAGTGTGGTCCCCCCGTCTTTTGCAGGGGCCAGGGACCTTTTTTTTATTTACGGGAACAGATGTACCTTCCCCCCTAAATGTAGACCCATAGGCAGAATTTATTGGGTGTTGTGGAATGTCCCCCCTTATTGGTCAATCTACTTGGTCCAGACAGGAGAATCTATTCTGAAGGACAAAATTACCATGGGCGGGCAATGAGTTGTGCTTGGGTCTGTACCGTGAACCATCTACGGCGAAGCCCACTCTGGTCCAACTCTGTAACAATTATCACTTTGGCTCGAGTGTGACTAATTCTGATCTTCTCTAGCCAATACGCATGACCTCACAGACTCTTCCCCTCACCAACCATCATTACCTCTGCTTTTTGTCTGTTTAGTTTGAGCCAGTGGCCATGTAACCAATCATTGCTTCTCTCACACATTGTTCTAAGAAACATACTAATACACCCACATAGCCCTAACTTGAGGAGGATTTGGTATCCTCAGCATAAATGTGTAGCTCAAAGAGATGGAGCCAGATGAGACAAGCCAGCGGGTCAGTTTACACTGAACAATTAGGGGAGTGGGAGTAACCCTGAGGCACTCTGTCCTGTGGCAAAAAAACAAATAAGGTGACCACCTCGGATTGAGCTCTCGGGAAAGACCAGAATCACTCAATGATGACCATCACATCCCCAGACTGTATGATGCAGAATGTCATAGTTGTTGGTGTCAACGACCATTAGCATTAGACATGGGCAAAGTTTTCATGAGGCAAGCATTGCCTTGAAGATTTGCTTATTATTTATCTATCAATGTTTTGCAGCATTCCTTACCTTTACCGCAGTTAAACACATGTAGTTATCTTTCATGAGCATTAGGTTGCACTGGAACTTGCCAGCACTCTGTACGTGATTACATACTTTGGCTGGCTTTATTTCTCAAGTTCTCTGAAACCAATTTGTACCAGTATTTCATATGTATTTTTATGGTAATGAATACTTTGATTAACTTTTTCTTGCAAGTGCTTTCAAACTGTGTCATGCTTGTAACTCGTGAGCATTTTGTACATGAGTTCAAATCTTGCTTAGCAGTCCCCGTAAAAGATTATTTACAAGTTTTGATTTGAAAGTCCACCTCCCAGGCACTGTAAAACAACAGCATATTTTCAGATTTATTACAAGTAATATTTATTTATTTATTTATTTGAAGGTTTTGTATAGCGCGAACAAGACTCTTACGAGTATCAGAGCGCTTTACATGTCATATGTTGCACAACAAGTATAAGCATAGAAAGAAGTACAATTGTAGGTGATTCAGACATAGGGTGCTCCATAATACAAACTAGTAATTAAATACAGTGCTCACTAATATCTACTAGTGATTAACGTCCAGTCGTAAGTAAATAATTCACATGAATTTCGCCATGAGAATCGCTTTCACTTCTTTTTTGAAGGAAGCAGTGGAAGAGTTCAGTCTTGTTTTTGTAGGCAAAGCATTCCAGATCCTGGGAGCCTTTCCAGAGAAGGCCGGTTGTATGTTTTTTTCTTGGTAAAACGTTGTGGTTTCAGCAGAAGATTCTCTGAACTTCTGGAGGCTCTGTTCCCAGCTGAGAGTACCAATTTCTGAGCTACGTAGCTCGGGGAATTGTAGTGTAGTGCCTTGTGCATCATACAAGCGATCTTCAGCTGTATTCTAGCTTCAAATGGTAGCCAGTTGAGTGCTCTAAGGTCAGGAGAGATGTGCAATGTTCTTTTTGAGCCTGTGATGAGTCTCGCAGCGGAGTTGATCGCTGCTTTTAGAGGAGCTGTCATTGCCCTGGGGAGGTTCACGAGGGCTACCGCTCCATATTCCACTCTTGGTATTACTAGGACTTGAACTGCTTGTTTGAAATCATTAGCTGGTAGGAAGGGTTTCAGTTTTTGCAGGGTGTTCATGTGGAAATTAGCTCCTTTTGTGGAGGCGCTGATATGCTTCTGCATGTTTAGGTTTCTGTCCAGTGTCACACCTAATGATTTAGCTGATTCCACAATGAGAGGTTGCCCTTTAAGTCCAGTTAGGTGCTTCATCCATTCAAGGATGGTGGATGATTTGTTGGGGGGGGCGAATTAGGAGGAACTTCGTTTTGAGGGAATTTAGTTTCAAATGCTTTTCAGCCAGCCATGTTTGAGTTTTTTGTAGCATTGTGTTGAGAGACTTGATGTCCTCAAGTGAATGGATCTTGATGTAGAGTTGAGTGTCGTCTGCGTACAAATGGAAATGTATCCTGGAGAGACTGAGAACTACGGTGAATGGTTCCATGAAGAGGTTGAAAAGTGTGGGCGAAAGGGAAGAGACTTGCGGTACTCCTAATGTGACTGGTACAAGGTTGGACAGGGATTGAATGACCTTGAATCTTTGAGATCTATTTTTGAGGAAATAGGTAAACCAGGTAAGCACAGATCCAGATATTCCCATTCTGTGTTTCAGTAGATCTAGCAAGTTGTCGTGTTTAACGATGTCAAATGCTGATGACAGATCAAGTAAGATTAATAAACAGGCTTCATTTTGGTCCAGGATTTTTAGAGCATCGTCAATTATGTGTGTCATGGCTGATTCAGTACTGTGACCAGCACAGAAGCCTGATTGGTATTGGTTAAGCAGGTTGAATCGATCTATGTGGTTGCTAAGCTGGCTGTGAACACATTTTTCTAAGAGCTTGGCTAGAGTGGGGATGTTGGATATCGGGCGATAGCTGTTTAAGTCTGCTGGGTCAGCCGTAGGTTTCTTTAGGATAGGGGATACCTGCCCTGTTTTCAAGCTTTCTGGGATGCTTCCTTGAAGGAGGGAATTATTTATAATCTTGGTCCAGAGAGGTAGTGTCAATGGAATGAAGTCTTTTAAGTAATTAGCAGGGAGCGGGTCTGTGAAGTGGTTGGAGGGGTTCAGGGCGGTTAGCGTTTTTAGTATAGTATCTTCACTGTAAATGTTGAAGTATGACCAGGTTGCCTGGTTTTTAAGGTTGAGTTTTGTGGAGCATTTACCTGGGACACCTGTCAAGGGCAGTGTGGCATTCTTTAGCATGTCCGTAAGGGACAAAAGGTCATTGTGCAAGTCCGTCTTTATAGATTCCGATTTTGTCATAAAAAAGGAGGCAAATTCCTCACAATTGGGTGGATTATCAGGTATAGTCTTGGAGTGGTTGGGTGCACTCTTGGTTTGGGCTTTGATTAGATCGAATAGTTTCTTGGGACGGTTTTTGGCTTGGTCTAGTTGATTCCTGAAGAAGTCGGTTTTGAATATTTTGATCTTTCTGAAGTAGGAGTTTCTGGTAGTTCTTTAGCTTGAGGTGGTCAACTGAGGGTGCAGATCTCCAACGTCGTTCAATTACTCTAAGTGAGAGCCTGTCTTCATTTAAACTACCTTCATACCAGGGTTTTGAGACTTTGCACGTGGTTCTTTTCCATTGTAGAGGGGCTATTTTGTCTATTAGGCTGTTCATGGAGTGGAAGTAGTGGTTGGTCAGACCATGAACATCGACTAGGTCTTCCGGGGGACTTAGGATGTTTAGATTAGAGGATGCTAGTAGGTTGGCGCCAACATTTTTCAGATTTCTCTTACAGATCTTTGATCTCAAAGGTTGTATCGAAAGTCTTTTAATTGATACCAAGACTTGGAATGTAATGATGTGATGGTCAGACCAATCACAGGGGAGGATCAAGTCGGGCTGAGTGGCGTCAGCCTTGGAGATTACTAAGTCGAGGGTTGTGCCTTTGTCGTGTGTGGGACTGTTATAGATTTGGTTAACATTAAGGTCTGAGAGGAAGGCTTTGAGGCTGTTGACATCAGAGTCGTTCTGGTAGTCCCAATGCAGGTTGAAATCACCAAGAAATATTTGCATATTTTGTTGCCCGTCATTGGTAGCTAAAATGTCCATGAGATGTTCTATGAATGTGATGTTATCGCCTGGCGGGGGGTAGAATGTGTGTAGTGAACATATTTGTTTGTTGTTACTAGAGATGTTTAGGCAAAGGTATTAACAGGAGGATGGTGCGGGGGCATTGGAGTTGGTCACTGTTAGATTACTCTGATATATGCAAGCGATCCCTCCACCCGGCATATCATTTCTGTCCAGTCTAGTAATGTCATAGTTAGGGGGTACTAGTATGTCATGGATAGGTGTAGATGAATCCTTTAGCCATGTTTCCGTCAAGATTAGAATGTCTGGTTCGTTATTGAGTAGAAGGTCAGCTATATCGGCCGCGTGTCTAGATGCGGACCTGCAGTTTAAGAGTATACATTTTAGCTGCGTCTTGTCGGATACAATGGTGGGTTCAGATGTAAGAGGGATTGGTATGAGGTTGTTTTCAACTATGCCTCTGGGGTTGTGTCTTGTGGCTCTGTGTGAGTCGATAGGGTTAGACTGGATAAAGGAGTGTATATGTAAATTATCTGGGTGTACAGAGTTATGTGGGAGGTACGATAGCTTGTAAGATCGAAGTAAGGCACCTAATTCTTTAGATGATAAAGAATTTTTCATCCTGATTGGGCGGGATAAGGCATTAGGGTAAGGCACTGTACTCATTCTTGGGGGCTTGAGATTTTGAATGTTTACGTGTAAATATCTAACGTGTGTGACTAAAACACTTCTTACCACTGACTAGGTGATCTAGGAGGATAAGGCAGAGAGACTGTGAACTAGGCACCGTAAGGAGAAAGGATTAAGCATGATATATTCAATACTTTGATGTGGTCTAAGGACTACGTGATTGAGACCAAGCCCCGAGAAAATCTCAACATCTTACCTCACCAGCATTCAAAATCTTAGCAGGCTTCAAAATAATATCTATGGGACTCTACCTGGATAGGGCTATCAGATTCAACAGGCATTCTCCAACAGAGAAGTTTCTTGTGCCTGATTATGTGTGTGGTAATTCTATCTAAGGCAAGAGACTGATTGACTAAACATCAGAATGAGAGTGCAAACACTTAAACAAGAAAATGGAAAACCTGGAACATGGTGGAGTTCCTCATTGCAAACTAATTAATACTTAGAATTAAGTCAATTCCCAATTTATATGAAAAAGATGCAAAGTTAGAAAATAAAGAAAAGAGGATCATCTAAGCAGCTGAAGTTTTATAATTTCCCATATCAGCCACAATGGTCTGACAGATTTTAAGATGTCTGTATTCAAGAGAGGTTGCCATATTATTGCATACCTACATGTGTGAGATGGGCAGGCTCTGAAGATGCAGAGGACAGGAAAATTTGTCAGGCAGAAGCAGAAAGAAGCCCAGTGGTATCATAGACAGAGAGTGAGACCGCCAGCACTCAACAATGGGAGCCAAAGAAGGAGAGAGCGCCATGCCAGCAGAAGGAACCTGACATGGAGGAAGGATAAGAGGAAATAGAGACTTGGGTTGAGCAGTGGTGGATGCATTCTTTGTCCAGTGGAACATTTACAAAAAAATTGAATAAATCAGGCAGATTAAGGATGAGAATTAATTTTATTGAGCGTCTTCCCCATACATACATGGTGCTATACTGTTTAAGGAATGCCAGGGAAGAGAACACCTTCCTGATAACTGCAGTGGAAACAAAGCAAGAGACAGACTTTGAGCCCTTATATAGTAAGTCAGCGTTGATATCAGTCCCAGTTACCCAGGAAACAGAATACCTTGTATGTATTTTCAAGAGTTATAGATAGAATAACTTTGTACTTCCTGTTATTGAGACCCATGTTGTTTTGTTTCCCGACCCCGATATGTTCCAAATCTTAGAAGTACACTAGTTGTAAACATCTTTCCCTTTTTCTACTACTCAAAGAAGTGTGTCCTCAAGAACTAGGCATGTCTCCTGCAGAAAAGTGTACCTATTTTTTGCAAAGTCTTTGTCACCAGTTTTTCTAGGAAGTATATAGGATCCACTAATTAAGCTGCTCAAGGCAACTAAGCTGGATCTGTGGAGACTCATTGTTGTAGTCATCATTTGGCAAGGCATATAAAGGCATGCAGTTAATTTTCTGCGAATTATAACAGTATACCCCATCCCCGCAAACAATCTTTAAATCCTACTAGGTGCTCTATAAATATATTTTAAAAATCTGCCAAGAAAATCATTCAAAGCTCTAAGGTGCAACTATAAAAAAGACATAAAAACAAGGATGCTGAAAGTGATGTGCCTCTTACCAAGTGCGATCCTATACATCATTTCTCTTCCAGTGAACCAAAAAGTAGAGCTAACTTCAGGACACTTGATATGCACACATTTAAGCTATTTCAAATTCCTCATGGCCAAAAGCAGAGAAGAGATTCTGGCCTTTCTGTGACAGAAATGAGTGTTAACAAACTGCTTCATTTGTGAAGAATCAAATACCAGACAAACCTTCCAACTAGAAGGAAGTTGCAATTTAATTGTATTTGAGTTATTGATCTTAGAATGGAAAAATAACTTGAAAAATGTGAGCCAAGCTTTCTAGAAGTACCTCTCATAGGTAGAAATCAGGTAGACAATCATGCTTTATCTCCTATATGATATTCATGAGTTAACCATTCTTTCATTGTTAGTTAATCTTTGCATATGGTCTTCAGCCTTTTGAGGGTTAGTAGCTAGATCCCTACAGATGTACAAAAAAGAGAGGATACTGTAGGTACCAAAGTATCATCAACAAAATCGGTGGGTAACATATGGGGATGCATACTATATAAAATGAAAAAGGTGGAATGCCCAATGAACATCATTGTTATATGCATATTCTGTCAAAGGAAAAAGTATCTTTCAGTTATCTTGGGTGCCGTCATCAAAGCATCTCAGGTATTGCTCCAGTTTCTGGTTCACTCACTCAGTTGGACCATTGGACTGAGAGGGATAACCTAAAGGCAATGCGTGTTGTAAAGACCTACAAAGAGGGATAACAACTCTCTCGATTCGAAAATCAACTCATTAACTTGTATACTGCTGCACACCAAATCACTGATTAAGCACAAATATGAGTTTGAGTGCTTGATGCAGACCTCTAATCCGGATCTGGTTTTCTTTACTGAAACTTGGGTCAATGAAACCTCTATGCCTCACTGGATTGCAACGTTACCAGCAGGATATGAATTGACAAGTGTAGACGGAAAGGAAAAAGGGAGGACGCATAGCAATTATTTCCGCTCAAGCTTTAAGGCCACATTTGACCCCACCCAGCATCTTGGAGTAGAAGCAATGACCTTCAACTTCAAATTTAATAATTCTCTGTCCTTTCCTGGATTACTCCGGTACCGGCACAACTGCTGCAAACATTCATGGAATCGTGCCTAGTCTCCCTCACTTTCACAGTACTTGGGGATTTTAATTTTCATCTCAAATGCGGAAACAACGCGAACACGTCCTTTCTAATTTCGAATTCTAAGCAGGTTTTGTGCTGACCCAGATCATCACAGACCCCACTCACAAGGCCTGTCACACATTAGATGGTATCTTTACTAATAACCCAAACATTACCTTGGATAAATTATTGCCGCTAACATGGACCGATCATAGGGCTATTTTCTTCAAACTCCCTCTTCTGGAGAAAAAAGATCCCTTTCAAAATAGATTGCCTCTCGCTAATACTAGGGGTGGGTGGAATTTGCGTAATCGCGTTACGCGAATCTCCGCGAACATGCAGAAATTCCGCGAACACGCGGAATTGCTTGTTCGCGATGCTTTTTTCCTGTTCACAGTTGCTGTTTGCGTGCTCGGGGAGAAATATCTCGCGAACACGCATTTTGAGAACGCGAACAAGAAAACATTTCGCGAAGTTGCGGAATGCAGAATTTTGGGCAATTTCGCGTTCTCCGCGGAACGCGAAATTACCAAAATTCCGCATATTCCGCGAGCGGAACGGAATTTACCGCCCAGGCCTAGCTAAGACCCGACTGTGGCACAAAATTAACAAAACTGATCTAGAACAGGCCCTTGATAGACATATTCCCTTGCTAGTCCCTGACAACAATAAGGCTGTGGATAATGTTGACTGCTGGATCAGATCATCAATCGATCTTCTGGCCCCAGAAAAATATACTAAACAATTCAGAAATCAATCTGCAGCCCCATGGTACAGTGCAGAGCCCACAAACATAAAATGGAAGTGCAGGCATTTAGAACGCACTCGGAGGTAATAGTGAGCAGGGCAAAATTATTACAGACTAGCCCTAGAATACAAAGAAGCAATTAAACCGCCAAAAGGAACTACTTCACCTCTAAAATAAAGGCCGCAAAAAATTATACTAGATAGCTTTTTAAAACTGTCACTTCTCTGTCCAAACTTCAGCGGGAGAATCAATTCTCTCCTGATCAAGCTTTCTGCAAAAACGTGGCCAACTTTTTCCATACAAAAGTACAAACAGTCTACAAGAAGCTCGCAGGGAATGCTCCAGATACTGCCAACAAGCCATTAATAGAGGATACTATCTCCAAAACTCCTACCACCTGTCAACTGTTTGGGTTCTCCTCTCTAACCTCTGAGAGAGTAAATGATCTAGTAATAGCCATCAAATCTTTCTCCCCGTCGGATCCCTGTCCTTGCTCAATACTGCACATGGTTACGGAGAGGGTCAGCACCCATTCAGCCCCTCTCCTGAATAACATTCTTACGTCAGCTACCTTCCCCACTTCTTGGAAAAAAAGCCTGTATATGGCCGATTTAAAAAAAAATCTCACTAAATCCCTCCAAGGTAAAAAATCACCGGCCTATATCTTGCCTACCCCTCATGCCAAAACTCTAGAAAAATCTATTAATCATTAGCTGGCATGTTATTTAGAATCCAACGACCTCTTAGACACCACCCAACATGGCTTCAGACCATACCACTCAACAGAATCAGCCTTAGTCATGGTCACCGAGGAGATACGTAAACAGCTTGACAGTGGGGGGAGGGCCGTCCTCATCCTACTTGACCTCTCAGCAGCATTTGATACTGTTAACCATCTGATACTAACGCAGAGGCTGAAGTCAGTAGGAGTTGAAGGGACGACTCTAACCCACCTCACCTCTTTCCTTACTGTTAGGGAACAGAGGTTGTGCTGCGGAAACCTTACCTCGGAGGCCTTTACACTCACCTGTGGAGTTCCTCAAGGCTCAGGGCTGTCACCGACCCTGTTCAACATGTACCTCACTCATCTGGCTAAGCTGATCAAAGCACATGGGTTCTCGCTGGTTTCTTATGCCAACAACACTCAGATAGTCAAATCTATATAATCTAGTGCAAAAATAGTGGCTGGGATGTTTCATAATTGTCTAAAGCACATCATTTGGTGGATGCATCTGAATTATCTTAAATTAAACACAGATAAAACTAAGGTGGTGTTGTTCGGAAAGGGACCATCACTCTGGAATCACCTATGGTGGCCAGCAGAGGCAAGAGGTTGTCCTGATCCCATTGAGAAAGTCAGAAACTTAGGAGTCATTTTTGATGACCACCTTAATTTTGCAGGTCAGATGAATCTCCTAAAAACTCAGAAAAACTCAGAAAAACAGTAGTAGTTGCCTTAATTCTTTCTAGAATTGACTACTGCAATGCTCTCTTTCTCAATCAGCATTGACAAATGCCAACTATTAAAACGCCAGTCCTTGCAGAAGGCCGCAGCGTGAGTGCTGTTGAACATCCCAAAATACCATCCCATTTCCAACAGCATTAGGGACCTCCTTTAGCTTCCAATCCAGCAAAGCAATGAATTCAAGGCTTTGTGTCTGGTGCATAAACCGCTATACGGTGGGGGGACTCTGGACCTACAGAAACCTTTCTCCTGGCATGTGCCGTAGCAGGACCTAAGTTCAGCCAGGAAAGGTCTTGTTCAGGTCCCTAAAATTCAAAGGGCTAGATGGGGGGGGGGGGGAATTTCTCCCATCGGACAGCCAAGCTCTGGAATATGCTACTGGTTATAACTAGGTTACAATCAAATAGACTCCTATTTAGGAAAATGCTGAAGACCTAGCTTTTCCCGTCCAAGTAAGAATGCAATACCTCCCTCTCTGGTGAAGCTTTTTGGTACACGCCACATTGAGCGCCAAGACACCTCGCCATTTGTGCGCTTTACAAATGTTTTACTTATTTACTTACTTATTTACCCAATCCTTCCCATATTACTTTCTGAAAATGTGACCTTTACTGAGAACCTCTATCACAAATAATCTGTGAGGTAAGCCATGGGCATGAAAGCTTTCTCTAAGTAAGACTTATGTTATTTCCAGACCAGTACGTAATCCTGACAAAGGACTAAAATGTGTCATCTAAGTGTAAATATTAATTGTTACCATGATCACTATGTACCCATCAGATACAGGTAGTTCCACAATAAAATCTTTGCTTAAACAAGACCAGGGCTCATTTGGAACCTCTAACGGCTGTAAAGACCTAGCTGGTAATTGATTTGCTCTCTTGGCTTGTGCACATACAGCACAGGAGGCTACCAAGTACTTTATATCGTTTTCAAGGGAAGACCAACAAAAAAGCCTCATAGCCCACTCAAATATGGTCTTCACTCTGTGGTGACATGAAATAGGTAAATCATGCTATAACTTCATAACCTGCACTTGTAATAAAGAAGATTATACCCATATTCTCTTGTTATCAAAAATAAGTACTTTCCGTAATTCGAGTTGATCAGGCACGGATAAAGATTTTCTTTGTAAATGAATAAATGCTTCCCGTGCTGACACAACTTCCAATGGCCCAGGAAACAGAATACCCCCATCTTGTTTTTCGAAGACACATAGAATAAATTTTACTTCTTGTTACGGAGAGCTATGTTGTTTTGTTCTTTGACCACTAGATATTCCGACCTTATAAACGCATCCATTGTAAATAGAAGTGTGGCCTGAAGAGGTAGGGTAGGGGTTTCTCCAGCAGGTTGTGCTGTTCTAGGAAACTGATCCAGGATCTGTGACGATTCACTGTTCCTGTCCTCATTCAACAGGCTCCACAAAGGCTTGCAATTCCCATTCCCTAAGGCAAAAAAATTTGTTTTACTGGGTGACTATTTTATCAGTGGTTCATGACCAGTTTAGTGAATCATCCTACATGAGTGCCTCCGATGTGTATTACTCCATGTGTTTCTCATACTTTTTTCTTAGGATAACTTCCCCCTCCCTCCTTTGTATCTTTGCATGCTTTCCATTTCCTATCTCATCTCTAAATATACATTTGCCCACTGATTCCTATGTGTTTAAAAAATTAAATATCTGCAATAAATCTGCTAATTCTCTGTCTTCATCCCTGCATCCTGCAAAAGTCTAATCATTCTACATAGACTGATCATAAATATGTCTAAGACATAGGATAGAATATGATTTTCCTTAATGCTCAGCACTGTGCAACTCATGGTCAGACCTTTATATTAATAATTACTTTCATATGTTCCAAAATAAGCAAGGAGGTATTATCTCACTTAGTTAAAAACAGGTTACCAACCCACAAATGTTATTTCCTACAAAGATGATACCTGCCACTACCAAAGCACCCATGTAAGTATTTTTTCTTTTTTCAAACATTTATAACAATACCAATCTCAAAATGTGAAAGTGCATCATTTTGCACTACTTTCATCATAATGATTTGAGTTATTTAAACAGCACACATGCAATAATAATATCCAGGTTGCAACCTGAATAATTCAGGATACGTTCATATTCATAATTATTTTTTTCCGTGGTGTTCATGAAAGATATTCCCTCCTTTCCATTTTATTTTTTAGGTACTGCTAACATTTATCAAATTAATAGGCACATTTAAAGTTAATGGAGGGACATGCAGGTTACAGATAATTTGTGGTCAAGGCCATACATATTGTTTCTTTTGAGAGTGTTCATATTGATCCTGGGAAGTAGTTCAAATTCATAGACCCATATTTAAAACATGTGATCCCTGTGTTCATTGCATTTTGAGCTATTTGTCCTGCAGGAGATACAGTTCAGTATTTTTCAAAGGCTCATAGGGCACATGATTGTGTGGCTTTCCTTTCAGTGATCAAACTGACATTCATGCTCCTAACTAATCATCAATAATCCACATTATGATAATGTGACATCCTTCATCCCTTACAAATTTCTGCCAGTTTCCGTAAATTATTATTTATTAGACATCTGCAATCAAGTATGTATGTATGCATTTGCTGGTGTTTATGAAACATAGCACTCAACAGGTGGCCTGGCCTCCAGGGATATGCAATAATTGAGGGAAAGTCAGGGTAGACAGTTGGGTCAGGGTTACCTTCCCTTGAATTGTAGAGTTGGTGCTGTTATAAGTTTGATAGTAATTCTGTTCCAGATCCTGTAAGCATAAAAGGAGAAGACTTGCCATCTGGTTTCCCTTTTTTGCAAGGGCTTGCCTACAGTCTGATGATAGCCAGGCTCCTGATCTACCACTGTCATGCACATGTGGCTAGTTTGGTTGCCAGACATCATGACCTAAAGAGATGGATCTGATTCTAATGCTGCTCCAATGCCTCCAGAAAGCTGCAAGTGAGATATCAGTGATAATTTAATACCTCACCACAGATTATAGAGAAGACAGGTATTAAGGGTAGGAAAGGAATACACACAGGTCGTTGTAAATTGCCTGTGCTTCACACTGTGGGCACTGGACAAGTCAAAACAATTTATAAATTCATTTGTTTATTTATGAGCCGAATAGTGTCCCAATTGCTCAAATATCATGTATTGGTGTGAATTATAATGTGTAGCAAATTTTAGTCAATGTGCAACAGAAATTGTATCCTGTTGGAAATGGTCCTCTCTACAGTGTCATCCCCAAATGTGTTACCTTCCTCCTCCCCGATTTCCTGAATTCGTTTTTGTTGGCTTTAGGACTCTGGGCATTTTGCCACTGCTAACCAGTGCTAAAGTGCTTGAGCTCACTCCCATAGTTTGATTGGCATTTATCTAATTAACATATTTGATTGACTTGTAAGCGCCTAGCAGAGTGGTATACCATATACCCAAGGCCTGCAAATTAAATGGTACCGGTGGGCCTGCAGTACTTATTGTGCCACCTACTTATATAGCACCATAAAACATGTCCCATGCCTGCCACTGCAGCCTAAATGTAGTGGTCTACTGCTATGCCAACTTGGCATTTAAAACCCCTTGCCGAGCCTTAAACTCCCCTTTTATAAGTCGCCCCTCAGGTAAGTCCTAGGTAGCCCACAGGGCAGGGTGCTGTGTAATAAAAAGGTGGGACATGTACTTTTAAGTTTTACATGTCCTAATTGTGAAAAACTCCTAAATAAATTTTTAGGTCTCGCCTGGCGAAAGCAGCGCATGCACTGCCCTAGCCAGGAGACCACCTTTTGGAATCAATTCTGCGAGGGCTCTCATGCATGCGTCTGCAATGGACAAAGAAGGCTGCTCTCGCCATTTGTCCATTGCAAACAGCATGCACTTGTCCGTGGGACTGTGGACAGTCCCATGCCATTTTATTGCCATAGCAACAAAATGCCGCTTCGCGTGTTTTTAAAAAAAAATGTCAGTCCCCCTGGGGCACAAGCAGGCATCCACTTCTGTCTTTTTGCTGAGATCAGCTGTCCTCACAGAAGTGGATGCCTGCTTGTGCCCCGGGGGAACTGCAGGACAGCCGTTAGCATTTGCAATGCAATAGGTCTTGCATTTATGCGAGTTTGAGCTATTGACATTGCAAATGACAATGCCTTTTATTTATGTTTCAAAAACGAAAACAAGAATAAAAGGCATTGCCATTTGCATGTCAATAGCTCAAACTCACGTAAATGCGAGACCTATTGCAGTGCAAATGCTTGTCCTGAAATTACATTTCTAAACGTGTACTATACAGAGTGCTCCTCTTTAGTGCAATTATGTGAGCCCTGACCCCAGTGACTGTCCGCGCGGCGCTTTCAATTGGCCCATTCTCCGATATCGTTACATTGCATCTGTTGGCTCGATTCTGACCTCTGATTGCACGCCACCCTGGAGAGCTCCGGGTAATGTGCGTGACTCCTGCCTCTAAGACGCCATTGTTGTTCCAGGGGCTGAGGTATCCTCCACCTTTAACCTAGGATGGATTTCAGAACCATTTTCAGAATTGTTCAGTCTGTGATGCCTCCGGAATCTGAAAAATATGTCTATTTTTCCAATTGGTGCAACGGTCTATGTTGACTAAGTAGGGAAGTGCTTCCCCGTGGTCTTAAAATTACCTGTGGGCATTTATGAGCCACTTAAGCCTTCAATTTAGAGACAAATACCAAATGCTATTGTTCAACTCATTTTAGCGCGAATACATATGCTATTATAAATTGTCATGGAGACGACGTTTTTTTTAAATGCCTAACTATTATTTACTATTTGCGGCAATCCGGCTTGAACATTACGAGCAGTAATGTAATTAAATTGACATTTATTTTAATCTCGTAGTAGGGGATTTATGGCACCTTTTTTCAATATTTATATGTAGATTATTAAAGACATGTTTTTCCAATTATATTGCAGATTATATATAGGAAAATTGTGTATTAGTTAGGTACCAAATATTTTCATGTCATTTGTAGTTGTGGAAACTTTATTTTATTTGAAGAGTGTATATCTAACAGTCTTGTGTTAATGACGTGTCTACTATTTAATTTTTGCAATACAATCTCCAATATATTTCAAACATATATTTGCAGTTATATAGATATTACACAGTGCACCATGCACTTGTATAGACATGAAATATATTAATGAAGATTTTTGCTGGAAAAACGATAGTTAAAGTGGAGTTAAGGTTGTGAACTAAAAGAAAACAAGCATTGGTATAGCCAATAGGTCTCACTTTTGGGACCTTATAAGTATTTAGTTATGCAACACAATATCCTTGGTGCAATAACATCAACTGTTGCATGGCTAAAAACTTATAAGGTCCCAAAGGCGAGACCTATTGGCTATGCCAATGCTTGTTTACTATTGTAAGCCCACCCTCTGATAGGGTAACATTAGGGATTCCTTATTACATTTAATAAGCTGTAATTCATAATTTAGAGGAGGTAGAGCTATCTAACTACCTATGGAATTTTAATGATAAATCCTCTTTAATGGCATGATCAGATTTTTTATTACAATTTTGAAAATGTCACTTTTACAAAGATGGCATTTTTCTGCTCTAAGCCCCATGTGTCTGCAGCCTGTCTCTGATTGACGGTCTAGGTTGGGTGGCAGCTGGGATTTGTTTATTCCCTTTCCTGTCTAGGTTGGGTGACAGATGTTTTTTGTGTATTTCCTCCAGACAGCCACACACAATGGGAGCTTAGGTGTGACTTGATGGGCCATCCAGGCAGGATGGGCAAGAAGAGCTGGGCACTGCCTAACTTACACCTGAATGTCCTGTTCACACACAAATGACTTCATACCCCCGTAGTAAGTCTGGAGCCACGGCAGGAAGGGAGTACTTCTATGCACTTCAAAGGCCCGTCTTTGAAGTCTCCCCCTCTTAAAATGCACCACTTGGTATAAGAACTGGACCACAGACCCTACCACTTCAGTACACTGCTGGACCTGTAAATACGCTGCCAGAAAGAAAGACTGTCATTATGCTGGACTGCTGCTCTGGAGGAACTGCTTTCTTGCTGTGCTGACCTGTTGCCTGCTGCCCTCCTGGTCTGGGTGAGCAGGACTGGACTTGCATCAATTGACCCCTAGAATCCGGAGTTACTCCAAGGGCTAGTTGGCTGACCTCCTGATCTGAAGTCTCAGGGACAAAAAAGACTTCCAACTATCCTGCTCATGCACCTTGACTCAGTCATCTGTGAGTCTGCCCTGCAATGTTTAAGGTTTTCAGGGGCTAGTGGACAAGAAAACCTTGTTGGAGCAACACAAGGCACACCACGCTGGACTCCTCTGGTTGTCTAGTTTTTAAACATTCCAGTGGTTTTTAGGTTTATATTGATGGCACCACATGAAGGCCACAAATGAAGCAGCTACCCCTATTGTTATATTTGCATTTTAGGGTGTTTTCTTGACTTGGTCTCTTGGCCCACCCACACAAGTGGAATATCATTCTTATTGGGATATGTGTGGGAACTCAAGTTGGTAGGACATTTGTTGCTCGCCACAGTTTACAGAGGTTTTCCACGTAGAAATGTGTTTTTAGTGAAATTTTGAGGTTTGCAAAGGCTTCTGGATAAAATTCTCTGGTAAAAGCCACCCAAGCCATGCACTCCTGTATTGCCCTGGTTGTCTAGTTTTTGAAAACATGCAGGTTTGCCCAGGTCCCAACTAAGTTAGGGCCCAAAATCCGCAGCTAGACCACTTTGCAAAAAAAAGGGTTAGTTTTGAGTGGGAAAATGTCATGCATCCATGTTGCATTTTTGCCCATTTCTTGTCGACAACACTAGGCCTACCTACACAAATGATGTATCAGTTTTGTCAGGAGAATTGGGAAAATGCTGGGTGGAAGGAAGTTTGTTGCTTCTCACAGACTCCACAAAAATGTGAGGAAAATGTGTTTTTCTTAGTTAACATTTCAAGTTTTCAAGGGATTCTGGGTTAAAAAACCTGCTGAGAGCCATGCAAGTCACCCAAGTTGGATTCCAATAGGTGTCTAGTTTTAAGAAATGTGCACGTTTGCTTGGCTTCCTGCAATGATCCCTCCAAACTTGTTGCCTTCCTCCTCCTCTTTTTCGGGCCTACCTTTTGTTGGCTTTAGGGCTCTGAGCACTTTACCACTGCTATCCAGTGCTAAAATGAATATGTCTTTTGCCTGACCACGGTGAAATTGATATTCACATAATTGGCATATTTAGGTTACCTCTATGTCCCTTGTAAAGTGGTATACCATAAACCCAGGGCCTGTAATCTAAATGCTACCAGTGTGCCAGCAGCATAGGTTGTGACACCCACACAAGTAGCCTTTCAAATCTGTCTCAGGCATGCCAATGCAGGACCTGTGTAGGCAGTTTACTGCCACTTCAACTTGGCATTTAAAACCACTTCAAAATCAAATCAAATCATGGGTATTTATTTAGCGCAACATATCACCCGAAAGTCTCATGGCACTTTGCGAAGCCTTAAACTCCCCTTTTACACATAGGTCCCTGTGGGAGGGCGGGTTTGATAAACAGGCGAGGAGGCTTAATATATTTCCCAAAATCACGTTGTTTATTGTCAGAGATGGATTTTTGACTTTGTACAGAGTCTATATCTTCCTGTTCCTCTCTAAATTCCCTCTGGGTGGAACTGGACGGGGCTTCCAAGGTAGATGTTCCGGGCTCCTCCTTGGTCTTGATGATGTGTCCCCGGAGACTCATAGAATAGGAGAGAAAAGGGAGCCGTCAGATATTCTGTTTAAATAGGTATTTCAATCACTTTCCATCACCACACCGATAAGTGATTAAAGGTCGGTATAGAGGGTGTGCTCTGGGATACACTTCGAATAGGGTGATTCAAAACCAATGAAGGGGAAAGAAACGTCTCACGGTTTGGAGTCGGTATATATATGCCGCAGAACGGAAAGAAAAACAAGGGAATGACAGTATAGTGCTTTCTCTGCCGGTACTGGTGCCTAGCAATGCCACATTGACAAGAGAATCCCAAAACGGAACCTTTCCCCGGACAAAAAGACCTTTACTCGGCTATCCCAGCCCTTCGGCCGATACACCTCCCTCCTCCCGCTCACCCTCCCCCTTGTCCCCTGACACGTGAGGACTCACCCGCTCCGCCGCAACTCTCCGGAGTTGCGGCCGCTCTCCAGCCTCCTCCTGTGGACACCACCACTCCTCGGTCCACTGGTCTGTAGGGTCCTCGTCTTCTTCCCGGTCGTCCTCAGTCTCCGCGTCTTCCTGGTTCTCCGCGTCGTTCTCGCCGGGTCTGTACTCTCTGCTCTCCTTTCCTCGATCTGCTTCACCGCAATTGGTTACCGCCCCCTTCTTCCTGGTTCGCCCTCCTTTCATTGGGACAGGAGAATCCCTTCCGAGTTCATCTCCGCCCTCTTCCGGTTTCGTCACGTCGTCTCTCCTTGAAGAGACAGCATAGGGGCCCGTTGGTTGTGGTCTTGACTCGGACTTCCAATCCCAGGATGCATTCTGTTGATCCGGGATGCCGGAGCGTTCTGTCCAGGGTGACCCGAAGGTAAGCCCGGTGTCGTTTTCCTCACAGTCTCCCTTAAGGAAGGCACTCGGTAGCCCAAAGGGCAGAGTGCTGTGCAAATAAATGGTAGGACATGTACTTTTACAACAATGCAAGGAGAGGGACAAGGCAGATGGGCTTCTTTAATGAGGTCCAGTGTACAAGCCCCAATAATCAAGAACAAAAAAGGGTACAAAGTTCCTCTGGTGCATAGAAGAGTTAGTTCAGGACGTGGATGCCATCAAAAAGAAAGGCCTAGTAGTAACTTGGGAAATTCCCTTGGTTTGAACTAGAGCTCTCACACACCCAGCAAGCTGGGTGTCATGCTTCATCATATGAGCTCTGCCCCTCGTCAAGGCGGCGCTGCAATCCTTGACGGGCACCCGAACCGGGGCTCTTTATCGGGGATCTTCTGTTCCTGCCGGTTGGTGCATGGGGGTAAGGGGGCCTAAAGTGTGTAGATGTGTGAAATAGTGAGGTTAAAAAGGGTCAGTTAGTCCTTATCAGTAATTTATTCGGAAGGTAAACTACCCGATTAAAACTGGTGTAGAGTGGCTAGTGTACTAGAGAAGGTGTCTAGTCATGAAGCTCTACTCTATAGATCGACATGTTTCGTGCCTCGTGTGTCAGGAGGATCTAGGCACTTCTTCAGGATCATAAGCAACTATCTACACTACGTGGAGAGGTGTGTGCTACCTACCACGTCTTCAGGTGCATTGCCTGCGGACAAGGGTGAAAAAAAGTATAATACCAGATGACACTCTGAACAGTACTCTTCTAAATATCAACAAGGAATATCACCAAGTTAAAAACCACAGAATTGAGGTTTGGATATATGAGCATATAATAACTGCTTAATCATTATAGCATATGGTGTGTATAGACACCCAGTGTATAATTCAAAGAAGGAAAGAGCGTGCAGTTAAAAACATCTTTTGTATAAAAAATTGGTATTCGAGGTGAAGAATAATAAAATACTCATGGACATGGGATTGTAGCTGCGGACTCACCTAGTGGGTTGCTAGAAATTGCTAGCAACAGTCCTGGCGGTGACTAGAGGACACCGGTTGGGTCCTATAGGAATAAAAAGCGTCAAAAATGGGGAAAGGGGGATTAGGGACAAGACGCAAAAGAGACAGGCAATCAGTCAAACCAAAATAAAGGTGGTACGGTAATCAGAGGCACTGACGGGGTGCCGGGTGGGAACTCGACCGTGGTTGGCGCGACCCACTGGGACCGAAAAAGAGCCGCAAAGTAAGGAGTGTGTTTGGGCGGTCTGATCGGGGCCGAGGGTACGGCCAGTGTACACGCGGAGGAGAAGCTCACCAGGCGGGCCCAGAGTAGCTCACGAGAGCAGTACGAAGTCACAGGAGTGCGGAGCAAAAGGTATACTCACCCGCGTCGAATCACGCTATGCTGTATCACCTACCCAATACCGCCAGGAACCGGGGTGGTGACTGCGAGTGAATAACCCGGAGAGATATACCTGCAGTTTCCTGCTTCGTGACGTGAACGGGGGTGTGGTGTGGGCGTGGCGCATCACCGTAGTGATCACGTCAGTCGTAAAGTCACGTGATATCGCCATAAACTATGGCGGACATGTTGGATAGGGAAGACGATCAAGTCTAAACATACCGACTGTTAAGCAACCAAAGTAGAAGGTGTCATGAACGGACAAGTTGCTGAACAAAAGTCGTAAGGTATGCCGGTACAGAGGGTTAGTTATATCAGGGACTAACAAACAATAAAACGTAGGTTGATGGTTATTAGTAGGGTCGGTACCAAGGTAACAAAACAACACAGGCTAGGTTGGAGTAGTCTGCGATAGTTATCCCAATGTCGTTAATAGTGTAGTAAGTCTTTGTACGAAAAAGGGGGACCAGTACTAATGCAATAGTGCCAACATGTGTGCCAACTAATGGTAGATAGCCTATAATACATATAGTGCGGTAATGATGGCACTATTGGACAGGATGATTAAGCGATGGAACTCCATGGAATATCATCATTCAAACCCTCGGTGTGGCTCGCTAATCTGTGTACCCATCTCTGTTCAATCCTAAATAGAGATTGTTTGGAAATATGTTGGTGAGCTTCCAATACAATCCAGTGTAAGGAATCTGGGGAATGTTGAGTCTCTGTGAAGTGTCTGTACATCCTCGTGGTGGCTCGTTGGCAACGAATGTTACTTCTATGTTCGGTAATGCGAACTTTGACCGGACGCATGGTCATCCCTATATATTGTAGACCACAAGGACAGGTGATCAGATAGATACACTGCCTAGTGTTACAGTTGGTGTGTGTTCGGATGCACCACTTGAAGTTAGATCGTAATGTCACTTCTTTGGTCAGTGTTGTGTACTTGCAAACTGTGCAAGTACCGCAGGGATAATGTCCCTTAACAGGTGGTAGACCCCATAGAGTGGTTTGTGTCATTTCAGTATGGGCCCTGGGTCTTGTATTGATCAAAATGTCTCGTAGGCTACGGGTTCTGGTGTAAGCAAATCTAGGTTTTGATATCCTTAAGTCTCCTGTATTCAAGATGTTCCAATGTTTCAAAATGATCTTCTTAGTTGGAGCTGAGGTAGCTGTGTAGGAGGTGACACATGTAATTGAGTCTACTGGTGGTTTGGAGTGGACTTCTAGTAGTGCTTCCCTAGGGTTATTTCTAGCTCTCTTCATAGAGTCATTGATCACTTTAGTTGGGTAACCTCTAGTCAATAGATTAGTAGCTAGAATGGTGGACTCTTTCTTATAGTCAGTGGTGGATGTGCAGTTGCGTCTGATGCGCAAGAACTGTCCAAAAGGCAGATTGTCTTTGAGAGCCCTAGGATGGTGGCTCTGATATAGGAGTAAACTGTTGCGATCAGTAGGTTTCCTATATAGACTCGTGGAGAGCTCCCCCTCAGATAGTCTAATGTTAAGGTCAAGAAATGCAACATTAGTTTCTGAAATGGTGTGAGAGAAATTCAGAAAGGTGTTTTGTTGATTGATCCAACCTATAAAAGCCATACAAGTGTCAATGGTACCATGCCAGAAGATTAAAATGTCATCGATAAATCGTTTCCACAGTTTCAGATGGTGGACATATGGATTGTTGGTGTTATTGATGACATTCATTTCAAAGGCCGCCATGTATAGACAGGCCAGACTGGGAGCAAAGGTACTCCCCATCGAAGTTCCCTGGCATTGATGATATAGTTGGCCTTTAAACTCAAAAAAGTTTTCAGTCAAAGCCAGGGACGCACACTCCATGATAAACGAGATGGGAGTGGGTGAGTCCCAATCTAGGGAATTGAGGGCCGCTTCTACAACTGTCAGAGTCTCTCCCTGGGGAATGTTTGTGTAGAGGGCCTCTACGTCTAGGGTAATCAAAAAATCAATGTCTCCTGGGTCCTCTATAGATTCAATGATTCTGAGGATGTCAGTCGTGTCCCTTACGAAAGATGGTGTATTCCTGACTAGGGGCTGCAAGAAATGGTCAACGAATTTGGACAAGGGTTCAAGTATTGAGCCAATTCCAGAGACAATAGCACGTCCAGGAACCGGAACTGTACCCTTGTGTATTTTGGGTAAGGTATAGAAATACGGTATTTTAGGTTCTGTCGCAATCAAAAAGGCTGATTCACGTTGACTGATCCAACCATTAGTAACAGCCTCATGTACTAATGTAGAGATGGCACTCGCGAGGCGTGGGGTTGGATCAAGTGTGATTGGAGCGTAGTATCTGTCATTGTGGAGTTGACGTCTACATTCTGTATTATAGTCAACTGTGGATTGTATCACTGTTGCCCCACCCTTGTCTTCTTGTTTGATGGTTATCGATTGATCTGCAGCAAGTGTATTCGCAGTTTGTATTTCGATGTTAGAAAGGTTGTGGAAGGGAGAAGGAAGAGGTATTAAGGCTAGATCTTTTAATACTGCCTTCTCAAAGGTTAACACTTCCACTGGGACCATAGCATTGAGAGGGGTAAAGGTAGAGGGATTTCTCAAACCAGAGTCATCCTCTGTGCTTGTAGGTTTGTCCTGAAAGAAGGACTGAAGTCGTATCTTGCTAAACAATTTCTGTACTTCACAAAGGTCTCTGAATTTGTCTACTTTCGGGGTGGGGACAAAGCCTAACCCTTTTTGTAGTATTGAGGTCTCAGATTCAGTGAGAATGCGTGGTGACAGATTCACCACTAGTTTCTCTTGTTCACCGTTTTGCTGCGTGTGTCCATCCCTGTTGTTGGTTGGTCCTGCCATTGGACCCGTTTTTGGGAGCCTCTTCTGTTGCGCCCTCTTCCTCTGCCCCAACCTCTGTCTAAAAAAGGGGGGCCATTATTGAAGAACTGAGGTGGTCCTTGTTGGAATGGTGGATATTGCCAATATGGAGGTGGTGGAGGATGGCCTGGAAACAGGGGAGGTCCCTGGAAAGTCTGGGCATTGTAATGGTAGTTAGAGTGTTGATTTCTCCGTGCATTATTACTGCCCCAGCTCCCTGTACTGGAATTGCTGTCAGAGGAGTCTCTTCTATCGGAGTTCTCATCAGATGAGTAGCTATTCTTGACCGAAGTGTAGTCGGCCTTAAGATAAGGGAACACTTTCTCTTTATCAAATTTAAGAATATCTTTCTGAAGCTTCGCTATTTTTTGTTTCATCAGATATTCCTTGTTATCGGTAATCTCTGCGTTGATCTCAGCAAGTCTACTCTTGTAGGCTGTAATCTGGATGGTGGTTTTGAGCGCTCCCTCAGCAATTTGTATTCTGACTAGGAGGGCTTCAGCTAGGCGTCTAGCTGTATTAATGATCAGCACTAGTAAATCCCTGGTGCATTTCCACGCAACCAGGGACCATTCCTTTTTGAAGGTTGCATCATCTAGAAATAATCTAGGGAAGTTGTTAATGATGAGCCCAGTGGGTGCAATGTTAGCACGTAAATATTCCGTCATTAGCGCACCATGGAGAGTTATTTTTAGCCACTCTCTTTTAAGTTGCATCAATGCATTCCAATCGTCAGATTGTGAGCCTGAGGCCATATTACCATCATTTAGTAGGAGGGACGGTGTTCTCTCAAGTATATCTGAGACGGCAGCATCGCCGAAGCTAAGCCCCTGGGTATCCATGAGAATAAAATAAGTGGTCAGTAAGTAGAACCGGAAGGAAAGATAGAAGGTCCAGTCTGGATTAATTGAAATCTGCTGGTAACCTATAGATACTGTCCCACGGGTGGAGACCCGTACTAGTACAACAATGCAAGGAGAGGGACAAGGCAGATGGGCTTCTTTAATGAGGTCCAGTGTACAAGCCCCAATAATCAAGAACAAAAAAGGGTACAAAGTTCCTCTGGTGCATAGAAGAGTTAGTTCAGGACGTGGATGCCATCAAAAAGAAAGGCCTAGTAGTAACTTGGGAAATTCCCTTGGTTTGAACTAGAGCTCTCACACACCCAGCAAGCTGGGTGTCATGCTTCATCATATGAGCTCTGCCCCTCGTCAAGGCGGCGCTGCAATCCTTGACGGGCACCCGAACCGGGGCTCTTTATCGGGGATCTTCTGTTCCTGCCGGTTGGTGCATGGGGGTAAGGGGGCCTAAAGTGTGTAGATGTGTGAAATAGTGAGGTTAAAAAGGGTCAGTTAGTCCTTATCAGTAATTTATTCGGAAGGTAAACTACCCGATTAAAACTGGTGTAGAGTGGCTAGTGTATTTTGGTTTGACTGATTGCCTGTCTCTTTTGCGTCTTGTCCCTAATCCCCCTTTCCCCATTTTTGACGCTTTTTATTCCTATAGGACCCAACCGGTGTCCTCTAGTCACCGCCAGGACTGTTGCTAGCAATTTCTAGCAACCCACTAGGTGAGTCCGCAGCTACAATCCCATGTCCATGAGTATTTTATTATTCTTCACCTCGAATACCAATTTTTTATACAAAAGATGTTTTTAACTGCACGCTCTTTCCTTCTTTGAATTATACACTGGGTGTCTATACACACCATATGCTATAATGATTAAGCAGTTATTATATGCTCATATATCCAAACCTCAATTCTGTGGTTTTTAACTTGGTGATATTCCTTGTTGATATTTAGAAGAGTACTGTTCAGAGTGTCATCTGGTATTATACTTTTTTTCACCCTTGTCCGCAGGCAATGCACCTGAAGACGTGGTAGGTAGCACACACCTCTCCACATAGTGTAGATAGTTGCTTATGATCCTGAAAAAGTGCCTAGATCCTCCTGACACACGAGGCACGAAACATGTCGATCTATAGAGTAGAGCTTCATGACTAGACACCTTCTCTAGTACACTAGCCACTCTACACCAGTTTTAATCGGGTAGTTTACCTTCCGAATAAATTACTGATAAGGACTAACTGACCCTTTTTAACCTCACTATTTCACACATCTACACACTTTAGGCCCCCTTACCCCCATGCACCAACCGGCAGGAACAGAAGATCCCCGATAAAGAGCCCCGGTTCGGGTGCCCGTCAAGGATTGCAGCGCCGCCTTGACGAGGGGCAGAGCTCATATGATGAAGCATGACACCCAGCTTGCTGGGTGTGTGAGAGCTCTAGTTCAAACCAAGGGAATTTCCCAAGTTACTACTAGGCCTTTCTTTTTGATGGCATCCACGTCCTGAACTAACTCTTCTATGCACCAGAGGAACTTTGTACCCTTTTTTGTTCTTGTTTAGGACATGTACTTTTACATTTTACATATCCTTGTCGTGACAAACAACTACATTCATTTTTCAATACAATGAGGCATAATCCTATCACTGTCTAACATTTGTGAATTCCATAACAAACTTTTAAGCTGCAATTTCTGATTGCAAAGGAGTAGCTAAATCATGTTTCATATTTTTGGACTGGTAATGATAAATCCTCTATAGTGGTAAAGTTGGATTTAACATAACTGTTTTAGAAATGCCACTTTTAGAAAGTGCCAACAAGGGATTTGTTTGAAGGAACATTTTTACATATAAATATATCAGTCATATTGGATGTTTAAGCATGGCGTCATAACTTAATTACAGGTTGTACACTCAATTCTTCATGGAAACCAATTTCAGAGCACTGGTGTATGTCTTTATATCAAGTTTATATTGAAATTCAAAGTCAAAGAAATACGGTTTCACAAACAATCTCCACATACATTGACAATAAAGTAAACACCTCAATATTCTCCTGTGCTATACGCTATTTGTCAATGCATGCTTAAGCCCACTTTTAAGGTGTGTAACGCGTAAGTCTCTCTATCAAAGAATGACTTGGCTTGGAACATAAATTTAACAGTGACTAAAAAGAAAGTTTGGATAGACGTCTACATTTTGGTCTTAATTGTTATGCATCTGCAAGACCACCTTCAGGACTGTGTAGTTGTATGTAGATTAAAGACCCCCCTACAACCATTTAAAGAAAGAACCATAACTAATAAGAACAATATTCACAAACATGCATCCTGCAGTGGTGTGACAAAAATCTTCTCCAGACATTGTGTGGCTAGAACACCATCACCCATTCATAGGTTCAGTAAATACAATTATATTTAACACATGTGATTACCATGTAGGATTCAACATATGCTCCAACTCACACCTTTTGTTGGCCACTTTAAATGCAATAACTGTGTAGTTTGCAGTACAACTGGAATAGTCAAAAATGTCAACATAAATGGACAACAATCTATTGTAAAATACTTTTTGAACTGCAACACAAGCAATGTCATTTATTCTATTGAATGCCCATGTGACCTTCCATATAGAGACCACACAACCCAACCAAGATGTGAACGCATAGTTATACACAATTCAAACATTCTGACAAAGACATAATATGGTAGGTGACAGATATTTTCAAAGTATCCATTTAGTCTCCTAACATTGATTGGATACTCAAGATCAAAGAAAATTGCTGTATCTGTAGAGTTGACAGGGTTTCTGTTGGATGGAAAATTCTCACCATACTTGAAAGGGTGTCTCTTGTATTGCGAATCTGCTGTATAACACATTGTTTCTGAATACATTATGAGACTTTTTGTCAGATTGAAACCTTAAGACAATGTCACTGTATGAAATAGTCTGACAATTTAGATATTATAATATGTTGATGCTATTTCAACGGAAATTAAAACATGAATTTGTGAATTATCTGCAGACTTTAATATGCATACATCTTGAAATTAACATGTGGTCTTTGATGACTTCAGTATGCTGGAGCATGACTCTATGCTTGATATAAATGTGTTCTCTGAAGTATACTACATGATGCTTTTAACACTGAACTAACCATATAGATTTTTCTATCATTCTGATCTGTCTCTCTTTGGGCGGTTGACCTAATACAATTCTAACATAACCCAGGTCAAATTAACATATCACACTTTCTCGTGTTATTTATGTATATTTATTTCAAAGGTATTCTATTTTAAAATTCATTGGGCCTGATTCACAAAGGCAATCTGAGTCAAAAGTCTAACTTTACTACTTTTGGTATTCACCGAAGTCATTTACGAGTTCTATCTTTACATACGCAGTCGGGCGGTAATCCCCGGCTTGAGCCATACTCTCCGGCTCGAACCACACTCTCCGGCTTGGCTGTAATCTCTGCACCAAGGGCGGAATCTCTGGCTCAGGCCGGAGGAAGTGTAATCAATGGGCTGGATCACAATTTTTACAAAAAAGAACATTAGGAACGTGAGATAAATGGTAGAGGAGGTCATGAAAATCAGTTTGGGCAGGGAAAGGGTGTGGCCAGACACTACATCGCATCCCAGAAAAGTTGGCTCCTATGCATAATGGTACATGCAGTCCAACCTTGGGACCTGAGGCTCCCCTCAGTGTTGAATATAGTGTTACACCAAAGTTTGGTGTAACACTACAGTCAATACTGAGGGGAGCCTCAGGTCCTAATGTTCCCAATGTTACGGCCCGGGTGCAGAGATTATGGCCAGAGCCGAAGAGTGTGGCTGGAGCTGGAGATTCCGAGCTGCGAACTTAAAGATATGACTCTTTAATGAATTCTGTCAATATTATATGTCATAAAGTTGGACTTTTGAATTGGGCCCTCACTTTATATGGCTCTCATTAAACAAGATGATCCATGAACCAATTCTGTTACATATATGTTGAATTTGGCCTACATGGCTATCATTTTCTTGTCGAGTCAGAAACAAGAATAAGGCTGAGACACACACAATTCTTCCTCAAGATGGCCCAAAAAAGTTTTCCTTCTAGTAGTCCACTATAAATTACTCAACTTCAGCTCACATGGGCGGCTTCAAACTTTGACTGCCGATTAAGGCTACGAAATAACTAGTAATTACTTTCCAATACCTTGAGCCATTTTAGAGAGTTAGTGTCACTAACTACACTTCATTAAGTTCTCCTGGTTCACTTGCCCAACGTGATGATCGCACCTGTGTACAATGTATTTATGAAGCACAGATACTGGTTTTCGAAAGCGAATGCAGTGTTATGTGCCCGCCTCCTTAACAATAGATATGTGCCTTGGATAAAGTTTTTTTTTTTATAAATACCAGCACAGTCTTTTCTCTTCTTCTGTGTAATGTCTATAGTGTAAAGTACCCGATGTGTCAATTTGAATTATAAACCAGTCCCCTTCTTCTAAAGCAACCGTAAGACTCAGTGATCGGTCACATCACTCTTGTCAAGTTGCTTGATAACTATGAAGACCGCATCTATACACAATAGTAATTAGCGGTCCTTTTGTTTTCAGCTTAAGCCACTATTCACACAGTGATATTTCCCTGGGTAAGCTTTCTTAATACACAGAGAGTACATCTGCAGCAGTGCCTTTGTAAAATAAAATTGAGTGATGAAGCTGGTTTCCCTCTAAATTCCAAGTGTTTTACTATACGCAACGTCACCTTTGGAGACCATTGTGATTTACAACCTGTAATTTACATCCATGAGTTGGCTAATGGTGGCACTAATAAATAATGCAGCAGGTATGGTCAGCATCTTGTGCAACAACATTGAACATCATTGTTTCATTAAACAGAAACTAAGATGTTTCTCTTTTTACCTTAGGCAATTTGAATTTACCTCATAAATGGAAGTATGACCGCATAACAATTGCAAGTACGACACTCTACAGACCACAATATTATGCACATTTTTGTTCAACTTACAAATCCCTTTTTTTCTGGGCAATTTTTAGATGCTTATTTTGCCAGATCTCTTGACAAGTGGCAATTTCTAAATCACAGTCATCAGTTTACTGACCAACCAGTAAGTTAATAACACTTTGTCTCTATAATTAGATTAACATGCATAATTAGGTGAAAGCCTGTTTCCATTTTTACTTTTCTTTCTACAAATTAATGACCTCTATGTCCTTCACTGTAATCACAATATATTAAATAACATTTTTAGTTGGTGAACTTAGGAATGGCTGATGGTGTTCTATCCACACAACTTCTGGAGAAGATTTTTGTCAGTCCACTGCAGGCGTATGTTTGTGACTGTTGTTCTTATTAGTTACAGTCCTTTCTTTAAATGTTTGTAGGGGGGAATTTGTTATCTTCATACACCTACACAGTTCTGAAGATGGTCTCACAGATGCATTACAACAAAGACTAAAACGTCGATGCCTAACCCAACTTTCTTTTTAGTCATTGTTCAATTTATGTCTAGTCATTCTGTGAGACACAGACTTACACGTTATACATCTGAAAGTGGGCTTTAACATGCATTGATAAATAGCATATTAACACAAGGGGAGATTGTAGTGTTTATTGCCAATGTATGTGGAGATTGTTTCGTGAACACCTATTTCTTTGATTTTGAATTTCAATATACACATGATATAAAGACCTACACCTGGCTCTGAAATTCATTTTCTTGAAGAATTGAGTGTATAACCTGTAATTTGGTTATAATGCCATGCTTAGACATCCTATATGATTAATATATTTATATGTTAAAATTGTTCCTTCAAACAACTCCCTCTTTGGCACTGTTGCCTACCCAATCCGACAAAGCAATATTGGGTTGCTTTTGTATAGTTAATTAAGATTTAGAAGTGGACATTTCTGTGCTCTCAAGGAAGTTCTGTGTGCCTGCAGCTTCTCTCCAATTCAGGTCTGGGAGGGGTGACAACTACATTTTGTTCATTACCTCTATGCAGCCACAAACACAGGCAGGATGGATGTGAAAGAGCCAGGAAGGGGGAGAGGAAGCTGACATATCTGAATAGGCTGTGTCCTATCCCCACACAAAGGACTGATCAACCCTCACAGAGTGCCTGGCAGACAGGGCTGGGAAGAAAGGGGACATCAACGAACTGCTTTGAAGTCACCCCTCACTATAAAAGGCACATTTGGATATAAATACTGGGGCTCTGACCCTACCAAGACAGGACATTACTGGACCTGTGAGGAACTCTGCCAGTGGTAAGGAAATGCTGTGCTACAAGGATTGCCACTCTGCTTTAATGACTGTTCCAAGTAACTGCTTCACTGCTGTGCTGAGCTGCGCTGCTGCCTGCTGATCTATGTCCTGCTGTGGACAAGGACAGGACCTATCTCACTTGAACACAGAGTGACTCCAAGGGCTTGCTCGCTTGCCTCCTGTTTTCTGAAATGTCTCAGGGTCATAAAAAAGGTCCTGCAACTCTAGTGGTGCAGCTGGACTCTGCCATCTGTGAGTCCTACCCTTGCCCGAGGTGCCCCCTCTAGTCCTAGACCTCAGAATTGGGGTTTTTACAGCCTTTCCTACATCAACACACTGGTGACTTTCCACAGATTGAAACTGACGCTTCACCTTCAACTCCAAAGCAGCAGCTGCTCAACTACAGTGATTCTAAGCTGGCACTGCTCAACACCGACAGACAGTGTGGCTCGACATTGACACAGCTCCTGTATTTCAAAGAGGTTCAATACCAAAGCTTCCATTGATGGCATGGTTTGGCGCCAACGCTCGCCTCAATCCATGGATCGATGATGATGCAGCACCTCCTTGACTCCTCACCTCGAGTCTTCAACATTGACACTTTGCTCCATCCAAGGTACTTTCACAATAGGACCTGTTTCACTCTTATAGCAGACCTTCTATCGATCTGCCTGAACTAACATGACCTCAAGTAACCTTTTAGCACTATTGACATCTATGCACTATTTTTGGTTTATTCTTGAAAAATTCATAACTTTAGTTCTACTTATAGAATGTATGTAATTGTGATCTTGTTTTACTCAGATGAGCATTCTCTATTTTTCTAAATCAGTGTGGAGTATTTTCTGGTATTTTTCTCTGGTACTGTTTGTATGTGTTGCACAAATACTTCACACATTGCCCCTTTAGATAAACCTGATTGCTCAGTGCCAAGCTACCAGAGGGTGAACACAGGTTATTTATTAGTGTGTATCTAGCTTACTCTGACTAACGTTGTGGTCCCCACTTGGACACAGTGCAAATCTCTGCCAACTAGAGACCCAATTTCTAACATTTCCCTTGGAACCAGCTGAGCTAGGGCCTAACATCCACAGCACTCACTATGCATAAACAAAAAGGTAAGTTGTGAGTGGAAAAATGTGATGTATCCATGTTACATTTTGGGTCATTTCCTGTCACAGGCACTCGGCCTACCAACAAGTTCAAAGAACAAATTCCAGAACTTTCCATCACAGAAATCTGAGGATAATGTTTCTTTTTAGTCAAGTTCTGAGGTATTCAAGAGATTCTGGGTAAAAACAAACCTGGTAAGAGCCACATAAGTCACTCTATTCTGGATTTTCCGAAGTGAAAAAATGTGCAATTTTGTTGCTGGCTGAGCTATGACTCAAAATCCACAGCTACCCACTTTCCAAAAAAAGGGTCAGTTTTGAGTTGGAAAATGTAAGGTATCCATGTTGCATTTTGTGGAAATACTGGGTGGAAGGAAGATTGTAGCTGTCCATTGTTTAAAGAAGCTTTCCATCACAGAAATATTAAGAAAATGTGTTTTTAGTCAAATTTTGAGGTGTGCAAGGGATTCTTGGTGAAAAAAAAACCTGGTAAGACCCATGCACGTCATCCAACTGTGGATTCACCCAGGTGTCTAGTTTTCAAAAATGTGCAAGTTTGCCATGTTTCCCTAAGTGCCGGCTGAACCAGGGTCCAAAATCCAAAGCTACCCACTTTGAAAAAAAGGGTCAGTTTTCAGTAGAAAAAAGTGATGAGTCCTTGTGTTTTGGCCCATTTCCTGTTGCGGATACCAGACCTACCCAAACAACTGAGGTACCATTTTATTGGGAGACATGTGGGAGCATAGAATAGTGGAACATTTGTTACTAATTATTGGATTTTGCTGCATTTTTTCCTTCCAAATATAAGCCAGTGTGAAAGAAAGAAGACATTTTGAAAAATACCCCCTAAATTATATTCTAGTACGGGTACCCACAAATTCAGGGACATACAAATTAACCCCTGCTCTCAAACTCCATATCTTGTGCCCATTTCCAAAATACATAGGTTTCCTTGATACACATTCATCATATTAATTGGTATGTACACATACACAATTATGAACCATTGTACGGTGCAGTTGTTGGCTCTGGGTACCATAGGCTCTTAGCGAACCTACAAACCCTATATAACCCTGCAGACAGAAGGCTCTAGTGGATGTCATTGTATATTGCTTTTATAAATCGTCATCGTGACAAAAAGTTACAGATGAAAATGTTGTCACACATGGCCATTATTTACTACTCATTTTCAATATTTATTTATTTCTTTCTCTTCAGATCCCAGTAGCATTTTTTTGGGACCTTGTTGCGTTCACGTGATGTCTATGATACGTTCCCACAACTCTGGTTAGGGAACTTACCAGTTTCATAGCCTCCTGGGATCTTTACTCTCTGATTAATTGCACCCCACTTCATCTTTGCTTTTGGGAAGCCTGATCAGATTGCTAGGAAAGTCACTGTGTAAGCGGATAGATATTACTATTTCTGCTCAACTCGCCTTTTCTCGCACAATTTCCTCTGTCTAGGGAACTTACTGAGATAGCTGATAGAATCAAGAATCATTATGTTCAACTTTTCTCCCCCAAATTTTCAGGATCTTGCCTGAAAGCTGAAGGACGTAACTCCTACACTATCGTATACCCCCTAACCTATCCAAGACCACCTCAAAAACCTTCAAGCATAATCTTCTGAGAAGACACCCTGAGACCCTGATCTCTGACCCGTACTATAACATGGAAAAGGGCAGCATTGTAAATGACCTAATATTTTACACCAGGAGAACAGCACTATGGTGAACATCCTTGACGAACCTACTAAACGTTATAGAAACCAGAAACATTCAGCATGGCACCAAAATTTTTATCACTCCTTCACTACACCTAAGAGCTGACGTTACAGTCTATAAAACTGGCACCATTCTGATCCAAGCACCGAATAAAGGTCTCAGGAAATTCGATGTCCACTTCCCCAGCCTTAGAGAGCAGGTGCGGGGCTTTAATCCTTCAATGCACCCACAGCGCCCTCTGTCTCAATCTAGCTCACATCAGTGTAATGTCCATTACAGTGCAAAGCCCGCGGTTGGGGGTAAAGGCCTCACGCTTTCCCCGACCAGAACAGAAGCCACCTCCTTAAGCCCCTTACCAGCCTCTCCCCGAGAATGGAATGGTTCAAATCTCCTCAAAGTGATGTCCATACAGCACGGTAGTCAGGGCAATATGTCCCCTACATCAATAGATTACCAACCTCCTCACCCCCATTCCCCTAATAAGGCTACACCTGCAACCCCATCACCCGCACTTAATCCCAATCCCTCATACATAACGGCAAGCACACACTTTGCCAAGAGCTCGTCGCCTACCACCCCTACAGGCCCTCAGGCCATCCTGCTGAGCGAGACAGGCCCTTCGCACTCCTCTCCTCACAAAAATGCATCCATTAGGAGATTGAACTCAAACTCCTCTGATTGAATTTCCGAATCCACTAGCAGACCAAGCCCTGAGCCACGGGTCCTCTCGCCGCTAGTTCAGTCTACACTAATGAACCTGGAAGCTCTGAGCCCCTGAACAGCCAGTATAGCTCAGAGAATCCATAATGCTATCCTTAAATTGAAGAGCATGCTTCACCTCACCGAACACTCTTTCTCTATAATCAAACACACTCAAAAATCTATACTCAATCAGCAAACTAAGCCCTTGCTTCAACCAATGGCTCTGGCTAATAGACACTATCGCCCTCTCAGTAAACTTAGCTACCTATCAGAGGATGAAACACTGGCTCTTCAATCATCCTATGAAGCAAATCCGGCCACTCCCAGTCCCCATGACAAGAAATATGATAACAAAATTCATAAGGTCACAATCAACTCAAATAGAAACGTCCACACTCAGAAATAGAAGGTGTTGGACCTGTCAGCCCTAGGGTGGTCTCCCCATCTATTTTTGATCGTGCCTCATTTTTTCCACCCTCATTTTTATGTTGGACCTAGGTCTCCGGGCGCCTTTTCATTGCCAATCAGTGTTAAGGTGCAGGTGCTCCCTTCTCCCAAGATGGCTGCCACAGGCCCCTGCTACTGCGGAGTGGTCTTTACTAGTAGCACCCTAGCTGCCAGGAGCTGGCTGGAACCCCACAACAACGTTGCGACACCAGCCCTCCTTTTTTGTCCCATAGGTAGAATGGGGAAGCTCCTGGAATGTGCTGGAACCTTCTAGAAGGGAGGTGGGGTTTTTACTTTTGCCGCCTTGGATAGAGGTTACCTGACCTAGGGATACTTAACAGAGGGAGGGAACATTTTCTGGTCAGTGACTTATGCCTCTGAAAGTGACAGTACTTAGGTACTGCCTTTTAAGTGAGTGAGGGATCCTGTACAGCCCACTGATCTAGCCCAGTGATAGGAGAACCCAGGGGCCATCTGCTACGCTTGACTAGGAAGGAACTAGTCACCAACTCAGTCCCTAACCCCAAGGAACAGAACCCCCTAAGGGCGCCAGTGACATCTGCGCCACAAGAACTGAATGCTGAAACTTTATGCCAGAGTTGAATGCTGAAACTTCATGCCAGAACTGGATGCTGAAACTTTATGCAAGAGCTGAACGCTGAAACTTCATGCCAGAACTGAATGCTGAAACCGATCGCTGAAACGGCATGACAAAACTGAATGCTGAAACCTCACGTTACGATTGAATGCTGAACTGCTGGGGATCAACCAGGTATTAGCGCTGTGACCCCTGCGCTCCCTGACCTGACCTGAGATTCCCTGCATCCATCCACGTTGAGCGCTGAGCGCTCCCGCTTAATTTGACCCACCCCCCTGACGCGGGGACCAGAGCGCGCTCACCGCCGCGGCCCCGAGGCCGGAAGCTTGCACCATCATCGCGTCGAGGCCCGCGGAGAAGCCCGGGGCCCCATCGCTGCCGTCACAGCTGCTGGCGGAGGTGTGAGAGGCCGTGGCCGGCCCCCGTCACTGAAGCATCGACTGCGGAGTCCGGAGCGGTGTCGGAAGCCCCAGGACGCCGAGATCAAGGTAACCCCCGGGGGCTGGGAGGTAGCGTGGCCGAGTGGAGGCCGGAGAACTCAACCCCCCTGCTCCCCGGGAGGCGTGGGACGGGCCCGGTGCGCCCCCTACAGATCGGGAGCGGCACCGCACCCTACGACACTGGTTCCCCTCCGTGGGAGTCCCCCCCGTTCACCAGAGACTCTGACACCCCTCCTAGGGAATGCCCCTTCCTTAGAGACTGCTGCTTATCAGTGGACCCCCGACTTGAGGCTTGTCAAGTACGAGTAGCGCTGAGTTCTGAAGTTCTGCTCGGAAGCGCCTCGGGCTTGATCCTCACGAGTAGCGCTGTATTCTTAAGTTCTGCACACAAGTGCTTAAGGCCTAATTATTACGAGTAGCGCTGTGTTCATAGCTCTGCCCTGAAGGGCCTCATGCTTGATTATCACGAGTAGCGCTGTATACTTAAGTTCTACTCTGAAGTGTGTAATGTTTAATTATTACGAGTAGCGCTGTGTTCCTAAGCTCTGCTCTAAAGTGCCCAATGCTGGATCATTACGAGTAGCGCTGTGTTCTTGAGTCCTGCCCTGAAGGGCTTAGTGTCTGATTATTACGATTAGCGCTGGATCCTCAAGTTCTGCGCTTAAGCGCTAGTAGTCTTCCATGTGTGGCGCTACATTTTCCAGCCCTATTTCAAAGCGCTGATAATCGCTAGGTACCCACGGCAGGTTGAAACGCTGGTGGTGGGAGGGGCGCAGCGCACTGGTTAACCGCTGATATTTATGTGGAAATCCTAACCGAATCTTGGCTTAACGAAACATCCTCGCCCTGCATGGACCTATTGGTTCCTCCTAACTAAAACATCTTATGGTTGGATAGACAAATAAAAAAGTGGGAGGTATCGCTTGCATCCACCTCTGACCTCTCAGTTACCCAACTCTGTGAATACCTTCTTGACTCTTGCGAATATCTTGCACTCTCCATAGGCAATGACTCTAACCAGCAGAGCAAATTGCAGCAAACTTCCCCCCCCCCCCTCCAATGAAATATTCCTTGGTGACTTCAATTTTCACTGGAAGGAGCTCAATGAAATTCAGGTCAACATCCTCAAAGACTTCTTAGCCGACCAATCACTCTCCCAAGTCTGAACTCTACCAACTCACTCGAAAGGCTCCACATTGTACTGGATCATCTCAAAGGAAATGAGGGTCAGGCTAACCTCAATTGCTCCTTGCGACTGGTCAGACCACCACTCTATTACCTTCCTAATACAGGGTGTACATAAGGAAAGATGAGTGCAATCAGTGAAACCGAAAATGTGGCTCAGGGGCACCAAAACTCTAGACTATGAGAAGCTGGCAGCTTGATGCAAGAAGCATCTCCACCCTCCCTTCACCCCCAAGCTATCTAATGTTTGCGATCTTACAGAGCAATACAAGTCAATAATGTCGGATATAATAGAAACCAAAAAGAATTCAGGTTATAGACAAAAATCCTTGGTTCAATCGGGTCCTAAACAAGGAAAGGAGAATTCTTCGGCTAATAGAAAAGGAAATGGAGACAACACCCCTCCTCCCCCAGCTTAAACTTCTAAGAAAGATCGGAAATGAGTGCAACAAGCATTCGCAAATCAAAAAAATAATTCTTTAGACTGGAACTGGAGAGCGCTAAGAATAGACCTCGCAAGCTCTTTGAAATGGTAAAACAACAATCGAACAAACTTGCAACAAACTGTTCAAGAAGTAACTAAATCCCTAATAAACTGTAATGAGTTCTCCTCCTTCTTTGCAACCAAAATCAATTCCCTGGGAAACAAGCTGAATTCCGCCTCTAGCACCCATTCTCTTCCTCCAGCAACACAAACCAACGTCTACACTTAAACCAAGCTCGCTGGTCTACCTTCAACCTATATCATGACCATATCATCTCAAAAATCCTAGCATCCATTAAACCGAACAACCACTTCAATGACCCGCTCCCTTCCAACTGCTTGTCCACTCCACAACCAACCAATTTATCATACCCATTTGGACCACCATAATCTATGCTTCAATAACTCAAGGGTCCATACCTGACTCTCTAAAAGCTGGGTAAGTCATCCCCATCTTTAAAAAACCCACTCTGAATCCTGCTGAACTGAACAATTTCAGACCCATATCCAATATTCCTCTTCTAGCTAAAGTTCTTGAGAAATGCGTGCAAAAACAACTTAGCCAATACATCGCCAAATTCAACCTGCTAGACATATGCCAATCAGGCTTCCGGCCAGGTCACAGCACTGAAATTACTATTTTCCACATAGTAGATGATGCCCTTCTAGCCCTAGATTAGGATAAAACGCGTTGCGTCTCTAAATTCTTCTGGACCTATCATCGGCGTTCGACACAGTTAACCATGAGAAGTTACTAGAACATCTTGAAAATAGGATGGTATTAGAGGGAACTGTCCTCAAATGGCTTAAATCCTTCTTTCGCAACCGCTCACAAAGATTCTTAGTTAATTGAAACCTATCCACTCCTTCTCCAATCACGATCAGAGTTCCCCAAGGATCAACTCTCTCCCCTATGCTTTTTAACCTCTATCTGGAACCGTTAGCTGAAATTCTGCTTATCGCCAACATCTCTTTCCACATGTATGCAGATGACACACTGATCTACATAAAAATCTCATCCCTAGAAGAGATCAAAACAATGAACGAGGCTCTAAAGCTAACTGTGCAATGGCTTTCTGTGCGAAAAACGGAATTCTTGCTAATCTGCCTCCTAAAAGTTCAACTGAAATACTGGAATGGAACAACTAGATCACCGTGCTGAGCTGCACCCCGACCATAGTGGACTCAGCCAAATCACTAGGAATCACACTGGACAAGAACTTGAATATGAGAGCCCACATCAACACACTGGCCAAAAATCCAAGGTTTCACCTGAACTACCTGAGAAAACTAAAAGCATTCCTAGATACATCGAACCTCAAAATGGCAGTTCAGGCACAAGTTATTTCTAGGATCGAGTACAAATGCTCAATCCTCTCTCGACTACCCAAGATCTCAACGGCTACCCTAAAAGCATGTCTCAACGCATCTGCAAGACTCTTAACAGGTTCAAAATAATTTGACCACATCTCTCCCCACCTCAAAGCTCTGAACTGTCTTCCGTATGAAGCCAGAATACAACTCAAATTGGACTGTGTCACACACAAAGTGTTACACTCTAACTCTCCAGCGTATCTCGCCCAGAAAATCATGGTGTTCGGAGGAGATAGGCACTCCTGGTCTGCCAGGGATTTTGTTCTGAAACCTCCCCTCTTCCAGAAGAAAACACAACAGAGCTTTCTCTAGGGCCCCACCCAGAATCTGTAACTTGCTGCCACCCTACGTCAGAAGAATACCTTGCTTATCTAGATTCAAAAAGGAAACAAAGACTTTCCTAATGGGCAAATTCCTTCCTTGACACTCTCAGCGCAAATACAGCTCAGCTGCCTGGCGATATGCTCTCTTCTTGGCCTCTACCAGTGTATGCCAAGCTGGATTGCCTTGATGTAGACTATGAAATGTCTTGTATCATTTTATTTTTTGTCTTTTTTTTATTTAACAGAGTTTTATATAGCGTGAACTTGACCCGAATTGGGTATCAGAGCGCTTTACATAGCACCAGTTGCATTCCATGAGGACACATTCAGTTTTTTTAGGCACGGGGAGATTAAGTGATTTGCCCAGATTCACAGGATGTTCAGCGTCATTGCCGAGACTCAAACCCAGTTCCCCAGATTGGAGGTCGACCGCCCTAGCCCATAGGCCAACTCCTCTCCATGGTTGTTGTTATTTCCTTTTGCTTCATTCATACTTCACTGTCACTTTATGGGAAAGAGACTGGTGCTGTGCAGCGTGTCTCTGTTCCAGCTAATGTTTGTATTTCTTCCTTAAGTTGTACCTATGTTGCCTAGTCCCTCTCATTTAAATATACTGTTTATCACCGCAAAACGCTCACACGATTTCGTCTTTTCTGAACTTTTGTAAACATCTTGCTTAGCCATGTAAAGTGGTCTGATACCCTAACAGGTCACGTTCGCGCTCTATAAAACACTAAATAAATAAACAAATAAATACAATTTCAACAGTAAGCTTCTTTTGAGAAACCTTGAGGGAGCTAAACATATGACCCATTGATAAATTTGGAATATTTTCTACTTTTCAGAAGTGTATAGCTCTCCTGAATCCCCAATGGGCTTCACACTGGTTTTTTCCACAAACTGTAAGTAGGATGAGAGCACAGAAAATAGGAAAAATGGGCCACCTACTTGAAAAATGGAAAACATGTGGGAATTTGTTTTCTTTTTTTTATTCAGCTCTGCATGTTCCTGAAAGCTGGGGAGATGGTGACTTTAGCACAGCAAACAGTTTTTAAGGGAAAAAAAGATGCTTTTATCCAAATCGCTTTTTCCTATTTTTCATTGTGCCTATTTTCTTTGTTCACTACAGGGGAATCCACAAACTCTGGGTACCTTTAGAATCTCCTTGTTTTTGGGGAAGAGGATTCAAATTTGGCGTGGTAATCTTATGTGGAAAAAAGGTAATGGAACAATAAGCACAAACTACCCAAAATAGCCAAAAAAGGGCTCAGCACTGTGGAGCAAAAAGGCCCAGCAGTTAAGAGGTTTACTTGGAGTTTTATTTAATGCTTAGATGTAATAAAATACTATGTTTATTATTTATATAAAAAATGATTTGTTACTTTGTTATAGATTTTGGAACCGTTTTTCTGGAACTTTTGTAGGCTACTATTTATTTCATAATACACTTGTGGCTATTATTTCTAAGTAACCTATTCCTTGTTTATAAAGATTTTGACTTTATATTGTAGCATTTCATGCATTCATTTGGCTTGTTTGCTATGTTTAGGCACAATTTGGATACCAGATTGCTCCATTCGTAGTTGTTGGTGGTGTTGCTCTTTTTGTAATGCTTTATAAATTTGGCTGGGTTTTTGCCTAAAATGGATTGTACGGCCTTGTGCCATCCTTTCACCGTGATGTTTGTTTTGGCTTCCTGTGCCAATGTGCTGTCACAGACATTCCCCCATGATATTTGAAATTTGGTTTGGCGTAAGTATCCAGAGTGAGCTTGTCTGCTAACATAAGTGTCTTTGGAATAATTAATTAGGGGGCTTAATTTGTCTTCACTTTGTTAGTAGAAAGTGCTTTCTATAAGTAGGTGGTAGTAGTTAACTACCGCTGTGACTAGGACATAGTCTAGTGCTATCATTAGTTTTTTATTTTAAAGGCAAAATACCTGCTTGTAGCATATTCTACACTTAGTGCAGACTGTTGGAGGTGTCTCCATATGATTAAAATGGTAGTAATAGCATTATATGGCTGTGTGGGTGCATGTTTTTAGATGGTTTTAATCATGGCTGCTCAAAGTCTGATTATAGTTTGTGAGTAGTAGTTATTTGTTTTATGTTTAATGTGGTTTAAGAGTGTGAGGTAAGTGTTGTTTTGTTTATTTGGTAGTAGGACATACATAAAGGGGATATTTGTGTTTTGATATTCACCATGTATGGTGTATATCTGAGTGAATGGTATGAGGCACATTTTGAAGGTCCCAGGTTTGACAGTGGCTTAGGTTTAGTAAGATATCTGCTGTAAAAAATATTTGAATTTCTCTATCATTGTTTAGGCTGCCATATAACAGGAAAGGGTCCTCATGTTGTGCTATATTTGAATGTTCAATTATTTCTATGTCCTGGTATCTTCTAGGGGTAGGAGGAGTATCACTAGTGACTTTGTTTAATTTGTGCAATTAAATGTTTAAAAGTGGGTATGGGTGGTAGTCGGCCTGTGATGTGTTCTACAACCTTAGAGAGTATATCTTTTAGGGTTTCGATTGTGGGTTCCGGGGAGCCACTGCTTACCTTGTTTATATCCTGCTACACTTCTCTTACTTCTATTTCTACTTCTATTTCCGTCACACTTGTGTTCCCTTACATTAATCACAACATCGTATTGTGTAGTGGTCTTCCCATAGCATGCATTAGAAACATATTTGGTGCATTTCCAATTCACATTTCCGTAGATGTATTTTCTTGGTTCTAGGTGTGGCCCATGTAATTTTGTAACTGCTTTCCTTTCTGGGATGGTATATATTTAGCTGTTATTGTATCTGAAAGTAGTACCTCTAATATTTATAGTTACATGTATGTTCTTTATACATGTTTCACACTGTTTTGCAGCTTTTCCGTTAGGGCTGTTTTAATGTGGAGCAGGTGATTTATTTTCCGTTGGATAAACAAAAAGCATCAGTTTCACATTTAGGTGCCGATTGGGTAAAATTATTTCCCGTACGACTCGTATCCGTATTTTTTTACGTACGAGTCGTACAAGTCCCGTACAAACGGCGAAGTACGATTTGTACCATAAAAATACATACGAATTGCATCTGGAAAAGTCTACGAGACGTCCCCGGACAGATTTACGTACGAGACGTAAAACTGAAGTCTGAGTGCACAAGTCCGATCCGTACCGGCGTCCTGAATACACAAGCGTATGGAAAACGTGCCGTACGGAGCGAATTTTGTAAGACCCCTACCCCGGGTACACTTGGGCCTGGGGTACGAGTCGTACGGCCCCCCCACCCCACCCGCGCATGTCCGCACCGTACCCCCCACCCCAGCACCCGTGTATGTACGCACCGGACCCCCCACCCCAGCACCCTCACATGTATGCGCCGTACCCCAGCACACGTGCCGTACCCCCACCCCACCACCCGCATATGTACGCCCCGAACCCCCCACCCCAGCACCCGCGTATGTACGCACCGTACCCCAGCTCCTGCATATGTACGCACCGTACCCCCCCACCCCAGTACCCGCGCATGTACCCGCCGTTACCCAGCACCCGCGTATGTACGCGCCGTAACCCCCCAATCAATCAATCAATCATGGAATTTATACCGCGCGCTACTCACCCGGAAGGGTCTCAAGGCGCTTGGGGGAGGGGGTCTGCTACTGCTCGAACAGCCAGGTCTTGAGCTGTTTCCTGAAGGCAAGGTGGTCCTGGGTCAGCCTCAGGTGGATGGGCAGGGAGTTCCATGTCTTGGCCGCCAGGTAGGAGAAGGATTTTCCTCCGGTGGTGACTCTCTGGAGGTGAGGTACGGCGGCGAGGGCGAGGTGCGCGGATCGTAGCTGGCGGGTGGGCGTGTAGAAGGTCAGGCGGTCGTTGAGGTACTTGGGGCCCAGGTCGTGGAGGGATTTGTGTGCATGGGTGAGGAGTCTGAACATGATCCTCTTGTTGACGGGGAGCCAGTGCAGGTCCCTCAGGTGGCTCGAGATGTGGCTGCGTCGGGGGACGTCCAGGATGAGTCGGGCGGAGGCGTTCTGGATATGTTGGAGTCTTTTCTGAAGCTTGGCTGTGGTTCCGGCGTAGAGGGTGTTTCCGTAGTCTAGTCGGCTGGTGACGAGGGCCTGGGTGACCGTCTTCCTGGTTTCGGTCGGGATCCACCGGAATATTTTGCGGAGCATGCGGAGGGTGTGGAAGCATGATGAGGAGACGGCGTTGACTTGTCTGGTCATCGATAGGGAGGAGTCCAGGATGAAGCCCTTCGTGTAGGCTGGCTCTGGTGGTGACGGGGTCTCTGGTGAGGGAGAGGATAAGCTGGGTGTCATCGGCGTAGGAGATGATGTTGAGGTTGTGTTGGCGTGCGATGGTAGCGAGGGGTTTCATGTAGACGTTGAAGAGGGTGGGGCTGAGTGACGATCCCTGTGGAACGCCTCAGATGACTTCGGTGGCCTCAGAACAGAAGGGGGGGAGGCGTACTCTCTGTGTTCTGCCGGCGAGGTATGAGGTGATCCATTCCAGAGCCTTCCCTTGGATGCCGGTGTCGTTGAGGCGTTGGACTAGGGTGCGGTGGCAGACAGTGTCAAATGCTGCGGAGAGGTCTAGGAGGATGAGTGCCGCTGTTTCTCCATTGTTGAGCAGGGCTCGGATGTCGTCAGTGGCTGCGATGAGGGCGGTCTCGGTGCTGTGGTTGGCTCCGAATCCGGACTGCGATGGGTCGAGGGATCCGTTCGTCTCGAGGAAGGCGGCCAGTTGCTTGTTGATGACCTTCTCGATGACTTTGGCCGGGAAAGGAAGGAGCGAGATGGGGCGGAAGTTCTTGAGGTCGGTCGGGTCCGCTGTAGGTTTCTTCAGCAGGGCGCTGAGCTCGGCATGCTTCCAGCTCTCTGGGAAGGTGGCTGTGTCGAAGGAGTTGTTGATGATGTCTCGGAGGTGGGGTGCGATGGTAGAGTCTGCCTTGTTGAAGACATGGTGTGGGCATGGGTCGGTCGGAGATCCGGAGTGGATGGTGTTCATCATGCGGGCCGTGTCTTCGGTGGTCACTTCGGTCCATGTCTGGAGGGCGGCGGCGAGGTGCGTAGGCTCGACCGGTGGGTGAGGGGGCGGTGCGCCGAAACTGTTGTGGATGTCGGCAATCTTGCGGTGGAAGTACGAGGCGAGGGAGTCGCAGAGATTCTGCGAAGGAGTGATGTCGTTGTTGCCGGTGATGGGGTTGGAGAACTCCTTGACGATGTTGAAGAGTTCCTTGCTGTCCTGGGCGTCGTTGTCCAGTCGTTCCTTCAGAGATTTCTTCTTGGTGGAACGGATGAGTGGGTGATGTCTGCTGGTGGCGTGTTTGAGGGTGGTCATGTTGTCGGCGGTCTTGTCGAGGAGCCAGGCCTTCTCGAGTGTGTGGCAGGCCTTCTTGGAGTCCTTGAGTTCGTCGGTGAACCAGGGGGCCTTCTTGCTTCTGGGCCTGGTGAGTGGGTTCTTCAGTGGGGCGAGGTCGTCGGCACAGGTGGTCAGCCACTGCGTGAGGTTGCGGGCTGCTGCGTTGGGGTCCGTTGTCATGACAGGGGGGCTCTGGCGGAGGGAAGTGGTGAGCTGGTCGGCGGTGATCTTGCTCCAGTTTCTGTGGGGAGCCTGCTTCGGGTGGTGGTGGGTTGTGTTCTTTCTGAAGCTGAAGTGGACCCCAGCACCCGCGTATGTACGCGCTGTACCCCAGCACCCGCGTATGTACGCGCCGTACCCCCCCACCCCAGCACCCGTGCATATACGCGCCGTACCCCAGCACTCGCGTATGTAAGAGCCGTACCCCCCACCCCAGCACCCACGTATGTATGCCCCGTACCCCCACCCCAGCCCGTACTTGGAAGCACCATACCCCAACACCGTACCCCAGCATCGCGTATGTACGAATCGTACAACACCATTGCATATGTGATCACTGTACAACAACATAGCTATGGCCGCACCTTACATACGCAAAAACGACTCGTACTGAACCAGGACACAGTAAAACAGCACAAGGAGGGTCAATTCGACTCGCACAACACCACAAAACACGTCTACAGGACAAAAAACTACTAAAAGACTGACCTGGCACATCCAAACAGTCAAACAGAGGCCCAAACTCACAACCACCTCTTATAACACACCCACCAAAAGTTCAAACCCAGCCACACCCACAAATGGACCAATAAAAAGTGCCCACAATCACAAACCATGAGCCTTTGCAACAGACCCACTGCTGACAGACATCAAACACCAACAACTGCACCCATACACCTTGACTTACACACCTTCACACAACCTCCTTCACACAGACCCCCTCTACACATACACACACACCTACACATTCACACCCACACATCCACGACCATCCACACCATGCCCACAGACAAGAATCCAAAGTTCACAAGGGAGGAGCTGGACATCCTTGTCAACAAAGTCATCAGAGTCGAGCCACAGCTCTTTGGAACATTGGTCAGACAGACCAGCATATCCCAAAAAACTAGCCTGTGGCAGAGGATCGTCGATCGGGTGAATGCTGTTGCGCCCATCAGAAGGACCAGGAATAAATGTCAAGCCAGGTGGTACGATCTGCGGAGGGCAGTCAAGCGCAAAATGAACGAGGACTACGTCCAGAGTAACATCACAGGAGGTGGGCTGCCCCACAGACCTGTACATTACCATCCCTGGGAGGAGAAGGTGAGGGCCCTGCTTCCACCAGTGGGAGTACACGGAGTCGAAGGAGTTCGAGAGCCTGGTGAGTACACAAACAACTTACGTAACATGGGGGGAATGGCATCCACACCCCAACTACAACAAATGCACTCACCTACCCCCAAGCCCTCACCTGACACAACCACACTCTAAACATCGCTCATGCCACTAACATGAGTATGCCCCATTCACAAAGCAAGGCCATGCCATGTCCCAGCCTACACAAACCACAAACCCAAGACTGGATGTCCGGGATGCTGGGAGGGTGGGGATCACTAAACATATTGTACAACTCAGAAACATACACCATTGCCCTCAGCCCATATGGCCCAGGTACATCCCCATGCACCATGCGCAATGCACAGGGACTGGCAAAGTACTGACAAGGTAGCTGACACTTGGCCCTGCTGTAGGCAGCACAAGGCCCTCCTGTGACAACTGCAAACTCTAACACAAACACAACAAGCTCAGAAATCTAGGACAGGAACTCACACTCACTGACATGGCAGCATGCGCCATGGTGGGACAGATACAGCACCTGGGAGACCCACTGCCAAATCACACCACACCCACCAGCAGGCACCGTCAATCAATCAACAATCGATCAGGGTACTTGTAAGGCGCGCTACTTACCTGTGAGGGTCTCAAGGTGCTGAGGGGGGGGGTTCCACCACTGCTCGAAGAACCAGGTCTTGAGGAGTCTCCTGAAGGCAAGTAGGTCTTGGGTCAGTCGTAGGTGAGTTGGGAGGGTCTTCCAGGTCTTGGCGGCGAGGTAGGAGAAGGATCTGCTGCAGGCGGGCGTACGTTGGAAGCGGGGGACAGCTGCGAGGGCGAGGCTGCCGGAGCTGAGCTGGCGGGTGGGGGTGTAGAAGCTGAGTCTGATGTGCAGGTAGGCTTGTCCGGCGGTGTGGAGTGCCTTGTGTGCGTGGTTGAGGAGCTTACAGGTGATCCTCTTGTCGATGTGGAGCCAGTGCAGGTCTCTCAGGAGGGGGGTGATGTGGCTGTGGCGGGGTGCATTGACGATCAGTTGTGCTGAGGCGTTCCCGAAGCGTTGTAGCCGTTGTTGGTGTGTAGATGGGAGTCCTGCATAGAGTGCAGTGGCGTGGTCCAGTCAGCTGCTGACGAGGGCCTGTGTCACTGTTCTACTTGTTTATGTCGGGATCCACCAGTAGATCCGGCGGAGCGTGCATAGGGTGTCATAGCAGGAAGAGACGCCGCTGACCTGCTTGGACATGGAGAGGGAGGATGCGAGGATCAATCTTAGGTTGCATGCGTGTTTGGTGGATGTTGGTGATGTCCCCAGAGCGATCGGCCACCAGGAGTCGTCCCAGGCTGAGGGTGTGGGTCCGAGGATGAGCACCTCCGTCTTGTCCGAGTTCTGTTTCAGATGGCCGCTCCGCATCCAGTCAGTGATGGCCCTCAGACCCTCGTGGATGTTTGTCTTGGCGGTGTGAGGGTCCTTGGAGAGGGAGAGGATGAGCTGGGTGTCGTCGGCGTAGGAGATGTTTTTGAGGTTGTGGTGGCGAGCCACTTGTGTGAGGGGGGCCATGTGGATGTTGAACAGCATCAGGCTGAGGGATGATCACTCACCCCTTACACAAGCACACACCCCCGGGGCAGCCAATGGAGTCACACACTCTCACAATGGACATGTGACACAACAAGATCAAGCCACAGCCAAAAAAGCATCCAAGGCCAAATGTGACATGTCAAAGACCCTGGATAACATTTTAATCAGTCCCCTGCAGCATACCCATCCACAAGTGAACATTGATGTGAATGCTAGGCACATACAACTACCTGGAGGAACTGTGGCAACTAGAACATGCATGAAACATGGATGTCGCATGAAACTGCATTAACTTTGTCTCTCTCTCACACACAGGGCAACGTCATGGATCTCCCCCAACACTGGGGGGAAAAATCACAGGCCCAGGCTCGCCAGGAAGATGATCCCACCGGCAGCGACGACTCTCAGCACTCTGTGGATAACCCCAACCAACCTGGACCCTCTGGTGCCCAAGCCCCTGCAGCACCTGCGTCAGGTACATCTGTGCCAACCACCACCCCCATTCTTGCCACATCCCAGGAGACACCCAGGAGCCCTGCCCGCATAGAACAACTGAGCCAGTCTGACCTGGAGGGACAAGGTTCTCCGGCACTCAGGAGGGGGCAGACAACTCTGCAAATGCCATCCCTCAGGGGTCCCGTAGACCCGATGTGCCCACAACGGCAGGCCAGGCTCGTGTGGGCAGGGGTGGTGGGAGTGGAGGCAGGCGGAGGCGCGAACCTGACCAGCCAGCTGAGGGAACCAGTATGTCACACATATGCCACATCTTGGACACATACTGGCGTAATACCAGGGGTATCAGCCAGGAACTGGGGACCCTCAACGAGATTAAGAACCAGCAGGCCGAGCAACACGCCAGTCAACAACAACACCAAGGACGGATGGAGGCAAGACTGGTTGAGCTCCTGGCGGTGCAAACGGACATAAGCCGTTCACTCTGTCGGATCGCCAACAACATGGCCAACCTTCCCTGTGCCCCCAGGCGAAGACCACCACCAGCCACAGGGAGGGAGGAGGAGCAGGAATCGTCCGACGGAGCGTCACAAACATCGTCAAGGCCTGCATCTGAGGGTCCCCGAGGAAGGTGGGTCGTCCACGGAAAAGACCGTGAGAGGCAGCGGACCATCCACAACTCCCAGGTCACCTGGCCTGGCACCTGGCCCTCATGCGCAACAGCAGCACCTCATCCAATGACATTCTCTGCCACATGGACTTGCTGGTCACAGTCTGACCAATGATGACCAACACTGTGGTCTGGACTCTGATGACTCCAAATGACAAGGATTCCATCTCCCCCTGTGAACTTTGGATTCCATGCACACTGTATAGCACCTATTTGTCCACACTAAACAGGCCCCCCACCGAGAATAAATCTTAATTTCTACAATTACATGTTGCATTCATTTTGCATGAGTACACAACCTACGTGTGGGGAAATGTCAAACTATGCCTGAGTGTTGAACTAACTCCAGCCATCCATACCCTGGAATCTGAGTCTGGGACAGGACACACATGGGTCACAATGTATCATACAATACAGACATGGAGCACAATACTCACCCATGATGGTCTCAAGCTGCTGAGGGGGGGCATGCAATACTGTGCGGACAGACCAATTGGGAAGAGTATCCTGAAGGCGTAGAGGTCATGGCTCATGTGGATGTTGCCAGGGAGGGAGTAGCAGGTATGTCTTGCCAGGTGGGAGAACTATGTCCTGCATGCTGGAGTACGGTGGATGTGAAGAATGGTGGCCAGGGCAAGGTTGGATGCATGGAGTTGGCCCAACGGGGTCTATGATGACAGACGGCCAAGGTTGGTTTGGAGTCTGGGGTTGTGGCCTGCCTCCTGAGTGTGGGTGAGGAGTCTGAAGGTCATCCTGAAGCACACAGTGATCCATTGCAGCTATCTCTGGTGGACAGTGATGTAGCTGGGGCGCGGGATGTTGAAGCTGAGGTGTGCACATGCAGCCTGGATATGGACAAGTTTCCCGGGAGTTAGGATGTACTTGCTCTGTAGAGGGCGGGGCAGTAGTTGACATGGCTGGTGTCGTGGGCCTGGGGGATGGTCTGTCTTTCCTTGGAGTGGATCTATCTGTGGATCATGTGCATCATGCAGAGGGTGTTGCACCCTGAGGTACAGATGCTGGTGATTAGCATGGCAAATGTGAGTGACGAATCCATGATGCACACCATCTTGTGTGCGTGGGCACTGGGTGCATATGCAGGGCTCTGGCGGGTGGGACACAAGCAGTTGACCCAGCTGTAAGGGGACAATCCTCAGATGATTACCTCAGTCCTGTACAAGTCCAGCCTCAGGTGGCTGATGTTCAGCCATTCATCAATGGATCTCATGCCTTCTTGAATGTTGGAACTGACAATGGCTGCGTCTTTGGTGAGGGTGAGGAGCACCTGGCTGTCAATGGCATACAAGCTGATGATGAGGTGCTGTGCGCATGTGATGCCGGAGAGGGGGACCTGGACACATTGAAGATTGACACGCTGAGAGATGATACCTGGGCCATGTGCCAGATGAAGCCACTATACTACATGCTGAAGGCTTGAGTCCCACTCCCATGGCCTTGCTGGTGTACGGAGCCGGTGGGGAGTAGGAGGGACTTGACCTGGTTGGTGTAACAGGGCCTGGAAGGCGGGGCAGCGCTGTGTAGGCAGTTGGAGCTGCACACTCATCATGCAAAGGTGTCGTGTGTGCGCCTAGGGTATGCCTGAAAGCAGGTGGTAGCTTTTCGGATGGACAATGCTTTGAGGGTGGCTGCAACATCAGACTGTAGTGTGATGTGGGTCATGTAAGGACATGAGGGTCATGCAATGTGCACGTTGCATGCGCTGACGGTCCAGCCTTTGGCACCGCGTGGCCGCAACAGTGGCACAGACAAGCTGATGACAGGCAAATGAATGGGTGGAGGGAGGAAGGGAGGAGCATCTTTGAGGTGTGTATGTTGCCGAATCTGTAAACTTTGTGGGCCCTTGCTGCAGGGGCCGCAGCAGCAGGCAGCATGTCCTGGAAACTATGCCACAAGTTGCACACAAAGACAAGGATGTCAGAAAGGACAACTGCAACAGTCGTATGTAAAGGAAGGAGTGTCCGGTTTCACATGGCACACCCAGAGACAATGGATGCACAATCACCAAAGATGACTGACACAGGATCTGGAAACTGAAGGCCGAGCTGCGCACAGGATACACACCCTCAGCAGGTGTTGACGGCCCGTTGTGGTCACCAACATGTCTAAATACATACACAACCATGGACATCATGCACAATAGAGATTCTAATCCCTGAAGAACTGCATGCATGTTGCTAAACTACACATAGACTCATATGCACAATCTTTGACAACTATGCCAGAGATGCCGCATGCAAAGTGGCAAGAGACCTGCACTGACAGAGATGAGGCACCTTGGAGGCTGAGGAACACCTTTATTACTCAGGTTCACACCTAGTGAAATGGATCAATATGAACAGACTCACAGGTCATTTGGCTTAACATGTGGGACCTATACTGGACACCCCCTTCACAACACAGATGCTGTAAATCCATTGAACTGGCACACAAGTGAAGGGGGTGAGCCAAACACCCCCTGCTGCACATGGAGGGGCTGCAATTCCCCATTGATCCTCTCATGGGGATGTCCCACACTATGTCCACCCGTAGCATCCCGTATGTTTCAGAGGGAAGTTGTACACACATTGATGCCTTCATCAGAATCCACAGTCCCATTACAGATGACTGTTACGAAGGGTGACTATCAATTCATGGGAGTCATGCAACATGTCATGTGCCCCATGGTGAGTTGACATGTATGTATAGCAACACAACATGCACAGGAGCAGTGCCCACACATTCTAAACACCTACCAACACCAAAATGCCTTGCAGCAATCCTTAAACAAAAAGACTTTTCACCATGTCCGTGCATGGGACGCTGATTCAGCACACGTTGAAATACTCATGAGGAATAGGGGGAGGCCAACGATGACACGAGGAGACAGCATGCAAAACTACCTTGGGATGACAGACACACAAGAAGTCAGGGAAAAGATTGTCATCCGCATGCATGGTCATTTACTCTACAGGAATAAGTGTGTCACCATGCTATATTAAAATTGAGTGTCTAAGCTAAAATGTGTGGAAGGACATCATCACTCGAGTGACACATCTGAACACACCTCTAAGTCACTTAGCATACAGTCAGCTGGACACACACATTGCAACACATGCCACACAAGGCTCCAGGCGTGCACACTCAGACCCATGCACTCACCATTATGAGAAGAAGTTGCATATGAGCTGACACCAGATGCTGTCCTCCTCCTCATCCTCACTTGCCTCGTGACCAAGCCCTTCAGCCTCCATGCGTGGATGTTCCTGCTCATCCGGATCCAGGATGAGTGGCACAGCCTTCTCCACTGCCATGTTGTGCAGCATGCAGCACACGAGGAAGATTTTGCAGACCTTCACCGGTGCATATGGGAGGGACCCGCCTGTCTTGTGAAGGCACCGGAATCAGCTCTTCAGGAGGCCAAACGTCCTCTCGATCACTTGCCTGGTCGGCCCATGTGCGTTGTTGTAACCGTGATCTGCAGTTGTTCTGGGCTTGCGGAGAGACGTCATCAGCCATGGCATGTTGGGATAGCCAGAGTCCCCTATATTGAAACATCATGTAAAGAAGTGGGTCAGGAGATGCCGTAAGATACAAAGATAGCGCTAATCAAAGGACTAACAGAGTATACCCACCAACAAGACATGCTCGTTCGTTGTGCAGCCGCAGCATCATTTCTGGCACCCTGCTACGCCTCATGATGTAGGCATCGTGTGCTGACCCTGGAAAACGTGCACAGACATGGGAAATCAGCATGTTAGCAAGACACACCACAAGGGCATTTATAGAGTGGTAATGTTTACGGTTGCGATAGGCCACCTCCTGTGCCTGTGGTGGTACCAAAGCCACATGTGTCCCATCAATAGACCCAATTACATGGGGCATCCCTCCCAGGGCATAGAACTCACCCTTGACACCTGTCAACTGCTCACGAGTCGGAAAATGGATGAATTCATCCAGGTGCTCCAACATGGCTTCTAAAACATCATGCAGGACACGGATGAACATGGTCTCTGACATGCCACCCACATCAGCTATGGTGAATTGAAACGTACCGGTGGCAAAAAAATGTAGGGCTGCCATCACCTTCATCTTGGGGGTCGGCGCAGTAGGATACCTGTGTCGCGGTTGGAGGTGTGGTTCCAGCTTTGCGGTCAAGTTCTCAATCAACTGTTGCGAGAAGTGGTAACGTCTTATGCAGTCACGTTCCCTCATGGCACCCAAGTCTTGCATTGGGCGGGGGAGAGGCGGTGCCCTGCAGAAAATTGGAAGGAATAACGAAGAGTGAGTACATAACAACATCAATGTCAATGAACTGAGCACATGCTCAACTGCTACTACACACCTGCTAAATACAGAGGGCCCGATTCACAGAACTAACTTAAGACAAAATCCTAAACTTACTACCATTTTGGTATTCACAGAAGGCACTTACTCATTTTGGTATTCACAGAAGGCACTTACTCATTTCGGTATTCACAGAAGTTAGGAGTCTTAACTTTAGGACTCCTAAATGCCTTCTGTGAATATCGAAAGTCTTAAAATTAGGATTTTTCTCAGTTTAGTAGTAGTATAGTTAGGACTCCTAACTTTAGGACTCCTAAATGCCTTCTGTGAATACCGAAAGTCTTAAAATTAGGATTTTTCTCAATTTAGTAGTCCTAAGTGTAGGACTCCTAACTTTAAGACTCCTAAATGCCTTCTGTGAATACCGAAAGCCTTAAAATTAGGATTTTTCTCAGTTTAGTAGTAGTATAGTTAGGACTCCTAACTTTAGGACTCCTAAATGCCTTCTGTGAATACCGAAAGTCTTAAAATTAGGAGGGGGGCCATGTGGATGTTGAACAGCATCAGGCTGAGGGATGATCACTCACCCCTTACACAAGCACACACCCCCGGGGCAGCCAATGGAGTCACACACTCTCACAATGGACATGTGACACAACAAGATCAAGCCACAGCCAAAAAAGCTTCCAAGGCCAAATGCGACATGTCAAAGACCCTGGATAACATTTTAATCAGTCCCCTGCAGCATACCCATCCACAAGTGAACATTGATGTGAATGCTAGGCACATACAACTACCTGGAGGAACTGTGGCAACTAGAACATGCATGAAACATGGATGTCGCATGAAACTGCATTAACTTTGTCTCTCTCTCACACACAGGGCAACGTCATGGATCTCCCCCAACACTGGGGGGAACAATCACAGGCCCAGGCTCGCCAGGAAGATGATCCCACTGGCAGCGACGACTCTCAGCACTCTGTGGATGACCCCAACCAACCTGGACCCTCTGGTGCCCAAGCCCCTGCAGCACCTGCGTCAGGTACATCTGTGCCAACCACCACCCCCATTCTTGCCACATCCCAGGAGACACCCAGGAGCCCTGCCTGCACAGAACAACTGAGCCAGTCTGACCTGGAGGGACAAGGTTCTCCGGCACTCAGGAGGAGGCAGACAACTCTGCAAATGCCATCCCTCAGGGGTCCCGTAGACCCGATGTGCCCACAACGGCAGGCCAGGCTCGTGTGGGCAGGGGTGGTGGGAGTGGAGGCAGGCGGAGGCGCGAACCTGACCAGCCAGCTGAGGGAACCAGTATGTCACACATATGCCACATCTTGGACACATACTGGCGTGATACCAGGGGCATCAGCCAGGAAGTGGGGACCCTCAACGAGATTAAGAACCAGCAGGCCGAGCAACACGCCAGTCAACAACAACACCAAGGACGGATGGAGGCAAGACTGGCTGAGCTCCTGGCGGTGCAAACGGACATAAGCCGTTCACTCTGTCGGATCGCCAACAACATGGCCAACCTAACCTGTGCACCAAGGCGAAGACCACCACCAGCCACAGGGAGGGAGGAGGAGCAAGAATCGTCCGACGGAGCGTCACAAACATCGTCAAGGCCTGCATCTGAGGGTCCCCCGAGGAAGGTGGGTCGTCCACGGAAAAGACCGTGAGAGGCAGCGGACCATCCACAACTCCCAGGTCACCTGGCCTGGCACCTGGCCCTCATGCGCAACAGCAGCACCTCATCCAATGACATTCTCTGCCACATGGACTTGCTGGTCACAGTCTGACCAATGATGACCAACACTGTGGTCTGGACTCTGATGACTCCAAATGACAAGGATTCCATCTCCCCCTGTGAACTTTGGATTCCATGCACACTGTATAGCACCTATTTGTCCACACTAAACAGGCCCCCCACCGAGAATAAATCTTAATTTCTACAATTACATGTTGCATTCATTTTGCATGAGTACACAACCTACGTGTGGGGAAATGTCAAACTATGCCTGAGTGTTGAACTAACTCCAGCCATCCATACCCTGGAATCTGAGTCTGGGACAGGACACACATGGGTCACAATGTATCATACAATACAGACATGGAGCACAATACTCACCCATGATGGTCTCAAGCTGCTGAGGGGGGGCATGCAATACTGTGCGGACAGACCAATTGGGAAGAGTATCCTAAAGGCGTAGAGGTCATGGCTCATGTGGATGTTGCCGGGGAGGGAGTAGCAGGTATGTCTTGCCAGGTGGGAGAACTATGTCCTGCATGCTGGAGTACGGTGGATGTGAAGAATGGTGGCCAGGGCAAGGTTGGATGCATGGAGTTGGCCCAACGGGGTCTATGATGACAGACGGCCAAGGTTGGTTTGGAGTCTGGGGTTGTGGCCTGCCTCCTGAGGTTGGGGGAGGAGTCTGAAGGTCATCCTGAAGCACACAGTGATCCATTGCAGCTATCTCTGGTGGACAGTGATGTAGCTGGGGCGCGGGATGTTGAAGCTGAGGTGTGCACATGCAGCCTGGATATGGACAAGTTTCCCGGGAGTTAGGATGTACTTGCTCTGTAGAGGGCGGGGCAGTAGTTGACATGGCTGGTGTCGTGGGCCTGGGGGATGGTCTGTCTTTCCTTGGAGTGGATCTATCTGTGGATCATGTGCATCATGCAGAGGGTGTTGCACCCTGAGGTACAGATGCTGGTGATTAGCATGGCAAATGTGAGTGACGAATCCATGATGCACACCATCTTGTGTGCGTGGGCACTGGGTGCATATGCAGGGCTCTGGCGGGTGGGACACAAGCAGTTGACCCAGCTGTAAGGGGACAATCCTCAGATGATTACCTCAGTCCTGTACAAGTCCAGCCTCAGGTGGCTGATGTTCAGCCATTCATCAATGGATCTCATGCCTTCTTGAATGTTGGAACTGACAATGGCTGCGTCTTTGGTGAGGGTGAGGAGCACCTGGCTGTCAATGGCATACAAGCTGATGATGAGGTGCTGTGCGCATGTGATGCCGGAGAGGGGGACCTGGACACATTGAAGATTGACACGCTGAGAGATGATACCTGGGCCATGTGCCAGATGAAGCCACTATACTACATGCTGAAGGCTTGAGTCCCACTCCCATGGCCTTGCTGGTGTACGGAGCCGGTGGGGAGTAGGAGGGACTTGACCTGGTTGGTGTAACAGGGCCTGGAAGGCGGGGCAGCGCTGTGTAGGCAGTTGGAGCTGCACACTCATCATGCAAAGGTGTCGTGTGTGCGCCTAGGGTATGCCTGAAAGCAGGTGGTAGCTTTTCGGATGGACAATGCTTTGAGGGTGGCTGCAACATCAGACTGTAGTGTGATGTGGGTCATGTAAGGACATGAGGGTCGTGCAATGTGCACGTTGCATGCGCTGACGGTCCAGCCTTTGGCACCGCGTGGCCGCAACAGTGGCACAGACAAGCTGATGACAGGCAAATGAATGGGTGGAGGGAGGAAGGGAGGAGCATCTTTGAGGTGTGTATGTTGCCGAATCTGTAAACTTTGTGGGCCCTTGCTGCAGGGGCCGCAGCAGCAGCAGGCAGCATGTCCTGGAAACTATGCCACAAGTTGCACACAAAGACAAGGATGTCAGAAAGGACAACTGCAACAGTCGTATGTAAAGGAAGGAGTGTCCGGTTTCACATGGCACACCCAGAGACAATGGATGCACAATCACCAAAGATGACTGACACAGGATCTGGAAACTGAAGGCCGAGCTGCGCACAGGATACACACCCTCAGCAGGTGTTGACGGCCCGTTGTGGTCACCAACATGTCTAAATACATACACAACCATGGACATCATGCACAATAGAGATTCTAATCCCTGAAGAACTGCATGCATGTTGCTAAACTACACATAGACTCATATGCACAATCTTTGACAACTATGCCAGAGATGCCGCATGCAAAGTGGCAAGAGACCTGCATTGACAGAGATGAGGCACCTTGGAGGCTGAGGAACACCTTTATTACTCAGGTTCACACCTAGTGAAATGGATCAATATGAACAGACTCACAGGTCATTTGGCTTAACATGTGGGACCTATACTGGACACCCCCTTCACAACACAGATGCTGTAAATCCATTGAACTGGCACACAAGTGAAGGGGGTGAGCCAAACACCCCCTGCTGCACACGGAGGGGCTGCAATTCCCCATTGATCCTCTCATGGGGATGTCCCACACTATGTCCACCCGTAGCATCCCGTATGTTTCAGAGGGAAGTTGTACACACATTGATGCCTTCATCAGAATCCACAGTCCCATTACAGATGACTGTTACGAAGGGTGACTATCAATTCATGGGAGTCATGCAACATGTCATGTGCCCCATGGTGAGTTGACATGAATGTATAGCAACACAACATGCTCAGGAGCAGTGCCCACACATTCTAAACACCTACCAACACCAAAATGCCTTGCAGCAATCCTTAAACAAAAAGACTTTTCACCATGTCCGTGCATGGGACGCTGATTCAGCACACGTTGCAATACTCATGAGGAATAGGGGGAGGCCAACGATGACACGAGGAGACAGCATGCAAAACTACCTTGGGATGACAGACACACAAGAAGTCAGGGAAAAGATTGTCATCCGCATGCATGGTCATTTACTCTACAGGAATAAGTGTGTCACCATGCTATATTAAAATTGAGTGTCTAAGCTAAAATGTGTGGAAGGACATCATCACTCGAGTGACACATCTGAACACACCTCTAAGTCACTTAGCATACAGTCAGCTGGACACACACATTGCAACACATGCCACACAAGGCTCCAGGCGTGCACACTCAGACCCATGCACTCACCATTATGAGAAGAAGTTGCATATGAGCTGACACCAGATGCTGTCCTCCTCCTCATCCTCACTTGCCTCGTGACCAAGCCCTTCAGCCTCCATGGGTGGATGTTCCTGCTCATCCGGATCCTGGATGAGTGGCACAGCCTTCTCCACTGCCATGTTGTGCAGCATGCAGCACACGAGGAAGATTTTGCAGACCTTCACCGGTGCATATGGGAGGGACCCGCCTGTCTTGTGAAGGCACCGGAATCAGCTCTTCAGGAGGCCAAACGTCCTCTCGATCACTTGCCTGGTCGGCCCATGTGCGTTGTTGTAACCGTGATCTGCAGTTGTTCTGGGCTTGCGGAGAGACGTCATCAGCCATGGCATGTTGGGATAGCCAGAGTCCCCTATATTGAAACATCATGTAAAGAAGTGGGTCAGGAGATGCCGTAAGATACAAAGATAGCGCTAATCAAAGGACTAACAGAGTATACCCACCAACAAGACATGCTCGTTCGTTGTGCAGCCGCAGCATCATTTCTGGCACCCTGCTACGCCTCATGATGTAGGCATCGTGTGCTGACCCTGGAAAACGTGCACAGACATGGGAAATCAGCATGTTAGCAAGACACACCACAAGGGCATTTATAGAGTGGTAATGTTTACGGTTGCGATAGGCCACCTCCTGTGCCTGTGGTGGTACCAAAGCCACATGTGTCCCATCAATAGACCCAATTACATGGGGCATCCCTCCCAGGGCATAGAACTCACCCTTGACACCTGTCAACTGCTCACGAGTCGGAAAATGGATGAATTCATCCAGGTGCTCCAACATGGCTTCTAAAACATCATGCAGGACACGGATGAACATGGTCTCTGACATGCCACCCACATCAGCTATGGTGAATTGAAACGTACCGGTGGCAAAAAAATGTAGGGCTGCCATCACCTTCATCTTGGGGGTCGGCGCAGTAGGATACCTGTGTCGCGGTTGGAGGTGTGGTTCCAGCTTTGCGGTCAAGTTCTCAATCAACTGTTGCGAGAAGTGGTAACGTCTTATGCAGTCACGTTCCCTCATGGCACCCAAGTCTTGCATTGGGCGGGGGAGAGGCGGTGCCCTGCAGAAAATTGGAAGGAATAACGAAGAGTGAGTACATAACAACATCAATGTCAATGAACTGAGCACATGCTCAACTGCTACTACACACCTGCTAAATACAGAGGGCCCGATTCACAGAACTAACTTAAGACAAAATCCTAAACTTACTACCATTTTGGTATTCACAGAAGGCACTTACTCATTTTGGTATTCACAGAAGGCACTTACTCATTTCGGTATTCACAGAAGTTAGGAGTCCTAACTTTAGGACTCCTAAATGCCTTCTGTGAATACCGAAAGTCTTAAAATTAGGATTTTTCTCAGTTTAGTAGTAGTATAGTTAGGACTCCTAACTTTAGGACTCCTAAATGCCTTCTGTGAATACCGAAAGTCTTAAAATTAGGATTTTTCTCAATTTAGTAGTCCTAAGTCTAAACTTAGGACTACTAAATTGAGAAAAATCCTAAATTTAAGACTTTCGGTATTCACAGAAGGCATTTAGGAGTCCTAAAGTTAGGAGTCCTAACTATACTACTACTAAACTGAGAAAAATCCTAATTTTAAGGCTTTTGGTATTCACAGAAGGCATTTAGGAGTCTTAAAGTTAGGAGTCCTAAATTTAGGACTACTAAATAGAGAAAAATCCTAATTTTAAGACTTTCGGTATTCACAGAAGGCATTTAGGAGTCCTAAAGTTAGGAGTCCTAACTATACTACTACTAAACTGAGAAAAATCCTAATTTTAAGACTTTCGGTATTCACAGAAGGCATTTAGGAGTCCTAAAGTTAGGACTCCTAACTTCTGTGAATACCAAAATGAGTAAGTGCCTTCTGTGAATACCAAAATGAGTAAGTGCCTTCTGTGAATACCAAAATGGTAGTAAGTTTAGGATTTTGTCTTAAGTTAGTTCTGTGAATCGGGCCCAGAGTCTGGTCTGTGCAATACATCCAGGACACGTATGCCAGCCAGGTGATACTCCTGCGAAAAGCCAGCTACACCCGTTGATTGTCAAGTTCTACATGACATGCCCCAAAACTAGCTGTGGGCCAGTGTAAGTGAACAGCCAGAGACATCACAGGAGTGACATAAATCCACATATCTGCATTTGAAGGATGTCATCTCATACAGACAGCTGGCGGCAAGCTAGACGCACAGGTCACATGTCATTGAAAATGTACAGATCACACACATTGCGATGAAGGGGTACACGTGAAAAACGAAAACACAGACATAGATTGGCCGCAGATATGTCCTCATGTCAAAAAATCATCTTCGAAGCATCCAGACACACGTAATGTGTGAATCCACATGTGGCATGGTGTGCGTATATGTGTGCCATGCCCATCTACACACAGACACATGTTGGATGCAGATGCAGTTGACGGAACACCAACAGCAAGCTCATGGGAACACATGACACACACAGGACATAGTCACATCGGGGCACGCTGGTACTTAGATGTCAGGTGTTAGTGTCCCTGTCCCTGGCATCAGGGGACAGTTGCGGTGTTGGTGACTGTGCCATTACAGTGATGCAGTGCTTGACACGTTTGTACTACATGCACAAATGTGCAAAGTGGGAAGGGGAAGTGTGCCAAATACTGCCCCTTCACACATGACATGTGTACACAGGTCATCACACATCTATTGTGCTAAAACATGAGGTGACATGTGCCATATCACTGCCTGACACACCTAGGCCCTGCTTATGAAGGACTGCAATGACAATGACTTGATGTAAAGCCGTGCACGAGTCTGACACCTCCATTCCTTTCGTGTGCGCCTCCTATCACCAGTGTAAGCTGTGAAACGCCCCATACACATGCTCTGAGGGCGTGTGAATGGTCAGTATCATTATATTGGTGTTCCCGCCGGAGTACGGGTGTGTGTACGGACCGTACACATGTACTTGTACTACCAGTGTGTACACGTACGTGTACGACCAGCGTGTATACACTGGTCATACACGTATGTGTACACACTCGTCGTACACGTACGTGTACGACCAGTGTGTACACCTACGTGTGCACACTGGTCGTACACGTACGTGTACGACCAGTGTGTACACCTACGTGTGCACACTGGTCATACACGTACGTGTACAACCGTAGTACACGTACATGTACACACTGGTCGTACACGTACGTGTCAAACGCACTGTGCAACTGGTGCCGTAGGGGTACGTGTGAAACACACCGTACCTGTGTGTGGATTGCTAAATTACATAGGGACACATGAGGGACAAGTATTAGGGCCTAAATGCATGCTGGTTGTCATGGATACCGAGTTTCCAGTTCAAATTTTTCCATCAGGTGGCCTGTAAAAGTCAGTTGGCAACTAAATACAATGTTGCAAAGTGGTTGTTGACTTCACATTATGCTTTTGAACCATGCAAAGGCACTCACTGGTGTATGTTTAAAGGGATTGGAGGAAACGTAGGATGCAAATGAGTCTGACTAATCACTCTGTACTCCTGTAAATGAAACAGCCCAGCAAGGCAGATATAAGTCAGCCAGAACCCATGAGAGGGCACTTGCCTGCACTAACTTTCAGTTGACACCACTGCTGCTGCCTGTGCTTTCTCTGGCACCATGTCAAGGTCTGTGGAGAGGGCCCAGCCATTCACCCAGGAGGAGAATGAGGCATTGCTGGATGTCATCCTCCCACAGTACACCAGCCTGTATGGGAGACCAGGGGAGCAGGTGAGTGCTGACTCCACTACCTTTGACTGTGCACCTTTTTTGTGACTGTCACTTCTGGCATTGTGTCCAGGTGTGACAGACATGCATTGTTGTTTAGAGTGGGTCCCAGGGGAGGGAATGGCTTATGTCTCCCATGCAGAGCATGATGTAGTTCCTGTGTGCACTCCTCACTTGCATTGTCCTTACTGTGATATTCACTGCATGGTGCATGGCACATTCAGCCTGCCCACCCTTTGGGCCATTTTAGTTCTATAGTCCTGAGGTGATTCAGTGGCCCCCCCGTTGTGACAGGTGACTGTACCCACAGATGTGTGTGAGTTGAGTGGAGCTGTGGTGAGAGTGGTGAGAGTGTCCAAATGATGTGTACGCCCCCTGGACATTGATGTGTGTGAATGTTCCTTGTCATGTGGGTGAGTGTCTATGTGGAGTGTTGCACCACAGCTGCATGGAGGAGGCAACAGCTCCACCCATCTGATGTGAGAAGTAAGCCGTGCGGAGTGTCTGACTTGCTGAGCTAGCACCACACCTGTGACACCCCACAGGCAAGTGGCACATGTGCAGAGTGAGGTTTGTATCAGCTGTTGCCAATGGCTGGGGATTGATCTGTGCCTGTGTGTATCTGTGTACTCTGCTGAGGTTGCTTCAGTGGCCTGGGGCATGTGACTGATTGGAGGTGCTGTCCATCAGCCTGGTGTTGCATGTGATGCACTGTGTGTGCCATGATCAGGGAGTGTGTTGCACCCCTCATGCCACCTGTGTACTTTCAATGCCATGTAGTGCATTGGGGCTTCCACAGAGGCTAATGTCCCTATGACAAAGGTGCTATTTATTGCCAGCATACTATGCCCTGTTCAACATATCAAAGATGTTCAAATGTGTGTCTCTGGAACATGGAGCAGGTGTAGTGATGTTGTCTCACTTTGTCATCCTCACAGGTAACTGCCTACGAGAAGGGAAAGATCTGGAAGCGGGCCGTCAGGGCCGTGATATCGGTGGAGGGTCGCAGTCGGCGCCTACCCCAAGTGAGGAAACGCTGCCAGGACATCCGGTGCTGGACCCGGAGGATCGCCCGGTGCCAGCAAAAGGACTCACCTCCACGCAAGCACGGAGGGCGCCGACACCTGACCCACCAGATGAAGCGTGTCCTGGCGGTGGTCTTCCCTGACTTGGATAGGCGGTTACAGGAGTTGCAGCAGCAGGAAGGGGGTAGGTACATGTGTGTTTGTTGTTTGTCACCAGCTTTTGGAAGTGCTCAGTCGCCTGGATACACTGTGAGGGTTAATATGTGCAGTGCATATCCTGTTCCCCAAAGTCAACCGGTGCTGTTCTTCCTCCCTTCCCCTCCTTGTCATGTGTTCCCTGGTCTGTGTGTAATCACTATTGCACATGGTCATCTAGGCTGCCAGTTAATCCAAATGCACATTGCTTTCTGCATCATGTGGGGGGGGGGGTCTGAGACATGTGTTGTTACGTTGCCTGTGCCCCGGTCCTGTTCAGTCATTTGGGGGTCCATATTAGTTGGCACTGATGCTGAGTCTCAACATAGGAGTGTGAGTTTTCAAATGAGCAGACTTGCAGCATGCATGACCGATGTTGTGGCCTCAGACATGAAGTGCATGAGTGGGAGATATGCATAGTGCCGGGACGGTAGCTCATGTTACAGTCAGATCATTCCAGGACCATGGAGCAGTGTGCCCACTACAGTCCCCTAAGACACCCTTGCCTCGGAATCATGTGTGTCATCCAACACTGTGCCCATTCTCTGTGTGCTCAGCATAGGTTGGCCTCTGTGGCATTGTTCCCTGGCCTCATTTGTATTTATCTAAAGTGTGCTACATGTGCCCATTGTACGGGCTGACCCCATTTGGCTTGTGCATTCTCACACTGGGCAGTGCCTGTGTGTCTATGTACAACTATCTGTTGATGGTTGTTTGTTACCAATATGTGTTGGCAGCCTAAAGAGGTGATGTGGAGTACATTTAGGAATTCTTGATGCACATTTTAGTAAACCCAGATTAAGAGGTTTAACTTCTTGATCTGTCTCAATCACATTGCCTCAGGTATGGGGGGTTTGTGCGGGCAAGGCCTACATGTCCAAACCTTATGTCTCCTTGCCAGGTCTGACCTGTGTGTGATAATTGTCTGGACAGACACTCAACATGCAGTGACCCAGTCATGTTGTGCAGGGTTTAATGTTTGTGCTTTGCAGCATGTGTCAAAATTTAAAATACATGGGTCATGCTCATCCATTTTTGCCACCAGTGTGTGGTCGAGATACTACGTAGTTTGGTCTGTGTGTGCTGACATCTGTGTGGACATTCTTGGTTCCCATGAGGGTGTCTTCTGAGTGCAGGTGCTCCCTATCCCGACACAATTGCAGGCCCATTAGCTAATGTATTGTCCTGTGTTTGGACATGTGTGCCACTCCACATGACAGGCAGTGGGTCAGATGTGTTGCCAACTGTGTCATGGTACGGATGGCCATGTGACAGGTGGCATGATTCAAGTTGTTAGTCAAGAAGTATTGTACCTTGGCACTCACTACACTTGTCAACATGTCTCAATTTTTCATATGCTTGACTTTGCTGTTTTGTTGTGAAGGACAATAATGTGCCTGCATGACAGATGTCTCCCAAGGAAGTGCAAAAGAAAGTACCTTTACACTTTCCGGGGACATGCTGGCACATTTTAAAGAAAGGCACAGTTCGATTACCACTTGTTTTCTGATTATACATATCCATGTTCCCACAGTGTGTTTGCATTTGGGTAAGTCCTTGGTTGTTGCTGATACCAACTTACGAGTGTCAAATCACTCCGACCACCGTGGTGCCATGTATATGTACTTACTGATATCCCATTTCTTCTTTACAGTGGCTTATTTGAATTCGGCTGGCAGCTCATACAATGACTGTGTAAATGTAGTTTTGTGTGCAGCTCCTTGTGTGACTTCTGTTATACAGGCACATGTGTGTTCTGTTCACAAAGTGGCACATTCACACATTCTAAACATGTACATTGCGTAAAGTGTTGTGAGTCCCAAGGGATCGCAATGTTTTTCGTTTGTGTTTCCAAAGTACTCACAGGTCTCTGAGTGTGGGGACACCTTCAGCATTTAAGGTCTGTTATTTGGCCTTGGGTGCACCAATAGTGTTTCGTTCACAGTGAACAAGAGGTGGCATGCCTTCATAGTCTTGCTGTGCTCAAATGTTCCCAGACACTTGCTTCTCAGTATAATTCGATATCAAGTTATTTGCTGTTGTGTCATAATCTCCATTGTTTCCAAGTGGCATGGTGGGTCAACCAACTGGGGAGTGCAGGGTTACATATGTGCGGAGTATTCTAGATGTTACTCATGGTGCATTTCCTGATATGCACTGTGACATTTTTTGTTTGGACTCATGTGTCAGATGTCTGATTATTTTCTGTATCTTCACATTACCCACAGCATCATGGGAGGACACCGAGGGAGACACCTGCACGGAACTGGAGGAGGGATCCAGCACCGCTGCCACCACTGCTGGCGAGTGGCATGGAGGGTGAGGGGAGTCAGGCGGAGGACCTGTCTAGTGGCCACACTGACAACGACGCTGACGGGTCCGAGGCTGAACTCCTCGAGGGAGCGGAGGCTGCTACAACACCTGGCAGCAGCACTACATCTGTCACCGCCCCTCCATTCCCATCACCGCCCTCCCAGTTGCTCCAGGCCCTTCTGTCCGTGCTAGGCAACACGGTGTCTCCTTCGTGCCAGGCACCGCACCCCCTGCTCCTGTCCCCCCTGCTGCCCTCACTGCAGTGTCTGTGGACATTCTGCGGCAGTTGCAGGTTGGCCAGACATCGATGCTGAATGTCCTCCATGGCCACACCAGACTGATGACACAGATGGTGTCGTACATGGAGGGCATGTCATCAACGGATGTTGCTGAGGTCCATGGACTCTTCACTGACGGCAGCAGTGAGTCTCCTGCAGCGCTTCGTCCCCCCCTACCCCTGCACCATCCACACTTCTCACTCCAATGCCTGTCCCAAGCACACCCAGACATTCCCAAGCACGCACCACACCAGACACACAGGCAGCACACCAACACGTAAGGGCAAGCGCACACCTCCTGGCACGCACACTCAGGGGGATGAAGGCACACCCACTGGGTCTGGGGCACACAGGCATACACGCAGCCACAGTCCGAGTCCGCATGCCGCACTACCCAGTCCCTCCAATGGCACTCCCCTCGGCTCCCCTACCACACAATCTGACAAGGAGGCCTACTTGGCTGTGCTGGGCCTCAGCCCCTCTGGCTCACCAGCCCGCAAACGGGAACAACACTCCACGGGTAGGGGAGTTGAGTCCCCCCCCTGTCCACCCCCTCCTCCAGTAGCGCTGCACCCCATCACTCCGACCCCCCCCTCCTTGGAGCCTGTGTTTTCTTCAGGTGCAGGGGATACGCTGGACGACCTGGCAGCAGTGTGCAGCGCCGAGCTGACCTCCACCTTTGGCGCTGCCCCACCCCCTGTGGTGGAGGTGTCCATCCCTGCACCTACCACACCTACCCTTACACCTCCTGTCCCTGCGGTGCCTGGTCCTTCCCCACATGATGCCCCCCCCAGTCGATGAACCTGAGGGTTCAAATGTGCAGGCAAGCTAGGGGAGACGTGTGGCCATGTGTCCCCCCCAAGGACTTCTAATCTGGACTGGCCATGTGCCTTTGTAAATAGTGTCCTTTTATAATTTTGATTTTAATGCTGAATAAAGCATTTTCTTTTCACACTATTGCATTTCAGGTATTGATGTGGGTGCTGATGCTACAGGAGTTGGGGTTGTGGTAATGTGTTATGTTTCAGGGAAATGTTGTAGTCTGATGCTCATGGGGTGGACCATGGTATCTGTGTGCCATCACAAGGTCTCTGCAAAGAATCTTTGGTCGTGCGTGCTATTTGTGTTTGGAGACATTGTCCCAAGGAGTGTTCCTTCCTCTGTGGAACCTGACATCTTCCCTGCAGGGAGTTGCACAATTGTTGTGCTGACCTCTGTCTACATTTTATTTGTTGGTGACGGATCCCTTCAACTATGGCCATGCCTGCTCAGCAATGTCTCCGGCTGCATCGTCTGTGCCATCCTTGCTAGTCACTGTACTTGTGTATTGAGTATGTTGTAATGCCTTAATGGCGAAATTCACCATTTTCCGCACTATGCATGTGTGTTATCCCAGCCTAGCACACAATTGGTACTTGTTCTGCAGGGTATTTGGGCACCTGACTGACAATTGTGGGCATTGTATCTGTGGGAACTCCACCCTATTCCTTCCATGAGAGGCAACATCTTGGTGGCTGTCCCAGCACCTGTACATTCCTATCAGTCCTGGGATGTGCGTGACAGTGTGTGTTCCCTTTGGCTCTCTTAGTTTAGTAGGCATTGACATGACTATACAGTCTTGTGGCATGATCTCTGTGTGTGTATTGTGCTGCATCCGCCAGGGGTGGGTATGCATGTGTCATTTGTCCTCACACCCACACGTGGTGTGTCATGCAGTGGGGGAAAGACATCCATCCTCATGGGAGTGGGACACTGCTGTCAGTGATGTGTTGTTATGGCACTATCAACATAGTCGAACATTAGGGATGTGTACATACACCCATGGAGTTGTGGTCATCTGATCATGATGTACACACCCCCATGTCTCTGTCCACTGCTGGTATTCCTCTGCACGCATCCCTCACATGTCTCTGTCCACTGCTGGGAGTGATAGGCACCCACCCCTCACATGTCTCTGTCCACTGCTGGGAGTGATAGGCACCCACCCCTCACATGTCTCTGTCCACTGCTGAGAGTGATAGGCACCCACCCCCATGTCTCTGTCCACTGCTGGGAGTGATAGGCACCCACCCCCATGTCTCTGTCCACTGCTGGGAGTGATAGGCACCCACCCCTCACATGTCTCTGTCCACTGCTGGGAGTGATAGGCACCCACCCCTCACATGTCTCTGTCCACTGCTGGGAGTGATAGGCACTCACCCCCATGTCTCTGTCCACTGCTGGGAGTGATAGGCACCCACCCCCATGGGTCTGTCCACTGCTGGGAGTGATAGGCACCCACCCCTCACATGTGTCTGTCCACTGCTGGGAGTGATAGGCACCCACCCCCATGTCTATGTCCACTGCTGGGTGTGATAGGCACCCACCCCCATGTCTATGTCCACTGCTGGGAGTTATAGGCACCCACCCCTCACATGTCTCTGTCCACTGCTGGGAGTGATAGGCACCCACCCCCATGTCTCTGTCCACTGCTGGGAGTGATAGGCACCCACCCCCATGTCTCTGTCCACTGCTGGGAGTGATAGGCACCCACCCCTCACATGTCTCTGTCCACTGCTGGTATTCCTCTGCACCCACCACTCACATGTCTCTGTTCACTGCTGGGAGTGATAGGCACCCACCCCCATGTCTCTGTCCACTGCTGGGAGTGATTGGCACCCACCCCTCACATGTCTCTGTCCACTGCTGGGAGTGATAGGCACCCACCCCCATGTCTCTGTCCACTGCTGGGAGTGATAGGCACCCACCCCCATGTTTCTGTCCACTGCTGGGAGTGATAGGAACCCACCCCCATGTCTCTGTCCACTGCTGGGAGTGATAGGCACCCACCTCCATGTCTCTGTCCACTGCTGGGAGTGATAGGCACCCACCCCTCACATGTCTCTGTCCACTGCTGGTATTCCTCTGCACCCACCCTTCACATGTCTCTGTCCACTGCTGGGAGTGATAGGCACCCACCCCCATGTCTCTGCCCACTGCTGGGAGTGATAGGCACCCACACCTCACATGTCTTTGTCCACTGCTGGGACTCCTAGGCAGACACCCACCCACCCACCCGCACCCTTGGTGCTGTACACTGCTGTCCTGGCCATGAACACACCCCAATATACTGGTTATGTGCTACACCAGGCCCTAAGCCAACATTCGTGGCGTGTATACGCCTTGTATCACTAATGTACTGGTGCCCTAGGGGTACGGGTGATGCGGTCCGTACCCCCCATTCATAGGTTGGGTACGGTCCGTACCACGCGTACCGCTACATCACCACTACAATGGTGGTACGGGCCATACCCACGCCCTCAGAGCGTGTCTACGGCCCGTACCACGCGTACCCCTACATCACCACTACAATGGTGGTACGGGCTGTGCCCACGCCCTCAAAGCGTGGGTACGGCCCGTACCAGCATTGTAGTGGTGATGTAGGTGTACGCGCCATACCCACGCCCTCAGAGCGTGTGTACGGCCCATACCACGCGTACCCCTACATCACCACTACAATGGTGGTATGGGCCGTACCCACGCCCTCAGAGCGTGTGTATGGCCTGTACCACGCATACCCCTACATCACCACTACAATGGTGGTACGGGCCGTGCCCACGCCCTCAAAGCGTGGGTACAGCCCGTACCAGCATTGTAGTGGTGATGTAGGTGTACGCGCCATACCCACGCCCTCAGAGCGTGTGTACAGCCCATACCACGCGTACCTCTACATCACCACTACAATGGTGGTACGGGCCATACCCACGCCCTCAGTGCGTGTGTATGGCCCGTACCACGCCTACCCCTTCATCACCACTACAATGGTGGTACGGGCCGTACCCACGCCCTCAGAGCGTGTGTACGGCTCGTACCACACGTACCCCTACTTCACCACTACAATGGTGGTACAGGCCGTACCCACGCCCTCAAAGCGTGGGTATGGCTTGTACCACGCGTACCCCTACATCACCACTACAATGGTGGTACGGGCCGTGCCCACACCCTCAAAGCGTGGGTACAGGCCGTACCACCATTGTAGTGGTGATGTATGGGTATGCGTGGTACGGGCCGTACACACGATCTGAGGGCGTGGGTATGGCCCGTACCACCATTGTAGTGGTGACGGGTACGCGTACGCGGGGATTGGTGGACACGCCCCCCTGAAGTGACCAGACCCTGGAGGTAATGTATGGACAGTATATGGTATTTTAAAAATTAGGTAGAGGTTATGTTTCCTGCCCCTCGTCCCCCCGTGCCCCTGGGTGTTGTGCTGACCTTCTGCGGCAAACGCGGCGGTCTCGGTGCACCAGGTCGTAGGCTAGGAGGGCCGAGATGACACGTAGGATGGGGTCCATGGTTGTCCGTCACGTACCGCTGCTCCTTCTTTGCGTCGTCCTCAATTTCCCGGGAATTTTTGGCTGCCGTAATAAATGATCCGTGCGGAGTGACGTAGGCACGAATCGTACTTGCTGGTCCATAGATCGCTGCCTGACTCCGTCCGGACGTCACGTACGCGATGTCCCGGATCAGAATTGTGGGTATTTTTTCGCCGCACGTAGTTTTTTACGACTCGTACGGTTTTACAGGATCGGAATCGGCACCTAAATGTTTATCTGTTCATAGTTTGTAGAGGTTAAGTTTGCTAGGTTTACATTTACTCACTTACAATCTTTATTAGAATTTGTTTGCAAGAAACCCCCCTCAACCCAAGCAGACAATTTTATCACAATCAACTCAAAACCAGCAGAGCGTAAAAGAGATAGAATTCCAAAAGTAACACAAATGTGCATAATTTATGCAAAAATTAGCAATATAAAATTCATCCAATAAAATGCATAAATATTTGAGATTCTAAGACTTCATCCTGCCTACTGCCTGTTCCCAGTTCTTCCCCCTCCGATCCCTCCACCATTGATAAAATCCATTCTGAAAAAGGTGCCCACATCCATAGCCTTTTTTTGTCTAGCACCTTTACCTTTTCGTGCATAAACTTCCATCTTTATAAGATACATAGCTATAATGCAGGAAAGCCATTGATGGAATGAAGATGGAGAATGGTCCAGCCAGGCCGTTGCTACACACAAACTTAAAACTGTCATTGCAATAGACATGAATGCCTATGCCTATCTTGAAACTACTTCAATATAAATCCCTAATAATATAAGTTGAGGAGTCATTTCTACCTTTAAACCCAGCTTTTCCTCCAGAAAGTCAGTTATGTCCCCTATCAGAACCCCCAGCAGGAGGTATGAGTGACATCGGACATCACCTCCTCTTTCATCCCATACATTTTTTGCCATCTGTTGCAGTGCTGTAGCCCAATAATAAAGCCCAAAATTAGGGACGCCCAACCCTCCCAACGGCCTCTTGGGAGGAAAAGATTTTTAAGCGGATTTCTGGGCCTAGCATATACCCATACCATTTTTTAAATCATCCCATTGATTGTCTTGAACAACTGATTCCTCAACCTCAAAAGGCTTTGAAAAAAAGAATGTTGGCAAAAAGATCATTTTCACCACGAGTACCTCTTCCTATCAGGGGTAGCCATGGATTTTTCATTCTTCCAAAATCCAGTTTGGTTTTCCTAATTAGTGGATCTAAGTTGGTGTCAACAATTTTCACCATTGCATCTACTATGTTAACTCCCAGATAGATAGCCCCCTCTACCACCCGCCTATCCGCTAATTTGACCACACAATTAATAATAATTTGAGCTTTATCTTAATTTAACAAGTATCCCGAGATCTTGCCTCATTCTCTATTCCTCTCAATGACGTCCGTGGATCTGGGGTACCAACCGCTAGATCGTCTATGTATGCTAAAATTTTAGTTTGCCAACCCTGAGACCTTACTAATGAGATGAACTTATTAGCTTCTATCCCCTTTTTCACTGGATCAATATAAAGGGCAAATAATAGAAGGGAACATGGGCATCCCTGTCTTGCACACCATTGTATCATTATCGAATTGACTGCCTCCCCATCAGTAAGATTTTTGCTCTCAGATTCTGAAACAGTGCTTTCAAAGCCAAGCCAAACCAGTTCCTAAGCACACTTTTTACATCACTGCTCAGCGATGCAGCCAGGAGACCCTATTGAATGCTTTCTCTACATCCAAGAGTATAAAAGCCATAAGGTCTCCATTTACCGCAGCTACATCGAAAAGGCTAATAACCTGTTGAATATGATCTGTTGTTCCCCACCCTGGAATAAAACCATGCTTCCTTGGGGACACGATCTTACTGATTATCCCTGACAGCCTCAACCTCAGAATTGTTTTATAGATTTTAGAATCACTATTCATTAAGGTGATGGGCCGGTAAGATTCTAATACTTGCAGGGGTTTCTTGTTTTTAGGGAGTACTACAATGTTCGCAATTGACCCAGACTCGGGAGGATCCATCCCTCCTTGAACTTTCTTAAAGAGTTCCAACATATAATCTTTAATGCTAGAAAACAAAATCTCATAGAACTCCCCAGGGATCAAATATGTTCCCCCTGCTTTACCAGTTGGAAGCAAGAGATTGAAGTAGTAATTTTGCCAGCGAGATAGGTTGACCTAAATACTCCTGGTCTTCCTCGTCTAGTTTTTTTAAAAAACAACTGAGTCCAAATACCCTGATATATCCTCAACGTCCATTCCCACTTCCTCGAAATTCAGGTGCTAATGAAATCTTTGAAAAGTGGCCGGGATTCCTACTAGGTCAGACACTAGTTCTAGCTGGGGATCCCAAATTTCCCTGACTTGACACTGTGTTAATTTCTGCCTGGTCCAAATAACCAGAAGATGCCCCACCCTATGGCTATATAAATAAAAATCATGTTTCTGTACCATATATTTATCAACAGCTTTCTTTGTCAAAACATATACTATAGCTGTTTTTGCAACTGTCACTTTTAATTGTGCTGACTGAATCTACGATCCTCTGGCTACTGCATCTATTAGGTTAGTCTCTGCTAGCGACAGACCCTTATATACTTACGACAGATGTAACTTTTCCTTCCTTTGATGAGGCCAGCTAAAACAAGCTGTCTCCCCACGGACACGTGAAAGTGTCCCAAACCATCTGTACCAGGGCACTACCTAGATTTTCCGTCATAAAGACCGGAATCCACTCCTGCATGTGACTAAGATATTCATCGTCCAACAATAAAGCCAGTTCAAAGGACCAACTCTGAAACTGATGCAATATATTAGTCAATGAAACCTCCAGGACCAGGGGGTTATGAACTGACACGACCCTGGGATATTTCTAGATCCAACTACTCTGTAACAAGCTTTGAGAAACTAAAAAGTATTTCAGCCTTACGTGCCCCTGGTGTGGAGCTAAAAAAAATGTAAAACCAGGATCAGAGGCACATTTCTCCCTCCAGACATCCTCAAAACCATGGTCTGCTTTGAAATACACCAGAGACCTACATTCTTTAGGCCTATGTTTAATACCAGCATCCAGAGAATCCCTATTTAGATTGATATTAAAATCTTCAGATGCAATAAGCGGAAGTGGCCATAAAGTCAACTCGCTATTTAACCAATCAAATATAGCTGGATTGTCCAAGATTTACCCATGAACCAAACTAAGGGTAGCCTCCCCATTAGGCAGCTGACACTCCATAATAGCCCACCGGCCATATTTATCTGCCCTGTTGCGAGGCAAGGTACCACCACCATTCAGCATCAAGATTGCTACTCCTTTGTATGTATTCCCTGCGAAGTGCAGTACACAACCTGATTCCCTAATGAGTCTAAAACCTTATGACTTGACCCCTTGATATGCATCTCCTGTAGACAGATTATGTCAGCTTTAAGAAATTACATATTGAAGGCCACCCTGCATCTTTTCAGCCAATCATTTAAGCCACAAATATTAATTGTGACAATACACACATTATTTCTTATTTATAACTAAAAGAAAATCTGATATCATATCACGTGTACCAAATCCTAATCTTACCGCCCATGCCGTGCAAAAACATTACTGTCCAGTTGGGTTGCCCTGTTCACCGGCCACCTCAAACTTCCCAACCTGTCTTAGAGCACCCCACCACAAATGAGCAAGCAGCTGGTGATGCCACCCACCACCACACCACACCTTGGACCCCCTGGACTCCCGCCACCTTGGGAACCATTAAAAAAAAATATTGTGAGAAAATATGAAAACAACACACCAACAGAATCCAACCCACTCTTTCTAGACATTAACGCCACAGATCACTCTATGCATTACCCAACCCAGATAACAAATTCAATTAAATAAAGAAGCCTGATCATTGGCCTGCAATTATACCCAACCTTTCCCTTGTAATCAACCGTGCCTGGACCCCCTGGTGATCTCCTTCAAGTACTCTTGCAGATTGATCTCAGAAGTGAAAGTCTGTACCCTCCCTTTAAAAATTACCTGGAGCTGGGCTGGATTCAGCACAAATATGTTGAGCCCTAGTCCCTGAAAAGGTGAAAACAACTGATGTAAACACCACCTCCTTTCCACTGTGGTGTGGCAGAAGTCTGGACGGACAAAGAAAGTATGACCTTCATATGTGAGCTTAGCTCCTGGTCTTGCCCTTTCAAATATGGCTTTTCAAAGAAGGAAGTTGACAATAAGTACCAGGATTGCACGGGGTCTCTCGAGTTGCTCTGTACTCGGTTTTTCCTGAGCATCAGTGGGAACCGATGGACACGTTGTACCTCTCCAGTTTCCCACTCCCATTGTGAGAGATCGGAAAAAGTTCCCTTAAGAAAACCCACCATAAATGATCTGCTATAATTTCCTTTGATATTTTTGGCGAAATCTAAAAAACCTTAGGTTGTTCCTGTGCTGGCGGTTTTCGAATTCTTCAAGTTTCCACATCACATCAGGGTGACTCTCTCCACCATTTCTGAGCAGATGTTGCTAACTTTTGACTAGGCCTGGGCTAAAATTCCGCAGCTTAGCGATAATTTGGTTCTTGCTCGCGCTGTAAAATAATACATTCTCACGCGCGCGCGATTGCCTTACCTGGATCCCTGCGTTCGCCGACAAGTTTTCTTGATCAGGTTGCGTTCTCCATGAGATGTTGTATTGTTTTTAGCCATTTGCGCTGTCTCGCGACAGTTCGCGCCCGCAGTGACGTCATGCGTCGCGCGATCACGTCTTTCTTCTCGCGATCATGCACCGCGAGACAACTGAAAACAAGATGGCCGCGCCGACGAGCAACCACATGGGTAAGTTGGCGAACCGCAACCATGCAGAAAATCTCGCGAACATGCGGGAAAAAAACTTCCGCAGCTTCGCGATATTTCCGCGTGTTTGCGATATTTTTTTACATTTTCGCGATAATTTGCGAAAGTGGATTTCGCAAATTCCGCCCACCCCTACTTTTGACCCCTGCAGGTTCTTGGAGGCCAGGTGGGCCCTATGATTCTCTATCTGAGCTTCCCATTACATTTGTCTTAGGGTAGAATATACAAGTTTGATAGAGGGAATGTCAGCAGTCCCTGGGCCACAACCAGTCCCAACTTGGGATGGGTCGTTTGCCCACCCCCACGCTATCCTCATTGTAGAAATGTTGAGTCACGGAGTGATCACTTTAACTTGCAACCGTTCTTGTGTCCGTATCATGCCCAGATCTGCTGGCCCTGTTTTTCTCTCTCCTTTTCTTTCCCCCTTGAGTCTGTTCTCATCTCTGTGTGGATGATTTACAGTGATTTCCACTGGGGCGGCCCCCTGGGGTTCCAGAGTCTGACTGCTCATCAGTTAACCCAGCACTTGAGACAGAAAGCTCAGAATTGTCAGTGAGAAGAAATTATTTTTCCACCACCTTGAGGGACCCCAGCTCCATCCTGATGTTAGCTCCCAGAAAGCTTGTCTCAGAGGGTGAGGGTGAGGGTGAGGCTGAGGGTGGAGGCACTACGTTTATATATGCCACTTTGGAAAACTCAGAGATCCCCCCTTTTCCAGTATGCCCAAGCCTGATGTTCCACCTTCTGCACTAACTTGCCCTGTGTATTCAAACTTGTCCCAGCTCCAACTATAATACTCCGTTTGGGCGGCAACATAGTATTATTACTCACGGCCACCAGGATTGTGGACCGCCAGGACTTCCAGCTTGTCCTAGGGCTGTGGGAGTACGTGCTGGCTCCGGTTTATTGGAAGGCTGCCTAAGGCCACCCGGGTCCACACTGGCCTTCCACGCCAACTGCTCAGGTCTCTTCACCTCTGCCACGTGTGCAGCCACATTCTCCAGCTTCCTGGCTCCCATGCAGCGGCAGAGATTAGCTGATGAGCACCCTGACGTCAATGCCGAGGTTTCCTTCAAAGGCTTAGTCGCTTTTGGCGGCATCCTCTGTAAAACATACTGCTGAAACCCCCGGCATAAGGTGCCAAAAGCACTGCCAGACAGCCACAAAACCACTGCCATCACAGCTTGCAGTCTGGGATAGGATACATTGCACCAAAGCCAAGTCTCATCTTACATTTCACCCCATTTTTTCACCCACTGAAAACCGATTTCTTCACCATCCTACTGCTATAAGGGCTGGAGTCACAGGGAGCAGCTAGCGCGGCGTTCAAGCAGACTCCATCTTGCTTCCTCCTTCACTGAGTTTATATATACTTAATTTATTATATATTTTTGCTGCTTTGTGATAGGTGTTTTTTCTGGCAGGTTATCACTTTTCGAAATTGTTGTGTTTTCTTTTAGGAAGTACATATAAAGAGATACATATTGGAGAGTGTTTTGTTAATTATTTGCTATTTTACAGTTCAATTTTTATTTGCTGGTAAATTGTTGTTTACATATGAGTTTTTCTTACTTGGTTAGGTGGTTGTTGAGATGCATATATTTCTTCTTAAAGGGTCTGGTCAGAGATTACGGGATTGTTTCCTCGTCTTGTAGCATTTGTCGTTTTTGAAGTATTTATTTGATAGAATTTAGAGTGCCTTTTATATTGTGGTTTCAATTGTTGGTCTCTTTTATTGGTTAGGGTTGTCTTTAGTTTGATTTTAATTGTTAGCTTAGTTCTAGTTTAAATTTTTTATCAGTTAAATCTTACTATGGTAAAAGCTAATTTATATTTTAATTATAATGTTTGGTGTATAGTTTGATAGTTTTGAATATAATTTTATTTTTTTATAAATGTTTGTCATTTAGTCAAATTATATTTTTATGAATTTAGTTACATATTTTATTGGGATGAAATATAAATATGTTTTTGTTGTAGTATATTCATTTTTGTGCAAACGTGTGTGCACTGATATATGTTTATTTTAAATAAGTGTTTTATGTAAAAAGTCTTTTTCTATATTCATGAATGATAATGTACATATTTTGGCAATATTATTCCAGTCAAAAATTTGTGAATCAATATTTTTGACATATGATATGGTTATTTGAAGGTGATGATGTTTTTGTTTCTGATATTTGTGTTTTTGATATTTAATTGTATTTATATTTTTAACAGTGATATTCGTGTTCTCAATATTTGTGGTTTTATTCGTTACGCACAGGAAGACAATATTTTTGTCAACAATATTTATTTCCTGATTTTTTTTGTTTCAATAGTGTATGCATCAATATTATGTCAGTGATCCCTGCCTGGAGAGTGTAGTATCCCCTTATGAAACATTAAAATAAAATGAAAAAAAACAAAGAAAAAAACAGGAAACTATAAAAGGGAAAAAATTGAATACTAGAGAACTGCAGTTCGCTGTCATGGATGGAAGCAATGTGTAAATGACACTCAATCAGACTACAGGCACAATAGAACATGATCACAGGCCTTCTTTGTATCTATATGCATATACATTCATATATATGAATGCATGTATTATTTAATAATTTTAGTATTACAAGATCCTGGCAGAAAGCTATGATGAGACTCTAGCAAGAAATTTTACAGTGCAAATCTTCTCCTCCTAGAATTTTTTCGAGTCAGTAACCAACACCAAAATTATTCCCTACAAATGTAATTTGTGATATTTCATGTACCAAAATACTTGTTCATAGGCTTCAATACAGATGTCAATCTACCCTTAATTGCCTATTGACTTTAAAATATGCTTTTCACAATCAATATGGCAGGCCTACTGGCTTTATCATAACTGCTCTCCATTAACAATCAGGCCTTTACTGTATATCATTGACTCAGAACCATAACAAAATCAAACCTATTGAGTTGATTAATAAGCCTTCCCACAAAGCAATCATCAGGTATAAAATTATAAATATGTACAAAATACAGTAGTCAAAATGATATAAAATCCCTACTAATAGACCCTAATAAGTACTACCCTAATGCAATGAATCTATTCCAATTGTTTGTTCACGAGGATCACCAGCACCAAAACCCCAGTTTACTATGGTAATCTGCAAAGTTCCATGTATAATCCACCCTTAAAAGCCTATTGCCTTTAAAACAATGCTATGCGCAATAAGTAAGACCTACTTGCTTTGGTGTATCTTTTCATTATAAAGAGATTACACCTATGGAATCTGACATAACTTTCTCCAGTGAACCAATAAGGCCTCATGCCAATGGCTTAACACTATATAGAACAGCCTACTGAAGTGCACATGATCTAGCAATAATCAAGCATACAACTATAAAACTACAAATATGTACACAATTGCAGTTGACAAAACCATATACAATGCAACCCCTCTCAACAAGGACAAACAAGGATCAGCCCAGTGAAATTCATCCTCAGAGTTCGTCAGAGAGGATGACCAATACCAAAATCCTTGCTTACTGTGGTAACCTGTGGGGTTACATGTAATCAAATACCTTTTCACAGCCTATAACACAAAGTGATAACAATCTACTGTTAGAGGTCTATTGGCGTTACCATATGTTTTTCACAAAACATAAGCCAGGCCTACTGGCTTTGTTATAACTTTGCATGATAAACAGGCCTGACCTATGTCATTGGAAATAACATTTCCCTGCATGCCAATCAAGACTATACCTAATAAATTTGGCCTGTCATCATAACCAACTCTGTTGGTAGACCCTAGGCAGCTCCAAAGGCAAGGTGCCGTGTTTTTGAAAATATGGGCATGTACTTTTAAGTTTTACATGTCCTGGTAGTGAAATATTCTTCAATTCTTATTTCACTACTGCAGAGCCTATCTCTCCCAAAAGTTAACATTGGGACTGCCTTACAAAATTGTATAAGTGTAGTTTCCCATTGGGACAAGATAGGAACATCAATTTTGGTGTCTCTCGAATAACAATTTAAAAACACAACTCATAATGAAGTTGGTTTTTAATTTGCAGTTCTAGAAATGGCACTTTTAGAAAGTTGGCATTTTCCTACTTAAGCCATTTGGTACCTTCTGCCTGTCCCTGGAATACACAACTGGGGATGGTGACAACTGGCTTCCTGTATTCTCTTTTGACAGCCACACACAAAGGCAGAATAGGTGTGACTAAGCAGCCATCTGCATGTTGATGATTCATCTTGACACTTGCACCTGAATAGGGCTGTGCCTGTGCCCACACAAAGAGTTGCATATCCCCTGTAGTGAGTCTGGGGTCAGGGAAGGCAGGGCCTTGTGCACATTAAAGCATCTCTTTAAAGCCTTCCTACTTCAAAGGCTCAAATGAGTGTAAGTGCTGGACCTTTGACACCATGATTTCAGAACATTGCTGAAACTAAGAACATTCTGCCAGGAAGAAGAACTGCTGTGCTGTAGGAGGGACTGCCACTTTGCTAACTGCTTTGCTGTGTTGGTCTACTGCCTACTGATTATTTGTGCTGTAGAAGGGACTTACATTTTGCTACCTGTTTTTCTGTGGGGCCTGCTGCTTCTTGCCTGGGAGTGAGAAGGACTGGACCTGCTCTCTATATTCTTGAACCCACATTCTCCAATGGATTGCTGGTGTGTCTCCTGCTTTGAAGTCTCAGGGCCATCAAAGGCTTCCTTCAACTCGACTTCAGCTACTGGACTCTGCCAACTGTGAGTTATGCCCTGCCAAGAGGTGCCAATCCAGTCCTGGGCCTTGAAAGTGGGTTCTGCATCTGTTTTTTTTACATAAATTGAGGCAGTGGCAACTTTGCACAGATCAGAACCGAAAATATACCCTTTGATGCCAACTCAGCACTGACTCAAGGGCATCCCTGCTGTATGGTTCAACAGCAATACAGGACCCTCCTGCGAGACTTAATGACAATGCAGCAGCTGCATCGTAAGTGGTTTGATGCAGATGCGGGGCGCGACTGAGAGGCTTAACATCGATGTATCTACCCGACTGCGTGGATCAAATTGACACCTAGTCTTCGACACTGATGCTTCCTCCATCCAAGGTACTTTTTCAGCTGGCCCTGTCCTCCATCACAGTCCGGCCTGAACTTTGGATTTACCCCAGTCCAGAGCGACTTCAAGTAAAGCCTAAGTGCCATTTAAGCACTATATTGCAGTATATTATTTAAAAATGAATGTCGCAAGTTCTTCTTATTTAATTTTTCTCTTTTTGGTCTTGTTTAGTCACATAAAATTCTCTATTTTACTAAGCTGGTGAGGAGTCTTTTTGTGGTGTTTTCACAGCGTAACTGTAATTAAAGTGTTTCATGAATACTTTACACATTGCCTCTTAAGTGAAGCCTGACTGCTCTTGCTAAGCTACCAGAGTGTGAGTTCAGGTTAATTTAGGTTGTGAATCTGGCTTACCCTGACTAGGTTTGTGGTCCCTACTTGTACAGAGTGCAAGCCTCTGTCAACTAGAGACCCAACTTCTAACAGTGCCTAAAGATTTGCTAAGAGGAGTTTTGAAAACATTGGCCCCAATCATTGGTCTCTTTGAAAACTAGCAAAAAGTTACATGACTTTATAATTGTTTTTCAATTAAGGACATTTGTATTAAGTGGTTGCTAATAGTTCCTTTGAAGTTGCTGTCTACAGCTGCCATGGCAGGACATAAAGTATCTGTGATTTTGGTAAATCAACCGGATTCCAAGCTGTCTACTTGGACCATACACAGGTCAGAGCACCTGCTGTGTACAGTGCGCCTGCGGAGTGTCTTTGAGGCTACATCACTTGCTGGTAACACTCACTTGCAAAAGTGTGCTCAGGGCTCATATCCCCACATGCCTCTTGCCGACACCGAATAATAGGTTCAGGAATCCACCCTCACCCCTCGGGCCACTTCCATGTGTGCAGGGAAGAAAGATGGCTGCCACCTCCCATTTAGAACACAAATGTATTAATTCCTCAGAGTTTTGGTGTTGTATGTTATCTACTCTGGGAACAAATACCAGAGTGGACCCGCCAAATGAAAAGTTAAACTAGCCACTTTTTATGTTTTACAATTGGAAGATTTCATGTAACTTAGCTTTTCAAATGCTTTAAGTAGCTTAGTGGATCAGTGAACATGCTGCAGCAATCTGGAGTTCACAGATTAAAACACAGTTGAGTTATTTTTTCCTTCGGTGATGATAAAGTGAGTGACATTGACTTTGTTTCAGCGCCTAGAGACTTTTCTGATTGTAATATGCGCTATGCAAATGGGCATGGCCCCCAAATTTGGAGCTGGTCCTGCTGGACCTTGAGCAGGAATTGTCCAGTATTAGATTTTTGGTGTAGAGGTGTGTCTGACTGTACACACATCTCATATGTAACATATATACAATATGCAACGGACTACTCACATATCAGTGCACGAGCATTGACTTTAGTAATTTTCCACTTAAGTCAACTATGTACCTGATTATATCCTCATCTAACATACAGTGCATAGGTCCTAGCATGTCACTGTGCCCCCTTTTACATAGGTAATGTCACATATAGTGCATGAATTGTCACGTTAGTGAGCATGCTCTCAGTACAATAGATCATACACACATCAGACATACACCACTTCGGGATGCTGTGATAGTGCATGTTTCTAGTTACCATATATGCAGTGCAGTTCCTGTGCTGTTGCCACACAGGTGGCAGGCACTGACTTGAGCTGTGATTTCCATGTTAACCAGTGGGAGGGGCACCTGCACCGTTCAGGGTTGTAGGGTGCTGCGCTTACTGGAGACGGCCGTTCAGACATGCCCCTATTGGCTCCGAACACACTGCCCCAAATTCCACCAGTGCAAACATCCAGAGACACTTGCGAAGACGTTCTTGTGGGAACCAGCCTAACACCAGCATGTACCCTTCCCTTGTGGATGTACCAGAAGTGGCATAGCTCTGTGTGAAATCAGCCTTCTCAAATAACCGAAGGAGGTGAGGAAAGTCTGTTAAATTAGTTTATTCATCCATAGGAAACTCCAGCCACATCCTGAGAAGCATCTCTCAGCCAACTGCCTTTTACCACATCACTTCAACTATATAGATTCCACTTAGAATTCTCTGCAGAAGAAGGCAAAGTAGTGGAAACAAACAAAGGACAAGAAAACATTAAACAGTAAGACATCAAAGAGCAGAATCCAGAAAAAACATGTAATAACAAAGCACACACATTATCACACTCTTCTTTAAAACATTTAAACTCCCAGTGTTGTATTGCAAGTTAGTGGAACACATGTGTGTATGACTTATCGGTTGTTAATCCAGGCTGCCCAGTTTATCACAGAGCCTAGTGAGAGGTAACATGTACGACTGCTGAAGGACTCCTCATGTGTGGATGTGTGAGACTTGGCAGTAGTTGAAGAGCATTTAAATTCCATACAAACTTAAAAACACTGAATCACAAAACACTGTAGACTTGTTTTATTGTATTTCATTATAGGGGTGGAGGGCTCTGAGTCTTTAAATTGGCCATATGGTACACAATTTTAGGGTATACCTACCATGCCCCTTCTGGAATTGTTTGCATGTTTTTGGGGACTCAGGTTGAGTCCCTAGTCCCAAGATGACTGCCACCACTTCCTGGTTGAAGTGGTAGCAGCCAACCAGATATCATTTTGAGATCTGTTGGATCCGTGGAGAATTCATGGCTATAGAAATACATACATCTTTTTCCTTTAATACCTCCAAAAATACTATATATATATATATATATATATATATATATATATATATATATATATATATATATATATATATATATATATATATATATATATATATATCAATATATATATATCAGCTTGTTTTAAAATTTACATAGTGGTGGGGAGCTACCATATTCCTATTCAGCTTAATTTTGTACAGAATGTGTTCAGCCAATGGTTTTAAGTGTTTACAAAACACATGTGCTTAATGGGTGTGAGGAGGTATTAAACATGCTATAAATCTTTGTATTGAAGAGTAACTGTGTACACATGACAGTTTACAACTTGTGTCCATTATGTTCTACAGAAGTATTTTGATTGTGCAGAAAAGGTTTCCAACAGGATTACAAGTTTGGCGGTCCATCACACCAATGGTCCAATCGCTGCATTACAAGTATGCCAGTCAGAGCGTTTTGGGACCGCCGCAACCGCCAGAGATCTGTGATCCCTGGCAGTGGCTCTGTGGTCTTGGGATGCAATATTCATGGCGGTGCTGCATATTACAATCTTCCCCACTACCAGCCTTTTCATGGAGGTGAGCGGCCATGAAAAAACTGGTGGTGGGGAAACAAAGGGGTCCTTACCGGTTCCCTTTTGCCCATGTGCATGCGGGTGTATGCAGGGGGGCACATGTACACCCCTGTGCCTGCACAGCATGGACTGCTCAGTTCATGCCGTGCAAGAACGTCCATTAGCAGTTCCATGGTGGTGAAGTTATAAAGCTTACTATAAGCCTTTAAACTGCACAGCTGCGAGACCACCGCGCCACCCACATGCCAGACAACAAAATTACTCCTAATCTGGTTGGCGGAAGTTGAGTTTGGCGGTCCTGCAGTGGGACCCTGGTGTGGCGGCCTGCTTCAGGACCACCAAACTTGTAATCAGGCCCTAAGTATTGTAAGCAGTCTTGAGTCATCAGAAAGAATTGTCTCAGCATGACAATTTCTACATACCATAGAAGTCTGTGTACCCAGGTACTAACCTATGTACATGTGCTTCTTTTGCTTCAGAAGATGAGTTAACTGCAAAGGTTTCGCCACAGTACGTAGGCTACAGGTAGCATGATCTTTAGCACCTTCAGACCGTAGTTATTTTAAGCAAATAGTGTCTTTTTTGACAAGTGTTGCGTACAATGTACACTGTTCTTAGTAGATGCTTTTAAATACTCTGAGATGTATTTCTCATGAGAGTTTTGCTGTCTGCAAACAGTGTGGAACAGAGTGAACAATGTTTACAGTACCCACTTTTCTACTAATTTCCACTTCATTTCTCAATTAAGTGAATTCATCAGCACTCTGCTGTTTATCTCCATCATGTATTATCAATGTAGTGGTCGTGGTGCCTATGCTTAAATTGCTTCTCTGTGCCATCATCTCAGTTCATATCATTTCAGTATGTCTGTGTTCAAAAGAGGATATTTTTCATTTTCTCGGTGCGTTTAATAAGGCAAATGTCATCCTCTAGTGTGAGAAGGGCCAAACACGGACAATCACGGATTGGTGGTTTAACCCACTGCTCCTTGACAGTATTCTGCCCATTCTCAGGGAAAGGTCAGCACATAGGCTGCGGTATGCCACGTATTTGGGTGCATAATGCATGCTTGTGTGTAACAGGCCTCTTCATGTCTAATTTCCTTATTACTTATTCACTGTCAAATAAGGAGGCAACACATCCAGCCGACTGTTCATCCCATGGATTCAAGTGAATGGTTAATTGGGTAGGATTTTTGGTATATGGATGAAGTATTTGTTTGAACTGTTCAATAACAAAACCTTTTGAATAAGCGTTATATACTTTTAGGACGGATTCTATTGCATTAAATCTGCAAATCTGAGGGTGACTTGTAGCAATATTATTGAAATCTTTCAGCAACCATTCTAATATTAGAATCAAAGAAAGTATTCATTATGTTTTTATCACTCACTGGAGGTAAAGCAAATATTTTGAAATGTTTAATTTTGTTGCTTCGGTTCTCTTTCTGCCAAATTGAATCCCATGTAGGCAGTGTGAATTTATGTCAGTAGCAGCAGAAGGTGCACAGGGGGCCTCATTTCCTAATGTGTATTTCATTGCCGCAATAACGGCAGCATATGCTAGCGGCAGAGTTGCATATCTAACACAATAACATCTGAAAAGAGAGAAAGGTGTTTCATCTCTTCTTCTCTGTTATTTTTATTCGACTGGACGGGTCCATTCAATGTATTTACAATGTCTATTCATTAAGAGAGTTGACTAATTCGTAGGCTAAATAAAACATTTACACGAAGCCTCCTACGCTAGGCTTAATCGCCTGCTTTTGTATAATCAGTGTTTTGTATAAATGATATGTAGGACATACTAAGGATTTGGTGCTAAATGTTATCATTAAACCTCAGCAATCTAGGTCTAAGAAAATGATGGAAGCCGTAGTGTAACATGTAGATGTATTTTTTTTTATTTATTATCAATAATGAACTCTGTATCTAAAGGTTACCGAACAGCAACAAACAGACCGCAATGCCAGGGAGGCCCAATTAGCTTGAGTCTGTTTCAGAGAAACTAACTCCAAACGTGGTTTGTGTTAGTTGAGTGCACAAAATGGCGACGGTCGTGATACACTGGGAGGTTGTTTGCCAGCACATAGGTGTCATTGCTGATTTTTTTCTTCTTGAACCTGTCACCTTCAACCATTACATCACAGTCTCAAATAAGAAAAATCAGCACCTAAAGTCAATCCCTAAATAGGGAGGCCCTTTGTATGCTCTCACATCGCCCCAATGGCCTGCAGGAAAGTGCATTTCTTACTGTGAAGACAGCTGAGGCTCCACCATCAGAAACAAGAATTTCCTCCACTTCTCAGTGGGACAGGGGAGATGCAAGAATGGTGGATGTGGCAGATGTCCTACATCCACCACACCCTACATGACTTCTAGTAATAATTATATAATCACTTAATAGTATTATGCACTCTTAAGTGAAACTGTCATGTCATGTGAGTGAGGTTAATGTCCTGAGTGAATCCGAGCTGTGGTTCAAATGCTTCCCGGGTCATGTCATTGTGTTCGGCTTGGAATCTGTGCTGATTCTTGCTCTTGATGAACAGTGGATAGTCTATTTTAGAGGGGTTGAACTTCTGATCGGTGCTGGACATCCAGGTTTGAATGATGTACAGGCTCTGTGAGGAATTGGATGTCTGGAACAAATGAGACTTCCAAGTAGAGTTGGGTGTTACCAGCATATTGTGGATATTGTGCTGTGTACTGGTGAATGTTGGTGCTTTTACCAGTGAGTAGAGTCTCAAGAGACTCCATGTGGAGGATAAAATGATGCCGGCCCTCCACGTGTACAACCTGGAAATACCCATCTGCATGAACAAGTGTTGGTTTCTTAGGCAGGAGGAGAACCCTGAAGTACATTGTCAGTGAATCCCATTCAAGGCTGCAAGCTGTGGATGACAAGACATCAGGAGACGGATTAGGGTGGAATGCTCTATTGTGTGAAGGTGGCTCCAAGGATCAGCAATATGAGAAGGTAAGAGTCATCTTTATCTGCCATCTGGGGAGGTTGTCTGTGAATTGTGAGGCAACTGTCTCCATGCTGCAGTGTAATCTGAAGTCAGATTGGTAGTTGTGCAAATGGTGGTTGGCACTAAAGTAATCTTGGAGCATAGATCTCTTTTTAAAGATCTTGTTGATGAAGGGGAATTAAGTGATGGGCGGATAGTCAATGAGGTTATAAGGGTAAAGTGTGGGTTTCTTTAGCCGTGGCAGGATCTAGCCTTTCTCCAAGCCTCTGGAAGATGCCTTAAGTGAAAGAAGCATTAATGAGGGTGAGTAATGGTGAGACAGCTTTAGAAACAAGATTTCAGAAAAGGATTTCATAATGGGAGAGGGTAAGACACCCTATTCATGCGAAGTGGCTGCGAGGAAGTTAATGATGTTGGTGAGGTCTGCACCGTGCAACAGGAACGTTTTTGAAGGATGACTATTGTGGTATACATCGTGTATAGGTGAGTGGCAGAGGCGAAGCAGACGTAGTTGTGTCCATGTGGAGTGTTGGATTCAAAGCCCATGCTGAGCGTTAATGCTGTGCTTGAATGATTGGAGAGCATGCTTCTTATTTTGGCAGCTTTATTGATGGTGATGGTATAGTACTTTGGTTTGGATGATGTGATGAGCTGTCTCTATGTTGCGCCAAACCTCTTTAGTAGCAGGATGTCATTAGGGTTCTGTTTTTCTTTTATTGAAATGAGGCATTTTTGTCAGTGATATTGGAAACCTATGTAATGCATTAAACTCAAAACAGGCAACACTCCCATTGCCCTTGGAAAAGAAGTGGTGAAAATACCCCCCTGCCCTTGTGCAAGGCATGAAAAAATTAATCCCCGCCCATCCTCAAACAGGCAGGGGCAACACTTCCACAGTGCTTAGGCAAGGTATGGATTAGAAATATATCCCTGCCCTTTGGCAACATGGAATAAAAATGGGAACACGATGGGATCGTTTGCCCCACTCCCTCTTTAGTATACCCTCCTCCTCATATGCTAACTCCATTATTTTTGAATAAGAAAGGGTGTGGGGATAATTATACCCACTATTTGGGGAAAGTGGGGGTGTTGTGTTCAATGAAACCCTTCAAGCTTGAGAAGGATCATGAGCATAAATATACCCCCAATCTCTTGGTTGAAGCCCTGAGAAGAATTGTTGCATCAATTCTGCGCTTAGGCAAGGTGGGTGGCAAAGTGAAGGCAAAACGCCCCTAATGTCCCTCTGCCAGTGGCAAAGATAGGGGTATATACGTTCACCAATATTGCCAAGGCAGGATTCATACATTATTTTTTAATTAACCCTGAAATTTGCGATGGTTTGTGCGAGAAAAACAAAGAAAAGTATGTTCCCCTAATTCTTTGGCAAGGTGGAGGAGAGTGAAAGGCTGGTTCCCACCTTTGAATGAGGAGTCATGTTTGCAATAAATGTGTGATTTTATTGAAAGCATTGTAATGACAAAATTGTTATTTTATCGCTAACCACTTCCTATTGTTTTATTTGTGGGTCCTCTGATGTTCACAAATATTTGTAACACACAAACACAAGATAAGCAGCGCTCCTGTTACCCCTGTTGCTGGTTGGGGGAAATATAGCCCCTAGCCCTCAGGTAAAAAGGTGGAACTATATCTCCACCACCCTAGGTCAAGACAGGGGGGACACTTCCACCAGCCTTAGGGAATCCATATGGTTGAATTATGCCGCTGCCCCTTGGCACAGTAGGGATTCTCCCCAAATCCCTTTCAGCAAGGTGGTGAGGTACAAAATCTCCCATACTTGAGAAGGGAACGATTGAAAAAATGTCACCCTGGCCTTGGAATATGTGGTAGAGATAAATATAAACCCATATGCTTTTTGGCAGGATAGGCTGGATGTGCGACTTACTCGGCCCGTGCATTAACAAGGTAGGAGGTTGGAAAATCTACTTCCATCCCTCAGCAGGGTGGGGTAATAAATATACTCTCTGGGATCTAGAATGACAAATAGGGAATTTTCTCCCCCACTCCCACACCCATTTGATCAAGATGGAGGGTACAGGAGGCAGGTCAAGGGTGTAAGTAAATCTACACATTCTCTTGGGTAAGGCATGCAAGAGGGGTAAACAAAATCTAACTTCATTTTTGGGCAATTGGGCAGTGTGAATGTGTGAACATTCCACACCCCAAAATAAGAAAACAATGGGGGGAATTATATCCCTGCCCTTTAACAAGGTGGGGGGTTTATTCCCTACCTGCCTGTTCTCAGGCAAGTTAGAAGAAATACCAACCAATTCTGGTGGGAAAGGCAGGGGTGCAATAAAATCTACCTTACTTTTGGGCCAAGGCTCACAGCTGCCAAGTTGGGGGATAGAAATACAGCCTCCACTCTTTGGCAGGGTGGAAAGGAGCATATACCTCTATACCATTAGAGAAGGCATTTGGGGTGCATGCTAACCCCACCCTAGGGCAAGGCAGGGGTGTGATAAAAATTAACACCTGAGTTGTCCACATGCACCACGAGAACCCTCAAACGTACATCATGAATCAGTGGCCATCAGATGCCAACACACTGACCATTGTATGTTCTCTCACACACACGCACACCTTCGTACTATCACCCACCCACCATGAGACACGAATCTTATCTATCTTATCTTATGCGCACACATTCATCCAGTTCACTGGAATCCCTATAGATGGAAACAGACACTGTTTTGCAGACACATGCATGTGGACTGAGCTGTACGGCAAGTCAGCAGAGCACATCAAAAAGCACTGGGTAGCAATGCACATTGCAGAGGTTGCATTGTATATTTGGAGGGTATCTGAGCACATCGGGGAATTTCAGTAGACAGGGTACAGGTGCATTGAAAGGATCACGCACCTGGTCCAGCAGCATAATTGCACGGCTAAACGAAAAAATAATTCAGCAGTCCAGCTAGGGAGTATATGTTATTGAATATCACACACACGTTTAATATTAATATTTAACATATGCTCAGCCTAAAACATAAAAAAATAAAAAGTGGAACACGTTTTTGGATAAACACACAAGGGCATATTATCAAGACAGGCGATAAAATTATCGCCGCTTTAGTGGCAGAAAACTGCCGCTAAAATGGTGATAATGGGCTTGATAATATGCTCTATGGAATTCCAATTGAAGCCCATGTTAGATGCTGGGGGTACGGCGCGTACATACGGGGTGGGGGTACGGCGTGTACATACGGGGGTGGGGGTACGGCACGTACATATGGGGCTGGGGGTATGGCGCATACATACGGGGGTGGGGGTACAGAGCGTACATACGGGGGTGGGGGTATGGCGCGTACATACGGGGGCTGGGGGTACGGTGCCTACATATGGGGGTGGGGTAACGGTGCGTACATACGGGGGGCTGGGGGTACGGCGCATACATATGGGGGTGGGGGTATGGCGCGTACATACGGGGGGGCTGGGGGTTCGGCGCACAGAGTCAGGCAGCGTTTTACGGACCAGCAAGTACGATTCGTACCCACAGCACTCCGCACGGCTATATTTTTACGGGAGCCAAAAAGTGCCGGAAAAGCTAAGTACGCCGCGATGCACGAGGAAAAGGGGGCCCGGTACGCGCCGTACACGCCATCACCCACATCGTACGTGTCATCATGTATGGTGCGTACCCCAACATTGCATATGTACGCGCCGTACCCCCAGCCCTGTATGTACGTGCCGTACCCCCAGCCCGTATGTACGAGCCGTACCCCCAGCCCCGTATGTATGTGCCATACCCCCAGCCACGTATGTATGCGCCGTACCCCCAGCGTGTAGCGCTGGGGGTATGGCGCGTACATACGGGGCTAATTTATTGATAATTAATTATTATCAAAGGTAGGCATTGCATGCCCCCTGTGTACATGCACACCTGTTCCTTCATGGCATTGACTTTTGAGCCCATGCTGTTCAGAAACCTTGCTGTTTGGTCCCATTGCGGTGTCTTTTTCAAAGGCACTGCCACCTTTGAAAGAGGTATCAGCGTGGGACCGCCACATCACTCGCCAGCCAGACCACTTTTAAATCGTAATGTGGCAGGTGGGTGGTGGAGAGTCTCAGCAGGGGGGGCACTGATGTGATATACCAGCCACTCCGGCATCGCCAAAACTCATAATCAGACCCTTGGTGTCATCTTACGAGATTTCAAAAAGGCAACATATCACTTTTTCCTCTTCCATGTGAACATGTCAGCGGGAAAGGTGAATTTATTCTTCTTGGTTTAGACTTTAGAGAAAATAAATGCATTGGCTTCAAGGTTCTAATAGTCTCTATTGGCATCCTTACAAAACAACCAGCTTTGGGATTTCCATTGTTGCTGACAGAAACGTAGCGAAACTTACAAAACCACATATATTTTCTCATTCTGTATACACTTCCTATGGATTGTCTAGCTCAGTGGTCTCCAAACTTTTATGCAGTGAGAGTTAATTCTCATCAGTGAAAATCATTGTGACTTACCGAAGGCTAAGAAACTTGTGTGTTGTTACTAGACACCACCACTTTGACTTTAAGCCTAATGTCCATAGCGCCAGATATTATGGTGTGAACAAAATACTTTGACTAGGGGCACTACTGACAGGCCTGCCATGTTTGTCAGTGAGAGAGTGGTCTTTGAAAATGTGTGAATATGTGTGCGTAAGAATGGGATATATGTGTATTGATGACTGAAAGCCTGTGTTGTAAGTACTTGTGGCACTGGACATACCTTTCGCCAGATGTGGCACTGTTACATGTAAAACACAATCATGCAACCTTTTTTTTCAAATGTTCTGCAAATATATAAAACAAAAGCTAAGATGCGCCACACATTTGTAAAACAATCCAATAATAACAATGTATATATGTCAAATTCAATTCAAGAAGACAGAGTATTCCTCGATTTTAGTCTCTTTATTCCAAGTTCAATGGACAATACAGTGCGATACAGCCGACGCGTTTCGTCCTGACACAGGACTTCTTCAGGGCTGTTAAAAATACATAGACATATAATTACAATTACAAAAATGTGTAACAATTAAAAATATCATACAGTAGATGATAATCTAACACACAAAGCCGACATTGCGACAAATATTTTTCATAAAAACTCTAATTTCAGAGAGGTGATTTACGATCCAATACAGATATAGTGAAAGTTGTTACATTATTCCTCATGTCCATAATCTCTCGATGGACCCCACATTGAAAACAAAGCTAACCAATATTACATTTCGTATATGGGATATTCATATTGATAATCATCTTGCATAAGCATCAAAAAAGAAGCCGAGAGCGGAAGGAAGGAAGGGAATAAGGAAATAGATCTATACTGTCATTTATTGTGTTTCTTCGATCTACACTATATCTTTTAAATAGGGTAATCCAGTAATTGCAGATTTTAGTGCATAATTCACCTAGAGATCCAAACAGTACCATAAAAAAAAGTGTGTATTATACTTACCAAATTGTAAAAGAAGATTAGATCACTCCTACAGGTAGTAATCAAAGTTTATACGATGGGGGCTAAAAGTCTCCTATCCAGTTTCTTATCGTCCATATAGAGTTATCTGTGATATGAAACAGATGCTGTAAGTGAAAAAGAATATACATATTGTATTTGTTTATCTAACATATAAGTGGGCACGAGATGTTTTATAAGTGAGCATAGCTGTATTCATATTAGATGATGTCCACATAGAGACATATTGATCTCCATTGAAGAGATTGTTTAATTTAATTTACAAATTTGTACTGGAGGCGCATGGTTAGTCCATGTATAACATACCTTTTCTATATATGGGATGTCCAAAACCTTGATTTTTTTCAAGAGTTTTATTCAAGAATTTTTGTTCCATAAAGTTAATAGAAGGAGGTAATCCACTTAGATATACGAGAAAAGAGACGATCCGATCTAAAATGAGAGAGCCAAACAATAAACGAATCGTAAGATATTATATCAAAATCCTCTCATATATACTACCATATACTGGATGCGTGAATTGTAAAAATGTGTCCAAACCGCAAATACTTCACAAGTACTTCACTGTAATGGCTGATGATTATGTTGCATTTAAGCTCTCTCACAAACTCGATATATGCTCATTACAGCATCTATATTTTGAATAATAATCAAAAAGTAGGGTACATGTGATTCACTATGTCCTAAAGTTTACATATTCCATAATTATAAGCAATCCTGTGTTGCTGGTCTATGGCCTCCAAGGCGAATCAAGAGACATTCAGACCCTTTGTAAAGGACCACCCTGCACTGAGAAGAAATAATTCCTAAACGTTATTATAACGCAACAAGCCCATATCTGAGCTGTGTCCCAGCCCAGGGCTCCATCGCGTTTTAAACGAAGCTCATCTGAAAATGTTAATAAGAATTTTTTTCTCTTAAACACTAGTCTCACTAAGCTCATAACAAAGCCTACAGTAGAGATGTTAAGCCTTAAGCCCCATTGATACAACAGACCCAGCGTGAGCTTACCGTAATATGCTAGTTACGACAAAAAGCTGCAAACAGTCTACGGCAACAAGAACGGTCCCTCGATCCGGCAACCTCCTAGACAGAAAGTACTCACATTATATACTTTTCAAATGGCCCTGTAAATTCAATCACCTGTGTTGAATTACAAGGTGACGCCCCCTTGTGGGTCACATGACACTTAACGTAAATGTCGTGGCCATCTTAATCCGGTTACAGCTTGCTTCCAGTGACACAGTGAGCATGGGACCCATGTCTGGGCACACCCATGTCACTTAAGGCGGTGCATGAAACACACAAAAGTGGGTGGGAGGCTGCTAGCAATAAGTCTAACCATTGGCAATCGCTCAGGGTAGCACTCCATCAGTATTCAATCAATCAATCAATCAATGACACTTGTAAAGCGCGCTACATACCCGTAGGGTCTCAAGGCGCTGGGGGGGGGGGGGGTGCCGCTACTGCTCGAACAGCCAGGTCTTCAGCTTCTTCCTGAAGGAGAGGTGGTCTTGGGTCAGGCGCAGGTCGGACGGGAGGGAGTTCCAGGTCTTGGCGGCCAGGTAGGAGAAGGACCTTCCTCCTGTAGTCGCTCTTCGGATGCGGGGGACGGCAGCGAGGGCGTGGTTGGCTGATCGGAGGTGGCGTTTGGGAGCGTAGAAGTTGACTCGGCTGTTGAGGTAGCTCGGGCCTTGGTCGTGTAGGGCTTTGTGTGCGTGGGTGAGGAGGCGGAAGGTGATTCTCTTGTTGACGGGGAGCCAGTGAAGGTCTCTCAGATGTCCGGAGATGTGGCTGGATCGTGGGATGTCGAGGATGAGTCTGGCTGAGGCGTTTTGGATCCGCTGGAGTCTCTTCTGGAGCTTGGCGGTGGTCCCGGCGTAGAGGGCGTTGACGTAGTCCAGTCGGCTGGTGACGAGGGCCTGGGTGACGGTCTTCCTGGTCTCTGTGGGGATCCACCAGAAGATCTTCCGTAGCATGCGTAGGATGTTGAAGCACGCCGAGGAGACGCTGTTGACTTGCCTGGTCATGGAGAGGGAGGAGTCCAGGATGAAGCCCAGGTTTCGTGCATGGTCTGTCGGTTTGGGTGCGGTGCCCAGGGCGGGAGGCCACCAGGAGTCGTCCCAGGCGGAGGGTGTGGAGCCCAGGATGAGGACCTCCGTCTTGTCCGAGTTCAGTTTCAGGCGGCTGGTCGTCATCCACTCGGCTACCTCTTTCATCCCTTCGTGCAGGTTGGCTCTGGCGGCGGCGGGGTCGTTGGTCAGGGAGAGGATCAGCTGGGTGTCGTCGGCGTAGGAGATTATGCTGAGGTGGTGTTTGCGTACGATGGCCGCGAGGGGGCTCATGTAGACGTTGAAGAGGGTGGGGCTCAGGGATGATCCTTGGGGGACGCCGCAGATGATTTCGGAGGCCTCTGACTTGTACGGTGGTAGGCGGACTCTCTGTGTTCTTCCGTCGAGGAAGGAGATGATCCATTCCAGCGCCTTGTCCTGGATTCCGATGTTGCTGAGGCGCCGTACTAGGGTGCGGTGGCAGACCGTGTCGAATGCCGCGGAGAGGTCTAGGAGGATGAGGGCCGCTGTTTCTCCCTTGTCCATCAGGGCTCGGATGTCATCGGTGGCGGCGATGAGGGCGGTCTCGGTGCTGTGTTTGGCTCGGAAGCCGGACTGTGAGGGGTCGAGGGATCCGTTCGTCTCGAGGAAGGCGGCCATCTGCTTGTTGACGGTCTTCTCGATGACTTTGGCTGGAAACGGGAGAAGCGAGATGGGGCGGTAATTCTTGAGGTCGGTGGGGTCCGCTGTTGGTTTCTTGAGTAGAGCGCTGAGTTCGGCGTGTTTCCAGCTTTCAGGGAAGATGGCGGTGTCGAAGGAGGTGTTGATGATGTCTCGCAGGTGGGGTGCGATGACGGCGTCGGCCTTGTTGAAGACGTGGTGAGGGCAGGGGTCGGTCGGTGATCCGGAGTGGATGGAGTTCATCATGCGGATGGTGTCTTCGGTGCTGATCGGGGTCCAGGCGTGGAGGGTGGTGGTGGGGGGGGGGGGTGGCTGGTCGGTCGTGGTGTGCGTTGGTTGGTTGTTGAAGCTGCTGTGTATGTCCGTGATCTTGTTGTGGAAGTATGAGGCGAGGGAGTTGCAGAGGTCTTGCGATGGGGTGATGTCGTTGTTTCCTGCGCTGGGGTTGGAAAGCTCTTTCACGATGTTGAAGAGTTCCTTGCCGTTGTGTGCGTTGTTGTCCAACCGGTCCTTGAATGCTGTTTTCTTGGCGGCGCGGATCAGCTGGTGGTGTTTCCGGGTGGCAAGTTTGTAGGAGGTCCTGTTGTCCGGTGTCGGTTCCCTTTTCCAGACTTTCTCGTGGGCTCGGCAGTTCTTCTTGGAGCTCTTGAGTTCGTCGGTGAACCATGGGGCCTTCTTGCTGCCGGGTCTGCTAGGCGGGGTCCTCAGCGGGGCGAGTTCGTCCGCGCAGCTGCTGATCCACTTCGTGAGGTTGTCGGCGGCCTGGCTGGGGTTTGCTGAGCTGGCAGGAGGGTGATGGCTCAGGGAGGTGGCGAGCTGGTCTGCTGTGATCTTGTTCCAGCTTCTGCGGGCGGTCTGTTGCTGGTGTTGGTGGGTCGTCGTTCTCTTGAAGGTGAAGTGGACGCAGCTGTGGTCCGTCCATTGAAGCTCTGTGGCGTGACTGAAGTCGATGTCTGTGCTGGATGAGAAGACGGCGTCGAGTGTGTGTCCGGCGAGGTGGGTGAGGGTGGACACCAGTTGCTTGAGTCCCAGGTTGGCGAGGTGGTCGAGCAGGGTGCTGGTGTTGTGGTCGTTGTTGTTCTCCAGATGGAAGTTGAGGTCTCCCAGGAGGATGTAGTCAGCGGAGGGGAGGGCATGCGGGCTGATGAAGTCGGCGATGTCCTCGCTGAATTGCGTGCGTGGTCCAGGGGGTCGGTAGATCAGGGTGCCTCTGAGGGTGGTGTTCGGGTTGGTGTGGATCTGGAAATGCAGGTGTTCGGCGCTGGTCAGGGTGTTGTCAGTGCTGGTCGTGAGACGGATGGTGTTCCTGTGGATGATGGCGATGCCTCCTCCCATCTGGTTGGCGTTTCGGTCCCTCCGGACGATCTTGTAGCCCTCTGGGATAGCGATGGCGATGTCGGGAGCTGAAGAGGCGTTCATCCAGGTCTCCGTGAGGAAGGCAACGTCAGGGGCTGTGGCGTCTAGGAGGTTCCAGAGTTCGATGGCATGTCTGTGGACGGAGCGGGTGTTGAGCAGGATGCACTTGAGGTGGGTGCTGCTGGTGTTCGACTTGGCGGGTGCTGGTGCGGGGCTGGTCCGGATGCAGGAGAACTTGCAGGCGTGGCAGCTGAAAGGTCCGTGGGTGCGTCTTGGAGTGGCTTGGTGGCATTCTGGGAGTCGGCCGGTGTTGAGAGCGATGAGGGTGGCGGCTGAGTACGTCAGGCGGGTAGGTCGAGGTCTTCGAGGTCCAGGGGTCCTGGCGCTGGTCGCGATCCGGTCGCGGACGGGCGCAGACGGGCTTACCTTTGGCGCGCCTTCGGCGCACAATCGGCGCGCCCACTGCGCGTGACCGCTGCGCGTTCGCACGGTCGCCATATGAGGCGAAGTGCGCGGGTGGGCGGGGCAGCTGGGAGGCGGGAGCGGGGAGGGATACAGAAGGCAAAAGGGGCGGGGCTTAGCGGCGGTGGCGGGAAGGGAGAGCGGGGCTCGGCGAGGTAGGCGGGCAGACAGGAAGGAGACAACCAAACACGGGCACAATTTACAGAATAATTAAAACAAAAACACTGGCACAAATACAAAAGGAAAAACGGAGGAGCACAAGGGAAATGCTAAACAGCAATGCGAGTGACCGGCAGGCAGGCACGGACCGCGCCTCTCGGAGGAGGGGGCGCCGTCAGCGGCAGTACGACAGTCAGCGAGGCAGTTAGGCAGGGCACAGCAGCTGGTGGCCGTGCGGCGCGGGGGTGTCCCACAAGTGGGTCACACCCACCTGCGTCGCACGGTCGCCATATGAGGCCAAGTGCGCGGGTGGGCGGGGCAGCTGGGAGGCGGGAGCGGGGAGGGATACAGAAGGCAAAAGGGGCGGGGCTTAGCGGCGGTGGCGGGAAGGGAGAGCGGGGCTCGGCGAGGTAGGCGGGCAGACAAGAAGGAGACAACCAAACACGGGCACAATTTACAGAATAATTAAAACAAAAACACTGGCACAAATACAAAAGGAAAAACGGAGGAGCACAAGGGAAATGCTAAACAGCAATGCGAGTGACCGGCAGGCAGGCACGGACCGCGCCTCTCGGAGGAGGGGGCGCCGTCAGCGGCAGTACGACAGTCAGCGAGGCAGTTAGGCAGGGCACAGCAGCTGGTATTAGTAATAATAAAAAAGTAATTTATTGAGCGCCTAGTTTCTTTTGACAAAGTATCCCAGCACTAGGTTTCACTCCCAAAAGCAGGGCCAGATAATATGCTAAGAACACTGCCCAATTAGATCAATGTGAAAAAACATGTTTTTAAGTGTTTTCATAATGATATTTCAGTGTTTTTCCTGTCTGAGTGAAAGGGGAAGGAACTTCCACTTCTTGGATGCTAGAAAGCTAAAGGAACATCCTCTGATGTGTGCTCTTTTCACAATAGGCATACAAGCCAAAATAGATCCTGCTGATCTTAAATTCCTTCTAGGAGAACAAGGTTAAAGATTCTATGGCTATTGCACATGACTTTAAAAGAGAGCCTTTTTTTTCTACGGTAGCCAGTGCAATTTAGCCAGAGAAGGGCCCGTGGGCGACTGCCACAGAAGATTTAGCATCAAATTGTCTGCCACGTTCTGCACACGCTGGAGTCTCATCACTCAGGGCTTGGAGACTCCCAGATAAAGGACATTGCAGTAGTCCAGCCTAGACATGACCAGGGCCTGGACTACTGTATTTCTAGTGGTTAAGAAGTCTAAGGGTCAATTTTAAAGTTTTTAAGACCCCAAAGCACTTTCCCGCAAGACTCAAAATCTGGCAGTCAAACAAGAGTCTTGGATCGAACCAGATGACACGGTTTTAACTATTGGCTTAACGACAGGTAAGGGCCCAAACGAGTCAGGCCACCAAGCAGAGGATCAAATCAAAGGCTGCTTACTTAGGATGAGGACCTCAGTTTTCCCAGCATTCAGCAAAGGCAACTGAGGATTGTAGTGAGGACGCAGTGAACCAGGAATTAATTTAGTTCAGTTTATTTGTAGAATTGCTACACAGCCGAACAACATCAAGGCAGCACCACATCAATCTTCAACCGCCCTAGCCAGCCTTTTCAAGTAATAAGAGAACCTAACTCCTAAGCAACTAGGCAACCACTGGACATTCTATTATGTGTCACCAAGAATGGAACACAGAGCAAAGACCTACATCTTAAAGCTATAACTCACATACCTACGTCAGAGAAAGGATATTACATATCCACCTTTTTCACTAAAAAAAAACCACAAAAAAACCCATAAAAATAAATGGCAGAGAAAACATTAAATAGGAACAGTAAAGAAAGTATCAAATATGGATGAAATATGACAACAAAGTATTACATAATAAGCATTTCACATCCTGTATCTTCTGGGAATAACTATTGTTCTTGCACTACTCCTCGGTGAAACCTCAGAAGATCCACTAACCACCGGACCAGTAGATAAAGATGAAGAACATGGAACAACATTTTTGATTTTTACAATTTTACACACATTCCACCACTTTCCCCCTTCAACTTAAACAGCATTCCTTCCCACCTTAGTAACAGAGACGGGTGGACCAAACTTGCTCTCACCCTTCTTAACATGAAAGGAAGATTTAATGCGTACCATGTCTCCAACCCCAAATGGAACCATCTTTACACTTCTCTTCTTGTCAAACCAAGACTTTTGTTTTTTTTGTGAACAAGGAACATTTTCCCTTACCAACTGCATAAGAGACAATACATCAGGTACAGCTTTAATCCACCTGTTCATCCACCCAGGTTTGGAGTTAGTATTTGCCTTTCTTTCCCTTAGAAGCTCAAAAGGAGAAACGTTTGGCGTAGAGTGAGGTGTTGTTCTGTAGAACCATAGCATGCTTTCTAGAGAATTACAAATGTCACAATTTCCAGATTTGGCCCATCTAATGCAATCCCCTACCACCCTATTCATTCGCTCAACAAGACCATTTGATTGGGGATGGTAAAGTGAACTCTTTACATGTTTGATACTGCATGACTGTAGGAAATTGCCAAAATTTTAACTGGTAAATTGAGTACTATTATCTGTCACTATGGTCTCTGGAAACCCCTCACGCATGAAAACGTACTTGAGAAAAGAAATAATGACTTTTGTGGAGGCCTCTTTAACAAGTTTTACTTCTGGCCACTTCGAGGCATAGTCAATAAGAACCAGAACAAAATGACACGCTCCAGGTAATATATCAAGAGGTCCCATGATGTCCAGACCCACTTTGCACCAGGGTCCAGTGGGACATTCAATGGGAATCAGAGGCAGAGTAATTACTTTCAAACCTTTATCAGCCGAACGGCAAATGAGGCACATATTCACAATTTCATTGATTTCACTGTCCATAGAGGGCCACCAGAAACATTCTTTAATTCGTCTCCTAGTGAGTGTGGACCCTCAATGACCATCGTGGCCACTTGTGATAATACCTCTCCTAAGATCCCGTGGAGGAATGAGTTTGTCACCACGAAGTAGAACCCCACCCTTCCAGGGAAATATCCGACTCAACTTTCCAAAAAAGTTGTAATCTTTGAGGAAGGACACGTTCTCTGGGCCAACCAGTTCTAACAAACTCACAGACTTGTTGCAGAACATCATCATCAGCAAGAGCTTTCAACCACTCATCGTCTGTACCCACACCATGCTCTAGTAAATCAATTGAGGCTATCAGACAATCGTCAGAATCTTTCTCCCCACAGTCAGCTAAGTCAGGATCCCTTTCACCATCATTCATGGGAAAGCGAGACAAGAAATCTGCCCTGACATTCCTGCCTCCAAAGATATGGACAACATCGAACTGGTACTGCATAAGGCGTGACACCATGCAAAGGATTCTAGGAGAACAGGATTTACCTGTCCCAGCTCCAAGCATATTGATCAATGGCTTGTGATCAGTTCTCAACAAAAAATGCCTTCCCCAGACATAAGGACAGAATTTTTCAATGGCCCACAAACAGGACAACAGTTCCTTCTCAATGACAGAGTATTGAAGTTCGCTGTTTCTTAGGACCCTAGAAGTGAAAGCGACAGTGTATTCGGTAGTGTGATCATCTTGGGTTAGCACTGCCCCCAAACCCACCTAACTCGCATCAACCATTATGCAGGATGGCAAACTCGGGTCATAAGGCTTGAGAGCAGCACTATTTTTTAAACAATCTTTAATTGAATTCAAGGCGGAAGCACAATCATTTCCCCACATAAAAACACCTCCCCTTCTGAGGAGAGAACTGATGGGACGTACCAGAGTGGCATGATTGGGAATGAACTTAGAGTAAAACTCCAAAAGCCCGAGCAAAGACTTGACTCCTGTCTTATCAACTGGAGCAGGAGCATGAGTAATAGCATCAAGCAAGCCCTGCCTAGGCCTGATTCCTTCTCCAGAAATAAGGTGACCAAGGTATTCAATTTCATCACAAAGAAATTTGCACTTTTCAGATTTTACCACTACACCACGGGTTTTGAAGATTTCAAGGACTTTTTTAAGTATAGACTCATGCGAGAGAACATCTTTAGTGTGTACTAACATGTCATCCTGGAAAACTAGGACCCCATCGATGCCCCCTAACATGTTCTGCATCACTCGTTGAAAAACGGACGTGGCAGAGGCAAGCCCAAAAGGCATCCGTTTGTACTGGAAGGTACCTAATGGAGAGACAAATGCACTGAGGGAGTGTGATTCTAGATCTAGCTCTATCTGATGATACGCACTGGCTAGATCCAATTTGGAGAAATAGCGCGACCCCCTGACACATGCAAAAAGATCATCAATTTTACGTAATGGGTGAGAGTCGGCCCAAATCTCTCTGTTGAGAGACCTCAAATCTACACAAACACGCAATTTACCACATTTCTTGTGTGCGACGACCAAGGGTGAAAGCTATATTGATGACTCCGTAGGTTCGATGATCCCTTGGTCGCACAGAGACTTGAGCTCAGATTCAAGATCGTCTCTCACACTGAAAGGTGCACCCCTCAATTGATGCTTTACGGGAACGGATCCATCCTTGACAACAATTTTATGTCTGAACCCTCATATGGTTCCAAGATTCCCTGAAAAGACAGATGGAAAACGTTCCTTCCATCCTCTTAAATCTTGATCATCTGAAACAACCAGGACCTGTTCAGATGTACCAGGTTTGAGGATCATTTTGAATAAACCTTCATACCACCCCAAAATGTTCAGGCCTTTGATTGCAACATAAATCTTACCCCAAATTATCCTCCCCTTGAATATAAGTTCATCCCCGAAAAACCCAAGAAGATCGATTTTTCGTCCCTCATACAAGACAGGAGAGCGATCAGAAGGTTGGAGAGTACTGTCTCCCCAGGTCTCGTAGAACAATTTCTGTGTTAACTTGGTAACTCTAACCCCTGAATCAACCAGAAGATTTAAAGGTTTACCTCCTACACAAATCTCGGCGATAGGCTCAACACACTCAGACGAATCATGTATATTAGAGATAACGTCATGAGAGTCAGTAACAACTGAGACCACCTCTGAATCAGATTAATGGTCTGATTCTATTACACATGGAACAGTCTTACCGCATGAATAGAAAGCCTTGACTCGTGTGAGAGATGAAAGCAGATGCACGCAGGGTCCTGACCGTGGCTGTGTAGCTGGATCGTCACCACAAATTGTAGTGAGGACGCCGTGACACAGGAATTAATTTAGTCCAGTTTATTTGTAGAATTGCTACACAGCCAAAAGACATCAAGGCAACACCACATCAATCTTCAACCGCCCCAGCCAGCCTTTTCAAATAATAAGAGAACCTAACTCCCAAGCAACTAGGCAACCACTGGACATTCTATTATGTGTCACCAAGAATGGAACACAGAGCAGAGAACTACATCTTAAAGCTATAACTCACATACCTACGTCAGAGAAAGGATATTATCCATCTACTCCGATTCCTCTGACAGACAGGACCTTAGCAGAACCACCGTTTTGGCTTCATCCTGGCACAGTTTGATGATCAGCTGCGTATCATCTGTGTATGATAAAATATTAAAGCCGTAATGCTGAATGATATCAGCCAGGGGGAGTATATACAGCTTGAATAAAGTAAGGCTCAAAGAATAGCCCGGAGGCACTCCCTGCTGCAGTGGAAAAACCTCAGATGAAAAAGGTTTTTGTGCCACCCGTAAGGTGCAGATAAAAAAAAGAAGCGAGCCACTGCAGGGCCTTGGGACCGATTCCGTAGCTCCACAGCCATTCAAGTAGAAGGCTGTGGGACACAGTATTGAAGGCTGTGCTAGGGTCCCACATTAGCCATGCTGCAGCACTGCCCCCATCAACAGCTTGATGGATGGAGTCAGAGGCAATCAATTATGCCGATTCTGTACTGTGATGGGGCGAAAACTGGATTGAGTCCTATGAGAAGTATTTTTGCCTGCATGAAACCTGAAAGTTGTTGGTTTACATGTCTCTCTGCCATCTTAGAAAGGAAAAGGAGCAGTAAATTAGGCCTGAAGTTTTCCAGCTTAGTGGGATCTAAAAGAGCCCTTTTAGAAGCTATGGTGGCATGTTTCTAGCACGGGGAGACCTGGCCCTTCTCAAACGAACTATTGAGTAGGTCACAGAGCACGGGTAATATGTCATCCATCCCCCATTCCAGAAAAGCAGGAGATGCAGGGGTGCCTAGTTTGACAGCTGTTAAAAGTGGGAGCAATTCCTCAGGCATGATAGGTTTAAAAATGGAAAGCCCCACTCTGTCATCGGGGGGTCAAACCACACCTTGAGACAAGGAGCATCTCTGTCTATCTCAGGAATGGTGGAGTACATTGAGGCAACTTTTTCAAGGAATTACTGGGCAATAGCCTTGCTGCATTCCTCTGATGATGGAGTAGACACTGAAACTCGATTGATAGAAGATAATGACTTTACAATTGAGAAGAGTTCATGAGAAGAGTTCTGACCCACCTCTATTTTACCAGTATAAAAATCATGGCAGGTAATCCTGAGGTGTTTATGATATTCTTTCAAGGCTACTCAATAGTTGGTTTTGTCAGTGGAGTAAAGGTTTCCGCACCAAACGCATTGTATATGTTTGTTATTTTTTTTCAGAATGAAATGTAAAAAAATGTAAATTGATACTTGTATAGCGCACTACTCACCCGCAAGGGTCTCAAGGCGCTTGTACGAATACCGCTGTGGAACCCATCCTGACTTTCCCTGTGAGGCGTCCACTCCTGGGCACCACCAAGGTGGAGGCCAGGCATCCTTAGCGTTGTGGGGGCCGTTGTGGAGATTAAGCAAGCTATTGCCCAGAGTTGCAGAGTGGGACTCCATGATTAGAATGGCACCGAGGCAAGAATTATCAGGTCCGTGGAATTTTTGAGCCCAAGACCCGCCGAGGTGGGTAATTGAACCCTGGTCCCGGGCTAGACCTCTGCATCAGGGTCTGCCGCTCTAATCATTGAGCCACACTTCTCCACTGTGTGGGCAAAGTACTGGTGAATGAGTAACTCAAGGCTGAACCATTCAGCCAAGGGTTTGGTTTGTCTGATAACATGATCGGCTCAAGGTGCAATTTGATCAAGTGCACCCATTATCCACCCTTCCAATTGAAAATTGGCTGTGTCTACGGATGATTCCCTTCCAGGGCTTGAGTCAAAACAGAAGGGGTCACCTTTGCCCATTTCCATGTCCTGACCAGCTGATCTGAATTGGATACAGAAAACAGTATGGTCATAGAAATCTGGAAATGTATGGTGCAATGGTTAGACCACAGGAGGCGGAAAGGGGGACCCACTGCTTATCTGGTTAAGTTAAAAAAAAAGGGTCCAACATATGTCCCAGCCTGTGAGTATGGGCTGGAACTAGTTCAACTAACTGAAGGGCTTATAAGTCCATGATCAGCGCGGCACACAGCGTCCTAAACATGGAGATTGAGACCTCCAATCACTGTGAAGTTCCAATGACATAGAGCAAAGGATGGCAGTGCTAGAGAAGCTATAAAATTTGAAGCCTGGTCCGGTGGAAACTATATCAAGAACCCTGCTAAGGTGAAGTTGCTGGAGAAAGCAAGAGAAAAGAAAGCTGCCAGATTGTTACCTCCATGAGTGTGCAGAGGATGGTCTGTTTAAAAATAATGGCAATCCCCCTCGCCTTTGGGGTTGCATATCTAACCTAACTATTGCATATCCATTTGGGATGGCAGTAAGTACATCAGGCACTGACCTTTTATTCAACCATGTAATTCCATGGAGGAATACAGTATAGTGGCTTACCCCAAACGAGCAGGGGGACTGGTCCCTGGCAACATCCAGATGCAGACAGACACAGACGGATTTGCCCTACACACACTTCTGTTGCACCAGTGGAACGGCTGGAAAGGTGGTGTGGCTATGGCGTGACAAGTGCCCAAAACAGGGGGGGGAGAAACTCAAACTGGAGCCCAACAGCTCTGCTCCCTCTTGGAAGGTTTCCCTGCCAGGTGAAAGTACTGGTGAAAGGAAATGTAACCAAAAGAAAAGGTGAGGAAATACAACATATAAAAATAAATGAGGGTAGCGGACCTAAGATGGCTCCCAAAACCAGTGTGTTTAGGCAACTCCGAGCGCGCTAGAGCGATGTACAAGGAAATAAAAAGTGTAACCCACTGGCAACACTATAGCAGCACACAGAGTCCAGCACTCGTCATGGGAGCTAAGCCCACTGACTATTTGGCATGGTAGCTGTGTGGCACAGCTACCATGCCAAATAGCCAGCCTCTGAAGGGGGTGTGGCTGTGGCGTGACACAGGCCAAAAGCTAGGGCGGGGGCAAAAAAAACTCAAACTGAAGCCCAGCAGCTCTGCTTCTACCTGGAAAGCTTCCTTGCCAACCCATTGCTCACCATGCCACCTCAGTTTCTACCCAGCCAAATGCAAATCGGTCTTGACCCTGCTACTCATGGAAAGTCCAGCATGAACTGCCAAACCTGGTCCTGGAAAGTGTAACGATGTAGCCTAGAACAGGAAAGAGGTGGACACTGTGTAGGACTATCATATAATTATTAAACATTCACAAATCTCAGTGTATCCATTTCTGTAACATCACATGGAACCCTGCTAGCAGGTAGCGCAAACCTCCATAGTGAAGCAGACCTAGATATTTATTTTCTTGGAGTCCCATAAGATTGTTTCTATTTCCATTAGAACCAAGTGGTGATATGGGAATGGGAATGTCCCAGATGCTGGGCAAGATGGCCGCTGGCTGAGTGCAGCACATAGTCACAGTTCTCTCTCCCTCCTCTCAGACGCCCCGAGTATGAGACCAGAGGGGATGCGTGATGTTTAAGGCCCCCTACGCGATAGTGACTTCTATCTGGAGAGTCTGCTCAACACGCTCGTTGCTGCGGGCTATTACGCGGATAGATATAATTAAATCGGACTTACTTGGTAAAGTTATTCGGATCATGGCGCCGAGGGGACCTAAACAGCCCAAAGATGATTCAACCCACAAGGATCATCAGGACGCTGATGTCGGCAAAGATCCTTTGCAACGTGGAGCGCAGGTACGGAGAGCTCCGAGGAAACCAGATGACCCGCGAAATGGAGCTGGAAGCGTTGGAGCCGCCACAGCAGGAGGCGGGAAAGACACCAGCGTTCATAAATCAGTCCTAGCAGGGAAGACGGGATTCGATGGGGGCAAGAGTAAACCAACCAAGGATTCCAGGCAGCCTTCCGTCCGCGAATCGTTTAAGGTAAAGGCACTGGAAACTGACGAGATACAAGCCGGAGGCATAATCGAGGAAAGAGACGAGGCGTCATTATCTCCGCTACCCGACGAGGTTGTTGGTGCTAGGCAACCGGATACAATGTTGCAGGTACTCTCTTCGAGCCAGGGGGGAGAATCGATCTCGAGCTTAGTGATTGATGAGACACTGTTGAGTAAGCCTGGTGAGCAAACGGACGGGGAAATATTCTTGACTGATAGTATGCCTGGTAAAAGCGGGGACTTTGTACAGAATAAGCCAACAGGTCTGACAGAGCCCTCAATGATCCATGAGAAGTCAAGTCTTAAAGGGGCAACTGCACAGGCTCAGAGTCATCGTTTGGCTTATAATCAGTCTCAGCTATTGCCATCTAGGCGAGGAATACCTGGAACCCCAGATGGTGAATGTTTCTTTTCCTTAAATGATGACTCAGACTCTTTCTCGTCTAGTGAAGGAAATTTGAATAGTAGCTCTGAACTGGACTCTGCAGTGAGTTCATCGGTTCAGAAGGCGCCTACAACACATAAGGTTTCATATAAGAAAAAGACAAAATCTAAACTAAAACATACGCCGAGCCCCCCTGAAGCAGGGGAGAGCAGGAAGCTTTGTTGGGATTATTCAGCAACGTCCCAGCTACATCAGGAGGGGCCCGCGTCTAATCCTCAGACAGTTCAGGATGACATTGGCAATGAGCCCCAGGCTATGTCACTGGATCTCCTCTATACTACTCTGAAGCAGATGCAGGGCGAGGCGAGACTTGAGAATCGGAGAGCCAAACAGTCAGCAAAGAAAATCCAGAGCTCTTTGCGAAAAATGAATAAGTTATATGAGGAGATGGCGGACAGGGTCGCTCATGTAGAGGAGAGAACAAGTCAGCTGGAAGACGATGTGAGCAGGTGGCATTTGTTTAAGGAGGCACAGGAGAAACTCTCTGAGGATATACAATGGAAACTTGAGGATTTTGAGAATCGCCAGAGGCGTAACAATATAAGACTTTTGGGGGTGGCGGAAGGGATTGAGGGGCAGGATATAAGGGCGTTTGTTATTAAATTGTTTAAGGGCGCATTTCCTGAGATGGAGACTTGAGATTGGGAGGCTGAGGTTCAAAGAGCTCATCGCTTCCCGGTCTTTCAGAAAAAAACCCTCAGCTCATCGCAGGCGGCGAGGCCCCGGGCGATTCTGGTCTATGTCGGAAACTTCCTCCTTAGGCAGGAGATTATGGAGAAGGCTAAACCTGACTCTAGACGTTCGTTTGATAGAGTTACTTTCTTTGCCCGGCCTGATTTCTGCCATGTTACAGTGGAAAGAAGGTGGAAGATGAGGCAACTCATTGGTCCTCTTCAGAGCCTTGGGCATGAGGCCTACCTGATGTACCCGGCGAGGCTTAAGGTTATCTTTAAGGGCCAGGTTAAGTTTTTTACATCAGAAAGTAAGGCTCAGCAATACTTGGTGGAAATGAAAGAGCAGAAGGGAGGGTAAAGGCCTTCTCCACTTCCCGATCCTTGGAAAGTGCAAGAGATTCCTAGGCTCCATGGTTGAGGTATACGGTATATAGGGGGGTCTAAGAGTGAGGGGGGGTGGCTGCTGCATTCATAGCTGCCACACATGGGTCAGGATTGACCCATTTGCCTGTAAACCGGGAGGGTACTGGGGGTGGTTCTTAGGGTGGGGGAGGGGTTTCTGGGGGGTTGGGCACGGGAATGGGGGTTTGTATTGTGTTGCACAGCATCTGAGTTGAGAATTTTTGTTTGGAAAAGGGAGGTTAAGTCACAATCTGAGCAGGTGATGAGGAATGTAATTGAAGCATATATTAAGGGTCTGTTTCTATGGAGGGCCTACAATTATGTTGTAACTTAATGAGCATAAGGATTGGTTCAATTAACGTGTGCGGGCTGAACGATCTGCTGAAAAGACAACGTGTCGCGGCTGCTCTAAGATTAATGCGACTGGATTTTGTATGTCTACAGGAGACACATGTAGAAGCCGCAAAGAGTTACCTAATGGAACAGCTCGGCTTTTCATTGTTGGCTTTTTCAAGACAGGGGGTTAGAACTAGGGGGGTGGCTATCTTGTCCAAAAGAAGGGATGTCAAGGTCATCAGAAAGAAGGAGGATCAATGGGGGAGATGTGTTCAATTAATAATCAAATAGTTACCATTGGATCAGTCTATGGTTCTACTGAAGATGACCCGGGTGTTATTCAATATTTAGATTCGGAATTGGCTTTATGGCCGGAACCTATTATTTTGGCGGGGGATTTTAATATAAATGGGATTGGTGGACTAGGTATCGACGAGGGACAGCAATATCGGGGGCGGAAGAAAAAGGTATCCAGAGCAATCATTAGTATGGCTCACCATAACTCTTTAATTGACGCATGGGGGCGCCTGAACCCTTCGGATGATGGTATAACCTATTATTCTGCCCCCCATAGGGTCTGCGTCAGGCTGGATTATTTCTTTATTTCAAATTCTTTACTTTCAAATAGTAAGATTGATAAACTCCCCCGGCTGGTCTCGGATCATAATCCACTGATTTTAACAGTAAAATTACAAGGAGGTGAAAGGTGTCGGACCTGGACATTTGAGAGGAGGTTACTTAAAGATGAGGATTATGTCAAATATATGCACAGATGGATAAAAACCTTCTGGGAAATAAATAGAGGTAGCACTTCCGCGGGGATGATTTGGGATGCTTTTAAGGCTGGGGTACGGGGAGAGACGTTAAGTTATAGTCTACATAAGCAAAAATTAGAGCAGGGCAGAGTCAACAAATTGGTGAGAGCTCTCGCAGAGGCGGAACACGAGCTGGACCTTCTGGTCCGAGCTGGTGTCTCCCCGACTTCGGTATTACTAAATATAGTATGTATCAAGGCAGATCTTATCGAGGGGCTCGCTATAAAGGTAGCTGCGACGTTTCTGTCCAAAAAAGAACAATGCTATGAACTGAGTGAGCGGGTGGGTCGTATACTTGCTATTCGCACTAGACAGAGAACAACGGCAGGACGGATTAATGAGATTTCTGACGGCAAAGGAGGCAAAGTCACAGATACCGAGGAAATTAAAGAGGTTTTTAGACAGTTCTATGGTAAATTATATAGTAAAGATCAGCTAGGACCCTCCTCAGACATCCAGAGGTATCTGTTGGATTTATCTCCTCCGCACTTGTCTGATCAGGACAGGGAGGCACTTGATGTACCTTTTAAAGTTCAGGAAATATTAGTGGCTCTTAACAGTCTCCCCTCTGGTAAGGCTGCGGGGCCTGATTTAATTCCTATTGAGTTTTATAGAATGTTTAAAAAAATTCTAATTCCTGATCTGGTGGATACTATTCTGCAGGCTCAGTCTGGATATTCTGTCCCAGAATCATGGGCAGGGGCAGATATGGTGGTGATTTTAAAAAAGGGCAAGCCTTCTCTGGAACCAGGCTCATATAGGCCTATCACTCTTATGAATGCGGACGCCAAAATATTCTCAAAGGTAATGGCTATTAGACTCTCTAAGATAATAGCACAGTTGGTTAGTCCTACACAGCACGGGTTTATACCAGGGAGGGGGACGGCGCACCATGTTCGGAAAATAATTACCTTGCTGGACACAACGGAAGTCTCAGGAGACCCCATGTCGGTTATGCTTTTAGACGCAGAGAAGGCATTTGATCGGATCTCCTGGGACTACCTTTGGGCTGCATTAGCATGGTGTGGTATTGGGGTAGGCTTCATTAAATCAATACAGGCACTTTATCGGTCACCTACAGCTCAGCTTAGAATTAATTGAGAGCATACACTGCCTTTCCAGATTGACAGAGGCACCCGACAGGGGTGTCCATGCTCGCCTTTGCTATTTGCAGTTTATATTGATCCGCTGATCCGCAGGCTTGAATTAAATGAACAAATCGCCCCGATTCATATTCAAGGGCAGCTCCGCAAAACTCTGGTCTATGCAGACGACGTGGCGATAGTGTCTCTCTCCCCAACTAGAACAATGCTCGAAGTAGAAATGGAGGCTGAGGCCTTTGGACGGATTTCTGGATACGCTCTAAATAGCTCTAAGACACAGATTATAAAGAATATACAGACGACCTGTAACGATGGGCGAGTAGTGGATTCAGCGGTCTATTTAGGTATTAACATCTCGGCAGATGTAGGAAAGATTGTGGAACAAAATATTGAGCCAATAATGGAAAAATGTAAGAAAGATCTTGACAGGATCCACAATCTTCATCTTTCTTTGGTGGGTCGATCAAATGTGATCAAAATGCTTATTTTGCCCAAATTTCTTTATTTATTTAGGACAATTCCTCTGTTATTTGAAGGTAAATGGTTTCTTGCAATTGAACACTTGATTAATAAATTTATTTGGGCAGGAGGGAAAACTAGGAGGGCACTGCGGTTCCTATCTCTATCTAGGGATAGGGGAGGCTGGGCAGTGCCGGACTTTAAGTTATATTACTGGGCATCAGCCATACAATATATGAGGGGGCTTATGGGCGGAGATAACTTAGATATCCAGATTAATTCAGACTCAACTGATATTTATGCAATGCTTATAGGGGAAGATGCCGGCAATTGTTTTTTGAAATATACGGACCCTGGGTATTATAAACGAACTAAATTTAAGACACTATCAGCAGGATTTAAAATATGGGCAGCATTGAGTAAAAAACTTGGGATGGGCAGATTTAATGCTTATACTAGGATCGAGGGGAATAATTCTCTTCCAGCAGAGATATTTGCGGACGGGATCATGAGTGATTGGGGACGGCGGGGGATCTGCAAACTTGGGGATTTTATGGGAGATCAAGGTTTCCTAGAGTTCTCGGAGCTTCAAGGGAAGTATGGTTTCCCCAGGAATAATTTCTTTAAGTTTTTACAAGTTCGGAGTTACCTGCAGAATAAGAAGGGCGGGTCTGCTGGGTTTAGTAAAAATAGGGTTTTTGACATGATTGAGTCTGGAGCAGACTGTTCCATAAAGAAAATTTATGCTGAGTTGTCTTTATTAAAAAGTGATGATTTGGAAAAATATGGAAGGAAATGGGGCGATAAACTTCAGATCAATCAGGACTGCTTCCAGGACTCTCTTGAATTAGGGCGGACCATACTTTGCTCGGCAGCCCTACAGTCTCAGCATTACAAGACGATTTATTCACTATACCATACTGCCGATAGGATTCTTAAATGGGGGGGTACGACGGGAATTACGTGCCCCCGATGTAATAGTAGTGAGGCTGATATTGTCCATATTTTCGCACTGCGTCCCCATCTCAATCTTTTGATTAAGGCTATTGAATCTTTTTTAGACATAAGTTTAGGGATTAATGTGGTCCTTACACCAGTATGGATCCTTCTGGGAGTAGGAGGGGCAGAAGAGCAATTTGCCTCATCTCTTTTTCTGTTCGTAGCTATGTCCGTTTACAGAATATGTATTGCATCAGCCTGGTTGGATAAGACAGCTCCAACATTCCATCAATGGTTGGCCAGATTATTGTCAGCATATAATTTGGAAAAAGGGATATACGATAGAAAGGGGAAAAAGGGTAGAGCCTTAGGTAAGCGTATATGGGAACCTGTTAGGAGATGGAAGGAGGCTCCCTGAATATAGTGAGATTGTTGTCGGAATGTAAATTCTTGGGTCTTTGGTTGTCTTCTTTATTAATGTTCCTCCCTTGTATTGTTTAATGCTATGTGCAAATTATTTTGATGTAATGAGTACGGAAAAATTCTAATAAAATTAAAAAAAAAAAAAAAGAACCAAGTGGTGATATGGAGTTGTCATGCGTTAAATAATTAGCATAGCAATGTATACTGTACCCTGCATATTCAACTCTGTATCAGTGGTCAGATATATCATTGGCCAAGTCGACCAGCACTGGAGATGCAACCTGAACAATTCCGTATGCTGTGTGGATATATCAGTCTGGCTTAGTGCAAAGAGGCTGGTCATTAGGATTTGGAGAAAACATGGCTCCTCTATATTTATGAAATGGGTCTTAAATGGAAACATGGAGGTCTGCAAAGAACAACAGACCTCCATCTCTGCATTCACATTTGCTAAGTGTCTGTTTGCAACCCCTGTCCGAGGCATGGGGGACGTAAAGAAAAAAGCAGCACATTGTGAAAGGGTTATTTGAGCAAGCAGAGATCTATGGTGCTGCTGTCTGCTCCCTGCAATGCCTACAGCTTTTAATGGCATAGCAGAAGCTAGCTTTCATGGGCAGCTTCCACTGAGAGACTAATTAATCACTGTCACAGGTATTTTGTAACCTGTGAGTGCTTTGCAACCACATAAATTTTTAAAAAGCATTGCTACATTTCCTTGAGAATATCAGGGAAAAGGAAACACCCCATTTTCTCCCTTTTTCAATGAGATTTGCAAGAAATTGAAATGCCAAAATTTGCAACTCACATTGTCAAGTTAGTGCATTTCATTATTATTTGTTCTTCACACAAAGTGTGTCACTTTTTTCAATTGATCAGGTACTTGTATGGCGCGACTACTCATCCATAAGGGTCTCAACGTCCTGTGGGGGGGACTGTGGTTCAGTGGAAGAGCCAGGGCCAGGGCCAGTTGGGAGGAACAAAGATGTCTGGTGGGTGTACAGAAGGAGAGGTGGTGGTTGAGGTATGCAGGTCCGACATCGTGGAGGGCTTTGTAGACATGTGTGAGGAGCTTGACAATGATTCTTTTGTTGACAGGGAGCTAGCCGAGGTCTCTCAGATGATCAGTGATGTGGTTGCGGTAGTGGATGTTCAGGATGAGTCTGGTGGAGGCATTCTGAATGTTCTGCAGTTTCTTCAGGAGTTTTTGGGTGATGCTGGCGTAGAGTGCATTGGTGTAGTCGAGTCTGCTGCTGATGAGTGCATGCATGACTGTTTTCCTGGACTCACTGGGGATCCACTTGAAGATTTTGCACTGCAAGTGGAGCGTGTGGTAGCTGGAGGGCGATTTGGTGTTTATTTGGCAGTTCATGCAGAGTGAGGAGTCAAGGATAATGCTGAGGTTTTGCATGTGCATGTGTGTGGTTATTCAGTGGGTGTGGGTGGGGTTCCTAGCACTGCAGGCCACCAGGCATCATCCCAGGTGAGGGGGTAGAGCCCAGGATGAGGACTTCAGTCTTTTCTGAGGTGAGCTTGAGGCAGCTGTCCTTCATCCAGGTGGTGCCTGTCTTCATCCTGTTGTGGAAGTTGCTCTTAGCGGCTATGGGGTCATCATTGAGGGCGCAAATCAGCTGGGTGTCATCTGCATGGGAAACAATGTTGAATCTGTGGTTTCTGACGATGGCTGCAAGCTGGGCCATGTAGATGTTGAAGAGGATGGGGCTCAGGGAGGAGCCCTGAAGCACTCTGCAGCTGAACTCTGTGGGTTCTGAGTGAAATGGTGGAAGTCGTTGGCCGGTGTTTGGCCGGTGAGGAAGAATCAGATATATTCCAGGGCTTTGTCATGGATTACAGCATCGTGAAGTCTTGCACAGAGGGTGTGGTGGGAGACAGTGTCGAAGGTGGCAGAGAGGTCTAAGGAGGATGAGTGCTGCACAATTCCCTTGGTCAAGGATGGTGCGGATGTTGTTTCTGACGGCAAGGAGAGCGGTCTTGGTGCTGTGGTTGCTTCTGAAGCTGGATTGGGAGAGGTCCAGGATGCGATTTGTTTTGATGAAGAGATTTGGGAGTTGGTGGCCTTCTCAATGACCTTGGATTGGAAGGGGAGCAGAAAGATGGGTCTGTAATTCTTTAGTTCCATCGGGTTGGCAGAGGGTTTCTTCAGCAGGGGGTTGATCTCTGCATGTTTCTAGTCTTCCGGGAAGGTGGCGGATTTGATGGAGCAGTTAATGGTGTGGCAGAGTTCGAGAGCGATGGAGGTGCCTGCCATGTGGTGCAGAGGTTAACAGTGGGGCACCATAGGTGCCCCCCAGGCCTCCAACTGGAGGCCGCTGTGGCAAGAGAGCCCTGCGAGGGAACCTCAAAGATGCTTTCCGACAGGATTTTCATGTCGGAAAGCCCGGCATGAAAAGCCTATTGGAAACCGACATCATAATCCCTAAGGCGTAAACGGCCTCCGACTGGCCGACAGACTCCATGAATCAGTTGGAAGCCAACCGGTCTGACCGGCCAGTTTCAAATCCAACAGCCTTCATCGTAATAAGGCTGTCAGATTCGAAACCAACAATGTAAGTCAGAAAGCCTCTGACCTGCGTGATTTGAAGAGAATCACAGGATACTGTGCCGCCAAATCTCGAACCAGAATTCCTAGCTCTTGAGTCAGCTGCTCCAGCCGCTGTGCCACATCCTTTCTCCTCCCATGATATTTGTTCTTTAGAAATGGATATTGTTTTTCTTTGCTGACGATGCCGTGTCTTAAGCCAAATTTTCATTTATTTATCGGCTGATTATCGGACGCGTTTCGCCTGCACAGCAGGCTTGCTCACCAACGATTTGATATAGTTTTCAACCATATTTAAACACCCTTTCATGTTGAGTTACGTGAGAACTACTCAAAAAAAGTAAGTCAAGACAGACTGGTAGTTTACAAGTCAATTTCATCGGATTGCTAGATTTGCTGTTATACGACAATTACATACTGAATAGTTAAGGTGTACAGACTGAAACATTCTTAATTATAATATCCCAGATTTAACACCTGTGAGCATAATGGCTTGAATTATCATTGCCACATTTGTTGAACTTTAATCCAGCCCAAGTGGCCCTATAACCTGATTTATAAACAACTTTACGCGCCGAGTTCCGTGACTCCTACTCAAAACATTACTGTAAAAACATGAAAACAAACTGGTGATTTACAGTTCAATTTCATAGCATTACTTATTTTGTTAACATGCAGCTCCTTCATCATATATACTTAAGGTTACACACTCGGAACAATCTTGAGGATTGCCTCTCAAAATCTGATACCGTCTTAGTGGACACAGCGACTTGTATTATCATTGCAGTTGTTACTGGTCTGTAACTCCGCCCTAGTGGGCATATAATCTAAATTGTTAGGCTTGCATATTTATCTGACTATTGAGAGTCACCTCTTCCTCTTTCTCCCCTACTCGGCAAGTTTAACAGCAAACATATGTCATCAAAATAACAGATGTCTTCTGGAATACAAAGTGCACTGAATAAAACAAATACCTCAACCAATTAAAACCAGTTAAAAACCCGAGACATTGCAAGACAGTTTACTATATCCTATAACTTTTCATAGATGCATATGGAAATCTTCTTCCATATTTAGTCCTCCTGGGGTCTTTGTGTCGAGCTCTATAATATAGCAAGACTCTAACCTTCTTAATTTTTTCTCCCGATTACCACCCGGTATACTGGGTGGAATAGCATCAATTACAAAGTACGATAGGCCTTGAACATTGTTGCTGTGAAGTTTCTCAAAATGGCGTGCTACAGGATACATTTTATTTGCTTCTTTACGACTCGTAAGTGCTGCAGCGCTCTCTTATGCACTGGCAGGATTCTGCTTCCCACATACCTCAGGCCGCAAGGGCACTGAAGTATGTAGACAGCATAGTCTGTTTTACATGAAAATTGTCCCTTTATTATCTTTTCTCTTGTAAAAAGACCTGAATTATACACTGAAGTGTTTTTTCCATTAGAGCAAGTTTTGCATTTTGAACATTTTATAAAACCATCTTTTCTACTCAGCCATGACTTGGCTGTGCTTTTTGCTTTTGATGGAGCTATCGTATTACTGACAAGTGCTTGCTTCAGGAATTTGGCTATTCTGATTGTTATTTGAGGTCTACACTAACTTACCTAGGACAGGATCATTGTGTATGACATGCCAATGTTTGTATAGGATGTTTCTCACCTTACTTTCTTGTTTATTGTATGTTGTGATCATCCTACATTGGTTTTTATTTTCTCTTTCCACCTTTTCTTTGGTTCTACTTTTGTTAAAAAGAATTTCTTCCCTTGTTTTTTTGTTCGCCTTGTTCATGGCTGTATTAACGCATTCATCGGTATAACCCCTCGCTTTGAAATGTGTCTTCAAGCAACTAAGATCCTTATCTAGTTCTTCTTGTTTGCTGCAGTTTCTCATAGTTCGTAAGCATTCCCCATAGGGGATACTCTTTATTAAGTTTCTTGGATGGAAACTTGCAGCATGGAGCAATGTGTTACCCACTGTGGGCTTTCAATAGTCTTGTTTCAAGTTTCGCATCTTTTATATGTACAGAAAGATCAAAGAAATGTACACTTGTTGCACTGATGCTGCTAGTGAATCTGAGATTGAGATTGTTGATCTGGAGTTTTGCTATAAATTATTTTGCTTTTTTTTCTGAGCCTTTCCACACGATGAATAAATCATCTATGAATCAACTCCAGTGCATTATATGTTTTGCCACTTCTCTGGGTACAGTGTCTGGACCACCTGCCCCTCCTACAAACCCGTATGTAGATTTTCATAGCTGGGGGCAAAGCTAACTATAACGCCCCTGAAACCTATGGTTTTTAAAGTGAATTTCAAAGGTTTTTTTAATGCTAATTTCTAACTATAACGTACCTGAAACCTATGTTTTTTCAGTGAATATATATATATATATATATATATATATATATATATATATGTATATACACATATATATATATATACATATATGTATTTCTTTCAATCCAAAGTTCCACCAAACCTTCGCCGCACACTTGCTGGATGGGTGCTGCCACAGACGCTGGTGAATTCGTCGGTATATGGAAGAACGTATCCAGCATACACCGGCTCCTCTCCTGCTGGGTGCCGGAACCCGATCGTAAATATCAGAAAATCCAGTGACCTTGTTCCCACCAAGAAAGTGACTCGCACACCAGGGTCCATGTAAACAAAAAGAAGTATTATTGGCAACGCGTTTTGACCAGAGCGGTCTTTTTCACAAGCCAAACTTTGCCACAAACAAATCCACCATTATGAAGTGTATTTACAGAACATAGAGGAAGGACCAATGCTCATTGATTCATTCATGGACAGTGAAAACATACTATCAAACATTTTCAGAGCTTCGTGCAGTGAAAGAAAGACTTCCGCATTGGTTGTAAATTACAATTGAAAGTAAATTTTCGTAAGAGCGCATGGCTGAATTATAAATTATAAATTGATTATTATCAACAAGTGTTGTGCATAATCACAGATAAATAGATACAATTTAATTTGCATGTATGCAAGATTTTTCCTATCATTCACCTTAGGCATCAGCTCCTGTTTTCGGTGCCCAGTGGCCTAATCAGTAGGTCAATTCATTACTGTGGTTCTCTTGGCCCTTACTGATTAGTGTGTGAGGATGACCTCACTAAAAAATAATATAAACAAATAAGATCCCTATGTGTTACCCAAAAAGATATTAAATAAATAAAGTGCCCTAAGGTTACCATTTACTCTAAGAGGGAGGGGGGTTATGTACAAGGGAACGTCACTACGGGGACAGTGACAGGTGGGTGATAAGTGCAAATAATGTTGAAGACACAACTAGGGGGAGCACTGGGAGGGCAGGTGTCGACTGGGCCTGAGCGTGTTAGCCATAGAGTTCATGTCATTCTCCAGTGGGATCAATTACATCAGAGTATGCATAAAGGTCAAAATTGGATAACTTAGAGACAATTTGTATTTTTGTATTCACTGCAAGTGCAGTTCGAATACATTAGTGAAGGTATTATAGCTAAGAGAATTATAAATTGAGTGTTACATCACACTACAAACGATAAGTGATGGGGGAGGCTGTGGATCAGGCTACGCCTCCTGGGAATTTTCCAACCTGCCTGTCCTGTGTCAAGGCAGAGAGCCCTCTGCCAAGTCACAGTATGCACAGAGAAATCGTGGATCACAAAGAAAGCAAGATGGAACAGACTTCAGTAGGGTTACTCATCCAATAGGAACAAAAAGTTCCTCATCTTCATTCAATCCAGAGGGGTTCTTAGTTTCGAGGAGTATAATATACTGCGACTCCAGGATTATTAGTTGTTTCTCGCGAGCACCACCTCTCAGGGTCACTGTGATCCTGTCAATAGCAAAAAATGAAAAGCTATTGGTATCCTTATTGTGGTGTTTCAGCCAGTGTCATGCAGTTGCGTATCTCAAATCAACATTCTTGATCGCTCTGATATGCTCTAAAATTAATTTCTTAACAGGGAAAATCGTGCTGCCTATATACAATTTCAAGCATGGACATTGTATGGCATACACACAAAAATCAGTGTTACAATTCATAAATTTCTTTATGTTACCTGCTTTCCCTGTTGGTAAAGGATGGGATTTTCTGTTTTTGCTTGTGCTACAGACCTTGCGTTTACCACATTTACAGAAACCTTGCTGTTGTTGTATTGATGTCTGTTGTTTAGTTACTCCCATACAGCTCTTCACCAGCATGTCCTTTAAGGAACGTGCTTTTCTATATGCCACTTGTGGATGCATGCTGACCTGTGATCCTATTACTGGGTCACTCTTCACTATGTGCCAGTGTTTCTTAAGAGTTTCACGTACTGCCCCAGCCTCCACATTGAAAGTTTTTATCATCCTAATGTCATTTCTGTTTTTCTTTTTAATTGGTCTTTTCACCAGTAAGGCTGTTCCGTTTACTGCTGCCGCCTCTATTTTTGCAATATTGAGGACCTTTTCAGGATAACCTCTCAACCTGAATCTCTTCAACATTGTGCTTTGTTCCTTTTCAAACGCTAATTGAGTATTACAATTACGCTTCGCCCTTAAAAGCTCCCCATATGGGATACTCCACTTCAGTTTGGGAGGGTGGTGGCTACTGGCGTGTAGGAGGCTATTCCCTGTGGTCGCCTTTCTATGTAGATCAGTGGAGATGATACCTTCCTTGATCTTCACATGTACATCTAGAAAATCCATTTCAACTTGATCAGATCTATGTGTGAAGCTGAGATTAACCTTATTGTGTTCTAACAGCCTTAAAAATATCTTTAGTGTAGATTCCAGTCCCTCCCAGATCATAAAGATGTCATCTATGAACCGGGTTCAAAATACAATGTGCCTAGTCAAGTGTTCAGTGTCCTCAATCCATACCAGTTGCTCCTCTCACCACCCCATCATCATGCAGGCCTAGCTTGGCGCGAAGCAACTTCCCATGGCAGTACCAACCTCTTGCTTAAACCATCTGTCCTCAACTAGAAAGAAATTATTTCTAAGAAAGAAAGTCAACATTTCAATTACCAAATGCGTCTTGTCATACAGAAAAACAGATCTGTCTCTAAAAAAACGTTTACACCCATGCACACCGTCTATATGTTTTATGCAGGCATATAGCAATACCACGTCAATTGTCACTAGCCAAAAATTATCTTGCCATGTGATGCCCTCTATTTTGTTTATGAAGTCAGTACTGTCTCTGCAGTATGAGGGAAGGTTGAGAACATATGGGAAAAGACATGTGTCTAGGAATATGGATGTGTTTACCAGCAGACTCTAATCACAAAAGGGGCTCCACTTTATATGTGGAGAGGGGAACAAGAGGCATGGGGTTCTAGGAGCTGGCAGCCTCAAATACTGAATATTTACCACAAAAAGCTGCTCCTAGTGTGATGACCCAAATTTAGTTACAAGAACGTCGTGATTGTGGGCATCTCACAAAAAGTAACAGACTCGTCTCACACACCACCTGGTGTCATGCTTCATCATCCGCCAGTCCTCGCCCTCTAAAACCTTCGTTTGATAGAGGGCGGGCATACACCTGACGACAGGGATGCACTTCTAAATAACTAAGTGGGGGCCCGTGATATTGTGAGTGGATTTAAAAATCATTATGGTTATCAGAAGTGCTATTTTAATGTGACTGATAACTATATGATATTAAAAGCATAGGATGGTGAATGGGGTGATTAGTGTCCCCTAACCGTCTCGTGGGTGGTCAACATGTTTCTGCCGTGTTGGCCCAGTTGGGTCCAAGGCATTCATCAGGACCTAAATAAACAGGGGGCTCCGTTCTTACCAACTAGTGGCAAGATACTACCACTGCGCGGGTGTGGCCAGGGCTACTGTCCACTTCCTAAATGGCTTCCAACGGTAAAGCCTACAGAGAATATGGGAGAAATCAGAGTTATTTAGAACATTTTTGGGTCAAAAAACCTGAAAAGGAAAAGAGAACAATGCATGCATTGGTTTCTTTTGGTGAGTGATTATTGCACGTGACTTTGTGACACTCTATCTGTGTAGACATAAGTGGAAAAGGAGAGGTGGTAGTAGCTGAAGGCTAAAAATGACCCAAAGACCCAAAAATGTTCTAAATAACTCTGATTTCTCCCATATTCTCTGTAGGCTTTACCGTTGGAAGCCATTTATGAAGTGGAGAGTGGCCTTGGCCACACCCGCGCAGTGGTAGTATCTTGCCACCAGTTGGTAAGAACGGAGCCCCCTGTTTATTTAGGTCCTGATGAATGCCTTGGACCCAACTGGACCAACACGGCAGAAACATGTTGACCACCCACGAGACGGTTAGGGGACACTAATCACCCCATTCACCATCCTATGCTTTTAATATCATATAGTTATCAGTCACATTAAAATAGCACTTCTGATAACCATAATGATTTATAAATCCACTCACAATATCACGGGCCCCCACTTAGTTATTTAGAAGTGCATCCCTGTCGTCAGGTGTATGCCCGCCCTCTATCAAACGAAGGTTTTAGAGGGCGAGGACTGGCCGATGATGAAGCACGACACCAGGTGGTGTGTGAGACCAGTCCGTTACTTTTTGTGAGATGCCCACACTCACAACGTTCTTGTAACTATATTTGGGTCATCCACTAGGAGCAGCATTTTGTGGTAAAAATTTACCAGCACACTCCCATTTGCTGACACTATGGGTCTGCGTGGGGGATTGGTATTTTCTTTGTGGATCTTAGGTAGCATGTACAGGCAGGGTACCACAGGGTGCTTTGTATATAGAAATCTGTATTCAGCTTCCCCCAGTAGTCCCTTATCCCTCCATTGCCTCATGTTTCGTATAATATGTAGTGGTGGTCTTGTCATACTCATCCTTGCTTGATCTTGCAAGGTTGTCTATTCGCTTCTTGCTTGTACATGTTAATGTCCCAGAGGACCACATTTCCACCCTTGTCTGAGGGTTTGATTAAAAAACTTGGGGTCATTATTTAGTGTTCCGAGTGCATCTCTCTGTGTAGGGGTCAGGTTATGTGCATGTCTGCTTTTGCTTTTACTCCAGATACGCATGAGGTCTCTGGTTACCACCTCATGAAATGTGTCTAGGTTGTCGTGTGGAGTATGGGGTTTAAAAGTGGATTTGGGCCTGAACTTGGTTGGAATGATCCCACCTGTCTCGAATACCATTTGTTTCAATAGGTCTTGCTCACTTGACCATTCAGTCACACACGCAATATCCTCTGTCATTCAAACACATAATACAAGATGCATGTGCATCCCTACTCGTAAGTCTAGGCATAACCTCAGTTGATTGTTTCTTTTTTTGCTTCTGTAAGTGAGTTTTAGTTTTCGAACATGTAAAAACACATCAATTCTAGTCCTGCTGTAATCAAAATTTGGCATCGGGCAAAAAAGTTAGACCCAGTTCAAGTAAATACTTCTCTGCCAAAGTTAGTTTGTGAGAAGATAAGTTCACCACTGTCAAGTTTTGCTCACCCATCATTTCCGTTTCGATTGCCTTGTTGTTCTCCCATATGGCATTGTGTCCTTTGTGTTTTCGTCCCCCTCTCCTTGTTTTCTGCCCTTTGTGTTTGCGCCCCTTCCTCTTCCTCGTCCTCCTTCTGGGGGCCTCCCTCTCAATTTCATATTCGTTTGTAAAAAACAATACTCTTCAAGAGGTCTGAAGGTTGGGGGTCTTTATTGAGGTCATCTGTTTGCGACCCTTGACCCTGCTTGCAGGTTAGGCCGCTCCCCACGCCACACAGCTCCGCCTGTGTGTGCCTGCCTCTGTGTCAGCTGTTGCCGCTTCGTGAGTTCGCCGCTCCCCCTTCCCCTGCTCACATTCCTCTGCTTGCGCTGTTCCCCCTTGTGTTGACCTGGTAACCGTATTGTGCTGCTTATTTTATTTTACTGCCACTGTTCAGACTGTTTTTCTGCTTAGACCGTATTGTGCTGTATTGTGCCGTTTTTGCTTATTCACTTTTTGCCACTTGTCATACGTATTGTGGTGCCCCTTCCCCGTTCCCTCTTGCCTTCAGTAATCCCCGTCTCTTCCCACCGCTGCCTCCCTGCGGCCCCGCCCCCTCGCTCTCCCATTCGCCGCCCAGCTGATGTGATGATTTGAGATGTCATCAGTGATGTCATCAGTGGTGTCACTGACCATGTCATGAATGATGTAATACGTGACATCATCAGCGGTGGATTGAGGGCGTGCGAGTTATACTTAGCAGAACTAACTATAACGGAGGAATTTCAATGGTTTTGTACGAGTGAAATGTCCAGCTAACTATAACAGCCCTGAAACCTATGGGGTTTTTCAGGGAATTTCGAAGGTTTTTTAAATGCTAATTCCTAACTATAACATGTCTGAAAGCTATGGTTTTTTCAGTGAATTTCGAAGGTTTTTTAAATGGAAATTTTTTAATGTAATAATAGTTATATGTATTTTTTTATACTGATTTTCTACAGTTTTTTAACTGTTTATTTTTACATATTTTTTTTAAATTACATTATATATTTTTAATATAAATGGAAATAAAAATGTTTTTTTAAATATTGAAACTGAAATATTGTTTTTTTGTTGAATGTATAAGAGCAGAACTAAAAGTGTGTTGGTTAGTTAGGGGACTGCATGCATAGTGGATAGGGGTTTGAAGCGGTCCATGTGCTAAGGCCTGACTCACTGGATGAGTACTTGGGTACTGACTGAATGATTAGAGTACTGCAAGGAGAGTGCCTGAGTGAATTTATAAGTGGTTGGGTTTTGGTGCAGTGAATGGATTAGTACATGGTGCTGAATGGGTCACTAGAGGAGTGCAAGGGGAGTGACAGTGTGTTTGCTGGAAGTATATCGATACTGACTGGGAAATTGAAGGTGTGAAAGACAAGTGTGTAGGTGGTTAGAGGACTGCATGCATAGTGGATAGGGGTTTGAAGCAGTCCATGTGCTAAGGTCTGGCTCACTGCATGAATACTTACACAGTGGTGAAGGGAGGGGATGGGGCCTGAGGTGATGTGTGAAAACTCATCCTGTGGCGCGTTTTAAGTTGGGTAAATAATTTCCGTTCAATCCTGAGTGCCCCAGGGGTCCAACTAGCCCACCAGGTGCTTCCAGTAAGCGCCACTGCGCTGTGTTTCAGAGAGGTGGCCCAGGCCGTGCCCCTTTTTACACCTCTCTGCAACGCAGCTCTGTGGTGCTTACTGGAGGTACCTAGTAGGCTAGTTTGCTAGTGGACCCAAGGGACACTCAGAATTCAAGGGGACTTAATCTCCCAAATTAAAACGGCCACAGGGCGCGTGTACACAGTGGTGAAGGGAGGTGAAGGGGCCCGAGGTGACGTGTGAAAACACGCCCTGTGGCACGTTTTAAGTTGGGAAAATAATTCCCCTTCAATCCTGAGGGCCCCTGGGGGCTAACTAGCCCACCAGATGCTTCCAGTAAGCGCGACTGCGCTGTGTTTCAGACAGTTGGCCCAGGCCGTGCCCCTTTTTACACCTCTGCAACGCAGCTCTGTGGCGCTTACTGGAGGTACCTAGTGGGCTACTTGGACCCTAGGGACACTCCGGATTCAAGGGGACTTAATCTCCCAAATTAAAACGGACACAGGGCGTGTTTACACTAGGGGTGGGCGGAATTTGCGAAATTAACTTTCGCAAATTATCGCGAAAATGTTTAAAATTATCGCAAATAAGCGGAAATATCGCGAAGATGCAGAAGTTTTTTTCCGGCATGTTCGCGAGATTTTCTGCATGATTGCGGGTCGCCAACTTACCCATGTGGTTGCTTGCAGGCGCGGCCATCTTGTTTTGAGTTTTCTCGCGGTGAATGATCGCGAGAAGAAAGACGTGATCGCGCGACGCATGACGTCACTGCGGGCGCGAACTGTCGCGAGACAGCGCAAATGGCTAAAAACAATACAACATCTCATGGAGAACTCGACCGGATCAAGAAAACTTGTCGGCGAACGCAGGGATTCAGGTAAGGCGATCGCGCGCGCGCGAGAATGTATTATTTTATAGCGCGAGCAAGAAACAAATTATCGCCAAGCTACGGAAACCGGAATTTTTGACATTTTCGCGCTCTCCGCGGAACGCGAAAATGTCAAATTATTGCAATTTCCGCGAACGGAACGAAATGTTCGCCCAGGCCTAGTTTACAAAGTGGTGAAGGGAGGGGATGGTGTAGGAAAGTGGCTCTATATATACTGGACCAAAGTAAGGTACAGTGTGTATAGAGTCCCCAGTCCCCAGAGGTTTGGCAGAGGTTAAACTTAGATATAACCTTACTCTCTAAAGTGGTAGCTTGGTCGAGCAGTAAGGCAGTATCAGAGGACAGTGTAAAGCATTTGTTCTACACACTCAGTCAGCAAATGGACTCTAGGCCAATTGTTTCGTATCGAAAGATATAATTGTTTTAGTTTAGAACCAACAAGGTATCAAAATATACTTTCTCAGGATGAGTTTCTTTAGTTAAATACTTTTCAAATAGGCAATAGACTTTTTTGAATGCAATAGTTACAGTTTGTTGCAATAGGCAACAGAACTTCAAACACAATGCAACATTGAGCTCAATGGGAATTTCTGGTTAAATGCAATTAGTTACTTTGTAGATTACTTTTCTAACAACAGGACTGGATCCTAGATTCAGTCCCGGGACATGAGCTGTAAACAGTTAAGTAAAAGTGTTTTGGTTACAGTAGTGATTTTTAGGGAATATTATTGTATTTTAAAAGTTGACAGAAACTTTTTCAGTTGGAATTACCAATGTTATCCTATGGAAGGAAATTCAATTTGCAGGTAAAGTATGTTCACGTTACTTTATTAATCCAGTGCTGGACTCCTAGGTTCAATACTGGGACCTCTATCTAAAACAGGGAAGTAATTACGTTTTTATCATTGGCACGATTTTTAGAGAATATTTGTAAGTTTCAAAAATCGACACTTAAAAACTTTTTCTGCAAAAAGCAGGCAATGATATCCTATGGAAGGAAATAGTTACTAGTAAGTACGGTTAGAAATACTTTTCAGGATCAGTACTGTGCTCAAAGATGCAGCACTGAAGTCTCTCCTGATAACAGGTGAGTAAATCGGAATTCGTAGTACGGTTGATTTTACTTTGGTCCAGTATGTATAGAACCACTTTTCTACACCATCGCCTCCCTTCACCACTGTGCAAACACGCCCTGTGGTGCGTTTTAAGTTGGGGAAATAATTCCCCTTCAAACCTGAGGGTCCCTAGGGTCCAACTAGCCCACTAGGTACCTCCAGTAAGCGCCACAGAGCTGCGTAGCAGAGAGATGTAAAAAGGGGCACTGCCTAGACCACCTCTCTGCAATGCAGCGCAGCGGCGCTTGCTGGAAGCACCTGGTGGGCTAGTTGGCCCCCAGGGGCCCTCAGGATTGAAGGGGAATTATTTCACCAACTTAAAACGTGCCACAGGGCGTGTTTGCACACGTCACCTCAGCACCGTCCCCTCCCTTCACCACTGTGTAAACACGCCCTGTGGCCATTTTAATTTGGGAGATTAAGTTCATTTGAATCCTGAGGGTCTCTAGGGTCCAACTAGCCCACTAGGTACCTCCAGTAAGCGCCACAGAGCTGCGTTGCAGAGAGTTGTAAAAAATGGCACGGCCTGGACCACCTCTCTGCAACGCAGCACAGTGGCGCTTACTGGAAGCACCTGGTGGGCTAGTTAGCCCCCAGGGGCCCTCAGGATTGAAGGGGAATGATTTATCCAACTTAAAACGCGCCATAGGGCGTGTTTGCACACGTCACCTCAGGCCCCGTCCCCTCCCTTCCCCACTGTGTAAACACGCCCTGAGGCCGTTTTAAGTTGGGAGATTAAGTCCCCTTGAATCCTGAGGGAACTTAGGGGCAAACTAGCCCACTAGGTATCTCCAGTAAGCGCCATTGCAGAGAGTTGTAAAAAGGGGCACGGCCTGCACCATCTCTCTGCAACGCAGCGCAGTGGCGCTTACTGGAAGCACCTGATGGACTAGTTGGCCCCCAGGGTCCCTCAGGATTGAAGGGGAATTTTTTCCCCAACTTAAAATGCGCCACAGGGCGTGTTTGCACATGTCACCTCATGCCCCGTCCCCTCCCTTCACCACTGTGTAAACACCCCCTCTGGCCATTCCAAGTTGGGAGAGTAAGTCACCTTGAATCCTGAGGGTCCCTAGGGTCAAACTAGCCCACTAGGTACCTCCAATAAGCACCACAGAGCTGCGTTGCAGAGAGGTGTAAAAAGGAGTGTGGCCTCTGAACACCTGTCTGCAACGCAGCTCCCTGGCGCATATGGGAGATACCTGTTGGGCTATTTGGCCATCAGGGACCCTCAGTATTGAAAGAGAATTAATTCCCCAACTTTAAACGTGCCACGGGGCGCGTTTGCACAGTGGTAAAGGAGGGGGGCGTGGCCTGAGGTGACATGTCTGCAAACATGCCCTGTTGCATGTTTTAAGTTAGAGAATTAAATCCTCCTCAATCCTGTGGGTCCCTGGGGGCCAACTAGCCCACCAGGTACCTCCAGTATGCGCCAGGGGCTGCATTGCAGAGAGGTGTTCAGAGGCCACACCCCTTTTTATAACACTCTGTAACGCAGCTCCGTGGCGCTTACTGGAGGTACCTGGTGAGCTAGTTGGCCCCCAGGGACCCTCAGGATTGACGAGGAATTAATTCCCCAACTTAAACCGCACCACAGAGTGTGTTTGCACACATGTGAACTCAGGCCCTGTCCCCTCCCTTCACCACTGTGCAAATGCGTCCCGTGGCACATTTTAAGTTGGGTGATTAATTCCCCTTGAATACTGAGGGTCCCTGGGGTGCAACTAGCCCACCAGCTACCTCCAGTAAGCGCCACAGAGCTGCGTTGGAGAGAGGTGTAAAAAGGGGTGTGGCCTCAGAACACCTCTCTGCAACGCAGTCCCCTGGTGCATACTGGAGGTTCCTGGTGGGCTTGTTGGCCCCAGGTACCCCCAGTATTCAAGGGGAATTCGTTCCCCCTCTGCAAACGCGCCAGGGGTGCGTTTGCAGAGTGCTGCAAGAAGGGGGATTGGCCTCCGGCGCGATGCAGGTCTTTTTTTTTTTTTTTTTTTAAGAAGGGGGGCTGTGTGGCCCCCCTTCTTTTCCTAATATTTTGGCCCCGGGGACCCCATCCCCCGGGGCATGGCCTTTTTTATTAAAATAACATTATTTTGGAGGGGGCTGCGTTGCCCCCCTCCTTAGGCCACTTAAGGCACGGGGACCCTTCATTTTTAACTTTTTCATTAAATTTTGGTGAGGGGGGCGTGTGGGCCCCCTCCCGGGCCACTTGTAGCTCTGGTGACTCCATCCTTGGGGCTGGCCCTCTCTGTTGGGGACCATGGGGGGGTCCCCAATCCCCCCATGGTCCCAGCCGGCTCCCCGCGTCCTTCGGGAGCCGGCATTGCTTTTCCACATGGGGAGCTGCTAAGATGCAGCTCCCCGTGTAGAAAAGCAATTTGGTTTGAATTTTGAAAATTCAAACCAAGTTTGTTATGGCAGGGCGGGAGCCATGAGGCTCCCGCCCTGCCATAGCAAACTACAGTGTCCCAGGGGTGGGCACCCTTGGACACTGCAGGAGCCGGCCCCTGGGGGTGGCGGTCCATAGGGCCATCAATGGCTCCAGGAGGGGGGCCGCGCGGCCCCCCTCCTCACATTTTCAAAGCCCCGGGAGTGGTGGTCCCTGGGGCTGGGGTTCCAACACGACCCCAATCTAAATATTTAGAGCCCCAGGGAGGTGGCAGTCCCCAGGGCATGTGGGGGGGCTTGAGCCCCCCCACACAGGGTATTTTATTTTTTTAAAGCCCCGGGGGTGGTGTTCCCCGGGGCTGCGGGGGGGCAGTGTGCCCCCTCGCAATCAAAATTAAATCGAGCCTCGGGGGTGGTGGTCCCTGGGGATGTGGGGGGGCAGTGGGCCCCCACCATTCTTTTCTGAAAGCACCGGGGGGTGGCGGTCCCAGGGGCTGGGTGGGCCTGAGAGCCCCCCCGCAACTAATTTAAAGAAGCCCCATGGGGTAGTAGTCCCCGGGTCTGCGGGGGCCTGAGAGCCCCCCACCTAAGGAAAAGAAGCCCTGGGGGTTGGCATTTTTGGGCTCTGGACAAGGACCCCCTGAGCAGGCCTAGGGAGTCAGGGTGTTTCTACCCTGGCCCCTTTTTGCGTTTTGCGTTTTTTTTTTCTGCTTATTTTCTGCTTTCTTGTGCCTCGGTTCATAAGATGGCTGCCAACACTTCCTGGTTTGGAGTGTTGACAGCCAATTAGCATACAGCTCGTGCTCGGCAGCGTGCGAGGATCCACCGCTGCCATAGATATATACGTGATTTTTATTTTCTCAGGAACTACTGAACGGATTTACACCATTTAACAAGAAGGCACGAGTGTGTACCAAGGTCTACCTCTTTGCCAAATTTGGTGTAATTCCGTTCAGCAGTTCGGGCTGTAGCTGCGATTAAATGTTCCTATGGGAAATTGCATGGGGAAAACAAGTTTTGGGATCCCCCTTTTTTCTCGCCCACCGCTTGACGAATCACCCCGAGACTTTTAGGATAGGAGCGAACTGAGCGCCCCACCAGTTTTGAAAATTTTGCAAAGATTCGTCAACCGGCACCAAAGTTATTCCAAATAGAATGTTGCAGATTTCCTATGGATAATAGGCCCTAACCGCCAGTAGGTAATATATATATATATATATATATATAAAAAAAATACATTCACACTTCTTCAATCAACCTTCTTAGCGCTTTAATTACTCTACCTAATCTGGTTACTGGAAACTCCGAGATGCCATCTTCACTGTCAAAGATCTTCGAATACGGTGAAGAAATTATAGCAGTTACTGAGTGTTCAAGTTCAGTCTTTCTTTCATCTTCTTGACCAGAAGACCAATGATTCAAATGCCGAAAGTGAGAAGAATCTCTGATAACAGACTTCCCAGGGCCCTGGGCAGTTACCATATGTCCATGCAATATAATCCTGTGCACACATACAATTCAATATTGCATAGATGCAAGTTTGACACACTAGTAATGTATGCGGAGTTCTTGAGTAATACTGTAATTTCTTTTATTCTTAACAAACAATCCAGCCGACACGGGTTTCATCGGGGAAAAGTAATCCCACGACTCTTCAGGGCTGGGAATGATACAAACATAGAATATAAATACAAAACTTTGGGTGGCTGATGTCTAAAATCACTCACCCTCTCTACAGACCACGAGAGGGTCACACATAACATTGTGGAAACCCACAGGAAAAACTCTATTAAGAGTATACACATATGATAAGCCATGTTTCATGTGGAGGAAACAGTGTGTTCCATCAAAAAAGCTACAAGAGTCAGCAAGGTGAAAACCAGTACAGGAAAACAGAATTGTATCCAGATAAAAAACAAGTAAGCTAGTAGTGGCATTGCACACCTGAGAAAATACGAGTGCTTAAACGGGCAAATAACAGGTTCCAAGTCATGCTTATACAGTGGTCACATCTAAAAAGATTGAAAAAAGAGAAGAAAGAGTAGAAAAATAAGAATGAAAGATCCATGCAAAGAGTGAAAAAAAAGGGAATAAAAAAAAAAATATATATATATATATATATTACCTACTGGCGGTCGCCAGTAGGTAGTTATAGTTAGGACCCCTTTTCCATAGGAAATCCGCAACATTCTATTTTGAATAACTTTGGCGCCGGTTGACGAATCCTCGCGAATTTCTCAAAATAGGTGGGGCGCTACGCTCCGCTCCTACCCTGAAAGCCTCGGGGGGATCCGTCAAGCGGGGGCTGAGATAAAAGGGGGGTCCCAAAACGCGTTTTTCCCATGCATTTTTCCATAGGACCTTTAGAACGAGCTACAGCCCGAACGGCTGAACAGAATTACTCGAAATTTGGCAGAGAGGTAGTCCCTAGGTCAAGGAAGTGCCTTTTGTAGGTTTGGTGTAAATCTGTTCAGTAGATTCTGAGAAAATAGCCTTTAAATCAATATATATATCTGAGCCCGCTTACGGTACGCTTACCGTACGCTTACCGTAAGCGTACGGTGGCGTGCGCGAGCGCGATTCTGATTGGCTCTTAGATCTTAGTAAACATTCGAATCGGTCGAAACCAGGAAGCGGCGGCCGCCATTTTGTGTATTTCACTCTGAAAAAAAAGAGTGAAAACAAGAAAAGGGGGCAATGAGGAGAGTTACAGACCCCCTAACATTTGTGAGGGGGTCAAAGAAGGACAGAAAAGTACAAAAAAAACATTTATTGATTTTTAAAAAAATCACGGGGTACGCGTACGGTAAGCTTACGGTAAGCGTACGGTAAAAAAAATAAAAATAAATAAATGAAAAGCAGATTTAAGAGTTTAGATATTAGGGAGCTCTAAAAAGAGCTGTTGTGTTTATGAAGTCATTTTTTTAGTGGTACCTACAAGTAAGTACCGATGCAGAGTCTAAGGTTCAAAAGGAAGACTCTGTTCCCTTCATCATTGAAGTGCACACCATCTCCTCTATAAATGTCTTGCATGTCATAACGCAAGTTGTTGTGGTAAATGGCACCCATACCATAGTCACGGAGGAAAGCAGAAACAGATTTGTTGACGTGCTTTCTTGCTTTGTCAATCTGTGGACAGAAATGATTGGACCAGTTCCATTTTTGCCTTTGGCATATGTTGGAAAACACAAAGGCAGTTTTAGGGAAAAGAGAAAACAGTTGTGCAAAGGTGTCCTTCATAAGCATTTCCAGACCTACCCCAGTCAAAGTGCCTAGGTCATTGCCACCACAGTGCACTATTATGAGGTCAGGGTGTTGGATTTGCATGAAGGATTTCACCAATGGCATCAATTGGTGCCACTTTAACCCTCTCTGACCAATCCATTTAATGTCTACATTTGGCAAAGCAAGGTCTCTCACCATATCTGTTTTCTCTGCAAACTTTTCACTCCAGAAGACATAGCTGTGCCCTACAATCCACACTGTGAACATCTTCAAAGGAGATCTGGATGCACTCAGGAGGTGTCTTTCAGTAGAATGGCAATATGAAAAGAAAGACAGTTTGGAAATGGAGGCATACATATTTTTTTCAAAACAAAAAGAACTGATTGGCTGTTTCATACTATTCTAGAATAAAAACTAGGCTGTATGTGTAAATTAATAGAAGCATGTTTTGTATTGGTACAAAAAAATGTGTAACCAAAGAACAGTACTATGGATTTGCTGTTAGGTTTAAAAAGTCAAGCACTCTTGCTCTGTGGAATTGAAACATTGTTTGGCGAACTTCTGACCTAACTCAACACAGCAGTGTTCCATGAGCTGTTGCTATGGTAGCAGGCAGAAGTCAAGTTGGGGGAAGGGTACTAGGCAGAAGTCAAGTTGGGGGAAGGGTACTTTTGGAAAAGGGTTGGTTTTCAACCAATAGAAATGTGTGATTACATTTGAAAAAAAGGGGGAAGCACTGAGATTTGAAACTTACATGTATATGTGTGGAAAAATAGAGGGAAAGTTTGCCATTATCTGGTTCTGCTGAGAGGAGAGAGGTGAACACAACAGAGATCCTGGCTCTGATAATCTGCTGTTTGAGTGTCACATTTCTTTCACAACTAACTAATTTTAAAGGTGAGTTTACAGTTTGAGAGGGGATGTATGTGGTAACTTAAGAAATGAATAATAGAAATGGAAATTGTTTTTGTTGTAGTTGCGTTTATCATTTTCTGTTTTGGGAGAAATTTAAATGTGAGGAACATGTAAAATAATATGGAGTATGTTTTCACAATAAATTAAGGTGTACTGGGAAAAAAAAGAATAGTTTAAGGGTTTGAGGTTGGACTCAGTAATGCAAATACATTCAGCATCACTAAGGCTGGTTGCCCTTGCTGGAGTGTAGGCAGTCACCGAGAATACACATGGTGGTGGTCTGAAAAAACAGTTTGGACATGTGCATTTAAATAAATCAAAAAAAGTGGTTTCATAATGTGTCAGTCTGTAAAAGTGATTTTCACTTGCCCCGAAAAAAAAAGAGCAGTAAGTGTGCTTTCAAATTGGCAAAGAAATTTCGTTTTGGGACTAATGTGAAAACATGACTCTGTGTGCAGAGAGGAATTATAGGCAGAGATTTATTGCGTATTGCTCTGGTGATTTCACAGTTGCATTAGATGGAAAGGGGGAGCGAATTTTTGGGGGAAGAAGCAGACTCTTAGCACACACCCATGTGCTTGCCATGTATAATCATGCACAGTATTTACAAGCGAGTGGGGTTTTCAGGTTTCAGTCTGTAATGCAAATACATTCAGCATCACTAAGGCTGGTTGCCCTTGCTGGAGTGTAGGCAATCACCGAGAATACACATGGTGGTGGTCTGAAAAAACAGTTTGGACATGTGCATTTAAATAAATCAAAAAAAGTGGTTTCATAATGTGTCAGTCTGTAAAAGTGATTTTCACTTGCCCCGAAAAAAAAAAGAGCAGTAAGTGTGCTTTCAAATTGGCAAAGAAATTTCGTTTTGGGACTAATGTGAAAACATGACTCTGTGTGCAGAGAGGATTTATAGGCAGAGATGTATTGCATATTGCTCTGGTGATTTCACAGTTGCATTAGATGGAAAGGGGGAGCGAATTTTTGGGGGAAGAAGCAGACTCTTAGCACACACCCATGTGCTTGCCATGTATAATCATGCACAGTATTTACAAGCGAGTGGGGTTTTCAGGTTTCAGTCTGTAATGCAAATACATTCAGCATCACTAAGGCTGGTTGCCCTTGCTGGAGTGTAGGCAGTCACCGAGAATACACATGGTGGTGGTCTGAAAAAACAGAGATTTATTGCGTATTGCTCTGGTGATTTCACAGTTGCATTAGATGGAAAGGGGGAGCGAATTTTTGGGGGAAGAAGCAGACTCTTAGCACACACCCATGTGCGCAGAGATTTATTGCGTATTACTCTGGTGATTTCACAGTTGCATTAGATGGAAAGGGGGAGCGAATTTTTGGGGGAAGAGGCAGACTCTTAGCACACACCCATGTGCTTGCCATGTATAATCATGCACAGTATTTACAAGCGAGTGGGGTTTTCAGGTTTCAGTCTGTAATGCAAATACATTCAGCATCACTAAGGCTGGTTGCCCTTGCTGGAGTGTAGGCAGTCACCGAGAATACACATGGTGGTGGTCTGAAAAAACAGTTTGGACATGTGCATTTAAATAAATCAAAAAAAGTGGTTTCATAATGTGTCAGTCTGTAAAAGTGATTTTCACTTGCCCCGAAAAAAAAAAGAGCAGTAAGTGTGCTTTCAAATTGGCAAAGAAATTTCGTTTTGGGACTAATGTGAAAACATGACTCTGTGTGCAGAGAGGAATTATAGGCAGAGATTTATTGTGTATTGCTCTGGTGATTTCACAGTTGCATTAGATGGAAAGGGGGAGCGAATTTTTGGGGGAAGAAGCAGACTCTTAGCACACACCCATGTGCTTGCCATGTATAATCATGCACAGTATTTACAAGCGAGTGGGGTTTTCAGGTTACAGTCTGTAATGCAAATACATTCAGCATCACTAAGGCTGGTTGCCCTTGCTGGAGTGTAGGCAGTCACCGAGAATACACATGGTGGTGGTCTGAAAAAACAGTTTGGACATGTGCATTTAATTAAATCAAAAAACGTGGTTTCATAATGTGTCAGTCTGTAAAAGTGATTTTCACTTGCCCCGAAAAAAAAAGAGCAGTAAGTGTGCTTTCAAATTGGCAAAGAAATTTCGTTTTGGGACTAATGTGAAAACATGACTCTGTGTGCAGAGAGGAATTATAGGCAGAGATTTATTGCGTATTGCTCTGGTGATTTCACAGTTGCATTAGATGGAAAGGGGGAGCGAATTTTTGGGGGAAGAAGCAGACTCTTAGCACACACCCATGTGCTTGCCATGTATAATCATGCACAGTATTTACAAGCGAGTGGGGTTTTCAGGTTTCAGTCTGTAATGCAAATACATTCAGCATCACTAAGGCTGGTTGCCCTTGCTGTAGTGTAGCAGTCTGGACATGGGCTTTTTAAAAAATCTGAAAAGTGGTTTCATAATGTGACAGTTTGTAAAAGTGATTTTCACTTGCCCAAAAAAAAGAGCAGTTAGTGTGCATTCAAATTGGCATAGAAATTTCGTTTTGTGACTATTGTGAAAAGAAATGTAGTAATATATTTAAATACAATAAAGGAATTTTTTTTTAGTTTTTTTCAGGTATTGCTGAAGAGCAGTGAACAAAATTTAAGATGCCTACAAAATCCAGAGTTCAAAAAACGCTAAAAAAAAAACTATATTTGAAGACAACTGGAGGACCAAAGTTAGTAGAAGATGCTCATGTTGGGAAAAAGAAAAAATCTTCTGGTAAGCAGAAAAAACAATTTCTTAAAAATATATTCAAAACAAGGAAAAATGTACAAAATGTCTGTACTGGAAAGAATGTTACGAAACGAACAGAACAGGAAAAAATTGAGAATTTAGTTAATGCAAATATACCTTCTGCAACTGAAAAGATTTACATAAACAGAAAAACAGCGTTTAAAGAGATACGTAGAAAAATGTTTCAGAGAAGAGTTATGTCCAATTTGATAAAGGATGTGAAGAAATATAAGCAAAAGGCAAAATATTACAAGAGAAAAAAAGAAATTGAAGCCATTGCAGCAAAGGCATTAGAATTAAAAAGGAAACTATTCATATTAATTTTGAATAGGATGCGTACATTAGACAAAATGGTTAATGTACTGAAATCACATAGCAAAAGGAAAAGAGTAGTGAACAGAACAAACTTTTGTAAAGTGTTTTTAGGAAAGTGGATGCATAGTTCAAGTAGTGAACCTTTTTTTAATGAAGAGAGCTATTTTCAAAGTAATAGTTTGCTGCATGCAGTTGACACCAGAGGTCGTTCATACGAAGTAACAAATGGTTGCATAATGGAGAAGGAGATAATGGTTCCAAGAGATGAGGTACAAGTGATGGCAGATGAGGCAATGGGGAGACGTCCTAAAGCCCCAGTGTACACTTGGAATTGTAGTAGTATTTGCACTGTGCGTCAGGAATCTATTGACAAATTTCGAGAGTTTCTAAGAGAATATAGTAAAAAAAGTGTAAAACAGAAGATTAAGGTGCTTCAAAGTCTGGATCCATGCAGAGTGAGAGAGAATACTGGTTTGCAGGGTCATTCTCTGGCTTGTCTATCTAGAAAAGTGTGCAATAGTGTTTTCCATCATTTTAGGATGCTGGCTGTTCATCATACTGAAATGAGAAAGTTTGTGAGACGGTTGTATTTTGCCAAAAGTCCAGCAATAAAGTTAAATGAATTGAATAGGGCTCTGTTCCGAGGAACAGTATCAGATGTAGAGAAGGTTGTTGATGAAATTCAGTTTTGTTACTTTGGTCCTGAACAAAACAGTGCAGAGAAGGACACAGTAAATGAGGAAGAAGTGGAAGAGAATGTAGAACCCTCTGTAAGTAACACATTTAATGATCACATAACAAAATTTGCAATAGTCTCTAATGAAAGACCAAATTTTACTTGTATTTGTTGCCGCAGAACTCATTATAGAAAACAAACTAGGAATGTTGATCTCTACAGAAAGAGTGAAAATGAAGATAATTATAAGTGGAAGGATTTTGCCACATATATATTTCTAGAAAATTGTTTTGAATTGGGTGAAGATCAGCGTATTTGTAAATACTGTTACAACAAGTTAGAGGAAAATAGAATGCCGACCAGAGCTGTACATAATAATTTAGAATTGGATGCTATTCCTGCTGAACTTTCTGAATTAAATACATATGAGTCTATACTCATTCAATGTGTTCATCCGTTCCAGACCATAGTACGTATGGAGCCCAAAACTGGTAAATTACCTCCTTCAGATTTACTGAGAGGTTTAAAAGGTAGAGTGGTGTATTTGCCCTTGGATTTGAAAAAAAATATGGAAACTATTGATGCGGATACTTTGGAAACTGAACCATTAATTATTCTGGTTAATGGTGTACCTACAAAGAATAAGAAGATTTGGCAGGAGCTGGTAGATGTGCGGAAAGTACAAAGAGCAAATTTGTATTTGAAAAAAAATAACAAATGGTATGAATCAATTTATATAGAAGAAGAAGAAGAAGAAGAAGATTTACAAGAAGACACAGAAATACCAACTGGACAAATTGAAAAAGTGGACAAGTCAAAGGAAGAAGAAATTTATGAACATTTTAGCATACATCCTCTTCATTCGAAAGAAGTTATGGGAGACAATATTGATCTCTTTCAGATGAAGAAAGCAAAAGGAACTCCCGTGAGTGTATGGGAGGAGAGCTTGGAAGCTCGATGTTTTCCCCAGCTGTTTCCTAAAGGAAAAGGAGGACGATACGATGAACGTCCAGAACAGATTCCAGCTTCTGAGTATCGGACTACAAGACTATATGCTGAAGATCCCAGATTTCGACAAAGTATTCCTTATTTGTTCCATCTTTTATTTGAAAGCGACTTGTCTGCACTGTCTTATGCAGTAAATCACATTTTAAAAAGTGGAGTACATTTACAAAATGTGTCTGCTAAGGATTTTATGGAGAAAGTGCAGCACCGAGATGATCATTTGGAAACACAACTGATCAATCTGATGGCTTGTCAGCGTGGGACAAATGAATATTGGTACCGACGCCATGGTGAACTAAAATGCATGTTACGGAATTTAGGAACACCAACATGGTTCCTTACCCTAAGCTGTGCCGAGTACGCTTGGGATGATTTACTGGATTTTCTACGAGAGGCCAATTCAAACATTAAAAACATCGAATACAAGACAGCAGGAGAACTGTGCTCATTGGATCCGGTTAATGTTTGCAGATATTTCAATCATAGATTTGAGGCTATGATGTCCTTCATCTGCAATAAAAAAAATCCACCCCTTGGAGAAGTAGTGGATTTCTTTTGGAGAAAAGAGTACCAGGCAAGAGGTGCTCCTCATATTCATATGCTGTTGTGGATCAAGGATGCCCCAAAGTTTGGAACAGATGCTGATGAAGCAGTGTTATCTTACATTGAAGAATATGCAACATGTGCTATACCAAAAAGCACAGAAGAGAACAAGTTAAAGGAGCAAGTTTTACGTTTCCAAAGTCATCGGTGTGGAAAATACTGTCGACGGAAATACAAGAGCAAAGAAAAATACTACACTAAATGTCGATTTGGATTTCCTAGACCTGTTCTTTCAAATGGAAGAGTCAACAGTTTTATGTCAGCTGTGAGACATACTATCACAAGAAAATCACCTAAGAATACCTACAACCTAAAAAGAAAAGAAGAATCAAAAAATATAAATGACTACAACCCAGTCATTTTATCCATGTGGAACGCTAACATGGATATACAGTATGTAGCTGACAATTCCATTGCTGTTGCTCGATATGTAACGTCTTACATTACGAAATCAGAAAAAACAGAATTGAAAGAAATGTGGGAAGAGATTTCTCACGAGAAGACTGTCAGTAAGAAGCTGTACAGTTTCAGTTTGAAGATGTTATCGCATCGAGAAATTGGATCCTACGAATGTTCAGATAGGTTATCTTCTGCAAGTCTCTACTCGAAGTCAAGAAGAATAATTTGGGCAAGTTTAGGCCTTGCAGCAATGAGAAATCGGGTACTGAAATCTGTAGGAGAAATTGAATATTTGGCCGAGAATGACCCAGAAAGTACAGATATTTTGAAAACAAACATGTTGGACACATATTATCCAAAGAGAAGTCAACATCTGGAGAACATGTGTCTCTATGAAGTGCTGCAGAACTACATTTATTCACGGAAAGCCACAGAAGACATCAATAATGGAAAATATAAAGTCGTTGGTGAGGAAGGATGTTTGGTGAAGCAAACAAAAGGAAGTTTGATAAATCACCGGAAGCTGAGTTGCGACACTACTGACAAGAAGGAATTTTACTACTTGGCTCTTTTACAGTTGTTTAAACCATGGCGTACAGAGGATGAACTACTGGGAGAATTCCAGAGCTATGAAGATTCTTTTAATGCTTGCAAAGACAGCATACAATGCAGTACATTCTCAACTTATCTGCAAATGTTAAATGAAGAAATTGATCAGGAAACTACAATTGCAGCAGAAATCGCTAGAGATGGTTCTCAGGACAGCCAAAGTTCAGGAACACTCAGTCAAGATCCCCTAGGACAACCAATCATTGAAAATGAAGCATCAATAGCCATGAATGAAGTGGAAACGGCTATGAATCAAGCTCAAGAAGAATTTATAGACTTAGAAAATTTGGAAAGACAACTGAATCAAGAGCAGCAACAAATTTATGAAGAGATCAAAAACAAAATTGATCACGGATTTCTACATGAAAAAAAAGAGTGCTCATGCACATCATTTCATCCAATCAGGATGTATGTAAGCGGACAAGCTGGAACTGGAAAAAGTTTCCTAATAAAAGTCATCAGAAGCTACCTAAAGCAAAAAACGGATTCTACTTTGTCTTGTGTGGTTACTGCTCCAACTGGGTTAGCAGCATATAACATAAAAGGAATCACTTTACATCGTTTGCTAATGTTACCAGTGGAGCATGAGAACAAAATACAATTCAACAAGCTAACTGGAGAAGCATCCTTGGAAGTTTCAAGAGTATTGAAGAAGATGCAAGTTCTCATTATTGATGAGGTGAGCATGGTATCAAACTTAATGCTTGCCTTTGTGCATTTAAGAATGCAGCAAATTTTGAAGACAGACTATGACATGTTATTTGGTGGAAAACACGTCATAGTTTTTGGAGATCTTTTGCAACTTACTCCAGTTAAAGGACAACCAGTGTTTAATACTGTCACACATGAAGACACGAAGAAGTCATTGGGAAGCATCGGAAATACAAATATTTGGTCCTTCTTTGAGTACAAGGAACTTACTACTAATATGAGGCAAGCAAACGATGAAGAATATGGAAGTATTCTGAAAGATATCAGGATTGGACTACTCACAGAAGTTGGCAAAAAAACATTACAGAGTCGGCTGCTACATAATTTATTTCCAAAGGAAGAAATAGTTGCAGAGAAGATATACAAGAACATTGCAGAAAACAAAAGTGTCATCTGCTTAATGCCAACTCTACGTGAATGCTCAATATTCAATGAGGAGCTTTTGAAATTGGAAAAGGAAGAGATCAGGAAATTGGAAGCAGTGGACAAAATTGAGGATGGAAGAATTAGTGTCACAGTAACAGGCAAACTGAAAAATAAATTGGACTCACTAGAGAAGAACATCTCCAAAACAGCTGGATTAGAAAAAAATCTATATGTTTGCATGAACTGTAGAGTATTTTTAAGGAGAAATTTGGATGTTGAAAAAGGTTTAGTTAATGGAGCGATGGGAAGAGTTGTGGGTTTTATTAATTACCAGAAAAAAGAAGGAGTTGAATGTTTAAAAATAAAATTTGATCAGATAGAAGAAGTTAAAGATATTTGTCGTTGTACAGTACGTTTTATGCTTGTGAAAGACTTATATGTACGTAGGAAGCAGTTTCCGTTTTCTCTAGCATATGCTGTAACTATTCACAAGTCTCAAGGATTGACTGTAGATTGTGCATTTGTGAACATTGGTTCAACTGTGTTCAAAGAAGGTATGGCATATGTAGCTTTGTCACGAGTGAAAACATTATCAGGTTTATTCATGATAGACTTTGATGACTCAAAAGTTAGTGCTGATACAAACTGTGTAAAGGAGTATAATAGATTAAGAAGAAGCTATGCTCCTCATTTAGGTCAGTATCCTGTGTTGGAGAAACGTGTAGTTTCTCGTAAAAGAAAAAATGAGAATATCTGTAATGAAGATGTAGAGAAGAGGAAAAAAAAGAGGAGTGATGTAATTGCAAGCAAAAAGAAAAAGGAAAATGAAGAACAGGTTGTAGGATGTCATTTTGAAAATAGCTCTGGTGTCAACTGCTACGCAAATGTAGTGCTGAATGTTGCATTTTATCTGAAAAGTTTGCAAGAGCAGATAATAGTAAATCAGGGAAAAAGATTCTGTTCAGAGCTGAGTCTCCTTTTTCAAAAGCTGAGTAAAGATAAAACTCAAATAGAAAGTGCTACTGAAATTAGAAAACTTTTAGATGTATGTTCAGGACGAACACAGTTTTCTCAAAATGAACAGCAAGATGCACATGAATTTTTGATGTATTTTCTTCAGGTAGTGGAAGAAGAAGGAGTTCCCATTGACATTTTTTTTGGTCTCTCTTATAAATGGGAACATAGTTGTGATAATTGTTATAATATATGTGGCTCTATTGTTGATAATGAAAGATTTATTTATTTGACATTGCCAGAGAGTAAAACAGTCACTTTTGCAAAATTAGTTAAAGATGCTAATCATAGCATGAAATGTAGTGAGTGTCAATCTGACATGTTTTCTACATTAATTTTAAAGGAATACGGACAGTATGTAATTTTAATGATGCAACGATGTAGAGCTGATGGTTCAAAATTGGATACTTTAATAAAGAAGTTTACAGGACAGCAATTATCAATTTCAGGAAAAACTTTTGTAACTGTTGCAATAATTTTCCATGATGGACCTACTGTTACTTCTGGACATTACACAGTTTATCTTAAATGTGAAAAAGGCTGGACACTGTGTAATGATTCCCAATTGATTTTCAAACAACGTTTGCCTTTTGATTTAGCAAATTCCTATCTAATCTTCCTGAAACCTAAATTTTAGACAGATTTGGCAAGATCTCGACAAAATAATTTTACCATTTTACTGGATTACCATTACAATTTTGTAGAAAAAAGATTTTTTAAATTATCATTTGGCCTAATGGAAAGATAACCAATTGTAATGTGGACTTTTTAAATTTTTAATGAAACTTTGAAAAACCAATAATTTAGAGATTATCGGTAACTTCTGCACATTTTAAATTTTGGAATGTTATTGGACTGCCATTGGAAATTTTTTCAAAAATGATTTAAAAAATTACTATTTGGCCATGCGGAAAAGTAACCAATTCTATTGTGGACTTAATAAATTATTCAAAAAATTTTCGTGAACCAAAATGTTACAGAGAATCGGTGAGATCTGGACAAATTAAACTTTAGAATTTTATTGGATTACCGTTGGAAATTTATTCCCAAAAAAAATTTAAAATTACTATTTGGTCTAAAGGAAATGAAATCAGATGTATTTTGGAGTTATTTGAGATATAATATTGTGATTATACTTCTGAAACAAACATATCAGACGGTATTTTAAAGAAATAAGTATTGGTATTAGATGATATTTTTTTAGAATATTATGCATTTCTATAATGTTAAGTTTAAGTAAAAAGAGATTCTGGGCTTTTTTATTACAATCTTTGTGATTGTTATTTTTTTTTGCCCGCTGTAAAATGATGAATGCAATTGCTTTCACAATTTATAGTGAAATGCAATATATTCTGAAAACAGCAAAAATAAGGCAAAAATATTTTTGGGAAAAAAATGTAAATATGTGTACTGTATTATAAAATGTTTTAAAAATATTAATACTTTTTTCTTTTTTTTCAGATTCATATAGAAAATTTTCGAAAACTAGAACCATTTTTAAAGCTATTTTTAAAAAAAACAAATGAATAAATATTTTTTTGAGTGAGTATGGTATGTCAATAATAATAATTGTAGTCTCTCAAGGACCTTGTAATGTGATAATTGTTTTTTAGTGTTTTAAAAAAAAAAAAAAAAAAAATTACGCGTACCGTACGCGTACGGTAAAAAAAAAAAAAAGTTTTTAAAAACATATATAAAAAATAGATGAAAGGTAAGGTTGGCTCTTAAAAGAGCCGTTGTGTTCATGCAGGGACAGAGGAAAGAAAGATTGGGAATATTAGACGGTACGACAAGTGTGCTGATCTATTTTACTGTTCACTAGGGAAACACTGGTCTCCCTATAAGTAATTAGATCGTGACAAGTGGCGCACCGTACTTCAACCCTCGCAAACCGAGGGTTAATTTCCAGAGGGCCAGCAAAAGGAGATTCTCCCCCCACAGATGAAGGGCTCACCTGACCTGCAGAAGAAGGAGTCAGCCCTGCAGATGATGGTCCAGGCTGAGCTGCTGTGGATGTACTGGCTTGTCTTTCTGAAGAGTTACCTCCAAAAAGATGACCATGTGTCCTTCTGTGTACATCCTGGAGGTGTCTCTTCATGGTGTGATTCCCAAAGGAATACTTCCTGTTAGGATTACCTCTAGAAAGTACACGCTTACACAGCTTACAAGTCACTAAGGGTGCATTTACCTTTTGCTGGCCTTCAGGAAAAGTAAAATAATCCCATACATAAGAGGGCTTTTGTTTCCTCGATCTCTGCCTCAAGACAGTGCTGCTAGTGCTAGCCTCACTCTCAGAAGAGCTCTGCTGTTCTGCCATCGTATCCCAAAGACAAACCAGCTCCTTCTCCCAAGGGATCACAAGCAGAAATGAGGGGAATGGGTGTGGTGTAGGAGAGTTCTAGAACTGAAAGTAGTTTCAACCAATCAAAAGTTGTGTTTCATGATCACATGACCTACCGTACGCTTACGGTACGCTTACGGTACGCTTACGGCAAAAGTGCGCATGCGCGTAAAAAAGACACGCGCTTGCGCGCATGCGCATAACAGTCACTCCCGGCACTTCCGCGTAACGTGCGCGTGTAGCGTACACGCGTACGCGTCCCACGCGGAGTACGCGCGACTACGCAAATTGCGTAACTATACGCAAGCAGCGTAGGAAAATTACGGACGTTGCGTAAACCGTACTCTTACCGTGAGCTTACGGTACGCGTACTAAAAATTTTTTTAAAAAAATAGAAAAAAAGTACTGCAAATAAATTTTACATGTTTATTTTAAAAAATATATAAAAAAAACATATTAAAGAATTTTAAAAATGCAATCATAGTCTTTATAAAAGGTAAGAAAATTAAAATAAAAATATGTTAGAAAAAATAGAAGAAAAAAAAAAAATTAGCATTTAAAAAACCTTGCAAATTCACTGAAAAAACCATGGGTTTCACACACGTTATAGTTAGGAATTAGCATTTAAAAAACCTTGCAAATTCACTGAAAAAACCATGGGTTTCACACACGTTATAGTTAGGAATTAGCATTTAAAAAACCTTAGAAATTCAGTGAAAAAACCATAGGTTTCACACACGTTATAGTTAGGAATTAGCATTTAAAAAAACCTTAGAAATTCAGTGAAAAAACCATAGGTTTCACACATGTTATAGTTAGCTGGACATTTTACTCGTAAAAAACCAATGAAATTCCCCCGTTATAGTTAGTTCAGCTAACTATAACTCGCGCGCCCGCAATGCACTGCTGATGACGTCACATATTACATCACTCATGACATGGTCAGTGACATCACTCATGACATCACTGATGACATCTCAAATGACATCACTGATGACCTCACTGATGACATCATCCTTGTGATAGAGTGGCAGACCTCCTCTTCCCCTAATAAAACCTTTGATACACACATTCAAAAATAGAGACTAAAATTTACAAAACAATGGACATACCAATAACAGTTACAACAACCTCTTCAGTAATTCTAAGATCCACATACACATCCACTCATTCACCAATAGTCCAATACAGTCACTCATACATGTACTCACTTATCATATGTACTCATACACCTATACATCCTGTTACACAATGCCACTCATCCATAGAGCTACTCACACACATAGTCACTCATGCTAATAAAGAATCAAACATACATTTACTTGCATATACAGTTATACACACACCACCACACTTACTTCTACGGAAACTTACACATACTTAGTCTTTTAAACAATTACTTATAGAAATACATACTTATTCATACAGGAACTCTTTCAATCTCTCACTCTCACATATACTCACATATATAAACCAATAGTCACATATACTAGTTTTAAACATATGTAGTTACTCATAAAGACACTATTGAGACAGTCATTCACTCACTAACACACCCATACACACACTCATCCACCCATGCAGTCCTGCACACATGCTCTGTTCAACACATACAAACAGTGAGTCACTCATTCATGCACCTATGCACTACGTCATACCCCCCACCGAACCATGCAGACACTCATACTGATACTCAAAAAACCAACTAATAACCTATATAGACACCCATGTAGCTACTCTCCAACCCATGCAGCCACTTATACACAAAGTGAGAGACTGATACAGATATTTATATATTTAAACATTACTCACTAAGCCATGTATTCACTATGATACACTTAATCAGTCAGTTACACAATCAATTTTTCAAAAAGAAATCATCCATTTAGACAGTAATATACCCATTTATTCTTCCATCGACCTTGAGATATACATATATAAAACATATTTAATTTTCAGAAAAACACACATTCACTGGATGATGTCATCAGTGAGGTCATCAGTGATGTCATTTGAGATGTCATCAGTGATGTCATGAGTGATGTCACTGACCATGTCATGAGTGATGTAATATGTGACGTCATCAGCAGTGCATTGCGGGCGCGCGAGTTATAGTTAGCTGAACTAACTATAACGGGGGAATTTCATTGGTTTTTTACGAGTAAAATGTCCAGCTAACTATAACATGTGTGAAACCTATGGTTTTTTCACTGAATTTCTAAGGTTTTTTAAATGCTAATTCCTAACTATAACGTGTGTGAAACCTATGGTTTTTTCACTGAATTTCTAAGGTTTTTTAAATGCTAATTCCTAACTATAACGTGTGTGAAACCCATGTTTTTTTCAGTGAATTTGCAAGGTTTTTTAAATGCTAATTCCTAACTATAACGTGTGTGAAACCCATGGTTTTTTCAGTGAATATATATATATCTAATGATACCTGAAGGCAGTACAGTGGAACGATGTAATCTACAGAGATCAAAAAATGAAAAGATAAAATGACCTCAGAAACAGATCTAGAGAGTAACAAGAGATAAACCGTATGACCAAATAATAAAGGATGACTCAGGAAATTCTTACCCCAAAACCAGTGATAATTCCAACCCGGCTGGGTATGCAGACACAATGAACAAGGATAAAGTAGTAAAGTAAATCTATGATGGAAAAATATACAGACAACTAAGAGGTGTACAAAAAGCCACTAAAACTAGCATATCAAAAATGCTAGTGAAATAAGAGGGGAGGAGAGGAAAAGTATCTGTATAAAAGCTCAAAACCGGGGTAGAATGGTGTACCGGTGCAAATCCCAGACCGGCAGTTCGTGAAAAGCAAGAGTAGGGTAAAAGGGTCTGAATCGAGAAACTGAGGAAAATAAGAAGAAAAAAAAGGGGACGGGAGGGGTGACTGTCACTGGTGTGTATAAAAAACAATAAGTGAAAAAAAGTAAAATACAAAAGATAGAAAAATGGCTCCAAAACATAGTCTCACCTTGGTAGCAAGAGAATAAAGTATAAGCGTGCCGCAAGTGAATGATGACAAACACTCCCAAACATTGTAAAATCTGAAACAATGTGGTAAACGCTAAATTAAGATCAAGGAAATGGGGAATGTTACCAATGAGATGTCAAGTCCAGACTCACCATTAAAATAGTTGAAGCACTTTCTGAAAATTAAGAAGGACGTGATTAAATCGAAATGTGGTATGAATTGAGTCTCTTGACGGTGGAGTCAGACAGAGCCGAACACGGGTGTGTGTTCACAGTGGTTCAAGCTGAAAAGGGGAGACTGAAAACAGGACAAGACCCGTGAGGAGGGAAGTAAAAGACTGAGGCCCCACACAGGTTGCTAAACAAATCTTGAAAGAAGTTTTAAAGCATTGAAAGTACTTACTGGAGTGCAAAACAATTGTGTCTCCGGAGGCACTAATCCATAACAAAATGCGGTGAAGGTACCACAACCCGGAAGTGTTTATCAAGCTAATGGACGGATAACAACTAGAGCGTATCGGTGAATAGCGATACAAAAACCGGAAGTCACCCAAACGATCATGTGTGGAGTTAACCGAAGTGAACAAATCGGAAGTGATGACACAAAATGTAAGAGGAAAGTGAGGAAAGACAACAATTGAGAAAATAATAGAAGGGCAAAACATGATGCGTTGAGAGAAAGATAGACATCCTTTGGTGAGAAAAACCAATGGAAAAAAGGGAGTTGCCTTAAAAATAAAAAATGAACGACAACATATGATCAAAAAAGCAGATATAAAAGAAAGAAATGAAGAACCAAGCATTAAAATCAAAAAGAAATTTAAAAGACCTATAATAGAGGAATAAAAAACAAGATATACAGAAAAGTTAAGTGGAATGGAAAGCGACAAACAAAACACACAGAAACCTTCCCAATGAGTGGCTTAAGAAAAAGAAAAGTAAAGAGCAGAAAGGCAAAAATTAGCACTGATAAGAAAAAAATGAATATATAGACCTAAGGTTGACCTATTCAGAGAGTACAATGTCAGTATATACATATAACAATCATCATAAAGTCCTACTGGATGTTGATTGAGAACCGGAAATGAAACACACAATGCATAAACAGTAAAAGGGACATGAAAATCTAAAGTAAATTGAATAAGCATTTCTAATCGGTTGATGAATGCAACAGAGAATAAAACATCGTCTATTCAAAATCCGAAATATATGTACTAAATAAGGCTGTAAGTAAATGTTTTGAAAAGCATGTAACCACAAAGGGACATGAAAAAATCTAAAGTGAATTGCATACATATTTCATTATCGGTTGATAGATGCAACGAAGACTAAAAACATTGTGTATTCAAAATCCAAAATATGCGTTCAAATTAAGGCTTATTAAAGAGATCTCAGCAAAATATCATGCCATGGGAACAATAAATCCAGTTTTTCAAGAGTAAATGTTATAATGAACATGTATCAACAATTAAAAATAACAGATGCTGTTGTCCATTAGAGATATCGTAATAAAAATACATTCAAGAATAGAAAAAATTAAGATTTTGTGAGGTTCAAAATGATTTGTGGGCATGAGTATAGAGTAATAGCAGTATCATTTCAGGATATCATATATTACATAACATAGAAGACGATTAAGTTAAGCAAACGCTAGACAACAAAAAGCATTGTGTATTAAAAATCCGAAATATACGTTCGAAATAAGGCTTATTCATGAGATCTCAGCAAAATATCATGCCATGGGAAAAATAAATCGAGTTTTTTCAAGAGTAAATGTTGTAATAAACATGTATCAACAATTAACAATCACAGGTACTATTGTCCATTAGAGACATCATAATAAAAGCACATTCAGGATCGAGAAAGTTAATTTCTTGTGAGATTCAAAAGAATGTGTGAGCATGAGTATAGAGTCATAGCAGTATCATTTCTGGACATCTTACATTCCATAACATAGAAGACGATTAAGTTAAGCAAAAGCCAGACAACAAAGGATAAATGATCACGTGAGATTTTATCACACAGAAAACAGAAAGATCATTATCCTAGAAAGTATTGCATCTCAGAGTCAAAATTGAGACCGTGTTCTACCGTCTGAAGGCGCATGATCCAAGTGACCTCAGTTCTTCTAAGTCGTAGTTCCCTATTACCACCTCGTGAGCTAGGGTCAATGGTCTCAATGCCGAAAAATTAAAAGCTCTTGCGTGTGCTTTGAGTAGGGCACATAGCTACATGGATTGCTACAGGATACCTTGCATCCTGTTGTAGTAGTGCCCTAACGTGCTCACCAATTCTGTCCTTAAGAGCCCTAATGGTGCTGCCCATGTATTGTTTGCCACATGTGCACTCAATAATGTAGACAACAAATTTAGTGCAGCAATTCATGTTGGACCTAATCTCATAGGTTCCTGTGTTATGGCCTTGAAAAGTTTTGGTTTTATGTTTTGCCCACTTGCAAACACCACAGCTGCCACATTTATGGAAACCAATGGTGTGTGGAGTAAGCCAAGACTGTGTATCATTTCTTTTAGGTACAATGGGACTTAGTCTGGTACGTAGTGTCTGGCCCCGACTGAAGGTGATTTGTGGGCGATTTTTTATAAAGCCTAGTAGGGAGCTGTCTCCTTGTAATATACTCCAATGTTTGTTGAGACTTCTCCTGAGAATGTGACTAAGATCATTAAAATCAGCAATCATGCGAACCTTCTGGTCACCCAAAACTATTGTGTTTTTAGGCAACAATGTGTTCTCACGTTTAACATGGGAGATTCTATTTTCAGCTCGTCTGAGAGTCCGAGATGAGTAGCCCCTTCTCGTGAATCTCTGTTTCATGTCCTTAATGCAGTTGTTAAATTCAGATTCCTCACTACAATTGCGTCTAGCCCTTATGAACTCCCCATAGGGAATCGCATTGATTTGGTGTACAGGATGGTGACTATTTGCATGTAGTAAGGAATTGCAGGCATTGCTCTTACGAAAAAGTCAACTGTTAAGTTTGTCATCTTTGATATACAGTTCTAAATCTAAGAAAGTGGTGTGAGAAGAACCGTGTTCCATAGTGAATTGCATACCAAAGTTATTTGTGTTCAGGTAGGCACTGAACTGTTCCAATTCTGTACGGGAACCTGACCACAACAGAAGGCAGTCGTCAATATAGCGTCCCCAAAAAATAATGGAATTGATCCATGGAGCACCATTGTTACCCCAGATCCAATCATTCTCCAGACAACCCATAAACAAATTGGCAAACGAAGGCGAGAATTTAGAGCCCATTGCCACGCCCCTATTCTGTTTGTACCATTTGTTTTAAAAAATAAAGAAGTTATTATGTAGAATGATGTGCATCATGGTATTTAATATGTAGTTGTGTAACCATTGTGTTGCTGGTCTTTTGTTGAGAAGTTTAGTTACTGCTTGTAGTCCCAAATCGGGTTGGATACTGGTGTAAAGTGAGACCACATCTAAGGTGGCCAGGATCATGTCTGGTTGCCACTGTACATCTGAGAGAATACTAAGAATGTGTTTGGTGTCCTGTATGTATGAAGCTAGATTTCGAACCAAAGGGCCCAAAAAAAGATCTACATATTCTGCTAATCTTTCTGTAGGGCCGCCAATCCCTGACACGATAGGTCTACCAGGCAGAAAAGGGAGATGCTTATGGATCTTAGGTAACGTGTATAGACATGGAAAAGTTGGTCTAGATACCTTCATGTAGTTCACTTCATCATCATCAAGTAGACCCTGAGTACGCCACTCAGAGAGATGTTTATTAATCAGTGTGGTCAGAGGTCCAATAGGATTATAAGTCATAAGTTCGTAGCAGGTGTTGTCATTGAGTTGCGACATGATCTCGTTATTATAGCCAGCACGATTCATGACCACGACGTTGCCACCCTTATCTGCCTCTCTGATAAGAATGTCATCGTCCCTGGCCAGAGTTTTGAGTGCCAATTATTCACCATGTCTGAGGTTGTCCTGATATTTATTCTTAGTCATGGTTCTTTTAGATTCAAAGGTGTTAAGATCTTCGAAAACACGTTTATAAAAAGTGCCACCTGGGAGGGTCGGAATCCATTTGGATTTGTTTCTAAGACCACTAGATATGGTAATATCAGTATCTATATCCAGTTCTTCTAAAAGTTGTGACATGATATACGGTGGTTCCTCTATATCAGTTATGGAAAGTAAAAGTTTGGTTGCCTGCATATCCTGAATGGTCGGAATACCAAACACATCACCACAGGGAATGTTTGTGACTTTTTTATTTTCAACAGGGTTACACACAAAAAATTTCTTTAATTTTAAACTCCTGATGAATTTGAACAAATCTATCTTTAGTTTACACATATCACAAGGCTCACGTGGATTGAAACTTAAGCCTTTACTCAACAAATACATCATGTCATGGGTGAGATCTTTAGAGGAGAGGTTGACCACTTGTACATTCATTCCTGTCTCATCTACTTGTTCCGCTCGTTGTCCGACCGTAGTTTCTTTTTGTAGTCCTCTGTCTGCCTCTGTTTCCTCTACGGGTTTTATGTCTTGTGCTACACGTGTACCTTGTGTTCTGTTCCCTCTTCGTATGGTCCTGACCTCCCGTAAAATAGATGATTCGATACGTCTGATGCCTGAGTTTGTTTCTACCTCACTATCACTAGAAATTGGGGCATTGAGTGAAGTGGAGCTAGAAGAAACGGATATAGTGTCTGCTTTGGCAGATCTGTCATGTAGTGTGCCAGGTTGAACCAGGGAGTCATATTTCCGGGCATAAGTGAAGACCCTGCCTACCTTGTAGTCAATCTCGTCAGGCTTCAGTTGCCTGGCTTTTCTGTTCTTAATCTCATTTTGGTGGCTCAATAATATGTCCTTAAGAATGGAGTAGTTCTTCTCCGTGGCCTCTTTAAGGTTGAGGTCCCTAATTTCTTGTTCGAGGGTGTCAATTGCTGTTTGTAATTTACCTATCTTTCTTTCTGCAGTTTCAATCAAGATCTGTATCAGTGTGTTTGAGTTGATATTAAGTGCCTCTTCCCATTTGCCAAGAAGATCTTCATCAAGATCGTCATACGTAGGAAAGATCTGGGGACGTAGGCCTCTTGGGACTCTACTGAGCCTTAAATATTGTTTAAGGGTGGCTGCATCCCACCATCTAGCATTTTCCAGTTATTTTAACCTTTCTAATCTGAGAAACTTATCTCTGAGACCCTCATTACCATATGTCCGTTGATGGACATAACGTGGAAAGGTATGGAGCGTCAGATTTTCTCCTTCGGAGTTGGGGGCCATCACTAAATCTCCTGTCTTAATCTCACTGTTCTTTTCATGTTGCCTCTTGTCAGCATTGGCTTTCATCTTTTCTTTATGAAACAAGTCATTCATTCGAGTTGTCTTATTATCTCCTTCTCTTTCGTTGGTTCATTGAGGTAACTTGGTTGTCATTGCTCTCCCGAACATTAAAGACGCAGGACTTTCACCCATGGTCGAGTAGGGTCTTCAATGATCGGTTTGTAGAGTGGAATTCAACACAGTTTGCAAATTGAGCCTGTCAATAGTTGCACGCTGGACTGCTTTCTTTGCTTCGTTTTTATGAGTATGCGTACTCATAAAATGCTCAACAAGTTCATTCGCCTGTGACCACAAAGGTGTACTCTTCTGATGCTTTATGTTGAGATGCTCCAGAGAATCCTTGAATTTTCGACTGTCAAATGGTGGGCCATTATCAGACTTCAAAATGGCTGGAACGCCCCATGTTTCAAAATGCCATTAAGTCTCTCAAGGACTTGCCCTTGAGTTGTGGATGAGAGATCCTCTATTAATGGAAATCAAGAGTACTCATTCAGAATTAACATCAGATGATGCCCATTGTCGAGTGGGCCAAAGAAATTGATGGCTATTCTCTCCCATGCATGCTTAGGGAGTTCTGACATGCTAAGATTATGTTGAGTAATGTTTGTACTGAGGCAGTTACATAGATGAGTTCCTTTTCCACCCACTTATCTAAATATGCAAACTAAACGCGATCTCAGAGAGCTCTCTTGATGTCCTTCGTGAGCCCCTCCAATTATTTTCTGTCTTAAACTCTCCATACTTATGATTATCGACCCTCGCAGTGTAAGTCCTACCAGAGTTATGGACAGTTCGTCTTTAACGTTTTTGCACTTTTGGTATTCACCATCACTGGTGAGAGGTCGAGCGTTTTGGTTCCACGACTGATGTGTAATTATATCTTTTAATGTCAGGATGTCACTATCATGGCTCGCAGCAGTTATGATTTGGGCTAACGATATGGCAGCTGGGATATTTAACTTTACTATAAAAATATGTGGGCTTCAGCCGTCTTGGATGGAGTACCTTGACCTTGTATAGGCACTCTGGATAAGTAGTCAGCAGGGTTTTGATCCTTCCCTGGACAATGTACAAAGGTATAATCATACTCTTGTAATTGAAGTCCCCTCCATCCAATGCAAGGCGGCATCTTGGCTTTTGGATTGGCAAAGATTGAAGCTTGATAATCAGTTACCAGTGTAAAAGGCTTTCCAAACAGGAGTACATGGACATTTTCGGAAGCCCATACCATGGTCAAACTTTCTTTCTCAGGTTGAGAGTAAGCACAATCTGTTTCTACAGGCATGTGCAACAAAATGTCTTCGAGCATGGGGTTGTCTGCTGTGTTGTGCAAGGATAGCGCTTTACCCAATGAGGCTAGCGTCAACAACAACCTCAGTAGGAAGCTTTGGATTGAAATAGGCGATGTCAGTAGCAGTTTCAGTGGCTTGTTTAAATTTCTTGAAACTTCTTTCACAATCTTTTGACCACTTTCGAACATTTTTCTTCATTAACTCTCATAAGGGAGCACTTATGGTCACAAAGTTTCATATGTATCTTGACCAGTAACCGGCCATGCCAAAAAATGAATGTATCATAGAAACATCTTGTAGGGGATCATCATTTGACAGTGCTTGTGCTTTAGCAGGATCGGGTGTTATACCGCAATCAGAAAAGATATGGCCAATGACCTTTTAGCTCATACTTGCCTGCGTTCAAAGTCAGGCCTGCATCAGTCAGTAAGTGACATACTTGAGTGAGATCTATATCATTCTCCTTTTGTGTAGTTCTGAAAATCAATATGTCGTCACTATAGTTGAATGCATTCACAATCAACTTTTCCAAGACATCATTTGATGTTTCATACATTGAATGACGTCTTGGAAAAGTACTGCAGCCGATGACACACCAAAACTGAGTCTTTCACATTGAAACAGACCGGTGTGTAGAAAAGGTTGAAATATACCTAAAATCTTCTTTGAGTACCAACTGATGATAACCTTTATTTAAATCAAGGCTCGAGAAAACCATTGCACCATATAATTGTATTAGCATGTCAGCAATATGTGCACCTGAAAATCGTTCTTTTTTCAATTGCCTTGTTTAATTGGTGCATATCAATGCATTTGCGTACAGCTCCTTCCGTGTCCTTTTTGGTCACTTCCACTATGGAAAAAACCCAAGGCTTCGTGCCAGGTGAGCGCTCCATAATATCATGCTTAAGTAATGATTCAAGTTCATTTTCAACAGCTTCTTGTAAATGAAAAGCAACTTGTCTATGTCTCTGAGTAACAGAATGTACATCGTCATTAATGTGTAACTTTACTTTTACAGTGTTTATCTTTCCCAAACCATGAAACATGAATCAGACATTTTCTGCCGTACCTTGTACCCCTCATACCTTGTTTCACATGGATAGGTGCTTAAACCGAATCAGAAGCAGGGAACTAAGAAAGATAAGAATCACCAAATTAGAAGCAAGGGTTGACAGTCTACATTGTACAACATAGATCTGCTTCCCAATAAAGCTGTGGGAGAGAAGTAAAAACTGTAAGGGAGCTTTAAGTGGGACTGCAATAGTCTGACCTACAGCTTATGCAAGCAGCAGAAGCAGAAGATAATGATGCATGGCTCCCCATCTAATGGTGGCTCGTACTCCTTCAAAACTTTTTTGGGTGTGCGGACGGTGGAGCAAGTAATTATGAAGGCAAAATATGACGTGTAGTTTATTTATCTTTGTTTTTAGAGCACGCCGACACCTAGAGGCTTCTTGGTTCAGAGTCTGAAACAAAGGGACGCCGGTGCCCACAAGAGACCATTGGACAGCCTTTGGACTCTTATGGAGGGACAAGCGACTTTCAACATTTCTAAGACAGCAGACAAAGTAGTTCAGGCGGTTCGAGCCATGTGTGGAGTAACCTCAATCGCGAACCGTGCACGTAAATAAACAACAAGATACGCGATTTTTCGAAACCGCAGTGCGAACGTGAATTTTCTAACAGAAAGAACACAAAAATAATGGCGGTGTCTTCTAAACTAATGTATCCTGTAGTCAAACGCCGGCATCTGAGGCATGACTGCATGAAATGCCTACGTTCTATCCTTGCAGCGCCACTGCCTACAACTCCAAAAATATATAAACTGTAGGAATAGTGTTTGGACAAAAAACAAAACTTGGACTGGGATCTGTAGAAACAAATACACCAGGGGTCCACATGGCACTTAAACGTGGCAGCATCTAACGCAGGCCAATGACAAATGAAGAATCGCTGTCCACGTGTGACCGCTTTAATCACTGGCCTTCAATTATAGAACATGAATGTTTGTGTTAACCAATTAATACTGCTACTTTTCAGTTTATTGACAATCACGGCAAAATACGTTTTGTGCTCCTTTGCACATGGTGTGTGCATTAAAACCTAACTAAGTACCTTTTAAAAGCCAATCAAACGGAGCCACAAAACAACTGGCAGCCAATATTAAACAGACGCCACCCACACCTTACACCTCACCCAGCACTGCGACCCATTTCATTAGCAGCACGGAAAGGGGATGGGAGGTTGGTTCTTGCGAGCGACTGAAACTACAAACTGACAAAAGCACATGACTCAAGTATCAACTGCAAATAACATGCCTCAATAAAAGCGTGGCATCATTTCAAAGGAGGCAGGCCTCGGTGTGGTGCAATAACTGACAGTAGAAATTAAAGTCGACTCGTTCCGGTATCCAACGTACCCTTTGGATCCTGATGTACGGTTGCTTCATTGCAGTTGAGAAATCAAGAAGCTCGTGCTTTTTACAGTATTTTCTGACTGAAGAAGCTGTAAAATTCAAACACTAGGAACGAAACATTGCTGCTACTCCTGAGGCGAAAAGCCGGGAGGTGTCGTATCGTTTTTAAAACCTGCTTTGTTGTATTGTATTGATTATAAAAATACTTGCCTGACTTTGCACAATTCCTGACTCCCATAACAGCTGAATATTAGCTGCTGGGACTCAGAATCCACTCGTTTCTTGGCGCCATTGACCGCCGAAGGGAGACGACAGCCACGCCCACCTCTTGTTGGCCACGCCCCCTCCGCAGACATAAATAGAGCGCGCTGCACTCAAACGCTGCTCCATTGCTGCTACTCCTGAGGCGAAAAGCCGGGAGGTGTCGTATCGTTTTTAAAACCTGCTTTGTTGTATTGTATTGATTTTAAAAATACTTGCCTGACTTTGCACAATTCCTGACTCCCATAACAGCTGAATATTAGCTGCTGGGACTCAGAATCCACTCGTTTCTTGGCGCCATTGACCGCCGAAGGGAGACGACAGCCACGCCCACCTCTTGTTGGCCACGCCCCCTCCGCAGACATAAATAGAGCGTGCTGCACTCAAACGCTGCTCCATTGCTGCTACTCCTGAGGCGAAAAGCCGGGAGGTGTCGTATCGTTTTTAAAACCTGCTTTGTTGTATTGTATTGATTTTTAAAATACTTGCCTGACTTTGCACAATTCCTGACTCCCATAACAGCTGAATATTAGCTGCTGGGACTCAGAATCCACTCGTTTCTTGGCGCCATTGACCGCCGAAGGGAGACGACAGCCACGCCCACCTCTTGTTGGCCACACCCCCTCCTACGCTACCCGCCACCACTATAAACTATGTGTCAAAATCGGAAGCGCAGCGGACGAGCGCAGCGAGCACGCCGATTGCGCGCCGAAGGCGCGCTTAAGGCAAGCTCGTCTGCGCTCGTCCGCGACGAGGACGCGCCTAGCGCCACAAACCCTGTCGAGTACAGCCCATCATCCCCCGGCTACACTCGGGATGCTTTGATCGACCTTCGAGGGTATGCGTATGAAGGTAAGCTCACCTTCGAAGAGACTGCCTCTCCACTAACTGACTTCACACACAAGGACCTAATTGTAGGAGGCCTCTTGAACGTAAGATCCTTACCAAAGCACGCCACTGAAATTAATCTTCTTATCGAGTCACACCATCTAGATGTACTTTTTCTAACCGAGACCTGGACACATGCAAACTGTGAGACCGACCTAGCAGCCGCTTGTCCGCTAAACTTCAATATTCTTCATCTTCCTAGACCCAAAGGCCGCGGTGGCGGAGTTGGCGTCATCTTCAAAGCCTCGTGGCAAACGAACACCTTAGACATAGCTCCGACACCCGGAATCGAGCTCTTTGGTTTGTCGATAAACTGCCATCAAGGAGATACCTTTACGGTAATCATTTGCTACCGCCCACCTGGGGCCTTTTCTCTCTCGCAACAGCAAGCACTCCTCACGACTATCACCAACATGGCAACCTCTCACAGTAAACTAGTACTTCTAGGAGACTTTAACCTTTGGCCAAACGGCAGCCTAGACACAGGTCTAGACAACCTTCGGCTGTCCTGTGATAGTGTGGGCCTTCAACAACTGATAAAGGACCCCACTCACTCTGCAGGCAACCGACTCGATCTTATCTTCTCGAGCCCGGGTCTAACCCAAGTAGGCGACATCCTGCCTATGAGCTGGACAGACCACTCGCTCATTAAACTCTACATCAATAATGCCACAACAAGCAAACCCAAATCTCACCCGCCCCCACAATTCTCGTACTGAAACTGGAAAGCGTTAGAAAAACTCAGCACCTCCACCAGAATCTTCGAGGTGGAGGACAGTTTCGCCATTACCAATTCGGTGGAAGATAACTATAGATCCTTTAGCTCGAGAATCACCTCCCTTGCGGACTCTGCTGCCCCTCTTAAACTCTGTAAACCGAAAGGTAGAGCTCCGGCTCCCTGGTACAACGACTCTTTGAAAACCCTCAAGTCAGCCTGCAAACAAGCTGAGAGAAAGTGGAGACACGGATACTGCAACAATAATAAAACCCTCTGGAAGAAGGCACTCCGTGACTACAAGTCCGCTATTGCAGAGAGTAAAGCAAACTACTACTGCTCCACTATTACCAATGCGGCCAACAGTCCAAAAAGTATATTTCAGATTCTGGACAATATCCTACACCCTGACTGCGTCAAAAACCCCATCCCCCCTTCTCAGCCCCTTTGTGATAGCCTCGCTCAGTTTTTTACTGACAAAATTGAGACTATCATCAATAATCTGGCAACGTCCCCGTCATCCACTCTTCCCACCCTCCCTGAAATCAACCCCACTATTCCTGAATCTCTGAGGTCAGCCTGTCCTCTCACGAATAAACTACTGGCTTTCCCTCTGATTTCTCAAACAGAATTTGAAATAGTCGCACAGGGCATCACTTCCGGATCCCCCCTTGAACCTCTGCCTCCGAAAATATGGAAAACTTGTGGGCACGAACTGTTTCACACTCTCCGGATGATTTGTAATCAATCCCTGAGCTGCGGCGTCGTTCCCCGCTCCTGGAAGCAAGCGCTTATAACCCCGCTGCTAAAGAAACCCACGCTAAACCCAGATTGTCTGTCCAATTTCCGCCCCATATCACTCCTGCCTTTCCCGGTGAAGGTGCTCGAACGCTGGGTCAGTAAATGCCTCTCAACCCATCTCGAGCAGCACCATTTTCTGGACGAATTCCAATTTGGGTTTCGCCCAGCCCATGGCACTGAAACCGCGGTGCTCACGGCCATGGAGGAGCTTCGAATGCGCGCAGACAGGGGCCAAGCCGTGGCCCTGATTTTACTTGACCTGTCTGCCGCATTCGATACTGTCAATCATAGGATCCTGCTCGAGCGGTTGAGAGAGGCAGGGATCGACGGCACGGCCCTGATCTGGTTTCACTCCTACCTTAGTGACAGAAAACAGGCCGTTTCCCTCCCCCCTTTCCAATCGGTCTTCTCCCCGGTCCCTCACGGTGTTCCCCAGGGTTCCTCTATCAGTCCGATTCTTTTTAATGTTTACTTAAAACCTCTGGTCACGTTAATCAAATCGCATAACATGACCACAGTAAACTATGCGGATGATACCCAGCTCCTTCTCTCTTGGGAAGGCGAAGACTCCATCCCCTTGCAAGCCTTCCATGACTGTCTACGAGACACGGCAAGCTGGTTGCACCGGAACTCACTTCAGTTCAACTCCTCGAAAACCGAGGTGATGTTCTGCCCTGCGAGTCGCATACCCCGCCCTCTGCCCGCTGAGTTCTGGCCCCCGGAAAACTCCAACAACCCACCACCAGTTACCACTGTTCGCAACCTGGGCGTCATGTTAAACCATCAATTGAGCATGGAAACGCAGGTCTCAAGAACAGTCGCTACTTGCTCTGGCCTTATGCGCTCACTGCGCAAAGTCTTGCCTCTACTTCCACCCTCCGCCAGAGCACTAGTAGTCAGGTGTACTATTCTCAGTCGCCTTGACTACTGCAACGCCCTGCTGCTTGAATCTCCTGCGACACTACTGGACAGACTCCAACGAGTCCAGTCGGCAGCAGCCAAACTGGCTCTTGGATGGACCAGGAGATCCTCGGCCACCGCCGCACTGGCCGAGCTGCATTGGCTGCCTTTGAGGCAACGCATTGCCTTCAAGGCCCTCTGCCTGGTCTTCAAGGCACTACATGGAGTAGGACCAAGACCTCTTCAACGTCTGTTCTCCTGGTACACCCCCACCAGAACACTCAGGTCCACAACTGCCTGCCTTGCGATAGTGCCCAGATGTAAGAAGGCCAGGATGGGAGGAAGATCGTTCAGAGTAGCTGCAGCCAAGCTATGGAACAGTCTACCTGTCGACATTCGCCAAATCTCTCATCTCCTCCCATTCAGGAAACGAATCAAAACATGGCTCTTTCCTTCACCCCTATAAAAATTCGGCCAGTCCAGTTCACCCCCGTCAATAAACCACAGGAGTAGCTACCAGCGCCAGGATACCTGCCAGGTGACAGTCGCGCTTTATAAATATTTTAAATTAATTAATTAATTTAAACACCCCAAGAAAGTGCCAAACAAGTAAAGTGTTAACTCCAGTCAGTTTTTAATCAGCGGCCGCACGTCATCCAGAGCAAAGCCCGATTTCTGACGTACAATTTACACGGCGTTTACAGAAAAAGCCCTGGTCCGAATGGTTGTAAAAGTGCAATAAGGATTGGTCCACTGGCAACAAAAGGCCTTCAAACGACAGTCCTGAGTACATAAAAGCACTTTAATTTAAGCGCTCTGTTTGTTCCACAACGGAATGATATGCTGAAGAGAATAATCTACAATTCAATAAACATACATCTGAGCAGGTATGCACAAATACAAAATAGTACATTTCACTTCGGGATTAAATGATAGTAAAGATGTGCTACTATGTTTCATCTAAACACCAGATGAGACATAATAATTGCAAGGAAGTCCCTGTCGCTTTAAGGGTTTTACATTGTATAATGCAAGGTTGCCGGATGATTTATATTGACTGTCGCAGATTCAGCTTTGTGGGTCCCCTCCATACAAGAAGCACCCAAGGCGAAAGTCAACACCAAGAGCATGGCTAATGGGCACTTTGGTTTAGGATGCAATGTGCTGCTGGAGCCTCACTCGGCATAGGCTATCTGCGACTACATTATGCGGCCTTGTTGCAAGGGCAAGCGGGCTTTCAGTGGGCCTTAGCAGTCAAAACAAAACATCGAACTCTTCCTCTAAATGCTCCTCTCTTTTAAACCACACTGCTCACCCCATCCTCGTATTTCACGCGGCCCTTATATTAGCCCTTATCATATGCTTTTTAGTATCTTTTACTGCAAACGGCCTTTGCCCCATATTGAAAGTTCATCTCCAATACCACAAAATAACCCAAATCTCTCGGTAGGTCCCAACACTCTGGGCTCTTCACTGCCCATTCAGTTCAAGCTCCAGCAGTTCACGGCGTTAATACTACTGCCCCCGTTACATCCAAAATCCACTCCATGTGTCTGACTATATGAAGCTTCCTAGTCGTGACCACCGCGTCCCTGACACTTTCACGTTCATATGTGCTTTTTAAGTTGTAATAATCAATCAATCAGTACATTTGTAGAGTGCACTACTTACCCGTGAGGGTCTCAAGGTGCGGGGGGGGGGCGGGGGAGCTGCTACTGCTCGAACAGCCAGGTCGGCCTAGATATGGTTAGCGACCTTCCAAACATTGTCATGCACTTTTCTTTAACATACATGTACTATTAATACCTGGATCAATATAGAAATAAAAACGTATAAAAGTCACGTTTCTCTGCCCATCACCACGTCCTCTTCAGGCCTTCTCTGGAGCTCCATCCTCATGCTCCTCTGAAGGGTGCCACTCACGTCATTTGGCTTTTGCCTCTCACACAGAGCCACTTTCGCCCGAAGTCTCTTGCGTAAATGCAGGCATTAGAAAGGCTCTTCACTGCACTCCCAGATGAAGTCATTTTCTCCCTCTCACCTGGATTATCAGATTACTCTACGTCGCAAAATATCCGGTGTACATCACTGAACTTTGCTTCAACATTTCACCGGTTTCGGATGTGGTGGTTCAGTTGAAGTGCACATAAACTACACCTGTCATGAGTTGCTAGGAAGGGGAACCCCAGACAGTGCCACTCCTAGCCCCGTAACCCCCATCTCGACCCTTCCGCCTCACTTCCCAACCCCAACGCACTACTCTTCCTCACCAGGGAGCGTAGAATTCCACCAGGATGAGGCTGCGCTGCTTGATTTCAGACTCGAAGCTGTCTTTGGTGAACTTGAGCACGTCAGAAGCTGAGGCGACGCCGAAAAACAACAGAACAAAGGCAGATGGGAGTAGAAGGGCGAGGCAGGCCATGTTGGACAACTCAGCAGGCTAGGGGGGCTCGGGTCCTGTCACTGCAGCTCCGCCGCTTCCTAAGCTCTGAACTCTGCAGAAGAGGGAAAGCAGCAGCCCGAGATCACCGGAAGTATCAACACTCACACCCGGACCCAGAGTATGGCAAGAGCGGATTGGCTGCCAGCTAGTCACGTCACGTTAAACTTAACCAATAGAAATACTTACCGATTTCAAGGCTGACTACAGTGGATCTGATGGCATGGTAGGAGTGAAAAACATCCCTATCAGCCTATACGTGAAAAGCAGTGCATGCGTTGCACAAAACCATTCGACGACGGAGCTAATGGGTTGGGTGAAGGCATAACACGGGACATCGATGTGTTGCAGAAATGAACAAACTGCTTACAGGAAGCGGCATTTTTGTTGCTATGACAAAGAAACGAAAGCATCACAAGATGACGTCGGGCTGTCCACCGTCCGTCGGACATGCGCATGGTGTCTGCTATGGACAAATGGCAAGAGCAGCCATGTTTGTCCATGCAGACGCGTGCATGCAATCCCTCGGCAGAATCGATTCCAAAAAGTACTCGCAATAGCGAGGGCAGCGCATGCGCTGCTTTCGCTAGGCTAGCCCTAAAAACGCTGTCCGTTTACTGTGTTTAAATTACAGCACGTGTAACCCTTCTTCTTTCTTTTAGTGTGTCTTTGTATCCTTTATTTGTAATTTTTTTTTCTCTTGTCTTCTTTTCTTTCTTTGTTTCTTTCTTTGTTTCTTCTTTTCTTTCTTTTTTGTTTTCCTTTCCTTTTTTTGTTCTTTCGCTTTCTTTCTCTCCTCTTCTTTGATTCTTTTGTTCCTATTTTCCTGCTTTCTTTTCTTCTTTTTCCCTCTTTCTCTCTTTTCTTCCTTCCTTCCTTTCTTATTTCTCTGTTTGCCTGGACCTTTTCATTTTACAAAAATTATGTGTAGGGTGTAGTTACTTTAAGGGGCTTTCAGACACACTTGATCCATTTGTCAGTGGTTGTATCATTCACATTTTTCTACAACCCTCTCAAGACTACATTAGCGGTAATATGTAAATCTGCTTCAGCCATTAGCTGAACTTTACTATGAGTAATTGCATGCTTTCCTTTTCCAAGGAGCACATCCACACACAACCTTTTTTTAGATTGGCGAACTCCAAGCAGTTGCCCAAACAATAAAGTGTTGCAAAAACTATGACAAAACAAAACAAGAATTGCCAAAAGCCTGGCAACAATACCAGAACTATTGGCTTTGTTGATGCTTGTTATTGTTGATTTCCCTGATATTGCCACAAACATTACCAGCATCAAGCCCAAAATGCATGTTGTCCCCCCTAACTTGCAAAACACCTATACAATCTGTCCTTTCAAGTTAAAAATGTCCCTGATTTTCAATTTTGCACCATTGTTTTAGCTCTCTGATTTGCTATTGGGGCAACTTTTATTTTGGTGCTCAGGCCTATGTTCTGTCCCAGTCTGACCCAGAGAGCTCCTCCTTAATGTGCTTCCTTTCTACTGTGTCTTGTCATGACCCATCTTTTTTGGGGTTGTTTACAGATGGGTGGATCAATCTGGGATTCATTTGAGAATAATGGTAGGCTAAATGAATAACAGTGTTAATAGATTTGTTTTTTAAGTCTGATCACTGATCAAATCTACATTCTGTCTGTTTAACTTGGCCTTTAATTGAATTTACCTATTACCAATGTCCAGCTAGTTTTAAATGCTAATGGACTGGAAATGTCTTTCTGCGTACTTAGTTAATACCCAACATTTTGTAAAAAAACTAAAAAGCCAAATAGCGATAGCAAATGCCGAAATTCGATCGCAATTTGGCTTTGAGCAATGTAGGTATGATTAAAACTACTCGCAAAATAAGGAATCGCAAAAATTGTGATTCCCTATTTTGCAATTGCATTTAAGGAATCCCAAATTGCGGTTCCTTAAATGCAATGCAAGTAGCACATAAGACAGTGCACTTTAGCCTTAAGGAATCGCTAATTGCCACCAACTTCAAGTTGGTGGCAATTAGCGATTTCCTTTAAAAAAGCACTTTTTTGCTTTTTTAAAAGTGCCTTGTGGCACACATTCATGCCCTTAAGGAATGTATGTGCGCCACATGTGCACACATGCACATTTCAGGGGTGCAACAGGGTGTCCTTTTGGAACCCTTGCACCCTTGAAATTGGGCCCGCAATTTGCGATTCTCTAATAGCGAATCGCAAATTGAGAATGTCTTCCCATTCATTCCTATGGGCCTCCTGGCCCATTAGGAATGAATGGGTAGGTATTCCTTATTAGCGAATCTCAATTTGTGATTCTCTATTAAGGAATATTAAGGAATCGCTAATATTTTAGCGATTCCTACCTACATTCAATTTTGCGAGTCCTTAATAGCAAATCGGTAAAATTTGCTATTAAGGATTCGCAAAATTGATTTTACCTACATCTGGCCCCAAGTTGGTAAAATTAATACTATTAAATTGGATAACAGTACAATCATTTTTTAATGATAGTTGGTACTGGCAGATGTGTGGTGTGAAGAACCATATAAAAATAAGTTAATATATAATAGGCAATTTAGTTTTTTTTTGTGCTTTTTAAGGTACGCTCTTGCTCAGAGCCTGCATGGCCAATGGCATCCCAAACAACATTATTAATACAACATGAACTTGCTTTGCGGACAGGGCTCTGAGCACAGGGGCATGGCCACACATCATGCCCTGTGCTCAGAATGTACTGAGCATACCCAAAGTGTAAAGTGTATTGAGAAATGTATCTTGTTGTTAGTTTTCCCTGCTTTTTTGATTTGTCTTGATGGGGTGTTCACATAAAGTGATTAAGATATGGTGGAGCAAGGTTTTCACAATGCTTATTCAATGTTTTATATTAATGAAAATGATACAGTCAATGCTAACGAAATTAGTATTTGCTTTTTCTTAGCATGCCCCTGTATTATTTGGATAGTTCTCAGTACTTTCAATTAGGTGGTTTATTAATATAAGTAGATTAAATTATGTACAATGTTATATGTTTGATTGCATCATTTTTGATGAATGTTGTTAATTTTAGTGGAGTATTGTTATTGGCAGTAGTAGAGCGTTATCAGTTGATGTGTGCTGTATTTGTGCTAGAAAACCTGGAAGGTGTTATGTATTGTGTATTCAGCGATAGGAGGAGAGGACCGTGATGTCATAGGGGCCTTCTGATTGACAAGAGGCAAGCATGTTAGAAACATTTGATTAGAAAACATTTCCCACTTCTTCCCTACCAGTGTAGACTTTCCTTTTTGCCTGTTCCGTTGCTTTTCCATAAGGTCAAATGTAAATACAATCCTCGGAAGCAACACAGCTCCAAAGTCCACCTCAGCTAGCCATTCTAGCTCCAGGGTTCGGCGTGACTCAGCAGGAGGAAGGGCTGACAGGAAGGGAATTCTGCAAAGAGAAGAGGGCATGATATTAGTGCATATTCTCTTAGACAAAGCACTAACTAAATGTCACCAATTCAAGATCTGCTTATTCACCTGGTGGAGGCGGACCAACGACCCACACTCAGCGGATTTATACTTGTTCTGCTGCCGTGGCACAGGGATTGTACTGATCCCAGCAGCCCCGGGGCTGTCAGTTTAGCAGGACTCAGACTGAAGACAATTGTTGTAATTGTGCCTTTGTACCAGAAACCCGAGATCAGAAGATGGGGGAAATAACTTAATTCTGTTACCTGAGGACTTGTACACTGCCCTTAATTAAACAGCTATGCAAACTCAAACACACTGGGTAAACAACTTCACTGGTTCACATTACACACACTTGTTTGGTAAATAGTACAAATGATATTTGAGTCCAAAGTCTATAAGTTTAGAAGAGAATGTCTTGAGCCTTCCCCAACAAATAGCACCAGCAATGCTACTAACCAATAGACCCAACAAACTTTGAACGTCTTGCTGGGAACTGATGGTTTCCCAATACTCTCTTGGTGGTTATAGGCCCAGTGGCCTTCCAGTGTCCCTAGATTCATTCAGGCCTGATAGCTTTCTACTGTCCCTCAACAGATATAGGCTGACAGCCTAACGATGTCCCTCAGCCGAAGCAGGACTGATGGGCTTCTGACATTGCTTGAAGAGCAGAGACAACTTAGGCCCTTATGAGTTGTATTCCTTTTCTACATTCAACCTCCCGTGGACCAGATGGCTGTGGATTGTTGTTGTATAGAGTTTAAGTCTTAGGGTCTGGTACTTAGCTTGTTCATGTCTTGTGCTTTTGTTGTAGTGTAATCCTGCAGGCAGTCGAACACTGGCCACTTGAGGAGAGTCTGCTCTGAGCTGTTGTCCACAATAAAGCCACTTGAGAAGGATTGAGAAGGGTGACTTCCTGTTCACACGACAATGGCAGAGCAGAGGAGAGACTACGACGATGGCGAAAACCTGTAGATGAACTACTTGATGTGTACAAGATCACAGCTGGGCGAGTACTGCCTCATAAGTAAGTGAGCAACAAAGGGGAATATCAGAGGTCCCACCTGACTTTGAGTGCTACGGGGTGTGGTGTGCTGTATTACACTAACTACGCACAGTGCCATCTTTGAGATCAGCCACGATAACCGAGTGTTCAGTCTAGTGCTTTTGGAGTGTGTTGCAATGCAAAGGGAATAGAAACAAAGCAATGTTAAAAATAAATGGACATGATGTGCAACTTACACCATTGTGCCTATGGCCATACTTGAGCAACTGTGGGTAGGTACAACATTAAACCCCAAATATATTTTGCCAGCGGGATAATAAGGGGTGGTTATTGATATAGTGTGCTGCATGATTGCTGACATAGAAATTGGAGGTAGAATCATACAGTGAAAATTATACGTAGCAGAGCACTGTCCCCCAATCTTGGAGTGGGTACATCAATACAACTCGCACATCATTGCCAATCCCAGGGCACCTTCACAGCTGATGGTAGTTGAGGAAGAATTGATTTCTGACATCCTGGACTCAATGAAACAAGTGTTTGACAGCAAACTAGGCATGTTGAAGGGATACATACCCAAGATCGTACTCAAAAAGGGAGCTGTTCTTGTTCACCACAGGCTGAAGAGAGTCCCGGTTATTGTCAGAGGGGGGTGAAAGAGTTGATAAAAGATATGTTTGCAAGAGGGAATTATAGAACCTGTCGAAGCATTTGGGGCAAAGTCTAACACAACGTCATCTCAAAGGTCAATTTTGGTGCCCGGGCATGGATGATCAGGTCACAGCATGGGTGGCAAAATGTAGTGTGTGCAAAGAGGGGGAGAAGAGGCTAAGAGTGGGTAAACAATCAGTAATGTAGCATATAACCAATCCGGGAGAGGCTTGGCATAGTGTATGCACTGATTTTATTGCCCCAATGTCTGACCTGAGTAGTGATTGTAGGTTTGATTTGGTGGCGGTGGATGTATTTTTCAGGTTTTTGAGTGTGTTTATCATAAAAGAAATCACCACGGAAGTCACCATTGAAACTTTAACAAAGATCTTCTTAGAGGAGGGGGTACCATCTAACCTCATAACTGACAATGGCACGCAATTAGTATCTTATGAAATTAGGATGTTTCTCCAACAGCATGGTATCATGCATCACTGCACCAATTTTTACCGCCCACAAGGGAATGGTATTGTGGAGAAAGCCGACAGGATGGTTAAAGGTGTGATCCAAAAGGCTGATGTGGCGCAAAACAATATCAAGAGTGCTGTGGAGGACTTAGTATGGGCTTACCGCACTACAAAACAAGAGACCATGTTAAAATTGCCCTTTGAGCTGACGTGGAGAAGAGTTCTGGGTTCCAAAATGGTTCCCTCTTGGATGAAAGAATAGATAGCAAGAGGTGGTGTGCATGAACTCAAGTCTGAGAAGGTCAGTTTAGAGTCAAGTAGCGTGCTTGTGGAGGGCAATTGGATTAAGGCCAAAATAGGATGGGTTGTGAGAACCTTTTCAAAATGTAAAGGTCCACATAAAGTGGGGCATGTGTACAAGTATTGTGTGGTTTTGGAGAATGGTGAGCGGTGGAATAGACGTAGTTGCGTTGTTTCAGAAAGGTGGTAAGAGTGAGGTAAAGTGTGTTGAGGACTGTATTGGGTAAATTTTGATGAAAGATGGTGATTTTGAACCCACTGTGACAAAGAGGAGGATGAGTGAGGGGATACCATCCACTCTCATGAAGAACACAGATGTTGGGAATGCCAGGCGTTTTAATGAAGCAAGGAGTTTCAGGGATCGCTCACCACCAGTATACTTGAAAGATTATATTTGCTAATGCTTTTCTATAATCTTAAATTTCACATCCTCAGAATTCTTATATTTACTAATTGTTCTTCTTTTGCATTTTATTTTCTGATGTTTTATTCCAATTGTGTTCCTTCATGTTTGCTGAAGACTAACCTATGCTCTTATTGTAAAAAGAATTGCTCCTTCCTTTAATGTAATTTTGTCATAATACAGAACAGAAGGGGAGGTGTTGTGTTGAGTTTAAGTCTTGGGGTCTGGGATTTAGCTTAGTCATCTCTCGTGCTTTCGTTGTAGCAGATTCCTACAGTGGCAGGATCCCATATTATGTATCATAAAGCCACTTTCCTCCTTCATTGCTGTGTATGCCCACGTTCCTTCACAACAATGGTATGTGAAGCTTAGTAGGCCCAAAAGTCCTGGCCAGTATGCATGCCTACCACAGTGGCCCACTTGCCACGACATCGTAGGATAGGTGGTGGGCTAGTGGCAGATGATCAGTGGAGTGCTAAGAGTTTGCCAGATCGATGACTATAAGGGAGGCATATGCTCGCTGTGACTACCCTCCAGTCTAACTTTGGAAGGTAACAGAAGAGCAATACATCAACAAGACTGTTTTGATTGTTTTTCTTTTCACTTCTGCAGACAACCCATAAAAATACTTGTGTAAAAATGATTTACTGACATTAAACAAAATGGTATTATATAAACCTAAAGTTAAGACGCCACATAAATACATTTATACACATTTGTTTAGAAGAGGAATTATTGCCTGAACAGTTGCATCCATTACAATGTTGAATGAAATACTAAACACCTGTTTACTTACATTTCCATTATAAATCGCTTTTAGCATAGATATCTGATATTGTGTTCACTTAGGCAACGAAGCAGTGTTGGTTTCATCTGCAAGGGCAAATGTATGAAGTATAAAAAGTAGACAGGGCATCCTTCTCTAATGAATACGGTGCCTATATCAATAGTTTTCAGCTCATCAGCATCATATGGAAATGTTAAATTATGTATAGGTCTGTGCAGGAGGTCATTCAAAAAGTTGTCCGCATCTGGATTGCTGATGGAGGAAGAGAACAGTAAATTAGTGAATGATATGCGTACCTTGCTATTTTGCAAGTTATCTTGGATAAGTGGACCTCAAAGATGAATAACCAAATAGGATCACTCATTATGTCCATCATGTCTTCCTACTAACGCATAGATCTATTTAACTTCAGATTTCAGAAGTAGGCGTTGTGCAGATGTCTTTAGAAGGATATTATATTTTAAGTGCCTTCTTCACATGAGGCCAGTGATATAGATTATCCTTAATAAACATAAATCATCGACAGCCTGCTGTCAATTTGAAAGAAAATCACTCTTATGTAGGTTACGTAAAGCAATTTCAATTTTTTTTTTTAATGCCTATTGTTCCTTCGGTGATCTTCAAAACTCTTACAGTAATGCTAAACGGTTGGGTAAAGTAAGATTTGAAATGTATTTTGCATTGCAATTATTAATATCAACATCTATTTTATAAATGGACTTTTAAGTGTTGCCGGCATTTAGAGCACAAGAATGCAGCAGTAAATGAAAATGTATCCAGAGAGTACATTGAGTTAGAATTCGTGCGACATTAGCAACTATTTCCAAAATTACTATAATTAGATATTTTACTTTATCTAAATTCACAGTATTCGTTCAAGACAAAACACGTTTTTATTGCATTTCTCTTTGCTGTTTGAACACTCATCACAACTTTATTGATAGCTGAGTAAATTTAGGAAGGTCGAAATAAATCCAAAATACTTTAAACTAGTGCTGGGCTATATTACTTGCAGGCGAGAGTATAGTCGTTTAAGTAAAGCTATAATGTTCTATAGGCTTCAAAACAATATATAGAGGTAATCTTGACAAAGGATAGAATATGTAGCTTTGGAATTTGAAAATAGATTTTGATACAAAATTAAACATTATGGATTCGATTTGTGCAGGGAAATCTGATTTACATAAGAAAATAGGTAAATTTACAATTACAATGCTTTTGTGAAGTCACACTTACACTGGTAAAGCCTTTTATTAACGCATGGTATCATCTCACGATGCAGGTGACTGGTGCCATTCGTTGGTTAATGTATAATCAAGGATTAGGCCTGTGTGCATAGGTAAGGGAAGGATATGTAAAGGTATGGGGAATGTCCTAACACTTACCTGCAATCTTCATTACTCCTGGTCCCGTTGTCCTCGTCCCATTCCTGAACATAGTGGAGATGACCATCTCCGTGACAGAAAAAAAGAACAGGAGCATGCTGGGATACCTATCCCACTCCCTCCCACTGGGAGTACATAGGCGGTACCAGCCCAGCATGCAGCCTGAAAATACCAAGCCAACAACTGGAAGACCGGCCGCCCGGGAGGGAGGGAGGGGCGTAAGGAATGGGACAAGGACAACGGAACCAGGAATAATGAAAATTACCGGTAAGTAATAGGACATTACCCCTAGGTCCCTCCTGTCCTCGTCCCATTCCTGAACATAGTGGAGAATACCAAAGCAAACAACCCAGCTTTCTGGACATCCTCCAACGCCAGGGGCACCATACCGAAAAAAACGGCACCCAACCAAAGCAGAAGGGTTACCACAAGAAAGAAGAAAACGCAGGCAGGAGCACACAATCAGCCATGCCCCCAACGAAGTCGACAGAGTCGAGCCCCCTAAACATGCAGGGGATGACCAAAAAAGGACAGCAAAAGAGCACAAGACCCCCAGGCAAGCCCGAAGGAGGCCACAAACCCAGAACCAAGCCCCAAGGGAACACCCAGAGGGGATGAAACAAAGAACCCCTCCGGACTACCAGGGGAAGGGAGCCCGAGAGAAGCGGAAGTGCCCCAACGGAGCAACTCAGCCAGGAACAGCAACTGACCAGGGGGATAAAATGCCCAGGGGCAAAACCCACAGCCCCAGGCACCACCAGGCAGCCGCCCCACCAGGGACAAAACAGGCCAACTCGGCCCAATGCCCGAGAGCGGGCAAGAGCAGGCCACACAGGGCGGCACGGTCGAAGGCCCAGAAAGGAACACAGCAGGGGTAAGACAGAGAGCGAACTCCCCAGAGCAGGGAAGAAGATGACCCACAGCCGCACAAACCCAAAACGACCACACCAAATGGCGAGGGTATGGAAGACGAGTCCGAAGAGGCACGCCAAAGCAAGAGAACAACGAACGACACAACCAACCACAGGACCAACCCCAACACACCAGGGGAAGCCACCAGCAGAGGTGCAAAGACCGAAGAGGGAGGAACCAGACAAGAAAACAGGCACCGACCCAGAGGAACAACCAGGAAGAAGGGGCCAAGGAACACCAGCAAGAGCCCCCCACAGCCGACAAAAGCAGCAACAGGGAACCCCGGAGGCATAGAAACCCCACAGAAGGCCCAGGCCACAAGGCAGGAAGGACCAGCAGCCAACCCCAGCGGAGACACCGGACAGCCACAGGAAAGGCCGCCACACCGGGAGAAGAACGCGGGGAACAGGAACCCGCCAAGCGGCCAAGCCCGAAGCACAACCCCAAAAGCAGGAGACACAGGGACACGAACCCAGCAACCCGCCCCCCGAGGCCAGGGAGAGCAACAAAGCACAACCGGAAGCGGACAAAGGGAGAACAACAGAGGGCCAAACACGGACCCGGGGAAACAAAACCCTAGAACCGGGAAAGAGGAATGGCCAACAACCAAGAGTCGACGCACCGGCCAGGAGGACACCAAGGAACCACCCAAGGCGAACCACAAGAAGGGCAAAACAGGCAGAAGCAACAAGGAGGCCAACAGCCCAACAACGCAGGTGGCACAGAAACATCCAAGAAGCCACCCGGACAAACCGACAGGCCAGCCAGCCAGGAGGCCCCCAACACGGCACCACAAGAACCCGGAAGGAGAGGCAAAGGGCCAACTGACCCAACACCCCCCAAAAAAAAACATGAAGGGGCACAGGGAAAGGCACCGGAGCCAGTCACATTCAGGCCACCAAGAGAGGATAAGCAACAGGAAGACAGGGAGGGAGACCGGCAACCACCAACCCACCAAAAGGCCCCAGCACAACAGCTAGGCGCAAATTAGCAGCACAGGAAAGGACAGTAGACCAACCCAGCACCCAGACCACCAGGGCCAGAACCACCAGCCACCAAGAGGCCCATAAGAGGCCCAAAAGTACCAGAGAACGAGCGACCAGGAAAGGACCAGGCAGGGACCCAAAGGGGACCCCAAAGCAACCAAGGGCCCCACAGCCAACAAAAACCATACACACCCAAGCTGAGAAGGCACCAGCGACCCACACGCACAAGCAAACGGGAGGCCAAACACAAGGCCCACAAGGGCAAAACCCAATAGAGGCAGAGCCTAGGCCCTAACAGCACCCCGGAACACCCCAGGCACCACCAAACCAAAGGAGAGGAGCCCAGAGAAACCAAAGGCCCACAACCCACCGGGGGGCGTGGGAACAGACCCAAAAAAGGGAAGAACGAACCCCGCAGAGCCAGAAAGAGAGCAACAGCCAGAGACACCACAGGCCGAAAGCAGCCCGCACGGGAGCATGAAAACAACGCCCAAGCTCAGTGACAGGCCCCGAAGGAGGAAGGCCTCAGCCCCAGAGCCGAGGCAAAGCTAGCCGCAACCACAAGGCCGACAAAGAGGAGCGGGGAACCAGCAACGTGGCCCACACACCAGGGGAGGCTGACACCAGACCCACAACCGGCAGCCCCACCAACAAACCCACCGGCCAAGAGCAAGAGCAGGAACGGTGAGGAGGACATACAGACCGGCACCCACAAGCAGGGAATGGGCACAGGGCAGCCCGAACCAGCAGACAGGGCGGGGCACCGGAGCAGCGCATCCGAGAACCAAGGAGCAACTCAGGCAGAAGACAAGGAAGACATACAACACCCAGCCACCACAGGCGGCAAAGGGAGCGGCAACCAAGAGGCAAAGGACCCCAAAGTGCACCAAGCCACAAAAAGAAAAACAAGAGGGGAGAAGGAAACCACAACAGGAAACCAAACCCCACCAGCCAACCAAGCGTAACACAACCCAGCACCAGGCAAGAGGCAAACAGCAACGCCAGGCAGAAAGCCCATCAGGTGCACCACCAGCACAGCCCTGGTGCCAGGAGCCAACCAAAGCCAAGGGCCCGCCAGAACAGGGGAAGGGCACAACAGCCCCCCTCTCTGGAAAACAACAGAACCCAAGAAACAGGGAGGCCAGAAACCCCAAGGGCCCCGACGCAGGACGCAGGATGCAGGACGCAAGAAGCGACCCAGCCACAGCCGAGCAGGGGCCAAGCAAACAGCCCCGGAAGGAACCAAGGAGTGCACAGCAACCGGAAGCCCCAGGCAGACAACCAGACAGGCCAGAACCTGCCCAAGGAGCGAGAGCAGACACGACTAGGCGCCAGTAGGGAGGAAAGGGTGTGGGCCAGGAAAACACACACTGCAAAGCCCATAGCACCTGACAGGCACAGGGTGGCAGGAAGAAACAAGGCACCCGAGCAGAGGCCAAGCAAACACCCCCGTTAGGACGCAAGGAGCGCCCATCACCGGAAGCCCCAAGCAGGCACCCAGACAGGCATGCACCAGGCCCAATCCCACAAGAGAGGGCAGGAACCAATCAGGGCAGACAGGCAGCAGGCAGTTGAAGGAAAGAGAAAGATAGGCAACAGGCAAACCCAGGCGGACACCCTCAAACAGGCACCAACCAGGCCTGACCAGGGAGAACAGAAGCATGCAGGGCAGGACGGCCGGAGGCCCAGAGACCAGAGGCAACGAACCAGGTCAGACCCAGCCCAAAAAGAGGAGCCCACGAGAGCAGACGTGTGCACAGGGGTACGGGCACAAGTCCACAGCACCCGCCCAGCCCCGGAACACCCCCAGCAGGAGGAAATAGGGAGCCAAAGCCGCAGGCCAGCACAGCACAAGGAAGAAAGAAACCACTATGCGGTACTTACCAGGGGGACAGGCCAACAACACCACACAGAGACCGTTCCCCAACCCCCAGCCCAGACACCATCCATCAACAAGCGCAGAGCAAGCGGAAAGCCAGGAGGCCCGGGAACCCCCAACCTGTGGAGGAAGCACCCAAAGGATCCCCCCAGCAGCACCGGAAAACAAGGCAGAGACACAGTGCAGAAAACCACGCAATGCCCCCAACCCAGCACGCAGGGACAGGGAGCACCACGAGCCAGTAGAGAAAAGCCCCAACAGGAACCATCCAGCACAGGGAGAGACCCGTGGACGCCGGGTCCCCGAGTACCAGCAACAAATCCAGGGAACCAACGTGACAAGGAAGAAGAAAACTGAACCGCTACAAAGTACTCACCGCAGGGGCAGGAAGAGCGCACCACAAGCTCACCACCCCCAAGAGCCAGCCCAGGTGTCCTCCAGGACACCAGCGCCGGACAGAGGAGACTGCAGTAATCAGCCACGAGGCCACACAAGGCCCGCTCCTTCACTGACACAATGAACAGCAGGGGCAGCAGGGAGGAAAGAAGGCCAGCAGGTCTCCAAATGCCAGACAGGGAGCCAGGAGCACCGCCAGGTCCAACCCCTAGACTTCCCAAACAGCCACAGCCGCGTGTCTTCCAGACTGGCCAAGCCCCAGGAAGATGCGCACTGTGACGCGGAAGAAACCGGGAGGAACAGCGCCCCAGCCGCAAAGGGCCGGGCGCCAAGCAACATCAGGTAAGTCAACAAACACGTCCCATCCTGTAAGAAGACAGAAAAAAGAACAGGCTGCATGCTGGGCTGGTACCGCTTATGTACTCCCAGTGGGAGGGAGTGGGTTAGGTATCCCAGCATACTCCTGTTCTTTTTTTCTGTCACAGAGATGGTCATCAGCACTATGTTCAGGAATGGGATGAGGACAGGTGGGACCTGGGGGTAATGCAATATGAGTTTACAATCTCGAGAACCTCCAAAGAATGTGGTGGCAATCTTGGGATATGTTTGTAATGAAGTGGAGCAGAGACCCCGCAGGCAGCTACAACTGAGACAGGGGCTCCTGAGAGAGAAGAGATGGTAACAAAGATGTTGCGGCTGAGGGGCGAGACTGCTGAGATGGAGTAGAATGACGAAATGAGGGGGTAGGGCAAGCCAAAAGGAGAAGAAAGTGGAGGAACAACATCAGAAGTTAACTTGCCTTAAATTGGTATCAGAATTCTATTAGGAGGGCACTTGTTCACCACATGGTATGGGAATGTGGGTGAACTCATAATTACTGGAGTATGGTGGAAGATCCACAGCCAACATAACAGAAAGACAACTGATTAAAAACCCCAGGGTGTGTTTACCTGAGTTAGTCCGTAGTTCTAAAAAGCATAAGGCCTCAAACAAATTTGTGGATCTTGCATAGATATTAGCTAAGAGAAGAGTTGTCAAGAGATGGAAGTTAGGAGGACCTCTTCCTATACAGGAGAGGCTGAATGATCTCCTAAAATTAGGAGACACAAAAACTGAGAGATAACCAAGCTACATAAGCAGTGGGGATGGAATGAAAATGATACAGGTACATGGGACACGATCATACTAGCTCTGGCTGCTAAAACATGTAACAGAGTCCCAAAAGTGTATGCCTTGGCTGCCAATAAGAGCTGCAGGAACAGTGATTAGGTTGGGCAGTGGTGTTTAAAATAAATATTGCTTAATAATGGCCGTGGTCTTAACTACTGGAATTATTAGTCCTATTAGTAGTGTGCTTCTTCCTAGAAGTGCTGCTAATAAAAATGTAAAGATAAGAAGATCGATGTGAAAATTGAAAAAAATACGAGCGATTTGAAAAAATGACAAACACTTGCTGAATATGAAAAAGAAGATCTAGGCAAATTAATATGTTGACATCGTCAGGCTTTTGCATAGGGAGACAACATGTAAGTAGGGATGAAGGGCAGAAGACTATGTGGCATACATCCCCTTATTACTGAAAAGAACCAATTTTTGCGCTCTCTGTAGGACAAAATCATTTCTAGGTGATGATGTGCTCCATAGACCGGCTCTTAGTGCTTAAGTTGGACGAGATGAAGGTCGGCAGTCAGCACTCAGCCTTTTAGCTTACATTATACCAGCCGGCCCACCGGTTCAACCTCCCGTGCGCTCTCCCTTCTCCATGGTGGGACATGATAGGAGACGCCTTCAACACCTTCTTGTTTTTCCCCCTCTTCCTCCCAGAATCCTCTACGGAGGATTTCTAGAATATTATTCTACCCAATTATAGATGAACGCCATCTCTTTCATTTGCACTGGGTAATCCGAAACCAAGTATGTGACTCTTTCTTCCTTGGAGGTATTTCCTGTCTTATTTCGGAGGGGTGGGACTTACTAATCTCACTCCTAACAGGGCAACAGTATGGAAGGTGTTGAATTCGTAAAGAGGTTACTTTTACTATTCCTACTGCTGTCTAAACAAGAGTAGGGAAAGTAATTCACTTCAAACACATTACATATATAAGTAACACCATGAATGTAGACTAAATATTAAACTCTTAATATAAAAATAAGTAATTAACATATTAAATGTACATACATATATATATATTTCCAACCAAATCCGACCTTCTCCAAATCAGACACCGACACTGGGAATGCTTTCAGCCATCCGGCTTGGGTATTTATTTCCTTTTCGTAACGCGTTTCGGGACGTATCCCTTGCTGCATATATATATGCAAACCAAATCAAAAGTAAAAATTTCACATAATTACTATTCAATATGCTAATAGTAAATTAATAAATAATTGCTATTCAATTATTTATTAATTAAATTCCCACGCTATATCCCTACAAACCTAGCAGTCCACATCTAAAACATAGTTTAACAGAGAATTATTCGATAATTGACATATTTAAAATTAATTAATTATTACTTAAATAACTTCCAGTCTAGACCCTGACAAACCTAGCAGCCCACAACCAAAATATAATTAAAATAAGAAAATTCCATTCTTTAAAGATTTAAAATTAAATTTAATAATACATTTACAAATAATAATTAATAATGAATTCATGTTAATTGAATTCCCACCCTACCCTCCTCCAAACCAGCAGCCTGCAATTAAAATTAATAAGTATGTCATAAATTACATAATTAAAATCAATTAAACAATTAACTATTTATTTTATTTTAATTTATTTTAATTTTAGGATTTCTATATGGAGCTGGAAAGACCCCAAGGGGTTTCAGAGCGCTTTACAGCAACATTGCAACAATTGTCAGTCAAATACAGTACAATAAGAATACAGTTTTGAGAAGTCTAGACGATAATTAGAAGAGGGTATTTTTAATGCCAGTCCTTAGACCAAAGACCAGTGTTCAAAGGCATTATTTGGTAAAGGAGGTACATTTGTCAGAATAACCATATACGGGGTCGCTTTGGGGGGTAAATTGAGATTTTGTGGTAGTTTCATGGGCCTGCCTCGATGATCTTGAATACTTATATCTCTCGCTAAATCTTCATTCTGTCCAGGCAGCTTGGCGCCTAATGCTCCACTTTCTGTATTCATGGGAACAGTCCAGCTTGAACTGCCAAGCCAGGTCTTCCCTGAACCGGAAACACGCATCCTGGGACCGGTTTCTGGGTAACACACTTCATCAGCTAGGCTTGCTTGAATCCAGTGGCAAAGTGAGCAATGAATACAAAAGACAGGACATGTACTTTTAAGTTTTGCATGTCCTGGTAATGAAAAACTCTCAAATTCGTTTGTCACTACTGCAAAGCCTATCCCTCCCATAGGATAACATCGGAATTACCTTATTAGATTTTATAAGTATAATCTCCAATTGGGACGAGATAAACCCTCCAAGTCTGGTGTCTCTGGAATCACAATTTAAATTTCAAACATATGGTTAAATAGGATTTTAAATTGCAAGTCTGAAAATGTTAGTTTTAGAAAGTTGGCATGATCTTGCTTTAGCCATTAGACGACTGGGGGTAGTTTGAAGCTGGGCTTTGTGTATTCCTCCTAGACAGCCACATACAATAGGAGATTATTTGTGTCTCAATGGGCCATCTCTGGCAGGATGGGAGGGAGGAGCTGGGCACAGCCTCACTTACAACTGAATAGGCTGTGTCCAGTCCACACACAAAGGACTGCATACCTCCCTATAGTGAGTCTAGAGCTAGGGCAGGAAGGGAAGACCTCAGTGCACTTTGAAGGCATGTCTTTGAAGTAATTCCCACTTCAAAGGTACTACTGGGTACAGGTACTTGACGTCAGACACCACCACTGCAGTGCACTTCTGGACCTGTGAATAGTCTGCCAGGAAGAAGGACTGCTGTATTGCTGAAGGACAGCCACTCTCCTGGACTGCACTCTGCAGCGCTCCTGCTTTGCTGTGCTAATCTACTACCTGCTGCTCTCTTGCCTGGGTGAGAGAGACTGGACCTGCATATCTTGACCCAGAAGCCAGAGTGACCAAAAGGGCTCGTTAGCTGGCCTCCTGATTAAGCCTCAGGGACAGAACAGTTTTCCAATCCCTTCAATTGGGCTCTGCCATCTGTGGGTCTACACTGCCAAGTGGTGCCACCCCAGGCCTGGACCTTTGGAAATAGACCTAATTTGCTTTCCAGCGGAACTGATGCATCTTCTCTGCTGAGTGACACATCCCGAGCAGAACTGATGCATCTCCTTGGCTGAGTGGCACATCCCCGAGCAGAACCAGTGCTTTGCCACTGCTACGTGGATTGAATCCATCACAAAAGGTTTGCATCGCCTCTGTAACCTGCATCTTGGTACCAACACATCTTCTTTGGAACTGCCACTGTGTGATGCTTTTTCTAGCTCAGCTCCTAGTATTTCTCGTTGATGGCCGCCACAACAATGAAACTCCACAGCTTCACCACTCATGGGAATCTATGCATTGCCACAGCTGCGCATCATATCCCCAACACCAGACTTTGCATTACAAGCCCAATAAACAGGATCCTTGATGTCTATACAACAGCACCTCACACCGCAGCCTCACTGCATCTCGGAACCAACTCATCGCCTTGTCTGCATGATGCATCTTCAGCGTGAATTCACGCAACCCTCCGCAACCAGGATTTAAGTACTCTGTTCAGCGGCCCTAACTGGGTCCCTGTAGCTGGCCCACGCTCCTTCGCGGACAACTTAAAATTATGATTTTGACCATATCCAGCGTGACCGGATATCTGCAACAGCGCTTTGTGATTTTTTGGCGCTAGTTTTCATTATAAAATTTAAAACTCAATACCTCCAGTTCTACTAATTGTATTTTTTTTACGTTGTGATCTTGTTTCATTTATTAAAGTCAGATCTGGATGCAGGATTTTTCTGTGGGGTGTTTTCACTGTTTTTACTGTTTGAAGTGTAGCAGAATTACTTTATACACTGCTTCTATTTTAAGCCTGATTGCTCTGTGCCAAGCTACCAGAAGGGGAGCTCAGGATCAGTTAGGATTAACCTGGCCATTACCCTGACTAGGATTGGTGTTGCTTCTTGACCAGTGCTTACACCACAGTCAACCAACAACCCCATTTCTAACAGCACCCCAGTAAGAACACCTTGGGAGAGCAATCAGTTTGAGTTTCTGGAATTCTCCTCACCTGCTGTCCCACTGTGGAAGAAATGGGTCCCCCAAATTTCAAACTCCCCAAACCTTTCCTCGGATTTCCTACATTCTACAGGTTCAAATATGTTCTTAAAACTTAATTTCATGAGGAGATGTGTCCCCATGTTAAGGCACCTCTCAATGCATCAAACATCATAAAATACTAATTTAAGTAAATGGGCCACTAAATAATTGAGCTCTATGTCAATTCAAACAGTAGTATCATGGAACTTAAAAATAAAGTGGTACAGATTAAATGCTATAAAGGTTCTCAATGAAAATTATACAGAAAACTCAAAAAGATGAAAAATGTATTCAAATTCCCAAGTAGGCATTAACATCTAGAGACTGGCAGACAGTCTCCCTTGTCTCAAGCCCAAAATCAAAAGTATTTATACATTATTTTTCCATAAGAAATTACAGCATCTGCAGGCTAACTGTGGTGTGAACAAATGTAGCATTTCATCAGGAAACCAGAGCACATGAAAAATAAACATAATATTACCTTAACACCTAAGCACTCTCCCACTCCATGAATAATCTATTCAGCACCATCTAGGCTACTGTTGTCCGGAGATGCTAGAACAAAACTAAATATATGTATAATAACAATTTATTTATGTGAACAACCACAGTGAACCAATGGAAGGACCTTGATGAATGTTTCAAGTTGTGACGGAAAAGTAATCTATAGCAGAATAACAACTAACAATGGAAATAAACCAGTACATCTCAGCTAGACTGTGTGCTACAGAGATTGTGGAGAAAGAAGTGGGGTGGGGGGAACATGAGTGACAGGACTGACTTCCATTGTCAAAACGATGGCGTAGTTAACAAATGTCAGAAAAATGCATTTCTACACGTCGTAGGAAATCCGTTTAAAAAAAAGCTGTACCGCTATATTAGGGTGTACAGGGATATGTAAGTGGGAAAATGCATTCGGCACATTATTGACACACAAAAATATAAACATGTATAAATCTTCTATATTATTTTATAAACACTAATTATTCAGAAATGTAAGGCAGTCTACGTCACTTTATGATTCTTCCTAGTTAACTCCTCCATCAGCTTTAGCTGGTTGTATACACAACCCTAGACATTTATCATTACACGCACAATTTAAAAGCAGACACCAGAAAGTTTAAACAAGAAAAATAGGACTATTGCACAAATCATTACAATTATTACACATGTTAGGTTTAGCTTTAATGTACCCTGTTAGAACTGGGGGTCACTAGTTGGCAGAGGTAGGTACCTTTGACCAAATAGGGACCCTTGCTTCTAGTCAGGGTAAGGGCGTCCACTTCTAAAATAATCCCTGCTCACCCCCATGGTAGCTTGTCACAAGCAGACAGGCTTATCTCAGAGGCAGTGTGTAAAGCATTTGTGAACACATACAGTAATACAGTGAAAACACAACAAATGGACACCACACCAGTTTAGAAAAATAAGTAATCTTTACTAGACTTAACACAAGACCAAACGACAAAAGTCCACAACACTGTACTCCAAAATAGATTTTAAAATGGTAGAAATAGCTTAGTTCAGGCCCAGGTTCTACTCCTCCCACCACTCCCCATGCAGATAGGTTTATTCAGCCTTGTGCTGACTCGCCCTGTCTCCTGGAGCCACCCCTGCCCCTGTCACTCACAAACCACACATGGAATACACAACCTAGCAGCATCAGGCTTGGGTGGTTAGGTAAGAAAAAAAACTATTTTCTAAAAGTGGCATTTTTAAACACGGAATGTTAAAACCAACTTCACTAAAAGATGTATTTTATCATTCAGAGTTCAGGCAGACTAAGCTCGAATTTCTACCTAGTTCCCTGAGTCAGTTAGGATTATAAGATGTTATAATCAAACTGCCCATTCTGGCCTATGAGAACAGGTAATCTTGTAATAGTGAAAAACAAAATTGGCTGAAATTCACTATCAGGACATACTACACACATCGGGGCATGTCCTACCTTTTACCTACAATGCACCCTGCCCTTGGGCCTACTTTAGGGGTGACTAAAATGTAGATAAGGGAAGGTTTAGGGACTGGCAAGTAGTTGCACTTGCCAAGTTGACATGGCAGTCCCAGGCTGCACAAGGCTCTGCAATGGCAGGTCTGAAATCACAGTTTACAAGCTGCTTATGTGGGTGGTACAACCAGTGCTGCAAGCCCACCAGCAGCATTTGATTTATAGGCCCAGGGCACACATGGTGCACTCTACTAGGGTCTGACAAGTAAATCAAATGAACCAATCATGGAGTCACTAATCCAATACAATACTTTACAATAGGGAGCACTTGCACTGTGACACTGAATAGCAGTGGCACAGTGCCCAAAGCATCTAGACCAGCAAAACACATAGCAAAAACACAGGAGGCAACAGTAAAAAATGAAAGGGAAACCCATGCCAATGGTGCCAGGTCTAACATACCCCCTCCCAAAATATTAAACCATTCACAAACTTGGCTAAAACCCTTTCTTGTCTCACTAACCCAGGAGCCTAATGACTGTCCTGGAACATGGTGCACTGTGACTGAGATGCTGCCCTGCTGACTCTAACCTTTATCCTGCAAGGACAATTGCCTGCTCTACTTCAGAAGCAGAAGCGAGGAGGCCATATGGGTGCAATGTTTGAAAGGCTTTATTTCCAGCTTGACAGTTCAAAGCAAACAAGTAGGAGATATTCTCCTAATTATCATCAAAAGAAAAAAAATACACTTGGGGCGCAGTCTTAGGTAACGGCACTTGGTGAGTGGAATTCCTTCACAAGGTTTCTCTTCTTTTGCGTGGTTCCCTCTAGGTGTTCTGGTATCAGGAGGAGTTCCCAGGAGGCTTGTTGAGGGGTAGAACACGGGAGAGAAAATAACTGTAAGTAGGGTTATAGCCCTGTGCTACTCTAGCTCTACTCTAGTTCTTTTAAATGAAACAGTCCGTCGTTCTACTGTCAGATGACAGACATTTCACATCACCCTAGAATGGCTGGCACCCGTGCAAGGTGAAATGTAGAGAAAAGTATAGGGAAGTGGGAAAAAAATATATAGAGAAGGGAAAATGGAAACCACAATGACAACCTCACCTCAGAGGATGACTGTTTATGCAAGACTGGCAACACACCTCCCAACCTCCCCTTCCGCCTTGCTTCCCTCTTTGTAGTCACATATCACCACGGGCTGCAACTCTCCTGAGTTGTAGCGGCTCCAACGTGTCCTCCGGGGACCACCTCTCCTTGTTCCACTAATCTAGGGTCCCCTCATCTTCGGCTTCTCCTGTGTGGGTGTCCTCCTTGACGGCGTTTTCCTGAGCAGTGTTTCGCCAGGCGAATTCCCTTTCCACAGCGTCTCCTTCAGTGATGTTCTTTCGTTCAGTGTCCTTCATCTCTTTTTCACCCCCTCCTAGGGTCAGGGATTGGTCAGTCCAGGTCACACCCTCCCTTTGTGATTGATTCATTCATCAGGCTGTTTCTGGTTCCTCCAGCACAAACAAACGACAGACCGATTTCACAGTTTTTTGTTTTTATTCCGGAGTCACTGTAAACGTCGGGAGACATATGAAACGGGGACCACCCTATTGTTTCCGAAAGTGAGTCCGACTCGGGGGTGGGGGTTTGGGCTGACTTCTTACAATACTAAACAAGACATATGTTGACAGTACCATAATGGAGCTGCCAACCTTGGTTTGCCTGAGTGCCAGCCCATGTTATGCTATGCTATGCACCGTCTATCACTTATAGTGTCCTTTAATGGTGAAGGCTACTATAGGGACATATAAGCTTGCGCTTACATCTCAATTCCTTTAATATAATGCACCCTGCCACCTGAGCTCAGGAGTCCTTCCTTAGGGGTGACTTGCATATATGAAAAATAATGGGTCCCAATTCACATAAGTAATCTGAAACAAAATCCTAACTTTATGACTTTCAGTATTCACAAAAGGCATTTAGGAGTAGTAAAGTTAGGATTCCTAAATGTTCTACTCCTAAACTGAGAAAAATCCTAACTTTACGACTTTTGGTATTCACAGTAGGTATTTAGTAGTCGTAAAGTTAGGAATCCTTTGCCAATGTAGGGGAAAATATTTTTTGGGGTCTGGCAGTGGTCCCAGGGACCACTACCTGCCCTTAAAAAATTAAACAAAAACGTTCCATTTTACTTTTGCTAAATGCATCCCATTTTCCTTTAAGAAAAACAGGCTGCATTTTAAAAACAAAACTGCTTTATTTGAAAGCAGTCCCAGACATGGAGATCTGCTGCTCACCGTAACTGGGAGGGCAAGCCATCCATAATGGGGGTGCAAATTGCGAGTGCCTGATTATTATGCATGAGGCATGCAATTTGCGACCCCAATAAGAATCGCTAACAGTGTCTCAGACACAAATTGCGATGAGCAATAGAGCGCAGGTTGCCGTTCGCTAAATGACATGTTCGTACATCTGCCACTTAATTATCTGAATTGCAGAACCCCTTTCTTTTGAGATGTTCCTCAGTCTGCTTTCAATGTGATGACCAAGATAAATTCCTTTTTTACAATACTGCATTTTTGTAATGGAAACTTTGTGACCATTGTTGACAAGGTAAGTCAATAGGGCAATTGTGTAAAGATTAGAGCCTTCTTTTGTCTTTGATGCAGCTAATAGATCATCAACATATTGCACCAAAACTGAGTCACAAGAGCAACCTTAAATTTTCTAGATCTTCCATTGGGATATGACTGGAAATCAAATGACTTTCGATAAACCCTTGTGGGATCCCACAGGAAATGAGAACTTTATTTTGAAATTGAGATGTAAATAAGTATTGCCTGTCTTCATGAAGGGGAATGAAGAAGAACGCTTGGCAAAGTCAATGACTTTATTCCCTCCTACATCGGAAGGAATCTGGAATAGGATTACTGCTGGACTGGGTACCACTGGACAGCACGGGATCTATGTTTAACTCATTTTTCTCAAATATTGCCCTATTCTCAATTTACCACACAGTTTCTTAATTCACTGGAGAGTTACAAGGACTACCAAGTACTACACAAAGAGTTCCCGGTCCAATCATTTTTTTACTGATTGGCTTCTTTCCTTCCTTTGATTCCCTTGAAAGTTTGTATTGTTTCTTTCTGGGGAAAACAGCATCAGGTTTGACATTTAGCCTAACAGGCTTTGTACTTTTTATTAATCTTAAAGCCTTGCCAAAAAATCCCACAGCCTTCTTTGGCAGCATATCTTAAATCCAGAGTTAAATCATCTTTGGTCAGAACTGGGAACTCTTGAATCATGTGATTCATTTTAAATGTAGAATCTTCATCCGGGTTTCAGTTGCAACACCATCCGGTGTGCAATAAATCAGAGTTCACCTTGCAAAGCAAGTCTCTCTCCAACATGTTAACTGGACTTAAATCACACGAAATGAACTGTGTGGTACAATATGTGTACCTGGATTTCTAAATGGCATGAATTTACTGCTTTTGACAAAGTCGTATAGTTTCCTTTGGAAGGTACTTTTTAACATTAGAAAGCTAGATTTCCAGATGAGCCACCATATGACATGATCTCTCACATTTTCTCATTTAGGTTCTCCTCAGGATTCTTTTTGAAAAGCAATATGTCATCTGCATATAGGGTTAGCAAAACTCTTTTAAGTGGAAGCTCAATGTCCCTGTGTATATGTTTTTCTCGTTCCTGGATGCCGGCTGCTCCATGGCTACAGAAAAAGAATGTATGCAAGGGGCACTCATGGTTCATGCCCCTGTACACCTTTTAGAGGGCAGTATAAACATTAATTTGCACACAGCAATTGGTTCAGCTTTTAATGACTTGATTGAGTTTAATATTTTCAGGGTGATACCCATTCTTCTCAGGACTGCAAATAGGAATGGCCGTTCTAATGAATTTAATTTCTTTTTCTGCACCCAATAGTACCAACAGAGCATGTATTACTGGCCTTATCTGATGCAGGAGAGCAAATACCAGACATAGGTTATTGGAGGCGCTGTTCCCAATGTAAGGCCAGACTAATCTAGTAGGATTAGACTGCACATGGGAGGTGTTAGTCTTTTTTCAATCAATATAGTAATGCTCTTATGCTTCAGGTTAATTAGTAAGAATGGACAGCAGGATTTCCACTTTCTTCTATCTTTGCCCAGTTGGGCGATGGCAGTGAAAACTGCTTCCCTTGTGGTGGGAGGTAGGCAATGCATTTCAAGTGACTCCTAGTAAACATCAATTGCTCTATTGTTAGTCTGACAGAGCCTGCTGGTCTACCTCTAGGCAATACCACAATTTGTAGTTATTATTTCACCTTTAAAATTATAAGTTATTTTGCTGTAAACTCAAAGTAATGAAAAAGGCTCAATTCAAATAGAGGAAGTAAAAAGATGACATGGTAATAGAAATACAAATATTACTAGTCACCTATAGAACTATGGGGACAAATAACTACAGTATGTAACTCTTTGTTTTAAAAACTGCAACAAAAATTGTGAAAACATCTTCATAAAATATATAAACGTGTATGACTAGTACAATCTAAAGAAAAAACATATGTCAATTAATTGTTTGAAAAATTGTAAGAAAGATGTTTTAAATCTTCATTTGAAATGTTTCAGTAGGACTACAAAGAACAACAAAAGAGGCTAAATCACTGTAAAAAATATAAACAAATAAAAATGTTCAACATTTCACAAATGTAAGAATAAATAAAGCAAACATATCACTAACATGAAAAAAATATGATTACAAATGGTAAATTGAGAAATAGATTTTCTAAACAAATGTCTATGGTGCACATGCATCAAAATTCAGAAAAGCGAGTCCTTATTAGCGATAAATAAGGAATCGCAAATAAGGATTCGTTTTTCGGGATGCATGTACAGATTCAGTCAAATTTAGCGATTCCTTAAAAATCGCTAAAACAAACAGAAAACACGATAGCGATTCCTTAAAATAAAGAATAGCAAATACCGAAATCGGTATTACCGAAATCGGTAATTGCAATTTCGGAAATAGCAAATTCGCTAAAAACGGGTCGCACTGGAAGCATGGGCAGGAAGTCATCCAGCCCATGCTTCATTCAGTGCCCTGAGGAGCTCAGAGGAGGAGACAGAGCATAGAAGCTGAGCTAAGAGACTTCACCCTCACAACCCAGCCACACTACAACTATTTAGGATAGACAAGAATGCATCTAATCCATCAGCCACGCCCAGGAAGAGGAAGAGAAAGTTCTCTGACAGGGAACTTGAACATTTGATAGAGGGGGTGAGGAGCAAGCATGATAAGCTTTTTGGAAAGCTGTCACTCAAGGTGCCCGAAGCCGAGAAGCGCAATATATGGCTGTGCATTACAGAGAGGGTGAATGCTGTTGGAGTCACGCACTGCAGCATAGACGACCTGAAGAAGAGGTGGTATGACCTCCGGAAAAGGGCAAAGGAGCGAATTGCCGAAAGGGTGAAGGAAGCAGCTGGCACAGGAGGGGGGCCATCCAGAGTACCTGTCAACACAGCCCTGGAGGACCACGTTGAGGGGTCCATTGAGCCAGAGGCAGTCGTCGGAGTCACCCAAATGGACAATTCCGGCGCAGCAACCATAGAACAAGGTAAGAAGCATGACTGCGCTGATACGATGTGTATTGTATACCCATGCCCATCCCCCCAGGTTATTCACAGTGCACAGGGAGAAGTGCATAACTCATATACCCTCACATTAGTATTGCATCATGGGAGTTGTAGTCATGTTAGCCAAGTGTGCATGTATGATCACCAATGCACAAGAAATGAGACGAGCAGTACAGGCCCAACGGTGTGTCTAAAAATGTCATTTATTGCATTAAAAGTATGCGGAATGATAAACAGATATAGTAACAAAATAAACTAACAATGCACTGTTTCACACACAGACGCATCTCCGGTGGACTCTGATGACAGCGAGCGCCTCATCATTTCCGAGACACCGGCAGAGACAGATGGAAAGTGTTAGAATCCGGGTTCTCTGGTTGGCACAGGTAGGTACTTGTGACAAGCAGGGGACCTTTCCTCTAGTCAGGGTAAGGGGTTACACTACTAAAACAATCCCTGCTCACCCTCTAGATAGCTTGGCGCGAGCAGACAAGGCTTATCTCAGAGCGTTATAGGTTAAGCATTTGTGAACACATACAGTAACCAAGTGACAACACTACAAATGGACACCACACAGGTATTTATATTAAAAATAAGGATTCTTTATATAGGATTATCACAAGACCATTAAATAATTAAAAATACACAATACGGTTGCTTAGTTGGTAGAAGATTGCTTAGTTTCTCTTAAGTTCTTAAATGCGACACTTTAAGTCAATGTACCTTAGATGCGACACGCAGGGCAACGAAAGTGTTGCAGCGATGCAGATGCGTTGAAGTTCTTGGTGCAAAAGAAATAAAGACGGGATCTTCCAGATGTGTTACGCTTCTCCGATGTTGCGAGAAGGCTCGACTCGATGCGTCAGCTATAGCGGCGTCACCTTTGGCGAGATGCGACAAAAGCGGCCTTGGCAGCGGCACTCTTCTCCGACGTTGCGAGACGCTTCCGCTCGATGCGATGCTGCCGCGGCGACACCCCTTCTGCGAGATGCGACGACAGCGGCTCCGACGGCGGCATGCTTCTCCGTGGATGCGAGGCGCTTTTCTGGATGTGGTGCAATGCGACAACTACGATGGCTGCGATGGCGACACGCTTCCTCCTCGATGCGAGACTCTTCTCTTGATGCGGTGCAATGCGACAGCCACGATGGCTGCGATGGCGACACGCTTCTTCGGCGTTGCGAGACACTTCCGGAATGATGCGAGACGCTTCCGCTCGATGCGATGCTGCAGCAGCGACACTCTCTGCGAGATGCGACGGCAACAGCTCCGATGGCGGCACGCTTCTATTCCTTGCGTCGCGCTTCCAGCTCCTTGCGACACGCAGTCCCTCAGAAGGCCCAACAACAGCAGCAGGCACTTCCAAAAGACTCTGGGGAGCTGGGGGTGAAGTCCACTGGTCCTGGGACTTCGTTCAGGGGGCAAGCTCAGTTCAAGCCCTTGGAGATCTTTTCAATGCACAAGTTGAAGCAAAGTCTTTAGTAGTCTTTCTCCTCTCCTTCCGCAGCAAGGCAACCACTGCAGGCCAATCCCCTAGGTCAGGGACAGTACTCCTCCTACAGCTTTCCCAGTTCCTTCTCCTCTGGCAGAGGTTCTTCTTGTTTCAGCAGGATCTAATTTCTTGGGAGCAGGGTCCCAATACGTATACCCCTAATTCCTTTGTTCCTCTGGGGTAGAGGGGCCTTTGCCCAGTCCAAACCAGTTCTTGAGCCCTCTGTTGACATGACTCTGCCTTTCTATTCAGGGTGCAGGGCAGAGACATCCGCCGCTCCGCAGGAGGTGGAGCCAGCATTGTGGTAGCAGAGCACAACCCTATTCAGAGCCCAGGTGTACTCCTCCCACCCATCTGACTGCCAATCTTCCTATTCACCACCAGACTACCTAGCCCTGCCCCTCTGGGTTTCCCCAGCCCTGTCACTCACACAACCAGACAGGCAGATACACATCATAGTAGAGGCGGGCTGAAATGGTCAGGCAAGCAAATACCAACTTTCTAAAAGTGGTATTTGCAAACACAGAATATTAAAATAAACTTTACTAAAAGATGTATTTTATTATTCTGAGTTCAGACTTACTAAACTCGAATTTCTACCATGTTCCCTGGGTCTGTTAGGATCATAGGATGTAATGTAACAAGCCCATTCTGGCCTATGGAGAACAGGTAGCCTTACAATAGTGAAAAACGAAAATGGCTGTAATTCACTATTAGGACATGCCACACACATCAGGGCTTGTCCTACCTTATGCTTACAATGCACCCTGCCCTTCGGCCTACCATAGGGGTGACTAATATGAAGTTAAGGGAAGGTTTAGGGACTGGTAAGTGTGTGCACTTACCCAGTCAGCATGACAGTACCAGACTGCACGCAAGTTCTGCAATGGCAGACCTTAGATACATTTTACCAGGCCGCTTCTGTGGGTGGCACAACCAGTGCTGCAAGCCCACCAGCAGCATTTGTATTTACAAGCCCTGGCACTCCTGGTGCACTTTACTGGGGTCTGACAGTAAACCAAATAAGCCAATCATGGAATCCAACCAACATATACATTTTAAATAGGGAGCACTTGCACTGTGGCACTGGTTGGCAGTGGCACAGTGCTCTGAGAAGCTAACACCAGCAAAACACATGAGGCACAGCAACAAAAAAGTGGAAGGGAGACTCACGCCAAGGTGCCAGGTCTAACAGAAAGACTCCACAGGAACGTCAATCCACACCGGCACTACCATCACCACCACTGACATCACCACCACCACCGACAACACCACCACAACCACCACCGACAACACCACAAAGACGCAGGGCACATGTCCCCTCCCTGCAGGTCATGGATACAGAGCCGAGACCAGCGCCCACAAGTGTTCCCAGTCAGACATGTGTCACTCCGCCAGCTCCAACAGCAGCACGTGGCCGAGTCAGACAGCAGCACAGGTCCATGCGCATTATTGCTGAGCTCTCCAAACAGCCTACAAATGTCTCTGGTGGTGTAGAGGCCCAGATGCTGCGTATTCAGCGCCTGCAGGGGAGACATTTGGGAACAATGAACCTCAACCTCTCCAAACTGGCTAAACACATGTGCACGTTGACAGACGCTGTGCGTCACATGACCACAGTTGTAGCCGAGGAGAATCGTGACATTAACAAGACCCTACAGGAGCTCACCCGTGCTGTCCTAGCAGGACAACACAGTGAGCACAGGAGGCATCGGCAGAACATGCTCTGTTCTACTGCATCTACCAGGGCCATCACCAAGCTCCGCAACAGCACTGCAGTTTTGTCACGCCGCTCTGTGTCACTGCAGGTAGACCTAGGGCATTACTGCGGGGATGTAGCGAAGGCCTTAGGCCAGGTGACCACTGCAGTTGAACACCTACAGTCTGGCACATTTAGTGCCAGCAACTTGGGAGGGCAGTGAGGTGGCATCGAGCATGAGTAGCGTGTCCGTGCCGGAGACCAGTAACAGGAGGCACAGTTCGTGCAGCTCTACAGCCACAGACACACATCGTGGTGATGTAGAGCAGACACGCGACTGGAGGCTGGGGGTACATGAGAAATGGCACTAGACATTAAGTCCCACCTATTTGTCCATGGTGATGTAACCATGGGCCACTTGCATATCGTGATTGTATTCCTGTGATGCCAACAGATCTGTTTTTTTCCACAATGTGTCGAATCACTGTCATGTGTTCTAATCATGTAAATTCACTTTGACAAGTGCTCATGTGAAGTAAACATTTGCACTCCACAATATGTTGTGATGGCTCATTCTTACCTGGCTCGGAAGTGATGTTGTGTGATGTATGTCCGCCTCCTTTGACCTTCAGCTGTGTTTGGCACGTGTGCCTGTCTGTGTTGTGCGGGGGGTTGGTCATCCCGAAAGTTGTCATCACCGTACATCTCTATTTGTATCCCCCTTCTTATCGCAATGTTGTGCAGCATGGCACACACTGCTATTATCCTGCAGCAGGTTTCAGGGTTACACTACAATGCACCTCCCGTCTTATGTAAGATCCTGAAGCGACTTTTAAGGATACTAAATGTTCGCTCAACCACATTTCTGGTACTGATATGTGCCGCGTTGTAGCACTGCTCCAGAGGTGTTGCTGGGTTGAGGTAGGGAGTGAGGAGATATTCACGCAAGGCGTATGCGCTGTCACCTACAGGGTGGGAAGTAAATGGTTAGCGGCAGCAATACAATTACATATGTGATGAAGATGTAACAAATAGGAATATGTATGTACCAAGTAGGTGTCCCTCTCCAAATTCCCCGTTGAGCAGACGCCTGTGGATGCCGCTGTGTCTGAATATGTAGGAGTCGTGTGTGCTCCCGGGAAATTGCGCAACAATGTCCGTAATGATGTGCTTGGCATTGCACACGACCTGCATGTTAATCGAGTGAGAGGACTTCCTGTTATGGAATAGAGGAGAGGGAGAGGAGTTGGCCTAATGGTTAGGGCGCTTGACCTCGGACCAGGGGGAACTGGGTTCGAGTCTCGGTAATGACGCGAAACATCCTGTGATTCTGGGCAAATCACTTAATCTCGCCATGCCTAACAAAAAATGAATGTGTGTCCTAATGTAACGTAACTGGTGCTATGTAAAGCGATCTGATACCTGATTGGATTCGGGTCAAGTTCGCGCTATATAAAACTCTGCAAAAAAAAAAAAAAAGTACTCATTGGCTGAGGGGGGACAGATGGGGACATGCGTGCAGTCAATGCATCCTATGACCTGGGGATATTGTGCCACCTGGTAGAAGTCCTGTTTGGTCTGGTTCAACTGCTGTGGGGTAGTGGGGAAGGTGATGTGGGTGTGTATCATTGTCAGCATGGCATCAATGAATTTACGGAAGATGAGTGAAAGTGCGCTTTGTGATACGCCCCCGGCAACCGCTATGCTATGACCCCCTGGAAACTTCCAGACGCCAGCAGGTGCAGGCTGCATAGGACCTGGACGTGCACAGGAATGGTATTGGTCCTACGGGCCCGGTGCTGCAGTAGTGGTTCCAGGTCAGCAATTTAGGTGCATAATCATGGCACGATTTAGTCGGTACTTGTCTTAGATTTCGTCGTCATTTTGGCCCAGCAATGTGATGCGCACCCTGAATACCCTCTCCTGGATCCTCCTCCTGCACTGTGCTGCAGCATTTAATCTCCTCCTCCTTGCAAGCACATAGAGGGCAGCCATTTTTGAAAAAAATACGGGGTCTCCTGTGCCATTTTAGAAGGGTTTCTGATTGTTTCCACCAGTTTGAAAGAATTTTCTTTTTTTTAACTTTTTCTTTTTTTTTACTTTCATCAACTTTACCTCCTGGTTGAGATTCCCCTTAATCTGCTCATGCTAAATAGCGATTTTGCAGATTTTCGTTATTTGCAATTTTTGGTGCATTCCATTGCGATTAGTTATTTGTGACTCACTATGTCCGGGAGCAATTGAATATATCGCCATTACCTAATCGCTATTTTGCGATTCGGTATTTTACCGCGTGGGTTATTTAGCGATTATTGGATTTTTTAGTTATCGGGGTTGATGCATTGGGATATGATGTTTTACGGTCAGTAACGGCCTGTTTTAACGAATCGCCATTTTACAGAGGGGATTTTGGCTTGATGCATGTGTCAGTATATTTCCTGACATATTAAAAAATATGTGATTGCAAATTAACAATAAATAAATGTTAATAAACAATAAGCAGTGGTATTAGCAAAACATAAAGAACTTTAAAAAACGCTTCACTGTTAATAAAAAAAAATGTATACCAATAGATGTACACTGTGTTTTATGATATAGGAAAACTATTAGATTTAAAAACAAAAAAAAGCTACATTAACTATAACAATTTTACTTTAAGGGGCCTTAATTTACTGCGTAGCCACATTGAGGAAAATGTTGGGCATTGACCGGCACTGGGAACCGAGCACCCTGATTGTTTATTTTTATTGCAAGGATGATCAGCACGCACTGCGCACTGATGTCATTGCAGTAAAAGTGAAAGTAAAAAAAGCAGATGGGCTTGTTTTACTTTCAATGAATCAGTGTTCAAAGGCATATGTCAGCCCCCGAGCACTGATTCTGTATTGTGGCAAAGTGCAGAATCAAACCGAGGTTAATGGGAGTGTCCTCACATAGGCTCCCATTGCCCTGGTTTGATCCATTTCTGTTGCGGGCACTAGGCTCACCCACACAGGTGGCACAGCGTTTTTATCGGAACAGGTTAGGTAACACTGGGTGGTAAGATATTTGTGGATGTCTGCAACTTCCAGACATTTCTATCACAGAAATGTAAGGATAATGTGTGATTTCAGGCAAAGTTTGAGGTTTTCAGGGCATTGTAAGTAAGAAAGCCTCATTGGATACACACAAAGCACACCACCTTGGACTCCCCCAGGTATCTAGTTCTAAAAACAGTTCAGGTTTGCTAGTTTTCCCTAGGTGACAACTGAGCTAGGGCCCAAAATCCACTGACACCCACATTGGAAGAAAAGGGTCAGTATTGAGTTGAAAAATGTATCATGGTTGCATTTTGGGTCCTTTCCTTTGAGGTGATATTCTGGGTATTCTACCCAGAATATCGTGAGAAATGCGCATGCGCGGGCATACGCGCATGCGCATTTGCATGAAGAAGTTACCGTCAGCAAAAAGAGGGAGCCCCGGGACGCCGCGCTGAAGGTAAGGAGGTTTATTTACCTTTAACCTTCTTTAAATTATTTTAAAATTAGGGCGGGCGGGAGGCGGGTGGCGGGCAGCTCTGTTTCGCTACGGTTTGTGCGTAGCGCTGCCTGCTATGCCTACTTCGTAAACGCCGAAGCAGGCAGCGCTATGTGCACTCCGTGGGCGAAGCGGAGCACGACGCCCAGGGTTAATTAGAATCACTTTGGTTCCCCAATTAGTTTAACATTTTAGACAATTTAGGCTGGCATCATTTTAGCAAGGTTACATTTTACATGTCTTGCTTGCATAATATTTTGAGAATACGCTGGACATGCTGCTTCGTTTTGGGGAGCCTTTCCCCTTGTTTAATCAGTACAATCAGTATAAGGCTACAACACAAAACAGGATATTATGGTAATTATGGTGTCCATTCGGCAACAGCTTCTAATATCTAGACACATGATTACATCACAGCTGAAGCTCTAACACAGTGGTTTTATTAGATAACACGTCCCCTGTCCATGAGGTCAGAGAGGAGCATTCTGTTCTGAACCACCCTGGGAAAAATTGCTGTGTTCAGGATGGAGACCTGCAAACACTGAGCCTCCTCCAGGGGCGTAACACAGGCCCCCACATCCCCCGCAGTGCGGGGGGGCCCCCAAGCTCCAGGGGGCCCCCTCAGCACTGCCCTTCGGCCGGGGAGCTCCAGATAGAATCTGGAGGGGGCCCCTCCACGTACCTTGCAGGGGGGCCCCTCAATTATCGTTATGCCACTGGCTCCCTTCCGCAGAGAGGAACTGTCAATCCCCCTCAGGGCAAATGCATTGCGAAGGCATCCAGGTATGGGGGCTTGGGATAGCCTCAGAAATTGTACAGAGGGTACACCCATTATGCTCTCAGAGTAAAGGTAGTTATAGCTAGAAATACAGATATAGCACTGATTCCGCCATAGTTGCAATGTTCATTCTTTTAACCATAGCCATTATGCTGGTTACTTTGCTTTGCTTTATCTGCTTAATAATCACAGTGCATTCTTTCTATGCAAGATTACGATAGTTTCACTAAATGCATTGAAGTCTCTCTTCGTATCTTTCCTGTGTTTTGCTATGGGGATGCTATGGGGATGCATAAGTGAACAATGAAATGAGTAAGATCTGTTTCTACGTTTCCCTAGGGGATCAGAGTGCCATATTTGAGGCTGTCAAGATCATCTCATGCCCTCTTTGGTTTTGGTTTGGTTTGGGTAAGCCACTGTGAGCTAGCCAACAATTGGGCTGACAGTTCTGTCATCCTAATAAGCAGTCATAGAATTTTTAGCTGGAACCATATAACAAGTTGAATATTGAGGGACTTAAATTTATTATTCCCACTCCACCCTAAAATATGTTTAGAAACTTGTTGGCCATTGAGGAGTTTAAATGTAATATAGCCACTCCAATCAATAATAAGCGTGAGTAAGTGGCACACATTGAGGGGTTTAAATGTAATATTCCCACTCCAAACTAAGCTAAGTTGAGGAAAGTATGGTACATTGAGGAGTGTAAGATGTACTGTTCCCTCTCCAACCTCAGCTACATATGGGAAAGTATTGTACAGGGTTAAAATGTACTATACTCTCTACAACAAATACATACTACAATATAGTATAGATTATGATACATGTAAAAAATATATATTTCAAAACACATCACACACTTTAATAACACTATTCCATCACAACAACACTGTTCCATCGGGGTGAATCCAAAAAGTCACCAAAACCTAAGCTCAACCTCTTGATAGTAATGGCATAGTGCATAAAGTCTTAGCCAAGGGCAAAGTGTAAAGTATTTATGCAGCGCCAAAAACGTGAATAGAGCCAAAACAAAAAACAGTAAAAGCCCTAAACTGGATTAGAAAAATATAGTACATCTTACAGAACACAATAACACAAAAACAAATTCAATAAGGGGAAATGGAAACATATGTTTTTAAACATTAAAGTTAAAATAGCACCAAAAAGTGATTAGTGCCAATATTAGTCTATGGGTCCTGGGGGACCAAGACCTAGGAACACTTTGAGGCCTATCTTTATGGATCTTCAAGGTCAGATTCCCAAAGCTGAATGGTCTGGTCAAATATTTAACTTCAAAATTAGGGCCTGATTTAGATCTTGGTAGATCAGGTCCCTCTTTTACTTTTTCAACGGTATCACCGCCCACCTACTTGGCGAGCCTTCCGCTCTATTTAGATGGAAGTGGATCCATGGACGAAAGACTGCCCAAGTGCCACTGACTCATCCAGGAATTTTCACCCGCGTCATAATGTCATAGGCAGAAGTGGCTGTCAGCAGGAGTCTAGCCAAGTTTAACACAAGTCAAATCACAATGTGCCTTTCCGTAACTATTTCTAGGATACATCCTACCTTGACTTGGCAGAATCTAAGGATATGAGGTAGAAACTTAACATTTTTCCTGTTTTCCACTTTCATTTCCATCTTGAACCCCATTGTCCAGATCTTCTCTTTGCAGGTTCTACTTGACTACGATGCTACTCAACTCCGTTGTTGTTGGGATCTAAGGTAAGCTTCTTTTGTTTAATCTGTTCTTGTTTAATTTTGTGCTTGTTTAACTTTGCTATTTTTCTAATGTTGTTTAATTTACTGGCTCTTATACCCCTAGTGCATGCATTTCCTCAGCCCACCTGCTACTGCCATTGCCTGCTCCCGCCATTTCTTTTTCCCACTGTTGGTCCTGATCTTCCACCTCACAGGACTACGTATGGAGGTCCCTGCATGGCTTCTACTGAGTAGCCCTTGATCCTGGTCATGGCATGGCTACCCTTGCTGCTGCTGACTGGCTCCTCATGACTGTTCCCATGCCGCACAGCCAGCCTTGAGGCTGTGGGTTCAGTTCTACCCCCGCTGACTTCCAGGCTTTTGGTAATCCTGTTGGCCCCATACGTGTGCTTGTTAAAACTGTGCTTGTTTAATTTTTTGCTTGTTTAACTTTGCTCTTGGTTTAATTTTGTTTCAGTGCCACTTATCCCCTAGTGCATGTGTTTCCTCAGACATTCTGTGCCTGCCATTGACCTCTCCCGCCATTTCTTTTTTCCACTATTGGGCCCCTTCCCGCCTCCGTGCCAGCCACTCCACCTCTCATGACTACTTATTGAGGCAGCTGCATGGCCGTGCACTGCAGGCGTACCACTGGCACACCCCTGGCATGCCAAAGGCCAGCCCATCTGCACCCAGCCACGCCTGGATCACATCCAGTGTAAGGAACCCTGGCCTGCTTCATTACCACAGATATGCCACTGCAGAGCTCCTATGCCCTGGACCCCAGACGTAACAACAACTGGTGCCTCACATTGCCTCACTCCACAGCAGGACCTTTGAGCTGCTTCCGCTGCCATTTGAACTCGACCCCAACACAGACCACCATCACAGCCACCACTACATCGCCACTCCTGCTGATCAATGCCTCCCTGGAGCAAATCAGCTGTCTCCTGAGCAACACCAGCTCTCTGCAAACAGGCAGCCAAAATCTGGGACACCATCTCCACACTCCTCCCGACGTAACCTTCATCACAGAGACCTTGGTGTCCCTTGTTTAGCCTCTGACATAGCCACTGCTACTTCCACCATCTACAAGATGAAACAACACGACTGCACCAACAAACACAGAGGAAGCATTGCCATTGTATACAAGGAAACAATCACCTGCTCCATCACTCTTGACAAAACCATGCTGATCATGGAACATATGGACTTCCAACACCACGCGACGATAGCACAACCATCAAAGGCATCCTTGCCTACATCATGCTAGGACCACAAACAGGCCTCAGCAACACATTCACTGAATTCATCACCCTGTTTGGGTTCAACGTCTTCCTGGGAGACCTCAACTTCCACCTAGATGACTCCACCAACACAAACTCCACCGACTTCCCGAAAGATTGGACATCAGCCTCAAGCAGCTGGTCACTGGTCCCAGGCACAAAGCAGGACACATGCCGGACCCCATCTTCCTGTCCAGCGACAGAATCAGATACAGCCACACCTCATAACCTACCTGGTCGGACCACTCCATCGCACACTTTACCCACCCCAGACCTCCGTGCACTGCCTCCAACTGTTGCAGTGCCTCCTTCCGCAGTTGGGCTAAGATCACTCAGCAACAATGGACCGACACCCTCTGCACTACATCACCACAAACATGGATAAGGCAGTACAGAACTTCAACAACTGGATCACCTGTGCAGCAGGTCAAGTTGCTGCAACCAAACCAGCCAAAACCCACAGACCCCCCCTCAAACTCACCAGCTAGTACACCCCGGAACTCAGCACATCAAAACACAGGTGCAAACAACTGGAAAGAAGATGGTGCAAAGCAGGAACCACAATGCCTGCATAACCTTCAAATCAGCCCCCAAAGACTACCACTGCCAGATCAAAGCCACAAAAAAGGATAACCTGCCAGCCAGCCACGGAGAACTCAATCCCTACCTCACAGGAACTCTGCAACACCCTCACCGACCACTTTCACAACAAGATAGCAACTGTCTAGAGAAACTTTGATCCCCAACCATACGACTTTATCAGCACTTCATAAACCACCACCAACAACCACCCATTCACTGCATGGGAACAAATCAGCACACTAAACAAAACCCCACTTATGAACCCCATCCACTCAGGAGCACCCACTGACCCCTGCCCACACCGACTTTTCAACCTCGGAAGAGATGAGATCAGTCTCCTGCTCACCACCATCTACAATGCCTCATTAACCACTGCTACCTTTCTTGATGCCTGGAAACTCACGGATATCAGACCCCTCCTCAAGAAACCCTCCGCAGACCCCAGCGAGCTCCAGAACTACCATCCAATCTCACTGCTCCTGTTCCCTGCAAAAGTCCTGGAGAAGACCATCAACCTCTAACTCACTGAACACCTAGAGAGAAACCTTCAGAGCCAAACACAGCACCCGCACAGCACTGATCGCCCGCACAGATGACATCCGCACCCAACTCAGCAGAGGAGAATCAGCCATACTGATCCTGCTAGACTTCTCCGCAGTCTTTGACACTGTCTCCCACCGTACACTCATCAATCAACTAAACCAGTTTAGAGTCACAGATGAGGCACTCATATGGCATACTTTCTCACGGGGCACACATAACGAGCCCGCCTCTCTACCTTCACCATGCAAGCAAATCACACCATCTGTGGCATCTCCCAAGGCTCATCCCTCAGCCCAACTCTCTTCATCATCTACATGACACCACTCATGGACATCGTCAGATCAGACAACACTGACATCATCTCCTAAGCCGACAATATGCCGTTTGTCCTCTCGCTCCTAGCGGACCCCACTTTGACTAAGACCAACTTTCACAACTGTATGAGGAATGTATCAGCCTGGAAGAGTGAAAATTGTCTGAAACTCAACATGGGCAGGACTGAAGTTCTGATCTTCTACAGACACATGGCCCTCTAAAAGGACTCCTGGTGGCCATCGGAACTCTAACCCACCCCACACCGAAAGACCACACCCAAAACCTCACCACCGTCCTCAACAGTGAACTCTCCATAAAACATCATATCAACAGCATCTCCTCAGCCTGCTGTCACGCGCTCTGCATGCTCCACAAAGTCTTCAAGTGGCTCCTCAACTGCACCAGGAAGACTTTGACACAGGTCCTCTTCACCAGCTGACATGCCTATGGCAACACACTCTATATTGGTGTTATAGCGTTATGTGTTGGGCCCCATAAGCTACTTTATTTAATTACATTTCTCCTATCTCTATTGAACTTCAGTTACCATACTAAATCTCTTAGGTCATCCGATGGATCTTGTTTTGTGCTGAAAGACCGGAATACTTAGAGGATGAACAATTATCATGTGAGAACCTGGAATAAGATAATAGTTAATATTCAATACTGGGTATTAACTCCCATGTATCCCACCTCTGGATCAGTTAACCCCAAATTAAATTGAGCTTAGCCACAAACAAATAATGAAACAGAATAGGCAGAGTGATTTATCTTAATTTGTATTTTCTGTTTAGATTCAAATAAATTGTATACAACCTAAATTTAATGTAGATCAGATTTAATAAACATTCACAGGCTCTGCGAGATCCAGATATGAAGGTAACTATCTTCCTTAACGAGGAAACCTTTATACTAAGGAAATTAAATTAGTAGGGAAATCAGCTACCAACCCTATTTGGAAAGTTCAGTAAAATCCAATTGACCCATTCCAGTTCATGGACAGAATCGTCCGCCTCTGTCCGTAATGCAGTGTCAATGCCACAGTTGCTCTGATGCAAACCTTTTCAGCCAAAAAAGTTCCACTATGCTTGCATGCCAGCCAGCAGCAAATTGCAGTATTTTGTCACAGTTCACCTGGTTTCTGTAAGTCTCAGTCGTCAGTCTCTGTACTGCAAGATGGGTAAAGAGTAGACACCTCTTAGCACAAAATGTAATCAATTAAACTACACTGATGCCTAGTTTACACCCCTTAACATCAATAAATGTGTGAGACCACTGTCCCATTGGTTGCTCACAATAGAATGAGATGATGTAGTAGGTAAAAGTATACAGATCCAGAAGAATTAAGTAACCATTACTCACCATTTCCTTAGAGCCACTGTCATTTAGTCATTCAATTATTTGTTGCATTTAGAAAGTAGTCCATTTAATGCTCTCATCCCTTGTCTTTCCATTCTGAAGTGTTTGCTCTAGGAAGTAACACTTTTCTTACAAGTCTAGTCAAGCAAGCTACAAACATCAAAGGCGGCGATTGAGTGTTAGAACACAAGTGGTAACTTTGTGAAAGGTTGCCATAGGCTTCAGACTATTCAGTTCATAAGTTCATACAAGGCAAGGAAGCAAAGTTTGAGGCCTTCATGAAATACAGCACATACACGATGAAATTGTGCTTAACCTCTTCTGTGCCCATGACGAGATAGTCTCCTCATGGAGCACAGTCGCGCTGTGCCCATGACAAGACTATCTCGTCATGAAACCCACCCGCTAGGGAAACGCCAGGCACAGGAGGGGGAAAAGGCCCGGAACCCAAGGGGTTAAGTATGAATTTTGCATTATATAGAATGGTGAATTCATTTCTTCAATTAAGCATAGTTATATCACTTCATTATGAATTGCAATTAGTTAATGTGAGAATCAGGTACCCATTTCTAATTCTCACTATCACTTAACACATAATTTAGTAAATTTATTTTCCATTAATATGTTATTACAATATACAGGATTTAAAGACACATCAATGCTAAACTTCACAAAAGTCAATCATAACTTATCCTTGTGTAACACCTACTTTTCTTGTCAAAGTCAGTGCTCACATTTATACATTCTAATATTGCTATCAGTTTTCTAACACATGAAGCATTTAATTCCCACATAAACGTTTTCTGTGTTATTGTTTACTTATCACGTTTATCTAAGCATAGGAACAGATACCACTAAAATGTCAGATTTCACATCTACTTATTGACTGTTTTGTATTATCAGAAATCCACGTCTAACATTCTGCATGCTTTTACGATGCAGCATCTGAATCAGAGCGCCATTGCATGTGGTTTTTGAAATGTGAAACCTTAAACATAGTTTGCCATTTTTATGTAAAATTATGTCACAAACCAGTTTCATGTAAAAATTGATGTAAATAGATGAAAGGTAGCAAGTATCAAAAGGGAGAGTGGGGAAGAGCTCCTAAGGTATGTTTGTACATGGGAAATACATTTGTGTTTTTTAGAAGACCCTCACTCACCAACAAAGTTGGCGACGTGCGTCATCATCGGGTCCCACCCAAGGTACTGAGTGTACCTCGGGTGTGCTTCGACGCCTGGATACAGTGGAGCAGGTTTTGTGCAGTGAGTGTGCAGTGAGGAGTGAAGTCCAAAAAACTGTCCGATGGGTCCCAAGTAGTTAGAAACATTATTTTAATATTTGGGACCTTGGCAGTGATTGGGTTATGGGGGGTCTGCTTACCCCCATGCTGATTACGGAATCCTTCTGCCACAAAACCAGTGAGCCCTGAGCGATTCCTGTAATCGTTTCTTTTTTTCCTTCTTTTCCAATCATACAGAGTGTGACTACAGGTCGGGCCCCCCACACGGATCTAATGGGGCCTTTCTCAGAAATGTTCTTAGTAAGATATGAAAGAAAACTATGTATTTCTGAAATTGGAACAAAATATAGAGTTTAGAAACAGTAGATACTTGCACATTTCCGAAATTGTGAGTACCCATACTAGCATGAGAATTACAGGTCATTTTTCAAAATGACTTTTTTTTACACATTGATCTTTCATTTGGAAGGCAGAAATGCATCGATAGTCTATGGGTAATAACAGTTACTCTACAATTATGTGTTACCCTAGTCTCCCAATAAAAATGGTACCTCCCTTGTGTGGGTAGGCATAGTGCCCGCAACAGGAAACGGCTCAAAATGCACTGTGGACACACTTTATTTTTACAGTGAAAACTGACCCTTTTTTTTGCAAACTGCCTAGCTGTAGATTTTGAACCCTAGCTCTGCCGGCACCTAGGGAAACCTAGCAAAGCTATACATTTTTTAAACTAGACAGCCAGGGGAATCCAGGATGGGGTGACTTGACTGGCTATCACCAGGTTCTATTACCTAGAATCCCTTGCAAACCTAACATTTTGTCAAACAAAACACATTTTCCTCACATTTCTGTGGTGGAAAGTTCTGGAATCTGCATGGATTCACAAAATTCCAGCCACCCCGCATCACCCAAAGTCTTCCAAGAAAAATGGTACCTCACTTGTGTGGGTAGGCTGAGTGCCCGCGACAGGCCCAAAACGCAACGTGGACACACCACATTTTCACAGTGAAAACCGACCTTTTTTTTGCACAGTGCCTAGCTGTAGATTTTGAACCCTAGCTCTGCCGGCACCTAGGGAAACCTAGCAAACCTATACATTTTTAAAAACAGGCACCAAGGGGATTCCAGTATGGGGTGACTTGACTGGATTTCGCCCGGTTCTGGTACCCAGAATCCCTTGCAAACCTCTAAATGTGTCCAAATAAACACATTTTCCATACATTTCTGTGGTGGAAAGTTATGGAATCTGCGTGGATCCACAAAATTCCACCCGCCCCGCGTCTCCCAAAGTCTCCTGAGAAAAATGGCACCTCACTTCTGTGGGTAGGCCTAGTGCCCGCTACAGGAAACGACCCAAAACGCAACGTGGACACACCACATTTTCACAGTGAGAACTGACCCTTTTTTTGCAACGTGCCTAGCTGTAAATTCTGAACCCTTGCTCTGCTGGCACCTAGGGAAACCTAGCAAACCTATATATTTTTTAAAACTAGACACCCAGGGGAATACAGGATTGGGTGACTTGACTGGCTCTCACCTGGTTCTGTCACCCAGAATCCCTTGGAAACCTACAATTTTGTCAAACAAAACACATTTTCCTCACATTTCTGTGGTGGAAAGTTCTGGAATCTGTGTGGATCCACAAAGTTCCACCCACCCCGCATCTCCCAAATTCTTTCAAGAAAAATGGTACCTCACTTGTGTGGGTAGGTTGAGTGCCCACAACAGTAAACGGCATAACGTGGACACACCACATTTTCACTGTGAAAATGGACTCCTTTTTTTGCAAAGTACCTTGCTGTAGATTTTGAACCCTAGCTCTGCCGACACCTGGGGAAACCTAGCAAACCTATACATGTTTTTAAACCTACACACCCAGGGGAATCCAGCATTGGGTGACTTGATTGGCTCCCACCAGGTTCTGTTGCCCAGAATCCCTAGCACACCTAAAAATTCAATAAAAAAACACATTTACCTCATATTTCTGTGGTGGACAGTTGTGGAATCTGCGTTGATCCACAAAATTCCACCCACCCCACGTCCCCCAAAGACTTTTGATAAAAATGGTACCTCACTTGTGTGGGTAGGCCTAGTGACCGTGACAGGAAACGTCCCAAAACACAACATGGACACACCACATTTTCACAGTGAAAACTGACCATTTTTTTGCAAAGTGCCTAGCTGTGGATTTTGAACCCTAGCTCTGCCGGCACCTAGGGAAACCTAGCAAACCTATACATTTTTTAAAACTAGGCACCAAGGGGATTCCAGGATGGGGTGACTTGACTGGATTTCGCCCGGTTCTGTTACCCAGAATCCCTTGCAAACCTCAAAATGTGTCCAAAAAACACATTTTCCACACATTTCTGTGGTGGAAAGTTATGGAATCTTTGTGGATCCACAAATTCCACCCGCCCTGCGTCCCCCAAAGTCTTCTGAGAAAAATGGTACCTCACTTGTGTGGGTAGGCCTAGTGCCCGCTACAGGAAACGACCCAAAACGCAACGTGGACACACCACATTTTCATAGTGAAAACTGACCCTATTTTTGCAACGTGCCTAGCTGTAAATTCTGAACCCTAGCTCTTCCGGCACCTAGGAAAACCTAGCAAACCTATACATTTTTTAAAACTAGACACGCAGGGGAATCCAGGATGGGGTGACTTCACTGGCTCCCACCAGGTTCTATTACCCAGAATCTCTTGCAACCTCAAAATTTGTCAAAAAACAAAATTTTCCTCACATTGCTGTGGTGGAAAGTTCTGGAATCTGTGTGGATCCACACAATTCCACCCACCCCGCATTTCCCAAAGTCTTCCGAGAAAAATAGTACCTCACTTGTGTGGATAGGCATAGTGCCCTCAACTGGAAACGGCCCAAAAGGCATTGTGGACACACCACATTTTCACAGTGAAAACGGACCCTTTTTTTGCAAAGTGCCTAGTTGTAGATTTTGAGCCCTAGCTCTGCTGGCACCTATGGAAAACTAGCAAACCTATAACTTTTTGAAAACTAGACTCTCTGGGGAGTCCATTGAGGTATGGCGTGCATGGGCCCCCCAACGTTTCCCTACCCAAAATCCCCTGCAAACCTCAAATTATGCAAAAAAACAATTTTTTTCACACATTTCTGTGTGGGAAAGTTCTTGAATCTACGTGGATTCACAAATTTCCTACCACTAAGCTTTCCACCAGGTCTCCTGATAAAAATGGTACCTCACACATGTGGGTGGGTCAAGTATCCCGGAGAGGCAGGGGCACAAAAACCTATTGAGGCGACATCAAAATTACCTATCTCAAAACTACCTGTTTTTGCAAGGGGGGTCCCCTGGGTTTTTGGGCCCGGGCTTGGAGGCAATCTAGGGAAACCTACTAAACCCACACATTTCTGAAAACCAGACATCCGGGGGAGTCCAGTAAGGCATAGCTTGCATGGATTCCCCATTGTTTCCCTACCCAGCATCCCCTGCAAACCTCAACTATTGCTGAAAATATCTAATTTTTCACACATTTCTGCATGGGAAAGTTCTGGATCCACAAATTTCCTACCACCCAGCGTTCCCCCAGGTCTCCCCATAAAAATGGTACCTTACTTGTGTGGGTAGGCATAGTGGCTGCAACATGAAATGGCCCAGATTGTACTGTGGAGACTTAAACATTTCCTATACCAAAACTACCTGGTTTTGGGGGGGGCATATGTTTTTTTGGCCCCGGGCTCTCTGCCATTTAGGGAAACCTACCAGACCCATTCCCCCTTGGCTGCTGACAAACTCCTGTGGTGCTCACATAGATCCGGGCAGCACCACGGCCGAGCGGCCATGCTGAATTGTTGCAGGGGACGTCATTGCCGGCGGACGTGGCGAATATTGATATTGGGCCTGGCTGCTGGGGATTGCTGTGACTCGGGCCTGTGTGGCGCATCGACCTGCTGGTGCTGAAGGAATCTCAGCAGGTTAGTGCGTGGCCCCCCTCCTCATCCTGGTTTTGTAGTGAAGATCGTTATCTATATATGTACAATGCTAAGTTAGCACAACCACGTTGGGCGCCATGTTGCAGGGATTCTGCTTATGCACAGACCTATGCGCAGGAACCCAGGCCCTCAGTGAGTTGTGGTGTACCAAAAAACTCACCTCAGAACCCAGAACCCCTTATCCTACACTTTTTAGCTTGGACCTCCCGTCCTTTGCGCACACAGTGCCGAAGGTCCAAGCTAAAAAGTACGCTGAGGAATGGGCTCAGGTGCTAGCACCTGCGTTATATCGAAATCAGGGTGGCTGGGATAAATTGTCTCCCGGTCATGAGATTCCGTTGCGGACTACGCCCCAACCTCAACCCCAATACCCCATGCGTCACGAAGCTAGACTTCACGTCGCGTCAATCCTTGAAGAATTGGAATATCAAGGAGTAATCGAAACATGTGTGTCACCTACGAATAATCCTTTGTTCACTGTGACGAAGCCTGACGGGTCGTACCGCCTAGTTTTGGATTACCGGCACCTAAACTCTCATTGCCGGACATGTGCAGTACAAAACACCCACAGTTCGGCTCTCGTCGATAGTCTCCTGAGAAAAAGGTTTAAAACCACACTTGACATTTCCAATGGCTTTTACAGCCATAACCTGTCCTCTCTTAGTAGTGAGTGGACGGCGTTCACCTCGGGTGGCAAACAAAAACAATTCAAAAGATTACCAATGGGCTATAAGAACAGCCCTGGAGTCTTTGCCGCTCGCGTGGTCTCTCTGTTAAAGGGCATAGACCCTGATGCGTACTCGTATGTGGGTGATATTTATCTCAGCGTTGGAAGCGCATCTCCGTCGCGTTGATCGCATTATTGTTTTGTTTGCAGACTTCAGTTACAAATTCAACTTTGCGAAGTTTCACATTGCGGAATATACAGTGTTGTTCTTGGGGTACGAACTCAACAATGAAGGTCGAGGATTGGCTCCGCACTTTCTAGAGAAGTGCGCATGCCTGCGTGCTCCTACGACATTACAATCTCTGCTGGGCTTTCTGAATTTCGGTCGAACTTACATTCCGGATTATGCCCAGCGTATCAAGCCGCTTTATGCCTTGGTACAACGTACTTTTTCCAAATCTTGTTGGCTGCCAGAGCATTCAGCTATATTGCAGTCATTGCAAGCTGATCTTCTTGCTTCAAAATACTTACTGACGCGTGATAACCACACTAACCTGGTCCTAAGAATTGTGCCAGGCGCAGTTGGTTTCACATACTTAACGTTCAATGAGGGCGACACCGTCCCCATTGCCTACAAATCGTACTTGTACACTTCGGCTGAACTGCGATTTTCCGCTGTCGAGAAAGTTCTGACCGCAGTGCAGATGGCGATTCTGAAAGAACGAGCGCTGTTGCAAGGTAAACGCATGTTGGTGGTAACACCGTATCCTGCCCTTGAGGCTGTGACGAAGGCTAGTGTACCAAATTCTAAGACTTTGCATCCAAGGTGGATACAATGGGCCACTTCCTTGACATCGCCTGACGTCACATATATCTTTGACGCGGCACTTCAGACTCAGGAGTTTTTGCAGTATGAATTCGTTCATCCGGCTCCTCTGTCCTTGCGCCCGCTCGAGGATTACCATTGTGTCATTTACACTGACGGTTCTGCGCAACCGGCAACTGGATCAAAGCACGCCTATTCAGCGGCTTGCGCAATTGTGGTCGGTACTTTCGCAAATGGAGAATTCCAGTCCGATGTCGTGCATACGCAGTCATTTGGGTGATTGTACCGCGCAGTTGGCGGAGCTTCGTGCTCTAGTGCTAGCGCTAGAGTTTGCTGATCCCCGAGTCACTACCCTTATAGTGAGTGACTCCTTTTATTGTGTTCAATCTTACAACGACAATCTACATTTTTGGTCTCAGAATGCATACCATGATTCCAAAGGTAGCAAGATTAAGCATAAACTGCTTTGGGTTCGAGTGGCAGATCTTAAAAAACGTCTGCCTCTCGTGAATGTTATTCACACTCTTGGTCCCCAACGAGTTGGTGTCCATGCTGTTGGCAACAGCCTGGCTGACGAGGCAGCAAAAACAGCAGTGGCAACATACTTAGTAGCAGCAGTTACAAGATCCAAAAGTAAGATCGATGATGACATCTTGGCAGCTATTGCTGCTATAGAGCAGGGAACGAAATTTCCAAGAGGTTTCCCTTCTCATTACCATTATCGCTTAAGTCCTGATAACGTCCCATTAGTGAGGATTAATGACGTTGGTGACAGATTGATTCCCAACGCGGACTGCAGACCATCTTTGATATTAGCAGTTCACGAGGGCATGGCGTCCACGCATGCCGGCGTTGCAGCTACTGTATCTCTGCTACAGCAACGTTACTGGTGGTGCGGTTTGTATAAACAAGCCAGAGCTTATGTTCTTAATTGTGACATTTGCCAGCAGATTAAACCTTCAACTGCGGCGTGCCCACCACAAACTCAGTTGTACATATCTAATAACCAATGGGTTGTGTTTATTTAGATCATTGCGGTCCATTTACCTCTGATACTGCGTACAAATACATCTTGGTTGCAGTTGATTTGTGCTCACGTTTTCTGTGGGTGTGGCCACAAAGGAGTGCTGATTCCCGCACTGTCATAAAGGATTTGCGTGTCTTTGTTGGAAGTTTTGCGTGTGGTACCTTTCATTCTGATCAGGGCCCTGCGTTTGCCTCTAAGGCGTACAAAGAAGCCATGAGAAATTTGGGGGTCCAAGTCAAATTTTCGTCTCCATACCGACCTGAGGGTAATAGTGTGGTGGAGCGAATGAACCGTGACTTAAAGCAATCTTTAACAGCCAGGGTTTTAGGTACTGGCCGGAACTGGCTGGCCCACTTATATGACGTACAGCGTGCACTTAATAATCTCCCTAGAAGGTCTCTGGGTGGGCGGACCCCATACATGATGCTCTTTGATATACGAATGTTTGTCCCAGACCTTGATGGTCTAGATATGGCGGCGTCGGCCGCACCCTTTGACGTAGATGATCACTGTGCTGTATTGCAGAATCTTCAAGAAGCCAGAGACAGTCTAGTGAAGGAACATGTACCCTCCTCATCTGATGCTGCGCTTCAGGTTCCGGTAGTCGGCTGGCTACCTCAAGTTGAGGATCTGGTCCGTGAGAAGGTGGAGAACAAGAAGGAGTTTGGCCCCTCTTATCATGCACCAGTTCCAGTGCTTGGAGTACAGGGTACTCGAACAGTCATTTTACCTCCAGTTCCTGGTCGAAAGGATAACAGGTACATCTCTATTGACAATGTCAAGTTACAGCGAGTGGCCGATTCTTCTTAGTATGACACCGGTGGTTTCTTGCTCTTCGATGCTGATAAATTCTGTTGTGGCCCGAGCTTCTAACACCGTGCCTGATGTTGCCATTGAGATGCATACAGTTACTGGTCCTTTATTGCCACCGACACCTGGTGGTCTGCCTGAAGATGTTGAGTATGCTTATCCTGCGGATGTTACATTACCTGTTTTACAATCCACCACAGTTGCCCACTCACAGGACTCTTTTGACTCTAATTCAATGACTTCCATTGCCCCGTCCAAAGTTTCGATTTTTGTGGCCTGGTTTAAAAGACATTTTTTAATTCCCCCTTGGACTTACCTTTGGCTAGTGCTCATATGTATTTTTTTTGTTTATGTCCATTGGCTTTGTGGTAGTGTTTTTTAGACTTATCAATGGACACGACCTGAAAGAAAGATCTGCAATTCGACTTATTGATGGAACTTTGGCCCCCCACTCCTCATCACATATCATGAAAAGGGACCAGACTTTTGTGAACATTACTGCCTGGCCTGTACGTGATGGGATCGCTTGGGATGCGGTAAAATTTCAAATCCATGGCCCCACTGAAGTAATAATGTACCAAATGTATTTTGTGTTTCTATGGGTGATGTCGTTAAGCAGAACATCCACTCAGATGACTGGGATGTTCAAGCCATAGAAGCACTGATTTCTGATTTGAAATATTATGCTGCATTTGATGCTGAGGATTTGTATTTAGACACTGCTAATTATGATGAGCAATTTTGCTATCAACATTATGGCACACATTTTCTACACAAAGCAAATACGTTTAGAAATTTTGTAAATTATACACAATGAGAACACTGTCCCGCCCCTAGGATGGGCAGCTCTGCCACGTTAGTGGACAAATTCACCTATTTTTCTGATTTTAGTATGTCAAATCCTGCCTCTTTTTATTTTAAGGTTGCGCCTGAGTCTGCTTCTAAAGTTAGACTGACACAAACCAAATTGTCGTATTCCAAGTCCTTTATGGACGAGTTGGCAATTGGAGGGTATGATCTATGGAAAGCTACTATCAATCTTAAATCGGCTTGGGGCTCCAAACCGTGGCAGGTACAGGGAACAGAAGATTTGCATTGTGCCTGTCTTATCCCGAATCACATGTTATTTTTAAATTCGTCCATTTTTCAGACCACCTGTTTTGGATTGGCTACTTCTAAAAAATTGAATTCTCCCTCCATTCTGGGTCTGGGTGCTTATCCTAATTGGGGTAACCATACGGATCTGTCCCTTGCTACGTTGCAGACATATGTTTCCAACACATCCTTCAATATTTCTGAATTGAATCCAGAAGGGTGGTTGGTGTGGCAGACGAGTTTGGATTCCTGTCAACATCGGTTTCTAGATTTAGCGCAGGGGTATACACAGGTTCGTGTAGACCCCCGTTTTGAATCTTCTCACACTGTAACTACCTACTCAGTGGGGAAGTTATGCCAATCTTGGCTGCAACATTCCACTTTAGCGTCTGTTAAACTTCATTTATCACGATTGAACGAGAAAATAGATTTGAATGATTTTGTTAAGGGTCCTGCGGTTGGCAGGTCCAAGAGATGGGTGTATGCTGTTTACAACGAAGTTTGGAAGCTATCGCAAATTGAGGCTGCTTCCCGATTACGAGCTATTGACCAAGCCAATATGGAGAAAGTATTGGCAGTAATAGATAATAGCATTAACACCCTGTCTTCCAGAATTTATACCTTAGATAATATTGTATCATCTGAGGTAGACAATGTGTAGGATGATTTGTTTGTATTATATCATGGTCAAAATCAATTGCGTTCTATTATGCAGTTTGCATGGACCTTGCAAACGTTAAAGGCAGGGAAAGTCCCTTGACCACTTCATCTTTGTACCTTCCTTTTAATTTAACTGTGAAACAACAGTTCATGTCCATGAAAGATGCTACATATTCATTAATACACATTGAGAAATTAGAACCTTTGCCTTTCTCTGTTGCTGAATTGAATTCCGCTGTGTGGCTTATACATGGGTTGATTACATTACCGTTCCCTCTGTTTAAGTTCAGTTTGTGCATGAAACATTATGCTCTAGGCAGATATGAACAACTTGGTACTGCCTTCCTGCACAAAGTTTGGTCACTCCCATTCACGTATAGATGTGTGAGAGACGGCAAAGAGGTATACTTGAAAGGTGAAGAGTGCACTTCCACTCCGGATCACTCTGTAGTGTGTAGGCACATTCAATTGCATGGTGCATGTAATGTGCACGCCCCTAATTTAGCATGTGTCCTGAAAGGGATCCCTGTGCCAGTTATAACACCGTCTTTTACGCTGCTTGCTAATGGTAGTTATTTGCTATTAAATAATGAAGCTTGCTGTGGGATGTTAGTGGGAATTCCCTACATAGTGACTGTATCACAGAGAGTGGTTTGCTGTAATAACGTCCTTTTCCCACCCCCGCATGGACGGCTCGATGTCTCCATCTGGCCTTCCATTCCAACCTTGAAAGCAGAGTTCAATAAGATGAGCAGAATAAGGGCTCTATTGTCTCAAAAAGAAGTCTCGTTGACTTCATCCCGGGAAACATTTGTCCTTCACGTAGCAAACACGCGCACTGATGTGCAAGCACTTTTGAATACTGATCTCCCACTTCATTTTGGGACCCTGATTCAGACTATCTTTAATGCCTCGTCACCAAGAGGCATGGCTCATTTTTTTTAAATTGTGGGCTCCGGCCTCATGACTTCCTTTCAAACTATTTTTGGTGTGATCCCGGCCATTTTTCATTCTATTTTTTCCAGCGCTTTCGGAGGTCTCCCTTTACTTCTCGCCCTCATAGCTGGAATACTTTTGTTGATCTGCGCCCTGCGCTATGGATGCACAACTTGCGTCACACGACAACATGTCCCGGCTGCTCCATCTTCGTAACCGGATGCTTGAATACTATGGCACTTTACCACTGGTGACTCTAAGCATAGCCTATGGATTGACCTTCCGGTTTCCCTACTTTACTTGTGTGCAGCCCGTCTTTCATTGCCTAGATTGTCCGTTCCAATGGGCTCTGGATTTGTGTCTATCGAACTCGGTGTCTCCTGCCCCGGATTATGATCGGCTGATGAGTCCCTTAGTGGCTCATGAGTTGGACTGTTCTGGCGTCGGGATTATGGCCTGTGGAGCAGCACATGGAGTCCTTGGGAATGGGGACATCGGAATGGCTGCGATTGACTTCTTAGCAAGAAGTTATCTTGAAGAGCACGCCAGTTGTCCTAGACTGGTGCTGGAGGCCCCGGTGTTTGAGGAGCATGTATGTTCCTTGCCCGTCCTGAACTGGATGGCAGATCATTTTGCGGAACGTTCCAATGATTTCCTCTTGGAAGCTGTTGCAACTTATTGTGCTTATACATTGATGGATTGACTTTTGCACTTTCATTTCATCCTACGTCCTTCAATGATGTTTTTTTTTATCCTTAGCATGTTTTTTTTTCACTCCTGTTACATTTTTTTTCTTTCTTTTTTTTCTTCGAACTTTTTCACGTACCTTATATGGACTTAAAGTTCATGCCCTTGGTTCCGTCCTATCAAACTTGAACTCTGCGTTCTTGCAATTGCACCCCTACTGGTTAGTGGTCCGATCAAGGGGGGTGTAGTGAAGATCGTTATCTATATATGTACAATGCTAAGTTAGCACAACCGTGTTAGATGTTAGAAAGCCATCTTGCCGCTTTTGCTGCTTTTGCACACGACACTGTAGTCACATGTTATTAAATTGAGAAATGCTTACTCGCCTTTGCTTCACATGAGAACTGTCTGTTGTTCACATCCCAAACAGTGAGCAGCGACCTTGGTCTGTACACAGTGTAAAGAAATAGTCTGGGTCGCTAGACGGTGCATGTTGTTGGGTTCAGGTTGATCGGCCCACTATTTAGCCATAACACGCATGCAGCCGCAAATACCTGAAAGTCGGGTGCTGTTAATATTGCAGTGTTACATGTTTTTATTACATTCGGAAGAAGAGCTTTCCCAGGAGCAGAGCCTAGCTGATCCTGTGATGTGATCTCACTGAGCTGATCTATACGGTATGGGGTTCCCCATTCAAGCCTAGAGACCTTTTACTAGTCTAATAATAATACTATTAGTTTGCTAGAGAAAGGAAGGTGGCTTAGATCCACTGTCATTTTAGTATGATTACTCCTTTCATTTTCTATGGTATTGTAACTATGCTGATGGTTTTGATTTTAATCGTTTGTCTGCTTATGTTAGCCAAACTACTGCATCTTAGGACACGAGGTTTATAAAATAAACTCTTTAAATTTTACTGTGTCTCTGTTTATTCTGTTGTGGACTGATATGAGAATAATTACGAACAGGTATTTCTGATTCCCACCATTCCTGAGAAATACACTCAGTCGCCTGTTCTGGGTTGTCTATACATTGGGACCGCCGAGTTAAACCTCGGATAACGAATGGGACACTGATGCTGGTCGGATAAGGGGTTCTGAGGTGAGTTTTTTGGTACACCACAATTCACTGAGGGCCTGGGTTCCTGCGCATAGTTCTGTGCATAAGCAGAATCCCTGCAACAGTTTCATCTCAGGGGTTTCTGGCTGGCCCCTTCAAAGTATTGTGATCCTACCTGGGCCTCCCAACTCCGCCATCTACAGGCTTCATTGGAGTCTTTTGGGGGTCCTCCCGTGTTTTCCAGATGGCTGGCAAGGAGGTGGTGTATCCCGGTTCTGGTGCACTGTATTGGGTGTGGAGGTCACTAACTTACCTGCTTTGCTATTTAGAGCCCCCCTGTTTGTACCTTACCACTGGGGCTGGCACCTTTATCCAGGACCTGTGCTGTACTAGTACTGTGGGGTAGTGGAGGCCGCGTAGCAGACCATCGGCCAGCGCTGAGCCCCATGCACAGCTGTCATCCATGCGAGGAACCCGCCCTACCACACCAAAGCTCATCACACCTTCAATGTGATCACTATGGAACATCCCAGCCACCACGTTACGCTACGCAAAGGACACATAGCCTGGCAGCGTCACCCATTAGGGGGGGTGCGGAGTTGCCTGCATGCAGAAGTGGCCGGGCTAGGTCCCGGTGCCGCTTGTGTGCAGGTTGACTCCACGTCTGCCTCTTTGCCTGCCTTGGCCTGACTGCCTGCGGTGGGGGAGCCCTCTACATCTTTTACCCTTCCGGGTGCTTTCGCCGGTTCGACTGTTGCGCTGAGGTTCGGGTGCGCCTCTAATTGACTCCTGCAGAACTCTACTGGCTTGCAAAGGTATATCTGTTGCCACTCAACATGACTTGCGACAAGCTGCCAAATGCCACGGGGCGCAATCGGCGGATCCACCGAGTCAGGGCCCTGCTGGTCCGGATAATGCTGCATTGATGGCGGCAATAACGCAATCCGAGATGCGCTTGAGGCTAAGATTGGGGCATTGGGGTCGGACGTGATGCTGATCTGTCAGGACCTCCGTAGGGTAGTTGACAGGATAACAGAAGCCGAAACTCGGATCTCAACCACGGAAGATACAGTTGCCTATCTTCACAAGGTGTCCTCTCTGGAATCCATCACTAAGGGGCTTGTGCTCAGGGTGGAGGATGCCGAAGGCAGGGCCTGGAGGAACAATCTTCATTTTTTAGGTTTTCCAGAGGGGTGCGCAGATAATAACATAGAACGATTCCTTACCACGTGGATACAGAGCTGGATCCCTCAGTCGTCTCTGTCTCAATGCTTCATCATTGAACGCGCGCACCATACTTTGATGCAAAAGCCACCGCTGGGGGCCAAGCCTTGGACAGGCCTTGGCCTATTATAGCTAGATTCCTCAACTTCCACGACCGTGATGCGGTCCTCGCACAGGCCAGATTGGTGGGCAGACTCCACCATGTTTCCCACCACATTCTCATCTTCCCAGACTATACACGAATAGTGCAGCAACGCCGGCAGTCATTCACGGCTGCTAAAGCCTGCCTGATATCGAGATCTTAAACTCCAGTATGCATTGCTCTTTCTGGCCTGGCTTAGAGTAATATATGAATCACATACTCTTTTCTTTGACACTGCCGAGGAGGTTTTTGCCTGGACGTATGAACGACGGAAGCTCAAGCCACATACTCCGCCACTCATCGATTAGGAGTCGTCCTCTGACTAAGACTAAAGGGGAAATAAACCGAAGATCATGCTTGAGGCGTTGCCCGAAGTCCCAAGGTGCCTCCGGCTCCTGGGGTAACGGGGGTCTACGTGACTCTTTGCCGGCACACTGTGGAGATTGAAGTCTGTGGGACACGTCCTTATACGGACTGGACTGGCCAGTGAAATCTAACTCTCTTCACTATTTTATATTGCTCTTTTGGTTATGCAATACCAGTATTGGGGTCTGAGGACTTTGATTTGTTTGTTTATTATGCTGATAGAACTCAACATGGGCCTACGTGAGGTCTTCTCTCCTCCCTTCTCCTCTCAGCATTTAAGAACTTAACGTTTCCATGGGTATAGTTTTATGGGAAACCGTTGGTATGGGACTGTGCCTTGCCCCCGTTGGGGTGGTGGTACGAAGCTCACCGCGACAGATACTTCTATTGTTCTTGAAGTATTGGGTGGGGGTGGTTGGGGGAGGGGAAGGGAGGGGAGGGGAAGGGTTTTCTGTTTTGTTTGTTGTTCTTTGTTATTGCCACAAAGTCTTTCGTTCTATGTACTTTGAAATTGTCAATGTCATCCACCTTATCAGCTGCTTTAATATATGTCACCACTGTCTATGTCTCAAGATGTAGCCGGGGTCGGGAGTGGAGAGCTTCCAATACTTAGCTGGAATGTTAATAGTCTACTGGATAAAATTAAATGGGGTGTCGTGTTGCATCATGCCAAGCGGCACAGGGCAGGTGTTCTCTTTCTGCAGGAGACCCACTTGGCGGGCACTAAGGCACCTTGTTTGGGACGGTTTGGTTTTGCACACACGTACCATGCTGGTTTCACTAGAGGCTCCCGGGGTGTCAATACTCATACATCGCGGTGTCCCATTCATTCTTAGCCACACATGGCTGGATCCACAGGGTAGATTCATTGTGATATGTGAGATGCTCTGTGGGGAGCCGTTGCTCTAGGTAGTGTTTATACCCCTCCTCCTCTCTCATGGTCCTTAGTAGAGAGGCTGACAACGCTATGGAACGACCTTCCATCGGTATTAACTGTATGTGGGGGGGACTGTAATGATGTTATGACCATGTCGCAGGATAGATGGCGCGCCGCGGCCCGAGTTGCAGAGATCCCAGATTCCAAACTATTCCCCCTATTCCAGGGCTTGGGATGGGTGGACTCATGGAGGACTATACACCCAGACACATATGCCTACACTTACTTATCTAGAGTACATGACTCCTTTTCCCATTTAGATTACATCTTCCTTTTGGCAACACACACCCACAGGCTGGTCGAGGCCGCAATTCTTCCCAGGGGGCTTTCCAATCATTCACTGGTGTCCATTCTACTCTCCTTAGACCCCAGGCATTCCCGATTTCGGTAGCGTCTGTCGCTATGGTTATTACGGAACGAGAAAAATAGGGCGCATATGCATACATCTTTAGCGGATTATCTGTTACTCAACACAGGTACGGTGGAGTCCCCGGCCACCCTGTGGGAGGCTATGAAGCCCACTCTCAGGGAAACAGATATTGCCTTCTGCACTGCCTTATGCAGACAGTGACGTGGTAAGCTCCTCAGAATTGAGGCTCAGCTCGTTGATTTGGAGTGTGCCAGTAGGGACGCAGGGGGACAGGCTGCATGGAGACAATTGATGCAACAGAAATACCCCAACGAGCTTCTCAACGAGGGCCGACTCTATTGGCTCGCCACTCGTAGCCAGATTTACCAGTGGGGGGACAAATCTAGCGCTCTGTTGCACCGCCTGTGTCAGCAGACGCTACGGCCCCAGATGCTCCCGAATATACATGACCCTGATGGGACTGCACTTACAGACGTGGCCGCAATTGCCGACAGCTTTGCCTCGTTCTTCGCGGATCTATGAAGATTTACCTGCTGTCCTTATACAGAAGTTTATTGATGACTTTCCTCCCAAGGCTTTATCAGACACAGCACGAGAGGCAGTGGACGCTCCCCTGTCAGTAGATGAACTTCTACCGGCCCTATTGGATATGTGAGTGGGCAAGGCGCCGGGCCCTAGCGGCTAGCCTTGCAAGTTCTTTCGAAAATATCATCCGCAACTTGTAAAACCCTACCTGGCGGCCTTGGAGGCTTCCTGGGACTATGGTAGGCTTCCGCCAGATTGGTGGCATGCTGAGATCGTGGTGTTCTTGAAGCTGGGCCGTACATCCGGAACGTTTCTTGTCCTATCGTCCAATCTCCCTACTCAATGTGGAAGCTAAGCTTCTAGCCAAGGTACTTGCAACCCGTCCAGTCCCCTATATCACAGAGCTGATCCATCTGGATCAGGCAGGATTTATGCCAAACCCCGATACACAACATAATATTAGGCGTGGCCAAAATGCCATCGCCGCGGTTAATAAACTTGACACCCCTGCCGCGCTTCTTTTCGCTGACCTAAAAAAGGCCTTTGACTCTCTTAGTTGGACTTATCTCTTTACCATGCTAGCTCGCCTTAACAACGGCCCCCAGTTGCTTAGCTTCTTCCGGTCGGGCGGGGGACACGCCAGGGCTGCCCGCTCTCCCCTTATCTTTTTGCTCTAGTTATGGAGCTGCTTGCGGCTTGGGTACGGATAGACGTGCAATTGCGCGGCTTCGAGTGGGTGCCAGGCATTTCCGATTGCATAGTGCTTTATGCAGATGATGTACTGTTTTTCCTCACTTATCTCAACCGGACTGGTCCACGTCTTCTCCGTATCATGCAGCTCTTCGGCGAAACCTCTGGTCTCTATATGAACTGGGAAAAATCCTTTTTGTGGTCACTGTGGGGTGGAGATCGGCTGGGCGACTGGTCGCGGGAGGTGGTCATGGTCCCGGATGGCTTTAAGTACTTGGGAGTACATCGCTCTTCATCTCAGGCCCTAGCATGGAATAAGAACCTCGCCCCCCTATGGACACAGGTGGGAGACCAGACATGAGTATGGTCTCACCTACCTCTATCCCTTTTTGGTAGGTCCGTTATCTTTAAAATGATCTCGCTGCCACGTCTCCTTTATCAGCTACAGAATCATACCTATCCGATAAAACCTACATGGTTTCGCCAATTGAATGCTATCCTCGCCCGGTTCTTGTGGGGGGCGGTGCATCGCGGGTGGCTTTCAGTTCCTGCTTCCAATCTACATACTTCAGCTGAGTGGCCACCCAGGATGTTCAGGCATATTATATGGCCTCCCATCTCCTTGTCCTCAATGACTGGTGGTATGGTGATCGTGTGGACCCGCCATATGCGGTGGAGCGCTGGTTGCTGGGGGACTATGCTCTACACAGGGTTCTTTATTCAGTGGCACTGCTTCGTGAGCTACCACCCGCCACAGTCATAATTTTTAAGATTTGGAAGGTGGTGCTGTGACAGATGAGCTAGTGGGGGAGACTCACTAAGGAAACCTCATTGTGGAATAATGGACATTTACCATAGTTGATGCACCTGTCCGGCGTCCTGGGCTGGGAGGCCATTGGGATACATACGGTGGGGGCAGTTGTAAGTGACTCTACTCTCAAGTCTTTTATAGATATACAAACAGAATACGATATGCCCCGCACACAATTTTATCGCTATCTCCAGTTTCGACACGCCTTTGTCCCGTCCATATCTCATTTAACGGAGATTCCTGAATTTTATCCCATCGAGGCAAAGGTTTTCATGGGATACCTAGGGGATCACAAAATCACTAAAAGTTATTGCACACTTATCAATAACACCCCCCCCTACACTCCATAAAACTAGAGAGGCATGGCAGCAGGATCTTGGCCCCCTGGATAAGGATAACTGGGTGGAGGCTCTGGAGGCTCCACGCAGCACAAAAATTGTGGTTCACCTGCGCCTTATCCAGTTTAAGTACCTGCACAGAGCTTATCACACCAGGCACAGGCTATGGCGTGCTGGTCTCATCACATCTTCACACTGCTTGTGCTGTAAATCTATAGAGGGCACATTCTTACATACTGTGTGGCCTGCTCAGTGCTGTCAAAGTTCTGGAGGGGGGTGTTAACATGCCTGTCTGAGGTCGTGGGATGGTTCATTGCTTCCTCACCGAGATTGGCTACACATTACGGAGGACATAGCTGGCAATAGGTAAAAGCGTCAGCTCCAATTTCTGGGCTTAACACTGAACAAAAGAGACATTGCCTGGGCCTGGAAAGATGAATCTTCACTGTCGCTTGGGGTGTGGAAGAAGGGCCTAGATTTCTGTATGGGCCTGGAACTTCCGGTCTTCGAGGCAAGGGGATGCCCCCTTAAGCACTACAAAATTTAGAAAAGATGGGTTGACTATAGGGGATTATATCTGTAGCCTCCTCCCCCCCATCTGATTTTGACGAACCAATAGTATGATATTAGCAAGCTGGCATATACCTAATGCTTGTTATCGATCTGATTGTGGATGGCAGAATCTTTTTCTCTATTTAGGTTTCATATATCTGTTGAAGGGAAGCAGCGTGGCACAGTTGTTTTTTTCTCTTCTTTTCCTTTCCTGTTCTTAGCTTTTCTTTTAATATATTTTTTGTGGAACCAATCCTTTATTATTGCTGGAAAGGTTGATTCATATATTTTCTACAATGTCTCTTTGCACTGGGTGCCATGTGAGGCCCTTTTGGATGTCAACAATAAAATTATGTTATAAAAAAGAAAAATTGAGGTTTGTGGGGGATTCTGGGTAGAAAAACATTGGGGGGCCCATACCTCGCTGGACTCCCCCGGGTGTCTAGTTTTCAGAAATGTCTGGGTTTGGTAGGTTTCCTTAGATGGCCGCCGAGCCAGAGACCAAAAACCCAGGGACCCTACCTTGCAAAACCAGGTTGTTTTGAGATAGGTAATTTTGATGTCACCTCAATAGGTTTGGGGCCCTTGCCTGTCGCGGGTACTTGACCCACCCACGCGAGTGAGGTACCATTTTTATCGGGAGAGCTGGGGGGGAATGCTGGGTGATAGGAAAATTGTGGTTTTTCTGAAAACAGAATATTATGACACAGTAATGCAAGGAAAATGCGTGACTATATACTCACATTTTGAGGTTTGCATGGCATTGTGAGTAAAAAACAGGTTGGGATTGATGAGAGGCACACCCCCCAGCACTCCCCGTTTTATTTTTACTTTACAGAAATATCTAAAGTTGGTCAATTTTCCCTTGAGACTATGCCTTAGCACAGAAAGACAGATGAGACAAATATGACTGCCTATCCATCTGTTCCTCAAGTACACAAACATACTGGTTGGATTTGGCATGAGGGTGAGTGAAAGGTTCAAAATGTATATTTTATTATCAAGAGATTTCACAAAAAGGAAATGCACTCTTAATAATTAAAAGGTTAAAAACTTGAATCAATGACTCACAGCTCGTGAGCTGTAAAACCACGACAAGGCACCAACGTCTTTACAGGCCATTCACACACCTTTCATACTTGACACACACTTTCACAACACCAGCTGCGGCCCCAGCACATGCCAACACTCCTATCCACAGACAATGTGGAGACAATGTACACCCTGGCAGGGAGGGATGGAAAATAAAAATATTCCTTCAAAATGAACAATTCCCTAAAGTACTCACACATACTGGTTGGATTTGGCACAAGGGTGAGTGAAGGTTCAGAGCATAAAATTCTATTAACAAGAGATTTCACAAAAAGGAAATTCACTGTGAATATTTAAAAGGTTAAAAACCTGAACCAATCATTCACAGCTCAAGACACCAACCTCTTTACAGGCCATTCACACACCTTTCATACGTGACACACAAGACCATTCACCCCCCAGCCGCGGGCCCAGCACATTACAACATTCACATCAACAGATAGCACCATTCAAGGGCCCTTCCCTTTCATATGACCACATGACTGACACAGCATTTACACCGGCTGGTGGTTTGACATAGTGTCTGCAGTGGCGTTTGACAAGCAGAGTGTGTAATGACCAGCAGGAAGTCACTACTCACACAATGCCAGCCAAATGCCAGCCCACGCACACCGCCAGCGAAGCACCATCCCACCCACACCATCAGCCAAGCGCCATCCCACCCACACTGCCAGCCAAGCGCCAGCCCACACACACCACCAGTCAAGCAACAGTCCATGCACACTGCCAGCCAACAGCCAGCCCAAGCACACCGTCAGCCAAGCACCAGTCCACGCACACCGCCAGCCCAGCGCCAGTCCACGCACACCGCCAGCCAAGTGCCAGTCCATGCACACTGCCAGCCAAGCGCCAGTCCATACATACCGCCAGCCAAGCGCGAGTCCACACACACCCTCATTAAAAAATGTTTCACAAGAAAGAAAACACAAACCAATTGCAACTAGATACAAAACTATAACTACAAAAACAAAAGCAGTAACTAAAGACATCATTCAATAGCCAAATGTGAAACTGAACAACAACTATATAAAACCATACAGACCATGCAGTAGACTATTAGACTCACGGTTGCTCCCAAAAACTCTTTTGAGTGTGATACAATCTGAAACATGTGGGCGCACACTGCCCAAGATTAGAAGGACAATCGGCACAGTGCATACGACTCTCCTTCAGCATACTTTTTCGCAAGCAGACTCTACATCTCTTACAGGGATTGTTTTTTTTGGGTGTGGGAGGAATTAAATCAGGAAAGTGGCGATCTTTTAATCTAGACACTTCCTCCACCACTCTAACTCTAGGAACACTTGCCTGTTCACCTACAACATGGCTGCCTTTCACAGACTCCTGAAACTGAACAAAAGTCATCTTTGGCGCAGGAGAACACTCCTTGAACACAACAAAAGCATTAAAAGTTGCTAAATTGAAGAGATGGATGGGCAACTTCTTATACCAAATGTTAGCCTTACGAACAGCAGTGTAAGGTTCCAACCTCTGATCTACTTTATCAACATCACCCATGTGCTTATTGTAGTCTACAGTGAACACAGGTTTGCGCACTTCAGCAACCTGACCCCAAACCGTAACAGGTGAAGTACTCTCATCATGGATGGTAGTCAGCATGTACACATCCCTCCTGTCCACAAATTTCACAACAAGCAGTTCCTCATTACGCAAGGCACTACACTATTCCCTCTGAAGCGTTTTACAAACAAGCACTTTTGAGTACCCCTTATGGTTAGAGCGGATTGTGCCACAAGCTAAAGTGTACACTTTGAACAATTCCTTAAACAATTGCACAGTAGTGTAGAAGTTATCAAGGTACAAATGGTGAACTCTGTTAAACAGTCCTCTAGCAAGATCCCACACAATTTTCTCTGAAACTCCAAAAGTGGACGGACAACCAGGGGGGTCAATAGTGGAATCCCTACCAGTGTACACCTAGAAATTATAGACATGTCCTGTCCGACCCTCAGACATCATAAAAATCTTAATTCCATAACGTGCCCTCTTCTAGGAATGTACTGCCTAAAAACCAAACAGCCCTTTAACAGGACCAAAGACTCATCAACAGCTATTTCTTTCCCTGGAGTATAGATCTACAAAGTGATCAAGAACAGGCCGAATCTTAAAAAGACGGTAACAGTCAGGGTGATCTTGTGGCAACGCAAAAGCATTATCAATAAAATGCAGCATCCAAAGCAAAAGTAAATACCGATCATGACTCATAAATGCAGGAAATATAGCCATTGCCATCAAGGGACTGGTAGACCAATATGAAGCCATAGACGGCTTCCTTATCAAGCCCATCAAAAAAGTCAAACCCAAAAACTTCTTCATCTCATCCAGATTTGTGGGAGTCCACCAGGTAGCTGTAGAGCGGCGCCTAAGTCTGGCACTGTTGTTCCTCAAAAAATGTTCAGCATACAAATTAGTCTTCTCAACAATCTCAGCCAAAAATACATCATCCATGAACAACTGAAAAAACTGTGTATGCAAAAATAAATCACAATCCACTCTACACCCTGCATCACCGCTAAAGGCAGGCAACACCGGCTGCACCATGTTTGGATCAACCCAGAGTCCAGCACTTCCAGTAGGAAGCCTTGCAGCCTCAGGCTGCCATCCCGATGTCTCTTGCTGCACCATCGACACATCAGTGTCCTCCTCTAAAACAGTCACTTCATCCGCAGTGAGAGTAGCTTCAACTGCACTGAGAGTAGCTTCATCATCATATGATTCCTCATGGACAGAAAACTCACCGCCAGAATTTTGCACTCCCTCATCTCTCTCAGACGCACTGTCAGTCTCATAATCCTGCTCAGAGGAAGATTCAAAAAGCATACCAACCACCTGCTGAGCAGTATTTCTAGGGCTAGCCATAAACCCTACTAATAAAGGAAACTTGTCAAACAAGTCAACAACAACAAACACTTTGTAAAATAAGCAATAAACAAAATGTGTCTTTATCACAAAGACCTATTTACTCTAAAACTATACCACTCACTTGCCAGAAGCAGCTAGACTCACCACCACCTACTCTGCACAGACACAGTAAGGATCAACAATATCCCACTAAAAAAGAAAAAGAAAAATGAAAATTATACATAAGACAATGCAAAACACATTGCAAAGAATTTCATGCTCAAAAACACTAACTAAATATGCTGTCATTATGACACCACTTACAAAAAAAATCATTCATGCATGACAATAATACTCATTTGGAGTAAACACAATAAAAATGTTTTTCTTACCAAATAAATGCAACTGCACAAAACTGCAGAACAATCACTGCCGAAACCGCAAGCAAGAATCAAAAGCTTTACACTAGAATAAAAAGGAGGGAAAAAAAACTAACAATCACATATGCAAATAATGCACCAGTCCACACACAATCCACCAGCCAAGCTAAGGGGTAGGTGGGCCTAAGAGTATAAATAAAATATTCACCCCCGTAAAAGGGGAGCAACCCTTGCCCACGAGGCCACTCTACAACACCAAAATTAAAAAAACCCTGGTGCCTAGTGGCTGATGGGCCTAAAAACATACTACTGATCTGCCACCCAATGAGGGCAGAAATGGCCTCAATCATCCTCCCATAAAGGGGAGCGACCATTGTCCATGGAGCCGTTCCCCAACATAAAAAAAAATCACTGGTGGCCTAGTGGCCATATAAAAAATAAATCAGCTGAACTGCCTCCCAGGGGGGCAGAAATGGCCAAATTAATGCTCCCCAAAGGAGCGTGACCCTTGCCCAAGGAGCAACTCTCCACAAATAAATCCCTGCTGGTTTGGTGGGCCCGCCTCGTGCGCTGGCGTCATTAGATGAAGTGGAGGTGGGCGGGGGGGGCAGGGAAAGGGCTTCCCCTGCCAGCCCTGGGGGGCACCATAAAGGGCAGCCCATGGGCAGGGCACCAGAGCTTCCATCATGAGTGGGTGCAAGGACGACCGGGAGTCGTCCGACACACACGCCCACCGTGACGTCAGACAGCTCCCGGCCGTCCAATGCACGGAACGGGTTAAAGCATTAGATCAGATAACACCATTGCATTACAGTACTCAGCAAGCTGTGAATATGGACCCTAACGAGATTGGATCCCCACAATTCGTTGTGACAGGCAACAGGAGCCTAGAGGCAGATAATCCTCTCAAACAATACCCTGTATTCTCTAAAAAACGTAAGCCAAATCAAACGTTCAACAAGGCACCCACAGCAGAAAACACATTGCTGGATGAAGCTGCTCCTGTTTACCCAGATACAAGCACTGCTGCTCCCCCGGGGGAGAAAGGGGAAACTGCCCTTGGAAAAGGCCTAGAGGGTCAACTACAAACTACGCAGTCAGTGTGGTTTACCCAAGGGTCAGGTCTGGATATCTAAGACTCTTGGGGTCCATACCTCCCCTACCACAGTGCAGCTTCCCGCCAAAAATTGGGCCTGAAGAGATGACCTTGCCCTTTCATCAGGGAGCTGGAAGTAGAGATGTTAGCACCAGGGGTATACCACCATGGCTCAGTCCCAATGGCTCAAATGCAACAACTGTTCGAGACTATTCTGTGGGAAATACGGGACTGTAAGACTTCGCAAGCTCAGGAACTCTCCTTATTACATCAAAGATTAGATAAAATCGAAACTATGGTGCAGCAAATTCCTGAGCGATAAAAATAATTGGAGCAATGGGTATCTGATACTGAGGATCGCTCTGCATTATGTGACTATAATATTGCCTCTCTTCATAAGAAGCTCCAGGCCTCTCAGTTGCAGATGGATGAGATGGAAAACTATGCTAGATGGTCGAATCTATGATTTACAGGGATTCCGGAAGACAGTGAATGCATTGATGGCCAGTCTTATCCGGTGGCCTATATTGAGTGGATAATTAGATAGCATATACTTGAGAAGGCGCCTGAAGATCTTACTGTAATGCGGGCCCATAGAGTCCCCTTCCAGAAAAAAGTATCCCAGGACAGTGATTGTGAACCTCTCTGATTACCGCATTAGAGAGGTTGTGCTAACCAGGGCGATCCAAAAAAAGGAGATTGTGTTACCCAACGGGGCCAGAGTTCGAGTGTTCTCCAATATGTCAGCAGCAGCAGCATGAAGACGGAAGGAATTTGTGGGGATGATGGGACAATTTAAGAGTGCAGGTGCACAGGTCTCTCCTGCCCAACAGTCCAAATTGAGAATTCTATAGAAAGGAAGGTTCCATCTGTGTCCCACTCTTGAAGAGGCCCAAGATCTACTACAAAGGATTGCTCAATCAAATGTAAAATAATGGAAGTATGGGTACTCAAGCAGAGACTTTCGTCTATAACAACTGGTTCAATCGTTGGAAATACAGACTTCCTTTTTTTGTATTTAGGCACTTTAACTACTTTGATACTAATTTGTACCCAAATTGGTCGCACACTGCTCGTCACACCAGCAAGTTGCCCCAAAGGACTGTGGTAAATGAAGTGGCGACGGCGGGTACGCCTATGCCACGATGTGTAAAGAGAACAGTATGTGTTGCATTTAGCCATCCCTGGACACGTGTTTCGAGGTAGTTGCCTCTCGTCAGCAGGGAGTAGGACAATGTAAAGGGGTGCCGTGTGGACTGCCAAAATGTAATTAAAAACAGGTCAAGTACCTCTCATGGCGCGCAGGTGCAGATCCAAGGCTCGTCAGCCCGTTAGCTCAAGGGAGCCGTAATAATTTGTACCCAAATTGGTCGCACACTGCTCGTCACACCAGCAAGTTGCCCCAAAGGACTGTGGTAAATGAAGTGGCGACGGCGGGTACGCCTATGCCACGATGTGTAAAGAGAACAGTATGTGTTGCATTTAGCCATCCCTGGACACGTGTTTCGAGGTAGTTGCCTCTCGTCAGCAGGGAGTAGGACAATGTAAAGGGTTGCCGTGTGGACTGCCAAAATGTAATTAAAAACAGGTCAAGTACCTCTCATGGCGCGAAGGTGCAGATCCAAGGCTCGTCAGCCCGTTAGCTCAAGGGAGCCGTAATAATTTGTACCCAAATTGGTCGCACACTGCTCGTCACACCAGCAAGTTGCCCCAAAGGACTGTGGTAAATGAAGTGGCGACGGCGGGTACGCCTATGCCACGATGTGTAAAGAGAACAGTATGTGTTGCATTTAGCCATCCCTGGACACGTGTTTCGAGGTAGTTGCCTCTCGTCAGCAGGGAGTAGGACAATGTAAAGGGGTGCCGTGTGGACTGCCAAAATGTAATTAAAAACAGGTCAAGTACCTCTCATGGCGCGAAGGTGCAGATCCAAGGCTCGTCAGCCCGTTAGCTCAAGGGAGCCGTAATAATTTGTACCCAAATTGGTCGCACACTGCTCGTCACACCAGCAAGTTGCCCCAAAGGACTGTGGTAAATGAAGTGGCGACGGCGGGTACGCCTATGCCACGATGTGTAAAGAGAACAGTATGTGTTGCATTTAGCCATCCCTGGACACGTGTTTCGAGGTAGTTGCCTCTCGTCAGCAGGGAGTAGGACAATGTAAAGGGGTGCCGTGTGGACTGCCAAAATGTAATTAAAAACAGGTCAAGTACCTCTCATGGCGCGCAGGTGCAGATCCAAGGCTCGTCAGCCCGTTAGCTCAAGGGAGCCTTAATAATTTATACCCAAATTTGTCGCACACTGCTCGTCACACCAGCAAGTTGCCCCAAAGGACTGTGGTAAATGAAGTGGCGACGGCGGGTATGCCTATGCCACGATGTGTAAAGAGAACAGTATGTGTTGCATTTAGCCATCCCTGGACACGTGTTTCGAGGTAGTTGCCTCTCGTCAGCAGGGAGTGGGACAATGTAAAGGGGTGCCGTGTGGACTTCCAAAATGTAATTAAAAACAGGTCAAGTACCTCTCATGGCGCGCAGGTGCAGATCCAAGGCTCGTCAGCCCGTTAGCTCAAGGGAGCCGTAATAATTTGTACCCAAATTGGTCGCACACTGCTCGTCACACCAGCAAGTTGCCCCAAAGGACTGTGGTAAATGAAGTGGCGACGGCGGGTACGCCTATGCCACGATGTGTAAAAAGAACAGTATGTGTTGCATTTAGCCATCCCTGGACACGTGTTTCGAGGTAGTTGCCTCTCGTCAGCAGGGAGTAGGACAATGTAAAGGGGTGCCGTGTGGACTGCCAAAATGTAATTAAAAACAGGTCAAGTACCTCTCATGGCGCGCAGGTGCAGATCCAAGGCTCGTCAGCCCGTTAGCTCAAGGGAGCCGTAATAATTTGTACCCAAATTGGTCGCACACTGTCCAGGGATGGCTAATGCGACACATACTTTTCTACATACATCGTGGCATAGGCGTACTCGCCGTCGCCACTACATTGACCACAGTTCCTTGGGGCAACTTGCTGGTGTGACGAGCAGAGTGCGACCAACCTTTGATTCATTTACTTTGATACTAAGTCCACTTTAACTGTATGAACCTTCTGCCACTTTGCACTTTGCTCTCCTTTTTTGGGGTAAGATGTACTGGATTGAGTCATTGCCTTCATGTCTGCTGCTATAGGCTCTACTCTTTTACTGGCTTTCTCTAGTTTCGTGAATATTGAAATTCATTTTACACATTGCACATTTTGCAATGCGTTTACTGTTGAAATTTGCATTATTGCACCAATGCACTTTGCACGTTGCACTTTTTACAGTATGCTTACGGCTGAAATATGCATTATTGCACCACTGCACTTTACCTTTCCCTCCTTTTTTGTGAGGGGGGATTGATACTATTTATGTTGATTCTCACAAAGTGTTGTAGTAATTCCCTCCTTCTGTTAATATTCAAAGTCTCTGGGGGAAGATGTATCAGTTTGCACCACTGTCCTTTCCCTGTGGTTAGAACTTGCACTATTGCACTTTACTTTTTTTTCCCTATATGGGAGTACTTTCCAATTTTTGGAATGTTGGAGTACATTTTTTGAACTTCTGTAATGTGTTTATGGCTGAAATGTGCACTACTACACCATTGCACTTTACCTTATCTCCCCCTATAGGTGAATTTCTAGTAAGGGCGGGTCATGAGCTTGCATTGGGGGGAACAATATTGTTTCTATCAATTGGTGTACTCTGGGGCAGCTCCTCCATTTATTTTGTGCTCAAGATATGATGTCTATGTACAGCAATAGAATTTAAAGCTCAATTCTTTTTGCTGCCTAAATAATTCTAGAAACCCTAGATATGTCAGACACTAAGTTTAGTCTAGTTCTAATCCTACCTGCTTCTGACATCGCTACCTTGCCCTTTTTTCAGGAAGATGCATTAGGCACAACTGTTACCCCCAGCCTATACTAGATATACTGTGTTTGCTGGTATAAGATAAGTATGTAGTGGTGGAGGAATAGACTCCACAAGGGCTTTAGGGCCTACCCAAGGCTGCACTATTTATTGCACAAGCACTTTTTTTTTTCAAAAGCACTTTATATTATAGATACCCCAGGGCGCAATTACCTAAATGGTATCGCTCACAGTGGTGAAGTGGGGCAGAGGACGTGCTCCCGGTGCCAAGTTAAGGCGCCTTGTTGATTGAGGGTGGCTGTAGAGGTGAGGGAAGGGCTACCTCCCTCAACAGACAGTCTGGGGTGGGCAGGGGTTGGAGGGAATCGGGGGTTTATCATTAAAAGTAATGAGTGTATAGATAGCGGTCAAACTTGGGATAAGGGGCTGAAGGGCAACATGTTCAAAGTCTGAGGCCAAGGAAAATTCAGCAGTGTCTGAGTCATCAAAGAGTTATATGTAACTTTAATAATAGAGCTGGTACAATTGGAAGATCGACATATGAGAGAATATAGCAGACTTTTCTTAAAGAGGTATAACTTGATGGAAGAATGGCACAATTGCTGAAGGTAATTTCATGTAACGTGAATGGTTTTTTGAATGTGCAAAAAGGAGGAGCAATGTTAAAATAGCTAGGATCCTTCTCCCCACAGGTGATTTTTTTTACAGGAGACACATTTTAAATTCACCTTCCCAAAGAAATATGTGCAGGCATACTTTGCCTCAGCTCATGCGGCGGTGCGTAGGGTGGGTATTCTTTTATCTTCGGAGCTAGATTGGCAGGTGGGTAAGGTGATTCTGCATGAGGGAGCAAGGTCGATTTGGATAGAAATCGCAGTTAATGGGATATCTTTTGTCCTGCCTAACTATTATGGACCAGTAGGGGATGACTCTATGGCCCTGAAACAGGTATACGATCTGCTGGCAAATGCACATGGGTTTATAATTATGGGAGGAGACCGCAACCTAATCCAAGTATTTGGGCCTGGATACCTCCAACAAGGGGAAAAAGCTATTAAAACCGAAAACAGATAGACTTTTAAAAATTATGAAAGAGGATTTCGCCCTAGTGGATCCATGGTGACAGACCATTCAGGCGGTACCGAGTTCACGCACTACTCAGCAAGATTTAAAACAGCATCTCGACTGGGCTTTTTTCTGATAAGCAATCTTCTTGCAAGAGGTGAATCCTTGATTCTCTCTAACCCAAAATAATAATAGGTGGTGTTTTGATAAAATATTGCTCTCGGACCTAAAATGGATTGACGAAACCGGTGATTTTATAATATGTTTTTTTTAAGGAAAATGTCAACACGGCATCAGATTTTATGGTTTGGGAGGCTTTCAAGGCCACTTTTGGGGACCGGTGGTGGCATAAAGGACCAATCTTCACAAATTAAGGAAACTTAAGATTGCTGGACTCCAGGAGGTGGTGGAGCAGGATAAGAGAGAACATTTGGCCAGGCTAATTGGGGAATCAGAGGAAGAGGTTCTCCAGCAGCAATTACTAAGGGCAAAGGAGGAGTTGAGAAGTTTTTTCATTCTTGAGGAAATTGCTGGAAGTAAAGCTTCTCAACAAAAGGTCTATGAAGAGAGCTAGGGCATTGGTAAATTCTTAGCCTGGTCTACAAAAACGTACCAAAGCAAGCAATCAATTCCACAAATTAGAGATCCCAGTACTATGTGCCTGGTTAACGACAAAGACACATTGCAGAAATTTGTGTGGCTCATTTCAGTAAGATTTATGTGGAAATCCAGATAGTTAGCCCTCAGGCTCTTGTGGATTATTTTATGTCAGTCCAGCTACCTACAATTCGTGAGGAGGACTGTATGTTCCTATATGAACCGATTACAACCGGAGAATTAGGTGAAATAATTAAAGTAGACAAGGGGATTCTGGAGTTTGTTTAGGCCAAGAAAAAACCTTGGGTTAAGTTATCCATTTTACAATTGGATGTAGAGCAGGGGGACTTGCATTACCTTATTTAGCTACTTATTACCGAGTGGCGCTACTTAGTTTAACAACTCAGCTATCGGCCCCTATTTCGAATTTTGATAATTTTTTACTTAGTCTTATGCTGATAGAAAGTGCAATTAAGCTACCAGCATTTCTTCACACTGCAAAGTTACCAAAAAAAACAAGATATAAAGTTGTGAATACACTCTTAAGCCGTATGCAGCGGTTCAATAAAAACGACAACATTCCAACATGCCATGCATTTTCCTCTCTGTATGACTGTGAGTTATGGGACCTTAAGCTCTCACAAAAGGGGATCCAGCCATAAAATATGCTAGGCTTTCGTAAGCTAGGTGACTTTTACAACGGCAAAAACATTGAAACCCTTTCATGAAGCTGCAGTTCCACTAGTCGTTACTAGGTGTCCCTCATGAGTCAAATGCAAAAGCATTTGACTTGAGGGACACCTAGCAACGACTAGTTGAACTGTAGCTTGATGTTATAATTTCAATGATTTTGCATTTGACTTGTGAGGGACTCCTAGTAACTAATAGTTGAACTGCAGCTCTTTGTAGAATTATTTTGATATTGGATACTATAATATTCACTGCCCACTGCTAATCTTGCCCCATAATGCTTTGCAGGGCCTTTGGTTGTGATTGTATTTTTGCCCATAACCATTGGGGTGGTCCTAAGAGGATGGGACCACCACTGAATCGTTCAGCATGATATGCTCTTTGTGTTTAAGGCATCTGATTGGTCCTCCCCCTAGGTTAGGAGGCACCCCAAAATCATCAAAATCATCACCTCTCTCATTGCCTAATATTTTTCATTTTCAAAGTTCACTTTTGTGAATTGGTTATATGCTTTTTAGCATGTAAAGTTGCTTTATCAAAGCATTTGTGGGTGCAGTTTAGTAGCTGACTCCGCTACATGGAGTGTTTTTAATGGAATGCATAGTTAGCAAATAGTTAACAAATCTCGGCAAACTCAAAATTCCACAAATTCCACGAGCGGAACGGAATTTACCAGCCAGGCCTATACACCATACATGCTGAATTTCACAATGCAAATGTCCTACTACCAAATAAAGAAAGCAGCACTTAATACTACCTCTGGAACCATATCTAATATATAATAAATAATTACTACCCCCAAAAAATAATCAAAGACTTAAAGTAAACCATGATTTAAACCCTTCTGAAAAATTACCCTCACACAGCCATACAAGGCTGTTAATTTCATGTCAAAGTATGTGGCAGCTCCTCCAAAAATCTGCACTAAGGGGCCGATTGCAATATCGTTCACAAACTGTTCGGCCTCAGAATCGTTTCCATACAAATCGAGTCCTGCGAGTCCGAACAGCACGGATTTTTTTGTTGCTGATTTATGCAGCGCGAATGGAAGAGGTGTGGCGCCGCGGCCAGGGCGACTGACTCCGGAATCTGGGGATCACGGTTCGATTCCCGGTGGCAGATTAGCCAGCACCATGTGACTCTGGGCAATAGCTTGCTTAATCCTTCCGACGGCCCCCAGCACCTAGAGACCCTTACGGGTAATTGTTCGCGCTTTACAAATGTGGAATTCGACCTGCAGGTATTGGAGTGGTTTACATGAGGAACAGTTACGTTACACAAGGTCACATTCTTTTCATAGTAGGCACGGGGAGATTAAGTGAGTTGCCCAGAATCACAGGAATCTGAGCCAACGCGAAGCTTGAACCTGGTTTCCCCAGCTCTAAAGTCAGCAGCTCTGGCCAATGCTTCCCAACATCCTTTTGTCGGACTTGCATTATCTTCAATGGGAGCCTGTGTTCCAAACGAGAACACAGACTCCCATTAAAAAAAGGGGTGGATGGGGGAAAACTTGCACCCTGTGGCGGGCACCCCATGGTGCCTGCCCCATTGTGCATGGTTGGGAAGAGGAGACCCTTGGGTTATCCCACAAGCCTCAATGAATGCCTCCGGGTGAAGAGGGGCCTACAATGGGCCCCTGAAGACAGGTTCTGACACCCGTTTTGTGTCGGGCAGACTGAATCGGAACAGCTGTCTGAATCGGTCATCATAATTGCTTGTTCGGAAACCATGTCCATAGAGCTGTACAATTCGGCTTCAAAAGACTCAGGCTGTCCGAATGTCTTTCAGAACTGATTTGCACTGCCAAACGGTTTCTGGGCATCGCAATAGGTCGTTGGGAAATGTGTACTATTTGTTCGGAAACAAGGGTTCCGAATCAGATTCTGCAATACCGAATCCCATTTGGAGCCTTTGCAAAGGACATTGTAATTGGCCCCTAGGTGTACAGTAGTCTACAAACAGCTAATTTGCTTTTGAAAAAAAATAATAATAGCACTAGCCTATGTCCCTAACAGAGAGTTAGCCAAATACAACAATTTACTGATAGAAAACCCTTTCTACCAGCAAAATGAAGACAACCTCAGCCCCCTATTTCGAACACACCTGGGTTGGCAGACTGCATCGCTCAGGACACAGATGCCAGCCCAAATACCATGGTGGAATGTCTATGACAGCACCATAGCACAGGAACACAAAACAGACAATGCAGTCGAAGGATCGTGCAATGACTTCCAATCCACATTAGGCAGAACCCAACCTACATTATATAAATTTATAGAAGCATTGCAAAAAGAGCAACGCTACAAACATTTAAGAATGGAGCAATCTGTTAGCCAAATTGGCCCTAAACTTAAAGAAGACAAAGAAATGTACAATATGCTACAATTCAAAGTCAAATTCTTCATAAATATCAAAGGAGTATATTACTTAGAAATGATAGCCAAAAGCATATTCCAAAATAGATACCAACCTACCAAAATCCTCAGAAACTAAGACAAATTCTAAACCAAAATACCAAATCATTTTTAATTTAAATCATAAGCATAATAGTTTATTACACCAGTCCAAAAGTTAATTAAATGTTACTAAAGCCTGATGTAATAAAACGATATATAAATGATTGAAAATAAAATGTAACCATCACCAACCAAGAAAAAAACTGAACTCAATCCATCACATAAATTAATTACAACACATAAACCAAAGACTTCCACATAAAAATAAAAAAATCTGAACACAAACATTGTAAAATTATATTTCCCATCCAAAAAACACACAAAATAAATAAAACTTACTGTTCTGTAGCTTCAAATTGTTTTCTGTATCCATGTAATACAAAATAGTAATCCACCCAAAATTAGAAAAATATTGTCCAAACACCCAAACAAAAATGCAAAAGCAAAACACATCCAATAGAAATCCCTCAAAGCAAACCAAAGTATCTAGATCCATAACAAAACAAAAAAAAGTGTTTTACAAAAATAAACGCGCCAGTAAACCCCCCAAAAAAGGAAATCAAATGAAAAAGCACTGGTTTATTATAAACCAAAAATTATTTCCTAAATTGGTTTTAATTCCCAATGCCCATACGACATGTTCATAAACAAAAATATGTAAATGACATTAAAAAACCCACCGAAAACATGACACACCTACAAATAAAAATACAAAAGAATTAAGCATCAAAATATAACTAAGATAACTTTATTTTCTTTAAATATAACATAGCAATGCATTACTAAAATAGTGTACAAAAACCCCAAACTACAAACTAGTGAAAAACAATAACAGTAATACATCGAAATATTTTTAAAAGCCTATGAACAACACTATATCTACCTTTTAGACCTCCCAGTAAATTCTCCCTTCCCTAAAAACTTACCTGTTCCGATGAACAGCAGCAGCTTTCCGTAATCTAGGTCTAGGAAAATTTACTATAAATAGCACGAATAGATTTCAAAATAGAAGGTAGCACAAAATAAATGGCTGCTCAGTGAAACTTAAAAAAGCCCATAGAAATGAATGGGAACTATTGTAAAAATATTGACTAAATGTATTAAAAAAGTTTGAAAATGTTAAACATGTAAAGCAATTTTATGATGAAATGAGAAAAATATATAAACATATTAATTAAATAATTATATAAAAATATATACAATTATTTATTACATATACATGAAAAAACATATGTTAAAATGATGTTGTCAATATGTATATAAAAATGTTAAGAAATGTTAAACAAGTCTTACACAATGGAAAATAAACAATAAACAATACTATCTTAATATAATTTTCATGTAATTTTCATTTTTTATGAATTAAAAATAAAAACAAATGTTTTATTTACTTAACTTTATAGAAATGTTTGTTTTTTATATGAAACATATATAATAAAAAATGTCAAAATATAAAATAAATAAAGTTTGATGACATAAATGAAAATAGAAAATTTGTGACATCATCATTTTACAAATCAATGTAATTAGTAATATTATTCTTTACAAAAATACAAGTTATTTTTCATTACATTTCTAATTTTCAACAATACTAATAAAATAGCACTGTCTTTTTATTACACACAAACAAAAGTAAAATAAAAGATTTCAGAACAACAATATAAAATTAAATAATCCCACATAAAACATTTTTGAAAAATTGTTAGGCACTAAAGAGGTGACAATTAGGCCCTCATTTGGATGAGAGCTTTCTGACCAACATCCATGGTTTAAACTCTGACCGCTTTATTTCAAAAAAGGCAGGTGGAGTTTGAACTGACTGTTCAAACCAACTGGCTTCAAGGAGCCCGTCAGCCGGTTGGAAGCCGCACATAATCCCGAACGGACGGCGTTTCAGCTGTTGAGATGATGTGGGTTTTCAGGCTTTCCATGTGGGGCTTTCTGACATGCAAAGCCTATTGGAAAGCGACTTTGGGGCCCCCTTCACTATGCGGCCTCTGGTTGATGCCCTGGGGGCACCTATGGTTCCACCCTGAAAATCTATGCACCGTGTGGCAGGCACCATGAGGTACCTGCCATACGGTGCAAGGATTTACACAAACTCCCATTTCTCCATGGGAGCTTGCGCTGCAGGTGGTCTCAGCCCACACCATAAGCTCCCATAGGGAAATGGGAGTTTGCGACGGCTCCATGTGCATTCACATCATCATTACGGTTTTGGATCGCCGACGTGAAGTCCGTCGGTTCCGGAACCTCAGAGATGTCGGTTGGAGACAACTCCATCCAACATCATATTCAGCCCTTTGGTATTACCCCTTCAATCTAAACTAATCTGGGGAAAGCATCGAACACTAAAAGCTGTGCTTAATTTGAGCCGGTAGTTTCTGGTGCACCGCACTGGCACCTAATTGTCAGCACCGGTACACACGACAGTCCACCACATGGTGGCACTGTTTTTTTAAACTCAGAAATGAGCACCACAACTGTTGTTTATTAATTCTGTATACATTGAGATTTACTCATACCTACTGCCAAAGCCATTCTTTTAACTTTGGGGCTCTGAAATTGTCAGAATTGTGACACTTGTAGGAGTGTGACTTATTAGTTATGCTGGTACTGTAATTGACAGTGGTAATGGGCAATGAAAGCGGAAGTGGCCTGCTGACTAGAGCCCTGGCACTTATGTTTTTTACAAATTAGGTACTGATTAAAGGGGTGAAATAAACCATTCCCACTCCAATCCATACCAATTTTTGGAAGATGTTGGATACTAAAGGGGTGAAATTTACTATTTCCACTCCAATCCAACCATATTGGGTGAAGGCGATGCATGCTAAAGGGGTGACATGTACTATTCCAACTACAAACCAACCATAATAGGGCAATATTTACTATTCCCAATCCAATCCAACCATATTGGGGGAAGGGGTTGGACACTAAAGGGGAGAATTTTACTATTCCCACTCAAATCTATACCAGTTTGTAGAAGGTGTTGGACACTAAATGGATGTCATTTAATATTCCCACTCCAATCTAAGGGCCTGATTAAAACTTTGGCTGTGTGGAAGGGGGCAGCCACACCTCCTACCCACTCCCACACTGCCAAAGCCAACCACCACCCGCCTTCCAGATTCCGAGTTCTCTCGTGGTATGGTAGGTGGGAGCTGAGGCGGTCCCACAGTAGTGCCTATAATAAAGACACCGCTATTGGAGCATCAAAAGCCATTCCTGCATGGCATGGAGTGTGCAGTACATACCATGCAGGAATGGGAGTGCATGCACTCAGGGGGCACTACATGTACCCCCTGCATGCATCCCCATGCATAGGGGCAATAGGGGGCTTTCCCCACTGCCAGCATTTTCTTGGCGGGCTTACTGCCATGAAAAGACTGGCAGTGGGGAAACTCCATCACTGCCAAACATTTTGCTTCCCTAGACCGCCGTGTCACCACGGATCCTTGGCGGTTGCTGCGGTTTTCTGGAGGTCCAACCGTTATATTTGTACTAGGGCGATTAGACCGCAGGTGCAGGGGTCCCTAAACACCACCAACCTCCACCACGGGTTTGGCAGTCTGATAGACCACGGAACTCATAATCAGGCCTTATGGTGTCACGTGGTTACTAGAGACATTATCAACATCTTTAAGTTAGCATGAGCCCGGTAGCCATGATGCAGCTTTTGCGCACGACACTGCTTGTCTTTATTTTTGCACAACACCGTTTATGCCTTTCACATGAGAAACTTTCTGCTGAGCTCATTCTCCGCCTGTTCCTGGTGTTTCGTCTGGACATTGTGAGCAAGGTTGATAAACACTGCCTCTTGTTATTCTGGTCTGGTCAGGCCCTAGCACTAAAACATACAAAACATACCAATACAGCTGTTTCTGCTGGAGAATCGTACTTTGATATTACGGGGTGCAACCCGCACCTGTGATGTAGAAATACAATCTACGGCCTGAGGTATGGGTATGGGGTCTGCTGACAAGGATCAGAGATTTTGTATTATATAACAATACTTCTGCTTACCAAGGGGAGAATGATTTGGCCTTTTAGTCCTTTATCCACTGTTTTTATAAAATGACATCTCCCTTTATGATATATATGGCCTAGCTGCAATGCTAACGGTATTGATATTATGCATTTTGCTGCTGGTGGTGGCTCACATACTGCATTTTAGAGCACGTTAGTTAAAATAAATATTTTACATTATTTTCGTGTCTCTGTCAGATCTAATGGTGGACAAGTATGAGAATGTGAGCGAAAAGGTGTGTCTTGTTACCACGATTCCTGAGAGATCCAGGAGTGTTGTGTTATGGGGTGTCTAATCATTGGTTTCTCCATTTGTGAGTAAACACACTATAGCTAGTCGGTCCTGGGTTCGTGGCCACTAAGGTGGTGGGAAGGCTTAGCCCCTATACCCTGAGGTCCCATATTCCTGCATACAGTTCTGTGTATGTGCAGAATCCCTGCAACAATGGCTATTTGTAAAAATTGTTGAATGCTAAAGAGGTGAAATTTACAATAAAACTGCGGTGTAAAACATTTCAAACAAGGTAATACAATTTAAACAATGTAATAACACAATTAATGCTCTATACTCCTACAGATTCTTTAACTATAAAATTAAATATTTTTACAAAAAAAAATAACCTAAACTACAATCTTATCTATGCAAATTAAGATATTAACATGACAAATTATTTTATTATTATTAATGGTTAAAATAAATGTAAACATTTTTTATACCATTCCTAAACTTTGAACTATTAAATAACAACTACATTATTATTCCAAAATTAGTAATCATAAAACAAAAAGACTAAATAAATGTTAAATTGTTATCATTTTTAAATATATTTTATAAATAAAACTACAATTACAAAATCTACAATTTGAAAAGCATTTTTACAAAATCTATCTATCAAAATATAAAAAAATTCATAAACATATTACCAAATTATTTATTTTATGAAAGGTTTTGCTATGTATTGTATGTGTTTTACATTTTATTGTATACTATTCCTATCTATCTTCATTAAAATGCAAATATATTTTGAAAACAAATATTATAACAGCTGCGGCCTGTGCAGGTAAGAGTGGTGGGGTTGCGGGCCGTGTGGGGGATCTCAAAAGACGACGAAAGAGGGAAAATTAATAATTGATTTAATTTTTCCTCATCTATATATATATATATATATATATATATATATATATATCCACCAACAACTCGCAAATCCTTTCTTGATGCAAGTACAAGCCGCACGAATCCAGTTTTCAACGATATTTGATTTATTTACAAGGCAAAAAACAGACGCGTTTCGAGCATACAAGCTCTTGGTCACATGACCATAAGTTCAGAGTTCAGTCTATTTAAGGAATTCGAAGGACATAAACAAAAGACTTTACAAAGCTCCTTCAAAAAACAAAGTTGTCCCTTATTTCTGTGACTTAAAATTATTAATCAAAATTAATTCATACATCACAGCGTTTTCCAGCGATAATGAAGATCTATGTCATTGAATTTGTTCTTAACAAAAAATTCTATATGCATTTCATGGCCAAATTTACAGTGTATAAAAAAGAACACATATCTCATTTAGGCTGCATATCGGACCACTCTTTGATATGAGTAGGTCACTGACTTTTAATTAAATCAATGCATATTAATCAAAACATTATTGATTCACCTCTCTTCTTTTATTATTGATACAGAAGGGGAGAGCATTCATTAATTTATGGTGTCAAAGAAACAGAAAAATGAGGGTGTAGTACCCAATTAAAAAATAAGATCTTTCTGTATGACGGAGAATTTAGCAACAAAACCTATGTCTCCATACACAATCCCAACTATGAGAATTAACACACGCTATTAAGATATTTACATAGAGTGCACTTAGCTTCAATCAAAAGGTGCAAAATAATGGTGTGGCCCATGGTCCTAAATTCCCAAAAGTAAAGGAGAAGGTGGTTGTGAAACAACCCTCTAAATCTCCGTGCTCGTATCACTTAGTAATAACAGTAGTGCTTGTGGGCTCCATAGGTCCAGTCTAGAAGGGAGAGACAAAAAGTGAGACACAGGTTTAAAATTAATGCAGATATAAAGTCCAATACAGGTAATATATACTCTACAGGATTTAAGTCAAATTAACTGAAAGATTAAGTCATATGAAAAATCAGATTGAGTAAAAAGGCCCTTTCAATCTTTGCATTCAATATCTTCCAAAACTTTGGTGTCATGAAAACAGTCAACATGAATGCATACACAATTAACAAGGAAAAAGTCACAAGGAAAAACAGACAACAAATGTTCCATATCATTACTAAACTAACATAAACTCTTCAAATAACAGAGACTTAACTCATCTAAAAAGGAACTCGGGTTCCTAAAGGGTGGAAGGTAGAGGCTATACTGATCTGAATTAATAGATTAAAGGTGTACATGCATCTCTTCATCATTGTTCATCCCAAAGAGAGCTACACTTCCAGCTTGCAGAATAAATCTCCATTCTGCTCTGCGTAAGGCTTGGATTCTATTCCCTCCTCTGGGGTTCTTGGTAATGGTATCAAGGGCAAAGAATTTAGCCTTCGTCCAATCTCCATTGTGTTTATTACAAAAATGTTTTGCCGTGCTATAGCTAAAGTCCTTATTGGTAATGGCACGCCAAAGTTCCAATATTCTCTTTTTCACTGGGAAAGTTGTTGAACCTATGTACCACTTGCCACAAGGACAAGTGATTACATAGATCACAAAGTCTGTACTACACTGTATGTTCTTGCGAATGTACCACTTTCTTTGAGTTCTTTCTAGGACTACTTGTTTGACATTCTCGCTGTGGCTGCACGCCTTACACTTACCACATCGATGGAACCCTCCTACTTTTTCCAACCATGTTGGTTTCTGATTACTGAAATGACTTTTAACAATAATATCTTTTATAGAGGTTCCCTTTCTGTAGGTTATTGCAGGATATGGGCCAAGTTTTTCTTTCAATACCTTATCTTGGATTAAGATATCCCATCTCTTTTTGATTATTTGATGAAATTGATTGGATTGGGAATTAAAGGTAGTGATAAGTCTAATGGGTGAATCAGTCTCAGATTGTTTTTTCTTTGGTGCTTTGTAAAGTGCCTCGTCTCTCTTGATATCATCTGCTCTTTTCTCAGCTTTTTTGAGCATTCCATGCGGGTACCCTCTAGCTAGAAATCTTTCTGACATTTCTTTTTTGTTTCTTTCGTATGATTCCTCCGTGCTGCAGTTTCTCTTTGCACGAAGGAACTCACCGAACGGTATGCTCCACCTAAAATTCTGAGGGTGACGACTGGTTGCGTAGAGTACCGAGTTTCCTGCTGTGCTTTTTCTAAACAAATCTCTCTCTAGTTTGTTGTCTTTCGCTGTCAATCTGATGTCCAAGAAATCAACTGTTTCCTGGCTGTGTTGCATAGTAAATTTGAGGTTGAGAGCATTTTCATTTAGTTCATTAAGGAACTCAAACAATTCTTGTTCTCCAGCTTCCCACACAAAGAAAATGTCGTTAATAAATCTCAGCCAGATACTGATCTTACTTGTCCATTGTTCCATCAGTTCACTCCCGAGCACCTGCTTCTCCCACCAGCCAACCAAAAGATTGGCATAGCTGGGAGCGAAGCAGGTGCCCATCGAAGTTCCCTGTACTTGTTTATATAGTACTCCATTGAAGGTGAATACATTTTCTACACGGCAAAACTCAATCATTTGCAATAACATCAAAGTATGTGTCGACAAATGTATGCTCCTAGAACTAAGAAAGTGTTCACAAGCTTTCAGTCCATCTCTGTGCCTGATACTGGTGTACAGACTCTCCACGCCTAAGCATACCAGCCAATAATTTCTGTCCCAATGTATGTTCTCAATCTTCTGTAAAAAATCCTTTGTGTCTCTAATATATGAGGTGAAATCTTTAACATAATCTGACAAGAAGAAATCTACGTACATAGAGACATTTTCAAACAGACTGTTTTTGGAGGAAACTATTGGTCTGCCTGGTGGTTGCATGGCGTTTTTGTGTACTTTGGGAAGGAGATAGAAAGTAGGTATAGTGGGTGTCTCATTTCTAAGGAATTTCAATTCATCCCAGTTTAAGAGTTTCTCATCTGCCCATTTATCAAGGAGAGTAAAGAAGGTGTTCTGTAATCTACTGATGTATGATTTGTCAACCATAGTGTAGCAAGTTACATTGTTCAATTGTCTCATGGCTTCCTTAATGTAGTTCTTTTTGTCCCAGAGGACAATATTTCCACCCTTATCGGATGGTTTAATCACTATACTGTTGTCATTCTGTAGATCCCTTAGTGTATCTCTCTGTGGTTTGCTAAGATTGGTATCAGAGGTAGGTTTATTTAAGAGATGTACAATGTCTTGGTTTACCATTTCATGAAAGATATCGATGTTATCTTTCGGGGTCTGTGGTCTATATTTTGATTTACTCTTCAAGGGTGTAACAACAGATCTCACAATGTCTGATCCTAAGGTAGACTCTATATTGGTACCAACAGGAATCTGTATTACAGAATCCTGTGTGTTCGTACTCTCTTCCTGTACACTTAAGGGTTGTGGATCGAATGTGGTTTGTTCATCACTGAGACTAATCAAAGTTCTTAAAATCTCAGTGTCATCTGTCGAGTGCGAAGGGGTGGGTAAAGCTGACCCTGTTTTATTACTATTTCTCATTTGGTGAATCTTAAATAGTTTCAGTTTGCGTACAAAACAATACATATCAATACGTGTCTGTGAATAGTCAAGTGGGAAATCCGGACAGAAGCTTAATCCCAATTTAAGAACTTGTTCTTCTATTGGAGTCAAGGATCTGTTCGAAAGGTTCATTACCGTTAGTTCGTGGTTCTCCATTATTTGCCTCTTTGATTCTGGCCCTTGGTTCCCACTCCAGTATTGTTGTTTTTTCTTGCGCCGCTCTCGCCTCCTTTTGCTTGCGTTTTTCCTCTTCCCCTCCCTTGGAACCTTGTACTTCCTCTTATTGAGTGTTCGTTTGCCTCCTGCATGAGGCGTAGTTCCTCGGAAAAAGACATGATTTCTGTTGAAAAAGAAATATTACTATCAGTGGATCCCACATCAGAGCTTAGGCTGGTGCCGGACTCCCATCTTCCTTTGTCAGCGGCCCCCAACGCCTGGTCCTTCGTCAGATTTGTGCGTAGTTTATCGAATTTTCTGGCAAAAGTTAGTATTCTTCCTGACCGATAATCTCTTTCGTCCCTCTCGAACTTCCTTTGTTTTCTCTCGATAATATCTTTTTCAAATATTTTAATCCGATCATTGATTGTTGTGAGAATTTTATTCACTTCATTCTGATCAGTCTCTTTTGCCAGCTCATCAAGTATTTTCTGTATTTCCTCAACCAAATCTTTATGCTCCTCCCATGCATTTTTAACCAGGATTTGTAACATCATTTTGGAACAGGCAGTGGTGTTATCAAGCCATGCCTTCAGGACCTCATGTTTGGGTTTGTTTAACGTTGGTACAATAAAGATTCTCAAGCCTCTAGGAATTCGATCTACATCTAAATAGTTCTGGAGAGATGTAGCCTCCCACCATCTACTCAGTTCTTTTTTGCGTAGTCTCTCCAAAAGATTTCCTTTTTGTTTGAGATTAGATGTAGGGGATTGATTAGTACTTGTAGCACCTTCGGTTAATCCATTCGTCGTTTTTTTAAAGATCAATGCAGCTGAAGCCTCCCGGCCCTCTAAAAACTCCATTGCCCAGAATACACTGCGGTCGTCTGACCTTCCTCAAACTGGAGTCCGTCTTCCGGACTGATGTCCTGACAGACCCTAGTATCGCGTTTGTCCTCTAAACTCTGTAATAAATACCTGAGCGCTTTTTTCACGGTCAACTCTGCTGGCACAGCGTTTCCGTCTTCTTTGTTGAGGTTTCGCGTTATATATATATATATATACTGCTAGCTTTGCCGCGAAAACCACTCAGTCCCAAAGAAGACGAATGCAGACCCGTTAATGGTGCGTATATGTTTATTTAAAAATGCCCTGCACCATCGCCATGACGCGTTTCGGGCCACTGAATGCCCTTGATCACATGACGCGCATATGGAGTGCTTTGACCATTTTAAAGTGCTAGTGCAAAACATGTGACTGAAATTCAAAATGAACTGATGGATAGACATAAAAGAAATCTTGGTCGACTGATACAAAAATCATTGCAATCAATCTAAAATATATATACATTGATAAATTAATACTTGTGTAAAATATCAACTTAGTATATTTAGGGCCATATGTAGATAGCTAAATACCGGTCGGTAACGGCCGAAAATCGGTAATTTTCCCGTTACCGACCGGTATTTAGCCCTTTCCAATGTAGGAGGCAGGTTTTAAGGATTCGGTAATTTACCGAATCGGTATTTTAACCCCTTCCATGCTCATGACGAAACGGTTCCGTCATGAGCATCGGTTGAGCTGTGCTCATGACGGAACCGTTCCGTCATGGCCCCGCCCGCGCTCGAACCCTTCAGCACCGCGGGGGAATCCGCGCAGCGCTGAAGGGGTTAAGGAATCGGTAAAATACCGAATCGGTAAATTACCGAATCCTTAAATCCTATGTAGGGAGCACTCAAGTGAGTGCTTTTTTGTTTTAAGGATTCGTTATTTACCACCAACTACAGGTTGGTGGTAAATACTGAATTCCTTTCAAAAAGCAATTTTGTGCTTTTCTAGACATGTCATGTGGCAGACATACATGCGCCACATGTGCACACATGCACGATTCAGGGGTGCAACAGGATGTCAATGTGACACCCTGCCACCCTTGAATATGCTCCCCCTATTACCGAATCGGTATTTACCGAATCGGTAATAGTCAATGGCTTCCCATTCATTCCTATGGGCCTCCAGGCCCATAGGAATGAATAGGAAGGTATTCCTTATTACCGATTCGGTTAATACCGAATCAGTATTACCGAATATTACCGAATCGGTAAAATTTACCGATTTTTTAGCTACATTCTATTTACCGATTCTTAAATACCGAATCGGTAAAATTCGGTATTTAGGAATCGGTAAATAGAAATTACCTACATATGGCCCATAGTTTCAAGTTTCAAGTTTATTTATTTTTGTTTGATTAATTAAAATCTTACAAAAGTTGCTAAAATATCACCAAAATTACAAAGTATAAAACAATTAATCATATAAAGTTGTATATCCAGAAATTAAATGTATATAATATATTTCAACACAAGCCATTAATAAATTCTGATAAAAACCTCCAACTTTTTTCCAACAACACATAAAAATTTTACAAATGCAGAATTCATTAAAAAATCTTCAGAGTTTAAACATACTATCAATGTTTGCCTACATCTCCTTACTCCACGGTTGTTGAATAATCTCTTAAGAATGGTTTTTCTTTCGCAATCTAGTTCCGGGCAAAGACACAATAAGTGTATAATATTTGCTTCCATGGAGGTAAGTGACATAATCCTGGCAAACAACCAAATCGAGCATTGATAAAGATATGTTTGTTTTTCTTTGACCATGATGTTTCAAGATATTCTTGTACCTTTTTTCCCTTGAATCCATTTATAATTGGCCATACATGCTTTCTTTTTACAAGTAAATCTTTATTCTTTATCAAGGAAAGATGGTTAGTAAGTTTATTAATTGTTTTTTTGAAGCTTTCCTGTGCGATTGTATTGTTCCAAATCGGTGTTACACCAAATTCTTCTATCACTGAATTTAGATAGGACCAAACATGTAATTTCCTATTGTCTTTTACTTCTTGCCACAACAGCCTAGACATTTCATTATCTTGATCATTTTTTATTCTGTTCCACACTTTAAGCGCTTGCCCTTTCCTTGCATATAGCTGGTTGTTTAACCCAAATTCCAGCCTCACCTGCGCTTGAGAGGCATTATTAGGCAGGGAGAATAACATTTTATAAGTTTTTGCAACCGCCCTATTAATGATCTCCGCATCATTCCCATTTAATGCCTCGATACCGTATTTTAGAGTTGGTAATAATTTTGCAACGATCACTTTTAGAAAGGGACGATAAGACAAGTCACATATGGATTTCTGTATTATCCTAAATGCCGCAGCCAGGATATTTGCTTTCCTTGGGATATCGTTTTTTTGTGGTAGGAAATTTCCATTGTCATTAAAAATAACACCAATATATTTATAGGTAACAACTTGTTCTAATTCATTGTCTTCCAAATACCATTTGTATTTGTATTTAAGTTGCGTGTTTTTTGTAATAACTACATTACTTTGGTCTTTGCTTCATTTATTACCATACTTTTTTCCTTTGTATACTTTGAAGTACAATCGATTAGTCGTTGCAGTCCAACTTTGGTTCGACTTAAGAGTATAACATCGTCTGCATACAACAAGTTGGATATTTGTTTATCTGCTAACTTTGGAGGATGTGCATTAACTTTATTCAGAATCATAGAGAGATCAGCTAAAAATAGATTAAAAAGCATGGGGGCCAAGATGTTATGTTATGTTATGTTACAGCGTTCTTTTATAGCGCACGGCTACTCGAAAAGAGTGTCCCGGCGCTTTCCACCTGCATCTCAGAATAACACAACACAGCAAAAGAAATGAGAAAAAGGACTGAAACTGAAGCAATAAGAACAGCCTAAAGATTAAAAAGCCAGGTCTTCAGGCTCTTCCTGAACTGGAACAAATTGACAGTGCTGCGCAGCGAAAGAGGAAGCGAGTTCCACAGCTGTGGGGCTTTGTAGCTGAAAGAGCGCCCTCCCGTGCGGGCCTTCCTCACCCGAGGGACCACCGCTTTGTAAAGGGATGCCGAGCGCAAGGAGCGGACTGGTCGATAGAAGGCTAGTCTCCGCCGCAGGTATCCAGCCCCTGATCCAAACAGGGCTTTGTGCATCAGAGTCAGGGATTTAAACTGGATCCGCTTCCGGACAGGCAGCCAATGTAGCGCCTGAAGCAGCCCGGAAGCTCGGGCTCGTCTACGCAGGCCAAAGATAGCCCGGGCGGCAGAGTTCTGTACCACCTGTAGGCGCTGAACTAGGTAATCAGGGAGGCCAAGGAAGAGGGCATTAGCATAATCAAGCCTCGAACCGACGAGAGCCTGCACAGTAATACGCCTGTGCTCCTCAGACAGCAGGGGCAGGAATTTACGGAGCATTTTCAAAATTCCATAACAGGTGCCAGCCAGACCCAGAATGTGTGTTCGCAGCGATAGCTGGTTGTCCAGCTTGACACCCAGGTTTTTAGCCACCAAGGAAGACTGTGCAGGAGGGCTCATGTCGGACGGCCACCAATGTTGCCACTCCGGATCGACACCGCAACCAAAAAACAGAACCTCGGACTTGCTCGAGTTGGCCCTTAGACTGTTCCGTTGGAACCAGTCAAAGACCAATGTAAGACAGTCCCGAATTCTCCCTCCATCAAACTCCTGGTCTTTCCCGCATGTGAAGAGGAGTTGCGTGTCGTCGGCGTAAGAGATGATCTGGGCCCCATATGCTTCCACCAAGGCCGCCAAAGGGGACATAAAGATGTTAAACAACGTGGGGCTCAACACAGATCCCTGTGGAACCCCAACTCCCAATGGCGGCATCTCGGCAGAGCTCTGGGAAACCCAGACCGTCTGGCGGCGGTCTTCAAGGAAGGATGTAAACCACCTGAGCGCCGTCCCCCTAAGGCCGATGTCATAAAGCCTCGCTAAGAGCGCCCTATGGGGGACGGTGTCGAAGGCCGCCGATAGATCTAACATGACCAGCATCGCCCTCCCGCCGACATCAAGAGTCTCCCTGATGATCTCAGTGACCTCTAGCAATGCCGTTTCCGTACTAAAATTAGGACGGAAACCGGATTGAGATGGATGGAGCAGATTGTTAGCTTCCAGAAAGCGCGACAGGACACCGTGGACGTGTTTTTCCGTGATCTTCGTGAGGGCCGGAAGAAGTGAAATTGGCCTATAATTGGCCAGAACCTCGACGTCGAGACCCGGTTTCTTTAGGAGGGGGATCACCATCGCTCTCTTCCAAGAGCTGGGGACCCTCCCCTCCCTCAGCGAGGCGTTGAGGATGGGATTAACCAGCGGATTCACCACCTCCGCCATCCCAGCCAAAAATTTGGCGGGGCAGGGGTCAAGTGGCGAGCCAGATTTCAAATTGGCCAACAGCTGCCTGGACACATCGCTGGAAACAGCAGGAAAATCAGACAGCACCGCCGTCGGTGTGTGCGGAAATCCGCACCCAGCCCCGGTGACGCCGCTTCCATCCTCCGGTCCTTCCACAAAGGAGGCCTGAATCGCCTTGATCTTATTAGTGAAGAAGCCGGCCAGATCACCTGCCCACGTATCTGAAGAAACTAGAGGGGGCGATTGGGAACTAGGGGTCGTGAACTCCTTCACAATGGTGAAGATCTCCTTACAGGAGTTCGCGGATGCCTCGATCCTCCTAGCCAAATAGTCCCTCTTAGCTCCCAGAATGTCCCGATGGTAGGCCTTCACCACCGCCTTGTAGGCGAGTTTAGCCTCCCCATCATACAAACGTCGCCAGGCCCTCTCGGCCACCTTACATTGGCTGCGAGCCACACGAAGAGCCTCCGTAAACCATGGTGCAGATTGCCGTGCCACCGTGGTTCGGAGGGCTACCTTGGGGGCCAGATCGTCCAGCCTATCAATGAGCCACCGCTGCAGAGCCTCAGTGTCGCTATCCAGATCGCCCGAAAGATGGCATGGGTGATCCAGAAGCGCCTGTTCCAGCATGTCAGATGTCACTCTGTGCAGCGCTCTCGAGGTCGGTCTAGACAAGACTGAGGCACTGTTATCCGGCCGCGCACTCTCCAGCACCGAAAATCTGATCAGCCTGTGATCGGACCAGAGCACCGGCAGGGTGTCAACCTCCGTAAGAGGGGCAGATGAAAACACCTGATCCAGGGTATGCCCCTTCTCATGGGTTGGCCCCGACACGAACGGTAACAGTCCCAGTGGAGATGTAATATCCAACAGTTTGACTGCATCCGAGTCATCCGCTACGTCAAGGTGGAGGTTGAAATCACCAGCCATGACGCAGTGCTGTGAGGTCAGCACCAACTCAGAGACAGCTGTCTGCAGATCTTCCAGGAAGGAACCCAAAGGGCCTGGTGGCCTGTAGACCAACAACCCCTTCAGGGCCTGGCCCGGGGACAGTCTGAGCGTGAAGGCGAGCGACTCAGCGCTCCCGATGGAATTAAGAGGAAGAACTGAGCAGGAAACGCTCTTTTTCACCACTACCGCCACTCCCCCGCCTCTACCCTTCACTCTATCCTGCCGGAAGATATTGTACGCCGGAGGAATGGCTGAGAAGACATCCGGATTGGAAGCCTCTCCCAACCAGGTTTCGGTAAGTAGCAGGCAAAGGGGATTTTCCCTAACAAGGAGATCGTAAATATGCAGGGCATGGCAGCCTACCGACCTTGTATTCAGCAGCAAACAAAGATGCTGTGCGCCAGCCGTTGCAGGGCGAGGAACATTAACATGGGTCCAGAAAGGCGTCCAGCCACAACACGGACAACGGCGTTTACCCTTCAATCGCCCCGGGAAAACGGAACGGCAGGAGCTAGAGAGGCCCCGCAAATCCCGCAACCTCGCAGAGGTATAACAAATCATCTCAGCCAGTGTGTCACCGGACCAGCTTCCCCCGCCGCCCCGTCGCCTCCGGGACGCTGACGGGCGCAGACGGGCAGGACTCCGGCACGACTCAGGCTAAGCGAAGGCGTCCACCTGCGCATCACGCTGCGCGTGAGGGAGCGACTTTAAATAGGCTCTCCAATCAGCCCTGAGCGTGCGAGTCCGCTCCAAGATGGCGGCCGCCGCTGGCTGAGGTGTCCCAAACAAAGATGGCGCCCAAAATGACCCCCAGGACCCGGACCCACCGAAATGGTGGTGCTTAGCAGGCAGAAAATGCCGTTTTTTAAATGCAGGTAAGGGGAGAGAGGGGCGCAGGCTACAGGCAAGCAGGCTAAAAGCAGGGAAAAATCAAACAGAAAAACGAACCTAAATACAAAAACCAGGCAGCATTAAAATACTCTGTGCTAGTATCAGCGCGAGTGCAGCGATGTGGTAGATGGTCTGACCAGCACCGCGCCAAAGCCCGCCTTAAATAGGCTCTCCAATCAGCCCTGAGCGTGCGAGTCCACTCCAAGATGGCAGCCGCCGCTGGCTGAGGTGTCCCAAACAAAGATGGCGCCCAAAATGACCCCCAGGACCCGGACCCACCGAAATGGTGGTGCTTAGCAGGCAGAAAATGCCGTTTTTTAAATGCAGGTAAGGGGAGAGAGGGGCGCAGGCTACAGGCAAGCAGGCTAAAAGCAGGGAAAAATCAAACAGAAAAACGAACCTAAATACAAAAACCAGGCAGCATTAAAATACTCTGTGCTAGTATCAGCGCGAGTGCAGCGATGTGGTAGATGGTCTGCACCCTTGTTTTAATCCACTAGACGTGGGGATTTCTTTTGTTAATGTTCGTCCGTCCCACAATCCTTACCCTGATCCAAGTATCAGAGTGCAAAAGCTTAATCATATTTAGCAATGTGTCAGGAATCCCTTGTTTTATAAGTTTTGTCCACAAAAGTTGTCTATCAACACAATCGAACGCCGATTTAAAATCCACAAAATTGCCTTATCCATTAGTACAGATAATATTAATATATTTGTAGAGGTTCCAAGTCCTTTAATAAAACCTGTTTGATTCGGGGGCAGCACTTGCTTTTCCTTTACCCAATCTGTTAGAATTACTAATAGAATTTCAGCAAACAGTTTTGCATCAGTATCTTGAAGGGTAATTAGACGGTAGTTCTCTGGCGATTGCCAGTTTCCTTTCTTAAAAATAGGAGATATTAATGAACCTCTCCAAGATTTCGGAAGTAATCCACTCTGAACCACTTTGTTAAAGACATCAGTTAGGTATACGGACCAAAATTCTGGATCTTCTTTGTAGAATGCAAACGGGATACCGTTGGGACCGGGTGCCCCATCTTTTTGTTTCTTTATAAACTTTGTAACTTGTGATTTAGTTATGTAGATTTCATAATCACATTCTAGATCACATTTAACCATCTTTTTCGGCGTGTTATCTTGAATATTAACGTAGTCTCTGGATTTAGGTGTTTTATAAGAAATGTAATCCATCCGTCTTCAGTCAGGGGAGATCCTACCGCAGATTTATTAGGTCTAGCTAGACCATTAATCAATCTCCAAAACTCCCTTGAGTTCGTTTGAGTGCTCACGTGGAAGATTTTTGTCCACAAATCTTGTCTCGCTTGCTTTTTTTCATTCCAAATTAATTTCCTCCGATTTTAATTAGTATTTCTTAGTTTTACCTATATATCTGTATTATAAGGAGACTTTGTTAGCTGTTTCCTGAGTCTATTACGGATTCGTCTAAATGTTCTCACCGTATACGGGAGGTTGATGTTGGTTGATGTTGTTTCAGTTTGGGTCGCTTGTTTTTTATATACACATGAAGTGATTTCATGAGACTTCACTATTTGCTGTGTAAAGTTTTCCCATTTCTCAATTATAGTCCTCCTGGCTATATGTTTAAAACACTCTTTAACTAAATTTTGTGTTTTTCCATTATTTTATCCGCATTATTTGATTTCCATATAAGTTTCCTATAATTGATGGTACATGTTGTACCTTGTGTTGTCAAATACTTTTGTGGTTTTGGACAGGACAGTTTTATATTCATTATTTGTTGGCTATGGTCACTATCAGACACTTTATTCCGATGATAAGAAATGACTTTGTCGAAGGTATATAATGATACCATTTTATAATCGATTCTTGAATTGCAATTTTGTGAATGAAATGTCCAAGCCGGTGGTGTGTCCATTAGAAATCTACCATTCAATATTCTTAGTCCCAATGCTTCCATATCAATGAAAAAGTTTCTCCCCATTCTATTTTGTTTGATATTTATTCTAGGTTCTGTTGTTTGTTCAGGGATTGACCATTGATGGTTTTAGGACTGAATAAAGTCGTCCCGTAAGAAGGATATTAACAAGTTCATATTAAAATCACCTGTTACAATATAGTCTGCCAAAGGCTCTTCCAAAATTGATTCAATAAGAAACTATTAAGAGCAGCACACATATCTTTCCTACAGGTCTGATTTGGGGGTATATATATGTTAATTAGAATTAAGGTTTTTTGAATCTTACCTTTGCCAGATATATATCTCAACTTTACTGCAAGGAGATTCGAATTATTCGTGACTAGCTGGTCGTGAGTAACTTTCAGATCAATCAATATGAATATTGCTACCCCCCCACATGGACAACCAAATTTTTGGTTTTTAATTGCAGGTTCAAAATATCCTTTATATCGTTGTAACATAAATGGGGCCATTGCCCATGTATCCTGCAATAGTATAAAATGATTGGAATTTGATAATGCGTCTATTTGGGAATCTTTTAGTTTTTTACATCTCCCATTTATATTCCATGAACACATCCTTATTATAAAACTGTCCGTAATCTGTTCTTCTAATACTGCCTGTGATGTATTCTATCAATCAACTTTGTTGCCATGTAAAGTTGACACTATCCATTTTTCATTTATTCCATTTATGTTTTCTACTTTTACTGCTTTAGAGGACCTTTCATCTTCATAGCATGTTTTACCAAGGGGATTTTTTAATATAGAAAACACAAAATCGTCTTTTTCTGGATTTATCCTCTTTGTAGGATTTTCTTCTTTCAAAACAGGTGTTGGATAAACCTTTGGAGTAGGTTGACTAATTAGTATCGCCCAATTTTGAAATATTCCTTGCTCTTGCATGATTAAATCCGCTGTTGCGACGGCAGCCACTGTTACCAACGTTAGAGGAAATCTACCTTCAGGATTTGGTAAAAAAACCTACACATTCAATATCTTCAGTTGTTACTTTTTTTAATGTTGTTATTGATTTAAACAGCCAAAGGATATTTCCTCTATTCAAAATATCATGATTGCCCCGTGAGTCATATAATGGTGTAAAAATAATTTGAGTGGACTTTTCCGGCAACCCTGGTTCACTTTTTTTATCCTCAATACTTCGGTGTTCCTCATATGTGATTTGCTTGTCATGGCCTCTTTTTACAATCACTAGGTTGTCCCTTGTTTTATTATACCTCGTATCCTCTACCAATTCTTTTACTTTCAAGGAGTTATTCGTAGTTTTATCAACCCACAAATTGTTTCTGTCTCGAGTAGTATTTTGATCTTGCTGAATTGTCTTCTGGATTGATAAACCCATATAGTTTTGCTCCTCATTCTGAATACGTATCACAGTTTTGGGTTCAAGAATATTTAAGGGCCTCTTAACTTGGGTCATATCCTTTGTTGGTTCGCTTTGGATATCCCAAGAAGTGGCCTCTTTTATTACACAACCATTTCCATTGTGTCTATATAGGTCTTCTTTTTCTTGTGCCCTCCTTACCTTAAATTCAGGAGCACAAGGCAATTGGTTAGGGCTACCCGATAATGAAATTATATTTTCCAGGACATAGTTTTGTTCGTCAGGGTGGTTCCCAGACTTTGTAAAAATATCATAATATTTTCCATTTTTATCTAGTGTTTTAGCGGATTTCCTCGCAGTTACTTTGCTGTCTTGGTTTCCTATTGATTTTTTCCTTAATTTGTCTTCTTCTTTTACTGTATTAGAAGATGTATTCAATTTAATGTCTGTTGTTGGTGCACTTTCCTTGTTGAAAGATGTATCCAGTTTGATGTCTATTTTTGCTGCACTTTCCTTTTTCGCCTTATTCCTCGCTTTACGTAGTTTTTTTTATTTGTCTGTTTGTTATTTCAAAGGCTATAGAGTCTTCATCATCTTCTCCTTCATTGTTCAGCTGATTTAACGAATCAGACAGTATTCCAATTCCTTTTGTCTTATTTATATCTTGTTTAGTATCTTGTATATCTCAACTTTACTGCAAGGAGATTCGAATTATTCGTGACTAGCTGGTCGTGAGTAACTTTCAGATCAATCAATATGAATATTGCTACCCCCCCACATGGACAACCAAATTTTTGGTTTTTAATTGCAGGTTCAAAATATCCTTTATATCGTTGTAACATAAATGGGGCCATTGCCCATGTATCCTGCAATAGTATAAAATGATTGGAATTTGATAATGCGTCTATTTGGGAATCTTTTAGTTTTTTACATCTCCCATTTATATTCCATGAACACATCCTTATTATAAAACTGTCCGTAATCTGTTCTTCTAATACTGCCTGTGATGTATTCTATCAATCAACTTTGTTGCCATGTAAAGTTGACACTATCCATTTTTCATTTATTCCATTTATGTTTTCTACTTTTACAGCTTTAGAGGACCTTTCATCTTCATAGCATGTTTTACCAAGGGGATTTTTTAATATAGAAAACACAAAATCGTCTTTTTCTGGATTTATCCTCTTTGTAGGATTTTCTTCTTTCAAAACAGGTGTTGGATAAACCTTTGGAGTAGGTTGACTAATTAGTATCGCCCAATTTTGAAATATTCCTTGCTCTTGCATGATTAAATCCGCTGTTGCGACGGCAGCCACTGTTACCAACGTTAGAGGAAATCTACCTTCAGGATTTGGTAAAAAAACCTACACATTCAATATCTTCAGTTGTTACTTTTTTTAATGTTGTTATTGATTTAAACAGCCAAAGGATATTTCCTCTATTCAAAATATCATGATTGCCCCGTGAGTCATATAATGGTGTAAAAATAATTTGAGTGGACTTTTCCGGCAACCCTGGTTCACTTTTTTTATCCTCAATACTTCGGTGTTCCTCATATGTGATTTGCTTGTCATGGCCTCTTTTTACAATCACTAGGTTGTCCCTTGTTTTATTATACCTCGTATCCTCTACCAATTCTTTTACTTTCAAGGAGTTATTCGTAGTTTTATCAACCCACAAATTGTTTCTGTCTCGAGTAGTATTTTGATCTTGCTGAATTGTCTTCTGGATTGATAAACCCATATAGTTTTGCTCCTCATTCTGAATACGTATCACAGTTTTGGGTTCAAGAATATTTAAGGGCCTCTTAACTTGGGTCATATCCTTTGTTGGTTCGCTTTGGATATCCCAAGAAGTGGCCTCTTTTATTACACAACCATTTCCATTGTGTCTATATAGGTCTTCTTTTTCTTGTGCCCTCCTTACCTTAAATTCAGGAGCACAAGGCAATTGGTTAGGGCTACCCGATAATGAAATTATATTTTCCAGGACATAGTTTTGTTCGTCAGGGTGGTTCCCAGACTTTGTAAAAATATCATAATATTTTCCATTTTTATCTAGTGTTTTAGCGGATTTCCTCGCAGTTACTTTGCTGTCTTGGTTTCCTATTGATTTTTTCCTTAATTTGTCTTCTTCTTTTACTGTATTAGAAGATGTATTCAATTTAATGTCTGTTGTTGGTGCACTTTCCTTGTTGAAAGATGTATCCAGTTTGATGTCTATTTTTGCTGCACTTTCCTTTTTCGCCTTATTCCTCGCTTTACGTAGTTTTTTTTATTTGTCTGTTTGTTATTTCAAAGGCTATAGAGTCTTCATCATCTTCTCCTTCATTGTTCAGCTGATTTAACGAATCAGACAGTATTCCAATTCCTTTTGTCTTATTTATATCTTGTTTAGTACTCTGAGTTGCCCCCGAGCTTAATTTAATCACAACCTCAGTATCTGTTTTTTCACCCGGTTGCTCCAGTTTGTCTTCTTCTGCAGAGACAGATACCCTTTTATCTGAATGACACCTCTCCTCTGTTTGATATTCATTTTTCCTGCGTACAATATCTTTAACATCGTCTAAAATTGTATTCACAACATCCGGAATAGTTACTAATTTATTAATTAAGGGGGCACATGTACAATCCAAATAATTTGAGGCTGCTTCCCTTTGAGCTTTAATTATTAGATTGTTTAATTCAGCCAATTTATGGCCAATCCCGGCGACTGCATTTGCCATAACTCCAAGTATATCAATTTAAGTATCCATTTTATTTGACTGTACTGTTAGAGCTTCCAGAGTTAATACTGATGTTTGGTAGAATATATCTGATATGGATCCTCGATCTTGATTGTCTATATTTTTGTTGTTTTTGTCTCTATAATTTTCCTTAGCACAAATTGAAATATCTATGTCGTCGTGTCCACTTTCTTTGGTTGCCAATGCATTTTTTGGCTTAGACATATTATTATTATTAGCAGGATTTTGAATTTTGAATACAGGTTGGGCATTGCTTCTTGGAATTTTTTCTTTATTAGCTAGTGTTTTTGATTGATTTATAGCGTCCAAATCTTGATTTCCATAACTCCGTTCCACATTATTTCCTGCACCTGGATTAATTTGCACAGGTGTCCCATGAATGGAATTGGTTATATCAGTAGTTTTTTTATATTCATTTCCGGACATAAGTTCAATTTTATTCTTTTCACTGTCCTCTTGATATGGTGTTTTGCTGTATAATGTAAACTCACTGGCTAGATCATCATTTTTTTCCTTATGTCAACGGTAACTTCAATTGGTAACCGAGCTCCTGAAGTAAGTGTGTTCTTGGTCTTGTCGATTTGTGTTAATTCCTTCATTGGTATTTCCATCCTATTTTTGTCCATCTCTAAATTTCCCATATCTGGATGCAATGTTTGATGTAATAAATGTAATGGGTCCATTGTTTGCTGTATTTGCTGTATTTGCTCTTTTATTACTGTAGTTTGATTATCATTAGCCTGGTCCCATTCCCAATTTACATCAATTAGATCTATATTTTCTTTCAACTTGTTCGTTGGTTTTATTGGGGTCTGTAAACCTTTTGATTCTACTTCTGATTGCATTGACATGAGTGCCGCTGTTGGATCTCTCATAAAACCAAATTTCTGTGGAATTTTTGAGGATCTTTCAAACATTCTAGCTATTGGTGAGATTAAAGTTTGATTGCACCCTTAAGTTGTGCTTTAGCTTTTTTTAACACTTTTGGTGGTTGAATTTTTCGGGCACGTCTTTTCGGAGTACTCAAGTTTCGTTCTTTGCCTGAGCGCATATCTTAATGCTTGTTCTACCAATATATGTATGCTCTCTTAGGCGCCACAATATATGCCACTATATAGGCAGTGCAAGCCAAGGAATATTATATGGAAGAATCACAAAATTGGCTTTCGAATGTCGGTGCTCAGACAGCTCTGGGTCTCCTGTAACTCTCTCAGAGAGAGCACTCTCACATCCCCGCAGGACCCAAAGACCACAGTCACAATTTACCCCAGTTTTGAGGGACTTGAAATTTATACTACAACTGTACTGCCAGGGTCACAAGGCACAGGCGCAGCCACAGGCAACCCTCTAGTCTGCACCAGCACCAGCACTGCAGTCTGGTTGCCTCACCCACCTACTCATTAACAGCAGGGCTGCAGGGCATGCAGGGCTCAGTCCCACAACAGCAAGTAAAATCCGATCTCATCTGGTGAAGGGAGGCCAGACCAGACTAAGCACCTTACTTGCTGTCTGAAGTGTCCCAGTGGTGCAGTGCCCAGATCCCTCCTTGATGCACTCTGTGCTGCTCTCCCGCAACTCTGCCCCTCAGAGGACACCAGAACACTCCTGCTACTTCTGAGGGATCACCGCGACACCAACATCGACACCATGGCGGCTTCACAGCTGCGATATTGCAGTTATGGTTGTGGTTGCAGAAATGCAGCGTAGCGGCTTCTCAAACTTCTGCTACCTCTGCTACCACTGCCGCTGACACTCTCACCGCTTCCCGCTTCCCGCTTCCCACTCTAACTAGCAAACACAAGACCAGGCGGGTATTTAAACCCGATCTATGGCGTCAATCCTCTGTTTAAATAAAAGGCAAATACGTTTGTTTTTCGTGCTTTACATACTTTTGTACTACAGTCTTTGTCAGCTAAATAGAGAAGCTGAACCACGCTGACCTCAGCTCACCAGCTCACCCACAGTCACAGTAGTCACTCCTGCTCCCACTCCATGCGCTGCTCCATCCACTGCTCACCGCCGAAACACAGCCAGGGGTAGAGCTCCTCGTCCACCCCACCCCAGCTGCTGCAGAAACTGCTGCGGGTATAGACCGCAGGGAGATAGACCGCAGGGGCTATGAGCCGCGGGTGCAGGTAGCAGATACCGCGGGTTACTCTGGGCAATTTCTGGGCAGTGCCGCCTAATTGATGGCGGCCTCGTGGAGCGCTATGCGGCGGCCGATCTCGAAAAACCCGGACTGGATCAGAGTGCCTGCCGCGTTTCTCAGAGTACTTAGTATATATAAAAAAGCAAGTGATGGTAAAATATTTATATAATAATAAATATTTAAAACCCTCCAAGCAAAGCATACTTTTGGGAAATTCATAGAAAGGATGCTAATGGTTATACTACCAAGATAAAATATTTAATTTAAGACAAGAAAAAATGTAAAACCATCTACGTTCTATCCTTAAAGTCAAGTCATCAATCAAATAATGGTAGTGCCAATGCATATGTGGACAGGCTTTTTGAATAAATACAAAGTCAAGTCATATACCATCAAAAATTGCTAAAGAATCTTGTTGCAATGACAACCGAAGACAATCCTGCCCAAGTGGGCCTTAACATATAGTCTATGACACGTCATCATTAAAGTGCAAAGTGCTGATAGTGCCAAAAAGTCACCTTTAGAAATCACGTCCGTGACTTTCTAAAGTGCTAATGTGTGAAAATAAATTAAAGTGAAAGCTACAATTTGTGATCATTTAAGGTAGCAGTGATAAAACATTCAATACAGAGGTTTTAAAGGAATATATAAAGAATACTCATAACCATGTGTGGAAATCCTCACTCGAGTTGAGACCTTGAGGCATCTTGCTGTCTAATTCAAGGATATATTTGGTCTCAAGCCTCCTTAGAATGAGTTCACAGTTGCCACCTCGTCTGAGGGGCAGGATCGCAACCACAACAAAATATTTAAGGTCATCTAATTTACTGCCGTGGTGATCCTTAAAGTGCCTGGCAACCGGGTAAGTGTCATCTTTGTTTGTAATGGCCCTCAGGTGCTTGATTATTCGAATGTGTGCCTGCAGTTTGGTGCTTCCATCATACTGCAGGCCACAGCCACCAACACATATACAGCATAGTCAGTCTTACATTTGAGGTTCTTGGTAATTGGTATTGGATTAGGAGAGAAGGGTGTGCAGTATGAGGTGGTATTTACCCCATACCTGCATGCCTTACAGCTGGTACATCTTCTAAAACCTCTCCTGGAACTCAACCAGGTTTTACTCAATTGCACATCTGAGCTACTTTTTACCAGGGAGTTACTCATAGATCTTGACTTCCTAAAGGTGATATTAGGAGATCTGGTGATGCGACTACCTAATACTGGGTCACTTTGAACCAGGGCCCAATTTTTATTGACAATCTTACGTATAGCTTTGTGTTGTAAATTGTATGTCAAGATCAGTCTAGTTGGTGCCTCTGACTTATTCTGATGTAAATTCTTCTTTGCGTTAACAGTTTTATAGGTGAGTGCCTCCAACCTATTGATGCTAGTAGTTCTGTTTATAGCTTTGTTTACCACCTCTTGAGAGTAACCATGTTCAAGAACCTTTCCTTGCTTTGCTGTTGGGCTAATATGCAGTCACTGTCAGTACTGCATATATGACGAATACGTAGCATTTCCACGTAGGGAATGCTATTTATTAGATGTCTAGGGTGATGACTAAGAGCTTGTAGTGCCGTGTTGCCCGCTGTTGTTTTTCTATGCAGTTGTGTTTGAAGTTTCCCTCCCACAATGAAAACTTCAACATCCAGGAAACAAATCAATTCCCTACTCATCTGAGCTGTAAATTGTAGGTTCAAACTATTACAGTTTAGTTGTTTCACAAAGTCACATGCACTTTCATTTGTACCCTTCCAAATCATGAATATGTCGTCTATATACCTAAACCAGCATACAGACTGTTTGTTCATAATCTCACCATGGGATGCCATGAGGACCTGTTCCTCCCATAGCCCCAAATGCAAACAAGCATAATTAGGAGAGAAACAGGCCCCCATGGCCACGTCTGATTGAAAACCTGATTATTCAAAAGAAAACAAATGTTTTCTAAGCAGGTTAAAATCATGGTGAGTAGCATCTTATTGTGCATGCACATGTACATAGGTCTTGTATTTAGGTAATATTCAATAGCTTTGATACCGTCTTTATGGTGAATGCTGGTGTATAGGGAGATGACATCAAGAGAAATTAATACATAGTCTGCTTCCCAATTAATAACACTCAGTTTTCTTTAAAAGTCACCAGTATCTTGGACATACGAGGGAAGGTTATTTAAAAACTTTGCAAAAAATAATCCACAGAGCAAGAAGTGTTCTCTAGTAAACTGCCACATGCCGATATTATGGGCCTTCCCGGTGGTTTGGATATATTTTTGTGGACTTTGGGTATAAAATATATTGTAGGAATCACAGGGTGGTCAACTTTTAAAAACCTGAATTCATCATCACTTAACAGACCTGCTGACTTCCACGCCAACAACTTGTTGTAGAATTCATGGCGTGCGGATGTGACAGTTTGCATTGTCAATCAATCAATTGAATCTTTATTTCGGCAATATTTCAGCCATAAAAGAACACATACAATAATATATACATTAAAAATACAATATTGAAGCAGTGTCTAAAATTACATAGTCAAGTGTAAAGCAGGGGTGGAAGTCACTGTTAAAAGTACATTATTGCAGCAATAACTGGAATTACATAATCAGATATGAGCCCGGGCTGCTAGGCACTATTTGAAATTATAAAACTCCTTTTAATCCAGATAGCATGCAGATACTTTGCAAGAGCAAACACAATATAACCTGCAGTATCAGTTTTAAAAACCCTTAATGCATCCGAACACTTCCTGAATCCTAGATTCCTGCAGATGGGTACAATCCAGTTCTTCCTTGCTCTACTGTAGAGAGGGCAGAAAAAGAGAATATGACATTTATCCTCTTTGTTCATGCCACAGCCAAGACAATGTGAGGACCTGGACAGGGACCATTTGCTGGTTAGGCACGCTAGAGGAAGTGCACCAAACCTCCATTGTATGTATAGCTTCCTGGCCAAGACAGGAAAAATTACATCCAGGTAATCTTCAAATGAGTATACAGATTTAATCTCTATGAATGATTTTACCATGGTACCATTCTGAGAGTCGTGGAGCCATGCGTTAGAACATCGAGATCTGTATAACTCTGTGAATAAATTCCCTGAGATCTCACTACAGGCTGTTGCTGGATTCACCCACATGTCTTCAAGACCCAATTTCATGAATTTGTCTTTGATATAAGAGAGCCAAGGGATATGCACTGCCTTGCCTAATCTCAGTATTTCTTGTAACTCAGTTTTGTACTGCAAAAGCTCGGGGGTCAGCCAAACCCTCCTCCAGAACCTGAGGGGTTTAATGGCTAGTTCCTCCTGGATGGAAAATATACCCAAGTCGAGCCTCAGCGGTAATAGAGGTGTACTTTGGGGGAGCGAGAGCAACTGCCTCAGAAAGTTGTTCTCAACTTTAGTCAGTCCAGATCTAACGGCGTGCCCCCAAAGTTCCCCTCCATACAGTGCTGCCGCTCTGGCCCTCATTTTAAAGATTTCAAGACTAGGGCTGATGGGTTTGTAAGTGGAGGCATTTGTCATTTTTAATATTCCCCCTGCTATTTGGGTCAGTTTGAGTTGTGATTTGGCAAGGTGTGGGCCCCAGGAAAGTGTTTCACTTAGTGTGACACCTAGATATTGGAAAGTGTGAACTCTCTCAAGTGCAACCGAGTCTAAGGTAGGGGGTGGTCTGGTGTGTAAGGGAGGATTAAAAATCATGTATTTTGTCTTATCTACATTTATCTGTAGAGCATGTTCACGGCAGAAGTTGTTAAATCCATCCAATATACGTTGGATCCCCATTGGTGACTTGGATAAGAGCAAGGTGACGTCAGCGAACATTATAGCTGCGACTTTCCTGCCTGCCAGCTTGGGTGCATCGTTGTTAGGAACTGCGTCCAGGCTAGCTATCAGTCCATTTACATATATGCAGAACAAGGTGGGGGCCAGGACACACCCTTGCCTGACTCCCTTGTTCACGGTGAACCTGGCGGACAATACACCTCCTCTTGCGCACCTGACCTGAGCAAAGTTCTGGGTATGCAACCTCACCAATATTCCCAATAGAGAATTGGGTACACCCAAGTCTCGTAGGACAGCCCAAAGTTTACCCCTAGGGACAGTGTCAAACGCAGAGCGTAAGTCAACAAATACCATGTGGAGGCTGCCACCCTCTATTACCACAGTCTACCAATACAGCATTATTAAACGGAAGATCTGGTCCATGGTAGATGTTTTGCTTCTAAAGCCAGCCTGATAGGGAGAAAGGATTTCATTCTCATTGGTCCAGTCCTGCAAACGATCTAAAATAAGTCGTGCAAATATTTTTTGGGGGACGTCAATGAGACTAATGGGCCTGTAATTGACGGGGAGCAGGGGAGAACCCTTTTTATATATAGGTATGATTTCCGCTCCCAACCACGAGCCCGGAACCTCTGCACCGTACAAAATTGTGTTAAAGAGTGCGCATAAGTACGGCGCCCATATCTTAGGCTGTTCTTTGAACATATCCCCGGGTAGCTTGTCTATACCTGGTGCTTTGCCCACTGCCAGTTTCCCTAGGGCAATGGTAACATCCTCTATGGAGAATTCCAGAACTTCGACATCCCCAGTAAGAGGTGAGTGAAAGGGCAGAAGGTCTAAGTCAGAGGTGGCTGCATATAGTGATTTAAAATGGTATTCCCACACCCCCGGATCAAGGTTGACTTCAATTGCATTGCGGGGTTCCGCACGCCCTGAATTCACAATAGCCCAGAATCTACTCGGTTCCTTGTTGGCAAGAGCAGAGGCTAAGTTTTCCTATCTCTCCCAGTCCCAATCAATTTTTGCCTGTTTTAATACTTTTTTGTGGGCAATCCTGAGTGAACGGATCATTAGCCTGTCACTGCCAATTTTGATGGCATTAATCAGATCAGATTTAGCTCTCCTACATGTGGCGTTATACCATGACGAGGAGATGGTCCTGGGTTGCCTGGGGGGAGCGATAGGATTTAGAATGCCTGCAAGGGTATCAACCAGATCCTGATGAACAGTAAGCAGGTTTACAGAAGTGTCCGAGGACAACCCTTGGGCCCAGATGTCACTTGCCATTTTAAGCAGGGGAAGGAGGGATGAGTATAAACTTGAGAGTACATCCCTCCTTTCACGCAGGGTCGCCCACTTTACCCGCCTCCTGTTGTTAGTAAGAACCAGCCCTGGGTCGGCGGTTGGTTCCATGTGGGCTTTCGCAGATATGGGCAATTCCATTTTCAACAGCAGTGCGTTATGATCGCTGTCCGTTCTATTCACAACCTCCAGATCCACAATCTTAGACCACATCCTGGTCTGGACCATTACGTAGTCTAGATGGGATTCCTGATCTTTTTTATTATAAGTACATTTGGAGGGAATATCTGAGGGCATCCGACCGTTAACCGCCCTGACTGAGTTTTGCAAAGTTAGGGTCATAATCTGCATGGCCAGTGGGGTCCATGCCTTTGCGAAAGTGGACCTGCACTGCGGGATTCCCCAAAACTCATCTTCATCCAGCAGTGCCCCCTCGTTCAGCCCTTGAAAGGGCTCGTAGTGGCAATTGAAATCTCCTGCAATCACATAGCGGATGTCTCGGTTTAAAGATTCAAGAAAAAGCGATAGTTCCCCAACGGTGTTGGATTCCTTTGCCATAGCAATAGGACGTGAATATACATTCACTATTGCCAGTTTGTGTAAGTTGGGCCAGGTCATTAGGACGCATAAAATGTCGTCCGAATTTGTCTGGATCAAATCCACCCTACAGCCCAGGTGTACACCGATCCATGTTGTCAGACCACCAGAAGGGCGGCCCTTACCTCCCCATCGGGCTGCGATGTTAAAGGTCACGAACCCAACTCTATGAACCTCCTCCCTGGCCCAGGTCTCCTGCAATAAAATCACGTCAGCAGTGTCCACAAAAGAGCCCCATGCTGGACATGCTAGCTTATTTTTTAGACCTGCCACATTCCATGATAGTAGGTTCATACACTGAGGATGACATGGGTGATGAAGTGAGGGGTCCGGTAGAGGGGAAGAGCTACTCTGCTGGTGTGGATCAGTTGGCCCAATAGGGGTGGTACTGGCACTTTGAAGAATAACTGGCGATTGGTGGGGAACAAAAGACAGTGTAGAGTACTCTTGGGGGATACTAATACTATTACTAATACTAAACCCCGCAGTAGTAGAGGTGCTCCCCTTATTAACAGCAGACAAGCTCCTTTCCCTAGACGACTCAGTGGGCTCTAAGCCTAGGATACTACCCCCCAGTGGACCCTGAGCTGTATGGTTGTACCTAGCCAGTCAGTCAACCTGCTCAAGGCAACTGAACCTGTTTGAACAGAGGGGATAGGACCATTTTGGGTCAGAGGGGGCTTGTCTTGATTTCCCACCACCTCCCCTGAGCGGATGCGAAATATGGGTCCAACCACTTTCTTCTGGCCTCAATTGATCATTTGATAAAAGTAGGAGAGGGGACGCACCCCAATTTTAGTGTCTAAATGGGGAGTTTCCCAATTGCAGATATAATTTGCTGTCCTGGCGTCCCGGAAATTAACTATAACGCAATCGCCAGTTATGTTTTTAGGAGTGTGCCCCACCCACCCCACCCTTCTAACCTTAATGAGCTCGCATCTAACATGCGGTGGCAAGGGCCTGTGATTGGTGAGCCAGTGAATTGCCTTATTTTTCAGGTTGGAAAACTCCTCAGTACTGTGGTCATTAATTTCGGGGACCCCTGTGAGAACAACCAGGTAGGGACTTGCTTCCGGGGGCAGGTCTAAACTCGGGATAGACCTGGAAGCCTCACCCTGAATTCGCTTCCTCTCAATCCTCGCATTGTCACTGTTATTGGCCAGAGGGGCCTCTCCCAAGGTGTTGCTATCTATATGATGGTCAGTGAGGGGCCTAGCTTCATGATGTACTTGTGAGAGAATGTGAGAGGTAGCTGGAACTGCCAGTGGTGTAGCTGGTGGAAAGGTTGGGGGCCGTGAGGTTGTACATTGAACCGTAGGGACTGGCAGAACCCCGGCCGTAACGGTACAGCCACATTTACAGAGGCATGGGGGGAGTACTTTGTTATTAACACCCTCAGTTAGACCCTTAATTTGTTGTTCGAGCTTAGTAAGAAGGATCACCATACCCTCCAACCTAGATTCCAGGGGTCCCAATAGGGTGTGCAGCAATAGATCTAATTGTTGCGGCGGTATTGCATCCCCAGGTAGCTGTGGCAGAAATGTAGGGGAAGCGGGTACCTTAGCAGGGGGATCCCCAAGGGACTTAGAAAAGATAGAAACTGGAAGAGGAGTGCGGCTACCCTGTCCTTCTCTGACCGCTAAGTCGGCCTCTGGGGCTGCACCGACACCTCGTTTTACAGATTTAGCTCCCCCTGTCTTGGTACTAACTTGCCTAGTGGCTTTGGGCTTGGCTTTTGATGTCAACCCTTCTTTGGTGACCCTTTTTTTACGCAGAATCGGTCCATGTCTAGTCACTGGGGGGGATATAATTCTTGAATTAGTCGTAAGATCATTTTCACTCGAGAGATCACTGGATGAGGTATCATCGACAAATTGAGTCAGAGGGAGGATTGTATTGCTCGCACCAGTACCATTAGGGGTGCGCGCAGATGCAAGAAGGCCCAGAGAAGATCTCCTTGCTAGGGCCAAATCCTGCGAAACTCTGCGCTCCATAAGAACAATACCCTGATCAATCACCGAATTAGCTCTTACTATAAACTGATCTAATGTGCCAGTGAGATTACCTTTGGTCACATGATTCCTACCCTCTTTGGATGCCATACTCGAGTGAGGTATAACACAATGAGTAAATCGTAGTAATAAAGCGACAATATACCCTGCTTAAGACAGTGAAACAATAAGGGGTAATTAAGAACCAATGCAATCGAATAGCTTAAAATATACACATACGGCTTAGTCCGCAGATGAAAAAGGGGTGGCCCGGTCCGGTCTCTCTCGGTCTCAAACGGGCTACAACGGGCCTGCCCTTGGCCCGGGCTTCGCCCGGGATGCGCCCCGGACGCGTCCCGCGTACGCGTTTTGGTGGAAATAGATATAGTGGGAAAAGTAGGAGGGGCCGGAAAGAGTCTCCAGCTGCGGCCAATGTCCTTGAATCAGAGGGGCCGCTGGGACTCGCAGTCCCGGATTCACCGAGTGTTGATGCTCGTGGCTCCCACACCCACGCCTGAGTCCACGGATACACCTCCAATGCCTGGAACACCTCGCAGAGCCCACTGACCAAGACTCGCCTCCAAGCGGCTCCCGCGAAGCGGGGGCCGCGAGGCGCTATGAAGTGAGAGGAGGAGGGGCCGGGAAGAGTCTCCAGCTGCGGCCAATGTCCTTGAATCAGAGGGGCCGCTGGGACTCGCAGTCCCGGATTCACCGAGTGTTGATGCTCGTGGCTCCCACACCCACGCCTGAGTCCACGGATACACCTCCAATGCCTGGAACACCTCGCAGAGCCCACTGACCAAGACTCGCCTCCGAGCGGCTCCCGCGAAGCGGGGGCCGCGAGGCGCTATGAAGTGAGAGGAGGAGGGGCCGGGAAGAGTCTCCAGCTGCGGCCAATGTCCTTGAATCAGAGGGGCCGCTGGGACTCGCAGTCCCGGATTCACCGAGTGTTGATGCTCGTGGCTCCCACACCCACGCCTGAGTCCACGGATACACCTCCAATGCCTGGAACACCTCGCAGAGCCCACTGACCAAGACTCGCCTCCGAGCATCTCCTATAGCAGTCTGTATTGTGGAGTTGGTATTGTGGTTCTTCCACATACATCTCACATGGCCACAGGACTATGTTTCCCCCTTTGTCAGACTGACGAATGATGATGTTATCATCAGTCTGTAGTTTCTTTATCAATTGATGGTAAATGTTATCCTGTTTCGTGTACTTTTTAGTAGCATAATTGACTTTAGAATAAAGTTTTTTCAAATCTGTTGTTATTTTGTCATTAAAAAAGTCAAAATTGTCACAAATCATAACAGGACAAAATTTAGAAACTGGTTTGAAATTGGTACACACTGACCTGCCCAGTTCTGGATCATCTTGGCTGGCCAACAGTGGTTCTGTTGGATCCTGTAAGTCCTGCAAATTCCTCCAAAGTTCCACATCCCCTGCTGCCAAAGTTGTTAGATTTATTGTTTCTGATGGGTACAAAGGCATTTTTTTAGGCACACCTATGTTTGATGGAATTTGTTTAGTTTTGATTTGCGAACGAATTTGAATATATCAATTTGAGTTTCTGCATAGTTAAAGTTCATCTTCGGGCTGAAAGATTACCCTAAAGCAAGTGTATTTGTTTCCTCTGGACTGAGTACCATGTTGGTTAGATTAATCACAGTGTTGACGCTCATATTTCTATCAGCGTCTATTGTCTGCGCCTCCATTTGTTGTTTGTCTTCCTTTTGTTTGATTTGGCATTGGCTGGCTCGTCTCCGCCTTGTTCGGCGTTTCCAGTTGTTGCTTTTGCTGCGTTGGCATTTTGCACATGAGGTTGGAGGGTCTGTCTTCTGTCCTGGCAGAGGTAATCCACCTCCTGAGCCAAGGACAGTTGTGGAAACCCCACCATACGTCCAGATCTTGTTAGGTCTGTTTCTGAACCACTTTCAACAGCTGAGCTCAGATCCGATGTTGAGGATGACATTCCTGCATTGCCACTTGTTGTTGGACATGCCGTTGGTGTGGAGGTATTGCTGTTTGCTGCTTTGGCTGAGTCAAATTTCTTCGCAAATGTAAATACTCGTCCTTATTCGTAATCACATTTGTCTCTTTGAAACTTGAACATTTTGCGTTTTTTTTATAATGGCCTCTTCTCGCTGCAAGCGAACCAGCATATCCTTACAGTGGCGCTCTATCACTGCAGTTGCATCCATTTAGCCTATTTCCTCATTTATTTTATCTATTTAAAGTTGGAGGGCTATGCGATCACTTTCCGCATATTTGATTAAAATCTGTACTAAACGCCGAGATGAATCCAGGTTACATTCAGCCCACTCAGTGAGCATGTGTGGATCCGGATTTTCGTAGCTCGGGGCCAACATGATTCTAAGCCCTCTAGGGATCCTACCCACTTCAAGATATCGCGTAAGTGATTTGTGTTCCCACCATTTTGATTGTTCTGATTTCATCAGTTTCTCAAGTTTCTTAAATAACTCCTTAACACTCGGGTTAGTTGTTTCTCCTGTTTTGGGTTGAGTGTAAAACATTGTCTCCCCACTGGGAGAGTCATCAAACATTTCTGTAGCTGCTACCTCACGACTCCGTAGCGCGTCGGCAGTCATGGTGCAAAACGTGTGGGCAAACAATCACTACTGATCAAGCAATTGGGTGAAAACCGCTGCTCGATATACACGCTCTCCTTCTCTGGACTCTCAGTTTGTCTTTACCATTTAGAAAAGATCCCGCCGCTGCTCGCGTCTTCCGACACAGGCTGCATCCTCCGCTTCGGGTCTAGGATGATTCCACTGTCTGGGGGCTACCACGGCTAATCTTTGCTGGAGCCACTGTGAAAACCCGATGTGAACCAGGAAGTAGCTTCTTGCCGTCCGGCCCGTAACGAAGGAGGGGTCTGCAAATACCGAGGAAGCTGACTCTGTAAAATGGACTGCTAGCTTCGCCATGGAGACCACTCAGTCCCAAAGAAGACGAATGCAGACCCGTTGATGGTGCATATATGTTTATTTAAAAATGCCCTGCACCACCGCCATGACGCGTTTCGGGCAACTGAATGCCCTTGATCACATGACGAGCATGTGGAGTGCTTTCACCATTTTAAAGTGCTAGTGCAAAACATGTGACTGAAATTCAAAATGAACTGATGCATAGACATAAAAGAAATCTTGGTCGACTGATACAAAAATAATTGCAATCAATCTAAAATATATATACATTGATAAATTAATACATGTGTAAAATATGAACTTAGTATATATAAAAAAGCAAGTGATGGTAAAATATTTATATAATAATAAATATTTAAAACCCTCCAAGCAAAGCAAACTTTTGAGAAATTCATAGAAAGGATGCTAACGGTTATACTACCAAGATAAAATAATGAATTTAAGACAAGAAAAAAGGTAAAACCATCTATGGTCTATCCTTAAAATCAAGTCATCAATCAAATAATGATAGTGCCAATGCATATGTGGACAAACTTTTTGAATATATACAAAGTCAAGTCACATACCATCAAAAATTGCTAAAGAATCTTGTTGCAATGACATCTATATGTATGTATATATATATATATGTATATATCCGAAGCAGTTTTCCCAACTCTTCCCGCTTCCCGTCCGGCAAACAGTGAAGAGAGAGTTACGGACACCAAATTTCTTCGTGGCAAGATCAGGTCTTTATTAGAATAAACAGCTTTCGACGCGTTTCGGATAACACAGTATCCTTGTTCACATGCGGAAATGCAGTCCGCCAACAGTTTTTATATCCGTGTAAACTCTTTTTTAGTGCATTTTTTTCACCAGGTCATGTGATAATAGACATAAACAACATCCTTATTTGGCGCTAAAACTACTTTTACTGGGTCTGCATATTGATACAGTTGTAAGCGTAAATGCATATAATAAATCAATGGGCAGTAGTTGTTAACCAAAATAGCTGCTATTGCATATATTGTCTGAATAATTGCATAAATGCCTGATATTCTGTTTATATTTTTCTATGGATTTTCCAGCAGTATAAATATATATATATATATATATATATATTCACTGAAAAAAACCATAGGTTTCACACATGTTATAGTTAGCGGAAATTTTACTGATAAAAAACCAATGAAATTCCCCCGTTATAGTTAGTGCAGGAAACTATAACTCACGCAACCGCAATCCTCTGCTGATGCTAATACTGTATTTAGACACTTATTTGCCCATGTCTTCTTCCATAAATTTTTAGCTATACATATATTACAAATATTATTTTTTCATAAAGACACATATGTCATCAGCAGAAGATTGCGGTCGCGTGAGTTATAGTTTCCTGCACTAACTATAACGTGGGAATTTCATTGGTTTTTTATCAGTAAAATTTCCGCTAACTATAACATGTGTGAAACCTATGGTTTTTTCAGTGAATTTGCAAGGTTTTTTAAATGCTAATTCCTAACTATAACGTGTGTGAAACCTATGGTTTTTTCAGTGAATTTGTACGTTTTTTTAAATGCTAAGTTACTTTACGCCATTCGTGGCGTGCGCGCCCACTTAACGCAGTTCGTTCCGTGCGCGCACGGTGCGCTTCGCGCACCGCGCGCCCACTTTACGCAGTTAGTGCCGTGCACGCACGGTGGGCACATGGTGCGCTACGCGCACCACGTGCCCACGTTATGCTAGATGGGCCATGTACGCACGATGCGCTTCGCGCACCGTGCGCACATGGAGGACATATTATGCGCTTCCTTGTGATAGGTAATCTGTTGAAATTTTTTTGGGAAATGCTGTGCTCTTATATGCCATGCACAAATGGTGGCCTTCGGCCACCATTTGCACACGGGGTGGAGAGAGTGGGTTTTTTTTTTTTTTATAATTTTTTACCGTACGCGTACGGTAAGCGTACGGTAAGCGTAATCGGCGAAATTTTCGAAAAATAAAAAATTACCGTTTTTTGCCTTGGGGGATCTTTGAAGACTCAACTAACATGGTTATGTGCATGGGCGCTGTCTAAACAGCCCCTTTATATGTTTTTGGCATTTGTTTATCAGCTCCCCCCTCAGAGTGCGAGAGAGAAAATGGCGGCCGCCGCTTCCTGGTTTCGACCGATTCGAATGTTTACTAAGATCTAAGGGCCAATCAGAATCGCGCTTGCGCACGCCACCGTACGCGTACGGTAAGCGTACCGTAAGCGCACCGTAAGCTGGCTCAGATATATATATTGATTTAAAGGCTATTTTCTCAGAATCTACTGAACAGATTTACACCAAACCTACAAAAGGCACTTCCTTGACCTGAGGACTACCTCTCTGCCAAATTTCAAGTAATTCTGTTCAGCCGTTCGGGCTGTAGCTGTGTCTAAAGGTCCTATGGAAAAATGCATGGGAAAAACGCGTTTTGGGACCCCCCTTTTATCTCAGCCCCCGCTTGACGAATCCCCCCGAGACTTTCAGGGTAGGAGCGGAGCGTAGCGCCCCACCTATTTTGAAAAATTCGCGAGGATTAGTCAACCGGCGCCAAAGTTATTCAAAATAGAATGTTGCGGATTTCCTATGGAAACGTGGTCCTAACTATAACTACCTACTGGCAACCGCCAGTAGGTAATATACATGTATTACCTACTGGCGGTCGCCAGTAGGTAGTTATAGTTAGGACCGTGTTTCCATAGGAAATCTCAAAATTCTATTTTGAATAACTTTGGCGCCGGTTGACGAATCCTCGCGAAATTTTCAAAACTAATGGGGCGCTCCGCTCAGCTCCTACCCTGAAAGTCTCGGGGTGATTCGTCAAGCAGGGGCCGAGAAAAAAGGGGGGTCCCAAAACGCGTTTTCCCCATGTATTTTTCCATAGGGACTTTAGTTGCAGCTACAGCCCGAACGGCTGAACAGAATTATGTGAAATTTGGCAGAGAGGTAGCCATAAGGTCCATGAAGTGCCTTTTGCAGGTTTGGTGTAAATCTGTTCAGTATTTCCTGAGAAATTAGCATTTAAATCAATATATATATCTGTAAGCGCGCAGCGTGCGCGCACTGAGCAAGTACTGTGCGCGCACCTTGCCGTGCGCGAGCGCACTTCTGATTGGTTGTTAGATGTCAGTAAACATTCGAATCGGTGGAAATCAGGAAGCGGCGGCCGCCATTTTGTCTCTCGCATAAAGAGGGGGTGATAAACAAAGGGGGAGAACTTGAAAAGGGGGCAGAGTGGGGAGATATTGACCCACTAGGCATTGTAAGGGGGTCACAGTAGGACCTTGTAGGGCAAAAAAAAAGATTTATATTTTGAAAAAAAATATCGCCGAGTGCACGCACCCAGCGCACACCCGAAAAAAAACTTTTAAAAAATAATAAAAAATCGCATTTAAGTGTTTAGATATAAGGTGGCTCTAAAAAGAGCCCTTGTGTTTATTGTTTGTTTTTTGGTACCTACAAGTAAGTACCGATGCAGAGTCTAAAGTTCAAGAGGAAGACTCTGTTGCCTTCATCAGTGAAGTGTACACCATCTCCTCTATAAATGTCTTGCATGTTGTAACGCAAGTTGTTGTGGTATATAGAACCCATACCATAGTCTCTGAGGAAAGCAGAAATAGATTTGTTGACGTGCTTCCTTGCTTTGTCAATCTGCGGACAAAATTGGTTGGACCAGTTCCACTCATGACATGGTCAGTGACATCACTCATGACATCACTGATGACATCTCAAATGACATCACTGATGGCATCATCCTTGTGATAGAGTGGCAGATCTCCTCTCACCCTAATATAACCTTTGATACACACATTCAAAAATAGAGACTCAAATTTTCAAAACAATGGACATACCAATACCAGTTACAACAACCTCTTCAGTAATTCTAAGATCCACATCCACTCATTCACCAACAGTCCTATACAGTCACTCATACATGTACTCACTCATCATATGTACTCATACACCTATACATCGTGTTACACATTGCCACTCATCCATAGAGTTACTCAAACACATAGTCACTCATGCTAATAAAGAATCAAACATACATTTACTTGCATATACAGTTATACACACACCACCACATTTACTTCTACGGAAACTTACACATACTTACTCTTTTAAACAATCACTTATAGAAACACATACTTATTCATACAGGAACTCTTTCAATCTCTCACTCCCACATATACTCACTTATATACACCAATAGTCACATATACTAGTTTAAAACATATGTAGTTACTCATAAAGACACTATTGAGACAGTCATTCACTCACTAACACACCCATACACACACTCATCCACCCATTCAGTCCTGCACACATGCTGTCTTCAACACATACAAACAGTGAGTCACTCATTCATGCACCTATGCACTACGTAATACCCCCCACCGAACCATGCAGACACTCAGACTGATACTCAAAAAACCAACTAATAACCTATATAGACACCCATGTAGCTACTCACCAACCCATGCAGCCACTTATACACAAAGTGAGAGACTGATACAGATATTTACATATTTAAACATTACTCACTAAGCCATGTATTCACTATGATACACTTAATCAGTCAGTTACACAATCAATTTTTCAAAAACAAATCATCCATTTAGACACTTATATACCCATTTATTCTTCCATCGACCTTGAGATATACATATATAAAACATATTTAATTTTCAGAAAAATACACATTCACTGGATGATGTCATCAGTGATGTCATCAGTGATGTCATTTGAGATGTCATCAGTGATGTCATGAGTTATGTCACTGACCATGTCATGAGTGATGTAATATGTGACGTCATCAGCAGTGGATTGCGGGTGCGCGAGTTATAGTTAGCTGAACTAACTATAACGGGGGAATTTCATTGGTGAAATGTCCAGCTAACTATAACATGTGTGAAACCTATGGTTTTTTCAGTGAATATGTATATGTATATATATATTACCTACTGGCGGTCACCAGTAGGTAGTTATAGTTAGCACCTATTTTCCATAGGAAATTCGCAACATTCTATTCCCAATAACTTTGGCGCCGGTTGATAAATCTTTGTGAAGTTGTCAAAATTTATGGCCTGCTCCAGTCCGCTCCTATCCTGAAAGTTTCGGAGTGATTCGGCAAGCGGAGGCTGAGAAAAAAGGGGGGTGCCAAAACAAATTTTCCATAGGAAACTTCAGACACGGCTACAGCCCGAACTGCTGAACGGAATTACCCCAAATTTGGCAAAGAGGTAGTTCTTGGCTCAGAAAGAACCCTTTTTGTTAAATGGTATAAATCCGTTCAATAGTTGCTGAGAAAATGATAATTTAAAAAGTTTTGATATCTATGGCCTCGGAGGATCCACGCACCCTCCCGATCACAAGCTGCATGCTAATTGGCTGTCAACACTCCAAACAAGGAAGTGTTGGCAGCCATCTTCTGCCTCGGTAGAACCAAGGCACAAGAAAACAGAAAAAGTAATGCGCAAAACAAGAAAAGGGGGCAGGGTAGAAACACCCTGACCCCCTAGGCCTGCTCAGGGGGTCCCACAAGGACCCCCAGGGCCCCAAAAACATATATATTTTTTAAATCGTCGAGATTCGCACACCCAGCGTGAATTTTGGCCGAAATCTTTTAAAAAACGAACCGCGGGCTCCCGCGCTTCATTATTCTTCAGTCCTCGGGGGTCAGGTCCCGGAGCAGAGAAAAAAAAGGTGTGGGGGCCCCAATCCCCCCACACTGCCTCAGGGACCACCACCTCCCCGGGGCTTTGCTCAAATATTTGCGGGGGGCTCACAGCCCCCCGCATCCCCGGGGACTGCCACCCCCCAGGGCTTTAATTTTTAACATGGGGCATCCCAGCTCCCCCAAGCCCCGGGGACTACCACCCCCCAGGACTTTAATAAACTAATTGCGTAGTGGGGGCACATGCCCCGGGGACCGCCACCTCCCGGGGCTTTGTAAATGTTGGGAGGGGAGTCGCGCGGCCCCCGTCCTGGAGCCCTTGATGGCCCTGGGAACCGCCACAACCCAGGGCCGGCTCCTGCAGTGTCCCGGGGTGCCTCGCGGCTCCTGCCCTGCCACAGCAAACTGCTTTGGTTTTTGGAAGAGAGAGCAGGAAACCTGATCTCTCTTCCAAAAACCAAAGCCGATTGCTATTCCACACGGGGAGCTGCATCTTAGCAGCTCCCCATGTGGAAAAGCAATTCCAGGTCCCGCAGGACGCAGAGAGGGCCAGCCCCGGGGAATGGGGTCCCAGGGCTAGAAGTGGCCTGGGAGGGGGGCCACGCGGCCCCCCTCCCCAATTATTAAAAAAAAACAATTTTTAAATCAGAAAGGAAAGGCCAGCCCTGGGGAATGGGGTCCCCGGGGCCATAAATGGCCCAAGGAGGGGGGTTGCACAGTCCCTCTCCAATGATTAATGTAAAAAAATTAAAATGGCCATGCCCCGGGGGATGGGTCCCCGGGGCCAATTATGGCCTCGGGAGGGGAGCCACGTGGCCCCCTTCCAAATTGTTATTGAAAATAAATAAAATTGGGGTCAGGCCCTGGAGAAAAAGAAGAGAGGCCAAATAGCCCCACTTAAAAAAAAATGAAAAAAAGACCGGCATTGTGCCCCGCCCCCTCCCTGTAGCACTCTGCAAACGCGACCCCTGGCGCGTTTGCAGAGGGGGAACCAATTCCCCTTGAATACTGGGGTCCCTGGGGGCCAACTGGCCCACCAGGAACCTCCAGTGTGCGCCAGGGAGCTGTGTTGCAGAGAGGTGTTCTGAGGCCACGCCCCTTTGTATACCTCTCTGCAACGCAGCTCTGTGGCGCTTAATGGAGGTACCTGGTGGGCTAGTTGCACCCCAGGGACCCTCAGGATTCAACTGGAGTTAATCCCCCAACTTAAAACGCACCACGGGGTGCGTTTGCACAGTGCTGAAGGGAGGGGGCGGGGCCTGAGTTGACATGTGTGCAAACATGCCCTGTGGCGCATTTTAAGTTGGGAAATGAATTCCTCTTCAATCCTGAGGGTCCCGGTGGGCCAAGTAGTCCACCAGGTACCTCCAGTAAGCGCCACGGAGCTGCGTGGCAGAGTGTTGTAAAAAGGGGCGTGGCCTCTGAACACCTCTCTGCAATCCAGCTCTCTGGCGCATACTGGAGGTACCTAATGGGCTAGTTTGACCGTAGGGACCCTCAGAATTCAAGGGGACTTAATCTCCCAACTTAAAACGGCCACAGGGCGTGTTTACACAGTGGGGAAGGGAGGGGATGGGGCCTGAGGTGACGTGTGCAAACACGCCCTGTGGCGCATTTTAACTTGGGGAAATAATTCCCCTTCAATCCTGAGTGCCCCTGGGGATCAACTAGCCCACCAGGTGCTTCCAGTAAGCGCCATTGCGCTGCATTGCAGAGAGATGGTCCAGGCTGTGCGCATTTTTACTAAGCCTGGGCAAAGCACTACGCTACGCTTGCGTAGTTTGCGAAGTTTGGCCTACTTCGCACGACGCGAATTGTACGTAGCACAGTGCAAACACGTGTAGCGTAGTGCAGCGGTCATTTTTTACTTGCTCGTGGTTCTCAACGTAAAGTTGGCGACTGCGAGCAAGCAAAATGAGATCTGGCGAGACTTTTTCCTCGTTCGCGATCAACAACATCAAGTTGTCGATTGCGAGTGTGGAAAATAAACCTCCCGGCGAGATTCTCAACGCGGGGAGGTCAGGTTTCTCATTGTGAGTGGTCGCGTATGCTCGTGACTGCTCGCGATGAGAAACTACCAGTCTGCGTTGAGAAAGCTGCCGCTCGAGTAAAAATCTACTTGAGCGGCAGAAAACTACAGCTCACACTGTGCAAGATGCCGTTTTCAATAATTGCACAGTGCCCGGATGCTTGTCCGCACTGTGCAATCATTGAAAACGGCATCTTGCACAGTGCGAACAGGGTACTACGCAGTGCATTTTGCGTAGCTACGTGTAGCGCTACTTTGTGAACTATGCCCAGGGTTAATGTTCACACCTCTCTGCAACGCAGCTCTGTGGCGCTTACTGGAGGTACCTAGTGGGCTAGTTTGACCCTAGGGACTCTCAGGATTCAAGGGGACTTTATCCATCAAATTAAAATGGCCACAGGGCGTGTTTGCACACATGTCACCTCAGACCCCCCCTTCACCAGTGGGCAAACGTGCCCTGTGGTACGTTTCAAGAGGTAGTTTTAATCCCCCCACCCTATTATGTACTAGGGTCTTACAGAGGAGGCCATGGTAATCACAGGGGTACCACAATGCATAGTATTCCCCAGTGTATGTAGGTGATTTCACTGTATTCTAAGTGTCTTTTAAGTGTCTTTTAACATAGCACTGGCTCTAGGACTGGTTAGTCAGACTCAGTTACCACCAGTACCCGTCTGAAAAAGTTGAGGGTACAGGATGATTTTGCAACATGGCTTCTTTCTGCTCCTCTGTTTGTTCTTTCTGCACGTCTTCCTTCTTTCTGCACTTTTCTTCATCTTTGAGGACTTCTGTTGCTTCTTTCTGCTTTTCTTTTTTTTCTTTCTGTGCATTGTTTCTTCTTTCTTCACATGTCCTATCTCTGTAGGCATAGTTAGAAACTAGCATTTAAAAACCTTAGAAATTCAATTAAAAAACCATTGGTTTCAGTCAAGTTAAAGTTAGAAATTAGTATTTAAAAAACCTTTGGTTTTTTCAGTGAATTTCTAAGGTTTTTTTAAATGCTAATTCCTAACTATAACGTGCCTGAAACCTATGTTTTTTTCAGTGAATTTCAAAGGTTTTTTAAATGCTAATTTCTAACTATAACATGCCTGAAACATGTGGTTTTTTCAGTGAATCTATATATATATGTATATATAAAAATCCCTTAACAGCTCCATACCCTTATCTTCCCTTGAACCCTAAAACCTGCTTTACAACCCTTACTACCCTAAACCTTTACCCACCCTTGAATCCTAAAAACCCTTTAAAACTCTTACCACCCTGTTCCCTTGGCAATCAGATAGCACTTACAATCCTGCTTTTTTAAAAACACATTCAACTATGACATTTAAAAAAAAAAAGGACCTGTGTGGTAAAATAACAAAAAGAATGTGTGTGATACTTACCTGTGTGGCATTTACCTGTGGGGTAATGTCCATATGGGTAATGACCAAAGCGTAAAGACTATATTCCTTGGGGCACCACAGTTATGGTTGTCATTATCTAGTGGGTGGCAAAGTGACTTCTGGTTCCTACCTAACCAATGGGACAAAAGATCCAAAGGATAAACCTAACAACGTTTCAGCAGTTCATGTTTGCTCCACTCCAAACAAGCCCACAGTGAAACCTGCTCCTAAAATCTAAGTTGGGGAAACCCGTCCTTCCTTGTGCAAACTTATTTGACCACCTAGAGGTGTGCCCAGGGCAATGAGTAACTACCTCTTTTGTGGTCACTCAAAAGTAGTTCTGGCAATTGCTTTCCTCCCACTGGGTTTGCAGCCAGCCTGATTTGGTTATAAAGATTGCCCTTCACCAAGTCTCACCTTACAGTTACTTGAGAAGAGGTAGGTCTACACAAGTTAATTAAGTTCCTGTGGGCACCTTGACTAGTCTTCATGCAAGAGGAAAAAAAACATTCCCACATGCAGACCTTTGCTTCAGTTCTAGAAGTAGTTTTACATACCTTATCAGTGCAAAGCACTGGCAGCCCTACTGTCAGCAGGTTAAAGCTAATTACCAACTGAAGGTTCTGGCAGGGACATGGTAACTTTACAAAAGTTACCTTTCCTAAATATTATCATAAACCTGACTTCATTATTTATTTGGGCATTAACTAAAAATTTAAAATAGCCATTTAATGACCTTTATAACCATTTCCTGTCAAACGTTAAAGTTTATAATCTGTACTTTGATATTTTCTAGCTACATCCCTGCAAGTGAAAATAGTTTTTGGGGACTAGTCACTAGGGGAATATGTCCAAATGTCATTTTGCACATGCCCATAGTTTTTTTGTTGGTTAACAGATTTTATTGAGTCTCAGGCAAAAGATGACAATTACAGAAAGTAAAAATGACAAAAACAATAAGAAAGGTGCTTCAAGCTCACTTTCCGACCCCCCCTCCCGCCATCCCCCTTTAAACAATGCAGCTGACATGATGCACCAAAGTTCCTGATGTCAAAGACAAACCATGGTAGTTCCACCATTTACCCCCAATGTTGGTGAATTTAGTGGGGCAGCCCCTGGCAGTGTAAATAGGTTCTTCCAGTTGATGCCAGTGCACCATTGTTTCAGAGTTGGTGGAAACAGTTGCTTCCAAGCACAAGCAACGTCTCTCTTCGCTACCAGGGTGGCTAATCCAATCAGCATTCAGTCTCCATGGGACCCCTCCAATGCATCCAGTACCCCCAACAATGGTACTTTAGGTGATTATTGTATGGGAATATCCATGACCGCTGAGAGGGTGGAGCCTACATGGGAGCAGTATGGGGAAATCTGGAGGCATAGTCATGTCATGTGAATGAAGTCTGCCTCTTGGGAATGACGAGTGCAGACAGCATATGTAAAGATTCATGCATGTCCCAATCTCTGGGGGTCAGATAAGTTTGATGGAAATAATGGAATCGAGTTAATCTGAGTCGGGAGGATATCAACAACTCTCTGGGGGCCATACAAGCCTCACACCATTTGACATCGTCCAGCTCTCCAACTCAACCCTCACACTTCTGATGCAATCAGTCCAATGACCAAGGTGCTTTACCCACCAGGGAGTGATACAGCCAGAAAAACCCACCCTTGCCCAACCTCCCTAGGAACAAGTGGGCCTAAAGGGGGTTGAAGTCCGGGAAGTCTCGTAGTTCCTCACTGTATTGGGCAAGGGAATGCCTTATTTGGAGTAGCAGTGGAACTGGGTGGTGGAAAGGGAGAACTGTGTCTGAAGGTCAATATAAGGTTTCATTTGTGCCCCATTCCAAACATCAGCCAGTGTAGTAATACCGATCTGGTCCCAGAAGGTGGTTAAGTATGTTACAAATCAACCCCTCCACAGGGGGATCAGCCCTGTAAGGTGCCTGTTCAATCCTGCAAAGTGAAGGCCGCTTTCCATACCAAAAGGACCAACCTGGTGACCTCTAGAAGTGAAATGGGAAGCAGGGACCCATACATATAGTCCATTACACCATTGGGGCCCACTTTTTATTGAGTTTCAACTGATAAGCTGGGTAGCTCCAACTACCCGACAGCCAGCCGTTTATAACCAGTAGCTGGGAGGCCCAATAATACAGGTGGATGTCCACTGCCTGATTCCACCCTCATAGACCTACCTGCGGCATATGCCCCGGGCTATGCATCAGGGACGCCCACGCTAGAGGAAGGAACAAAACAATGTTGACAAGTCTGTGAACCACGTGTTTGGAATATGAAAAAAGAAGTTTTGAAATATATAAAGAAAATGAGATAGTATCATCATTTTTATCAATGCTAGTCTGCCGAAGAGGCTTAGTGGGAGGTGTCGCCATGTGTTCAGACCAGCCTGACTACCATGTAAGAAGGCCACCAAATTAAGGTCATGAGTGAGTTCCCACACAATTGTGACGTGAAGCCCCAGATATTTGAAGCTAAGCCATTTTATGGGGATGTCCACCCACCAGGCAATCAAAGCCATATCACCACTCAGGGGGAACAAAGACGTACTTTGCCCTGTTAAGGCGGAGGCCCAAGGCTCCTTCAAAAAGTGAGAGGAGCTCCAGGGCACGGGTGCCCGAGACAGCTAGGTTTGCAAGGTAAAGCAGAACATCATCCTCATCTAATGCGATTGTCATGGGACATCCAGCATCAACCCACAAGCTGAGCATCACATTGGATTAGCCATGCCAAGGGCTCGATTGGCGAAGCGAAGAGCAATGGGGAGAGGAGACACCCTTGTTGAGTTCCCATTCAATTTGAAATGCATTGGATAGTGTACAGTTAACTTGAACCCAGGCCGTTGGGTGTGAGTAAAGCACCAAAGAAGAAGCAGGGTCCAAAGCCCATAGATAGCAACACTGTGACCAAGTAAGCCCAGTCAATGGTGTTGAAGGCTTTTGCGAAGTCAGCAAGGAAGGTTGCTAAGCATATTCTTCTAAGTGGGACTGGGAAAAAAACCAAGACTTTAAGCGTTTCAGTAAATGGAGAAGGTTTGTTTCCTGGCCAGTGGGAGACAATTCTACAGTGCAAAGCTTTAACAGTTACGCTTTTATTGCCTGATTTTTCTTTTTCAGAATTTAGGGACATTCAGAGAGTTGAGATGAGCAGATCACAGGTTTTTCTGATGTATGTAGTTTGTCGACATTTTGGTGAAAAATGTGGGTACTCGGCCTCTCAGCCTTTTAAATGTCTGAAATCAAATCTGCTGGCTAATAGGGGGCCAGGAATGTTGCATAAGTAGAGGGGTCATGTGTGCCATCCTAGGAAGATGCTATATATGACGTGCACAGCTTCATTCTGTATGACCTGGCATCTGTGGATTGTGTACTTGGGAAGCCCCATGCACACATAATTGGCATAATCGAGCTTGGATATGACTAATGTTATCAGGATAGTCTTTCCACAAAATAGTAAGCCTTTTGCTATTCACAAACTGTCCTTATATAGTTACCACAGACAAAAAAGACCCAAAACTATTGTAAATGTACTCCTGCTTAGAGCTGAAGTAAGTCCGGCGCCATCCATGGCAAATAAAAGAAATTGGCTTATTGGTTGAGGGGAGTGGAAGCCCCACTCAGGCAACATCAATAAACCTTGTCAGGTGAACCACAAAAAGTTACTTAATTAACCTGTGCTTAACCCTCTGCTAGCTCTGCACCCAGCAGTCAGGCTTAACTCAGAGGCAATTTGTAAAGTACACAAACAGAAATAAAACAACAACACAACACAAAAAAAATCCAAAACTAGTTTAGAAAAATAGAGTAAATTTTTATAAATGAAATGATGTCAGAATGACAAAAATCCAAACTGTAGAACAGAAGATATTCAAATGTACTGTGTTTAAGTGAAAACAGCGCCTGAAAGCACAAAGCGTCACTTGATATAACCTGGTCATGGTATAACAGAAGAAAAGCACAAGTTCAGACGGACTGCAATGGAGCATGGGTCAGATACAGGGACCAAGTTATCTTCTAAGTTTGTAGCAAAAAGTTCCATTCCCATTGCAGGAGTGTTTGTTGTAGCGTGAAGAGCAAGCCAGGCTTTGCGGACGGTCATTGCTGTAGCAAGAACAGCTGATAAAGCGACATGGATTGTCATTGCAGTAGCTTTGTGTTGGAGGTTGTCGCTGGCTTTTGTTGCTGTAGAACGAAGAGCAGATCTTGCATGGCTGGTCATCACTGGAGGCACAAAAGTAGGTCTCACTGGAACATGACACTGGTAATTGTTGTGGGTGGTAGAGTCTTAGCACTAACTGACCTGTTTGTGGTTGTAAGGAGCCAAAACGTCATGATTTTGACATTTTCCTGCAGAGGAGTAGACTTTGATGCTAGCCAAGGGTGCTGAACCTGGCCAGGTACCTCTTGGGGATCAAGGTATCACTCCAGCAGAGTCCAGGAGGGCTCTGGTAGGTCCAGTTGCAGGCCATGACAGGTCCAGTAGCAGCAGATCAGCTGGGCAGGATGCCTCTGAAGCTTGTTGTGTCCATGTAGCTCCCACAGGAGGTCATCCAACTGACCCTTGGAGTCACTCTGGTTAGCCCGGGATGAAAGCAAGAACGCTCAGAATTCCTTCTCAGACAGCAAGACTGTCCTTCAAACAACAGAGCAGTCCTTTTGCACCAGAATAGTACTTCTTCTGTAACTTCCACAGGTCCAGCAGAGTTCTCTAGTTTGGCTCTGAGGGTCCAATATTTGTACCAAGGGCTAGCCTTTGAGTGGGGAGATTCCCTGTTGTACCCCCACATCTCTTTGCTGCAAATTCTTCCCTTTACCCTTCAAGGCACCAAACTGTCTGGGGGTAACAGAAGGGAGGGTAGGCCTGGTGTCTGATTCCTTTGTGTGCTGGAGGAAATGTCCTTTGAGTGTAATTGGGGGCTGGGTATAGCTCCCTCTAGTCATCTTGCTAGGATTGCCCATCTTGCCCACACCTTTGTGTTACTGTCTGGAAGCAATTGACTAAACCTCAATTAGGATATATATCCACCCACCTAATTTAGACGGGCAGCCATTTAGCCGTTTTTCAATGCCATCAAAACCTGGTGGTAAGGGGCACTGAAAAGAGCTCAATGCCTCCCTCACCATGAGATGACTCCCATGGCAAGGGAGGCATTGTTTTCTTTATTTTCAAAATGAAAATACCTCTTTAGGATTTGCTTTATAAAAATAAAAAACAAATTACAAATTATGTTTGACAGAGTCATCTGGCAAAGTTACAATGCATTGGGAGGGACTGCCTTTACGATAGTTCCTATCAGCGCTTGAAATGCCTGCTGGGCTGGTGGGCATTTCAACATTTGGCTCTTTCATCAAGGTGACCTAGTAGCTTACTCTGTTGCCCTGGTTGAGGACGGGCTGTTCGCCAAGATCAAAATAAGCCTTTAAGATTGTAGTGTCACCACCAAGTTTGCAGTAATTCTAACATGATCATAAAGACACTAGTAGTAGTAACTTCACTGTTGCATTTGACATTTTCTATTTCAGGGGCTGAAGACATGTACATCTACACTTTTGTGTACCTTTGCACTCATAAATAATGAATAGCCAAAAGTAGTAAAGTTACTCAAAAGTATAAGAGTTCATTTACTTGCAGTAAATCTACATGTGTAGATTTACTTTTGTGAATAGTCTCAAGAATGTTCTCCATTAGGCAGGGGATGAGTAGGTGATACTGTGCAGGGATAATGCTCCTGGATTACTGGCAATTCTGTCGTTGATGGGGATGCTGTTCTGCATTCTGAATGCTTAGATGTAGAAAGTCTATCACTTTTTTCCCCTTCTTGCACCTCTTTGCTTTCTCTCAGGCTCCTGTTGTGGTGCTGCCTGCATGAGAGAGTTAGTTTTCTTGGCCAGGTACCTAGGGGCATTGTTTCTGATGGCCATGTAAATGATGCAAATGGTTAGGAGGTTGATATGGACTTGGAGGTGGAGCCAGAGTGGTTCCGTCAGTTTTGACATAATGTGATTAAACTTCTTCAAGCGCTTCATGAGATATGCTGTGCATGTAGCATTCATTTGAGGGGTGACAAATGGGTGTCTGGAAGGCTCTTGATTGGGGCTTTATCTCCATTTATGTGGATGCTGAACAGGAGTTGATTTGTTGTACTGTTACCAGCTTCTGAATATAATATAATAAAGTAAGGTGAACTAGTGGCACACTATTTAATTGTTCTTGACAATATGTTCATTGAAGCTGAGGAATGCTTTGATTGTGAATCCAAGTGGTTTTACTTGCATGACAGCTTGGGTGAGGAGAAGTGTTCCTTCATGCCAGAAAGCCAGGATTGCATCTGTGGTTGTTTGAAGCTGTTGGCTGAGAGGAGGATTTGTTTGCTGGATTTGACATCAAATTCTGGATTAGCTTGAGACTGAGTTTCAGTCACGGAATAGCATTTGAAGAGATTTTGAGGCAGAAATGAGTGTTATCATTGTATTGATTGATGTTGATATTGTTATCGGGGAGTATTGATACAAGTGGTTCCAAGTGAAGGTAGAAGATGATGGGGAAAGGGTGGTTGAAGATGATGGCATACATGATGCAGTCCTAGGGCTCCCCTCTGTAGACATGAAGCTCCTGACATCTGCATGTAGAAACAGGTGGATATTGGTGTATTCTCTTCATCAGTTTTCTGAAAAAGTAGTGAATCTTGGTTGGTGAAGGCTTACTTTGTTTAATTTGAATTTCTATACGTTGCCACTTGGGGTTTGAGTGAATTACTGTTTTCTCACACTTATTCCATCTTTAATAGTTTAGAGTTCTGATCTCAGTTTGGGCTGCCGAGTTTATTGGCCTACTTCACTTGTATCAGTGGGAGGTAAGTTGTAAGAAATGGCATGTTAATTCTTACAATGTTATACATATTATAGTTTCGAGTGATTTTTATTAGCACATGCATTTCAATTGACTAATATATAGATACGTCTCTCAATAGGAAAATTCTTCGGGTTTGCTTATTTTCCTCTGTGTTTTTATTTCTCATTTACATTTTTCCCTTCTGACAGTTTCACATACGGCGAGTATTTTTGTTCTTATTCTCTGTTATTGCCAGTATCCTTTGAGATGTGACCTATTGGCAGCTGTATCTGTCTCACCAGCCTCATGTAATAAAATAACCATAAACAAAAAAAAAGATACATACATTTACCCGAAAACATGCGTGTTATTTGGCTCAGTCCTCTTCATCTATCTGGCTGTTCACCTGCCATTGGGAATGTTCTTCTGCCCGCCTCAGCATACAGCAGGGAGCAATGGGGCAGCCACTGCAGCCCTGGTTCTCTTGCACCCTTGGTGCCGGCTTTTTGAGTCTCTCATTCGGATACTCAGCTAAAAGAAAGTGCTCTTCAGTTCCAGACTGGTAGGCTAATGCTTTACGTTGTAAGTGTTGTTTTTTCTTTCCATTCTTTATTCTTTTTTTTTATTTCTGATTGTTCCCTCAGTGTTTAAATTATGTCTTCTGGTAAAAGTAATTCAACAGTACCTTCGCTAATAAGAAACATAAGTACATCTGCATGCTAGCAAGCCCTGATACTAAGTACATCTGTCTGCTGGGAAGTACCCATGCTGATCTAGTAAGATTATTGTTTATTTAAAATAACAACATTAGCATATTTATTGCAAGCATATAGCCACCACATTTCGATAGCAACATGTTTTTTTTTGTTGTATATACTTGCAATAAAAAAAATGGTAGTAGGTTACCAAGGCCATACCTATGAGATTATTACAATTGTATAACGAATTGCACGTATCGAATAGCTATATAGAAGCCTGCATAAAACAAGCATTATTCCTCGTGCATTTCATTTACATCTGGAGTGCATTGTCTATGGTCTTTTACCACCGACTATTTTGACCAAGGGATGTATGCTAATCTTTTAGCCTGCGGTATAGGCATCGCCACTCAATATGTCGAGCTAAATTAACATATATCCCCTGTGCCATCTTTTGTAGCTCTACAGAAACTGAGGATGAAATACCACTCTTTGGGGCAGATTTACAAGCCCCTTGTGCCACTTTTGCGTAATTTTAACATGGGAAAAATGACGCAAAAGTGTGCAAGGGGGCTTGTAAATCTGCCCCCTTGTTTTTTTATTAAACATTGAACAAAAGTTCAAAGATTTATAGTATGGCTTCTGTTAGAATAGTCAAATGAGATGCTCTGCTTTCTGGATACAAGGTTGTAGAGGGGTTTTGAACCGGATCAGGTGTCGAAAAACCAGATTGGATCAAAGTTTGAGTTTAGCAAAGAGTAATTGGTCACCAGCTGCTATTGCAGTGGTGATAATGGCCAGTTTATACAAACACAAAAATATGCCTCTGATTGGACTCTTGCTTGCATCACAGTGGCAGGTAGCATGGAAACGGTGCATGTAATGAGCGAGTCGTTCTAATGGGGTGGGAGGAAAAGCGTTTACTGCGATCCATTTACGGTTCAAAGACTGTTTTGTGTATGTATGTAGCATTAAAAGTCATGCTCATAATGCAGGCGTTATATTTTCTGCAATTTTCTACTAAAATGCTTTGCTAGCTGGATACAAGAAATGATTGAAGATAGTCATGGTTCAACTTTTCTTAAAGCACCAGCAACCAAGAAGTTAGATATAGGCTCATATTTATAATTTTTTCATGCAGCGCCTCGCAGCACGCCACCTTGCTGCACTGCGCTGCGTGAATGGGAAAGGACAGGAATGCGCTGTATTTAACATTATATGGTGCATTTCTGTCCTTTCCCCCTGCACCGGTGCACTTTAGTCTGCATAGCGCCAACACAGGCACCCTTGCAAGGGTGCTTGCGTTGTAGGCAGGATTGTTTTTGTGCAGTGAGGGACACCTTCCTGCACAAAAACAATCCTCAGAGGCTTTTTCCTCCTTCGATGTGTGGTGCAGAATGTAGCACACATACAAAGAGGAAAAAGCACGTAGAAATAATGATATTTTTCCTTGTTACACCTCACTTGGGGAGAAGTAATATTTTTACGCATTCCCAGGTCTACCACTAATGGTAAATCTAAGAATGCACCAAAATTCTTGGGTGGATTAGTGGGAGCACCCGTTCGCCATCCATTGAATGCCTACCTGGGAGTAACGGAGGCAGCAATTTGTGCTGCTTTGAGTTACTTCAGATTTATCAAGCCATGCAGGCCCACGCAAGGTGACCTTACGTGACTTGATAAATCTGACATTGCCCTTAAGCCCCCCTCGTGGCCAAGGGTGACGCAAAACCTTGATAAATCTGTACAAGTTAATCTAATTCCGACCAGTGTTAGAAACACAGCAAATGTGGCATTAAAATATCCCATAGCATGCAATGTGGACATACCACGCTTTAACTGTATTGCTGCTTAACTCATTAGGACAAAAATAAAATACAGCATATTTTAATGCAGAAGGGCTAACTATACGGTAGGAAAGCAGTTTTGAAATATGGTGAAAGAGGAGGCCGAGAAGATCCTTTCATTAACCTTGATAGTACGACAGATATCTTGAATACATCTCAATTAGTGGGTTACCCGCACCTTGCTTTATTTCCTATTTTCCTTATGCGCATCCAAGACCTTGTTTGAGCAGAATTGCCCTGCAGGAACTGTGAAACCAGCTGTCTGTTGCATTCTGCCCCATCACCTTTTGCTGTTGTAAGTGCCCTCCTAAGTGCAAAGGGTATGGCCAGACATGGATCCCTTGCTCGCTCTGCCATAGGATTCAAGCCAGACCTCACTGATGAGGGCCAACAAGGCTGAAACTGGTCTGGGGTTGCTTGTGGTCTATTTCACGGAGGATGTGGCCTGGCTGTCCGGGCTGGACTGTTACTAGCACAGCAGGACCAAGAGTGTTTTTATGTTACCGGTCTGGAGTGGTGGATTGGGCAAAAGTATGATGGACAGAAATGCGGTCCAACTAATTGCCAGTGTATGAGACTTCACAACTGTTCCACCCATCACTTTCGTTGTTTTCATTTTAGCATTTACAAAGCTAGCAGAGTTAGTTACATAACTGAAGATAACTTGCAGAAAGTGGAAAAACAAAAAGTGGATATATCTTGTTCCTGGCATCTTGCTAGCATGTTGTACATAAGCGCATACCTTGTCAATGTTTGCTTCACAACTGACTGGCAGAGTACACACGTGATTGAAAACCATGTGAGAAATGTGCATATTTCACAAGTAAAACACTATGCAACCTTTGCCCACCATTCCTCCTTGGCTTTGGGACATAATGGCAGGAGGATCATTCTTAAAAACGCTACAGACGTATGTAAGGACATTTTATTGAGCCCAACAGAATTACTGTCACAGTCAAAATGGCTGCCACGTGTGCATTGAATCAATACAAAGTTGTCCACTTTAAAGTTCAACAACATCTGCTACTACTATCAAAAAGTGACCAGTCACAGACTCTTTAAAACAGCCTTCACCCATTTGCTGCAGTTACTTTCTGAGAAAGCTTAGCTTGACTTGTGTCCATGTGACACAATTGGTTGCAGGTGGGTGAAAATATAAAGGAAATCAGAAACACTATTTTAAAGTCACATTAAAGCTTCGCTCTAAAGATTTGGATTTAAATAATTATACAAAACAAATGCAGCACCAACTTCTTCTTTTTACGAATGTCACCCTAAACATCCTCGTGATTGACATTAAAAGCTCTTCCAGAAAGTGGAAGAATAACATATATCAAATGATTGCCAGATTAAATATTATCATTGTGTCTCTACCTGCTCTTACTGCAGAGGCAGGAATGTAGATATAGCTTGGGGCCATGAATAAAACACAAGATTCTTGCTGGATGAAGGATCCGGTTTACACCAGATATGAACTTTTAGAAAATCTTTTGTGGCCAGATAAGAGGACCCACTTAAGCATGGCTGCTTTCAAGTGTAAAATGTGCAATTCTCTCTTCAGGTTTACTGCTTATTTGTTTACAAGTGGGTACTTTCGGTTTTGCATCAGTCTAAATGTGAGGTGATTCTAAATCGGGCAAAAGGCAGCCTTCTTGATGCATACCTCCACAAGCATGCATTTTATATAACCATTCGAGGAAGAATGCACTGTAGCTATCATAAGTGAAATGGGGACAGGTAAAGCAGAGGCGCTTCAGAAATGTAGTTTTGAAGTTCAGATGGACACTATTCTCACATCACAGTCAGGATACTCACTCACATTGTAAATCTTGACATTCAATGTGGGTCCTTGCAATCGGTGACTGCGTCCTTCTTCCAGAAGGAGGAAGCAACTTTTGCACATCGTGAAGGCATGTGTAGTAGGTAGTTTGTGGCTATACATCGAGAATGCATTATTTATTTTCATTGTCTATAATATATAACCAGATTTATCGATTAGGCCGCGTATTTATCAGCACAGTGTACTTTTAGACCTGACTGCTTCTACCAAAGCCACAGGCATTTTGAATACTACCACTGCTACTCTCACGGACTAAAGCCCACCTCTGGCAATTATAACCCTCATGGCAGTGAAGACAGAAGGACAGGGAAGAGATGTGCAGAGTGCCACAGTTCCTGATTGGTCCCTCTACAATAAAATCTACAGGCACCTGGAGCGGTGTGAAGTGTGCCACCGTTGTGCCCTCTGGCTGGAAGGATGGGGATAGAGTCCACTTCCGGTTCACCACAAAAGGATAACAGACTTTTCTTTACGTCCTTATCGATCATTTTGGTCCTTTTCCACAATTTATCCATTAGTCAAATCTGTCTTCAGCAAAACAACAATATCCATTCATTTGTCCAGGTCTTTGCAAGAAAGTGCTTCAAAAGTAATCCTTCACAGCCTAAACTTAATCACTAGATTTTTCTCTGCAAATGCTTTACCATGGTAAATCATCAAAAGACAACTGAATGACTGACTACAAAATGATTATTTGGATCTTACCATATAAAAAGTGGGCATCTGGCCAGGAAGGATTATCTACTTTGACTGCTAATGAAATTTATTTTATTAAGGCTAAAGAGAAGGAAAATGGCTTCTTTGAAGAGGGATCACCACCAGATAATGACCCTACATTGGGAAATGGCCATCTACTGTGTGGTGTAGCTCAGATTTGTGCCTTGACTGTTTTTGATAGCTGTAGACATGTGTGTAATCACTGGTAAATGGCCTTTGCTCCCTCATTCAACATGAAGAATTTGACATACCCCTAATTGGCATATTTAACTTACCATTAATTCCCTAGTTTAAAGTATCAAAGTGCAACCAAGGGTTGTAAGTTAAATACCACAAGTGGACTGCAGCCCCCATTGTGCGCTCCACTACAGTGGCATTGTATACATGAAAGCAGGCCTACCCCGTGTAAAGTGGCCATGCTGTTTTAAACAGACAATTTGATCTGTCAAAACAACTTCCTTTAACAGGCATCCTTCTATTTAAATATGAATAAGAGACTCCTAAGTAGGCCTTAATGCCCATAAGACAGGTTGCATGGTATGTAAAAGTAAAACATGTAAATGTATAATGTTAACCATGTTGTTACTGTGAAAAGGCTCTCAAAAGCTATTTTCACTGTAGCAGGGTTGGCTTTTCCACAGGAAATCATTGGGATACAATATTAAATTTAATAATGGTATCTCCAGCTAGGAAACATCTACAAATGTAATTATTGATTTTTTTGAAAATGTTATTACCATCCCAATTCACTGGTGAAGTTGGATTTGTAAAAACTATTTTCAAAAAGGTACTTTTAGAAAGTTACCTGGCTTCCTAAAGTAACAAGGAGCACATGGAGAGATTGTTGAGACATCAATAGAGCTAGAAACCAAGGTTTGCTTAAATACTGAATTCTCATAGCATAGTTATTCTAACTCTTGTGGTAGGTCCTGTAAAGGATTCTGTAAGAAAGTGGGCAATTAATTGCGTAGGAAAAGCATCCTTCACATGTGATAAGTATGCCATCTTTTCTTTAATATGAAATATTTACCCCATCAAACAATTAACTCTCTCACAGTAGCAAAGCAAAGAGGTCCAAGGCCTAGTCATGGTGAGTGCTAATACCCCAGCTTACTGGAACATAAAAGACAATGCTCAATAAATCATTGTTCAGTCAGGTCTTTTTCTTCTAAAAAGGAAAAGTACTTTATTATGCATACATTATGCATTAATTTGCAAATATCTTTGCGTCAGCAGAGGGAAATACCTAAGGTGACACCTTCATAACATGTTTCACCCCTAATGAGCCCTGAACTCGATAATCACTATCCCTCCTACCTATTCTCACACCATATGAAGGGGTGGTGTTATCGAAGAGGGAGGTAAACTGGCTTTCTCAGGGTGTCTCCACAAAAATAAAAGAGAAAATATCTCACACCAAAGCATATGCGACACCGTTGAACTTGCTATGAATGGTACCATCTTCCAACAGCATTTTCTAATAAATATACTTTTTAATATAAATATCAACATTGTTAATAAAGCACTATTGATACAATTCAGTCACGCCGGAGCACAACTATACGTGAATAGATGGTTGTGTAAATCTTGTAGGGGCAAGATCTATATCCAGAAACCTGTTCCCTATGCCTCCTCGAGGCCTGTCACCCCTGGAGGAGAAATATAACCACCTAGTTATAACAGCATGCAGGGGAAAGAGGAAATTGGAGAAAACAAATAATGATGTAGTCAGGAGTCGTTGTAGCAAACACCTCACATCTGGAATTTCTGGAGGAAATTTATGTAAGAACATTTATAATTGTTTTATATAGTTCCTATGAAGCACTATTAGACTAATTTAGCTAATGGTTGTGTTTTTCCGTACAATAAGGTCCCACTTTTCCCACTGTTGACCAAACGAAAAGTAGGCACTTATGATTTTTAGAAATCCTAGAAGTAAGAAACAAACAAAGACTGTCTAATAGTTTTCCAACCAACATTCCCACTTTACATCTGCATCCTCTCTTTGTCTATGATGCCTTCTATCATTACAGAATCATTACAACACATGAGTATCCTGAACTCATCCTTCATTCAACATAGGTTCTCCCCCCAAAAAAAAGAAATGTTCTAACAAAAATAAACAGTGACATGCTTCTCGAAATAATGTTCCAAGGAATTGCAAAAAATGTTCCAGCTGACTTAAGTCATAGTAGACAGAATCTGCCAACAGTCTTTACAGTCTTTTTAGCACAGTTTTCTCAAACAATATTCTAGATGATCCAATCTCAAGATCCCGGAAAGAAACCGGTTGCAGTATGACACGTTGCTCCCAATAACTGGCAGGCATGCATCCTTCTACTTTGGTGGAAAAAGTATTGTTGGTAACATTTTACTTATTCTTTTGCATAGGCTTCCATCTCCAACAAGGTCAAGCAGAAATGGAACCAGGGCTCTGAAGCCTGGGAATCGAAGAAACTGAAGCAGGAGCGTGAGCCGCACGGTAGAACATAAGAGAGCTAGTGACTGAAGAGTGAGAACGCACCCACAATGTGCCCAACCAAGAATTTCAGGATACAGGTAACACCAGGTAATTAAATCACAGGTACAGGGTTGATGGGTCTCTGAGCACAGCTTTTGTATTCTGCACTCAGAAACATAAGTTGTGTATTGCAAGACTTCGCGTAGGTGGGCTGTTGTCAGAGACACACGGAGAACTAGACTGCATCTTCCATCTCAGCCCGGCTCTCTGTTTCGGGATCACTGGCTGCAACATACTCCTTCATACTGGACGTGCGGTGCATTTATGACAATAAACCGCTCCCAACACTCATTCCACTGGCTTGGGTTTGTGTGGGTTTTGCAATATGCCCCTGCACCCTTTTTGAGTCGAAGATCACTTTTACCTCATACTCTGCATTGTTTCCAGTATCACTGGGGGGCTGCAGGTAAACCTGTACCCTCTAATGCAGGTTCCATCAATGATACATGAAACATGGGTGGACATGTTTTGTGGCATGAAAGTCCGATTTATGTGCTACAGGGTTGATCACCTTACATACTTTAAAAGACCCCACAAATTTTGGTTATAATTTATTTCTTCCCTTTAAGCTCAAGGATTTGGTGGACAACAACACAGAGTCCCCAACAGAATGCACTTTTTCAGGGGCTCTATGTTTATCAAAATATTTCTTATATCTGTCTTTGAGGTGTTGTAAATTCTGTTGTGCCTTCTGATGTATACTACTCACATGTTTATGAAACTCATGTACTGCAGGGACAAACTGGGGTTTGTGTATTTCATTGTTTACCATTTTAGGATGAAAACAATAGGTGCTGAAATAAGGAGAGAATCTCAAGGATTCATTTAAGGGGTTGTTATGGGCAAATTCTGAAATCCAAAGTAGATCACTCCAATTGGAAATGTCATGTAACGTCTGACATCTGACATACTACCCTAAACATTCATTCACCCTCTCAGTCTGCCCATCTGTCTGAGGATGATGACTAGATGACAAACATACCTGAGTGCCAATAAATTTGCACTGCCTTCCAAAAGTGAGAAATTTACTTGGGAACTTCGATCAGAGATAGGTGCTGATGGTACACGATGTAACCAAATTAAGGCATATGGAATCACTTTTGCTAATGGTTTGGCTGAGGGTAAGACTTTAAGGGAGTAAAATGAGCCAACTTTGTAAAATGGTCATCTGTAACCAAAACCCTATTGTTAGCCTCTGGAATATGTGGTAACTTCATTATAAAATCCAAAGACATAGTATGCCATGGCCGAGGTGGTACAGGGATGAGCAATAATAGACCCGTAATAGCCACATGTACTTTAATTCTCTGAGCACAGATAGCACATGTTGCACATACTGTTGTGAGTCTTCCACAATAGTGGGTCACCAAAAATGTCTGTGTAAAAGATCAAGAGTTCTTTTCTCTCCTGGTTTACCAGCTAGTTTACTTGAGTGGCACCATTCCAATGCTTGTTCCTGTAGATCTCAGGTTGGTAAGTTTAGCCCCCCTTTTATGTAATGTAACTGATCTTTCATCTCATTATCAAATTTCTGAAACACTTCTTTCTTATGTCACTTGTTTATGTGGCACAGTAGCTAAAAATCCAGGGGTCACAGTAAGTCCTAATACTTTCTCTTCAGGAATTATAGATGGGATGTCAGTACCTTTTTCACTTGGCACATGCCCATATCTAGAGAGTGCAACTTCTGTCCCATTCTTTCTTCCAGGATGAAAGGAATTCACAAAAGAACTGAGTTCATCATAACTGCTGCGCTGACAAGGACCTGGTTGATTTAAGAAAGTACAACGTGTGATAGTTAGTATGAATGGTCCCCCTGTGCAGTGCCCCCCAAAAATAGTGTCTCCTCTCCTCAATGGCGCATTTTATAGCCAGAAGAACCCTGTCTGCCATAGTATTGTTAATTTCTGCAAGGCTCAGCTTTCGGGAATAATAAGCACCTGGATGCAGTTCACCATTACACGTATGATGTTGGGAGAACACCCCAACTCCAGCAGTCTGAGAGCCATCTGCCGCTACACAGTAAAAGGTTTTGTAGGACCTGTATGTATGATGGGTACTGTAACAAAGCATTTCTTAAGATCTTGAAAAGCCTCCTCTGTGTCACTATTCAAGTGGAAACGCACCTCTTTTTTCAGAAGTCTGGTAATTGACCAAAGTACAAAACCAAAGTACAAAAGTGATTAATAAATCCCCTGCAGAAGTTAGCAAAGACCAAAAAACTCTGCACTTCCTTAATAAACTGTGAAGGCAGCCAATACACAATAATATCCGCTTTCTTAGAATCCATTTGCATTCCTTTAGCAGAAATAATAAAACCCCAAATATCAACTTCTTCCACATGAAAAAGACATTTTCCAATTTTGCGAATAATTGATGTTCCCTTAAGGTTTTCAAGAGTTTTCTTACATGTCCAATATGTTCATAAAGGGTGTTAGAGAAAATTAGTATATCATCAATATGTACCACAGCACAAATATTAATATATTGATGCAAAACTTAATTGATGAAAAATGTAACCGCCTGAGCTTTACAGAGGTCAAAGGGCCTCACCAAATACTCATAGTTCTCCATTCTATTAGGTCACAAAAAACACAAAGAAGAAGATACCGGAGGACAGGAAGGACAAATTAAGCCAATATCTAAGAGCTCATCAAGATATTTTCTCAAATGCAAATTTTCTCGCTCAGTTAGTGCATAATTTGACTACATGGCAACTGGGGGAAGTGTGTAAGTAAATCCTACAGTCAAAAGGGCAATGTGGGAGCCAACCACTAGGCTCTATCTTATCAAATACATCTAACAAGTCCTGATATTACTCAGGAGCCACACTATTGATACTCCCTAACGTACCTTGTGTCTGTTCAACCCTAAAAAATATTTATTAAACACTCTTGTCGACAGCATGGACAATGCAAGGTAATGGTGACCAATACCCAATCTGTGGAACTTTCGAGAAGGCATGGAAGCCATCGCCAAATGGATGAAAAACAGCGGCCTACAACTAAACACCAACAAAACGGAGGTACTCATCATGGGCCCAAACCCAGACGCCTGGAACGACACCTGGTGGCCCCCCGCCCTCGGAAGCCCGCCCACTCCCACGGAACACGCACGCAACCTGGGAATCATCCTGGACTCAGAGCTCGAAATGGACCGCCAGATCAACTCCGTCTCGTCCTCCTGTTTCCACACCCTCCGCCTCCTACGTAAGACCTTCAAATGAATCCCCCTGGAACACAAAAAGACCGTCACTCATGCCCTGGTCACCAGCAGGCTCGACTTCTGCAAACGCACTCTATGCCGGAATAAACAAAAACCTCACCCGCAAGCTACAGAACATCCAAAACGCCGCCGCCAGACTGGTCCTCAACCTGCCAAGACACTGCCCCATCTCCCAGCACCTGCGCACACTCCACTGGCTCCCCATCGAAGCTAGAGTCACCTTCAATATGCTAACCCACGCTCACAAGGCCCTCCACGACACCAGACCAGCATACCTGAATAGCCGACTCAAATTCCACGCACCCCAAAGGACCCTACGATCAGCCCAGCTCTCCTACGCCGTGGTCCCCCGCACCAGAAAGACCAGATCTGGAGGCCGCTCCTTCTCCTTCCGCGCGGCCAGAGCCTGGAACGACCTTCCGCTCCACCTCAGACAGATAACATCGCTCCCCATCTTCACTAAAAACCTCAAAACCTGGCTCTTCGACAGACCCCCTCCTTGATGGACTGGAACCTGTGACCCCCCCACACCCCTCAGCACCTTGAGACCCTTACGGGTGAGTAGTCGCGCTTAACAAACACCTGATTTGATTTGATTTGTGGAAGGATTATGTCGCTATAGCCAAGCCACCCCCAAAATTACCGTGTTATGGGGGTGCAGTTGTTATGTCAAAACAAGTCTCTTCCTGATGTCCTCCAGCCATTGTAAGTGCCAGTGTAATAGTTTGAGTTTTTACTGATCCACACAGAATTTTACAGCCATCTATAGTACGAATATTCTCAACTTTAGGACTAGGCACTGTTGGCAAATGTAACATCCATGAAATTACTAGTACTACCTAAGTCAAGTAAGAGATCAATAGCCACTTTATTTTTCACCACCCAATCTAAGAAGACAGGCATGTTAAAACCCTTAATGGGAAAGTCACCGGAGGTATTACCAAAATCAAAAGACACCTCAGTCTCAGACGTACCCAGTAATTTGGTCTCTGCATCTTCTGGGCTTTTGTATTTCCGAATGACTGGACACCTGAAAATGACATCCCAGCACCCTCCTTAGGATTGTCTGTACAATCGTTCAAGAAATAGCATGTTTCCTACAATATAAGCATAATTTCTTGTCTCTTCGTCTTTGTCTTTCTTCTATATTAAGGAGACCATGAAGTCCTCCAATTTGCATTGGTTCGGTTTCATCAATTGGTTTCTGTTCTATATATAGTGCTGTTTAGAGACCACCTAGCAGCTCCCGTCAGCACACAGGCAGTGAGCTATGTGAAAACACACACAAATACCAACACTTCTACGAGTTTGAAGAATTTGGAGGGGTCAAGATATGTTATTTTTCTAGTACTTTGGATGTCTTCTTTTCATGTGGTTTTACAATTTCTTAAAAAACTGTTCTGACATTAACACAGCAGCCAGGCCTTTAAAATGCAGAGTGGCAGCAACCATACTGCACATGCAAAGTATATGCACAGACCTGCAGTGTTTCTACGTGCCCAATGTCCTGCAAAATTAATGGAAAGTTGGAAGATCAAAGAACTACCTATAAATCCGCACAAAACAAATAAAGCAGACTGTCTGTGGTAAGTATGAATATTATAATTGTTTTTTTAAATTCTGATATCAAGTAAGCACTTTTCAAAACAAAAGGATTCTTTCACTCATCTCTTCAAAATGCCTTGGCCCTCATTATGACGTGGGATGTGAAAAAGCGGTGGCATTATCAAATCCTTTGCCACTTGTCAGGGTTTGGAAATAAATTCTTTCTTCCCATGGCAAAACATTACAATTAGCTGGCACCTTCTCTTGTCATCCCAAAAGTGTTTATGTTGTTTGAATACATTGATGAGTGAACAGTTATACATAGCACAAAAAAGGTTTTGCAAGCACTTAAGTTCGCTATCCATAAAACATCCTACACATAAATAAAGCTAACGCAGATCTCCCAAAGGCTAGGAAGATAAGCTATTGCTGCACTGTGCTTGAGCACAGGATCAACCCCCATCTATCTAGTCTCTTGTTAATGCGCAAGCGACACCAAACTGACCCTTCTGGCTTTCCATCTCTGTCTGGAAATGGTGACGAAAACAACGCATGTGTCCATAGTGGGGTCGATATAAGTGCTGTTCTCTGTTAGACCCATACTCCCTGCTGGTGCTGCTCTGTATTCATAATGTTTATTGGGGGGGGGGGGGGGTGCAGCTCCTCCTTCTCCTGCATCCACGAAAGGTACATGGTACAGAGAGGGGTTCCTGTTGTGCTGCCTCTACGTGAGCTTGAGCATGATCCCTTCATCAGCATAAAGGTGGGCATGTCGCCAGAGGGTGGAAAGAGGATGCTGCTGTAACTGAGGCAAGCGCGCACTCTGACTCCACCAACATGATACTCGCCTGAGGGAGGGAGAAAGCTGAGCCAAAGCTGCTTTAAGTAACACCTCTGCATGAGTTTGAGGGTGAGCCCTGCACTGGCATAGAGGTGGCCACGTGGCCAGCGGGAAGCACCACAAAGGCACATGGATGTGGATGCCTGCTTTGGCTCCCGGGGCACTGGAGAATGCACAAAGAACACAGGAACCTGCAAGGTGGTTCCTACTTGTGCCCAGGGGGAACAGTCGAGTGCGTACTCGATCGTAGTGTGAAACTGACCCAGGCAGAGAGCAAAACAGTTGCTGCAGAGAAAGAAAAGAAAAGGTTAGGGTGGAGAAAAAGGGGTGTAAATTAAAGAGTGGGAGGAGGGATGAGGCAGTGAAAAGTAATGTGAAGCTGAGAGCAAAAAAAGGCATCCTCGTAGCCACTCAAAACAGGGTGAAAAAAGTCCCTAAGAAGAAAGTAAAAGGCAGAGGCAGACAAGTCCTGCGACAATACTCCAGAGACCACAAAGTACATACAACAGAACATCCTGCAGTGCAAGTGCTGTATGCTCGACCTAAAAATAAATGTCCCAGGCACATTGGGACATTTATTTCTGTGCTTGAGGGCCATTCTACATTTTTTGCTGCTAACGTCTGCCACGGGTCAGAAGGTAGTCACTGGGTAGTAAAGCCAGCTGAGGCTCTGCGGATGCTAACACAGAAGGCCCCAAACTCTAAAGGGTTAGGAGTGAAGGGGTATGAGAACCATGCTTCATGGTTTTCCTCCCACTCTGCCAAACCCTAAATGAAGCCTGTTGGGTGCAGGTGTGCACATGTGCATCTTTATTCGTGCACTCTTATTGTGTATCACAAGTTAGATGCGAGCGTGGCACGGTGTGTCGGGCTCGTGGCTTCCTCATGGGTGAGAAGATTGTTATTCTTTGAATCTTGATGGGTGAGGGGATTGTATTGTTGCTGTAACATTTGCGGCATTCTGTAATGACCTCCGGACCTCACTGTCATGAATAAATGCAGTCTTGATGGATTTCCCCTGTCTACGACTATTTCTTCCAAGGAGCCCCTTCTTCTAACAAAGCCCAATATATCTTCCTGATTTGGCCTAAGTATTGTGGGGTTTGCATGAGAACAACCATGTATATAAGTACTTAGGGGCTCATTACAATGGTGGACGGAAGCCGATCTGCACTGGTGGCGGTGGCTGAAAACGTTCATTTCCCCGCTCCGGATGCGGTCATTGCAACCACCAAATTACAATGGTCCAACAGAGGCCATTTTCCATCTGCCGCGGTGTTTCAGGCTCCGCACATCTATTTCATATGCAAGGGTGGTGGATGGAGCCAACAGAGCAAGACCGGCATGCGGAAACACGTTCCATCCGCCAACCAGATTATGATGTTGCAAACAGCCCTTCCCACCGCCCCGTAAAAACCACCACGTTGCGGATGGCGGAAACGCAACGGAGAGGAAGAGCCAATTCAGAACCCATCTAAACCACCGGAGCCCCCATGGATCCTGTGCTACAGGCCTTCCCGCTGCTCTAGCTGCTACACCTCCAGCAGACAAGACACCGCCCCGCTCAACAGCAGACGTACGTACCAAACATCTCCACGCATGCAACCCCTGAATAACCAAAACTCCCAACAAGCGTGGCGGCACCACGATGAATGTGGCAACTTGCAAAACGCAAAGTGCGAGGCCCACCCAATTCCCATGAATGACCTTCGGTGCCCCTGAAGGCAATTGGGGCCAATGCTGAGCCCCGCAGTTGCAGAGCACGCACACCGCAATATCAAAAAATATACGCCGAAGGCTTATTCGCATAGTGGTTGCCTCACCAGGGCAGCCTGGAAGCTGCAACCGCAACCCTGCATCATTCAATTGGGGCCAATGCATGTGATCGCTGAGGATGCCAGCTACCGCGCATGCAAACACATACTGCATTTGCGCCATGCGAATTACATCACACATCACAACTCATTTGCCTAACGTGATTGGTGCACCCCATGTGTAATGTTGTGGGGCATGAGGCCCCCATGCATATAAAGTAAACACACAGACACCATACATGTATAGGAGAACTGGCCCAGAGCACGTGTGTCCGGCCCCATTTGTTGGCAGGGTCACATGTCCAGTGATGCCTGTGCTGGGTGGCTGTGGGGTGGGGGGTAAGCCAGCCCTTTAGGAGTGGCTGGTACATCAGAACAACTAGATCAGTGACCAGCTGGTCACTACACTCTGAAGGTATGAGAGAGTGTGACCTTTGAATCAAGTCTACGCACAGATGGTATGTCCAAGAAAAGGAGAGTGACATAATGTACATAGTCATGCCTCATGCTCAGCATGGATTGAAAAGAGGGGAGGAGTCAAAAAGGATAAAGGTCTCTCGCACTGTACCAATGTTGTGAACCTGTGAACATCGCTTATATATCCCTTGACATCTGACTTGCGTCTCTTGGCCAGGGGTCGTCTTGTGAAGGGCCAGTGACATAGGCAGACAATCAGAGGTGTCCATTGTCTGCAAATAAGACATACTTGTAATCCCTAGCACTCCCAACACACGTACTAGTGTGGCGTGTAGTGTGCCTAGCTTCCATTGCCTGTAAACGTTCACACACACATCATGGGAGTGCACATGCGAAACAAATAAACAGAGCTCTGACCGACATCATCGGTCCTTGTCAGCCATGTGGGCATGTATACACAATCCATGTGCATTCGTGCCTCATTCAGGTGAACATTGCAATGTCTGTTAGGCAAATTCCTCACATACTCACACAGGACTGACCCCATAATGTCCATATGTGTCTGTCCACCGTGTTGTATATCTATGTTGCGTTGCCCAGATGACACTCACTGCCCTCATTCCGTAATGTTGTTGTTTATTGTGGGACTAAAGCTTTCGGTCATGCAGTGACAGCAGCTACATGCAACTCATCACTGATGCTGGGAAACACAAATGCTGTGCCATCTAACCACAGGGCAGCTCATCCTTGATGTAGCAGTGTACTATATGGCAAACACATCGACTTCTTTGGATGTCATAGTGTCAGTATGTCGAGTGAGTGAAGGAGAACAATGTCTGAATGCATGTCACTTGCGCATTTCATGTGACCATGAGTCCTGTCAATGTTGTGGTTGTGTGAGTCTCTGGGTAAGCTGTTTACCACATCTCATCTAGAACTCAGCCCATGCTCGTGTACCCTGACATACGTAGGAGGAGACCACCCAACTTTCGACCTGTCCCCGCCCTGGCGACGATGAAGGACATTGAAATGATCAGGAAATTCTGTGTGGATCGCCGCACACTATGAAACCTATGTGCCCAGTTGGAGCCCCATTTGAAGCCCAAAAGAATATATCCGGCTGCATTGTCTGCTACAGTGAAGGTTATGGCTGCACTACCTTTCTACGCTACTGGGTCTTTGCAGTACACTGTAGCCAGCGCCGGTGGGATGTCACAGCCCATGTACAGCATGGAGTTGCGTGACGTCCTGTCAGCATTGATACTTAACAAGGACAGGCATGTCCACTTCCCAAGGAGGGATTAATTGGCAGCTGTGAAGGGGGAGTTCTATGACCTGGGAGGCATTCCAAATGTTGCGGGAGCCATTGATGGTACCCACATTGCCCTCGTTCCACCAAAGGCAAGTGAACACATCTATAGGAACCGCAAACACTACTACTCCATCAATGTGCAAGTGGTATGCCAGGTGGATCAGATCATCTCACACATGTGTGCAGAGTATCCTGGGTCGGCACATGACTCCTACATCTTGTGGAACAGCACCATACCCCAATTGATGGCCAATCTGCACCCCGAGCGGGCATGGCATGTTGGTGAGTGGGCTGTGTCAATGACTGTGATGTATATGTGACATGCTGCTCTCCTCACACATTCACATCACACTGTTTGCCTGTTTGTCTCACAACTAGGTGACTCTGGTATCCCAATCGTCGGTGGTTGCTGTCCCCACTGCAGAAACCCTACAACGCCGGGGGAAGTTCAATACAATGATGCACATGGGAGGACACGTCGTGTGGTGGAGTGCACTTTTGGACTGCTGAAGTCAAGATATAGGTGCCTGGACAAGACAGATGGTGCACTTTAGTACTCACCACAGAAGGTATGCCAGATGGTAGTTGCCTGCTGCATTCTACACAACCTGGCCTTGCGCAGAAGGATCCCCCTGATTATGGATGATGATGAACAGCAGCAGCCCCCCGCTCTCAACCCACATATGCCCAGTGATGATGACAGTGGTGAGGAAGAAGACCTTGACCAGCATCAACAGCTCATCATAAACTACTTCAGTTGAGTGTAAGTTAACAATGAGAGACTATGACTGTGTCTGTGTGCCTTGCTGTTGTCTCACAAACTTTGAGAATTGTTGCTGGCATTTTATACACATACAGGACTATGGGGAGGATTAGAGAACTTGGGCAGGCAGGGACTGAGCACCCAGAAGCACCCAGAAGCACAGGACCCAATTGCTATAGTGCCTCACTAGCTCTCCTACTCACTCAGAGGTATTCAAGCGCGTGTACACAAGTAGATAAGTTGAAGACAAGAAACGCTTTAAAAAGTGCATTTTTTCTACAGTGTCAAAACATGCAACATACGTGCCAGAACAAGTTGAGAATGCATGAGTACAAAACCAGTTAACATAGTGGCACATCCATATCACATGAAGCAAGATGTCATATCAATAATTCATCTGGAAGAAGACCCATGAGCATATCCCCAGACCCCTTGCTGGTAGGAGTTGTATGAGATGTCCTAGGTCTATGGGCTTTGTCAGCAGACCCCATTCCTCAGCCAATACATGGTGAAATGTACATCCCACGTGCTGTGTCGCTCTCATCACTGGATGGATCACTCTCCAAGTGTGGGGCAACTAGCCCACATTCCCATGACATCTAAAAGGCACCTGTGTCCTCTAGCAGCTGTGACACTTTGTTGAGTCGGGGTGCTAGGGCCTGACCAGAACAGAATGACAATAGACAATGTCCTCCGACCACGGATAGAATGTTCAGGCAGTACTCCTGGACCGCGCAGAGAACAAGCTCTGCGGACACTTTCCATGCGACAGACAAATACTAATGTACTTGGAAAACACCATGTAAATTACATGCTCTACAGCTGCATGATGGAAGCCGGGCTCATGCCAGTCGACAATGTCCATGACGGTCAAATGACAGCCCCCCCTTGCTCAGGTCTGTGGTACTAAGCAAAACAGACAGCAGAGGTCAGCAGAGTCAAAGCTAATGCAGACAGGGCAAAAGTAAGAAGCTGAATGACAATTCCTGTTAGTAGGCGTGAAAAAGGTAAAAGAATATTGAATTAGTCACCAACAGTTCCGGTTGCTGTTAAGTAGTTACGAATCCAAGAAGGCACAGGCAGCTACGAAAGCAATCAGTTCAAAAAGACGATCCAAATTATTTTCAGCTAAAAGGACCGCCATCCAATCCAACAGTATGAAGGAACAGATGTGCTCCTCGCACCACGAGGATGTAAGGAGCATCCCATGGCAACCTGGGAGAGGTTGGATGTAGGCATGGCACAGGAGCCATTGAGCAAATGTGCATGCGCAGCTTGCAGCCTGTCTGACACATTGAAAAGCATCCCACAAACGTGTATCACCAAAGCAGTCCTGGTCGTGGACCAACAAAGGGCTCACCCACAGCTCATGATCCAGGACAGTAAGGGATGTGTTGGAAAGGCTGACATCCATGGCCCAGTGAAAGGGGCATTGGCGGCGTTAGAACACAGGTTGCACACAGGTGAAATAGGCATAGCGGTAGGTTAGTCACAACTGATGCATAGCACTGCTAATGGGACACATCCCAAAGAGAAGCTGCATGCTGTCACGGTACAGTTTCAACTGACCGGGGTTCGCCTGGACCACAGGACGGGCAGACATGGCGTGAGAGCACTCTTAGAACCAGTGCTCAGCTGTAGTAGTGATATCAAACCGTCAAATACAGTCAGAAAATTGGAGGAATGACACCCGGTAGTACTCCAAAAATAGCATGAAATGAAGGGACAAGGCCAGAGCCAACAACTTTAAAAAAGGGGGCAACGGCCTTCAGTATCAGAGGCTTTCGATGATTTTTGTGTCAGTCCCCCGGAAAAAAGTGGGAGTGCCGTGTTCAGCAGTGACTGAATAGTACGGGCGGGCAAGACACGTGGAATTCGAAGGTCTCCGGGCTGATGTGAAAGCAAGTACTTGTTGAAACAGAAGCCCATTGTGCCTGCACACTTATTGAAGAATGCTTTTGCTGTGGGAATGTGAGGCCACAAATGACTATCCACAATCACATATGGGGGAGTAAGGTGAACATTGCTACAGCAAGGAACACGGTGTGCAACAGTTCCTATAAATGCAAGGCCTGCCCTGTGACCACAGAAGTTGTGCTCATTCACGAGAAGTTAACTTCAGTTGTAAAACAGATTTAGCGTGGGTATGTTGTCAGGGATTGGTGTTCATGTGGGTAAACATGCATAGATCGTACATGTCACATGAAAATCTCTGAGCAACAGTACTTGAATGTGTGAATGCGATAATGTCACCATGGTCCACATGACAGGATGTGTTGTGATGCTGGCTCTTGTGGGCACACTGCTAAGGATTTCATTGTTCAGCACTGTGTGATCTGTGACAACTTCCGCCATGTCCATGATGATGTTATTAGGGGGATGGGAGCACACTGCTTCACCTCCCAGCACAGTTCACCCCTTAGCATTCTGGTAAATGCAGTTCAGTCATGAAGCTTACTTGTCATGTGACTGAGGTGATTCACCTGAGTTGAGCAGGGAGAGGTACAGAGATCCGAATATATTGTGGCAGCTTCCTCAGCAGACACCGATCACAATGTATCTTACCCCTACTGATGTAGGAGGATAACCTCGGTGACCATGACAACGGTAACAGAAGAAAGCTTTTCAACTGAACTGCTTTCACCAGGATGCTAAGGGCTAAACTGTGTTGGGAGGTGCAGTCGTGTGCTCCAGTCCCACTGCTGTCCATGTTGATGGTGTTTGCCGGTGTTATCTGTAATGCATATTGTACAGTGTTGCCTTGTGGTGTGCTTTTGCGGTAATTCCATAATATTTCCAGGTTCCTCCACTCTATCAATGGATTTTCGCTTTTACATATTCAGATACATTGCAATGTGAGTTAACATGCTACTTACTGTGATTAAAATGCTCTTGACACAAAGGCATACTGTTGTGAGTTGTGTTGATTTTGCAATGAGTGACAGGTGAAGGGTGAAGTAGAAAGTGATGGTACACGGATAGTTAGGGTAGAACACACAATGGTAGAGTTCCAAAGTCCAACCGAACACTCCCATCCTTGTGGCAATGTGGTTTCGTATTTACAACAAAGTCAATGCTCGGTGTTACAGTGGTGAAATCAGCAGTTGGTCTGAGAACTGGTACGGCACGGTGCTGTGCCACGTGATCCTCTTGGGGCCTTTTTCGGATGCCCCCTCTGTTGTTTGGCCAGGGGAGACCCTTCTGCATGCTCAGAGGTGTCTGAGGATTTGCCGTGGTGTGACTCACCCCTCCCTGTGGCCGCTGCTGAGGTGGTGTGTCTATCATCTGGCTGGCCACAGGGGGGGGGTGGGTTGGCAGCGATTTGAGCCGCATGCATGTCCCTCAGGACACCCACAAGCTGGCCCATTTACTCCCCATGTTGTCCCAGGCGAGTGTCCAATGAGCTCTGCAGCTGGCGGAGTTTCCGCAGTTCTTTAAGAACCTGGCCCATCTGCCCCTGGTTCTGCTGGTATGCACCAAGGACAGTTAGCACAGTGTCCAGGGCCTAGGTCTCATTGTCCTCCTGTGGCTGTCCGCCAGTTGGCCTCCCACCTGCTCTGTTGCCACGGACCTGTGGCGATGGCAGGCACTGCCACCACACACCATCCCCAGCATCCCCGGTCTGCCTGGTGGTATTCACAACTGCTGGCAAAGGGACAGTGTTGGAGACAGCGGTGGTGATGGTGGAGGTGGCTGCCACACAGGTCGTTGCTGCAGGGGTCTGCGTTGGGAGTGCACTTGTTGTGGGAGTCGTGGTGGGGACAGTGAGGGCCAGAGACTGAGCTGTTCTGGGCACGCCCGAGGCGCAAGGTCAGTCCTCCTCATCCGAAAAGACCAGGGAGTCTGCATCTGAGGGTTGACCTTCCTGGTGGGGGAGACTGTCTGGGCTCGTCCATGGCACCCGTTGAAGAGAGGTTATATTGTCAGCATGTTCAGTCCACATCACAACTTAGATGTTCATGTTTAGCACATTTTACTTGAGATGGCCTTACTTTTTAACTTGGCATTACTAAGCATTCATAACACTTTGTCAGCAGTCGACCATGATGTGCAGTTACATACATTGCTCGTTAGTGATGTGTCATGGCTGAAGAAACAAAATCATATTTACAGCTATTGTATTTACAAGGACATGTCCTCTGGTACCAACTTGTTGCTCATCCGATTCAGTTCATGCTTGGACATTTGTGTCTTTTCTATGAGTATCTGACTACTATGCTGCAACTTCATAATTTGTGTTATGCTTTTTGTACTTACCTCCTGTGGTTTGTGCGGTTTGACAGAGTTTCCATGCATGTGTTGTGTTTACCCGAATCTTTCTGCTTTGAGGCAATCGGACATGCACATTGGCTTTTTGTGATCGAGTTCTTGTATTTTGTTTGCAGTTACATGTGACTTTATCACTGACACTGTGAATCATGTGGCCTCTTGATGGTATTAGCTGTATGTGCACTGCCTACAACTTATGGGGGGTCCCAGAGTTGGCTACCAAGAGCGGGATGTGGAGGTCATTTAGCTCCATGCTGTCTGTGAGGGAAGACAGATGGCCTTGTGGGAGTTGTGGTCTTGCTGTTAGGGCTTAACAACCCTACATTTTGCGTACATTGCATCGTAATTTGACCGACGGAAATGCCGCGGGTCATGCAGGGGGAATTTGCCGAAACCATGGCGATTGGAAGGCTTTTCCATACGCCATCGTAATTGGGCCTTAGCACTGTCACATTGCCATGATTGTTTTAACTACTATTAGTTGCACTGTAATAAATACTTTATTTTACAAAGTTTTACATTCTGAATAGACTTTATCAACTTTGCTCCGGCATAACCTACCGACATCTGTTCTTTTACATTTGGTGTGTCTGCTACACAGGAAAAATATAACAACATAATATTTAAAATAGGACATGTTCAATTTTTATTGTATCTGCACTGCAAATAGATAATCTCTCAGCATATGGAATGTAAGTAAAGCCATCTGTTTTCTGTAGCACGGATTAGAAAACGATCCAAGTAGATGGGGTTGCTCACAGCACATTTTCGTCCATATGTAGTAAATGTCTAGCATCCCCATGGATTACTTTGCATTAAAATGGCTGGATGTGCATTACATCATAACTTTTGTTATTTGCTTTTGTACTTACTTAGAATTTGATCTTCAAGCTTAAACACCACAATTTTAAGGTGACTACGGAATTGCAAAAACATTTGTATTAACAACAATTCCCCTTATACAGAGTTCCCTTTCTTCTATAATTGCTTCAAATGGAGGAGAAGATGATTTGAGATTACTGCTAGATAGGCCCTAATTAATATTCTTATTTTTAAAGTATTTGTTCCACGTTTTCTGTTAATACTGCATCATATGTAAGTGCGAACCAGTTTATAACGCTAGGGACGGATGTACGCTCAGAAGGAGACAGTGGAGAAAAATTAGACATATCATGCGGGGCACAGAGGGATTGACTGTCAACTTATTAATAGATGGTAAAGTAATAGGTCTAATTGCTTTAGAGTGAAGTTTTATTTGAAGAAGCGTGGTGTCCCATCCTCTAAAAAAGGTATTGAGAAGGAGCTGCACTCACCCACAATCAGTACAAATTATGTTAATGCCTAAGCTTGAATTGTCAAGAGAGAGACCCTCGGGGAAACCTTCAAGGAGAGATGTGATTCTTCTGTATGCTGATGGGTTGAAAAGCTTTTCCCATCTTGGAGTTCTCCAAGGAGTTCCATGTAAATGGTGCCGATGGCAGTGATAGGACAGAACCCCCTCAGGTCAGCTGGAAACACTCCATTCTTGAGGTTTTCATCTGAACGAGCTGGTGTGTGTTGCTTAGGTTGAAGGTGGGTCAGTGCAGGACGATGTTGTCAAAGCCCATTAATGTAGAGACGGTGTTGAGCAGGGATCGATGGTTGGCGGTGCCGAAAACTGCACAGAGGTCAAGGACATGATGTTATGAGACTGGACCTATAGAAGGGGCAAATAAGTGGTTATTTCATGCATAATTTTGTTGTTACAAAAGAATGTGCTGTGTTCCTGCTTCCTATCCCTACCCTGCCCCCTTATATAATTTTTTACACTTTTTTTTCGAAAGGACAGTCCCCAAGTCCTAACATGGCTGCCATTACATCTTTGTTGATGTGGTGGAAGCAAATCAGATCGCATCGTGACATCTCTCAGCTCTGCCGAAGATGCTGTGATCTGAAATATCTATACTTTTTGAAAACCTTTACTTCTATGAAACTACTGAACAGAATTATTCCAAATCACATAAAGCATTCTTTCTGGGCCAAGATCTTGCATTCTCTAACTTTGGTGCAATTCTCATTAGTTTTTTGGGCTATAACTGTGTCTAATTTTCCTATAAACAAAATGTATAAGGAACATGCATTTAGGGACTACCCCCCTTTTTATGGCGCCCCACTTCACCCCGAAACTTCACAGGAAGGAGTTGATGTGGAAGACCATTTTTATTATTTAACTATGAAGTATGTGAAATAATTATCCAATGATTTATTTAGAAATTGATGTGTTACTCAATGTTAAGAATGTGTTTGTGTTTTAATATTAAAAATCAAACATTAAAGTGACTGTAACTAAATTAGCAGCACTGGTTGTTTTCCAGATAGCAATAGTTCAAAGATGCATTCAGTTAGCAGAAGCATAAATACCAATCAGATGGCTATGTTTCAAGAGGAAAAATTGCAAGGCAGATCTTATATGAGATTAATTTAATGCCTAACAATGTGAGGAATTGGAGTAAGAAAAGGAGTGGATAAGGATTATGCCACAAATTAGGTTGAATCTAAAATGTAACTCCAGAAAATGCGAAGATTTGAATTGTTCTGTAAATGTGCATTTCACGTTGCCTTTGACAAGTAAAATAGAAAACGTGAGGTTAGATCAGATCAGCTTAGAGGAGTATGGGCATTACAAAACACTCAAATAGGTCATATCATAATAGCCACAACACAGAATAATTTAGGCCGCAGTCACTGTAGTTGTGATGTATATTTATGAAGGGATGATAACAAATGCAATTGATCATACCTGTGCAATTCACCAAGGTGGTAAAATTAGGTTTTCTTTGGAGGGCAAACAATGCTAATATTTTTCCAAAGGACTATGAGTCGAATGTTATCCGATTTGATTTAGGCTCAATTATATTCAGGACGTTTTTTCTCCCAGAAGCTTGCCAAAAGTGTTGGCTCAGTTTTTTTTATTTCAACTGATGTGTACAAAGAGAGAAAAACATGTTTAGTGGTCATAAATGCAATAGGGAAAATGAATAAAACTCCGAATTCATGCACAGAAGGAATTATAGTATTGCTCATAAAGACATTTTTTCATATATTCTCTCTGTTAGAGGAATCCATAACCTATTGTAACAACATGATTTCAATTTAACTGAAAAATAAATTCAGAAAAAGCACAGGACAAAACGTGGTTTCTGTCAAACATACAATAGATTCATACATATGCAGTACAATATGTATTACATAAATATAGCATACATTTATATACTGATACATGTTCTAGATTCTCTAGAACACAGCCCAGGAATTTGGCTTTTTAGACCCCCTGACTTTAGGGGAATATTCACAAGTCCCTAGCGCCACCGTGGCATCACTTTTTGTGATGCTCCAGAGGGGCAAACCACCAAATCATATTTATGAGGCCACCAAAGCCACGTTGCATGGCTTTGAATTGCCTCATAGATATGGAGTAAGGCATGGTAGCACAAACCTCAGCATTATGTTACTCTGCATTAGGGGGCGTTCCATGGGTGTTGCGGTGGGTGTTTCCACGCAACACCCACATATTTTGACGCTTCTCCAGATTTACAGGACCATGTAAACGTGGGAATGCGCCAAAACCTTATGCCTCCCAAGGAGAGGAGCAAAGAGGAGAAATAACTTTATTTCTCATCGTTGTTTTCCTCTTTCTGAGTGCTGCAAGAGGAAAAAGCCTCTCGGGACTGTTTTTGTGCAGGAAGGTGCTCCTTCCTGCACAAAAACAATCCTGTCACAACACAGACACAATTGCACCCAGGTGTAAGGGTGCCTGCATTGGCGCTAGGCTGCCAAAATGGCACCGGTGCTAGGGAAAAGACAGGAAGCACTGTATTGGATACATTGAGTGCATTCCTGCACTTTCCCGGTGGCGCTGGCGAGCTCAGCAAGGTAACTTCCAGCTCTGCCCCGCGTCTTATGCCTCTAAGAGGTTTCATAATATACCCAAGCCATTTGGACTGCAACCACACTGTAGCCCACTGAGCAGCACATTAGAGGGATGCCTTTCAGGTAATGATCCATATTGTGAAATATCACGGGGATAATTAGTGGAACCCAAATCCTCTTTTGTGATAGAAAGGATCACTCCAGAGCACTATGAAACAATGAATACATTTTAAAGATTTATTTTAAAATTCAAAATCATGTCCTAGTAATAGCTGCAGTGTTTACAATAATGTGACCTGCAGAAAATAATCCAACATATTGGCTGTTCAGCTTCATATCAATCCCACTCTCATATATTTCACATACTAAGCTAAACTCAGTACTAAAAGAAAAACTTTGAGCTTCAAAGATGTTTCACACTCTCTTCCTGCTTAGAATATTGAAGTTATTGTTCATAACAGTATAACAGTATAAGAGCATAGTCTCCTATCCTCGTCTACACTAATGGGAAGGCTGAAGACTGAACACACCTCCCATTAACCTTCAGCAAAGGAAGGTGTAGCAATTCTTCATGGCCTTCCTTGTTTTGCCCTCCTGGCGTAAAGTCCTCTCTCCCCCTTCACACTCTGTCCCAAACTCATAGAACATTATTTTGGGATCCTATGGGAAGCTTAGCACAGCAGCAACAGGGTCAGTGAAGGAAATGATCATGCGAGGTATCCAGGACAAAACTCTAACAAGGGAACCCTACTTGAGGGATGCAATGAAAGCCTAGGAAGAGCCTAACATCTCAGCCCTTAACTTAACCCCGAAGCACTCTGTAAAACTGCTCTAAAAATGGAGAGGATATGTTAGACCTGGCATCATTGGTGTTGGTCTCCCTTCCATTTTTTTGCTGTGCCTCCTGTATTTTTGCTATATGTTTTGCTGGTCTAGATGCTTTGGGCACTGTGCCACTGCTATTCAGTGCCACAGTGCAAGTGCTTCCTATTGTAAAGTATTGTATTGGTTTAGTGACTCCATGATTGGTTCATTTGATTTACTTGTCAGACCCTAGTACAGTGCACCATGTGTGCCCAGGGCATGTAAATCAAATGCTGCTGGTGGGATTACAGCACGCGAACAGAGGTGGAGTGCAATTGAGCGTGAGGCATTTGCTGTGGTCTGGGCACTGAAGAAGTTGAGACCATACTTGTTTGGGACTCACTTTCGGGTTCAGACAGACCACAGGCCCCCCAGATGGTTGATGCAGATGAGGGGTGAGAATCCAAAGCTGTTGAGGTGGTCCATTTCCCTACAGGGGATGGACTTCACGGTGGAACACCGTCCTGGTACAGAACACGCCAATGCTGATGGTCTGTCCAGAATTTTCAGCCTTAGTGAAGAGAACTCCCAAGCGGTGGGTAGTTCTACCCACATTTCAGCTGGAGGGGACACGTGTTAGACCTGGCACTATTGGCGTGGGTCTCCCTTCCATTTTTTTGCTGTGCCTCCTGTATTTTTGCTATATTTTTTGCTGGTCTAGATGCTTTGGGCACTGTGCCACTGCTATTCAGTGCCACAGTGCAAGTGCTTCCTATTGTAAAGTATTGTATTGGTTTAGTGACTCCATGATTGGTTCATTTGATTTACTTGTCAGACCCTAGTACAGTGCACCATGTGTGCCCAGGGCATGTAAATCAAATGCTGCTGGTGGGATTACAGCACGCGAACAGAGGTGGAGTGCAATTGAGCGTGAGGCATTTGCTGTGGTCTGGGCATTGAAGAAGTTGAGACCATACTTGTTTGGGACTCACTTTCGGGTTCAGACAGACCACAGGCCCCCCAGATGGTTGATGCAGATGAGGGGTGAGAATCCAAAGCTGTTGAGGTGGTCCATTTCCCTACAGGGGATGGACTTCACGGTGGAACACTGCCCTGGTACAGAACACGCCAATGCTGATGGTCTGTCCAGATTTTTCAGCCTTAGTGAAGAGAACTCCCAAGCGGTGGGTAGTTCTCCCCATATTTCAGCTGGAGGGGACACGTGTTGGACCTGGCACTATTGCAGTGGGTCTCCCTTCCATTTTTTTGCTGTGCCTCCTGTATTTTTGCTATATTTTTTGCTGGTCTAGATGCTTTGGGCACTCTGCCACTGCTATTCAGTACCACAGTGCAAGTGCTTCCTATTGTAAAGTATTGTATTGGATTAGTGACTCCATGATTGGTTCATTTGATTTATTTGTCAGACCCTAGAGTGCACCATGTGTGCCCAGGGCAGGTAAATCGAATGCTGCTGGTGGGATTGCAGCACTGGTTGTGCCACGCACAGAAGCAGCTTGTAAAGTGTGTGGCTCAGGCCTGCCATTGCAGAGCCTGTGTGCAGTCTGTGACTGCCATGTCGACTTGGCAAGTGCACCCACTTGCCAGTCCCCAAACCTTCCTTTTTCTACATATTAGTCACCCCTAAGGTAGGCCCAAGGGCCGGGTGCATTGTATGCAAAAGGTAGGACATGCACTGATGTGTGTAGCATGTCCTGATAGTGAATTACATCCAATTTTGTTTTTTTACTATTGCAAGGCTATCTGTTCCCATAGGCCAGAATGGGCAGTTTGATTATAGCATCTTATAATCCTAACTGACTCAGGGAACTAGGTAGAAATTCGAGTTTAGTATGCCTGAACTTGGAATGATAAAATACATCTTGTAGTAAAGTTGATTTTAACATTCTCTGTTTGAAAATACCACTTTTAGAAAATAGGTATTTTCTTACCTAGCCATCCAGCCTACCTCTGCTAGCTTGTGTATTGTGTGTCTGGTTTTGTGAGTGACAGGGGCTTGGGGATTCCAGGAGACAGGGTGAGTCAGCACAGTGCTGAATAGACCTATCTGCTTGTAGAGTGGTGGGAGGAGTAGCATCTGGGTCTGAATAGGGCTGTGCCTGCCTTCAACAACGCTGGCTCCACCTCCAGTGGTGCGTCTGATGGCCCTGGCCCACACTGTGAAAGGAAAGAAGGAGTCTTGTAAACAAAGTGCTCCAGGACTGCACAGAACTGGTTTGGACTAGGTACAGACACTCTCTGCCTTCAGAGACAAAGGATTTTGGTGTATAAAAGGGGGGACCCAGACCCCAGAACTTTAGATCACTTCTGGGAATCAAGACGACCCTCTGCCAAGGAGAAAAACCAAGGAAGCTGAAGGAGGAGACTGCCCCTGTGCTGTTGGGGTTGGCCTGCAGTGGTTACTTTATTTGCCAAGGAAAGGAGAAAAGGAACTTTGTGTGTACTTTTGCAATCTTGAAGAAGAATCTCCAAGGGCTTGAACTGAGCTTGCCTCCTGCCTGAAGTCTCAGGGATACAAGACTTCACCACCAGCTCCCCTGAAATCCCTTTCTGTGGAATTCTGCCTGCAGAGAGGTGCCTACTGTTGTTTGGGCCCTCTGAGAAGACTGCGAGTTGCTGGGAGCGCGACACAATGAGGGGAAGCGTATCGCCGCCGCAGCAATTGTCGTTACATCGCCGAAGAAGCGTGCCGCCTCTGCAGCTGTTCGCGGTCACATCATCGATGAAGCGCGTCAGATCACTGGAGAAGCGTGTCGCCACCGAAGAGGTTGCCGTCGCATCAACGGCGAAGTGTGTTGCAGGGCCTGTCGCGGCTCAAAAGTTAGCAAGTTCACCGCACGGCCGTCGGACGTGCACGCATCACATCCAACGTTGTCGCATCGCATCAAGAAGCCATTTTCTCGCATCACACCGGACCATCGCATCGAGGCGCTATCTTGTCACATTGCACCAGATCACAGAAAGGAACCGCCGCATCACCACCCCCGAAGCAAGGAACCGACGCATCGCCTTCCCTGCGACCCTTTTGTTTGTATTGCGTGACGCATCCAAGGTACTTTGAGAGTAAAGTGTCGCATTTACCATCTACATTGAACTAAGCTATTTCTACCATTTAAGAGACTATTTTTGATTACAGTATTGTGGATTTTTGTTGTTTGGTCTTGTGTTAAGCCTAGTAAAGATTACTTATTTTTCTAAACTGGTGTGGTGTACATCTGTAGTGTTTTCACTGTATTACTGTATGTGTTCACAAATACTTTGCACACCGCCTCTGAGATAAGCCTGTCTGCTCGTGCCAAGGTACCAAGGGGGTGAGCAGGGGTTATTTTAGGAGTGCACCCCCTTACACTGACTAGAAGCAAGGGTCCCTATTTGGTCAAAGGTACCTACCTCTGCCAACTAGAGACCCCCAGTTCTAAGAGGATACAATTGAGGAGCAAGGACATTCAAGAACTGTCTCGAAAAGCTCGTGCCAGTTTATGTGACTTATTGTATTAAGAGTTGAGGCGAGCCCGTATTTAGCTTACCAAGTGAAATTGACAGTTAAGAAAGAGCTTTTGAGACTGAGATGCAGTCTAATTCCTCTAAAAGCTTAAAATTTGGAAGATTAACAGGGTCCATGGAGCAGCAGTGCTGCCTATGTAACTTTAAGCAGGAAAGTCTCGCCCACATAATATGTGTCTTCCCAAATTTAAAAATGTAAAGTTCCTTTTGGCTGAGACCAGTGTTTCAGAATCTTGACATATGACAATATAGCACAGCTATTTTTGCATGTATTAGTGCTGTGAGCCCTTAATTATTGGCCAGATGAAATTCCTAGAAGACGCAAAAAAAATATTGACTTTAGAGCCAATGAGCTTTTAATTATCAGCGCCATCAAATACTTCCATTTGTCTACCATTTTACATAGGGTACTTTGGCTTTTATCACTTCTCCTATATTTATTTATCTATTTATATAGGGTTTTAATACTATCCATTCTGTGATTAGGAATTACACTTGCAGGCAGTATTTTGCATTTTAAGTGGTTATAGAATTGTGACAATTAATGTAGTATTATTGCTGACATTATTGTTTTTTTTTCACATAGTTAAATGGCCCGGGGAGTATATGTTGTTTTATGTATTGAACTTGTTTGTGTGGCGTTTAGTCAAATGTAGTAAGTTTTAGTAGGGCATTGGTTTTTCTATTCTAATAATTGTAGGAGATATGCCCTGGTGATTTGATAGAAGTTGTCAGAGGGGCTTGCTTGTCACACCTAGTAATAGTAATCGGTTCAGTAGCTATTAAAAGTTTTTTGGGGGGAGTGGGGCATTTTATATCTTTCACAACGTTTATAGCTGATTTTTTCTTGACAAATCTTTTTTATGTGATTAGCATTACACCTTGCACTTTAGTGAAACTGGTAACTAACAGAGTTGCGTGCTTATATATGTATTGAGCAATTATGCTATGTATTCATTCATTTTGAATGTGGATTTTATATTGTGACAGTTTTTAATAACTCAAAACAATAAAAATCTTATCTATCTATCATATAACATTATCTACCCATTGGTTAATCTTATACAATCAACAATTTGCAGAAAGTGGCCTGATTTAGATTCTGGGAATCTGTGCTCACTGAACAATAACAGTTAATGAGAAATTAAATTATCAGTTTACATGAATCCTCGTTCCCAACTTGAGTGCTGGTCAAATGCTATACTATTATAAACAATAATAGGTCTGACCCAAAGCAATCCTTGAACTGATTAGTTTTTACTGCTCAACTTTAAAAAGATTCATCAATAACCACATCAGATACACATCCCACTCTGGTCAAAATTAATGTGTATGCAAAACTCAAAATATGAGAAGAATTTAGAAAAAATGCGCGAAAAGGTTAGAAAGCACCTCACATGTGCAAATCCACAGGGCTGCTGGATGGTACTCGCCAGTATGCCCACGTTACCATAATCGGTCACTTTCTAGCCATACCCAAAAGTAAATAAAGCAAAAAGGGTATGTGTGAATTTGAAAGTTCTTTAGATGTGAAAAGTCAAAAAACATAAATAAGTGAGTGACGGACAACACTGAAATTCTATAGCCCTCTCAGTGTTTTCTCAACCCCAACCATGCAAAGAGAAGACGATTCTCAAGTTAAAACTGAAGTATCACTCACATACAGCACATCCTTTATTAATTGTTGTGAGCCTCCTCAGTTTAAAAATCAGGCATGTCTCTGGCCACTTTTAACTGCAAAAGGCCAACATGTTTCGTTGCCATACACTCTTGGCAACTTCGTCAGGGCTGTTGGGGATTCAATCTTCACCTCAGTCCATTATCCACACCCAATCTGTGGTTATTGACAAAAATAAAAATAAAAGGATCGTACCAATCATGAACCAACTCTATATACAATGGGAGTGAAACACCCATTACTCCCCACCTTACATTTACCTAATGGCTGCTTTCGTCCAGCACACCAGCAACCACCATCATTGAAAGAACATGCGCCAACTGCTCGCATTCCACCGTGCAGACCGCAAATTTCAGTCCCCGCCTGAAATTCACATACAGCATCACCTTTTCATGGGGGGTCATATATCATCACGTAATCAAGTTACATATGTCCACTCCTTCTTCTTTTACGCAATGCCCATTACTGCTCACAGGTTACTTTGTGGTTTCCAACTTTGAAATACCGGCTAACTCTCCAATCAATTACAAAGATCAACTTTCTATTTGCCACATTTCATGTGCAGCCCCTGCCAGTTATCGCGCTCACGTAATACTCAATGCCTATCGTGCTCACACGTCCACACACTGTGTCGAGTTTAAAATCACCAACTTGCTCTACTGTCAGGTTCAAATAATAAATTAGCATTTGCAGCAATCGCATTGCGGCTTCTGACAGTAAATAGATCACAATTCAGTGCCCCTGATACTGCCCATCTCCGTAAGCATTAAAAACCAGCACTCCTAACTGCTACACCGTCATGGAACCCGCTAACCGCGCTAAGGAGTTTTCTCCGCTTTCTCTCTTCCAGCACGAACACCCAATAGTGGCACTGCTATAGTTTTAATGGCGCCCGGAGTCACGTGCTGTCTCAACATGACCTGCCGACCCCTGTGAATACGGCGGCCATCTTGGAACGGAGCACTTTTGTACCTCTATTGCTCTGTGCTAAAACCATTTTTCACAGGTCTTACTGCTGACATTACACTCCTGAATAAATATACAGTGTACTGAAACCGACCATGTTCCTTAATAATGAGGACTTCTTAAAGTAACTATTCAACAACTGTTTAAAAAAAATGACATTTCATAAGTACCAATTTTTCAACAGTTTTTTAGGGAAGGAACAACATCTCCCCTAGATGGTGTACCTAATTTGACTGAATACAGAACAGAGGAAAAGGACTGCCTTAAAGATGCCAAACAAGATCAGAGACCTATTCTGTTCCATTCAATGGAATCGTTTAAACCATGCCGATCCACTCTCTCTGTAAAGATCCATTTCGCCTCTTTCCTAGTCAGGATATCATATATATTTTATTTTTCTCCACAACACGTTCCAACACTGTCCATCTCAGATCCCTGAGATCATGTTTAGATTCACGGAAGTGTTGCACAAGGCGTGTGGTTAACGTTCTTGATTTTAGAGTGCTTAAATGTTCTTGTATGCACACTTTAACTTTCCGAGTAGTAAGGCCTATGTAATGCAACCCACAGACACACATAATCCTATAGATAACATGTGTGGTGTTGCAATTACTGAATTTGTTGAGGTACCATGTTTTCCCACTAACAAGTTGGACACTTTTTGTTGCTTCAGTAAGTCCACATATCGAACATCCCCCACAACGGTAATGACCTGTAGGTAAGTTTGATTCTCTCTTTTCTTGTCCAGGGCGTGTGTGGACTAATTTATCCTTCAGATTTGGAGCCCTTCTGAAGGCAAATCTGGGGGGTGGCATTTTTGTTCCCCAGTATCCAACAAGGACCAGTGTTTCTGTATCACCTGTCTAATTTGAGTAGACAGGGGGTCAAAAGTTGTTACTACGAGTATCCACTGGTCTTTTTGTTTGTCCACTCATTCTAATAATGCTTCACAAGGTTTATTAAGGGCTCGCTTATGGGCCCTTTTAATCACATTATTTGGGTACCCTCTGTTTTTCAATTTCACGACTAGGTCATCAGATTGTTCCACAAATGATTCAGTCGAGGAGCAGTTCCTCCGGTACCTCAAGAATTGCCCCACTGGCAAATTATCACGGAGGGCTCTCGGATGGAAGGACTGATAGTGTAGCAGAGTGTTGTGGTCAGTGGGTTTCTGGTGCACAGTTGTCACCACTCCATTGTGTTCAGCTACGATGTCAACATCCGAATACAGCAGTAGCTTTGCTTATTCTCCAAGTGAACTGCAGGCAATCATCTTGTGCATTGAACCAAAAAAGAAATTCCAAGAGCCTGTCCTCTGATCCAGTCCATATACAAAGAACATCATCTATGAACCTCCTCCAGAGAGTAATATTCTCCCTGAAGGGGTTCGAGACGTGGCGTACCAAGTTCTCCTCGAACTGGCCCACATAAATGCAGGCCAGACTCAGCGAGAACGTGATACCCATTGAAGTTCCTGACACTTGGAGATATATCTGGTCCTTGTATGCAAAGACATTTCTAGTTAGAGCAAGCTCTATACATTGTAGTATGAATGTTTGAGGTACATCGTAGAACCATTCCAGTGTCCCAAGAGCACGCACTGCTGCCACCAGTATGGCATCCTGGGGTATACTGGTGTATAAAGACTCTGTACTCAAGCATAATACTTTTAAATGTAAAGTTGAACTGATGAGAAAGATTAAGATTCGTAAATTCTTTGAAAATCAAGAGGTTCAAACACCGTCAATATTTCCCACCAATTTACACTGCCTCTCACGCTTTTGTCCCCCTAACTCAGCTGTTGGCCCCAAGGTTGCTGTATTCGAGCAACGTGTCTTTCAGGACATTGAGATGAGCTGCACGAAACAACTCATCCATGTAATACGAATAGAACTGATTGGTTGGGGGTCAAGTCACTGCAGGATAACAAACAAATAACAATAAAACAAGCCGATAAAGGGGGTGCAGTGGTAGTCCTAAATACACAGGACTATGAAAAAGAAGTTCTGAGGCTTCTGGAGGTTCGTACCAACTACCAACCACTGGCACGTGATCCCACTCCCCAACTGCAAGAGACGATCAGGACCCTGGTGGCGGACTCTAGGGAAAAGAAATAGATAACCCATAAGGAGGCAGACCTTCTTGTTAATGTGAGACCTAGAATGCCGGCATTTTACATTCTGCTGAAGATACATAAAGCCCAGCGACCTCCACCAGGTCGCCCGATCGTTTTGGGAATTCAATCAGTATTGAAGCCCTTGTCCCAATTTGCAGACTTCTTTCTGATTCCCCAACCATCATGTGTGCAGGATACCACCGATGTGTTGAATATCCTTAAGGCGGTGGAATATAATCCATCCATACAACTGCTGGTTACAATAGACATAGAGTCTTTATACACCAGTATACCCCAGGATGCCAAACTGGTAGCAGCAGCGAGTGCTCTTGGGGCACTGGAATGGTTCTACGATGTACCTCAAACATTCGTACTACAATGTGTAGAGTTTGCACCAACTAGAAATGTCTTGGCATACAAGGACCAGGTATATCTATCTCAAAGTGTCAGAAACTTCAATGGGTGCCATTTTCGCGCCTAGTCTGGCCTGCATTTATGTGGGCCAGTTCGAGGAGAACGTGGTACGCCACGTCTCTCAAACCCCTTCAGGGAGAATATTACTCTCTGGAGGAGGTTCATAGAGGATGTCCTTTGTATATGGACTGGATCAGAGGACAAGCTCTTGGAATTTCTTTTTAGGCTCAATGCACAAGACGATTGCCTGCGGTTCACTTGGAGTATAAGCAAAGATACTGCTGTATATTTGGATGTTGACCTCGTAGCTGAAGACAATGGACTGGTGACAACTGTGCACCAGAAACCCACTGACCGGAACTCTCTACTACACTATCGGTCATTCCATCCCAGAACCCTGCATGATAATTTGCCAGTGGGGCAATTTTTGAGGTACTGGAGGAATGGCTCCTCGACTGAATCGTTTGTGGAGCAATCTGATGACCTCATCGTGAAATTGAAAAACAGAGGGTCCCCAAATAATGTGATTGAAAGGGCCCATAAGTGAGCCCTTAATACACCTCGTGAAGCATTATTAGAATGAGTGGACAAACATAAAGATCAGTGGATACCCATAGTAACAACTTATGACCCCCTGTCAACTCAAATTAGACAGGTGATACGGAAGCACTGGTGCTTGTTGGATACTGGGGGGAAAAAAATGCCACCCCCCAGATTTGCCTTCAGAAGGGCTCCGAATCTGAAGGATAAATTAGTCCATACACGCCCTGGACAAGAAAAGAGAGAATCAAACTTACCTACAGGTCATTACCGTTTTGGGGGATGTTTGGTATGTGTACTTCCTAAAGCAACAAAAAGTGTCCAACTTGTTAGTGGGAAAACATGGTACCTCAACAAATTCAATAATTGCAACACCATACATGTTATGTATAGGATTACGTGTGTCTGTGGATTTCATTACTTAAGCCTTACTACTCGGAAAGTTAAAGTGCGCATACAAGAACATTTAAACACTCTAAAATCAGGAAAGTTAATCACACGCCTTGTCCAACACTTCCGTGAATCTAAACATAATCTCAGGGATCTGAGATGGACAGTGTTGGAACGTGTTGTGGGAGAAAAATACTATATAGATTATATACTGGCTAGGAAAAAAGTGAAATGGATGTATACCGAGAGAGTGGATTGGCATGGTTTAAACGATTCCATTGAATGGAACAGAATAGGTCTCTGATCTTGTTTGGCATCTTTAAGGCAGTCTTTTTCCTATGTTCTGTTTTCAGTCAAATTAGGTACACAATCTAGGTGAGATGTTTTTCCTTCCCTAAAAAACTGTTGAAAAATGTGTACTTGTGGAATTTCTTTTTTTTAAACAGTTGTTAAATAGTTCCTTTAAGAAGTCCTCATTATTAAGGAAGATGGTGGGTTTCAGTACACTGTATATTTATTCAGGAGTGTAATGTCAGCAGTAAGACCTGTGAAAAATGGTTTGAGCACAGTTGAACGGGTACTAGGAGCAATAGAGATACAAAAGTGCTCCATTCTAAGATGGCCACCGTATTCACAGGGGTCGGCGGCTTATGTTGAGACAGCACGTGACACCGGGTGCCATTAAAACTATAGCAGCACCACTATCGGGTGTTCGTGCTGGAAGAGAGAACGCGGAGAAAAATCCTTAGCGCAGTAAAGGGGTTCCATGAGGGTATAGGAGTTAGAAGTGCTGGTTTTTAATGCTTAGGGGGAGCGGCAGTATCAGGGGCTCTGAAGTGTGAGCTATTTATTGTCAGAAGCCGCAATGCCATTGCTCCAAATGCTAATTAATTATTTGAAACTGACAGTAGAGCTAGTTGGTGATTTTAAACTCAACACAGTCTGTGGACATGTGAGCACGATGGGCATTGAGTAGTACGCAAGCACGATAACTGGTAGGGGCAGCTCCTGAAACGCGGCAAATACAAAGTTGATCTTTGTAATTGATAGAAGAGCTAGCCGGTATTTCGAAGTTAGAAACCAATCAGTAACCTGTGAGCAGTAATGGACATTGCGTAATAGAAGAAGGAGTGGACATATGTAACTTGATTACGTGATGATATATGACCCCCCATGAATAGGTGATGTTGTATGTGAATTTCATGCGGTGTCTGACATTTGCGGTCTGCACGGTGGAACGCGGCCAGTTGGCGCATGCTCTTTCAATGATGGTGGTTGCTGGTGCGCTGGACGAAAGCAGCCAATAGGTAAATGTAAGGTGGGGATTAATGGGTGTTTCACTCCCATTGTATATAGAGTTGGTTCATGATCGGTACGTTCCTTTTATTTTTATTTTTGTCAATAAGCACAGATTGGGTGTGGATAATGGACTGAGGTGAAGATTGAATCCCCAACAACCGAAGTTGCCAAGAGTGTATGGCAACGAAATATGTTGGCCTTTTGCAGTTAAAAGTGGCCAGTGACATGCCTGCTTTTTAAACTGAGGACGCTCACAACAATAAATAAAGGATGTGCTGTATGTGAGTGATACATCATTTTTAACTTGAGAATCGTCTTCTCTTTGCACGGTTGAGGTTGAGAAAACACTGAGAGAGCTATAGAATTTCAGTGCTTCCCGTAACTCACTTATTTATGTTGTTTGACTTTTCACCTCTAAAGAACTTTCACACATACCCTTTTTGCTTTATTTATTTTTGGAATAAAATGGGTAAAATTGTTATTTGAAAGTGCATGGACCTCCACAATCATACCATATTTGTTTTTTAACACACATAACACATGTGGCATCATTTTAACTAAGGGAATTATGGTGGCGTGAGAAGTGATATAAACGTATTTGTTAGTCATGAACATATGCAGATATTAAAACATAAACAATGAAAAAAATATCTGGTGCATAAAAGAACTAGTGCCTCAGATCCTAATGTATTGTTCTTAGTGAAGTTTTCAGTGATATTTCATTTTCAGAAATGTAAAAGTAACCTTGATTTTAAGGATTCTTTTGGTGAGGAGTTGAGAGCATGGATATATCTATCCCATTTTACAGTTGAATATAATATGATCATGAATACAAACTGGTAGACAGCGTTTTCATGTTTACAATCTGCATCCTTTTAGGTTTTAGACTATTCCATACATGGCGGATATAATATTGCCACCAAATCCTGAGTGTGTAGCTCACATTGTCTGTTTATAAGAGGGCGTTTACAAAGAATTACACCCTCAGAAATCTAGAGTTGGCAAAAGGAAGCCATTGGGTCCTGCAATTATGGCCTGGAGTGCACCGATGCGGAGCAATTAAACTGTGTTTCCAGGTACACTGGGTTGTTCAAGATCAACAAAGCAGAGTTAAGAAATTGGTATTTTATGAGCTCAGAAACCCTGTGATGCAAGGCTGATTGGTCATGCAGTCCTTTAGGGAAGCAATCTTGTGTTGATTGTGGGTATCAAGCTGCAAAGGTTGCTTCTGTAGCTATCTGGTTAACTTGCCTCACCAGCACGGTCTTTGGTGGAAGCTCAACTCTGTTCACTGTTGACTCCAGGCATTCACAATTTACTGAATGTATGACGAATTCCACCAGTCAAATATTTCAACCCAACAAGGTGTTCTCACTGATGAAGAATCTATTAGATCAAATGTGTCTAGCGTTCAGCTACATGAGGCTGGTTATGATTGTCTCCCACAAATGTAAAGAATCTCCAGCAATGAATTCCCCTTCCTTCCACTGATTAGTGAACCTGTTCTAAAAAGATTTTTATTTCCAGGGTTCTAGACTAGAGCCAGAGAGTGGTGTCTTAATTGAATTGGTGATGCTCCACTGGAATATGTTTGTTATCCCTATTGTTCTAAACGCTGTTACCTCTTATTTGGCCAAAATGTCAGGGCCACTCTCTGGCCTACGTGTGTCTCTTGGTATGACCTCTAATTGATAAGAGCTATTGAGTCGAGGTCACTTGAAGCAGGTGAACTCAGTGATTCACAAGTCCCATACATCATTCAACACTAATATTATAAAATCAGCACTGCATATCGTGATTGATCATCTTCATCCTATCAGGAGCAAAGATGTGGAATTCATGTGTATGTACATATCTGCATCTCAGCTTTCTGTTATCAAATTCTTCAGTTTGATCATCAATTGCATCATGGCATCTTCCCTAGTTCTTAGGGCACTGCCGATACTCATTTTGAGCTTTTGAATGAGGGTTTCCCGAAGTTTTGTTGATGAGGGTTCTCTTTTTCGTAATAAACTTTGGCTTACTGCTCAGCCAAGATAGCAGCTTTACGTTTTTTTAGGACTAGCACAATTTTAACTAGCAGGTCTGATCCTGCATCTTTATTCTGCTAAACTGCCAAAGGTGATGTCAAACTTCTCTCTATATGTGAGATTGTTTTGTTGAAATTTCTCCTTGGCTGAGGAATTAATGTGTTGCCTACTTGTTGCTAGCAGGGTTTTGTGCATATGTTTGTCATGCATACTTTCTTACAGGTCAACTGAATTTCCGTGTACTGAGTAACCCAGAGTATGATGCCGAGAAAACATCCATGGCTGCTTTGTACCAGTAAATGTGGTAGACAATCAACTGGGCACTTATGAAAAAGCAGGGATAAACGGGTGGTCCCGAGTGGTGTGGTTACGTACTGTGGAGATATGAAATTAATGAAATGAAAATAGACACTTATAAAGCGCACAGCTACTCCACAGAGTGTCCCGGCGCTAAAGGACCACCAAATAACAGGCAACCAAAGCCCAAAAGCTCACCCGCCGAAGGAGAATTATTGCTGGAACAGCCAGGTTTTTTGCTTTCTCCTGAAAGAGAACAGGTCCTGGACCTGACTAAGATGAAGAGGCAGGCAGTTCCATGAGAGGGCAGCCAGTACTTGAAAAGAGCGACCGCCAGCCTGAGAACGGGCAAATTTAGGAAAAAGCATCAGAGATTGCCCCGAGGACCTCAGGGTATGTTTCGGCTCATAATGCTGCACCCTTCTCCTGAAAAGCCAGAACCAAAGCCTTAAATTGGATCCTCTTCCATTCTGGGAGCAAGTGCAAGGCATTTAGGTGGATCGTCTTGCGTGCTCTGGGGCCCACCATGAGAATAGCTCTGGCGGCTGCATTCTGAACCACCTGCAGACGGTTCAGTAAATACTCAGGTAGGCCCAGATACAAAACATTGACGTAATCCAACCTGGATGTAATTAAGGCTTGTACTACAATCCTTAGATACTCAACCGGTAACAGGGGAAGGATGTTTTTTAATGTTTTTAACTTGCCGAAACATATGCCAGTGACAGTTTGGAATTGAGCTTTCATTGTTAGGGTGAAATCCTACTTGACCCCCAAGTTCCTCACCGTACCAACAGGGGCAGTGGGAGGAGACATATCGCGAGTCCACCATTGATGCCATGATTCACATGGCGGACAACTAAAGAAGATAATCTCTGACTTTTCAGGGTTACATTTTAATTGATTATGCCATAACCAAGAGAAAACCTCCGTCAGACAGATGTCAATCTCATTGCCTCTGAAGTCAGTGCCTTTGTCGTACGTAAACAGCAGTTGAGTGTCATCGGCGTAAGATACTATCTTTGCGCCGTATGACTCATCTAAAAGTGCGAGAGGGGCCATATAGATATTAAAAAGTGACGGGCTCAGACTAGATCCCTGCGGAACCCCCCCTTCTCAGGCGGAATGGGGGCTGAGTGAGGGGGATTTCCTGCTGCCGATCATTCAAAAAAGAAGCTAACCACTTGAGTACCGTGCCCCCAATGCCGCAATTCAGTAGGCTCTGCAAGAGCCGGTCATGGGGCATGGCAACAAAGACCGCGGACAGGTCCAGTAGTATCAGCACTGCACTTCCCCCTTTATCAAGCTGTGATTTGATGTTTTCCGAAACTTCCAATAAAGATGTTTCGGTACTGAGATGGGTTCTGAAACCAGACTGACTCTCATGGAGTATGTGATAAGCTTCCACATACTCGGTCAATACTAAATTGACGTTCTTTACGAGGGTTTTGGAGAAAAAAGGCAGCAGAGATATAGGCCTGTAGTTAGAGGCTACTGCTGGGTCAGCAGAGGGTTTCTTCAATAGGGGAATACTGTTGGCCTTTTATCAAAGAAGTGTCAAAAAAAGACTCCATGTCAGTAATTCAAACATAATAATTTGTAAAGAGTAAACTTATCTCTCCTTAGCAGCTAAACTGTGGAGTTCTATTTCTGAGGCTATATTGACTCTAGTAAACATAGTGCTATGATGAGAAGGAGTAGGCCAAAGTAATTAAGGGTACTATATTTCATGCACAGGGACAAAGCATGTTATCAAAAAGCATGTTACCTGCCTTCAGTTTCAGGTGTTCCTAATACTGTCAGCCTTGTTATTCTGGAAGTTAGAAATGGGGGTCTCTAGTTGGCAGCGGTAGCTACCTTAGACCAAATAGGGACCCTTGCTTCTAGTTAGAGTAAGAAAGATACACACTTGTCGATAACCTCTGCTCACTCCCTCGGTAGCTTGGCTCGAGCACACAGGCTTATCTTCGAAGGCAATGCGTAAAGTATTTGTACCAACAATCACAGTAATATAGCGATAGCACCAGAAACGGACTCCACACCAGTTTAGAAAAATAAAATCTTTACTAAACTTTTAACAAGACCAACACGGCAAAAAGAGTTCACATAAATAAGGTTACTTGGTTGAAAGGTTCTTCTTAGAAAGCTTGTTGCGAATCAAGATTACGTAGTAGAAACAGGTAGCTCCCCCGGGGCTACCTCTGCGTCAACAACACCCACAAAGTCCAAAGTTCAACACTGCCTCCGATACTCGCATCGGAAGGGGCAGAGTCACACGGACCCTCAGCAACAGTACCTCTGACAGAGATGGTGATGACGATGCACGGCGTCAGGGGAGAGCGGTGTCGTCTCCGGCAACTTGCGACGTCGGCCGTTCCTTTGGGAACGAAAAGCAGATTCCGCTCCTATCGTGCTTACACAGCTCCTCAGTGACAGAAATGCCTTACTCTCAGCTTCAGGCCCTCCTCACGACTGGAACACCCAGCAAGAAAGTTTAGGGGTGCTGGCGGTGAAGTCATTTTGGGCCTGGGACTTCGTAACAGGAGGCCAGCTCTAGTGCTTGGAGACGCTTCTCCTTCAGCCGGACACTGCACTTCAGCAAAAGTCCGTCTTCAAGTAGGGGGACACAACTCACAGCTGAGTCCCTTCGTCCGCTCTACAGTGGCAACAACAAACTGCAGGCCGACCCTAGACACACAGAAAGGGCAGTCTTCTCCTGAGTCTCTTCAGCTGTTCCTCTTCGGCAGGGATTCCTCTCGATCACGAAGGTTGTCAATTCAGATTTGTCCAATTCTCTGGGGTTTCAATTGGTGTACTTATACCCCATAAAGGCTTTGATCTCTTTGTCTAAGGGGTCCAGAACCCAGCTCGAACCAGTTCGGGGTGCCCTCGGCCAGGACATGTCTTCTTCTCTTTGTGCAGGTGTGCCAGGGTCCTCAGACGCACCACAGGAGGTGGAGCCAGCTCTGTGGAAGCAGGCACAGCCCTATTCAGGCCTGGTCACTACTCCTCCCACCACTCTAGGCTTCGATCGGCCTATTCAGCCCACCACCTGCTCATCCGGCCCTCCCAGGGATCACGCACATCACACCATACCCTGTCACTCACAAACCCAGACGGTCAATACACACAACAAGCCAAGGCACATGGAACGGTCGAACACGAGAACAGCCACTTTCTAAAAGTGCTATCCTCAAACACAGAATTCAAAAACCATCCAGCCTAAAAGATGTGTTATCGACTCCTGAGTTCAGGGGTACCAGACTCCGACTCTGGATCTCGCTCCTATGGGAAGATAGGTGGGTAACCATGATACGCAGCCTTCCCCATTCTATCCTATCGGGCAAGATAGCCCCTCAATAGTGAAAGATCATTTGGCGGTCTTTCACTACCAGGACATGTCACCCACACTAGGACATGTCCTGCCTTGCTCATGCACTGCACCCTGCCCAGGGGGGTACCTCGGGCCTACTATAGGGGCGACTAACGTGCATGAGAAGGGAAGGTCAGGCCTGGCAGGTGTGGACACCGGTCAGGTCGTCGGTGCAGTCGACAGGCTGAGCACGGGCACAGCGGGGGCCGGCCCGAGACATCGTTTCCGCGCTACTCGTGTGGGGGGCACAACCAGGGCTGCAAGTCCACTAGTAGCATTTGAGTTATCAGCCCTGGCACCTGTAGTGCACTCTACTAGGGGCCTATGGATAACACAAATCTGCCAATCATGGATAATCAATCACATACAATTTCTCCGGGGAGCACTCGCACTTTGGCACTGATCAGCCGTGGCAAAGTGCCCAAAGCGTCTAAACCAGCAAAAACGTAATCCGGCACAATGTAAAAAAATGCAGGAGTTAGGGGCAAAAAGTGAGGGGTAACCACGCCAAAAAATGCCACGTCTAACACTGGACTTGAGATAACTGTTGTAAATGTTAAAAGCACTGGAAGTGAGGAAAGTTCGCAAGTGGTAACGCTGGGCTTGCAGAGCTACCGATTATTAAAATGTTCTTGAGTTTATAGAATATTCAGCAAATATACAAATTGTCTCAGATAAAATTCATTAAATGTAAATGGCCTCATACATATTCTTTGTGGATACGCTGAAAACTAGACCAGAATTTACAATTCATTGTCTCAACAATAACAGACCTAGTTGCTACCAGTGTAACCATTAGATTGTACCGGTTTTAAACCATAAACACCACTATAAAATGCATTTTTATATTGTAATGCTCGTCCATGGAGTTCTGGCTAAGAAGGGGATGTCAGGTTCCTTGACCCCTCCGTGACATTATTTCTCAGCAGCAAATTACTTTTCTGTCAGTAATAGTCGGAAGACAAGTTAAATATATTTTGCACAAATCTATATCATTACCCTATTGCTTTTCATACATTTATATAGTGTCAACTTGATTTCTAAATGTTAAACTTTTTTTGCGGTCTTACTCACATTATCTCTTCAGCTCAAAGCTCTTTCGTACAGAATGAGGCTCAAATTCAAAATGTTCTCCATGCATACTAGATACCTATTGATTGCCTGTAAATATCCTGGTTGTCATGGCACTGTAATGATGTAGCATCCAGTGTATAATTTTCGTTTGCCCTATTTCATGCATTTTATAGTAAATGACTGCAAAATAGTTGCAATGTGGAACCTGGATTCATGTACCATTTCATGCCCTGAAGCTACTTGAAGCCTTTTGACTCAAAGGGTCCCTGAGGCGAAGGGAAGCGTCCTCCTCCTCCTTGCCTTTAGACCAGGCATTATAAACATTAGACATGCTTCGGAAGGTTTTTACAGTGAGGCATGGTGATGGAGACCAGTAGGAGTGTGTTTCTGTGAGCAGCATGGTTGGGTGGGGACTTTAGCATTCACTGGGGACATCATTGTAGGGGGTCTCTGCAAGGGACTAATGGTTAAGACATGAGCTCAGGAGATTGAGTGTTCCTGGAGCATAGAAGGGGAGAGTGGGTGGCTAGGCAGCGAGGGGGCACATTAGGGACAGAGGGGTATCCTAATATGGGTAAAAGAGCAGGGTAGCTAAGGCAAAGTGAACACAAAGCAGAAGAGGGGCTTTTTAAGAGAAAGACCCTGGGTGGGAACACAGTACGGGTAGGGAACCTTCAGAGTAGAAAAATACTAGGCATGGCACTAACAGCGAGTTAATAAAAATAAACATAGTCATTCAGAGACTTAAGAATTTTCTTTACTCTAACTCTACATCTACATTATCTATCTTCCTCATTAAAACTCACACTACCGTTTCCTTTATTGCTTTCACTTACACTACCATTTCCTTCACTGCTTTCAGCCATCTCGCCACAACCTTCACCATGCTTGCAAAAATTACTCTCTTAAGATTCCGCCCCATGAATCCTCTGTTCTTACTGCATTTTTAAACACGTTAGTTACTCTCATTGGCTCTATAAACCTTGACCTTTGTTTACTTGATACCGGGTTTCTTTTTCTGATCAAATCACTGAACTCCACCTCTATTCTTTTAAAACTTTTCTTAGCATCAAACCACATTTTCTTTACTACGTCTTTCGCCAACTCAGACGTTCTCTCATCCATGTCTGTAACACTTTAACATGACTCATTCACACAAAACCAGAGAATATGCCTTTCTTCTTCTGAACAATTCAAAGGGTATCATTTTGGTTACTGTTGGACTTAACCTACTCTGCAGGGTCACTCCAAACATTTAGCCTTTGCCCCTCCTATTATTGCTGAATTCACTTTTGTTGGCCTTAGGACTCTGTACCCTTTACCACTGCTAACCAGTGCCAAAGTGCTTGCACTCTCGCCTCAAAACATACTAAAACTGGCTTACTGGCTTACTGGCTTGTTGTCTGCAGTCTGCCTTGAACCCTCAGAGGTCTGCCCTGCTGCTTGATCCTTGTTCCACTGCTTAAACCCACAACTACCAGAGTACCTCAAGGGCTAGTTGGCTGGTCACCAGATCAGAGCCTCATTGATAAAATGGGCTTCAACAATCTTGAACCCCCACCTGGGCTCAGCCTGAGTGTGTCCTAACCCCCTAAGTAGTGGCCCTCCAGCCCTGGACACTTGGTGGTGGTGGACTAAATGTGCCCAAATAGCCAAAATCCCAAAATTAGGACTTTGAACACTTGTGGCTAAAAGCTGTTCTGGGAACCAAGAGAAGACCGGAACCAACCTGCTTGTCTATCCGCCCAAGGTGCATCACTGGGCGGCCTGACTTCACAACAGCTCCTGCTATCTTCTTCTTCACAGCAGCAAACCCTTTTCAGCAGTCCTTCGCCAAAGGGGTATCCAGCCTCCTGGAACTCTGATTGGCTACCATCAGTAATGACTAGGGTGGGGAATCTAAAGTGTTGGCTGATTAACCAGTTTCACTTTAAGATGCAAACATTTAGTTTAAACACTAAAGCAGGTGTAAAGTGTCAAACCAGCTTAAATATGGGCAATACACCTGTAATTTTGCCTGCCAACATAATAAGCAATATAGACATGAAATGTTTTTAATATGAACAAGCATGAATAGATTACAACAAATGCTGACTAAGATAATGAGAGTATTAAACTTCTACATTTTAAGAGCTAAACTGCCAAGAAGCTAAAAACTCTGAATCCTAGCACCAGATGAATTCCAGTGCTACATTAACATGAATTCTCTGTAAGAATAAGAAGATATTATACCTTACACGGAACTTATTCTCTGATCCAAAGCCAAACCTCACACACACACATTTCAGATTAACGTGGCCAAACAAAGCTTTTACACCAGATATTGTAGACAAATAGTGTGCTCTGAGACGAAATCTTTAGGAAGGGAATCGGCCGGTGATATTACAAGAAAAACATTATTTGAACAGTGTGATACACCTACTTTCAATTAGTGCAAACATATAATGATCAAACTTTTATGTAGCCCGCCTAGGCAGAAGCTTTGAAACTCATCTGTCACTAAGAGTCCACCGTCTTTTCCAGACTGATATTTGGCTGTTAATACTTTAAGTAGTAAAAGGGAGAATCAAAGTCCTGATTATTGGGGATATGAATCGCTGGTTCCAAAATCCATATAACTTGATAGATGAGAGTCTGAGCAGCTAAACTGCAGACACAACTGCACCAACCGATAAAAAGGTCGCGCTGTGGCATGAATTGCAGCTGTCACCGTTATTCCACAGAACCTGTATACCCGGCAGCTTGACTGGTCTATCCACGCCCCATATGAACCAACAGCAGATGCAAAATGCAAACACGTGCGCTTGTTACCAAGGGACAAATTGCACCAAGTGTCCAAGGTAGTTGTGAACGTTGCCAATATCATGTATCCTTGGGATAGTGTAGACCTTTAAATGTTCATACTGATCCATGTGGAAGAGGTGTGGCGCTGCGGCCAGGGCGACTGACTCTGGAATCTGGGAATCACGGTTCGATCCCCAGCACCGGTGGCAAATTAGCCCAGCTCCATGTGACTCTGGGCAATAGCTTGCTTAATCTTCCCGGCGACCCCAGCGCCTAGAGACCCGTAGGTGGGAAACTTAAGAAAGAAACCGAAAGGGAAAACTGAATGCAACAAACTTAAATATGACACCATGTCCACATGAGTATAGCAGCATTGGCAAAGCTAATAGATCTGGCAAAGCTAATAGATCTGGCGTTAATGTTCTAACACATGAAACAGCGTTTGTGCATTCCTGTAATACAAGAGCTATTGTTTTCACCAAAGCTGGTCCTATATGCATCAAGGTATTAAAGCCACTTTACATCAATCAATGCATCGCTATTGTCAGTGATATAACTATTGAGGTCATGCGTGAAAAACATATGTCAAAAAATAATGTGCGTTACTCATTCGTCCTGCTTTAACAGGTGTTGTCTTTTTGTCAGGTTAAGGAGCTGTGGAAGCAAGAGGATGTATTCCTTGCAAGGATCATTTGTAGAGAACCGCATACTTAGAAGAATGAAAAGCAACTGAGCAGGTCCCATGCTCCACTAGGTGTGTTTGTCATTTGAGCTGGTCAGATTTGAAGAGAATGATCCGTGTTATACGCAAATTTACTTTTTATGGCAGACAACTGAGTGTGGCACAAATGATGAGCTGGTGCAAGGCTGCTTTTCATTGAATACATTTTGCATGTTAGATGTTGCATTTTATCTTTTAATGACATTAAGGGGGCAGTGGAATGGATTAGGTTCGCTGCAGATTAATTGTTCTTTTAACTGAAACCAATGCACGAATAGAGCCATTGCACTGCGCATGTTGCAAGCAGTCTCACAATGACTAAATGAAGATAAAAAAGCAAACTCCTCTTTGACATGTGAGCATCTTTAAAGCTTTAGTGTGGGATGCATTTTTCATGAAACAGCATGTTTGTGGGTAGGTCATTAAAAGAGAAACATTGGGCCATATTCTCAAGGAGCTATCTCCGATTTAACGGCACTTTAGTGCAGCCAAAGTCGTGATAAATTTACCTCCCCATTCACAAGCCGGTGCAAACAGCCTACAGCACCGCTTTTCCAGCATTAGCATCCGCAACAAACATCGCCACAGATGACCCCGGCAACTATCGCTAATGAGATGCAGAGTAGGCATTCCCAAGCAAAAAGCAGCGACAATATCACTCCGCTACTTTCTCAACGACCAGCCAGATCTGCGATACGAACACAAAACAGGCGATAAGGCACATTAGCAGCAGGAAAATAACACCTGCTCTTACCTGGTGGAAAGTCGGACCACAGCCTGCACCACAAAAGGGAGCACAGCCCACAGCCACATCAGAAGGGCAACAGATGCCATGGAGCCACTGGTCATGCAGCCCGGACAACCAAGAGGGCCATAACACCCACTGCCACCACCCCAGGACCCCAACCCAGAACACCCCCTCGGACCGCCACAGAGGCAGCGCAGACAAAGACAGCGACCCCCAGGAAACAGACCAGCCACACAGACCCACCACCTGACAATGTCATTCCCCACTACAGGCTCAAAAGGGCAACCATCCAACGCATCCTGAATAACATCGCCCAACAGGCCGATGGCACCAACAGAGCGTACAACCAACATCCCACCCCACACAAAGCTGCTGGCTGTGCTGCACCTGTTGGCCCCTGGTACCCTCCAACCAACACCCTCCAGAGTCGGAGGAGTCACACATTCAGCCACATCCAAGTCCCTCACACCTGTCCTGGACATCACCTTCAGCCTGGTACCCCAGTCCCTATACACCCAACACAATATGCAGGATCCGCTGGACACCAAGCAAGGACCATACCCCATAGCTGGATGCACGCACGTGTTGGGGGCAATCCACAGCACACATGTCATACCTGTGCACCCTGCTGACACAGCACACAATCACCGCAACAGAAAGCACACATCTCACATCAATGTGCAGGCAACAACCAAACACCGTGGAACCTCCACCAATGTCGCCTCCAAATACCCAGCCAGTGTGCATGATTCCTCCATCCTCCGACAGTCCATCAGCAACCACCGTTCCCAGGATGGCACCAAGGGAAATGCACAGCCCCTTGGCAAGTTCCAAATGAAAACCCCACTCACCTCAACTCCACAACCATGCAACTCACAACTCTGGCAATGGATACGCCACAATGCCAAGAGTGGCAGAGGTGTGCTGGACAGACCGCAGTATGCAGAACACACCCATATCCATAGCGACATATACCTCTGGAGCATGGAGTGTAGTGGACAGTGGACGCAACCATGTCACCCCAGCCAGTGGGGGAGTTCATAGAAATGTTGCCTGTTACGTCCCCCCAGTAAGCGTGAGCGGAGTGGGATGGCCCGGCATATGCCAGGCAAGCGTAGGGGTGTAAATAAAAAGCACGTAGCCCTGAGCGTGGTAATCTTCCGGAAAACCCAACGTCTATGCCAGGGTGGTGCCTCTCACCACGCCACGAGGCCGACGCCGTCCTCGTGAGCGGAGTTGCCTGCGATCCTGTGCGCCTGCCATACCCTGGCCTGCTGGACCCCAAACCCATCAGGCCCACCCCTGCGCAGCCAGGCCACACTGATCACCTGCCAACACCGGCGTGTGTCAAGGAGGGCCCACCACATGCCGGTGCTAGCTCCAAGCACCAGTTCCGTGACCTCTGGAGCCTCGCAGACCATTGCTGGCCCCCCGATGCTGGCCCACATTACTCCTTCCTCATTCACATACTACACCTGCGTCCTCTTCGGCCCAGTAGGTCCCATATGCGAAACTGTGTCCTGAGTCCTGAATGTCAGTGACCACAAAGCCGGGGCAGCGGCCACAGCACCAGAACCCATGATCAGTGAGGCATAGTTCCATATGGGCATGTTGCGACACTTGGTGCCACTAACCCTGTTCAATGTCAGCCGGCGACACGTGGTGCCACTAACCCTATTCAACGCTAGCCGGTGACACGTGGTGCCACTAACCCTGTTTAACGCCAGTTGGTGACATGTGGTGCCACTAACCCTGTTCAACGCCAGCCGGCGACACGTGGATGAGGGACCAGGACTACCCTGCAGACCAGTAGGTCCCACATCCAGCACCTAGTCGCGAATCACGAATGGCGGAGTCCACACCAGTAGTCGCATGGAGAGGAGTAAGAGGAAGATGCGGCTCAGTCCAAACAAAAGCTGGGTCACAGTCACGGAGGTGACCGAACACTATTATTAACTGACCTGGTGCCATCAACCCTGTTTACCGCAAGTCCGCGTCCCATGGTGCAACGGAATCTGAACTACGCAGGCAGGTGGGGCCATCCAACCTATGCCGGCGACACTCGGTGAATGACCCATGCTGACCGCTGCCCCAGGCCTACACTGCCGTCCAGTAGATCACACATATGGAACTGTGTCTTGGGCAAGATGTGGAGGAATCCACACCATTGGACATGCCTCATCGCAGGCAGCATCCCCTAACAGCACTGGTGCCACTAACTCTGTGCGCGATGAGTCATGGGCACCATCTGGTTGGACCTTGGTGGCATCAGAGCCCATGGCCTGGTGGTTTTCTGCATCTTCTTCTGGCTGGACCGGACTTGGTGTCCGACATGTGTCTGCTCCATTCATCTCCACCATAGTGACTGTATCAGCGTGGGCCTGCCATCTGCATCCTGCCCTGGGGGTACACCTTCAACTGTCCATCGAGACACTCCGCGACAAGGCCCCTTGTCATCCCGTGAACCTGCTCTACACCCGTGACCCTGCCCCAGTGCACCGCAGGTCAGCGGCCCATGGCGGCAAGCCCTTGCAGGACGCTGTGCAACCCGGGGCTACTAACTCTGTGCAGCACAAATCAGGGGGCCTTCATGGTTGAATGGTTGTGTCCTTTACAATGTACTCTGTTGTTGATTTCTGACTGCACCAGGCAGCCCTTGACGGGTGGTGTGCACACACCCCACACACATCCAACACAGGTGTCACTCGGTAAGTATGCCTGATAATAAATGTGGCCGTGCACACGTGCCTGTAGCCATTCACACCATCTGAGGAAGTGTCCCTGTGTGTTCATTGTGTCAGCATGATGGGCACTGGCTCTGCAACATCACAGTGTGCTGTTTTTTGCGGACGTTGCAATGTCACCTCAGTGTTGGCAGTGACCCTCGACATGTAGCCCCCACCTACCCCCCTGCATGCACATGCTGCATGTGCTGGTTCAGCAGGGGGGGCAGGGCGTGATCCGGACCTGGCCTCGTGCAGGAAGTGCGCTAAGTGTGTCTCTGTTTTGGGGTGTTGTCGCCACCAGGGCAACCGTACACGATGTTGCAATGTGGCATGTACCAGGAGGGCGGGCCTGCAGGTACGGGGACATGTAGGAGCGCAAGAATGCTCGGGGTCTCGGCACATGCTTGCCAGGTGTTATGTGTATCAGTCTTGCGGATGCATGAGTCTGTTGCCTGGCCTCATTTGCTGCGTGATCCAAGCCAACCATGGGCTGAACACCTGTGTCTGCCCTTTCCGGACCATTGGCCTACACCCAAGTGAGCGCACACCTTCGAAGGCCAGCGTCGCTGTGTTGTTGGCATAGTGCTGGACATGCGCAGACAGGCATTAGAATGGTGTCCCGTAGGAGTGCACGTGATGCAACTGTGCAGCACACACAAGTGTGGGAGCCAATGGCAGGGAGGAGCAGCTGTGTGGCAATGTGACACACAGTGAGTCCGCTCATGTGCATCATGCTGGGCATATCATCCATGATTCCCTGTGTCGCAGACGTCCCACCACACCCACGACCGGCCTCTGTACATCTCCTGTATGCATGCAGCTGGTGAAGTTACTGTAGGGATGAAAGGTCCTTTGTCTGTACTATCAGGCGGTAGCACATCTGCAGGTCTGAGCAGGAACTTGCATGTGCCCAGCACCCCCTGACAGATACGATAGCATTTGCTTGCGACTCCCACACTATGCATTGCCCGACATGAGACCAATGTGTACACATCCCACACGCAGTAGTCCTTGGTCGTAGTTGGTGTGGGTGTAATGGCCTTCACACGTACTCCCACCTCACCCAAAGCCTGCACCCGTTGCACACAGACACTGCTCATTGCACCGAGCTGTGCCATTTTATCCACAGGACTGTCTCAGGGCAAGCCAGTGCCGCTTTAAGCAGAGCCACTGACGCAATGGCAGACCCTCCCGGACACATGCTCGACTCCAGTCACGTGGAGCTGTACCGTACACGTCTGCTGTATGTACTGGGGGCACTGCTGTTGGCAGTGCTGCGGATCAGTTACCGGCTGAGCTTCCGCCTTGCGCACGTCACCTGCGTGCAGCCTGTGTTGCATTGTCGCTCGTGCATATTCGAGTGGTCCATGGATGTCTGCCTCTCCAACATAACGGTAGCTGACCTGGATTACGACGTGTGTGTGCACCCCCTGGTGGCCCACGACCAGGAGTGTCACCAGGATGACCACTTATGGCATGCATCTATGTTTGGCATGCAGGCTGGAAACTTGACCTGGGAGAAAGCACGAGTTGTCGTGTGCAGTGAGCACATTGAGGCACTACCCGATTGGGCTTTGGTGCACATTGGGTCCAGTGGTTGGAGTCAGCACATCTGTCCGGGTCAGCTGATGGATTACATCGACGACATGTCAGATGTGGTGCACGACGATCGCTCATTGGAGATGTTGGCCTACGCAGCTGCATTAGCGTTCATAGACGAGTGACAAGTTACCTGCAGCCACAACTGGATGTGAGCCATTGCACGTGTCCCGACACATGGTTGCATGTTGTGGATATGGGCACATGTCCAAAGACGACAGTGGACATGGATGCATTGGCCAGGACTCATGTTCCAGGTGCGGACAACCAACGCGGGTTGGCACTGACTTGTGTTGGTGAGGGACTCCCCCGAGGTGGACATGGGCGCTTTCCTACATTCCTCATTCAGAGATGCTGCTGCATTTGTCTGCATATCGTGGCACTTCTCTTGGCCGTACTGACTCGCACTTGTTGATAAAGTTTCCGCACTTTCACTTGACTGCAACTGTGTTGTGTCTTGATTTGTATGCCAATGTTTGTGTCACGGACTCTCTCGCTCCCTGCCATACGTGCATTGCTACCCCATCAGGACTGGGTGTTTGTACTTGTGCATTATCATGTCCCTGTTTCGTGCTTTGCCAGATGCGTATGGCCGTTTATCGGCCACAGGCAGGTGCACTTGTGTTCTGTATTTGGTTGTGCACAAGTTGGTGTTTGTACTACATTGTGTTCGATGTTGGGGTGCTCTGCTTCCTATGTGTGTGTGCTGCATTGTGTGCGAGATGTCCGTTCAGCTCTGATTTGGCTCACCCTTCTCCCCTTCATGCGGTGTTGTCTTCACTTCTGTGCTTGTTCAGTGGTGTGACATTGCCGTGTTGTCTGACTTGTGCTCCTGGTTGGTGTTGTTACTCTTGGGCATGGTTTGTCTGCAGTTGTGCTGTGCTTAGTTGTGCATGTGTGCCATTGTGCCCATCTCCCCCATCCCCCAGTCCCTGCTGGTTACTCTCCCTGTTGCTGTTGTGTCTGTTGTTTGGTGCTGTTTCCGGTCCTGCCACCATCTCCAGACTGATGTGGTGGATAACATTTCCTCCATGTCATCCAGCTCCTGATGTGGCGCTGGACTCCCACCTCCGGTGTGCATTGCTGCCTTCTTGTTGTTGGCGTGTTTCTGCTTGTTTGTGCCTTTCGCATCATTGCTGGAGTTCTGGTTTTCGGCCATTGTCCTCCTCCACTCTCAGGCTGCATTCATCTTGTCCAAGATGGCCTGCCATGTACAATGTTTTGTTGCCAATGGGTTTGGTGGGGTTGTCTGCTGGCTCGGGTTGCCTCCATTGTGGTTGGCTGTTGTTTTCTGTTTGGTCTGTCTTTCTTTTACAAGCTTTTGTTGTGCTTATTCCCGCCTGCCGTGTGTTTCGCGATCCTGGCGGTGCTTATCCCTGCTTTTCCCATCGCAAATGGACTCATCGCACATTTTCTGGTGTTGTGGTTTGTGTTTTTATCTCCGTCGGGGTGGATGTATCGCGAACATTGGCCGTGTTTTAGGCGGACTATCGCATGCTACCGCCGTGTTGTGAATTCCACGTTAACACTGGGTTATTTTCCCGCGAAGTGAGCTGCGATGTGTGAAGTTGCGTTAGCATTTGTTGGTGATGTTTAGCACACGTTCTTGTGAATATTCCCCTTTGTTTCGTTACTATAAATTTCAAAACAAGTTGCTATTTTTGAACTGCGGTGGAATACTATTTTGTTGGACATGTTATATGGACAGGATCACTTCTCAATGGCTGCAACCTTGACACGTTGACATAAGTAACACAATGGGTTGTAAAACTCCGTTCTGAACAGAGAGAAGCGATGGAGGGCCTAAAAGCAAGACTTTGGAAGGATCTCAATTCTCTGCAGAGTATTCACATGCCCACAACCCACTGCTTATTACAATCCTCCCTTTAAAGATGCCATGTTGGAGTTATGCAACTCTGCATGTGAAAGATAAGTGTGCAGGCTGGGTGGCAAAGGCAAGGTGTTGTTCGTAGCTGAAACACTAGAAACGTGTGGCTCCTGTGGCACACACAGAATCAATCAGTCAAGGGATGCAAAAGAGAACTGCATGTATTCAGTGGCATGATCAGTGACACTGTCTAGAGATGAAAAAGAGCAAGATGAGGCCCTAGTAGCATAGGCAAATAAGCTGCTAGAAGCTGAAAAAATAACACTTGCGAGCCTGTCATATGGGCTGAGAAGCTGATATGCACTTTTCAGCCGCCATGATGGCATACTTTGCCAATAACCACTGACTGACATTTCCACGCTCACAAATATGGGATAGGAAAGCCACCTTAGAAATGTGGGTTTATTACTAAAACATCATAAGACACATAATAAACAAAGTGTTTACTTCACTTATGATATAACTAAGTATGCAAAACAGACTACAATACTTGTCAGATGTTATTTTTTTAAACAGTTTTTATATTTTTTACATAGCATTGATCAAATGAAATGAAATTAGATGATTTATTAAATAAAATAAAAATACCTGACACATTTTCACAGAATGTGTTGGACTACTGGAGTGTTCAACCACACTGTGGCATAACTTCTTGGATAACTCTACCTTTATGCTGGACCACAGCCTATCTGACAGCCTATATATGTTGTTTTGAACATGCATGATGTCACCTGCTTAAAAATTATGATTACATCAAACGGTTAGTTCAGATGTCAGCAAAAACAGAGTAGCGAACTGACCAGGCAACCTGCGACGGTCCATCTGCTGTTTCCTTGTCAATGTAAGCGAAAGTACTACTCCCTCCACTAAGCCATCCTTCACATTATATGGCAGAAGTTCTGGGAAGACCTCACTCTCCTCCTCTTCACCACTATAGGCTACCAGGAGCATAGTCACATCTGCCTGATCGTAGCAGAGTTTAATTCTGTGGATATGTAGGACCATCGACGGGGTCCAATAGGTAAATCACTTTGCTTTTCTTTTCCTATTCAATGCAGGGCCCAGTCCACTTTACCTGGAGTGTCTGTTGCCCTGACTAGGCTGGTATTCCACCAGAGTCACTTTCATCATCATTTCATTGTTTCATCAGCTATTGACTCACCTCCATATTTTTATTGGCCTTCATCATGCACCAGCATAGAAATTAAGGCCAGCAAATAATTCACTACATCCTGTGTCTGTTTCTTAGGAGTTCTCGCATATATCTCTCACAAGACTCATTGCTCCACTTATAGAGTGCCTATTAATCTCAAAGGAGTTGCAACCCACTCCTTTTTGTGGAAAATCCCAGGCAAGGAAATATTACATCCCACTTACACCTAAGGGTTTCTTTCTGCCCCATACTCATGTCTTTCTGGGTTTTCTTTACCTTTGTGACAAGCCCATTGGTTTGGGGGGTAACGTGGCATGGAGAATTTAGAGGTTATCCAACACTGATCCCACATGGACTTTGTGTACAATTATATGTAGTTTGTCTCCCTGTGACATACAACTCCTTTGGGGAACCCTACGCCATTTCTGAAAGGTGTCACTGGTAAAATTATCAGAATTGCTTTACTGCTGGTAAAGAGGAGGGTGGCGATGAGATGGGAAAGTTCAGCTGCCCCAGAACATTGGATAAAGGATCTTGTATATTGCAAGGAGAACTTAGAAATGTATGCAGAAGAACTGCTAGTCCCCTCTCGACCCAAGGACATTTGGGAGCCACTGATGCAAAATTTGTGGTCTAAAGAACATGAAACGTTATCAGAATGTGAAGATGTATAGTACTGTAAATATGCTTTTATTATGCAAACATCTGTAACAACTTTGATTGTAATGAGGACAGCTAGGCAGCAAGAATGGATAGCCATGGGTTGTTTGTTTGAATCTGTTCTTGAGATGCATGCGATGTTGATTTTGTACGCAATATGTGTATCTGGAAAACTAATAAAAAATAAAAATAAAAAAAACATCTTTGGGGAACCCTACTTGAGTAACGATATCCAGCAGTGACCTGACCACCATGGGCGCAATCACTATATTTGGAGGTATAGCTTCAGTATACCAGTTGGCATTGACTGCCATCACCAAGATAAACCTGTTCCAGAGTCGAGGTGTTCAACAAAGTCCACCCGTTTCTTCTCAAAGGGTGATCTCACCATGGTAAAGTTCTAGAAGAAGGTCTTGTGTTTCCCTCATTTATTTTATTTGACAAGCAAGTTTACATAGCGCAAACATGGCCCATGTACATTAGAGCACTAAACGACATAGGTAGTCAAACACGAAAATTAACTTTATATAGCAACAGTTAAGTCTCAAATTAGATCAGAAAATACAATTTCATTAAAAAATGCATTGGTCAAAACGATAAACACATATTGATTGGATGTTGTGTGCCTATATGGTATTAAATAAGTTCCAAATCCTTGTTGCACTGCCAGAGAAGGCCTGTTTAATATGACATTGTTGCTTGAATGTCAGAGGCTTCAGAAGAAGGGATTTTGTATTGCTCAATCCCCGTTGGGTGCCAGAGACTTTCAGCTTTTCAGCCAGGTAGGAGGTTGTAGAGGTATTTAGTGCTTTATGAGTAATGCTCTTGCTTCAATGGGGGGCTATTTTAGGGTGTTAAGGATAGGAGTGATATGATCAAATTTCTTGTGGCCTTAGGCAAAGCAGGCAGCTTCCTGAAGCACTGCTCTCGGGAATGCCAAATGCACTTTTGGGAGACAGGCGAGGAGTGAGTTCCCATGATCCAGTCTGGAGGGGGTCAGTGACTGGACTACGGGCTTGAGATCCTCCTCTGGGCTGAACTGCCTAAGGCCCCAAAGTAGACATAACACCCTACATTGACTTCAGTGATGCATTCACAAAATTTTACCCAGACGTCTCCGAATCTATTAGGGTATATATAAACTTTCTAGGATAGTTCTCAGGAGTGAGACCAAATTTGAGATAAGGGCTGATTTTTTGTGTGGGCTCTGTGCCTTTTCTGCACCCCATAACTATAAATATGCTGCCACCATCCAAGTCCTAAGGTAAGAGATTGAGAGGTGTTTCCCCTTGATACTTTGACATATGGAAATTGGTTTAGTATATCTCCATCCCTGCAGTCAGCAATGGTGCCACTGCGGATCACCTGATTTGCAGTTTATGTGGTCATTTTTCACAACTTATTTTAGTAATTTTTATACAGAATAAACTTAAATCATCATGCATTTTTTGTCAAACCTTAAAATGTGTTAGTTGCAGCATGAATCGTGTTCAATTAAAGCACTTTTAGAGTTTTCTGATTCCGATCTAAAGCTCAGGTGACATAGACCCAATCTGAGTTATACTGCTGACATGTGTCCTGGGCCTCACCTGGGGTGTCCAACATGTTTTATGTCAGTTCAAAATGGTGCCAATGTCCTTTAACATGTGGTCATTTCATCATTAATAATGGTAGTCAATGTCACCGTCTTGTAGATCAACCAAACTTTGACCAACAGCATGTTAATGGAAGTAGGAGTAGGTTGTTTATACAAGGCAGCAGCTGCAAGACCTCCAGCTAAAAGCATATGAGTAAGCAGAACTTATGAGTAAGCAGTGTACCCATAGGATCGGTCATCCTGCATTTTACATCTTTAGCAGCATCGCCTAATAGTAGTGTTAGGGGATTGATTTTAAGCTTGATGGCTGTGATGGTTTTGATTTGTTCTACTATCTCTTTCTAAAAATATTTTAATGGACCTGCAGGGCCACCAGACTAGTGCCTTTGTTCCTCTTTCTCTGCATCCACTCCAGCATGTATCTGCAGATGCAAACACTGCATGTAACCAGACCAAGGTCAATTACCATCTTAAGATGATCTTGTTGCTATTTTCTTTGTGATTTGTGCATATTGAGGACATGGGAACTCTAATCCACATACTCAACCAAGATTCTTCTGATATCTGTAGGCTCAGCTATGTCTCCCAAGTACTTATGTATGATGGCCAATGGCTTATTTTAGGTGATTTAACAATGTTTGTTTGAGAGGGACTCAAGTACGTTGAGATCTCTAGTAACTGCTTCTTTCTTTTTTCTCTGTGTTGCCCAGTGTATCACTTCAGCATTCTTGTCTGGGTCATAAAATGGGAAATGCCATAATTGTGGACATAGTATCATGGTTTTCAAATAAGTCCCCCAATTTTTCCTCAGGATAATCTAACCAGTCTCTGAATTCCCTGCCGTGTTTTCCTGTGGGAAGTTGGGATGACAAAAGGGGAGGAAGATGTGGTGGATTTTAAGAGATGGTTCCCCCTCTCAGGCTCATGGAGGTAGCCATGCCAAGGTGTGTAAAGGCATTATTGAATATTCCTTTTTTACCAGGTCCACACATTTATACTTTGGAGAACTGCAAGGAATAGAAGGTGCCTTATTTGTGTGGCATATATGTAGTATTCTATGTGTGAAAAAGACAGGCTGCCCTCATAGATAAACTTGAATGCTATCTTGTTAGATATCCTAGGTGCCTTAAAATCCCAAGTAAATTCAGTTAGCTTGTCTTGGATACTTCTCAGTGCTTCAGCTGAAATTGTATTTGGTATTATCTGTATTAGGTATAGCAGCAGGGGAAACAAGTTCATTTGATAGTTGCTATGCGACCAAACCAGAAGATTTCTAATTAACCCCATCCATATAGATCTTTGAAAAACGCATCCAATATAAGCTGTAAATTAGCTATGTATAAGAGTCTCAGTGATGCAGTCAATTTGACCCTTATGTATTCTAAAGAGTATGGAAATAATGTAAAGCCAAATGTGCGTATAGTGTTTATTAGAGTAAGAGGGGTTGATTCTACAACCAGATCAAATTTGAACTATTAACTTTAAACCCTGATACTTTGGAGGAATGGTATAATTATTGGACTAAATGTGGTTTTGAATGTTTCAAGTCTGTGGTAAAACAAAGAATGCTATCTGTAAATAGTGTCGATTTGGGTGTTCTGTGGCCAGTTTTCACTCACAGAACAGGTGGATTATTAATGTTCCTCTGCATCGGGGGCTCCATTAACTGGGCAAAAAGGGACTTGGTTAGTGGCCATCCATGGCGTGAACCTCTTCAGGGAACACTGGATGACGTTTTAGGATTTTTTTTATTTTACTCTTAGCGGATGAAGTTGCAAGGTTTGTCAATTACTTAAGTATATCTTAATCTGTGTTTTCTTTAAGAATTTCAAATGTACTCAATTAAATGCCTTCTCTGAGTCTTGTTAGAAAGGGAGCTTTTGAGATTTGTGTCTAGTTGAGTCAGGAAATGCCTCTTTTTGCATGCTCACCCCAACTCTTTTAGACTGATGCTGCTGGTTTTTCGACTCTGAGAGTGCACTGAGGCTTGATAACCAGACCTCATTGCCAGTATTCTTACCCTTACAAAATGTATATTGAATTGGTTATACCCAACTGGCAAGTACTGATTTACTTATAGGTCCCTAGTATAATGCACCCAGGGTACCCAGGGCACCCAGGGCACCTAGGTCATCTAAGGCAGAGTGCAGCACTGTTTGTGCCATCCTGAGTGTGACAAAGGACAAAATGGCTCCCAACCTGCCACTGCAGATCGGAAGAGCACTGTTTACACTGCTAGTTCAACTTTGCCATTTAAAACCAATGTCAATGACACTACTCCCTTAAGCCTATATGTAACTCAAGGAAGGCCTACGGAGCCTATGGAGCCCTATAGCAGGGAGCTATTTAGAGTCAAATAAGACATGTAATTTTTCATGTGTCTTAACAGCAACACTTCAAAATTGTCATTTTGCAAGGGAAAAGTTAGAAGCACCGTTAGTTAAAACAGGGTTACCATCTGGCACCCCAGCCTGGCCAATTTCTGAGTGGGACTACCTAACTGTTACTGTAAGGTATAAAATTAATCATGACAATGAACCCGACCAGATGCCCAGGTCAAGGAAATAGTCACAATTAAAGTTGAGAAACTTTTAGAAAGTTACCACTCTGTGCCCAGTGTTCAGTGGTCTCACAAAGACCTCAGCACACAGATGATTTTTTGCCCACCTGGGGAGACTTGTACGCAACTCCTAGGCTAAGGAGAAAAGGCAGTGGCCACAGAGTGTTACCTCCTCGCTGTAGTGAATGAGACACTTTTGTGGTCTGACACTCTATGATGACCCTCAACCACCACCATTTTGTACTGACTTAAGTGTGTTATGTTACCTTAGCCTTAATGTAGGATGGGTTTGCAAATGCCTGCTTTTCTTCTGCCTTTTAGTGGAATAGTCTTTCCAAGAATCGAAGGTATGGGATGTTGAGGTGCAGTCTTGTGGGTGGTGGTGCACACATGTGCTCAATGGTGTATACTGTAGGATTAAGTGAATATTGTTATTTGGGTTAGGTTAATTATGACTTTGACCTATTGGCTTTGACGTGGTCTAATGTCATTCTGCCTTCTGACTTTACCTTGCGTCAAACTTTTCTGTGTGCACAGTGGTGCTTGTAAGTTGTGTGGATGAGAATTATAGGTGCTCTTTTGACATGGTTTCATGTCATCCTTGCTTTTCTGATTCCATCTTGCTTTGGGCCTTTGTGTGCATGGCTTAATTAACTTTCTGTGCCTGCACGAAGAAGAGGGCATGTTTTGCTTTCCTCCTGTCTTTACTGACTAGAGAGAACTAGTTCTTATCAGAGGAATGTACATGGTTTGACTCGTAGCCATAGCAAGGGCCTGATCAACCATTGCTGTGACTTTGGAGCAAGCTGGTACGGGCTCTCATGAGAACTAGGGGGCGGAGCTTGCTAGAAGCTTCGCTGTGTTTTGAATGTGTATTAAAAAGGGGAGCCGACACTAGCCTGGTGGAAGTTCATCCGTGGAGCAGACGTGTTGTCACGGAAGAAGTGGTGTCACCTCTGAGCTTTCGCCCGGTTCAAGTAATGGACTCCCCTTGAACAAAGTGGGGTGAAATGATGGAGCATTAGGTGAGGTGTCTCTGCTACTAACTGTCTCTTGATTCTTTACTGATTCTCTCCCTTCCTTCTTATTTTCTGATTCTTATATCCATACATATATATTTCTACATATATATTTGCCTTGATTGTGTTTCAATCATATTATTGATATGTTAGAGTCTGCTATGATAGGTGCATTTGGCTTACTGTGTGGTGCTATTTACTAATAAATACATCCCAGATATACCAATTCGTCTTTTCCTTGTAGCAGGAGGTGTGGACTCTTCTTGGCCAAGTATTCTGTTGTAGAAGGATGGGTGAATTCCCTTCTAGCAGAAAATTGTGTTGTAGGAAGTTGTTTTACTCCTGGCAAGTGATGCGCAAAGTAAGTTTGTATATTGTTTTCTTGCCATGCCTTTGGGGGAGTGTTCAAAGTTTGCCCACCTTAGGAAGTGCTGTGTATATGTTATATTCCATAAGTTTGGAACTGATATTCTCTCCCTGGGAAAGTGATGGTACATTCCTTGGTCCAGGAGAGATCTAAAGTTTGTCATTACACTCACCCAGGAAGATCCCTCATGGTGTTAGCCCCAAACGCGAGTTTAGCAGTTCGGACTTGACTGTTCTCATGGGGGACAAGGTTAGGACTGAGTTGCATATGGCTGGGTCCAAACTGGGGTGGCATTGTGAGCAAAAGAATGATGGATTTAACCCATATCTCTTGACTGAGGGTGAATGTATGATTTATTCAGCATTCCATCCATCATTTGTTTGCATAGCTCTTTTTGCACTATGTGGGATGGGTGGGCCCAGACATGGGTCCCTTGCTCAATGCACCACTGGTTTCAAGCGAGCCTGTCTGATGAGGGGTAATACCCCAAAACCTGTCCCAAGATGCTTGTTTCTGGTCCAGAAAGGATCTTGCTTGGCAGTTCGGACTTTACTGTTCTCATGAGGAGCAGGGTCAAGCTGGAATTGCATATGGCTGAGTCTAAACGGAGGTGGCATTGTGAGCAAAAGAATGATGAATTGAACCCAGATCTTGTGACTTGGGTGAATGTATGTTTTACTCAGCACAGCAAAGATCAATGACACAGGGTTTGAATCACACACCTCAAATGTCCCTATCTTTACAGGCATGTGCTCCATCAGAGGATTTGAGAACCTCGTATTTGTAACTCCTACAACTTTGATTGTTTTTCCTGAGAGGGGTAGGTTTGAAATCTCTGCTACTCTGAAAATAGAGCGAGTAGCACCAATGTCAATTAAAAAATGACATTGGGACCATTCATTTCAGAATTGATGTATGGTCCACCCTGGTCTTCCTCTAAGACTGCGTTAACTGTACAGTTGTTCCCCCCTCTCAAGCACTGTCATATGGACTGACCTGTTCAATTGTCATTGAAAGCCTCGATCATAGGGAATTAAACATTATTATGGGGCATATTCTTCACAGCTTACTGTGGCATCGAAGGCACATCTTGCATCACAGGACCTGATATCCTCTCATATTTTGCTATCCTGGTATCAGTACATTCTGGGTTTGCAATACGTTACCCTGTGTCTGATTAAATCCCCCATTCAAATCTTGATTAACAGGATTAAGATTACATTAGTGCTTCCAATTCCCCACCCTATTACAATAGTGGTGTGGACTGGTTTCTCTAGAGTAGCAACATCAACACATGCCTTTTGATTTACTGGAACACCTCTGCCTTTTCCTTCCACTTGTATTGTTTTACCTTGTTGCACTTGAACTCCAGTTTGATATTACCCTGTCACCATACATAGAGCTGAAACTTGCCTCCTCTGTAAGCAGCCTTCATCTACACTAACATCAATTTTTCCTTCATTCTTTTATATCTCATTTCAACCTCATCACTGCAATAATTTGCATAACACACAATTTCAGCATCAGATTTATTCTGCCAACAAATTAAATGCTGTGAATCATCATGCTGATCTCGGCTCTCAATCCAGTTACAAATTTTAAAAAAATGTTCCCTTATCCTTGGGTTTGAGCGTATCCATTCCCCTATACTCTTTAATAGCTTATAACAACCTTTCATAATAGGCGTGAATTGTCTCTTTAGGTTCTTGAGTCGTTATTTTGATCTTAACCCAATCAATAACCTGTGGAGACACCTTGGCCTTTAACCAAGTAATCACCTGATCATACTTCTTCATTACTATTGGGGATGGACCAAGTGTCACTGGTCCCTTTCTGGCTCACGCTCAGGCCATTCAATAGTTATTTTGCGTGTGGATCACAAATCACTAGGGACCACAATTTCAAAAGCATGTCCAAGCCGACCCACAACACCTTTGAGATATTGACAAAGCAGCCAGCCTGTCTGTACCAAGCTACAGGCTTCTCTCTCAATTTCAAGAAGTCATTTGGAAATGCAGCAAGATCAGCTATACTCCAAGGTACATGTACATAACACCCACTTGGCATTATAAAACGGGGTAGGCTCCAGCTCCCGTAACACTCTTCCCCAAAGGAGGGGATTCTCCAGTTGCTCTCTTAGATCCCTTTCTCCTAGACAATTTGTCCTCCCACTTATTTAATGTAATTTAAATGCCTGCAATCAATTATAGAATTTGGCTTCTTAGTCCAGCGGTTCTCAAATCCCCAATATTCTGGTCACTGAAAGAGAGCTGATTGCTTTTTTGCAAAGACTTTGTTCGTCCAAGATCAACATCAGATTTCTGAGCCAATTTGTATAATTTCTCATGGGCTTGTCTCGCCCTCCTGGTATCATCTATGGCTACAAACACCAATTCTCTTGGTTGTTAAGTCTCAATTTGATTTAGCTCTAAACTCCCACTTATAATTTCATCCAATTCTGTTTTCAATTTAACCACATCAATCAAATCTACTTTTACATGGGGATTAGCATTCACCCCATTCACACATAGTTTTCTGGCTAATTGGGCCATCTACGATGTCTCACGGCACTCTGTTCAGTGCTTTGACTCTCACTAGCCTTCAACCATGTCTCTATGTCCAAGACATCAAATATGTGATGACTCTCAGCTTTTTTCAGTATGGTAGCGGTTTCTTGGGCTGTGCTGTTATGCACTCTAGGAAGTGTTTCCCATACAGTTGAATCCAGACTGGCCAATCCAGGAAAAGACCTTAAAGGTCCTAACCCCAGTTGGACTACAGACAGATGTGCTGGCGCTAGCGCACCTATCAGACGAGGCAGCAAAGAAGAAAAACCCTCCACTCTTTTGCTGCTTTATCGATTATAGAACAGCCTTTGACATTGTTGTACGCAGAAGATTATGGTGGAAATTAGAAAACTGGGGCATTCCACCAAATCTCCTGAAGGCAATTAGATCGTTATACGTAGACACTTGGGTGCGGGTTAAAACAAGCGCCGGCACAGTGCCCCCCCAATACCAACGAACCACAGGCTGAAACAAGGATGCATGTTGGCCCCCATCTTTTTTAACCTGTACACCACGGATTTGGGGGACACCCTGAAAGGAGCCAGCCTAGTAGCACCAGGGCCAGGAAGTGTGAGGTTGCCGGTGTTACAATACGCCGACGACACAGCCATAATGGACCACCAGAAGGTGGGCATACAAAGAGCCCTAAACGCACTGAATCGCATTAATAATGACAACAGCTTGACAATCAACCAGGGGAAGAACAAGGTCATCATCTTTGGGAGCTACAATCTGAAAAGGAAAACACAGTGGCTAATGGGAAACTTGCAAATTATCACAGTGGCTTCATATAACTACCTAGGGGTTTGCCTCTCGGAACGGGCCCAGGCGAACGTCCACCTGAAACAGCAGACCTCCAAGGCCAATAGGGTCATACACCTGTTAAAGCAACTGAGCCAACACCTGATAAGTCTTTCAGCTGGACCAATATTGACCGTCCTAAAAGCGAAATTGCTCCCAGCCATTAGTTTTGGCCACCTGGCCTTCCCTGGGTCACAGGATGCCCTCCTCAACTCAGCCAAAGCCAAAGCATATAAATCAGTGCTCCTCATTCCGAGGTCAGCGAGGAAATCATGGCTAAGACTAGAGCTAGGTTTGGCGAGGCCAGACCTTATGTGCCAGGGGGAGATCATAAAGCTATATCTAAGGATTCTTAAGGCTCCAGGCTCCAGTTGAGCCTTTAAGACACCAATTGAGAGCTATCTTCGACAGATCACGCTCGGCCTGGCACACCAGCCTTGGCAAAGCTATCAACATACTAAAGATCGAGGAAAAGAGTATACCGTTGCTGGAAATTCCACTGAACGCTTGGAAAAAAGCTATAAACAGACAAGTGCGCAAAATATCTTTTGATCCTGACTTCAAGTCTCTCCGCTCAAGCTCCCACTTAGACCCACTGAACAACCCCTACATGGTATGTAAAGCACAACCCTACCGATTCGAGGCCTTCACACCACAAGCCCGAAGCAAAATTCTTTTCCTGAGACTAATCACACTAGGAATTGCCGATTTTAACCCCGCATGGGCCCAAAGGGGGAAACCACAAACTGTAGACTGTGTTCCTACATGCGGTAATCTTGGTTGCACCTCCTATGCTGCTGCCCCAACCTCAACAACGAAAGCCGGCGGGTCCTACGCCCGATTTGTATCACTAACGGAATAAAGTCTTGTAGAGAAGCGTCAGCCTTGTGCTTCTCCACAACCAACACGACTACCCTAGCAAGACTGGGGATACTCACGCATCAGATCAGGATCTCCCTAAAGGTTTCTAACAAATACAATCAAATTTTGGTGACGAGCACTGCAAATCCAGCGGAAGAAAGCAGGCTAGCCCCCAACAAGCACTGAGGCTCTTGCCCCTCTTCATGCGCCCCATTAAGTTTGCGCTATTTTATAGTCTCTAATCGAAGTGCCAAGTGGAACGGTTTATACTTATTAATTAGATAATTTTTATGGATCATTGGGGGCTCCACAAATTTGAGCAAGGCCACACGACTATGACTACACACCCAGGTGCTGGCTGATGGAGTGGGTGCAGGGGGGGCACATTTATCAAACATAAACTGTAGTTTTTATAATTTTTAGTCTCTTTATTTTTCTACATGTCGATTGTTTTTACTGTAATGATTTTAATTAATTGTACAGTCAATACATTCATTCATTCATTCAGATCTGCAGTTGCGGCACAAGGGGTACTTGCATTCATTGGAGTCAATGGAACAAATCTCGATTTAGGATCCTCTGTACTTTCCTGTGATGTTCCTTCCTCTGTAGTCACAGACATTCTCTGGGTCTCATTCTCAGCTGAATTTGGATCATAGATGGGGACAATGATGCCAATAGTGGCAGGTACCATAAGGGCAAATAATTTCAATGTCCTGAAACTTTGGAGACACACATTCTCCGATCCTCTCTCGCAGTAGTGTGTATATTCCCTGCTGATGTAACCCCTACAACACCTGGTCCGAAGCATTTCCAGTGTTACTGGTGCTATATGGACTTCCTCCATTCCCAGTGTCTGAATGACTAAGTAGGGCTGGACGTTTGGCTAGCAATCCATCTAACAAGCTTTCATTAGATTCACTATTCCTGTCTTCCCTTCTATCTTCTCCCTCATCTTTTCCCCTCTTTCCCCATCTCATCTCCTCCAGTCACTAAGGCAGGACACAACAATGCTCCTCCAATCATAACTACTTTCCATCTCTCCTGCTGTTCATCCCTTCTGGCATCTGCATATACATTGCATTTGTCATTTTCCATTTGTATTAGCCTCTCATCTTTACATGTGTTGCCCGTTCCCACACACTAAGTTTCAAACTGTTTGGGTATAGGCAATGGTTTCATTGCAAACAACATCCCCCTCAAATGATCAAGAATTCTCAAATTAAATGTGCCATAACATGGGCATGTCAATGCACCCTCTTTATCAGTGATCTTGTGCCAATTTTTAAGCCAAATGACAATGTGAAGTCCTACTTTCATTGCCATATAATGAGCTGGTGTGTCCTTAGGTGGTGCCTCTTCGCCCATCCTGGTAGGAACACTCATGTCTCTTCTAATCATATCTCTAATCACTCTAAAACATCTAATTTGCCTCTTTCTTTAGATAAGAACGATTTAAATTTAGGTTCTGATTTTTCCGAGTTCCACAGCGGTACAGCCACCAACAACAAGGATGGCACACTCTAACATCACTCTTGCTCCTCGCAGCAGCCCATCCTCCTTCACAATTTCTCTGCACACTCACAAGTTCTGTTAAACAACAATTATCTACTCCTATAAGGGAGTCAATAGAATTCAATTGCTCAAAGAACACACATTTGCAATGAAACCTTGACCAGTGGAGAATCACCTAAATCAGTATAGTTTTCCTTCGGCACAAAAAGGTCCACTGCACTATTCACATTCACCCAATTCACACATAGTTCTCTGGCTAATTGGGCCGTCGACGATGTCTCACGACAAACCCCACAAAACTCAGCAGACAAATACAACACAGTGTCTTCTGCACCTTACCATATATGCCAGGTTCTTACGCAATGAAAGACCCTATAACAACTTTGACAATAACTTATCACCACATTCACACAAAGCTCACAACACCTCTGCTAGACAGCACACAACCAATTTTCACCACAATCTAAACACCATTGTTCACACACACAACTCTATTTAGACTCACTCCTTCTCTGCTGTTTTCTACGCATGCCAGTGGAACTCCATTTGTTCTCCAATGCTTGATCTTGGTTTCTAGGCTAGGGGCACTAGGGTTAGGGTCTAGGCTGTTGTTGATTTGCTTCTAAATTCCTCACTTCAAGTGCACAACCATCCTCTATAGCATGGATACCCGCAAACATTTTCCCAGGGGGCCAAAAGTTTGGTGTGTCATATGTCCGAGGGCAGCATTTGTGTCAAGTGCTTAGCAGTCAGGCAAGGGGGTTGGAAAGATTGGCGGTAAGGTGGGTATAGGGGAAGCGAAGCATATACATCTAATGGCTCAATTGAACAATGCAAGACCAGAAAACCTGGGATTATTCCCAGCTTCCCCACTTTGCAAAATTTTGTGATCCTAGGCAATTGTTTTATTTGACTTTCCCTCTTTTTTTTCATTGCCACATATAAAAGGACCTCGAAATACATGGCTTGAGGATGTGCGCTGTACAAAGTATTCTCCTGTGCTTGATTTAATAAACTATAATGTTGTTCATGTATAATAAGGCCACCCAAAGAGTGCTCATAACAACTGACTTGCCTCTTTAGTTAACTATTGGCATTGTTGTCATGTAGGGGAAAGAAATAATGTTTCTAAATTAATGTTTGAAACCTATCACCTTTAAATTAATATTTCTAAATGCACTGATATAATCAGTGAAAAGTTTAAGCATGTTAATTAAATACACTTTTTGAATTTTGAAGGCACTCATATTTTTACACTTTTCCAAGCAAGATGTGGTAAAACAATGATGCTATTTCTAAACTAAAGCAGTGCAGGACTCCCGAGTTACATCCTTTCTTTAACACCAATTAACCTTTAAATACATGCTTGCCTGTTATTTAACATCTTTTTATTGTTAATGCTGAGTCTAGTGAATAGCAGCCTAGTGCTGCTGTTGAACAGGGGGCCACATGTGAAGGTCAGGAGGCCTGCATGCGTCCCCCTGCATGCACCCCCCGGGCCGTACTTTGAGTATCAATGCTCTATAGCTACCAACTGATGGAGCCTTGGCCCACTTACTCAATAACATTTTCTCAACTGCCTTTTTGTGTGACTTGAGAGGTGAGGAAAGAAACATTTCAGTCCATTGTCTAAATACAGTGTAGCCAATGTGGTTACACAATAACTCAGTTTGATACCAAGTCTCAAGTTAGTAAGTTTTATACCAGATTCAATTTCAAAAACAGATTAATATATACCAGTCTAAGCATAATAGTATAGAAGTACAATGCAAACAGGAAGAAACCAAATCTTCGTAAACGATTCACCCTATATATGAAAAAGAAAACCACTAGTTCAATAATTACAATGTGAGTAATACAGAAACAGAACTCAGATTGCATCAATTTGTCATTAAAGATAAACATAGACTCCTGTGTGTCCCTACCCTACTCTACTCTAACCTGGCAGCCCTAAGCTATGGCAAGATGTAGGTAAGGAGGAAATTTGGAAAAGGTGTCAGTACTCTATGAAAGAAGTTACAACATGGGTCAAATAGCATAAAACCACAGATGTCAAAGGAGGTCTGTACCTCAAGGCACCCTAAGCCAGAATGCTAACTATCCCTCACTACTTTGCATCATAGCATCAGTTTCATCTAGGTAACGTCCCACATATCCGACAACTACTTTTCTGTTCTTCCAGGACACATCGGCTTCTTAACACAATCTTACTACTCCCACATTTATTATACCAGCGGTCCTTGGTCTCATCTTCTTCTCCCGTGAGAACTCACCCCCCATCCTGTTATCATTCTCCTTGTACCAGTTACCGCTTCACATGCCTCACTATCTGCTGAGAAAAAGCCCCTTTCTCTCTGCTAAAAAGAGCCTTGTTCACCTGCCGTGGGAACACAAAGTACATGCAACATTCTACTACAAAGGGAAAAAATATGAATTCAAATGTTAACCTGAAACGTGAGCTTGAATCCAAATGCATCTCAGGCCCAAAAGTTAGGCTGCTAACAATTGCACTGGTTACATTTAAATGCACTCTTTACACACAGATAAATCAAAATTCTCAACAGGTACCCTTAAAGTTAATACAGTAAAAACATGATTATTCTATTAGAGTTTCTAAGCACATGAACTTTCATTTAGTAACCATAGCACTATTTCTCTCGTCTATGGACATGTTCGCAAACATTTTCAAGAAGAATCACAATCCTATTGGTTACGTTTCTAAAATACACATAAATTACATTACATTGCAGGGATATCTTAGTATTTATCTTGCCCCTGCTTCTGTTATTGACATTAACCACACTAAATATATGCGAGTGCTGGCTACATTTGACTATAATGCACTCCTTACATGTGCTTTGGGGTGGAGTCAGTTTTACACTTCTCCACTATCACTGGACCATTGACCGTAAGAGAAATCCTGGCAGACTGCGGCAGTGCACTTTGGTGAATGATTGTCCAAGCAGAGTAGACAGGGTGGATTTGGATTCCAATTGGCCCTTTGTTTCTGTAGCGTTTCTAACGCTATTATCTGCATGCTCGTGCAGTCGCGCTAAAAGATCACAGGAGCCGGTACTTTATACTTTACACGCGGCTCCCGACTGCCGCGCCGAGGCCACGCCTATTTATTTATACCCACTAGCGTCTGACGTCACGCGTCAGCACTAGCGCACCCCGGCAGCGCGGAAGGTTAGAACGCCTCGCACGCGCCGGACATTACACTCCTTCCAACCTTTATGAAACATTAAATCAAACTGCAAAAATCATAACCAACGATGAGTCTGTTACCAGTCTGTCAGTCCTTACAGGTTACACCATATAGTCCGCCAGCTGGGACGACGGTGCCGGGTTCTTCCGCAGGCTGTACCGGGATTTGCCTCCTCTGGGTAGGGCCACCTCGGGGGTTCTGCGCCTTGGGGTGTTATGCTCCTCCCGGGACGGGGAGCAGCCGGGCAGGTTACCCCCAGGTGTGGCTGGTATCGACTGGGAATTACAGTCTTCACCCAGACCGTCCTCCCCTTCCTGGTCTACGCTCAGCTGGTCGGGGCCGGGTCCCTCTGGTTCGGCCCCGGGACGTGAAGGTGTCCCTGGATGGACTTTTTTTGAAAAAAGGACACAGCTCGGGTGACCGTTTCAGCTCCTCTTTGGGCGGTCACCATCGTGCCTGTCCGGCGGGTGACGATCCACGGTTGTGGTTCGAAAGGAAGTCTGAACTTGCTGCCTGGGTAGCGGTCCTTCACATACACTTGATCCTGCCATTGTATCGTGGACTCCTTCGCTCCCCTTCGTCGGCTGGCTTGGTCGTTCGAGCGCGTCCGATTTGCTAGAGTCTTTTCATTAGTGGCTTGTGCCGGGATCCACGTTGGGTGGTGAGGGATCGTGTCACTCACTATTCTCCCCATGGTGGCTGTTCCTGGCGCTGCCTCTGGAAACTGTAGATTGCCCTCTCCAGTGGAGATCCGTCAGCCATGGCTATGCGTATGGTTTTGTTGGGTGTCCTCATAAACCTCGCCACCTCTCCATTGGCTTGGGGCCATAGTGGTGTCACTTTGCGATGATGGATCCCCCAGCTCTTGAGATATTCTGCAAACTCCTGCCCCTGGAAGGGGGGTCCATTGTCAGTCTTGACCACCCCGAATATGCCATGAGTGGCAATGGTTTTCTCAAATTTCGCTATTACTTCAGTGGTTGTCTGGCTCCCCACGATTTCGACCTCTGGGTATTTGGTGAAATCATCAATGATGACTAACGCGTACCGTCCATCCGGGAGGTGTCCGAAGTCGGCACTCACGCACTCCCACGGCCTCAGGGGGTTTTCTTCAGTCGCCACCGGGTGAGGGCGATCCGGCTGTCCTGCCGCTTGGCACCACGTGCAGGTTCTCACAGCCTGCTCAACCATCGCATCCATGCCAGGGAACCATACCTTGGCTCGGAGCCTGCCCTTCGTTTTCACCATTCCTTGATGCCCCCGGTGGGCGAGGTCTACCGCCTGTTGGGCGAGGCTGGCCGGCATGACCAGTCTCGGGCCATGTAGAAGACATCCTTGGGCGTCGACGGATAGTTCGCCCTTTACTCTCAAGAAGGATTCCAGTGTCAGCTTGGCTTGGGGAGTCCTCCGACTTAGCGATTCCTGGATTATTCTCCAATCCCCCGACCTGACGGCCTCCGCCGCTGCTCTCAAGCATTCATCACCTCTTGACGCTTCTATGATTGCGGCTAGGCTCATCGGGAGGGGTCGTGACCGCTCTGTCACATACCGGACGTACTCCTCTGTGTCCTCTGCCTCTTCCTTTTCTTCCGTTGTGGCTTTCCGCGGGTGCCTTGACAGATAATCCGCCGGGTTCGTGGCCCCCGGTTTGTACTCCACCCGGTAGTCATACCCTTGTAGTTGGAGTATCCACTTTTCGATCCGGGGTGGCGGCTTCGAGGCTGACCATTGGAATAGAGGTATGAGGGGCTTGTGGTCGGTTGTCACCGTGAAGTGGTGACCGTACACATATACATGAAAGTGCCTGCAGGCCCAGTGGATGGCAATGGCTTCTCACTCAATTTGCGAGTAACGCTGCTCTGTCTCAGTCAGGGACCTGCTGGCGTAGGCGATGGGGGCCCACTCTCCGTTGCTCTGGAGTTGAGTCAATACCGCTCCCAGACCAAAAGGGCTTGCGTCCACCGCCACATTGGTGGGCTTCGCCGGGTCGAAGTATGAGAGGGTAGTGTCCTCCGAGAGGGCCGCCTTCGTTGCTTGGAATGCTTGCTCCTGTTCCGGGCCCCACTTTCACGTGGTCGACGACTTGGTCAACTCCCTGAGGGGTTTGGTGAGGTTGGAGAGATCCGGAATGAAGCGGCCGCAGAAGCTGACCATGCCCAGGAAACTCCTGGCCTCTGAGATGTTAGTCGGGGCGGGTGCTTCTTGGACATCCTTCCCCTTGTCCGGGTCTGGGGCCACTCCTTGGTCCGAGAAGGTGTATCCGAAGAAACTAATCTTGCTCTGCAGGAATTGACACTTCTCTCGGTGCAGGGTCAGGCCTGACTCCTGCATTCTTTTGAGGACCCCTCTCAACCGCTGGTGGTATTCCTCTATGGTTGACGCGTATATCCGCAGGTCATCGCTCACGTTAAGCACGCCGGGGAGCCCGCTGAGGACTTCTCTGATGGTATTTTGGAATACCTCGGCGGCACTCGAGATGCCGAAGTTGAGACGCCGATACCGTCTGAGGCCCACATGTGTGGAGAACGTGGTAATGTACCTCGAGTCCGGATGAAGTGGCAGCTGGTGATAGCCTGATCGTAGGTCCATCTTTGAAAACCACCTGGCCCCGTTCAGCTCTCCCAGAATGTCATCAATGGTGGGCGTCAGGTGTCGTTCCCTCTTTACTGCGGCGTTGGGGAGGCGCATGTCCACACAGATGCGGACTTGTCCTGGATGTTTCGGCTTCCTGGCGATGACGATCGGGGATACCCACGGGGTTGGCCCGCTGACCTTTTCAATGATGCCTTGTCTCTCCAGGGCCTCCAGCTCCTCCTCGACCTTTTGCCTCAGATGGAACGCGATTCGCCTGTGCCTCAGCGCCACTGGTTGGACCGACGGGTCGATGTGTAAGGACACTTCCTTCCCTTTCAGGCAGCCGATGCCTTTGAAAACTTCTCCGAACTCTTCCATGATGGTATCCAGTTCTTCCTCTAGGACTGCCATGGCAAACGAGATCAGTCTCAGTTCTTCGGCCGATTGCCCGCTCAGCAGCATCCCACTGCCCTCTTCTGTGACATAGACGGTGGTGCTGATCCTCCTCTCTCCATGTTGCAGCTCTGTCTTGAAGCACCCGATAAGAGGGATGGGTGTCTTCTGGCCGTACGCGAACACTCGGATCTTCGGCTCTCGCAGCGGAGGCTTGGTGCGCAGTTGGTGGTAGACATTGGCGGCCATCAGCTCAATGGATGCCCCAGTATCAATTGTCGCCTTTACCTCCTGTTGTTGGACCAAGATGCGACATTTCGGAAGTCTGCGCTTCTTCTTTTGTGGCTGGTTGATCGCAAATACATAATGGACTGGGTACTCTTCGGTGTCATCGTCCATGTCTTCGCTGTCCGCCCCTTCCTGCACCGCATGGGCCGCCTCTTTCTTGACTCTGGTGGACCGGCACACCGCTGCAAAGTGGTTCATCCACCCGCAGGCGCTGCACTTTTTCCCTCTGGCGGGACAGTCTTGCATGCGGTGGGGCTGGCCGCCACAGTATCCGCATTCTTTCTTCTTCGTCTCTGGTTGTCTTTTCCCTCCAGCTGGTCTCCCTTTGGGCCGTACCACGTTCACCGCTTCCGCCACCTACACTTGTTCCGTCTTCACAGTACGATGTAGGGCTTCTTCCATGTGCGAGGCCCTCACCTGCGAGAGCTCCTTCGACCGTCCGAGGGTGAGGATGTCCGCGAGGGGCTTTCCTTCTTCCTGGAGGACCGTGACCCGGAGCTTGGACGAGTAGCACCCTTGGATGATCTGCCCTCGGATCTCCTCTTGCTCATCGCGGAACCCGCACGTGCTGGCTAACTCCTTCAGTCTGCCGTGGAACGCATCAAGGGACTCTTCTGCCTCCTGCTTGGCTTGACGAAAGATGAACCTTTCATAGTCTCTATTCGCCATGGGTTCGAAATGGGCGTTGAGAGCGTTCAGCAGCGTGTGGTAAGTTTTCGGCGTTGCCTCTACAAGGGTTTTGTAGATGCAGTGGATGTCTTTGCCTCCTAGGTGGAGTAGCAGTGCTCTGCGCCTTTCCCTCGAGATGCCTGCCCCTTCGAACTAAATTTGTAGGCGGTCTGTCCAATCCCTCCAGCGCGGGGTGAGGGACGACGGTGCACCTTCAACGACAAACGGCTCAATGGCGGGAATCGACGCCATCTTGGCATGTGCGCAGCACGCGGTGGAAACCGGCTACCTCTCTTCTTCTTCGAAGCCGATAGGTGGGCACCCCCTCGTGGGCGTCGCGTGTGGTCTCTCACCGTGCCTCTACACCATCCAGCGGGCGCGCAGACCTCCAGGAGTCATCATTGGGACCCTCAGGGTGTTCAGGGGCTTGGGCGATTCCACCAGGCTCGGGCTTGCTCTGTGGTGGGGTGCGGCCGTCGACAGGCACCTCGTGGCATCAGGCCTGCCACCACCCAGGCGAGACATACCCCTCACAGGCTGCAGGATGGGCCTTCAGGGCTCTTTCAGTGTCACCCACCGGAACCAACAGCATGCACAGCCGAGTCACCATGAGGAGGGGACACCAATTACAGGCCCAGGATACATGGGTGGCCGATGCACCACACAGTGGGGCCGAGAGACATCAAAGCAGGGTTCAATACACCCCTCGTCGCCAGTATAGCGTTTCTAACGCTATTATCTGCATGCTCGCGCAGTCGCACTAAAAGATCACAGGAGCCGGTACTTTATACTTTACACGCGGCTCCCGACTGCCGCGCCGAGGCCACGCCTATTTATTTATACCCGCTAGCGTCTGACGTCACGTGTCAGCGCTAGCGCACCCCGGCAGCGCGGAAGGCTAGAACGCCTCGCGCGCGCCAGACATTACAGTTTCTTATGCCCTTTGATGGATTCCAAAGCCATATGTGCTTTTTTTCACTCCATGAAAAATGCGCCAACCGCAGTGCGCAATGCAAGGTTCTACCTCCCTGAATCATCGTTTGAGATGCATTTCTAAGGTTTAAGACACGTAGACCATATCTATCTCCTTCAGCCCGTAGTAACTGTCTTGAGTACTCGCTAGAGGCATTTGTTGCACCTATAAAGAGTCAAATATAATATGTAGTCAAAAATATGGCATGGTGGTTGATTTGGGGAGCAAATGTCGAGTTTACAGCGCCCTCACCTCTGAGGCTGCTTGACGCTCATGATTTCCTTGAGTAAATGGTTCCTTTATTTTTTCCATAACGTAAATGTAGCTAGATTCTAGAGAAGCTCAACCCAGGTTGCACGAAACGTCCATTTATTAGCCATTGTGAACGCAAGATTCCTTGAAACAGTCTTGTCACAGCCACCAACAATCGCACAGTTGTCTATTTACAGTGCTAGCTCACCATGGTAGCATTTGTCGGCACGCCATTATCCTCGTGGGGCCCCTTTGTGATTACCGTGCACATTAGCACAATCATCAATCATTCAAAAGAAAAAACACGTATGATTTATTTTGCAATAAATACACCAGGAGAGAGCACGGCTGACGGTATCATTCTGCATATGAAATGGTGATTGCTCCGCGCTGCAGGGTACCGAGGTTGTAAGCAAGGAACTTTTACCTAGTGAAAGCCATCTCGGTGTCTGTGACGGATGCCTACACAGCCCCCCTTCCGGAAGCCGGGTGGAATGCTTCGGAACACGAGCGGGGGCACGCAGTTAGGAAGAATGCAACTCGCAGGTCCGCGGGGGGGCATTTTCGGCCCTGGAAGGGCTCTCATTTAGTTTCATTTACTCTGATTGTTTCGGAAGAGGCATGCTGTTCTCATCCTCTGCTGAAAGTGATTAGAAAATGGCGGAAGTAGCTCTGCGGTGTCATACTTTGGTGGAAAATGGCCTACATAAATGTCCAGTTTATTCACACAGTTTCTCTCCTCGAAACAATGTGCTGTCGTGCATAAGTTAGTGCACTTCAAATCCATATATTAACGCACGATCGTACACGCTGTGCGATGCTACAAAGTGCCTGTGTTTTATAGGTGGGCCCGGTACTGAGGGCATCATTTAAATATGCCTTTTTTTGAGTTCGACCCACATTTGAGTCTCTTTTCAGCAAGTCAGCATTTTAACTTTCAACCAGCGTAAAAATGATCACTGCCGCAATCACTGCATTATTGATGTGCTCAATGTATGTATATATAGATCACAAATATTCATTAGCAACGCATCTGCCACTGCGTTTTCACACTGTACTTTTTGCACACCTGAACATTGCTTTAATTCTATACAAGCCATTGCGCCTATGTAAACAATCCACTGAGCCTGAATAATTGTGTGTGTATATATACTATATATGAATATGTAAATATATTGACATATATACATTTAAATATACACATATATAAGATAAAACCTTCTGTGCGCAGCACCTCTATTTTTTACATCTCACTTTGTTCTTGACTGCAAAAAGCACATCTCAGTTTGCCCTTAACTGCAAACCCGTGAAACTTCCTACATATAAAATAACTTAATTTTTCTCATGTGAAAATGAAAATGAAAGAGAAAATCAGGGTATTTTACCGAATTATTCGTTTATCAGGGAGTGTGCTATAGGTAAGGATACAAAAAATAAAACATCAAAATGTATCTCTTGTTAGTAATGTATATATTCGTGTATTAATTGCATCAAACTTAGTTCAGTCACGCATAACTGTGAACATGGACAACTAAGTGGTTGAATGTTATAAGAGTAGATCCAAAAATATTTTATGACATGAAAATTGTGCCCTGAATATAGTTTGCCGAAATGTAACTCCATTAGGTGTAGAATTTACAGTATTAACTCCGATGTGTAAAAGATATTAAGGACATTAGCTTTATGTCAGAGGATATTCTGAAACGTTCACACCGAGGATCCCATCCAAAAAACATTGTATATATGCTAGTAAATCCTAAATTGTTATGAAGTTTCATCTGCGCATGTAATTCACAGAATCAAGACCTATGAACGTTTATTGCTGCAGATCGCATTTATAAAAGAGTAAAATCTGTCAGATGGGTTTATTGACAGTGGGATGTATGGTAAAGGGCTGTGAACATGTGTGTTCTTAGAAGGGATATGAAAATTAAAGTTGTGTTGTTCCTGAATGATTTTAAATTCAGCCATATTCAAAGGACAGTAGGCTACAGAGTCAAAGAGATGCAAATCCATTTCTTTGGAATGTAATGCCCTCACACACCCAGTTGGATGTCATGCTTCATCTTCGGGCTGCTCCTCGTCTGGCCGGAGCTGCAATGCCTGACGGGCTCCCGATGAGGGGCACTTTGGCAGAGATATTTTTCCAATTAGCCGTTTGGTGCCATGGGGGTGGGAGAGAAAAAGCGCAAGAAACAATAACAGGGAGGCTCTATTAGAACCTAGACAAAAAGCAGAAGCAGAGATGTTGACATGTGTAACAACATATACTCCAGCCTCCAATAGGATAAAAAATGTCACCAGGAAACATTGGGGCATATTAAATACTGGGAGCATGACCCTTGAACAACCACATTTTGTCTTCAAACGATCAAAGAATATGAAAGACATACTGATCCATACCAGGCCTCAGACACGAATGGTTAACACACAAAGACAGTTGTGGGACCTTCCGCCAATTCTGGGTCACCTCCCGTGCAGCACCTGTACAGTCTGCGCCCTCACAACTGTGACTAAGAATATTATCTTCAATGCAACCGGAATTGCGTAAACACACGAATTGTAATACGACAAATTGCATTTATATGATTACGTGTCCCTGTAAGCTCAGATACATAAGGATGAATACACTTCCGGTCAAAGTGAGAATCACGGAACATCGCAGTAATTTCCGGTGTCATAAAGTGAATACCAAAATGTGCACACACTTCTCCAACACCCAACATTCACCAGACTCTTTTTGTTTGTTAATTCTTGAAACATTCACTAAAATCCGCAATGGAGCTCTGTTTTACAAAGAACAAAGATGGGTGCATCGTCTGTCTTCTGACAGACAAGGACTGAATGAGGACATTCCTTGGAGCGCTTTACGAACTTAAAAACGACCTTGGAATAGCATCTTATCACTGCATCACTGACACCTATTGCCCTTCATTAGACCCAGTACACTAAGATTCACAATTATGTAATATTACATATTGTGGATACTTTGCAGGAGAGGATAATGAAGGCTTATTGTGACCTTTACTCCACTCCAAAATGGCCCCCAAGCTTTCCAAAGATTACAAAATCGCCCCATCGTCCTTTTCTTTTCTTGACTATGAACGGAGGATGCGCCAATCTCATGATGGTTGCCAACCAAGATTAACCTTATAAATTCGACACATAACCTATTAGGTTACTCTCCTATCTGCATTTCACACAGTGTGGGGCAGAACAATATATATCTTTAGTAGCCTCACGTCTGCTCACCATGTATATACTTTTTATTTAAAATAAGGCGGAAGCCTGGGCGGTTGAGTGCTTTATTAATTCCACCACCTCCAAAACCCTGTACCTGGTCGTTGGTTGGTTCCATAACCTTCAGATGTAATAACTGACTAGCTGCTCAAGTTAGAGTACCCTCAGTAGAGAGTACAGCACAATGGCTGTCCTCACTCATGCGAGCGGTCCAGCTGGTAGCAATCAGGAGTTAACGAGGAGGAGCAGCGGGTATTTAAATCGAGCTTTTTCACTACACCATACCTCCCGGTCCCGGCAGCAGTGGGTAGGTCCTTGGACACATTGCGTATTACGCAAACGTGAGTACTATGTTAACCTTTATGGTCTGCTGACGTTCCGCATTCCCAAACCCTGTTAATGGGTTTCCCAGCCAGTTTTAAACATTCAACTAGGTAGATGCACTTTCCCTACCGTCCTCCCTTTTTTTGTTTCTTTTTTTGTTTCTTTTTTTGTTTCTTTAGCCCAACTTCAGTAACAAATATGAAGCCTATGTTGTTCAACCATAACTGGGATCAATTTTTAATGCTGTGGGCAATGTTAAAGAACTACCTCTGAATGATGTGCACTACTCTATGTGCCAGATAGCATGATATAGGAGCATGCTACTATATGCTCTAAGGAGGCCCACATATCTAATCCTGTAGTTTATTCAATTAAAACGCTATTAACTTCGCAAGCTGGCAGCTTTTAACTGTTCCTTTTTACCTGCATACCCCTGTAGTATATGGGGAAGTTCCTCATATCTTGACCTGCCGGGAATTGATGAAGCAGTAGTATATCCCAATTAGGGTGAGTCTCATGCTCTTTCTGCAGTTTTTGGTTTTTAATACACAGATTTGGTCACTACACACAGGAGGAGTGAATAACTGAGGAGCAATAAAAGTTTGGTGCTATGGATATTGATGTTATCAGATTGTTCTACTTTTGTTGAAACTGGCAAGTGACTGCTAAGATGTGACCTTGAAAGTACAAAGACATTTTGACAATCATGAGAAGACCAAGGGAAAATATGTCAGTGAGAGGTGAGAACATCTAAGAACAGACTCGGAGTGGGTAGAGATGTATTGCAGCAGGCAACTATATTATCAGGGTAGGATACAAATAATAACATGCAATACAAGAGTTGATGGGAAAGAGAAAGTTGGAAATAGTCACATATGTGGTAAGGAGAAGGAGGAAAATGAGAACATAGATCTAAGAGACATTTCTGTTAAAGTGGGATGGCAAGTTAAAGAGAAAAATGTTATCAATAGCTCTCCAAATGCCATTTACAGGCGCCAGATTAGTCAGTATTGATTAGGAAGACTGTGTCCATAAGATTTTAAAGCATTTGTAGTAAAAATGCCTATTTTTGCATGATCATTCCAATTTTTGGGGATTAAGGTTGTTAATTTTTTTACTCTAGGCACTGAGTCCCCATGGCAGGATTCCCTACACTGCTTGAGGGGGACTTTGATTGCATTTTTAATAAATTATTTTAACTGCAGTTCTTAAACTTGTATTGAGAACATCATGAAATGTGTTTTTAATTTATTTTTTTATCTTTGTATTGTGCTTTTATGGCTGTGTGTTAGAAATGGGGGTCTCTAGTTGGCAGACATAGGTACCTTTGTCAAAGTAGGGACCCTTCTTCCTCGACAGGGTAATGGGGATACACTTCTAAAATAACCCCTGCTCAACCCCTTGGTAGCTTGGCACGAGCAGACAGGTTCATCTCAGAGGCAGTATATAAAGCATTTGTGAATATATTCAGTAATACAGTGAAAACAATACAAATGGACACCACACCAGTTTAGAAAAATAAGTAATCTTTATCTATACCAAAACAAGACCAAACAACAAAAATCCACCATACAATACTCTTAAAAATAGTTACTGTGCAAAATAACCTTCAACATGCAGGAAAAACGTGAAAATACAGTCCCTCCGGCTAGGTATGTCCGTCTGGGGCAACCGTGATACTGACTATGACAGAGTGTAACAATTCCGGCCAACCATATCAATACGGGTTGGCAAAAATGTCGACAGACTCAGAGACAGTACCTTTTGTTGTTGCAGCCGGCATGATGGTACAAGCCATTCCGGGGCAACAGTCGTGGTTGCGATGTGAGATGGAAGCGTTGCAGCGTGCGATATCCTCACGGTTCTGTGCTGGTAGCGGCTCGTTGATGGAGTCGGTGAGACCAAGGGTTGCATTGCAGGGCGAGGCGGTGCTCGATGCAGTGGTGGCAGCTCACGATGTGGCAACGGAGCCGGTCAATGTCCGAGTCAGGCAGTGACGGGGTCGAAGACGTCAGTGCAGCGTGCAGCGAAGCATTGCAGAGTGCGATGCCCACCGGACGCGGTGCAAGCAGCGGCTCGTTGACGGAGTCAGTGATACTAGGGTTGCATTGCAAAACGAGGCGGTGCTCTGTACGGTGCCTTCAGGACTTGGAATCCTGTGACGGACTATGTGACAGAGTCGGTTACCCTTTTCTTTTCCAGGCAACTGAAACCAGCGGTTCCAGAGACAGTGCCCAGAGTTGGTGAGGTATTTGATGTTCCTGAGATGTGTGAACAGGGGGCAAGCTCAATTCAAGCCCTTGGAGATCTTCCTCAAGCAGGGGCCACAGCAAACAGCAAAGTCCTTTCTCCTTTCCTTGGTAGCAAGTAGACACTGCAGGCCAACCCCAGACGGCAAACAGCACAGGGGCAGTTTTCGTCCTCAGCTTCTCCGGCTCTTCTCCTTGGCAAAGGTTCCCTGTTCTTGGTCAAAACTGGTTCTGTCCTCTCTAGTGCAGCTTCCTGGCAGGAGGTGGAGACACCATTGTCCTTGACAGACCAGGCTCATTCAGGTGAAAGGAACTCTCCTCCCCCTACTCTAAATGCAGCCCAGGTTATTCAGCCCAGCCTTGACTCATCAAGCTCTCCGGAGCCACTGCTCCTCCCCAGCCCCTGTCATCCAAAAGCCAGACATCAAATCAACAAACCTGGCAGAGGCACACTGGATGGCTAAGCAAAAACAAACCTACTTTCTAAAAGTGGTATTTTCAAACTCAGAATGTAAAAATCACCCTCACTAAAATATGTATTTTAACATTCTGATCTCAGGCATATCAAACATTATTTTCCCACCTTGTTCCCAGGGGTAGTTATGTTTATAAGATGTTATAAACAAACTACCCAGTCTATCCTATGGGAACAGGTAGCCTTGCAAGTGTGAAAAATGAAATTGGCAGTAATTCACTATCAGGACATGCCACACATACCAGGGCATGTCCTACCTTTCACATACACTGCACCCTGCCCACAGGGGCACCTTGGGCCTACCTTAGGGGTGACTAACATCTAGGGAAAGAGAAGGTTAGGGTCTTGCAAGTGGGTACATTTGCCAAGTCGACTTGGCAGTACTAGACTGCACACAGGCTCTGTAATGGCAGGCCAGAGTTACATTTAAAGGCTGCTTATGTGGGTGGCAAAATCAGTGCTGCAGCCTACTAGCAGCATTTGATTTACAGGCCCCGGGCACACACAGTGCATCGTACCAGGGACTGACTAGTAAATAAAATCAGCCAATCATGGAAACACCAATCCATAACAACAATTTACAAAGGGAGTACTTGCACTTTGGCACTGAACAGCACTGGCAAAGTGCCCAAAGCATCTAGACCAGCCAAATGGAGTCCAACACACAGCAAAAACACAGGAGGCAAAGGTCAAAATACAGGGGAGACCCACGCCAATGGTGCCAGGTCTAACACTGTGTTTCACCATCGAAATAAAGTAATAGCTGATCTGATCTGACTCTGCAAACCAGGCCCCAATGCATGTGCTCCTGACACACTATTGTTTGGGGGATGAAGTCCCCTTGGCTGTTGAGGGTCGTTGGGGGTCAAAAACCCTTATTGTTGCCACAAGTAAGTCTCCCACAGCGGGACTGCTGAGACCTCATCGGAGGACCCTCCTCCTTTTTCAACCACTCTGCAAAGGGGCCTCCTGGTGCACTACTGGTTGGGGGATGTAGTAACCATGGCTACTGAGGGTCATTGGGGTACCGGAACCCCTACTGTTGTGACAAGTAAATCCCCAACAGTAAGAGTGCTGATCAGAGGTCCCTCCCCTTTCTCAACCACTCTGCAAATGGGCCTCCTGGCGCACTACTTGTTGGGGATGAAGCCCCACTGGCTGCTGAAGGTTGTTGGGGGCCAAAAACCCCTATTGTTAACACAAGTAAGTTCCCCACAGCAAGATTGCTGAGACTTGATCGGAGGCCCGCCTTCTTTTTCAACCACTCTACAAAGGGGCCTCCTGGCACACTACTTGTTGGGGGATGAAGTTCCCTTGGCTGCTGAGGGTTTCCCGGCTTCTTGCGAGTGCTTGTCAAGTCTTGTTGCAAAATGACTTTATAACAGCACCAACGGAAAAAGAAATTCTGCTTCATTGCGGAGTGTAGAGTTTATTGGTAACTCCGCATTCTCCGTAGAACACGGAGTTGCCAAATTCCACAAACTCCGTGAACGGATCAGAATTTTATGTCCAGGCCTAGCAGGAACCTACACCCCCCCACACAACTATACCATGACGGTTGCGTCAGCATTCACATTGAGTCTTGACCATACCTCTCTCTTTTGCTAAGACACTGTTAAGAACATTTCCAACCTGCACCTGTTGTAATCTCCTCTGAGCGATTCAGCATGCAGGTGTATGTGTTAATTAAGTAATACTGTGTGCCATCAGCCAGGTGTAGTTTGCAGGTAGGTTGTAGCAACCAGGATGCTCTCCATTTGGTTGAAAATAGGGCAGCTTCCCAAACTCTTCAAATAAACAGTCTCCCCAACCATGGGAACCAGGATAGAGTATCACATAATTCCAGTCACTTTGACCTCATTCACTGGCAAAGGTGATATGCAAGACCCATAAAGAGGCTCTGTGTCACTCTCATAGATATACAGGAGATGAAAGTCCCAAACAGCTTCATCAGTTTTCAGTACCTGATGTTTACCAATTTTTTTAAATGAGGGAGCTTTGGAAAACATATCTCATCAAACTACCACATAGATAGCAGAACATGCTGTGTGAAAGCCTGCCCCTGGCCCTAATTCTTCACCAGTCACAGCCTGGACCTGTTTCTCGACATCAGGCAGAATGCCCTGACAGCAGTACTAAAACACCGGTGCACCAATTAGAGCAGGCTGCAATGTTGATACAAATATACCAAGCACATCTATAAAGGATGAAATAAGGAGATACTTTAATCCAACACCTCACCCAATAGGGACTCTCAAGCAACTGCCTCTTTGCTTTGAATAACATTCCATCACTGTGCTCTACATTCTGTTTGACATCATACTGCATGCTGACATCTACGAAGGCCACTGTACAATATCACACTTCTCCTTTATTCAACAAGATATTACTGTAACTGACTAATCAAACATATAAAAATATCATGTAATCTAAAATATTGGAGACCCAAAAATAAATAAAACAAACATTTCCAAATGGGCTAGTTCTAAATTGATCCTAAAATCTTATTTCACATAGTCCTTTCTATATGACACGACAGAACAACTGCATGTACGTCTTCTACATTCTCCAGACTGTTTTTATTATAATCTCTGTACACCACTGAATCTCACCCTTGATCCTGGAAATCTGACATTAATTTCCCACTTTTACTTGCACCCGAATTTAGTACAACCACCAGACTATTATTCTACATTCGTCCATTCATTACCTTTAAGCATTCCTGAAACACTTCATCACTTGAATAGGTAATAGCCAATCTCCCACATGCATCTCCCTACACCACTTATTTCATTTAATCAAAATATTTTTGTCTTGTACTTTCCACTCACGGTCTCTCCATGCCCAAATTTAATTGAATTTTATCCCTTTATCCCAATCCATCCAACTTGGACAGAATGAGGTATTGAGTGACCATTGCTTGAACAATTCAAATAAAGACTTCTGTGTAGTAGAGTGTGGTATCATGCAGTGTGCAGTAATACATTTATATAACTCCTTCGTCCAATATAGTGAATTAATTCTAGCTAACTGCATATTCTCTTTTATCACTCTAGAAAATGTTCAAACTTCCTGGAACAAAAATGTGGCCCATTATCAGATAAAAGTGATTTTGGAAAACCTTCCCTTTTGAAAACTCCTAGCAACAATGTAATCATAGTTTCAGAGGTTATTTCCTTTACAGCGTAAACCTCCATCCATCTTGAATCTAAATCCATCATACCTACAAGGAAAGGGTTATTCCGTTCACCTTTTAATGGCCCCACAATATCATTGGCCACCTCTTGCAGTAGACAGTCTTGTAATTTCCTACACACCACAGGCATAGCACGTGGTGTCAGCACTTTGTCTCTATTCCTACACTGTATACATTCTCTAACCACATGTTTGATACCTAAATCTGTTCCTAGCCACAAAAAAGTAGCCCCTAAAATTTCCTTAGTTTTTAAAATCCCCATGTGACCTTTATGTGCCTCCTCAATTAATCTCCCCCTCTATGAAATATGAGATACCAATTTTGTCCCTCTCAATAAGATGTCTCTATCCAAAGCAAACTGATTGAATACATTTACCCAGGTTTTAGACAAAGCTTTACCATTTTCTATCCTGTTTGTATTTTCTGTACAGTTTACATTAACTCCGGGGTCGGGAAGGAAGATGGCAGGTTGATTCCACCGTGAGCTCCGTTCCGCTCCGTGTTTCCTCGCTCTCCGCCACTGCCATGAGGCTTGCAGCAGCACAGTGCACTGAACGCTGCCTATGAGACAGCGTTCTGCGTCCGACTTCTGCCTCGGTCAGCTGAAATCAACAGATTAGCCTGGTTTCTGCTGATACAGCGCGGAATGCAAAATCCCTCCCTTTGTCACAGATCATAGATCTCACACAATCACTACATTCGCTGGTGGGGCCCATAACACCAACATACATCCTTCTAATAACCTGTTTCAAGGAGGTGATTGTTCCACTCGCTGTAATGGAAGAGAGCACTTACATATCCCTATTCATAAAGATCTAAACTTCACCTTTAGTACTCCTCCAATGAATAGGCCATGGATCAACTAGCTGCAGGTTGGAGTGATAACAAAATCTATAACATCATTTACATAATTACTTTTCTCAAATAATAACGACCCAACACAGTTCTTGTAATGAATCTTAAATTTTATCTAAATAATTGAAATTCGAGTCTCTGGTTTAATCAAGCAAATAGATCATCATAGTTACCTATTCTGGCTAAAAGTCGCCCTCTAAGTCGAAATCTTGGTCATCGGCTCATACTGTCAGAGTCTTAGGAAACAGCTGTCCTGCAGTGTCACCGTCCTCTCCGTCAGCATAACGTCAGGAAATCGAAAATCTTCTGAAGGGTCTCGCTTACATCCTCTCTATTCTACCATTTTTATGGTAAAATTACATTCCAAAGTGTAACAAATGATATTTTGAACGATTCTTATTGGTCCATTTAAAATTGTTCGACTTCTTTCCCATACGTATAATGTGTCTTTAGATATAGTTCTTATTTTCTCTTCGGAGATGTATCTTTTCATTGTTTCTTTCAGAGCAGCTGGCTGGTAGCCCGGTGTGTCCTTGGGTGGCACAGTTGAGTTAGGGTCGTTCAAAGGCCACTGCAGCTGATGGCGACACATGCACACTTCACCCAGAGATGCTCACAAATGAAGTCAATTTCGTCTGATAGAGATGTTGGCCATTTTGTGGTCACCAAATGGTCAACTTAAGCAAAGAAACACAAAAATGTAATTAATACATAGAAATGACTAATAATCTGTTAACCCCTTACTAATACCCATATGTGTATGTATTTATCTAGCAGAAGCAACACTTAATGCAGGTTATATTCACATTAATAAAGCACAAATCACGAATACATCACGAAAGCAACATATAATCATGCAATTTCTAATTGTCTACAATTAATATGCATACGAAAATTAGTTTACGTATTATTTAGGCCATGCAAATGCAATTCCCACGTATATTTCTTATATTAGTAATGTTGGTCAATTCACACAGCAAACAATTAGTACAATTACTATTAATTAATTATTCATTTTAATCTAAACATGCAAAATGGAGAGGGTATACAATTTTTAAAGAAAACCCCACTCCAGCAATCCCCCCTTTGGGGATTTTATCACCACCACAACACTAAATTTATTCACCCTTTTACGGAAAATTGAAATGTATTCATGCTCTTTAGTTATAATTCGGTTTCTTCTTCGTCTCTTTTTGTCTTTTTATACAAACTTTCTTCCCACTCTTCTAAAGTTATTTCTGTTAAGTCTCCTTCTGGATCCTTCTTTCTTTTTAGTTTTTCTCTTTTTATTTTATTCTTTGTTTTCTTGTTTTTACAACACATACATCCTAATCTTAATATTAATAACACGAAAATCACACAAGTTAATGGGAATAATATTTTACCTATAACTGTACTACCTATTTTCACTAAGAAATTTTTAATAGCAGCAATTTTCTTCCCAGTCTTTTCCCAAACACCTTCAACCTCCAGTGGTACAATTTCGTCATGCAATTCAGTAATATTTTTTATGTAAACCTTTAGATCTTTGCTTTCGTCTGGAATGTAAGTGCAACAATGTTGAACTTTCAGCATTCCACAGACTCCACCCTCTTTTGCCGATAAGATATCAAGGGCAAGTCGATTTTGCATTACCATAGCCCGCATGGCAACCATTTCAGTATTAACCATTAAAAATCCTCCAGCGGTGCTTATTGACAAGCGATCCACTACTGTTGATAATCTTCTATTATTGTTCGCATTCAGAGATATTCCCACTGCTGGTATCAATGCTCCAAAAATGTCACCTACAATTTCTGCCCAAGATTCTCTTTTACTACGTTTTAATTGATTACCTAACCTATGTACACCATCTTTACCTCTGTCCATGTGAAAGGTTTTGGGAAAGACCAGGCCTACGTAACATGTGCCATACCAATGGTCTGGCAAACAATAATATGCCCTGTTCCCACAGATAAAATAAAGTCCAGGGAAAACTCGATCTCTTCCACCTTTAAATCCCCATCCACCTATGATTCGGTATGTATCATGGCACTCATTATTCCCTACAAAATGATTATCGTACGCCGTTTGATTTCTTCTTATACACAGTTTCCCTTTCTGAGGTCAATCTAGAGCTAAAGTTGGATTAGACTCTCCCTTCATATGTTTTTCCATTTCTACATCCCAGACTGTTCTCTCCCCTTTTCCTTCAGATCCCTTTCTTTTCATTTTCAATCTCCTTTCCTCGACCATGTCTAGGAATGTCTTTTCTTCATTCTTCAAACTGCATGTCAAATTATTTTTAAATATATACTCTAATGTTAGCTCCTTAGTTACTAAGAAAAATTTGCCTAATACTTTAGCAGGTCTTACTTTGTTTAGTTTGTTATTAGCAGGTACTTGCGCAAAAATGTTATCTACATCTGAAAAATAATATTCTAATTTACCTGTCTCATAAAATAAGCTTGCTATCATACTACATTCTATTGCATACGTTGCTGGAAGGTGATGATAAGTCACTCCATCTGACACAGATGCAGGTAACTGCATACATACGTAGCAGTCCCTTACGTCCATGGTCTTTACATATTCATACAATAACTTTGAAAACACATTATTTGAAAAATCATTAATAGACCTATCTTTATGTAAATAATTATTATCTATTCTAGTTGGAACTACCTTTGGAATCTTCTTTATGTTAGTAATGTTTTCAGTGTGTCCTTCTAGTGTATCTATAGTGACCTTAAATGAAATCAACAGAGCAAGTATGCTCCATAGAAGCATTAACCCCTTCGCTGCTAGGCCTTTTCCCCTCCTGTGCTAAGCCCTTTTTGGGCTATTTGAGGTAGTGCGCGCTTAGGCCCCTGTAACTTTTTGACCACATTAGGTATCCACGCCAAATTTGCGTCCTTTTCTTCCAACATCTTGGGGATTCTAAAGGTACCCAGGGTTTGTGGATTCTCCTAGAGGGGTCACAGAAATTAGTCAAAATACAGCAATTTTTTTTTTTTTTTGTGAAAAATGTGAAAAACGGGCTGCAAATGAAAGCTTCTGGGTTTTTCTCTGCAAATGGTATCAAAAAAGGGTTTGTGGGGCTGAAATCACAATTTCTCCAGCTTTTAGGGAATGACAGACTTTTGTTAGAAAACCAACATTTTTTACACAGTTTTGGCATTTTTCTGGGACATACCCTATTTTTGCTATTTTTTGTGCTTTCAACCTCCTTCCAGTTAACGGTAGAAAAGGGTAACAAAACAATAATGGATCCTGGAAAGCTATACATTTTTGAAAAGTAGACAAAATTCTGAATTCAGCAAGGGGTCATTTGCATAGATCCATCAAGGTTTCTTTATAGAAATTTACAGGCAAATATAGGAGAAATTAAAAATTTGTTGAAAAAAGCAGCCTCTTGAGTCAACGTTTTTACCTGTAACTTCTTCGAATTATGACATCTCTTTGAAAGCAATGTACCGTTACATCCGGTAGACCTTCCTGGTTGTGGGGACATATAGGACTTGTAGGTTCATCAAGAGCCCAACGAACCCAGAGTAGAAAAATGAGCAGCATTTTGTAATGTTTTTTTTTTTTGGTCCGGGTATATAGCAATTATTGTGGGAAAATGTATACTTGGAAAAATCGGTATGAAAGTCACCTATGTATTTCTGAAATGGGAACAAATTACAGAGTTCAGAAACAGTGCATATTTGCACATTTTCGAAATTGGGAATACTCATATTTGCATGACAATTATTGGTCATTTTTCAAAATGACTTTTTTTTTACACAATGTCTTTCATTTGGAAGGGAGAAATGCATCAAAAATCAACAGGTAATAACAGTTGCTTTACAAATTTGAACTACCCTAAGTCTCCCGAGAAAAATGGTACCTCACTTGTGTGGGTAGGCATAGTGCCCACGACAGGAAGTGGCTCAAAACCTAAGGTGAACACACCACATTTTCACACTGAAAATTTACACTTTTTTTGCAAAGAGTCTAGCTGTAGTTTTTGAACCCTAGCCCTGCCGGCACCTAGGGAAACCTAGCAAACCTATACATTTTTGAAAACTAGACACCCAGGGGAATCCAGGATGGGGTGACTTGACTGCCTCCCACCATGGTCTGTTACCCAGAATCCCTTGCAAACGTAAAAAATTGACAAAAAAAACACATTTTCCCCACATTTCTGTGATGGAAAGTTCTGGAATCTGCGTGGATCCACAAATTTCCACCCACCCCGCGTTCCCCAAAGTCCTACGAGAAAAATGGTACCTCACTTGTGCGGGTCGGCCTAGTGCCCGCGACAGGAAACGGCGCAAAACGCAACGTGGTTTTGGAGTGAAAAATGACCCTTTTTTTGGCAAAGTGACTAGCTGTAGATTTTGTACCCTAGCCCTGCCGGCACCTAGGGAAACCTAGCAAACCTATACATTTCTGAAAACTAGACACCCAGGGGAATCCAGGATGGGGTGACTTGACTGCCTCCCACCATGGTCTGTTACCCAGAATCCCTAGCAAACGTAAAAAATTGACAAAAAAAACACATTTTCCCCACATTTCTGTGATGGAAAGTTCTGGAATCTGCGTGGATCCACAAATTTCCACCCACCCCGCGTTCCCCAAAGTCCTACGAGAAAAATGGTACCTCACTTGTGCGGGTCGGCCTAGTGCCCGCGACAGGAAACGGCGCAAAACGCAACGTGGTTTTGGAGTGAAAAATGACCCTTTTTTTGGCAAAGTGACTAGCTGTAGATTTTGTACCCTAGCCCTGCCGGCACCTAGGGAAACCTAGCAAACCTATACATTTCTGAAAACTAGACACCCAGGGGAATCCAGGATGGGGTGACTTGACTGCCTCCCACCATGGTCTGTTACCCAGAATCCCTTGCAAACGTAAACAATTGAAAAAAAACCCACATTTTCCCCACATTTCTGTGATGGAAAGTTCTGGAATCTGCGTGGATCCACAAATTTCCACCCACCCCGCGTTCCCCAAAGTCCTACGAGAAAAATGGTACCTCACTTGTGCGGGTCGGCCTAGTGCCCGCGACAGGAAACGGCGCAAAACGCAACGTGGTTTTGGAGTGAAAAATGACCCTTTTTTGGCAAAGTGACTAGCTGTAGATTTTGTACCCTAGCCCTGCCGGCACCTAGGGAAACCTAGCAAACCTATACATTTCTGAAAACTAGACACCCAGGGGAATCCAGGATGGGGTGACTTGACTGCCTCCCACCATGGTCTGTTACCCAGAATCCCTTGCAAACGTTAAAAATTGAAAAAAAACCCACATTTTCCCCACATTTCTGTGATGGAAAGTTCTGGAATCTGCGTGGATCCACAAATTTCCACCCACCCCGCGTTCCCCAAAGTCCTACGAGAAAAATGGTACCTCACTTGTGCGGGTCGGCCTAGTGCCCGCGACAGGAAACGGCGCAAAACGCAACGTGGTTTTGGAGTGAAAAATGACCCTTTTTTTGGCAAAGTGACTAGCTGTAGATTTTGTACCCTAGCCCTGCCGGCACCTAGGGAAACCTAGCAAACCTATACATTTCTGAAAACTAGACACCCAGGGGAATCCAGGATGGGGTGACTTGACTGCCTCCCACCATGGTCTGTTACCCAGAATCCCTTGCAAAAGTAAAAAATTGAAAAAAAACCCACATTTTCCCCACATTTCTGTGATGGAAAGTTCTGGAATCTGCGTGGATCCACAAATTTCCACCCACCCCGCGTTCCCCAAAGTCCTACGAGAAAAATGGTACCTCACTTGTGCGGGTTGGCCTAGTGCCCGCGACAGGAAACGGCGCAAAACGCAACGTGGTTTTGGAGTGAAAAATGACCCTTTTTTTGGCAAAGTGACTAGCTGTAGATTTTGTACCCTAGCCCTGCCGGCACCTAGGGAAACCTAGCAAACCTATACATTTCTGAAAACTAGACACCCAGGGGAATCCAGGATGGGGTGACTTGACTGCCTCCCACCATGGTGTGTTACCCAGAATCCCTTGCAAACGTAAAAAATTGAAAAAAAACCACATTTTCCCCACATTTCTGTGATGGAAAGTTCTGGAATCTGCGTGGATCCACAAATTTCCACCCACCCCGCGTTCCCCAAAGTCCTACGAGAAAAATGGTACCTCACTTGTGCGGGTCGGCCTAGTGCCCGCGACAGGAAACGGCGCAAAACGCAACGTGGTTTTGGAGTGAAAAATGACCCTTTTTTTGGCAAAGTGACTAGCTGTAGATTTTGTACCCTAGCCCTGCCGGCACCTAGGGAAACCTAGCAAACCTATACATTTCTGAAAACTAGACACCCAGGGGAATCCAGGATGGGGTGACTTGACTGCCTCCCACCATGGTCTGTTACCCAGAATCCCTTGCAAACGTAAAAAATTGACAAAAAAAACACATTTTCCCCACATTTCTGTGATGGAAAGTTCTGGAATCTGCGTGGATCCACAAATTTCCACCCACCCCGCGTTCCCCAAAGTCCTACGAGAAAAATGGTACCTCACTTGTGCGGGTCGGCCTAGTGCCCGCGACAGGAAACGGCGCAAAACGCAACGTGGTTTTGGAGTGAAAAATGACCCTTTTTTTGGCAAAGTGACTAGCTGTAGATTTTGTACCCTAGCCCTGCCGGCACCTAGGGAAACCTAGCAAACCTATACATTTCTGAAAACTAGACACCCAGGGGAATCCAGGATGGGGTGACTTGACTGCCTCCCACCATGGTCTGTTACCCAGAATCCCTTGCAAACGTAAAAAATTGACAAAAAAAACACATTTTCCCCACATTTCTGTGATGGAAAGTTCTGGAATCTGCGTGGATCCACAAATTTCCACCCACCCCGCGTTCCCCAAAGTCCTACGAGAAAAATGGTACCTCACTTGTGCGGGTCGGCCTAGTGCCCGCGACAGGAAACGGCGCAAAACGCAACGTGGTTTTGGAGTGAAAAATGACCCTTTTTTTGGCAAAGTGACTAGCTGTAGATTTTGTACCCTAGCCCTGCCGGCACCTAGGGAAACCTAGCAAACCTATACATTTCTGAAAACTAGACACCCAGGGGAATCCAGGATGGGGTGACTTGACTGCCTCCCACCATGGTCTGTTACCCAGAATCCCTTGCAAACGTAAAAAATTGACAAAAAAAAACACATTTTCCCCACATTTCTGTGATGGAAAGTTCTGGAATCTGCGTGGATCCACAAATTTCCACCCACCCCGCGTTCCCCAAAGTCCTACGAGAAAAATGGTACCTCACTTGTGCGGGTTGGCCTAGTGCCCGCGACAGGAAACGGCGCAAAACGCAACGTGGTTTTGGAGTGAAAAATGACCCTTTTTTTGGCAAAGTGACTAGCTGTAGATTTTGTACCCTAGCCCTGCCGGCACCTAGGGAAACCTAGCAAACCTATACATTTCTGAAAACTAGACACCCAGGGGAATCCAGGATGGGGTGACTTGACTGCCTCCCACCATGGTCTGTTACCCAGAATCCCTAGCAAACGTAAAAAATTGACAAAAAAAACACATTTTCCCCACATTTCTGTGATGGAAAGTTCTGGAATCTGCGTGGATCCACAAATTTCCACCCACCCCGCGTTCCCCAAAGTCCTACGAGAAAAATGGTACCTCACTTGTGCGGGTCGGCCTAGTGCCCGCGACAGGAAACGGCGCAAAACGCAACGTGGTTTTGGAGTGAAAAATGACCCTTTTTTTGGCAAAGTGACTAGCTGTAGATTTTGTACCCTAGCCCTGCCGGCACCTAGGGAAACCTAGCAAACCTATACATTTCTGAAAACTAGACACCCAGGGGAATCCAGGATGGGGTGACTTGACTGCCTCCCACCATGGTCTGTTACCCAGAATCCCTTGCAAACGTAAACAATTGAAAAAAAACCCACATTTTCCCCACATTTCTGTGATGGAAAGTTCTGGAATCTGCGTGGATCCACAAATTTCCACCCACCCCGCGTTCCCCAAAGTCCTACGAGAAAAATGGTACCTCACTTGTGCGGGTCGGCCTAGTGCCCGCGACAGGAAACGGCGCAAAACGCAACGTGGTTTTGGAGTGAAAAATGACCCTTTTTTGGCAAAGTGACTAGCTGTAGATTTTGTACCCTAGCCCTGCCGGCACCTAGGGAAACCTAGCAAACCTATACATTTCTGAAAACTAGACACCCAGGGGAATCCAGGATGGGGTGACTTGACTGCCTCCCACCATGGTCTGTTACCCAGAATCCCTTGCAAACGTTAAAAATTGAAAAAAAACCCACATTTTCCCCACATTTCTGTGATGGAAAGTTCTGGAATCTGCGTGGATCCACAAATTTCCACCCACCCCGCGTTCCCCAAAGTCCTACGAGAAAAATGGTACCTCACTTGTGCGGGTCGGCCTAGTGCCCGCGACAGGAAACGGCGCAAAACGCAACGTGGTTTTGGAGTGAAAAATGACCCTTTTTTTGGCAAAGTGACTAGCTGTAGATTTTGTACCCTAGCCCTGCCGGCACCTAGGGAAACCTAGCAAACCTATACATTTCTGAAAACTAGACACCCAGGGGAATCCAGGATGGGGTGACTTGACTGCCTCCCACCATGGTCTGTTACCCAGAATCCCTTGCAAAAGTAAAAAATTGAAAAAAAACCCACATTTTCCCCACATTTCTGTGATGGAAAGTTCTGGAATCTGCGTGGATCCACAAATTTCCACCCACCCCGCGTTCCCCAAAGTCCTACGAGAAAAATGGTACCTCACTTGTGCGGGTTGGCCTAGTGCCCGCGACAGGAAACGGCGCAAAACGCAACGTGGTTTTGGAGTGAAAAATGACCCTTTTTTTGGCAAAGTGACTAGCTGTAGATTTTGTACCCTAGCCCTGCCGGCACCTAGGGAAACCTAGCAAACCTATACATTTCTGAAAACTAGACACCCAGGGGAATCCAGGATGGGGTGACTTGACTGCCTCCCACCATGGTGTGTTACCCAGAATCCCTTGCAAACGTAAAAAATTGAAAAAAAACCACATTTTCCCCACATTTCTGTGATGGAAAGTTCTGGAATCTGCGTGGATCCACAAATTTCCACCCACCCCGCGTTCCCCAAAGTCCTACGAGAAAAATGGTACCTCACTTGTGCGGGTCGGCCTAGTGCCCGCGACAGGAAACGGCGCAAAACGCAACGTGGTTTTGGAGTGAAAAATGACCCTTTTTTTGGCAAAGTGACTAGCTGTAGATTTTGTACCCTAGCCCTGCCGGCACCTAGGGAAACCTAGCAAACCTATACATTTCTGAAAACTAGACACCCAGGGGAATCCAGGATGGGGTGACTTGACTGCCTCCCACCATGGTCTGTTACCCAGAATCCCTTGCAAACGTAAAAAATTGACAAAAAAAACACATTTTCCCCACATTTCTGTGATGGAAAGTTCTGGAATCTGCGTGGATCCACAAATTTCCACCCACCCCGCGTTCCCCAAAGTCCTACGAGAAAAATGGTACCTCACTTGTGCGGGTCGGCCTAGTGCCCGCGACAGGAAACGGCGCAAAACGCAACGTGGTTTTGGAGTGAAAAATGACCCTTTTTTTGGCAAAGTGACTAGCTGTAGATTTTGTACCCTAGCCCTGCCGGCACCTAGGGAAACCTAGCAAACCTATACATTTCTGAAAACTAGACACCCAGGGGAATCCAGGATGGGGTGACTTGACTGCCTCCCACCATGGTCTGTTACCCAGAATCCCTTGCAAACGTAAAAAATTGACAAAAAAAACACATTTTCCCCACATTTCTGTGATGGAAAGTTCTGGAATCTGCGTGGATCCACAAATTTCCACCCACCCCGCGTTCCCCAAAGTCCTACGAGAAAAATGGTACCTCACTTGTGCGGGTCGGCCTAGTGCCCGCGACAGGAAACGGCGCAAAACGCAACGTGGTTTTGGAGTGAAAAATGACCCTTTTTTTGGCAAAGTGACTAGCTGTAGATTTTGTACCCTAGCCCTGCCGGCACCTAGGGAAACCTAGCAAACCTATACATTTCTGAAAACTAGACACCCAGGGGAATCCAGGATGGGGTGACTTGACTGCCTCCCACCATGGTCTGTTACCCAGAATCCCTTGCAAACGTAAAAAATTGACAAAAAAAAACACATTTTCCCCACATTTCTGTGATGGAAAGTTCTGGAATCTGCGTGGATCCACAAATTTCCACCCACCCCGCGTTCCCCAAAGTCCTACGAGAAAAATGGTACCTCACTTGTGCGGGTTGGCCTAGTGCCCGCGACAGGAAACGGCGCAAAACGCAACGTGGTTTTGGAGTGAAAAATGACCCTTTTTTTGGCAAAGTGACTAGCTGTAGATTTTGTACCCTAGCCCTGCCGGCACCTAGGGAAACCTAGCAAACCTATACATTTCTGAAAACTAGACACCCAGGGGAATCCAGGATGGGGTGACTTGACTGCCTCCCACCATGGTCTGTTACCCAGAATCCCTTGCAAACGTAAAAAATTGACAAAAAAAAACACATTTTCCCCACATTTCTGTGATGGAAAGTTCTGGAATCTGCGTGGATCCACAAATTTCCACCCACCCCGCGTTCCCCAAAGTCCTACGAGAAAAATGGTACCTCACTTGTGCGGGTTGGCCTAGTGCCCGCGACAGGAAACGGCGCAAAACGCAACGTGGTTTTGGAGTGAAAAATGACCCTTTTTTTGGCAAAGTGACTAGCTGTAGATTTTGTACCCTAGCCCTGCCGGCACCTAGGGAAACCTAGCAAACCTATACATTTCTGAAAACTAGACACCCAGGGGAATCCAGGATGGGGTGACTTGACTGCCTCCCACCATGGTCTGTTACCCAGAATCCCTTGCAAACGTAAAAAATTGAAAAAAAAACCACATTTTCCCCACATTTCTGTGATGGAAAGTTCTGGAATCTGCGTGGATCCACAAATTTCCACCCACCCCGCGTTCCCCAAAGTCCTACGAGAAAAATGGTACCTCACTTGTGCGGGTCGGCCTAGTGCCCGCGACAGGAAACGGCGCAAAACGCAACGTGGTTTTGGAGTGAAAAATGACCCTTTTTTTGGCAAAGTGACTAGCTGTAGATTTTGTACCCTAGCCCTGCCGGCACCTAGGGAAACCTAGCAAACCTATACATTTCTGAAAACTAGACACCCAGGGGAATCCAGGATGGGGTGACTTGACTGCCTCCCACCATGGTCTGTTACCCAGAATCCCTTGCAAACGTAAAAAATTGACAAAAAAAACACATTTTCCCCACATTTCTGTGATGGAAAGTTCTGGAATCTGCGTGGATCCACAAATTTCCACCCACCCCGCGTTCCCCAAAGTCCTACGAGAAAAATGGTACCTCACTTGTGCGGGTCGGCCTAGTGCCCGCGACAGGAAACGGCGCAAAACGCAACGTGGTTTTGGAGTGAAAAATGACCCTTTTTTTGGCAAAGTGACTAGCTGTAGATTTTGTACCCTAGCCCTGCCGGCACCTAGGGAAACCTAGCAAACCTATACATTTCTGAAAACTAGACACCCGGCAGTTTCCAGGGAGGTATGGCTTGCGTGGATCCCCCAACGTTTCCTTACCCAGAATCCCCTGCAAACCTCAATTTTTGCCCAAAAAATCACTTTTTTCACACATTTTGGGGTGGGAAAGTAGTGGCATCACCGGGCTCACACAAATTTACCACCACCCAGCGTTCCCCCAGGTCTCCCGGTAAAAATGGTGCCTCACTTGTGTGGGAGGCCCAAGTACCCGCGGCAGGCAAGGGCCCCAAAGGTAGTGAGGCCACCTCAAGATGGCCTATCGCCAAACCACCTGGTTTTGCAAGGGGGGTCACTTTGGTTTTTGGCCCGGTGCGCGGCGGCCATCTAGGGAAACCTACCAAACCCAGGCATTTTTGAAAACTAGACACCCGGCGGCTTCCAGGGAGGTATGGCTTGCGTGGATCCCCCAACGTTTCCTTACCCAGAATCCCCTGCAAACCTCAATTTTTGCTCAAAAAATCACTTTTTTCACACATTTTGGGGTGGGAAAGTAGTGGCATCACCGGGCTCACACAAATTTACCACCACCCAGCGTTCCCCCAGGTCTCCCGGTAAAAATGGTGCCTCACTTGTGTGGGAGGCCCAAGTACCCGCGGCAGGCAAGGGCCCCAAAGGTAGTGAGGCCACCTCAAGATGGCCTATCGCCAAACCACCTGGTTTTGCAAGGGGGGTCACTTTGGTTTTTGGCCCGGTGCGCGGCGGCCATCTAGGGAAACCTACCAAACCCAGGCATTTTTGAAAACTAGACACCCGGCGGCTTCCAGGGAGGTATGGCTTGCGTGGATCCCCCAACGTTTCCTTACCCAGAATCCCCTGCAAACCTCAATTTTTGCTCAAAAAATCTCTTTTTTCACACATTTTGGGGTGGGAAAGTAGTGGCATCACCGGGCTCACACAAATTTACCACCACCCAGCGTTCCCCCAGGTCTCCCGGTAAAAATGGTGCCTCACTTGTGTGGGAGGCCCAAGTACCCGCGGCAGGCAAGGGCCCCAAAGGTAGTGAGGCCACCTCAAGATGGCCTATCGCCAAACCACCTGGTTTTGCAAGGGGGGTCACTTTGGTTTTTGGCCCGGTGCGCGGCGGCCATCTAGGGAAACCTACCAAACCCAGGCATTTTTGAAAACTAGACACCCGGCGGCTTCCAGGGAGGTATGGCTTGCGTGGATCCCCCAACGTTTCCCTACCCAGAATCCCCTGCAAACCTCAATTTTTGCTCAAAAAATCACTTTTTTCACATATTTTGGGGTGGGAAAGTAGTGGCATCACCGGGCTCACACAAATTTACCACCACCCAGCGTTCCCCCAGGTCTCCCGGTAAAAATGGTGCCTCACTTGTGTGGGAGGCCCAAGTACCCGCGGCAGGCAAGGGCCCCAAAGGTAGTGAGGCCACCTCAAGATGGCCTATCGCCAAACCACCTGGTTTTGCAAGGGGGGTCACTTTGGTTTTTGGCCCGGTGCACGGCGGCCATCTAGGGAAACCTACCAAACCCAGGCATTTTTGAAAACTAGACACCCGGCGGCTTCCAGGGAGGTATGGCTTGCGTGGATCCCCCAACGTTTCCTTACCCAGAATCCCCTGCAAACCTCAATTTTTGCTCAAAAAATCACTTTTTTCACACATTTTGGGGTGGAAAATTAGTGGCATCACCGGGCTCACACAAATTTACCACCACCCAGCGTTCCCCCAGGTCTCCCGGTAAAAATGGTGCCTCACTTGTGTGGGAGGCCCAAGTACCCGCGGCAGGCAAGGACAACAAACGTAGTGAGGCAACATCAACAGTGCCTATCCCAAATGTCGCCTCACTACGTTTGTTGTCCTTGCCTGCCGCGGGTACTTGGGCCTCCCACACAAGTGAGGCACCATTTTTACCGGGAGACCTGGGGGAACGCTGGGTGGTGGTAAATTATTGTGAGCCCGGTGATGCCACTACTTTCCCACCCCAAAATGTGTGAAAAAAGTGATTTTTTGGGCAAAATTTGAGGTTTGCAGGGGATTCTGGGTAAGGAAACGTTGGGGGATCCACGCAAGCCATACCTCCCTGGAAGCCGCCGGGTGTCTAGTTTTCAAAAATGCCTGGGTTTGGTAGGTTTCCCTAGATGGCCGCCGCGCACCGGGCCAAAAACCAAAGTGACCCCCCTTGCAAAACCAGGTGGTTTGGCGATAGGCCATCTTGAGGTCGCCTCACTACGTTTGGGGCCCTTGCCTGCCGCGGGTACTTGGGCCTCCCACACAAGTGAGGCACCATTTTTACCGGGAGACCTGGGGGAACGCTGGGTGGTGGTAAATTTGTGTGAGCCCGGTGATGCCACTACTTTCCCACCCCAAAATGTGTGAAAAAAGTGCTTTTTTGAGCAAAAATTGAGGTTTGCAGGGGATTCTGGGTAAGGAAACGTTGGGGGATCCACGCAAGCCATACCTCCCTGGAAGCCGCCGGGTGTCTAGTTTTCAAAAATGCCTGGGTTTGGTAGGTTTCCCTAGATGGCCGCCGTGCACCGGGCCAAAAACCAAAGTGACCCCCCTTGCAAAACCAGGTGGTTTGGCGATAGGCCATCTTGAGGTCGCCTCACTACGTTTGGGGCCCTTGCCTGCCGCGGGTACTTGGGCCTCCCACACAAGTGAGGCACCATTTTTACCGGGAGACCTGGGGGAACGCTGGGTGGTGGTAAATTTGTGTGAGCCCGGTGATGCCACTACTTTCCCACCCCAAAATGTGTGAAAAAAGTGATTTTTTGGGCAAAATTTGAGGTTTGCAGGGGATTCTGGGTAAGGAAACGTTGGGGGATCCACGCAAGCCATACCTCCCTGGAAGCCGCCGGGTGTCTAGTTTTCAAAAATGCCTGGGTTTGGTAGGTTTCCCTAGATGGCCGCCGTGCACCGGGCCAAAAACCAAAGTGACCCCCCTTGCAAAACCAGGTGGTTTGGCGATAGGCCATCTTGAGGTCGCCTCACTACGTTTGGGGCCCTTGCCTGCCGCGGGTACTTGGGCCTCCCACACAAGTGAGGCACCATTTTTACCGGGAGACCTGGGGGAACGCTGGGTGGTGGTAAATTTGTGTGAGCCCGGTGATGCCACTACTTTCCCACCCCAAAATGTGTGAAAAAAGTGATTTTTTGGGCAAAATTTGAGGTTTGCAGGGGATTCTGGGTAAGGAAACGTTGGGGGATCCACGCAAGCCATACCTCCCTGGAAGCCGCCGGGTGTCTAGTTTTCAAAAATGCCTGGGTTTGGTAGGTTTCCCTAGATGGCCGCCGCGCACCGGGCCAAAAACCAAAGTGACCCCCCTTGCAAAACCAGGTGGTTTGGCGATAGGCCATCTTGAGGTCGCCTCACTACGTTTGGGGCCCTTGCCTGCCGCGGGTACTTGGGCCTCCCACACAAGTGAGGCACCATTTTTACCGGGAGACCTGGGGGAACGCTGGGTGGTGGTAAATTTGTGTGAGCCCGGTGATGCCACTACTTTCCCACCCCAAAATGTGTGAAAAAAGTGCTTTTTTGAGCAAAAATTGAGGTTTGCAGGGGATTCTGGGTAAGGAAACGTTGGGGGATCCACGCAAGCCATACCTCCCTGGAAGCCGCCGGGTGTCTAGTTTTCAAAAATGCCTGGGTTTGGTAGGTTTCCCTAGATGGCCGCCGTGCACCGGGCCACAAACCAAAGTGACCCCCCTTGCAAAACCAGGTGGTTTGGCGATAGGCCATCTTGAGGTCGCCTCACTACGTTTGGGGCCCTTGCCTGTCGCGGGTACTTGGGCCTCCCACACAAGTGAGGCACCATTTTTACCGGGAGACCTGGGGGAACGCTGGGTGGTGGTAAATTTGTGTGAGCCCGGTGATGCCACTACTTTCCCACCCCAAAATGTGTGAAAAAAGTGATTTTTTGAGCAAAAATTGAGGTTTGCAGGGGATTCTGGGTAAGGAAACGTTGGGGGATCCACGCAAGCCATACCTCCCTGGAAGCCGCCGGGTGTCTAGTTTTCAAAAATGCCTGGGTTTGGTAGGTTTCCCTAGATGGCCGCCGTGCACCGGGCCAAAAACCAAAGTGACCCCCCTTGCAAAACCAGGTGGTTTGGCGATAGGCCATCTTGAGGTCGCCTCACTACGTTTGGGGCCCTTGCCTGCCGCGGGTACTTGGGCCTCCCACACAAGTGAGGCACCATTTTTACCGGGAGACCTGGGGGAACGCTGGGTGGTGGTAAATTTGTGTGAGCCCGGTGATGCCACTACTTTCCCACCCCAAAATGTGTGAAAAAAGTGATTTTTTGAGCAAAAATTGAGGTTTGCAGGGGATTCTGGGTAAGGAAACGTTGGGGGATCCATGCAAGCCATACCTCCCTGGAAGCCGCCGGGTGTCTAGTTTTCAAAAATGCCTGGGTTTGGTAGGTTTCCCTAGATGGCCGCCGTGCACCGGGCCAAAAACCAAAGTGACCCCCCTTGCAAAACCAGGTGGTTTGGCGATAGGCCATCTTGATGTCGCCTTACTACGTTTGGGGCCCTTGCCTGCCGCGGGTACTTGGGCCTCCCACACAAGTGAGGCACCATTTTTACCGGGAGACCTGGGGGAACGCTGGGTGGTGGTAAATTTGTGTGAGCCCGGTGATGCCACTACTTTCCCACCCCAAAATGTGTGAAAAAAGTGATTTTTTGGGCAAAATTTGAGGTTTGCAGGGGATTCTGGGTAAGGAAACGTTGGGGGATCCACGCAAGCCATACCTCCCTGGAAGCCGCCGGGTGTCTAGTTTTCAAAAATGCTTGGGTTTGGTAGGTTTCCCTAGATGGCCGCCGCGCACCGGGCCAAAAACCAAAGTGACCCCCCTTGCAAAACCAGGTGGTTTGGCGATAGGCCATCTTGAGGTCGCCTCACTACGTTTGGGGCCCTTGCCTGCCGCGGGTACTTGGGCCTCCCACACAAGTGAGGCACCATTTTTACCGGGAGACCTGGGGGAACGCTGGGTGGTGGTAAATTTGTGTGAGCCCGGTGATGCCACTACTTTCCCACCCCAAAATGTGTGAAAAAAGTGATTTTTTGGGCAAAAATTGAGGTTTGCAGGGGATTCTAGGTAAGGAAACGTTGGGGGATCCACGCAAGCCATACCTCCCTGGAAGCCGCCGGGTGTCTAGTTTTCAGAAATGCGTGGGTTGGAAAGGTTTCCCTAGATGGCCGCCGAGCCCTGGGCAAAAAACCAAAGTAACCCCCCTTGCAAAACCAGATTACCTATTGTTACTACAGCGTGAGAATTTAGGAATAATACTGCAAAGAAAATGTGGCAGACAATTTGAGGTTTACAGGACAATGGGGATAAAAAATATTTTTCAAATCACTAGAGAGACATCACCATGAACTCCCAAAGGTTTTCGACAATATCTACAGTTGGTGGGTTATTCTTACATGGAAAGTGTACCTTGGCAGAGAAACAAAAAACAAAGATTCCTGCACAACCATCTATTCCTCAAACACACACACATACTGGTTGGATTTGGCACGAGGGCAAGTCATGGTTCAGTGTATTAAATTTTATTAACAAGAGATTTCACAAAAATGAAATGCACTGTCAATAATTAAATTCACAAAAAACCAAACCAATGACTTGCAGCTCGTGAGCTGTAAAGCCACGTCAAGGCACCAACCGCTTTACAGGCCATTCACACACCTTTCATACGTGATACAAACAAGACCATTCGCACCACCAGGTACAAAAGCAACACAGTACAAAAATCACCAAAAAGGGACAAGGTACACCCTGCTTCAGAAAGACAAATATTACTGCACAGTCATCTAACCCGCAAGCACACACACATACTGGTTGGATTTGGCACGAGGGTGAGTGATGGTTCAGTAGATAAAATTGTATTACCAAGTGATTTCACAAAACATGAAATGCACTGGTAATAATTGAAAGGGCAAGAAACTGAACCATTGACTCACAGCTCGTGAGCTGTAAAGCCACGACAAGGCACCAACCTCTTTACAGGCCATTCATACACCTTTCATACGTGTGAGACATACAAAACCATTCACACCGCCAGCCGCGGGCCCATCACATAACAAAACTCACACCAGCACACAGCGCCATTCAAGGGCCCATCACTTTCACACGCCCACAATCCAGACACAGCAACTACACAGGCTGAAGGATTGCGTGGAGTGGCACTCAGCTAGCAGTGTGTGTAGTGACCAGCAGAAAGTCACTACTCACACACAGCCAGCCAAGCACCAGTCGACACACACCGCTAGCCAAACGCCAGTCCACGCACACCGCTAGCCAAGCGCCAGTCCAGGCACACCGCCATCCAATCGCCAGTCCAGGCACACCGGCAGCCAATCGCCAATCCACCTACACCGCCAGCCAAGCTCCAGTCCACGGACACCACCAGACAAGCACCATTCCACGCACACCGCCAGCCAAGCTCCAGTCCACACACACCACCAGACAAGCTCCAGTCCACGGACACCACCAGCCAAGCTCCAGTCCACGGACACCACCAGCCAAACACCAGTCCGCACACACCACCAGTCCACACACACTGCCAGCCAAGTACCAGTCCACGCACAGCGCCAGCCAAGCACCATTCCACGCACACCACCAGCCAAGCACCATTCCACGCACACCGCCAGCCAAGCACCATTCCACGCACACCACCAGCCACGCACCAGTCCACGCACACCGCCAGCCAAGCACCATTCCTCGCACACCACCAGCCACGAACCAGTCCACGCACACCGCCAGTCCATGCACACCGCCAGTCCACGCACACCGTCAGCCAAGCACCATTCCACGCACACCACCAACCAAGTGCCAGTCCACACACACCAACAGCCAAGCGCAAGCCTACACACACCGCCATCACATTTTGGATTTTTTTAGAAAAAAATAAAAACACAAACAAATTGCAAATAGATACAAATCTTCTAACAGAAAATCAGCAACTAAATACATTGCACTAACACCAACATTGAAACAGAATCAAATTATCCAAAGAATACAGACCAGGCAGTTCACTTTACCACTCAAGAATCCTCCCAAAAATTCTTTCGCGTGTGGTACGCTCTAAAACAAGCAGAGAGACACAGTGCAGGATGAGAAGGACAGTCGGGGCAGTACATACGACTCTCCTTCCGCGAACCTCTTCGCCAACAGACTCTACATCTCCTACTGGGAAAATCTTTTGCGGGTGTGGGAGGAATGTGATCTGGAAAGTGGCGTTCTTTCAATCTAGCAACATCCTCCACCAGTCCAACTCTAGGAACACTTGCCTGTTCCACTACAACAAGGCTGCCTATTACAGACTCCTGAAACTTAGCAAAAGTCATCTTTGACTCAGGGCAAGAATCCTGGAACACAACAAAAGCATTAAACATTGCCAAGTGGAAAAGATGGATAGCCAACTTCTTGTACCAAATGTAAGCCTTACGAAGAGCAGTGTAAGGTTCCAACCTCTGATCTACTCTGTCAACACCACCCATGTACCTATTATAGTCTAAAACACATACAGGTTTGCGCGCTTCAGCGACCTGACCCCAAACAGTCACAGGTGCAGTGCTTTCATCATGGATGGAAGTCAGCATGTAGACATCTCTCCTGTCTGTAAACTTCACAGCAAGAAGCTCCTGGCAACGCAACGCACTGCACTGTCCCCGCACAAGCTTTTGACAAACAAGTTCTTTCGGAAAACCTTTACGGTTACAGCGGACTGTGCCACAAGCAAAAGTGTCCACTTTGGCCAATTCCCTGAACAACCGCACACCAGTGTAGAAGTTATCTACATATAAATGGTGGCCTTTGTTAAAAAATCCTCTTCCAAGTTCCCAAACAATTTTCTCAGTCACTCCAAAAGTGGACGGACAACCAGGGAGGTTAAACCTAGATTCCTTACCGGTGTACACCCTGAAATTAGAGACATATCCAGTCCTACTGTCACACAGCATATACAGCTTTATTCCATAGCGTGCCCTCTTACTAGGAATGTATTGCCTAAAAACCAAGCGGCCCTTGAACAACACCAAAGACTCATCCACTGCAATTTCTCTACCAGGGGCATAAATCTCAGAAAATCGATCAACAAAGTGATCAAGGACAGGCCTAATCTTAAAAAGACGGTCACAATCAGGGTGATCTCGTGGCAACGCTAAACCATTATCTACAAAGTGCATCATCCGAAGCAGAAGCAAATACCTGTCACGACTCATGACTGCCGGAAAAATAGACGTTGCCATCAAGGGACTGCTAGACCAATATGAAGCCAATGATGGCTTCCTTAGCAAGCCCATCAAAAAAGTTAAACCCAAGAACTTCTTCATCTCTTCAACATTTGTGGGAGTCCACCGGGTAGCTCTAGAGTGTGGCTTAAGACTGGCACTGTTGTCCCTCAAAAACTGTTCGGCATACAAATTAGTCTGCTCAACAATCTCTGCCAAAAACACATCGTCCATAAACAACTGAAAAAAATTTACAGGCAAAAAGTTCTCGGTATTCACTCTAGACCCTGGTACACCAGTAAACTCAGGAAATTCCGGCTGCACCATGCCAGGGGCAACCCAGAGGTCATCACTTTCAACGGGAAGACTTGCAGCCCCAGCCTGCAGCCCAGATGTCTCTTGCCGCACTACACCAACGGAAAGGCTTGCAGCCCCAGCCTGCAGCCCAGATGCCTCTTGCCGCACTACACCAACGGGAAGCCTTGCAGTCCCAGCCTGCAGCCCAGATGTCTCTTGCCGCACTACACCAACGGGAAGCCTTGCAGCCGCAGGCTGCAGCCCAGATGCCTCTTGCCGCACTATCGGCACATCAGTCTCCTCCTCTAACACAGGCACTTCATCCGCACTAAGAGTATCTTCATCATCCGATGACCCCATACGGAGAGAAAACTCACTGCCAGAATCGTCCCCTGCCCCCTCTCCCTCAGAAGCAGAGTCAGTCTCTGACCCAATATCAGAGGAAGACTCAAACAGCAAACCAACAACCTGCTGAGCAGTCATCCTGCGGCTAGCCATTATACCTACTAAGATGGAAGACTGCACAAACAAGTCAACAACAACCAACAATGTGCAAACCAAGTAAGTAAAGAAATGTGTACCTTATATCAATAAGATCAATGTACTCAAAAACTATACAATCCAAAATCAAAAGAGACAGCTACACTCACCAGAAACAAACTCTGCAGTGACACAGCAAAGACCAACGATATCAAACTAGAAAGAAGAAAAAAAAACAAATTACTCACAAGACAACAAAATACACATCGTGCACCAATGCAAAAAGTTTTTGAAACTCAAAAACCAAACATACTGCTATTATTACTAGGGGTGGGCGGAATTTGCGGAATTAACCTTCGCAAATTATCGCGAGAATGTTTAAAATTATCGCAAACAAGCAGAAATATCGCGAAGATGCGGAAGTTTTTTTCCGGCATGTTCGCGCGATTTTCTGCATGGTTGCGGGTCGCCAACTTACCCATGTGGCTGCTTGCGGGCGCGGCCATCTTGTTTTGAGTTGTTCTCGCGGTGCATGATCGCGAGAAGAAAGACGTGATCGCGCGACGCATGACGTCACTGCGGGCGCGAACTGTCGCGAGACAGCGCAAATGGCTAAAAACAATACAACATCTCATGGAGAACGCGACCGGATCAAGAAAACTTGTCGGCGAACGCAGGGATTCAGGTAAGGCGATCGCGCGCGCGCGAGAATGTATCATTTTACAGCGCGAGCAAGAAACAAATTATCGCCAAGCTGCGGAAACCGGAATTTTTGACATTTTCGCGCTCTCCGCGGAACGCAAAAATGTCAAATTATCGCAATTTCCGCGAACGGAACGAAATTTTTGCCCAGGCCTAATTATTACACCATTTGCAAAAAAAAACAGGCAGAGAAATCAAACACATTTGCATTGTACAAAAAAACAGTCTCTTACCAAACTACACAAACAGCAAAACCACCAGAACCAAAACGTCACCGTGAACAGAAGAAAAGCCTTCACCTAGAACAAAAAAGTAAACAAAAAAAACATTACAATTGGAAATCACAAAAAATATAACAATAAACATTATAACATGCCATGTCACTACCCAAATGGTCAATCGGATTGTGTGCCAGGTCAGGCAGAAAACAGCAGGAAAAAAAAGGCTATTCAGTCCCGGGGCAGGTGAGCCAAATACATATAACAAATTGCACCCTGGAAGCGAGGGGTCACTTCTATTTCTAATTGAACTAATTCCCTGGTGTCTAGTGGGCTTTTCTGCCTCCAATGGGAGCAGAAACGGCAAAAAAATAAAACCGATCTGCCCACAGAGGGGCAAGAAAAGTCTTCAAAACATTTAGGGGCCCAAGGAAGCGACCCTTGCCCAAGGGGTCGCTTCCTACAATAATATTTCTATCCCTGGTGTCTAGTGGGCTTTTCTACCCCCCCCAAGGAGCAGAAACGGACAGAAAGACGACCAATCTGCCCCCAGGGGGGGCAGAAAAGTATTCTACATAATTAGGCCGCAAAGGAAGCGACCCTTGCCCAAGGGGTCGCTTCCTACATAAAGAAAAAGACATCCCTGGTGTCTAGTGGGCTTTTCTGCCCCCCCTGGGGGCAGAAACGGGCAGAAAGACGACCGATCTGCCCCCAGGGGGGGCAGAAAAGTCTTCAAATTATTTGACCCCACAAGGAAGCGACCCTTGCCTAAGGGGTCGCTTCCTACATAGCATAAACGACATCCCTGGTGTCTAGTGGGCTTTTCTGCCCCCCCTGGGGGCAGAAACGCGCAGAAAGCGGACCGATCTGCCCCCAGGGGGGGCAGAAAAGACTTCCACAAATTTTGCCCCCAAGGAAGCGACCCTTGCCCAAGGGGTCGCTTCCTACATAGTAAAAACGACATCCCTGGTGTCTAGTGGGATTTTCTGCCCCCCCCTGGGGGCAGAAACGCGCAGAAAGCGGACCGATCTGCCCCCAGGGGGGGCAGAAAAGACTTCCACAAATTTTGCCCCCAAGGAAGCGACCCTTGCCCAAGGGGTCGCTTCCTACATAGTAAAAACGACATCCCTGGTGTCTAGTGGGCTTTTCTGCCCCCCCTGGGGGCAGAAACGCGCAGAAAGCGGGCCGATCTGCCCCCAGGGGGGGCAGAAAAGACTTTGCCAAATTTTCACCCCCAAGGAAGCGACCCTTGCCCAAGGGGTCGCTTCCCAAACTCAAAATACAAAATCCCTGGTGTCTAGTGGGGCATCCCTACTCCACGATCGCGACGCTGTGCGCGATCGTGGAGCAGGAATGCCCTGTATTGAGACATCGGGGGAGAGGAAATACTCTTTCCTCTCCCCCGATGCCTCAATACTACAGATTTCACCACCGCGGCCCCCACCAGACGACAAACACCTACCTCTGCTCCCCTTGGACGCGCTGGAAGAAATGGATTCCAGCGCGTCCAACGCTTCCTGATGACGCCGGCGCGCGCTGTGCGCGCTGACGTCATCAGAAAGCGTGGGGGGGCTCGGGGGGGGTCGGGGGTGGCAGCGGAAGCTCTTCCGCTGCCACCCCCGTAAAGGGGGGCAAGATCGAGGCACAAGGGGGGGAGCGCCAGCGCTTCCCCCGGGGGCTGTCCTCATGACGGAACGGTTCCGTCATGAGCACAGCCCAACCGATGCTCATGACGGAACCGTTCCGTCATGAGCATCGAAGGGGTTAATAATCCTGTACAACAACAACACATTTTACACCATCTCTTCATGAATGTACACCTACTTTTGCTATCATCTATGTTAGCCATCTTTGTTTATTTGGACTGTGTCTGTTGACTTAGTCTCTTTTATTTCGCAACTCGTTCTCTAATCTTAGGCCTCTAAGGCCCTACTTAGTTCTACCAGTATCTATCGTTTGATTCAATTGTTACTTCTTCATCAGTAGTTTTCTAGATTTTCTCAGTTTGGCATTTCATCGTTTTTCACTTCTTTTTGTTCATCCAAATACAGAATTACCTGATCTTCCGTTACTTCTTCTCCGATGTCGGATAAGATAACTCTCAGGATTCCTGCTTCTTCTTCAACCACTTTCAGTACAGCCTCCTCTGGATTTCCTTGACTATCTGCCTCTTCTTCCGTTTCAGGCAGTGCCACGTACGTCCATTCCGGTGACTTATACTTCTGGTTAGGTTTCCTTGTTCTTTTTCCTTCTTCCTTGTCTTGAGTGGTTTCTTCTTCTTTTGATTTTTCTTGGCTTGTCACTTCATTCACCTAATCTGCTCTTGGTGATTTCACTTGTGTCAGCCGATATCTCAATCTCTTTATTTTGTTTGGCCACACTTTGTCCTTTTTGACACTTTTCTGATTGCTTTCTTTATTATTCTTTTCCTCTCTCCAAGCTCTTTTTCTTAGAACTCGTCCTTCTGGTATCTCATTTTCACTCTCTTCAGATTCCGTCTCAACTTGCTTTTTCTTTTCGACAACTTCTTTTTCCACCACTGCTTTCCCTAGTTCTGTCCCTCCTCGGGTCTCCGACACGCAATCTTCCTGCTGGCTACTTGTCCCTTCACCTAGCTGGATGTTGCAGTTCCCTACACCTCCTCGGGGGTCTTCCGCAATCTGTCCCTCTCTCGCTGTACCTGTCCCTGTTTCACTTTGATCTATTATTTCGGGTGGAATTTCTCTTGGTCTTTCATTTGAAACTTCCTTCTCTCGAAGTTCTTTAACTGCTTCTTCGTTGTCTTTTCCTTTTTTCTTTCTGTGTTCTTTTCTGGGACCTTGTCTCCCTTGTTCGTCTTCAGAATCTGAACTGATATCAGAAATCTGCAATCGTCTTCTCAGAGAGATACTTCTGGGGACTAATATCTGATCAGGTTCCTTTTCCCCCCTTTCAGGATTTTCTTGTGTTTTTGACTCTTCGTTATCTGATTCAGTACTTGACTCTGATTCGTCATAGTACTCTTTTCCTTTGCTGTCAACTGGATTTGGTATCCTCAAAGTATGGCTGGCATGGATCCAGTTTTTCACTCCAGCACACTTCACAGCTGTTGTTGTGGTCAGAATGACTTGTCTTGGTTTTCCCCATCTTGGAACCAAACAATTTCTTCTTCTGTGGACTTTTATCCTTACCCAGTCTCCTGGGCTCAGATCATGGGCTGGCTTCCTTTCAAGGGTGGTGGCATCCGCTCCAACCTGATGAAACACAGAATGAACTGCGTCAGCCAGGCCTTTACAGTATTCCAACACCATGTCATCAGTTATTGTCATCAGCTTGTTGACTGGAATGCAAACATACCTCATCGCTCGTCCCATGACTATTTCATGAGGACTTAACCCTGTGGTGCTGTCTGGTGTTACTCTAATGGTCATTAAAACAAGAGGCAAGACATCAGGTCATTTCATACCAGTGGCTAAACACATTTTTCCAATTCTGTTTTTGATTGTACCATTCATCTGTTCAACCACACCAGAAGCCTCTGGTCGGTAGGCACAATGTAGTTTCTGTTGTACATTCAATGCTTCACAAATCAATTTTACAATTTCGTTATGGAAATGTCCTCCTCTGTCTGATTCAAGAGTCACTGGGAACCCAAACCTGGGGATGAATTCTCTCAAAAGCAGCTTTGCCACTGTCATCCCATCATTTCTTCTGGTTGGGAATGCTTCCAGCCCCCTGGAAAATAGGCAAACTACAACCAGAACATACCTCAGTCTGTTACACGGAGGCATTTCAATGAAGTCAACCTGCATTCTGGTAAAAGGTCCACCTTCGCGGCCTATGGTTCCCAGACTCACCACTGTCTTTCTTCCAGGATTGTATTGCTGACATATCAGGCATCTCTGACATAGGCTTTCTGCTACAAGTCTGAATTTTGGATTGTACCAGGTCTGCTTAAAAGACCTTATCATGGCGTCTCTCCCTATGTGTCCCTGGCCATGATACATACGTGCCATGGTAGACATCATGCTATCAGGCATCACTGGTCTTCCATCTCGATAGACCCACACACGGTCCTTCTCTCTTGGTGCACATCCTGCTTTTATCCACTGTTTCATTTCCTCATCTCCTGACTCTTCCTGCAATTGTCTCACTTCTTCCCAAGTTCCTACTGTGTTAGTGAACATTACTGAGCAAGAAGACATTTCTCCCTCCTTGGCCCGATTGACCGAATTCTGGTTCCTTGCACAATACTGTGCCATATCATTTGCATACCTGTTTCCAGTAGTGATGTAATCACTACCTTGACTATGGGCAGCACATTTTACCACAACCAATTGTTTAGGCAGCTGTATCGCCTCAATCAACTTTCCAACCACTTCAGCATTCTTTATAGGGGTTCCACTTGAGGTCAGAAAACCTCTTTGCAGCCAAAGCTGGCCGAAATCATGGACGACCCCGAAGCCATACTGGCTGTCAGTTATCATAGTCACTCTCACACCTTTCCCAATTTTACATGCTTTGGTCAAAGCAACAAGTTCAGCTACTTGGGCTGACCTCACTCCTTTCAAATAAGATGCTTCCATCACTGCTGCAACCGTGCATACTGCATATGCTGCGCTTAGCACTCCTTCATCTGTTCTCAAACATGACCCATCAACAAACAACACAAAATCACTCTCTGGCAAAGGTACATCTTTTATATCTGGTCGTGGCTTTGTGCAGTACTCAAGCACATCCAAACAATCATGATCTGCTTCATCTCTCACTTCCACATTCTCAGCATCAGGTAACAACGTTGCTGGATTCACATTCACACATCTCGCAAGGCTCATATTTGTTGCACCTAATATGACCTTCTCATACTTAGTCAGCCGACTATGTGTCATATACTGAGTACGACTCCTTGTCAAAAGAATCGCCACATCATGAGGTACAAACCCTTTCAATGGATAACCCATCACAATACCTTCACACTGCTCCAAACTTCGACATGTTACAACCACTGCTTTCAGACACCCAGGTAAAGCTGCAGCCACTGGGTCAAGCATTGAGGAAAAATATGCAATTGGTCTCCTCAACCTTCCATGCTTCTGGATCAACACAGAGATTGCACATCCATTTCTCTCACTGCAATATAACTCAAACTCTTTCTCATAGTCAGGCATGCCCAGTGCTGGTGCTTCACACAAACCCTCTTTCAATCGTTTGAATGCTGCCAATTCTTCCTTGTTCAATTCAAGGGGATCTTTTACATCAGTCCTTGTTAGTCGTACCAAGGGTTTTGCAATCAGGGAAAAATTGCTAATCCACTGACGGCAGTACCCCACCACTCCCAGAAACATTCTCACCTCTCTTTGGGTCATGGGGGCTCTCATTCCTTTTATGATTATGATTCTGTCTATTGTTATTTTTCTCAATCCTTTCTCGATTTTATGTCCCAAATACTGTACTTCTTTCTTACAATACTGTAATTTTGCTGGTGACACTTTCAATCCAAATGAGTCTGCCAAATGATTCAGTAGTGCTATTGTGTCTACCTCGCAAGCTTCACGTGTTTTCGACGCCACCAAAAGGTCGTCGATATATTGCACTAGTACTGAACTTTCAGGCATTTACAGACTTTCCAAAGATTTCTTCAATAATTGATTGAATATTGAGGGGCTCTCTGTATACCCCTGTGGGATTCGGCACCATGCCAAAATCCGCTCTCCAAAACTAAATGCAAAAATTGGCTGACTGTCATGGTGCAATGGGATAGAAAAGAAAGCATGACATAGATCAATTACTGTATACCATTCCGCATCATGGGGAATCTGGTACAGAATTACTGATGGGTTGGGCACAATAGGACAGCATGATACCACAATTTTGTTTACCTTTCTGAAATCTTGCACTATCCTGAATTTCCCATTAGGCTTTTTCAGTCCCATTATCGGTGAATTACATTGACTACTCATAATTTCTCTTAGAATTCCTTGCTTGATCATTTTCTCAATTATTGGAGTAACCCCTTCAATTATCTCTGGTGTCAATCTATATTGAGGGACATTGGGATAGCTTATTCCTTCCTTCACAGTTATTTTGACTGGATCTACATTTCTCATTAACCCTACATCTTCTCCAGTAAAATCCCACACTTCTGACTGTTTTAGTTCTTTAGGTAATTCATCAGGGTTGAATATTGCATAATTCTCAGTTACCTCATTTTCTCTGTTAGCTATAGTCATTTTATACAGCACATCCTCATCTGGTGTTTCAAATGCTATTCCATCTGGAGTACAGAATATAGTGCAATTCATCTTGCACAACAGATCCCTACCTAATAAATTCACTGGACTGGTGTCACACACAACAAAACGGCGCATCTCTGTAAATTTCCCTACACTAACTTTCACTGGTTCTGTCAGAAATGTTTTTATCTGTCTGTTGGACACACCAACCACTTGGATTGTTTCATCCGAAAGAGGAAGATTCTTAACATCAGCTGATCTAACAGTTGATCGAGTAGCACCAGTATCCACTAGGAAAGTAATATTTTCATCATTAACCTTCCCATCTACAAATGGTCCTGTCTGGTCTACTTCTAGAGTTGCGCCAAGTACGCACTCTTCTTCCTCCTTTCGGCACCGTCAATAGCTTTCCTCTGAGTCACTCTCATCGCGTTGCAACCAATGCTGTGAAACGGCGCGAGCGCGCGGCGGTTTATTTACCCGTTCTTCATTGTAGAATCCCGATTCATTACTCTACTTCTGAGTGTTTCTGCTCTGCAGAAAAGGTGGTTGTGGCACCTGATTCTGTGAAGTAACCACCTGCTGCTGTTGCTGCAGTTGACCACTCACCTCATTCTGCACCTGCGGATTCAATGATGCATTTTCATTATTAGTACTTGGAGGGTATTTACACTCGGATTTCCAATGCCCTAACCTACTGCAATTATGGCATGGGAACTTCTTTTTAGCTTCTTCTATGTTACGTTTCCCTTTTCCTGGGCCAAATCTCAGTTTAGTTCCTGGGTTATTTGCTTGTTCGACCAACTGAGCTTCCTGCCTTTCAGCTACCTTTACTTGTGCCGACATTGCCTTTTCTTTAAATTTTCGCTGTTTAGCCTCAATTTCGTCACTGAAATATTTAGCATGTCTCAATACTTCATCTATTTTCTTATTCTGCCAATCAACTGTATGCTGTTTTATCATGTCACCAATTTCGGGGCGTAAACCATATACAAATCGGTATACGAAATGACTCAAATCCTTATCACTCAGATTCTCATCTCCACTGAACTGCTTAAAAGCTTGATTTAGTCTCTCATAGTATGCATGTACTGATTCCTTTCCTTCCTGATGTGTTCGATCAATTTTTACCCAATCTGTCTCTTTAGGGGGCACTTTGTTTTTCAAAAATACCATAACCTGTTCATACTTTTTCATTACCTCAGGGTCCGGAGCTCCTGTCTTAGGATCCCTAGGATACTCCTGAGTTGGCCAGTTGATCATCAGCTTGCACTCTGTCCATAAATCTGCCGGTACTATTATATCGAACAGACTATTCAAATCTATCCACAGCACTTTTGACAATTTTACAAATCTGTCTACCTGCCTGTACCACTCGACGGGCTTTTCGCGTAGTCGAGGAAAATCATTCGTAAATGACAAAATTTCCTGTCTTGTCCATGGGACGTGTACATATCCTCCTCCTGGGATCTCCCTCATGGGGTATTCAGTCACTACCTTTTCTTTCTCTCTAACAGGGAATGCCAAAACTGTCCTGTCTGAGGCATCATTACGTTTTCTATACCATTTACTTCTCCATTTATCTACATCACCCCATTTTCTCAGTACAATGATTATGTCCTTAATCTGACCTATCTGTCCTGTGGTGTTCAGATTTTCAATGTCTTTTTCAGTAAAATCAACTCGATAGGGTTTCTGTAATGCTTTTACCTTATCAATATCTATACCCATTTCATTCGCAACTTCTCCTAGTCTTTCATGCAGATTCCTCGCTCTCCATGTCACACTTTTGCATAGGAATAACAGCTTATCATCCTGATAAAATTTTAATTTTTCTACAGGAATAGTCCCCACAATCAATTCTTCCAATACCATCCATAATTTAGCCACATCTATTGACTGGGAGTCTTTATCTTGTCTCTGCAACCCTTTTAACCATTCACTCAGTTCTTCCACAGACGGTCCTACCGGGTTTTCTATGCTACTCTGTTCCGGATTTCTCTGGGGTTCCAACAAAGTTTCTACTGTCGTTCTACTCCTTTCAGCATAATTCTGATTTACAAAGGGATTATTTGAAACATGTGGTTCAAACATAATTACTATCGGTCCCCATGGATTTTCAATTTGACTACGTTCTTGATTCTCAACCACATTGTTGTTCCGGTATGGTACCGTTAAACAATGCTCGCTATTCTTTTGCTTCTCAAAAATGGGCATTACAGGACCTATAGTCACTGGAACTGTTACAGCTTCTAGATTCTTAGTTAATTCTCTTATTTTCTCTGTTAATTCTAGAGTTGTTTTGGCCAATTCCGCTGAATTTTCACTATCTATTCTATTCTCCGATTTCTTTTCTACCTCACTAGTGGAGTTTCTCTTTTCTAAATCTGGTGACATAGTCTCAGTCTTGATAATTCGTAATGTTTCTCTCATTGGGGCATTTGGTGTCAACATTTCTGGTTCTGGTCGGTACGGTGGTGGATTTTTATAAAACACATCATCCAACACATCATCATCCGAATCATTTGCTCTGTAACCTCTTGATTCCACATTATTCCTTTTTCCTACACATTTTCTTCCTTCATTCTCTCCTACCGCTCTTACAGGAAACATACCCTCGGTCATACTTGCATTCCTCCATCTTTTCATTCGATCATCATGCATTTCATGTCCATATGACCTGCCAAACAGTTATCTGTAACTTCTACCATTTCTTTGCTTTTCTCGCTCATGCACTTCGTCTTCCCACTCTGTCAATGCCTCAAACTGCGTCGGTATAGGTCTTGGTTCTAGTACATCATTTTTTGTTCCTTAAAACAGCCAAATTAAAGGAACCATGTTCTGGAAATGCCAGGACTCCATCGTCCTTGGTCCTTGGTATATTTTACCCAATTATCTACCCAAATACAAGTATGATATCCATATTTCGCAATCATTAAAGCTGCGGGAGTCTTCGGTGGAGGAATTAACTGTCCTTCCCTAGTTTTGACCTGTTTATCCTTCTTGAACAACTTTTTAACTTTACCAAACCAGGATTTCTTTTCCCTATCTGGTGGCTGGTAATACATTTTCTTGGTTTCTGTGTATCGCTAGTCTTTTACAACTGTACCGCTATTCTGTCCACTCACAGCGCAATTTCACGCTAACGCACCAATCAAGAGCGTCTACGTCACTCTGTACTTTATCTGTGACAGTGACAGTCCTCAAATCCCAGCGTGACTCACACTAACGCACCAATAGGGAGCGTTTACGTCACCCTGTTTCTTCTCCAATCCTAGCGCGGCGTTACACTAGCGCACCATTCCGGGGCGTTTCACAGTTCTGATCAACTGTCCAATCCCAGCGCGGTCGTTCTGACGTCAGCAGCCGCTGCGGCAGCTCTGCTCCTGTCTACCCCTTCTTTTCCGCTCCGTGAACTCTTACTGCAACTTTTACAATTCTATTAGTAACAACACTAAAACATCTCCATTGTCTGCTCCGCTAACCAAAGAATAGCAATAGACCTTTCTCACGAGAATTCTGTCTTTCCCGAGAGCAGCGCTTACCTCTGCCCTACTACGGAATCGTTACTTCCGTTGATAAAGTAGCACATCCCTCTACTTCACCCTTCTAGCAAGCATTAGCTAATTGTTTCTCTGGCATTTTAGAAATAAACCTAGAGTTTCGCAATCATCCCGAATGCCTTTACATTCACACTCGTTCATACAAGAAAATGTAGTACATACTCACAGAATCCTGTCTTTCCAGAGAACAGCGCACAATCTGCCCTACTACAGAATTATGACACACGTTAACAAAGCAGCGCTTCCCTCTAATTTGTCCTTCTAACAAGCTCAGAGAACACCTGCTACCTTTTCAGTGATAAGCGTTATCGGTATGCCAATTGGTTTCCTGGTACTTAAAGACCAAAATTTCACAGGTAACCTTCGCTATCATACACACTTCTCTCACTCAGAGAATATTTCTAATGGCAACACACTACGATGCCGCAGAATCGAACCCAGACAATGCGCTGTGCAACTTCACTTGTCACACGTTTTCCCTGTGCACCTACAGGGCAACAACAATTCCGTCTTTCCCGAGAGCAGCGCTTACCTCTGCTCTGCTATGGAACTGTTAAACACTGCCGACTTCCTACATCCCAGAAGCCGTGCTAACAACAAAGAACTCAACGCAACTCAACATATAGTGTTAGTACATAAATCAATACCAATCAATAATCAATAAGCTATTTACAAGCAATGATCACTAAACCAAAACAGTAGTAAACCATATCTCTGCTACCAAGAAAAACTGATGCAGCGGGGAATGCAAAATCCCTCCCTTCGTCACAGATCATAGATCACACACAATCACTACATTCACTGGTGGGGCCCATAACACCAACATACATCCTTCTAATAACCTGTTTCAAGAAGGTGATTGTTCCACTCGCTGTAATGGAAGAGAGTACTTACATATCCCTATTCATAAAGATCTAAACTTCACCTTTAGTACTCCTCCCATGAATAGGGCATGGATAAACTAGCTGCAGGTTGGAGTGATAACAAAATCTATAACATCATTTACATAATTACTTTTCTCAAATAATAACGACCCAACACAGTTTTTGTAATGAATCTTAAATTTTATCTAAATAATTGAAATTCGAGTCTCTGGTTTAATCAAGCAAATAGATCATCATAGTTACCTATTCTGGCTAAAAGTCTCATACTGTCAGAGTCTTAGGAAACAGCTGTCCTGCAGTGTCACCGTCCTCTCCGTCAGCATAACGTCAGGAAATCGAAAATCTTCTGAAGGGTCTCGCTTACATCCTCTCTAGTCTACCATTTTAATAGTAAAATTACATTCCAAAGTGTAACAAATGATATTTTGAACGATTCTTATTGGTCCGTTTAAAATTGTTCGACTTCTTTCCCATACGTATAATGTGTCTTTAGATATAGTTCTTATTTTCTCCTCAGAGATGTATCTTTTCATTGTTTCTTTCAGAGCAGCTGGCTGGTAGACCGGTGTGTCCTTGGGTGGCACAGTTGAGTTAGGGTCGTTCAAAGGCCACTGCAGCTGATGGCGACGCATGCGCACTTCACCCAGAGATGCTCACAAATGAAGTCAATTTCGTCTGATAGGGATGTCGGCCATGTTGCGGCCTCCAGATGGTCAACTTGAGCAAAGAAACACAAAAACGTAATTAATACATAGAAATGACTAATAATCTGTTAACCCCTTACTAATACCCATATGTGTATGTTTTTATCTAGCATAAGCAACACTTAATGCAGGTTATATTCACATTAATAAAGCACAAATCACGAATACATCACGAAGGCAACATATAATCATGCAATTTCTAATTGTCTATAATTGATATGCATACGAAAATTAGTTTACGTATTAATTAGGCCATGCAAATACAATTCCCACATGTATTTCTTATATTAGTAATGTTGGTCAATTCACACAGCAAACAATTAGTACAATTACTATTAATTAATTATTCATTTTAATCTAAACATGCAAAATGGAGAGGGTATACAATTTTTAAAGAAAACCCCACTACAGCACTGCCACATGGTTTCGGATGCTGCAGCTTTGCGTTCGGAGGGGGAATGCTCAAGCCTTTCTGGCTGTTTGATCCTGTTTCCAGCTTTGGAGAGCTATTGTTCAGCCTTTCCTAATGGCCCCACCAAAGACCAGTGTTTCCTGAGGAGCCCTTGGGATACGAGGCGCAGCAAGAAATCGTAATGAGGAACTTGCCACTCAGAAAGAGGAGCCTGAAGGACTCAATTTGGCACCTACACCCCTGGCTACAGTACCTTCACAAGTGGGACACCCTATCCTGAAACTGCTCAAAACAGGGGCAGTATTAAATCTGACTGAGACAGCATCAAAGGAATCGACCCTGGGAGGAGTATCACCACTGACAGAAACTCTGATTGCAACTGCAGCAGCTAGTATACTGGCAAGTACCACCCCACTAACATCACTCTAGGAACGGGATAAGGGCCAGGATTCAGACCAGATCTTGCTGGAAAATTGTCTGCAGGGCCACAGTAGCGTCAACCCAATCTTGAATCCTCTGCAACCAGCCACCCCCAGCGACATGACTCTTTCCCAAACAGGGGTACTATCTGTGGGCGGTGGAGTGTCAGCTGTGCAGCCAGCCTCACCAGAGTTTTTACCCGATATGGCACAGTCAACGCATGTAAGTACTGTTTCTGGTAGTTTTCAACAGCCCGGGAGGGATATGGATGCTGACGGCCAGCTGTGCCAGGTCTATGGGGAAGATATGGAGGATGATGAGGGCCCATTATCGGGAGGGAGTCTGGCTGTGTTAAGGTGGCACTCTAAGGCTGGGGCTGAGGTGGATAAAAGGCAGTTTGCTGAGAGTGAAATTAATCTTTAACCTGCCCCAGTGAGCTCGGAAGCTCCATTACTACACTCTGAGAAAAGCATGCAGCAGGTATCACAAGCAGAGGTTGTTTCTATCCAAGGGACTGCGACCCCCAAAAAATGGAATACAGCTGCAGAGTCTAAGCAGAGAAAACTGGGAGATCAAGCTACTGCTCAGCCTTCGTTTAAATCGGCAAAGCATCGGCTGCCTGGAAAGGCTAGTGCTCAGGGCTTAAAAAGCAGCCCACTAAGGAAGTGGCTGACTTCTAAGGGGGAAGTAAAGTCAATTATTACATGACTATCTGCTCGATTCTCAGGCTCTTCTGGCAGGCTACAACACTCCAAACAACAAATACAATGACCTCAGCAAACACACTCCACCCCGAACATCGGTTCTACCTCAGATATATCGTCAGGGACATTATCAGATGAATCTCCTATGTTTATGACTATGGAGGCAGTGGGGGAGATAGAAGAGGCTGCGCAGGAACCCTATTTAAGATCTATTATGTTAGCCCTACAGGAGCAGTGGGACAGGCCTATTACACTCAGGCAAGAGCAGATAATGCACAGATGCGAAAGTTGCTGGAAGTGGTCTCTGGGCAGATCTGTAATCCGTAATGACAGACGTGAGTGATCTACAGCAAAGATTGGCCTGTAGTGAGGAGACAGCGATGATAACAACTAAGTGAGCCATGAAAGCTAGCTCAAATTCCTTCAAACAAAGATGGAGGACATCGAAAATCAGAATAGGAGAAACAATTTGATGATTTTCAGGATACCAGATAGCAAGGAAGATGCTGATCCTCAGCAGTACATGGTGTAAATTGATACTTGTATAGCGCACTACTCACCCGCAAGGGTCTCAAGGCGCTTGTACGAATACCGCTGTGGAATCCATCCTGGCTTTCCCTGTGAGGCGTCCACTCCTGGGCACCCCCAAGGTGGAGGCCAGGCATCCTTAGCGTTGTGGGGGCCGTTGTGGAGATTAAGCATGCTATTGCCCAGAGTTGCAGAGTGGGACTCCATGATTGGAATAGGCACTGAGGCGAGAATTGTCAGGTCCGTGGAATTTTTTGAGCCCAAGACCCGCCGAGTCCTGCTAAACTGGCTCATTTATGCAGGTTTGGGTGCAGGGGAGGGGAAGGGGGTGGGAGAAATTGGTCATAGACAGGGGTTTCATTCAGGATCTATGCAAAGCTTTTTAATCGATATGCAGAGTCTATATTCGATTGTCAATACAGGGGAAGTTAGATTTTGTTTATATTGTGTAAATGGATAAAAGGGCCCAGATTCGATGTATGTGTTGGAATGTGTCTGGGATTAATGCACGATCTAAGCAGCAACTGGCCTGAGAAGAGATTAAATATTACAAACCTCATTTGGTAGCTCTGACTAAGACCCACCTGGCATATAAGGATAGGGCCTTACTCAAACAGCTGGATTTTGATGTTGTTGCTTGTGCATCCCAGACTACATCAATTCGGGGGGTGGCTGTTCTTTCTTCTAAAAAAGTTCCAGATCAGGTATTAAAAACCTGAGTTGAATCTAGAGGTAGATGGGTTTTGGTACAATTGATCTTACATTAAGTTAAATTTGTGTTGTGTGTCGTTTATGGACCAAATATTGATGACCTGAAATATTTAATGCACTTTCATTGGAACTATTGGATTAGGCAGGTGAACTGATCCTTATGGGGGATTTTAATTCTGTAACGAATTATTACTGGTTTGATTAAACTACATGGCCTATGTGATGCTTGGCGGACCCTTTACCCATCGGACCCGGGCTACACATATTACTCTCACCCACACAAACAGTATTCAAGGATTTACATGGTTTTCTCTAAAGACATGCTGGTAGATAATATGGAAATGATGGTTTGCCCAAAGGTAGTTTCATATCACAACCCCATTTATTTTCACTTTTCATCGGACTTGAGGTGGAATAAGTCCAATAGCCCCAGGTTCACATTTCCTCACCATTTACTAACTAATAGTGAGTATATACAGTCTACCTCGGGCTTCCTTAGGGAATTTTTTCATTATTAATAGAGGATCAACTCCCCCTACAATAGTATGGGATAAAAGCATATGTTCACAGTCCAATGCTCTAATACCTGATTAAGAAAAATAGTGCTGCTACCGAAGAAGCTTATACTCTACGTCAAAATGTTCCCTAACTCGAAGAATTGCATGCTACTAAAATTACACACAGTACTAATGATGAGCGCCAAGTGTTTAGGCAACTGATCGAAATGCGATCTCATGCTGGATGCAGATTAAATGCTGGATGCAGATTAAAGGAACAGGTTGCAGCTAGATTTGCGAAGTATAATAAACATCAGTATGTATATGGGGAAAGGGTCGGCTGTATATTAGCATATCAAATTGCAGAACAACAAATGAAGGGCAGAATTCAGGCCATCAAGGAATGAGATGCTAGGTTTTATTCTGAACCTGAACTTATCCTGGATCAGTTCGCATAGTTTTATGGTAGGCTATATAGTCAGACATAAGAGTTTGATATTGGGAAATGTTGGGAATATATTCAACAGTGCCATTTACCCTCTCTTACAGAGGAGCAGGCATCCGACCTGCAGACAGACATCTCAAGACCAGAAATTGAGGCTGCACTTATGTCCCTGATATTGGGTATGGCTGCTGGGGACGATGCACTCTCAATGGAGCTTTATGAAATATTTAGAGAAATACTGCGCACAGAAGTTTGTCATGTTATACATTTTATTTGGACTGAAGGGACTATCCCAGACAGTTGGAATACGACTAATATTGTGTTTTTTTCTTTTTTTAAAAAGGATAAACTTGCCAATGACTTGGGTTCTTATAGACCCATCTCATTGATAAATACAGATGCCAAATGGTTTGCTAAAATCTTAGCTTGCCCAAACAATTCACCTCTTGTTGGGCAAATTAAAATTTTTCTCTTTTTAGTGTTAAATCTGCATCCATTAGTTTTTTTCAACACAACGTTCACTTTAGCATTATGTTAGTAAGTGTGCACCCAAAAATCAAAATATCATCCTCATAACACGTAATGCCCCCAACTCCTTTTAAAATTGAGGCCATTTCTCTCTGAAATACCAATGATGCAGATGCAAGGCCAAAGGCATTCTCATGAATTTGAATCCACCCATAGGTGTTATAAATGCATTTAATTCCTTTGAGCTGTCCACTAATTGTTTCTGGTGATAAGTCTCTGTGAGATCTAATGTGGTGAAAAAATTCGCTCCCACCAATGAAGATAATATCTCATCAATATTGGGGAATGGGCATTTACCCACAACTATTTCATTTTGTAATGCCCTTAAGTCTACACACAGCCTAATATCTCCATTTGGCTTCTTGGCTACCAAAATCAGTGCCAACCACTCAGTGGCCTCCAAAGGTGTTATTATCTTCTGTTGTTGCAATCTTTCTATTTCTTGTTCCACTTTTTCCCTGTAATGCTACAGGAAGTCTCCTAACTTTTGACAAAGTTGCTTTTGCCCCTGACTTAAGCTTAGTACAATGCTTATAACCCTTTAAGCAACCTAACTCTTCTCTAATCAAAGTAGGAAATTCTGATACAAAATCATACTCTTTAATATCCACTTCTTGCACTTAAACCAGGGGATCAGCATTTGGATTTCAAAGTATCCCCTAGTAACCATTGATGTGGCCACCCAAACTGCTCATCCCCTTTTTTTGCTTCATAGACTTTGCCCACCATATACCTTGTTCCCAATTCCACACATGCATTAAAATATCCCAACATGCTTATTGGTTGTCCACCATAAACACCAGCCTTTATATTCATTACATGTAACCCATTTCTTGTTTGAAACCAACGTTCATATGTGTTCTTGGATATAATGGTCAGGTGTGAGCAGGAGTCAAGTTTCATTTTTCAGTTCCAGTTCAATCTTCAATACTATACCACTCGGATGGTTCTGTGAAGTTCCTTCAATTTGAGAGACAATATCTTTAGAAAATTTCCTTTACCTCCCTATTTTGTTCTTTCCTTTGTCTGCTTCTGCAACATTTCTGAAAGCGAACTTTCTTACCACAACTAAAGCATGTTAGACCTGGCCCTTTTGACAGGTTTATCCCCAAACCTTTTGCCTTTTGCCTCCTATTTTTCTGACCCTGTTTTTGTTGACCATGGAATTCTGGGCACTTCACCATTTCTGATCAGTGCTAAAGTGCATATGCTCTCTAAATTGTGACAATAATTAGTTTTCCATGATTGGCATATTTGATGAACTGGTAAGTCACTAGTAAAGTGCACAGAGTTTGCCAGGGACTGTATATCAAATGCTACTAGCGGACTTGCAGCACTGGTTGTGCCATCCACATGAGTAGCCCTGTAAATGTGTCTCAGACCTACCACTGTAGTGTCTGCGTGCATAGTTGTAAACTGCCATGTTGCCCTGGCAAGTGCACCCACTTGCCAGGCCCACACCTTCCCTTTCCTCACATGTAAAGCACCCCTAAGGTAGGTCCAAGGTACCCCCATGGTCAGGGTGCAGTGTAAGTATGTGAAATGTAGGACGGATTCTGGTGTGTGTCAATGTTCTGATAGTGAAATACTTTGTTTTTCAATTTTCACTATTGAAATTTTCACAATTCTCACTATTGAAAGGCTATCTGTCCACTAGTCCTATCAATTGGGGTTACACTCTAACATTTTTATATGTGTAACTTTTAATACGGACAAGATAGAAAAATTGAGTTTAGACTCTCTGAGCTCAAAAGTTATCAACACACCTTTTGGTAAAGGTGTTTTTTAAATTCTGTGTATAGAAATGCCACTTTTAGAAAGTGGGCATTTTCTTACTTTACCATTCTGTGTGCCTCTGGCGGTTTGTGTATTTAACATCTGGCGTTTGAGTGACAGGAGCCAGGATGTGCATTCACTCTAGGCAGTCACTAGGGGGGTTGATGTGTGTCCTGCCTTGCCTGGGTAATTCATGGCTGGGCTGAATAGACCTGGTCTGCATTTAAAGTTGTGGTAGGAGTTTCGTTTGCGCCTGAATGGGCTATGTCTCCTATTTCACAATGCTGTCTCCACCCCTTCAGTCAAGCTGCACCGGGGAGGACAGGACTGGTTTGGACTGGGTTCAGAGACCCTTACAGCAAAAATAACAATGACAAAATGGGGTATAAGTATTGGACCTAAAAACCCAGGACTTTAGATTGCTTGAAGGAACAAGAGGACCCTGCCAAGAAGAAGAGCGGAAGGACTCTGTGAGGAGCACTGCCTTTTCTGAGTGCGGGGTGGGTGGTCGTGCAGTTGCTGCTTCTGTCTGTAGTGGAGCAAAATGACTGACTCTTTTTGCTCTGCTGTGGTCTCCTGCTTGTGAAGAATCTCCAAGGGCTTGTGTGTGCTTGCCTCCTGTTAGAAGTCTCAGGGAGATAAAAGACTTCAAACAAAGACTGGACTGTTCTTCAACCCTTTTTTTCTCTAAAAAAAAGAAAGCCTGCAAAAGCGCTGTATTTTCCCAGCCTAACGATTGGTTGCTGAGAGAGAAAGCGCGGAAAGCGCTTCTACCCGTTGCAAACAAGGAAGTGCAGGGGGAGCGCATATTTTGCCCTGTTGTAGGGCCCAGCAGCGCATAGTGAGCGCCTCATATTGAAGTGAAAAGTGAGCGCCTTTGGAGCATGTTGTTGTCCAGAGTCACCTAGCACTGGGTAGAGGGATCCAATGACATGGGCTGTGCAGAGAGGGTCGCCTTGGCAGGACAACAGCTGTGTCTCCCACTCAAATGTGGCCCCTCCCCTGGGAAAGGGAGACTGCACCATACAGCAACAAAGGAACCGGCTGAGGCTGCGTTCCTCTGGTTTCTCTTTTTGCAGCACATTGCAAACCACCCTAGCAGGGCACCGCAACCATGAAGGACGCAGTGAGTGGAGCCCATGAAGAAAGTCAGGCAAGTCCATGGAATCACCTCTGCCGCAGGCTGCCTCAATCTGACCCCCATGAAAGAGAGAGAGTGTGGCACTCCTCTCCGCTGTACACCAGGACAGTGTGGAAGCAGTCTGCCTTGTCCCGAGTAGGCTTATCTGGTAGCATTGGCAGTGTGTGAGGCACCACCGTCCCCCACTGAGGGAGGTCCCCCAGCATTGAGGTTATACAGGGAGTCCTGCGAGGGCGAGGGCCAGCATTTGCCCGGCAGTCTCACAGGCAGCCGCGTGGGGGTTAGTGTAAAGGAGGAGGGCCCAGCAGGATCTCCCAGTTGCCTTGCATGGGGGCCTTAAGCCCCCGAGTTCACCCGCAGCTGCACTGCATGAGAGTGGGCAGCTGCTATATTCCATACCTTGGGGCCCTGTGCCTCTTTCCCTTCTGCCGCATTATTGAGAGTATGAGCTGCCAGCCCCCAGCAGCCATAGCAGTGGTAACACACTGGGACGGTGTGTACAAGAAGGATTAGCCCTGTGGTGCAAAGCCTGAGGTGGGAATCTTGGCAGTTCTTTCCCTGCCTTTAACCTGGGTGAATTATGCCATTTTCGGTTCCTGCTGAAACCGGCAGAATACGGAGACATTGATGCTACCTGCAAAGTAAAGGCATGTTTACTGTCTTGCCCTAAATGCTATGTGCAGGAGTTGCCTGATATTCCCAGTAATGGTTGTTTTTATGATGTTGGTATAACATGGGCAATGAGTACTTACTCTAATGCAATGTGATTTATGACCTATGAGTATTTACCTACTGCATTAACTGTGATGTTGGACATAATCTATGCTAATGACATGGGCAGTATATACATCCTTACATTAGTGCACTACCTGCTATGTTTATGACAATTGCCTGGTTGGCAAATTGATTTATGTGATAATGTCTTATATGCATTTTGATGACAAGTGCCTAATGGCACAGTGATTTATGTGATTGTGGTCTAATGTGTTTCATGTATATCACAAAGGATATTTTTATATAACCTTGTGTGGAGTCTCTTTTTGTGATATGCGTAGTGTGTCGCTGGTGAGTGTGTGTGTTACGCAAATGCTTTACACATTGCCTTTGGGATAATCCGGATTGCTCTGTCAAGCTACCAAGGGGGTGAGCAGGGGTTACCTTGTGTGTGTAACTGTCTTACCCTGACTAGAGTGGTGGGTTCTGTCTGGCTTAGGTGCATACCCTAGCCAACCAGAAACCACATTTCTAACAAAGCATGTTACATACATCACTGGGCATGATTTGGCATTTGCTCTATGTCCACTTCTTCCACAGTAGAAAAACATGCGTGCCATTTTGTTTTCCCAATTAACTCTATTGAGATCTTCCTTGGTTAATGCAAACCATCTTCTCACTCTTTTTAGTGATAGAACTTGGTTTACTCTTCACATTCCCCAATTCCGATACACACTTTAGCATGTGCTCAACCCTTTTTGGAATCAGAATAACATATTCCAATGGTGGTTCATCTTTGAACCAGAGTTCTCTCTGATTTTATCATCCTTACATCTTAGTACAAACTGGTCTCTGATCCATTCCTCACATGCCCCCCCAAACCTCCTGGCCCCTCCCCACCTAAGCAGTTCATCAGCAAAGCATACCTTCTTTTCACACTTAAATTGGTTTCACAAACGTGACCAGATTGCTCAAATATCCTCTTCCTCTAGCTCTGTTTACTATTGGCTCAACTGGACTACTTATGAAAAACAGAGGTGGCGTTACATTCTGCATAGTCACAATACACTATAATTTCCTAATACTACAAAGTTCATGCATCTTATTATATTTACACTTATGTGTGCATAAACACCATTTCTTTCCAGTCACTGTAGTGCAATCACAGTCTTTACAAGGGGTGCTTATCACTGAGTATACAACTTCCTAAGCACACTGCTCCAATGAATATGGTGTGCCTATCACTGTGTAGAAGCAGAAATCACAAAAGTGGGTTTTAATGTAATACATACTCTAGTTCACGATTTTCAATGGTGTGCCCATCACTGTACCATAAAGCTGGTGAATCAATCACTCTAACAACTGTGGCACAATAGTGTTAATTTCCTATGTGCTGCACTGGGATACCTGTCAACTTCTTATGCACTGCTCTGGTGTGCCTGTCACAGTACGCTAGTAATGGTGAATCACTCCTAGTTGTAAATATTAGTGTGCCTATCACCATATTGAAGGCACAATTTCACAGTGCTCATAAAACAGGCTTCCCTTTGTAAGATGGCTACCGATGTAACATGCAGCCCAATGCACTTTGCTGCCAGCCTCTCTATTTACAATTCAGAAGTGTTTTATGTGGGCACGGTTCCTTACCAGCCCAATTCCCAATAAAAAATGGCCACTCATTACCTTTGTGGACACCCACGGAGCCTGGAGTGTGCCTTTCACTCACTTATAGGCTGCATGCAAAATGTGTTCCTTTCCATAGAAATAGGCCCATACTCAGCCAGCAATGCAATTTCAACGTACTCAACTGATCCTTCCAAATGGCCAAACTTTGAACACTGTGGTGCCGATCACGATCCGGTAAAAAATGTCCCCGTACGACTCGCATCGGGTCTTTTCACCGTACGAATCGTACAAGTGCCGTACGAACTGGCAATCACGATTCGCATGGTAAAAAGTCCATACGAACCGCACTGGGAATCATTCCCCACACGTCCTCGGGTCGGAAAATGTGTCCGACACGTCCTCGGACGATATACCTTACAAACGTAAAAATCCAAGTCCGACCGAGGAATCACGATCCATCCCGTGCGTCCGAGCCTACAACCGTATGGAAAAAACACCGTCCGCACCGAACACCTATAGCAACCATGGAGACATGTGCCCGCATACGCGCCCAACACTCCCCCCAGCCCCCGTACGTCCGACACGTACCCCCGTATATGTATACCCCCACCCGTCTAGGTACACCCCAGTACGTTCCAGTCGTACCCCCACCCCAGCACGTGTCGTACCACCGTCCATGTACACCCCAGTACGTTCGAGCCCCACCCCCACCCCAGTACGTGTCATACCCCCCGTGTACCTACACCCCAGTACGTTCCAGTCGTACCCCCACCCCAGTACGTGTCGTACCAACGTCAATGTACACCCCCCCCCTGTACGTGTCGTACCACCGTCAATGTACACCCCCCCTGTACGTGTCGTACCACCGTCAATGTACACCCCCCCACCCCTGTACGTGTCGTACCACCGTCCATGTACACCCCAGTACGTTCGAGCCCCACCCCCACCCCAGTACGTGTCATACCCCCGTGTACCTACACCCCAGTACGTTCCAGTCGTACCCCCACCCCAGTACGTGTCGTACCAACGTCAATGTACACCCCCCCACCCTGTACGTGTCGTACCACCGTCAATGTACACCCCCCCTGTACGTGTCGTACCACCGTCTATGTACACCCCAGTACGTTCGAGCCCCACCCCCACCCCAGTACATGTCATACCCCCGTGTACCTACACCCCAGTACGTTCCAGTCGTACCCCCACCCCAGTACGTGTCATACCCCCGTGAACCTACACCCCAGTACGTTCCAGTCGTACCCCCACCCCAGTACGTGTCGTACCACCGTGAACCTACACCCCAGTAGTTCCTGGCGCACCCCCAACACAACCTCCTAAGTACGGAGCGCACCCCATGCCCCAACATCACGACCGCATGTACGAGTCGTACAAAGCCACACACAAGGACATAATCGTACAACCAAATGGCCCATGTACACACCGTACACACGCTCAAAACGCACGTACACAACCAGGACAAAATAAAACAACACAAGAATACACCATTCGAAAGGCACACAGCCACTAAACATGGCCAACAACCACTAAAATAACACAATCACTGACCTGCAACTGCCAAAAACAAACAGAGGCCCAATACACCACCACTCCTTATAAAACACCCACCCAAAATTCAAAAACTGCCACACCCACCCATGGACCAATAAAAAGGGCCCACACACACAAACCATGAGCCTTTGCAACAGACTCACTGCTGCCAGACACCACAGAACCAGACTACAAGCTAAACCACACCTTACACTTGCACACCTTCACACGACCACCCTCACAAACACCCTCTCATCACATTCACACACACACACAACCATCCACACCCCCCCCAACATCCACACACCCCCCACACCCACACCATCCCCACCCACACCCCTCACCATGCCCACTACCAAGAATCCAAAGTTCAGTCACCGAGAGTTGGAGGTCCTTGTTGATCAAATCCTCAGAGTCGAGCCACAGATCTTTGGAACATTGGTCAGAAGCACCAGCCAGGCAGCCAAAACAGCCATGTGGCAGACCATCGTCGATGCTGTGAATGCTGTTGCGGACACCAGGAGGACCAAGCAGGATTGCCAGAACAGGTGGTACGATCTGCGGAGGAGGGTCAGAGCCAAGTGGCAGGAGGAACACGACCAGGCCAACGCCACCGGAGGAGGGCCCTCCCGCAGAGCCATACAGTACCATCCCTGGGAGGAGAGGGTGATGGCCATACTGCCGGTGGAGGCAGTTGAAGGAGTAGAAGGACTCCGAGACCCGGGTGAGTACACAAACAACGCACCTCACATGGGGGGAACTGCAACCACAACCAAAATTACTAACAGGCACGCAACCACCACAAGCCATCGCATGACTCAACCACACTCCATGAGCAGGCACATGCCACTGCTGCCACCATGCCCCATGCACCCAGCTGGACAATGTCAAGTCACAGGCCACAGAAAACAACAACACATGACACGGTAACCCGGATGGCGGGAGGCTGGGCACAAAAAATCACATAGTGCGACTCCAAAGCAGACAACAATGCCCTCTGCCCATATGGCCTAGGTCACAGCCAGACAAACACTGTGTCCCAACACAGGAATGACTTGCCAGCAAATGGCGGACGCCTTGCATCAACACATGGGGGTGAAGGCACTGTTTTGCACATGACAGCAGCTAATGAACAGCCAACATTGTGAAAGAGTGGCAGCACACACCACCACAGCAGCAGCGCACAGACACACAGCAGACAAAATGGGTGCCTGGAGATCAGAAACAAACTCACATCAACAGGCCAAGGGCCACTCAAAGATCTGCTAACAGTGTGTGCCCAGGAAGCTGGGCCAAGGTGACAGAGGGAGACACACGGAGGGAGGGAGAGGGGGACACAGAGGGAGGGAGAGGGGGACTGAGAGGGAGGGAGAGGGGGACAGAGAGGGAGGGAGAGGGGGACAGAGAAGGAGGGAGACACAGGAAGACGGACAGAGGGAGGAGGCTGACACACAGAGGGAGGGAGAGGGGGACAGAGAGGGAGGGAGAGGGGGACAGAGAGGGAGGGAGAGGGGGACAGAGAGGGAGGGAGAGGGGGACAGAGAAGGAGGGAGACACAGGAAGACGGACAGAGGGAGGAGGCTGACACACAGAGGGAGGGAGAGGGGGACAGAGAGGGAGGGAGAGGGGGACAGAGAGGGAGGGAGAGGGGGACAGAGAGGGAGGGAGAGGGGGAGAGAGAAGGAGGGAGACACAGGGAGAGCAAATCAGTCCTTTGGTGTGTGGGAATGTCTGCTCGTCAGCAGGTGGACTGCGTGCATGTAGACAAGGGTGGCCAGTGCCAGAACCCCCCCTCTTCATCATGGCAAAACGCAGGGCCATGTCACAACCTGTACACGAGCACAAGGACAGCCACCTGCATCATATAAGTGTGTGGATCCACTCCATGTGCACATGTACAGTGCTACAAGGAAGGCGCAAATGCATGGCTCGCCACACCTGCACACTCCACTGCTGACTGCAGTCACACTTGACGCAGCAAGTAAGACTGTGCCACACATAGTTAAAGGGGCCAAATTGGTGCCCAAGGGACACACCCATGCACAAGTGCACTGTGAGTGGAATGCAAGACAGATCCTAATTCCAAGAGGAAATGTGCCAACTTTGAAACGGATGAAACATGGATGTTGCATGGACCAAAATTAACATTTTCTCTCTCACACACAGGTCAACGTCGTGCTGCACCCCCCAACACTGGGGGGGAACACTCACAGGACCCGGATCTGCAGGAGACCGATCCCACCAGCAGCGACCACTCTCACCACTCTGCGGACGACCCCGACCGACCTGGCCCCTCTGGTGTCCAACCACCTGCAGCACCTGCGTCAGGTACTACCGTGCCAACCACCACCCCCACTCCTGCCACATCCCAGGAGACACCCAGGATCCCTGCCCCAACACCACAATGCAGCCAGGCTCGCCAGGAGGGACACGGTGTCCCGGGCACCCAGGAGGAGGCAGGCGACAACGCCAATGCCACCCCTCAGGGGTCCCGGAGACCCGATGTGCCCACAAGTGCAGGCCAGACGCAAGTGGGCAGGGGTGGTGGGAGTGGAGGACGGCGGAGGCGCGAGCCTGACCAGTTGGCTGGGGATCCGGTATTTTCCCATGTCCGTAACATCCTGGACTCATACCGGCAGGACACCACGGGCATGGCCCAGGTTGTGTCCGTCCTCGAGGGGATCAAGGTCCAGCAGGCCCAGCAACATGCGGAGCTAATAGCCTGTCTACAGGTACACCAACGGAGGATGGAGGAAAGACAGGCTGAGCAAGTGACGGCGTTCCAGGGGATTCACGCTACACTCCGTCGGATGGCCGACACCATGGCCGACCCTCCCTGTGCCAGAAGGCGGAGAACATCACCACCCACAGGGAGGGATCAGGAGGAGGAGGAGGAAACATCCGACGGAGCATCCCAGACGTCGTCACGGCCTGCTGCTGAGGTTCCCCGCAGGAAGCCGGGTCGTCCACGGAAAGGACCGTGAGGGTGGCTGCTACATCACCATCTCCCAGGACACCTGGCCTGGCACCTGGCCCACTGGAGCAACAGCATCACAGCATCAAGAGACATTCTCTGCCACATGGCCCTGCTGGTCACTGGCTGACCAATGTTGACAAAGACTGTGGCATGGACTCTGAGGATTTCCAATGGCAAGGACACCAACTCCCCTACTGAACTTTGGATTCCCTAATCCCGGAAAGCCCCTCACTTTGTCCCCCCCCCCCCCCCAATAATAAATCACACTATTAAGAGTAGATGCCTGCTGGTAGCATTATTACCTAACATGTGTCTTGTACAGTCTAAACATGCCTGAGTCATCTGTTCACTTCAACCATCCACACCCTGGGGCCTGAGTCTGGCACAGGACACATGGGTCACAGTTTATTAGGCAAGACAGACATGGAGCACCATACACACCCGTGATGGGCAGAACCAGCTGAGGGGGTGGCCGAACAACCGTGCTGACAGACACATTGAGTACAGCAACAGTCATGCGCAGAGGTCAGGGATCCTGGCCAGTGTCCTGGGGGGCACCCAGGTATGTGTAGACAGGTGGCAGAACCATGTCCTGCAAGCTTGAGTCCGGTGGATGCAGAGAATGGGGTCATGGACAACGTTGGATGCATGGGGATGGCACATGTCACAATACCCACACAGTCATGGACATCATGCCCAATACACAGTCTCAGCACACACACACAGCTTGCATCGTGCCACACGACACATTGATACATAGCCACAATCAGGCAATACCATGCCAGACATGCAGGATGCACCGTGCCAACACACCAGCATTGACTGAGAAGAGGCACCTTGGAGGCATAGGGACACCTTTATTAGTCATGTTTTTGGGATTGCAGAGGCAACTTGAAGTACACATGAACACATCATGTGGAGTAACATGTGGGTCCAACACTGGCACCCCCCTTCTGCAGCACAAATGCGTGATAGCCATGGAACTGGCACACAAGTGTCGGCTAACAGCTAAAACCCACAGCTGCACACGGAGAGCCTGACATACACCATAGATCCGCTGATGTGGAAGTCCCACGCCATGCCAAGACAATGTCAACCGTATGTGTCCGAGGGCAGTGTCACACACATTGATGCCATCATCACAATCCACTATCCCATCACTGATGACTGACAACCAGGCAGCCCATCTATTCAGGTGTACCCAGCTGCATGTCGTATCCCATGGGGATGCCACATGACTGCAGAGGAACCAAACCCCGATCGGGGAAGTGTGCACACATCGTGAACAACAGCCACACCCAATACACCCCAGATGCATCCCTTACCCCATGGAGACTTCCAAACGTGTCCGTGTCTGTAACGCTGAGTCAGCCCACGATGTCATGTCCATGAGGAATAGCAGTGCCACAACAATGCAACCAGCAAACGGCATGCGCAGGTACCTGGGGAAGAGAGACACACAAGAAGTCAGCCACAAAAAGCACAGCCACTTGCATGTGCATGTACTCGACACATGTATGGATGACAACATGCTAGGTCACAATTATGACTGGGGAAATACTACCATCACTGCCACCATCACTCCAGTGACACACCCACACACACCTCTGACCCACGTGCCATACATGCAGGTGGAGACACACATCACAACGCATGCCACACGGGGACCAATGCGTGCACACTCAGACCCTGGTACTCACCACTAAGCAAAGAAGTCGCGTATGAGCCGAGTCCGGATGTCCTCTTGCGGCTCCACATCCTCCACATCACTAGCCCCATTGCCAAGCCCTTCGTCCTCCACGGGTGGATGGTCCTCGTCATGTTGATTCAGGATGAGTGGCACAGCTCTTTCAACTGCCATGTTGTGCAGCATGCAGCAGACCATGAAGATCTTGCAGACCTTCGCCGGGGCATAAGGGAGTGCACCGCCGGTCTTGTGGAGGCACCGGAATCGGCTCTTCAGCATGCCAAACGTCCTCTCTATCACTCGCCTTGTCCGGCCATGGGCGGTGTTATAGCGGAGCTGGGCCGGCGTGATGGGGTTGCGGAGAGGTGTCAGCAGCCAAGGCATGTTGGGATAGCCAGCGTCCCCTACATGGGAAGCACATGGACATCGTTAGAACTGGTGAGGCGGTCGTGCTGGTCGGCTATACAGAATACAGGACAGACAGACTGTACCCACCAACAACACATGCCCGTTCGTTGCGCAGCTGCATCATCATATCAGGCATCCCGCTACGCCTCATGATGTAGGCATCGTGTGCTGACCCTGGGAAACGAGCACAGACATGTGAAATCACCATATTGGACAGACACACCACAAGGGCATTGATGGAGTGGTAGTGCTTCCGATTGCGGTACGCCACCTCCCATGCGTGTGGTGGTACCAAACCTACATGTGTCCCATCTATGGACCCAATGACATGGGGCATCCCTCCCAGGGCATAGAATCCACGCTTGACCTCAGTCATCTGTTCAGGGGTTGGGAACTTGATGAAGTCATCCAGGTGAATCAACATGGCCTCCAAGAAATCATGCAGCACACCGCTGAACATGCTCTGGGACATGCCACCAACATGAGCTATGGTATTTTGGAAGGTACCCGTGGCAAGAAAATGTAGGGCAGCCATTACCTTCAGCTGGGGTGTCAGTGCCGTAGGATACCTGTGCTGCGGTTGCAGGTGTGGTGCCAGTCTCGCCGTCAGCTCCAGAATCAACGGTTGGGTGAAGCGGTAGAGCCGGATCCTGTCATTCTCCTGCATGGTAGCCAAGTCTGGAATTCTTCGGGCAAGAGGCGGCGCTCTGCAGTAATTTGGAAGTGACAAGGAAGAGTGAGTGCACTACGAGAACAACTCATGTCTACTGAGCACATGTAAATCTGGCAATACACACATGCTACATAGGGAGTCAGGTATGTGCTACATGCCCAGGACACGTATGGATGCAAGGTGACACTCCTTCCAAGACCCAGCTACACACGGTGATTGAGAACCTCCCCATGCCACGCCATGGAAATAGCTGTGTCCCAGTGCAAGTGCACAGCCCGACGCAAGACAGGAGTGACATACACCCACACATCAGCAGAAGTGGGATGCCGATTGCAGAGACTGGTAGCGGAACACTGGAGCCACAGGTCACATGACATTACACTAGTCCAGCCCACACACCTTGCCATGAAGGTGCACATGTCATGACTCACCACACATTCCTTGTGAGGATGCTGACATGGCCTTGTCACGCTACTCCGTGTCCCATGCATACATGTGCACCTCACATCCGATAACACATGTGGCATGGTGTGCGGAACAGTGTGCAATGACAATCTACACACAGCCACATGTTGGTTGCTGCAACGGCTGCAGCTTTTGAGGGTGCTACAACATCAACCTGATGTAAATCCCGGACACATATATGACATAGTCACATTGTGCACTGTGGGTAGTGACAAGTCATGTGTCATGACCCCTGTACCGGGCATCATGGGACACTTCCGTGTGTTGGTGTCCGTGCCATGCCAGTGAGGCTCACCCCAAGTGCGCAGTCCCACATGCACACATGTCAAAGGAGTCAAGGGCATGCCTGGCACACATTGCACCATCACACAGTACACCTGTACACATCTCATCATACATCTGGTGCCTTCTCCACTCAGGAGGCATGTTCCACATCACAGCCTGTGACACCTGTGCCCCACACATGTAGTAATGCACAGACGATGCCTTGATGTCCATTCCTGGACAAGTATGTCCATCCATGGACAAGTATGTCCATCCATGGACAAGTATGTCCATCCATGGACAAGTATGTCCGCCCTATTCCTACCTGTGTGTCGCCTATCACCACAGTGATGTGTAAAAACCGCCGTACTGCTGCTGAGAGGGCCTGTGCATGTTCCCAAATCACTGTGGGAGTGCTGCCGTATGTGTACCCATCGTGATGGCGAGCGTACAGGCATTTGTACGGTCCGTAGCACTACGAGTACGCATACGCGTGCAGACCCATAGTGATAGGGCCGTACACACGCATGTACGCTCACTATCACTATGGGTCTGCACGCGTATGCGTACCCGTAGTGGTACGGACCGTACACTCGCATGTACGCTCACTATCACTATGGGTCTGCACGCGTATGCGTACCCGTAGTGGTACGGACCGTACACACGCATCTACGCTCACTATCACTATGGGTCGGCACGCGTATGCGTACCCGTAGTGGTACGGACCGTACACACGCATCTACGCTCACTATCACTATGGGTCGGCACGCGTATGCGTACTCGTAGTGATAGTGAGCGTAGATGCGAGTGTACGGTCCGTACCACTACGGGTACGCATACGCGTGCAGACCCATAGTGATAGTGAGCGTACATGCGAGTGTACGGTCCGTACCACTACGGGTACGCATACGCGAGCAGACCCATAGTGATAGTGAGCGTACATGCGAGTGTACGGTCCGTACCACTACGGGTACGCATACGCGTGCAGACCCATAGTGATAGTGAGCGTACATGCGAGTGTACGGTCCGTACCACTACGGGTACGCATACGCGTGCAGACCCATAGTGATAGTGAGCGTACATGCGAGTGTACGGTCCGTACCACTACGGGTACGCATACGCGTGCAGACCCATAGTGATAGTGAGCGTAGATGCGAGTGTACGGTCCGTACCACTACGGGTACGCATACGCGTGCAGACCCATAGTGATAGTGAGCATAGATGCGAGTGTACGGTCCGTACCACTACAGGTACGCATACGCGTGCAGACCCATAGTGATAGTGAACGTAGGCATGCATGTACGGGCCGTTGCCATGCATTTGGGGTGCCCTAGGGCCCCGAAACGCACCGTACCTGTGGGTGATGCTCCAAATTACATAGGGGACAAGTATTAAGGCCTACATGCATGCTGGTTGTCATGGTGACCAAGTTCAAATTTCGAAATTGTTCTGGAAGGTGCACAGCAGAAGTCAGTTGGAATTCTTCTACTTTGTTGCAATGTGTTTGTGGGGCTGACATCATGCAGGAGAATGAAACCGATAGAGAACCCACAGACTTCTAGGTTTGAAGGGATTGGTGGAAACATAGGATGCAAATGTGAGTGACCAATCACTCTGTACTCCTGTGCATGAGACTGGGCAGAAGGGCACATATAAGGCAGCCAGGTCCCATGAGGGAGCACTTGCCTGCACATCTTTGCATTCGTCGACCCAGCTGCTGCTACTGATTCCCTGGAACCATGTCAAGGGCTGTGGAGAGGACACAGCCATTCACCCTGGAGGAGAACATGGCTCTGCTGGATGTGTTCCTCCCACAGTACTCCATGCTGTATGGGCGACCAGGGTATCAGGTGAGTGCATAGGCCACTGCCACAGACTGTCCCTATGTTGTGACTGTGACTTCTGCCATTGCGTCCAGGTGTAACACACATGCCATGTACTGTCGGGGGGGTCTCAGGGGGGGGGGTGCCTGATGTCTCCCAGCAGTGCCCTGAGACAGGAGGGGTGGGGGCCTATCACTCACAGCAGTGCCCTGAGACAGGAGGGGTGTGTGCAGAGTCCTCCCGTGTAATCAAGGAGGGGGGACATGAGAGCTGGATATTTAGAGAGGTCCTGTTCTAATGCTCCCAGTGGTCTACGTAGGAAAAGACAGGTAAGAGCAGTTCCTCTAATTGGCCAATTTGGAAGGATAGTAGTAGTTACTATGATCTGAGAAGGGAAATTTCAAATTCAGATCTTGTTGCCCTCACACACCTGTTAGGGTGTCATGCTTCATCATTGGGCGTGCTCCTCGTCGGACCGGCGGTGCAATGTCCGACGGGCCTGGTGGCTTCTTTTTCGGAGATCTTTTGATCTGAGTACGCCGTTTTGTATGAAGACCATGTGAATGATTATGGAGGGTAATAGCTCCTAAGAATGTGGGGATTCAAGAGAAATTAAAATAGGCCCTGGCCCCTCGATAGTTTTAATAAGGTTAAGTAGGGCTGGGACTAAATAAAACCAGGGAGGCTACTTATGTGATGCAAGGTATCAGGGTAGCCTATAGTTGACAAGGGTCAACATGTTTCGTGTCACGGTGCTCAAGATCGAGCGACACTTCTTCAGGACCGTGGGACCAGTAAAGAATTCGTATACCTCAGTTTTCTTATAACGGGGTATTGCAGGTCAACCACATACCAACTGGACCTAAGTATGGTTCAGAATAAAAGGCTCCGCCTAAACAGAAGGAGACAAAAATATATGTAGAGGACAAACATAAGCCACACATTCGTAGCTACATCAAAAGTGACGGGTCCATAAGTCAAAATGAGGTATCTCTTAACTCCTTCAAGGGACCATCAATTCCACCCAACACTAACGAACTTGTTAGAGAGAGGACAATAAAAGAAGTTGTGACTAGTACATAAAAAATACAACCAAGTATACTCAAGCAGTGATACGAAACTCTATTCTCCTTACAATTACCAATATAATCGAGCAACCAATATACGCAATATATATCTTACCTCAGAGTGAGGGGTTCAAAGCTTCATAGGTAAGGGAGTAGCAACCGGACCACTGGAACGGTCCCACTAAGGTAAAGAAATAAGCATCGCAAAATATATAACACATACGTGAAAACTCTATCTCTATCAAGAGCGTGAGGTGTGTAGGCTCCAGGTAGTTGGTACGTTACTTAGTATCAGTAGGCTCTCTCCTCATAAATGGCTATCTTTAAAAGTGCTATAGGTTGGTATAACTAGTACACTGTGATAGCAGTCAATGACCAGGATTGGCGATGATAGGTATGGAAATCCAAGGCTGTGAAATTGCACCAGGTGACTAGGACTGTCGTGGCGGAACGGTCCATATTTGAGTAGAGATTATATAAGGAACATTAATAAATACTCAAGACCGCATCTTAATCCAAGCCACTCGTGTAATCCTAACGTAATGCACAATGTTGACGGGAGGTGTGTTTAACGGTGTGTTAAATCCCCCTCTAATAGTGCATGATATTGACAGACTTCGTCTATTTGTGCGTGATAATATATACCATAGTGAATAGGTACCATATACCATAGTGAATAGATGTCCCTTAAGGGTGGCGTGTGGCTGACAAGTCAACCCCAAAGGTGGGTTCGTCGTGCTCATATCACCCGCTGTCAGTGTTCCTCGTAAAGATTCAAATTGACCTTACCGGCGAGTGCATAGTGCTCGTATCACTCTCCGTTCAAGTTCCGGTGACGAATCAGTGCCGAACAAGTTGCGGGCAGAAAACGTAAACAGTAACTTACCCGAACGTTGACGGGGGCAGGCCACAACAGGACGTGTCTACTCCTCACCTGGATATTACCGGTGTTGGATTCACTTCCTGTATATATCCTCGATTCAATGGCGTAGTCTCGCGAGATTGCGGGAGGCGCCATTTTGTCACACGAGGATTGCCTGACCTTGGATATCGAACGCTAAACTAAGCTGATCGATGTGGGGCATGGAAAATACATAAGTTGAAGGATATATGCATTTCTAGACTAATTAGAGTGTAGATCCATATTTTCCGCTGGTATATAATACCACGAAAGAAAATAGGTTCCTAGATGTATTCAATAACTAATTAGTCAGCAGTGAGCCCAGATGGTGCTCGTGACTGGTATAATAAACCTAATAGGGAAGTGGGTCTTAAGTCTTCCACAGTATTAAGCCCAGATGGTACTGGAGACTGTTATGTAGGACCTTATAGGGACTGTGACTTCTGCCATTGCGTCCAGGTGTAACACACATGCCATGTACTGTCGGGGGGGTCTCAGGGGGGGGGTGCCTGATGTCTCCCAGCAGTGCCCTGAGACAGGAGGGGTGGGGGCCTATCACTCACAGCAGTGCCCTGAGACAGGAGGGGTGTGTGCAGAGTCCTCCCAGCAGTGCCCTGAGACAGGAGGGGTGTGTGCAGAGTCCTCCCAGCAGTGCCCTGAGACAGGAGGGGTGTGTGCAGAGTCCTCCCAGCAGTGCCCTGAGACAGGAGGTGTGGGGGCCTATCACTCACAGCAGTGCCCTGAGACAGGAGGGGTGGGGGCCTATCACTCACAGCAGTGCCCTGAGACAGGAGGGGTGGGTGTGATGCACAGTGTGAGCCTTGATCATTGATTGTGACATTGCCATCATTCCACCTGTGTACCCACTGTGGCACGTACTGCTTTTGCCCTCACCAGGGGATGATGTCCCTATGACAAAGGTGCAATGCGTTGGCTGCATGACATGCCTTGTTGTAACCAGCTAATTTGTACCCATATGTCTCTCTGTGGCATGTGGCTGGTGTATTGATGTGGTGTCACTTGTTCCTCCTCACAGGTAGGCGCCACTGCCAAGGAGCAGATCTGGCTGACCGCCGTCAGTGCCGTGAGGGGTGTGGATGGTCGGAGGCGGAGCCTGCCCCAGGTGAGGAAACGCTGGCAGGATATCCGGTGCTGGACGCGGAGGATTGCACGGCTCCTGCTGGGGGACTCACCTGAGAGCCACAAGAACCGCGGCCGCCGCCGTCTGAGCCACCTCCACAGGCGTGTGCTGCCGGTGGTCTTTCCAGACCTGGAGAGGCGCTTACAGGCGATGCAGCAGCCGGAAGGGGGTAGGTACATTTGTGTTTGTTGTGTGTCACCGGCATTTGTAAGGGCACAGTAGCATGAATTCACTGGCAGGGTTTAAAGGTGCTGTGCAGATCCTGTTTGCCCCAGTATAGCGCTGTGCCCCTGCCACCCTTCCCCTCCTTGCAATGTGTTTCCTGGTCTGTGTGTAGTCACTCCTTCACAAGGTAATGTAGGCTGGCGCTTTGTCCACGAGAACAATGACTGTAGCATCATGTGTGGGGGTGGTGTGTAACAGGTTGTGGGACCTTGCCTGTGCACTGTCAAGTTCACTGCATGTGGGTTCCATGTCAGTTGCCACTGATGCTGACTCAAGACATGGGAGTTGGTCTCTCATGTGTCATGCCTTACAGCGCACATGTCCTATGTAGTGGCCTGTGACATGATGTGCATGAGTGTGCGATACACATAGTGCAGGGATGGTGACGTGTGTTGCAGTCATTACCATTCAGTAGCATGTAGTTGCGTACCCACTACTCTCCCCTGGGGCACCTTTTCCTCAGTGGTGTATGTGTCATCATAAACGTGGCCAATCTCAGTGTCTACAGCGTAGGTTGTGCTCTGTGCCATTGTCCCCTGTCACCATGTATATAGACGTGCTATTTTGTACAGGTGTCCACTGTGCAGCCTGACCTGATTGTCCTTCTTCATACTCACAGTTGCCAGTGCCTGTGTGTCTTTTTCTACTCATCTGAGGATGGGCACTGGTACCTCATTATTTGTACAGGCGCACCTTGGCTGTTTGGCGTCCAATCTTGCTTTTTGCCTGCCCCTGTGTGTATCACCCAGACTGTGAGATGTTGGTGCCACCTGTGTCTCAACAATTTGCCTCGTGTAGGGTCTTGTTGGGGCGGGCAATGCCTATGTGTTAACTCCTGATTTCCACTTGCTGGGTCTGGGCAGTGTGTGATGTTTGTCTGGACACACACGCAAGGTGCAGTGACCGAGTCATGTTGTGCATGTTTTCAGCATTACCTATGCAGCATGTGTCTCAAGTTCATGGATATGCTCCCTGGTCATCGGTATTATTGCCAATGCTGTGTGGTGCAGATGCAGTGCTGGATTGTCCCCAGGGCCTGGGTGCTATGTCAGACTCCGTTTCCTGTGTTTAGCTATTGTCTCATGCTCTCCATGGTATTTCAGTGGCATGGTGGCTCAACCAACTGTGTGTTTCATGCCCTACATCGGTACCCTGTTCAGTAGATGTTAGGGATCTTCCTTTTCAGGCCATGCAATGTTACCTATGTAGATTGGACTCATGTGACAGATGTGTACAGGTGTCTGATTAATTTCTGTCTCTCCACCCTGCCCACAGCATCGTCGGGGGACACAGAGGGAGACATGGACACAGACCAGGCGGAGGGACCGAGCACCAGTGCCAGCCGTGACATCGGGTCTGGCACATCGAGTGGGACAGAGGCGGAGGAGAGTGTGGCCGAGGACCTGTCGACTGGCACATCAGACTACGAAGCTGACAGGTCCGAGGAGGATGTCTCCGAGTGGGCGGAGGCTGCACCAGCAGCTGACAGCGGAACAACACCTAGCACCGCCCCCTCAGTTTCCACCAGCCGCCTCCCACTTGCTCGTGTCCCTTCCCAGCGTGCCCGGTCACAGCATGTCTCCTTCCTGCCAGGCACCACACCCCCTGCCCCTGTCTCCACTGCTGCCGCCAATGCAGAGTCTGTGGACATCCAGCGGCAACTGCAGGTTGGTCAGGCTGCGATCCTTAATGTCCTCCATGCCCACGGCAAAACCCTCACCAACATCGAGGCTTTCTTGGAGGGCATTCATTCATCGCAGGCTGACCAACGCAACTTGCTGAGGTCCATAGACTCCACACTGACTGCAGCAGTGGGTCTCCTGCAGCGCGACCTCCCCCCACCTACCCCTGCCCCATCCACACTTCCCACTCCCAAGCCTGTCCCACGTACACCCAGACGTCGCCATGCACCCACATCAACGGACACGGGCACCACACCAGCAGGGAAGGTCCACCGCACTCCTCCTGACACGCACACACAGGGTGAGGTAGGCACACCCACTGGGTCGGGGGGCAAACGTGTGACACGCAGCCATAGTGGGAGTCCACATTCCACCCAGTCCACTCCCTCCAAATCCCCTCCCCTCAGCTCTCCTGGCCACATCTCCCCCAAGGACTCCTTCATGGCCGCTCTGTCCCTGAGCCCCACAGTTACACCACCACGCAAGCGGTCAAGGAGGTCCCCGGTCAGGGTGGTTGAGTCTCCCCCCTGTCTCCACCCTCCCCCGGTGGCGCTGCGACCCATCCCTCTGACCCCCCCCCTCCTTGGGGCCTGAGGTCCCTTCGGGTGCAGGGGACTCCCTGGAGGACCTTGCAAAGGTGTGTAGTGCCATCCTGGCCTCCGCCTTTGGCACTGACCCACCCCCTGTGGTGGAGTCCTCCATCCCTGCACCCACAACGCCGCCCCTTTGCCCTGATGTCCCTGCGGTGCCTGTTGCTTCCCCCCCCCCTGATGCCCTCACCAGTGTGGAAGACGATGCCATTTGACTGTGCAGGCAAGGTAGGGGACACGCATCCCACTGTGTCCCCCATCCAGCTGAGAATCATTGACTGCCCTATGGGCTTTGTGAAGATTGTACTGCCTGCGATCCACGGACATTGTGCTCATGCTGAATAAAGCTTAATTTTGTTTTCATTATCACACTACTGCTATGCTGGTATTGGTGTTGGTGGGGCTGCGACATGGTTTTGGGTGGTGTGTATGGGTTTGGGTGTGTGGGATATGTAGTGGTGTACTGCTCATTGGTGGGACCCTGGGATCTGTGTGCCATCACAAGGTGTTGGCTAACTTTCTTTGTTCATGTGAGCAGTTACTGCATGGTGCACTTGTCCCAGGGTGTATTCCTTCCTCTGTGTACCCAGCTTTCTTCCCTGCAGGGTGTTCCCAATGTTTAGCGCAGAGCTGTGTCTACATGAGCTGTGTGTGTGACGGAGCCCTTCTACTTTGGCCATGCATGCAGGGCCATGTGTCCACCTGCAACAATCGTGGCATCCTTGGTGATCACTGTACTTGTGTGTGGAGTCTGTTGACATGAGTTCATGGGGACATGTTCCCTTGTAGCCAGTATGCATGTGGATAATTCTGGCCTCACACACATGTGTTACACCCCTCCTGTCTCAGGGCACTGCTGTGAGTGATAGGCCCCCACCCCTCCTGTCTCAGGGCACTGCTGTGAGTGATAGGCCCCCACCCCTCCTGTCTCAGGGCACTGCTGGGAGGACTCTGCACCCACCCCTCCTGTCTCAGGGTACTGCTGGGAGGACTCCACACCCACCCCTCCTGTCTCAGGGCACTGCTGTGAGTGATAGGCCCCCACCCCTCCTGTCTCAGGGCACTGCTGGGAGGACTCTGCACCCACCCCTCCTGTCTCAGGGCACTGCTGGGAGGACTCCACACCCACCCCTCCTGTCTCAGGGCACTGCTGGGTGGACTCTGCACACACACCTCCGATTTCAGGATATGTACGCTTGGAACATACACGGTGGGGGTACGCTCAATGCATTCGAGGTGAGGGTACGAGTCTACTTACACTGGTGTGGTGGGGGTACGCTCCATGCATACGCGGGTGAGGGTACGGGTCGAACTTACACTGTTGGGCCGGGGGTACGCTCCTTGCATACGCGGGTGGGAGTACGGGTCGTACTTACACTGTTGGGCTGGGGGGTACGCTCCTTGCATACGCGGGTGGGGGTACGGGTCGTACTTACACTGTTGGGCTGGGGGGTACGCTCCATGCATACGCGGGTGGGGGTACGGGTCGTACTTACACTGTTGGCATGGGGGGTACGCTCCATGCATACGTGGGTGGGGGTACGGGTCGTACTTACACTGTTGGCATGGGGGGTACGCTCCATGCATACGCGGGTGGGGGTACGGGTCGTACTTACACTGTTGGGCTGGGGGGTACGCTCCATGCATACGCGGGTGGGGGTACGGGTCGTACTTACACTGTTGGGGTGGGGGGTACGCTCCATGCATACGCGGGTGGGGGTTCGGGTCGTACTTACACTGTTGGGGTGGGGGGTACGCTCCTTGCATATGCGGGTGAGGGTTCGAGTTGTACTTACAATGTTGGGGTGGGGGGTACGCTCCATGCATACGCGGGTGGGGGTACGGGTCGTACTTACACTGTTGGCATGGGGGGTACGCTCCATGCATACGCGGGTGGGGGTACGGGTCATACTTACACTGTTGGGCTGGGGGGTACGCTCCATGCATACGCGGGTGGGGGTACGGGTCGTACTTACACTGTTGGGGTGGGGGGTACGCTCCATGCATACGCGGGTGGGGGTTCGGGTCGTACTTACACTGTTGGGGTGGGGGGTACGCTCCTTGCATACGCGGGTGAGGGTTCGAGTCGTACTTACACTGTTGGGGTGGGGGGTACGCTCCATGCATACGCGGGTGGGGGTACGGGTCGTACTTACACTTTTGGCATGGGGGTGCGCTCCATGCATACGCGGGTGGGGTACGGGTCGTACTTTCACTGTTGGGGTGGGGGGTACGCTCCTTGCATACGCGGGTGAGGGTTCGAGTCGTACTTACACTGTTGGCATGGGGGGTGCGCTCCATGCATACGCGGGTGGGGGTACGGGTCGTACTTTCACTGTTGGGGTGGGGGGTACGCTCCTTGCATACGGGGTGGGGGTAGGGTCCGTACATATCCGTCCCCACGCTATGTGATGTTTGTGCGGCCCGTACCCAGGCCTTTGCCCCGTGGGTGCGATCCGTCCCGCCATTGTTGGGGTGACGTGTGTGGGCGTGGTCAGACTCGTACCCACGCTCTTCAGGCGTGGGTACGGGACGTACCTGTCTGGTTGTGTTGCCGGTTCGCGTGGTGACGGACTTCCGTTGTGGCGGTCGCTGGCTTATCAGGACACGCCCCCATCCCCTCGTGGTGACCAGGGCATGGGAGTCAGGTATGTCCAGGCCATGTGTGGTGTGTGACTTATGTGGTTGTTTTGTGCCCTGCCCTGGTCGTGCCACCCCCACCCCACCCCCCTTTCCCCCCTCCCTTAGTTATTCTGACCTTCTGCGGCGTCTGCGTCGTAACCTGTAGAGGAGGTGTACTGCTATGAGGGCAGGGATGACTCGTAGGTTCGGGTCCATGTCTGTCCGTCGCGTACTGGTACTCCTTGCTCGCGTCGTCCTGTCGCGTACGGGTCCTCCTTGATCGCGTCGTCCTGTCGCGTACGGGTCCTCCTTGGTGGCGTCGTCCTGTGTGTCCGTCACGTACTGGTCCTCCTTGTTCGCGTCGTCGTCTGTCCGTCGCGTACTGGTGGTCCTTGTTCGCGTCGTCCTGATTTCCCGGCAGTTTTTGGCTGCCGCAAAATATTCACCGTGCGGGGTGACGTCGGTGCGAATCGTGATTCCTGGGTCGTGAATGGCTGGCTGCGAGCGTCCCGACGTCAGGTCGGCGCTTTCCCGGATCGCATTGGTAGGTGTTTTTTTGTTCGGTCGGGCTTTTTTACGATTCGTACGGTAATGGTGTACCCGTGCGAATCGTAATTCCTTGTTTGTAAAAATTGACGACCGGGTACGCGTCGGACGGAGAATTTGCTCCGTCCGACGGTTCGTACCCGGTTTTTACCGGATCGTGATCGGCACCTGTGCGTGCCTTTCAATAGGAAATAGGCCAAAGTGTGGAGCACACCACTTCCTCTGGCCTTTCTTGAACAGCCCCAACAGTACCTGGCTCCTCTGCAACCTTTGATGCTGCACTTCATTCAGACACCACCCAAACTCACAGACATTGGCGAAGCCACCAGCAGAAATCTCCGATTTAACCTCTGTGCACCTGCGATGCTTGAAATAAGGTTTATGCCTCCTTTTTCCATTTTACGGTCCACAGATAAATGCTGTTTCCTTTTTCCTCGTTGTTTAGGTACTTCTCTCTTTTTCCTCATCCCATCCTCATTGCTAGTGTAATGTTGATACAAATATACCAAGTACACGTATAAAAGAAGAAATAAGGAGGCACTTTAATCCAGCACCTCATCTAACAAGCCCCTCAAACAACTGACTATTATGCTTTGAATTACACTGTGTTCTACATACCATCTGACATCATACTGGCTGCTGACAATTACGCAGACCACTATACAATATCACACTATATATATATATATATAGCAAGCACAATTTCATGTCCCGTGATTCCACTTGGTAAATATGACTTTATAACATGCTGTTTAAGATATAATCAGAGATTGAGATATAATTTTGAGTCTCAGCTAAACGGGGAGTATCAACACTGAATGATTTGCTTCTTTGTTATTTTTGTAATAATGGTCTTATTCAAACATTGGGATGATTTGAAAAGTCTGTTTTCTTACCCTGAAACTCGAACCATTCAAAGATGGCGGATTTGCTTTGTTAAATTGAAATTGGAGTGAAGTAACTCCCAAACGTTTAGCCCGTTCTCTATGTTGATGTATTTCTTGTAATCACATGACCTTTTATTTAAACAACACTTTATTTTGAATCACCACACTCGTGAACAAGGGAGTCATTCCCGAAACGCGTAGAGTGGGCCATCCTTTGCAAAATAAATAAGCGCATTGAAATCTGAAGAGTCCGTGGTTGCTGTCCTTTTTTTCGTTCAATGAAGAATTCAGCTTGAGTGCATTTGTTGAGGTTCGCTTCCTCACCACGGACCGCCATTGTGAGAGGCGGGGAAAAGGCGATTTTCGGTGCGGTGAGCGCTGATGTTAAGGATTGAGTTTTTCAACACCCCTGCCCGCTGAAATTTCTGTGCGGGAGACGTCTGTCCACAGGAGAGTTTCCAGACAAGAACACGAGGACCGTTGGAATATATTAACTTCCCGGAGGTGGGCAGCCTTCTGTTTCAGGTACCGCTTACAGTCTATAGAACAACTTTGTTCAGCAAATGGCAAGCGCAAGTGTGGCAAGACAAAAACACACTTTCGCGATTTAATGCAGCAATACGTACAGTATTTAATTAGTTAATGCAATAGAGAATGGCCTTGACACGGAATATCAAACGTTCGGAAGCGGCGAGCAGAATGTTTGAAGAATGTGCTCTGAATGAAATATCAGAAGCTAGTGCTGAGAATGCTAATGGGAACACAGCACCAAATAACAAAAAGATTCTATGGGACAGACTCTGGAAATCATCAAAAACCGAACAGAATAAGTGGTGGGAGGCAACCACACTGCAGAAATATGTAGAAGTTGGTAGAATACCAAGAGGGTTGCGTATTTTTATAACACCAACATTTAATGACCCCGATCCCGAACTTGTGAATGAATGGGCTGATAACAACCATCAGTGCTCGGTCAACATGCTGAAAATGCTGGTTAAATTTGTGAATAAAGATGTTGAAAAACTAAGTCTAATCATTGAGGACACAATACAACAACTTAAGACCTTATGTGAGCAGGAAGAATTCAATAAAGAAATGGAAAAGATTGATAAAGGCCTTGAAAAGATTGAAAAAGATATAAAGATTAAAGAACAGCGCAAATTTCAACGCGACTTGGTCGATTATCTGAAAGGTCAAGTACTGACCTTTGGGAAAAAATATGATCACCTCCGCTCTAAAACAGTACCAAACGATAAAAACCAACAAGTTGCAAGAAATGTAGTTGTTGATCAATCAAGCACAGATAACCTAACTGGAGAAAGTTTAACAAGTGGAAGTGGATCCTCAATTGTATCAGACAATACCTCAGTAAAAAACAGCATTTTAACGGAGTTCAGCCTGATGGCCAAAGGGAGAAATCCAATCAACAGACAATTTGGGTTTCGCGGTCGTGGACGAGGAAGCAGAGGCGGAAGAAAGCCAAACGCAACAGCATCAACAGAATTCGAAAGCCCCGTGGGAAGCAGAACAAGGGGACAGATCAAGAAAAAATGATGGAAGAGAAAACAGTCATCAACCTGTCAGAAAGGACATTAAGCTCGATGGAGGTAGATATACTATCATTAGGACTTACCTTCTGTCCTGTAAATGACTTTAATTACACACAGAGCCGTATTGATCTGTTCTATTCTACGCGTAAATTACGCATAAAAAAATGGTATGCCACTAAGATCACAGGCAACAAAAATACAGAGGGGGAATCCCCGAGCTTAACAACAATATCTGATGTTGAAACTTTACATACAATGCAAGTGTTGGCCGATGAAAGTCAAATCGGTGTCGATCCCTTTTCCAGTTTAATGCATGACAATGTTCCTTTGAATCTGAGTGCTAAAACGAGTTTCAAGCCAAAGTTGATCTTTCTACCCCAAATTAAGAATGAGGCGATCGATGTCTTTGAAAAGGGAGTTATTCAGGAATTGTCCAAGTTAGCCAAAAAGAAACATTATGGGTGGAGAAATATTTCCAAAGAACAGATGACGGTTGTTGAAAATTTAAAGAAAGACAACACCATTGTCATTAAAAAATCTGATAAGGGAGGAAATGTAGTTATACTATCTAAACAAAAGTACATTGAGGAAGGGATTAGACAACTAGCTGATAAAGACAGCTATGAGAGAAGTAATAGAATGGATTATGGAAATTCCATCAAAGAGTTTCTTAAACATCTTTTAGAGTGTAAAGATAAAGAACTTTTAGACCAAGGGGAATATTACTTTCTTCTCTGCAAATATCCTAAACTCCCTGCGTTATATCTACTCCCTAAGATCCATAAAAACATGCAAAATCCCCCTGGGAGGCCAATAGTTTCATCCAGAGGGAGCTGCATGGAAAATGCATATAGATATGTTGATTTTTTTCTCCAGTCTTTTGTTAAAACATTACCCTCGTACGTGATACACGGGGGATTTTTTGAGACGCTTGGACAATTTCGAATGGCAAGAAGAATTCTCATTGCTGTCTTTGGACGTGATGAGTTTATACACATGTAAACCGCATGGACTGGGGCTCCAGGCATGCAGGCACTTACTCAATGAGAGATCTGTCTCATACTTTTTTCACACAGAAATGCTCATTGAAATGATGTCCATCAGTCTAAAACAAAATTTTTTCATTTTTGACAACAACATTTTCAAACAGACCCTCGGTACTTCGATGGGGACCTGCTTTGCTCCTTGCTTTGCGGGTCTCTATCTGGGGTACTGGGAGGAATTGATTGTGAGGAAATTAGAGTTCTTCAATGACACTTTGGGTTCGTTATATTGACGACATTTTCTGTGTATGGAAGGGGAACGAAGGGGAGGCAAAAAAGTTTGTAGAAGTTCTCAATACCAATGACTTTAATTTACAATTCACTAGTCAATGGTCTAATAGAACGTTGGAATTCCTTGACTTAACGCTGACTGTACACAATAACAAGTTAGAAAGTTCTCTTTTCAGGAAAACCACGGCAGGGAATAGTGTACTTCACGCTAAGAGCTGTCACCCATATTCTTTAATTGACAGCATTCCCCTGGGAGAACTCCTCCGTGCTAAACATAATTGCAGCACTTTTGAGAGTTTTGAAAAAGAGGAAAGTACAATGATACAAAGAAATCCTTGAGAGAGGCTATTCAAAAACAGTGATCAACAAAGCCAAAGCTAAAGTGAAGGAGAGAACGAGAGCCTCATTACTGATAGAAAAAAACGAGATCGCAGAGGATCCTAAAATCAGATTAATTACCACCTACAGTAGACAGGCACACGATGTAAGGAAAAGTATCACCAAATTCTGGCCGGTGTTACACACGGATAAAGATCTCACAAGTAACATAGGGACACTGCCCCAGATTACCTTTCGAAAAGCCAAATCTCTCAAAGATACTCTTTGTAGAGCAGTTGAACCAGTAGAGGTGAGAAGTCTTGGGATACAGGGGTTTTATCCATGCCGTAACTGCAAGGCATGCAAAAACAGTTCCCACAAGAAAGAATGTAAATTGTCAGCAGAGTGTAAACCTTTTAAAATCTTGAAACACACATCCTGTAATACTGAATTTGCAGTATGTGCCCTATTCTGTCCATGTAAAAAAGCATACATTGGTAGCACGATCCACAAGGCAAAGAAAAGGGTATTGGAGCATTTACGTGCAATAAAGAATGGTGACAAGCAATACCCTATGGCAAGACACTTTCAAAGCCACAAACGGGCAAAACAATTCCCTGCTTAATTTTTGTGTACTAGATTCAGTATGACTTAATGAAAGAGGTGGGAACAGAGTGCAAGATCTTAGACGCCTTGAGTCGAAACTGATTATACAGTACAAGACCCTAGTTCCCAATGGGCATAATTGTGATGAGGAAATGAAAGTTCATTTGGGATAGGAGAGTACACCGTTCTTGATGTGTTGAATACTGCACGTGTTACACATTTTCTTAGTACAGCTTGGAATAAGAAATTATTAAAAAAACAAGGCCACTGTCTCTTCATTCTGTCTTAACCTATAAGACGAATTTTTAAGTTTTTATGAATTCATCATTCTAAAGGTGTCTATTTTTGTGGTATAGTGTATGTTGTATTGATAAAATGTAATCGAATGGTAATTGTATTTTTTCTTTTTGTTTCCATAGAGATCAGATTTAACATCAATGAAATGCAAATAAGCCAAAGTATCTGTGGATTGTTCCACGAAAGAAGATAAGAGTAACACTTATGGTATGACTGTTCCATATTAATAAGTTTAATTTGAAAAGACCGTTTTGACCCACTTGGGTCTAATGGCAAGCACAATTTCATGTCCCGTGATTCCACTTGGTAAATATGACTTTATAACATGCTGTTTAAGATATAATCAGAGATTGAGATATTATTTTGAGTCTCAGCTAAGCGGGGAGTATCAACACTGAATGATTTGCTTCTTTGTTATTTTTGTAATAATGGTCTTATTCAAACATTGGGATGATTTGAAAAGTCTGTTTTCTTACCCTGAAACTCGAACCATTCAAAGATGGTGGATTTGCTTTGTTAAATTGAAATTGGAGTGAAGTAACTCCCAAACGTTTAGTCCGTTCTCTATGTTGATGTATCTCTTGTAATCACATGACCTTTTATTTAAACAACACTTTATTTTGAATCACCACACTCGTGAACAAGGGAGTCAATCCCGAAACGCGTAGAGTGGGCCATCCTTTGCAAAATATATAAGCGCATTGAAATCTGAAGAGTCCGTGGTTGCTGTCCTGTTTTTCGTTCAACGAAGAATTCAGCTTGAGTGCATATATATATATTCACTTAAAAAACCATAGGTTTCACGCATGTTATAGTTAGCTGGACATTTCACTCGTAAAAAACCAATGAAATTCGCCCGTTATAGGTAGTGCAGGCAACTATAACTCACGCGACCGCAATCCTCTGCTGATGACGTCAGATATTACATCACTGTATTTAGACACTTATTTACCCATGTCTTCTTCCATTAATCTTTAGCTATACATATATTACAAATATTTATTTTTCAGAAAGACACGTATGTCATCAGTGATGTGATATCTGACGTCATCAGCAGAGGATTGCGGTCGCGTGAGTTATAGTTGCCTGCACTAACTATAACGGGCGAATTTCATTGTTTTTTTACGAGTGAAATGTCCAGCTAACTATAACATGTGTGAAACCTATGGTTTTTGAAGTGAATTTGCAAGGTTTTTTAAATGCTAATTCGTAACTATAACGTGTGTGAAACCTATGGTTTTTTCAGTGAATTTCAAAGGTTTTTTAAATGCTAACTTTTAAGTGTAATAGTAGTTATATCTATTTTTTGTACTGATTTTCTACAGTTTTTTAACTGTTTATTTATAAATATTTTATTCATTAAATAACATATATTTTTCTGAAAATTGCCAAAAAACGTTTTTTAATTAACTGAAATATTGATTAATTTTCTTGTTTTCATTTTTTATTTTAATATATTTATATCATTTTCTTTAAAAAAATAATTCCAATTTTTTTCGCAGTCGCGCACTCAAAGTGTACACATCACGGTGGGTGCGCGCATTCTAGCCGCCATTTTAGAAAAGTCATGAAGGATCCGCGTATGGTGTGCGACGGCTGCGTGTTTTTCAGTTACATCATATACATTTAATATCACGTGATATGCGCGATTGGTATGCGACCAGTCTGCGACTCCTGCTCCCGCGCATTCGCGACACATGCGCATTACGGTACAAGATGTTTGCGCGCTTGCGGGTCCCGCGTGACATCATATATGTGCTGGGGCGTGCTGGGTGCGCGACTCCCGCAAAAAAAATGTATGTTCCAAAATTATATGTATGTGTCTTTAATATACATATTAAGGCAAGAGATTATGTAAGGTATTCATCAAAATAATATATTTGTACTTATAAGAAACTTATATTATTTTTAAATATATTTTCGCGAAGTCGGGTGCGTGCGTCGTGAGTGCAGAAAACCAGGTCAGCAGAGCTGCTGTAGAGCCAGAGAACCAGGTCAGCAGAGCAGCTCTAGAGCCTAAGAACTAGGTCAGCAGAGCTGCTCTAGAGTCAGAGAACCAGGTCAGCAGAGCTGCTGTAGAGCCAGAGAAACCAGGTCAGCAGAGCTGCTTTAGAGGGAGAGAACCAGGTCAGCAGAGCTGCTTTAGAGCCAGAGAACCAGGCCAGCAGAGCTGCTTTAGAGCCAGAGAACCAGGTTAGCAGAGCTGCTTTAGAGCCAGAGAACCAGGTCAGCAGAGCTACTCTAGATCCAGAGAACCAAATCAGCAGAGCTGCTTTAGAGCCATAAAACCAGGTCAGCAGAGCTGCTTTAGAGCCAGAGAACCAGGTCAGTAGAGCTGCTCTAGAGCCCAAGAACCAGGTCAACAGAGCTGCTCTAGAGCCAGAGAACCAGGTCAGCAGAGCTGCTGCAGAGCCAGAGAAACCAGCTCAGTAGAGCTGCTTTAGAGGGAGAGAACCAGGTCAGAAGAGCTTCTATAGAGCCAGAGAACCATGTCAGCAGAACTGCTTCAGAGCCATAGAACTGGGTCAACGGAGCGGCTTTAGAGCCAGACAACCAGGTCTGCAGAGCTGTTGTAGAGCCAGAGAACTAGATCAGCAGAGCTGCTCTGTAGCATAAGAACTAGGCCAGCAGTGCTGCTCTAGAGCCAGAGAACCTGGTCAGCAGACCTGCTGTAGAGCCGGAGAAACCAGGTCAGCAGAGCTGCTTTAGAGAGAGAGAACAAGGTCAGCAGAGCTGCTTTAGAGCCAGAGAACCAGTTCAGCAGAGCTGCTCTAGCTGACACTGTCTGACTGACACTGACTGACTGACACTGACTGACTGACACTGACTGACACTGATTGACTGACACTGACTGACTGACACTGATTGACTGACACTGACTGACTGACACTGATTGACTGACAGTGACTGACACTGATTGACTGACACTGACTGACTGACTGACACTGACTGACTGACATTGACTGACATTGACTGACACTGACTGACTACTCTCTACTACTCTACTACTGACTCTCTACTACTCTCTCTCTACTACTCACTCTCTACTACTCACTCTCTACTACTCTCTACTACTCACTCTCTACTACTCGCTCTCTACTACTCACTCTCCACTACTCACTCTCTACTACTCGCTCTCTACTACTCTCTACCACTCACTCTCTACTACTCACTCTCTTCTACTCTCTACTACTCTCTCTGCTACTCACTCTCTACTACTCACTCTCTACTACTCTACTTCTCTCTACTACTCGCTCTACTACTCACTCTCTACTATTCTCTACTACTCACTCTACTACTCTCTCCTACTCTCTACCACTCACTCTCTACTACTCTACAACTCACTCTCTACTACTCTCTCTCTACTACTCACTCTCTACTACTCACTCTACTACTCTATACTACTCACTCTGTACTACTCTCTCTCTCTACTACTCTCCACTACTACTCTCTACTATTCACTCTCTACTACTCACTCTCTACTACTCTCTACTACTCACTCTACTACTCTCTGCTGCTCTCTAGCACTCACTCTCTACTACTCTACTACTCTGTCTCTACTACTCACTCTCTACTACTCTCTCTCTACTACTCTCTACTACTCTCTACTACTCACTCTCTACTACTCTCTCTCTACTACTCACTCTCTACTATTCACTCTCTACTGCTCACTCTCTACTACTCGCTCTCCACTACTCACTCTCCACTACTCACTCTCTACTACTCGCTCTCTACTACTCTCTACTACTCACTCTCTACTACTCACACTCTACTTCTCCCTACTACTCTCTCTGCTACTCACTCTCTATTACTCACTCTCTACTACTCTACTACTCTCTACTACTCGCTCTACTACTCACTCTCTACTATTCTCTACTACTCATTCTAATACTCTCTCCTACTCTCTACCACTCACTCTCTACTACTCTACTACTCACTCTCTACTACTCTCTCTCTACTACTCACTCTCTACTACTCACTCTACTACTCTATACTACTCACTCTGTACTACTCTCTACTACTCACTCTGTACTACTCACTCTCTACTACTCGCTCTCTACTACTCTCTACTGCTCACTCTCCACTACTGATTCTCTACTACTCACTCTCAACTACTCACTCTCTACTACACACTCTCTACTACTTGCTCTCTGCTACTCGCTCTCTACTACTCTCTAGTACTCACTCTAATACTCACTCTCTACTACTCTCTACTACTTACTCTCTACTACTCCACTACTCTCTATTACTCACTCTCTACTATCACGCTCTGCTACTCACGCTCTACTACTCTACTACTCTCTACTACTCTCTCTCTACTACTCACTCTCTACTACTCACTCTCTACTACTCTCTACTACTCACTCACTACTCTCTACTACTCACTCTCTACTACTCTCTCTACCACTCTCTACTACTCACACTCCACTACTCTCTACTACTCACTCTCTACTACTCTCTCTCTACTACTCTCTACTACTCACTCTGCTACTCACTCTCTACTACTCTCTACTACTCACTCTCTACTACTCACTCTCTACTACTCTCTACTACTCACTCTCTACTACTCTCTACTACTTTCTACTACTCACTCTACTACTCACTCTCTACTACTCTCTACTACTCACTCTCTAATACTCGCTCTCTACTACTCACTCTCTACTACTCACTCTACTACTCTCTACTACTCACTCTACTACTCTCTACTACTCACTCTCTGATACTTTCTCTACTACTCTCTACTACTCTCTACTACTCACTCTCTACTCTCTATTACTCGCTCTCTACTCTCTACCTCTCTACCTCTCTCTCTACTACTCTATACCTCTCTACCTCTACACCTTTACCTATACACCTCTACCTCTCTACCTCTCTGTACATGCACACATATGCACATATATATATATGCATATATATGCATATGCATTTATATATGTATGTGTATATATATATATATACACATATATAAACATATAATCTGCATATCTATATAAATATAAATTCATGAAAACATATACATATACATATATGCATACATATGCATGGTATGTATATGAAATTTTGAAAAACACTAATAAAAGCAAAGCTAAAAAGCCACCTAATTATAAACAGAATTGCTTTAACTTAAACAAGGGCGAGACCTATTGCATTTTCAATGCTTGTTTACTTTGGTTCCATCAAGAAGGCATTCAGATGTGACACATTTGCCATAAATTCTGAATGGTAGCACTCTAGTTCCTCATTAGATCACTGTAACAAAGCTACTGCTCACCATGGAAGTCTGCTGCTGGTATTCAAAGTGCATGTTTCAGTCTGCATGTCAGAACTTTTTAATGAAATAGAAGAGGATTTGAGAAGTCAAAACGTGCCCTAAGTTTTCTTTCTGCAGCACTAATCATAATTTCTATGGCAAAATGAACCCCCTCATTTTGTTCCTTTGCAAATTAAATGTTTTAAATGTTACCACTTTATTCCAATCAAGATGGCTTCAGGTGTGCCATACCTTTGTCATAATTAAGACTGTTAGCCCTCTAGTTGTTCTTTAAAACACTCTGGGATTTCTGTCATTGGGCTATACTTGGGCTACATCTCGGTGATATTTGTGCTACATTTGGGCTCTTTTGTCTCTGGTGGCCATCTTGGGAACCTTGTTATGAAGATTCCTAATTTCCTCATTTACTGCAGTCTCCTCAGTAGGCATACTGTCAGTTTTTTACTTTGATTCAATGAAGAAGACATTCAGATGTGTCACACATTTGCCATAAATTCAGAATGTTAGCACTCTAGTCGCTCATTAGATCACTGTAGTAAAGCTACTGCTCACCAGGGAAGTCTGCTGCTGGTATTGAAAGTGCATGTTTCAGTCTGCATGTCAGAATTCTTTAATGAAATAGAAGAGGATTTGTGAAGTCACTCAAAATGTGCCCTAATTTTTCTTTCTGCAGCACTAATCATACATTCTATGGCAAAATGAACCCTCTCATTTTGTTCCTTTTTAAATTAAATGTTTTAAATGTTACCACTTTATTCCAATCAAGATGGCTTCAGGTGTGCCATACCTTTGTCATAAGTAAGACTGTTAGCGCTCTAGTTGTTCTTTGGAACACTCTGGGAAGCTGCAGTAGAACACAAAGGAATCAACTGACAGTCTCTGCCCTTGTTGGATGTACATGTTTTACTGAGAATGTCAGACTTCATTCTCACATGACTGAGAAAGATAATGTGAATTTACAGAAAATATGCTCTCAGTTTAGCTTATAGATCACCTTCCAAACCTCTGTGGGAAAAGCATGTGAAAATAGTTTTCTCTCAAACATGATTCATGATATCCCAGCAGAAGGCTTTTTCACATGGTAAAATCACCTTAGAACATACCACAATTCCTAAAATGAGTATGGTACCATCAACAAATGATTTATAATGTAACTAAAGTCTTAAAACCTTCTATTAACTGCAATGCTTTTTAATGAGGTGTTATCATGTATATTGGTCCCAAGATGGCTGCCAACACTTCTTGGATGAAGTGCTGACAGCCAATCAGATCTCACAATGAGATGTGTGGCTAGGCTCCGCCCAGATATGTATCTGATTTTACTTTTGATTTTCACAGGAACTACTGAACGGATTTACACCATATATGCAAAAGGCACATGCCTGACCTGAGGACTACCTCTTTGCCAAATTTCAAGTAATTCTGTTCAGCCGTTCGGGCTGTACCTTCGACTAAAGGTCCTATGGGAAAATGCATGGGGAAAACGCGTTTTGGGACCCCCCTTTTTTCTCAGCCACCGCTTGACGAATCACCCCGAGACTTTCAGGGTAGGAGCTGAGCGGAGCGCCCCATTATTTCACGAACATAAGTCAACCGGCGCCAAAGTTATTCAAAATAGAATTTTCAGATTTCCTATGGAAACTAGGTTGTAACTATAACTATCTACTGGCAACCGCCAGTAGATAATATATGTTTGTTTGGAAAAAACAAACATATATATATATACACACACACACACACACACATATTTCTGTTTATTTTTCCAAACAAACATATAATTATATATATATATATATATATATATATATATATATATATTATCTACTGGCGGTCGCCAGTAGATAGTTATAGTTAGGACCGTGTTTCCATAGGAAATCCGCAACATTCTATTTGGAATAACTTTGGCGCGGATTGACGAATCCTCGCGAAATTCTCAAAATAGGTGGGGCGCTCCGCTCCGCTCCCACCCTGAAAGCCTCGGGGGGATTCGTCAAGCGGGGGCTGAGAAAAAGGGGGGGTCCCAAAACGCGTTTTCCCCATGCATTTTTCCATAGGACCTTTAGTCCGAGCTACAGCCCGAACGGCTGAACAGAATTAGTTGAAATTTGGCAGAGAGGTAGCCCTCAGGTCAGGGATGTGCCTTTTGAAGGTCTCGTGTAAATCTGTTCAGTATTTCCTGAGAAAATAGCATTTAAATCAATATATATATCTATGGGCGCGCTCCGAGCGCGTACCGTAAGCTTACCGTACGCGCACGCTGCCGTGCGCGAGCGCGATTCTGATTGGTTTTTAGATCTCAGTAAACATTCGAATCGGTCGAAACCAGGAAGTGTCGGCCGCCATTTTGTCTCTCGCAGTCTGAGGGGGTGAAAAACAAAGGTGGATAACGTGAAAAGGGGGCAGGCTGGACAGTTCCTGACCCCCTAGCCTTTGTCAGGGGGTCCCAGAAGGACCCCCAAGGGCAAAAATTAATTTTAATTTTTTTTCGAAAAATCGCCGAATGCGCGTAGCGTACGCGCATGGCGTAAACGGAGAAATTCCGCGAACTTCGCGTAATTACGCGTACCGTGCGCGCACGGCAAAAAAAAATTTTCAAAAAGGAAAGCTTAAAAAAAAAAAAAAAAAATTGTGAGGTATGGTTGGCTCTTAAAAGAGCCGTTAGGTTCATACAGGGATGGAGGAAAGAAAGAATGGGAATATTATGAGCGTCTACAAACGTGCTGGTCTATCTTATTGTTAATGAGGGAAACACTGGTCTCCCCAAAAACAATAAGACCACAAGACGTTGTACACCTCATTGCAACCCTCCCAAATCGAGGGTTAACGTCCAGAGGAGCAGAAGAAGGTGATGCTCCCACCTCAGAGGAAGGGCTCAGCTGAGCTGCCGATGATGTACTCGGCTGAGCTTCTGAGGTTGGGCTCTGGTGACTTACTGAAGAGTTTTCTCCAGTATGTCGAGCAAAGGTTCTCAGATGTCTATCCCTAAGTTGTCTCATCATAGAGTGATTTCCAAAGGAATACTTCTTCCTTGGATTTCCTCTAGATAAAACACGGTCACAAAGTGTGCAAGTGACCAATGGAGCATTGACCTTTTTCTCCCCCTCTGGAAAAGTAAAATACTCCCATACAAAAGAATTCTTTTGTTTCCTCCTTCTCTGGATGATGGTGGTGCTGCTAGCCTCACTCTCAGAAGAGGTCTGCTGTTCTGCCATTGTATCTCAATGTCAATTCAGCTCCTTCTCCTAGGGGATCTCAAGCAGTAATGAGGGGAATGGGTGTGGTGTGGGAAGTTTCTGGAACTGAAAGTAGTTTCAACCAATGAAAAGTGTTCTTTGTGGATCACATGACCTACCGTGCGCGCTCCGTAAGCTTACGGTACGCGCTCGGAAACAAGTACGCATGCGCGAACGTGACGCTTACGGAGCGCTTACGGAGCGCGTACGTAAGACGCACTCGCGCATGCGCATTACACGCCCCTGCGTAACCGCGACGTTGCTTCCGCGTGTACGCGTACGTCACGTACGTATCACGGAAGCGCGCTGTACTTATGACGTACGGAGCGCGTAGCGTCAGCTTACCGTACGCGCATCGTATCACGTAAGCGCACCGTACTTATGACGTACGGAGCGCGTAGCGTCAGCTTACCGTACGCGCACGGAAAAAAATGCATAAAAAAAAAATTAACCATTCCATAATGCAGGATATAGTACATATATTATTTTATACATAGGTTTACCAAAAATCTCAAAAAAAAATTTGCATTTTAAAAACCGTACAAATTCACTGAAAAAACCATAGGTTTCACACACGTTATAGTTAGGAATTAGCATTTAAAAAACCTTGCAAATTCACTGAAAAAACCATAGGTTTCACACATGTTATAGTTAGCTGGACATTTCACTCATAAAAAACCAATGAAATTCCCCCGTTAAAGTTAGTGCAGGCAACTATAACTCACGCGACCGCAATCCTCTGCTGATGATGTCAGATATATATATATTCACTGAAATAACCATAGGTTTCACACATGTTATAGTTAGCTGGACATTTCACTCGTAAAAAACCATTGAAATTCTCCCGTTATAGTTAGTTCAGCTAACTATAACTTGCGCGACCGCAATCCACTGCTGATGACGTCACATATTACATCACTGTATTCACTAAGATACTGTTAATAAGTCAGTTATACAATTAATTTTACAAAAAAAACATCCATTTAGACACTTATTTACCCATTTATTCTTTCATTAACATTTAGATATACTTATATTAAAAATATTTTTTTTCAGAAAGACACATATTCACTGGATGATGTCATCAGTGATGTCATCAGTGATGTCATTTGAGATGTCATCAGTGATGTCATGAGTGATATCACTGACCATGTCATGAGTGATGTAATATGCGACATCATCAGCAGTGGATTGCGGTCGCGCGAGTTATAGTTAGCTGAACTGAGTGAAATGTCCAGCTAACTATAACATGTGTGAAACCTATGGTTTTTTCAGTGAACTTGCAAGGTTCTTTAAATGCTAATTCCTAACTATAATGTGTGTTTTTTAGTGAATTTGTAAGGTTTTTTTATATGCTAATTTATGTATGTATTATTATATGTTTTATATATTTATTTTACAATAAACTACCTATGTATATAGTTCTAGATTGACTGTATCCTTTAATATGGAATGGCTCAGCTCTTTTATTTTGAATTTGGATAAAGTTGAACAGCATAGTTAATATCTATTTTTGAAAAAAAAAAATGTTTTTTTCACCCTTCGGGGTCCTTCAGGGACCCCCTGACAAAGACTAGGGAGTCAGGAACTCTCTACCCTGCCCCCTTTTCACGTTCTCCACCTTTCTTTTTCGCTGCCACACACAAAATGGCGTCCGAAACTTCCTGATTTCGACCGATTCGAATGTTGACTGACATCTAACCACCAATCAGAATTACGCTCACGCACGGCACTGTGCACGCATGGTGCGCGCACCGTGCGCGCACAGTGCGCGCATATAGATATTTATGTACTTTTAACTGCAATTTTCTCAGGAACTACTGAACAGATTGACACCTCCCAACGTTTCCGAATTTCTGTGCCTGTAGGGCCACTGGTATGGATTTTTCCAAGAATTACCCATTGTATGTCATCTGTGGTATGTTTCATGTCCACGTAATGTTGGACTAGGGGGGCATGTCGTTTCTTGGTTCTAATGGCCGACCTATGTTCTGTTAGGCGCGTAACCATTGATTGTGAAGTTTCCCCCACATAGGTCATGTTGCAGGGGCACGTGATTGCATAGATAATGTTGGATGTTTTGCAATTGGTCAAACTTTGCAGGTCTCCACTAGTACCATTAATTGAATACTTTTTGGTTTCTGTGGCAAATTTACACCGCACGCATGACAAGCATTTGTAGTTTCCTATTAAGATATTATGGCCCCTCAATGTAGTCTGTACAGATTTTGTAGGGGTACTTGTCATGTGTGACCGTGTAATCAGATCTTTAAGGTTCTTGTTCTTGCGATAAGCAAACATAGGTTTGGGTATGCTTACAGATCTATCTCTTGTTGCATTCAAAATATGCCAATTAGAGTTGACAATCTGTCTTATGGTATCATTCATGGTGGAGTGCCGGGTAATGAAGACCAGACGATCATGCTGTTTGGGATCCTTAGGTGTAAGTAGGTGCTGGCGATCGTAGTATCGTGCTCTTTTGCAGGAGTCACGTACCAATCTTTTGGGATACCCCCTAGTTATGAATTTAGCCTTCATGTCGATAGCCTGTTTGTCATAATCTGCCAAATTCGTGCAGTTCCTGCGCAAGCGCAGGAACTGACCAAATGATAGAGTAGTTTTCTGTGTCTTGGGATGATAACTTGAGAAATGTAACAGAGTGTTGCGCGCAGTTGGTTTGGTAAAGAGGTCGACTATCAATTCTTGTTTGTTTACTTTGATTATAATATCCAGAAATTCCATGCTACATTTGTTACTAGTTGCTGTGAACAGGATATTGGGATCACACAGATTTAACCAAGAGACAAACTCAATAAGTCCCTCTGTGCTTCCATTCCAGACATAAAAGAAGTTGTCTATATATCTAGACCAACTGGTGATAGACTCGCTGAACGGTGCTATGTCGTTATAGACATATTTGTGTTCGTAGTATGCCATAAAGATGTTCGCTACTGTGGGGGCACAAGATGCCCCCATGCTGACACCTTTAGTCTGCTGAAAGAGTGATCCATTGAATTCAAAGGTGTTTTCCTGTAAGACAATGGTCAGACAAAACATGATGAAAGCTTTGGGGCAGTCTACACTAAATATCTCAATGAACCATGCAACCGCTTCTAGGGCCCCTGTCTGTGGAATGTTACTATACAGGGCCAATATGTCCATTGTTACCAGAGTTTGTGTTATATCATTAAATGTTAGATGTTCTATTTTATTAATGATATCTCTGGTGTCTCGTATGTATGATTGGATTTTGGGGACATGGGGTCGCAAAATGGCATCTATGTATTTGGAAAGGGTCTCAGTTACCGAACCAATGGTGGTTACGATAGGTCTGTATGGAGGATTGGTGGTATTTTTATAAATTTTAGGGACCCCATATATCGATGCCATTCTAGGCTTGGTAACGTTGAGATATTGCCATTCTTTTTCACAGATGAGATTGTCTTCTAGGGCCCTACTAGTTGTTTCACAAATAAGTTTGGACACCTTCTTAGTGGGGTCTAGTTGGATGGGGATGTAATGCTCTGTGTTGGAAAGCATCTGTTCCATATTGGTGACATACTGGTCAGTTTCCATTAGCACAATGCCTCTACCCTTATCACAGCCTTTAACTGTACTTTCTTTGTTATGTATCAAGTTATGAAGAGCATTATGTTCATCCTTGGTTAAATTATATGTGGGCATGGGTATGTATTTCAAAGCAGAGAAACTTCACGATCAATGGTTACGCGCCTTACAGAACATAGGTCGGCCATTAGAACCAAGAAACTACATGCCCTCCTAGTCCAACATTAGGTGGACATGAAACATACCACAGATGATATACAATGGGTAATTCTTGAAAAAATCCATACCAGTGGCCCTACAGGCACAGAAACTTGGAAACATAGGGAGGCATTCTGGATTTTCACTCTGGATACTTACAAAAGGGGTCTCAACAGCGAAATTCCGTGGAGTCAAGCGATCAGGTTTAATAATAATTAGCGACACCATTGGCATATACGCACAACTGCATATTCTTTTCTGCAAGGGCTAGTACCGGCGTTTAATTTTCCATGCCAACTTGCCAAAATTCTTGGCCAGACACGTATCAGATTGATAATCGTGTAAATGATATTTTTCTAGCAAGACTATTACATCTTACTGGATAGGATATGCTATTACCCTAGACCAGTACGTTCATTCAGTAACTGAATCTATGTGAACAGATGTTGGTTGACACTTTTTCCTTTTTGTTTGTTAAAGATGACGTCCACCAATGTACAATCTATTCAGATGCGTGGGTTGGCCAACGTTGGCATACTTTGCCGCATTGCTGGTATTACGTTTGCTCACCCCATCAAATATCAATATATGTGTCTATGAGACCTTTGTCTGTTCTCAGCATTGTTTGGAGACCATACGCTTTTGATTTACATTATACAAGTTACCGTTCTTGCCAGACTAGGCTAAGATGGCGCCCAGGTTTGCATCCTGTTTTTATTGCATTTGACGCTCACTCACATTTTTGCACGTTACGTCAGGCAAGCTCTGTAGTAGCTCGCATATATATACATCCCACTAGATCACCCTCGCCTAATTCCATATAATCACGGCAGGAATTTTCCACCTCTACTTGACCTGGCGATTAGACTCTGAGTCGGCAAAATGGCGCCTAAATAGTATTGACCGTTACTTCAGGGAAATGGGCTCACAGTTAGCGGCACAGTCCAGAGATACCAGACGCAGAAAGAACGCCGCATGAGCACCTAGACCGCTACGTGATAAAAAGGAGTCACGACAGGCAGTGCAAGATATCAGGTACATTCATCTGTGTAACGACATGCTACGAGTGTTTATTAGTAAGATCTGCACGGATTGCTGGGTTGCGTAACATGATTAGACCTATATACATAACAGACAACGCATGCAGTAGTCAACTACGGACCAGTTCATAAGTATATAATATGGCCGCAGTTTGACTTCTGTCATTTGGCAAGCAAAGCTATAGCCACCCAAAAGCTTCACACTATGCTATCAGCAATAATTACACCTGGTAGCTAGAGATAACACTTCGTAACGACAGGCAGTGTTATTCTGAACTTTTAGGAATGATCACGATAGACGTATTTTTAGAGTATACTGACCCTTCGACCTTCAATGATAGATTGTTACCATTAATATGTCGTTTCAGAATATTTCCCCTCATATGCAAGTAGAGGCATCCATATTCAACGACTTTCTGAATGTAGGGCGAGTGTCCCCGCCCCTCGATTTTTAGCGTATCCCGCCACATTACCAACTTTGGTTGTAGTTGCCTATACTTCTGGCACACGTACAGCAGTGAGGGTACTTATCTTAACTGTGTTTTTTCTTGGGACTGTCTTCATTGAGATCCAACATGTCAATCATTGTTTCCATTTAAGGATCACTGAGATACTTTACCGTTTTTATCAATCATCAAACTAGGCATCTTATGATAAGGTAACTGTCCCTATTTCAACCACTTATCTCAATATGCCCCACTTGAACAATGCATTTTTCACTATATCTATACGGGGGTACACCACATATCTGTTCATATATCCACTACCTTGTATATCATCAACCTGTATCAACTATAGAGTCCATGTCTGTTTGTAATCCATTTGAATTACTCCACCCCTCTTGTTGATCACATCCTGTATTATTCTTGATTTTTTGTTTCTCGTCCTCTCCTCTTAGGCGTAATACCTATTGATTGAATCTATAATATAGCCTTCATTGGCTTTATTTTCTGTGACCACTCAATCCATGTATATATGTATATATGTATATTTGTGTTTCTGTATATAATAGATAATGAGTAGGACTATACACATGTAAAACCCTTTTTGTGGACATATTTTAAATGTTCATGTACATTGTAGGTTATTTTTTTCTATTTTCATTAGTTTTTCCATTATTTTTTAGGAATTAAGAATGCATGGCTACCTGATGAAGGCACACATGCCGAAACGCGTGTAGACTACATGACTATAATTATCCATGCAAGACAACTATATTTGACATCTGTTGTCTTTGTTTCCTATTCCCCCGTCTCTTTTTGTTTGTTATCAATTCCAATGGTATATGACATCAACTATATGAAGTAGACTGTAAATGTATAAATCAATACATAAATAATTGTATCAAAGGACATTTATCCTAATGCAAAAAATGATATACAGTCTTTATATACATGTACAAAGCTGTTGACCTTTCTTTATTTTTATATAATAAAATCTAATAATCAAAAATGTATTTTCAACATATATTGGTCCTTGGGTTATTACATGTGTTTCGAATTAATTAGTCCCCTCCAGATTGAGTTTCTTATATGTTTTCACACAATTGTTTAGTAGACCCTGATATAGGAAACGTTATTAGGGGTACCCCTGTTATACTACACAGAGATTCTCTACTGTGTCCATTGTTGTATTTACTGAGTGTTTCGCTTTTGATAGTATTGCCCATATTGCATTTAATGCTGTTCAGTTATTTCATTGCATGTTGTATCTAATTTTAACAGATACATCTATTTAGCTATAAAATATATTGAAATAAATACCAAATTTCAACAATAATGTATATTTTTAGGCTCAATATTAAAATCCCTCAATGGTAAAAACACATAATAACTAGTGTAAAAGACCCATTTCGGGATCAATGCTTGGAAGGATGTAAACATTAGGACTGTGCAAATGCGCAAAACAATTATTTTATCACTTATTGGTGATAATTATTACTCAGTTACTTTAAAGGCATATGTCCCACCGTCAATAGTAATATTTGTCAATTTTTGTTGTGGAGGCCTGCTCCTATTTCTGCATAAATGCTGGACCTTAATATATATACATATGTAAAATACATCTGTACACCTTGGACGTGGTTTTATATGCCTATTATTAATGGAGTAGCGTAGACTAACCAACTCAGGCCTGAATGACTATATCATATTGTTGGTTGCGTGCTTCCATAAAATGCTGTGTGCTAAATAATAACATTAACTAAACATAGTTATTGTATTAAAAAGTGCTGGTGCTTAAAATGTATTAAAAAGTGTTAAACAAACAATGAAAGATAAAAAACGGGGGGAGTAGCAGCTGGCAGTGAACTATAATATTTATTTTTGATCTAAAATATGTAAATAGATCTTAGAATTTTAAATCCTTTTGGTAGCAGCATGACTAGAGGAGCCTATGTGTGCTGCACTTGCAATTAGATTACAGTATTTTAGTCTCTATTTTGTAGTGCCAACATTCATTGCAGGGGTAGATGGCCACCAGTGATGGAAATATTGTTGTACTTAGTTTGCGAGGAAAAATCTGTCGGGTAATATACCTAATATATTAAACATTTACAAAAAGTTGTGCAAATCTTCGGTGTTATTAAGCCCTTTGGGGTGTTTACTGTCCAGCTCCAAAATTAATCGTGATTCCAATTGGCGCAGGGAACGTTCTCTGTTTCCCCCTCTTCGTGGTTTGGGTACTGAACTAATTACAAAGTAGCTGAGGCAGTTAAGGTCATTTTTGTGGGTTTGTTTGAAATGCCTGGCAACTGGGTATGTAACATCGTTGTTAACAATTGCTCAAATGTGCTGTAGGATCCTGACATGCACCTGTAGCTTTGTACTACCCACATATCTCAGCTCACAGGTGCATGTCAGGACATACACAGCAAACTCAGTTTTGCAATTGCAGTTGCCTTTGATCATCTTGGGTTTGGCATTTAACGGAGTCATGCAGCTTGTAGTGTATACACCAAATTTACATGCTGTACAGCTCGAACATTTAAAAAAACCTTGTCTCGGCTATAACCACATTTTGCCTTGATGAACCTCTGGGCTGTTATTAACCAACTGTGTCCTCATAGATATACCTTTCCTGAATGTTATAGTGGGATTGTCTGGCAGGTATGATGCCAGTACCGCATCCGTGAGGATTATGGGCCAATTGCTTTTTAAGATAGATTTTTTTTCCTCTCTTGCTGATTATATGTTAGGATCAACCTGGGTGCAGTGTTTTCCTGTCCTGTATATATACACAATTAAAATACAAATATATTTACAAATATTAAATTAACTCCAATTTTTTGCAACATGAGAAGAAGAACGCACTCACAGGTTCCGAACTGCAAATTGATTTATTTCGTGCTCCGAATGATTACAATGCCCAATGCATTTCGGTCTCCCCCTGAGACCTTGATTACGGGATAGTCAGCACTTGCAAACAGGGCTTCTTTTATTTCTTTAACTTGTTGCATTTCCTGTTTCAAAGCAGGATTTCTGAGATATGTAGTCCCGCATGGATTAAAGTGATTTTCTGCTTATAAAAGTGCAAGTGCAATGTTAAAGTGTACAATCATGCAAAAGGTGCTGTTATGTGTTTACAAGGATTTGCAAAAAAAAAAAAAAAACAAGATATGAGGCAAAACATCGATTTTAGGGGTAATGTCTTTTTTTGTGTGCTCAAGGTTCTTTATTGGCTCTGTTGCAATGGCTTTAGAGCCACACTTTTCCGTGTATACTCCAATCCAGTACTTTCATCATACAGTCATGAATATTAAATTCAGTTGTTTATTATCCACCCTTCAGTGGGTAGTTGTGAGGACTCTGAGCCTTTACTGAATCATTAATCCAAGAAGGACTGTTCACTGCCCGCTAGTGGGCAAGTTTAGATCTCATAACCCACATACTGGGAGCTTCAATGGGATTAATTGTGATTCTCAATAAACATACCGAAAATGTATTAACACAAATAAAGGAACAACTAAAAGAACTGGAGGAAACACTAGAAAATATGGCTTTATCAGAGGATTTGAAAAAACTAAAAGATGAAATCTTGAACAAAATTGAACAACATGGAGAACTTGTTAAACAGAGAAAACAAACAAATTCCAAAGAGACAAAGAAGACTATGAACAGGGAAACATCTTCAATTTTGCCAGAAACATTGACTAACAGAAGAAAAAAAAAAACTAGATAGAACAACACAAGACTACTCCAGTTATGATTCACTAACCGATACTGGTCAGAGTGAGAATGAAGGGAGCATGGGCACTTCGGATAACACCAATAAGAAAACTACTTTTTATCAGAAATGCGCTTAGCTTTACAGCAACAACATTGGGATAAACAATAAAACCACTGGAACAGGAAGAGTACGGGGAAGAGGCGCAGTGGCCAAACAAGGAGAGGCCAAAGGGGACAGGGAAACAAGAGTCAAAACAAGGGGCAGCACCAAACAGACTCAGGAGTAACAAGTGACACGGCACGAGAATTGAATGTCATCAACCTCTCAAACAAAGCAATAACTACTGATGAAATGCAACTATTAAAGAAGGGCCTCAATTTATGTCCTACTGCACATTTAGATACAGCACAAACAAGAATAGATTTGTACAAACATATTCAAAAAAATCAAATTGGCAAAAATATTTGCCTGAAAAGATCATTAAAAAATCACCTAAACAAAGGGATAATGTCTCAGAATATGAATTATATGCTGAAGATAAATTCACATTAATGACCTTATTGGAAATAGAAAATGATCTAACAACTCAAGAAGTGGAACAACTGGAGAGTGAATTCTCTGGAGGGGGGGCTGGAGAAAGTGGGAAAAAACCCAAATCACATTTTTATCCCAACCTGTCACCTGGCAATACAATAGATGTCTTCCATGACATAGTTGTGCAAGAATTATGCAAAATTGAGGACTCCACTTGCAGGAACAACTTATCTCTACAAGAGAAACAAGCTTTAGAAAACCTACAGGAGGATGACACAATAGAATTAAAGCCTGTGAATAAAGGCGGAAATATTGTAATTCTAAATAAAGAAGACTATGTGAAAAAAGCAAATAGACAACTGGGACACCAAACTTGTTATGAATGCCTTAGCCACAATTCCACTAGACAACTTTTGGATCAAATAGAAAATAACTTATGGGACTGGTTGGAGAAAGACCTCATTGATGAGAATGAATTGAAATATCTAACAATAGATAATCCAGTGTTGGCAACAATTTTTATTTTCTGCCAAAAATACATAAAGATAAACACAACCCCAGAGGATGTCCCATAGTATCGGCAAAGGCACCACTACTTAAAGACTTGCGTTCTTATTTAAGACACAACAGATCTCTTACAATGATTGGATGGCATCCTGTGGCAACCAACTTACAACCTTATATCAATAGATGTAGTTTCACTCTATACAAGCATTGAACATGAAATTGGGTGGAAGGCTTGTAAATATTTCCTGGGCAAGAGAAATATTCATTATCATTGACATAATGAAATGCTAATAACCATGATAACCATGTGCCACACAAATAATATATTTTTGTTTAATAAAGAAATCTTCAGACAAATACGAGGTATTGCCATGGGTTTTTCCTTTTCTCCTAACCATGCAAACCTTACCATGGGTTGGTTTGAGCAAAAACATGCTTGGAAAACTGAAAATGACAGATTAGTGGATAAAATAATGATGTGGACTAGATTTATCGGCGATCTATTCCTCGTATGGGATGGCACCGAAAATGAATTTGCAGAGTAGTTTGCAAAATTAAACAACAATATAGCAAACCTGAAATTCACTTATAAAATTAGTAAAGAATCGATCAAGTTCTTGGAGATAGAAATCTATGTATTAAATTATACGATTTAGGCAAGACTACATAGAAAGGAAAAATATATAAATGCAATTCAACAAGCTAAAAGTTTTCACCAGAAACATTTAAAGTGGAGTATTTCCTGTGGAGAGTTTTTAATAATTTTGAGAAATTGTTCATCAGAGTCTGAATTTGAAAACACACCCGGGACACACATCAACGGATGGAAAACTGAAAATACCCCAGGAAGATCATTGAAAAGGGTTTGGCGCAAGCAGTAAAACGAACACAGTCCCTACAGGGGTATGAAGATAAAAAGTGGCAATAAAGATGACAAAACAATCTGATTAATAATAACTTTCTCAGTTTAGACAAATCAACTAATAAGAATCTTGAGAAAACACTGGGGAATCTTCAAATTAGATCCTACTGTTGCACAAATTATGGATGTTCATCCAAATATAACATATAGAAGAGCAGGTACCATTGGTGATAAACTAGTCCACAGCCATTTCAAAGCAAAAAAACAGGATACATGGATTAAACAATGTGGATTTTGGCCATGCCATAAATGCAAAGCTTGCAAAATATTGGTACAAAAAAGAGAATTTTTATTGGAAAATGGCAGAAAGTGGAAAATAGGTCAACACATCACATGCAGGAGCGAATATGTAGCATATGCTGTAGAGTGTCCGTGCAAAAAGAGAAACATTGGAAGCACGACATGCGAAATCAGAAAAAGAATCCTAGAACACATTGGAGCAACAACAAATAAGAATTGCAGCAATGCCATTGCAAAACACATGAAAGAGCACCACAACAGTAACTGGAAGGAAGTGCAATATTTTGGCATCGAACAAATATCACCCTCGGAAAGAGGTGGAAACGGAGAGAAACTTCTTCAACAAAAAGAATCACACCATATTTGATCCATGAGAACCCTCAACCATAAAGGTTTGAATCGGGATGAAGAACTTTATGTACACCTATAAACATCTTATCAAATAAAGATAGCTTGGGGTTATGACACATAAACTTGCCCCCTAGAGTGCAGTGAACAGTCCATCTCTGATTAATGATGCAATAAACATCACATTCACAACTACCCACTGGAGGGCAGATAATAAACAACCAAATTTAAATATTTTAAAATGTTTTAATATTCATGACTGCATGATGAATTACTGGATTGGAGAATACACACAGAAAAGTGAGTGTGTCTCTACAACCATTGCAACTGATTCAATAAAGAACCTTGAGCACACAAAAAACAGACATTACCCTTAAAATCGATGTACATGAATTATATTAGCGATACTAACAGTTTTGCCTCATATCTTGGATGTTTTTTTTACAAAATCTTTTAAACATTTTAACCACATGACAGCACCTTTTGCATGATTGTACACTTTAACATTGCACTTGAACTTTTAAAAGCACAAAATCCCTTTAATCCCATGCAGGACTACTTATCTCAGAAATCCTGCTTTGAAACAGGAAATGCAACAAGTTAAAGAAATAAAAGAAGTCCTGTTTGTAAGTGCTGGCTGTCCCATGATGAAGGTCTCAGGAGGAGATCGAAATGCGTTGGCCATTGTAACCATTCGGAGCATGAAATAAATCAATTTGCAGTAAGGAACCTGTGAATGTGTTCTTCGCATGTTGTAAAAAATTGGAGTGAATATTAACTGGCCTGATCCGGCTGGGGGATACGCACCACCCGCAAATTGAATGCCACATAGTCATCAACGGACTGAAAATGGACGAAATATTATATTAAATAAAATTAAAATAATTTTCTAACAAATAAATATTTTTAATTAGAAATTATTTAGAGTAAAAAAAATCAATTATTACATACATTTACTTTTTTTTATTTCCTACCCTATAACACCACACAATTCACAACCCACATATACATTTTTATAAAAGAAATGTACTTACATAATGAACATAATTAATTACTAAGTAAAGAAATATTGCAAATTAACAAACAAACTAAAACTCAAAAGAAAAGAAAAAACTTCCCACACTTTACCCCTATAATCCCAACAAACCACTGGTGAAATTAAACTGTCAAAAAATTGATTAAAACTTATTTTCAATAAAAACAACTAATAGCATATAAAAATAATTATAAAGTAAGTACAATTAATTTACTCCCCACCCTTTACCCCTAAAAATGTAAAGCCCACACACTAAAAAATATAAACTACCCTAAGTAAATATCAATGAATGAATTAATTAACATTAATGATCAACAAATTATTAAATAATTAAACATAAATTACTTCCCACACTTTACCCCTATAAACCCCATAACCCACACCTAAAATTAATTACACAAATCCCATATTTAATTTTCAATTAATTCATCAATATTGATTAAGAACTAATTATTAATTAATTAAAAATAAATTACTTCCCACTCTTTGCCCCATACACCCCACAACCCTCACCTAAACAACATTATAATATTACCATAATTCATTATCAATGAATTATTTGATATTAATTAGCAACTAATTAATAATTAATTACAAACAAATTACTTCCTACAATTAACACTATAAAATCTAAATTAAAAAAATAAATAATAATAATTAATTTCCTTCAATTATATTACTGTCCACCCTATTCCCCTATAAATCCACAACCCACTACAGAACTAAAAAACCAAAATATTTAATTAAAATAAAATTGATAACTACAAAAAATGTAACACATACATTAAAAAACATAAACAATACTTATACAAAAAAACATACATCATCCTACATCATATACATTTAAAATATAAACTAAAATACATACCACTAATTAAAAAATCAATATTTTAAACTATCTTTTTGCAAACAATATTAATGACTTCTATATTTTTTTAAATTATATTTCTTACCTTAAATTTGATATTCTTTTTTTTTTTTTTTTTGGTTTTTTTTTTATAACCTTTATTTAGCACTGTGTACAAGACAAATACGGGCCTACAACCATCCGGCCGGCCTCGACACTTCTGAAGCTTGATAGCAAAGTATACGTCCACTCGGTGGCACGGCAGCACATAAAAGCATACGACCTATGTTACAATAAATCCACGTGCACCGAGTGGCAGGAGGCAGTAAGGTTAATTTTAGAAATTTTTATGTAAGGAGATACAGAAGCTAGAACGGATCAGTGTGCAGAACAGACGATCATATGATAAATGGGTAACAGCCAACAGGAGAGTCAACTAACAGTGAACACATCTAACATGGCGGCACGAAACTATAATACCAGGATATCGATACGCAGCGAAGTGTGCCTCCCAGCCGCTACCCTCCTAACACCAGTCCCCCCCACTGACCCTAGAAAAAGACGTAAGAAAAGGACGGAAAAAAGAAAAAGAAGGCCCATAGAAACAAAAAACGTACCGAAGAAGACCCCCCACCCTACACGCATGCCGAGGCTATGGCCTACCCCCCCCCCAGCTACGTGTCTGTCGCCCCATAGGAACCCGAAATGTAGAATTAAGAAAAGAAGAAAGGAAAAAGGACCATAAACTCACGGTTGAACCCAGGGAGAAAGAAGAGTGCACTACCCTACTACTCCCAGGTAAAGGAAAAGCGGGGGAGGAGCCCACCCCACTGCCGAACTCCCGGACTCCCGCGCCGCCCATACATCCTGCGCCATGTACAGCACAGTATCAAAAGACCCACGTAAACCCGGTGGTCCCGAATCAATACCACCCAGCACTTCAGCACTTCACAAGTCCTCCCCCCGGCAGAAGAAGGAAACAGGAGGCGAAATCACAGCGACATGTAGCAAAAAACAGGTCATTAAAAACTACTCAGCCAATATTGCAAAACGTGTATCAGTCCAGGTCCCCGTCTGCCGATCCAACCAAAGCGACAACGAGCATGCCATCACCCCTGTCCGGACCGGCAGATGTGGTTTAGGCCCGTCCATTGCCGCGAGTCACCTTCAGCCAGGACAAAGAGACAAGATGGCCGCCCTCGAGGAAAGGGGACAACGAAGACGTATCGTTCAGCAGGGTCCCAAACGCAGCAGTAACATGCCACAGAAGCTCCAGCGATAGGTGCATTCAGGGTAACATCTGGCAAGGGAAGTGAAAGGCTAGGTCTCAACAGGTAGTTCGTAGGCAGAGTCACAGCGTTCAAAGTGAAGGGTGTCCCTGCAACTGTATCCGTGTCGATGGGTTGACGCGTTACATTGTAGCCTGGAGGACTCCGCGCCACCGTCCCTCCGCTCTGCAACATTGTTTCACCTCCAGGAGAAAACATGGGCGGCGGGGGATCCTCCAGCCGGGAACGTCCCGTTGCAAACAGTGCCTCATCGAGTCTCCGGGTCAGCGCCCGGCAATTACTCTGCATTGCCACCTCTAACGCCACGAGGGCGGCCAATACGTCCCCACAGGTCGGGTCTCTCTGTACCAAGCATCGGTCCGCACTATCCCGCTGCTCCTCCGATGCGGCAATCAGCTCCGGGGCACATGGGCGCGCAGACACTGCGAGTCCAGGGTCAGCCAGCGTCTCAGCAAGAAGAGCAGGCGCCATTGTCATCTCCACTGCAGGCAGTTAGTGGCGGGACAAAAGTGACTATGTATACCGGAGATCCGAGGATGTAGACACCGGAAAAGCTTTGTGCTCCACTCGGGAACTGCACAGGGCGAGAGCGCCCCACAGTTGCCGTGAGGACCGGCCGTTCGCCGCAGGAAGACACTTCAAAATGGAGTCCGCTCGCTTTTCTTCAGGGTGGCGGAGGAGAGCTAGTATTAGGGGGCTCCAACGTCGTCCACACCACTGCCAGCGCGAGGGGGAGTCCGACCCGGACGTAAGGGTCCGACTCCAGTCGCACAGCCAGCGTTTTCACCCCCGCGACCACCCGCAGTATTCCAGCTCAGCACCCCGTCCACATCCCTCGGCGTCCAGCGGCGGCCATCTACGCAGGGACCAGGGGGAGCGCCGGAGGTCGAAGTAAATACCGAGTCTGCTACCAAACCCGCCGACAAAGGTGTCAGGAGAACGCCAGTCACTTCAGTGCCGGTAATCCGCGGCGGTAGAGCGGCGCAGGTCAGGAGAATTGATCAGGATTAACAAAGGAAGCCAGACGGTCCACGGAGCCGGGAGCTCAAGCGTCCGTCCCGTCGGCCATCTTGGCTCCTCCCTAAAATTTGATATTCTTGACCACGATATTCTTGCTGTCAATATTTCTGAACCACGATATTTCCAACTCAATATTTGAGTAAGTCGACGTTTCCTACTCGATTTTCGGTATCAACACTGTCAAAAGTTGCAGGATTTGAAAAACTTCCGTATATGTAAAATTTGTTGTGTACGTGTGGTACAGGCCGTACACACGCTCTCAGGGCGTGTGTACGGTCCGTATCACTATAGTAGTGGTGCCGTAGGAGTACGCGCGTGTGTACGGTCCGTACCACGCGTACTCCTACGGCACCACTACAATAGTAATACGGACCGTACACACGCCCTGAGAGCGTGTGTACGGCCCGTACCACACGTACTCCTACGCCACCACTACTATAGTGATACGGACCGTACACACGCTCTCAGGGCATGTGTACGGTCCTTATCACTATAGTAGTGGTGCCGTAGGAGTACGCATGTGTGTACGGTCCGTACCATGCGTACTCCTGCGGCACCACTACAATAGTGATAAGGACAGTACACACGCTCTGAGAGCGTGTGTACGGCCCGTACCACGCGTACTCCTACGGCACCACTACTATAGTGATGCGGACTGTACACACACTCTCAGAGCGTGTGTACAGTCCATACCACGCGTACCCCTACGTCACCACTACAATAGTGATACGGACCGTACACACGCTCTCAGAGCGTGTGTACGGTGCGTTTCACACGCTTACATTGGTGATAGGAGGTGCACACGAAAGGAATGGAGGTTTCGGACTCGCACAAGGTTGTACATCAAGTCATTGTCATTGCAGACTTTCATGTGCAGGGCCTAGGTGTGTCAGGCAGTGATATTGCACATGTCTCCTCATGTAGTTGCACAATTGATGTGTGATGACCTGTGTACACATGTCATGTGTGATGGGGCACTATGTGGCACACTTCCCCTTCACACTTTGCACATGTGTGCCTGTAGTACAAACGTGTCAAGCACAGCATCACTGGTATGGCACAGTCACCACCACCCGCAACTGTCCCCTGATGCCAGGGACAGTGACACTAACAACTGACATTTCACGATCAGCGTGCTCCGATGTGACTATGTCATGTGTGTGTCATGTGTTCCCATGAGCTTGCTGTTAGTGTTCCGTCCACTACATCTGCTGTTGCTGCATCCAACATGTGTCTGTGTGGAGATGGGCATGGCACACATCTACGCACACCATGCCACATGTGGATTCCCACGTAAGCAGGGTCTGTATGCAGCGAACATGATATTTTGACATGAGGACATATCTGCGTCGTCTCAATGTCTGTGTTTTCTGTTTTCACGTGTACCCCTTCATCGCAATGGGTTTGATCTGTACATTTGACATTCCATGTGACCTGTGCGTCTAGCTTGCCATCAGCTGTCTGTATAAGATGTCATCCTTTAAATGCAGCTATGTGGATGTATGTCACTCCTGTGATGTCTCTGGCTGTTCACTCAGACTGGCCCCCAGATCGTTTCAAGGCATGTCATGTAGACTTGCCAATCAACGGGTGTATCTGGCTTTTCGTAGGAGTATCACCAAGCTGGCATACGTGTCCTGGATGTATTGCACAGACCAGACTCTGTAGTTGAGCATGTGCTCTGTTCATTTACATTGATGTTGTTATGCTCTCTATCTTCGTTATTCATTACAATTTTCTGCAGGGCACCGCCTGTCCCCCGACCAATGCCAGACTTGGGTGCCATGAGGGAACGTGCCTGCATCCGACGTTACAGATTCACTCAACAGTTGATTGAGGACTTGACCGCCAAGCTGGCACCACACCTCCAACCGCGACACAGGTATCCTACTGCGCTGACCCCCAAGATGAAGGTGATTGCAGCCCTACATTTTTTTGCCACAGGTACGTTTCAATTCACCATAGCTGATGTTGGTGGCATGTCACAGACAATGTTCAGCCGTATCCTGCGTGATGTTTTGGCAGCCATGTTGGAGCACCTTGATGAATTCATGTGTCAAGGGTGATTTATATGCCCTGGGAGGGATGCCCCATGTCATTGGGTCCATTGATGGGACACATGTGGCTTTGGTACCACCACAGGCACAGGAGGTAGCCTATCGCAACCGTAAACATTACCACTCTATAAATGCCCTTGTGGTGTGTCTTGCTAACATGCTCATTTCCCATGTCTGTGCACATTTTCCAGGGTAAGCACACGATGCCTACATCATGAGGCGTAGCAGGGTGCCACAAATGATGCTGCGGCTGCACAACGAACGAGCATGTCTTGTTGGTGGGTATACTTTGTTGGTACTGTGTGTTGCGGTATCTTTGGCTCTTATGGCATCTCCTGACCCACTTATTTACATGATGTTTCCATGTAGGGGACTCTGGCCATCCCAACATGCCATGGCTGATGACGCCTCTCCGCAACCCAAGATCAGCTGCAGATCACCGGTACAACAATGCACACGGGCAGACCAGGCGAGTGATTGAGAGGACGTTTGGCCTCCTGAAGAGCCGATTCCGGTGCCTTCACAAGACAGGCGGGTCCCTCCCATATGCACCGGCGAAGGTCTGCAAAATCTTCCTCGTGTGCTGCATGCTGCACAACATGGCAGTGGAGAAGGCAGTGCCACTCATCCTGGAGCAGGATGAGCAGGAACATCCACCAGTGGAGGATGAAGGGCTTGGTCACGAGGCAAGTGAGGAGGAGGAGGAGGATATCCGGAGTCAGCTCATACGCAACTTCTTCTCATAATGGTGAGTCACTGGGTCTGAGTGTGCACGCTTGTAGCCTTGGGTGGCATGTGTTGCAATGTGTGTGTCCAGCTGACTGTATGCTAAGTGACTTAGATGTGTGTTCTGATGTGTCACTCGAGTGATGATGTCATTCCACACATTTTAGCTGAGACACTTTCTTTTTAATTAGCATGGGGACAACATTGTTCCTGTTTAGTAAATTACCATGTATGGGGAGAAAAATCTTTTAGCTGACTTCTTGTGTGTCTGTCATTCCCAGGTTCTTGCGCATGTTGTCTGCTCGTGTCATCATTGTCCTCCTGCTATTCCTCATGAGTATTGCAACGTGTGCTGAATCAGCGTTCCATGCACGGACATGGGGAAATGTCATTTTGGGTAAGGATTGCAGCAAGGCATTTTGGGGGTGGTACGTGTTTGGAATGTGTGGGGACTGCTTCTGTGCATGTTGTGTTACCATGCATACATGTCGACTCACCATGGGGCACATAACATGTAGCATGACTCCCATGAATTGATAGTCACCCTTCGTGACAGTCATCTGTAATGGTTTTTGGATTCTGATGAAGGCATCAATGTGTGTAAAACTTCCCTCTGAAACATACAGGATGCTACGGGTGGACATAGTGTGGGACATCCCCATAACAGGCTCAATAGGGAATTGCAGCCTCTCCGTGTGCAGCAGGAGGTGTTTGGCTCATCCCCTTAACTTGTGTGCCAGTTCATTTGGATTTACAACATCCGTGTTGTGAAGGGGGTGTCCAGCGTAGGTCCCACATGTTCAGTCAAATGACCTGTGAGTCTGTTCATATTGATGGATTTCCCTTAGTGTGAGCCTGAGTAATAATGGTGTTCCTCACCCTCCAAAGTGCCTCATCTCTGTCAATGCATGTCTCTTGCCACTTTGCATGCGTCATCTCTGGCATAGTTGACAAAGATTGTGCATATGAGTGTATGTGTAGTTTGGCAACATGCATGCAGTTCTTCATGGCTTATAATCTCTATTGTGCATGAAGTCCATGGTTGTGTATGTATTTGGGCAGGTTGCTCCCCCAACGGGCCGTCTAGAATCCAAAGTTCACAGGGGGAGATGGGATCCTTGGCATTTGAAGTCATCAGAGTCCAGACCACAGTGTTTGTCATCATTGGTCAGACTGTGACCAGCAAGTCCGTGTGGCAGAGAGTGTCAGTGAATGAGGTGATGCTCTTGTGCATGAAGGCCAGGTGCCAGGCCAGGTGACCTGGGAGATGTGGATGGTCCGCTACCTCTCACTGTCTTTTCCGTGGACGACCCACCTTCCACGCGGGACCCTCAGATGCAGGCCTTGACGATGTTTGGGACGCTCCGTCGGACGAATCCTCCTCCTCCTCCCTCACTGTGGCTGGTGGTGGTCATCGCCTGGTTGCACAGGGAGGGTTGGCCATGTTGTCGGCGATCCGACAGAGTGAACGGCTTATGTCTGTTTGCACCGCCAGGAGCTCAGCCAGTCTTGCCTCCATCCGTCCTTGGTGTTCTTGTTGACTGGCGCGTTGCTCGGCCTGCTGATTCTTAATCTGTGTGAGGGTCTTCACTACCTGGCTGATGGCCCTGGTGTCACGCCGGTATGCCTCCATGATGTTGCGTATGTGTGACATACCGGTCCCTTCAGCTGGCTGGTCAGGTTCTCACCTCCGCCTGCCTCCACTCCCACCACCCCTGCCCACACGAGCCTGACCTGCCGTTGTGGGTACATCGGGTCTAAGGGACCCCTGAGGGATGGCAGTTGTGGGGTTGTCTGCCTCCTCCTGGGTGCCCGGCGAACCTTGTCGCTCCAGGTCAGACTGGCTCAGATGTTCAGTGCGGGCAGGGCTCCTGGGTGTCTCCTGGGATGTGGCAGGAATGGGGTTGGTGGTTGGCACAGATGTACCTGAAGCAGGTGCTGCAGGGGCTTGGACACCAGAGGGTCCAGGTGGGTTGGGGTCATCTGCGGAGTGTTGAGAGGTGTTGCTGCCGGTGGGATCAGGTTCCTCCCGAGCCTGGGACTGTGATTCTTCCCCCCCATTGTTGGGGGGAGATCCATGACGTTGCCCTGTGTGTGAGAGAGAGACAATGTTAATGCTGTTTCATGCGACATCCATGTTTCATACATATTCAAGTTGGCACAGTTCCTCCAGGTAGATGTATGTGCCTAGCATTCCCCCCAATGTTCACTTGTGGATGGGTATGTTGCGGGGAACAGATTGATATGTTCTCCTGAGTGTTTGACATGTAGATTTTTGGTTTGGATGCTTCTTTGGCTATGGACTGATCTTGTTGTGTCACATGTCCATTGTGAGAGTGGGTGAATCCATTGCCTGCCCTGGGGGTGTGTGCATGTGTAAGGGGTGTGTGTGACAGGGCCTGCTGGTGGGTGTAGTGTGATTTGGCAGTGGGTCTCCCAGGTGATGTATCTGTCCCCTCATGGAGCATGCTGCCATGACAGTGAGTGTGAGTTCATGTCCTAGATATCTGAGCTTGTGGTGTTGGTGTTTGAGTTTACAGTGGGCACAGAAGGGCCTTGTGCTGCCTACAGCAGGGCCAAGTGTCAGCTACCTTGTCAGTACTTTGCCAGTCCCTGTGCATTGAGCATGGTGCATGGGTATGTACCTGGGCCATATGGGCTGAGGGCAATGGTGTCTGATTCTGAGTTGAACAATGTGTTTTGTGAGCCCCACCCTCCCAGCATCCCAGACATCCAGTCTTGGGTTTGTGCTTCGTGTAGCCTGGCACATGGCATGGCCTTGCTTTGTGAATGGGGCATACACATGTTAGTGGCATGAGCGTTGTTTTTGAGTGTGGTTGTGTCCGGTGAGGGCTTGGGGTAGTTGCGTGCATTTGGTGTAGTTGGGGTGTGGATGCCATTACCCCATGTTACGTAAGTTGTTTGTGTACTCACCAGGCTCTGCAACTCCTTTGACTCCGTGTACTCCCACCAGCGGAAGCAGGGCCATCACCTTCTCCTCCCAGGGATGGTAATGTACCGGTCTGCGGGGCAACCCACCTCCAGTGATGTTGCTCTGGGCGTAGTCCTCGTTCATTTTTCGCTTGACTGCCCTCCGCAGATCGTACCACCTGGCTTGGCATTCATTCCTGGTCCTTCTGATGGGCGCAACAGCATTCACCCTATCGACGATCCTCTGCCACAGGCGTGATTTTTCGGCTATGCTGGTCTGTCTGACCAATGTTCCAAAGAGCTGTGGCTCGACTCTGATGACTTCGTTGACAAGGATGTCCAGCTCCTCCCTTGTGAACTTTGGATTCTTGTCTGTGGGCATGGTGTGGGGTGAGGGTGTGGATGGTTATGGGTGTGTGGGTGTGAATGTTAGAGGGGGTATGTGTGAAGGAGTTTGTGTGAAGGTGTATATGTTAAGGTGTATGGGTGCAGTTGTTAGGGTGTGCTCTGTAGCTGCAGTGAGTCTGTTGCAAAGGCTCATGGTTTGTGTGTGTGGGCCCTTTTTATTGGTCGATTTGTGGGTGTGCCTGAGTTTGAAATTGTGGTGGGTTTGTTATAAGTGGTGGTTGTGAGTTTGGGCCTCTGTTTGCCTGTTTGGATGTGCCAGGTCAGTCATTTTGATGTATTTTCTACTGTAGACGTGTTTTGTGGTGTTGTGCGAGTCGAGTTGACCCTCCTTGTGCTGTTTTACAGTGTCCTGGTTCAGTACGAGTCGTTTTCGCGCATGTAAGGTGCGTACATATGCGATGTTGTTGTACCGTGCTCGCATACGCAATGTTGTTGTAAGGTTCGCACATACGCGATGCTGGGGGATGGTGCTGGGGTACGGTGCGTCCAAGTACGGGGCTGGGGTACGGTGCTGGGGTACGGTGCGTCCAAGTATGGGGCTGGGGTACGGTGCTGGGGTACGGTGCGTACAAGTACGGGGCTGGGGTATGGTGCGTACAAGTACGGGGCTGGCGTACAGTGCTGGGGTATGGTGCGTCCAAGTACAGGGCTGGGGTACGGTGCTGGGGTACGGTGCGCACAAGTACGGGGCTGCGGTACAGTGCGTCCAAGTACGGGGCCGGAGTACGGTGCTGGGGTACGGTGCGTCCAAGTACGGGGCTGGGGTACAGTGCTGGGGTACGGTGCGTCCAAGTACGGGGCTGGGGTACGGTGCTGGGGTATGGTGTGTACAAGTACGGGGCTGGGGTACGGTGCTGGGGTATGGTGTGTACAAGTACGGGGCTGGGGTACGGTGCAGGGGTACGGTGCGTCCAAGTACGGGGCTGGGGTACGGTGCATTCAAGTACGGGGCTGGGGTACGGTGCTGGGGTACGGTGCGTCCAAGTACGGGGCTGGGTATGGTGTGTGGGGTACGGTGCGTACAAGTACGGGGCTGGGGTACAGTGCGGACATAGGGGGGTATGGTGCTGACATACGGGGGGTACGGTGCTGACATACAGGGGTACGTGCGGACATACACGGGGGAGGGGGGAGGCTGTATGACTCGTATCTCGGGCACAAGTTTACCCGGGATACGAGTGGTACAGAGTTCGCTCCGTGTTTTACATACGCTTGTGTATTCGGAAGGGCGGTACGGATCGTACTTGTGCGCTCGGACTTCAGTTTTCCAATTTGTACGTAAAACTGTCCGGGTACGTCCCGTAGACCTTTTCCCCGAAGCGATTTGTATGTATTTTTCACGTACGGATCGTACTTCACCGGTGGGAATGGGACTTGTACGATTCGTCCATAAAAATATACGGATACGAGTCGTACGGGATTTTTTTTTACCGGATCGGAATCGGCACCTATGTAGTTTATTTGAAGAATTAAGAAGTGACAGAAGTATTATACATTCTGCTACTGGAATAAGAATACATACAGATAAGTGTACTGGATCAGTAGTGTTTTCTCAAAATCTTCAGCGGGATGCACAATAATGTTTTATGGTAATGCTAGGACTATTAGAGGAAGAAGATGTTAATATCAATTAATTATTTGGTTTAACTTATAAATGGAACGATAACTATGAAGATTGGGAATTTACATCCAGCAATGAAATCAATTCAGAAAGATTCTTCGGTGGACTTTGAAAATGTAACTAACAATTCCCATTAAGATATGACCTTTCCTAATTGCAGATCAGAACTTAGGTCAACTTTGTTTCTACAAAGGTATGGAAAATATGTAATTGTCGTGCGACATCAAGTGGATGGTACTAAATTAGAAACTGAAATTACAAACTTTGTAGCTTGACAAATTTCCATTTCAAAAAGAATTTACACAACTACAGCAATGTTATTTCATGAAGGAGTTAATATAACCTCTGGACACTACACAATATATTTAAGATGTCAAACAGAATGGACAGAGTGCAATGACATACAAGTGACATTCAAATCAAGACTACCTAAAAAGTTACCAAACTCATATCTGCTATTTCTAGAACTGAAGTTCTAAGGAGAATTAAGAATAAGAAAAGGTGGCATTGTGTTGACATATATATGGATTATGTGTTTCTGAGACATTATTCGGCCTAATAGACGTATTGTCTACAGCAAGCTGGTAGAAAGGAAAGACTCTTTTTAACTGCAGGAAAGGAATTTATAAAACATTTGAGAACTACATTTTGTTACTACAGATAAAAACTAAATGGGGGTACTATAATATCAATAGCCTTAGGTTGAATCTAAGAAGACTCTTCACCACTAAAAAAAGCCCCCTTTTATTTCTGCTACAGCAACTTGTATGTAGTACTGTGTGTTATGTTTTTTGTACATGGACCAAGAAACATTTAGATATCATTTGGCCTAACAGGCATGATGTTTACAAAAAGATATGAAAAAATGAAGACTGCTTCATAATTGTTGGACATTTTGTACCAGATATGAAGATATCAGAAACAATTTTAACATATAGATGTTTTCATTAAGGTAGTAACCTATCAGCAAGCCACTATTAAAAACCTTGTAGTGAGTTGAGTGCAGAGTATGAAATATTTCTAATGATGTTTTGTGCACCTTGTTTTTTTTTACAATCCATTGATTGTTTTTCCCCCACTGTTTGATGATAATGGTTCACACAGAACACTTTTGAAAGTGAACAAGTATGAAAGCTGAAAACATTAAAAAACAGTAAAACATTTGTTGAATTAAAGTTTTGAGTAAAAATGGTGGGGCATAGTCTCAAAGACTTATCGCCGAGTTATCGGCACTTTATCGCAGCCAAAGTGGCGATAAATTTATCGCCCTATTCACAAGCTGGTGCTAACAGCCGATATCACCAGTTTTCCTGTGATAACATGCGCACAAAACATCGCCACAGATTACACCGACAACTAACACTAATTAGATGCAGAGTAGGAGTTCCCGTGCAAAAAGCCACGACAACAGCACTTCGCAACATTCTCAACGACCAGCCAGATCGGCGATAAGATCACAAAACATGCGATAAGGCGCGTTAGCAGCAGGGATTTAACACCTGCTCCAATCTGCACAATGAAAGTGAGCCCAACCCAGAGCCACACGTGAAGAACAACAGATGCCATGGAGCAACTGATCATGCGGCACGGACACCCAAGAGGGCCACAACACCCACCGCTACAACCCACAGGCGACCCTCCCCGGGGCCCTACCCTGGGCACCCCCCCGGACAAAGATACTGCACAGCAACATTACGAAATTCTGAACAAAACAATCCACTTGATGTCGCACAATTACAACAATTAACATTCATGTGTCGTCAGAAAATGGAGAATCATTCATTCATCATTGAAATTCCAAACAAAATATTTCATTAAAATTGAACTGAAAACAACTATTCGGAAGAGTCATAGCGGGTCTTCACAGACAATCTGTAGGTCACAGCCTCAAAGAGAAAATTAAAGATAAGAAGGTGTGGATTGCGCTCATCAAAGGACTGAGAGAGAGAGAGAGGGAGAGAGAGAGAGAGAGAGAGAGAGAGGGAGAGAAAGAGAGAGAGAGAGAGCGAGAGAGAGGGAGAGAGGGGGAGAGAGAGGGAGAGAGAGGGAGAGAGACTGTGCAAGGAGCGCAAGGCTGCTCAGGCTCATGGCTCATGCATTCCATCTGTTGTGTGTGTATCGCTATTGGTGCACCATGAGCCTAAGGCCCAGCCTGCATTGCATTGCGAAAGCCACATCACATTTTGAAAATGCAAACAGTAGTCAGGCTAACATTAGGGATAAAAGCTCCTTTGTCTCAATACATAAGGCGGAAGGACATCTGCACCCCCGACCTTGGTCTGGCATGAGGCTGGCACCCCCTGAGAGAGATGCCAGTGCAGATGATGACGACTCCCACACCACGCACAGCGCTCATGAAAGACCAACGTAACCACATTCCTCACACAGAAGTCTTTGCTTGAGGTACTCCTGCATGGGATGCCCTTGACACTTACGTACACAACAACCCATTCTTCCAAGTGTTGCACACACATACGACTCATTGCTCCAAACCGTGGCATATCATCCACACAACTGCAGCAGGTCAGGAGAGTGCCGGTTCCATGAGAGCCTCAAACGCAAAGGCGTGACATCCTTGGCACATGCACAACCCCTGTCACATGGTACTGTACCATGCACGTATGCTGCATTTGGTGGGAGTACTGCCACTGGCAGTGTTGCGCATCAGTTACCGTCTCAGCTTTCATCTTGTGTACGTCACCTGCATCCAGCCCTGGTTCCACTGTTGCTCATGCACATTCGAGTGGCCCATGGATGTCTGCCTATCCAACACAACGGTAGCTGAACTGGATTATGACTTGTCTGTGCGCCCCCTGTTGGCCCACGACCAGGAGTGTAACCGTGATATCCGTGCATGGGATGCCTTGGTATTTGGCATATGTGCTGGCAGTTGGGCACCACATTGAGGCGCTCCCCTATTGGGCTGTTTTGCAGATTGATGAAACGGCATGGACGGAGCACATCTGGAATGGACCAGTTAATGGATTGGCTCTCCCTTGTGTTCGTTCAAGTTGACAACGACGTACTCTTGGAACTGATTGCCCATGAAGCTGCTCTCGCATTCATGGACGAGTAACTATGTTCCTGCAGCCACAACTGATTGTAACCCAGAGCACAAGTCCCAACACCTTGTTGCATCTAGGAGGAATGATCGCATATCCCACAACAACAGTGGACATGTCTGCATTCGCCTGGACACAGAATGCATGTGCTTGCACCTACGCGTGTTGACAGACACCTGTGCAAGGTGAGGCAGTCCCATGGGCGGAGCTGCACAGCATTGTTTGGCAACGTTCCTAAATCTGACATACTGCTGGAGGGAGAGTACACACATGGCAATGTAGTACTACATGTGACCTTGTTGGACCCTTTCACCTGCTCACTGTCAGCAGAGCAGAAAGTCAGCGCAGTCCGGTGGTACAGCACTATGCAGATCCCATGGGCTGAGAGTCGTGTCCCCTGGCAATGGGCATAAGACAGACATCAAATGACTCGTCCAGCAAGGCAAGGTGGGCTGAGACTGTTGCCACCCGTAATGATTGGTGTTCATTTTTGTCTCACCATTTCTTGCACCTCTACATGTTCCTATGCTGCCTGTTAGTTTCTGAAGCATTGGTCTGCATGTTGTGGCCCTTGTCTTGCCCGTACTGACACGCACAGGCTAATAAAGTCTAAGCAACTTCACTAGTTTTCAACTGTGATGAGTGTTGATTAGAATGACAAATCATGTGCCTCGATGAGCATTGTCCACACACAGGGACGCATTTCACTTGGGGGTGTGTGGAAATATGGATTTTTATGGTCGGTTATGTCCCCTATCTTGGACCCCAACGGTTTCATGTATAAATCACAAGTACATGTATGTTCCCTCCAGTTCCAGTTATGAAGACGCAAACACATGTGCGTCCACCGTCAACATGTCCTCTTTCAGATCCGCCATGAATGGGCCGGATATTCTATTCCTAAGTATGAAAGGCCACCGGCTTTATATGGTTCACTTATCCCATTTTACAGTCCAGGCGAGTAGGCCCTGATTCTGCCATTAAGCCTTTTCTGCCTTCTGCCTCTGAAAGCTCCAGTCTGAGCTCGCATCTGTATCCATGAACTTTGTCCTACTCCCTGCGCGGCTAACGGTGCCTGACTCGGCCTGTCGGCCTATCTGCCTGCCAAAAACTGTATTTCACCTTCAAGATTATCTGCTTTGCTCCGCTCCTCATCCGATGCATTCCTGTCTAGTAGTTTAGGTAAACATTCCTCCAGCTACCGTGCAAAGGGCCAGGCCTCGCTGCCCTTATGCAAGTAATTCATAGCCCTGTTACCATGGAATATTCCTACCCCCTCGCATCTAGTGTAGACACTTAGACGCTTGTACACGCACTAACAGTCAGTATAGTCAGTATAGAATAAGATTCTATCCTAAGAGACCTCTCTTTTTGGATAACACTGTTCTTTAAACATAGGATATTAGATATGATTTGGGATTAGGTTGACATAACCCCAGACTTTTGTCTCCACATGTAGAGCTAAATGTCAAGTCCCTTTCACCCTCTAGTTGCACGTCAATCACACGTCATGCGGCTGCGCGCGCATTTCTGCCAAGTATTTTTGCTGACATTGCGAAATTCTTTCATGGAACCACCCATTTATGACATCACATCTAATGACGTTCTTTAGTTACACCCATTTTAGTTACGCATGTATGCCTTTATCTCTGTTTTCAACTGTTACGCCTCCTGCATCTGTTCCACTGTAATGTATTTTCTATAAAACTGCTTATCTGTCAATAATATATGTTCCTTCCTTCCTGAACTCTCGTGGTGATGGAATAGAAGGCCCATAATTCGAATTATGTTCCTTTGTATAGGAATAAAGCCCGTTCTGAACCTCTAATACCACGGATTCTGCCTCTTATTTTACTGAGCTATTATTATAGATTTTCCGCATCAAATTAAGTCCCGGTAATTAAATTATTTACCACATAAATGGCGCCCGAACAGGGACACTTTCTCATCTCACGCGCCGGAGGTGCGTTGCAGGCCCGGTCTCCTGTCACAGCTGGACGGACAACAACGCGTACCCACAGGATTTCCTGTATCTCCCTCCTGCCGAGCGGGGGTAACTGAGGCTGCGATCAACACCCAGACGAGGCGGTGAGAAGTGCAAAGTATCCCGACCAGAGCCTAGCTGAGAGAGCAAGATCCGAGGTATACAGAGGCCCACCAGGTTCCGAAGTTCCGAAGTTTCGAGTCGAGTCCAGTCCGGTCCGAGTCCGAGTCCAGTTCAGTTCAGTTCCGAGGCCTTCCGTTCCGAGCTACCCGGTGAGTACCATTATCGGGGAGGCGTTCTGACGTGCACATAGGTTGTGCCGGTCAAGACGGGTTTGGGTACACAAATCCGGTCTGCACTGTTTCAGCAGTGTATCTGTACTGTTCAGCAGTATATCAAGTATGTCTAGTATATAATTCAGAATTACCTAGTTAGTGTCGAGTATTATGCTTAGTGACTAGATCCCTAAATGGCCATCATTTTTGTTCATTAAATGTTAAAATGTTTTAAATACGTTCTGCATATTGTGGTGTGAATGACTGTTCATTATTGTGTTTTGTTGTATTAAACGTGTTCAAAATTAGGTATCAGATCAGTTCTCAATATGCCGCTCTTTTCGAAATTAAGACAGATCAAAACTAGAAAAGGGGTACTCGAAGAAGCTGTTCCCATTCCTCCTAGGGACACTCCAGGGTACTTCATGTATCATAAACATGGCCTAGACGCCATATTATTTCTTGATTTATGGGTAGACTACACCAAGGAATTACCAGAAAGCCAGAGGTGGCCCGCAACTGGGACCTGGGATGCAGATTGCATCATGAAAGTGGAGGAAGAATTATGGAAAAAGAAAGCTAGACAATCACAGAAAGATGCCATTGAATTATGGCGTAAAGAATCGTATAGACGTACAGAAAAAGCACGTAGACAGGAAGAGAAGAGTAAGGAGAATTCAAATAAAGTCCGAGAAAATATATTAATTGAAGAAGGTACCCGAGCAAAAGCAGACCAAGTAGACAGACAAAGAAATGCCCTTATGAATGGTATGTATCCTCTTCTGGCCGAAGGGTTACCTAAGGCTACTCCGGAGATACCAAAAGACTTGCCACCTCCGTTGTTTCCGATAAAATCACATCCCAAAGGGCATCCCAGAACCGCAGAAGACGTTTTCCTTTCCTCTTATTTAGACGACGCAGCTCCCGAGTATGCTAACACTGCACCACATAGACCGCCTGCCGAGGGGGTTCAACGCCAAGACCCTCCGTCTGTACCTCCGCAACAACAAATTCCGACACAAGTTCCGGCAAGCACATCTGTTTCTACAGCTGTACCCACACCTATGGTTGCTATATCACGTTCAACGAATCCTCTCACACCCAGCACCCCAGGCGGTGCTACAGGAGGTACAACAAACATTTTTTCCACGCCACCCAGAGTAAATAAACTTTCCTTTCAAGAATTAGCTCACCAACGTACGCCCAAACTAGTAACTCCCGACACGCTTAAGGAACTTCTAATAGATTGTAGATATGATCCTGTGCCCGGCAAAAAGGATGAAATGCTGCTGGCATCATTACGTATCCGACGAGCTGCAATATATTTAGGGAGGCTACCAGGAATGACTACACATTTAGAAAATATATATCATTTTGTCCAGTCAGGGCGAGATTCTGAAAGTATTAATAGAGCCATGGAGTACCAGAAAGTGGAGATACAGGGAGAACTGTTACGTTTCCTCATAAATTGTGTGGTCAGAAATCAAGACCGACCAGGAGTAAATCCGGAAGAAATGCAAATTCTTACCACATGGAGTCGGAATATATCAGAAGGGAGACATGATAAACGATTAAGTATAATAGCTATGTGCCGAAAGATCCGCAAAGAAGTAGAACGAATACACGAAGAAAGATTAGCAGTAGACCAGCCTGAACAAACCGAAGAGGAGGAAGAAATAGAACTGCCCCCAGGACAGTTAGAAACTATGGCCTATGTAGGTAGAGGAAGATCTTGTAATAATACTAGATGCTTTACTGATCCGATACGTCCAATACGTCCAGAAAATAACAGAAATTTCCAAACCCCTATAATAAATATAAGGTCCCCCGAACATGCGTTCCAAGCCGCTGACAAATTACTCCGAGAACGAAGGGGTTATCATATACTCGATTCTATGGACGAACAAGAATTAGCCAGGTCAGCCGTTCACTGGGTTGACAGTCCCGGAAAATATAGTGATGATACACTAGCACACACGTTTTTGAACCTCAACCCAGATGAACAGCGTTTAGCTGGTATCTATATGATTCAACAACTCCTCGTATTATATAAAAGCCAACACTCCGATCCTGGTCCCTTACCTGATATATTGACTGAATTACTCACGAATAAATGGAGAGGTTCAGGTACTGAGTTAATTAGAGAAATACTAGGATACAGAAAGCAGTACATTCTTTTTGTATGCCCCGAACATGTCTCACTGCCAATCAAGGAAAGAACGACGTATTATATGGATAGACAGAATCCCTTACGCGAAGTGCACCCGATAAAAGGTGATGACAACCAGTTTAAACGTGTGTTTGTATACACACCCATATCTAAAATGGAACTATTAGAAATGAAGAAAGTGGTACCCAGTCATGACAAAGACCCAGCGGGTTTCCACCGTGAAATTAAAGACATGTTGCTCATGGGAGAGTATACCTATCCCGACATTATGAAAATATTAAAGGTATTAATGCCTGCGGGCATTTATGAAAAACTCAAAGAAAAGGATTGGGAGGTGGGAGACCAAAAGATAGATTGGACAGCATTAGAAAACGAAGAAACAGCTCGAGGTCCAGGTCTAGGGCTTGGGGAGAAGACCAAAATACTACCAGGTTTACTAGTACAGGTACTGCCACGTTTATTAACTACGAAAAAGGAAGACTGGGGTGCAATCTCAGCCTGTAAACAAAAGCAAGATGAAGACACTAGTGACTTTTATGCCCGATTCGAAAAATGTTTTGGTATAAATAGTGGAATAAAAGCAAGTAGCGAATCTTATCCACATCTGTTTGTGACAAAATTAGTTGAAAATGCCCTGCCCCAAGTTAAGAATAGAGTATTGAAATTCGAGAGTACCTGGCAAGGTAACACTCCGTCACAAATGTTACAAATGCTACAGTACCATCACAATAGAATTAGAGAGGAACAAGAACATGAACAAAGACGCATGACAGACACGAAAATGAAAATGCTAGTTTCCCAGACAGTTCCAGCTGACGGTCATAAAAAGGGTATGACACAGTCCAGTGTTTCAGCAGTTTCTGTAAAAGGGACATGCAACTATTGTAAACAGCCAGGTCATTATGTACACGATTGTCCAGTTTTAAAACATAATATCGCCATAGGTAATACTAAAGAAAGACCACGACCACTTAGACAGGATCAGAACCAACAAGGAGCTCCGCAGCATGCACAGGCCATGCCAGCTCCGCAACAGTCTATGCCAGCTCCACCACTGCAGCCTGTTGCTGCCACACCAACAACGACACGACAAATGTACCAGACTGCACAGTATGACTACCCTGACTATCAACGATACTCATGAAACAGCCTAGAGAGGGAAGTTGGCTTACCCCTTATTGAGGTCCCTGTAGATCAAGAAGGACCTTATGTACATAGTGAACTATTAGGCCAGGATAGAAAATTTTTACTTGATACAGGGGTAAGCCGAACAACCATAAAACGTAGTGAAGTTCCAGGGGCACCCCTCTCAGGCTCACAGAATATTTCCCTTGGTTTTTCAGGAAAACCTATCATTAACGAAGTATCACAGCCTCTTCCCCTTACGATTGGTCCTTTGACACGAACTACAGATTTATTGCTTACTAAATCATGTCCAGAAAACCTGTTAGGTATCAAAACATTGAAAGCTCTAGGAGCTATAATATGTTGTTCTCCGGAAGGAGTAAGATAGTTTTTACGTGATTTCAAAGGGCACTATGTGTCCCGAGACATGGATCACCGACTGCAGACTTTACCCACACATTTATGGGCACAAGGCCCTACAGATGTTGGTTGCATGAACATTACACCATATCGAGTCACACTAAAGACAGGAGTGGTACTACCACGAATGCGACAATACAAGTTACCCCCAGATGCTGTAGTGGCTTTACTGCAAATTATTGACGAGCTTATTACCCAAGGAGTGGTTGTGGAAACCAACTCCAATGTATGTAATTCCCCGATAATTCCGATTCTTAAACGAACTGATCCAAAAGCCCCGCCAGTATATCGATTGGTTATTGATCTGCGCGAATTAAATAAATGTATTGTACCACAATACCCCGTAGTTCCAGACATTTCTTCATTACTGACAGCCATTGATTCTGAAGCAACATTCTTTACTGTAATTGATCTCAAGAATGCCTTTTTTAGCATCCCAATAGATCCGGAAAGCCAATACTTGTTCGGATTTAGTTTAAATGGACGAAGCTTTAAATTCACACGCGCACCTCAAGGATTCACAGAAAGCCCCAGCATCTATAGCCAAGCACTGAAACGAGAACTTGACAGTATCCACATGCCAGCTAACACTGCCCTGCTTCAATATGTCGATGATCTGCTGATCACCGCTAGAAGCGAACCTGAATGTGAAAAAGCCTCACTGACGGTTTTACATTTTTTGGCCGAAAAGGGGCACAAGGTGTCCCCTTCTAAGCTGCAATTCTGTGTCCAGCGAGTTGTTTACCTTGGTCACTCGCTGTCCAAGGAGGGAAGGCAGCTTACACCCGACCGCATACAGTTAATTGATAACATGTCAGTACCCAAGACACAAAAGGAGGTGCGGGCTTTTATAGGCCTCACTTCATATTGTAGGCAGTGGATCCCTCAGTATGCATTTCTAGCAAAACCACTTATTCAGTTGACAACACAGGAGGCGGCCACATCGACTGTCCTCCCTTGGACTCAAGAACATACACACGCCTTTGAAAGTTTAAAGAAAGCTTTATGTCAAGCACCTGTCCTAGCAACACCATGTTACAGTAAACAGTTTACACTCTTTGTTACAGAACGCGAAGGTACTGCTTTGTCAGTACTCACACAGGAACAAGCAGGATCACACCAACCATGTGCTTATTTTTCTAGTACACTAGATCCCGTAGCTCAGGCTCTGCCTGCGTGCCTGAAGTCAGTGGCAGCGACAGCTTTAGCAATCAGACAAAGCGATGCCATAGTGTTAGGACATCCATTGACAGTACAAGTACCACACGCAGTAGAGGTTCTCTTGAACCGCACGCAAACACAACACTTGACTATAGCAAGACTCACCGGTTACGAACTAACATTGTTTCAGCCACATATAGAAATCAGACGTTGTAATACGTTAAATCCTGCCACACTTTTGCCAGTAAACGGAACAGACCCACTAGCACATGATTGTATTGAAGTTATTACTATCACGACGAAACCCAGACAAGACTTGACAGACGTCCCATTGACAGATCCAGACCTGACGTTGTATGTAGATGGTTCATGTATGAGAACAAGTACAGGAGAGCTAGTGGCCGCGTATGCAGTCACAACAGACACTGAAGTCATTGAAACAAATCGTATTAATACCTTGTCAGCTCAAGCAGCAGAGCTCATCGCTCTGACACAAGCCTGTATTCAAGCCACAAATAAGAAAGTCAACATATACACAGATTCGCGTTATGCATTCGGAGTTGTACATGACTTCGGCGTACTGTGGCGAGAGAGAGGTTATTTAACTTCTCACGGTGCCCACATTCAGCACGGACCCCTCATTCATGCCTTATTAGATGCAATACATCTACCCACTGCAATATCAATTATGAAATGTAAAGCTCATACGAAAGTTACTGATATCATTTCCCAAGGCAATGACCTAGCTGACAGAACAGCTAAACAGACTGCTCAGAATCAAACTCACACATCTGACATGACAAAGACAATAGTTCTGACACCAACACATTGCATGACGGTTAAGGATCCCGCTCTTGACGTAATTGACATACAGACACATGCTACACCAGAAGAAATAAAGAAATGGACTGAATTAGGAGGGATCCAAACCGATCAGGGATGGATGACGAAGGAAAAATCTATATGGTTTCTTCCCGACTCAATGGTCCAAGTTATCATTAATACAATACATAGTCCAGCGCACCTAGGAGAAAAGGCTATGCTAGACAGCATTCAACACATTTGGTTCAACAAACATTTACGAGCAGCAGCTAAACGAAAAGTTCGTACCTGTATGATCTGTTGTCAGTTTAACCCAGGTAAAAGCATTCCCGTAGAACAGGGTGGATTTCAGCCTCCTGATCACCCCTTTGAAGTCCTCCAGATGGATTATATCCAGATGGAACGATGTAGAGGATTCAAATACGTTCTTGTAGTTGTTTGTGCTCTTTCCCGTTGGACAGAAGCATACCCGGTTTCAGATTACACTGCCCCGACTACTGCCAAACAGTTAGTTCGAGAATTCTTCCCACGGTACGGTTTACCACGTGCTGTCTACTCAGATAACGGCCAGCCGTTCTCATCCGAACTAATGAAACACGTTTCACTTTTGTTAGGTTATCAATGGAGATTTCACTGTGTCCGACACCCCGAGGCAGCAGGTCTCGTGGAACGACATAATCAAACTCGGAAAATTAGATTGTCCAAAATAAGTAGACAGAAAGGTGTCGATTGGGTAGTAGCCTTACCAGTTGCACTCTTTTACATGAGAATGGTAGCACACTCTCGAACAGGGCTATCCCCGTATGAGGTGATCTTCGGTAGACCACCAAATATGTGGGGGACGCCTATACCTCGTAAAATAACTGACGTTGACTGTAATATGCTGACAGATTACCTGGCTTCCTTGATGTCTGCACTACAATCTTGTCGTTCACAGGTAGCTGCAGCCTTTCCCGACAACACCGAGGTGAAACCCCATGACGTAGTTCCCGGGGACTTGGTGTTAGTGCGTAATTTTGACCGGAAGACTCAGCTGGATCCGAGGTGGAAATCGCCTCAACTTGTTCTGCTCACCACGAGGACAGCCGTGAAGATCGAAGGTCGCAAAGGCTGGATACATTCGAGTCATATCAAGAAATTTCATGGACTACCATCCGATATAGAGACTAAACCCTGTGTTTCTTCAAAAACAGACTCAAAGCTCCCTTTGGTTGAGCAAACGAACTCAGAACTATACAGACTAAAATTGAGGTCCAGTCAGTCAGACAATTTGATTGTTTAAGTCCTCTCCAAGGTGAATCGGTTGAATTTGTCTCTGACATGTATCCTCTGGACCGGAATAGAGAAAGAAATAATCAAATGAAGTTGAAAAAACATGCGTACTGTAAATCACTGCGTAGTCATTGCACAGTGACGTTATTAATTTTATTTTTCTTATGTCTTTTAATAATCGCTGCAAGTATATTGTTGCACATATATTATCCCATTTCTAAACATGTTTACAATGTTACTGCTGAACATTCTTTTAGTGAATTACCACCGCATGAGTTGTCCTATAGATTTGCGCTGCGCAACAACACTTTTATTAGTATGTTACATCATTCCCATCAGACTAGCAATGCTACAAATTGTTGGATATGTGGCCGACTCCCTCCCTATCAGAACTATAAGGGAGTTTTGCCCCTCTTTCCATATCCGTTCACACACAATGGCTCCTGTGGAGCATGGTTTAGTTTAATTAATTCCTTAGATTCAAACTTAGCAGTTTATCAAGACAACTGGGAATGGGGAAACCTGAACTTAGTTTTGCTTAAAGTCTGCTACCCTAACAAGGAGGGACTTCCCAAAAGAACAGGAACTGATCTAGAAAATGAAGTATATGGATTAGGTAATTTTACGCTTAACCTCATGATCCTGAACGTTGAATCTGAAGCTACACCAATTTTGCCCGCCATGTCCGTATTCCCAGTTAAAGGGGAACTATGCATAAGAAAGAATGGCTCCATACACATGGGCCATAGTAAATGCACCACTGTGATAAAATTCAGTGATCAAGGCAAGTCTACATTTAGAGCTTCCCGTCATTCCTACTTTATATGTGGCCAGACCGCATATATACGCCTACCTTTAGATTGGGATGGTACCTGTTATATAGCATTCCTTCTACCACCTGTTTTCCTAGCTCCTCCTGATTATCATAGAAATACTCATTTAGTACACAATAGACAGCAGAGAGATCTCCCAATAGTCGATTACACTGAAACAGCATGGGAAAAATACACAGATTTCAATAAAGGTTTCTTTCCTTATATAGGTACAGTCACTAATAGTAAGTTGATACGTAGATTAACCAGAACCCTTGAAGCAGTAGTGAATGAAACTATTTCCGCCTTAGGCAATTTAACAGAAGATCAGTCTGCTATGCGGATTGTTGTGCTTCAAAATCGTCTTGTCCTTGACGTCATCCTGGCCGATAGGGGCGGAGCCTGTAGGGTCATCGGATCAAGTTGTTGCATTTTCATACCAGAAAATTCGCCGTCAGTATATAAAGCCATAACCCGCCTTCATAAGATTGTAAGCCAGATACACCAGAATCCAGGCACCTGGACTTGGTCCGGTTGGTTCTGGGGCGTATTGTCAGCCTGGGGATGGAGAATACTATCCTTCCTAGGTATTGGCTTTCTCATACTATTCAGTTGCTGCTTATGTCTACAATGTGGGCCAGCGATTTGTGGTCTATGTGCCACCTCGTGTATCCCACATCCAAGTTTTCGTTCAAGATCCCGGAAGAAGAAAGAAGAACAAATGATGTTATATGAACAGATTGATGGATTGATGAAGATTGATATCTCCTAAGGGCAAGTAGGGGACAAGGAGGGAATGTGGAAATATGGATTTTTATGGTCGGTTATGTCCCCTATCTTGGACCCCAACGGTTTCATGTATAAATCACAAGTACATGTATGTTCCCTCCAGTTCCAGTTATGAAGACGCAAACACATGTGCGTCCACCGTCAACATGTCCTCTTTCAGATCCGCCATGAATGGGCCGGATATTCTATTCCTAAGTATGAAAGGCCACCGGCTTTATATGGTTCACTTATCCCATTTTACAGTCCAGGCGAGTAGGCCCTGATTCTGCCATTAAGCCTTTTCTGCCTTCTGCCTCTGAAAGCTCCAGTCTGAGCTCGCATCTGTATCCATGAACTTTGTCCTACTCCCTGCGCGGCTAACGGTGCCTGACTCGGCCTGTCGGCCTATCTGCCTGCCAAAAACTGTATTTCACCTTCAAGATTATCTGCTTTGCTCCGCTCCTCATCCGATGCATTCCTGTCTAGTAGTTTAGGTAAACATTCCTCCAGCTACCGTGCAAAGGGCCAGGCCTCGCTGCCCTTATGCAAGTAATTCATAGCCCTGTTACCATGGAATATTCCTACCCCCTCGCATCTAGTGTAGACACTTAGACGCTTGTACACGCACTAACAGTCAGTATAGTCAGTATAGAATAAGATTCTATCCTAAGAGACCTCTCTTTTTGGATAACACTGTTCTTTAAACATAGGATATTAGATATGATTTGGGATTAGGTTGACATAACCCCAGACTTTTGTCTCCACATGTAGAGCTAAATGTCAAGTCCCTTTCACCCTCTAGTTGCACGTCAATCACACGTCATGCGGCTGCGCGCGCATTTCTGCCAAGTATTTTTGCTGACATTGCGAAATTCTTTCATGGAACCACCCATTTATGACATCACATCTAATGACGTTCTTTAGTTACACCCATTTTAGTTACGCATGTATGCCTTTATCTCTGTTTTCAACTGTTACGCCTCCTGCATCTGTTCCACTGTAATGTATTTTCTATAAAACTGCTTATCTGTCAATAATATATGTTCCTTCCTTCCTGAACTCTCGTGGTGATGGAATAGAAGGCCCATAATTCGAATTATGTTCCTTTGTATAGGAATAAAGCCCGTTCTGAACCTCTAATACCACGGATTCTGCCTCTTATTTTACTGAGCTATTATTATAGATTTTCCGCATCAAATTAAGTCACGGTAATTAAATTATTTACCACAGGTGAGTCCCTATTGGCAGCTCCACCTCTGTGAGCCAGACATTGTGGTTGGGATAGTTGCTGGCAGACCTGTGCCCTTACATGTCTTCAGCAATGTGAGTATGGTGTCCAACTTCTTCCCATGTGGATCAATGTGATCAATCAAAACAGGCTGTGTCCACACATTGAAGGTGAGTAGGTATGCAAAGAGATGTTCTGTTGTCACATGTGACGGGGGACACTACTTTAGACCTGCTACCGATTTGACATTTTTACACACAGCTCTAATTAATCCATGGACGTGGGGCTACGTTGGGGGGTTGAGAGATTGTTGTTCATGAGCAATGAGGCCACAGCTAGTTCACACCTCCACAGTCATCTAATTGGCTATGTGGGTCAGGCTCAAACATGCGCCTCGATGTCATTTCCCAGGGTGTACCTTTATGTGCAATCAATGTCCATACATTCATCAATACTTTTATACTTGATTGCACATAGACATGACACATCTGTGTGATTTGGAATGTTTTATTCACATTTAGTGGTGTGTCGGAGCTGGAGCAGTACATGGCCATGCAATCCACACATTACAAGGTTGCCCAGTGGAGGGCCAACCAGAGTCCTTTGGGGAATGATAAGTTAATCGGAAGAGGAAGAGTTCAGTCCGCAGCCTGATTGCTGTGTCATTGGTAAGCAGAGCAGATATGGCAGTTCATGTTGGGGTTCAGGTGAATGTCACAGAGTGTTTCGGGGACAGTGAAAGGTGTTGTTCCAGGGCATGATGCAGAGGGCTGAACCAAGCAGGAACAGGCCTTATGGCGGGGATGAATACTACAACCACCTTTCGCACACTGAGTCATTACCATCCACATCTTAGTCCTCTGATATTTCTTCTGTGTCAGGTGTGTCAGGTGTGTGTGGTGGTGTTATGGCTGCCTTACTGGGTGCCACTGGCACATCAGGGGGGTTTGTGGTATGGCTGCCTCACTGGGTGCCACTGGCACATCATGGGGCGGAGGGCTGAACCAAGCAGGAACAGGCCATATGTCGGAGATGAATGCTACAACCTCCTTTCACACACAGAGTCATTACCATCCACATCTTAGTCCTCTGATATGTCTTCTGTGTCAGGTGTGTGTGGTGGTATTATGGCTGCCTCACTGGGTGCCACTGGCACATCAGGGGGCAGATCTGGTATGGCTGCCTCACTGTGTGCCACTGACACATCAGGGGCGGAGGTGTGTGTGTCGAAGTTCCTGCAGCAGTCATCTGGGACAGCCTCTGTGGTAGCAAAGGCAAGATGAGGTTCTGCAGGGCATGGAAGATCCAGCTACATCGCGATGGTGTACATCAGTGGCAGCCATCCTTCCAGCCTGCATCCGCTCCATGTTCTCCATTGTCCTCCGCATGCGTCCCAACTCCCGGCTGACATCACTGGAGCCTGTCTGACTGGACAGTTCTTGTGTCCGAGTAATGGCTCCAGCAAGGTCAGCCAAGGAGTGTTGTAGAGCATGGTACGGACTTGGGGTGTCCATTAGGGACTGTAAGTGGTCCCTGATGGGACTCATACACCCACGTATGGCATCAAGTTTGACTGCCATGAGGTCGATACCCACCCGCAACTGTTCAGCCAGCCCCCTCTGGCAGTCTAACACATGGTGTTGGAATGCCAGGTGTTTTTTGGCAAGGTGTTGGGAGCCAGCCGTGGTGGTGGGGGCTTCCTGCTGTGTGGGCTGTACAGGGGGTGGGGTCACCTCGATGCAGCCGGGCTGCCCTGCTCCTGGAGGTGGGGTGAGGAGGCTGAACATGAGCCTTTGGAGGGTGTCGGGGCAGATGGCAAGGGGGTCCTCATCATCATCACTGAAGAGCTGTCTGGTCTGCTCTGCAGGAAGTGTTGATTGTCTCTCAGCAATGTAAATGGGAGGTGCAGGTTAACAGTGTGTACCATGTATGTTGACGCATTATACATGTTTACATCCAGACTGCATGACAATGTACATTGTGACTGTTTTGGAGGAGCTGGCTATTTGATGGGAGACAGTGGACATTTCGACTACATGACGGATGTGAGGTTGTAATCGTACATTATCATTTCACAGTTTCCTGCTATGGCAGTTGTGATTGTCCAGTTTCTATGCACAAGCGGCATCAGTTGTGTCCTCTGTTCTGTAGTGTAAGTGTTGCACTTTGTACCACATTGTCGTCAATGTTGATGTGCTGTGATTGCTATGTGTGTGTGCTGCATTGTGGGAGAGTCGCCCCTGCAGCTTAGATTTAGCGGCCCCTTATCCCTTTGAGGCGGTGTGCCTTTGACTTGTGTGCTTTTACGGTGCTGAGATGTTGGCGACTTTGGTCATTTGTGCTCCTGGATGGTTTTTGTACTCTTGTGCATTGTTTTGTAGTGTAGTTTCTATACCTCTGATAGGCTCTGCGCATTGGAATAATATACACTATAGATTTGACATAGGACTGAGGTCAGTATGTCTCTATCGAGTACATTAAACCTAATTACTTGTGTGTGCCAGCTAACTCAGAGGTCACTAGAAACTTCTCGAATAAACAAGAAGGGATTAGTTTCTGACAACTGCATAAACATAACAACTTTGTTTCCCTTAGAGTCGGAACAATCTCAGAACCGTCAAAACAATAGATAACAGTTTCACTCAGTCAATTGTGCATGCTTCATTTCTACAGAGTTGCATAGAAATAGAGAGACGGCCGTTTCAATAAAAAGGGTCTTATTTCTCGTGCAAGAGATATGAACTGCTACAATCGTAAGACAGGCTGCGAAGTACAATATGCACAGAGTTAGCAGTAAGATAAAATAATACTGCAATAGCATGGTTTGTAGCTATGACATATATTAATTAAAATACATCCATAAATAACACAGGCTAAAATGTGAATGCTCATCTGATGCTTCAAAATTGTTCTACCCCAGTGTACCTAACCTAAGTGTAGTACGAGGTAAGAAGTAGGTGCTGTTTTCTAAAGTATAGCTAGCTATAGTTTAGTTTTGCCAAGAGTTGCCAAAAGTTTCTCTAAGTTCTAGTCTGCTCCATACCTTAGAATGTGTGAGGTTGGAATCTCTTTCTGGGACTCGATATCTAACACCCCACAAGGGGAGTCAGAAGCACTGGAGCTGGATTCTCTGCAAGAAGTATGACAACGTCTGGTCAGTGCATCAGGCTGGAACTCGATCTCCTTCCGAACTTGCCGTGGCGAACCGCAAGTAGGCAGTCGAACTGGACCGTACCAGAACCGTAGTTTGCCAGGGCAAGTGCAGGTATATTTATACCTTGAAGGTGTTTAGGAATGCCTGTATTGACGTAAGAGTAGGGCATTGGAATGTCATGAATGAACCCCTAAGTAATAAATGTTCATGTATACTAAATGAGTTCTTGGAGAAATCAATATCCAAGCAAGGGAAATTCCTAAAGGCTTAAGAGTCTAGTTTGCCAAGAACTCGTTGTGATGTGGATTGACGGATGTAGGAGACCATGCCTGTATTTGGTTAGCATGGACAATGCCTACATTAGGGCTGGATTTTCTATGCCTAAATAAGGGCAATATGAATTGCACCTATATAAGGGCATAAATCGGGAAACCTAAATATGGAATCTAAATCTACACACAACACCCACTCCAGTTTCGTATGAACGACATTACTAAATCCTAAACATACTAAACATGTCTAAAAGAGAGTATCGCATGATAATCGAAAACATGCTAAAACATATCTAAAAACATATGTCCTAAAAATTACAAACCCATTGCTATGCATAAGGTGCTGTGCATATTAAAAGCAATGTTTCAGTCTAAGTATATGTGTCCATTGGAAATGCCAAAAAGAATGAACCAGAAATATATACATATGAAGAAAGGGCCCGTTAATACAGAAAAAAAAGGGCCAAAACCATTTCATATCAGGTTAACACAAATCAATTGTTGATGTGACAAGGTGGCATAATGTCCCTGGAAGATTTTCAAAGAATTCTGTTCTCTATGAATAGTTCTACTATAAGCAGATTACTGTGCCAAAAAATGGAAAAAATACAAATTTGTAAAAAAACATTAATCAAAGGAAAAAAGTTCCAAAGTTAGTCCCTGTCTGAAAAGAATGAAGGCCAAATTTAGAGTCTCATCGGAACACTGTGTGCCTGAATCAAAAGTCAGTGTGTGGGCCTGGAGAAAACATGAAATCTTCTAATCCTATAGACAAAAAGTCGTCTACCGTTGTAGGTGAAAGTTGGAATACCTCGTTTAGAAGATTAACTGCACATAGATGTGAACTAACGCCTTCAGCATTGGTTGCATCAGCAATGTTCAAATTGGATGTTACCTGCGTGCCTGATGTTTCTTCTCGCACCTCAGCAGTAGCAATTTGCGTCTATGAGATCTCAATGAATGCTGTCATCAGGATTGGTAGCTGTTGGGGACAACACAGAGCATGGGCCGTTACCAGGTCCAGCAGAGTATCGATATCCGTAGGCATGACTGATGGGAGTGTTAGACAGATGTCTAGCACGCATTCTTCACCACAGAGCAGGCAGCGTAGAACAGGTAAGATACAATCTTGCCAGATTGGTCTGAATGACAGAAACCATGTGGTATTTAATTCTCGTAAACGAGGTAAACCCAAAATGTGGACGATGCGCTCACGACACTTCATCTCCAATAAAGCTCTCTCCATGGTGAATTGGGTGTCGATGGTGAGTTGAGTTGCCATATTGTAGCAGTAGGAGCAAAAAATAGGATCCCTGCAATGAGTGCTAACAGGAGCGACAGTCCACCAAACACAGAGTGCACAAAGTTTGGAACTATGCCAAGGACTGCTTGAAAAGGTGCTAACAGTCCTGCACACACGTTTTTGAATACATGTTTAATACCGCTCGTATCAGACATGTTTAAGATATGACCTAACATTTCTGAGAAATGTACAGAGCAGTTTGTATACAAAAGGGTATGTATCTCCGCAGAAGTCCTTACAACTTGGAGATCATAGGTTTCTCTGGCCGAGGTCAGTGGCACTGTTTTTTGTAAAAGAATGGCTTTCATTCTGCTTAGAGTATCAATATGCATAGACGAGATGTTCAGTGAAGGCCATAAAGGCGACTCCCTGACTGTATCTATTTGTGGAAACAAGACTTGCATACAGCAAGTGACCCTGGATGTAACCGTAACTACATATGGAATACCTGGCAACATGCCACAGCAGCTGTGATCATTCAACATAATGTAACTCCCGTTAGAAAGTTGGCCAAAAATTGGATCAATCACTACAGCCGGTGAACCTTGCAGGTGACAGGATACGTTTGTAGTGGAACCATCACAGGCCCCATGTAAGTTAATACCCTGACAAAGGAGAGAACCGCTTAGTGTGTGTTCACAGTTTTCACCGCTAAGAAACACTTCACATTCCCCACTCCAACATCTATGTGTGTAAGGTAAATCTCAGGATGTCTTGATGTATTCTTTACCCAACCTTTCATATTAGCTAACTGGTATATGTTTTAGGCAATACTGAAAATGGAAAGTTGTAACAGGCAGAGTAATTTTACCATGTATGAGCCATTCAGTAGCTGTGAATGGTAATTTCTCCAGTTTTTCGATGCTCAGCACACTGTAGTCTGCTCCCCTTTATGCCAGTTTGATCTGTTTATCAGTGAGATTGAATTCTGAAAACAGTGACGTATTTTGATAAAACGCCAAGGCACATAGCCTGCACGCAAGTTTTGTAGCGTTCAGCCCAATAGCATGATAGAACGTAGCTGAGACTGACCATGTTGCAACATGACCAAGTCTTGTTCCATGATGTCTATGACAGAAGACACAATGCTGTCCAATGAATATATTCTGGATGACAGAGTCGTTAACCCATTGTCTACTACAGAGAGAGTTTTCTCTAAATTAATACGATCATTTTCTCATATTCGTTCTGCAGTCTCTGCTTGGGTAACATTCCATGCTTCATTATAAGATGCATAGATACCGGCACATATGAAATGTTTTTGACGCGGTTTTCTTGGTCCTAGCAAGAATTCCCTAAGGTCTGAGCCTTCTTTAAGTAAAGTTAAGTGTTGTTTCACATACTTCAGTGTAGCTTTCTGTAGCCAATCAAGGCAAAGTTTCTCTACACTGTATGTTGTTACTACCCCTGGATGCTGTCTTTGAACATAGCGTGGGTCTGGCCTATTGATGGTGAAACCCTGTGTTTTGTTCAAGAATCGATCTTGACAGTTGTTTGTGTCTGTGGGCCGGACCAACCATTTTTTCCATTCTGGATCTGATCTGTTGTGATGCAAAATATTATGTACGTCGAACTGCCCCCGTGTAGTGCTATTAATTGCAGGTATAGGTATGATCGTTGTGTTTATGTCTTTGATCTTGGCTAATCCAAGGCAAATCATTTGTTGGACAGTGTCATTCAAAAACATAATTTGCTCAGGGATGATACACGCTCTAAACAAAGCTTCTACCCCCTGTACTTGCCAATCTTTTGAAGCCCAGACAGACTTTGTCTCAATGTTGTCTTTCCAAAAGTCGAAACCCTGTCTAGACAGTTGGGCAATAAAGGCTGCAGAATAAATCTGTTTCGTATTGATTAACATATTTTTCATTCCTGTCTTGTTCACATTTTTAAAGTAAAACAATTCTGGATTAGACAAATTGTAGCCTGAAAAATATGGAAATTTCATTGCAAAAGTTTTTGAGCTACCCTTTGGAGGTGTAGGACAATGTTTCCATTGGTTATACATAAATACATTTCTAGGTGTTGCAGATTTATGCAAGAAATGATGACCATAATGGTTATAACAATATATTTGTTCATAGTCTGATCAACCCTCTAAATATTCATGATTTGTGAATACTGTAGACATCTCCAGATCAGACATCATGTTATTAACAGTCTCAAAGTCCCATTCATTAGAAAAGGTATTAGAGGTAATAAAGTCACTTAATGAAATCTTAAATACATGTGGAATCTTCAAAAGCTCAGATGGGCCAAAAATGTCATATTGAGTTTGGTCCCAAACTATACCATCATGTATAGGAACGGATTTGATGTTCACTGCTGACAAGTCTCTTGCTTCACGATGGGATGATTTGTGTGGCTGGAGAAGTAAGTTCACTCTTTTACTTGCTGTGTCCATTTGAATATATCTTCCATTTATCAGCATACCCAGAGTTAATACCAGAGCTAACCAAAGTAGAAAGAAGAATATTCCCAAAACATTCCATAGTTCAATCCATGGTGAAACCAGATAAGTCTTTTTCAGGAGATGAAAAAAGTCTGTTGCTTGTTCTTTGAAAGTTCTTTGTGCTGGCGTTGTTTCAGGTTCGCTGGGATCCTCAGAAAACGTATCAAAGTTCATGAAATAGCCAGAGGCAGTTCTGTCAATGGTTGGAATTGCATCAGGATTTGTTGAATTCGCTGGAACCAGTTGATCACTTGTTACTTCGTTGTGGATATGTGTATCAGGATGAACTGTTATTTGGGTCTCAAGAGGTATAAGTTCCATGGCATTGTTGCTTAGTCCTTTATTTCTTACTGTACAGTCTTCAAAGGTGATGAGTCTCTCAGTTTGAACCTCTTGGATTGTAGCTAGAGGAGTACGTCTGCTACATTGGCGGAGTCCACTTGGCCTACTGCTTAGTATCGGCCACATAGTGTGGTTTGATCAGGTCGATGGACACAAATCTTTTCTCCTTTTTGCCAGCAAGGGGCGGCAAAGGACTGTTCTTGATCCGTGGATTGCTAGGACAGGCACTGGTTGTCTGCAAGAAGGTCCAAATTCCATCTTGTCCGTGATTTTTTCTCTGACTAGATCACCAAGCTTTGGGATCCAGACAGGCCTTGCTGGGATGGCCGGTTTTTCCCCAGTGATGGTTGGCTCCAGGAACATGTTGCTTTGTTTCGTTCTTAGTTCATTTAAGTCCTGTAAAACAGCCAAACTATCTTTGATATCAAATTTCTTATTTTCCATCACTGTGCCTTGCATATCAAGGTCCGGTACCAACATTCTAGTTCCAAATAGAACTTCATATGGAGTGACACCCCCTAGAGAACTTCTTGGCAGATTATTAAGTGCGCACTGGACACCATAAAGGTGTTTGACCCACCCGCAAATACGCCGTTGAACTCTGGGACCTACCCGACTCAACATTCCCAGATATCGCCTTCCTGACAGAGACCTGGCTGAACCCCGCCTCGGCACCCGACATCGCCATAGCCATCCTGGAAGGCTACAAGATCACCTGCAGGGACCACACCAACGGAGTAGGTGGAGGAATCGTCATCGTCCACAGGAACACTCTCAGAGTCTTGACCAACACCGATGACACCCTAAACACCGCCTAACACTTGCACTTCCAGATTCACACCGACCCCAACACCACCCTCAGAGGAACCCACATCTACAGACCCCCCGGACCCCGACCACAGTTCAGCGACTCCATCGCTGACTTCGTCAGTATACACGCCCTCGCCTCCACAGACTACATCCTCCTCGGGGACCTGAACTTCCACCTCGAGAAGGACAACCTAGCCAACCTCGGACTCAGACATCTAGTCACAACACCCACCCATTCTGCCGGCCACACGCTGGACCCATCTTCTCTGCAAGCCCCCACGTCTCCTTCAACCACACCACCGAACTCCACTGGACCGACCACCACTGCATCCACTTCACCTTCAAGAAGCCCACCACGCACCACCGCACCCAACAGATGCTTCGCTGCTGCTGGAGAAAAATCACCAAAGACCAGCTAACCCCCACCCTCACCCAGAGCCCACCCGCCGACCCCACCGATCCCGACACCGCAGCCCGCAACCTCAGACAGTGGATCGACAACTGCGCCAACACCCTCACCCCGTTCAAGAAACCCTCCAACAGTCACACTAGCAAGAAAGCCAGCTGATTCACAGAAGACCTTCAGGCCTCCAAGCAAACCTGCCGAAAACTGGAGAAGAACTGGCACCGTGAACGAACACTGGACAGCTACACAGCTCACAAGAACGCCACCTGCAGACACCATTACCTCATCAGATCCGCCAAAAGAGCCTCCTTCAACGACCGCCTAGACTACAATGCACACAACAGCAAAGAGCTCTTCAACATCGTGAAGGAACTCTCCAACACCAACGACAATCCACCTTTGCAAGACCTGTGCGACTCTCTGGCCACCTTCTTCCACCGCAAGATTGCACACATCCACGACAGCTTCAATGCCACGACCACCCCGACAACCACTGAGACCTCCGCCCCCACGACCACCATCCGCACCAACCGCCTGCTCTCCTGGACCAACATCAACGACAGCGACACCATCAAGATCATGAACACCATCCACTCCGGATCTCCGTCGGACCCATGCCCACACCACATCTTTAACAAAGCCAGCACAGCCATCGCACCCCATCTCCGAAAAGTCATCAACATGTCCTTCGAGACAGCAACCTTCCCGGAGAGCTAGAAGCACGCCGAGATCAACGCCTTACTCAAGAAACCCGAGGCGGAACCCAAGGACCTCAAGAACTTCCAGTCCATCTCCCTGCTTGAAGGTCATCGTGAAGACCTTCAACAAACAACTGACCTGCTACCTTGAGGAGAACAGCATCCTGGACCCTTCCCAGTCTGGGTTCCGCAGCAACCACAGCACCGAAACTGCCCTCATCGCCACCACCGATTACATCAGGACCCTGCTAGACAATGGAGAAACAGCGGCCCTCATCCTCCTGGACCTGTCTGCCGCCTTTGGCGCGGTCTGCCATCACACACTACGAACACGCCTGCATGACGCCGGGATCCAAGAGAAGGCCCTGGACTGGACCACCTCCTTCCTCTCTGGCAGAACACAGAGAGTCCGCCTTCCCCCCTTCCGCTCCGAAGCCACCGAGATCATCTGTGGCGTACCCCAGGGCTCATCCCTCAGCCCAACGCTGTTTACCATCTCCATGGCACCACTCGCCCACGTCGCCCGACTGCACGACTTCAACATCATCTCCTATGCCGATGACACCCAGCTGATCCTCTCCCTAACCAAGGACCCCCACACTGCCAAAACAGAACCTCCACGAAGGAATGAAGGACATCACCGAATGGATGAGGAACAGCTGACTAAAGCTGAACATGGACAAGACGGAGGTCCTCATCCTCGGATCCACCCCTTCAGCCTTGGATGACTCCTGGTGGCCGACCGCACTGGGAACAGCCCCAACACCCACCAACCATGCACGCAACCTAGGGGTCATCCTCGACACCATCCTCTCCATGACTAAGCAGGTCAATGCCATCTCTTCCTCCTGCTTCAACACCCTCCGCATGCTCCGCAGGATCTACAAATGGATCCCCACCAAAACGAGAAGAACGGTCATCCAGGCCCTCGTCAGAAACAGGCTGGACTACGGAAGCGCCCTCTACGCAGGAGCCTTGTACAAACTCCTGAGAGGGCTGCAAGCATCCAGAATGCCTCTGCACACCTGATCCTCGACATCCCTCACCACAGCCACATCACACCCCACCTCAGAGACCTGCACTGGTTCCCCGTCAACAAGAGGATAACCTTCAAGCTCCTCGCCCACGCACACAAGGCACTCCACAACACCGGACCAGCGTACCTCAACAGACGAGTCAGCTTCTACACCCCCACCCGCCAGCTCTGTTCTGCCGACCTTTCCCTCACCACAGTCCCCCGCATCCAAAGAGCAGAATGTTCTCCCACCTCTCCTCCAGGACATGGAACACCCTCCCCACCCATCTACGAAAGACCTAAGACCTGCTGACCTTCAGAAGACTCCTCAAGACCTGTTTTTTCGAGTAGTAGCAGCACCCCCACCCCCCCAGCGCCTTGAGACCCTCACAGGTAAGTAGTGCGCTTTGCAAATGATATGATTGATTGATTGATTGACCCATCACCCGAACCTAATGCCCTAGCTGTTATAGACTGCTTTATGCCCCGTTTTTGTCTTTCCACAAAAGAATTTCCCTCAGGATGGAATGGAGAAGAATACAGCAATGCTACGCCCAAACTGGCCATGGCTTCTTTGTAAGCTCGAGAGCTAAACGCAGGACCCTGGTCAGAATGTAGTGTGCCAATTGCGTATGTGCCGATAAAGACTCGTAAATCTTTTATAACAGTTCGAGCGTCAGCCGAGCGCTGAGGCCACATCCATAGGAACCTAGAACACAAATCCACTGCGACCATGATATATTTACAGTTACCATCCCTTTGCAAGGGACCGCAGTGGTCCAGGTAAACACATGCTAATGGTTTATCTGAAATTAACTGGGGTGTATGCGCAGGACGTTTCACAGTAGAGACTTTCATCTTCTGACATATTTCACATTCCAAAACATAATTCCTGGTCTGTTTCCTAATGCCTGGCCACCAGTATCTCTGTTTTAATAATGATACTGTGGCTGAAACACCTGCATGGGCAGAGGCGATCCCTTCATGTGCTTCTAGGATTAGTCCTAATCTATGTTCCGTGTTTGGTATTACCCTATCCCCCACTCCAGGGATTCGAGCAAATTGAACATTGTTTGCATCAATTATATATGAGTATTTGAGCGGAAATTTTTTAGGTAACGCTGGACAGCTGCCTTTGCTTGAAGCATTGACAGCCAGCATTATTTCACTGTCTATTTTCGTTTTTGAACGAGTGATTGCAGCTACGGAAGCCGTTTGCACAGCTCCTTTCGTGGCTTCATCCGCCAATGAATTCCCTTCAACGTGAACGCCATCTTGTTGATGACTCAGCGTGTGTATCACGTAAGTGTTTTGTAGTCCATTTCGCAACTGAACTACTTGTTCCCAAAGCGTTTTATGCTTGATTGTCCCACCTTTTGCATCTTTGAAACCATTTTGAAGCCAATTCTGTAAATATTCATTGTAAGATAGAACACAGTAAAAAGAATCACACATTATGAGTGTGGGGAATTTGCGATCCGTGTTTTCAAGTGCCATCTTGAATGCTTGTAGTTCAGCTTGCTGAGCTGTACAATCTCCTAGAGATTGCGTTTTTGTGACCATTGGTCTGAATTTGCCATCGCGCATACGACCTTTAACGATTGCGCATGCTGCACTGTAAGCTTGTTTACTCTCCGTAGCGGGTTGTGCAGACCCGTTAGTATAAATGATAAATTTGTACTGATCAAGAGGGAGAATTTCCGTAGGCAGAGGACATTCGTGTTCGTATTGCAGGACTGCTTGTGTTTTCAAATAAGGATGAAAAGCATATTCAACATCAGCTGCAGCAAGAGAATTAACCCATTGGATCCATCTCAGATGTAAAGCTTTTGCATTCGGAATGCTACCTTTAGTAACTGTCTCTAAGGCTGGTACAGGAGTCATGACCATAATAAGTTTCCCCTGTACTAGGGCTCTTTCTTTTGCTACAGCTGTTTGAACTGCTGTCAGAATCTTTTCCGTAGAAGTGAATTTCATTTCTGCTTGTGTATAGAAGTGTGATTTGTATGCAATTGGTACTTTTTCACCTTCGTTAAAAGTTAAGTAGGTGAATCCGCATTGACCCGGAATGATTCGGATCACTAAGTTGCGTATGTTTATGCGTGTTTGCAAGTGTTTTTTTGCTAACATGTCTGTTTGAAGTGAACGCAGAATTACTCTGTGTTCCTGTGTCCAAGTTATGGCTTTGAAATCAGGTTTGATTAATTCGTAGAGAGGTTTAACCCTCTCTGCGTAGTTTAGAATGTAAGTTCTTCCGAAATTCAGGATTCCTAGAATCAACTGTAAGTTTTTCTGTGTTTTTGGAGGTTGGAGCAGCGCACACTTTTATAAAAAGTTGGCTGCCAGGCTTTTGCCTTCACTTGAAAGTTCATATCCTAGTAAAAGGACATTGAGATGGACAATTCTGGACTTTTTAAAGTTGAATTTGTAACCCTCAGAGGCGAAGCCCAATATAATGGTGTTCACCCTGTTCAAGTGTCTGTCCAGGTCATCGGCAGTCAGATATATATCATCGACATATGACAATGCCTCGTCATCATAAATTTGTAGTAACTCTGTTACCCTTGCTGAGAATAACCCTGGGCTGATTTTAAACCCCTGTGGGAGTCGACAAAATTGACGCTGAGTTCCCATTATTGAGAAAGCGGTCAAATATCCACTTTCAGGTGCAATATTTTGACAAAAGAAACCATTTGAAATGTCTAATGTGGTTTTGTACTTTTTACGCACAATGTTATTCATTAATGCTGTACTGTGTGCATTTTGCACTGCAAATATTTTACAACAAGAGTGTAGGTGTCTGTAATCCAAATCTAGACGATATGTATTGTCTGGTTTGGAGACAGGAAACAAAGGATTGTTCATTGATGAGGTGCATGTTTCAATCACCCCCTGGTATTCAAGTTGATCTAAGATCTCCCTGACCTGTTTTTTAGCTTCTTGCTCAACTGGGTACTGACTTTGTGCACTTGGTTGATTTTTTAACTTGATTTTGTGGTGAGGTGAGTCCTCATCCCATCCTCTTATATAATGCTGGGGCCTGGGCCACTGCCCATTTCCTGGCATAAGTATATTTTAAATGTACTGGAACATCATTAGAGAAGGCTCGCATAATGATGTCTTCGCCATGTGGGCACACCCTGACAAATTCTGGTGGCCAGTCTCGTTCTGCTAGAAGTATATCATAACCCCTTGAAAGATGCTCCCAAAAGAGTGCTTTCACTTTTCTTGGTATGTCTCCCTCCAGCCGGAGTAATATTTCATATAACCTATGCGGAGAACTAACCCAGGTGTCTGCAGTTTCAACTTGAATGTCCTCATTCGAGTCCACTGTCTCCAGAAGCCCCTTCAGGTTCTGGCAATCTACTGTAACTTCTGCTGCACTATCCAACATTGTCTGAGCTCATTCTCCGTTCTTGAGTTGTGTTCTCAATATCCTCGGCATGTCTGATCGTCAGACCTGCTACCTTCTTTTTGGAGAATTTAGGTTTTTGTTTGTTTTTCTGAACGTGTTGATCGTCTTTGGACTTCACGCGTTCTTCTTTGTTCTCTGACCGTCCTCTTCTTTCGGATGTCTGTGATGATATCTGAAAGGTACGATAGGAACGTGAATCAGTATCTTGATACCTGTCAGGTTTTCTCAAATTATCCCTATTCCTGAGGTTATACCTCCTTTCAGAGGGCTCCTTTGAGGAGACCTACCTCGGGATTAAGAATCTTTCTCTTTTGAATGTTGTTTTTTATTTTCCCACTTCTTTTTAGAAGAGGTAGGAGTGTTTTTAGGAAAGACCTTATCAGGACTTCAAGACAGTTGTGGTTTAACTGGTTTCCCTCCCAAACTGTCTTGGACAAATTCTTCATAGCATTTTTCAATTATTCTGGCTAGTTCTTGTGGTTGTTCTGTTACATCAAACTCCCTTAATTTCTGGCAGATTAGCACTGATGCTGCTTCTCCTTTAATATTAGATAATATTATTGTTGAGACCTGGTCCAAATTTTCCAGTAACTTCATACCTAAATTCAGAGCAGACTACGTCCCCTATTCGTTTTGAATCTGTTTCAGGACATCAGGTATTACTGCCATAGACGGAACACCATGTGTTTTTGTGTAGATAGCAGCAAAGACTGTGCCCCAAGTGGTGCAGTCTTCCAGATGTGGTGTGATCCCCATTGGTAAACAGATTGTTAGAATTCTATGTTTCTCATAAGGGCTGGTATTGGGAAATACCGCTTCGATTTGAGTAATTTTCTGAGCTATCCAGAACGGAATTTGTTCACGTTTTGTGGGCATTTTACCCATGACTGCGTGTAAAGTCTGTGGAGTGATTTTTAGTGTATTCCCCGGATGAGGGGCTGGATTTTGAATTTTAACGGTAGTTGGACTGTGAAAGTACTCATGACATATTGAACCAATTGTCTATAAATTTTGATCAACTCTTTGAGTTGAGCAAGTAATTCTACATCTGTTATTCCTTCAATGTCAGGATGAGGTGGGCAGCCGGCTAAAATCCCATGTTGCTCCTGGTGTACCTAGTGGACCGATCCTGGTAATATGATTGTAATGTTTTAGGGCGCCTTTAAACCAGAGATCATGCTCCTGGTATGTGAGTGGAATTTCAATAACCTCGAAAGGAATATATTCCTCAGGTGGTTCATCCTCTTTGTAGAAGTGAAAAGTTTTAGTTACTGGATTTGATTCTGGGAATACTATCCATGAATAGAATACCTCTGTCTGGTGAGATTCATGTGCCTCTATCACAAAAACTGCTCTACCACCTGTTTTATAAGTTTTCGAGTGATGGCTTTTCTTAAATTTGGAGGGATTATTATAGCATCCTCGTAGCTTTCTTGAAAACCTGTATGATTAAAAGCTGCTGCGACTTGGTCGGTTACAGCCTCACCAGTATCGGTGTTTGTGCCGTTTTCGGTCATTGTTTAATGAAAATTTCAGAGTAAGTTTCAAGGGAACAAACATAAGGTGCACAATATTTTGGAACACTAGCCTTCAACATTGAACTTACCAAACAGCTAATGCATAGGATATTTGTCCTACTCAGCTATGGCAGATATTATCCCTTCCCACTCCAGACGTTTTATGGAGTATTATGAGTAGGGGTCTCTGAGAAAAGCACGACTGAGTTACTTCAGTATCTAGCGTTAAATTAGTGCCTTCCCAACCGTTGGGCACCATGTAGTGTAGTTCCTATATCCCTGATAGGCTCTGCGCATTGGAATAATATACACTATAGATTTGACATAGGACTTAGTCGAGTACATTAAACTTAATTACTTGTGTGTGCCAGCTAACTCAGAGGTCACTAGAAACTTCTCGAATAAACAAGAAGGGATTAATTTCTGACAACCGCATGAACATGACAATTTTGTTTCCCTTAGAGTCGGAACAATCTCAGAACCGTGGAAACAATTGATAACAGTTTCACTCAGTCAATCGCGCATGCTTCGTTTCTACAGAGTTGCATAGAAATAGAGAGACGGGCGTTTCAATAAAAAGGGTTTATTGAACAGTCTCATTTCTCGTGCAAGAGATATGAACTGCTACAATCGTAAGACATGCTGCGAAGTAAAATATGTACAGAGTTAGCAGTAAGATAAAATAATACTGCAATAGCATAGTTTGTAGCTACGACATATATTAATTAAAATACATACATAAATAACACAGGCTAAAATGTGAATACTCATCTGATGCTTCTAAATTGTTCTACCCCAGTGTACCTAACCTAAGTGTAGTACGAGGTAAGAAGTAGGTGCTGTTTTCTAAAGAATAGATATCTATAGTTTAGTTTTGCCAAGAGTTCCCAAACGTTTCTCTAAGTTCTAGTCTCCTCCATACCTTAGAATGTGCGAGGTTGGAATCTCTTACTGGGACTCGATATCTTACACCCCGCAAGGGGAGTGAGAAACACTGGAGCTGGATTCTCTGCGAGGAGGATGACAGTGTCTATCCAGTGCATCAGGCTAGAACTCGATCTCCTTCCGAACTTGCCGTGGCGAACCGCAAGTAGGCAGTCGAACTGGACCGTACCGAAACCGTGGTTTGCCACGGCAAGTGCAGGTATATTTATACCTTGAAGGTGTTTAGGAATGCCTGTATTGACGTAAAAGCCGGGCATCGGAACGTCATGAATGAACCCCTAAGGAATACATGTTCATGCATACTAAATGAGTTCTTGGAGAAATCAATATCCAAGCAAGGGAAATTCCTAAGGGCTTAAGAGTCTAGTTTGCCAAGAACTCGTTGTGACGTGGATTGATGGATGTAGGAGACCATGCCTGTATTTGGCTAGCATGGACAATGCCTAAATAAGGGCTGGATTTTCTGTTCCTAAATTAGGGCAATATGAATCATACCTATATAAGAGCATAAATCGGGAAACCTATATACGGAATCTAAATCTACACACAACAGTTTGCAGATGTGTTGTTGACGTCAGGGGTTGTATGTGCACGTGGATGTGTCAGTGTGACCTGCTCCTTTTAGGATGTGATCCACAATGGGCCACCTCAGTGTCGTGCACCATGTCATGTATTTTGACTGCAGCCATGCTATTGGTCATGCAGTGTCACTTGTATTGTCAGTGTGGCTCACAGAGCCACTGCTTTGCTGGATTCAGCACATGTCCATGGGTAGGTTGTAAGATTGGTGATAGGGAGGGGGCCCTTTGTGCACATAGTGGATGGGAGTCTACTTGGTGTTTCTATGTGTGCTGAAGTGTGCCAAGGGTATCAGGGAAATGTTCCACAATCATTGTGGATGTGCATTGTGCAACACATAATTGTGCATGTGTGCCATTGTGCCTATCTCTCACTGTCCTCCCAAACCGTGCTTGTTACTCACCCTGTTCCTGTTGGGTCAGGTCATATCGAGCTGTGTCCGGACCCCCAACTCCTGCCACCGTCTCCACACTGGTGACTGTGGCCACCATTTCCTCCAGCTCATCCAGCTCCTCCTGTGGTGCAGGACTCCTACCTCCAGTCGCCACTGCTGCCTTCCGGTTGGCAGCGAGTTTCTGCTTGGTTTGGCTATTCAAGTCATGCCAGCGCCTCTTGACCTCCTCCATTGACCTCATCGACACTCCGACTGCATTCACATTGTTTACAAGGGACTGCTATATTTCCGTTTGTGTTGCTAACGACACAGTGGAGGTGACGAACAATTGTTGGTAGTGTTCTATCACCTCTGCGACGATGATCCGGTTTTCCTGCTGACCGAACGGCGTCTTCCTCGTCCTCTTCTCCTTGCCCTTCCCCGGCCACGGGGTTTCATTGCTAGTCCTCCGTGAGTCTTGTGAGGTTCGAGTTGTCCTCTGCACTCGGTCCGGGGGCATCCATGATGCTACTCAGTTTCTTTTGCTTTGGGTGTGGTTTTTGTTCTGCTTTTACAGTGCATTTTCCCGAATGACGTGTGGGAGTTGCAAGCCTGTCGCTGGTTATAGCTGATTTTTGTATCACGACTTGGGGCATTGCAACTTTTTTCGTGTTTCGCATTCTTTCAACCTTGCGTTGATTTCATCGCAATCATTTGGCGCGTTATTCTGAGACTATCACATGGTGCCGCCGGGTTGAGAATACAACGTTAACACGGTGTTATTTTCCCGTGATAGAGTTGCGTTAAGCTAATTTTGCCATAATTATCAAACGTTCTTGAGAATATCCACCAGTGTGTGTTGTTTTGGTTGACTAATTTTAATACATTTTACACTGTTTATATTTTTTTACCGTGGTTGGAGATCGGGATATATTATGTGTGTCAAATCACTAATCTAGTGATGGATTCATCGAGTCACTACATCTCCAAGGCACTACAGTTCCACTCATCCATTCACCCGGCCACTACCTAGGCTGTCATCCAATCACTCAGGTAGTGCACTTGCATTCATCCAATCTCCCAGCCACTACTCAGGCACTCAGCCAATGTCCCAGGAAGTAACCATAGAGTCATGCCTTCACTCAGGCATTAGTTAATGCAGTTATGAAATCACCTAGTCACTACACTTGCACTCTTTCATTCATTCACTACTGCACTTGCAGTCATCCATTCACTCAGGCAATGCACATGCAGTCATGCAATCACACAAGCACTATACTTGCACTCATCCGTTCACCCAGGCACTGCACTTTTACTAATCAGGTGATCCAGGGACTGCGCTTGCACTCATGCAATCATGTAGGTACTGCACTTGCACTCACGCAATCACTCAGGCATTACCCATGCAGTCATGCAATCTTCCAGGCACTACCCATACACTCATACAACCATTTAGCCACTACCCATACATTCATCCAATCACCTAGGCAATATGCATGCACTCCCTGAATCACCCAGGCACTACACATGCACTCATCCAATCACCCAGGCACTAGCCATGCACTCATTCAACCGCCCTGGCACTACCGCTGTACTTATGTAATCACCCAGACAGCACCCATACACTCATCCAATCACTCAGACACTACCTATGCACTCATCCAATCAACCTAGGCAAAACCCATGCACTCTATGCAATCAACCATGCAATACCCATAAACAGATCTAATCACCCAGGCACTACCCATGCAGTCATACAATTACCCAGGTACTACCCACACACTCATAGATTCACCCATGCACCACTCCTGCACTTATTGTAACATCCATGCCCCAGTCATGCACTCATTCAAACATTCATACACCAGTCATACACTCATTCCAACATACATGCATACTTTATCTTTTTAAGCTGTAAAAGGCAGTTTCAATAGGAAGCCTTTTTTGTTTTTGATCTTTGGTTTTGTAAAGTTTTAACATTTTTTTTTCTTTTTTATGGTAGCAAAAATGGCAACTGAGACCGGTGGAATTCGAAAAATGTGCACTGAGAAATGTGACAATAAATATAAAGGGAAATAAATTAGCATGTATGATTTTTTACTGCATTGCAAATACCTGTAACACACTACTCACCAGCATTTATAACAACACTACAGTCCATTCAATACTTGGACATTCTTGAAATTTCTGGAGCCATATCTGTCATAGTAGTCTGCACCTCTGAAGGGACTTTCTGGCCGAGAATTGTTGCTGATGCCACTGATGTATATGATCCTCCAGCTTCCCTCGGCTTGATCTCCAGTTAGAAGCGGTTTTTTTTAATACATTTTAAGATGATTGTTAGAAATAAGGGTCTCTAGTTGGCAGAGGTAGGTACCTTTGACCAAATAGGGACCCTTGCTTCTAGTCAGGGTAAGGGGGAAACACACTGTAGATAACCCCTGCTCACCCCCTTGGTAGCTTGGCACGAGCAGACAGACTTATCCCCAAAGCAATGTGAAAAGTATGTGCACCAACACCCAGAGTAACACAGTGAAACACCACAAATGGACACCACACAGGTTGTTTATTAAAAAAAGTTATTTTTATCTAATTTTAGGAAAGACCAAAACTACAGAAATCCAACATATGCGTATACTTGTAATTGACTTTTCAAGATGGTACGGAAATCACTTGTAGGTTCTTGTTTCTCTGTGTAATTACTTAATAAATAAACAATCAAGAGTAGAGTTCAACACCGGTTCATGGTGCTTGTTAAGTGCTCCTCGCCATGTGCAGCTGACTCGCGGTCCGAGATTGCCAAAATATGCTCCAAATGCTTTTAGAGTGAAAAAGAACTCCGGCCTGGTGCAACTGCTTCTCTTTTGGCAGGTACAGGCCACTGTGATTACTCGAGCAGCGGCTCGCACTGCGAAGGGGGAAGAGGCTGAGAGCAGTCTCTCATAATACACACCCCGTCCCAGGTGGCGACACCTGCACGCTCATTGGACTTGGTCCAAGCGTTACCTGTGGGGTGCAGTCTCTCCCTCCTCCCCCCATGGCTTGGTGTCCCGCTGGGCAGCTTCTCGTTGATGACGGCTGTTCCTCGCAAGGGGAGTCAGGTTGCTAGGCGACGCCTCGCAGCTGATCGGGTCCCGGCACAGCTCCTTCATCTTGGGCAGATGAACTCGCAGATATCTCTTTGGCAATAAAAGGCTCGGGCCGGCGGCGGTTAATTCTCGCAGCTCCTTGTTGATGATGGCCTGAGCCGGTGGCAGTGATGATCGCAGCACTTCGTTGGTCATGCTGCTGATCGCAGAAGGGCGCAGGACTGTTTCTAGACACACAGTCACAGTACAGGTCCCACAAAGGACTCAGGCTGCAGAAAGCACATGCACACAGTGTCACTGAGACGGCAGGGGAGCTTTGATGTCCCTGAGTTCCCACAACAGGAGACTAGCTCTTCTCAGGCCCTTGGAGACTTTCTCTTCAGGACACTGCACACAGCAAAGTCCTTTTGCAAGCAGGGGGGACACTTGTCTTCTCCTTAGTTGAATCAGCAAACTGCATACCAGCCCAAGACACGCAGCAAGGGCAGCACTTCTCCTCAGGCTCTTCAGCTGTTCTTCTTTGGCAGAGGTTCCTCTTGATCACGAAGTAGTCTAATTTTACAGGGGTTTCAGCTCTTACTTTTATACTCGAAAAGTCTTTGTTCTCTATGTGTGAGCGGTCCTGGACCTAGTCCAAACCAGTTCTGGGTGCACTCTGCCAGTGCACAACTTCTTCCTTTGTCAGTGTGGGCTAAGGTCTTCCGACACACCGCAGGAGATGGAGCCAGCATTGTGGAAGGCAGGCACAGCCCTATTTAGGCCCAGGTGCTACTCCTCCAACCACTCCAAATGCAGATCGGCCTATTTAACCTAGTGCTGACTCACCCAGACTCCTGGAGCCACCCCAGCCCCTGTCACTCTCAAACCAGACAGTCAATCCACAAGCAGGTAGAGGCACACAGAAAGGTTGGACTAGAAAATAGCCACTTTCTAAAAGTACTATTTCAAACATAGGATTTAAAAAACATCCTTCGTAAAAAGATGTGTTATTAAATTCTGAGTTCAGGGATACCAGACTCCAAGTTTCTATCTCACTCTTATGGAAAGATATGCTGGTAATATGTTACACAGCATTCCCCATTCTGTCCTTTGGGCAAGATAGCCTTTCAATAGTGAAAAACGAAATTGGCAATATTTCACTATCAGGGCACACTAGTACATGTCCTACCTTTCACATACACTACGCCCTGCCCTGGGTGGTACCTTGGGCCTACCATAAGGGTGTCCTATGTGTAAGAAAACGGAAGGGTAAGGCCTGGCCAGTGGGTACACTGGCCAGGTCGACATGGGAGTTAACAAACTGCACACAGGCACTGCGTGGGTGGCACAATCAGTGCTGCAAGCCCACTAGTAGCATTGAAGTTATCAGCCCTGGCACACTTAGTGCACTTTACTAGGGACCTACTGGTAAGACAAATATGCCAATCACGGGTGACCAATGACAATAACAATTTATACAGAGAGCATATGTACTTTAGCACTGATCAGCAGTGTTAAAGTGCCCAGAGTCCTATAGCCAACAACCACAGGTCAGGAAAAACAAAGGAGGAAGAAGCAAAAAGTTTGGGGATAACCCTGCAAAAAGGGCCATTTCCAACAATGATATAACATGGACGTCCTCACACATGAATATTTGTTGATCATCCCTCTAGAGAGGGACAGATTGTGCATTGCACTAGTTTTGCAGCAGGTTTTGATTCTCCAGTTGGATTTAAAAAAAATCACAAGCTACACCTGCCCTCTTGAAGGGAGGCCCCTCATCTTCAATATCTTCTGTGTCAACATCCTCCACATCCTGCTCCTGTTGTTCTTGTAGCTGATCTTCATCTCCTTGCTCTTTTGCCATTTTTGGTACCAAGAAAGTCCCAAAGAAATCTCTAGGCATAATCAACCATCTGCTCACAATAAAGATCTGAAAAGAAGATTCAAGAAGAAGTAGTGGGTGTGTACTTATTCATTTTTCCGAAAAGCATATTATCCAGTGATATTCCTTGCTTTTCCATTCATGTGATATTTGCGGTGACTGACATAATCGCAGTTAATGACATATTTGCAGTTACTGCACAAACGCGGAAATTCAAAATGCAAGTTTAAAGTAGTTTTCTTTAAAAATGGAAACAGAAGCAGAACTTTCTATAATATTGAACAGCTATACTAAACCTTGTTCACAATATCTCTGTATATATGTTTTAGAGTTGTTGAAAAACATGCGTTATTTGTGATTACCGATGTCATTGCGACTTCCTCTGTCTTAATGAAAAAGGGAAATAAATTAAAAAAATAATTTTGTTAACCCCTTCGCTGCTAGGACTCTTCCCCCCGTGCTAAGCCTTTTTGTGGTTATTTGGGGCAGTACGTGCTTACACCCCTGTAACGTTTTGTCCACATAAGGTATCCACGCCAAATTTGCATCCTTTTCTCCCAACATCTTGAGGATTCTGACAGTACTCAGGCTTTGTGGATTCTAATGGAGGAGACCAGAAATTAGCCAAAATACAGCTAAATTTAGTTTTTTGTTTGAAAAAATGGGAAAAAAGTGCTGCAGAAGAAAGCGTCTGATTCTTTTCCCTGCAGATGGTATCAACAAAGGTTTTGTGGTGCTGAAATCACCATCGTCTCAGCTTTCAGGCGCATGCAGGGATTTATCAGAAAACCTACATTATTTACAATTTTTTGTCATTTTACTGGGACATAGTCTATTTCTGCTATTGTTTGTGCTTTCAACCTCCTTCTAGTTAGTGTGTAGAAATGGGTATAAAAGCAATAATGAATCCCAGAAAGCTATAAAGTTTTCACCTTTTACTTCTTCTAGATATGACAAACAAATTTAAGCAATATACCGTTACATCTGCTGGGTCCTTCTGTTTGCAGGGATATATAGGAATTGTAGGTTTACCAAGAACCTGTGTAACCAGAGCCAATAACTGAGCTACATCTTACATTGGTTTTTCATTGTGTACTGGGTATATAGCAATTAATTTGGTAAAATATAAAGAGCGAAAAATAGGTACTAAGCGAACCTATAGAAAAAGGGAACAAAATATAGTTTATAAGCAGTGGTTATTTGCACATCTCTAAAATATTGGTACCCATACATGGGAATTCGAGGTCATTATTTTCAAAATGACTTCCTTTTTAAAACTTGTCTTACATTTGGAAGGCAGAAATGCAAAGAAAGTCAATGGGTAATAACAATTTTCTACTATTCTGTGTCCCCTATAGTCTTCCTATAAAAATGCTACCTCACTTGTGTGGGTAGGCCTAGTGCATAAGATAGGAAATGGCCCAACATGCAACGTGGCCACATCAAATTTTTCCAGTGAATACTGACCCTTTTTTTGCAATGTGCCTAGATGTGGATTTTGAACCCTAGCTCAACCAGCATTTAGGGAAACCTAGCAAACCTATACATTTTTTAAAAACTAGACACATGGGGAATCCAGGATGGGGTGACTTAGGTAAAAAAAATACATTTTCCTCTCATTTCGGTAATGGAAAGTTCTAGAATCTGTGGGGAGCCACAAACTACCAGCCACCCAGTGTTCTCCAAAGTCATCCAATAGAAATGGTACCTCACTTGTGTGATTAGGGCTAGTACCCGCGACAGGAATTGACCCAAAATACAACCTGGACACATCACATTTTTTCAGTGAAACCGTACCCTTTTTTCTTAATGCGCCTAGCTGTGGATTTTGGACCCTAGATCTGCCAGCACCTAAAGAAACCTAGCAAACCTATACATTTTTGAAAACTAGACATCCAGGTCCATCCAGGATGGGGGGACTTGTGGGGCTCTCACTAGGTTCTGTTACCCAAAATCCCTTGTAAACCTCAAACTTTGTAAAAAAAACAACTTTTCTCAATTTTCTGTTATGGAAAGTTCTAGAATCTGCAGGAAGCCACAAACTTCAAGCCACCCAGTGTTCACCAAAGTCTTCCGATAAAAATGGTACCTCCTTTGTGTGAGTAGGCCAAGTAACCCAACATGAAATGGCCCAAAATATGTGGACACATCACATTTTTCCAGTGAAAACAGGCCCTCTTTTTGCAATGTGCCTAGTTGTGGATTTTGGACCTTAGCTCTGCCGGCACCTAAGGAAACCTAGCAAACCTATACATTTTCCAAAACTAGACATCCAGGGGAATCCTATACAAGGGTGCTCAAATGTAAAGAATGATAGAACAGGGAGAAGTTCTCAGAAGAGTAAAGGGCATAAATTTACATCATTCAACATTAGTCTGATAATAAATAAACAGTCATTAGGAACCTGGCCTAATACATGACTCCATGTATTACATCGTTAAAGGAGATTCATTTCCTTAAAACCCTTGAAAACTATATGTATGAATAGAATACATGGAGTAGTGTATTAGGCTAGGTTACTAATGACTGTTTATTTATTATCAGACTAATGTTGAATGATGTAAATGTATGCCCTTTACTCTTTTGAGAACTTCTCCCTGTTCTATAATTCTTTACACTTGAGCACCATAACCCCTTTACGTTCCTTCTGGAGCAACCCTCTCCTCGTTTTCATTCTTAATTCCTCTGAAACTTGTGAATCTTATTGTGTTGGTTGTATATATATGTGAAATAAAATATATGCCCATTTTTGAAGAAATTACTACAAAGAAGACTTGGTTGGTGCACTTTGTGTTTTGGTTATGTATTGGTTACTTCTTACTTTGAGCTGACTCTTGAGCGACTCCTAGTAGTGAATTTCAGTAACAATTTTCAATTTCTCCTTTGATCATTAAGTATTGGTTCAGGAGCATTGTTTTCTTTGCTATGGATCTGAAAGTGGAGGTGTTCTGTGTTGGAATGGGGGTCACTTGTGCTGGAGGTGGAGAGTCGGAGGTGGGTCTTGTGTGCGAAGGCGAGTCCTCTTCCTGGGCGGTGGGGGCAGTCCTTTCTCTGGATCTTGTAGCCATCGAGGATGGCGGTGGCGATGTCGGGGCCAGAGGTGCTGTTGGTCCAAGTTTCCGCGAAGAAGGCGATGTCGGGCGAGAGGGTGTCGATCAGGTTCCAAATCTCGATGGCGTGTCGGTGCAGGGAGCATACATTGAGGAGGATGCATGTCAGGGTTTCGGCGGTGTGTGCATCGGGCGGGCCTTCGGTGGTGGTGGGGGCTTTGTCGATGGTGAAGCATCTACGGCAGGGTCTGCATGAGAACTGCCCGTGGGTGGTGTTCGTCGAGGATCTTTCACAGTCGGTTAGTCTTCCAGGATTGAGCACGTGGAGGGTGGCGGAGTCGTAGCGGCGGGGCCTGGGGCGGCCAGGGTTCCTTGCGCTGGTCGTGGTCGGGTCACGGACGGCACAGACAGGCTTGCTTTAGGCGTGCCTTCGGCGCACCAGCATCGCGCCCATTGCACGCGTCCGCTGCACGACCACGCAGCGGTATGCATTATGTAGGGGAGGGGAGGGACGCTCAGCTGGGAGGTGGGAAACGGGCAGGGGCAGGGGAGGAGGGGCTAAGGGTCAGCGTGGAGGGAATCAGGGAGAAAGGAACGTGAGAGGAGGGAGAGGGGTACAGTGAAAGCACAAAGTGAGTGAAGAGCAAAAAAAACAACAATGGTCAAGAAGGGAAATAAAGAAGCACAGCAAAGGGCACAGGTGAAAAAAGAAAACAGTACAATCAGGGGCCAAGTACCAAACCAAATACCATGATGCGGCAGACGGACAAAGGAGCGGGCAGAGAGCACAACAATGCACAAGGAGTGAAAAAAAAGATGCACAGCAATGGGCACAAGTGAAAAAAGAAAACAGTACAATCAGGGGTCAATTACCAAACAAATACCACGATGCGGCAGGTGGACAGAGGAGCGGGCAGAGAGCAGCCTGGAACACCCAGGCTGGGGGCTCAGCCAGGGCGACGGAGTGAGTGGAGCTGCCGGGGAGAGTGCAGGCCTGTGACTGAGGTCAAGGTCTTACATGCACTCCCCCGCAGCAGTCTGCATTATGTAGGGGAGGGAGGCGGGAAATGGGTGAGGGCAGGGGGAGGGGTCGAGGGTCAGCACGACGGGAATCAGGGAGAAGGGAATGGCGAGGGGATGGAGAGGGGGTACAGTGAAAGCACAAAGTGAGTGAGGAGCAAAAACACAACAATGCACAAGAAGGAAAATAAAGAAGCACAGCAAAGGGCACAGATGAAAAAAAGAAAACAGTACAATCAGGGGTCAAGTACCAAAACAAATACCGCGGCAGGCGAACAAAGGAGTGGGCAGAGAGCACAGCAATGCACAAGGAGGGGGAAAAAAGATGCACAGCAGCGGGTACACGTGAATAAATGAAAACAGTACAATCAGGGGTCAATTATCAAACAAATACCGCGATGCGGCAGACGGACAGAGGAGCGGGCAGAGAGCATCCTCAAACACCCAGGCTGGGGGCTCAGGGGCGGCAACGGACCGAGTTGAGCTGCCGGGGAGAGTGCAGGCCTGTGACATACCGTTTGCTTGTACTCTCAGAGTGGGGATCAAGTGATTCCTAATTCAGACCACAGACTAGAATTGTTCATAGATGCTTATGAAGGGCTAGCTTCTGCCCATGCAGGTGTGACGGCTACAGTTTCACTACTACAGCAAGGCTATTGGTGGCCAGGTCTCTCCACACATATGAAGCAAAATGTGCTTAGCTGTGATATTTGTCAACAAATAAAAGCACCCATCACAGCACGCCCAAACCAGACACCTCTCCTAATTTCAAACAAGCCCTTGGCTTGTGTGTATCTGGACCACTGTTGGCCACTAAACTCTGCTGGTTCCTTTAAATACATCCAGTAAGCAGTAGATTTATGTTCTCAATTCATATGAGTATGGCCACAGTGATTAGCTGATGCTAAAACTGTTATAAAAGATCTGCAAGTCTTCATCAGCACATATGTAGTAGCTGCATTCCACTCAGACCAGGGACCAGTGTTTGCCTCTTGAGCTTACCAGGATACCATGGTCACCCTGGCTGTGGCTGTGCATTATTCCTCACCATTTCATCCTGAAGGAAATTTGATAGTGGAGAGGAAAAAACAGGGACTTAAAGCAGTCTTTAACAACTAGAGTATTAGTTTGAGGTCCTATTTGGAGCCATTATCTGTATGGAGTCCAGAGAGCTTCAAATTATTTGCCTAGAAGATCCATAGCTGACCGGACTCCCAGTGTAGTCCTGTTCGGCATCCAGATGTGGATTCCAGAAGTTGATAATCCTGATACAGTGGTGGTGGATACGCCTTTTGACATCAATAAACATTTGGGTGTCTTACTGGAACTGAAAGACTTTCAAGATGACTGTTTAAATGTTCCGACACTGGAGAAGTGAAGGTGCAACCAGCAACTACTCTATGGATTCCAAAGATTTGGGGTCTATTTCAAGAGAAGATTGTAGACAGAAAATAATTTGGCCCGTCTTACACAGCACCAGTACCGGTCCTGACAGTTGAAGGTTACAGAACAGTACTTTTGCCACCCCTGCCTGGTTGCAAACAAAAGAGAATTGTCTTTATTGATTTGAAATAACCACATCATTGGGCCAGTCTTACACAGTAGGTCACGAGGGATCCTGTGTCATTAACTGTCTTCTCTCACTACCATACTGGAAAATCCTTTACAAGTATTAAATAATACTGAAATTTCCACTCCCCAGCAGGGAATATCTGACACTGAAGATTGCTACTTTCATTTTCATCTACCAACACCATTCACACACCGTATGTAAATTCACAGTCTTCAACTACCACTAATAAAAATAAGGTTGTTTATGATGATCCACACTTAGAGGTATCCACCACTTCTACACTGCCTAAGAGGTTCCTGTTTTTGTCTCTGGCTATTTTGCCGACATAGATGACTTTTCTTCGGTTTCATCTGATACACCATTGCATGGTATTTGTGCATTTATTTTTTAACTTCAACAGACTTTCACCAATTTCACCTTGGATTTATGTTTGGATTGCCATTTCATTATTTTACCTTTTTTGCTTAGTTTGGATTTTTGACAGTTTTCTTTTCGTTCCTAAATGGACATTATTTCCCAAAACACTCTGCCGTTGAGCTGGTTACCGAGGTATTGAAGCCTCATTCTTCATCATATAAAGTGATAAGGTTCCAATTTATATTTTTGGTACTACTGAGACCTTGCCGATCCCTTATATTTTTTACATATCACTTAGTAACATTATAATGTCTGGAAAATTGTCTGATGATTGGGATGTCAAATCTGTTATGTTTATGCGTCTGTGCTAGAATATTATACTGTATTTGAATGTGAAGCTATGTATAGTGGAACAACAAATTATGGTGAAATGTTCTATTATCATCACTATGTATACCCTTATGTACACAATGGGAACGTTGTATAACACCACCTGTGGGTAGCTCAAAAACATACCTGTAAAGGTTTGCATATTGGTCTGGCAACAACCAATTAGACACAGTGTCTTATTATTTTAAACTTTGTATTGAAAATATTGTCACTACATACAGCTTGGGAAAGTTATGCCAACAATGGCTGCAGAATTCTACTCTAGATGAGGTGAAAGAACACTTGTCTCTCCTTTCTGATGCCATGGAATTACAGGATAATTTGTTAGGTCCTAGAACACCACAGCATAAAAGCTATTTATAAGCCATATATAATGAACTTTGAAGCGTTTCCCAGCAGGAAGGAGGTGAACTAATGCGTGAAATTGATGGTTAATGACTTCTTGACATAATATTACACAGAACGTGTTAGTAGCCTATGGGCAGCATTTTCTGTTCATGCCATCAATACCATCTCATCCGGGTATAGTAGTATTGGCACCCGCTTTCAGTTGGAATGTCTATGGTGTCTTCCATCAAATGGTCAGCTGCATCATTTTAGAAAAAAGGCTAATATAACAAGGGAGCCAACACGCACCCCTGCTGGACACCATTTTAGATCATAAAGGGTGCAGTGCACTCCCCGCCTGTCCCATACCATACTTTGGCCGTGTTATTGGTATGTAGAACCTGTATGGCCATTACTAGTGAGGAGTCATCACCCAGGTCCACCAGTGATCTCCACTGCTTCTCTCTGTCTACTAAATCAAAGCCTGTTTTCAAGTCGACAAATATTAGGTACAGCGATGTCTTCCTCACCACCATAAACTTATTGGAGATCATATACAACCGGGGAGCCTGATCAATGGTCCCAATGCAAGGCCTAAATCCAGCTTGCACTTCAGTCAAGATGTTGTGAGCATCAACCCACCCCTGGTGGCAGTTCAGCAGAACTTTCCCCAGATTTTTTCCTGCACTATCTAGAAGAGACATCGGATGATAGTTGGATGGGCTGAATTGATCGCCTTTCTTATGGATCGGCACAATACTGGACGAACGGCATGAAGGGGGAACAGCATTTCCAGCAAGTACCAAGTTGAACACTTTAGGAAGGATGCTGCCCCACAAGTACAGCTCTTCACAATATATATCAATAGGCACCATATCGAGCTTGGGGCTTTGTGTTTCTTTGCATCAGTCAGGGCTCTCACCACCTCTGGTAATAAGATATCAATAACACAAGGCCCAGAGCAGATGCTGTCTTCGGCTGACAGGGAGATTATGGGGTTGACGCTATATAAATTACTAAAATGATCAGTCCAGACAGATGGGCCAATACTAGTTTCTATAATGTGCACTGAGCTCCTCTCGGCCTATGATACCAATTCCCAGAATTTTGAGGAGTTTTTTTCCTGTGCAGCCTCCTTCAGTTCCTCCCAGAGAGTCAGTTGATGCAGCAATTTCTTAGTTCTTAAAAGGCGTTTATGATCGTCCCTACACTCTCGGAATAGTAATCCACAATGTAGGCTATAGTTTCATTGTACTAGGGCAGATGATACAACTCCCTTCCTTTTATAGCATTCCTCATCATACCAAGTAACCTGTATGCTCCTTTTCCCACCAACCATCAAGGAGTCTGCAGGCCAAATGGGCTTAGACCACAGGGCCTTCAGCTCCTCTACCATCTTTTTGTAGGCTGCTAGGGTTGCACCATTGTCCCCACATGGCCAGTTCAGAATTACAGAACCAGAACCATACTTAATCAATATACTCTCTAACAGTGGCAGTTTTTGTAGATATTCCTTCCTGCTCCATATTATCCTCTTTCTACCGTTCGATACCACGTTCATGTGACTATGCTTCCTTTCCACTGGGCTATATTTGACAATTCCCTCCAAGTATGCATAATTCTAGACAAAGTACCACAGGATCATGATTGCTTTCCACTCTCGTGACAACTGTCTCCTCGCGCACACATTCCCAGCTCTCTATATTGATTAAGATATAGTTAATTATTGATGCACTTCTCTCATTATTAAAGGTTGCCCTACTAGCGCTAGCTTAGGGGTACAACCATATATAAGGCGCAGGTGGTAGTTCATCAGAAGCTCAGAGAATGCGCCTCCCTTCTTGGTGGATTTAAAATTGCTCAAGGCTGACTCAGAGATGCCCCAACTACGATCTTCTGATATCACCTCATTACTACTAAAAACATCCAATGGTTGTGTGTTTAAATCTCCAAAAATCAATAAAACATGCTTTGCCTCTTTAACCTCCCCAAGTGACTTGCGAATAGGCTCGTCCCCCCTAAAACTTTCAATATATGTTACTAAATTCCTACAGATCACCAGTACCTCCGGGGACCACCTCGGTGTAATATACACATTCATATCTATCACACCACCTTCTTGGCCCGTAAGCCAAATTCTCACATGTTGGACATTAGAGGACAGTTTAGATGTCCCGAGTTGCTCTAGCCTACATTCTAGCTTACATAGCAACCAGATAGTGAGCCCACCCAAAGGCCGACCCCTCCGAGTGTGAGTGGCCTGATTGCTGCAATCTAAAAAGATATTAACGCTAATGACCTCCAAGGGCCCAAGTTTCCTGATAGCAGCACATGTCATATTGCACAACGAACTTCAACCAATCCTCATCCTATATTTTGCTACCCAGGCCTGCTATATTCCAAGATAATACGTACAAATTTTCTTTATTAAACTTGTTGTAATGATGGCCTGGGTTACCCAGTAGAACGCAGCATGGTAGGCTCAGGTGGCAAACTCTTCCATACTCAAATAGAGTAATATCTAAGGTTATTTCCAGCCTTAGTTGCCAGCGTTGCTGCTATCAATGTCCAGTCATAATTACAAGAAGTGATACGCAAATTCTCATAAGCCACATCAAGTAGGTTCAATAACTCTCTCTTCATGCCCTCGTATATGATCTGTGATTAGGGGGGCACTCTGCATCAAAGGGGGAAATTTGTGACTGATATTGCCCTGATGATGAGATGGATTCCCAAACTAAGCTTGGGCAGTGCAATACGTCCACCCCCATGATGCTGAAATCATCAGTGTGACTAAGAACCATTCTAGCAATACTGGGAAGTACAAATTCGACCCTAGAGGAATTGGCACCGTTTTTACTTAAGCCTTGCCCAGATGACCGATTAATCAATTTCACTGCCCTCGTATTGCTTGACAACACAACTCTTAATTCTGGGATGGCATGGAAGAGCACAAATAACCTTGTTCTGTTTAGAAATATTGTTGAGCTGATATGTGGAAAGAAGTCTATAAATTCCAGGAAGTATTCATTATGATCTCAAAAGGCTTTAATGTCATTGCTACTAAGGAATTATTTGTCCCTTCAGCTAGACCTCCCTTGTTTTCACCTGGCCTTATAAAAGTCGGGCCTAGGGGTTGAGGCTGGACACTGGCCTTACATCCCCTATGAACCCAGTTCCAGCACTCCCCAGATGATCAACCTCCAAACTTTGTACTTGGGGTACTGGGTTCCAGGGCTAGATGCACTACCCTGCTGGGATAGCTCATTTTGGGGGCCAACATCTCCATTTGGATATCAGATATTTTTTAGATTGGGTGACATGATTTTTTACTTGTAACATAATGACTGGACCTTGTTCATCATCATTCGCTATGAGTTATCTACATCGAGGGTGGTAATGGTATTTGCACCATTTGGTTATCCAAGGAGACAGGTAAACATTGGCTCTGAACAGTCACACACTCTGTCATTTTTGTACTGACCAGGCCTGGACTATTTTTACTCCTTGGGTTTGGGTAAAAGCCACTTCAATGAATAAACAGGGAAAGCAGGATCAATCCTTTTCTTTGTTTTGGGTATACCTTTTTCATCCCCCCTCTTCGCCGGTTTCACAGTGGGACTCACATTTACATCTTTCAATGTTTGTGGACCATGACTTTTGAGGGTACTTGGCACTTGGTCAGAGCTTCCCACTGCTGTTTCTCCTGGCACAGCCTTGCTGTACTCCACAGCACGAGTGGAGGTGAGTTTACTCCTTTGATGCATGAGGGCATTATCAGGACTATCAGAAATAGTGCTCTTTTTTGGTTCCTCTGCTGGTTTAAATATCAAGGGGGCATGCTGCTTGGTTGTATTTTTGCACACTGATGTACTTGTTGCCTTACTTTCCAGTTGAGTCACGGAGATTACTGTTTGGCCTATCAGATTTTCAATCGCATTCGGGTAATCCATCTGTGATTCTTTGCCATTAATAATTAGCCAGTTTTTGAGAGCTTAGATTTCTTATCACCCTTGATGTGTCTGTCTGCAAGGCTTAATCATATTTCATACCCACAGGCATGAGGGTTTGAAGGATCAGAGTTAGTAATGATTCTATATGATCAGATCCCCCTAGGGTCTTTTCTAGCAGCAAAATAATTGAAGATAAATCCCTATGAAGGGCACTCATTGCTTCAGAGATAATAAAGCCTTGTGCAACCTCCAACTTGTTCAGGGTGCTTCCAGAAAACTGGTTAGCAAAAATACTCTGGAAGTTTGATTCTTCAAATTGAGAGACCCCCTCGGAGGCTCCACTGCTCTTTCCTGAGGAAACAGCCATCTCCACCTCCGCCTGTGTCATTCGGCCTGCACCTCCTCACTACCATCTAATATGATAATTGGCTCATCAACATTTCGGAGCCGTCCAATTCGCACCTTCTCTCACACTATGGCACTCATAGACACATCAGGCAGGGTATAGTACAAGAACATTAAAGAGTTAGTACTCAAGAACTCATTAGTAGGGCATTTGTCTCCCAACTGGTCCATTGGAGCGGCAGAGCTTTGGATTGCTACCTCCGGTGTGAGACCTGTCAATATCCCAGTGGATGAGTGGTTGATATATTTACCTAGTTTTTCTGCCAGTACCATGGGATTGCTCATCGGTGACGAAGGCCCTAGACGTTGCGTATCGGTTGTTCTTCCTATATTTGTATAATACGGCCTCTATCTACCTTGCCCCGTGCCATCAAATGAGCATTTAGTCTGCTTGAGGCAGAATTCCCTTCTGCACACTGTAACTTAAACTCAGGGATGCCCCCCTTTCGAATTTCAGTCGCGGAACCAGAGTGTTCCACACAGGGGCCTGATCACCTTTGAGGGAAGGCTGCCCCAGTATTTTTGTTGTACCCCACTGGTTGGGCATCACAGTCTCCTGGCTCACCACTGCTCTAATGGCAGACGTGTTCTCCAGTACTTTCTTGATCTTTTGATAAAAATTTCAGATCAACTTTGAGGAGGGTCCCCCCTGGATCTACTCAAAGTAGCACTGTCCGAAGGAGAGATACGTTTTAATTGAGGTTGGAGTAGTGAATGTGCCTCAGCAGGCTCTGTTTGGTGGATCACAGCTGCAGAATCTGACGCATTGGTATACCCCTATCGTATGCTTTCATTTCCCTTTGGATATATTGCAAGCAAACTTTAAAAAATTCTTAGTGAGTGACTCTGGACCACCTGTTTAGCATGTCTGTTTGCTGGAGTCATGGTGCTGAGACTCAACGGGCAAGGAGTCTAAAATAAAATTGAAAAAGGACGTGACTTACACAGTGTTAAGTGTGGAGCATTTCGAGCAATTACGTTTGCAGAGGCTGAGACACCCTCTTCTGAATGGTTAATACACAGGTTTATATCGCTGCCAATATCTACATTTCATTTCATGTTTGCCTGAAACATTTTCAAGTAGGCAGATATGAGGCATTATGGAGGAGATTTGGACATGAGACATGGACCACACCTTTCAATTTCAGATGTATGAATGGAGAAACTGAAGTATGTCTCAGTGGAAACTAATGAGAAACTTTGTTTACCCATTCTCTCGTTTGCAAGGAGATCACGCTTCATGGAGTTTGTAATGTGTTGATGGCCAATTTAGCCTGTTATCTGAAAGGTGGCCCAGCTGCATTCAGATTACTTTCAAATGGAAGTTATTTGATGTTGAATGGCCAAGGTTGTTGTGTGATGAAACCAGGTGTACCCTACGTGATGATGGTTTCCGGTGTTGTGACTTGCTGTAATAATGTGTTATTTCCACCCATACGCACAGATAGGTGATGGTTTGGCCTTCAATAGCTATTTTGAATGCAAACTTTGATAAGTTGAACAGACTGAAAGCCTTATTGTTCTAGAATGAGTTTTCTTTGACATCTGCTGGGGAGACCTTTGATCTCCAAGTTGCAAAATCTTCTTCTAAAATATAATTGCAACCACTCACTAACCTCCCTCAACATTTTGAAGAGCTTGTGCACCACATATTCAATGCCTCTATTACTGCAGGAGTAGTCCAGTTTTTAAAGCAATTGAGTTGGCTTTGTTAGGACATTCCAGACTGTCTTCAGAGTGATTCCATCTTAAAAATACTCTCTGGTTTGCAAGCGTCTTTGGGGACATACTGCTAGTACTTTGTCTGATTGTAGGTATTTTTGTCCCATTTTTACTGTTCCACAATGAATGTTCCACCTTGCGGCAAAATAGTGATAGAACTGCCATATGTGCTGCTGTGCCTTGATGTAGTGTTTTGGCACGTCTTTACTTCAAGAACTAAATGACAACTGGTCTTTGTCCTTTTGCCCTGTATGGTTGCATTGCATTCAGTCTGTGTTCCGCTGTCTACTGTGCACTTTCAAGTCTGCTTTGGATCTATGCCTGGGGATGCAACAGGTTCAATATATGGCTATAGGTCTGCCGATGTTTCTGCTAAGGATTCATTTTCAGTGTTATCCTATGTGATTGTCATTGCTACAGTTCAACATAATTCACCTTGGATTTCTATAACCTTTTATCACCCTTTGGCTTCGTTCCTCTCTATGGTTATGGAACTCCTCTGTGACTTGCAATATCCTCATATTGAATGGCAGAGGGTTCTCTATCCCTTACAACTACTGAAAATCTAATAATCTGGCCATTAATGGGTATAAAACTCAGAGTATGGGCCTAAACAGAAAAACAGTTAATTTCAGTTGGTAAATACAGGAAACAAAGCTCCAGAAGGAGCTCTATTACAAATATATCAGGATCACTTTGAACAAAAAATGAGCTCATAAAGAGCCTGAACAGAGCAGTCTTCAATAATGTACTGAATGTTGCTTTTAGATTATATCTGCATAGCCACAAATATAGGAGTCTATTTGTGGTATCTTCCTGTATTCCTGATTGAATCAACGTATAACCGTCCTATTGTAACATTCTAGAATGTTGAGAAATGGGGGCATACTAAAAAGATCATTGGGGATGATGGGCTGCATTCTCTTAAGTGTCCATCCGTGGCAGTGTAGTTTAATGCTTAAATGTACAAAGTGAAATTTAACTCTCTTCAACATATGTTATTGTTTACCTATCAGGATGTGTTTTAAAGGATTTATTCAGCACCACATTGTTGGTAGATGATCACACAAGTGTGCAGTTACAGATATTTTCACTTATATATGAAATGTGATATGTTACCTAATAGGATATTATGTTTTTTTACCATTGTAGATTCTGACAATTATATGTTGATTTAACTGTTACATTGCTGGGTCACGTACGGATCCAATGCAGCTATTTATAGTGGTACTGGGCACACAATATACATTGCGACATGCAGGGACTGTATTAGGCTTGCTCCAGGTAGGTAATAGTGATAGCGGTTTTCTAAATGGGGAATGATGGGTTTTAAATGGCTGGTACATATACCTGCCACTGTATTGTCAGAATTCCTTTAAGGAAATAGCAAGAGCAGATTGTGGGCACTAAAGAGCTATTGAATATAATGGCCATTGTTTTCTAATGGTTCCTGTTAGTTAAATAGAAAAAAGCAATTATTTTACATGGAAAATGGTGTGTGTTAAATGGCTGATACATATACCAGCCAACGTATTTTACCAATTGTTGAAGGGAAAATGGCAGACATGTGTTTTAAATGAGGATTATGTGTGTGAAGAGGCTGTTGAATATATTTGGCACTGTATTAGACTTGTTCCAGGTAGGCAGCGTGGTTATGGGTTTTTTATTCATGGGGGGGGGGGTGTAATGGGTGTTAAATGGCTGATACATACATCTGCCACTGTACTAGCATGATTCCTGTAAGGAAATGGTAATAGCTATTTTATGAATGGGGACTATGGGCTTTAAAGGGCTGATAGACACATCTGCCACAGTATTCTAATAGTCTCTGTTAGGAAAATGGGAACCAATAATTTTTACAAGTGGTGTGATGGGTGACATATTGCTGTTACATATACCTGGCTCTGTATTTTATTAATGTCGGATAGAACAATGGCATAGCTGTGTTCTATAGGTTGGATTATGCACAATCGCTGGCTGTTTAATATATTTGGGACTGCATCTTGCTTGTTCTACGTAGAGAATGGTGATAGTGATTTACTACATGAGGGTGATAGATGTATATAAATCCTTATTTAGCTGATAAAAACTTGTGACAGTATATATTCTTGTTCTGCTGTCTGCTCGCTTTAAAAGGAAACTGCACAATTGCATGTGTAGTACATGCCTCCTGCAACAAAATGGCAATATGTGAATCAGTACTGTGCTACAAGATGTGAGCCACTCCCACTGTCCCTCCCAGAAAGTTGCATCCCCAGGAATTACTTCAGGTGCATTCTTAGCCAACTGACAGGTGCAGGTAACCCGCTGATCCCCATTTGTGACAGGGATTGGGGATTGCAATTATTTACCATGAACGACGAATTCCCAGGAAGTGCGGTCATTAACTTGCGTTGATTAAGTCCTTGCCCTTTGTACACACCACCGTCACTACTACCAATTGGATTGTTTAATGAGGTCCTCAGATCGGCCCTGATAGGTTCGGCAATGGCCCTGGTGGAGCACTGAGTAGCCGGTCAAACTTAAGTATCTGGAGGAAGTAAAAGTCATAAAAAGATATCTGTAGGTGAACCTGGGGAAGGATTTTTAACGGTGGAGTGGCCCAAGAGTGAAGCATCCGCAGCCTCCCAGATGGAATCCGTAGGCATAGATGCCGAACCGCCACTCATGTGCCCTGGCTATCAGAGCAATCTGCGGCCATCGGGGTGCTTGGGTGCTGTGTGGGTTCCCCCACGTGCGAGGACACAACCGACACAGGTGTGAGAGACCCCGCCCTGGGCGTCCCCTGGGAGCAGTACAATGGAACACTCTCCCAAGAAAGAACCCACGCTCACCCAGCATGACCCCAGGAGGAAACTGAATCGCAGTGCTGCCCTGGGCTAGGGCCTCTCCCAAGGCCTTGAAACCTGAGCCCTCTCACACCCAGGTGTCATGTGACCGAGGAGCAGCCCAGATCAGGTGGCAGGGCAGCTTGGATGAGAAGGATTATCGGCATAGACACCTTGCTCATCGCTCAAAGACAGTGCAAACTGTTTTGGGGAGGCGGTGTGCGAGGGAGGGAAGCATACTGGCTTGTTCCTTCTAGCACCTCCCACCAGGGCTGGGGTTGGCTCCCCCAGCCCACCAGCATGGCTCAGACCCCCACCTAAGCCGGTACCCTTGATGTGCAGGGGTGAAGCCCTGTGGTGGAAGGTCGACGTGCAGGGGGTACCCTCCCTCTTTGCCAGGTACTTAATTTGTCATGGTCTCATGCAGCTGGGCTAAGGGATTGAAGACTTGCACAATCCCTCTCAGGCTTCTGGGAGGGACCAGTGGTAGTGGGGCCGCCTGCCTCCACCGCTTTGGGAGCTCCTCACCCCTGGGTAGGAGGCCCCCGGGTCGAGCGCCTGGAAAAGCTGTTTAAATCATAGAGGCTGACTTCCACCGGGGAAGCTCGATAAAGCGCCAGCCTATCTCTCGCTGTGAGGGCTGTAGACAGGCAATTCTGACTTGACTCACGCATTGATGAAGTACACAGCTAGCTGCAAGAATTAGTGTTATTTTCAGGACACATTGATCATTGAGTCTTCGGATGCACCTTGCAACCCGAGTTCCTACCAGGATACGCCTTTCTGAGGGTCACTTAATCGTCAATCACACCTGGGCTTTCCCAGTGCGTGGCTAGGGCCATCACAGGGTAGCTCTGCTCCCTTCATCCCCCCCTAGGTCAGACTCCAGATCGCCCAATGCAGGATCCCACCCCGGTCCTGTCCCATAGGTATGTCACCAGCAAGCCTGGCCTTTCACCTCCCACCTCGTGGGGTACCAGCAGCTAACTGGTCTGCGACAAGCGTGTCCCAGGGTGCATAGCTGTGTGCGGCCCATAGCTGTCAGTGATGTCTCATGCCTGTAAGCGTGCATCATCTCTGGCACCTACCTCCATGTCTGGAGGGACAAGGGCTCCCAGGTACCCACAGGTACCGGTTCGGACCCCGGCCTCGATAGGATCGGTCTCTGATTCAGGAAAGGGTGTGCTGACGTGACTTCAGCCCATGCAGCCCAGGGGCTGTCCTGGCTCCCCTCATGCTTCTGCATCCAACTATAGCATCAAATCAGACATGGGGGCCTTTCCTCACACAGCCAATTGTTGGGGTATTTAGACGATGGAGTTTATTATCGTTGGGACTCAGTAGCAGTATATAAGCTTGAGGATGCACAGCATGGCTTAGTTCAGGGGATTTGGGTGGCTTGGGTTAGACGTTTTGTTAATTTGCTACGGAACTGTCAGATTTGATGGGCATTTATGATTTAGGCTACTGGGCGCTAATTGGCTTGGTACTAGATTTAATGAGCAATTGATTGGAGTGCAGAACGGGAGGTGTTTTGTGGACCTCCCCTATACAATGTCTTGTCTTCTTTACTTGAAACCAATACAAATGTTTTTGTTGCAAAATAACACAGAAGCTTACCGTCTAAAAGGGAAATCCTTCTTGTGCATACCCTTTGAGTTTTCATGGGACATATTCGCCAAGTGTAACCTGGCAGGACATGTCCCAGGAAAATTGTCTGGGAATAGTAAATTATCTGGAGAAACTGGTGAGGCAATACGTATTTTCTCACTAATTCCCCATACCTCTGGGGATAACTCATAATGGTATGGTTGGTAATTCTGCATTCCGAAATTATCAGCCCTCAATGTATCAGTAAGATTGGATTCTAAATTGCAAATACACAATTCAGGATGGCCCTATTGATGTAATTGGTAGTGCCTCAGGCTGGCACCGCCATCAAACCAAGACATCAATTTAATGTTTGCTAATTTAATTCTGCAAATGCATAGGGCTTGATTCTTAACCTTTAGCACTTAACTAGGGATTGAAAGAAGACACCCCAACGAAGCTACCGTGGTGACACTGAGTGAACCTCCAGTGATTGGATGCGTGGGACGCTATTACTAGATTATTAGAAATAATCCCAAAAGATACCAGAGAGAAATGGAATGAACTCAGATGAGCCATGTGTGTTGTTCAGAGCACCCAGTCCTATTTGAGGAAAAATATAATTCACTACATGTCTGTTATACAAGTAAAAGATTCAAATGCAATAGTCAAGTGTAAGATAACAGTGATTTCGTTCTTAATGGTGTTAGTCTTATATTATAGTTGCCTTTGTATAGCCAACTACATACACCCCCAGTTCATCCCCTTGAGCTCTGTGCCATTCTGAGGCGTCTGTTGGATGGCATGGTTGGAATGGGGAGGCTTCAAGGGAAGAGGTCAGCAAATAGAGTAGCCTGGCATCGGTGAGCTGAATGTCAGCTTTCGGTGTGAAGAGTGGCTGGCAAGCAGGGAGGTGTCGGAGCAAGTTAGCAGGGGAGCCGTGATAGAAGGAGGTCTGCTGTGGGTTTAACTGGCAGGAGATGAGCCACTAGGTTCCTCGAATGTCAGGGAGAAAGTTCAAGGGGAGTGATTAGAGAAAGGATCCAAGTAGCTCAGAGGCATAATGGCGTCATGGTATGTCCCTCCTGTGCACTCTGGCACCAACAATCCTCTGGAGAGAGAGTCCGTGCCTCGAACAGGATGAAGGATGCAAATGGGCAGAGCCAATGCCGATGATGTGTGTAAAAGTGTTTTTTCGTGCTAGAGTCCTATAACATGATTGTCACCAGGTGGGTTGGGTGCCGATGGTAGCAGACAGCGACCTCTCCGTTCTGCCAATAACTGAACAACAACTATAGATAGCCACGGAGGAGTGCAGCTCCTGCTGGGCCTCAATAGTCTGAGTGTCCACACTACTTAGGTGCTTGTTGTCCTCTTGGTTAAGTTTGCGCCCGTGCACTCACTTTCGCAGGAGACACTAGCAAGGGCAACAATGGGCAAGTCCCATGGGCACACTGACAGCAAGAAGACATTTTGGAAGTGGTCCCATTTCATGATGGCCACCGAATCAGAAGTGCATCCCCTCCATCATTTCAACTGGAGGGCAGCTGTGATATCCTGGAACGAACCAGTCTTAGCCCTCAGGAAAGTAACAAATGGAAAAGAAAACGTATGACTTTTAATATGCATCGCCTAAATCTCTACGATCAAATAAAATCGAATACCATATAATTCCAGATGTTTAATTATAGTTTATAAGCGTAACGATTTGCTGTTCCTCCCTTGAAGTGTACGATTAACAGACTGTACTACAATCTGTTAATTTTCTTTATTGCAGCTGCAGTGAAACCAATCGGGGCATTATTGATATACATTCAGAATCTGTCTACATCAAATACGAAATTGTGAAAAATATGCGCTACCGTCTCACGTCTACTGTGTTCCAGTTAATGTTATCTGCAAACCATGTGTGGAAAAGAAATGTCAAAGTCTCAGAAAAAGACTACATTTTATGCTGAATTTAGAGAGTTTAATTATTACGTAAACCGAATGTTGGCATCTCCAAAGAGAACAATTTATATGTGATAACAGTGTCTTCCTTTTGTGAGGAGACACTTGCCCGTTATCCCCAGCTACGAGGCACGGACCAAGTATTCCGAAATGTTAAACACCATGGGGCTTATTTACAAGCCCCTTGCGCCACTTTAGTGTCATTTGTAACATGGGAAAAGTGACGTAAGGGTGGCGCAAGGGACTTATAAATAAGCCCCCACATTTTCAGATTCCTGCACTAATTCTGTATCACAGCGCTTTCTCCAGTGCTGCCATGAGGTGCGAGACAATGTTTCAGGAAAGCACAATCGAGACAAGGGATGTAAAGGCATAAATACATAGAGGCAGATTTACAAGAACTGACGCATCTCTGCATATTAGCAGGGATGCGTCAGTTACTTTGCGTCATGCAAAAAAACCCTTGCGGAACCATGGATGCATCGCTTTTACAATGCGGCGCACCGTGGCGCAAGGATTGACAGATGCATGACACATCTGTTGGTGTAAAGGCAACGCATTGCTGGAGTCGTGTCGCAGGCACGACGCAACTCCAGCAATGCTTCGGAATGCCTATTTCTATTATGCTGCATCCAGCCGCGGTCGGTAGTAGGAGTAACTGCAGGGCGGTGACGTGGGTAGGGGAAGGGGCAGGGTGGGGGGTAGTAAACTATGGATTACGGAGGTTTACAGGTAAGATAACATATAAATTAATAAAATGATTTTCGTTGCGTGTACTGCATACCCAAATGCGATGCAGTGCACGCAACGAAATTCGTTTTATTAATTTATATGTTAACTTACCTGTAAACCTCCGTAATCCATAGTTTAATACCCCCCCACCCTGCCCCTCCCCCTCCCCACGTCACCGCCCTGCAGTTACTCCTACTACCGACCGCGGCTGGCTGCATCACTCCTTATGCCTGCTTCAGCCAGGCATTAGGATTTGGTTCAGTGGCGTTGTAGAAGTGACGCAGTGAAATCTTGCCGATTTCACTGCATCACTTTACAAGGCTTTCTTACGTCGGAACGCCCAGCCTGCATACATTATACCTGGCGCAGGTTTAATGTGGCGCAGGGCTTTACAACGTGACACATCTCCCTGGATGCGTCACATTGTAAATGTGTCGCAACGTGGCGCATTGTTTACCACGCCGCTGCATCACAAAAGTGATGCAACAGCGGCGTAAAAGTGTCACAACGGTCTTGTAAATCTGCCCCGTAGTGCTTTAAAGCCATTTCACAGTGCCAGACACACAAACACCCAGGGGCAGATTTACAAGTCCCGTGCACCACTGGTGCGTCACTTTTTGCGACATACCGGTGGCGCATTTTACTGCTCCATATTTTTAAGGACAGGAAAAGCCACCCTGCGTGACTTTTCCTGTCCTCGTAAATATGGCCCCTTTTCACGCAGCACTTTGCGTGAAAGGGGTGTTCCATGGGTGTTGCTGTGGGTGTTCCCACGCAACACCCATGGAACCAGACACATTTCCAGATTTACGAGGAATCGTAAATCTGGAAATGCGTGTGAATGGGAGGCATAGGGAGGCGCAACGAGGAGAAATGTATTTATTTCTCCTCGTTTTTCTTTTCCTCTTTCTATGCGTGCTGCATTCTGCAGCACATATAGAAAGAGGAAATCACCTCTAGTTATTGTTGATGTACAGGAAGGTGTCCCTTCCTGATCACAATCAATGAAACAATTACGTCTTTCAACTTCTATGTGTGCTAATACAGCACACATAAAAGTTGAAAAACGGCATTTCAGATTGTTTTTGTGAAGGAAGTGACCGTACCCCCAGCCGCCCCGTATGTACGTGCTGTACCCCCACCCCGTATGTACGTGCCGTACCCCCACCCCCGTATGTACGCACCGTACCCCCAGCCCCCCCGTATGTACGCACCGTACCCCCACCCCCGTATGTACGTGCCGTACCCCCACCCCCGTATGTACGCGCCGTACATACGAGGGTGTGGGTACGGCGCGTACATACGGGGGGCGGGGGTACGGCGCGTACATACGGGGGGCTGGGGTATGGCGCGTACATACGGGGGGCTGGGGGTACGGTGCAGACGTACGCAGGAGGGGTGGGAGGCTGGGGGGGGCCGTACGACTCGTACCCCGGGCACAAGTGTACCCGGGGTAGGGGTCGTACAAAGTTCGCTCCGTACAGGACATTTTCCATACGCTTGTGTATTCGGGACGCCGGTACGGATCGGACTTGTGCGCTCGGACTTCAGTTTTACGACTCGTACGTAAAACTGTCCGGGGACGTCTCGTAGACTTTTCCCGAGGTCATTCGTATGTATTTTTCACATACGAATCGTACTTCGCCATTTGTACGGGACTTGTACGATTCGTACGCAAAAAAATACGGATACGAGTCGGACGGTAAATTTTTTTAACGGATCGGAATCGGCACCCTATTATCGGAAGTTTTTCAATTGGAATGCACACAGATACAAATACAAATCAGGAGTTCCAATTCCTCCATAATCTTATCTTTTTCAGAGTTTTTTTAGAGCAATTCTTGGGGTCTTATTTCCCCATATAAATCTCGAGAAAAGGCTCTGCACTTTCTTAAACCAAACTTTTGGGAATTCTAAAGGGATAGTATTAAACAAAAAGGTGAATTTGGGAAGGATTGACATTTTTACTAAATTAGATTTACCCAAAAAGGAGAGCGGCAAAGCACTCCATGATTGTAGTTGAGATCTCACTTCCTTTGTTACCTTCTCAAAATTAACCTGTGCTATTTTATCGCTGTTTTGGACTATCTGAATCCCCAAGTATCTAATTTCTTTTTCTGTATAGATACTTTCGAAATCTGTATTCCATATCATTAGCTCTGTCTTTTGTTGGTTGAGAAGATAACCTGAGATTTTTCCAAATTTTTCTATCTCTGACCAGATTCCTGTATATGATGTTCCAGGTCACCAGAAAAAATAACAAGATCATCTGCATATAGCCCGATTTTTTTTACCCATCCATTACACTCAAAGGGAATAATATTCTGGCAAGCTCTTAGTCTACAGGCCAACGGTTCAATATAGATATTAAAAAGCAACAGGGAGAGGGGACAGACTTGTCTAGTCCCTCTTCTGATTTGTATCGGTCTAGTTAATTTCCCGTTAACCAGAATTCTTGCTGAGGGATTATTATAAATGGCTTTTATTGCTGACAAACATGTTTCCCCCAAATCAAAACTTTGTATAACTTTAAACAGGAACACCCAATTAACCCGATCAAAGGCCTTGGCAGCATCAAATGTCATCACTGCCAAGGGGGACTTATTTAACTGGGCCATATCTATAGCTCCAATAAGATCTTGAATTAATTCATTTAGCTGTCTCCCTTTCATGCACCCTTTTTGATCCAGGTGTATAAGCGGCCCCATCACATTATCGAAACGTTAAGTGATGATCTGTGTATAAATCTTGTGATCGCAATTTAATAAAGAGATAGGCCTATGTGACTCACATTGTCTAGGATTTTTTTGGGGGTTTTAAAAGAATTGAAATAGTTGCTTCTTCCCAAGATGCAGGGGGAGTGTGGCCTTCTACAAAAGAAGAGTTAAATAATTGCAGAAGAATAGGTGTCAATTCTTCTTTAAATATACTATAGATTTCATTTGGAATGGAGTTGGGACCTGCTGCTTTTCCCTTTTCTAAAGATCCAATAGTAATGGGACAATTCATTTGTTCTTTTTCTTTTAATTGAAGCGAGGGGAGGGACACATCTGATAGAAACTCATCCATAAGATATTCATCGATTATTTTCTCTTCTGTATATAATTTTTTAAAGAATTGGACAAAAGCTTCCTCGATTTCAACTTCGTCTGAGATTATCTTTCCGGTATCTACACATCTAAGATCCCTTCTCCAATTTCTTGTTTGATCGGTTTTTGTTTTCCAAGCGAGAAGCTTGCCACACCCCTCTCCGTATTCATAGTGCGCCAATTTACTGGCATCCCATTTTTTTTATTATAGTGCGCCAATTTACTGGCATCCCATTTTTTTAAATTATGATTTCTAAGTAATCATTGAGTTTATGTTTTGCCATAGTTAAGCATCCTAAGATATTTAGATTTCCTTGTTCTCTTTCAAGACTTTCCTGCAATCTGCCTATCTCATTTTCTAGCTTTTTTGTCTCTTCATGTGTTTTCCTTGCTTGTGAATATGAAATAGCTATTAATGCACCCCTCAAGAAGGCCTTAAAAGTGTCCCACACTATTTCGATTGTGGCAGTTTTAATGTTAATATTAAAAAACTCTTGAATTTCTATTTTTAATTTTTCAATTATATTGCCTTCCAATAATAATGCTCGATTAATCGTCCACCTCCGTGATGTTTCTACATTATACGTAGCTATTTTTAAGATAACAGCCGAGTGGTCTGACATATGTTCAGGAACATGACTCACTTGAATAGAATTTCTACTCATCACTGCACTCACTAAAAAAAAATCAATTCTTGAACGATGTCCACATTTTTTATTATGAAACGTGAATTTCCCACCAGTTATTCTAGACTTACTAGCCATCTCTCTCCAGATATCTATTAACCCTATATCTGACATTAGTTGTCTTACAGCTGCTCTCATTTTTTGGGTATTACAAGCTACTCTACGTGAGGTGGAGTCCTGACTTGGATCCAAAACGAAATTAAAATCACCTCCTAACACTATGGAGCCATTAACATCCGTTAGATGAAGAAGTAGAGTGTATATTGAAATTGGATCGTCTAGATTCGGTCCGTAATAACTTACAAACGTCATCCAGGTTCCATTGATTTTCAAATTAGCAATTGCCCACCTCCCAATGGGTCCACTATGCACTCATCCAACATGGCAAAAGTATTTTTTTAAATCAAAATAGCTACTTCCTTTGTAGTACAGGACTGGGTTGTACAAATACAATGTTCAATCCATTTCTGATGTTTTAAAATCGTTAGCCATTCTTCTTTGAGTAAATGCGATTCTTGAATAAGAAAAATCTTACATTTGGATAGTTTTAGATATTCTAATATCCTTTTTCTTCTAGGGGGAACCCTCAATCCATTCACGTTCCATGACATGATTTCTAGATCTTTTACTCTTTCATTATCAGCCATATGTGATTGAAATAATTGTGACTAGTGTATAAGGAAAAGGGCCCAAGATTTTTGAAAATAGCCTTGTTAAATGAGAACTTTTTATTTTTTTTATTTTCTCCCACATGCTCCCTCACCCATTGTAGTGATCAAAATATTTCTTTATTACATTTCAGGTGATACCCCCCACCCCCTCTCGGGGAATACTCCCTTACTGCTATTAGAGGTCTTCCTCTAAATTTTTTGGGCTCTGTCACTGACCAGGCTGTATCTTAGAGATTTTATTTGGATGCTGAGCTCTTTATTTGATTTACCAAGGCGTTCGCTTCTTCTGGATCTTTAAAGTTAAACATTTTGTTATCCCACATTACTTTAAGCGAGGCGGGAAAGCGTAACTTGGCTGTGGCGCCTAGGTCTTTAAATTCTTGCATCACTTTCCCCAATTCCCACTGCTTTTCCTGAGTAAAGTGGGATATATCCGATCTGATACGAAAAGTCCAATCGGCCTTTTAAACCTCCAGCCAGGATCTTTTCCTTTAAAGTGTACGATTTAAAGCTGACCAGGATCTTTCTGGGATTTTTCTTCCCCGGTTTTTTGCGAAACGGATCTCGATGAACTCTCTGTATGTCGTCTTCTAGTATCTTTTTATCAATATCTGTGTGAATTTCTGTCAGAAGATTAATAATAAATGACTTTAAATCATCCCCTTCTACATCTTCCGGCACATTTAAGAGTCTAATATTGTTCCTTCTTGCGGCATTTTCCAAACTTTCCAGTTTCTCTTTTAAGGTTTTATCATCCCCCTTCAGAGGTTGAATTTCCTGGGTGTTTTTTTCTACCTGTTTTGATAGATCGTCCATCGCCAATTCCATTGCTCCGACTCTATCTGATATAGCGTTCATTTTGAAATCAAGGGCCTCACAAACTGTCTGTATTTTTAATTGATTATTTTCAGAGACTGCAAATTTGTCCCTTATCTCCGAAAGCAGCGTTGCAAGTAATCCCTCCGTGGAGGAAATAGGTTCCTTATTGCATGTTGGATTTAAAGTACCCAAGGAATTTAATTCTTTGGATGGACCCCCTTTTCCTGCTAAGTCAATTTCTTCCAAAGGGGCGGGGGGTAATCCACAATTCGTATTAACATTCGGCTCCTGTGTAAGTACTTCATATCTGTTTTGTAAGGGTATTAAATCCATTTCCTCTCTCCTCCCGCTATTATTTTTATTTAGAGGTAATAGTGAGATTGTACTCAAAGGGCTATTCTCAGATGTTACTAGATCTAACGTCTGTTCAAATGTCTGATTTAGTTCGTTTATAGAAGGCTGGGTAGCTTGGACTTTAAAATATGACCTTAATGATGGGGTGACTCGAAGGCTTCCGGATTTATTTTTTATACATTGTTTATGTTATTTTTAAGTGAGGTGCTTATTGAATTATTTTTTGAGTTTGACTTTACTGCAGTATTAGAAAAAATTTCTGCATCCAATTTCTGCTGTGTCTCTGTGACCTCTAACTGTGGCAGCTCTCTCTCCGAAGGGTTTAATAATTCAGGGGAAAGTTTATTTGCTCCCCAAATATCCCTACTTCTAAGAGTGTACCTGTTAATTTTCTCTTTAGTATACAAAACCCCGTCTTGTTCCTCCTTACTTTCCACACCACGCTCACAGTTCAATTTTGGCCCCCAGTCTCTCCCCCTTCTCGTTACCGGAGTCATTGAAGTTGGCCATATATTTAATTCAGGCTGCTCTGTGCACTTCGGAACTCGTCCTTCCTTATCTCTTATGGACCCTTTTCCATGGAAAGATCCAGGGAAACAAGCAAAAAAACGGGCTGGCACTAGCCCTTTCCGCTCACCGACCCTTGCAGCACAGACTCTCCTCAGGGCAATGCCTGCAGCGGCCTCCGACCATCTACTGGGAGCCGCTCCTCCTCCAAACGCCACCGCCGCCTCCACGATCCTGGCCCCCAGGCGCCGAGACGCCAAGCACCGGAAGTGTAAAAACCGTTGAAGTCGGCAAGGCAAGTTTCACTCGATCCCCGGGGGGATCCCGACCGCAAGCACGCTGAGTCGCCTAATGAAGAAGAAAACCCACCGAATCTCTCCGCATCAGCCCGCGGACACACCCGGGGGTCAAAAAAGCCTCCAAAAATGCCGCCTCACATTTGCATTTGCATTTGCACAAGCGAGCCGAAAAATGCCGGTAAGATTTTCAAAACAAAACTAAGGAGAAATTGAATCGTTTAAGTTTAAGTTTGAGTTAAGTTTAAGTTTAGGAGCTCATTTAACCATCCATTTTTGCATTTATTTACGCCCGCCTAAGTCAGAGTCAGAGGACGCGCCCGCGACTGCTACTAACTAGCAGCCGCCATTTTCCCCTCCCCCTGTGATCTAAATGAGCCACACTGAGTCACTTTGTTGTAAATCTGCTCGTAGTGCTTTAAAGCGTCGTCACTGAGGGGAGTCACAGTTTCTAAGGAGGAGTAAGAAAGAGAGAGATGAGTGACAAGCGACATTGTGTCCTTTTCTTGATGCCCTCACACACCCCGAAGGATGTCATGCTTCATCATGGGGCAGTGCTCCTCGTGGGGCCGGCGTTCAATGCCCTACGGGTCTCTTCCTTACTTCTCGTTAGGAACTGTGACTCACCTTAGTAACAATACTATTTTTCAGGAGCACAAGCTAGATCCAACTCCTTGTCCCCCCCCTCCCTCATTTCAAGTGCTTTAAACAGTGCATATGGCAGTGCTAGACACACTAACACCCATCATTTAGAAGAGGATGCTGCTTTACATGAGGGAGAGCTATGGAAAGTGAAGAGAGAAGCGAAGGCGACATCGACCAAGCTAAGATGGATTACACCTTTTTCAAGACATCCCACAAGGTGCAACCCTGTGGCCCTCGTTACAAGTTTGGTGGAATAGAGTGAAGTATCATATCCAAAGGGTAAGGTATTTACCAAGTGTGGTGAATACCCCCCTATTCCGAAGTTTCAACAGGAAAATGAAGCATGACATATGGAAACAGTTTTTAAAACAACATATTCTGCATGATTCATCTCATGTGCGAGCCCCTTTACAACTACAAATTTCAGTAGGTTTCATTTTCCAGAATTTCTGAGAAGAATTCTGAGAGGGTGTGATAATTATCACCCAATGAGTCAGTCAGTCAGAATATCTTTATTCGACTTATTACAAGTCATACAAAGAACAAAAAAAAATTACTTTGCAATGCAATGCCTACTATACATCTATTTACATTTCCCACACACAAAAAAACCTAATAAACAAACAGAAAAAAATTTTTTTTAGACATGGATAAAATATTTCTATACAAATCTATCACGTAAACATGCTCTAACAACAAGAGAAGTTTTAAAGTAAGCTATGGCTAACAGGTTTCGCCCGCATTGCGGCTACCAGAAAGTTTGCCATACAAAAAGTAACATGTATGTTAGGTAGTAGTTGTAGAAAGAGCAGGGCTGGTCTTACTTGGACAAAACCAGCTTTTTTCAAAATAGGCAACAAATATTTCTTTCTCTGCTCATGGTATATACTACAAAACATAACAAAGTGCAGAGTATCCTGCACCGAAAAATTGTCGCAGCAGCACGGTGGGGCCTGCTCAGGCTTCTGCCAGGTCTTAAATGAACCTAGATAAAAATGTATCAAATTGAATCGGAACTTTGATAATAAAAACCTGTGATATGGGAATGTGACAAAGTTCAAGTAGCGGGCGAGTGAGGGTGTACAAACCAGGAGGTTATGTGCCCTTACTGCGGGTTTCAACACTTCGAGATCCTCCCTCCGTGCTTCCTGCCTATCCCTAAATAACTCTTTGATGGTTACTATGTCCTGTCTCCTAATATTTTCCGGAGATGAAAAAAGATCTGGGCGACCCAGATCTGCAAGGGTTTTAGCTACATATGCCAACCAAGGGATACTGGTGTATTTATCCAAGGATAAGACATCGTGCAAAATCTTGTGGTTCAGAGGTAGGTCATCATTTGTCCACAATTTCAGCCACAAGGTTAGCGGAGCAAGGCTCAGGGTATCAGACAGATAGGGCAGACCCACCTCCTTATGGATGGAATACGTTGGAGTGGATTGCGGGACTGAGAGCAAGGATCTAATGAATCTATTTTCTGCTCTCTGAATTGGATCCAGGTTTACGTAACCCCACAGTTGGGAACCATAGGCCGCTATGGCCACTGGTTTGCTCTTGTAGATTTTCAGAAGGGCTTGCATGGGCCTAGCCCCTAGCTTCCCAGCAAAGCCCAAAACCGCTGAGGAGGATCTTATTACCGCCAATCTTTTTGCTCTTATCTGAGGGCCCCAAGTTCCTTTCTGGTCAAATATTACCCCCAAATATGGAAATGTGGACACGTTGGTGACAGGGACTCCCCTGCAAAAAAATGTTTTGTGTCTTTTTTTGTTGCATTCACGCCCCATGACCATCGTGTGTGATTTAGAGGCATTTACCTTAAGGTCCAGCGTCTCCATGAAGCTACCAAAAGCGTCCAGGAGATGCTGTAGGCCTACCCCAGTGCGGGCTATCAGCACTGCATCGTCCGCATACAGGAGCGCTGGAATTTTGACATCTCCTGCATGCGGAACGTCGGCTGCCTGTCCCTGCAGGTGACTGCCCAGCCTGTTGATGTAGATGGTGAATAATACAGGGGCTAGAATACAGCCTTGCCGCACCCCCTTAAGGGATTTAAACAGGGGGGTACGTCTGCCATCATTTGTGACTCGGACAGCTGCAAAAAGCTCCTGGTGCAGTTTAGCCATAAACACAACCAAAGACTCATCAATGCCCATCTCCAACAATAACTGCCACAATTTCGACCTATTCACCAGATCAAAGGCAGAGGAGAGGTCCATAAATGCAAGGAACATGGAGCCCTCCTTTGCCACTGTATATTTAGAAATTAATAGATGTAAGTTTATACATTGTTCGATCGTCCCCTTTTTTTCTCTGAATCCATATTGTAGTTCAGACAACCCTCCACGGCTCTCAACGTTGTCATTAAGTCTGGCTAGAAGAACTCTGCCTAATATTTTTACCGTTGAGTCCAAAAGAGATATGGGCCTATAGGAGGCGGGATCATCTCGCTGGCCTTTATTTTTATAGATAGGGACTATGGTGGATGTGGCCCAAGAACTGGGTACATGGTTGTTGGCTGCGTTAAACACTTTCGACAATACCGCCGACCACAATTTGGAAGAGTACATGAAAAAATCAGCGGGAACACCGTCAGGGCCGGGAGCTTTATGTCTTGTTGTAGCCATCAGGGCTTTTTCTACTTCTTCGGGGTTGAAGACCAACGGGTCTGCCACTATAGCAGGTACTGAAACATCTGCAGTTCCTTTGGACCCACCCTCATATACATTTTTGAAGTGGTTTAGCCATTTGTCGTCGGTGATCACACAGTCCATAAGAGCATTATTGTCTTCAGAAAATAACGGTTGTCTAATGATCTCCCAGAATCTTTTACTGTCCTTCAGTACTGCAGCTGAGAGGAGATTTTCCCATGCTTCGCGTTTAAGGGATTCTTTGCGGTTCTTAATGGCAACCTTGTAGCGTTTCCTTAATCTAACAATATCCTCCCCAGCCCTGGGAGAGGTTTTTAACGCTGTCAACAATGCTCTGTGCGCTTTTGAACAAGCAGAATCAAACCAACGTTTTGTTCCAGAAAATCCTTTTTTTGGCTTGACTAAAAGATCCTTAGCCACCTGGCCACAAATTTCCTCAAAAGCCTCTATAATTTCTTTACCTTGCGCCCCCGATTTTTGACAGATGGCCACTTTGTCCTTTATTTTTGGAAAATTTATTTCATAGAAATTATCCGGGATCACTTTGGCCCATTTCAGTCGTCTGTCTTGGTCGCAGGGTTTCAGGGGGTGTGCTGGTTTAAGTGCTTTTGGCGGTGCTCCCATCTGGCCACCCCAGGCCACTTCAAGTAGTACAGGGTTGTGGTCACTGTAGGGTATTATGACTGTACAATAGACCATAGACCGGTTTAAAATACCTTGTGAAACAAAGATGTAGTCTATCACTGAGCCATGGTGACTGCCAATGTAGGTTGGCGCCCTAACGCCCTTATCGGGTTCATAAAGGTCATGGTTTGCTAATAATTCTTCTAACTCAAGCCCCTCTGTAGAGTGTTCAAAGTGGGGGCCCCGAGGGGCCTCCTCGCCCCCCTCAGTTACATTGTCACCTCTTCCCATACAACCCAGATTACATAGATGAATATTAAAATCTCCTAATAGGATAAACTCATAAACTAAATAGATATTCTGAGACTCTTTATTTAAGATATTATCTAGGTTAGCGACATTACTCCCACTGTGTTCGCTGTTCCTAGAGTTGTAAAAATTAATATATATCGTCCTGCAATTGTTACTAGTCGTCCTTTCAACCATTAGGATGTTTACGGAATCTGTATTTATCTGCCTATAGGTGCCCTTCAGATCTAGAGAAAACATAATGGCCAAACCTCCTTTAGCTCTGCCCATGCGGCTAGGGACTGCAGGGATAGAGAAGCAGGTGAATCCATCCCACCAGAAATTAGCCGATATGTCCCACGTTTCTTGCAGGGCAATTATATGTTGCTTAGAAATAAAGCTCACACATGCTTTGTCCTGTCGTTTTGCAGATGAGCCAGCTATGTTCCATGTTATAATTTTACAGGCGTTGGTAGGTAACCTCAGCTCTTTTTCCCCCAACAAACACCCCTCAGCTAAGCTTAAGGATCTGACCGCCTTGTTCTGAGCTACCTCAGGTGCGTTCTGTGTTGGAACGATGTTCAGGGTTGACGCTATGCAACCCTCCCCCTGGTATGATAGCCCAGGGTTGTCCAACGGGACATAACTCTCAAGTGTTTCATAAAATGTAAGCAGGCGGAGACCGTCATTGGTGTAACACTGGCTAAGGTTTATTTCGGGTCTAGTTATGGACTCACTTGCTCTGACATTGCAAGGTTTAAGTCAATCGCAGTTGTTTAGATCCGCTAAGGGAGCATACCTATTCCCCAATCCGCCCCCCCAATCAAAAGGGGTAGCTGCCTGACCTTGACCCATAGCTGCGATGTTCCACATAGGTAAAGGGGTATTTGGGCGTATCGGAAAGTAATCGTTTCTCGCCCATGGTACGAACCTATTGATTCGCCCAATGGGATCCTGGCCCATCCAACCCGGGCCCCAACCATTAACGGCAGGGTCTGGTGGCATGGGAGGCCACAAATTTGACTCATGCACGTGGTTAGATCTTCCGTGCTCAAAGTTAAATATAGGCCCAGGGCGCTCGTTGGGGAATCTATGTCTAAAACCGCCATCCCAGTTTGGGGCGTTATTCGCTCTCCTAACTCTAGTAGGGTTAGAAAAGGTAGGGAGCTGAGCCTCACTATAGAAGAATTTTAGGGTGAGCGGGACTATAGAGCCGCTTCGCCTTTGGGGTGGGAAGATGTTATTCAAAATTTTTGGGAGGACCTCTGTGTTGGCAAAGTTTATAATCACACAGTCCCCCTTAAATTTTTTGGGATTGGACCCAATCCAAGGTACCCTCCTGGTCATAACAATATCCCTTGCTAAACTATCCATCCCTTGGGGGGCCATGGTCATGTTTGTAGTAAGCCAATGAAGAGCTTTATCCTTCAAGTCCTGTTTCGATTCTATTTTGTTTTGTGCTAAGACTGGGACATTTGCTAGTACTAGCACAACTGGGGAGGCTTCCAAAATAAATTGGGCTGATATATCCTCATGTATTGTCCCAATTATGTCCCCTGATGATGATGTCGGCGCGGCTCCGCCTGCTAGGTCCTGACTGGGAGCTGTTAATAGAGTTGAAGCTACTGCTAAGGGCCCCTCTGGCAGTGTAGGCTGTGGGACACTCTCATTTGGTAGAGCCTCTACGGCTCCCGATGCCAATTTTGTGACAAGAGCAGATAGATTGGCCACCTCTACCACCAGATTACTTTGTGCACCCCCCGCCTTCTTAACCTCCGAAGTTAATTTATCCAGTTTACCAATCAAGGGCTTGATGATTGTCCTAATTTTTATATCAATCATATCTTGGATCCGATTAAAGAGTTCATCATCAACAATACGTCTGGATTCTGCATCGGCATCAAAGTCAATTTGTTGCCCTTCACGTCTTGGGGGTGGTGTAGCTGCCTTTCTCCTGCCTTGTTGTTTCCCCCCTCTCTTTGAGTGAGATTTTCTACAGGTTCTCACTGGCCGTGGAACGGGCTGCCCCGGTGACGGTACTTCCTCGATGGAAAATGACTGGTGATTATGCTCTGAGGTATTGCCGTTATTGGCCGACGAGTTAACCAAGACATGAGGATCTTCTGCATCGCTAGCCAAGTCTTGTGGGATATGAACTAGGCTATTCGACTGGGGAAGAACTGGCGGTGTGGTCAGTAACTCTGGAGCAGATGCCCTTGCGGGCGGGCTTTCTAACGGAAGAACTGGCGATTGGCTCAAGCCTAGCGATTGCCTCCTCTCATTGTTGATCTTATTGACTTTTTGAACCACATATGAGAGCATTGTGTTGAGGGGCTCCGTCGCAGCAGATGCGGGCTTTTTCCTTACCATAATGCCTACCTCTTACAAACGACCGAGCCAATTGACCAAGGTATGTGTCAGGATCCACAGGCAGATGGCAGAAGACCTGAGGGTAATGAGGGTTAATAGAGTTCTGTACCTTACTAATCCCAGACGGCGAACCTTAGGGGGGTGGCCTCGCCTCGCCTTCTCGTGCCTCTGAGGGCCACAGAGGGCCCGCCCTTTGCCCGGGCTTAGCCCCGGGCACTCCCGCGCGCTCCCGCGCAGCGAGGCACGTCACTTCTTGTAGGCGTTGGTTAGGAGGAACATGAGGGGCGGGGCGGTCAGGGAGAGCGGGCCAGGTGACTTGGCCTCGGGATCGCCGGGGCTCCTGGGAGAGTGAGTCCCGGTTCCCAGCGCTCGCAGCCCTGTCACTCGCGCACACACCCTGCAGGTAACAACACTCGGCTTGGCGACCTTGGCGATGCGGGACCCGCGAAGCGGGTTCCGCGAGGTGTTGACTGGGTCCTCCCTTCTGCAGCAGCGAATCCTCCTTCCAGGTAACAGCACAGCAAACTGTAGAATCTCACTGTGTCAAGGTGCGTCTTCTGTGTAGAACCTAGCTGCGTCCGTCTCTCCTCCCCGTCGATCCCAATGAGTCATTTCTTAACAGATGTATGCACGGGGATCAGATTTTAGCCTTTGACTCGTAATGAGGGCAGACATGGCCGGCCCTCATTTCCTGCAGCCCTTTAATTGTGAAAGGGCCATCAAGAAAAGTTGCTCCCCAAGACGGAATTACAAGATCCGCGTAACTCAGTGTTTTTAGGTCTCGCAAAGGGCAGCGCATGCGCTGCCTCTACGAGGCATTAAGTAATTCATTCTTTATATTGGGTGAAACTCCGCCTATTGCCGGTAGTTTCTCCTGCCCCTTGCCATTCGTTAACTCGGGCATTTATTTTGTTAGCGGGCTTGTCATTGGCTTACGATCCCATGCGGCACTTCCGTTTTGCTTCTCTTTAGCAGGAAGCAGCACCGACCAACTACAGTTTCGTTCCACTGCTCGGCATTATCTATTCGCATAAGGACTACTTCCTTGTTTATTTTCCACCGCCGTTCTCAAGTGCCGGTGTGCGCAAGGGGCGGGCACCGCATGCTGCTTGTTTATAACCAGGGGTCACGTCTTATATTTCACCGCTTCCAAAGCTGAGAAGAAGCGGCATGCGATGCGAGGGGCCATCGTGTAGGTAAAGCATTTTTTCCCCAGAATTGCACACTTTTTCTCACTTCATATATGCACCCGCGTCTCCGACATCGCTCTTCATGGTACTTTATTTTTCCCTAGTTTGTTGAAGCACTGTGCCTCCCTCACAGCGCACACCGCCCCTGCAGCAGTAATCCGCGTCGCTCCTTCGGCACCCGTTTCTCTGACACTGCGCTTCATGTTTTGGACAGCAGGGTGCTAGTAATGCTTGTTTATTTTAGAAAAACTGTATTAAAATAAACAAACAATGTTAGCACCGGGCTGTCCAAAGCATGAAGCGCGGTAAACTTTATCACCGCGCATCATGACTTGAACAAGGTTTGTTTGTTTTCGTTTTTCTTTACTTTCCATATTGGGCCAACTTTCACTCTCCGTTACTCCGCCCGCTGTGCCTCTGCAGCACATACGGCGCTGCCTCTGTCCTTAACTACTTTCAGGCTCGGAGACCAGCCATGAACGAGGGGAGGAGAAAGAGCAAGGAGCCGTAAACCTCCCCAAGGCGCAGGTCGGAACCAGATTAAACAAGAAAAATCCACACATGGAAGAGTTTTGCGGTCATATCAGATTTCTTTTATTTATATTGAATACATTTACATTTTTCAATAAAAATATTTGACTATTTAAGGCCATTATATGTAGTAAATATGCTCCCCCCTGCACGGACGCCGACCGAAGCGGGTGCTGGGTTAATGAAACAAACTGCAAACGCTTCCTCCATTGTTCCCACTCCCTCCCCCATCCATTCCCTTCGTCTGGTTTTTTGGATTTGTCAACCACCCCCATAATATCCACATCGTCAAGTCACCTAATAGAGATGGATTTTTCCACCCGCAATTAAATTCTTGCACTGTTCTCCCATGATCATTGTTTTACCATTAAAATTGCGGAATAATGTGTGTACCGATCATTTACTTGCAAAAGGATCTTTGAGTCCAGACGTTTGAATCAATCAAGTATACTGAGAGAAGTATTTAAAGTGCCTGCCAATTACCTGACTCAAATGAGCTGAGTCACAGGAAGACAAAGGTTCTCCTCTGAGCTCATGATATGACAGAAGGGTGAGGGGGAGGGGCCTGGCAGACAAGCCAGCTAGCCATGATTCCAGTAAACCCAAGCTGAGCCTTCTGCATGAGATGGCCATGTGGAGTGGATGTGTTCTCTGGTTTATATTCATGAACGATACAGCAATAGTTCGTAGATTCCACCTTAATGAAAGAGTTTATTATTTCAGCGAGCTGTAGTCCCCACTCGACCTCCCAAATAAAACTTACAAGGAGGATTTAGGAGGCTCAAATGTGAAGCCACCAACAGCTTGTTTCCTGCACGTTCTTTCCAGAGCCCTGTGTTCAAAGGGCATGGCCTTTCTAGCTATCCTTACTTTTAAATTGGCAGAGGTAGAGAGTAGACCCTACATGGCAAGGTTTCACCCCATCTCAATTCTTTGTGCTGAGAGAGGTTCAGAGATGTTCTTATCTGTGGTTTATGTGCTATCGAAGCTTATTTCATGGCTTGTTTACTCGCTCATCTCCAAAAATATTTTGAATGTATTTAAAATGATAAGATGCTGACCAAAATAAAAGAAAGAAAATCACTATATCATGCTGATCTCTGCCCATATTTGTCTTTGGCTTGTGTTGTTGTCGTTCGTAAATGCTATTTCTGATTCAGTAATAAGTTTGTTAGTCCCTCCTTAGTACCACCTTGTCGTTTGTAACCTCCCATGAGGACTGGCCCTTTTACTTCGGGACCTCTTAATTAGTCTGTAAACACTATTTTATTTAATGCTTTTCTCCTACTGCACGCATTATATGCTTTCCTACAACATTCAGCGCCCCATGCACTCTTTCACGGGGCGCTTTTACGGAAAAAGCATTTTTTTATCAACTTGGCAAACAAATGCTTTTTTTGGTAAAAGCACCGTATATCACACTTATTAAATAGTGTCTGCAGACCTTTCGTTAGATATGACTCGTTTGAAAAAAGGGGCAGCATGGCCTCTATTATTGTGAAAGCCAGCATGGGGTGCCTTTAAACAACAAGCATTTGCAGTGCAATAGGTCTCGCATTTTAGAAACTTTGACCTATTGGTACTGTAAATGGCAATGCCTTTTATTACTGCAGATTTTATAAACACATAAATAAAAGCCAAGGTCACTTACAATGCCAATAGCTCAAAATCTCGCAACTGCGAGACCTATTGCATTGCAAATGCTTGTTTAGTGTGCTGATACTAGCCGCAGCCTCCTCGTGAAAGACGGGAAAGTGAGAATACCCGACAGAAAAATGTCCTGTAGTCTGATGGCTATTCCTCATTTCTGAGCGGGCCCTAAATGTAAACATTGCAATCCTCCAAAAAATCCATCCAACCAGAGTTAATGATGAAACTGTTATTGGTAACTCCAGGGAGGTGGAGTTACTACACAGGCTAACACCCAGCTCATGATGTCACCCTAAATGCTGCTATTAAAATATTTCCACCCAAAAAGATTTGGGGACTTTGGCAAATATATCGAGGGTTATGATTGTGGCAATACAAATCTAAAGTGGTCGTCTATTGAAGATATCGTATTTTATCTGATGACACTTGACAACCTCAAACACACTGGTCTGATTGTATGTATACTGATGGTATAAAGATGTACTGCTATTGTATTGTTTGCAATAAAAAGATGCTAAAAAAAATGTTTCCACCAAAGTATAACTTTGGCAGTGAGCATATTCAGATCGCAGACAGTGACATTTTACAGCAAGTCGCTGCAGTCTGAAATACACTCAACACTAAACTATCTCTACATTACATGCTCATAAAGTGGTAAATAAATTGAGGGATTAAAAATAATTATGTTATGCTGGCGATTATAGGAACATGATAACGGCAGCCTTTTGCATAATGATCTTAGCAAAGCATAATAGACATGAAGGCATATCAACTATTCACTTTTGACAGATGGGGAAATTGATACACCGAGGAGTGGGGGTGGTGTGGGGGTCAAAGTTACATCAGAAGAAAGAAGAAATTCCAGTATGGGTAGATGAACCAGAAAAGATGAGCGCACCATGGTTGGGCAAGAGATGGGACCAGTTGTTTGACAGAAATCCTCTGCAGGCTATGCAGGATCCCTCAAAGGTGAGCTGGCCTGAGAATTTTATCTGACCTGCTTTTTGTGTTTCGACTTGTGGAAGTGAAATATGCAATGCCACTGGAGATAGTCCACGTTTTAACATGAAGCCTTCAATGAAGAACCTCACTCTACTGAAAGGAGGTATGCTCAACCGGTATCACCAACCATGGTGTGGGTGGCTACATCCCTCTCTGTCTAGGCCATTAGATGTTCAGCAGTGAAGGCCATGAGGGATTGGTTTTCTTTGCAAATGTTATGTTATGTTATGCTATGTTATGCGTATATGTAAAGCGCACTGTCACCCACAAGGGTATCATGGTGCTGAAATCTGTGATTCGTGAACATGTGCTTCACCTGGTGTTTGATACTGCTTATTCTGGGTTCGGCTTTTCTCCTCAGATAAATTGAAGTAGAAAGGTTTCGATTAAAGTAACACCTGATAAAATGGTGTAACCCTCTCCTTAAGAACACAGCCTTAGGAGTATGATGAAGGCAATTCTACTGAAAATCGAAGAACCACGGCTACATTGGTCCATGATGTCCCCAGGCTCAGGTTATTTTCCAATCCCGGGTGAGATTGTGCACCCTTCTGTGTTTATTCAATCCAATCCAGGGATTGAGCTTGTCTGCTCTGTTTTTAGGTTTGTCCTTAACTATTCTCTCATTTCTAAGGTTTTGCAGTATTCTGTTCCCAAGGACAATTCTAATATGGCAGAAAATGGTTTGTTCCCGAGCATAAGCAAAATCAAACTGTCCAGTGTAGTTTGACAATTGACAAAAATCAAGTCCAATCCCTTTGTATGAGGATTTATCTTTTCTTTATTTTCTCAGTTGTCCTGATCGCATATTCCACAGCATCGAGCCAGAAGTGGATGCGGCCAACACGTATTTCGTCTTGGGGTAATTGAACCCCCACGACTTCCTCAGGGCCTATAAATCAAGTGGTCAATCACAAAAAACGAGTACGATGCAAAAGTCAATCAGAATAGAAATACTAATAGTACGTATCCGGAACCTTGGGTTGTCGAGGATTGCACTCTTACACCAAATGAAGAGGACAAAGTAAGCTTTCAAGGATTTTTCGTGATTAAGAAAAGATAAATCCTCATACAAAGGGATTGGACTTGATTTTTGTCAATTGTCAAACTACACTGGACAGTTTGATTTTTCTTATGCTCGGGAACAAACCATTTTCTTACATGTTCATCGTCAATTAACTTGTTTAATTGAAGATTTGGGGACTCTCTGTGGTTGCTTCCCCTTGTTCCCTTGAGCATTCTTTCCATGGCTATCTATTTGTGGTATACTTTATTTTGATTTTGCGCAATTTACAACCTAGCCACAACTCGTGAATCTAGAATTCTAATATGGCGCCCATTTTTTCCTTAGCCCCGCCGGTTTTATAAGTCTTATTTCTTTTTCATATTCGTCTTCATCATCAAATACTTTATTTAGTGTTTTTGGCCATAAAAGTACATAGACAAATACAATGCATATATACAACGAGAAATAACCAGAGTAAATCAAAACACTGCGCTGTGTCATGCCATTAAAAGTTTCAATAATCAATGGAAATATACCTTAGATTGGAATAAATCACCTTGCCAAAAACCCTTTAAAAACATATTGATAAATATTTTATAATTAGCTCAAATAAATGTAAAAAAAATATTGTTAGAATGCGTCAATAAAAGGCACCAAAAATGAGATATTATTTCATATACATAAGTACTAGAAAAACCGGGGCAAAGAGGGGGCATAATAGGTAGGCCAGCCTTGTCAATCACTCCTGCGCCCTACACCTGATGGATCAGCTCCAATGGAGGTACCTGGATATCGCATAAATAACTAACTGAAAGGATTCTGTATGGAGGAATCAAGTTGGCAGCATCCAAGTTGCCAACACAAAGGGATAATCCAAGATTTTCAAGGGCAGGTATAACCCAGACAGAAGAAAACAAGGTGCATTAGTGATCTCTCTGACTGTTGGCAAACAGGACATGCAGTACTTATTGGGGTTGAACAGTTCCATTTTGCTAGAAAGGCCATTAGTAGTATTTTACCATAGCGGAGTTTAAGATAAAAGGACTTTGAAGCTAATGGGTTAATACAATCCAAGAAGGGCTCAAATTGAAAGTCAGGTTTGAAATCTAGGAAGAGGGAAGTAATCAACCCCTAACACATATTCTGAAATACGCTGGAATAAACATTGTCTCTTAAGTGTGATCTTGGATAGTTGGGTCTTGGAAGCTGACGAGGACAACTTTTGGACGTAAGATAGTCACTCAGTTTTACCACATCTGTCCAGTGATACCACGTCCTCCGAGGCTCTAAGATAATCCTTCAGGTCTACAGTGTATTTCAACCTTCTCCAGTAAAGTAATGGCCTCCATTGGGCCTTATGCATCATTTAATTGAGAACTATAACCATTCTTAATCGCTTTAGCTGATTATTATTATGGAGATTAGTTAATGTTCTCAAAAATGTCTTCTCCACTACGTTAAGTTTAGTCAAATTCAAAGTGGTGATCCATACTTCAGCACCATAAAGTGCACTGCCCTAGGCTTTGGGTCTGTACACCTGGAATGCAGGAGGGATACACCTGCTCCAGGATGTCCTTCAGTGTCTTAGTATAACAGTAGAACTTTGGGTTAAATTTCAGCTGCTCTTCTCACCCTGTGGTGACATAGATATAGTTAAGCTGACACCCAAATAATCAAACTCTCTTACCCTGTCCACAGCGCATTAGCAAACCCCAAATGTTTTATGAGGGTCATAAACTTGGATAGGTTTATTACAAGCTCTTGTTCAGTGCAAAAGTCTTCAAATTCAGTGACGGCCGGCAGAAACAAAAAGTAGTGCTGCGGGTGGAGCACAGGAGGTAGAGCACAGAGAAGGGAGTTTAATAATATTTTTTTTAAAGGAAGACCTGCTTGAAGCTGACGGCTGCCTCCTGCATCACAACTTGGTGTTCTTCTTGATACCAGAAGACACTGGGACAGCATCACAGACTCCCTGTGCAATCCCCACGTTGCTCTCATGCCATGACAGTAGCACGGGGATTGACCTGAGCAGGCTTGTTTGATGCTCTGCTCAGGACAGGGAGTCTGCTACGGTTTTCCAACTGCTTAGACGGCAGGCCAAACACACATGGGCACCTAGAATTGCACAAACCATTCCACCTCCCCCTCCCATGGCCCTGGACCACCCCTTTCTAGGCATGCTGGCTCAGCCAGCAGGTGAAAAATAAAACAATCATAGAATACCGTTTAATTTTTCACCTGCTGGCTCTGAGCCATTGCAGAGAAGCCGCCACTGTTCAAATTTATTTGCCAAATGTTATAATCCACTAGAGGCTTTTGGAGTCAGGAGGGTGTCCTCTGCAAATTATAAGAGAGGGATTTTACTACCACCCAGGCAAGGGGCATCCAGTTTCTCTTTTAAGGTTTTATCATCCCCCTTCAGAGGTTGAATTTCCTGGGTGTTTTTTTCTACCTTTTTTGATAGATCGTCCATCGCCAATTCCATTGCTCCGACTCTATCTGATATAGCGTTCATTTTGAGTTCAAGGGCCTCACAAACTGTCTGTATTTTTAATTGATTATTTTCAGAGACTGCAAATTTGTCCCTTATCTCCGAAAGCAGCGTTGCAAGTAATCCCTCCGTGGAGGAAATAGGTTCCCTATTGCATATTGGATTTAAAGTACCCAAGGAATTTAATTCTTTGGATGGACCCCCTTTTCCTGCTAAGTCAATTTCTTCCAAAGGGGCGGGGGGTAATCCACAATTCGTATTAACATTCGGCTCCTGTGTAAGTACTTCATATCTGTTTTGTAAGGGTATTAAATCCATTTCCTCTCTCCTCCCGCTATTATTTTTATTTAGAGGTAATAGTGAGATTGTACTCAAAGGGCTATTCTCAGATGTTACTAGATCTAACGTCTGTTCAAATGTCTGATTTAGTTAGTTTATAGAAGGCTGGGTAGCTTGGACTTTAAAATATGACCTTAATGATGGGGTGACTCGAAGGCTTCCGGATTTATTTTTTATACATTTTTTATGTTCTTTTTTAAGTGAGGTGCTTATTGAATTATTTTTTGAGTTTGACTTTACTGCAGTATTAGAAAACATTTCTGCATCCAATTTCTGCTGTGTCTCTGTGACCTCTAACTGTGGCAGCTCTCTCTCCGAAGGGTTTAATAATTCAGGGGAAAGTTTATTTGCTCCCCAAATATCCCTACTTCTAAGAGTGTACCTATTAATTTTCTCTTTAGTATACAAAACCCCGTCTTGTTCCTCCTTACTTTCCACACCACGCTCACAGTTCAATTTTGGCCCCCAGTCTCTCCCCCTTCTCGTTACCGGAGTCGTTGAAGTTGGCCATATATTTAATTCAGGCTGCTCTGTGCACTTCGGAACTCGTCCTTCCTTGTCTCTTATGGACCCTTTTCCATGGAAAGATCCAGGGAAACAAGCAAAAAAACGGGCTGGCACTAGCCCTTTCCGCTCACTGACCCTTGCCGCACAGCCTCTCCTCAGGGCAATGCCTGCAGCGGGGATGTATGTCGTTACAACGCACACTTTTACAACGCATGCACTTACAACGCATTTTTTACAACGCAAAATCCATTACAACGCACTACACTTACAACGCATGACACTACAACGCATTTTTAAAAACTACCTTTACAACGCATACCATTACAACGCATAATATTAAATTGCATTTAAGGTAAGTATTAGATAGTATAGGGGTAAAAATTACTTAATAAGTGTTGGATAGTATAGGGGTAAAAATTACTATTCTAACTCCAGGGGGTGCAACAGTAGGGTAAGTGTTGGATAGTATGGGGGTAAAAATTACTATTCTAACTCCAGGGGGTGCAACAGTAGGGTAAGTGTTGGATAGTATAGGGGTAAAAATTTCTATTCTAACTCCAGGGGGTGCAACAGTAGGGTAAGTGTTGGATAGTATAGGGGTAAAAATTACTATTCTAACTCCAGGGGGTGCAACAGTAGGGTAAGTGTTGGATAGTATAGGGGTAAAAATTACTATTCTAACTCCAGGGGGTGCAACAGTAGGGTAAGTGTTGGATAGTATAGGGGTAAAAATTACTATTCTAACTCCAGGGGGTGCAACAGTAGGGTAAGTGTTGGATAGTGTAGTGTAATATTATGCGTTGTAATGGTAGGCGTTGTAATGGAATGCGTTGTAAAGGTAGCTTTTAAAAATGCGTTGTAGTGTCATGCGTTGTAAGTGTAGTGCGTTGTAATGGATTTTGCGTTGTAAAAAATGCGTTGTAAGTGTAGTGCGTTGTAAAAGTTGCGTTGTAAAGGTTGTTCCCCCTGCAGCGGCCTCCGACCATCTACTGGGAGCCGCTCCTCCTCCAAACGCCACCGCCGCCTCCACGATCCTGGCCCCCAGGCGCCGAGACGCCAAGCACCGGAAGTGTAAAAACCGTCGAAGTCGGCAAGGCAAGTTTCACTCGATCCCCGGGGGGATCCCGACCGCAAGCACGCTGAGTCGCCTAACGAAGAAGAAAACCCAACAAATCTCTCCGCATCAACCCGCGGACACACCCGGGGGTCAAAAAAGCCTCCACAAATGCCGCCTCACATTTGCATTTGCATTTGCACAAGCGAGCCGAAAAATGCCGGTAAGATTTTCAAAACAAAACTAAGGAGAAATTGAATCGTTTAAGTTTAAGTTTGAGTTAAGTTTAAGTTTAGGAGCTCATTTAACCATCCATTTTTGCATTTATTTACGCCCGCCTAAAGTCAGAGTCAGAGGATGCGCCCGCGACTGCTACTAACTAGCAGCCGCCATTTTCCCCTCCCCCTGTGATCTAAATGAGCCACACTGAGTCACTTTGTTGTAAATCTGCTCGTAGTGCTTTAAAGCGTCGTCACTGAGGGGAGTCACAGTTTCTAAGGAGGAGTAAGAAAGAGAGAGATGAGTGACAAGCGACATTGTGTCCTTTTCTTGATGCCCTCACACACCCCGAAGGATGTCATGCTTCATCATGGGGCAGTGCTCCTCGTGGGGCTGGCGTTCAATGCCCTACGGGTCTCTTCCTTACTTCTCGTTAGGAACTGTGACTCACCTTAGTAACAATGCTATTTTTCAGGAGCACAAGCTGGATCCAACTCCTTGTCCCCCCCCCTCCCTCATTTCAAGTGCTTTAAACAGTGCATATGGCAGTGCTAGACACACTAACACCCATCATTTAGAAGAGGATGCTGCTTTACATGAGAGAGAGCTATGGAGAGTGAAGAGAGAAGCGAAGGCGACATTGACCAAGCTAAGATGGATTACACCTTTTTCAAGACATCCCACAAGGTGCAACCCTGTGGCCCTCGTTACAAGTTTGGTGGAATAGAGTGAAGTATCATTACCAAAGGGTAAGGTATTTACCAAGTGTGGTGAATACCCCCCTATTCCGAAGTTTCAACAGGAAAATGAAGCATGACATATGGAAACAGTTTTTAAAACAACATATTCTGCATGATTCATCTCATGTGCGAGCCCCTTTACAACTACAAATTTCAGTAGGTTTCATTTTCCAGAATTTCTGAGAAGAATTCTGAGAGGGTGTGATAATTATCACCCAATGAGTCATTTCTTAACAGATGTATGCACGGGGATCAGATTTTAGCCTTTGACTCGTAATGAGGGCAGACATGGCTGGCCCTCATTTCCTGCAGCCCTTTAATTGTGAAAGGGCCATCAAGAAAAGTTGCTCCCCAAGACGGAATTACAAGATCCGCGTAACTCAGTGTTTTTAGGTCTCGCAAAGGGCAGCGCATGCGCTGCCTCTACGAGGCATTAAGTAATTCTTTATATTGGGTGAAACTCCGCCTATTGCCGGTAGTTTCTCCTGCCCCTTGCCATTCGTTAACTCGGGCATTTATTTTGTTAGCGGGCTTGTCATTGGCTTACGATCCCATACGGCACTTCCGTTTTGCTTCCCTTTAGCAGGAAGCAGCACCGACCAACTACAGTTTCGTTCCACTGCTCGGCATTATCTATTCGCGTACGGACTACTTCCTTGTTTATTTTCCACCGCCGTTCTCAAGTGCCGGTGAGCGCGAGGGGCGGGCACCGCATGCTGCTTGTTTATAACCAGGGGTCACGTCTTATATTTCACCGCTTCCAAAGCTGAGAAGAAGCGGCATGCGATTCGAGGGGCCATCGTGTAGGTAAAGCATTTTTTCCCCAGAATTGCACACTTTTTCTCACTTCATATATGCACCCGCGTCTCCGACATCGCTCTTCATGGTACTTTATTTTTCCCTAGTTTGTTGAAGCACTGTGCCTCCCTCACAGCGCACACCGCCCCTGCAGCAGTAATCCGCGTCGCTCCTTCGGCACCCGTTTCTCTGACACTGCGCTTCATGTTTTGGACAGCAGGGTGCTAGTAATGCTTGTTTATTTTAGAAAAACTGTATTAAAATAAACAAACAATGTTAGCACCGGGCTGTCCAAAGCATGAAGCGTGGTAAACTTCATCACCGCGCATCATGACTTGAACAAGGTTTGTTTGTTTTCGTTTTTCTTTTCTTTCCATATTGGGCCAACTTTCACTCTCCGTTACTCCGCCCGCTGTGCCTCTGCAGCACATACGGCGCTGCCTCTGGCCTTAACTACTTTCAGGCTCAGAGACCAGCCATGAACGAGGGGAGGAGAAAGAGCAAGGAGCTGTAAACCTCCCCAAGGCGCAGGTCGGAACCAGATTAAACAAGAAAAATCCACACATGGAAGAGTTTTGCGGTCATATCAGATTTCTTTTATTTATATTGAATACATTTACATTTTTCAACAAAAATATTTGACTATTTAAGGCCATTATATGTAGTAAATATGCTCCCCCCTGCACGGACGCCGACCGAAGCGGGTGCTGGGTTAATGAAACAAACTGCAAACGCTTCCTCCATTGTTCCCACTCCCTCCCCCATCCATTCCCTTCGTCTGGTTTTTTGGATTTGTCAACCACCCCCATAATATCCACATCGTCAAGTCACCTAATAGAGATGGATTTTTCCACCCGCAATTAAATTCTTGCACTGTTCTCCCATGATCATTGTTTTACCATTAAAATTGGTGATTTGTAAACTCCTTGCGGAATAATGTGTGTACCGATCATTTACTTGCAAAAGGATCTTTAAGTCCAGACATTTGAATAAATCAAGTATACTGAGGGGAGTGTTTAAAGTGCCTGCCAATTACCTGACTCAAATGAGCTGAGTCACAGGAAGACAAAGGTTCTCCTCTGAGCTCATGATATGACAGAAGGGTGAGGGGGAGGGGCCTGGCAGACAAGCCAGCTAGCCATGATTCCAGTAAACCCAAGCTGAGCCTTCTGCATGAGATGGCCATGTGGAGTGGATGTGTTCTCTGGTTTATATTCATGAACGATACAGCAATAGTTCGTAGATTCCACCTTAATGAAAGAGTTTATTATTTCAGCGAGCTGTAGTCCCCACTCGACCTCCCAAATAAAACTTACAAGGAGTATTTAGGAGGCTCAAATGTGAAGCCACCAACAGCTTGTTTCCTGCACGTTCTTTCCAGAGCCCTGTGTTCAAAGGGCATGGCCTTTCTAGCTATCCTTACTTTTAAATTGGCAGAGGTAGAGAGTAGACCCTACATGGCAAGGTTTCACCCCATCTCAATTCTTTGTGCTGAGAGAGGTTCAGAGATGTTCTTATCTGTGGTTTATGTGCTATCGAAGCTTATTTCATGGCTTGTTTACTCGCTCATCTCCAAAAATATTTTGAATGTATTTAAAATGATAAGATGCTGACCAAAATAAAAGAAAGAAAATCACTATATCATGCTGATCTCTGCCCATATTTGTCTTTGGCTTGTGTTGTTGTCGTTCGTAAATGCTATTTCTGATTCAGTAATAAGTTTGTTAGTCCCTCCTTAGTACCACCTTGTCGTTTGTAACCTCCCATGAGGACTGGCCCTTTTACTTCGGGACCTCTTAATTAGTCTGTAAACACTATTTTATTTAATGCTTTTCTCCTACTGCACGCATTATATGCTTTCCTACAACATTCAGCGCCCCATGCACTCTTTCACGGGGCGCTTTTACGGAAAAAGCATTTTTTTATCAACTTGGCAAACAAATGCTTTTTTTGGTAAAAGCACCGTATCTCACACTTATTAAATAGTGTCTGCAGACCTTTCGTTAGATATGACTCGTTTGAAAAAAGGGGCAGCATGGCCTCTATTATTGTGAAAGCCAGCATGGGGTGCCTGTAAACAACAAGCATTTGCAGTGCAATAGGTCTCGCATTTTAGAAACTTTGACCTATTGGTACTGTAAATGGCAATGCCTTTTATTACTGCAGATTTTATAAACACATAAATAAAAGCCAAGGTCACTTACAATGCCAATAGCTCAAAATCTCGCAACTGCGAGACCTATTGCATTGCAAATGCTTGTTTAGTGTGCTGATACTAGCCGCAGCCTCCTCGTGAAAGACGGGAAAGTGAGAATACCCGACAGAAAAATGTCCTGTAGTCTGATGGCTATTCCTCATTTCTGAGCGGGCCCTAAATGTAAACATTGCAATCCTCCTAAAAATCCATCCAACCAGAGTTAATGATGAAACTGTTATTGGTAACTCCAGGGAGGTGGAGTTACTACACAGGCTAACACCCAGCTCATGATGTCACCCTAAATGCTGCTATTAAAATATTTCCACCCAAAAAGATTTGGGGACTTTGGCAAATATATCGAGGGTTATGATTGTGGCAATACAAATCTAAAGTGGTCGTCTATTGAAGATATCGTATTTTATCTGATGACACTTGACAACCTCAAACACACTGGTCTGATTGTATGTATACTGATGGTATAAAGATGTACTGCTATTGTATTGTTTGCAATAAAAAGATGCTAAAAAAAATGTTTCCACCAAAGTATAACTTTGGCAGTGAGCATATTCAGATCGCAGACAGTGACATTTTACAGCAAGTCGCTGCAGTCTGAAATACACTCAACACTAAACTATCTCTACATTACATGCTCATAAAGTGGTAAATAAATTGAGGGATTAAAAATAATTATGTTATGCTGGCGATTATAGGAACATGATAACGGCAGCCTTTTGCATAATGATCTTAGCAAAGCATAATAGACATGAAGGCATATCAACTTTTCGCTTTTGACAGATGGGGAAATTGATACACCGAGGAGTGGGGGTGGTGTGGGGGTCAAAGTTACATCAGAAGAAAGAAGAAATTCCAGTATGGGTAGATGAACCAGAAAAGATGAGCGCACCATGGTTGGGCAAGAGATGGGACCAGTTGTTTGACAGAAATCCTCTGCAGGCTATGCAGGATCCCTCAAAGGTGAGCTGGCCTGAGAATTTTATCTGACCTGCTTTTTGTGTTTCGACTTGTGGAAGTGAAATATGCAATGCCACTGGAGATAGTCCACGTTTTAACATGAAGCCTTCAATGAAGAACCTCACTCTACTGAAAGGAGGTATGCTCAACCGGTATCACCAACCATGGTGTGGGTGGCTACATCCCTCTCTGTCTAGGCCATTAGATGTTCAGCAGTGAAGGCCATGAGGGATTGGTTTTCTTTGCAAATGTTATGTTATGTTATGCTATGTTATGCGTATATGTAAAGCGCACTGTCACCCACAAGGGTATCATGGTGCTGAAATCTGTGATTCGTGAACATGTGCTTCACCTGGTGTTTGATACTGCTTCTTCTGGGTGCGGCTTTTCTCCTCAGATAAATTGAAGTAGAAAGGTTTCGATTAAAGTAACACCTGATAAAATGGTGTAACCCTCTCCTTAAGAACACAGCCTTAGGAGTATGATGAAGGCAATTCTACTGAAAATCGAAGAACCACGGCTACATTGGTCCATGATGTCCCCAGGCTCAGGTTATTTTCCAATCCCGGGTGAGATTGTGCACCCTTCTGTGTTTATTCAATCCAATCCAGGGTTTGAGCTTGTCTGCTCTGTTTTTAGGTTTGTCCTTAACTATTCTCTCATTTCTAAGGTTTTGCAGTCTTCTGTTCCCAAGGACAATTCTAATATGGCAGAAAATGGTTTGTTCCCGAGCATAAGCAAAATCAAACTGTCCAGTGTAGTTTGACAATTGACAAAAATCAAGTCCAATCCCTTTGTATGAGGATTTATCTTTTCTTTATTTTCTCAGTTGTCCTGATCGCATATTCCACAGCATCGAGCCAGAAGTGGATGCGGCCAACACGTATTTCGTCTTGGGGTAATTGAACCCCCACGACTTCCTCAGGGCCTATAAATCAAGTGGTCAATCACAAAAAACGAGTACGATGCAAAAGTCAATCAGAATAGAAATACTAATAGTACGTATCCGGAACCTTGGGTTGTCGAGGATTGCACTCTTACACCAAATGAAGAGGACAAAGTAAGCTTTCAAGGATTTTTCGTGATTAAGAAAAGATAAATCCTCATACAAAGGGATTGGACTTGATTTTTGTCAATTGTCAAACTACACTGGACAGTTTGATTTTTCTTATGCTCGGGAACAAACCATTTTCTTACATGTTCATCGTCAATTAAATTGTTTAATTGAAGATTTGGGGACTCTCTGTGGTTGCTTCCCCTTGTTCCCTTGAGCATTCTTTCCATGGCTATCTATTTGTGGTATACTTTATTTTGATTTTGCGCAATTTACAACCTAGCCACAACTCGTGAATCTAGAATTCTAATATGGCGCCCATTTTTTCCTTAGCCCCGCCGGTTTTATAAGTCTTATTTCTTTTTCATATTCGTCTTCATCATCAAATACTTTATTTAGTGTTTTTGGCCATAAAAGTACATAGACAAATACAATGCATATATACAACGAGAAATAACCAGAGTAAATCAAAACACTGCGCTGTGTCATGCCATTAAAAGTTTCAATAATCAATGGAAATATACCTTAGATTGGAATAAATCACATTGCCAAAAACCCTTTAAAAACATATTGATAAATATTTTATAATTAGCTCAAATAAATGTAAAAAAAATATTGTTAGAATGCGTCAATAAAAGGCACCAAAAATGAGATATTATTTCATATACATAAGTACTAGAAAAACCGGGGCAAAGAGGGGGCATAATAGGTAGGCCAGCCTTGTCAATCACTCCTGCGCCCTACACCTGATGGATCAGCTCCAATGGAGGTACCTGGATATCGCATAAATAACTAACTGAAAGGATTCTGTATGGAGGAATCAAGTTGGCAGCATCCAAGTTGAAAGGCAACAAAGGGATAATCCAAGATTTTCAAGGGCAGGTATAACCCAGACAGAAGAAAACAAGGTGCATTAGTGATCTCTCTGACTGTTGGCAAACAGGACATGCAGTACTTATTGGGGTTGAACAGTTCCATTTTGCTAGAAAGGCCATTAATAGTATTTTACCATAGCGGAGTTTAAGATAAAAGGACTTTGAAGCTCATGGGTTAATACAATCCAAGAAGGGCTCAAATTGAAAGTCAGGTTTGAAATCTAGGAAGAGGGAAGTAATCAACCCCTAACACATATTCTGAAATACGCTGGAATAAACATTGTCTCTTAAGTGTGATCTTGGATAGTTGGGTCTTGGAAGCTGACAAGGACAACTTTTGGACGTAAGATAGTCACTCAGTTTTACCACATCTGTCCAGTGATACCACGTCCTCCGAGGCTCTAAGATAATCCTTCAGGTCTACAGTGTATTTCAACCTTCTCCAGTAAAGTAATGGCCTCCATTGGGCCTTATGCATCATTTAATTGAGAACTATAACCATTCTTAATCGCTTTAGCTGATTATTATTATGGAGATTAGTTAATGTTCTCAAAAATGTCTTCTCCACTACGTTAAGTTTAGTCAAATTCAAAGTGGTGATCCATACTTCAGCACCATAAAGTGCACTGCCCTAGGCTTTGGGTCTGTACACCTGGAATGCAGGAGGGATACACCTGCTCCAGGATGTCCTTCAATGTCTTAGTATAACAGTAGAACTTTGGGTTAAATTTCAGCTGCTCTTCTCACCCTGTGGTGACATAGATATAGTTAAGCTGACACCCAAATAATCAAACTCTCTTACCCTGTCCACAGCGCATTAGCAAACCCCAAATGTTTTATGAGGGTCATAAACTTGGATAGGTTTATTACAAGCTCTTGTTCAGTGCAAAAGTCTTCAAATTCAGTGACGGCCGGCAGAAACAAAAAGTAGTGCTGCGGGTGGAGCACAGGAGGTAGAGCACAGAGAAGGGAGTTTAATAATATTTTTTTTAAAGGAAGACCTGCTTGAAGCTGCCGGCTGCTTCCTGCATCACAACTTGGTGTTCTTCTTGATACCAGAAGACACTGGGACAGCATCACAGACTCCCTGTGCAATCCCCACGTTGCTCTCATGTCATGACAGTAGCACGGGGATTGACCTGAGCAGGCTTGTTTGATGCTCTGCTCAGGACAGGGAGTCTGCTACGGTTTTCCAACTGCTTAGACGGCAGGCCAAACACACATGGGCATCTAGAATTGCACAAACCATTCCACCTCCCCCTCCCATGGCCCTGGACCACCCCTTTCTAGGCATGCTGGCTCAGCCAGCAGGTGAAAAATAAAACAATCATAGAATACCGTTTAATTTTTCACCTGCTGGCTCTGAGCCATTGCAGAGAAGCCGCCACTGTTCAAATTTATTTGCCAAATGTTATAATCCACTAGAGGCTTTTGGAGTCAGGAGGGTGTCCTCTGCAAATTATAAGAGAGGGATTTTACTACCACCCAGGCAAGGGGCATCCAGTTTCTCTTTTAAGGTTTTATCATCCCCCTTCAGAGGTTGAATTTCCTGGGTGTTTTTTTCTACCTTTTTTGATAGATCGTCCATCGCCAATTCCATTGCTCCGACTCTATCTGATATAGCGTTCATTTTGAGTTCAAGGGCCTCACAAACTGTCTGTATTTTTAATTGATTATTTTCAGAGACTGCAAATTTGTCCCTTATCTCCGAAAGCAGCGTTGCAAGTAATCCCTCCGTGGAGGAAATAGGTTCCCTATTGCATATTGGATTTAAAGTACCCAAGGAATTTAATTCTTTGGATGGACCCCCTTTTCCTGCTAAGTCAATTTCTTCCAAAGGGGCGGGGGGTAATCCACAATTCGTATTAACATTCGGCTCCTGTGTAAGTACTTCATATCTGTTTTGTAAGGGTATTAAATCCATTTCCTCTCTCCTCCCGCTATTATTTTTATTTAGAGGTAATAGTGAGATTGTACTCAAAGGGCTATTCTCAGATGTTACTAGATCTAACGTCTGTTCAAATGTCTGATTTAGTTAGTTTATAGAAGGCTGGGTAGCTTGGACTTTAAAATATGACCTTAATGATGGGGTGACTCGAAGGCTTCCGGATTTATTTTTTATACATTTTTTATGTTCTTTTTTAAGTGAGGTGCTTATTGAATTATTTTTTGAGTTTGACTTTACTGCAGTATTAGAAAACATTTCTGCATCCAATTTCTGCTGTGTCTCTGTGACCTCTAACTGTGGCAGCTCTCTCTCCGAAGGGTTTAATAATTCAGGGGAAAGTTTATTTGCTCCCCAAATATCCCTACTTCTAAGAGTGTACCTGTTAATTTTCTCTTTAGTATACAAAACCCCGTCTTGTTCCTCCTTACTTTCCACACCACGCTCACAGTTCAATTTTGGCCCCCAGTCTCTCCCCCTTCTCGTTACCGGAGTCATTGAAGTTGGCCATATATTTAATTCAGGCTGCTCTGTGCACTTCGGAACTCGTCCTTCCTTGTCTCTTATGGACCCTTTTCCATGGAAAGATCCAGGGAAACAAGCAAAAAAACGGGCTGGCACTAGCCCTTTCCGCTCACCGACCCTTGCAGCACAGCCTCTCCTCAGGGCAATGCCTGCAGCGGGGATGTATGTCGTTACAACGCACACTTTTACAACGCATGCACTTACAACGCATTTTTTACAACGCAAAATCCATTACAACGCACTACACTTACAACGCATGACACTACAACGCATTTTTTAAAACTACCTTTACAACGCATACCATTACAACGCATAATATTAAATTGCATTTAAGGTAAGTATTAGATAGTATAGGGGTAAAAATTACTTAATAAGTGTTGGATAGTATAGGGGTAAAAATTACTATTCTAACTCCAGGGGGTGCAACAGTAGGGTAAGTGTTGGATAGTATGGGGGTAAAAATTACTATTCTAACTCCAGGGGGTGCAACAGTAGGGTAAGTGTTGGATAGTATAGGGGTAAAAATTTCTATTCTAACTCCAGGGGGTGCAACAGTAGGGTAAGTGTTGGATAGTATAGGGGTAAAAATTACTATTCTAGCTCCAGGGGGTGCAACAGTAGGGTAAGTGTTGGATAGTATAGGGGTAAAAATTACTATTCTAACTCCAGGGGGTGCAACAGTAGGGTAAGTGTTGGATAGTATAGGGGTAAAAATTACTATTCTAACTCCAGGGGGTGCAACAGTAGGGTAAGTGTTGGATAGTGTAGTGTAAAATTATGCGTTGTAATGGTAGGCGTTGTAATGGAATGCGTTGTAAAGGTAGCTTTTAAAAATGCGTTGTAGTGTCATGCGTTGTAAGTGTAGTGCGTTGTAATGGATTTTGCGTTGTAAAAAATGCGTTGTAAGTGTAGTGCGTTGTAAAAGTTGCGTTGTAAAGGTTGTTCCCCCTGCAGCGGCCTCCGACCATCTACTGGGAGCCGCTCCTCCTCCAAACGCCACCGCCGCCTCCACGATCCTGGCCCCCAGGCGCCGAGACGCCAAGCACCGGAAGTGTAAAAACCGTTGAAGTCGGCAAGGCAAGTTTCACTCGATCCCCGGGGGGATCCCGACCGCAAGCACGCTGAGTCGCCTAACGAAGAAGAAAACCCACCGAATCTCTCCGCATCAACCCGCGGACACACCCGGGGGTCAAAAAAGCCTCCACAAATGCCGCCTCACATTTGCATTTGCATTTGCACAAGCGAGCCGAAAAATGCCGGTAAGATTTTCAAAACAAAACTAAGGAGAAATTGAATCGTTTAAGTTTAAGTTTGAGTTAAGTTTAAGTTTAGGAGCTCATTTAACCATCCATTTTTGCATTTATTTACGCCCGCCTAAAGTCAGAGTCAGAGGATGCGCCCGCGACTGCTACTAACTAGCAGCCGCCATTTTCCCCTCCCCCTGTGATCTAAATGAGCCACACTGAGTCACTTTGTTGTAAATCTGCTCGTAGTGCTTTAAAGCGTCGTCACTGAGGGGAGTCACAGTTTCTAAGGAGGAGTAAGAAAGAGAGAGATGAGTGACAAGCGACATTGTGTCCTTTTCTTGATGCCCTCACACACCCCGAAGGATGTCATGCTTCATCATGGGGCAGTGCTCCTCGTGGGGCTGGCGTTCAATGCCCTACGGGTCTCTTCCTTACTTCTCGTTAGGAACTGTGACTCACCTTAGTAACAATGCTATTTTTCAGGAGCACAAGCTTGATCCAACTCCTTGTCCCCCCCCTCCCTCATTTCAAGTGCTTTAAACAGTGCATATGGCAGTGCTAGACACACTAACACCCATCATTTAGAAGAGGATGCTGCTTTACATGAGGGAGAGCTATGGAAAGTGAAGAGAGAAGCGAAGGCGACATCGACCAAGCTAAGATGGATTACACCTTTTTGAAGACATCCCACAAGGTGCAACCCTGTGGCCCTCGTTACAAGTTTGGTGGAATAGAGTGAAGTATCATTACCAAAGGGTAAGGTATTTACCAAGTGTGGTGAATACCCCCCTATTCCGAAGTTTCAACAGGAAAATGAAGCATGACATATGGAAACAGTTTTTAAAACAACATATTCTGCATGATTCATCTCATGTGTGAGCCCCTTTACAACTACAAATTTCAGTAGGTTTCATTTTCCAGAATTTCTGAGAAGAATTCTGAGAGGGTGTGATAATTATCACCCAATGAGTCATTTCTTAACAGATGTATGCACGGGGATCAGATTTTAGCCTTTGACTCGTAATGAGGGCAGACATGGCCGGCCCTCATTTCCTGCAGCCCTTTAATTGTGAAAGGGCCATCAAGAAAAGTTGCTCCCCAAGACGGAATTACAAGATCCGCGTAACTCAGTGTTTTTAGGTCTCGCAAAGGGCAGCGCATGCGCTGCCCCTACGAGGCATTAAGTAATTCTTTATATTGGGTGAAACTCCGCCTATTGCCGGTAGTTTCTCCTGCCCCTTGCCATTCGTTAACTCGGGCATTTATTTTGTTAGCGGGCTTGTCATTGGCTTACGATCCCATGCGGCACTTCCGTTTTGCTTCCCTTTAGCAGGAAGCAGCACCGACCAACTACAGTTTCGTTCCACTGCTCGGCATTATCTATTCGCGTACGGACTACTTCCTTGTTTATTTTCCACAGCCGTTCTCAAGTGCCGGTGTGCGCGAGGGGCGGGCACCGCATGCTGCTTGTTTATAACCAGGGGTCACGTCTTATATTTCACCGCTTCCAAAGCTGAGAAGAAGCGGCATGCGATGCGAGGGGCCATCGTGTAGGTAAAGCATTTTTTCCCCAGAATTGCACACTTTTTCTCACTTCATATATGCACCCGCGTCTCCGACATCGCTCTTCATGGTACTTTATTTTTCCCTAGTTTGTTGAAGCACTGTGCCTCCCTCACAGCGCACACCGCCCCTGCAGCAGTAATCCACGTCGCTCCTTCGGCACCCGTTTCTCTGACACTGCGCTTCATGTTTTGGACAGCAGGGTGCTAGTAATGCTTGTTTATTTTAGAAAAACTGTATTAAAATAAACAAACAATGTTAGCACCGGGCTGTCCAAAGCATGAAGCGTGGTAAACTTCATCACCGCGCATCATGACTTGAACAAGGTTTGTTTGTTTTCGTTTTTCTTTACTTTCCATATTGGGCCAACTTTCACTCTCCGTTACTCCGCCCGCTGTGCCTCTGCAGCACATACGGCGCTGCCTCTGGCCTTAACTACTTTCAGGCTCAGAGACCAGCCATGAACGAGGGGAGGAGAAAGAGCAAGGAGCTGTAAACCTCCCCAAGGCGCAGGTCGGAACCAGATTAAACAAGAAAAATCCACACATGGAAGAGTTTTGCGGTCATATCAGATTTCTTTTATTTATATTGAATACATTTACATTTTTCAACAAAAATATTTGACTATTTAAGGCCATTATATGTAGTAAATATGCTCCCCCCTGCACGGACGCCGACCGAAGCGGGTGCTGGGTTAATGAAACAAACTGCAAACGCTTCCTCCATTGTTCCCACTCCCTCCCCCATCCATTCCCTTCGTCTGGTTTTTTGGATTTGTCAACCACCCCCATAATATCCACATCGTCAAGTCACCTAATAGAGATGGATTTTTCCACCCGCAATTAAATTCTTGCACTGTTCTCCCATGATCATTGTTTTACCATTAAAATTGGTGATTTGTAAACTCCTTGCGGAATAATGTGTGTACCGATCATTTACTTGCAAAAGGATCTTTAAGTCCAGACATTTGAATAAATCAAGTATACTGAGGGAAGTGTTTAAAGTGCCTGCCAATTACCTGACTCAAATGAGCTGAGTCACAGGAAGACAAAGGTTCTCCTCTGAGCTCATGATATGACAGAAGGGTGAGGGGGAGGGGCCTGGCAGACAAGCCAGCTAGCCATGATTCCAGTAAACCCAAGCTGAGCCTTCTGCATGAGATGGCCATGTGGAGTGGATGTGTTCTCTGGTTTATATTCATGAACGATACAACAATAGTTCGTAGATTCCACCTTAATGAAAGAGTTTATAATTTCAGCGAGCTGTAGTCCCCACTCGACCTCCCAAATAAAACTTACAAGGAGGATTTAGGAGGCTCAAATGTGAAGCCACCAACAGCTTGTTTCCTGCACGTTCTTTCCAGAGCCCTGTGTTCAAAGGGCATGGCCTTTCTAGCTATCCTTACTTTCAAATTGGCAGAGGTAGAGAGTAGACCCTACATGGCAAGGTTTCACCCCATCTCAATTCTTTGTGCTGAGAGAGGTTCAGAGATGTTCTTATCTGTGGTTTATGTGCTATCGAAGCTTATTTCATGGCTTGTTTACTCGCTCATCTCCAAAAATATTTTGAATGTATTTAAAATGATAAGATGCTGACCAAAATAAAAGAAAGAAAATCACTATATCATGCTGATCTCTGCCCATATTTGTCTTTGGCTTGTGTTGTTGTCGTTCGTAAATGCTATTTCTGATTCAGTAATAAGTTTGTTAGTCCCTCCTTAGTACCACCTTGTCGTTTGTAACCTCCCATGAGGACTGGCCCTTTTACTTCGGGACCTCTTAATTAGTCTGTAAACACTATTTTATTTAATGCTTTTCTCCTACTGCACGCATTATATGCTTTCCTACAACATTCAGCGCCCCATGCACTCTTTCACGGGGCGCTTTTACGGAAAAAGCATTTTTTTATCAACTTGGCAAACAAATGCTTTTTTTGGTAAAAGCACCGTATATCACACTTATTAAATAGTGTCTGCAGACCTTTCGTTAGATATGACTCATTTGAAAAAAGGGGCAGCATGGCCTCTATTATTGTGAAAGCCAGCATGGGGTGCCTGTAAACAACAAGCATTTGCAGTGCAATAGGTCTCGCATTTTAGAAACTTTGACCTATTGGTACTGTAAATGGCAATGCCTTTTATTACTGCAGATTTTATAAACACATAAATAAAAGCCAAGGTCACTTACAATGCCAATAGCTCAAAATCTCGCAACTGCGAGACCTATTGCATTGCAAATGCTTGTTTAGTGTGCTGATACTAGCCGCAGCCTCCTCGTGAAAGACGGGAAAGTGAGAATACCCGACAGAAAAATGTCCTGTAGTCTGATGGCTATTCCTCATTTCTGAGCGGGCCCTAAATGTAAACATTGCAATCCTCCTAAAAATCCATCCAACCAGAGTTAATGATGAAACTGTTATTGGTAACTCCAGGGAGGTGGAGTTACTACACAGGCTAACACCCAGCTCATGATGTCACCCTAAATGCTGCTATTAAAATATTTCCACCCAAAAAGATTTGGGGACTTTGGCAAATATATCGAGGGTTATGATTGTGGCAATACAAATCTAAAGTGGTCGTCTATTGAAGATATCGTATTTTATCTGATGACACTTGACAACCTCAAACACACTTGTCTGATTGTATGTATACTGATGGTATAAAGATGTACTGCTATTGTATTGTTTGCAATAAAAAGATGCTAAAAAAAATGTTTCCACCAAAGTATAACTTTGGCAGTGAGCATATTCAGATCGCAGACAGTGACATTTTACAGCAAGTCGCTGCAGTCTGAAATACACTCAACACTAAACTATCTCTACATTACATGCTCATAAAGTGGTAAATAAATTGAGGGATTAAAAATAATTATGTTATGCTGGCGATTATAGGAACATGATAACGGCAGCCTTTTGCATAATGATCTTAGCAAAGCATAATAGACATGAAGGCATATCAACTATTCGCTTTTGACAGATGGGGAAATTGATACACCGAGGAGTGGGGGTGGTGTGGGGGTCAAAGTTACATCAGAAGAAAGAAGAAATTCCAGTATGGGTAGATGAACCAGAAAAGATGAGCGCACCATGGTTGGGCAAGAGATGGGACCAGTTGTTTGACAGAAATCCTCTGCAGGCTATGCAGGATCCCTCAAAGGTGAGCTGGCCTGAGAATTTTATCTGACCTGCTTTTTGTGTTTCGACTTGTGGAAGTGAAATATGCAATGCCACTGGAGATAGTCCACGTTTTAACATGAAGCCTTCAATGAAGAACCTCACTCTACTGAAAGGAGGTATGCTCAACCGGTATCACCAACCATGGTGTGGGTGGCTACATCCCTCTCTGTCTAGGCCATTAGATGTTCAGCAGTGAAGGCCATGAGGGATTGGTTTTCTTTGCAAATGTTATGTTATGTTATGCTATGTTATGCGTATGTAAAGCGCACTGTCACCCACAAGGGTATCATGGTGCTGAAATCTGTGATTCGTGAACATGTGCTTCACCTGGTGTTTGATACTGCTTCTTCTGGGTGCGGCTTTTCTCCTCAGATAAATTGAAGTAGAAAGGTTTCGATTAAAGTAACACCTGATAAAATGGTGTAACCCTCTCCTTAAGAACACAGCCTTAGGAGTATGATGAAGGCAATTCTACTGAAAATCGAAGAACCACGGCTACATTGGTCCATGATGTCCCCAGGCTCAGGTTATTTTCCAATCCCGGGTGAGATTGTGCACCCTTCTGTGTTTATTCAATCCAATCCAGGGTTTGAGCTTGTCTGCTCTGTTTTTAGGTTTGTCCTTAACTATTCTCTCATTTCTAAGGTTTTGCAGTATTCTGTTCCCAAGGACAATTCTAATATGGCAGAAAATGGTTTGTTCCCGAGCATAAGCAAAATCAAACTGTCCAGTGTAGTTTGACAATTGACAAAAATCAAGTCCAATCCCTTTGTATGAGGATTTATCTTTTCTTTATTTTCTCAGTTGTCCTGATCGCATATTCCACAGCATCGAGCCAGAAGTGGATGCCGCCAACACGTATTTCGTCTTGGGGTAATTGAACCCCCACGACTTCCTCAGGGCCTATAAATCAAGTGGTCAATCACAAAAAACGAGTACGATGCAAAAGTCAATCAGAATAGAAATACTAATAGTACGTATCCGGAACCTTGGGTTGTCAAGGATTGCACTCTTACACCAAATGAAGAGGACAAAGTAAGCTTTCAAGGATTTTTCGTGATTAAGAAAAGATAAATCCTCATACAAAGGGATTGGACTTGATTTTTGTCAATTGTCAAACTACACTGGACAGTTTGATTTTTCTTATGCTCGGGAACAAACCATTTTCTTACATGTTCATCGTCAATTAACTTGTTTAATTGAAGATTTGGGGACTCTCTGTGGTTGCTTCCCCTTGTTCCCTTGAGCATTCTTTCCATGGCTATCTATTTGTGGTATACTTTATTTTGATTTTGCGCAATTTACAACCTAGCCACAACTCGTGAATCTAGAATTCTAATATGGCGCCCATTTTTTCCTTAGCCCCGCCGGTTTTATAAGTCTTATTTCTTTTTCATATTCGTCTTCATCATCAAATACTTTATTTAGTGTTTTTGGCCATAAAAGTACATAGACAAATACAATGCATATATACAACGAGAAATAACCAGAGTAAATCAAAACACTGCGCTGTGTCATGCCATTAAAAGTTTCAATAATCAATGGAAATATACCTTAGATTGGAATAAATCACATTGCCAAAAACCCTTTAAAAACATATTGATAAATATTTTATAATTAGCTCAAATAAATGTAAAAAAAATATTGTTAGAATGCGTCAATAAAAGGCACCAAAAATGAGATATTATTTCATATACATAAGTACTAGAAAAACCGGGGCAAAGAGGGGGCATAATAGGTAGGCCAGCCTTGTCAATCACTCCTGCGCCCTACACCTGATGGATCAGCTCCAATGGAGGTACCTGGATATCGCATAAATAACTAACTGAAAGGATTCTGTATGGAGGAATCAAGTTGGCAGCATCCAAGTTGCCTACACAAAGGGATAATCCAAGATTTTCAAGGGCAGGTATAACCCAGACAGAAGAAAACAAGGTGCATTAGTGATCTCTCTGACTGTTGGCAAACAGGACATGCAGTACTTATTGGGGTTGAACAGTTCCATTTTGCTAGAAAGGCCATTAGTAGTATTTTACCATAGCGGAGTTTAAGATAAAAGGACTTTGAAGCTAATGGGTTAATACAATCCAAGAAGGGCTCAAATTGAAAGTCAGGTTTGAAATCTAGGAAGAGGGAAGTAATCAACCCCTAACACATATTCTGAAATACGCTGGAATAAACATTGTCTCTTAAGTGTGATCTTGGATAGTTGGGTCTTGGAAGCTGACGAGGACAACTTTTGGACGTAAGATAGTCACTCAGTTTTACCACATCTGTCCAGTGATACCACGTCCTCCGAGGCTCTAAGATAATCCTTCAGGTCTACAGTGTATTTCAACCTTCTCCAGTAAAGTAATGGCCTCCATTGGGCCTTATGCATCATTTAATTGAGAACTATAACCATTCTTAATCGCTTTAGCTGATTATTATTATGGAGATTAGTTAATGTTCTCAAAAATGTCTTCTCCACTACGTTAAGTTTAGTCAAATTCAAAGTGGTGATCCATACTTCAGCACCATAAAGTGCACTGCCCTAGGCTTTGGGTCTGTACACCTTGAATGCAGGAGGGATACACCTGCTCCAGGATGTCCTTCAATGTCTTAGTATAACAGTAGAACTTTGGGTTAAATTTCAGCTGCTCTTCTCACCCTGTGGTGACATAGATATAGTTAAGCTGACACCCAAATAATCAAACTCTCTGACCCTGTACACAGCGCATTAGCAAACCCCAAATGTTTTATGAGGGTCATAAACTTGGATAGGTTTATTACAAGCTCTTGTTCAGTGCAAAAGTCTTCAAATTCAGTGACGGCCGGCAGAAACAAAAAGTAGTGCTGCGGGTGGAGCACAGGAGGTAGAGCACAGAGAAGGGAGTTTAATAATATTTTTTTTAAAGGAAGACCTGCTTGAAGCTGCCGGCTGCCTCCTGCATCACAACTTGGTGTTCTTCTTGATACCAGAAGACACTGGGACAGCATCACAGACTCCCTGTGCAATCCCCACGTTGCTCTCATGCCATGACAGTAGCACGGGGATTGACCTGAGCAGGCTTGTTTGATGCTCTGCTCAGGACAGGGAGTCTGCTACGGTTTTCCAACTGCTTAGACGGCAGGCCAAACACACATGGGCACCTAGAATTGCACAAACCATTCCACCTCCCCCTCCCATGGCCCTGGACCACCCCTTTCTAGGCATGCTGGCTCAGCCAGCAGGTGAAAAATAAAACAATCATAGAATACCGTTTAATTTTTCACCTGCTGGCTCTGAGCCATTGCAGAGAAGCCGCCACTGTTCAAATTTATTTGCCAAATGTTATAATCCACTAGAGGCTTTTGGAGTCAGGAGGGTGTCCTCTGCAAATTATAAGAGAGGGATTTTACTACCACCCAGGCAAGGGGCATCCAGTTTCTCTTTTAAGGTTTTATCATCCCCCTTCAGAGGTTGAATTTCCTGGGTGTTTTTTTCTACCTTTTTTGATAGATCGTCCATCGCCAATTCCATTGCTCCGACTCTATCTGATATAGCGTTCATTTTGAGTTCAAGGGCCTCACAAACTGTCTGTATTTTTAATTGATTATTTTCAGAGACTGCAAATTTGTCCCTTATCTCCGAAAGCAGCGTTGCAAGTAATCCCTCCGTGGAGGAAATAGGTTCCCTATTGCATATTGGATTTAAAGTACCCAAGGAATTTAATTCTTTGGATGGACCCCCTTTTCCTGCTAAGTCAATTTCTTCCAAAGGGGCGGGGGGTAATCCACAATTCGTATTAACATTCGGCTCCTGTGTAAGTACTTCATATCTGTTTTGTAAGGGTATTAAATCCATTTCCTCTCTCCTCCCGCTATTATTTTTATTTAGAGGTAATAGTGAGATTGTACTCAAAGGGCTATTCTCAGATGTTACTAGATCTAACGTCTGTTCAATGTCTGATTTAGTTAGTTTATAGAAGGCTGGGTAGCTTGGACTTTAAAATATGACCTTAATGATGGGGTGACTCGAAGGCTTCCGGATTTATTTTTTATACATTTCTTATGTTCTTTTTTAAGTGAGGTGCTTATTGAATTATTTTTTGAGTTTGACTTTACTGCAGTATTAGAAAACATTTCTGCATCCAATTTCTGCTGTGTCTCTGTGACCTCTAACTGTGGCAGCTCTCTCTCCGAAGGGTTTAATAATTCAGGGGAAAGTTTATTTGCTCCCCAAATATCCCTACTTCTAAGAGTGTACCTGTTAATTTTCTCTTTAGTATACAAAACCCCGTCTTGTTCCTCCTTACTTTCCACACCACGCTCACAGTTCAATTTTGGCCCCCAGTCTCTCCCCCTTCTCGTTACCGGAGTCATTGAAGTTGGCCATATATTTAATTCAGGCTGCTCTGTGCACTTCGGAACTCGTCCTTCCTTGTCTCTTATGGACCCTTTTCCATGGAAAGATCCAGGGAAACAAGCAAAAAAACGGGCTGGCACTAGCCCTTTCCGCTCACCGACCCTTGCAGCACAGCCTCTCCTCAGGGCAATGCCTGCATTGGGGATGTATGTCGTTACAACGCACACTTTTACAACGCATGCACTTACAACGCATTTTTTACAACGCAAAATCCATTACAACGCACTACACTTACAACGCATGACACTACAACGCATTTTTAAAAACTACCTTTACAACGCATACCATTACAACGCATAATATTAAATTGCATTTAAGGTAAGTATTAGATAGTATAGGGGTAAAAATTACTTAATAAGTGTTGGATAGTATAGGGGTAAAAATTAATATTCTAACTCCAGGGGGTGCAACAGTAGGGTAAGTGTTGGATAGTATAGGGGTAAAAATTACTATTCTAACTCCAGGGGGTGCAACAGTAGGGTAAGTGTTGGATAGTATGGGGGTAAAAATTACTATTCTAACTCCAGGGGGTGCAACAGTAGGGTAAGTGTTGGATAGTATAGGGGTAAACATTTCTATTCTAACTCCAGGGGGTGCAACAGTAGGGTAAGTGTTGGATAGTATAGGGGTAAAAATTACTATTCTAACTCCAGGGGGTGCAACAGTAGGGTAAGTGTTGGATAGTATAGGGGTAAAAATTACTATTCTAACTCCAGGGGGTGCAACAGTAGGGTAAGTGTTGGATAGTATAGGGGTAAAAATTACTATTCTAACTCCAGGGGGTGCAACAGTAGGGTAAGTGTTGGATAGTGTAGTGTAATATTATGCGTTGTAATGGTAGGCGTTGTAATGGAATGCGTTGTAAAGGTAGCTTTTAAAAATGCGTTGTAGTGTCATTCGTTGTAAGTGTAGTGCGTTGTAATGGATTTTGCGTTGTAAAAAATGCGTTGTAAGTGTAGTGCGTTGTAAAAGTTGCGTTGTAAAGGTTGTTCCCCCTGCAGCGGCCTCCGACCATCTACTGGGAGCCGCTCCTCCTCCAAACGCCACCGCCGCCTCCACGATCCTGGCCCCCAGGGGCCGAGACGCCAAGCACCGGAAGTGTAAAAACCGTTGAAGTCGGCAAGGCAAGTTTCACTCGATCCCCGGGGGGATCCCGACCGCAAGCACGCTGAGTCGCCTAACGAAGAAGAAAACCCACCGAATCTCTCCGCATAAGCCCGCGGACACACCCGGGGGTCAAAAAAGCCTCCACAAATGCCGCCTCACATTTGCATTTGCATTTGCACAAGCGAGCCGAAAAATGCCGGTAAGATTTTCAAAACAAAACTAAGGAGAAATTGAATCGTTTAAGTTTAAGTTTGAGTTAAGTTTAAGTTTAGGAGCTCATTTAACCATCCATTTTTGCATTTATTTACGCCCGCCTAAAGTCAGAGTCAGAGGATGCGCCCGCGACTGCTACTAACTAGCAGCCGCCATTTTCCCCTCCCCCTGTGATCTAAATGAGCCACACTGAGTCACTTTGTTGTAAATCTGCTCGTAGTGCTTTAAAGCATCGTCACTGAGGGGAGTCACAGTTTCTAAGGAGGAGTAAGAAAGAGAGAGATGAGTGACAAGCGACATTGTGTCCTTTTCTTGATGCCCTCACACACCCCGAAGGATGTCATGCTTCATCATGGGGCAGTGCTCCTCGTGGGGCTGGCGTTCAATGCCCTACGGGTCTCTTCCTTACTTCTCGTTAGGAACTGTGACTCACCTTAGTAACAATGCTATTTTTCAGGAGCACAAGCTAGATCCAACTCCTTGTCCCCCCCCTCCCTCATTTCAAGTGCTTTAAACAGTGCATATGGCAGTGCTAGACACACTAACACCCATCATTTAGAAGAGGATGCTGCTTTACATGAGGGAGAGCTATGGAAAGTGAAGAGAGAAGCGAAGGCGACATCGACCAAGCTAAGATGGATTACACCTTTTTCAAGACATCCCACAAGGTGCAACCCTGTGGCCCTCGTTACAAGTTTGGTGGAATAGAGTGAAGTATCATTACCAAAGGGTAAGGTATTTACCAAGTGTGGTGAATACCCCCCTATTCCGAAGTTTCAACAGGAAAATGAAGCATGACATATGGAAACAGTTTTTAAAACAACATATTCTGCATGATTCATCTCATGTGTGAGCCCCTTTACAACTACAAATTTCAGTAGGTTTCATTTTCCAGAATTTCTGAGAAGATTTCTGAGAGGGTGTGATAATTATCACCCAATGAGTCATTTCTTAACAGATGTATGCACGGGGATCAGATTTTAGCCTTTGACTCGTAATGAGGGCAGACATGGCCGGACCTCATTTCCTGCAGCCCTTTAATTGTGAAAGGGCCATCAAGAAAAGTTGCTCCCCAAGACGGAATTACAAGATCCGCGTAACTCAGTGTTTTTAGGTCTCGCAAAGGGCAGCGCATGCGCTGCCTCTACGAGGCATTAAGTAATTCTTTATATTGGGTGAAACTCCGCCTATTGCCGGTAGTTTCTCCTGCCCCTTGCCATTCGTTAACTCGGGCATTTATTTTGTTAGCGGGCTTGTCATTGGCTTACGATCCCATGCGGCACTTCCGTTTTGCTTCCCTTTAGCAGGAAGCAGCACCGACCAACTACAGTTTCGTTCCACTGCTCGGCATTATCTATTCGCGTACGGACTACTTCCTTGTTTATTTTCCACAGCCGTTCTCAAGTGCCGGTGTGCGCGAGGGGCGGGCACCGCATGCTGCTTGTTTATAACCAGGGGTCACGTCTTATATTTCACCGCTTCCAAAGCTGAGAAGAAGCGGCATGCGATGCGAGGGGCCATCGTGTAGGTAAAGCATTTTTTCCCCAGAATTGCACACTTTTTCTCACTTCATATATGCACCCGCGTCTCCGACATCGCTCTTCATGGTTCTTTATTTTTCCCTAGTTTGTTGAAGCACTGTGCCTCCCTCACAGCGCACACCGCCCCTGCAGCAGTAATCCACGTCGCTCCTTCGGCACCCGTTTCTCTGACACTGCGCTTCATGTTTTGGACAGCAGGGTGCTAGTAATGCTTGTTTATTTTAGAAAAACTGTATTAAAATAAACAAACAATGTTAGCACCGGGCTGTCCAAAGCATGAAGCGTGGTAAACTTCATCACCGCGCATCATGACTTGAACAAGGTTTGTTTGTTTTCGTTTTTCTTTACTTTCCATATTGGGCCAACTTTCACTCTCCGTTACTCCGCCCGCTGTGCCTCTGCAGCACATACGGCGCTGCCTCTGGCCTTAACTACTTTCAGGCTCAGAGACCAGCCATGAACGAGGGGAGGAGAAAGAGCAAGGAGCTGTAAACCTCCCCAAGGCGCAGGTCGGAACCAGATTAAACAAGAAAAATCCACACATGGAAGAGTTTTGCGGTCATATCAGATTTCTTTTATTTATATTGAATACATTTAAATTTTTCAACAAAAATATTTGACTATTTAAGGCCATTATATGTAGTAAATATGCTACCCCCTGCACGGACGCCGACCGAAGCGGGTGCTGGGTTAATGAAACAAACTGCAAACGCTTCCTCCATTGTTCCCACTCCCTCCCCCATCCATTCCCTTCGTCTGGTTTTTTGGATTTGTCAACCACCCCCATAATATCCACATCGTCAAGTCACCTAATAGAGATGGATTTTTCCACCCGCAATTACATTCTTGCACTGTTCTCCCATGATCATTGTTTTACCATTAAAATTGGTGATTTGTAAACTCCTTGCGGAATAATGTGTGTACCGATCATTTACTTGCAAAAGGATCTTTAAGTCCAGACATTTGAATAAATCAAGTATACTGAGGGAAGTGTTTAAAGTGCCTGCCAATTACCTGACTCAAATGAGCTGAGTCACAGGAAGACAAAGGTTCTCCTCTGAGCTCATGATATGACAGAAGGGTGAGGGGGAGGGGCCTGGCAGACAAGCCAGCTAGCCATGATTCCAGTAAACCCAAGCTGAGCCTTCTGCATGAGATGGCCATGTGGAGTGGATGTGTTCTCTGGTTTATATTCATGAACGATACAGCAATAGTTCGTAGATTCCACCTTAATGAAAGAGTTTATTATTTCAGCGAGCTGTAGTCCCCACTCGGCCTCCCAAATAAAACCTACAAGGAGGATTTAGGAGGCTCAAATGTGAAGCCACCAACAGCTTGTTTCCTGCACGTTCTTTCCAGAGCCCTGTGTTCAAAGGGCATGGCCTTTCTAGCTATCCTTACTTTTAAATTGGCAGGGGTAGAGAGTAGACCCTACATGGCAAGGTTTCACCCCATCTCAATTCTTTGTGCTGAGAGAGGTTCAGAGATGTTCTTATCTGTGGTTTATGTGCTATCGAAGCTTATTTCATGGCTTGTTTACTCGCTCATCTCCAAAAATATTTTGAATGTATTAAAAATGATAAGATGCTGACCAAAATAAAAGAAAGAAAATCACTATATCATGCTGATCTCTGCCCATATTTGTCTTTGGCTTGTGTTGTTGTCGTTCGTAAATGCTATTTCTGATTCAGTAATAAGTTTGTTAGTCCCTCCTTAGAACCACCTTGTCGTTTGTAACCTCCCATGAGGACTGGCCCTTTTACTTCGGGACCTCTTAATTAGTCTGTAAACACTATTTTATTTAATGCTTTTCTCCTACTGCACGCATTATATGCTTTCCTACAACATTCAGCGCCCCATGCACTCTTTCACGAGGCGCTTTTACGGAAAAAGCATTTTTTTATCAACTTGGCAAACAAATGCTTTTTTTGGTAAAAGCACCGTATATCACACTTATTAAATAGTGTCTGCAGACCTTTCGTTAGATATGACTCGTTTGAAAAAAGGGGCAGCATGGCCTCTATTATTGTGAAAGCCAGCATGGGGTGCCTGTAAACAACAAGCATTTGCAGTGCAATAGGTCTCGCATTTTAGAAACTTTGACCTATTGGTACTGTAAATGGCAATGCCTTTTATTACTGCAGATTTTATAAACACATAAATAAAAGCCAAGGTCACTTCCAATGCCAATAGCTCAAAATCTCGCAACTGCGAGACCTATTGCATTGCAAATGCTTGTTTAGTGTGCTGATACTAGCCGCAGCCTCCTCGTGAAAGACGGGAAAGTGAGAATACCCGACAGAAAAATGTCCTGTAGTCTGATGGCTATTCCTCATTTCTGAGCGGGCCCTAAATGTAAACATTGCAATCCTCCTAAAAATCCATCCAACCAGAGTTAATGATGAAACTGTTATTGGTAACTCCAGGGAGGTGGAGTTACTACACAGGCTAACACCCAGCTCATGATGTCACCCTAAATGCTGCTATTAAAATATTTCCACCCAAAAAGATTTGGGGACTTTGGCAAATGTATCGAGGGTTATGATTGTGGCAATACAAATCTAAAGTGGTCGTCTATTGAAGATATCGTATTTTATCTGATGACACTTGACAACCTCAAACACACTGGTCTGATTGTATGTATACTGATGGTATAAAGATGTACTGCTATTGTATTGTTTGCAATAAAAAGATGCTAAAAAAAATGTTTCCACCAAAGTATAACTTTGGCAGTGAGCATATTTAGATCGCAGACAGTGACATTTTACAGCAAGTCGCTGCAGTCTGAAATACACTCAACACTAAACTATCTCTACATTACATGCTCATAAAGTGGTAAATAAATTGAGGGATTAAAAATAATTATGTTATGCTGGCGATTATAGGAACATGATAACGGCAGCCTTTTGCATAATGATCTTAGCAAAGCATAATAGACATGAAGGCATATCAACTATTCGCTTTTGACAGATGGGGAAATTGATACACCGAGGAGTGGGGGTGGTGTGGGGGTCAAAGTTACATCAGAAGAAAGAAGAAATTCCAGTATGGGTAGATGAACCAGAAAAGATGAGCGCACCATGGTTGGGCAAGAGATGGGACCAGTTGTTTGACAGAAATCCTCTGCAGGCTATGCAGGATCCCTCAAAGGTGAGCTGGCCTGAGAATTTTATCTGACCTGCTTTTTGTGTTTCGACTTGTGGAAGTGAAATATGCAATGCCACTGGAGATAGTCCACGTTTTAACATGAAGCCTTCAATGAAGAACCTCACTCTACTGAAAGGAGGTATGCTCAACCGGTATCACCAACCATGGTGTGGGTGGCTACATCCCTCTCTGTCTAGGCCATTAGATGTTCAGCAGTGAAGGCCATGAGGGATTGGTTTTCTTTGCAAATGTTATGTTATGTTATGCTATGTTATGCGTATTTGTAAAGCGCACTGTCACCCACAAGGGTATCATGGTGCTGAAATATGTGATTCGTGAACATGTGCTTCACCTGGTGTTTGATACTGCTTCTTCTGGGTGCGGCTTTTCTCCTCAGATAAATTGAAGTAGAAAGGTTTCGATTAAAGTAACACCTGATAAAATGGTGTAACCCTCTCCTTAAGAACACAGCCTTAGGAGTATGATGAAGGCAATTCTACTGAAAATCGAAGAACCACGGCTACATTGGTCCATGATGTCCCCAAGCTCAGGTTATTTTTCAATCCCGGGTGAGATTGTGCACCCTTCTGTGTTTATTCAATCCAATCCAGGGTTTGAGCTTGTCTGCTCTGTTTTTAGGTTTGTCCTTAACTATTCTCTCATTTCTAATGTTTTGCAGTATTCTGTTCCCAAGGACAATTCTAATATGGCAGAAAATGGTTTGTTCCCGAGCATAAGCAAAATCAAACTGTCCAGTGTAGTTTGACAATTGACAAAAATCAAGTCCAATCCCTTTGTATGAGGATTTATCTTTTCTTTATTTTCTCAGTTGTCCTGATTGCATATTCCACAGCATCGAGCCAGAAGTGGATGCGGCCAACACGTGTTTCGTCTTGGGGTAATTGAACCCCCACGACTTCCTCAGGGCCTATAAATCAAGTGGTCAATCACAAAAAACGAGTACGATGCAAAAGTCAATCAGAATAGAAATACTAATAGTACGTATCCGGAACCTTGGGTTGTCGAGGATTGCACTCTTACACCAAAGGAAGAGGACAAAGTAAGCTTTCAAGGATTTTTCGTGATTAAGAAAAAATAAATCCTCATACAAAGGGATTGGACTTGATTTTTGTCAATTGTCAAACTACACTGGACAGTTTGATTTTGCTTATGCTCGGGAACAAACCATTTTCTTACATGTTCATCGTCAATTAACTTGTTTAATTGAAGATTTGGGGACTCTCTGTGGTTGCTTCCCCTTGTTCCCTTGAGCATTCTTTCTATGGCTATCTATTTGTGGTATACTTTATTTTGATTTTGCGCATTTTACAACCTAGCCACAACTCGTGAATCTAGAATTCTAATATGGCGCCCATTGTTTCCTTAGCCCCGCCGGTTTATAAGTCTTATTTCTTTTTCATATTCGTCTTCATCATCAAATACTTTATTTAGTGTTTTTGGCCATAAAAGTACATAGACAAATACAATGCATATATACAACGAGAAATAACCAGAGTAAATCAAAACACTGCGCTGTGTCATGCCATTAAAAGTTTCAATAATCAATGGAAATATACCTTAGATTGGAATAAATCACATTGCCAAAAACCCTTTAAAAACATATTGATAAATATTTTATAATTAGCTCAAATAAATGTAAAAAAAATATTGTTAGAATGCGTCAATAAAAGGCACCAAAAATAAGATATTATTTCATATACATAAGTACTAGAAAAACCGGGGCAAAGAGGGGGCATAATAGGTAGGCCAGCCTTGTCAATCACTCCTGCGCCCTACACCTGATGGATCAGCTCCAATGGAGGTACCTGGATATCGCATAAATAACTAACAAAAGGATTCTGTATGGAGGAATCAAGTTGGCAGCATCCAAGTTGCCTACACAAAGGGATAATCCAAGATTTTCAAGGGCAGGTATAACCCAGACAGAAGAAAACAAGGTGCAGTAGTGATCTCTCTGACTGTTGGCAAACAGGACATGCAGTACTTATTGGGGTTGAACAGTTCCATTTTGCTAGAAAGGCCATTAGTAGTATTTTACCATAGCGGAGTTTAAGATAAAAGGACTTTGAAGCTAATGGGTTAATACAATCCAAGAAGGGCTCAAATTGAAAGTCAGGTTTGAAATCTAGGAAGAGGGAGGGAAGTAATCAACCCCTAACACATATTCTGAAATACGCTGGAATAAACATTGTCTCTTAAGTGTGATCTTGGATAGTTGGGTCTTGGAAGCTGACGAGGACAACTTTTGGACGTAAGATAGTCACTCAGTTTTACCACATCTGTCCAGTGATACCACGTCCTCCGAGGCTCTAAGATAATCCTTCAGGTCTACAGTGTATTTCACCCTTCTCCAGTAAAGTAATGGCCTCCATTGGGCCTTATGCATCATTTAATTGAGAACCATAACCATTCTTAATCGCTTTAGCTGATTATTATTATGGTGATTAGTTAATGTTCTCAAAAATGTCTTCTCCACTACGTTAAGTTTAGTCAAATTCAAAGTGGTGATCCATACTTCGGCACCATAAAGTGCACTGCCCTAGGCTTTGGGTCTGTACACCTTGAATGCAGGAGGGATACACCTGCTCCAGGATGTCCTTCAATGTCTTAGTATAACAGTAGAACTTTGGGTTAAATTTCAGCTGCTCTTCTCAACCTGTGGTGACATAGATATAGTTAAGCTGACACCCAAATAATCAAACTCTCTTACTCTGTCCACAGCGCATTAGCAAACCCCAAATGTTTTATGAGGGTCATAAACTTGGATAGGTTTATTACAAGCTCTTGTTCAGTGCAAAAGTCTTCAAATTCAGTGAAGGCCGGCAGAAACAAAAAGTAGTGCTGCGGGTGGAGCACAGGAGGTAGAGCACAGAGAAGGGAGTTTAATAATATTTTTTTTAAAGGAAGACCTGCTTGAAGCTGCCGGCTGCCTCCTGCATCACAACTTGGTGTTCTTCTTGATACCAGAAGACACTGGGACAGCATCACAGACTCCCTGTGCAATCCCCACGTTGCTCTCATGCCATGACAGTAGCACAGGGATTGACCTGAGCAGGCTTGTTTGATGCTCTGCTCAGGACAGGGAGTCTGCTACGGTTTTCCAACTGCTTAGACGGCAGGCCAAACACACATGGGCACCTAGAATTGCACAAACCATTCCACCTCCCCCTCCCATGGCCCTGGACCACCCCTTTCTAGGCATGCTGGCTCAGCCAGCAGGTGAAAAATAAAACAATCATAGAATACCGTTTAATTTTTCACCTGCTGGCTCTGAGCCATTGCAGAGAATCCGCCACTGTTCAAATTTATTTGCCAAATGTTATAATCCACTAGAGGCTTTTGGAGTCAGGAGGGTGTCCTCTGCAAATTATAAGAGAGGGATTTTACTACCACCCAGGCAAGGGGCATCATATAAGCCATCCTCCACATAAATTATGACATCATTAATATACAAGGAAAAGAGGGTTGGGGCAAGAATGCAGTCTTGCCTAACTCCATTTTGGATATCAACCCAATCAGTCAACTCCCTGTCCCGGCCCCATCTCACTTGGGCATAAGTATCCTGGTGAAGACAGGCCAATATAGCCAGAATATCAGGCGGAACCCCACTATTCCTCAGGACAGCTCACAAGTTTGCTCTGGAGACTAAGCCGAATGACAACCTTAGATCAACAGAGACTAGATATAGGTGTGCCTTTTGCGTTGCAACTGTTTTCCAATAAATTAATAAAAACAAAAAAATATAGTCGATCGTACTGATCCCTCTTCTAAATCCTACCTACATTGGAAAGAGAGCCTTATAATTGTCAATCCAAGAGCCCCGTTCCTAAGTATTTGTCTAGGAAAGGCCTTTTGGGCTACATCTATAAGGCTAATGGCCCTATTTAATGTGGAATCCCGCTGGCCCTTTTTGTAAATGGGCTGGATTTGGACAACCTTCCAACTAGGAGGAATAATTAGACAAAATATTTAAATAAGATATAAGCGAAGAAAAGGTCACTTGGGATACCATCAGGTCCATCTGCTTTTCCAGGGGCAATAGCCTTAGTTGCCTCCAACAAATCCCTCATCTCTATCACCAGAGGGCCTGTAGGAGAGGAGGTTAAGTCATAATGCTGTGCAGCATCATTAGTCAAAAGTCCTTTGTCATGGCCTGTACAAATCTGTAAAGTGGGCATGCAATACCTCAGGGAACTGTGTCTGGCCTTGATGGGTCCTCGTTACCATTGGCTACCCGCTTCCAAAAGGTTTTGGTATCTTTTGATACGGTTGTCTCATAGATGTCTTACCACATCTTTGACTTCCAATCCCTAAGTGCTTTTGCTTGAGTCAGTTTGTACTCACTTCTATTAAGTATGATTAGTGATGTATTGCCCAGGGAAAGAGCCTTTCGAAGTTCATTCTTTTTATCATTACACCCCTTGTTATACCAAGAGCGTTTAGATTTAGAATGGGCCCTAGTAGACTTGTAAATTTGTGTGAGCACTTACGTAGAGTTTCAAATAAGCCCTCTTTTATCATAGTTATATTAGTAGACCTGAGATGATCCCAGGGCTGGTAAAGGCTTAACCCATGTAACTCTAATGTGGCTTCCCAAAGGGCCCAATTCATACCATCTCTTGTGTTCAGATCCGGAGTTACATATCCCCATTTGATCCTATGCCTATCGTTAGATGGTATTAGATTAGAAGCAATCGATATGGGGACATCTCTCAGGTAATGGAACAGGCTATTTAATGAACAATACAGGTCATTGTTGTCGCTATCTTCCATAGTTAATATCTTAAAATCAGTCAGGTTTCTCAAGAACTGGACAGGGATTAGGATGTAGTCAATTCTGCTTGATCCCCCTGGGTAATCAAAGGTATGCGCAGCATTAGGGTCCAAGAGTTAGCGGCCGTTACACTCCCTCAGACCACATGTTAAAGTGAAGGACAGGAGATTGTATGCAGCTACAGTCCAGCGCTTCACTGGAGCAATGTTGAGGGCAGATATCCCCCATTCTTCATCTTCTTTGATTATTCTTCTAACCTCCTCTTGCTTGTTTGGCCGAATACATCACACATCCGCCTGCCTTTAAATCCAGTGTTTCACTGTAGGACCTTGTTGCCATAGACCATTCTCTGGATGCCTTGGACCCTGTTACCATTCCGACCTAGGGCCAACCTTGGGCCACCCTTATGGACTTCCTAGTAAGTCACCAGCCTCTTTGGCACTGGACCCTGAGTGTGAACCCTTAGTTGTAGTCACCCACTTGATCCTTGCTTTATTTGGGAATTTCACCTGTATGATTAGTGAGTATCTTTATGTCCGCCATTGCTATTTATATCTCTTTTTATTTCAGAGCTATGTTCTTTGTGCCTTGAGCTATTGACTGTCTCCGAGGATTATTTCCCCTCACCCAGGCTTGTGGAAGGGTCACATCTCCCTTTCATTAGTACTCGCTGGCCCTCTATGCCATTGTAAACTCACGGGGATAGTAAGGTATGCCTGACTTGTTGTATTGGCTTTGTACTCCCATTTGTTTGGTGTATCTTGAGTGCATGTAATCTTGAACCCCTGTCCACCCATGAATCCCACTTACCTGTTGTTTTTATTTCTGCAGGTGTTCACCGCCCCCAGACGGGACCAAGTTTGGCCGCTTGCCTGATCTCTTCTTATTTTTCCCATAGCTGGTTTTTCAGTAGTGTATTCCTTGGATGTGAAAGTTTTTCGTTATACTATATGACCACTTGGCACTTTAGTTTTTTACCCTTTCTTCTTTCAAATTCAGACTATAGGCCTAGGTTCATCCATGGACGCCTTTGGTGTCTCTCTTAAGTTAATTTTTTTGGTCCAGCCGCCCACCTCCTAATAGCTATTCTCTATTCAGGTTTTCAGCAAATATCTAATATCACCGTTATTACTGCAGTTCTTTGATCCACTGGCAACCTACCCTCTTGTAGCATCTGATTAAACATTTAACATATGCTCCACCATTACATCTAGCACAGCTTTATACAACTCAACCAGCAGACCGTTAGGGCCCGCTGCCTTTCCGGACTGAAGGGCTCTGGCCGCTGCTTTGACTTCATCTACGGTTAGGCCTAGTTCCAGGTTGTCACTGTCCTCTCTGCCTAGCCGTGGCATGGAGATGTCACATAGAAAATCCCCACAGTCTTCAGCTGAGTGTGTGAAGTGGGACGTATATACTTCTTCATAATACTGTGCAAACCCCTCTGCTATCTCCTCCCCAGTTTCCAATTTTGTCCCTGTCTCATCTAGTATGCTGGGAACCCAGCCTGCCCCAGTCCACCTCCTAGCTCACCATGCTAACAATTTAGTCGCCTTATCCCCAACATCGTACAGACGGTATTGCATCACTCTCACGAGAGTCCTGGCACTATCCTCCTCCATGTCCCTAAGTTCCTTCTGCCGGACCTGGAGAAGATGTCTCTCCTTATCTGTCTGTTGGTCCCCTCCCCTACCTGAGCCTCAATTCATAGTATCTCTGTTTCAAGAGCAACACACTTGGCATGCTATTCTAGACTGAGTGCGATCTCTGATGACCGCATTAAATGCCTCCCAGAGAGTCACAGTCGAATCCACTGTACCGAGGTTCTCAGTTAAATACTGCTTTGTGTCGGACCGTATTACTTCATGAAAGTCTGCATCTTAGAAGTGCCATGGTCCGATTCTGGGCGGCAGCGTATGATCCTTCCATGGACCTGCTAATTTCGCTTCCACTGGGGAATTATCTGAAATTCCCCTAACTATATGAACTGCCTCTCTAAATTCCCCTCAGTCCGGCAACCTCTATTCTTGAGAGGCTGCCTGTTCCTACTGAGAGGTGTGTGTATTGCTTCGCACAAGGGCTTTGATGTCTCCATATATCGCCCAGACCCAATGCCTCCAGGAACCCTTTAAGTAGACCCCCTGTCGTGGGTTGCTCGTGCCCTTCTGACCCTTGCTCCATACATCTAGTTTGGCCGACATTATATCATTCAAGTCGCCTCCCAGAATCAACCTCCCTTCCGGTAGCTGCAGAAGTATAGAGCCTAGAATATCTAATGTAGGGGCCTGTAGCGCAGGTGGCGAGTATACTGAGCGAAGATTAATTCTCACTTCTTCCCACATCCCACTAAGTGCCGTATATTTGCAAAGGTCATCTGTTATGACTTTGTAGTGTGTGAACGTACATTAGTGCTTGATCAGTATCCCTACTCCTCTTGAGCCCGAGGTATACCCTGCATGTGCCCTAAGATATAACTAAACCTATTCAAGGCCCTGCAGTGAATGCCCTTATGATGTGTTTCTTGGAGGAGAATTGCGTCTGGTGAGTAGCGTTTGATAAACAATAATACAGTTGACCATTTCAGTTTCCCATTTAGTCCATTGAAGTTCCAGGACCAGACCTTTATCAAGGACTGTACATTGCTATTGCTCCCCATCTACGTATAGACTCACCCTGCCCAGCGCGTTTACACCAAGGATCTTTCTGCAGGCACCTCTTTGTTCCCTACTCTTGCAGTACATTACTAAACAAACAAAACAATCTACCAACTTCCTCCCCCCATCCCCTCCCCCCCCCCTGCTATCCTGCTTATAAGGTTTAGGAAACCCCAACTCTCCAACCCGCAAAGCGCCTGTCGTCCCCAAAGAAGCATTACAATACTAGCTCAAAACTAACAGGGGTGGTCAATCAAGCAGGACCAATAAACAATATAAATACCATGCGGGCCTTCCCCCCCCCCCAAGGCCACGCAGCCAATTAATGTCTTCGGCACATTCTGAGATAAAATTCTGTCCGCCTTGCCTTTCAAGTTCCATCAGAGTCTTACATTTTCCTGTCTCTCATCCAGTGCATCCCCGGCCCCGTCCTGAGCGGGACTGTCTTACCTCCGCATATCTTCCCTACTTCACCCATTCGGATCATCCTCCACCTGGTTGCTCTTGTGGGACTGGCCGATGATGCACGCTGCTCTCGATCCGCTCGTGGGTCTCCCTTTTTGTTGACTGATTCCGTTCTCTGGTGGTATGAACGGTCTTGCTTTTTCCCAGTAGTGTGCCAGCCCCATACCTCCTTGCAAAGTACCACAACTTTCCTTCCGCGATTACTCTTAATCTGGCCGGCAAAAGCATCATATACTTGAGGTCCTTTTTGACCAAGTCGAAACTTCTTCTTTTCCTCTGTACTTGTAGTGTGAAGTCTGCGAAGAACCTAATAGTGGAGTTCTCATACGGGAGATCTCCTTTCACTCTGGCGACTTGGAGTATTGCATCTCTGTCCCGATAATTAAAGATTCTGGCGATTATGGTCCGCGGCGGGTTTCCAGGATCGAGGGTCTTGTCGAGACTCCATGCGACCTCTCAATTGCAAAAAACTTCGACAGGCGTGGAGGTTACAATTTGATAAGAATGAGGTCTTCCAGAAAGAGGTCAACACTCTGTCCTTCCGCTCCTTTGGGTGCCCCAACTATCCTTATGATGTTTCGCCTTGCTCTTACTTCCTGATCTTCTAACCGCGCCTCCATTTGCGACTTTTGTTGCTTTAACATGCGGACCTGCTCTTCGAGGCGCTTAGCTGTGGATTGAAGTTGGTTAATGTCAGTTTCAGCAGCTGCAACCTTTTCACTGAGCTTATCAGGGTGACCTCGACTGATACTGAGTCAATCTTAGGTTCCAGAGAGCCCTTGACATACCTAATTGCTGCCATAATTGCTGTCAGGGAAGGCTCTCCATCTTCTCTTTCATCTTCCCTCATTGCTGGGGTTGAGGCACCGTGTAGTTCTCCATTTTATTTGTTTGAGTTAGGCCCACCCTTCTGGGCTTTTCTTTCCACTCGGGATCCCTCCATGTGTATACTTTCCCTGTCGGGAGGCCCCAAGACACAGTACCTTCTCTCCTTCCCTTAGCAGCAGTCCAGGTTCCTCACTCAGTTATGCTCCTCAACTCCCAGTCATCCAGTTCAGCTGCCATTTTCAGGTGGTGAGGGGCGCTCCGTTCATGCCACTGCTATGAGCCCTATTCCGCTAAGTACCTGTGGGGATATTACTTCATTGGTTGCACCCGGGGAGGGGGCTATGTCCGGTGAACTCACATGGCTGTTCTTCTCTGCGCCGGCCACTTACATCATCTTTGTTCTGGCTCACAAGGCTCTCAAGTGCCTCAGTTGTCTGCTACTACTGCCTTCCAGCTCATAACGCAGATAAAGAGCACCTTAATGGCCATGCCCATGGTGCACTCGGCACACTGCAGTGTTCCCAAATCACCCACTGGGGCTGGGTGTGGGTGTGTCAACCTCAATACAGTCCCTGGATGTGTAGTGTCTCTCGGGGGGGTCACAGTCTCCCCCACCAGGACCACCAGCGCAGTAGTGTTTTCAGCATCTTCCAGGGACGCACTCATACCAGCCGAAGGCCGTGAGCTCCAGATCGCCCCGCTGTCACTCACTTCTGTTTATGAGGCCGTCTTTGCTCCCTGCCTGTCTCATCCGGCCTCTCCGACTCTCTCTGGGCTTTTGGGTGGGTTCCGTCGCCACAGCTCTCCTCGCTGTGGCCTGCTCCTTACTGCTTTGTGCTCCGGCCCACCTTCCTTTCACGGAGGCCTCCAACTGCCGTAGCGATTGCGGAGATTATATCGACCCGCTCACCAGGTCGGATTTTGTTCTCTGCACACTCGGCGCTGCACTTCCTGGCTCAATGCCTCCGAAGTTAAGCATAATTGACGGATATTCTGTGGCCTGGACGGGAGCTGGTCTACCTCACGGTCATCTTGGTCCACGACCAAGCCACCTGTTCTCAATATATTTAAAAGCTATTTTTATCATGGAATTTTGTAAAGTTCCTCCTCTTCTTCTTTTGTAGGTAAACTACAACCATTTATGTATTGTTTGTTCAGATGCTACTGTTGTTATGTGATCTTTATGCTTGTACAAAACTGAACACGAGATAGGATCTCCGTGTTGGTCCCTGTGATCCGTTAAAGTTGTTTTGATTTAATTGTGGTTGGTTGGATGTAATATGATGTGATGGGTTATACATGCAGGATGAATGAGATGTGTGAGTGTGATAGATAGTATGATTGTGTATGGGGTGTGAGTAACAGTTCTCCAGAGTGAGTGCACATATTTATTAACATTGAAAGTTATGTTTTTTTCCTCATTGTTTCCTATATGATGGTCTGTGATCTTGAGGTACACAACTAGAGCTGTTCAAAATGATGTTTGCAACATATTTGCATAAGTAAAGATAATTTTGAATAAACAGATATTGCTTTTTGATTTAAAATTATTTGTGTTGCATCATTTTCTTTTAAATACAAGGTGGTACTGCGACTCTTTAGCGTCTGAGATTTCTTGTGAGGCATTCCGTTGTTATTCATTCTAGTATGCATGCTGTTTTTTGTTGTGGTCCACATATCCCTAATCCTTAGATCACTCTTTTGGGTCTAAGGGCCTTCTTTTTTCTGTCTGAAATACCCAAGGGAGACAGAAAAAAGATACAAATTGGCTTTTCAAATATTTATTGAAACATTTGTATTTTTATATCAAAAGTGTGAGCTGCAGTTATTATAGGAACGACACATAGCATTGTTACCAGCATTTTAAGAATGGTAAAAAAGATAAACAGTTCAACAATTTCTGGAAAATTCCACTCTCTGAAGGGTCACCCCAAACATTTTGCCTTCCTCCACCTCTTTTTCTGACCTTCATTTTGTTGGCTTTAGGACTACGTATAACTGACCACTGCTGACCAGTGCAAAACTGCATGTGCACTCTCCTCTAAACATGGTGTAATTGGTTTACACCTGTTTGGCATATTTGATTTACCTGGCCAGCATCAGACAGACCGCGCCTATAGGCGCTTCTACATGTTCATTCAACAAACTAAGTTGTAGGTTGTCAACTACACTGCACTGGCCTAAGCAGGCAACCTAGCAGCCAAAACAGCGAGGGATTCTTCTGAAATCCGAATTCCAAACTAACCTTTTTGTAGTGGAATGGTCGGATGTTGCAGGCCCTCCAAAATTGTAGGCTAGTAACTGATTTCAAGATTTTCAAAGGAAAAAAAGTCCCTCGCTCTTCTTACCCGCCATCAGCATGGTTATAAGTCTGCATATTTACGAGTCAAAATTACAATCCTGTCAGACTTCTTTCAATAATGGACCAATGTAGTGTCTAGGTTTACTATGTCTATGTCACTGGAGCACCGTGGTTCTTGTGCTGGTCTTTCATTTAACATACCAAAGCATTCTGGGATTTGTAGTACTGATTCACTACACTGGAACCAATTGTCCTAAATCATACAGATATAGATTATGCTATAATGATAACAGACCCAGCAACTAAATTATTGGATAAAACGGAAATCCCACCCAATTTATAACATTTCAAAACAAGAGAATTACAGGTCCTCCACCTTTGGCCAAAATACAGATGTCAAACAGCCAAGGTTACCAACTGACTCCATGTGAATGTTGCCAAGAACACAATACTCTGTTCTTGGTTTTTCTTTAACAAATCATTGATTTGTTTTGTTCAATCTGAACAACTGAAGTGAACCAGAGCTACATTTTCTGTGGTGCATTTGGTTGTAAAAGAGAAAGTTCAAGCATGGGGCGCCACATCCCTGGTTATATGTAATCTTCAGGAATACCTAAAATACAGAATGTGGTCAACCCACCTGGCCACACTGACCCCGCCCTTGGATAAGTTAAAACCACTGACACATTGCACTATATGTCAATTGGGTGATATAGCAACAGATTGGTTGCTCCTTTGGCAGCCATGCTCAGTTTCTCAGATCCATGTGCAGAAACAATTCCAGTCCAGTTTTTTTCAGTGCATTCTGGGACTTGTAATCTGTTATATTCTCACTTTTCTATCATTCAGTGTTACATCTCTAAGTGTACTGCATGTTAAGTACTGTACTGTTTATCAGGCAATGTCAGGAAGAATGTTAGTGATGGTTGCCTAGGGACACAGCCTGTACATTCTAGGTTTTGAACAAGAAAGGGACAGTTTGGTGTCAGCTGTACCTGGGTCCTGTTTGCTGTCTCTGCTGTGTAGCTTGTTTGTAATAAACGTCATCAACTTTACTCACCACGTCCAAGTCTATTACTACAATTTTATTGGCGACGATTCCTGCTACACAGCCACACAAAGAACCCTACGTGAAGCTCATCCCTCGTTAAAGGCTGCGCTACTCCGCGAAAGAGAAATTCTAAAGCTGCTCTACTCCACGAAACAGAAATTCTTCAAGCGTATGGAGTAACAAGCGGAAAGAATTAAAATGCGGTAAGACTGTTCCAACATATTTTCAACACGTCTTTACCGCATATCGCTATTTCAACCTATGAGCAAACCCAAAGACATAAAAAATTTAAGGTAATTCAGCTTTAATCCTACCGTGCAGCGGACTTCTTGCCGGTATCAATTTCGTTTCCTTGACGATCGTGGGTTTTTGAGAGGGTGTGCACTGCCACGTCAGGTTGGATTTGGGCCTATCGTTAAGGGGCCGACTCGTAAATCCAGCGTCACAGAAAGAGCTGATGCAGCAGTCAGGCAACCAGGCACAACGCTGCCTGCATCAGCTCTTTCTGTGATGCTCATTTATACGTCAGAGCGCTGTGCAAATATTGCCTAGCAACCCAACGCAGTCTATGAGGAACAGCTCCTCGTATTGACAATGCAGCTGGCCTTTGTCTGAACTACTCTCGTACGAGTTGGCATAGCGGATCATTACAGTGATTCGCACACTTACCTGTAAAAGTGTCCTGCTCAATTGTTTAACCATCGTCTCCAGCAGACCACAACAGTGATTCGCACACTTAATTGTATTTTTTCTTTCAGCAATTTTACCATCGTCTCAGGTGGATCTACAAAGGTGTCACAGATTAATTTGGCATTCGTTTTCTACACATGTTTATTACCCAGCAGATTACCACAGTGATTCGCACACTTAATTTACCATCAAAGTTCATTTTCTCTCTTCTATTCCAGTTTTAAGACATTTTCTACGCTAAACTTGACAACGTTTCACAATCTTAAAATTAATTTCCTCTTATTATATTAAGAGTATATTGTTATGTATACACTTTTGGTTTTTGGTTAACTACTTGTACAAATATATTTTTTTCTTCTTCCATTTATTCCTTTTTCTTTTTATATTTTAGTTCTATCTATTAATACAAGTGCTCCATTGCTGCAGATCACTATACACTGTTTTTCTCCTGTATTTTAATTATCTGTAATCTTCTTCCTTGGAATTACAGTTTTTGTCATAATGCAATCAGTAACTCCACCTCCTTAATTTCTTGAGTCTGCTGGAGATCCTCCCGTTAGATTGGAGGTTTGGTTTGACACGTTTCAAACATATCTCAGTGCCATTGGTGCATCTAGGTTCAGCAATGAACGTAAGAAATTTCTACTCCTTCATTCTCTTGGTTTCGAAGGAAGGTCTATTTACAAGCATCTTCCTGAGGTTGTTCATCCTCCTGGTGAAGATATTGATGTCTACCAAGACACTGTTACAAAACTGAGAACAAGATTTCACAAGCAACCTAGTTATGATGGTTTTGCGACACAAATTTTTCAAGAGACAGCAAAAGGATGAAGAAGACGTTGACACATACATTTCTGCTCTACATAAATTGGCATCTGACTGTCAATTTGAAACGTTCAATGACCAATTGATCAGAGACCAATTTGTTTGTTATTGTAGGGACAAGCAAATACGTCAGAAATTATTATTTCTTTCAAATCCTGACTTAGATGAAACAATAAAGATTGCTAAAAGCATAGAGACTTCTCAAGTATCCTTGAAAGAGTTAGAGGAGAAATAATTTGATTATATCAATATAGTTTAATCTAATTCTAAGCAGAAACAAAGCGAATTTTCGAAGTCGGACAATAAAAACCCTACATTTAGAAAGATGACCTTAGGGAAAAGTTCTGCCTTTGCTCAGAATGTCAAGCAAATGTGCAACAGATGTGGCAATCTTCAACATCAAAAAGACGCAAGGTGTCCTGGTGCAAATGTCGTGTGCAGTTACTGTAAAAAAAATAGGGCATTTTGCAAAAGTATGCTTTAAAAAAAATAATTAATGATCAGAAAAGATCTGTTGCTTGTGTCCAAGAATCAGATTTTGAATCTGATTCTGAAATTGTTCCTGTAGTAACTGATAATGTAGATCATGTTTCCTATGTTGAAGACCCTTTTGAATGTATTGATCCTATTGTTGAGATTCTTGTTGGTGGTAAACCTCTAAATCTACTAGTAGATTCTGGAGCAAGACTCACTATGTTAACCAAAGAATTGTTTTTGGAAACATGGGGTGACAGAGCTCTCTTACCTCCGGACCGTTCACCTGTATCCTATGAAGGTCGGAAAATAGACCTCATGGGATATTTTGAGGACGATCTTATATTTAAAGGCAGGAAAATTAGTGGTAAGATCTATGTTGCCATCAAGGGTTTGAACATACTAGGATGGTACCACAAAGGCTTGCTTGGTATGATCTTAAAGCCAGGACGTGCTGAACAAGTGCTTGTGATATCTGAAGGTGAAGAGATTGTCAGGTGGGAAGATCAATTTCCTTCTGTCTTTTCTCGTGAACTGGGCACCATTTGTGGGTTTAAACATAGAATCATTGTGAAGGAAGGTTCATCACCTGTCAAACACAAATTAAGAGGCGTGCTTTTCAGTGTCCGAGAGGATCTTGAGTCTGAACTAAAACGGCTATGTGAACAAGGTATCATTGAACCAACCGAGTCCTCTTTGTGGCTCTCTCCCCTTATTGTGGCACGCAAGAAATGTGGGAAGTTGTGTGATTGTGTGGACCTCAGATCTCTTAATAAAGAGATTTGGGTAGATTCACATCCACTTCCAAAGATTAGTGATCTATTTTCGAGTGTTAGAGGTTCTCAATATTTTGCGAAATTGGATCTGGCCAACGCTTACCACCAAATTGAATTAGAACATGAATCCCGTCATCTCACCGCTTTTATTTCTCCATTGGGAACATTTCAGTATAAACGGATGCCTTTCGGACTTACTTCGGCGGCATCAGTTTTCCAACGTGTTATGCAAAGCATGTTAGAGGAGATTGGTGGAGTCCATGTTTTCCAAGACGATGTACTGATTCACACCAAAGACATCGCATCACATACCGTTCTTTTAAAGAAACTGTTTGAGATTTTCAAAGATCGTGGAGTGGTTGTGAAGCCCGAGAAGTGTAAATTTCTTTGCAATGAAATTGAGTACATAGGACATCATATTTCTGAAGAGGGAATCAGGCCTAGACAGGGTTTGTTAGATGCTATTATTGATGCCCCTGTTCCAGTTGACAAAACAGGTGTCAAGTCTTTACTAGGACTACTAGGACTACTAGAATATTATTCTAAGTTTATCCCAAATTATGCCTCAATTGTACGCCCGATTAGTTCATTGCTTAGGAAAGGAGTTTCTTTTTGTTGGTCGGATCAATGTGCTGCAGCTTTAAGTACTGTTAAGATGAAACTTGCCAACAGTGAGGCTCTTAAGCCTTATGATCCCTCTCTTTCCACATGTATCACTGTTGACGCGAGTCAGTTAGGTTTGGGGTGTGTGGTGACTCAAAATTTTGCAAGTGGCGAAAATACTGGCGCCTTCGCGTCTAGAGTTCTCAGAGATGGGGAACTTCATTATTCAGTAATTGAAAAAGAGTTACTGTCCTGTTTATGGGCTATTGAAAAGTTCTGTTCCTATGTCTGTGGAAGACGTTTTTTGTTAAAAACAGATCACAAACCACTCATTAATAATATTCTTGGTGCAGGCACGAGTAAATGCTGCTCACCAAGGATTGTTAGGATGGTCTCCCGTCTGATGCAATATCAGTTTGATGTTGTTCATGTATCTGGAGGAAGAAACATTAGAGCAGGTTTCTTATCTAGGTTTCCCTCTAGTGTGAATAGAAAGGAATCTCAAATGGAGGATGAGAGTGAAAATGATTCTGATGATTGTTTCATTGCTGCAATTGACTTGTCCGAGCACAGTCTTGGAACTGAAGAGTGTTGGCTTGATGCTCTTTCTCATGATGAAGTGCTTCAACAGGTGTGTGATTATGTGAGGGGTGGATGGCCGAGAGAGCGTGTTTTGCCACATTATTTGCAACCTTTTTGGAAAGTGGAGTCTGAAATTTCGATTGAAGGTGGTGTTTTAGTTCGTGCCGACAAACTCATTCCTCCACACAGTTTAAGAAAGAATATCATTGTTAAGGATCATGAGGGACATTTGGGTTTAACACTCACTAACCGCAGAGTCCATAATTGTTTTTGGTGGCCATCTGTGGACAGTGACATTTGTGACGTGGTTGATATTTGCTCTATTTGTAGGTGTGCTGACAAAGGGTTGAAAGTTGTCACCCCTCCTCTTCATCCTATTGAATGTCCTCCTGTTCCTTGGTCCAAGTTAGGATTGGACATCATTGGTCCTTTAGAAACTTTACAAGGAGGATGTCGTTTTATTTTTGTTTTAATTGACTACACTTCGAAATGGCCGGAGTTAAAGTTTGTTAGGGATATTTCTTCTTCAAGTTTGATTTCCTTTTTAAAGGAAGTTTTTATGCGGGAAGGTTTTCCGGAAACATTAGTCACTGATAATGGGACTCAATTTATCAGCACAGAATTTGAATTATTTTTGAAGTCTTCCAACATTAAACACGTAGTTCGTTATATCACCCACAGTCCAATGGTCTGGTAGAACGCATGAATAGAGTTGTTGGGGATTGTATCAGATGGGTGAAATCTTCTAAATCTGACATTCTCAATGCTATTAATAGCATGCTGTGGTTCTACAGGACCACCCCTCACTCTACAACTAAGATTTCACCTTTTGAATTATTAAGAGGAAGAAAAGCTAACACTAGCTTTAAGCCGGGTTGGATGAACAAGTGGATTAAATCTGTTCATGATGTTAATGGCCTTATGGAAATTGTAAGGGAAAATGTTATTGTCTCTCAAAATATACAAAAAACCTGGTTTGATGAGAAGAAGTCTGCTAATAGTGTGGCAGTACATGTGGGGGGTTTGGTTTGTGTTAAATCTTCCATCCATGTTAAAAAGGGTGAGAGCAAGTTTGGACCACCTGTCCTTGTTATCCGTGTTGGTAAAAATGCGCTGCAGGTTGATGATGGTAACTGGTGAAACGTAGGAAAAGTTGTAAAAGTTAAAAGTACATCTTCCAATGTTGTTCCATCTCCAAAGACTGTTGATCTTGTTCCATCTCTAATGGTTGTTGATCTCCATGCTCCTCTGAGAAGGAGTACTAGAATGAAAATGATTCCTAAAAAGTATCAGTTGTGATTCATGAAAGTTATCCATTGTTTCGTATAAGAAAATCTATATTATTCATGAAAGTTTTCATTGTCATGTTATGATTCTGTGATGTTACCTGTTATTATGTTTATTTTTTTAATTTTTAATTTTCTTTTGAGTTTCTATTGAGAAAAGGGGATATGTTATATTCTCACTTTTCTATTATTCAGTGTTACATCTCTAAGTGTACTGCACGTTAAGCACTGTACTGTTTATCAGGCAATGTCAGGAAGAATGTTAGTGATGGTTGCCTAGATACACAGCCTGTACATTCTAGGTTTTGAACAAGAAAGGGACAGTTTGGCATCAGCTGTACTTGGGTCCTGTTTGCTGTCTCTGCTGTGTAGCTTGTTTGTAATAAACTTCATCAACTTTACTCACCACGTCCAAGTTTATTACTACATAATCATATTCATCCTACCCAAAAAAGTCTAAAAGAACTAGATAGAAAGGAAAAATCTGGACTGGAGGTGCTAGTCATGCATGGAACTGGCAAGTTGCCATGTATTCCATGCGCTAGAAGACTGGAGCAAAGTGAGATACAAATAAGGCACTATGGACATTGTGAGATTTTCTGACAGAACAGGTGTCCCCCTGTAGAATTATGCATCTCTTTGGAAGGTTGACAAAGTACAAACCACGTCAGTGGCATGCCATTCTGATTACCTTATCATCCCTCCCTTGCTTTCATTCATTACATATTAGGCACCCCTCCCTCATTAGAACAATCACACACTATTCTCTACAATAAAAATCCCCTCCACGCATCTTGTTTTTAGGTCGAGCCTGGGCAGCGCGTGTGCTATTCTGTGAGGCATGCTCTATTGAAGTATGCACTTGAAGCCCTGTCCACTCTCCGCCCATATTTGTCATTGGCTTGTGTCATTGTCCTTTGTAAGTGCTGGTTTCTGATTTATAAATCGGCTTGTTAGTCCCTCCTTAGTACCGCTTTGTCTTCAGTTATAACCTCTCATGAAGACACCCCCTTTCACTTGTGTTGTTGCTGTGGGCTTTAATTACAGCCTCAGAGCACGATTTCATTTAAGGGTTTTCGCATGTCTGCTGTTGCTCGCTCACCACAGCATTATTTTTTACATAGCACAGCATGCCACGCTGATAGTGGCAGCCGTGCCTTTGCTTTCTTGCCGTACCAAACTCAGACGCATGTTTTTTTAAAACTATTTATTTTAAATTTCCCCATGCCGCACTTACACTTTAATCTTTGCAGCGCCCTTTTCTTTAATTGAGCCGAGTCTAAACAATAGGGTGCAGCCGAAATTAAAGTTAAAGCGCCGCATGGGCATTTTTACAAACAAGCATTTATAAAGCAATATGTGTTGCATTTGCAAAATGCACGTAAATGCGAGGGCTATTGCATTGCAAATGTTTGTTCATGTTTCATATGTTTGGAATGGTAGTGACAAATCCTTCTTACTTGTAAAGTTGGATTTGGCATTACTATTTTAGAAATGCCACTTCTGGAAAGTGGGCATTTCAGTGCTCTTACTGCTCTGTGTGCTGTGCAGCCTGTCTCCAATACACGTCTGAGTTGGGTGACAGCTAGACTTTTACATTCCTTCCAGTCAGCCACAAACACATGAAGGTTAGGTGTGGCTGAGTGCACAACTACATACATATGCATTCTTATGGCCTTTCCCAGGCAGGAAGGATAAGAAGGGGCTCCCGGACAACTCTTTGTTGCCGCTGGGACCAGTGGCAGAACGATCAGGGTGAGTCTTGCTGAAGGAAGATACTGACTGTGAATGGTGCTTACACAGGTCTGCGTTATACCGTTTCTGCATGGCTTCCGCAGAATCATCTTCGAGTATCAGCCCCTGGTGGATGAGATCGGGGCGGCGCTTGGAATATTGGACCCTGAGAGGCATGAGGGAGCAGAAAACATGCTAAGGTAACAGCACCAAGGTGCGGGTAATCTGAGGGCAGCCATGGTCTTGGTACAAGAATCTATAACTGCTCATCATGCACCAGTGATGTTCCTGGTTACTCCATGTCTCTACCACTAATATTCTGCTGTGCATCACCATCTGTACAATTTTTGCTCGATTTCCTTATCTCTATTGCTCACAGTATGAATCTTAGTCACTGCACTTGTTGCTTGTGGTCCATATCTTTGTCGCGAGCGAGAGCACTGACCTTCTGGCCTAGGAACCGCTCTCCCTCCAAGCAGCTCCGTCTGGCCTTTACCGCCACTGACCCAGTAAAGCAGGGTTCAAGACTTCTCTCGACCAGCTCTCTTTGCCTGCCATGTTTGCCTGCCCTGGTGTCTGGTTGCTATTGTTTATTTAGTTTTCAGTTGTAGTTAATTTCATTGCCGTATTTTCTTTCATTTTTCCTCTCTCCCCACTTGCATTGTCTGACGCTCATAGGCCCTGCCCACTTCCCGATTGCCGCTTCCCGCTCTTCCCACCACCCAGCTGCGCTTTCCCTCCCCCTCCCCTCCTTTAATGGAGGCCGCTGCGCGGAGGACTGAGCGAGTGCCCTGACCTTCTGACCTAGCAACCGCTCTCTCTCCACACAGCTCCACCTGGCCGTCACTGCCACTGACCCAGTAGAGCAGGGTTCGAGACTGCTCTCGACCCGCTCTCTGTGCCTACCCTGCTTGCCTGCCCTGGTGTCTGGTTGCCATTGTTTATTTAGTGTTCTGTTATAGTTAATTTCATTGACTTATTTGTTTTTGTTTTGCTGCTCTCCCCACTTGCACTGTCTGGCACTTGTAGGCCCCGCCCACTTCCTGATCACCACTTCCAGCCCTTCCTGCCACCAAGCTGCACTTTCCCTAATTAATGGAGGCCCTGCACTGTTGCGCAGCGGGAGTACCGTGCCAAAGGCAAGCCCATCTGCTCCCCTCCGCGACTTGACCGTGACCAATGCCAGGGACCCTGCATCTCATACCACCCACCGCTACAACACAGCTGCCCTACATGCACTCAACACTGGAAGACTTAGAGACTGGCAACAGTCCATGCCAAACTCAACCCACGGCCAGTTCTCCTGCCTCCACTGCCGCCAGACTTTCACCAACAACACGGCCTCCACACCGCCAAAACCATCACCAGCGACACCCTAAGATGCATCCTCCTCAACGTGCACTCTGTGCACAAACAGGCTGTGGAGATCTGGAACCTACTCGACTCTCTCTCGCCAGACATCGCCTTCTTCACGGAGACCTGCACCAATGCCTCCTCCGGCCCAACATCAACACCGCCATCCCGGAAGGATACATGATCCAGAGGAAGGACAGCCTCAACCGCCCGGGAGGGGGCCTCGCCATCACCCACAAGAACACCCTCCGCCTCACCACCTCCAGCGAAACCGTACCGCCTCTGAACACCTGCACTTCCAGATCCAGACCAGCCCCAACTCCACGCTCCGCGGATCCCTTGTCTACAGAATCCCCGGTCCCAGGGCCCCCTTCGCCACCACCATCACCAACCTCATCGCACCCCACGCCCTAGCCTCAATAAACTACATACTCATCGGAGACCTAAACTTCCCCCTTGACAACCCCAGCGACCACAACTCCATCACCTTTCGTGACAACCTCGCCAACATCAGACTTAAACAACTTGTCACCACACCAACCCACAGTGCAGAACATAACCTCAACCCCATCTTTGCAGCAGGAAACAGCGTCCACTTCAGCCACACAACGCAACCCCCATGGACCGACCACCACTGCGTACACTTCACCGTTGACAAACCCAAGGCACCTAAACCAGCCCCATGCCCACCACAAAGGAACAGAAGCAAGGTCACCAATGAACAACTCAACTCCACCCTCACCCAAGACAACCACACCCCAGCATGTGACACCAATGCCACAGCCAGAAAACTCCACACCTGGATCTCCAACTGCACAGACAAGCTCATCCCGCTACGCAACACCAACAAACAGCACCCCAGGAAAGCCGCCTGGTTCACCACCGATCTCCAAGAAGACAGACGCACCTGCAGATGCCTGGAAAAGAACTGGAGAAATGCCAATACTCCAGAAAACTACACCACCTACAAGGACTCCATGACGGACTACCACAACAGAATCAGAACCACCAAAAGGACTTTCATCCACAGCAAAATCCTCGCAAACTCCACCAACTCCAAGAAACTCTTCACCGTCATTCAGGATTTCACCAAGCCCTGCAGCGAAGCCACAGACATCACCCCAAGACCTCTGCGACACGCTTGGAACCTTCTTCCACCTCAAGATCAAAAACCTCTACGACAACTTCATCGACGACTCCCCAGATGCCACAGCTGGCCCTCACCCAGACACACCAGCCAGCCCATCATCTCCACATGGACATAATCACAGCTGAAGACACCGCCTCGACAATGAAAGGCATCCACTCAGGGGCCCGACTGCCCCCTGCCCACACACATCTACCACAGAGCCGCCACTGCACCCAAACTCCAACACACCATCAACCCCACCTTTGAAACAGGCCACTTCCTAGACGACTGGAAACATGCAGAAGTCAGGCCCCTGCTCAAGAAGCCCACAGTCAACCCCACCGTCCTCAAGAACTACCGGTCCATCTTGCTCCTCCCCTTCACAGCCAAAGTTGCAGAGAAAATAGTCAACAGGGAACTGACATGATTCATGGAAGACAACGCCATCCTCGACCCATCCCAATCCGGATTCCGGAGCAACCACAGCACTGAGACTGCCGTACTCGATGCCACAGATGACATCTGCACCCTCCTGGACCAAGGCCACTCCGCAGCCCTCATCCTACTTGACCTATCAGCAGCTTTCGAGACCGTATCCTACCTCACACTCATCGCCAGACTACACGACACAGGCATACAAAGAACAGCCCTAGACTGGACCCGATCATTCCTCACCGAAGAAGCCAAAGAATCAGACTGCCACCCTTCCTCTCCGATCCCACAAAAATCACCTGCAGAGTCCCACAAGGGTCATCACTGAGCCTGACCCTCTTCAACGTCTCCTGGCCCCCCTCACGGCCATCGTCCGACAACACTGCCTCAACATGGTGTCCTATGCTGATGACAACCAGCTCATCCTCTCCCTCACCAAAGACCCCGCCACCACCAGACTCAACTTCCAAAAAAGGATGCAAGAAGTCGCAGTCTGGATGACCAACAGCTGCCTAAAGCTCAACGCCAAGAAAACAGAAGCCCTCGTCCTTGGCACCACCCCCTCAGCAAGGGACAGCACCTGGTGGCCGACTGCCCACCGTCCCCCTCGGACCATGCCAAAAACCTTGGCATCATACTCGACTCATCCCTCATCATGAACCGACAGGTCAACGCCATCACCTCCAGCTGCTTCAACACCCTCCGCATCCTCTGCAAGACTTTCAAGTGGATCCCCCCTGAGTCAAGGAAGACAGTCACCCACGCACTCATCACCAGCAGACTTGACTATGGTAACGCGTTCTGTGCCAGCATAAACAAGTCCCTACTCCGCAGACTCCAGATGATACAGAACACCGCCGCAAGACTTGTCCTCGGCATCCCCCGGCACAAACATATCAGCCAACACCTACGAAGGCTCCATTGGCTCCCCGTGGAGAAGAGTCACCTTCAAAATCCTCACCCATTCCTACGAATGCCTACACAACACCGGACCCGAGTACCTCAACGACAAAATCAACTTCCACGTACCCAAAAGAAACCTCCGATCTTCCAATCTCACATTGGTCGAAACCCCACGCATCCACAGAGCCAGAGCAGGCGGAAGATCCTTCTCCCACATCCCGGCCAAAGCATGGAACGAGCTCCCATCAGACATCAGATATGCCCCCTCCATAAACACCTTCAGGAGGTCTCTCAACACCTGGCTCTTCGGCTAAACAGATATGCTGCCTCCCCACCAGCGCCTTGAGACCCTCATGGGTGAGTAGCGTGCTTACAATACCCCTATTGATTGATTAATTGATTGATTGATTGAAGGGGCTAACACTTACACTTCAATAAGCAGTTACCTGACCCCACACAAAGGACTGATCCCCCCACCGATACCCTGGCAGACAGGACTGGGTTGGGGGGATACTTGAGCACTTCATAGACCTGCTTTGAAGTCACCCTAAATCAAAGGTACTTTTGGGTATAAGTACTGGGTCTCTGATCCCCTAAAATCAGACACTACTGGACTTGTAACTTAAGCTCTGCTAGAAGAACTGGTGTACTGCTTAAAGGACTCAACTAGACTGCTGATCTGGAGGGCCTGCTTTTATGTGTGCTGCCCTGCTGGCTGCTGTTCTGTGACTTGGCTGAAGGAAAGCTGGACTCTGCCTTCTTTTCTCCAAGTGCACTCCAAGGGCTTGCTGGCTTGCCTCCTCTTGCTTGAGACTCGGGGATATCAAAGTCTCTACCCCTGCTCATGTGCCTGGTTCAATTGAAGTGGACCCAGATATATGCATCAGCAGAACCAATTTGAATCCCTGTGCCATGGGTTCAAGGTACTGTGTTCAGTGGGCCCAAGTGGGTTCTTGTAGCCGGTGTACGTTTTATAGCGGTTGGCCTGAACTTGTAACTTAGTCCCAGTCCAGCGCGACCAAATAACCCCCATTGGCTCTTATTGCTTCTAAGTGCTAGAACTCTTTTAATTCTTTAAAAATTCATATCTTGACTTCTACTTTTTGGAATTTTGTTATTTTGGTCTTTTGTGTTCAGAAGATAATGCTCTGTTTTTAAAGCCTGTGTGGAATCTTTTTGCAGTGCATTCATTGTGTTAATGTGTGAGTGTGTTCCACAAATACTTTACAATGTGTCAAGCTACCAGGAGTGAACGCAGGCTATCAAGACTATAATGGGAGTACCCTCAGACTGATCTCTTGGGGCAACCCAACCCGATACCTGTGTATGATGTACCAGGAAGCCAATCTGGCATAGAGGAGGCTACAGTCCTTTGGAGGATGGAGATTAGAGTCAGCATGGCTGCATCTCAATCAAAGGCACGGTGTTCCAGGATAATCCGCAGAAGGGCTCCTCTGCGGAATTTGGCTCAGAAGTAGTTTATATAATAAAAACACTATGCCAAGGTTGCAGCACTCATGTGATTGTTTGCCTTCAGACTAAGAGCTGTCTCTAAAAGGGCAACCAAATGCAAGGGCATCACATTCAATGGTCTTCAGCCTTGGACAAAGTGCACAAACAACATGATAAACTGCTTACTAGGAAATGTGCTGCAAGCAGAATCATTTCTAAGAATGCCATTGTGTAAGTGCAATGCATGTAAAAAGCCACAGTTTAGAAAAAGATGTCAAGTTTAAATGTGTACCTAAAATGGACACTTGTGCACGGGCCCTGATGAACCTTACAACACCCACTCCTAGGCCAGAGGAAGACTCTTGCTTCAAACTAAAACTTAAAACTATTATTAAAAAAAGTCTAAATAAATAAATAACCCTAATGATTATAAAATGAATATAAAATGCACTTCAATAATAAAAGCAAATGAAGCCTATAATGTATTAAAAAATGGCAATTTAAAGCATGGAATTATTACAAATGAATACAAATCAATTTGAAGTGAAAACAAGATGCCGGATTAAAGTTTAGGAGGCTCACAAAATGTTTTCCATGTTTGTAGAATTAATAGCATCCAGGAAGGAACCCACAAACCCAGACGATGTTTCCCCAGAGGCTCAGGATGCAAGCACCAAAAAACAAACATGGTCGTATCCAAACCAATCAGCAGCCACTGATGAAATGCCAGCTGGCAGTGTAACTACAGAGGGGGATCCAGTAATCCAAACGCGGAAGTATCCAGGAATCGCTCATAATAAGCAGCCTGTGGCATCTGTAGTCCCATGGGACAGCACTGAATATAAACCCTTAACGGATGCCCCTGCAGCTCCATATGCGTAGAGTGAACCAGTTGTATAGCAAGAGATAGATCCAGTGCACACTTAAAAGTGCACAATAGACAGCAGAACACAGGCTACATGCAGTTTAACCATGTAGCTCGAAAGGACAAAGACCAGTTGTCAATCTTTTCCTGAAGTAAAGGCACTCCAAAGTACTGTATAATGTGTTCATGGCACAGCAGGACATGTGGTGGTTCTATCACCATTTGACTGCGAGGTGGAACATCTATTGATGAATCACTGTAGCAGTATGCCTCCATTTATACTGGAAACCAAAGAGTGTGTGAAGGACAGAATCACTCTGAATACAGTCTGGAATATGCTGACAAAGTTAGACCCAATGGCTTTAAAAAGTGTGCCACTCCCATTGAATTTGAAGAATTGAATATGCAGTGTACAATCTCACCAAACTGTTGTGGCATATTTGTGTGCTGTAGCATGTGTATTTCAGAAGAAGACTGTGAGAAGTTGGCCTGGTATATGCGGTTCACTAGTTAAAGTGGACAACTTGCACCAGTACAATTCGACTCTAATGGTAGATAGGTTTAAAACAACCTTTTAAAGAAAGCAATCCTAGTGGTAGCTGTGGAGAGCAGCCTTCAGGTTAAGTCTTTAGAGGAATGTAAAGCAGCTTGTTTTACCTGACAATCTCTTGAATCACTAAATGAAAGGACACCACACAAGTATATATATCAAATATATATGTATTTATTACTAACAACTCTCTGCTAATCTCTTTATGAGTCAGGAACATATGCATAAATCAACATTTCACAACAAGTTAAGCACAAATATGGCTGGGGCCCTAGGGGCGTACCAGAGCATATACTAAAAAAGAGACTTAGAGATAACGATTTGCAAGGGGACAAGGCCAAGGGCCTTCAGAAGTGCTGGGGCCTCACGAAACCACCCAAGGCAGGTAAGTAAAGGACCCGCAGGAGACGCATGCAGTGTGAGAACACAGTCGCGAATCCCTATTGACTTCATTGGAGCAAGTCGCGATTAGAAATTAAGAGTTTAAGGATACTTCGGGAGAGTCTACAAGCAAGTCACTTACAGGGTAAGTAGTTCTAGAGCCAACACCCACAGGAGCACCGTAGTGCTGGAGTTACCTCACCCAGGGAAGCCGGGTGCATAGGTGTCTTTTGGTGTCGGGTTGCGGCGTTGTTTTCAATGGGAGCCAAAGAAGACTTGCTGCTTGTGAAGACAGGAGAAGAGTCCAGTGGAATTTAAGCCTGTATTCAGAAGAAGTAAGACCTGAAAGCACAGCACAGTATTCAAAGTCACTTGGCAGTGACCCGGGGCAAGGGAGATGGATGCCCACAGTCGTCGGGTGACTTCAGGTGATCCACAGGTGTCTTGTGTCTTGACACATCAGCCATGAGGTCCAGGAGGCGTCGACGACACCCTGGAGCTGGATTCATCGTGTCCCACAAAGTCTGCAGCTTACTGCGGTGTTGGTGACCAGATTGGAGCCAACAAGCCTTGGTAACAGCAAGTCTCGTGGAAAGTGTAAAAAGTCTGTGGTGCAGACCAGCAAGGTCTGAGGGAAGTCAGGGCAGGCCTGGAGCAACCAGGGGAGCCCTTTGGAACCCCCTAAACTTCTGAGGTATTACCTACCTCCTGGTGGCTCCAGGGGTTGGATCTCTACCCTCAGAATATAGGAGCCCCTCATCCCAATAAACCTTATGGGACCCACTAGCACTCCCAGCAGCCTCAGCAGCAGCCTGCTGTCTGAGGGGTTCAAGAAAGGGGCAGCACTGTTGCTCCTTACTCAGATCTTCCCTAGAAGGGTCCCCTGCCCCCAAGAACTCAACCTGATCAGGCCCAAGTCCCTCTGGGGTATTTCCTTCTTCAGGATCTGCTTCTCCTCCCTCAAGAGGTGAATCTGTGATCTGAGACAGAGGGGAACCCTACTGCTTCTCTTCTTGGGAAGCACCTGGTCCATAGTTTCAGGATCCAGAGCTGGTTCAGTGTTATGCATTTTGGCCTGTGACCTGGTCACAGCAAATACCTCTGCAGGGCTCTTCAGGATTCTACTGCGTTTCCACAGTAGGTACATGTCTATCCCTCTAGATGGGTGGGATCATACGCCCACACCAGTTACTGGTGTGGGTGTATGATTCCAAAGCGTTTGACACCAAACACGACATGTTTTGATGCAGCCATTCCAAAGTTAGCATTAACAGCAAGGTTATAATGCACTTAAGAGTATATGGTTTGACCGCATTCACAAACAGCCACAGAGAATAGACTCTGAGAGCTTCAGAGGGGCCCTGCTCAGGCAGAGGCACCCCCTCACATGGAAACCAAGCACCCTGCCCTCAGGATTGATAGGGCCTGCCTTAGGGGTGACTGATAGGTTTAAATGTGTGTGCAGAGAGAGATATAGTCTACCTATATCTCAGTGAGGAGTGTTAACACTACCTAACCCAGGCTGCAATAGCAGACCTGTGGTGTCAGATTTAGTCTGCTTCCCAGGGGTGGCATAATACATGCTTCAGCCCCTGCTAGGCCAGTGAAGTACCTATGCCCTTGGTACCTAAGGTGCCATATACTAGGGGCTCATTAGGTACCACAGTATCCAATCACTAGTGCACCTAATATGCACTCCAAGTTGTTTAGAGAGAACAGAGAGGCTGGGGCCCTGATTAGCAGGGTCCCAGCTAGACTATAGCCAGAAACCAGTGTAAACATCAGAAAAAAATTGGGGGCAACATAAGAGACAGATCCTACTCTCTTACACAACCCCCCCCCCCAAACGCAGGGACATTAAACTAACCTTGACCAGTTGAGGCTTCGTGTTTTAAGTGGAAATACCTTGGAGAGTCCATCTGCATTGGCATGTTGGGTCCCAGGTCTATGTTCCACTGTATAGTCCATCCCCTGTAGGGAAATGGACCACCTTAAAAGTTTTGGGTTTTCACCTTTCATCTGTTTAAGCCATAGGAGGGGCTTGTGGTCAGTCTGAACTATGAAGTGAGTGCCAAACAAGTATGGCCTCAGCTTCTTCAGGGCCCACACCACAGCAAAGGCCTCCCTCTCTATAGCTGACCAACGTTTCTCTCTAGGGGTCAGCCTTCTGCTAATAAAAGCTACTGGCTGGTCTTGACCTTCATCATTCAGTTGAGACAGTACAGCTCCCACACCCAGCTCAGAAGCATCTGTTTGGACAATGAACTTTTTGGTGTAGTCTGGGCTCTGTAAGATGGGAGCAGTGCACATGGCCTGCTTTAGGTCTTCAAATGCCTTCTGACAGCTAGCAGTCCACTGAACCTTTCTTGGCATTTTCTTTGAGGTAAGATCATTCAAGGGGGTCACTATAGATCCATATCCCTTTACAAACCCCCTATAATACCCAGTCAGGCCTAAAAAGGCTCTCACCTGTGACTGGGTGGTTGGAGCAACCCATTCCATGATGGTTTGGATTTTGCTCTGTAAAGGCTGAACCTGGACCCCACCTACAAGGTGGCCCAGGTACACAACCTGACTCTGCCCTGTCTGGCACTTAGTGGCCTTGATAGTGAGGCCTGCTTTCTGCAGGGCCTCCAAAACATTTCTGAGGTGGACCAGGTGATCCTGCCAGGAGGAACTAAAGACAGCGATATCATCTAGATAAGCTGAGCAATAAGTTTCCATCCCTGCCAGAACTTTGTTCACCAACCTCTGAAAAGTGGCAGGTGCATTTTTCAATCCAAAGGGCATCACCACAATGTGGTAGTGCCCACTAGTGTGGTAGTGCCCACTAGGGGTTGAAAATGCTGTTTTGGCTTTTGCATCATCAGCTAACCTGATCTGCCAGTAGCCAGCTGTAAGATCAAATGTACTTACAGGCACATGCATCATCATAGGGTTTTGCGATTCCTTAATTGCGATTATTAAGGAATCGCAATTAAGGAATAGCAAAACCCTATGCATGTAGGAATCGCTAAAGAAATAGCGATTCCCACAAATTCCTTAATTGCGACTCGCAAATTGCGAGTCGCAATTAAGGAATGTCTTCCCATTCATTCCTATGGGCCTCCAGGCCCATAGGAATGAATTGGAGATTGCGGGAGCAATTTGCGAGTACCAGTAGGTACTCGCAAATTGCTCCCGCAATTTCGATGGTGCAAGGGTGTCAAAATGACACCCTATTGCACCCATGTGTGTTAACTCTGCACATATGTTGCATACACACATGCTCTAAGGGCATGTGTGTGCGCAACATGAAACTTAGAAAAATGCAAATAAGTGCATTTTTCTAAGTTTTAGCAAATTACCATGAAGTCCAGCTTCATGGTAATTTGCTCACGCTAATAGCGAAATCGCTATTTTAAAAACTGTAATGCATTGCATTTAAGGAATCTCAATTAGGGATTCCTTAAATGCAATCGCTATTTAAGGAATCGCTATTTTGAGATTCCTTAAATAGCGATTTTTGCATTTGGGATGATGCATCCCAAATGCAAAAATACTGGTCGCAAAGGGGCAGATTCTGAGAATCTGCCCGTTTGCGACCGGTTTTGTGCTTGATGCATGTGCCTGTTAGATACTTGGCTGAGGCCAAAGTATCAATCAGCTCATCTGCTCTTGGTATGGGATAGGCATCAGTCGTGGTGACTGCATTGAGGCCTCTGTAGTCTACACAAAACCTCATTTCTTTCTTACCACCCTGGGTATGAGGTTTGGGTACTAGGACTACTGGGCTAGCCCAAGGGCTATCTGAAGGCTCAATCACACCTAACTCCAACATTTTCTGAACTTCAGTCCTGATACAGTCCCTGACATGGTCAGGTTGCCTGTAGATTTTACTCTTGACAGGCAGACTGTCTCCAGTGTCCACCTCATGGGTGCACCAGGTAGTCTGATTAGAGGTGAGGCTAAACATATGTCTGTACTATTTCAGAACTTGTCTGCATTCAGTTTGCTGATGGTCAGTGAGGTTGCTTGCCAAAGCAACACCATATACTGACCCATCATCAGGGTTCTGTGAGAGCAGGTCAGGGAGAGGGTCACTCTCCTCCTCCTGTTCCTCATCAGTTGCCATGAGCAAGCCCATGTCAGCCCTGTCAACATATGGGTTCAATCGGTTGATATGGAGCACCCTCAGGGGGCTCCTGGGAGTTCAAAGGTTCACCAGATAGGTGACTTCTCCCTTTTGCTCAACAATGGTATGGGGGCCACTCCATTTGTCTTGGAGAGCTGCTGGGGCCACAGGCTCCAACACCTACACTTTCTGTCCTGGCTGGTACACAGTCAGCACAGCCTTTTGGTCATGCCAAGTTTTTTGTAATTCTTGGCTGGCCGCAGGTTTTTGGTTGCCTTCTTCATGTATTCAGCCATCCTGGAGCGGAGACCAAGTACATAGTCCATCACATACTGTTTGGGGGGTTTGAGAGGTAACTCCCAGCCCTCCTTCACCAAACATAATGGACCTCTTACAGGATGCCCAAACAGAAGTTCAAATGAGCTGAAGCCAACCCCCTTCTGTGGAACCTCTCTGTATGCAAACAAAAGGCAGGGAAGAAGAAGGTCCCATTTTCGCCTAAGCTTCTCTGTGAGTCCTTTAATCATTCCCTTAAGGATTTTGTTGAAACGTTCAACCAACCCATTGCATTGTGGGTGATAGGGGGTGGTGAATTTATAGGTTACACCACACTCCTTCCACAGTGCTTTCAAATATCCTGACATGAAGTTGGTACCTCTGACAGAGATGACTTCCTTTGGGAAACCACTCTGGAGAAAACTCCAATGAGGGCTCTTGCCACCACAGGGGCTGTGGAGGTCCTCAGGGGAATGGCCTCTGGGTACCTGGTGGCATGATCCACCACCACCAGGATACATCTGTGCCCAGATGCAGTTGGAGGGTCAAGGGGACCAACAATGTCAATCCCTACCCTTTCAAAGGGTACCCCCACCACAGGTAGTGGTATCAGGGGGGCCTTTGTTGCGCCACCTGACTTGCCACTGGCTTGGCAAGTGACACAGGAGCGACAAAACTCCTTGGTGTCTTCTGACATATGTGGCCAATGAAAATGTGGAACAAGCCTGTCACGGGTCTTGTTTTGGCCCAAATGTATGTCATGTTCTGGGGTCAAGAGGAACCCCCTAAACCTCTGAGGTATTACCAACCTCCTGGTGGCTCCAGGGGTTGGATCTCTACCCTCATATTATAGGAGCACCTCATCCCAATAAACCTTATGGGACCCACTAGCACTCCCAGCAGCCTTAGCAGCAGCCTGCTGTCTGAGGGGTTCTAGAGAGGGGCAGCACTGTTGCTCCTTACTCAGATCTTCCCTAGAAGGGCCCCCTGCTCCCAATAACTCAACCTGATCAGGCTCAAGTCCCTCTTGGGCTGTTCCTTCTTCAGGATCTGCTTCTCCTCCCTCAAGAGGTGAATCTGTGATCTGAGACAGAGGGGAAGGCACTGCCTTAACCCTACTGCTCCTCTTTTTGGGAAGCACCTGGTCCATAGTTTCAGGATCCAGAGCTGGTTCAGTGTTATGCATTTTGGCTTGTGACCTGGTCACAGCAAATACCTCTGCAGGGATGCCCAACATCTCAGCATGAGTCCATAACTCTACTTCAGACCAGGCTGAAGTCTCTAAATCATTGCCCAATAGACATTCTACAGGGAGGGCTGCACTGACTACAACCTTCTTGAACCCAGTTAACACTCCACAGGAGAAATTCACAACTGCCAGACTATGGTTGGTCCTGACATTGCTTGCATTGGTTACCTTGTACATTTCACCCAGGATGATCTGTCCAGGGTCCACAAGATCCTCTGCCACCATGGTGACACTAGCACATGTGTCCCTGGATGCCAAAGCCTGTTTGCCATTTATTACAGGCTGCTGTTTGTATTTGCCCAGATTACTGGGGCTCACTAGGAAGGACATATCAATGTCTCCATCACAAATCAGCAATGCCTGAGTGGGTACTCTGACTAGGCCAGAGTCCACTTCAGAATCCAGGGTCAACCCTACTACACCCTTATTCTGAGTACCACCTCCACCGGTATCTGCACTAGGGGGAACAGTTGCTTTAGGGGCAGAAGTGGTGGTGGTTTGGTCTTTGGACTTGTTACAATCAGAAGTCCAGTGCCCTTTCTCTTTACAGAATTGGCACCAGGGCTTCTTTTGGCCTTTTCCCTTGTTGGACTGTGAATCCCCATCAGATGCAGATTTGTGGAGCCCTTGTGAAGACTTACGGTCTTTTGAATTATCCCCACCTTTCTCAGAGCCCTTAGAATCCTGCTTCTTAGTGTCACCCCCTTGGTTCAGGGTTTTCTGCCTCACCCTGGTTCTGACCCAATTGTCTGCCTTCTTTCCCAATTCTTGGGGAGAGGTCAGATCAGAGTCCACCAGGTATTGATGCAACAACTGGTTCTGGCAATTATTTAGGATCTGTTCTCTCATCATTAGATTATACAATCCCTTGAAATCAGTAACCCTACTGCCAACCAGCCAACCCTCCAGAGCCTTGGTTGCACAATCGACAAAGTCAGTCCAGTCCTGAGTCTGTGCTTTCTGGGTGTCTCTGAACTCCAACCTGTACTGCTCAGTGGTTAAGCCAAACCCATCTATCAGTGCACTCTTCAGGACTTCATAGTCATCAGCATCCTCTTCTCTAACAGTGAGGAGCTTGTCTCTGCCTTTATCTGAAAAGGAGAGCCACAAGATTGCTGTCCACTTCTTTTGGGGGACCTGTTGTACTCTACAGGCCCTTTCCTTAGCAGTTATCCACTTGTGGATCTCATCCCCACTCTGGTAGGGAGGAACAACCTTGCTCAGGTTCCTATGGTCTGGATTATATTCTCTACCTCTAGGGACACTGTTGCTGCCACCAGGGAGTTCTAACCCCTCTCTTCTAGAAGCTCTCTGGAGCTCAAAGGCTTCTGTATCTAATGCCAACTGCTTGGTTTTGAGGGCAAATCTTGCTTCCTCATACTGCAGCAGTTTGTACATTCTGTCAGAGGAGGTCTCCCTTCTAGGAAAGTAGAGGCTCCTCTGCTGGATAGATTCTCTGCCAGCGTGATAGGAGTGGTCAGACTCCCTAGAAAGGGACCTAGGCCTTTCCTCCACTCTGTCAGTTCTCTTAGGGAGAATTCCTCTGTCCTTTTCAGAATCTTGTGGATCTGGCCCTTCAACCACAGAGTCCTGGTCATCCTGATTTTCATCATCTGACCCAGACACTGTAATTGACCCACCCCCTGATTCAGACCCATTAGCTCCTAGAGCTAATCTAAGATCATCTGCTGTCAGCAGATCTAACAGGTGAAGTGTGGAGGGACTCCGTCCTATCCTCAGGTGCCTTGCAGCACACATGGCTTTCAAGTCAAAGAAAGTCATGTCCTTATACTGAGGCTGGGTGGACCCACTAGTTGCAACCCTTAAGGACATTCTAGTGTTGTGCAGTGTTGTACTACCTACACTAGTTTGTGGCCTACTGATCCTAGCTTGAGCTGTAGAAAGGGTGTGCTATCCCTTGACACACAGCTCTAAGTTCAGTAGAACTTATTGATACTAAGCTTGACTTTATATGTACCTTGAGTACCTATAATGGTTTTCAGTTAGTAATTCAAGTAGAGATTTTCTGGTAAAACAATGGCAAGCTGTAATCCCACCCGCTGCCCACCAATGTGAGAAGTTGGCTTGGTATATGCTGTTCACTAGTTAAAGTGGACACCTTGCACCAGTACAATTCGATTCTTATGGTAGATAGGTTTAAGACAACCTTTTAAAGAAAGCTATCCTAGTGGTAGCTGTGGAGAGCAGCCTTCAGGCTAAGTCTTTGAGGATTGTAAAGCAGCTTGTTTTACCTTATAATCTCTTGAATCACTAAATGAAAGGACACCACACAGGCATATATATCAAATATATATGTATTTATTACTAACAACTCTCTGCTAATCTCTTTATGAGATTAGAAGTCAGGAACATATGCACAAATCAACATTTCACAACAAGTTAAGCACAAATATGGCTGGGGCCCTAGGGGTGTACCAGACCATATGCTAAAAAAGAGACTTAGAGATAACGACTTGCAAGGGGACAAGGCCTAGGGCCTTCAGATGCGCTGGGGCCTCACAAAACCACCCAAGGCAGGTAAGTAAAGGACACACGGGAGACGCATGCAGTGTGAGAACACAGCCGCAAATCCCTATTGACTTCAATGGAACAAGTTGCGATTGGAAATTAAGAGTTTAAGGATACTTCGGGAGAGTCTACAAGCAAGTCACTTACAGGGTAAGTAGTTCTAGAGCCAACACCCACAGGAGCACCGTAGTGCCCTTACCCAGGGAAGCCGGGTGCCTAGGTGTCTTTTGGTGTCGGGTCGCGGCGTCGTTTTCAATGGGAGCCAAAGAAGACTTGCTGCTTGTGAAGACAGGAGAAGTGTCCGGTGGAATCCAAGCCTGGATTCCTAAGAAGGAAGACCTGAAAGCAGAGGAGACAGTGTTCAAAGTCACTTGGCAGTTAACCCGGGGCAAGGGAGATGGATGCCCACAGTTGTCGGGTGATTTCAGGTGATCCACAGGTGTCTTGACTCTTCAGCCACGAGGTCCAGGAGAAGTTGGCGACAACCAGGAGCTTGATTCGGTGTATCCCACAAAGTCTGCAGCTTACTGCGGTGTTGTTGACCAGATTGGAGCCAACAAACCTTGGTAACAGCAAGTCTCGTGGAAAGTGTAAAAAGTCGGCAGTGCCGACCAGCAAGGTCTGAGGGACTCACCCAGCAAGGGTATGTCAGGGCAGGTCTGGCGCAACCAGGAGAGCCCTTTGGAACTGTAGAAAAGTCTTCAGGGGACCCACAAGCCAACCGGTAAGGCATTGCGAAAACGCCTCGGGAGGATTCACTCAACAGGGGTCCACGGTCCCTCGGGACGAGGTAGGCCTCTGTTCTTCTGAGGGATTCCTGCTGGAGGCTTGGCCACACGTGGTCCAATGCACAAGTTCGTAGATCGTCATGAAGGGGTTGCACTCGAAAATAGTGCCGTACCCAGGGATTGCGGTTCCTCGTCACTTGTGGGGTCCACTTGCCTCAGCGTCACTGGGGACTCATGATGGCCTTGGAGAAGTCAGGAAATCCTCTTCTTGGGCTGCAGGGACTTCGGACTCCGGCGAGAGCGGGAAAGTTTGTGACTGTTGACTGCAAGATTTGGTGCCTGACAAGCAGGGGAGTCACTCCTTGACTCCAAGGGAGATTCTTCTGTCTTCCAGAGGTAGTGGAACGTCGAAGGTCCAGGATTCTTCTTCAGAGTGTCGTCCAGGGATATCTAGTTTGCAATGGCAATGGTTCCCTAATTTATACTAGAAGGAAGGGAGGGACTAGCTCTATGACCCCACCTATGGGAGGGTCAGGGGAGTGGGTGTCTACACCCACTTCCCTTTGTCCCGTTTTGGGCCAAAGCAGGGGCAGGTAGCCCCTGAGCCGGTTTGAACTGGTGTATGCACAGAGGAGCCTACTGCTCCCCCAGTGCAGGACTTCAAAGCACTCTAGGAGTGCACCCACCCAGCCCCAATACACTAAACCCTGTCTGGGAGGTGGCCACACCTCACTGTGACAGGATGCCTATTGTTGGGCCTCCTCCACTGCGAGTTTCGGTCATCAGCAGAAGGGCAGCCCAGTGTATGTGACTGGTGGCATCCATTTTGTGATGCCAGGGCTCTTCAGGATTCTACTGCGTTTCCACAGTAGGTACATGTCTATCCCTCTAGAAGGGTGGGATCATAGTCCCACACCAGTTACTGGTGTGGGGTATGATTCCAAAGTGTTTGACACCAAACACGACATGTTTTGATGCAGCCATTCCAAAGTTAGCATTAATCGCGAGGTTATAATGCACTTAAGAGTATATGGTTTGACCGCATTCACAAACAGCCCCAGAGAATAGACTCTGAGAGCTGCAGAGGGGCCCTGCCCAGGCAGAGGCACCCCCTCACATGGAAATCAAGCACCCTGCCCTCAGGATTGATAGGGTCTGCCTTAGGGGTGACTGATAGGTTTAAATGTGTGTGCAGGGAGAGATATAGTGAACCTATATCTCAGTGAGGAGTGCTAACACTACCTCACCCAGGCTGCAGTAGCAGGCCTGTGGTGTCAGATTTAGTCTGCTTCCCAGGGGTGGCATAATACATGCTTCAGCCCCTGGTAGGCCTGTGAAGTACCTATACCCTTGATACCTCAGGTACCATATACTAGGGGCTCATAAGGTACCACAGTATCCAATCACTAGTGCACCTAAAATGCACTCCAAATTGTTTAGAGAGAACAGTGAGGCTGGGGCCCTGATTAGCAGGGTCCCAGCCAGACTATAGCCAGAAACCAGTGTAAACATCAGAAAAAAAGTGGGGGCAACATAAGAGGCAGATCCTACTCTCCTACAAAGACCTTCCAACTTGTGAATCAAAAGTCCTTCTAGCAGATGTTAATGTGACGTCCTTTTGAAACAATAATGCTTTCAGTTGACTTAATTTATCAACGTTAACATTAAAAATTGCAATTGAAAGCCATCCAGTAACTTACCTGACTGTGGGAACAACACATCATTACAAATGGTCACAACCCTGGAAAATGTCACCATATATGGTACTCCCGGTTTCCTCCAAAACAACCTTGGGAGTTCAGAATCAAATAACTTGTGTTTGAAACAATTCTGAATACTGGCAGAAACAAGGCAGCAGGGCCACCCTTCATCTAACACGCCAAATTGGCTATGGGCGCACTACATGTGTCATGAAGCATTACCTCATTACAGACTAATGAATGACCAAACAAAGTTTCACATTCATTTCTGCTGCGAAAGATCAGCTTCTACAATTTCTAACCCAGCTCCTACCCACCCTCTGTGAGCTGATAAATCTATAGTTAGCATCTTCAGTTGTACCAGCCTCATGGAAACATGCCAAGGTCATCCCTCTGCTAAAAAAGCCAACCCTGGATGCCTCTAAACCAGAAAGCTTCCGCCCAATCTCACTGCTTCCTTTTGTGGCTAAAGTCACTGAGTCTTATATCAACTCCATTCTGACCAAATTTGTTGAGTCCAACAATATATTGCATCCCGTGCAGAATAGTTTTAGACCCGGCCACAGCACCAAATCAGCTCTGCTGGTAGTGAATGAGCATCTACAGAGTTTATTGGATGAGGGCCACACTGCTGCCTTGATACTTCTTGACCTCAGTTCTGCTTTCACACTGTATCACATAATATTCTGGTGCAAAGTTTACAAGAGATTGGCGTAGGAGATGCCACTCTTAACTGGTTAGTGTCTTTTCTATCAGACAGATTCTTTCAAGTGACTTCATATCCTTATGGCTCTCAGGTGCATTCCGCACATCACGGAGTCCTGCACAGTTCAGCTGAGCCCGACATTATTTAATATCTACATACAACCCCTAGCGGTAGTTGCAAAAAATAGGGGCCTTTCTATCATCTCATATGCTGATGATACTCAGCTTGTGAACAACTCTAATCAACAAATAGCCAAGTTCCGAAATGACATGGTGGCCATTGTGGATTGGATGGTAGCCAACTGCCTCCAGTTGAATACGAGCAAATCCGAGATTCTTCTTCTGGGAAGAGACACACATCTATGGAGTGATCAATGGGGGCCTGCCACGCTGAGAGCTCCCGACTCCTAAGGAAACTGTAAAAAACCCAATTGTATGGATTTACTGTGCCCTAACTTTTCAAACACAGACAAAATCTGTGGCTGGCAGCTGTTTCTGACTCCTACGTGGACTTAAGCCTCTTCTCAGGTTCTTTGATGCTCAAACGCATCAGACCATTATCCAGCCTACCATCCTTTCTAAACTGGATTACTGCAATTCTCTTTACCTGGGTGCTAATAACGCTGGAATTAATCGCCTTAGAGGGTTCAGAACGCTGTGGCTTGAACTCTCTTGATCCTCCTGAAATCTTGCTCTGTTTCCAAATTTCTACACAAGTTACACTGGCTTACGGTCGAGAAGAGAATTCACTTCAAAACTTTGTGTATCTCTCATATAATTTTCTATGCTCAAGCCCCTTATGTACTAGAACACGCCAGCCGCTCCTCCAACCAACATCTGTTACATATTCCTCGTGTTAGAAGAGCACGGGCTGGAGGTTGGTCATTCTGTGCTCCAGATTCTTCTCTCTGGAATGTCTTCACATGAACTATCAGGAGCATACAGAGCCATGCGGTCTTCATGAGGGCAGTAAAGACCTGGGTTTTCCCTGAATAATCCTCTGCCTAATCTTCATCTTCGGTTTGGTAATCTGTTGATTTAGCACTGGGACGCCCCACTGCTGGGGCAGCCATGCGCTCTACAAACCCGTTAACATAACAAAGACTTCAGTTTCTCCATTCAGGCACCTGTAATAGAAAGGCAAAACCCAGGTTTCATGAACAAATCTGTCTCCTGACACCTTATAGCAGCCTACTTGAATATGTTTCAAACAAGATGTAAAATGAAGCATTGAAATTGGTAGCGAGATAAATCCATGAATCCCCTATATGGCTGATGATGTCTCAGCTAATGTGAAGGGCAATTATTCTAAATGCTCTATACTTATTATTGTGTAAGTCGCTTCTTTTTTGCAATTATTTTTTTATACTTCTTAAATTATAAGGCAAAAATTCATCAGTTACATTCAGATATTTCCATGGAACGTGATTTGATTTTTAAATCTGTAATGTCCAACATAATTGGGGAGAAGAGTTGGCCTAGCGGCTAGGGCAGTCAATCTTGAATCTGGGGAACTGGGTTTGAGTCTCGTCAATGACGCTGTACATCCTGTGATTCTGGGCAAATAACTTAATCTCCCCGTGCCAAACCAAAATGAATCTGAGTCCTCATGTAACGTCACTGTTGCTATGTAAAGCGCTCTGATACCTGATTCGGGTCAAGTTTGCGCTATATAAAACTCTGCAAAAAATAATAATTACAGAACCAATCTCAGCTGACTTTGTCCATGCTGGAGAAGAGACATGTATTCTGCATTATATTGAATGCAGACGGTACAATATTGTTTAGAGAATATACATGAATTGACTATGTGGTTATGCTATTATCTACAACACATAAAACCTTTTCCAAAATAGCTCTTTCACTTTCTCTCAACATTTCAGCAGCTTCCTATTTTCATTGTATATGGCATATAGGAAACACTTAGAATGAGGTGATCTAGGATCCAACAATAAATCTAGTAAATCTAGGTAATGAGAAAGGAGAGATATGCGTTCCTTATCTGCAGATAAAGTCGAATGTAACCTTTGCTGCCATAACATCCCTTCACTGTAGGTAGTAACCACTCCTGAGTGTTTTGCCTGCACATATTGGGGGTCTGGTTTGCTTGCTTTAAAACCTTGTATGGTATTTAAAAAACATGCATGACAATCATTAGGGTCTGCTGGCCACTGTAACTACCCATCTGAACCTAAAAGGGAAGAACTAGAAGTATCATTCAGTATCATGTTGTTGAGCTGGTCTTCTTTGAAATTTGCAAAGTGTTGCACACTTTCAAAACAAGCAATAGAGGGAATTTTAGGTGTGTTCATGTCTTTTATTTTAGCTAAACCTAGCAAGGTGGTTTGCTGTACTGCCGTGTTCAGAACAATCCCTTGTCTATGCAGTAGACAAGCTCTAAACAAAGCTTCATTGCTCTGTACTAGCACAGTTAGGGTTCCCCCAAAAAATTAAACTCAATGTTGTCCTTCCAAAATTCATAGCCTTGTATGAGCAGCTGGGAAATTAATGAGTCTGAATAGATTACTTTTGTTTCGGTTAGCATATTTTTCTTCTCTGGGGAAGGGGTAAGTTTATAATAATAAGAAACTGGGCCCAAAGGGTTAATGCCAGGAAAATATACAAACCTTTGCAGGTATGTTTCTGAACTACCCACCGGTGGTGTTGGTCAATGTTCCCATTGTGTGTACTTGAAAACTGCATGTGGAGTACAAGCTCTGTGTAAATAAAGGTGTGCATGATGATGATAACAAATTGTGTCACCACAATTAGCAGAATTTACATATAAGTCATCAGTTTCAAATACTGTATAAGAATCATCTAGTTCGGAAACCATTCTTTCAACAGTGTTGGACATCCCAGTCATCATAAATACTACTAGGAGTGATAACATCTTCCATGTAGACTTTAAATACATCAGGATTTTGCAATGTTTCTGTAGGACCAAAAATATCAAATGGGACCTTATCTCAAACAATTACAACTGGGACAAGAAAAGCAGAATTGTTCACAAGGGACAGGTCTCTTTGTACTTTATGTGAAGAAGAATGATGCTTCTGTACTTCAGCTACCACTTCAACAGCAGAGCGCTCTGGGAGATAATGTCCATTTAGGGGCAAATAGAAAACTGTGACAAATCCAATCCAAGTGAATAGGAAAAGCAGGGAAATGGAAATCCAAATATATTGCCAAGGTGGAATCAGATAAGACTGATTCAGCCAGAAAGTAAATGCACATATCCCATGCAGTGAAGTATGTGAAAAATCTGTGGAAGAGTCATTGATGTCAGGAAAGTAGCCGGAGGCAGTCTGTGCAAAAAAAGGGGCCTCGTGGAGTACAGTAGATGGGTTTGTACCTCCAAGGGCAGTTGATTATAAAGATCTGTGTTGATAGGAATAGCAGTCGAAGACTGTGAAGTCACATATGGTGTTTTTACACTGTTAGCAGTAGCAACAGGAAGTAGTAGGACTTCAGTATCTGACATCCTCCAGAAATTACTGTATTATTTAATGTTTCTAGAGGTATGTCCTGTATGGTAGTGAGAGGAGACAGGTAACACCCTAGGAGCCCTCATGGACTACTGTGTAGGAATGACCGTTTGTCTCTACAAGCAGCAAGCGGTGGCAAAATCACATTTCTGGTACCTGCAATGCCACCGGTGATCTCTATGATGGGCTGAACTCCTTCTATTTTGGTACTCTTTTCTTGAACTAGATCCCAAAGTTTAGGAATCCAGATAGGAGTTGCGGGTTGCTCCTTCACTTCTTCAGTGACGGAACATTTAGTAGTTTCATTTCAGTACGCATCTCGGAAGTCTTGCAGTTCATTGATGTCAAAAGGTGTATCTGCCACCACTGTGCAGGAGCATCAAGGTCTATAATGTACATCCGAACACTGAACAGGACCTCGTATGGGGTCCGGCCGCCCACGGATCTTCTAGGCAGACTATATAAAGCTCTCTAGACTCCTTACAAGTGATGGACCTAACTACTACCTGAACCTAATACTCTAGCTGTTAGAGACTGTTTTAAGTAACAGTTGTATCCTTCCCACTATCGAATTTCCCGCAGGATTATAGGGGGAGTAATAATGCACAGCCACACCCATGGAATTTTGGTAAGCCATAGAGGTAAATGCTGGTCCTTAGTCTGCAGCTATTGCATATGTCTCGATAAAGACTTGCAGATCTTTTATAAAGTTAAAAAATCAGCAGATCACTGTGGCCACATCCATAAATATCTACAACATGAATCCACTGCCACCAGAATTTCTTTTAATCAAGCATCCAAATTTAGAGGTCTGCAGTGGCCGAAATAGGCACATGCCAAAGGTTTGTTTGAGACTAAGAGAGGTGTCGTCAATGGCCGAGATGCGGTGGAGATTTTAATTTGCTGACAAATGTCACAACTAAGAACATAATTATTTTTTTTCTGTATGTAGAGATCATGCCATCAATAGTGTTTATGTAGTAAGAAAACAGGAGTCACCACAACAGCAGGGGCAGAAGGTAATCCCTCATGAGCAGCAATGATTCATTCTAATACGTGGTCCTGAGTCAGTAGCACTCGATTCCCCACACTAGGAAAACAATCAAAGGTATGTTTTGGGTACTCAGTAGATTGGAGTGTTTTGCAAGAAATGTTTTGAGTAATGGTGTGGCAGTGTGTGAAGCATTGACAGCTACCATGATGCCACCATCCACTCTCATGTGTGAATGAGTAATTACAGCTACTACAGCAGTCTGAACCACTGCTTTTGTGACTTCATCAGCCAGTGAATTACCTACAATGTGTAATTCAAAACATTGGGGACTCAATGTGTGAATTTCATGAGCCCATGGCAAACATTATTTAAGATGTGCCACATTTCCTCAAAGCAATTTATGCTTCATTGCATTTCTTTATGAATCACTGACTCCATTCAAGCGGCAAAAATGTAAATGCTCTTTAAAACACAGGGGCGTGTCCAAGATGGTGACCGCATAAGAAGTGTCTTGTGGTCCCTCCCGTCTTGCCATTCTTCAGCCTTGTAATTGCACCCCGTCCGCGGCTATCGCAGGGCGAGAGACGAGAGTGAGACCCTGCTGAACACCCGATCTGGAAGGAGTTGTAGTCCCCGGGAGTGAGCTGAGATCGAGGGGTCCGAACGGCCCAGGTGGGCCCAGAGGAGCTGCGGCCTAGGGTGCCAAAGGGCGGTGCTGCGATCTCTGTGGAGGCCGTGACACACACGGTGCAGGCCCATGCCGGCTGCCGAGACCTGTAGCAGACAGGGGCCGGTGCTTGAGCTCCCTGCCTGGACGATCGGAAGCTGTAGCACCTCGGCGGAGGCCGCTGACCCTGCTCACATCTGAGTGAGCACCTGACAGTTGCGCGGCCTTCAGCCACGGAGCAGACCCCGGCGTGAGAGCAGCCTTGTGAGTAGTCCAGTGAGCGGGAGAGCAGAAGAGCGGGAGCGGACGAAGGCTCAGAAGACGAGTGAGTGGGATCGGCCCAGAGGCTCTCGGACGAGTCAGTCTGCAATACGGGGCAGACACAGGAAGCGTAGATCACTCAAGCACCACAAAGGACACGGCCAGGTGAGCTCACAGCAGGTGCTAGTGAGTGAGTGGTGCGGGGATTGAATGGTCGCACTGCCCCTACTGGACACGTGCTCCCCAGAGGGCGGGATCGCAGGGCTCCCCTGGGCCTGCTTCCTAGCCAGAGACCGGGTACAGCACGATAGAGACTCCGGAGAAGGAGAAGTGTTCCTTGCGGGGCCCGTGAAGATCACATTCAGCCGCACTGCAACGGCAAGGGCCCACGCCTGCCCAAGGCCCTACAATTGAGGAGCACCATCACAGCGACGGTGAGAGATCCGGGTGTGTCCGGGGACCCCAACCCACATGCACCACCTCTTCCGGCCCGGCGGCGCAGCTCCCTGGCCCCATTCCTGCTCACTTGACGGAGGAAGTCCGGCTCCAACATGAAGGGAGAATCTAAGTTGCCCAGAGAGCCCCAGTAAACGGAAGCAGACACCACATGGATCACCCATGGCGAGTGCTAGGCTCAAGAAGGAGCACTCTGTGAAGGACGTGCCCCAGAAACAGGTGGCACAGGGCCATGCCGGCCATTGGGAGGAGGCACCTTCGGGGTCGCTAGACGGAGTGGACACGCCAGCGACAAAGTACTTTATGACGTCGCTCTTCTCTGCTCTAAGGGAAGACCTTCAAAAGCTCAAAGACCAACTAGCAGCAGACCTCAGGGAGGTGCAGGGAGATGTCTCGGAGATCGGTGACCGGGTGGCGACGCTGGAGGAGCATGAAAATGGGCGTGATGAAGAGATGGAGATGGTGCAACAGGAGATACTTAAGCTTAAGGAACAACATATTGAGCTCCAGGGGCAGACGGAGGACCTGGAGAACTGCTCCCACCACAACAACATATGTATCTGGGGAGTGAAACAGGGGGCCGAGGAAGGCGACATTGGGAAATTTGTTCAGGCCCTTTTCCGTCAGGTGTTGGGCCCGGAACATACAATGGAGGTGCAGGTCGACAGGGTCCATTGAGTGAGACCACCTCGCCGGGGCTCGGCCCGCCACCGGATATCCTAGCATGTGTATACAACTTTCAACTAAAAGAAATAGTCCTCCGGAGGGCCCGAGACTCGCACCCCTTAAAGTTCAGAGGGCACTCCCCATTGCTTTTCCAAGACCTACCTGCCATCACCCTGTTCAAGCAGAGGGAATTCCGGCCGATTACCTTGCACCTGAGGGAGAAGGGGATCCCCTATGCCTGGGGACACCCCTTTTGCATCATCTTTAAGTATGAAGGCAGACTGCAACAGCTACGATCGCTGCAGGAGGCCACTGAACTACTGGGCCTCCCTCCTATGGACTCGTCTATCAGCCAGCACGCAGCGGCCTCCACTAGCAGAAACAGAGCCGGGCGCTGGCAGGTAGTGGGAAAACCTTCCCCTTCTCACAAACCGGACTCAGCAGCGATGGCAAAAGAGAGAGAAGTAGTCCTGGCCTCGCTGACCCACAGCCCTGCCCACTTGTCTCCCACCTGAAACTGTAGTTTAGAACACTTTTGGGGGTCCTACTGCAGCAGGGCCGAAGGGATGCCACTTCCAGACTCTAGGGGAGCTGTTTGGGCACCTGGCCCATGATCCTTGTCATTCCGACAAACTCTTGTCATTCCCACTTTGTTGCGGTAGTTCATTTCTAAGTTCTTGTACGATGATTTTGTTAGTGGGCTTTCTCTTTTTTCTTTGGGGTTTCCTACACCTCCCCTACCTTGGTTCCCACACTAGATTGATGTGCCTGACCCCGCAAGGATTGGAGTCAATGCCTGGAACGTCCTGTCCACAGATTGGGATTGACCGGCAGAGATGTCTCTTTATGGTATCCGCATGCTGCTGTCCCTTTCCATGAGGTCTCTCTGCCCGGACACAGGCTTCTATTCCCTCCGCTATGGCCTCCTATTTGCTCATGCATGTCACTAGTGCTTCCCTTCCCTGTTTGTCACAGCTGCACATTGGTTACTAACTCCTACAGCGAATGGTTAAGGACCTGAAGATTGTTAGTCTTAATGTCCGGGGCCTCAATCACCCCGTAAAACACACTTATTTAGAACATGCAGAAGGGGACATCTGCTTGCTGCAAGAGACCCACTTGCTATCTAAGGACACTACTCGCATGCGTTCGCGACGATTCCCCCGCCAATATTTGTCCTCTAGTGCAGTGAAAAAGAGTGGGGTGGCCATTCTCCTGGTGGCAAAATTTGAAGGTAAAGTGCTCTCGACTTTTTACGAGTCCAAGGGCAGGGTCCTGGCACTCCGAGTACAATGGGGGTCCACGCTTCTCACCTTGATTAACATTCATGCACCTAATATGCACCAAGAACCTTTTTTACTTAAACATGTTGCAGAGGGCCTGGTTACCCCGGACGCCGCCATGGTAGGGGGGGGACCTAAACCTGGTTATGGACAACGACTTGGACCGATCTGGTCAGCGTTTCACTCAGGTGGGTGCCCTCTCCTCAGAGGGCAAACAATGCCCCAAGGGTTTGGAAGACCTTGGAGGGGAAGCGAATGCTTCTTAAACGTATAGACCTCGATAGAGCGGAATATACTTTGCTTCGCCTCCACCACAAGTTCTATCTAAGCAGTGATAAATGTGGGAAGATGCTAGCGCAGAGACAACGTGCCAAAGCCATGGCTATGACCATCGCCTCAGTGAAGCGGCCTTCAGGAGAGGAGGTTCACCTGGACTCGCAAATTGTAGAAGAATTTAGGCAATCCTACCAATCGCTTTATAGCGAGGAGGCGGTGGACCCCTCGGATGCAGGCGCATACCTAGAATCTAGCAAGTTTACTCGCCTCCCTGCTGCACAGGCGGAACAGCTGGAAGATCCCATTCGGCTGGAGGAGGTCATCTCGGCTATCTCACTGCAAAAATTAGAAAAATCCCCCGGACCCGATGGTTTCCCGGCTCTGTTCCACAAAACGTTCTGTAGGGTGTTGGCACCTCTCCTGACTCGGCTCTACAATTCCTTCCTAGTTAGTGGAGCGGTTACAGATTCTATGGCCGAGTCCGCGATCTCAGTAATCCTCAAGTCTCACAAGGACCCTGGGCTTTGCAGCTCCTATCGCCAGATCTCTCTACTTAACATTGATGCGAAGCTCTTCATGGGCATACTTGCGGCCAGGCTGAACCCTCTAATGGCAGGCCTAATCGACCCGTACCTGGTGGGGTTCATTCCTACCCGACAGGGCGGTGACAATACGAAGCGCCTGCTCCATCTTGTGGACAGTGTTCATCGCTCTCGTAACGGGGCTGTGCTCTTGTCCGTACCTATTTGATACTCTATGAGAATTAGGGTTCGGACCCCGCTTCGTCCAATGAGTACAGTGTATCTATCACGATTCCCGGGCATTTTTCAGAGTGAATGGAGTGTCCTTGACCCCCTTCGGGATAGCTAGGGGCCCACTCTCCCCCCTCCTATTTGCTCTATATATGGAGCCCTTCGCGCAAAGTATTTGTGACCATCTGGGCATTCAGGACCTCTGCTTCGGGAAAGACAGCCACAAAGTGAGCCTTTAGGCGGTCGACGTTATCCTCTCTCTAGCTGAGCCAATCCTGTCGCTGCCTGCATTGGCGAAGAAGTTAGAGTCCTTTGGACACATCTCCAGCTTCAAGGTTAATTTTAACAAGTCGCAGGTGCTCAACCTGTCCTTTCCCCCGGTGCAGGCAGAGTCCCTCCAATGAAGCAGCCTCCCCCTGCACTGGTCCAGCGACCCCGTGCCTTACTTGGGTATTCTTCTGGCCCCCTCGATCCCACGCATTGTGGAGCTGAATTACACGGCTCTGGTAGACCAGACTAGGAAGGCATTGGATGGTTGGACTAAGCTCAACCTGTCCTCGTTTGTGCTCATAGCCGCGGTATAAATGACGGTCCTACCGAGGATCTTGTACCTGTTTCACACGCTGCCAAATTTATCTGGGGCAATAGGAAGGCGTGCCTCTCCATAGCGCAACTGTCATGCCCCAAACACAAAGGGGGGTGAACCTACCTCTGGTCTACAGATATCTCCAAGTCACCCACTTGAGATATGTGCTGGAGTGTAACCGCCCACTCTCAGAAAAGCACTGGACCTTCATGGACCAGGCAGTAGCCGGTGTGAATGTCTGGTGAGAGATCTGGCTTCCTCGCCGGTAGCGATCCTGGAGTCTCTACTCCTCCCCAGTCACTAGAGCCACAATGAAAGTGTGGGATGCGGTGGCACTCACGAGAGGCCTTACAACCTTCCCTTCCCCGATGACGCAGATGGTTGACAACCCAGATTTCCCCCCATGATGTAAGTCTGAGGTTGCTCAGAGATGGAGGGAAGCGGGTTGCAAGTGCTTGGGCCACCTCCTTGACTTTGACGGCATTATTCCCTTCGCTCGCTTTTATAGCACTTTTATCGAAGGACCTTCGTGAGGTCACTTTCCCCAAGCTCTTGCAAATCCTCAAGCTGATCCCTCACGACCGGGGTTAGGGTCTCTCCCATTTGGATCCTCCGGTGGCTTGGGAGTGGGATGGGCGGGTAGGAACAGGTCACTGACTAACACCTGAAAGAAAACATGGTATGGGTACCCCTTCTTACTCTTTCCCTTTTCTTTCTCCCTCATTTTTATTCTCTATTTTTCTTCTGGGGGGAGGTGGGTGGGAGGGCTTTTCTATTGGGTTTTACTTATTAGACATGTTTTACTAGCACTGCCAGCCTCAGGGGTGTTGGCATTGAAGCTGTGTATGCTTGTATAAGCTCTGCATATCCTTATGATACTGCCGTCCTCCGTGGTTGAAGGCGAATGGCTCTGTATACGCGTTGGTATGCCTTCCAAACTGAATAAAAGATTTGTTCTATAAAACACTGGACACAGCAATACAAATCACACACTATGAGTGAGAGGAATTCAGGTTCAGAATTTTCTAGTGCCAGATTCAGAATTTGATTTCAGCCAGCTGGAGCCTACAATCCTCTAGAGATTGTGTAACAGTTTTCTGAGGATGGAATTCTCCATTCCTCATGACACCGCACACTGCAACACAGACTGCTGAGAATTGCTGTCCAGTTACAACAGCGGGCTGGGCAGAACCATCAGTATATACAATATATTAATACTGGTCAAGAGGCAAAATATCATTGGGCACAGAATATTCGTGATCATGTTGAAGGAATTCATGTATTTGTAAAGTGTAGTCAAAGCCAAAGTCAGTATCAGTAGCTGTTAAAGAGGTGGCCCAGTGTACCCAGCTAGGAAGTAAGGCTTTCATGTTAGGAATGCTGGCTTTTATGACAGCCTCTAAGGCTTGAATGGGAGTAACCACAATTATGTGTTTTCCCTGAGCCAGCGGTTTTTCCTTTATTTTTCATTTCATGTTCATGAAAACTTTATTGCGGCTATTACAGCCATAAAAGCACATTGAAAGTTTACATCAATTTGGAATCCATACTAGATAAAAAGTAGAAGATCATAAAATACATTAGAGTATAAACGTATATAGATAAAAATGCCATTACGGTAGATAAAAACAGAAAATCGTCATTAAAAAATTTCATAGGTTAAAACATACAATTCATAAAAATCTAAAAAGAGCCCGGGGTCAGCTTCCAGCCTGCTAGTGCAAACTTCTGCCACTCCCTTAGGTTTACCTCCAGTAACATCCTACTGCCCATAAAAATCACAAAAAACACAAGGTTAGTCAAAGTGGCGGGTGCAAAAAGGGAGAAAGCTCAGAATTACTTGAGGTCTCATCTGGTTTTAGCAAATTCCTGCGTATTGACCACATAGAAAAAAGGAATTTCGAAATTGCAACCACATGAACCGGGTCAGTGTCAGATTTTAGGATCCTAAAAAATTCACAATAGTTCCTAATGCCCAGGTTTCTACAAAGTTAGATGATCCATTTCAGCCTAATCTGTTTGTATGCCACGCAGAAAAGCATAACATGAACTATTGTTTCTTCCTCCACGTGGCAACCAGGGCAAAGGCAACGGGACACTGCCGCCCACTTATTTGTTATCGCATATAGTGGTAGTGTCCCATACCTAAATTGCAAGAACAGCTTCTTAGCTAATAACGGTTGTATAGAATCCAGCACCCGCTCAAATTCATAGTGACACTTAAAATCCAGAAACCCATAAGTTAAACTCGTAGGATTAGCTGACTGCAACATTTTTGTCGATTTATACTCTTTCAGTGCAGTTGCCAAGATTTTAAAAAAAATGGCTGGGCAGAGTTCTTCTGGATTAATCCATAGATTCTCCCTTCCAATTGCATGGAAGGAGTGCCTTACAAATGATAGCCAGGGTATACTGCCAGCCCCGAGTGATGTCATTACCGCTTTTAATTCCTCCTATAACAGCCCAACTCCGGAGTGCTCCATAGCCGCCGCCAATAAAGCAACGGACGAAACGAGATAAGATCCGCTATTGGAAGGATATTCAAATAGATCCTTAGCGGAACAAGAGGGGTATTTTTTGGTAAAGTCAGGATTTGTCTAATAAAATTATTTTCAGTTATTGAGAGAGCATTAGATGGACGGTGCCCCCAGAGTTCCACCCCTTATAGGGAGGCTGACCTAGCTTGGACTTTATAAATTTCAAGCGGTAGGCTTATAATCTTTAAGATACCACTCTTCTGGACTTTTGAGATTCCCCCAGCAGCCTGGGCTAGCTTTAGATTAGCCTTATTGATTTGGGGACCCCATCCCATTTTATCGTTCAAGGTGAGGCCCAAGTAGTCAAATATGGAGACCCTCTCAAGGGGTCTATCATCCATCATCGGTTATGGACAGTTTGTGGAAGTGGCATTAAAGACCATGTATTTAGTTTTGTTGATGTTAACCACAAGATTCCTCTTTTTACAGAACTGGCTGAGCCCCTTTAACACACGCTGCAGTCCCATAGCTGACTTCGAGAGCAGCAGGGTGTCATCCGCAAACATTAATGCGGGAAATTTACGAAGTGCCAGTTTCGGGGACTCTATATCCTTGATGGCAAGTAGATCTTCAATTAGCCCGTTGAGGAAGAGGGAGAAAAGGGTTGGCGCAAGCACACAGTCCTGCCTCACCCCCTTGCCAACGGGAAACGGTGCCGTCAACTGCCCGTTCTTGCCATACCTTACTCTGGCAAATGTACCTTCATGGAGGCGTTTAAACTGGAAGCAAAGATATGGTGGTACTCCCATGGACAGCAAAGTACTCCACAGCTGGTTACGGTCCACCATATCAAATGCTGATCTCAAATCCACGAAGGTTAGGTACAGGCTCCCACCTTCCAGAACTACATGCTTCCAGTAAATTAACTGAAGCCTGAACAACTGATCTACAGTGGAAGTTTTAGCTCTAAAACCTGCTTGCAACGGGATCAGGATATCACGGTCTAGAATCCATTCCTGCAATCTTTCCAATAGTACCCTTGCACATTTTTTTTGTTTTTGAGTTACATCAATGATGCTAATTGGCCTATAGTTGGTCGGTTCAATGGGGACCCTTTTTTGTAGATAGGTATAATCTCTGCCCCAGCCCACGTAGGGGGAGCTGGGAGACCGTGAAGAATTGCGTTAAAAAGTGATTGGAGATAGGGAGCCCACACTACCTGTTCGTTTCTGTACAGGTCCCCAGGAATTCTATCTAGTCCTGGTGCTTTATTCAGTTGTAGCTTGCCCAAGGCTGATAATACCTCAGCCAAGGTACATGATGGTATATTCCATAGGGGATCAGGGGTAGAGCAACGGACCGAAGGCTCGCTCAATTCAATTGGCAAAGTTGAATATAACTCCCTAAAATGTAGACACCAGGCTTCCTCACCAATAGTTGGTTCAATATTGGTCTTGCCCACTATTTTTCCAGTGTGAATCAGATTCCAAAAAGCTCTAGCGTCTTTTGAGTCTAGGGCAACCTTAATAGCCTGCCATCTATCCATTTCCCATTCTGACTTGGCTTTAAGGAGAATTTTCTTAAAAGCAGCCCTGGCTTCCCTGATACGCAAGTTTTTATCTCCATGGTGTTTTCACTTGGGAGGCCTATTACTATAGGAGAAGTCCGTCAAGGTTGTAACCATTGCCTGGTGGATTTTCCCCAGGTCTTCACCCTGTCCTGAATTAGCAGGATCGCCGGATGCGAAGCTTGCCTTTTCTAGAAGGGGGATAATACTGTTGTACATTTTTGACATTATTTCCGGGGATTGGTTTTTTGTGGCCCAGCGGATGCGTCTCCCTCCATCGATCACTGTGAGATCATTTCTAGGGGGGTTTACAAGACCTTGATCTAATTCAGTCATACAAAAGTCTAGCAATATGACCAAAGGATTATGGTCGCTTTCAATACGTGAATCAACACTGAAGTCTGCCACTTTGTGTCAAATTTCGACACTAGATAAAAAATAGTCAATTAGTGATTCCTGGCCTAATCTCTCAAAGGTGGGGTGCCCTGGATTATCTCTCGGAAATCGTCCGTTGCAAGCCCTCAGAGAGAAGGTAAGGGTGAGAGATGTCATTTGGAGGACTAGTAGGGTCAACCCCCTTATCGGGTATGTATTAGGCGCTGGGATTGACCAGATTGCATCCTCATCACTGGTAATAGGTTTCATAAGACCATTCAGGGGTTCATAGTGACAATTAAAAGCCCCACCTATCAAAAAGAACACATTACCCGAGAGGGAGTTAAGAAGACTAGCCAAGGAGTCTAGAGTCGAGGATGTCCCCCCGTACTAAACTGGCCGAGAATAAACATTAATAATGGCCAGTTTTGGTAGATTTCTGTGGGTCAGGAGAATGCAAATAATATTTGGGGAGTGGGTATCAACTCTTTTTACCACGCATCCGAGGTGAGTTCCCACCCATATACATAGACCCCCCGATGGTCTACCTCTAGGGCCCTTGACGGCTGGCTCACAATACGCCACAAACCCTACTCTATAGAGAAGACTTAGGACCCAAGTTTCTTGAAAGAGACAGATCTCATGGAAGTCGATATAATCTCCCCAGTTCGGCAAATCAAGTTTAGCCGCGAGGCCTGCAATATTCCATGACAGTATTCTAGGGCCACCAGATTGCAGTTCCAGACCACTCTCTGCATTTATCTCCAAACCCTCACTATCTGGCAGTCCAGGGAACTCGGCACAAAAAGGGGGGGGATTACTAGTACGGGGTGGAATATGTATATCCGTTAAAAAAAACAGAATTCTCATCCTCTGCATCAAAGTCAACTGTGGGTGCTCTTTCACTATCAGTGGGGCCTATTGCTTCACTAAACAGATGGGCTCGATTTATCCCCCCGTCCACCTTTCCACTGATGGTGTCCCTCAGCCTCTTGGGCATTATCACTGTGGGCGGGACGGTGGAAGGTAGTCAATCCACAAGATCTAGTACGCTAAATCTATTACTTACTGGGACACCTGGTGGATAGAGATTGCTACCCACCTCTTCTCTATGACCCTGCCTGACCTATTGGCCTCACCATCCCCTGTTTCTACCATAGTAACCTGGGTTAGCACTATAATTTGGGGTAGGGTAGAAGTAACTTAGATCCAAAGTCTGGATTCTAAATCTGAAGTTTTTAGGGAAACCCATACAAACGTATTCCACCACCCTACTGTCCTTAAAATTAATGACAATGCAATCCCCCTCTATATCATTGGATCTATGTCCTACCCAACTCACTCTTCTGGCAAATAGGATTTGGCATTGAACATTTATCGGGAGAGGTCTATTGTAGTTCAACCAGTGAATGGATTTGTTTTTCAATACAGCGTAGGATTCAGTTCCACCATTTTCCAGTTCGGGGACCCCGGCCAAAACAACAGCATAGGGAGAGCTTTTGGGGGGTAGGTCAATATATGGGAGGGTAATCTTCGGATCTTCGACATTAGATTTCCTCTTCGACACTCCATTTAAGGTTTTCAACTGACCCTCTCCCGATTGTTGTTGGGTTTTGCTTACTATCGGTTTGCAAACTGTGGTTAAATGTTACTCTGGTCCAATAATGATACTTGAGTCGTCTGCAATTTCCCTAGTCATCATAGGGTCCATAAGGTTTGGTGGACGGCTGCGGGTCAATAGGGGATTAGAATCCAAAGAACCCTCAGATACATACTTTGCTTGTACTTGGCCACACTTCGCCATTTTATCCTTAATAAAATCTGAACTAGCCCTAGAAAGTTCTTTGATTTTTGTTAGCCTTTTCTCGATTAACAATAATCTTTCCTCGAGAGGCTGCAATGCTGATGATATAAGGTCACCTATTTTCAGTAAAAAGGTCTCTTCCACCATAGATAGTGGGCTCACAGTATTGGCCACATGAGGAGGGCTTATAACGGGTGGGGTCTCCAACGGGCCTTCAATGGCTTTAGGCCCCACAACAACCAAGTCATTATTATTAAGTTTTGGAGTCTTGGGCTTTCTTCCCCGCTGGACAACTCCTCCCCGCTTCCTCTTGGGAACCACCTCCTGAGTGCCTCTGTCGCTGTAGAAAGGTACCGGGGGCTTCCACATTGCGAGTTACTATACTGCCATTGGAATTTGTCAATACTCTATCAATATTTGCATCCAAGTGGCACGACTCTCCGGTCAAAGAGATATTGCCCAAATCTTCTAATGACTGACAATTAGTCCGATTCGGGGGCCCAGCGACAGCAGCCCTTTGCTGGCACCGCTCTGGTGTACAAGCCTTCGACAGGGCCCCCAACGAGGATCTTTCATAAAAACTGTGTCCTGAGAGAGTCAGCGCTCAGTTATGGCTATCTCATGAGCCAAAACAGACGTGGCCCTCGTAATAAATTGGTCTAATGACCCAGCCACCTGTCGTCGCTTTGTAAGCGCCGATGCAGCAGGCAGCAGGCTCAGGTGTGGGCTCTGGCACACGCCCCCTGGGACTTGTAGTTTCTCTCCTGACAGGTACCAAAACGGCGAGGCGTTATGTAAGCGCCGATGCAGCAGGCTCAGGTGTGGGCTCTGGCACACGCCCCCTGGGACTTGTAGTTTCTCTCCTGACAGGTACGAAAATGGCGAAGCGGCTCCCGCGCCAGCGGGAACGGCAAGGCGTTATGTAAGCGCCGATGCTGCAGGCTCAGGTGTGGGCTCTGGCACACGCCCCCTGGGAATTGTAGTTTCTCTCTTGACAGGTACCAAAACGGCGAAGCAGCTCCCGGGCCAGCGGGAGCGGCGAGGCGTTATGTAAGCGCTGATGCAGCAGGCTCAGGTGAGGGCTCTGGCACACGCCCCCTGGGACTTGTAGTTTCTCTCCTGACAGGTACCAAAACGGCGAAGTGGCTCACGCGCCAGCGGGAGTGGCGAGGCGTTATGTAAGCGCTGATGCAGTAGGCTCAGGTGTGGGCTCTGGCACACGCCCGCGGGACATGTAGTTTCTCTCCTGACAAGTACCAAAACGGCGAAGCAGCTCCCGCACTAGCGGGAGCGGCGAGGCGTTATGTAAGCGCCGATGCAGCAGGCTCAGGTGTGGGCTCTGGCACATGCCCCCTGGGACTTGTAGTTTCTCTTCTGACAGGTACCAAAACGGCGAAGCAGCTCCCGGGCCAGCGGGAGCGGCGAGGCGTTATGTAAGCGCTGATGCAGCAGGCTCAGGTGTGGGCTCTGGCACACGCCCCCTGGGACTTGTAGTTTCTCTCCTGACAGGTACCAAAACGGCGAAGTGGCTCCCGCGCCAGCAGGAGCGGCGAGGCGTTATGTAAGCGCTGATGCAGTAGGCTCAGGTGTGGGCTCTGGCACATGCCCCCGGGACATGTACTTTCTCTCCTGACAAGTACCAAAACGGCGAGGCGTTATGTAAGCGCCAGCAGGCTCAGGTGTGGGCTCTGGCACACGCCCACTGGGAATTGTAGTTTCTCTCTTGACAGGTACCAAAACGGCGAAGCAGCTCCCGGGCCAGCGGGAGCGGCGAGGCGTTATGTAAGCGCTGATGCAGCAGGCTCAGGTGAGGGCTCTGGCACACGCCCCCTGGGACTTGTAGTTTCTCTCCTGACAGGTACCAAAACGGCGAAGTGGCTCACGCGCCAGTGGGAGTGGCGAGGCGTTATGTAAGCGCTGATGCAGTAGGCTCAGGTGTGGGCTCTGGCACACGCCCGCGGGGCATGTAGTTTCTCTCCTGACAAGTACCAAAACGGCGAAGCAGCTCCCGCACTAGCGGGAGCGGCGAGGCGTTATGTAAGCGCCGATGCAGCAGGCTCAGGTGTGGGTTCTGGCACATGCCCCCTGGGACTTGTAGTTTCTCTTCTGACAGGTACCAAAACGGCGAAGCAGCTCCCGGGCCAGCGGGAGCGGCGAGGCGTTATGTAAGCGCTGATGCAGCAGGCTCAGGTGTGGGCTCTGGCACACGCCCCCTGGGACTTGTAGTTTCTCTCCTGACAGGTACCAAAACGGCGAAGTGGCTCCCGCGCCAGCAGGAGCGGCGAGGCGTTATGTAAGCGCTGATGCAGTAGGCTCAGGTGTGGGCTCTGGCACATGCCCCCGGGACATGTAGTTTCTCTCCTGACAAGTACCAAAACGGCGAGGCGTTATGTAAGCGCCAGCAGGCTCAGGTGTGGGCTCTGGCACACGCCCACTGGGACTTGTAGTTTCTCTCCTCACAGGTACCAAAACGGTGAAGCGGCTCCCGGTTTTTTCTTTATAAAAATTGTCTGAAGTAGTGTCAGTATTTTGTTCAGTAGGTGCAAAACACATTTCAGCATTTGAATATGAATGCGATTTACATGCAATCGGTACAGAATCACCTTAGTTGAAAGTGATATATGTGGCGTCCATGGCTCCTGCAGTTGTACGGATAACAAAGTTTGTTATGTTGGATCGTGTGTAAGTGTCTAATGCAAGCATGTCTGAATGCAGTTTTCTCAAAATATGTGTATGTTCTGGTGTCCAATGTGAGCTTGAAAATTCTGGACAAATTAATTCATAGAACGGTTTTACCCATAGTGCATAATTTGGTATGTATGTTCTATCAAAATTGGGAAAGCTTAAAAGTGATTTTAGCTTTTTTGATTATGTTTGGTGGTTGCAGGAGTGCACATTTCTCTAGGAAATGTGGCAATAAGCTTTTGACATCATTTGACAACTCGTATCCCAAAAATAGGACATTGAGATAGGTAATTCTTGTTTTTTGGAAGTTGAATTTGTAGCCATGTTCAGCTAATCCCAAAACTATGCGATCTACTCTAGATGTGTGTTTAAATCATCATCCCTTAGGATTATGTCAATTCAATTCAATTTCAATTCAAAATAACTTAATTCTGCTCCAAGAACCATGAAAGTTTACTAAACAAACATTACAATTAAAATTTCATAACATATTAATAATGCAGCATAGTTCAAATTAGTAAAGAGAAAAGTTCATAGGGTTCAGACAGTTAAAAAATGTAATCCATAATACAAAAGACCTAGCGCAGCAAGATATATCACTGATCATAAAATATTAGGGGGTATAAAAGTTGTATAATAAAGGATTACAACATTCCTGTTAGACTACTATAGCTCATAACGCTTTCTGATAGCCATTCCAACTTTAATATATTTATAAACTACAGTACAGATAGCAGGGGTCGCCAAATAACACAGAAAATTAAAACCTTCAATGTATGCACAAGGCCGGATTTCCATTAGAAGTGGAGCTAAAAATTAATTAAGGGGTTGAATAAAATGAAGTGCAAAGTGCTCTGAGCTGCCAAATTGTCACACGGGCAGGGTATGAGTTTGTCGTCCCAACCTGATTGTCTTGGGAATGCCAATAAAAACTGCAGAGTGTTTAGCGAAGTCTAGTTAAAAGAAATCATGTCTGTGCATTGGTGGTGAAAGTTAGGTAAAATTGATGTTGGGCGGGGAACAAACATGAGAGATCCATCACCTCAGGTTGTGTATGGCGCATGTTTGCCCTCGAATAATGTGCCTCGTTTGTGAGGATACTATCAGGTTTATCGTAGTAATGCCCAAAGGCATATCTCATGAAATGTATCTCTCATGAATCGGAGCCAAGGGATTGATAGTGCACTATCCAGATTAATGCAATCTTTAATTACATCCATTGAAAATGTTAATTCCTCAGACAGCCAAATATTTGCCCAAAGAAGCAAAGGGGCAATACCTATATGGTGCTCTAAAAATTCCAACCCCAGCACTCTATGTCAAAGGAGTGTGGGGGCGCTTTTCGGGGTCATCAATAGCCTTTTTATTAACTCATTTTCCAAAACCTGTAAGTAGCCGCTTTTGTGGTGGCCCCACACCTCTGCCCCATAGGTTGCCACAGACAAACATTTAGCTTTATAAAGGGTAACTAGCTCTGTCACCGGCTTGCGACCTACCTTGCAGGCAAAGCGAAAAAGCCCCTCCACAACCTATTTGTGTATTGCACCCTTGCTGTTATGAGTAGTTCCCAATTGTATTATTAAATAAGTTCCCTAAAGAGGTAGAATTATTCCGTTTATCAATGTTATTGCCCCCAACAGCAAAGTTTCTAGTTTAAGTCAATTTGGAGCCACACACCATACTGTCCAATTTAATAAAATTAACTTTTAAATCAAGCGCCGACATAAAATATGTAAAAGCATTGAGCGATTTTTGTAGGCTATTTGCTGTCAGATCCATTAACACAGTGTCTTTTGCATACAATAGTAGCAGGACAGGATTGCCACCAATTCGGGGAAAATCAATTTCTTTGTCTAATAAATATGCCTCCAGGTCATTAGTGTAAATTAAAAAGTCATAAGGAGCTAAAAAGTGCACCCCTGCCGGACACCTTCTGTGGACAAAATCGGCTTAGTCTTTTCCCCTAGGGGGCCATATCTTATGGCAACAGTGGAGTTAGCATGAAGCCTATGCAAGAGGGAAATCAGTGCTTGCTCACATCCATTTTCCCCATTAGTGCCCATAACATTTCCCAATTAATGGTATCAAAGGTGCTGGACAAGTCCATGAAGGTCAGATAGATAGAACCCTTCCTGGCCTTCACGTACTTTCTAATAATCAGGTATAAATTGAGGCACTGCTCTGTGGTACCCAGTCTCCTCCTGAAGTTATATTGCTTTTTAGACATGACCCCAGGCTTCCAATCGGGCAAGGATGACCCTCCCCAATACCTTTGCTGTGGCGTCGATGAAGGAAATTGGCCTGTAACAAGCATGGTCATTCCTATTTCCCTTTTTAAAGACAGGAACCACAGTGGCCTCCTTCCAGGATGCTGGGATGGGGCCAATGACCACTGCTTTAAAGACATTAGTCAAAAGAGGTGCCCAAAGGTAGGGATTCCTTTTAAACAGAACTAGTGGGACCCCATCAGGGCCTGAGGCTTTCATGCAAATTCCTTTTACTAAGGCCTCCTCAACCTCAGATACTGAGAGGGATGAGCTTAATTTGGAGGCCAAGATTAAATCTAGAGGGAGGTCCTTGCTATTCTCCTCTAACTGCATGCAGTGTGGGTTAGATATAGTGGAGAAGTGGGAAACCCAAACATGCCCCAGAATCAGTGAGTCCATCTGCCTCACATCGTCTGTAAATTGAGGGCGATTAATGATGTCCCAAATGCTTTTAGTGTCTTTAAGGGAACTGGTTCTCTCCAAGTCTTCCCATGCCAATGTCCTTAGTTCTTCGGCTAATAGTACCCTTGTATATTTGCCCTGCATTTTTGATCTGGATTCTGTCGTGAGGGCTAGAGTGACGGGCCATTTTAACGTTCTTTTGCTCTCTTGAGCATTTGGTGTTAAGCCACTGTACTTCTTCCTGGGGTTGCCTTCGTTGGAGAGGTCTAGTCAATCTCTTAGCTACATCTGCACAAATCAACTCAAATTCTGAATGACCTCACCTGCAGGAGAGACTTGTTGGAGACAACTCATAACCGGGTGATAGTTTGCTATGACAGTTTCTTCCTCAAATTGGGGAGGATTTATTTTACCTCCGTTTAACCTTACCCCTGTGTTAGGATTGTAATGAATCAGCCAACCATTACCTTTCCCTGCCCGAGCCGTTATACTAGGAGAAGCTGTGAGGGGATTATGATCACTAGCATTATTGGGTTCCACCTCAAAGTCGCTGACAAGTGGCAAAAACGTCCTTGAAATGAACATATATACTCCATAAAACTTTCCCTACCACCTCCAAAATACGTGGGGCACTGGGGTGAGGAACTACAGGCCAAGTTATTAATAAGGCCTAGGTCATTCTCAATGATGATGAAATTTAAGGCCTAGCCCTGCGGTGTGTGGATAAAGTCTGGCTGAGGCTGACCCTCTGTGTCCAGCAGCCCACAGACTCATTTGGCACTATACCCACAAATAGTACAGTTAAAATCCCCACCCAAAGGATACATAATGGCTGCCACTTCCCGGAAATATTAGATTTCAGTCTGTAGGGCTTCAATAACATGACGGCTATTTTGGTCAAAGATGTTGGAATACCAATTCACCACCAGTATCTTAACCAGCATCAGATTAGAAATCATAATTAATTGATACCAGGGTGACCAACCTATGCCAAGGGCTTTTATAGACCCATATTTTACTGAAATTAATAACAACAGCCCTCCTTTAGCCCTCCCTGCCGGAGAGGGTATTGTATTGACGGTGAAGAAGTGATAACCATCCAACACAATGTCATCCTTGTACAAGGTTTCCTGGTGACAAATGATGTCAAAACCCCTGATGTACTCTAGCCATACCTCATTATTCAGTTTAGGGCTAATTCCTGCGATGTTCCAAGAAATAATTTTAAACGGGATAGTAGTATGTCCCTGAATTGCCAAACCAACTGACCAGGGGCGTAACAAAGCCCCCTGCAGAACCCACTTTGCAGGGGGGCCGAGCTCCATGGGGCCCCGTCGGCAAAGTATACTGGCCTGAGAGTTCCTAAATGAGCAGGAAGGGGGGCCCTTGAGTTTCGCTACACCACTGCAACTGACATACTATTAATAGCAGACATAGTAGCGGGAGCTACTGGGCCGGGCCCCTCCCCTACGGGGTTACCTTCAGGATTGATTTAAGAGGCAGGGAGGGTGTTCAGGTTTTTCTTAGTTCTTATTAGTACTGAAGGAGATATACGGAATGGTGTCAGATGGATCTACACGCCCTTTGGTCACAGGGTCACCTTCATATGAGTCTCTCCCTAAATAGATGCATTGCAAGCCCATTCTTCTGTTCCCGACTAGCTGTCCAGATTGATCGATCAGTCAGTCGATTTCAGTAAGACCTGAGAGAGCATCAAAACGGTTAGGGTAAGTAAATGAAAGGGGCTGTAAGGGGAGTATATGTTCAGGCCTAGCTGTGATGGCCGTTGTCTCAACATAGTCCAATGGTGGGGGGGATAGAAAAAAACTAATGGACGAGCCTTTATCAGCTTACAAGGTGTGTTTCTGAGATGCATCAAGGTAAAGTACACACACCGTGTGTCACTAAAGTTAAGCACCACACAATCCCCTTCCACACATTTAGCCATATAACCCAACAAGCTCCTCGCCATGATGATATAATCAAACCAGTTCATCTGGGATGGGATTTTCCCAGAACACCAATGAGCTGATTTATTTATAAGGCTTTGACAGCTTTCTTGATGACCAGGGCGGTGATGGGGAACCCCCATCAAGAACAATGTATATGGTGTACAATCAGGGGGTAGGTTTAATATGTTTTTATACCCCCCCCCCACTTGGGGTACCATATGCTAGGTCATTAACATTTATATTTCCTCGTGGAGGACTACCCACATACAATGGGCCTAGTTTTGATTGATTTTTGACCCCAAGTCCCACATTTTGGTTATTTCCGTGGATATTCTCATGAGGCGCTGGTTCCCATGGTGTCTGTGCCAGAAGGTTGTTAACGAGGGGGCTCTAGGTGAGAAACCCAGTTACTTTGAGTTGGTTTTGAGATTGTAAGGCCATCCTATCCAGAGGGTCACTAGAAGGGGCACTGTCTACACTTTTGTCTGTGCTACTTAGTTGGGTGGCCCAATCAATCTGTTTGTTGGTTGCCAAGATCTGACCTAAATCCTGCAGTACTCGGGCAAGGTGCTCTTCTATACAGACTAGACGGGATAAAACAGGTGCCAAAGCCTCTTGGACTATTTTACTATAATTTTCAATAGAGGTGTCTATTCCACCATGAGCAGTGCTTCTCCCTCCTCCTTCCATGTGGGATCTATATGCATTGCCTGTTATGTCAGTTTGTTTAGTTCTCTTGACCCTCGGTGAGTGGCCCTTTAATCTGGGGTCAACCCCTGCCAATTCAATAGGTTTCTTTTTTCCCCTTGTTGCGGCCTGAGGACCAATCTTTTCCGAAGTTGGGTAGGAGGTAGGCTCAACTCCATCATGTGTAGCACGAGAGTCACCCTGGTTCAGAATTATGACAGTTGGCAAGAGTGGGGCTTGTGGCCTGTGTTCAGTGTCTGCTTCAGCCATGCCTGTATTAGAGTCGGTCTTAACGGAAACAGCTGGGTCAGGGAGTGGAGCTAGTGAAAGTCTTTGTTCCACCAGTTCTGTTTCCTTATTAATTGCCCCAATGCCTTTTGCAGGAAACCATCCAGGGTAGTATCAGTAGTTTTTAAAACATGCATAGGTTTCTGTTTCCCCATGGTGACACTTCCCTTTTATACATAACTGAGGGAAATTAGAGATTTTACCTTCATATGGCTTTGTAAGGCTGAATCATGACACCAAAAATCTCAAAGTCAAGAAGAAATATAACCAAGAGGGTAGGCCCAGCCCAGCCTCCTCCGGGCTCCAATGGGCATGGATGGGCCCACCCTTGGCTTGTCCTTAAGCATGTGGAGGGGAATGGGGGTTCATGGGACACTGAGTCCCCCATGTAGTTCTCCCCGGGTTTGGCAGCCAGAGGTAAGGGTGTAGTGTTGGCGTGTTACTAAGGTATATGTCATCAACATAGGACAATGCTTTTGAGTCAATTTCATGTTAAATAGATGTTACTTAATCAGAGAACAGACCAGACCTGACCTGTTCTTATACCCTTAAGGAAGTCCGCAGAATCATTTCTGGCTCCCTAAAACAGTGAATGTGGTCAGATCCCTTCTGTGAGACACTATATTTTGGCCGGGAAAAAGCCATTCGAAATGTTCAAAGTTGTTTTGTCGTTTTTTACGTACTATGTTGTTCAGGAGAGCTACACTCTGTTAATTTTGTATTGCAAAAGTGCGTGTATTAATGTTTAAATGTATATAGTCGAAGACTAAGTGGTATTAATGATCTCGTTTCACTACTGGAAACAAAGATTTGTTCATTAATGAGATACAAGCATCTATTATGCCTTGATTTTCCTGCTGGGTTAGAATTTCTCTAACTTGGCATTTAGCTTCATGCTTAATTGGATATTGTGGCTGCACTTGTACCTTACAGGCATAACTTGAAAAGAGAATCTCGATCCCAGTCTACATGAGAGCGGTATAACGATGGGGTTTGTGCAAGAGCCCACTCCATGGCTTACGCTTGTTTGACAACTTCAGAAGCAAGCACGGAGAAGGAAGGTATTATAATATCTTCCCCTTGTGGGACTTTTCTAACAAACTCAGGTGGCCAGCCCACTCTAGCCAAGAGAATGTCTTAAGTATTTGGTAAATTTTCCCAGAAAATGTCTTTAATAGTATGATGTACGTTACCTCAATTTGGATGTCAAAATCATACCGTCTGTCATGAGGGCTTACCCACTGATTTGGTATTTCAGCTTGAATAAATTCATTAGTTACTCTCACAAACAGTAACTTTTGAAGAGTCTGGTGAAAAATTGTGACTACATCTTGTTCCAAAGTAGTGTTCTCAACATTTGTAGCATATTTAGTGGAAATACCTGCCAATTTCTTCCTTTTGAATTGTTTCTTTTTGTGGAAATTTCTCTTTCCTTTTCATGATGATGTCGGACGAGCATCGTGAGTCCTCTCTCGGTTTGATGTACTCTTCTGGTCGGAGGTCTTCCTGACTCCCCCTCTCCAAGCATTTTTTTAGGTGAGACCTGAAAGGAATATAAAGGATGTGTGTCAGTATACTGATAACTCTCAGGGTGTTTATTTGACTCTTTTCAGTGGACTCGGTTGGGGAAATCTACTCCATGATTTTATTTTTTCTTTCTTTTTTTAGTCTATTGCAAAAAAATATTATGAGACTCTGTTGCCTGTTTGGTTTTATCCTTTTCAGAATTACCCTTGAGCTGTAGCTTATTTGGTCTGGATTCAAAAGTATCTCGACATACAGATCTATAGGCTTCAATATTTTGTGGTAATTCCTGCTCTTGGTCCACTAGGGGAATCTGTACTAGGCGCTGACTTCTGCCAGTGCTGCTGCCTTCCCTTTCATGTTGCTTAAAATAATTGAGGTGACTCTGGCATAGTTGCCAATTAATTTCTTCCCCAAATCCAGGGTAGGTGCAACCCCATATTCATTTTTAATCTGATTTAGCACTTCAGGCCAAACAGCAATAAATGGTGTACCATGTGTTATGGTATTTATTGCAGTAAACACTGTGCCTCAGGTGACACTTTCATCCTCTCATGGAACCTTGTGTAGTGGCAGGCACATTGTGAGAAATCTGTGTTTGCTTGTGGTCCCACCTAATGAAACACTGCTTCAAGCTGGTTTGCTTTTTGTGCAATCCAGATTAGAATTTCCTCTGGTGGGAATTGTATCCATAATTGTTACAGGAATAATTGCAGGCATGGCTAAATGTGGCTGCACAGCTTGAACAGCCCTCTCTGAGGTTGCTGTCATTTTTCACATAATGAACTGCGTTAAATGTCTGTACTGTCTAACTAGACCTGTTTAAAGAACATAGAGCTCTACAGCATTTAATGGTGCAAATGCTGGATATAGTATATAGTCAGATAGGGCTGGCCAGGTTGCTCCTTTGTGCTGAGAGGGCCCAGTTTTACATTGTTTAGTAGATGTGGTATGGCATTTAGGAACCAATTTGTATGTTCCTGAACTGTTAATTGGATTTCTAAACCTACATAGACTCTGTATTGACCTGGTATTACAGCTTGAATGTATCGGTGCAATGTTTGTATATTGGCATTTATGGCAGGAATGGTGACCTATGAATAGAATACCTCTATTGTATATGCTTCTTGGGCCTCAAACACAAAGGTAACATCTCCCCCTGTAAGAGAGAGCCCTTGTTATTGTAAAATTGTTGTTACAGCTTTTCTGCAATTAACAAGAATTATTCTTGCGGGAGTCGCGTGCGCTGTGACTTAAGATGGCCGCCTAGTAGCGGAGCTCCACGCCGCACCTATGATTTCGGTGATTCCAACACCGTTTTCCTCATTTTGCAGATGTATTCCTGAAGCGGAATACCTACTCACTTGAAGGATGTCTTTGCTGTGCACCATTTCCCTGGGATAAGTAATATTTTCTTCAGGTGCCTGCTTGGTGGCTTTGCGGCATCCATTTTATTTTCTGCCCTGCATGGTTTTTCTTTGAATTCTGAATGGAATGCACAATGGGCTATTTTTTTGTTGTTGCAATTCTCTACTATTTTTGTCGCATTACCTTCGACTGAGCTGTATCCTGACATTGGAAGGTCCTGTTAATTACTCTAATATTAGACATTTGTATCAAAAATTGCGTCAAATATTTTTCTTGTCTTAGGGCACTCATTTACTTGGTCCTTAGACATACTATTTCATGGGTAAGAGCAAATATTTACTACATTCCGCCCAAAAAATTAAGTCCAGCGATCCAGTGTCTTCTCCTACTTTCCCGACAACTACTAATAATTCCTCTCAGCCTCCTGAGGAATTTTCACTAACGACATCCTCAAGTCCTTGAGTTCTATCGACCATGGCATCCAAATCCCAACTACTTTTGTCTACTATCAAAATAATTCAACAGGATCCTCCCTATCCCCCCTAATCCACTTCTCCTGTCTCTTTGGATATGGTTTTGGGGGAAATTTTTGCTATCAGGCCATTTATTGATGAAACAAACTCTCGATTGCCAACGCTGGATAATAAATGGTCATCTATGGATTCCCGCCTCTCTGTGGTGGAACAACAAATCAGTGACGTACAGGATTCATCTTCTAGAATTGCAACTTTGGAGAGGGGGGTCCTGGAACTAAGAAGAGCCTCTGAAGATCTTGAAAATAGAAATCGCCGTAATAACCTCCGCTTATATGGTCTTCCTGAGGGTCTTAAAGGTGAAGACCCAGTGACGTACTTTACTTCATTTCTTCCACATCTCTTGAACCTTCCTGCTACAACCAAATTAAATATTCAACGTGCTCATAGACTGGGTCCACGTCTATCTTCCTTAACTACCCCATCCAAATCTTGTGGAGTCATTCTCCTACTTCTACAATTCACGGATCTCCTAAAGGTTCTAAACGCAGCTAAATCCATCAAACAGTTGAACTGGTTTGGCACAAAATTGTTTATTTCTCAAGATGTTTCCTCATCCACAGCTAAACAACGCAAAGAATTTCTGGACCTTGGTCCCGCTCTTCAGTCTTTGGGTGCTCAATATGGTCTATTCCACCCATGCTTATTTAAAGTCAGCTTTATGAACAAAACTTCTTCATTTGAAGATCTTGCTGATCTCAGGAAATATATTCACTCTCATTCATCTTCTTCGATGGAGATCACTGGTCCTCCCCGAATACTTGACTATACTCACATCTTCAGTTTTTTATCTTATTGAAGCATGTTACCTAGTTACATTATACTTTTGTTTATATGACCTTTTGATTTTTATTGCAGGTTCTCTGGATCCCATCTTGTACCTGACTCATATTTATGTTTTACTGATGTCCCGGTGTGGTCTGTTGCCCTCTGTTGGGTGTGCCGTCCTTGTTATCTGTTGCCCTCTCTCATCCATTACTTGTGTTCCCCTGTTAAAGTATGTATTACAGTCGTCATTTTGGCATGTACTGTCTCTTCTTACTCTTATTTTATTCCCCTGTTTTCTCTTTCCTTTTTAATGTCTTCTTTCCTCTCTTTCGCTTGGTGTCACTTCAGTATTTTCTCTCTAGAATTTTTTCTTCACCTAATTCCTTGATATCTCTCACCACTTCATCTCTTTTCCTCCCTTTGACATCATTCCAGTGTATTTTTCTCCTTTATTCTTTTCTCTCCTTTCTCTTTCATTATCATCTTATTGTTGAACGTATTGCTCTATATATTTGTTGATTTCCTTTTTTCATTCAGTTATTTCTTGTAACATTTCTTTGACTGTATTTAATGTTTATGGCTCTACTCAAGCAGATTATTCCTTTTGGCCTACTATCACACAAAAATGTATAGATTTTAGAGATGATTTCTTTATTCTTGGAGGCGATTGAAATCAAGTTGTTGACCCCTTTATTGACCAAAATCCAGGTGCGCTTCATCCCTCATAAATCCCATAAGCAATTTCTTAATTCTAACTTGCAATGAATCACATCTTGTTGATGCATGGAGACTTTCCCACCCTGATACTATTGACTTTTCTTTTTCTCTCTTCCTTACAACTCTCTTTCCCTCTTAGACTACATCTTTCTCAAAATCTTATCTCTTCCTCAATTGAACCTATTGTTATTTCTGATCATGCTCTGATTGATATTGATTTGCTCCCTCTGCAGCCTAAGTCTTCCCCCTGGCGCTTTAATAACTCCCTTTTGCTAGACCCTCGTTTCTCTTCTGCATTTACCTCCTTTGCTGAAGAATTGTATGTCTTAAACAATAATCCCAATACTCCATATCATATAATTTGAGATTCCTTTAAAGCTACTGCTCAAGGTTTTATTATAGACTTTGTCTCCCAGAAAAAGAAATGTTTTCTCCAAAAACAGAAATCAATCCTTGCAAATATCAAATCCCGGGAGCACAAATTTTACACATCTCCATCAGACTCTGTTATTCAAGAACTTGTCCATGCTAAATTAAAATGGAATAAAGCCGCCACTGACAATGCTTCAGTTATACTTCTTTGAAGCAGGGCTTGCCATTATGGCGGACTTAATAAAATGGGTAAACTGTTGGCTAATCATCTTAAATTTCAGAAGGATCATTCTTTAATTGACTCTATGTACTCTTCGGATGGGAAGCTTATCCATAAAGATAAGGATATCCTTGATCAATTTATGTTATTTTATAAAGAATGATATACTCCGGAATCCTCCCCTTCTATTCCTCTTATTCAATCTTATCTTGATAAGATCCCTGCCCCATCTAATGAGTATCTCAATTTCTCTAAACTTGAATTGGATCTATCTCTTGAAGAAATTTCTAGTGCTCTAACAGTTCTAAAGAAAGGTAAAACTCCTGGCCCAGACGGTTTTACGTTTGAGTTCTATTTATATTTTTCTACTTCATTACTCCCTAAACTTTTCCACCTTTTTTATTCATTTTCTCTCTCCTCAATGTGAGCGGCACTTTCTAAGAAGCTACGATTTGTTTAATCTGCAAAGATGGTCGAGATCCAATGTTTTATAAAAATTATCGCCCTATATCTCTCATTAATGTTAACTATAAAATATTTGCTAAACTAATTGCTTTAAAACTGGAACCCCTTATGCCTCACTTGGTTGGTAAAGAGCAATGTGGTTTTGTTAAGGGTAGACTAACCTCGGATGATTCTCGATTATTCCTTAATTTATTAAATAAAATTTGTTCTATCTCCAACTCCCTAACAGCTATTTCCATTGATGCTGAAAAATCATTTGATAGGGTAGATTGGTCCTATTTATTTCAAACTCTTAATTGGCATGGTTTTGGCCCTAAAATGTTATCTCTTATCTCTTTACTATATTCTGCCCCTAGAGCTTCGGTATTAGTTAATGGCTGCACATCCCCCTATTTTCTTTCCTACGTGGAGTTTGTCAAGGTTGTCCTCTTTCCCCTCTTCTTTTCATTCTAGCTCTGGAACCCTTTTTATCTTTTATTCTTAACAATGATTCTGTATACGGTTATTCCTGTGGTGATCACCATATGAAACTTTCAGCTTACGCAGATGACATTTTACTTTTTATTTCCAACCCTGAAATATCTATCCCTTCCTTATTACAGGAAATGTCTTCATTCTCCTCAGTCTCCGGCAATAAAATTAACTCTGACAAAACTGAAATTCTCCCCCTCACAAACTTTTGTACTCAACACTCCTTTTCTTCAACTGGGTTTTCATGGAATAGATCTAAAATTAAGTATTTAGGACTATTGTTCTCTAACTTCATATCTTCCTCAGTCAAACTAAATATGACAGATGATCTGTCTCACATTGACAAAATAATTTCTTCTTGGAATCCCCTTTTTCTTTCTTGGTGGGGAAGGCTTGATTCCATCAAAATGATGATTACCCCTATCTTACTTTATATTTTTTCGATACTCCCCATTTCCATTCCTTCTTACTATTTCAAGGAAATAGATTCTCTTCTCTCCAAATTTCTTTGGAAAGGTAAAAATCTAGAATATCTTTATCACTGCTTAGGAAGACAAAATCCAATGGTGGTGTCAATTTTCCAGATTTCAGAAATTACCATAAATCCTTTAGCCTTTGTCAGGCCTCCAAATGGCTTCTCTCAGATTCCTCTCCCTTCACACCTTTATGGCTTACTATTGAACAAGCCTTACTTCTACCCTTCTCTATGAAGGAGATATTAGCCTTTTCTTCCAAAACCCCTCAAACCTCTCTTCTTCTATTCAAACAAACATGCTCCCTATTAAAGCCACTTACTCAACCAATGATTAATTCGAAGGAATCCTTTTTATGCTCACCTTTATGGCATAATCGCCTTATTACTATCAATAATAGAACTTTCTTTTGGAAATCCTGGCAACTTCGGGGAATAACTTGGGTCAATAATCTATTTGATGGTACGTCCCCTTGTTCATTTCCTCATTTCCAATCCACTTTCAATTGCCCCTGTTCCTTTAGGCATAGATTCTCTACTCTAATGGCAATCATTCTTGATATATACTATTCTCTTCCTTCAACTCCTCGATCCTCAGGAGAAAATTCTCTTCTTAAGATTCTTATTAACCTTAATAAGGCCTATCTGATATAAAAGCACTTTTTATCTCCTGATCCTGCCCCCCTAAGAGTAAAGTGAAACTGGCCGGGGAATCGGTTCTGGGTTGTGATTGGAACATCTCCTTTTGGGACAAATTCTGGAGCCGATATCTAAAAATCTCTAGATCTGCCTCTGTCACTCAATCTATGTTTTTCTTATATCATAGACTATATTTTGCTCCTATTGCTATTGCTACTTTCTCTAATTCTTCTAGCACGAATTACTGGACATGTGATTCTCCCTCTGCTGATCTAATGCACCTTCTCTTCCTTTGCCCTAATGTTATTGCGTTTTGAAAGAAAAATATGGTACTATATTTCTCTTATCTTTAAAGTACACCTTCCCCTTTCTAACGTCACCCTTTTCTTAGGAAGCTTACTTGAGTCCCTAGACCTACCTTCTCATAATCATGGCCTATTTGACCTTATTCTGGCTTTAGCTTTTCAACAAATTACACTCAATTGGAAAAATTCAGCTAAACCTTTTGTCCAACACTTCTGGAATAATTTATGCCATTACCACCGACTTGATATTGCTTTTGCCTCCTCCTGTAAACCATTTGTTGATAGTGATCTTTTCTAGTTGCCACTTACAATCAATTTAGATAAGACTATAAAAAGTTTTTGCATTCGTGCTGAAAATTTCAAACCTCCATAATTGTTTTACTTTCTCTGTTCTTTTTTCACTAAATTCTTGTTGGCATATTGTTGTTCTAATTAATATAGGCATGTTTTTATAACCATTTAACATTATGCAATAAAACACGATCTTCATTTAGAAGAGTATGTCCCTCCCCCTCCCTTTTCTTTTCTTTCTTTTCTTGCCCTTATTATTGTTATAAAATATAAATAGCTTTACCTATTGTCCTTTTTGCTGGTTGTGCTTTGTATTCCATTACTCAATTATTTCTACTATATGTTGACTGGCCTTATGTATTTTTTTCATGTTATTCAATAAAGCTTTTTAAACATAAAAAATAATAATTCCTGCTTGCGTCATCTTTAATAAATGGAATTCAAGTAAGGGAAATTAGTATAGTGCGGTGATCCTTTCATAGGTTCAAGTTTGAACAACCTTCAGACAGAAATTGGGTTTCCTATTTAACTGAGGAAGATTCATCCCTAACATCAAGGACAGATCTGCATACGGTAAATATGGGCCTTGGGCACATGTAAGACTACTCGGGAGACCCATTAAATAAGTATCTGACCTAGAATGCTGGTGGCACCATGTCATATGGTTCCTACTTAATTAAGTAGAAATGTGTATTCGGACAACATAGCCACCAGAACATGGGGACTGAGTACACACACATTATCAGAGTATGTTGGCCCAATTCCTAGCTAGCTCACAGTGCCCCATCTTAACCCCTAACCTTTCAGGCTACCAGAAGGTATTTAAACCCTAAGAACATGACCTCAGGCCACAGAGCAGCTTCTCAACACCCACAGGTTATGCCGCATTAAAACCAACACTGCATGAGACCTTAGGAATAGCCTGCAGGAAGTGGCCCAAGAGTAGCCCGAAAATGAAGCTTCCAGAAAAAGGGTGTGGCCAAAATACCCAACTCCACTAGGCAAAACCTCATTGCATGCCATGTGCAAGGACCAGAGGGGCATACACGTGTCCTCAGGTGTGGAAATTACCCACAATCCCCAATTGCAACATGCCCCCTTCCTTTCAAGGTGCATCCTGCATGTGCAGGTAAAAAGGTACCATCCACATTGTTAAAACTACAGACACACTCAAGCACACATGTTAGGAAAAGTAAGGTATTAGAGGGCTGGCAACTCCCATAAAATGCTAGTTAGTTACAAAGAGTAATACACGTACCCACAAAATCACCCACCTCTGTCAGGGGGAGGGAGAGAACCAAAATGACCCACAAATGAAAACCCCATGGGCTGCTTGACTAAAAGATTACCATCTCCTAAAAATGACGCCCCAACTGGGGCAACCTTCCTGTACTCCACCTAAAAGTTACGCAAAATTAATGTACCAAATGTTCTTCCAAAAAGTATGGGCACAGGAATTTCCAAGACTGAATATTGATGCATATTGTTTTAAAAGCTCACCTACAACCCACTGCTCTTATCCAGCAGGTCTGCAATCAAGCTCTACGAGCACCATCTTTACTGCCTCCCACCATCTCTCTTCAGTATCAACCTCTAAAGTCCCATCGCGGCCCAAACGTTCAAGCCAAGAAGACCACTGATCATTTTTTACAGACGTTTTTGACTACAGACTCTTTACTCAGTGCCAGGCAAAGACACCCCCAGATGCCTAAAATCTGCAGACAACCCCTCCAGACACCATCCCAAGACCTGCAATGTTTTAAAAGCTACTTAGTTTTGCACCATTTTGTATATCATCTGCTTTGCATGGGTTTGTCTGCATTCATTCAGAGCGAGGAATCTGCCTAGTCACATGGAGCCTATCTTGAAATTTCTACAGCGCTTGCTTAGGTACCTCTCCCACCTCATTCACACTAAAACTGAACCAAATGCTAATATTCCACACACACTGCTTGCCATACTCTTGCACAACACATGGTACTAACAAATGACTGCTGTTGGTTCACAGATATTGGCTAGGTCTTGCTATGTCTGCTCGCTGATACCCCATGCCATGCAGCAGACAGACTGTACATATCACAAGAAATAGCCCCTGAAAAAGCAGAATGTCTCATCCACCTGTACCTATGTAGGATTAGGGCCATAATACAACCCTGTAGAGTATGATCCCATGGCATAGTGGTAAACATCAGCCTATATGAAACCAGCCTCACAGCATTGCACCTTTCACTGAGCCTAGCGACATTCAAACCAAGCTAGACAGGATGCGCAGGAGGGGCAACATAGGGGAGGACACTGATTGGCCCCGATGTTTTACAGAGAAGAGGTTCTTAGAGGTTGCAAGACCAGTGTACCAGTGCACAAACCTGTCCCCTCCCACCTTTGTTTATGTTCCCAGGATGGCCCTTAGAGTATCTGGGTCAGTATTATTTAAGAGCAAGTGGACCCCAGACATGAAGATCCAGTGCAGGGCTATTCTACTCGATGATGCAAGGGGAAATGGGTCCAGAAGGGAAGGGTTAAAAGCTAGCATAAATGCCCCATGTCAGGAAATCTGGAACACTGAGATAGATAGGCACAAGTGTATAGAAGGTAAGGAGCAACCCTTAATTGTACGGAAATTCTTACTGTATTCTTTGTGTTTCAGAGGCAAAGGAACAATCCCACTGGGCACCACTGAAAATTGTGGAGCAATGCTGCACATTCCAGATATGCAATGGGGCACCACTGTGTTGATGGATACCTATTAGCAGTGTTGCGAGTTTGCCCACACCCAGATTGTGCCCAGATGGTGGGGCCTCTTCACCATCATAACAACACACACCCCGGACCTGGTCATCCTTGGGAATCTGTCCGAGTTGCTCCAACACAATATAATGAATGCAGGGTCCCAATACACCTGTATTACTTCAAAAAGGGCTACAAGGAGCTCACCAGACTGACCACATATAAGATCCTATTGAATTCAAAATGTACTCATAATAACAATTGCCTTCACTTATTTTTTTATTTTAGTAATCATTGTTTTATATATTGTTTTAAACATGTTTCAGATAATATATATACTGTGCATGATGTAACCGCAATCAATTGTAATTAATACACAATACTGATGCAGTTAGTTATTTACATCAAGTTTTGTTGAAAACACATAATTTCTCAAGCAAAGGCCTTTAAAATCATAGATATAAAACACACTTAACAAAACAATTAAGCTTGTAAAAAACATTCCTTGTAGATATGCTGATTTCATAACCCCAAGCAGACACTTCCACTCATTCCCTTCACACAAGAACATTCATTCACCCATTTATACCATTGATACCTATCCCAACCACTGCTTACATATGCTAGCAATCACAACAGGAAAGAAACTTAGATTTTAGGCCTTGTTGTGAGCAGGGATCTTGCTCAAACCAGTCGATGTATGTTTCGGTGGAACTTGTAGTGTAAATCCACCTGTGAATCCACCTTCATAAGGACCACCTATATTAACAACACAATTATGGTGGATCAAGAGAGGGTATCTGCAATGTGACATGTAAAAACACATTGGTGAGCCTGTCAATGAATTTTTAATACAAGAAAATCTCCAAAGTTAGTCCTGCACTAGGAATAACCTCCACCTATAGAAAAAGAACGAAGACCAAAACTGTGAACAAAAATGCTTAATAGTACAAAACCTTATACCCCATAGGAAAGGAAAACCAAAGTTTCTTTATTTATTCTTGAGTACCGGTGACATGCTAGACATATCAACAGTGCAGTTGAGTGAAGAGAGCACAAAGAACCTGCTTGATGGGTGAGTTCTGGGCTTTACAAATTAATATTCTGTAGCAATAACTAGAGATGCAAATGATAAATGTAATGAAAAAATGATATAGTCACGTGCTGACTAACTCTCAGAAGAGCGGTGCATGATCTCCATACGCACTGTACATTGTCTTATCAACAAGTGCATACACCCAGCATGCTCATACACTCCAATGGAGGAGACATGGTACTGCTTGTACAGGGATCTAGAAAAGATCCAATATGTCTCTCTATTTTTTTCTGTGTTTCCTTTCTCATGGCACTGCTGAACCAAAGGTGCCTGAAATGTTTTGACCTGATAGCCAATTTATGCTCTCCCTATCATATGCATATCCATATCATATCCATGTCCATTTCATATCAGTAATGTCATGAGTGATGTCACTGACCATGTCATGAGTGATTTAATATGTGACGTCATTAGAAGTGAATTGCGGGAGCGCAAGTTATAGCTAGCTCAGCTAACAATAACGGCTGGATTTCTCTGGTTTGCATGAGTGAAATGTCAGCCTAACTATAACAACCCTGAAACCTGTGGTTTTTTCAGTGAGTATCTACGGGTTTTTAAATGTTAATTCCTAACTATAACGTCCCTGAAACCTGTGGCTTTTTCAGTGAATATCTAAGGTTTATAAAATGCTAATTACTAACTGTATTGTCCCTGAAACCTCAGCTATTTTCAGTGAATTTCTAAGGTTTTTTAAATGCTAATTTCTAACTATGCCTACATAGGTAGGGAATGTGCAGAAAGAGGAAGAAAGGCAGAGAAAGAAGCAAGAAGCAAGAGAAGTGTAGAAAGAAGAAACAGAGTTAGAGAAAAAGGCAAGAGAAGTGCAGAAAGAGGGAAGAAGGGTGCAGAAAGAAACAATAGAAGTGCAGAAAGAAAAAGAAAGGTGCAGGAATAAGCAAGAGAAGTGCATAAAGAGCCAACAGAGGTACAGAAAGAGGCCTACTTCGACAGCACCTTTCCATAGACACATACAAAGTAGCCTGATCACTAATCCTTCTCCCAAGATGTCTTAAAGCTCACTTTTCTCTTGAAGGTTCACTTTTCATCGACTGCTCAGAATGTTAGGCCTACCACATGTAAAACAGCAATACTAACCATATCACTGTTGTAAGTCTCACCAAGTTTGTGAATGTATACATGGGTGTCTGTGCTTTTACCTAGTGACATGTTACTTAAAAAGAAACATACAAATACTTGAATACCCGTGTTTCAAACAGCATACTCTGTAGATTTGTATACAAGAAGGTGTATGTATTTCTTTATGCTCATAATACAGGGCAAATGGGTATTCAATAGAATATTTGAGGGGTTCTATGACACCTATATACTTAAGACATGTCTGATTGTGTAACCAAATGACAGAGCAGAAATGAGAAGATTTGACCACCTATAGGAAAAGCTACCCACTTTGTAAGCTACCGTCTTCAGACGCATAACAGGTGAGAATACATGTACAAGTAGACATATATCTCAGTCACAAGATCATGCAGACCTTTAAACTTGACAGCTTGCACTTCCCATTTGAGTACAGAAAGAGGCAAGAGAAGTACAGAAAAAGGCAAGAGAAGTACTGAAAGAGGCAAGAGAAGTACAGAAAGAAGCAACAGAGGTACAGAAAGAGACAAGAGAAGTGCAGAAAGAGGCAAGAGAGGTGCAGAAACAGGCAAGATTTGTGCAAAAAGAAGGAACAGGGCTGTACAAAACAGGCAAGTGAGGTGCAAAAAGAGGCAAAAGAGGTGCAGAAAGAGGAAAGAGGGGTGTAGAAAGGGGCAATTGGATTGCAGCGATAAGCAAGATATGTGTTCAAAGAAGCAAGAGAAGTGCAGAAAGACTCAACAGAGGTACAGAAAGAGGCATGAGGGGTGCAGAAAGAAGCAAAAGATGTGTAGAAAGAAGCATCAGAAATGTAGAAAGAGGCAAGAAAAGTGCAGAAAGAAGCAATAGAGGTGAAGAAAGAGGCAAGAGAAGTGTAGAAAGAGGCAAGAGAGGTACAGAAACAGGCAAGTGAAGTGCAGAAAGAAGCAATGGAGGTGCAGAAGGAGGCAAGAGAGGTGCAGAAAGGGGCAAGAGAGGTACAGAAACAGGCAAGAGAGGTGCAGAAAGACGGAAGAGGGGTACACAAAGAGGCAAGAGTGGTACAGAAAGAAGGAAGAGGGGTGCAGAAAGAGCTAAGAGGGATGAAGAAAGCAGCAAGTGAGGTACAGAAAGAAGCAACAGAGGTGCAGAAAGAAGCAAGAGAAGTGAAAAAAGAGACAAGAGAGATGCAGAATGAAACAAGAGGGGTACAGAAACAGACAAGAGAAGTATAGAAAGAGGCAATAGAAGTGCTGAAAGAAGCAACACAGGTGCAGAAAGAAGCAAGAGAAGTGATAAAAGAGACAAGAGAGTTGCCAAAAAAGCAAGAGAGGTGCACAAAAAAGTAAGAGAAGTGCAGAAAGAGGCAAGTGTGGTGCAGAAAGAGGCAAGAGAGGTACAGAAACAGGCAAGAGAGGTACAGAAACAAACAAGAGAAGTGTAGAAAGAGGCAATAGAAGTGCTGAAAGAAGCAACACAGGTGCAGAAAGAAGTAAGAGAAGTGATAAAAGAGACAAGAGAGTTGCCAAAAGAAACACGAGAGGTGCAGAAAAAAATCAAGAGAAGTGTAGAAAGAGGTGAGAGAGGTGCAGAAAGAGGCAAATGAGGTGCAGAAATGGTCTAGAGGGGTGCCAAAAAAGACAAAAAGGGTGCAGAAAGAAGCAAGAGAAGTACAGAAAGAAGCAACAGAGTTGCATAAAGAGGCAAGAGAAGTGCAGAAAGAGGGAAGAAGGGTGCAGAAAGAAACAACAGAAGTCCAGAAAGAAAAAGAAAGGTGCAGAAATAAGCAAGAGAAGTGCAGAAAAACCAACAGAGGTGCAGAAAGAGGCCTACTTCGACTGTACCTTTCCACAGACTCATACAAAGTAACTTAATCACTAATCCTTCTCCCAAGATGTCTTAAACCTCACTTTCTCTTGAAGGTTCACTATTCATCGACTGCTCAGAATGTTAGGCCTTCCAAATGTAAAACAGTAATACTAAGAAGATTTGACCACCTGTATGAGAAGCTACCCACTTTGTATCTAATTGGATGAGGAGTAACTTCCTCCAACTAAACGTAGGGAAGACCGAGATCATACTTTTTGGTGAGGCCTTATTGTGATGGTCACCAAACTCTTGGCCACCGGATCTCGGTTCTTCCCCTGCACCTATGACAGTTTTAAAAAATCTCGGTGTTCGCCTATATCAGGCGCTATTCTTGAAGGAACATGTGGCCCACACTGTCGGCTCCTGTTTCCATGCGCTGAGTCTGCTAACAAGTGTCTTTCCTTTTCTTCCAGACTCCTCAAGGAAAACCCTCATCCAGACAATGGAACTAAGCAGACTGGATTACTGCAACATCAGCTAATGAGTCTTCTCTGGATCGGTTGCAGGTAGTCCAGAATACCGCGGCACGTCTGGTCTTAAAAGTATCTTCTAGAAGTGCCTCTGCCCCGTTGCTTCAACAGCTCCAATGGCTGCCTGTTCGCAAACGTATCAAGTTTAAAATTTACTGCACCTTCCATAAAGCTGTGTTTGGCAAGGGCCCTGCATACCTTGATGAGAAATTCATCCACTATGCCCCGTTCGGGATCTACGCTCAGGAACTAAATCTCTTCTTATAGTTCCCTGGGTCAAGAAGTCTAGGATGGGGGAAAGCCTTTTCGCATCTTGCAACTCTGCACTGGAATGAGCTCCCCATAATGTTGCGACAATATCCAGATCATCTTCAATTCAGAAGACTCCTTAAAACTGTTGTGTACTACTTTTTTACATCTCAGCTTTCTCTTGCATGCTCCGCAGCGCATAGATACCCTTTCGGGGTGTTTCAGGCGCTATATAAGTCTATAAACAAATAAATAACTAAGCTACCATCTTCAGAAGCATAACAGGTGAGAATACATGTACAAGTATACATATACCTCAGCCACGAGAGCATGAAGACCTTTAAACTTGACAGCTTGCCCTTCCCATTGAGTGCAGAAAGAGGCAAGAGAAGTACAGAAGAAGGCAAGAGAAGTACAGAAAGAGGCAAGAGAAGTACAGAAAGAAGCAAACAATGTGCAGAAACAGGCAAGAGACGTGCAAAAAGAAGGAACAGGGCTGCACAAAACAGGCAAGAGAGGTGCAAAAAAAGGCAAGAGAGGTGCATTAAGAGGAAAGAGGGGTGTAGAAGGGGGCAGGGGGAGTGCAGAGAACAGCAAGAGAGGTGCTGAAAGAAGCAAGAGAAGTGCAGAAAGAATCAACAGAGGTGCAGAAAAAGGCACCAGGGATGCAGAAAGAGGCAATAGAAGTGCAGAAAGAAGCAACAGAAATGTAGAAAGAGGCAAGAAAAGTACAGAAAGAAGCAACAGAAATGTGGAAAGAGGCAAGATAAATGCAGAGGTACAGAAAGAGGGAAGAGGGGTATAGAAAGAGGCAAGTGTAGTGCAGAAAGAAGCAATAGAAATATAGAAAGAGGATAGGGAAGTACAGAAAGAAGCACTAGAGGTACAGAAAGAGGCAAGAGAAGTGTAGAAAGAGGCAAGAGAGGTACAGAAAGAGACAAGAGAAGTGTGGAAAGAAGCAATAGAGGTGCAGAAAGAGGCAAGAGAAGTACAGAAAGAGGCAAGAGCGGTTCAAAAACAACCAAGAGTGGTGCAGAAATAGAGAAGAGGGGTGCAGAAAGAGGCAAGAGAGGTACAGAAAGAAAGAAGAGGGGTGCAGAAAGAGGCATGTGAGGTGCAGAAACAGGCAACAGAGGTGTAGAAACAGGCACGAGAGGTAAAGAAACAGACAAGAGAGGTACAGAAAGAGAGAAGTGGGCTGTAGAAAGAGGCAAGAGGGGTACAGAAAGAAGCAAGAGGGGTACATAAAGAAACAAGAGAAGTGCATAAAGAATCAATAGAGGTGAAGAAAGAGGCAAGAGGGGTATAGAAAGAGGCAAGAGAAGTGCAGAAAGAAGCAACGGAAATATAGAAAGAGGCTAGAGAAGTGCAGAAAGAAGCAATAGAGGTGCAGAAAGATGCAAGAGAAGTATAGAAAGAGGCAAGAGAGGTACAGAAAGAGGCAAGAGAAGTGTGGAAAGAAGCAATAGAGGTGCAGAAAGAGGCAAGACAAGTGCATAAAGAGGCACGAGCGGTACAGAAAAAGGCAAGAGAGGTGCAGAAAGAGGGAAGAGGGGTACACAAAGAGGCAAGAGAGGTACAGAAAGAAGGAAGAGGGCTGTAGAAAGAGGCAAGTGAGGTGCAGAAACAGGCAAGAGAGGTGCAGAAACAGGCAAGAAAGGTACAGAAACAGACAAGAGAAGTGTACCAAGAGGCAATAGAAGTGCTGAAATAAGCAACACAGGTGCAGAAAGGAGCAAGAGAAGTGATAAAAGAGACAAGAGAGTTGCCAAAAGAAACAAGAGAGGTGCAGAAAAAAAGCAAGAGAAGTGCAGAAAGAGGCAAGTGAGGTACAGAAAGAGGCAAGAGAGGTACAGAAACAGACAAAAGGAGTGTAGAAAGAGGCAACAATAGTGCTGAAAGAAGAAACAGGTGCAGAAAGAAGCAAGTGAAGTGATAAAAGAGACAAGAGAGTTGACAAAAGAAACGAGTGAGGTGCAGAAATGGTCTAGAGGGGTGCAGAAAGAGGCAAAAGGGGTGCAGAAAGAAGCAAGGGAAGGGCAGAAAGAAGCAACAGAGTTGCAGAAAGAGGCAAGAGAAGTGCAAAAAGAGGGAAAAGGGTGCAGAAAAAAAACAACAGAAGTCCATAAAGAAGAAAAAAGGTGTAGAAATAAGCAAGAGAAGTGCAGAAAGAACCAACAGAGGTGCAGAAAGAGGCCTACGTAGTCTGCACCTTTCTGTAGACTCTTACAAAGTAGCCTAATCACTAATCCTTCTCCCAAGATGTCTATAACCTTACTTTTCTCTTGAAAGTTCACTATTCATTGACTGCTCAGAATGTCAGGCTTCCACTTGTGAAAGAGGCAAAAGGGATATAGAAAGAGGCAAGGGATGAGTAACTCTGTTTGGCTAAGACCAACCTCTGTGTAGTCATTTTCTTTTTTTTTTTTTTTTTTTTTTTTTTTTTTTATTATTCATGACAGTACATTAAAATTCGTACATCACATACAGATTTTGGCAGTGGAAAAGTATCATTAATTAATTGAAAGAATACAAAAAAAAGAAAAGAACATTATTCCTTAATAAATAAATCTCGTATCTCCGACTTCAATCATTCTCTAAAAAATTTGTTAACGATCCCCAAATTAATAAACCAATGCGTTTTTTCCTAGCTCCCCTCAATGCATATAAATTCCACTCAATTTCATAAATACGATAGAGCTTTGATCTCCAAATACCAAAAGTAGGAGCGTCTGGAGATAACCATTCTGAAGCAATACATAACCGTGCCACAGTCATTGCGAGAAATAAAAAATACTTATAATCTAGCAAATAGCTATCCATTTTATCCTCTGTACCCAGTAGCATAAGTGTAGGTGAGATTTTAAAAGGACATGCTAATAGCAACGATATAAATGATTCAATTCCCTTAAAAAAATCAGAGAGTTTTATACAATAAAAAAAAATATGCGCAATATCAGCGTCCGGATCCCCACATCGAAAACATTTTCCATCATATTTGTTTCCCCAACTTGCCATGCGTTTGGGAGTATAATATAACCTAAACAGAGTCTTATAAACTTGAGCTTTTAAATTAGCGGCAAGACAAATTTCTTTTGACAATTTTAAAGATTCAGATATATCAATTTGAGGATCTCCCAACTGTTCTATCCAATACTGATTATATTTGTGTAAATCATCGTTTCTGTATTCCATCAAAGCTTGATAAAGTGAAGCAATCCTCTTTTGAAGACGAATCCCTTCTAGTATATTATTGGGAGATGCCGCTATCTGATTTTTAAAGCAGAAGTCTCGAAGTTGGAGATATTTAAAAAATGAGGATTGGGAAAGCTGATACTTCTCTAACAGCTTGGCATATGTTAAAAATATTGCTTTAGTGTCATATAAATCACCAATTTTGGAGATCCCCTTTTTGACCCATATTTTCGCATTGTTGTCCCAAAAAACTGAGGGGAGTATTTTATCCGCATCGAAAGGTGTGTAATATGAAATTTTACCAAAATTAATCAATTTCTTAATATTTCTCCACACTCTAAACGCTGAAACCAATACCTTAAAGCGAGTATGCTTATAGTAATGACCTTCCAGTTCCTTTAATAAACAGCCTTTAGTATGCTCTCCCACCAACAAAAAGAAAATAGAAGGAGCTTCCGCCTCATTTTTTGGGGGATCGCCAGTCAAAATATAGCTCATTTTCTGCAGAAAGCAAACATAATAATAATATAAAAAGTCAGGCAGATTTCGTCCACCTCTTTCTTCTCGAAGAGTTAACCATTTCATACCTCTTCGGATCTTACCAGGAGCCCAGAAGAATTTTCCACAGCTAGTTTGTAATTGCTGTATCTGTTTATGAGAAAATTCAAGTGGAATACTACGAAATAGATATAATATCTTGGCAAGAACACTCATCTTAATAATATTTCCTCTGCCAACTATTGATAGTTGAAGTCGGCTCCATCTGTCTAATGATTGCTTGATTTGGAGTGTAATTTCTTTCCAGTTACTATCTGTTATCTCTGACATTTGAGTTCTAATCTTAATACCTAAATACGTAACCTCTTCTATTACACGCGGTTCGTTAAACTGTATACTTTTTGTACATAGTATTTGGGTCTTAGCAGAGTTTAGTTTATACCCTGATATAGCTCCAAAAATTCTAGCTAAAGATTCAATCTCCACTATTGATTCCCTGGGATCGGTTGTCGTTATTGCAATGTCATCTGCATATGCAAATACTGAATGAGGAATACCTGAAGCTACAAACGGTTTGATATGAAGCGAGTTTTGTAAACTAATAATAAAGGGATGGATATACAATGCAAAAAGTAAAGGTGAACAAGGGCACCCTTGTCGTGTCCCTCTAGTAATATTGATCTTATCAGATTTAAGACCCATAGCAGCAATTCTCGCATTAGGAGTTTTATACAGGGCTTGAATTGCAGTTAAGATAGCTTTCCCAAATCCCATTCTTCTCATCACTTCCCATAAATAATCCCATTCTACACGGTCAAAAGCTTTTTCTGCATCGAGCAGTATCAATGCCAAGTCTCTCTTTTCGGTTTCTGCAATATCAAATAGGGTAATAACCTTATTAATATGAGAAACCGTTCCTCTTTTAGGTATAAAACCGTGTTGGGAAGTTGTAACTAATGACGAGATAACTTTGGATAAGCGATTCGATATCATCTTTGAGTACAGCTTACTGTCGCAGTTAAGTAGGGATATTGGTCGATACGAGCCAGGCAGCTCTGGTGGTTTCCCCTTTTTACTAAACACCACTATGGATGCTTCATTCCAAGTTTTTGGGGCCATTCCCTTTTGTGCCATCCTAAATGTTTCGAGCATCACAGGCTTCATTGACTCAAAAAAACATTTATAAACTTCCCCCGGGATGCAGTCTGGACCGGCAGCTTTGCTATTTGGAATGTTCTTAACTGCAATCTCTAATTCTGCCATAGTAAAAGGGCTATCCAGGGTTTCTGCATCTATTTCAGTTAATTGATTTATTATACCCACATCCGGGATTTGAATTATATTAGGCTTTGATTGTTGAGTATAGAGGTCAGAGTAAAATTGATGAAAAATATCTAGTATAGCCGTTGGTGATTCTTGTACTATCCCGAATTGATCTTGTAATTTGGGAATCAGTCGGGAACTTGTTTTCATTTTTAATCTTAACGCTAATGAGCGACCTATAGCTTCACCATATTCATGAATATGTCTTTTATTTATTAAGTATTTCCGAGCATTTTCTTCCGCCCAAACCCCAGTTATCTTCGCCTTGCATTGTGCAATTTTTGCTTCGGCTATAGAAACCTGTGATATGTTGTCAAATCTTTTTATTGCTTTAGCCAGCTCTACTTCTGCAACCTTTAATGATTCATAAAGCTCCCCCATGTGAGATCGTAATTTATTTTGGTTGTATAAACCAAAACTTATAGTTTCTCCTCTAAAACAAGCCTTAAAAGTGTCCCAAAGTATTGAAATATGAACGGTATCTAGATTAATTTTAAAAAATTCTGTCATCCATCCCCTCATATAGATTCTATATTGTTCGTCTAAGCAGAGCTTCCTATCGAATGAAAAACTCCTTATACCTCTATAGTCCCCTAAAACAGAGCATTCCAATAATAAGGGGGAATGATCCGAAGTGACTCTAGGAAAGATTTGTATCTTAGTTTGATGTTGTATAGTTAAGGACGTAAAAAAGTAATCTAACCGAACTAATTTCTTGTGAGGTGCGGAATAAAAAGTATATCCCGGGAAAGTAAAATGCCATTTACTCCATACGTCAATCCGTGTGTAGTCATTTTCAAGGAGACAGTTAAAGGGGAGATCTCTACTGACTACCACTCTTCTAGGATAAGAGATACAGCTATTTCTAGGGGCACTAAAGCCACAGGCCTCTCAGTGACCTCTCCTGGAATGACCCTTACTCTTTTTGTCTCACCTGGGATATACTAATTGGAGAGAACCAGCCTTTCATGCACAACAGTATGACTGGCACAGGTATCTGTCAGAGCAATAGCTGGTATTCCATTCACCAGTTGGTGGTGGAATTGTTTACTCCCCTCTGGAATCTTCAGTTCACCTTTAGGACTCACTTTCCAGTTAAAAGTGAGGAGGACGTTCTCATCTGAGGAGTGATCCTCAAAGGCTACACTGGCAACCTCTGGAGGTGTAGTAGTGGGTTTGTTTTTTAAGACAGCAGGGGTCCTTGACTAGGTACCCTGTCTTGTTTCGGTTAAGGCACCAAGTTCTCTTGGGGTCCCAGTTTTACCCTGGTATCCCCTGTTGTTTTGTGAGGAGTCTTGGGGTCCACCCTCCTAGACAGATTTTTTGAGGCCTACAGAGAACTCCTTACTATTATTTTTGCAGAGAGTTCCACTTTCTTCTCTGGGTAGGGGGTCTTTTTGGCCTCTTTCATTTGATCACCACCACCATGTCTATTTCTGAACATTCTGGTTCTTAGCCAATGATCAGCCTTCCTCCCCAACTCTTTGGCGGAGACAGGCCCCAGGTCCACTAGGTATTGATGCAACTTTTCCTGCCCACAATTACGGAAAAGGTGTTTTTTACTAATCAAATTATAAAGCCCATCATAACCATGCACATTGCTGACTTTAAACCAACCACCTTGTGTTTTTACTGAAAAGTCCACAAAATCAACCCAGGACTGGCTGGTGGTTTTTTCAGTCATGGTGTCTCATACTATGGAGGACTAGAGTCTTTAGACCTTGAACGTTCTGCCTTGAGATGGCTTGTTTCTATCCTAACAGAGTGTACTTTCCAGGTCTTTTTCGCTAATGTGAGATTTAAGCCACAAACCCTGACATCTGGTATTCCACAGGGTTCCAGTTTGAGCCCCTTGCTTTTTGACATCTATGTCCGCCCATTGGTGGACTTAATAGAGAATTGGGGGCTTACCCTTTTTTCATACACCGATGATACGCCAATTATTTTTTCTTTCTCATCGGCTCAATGGTGAGAAGACTGGGGTCATGGTCCTGGGTAACAAGCCTCCCTTTGGGGCTCAAGACACTGGCCAAAATCCTTGAGGAGTCTGCCCACCCAGTCTACTAAGGTTAAAAATCTGAGCTTTCTTATCGACGTGAACTTTCTTTGAAACCACTGGTGACTAAGGTTACTGTCACCTGTTTTTCAGTTTTAAATGGCTGAAAAAGATTATTTGATTAATTCCCATAGTGGCTCAAAGGACTGCAATTCAAGCTCTAGTCATATCCAGATTGCATTATGGCAATGTGCTGTACCTGGGTGCGGATAAGACTTTGATCCACCTCTTGCAGATTGTTCAAAATGCTGCTGCTAGGCTACTCTTTCCATTATCGAAATACGCTTCAGTCTGCCATCTGCTTCAGGAACTGCACTGGCCCAAAATCTCGAAGCGCATTGAGTTTAAGGCACTGTGCTATATGTTCAAGGCCAAAAATGGCTTTGCTCGCCGATACATTCAGGAACTCGTAGTTCCTTATCAGCCTATTCAATCTTTGAGATCCTCAAGTCATGCTTTGCTTTCTGTGCCAAAGGTTCCATCTAACCCACATGAGGGGCTGCTCTTTTGCCTACCTTAGTCCAAAATTGTGGAATTCTCTGCCTGGCGATCTTCAAAAATGCAATTCATTACTTGTCTTTTGAAAAAATTTAAAGACTTGGATATTCTAGATCCTTGTCATGGGACACCCTATCTGCATCTATCCTGCGCTGGGAAACCTCTCAGGGTAGCTATGCACATTACACATTCAATCAATCAAAGCCCTCAATTAGGGTACCCTTCATAAGTTCATAGGACTCAGCATCTTTCTCGTTCAATATAAGGCGTCATTTTCCTGAGAATAATTGCCTCAAGAGAGAAGCCCAATATTTTCTAGCTACTTTCTAAGCAGGGCAGGCTCTCTCAAAAGTAGTGAACCATTTGGTGATGTCATCACTCTCTGAGTATTTAGGGACAATCCCTTTGGGTAGTTTTGAGTCAAAGGAATCTTGTCTCTCCCTATTTACAAAATTGCTACCATGAGAGATAGGTCCTAGGCTCATCTCTTTCCTTTGTCAAGGCCCAAGAGTTTATCTTCTCTAAGTTCAATCTCCTGGCCAATCTTTCCAGTATGAGTTCCTCATTTGAGGACTCCTCATCTGTTTCTGATTGGAGGGACTCAGCCACTTCCACAGCAGGATTTTCATTGGTAGTCTCATCTTCAGATTGAGCTACTAGATCTGGATGGTCTCTCTCAGATTTTGCTGACAGCCTTCTATGTTTTGCTTTGCTAGCATGATAGCCAGTTTTCATATCATAACCTTTACAGAGGGCCCTGCCTCTTCCTATGTAAGGAGTCAAATCGAGCTCCTGAGCGTGATTATCGGTATCACCCATTTTTTACTAAATTTGGGACCTTTTTATAAATGTAAAGAAAAACCTTAACACCTTTTCATTGCCCTAACTACAGTGAACTTTTAAAAAACGAACAACTGGATACAGAGACTTAACTAAGGCCCTAGCAGTTACCAATCATAAAATAAAACTGGCTAAAGGCACTGTTTGCATTTATTTGAGTGGTCACTTATTGACAGAGTGGTATCAGAGTGGTACACTGTGCAGGGAGTCCAGCAGGTCCATTATTGGTTTATACAGGCAAAAGAAGATAATAGTAACTCTCTATTTGTGGTAGTGTGGGCGAGCAGTTAGGCTTATCAAAGGGTAATGCTATGTATTTGTTGTACTCCCTGAGGTAGTATATGAGACACACACTCCAGAATAAATCTGAGACCAATTTATAAAAATAATATACATTTTGATGTAATTTTGACTTACAGTAAGTACTTTTAAAGCTACAATTATTCTGATTTTGAAAAATATATCACCTTTGTGCGCAATTATGCACCATTGAAGTCAATAGAGAAAAGTAGAAAAATGCACATAAAGTCAGGCAATGCTTTCACAAAGTTCACCTTCTCATTTTAGGTCGATAGCAAGACCAGGTCCAATGTTCCAGCAGCAGAAGATCGGGAGCTGAGGTTGTTGGTGGCTGTTTCGCTATGACGAAGGGGGCCACTTGAAGAGACAATGCACAGGAGGACTTGAAGGTAAGTCGAGGGTCCCACTCGAGGGAGGAGGTCGCATGGGTCTCGGGACCATGGAAGCATAGCTGGATCATCAGACTGAGGATGGTCAGGCCGGTTGCAGAGCAAATAGGTCAGCCGCGCACCGTGCCTCGAGATGTCCTCGCTGTTAGTAGCAGGCAACTTGAAGAGGCGAGAATCTGGAACGTCCTTCCACCTGAAATCAGAATGAGTTCCTCAACTGCTTCATTAAAGAAAGAAGTTAGAAGAATACTGATGAACAAATGTATGCCATAGAACGCATACATTTTACTCCAGGACATGATTTATCACATAGCCTGCATGCATGCTTATTTCGCTCAGGCTATGTATGCTGTTCTGCAGGTTGTTGTCTGCCTGGAACCTGTTGTTTTCTCTCTAGGGGATTCTCTTATACCCTATCCCTCATTTTTGTGTTTTTTATTTTTATGTATGTCACCTTGATTATTGTAAAGCGCTCTGATACTTGCAAGAGTCATGTTTAAAATAAAATAATTAAATAGATTCTGAGACAGCTGGGCAACACACAGGGTGGGTCTCAGAGGTCTCAACATCCCTTGGTGGGTGCCTGCTTCTGGGGTAGTTGGAGTCCAGAATGAACACTTCATCTGGCTGCTTGCTGATGGGGGACCAGTATCCCAGGTGTTGGTACGGTGTAGCTCTGGTAGGCCCTGGTATCTCCAGATTTGGTGGGGAGACAGATCTGACACTACAGAGCTGATGTATCTCTTCTAGTTTGGGTGCTGCATCGGAGTCACTAGAGAGCAGCAAGTTGACGATCGGACTGAGCAGGTTCGGTGCCTACGGGATGCAGGGGAGTGATACCCTCAATCTAAGAGAGGTTCTTGGCAATTTTATGAAGACTTGAGGAGGGGCTCTGGGGTTATAGGAGGCCTCACAGTGGCAGGAAGAGACAGCACACCACAACTGTTGAGTCCTTAATGCAGCTGGCAGGGATTGGCTCTAATTTTCTTTGCAGCAGGGCTTCAGTTCTTGGGCAGCAGCTCTTATTTGTCTGTATCTCTTCTTGTCTATCAAATCTAAGGTTCAAGGTCCAGGGATGCCACCTAAATTCTAAATTTAGGGGCATTAAAGTGAGAGACAGGTAATAGCCAAAGGGCTACCTACCTTTAGGGTGTCTACACCTTCTAAGTGACCACTTCCTGTGGGAAGGAGCACTATCCTAGCCCTGCTATGTTGTTTTTCACCCATCTCAAGATGGTGGATTTTAAAAAGTAGTGTCTACATCGCCTGCCACTCCTTAGGGATTGTGCTGGCTGAATGTGGACACTCCTACTCATCTAACTAATTTTCCCACCTGTCTTCCCACCAAATGTGGAGCAGAACAGTGGGGTTGGATTTCCCACTATCTGGGGAAGCCTGAGTTGCCCTTCAAAGACAGCATCACCAATGAATGGTTCTGCTCTGGAAGATCATACCAGCCTGGTGGAGGTGTGAAGCCGCCAAAAGCAGTCTTTATTTGAGGGCTCTGAGAGTGCGCCCTCTCACCCCATAAGGTCAGAAACCTGTCCGGTGGTGGCAGGCTGGCTATGAATAGTCAGAGACCATACCAGTGTTTGGTAGATTCTCAGGGGACCCTGTAAAGGGTCTCGTGTGTGCATTCATTAATAAATCCAACATTGGCATCATTGAGGACTTATTAACACAAGCTGCTTAGTACCAAACAGCTTAGGGTACAGTGAAGCCATCATGGAGCTAGTAGAATCATAATGACAAATAACCCTCCCTTGTACTTCCTATAGCTTACCTGTGCACAGATATTTAAGGGTCATATCTGCTGATGCCCACACATTGGGTATAGTGCACACTGCATTAGGGCTATAAGGCATGAAGTAGGGGTGACTTAACTAAAACTCATGCAGTGTATGAGGGCATGTTACAGAGGCCTCTTTGAAATGTCAACTCTTCGGTTTTCTCTGTGCCAGGACATGCAGCCTACAATGGCAGATTGCATAGTCTTGGTGAGGGGTCTCTGGAGTGGCGCAATTTGCGCTGCAGTCCCAGTGAACCCTCTTCAGTACCCATGCCCTAGGTACAAGGGGTATCATTTATTAGGGACTTATAGGGGTAGCTGAAGTGGTGCCAATTGTGGTATATTTTTTGGGGAAGACACTGGTACTGGGAGAGTGGTTGGCATGGACCCATTACACCTCAGTCAAAGTTGCATCAACAACCAGTCAAAATAGTGGAGGGTACTGAAACAGACACCCAGTTTCTCACACTGGCAGTAGAAGGGGGTGTTTGAGTTAGTGAGAGGGTGTGTCAGTAGCTGTGGGTTAGTGAGCGGCAGTGTTAGTACTTGTATGGGTGACTGGGTGTGTGAGTAGCTATATGCGTAAATAAGAGGGTATATGAGTAGTTGCATGGGTGAGTGAGTGGCTGTGTAAGTCACTATATGGGTGAGTGAGTGGGTGTCTAGCTAGCTTTATGGATACGTGAATGGGTGTGTCAGTGGTTCTCTGAATGACTGAGAGGGTGGATTAGTTGATCTATGGGTGAGTGTGTGGGTTTGTGAGTGGTTGTCTGGGTGAGTGAGTGGGTGTGAGAGTGGCTGAGTGGGTGAATAAGTGAGCTTTTGTGTAGCTGTATGGGTGAGTGAGTGCAGGTATAAGTGATTGAATGGGTAAGTGTATGCTAGTTTTAGTGGATGTATGGGTCAGTGAGTAGCTGTGTGCATGGCCGTATGGGTGACTGAAAACTACTGTAGTGGCTGTATGGGTCAGTGACTGCTAGTGTGAGTGGCTGAATGTGTTAGTGAGAGTGTGTGTGAGTAGCTATATTGGTAACTGAGTGGTAGTGTTAGTAGTTATATGGGTGACTGTGTGAGTTTGTTGGTGGCTGTATGAGTAAATAAATGGGTGTGTAAATAATTGCATGGGTGAGTGAATGGCTGTGTAAGTAACTGTATGGGTGAGTGAGTGGCTGTGAGAACTATTTTTTGTTATAAGATAGGCGAACCTAAATAATAGGAAATTAACGCAAAATCACTTTAGATTTAAAAACACTTTCCATGGGTATGTATAAGCAAAATGTCTGCGGTAGAAAATATGTTATGAGACATATGTCTAAAAACAAAAAGAACATAAAGATATGTAAGTTTATGATCTTCATTATTACAGAATAACACCAAAATACATTACTATACTGTAAAAATGTATTACATTGTAGTGAAAACATAATTTTTCCTTTTTTGCTATTCTCAGCTTTCATACTTCTTCACCATAAATAGTGGCCTGTATGAAGCATCATCTACAGAGGGGAAACATACATACAACATTTTAATTAAGTGAAGATATGCATTACACTTACTACAATTCTTTAATTCATTGTTTTTTCTACACTTACTTCAGTAATAGAATAAAACATAAGTTACAAATATTTCTCACATTTTTAAATGTGGTACAATATTACAAATAAATACAAAGTACTGTTCAATTTTAGAGATCCTTCTGAAAACATCACCCCTGGTAGGATAAATGATGTTTAACCCCTTCGATGCTGCGCAGATTCCGCCGCTGTGCTGGCGGAATCTTGCGCGGGCGTGGTCATGACGGAATGGTTCCGTCATGAGCACAGCTCAACCGTGGGTCATGACGGAACCATTCCGTCATGAGCACCGAAGGGGTTAAATATTGGTAATGTATATAGATAGACAACATCCCATAGTGTAGTTTTAATTGCACAAATACGTAAACGTTTGGCTGATGAAGCAAAAGGGGTAATTTTTTAGTAAGAAAGGCAGTTTTTACTTTCATCTAAAAGCTGCTGTAACTGGATTACCTCATGTAGTTTCTACTTCAATTACAAACTGTAGCATTTGATGTGGTATTAACACCTTTGTGGAAGATAAAACAACTGTTGATTTTTAAAGATGATCATAAACACATTACCCCCAGTAGGCTGAAGAATGTCTAAAAGAGTGAAGAACCACGTAGAAAAAACACTGTACACCACTTTTTTTTCTCCACAATTCCTACTTTGAGCTTTGGTTGAAGAAAGAAAAGCTAAGAGTTTGACAATTTGAAAGTCAGTTTTTCTTTGAAGTTTAGGTTGATGTGATTACATTCTGACCAACCAGTTTCACTATTTAAATAGACAGTGTAGTGTCCAGAGGATGTAGCAATTCCTTTGTGAAAGATGATAGCTAAAGTAGTAAAAGTACTTCCAGAAACTGATATTTGTCCATCTTTGAAGTTTGTAATTTGTGTTACCGGTTTGGAACAATCTGCTCTGCATCATTTAAGCATTACTATAAGGTATTTCCCAGGTTTTTTAGGACTAAGCAGAGATAACATCTGATCTGCAGTTTGGGCAGGTCATGTGTTGGTTTGCATTCTTCAACAATTTGTAAAAAAGCTAAACATTTTCATCTGGTAATGTTAAATAGAGAAAAAGCTCAGAACCAATTTTAGTAATAAATGAATAATCACAATCTTCACAGTCATGGTTCAATGTGTAACTCATTCTGAATAAACACTCAATATTTACTTTTTCTTCACCTAAAACTCCAAACATAACCATAATACATTATTGTGCATCTTGTTGACTATTCAGAGTGAACATTACTGATCTACTACATATATCTTAAAGATCTTGAATACCTCAAGCAGAATGTGTCACAGTTCTGTCAGTAAATAAATGTTGCAGAAAGTGATACAGTGCAGAACACAATCTCTTATCTGGTTTTTGTTCACTTTTGTTGACAAGATGTGGTAAATGAAATAGTATATTGAGAACAACATTTGCATAGCAGTTGACACCTGAACTGTTTTCAGACTGGTAATCTGCAAAATCTCCGTCATTTTCCAGTTTTGTCATCCTAATAGCTTTTAGATTGTTCTTGTGTCCTTTTGTTTCAGTTTCTGTATATTCTTTTGTAATCTTCCATTATGGACAGATTATCCATTTCTCGTAAACAGGGTATTGGCCTAAATGAGGAGCATATACACTTCTTGAGCAATTGCACTCTCTTACACAGCTTGCATCAGCACTATCCTTCTTTTCATCAAAATCAATCAAAAACAAACCAGACAATGCTCTAACTTATGAGAATGCTTCATATGACATTCCTTCTTCAAATACATTACTCCTTATATATTATTATATAAAGCTGTATCTACACTTAAACCTTGTACTTTATGGACAGTTACAGCATATGCTAGAGAGAGTGGAATTTGCTGGTGGCGTTCATATAAGTCTTTCAATGGCAAAAAATGCACAACATAACAGCCAATCTGCTTCACAATATGAGTATGATCACATTTTATGGGCAAGTAGTCAGCCTCATCTATCATTTAGGAGATTAATAGAATCAATGACTTTACTCATTGCACCATTTACTAACCCTTCCTCCACATTTAAATTATGGTGCAAAATTACTCAATAGTTTTTGCTGACACGCAAAATCTTTTCTAATCCTGCAGTTTTTAAAACAGACTTCTTCAAAGCATCCTATTTTTCTTCTAGTTAATCTGCAAGTTGAATTGTGACTCCCTGATGTGCCATTTTATCAATAGCTGTAATTTCCAAAATACCTTCTTTCTCTAGTTGTAGTAATTGTTCATTAAAGTTGGAACACTCTTGAAGTGTTGGCATTAAACAAACTATAGGTAGCATTAATAGGCAATGTAAAGTAATATTTTTAATGTTATGTGCAGCTAATCCTGTTGGTGCTGTTACTTTGCATGACAAATTTGATTCTGCAGTCTTCTGTAGATTACCAGTGAGAACTTTAATGAGGAAGGTTTATACGGTGCCAGATTGTCTACTGATGCTTAGTAATATTGGTTTGTATGAAGAACAATCACACTGTTTCCTTTCAGTGAGAAATCAATGCTGTATATTATCTTTAACTTTTTTGTACATTTCTTTTTGCTCATTGTTTAATTGTTCTACTAAATGTTTGAAATCCATAGTGTCTTCTCTTGCTTGCTGCATTGCAGTCCCCACCACATTCATAGCTATAGCTGCTACCTTTTGAATAACTAGTTCTCCAAAAGGATCTTGACTCGCTGGTGAAGAACTTTGGCTACTTTGTGAATTCTCCTTAGCTATCTCAACAAAGATGGTTTCTTCCTGTTCAATTCCATCTTTCAACATTTGTAGATGGATTGGAAAGCCTGAGTACCCAATGCTGTCTTTAACAGGATTGAAAGAGTCTTCATAACAGCCATAGTGTCCATCCAAGTAATGCTGAATCTCTATGCCATGACTTGAACAACTGCAAAAGTGGCAAGTAGAAAAACTCTCTTCTCTCTGGTGTTTGGCAACTACGTTTTAGTGGATTATTAGATTTCCTTTGTTGTGTCTGACCAAACAACAGTCACATCCAAGTGCTCCATATCTTCCTTATTCTATGTTTTCAGTTACATTACTAGTCTAACTCAACCTATCCAAGCATTCATAGGATCCAATTTCTCTGTGGTGAAGCATTTTCCGGCTGACGCTGTACAATTTATTGGTAAGACTCTTTTCATAGCGAGCAATAGCAATGGAGTTGTCTGCTACAAACTGTAGATCCATATAAACATTCCCCATCTTCAGAATCACAGGGTTGTAGTCATTGATATACTTGACAGCGTCTGTTCTTCTCAGGTTGTAAGTATTTTTGGGTGATTTCTGTGTCATGGTATGTCTGACTGCACATAAAAAGCTGTTGACTCTTCTTTCTGAGATGAAAGGCTGTGGAAATCCAAAACAATATCTTGTGTAAAATTTCCCTTTGCATCTGCATTTTCGATGACAGTAGTACTTCCAACATCTGTGAGTTTGAAACCCTAATACTTGTTGTCTCAAGCCCTTGTCAGCACTGTCTTTTAGTGTAGTGTAGCTCCTATTTCCCTAATAGGCTCTGCGCATTGGAATAATATACACTATAGTTTTGGCATAGGACAGAGGTCAGTATGCCCCTATTGAGTACATTAAAATTAATTACTTTGTGTGCCAGCTAACTCAGAGGCCACTAGAAACTCCTTGTGAAACAAGAAGGGAGTAGTTTCTGGCAACCACATAAACATGACAACTTTGTTTCCCTTTAGAATCGGAACACTCTCAGAATCGTGGACACAAATCATACCAGTTTCACTCAGCTAATCGTGCATGCTTAGTTTCTGCAGAGTTTACACAGAAAGAGTAGACGGGCATTTCAATAAAAGGATTTATTGAACAGTCTTATTTCTTGTGTAAGAGATATGTGCTGTTACAATCATAAGACAGTATGCAAGATATATTATGTACAGCGTAAACAGTAGAAAGAAATAATACTGCGCTAGCATTATCTTTTAGCTATGACACGTATATTCATATACACAAATAAAATAAGCTAAAATTGCGAGTACACATATGATGCGCTCTCTAACTAATTCTACCCCAGTGTACCTAAGTGTAGGACAAGGTAAGAAGTAGGTGCTGTATTCTATAGTACGGTATGCTATAGTTTGTATACCAAGTTTGTATGCCAAGCTTGTATGCCAGGTTTGTATGCCAAGAGACCCTCTAAGTTCTAGTCAGCTCTATACCTTAAGAATGAGGGAGGTTGGAATCTCTATCCGGTTCTCGAACTCTAACACACCGCGAAGGGAGTCAGAACACTGGAAGCTGGATTCTCTGCGAGCAGGGATGACAGCGTCTTGTCAGTGCATCAGGCCGGGACACGGGCTCCTCTAAGTCGAGGTCTCCTCCTTGCTTGCCGCCGTGGTGAGCAGTATCAAGTCTTGCAGCCGAACCGTGGCTTGCCAGGGTAAGGGAAGGTATATTTATACCTGAAAGGTGCTTAGGAATGTTTGCATTGATGTAAAGTCGGGCAGAGGAAGACGTCATGAATTAACCCTTAGGGTATAGCGGTTCAGGCATAATAAATGAGTTCTTGGAGAAATCAATAATCCAAGGCTAGGGAAACTCCCAACAGCTTAAGGGTCTCTTTTCTAAGAACTCGTTGTGACGTTGGGGTGGACGGATGTAGGTGACCATGCCTGTATTTGGATAGCATGGCTAATGCCTAAATAAGGACTGGGATCCTCTGCCTATATAAGGGCAATGTTTGTTATGCCTATATAAGGACATGTATCAGGAAAACCTATATACGGACACCTAAAGCGGAATACAAAATTGGGATTGCACATGTTACATACTGTTGTATGAAAGACAAGACAGATCCATCACTATATGTTCCAAATTTTGGGGCATCTTTTACCTATTGCAGCATGTAATTATATAGAGCACCTCTACCTTGGTACTCTTTGCACCAAAATAAATCAGTTACTTGCTCAAGAGGAGGATTAGTTTTGTTGCAGATGAAAGCCATCAGTGCTTGAAACCTGTGGTTAAAATATCTGCAAAAGTTTGCAGGATCCAGTGCACAAAGTTCTCCTGCTATCATCTGAGTTCTATGTCTTTTATGTTTGAATTTGCTTCTCGCAGGAATTCAAGGAGGCCATCCAATGCATACTCATAATGTTAGGAACTAACTCGGTGATCCATGTTTTCTCGACATGCCATTTCAGCTCACCATGATAACGATACCAATAGACATTGGTGCCACGTTAGCACACCGTTAAATTAATCAAGTTATATTTCAGGTTCTCATCTTTTCCTTGAACTTTGTGCACAAATTCCTTTTCAGTGATATTTTGGAAATTCATTTGAGAATGTGTGGTTTACTGCAAAAGAAATGCCTGACAAGTCATTCTGAAATAAAAGTGGAATTTATAGGGAATACACTGGCAGATTCTAGGATGCTCTGAGTATAGTGTAGTTTATCTGTACTCAACTGCAGGTATTTGTACAGGCCGGTCATCATACCTACCTCCCATTTCTATGCGGAAGAGATGCAGAAAACATCCAGCTTCTAAACCTTTCTCCCAAACACTTAACAGATCACCTCTTGCTTTAGTCATTTGAAAGAGGTTAATTGCATCACCAATAATCTCTTTTGAATGCAGAGGGTGGATACTGTAGTGTTCATAAATGTCTTCTGCTCAGGATCGATCTACCTTTTCAATTTGACTTCTTGATGTTGATGTCTCATCCTCAATATGTGCTACATTTTGAAGAACATCTATGACTTTATAATTAATATTAATTTTAACAGATATAATGTTGCTTTTCTTTTAGTTTACTAACATCTACTAACTGTTGACATATTTATTTACTCTTCTTAGGGACACCATTCACTAGAATTATAAGTGCTTCTTCAAAATCTTTCCGCACACTGACAATTTCAATATTCTGCTTCAAATCTAATTGCAAGTACACAACTCTCCCTTTAAGATCTTTCTGTAACTCTGTTAGAGGTAAATTCCCTGTCTTTGGATCCATACCAACAACAGTGTGGAATGGATGTATAGACTGTATTTAAATTGATTCATATACATTTAAATCTTGTTGTTCTTGAGGAATTGGAACTAGTTTTAACTTGCTATGGACTGCTGTAGCTGCCAATGTATTGTCCTCAACCTTATTATAACAGTACTTACATATAATGTATTGTGTGGAATAATCAAAGTGTTCCTCTACAAATACATAAGCTTCAAATTCCCCCCACTTATCTGTGTTGTCTTGTTCAGTTTTTCTTGACATAGTAACAGTAACATAACAAGTATGACTTTTGTAGTGAGTGCGTCAACAACATATACAAACACAGTCTGGTTTCTGTGAACACACTGAGTTAAATTTTGTAATCGCTTCTTGAGAGTTATAAACAGTAAAGCCTGTCTCCTGTTCTGGTACACCTGCAAATACCAAATCCTCATTTTCCCCACACTCCTCTTGAGGAGCCAAGAAACTAAAATCGATATCATGACAAATCTTTTCTACCTCTGCCACTGTACCATGCAAAAGAACTATTCACTTTTCTGAATGGTGCACAGCTACCATTCTGAGATAATAAAAATTACTTTGGTATTCTTTTTTTGATAGAAAAGATAGTGGGTGTCCCTGTAAAATGTGTATACTCCCTTACTTTGCATGGATATAATCCTTGCAAAATTCATATTTTCTGTTTCAGACTTTTGCATAGAAAAAATGTAGAAAACATCTTAGCATTTCAATATATTCTGAACCCTACGAACACTGCTACAGTTCAGTGTATATACAGGGGCCTGTCTACGCCTTCCCTGCACTTCTTCAGCTATGGCTTCCTCTACATTCCTCGGTATAATCACCTATCTTGGAATAAGAGAGTCAACTTTCATCTCATAACATTGCCCAGATTGGTCAACTGCATGCACTAATGTATTCCTTGTAAGTAGCTTTCTTATTTAAAGTATCATCTTGTACTAGAAGTATGTATCTATTCACAGCTGAAAACTTTGCAAAAGTTACTTGTATTTATAAGTCTTTTCTTTTGCCTTCTTTTCTTTATGGACGCTATTTTATTGAGTGTCCTCATTCTATTTAGAATCAAAATAAATAGCTTCCTCTTGAGAACAAAGATCTTATCAACTATCTCCTCAACACGTTCCTTTTGCCTGACTGCTTCTCTTCTTCATTTATAGCACATCATGCTTTTCATTAGATTATGAATTATTCTACTATGGGACATTTTACATCTTATTTACTTAAACTGCATCTGCCTCCTGCTTAAACAGTTTCAGTTTTTCTTAGATTGTCAGCTCTTCGGATCATTCACTTTTTCTCCTTTCTTAGTGGATTTCAGACTTTGTTTTTTGTTTTCTTGATTTCTTTGCTTTTCTGAATGTACACAAACTATTTTAAGAAATTTCTCTATTCTCTTACCAGCAGCTCATTTCTCTTTCACCACTTTCTCTACATTTTGTTCTCTCATGTCGTTAAACAGTGTTTCCATAAAAAGCTGAAGTTTCAGGTTACTACTGGAATCATACACCTGGATAGAGTCTTAAATATATTGTTTAATAATTTGTGTTACCTATGTATCTGTGTTTTTTTATTTTTGTCTTTAGTGTTTTCACTTCTATCACCTCATGTCACAACAGTCACTAATGAATCACGAAGTTCTCCTATTGTATGACAGTCTGTTCTCTACAAAAAAGAAAAAAGAAAAATATACATGTTTATCTAAAAAAACTGTGGTGTGAGTTTGTTCAAATGTTTTTATGTGTATTGTTAAATTACTGTACAAACTTTTGTATGTTTAAAGGAATTAGGTGATACCCAACGGAACTATTTTATAGACTATAGCATAAATAGCTCAGCAATTATATAATATATGACATTACCCTCTGCAGTAGCAGTCCTGACTTAAAAATGAACACATATCCTCAACAATAGTTGGTAAGTAAGTAAGACGCTCTGTGTTTTGAAAACATGTATGTCAGTTACATTATGGATGGTATGCTCTTTTTACTGCTTGGCATATGGTTCTGCAAGTGCATAAAAGTTAAAATGACATCCCTCAATCTTTTAAGCACAAAACACCATGCTTTATGGCATACTTACAGCATTTCTCAGAGGAGAGTTATGTGTGCTAAAACATAGATCTTAGACTTGTCAATACGTTTTTCCATGCTAAGTGTAGGCGGCAGAGAGAATGCAGAAACAGGCTCTGCACTACTAGACCTCAGCTATATTTAAAGGACTATTTCTCTGAATGGATGGCAAGGTTGTGTCACTACTCACCTCCATATATAAGGGAGTGTAGGAGTACACCTGTAGCAGTGCCATGACATATTTAACTAAATGTGCGGGTATGTGACTGTCTGTTTTAGTACCTCTTTGGCTGTGTAAATGTGTATGTAAGTACCTCACTGCATGTGTTAGGTAATACAAGAGAACTTAAGTGTATCTACAACTGCCTTTGAGTCTTCTGCATATAGAACTGGTTTCACAGTAAATGACTGAATGCAGAAATCATTTTGTAGGTGTCTGACTAGGTGACAGAGTCACTCTATGCTATTGTGAACATGTATGTCAGTTGCTTTAGGAGTGGCATACTTGGCTTAGAGGCATGGAAATGCACAAGTAACTCATTGAACTCAAAAGGACATCTCTTTATCTTTTAAGCACAAAGCACTGTGCCTTATGGCATACCTACGGCGTATCTCAGAGGAGAGTTATGTATGCTAAAATGTGGATTTGACACTTGAGAAACAGTTATTACATGCAATGTGCAGCAGAGGGACACATGTTTAAAGGACTATTTGTCTGGATGGATGACGAGAATGTGTCACTACTTGTCTACATATCTAAATAACTGCAGGAGGGCACCTGTAGCAGGGCCATGAGATGTTTAAGTAAATGTGCCAGTATCTGACTCTTTGTTTTAGTACCTCTATGGCTCCATAAATGTGTATGTAAGTGGCTGGAGAAATACCTTACTGCATGTGTTAGAAAATAGAGGAGTATGTAGGTGTGTCCCCTACTGCCTATGAGTCTCCTGCATACATAAGTAGTTTCATAGTAACTGATTGAATATATAAGTGGTTCTGTACCTGTCTGACTTGGTGAGAGACAGACTCTATGCTTTTGTGCACATGTATGTTAGTTGCTTTAGGGGTGGTATTCTCAATGTAGTACTTGACATAGGTGCCTGCAACTGCATAAGTTACTTATTGAACACAAAAGGAAATGTCTTGTCTTTCAAACACAAAACACCATGCTTTATAGCATACCTACAACGTATCTCAGAGATGACCTCTGTGTACTAAAGCATGAGTTGGAAGCTTGTGAAACAGCATTTACATAGCAAGTGAAGCTGCCAGTGAGATTGCACACACAGGGTCAGCAGCAGTAGACTTAATTCATGTTTAAACACTGTATGCTTAACTATGCCTTAGACTCTCATACTACACATCAACACATACAAACCTGCCCTGTAAATTACCAACACCTACCCTAAAAGTATCACAGATTCATGTGTGGTCCATACCTACAGTGCATGTTTTTTCCTTTCAATTTTGTGTCTTGTGCTCCTCTTTTAAAATGCAATAAAAACCACAATTAAAAAAGAAACATTCTTTGAGAACAGCAAACCATATATAGACATGTAAACCTTTACACATGTTCTAATATATTGTTAAGTATAAGTTTAAGTCTTAACGTACAGTTTTTTCTTCTAACAATTAGAGTATGCAGTAAAACAGCATATTTACAATATACGATTCCAGAACAACACATTGCAAACCAACTTCTCACACACCTAGTCTGCACGTCACATAAACTGTTACATACTCATACACTCATATAGCGTCTTACTCACCTTTTAATGAATATACAAAACCACTCACACTACCACTCATTGATCATCTCATGTAGTTTGAATATTTTTACAAACATATTTTATACTGTCTTTTAACATTCTCATATGCTCAAAACCCTTTTCAATACTTTTGTTCTCCAAATTAAATGTAATTTACATACCTGAACTTTTTTTGCTCTTATCAAATATATACAATACTCTCAGGAGATGTAAAACTGAGCAGAAGAATGGGACCCCGCTCTCACACAAAGCAATCATTAATGGCAACTTATTCAACTCTGCACTTTAAAAAAAGTGTTGAAGGCAGCAAATAAAAACATATCTTTAATTGTTTTATTTTGTAACTGCACTTTTGATAATATAGGTGCGTATATGTATAGTACATGTATATGTATGTACATTTTTCAAACACTTTTATAAATAAGGGCATTAGGGTATTTGTGCGTATCTGTGACCTATTAGTGATCGTTATAACGAATTGATGAAAAAAATGGGAGTCAAAAACATATTTAGCTTAGTACTTTTATGACTTTAAGAGTACAGTACACTTAATAGCAAGCCCTTACTAGGAAATGTAACCCTTGTACACAATCAGTCAAAATGTCAATAATTTCTTAAAACTGAGAACTCTCTCTTTAAAGCAATTCCCCCAATACACACATAGCACAGTCTCCATAGCAACTCAGCAGAACCAGTAGGTCTCAAGTTCACAGCACATTTTAGAAGGGCTATATTAGTTACAAAATGAGCTGGAGCAGGTGAAGTTTGCAGTACACAATAAAAGGTATCTCCAACACTTCATTACAACATTTCATTACACTTTTTTTATCTTTACTGCAGCCAATCATATATCTAGTTACTTAAGCTTTCAAGACACTACCTAATTTTATTCACCTCCATATTCAAAGCATCCAATCAAATTTCTTTTTTTTTATACCGGGAGCACACCTCCATTTTAACTGCCTTTCATTTTGAAAACTGCCTCATTCAGCTCCAGCCTTCTCCTGTTTGCTACTGCTGCTTCACCTAAAATGATTAGAGGGTGGAATGAGAGCCACAGCAATGTGTTTTGGGCCAGAGAGACTGTTAGGAAAAAGTGGTATTGACAGGGATTTGGGTTTGGTTAATGTGGAAATTTACTTGGATTAGCCAGAGAGGCTTGAAGTGGCATCTACTGCTGCCATGGTTAAAAACATTATGGATTCTCAAGTCCCTGGCCTCATGATTGTGCACTGTGGTGGCAATGACCTAGGCACACTGGCTGGGTAGGACTGGAAATCCTACTGAAGGATACCTGTGCACAATTAAAGACGCTTTTGCCTCACACAGCCTTAGTGTACTCCAATAAATGTCAAAGGCAGAAATGGAAGTAGTCTAATCAATTCTGTCCACAGATTGACTAAGCCAGGAAACATGTTAATAAAACTGTTTCTGTATTTCTCAGAGACCATAACATGTGCTCTATCTATAACATTAAACTGTGTTTTAACATGCATGTAATCAATAGAAGTGGTGGAGTTTTCTTCATAGACGAAGGCAACAGGGTGTTTCTCAGCAACCTAAAACTCTGCATCCAGTCTTATGTGTAGCTCTCATATACACACAATGAACACAAAGACTCTTCTCAGAGCCAACATATTGCCCAAAATGTTGTTCATTTTCTTTTTAAAACATCTTTTCCCCACTTTTTTAAATACTCACCACAAAGTCCCATATTTTAGAATATGTTGTGAAATAACAAAATAACAGCAGACATTCAATAGCCACCACCACATTCAAAATTAATAACTATAAAACTAATTTTAACCAACACAATAGATACATTTCTATCTAAATAGATACAGTGGGATCTGTGAGTGGGTGTGTGAGTCTCTAAATGACTGTATGAGTGTATGAGTTGGTCTGTGAGTAGATGCATAAGTATTTAAGTCTGTCTATGAGTGGGTCTGTGAGTGGGTGTATGAGAATCACAGTGGGGTCTGTGAGTGGGTGCATGAGTATCTGACTGAGTCTGTGAGTGAGTAAATAAGTCTCTGATTGGGTCTGTGAGTAGGTGCATGAGTCTCTGAGCGGGTCAATAAGTAACTGCATCACAATATTAATGGGTCTGTGAGTGGGTGTGTCAGTGTCTGAGTGGATGTTTCAGTGGGTGTCTGAGTCTCTCACAGGATCTGTGAGTGGGCACAAGAGTCTCAGAGTAGGTCTGTGACTCAGTGTGTGAGTGTCTGAGTGGATCTATAACTGGGTGTATAAGTGTCTGAGTGGGTCTGTGAGTGGATTCATTAATGTCTGTGAGTGGGAGTGTCAGTCTCACAATGAGTCTGTAACTAGGTGTATGAGTCTATGAGTGGATCTCAGTGAGTTCATAAGTGTATGAGTCGGTCTGTGAGTGAGTGCATAAGTATAATGGGTTTACCAGTCTCAAAGTGGATCTGTGAGTTGGTCCATGAGTCTGTCACTGGGGTCTGTCAGTGGGTGCATGAGTCTCTGAGTGAGTCTGTCAGTGTGCACTTCCGTCTCTGAGTAGGTGAGTGACTGGGTGCATGAGTCTCTGAGTGAGCCTGTGAGTGGGTGTATCAGTGTCTGAGTGGGTCTGTGAGTAGGTGCCTAAGTCTCTGACAGTCTCTGTGAGTAGTTGCATGAGTATTTCAGTGGGTCGAAATGGATCTGTTAGTGGGTGAATGGGTGTGTTAGTGTTTGAGTGGATCAGTAACTGGGTGCACAAGGCTCTGATTGAGTCTGTGACTATGAATATGAGTCAATCAATGAGTGGATAAATGATAGTCAGAGTGGGTCTGTGAGTGGGTGTATGACCTCTGAGAGAGTCACTGACTAGATGCATGATTGTTTCAGTAGGTCTGTAAGTGGGTTTGTGAGTGTTATCACTGAGTCTATGAGTGGATATGTCAGTGACTGAGTGGGTCTGTGACTGGGTGTCTGAATCTCTGAATGGGTTGGTTAGTGGGTGCATGAGTCTCAGAGTGGTCCTGTGAGTGAGTCTCTGAATAAATCTATAACTGGGTGTATAAATGTCTGAATGCGTCTGCAGTGGATGCCTGAGTGTCTGAGTGTGTCTATCAGTGGGGATGTCTATCTCTGAGTGGGAGGCTGAGTGAGTGTGTAAATGTCTAACTGAAACTGAGGGTGGATGTATAAACATATTTTTTTCATTTTTTCAATAATATTTGCACATTTGCCGTGACACAAGAGGGCCAGGCTGATGTTTTTCAGCATATAATATATAGGGTTCCTAAAACACCCCTATATTCCTCTCAAGGGGTCAGGGCACATGCAACCTGGCCCCTTATACTACTTTCTGCCATTTGCTTGGAGCCCCAGGGACTGTTCCAATGAGGTACAAATGGTAGTTGCAACTCCCTCCTCAAGTTGCAGGCAGCTAATCACGGCCATCCTGTTGGCACTTGAATTCGCGATTAATCGTCACAAATTAGCTTCAATCCCAGAGAAACAAATTTGGATTTCCTTAAATTATCCACAACTACTGAACAGAGTTACACCAAATAACTAAAAGCATAATCCTGCCAAATTCATTGTAATTCCATCCTGCGGTTCGGGCTGCAGGTGTTTCTAAAGTTCCTGTGCGAATTAACATTGGAAACATACTTTTTTGACCCCCCTTTTTCTTAGCCCCCACTTGTTAGATTGCACTAAAACTTACCATGTGCAACAAGAATCACCGGCACACTTTAAAAAAAAGATTTTGTGAAGATTCATGACCAGCTCCAAAGATATAGGCAAGTCCCAAAAAACTAAAATATATATATATATATATATATATATATATATATATATATATATATATATATATATATATATATTATCTACTGGCGGTCGCCAGTAGATAGTTATAGTTACAACCTAGTTTCCATAGGAAATCTCAAAATTCTATTTTGAATAACTTTGGCGCCGGTTGACGAATCCTCGCGAAATTTTCAAAACTAATGGGGCGCTCCGTTCAGCTCCTACCCTGAAAGTCTCGGGGTGATTCGTCAAGCGGGGGCCGAGAAAAAAGGGGGGTCCCAAAACGCGTTTTCCCCATGCATTTTTCCATAGGACCTTTAGACACAGCTACAGCCAGAACGGCTGAACAGAATTACTTGAAATTTGGCAAAGAGGTAGTCCTCAGGTCAGGCATGTGCCTTTTGCATATATGGTGTAAATCCGTTCAGTAGTTCCTGAGAAAATAAAGAAGTAAAATCATATACATATCTGGGCGGAGCCTAACCACACAGCTCATTGTGAGATCTGATTGGCTGTCAGCACTTCATCCAAGAAATGTTGGCAGCCATCTTGGGACCAATATACATGATAGCACCTCATTAAAAAGCATTGCAGTTAATAGAAGGTTTTAAGACTTTAGTTACATTATAAATCATTTGTTGATGGTACCATACTCATTTTAGGAATTGTAGTATGTTCTAAGGTGATTTTAACATGTGAAAAAGCCTTCTGCTGGGATATCATGAATCATGTTTGAGAGAAAACTATTTTCACATGCTTTTCCCACAGAGGTTTGGAAGGTGATCTATAAGCTAAACTGAGAGCATATTTTCTGTAAATTCACATTATCTTTCTCAGTCATGTGAGAATGAAGTCTGACATTCTCAGTAAAACATGTACATCCAACAAGGGCAGAGACTGTCAGTTGATTCCTTTGTGTTCTACTGCAGCTTCCCAGAGTGTTCCAAAGAACAACTAGAGCGCTAACAGTCTTACTTATGACAAAGGTATGGCACACCTGAAGCCATCTTGATTGGAATAAAGTGGTAACATTTAAAACATTTAATTTAAAAAGGAACAAAATGAGAGGGTTCATTTTGCCATAGAATGTATGATTAGTGCTGCAGAAAGAACAATTAGGGCACATTTTGAGTGACTTCTCAAATCCTCTTCTATTTCAGTAAAGAATTCTGACATGCAGACTGAAACATGCACTTTCAATACCAGCAGCAGACTTCCCTGGTGAGCAGTAGCTTTACTACAGTGATCTAATGAGCAACTAGAGTGCTAACATTCTGAATTTATGGCAAATGTGTGACACATCTGAATGCCTTCTTCATTGAATCAAAGTAAAAAAACTGACAGTATGCCTACTGAGGAGACTGCAGTAAATGAGGAAATTAGGAAACTTCATAACAAGTCTCCCAAGATGGCCACCAGAGACAAAAGAGCCCAAATGTAGCCCAAATATCACCCAGATGTAGCCCAAGTATAGCCCAATGATAGAATGTCCCAGAGTGTTCTTAAGAACAACTAGAGCGCTTACTGTCTTACTTATGACAAAAGTATGGCACACCTGAAGCCATCTTGATTGGAATAAAGTGGTAACATTTAAAACATTTAATTTGCAAAGGAACAAAATGAGGGGGTTCATTTTGCCATAGAAATTATGACTAGTGCTGCAGAAAGAAAACTTAGGGCACATTTTGACTTCTCAAATCCTCTTCTATTTCATTAAAAAGTTCTGACATGCAGACTGAAACATGCACTTTGAATACCAGCAGCAGACTTCCCTGGTGAGCAGTAGCTTTACTACAGTGATCTAATGAGGAACTAGAGTGCTACCATTCAGAATTTATGGCGAATGTGTCACATCTGAATGCCTTCTTGATGGAACCAAAGTAAACAAGCATTGAAAATACAATAGGTCTCGCCCTCGTTTAAGTTAAAGCAATTCTGTTTGTAATTAGGTGGCTTTTTAGCTTTGCTTTTATTAGTGTTTTTCAAAATTTCATGTAAATAACATGCATATCTGTATATGTATGCATGCATTTATATTTGTATTTATATAGATATGCAGATTATATATATGTTTATATATGTATGTATATACATATATATACAAATACATATATATAAATGTATATATGTGCATATGTGTGCGTGTAGAGAGAAGTAGAGAGAGGTAGAGAGGTAGAGATGTAGAGGTAGAGACGTAGAGGTAGAGAGGTAGAGGTAGAGAGGTAGAGGTAGGGAGGTAGAGATAGAGAGGTAGAGGTAGAGAGTAGTAGAGAGAGAGGTAGAGAAAGGTAGAGAGGTAGAGAGTAGAGGATGAGTAATAGAGAGTAGAGAGTAGAGAGAGAGTAGTAGAGAGAGTAGTAGAGAGTAGTAGAGAGAGTAGCAGAGAGTGAGTAGGAGAGAGTAGTAGCGAGTAGTAGAGAGTGAGTAGTAGAGAGTAGTAGCGAGTGAGAAGTAGAGAGTAGTAGAGAGTAGTAGAGAGTGAGTAGTAGAGGGAGTAGTAGAGAGTAGTAGAGAGTGAGTAGTAGAGGGAGTAGTAGAGAGTGAGTATTAGAGAGTGAGTAGTAGAGAGTAGTAGAGAGTGAATAGTGGAGACTGAGTAGCAGAGAGAGAGTAGTAGAGAATGAGTAGTAGAGAATGAGTAGTAGAGTGAGTAGTAGAGAGTAGTAGAGAGTGAGTAGTAGAGAGTAGTAGAGAGTGAGTAGTAGAGAGTTAGTAGTAGAGAGTGAGTAGTGGAGAGTGAGTAGTAGAGAGAGAGTAGTAGAGAGAGTGAGTAGTAGAGAGTAGTAGAGAGAGTAGTAGAGAGTAGTACAGAGTGAGTAGTAGAGAGTGATTAGTAGAGAGTAGTGGAGAAGTAGAGAGTGAGTAGTAGAGAGTAGTAGAGAGTGAGTAGTAGAGTGAGTAGTAGGGAGTAGTAGGGAGTAGTAGAGAGTGAGTAGTAGAGAGAGTAGTAGAGAGTAGTAGAGTAGTAGAGAGTGAGTAGTAGAGAGTGAGTAGTAGAGAGTAGTAGAAAGTGAGTAGCAGAGAGAGTAGTAGAGAGTAGTAGAGAGTAGTAGAGTGAGTAGTAGAGAGTGAGTAGTAGAGAGTAGTAGAGAGTGAGTAGTAGAGTGAGTAGTAGGGAGTAGTAGGGAGTAGTAGAGAGTGAGTAGTAGAGAGAGTAGTAGAGAGTAGTAGAGTAGTAGAGAGTGAGTAGTAGAGAGTGAGTAGTAGAGAGTGAGTAGTAGAGAGTGAGTAGTAGAGAGTAGTAGAAAGTGAGTAGCAGAGAGAGTAGTAGAGAGTAGTAGAGAGTAGTAGAGTGAGTAGTAGAGAGTGAGTAGTAGAGAGAGAGAGTAGTAGAGAGTGAGTGGTAGAGAATAGTAGAGTGAGTAGTAGAGTGAGTAGTAGAGAGAGTAGTAGAGTGAGTAGTTGAGAGTGAGTAGTAGAGAGTAGTAGAGAGTAGTAGAGAGTAGTAGAGAGTGAGTAGTAGAGAGAGAGAGTAGTAGAGAGAGAGTAGTAGAGAGTAGTAGAGAGTGAGTAGTAGAGTAGTAGAGAGTGAGTAGTAGAGAGTGAGTAGTAGAGAGTAGTAGAAAGTGAGTAGTAGAGAGTGAGTAGTAGAAAGTAGTAGCGAGTGAGTAGTAGAGTGAGTAGTTTAATTTAAAAGGAACACAATGAGGAGGTTCATTTTGCCATAGAAATGATGGTTAGTGAGGAAAAAAGAAAAATTAGGGCACATTTTGAGTGACTTATCAAATCCTCTTCTATTTCATTAAAAAATTCTGACATGCAGACTGAAACATGCACTTTCAATACCAGCAGCAGACTTCCCTGGTGAGCAGTAGCTTTACTACAGTGATCTAATGAGCAACTAGAGTGCTACCATTCAGAATTTATGGAAAATGTGGGACACATCTGAATGTCTTCTTGATGGAATCAAAGTAAACAAGCATTGAAAATGCAATAGGTCTCGCCCTCGTTTAAGTTAAAGCAATTCTGTTTGTAATTAGGTGGCTTTTTAGCTTTGCTTGTATTAGAGTTTTTCAAACTTTCATGTACATACCATGCATATGTATGCATATATGTATATGTTTGCATGAATTTATATTTATATAGATATGCAGATTATATTTATATGTTTATATATTCACTGAAAAAACCATAGGTTTCACACACGTTATAGTTACGAATTAGCATTTAAAAAACCTTGCAAATTCACTTAAAAAACCATAGGTTTCACACATGTTATAGTTAGCTGGACATTTCACTCGTAAAAAACCAATGAAATTCCCCCGTTATAGTTAGTGCAGGCAACTATAACTCACGCGACCGCAATCCTCTGCTGATGACGTCAGATATTACATCACTGTATTTAGACACTTATTTACCCATGTCTTCTTCCATTAATCTTTAGCTATACATATATTACAAATATTTATTTTTCATAAAGACACATATGTCATCAGTGATGTAATATCTGACGTCATCAGCAGAGGATTGCGGTCGCGTGAGTTATAGTTGCCTGCACTAACTATAACGGGGGAATTTCATTGGTTTTTTACGAGTGAAATGTCCAGCTAACTATAACATGTGTGAAACCTATGGTTTTTTAAGTGAAAATATATATATATATACATAGATATATATATATGAGAACTTAGAATCCTGACCTGGAAGTCACTCCAGGAAACCACAGGCACGGACCTCAGCGCACCCAGCGCAAATCACGGAAACTTCAGAGAGAAGATTGAAAGCAGTGCAGGCGTTTATTGATGAAAAATCACCACCAGGTAGTCAGGCATAGTGCCCTCCATGACGCGTTTCGCTTGCTACAAGCGAGCTTGATCACATGACGTGTCTCGTGATCTGAAGGCACTTTAAAGGAACAAAGCAGTGAACATGCTCAACTGCCTGTCAACACAATTGAACACCAAACATAATAATAAGAATAGAAAACAGACTAGAAATCGGCAATGTATCTTGTGGTTAAAAGGTAGTACAAGCATAGAAAAATATCAATATAAAAGTGGCAGTGCTTTTAGTTCATATAAATATAAGCCCTCATTATAGACATTATAACGCAAGTGCATAGGTATACAGTATTATATCGAGGCAAAAATAGAAATAGTCAATCATAAAATCACAAAATCACATGTTAAATCAGATATAGATAAGAATATAATTCTAAATAGTCTTATCATTGCTGTTTCTAAGGTGCAAGTGCACCTAGTTGATTGCCCATTAATGAATCAATACCATGCCAAATGAAAACATTAAAATACGAGAAGGAATATTGAATATTCTGACATATGATCTCAGACTCCACAGTAATCTTATACATCAATAACTTAAAACCGTTCCGTAATGGAGTGTTTTATAGATTATAACTCCCTTTAAAATCATGTAATAAAAAGATAGATAAAACATCAAGTCTTTTATATTATATTGTAAACAAAGAAAACTGCCAAATTATAAAAATAATATATGGAAAAAAGGAGAATATGTGCAAATGTGCAAAGGTGTGCAAACTAGCTAATGTGCATAGATAATAAAGTTAAATAGCAGCAGCTGATTCCCTGAGAAAACTCCTTATGAGTATAAGAAGTCAACATCACATAATTCGAAAAGGTAAAATATTCGAATTTAACTTAAATACATGGTCAGATGATCAGAAAAAGATTGATATATGGCAATAAACAAAGACTAAAAATTGAAAATTTGAAAGTTAAGAGGTTCATTGAGATGCGTTTTTAGGTTACATTATTATGGCCATAAGAATGGACTGCACAATATAAGATGACAAAATTGGCAAATAGGCATATTGGTAAAAATGAATGAATGTAAAACCGCTGAAAGATATTGTAGTATATGTAGTATAAAATTCCATAGAGATCTATAAAAAATTATGCATATCCTCATTGGTGTTCAGTCCATTGGGCATCTTAGTATCAAGGGCTAAAATGAAGTGTGTTTCTAGTTGCCTTAATTTTTTTCTCTCTGTTCCCTCCCCGGCCCAGGTTGGGAACGGCACCAAGCACAGAATAAGTAAAGTCCTTCAACTGGTTTTGATGAACCAACTTGAAGTGCCGGGCAACCGGATAACTAGCATCCGAATTAACGATCGCCCTGATATGTTGGAGGACACGCTTGTGTACAGGTAATTTACTACTTCGTATATATGCCAAGCCGCAAGTACATTTAAGGATGTAAACAGCAAATTCTGTGCGGCAAGACAGGTAATCCATAATCTTAACTTTTTTGTCACTAAAAGCTGTCACATAGTGAGTCATATTACAAGCAAAAGTGCATGCGCGACATGAGGTACATTTATGGAAACCCTTACTAGCCAACCAAGATCGTTTGGGGAGAATTTCAGGACTCGATTTGACCAAGGCATCCCTCATCGAGGGAGCTCGCCTGAAGGTGATATCAGGTAAAGATGGTAAAATAGGCCCCAATGTGATATCGGTCAGCACAATTGGCCATTGGGAGTAGATTATTTTACGGATCTTTTGTTCCTGTACACTAAAAGTGGTTATTAGCCTAATTTGCCGTTTGTCTTCAATATTGTTCACTAAAGACCCTGAAGTCACACTATTGTTAATTTCTCTGGGTTTAAGCAGATCTTCTCTTGAGTGTTTATTGGCTTGATCCAGGGCCATAATCAATTGTGTCAATTTGTAACCTCTACTCAAAAATCTAGAGAGAGCCTCCCGCTGAAAGGTGTGTGTATCTTCAACTGAACTACATATATGGCGAATCCGCAAGAACTCGCCATATGGAATACTTTTGATCAGATGGCGCGGGTGTGAACTCTCTGCATGTAAAATGGAATTACCAGCAGTTTGTTTGCGATGTCATTTGGTATGGATTTGATTGTTGTCAATAGATATATATATACATACACATTCATACACATATACATACATACATATTCACTGTTATAGTTAGGCTCAGATTTCACTCGCACGAAACAATTAAAATTCAGCACTTACTGAGCACTAACCCTGGGCGTAGTTCGCGAAGAAGCACTTCACGAAGCTACGCAAAGTGCACTTCTCACTACGCGAGCTACGCGTAGCACTTCGCGAACTGCGTAGTACCCTGTTCGCACTGTGCAAGATGTCGTTTTCAATGATTGCACAGTGCGGACAAGCAACCGGCACTGTGCAATCATTGAAAACGGCATCTTGCACAGTGCGAGCTGTAGTTTTCTGCTGCTCGAGTAGATTTTTACTCGAGAAGCAGCTTTCTCAACGCGGACTGGTAGTTTCTCATCGCGAGCGGTCGCGAGCATACGCGACCACTCGCAATGAGAAACATGACCTCCTTGCGTTGAGAATCTCGCCAGGAAGTTTATTTTCCACGCTCGCGATCGCCAACTTGATGTTGCTGATCGCGAACGAGGGAAAAGTCTCGCCGGGATGTCATTTTGCTTGCTCGCGGTCGCCAACTTGACGTTGAGGACCGCGAGCAAGCAAAAAATGACCGCTGCACTACGCAAAACTAGGCTACGTGTGTTTGCACTGTGCTACGTGCAATTCGCATAGTGCGAAGTAGCGCAAACTTCGCAAACTACGCGAGCGTAGCGTAGTGCTTTGCCCAGGCTTACTGAGCACAACTGAGCTAACTATAAATTACAGCCCCAATAATGCACAGCTTATGACCTCACATATTACATCACTGATGACATTTCAAATGATATCATTGACGACATCTCAAATTACATCACTGATGACATCACTGATAACATAATCCACACACACACCTACACACTGATTCATAGAGCTGCTCATACATCGACTCACCCATGTAGCCACTAACACATTTAACAAAGTATGTCGGCTGAATTTCTCTGGTTTTATATGAGTCAGCCTAACTATGAAGTCACTGTAACGTTCGGATTTTCAGTGGATTTCTTTTAATTTTTTAAAATTCTGTTTCCTAACTATAACATCTTTACAGCCTTTGGTTTTTTTCAGTGAATTTCTATGGTTTTTTAGCTAGTAGTAACGTTTGTAGAGTGGTTAAAAATGGTAATGGGCCTCCGAACAGCTCTAATGAATCCTGCTGTATCACATTTACTAGAGATAACAGCAAGGCTTCTTGGCCCCTAAGGACCCTCAGCTTCCAAGAGGACTTCATCCCCCAACCAGCAGGGCACCAGGAGGCATGTTTGCAGAGTGGTGGTAAAAAGGAGGCGTGGCCTCTGAAGAACTTTCAGCAATCCCGCTGTATGAGATTTACTGGAGGTAACAGGAGGGTTTGTTGGCTCCAACAGACCCTCAGCAGCCAAGGAAACTTCATCCCCCAACCAGCAGCATGCAAGGAGGCGTGTTTTCAGAGTGGTTGTGAACGGAGCCGTGGACTCCAAAGACCTCTCAGTAATCCCACTGTGTGTAACTTACTGGAGGTAACAGGAAGGCTTGTTGGCCCCCAAGGACCCTCTACAGACAAGGGAACTTCATCCCCCAACCGGCCTGCCCCTTTTTCTAATTAACTTTCTAAAAGGGAGGCTGCACGGCACCCCTCCTGGGCCGATTTGGCACCAGGGACCCCAGGAGATTCTATGATGCGGGTGACAAGGTAGGTCGCCAACTGGCAAGGCTGAGAAAGAGAGAGGGGGAGGTGGAACTGTTGATGGAGGAGATTAGGGAGGCAGTGCAGGCTCTGCAGTGGAGGCAAACACTAAGTGCTAATGGTTTCACGGTTGAACTCTATAAGAGATTAGCCTCTCTCCTACCTATTTGTTAAATATGTTCACTGCAGCAAGAGGTGAGGGAGCTTTGTCAATGGACCTCAGCATTGCCCTCATTGTGGGTATCCCTAAACTGGGAAGACGCCACATCTTTGCTTTTCGTAATGGCCCATCTCATAGCTTAACACGAAGTGCAAGATATTAGCAAAGATTTTGGCGAGGCACCAGGTGGGAGTGATATCAGACTTGGTACTGCCCATATAGATGGGTTTCATGCATAGAAGGTCAACATGCCTGAAGTTGTGAAGGCTACACCCGTGGTTGAACAGGGTTGGAGCTGACAGAGACCCCAGGGCAATAAGGTCCCTGAATGCCGAGAAGGTGTTTGATTCCACACTGGAGATACCTGCTGTGTACTTTGCGGAAGTTTGGTTTTGGGCCTAGTTCTGCCAGTGGGTATCTCTTCTTTATAAGGCGTCCAATGTGGCAGTGCAGGTTAATGGGGTGTTCTTGGATACATTTCCCCTCAGGCGAAGTACAAGACAGGGATGTCCACTGACCCCCCTTCTGTTCACACTGCGTCTAGAGCCGTTGATGTGCTGGTGCTCTGTCGGGCAGACATGGCGTGGTTTTCCAGAATAACGGTTGCCATAGAGAAAATATCACTATACGCTGTTGACACGCTACTATATATTGACAACCGAGCATGGTCAATAATGGCTGCACTCTCAGTAGTCTGCCTGTTTGAAACATATGCAGGATATCACATGAACTGGGAGAAATCTGTTATTTACCAACTCAGAGACTGAGAAGGCTTGAATGAGGTGACGGGTAATTGCCAACCGACAACCTCTGGCTTTAAATACATTGGTATAGAAGTCGGTCTGAACAAAGAGCACTTTCTGGAACTCAATCTGTACTGAGTTCTTCAGGATTTCCAGGGCAATGTTGAAAGTTGGCTTGGACTTTCATTAACCATGATGGGCAAGGCTGCCCTCTAAAAAATGATTAGCTTACCCAACATGCTCTATGTGCTGCAGAACACTCAGTTCTAGGTGCTGTACAGTTACTTTGACAAACTAGGCAGATCAATTTTCACACTCCTCTGGGATGGGGGTTACCTCAAGAATTGTTCTAAAAAGCATTATATAGGCCAGTCAACACTGAGGGTTTGGCCATTCCACACATGCATGTTTACTACAGAGCCTCGCACTTGCATGTCATTAATGACTGGGGTTACAGTCCACAGGATAATTCGGCCTATAGGATTGCGATAGAGGTGATGTGGCAGCGGACACAGCATTTCAGCAACCCCAGGTGACTTTTCTCTGCTCTCTACTAATCTGCTCTTTTTTGATGAAGGGCTAAACCCAGAAACATATGTCTAGAGATAACAGCACCACCTGCATTAACTTTGGTGAAAAACTACAGCAGCTTTGAAGTATGCATACTGTGCTGGGATGAGAGGCAGTGCACTACCTCCCCGATTGTGTTTAAAAGGCTCCCTTGAGCCAACGAGCTGACAAGCTCACCTGAGATGTACATGTGTGCCTGTGGAGTGGTACTGTGACCTGTGAAGACTTGGGGAACATTTCAGCAACCCCAGATGACATTTCTCTGGTCTCTGCTACTTCTGCTTTCTACTGATGAGAGGTTAAACCCAGAAAAATGTGTCTAGAGATAACAGCACTACCTTTACGAACTTTGTTGAAAATCTACAGCAACTGTGAAGTAAGGGTACTGTATTTACCAGAATGCAATAGGGTGAACTGTGCTGGGATGACGAACAGTGTGCTCCCTCCCCAATGGCATTCCTATACTATGTTCAATGAAAATAACATTACTCACTAGAAGCTTGGGTTCTGGGGGGCGTGCTTCTTTCCAACACTATTTCCCAGTTGTACTACACCATAATTAATAACACACCAGATCATATGGGGGAAGCTTCAGTAAAAGTGGGAGTAGGACGTGGGGCCCCTGGCAGATATCGACTGGGAAGTGGCCATAATGCATCCAAGAGAATTTGCTATTTCATCTTGATTGTGCTTGATCCTGTGCAAGATCCTATTATGATCAGTCCCGACTATATAAATTGAAGAGGGCAGTCAGCCCCATGTGGCTCTATTGTGGGATAGGGGAGGACACATTCTTACATACAATATGGAGCTGCCATAAGGTGAGCGGGTACTGGGAAGACATAGTTACCAAAACAGAGGCAGTGATGAGTGTGGCCATACCCAGGACACTACAACTGATCACATTAATCATACCCAATTACGCTGATATTCCGATAAAGCAATTCCTGTTTTACACACTGGGCTTTCCTGTGGTGAGGAGAGATTTGTCTAAAACATGTGGGAGGGTGCAGGTACCTATGAGGGTCATGTGGAGGAAAGGAGTGACCAGGTGTATGGGGGCAGGGAGAGTAGAGTACAAAAGTTGGGTTGCACACTGAAATTTTACAAGGTCTGGGGCTCATGGAGATCCAATCACAGATTGCTTGAAGTGGCAGATGTCGCCATGCTAAGGGGGACCTTGTGTGGCCCCCAGTTAGGGGTGCCCGATTCGTGCTTGAGGACATGGTGCTACTTGATTCTGCAATTGTCGTCTTGACCATCCAGAGGCAACAGGAGCTGGTGGAAACAATTGAGTGAGACTAGAGGGATTATTGTGGTGGACTATGTGTTCATTGTTTAATCTGCTTGTTTTGATGTGCTGAACACAAATATAATATATCTGCCCCAAAAACATTTTAATCCTTCCCACTCCACTCCATCTTGCATCTTTTCAGAAACTCCAGTCACAAGATGAGTTCCACTTCATTGCTCTCAAGGAGTTGGGAGAGAGGTAGTGGGGTGCCAATCAAGAATTCCAGCGGCTAAACGATAAGCAATACTGTGATATACTGCTGCGCAGGAGGACACATAGGAATCAGGAAGGATACATGCCAAGTGACTTTTTGATGAATGTCTGGTATAGGCTCCTCTGTGAGCATCATGTCTGCTCAAATGAAGCACTGCAGCTTAAGACATTCCCAGCGGAAGGGCAAGCCCACTTAAGATTCTTTTCCAAATGTCCTTCTGCTACATTAGGCCTAGTTGAATTAATTTAACCTATTTCATCTAAACCTGCATTTATAAAAGGGCTGCATAACAATACCCAGTGGCCAGGCGCAGAAACTATTGACCTTGGGCTTTCATCAAATGAGGGTGCTGTAAACAAGCATCAGCATATTTCTGCTCTGACCCTTCCTAGGTCTCAGGAGACTACCCTATTTTTACTAAATCTATGTGAATGGAGCAATTGGGTATCAATATTGATATTGCTAGTACATTCAGCACTGCTCTGGAATCCCCACAGCAGGACATTGCTACTTCAAGATTAGTTCCAACAATGCCTCAATACAACTCAACCATGATGTCTACCAATTCAGTCATTATCCCACATGACCAGAGCCAGGCCAGGCACAGATGCCTAGGGCAATTTCATGCAATACCAACATTCATCGCCAGCTGTAGTAGCGGCCCTTTCTTTTAATTCTTCACTCTGTTCATTGTTGGGCGCTACTCTGCCAGAAGTCAGAGATATTAAATCCTCCCAAGGTCAGGCTATGGCACATCTCAAGAATATGATAAGTGGTATTGATCAGAAATGTTCCATTATTACTAGCAAACTCAATGAATTGGAGGATCAGAGCAGGACTATTCAGAAACACTCAAGTGTATTGGATAAAAAATTAGGAGCGCTACAAGATAAGCAAGAAGATCAGGAAAATCACTCTCGGCATTCAAACCTTAGGTATGTAGGGATTTTGGAGAATTTTGAAAATGACTGCAAAAGTGAATAATGCCCAACCATGCAGTAGATTTTACCATCATGATAGATCATCGAGTGTCTGCCCAAGTTCAAAATCCGAATGCTAAGTATCATGGACAGTGTTGTTTTATTTTTGGGACTTTCTCATAAAGAACAAACCTAGGCTAAAGCAATACAGAAGGAATCATTTGGTTCCCAGAGGGATTCTCTTTTAAGGTCTTTTCAAACATGACCATTATAGCTGCTAAAAGAAGAAGAAAGGACTTTTTCAGCATGTCTGAAGGTTTTTAAGCATTTTGGGGCCATACCTTGTTTCAGCAGTCTTAGCTGACAGTACTTTATATAGGTCATTCCCACATCTTTAATTCAATTGTAGATGCACTCATCTTTGGAAAGACTTTACAGAATGATCAGAATGGCTAGGAGATGATTTGCTCATCTTTTTCTGCTTTTTTTTCTTCTTGGGGCTAGGTGATGTTGCTGGTCTACAATATTACTGACTGATGGTGTGATTTTTCTGATTTGTATATTTTCCATTTATATTTTCACTCATCTCTTTCTAGAGCTTAACTGGTAACATACGGCAAGGGTTTGTTTTAGTTGTCTATTGTGCTGCTTTATGTAAACCCCTTCCTGGTGGGGTCATGCCACCTTTAGTTGTAGGGTGGGCCTTCTACTTCCCTAAGGTGGGGCAGGCACCACTCTGAAGGCAGTTCAGATGGTGGGGTACCTGGAGTGGAAAGAAATAGGGGATGGATACAGTGGATGGGTGGGTGTTGGTAGGACATGTGTGGCTTGCATGAGAAAATCATAGTATATTGTTGGTTTTGGCAAATGTTAATGTTTAACTTGGGCAGTGGCACCACATCAGGCAGAAATGTTTATCATGGGATAATTAGAGTTGTGTCGTGCATTATGGATAACAAATAATAGGAGTGGATTTCATGCTCAGTCAAAAAGAAATCCCCTTTGGGCAACCTAATTCGCCAAAGCATATGCATTCATATATGTAGCCATATCACCAGAACATAATACCACTACCATCAAAGGCAAAACCTTTAAAAAAAATACAAGTACTTTATTTCAGATTTAATAAAACATATACTGGCACATGCATCAAGCAAAATTGTCCTCACTAAAATAGCGAATCGCTAAAATCGTCCGTGAGCGAGTGCCAAACAACAGATTCCAATGCATCAACCCCAATAGCGAAAAAACTAAAGAATCGCTAAAATAAACCCTGGTACATTAAAGAATTGCTAAATAAAGAATCGGAAATAGCGAATATACCAATAGCGCATGCCAATAGCGATTAGCAAATAAAGAATCGCTAAAGAATGCATCAAAAATCGCTAATACCGAAAACCTTCAAATTTGCAGTTTAACATGAGCAGAATAAGGGGAATCTCAACCGGGAGGTAAAGTTGTAGACACACCCAAAAAAAATAAAAAAAAGGTTTTATAGTGTACCACAGGTGTAATGAATCAGAAAGCCTTCAAAAATGGGCCTGGAGACCCCGTTTACTTTTACAAAATGGCAGCCCTCTACATGCTCGCAAGGAGGATGAGAATAAATGCAGCAGCACAGCGCAGGAGGAGGATCCAGGAGAGGGTATTCAGAGTGCGCATTACATTGCTGGGCCAAAATGAGGATGAAGTATATGACAAGTACCGTCTTAATCGTGCCATGATAATGCGCCTAATTGCTGACCTGGAACCACTACTGCAGCACCAGACACGTAGGACCAATGCCATTCCTGTGCACGTCCAGGTCCTATGCAGCCTGCACCTACTGGCGTCTGGAAGTTTCCAGGGGGTCGTAGCGGTAGCAGGAGGCGTATCACAAAGCGCACTTTCACGCTTCTTTCGTAAATTCATTGATGCCATGCTGACAATGATACATACCCACATCACCTTCCCCACAACCCCACAGCAGATGGACCAGACCAAACAGGACTTCTACCAGCTGGTCCAATTCCCCCATATCATAGAATGCATTGACTGCACGCATGTCCGCATCTGTCCCCCCTCAGCCAATGAGTACATCTTCCGTAACAGGAAGTCCTATCACTCAATCAACGTGTAGGTCGTGTGCAATGCCAAGCACATAATTACGGACATAGTGGCACCTTTTCCAGGGAGCACACGCGACTCATATATATTCAGACACAGCGGCATCCACAGGCGTCTGCTCAATGGTGAATTCGGAGAGGAACTCCTGCTTGGTACATACTCATACCTATTCATTACATCAGTATCAAATATGTATTAGCATTACTGCCGCTAAGCCTTTGCTTCCCCCCCTGTAGGTGACAGCGCATACGCCTTGCGGGAATATATCCTCACCCCCTACCTCAACCCAGCAACACCAAAGGAGAAATGCTACAATGCGGCACATATTAGCACCAGAAATGTGGTTGAGAGAACATTCGGGATCCTGAAGAGTCGCTTCAGGATCTTACATAAGACTGGTGGTGCTTTGCAATATAACCCCGAGACCTGCTGCAGGATTGTAGCAGTTTGTACCATGCTGCACAACATTGCAACCAGAAGGGGGATACCCATAGAGATGGACAGAAACGACAACGATCGGGATGACCAACCACCCGCACAACACCGACAGTCACACGTGCCAAACACAGCTGAAGGTCAAAGGAGGCGGACATACATCACACAACATCATTTCAGAGCCAGGTAAGAATGAGCCATGACAATATATTGTGGAGTGCTAATGTTTACTTCACGTGAGCACTTGTCAAAGTGAATTTACATGAGTAGAATAAATGACAGTGATTCTACACATTGTGGAGAAAAACAGATCCGTTGGCATCACGGGAGTGCAAACGCAAAATGCAAGTGGCCCATTGTTACACCACCATGTCCTCAGCACGCTGTGTGTCTGTGGCTATAGAGCTGCGAGAACTGCGCCTCCTGTTACAGGTCTCCGGCACGGACACGCTGCTCACACTTGATGCGGCCTCACTGCCCTCCTCCCCTCCCAAGTTGTTGGCACTAAATGTGCCAGACTGTAATTGTTCAACTGCAGTGGTCACCTGGCCTAAGGCCTTCGCTACATCCCCAGAGTAATGCCCTAGGTCCACCTGCAGTGACACGGAGCGGCGGGACAAAACTGCAGTGCTGTTGCAGAGCTTGGTGATGGTCCTGGTAGATGCCGTTGTACGGAGCAAGTTCTGCCGATGCCTCCTGCGCTCGCTGTGTTGTCCTGCTAGGATGGCATGGGTGAGCTCCTGTAGGCTCTTGTTGTATGTCCCGATTCCCCTCAGCCACAGCTGTGGTCATGTGCCGCACAGCGTCTGTCAGAGTGCACATGTGTTTTGCCAGTTTGGAGATGCTGAGGTTCATTGTTCCCATGTGTCTCCCCTGCAGGCGCTGAACACGCAGCATCTGGGCCTCTACACCACCATAGATGTTTCTTGGCTGTTCGGGGAGCTCAGCAATACTGCGCATGGACCTGCGCCGCTGTGTGACTCGGCCACATGCTGGTGGTGGAGCTGGCGGAGTGACACGTGTCTGACTGGGGACACTTGTGGGTGCTGGTCTCGGCTCTGTATCCATCAACTGCAGGGAGGGGACATGTGCCCTGCGTCTTGGTGGTGTTGTCGGTGGTGGTGGTGGTGGTGGTGTTGTCAGTGGTGGTGGTGTGGATTGACGTTCCTGCGGAGTCTCTCCATCGGTCTCTGCCGGTGTCTCAGAGAAGATGAGGCGCTCACTGTTATCAGAGTCCACCTGAGATGCATCTGTGTGTGAAACAGTGCATTGTTAGTTTAATTTGTGACTATATCTGTTTGTCATTCCGCATACTTTTACTACAATAAATGACATATTTAGACACACTGTTGGGCCTGTACTGCTGATCTCATTTATTGTGCATTGGTGATCATACATGCACACTTGGCTAACATGACTACAACTCCCATGATGCAATACTAATGTGAGGGTATATGTGTTATGCACTTCTCCCTGCACACTGTGATTGACCTGGGGGGATGGGCATGGGTATACAACACGCAGCATATAAGTGCAGGCATGCATCTTACCTTGTTCTGTGGTTGCTGCGCCGGAGGTGTCCATCTGGGTTACTCCGACGACTGCCTCTGGCTCAATGGTCCCCTCAACGAGCTCCTCCAGGGCTATGTTGGCAGGTACTCTGGATGGCCCCCCTCCTGTGCCAGCTGCTTCCTTGACCCTTTCGGCAATGCGCTCCTTTGCCCTTTTACTGAGGTCATACCACCTCTTCTTAAGGTCGTCGATGCTGCGGTGCGTGACTCCGACAGTATTCACCCTCTCCCTAATGCGAAGCCATATCTTCCGCTTCTCTGCTTCGGGCACCTTGAGTGACAGCTTCCCAAACAGCTTATCATGCTTGCTGCTCACCCCATCGATCAAATGCTCCGGTTCCCTGTCAAAGAACTTTCTCTTCCTCTTCCTGGGCGTGTCTGATGGAGTAGATGCATTCTTGTCCATCCTGGATAACTGTAGTCTGGATGGGTTCTGAGGGTGAAGTCTCTTGGCTCAGCTTGTATGCTCTGCCTCCTCCTGTGAGCTCCTCAGGGCAGTGAATGAGGAATGGGCTGGATGACTTCCTGGCTGTGATGTCATCAGTCTGCTTCAGGTGCAACGCATTTTTTGCGATTTCGCTATCTCCGAATTCGCAAATACCGAATTCGGTATTACCGATTTCGGTATTTGCTCATCTTTATTTTAAGGAATCGCTATTGTGATTTCCGTTAGTTTTCGCGATTTTTAAGGAATCGCTAGATTTTACTGAACCTGTAGATGCATCCCGAAACACGAATCCTTATTTACGATTCCTTATTTATCGCTAATAAGGACTCGCTTTTCTGATTTTTGATGCATGTGCACCATAGAGAAGAAAAAAAGTTAAAAAGCACTGTTCAGTGCTTGTTGCAAACAGAATTTAAAAACCACACAAATGTTTACAATACTGGGAGAACCTGCAAGAAAGATTGTTTCTAATCACCTAAACAGGCCCATACATCAGAAAAAATTCATTATAATGACATTTTATTTTCGTATAGATGAATTTAACAATCATAACAAATGTCTTTCACAGTCTACAGTATGCCTGTTAACAGTAAGCATTGACGCATTTCGGTGGGTATTACTGCTTAAACACCACCTTTTTCAGGACAAAGGACAATATCTCCCAGAGCAAATTAAGAATCTGTTCTAAATCCAAGGTATCTATACAGAATCGGCTGCAGGTATCTTTTTGCTGTCAGGTATTGAGGGGTTGTTAAACCTCACTCTCAATTATTCACCCCTGTTTCATTGTTGGGATATTCTCCAAACCTCGTGTTTCTCATACCCAATGGTAGAAGAAGATGGACCGATATATGTCTCTTTCAATTAAAATTGTGAGTCAAGTCATCGGACACCTTCCTCTCTTTCTTCTTGTGGGGTTTTGGACAGTTTTTTAGTTCCCACCTTTTTTATATTTCCGTCCTGCCAATTTGCAACAGATCTTACTGACACTTGGACATCAATTACGAGGTAGAACCCGGCTACGGAGGCACCTTCTACCCCGTAAAGGAGGTCAGGCGATTGCACGCTTGGCTATAATGGGAAACAAGCATTGGCATAGCCAATCGGTCTCTCCTTTGGGACCTTATAAGTGTTTAGCCATGCAACAGTTGATGTTGTTGCACCAAGGATATTGTGCTGCATAACGAAATACTTATAAGGTCCCAAAAGCGAGACCTATTGGTTATGCGAATGCTTGTTTAAGTATATCTGTTGTCATGAGGTACCAGGCCCTTGCATCTTCTTCTAGTAATTCTAAAGCGTGTGGCGTTCAGCATGCTGACCATGAGAGGCAGGCAAGTCAGCAAATAAACAGGGAGTGCCAGGCTGGCCCGACGAGCCGGGACATAGAAAGACGTCTTATACAAATAACACAACTATCTTTTGTTGACATTTTGAAGTGTTTCATTGTAGTGCAATCGATTCCATTACTGCACTGAGTGACGTACTGAAAACTCTTCATTTATAAATTTAAACTTACAAAGAGTCTGTAAAAAACACCACTCTTTCACGATGCCCTGATGATGTTGCCATGAGTGAGCCAAAGAATTTTCAGTGGATGAATAATGTAGGCAATTTTATTCATAAATATGGAGCGACATTATGCTCCTCTAAGCCATGTAGGGGCAGTGCTGTTCTTTTGTAGAGTTCATTCTCTGCACTGTAGTACTTCTAGATGCTCTCGAAATTGTTAAGAAATATGACGCACAACGAAGAAAAACTGATTTGCTCAGAGTGCTGCAATTTAGGGGTCTGCTGCGAGTTGCAGATGCACGGGTCCTGAATTCAACAAGTCCAGGCGGTAATTCCACCCCTGTACTGTACAATCACAAGTTTAGGAGCCCAGTTTGGGGAATAAACCCACAGCTCCAGGAATGCATGGTACTTTTCATGTCGTCACTTCCGTGCACCTTTCTGCAAAAGGTAGATGGGAGTGGGGGAGCAAAGTATGCTGGGAGGGTGCGTGAGGGCGGGCAGCTGAGAGCGTGTGTCATGTCCACGCGTGATGGAGGAAGGGGTCGTGTGAAAGGTGCCCTTACCGGGTGCGGAAATGCATCTGGCAAAATTGTAGCAGGAATTATAGCAACAAGAAGTCCGTGCCGGATGGAATCTGCGCTTCCTATGGATGGGGGAGGGTCTGAGTCCAGATGTCCCTGGCACACAGCAGTTCATTCACTGTACCATCCCTCCCTTTCTCTAGTGTTATATAACAGAAGCTGGTCCTTGTGGTTAGCTGACATACATTATCACACGGTATTCAATAAAACAGATTTAAATAAACGCACCACAAGCTAAATCAATCTGACACCAGATACGAAGCATTACTCCTTAGGCAAACCAACTCACCTTATCTCAACTCCCAAAATAGGTTGTGTATGTGAATATGCACCGAGCAATCCAGTAAAGGGCACGTCTGGTGTTACTTTCCATAATACACTGCTTTCGCCAGGCGAGTATTCGTAAAAGTATGGAACTTCAGAGCATGCAATGCAAGTTTACTATTGGCAAAAGACACGTATAAATAAAAATAAAAAAACACGCTAGTGATGCGCGCGCGCACGCACGCAGCAGCATGAAATAGTTAAAGTGATCGCGCTGGAAGGGAGGCAGATGGCGGCTGCGAGCATGCACGCTCGCGGAAACGCAAGTGCTAGGCCACCAGCCAGCACTTTGAAAACCCTCTTACTAAAGGTCTCGCCTGAGTGCTAGCGCATGCGCTAGCGCTCAGGCGAGACCTAAAAAACATAAAGAGCCTTGTCGTCACACTTCAGGAGAAGGTTGAACATGCAACTTATGACCTAGGCTTATATAGGAATTTAGACCGCTTAGGCCCATTTCCAGAAGTTGGATTCAGCAATGCAAACACTCAAGTATTTTTTTGTTGCAGAGAAATTGCTGCAGCAACAGAATATACACCAGAACTTTTATGAGGAGAATGAGTACGCTGGCAGGTTGCTAACATGCTTTGTTAAGGCTAAAACGAAATCAAACTTCGTGAAAATGATTGGGGACCCACTAAATAAACAGTTTGTATCATTCTGAGCATCATATTATACAGAGGGTTTTTATAGACTATTATACAGCTCTGTATAATGCAAACGGGACCACGGATTCCAATAGGATTTCTTACTTTCTACAAAATATCACAATTCCTAAGATATCTTCTGCCCTAAGCTCAGAACTTATGGCCCAATTTCAACAGAGGAAATCAATCTATGTTTAAACAGTCGTGAGAAGAGAAAAGTATTGGGTAAAGATGGACTCCCAATAGAAGTTTATAAGATATTCTTCCCTGAGCTGCGGGGATATTGAATAAACTTTTTGATTAAATCTTAGAGGGGGGTCTTGTGCCCTTTTCTTTGTCAGAGGTGATTGTCATTAGTATCTTGAAAAAAGATAAATCAGCAGTCCTCACTGGTTAATTTCGCCAAATCAGCCTTTCACATTTAGATTATAAGCTTTTTATGAAAGTTATAGTACTTCTTATCATGTCGGTAGCTGCATCCTTGATCCATCTAGATCAGAGCGGATTTCTGGTGAATAGATCAATCTTGGCTAATTCTGAGTATTTGATTCAGGCTATTGACTATTTTGCTGAGATACATGCTGCTAGCTTAATGTTTAACACTGGAAAAAGCCTTTGATTTGTTTAGTTGGGAGGCTCTCTTTTGTATTCTAGGAGCTTCCCTTCCCCTCAGTTTTTGACAATGCTGAAGGATCGCCATGTGAATGCCGCAGCATCAATAATAATAAGTTCTATATAAGCTGGCACACTTGGGGTCACTAGGGGAACTAGGCAGAGGTGTCCGGTGTCTTCAATTTACTTTGCTCTCTTTATGAAACCTCTTGCTCCAGCTATTCATGGGAATGACAGTATATTTGTTACTTTCCCCAGCATTTCCAAATTGAAGCTATATGCAGATGATCTAGTGGTTTATATGAAAGCAGAGAAGAGCAATATTCAGCACTCTAGGCTGAGTTTCCCACATCTACAATTTAAATAAAGAGCATGGCAGCCTGGCTTTGCACAACCTGCGATTGTATTATTTGGCAGTACTTTTAGACACCCTTTCCCATCTCAATGATACGCTTTCCTACCCCGATCTTTCACAATGACTTAGTCCACACCGTGCTGTAGGAGACAGGTGTTTCTTTGCCAGTATTTATGAAAATGTCATATTTACCAAAGAAAAATAGGGATAATGTGATTCAGGACTTATTATGTCATAAGACTGATCTTTTTAAAGAATAACAAATCCCAGACTGTCATCAATTTCTCTTACTGAAAGATTGTACTGACTTTTGCTTAGACTTTTCTGGTGAGGAACTGGGCTGTTGGGAAAGCCTCAGCTTTTGAGAGGTTGGTAATTTTTAGCAGAATAAAGCATGAAAGTATAGGGATCAATTAGGCATCGGAAATGATTTTATATCCGGAAAGAAGCTATGGTTCCGTTTTCTGAAAACCACAAATTTGTGAAAGTTGAATTCAACATCCCTTTTAGGGCAGGCTTCTTCTATTGTAAAAATGTCCTTTAAACGGAAATTGAGAGGAGTTGGCAGCTGGTACAGGCGGATTCAAGAGGGGTGCCTTGTTGATCAGATTGCCAAACATATCCAGAAATAGAGAAGGAAACTGTGTTCAGATTGGTGCCTAAGAAGTGGTAGGAATCGAGCCAGTTTAGATATAAGATTTTAGAAGCGCCAGGCTAATCTTTTTAACTTTGTTTCGTCAATTCACTGGTATAATATCTTAATGGACTCTCTCAAATGTATTTATATGTCCTTTTCTACTACCAATACATGTTTTTTAAAACACACAAAACTCCAAGATCATCACATCAGTACCAACCAACGTGTGAGGAATATGGCGCATTATATATACAAATGGAGAGTTTATTCCCCAAAAACCACTATCTGTATAAGGACTAAGAGTTCAGGCTTTAACACTATGAAGAAATTAAGGATGACGACTATCAATGGTTGGACACGGAATAAACAAGTTTGCTAACTGATCACTGTAGAACTTCGTAGCTTGTACGGGGCATCCAGGGCACTTAAGGACAGCCTTAGCAAAATTAGAAAACTAATCAACAGTTCCATGCCGAGCAGCAATTTGAATGGTTGCACTGATTTCCCACAGCCACTACCAGTTTGCACTCTGCCTTTTCCATTCTTGCACTTTTATTTTGTTCTCCCTGTTGTTTCCTCAGGGTATTACATGTGTTTCCTTACTCTTCCCTTCTGACTGGCTGAAGTTAGGCTCCTTTATCTATGCCTAGTTATGTGCTTCATCCTTACAGTCACCTGCTTGGAGTTCCCCAGTTCCAAAAGACGCTTGAATGTTTTTTGCTCCTCCTTACATGTATCAGCATCTAGATATTGCTCTATCTCCCAGCTGCCTTCAACACTATCTATCATCCCAGCCTAATTCAAAACCTATAGTCTCAAATCATATTCACTGACAGTGTTCTTCGGTGGTGCTCACTCTACCTAACGGCTTATTTACATAGGCACTTCTAGAATCCAGAAGATGACTATCATGTGCAGAGTCTCCTGTGGTTCCATGTTGTCCCTGTCATCTTTAACTTGTACATAGAGCACCTTGGGACTTACTGATAACAGCATCAAAACTCTGCAACACACCAATGGCACACAAATCATTTTGAAAGTATCCTCCACTCCATAAATCCAGCTTCTGAAACACTGCCTGCATGTTATACAGACCTGGATGTCCAGCACCTACCTGAGGCTCAACTCCACCACAACTAGATTCCTACAGTTTCTAAAAACAACAATCAACAATTAGTCCAAATCTGGCTCAATAACATGAACTTGAACACATTTGACATCCAGTTTCTACCCATTGCCAACTCATACATATGCACCCGGGACAGCAACTTCACCCTACAAAAAAGATATTGGCAAGATAGAGTGTGGTACCAACTCTCTCTACTTAAGAAAATGAAACCGTTCCTCCAGAATAAAACTTAAGAACTATCTTTAAAGTCTTTGTTCTCTTTCTGTATGGTGACAATAACATGCTTCATGGCCTTCTAGCATGCACACTAGCTCAATTTTGGGGCTTTCTACATTCCATAACATTTCTTATCAAGGGCTGAAAGATATGATCAAATGACCACCAACCACATGGAAGTCACTTGACTAAACTTGCCCATACACAACACCTTCAAAACCAGCTGCAATATCAAAAAGCCACTCCCTCCTACATGGCTGACAAGTTCACCACATTCGTTGTCTCTTCTCGTGCAATCAGACACAATACCTTCAGACTGGAAGTAAAGAAGTGAAAAAATGAAAATAAACAAGGGAATAGGCCTTCTCCATTCATGTTTTCAAGATCTGAAACAATGTCCTCTTATTGACCATGATGCCCTAGCCCTTCTCCAATATAAGAATGCACAACACTTAACATTAAGTCACAAACGCCTACTTTCACTCTCAGAATCACTTCTTGACTGTATCTATGACTTTGCAATTGCACAGTGCTCTGCTGCCTTAAAGCTAGGTTCATAATTTACTCATACCACATGCATAATCCACAGAATAAATCACTGAATTTGTTCCTGTCTTTATTTTTACATTCATATTTTGCCATACAACCTAGCACGCAATTGATTGCATTGTATGTGTTAAACCTATCATTCCAGTAAGTGTACTATAGAATCTTATAATAATGTTTGTAATATTTTTTTGATTTAATAACCGTTATCTTTCTCTCTAGGCATTCCCGGATTGTATCCCCATTTCAGAAAATAATGCCATTCATTTTCAATGTGCATTTCTACAACGAATGAATGTGAACTCAAATTAACATTTATCTTTCCAATTCTACTACTATCATATTAAAAATATCTATCCCAGTCTATTTTTGTCAACCAGGGTTTGACACTTACCATAGGTTCGTCGAAGATCCTAAAATGCGAGGATTCCCAGCTACTGCCTGCTCTTCAGTGAACTACATACAGCTCGCATGTGTATGCACAGAAGGGACAAAAACGCAAACACTGTGACGGACTAAAACAAATCCAAAAATAGATTCATTCATATTTTTGTACATGACATTTTAAATCATGATGAGTTGTAAAACCAACAGAGTGAAGATAAATAGGTGGCTGTTGTTATAGAGGGACTTTTAAAAACGGGGGGTGGAGGGGGATGATGAGGTTCTCATAAACCTTGCCAGCTCCTCACTGAAATTTCAAAATTTAATGTCAACCCGTATTGACATAATAGCAGTTTTTCTTAAGTAAATCTTAAGGTTTCGGATTTGGTTTCAACAACATACTCAGCAGAACAGGTGGATCAAATTATTTGAATGGAAGCAGATTACGAAATATCTCTAAAGGTTTTTCCTGTATAACTTATTACCAGATACAAAATTCACTATAAAAAATATAGTTAGTCGCAGATGTCTTATTTTGCAGCCAGGATAGTATTTTACTTTATATTTAGTGGCATTGACCACATTTTCTATATAATTGGGACGGCAGCCCCCTCCATGTCGTGCAATCTTCCTAACCTAAAATGCAATTTTAAAGTTTAAGTAGGTTTATGAATATGACATTTTTTTTTTGACTTTACGCTTAGTCTAACTTATGGTCCCTTTGTCCCCGCAATAATTCTTTTTTTTTTTTTTTTGAAGAGAGAGAGAGAAAAACTGTGGCAGATTGTGAAGGTCATTCGGGGAATCAAATCTATATTTACGCACCGGCCTCCTTCGCTTTAAGCAGCGAGGCGGCACCAGAGAGAACAAAGCACAAAAACGGATGCATTAAAATTAATGCATTAATGTAGCTCCGCTTTGAGAAAAATCATGGGGTGAATAGAGGAGAGACTTTGCGACAAACTAATGCTCCTATATTAGGCTTTTTTCAAGAACGTTTATCTGGAAAAAGGTCACACAGTTAAGAGTGTGGATAATCGTCAACCAGAGCCCATCTCGCGAGCATCGCATTTCTGCTGCTAATGATTATGATGCTAAAATTACCTTGTCCACGCAGCAAACACAATCTTCTTTTTTTTTAAATTGAGGCTCCTGGGATTCGTGGATCCTTTTCCCAAAAACCCACAAACTACAGCGTGGAGAAAATAATACATGTGGAAAGATCAGCTGTATTTAGCATTGTAGAAAAAGAAACACAAGGGCATGCCTTGCTACAGCAACAATAAAAGCTATCAAAGACTCCTCGGCGTCGCAAAGCTTGTCACGCTCAAGGTGGCAAGAGTGAGCAATTACATGTCTTTACATTCACTATGTCTACTCTGCAGTTCCTTGCAAATTGCTTGGAAAGGGGGCGACAAAGAGGCGTCCCCGTCACTGTTTTTCGATTCCTGGTGCCCATAAAAGTCAGTAAATATTTGCACATTGGAAGCTGTCCAGGAGGGACAGTTAACCGAGCAAATGGCAGCTGTGGCAGGAGGAGAAAGCAGCCAGCATACCATTGACCTCAGCATGCTCCTTCTTGAGCATTGCAGCCCGTGACAGTGGTATTGTAATATTTGTTGGATAGATTAAAAAAACAATCACATTAAGTGACACGATCAATATAAATTGAATAATAGATCAAAAACAAAAGCCACTGTAATTGAAAGTCAGAAATACATGTAATACACTTAGGCTGGCTCTACTCACAGAAATGAGAAAATAGTTGATCAAAGCCCGGTTCAACTCGAGCAAGTATGTAAATCCTCAAGTATGTGTGTTAATAGTTACAGTTGTTAAAATGTCCCAGTGTCTGTAATTATGCACGATTGTTACCTGTTCTGACTTATTATCAACTACCATAAAAAGTTCACAATGCAACCCACAGATCTAATTGAGGTGCCTTTAAAATAATCCTGTCACCTTCTACACAGTTCTAATGTTACTCTCCTGGATGATTGGCATAACAATCTTTTCCATGAATCTAACAAAGTCCACGTAAAGATATTGGGTCCAATTCAAAAAGGTAACATTTCATGTGCAGCTCTGCTCATGTGAACATCTACTCCTTCACCTTGATGTACCTCTTCAAATGTTTTCTGTTCATCATTTCTGCGTAAAGATTTCCCCTAAGGTGGAGAATTGGATTTCCACCTCTCCAGTGGAGTGGAGCCTCTCATGACTAAATTGACAACTTAAATACAACTGTATTTTACGTTCTGACTGTTTGGTGGCGACCTCCAATACTGGGGTCGACCCCTCAGCCATTTCGGGGGACGCCTCCACCACCGAGGTGAACAGCTTCGAAAGAAGAGCAATAGGTAAATACTATACAAATGACCCAAATCACACACAGTTGACACCCGTTCACTTAATAAAAGCATAACTACAGCCCACACCCTACTCCAGAGATTCGCAGCCTCTTTTAAGCAACGAGGAACATTTGTGTGTCAATCAAAATGATTAGTGTAGGAAGTTAGCATCTGCTTCTTATGGTTATCCCAACTTTTTGCTTCATGTGATACTGTTTTGGACTAGTCTGATTGGGATCCTGCTAATCAGGATCCCAGTCTATCTCCTTTCTATCTAAACTGTTATGCCATGTACTTAGGTACACTCCAGATTGGATGCTGGGGTACCCTTGTCAGTCCCTAGTATATAGTACCCATGTCCCTAGGGCATAGGTACCCGTACCCCAGAGGCCTCCCATGGGCTGAAGCATGTATTATGCCACCCGTGAGAGGCCATGCACAATGGAACTACAGGCCTGCCATTGCAGCCTGTGTAAGAGGGTGCATGCACCTCTTTAGATATAGGTTTCCTATCTCTAAGGAACACTGCACTTGAAACCTATGTCACCCCTATAGCAGGCCTTACCAATCCTGAAGGCAGGGTGCGTGGTTCTAAGTGAGAGGGTGCCCCTACATGAGCAGGACACCCCTGCAGTCTACAGAGTCCATTCTCCCACGTTGTTAGTGTATCAGCCATTTACGACATATAGAGTGGAATTATGCGACCGCGAAATGACCAACTCTAAAACGGCTGAAAGTAACCCTATCGTGTTTGGAATGAAACATTGTGGAACCATACGTCCACACCGGTAACCGGTGTGGAAGGTATGATTCCACCCCTCAGAAACGAGCTGTGTGAGGTACCTGGTGTTCCTGGTACCAGCCTTCTAGTCCTGGGCAGCCCAAAATGGTTGCTGCCGACCGGAGATACATTTCTGCCCGCTTGCTGCTGAGCCAAGCATGAGCAGGGGAAGGCAGAACAATAGGCATCCTGTCACAGGGAGGTGTGACCACCTTCCTGACAGGAGTTAGTGTATTAGGCCTGGGTGGGTGCGCTTGCCAGCGACCAAAAGTCTGCATGATGGGCACATTTGGTGTCCCTGTGCATAGTCCAGGTCAAACCAGTACTGGAAGCCATTGGCTCCTGCTCTGGTGCTAAACTGGACAAAGGACATGGGAATAACCTCCCCACTGTCCTGACCCTCCCCTGGGAGAGTCCCCTGAATCTGTCCAACCCTCTCCCGTGGGTACAAAAGGGTGCACCTGGCTGTAGGACCCTAGATTTGACCTGGACAAGATCATGAACCAGAAACCACTGAACTTCAACCGTCTGGACACTCTGGACTTCGAGGACTTTGTTTGGGCCCGACTTCATCTCCCTCTCAGTCTGAAGCCTTTATCTGTGCCTGTGCACCATATAGGCTCCGTGCAGGACCTGTGGAACATCAAAGAAAACTGAAGAGATCTCCCTTGGAGTGAAGGTGTCACCCCCCTGCATTCGCAGGCACCACATCACGAATGACCGGTCTGCTGCTCCTGAGCTCCTATGGACTCTGAAGGCTCCAGCAACACAGGAGGTGGGTTTCCAAGTCCCCTGAGGTCAGAGCTGCCCTCCTACCAAGTTTGAGGTCAGAATCCCTCGTGGGGGCTGCAATACCTGTACCCCTGTGCACCGCGTACTTTAGGAAGTGCATATGCTTGTTGGCGTTCCCAAAACAAGTGCACAAGGCTCTGAGTAGCCCCGACCTCTGGCACCATTTATACCAAAGAACTCTGGCCAACACTGCTTTTCTTGGGTTCCCCTGGTTGCTCCAGGCCTGCCCTGACTCCCCTGTGTTTGGTGAGTCTTCTGGGCCTTGGTGGTCCGAACCGTACCCTTTCTTGACCTTCCTCGTTGGTTGCTGCTGCCAAGGCTTGTTGGTGCTCCAGTCTGACACCGACCCCTCAGCACTCGACATCCTTCGTGGGACAGCTTGCATCCGGCTCCTGGTCACCCTCGACGTCTCCTGGTCCCTGGGGGCTGCAGAGTCAAGAACCCCCTCAATGCACCTGAAGCACCCAACATCGGTAGGCATTCGTCTACCGAACCCCTGGCTACTCCTGAGTGACACAGACTCTGTTCCTCTGCTTTCAGGTACTCTTCATCCAGAATCCACCTTTGGATTCCAACTGACACTTTTATTCTTCCCAGCTGTGGCTCTTCTTTGAAGTCCTCCATAGAGATCAACGTCAGTTTCTGATGCCACTTTAGACCTACGCACCCGGCTTCCCTGGGATAGGTAACTCTGGTACTACGGTATCCACAGGTGGGGTGACTCTCCAACCTCCTAACTTTCAAGAGATTTCTTTGAAGTCCACTTAGAAGGGTTCTTAAACTTTAAAACTGCAACAGTGACTCTCTTATAGAATTGTACGGCGCCCACGTACGTGTTCCCACACTGCACCCATCCTCCGTGGGGTCCCTACTAACTCACCTTGGGTGGTTCCTTGGGGTCCCAGCATTCTACATCCTCTAGACACTGTCTTGATTTGAGTCATGGTGCTTATACCACTATTTTAGTATATGGTTTGGTCTCCCCCTGAAGCCCACTGTGTGTATTAGTGCCACTTACGATTGTTTCTGTGCTACAGTATTGTGTTCTTTATGTTTATCTGCATGTAGCAGATACTGTAAAGTATTAAGAGTGTGTTATAATAATAAATACATATTTGTATAACTACTGGGTGGTTCTCCTTTCATTTAACCAATACCATAAGGTTGCATTCTGGTAAAACAAAATGCTTATTATTCCTTCAAGACTAAACCTGAAGGCTGCTCTCAACAGCTACCACTTGAATAGCTTTCTAAGGTTATTTTTTGACCTCTTAAATCACCATAAGGGTTGTTTGGGCTGGTACAGAGTGCCTACTTTAACTAGTGGACAGCATATACCAGGCCAACTTCTCACAATGAGCAACATACAAATGACTAAAAAGCAAGTGAGCATAGATGTGATGGTAAAACAAATGAAACATGAGCCAGCTCACTAATGAACATAACGTATAAAATTAACAACTATAAAGGAGCAGTAATTAACAGTATTAAGGGAGACATTTAGAGTAGAGACATGTCTTCCATTTCAGAGCCCAACAGAGGTTATTCGCTGCAACCAAATAATGAACATGTTTAAAGATTAAGGTACTGTAGGCGTAGGTTCTTTTCAAGGAGTAATGGCAAATTGTGACGGATAAACTGGTCAAATTTGAAAGCATTTATAATTGTCTCTTGGCAATGGTCTTTCCAAAAGTTCGAGTTGCAAGTATCACAATATTGGCAAATAAAATATTTAATCATTGAGAGAGCCCCACAGCAATATTTATTATTGATGGAAATTGCATTGAGATTTGAGTAATGGCAAGGCATATTCATGTATCTGTTTCTACCTATGTGTCTTGATCAAGCTTTCTTTCTGCATAAAGACTTGACGAATGTTGAAAGGATCAAGAGACTGTGCTGCAAGGGAGTTTTAGGCTCTCCCCTTGAACATTTGAGAAATTGGTGACAAATGGGGCATTTTAAAGAGCAATGTTCCAGTTTAGGGTGTATAAACTTTTTCAGACTTAAATAAGATCTCACGAGGAGATTTGGTGGACCTCTCTTACGGAAATGTAGGAAAATTCAGTTGCAAATGGAATATTTTAAACATATTATGCACCAACATTAGTCAAACCTGATAAGATTGAAAGATCAGTTAACAAAGAATCGGTCGGGAGTTCTTCTTAAGGAATACCTGGTAAATATAGAGAACTCAGCCAACAAGATTGTGGAGGTGGTAAACTCATAAATATCCAGGAATGATGTTTCCCAAGAATTAAAGAGGGCCTAACTTAAGGAAATCTTGGAGGCCTGTGCAGCATCCACCATAGAAGGATCAGTAAGATTTAAAAAGACATTTGGAAGACAATCCTTGATCCCGTTTTTTTCTGCTTGTAATACAATGTTGCCTACATAATGCTTATATGGAGCTGAACTACTGACCCTAAACACAGAGGCACTAATAGGGCTACGTAAAAGAGCAATGTGCCCGGCTATAAGATTGCAAGGGGACTTGCAGGCTTGGAATTTTCTAGCATTTAATGCATCCTGGTATTTCTGGGATAAACTTTGGTCATCAGAGGTCCAAAAGGTTTCAGCCCTCTGTGCCAGTGCAATTGCAATGAGTGAACTACGATGGGTGATATAGGTCAGAAATAGACTAGTGAAAATCGCCGCAGCACTGAAGGTGGGGAAATTTAAAGTCATGGAGGCTTCACCCCTTTCAAGGGGGCAGTTGAAAGAGGCTATAGGAGAGAATTTGGATGGCAGATTTAGGCTATGTATCAAAGAAACCTTCAGCAAATTACATGCTGGAGTCCTGGGATAATCAAAGGTTATACCCCTATACATCCACATTGCAAAAATTCCCAGACATGGATGCTGTTATTAAAATTTTGGGCTGCTTGGAATCTTCATTTCGTGAAGTATAAGAAATTCAATGCATTTTCTGATTCCGATAATAATTGTGCCTGTGGATTGCGGTCTCTAAATTTGAATGTTTATCGTTTATTACACTGTTTGTACTTTTATAGAATTCGATGTCTGATTTTAAAACACATTATTTTAAACATAATATATATCAGCGTAACAAGGGTCTTGCACTACTTGTGAACATGTATATTTTAGAGTTAACTGTGCGCTAGCAACATTTAAAAAAATAAGTCAGGGTTAGTAATGTTTAAGAGCCTTGATACTGGAAAACTTAGGTTAACTGCCATGTTGGACCTTGTCCACAGATGTGGTCAATATGATTTTTTATGAGAAATTGCCTCATTGCCTAATAGGGTGTTAACGTGGGGTTTTGTGGGTAGGATGTGTTAAAGATTGTACATGGGATTCAGGGGTAGGTTAGGGAAGGGGTTCATTGTAACATTTGTGTATGTATGTATTTTCTGTTTTATTTACATTTGTCTAAACAATAATAAATATTACTGACTGGCTCATAGATAACTGGGTGAATTTTGTAAAAAGTTTAGTTCAGTAAAATTGATCATATGTGGCAGAATATAAAAACATTACAGGGGTTTGGGGTTGTCGTCTACAATTTCCTACGTGGTTCTTTGGCAGATGGTGCATAGCACTGTCGTGCAATTCCTACCAATCAATTGGACCTCCACAATATTCGGACAGCATAAACTAAGGGCTTGGTGTCAAGACTGATTCCAGACACCCCTGCAGGATATGTTGGCCTATAGACCAGCTAGCTCACACTGCCACAGTAAGACCCCCTAACCTACCGGGAGCTAATGGTTTCTGGCAACTATTGAACATGACAACCCTGACCCCTCCGGGATCGTGGAAACAGTACAGTACCTTTCGCTCAGTCACTCATGCTTAATTATTCTCAGAGAAGTATACAGACAATACACTGTGGAACATTTTCAATAATATTTATTGAACCAATGTTATTATGCATAAAATATGTGTGCTGCAATGATTAGTAGACAGAAGCAGATAAGCATGATTACAAGCACCAATACCGTAAATAGTAGATATAGTTCTACCATGGTGCTAAACAATTGCATATATGCAGGCACATAAACAAGGCAGTAATCTGGCATACTCTTACTATGCAAACCCCACTCGAAGTGTACCTAGATTGTGTGTAGGTGTAGACCCAAGAATCCCCACCAAGGGACAATCCAACCCCATTACCTGAAGAGGTAGAGTGAAGGACACCATCTGGGTCATGAACTGGACACCCCTCACGGGTTTGTCAGGTTGCCAGGTGGTGATTTGTCAGCATGCAACAACCCTCTGTGTCAGTGGAAGTATTTCCTATCTATCTGGATGCACATCTTTTATAATAGAAAGCAGCCTTGTGATGTACCCCTAGATTAGTGATGTTGTGGATATTCAGATATCCTTGTCACCGTGAATGAAGACAGTGAGGAGAGTTGTACGTAGTGAGGAACAAGACCTTGTACATAATCTTCAGGGAATTGTGATAATGTTGTGCAAAGCTAGATGTAAAACAAGTTTAGTTTCAGAGAAACGAATCCAACAATGTTGTACATGCAAATGTATGCAAAAGGTCATGACTGGGAAATGTTATTTGTTACAACAATGTAAAAAATAATCTGCTTCGCTACATGGGCCTAACCCGGGAATATAACACCCACTCCTCATACTAAAAATGTTAAATACTACTCTTTAAAAGCATCTAAAAGCAGGCATCCCAAATAAAATATGTAAAAAGTTCTATAAGTCATTATATCATTTGAGATTCCAAGTATTCAGAAAGCCATGATGCATAGAAAAAGAAAAAGCTGTTTTGGTACATTTTGCTTGAAAAGAGACCAAATTGTTCCACACAGAAAGATGTCAATAGTTGATGCGTTCCAAGTGGTGGATGCAACTTTGCTGTTGCCCACATCCGAAGACGGTCTCAGAGGCGCACCTCGTAGCATGTTTATGGAGCAAAGGTGATTCCATCTGGCTCCCACAATAGCTGCTGAGGGTGGCATCGAGTCCCACAAGTTGTCTGCAGAGCCGTTGTTCACATCACTAGGAGTTGAAGTATCCCAGGGTGGCTCTAAAAATGCATTCATCATCAATGGAATACGCTGGGGATAGCAATATGCATGGACATTTAAGGGGTCCATCAGTACCTCAATGTCCAGAGGCGCAACCAATTCCGATCCAAGACATACATCCAGGATGCATTCATTGCTGCAAAGCGGCAGCAAAAGACAGGTTGTATGCAGTCAAGCCAGACCGGCCTGAACAACAAGAACCAGTGCTCATTTAGTTCTTGAAGCCGAGGTGTGCTCAAGCAGTGTATCATGTGCTCACAGCAATGCAGCACTGACAGTGCTGTCTCTATTCGGAGTTGAACTGGGACGTCCATTGTGGAGCAGATAGAATAAAATCAGTATTCCCGCCACACGTAGTTTATGAAAGATGGTATAACTCCGAATATCGACTGAAAGGTGCTAACCAAACTAGAATCGATAAATTTAAAAAAGCGCATGATCCCTTTTGTACCAGACATATTAAAAATACGATGGACCAGCTCCCCAAAATGCAGCTAGAAGTTAGTGTGGAGTAGTGTCTGCATCTCAGATGAGGACCTTGCAACCTGGAGATCAAACGTCTCTATGGTTGAAGCTAGAGCCACATCCTTCTGTAAAATCATGGCTTTCACTTTGCTCAGGGAGTCAAATTTTATTTTGGAAACATTTATTGAAGGCCATAGCGCTGCCTCCCTAACTGGGCGTGCTGGTGGAAACAGTACTTGTGTGCAACAGGTGACTATGGAATTAACCGTCACTAGATAAGCGATGCCCAGTTCCATTCCACAGCAACCTTGATCATTCAGCATCAAATAGCTCCCATTCGAGAGCAGCCTGAACACAGGATGAATCACGCCAGCTGGGCAACACTTCAGATAACAAAACAAGTTCACCATTGAAGCATTGCATGCTTCATAGAGAGAAATGTCCTTGCAAACCAAGGAACCGCTTAAGTTGTCTTCACAGTCAGAGCCAGTAAGACAAATGTCTGTGTCCCCATTCCTGCATCTAAATCTGAACAGCAATTCCAAATACCCGTGCACATATCCTTCCCCCAGCGCTCCATATCTGCCTACCTGTTAGTATTGGAGACAATATTGATTGGAATTGAAGGGCCGTGACCGGTAGGGTAATGCAACCATGGATTGTGTTTCAGCCACTGTGATTGGTCTAATTTTGCAATGTGAAACATGGTATATTTGGCATCTCAACCTGCCATTGTCATTTGTCTTTCTGTTATATCGTGTGCTGAAAACAGATTTGTACTGTTGATGTAACACCATGGCACGTGGCCAGAACGTAATGTCTGTAGCGTCCTGCTCAGTATTACTATTGACTGTAACCGTGCACCTGCTTATTTTCGAGTCAGGCACATGCCGCACTGGGGGAATCCATATACCAAGGTGCACAGCGCGTGGTTCGCGCATAAGAGGGAGACGCCAGCCTGTGGCAAGTTGTAACCACTTACCTGCTGATTTTAGAGCCAGGCACACGCCGTACTGGGGAACTCCATTTACCAAGGTGAACAGCTCGTGGGTGGTGCATAAGAGGGAGACGCCGGCCAGCGGTGCGGGCCATACACGGACCGTGCATGGGCAAAGTTCAGGCCAAGGGTGGGCCTGTCCACGCTCATCAGAGCCTGGAATAGACTAACTGGGCCCCCCCCTCTAAGACCTTCTGTGTTATTTGTCGACACAAAGCTTCTGAAGGATTAAATCACCCCAGGGCCGGAAGTCGACAACACAATGGATAAGTGCAAATTCGCGGCGCATGCAACCGGGGGGGAGATTGTAAATACCCTAGACTGCTTCCTGGCGAGAGCTGCAAATGTGTTATCAAAAGATATTGAGGTCAACGAGCGGCGTCTTTCCCTGGAGGGAGGAAGGCGAACTGGCCCCACTTTGCAACCCCTTCCACTTTCTCAGACAACTGAATTTGAGTGTGATGACCCATGTGTTATCCCTAACTATTTAGAGTCTGTGCCTGCTTCCCTGAATACACTGCCCCATTCTGCTGTTTCTGCATCACCTGTGTCGAATGACTCAGAAATCGAACCTGTGGTAAAACGGAACAAACCTGGGGGAAACCCAAAGCGACGCCAGGATCGCAGAGAGTGCCAAGAATGAACAAACTGGCTAATGAACTTGGGACTATGGTGCCATCAAAAATAGGAGAGGATTTTGGGGCAGGCATTGGAGAGGAAATTTTTTAAAAATTGGAAAAAGTGGTTCTAAGCTTGTTAGAGCCATTACCAGATTGGATAGGATAGAGAAGTTAGATCTCCTCGCTAAATGGAACTGAATAGGTAACAGCACTGAGGATGGATCATCCCCCGTCATCTGATTTAACCTTAGGGGCACTGATATACCTGGCAGGGGGGCTCAGGAGAAATTAAATAGGAGAAGCCATACTACTCTCCCAAACCCCATAATCCCACAAAACATTCTGCACCGCACCCCTAGCCCTTCACAAATTCCATCTACCCTGGCGAAGGCGCATGTAAATAGCAAGACTCGGAGAACTAACAACACTCACTTAGAGTGGGGACTGAGACCTCAGGCCCCCCATAATTTATTAGGACTAAGTGATAGATCTGTGGGTGGTTTAGAGTATAGCTGAGAGCCCTTGCTGAGATGTCCAACAGAGCTTTATACTCTAGATCTTCCCCAGCCAGCCCTCTCTTATGTTCTGGTTTTGTTTGGTGTGCCTCTGTTGAATAGGCGGCAGAGGGAATCTACTGCTCAGCTAATGTTCTAAAGTTCTTCATTGGTTTAGCTCTCATATGAAAGAATTTGGCTTATGGGGAACCAGATTAGAAGCCCATATTATCATGGCTAGGTGGGTACGCTGTGTGAGGCCTTACCCCAAAGCAGTAAGTGGGGGTTGCATTGTCGTGAACTTTAATAACTAGCACGTGGTAAGGAACCTACTGATGGTTTGTAACAACTCTCCCTTCCCTAGCTCAAAAATCACTGTCTCTCGGCTAGAAATGTTTTACAGACCCACCCCTCAACCCACATTATGACAATACTAACAAACAAACAACTGAAGAGCGCCACACCAGCCCCTAGGCTGCTCAGTCTCAGCAACAGAGGATAGTATAAGTTGTCATAGACCAGAGGGAATGTGCGGACTGTCAAATAGATTCATGCACCTAGCCGATTTAGAGTCCTGCATTTGACTACTTAAGGATGGTACATGAGGATCCATTAAAAGTCCTAAGGAGTTAGCTAATATTCCAGAGGCACTGGCTCTTATGACTCAATGTAAGCCAACAGTGGGAGGATCAACTGACCAGGTAACAGGTGACTGAAAAAAAACAGCATCATAGATACACCGTACCCCGTGGAAACAACAGGACCACAAAAGTATGCGGTGCAAATAGCCACATGAAATGTGGCGGGAATTGATATCAAGCAGCCCTTACCAGAGTGGGCATCAATATGGAAGGATAGGGACATCATCTGTTTCCAGGAAACATGGACAACAGATCCCGTGTTAATCAATGGTTATCGATCTTTTTAAACTAATGCCGTTCTATCCCCGACAAGTAGAGCGAAAGGAGTTTTGCTCACCTTAATCTCAAATACTTTAAATGTCAAGGTTATTAAGGTCGAATACCCATCACCCAACTTTCACTTCCTTGCTCTGAGAGCAGATTGCCCGCAAGTATGGCTAATGGCAAATTATTATAATATTAACTTCGGGAGTAGCATGGCGGCAATTGTAGACTCCCTAGAGAGAGAGCTGACCAAATTTATAAGGGCATTGCCAGTTAAGGATGTTAACTCTCTGGGCAGGAGATTTTAATGCTCAAATATGCTGTCATTTTTCTGAATGGGTTTGTGGGGGATCCGCTGGCGCATTTTATGCACAATGAACATGGAAATAGTTTAAATAGGCTGCTTACTACTTGCAACTTAGAAGTATGCAACCAAAGAGATTCAGTTGGAGGTGGTGTACATAATAATTTTTTCCGTGGCAACGATGGGTCAACAATCGACTTCATAGTAGCATCTGCCCACTCCCACAGAAACATCACCCACACCATCACGAAATTCTCTAATTTTAGTGATCATGTGATACTGTTGTTTGAGTTTACTCGTGTAGGTGCCTACCCAAGGCAGACAGATAAGGTCCCTAAACCAATTCCAGCCAGACAGAATGGGTTCCAGCTGAAATGGGATAGAATGGATAAAGAGCAAACCATCCAGCAGGTTGTAATTAATAAATTAGATCTGATCATGAAGTGCCTAGACACAAATGTAGAATCTGACACCCTAATCCCTAATTTTTGGAAATTACTTAAGGAAAGTAAATTATCCTTAACCTGGCCTAATGTAAATAAAAAAAGACGGGAAACTGGCTGGTTTGATGAGACTTGCTCCCAAGCCCTACAAGACCTTCACAAGGCCCTTAAGGCATCTGCCAGAGACCAGTCACTGATTAAGGATTTGAGTCTGAAATACAAGAAATCAAGGAAAATAGGGAAGCAGAGATGAAAGATAAGGCATGGGATGACTTAGTCAAAGCAGCCTCTTCTAATAACAGTAGGGACTTCTGGAATGTGGTGAACGCTCCCTATTTTAAGAACAGCTCAGACAAAACTCTGGACAATCATGTAGATGAAGAAGCCTGGGTGCTGCACTTGGAAAGCATATTTGGTAGTAAGATCATGATGATGGAGGATTCCTTTGACTCTATGCTCTGTTCAACCGAGCCTCTGTTTCTTAATCTGGAAGAGGTAAGAACAGCACTGCTTAAGAGTACCCGTGCCAAAGCGCCTGGGCCGGATGGGGTTCCCATTTACTTTTTTTGTCGAGCACCAAGAGCTGTGGGCCCCATTGTTAACCATCATATTCAACGAATTTATGAAGAAGGGACCGCCTCTTTCATGGAAAACAAGCATTATAGTCCCAATACACAAGAAAGATGATAAATCTAACCCCCAAAATTATCGTCTGATTTCCCTCCTGGACTGCACAGGAAAATTGTTAGGCCGTGTCTTATTGAACAGCCTAGAAGACTGGGCGAGGGAAAAATATATTTTGATGCTAACTCAGTATGGCTTCCAAAAGGAACGAGGAACAATTGACCAATGCCTAAATCTTTGCATGACCATTGCAAAGTATACTGCAGTCAAGGGAGGGCATACTTACATGGCTTTCATGGATTTATCGGCAGTGTCTGACTGCGTAAGCCATGTGAAGCTATAAAGTCTATAATGCTGGAGATGGGCATTGACCTTCACCTGATTAATATAATACGGTAAATGTATTCACAGGTGACTGCAAGCATACGGTACGGCAAACAGGGGGAATGTACAAGATCCTTCCAGATTATGAGAGGAATCAGGCAGGGCTGTGTACTTGCCCCATTCCTCTTTTCGTTGTATACAAACTGGGTGGAAGCCACATTATTAGGATCTACAGCAGACATCCCAACCTTCACCCCAGTCTCACTACCAATCCTGGCTTATGCAGAATATGCAGTCCTAATAAACAGGATGGGAGTTGCGCTTCAACGCTTAATAAACGCCTATGTAGGGTATATGTCATCACTGGACTTAAAAGTTAATGAGTCCAAATCCTTTCTTATGGTGTCAGGTGCCCTATCCTCGAACAGGCAACCATCTTTTTATATAGGGACAGGGAAACTAGAAATAGTGGAGACTTTTTCATATTTGGGAGTCTCATTTGATAACAAACAAACTTGGGCACACATGATAAAGTGTAGGGCACTAACAATGGAGAATTCTGGTTACAATGGCCTGTTTTTGTAAAAATCAATGGGATCTAAACCCATAGGGACGATAAAAAAAGATCCACACTTTCAAAAACAATATTGGCAGATACATATGGGACAGGGCTGTGGGGAATGGCATCAGTAGACCCCCTGCAGAAGATAGAGGAGGTATTCCTACCTCGTTTTCTAATTATGTTTGTCATCTGGAAATGGGTCTACCTCACATAACGGACACAGTAAGACTTGCCCTGATTATGTTGTGGCATTCAATATGGAGAAGAAATACTGTGGTTGTCAACCAGGTTATAATAAACAATTGTTTGACTCTAGACAATGTCCACAAATTTGCTTAGTTGGAGTATGTTAAGAATATGTTACATTCCTTAGGCATCCTGGAATTGTATACCAACCGGAGCTCCTAGTCCTAATTTCGTAAAAAGAATCTTAAATTCCTATTCTTTGCAAAGGCTGACTATGCAAGGAAGGAGTCTCATCAAGAAAAAACATTGCCATCAGATACCTCCCATAACTGAAGGAGAATTTTTGTATCTGGAGGGCATGAACAATTTACAGCACAGATTAATTCTTTTAAGATTTCACACTAATTTAATACGATTGATGTTGGGGTTCCCAGCTAGAAAGTACTCTTTCAGCGACTTGGCACAGTGTCCCTGTGATAATTTGGCACTGCAATCTGATCTTCATCTCTTCTTTTTCAGTAAATACTACAAGGACCAGAGATCCAGATATATTCCATCTCTCTTAAGGCGGTATGATTTCAACCCATGTCAAATTGCACTATTTTTTATGAAGAAGTTCAGTGACCCTTATGTCTGTTTCTGTGTAGAACCTAGTAAAAATCCCTGAGATCCATGTCATCAGAAAGAAGGACAAGTGTTGTTTCTCCTGAACCAAACAGTCCTTTGTCCCCCAGAGAGATTTTGTGTCTAATGCATCCTTCCAAAAGTCAAAACCTGTATAAACAGTTGGGAAATAAAGGAAGCAGAGTATATTAGCTTGGTGTTTGTTAGTATATTTTACTTTGCAGGTGTAGGTGCGAGCCTGTAGTAATATGAGTTTGGGTCTGATGTCTCAAAATAAGCAAACTTCTTTGCAAAAGTCGCTGCTACCTTTAAGGTGTTGGGTAGGTTCCCTTTGTGTGTAATTATAAGCAGCACGCCGGATACTGGCTTTATGTAAAAAATGGGGACCATAATGCAGGTAACAGAACATGCCTCCAAAATTACTTGTAGCATCATACAATTCATTGTTTCAAAATGCAGCTGATTGCTCTAAATCTGAAAGCAAATTATGCACAGTTTCAATGTCCCAATCTTCAGAGAAAGTAATTATGTCATTTAAATAAATTTTGAACAAATAAGGAATTTTCGAATGTTCAGTATGACCATATAGATCATGCAATACCTTGTCTCATACAATTCCTTCAGGAACTGGATCCTCTGTAATGTTCACCAGGGACAAGTCTCTTAGTTCACGGTGTGATGATGCATGTGGCTTAAGAACCAACTTCACAAGTTGCACTGCAGAGCGTTCTGGGAGAAGTCCGAAAAATACAGTTACTATACTAATCCAAAGCACAAGGAAGAGTGAGTCAATTGTAATCCATAGATGTATCCAGGGAACAACAAAGTAAGTATTTTTCAGCCAAAGATAAGAAGCATAAACTCAAAGCTTGAAAGGGAGAGGCGGTGTCTGCAGCTCAGGTTCACTTGGATCAGATGAGAAATCGTCATAATGCACAAAGTAGCAAGATGCCATCTGGTCTATTCTTGGCAGCTCAGCAGGTTTTGTAGAACTGGGAGATGACTCGATCTGTGACATGTTGACATAGACGTTGTTAATTTTTTTTATTGAAAATTCTGTACTTGTTTACTGTATAGTTGTACTTGTTTCAATAAGGAGAAGCATAATTTAATTTTTTTAGAGCTTCATTTGAAGAGTGGAGTCTTCAGTCATCATTAAAACGTTCATCTGAACTTCCTGTATGGTAGCGAGCAGAGTGCAGTTGCTACTCAGGAGCCCACATGGCCTACTATTGAGAATAGTCTACATAGTTTGGTTTGATCAGATCAATTGAGACAAAACGTTTGTCTCAACTGCCTGCAAGAGGCAGAAGAAGGACAGTTCTGGTACCTTTGACAGCTAGGAAAGGTACAGGTGCTCTGTAAGATGGCCCAAATTATTTTTTGTTCACTATTGTCTCTCTGACCAGGTCTCCAATCTCTGGGACCCAGGCAGGTCTTGCTGTTACGATTTTCACTTCCAAATTGGTGGTGCATTTTACTTGGACGTTGCTTTGTAAAGCTCAGTATTCTTTTAAGGTCCTGTAAAACATCCAAATGATCATTGAGGTCAAATGGGTTTTAAACAGCCACTGTGCTGACACCATCGAGTTCCGATACCCACATTCTTACCCCGAACAGGAGCTCACAAGGGGTATAACCCCCTGAGGGATTTTCTTGGCATGTTGTTAAGTGTCTTCTAGACCCCATGTAGGTGATTGAACCAACAGCCACTCGAACCTCATAGCCTTGCAGTTAACGACTGCTTTAAGTCGCAGTTTTTCCTCTTGACTACCAAATTTCCCTCAGGATGATAGGGGAAGGAGTACCTCAAGGCCACTCCCAAACTTCCAATGGCTTCTGTGTAAGCCCGAGAGCTAAACACCGGGCCCTGGTCGAAATGTAGTGTGCCAATTGCATATGTCATGATAAATACTCGTAAATTCTTTATAACAGTTCTTGCGTCAGCAAAGCGCTGGGGACAACCCACAGGAATGCCTTCAAGATGTACTTGTAAGCCTGAGTATAAGGGGCTGCAGTGATCTAAATATACACATGTGTAAGGTTTGTCTGAGATCAATAAAGGTGTTTGTGGTGGATGTGCTACGGTGGTGTCCTTCATCTGCTGGCAGAGGTCACATTTGAGGACAAAGTCCTTGGTCTGTTTAGTTAGACCTGGCCACAAATAGCCCTGCTTTAGAAGTGAAACTGTAGCAGTGATCCCTGCATGTGCTAAACCCAGACCCCCGTGTGCACCTAGTATCATTCCCAATCTTCAATCAGTGTTTGGTATTACTCTATCCCCCACTCTTGGAATCTGAGCATATGGAATGTTTTGAGCACCTAATTTGTCGGAGTACTTGAGTGGAAAGCCTTTCAGCAGGGCTGCGTTGTTGCGTGTGGCATTGACAGCTATCATAGTTATTTTGTCTATTCTTGCTCGAGAACAAGTTATTGCAGAAACGGCAGCAGTGCGCACTATTGCCTTGGCGGTCTCATGCGCCATTGAATTCCTTTCAACGTGAACGCCAACACGTTGATGACTCAATGTATGAATAACATGAGCAGGCCTTCTTTGAGCTTTGCCACTTGTTCCCAGAGCATCTTATGCTTTAATGTGCAACCTTTGGGATCCTTAAATCCATTTTGGCCCCAATAATGTAAATATTCGTTATAGGACTGGTCACTGTAAAATAAATCACACACTATGAATGTGGAGAGTTCATCATCCATATTTTGTAGTGCTACTATCAGGGCTTTTTAGTTCAGCCAGCTGTGCCGTACAGTCTCCTAGAGACTGTGTGTGTGTTTTTCCAGGAAGAAATATTCTGTCCTGCATGCACCCTTTTACAATTGTGCATGCCGCAGAATATTGCTGTCTCAATTGTACGGCTGGCTGGGCAGATCCATCGGTATTAATGATACATTTGCATTGATCTAAAGGTATTATTTAATTCAGTAGAGGATATTCTTCTTCATACTGCAGGAATTCTTGTGTTTGTAATGTAGAATCAAATCTGTAATCTACATCAGCAGTGGCCGTGCAGGTAAGAGCAGTGGGGCTGTGTAGGGGGGGATTCAACAGATGATCACGAGGGAATATTAAATACATTGTTAATTTTGCCTCATCATCGTCTGTCGAAATCCCCCACACTGCCCAACTGCTTTTACCTGCATGGGCCGCTGCTGTTCTACATCTGTTGCAGTAATAGAGTTAGCCCATTGAATCCATTGTGGATGCAGTGCTTTAGCATTGGAAATGCTTGCCTTAATAACGGCCTACAAAGTCAGTACCAGGGTTAGGACAATTATGTGCTTCCCCTGTGCTAGTGCTCTTTCTCTCACACCAGCAGTCTGTACTGCTGTGAGTATTTTTTTTGTTGATGCAAAAGGCATTTCAGTGTTCATATACAAATGTGATTTGTAAGCAATATGTACTGTATTTCCTTCATTCAAAGCAATGTAGGTGTACCCGGTTGGTCCAGCGACTATGTGGATCACCAGGTTAGTCGTGTTGGCACGCATGTGTAACTGTCTGGCAGCTATTATGTCAGCTTGTACGGAACGTAGGATATCAGTATGTTCCTCTGTCCAATGGAGCACTGAAAAATCAAGCATATTTAAATTGTAGAAAGGTTTTTCCTTTTCTTCGTAATCCAAAATGTATGTCCTGCTGAAATTCCAAGAATCCTAAATTGGGTTGTAGTCTTTTCAGAGATGTTGAAGGTTGGAGCAGTGCACATGTTTCTAAACATTGCACCACCAGGATTTTACCTTCAGTTGACAATTCGTACGCTAAGAACAGGACACCAAGGTGGGCAATTTTAGATTTTTTTAAATTAAATTTGTACCCCAGGTGGGCGAACCCAAGAATTACGTGGTTCACCCTAGACAAGTGTTCCATTAAGTAATCGAAGAAAGTAAAACAAGTCCCTAGCCAAATATTCGGATCATGTGTTGCGCCATAGTTATGTACAATCTCAAAGGGGTTAACACAGAAACATCAATTAAAAAAACAGTAATTACGAGGTATCACATTGATATATTGTAATTGCACAAAATTCACAGTGGCATGTAGATGTAGTAGAGACAGTAATGTACAAATCAATTTTTATTTATTATTATAGTCAAAGTAGACATACATTAAAAAAATATAAAAATATATTTAAAAACATTCCATTATTACAACATGCTTGTTTTGATCATATAAACAAGAAAAATAAACAACAGTCAAAGTTGAGGCGGTGTTTCGGTGCATTTAGGATCAACCACATTCACATCTCCGAAGTTAAGCCACTCAATAAAATTCATAAGTCGGAACATCTTTATCAGGTAAGAAGGGGAGTGTGATTACTTATGCCTGGATATTCGAGCCTTCTGCCCATTTGTAAAAATGCAAATCAGGCTTTGACCATTGCAACTATGGTCTTTGTAAATAGAAACTTAGTTTATGATCATTGCAACTATGGTCTTATGTCTATATTGGAGCAAGTTTGGGGATTTGTATTCCAGACTTTGCAGCATTTTTTTCGATTAATTTCAAGACTTTGAAGCATTGTTCATTTATTAAATCTTTGAAAAATGTATAGTGAGCACCTTAACCTGGCAGTATGCAAACTACATGTTACCGATTCGGATTGGTGCATCATTAAGCAGAAAGACTTTGCATTAACTAAAACATGCAGTATATTCACACATCTCTGTATGTAGGGGGAGTCAAACCAGCGTGTTTTTCAGCCCCTAAACATAAATAGCCTGACGAACAAACAAGATCATCGAGGGAGCGATAAAAAATAATTAGGACCATTAGATGAATAATTTCATAACAAAGACATGAGTAGTCACAATAAAATAACAAATCGATCATTCTAAAAGGCTGTTTTTTTCTTAATTGTTACAGATTTTTTCCTTTGAGTTGCAATGCCAAGAGAGCAACAAAACCAGGTAATTTTCCAGCCTGTATTTCATAATATGAGAGTGAATCAACACTTTAAATGGTATTTCACATATTAATTAAATATACTATTTTGTCTCTTATTATGACCCCTAAAGAGATATATTGGTACATTAGCAAACGGAAGCTTAATCACGGCTCACCTGAATTGTTGATGAAGGTAAACTGGTTTTTTAACGGTAAGCCGTTGGAATTTCTTGTTAAAACACTTATACAGATAAGTTGATATCTATTTCTTTAATTTAAAGGACGCTATTATGCAGCGATACATTTATTGGTGGCTCCTACGAACGTATCATAAAAAGGAATAGTACCACATAAAAAGATACGCCAGAATGCATGATAACATGCCTATCATAAGGGGCTTTATAAAAACTCATTTCTTTCATTCCTATGAGTAAAATATGACTGATTCTATTTCGGATTATTCCTCATTTTAATCACAAAATCTACTGGAAGACTGTTTCCCTTCTGAATCACACAGGGGATACATCGATAGATTTTAATAGGTAGGTCATGATAAAGAAGGATCATGTGCTCTCTTGTACTCATTTTAGACTGTTTATTTTAAATTTGGGACATATAATAATGTACAGTGTGTGTTCTTCTGTCTCAGTCTGGGTTGTAGATAGAGACTAATGCTTTGATATTTTTTAAAAACAATTTTAAACCGATCGTGTTTGTGCAAACAATTTTAAACCAATCTTGAATGTACAAACTAATATATTGTTGTATTGTTGAATACAAATTTTTTAGAAAACTCTGTCCTGAAGAAGGTGGTTGATCCTAATCACACCGAAGCGGCGCGTTGACTTTGACTTTTGTGTAGTTTTCTTGTTTATATGATCAACACAAGCATGTTGTAATAATGGAATGTTTTTTAATATATTTTTATATTTTTTAAATGTGTCTACTTTGACTATAATAATAAATAAAAATTGATTTGTACATTTTTAAGAAAAATCTTGTTTTTTTGCATTACTGTCTCTCCTACATCTACATGCCACTGTGAATTTTGTGCAATCACAATATATCAATGTGATACCTCGTAATGACAGTTTTTTTAATTGATGTATATGTTTTAACCCCATTGAGATTGTACCTGATTACGGTGCAACATATGATCTGAATATTTGGCTAGGGACTTGTTTTACTTTCTTGGTTTAATTACCCCGTCCCTATCTTGCAGAATAGGGTTTCTCCTCCTTTTTAGTTCCATTAATTAATCGTCCATCAGATAGATGTCATCTACATAGGACAATGCCTCCTCATCAAAACTTTGTTACCCTGGCTGAAAACAACCCTGGGTTGTCCTATACTCCTGGGGTAATCAACAAAAATTGGTGTTGAGAGCCTTGTGCCAAGATTGCTGTCAAATATATGCTTCCAGGTGCTATATTTTGGCAGAAAAATCCCTTTGAGATGTCTAGTCTTGTTTTGTATTTCTTCTGCAAGATATTATTCATTAATGCGGTACTGTGTGCTTTCTGTACTGCAAATGTGCGTGTGGATGCATTTAAATGTCTGTAATCTAAGACTAGATTATATGAATTATCAGGTTTCATTACTGGAAACAAGGGATTATTCATAGGTGATGTGTAATTTTCAATCATAGCCTGATACTCATGTTGTTGATCTACGATCTCCCTTACTTGTTGCTTTGCTTCATGTTTAATCGGGCATTGTCCCTGAGGTTGAGGAATTGATTTTAAGGGGATTTCTTGATGAGGTGACTCATCATACCACCCAACATGATTGCAGTAAAGTGCAGGAGGTAACACTAAATGCCCACGCCGTCACAGTTTCACAAATTATATTTTCGTTTGGTGTGTTCCTGTTGAGGAGATCCACCCAGTGACTGAATTTCGTTTTGTTTATTTTTTTATTATCCCATTTCTTCTTCGAAGAATAGGGTGCTTGCTTAGAGATGTCTCTTTCAGAACTACTCTTAACTATTGGTTTTCCTGGTTTGGCTCCCAGATTATCCCTGCCAAGAGAGGCGTATGTATCTTCGTTAATCTTAGGCAGTTTGCGCCCCTGCTGTGTGGGAGTGAATTTTCGAAAGGGTTGGTGTATAGCCACTGCAGTTGCCTCCCCTTTTATGTTACTCAACATAATGGTAGATACCTGGGCATAATTGCCCATCAATTTCATCTCCAGATCTAAGGCAGGTTCCAGTACATCTGGTATAACTGCTATTGAAGGGGTACCATGTGTTCTGGTATGTACGGCAGCGAAGATTGTATCCCAAGTAGCACAATCTTCTAACTGTGGAGCCATCCCTATCAGCAAGCAAATTGTCAGTATTCTTTGTTTTTCCTGTGGGTCCGTATGGGGAAAAACTGCTTCAAACTGTGCTGTTATTTGTGCTATCCATAATGAGATTTGCTCACGGCTGGTGGAAACCTTTCCAGTAATGGCATTTAGTGTTTGTGGGCTAAAAGCTGTGGTAGCCATGTGTGGTTGTGTAGCCTGAGCAGCCCCCATCGGTTGGACTGTCAATGTTCTCATTATGTATTGTGTTAGATTTCTGCACATCTTTACTAAATCTCTGTAAAGTTTGCTAATTCCTGCTGGTGTTAAGGCAGCAACGTCTCAATGCCAAGTGTATCATACTAAGACTCCTTCTTCTCCTTCTGCTGAGCGGACCGAGTCTCACGTGTTCGTTGTATGGGATAGGGCACGTTTAAACCAATTAATGTGCTCTTGCTAAGTTAATGGGACTTCTATGTCCATGTATGGGAAATACTCATCAGGAGGTTCATCTTCAATGTATTCATGAAGTAACTGTGTAAGTGCATCTGCAGGCGTGAATAAAACCTACGAATAGAATACCTCTGTTCTGAATGCTTCGTGTGCCTCCACCATGAAGGTAATATCTCCACCGATTGCCCGGGGGCCATGTTGTAGTAATTTCATGATAACTGCCTGTTTGCAATTTTCTGAAATATTTAGTCCATCTATCTGTTCTCCAATGTTTTCATTTAGTTTGGTCATTGTCAGTGGTATTTAACTGATATTTTATAGAGACTGTCGTTGCACAATGTGGGAATGTTGAATCCTCCAAGCTTGATTTATCCTACAGACATTACATAGGTGTTGGAAAGTGGATTATTGGTAGGGGCAAATGTAGGTCTGTCACTGGCTATAAGGCCACTAACACATGATAGGACTCAGCATAGGCCTTAGAAAATTATTCCAATGCTCAACCCTAAGTAGCTTGGCTGCGAGTAGGCAGGCTTAACTTCAAAGACAGGTATGGAAAGCATTTAAAAACACCAATTCAGTAAATAATTAAGATACAACACATAATAAAAATCCAACACCAATTTATAAGAATAGGAAATATTGTTATCTTTAAAATGACACCAAAATGACAAAAATCCAATGTAGGGAACCGGAGATATGAATTTTCAAAGATTTAGCATTACATAGCACTTAGTAACATATGGCACCTTATTGGGATATCTGGTCGGGATAGACCGGCTCAAAGTCAAAGTTTCAGGCCAATCGCGATGGAGCCCTGAGCAGCTACCACTCACGGTAGGTCCCGGTCACAGTTTTTCCTTTGGACTTAGAAACTTTTCTGGAGCTTTTCTTCCCAGGGTCCTTCGAAGCTCTCAGCCAGTCCGGATTCGGTGACGGTTCGCCGGATAGCCTTGCGATGAGCTCCTGGTCAAACTTATGGAAGTCCAACCTCCGGAGTGTTTCAGCGGGACAAACCCAGGATCCAGGCCGACACACGGTTGAAGGCAGGCGGCTTGACTTTTGCGTTGGTCCCGGTCACCTTTTCTTCGTTCAAACTTAGAAACTTTTATGGAGCTTTTTCTCTTGGGGTCCCTCGATGCTCATCACCAGACCGGATTCGGTGAGGGTTCGCCGGCCTTGGATTTCTTCTACTCCCGGTCAAACTCTGGAAGTTGGACCGGTGGAGCTTTTAGTGGGAGGAACCTGATTGGCTTGGCCAGCTCACGGTTGAAGGCAGGCAGCTTGGCTGGCCAGGTTGAGTCGGTCCCTCTATGCAGCTTTTTTTACAAAGTTGTTCCAAAGTTCTCCAAACTTCTTGAACTTCTTCCTGAAGTTCGTCAAGGGGTCCTAAAGTGTCTCAAACTCACTCCAAGGGTCTGGAAGCTCCAAGATGGTCCTTGAAAGTTGAGGACTTCAGTTCCCACAATCCACTTGGACAAAACCCTTACAAATCCACTGGTGTTCTCCAGGTTGAGTGTCCTTGGTGGTAATGGTCCAGTTGAGCTCTGTTCACCTGCAGCTTGCAGGGTGTCCACTCTTCAGGGATTATAACTTTTCACCCCCAACTTCTCAGGATAACAATGTCTTGCTTCCTTAAGCTTCAAGCAGCAGATATGAGAGGCTCTACCCCTCTCAGATACTTATTCCCAGTTCTCTGGGTCAAGCAGGAGGTCACTGCTGACCAATTGGAGCAGGCCAACTCTCCAAAAATATGACCACACCCTGTAGAGTGTGGCATTATTTTGTCTCAGAGTGCACCAAATCCTCCAAAATCATAATGGCTGATTTTCCAGCAGGGAGGTAAGAGCTGGCTAAACACCCCTAGGATGGCTTACTTTCCCTAAACACACCCCTTGCCTCTGTGCATTCCTTCCATAAGCCTGTCTCTAGCTGAGGTGTAGTGTTTAGAGTTGTAAATTACACTAAGGCCTCCTCTTCCCTCTGAAGACCATGGTTTACGACTCTGTCCCCTGCCCTGGCATTCCTGTGTAGCACCACACTGCCCTCCCAGCAGAGCTGGGTAACCCCAGGGGCTCTTTTTCACCTCTTCAAGGCAGCCTGGCTAATCCACTTAACTCTGACCAATCAGGACAGACCACTGGAAGGCTGAATCTGGACTTACAAACAAGAAAGTCTTATAATTTCTTGTATGTACACTTTAGGAGAAATTCAACAATACCAAATTCTTGAGTTTACCAATACCAAGTCTTTGAATGGGACTTCTAGCCCTCTCCTATCAAGAGTTATTAATCAATAACTTCCTGCCATGTTAACCTATGTAGCAGGGGATTTGCAATGGGAAAAATTATTTAGGCCATTTTTTCAGCACCAGGACTTACAAAAACATATTGTATAAGTACTTGTCTATATCTACAGGACGCTCACCCCATGGGACAACTGGGGGAGACTTTAGGGGTTCTGAATCTGTAGAAATATTGTAGATCCTCCCTCGAATTGGGCAGCACTTTATTACAATGTGGGGAGTGAAATGTGAAATTTCACTTGACCCAGAACATATACATTTATTTTATATGGGTCTATCTTATAACTACCTGACCCCCCACCCCTGGGTTACCTAGGGGGGGGGGGCTGGTTTCTTATATCCATTTTTAAGTGCCCCAAACCCCAAAGTCGAGTTTGAGTACAATTTACTTTTTAAAAGCAGTTCTGCCACCCAGGGCAGCTTTTAAAACTGACCACAGGCTTCAGCAGTGCACACATGCAATTGCAGAAAAGCTGCTGGCCTCCAAACTGCCATGCCCTATTTATACTAGGGGCTGATAGGTAGTTTCAATCCCCCTGCCCTAACATGCACTAGGGCCCTTGAGGGTAGGTCTTGCCAATCACAGGGTTACCCCATACCATAGTGTACCCTAGTGTAGGTAGGTGTTTTCACTGTATTCTAAATGTGTGTTTTTCAGCATTGCCCTGGCCCTGGGCCTGGTTAGGCAGAGCCCAGGGTCAGTCCGAGTCAGTTACCACCAGTACTATTCAGCAAAACATTGGGGGGTGCCCAGGGCACAGGATGACTTTGCAACAATAGGGTATACCTACTCAGCTGAGGCGGATTTGTTCCCCTTCCCACTACGGACGTCTCTGGTTAAAATGTGAGTAAGAGTCTCTGAGAAAGCACGACTGAACTACTCAGATTTGACCTTAAATAAGAGCCTTACTAAAGTTGGTGGCACCATGTCGTGTAGTGCCTACCAATTTGCAGGACCTGCCCATTGTTCTGACAACATAAACTAAGAGCTTGGTGTCAAGACTGGTTCCAGACACCCTGGCAGGATATGTTGGCTGAGAGACCAGCTGGTCCCCTTAACCTACCAGAGAGCGAATGGTTTCTGGCAACCTCAGAACATGACATTTTGAAGTTATATTATCAAAAAATGCTCACAGATTAGAGTTATACAAATCTGGATTTGTGAATTGTGCAGAGAACGTTTAAAATGTGAGTTTCAGTGAGTGACATGTTAAAAGAGCAGTTAAATAAATTGGAAATGCTTTTAATAGCCTCCCCCTTCCCCCCCCCCCCCACCCCCCCGGGAAAGCAACTGGAGTTTGCCTGCATCTTTATCTACAAAATACTGATTTTGCTTCTGGTTATGGTTATTGTGTCGTTTAAGGTGGAGGTGGTAGGCTTGCAGAGGTTGCAGGGGTATAGACATCAGATTTTGTGCATGGTGTGTGTCCAATTGGTAGGTTTGCCTCAATTGAATCTTTTTCATATTTTCATGGTTAGTGTTAGGATTGAGAATTCCCATTCTTGCAATGCACTCGTTTCATGCTGTATTAGGTTAGCAGTGTGTGGCTAAATAGATGCCATTTCTATTCACGTTATGCAACCCGCTGAGTTATCCCCGTAATGTGCAGTTAGCGAATGAAGCTCCATTTTGCATTTCGTAATCCTAAATATGCTGCTTAGAGTTTGCCCACGTTAGGCCTCATCACTCGTATTGCTTGCCTCAGCAGAACACTGTATTTTGTTATTATTTTTCCTTTTCCTCAAGGTTGCTTCTCGACTTACTAATGAATAGGCTATTCTGCCCTCACATACTTATCTGAATGTGTAGCTTCTGCTCCCACCTTAGGAGATGCTGAGACCCGGCGCTGTGTCCTTCAGCCCATGATAACATGTACCCACCTGGCAAGTGTTAGCTCATCCTACTGTGCCTGTTTGTTCATGTTTGGCCCAGGCCAGTATTTTTCTATTATGGGCATGATTGGGCTTCTTGGGAGGAATATTTATCCACTGTAAACTGATGGGGGTCAGTCCCTCTGCAGATATCTTAGGGTGCAGGTCATGATGGACTCCTCTGCAGAGAATTGCTAATAAAGATGTAAGTTTGTATTCTCTACTGTTTGATCAACTCTTCATTCTTGGGAAGGCATAGCAGGTGGTTGTAAGAAACCCGAGTGGCCGCTAAGGGCCACTTCCTTCAGTTGGTGCCTGAACAGGGGCCCGCAAGGTGATTTGCAGGGCTGGGAATGCGTCTGGTTGGTCGGGCGGATCGGGGTACCCCACACGATCAAGCTTGGTTCTCGCAGCTGCCCCGCCCATCTGATCGGGTGACTCCTCTTCTGGTGATCACTGACTGGGGTCCTGAGAAGGCGAAACCTTGTTGGCAGTGGAGAATAACTTGACTTGAATAAAGTGACTTGATTCTTGGATAAATTGCACTATTCTTGAACTGCACGAGCCTGCGGGCTGTGTCTTGATACAGTCTCTGGACTGTCTTGGTGCAGTTTCGGACTGCCTTGCTTGAACAACATGAGTCGACCGTCTGTGTCTTGGTACGGTCTTTGGGCTGTCTTGGTTTGAATTTGGTGGGTCTGCGGACCTTTTAAAAGACACAGAGGGCCCGATTCATAGAATTAACTTAAGACAAAATCCTAAACTTACTACTTTTGGTATTCACAGAATGCACTTACTACTTTTGGTATTCACAGAATGCACTTACTACTTTTGGTATTCACAGAATGGATTTACGACTACTAACTTTACGTCCGCACTCGGGCTAGGTAATTCCGGCCCGGAGGCGGAGCTTCCAGCCCGGAGGCGGGACTTCTGGGCCAGAGGCGGAGCTTCCGGCCCGGTGGTGGAGATTTTGGCCATGGCTAAATCTCCGCCTCCGGGCCGGAATCCCCACCTCCGGGCCGGAAGCTCCGCCTTTGGGCCGGAAGCTCCGCCTCCGGGCCGGAAGCTCCGCCTCCGGGCCGGAATTTCCGGCCCGAGTGCGGACGTAAAGTTAGTAGTCGTAAATCCATTCTGTGAATACCAAAAGTAGTAAGTGCATTCTGTGAATACCAAAAGTAGTAAGTGCATTCTGTGAATACCAAAAGTAGTAAGTTTAGGATTTTGTCTTAAGTTAATTCTGTGAATCGGGCCCAGAGTGTTTGCAAACAGTTTGCAGGCCAACTGGAAATTTGGCCCATTGTTGAAAAGGTCTGGGACTGTTCGCGAACAATCTGCCAGACCATTGGGAAATTAGGGTTGCTTTTGAAAAGGTCTGTGGCTGGAGCCTGTCTTCTTGAAGTTGGCAGTGAGCGGTTTGCGGTGGTGTTGTATATGTCCGTTGGGGACAGCCTGTGTGCCTTATATTAAGATGCCTTGTTTAAGAAAATTCGGATGGTTCGGATGTCGATGTTGTTCTACTGATGCTCGATTAGAAGAAAGTCAGCCTGCGCATCCAGAGGGTTCTCCAAATTTCGACGTATACGTTAAGCACAGTATTGGCCCTATTATGTTTTGCACGTTGTGGCATAAATATACAAGTGACAATGCTGAGCTACAGTGTCCACTTACCGGTTCGTTTGATGAACAGAAATTGAATTTCTTGCAGGACAAATTGCTAAAAAGAGCAGGCAGTCGATGTTTGATTCTCTAAGAGTATGGTAGAAAGGAGCGAAGCAAAAACCTATGAGAGCAGATAAAGAGGCCCGGAAGAGACAGACACAAACAATAACGCAGAAAAGTGGCCTATGAAAGGGTGTTGCTCCGCAGATTATCTATGACATACGGGACAGAGTATATGCTGCAGATATGGCCCCCAATGAGGTTTGTAGCAATGGCTCAACTTTGGTGGGTTATTGGGGCAGATTGCTTCAGAAGGTTCCGACAAAGGTGACCCAGTTCCCAATGGGGGAGGTACAGCCCATCTACCATCCTGTAATACCAAAGCTATGTTACTCCACGAATACTGTAGTTAGACCACGAGTTGATGCTCGGTTTCAGGAGCAGTGGATCTATACTCCTTGGAAGAGGAGTGAGGTAATATCCCTTAAAAGTCAGTTGCCGGACCCCCAGTAAAACCCGACTGCGTATTATAAGGAATTGACAGAGGCGATTTCCTCCACAGTGATGACGTTAGCTGATATTGAGTTGTTCTTTGGTCTGTTGGTACCGGTGGATATATAGAGGCAAGTGCATTCACAGGATCATGTAGTGGAGTTGGGTGGAACATGGGATCAGATAAGGGCATGGGATAAGGAACGCAAGCCCGGCGAGAAGCTAAAGGCGGAGTTGGTGGCTTTGCCAGGTTGCATTATCACATATATGCATTCACTTATCTCACTGAGATGGGTGGATTGAGAAAAGTTGACTGCATGTCGTCAGAAGAAGGAGGAGAGTGTGTCTGATTTCTTTACGAGGTGTGAAGAGGTATTACTTTAGAGGTCAGGATCTGTCATTGGAGGGTGGTGTCTGGTTGTTCATTAGCAGGTTCGTTACTAAACTACTTCCTGAGATTGCGACTAGGTTATGGCTTCAGAAAGTACTTGGAGCACCTCCACCCCGTCAGTCATACTGAGTATGGCTCAGTATTATGAGCATAGAGAGAATGAGGATAAGGAAAAAGTGGAGAAAAAGTCAAAGGACTTGAAAACAAGGGTGTTATTGCAGCAGATAGCAAGAGGAGGTGGAAGAGTCAGGGGCTCAGGTTCAGTCCAGCGGCTGCCCAGGGCCAACAGGGGTAGTTCCTTGAGTGCACCCATTGGACCCAACCAGTGTGTGTATTGGAAACAGGAGGGACATTGGCGGAATGAGTCTCCAGAGTTAATTCAGAAAGGTGAAGCTCCTAGAGGTAGAGATTTCAGAGGACGAGGAAGAGGAGGAGGAGGCCGAGGGGAGATGCAGTCAGAGAATATATCATACACTCAACAGAGCGGAAACTATTTTGATGACCCCGAAGCCGACAGTATTATCATGACAATTATGACATGGATGAGGTGACGGGTTTGTCCCACAGCTAGGATAGCCAAGGACAGTGTGAGGGACCAGTTCCGGTGCCTGTAGATCAGCGGGGACCCTATGTTACAGCGGATTTGCAGGGTACGACCAAGAAATTTGTAGTTGATACAGGGGCTATGAATAGCTCTGTTTCCTGTTCACTGGTCCCGGAGGCAGCTCTGTCCGGCCAAAATAATGTGTCGGTAGGCTTTTCAGGCATCCCGGTTGTCAGCCCTATTTCCAAACCCCTTGCTTTGACTATTGGCCCCTTCACGGTTGATTCACCATTTTTATTAACGTCAAACTGTGTGGAGAACTTCTTAGGATTGGATCTGCTAAAAAGGTTACATGCAACAATATTTTGTTCTACCGATGGTGTTTATATCACTCTTGGACCGCAAGCAGCCAATGCCAAGCAATGCCTTGCAAAGGATGCCTCCCTCCACCCTGCATTTAAGGTTGTGCCACGCACACTGTGGGCCACAGGCGATATGGATGTGGGATTACTCCAGATCCCGCTGGTCTCCCTTCAGATAAACAATAATGCCAAATTGCCACACATTCCGCAGGGACTAGATCTCGCAGGCAGGAGAGAAGGCCTTGTTACAAATAATACAGGATTTGATTCAGTCTGGTGTGGTGTATGTGTGCAATAGCCCTATTCTTCCTATTCTTATAAAGACAGCCTTGGATTCTTCTGATGCCCACCCTGACATTTACGGCTTTGTGATCGACCTTAGGGAGGTAAATAAGATAGTGGTTCCCCAGTACCCTGTGGTCCCAGACATTAATATGACATTAACACTGATTCCCCAGTCAGCAAAATTCTTCTCTATCATAGATTTGAAGAATGCTTTCTTTAGCATACCAATCCATACAGATAGCAGATATCTGTTTGGATTTGCAATAGCTGGTCCAAGCTTTCGATTCTACCGTGCTCCACAAGGCAATACAGAAAGTCCTAGTATCTATAGCCATGCCTTGAAAGCTCAATTGGATTCTTTGGAGCTTTCCCCTGGTAATATGCTGTTGCAGTACGTTGACAACCTCCTTGTAGCTACGGACACTGAGGATGGTTGCAAAGAGGCCACAGTTAAAGTATTGTTATATTTGGCTCATCATGGACACAAGGGGGCCGATTCCGATCCTGTAAAACCCGGGTACAAATGGTCGTATGGAGCGTTTTCTCCGTACGACTCGTACCCGGGAATTCCACCGTACAAACCAGCAAGTATGATTCGTACAGAAATACCATTTCCGTACGAATCGTAAAAAACACTGTACGGCTAAAAAATACATACAATTCCGATCCTGGACAGCACATACACGACGTCTGCACGGAGTCAGGCAGCGTTTTACGGACCAGCAAGTACGATTCGCACCAACAGCACTCCGCACGGCTATATTTTTACGGGAGCCAAAAAGTGCCGGAAAAGCTAAGTATGCCGCGATGCACGAGGAAAAGGGGGCCCGCTACGCGATGTACACGCCATCACCCACATCGTACGTGTCATCATGTATGGTGCGTACCCCAACATTGCATAAGTATGGACTGTACCCCCACCCCACCCGAGTATGTACGCACCGTACACCCCCACCCCAGCCCTGTATGCATGCGCCGTACCCCCACCCCAGCCATGTACATACGGGGCTGGGGGTACAGTGCGTACATACGGGGCTGGGGTGGAGGTACGGCGCATACATACGGGGCTGGGGTGGGGGTACGACGCGTACATTCGGGGCTGGGGTGGGGGTAGGGCGCGTAAATACAGGGCTGGGGTGGGGGGGCCGTATGACTCGTACCCCGGGCACAAGTGTACCCGGGGTAGGGGTCGTACACAGCTCCGTACGGGACGTTTTCCATACGCTTGTGCATTCGGAACGCCGGTACAGGTCGGACTTGTGCGCTCGGACTTCAGTTTTACGACTCGTACGTAAAACTGTCCGGGGACGTCTCGTAGACTTTTCCCGAGGCGATTTGTATGTATTTTTCCCATACGAATCATACTTCATCGTTTGTACGGTACTTGTACGATTCAAACGTAAAAAAATCGGATAAGAGTCGTACGGGAAAAAAAATGCAGGATCGGAATCGGCCCCAAGGTGTCACTTTCGAAATGTCATTATTGTTGACAGGAGGTCACCTATTTAGGTCACCTACTGTGGAAGGAGGGTCGCAGACTAACCCCTGAACGCACAGCTGCTATTACTAATATGCCTGTGCCTAGGACCCAATGCGAGGTACACACATTTATTGGGATAATATCGTATTTTCGGCACCGGATCCCTAATTACTCCCTACTAATAAAACCCCTCCTTTACCTGACTACCAAAGATGTGCATGAACCCTTGCCTTGGACATCTGCATGCCAGCAAGCTTTTCACCAATTAAAGGTTACGCTTTGCTCTGCTCCAGTGCTTGGTACCCCTGATTACCAGAAGCCTTTTGTGCTCTACATACATGAGGCGGGTGGTTGCACGCTTTCTGTTCTAACACAGGGTTTTGGTGGTAAGCAGAGACCCTGTGCTTATTTTTCTGCTATGCTAGATAACGTTGCCAGAGCTCTCACGAGCTGCCTGAGAGCTGCTGCTGCGGTGGCAGTTTCTTTCAGACAATCGGCAGGGCTCATCCTTGATACTGATCTCACAGTCATGGTACCTCAGCTGTGGATACGCTTTTGAACAAGACAAAGACACATCACCTCACCAGTGCACATCTGACTGGATACGAGCTCACTTTGTTTGCTACGCACATTACCATCAAAACATGTGCCACTCAGAACCCAGCCACGTTACTACCCCTCCCTTCGGAAGAAAAGGACAATGATGTTGACGATTGTTTATTTCGGACTGAGGAAGAAATGAAGGGATGGGTAGACTTGACTGATGTTCCCTTATCTGACCCCCAAGGGGAACTATACGTCGATAGCTCTTGTTTCAAACTACCATATGGCACCACAACTGCAGCCTATGCAATCACACCGTTACATACTGTAGTTGAGACATCCCATACCAATCGGCCCAAGCTGAGTTAGTTGCCCTCCTCAAGGCCTGTGAGCTGAGTGAGGGACTGGCTGTTAACATCTACTCCGACAGCCAGTACGCCTTTGCTGTGACCCATAATTTTGGGCACCTTGGGGAAGAGAGAGGGTTCTTGACTTTGTACGGTCTACGAATACAGAACGGCCCATTGATACACAGATTGCTGTCCGTACTGACACTTCCCGATAAGACAGCAATAGTAAAATGTAGTGCTCATAAATCCATCACAGATGATGTTGAGAGGGGAAATGCGTTTGCACACCAGACCACTAAGGAGACCGCTCGATCAAAGATGAAAAGGATGTTTGTGGCAGGTCCCGCTAGGTGGGTCCCAGACAATGGAATGTTCGAGGACACATTGGAGAATGTCAGGGAACTTCAGGGCGAGGCGACTCCAGATGAACTGGCAATGTGGGAGGAGAGGACAGGTCATTTGGACAAGGATGGGTGTTGGACTGACTTGTCTTGGAAACAACACTGGTGGCTGCCAAATTCATATGTGCTCCCTGTTGTTATCATGGCCCATGGCCCAGTGCATATTAGTGCCAAAGGAATATGCAAGCTACCTGACCCAGTATGGCAGAATGATAATATCGCTAAGGTAGCCACACACCTAGTGAAGCATTGTATAATTTGTCTGAAGCATAACCCTGGGAAAGGTACTCGTACACCTGCTGGTAACCTTGCACCTCCTTCCTTCCCTTTCAAGGTTCTCCAGATGGAATTCATCGAAATAGAATGAGTTAACAACTTGAAGTATGTGCCAGTAGTGATTTGTGCATTCAGTAAATGGATTGAAGCTTACCCCACTAAAGAGTATACAGCCATAGTGACGATGAAGGCGCTCTTAAAAGAGTTCTTCCTGCTCTATGGATTGCCACGCATGATTTGGAGTGACAACGGAAGTCGCTTCAATTCAAAAGTCATTGAATTGGTGTGCACAGGTTTGCATGTTAAGCAGAAGTTCCATGCAGCGAATCACCCCCACTCCGCAGACTTGGTTGAGAAGTAAAATGGTACTCTCAAACTGAAGCTAGCAAAGATTCAAGAAAGTACAGGACTGCGATGGCCAGACGTTACCCTTGGCTTTATTATCTACCAGAGCGACCACTCATTCTAGGACAGGGCTGTCCCCATACAAAGTGGTCTTGGGACTCCCTGCTAATGTCTGGGGCGTCCCAAGACCCAAGCTCTTTTCTGAGATAGAATACCAGCTACTTGTAGACTATCTGTATGAGTTATCTAAAGATCTTCGTTCTCTTCACCAACAGATACATGCCACGCTGCAGCCAGTACCAGAGGGGCCCAGGCACTGTATACAGCCCAGAGATTTCATACTTATACAGAACTTCCAACGGAAAAAGCAGTTTGGAGCCAAGGTGGAAGGGGCCCCATCTCATCCTTCTCACCACCCGCACGGCTGTAAAAGTGGACAGCAGGAAGTACTGGATCCACGGTTCTCACGTTAAGCGGGTGCCCCTCCTGCTCTCGTATGACCGCTGGGTCAAATAAGGCATCTCTGACCAGGAAGGAGAGAGGGTCCCACGCTTTACTCCCTTCTCTGACACCCGTTTGAGGTCAGCGCAGACGGATGAAGAGAGTGATGCAGCCCTGTTTGAGGCGATCCCCCAGAGATAAGGGCTGCCTCGGATAACTGTTTCCAATACACCCAGCTCTGAGTTGCGATGCCCACCTGATACAGAGTTTCTGCCCCTTTTTGCTTATGAAACAGCACCTGGAGTATCAAAATATAACTTGCAACCCTGAAAGAAGGACGGTGCACCAGCTGAATAGTCCAGGAGTTAGGGAAGGACTTGAGCTTAGGGCGCATGTGCTGTGCCTAAGGTGCCTGCAGTAGAATACAGTGAGCTGCACTTGTGCACTGCCCTGGACACTGGACAGGATAGTTGAGGGTACTTGCCCAGGAGGGGAGGCTGCCCTACACTGAAAGAAGAGTATATGTTTTTATGCAAGGGCTGCGATCGAGCAGCTCCTCCGTGGGAGAGCTTCATAGCACCGTCGTTGATGAACAATAGGAGTCTACTGGTGAGGCTCTAAACGGAAGCTGGGTGAAGCGTGTCCCCCGCTGCTGTTGTTGCAATAGTGGCTGTAGCTTGTGATTTTCTTCCTTGTGACACATATAAGTTGCCCTTGCAGTTTTAGAATGTAACCCTTTGGTCGTCCTATCCCTGATGAGGAGCAGCCCTTTGCGGCTCCGCGTCCCACTCCAGATGGGCCTGTTTGTTCCTCTTGGTCCAGTAAGAGTAAAATAGTGTTTGTTGTAATAATTCTGCTTTCCCTGCTATTCGTATTTGGAATACTGTTCTTCCTAGAAGAGAAATGTCCTGTGCATGCTTGGATAAGTCCTACACCAACCCCTGCTGAACATATTTTTTGTACCTTAGCACCTCTCAAAGAAGAACACCAGAAGTCCTATAAGGACAATGTTTTTATTCAAACGTTGCACCAAACGCATGCTGTTTATAATACAATGAAATGTTGGGGGTGTGGGTTATTACCTTCTGTCACGCATCGAAGTGAGAACTTGCTGCCTATGCCCTTATCCTATGTTGACAGTTGTGAGGGATGGTTCACCTTACTTGGCATGATTCGCCCATTCTCTCAAGTTGACTCCTTGGAGCCCATAGGCACAAGTTACCGCTCCCTGACAATGAAGGTGTATCCCCGGCATAGGCTCTTACCTGATGGTGTTTCTCTGGGAGATGGGTGATTTGATCGAGTGTTCTTGAATGCTTGCCCTAGGGCGGCAGATAAAGGTAGAAAGGCCAACAAAACGGAGATGGATAGAGATGGGTTTTTGTGTTTCAATGTGTCAGACTATTACCAATCTTTCTAAGCCCGCAATGTCACCAAAGATAAGCCCATAACCCTGGCGGTGGTAGATGTATTGGCTCCTTTTTGTGTTCAAGGGACGGGAGACATAGAGATGGGGGACAGCAGATGCAACACCACTTCCACATTGAGAATGCCCAAAAGTCCGTCTTTGATCCCGCCACCTAATGTTTATTTTGTTGCGGTGAGCGTTGCTCACGGTTATCTGTGGCTCCCCGAGGGTTGGTCCGGGTGTTGCTACCTTTCTTACCTCCCTCCCCTAATCTATATAGCCCCTCCCAACTACCACAAAACTCATCGCCTACAGCGTAGGAGTGTCCTAGCCCCCCGAGTTAAGAGAGTAATCAATCCAGATGATATAGATCAAACAGATACTTCCCTACAGCAATTCACTGACATAATGAAGGGTATTCTGCCATTTTGGGATCCCATGTTTAACAGTCGTAATATTTGTTGCCTTGCTAGAGTAGTTGAAGGAGTTATTAACACTACTGCAGGTATACTGACCAACAATACAGTCAAGCTTCAGGCTACGAGACTCGTTGCTCTTCAAAATCGGATGGTTTTAGATGTCCTTCTCACAGATAGGGGTGGAGCTTGTCGCGTCATCGGGAGCAGTTGTCGCGTGTACATACCTGACCACACCCCCAATGTATACTCTGCCACACAGAAGCTCCATAGGCTTGCATTTGACATTCACCAAGATAACGGGTCTTGGTCCTTGACAGGGTGGTTCTGGGGCCTACTGACTTCATGGGGTTGGAAGATACTAATGGCCTTAATAGCTTTTGCAGGGGTTATCTTCACATGTAGCCTATGTATTAATTGCCTCCCAGACTGTTGCACCTATTGTGTGAGCAAGCTCACCCCTTCCCCTAAGTTCTCATGATGTGATAATAAAATATCCCCTATGATGATGCAGGCTATCCAGGACATTATGCTCATCGACAAAGGCATTTTTGAGTATTAAGATGATTTCCATGCTAAGTATTGCTTTATTTTCTCTTTTAACATACATGCCTATGCCTTTCCCTCTCTCACTGCTTAAAATTGTAAAGACCCTACCGGATAGCCTCAATAAAGGATTTAGCCACCCCTGCTAAAAGAAGGGTTTGTTAGGTTTGAGAATACCCATTCTTGCAATACACTTGTTTCATGCTGCATTAGGTTAGCAGTGTGTGGCTAAATAGAGGCCATTTGTATTCACGTTATGCAACCTGCTGAGTTATCCCCGTAATGTGCAGGCCTAAATTAGCAAGTGTGACTCCATTTTGCATTTCGTAATCCCAAATATGCTGCTTAGACTGTGCCCGACTTAGGCCTCATCACTCATATTGCTTGCCTCAGCAGAACATTGTATTTTGTTATTATTTTCCCTTTTCCTCAAGGCTGCTTCTTGACTTACTAATGACTAGGCTATTCTGCTCTCACATACTTATCTGAATGTGTAGCTTCTGCTCTCACATTAGGAGATGCTGAGACCCAACGCTGTGGCCTTCAGCCCCTGATAGCATGTACCCACCTGGCAAGTTTTAGCTTATCCTACTGTGCCTCTTTGTTCATGTTCAGCCCAAGCCGGTATTTTTCCATTATGGGCGTGGTTGGGCTTCTCGGTTGGAATGATTATCCACTGTAGACTGTTGGGGGGTCAGTCCCTTGGCAGACATCTTAGGGTACAGGTTATGATGGACTCCTCTGCAGAGAATTGCTAATAAAGATGTAAGTTTGTATTCTCTACTGTCTGACCAATTCTTAATTCTTGGGAAAGCATAGCAGGTGGTTGTAAATAACCTGAGTGGGCCCTAAGGGCCATTTCCTTCATTAGGTTTTCTTTTCTTACACTCTCTTCCCACAATAAACAATGACATTCATGTGCATTTTTAACTGGTCTTGTTAATATTTCACAGCGCTTTTTAAGGCATTTGTTTGCTTGTCAACCATCTGAGAGAGTCCTTTAAGGTAGTCCACAGTCTTATTCACAGTTTATCCTATCTAACAAATATCCCACACACTGTTGGGGGAAACATTGATAACCCCAGAAGACAGGATTTGGCCATGCACTCCCCACAGACATGGCCCTCAGACATAGCCAGCACATTGTCCATCACAGAGAGATAGTTTCTTTATGGGTTGATGTAGGAGTAATAATGAAAGAAGAGAGCTCCTCCTTACCAAAGATGTGCACTCTTGCTAATGATTGAAGGAAGTGTGGGGTGTATAAGTGAGGCAACAGAGATACCTGTTGTTTAAGACCTAATGAGAGGTGAGGGGTGTATACATGGGATAAGCACTGTTTCCTGCATATATGGTGGCTGGTGACCAGCAATCCTCAGGAGCTCTCATAGCATTCCTAGAGGTTGGCTTCTGGACAGCTGTGAAGTGGTCTTGGTTGATGATTTCTGTGTGGGGCCAAAAATGCCCTATTCTGCTGCTTCTTCTTCCTCATCTTCCATTACTTCATCTTCTTTTTCTACAGTAGTGGCTAAAAAAGACAGGTGTTTTACAAAGGGTGGATCTCCTCCTGTGATTTTCGCCGTCCTCTGCTTGTGGATGATAAGCCAAATTTCCAGATTCAGTTTCATCAGTACCGGCAAGACGCAGAGTTGTGTAGTGGTAGGAAACCTTATTGGAGTATAGAAGGGAGTTAGTTCTAAACAGGTCTTACAATACAGTTGTCTGCAACAGGAAACCTATATAGCAGTATATGATGCATTGTAGAGAGGATACAGTCTTCCAGGGGTATGAGACAGGGACAGGAATAGCCGTTGTCACCTGAATCCTGGTGAATTTCTCCTTCTGCCTCATCCTGTCATCCTACCATTTTTCTATGACCCACACAGTGTTTGAATCCTCCCATAAAGTAGTAACAGAATCTGTGACCTCCTACAACAAGGCTTTCTTCTCTGACCACTTGCATTATATGTAGGCAGACTGTGTACTTGTTTGTAGTGTTTGAGCTAAAATTTTGCTATAAGGGCTGTCTTCTCTATAGTGTAGTTCCTCTTTCTCTTAGTATTGTGACCTGCATTCTGGAGGCTGGATGCTGGCTGCAGGGTCACATAAGCAAATGGGAAGAAGGCAAAACCTAGGGAGTTGGGCACAATATGGAGCTCGTGAACATGTTGCTCACAAGATCCTAAAATGTTTCCCTCCGGTTGACCTAAACCTCTTTGTTTTTTTGCCATTGTCACACTGGATGAGCAACTTGGGACATCTGGTCGTGCTCAACCAGGACAAACTCAACATTTCAGGCCAACCGGGATGGACAGTGGGTCAGAATCAGTGAGCGGTAGGGCCCAGTTAAGTTTTTGCCTTCTGACTTAGTCACATTTTGGACCTTTTTCTCTAGACGTCGAGCAAGGCTCCTCATCAGGTCAGCTTGCGTGTCGATGATAACAGCTTGCTTCAGCATGAGGCCTCGGTGAAATCTTTGAGGTCTTGGAGCTCTGGAGCTTTCAGCAGGAGGAACCTGAATTTCAGGCTAGGGCATGGTTCGACGTTGGGGGCTTGACTCTTGACAAAGGGTCTGTCAAACTTTATTTTTTACAAAAAGTCTCCAAATGATTCCAAACTTCTAGATCTTCTTTCAGAAGGTCCTTTTGGGTGCAATCCAAGGTTCCAGAATCTCTGAGTTGCTCCTTGGGATGTTGGGACAACAAGACCCACAATACACCTGGTGAAATCCTTAAAAAATCTAGTCAACCCTGTCAAGCTGGGTTCTTCTTTATGATGCAGGTAGAGCTCTTGTAACCTGTGGCTTTCAAGGGGTCAACTCCTCAAACTTTTAGAGTCAAACAAAGTCCTACTTTTACTGAAGCCCAAAGTGTGAAGCAGGTGCAGTCCGTCAGAGGGGAGTCCCCTTGGTGCAGGCCAGAGGTTTAGCAGGGCAGTCCTCTTCTTCTTGTTTCTTCCGGACAGGGATCTGAGTCGCTGGGCAGCTCTCTCATATTTTTCCAGGTTTCTTGGCTGGCAAGCAGAGGGGCACCCTTGGCAAAAGAGGTGCAGGGTGCCATCCTCAATGATGATCACTTCTCTTGAAGTGTGACAAATGCTTGTCCTAGAAAGCATTATTCCATAAAATCGAAAGTGGAGAAAATCTCTCCTGTAGCTTACGGTCTGGTGAAGCCAACCTACAGGTGTGGCAAACGTTTCCTAACACCCTGCTTCCAGACACTCTGCTAATTCAATTAGAGGAGCTCCAATCTGACTGGGGTTGTAGGATGTGAGGGTGGGACTGGGTCCTGTCCTAATTTTCTTTCCTTTTTGAAGACCAGTTTGGCTACGTAGCCCCTTCCTGCCTTTTGCTCTGCAGCTTGCAGATCTCCTCCCACCAGATTTCTGTGTGTTTCCTTTCAGGCCACTTTATACCTCATCAGAGCGGTTTGGCTCAGCCTGTCAAAGACTGGCCAATCAGGAGAGGTGTCTCTAGGGCTCCTCAGACTTAAATAAGTCCAAGGGGACTTATTTAAGTCTGAGGTGGATCTATGGCCCCCTTGTTGACTCAGTACTTTAATGCAGCCATTGTGCTCCCCAAGTTGGAAACATTCTATTATACTTCCGAGTTTTAAGAAAGGTAACAGGGCCGACCCCACTTACTACTGTCCCATCTCGTTGGTGGGTAGTGAGGTTAAGGTGTTAGGAAGGGTCGTGTTGGACCACCTCTCCATCTGAGCTAAAGAAAAGACTGTCCTCTCAGAAGCCCAATATGTGTTTAGGGCCAGACAGGGTACTGTTGATCATACCCTGAATCTTTGCATGCTGATTGTGAAGTACACTGTGGCAAAATAGGGGGTGGTTCACCTGGCCTTCATGGATCTAAGTTCGGCCTTTGATAGAGTTGTTAGAGCTAAGCTCTGGGCAGAGCTTAGGGCCATCAGGGCCAAACCGGCCCTGCTCTCCTTCCTAATTACTTTGCATGAGGGTCTATCTGCATACTTAGGATATGAGCCAGACGTAGAATGCACCCCGCCCCTGAATCTGAAGAGAGGGCTGCACCAGGGAGGTATCCTGACCCCCTTTCTCTTCACCCTCTATATTAATGGCCTGGACTTAGCTCTAACTGATCCAGGAATGGAGTGTAGGCGGTTGTCCCCTGCCTGTTCTTGTATATGCGGATGACACCATTCTAATATCACACATGTCTAAGGGTCTACAGCATCTCCTCTATCTTTTTGTTACCTACATGGAAAGCCTGGATCTCACCCCCAACTACTTTAAATCATCCCATGTTATGGTGTTTGGCCCAAGGAATATCAGATCCAAAGGTTTTACGATCAAGGGTCAGCCCATTACTTGGCTCATCACTTCTCATATTTAGTTATCTAGTCTCTCCTAGTAACCTCTGTTAAGGAAAAACACCATGAGGTTTAAATCCACTATTAATTGGGTTAACGTCCTGCAATGGTGCATGAGACATAATCATATGGTTGCAATGCTAAAATTATTCAGGTCTAAGTGTGTTACATTGGCCTGTTATGGATGTGAGATCTAGGGTCATGTGTCTTCCTCCCAGCTTCAGGCCATTGAGATTTCCTTCTTGAAAGGTCTTCTCAAAGTCCCCCAGAGCACCCTCTCTGAGAAGCTCCATGAGTAAGCATTGGGGTACATCATCAACATGATTCGTCTGCACCCCCTGCTAGTCTGGCTGTCCATCTGGTTAAAGGAGGACCTGTTTCTTAATCGGCTCATACTACTTTACCACCAAGCCCTAGACGGCATGTCATGCTTTCCCTGGCTTTCAATTATTAGAGGAAGCCAGGTGGCTCTCAGCTTTTTATTGAACTGGGTCGTATAGTAAGGAGGCATATTGCATGGATAAAGTGGGCCTTTTTTGTAAGAGCGGCTCGGAATGAGAGGCTGCAGCCCTCCATAAGATCACTCTGTGTGATTTTATCATGGGGAAAACTCTCCCTACGATGGAGCATTAGAGCTTTCACATTTTCACTGTAGGTTCTTAATCTGTTTTAGATTTAACTTGTTCCACCAACTTTTGTTGCCTAAAGGGTCTTGGTATAAAGTCTCAGAACTTGCGGCATGTTCCTTTGATGATGTCTGTCTCCCTGACACATCCTTCATTGTTATGACATGCCCAAGAGTTAACAACCTTCATCACATGTTTATGAGTCCGATCCTTCTGTCTATGAATTGAGTGAGGCCTGCTTTTCCCTTCCTCCATTTGCTAAAATTGCCCACTATCTGATTTTGTCTGTCTCATTTTTTATCACGGGTTATGCATAGGTGCTGAATTTTATTATGTGTTTTTAAATAGGTTTTTGCCCCTTTTTATCCTGGTTTTATGCCGTGATTATATTATGTTTTTAGAGTTTCACAGTCCACCATTTGCTTCTGCTATTTGTGATTTGAAGTGGAAGTGATTAGGAGCATCTTTTCTGTGTATTTCATTATGTATACTTTTGTGATTTTCTTGAAAAATATAATAAAGTTTTACTTTCTAAACTACTCTTTTAACAACTCACTCACCAAAACACACATTTAAACTTTTCTCTGCACCATTCACAAATTCAGGTTTGTAAAACTCCAATCTGTGAGGATTTTTGATAATATAACTTCATAATATCTAATATGAAATTATGTCATTTTCTGAGTGTTTGTTGCCTTGTTTTTGTTGGTAATATTAATTGAGTTTTTAACAATTCATATATGCTTATATATGTCAAACCTTTGAATATTAGTACATCCACAACTACCAAGATACATCAATGATTTTTTTGTTTTACATTTTATATATTATTAAATAAAAATGTAATGTTTCAAATCTAACAAACATTTTTTGGACAGGCCTTGGTATTGGGCAAAATTAAATATTTTAAATATAATAGTGATTCATTCAGAGGATAAAGTTAAACTTGGGGGGTGAGCAAATTCTAAAAACATGTTGGGAACATCAGGGGCCAAGTCTATTTATAATAGTAGAGTGGCTTGTGGATGACCGGTATTAAATGTGAAATGTACATTATTAGACCTGACATCCTTGGCGTCCTATTCCTATAAACATTTAGCCATCTTTCCAAGATGTGTGCTGCACTCATTTTATTGGCATTTGGACTCTTCACCCCTGCTAACCACTGCTAAAGTGCCTTGTACAACATGGTAATATTTGCTTACACCTAATTGGCATATTTAATTTACTTATAAGTTCCTAATAAATTGAACTTCATGGACCCTGGGCCTGTAAATAAAATGCTCTTAGTGCGCAGCAGTGCTCTTTGGGCCACCCACTAATTTAGCATTTTTAAACTTTTCTCTGGCGGATCACTGACAGAATATCGAGGAGCAAAATATCGACATGCCAAAATATGGATGAAAAAATATAGAATGACAGAATATCGACTTCCTATCTACAAACAGGGAAGTACAAAAATATTGAATCCAAAATATCGTTGTAAATAATATAGTTTGTTAAAATATCGAATTTTTTAATGTCTTAAAAGTAATGTAAAATAATGAAAGAATGAATGTAATTAATTAAAATATACTTAAAAATACTTAAATAACCCTAAATTTAATAAATAATTAATGTAAATAAAAAAATTAACATGCATTTTTATTTTTTAATACATATATATGTAAACTTAATATTATTTAAAAATATTCAATATTTTTAGTGTTGGATAGCGGGAGAGTAAAATTTACTATTCCCACTCCAGTGAGTGCAACAGTAGGGAAAGCGTTAGATAACGGGAGGGTAAAAATTACTATTCCCACTCCAGTGAGTGCAACATTAGGGAAAGCGTTGGATAGTGGGAGGGTAACAATTACTATTCCCACTCCAGTGAGTGCAACAGTAGAGAAAATGTTGGATAGCGTAGGGGTAAAAATTAATATTCCCACTCCAGTGAGTACAACAGAGGGGAAAGTGATGGATAGCGGGTAGGAATAATTTACCATTCCCAGTCTACCAAATGTAACAGCAGAGAAAGTGTTGGATAGCGGGAGGGTAAAAACTACTATTCCCACTCCAGAGAGTGCAACAGTACGGAAAGTGTTGCATATCATAGGGGTAAAAATTACTACTCCCACTCCAGTGAGTGCAACAGTAGGGAAAGTGTTGGATAGAGTAGGGGTAAAAATTACTATTCCCACTTCAATGAGTGCGACAGTAGGGAAAGTGTTGGACAGCATAGGGGTAAAAATTACTATTCCCACACCAGAGAGCGCAACAGTAGGGAAAGTGTTGGACAGCGTAGGGGTAAAAATTACTATTCCCACTCCAGTGAATGCAACAGTAGGGAAAGTGTTGGATAGCGTAGGGGTAAAAATTACTATTCCCACTCCAGAGAGTGCAACAGTAGGGAAAGTGTTGGATAGCGGTAGGGTAAAAATTACTATTCCCACTCCAGTCAGTGCAACAGTAGGTCCCAGCTGCTCCTCCCTCCCACATCCCCTCTTTTGGAGGCCGCGCAGCAGTGAAAGGCGTGGCCTCTGACCCTGCTCGCAGGCAGGTTGCTTCTCACGCTGCCGCACGGCCAGTCCTGACTGTCCTTGCTCTGCTGTTGCTTATTGCCAACTGTACTGTCGTTGTGCCTAATTGTTGTTCCTCTCTCCCCACTGACACTCTAATCGTTTTTTCCCCCTGCCTTTTCTGTATTCTGTGCCCTTGTTGCTTATTGCTTATTATACTGTTGTTGTGCCAAATTGCTGTTCCTCTCTCCCCTCTGACATTCTTATAGTTTTCTTTCTTAATTTGTGCCCGTGTTGTGACTGTTTTTTCCCCCCGCTGTACTCCTCCCGCTCCTTTTCCCGCCGCTGCGTCTCTACGGCCTGCCCCCCGCACTCCCATTCGCCGCCTCGCTCCAGCCTCCCAGCTGCTCCTCCCTCCCACATCCCCTCTTATGGAGGCTGCGCAGTGACCGCACGCCTAAGGCAAGCCCATCTGCTCCCGTCCGCGCCTGGACCGCACCCAGCGCCAGGACCCTTGGCCCCCGCAAGCACCACGACGCCCGCCTCCGCTACGCACACCCTTCTCCTGCCGGAACTGCAGATTGACCAGCATCCGGCCCGCCAGCCCACCCACCGAAGAACCCAACTTCCTCAGATGCATCCTGCTCAACACCCACTCCGCCCACAGACACACCGCCGAACTCTGGGACCTACTCGACACCAACGCCCCAGACGTCGCCTTCCTGATGGAGACCTGGCTGAACCCCTCCTCGGCACCCGACATCACCATAGCCATCCCGTAAGGCTACAAGATCACCCGCAAGGACCGCACCAACAGAGTAGGAGGAGTAATCGCCATCGTCCACAAGAACACTCTCAAAATCTCGACAGATGACGACACCCTGAGCACCGCCGAACACCTGCACTTCCAGATCCACACCGACCCCAACACCACCCTCAGAGGGACCCTCGTCTACAGACCCCCCAGACCCCGACCGCAGTTCAGCGACTCCATCGCCGACTTCATCAGCACACACGCCCTCGCCTCCACGGACTACATCCTCCTCGGGGACCTGAACTTCCACCTCAAGAACAACAATGACCCCAACTCTTCCACCCTGATCGACAACCTCGCCAACCTCGGACTAAGACAACTCGTCACTACACCCACCCACACCACTGGCCACACGCTTGACCCCATCTTCTCAGCAAGCTCCCACGTCTTCTTCAACCACACCACCGAACTCCACTGGACCAACCACTGCTGCATCCACTTCACCTTCCGGAAACCTACCACACACCACCACACCCAGCAGATGCCTCGCCGCTGCTGGAGCAAAGACACCGATGACCAGCTAACCACCGCCCTCGCCCAGAGCCCACCAGCAGACCCGACCGACCCCGACGCCGCAGCCTGTAGCCACAGTCAGTGGATCGGTGACTGCACCAACACCCTTGCCCCACTCAAAAAGCCCCCCAACAGCCACACCAACAAGAGAGCCAGCTGGTTCACCGAAGACCGCCAGGCCTCCAAGCGAACCTGCCGAAAACACGAGAAAAACTGGATCCGTGAACGAACACCGGAAAGCTACACAGACCACAAGAACGCCACCGGCAGACACCTCCACCTCATCAGATCCGCCAAAAGGACCTCCTTCAAAAACCGCCTAGACAACAACGCACACTCTTCAACATCGTGAAAGAACTCTCCAACCCCAGTGCCAACATCTCCTTCGAGACAGTAACCTTCCTGGAGAGCTGGAAGCACGCAGAGATCACCACCCTACTCAAGAAACCCAAGGCAGAACCCAAGGACCTTAAGAACTTCCGACTCAAATCCCTGTTCCCGTTCCTGGCGAAGGTCATCGAAAAAGCCATCAACAAACAACTGACCAGCTTCCTCGAGGAGAACAGCATCCTGGACCCGTCCCAGTCCGGGTTCTGCAGCAACCCCAGCACCAAAACTGCCCTCATCGCCACCACCGATGACATCAGGACCCTGCTCGACAACTGAGAAACCGCTGCCCTCATCCTCCTGGACCTGTCAGCCGCCTTCGACACGGTCTGCCACCACACACTACGAACACGCCTCTACGATGCCGGAATCCAAGAGAAGGCCCTGGACTGGACCACCTCCTTCCTCTCCGACAGAACACAGAGTGTCCGCCTCCCCCCTTCCGCTCCGAAGCCACTGAGATCATCTGCGGCGTACCCCAAGGCTCATCCCACAGCCCAATGCTATTCAACGTCTACATGGCACCACTCGCTCATGTCGCATGACACCACGACCTCAACATCATCTCCTACGCTGACGACACCCAGCTGATCCTCTCCCTCACCAAAGACCCCCGCACCGCCAAAACCAACCTCCACGAAGGAATGAAGGCCGTCACCGACTGGATGAGAAACAGCCGACTGAAGCCGAACTCCGACTTGACGGAGGTCCTCATCCTCTGATCCACCCCCTCGGCCTGGGACGACTCCTGGTGGCCGACTGCACTGGGAGCACCCCCCACACCCACCGAACACACACGCAACTTAGGGGTCATCCTCTCCATGGAGAAGCAGGTCAACGCCGTCCCCTCCACCTGCTTCAACACCCTTCTCTTGCTTCGCAGGATCTTCAAGTGAATCCCAACCGAAACAAGAAGGACGGTCACCCAGGCCTTGTCAGCAGCAGACTGGACTACGGAAATGCACTCTACGCAGGAGCCCCAGCTAACTCCTGAAACGACTCCAACGCATCCAGAACGCATCCGCGCGCCGGATCCTCGACATCCCTCGCCGCAGCCACATCACACCCCACCTGAGAGACCTGCACTGGCTCTCCATCAACAAGAGGCTAACCTTCAAACTCCTCACCCACGCACACAAGGCTCTCCACAACACCGGACCAGCATACCTCAACAGCCGACTCAGCCTCTACACCCCCACCCGCCAGCTCCGCTCCACAGACCGCACCCTAGCCACCGTCCCCCGCATCCGAAGAGTAACCACCGGAGGCAGATCATTCTCCCGACATCACTGCCAAGACATGGAACACCCTCCCCATCCGCCTGCGGCAGACCAAAGACCTTCTAATCTTCAGGAGATTCCTGGCTCTTCGAACACTAGCAGCTTCCCCCCAAGCACCTTGAGACCCTCGCGGGTATGTGGTGCGCTCTATAAATGCCATGATTGATTGATTGATAATTAAATTACTTCCCACCCTATTTCCCTATAAACCCACAACTCGGTACAGAATTAAATTACGCAAAATTTAAATAACATAAAATTCATTACTTTAAAAAAATTCAAACATACATTACAAAAATAATACATACTTTTAACACATATACTAACACAAAACACTATTAAAAAATCGATATTTTGAACAACTATACTATAACTATCGATATTACTAACTTCGATATTACGAAAATCGATATTTCTTACCTGAATTTCGATATTCTGCACCACTATATTTTTGCAATTCGATATTCTGTCTATTCTAAATTAAAAACTCGATATTCTGTTCAGTCAATATTTTTTTCGATATTGTGACTAGTTACCATCTCAGGCCTACCACTGCAGCCTGTGGTGCAGTTACAAATTGGCATTGCAACCTGGCATAAAACATTTTTATCCCAGGCCTAAACATTCCTTTTTGAGACGTATAAGTCACGCCTAAGGTAGACCCTAACTACCCCTAGGACACAGTGTATGATATTTAAAAATAAGGATGTATGGTTACTTTTTACATGTCCTTGCAGTGAAAAACTCCTAAAGTAGTTTTTTAACAGCTGTAAGGTCTATTTCTCCCAGAGGCTAACAGTGGGTTACCTGATTACATTTCATATATGCTAACTTCAGATGTGTATCAGATAGAGGAATGCTGTTTACACTCTAATGAAGTTAATTTAAAATTCTCTTTAATGGGGAAGTCAGATTTAGATTATAGTTTTGAAAACGCTGCTTTTAGAAAGTTTACATTTTCTTGCCCCAAGGAGTATCCAGTGACCTGGGTCTTGTTATGGTTCCCACATCAAGAAAGTGTTTTGAGCCCGGACAGTAAACAATCAGACCTGGGGTGTAGCAGGGAGAGGGTATTTATGGCAGGATAGCTGTACTCTACCATGATTCACTTTCTAAGGACCTTGCCCACAGCATATAGTAAAGGAAATTGACACCAGTCCTGCCCTTGCCTTTGCCCCCCAGACAGTTTGGAATCAGGGGAAGGACTGCCCAGAACCAGTTTTGGGGGTAACTCACACACAGATGCTGACATCAGATATAAGAAGGGGACCTACATAACCACCATTTAGAATACTCCTGGACCTGTGGAAGATTCAGAAGAAGGACTGCCCAGCTGCCAGAAGGACTGTCCCTCGACATAAGGGACTGTCCTGCTGCCTGAAGCAGGAAGATTGGGCCCGCTCTTCAGCAAGACTAACCTGGTTCCTGTAACAGATCGACGATCCATCACTGTCAGCCTGAACCTTCTACTGTCCCCCAGTCCAGTGTGAGCAGCTAACCTTGAGTGGCGCTTTTGGCTTCTTGGTGCTATTTTCCCTAAAAACTTTATCAATGTCTCTGGTTCTACTGATTGCATTTTCTTTGTGTCATTTTATTTATTTAATTTTACTCTTTTTGCTAATTTGGTTTGGTATTTTATTTGTTTGGTCTTCTTACTTTATAACTGTCTGTGTGTTGCATAAATAATTTACACATTGCCTCTAAGTTAAGCCTAACTAACTTTGTGTCAAGCTGCCAGAGGATAAGCACAGGTTGATTTATTGGCGTTTGTTGTTCACCCTGACAAGAATTATGGTTGTTGCCTGAGTGGGGCTTCCAACCTTCTCAACCAATGACCCTATTTCTCACAAACATAATTGTTTTCTCTCCATGGTTGGTGGATAGGTCAGGGTGGCTCCGACAGTCCAGGACCATGTAGCTGCACATGTTCCTTTGATCTCAACTATCTTCTTCTTCATACACTTCCTCTCTGTTGTTTGTGAGCTAATGCATGTTGACATGGTTGATATTGTGCTTTACTTCTTTCTGCAGCTTTTAAAAGAATTTTGGACAGGCAATTTATGTTGCCATGAGCTGTTTGTGGTTGGGGATTTATCTTTCCTGACATTACTGATTTACTGGTGGTGGTAAAAGAGAATTCCGATTTGTGGGCCCAGACACATTTTGGGTAAATATATATATCTGAAATCCTTTCCCTGCAATGGTTCAAAATATTTTTATAGGGGGAAGATGCTCCAGTCAGAAAATGACAACAATATTCTTTGTTCTCCATGCCTCCTTCTTTGCTAGCCATAAAACGGTAGCCATTATGTGTAGTCAGTGTGTGTGTGTGTATCATGGGCAGCCATTTTTCCTTTGGTCTGCATGCCTCCATCTTTTCTGGTCATATGGCCTCCTTCTTTTCTGGCCATGTGGAAGCAGCCATTTTGTATAGCCAGTATGGGTGTGTGCATGGTAGCCTTTTTGTCTTTGTTTTCTATGTCTCCTTTTCTGCTGGCCATGCGGCGACCACCATTTTGTGGAGCCAGTGATTCAGTGTGTAATAACCATTTTGTATTTGATTTCCATGCCCTCTTCTTCACTGTTCAAGTGGTGTATGAGCTACTACCACCATTGTGGGCAGCCAGTGTGTGTTTCAATCCTTCTATTTCACTTTTAAACCCCATTTTCTAGGAACGGTGATAAAAGAAACCCATGACATTTTTAGGGGAGGGGCTTTTTCCCTGATATAATTTATTGTGTGTGTGATTGTAGCACACAGTTGTAGTTTTGATTCATTTATTGCATTTTTATGGGTCTTCCCCTACCTCCCCTAGGGGGACCATGGTCCCTGGAGGGGAACCAGCAATTATTTAATTCACTTATTCAAATTCTGCTTGTTCCACCTTCCATAGGGTGCCAGCGGGTCCTAGAGGGACACCAGCAATCATTTAGTTTGTTTATTCCCCCTCCACCTCCCATTGAGTCCCTCTGGCCTCTGGAAGGACAATAGCAATTATTTATTCCTTTATTCAATTTTTTCCTAGCATCCTCCCTTACTTCCCACAGGGAGCCCATTGGCCCAGGAGGAGCACCAATAAGTATTTAATTCATGTTAATATTGCATGCCTGCCTGCCTCCTTTTGGGTTCCAATGGGCGTTGTAGGAGCACCAAGTTAGATTTTCTCTGTGTAATATGTACAAAAAAATAAATAAGTTTATGCATGGGCACACTACTGTTAAGCATTTGTGACTTGTATTATATTGGTTGAGCTATTCGTGTCTCATTTAATTTCTGCTGAATTTGTATTGTCTGCTGGTGCACAAGACCTCACATCACACACAGAGATGGAGAGAAGTCAACAAATCATCTGACAGCAACCCCTGCTAAGTGCTTTTGCTAAGTGCCAACCCATGTAAAACGTGAAGAATGTGGTACCAAATAAATAGGTTCCTGCCAAGAAAGTGGCCAATGAGGAGAAGAAGTAGTCTGCCGTCAGTGCCCCCCCCGCGCATAATGCCCTCTCTATGTTTCCAGATATGCAACATACCTGCCCTTCTCTCCTCATGGCAGGAAGAGGCTAGGAGCAGGATCACTCCGGGAACAGCAGCACTTCACAAAAACCAAAGCCCATGTCTCTCAGTGCTGCAGTGACTTCAGTCATGGTGTACAGTGAGTCTGTAATCAAACTGGCCGAGAAGCAAACCGAATCTTCTCAGGAAAGTCTGCAACAGAAATCACTGCCTGCAATGCCTCATCTTCTGGAACTGGTAGCAGAGCAGAACGTTGAGCTTGCTGCAGAAGAGGATCTTGTTGTGATTGCTCTTCCACTGGACATATCAGCATCACGATCATCAAAAGGAAAAGAAAGAGCATTCCCTGATCTTCTTCAACCTTCTTTTCTGATGATTTTGATATGGATTGGAACCGAAAGAGACAAGGGAAAAGGAAGGTTCCCTAAAGCTTTGGAAGTCAGGAAGGTGATAGTATGCCAGTGACTGTTAATTTGGAGAGTGGCACAGAGGAAGCACAGCTCACCTCTATACAACCTTCTCTTAGTCATGTACTTTCACCAACATCACCTGCTTCCTTAATTTCAAGACCCCTGCTCTCTCCCGCTGGTGACCCCTCATAGTGGTTACAGTCTCCTTCTCTTCCTCTTCCTCTTCCTCTTCCAAGACCACCAGCCAACAGTACTCCACCTCAATGTCCTCCATCTTCTTGAAGTGTATACAAGCAGTGTAGCGCACAGGCGCACTACGCATATTATTGGGTACATCCTCCACGTTACATGCCACAGATAGCGGTGGAAGATTGGCTTGCCAATCCGATACCCCTTGACGGGGTCATATACAGCCCGCTACGTGATCTGACGCCGCAATTCACCACTGTCACGGGCACAGTCATGGCCTGGCACCGGGTGAAGACCCTGCTGAATGTGCCTCTCATTTATTCTCCTGACTTGCCACTGGTATATCATCCCAACCTGACGCTATTACAGGAAAAAGGGTTTCGGGATCTGTGTAATACGGCACAAATTAAAACATGGGGAGACCTTTTTCGTGACGGAACCTTCCTTACGTTAGATCAATTTCTTCCGGCAGAAACTCGCACGCCATTGGCTGTTTTCTTATATGTGCGGCTACGACAGGGTATGAGGTTGATCCTCCCAGAGTTCCCACAGGAACCTGAGAGATTGGAACCATTGCATAGGATGCTACGGTCTACGGATGGCAAACATCTGGTGTCCGGATTATATGCTATGATACGAGCACTCAGGACGGGAATAGATAATCGATCCTGACAGCGCTGGGAGCGGGATGTGGGAAGGGACATCACCCCTGAGCAATGGACATATTGCTGCATACAGACGGAACAGATATCCGCTAGTAGCCGTTTCCGAATGATCCACTATAAATTCCTACACCAGTTATATTACACGCCGGTCAAGAAAGTATGCTTCCAAATAGCTGATAGTGATCATTGTGAGAGATGTGGGATGCCGGGGCGGGATTCCTGCACCTAGCATGGGAATGTGTGAAGATAGGCGAATACTGGGAAAAAGTGTTTGTGGCGCTGGAGGAGATGATAGGCATTCAGCTGGATAGAGACCCACTGATGGAACTCCTGGGGTACACGGAACAGATACAAAAGCAGTACAGTAAGTTTGTTGCTATAGTGCTATTACTGGTGAAACGTAGGATTGCTTGTCGATGGGGAAGGGGCAGAGCCCCTAAATTCAAGGAATGGCTAGCTGACATAACGCATTGCCAGGAACAAACTAACATATATGCTGAACTACTGCCACGCAAGTCTCAACCCAGAGACATATGGGGGCCGCTGGTAAACTACCTACTCTCACAAAGCACTAAGGTACCAACGGCAGTGGGAGAGGTGGCGGAGGCGGGAGTAGAGCAAGATGGCAGGGAAGTATAAGTTAACGAGACATGAACATGAAACACAGGGCGGATGGAGGGAATGATCAAGGCGGCGAAGATCCGCAGTATATTAGAGGGTCTGGTGGGAATGTGGGTGTTTTGGAACTAATGTTTTGCCTAGCGGAGGCCTGCATGCTGATTAGGATAAGCTGATTGTCAATGGATGTCTTGACCATACTATGGCTGTGATTCATGACTCTGTGACGGTAACCACGAGAATTGCATTATGTCTTGTTTCATTTATCGACCTATACGTGATGTAATTACACAGTTGATTGCATAATATGGTGACACTATGTACAACTTTAACCTATAAATAAAGTTTATAAAAAAAAAAAAAGTGTATACAAGCAGATTTATAAAAGGATTGGTATCTGTGCTTGGAAGCAAGGCAGAAATACCTTAACAAAAGCAGCAGTTATCAATGAGAAAGGAAAGTGATGTACCTCTCTTCCCAAAAGCCCCTTCCTCTCCTCCCTCACCCAATAGTACACGTTCTCCTCAGCAGCAGCCAGTAGTACTTCAGGACCTAGACAAAAACATAACACACATATTTAGAATATCCGTAGTAACCACAGTATTTTTTACAAGTCAAAACACAATATGTAACTAAACTAATGTGAAGTTAAGCTATCCAAACTATCACTAAGGGCCTAATTACATTGCTGGTTCAACCACTGTCTTCATGGGTCTTCAAGGGCCCTTCCCACCGACAAGGCTTGGAGGTTCCCCTCACCGTATTACGATGCAACCCCTGCTACTGCGGCGGTCACACCTACAGCAGAGCACATATCCCTGAATATGTTGGTGCAAATGCATACAAATTCACAGAAAACATGTGAATTGTACATACATGCATGACATATGTGGGGATATGTCTTGTGCACCATGTACCCCATTGCTGGAGTGTAGTGGAATGTGTACAGTGCAGTCAATACATATTGCAAAAGGACTTACCTTAATTCAGGTGCCCACAGGATCGAATTAATTGGCTGCAGCTACTCAGGTGTAGGGGGGACTTGTAGGAATGAATCCACAGTAGAATCTTCTGGAGAGAAGCAGATATGGGTGAGTATACACCACAAATCCATTGTTTCTAACAACGCAAGGCAGTCGGTCAGACTGCCACGGTGGGGTAATCGGAAACCCACAGTGTAATCCAGACAGTGGTTGGAGATTCCTGTATTGCCCTATGGATACTTTATTTCGACGACCGCCATCTCAGTAGTTGGAGAAACGCTGTCAGTGGTCTTTCAGCGGGAGAATGACAGTACAGGATGCATGCATCATAATTCAGCGATCAGACTGACCTCATCCGATGAGACGGTGGTGGTCTGACTGCCTCTGACAGGACCATGAAAGTTGGTCTGACGGGCATAGTACTCAGGCCCTTAGAAAGGTTTACTTGATATTTAAAAAATCATTCAATGTTCTCAAAAATGTATAATGGAGGGAAATGTCTAGAAACAGATCAGAAAAATAATAATAAGGAGGGGAGGGGAATGGAAAGGACATATGGTATTGGTATCCTGCCTTGCTGTTCTTTCATTACATAATAGGATCTTGAATAATGGAAGGATCCACAGAGTCAGACTTTTGAGATTTAGACCTGGGTGAGCTGTGAACAACATCCTGTTCATGGGGTCCATGGCCATCTATGTTCCTGTACTATTGGCTGCCTCCTCATTAAATTCTCCTGTCAACTAACATGTTATGAGCCTGCATTCCTTTCTGTTCACTTTCCCAATAACCTTCTGTTACAACAAGATATGAACAAGAAGGGTGAGTAAAGGTTACTGTCACAGTAACAAGAAGGTAGAGAAAGAAAGCTACAGACATGAGAAAGTCAGGTTGGGAAACAGAGGGGATATACCAGAAAACAGAACAAGGTATGTGGAGTTAACACAAGCATTAAAGTAGATAAGGGGAATTTGAAAAATACAGGAGGCCATAATGCATACTAGCTGTTAAAAGTAAGAAACAATAAACATGAGTTACCAGCGGGAATGGCTGGATTGGAGACTCCAATGTCGCCATCGCCCTGGGCCATTGAGGTTGTCTTCCCATTTTTGGTTCTCTTCAGTTGCCGTGAAAGGAGGAATGATAAAGAGGATACTGATTAGTGCATAGTAGTAAGCATTGTAGAGGCAAGCAGTTCCACTGCCTGACTAACCAATCTTTTTTCTCCCTTCACCCGTACCCTAAAAATAAAACAGATGTCTGTACTACACATTGTTTCCTACAAATCATATCTCTCCTCCACTTGCTTCATACAAAGCTCTTCATGACCAAGGACCATCCGACATCAACCACAGACTTAACTTCAATCTGCCCTCTAGACACCTGCCTTCCACCTCACTTGCCCATTCGCACACCCGCTGCACCAAATACAGCCACAGCAGGGGTCGCTCGTTCTCCTACATTATCGCCAAGACCTGAAACGACCTGTCCCTCTACATCCAATTACACCCTCTCTGGCGGACTTCAGAAAGAAACTAAAGAACTGCCTTTTCTGCGGAGACTTGGCACCCTCAGCACCCAGATATCCTTAGCGGTGACATTGCTGCGCTTTACAAATGCTGATTGATTGATTGATTGATTGATTTGCAATTTTGGTCACTCTGAAAGGGGCAAAGTCAGTCCCCACTTGTATCCAGCACCTCACAGAGTTCGAGACTGTACTTGCGACAGAATCACAGAAGTCATGAAGGAACAACAAAGCCCATGATACCAGACCATCCTCCTGACATCATGTGCATCTGCCTAAGCACAATTGGCTCTCCGTGGAACAGAATCAGGGCAGTATAAGTCACTTCATGCCTACTCAACTCCTCTCTCAATTTTCCAGTCCTACACCGTTTCTGTCCGGCGGACAACATGCCCCAATACTCTCTGAATTGTATTAAATGATGGCTCCTTTGAAACAAAGACAGTGGACCCAGACACTCTGGTGAAAAAAGTGCATTTAATTATGTAAGTGAAACCAATATGTTACAACTCTGAAATTAGCCCCGTTCACTTTGAATATAGTGCCACTCACATAAATAAATGTACTTTTTGCAGCAAGGGGCATGTGTCTGTACACAGTCTTTGTTATAAAGGAGAAGATGGAAAAAATTACAATTCTATATGTTATAGTTAGGGAAAATGGCAGTTCAAACATACCATTTTAAACTCTTAATTAAAACCACTGAAATTTACCAGTTATAGTTATCTCAAGTAACTATAACTCATGCCCTAACATAAGTATAATTTGTGTCCTTCTCATTCACAGTGTTCTAATCAATGATTTCATTTAATTTAAGATGTTGCAGAGATCTTATTAATGATGTAATTTGTGAGGTCACAAGCATTGCATGGAGAGGACGCAAGTTATTGTTACTTTAGGGCACGAGCTACAGTCATAGTAATTTTATACGCTGGAGTGGGATTTTTATTGTGTAAGGATTTCAACTTTTTAATTATTTTGGTACTTCTAAATGCTTTACACACTTTGTCTACGTTAAGCCTGTCTGCTCTGTGCCATAGTGTTGAGCTCAGTTTGAAATGACGAAATCTTTGCCTAGACTTAACAGGCTAGTGATTTTATTACTTTAGGTGGCCTTGTACCCACCACAATTAATAAGCCATTTTCTTACAGTTGAGAACTTGCTTAATTATAGGACTCTAAACAAAGTGATAACTAAAAATCGCTAACTGTTGCCTTTGATTCCATTCCTACTGAGCATGTTGGATCTGAATGGGGCCAATCACCTCATTAGAGTCCAAGAGAGTGACAAGTTAAAAAACACATTTCATGCAAAGTATGGACTTTAGGAAATCATTTGTAAGCTAAGCTTGCAAAATGCAGTTTTCATGAACTACAGTAGAATTCTTAGGTTTCTCTATTAGTCTGGATGGCATTTGCATGGAATGCTAGAGGGTAGATTCCATTCTTCAGCAGTGCTTTCCTTTTCAATGTAAAAGAGGTTCAAAGTCTTTTAGGTTCCTCAAATGTTTATAGGTGGCTTATTTCATGATTTGTAATATAGTATTGCCTATTACATGACTACTAGTTAATTTTCAATGTACTGCATACTCTGAAGATGGCATTAAAAACTTTAAATGATAATTTACTTTTGCACCCCTGCTATGTCACCCAGACCCTGAACAACCATTTGTAGTGGAAGCGGATGCTTCACAGTTTGCAGCAGGGGTATTCTCTCTCAAAGAGTTCCACAATCTGCAGCCTTTTTTCCAAAAACATTATACCAGCTGAAGCTAATCACATCACTGCATATAGAGACTTGTTGTCTATAAAAACTGCCTTCTGCTTTTCAAGAGAGGAAACATAATCTAATATAGGCAAAGCACACTGGAACAATTTTGACTGATCAACAGAATGTGCAATTTCTCAAATCTTCTAGAGCTTTGTCGGGAAGTCAATTTAGATTGGTGCTATTTTTAATTAATATGATTTTGTTTTTACATTTCGACCTGGTTGAAAACAGGCCATAGCTGATGCATTGGCTAAAGTGTTTGATCATGAAACTTCAAAGTCTCCACAAGTACCTCAATCGATTTTACCTGCAGGTTCAATTATGTAATCAATTAACATGGAGGCATTTTTGTCCAGCGTATCTCTTGAAACAGCTTCCCTGATACCACATGTTCAACTCAAGATTGCTTGTTCTATAAAGAAAAAGCCTTTTTTGTATCTACCGAGCAATGGTAAGAAGAATTATTAAATTGTGCTATAACCCACAACCAGCTTGTCATCTTGGAGAAGGTAAGACTTTAGAGTTAATAAAACACCATTTTTGGTGGTACTCTCTGCTCAAAATTAATCTATTCAGACTTGTGACATTTGTGCCCAATATAAAAATGAATGTAATAATCATGTAGGCCTGTTGCACACAATACCAGTTCCCCTCGACCTTGGCATACAGTGCTTAGGGATTTGATGGTAGAATTACCACATCAGCAAAACCAAGATGGACAGAGTGTTGAACATTGCAAGCACTCATCCCCAGTCAACTGATCTGGGTTTAATCCATCATCATTCTTTAGCTCACTCCGCCCCCCCAGTTCAGACATGGCCATATGCAAATCAGTCTGACCCTGTGCCTCATGGGAATAGTCCAGCCCGAACTGTCAAGCCATCTCTTCCCTGGACCGGAAACAAGCATCCTGGGATCGGTTTCTGGCTAATCAGCCATCATCAGCCAGGCTAGCCTGAATCCAGTGGCAAAGTGAGCAAGGGACCCATGTCTGGGCATTAGGCCTGGGCTAAAAATCTGTTCCGTTCGCGGAAATTGCGATAATTTGACATTTTCGCGTTCCGTGGAGAGCGCGAAAATGTCAAAATGTCCGCAATTCGCATTTTACCGGAAATTGTTTGCTTGCTCGCACTGTAAAATAATTCATTCTGGCGTGCGCGCGATCGCCTTACCTGAATCCCCGCGTTCGCCGACAAGTTTTCCCGATCCGGTCGCGTTCTCCACGAGAAGTTGGATTGTTGGTAGCCATTTGCGCTGTCTCGCGACAGTTCGCGCACGCAGTAACGTCATGCGTCGCGCGATCACGTCTTTCTTCTCGCGATCATGCACCGCGAGAAAAGTGAAAACAAGATGGCCGCGCCCGCGAGCAACCGCGTGGGTAAGTTGGCGACCCGCGACCATGCAGAAAATACCGCGAACGGGCGGGAAAAAATCTTCCGCATCTTCGCGATATTTCGGCGTGTTTGCGGAGATTTTTAACATTTTCGCGATAATTTGCGAAAGTGAATTTCGCAAATTCCGCCCACCCCTACTGGGCATACCCTGCCAACTTAGGGCGAACAAAGCAAAACCAAAGGGGATGATGGACGGAGTGTTGATCATTGCTAGCACTCACCCCCAGAAACTGGTCCTAGGATGATTGTTTCCAGTCCAGGGAGGACCTGGCTTGGCAGTTCGGGCTGGACTGTATCCATGAGGCACAGGGTCAAGACTGATTTGCATATGGCTGGGTTCAAACTGGAACGGCATGGTGAGCAAAAAAAACATGGCTTTAGGCCCAGATCTCTGTACTGGGGTGAATGTATGACAGTGTTCTGCATTCTGTCCATCAACTGTTGTTTTTGCAGAATTACCAACTCGTCAGGGGTAAACAACCATATTAGTAGTAGTAGATCACTCATCTGTGTTGGCTCATTTTCTCCCATTATAGAAACCAGCATATTCTTTTGTTTAGCATGTATTTAGGCTACATGTACAGAGATTTACAATTACTGTTACATTTTTTGATTTTTTTTTAAATCTCTTGGAACTGACGTTTTCCTATATTCTGTTTACTGAATCCATAGACAGACAGGCAGAGAGAGCTTATCACTCAATGGAGCAATTCTTAAGTTGCTTAATGGCTATGTTTTTCTGGGGATTGGGTATATGCTTTATACATTGCTGACATTGTTTATGATAATGCTGTTCATTCTGCCACTGGGTATTCCCCTTTCCTTTGTTCAACTGGTCCACGCATGTTATTCAAGACGTTTGCACTACATACCCAGTATCACATCTTCAAGACCATAATACTGGTTAAGAAAAGATACTTCAAGCTGCACAAGATAATTTAAATGCAGCAAAAAACAGATATAGAAAGAATAGAGATGCACATCGTAGAGCTAAACCTCCTCTCCAACCAAGAAATAAAGGGCCTGATTTAGATCTTGGCAGTAATAGTTTCACTATCACTTTTCTATTGGATTCCCCGTCTGCCTACTAGGCGGTCCGCACACTCTATTTAGATGCTGGTAGGTAGATCGATAAATGACCCTTGGAGTGCCACTGACTCCGCCATGTATGTTCACCCGTGTCAATGGTGCCATCGACAGAAAGGCAAAAACAGCTGTCCATGGGCGGACAGGCAGTTTTTCTGCCAGGCCAATCACAATGTGATTTCCCATTGACGTGACTGATTCGGACAAGAAGGGACTTTCACACTTCTTTTTCCACCATGGACCCAATCCTACAACGGCGACCTCTGCTCTGCTGCTTGATGAAGACGAAAATCAACCACGTTGTAGACGGAATTGAAGATAAGCCCCACTTTTACCTGTTCCTTTTGACTTGTCTGTATACTATAGCCTGTAGTAATGGACTCATTTTTAAATTTCTCTCACAAGCAATACCATACCAATGTGCAATGCATATGTGTGTTACACAAAAAAGGACATCTATCCAAAAATCAAAAAGTGTCCATTCAGGTGTGTTGAAATAAATTGTGTAAATTGTCAAAGGAATGACATATGCATTACACATCACTGTGATAATTGAAATGTAACGTAATGTAGAAATTGCACTAGACAAAGTATAACGTTGACTTTTTGAATATATGTTAAATCAATGCCAGTCCCAAACTTCAATCAGTTAGCAAAGTTATCCATGTAGCCCCTTGTCTATTGCAAGTATTTTTGTTTGTCCAAATGTCCATTATCATGATGAATGATTGCACTCAAATTAAAATTTGAGAATTAAAAGCAAATTACCAACACATATTATTTTAACCTTCGAATACACTTAACAAAGTAAACATTTAAAACATCTGTTGTATTTCCTGTCATAATGGTATTAAATAATGTGTACTTTACATTGTATTCATAAACATTTTAAGGAATCAAACAATTGTAAATGAAATTTATTATCAGACCAAACTTGGTGAAAAAAAAAATCTTGATTTTTTACAACCATGAGATACTTCTCTCACTTTTAAAAATAAATGAAAAATATAATCAAATGCCAGTAGATTGCACTGTTGTGCTATTGTTGCTAATGTGCCTCCCATAGAACTGCCAAGTGGAACCTCCGCAGTAAAGGACATATAGAGCTGGCACCTCAATTATCTTTATCAGGGTGGGTAAGTTTGGGAGGGGTGGTTTTGGGTTTAGGAGGGTTGCGTTTGGGTTTGGAAAGGGTGAAGATCAGAGCATCAATAAAAGCAGAACTAGGATAACTGGTAGGATGGGTGGTAGAAGACTGGGTTTTGGAGGTATAAGGAGCTGGATTGTGTGCTATGCATGCATCTTTCTGTTGTGCAGTTTCATGTAGGTCTGGTGTGTATTTCATATGTTTTGATGTGTGTTTCTTGACAGGTGATTGATGTTCAGTGAGTGTGTGCCTTTGGGTTTGGTTGGTATTGTAGGTGTAGGTATGGCTTTGCGTGAGTGTGTGTGTTTCATGAGTGTGCTGTTGAGATGGGTGGTCTGGTTGTGCTGCTTGTAGTTGTGCTGGTGCTTGTGCATATGGTGGGCATGGTGGCTGTGGCTGTGGGTGTTGTGCTGGTAGTTGTGGGTTTTGGAGTGGGTGTGGTGGTTGTTGTGGGTGTTGTATAGTTGTGGGTGTGGGTGTGGTGTTGGTAGTGGTGGTTGTGGTCGTGGTAATAGGTGTGGTGGTGGTGGGTGTGGTGGTTGTGGTGGGTGTGGGAGCAGTGGTGGTAGTGGGTGTGGTAGTAGATGCGGTGGATGAGGATGTATGCGGTATTAGTTGTAGTCAGTGTGGGTGTGGTATATATATGTTGTTTGGGTGTATGCTTGTGTTTCTTGGTGTGTTTGTGATTTTGTGTGCATGTGCTGCTTGTATTTGTTGTAGTGGATGTGTGCAAAGGAGTGAGTGTGCTTGGGGCAGGGCCTGCAACTGGGAATTTGGATGTGGAGGGGGCCTGTGTTGGGGCATGAGGTTGGGCTGGTTGGGAGGCTGCAGTCAGTGAGGAAGCTAGTCCTGTTAATGATTGCAGTAGGCAAGACATAGCCCCATGATTATCTTCCAGGTATGTTAGCAATTGTTGTATATGGCATTCAGGATTGCAGTCTGGCCTACAAAGATGCTGCATAGGATGTCTATAGCCTCCTCACTCAGCGCAGTAGGTGGGGGACAGGCTCATGCACCGAAGGCAACCCCTGCCATTTTAGGGGAGCATTTTTGGCCAGCAAGGGGGAAGCAAGAGGGATGGTGGAGATTGCTCTCTGGAAGGCAGACAAGGATGAAGGTAGAACAGCTGCTGTAGGGTTCACCACCACTAGGGACTGGTCGCTTGTGTAATGCTCCAAAGATGATTAGAGTTGGTGACCTCCATGCCAGTCCCCTCACCTTCCGTGCCACTGTGTCCATCAGTGTTGGTGGTCTCACCAGTCAAAACACAGTTTCACATCAAACTGCTTCCCCGCCTATGTGGCAAAATTTTCCTTAGCCTGCTCCTGATGATGCTGAACATACATTACAATAGTTTTATTGTGTCTGTGTAAATAGAACTGATCATCACATGTGATTTCCAAACATTTTCCAAGTTTTCATATTTCACCTGCTTTAAGGCTCTCAAACTTTGATTCTTTATTATCAATATATCATGCATGTAGGGAGCATCGTCAGAAACCATTTGGTCACTGTTTTGTAATTACTCATGATAGCTCCTATATCATGTATCATATAATCTCTTATCCATTTTTAATTCTCTCCAGGAACTGTCTAACACATCTGAATGGTTGGGATTTGGTGTTTTGAATAGTGAACTTATGTCACCAAAAAGGATATAAACCAAAACGACATTTATACAGTGTTTGTACAAGGCCAAAAAAGCTGCATTATTTTCGCTCACAAAAAAAAAAACATAAATCAATTTGTGCAAAGACTGCAATGTTGTACCAATATTTGCATGAACTGAAAGCCTGTCTCCTTTGTCTGGGCGTTTCACAAAGGTAGCATTTTAGGCAAATATTAGTACAACATCACTGTACATGTTAGTGGAAGAGGTGTGGCGCAGCGGCCAGGGTGTCTGACTCCTGTCCACAGTGTTCATGGTTCGATTCCCGGGTCTGGCGGTAGGTTAGCCCAGCACCATGGGACTCTGGGCAATAGCTTGCTTAATCTTCCCGATGGCCTCCAGTGCTGGGACACCTCTCCGGAGGTAGCTGTGCGCTTTACAAATGCTGGCATTTACATATTACATACAGTGATTCATATATAGGTATTTTCTTTAAAGATTCACATAAAAATCACAGTATGCAACTGATTACACTTTGATACATTTCTACATTCTCCTAATGCGTGATGATTTGAGCCTGATTTGGAATTTTTCAGATGGAATACTCCAACAAACATGTGAAATTCTCTTTTGAGTATCCCATGCTTTTTCCATAATTGATTTATAATCTGGACATAACACAGGACAATGAAAAATGGTTTTGGGCATGTGTTACTCTCTCACTAATGTGTACACATTCCTGTCTGTGTTTTTCCAAAATTAAATGCCTATAAAAATTATTTTCTAAATATTAGACTGGCTTACATGCACATTTGTGTAGAAGTAAGACACCATGCAAATCTGCCACTTTTAACGTGAATGTAATAATAGTTTGTATTCAAACACATTTTCGGATATGTTTTTATTCTAAAATGTAGCCATTTAATCTGATTTTACTAGTCATTTTGGCTCATTAGTGCACTCTTTTTTGAGTATAAAACCAATTTACCAATGTGACGTTTTGAACATTCACTGTATCATAACTGCATTTTATTCTATGTCACCTGTAAAAGGGCTAACCTTAAAGTATTCAAAATAATGAAGGAGCATCACACCTGACACAAGAAAGACTAGTGGCCTGTTTGGTACAACTGTTCTTTATATCATCAAAAAACCTGATGTATATTTGTTGCTTAGGCAGGCATGAGTCTGACGAAAGAAGTCCTTTGGTAGTGAACAAAAATCAGGTGGTATCCTTTTCCAAAATATTTATATGGAAAACACATCTTCATCCCCCTTGAGCAAAATTAACACCTTCAAGAACTCTTCTTGTGAGTTGGACGTGTGTCAACCTTAATGTTAATGGCAAAATTAGTTGCTGTAACAAAAATGAGTTAAGATGTTAAACTCATACTAGAACTTAGCCCTTTGATGCCGCTGTAGGCTCTCTTTGGCCCATCAAGCTGCCAATAGGCTACAGGAAGTATGCAGGCCATTAGGGCAGTCAGGGAGCGGCACATGCACTTCCCACATTGGGAGGAACTGGCAAACTGGACTTCTGATGACTTCTTGGTCCAGCGTCATAGGCCCTTCCACCTCTTCTGAGGGTGTGGTTTAATGGCTATGGCGGCCGACTTTGAAGCTGGGGAGCCAGGTTTGAGTCTGGCGGGAGGCTTGAACATCCTGTGATTCTGGGCAAATCACTTAATCTCCCTGTGCTAAAACAAAAAGTGTCCATCTGTAATGCAACTGGTGCTCATGTAAAGCGCTCTGATTCTTATTTGGTTCGGTTTGCGCTATATTAAACTACAACAAAAAAAATAATTATCCTGCACTGCTTGCAGACTCCCAGAGTCTGCACCTTCTTGGCAATGGCAATTTGTTTGGCAATGGCCTTCCAAATTGACTTTTTCTGATGACTGTTGACCTGTATGGATACAAGAAATGAAAGAAAAAGATAGTTCTGTGACTTGTATGTCTGTATTGATGTAACACAATTCACACTTCATATCATGGGACATTTTTTTGCACTGAAAGTTTCTCTCATGTAAAAAAAGGGCTGCATTTTTTTATTTACTTATGGCACAGTGTATACTGCCCACTGTGATTAAGGGACCTGCTGTTTGTAAATGCAAAACTTTAAAATGGCATGAAATATAAATGAAGTGCTAACTTAGTAATGAAGGTAACTCTCCATTTCATTTTTCTGCCATTTAAAAGCATTGAGAAGCATCATTGTGTTCACAACTCAAATTTTAAGCTGACAAGGAACTTTTTCTAAGAGTCAATACCTCAGTGCTTCAGTTGTTCATTGTTGTAATTTGCTTGTTTAATATGTCTGTAGTTGGAAGCTTGGGGTTGTCCTGGTGACAGAATGTAGATCTCACGGTTCTGTGATGAGATCGGCATTCTGGCAAGGGAGGCGTTGAAGAGATGACCTGTTGGAGAAACCTGTCGGTGGTTGTACAAAATAAAGCCTTTCATTTGAACCATGAAAACACCTTGGATTTATTACTGGCGACGAGCGACGAGCGACTAGCTTGATTGGGGACAAGCCACAACCACCGATTCCCCTGCGAACCCATTTGGATTTTGGGATTTGGATTTTGGTCTGCGGAGTTAAGGGACGAGCACAATTTCTGTTGACAACCAACCGACTGTGTGAGGATCGGCTATTATTCAAGGATCGTCACGGAACTTTTCAACAAATTCGGAAGTGAGTAAAAGCTCAAAGAACTGGGTAACCGTTGCTCACGTACATGGTTTTGAATTGCTCACGAGCATCAACGCGCGCGCTGCTTCTTTCGAGTGGATCATTCTTCTTCGTCAAGCGCGTTCGCAATTGGACGTCTGGTGTCACTGACGCTGACGCTGACGTTGCGTCACGTTATTTTAGCGGCCATTTTGGATTGGGATAAACGTTTTGTTCGCGTTTTGTGTTCATTATAGAATACATACCTCACAACCTTACGAGCAACCTAAATTGCGAATGAAACAATAAAGGTGAGACATTGAACCCTGATTTATTAATTATCCTTATTTTTGGAGAACAATTTGAATATGGCTACTTCCACCAGCATGTCTCAACCCCCAGCATTCTTGTCAGAAAAGGGAGAACCTCTTCTTCTTTGGAGGAGATGGAGAAACTTGTTTGACTCATATCTTGTGGCTATTGGGGGGAAAAGTTTTCTGCCGTTAGAAAACAGGCCATACTTTTACATAATTTAGGTGTTGAGGGGAGAAATACGTATGACAGCATGGATCCTTTGACTATTGGCAGTGGAGATGGAGAACCATCAGATGTGTATGAAATGTCTATGACGATGTTGGAACAATATTTTGGACCGCGTATTAATGTGGTTTTAGAGCGTCACAGATTCTTCACAAGGGTTCAAGGTCCTACAGAAAGGGTTGGCACGTACGTTGCTGCATTGAAAACATTGGCACGCACATGTGATTTTGCTGATTTATCAGATTCATTGGTAAGGGACCAGCTTGTAAGGTGCACCAATAGTTCAAGGGGGCAAGGGAAGTTACTTTCTAAGAATCCCTCATTGACTGAAGCGATTGCGATTGTGGAAGGAATAGAAAACACTTCCTCTTGAGTGAAAGAGATAAGGAAAGATCAAGTGGACAGTAACCCATCTCATAGTGGGAATGCGAAGAAAGACAAGACTAACGTTCACTCCATGTCTGAGTGTGATGATGAGAATGATTTCTCAGAAGAGATTGCTATAGTGTCTTTGGGATCAAAGAATAAAAGTGCCTGGCGAAACACTCAATCACGCTCCACAAATAATAAGGACAAAGATTTTCAAGCGCGTAGTGAGCGTGATTCTCGTCAACAACGTGTTTTTGATCGAGAGAAGTGTGATATTGATGTTAAGAGAGTACGCTGTTTTAGGTGTGGAAGTTTTTCTCATTCCTCGAGTTTTCCCAATTGTTATGCCAAAGACTCAATTTGCTTAAACTGTAGAGTTAATGGACATTACGCCAGGGTTTGCAAGTCTTCTAGGAAGAACCACAGTGTTGAGAAATCATCTGACACAATTGGTACACTTGTCATATCAAATCTTTCAGTAATGGAAGAAGAAGTGGATTCTGGAAAAGTCATTATGCCTTTTTGTGATATTACTGTTAATAACAATAATTTCACTGTCATGGCTGACTCTGGTTCGCCATTCACATTGATAGGTAACAAGATTTGGGATGAAGTGGTTGGGTTGGAGAATGTGAAGTTACAGCCTCCGGATATTGCTCCTTTTAGTTATGGGGGTTCCAGAGTAGACATTCTAGGGTATACAACTGCTAAGATCATATTTAAGCAGAAGGTGATAACTGGAAAAGTGTATATTGCTTTGAGGGGAGATAATCTTCTTGGGTGGAGGCATCAACGTTACTTAGGAATAGTTTTGAATCCCAATGCCACCGATCCAAGGAACCAAGTTATGTTGATGGATGAGATGTGTGAGTGTGCATGTGGAAAAATTTCATCAATTGATGGAGGGGATGTCAGTGAGGAGTTGGTCAAGGAATTTCCGGATGTGTTTTCTGATGCTTTAGGTTGTTTGAGTGGTTTTGAGCACCGAATCATTTTAAAGAATGAGGCCAAACCTTGTGTACATAAGGTACGCAGAGTACCGAATCTGATGGTGGAACCGTTGAGACTGGAACTAAAGAGATTGCTGGATTTGAAAGTGATTGAAGAGATTGAGGCATCAGAGTGGTTATCTCCGGTAGTTTTGGTACCCAAGGATGGTGGGTCTTCTGTGAGGATGTGTGTGGACTTGTGTGGATTAAATGAATGGATCTGGGTGGATCGACAACCATTGCCGAACATTTCTGAGTGTATTAGTTTGTTGAAGGGAGCAAGGATTTTCAGTGTGTTGGACTTGTCGTCCGCATACCATCAAGTCAAACTTCACAAAGGCTCAAGACACTTAACGTCTTTTGTTACCCCTTTAGGGGCTTATCAGTTTCTACGGATGCCTTTTGGGTTGGCTTCGGCAGCAGCCTGTTTCCAGAGAATTATGAAGATGGTGTTAGGAAATCTTCCAAATGTCTTATTTTTCCAAGACGACATTCTGGTCTATGGGAAATGTGAGAGTGAGCATGAGAAAGTGTTGAGGTTGGTGTTGTGTAAGTTGAGAGAAAGAGGGCTCACCCTCAAAAAGGATAAATGCAAGGTAGGATTAAAATCTGTGACGTATCTGGGCCATGTTATTTCGGGGGATGGGATACAGCCAAAGCTTAAGTTGGCTGAAAGTATTATGAAAGCTCTGCTCCAGAGAGTAAGGAGCAAGTCAGATCTTTCCTTGGTATGGCGGAGTTTTACTCCAAGTTTGTGAAGGGGTTTGCCAGTGTAGTTAAGCCGATTAGGATGCTGTTAAGGAAGGGTGCACACTTTGTTTGGACGCCGGAGTGTGACAAAGCTTTTGATTTGATTAAATCAGAGATTGGAGCCATGCCGACTTTGGGTCATTTGATGCAAGATTGAAAACCATTTTGACGACTGATGCCAGTCTTAAGGGTTTGGGAGCAGTGCTTTCGCAGGTGGAGAATGGGGAGGAGAAAGTTGTGGCATTTGCTTTCAGGGCCCTTAGGGATGCGGAAGCTAACTATTCATGTATAGAGAGAGAGGCGTTGAGTGTGTATTGGGCGATACACCAGTTTTAACTGTGGGGGATCCCGTTTGAGGTAAAATGTGATCATCTTCCTCTTGTTCAGATATACTCAAGCCATCATAGTGATCATTTAACTCCTAGGCTTAAGAGGTGGAGTGAAGGGTTACAAGAATTCCATTTCCGCGTTCATTATATATCGGGATTAAACAACAAGTCAGCTGATTGTTTGTCCCGGTTACCGGTAGGAGAGGAAGAAGTTTGTGAGGAGCCAGTGTATGTGAATTGGGTGGTGGAGGAGACTCTCTCTGAAGAACAGTGGTTGTCAGGTGCTGCTCAAGATGAGGTATTTGTGCTTTTGAAAGGGATTATAGCTAAAGGTTGGCCTAATTTTCAAAATCTTGATCCTGTGTTGAAGCCATTTTGGTGTGTAAGGGATGATTTGACTTTTTGTGGTAGTAGTTATTGAGGGGTGACAGGTTGGTTTCGCCTGTTATCCTTAGAGATAAAGTAGTCAATTTGGCTCATGAAGGGCATCTTGGTAGGAGCCTCACGAAAGCAAGGGTCAGAGAAAGGTACTGGTGGCCAGGGATGGATAGGATGGTGGAGTCTGTAGTGAAGGATTGTCATTTGTGTGCTATCAATGACAAGTCTCATGTGACTAATCAGGTTCCTCTATCGCCGGTGAATGTGCCGGATGCGGTTTGGACTAAGTTGGGATTAGATATTGTGGGTTCTTTGGAGTTGATGCCTTTCCAAGAGAGGGTTGTTGTACTGTTGGTGGATTATACCTCTAAGTGGGTAATTACCAAGTGTATGGGTACAGTTAATTCTAAGGCGGTGATCGAGTTTTTGAAGGATGTTTTTGTTTCAGAAGGTGTACCCAGGTTCCTGGTAACTGATAATGGGGTACAATTTGTATCCCAGGAGATGCATGATTTTCTTGAGGGCCTGGGTGTAGTGCATCAGAAGACTGCGTTATTCTCCGCAAGCCAATGGTCTCACGGAAAGGATGAATAGGGTGGTTAAAAGTTGTGTCCCGAGAGCATTGGATGCTAAAGTCCCTTTAAGGGAGGTGCTGAGGGAGACTTGGTGGGCGCATCGTACAGCTCCCCAATGTGATTTCTCAAAAGTCTCCTTTTGAGGCGCTGAGAGGAAGATTGGCAGTTTCTAAATTAAACCCGGTCTGGCTTAAAAAGTGGGTGAGCAAGGGTGTTAGTGAAGAAGTGAAGAAGACTAGGCTTGTGGAGTATCAGAGAAGATACAAAGTGCGTTATGATGAAAAAAGAGCTGTGAAGAAGAGGGTGTGGAATGTTGGTGATAAGGTTTGGGTGAAAAAGGTGAGACATTGTCATAAAGGGTTGACCAATCTTTCAGGTCCTTTTGTCATCATAAATACAAAAAAAATGTTGTAACCTTAGACAATGGCTGTACCTGGAGTATGTCTAGGTTGGTTAAGTTTGATGGGGTGAACCCTGGTGCAGCCAATGTTCCTGGTGGTGTTCCGATTGGGAGGGACGAAGGTGTTGCAAAGTCCATTAGACAGAGGGTCATACCTTCAAAGTTTGAGGATTATATTTTATATTAGTACTAATTATCTAAAGTTTCTTCTAGAGTTTTAGCTATGTGTGAAGTAAATAGGTAGGCTGTTTTCCTCTTTATATAGTTGCATCATATGCTCCAAGGATGCTGTTAATTCCTTGTTTAAGAATTTAAATTGATTAAATTCTTTGTCTTTGATGTAAAGGGGATGTGTTGTAATTTGCTTGTTTAATATGTCTGTAGTTGGAAGCTTGGGGTTGTCCTGGTGACAGAATGTAGATCTCATGGTTCTGTGATGAGATCGGCATTCTGGCAAGGGAGGCGTTGAAGAGATGACCTGTTGGAGAAACCTGTCGGTGGTTGTACAAAATAAAGCCTTTCATTTGAACCATGAAAACACCTTGGATTTTTTATTCATCCTTATGACTCAACCCTGGCCAGCCCACTGGATTTACTGGGCACTGCCCAGTACAGGCTCTGATATCTGCAGCCTGATGATCATGATGGCACATGAGCACCTTCTGTTAATTTTTAAATATAACCCAAGGCTGAGAGCTACTCTGAAGGTGTCTGGTTGGAGACACCTGATCTAGGATGAGTAATTTGTGGGAAAATACATGACAAACATAATTTGTATTTGATATGGAAAAAACACATATATATGTACATTGTAAAGGAAATATTATGTTTTTTCTAAGTTTACATGATATGAATTTCTACATTGCTCATGAAATTCAAACATATGCCTAGATTTATCTTAAAATACACTCCAAGTAAAATGTAGGGCTTAAAACACACACCACATACTAAAGTTGTTGTTTTCTCTAATTATAAGGTGCTTAAAAATTCACACCATCATTGTTCTATGTAATGTAAAGAAGTAAATGACACTTCACTTCAATCACTAGACTACACTCAGGAACTCAAAGGGACATTCTAGCCTGTGTTTTATCAAAAACCCCAGTTAGGCATATTTATTAATACATTTCAAACTGTGCCTGTTCCTCTGGTGAGCCATGGAGCTGGCTTTACAGGGACAAAACCTCCATTGCCAGCAACTACAGCTCCTCTGAGAAGGGGGACCATCACCTGCTCTTCCTGGCATTGTGACTCCCAGAGGTCGGAAACAGCACCAAAGGTTGAGGAGGTCTTGTTGGATGCAGTGTTAGGAGCAAGTGAGCTATTTTTGAAACGACACATACATGTACATGGCATACACGATCAGCAATGGAGATGGACACAGTCTTTGACTTTCACACGTTGCTTTCACACACGTTAGCCTATGGCTTTGTCCGTAATGGAGGTTCCCACCGACTACCCAGTCAACTTCTAAACTCCGAAGCCATAAAAATCGGCCTTCACTTTGGCAAAAGCGTCATGTCGTGGAAACTGGATGGAGTGGTTGATGTGTCTCATCATTAAAGAAATCATTTTTTGTATGACACCACTTAAAGTTGGTTGTGACATTGCACCAGATGCTGCATCAATGTCTTGGAATGATCTTGTGGCCACAAAATGGAGTAATGCCAGGATTTTCACTATTGGTGTAATTTGATGTGGGATTACCATTCTCAGTCAGAAGATCAGTCTCCAGCTGATGACAGAAATCAATGATATTTAGCCTATTGCATATTTTTGAATTCTATGATGTTGTTCCAGAGTGGCAATGTCTGGAAGTGTAAATATTAAAATGGCACTGATGATTTGGATTATACATGGGTTTTCATTTTTTTGTAACTATGGCAAGCATTTATTTCTCACAATTTTAATAACATACACTAGTTGGTTCTGTGCTATTTGTTCTTTTTTCTCATTTTTGGAAAATGTGAGAAACATTAGCTACAAGGCATTTATTTATATAAGAATAAACTTTTATTTTTTAAAACATTTTAATACGTGTGATGGAAGGAATAAATGAAAAGGAAATTGAGAAAAGAAATCCAACAGCAGTCTTTGACTGTGTTAGTTGTTTATATTCAATGAAACCATATACACTAAAACAGGAGCGAAACAAAAAAAGTAACATAAAGTTACAAAAGTCACTCATGATGAATGAAACTATTATTGAAGAGCCAAGAATGTTTGAAATTCAATGTCCAAAATACAGCTGACATCAGAAAGGTAAGTAAATGTGTCCAGACAATAATCCACAGAGGGGATGGTAGTCATACCCTGGAGGAAATTAGATTTTGCTTCTCTTGGTGGTTGGGATCTTGCCATCCTCTCCTATTGGTCCAGATAAACATGCAATCCTGGGGAAGGGGGGGCTGATGGATCCACAGTTGCAGGGACTGAGGTGGGTGTAGGTGTTGCCTCTGGTGGCAGGGCCTCCCTTTCTGTAGCTGAGGAAGATGTAGTTGGCCCGGATGATGATAGACTACAGAAAGAGGAAGATGTTTCTGGAAAAGCCCTGCACAAGAGGGTTTAAATGCCATGCAACACCCCAGTCAGGGAGCCCATATTAGAGTTGTGATGTTCGATCTGAACATTGAGCTCGCTCAGCAACTGCTTCATCTCCCAGAGCTCTGTAAGGCCCTGGTCCATTTAAAAAAATATATATATATCTTTGTTACATTTTTCATCCCAAACTTTTTCCAGTTACAAGTAAGTGCATACATAAACACGTTAAAAGGTAATACTCTTCATTTCTAACAGGTGTCTCATCCTATTTGGTATCTTTCAGTATTGTTGTGTCCAATTTAGGGTATTTACAACTATCTGAACCCCTTACTCGTCAACAGATTTGCAGGAGAATGCAAGACAAGATATAATATTTAAATAAACATATTAACAATGCCATCAGCTACTTCACACTCCTGGAATAGGATATATGCAATATACATGTCTCAGTCCACATTCCTTTCCTATAGATTCTGCTCGCCCACCGCATTGCGGTAGACTTTTCTTGAAAAGCAGACCAATACTGCCTATACTGACTAATGTGTTTCATAAATCGCTATTAGTCTTCTATCGTAGCCTACGCATAGTGTCTAGTGTATCTAGTTTACCATAGCATCGCCTGCTGCTTCGCCATCTTGTGATGAATTGTCTCTGTCCTCTCAGTCCATGCTCATTAATTCCATAAGTATAGTGTCCCAGTACTGTGCTATTGGATATTTGCGCTGTCTAGCTATTTCCTCTCTGTGTAGTGATGAGCTTTCTGCCTGGGCCCACACTAAGAGCGATTTTCTCCAGTTAACACACACAGGGGTATCGGCGTGCTTCCATCTCTTAGTTATTAGATGTTTTGCCACTATCAATCCTAAATCTATGAATCTAGAGGTGGCCTTATTTTTCTTAGATCTGGGGTAGAGGCCCAATATGCATGTTTCCCACATGCATGCTATCTGTCAGTCGGTGCAGGCCTTAAGCACCTCCGTTACTGCTCGCCAGTATGTGCCTAAGGCATTACAGAACCACAGCATATGCAGAAGATCTTTATCAACTTGCAGGCAGCGTGGACATGCGGAATTAGTGGTTCTGTAAGGACCTGGTCCATAACGTCTTGGGACTGATGGAGGGACCCCAAGACTTAGTTGAAGGTGGCCTGGGTGACAGTTAACCCTGTGGCCTCACCTTGCTGGCCCACAGATTTCCTTACACAACCCCTATCCCCACTACCCTGTGCCCTTGGCCCAGTGTGCCCCATCCCACTGGTTCCTGATTGAACTGGTGGTGGTGTATCAACAGGATGCAGGACTGGGGGTGTACAAGATTGGGGTGATGTTGGTTTGGACACAGGAAGTAGAGGTTTCCATAGGCATAGGGATGGTAACAATTGGGAGGAAAGGTGTAGGTGTGGGCCGAGTGTGACTCACTGGAGCTGTATGCCTAGGTAGGTAAAATGGACCAGGCTGCTCCTTATCATCTGGTCTTTCATGAGTGGAGTACTTCATGAAGCAGTGTTCTGGTCTGGAGTGGGGGTATCCTGAGTGTCAGATTGTTGTCCATGTTCTCTGGTTGTTGGACCTATAATGAATTTAAAAGAAACAAAAGCAATTTGTAAAAGACTGGATTATACGTAACATGAGTTTGAAGCTAAAAATTGAAGAAGAGATAAAGGAAAAAATTCATTACTATCATGAATGTACCTTTCCATGGTATTATGATTCATTACACACACAATTTAAATTATACACTAAACAACTTCAAAAAGTAGTTAAAAAGATGTCCTGAAATGAAAAAAATTTAGATTGATACATAACACTTCAACATATGTGACAATTTGACCAACATTACATTGCATTATTATTTTCACATAACAAAAAGAAGGCATCATGGTAGTTGTAGTCATTTAAATTAAACATGCACAACATTTGCAAAATTGTAAGTTAAACATACCTATTGAAGATATGCAATAGGAACCCGAACTGATATTTAGAATTTAAAAAACTATATGAGATATGTTATTTAGTGTAAAAGCACCATTACGTCATGTGAAATGTACTGTAGATTGAAACCTGTAATCTTAATTTAGAAAAATACATTCAAACAAACAAACAAGACAAAAGAAATTATATAATATATATATATATTACCTACTGGCAGTTGCCAGTATGTAGTTTTAGTTAGGACCTAGTTCCCATGGGAAAAGCGTTTTTTGATTTGCCAATATCTTTGGCGCCGGTTGACAAATCAAGCGTGAAAATTTCAAAACTAATGGGGCGCTCCAGGCAGTTAATGTCTTGAAAGTTTCAAAGTGATTCGTCAAGTGGAGACCGAGAAAAAAGGGGGGTCCCAAAACGCATTTTCTCCATGTTAATTTCCATAAGAAAGTTGTCGCGGGTACAGCCCGAACTGCTGAACGGAATTACACCAAATTTGGCAGAGGGGTAGTTCTTGGTCCAGAGTGTGCTTCTTGCTTTACATGGTGTAAATCCGTTCAGTAGTTCCTGAGAAATTTTAAAAATAAAAAGTATTGATATCTGGTGACTGCAGTGGATTCGCAAACCCTCCCGATCACGAGCTTCATTCTGATTGGTTTCCAACACTCCATACCAGGAAGTGTTGGCAGCCATCTTGTGACTCAGCAAAACCGAGTCAGAAGAAAAAAGGTGAAAAAAATAAAAAACAAGAAAAGGGGGAAGGGTAGAAACACCCTGACCCCCTAGGCCCCAAGGCCCAAAAAAGCATTAAAAAAAATATTTCTGGTCGAATTGGCACTGGGTGCGTGAATCAGGCCAGGATTTTTATTTCATTTTACTTCGTTTCTTTGAGCCCTCGGGTGAGCCAGGTCCTGGGGGCAATCCAAATTTAAGTAGCGGGGGCCCATGGGGTCCCCCGCAGCCCTGGGGACAGCCACCTCCCCGAGGCTTTGCTGATAATGTGCAGGGGTACGTGCCCCTGCAGCCTTAGAGATCTTTTTGAAAAAATATGTGGGGGTCCTGCCTCCCCAAGCTGCCCCGGGGACCACCAGCTCCCCAAGGGCATTTCCTATTATGGGATGGGGGGTCTCGCTGGCCGCCCCAAGCCCCAGGGACCACTGGCTCCCCGTGGCTTGTTTCTTTAATGTGTGGGGGCCTCTCAGCCCCCCCCTAAGCCCCAGGGACTGCCACCTCCCTGGGGCTTTTTTATTTAATGTGCAGGGGGCCTCGTAGGCCCCGCAAGCCCTGGGGACTGTCACCTCCCCAGGGCTTTGTTTAATTACGGGTGGGGGGCCTCACGGGCCCCCCAAAGCCCTAGGGACCACTATCGGCTGGGGCTACTGTGGGGGGCTCAAGCTCCCCCACACCCCCTGGGGACCACCGCCTCCTGGGGGCTGTTCACATGTGGAGAGGAGGGCTGCATGGCCACCCTCTTGGAGCCCATCCAAGGGCCGGCTACAGCAATGTCCCACGGTGCCTATCACAGGGAAATTGCAGTTTGCAATGGCTTGGCGAGAGCACGGCTCCCGCCCTGTCATTGCAAACTCTGCTTTGCTTCGTGGAAGCAAGAGCAGGAAACCTGCTCTCGCTTCCACGAAGCAAAGCAGAAATGCTTTTGGACAAGGGGAGCTGCATGTTTGCAGCTCCCCTTGCCCAAATGCAGGGAGCCAGCTAGGACTGCGGGGGCATTGGAGCTCCCCTCACAAGGGGCCATGCCCCAGGGATGGGGTCCCCAGGGCAAAAAACTGCACAGGAGGGGGCCACTGGGCCCCCCTCCCTTTAAAAAACAAATAAAGCATTGGCCATGCCCAGGGGGATGGGGTCCCCAAAGCCAAAAGAGGCCGAGGGAGGAGGGCCATGCTGACTCCTTCCTTTTTTTTAAAGTAAAAAAATGGCTAAAGCCCTGGGAGATGGGGTCCCCAGGGCCCAAATATTAGTAAGAGAAGGGGGGCCACACAGCCCCCTTCTAAAAATATCAAAAGTATAGAAAAAACACCAACTCACTGGAGGCCCTGCCCCCTCCTTGTGCCCCTCTGCAAACACGCCTCCTGGCATGTTCTGGGTTGGGGGATTGATTCCCCTCGAATCTTAAGGGTCCTTAGGGGCCAACTAGCCTACCAGGTACCTCCAGTAAGCCCCACACAGTGGGATTGCTGAGAGGTGGTCCGAGGCCACGCCCCTTTTTACACCACTCTGCAAAGGCACCTCTTGGTGCACTGCTGGTGGGGCGATGAGGTCCTCATGTGTCCTGGACTTCATCCCCCAAGCAGCAGTGCGCCAGACGGCATGTTTACAGAGTGGTGTAAAAAGGGGGTGTAGCCTTGGACCACTCTCCGCAATCCAGCTGTGTGGGGCTTACCGGAGGTAACAGGAGGGCTAGTTGGCCCCCAGGGACCCTCAGGAGGTAAGGGGACATCCTCTTCTAACCAAGAGGGTGCCAGTAGGTGCGTTTGCAGGGTGGTGGACTGAGGGGATTGGCCTATGTACACCTCTCAGCAGTCCCACTGTGTGGGGAATATTGGAGGTACAGGTAGGCTAGTTGGCTCCTAACCACCCCCAGCAGCGAAGGAGACTTCACTCCCCATCCAAGAGTGCGCCGGGTAGCGCATTTGCAGAATGATGGACAAAGGGGGCGTGGCCTGCTATGAGAACTTACGAATGCCTGCTGTGTGGGACTTTCTGGAGATAATTTAGTGTATAGGAATTATGTAGAGTGGGATTATGTGTTATGGAGAGTAATTGTGTGGTATTATAATCTGTGCTATGGAGTGGTAACCTCAGGTTTAGTCTTCCTCATTGCCATAGAAGCTAAACTATAAACTCAATGAGACAAAAAAAGAAGGAACCACTGAGAAGCACTTCTGGACCTAGTCAGAGGTATGAGCAGGGTCATTGGAATTATGCGACTGTTTGGCTGCACTGACTTTTGCACAATTATACATTTTCTGCATTTGCCACATAATCTGTCATCTGCTGCATAATCTGCAGATTTGAACAAAAAAAATCTTGTTTCTAGCTCAAACAGCTCAAACGTTACCAAAAATACAGCCCTTTGCAAACTTAGAATGGTCACCTGTTACTTATTGCTAAATGTGGGTCTTAAATTGGTACTAATGGTGTGCAAACCACTCTTGCTTATTTCTGCGCCTCTCTTGCCTCTTTCTGCATTTCTGTTGCTTCTTTCGGCACCTTTCTTTCTTGCACTTCTTTTGCCTTGTTCTGCTCATCTCTTCTGTTTTCTGCACCTCTCTTGCCTCTTTCTACACCTCTGTTGCTTCTTTCTGCCCTTCTCTTGCTTCTTTCTGTACCCTCTTGCCTCTTTCTGTACCCTCTTGCCTCTTTCTGTACCCCTGTTTCCTCTTTCTGCACCTCGGTTGGTTCTTTCTGCACTTCTCTTGCTTTTTCTGCACCTCTGTTGCAAATTTCTGCATCCCTCTTGCCTCTTTCTGTATCCCTCTTTCTGCACCTCTGTTGCCTCTGTATGCACACATGTTCCCTCTTTCTACACCCCCTTTGCCTGTTTCTTCAACTCTCATGCCTCTTTCTGCAGTTCTCTTGCCTCCTTCCACACCTCACTTGCCTCTTTCTGCACATCTCTTTGTTCTTTATGCACTGCTCTCACCTCTTTCTGCACCCCTCTTGCCTCTTTCTGCACATCTCTTGCCTCTTTCTGCACCCCTGTTCCCTCTTTCTGCATCTCTTTTGTCGGTTTCTGTAACTCTCTTGCCTGTTTGGGCAGGTCTCTTGCCTCCTTTCGTACCTCTGTTGCCTCTTTCTGCACCTCTCCCATGTCTTTCTGCACCCCTATTGCTTCTTATTGCACCTCTGTTGGTTCTTTCTGCACTACTCTTGCTTTTTTCTACACCTCTTTTGCATATTTCTTCATCCCTCTTGCTTCTTTCTGCACCCCTCTTCCCTATTTCTCCACCTCTTTTGCTTCTTTCTGCACTGCTATCTTCTCTTTCTGCACCCCTTTGCCTCTTTCTTCACCTCTGTTGCTTCTTTCTGCACTGTTCTTTCTTCTTTCTGCACCTCTCTTGCCTCCTTCTGCACACCTCCTTCTGCAATTCTCTTGCCTCTGCCCGCACCCCAGTTCCCTCTTTCTGCATCTCTTATGTCTGTTTTTGCAACTCTCTTGCCTCTTGGTGCAGTTCTTTTGCGTCCTTCTGTATCTCTGTTGCTTCTTTCTGCACCCCTCTAGCCTCTTTCTGCACCCCTCTTGGCTCTTTCCGCACCCCTGTTGTTTCATTCTGCACAGTTCTCTTGTTTCTTTCTACACCCCTCTTGCCTCTCTCTGTACCCTTCGTCCCTCTGTGTGCATCTCTCTTGCCTCTTTCTGTACTTCTCTTTCCACTTTCTGCACCCCTCTTTCCTCTTTCAGCACCACCTCTTTGTGCACTTCTCTTGCTTTTTTCTGCATCTCTCTTGCTTTTTTCTGCATCCCTCTTGACTCTTTCTGCACATCTGTTGCTTCTTTCTGCACTTCTCTTGTTTGTACCTTTTTCTATACACATTTACATCGTATGCTGTTTGAAACCCAGGTATTCAAGTATATGTATCTTTATTTTTATGTAAAGTGTCACTAGGTGAAAGCAGTGACACATGCATGCATACCTTCACAAACTTGGTCAGACTTACAGTAGTGATATGCTTAGGATTGCTGTTTTATATTTGGTAGGCCTAACATTTTGAGCAGTCAATGAATATTGAGCCTTCAAGAGAATAGTGAGGTTTAAGACATCTTGTGAGATGGATTAGTGATTTGGTCACTTTGTATGAGTCTGTATGGTACAGTCAAAGTAGGCCTCTTTCTGCACCTCTTATGGTTCTTTCTGCACATCTCTTGGTTTTTTCTGCACCTTTCTTCTTCTTTCTGTGCCTTTCTTCCTCTTTCTGCACATGTCCTACCTTTGTAGGCTGAGTTCGAAATTAGCATTTAAAAAAACCTGAGAAATTCACTGAAATAACAGAGGTTTCAAGGAAGTTATAGTTCCGGATTAGCATTTAAAAAACCTTAGAAATTCACTGAAAAAAACACAGGTTTCAGGGACATTATTGTTAGAAATTGTCATTTAAAAAACCTTCAAAATTCACTGAAAAAAATACAGGTTTCAGTGACATTATAATTAGAAATTTTCTTTTAAAAAACCTTTGAAATTCACTGAAAGAACCATAGGTTTCAGGGACGTTATAGTTAGAAATTAGCATTTAAAAACCTTAGAAATTCACTGAAAAAACACAGGTTTCAGGGACGTTATAGTTAGTTGGACATTTCACTCAAGAAATTAAGCTGTAATAGTTAGTTGAGGTAAATATAACTTGCGTCCCCGCAATGCACTGCTGATGACATCACATATTACATCACTCAAGACATGGTCAGTGATATCACTGATGACGTCTCAAATTACACCACTGATTACATCATCCGTGTGATAATTTGATGCACCTCCTCACAGCCTAATATAACCTTTGATACACCCACTCTAAATTACAGACTGCCATTCTCGAAACCATAGACACACCAATACTAATTAATATATACCCACTCACTGATTCCTAGGTCTACATACACATCCACTCACTCACCCTTACAGTGACTCATACATGCAGTCACTCATCAATATAGCCACTATCATATGCACTCATACACCCATCCAGACACTCACACACCGCCACTCACCCATAGATTTACTCACACAGCTAGCCAGTCATGCAAAGAATTAATCACACTCCCAAAAGCTCACCTACACAGTTATACACACACCACCTCACTTATTTATACAGATACTAACACATACTTACTCTCTTATACAATCACTGACACAAACACACACTCATCCATACAGCCACTCTCATAATCACTCACTCTCACATATAATCATTTATATATTCCAACACTCACATATACTGCCTTTCACATATGGGTTTACTCACACATGTACTACTGAGACATCTATACACTCACCGACACAGTCATACACATACTCAATCAACATACCGTCCCTCATAGATGCACTCATGAACCCATACACCCAGGGATTCACACACTCATACATCCATGCAGAGAGTCACACAGTCCCTCACCCACTCACACAGACACACTGGCACCAATACAAGTACTCAGACAACTAGTCATTACCCATTAGACACTCATGTAGATACTCACCAACCTATGCAGCCACTTACACACCAACTGACAGACATTCACACAGATTAGTCATTCGCCCATGCATTCACTAAGACATGTAAAATCACTATCTTATTCAGTCAGTCATGCTCCCATTAAATCATCCATTCAGACACTCATACACCCACTCATTCTTCAATACTCCTTGGTGTGTGTGTGTGTGTGTGTATATATATATATATATATATATCAAGCACAATCCAGCGTCAATCCATCAAGAGACATAAGCAGGAACGGACCACCGCACAAACAAGTCTTATTCTAATCTTGAGTGCTTTATTCCATATTTTCGGCCAGCATGACGCGTTTCGACCGGAGAGCCCGGTATTGATCACATGACATGCCCTGACCACCCATGTGTTTAAATACAGGTATGTTTGAAAACCGGCTCCTCCCATGAGTAAATATAAACAACAGACTTTAGACTTTAGAAATTACTTTTTCCATGGTCGCTGTTACGTACACACATTTAAACCAACATTATATTTTTTTCAATCAAGGAATAATGTGTGAATAGAAACAAATATGATTACATTTGGGAAACAGTGGGCAAGTGCCCATTATTTAACATTGTGTATTTGTTTATACCCAAAAGGGAGCTTATATATTCATATACCAGTATTTAGTTTTTGGTTTTCTTAGTTTTATAAGTGATTTTCCAAAATTATATATTTATAAAAGAAAAACTTATTCAAAGAGTAATTGTTCTATGATTGGATTCATAATTGATTAACCATTTTTTTATAACCATTTTTTAGAACATTTCTTTAAAAAAACACTTTTTTTATATTTAAGAGGTACATTGCATTGGTCCGCAAATGTATATTAATTCATTTCTTTCTGATTTTTTTCTGATATAAAGTGCTAAGTGCAAAAACAATCAGTATCTTGGTGCAACAAATCGGGAGCTTCCCCATTTAAGTTTAACATTAATACTTGGATACCAATGATTAAATTCATAACAGTTTGTTTCAGCGAATATCATATTTCATACTCAGTTTTTTCAGTTCCTCTAAAGCTCTTTAACAATACAGTACATAACAATAGTTTATAAATAAAGATAAAAAAACCATGTGCAAACAGCAATCAACAGAGCCACCCACCTCAGAAATATCAGATAAAAACCAGTAAAAACAAGTAAAACTAGTTAAAATCCAATAAAATGAAGATCATAGCCCACATAAAAAACCATCCACACACGATTAAAACATCAATCCTAAAACCATTGTCATAAATAGTTGTTAATAAACTTCTAATTTTTCGATCAAGGGTTTAGCAGCAAATTGGAGGTACAATATTCATAAAATAATTTCTACACTTTCACTAAATACTTGTAAAGATACATAAAATTCTCCATAAAGTATCTACAAAAAGTTGTGTAAGTCTTCCCCAGTGTTTAAACCGTTCGGCATTTTAGTATCTAGTTAAACAATATATTGGCTTTCCAGTTTTCATAATTGTTTCTCTCTGTTACCACCTCTGATGGATTTTGGTACGGCATATATTACAAAATATTTGAGGTCATTCAAATTATTCTGATGCACTAATTTAAAGTGTCGGGCCACAGGGTAGCTGGAATCAGAGTTAACAATAGCCCGTAGATGTTGAAGAATACGGTTAAATACTTGGAGTTTTGTACTGCCAACATATTTTAATTGACAAGTGCATTCTAAGACATAGACTGCATAGTCAGTCTTACATGTAAACTGCCCTTTGATTTTACATGTGTTTGTGGAGAAAGTGTCTAAAAACTCAGTTTTGTTAATACCAAATTTACATGTCCTACAAGAGCTGCACTTATAAAAACATGTCTTATTTGTTAACCAGTTTGCTTTTTCTTGTATTTCTGGACTAGTCTTTACAAGTGCATCCCTCATAGAGGGTGCTCTTCTAAACGTAATAGATGGAGAATCTTGTATTTCTGATGATAACGAAATGTCAGATTTTAAAATAGGCCAGTTTTTAGTAATAATACGTCTGACCTGTTTATGATGACAACTACACATAGTTCTTAGTCTGGCCGATGATTGTTCTTTATTAGATTCATCATTAATACTTAAAGGAATGACATCTTTCTCAATGTTTGTTATAGCTGTGTTTACAGGGCTCTGTATTTTGGTTAAAGCAGTTTTTAGATCATGCATTTTGTAACCTCTTGCTAAGAATCTATGTACTGATTCATTTAGACAAATAGTTAAGTCTTGTTCATTGCTGCAAATTCTTTTAATTCTAATAAATTCCCCATAGGGAATACTCTTGATCAAATGTCTAGGGTGGGTGCTACTAGCATGGAGAATCGAATTTCCCGCAGCCGCTTTTATGTGTAATGTTGTGCATATAGTATTGTTGTTGATATATATCTCAACATCCAGGAACTCTACCCTCTCTTTGCTGATGTTTGCTGTAAATTCCAGGTTAAGATTGTTAATGTTGATAGTGTCAACAAACTTTTGTGCTGGTTCAATGGTGCCATGCCACACTATACAGACATCGTCAATAAAGCGCCACCATCTTACTATGTTTGACATGTGTGAATCTTCCAGGGTGTGGTTCAGGACATGCTCCTCCCACCAGCCTACATGAAGACATGCATAGCTGGGGGAGAAGCATGCTCCCATCGCCACACCTCGTAGTTGTTGATAGACTTCTTTGTTGAACAAAAAATAATTGTTATTCAAGCATATATGTATCATGGTTAACAACATTTTGTTATGTTCATTGAATTTCACATCCCTGTTTTCGAGATATTGTTTTGTAGATTTACGGCCATCTTCATGGTTGATGCTGGTGTATAGGGAGCATATATCCATCACAATGAAACAATACTCACTGTCCCATGTAATCTCCCTAAGTTTGTTCCAAAAGCGGCCAGTATCCTTAATATATGAAGGAAGCATTTCTACAAAATCCCTGAGAAAAAAATCCACATATTTAGACATGGATTCCAATAATCCACGTTGAGCAGATATTATAGGGCGCCCAGACACAGGGTTTACTTGTTTGTGTACTTTAGGTATGAAATACAATGTTGGAGTATTTGGGTGATCAGTTTTCAAAACATTGTATTCTTCTTTACTAATAAGACCCATCCTCTTCCACTGTGCTAGTTCCCTAAAGACTAGATCTTTTACAGCTCTTAATTCAGGAAATGTTGCCTTCCTATAACATAATGGATCCCCAAGATGTCTATAGGCCTCTTTTATATAAGCATCACGTGGCCAAAGCACAATGTTGCCCCCTTTATCTGCATTTTTCACAATTATGTTATTGTGCTCATTGATTTTCTTAATTAAACTTGAATATTGTTGTTCATTGTAACTTCTATGTTTATTTTTACACAGTATATTTCTGTTCAACGTTTTCAATTCATCAACAACACAGTCACTGAAAATGTCTATAGCATCCCGAGCCATAATTGGGATAAAAGTTGATGGGGGATGGAAAGGGCTGGTGGCAGGGCTGGTGCTAATAATCCCCATTTCACGAAGCTCCTCCTGTGTGTTCCCCATTATTTCATCTGCATGGCCCGCTAATGAATAAACATTTCTCAACATAGGCACATCCGATACCTGGAATTGAATACTTGGTTGATTCTCAATACTAGTCACTGTAGCTGTGTTGGTCGCTTTCTTAAGTTTGTGAAATTTTATAAGATTCAGTTTTCGTATGAATCTGAAAACATCAATTCGCGATTGTATGTATTTAAATCCTGATTTGGGGCAAAATGAAAGTCCCAAGGCTAAGAGTTGAATTTCTGCCTTATCAAGGTTCAAGTCAGTCAGGTTAATTACAGTGTTGTTAATTTTTTGATCTTCTTCTCTTATTACTTCTGGAGAGGTTTCCCCCTTCTTCCTCCTTTGCCTCTCCAATTGCCTTTTCCGCCTGCGCCTCTCATTGCGGCGCTTGTTTCGTTTGATCCTTTTGGTTTCTGTTTTGTTCTGGGCCTTAAGGTGTTTTTCCGGTCCTCTATGATAAACCCCAATTCTTCAGATGGAGTGAAACTAGCAGAATTAGTTGTTCCTTCATTTAGAAGACCACCTTCATCCGATTCACCACTGCTTACTAGAGAGCTTGCATCTGTATGAGACAAAATAACAACATTGTCTTCATTTTGTATTTGGGTTACTAGTGCTTTTTGACTCAAAGCTTGTTTTTTTACAGATTCAAATTTTTGGGAGAAAGTGAATATTTTTCACATCTCATAATCTCTTTTATCCCTGGCGAACTTGAAAATGTTACGCTCCTTAATAACAGTCTCATGTTTGTCTAAAAGTTTCTTAATGTCCTCTTTTCCCTTTTTGATTACATCTTGTTCATCCATGGTATCAAGTTCCTGATTTAATTTATCAATTTGTTTCACTATTTCCGCCCTATCAATTTCAGCATATTTTATCAGGATACATACCATGTTCATTGATGCATCAAGATTATTGGTGGCCCATTCCTGTAGCATCAGGGAGTCGGGGTTCTCAAATGATGGTGCAATTAGAACCCTCAACCCCCTTGGAACTCTCCCTGCTTCCTTATATTTCTGCAGGGATTTTCCTTCCCACCATTTTGTTAGTTCCGTGCGTTGTAGTTTTTCTAACTTCTTCAAAAGTACTTGGACATTTTGTTTCTCCCCATTGTTGGTATTCGTATTTCTATTGGTATTGATATTGCTGCTCTCCGGTAAATTTAAATACAATGCGTCCGCAGCTGCTTCGCGGTCACGGAGCACGTCTGCCGCTGTAGCCATTACGGCGTTTTCGTATGGAAAATACTTATGCACTGTTCGCCGAAGAGTATATTTACTTAACTCCACTCGGCTCGTATTACTTATATTAGATTGTTTCGGGGACATTATAGTTAGAAATTGTCATTTAAAAAACCTTTGAAATTCACTGAAAGAACCATAGGTTTCAGGGACGTTATAGTTAGAAATTAGCATTTAAAAACCTTAGAAATTCACTGAAAAAACACAGGTTTCAGGGACGTTATAGTTAGTTGGACATTTCACTCATACAAAACCCAAGAAATTAAGCTGTAATAGTTAGTTGAGGTAAATATAACTTGCGTCCCCGCAATGCACTGCTGATGACATCACATATTACATCACTCAAGACATGGTCAGTGATATCACTGATGACGTCTCAAATTACATCACTGACTACATCATCCGTGTGATAATTTGATGCACCTCCTCACACCCTAATATAAACTTTGATACACCCACTCTAAATTACAGACTGCCATTCTAGAAACCATAGACACACCAATACTAATTAATATATACCCACTCACTGATTCCTAGGTCTACATACACATCCACTCACTCACCCTTACAGTGACTCATACATGCAGTCACTCATCAATATAGCCACTATCATATGCACTCATACACCCATCCAGACACTCACACACCGCCACTCACCCATAGATTTACTCACACAGCTAGCCAGTCATGCAAAGAATTAATCACACTCCCAAAAGCTCACCTACACAGTTATACACACACCACCTCACTTATTTATACAGATACTAACACATACTTACTCTCTTATACAATCACTGACACAAACACACACTCATCCATACAGCCACTCTCATAATCACTCACTCTCACATATAATCATTTATATATTCCAACACTCACATATACTGCCTTTCACATATAGGGTTACTCACACATGTACTACTGAGACATCTATACACTCACCGACACAGTCATACACATACTCACTCAACATACCGTCCCTCATAGATGCACTCATGAACCCATACACCCAGGGATTCACGCACTCATACATCCATGCAGTGAGTCACACAGTCCCTCACCCACCCACACAGACACACTGGCACCAATACAAGTACACAGACAACCAGTCATTACCCATTAGACACTCATGTAGATACTCACCAACCTATGCAGCCACTTACACACCAACCGACAGACATTCACACAGATTAGTCATTCGCCCATGCATTCACTAAGACATGTATAATCACTATCTTATTCAGTCAGTCATGCTCCCACTAAATCATCCATTCAGACACTCACACACCCACTCATTCTTCAATACTCCTTGGTGTGTGTGTGTGTGTGTGTGTGTGTATATATATATATATATATAATTCTTAAACTTTTTAGAAACACTCAGTCACTGGATGATGTCATCAGTGATTTCATTTGAGATGTCATCAGTGATGTCATCAGTGATGTCACTGACCATGTCATGAGTTATGTAATATGTGATGTGATTTTCTGCGAATACTTATGAATACTGAATGGCAACCAACCTACCTACTGGTAACCATTGATGTGGTGTCACTATACACCTCAATTGATCATCAAAAGGGACTGAACGCGATCCATTACTTTCTCAAACAGAGGCCTATGAATGAATTAGAGCACTCCAAGATTTTGATTGAAATGATTACCATGTGCCTGTACAACAATATATTCTTATTTAACAAAAAAATTTATGCCCAATGCTGCGGTACCGCAATGGGAGTTTCTTTCTCTCCAAGCTATGCGAATCTCATGATGGGGTGGTGGGAGAGGAACATAGCTTGGAGAGAGGAAAACGACCATCACATGTCAAATGTAGCCCTTTGGCTACGGTTTATAGACGATTTATTTGTACTATGGAGAGGAACTGAAAAACAATTCCAAGATTTCTTTGCGGAGCTCAACGAGAATGATGTTGGTCTGAAATTCACTTACAACATAAGCCCGAAAGAAATCGAATTCCTAGATACAAAGGTATACGTCAAAGACAATCAACTGCATACCACAGTTTATCGCAAAAAAACAGCAACAAACAGTCTGCTCCATGGACTAAGCTTCCATCCCCAGGCACCGAAAAGAAGCATACCTTATGGTGAACTTCTGTGGATGAAAAGAAACTGCTCAGAGGAGCAGGAAATGGAAGAGAAATGTGAAGAAACAAAAGAACGCTTCAAACAACGTGGATATAAATATGCAGACATAAAACGAGGCGAAATGAAAGCAAGACAAAAAACAAGAGCGGATACACTACTGACCAAAAAAGAGCAAAGTAGAAGCCAAGAGAACAGCACAGACACAGATGATAACTCAGAGAGCCAAAAGAGCATTACAAAATCCAATGACAATCAACCACGACTAATACTCACCTATAGCAAAGAAAGCTATGAAATCCAAAAAATAATAACCAAATACTGAAATGTACTCAAAAAAGACCCAGACATAGGAAACTCTATTGGAGATCGGCCTTTGGTCTCATTCAGGAGAGCACCCAACCTCACTGACCACTTGATCAGAAGCCATTTCGCAAAACAAAAAACCGGAAACTTGGCTACAGATGAGATCTAAGGGGTTCACAAAATGCACATCCTGCAAGGCATGCAAAATTGGTAAAAATCTGAAAAACTTGATTGACCCAACGGGCAAAGCTTTTGAAATAAAGGAAACCATTACATGTGAATCTACACATGTAGTATACATTCTCCAATGCTATTGTGGAAAACAACATATAGGGAGTACGATCTGTCCCCTCAAGAAACGTATATTGGAACATATCCGAGCGATACAAAATATGGACAATGCATATGCAATTGCGAAACACATGACTATGCACAAGGACAAAACATGGCTAGATATTAAATACTCAGGATTAATAACAGTTCCAACAAATGAACGTGGAGGAAACCGAGTACAAAAACTATGCCGTTTAGAGTCCCGTATGATCATGAGGTTTAGAACAAAACATCCGCTGGGACTTAATGGGGATGAGGAGATGTATGTCCATCTTTGAAAAGAAAAGAAGAGAGAAGAAACAAAAAAGATCAAAAAGCCTAAATTGCACTCAGCTGCTTGAAACCAAAAGTGCTCTGTTGACGAACTTATAAGCCATGCTTGCAGTTAAATCTCTTGTACATATCTAGACTGTGATGATGAAGTGGGAAATACTCACACAGCAGTTGCATGAACAACAATGATGCTCGCACATTCTCTGTCTGACTGGTGACATGAGTAATCGAAAACAGAGGAAGGGGCACTCAGCCCAGTAATATCTGAACACTTAGTTTTCATTCTCACCCCATGTGTGATCATTTAAAATATATTGGACAAATCACCAATATCGGCACTTCAAGTGGACTTAGCCTTAACAACATGGAGGTTGATCGATAAAAGTTAGATTTAATCTACTCTGCTTTCTGATGCTCAAACTCGCCATTTAAGTAAGAGAATCACTAGCGCGATATACAATAAAGTTTTGTGAATAATGTGTAAAAACTACCCAACCCAGAATGCACTAGTAATAGCCTAAGTGTATTTAAGAGGAAATTGAAAAAGGACTAAAATAACACTCTACCGTGATCAGGAACTACGGTTCAAAACGCGTAGGAGACAGTCACGAACTGAATAAACAACTCTAAATCATCAAGAGGTGTGCCGTGTATTTCATCTTTGAGCAAGATAAATATATAATTCTTAAACTTTTTAGAAACACTCAGTCACTGGATGATGTCATCAGTGATTTCATTTGAGATGTCATCAGTGATGTCATCAGTGATGTCACTGACCATGTCATGAGTGATGTAATATGTGATGTCATCAGCAGTGCATTGCGGGGGTGCGATTTATAGTTAGCTCAACTAACTATAACTGCCGAAATTCACTGGTTTTGTACAAGTTGATTATATAAATATGTGTGTATGTATATATATACATATATGTATAAATATAAATATATAAATATATATATATGCTGCTCCATGGTCCCACCATAACCGCTGAACTCCTTTAAGGGCGGGTGCTTCCATTGTACGAGGGTGAGGACTCCCATACAATATAAAAGCTCCATCCGCAAAGATACAAAGCAAATATTTAATAAAACAGTTCTCCATATTTCAGCAGTTCAAATACTGAAGAAGGCATCACACCGAAATGCATCTGGAGAACTACTTTTGTTAAATATTTGCTCTACAAACCCCGTGAGTGCTTTGTATCCTTGTGGATGGAACTTTTATATGGTATGCGAGTCCTCACCCTCGTACAATGGAAGCACCGACCCTTAAAGGAGTTCAGCGGTTATGGTGGGACCATGGAGCAGCATTAATTAGTACCGCTTGAACCGCCACTGTCCTGACTAACCTGCCGACCAAGGAAGGCCATGGGCTATCAAAGCCTAAGGACGCCGATCCATTTGATTGACGCCTGCAGCTATGTCTTAGATGACATCCAGGGGATGGCAAGGGGTTTACCTGGAGCATTAATAACTTACCGCCCCTCGCAAGTGGCCAACAGGGACTGTCCAAATGAGATGGGCAACAGCATGAGATGCGCATTGTGCTTGCATTTAAATCGATCCATCGGGAGTAAATGAACTTAATTCACCATGTAGGCTTGATATGGGACATAACTAATCGCAGTGCCAGCGTTGGTGCGGGACACGCTGTAGCCGGGAAATATACATTAGAGCAATGCAGCCCTTTCATTGGCTGAGAGTCAACCAATCCAAACTGGGGACACTAAATATATGCCAATGGGACACCATGTACCATACTTCAGTAGTTCAAATACTTAAGAAGGCACCACACTGAAATGCATCTGGAAGACTGCTTTTATGAAATATTTGCTTTACAAACCCCGTAGGTGCTTCAAATCCTTGTAGATGGGGCTTATATATATAAATATATATATATATATATATATATATATATATATATATATATATATATATATATATATATATATATATATATATATATATATATATCCAAATGAAGTTGCCCTGAAATTGAGGCGCCACACACAAGTGTTTGTTACCCATTTATTCTGTAGGTAGCAAGGACAGCAGCATCACCCCAACCGCTGAATTCATGGACCAGACGCGTTTCGGGCTTCCTTCGCCCTTGTTCACTGATGTCAGCAGGAGGTACGGCTACACAGTCTCGCGCCACACTTGCAGCGCTTTCATTTAAATCTCGCCATGGTGGGCTTGGCTTAAGAGCATTATGGTCTTTGTAGTCTCTATAATTGTAATATCCTTAGTGGAGTGCAGCAGTGTCTCCCAATATTAATTAGACCTATAGTAGGTTGCTGTTGGTAGTTGAAACTGGGTCCAAGCTCTTCTTCCCCCACAGAATTGGTCATGCTGTTCCTATTGACGCCGCCACATTTCACGGCGTACAGGAGCTGCTCGTCCGCAGCGGGGCACCGCACGACCCGAGCAGGCCGCTAACATATCCAAATGAAGTTGCCCTGAAATTGAGGCACCACACACAAGCGTTTGTTACCCGTTTATTCTGTAGGTAGCAAGGACAGCAGCATCACCCCAACCGCTGAATTCATGGACCAGACGCGTTTCGGGCTTCCTTCGCCCTTGTTCACTGATGTCAGCAGGAGGTACGGCTACACAGTCTCGTGCCACACTTGCAGCGCTTTCATTTAAATCTTGCCATGGTGGGCTTGGCTTAAGAGCATTATGGTCTTTGTAGTCTCTATAATTGTAATATCCTTAGTGGAGTGCAGCAGTGTCTCCCAATATTAATTAGACCTATAGTAGGTTGCTGTTGGTAGTTGAAACTGCGTCCAAGCTCTTCTTCCCCCACAGAATTGGTCACGCTGTTCCTATTGACGCCGCCACATTTCACGGTGTACAGGAGCTGCTCGTCTGCAGCGGGGCACCTCGCGGCCCGAGCAGGCCGCTAACATATCCAAATTAAGTTGCGCTGAAATTGAGGTGCCACACACAAGCGTTTGTTACCCGTTTATTCTGTAGGTAGCAAGGACAGCAGCATCACCCCAACCGCTGAATTAATGGACCAGACGCGTTTCGGGCTTCCTTCGTCCTTTTTCACTGATGTCAGCAGGAGGTACGGCTACACAGTCTCGCGCCACACTTGCAGCGCTTTCATTTAAATCTCGCCATGGTGGGCTTGGCTTAAGAGCATTATGGTCTTTGTAGTCTCTATAATTGTAATATCCTTAGTGGAGTGCAGCAGTGTCTCCCAATATTAATTAGACCTATAGTAGGTTGCTGTTGGTAGTTGAAACTGGGTCCAAGCTCTTCTTCCCCCACAGAATTGTTCACGCTGTTCCTATTGACGCCGCCACATTTCACGGCGTACAGGAGCTGCTCGTCCGCAGCGGGGCACCTCGCGACCCGAGCAGGCCGCTAACATATCCAAATGAAGTTGCCCTGAAATTGAGGCACCACACACAAGCGTTTGTTACCCGTTTATTCTGTAGGTAGCAAGGACAGCAGCATCACCCCAACCGCTGAATTCATGGACCAGACGCGTTTCGGGCTTCCTTCGCCCTTGTTCACTGATGTCAGCAGGAGGTACGGCTACACAGTCTCGCGCCACACTTGCAGCGCTTTCATTTAAATCTCGCCATGGTGGGCTTGGCTTAAGAGCATTATGGTCTTTGTAGTCTCTATAATTGTAATATCCTTAGTGGAGTGCAGCAGTGTCTCCCAATATTAATTAGACCTATAGTAGGTTGCTGTTGGTAGTTGAAACTGGGTCCAAGCTCTTCTTCCCCTACAGAATTGGATATATATATATATATTCACTGTAAAAACCTTAGGTTTCAGTCACATTATAGTTAGAAATTAGCATTTAATAAAACATAGAAATTCACTGAAAAACCCATAGGTTTCAGGAACGTTATAGTTAGTTGGACATTTCACTTGTATAAAACCATAGAAATTCTGGCATTAAAGTTAGTGCAGCTAACTATAACTCGGCGCCCCCGCAATGCACTGCTGATGACGTCACATATTACATGATTCATGACATGGTCAGTGACATCACCAATGACATCACTGATGACATGTCAAATGACATCACTAATGACATCACTGATGACATCATCCAGTGACTGTGTGTTTCTGTAAAGTTTTAATTTGTTTTATACATATGCCAAGCTGTATTGAAGAATAAGTGGGTGTTTAAGTGTCTGTATGGAGGATTTAGTAGGTACGTGACTGATTGTAAAATTGTGTGATTAAATGTGTCTTACTGCATGCATGGGTTAGTGAATAAACGGAGTGAAAGTCTGTATCAGTCTGTCTGTTGTTGTGTAAGCTGCTGCATGGGTTGGTGAGTAGTTGCATGAATGTCTGTATGGGTTATTGATGTCTTGCCTGAGTATTTGTATGGCTGCCTGAGTGTGTGTGTGGGTGTGTGGGAGGTATGTGACTGTGCATAGATGTGTGAGTGGTTGATTCAATGGGTGTATTGGTTCAAGAGTACATGTGGAAACAGCTGTATGGGTGGGTGTGTGTATGGGTGTGTTGGTGAGTGAATGGATGTCTCAGTAGTACATGTGCAAGTAACTAAATATGTAAAAGGCAGTATATGTGAGTGATGGTGTATATAAATAACTATATGTGAGTGGCTGCATGAATGAGTGTGTATTTGTATCAGTGAGTCTATAAGAGAGTAATTATGTGTTAGTATCTGTATGAATACATGAGGTGGTGTCTGTATAACTGTATAGGTGAGTAAATGGAAGTATGATTGATTATTTGCATGACTGACTAGGTGTGTGAGCAACTCTGGATATGTGGCAGTGTGTGAGTGTCTGTATAGGTGTATGAGTGAATATGATAGTGTTATTTTGATGAGTGACTGCATGTATGAGTAACTGTATGGGTGAATTAGTGGATGTGTGTATAGACCTAGAAATTGGTCATTGCGTATTTAGTAACTGGTATTAATGTGTCTATTTTTTCAAAAATGGTAGTCTGTAGTTTAGAGTGGGTGTATCAAAGGTTATATTCAGGTGTGAGGAGGTGCATCAGATTTTCACGTGTATATTGTCATCAGTGATGTCATCAGTGATGTCATTTGACATGTCATCAGTGATCCCTGAAACCTTTGGTATTTTTCAGTGAATTTCAAAGATTTTTTAAATGTTAATTTCATATTTTAATGTTTATAAAAATCGATATTTTTTCGATTATTTTTTTAAATATTTGGGAACTCTATTATACTTCTAGTTTTTAACTTTAAAAATCATGTAATGTTTTATATCTTCCAAAAAATATGTATTTTTTTTTTGGGTGGAGAAAACTGCACTCCCATACCAGTAGCGTACCAAGCTCCATCACCACATGAATCCTATCCACCATATTGCTAAACTCGTAAATGATGCGCATTTTGTATCAAAAGTATATCTAAGTAACTTTAAACAGTATATGGGAGCACGCAAAAATCTAAATTATTTTAAACATTTATATATTTCTAGCTGTAATAAACTTATATTATGATAAAGATATTTTGTCTAAATTGCTTTGGGTGCGGCCTCCTTGCGCGCTCGGTGCGCGATTGCCATGTGACCTTAAAAAATAGCATTTGATTGGTTCTTAACATTTCCCATTGTAACAGTTGTACGACCCCACCCATTTTACTCATTCTCTCTTCAGCGTTTGATGAGATACACCTCTTCTGCTTAGAATGCTTTTTTGAAAAGTGTGTTCCTGTATACACATATCTTATACTACACACAACATGCAATGATCATCTTATTCATGGTCTGTGCATTAGCCTTCCACGTGTGATTGCCATGCATCTCAAACGTTCCATCAAAAAACAAATATGTGTTACACAATGCCCCTGGTGTGTGTGTCTGCACATTATTCTGCTGCCTTTCGGCCTTGGTATTGCTGGCTCTAAAGAGAATCATCAACCACGGGCAGACTGCACATCCTAGATCACATGCCATCTCATTAACGATAGTTTCCGTCCTCCCGACACATGCTACACTAATCTAAATTGCACACTCTGAGAGGTCAAAACTACAAAAGAAACACACGTAAGTACACTTCCTGGCCAGGCAGGAACTGAACAACACCGAAGTCCCCAGAATAATTATTAACACCCCTACGCTGGCCTGGCGTACGCAAGCCCAGCCCACTTTGCGTACGTATAAATAGGATAACCACGATGCCACATGTCCCTCTTCTTCCACACTACCTCAAATGATTTGCCACATCCACCTCGCATATGTCAATGCGCAATAAAAAAAGAAATGGACCCATGAGGTGTACTCCATCCTGGCAATCAACACGGGCTCTAAATAGTGAGCCCTACTGCCCGTCGTCTATGAAAGGGATCCATGAGGTGTACACTCTCCTACAATCAACACTCCATCTGAATTGTGAGCACTGCTGCCCATAGTGTTTGCTCACACAACAATGACAGCAGGTAAGCAGAGTGGCCTGGGTGCACAGGGCCTCCAAATGAGTAGGCTGCAGGGAGAGGGGTGGGGTGCTCCAGCCTAGCTGCGCAGGTCCGAACAAACGATATTGCCATGTGTTATGATGTGATCTTTGACCTCATTCAGTCATATCTCTGTCGCATTGTAAAAACCTGCTGGACTGTACTGTACCTGTTGAGGGCGGTTCTGCAGGAGGGGTGGGGTGCATCCCCTGAGTGCGCATGTGCGAAAAAACGATGTTGCCGTGCATAATGATGTGATCTCTGACCTCATTCCGTCACATCGGTCTAATTTTAAGGACCTGCTGGACCGTACTGTAGGCCTGAGCCAGCGGACAGCGCTGCCCTACAGACACGTGGTGTTGACTTTTAGGACACTGTAGTGTGCTCCTTACTAAGTGTACATGCACGCAGGCTCCCGCCACTGCATTACACGTGCACATTATGCTTCTAACATATTATTATTTAACCATGTGTATTCTCGTGCACTCTCTTTGAACCACGATTACCACTAACAGTTAGTAGATCGTACTTCAAAAACGAAGGATGCACTCCTATTTTCTATCTAGCTTGAAATAAACCTTCATTTACCTTCAGACGTTTCCACCATTAAATTATTTCTCCCTTTTCAGACATTCCATTGATTGCCACAAGAAGGGCGGAGCGGGAGCTGACCCCGCAATGATGCCCTGGCATTCTGACACCTTCCATCGTGGTATCAAGACACCATCCCCGACCGGAGACCTGGTTTATCGTACAAACATACACCGGACTAGGAGCTTGCACCAACACGTCGTGGGACACACCAGTGGTGGCAGGTGAGCAGTGAAGCCTCGTTGTGCAAGACCTACAATTGAGCACAGTGTGGGGGAAGGGGTTGGGGTGCATCACCCTGGGTGCACAGGTACATGCAAGCGATTTTCCCGTTGCTAATAATGTAGGACTATATTATCAAACAACGGCGATAACATTATCACCACTTTAGCGACAAGAAACTGCCGCTAAAGCGATGATAAGGGGTTGATAATAAGCCCTTGTAAATTCCCATAGAAGACCAGGTTCACACCAGATCCTGGGCTTCTAAGGGAATTCACAAGGGCATATTATCAACCCCTTATCGCCGCTTCAGTGGCAGTTTCCTGCTGCTAAAGCGGCGATAATGTTATCGCCCTTCCTTCATAATATGGCCCATAATCTCTGGCCTCATGTATTTAATTTTAAGGACTTGCTGAACCACACTCTTTCTCGCAAACCCCAGTGTACTAGACAAACGGGTGACGGAGGGTAAACACTAAGGACTGGGTGCAATAGGCCGACGCTCTGTCTCCTCCTCCCTCTCTTCTTTTGACTTTCCCTCCAATTCTCCCTTCCACCCACTCCCCCTCCCTTCCATTCTCACTACGGTCCTTTGATTCGAGCTCCCTTTCTTTACCTCTTCCACATAGCACTCATACTTATGTTTCATTTTTGTCTTGCAGGTTTCCTACGCTGCTTCCACTGGAGTCCAACCCACGTTTTTTTTATTATACTGTTCTATTAAAGTTACATTTCTATTTATTTCTGTTTTAATAAAGGTTACTTATTTTTTCAAATAAATAACTGAGTGTATTATATTGATCTCTGTGATCAGATTAAAAGCCAGCTTGACCAAATTGCCCCCGTAAAAAATTGTAAGAAGATAGGTAGGTCATCTGTCTGCTGGTACAATGACCATCTCAAATCTTTGAAATTGGACTGCCGGCAAGCCGAGAGGAAATGGAGAAGGACTTACTCAGAAGAGGTTAAGTCCTCCTGGAAAGCTGTATTAAGAGAATATAGGAAGGAAATTGACCTGGCTAAATCTGAATATTTTACCAATATTATTTTAAATTCAAAAAATAATTCTCGAACAATTTTTAAAATAGTGAAAAATATGACTGTCCCTAAGTGCATACAATCCAAAATTATGCCTATCCAAGTTTTGTGCGATAGTTTAGCAACTTTTTTTATGGAAAAAATTAGTAACATCATTGATGGACTAAAGACGCCTGCTCCTTCTAGGAAAGAGGGCCTTATGGATAAAATCAATGAAGCAATGGAACTGGGAAGGGCAAGAAGTACAGGGATAGGCTCGATGCCTGTTATGAACCATTTCGAGCTAGTCTCGGAGGAGACCTTTTACAGAATTGCTGCAATTGTATCTTCGGTGTCCCCTTTGGATCCTCTTCTGCATAAAATCTGGAAGGAGCTAGACTCTGAGCTCTTTCCTCTCTTGCGTCAGATCTGTAATAGCTCTTTGGCCTCTGGGTCAGTACCAGTATGCTGGAAACAAGCAGTGGTTACTCCACTTTTGAAGAAAACAACTCTGGACCCGAGCTGTGCTGCTAACTACAGACCTATCTCTCTTCTCCCTTATCCGATAAAAATCATCGAACGACTGGTCAGCAAAACTTTGTCTAAGTTCCTGGAATCCAATTCCAAGCTGGATGATGTCCAGTTTGGCTTTCAACCTGGCCACGGAACTGAGACTGCTCTGGTGACCGTATTAGACAATCTTCGATTGCGGGCGGACAGGGGGCAATCTGGAATTCTTATTTTGCTTGACCTGACCGCCGCTTTTGATACGGTCAACCATGATATTCTGCTGACCAGGCTAGAGTAAGTTGGAGTGTCAGGAATGGCCCTTGAATGGTTTCGCTCCTATCTTTCTGATAGGTGTCAGGCGGTCTCTCTTCCGCCGTTTCAATCCAAGTTCTCCAGTGTCTGCCATGGCGTCCCACAGGGATCGGCAATAAGCCCTATTCTTTTCAATGTGTATTTGCGACCCCTGATTGAAATCATGAAGGCGCATGGCGTGAGACTGGTGAACTATGCCGACGACACCCAAATCTTCTTTTCTTTGGAGGAACACCAGTCGATTCTGCAGACCGCCTTTCATGACTGCATGCGGGATACTGGCCACTGGCTAAGAGCTAATTGTCTCCAGTTTAATTCAGATAAGACTGAAGTCTTATACTGCACCACGGGGAGGGTTCCTCCCCCCTTTCCCGGAAATCTTTGGTCCTCTTCCTCTATGACTACTCTGGTACGGGCTAAAGCTGTACATAATTTGGGAGTCACGCTTGACGCTACTTTAAGTTTGGAGACACATGTAAACAAGGTGGTGGGGACCTGTTTTTCTCTGATCAGGGCCCTGAAGAAGATTCTTCCGTTTCTACCAGAGACGGCAAGAGCACTGGTCGTTGGTGGTATCATCCTCAGTAGATTAGATTATTGTAATGCTCTACTGCTGGGGGTCCCTAAGTTTCTGATTGAATGTTTACAAAGAGTGCAAACTGTGGCAGCTAAACTGGCTCTGATGAAACCACAACGTTCATCAGGCTCGCAGGCCCTTGCAGAGCTTCATTGGCTACCATTTATGCAAAGGGTCCAATTTAAGTCTCTATGCCTGGTTTTTAAGGCATTACATGGCAGTGATGTCATCAGTGATGTCATTTGAGATTTCATCAGTGATGTCATCAGTGATGTCACTGACCATGTCAAGAGTGATGTAATATGTGACGTCATCAGCAGTGCATTGCAGGGGCGCGAGTTATAGTTAGCTGAACTAACTATAACAGGGGAATTTCTAGGGTTTTGTATGAGGGAAATATCCAGCTAACTATAACGCTCCTGAAACCTTTGGTTTTTTCAGGGAATTTCAAAGGTTTTTTAAATGTCAATTCCTAACTATAACGTGCATGAAACCTATGATTTTTTCAGTGAATTTCAAAGGTTTTTTAAATGCTAATTCCTATCTATAACTTATCTCTAAAGATATCATGTTTAAGTATTTTCATTGGATTTCTATATTTTTAAAATTCAGTGTGTCAATTTCATTAATTATGTTTTTTGGAAATTCTTTTTTATCACCATTTTTTAAACTTATTTTTTCAATTAATTCTTTTAAAAATAAAAAAATATTATTTGTTTTTATTGGGTTTTTCAAACATATTTTTTACTATTTTTAATAATATTTTTTTAACTATATGTTCAACACTTTATTTAATATATATTTTTTCCATGTTTTTGGATCCGAGCAGCCTATGCGCACCGTTCTGGATCCCTACGCATTAGCATTAGCGCATTGTATGCGTTGGGTACGTGTTTAGTGCGCGATCGCAATGCGACCGGTACACGACTCCCAGCCTATACGCGACATGTTCGATGTACGTAACGGGACGTTTATGCGCTTCCGCGATGCGTCATCTGCGTCTATGACGCGGTAGGTGCGCGGATCCCGCGAAATATTTAACATTTAAAAAAACATTTATATGTATTTCATGTGAATATTAATTGAAGACAAACTCTAAACTAGTCTTAAAAGTAATATATTTTTACATCCTATATTTTTTTAATTCAATTTCGCGGATGCACGCTGGGTGCGTGATGCGTAAGCGCAGGGTGCGCGGATCCCATGTGACCTGCAAAAAAAGAGATTGATTGGTTCATTACACTTCCTGTTCTAACTATTGAAAGACCCCACCCAATTCAATCATTCTTCTTTCACCTTCTTTGGAGGAGCATCTCTTTGCAGAGAAGAAGATTTTTTAGACTAAGCTTACACTTAGCTCTAACTTTTTTCAACTAAAAATGACTTCAGGGCAGCAGGCATCACCTGCATCTCCTCATTCATCTGAGGATGAATTTTTGGAGGAGGCACCACGAACACAAACTTTTTCTTCAGTGGTGTGGAAATGTTTTACTTTTCCCGAGGGGCAAACGAAGACCAATGCCACCTTCACATTCACACACATATCGAGATTTATGATTTCTGATAAATCTAGACATGTGTCTTGTTCCATGAGTATTCAATGCAATCATGCACAACAACACTTATAGAACACCCTTTCAATGCAAAGTGGTGTGCATAATGAGGTTGTATTTACATGGAGTATAAAAAGTGCACAGAGTGCCTTTTCCTCTCTTTGTAAATATGAAAGAGTGTCTTGCGCAATAACTATGTTACAAAAAGTGACATATTTCCGGTTTTAAAATTCCTTGTGTATGATAAAAGGTAAGCACAGAGTTTTGTCTGCAAAGATGTTCAAAGAAGAATGATTGAAATGATTGCGGTCCTTCAATAGGTACAATGGGAAATATTATGAACCCCTCAAATCTCTTTTTTTGCAGGTCACATAATATCTGATTATGGTCAGATTTCAAAACTACATAGGTATAAACAGAGTGTTTTTAGAAACGTGTTTCAACTTTGTAGCTTCTTGCAGACCTCCTCATTCTGCATATTGAGACTTAGTTAAACTTACCTTCACAATAATAGGAATAAAAAATGGTATACATTTTTTTCAGATTTTCATTGCAATCTAAATTCATATAAATTGCTTATTTTAAAATTTGGATCTGTGAAAGAAAAAAAAACTTATAACATGTAATAATACATTTTTTACAACACAGCATAATTTCCACAAAGTAATTTGTTTGCCTTTTTTGCTGTTCTCAGAATATATTGAATTTCACTAGAAATAGTGATTTCAATCGTACTCATCACTTAACAGCAGGCAAAAAAAAAACAATCAGAAAGATTGTTAAAAAAACAACAACATGTTATTCTCAGTAAAATACCACAAGATACAAATCACACATATATAAAATGCTGATGGCTAACAAAATTTTATAAGTTTAACTTACAAAAACTGTAAATGTTGCCGCTTTAAAATATTCACCGAATCTAAGGATGAATTTTTGGAGGAGGCACCACGCCCACAACGTTTTTCTTCAGTGGTGTGGACATTTTTTACTTTTTTCCAGAGGGGCAAACAAAGACCAATGCCACCTTGGTCACGTGCAAGATTTGCAAAAGAGTGCTGTCGCGAGGGGATCCTAACAAGAAATACTCGTGCGGCACGGCAAGTATGATGAAGCACCTAAGGACCCTTCATCCGAACAATCTTGCACGAGAAGAGTGCAAACGGATGAGAAACACTCCTGCGCCTTTCTGAGTTTCTTTTCTTTTTCTGGCATGATTTCTCTATTTTAACGTTGAAAAACAGTAGCTGTAAAAAAGAATCACAAATAAATGTATATTAATAACTTTCAAATTTATACTATTCCATTACTGTACAAACACATTTTATATAAAAACTGACTAAGAAACTATAGCCCTGAACCACAAGTGTGACGATGGTTAAAACACTACATGCATAGTGCATACTACTTTGAAGCAGTTCATGCCCTAAAGCCTACCTCACTAAAAGACTACATGCTAACTGACTGAATGATTACAGTACTATAAGGAGACACACTGGGTGAGTAACAGGGTGTTTGCTAGAAGTGTATGAATACTGACTGGGGAATTGAAGGTGTGAAAGACAACTGTGTAGGTGGTTAAGGGGACTGCATACATAGTGGATAGGCATTTGAAGCAGTCCATGTGCTAATGCCTGGCTCACTGCATGAGTACTTGGGTACTGTTTGAAAGATTAGAGTACAGCAAGGAGAGTGCCTGGGTGAATTTATAAGTGGTTGGCTTTTGGCACAGTGAATAGATTAGTACTTGGTACTGAATGGGTCACTAGAGGAGTGCAAAGGGAGTGACAGGATGTTTGCTGGACTGTATGGATACTGACTAGGGAATTGAAGGTGTGAAAGACAAGTGTATAGTATGTTAGAAGACTGCCTGCATACTGCATAGACATTTGAAGCAGTCTATGTGGTAATGTATGGTTCACAACATGGGTACTTGGAAACTGACTAAATCATCAGACTACTGCTAGGACAGTGCCTGGGTAAACTTTTAAATTTTCAGTTCTGGCGCAGTGAAGAGAATAATACATGGTACTGCACTTTAGTGTCAAACCCTGACTCATTTTATCAATGCATAATCAAAGACTAGCTTCTAATTCTACTAAAACTTGACAACATGACCGGTTTTAAAACAGTTATCTGTCAGCAAATACACAATGTTTGCTTCTCTCACAATCCTTACCCAAATGCACACAGACTCACAGTGTGATTGTAGACAAGCAATGCTATCCTAGGAGTTTACCAAAACCCATTCACTAGTCTAGAAGAGGTAAGGGTACTGCACACAATCTACATATTTAAGTACTGCACTTTAGTGTCAAAGCCTGACTCATTTTATCAATGCATAAGCAAAGACTGGCTTCTAATGCTATTCAAACTTGACAACATGACAGGTTTTAAAACACTTATCTGTCAGCAAATACACGATGTTACCAAATGCTTCTCTCACAGTGGTTCCCAAATGCACACAGACTCACAGTGTGATTCTAGACAACAACCACTATCCCTGGGAGTTTACCAAAACTCATTCACTACTGTGGAAGTGGTAAGGGTACTGCACACAATCTACATATTTCAGGACTGCACTTTTATGTCAAAGCCTAACTCATTTAATCAACGCATAAGCAAAGACTGGCTTCTAATGCTACTAAAACTTGACAACATGACAGGTTTTAAAAGAGTTATCTGTCAGCAAATACACAATGTTACCAATGCTTCTCTCACAGTGGTTCCCAAATGCACACAGACTCACAGTGTGATTCTAGACAAGCACCACTATCCCTAGGAGTTTACCAAAACTCATTCACTACAGTGGAAGTGGTAAGGGAACTGAACACAATCTACATATTTCAGGACTGCACTTTTGTGTCAAAGCCGGACTCATTTAATCAAACCATAAGCAAAAACTGCCTTCTAATGCTACTAAAACTTGACAACAAGATAGGTTTTAAAACAGTTATCTCTCAGAAAATACACGATGTTATCAAATGCTTCTCTCACAGTGGTTCCCAAATGCACACAGACTCACAATGTGATTCTAGACAAGCAACACTATCCCTAGCAGCTTACCAAAACTCATTCACTACTGTGCAAGGGTTAAGGAGACTACACACAATCTACATATTAAAGTACAGCACATTAGTGTCAAAGCATGACTCATTTTATCAGTGCATAAGCAAAGACTGGCTTCTAATGCTACTAAAACTTGACAACATGACTGGTTTTAAAACAGTTATCTGTCAGCAAATACACGATGTTACCAAATGGTTCTCTCACAGTGGTTCCCAAATGCACACAGACTCACAGTGTGATGCTAGACAACAACCACTATCCCTAGGAGTTTACCAAAACTCATTCACTACTGTGGAAGTGGTAAGGGAACTGCACACAATCTACATATTTCAGGACTGCACTTTTGTGTCAAATCCTGACTCATTTAATCAAAGCATAAGCAAAAACTGCCTTCTAATGCTACTAAAACTTGACAACAAGACAGGTTTTAAAACAGTTATCTGTCAGCAAATACACGATGTTACCAAATGCTTCTCTCACAGTGGTTCCCAAATGCACACAGACTCACAGTGTGATTCTATACAAGCACCACTATCCCTAGGAGTTTACCAAAACTCATTCACTACAGTGGAAGTGGTAAGGGAACTGCACACAATCTACATATGTCACGACTACACTTTACTGTCAATACCTAACTCATTTAATGAAAGCATAAGCCATAACTGTCTTCTAATGTTACTAAAACTTCACAACATGAAATGTTTTAAAACAGTTATCTGTCAGCAAATACACGATGTTACCAAATGCTTCTCTCACAGTGGTTCCCAAATGCACACAGACTCACAGTGTGATTCTAGACAAACAACACTATCCCTTGCACTATATCAAAACACATTTCTTCATCTAGAAGGAGTACTACATTTTAGGGTAAAAACATAACTCATTTCACAAATTCATAAACAATGACTGGTTTCTAATTCTACCAAAATATAAAAACAGCACAGTTATCTGTCTGCAAACACATGAAACACACACATGCTTATCACAGAATGGTTTCTACATGCACACACACTGTCAACAAGATTGTAGAGAAAAAAAGTACTCCCTACACTTTAGCAGGATAAATACATTAGTCTGATTAAAATCAAAATAGTCTACATACATCCACTCAGAATTAAATAACTCACCTTTCAAGTTGTTTTGTAGATTAAGAAGTATATCAGTCACACACCAGATATCAGTCACACACCAGATTTTCTTATACAGAATCTCTGCACTGTGCACCTGTCAGCAGAACCAAAGAATGGCAAAGTTTCCCTCTCATTTCCCACACATATACATGTAAACATCAAATTGCATTCCTTCCCACATAAATTCAAAAGCAAACACATATTTCTATTGGTTAAACATTTCAACCCTTTCCAAATGACATAAATTTGAACCCTTCCCCCAATCTGCCTTCTGCCTGTTACCATAGAAACAGGTCATGGAACACTGTACTGAGCACACAGGTCACAAGTTCAGCACACAATGTTGCTAATCAAGACAGCAAGTGTGCTTGACTTTTCAACATATCAGCTTATCATATATAATGTTCCTTACAATCTGTTTTTGTTAACCAATAAGAATCATGCATTTAAAAAACAGAAATATACACCCTACCTTTCAGTGTAGAAGGTTGTCAAACAACCAATGATTTCTTGTCTTTTTTCAAAACTGCATCTTAGCCACCATTTAAGAAACATCTTACTTTCCAAACTGCCATTTCATTTACAGAGACCATCTGAGTGCATCCAGACCTCCTTACAAGATGCTTAGAGTGTGGATTGTGGGACACAGCTATATTTTCTGGAGCCAAAGGTATGCAGAAAACAAAGGCATTCACAAAGACCTAGGTTTGCCAAATGTAGACATTAAATGGATTGAGCAGAGAGGGTTAAAGTGGCACCAATTGATGCCATTGGTGAAATCCTTCATGCATATCCAACACCCTGACCTCATAATAGTACACTGTGGTGGCAAGGACCTAGGCAGTTTGACTGGGGTAGGTCTGGAAATACTTATGAAGGACACCTTTGCAGAACTGATTTCACTTTTCCCCAAAACTGCCTTTGAGTATTCTAACATATGCCGAAGGCAGAAATGGAACTGGTACGATCATTTTTGTCCACAAATTGAGAAAGCTAGGAAACATGTGAATAAATCTGTTTCTGCTTTTCTCCGAGACTATAGAATGGAGTCCATTTACAATAACAATCTGTGCTTTCATATGCAAGAGATGTATATGAGAGATGGAGTACACTTTACTGATGAAGGAAACAGAGTCTTCCTAAACAACTTTAGACTCTGTATAGGTACTTACTTATAAGTACCAAAAACTCTCAATGAACACAACGGCTCTTTTTAGAGCTACTCAACAACAAAACACTTAAGCTTGATCTTTATCTCCCAAAAATGTCAATTTCGCCGTTTATAAAAAAAAAAAAGGGGGCCCCAGGGGGTCTTTCTGGGACCCCCTAAGCACCTCTAGAGGGTCAGAGTATTTCCACTCTGCCCCCTTTATATGTTTTACACACTTATTCCCCTTGCTTCTTCAGCCTCGCTTCTACCGAGGCAGAAAATGTCCGCCAACAGTTCCTGGTTTCGAATGTAGACAGACACTCGACAGCCAATTGGCATTCAGCGTGCGATCGGGAGGGTACACGCTCGGTTCGGGGAGGGTGCGCTTACGGTGTGGGTAGGGTGCGTGGATCCTCCCCGGCCATAGATATCACTAACTTTTTTACCCTAAATTTCTCAGGAACTACTGAACAGATTCACACCATTTATGCAAAAGCCACGAGCCTGAACTGAGGACTACCTCTTTGCCAAATTTGGTGTCATTCCGTTCAGCGGTTCAGGCTGTAGCTGCAACAACAGATCCTATGGGAAATTGCATGGGGAAAACGCGTTTTGGGACCCCCCTTTTTTCTCGGCCCCTGCTTGACGAATCACCACGAAACTTTCAGGGTAGGAGCGGAGCTGAGCTGGCCAAATGTTTGGAAAATTTTGCGAAGATTCGTCAACCGGCGCCAGACTTATTGGGAATAGAATGTTGTGGATTTCCTATGGAAAAGAGGTCCTAACTATAACTATATACTGGCGACCGCCAGTATATAATATATACAAATGCACAAGCTGCAGGGCATGCAAATTCGGCCAAAACACCACCAAATATCGTGTACCCTTCAGCCCCACTGCCAGACAAATCAAGGGCCATTATACATGTAAATCAGAATTTGTGGTTTATGTCCTAAACTGCACATGTGGATTAAACTATATTGGCAGTACAAAACTTCAAGCCCACACCAGAATCCTTCAGCACCTTAGAGCAATTGTCAACAATGACTCAAGCTACCCTGTAGCGCGACATTTTAAAAAGTATCACAACAATGACCTGAATTGTCTTAAGTACTTTGTTATTGACCATATTCCGGCACAACGTAGAGGGGGCAATAGAGAAAAATCGTTAAGACAACTCGAAACAAGGTACATCCTTGAATTCGACAGTAAGGCCCCCACAGGACTCAATAATTCTGAGGATTTGTACAATTGCATATGACAGTACCATAATATCCTTACGTGAATATACACATATGTAAGAGTCAAATGAGATATCCATCAATATCTGTTTTGTGCTTGGTCATCTGTTCCTTGATTTTAGTCTCTTTTATGCTATTTCAAAATTTCAATCATAAATAGTTGGTAAAACAAGGAAGCAATATTACTTATTACTGTCCAAACATTATAATGAGGGTTTTTAATTGATGACCCATTTACTAGTTTTAAATGCGTATTTTTCTCTTGTTTTTTGGTTCTTTTTCTTCTGCCTCTTCCCGCCTTCCGATTGGTTACTTTTGCCCAGCCTACTGCCATCCCAAACTGTCGCCCATATACTGGCCGGAACCGATGTTTGCAACATCTTCAATGGAAAATACACCCAATATAGCCTCCACAAAGCCCACAAGCCATCATATGTTTGGGAATATTGTGACTGAAGAAATGCATATCTTAATTTTGAGGCGAACGCCCACTAACCAACCTTCACAACTTGAAATTGGACTTTGATTTTGGACTTAATTGATATGCAAGCCGGGACATTTCATGAATTTCCATTGCCAGATACATATGGGTTCCTTTCTCGTGTTTCCTTATTCTATCACTTTGACACATTTTTGCACTTGTTTTATAAATTGGGATTCACATGAACGATATATTGTCATCAGGCTTTGAATTTCTATTTTCTGCTTGTCAATTATTGAACCTTGTACCCATGATCATTTGTAAACTAGGTTGAGAGTTCTCTCTTTCTTTTGCTGATCAGTGTGGATTTAATCATTGCGTATTTTGCACATAACATCTTGATATTGTTTTATAAACGATCAAATTCGAGGGTTTTTATCAAATGCATTTTACTATTTTAAAATAGTTTTTTAGCTACCCCCCCATTTACAACCAAATATCCTATGCAACTATTTGCAGTTTACACCTTTTTCAGCATATTTTGCACATAACTTGCATTTTTGTACTTCAACCCAAGCACTTTAAATAACTAGTATTTGCACCTTATCACTGATCATGTATTTGTACACCTCTATCAGGCTACATAATGACAAGCAAATCATAAGTATCTCTTCTATATCGTTCAACACCAATTATCACGTGACTTTAAAATGCTGTATAAAAGGATATTCAATATGGTTGTTACTTTATGTGATCAAGGCCACCTGGTGGCCGAAACGCGTAATGACATGCCTTGCCATTACTAACCTTGAATAAATCTTTATGAAGCACGTCTGGTGTCCGTGTGCTTTTCCTCCTCGCCCGCTGGGAAGTGGAAGGATGCGCTTGATATTCATATATATATATATATATATATATATATTACCTACTGGCAGTCGCCAGTAGGTAGATATAGTTAGGACCTATTTTCCATAGGAAATCCGCAACATTCTCTTTGGAATAACGTTGGCGTCGATTGTTGAATCTTTACGAAATTTTCCAAACTTTTGGCCAGCTCCGGTCCGCTCCTATCCTGAAAATGTCACGGAGATTCGTCAAGCGGGGGCAGAGAAAAAAGGGGGGTCCCAAAACACATTTTCCCCATGCATTTTCCCATAGGACCTGTTGATGCAGCTACAGCCCGAAGTGCTGAACGGAATTACACCAAATTTGGCAAAGAGGTAGTCCTCAGTTCAGACTTGTGCCGTTTGCTTAAAAGGTGTAAATCCGTTCAGTAGTTCCTGAGAGAACCAAAAGTAAAATCACATATATATCTGGGCGGAGCCTAACCACATATCTCATCGTGAGATCTGATTGGCTTTCAACACTTCATCCAATAAGTGTTGGCAGCCATCTTGGGACCAATATACATGATAGCACCTCATTAATAAGCATTGCAGTTAATAGAAGGTTTTAAGACTTTAGTTACATTATAAATCATTTGTTGATGGTACCATACTCATTTTAGGAATTGTGGTGTGTTCTAAGGTTATTTTACCATGTGAAAAAGCCTTCTGCTGTGATATCATGAATCATGTTTGAGAGAAAACTATTTTCTCATGCTTTTCCCACAGAGGTTTGGAAGGTGATCTATAAGATAAACTGAGAGCATATTTTCTGTAAATTCACATTATCTTTCTCAGTCATGTGAGAATGAAGTATGATATTCTCAGTAAAACATGTACATCCAACAAGGGCAGAGGCTGTCAGTTGATTCCTTTGTGTTCTACTGCAGCTTCCCAGAGTGTTCTAAAGAACAACTAGAGCGCTAACAGTCCTACTTATAACAAACGTATGGCACACCTGAAGCCATCTTGGTTGGAATAAAGTGGTAACTCTTAAAACATTTAATTTAAAAAGGAACAAAATGAGGGGGTTCATTTTGCCATAGAAAGTATGATTAGTGCTGCAGAAAGAAAAACTAGGGCACATTTAGAGTGACTTCTCAAATCCTCTTCTATTTCATTAAAAAATTCTGACATGCAGACTGAAACATGCACTTTCAATACCAGCAGCAGACTTCCCTGGTGAGCAGTAGCTTTACTACAGTGATCTAATAAGCAACTAAAAAGCCTGGAAAAGGTGACCGTCACTGGGCATCTAGTGCTTGCAGCGCGCACACGCTCATCTGTTGGCTGCTTGCAGTGTTTTAACCTTCCTTGTTGTTTATTTTGGTTCATTTTTAATTTAGTTTTTCCTTGTTCTTATTGCGGGGTTTCCCTTCCCTGGCCCTTACCTGCACTATAAAATCTTTATAACACGCACCACTGTTTCGGCGGGTCCGGGCTCACGGGGCTCCCGCGCGCACTTTGGCCGCCATCTTGGAGCGGGTTGGGACGCTCCTTCAACATCCAGGTGAGCGCTCTAGTGCTCCGCCTGGAAAATCTATTTCAGGTGTTGAGTCTCTGTGGGTCAGCCTGGAAAAGGTGACCGTCACTGGGCATCTAGCGCTTGCAGCGCGCACACGCTCATCTGTTGGCTGCTTGCAGTGTTTTAACCTTCCTTGTTGTTTATTTTGGTTCATTTTTAATTTCGTTTTTCCTTGTTCTTATTGCGGGGTTTCCCTTCCCTGGCCCTTACCTGCACTATAAAATCTTTATAACACGCACTGCTGTTTCGGCGGGTCCGGGCTCACGGGGCTCCCGCGCGCACTTTGGCCGCCATCTTGGAGCGGGTTGGGACGCTCCTTCAACATCCAGGTGAGCGCTCTAGTGCTCCGCCTGGAAAATCTATTTCAGGTGTTGAGTCTCTGTGGGTCAGCCTGGAAAAGGTGACCGTCACTGGGCATCTAGCGCTTGCAGCGCGCACACGCTCATCTGTTGGCTGCTTGCAGTGTTTTAACCTTCCTTGTTGTTTATTTTGGTTCATTTTTAATTTCGTTTTTCCTTGTTCTTATTGCGGGGTTTCCCTTCCCTGGCCCTTACCTGCACTATAAAATCTTTATAACACGCACCGCTGTTTCGGCGGGTCCGGGCTCACGGGGCTCCCGCGCGCACTTTGGCCGCCATCTTGGAGCAGGTTGGGACGCTCCTTCAACATCCAGGTGAGCGCTCTAGTGCTCCGCCTGTCACTCCTATATAACATAATTTCCGTAGCGCAGCGGTTACGCGCAGTGGTGACGCGCCTTCACTACGCCTGAGTCTCGCCAGAGTCCTGCCCGTCTGCGCCCGTCAGCGACTCGTTGGCGACGGAGCGGCGGGAGACTCTGGCCAGGCCTGGCGCCCCGCTAGGATGATCTGTTATTCTTCATCCACTCTTCATACTATGCGGACATTTTCTCATTCTTGTCGGATAACATTCCCGGGACGCCATAAGGGGAAATGATGTTGCCCGGGTTGTGGCTGGAGGCCCACTTGGGCTCCGGTAGCCGCCCGCCGACCAGATAAGGCTTGTGCTATCCATCCTTGCCTTTTGCTTAACACCAGATCATTAGGCAGTCATGCCTTGGACATCTATGATCTGCTGGTCAGGGAAAGCCCTCTATGCCTCCTACTGACCGAAACCTGGTTGGGTGAGTCGTCTAACCCTGACATCTTCGCCGCCATTCCTCCGGCCTATAACATCTTCCGGCAGGATAGGGTCAAGGGTAGGGGAGGGGGAGTAGCGGTGGTGGTGAAGAAGAGTGTCTCCTGCTCTCTTCTCCCCCTGAATCCTCTCTGCGGTTCGGAGGCTCTTGCTTTCTCGCTCAGATTGTCCCCGCACCAAGCATTGAAAGGGCTTCTGGTATACAGGCCGCCAGGTCCTGTGGGTTCCTTTTTCGAGGACCTGCAGATGGCCGTTTCCGATCTGGCCCTGTCCACACAGCACTGCCTGCTGGCGGGTGACTTTAATTTCCATCTGGATGTGGAGGACGACTCAGATGCACTCAGATTGAAGGACATTACGTCTCCGCTGGGTCTTGCACCCTTTGTCACGGGTTCCACCCATGAGCGGGGTCATACTCTGGACCAAGTGTTTTCTTCGACTCCTCTTGTTGACATCGATACGGTGCCAGTGCTATGGACGGATCACAGGTTGATTAAGTTTTCTATTCCGGAGGTAGTGTTCCTACACAGCGACACCCCTATACAACCTAGCTCAGTCTCAAGGGCACTGCACAAAGTGACGCCTGAGATGCTGGCGCAGGCGCTGGTGGACCATCCGTGCTCCCTCACGGGTGATCTGGAGCGGGACACCGAGGCCCTGCAGTTTTGGCTGGCTGAAAGGCTGAACGGCCTTGCCCCTGCAGTTGCTCGTCGGTCCACGACCAATCGACTATCTGCGCCGTGGTTTACAGAGGCGCTTCGCCTGTCCCGCTGCCAGTGTAAGGTTGCGGAGAGGGCCTGGCGCTTCCAATATGACGGAGAGGCTAAACTAGCCTATAGGGCGGCAGTGAAAATGTACCATCGTGACATCTTGTGTGCGAAGAGGGAATACTTGGCCAGGAGGATAGAGGCGTCTATGAACTCCTGTAAGGAGATCTTCACTGTGGTGAGGGAGTTCACGACCCTGAGATCCAACGTGCCCCTTCCAGCGTCATCTGACACATGGGTCTGTGATCTTGCTAGCTTCTTCATTGAGAAGATTAAGGCCATCCAGGCTTCCTTTCCGGAGAGGAATGGCGAGGGGGGGTGCAGCATCGGGGTGGGACCTGTTTTATCGTCCTTGCCAGCTGCTGTGCTGGAGGAGTTCCCTGCTATCTCCAATGAAGCTTCCCTGACACTGCTAACCAACCTTAAATCTGGTTTGCCACTGGATCCCTGCCCGGCCAAATTTTTGGCCAGGGTGGCATCGGTGGTGAACCCATTGGTTAATCCTCTCCTTAACGCCTCCTTGAGGGAGGGAAGGGTCCCATGCGCCTGGAAGAGGGCGATGGTGATCCCCCTCCTGAAGAAGCCTAGACTAGATGCCGAGGTGTTGGCCAATTATAGGCCAATCTCCCTTCTTCCGGCCCTAGCTAAGATCACGGAGAAGCATGTCCATGGCATCCTGTCGGGTTTCTTAGAAACCAACCATCTCCTGCATCCATCACAATCTGGGTTCCGTCCCAGTTTAAGTACTGAGACGGCACTGCTGGAAGTCTCGGAGGTCATCCGGGAGACGCTGGATGTAGGCGGCAAGGCCATGCTTGTCATGCTAGACCTGTCGGCGACCTTTGACACCGTCCCCCATGAGGCGCTTCTCGCCAGGCTGTATGACATCGGTCTTAGGGGGACGGTGTTTAAATGGTTTACATCTTTTCTCGAGGGCCGCCGCCAAACAGTCTGGGTTTCCCAAAGCACCGCAGAGATGCTGCCATTGGGAGTCGGAGTTCCACAGGGATCTGTGTTGAGCCCGACTCTTTTTAATATCTTTATGGCCCCTCTGGCGGCATTGGTGGAGGCTTTTGGGGCCCAGATTGTTTCCTATGCAGATGACACTCAACTGCTCTTCACGTGCGGGAAAGATCAGGCATTTGATGGAGAGTGTATTCGGGGCTGTCTGGGGATGGTCTTTGACTGGTTCCAGCGGAACAGCCTCAAGGCCAACTCCAGCAAGTCAGAGGTCCTGTTCTTCGGATGCACCGCCGACCCTGAATGGCAGGTCTGGTGGCCTATGGATATGTGTCCCCCTGCTCAGTCTTCTTTGGTTGCCAAAAACCTGGGAGTTAAGCTGGACAATAAGCTTACGTTAAGATCACATATCCTTGGTTTGGTCGGCACCTGTTTTGGCATTCTGAAGATGCTCCGCAAATTTCTATCTTTACTCTCTGAGGAGCACAGGCGGGTCACTGTTCAGGCTCTAATAGGCTCGAGACTGGACTACGCCAACGCCCTTTTTTTGGGGCTCCCGGACTACTTGGTTCAGCGCCTGCAGGTGGCGCAGAATGCTGCGGCTCGCGCTATTTCTGGGCTCCATAGGCGAGTGGGGGCTTCTGGGTTGTTGCAGGCGCTGCATTGGTTGCCCATCCGGAAACGGATCATGTTTAAAACCTTGACCCTTATGCATAAAGCTCTGTTTGGTACAGGGGCAAAGTACCTGCAGCGGAGGTTGACTTTTTATCGCCCAGCCCGCTCTCTACGATCAGAAGCTTTATACCTGGCCTTGGTGCCACGTGTAAGGAAAGCCCGTATTGGGGGGCGTTCTTTCAGTTTGAATGCCCCCCAGCTTTGGAACTCGCTGCCTCTGGCCCTACGCAGCACGTCTAACTTGCTTCTGTTTAGGAAGAGCCTTAAGACCTGGCTTTTTAATTTTTAGGTCTCTTTTCTTCTGACTTTTTCTGTTTTGTTTCTATGTTGTTATGTTATTCTCGCTGAGCTGCAAGTGAAAAGCGCCGGGACACTCTGTCGGAGTAGCCGTGCGCTATAGAAATGCTATATAACATAACATAACAACATAACTAGAGTGCTAACATTCTGAATTTATGGCAAATGTGTTGGCATCTGAATGCCTTCTAGATGGAATCAAAGTAAAAAACTGAAAGTATTTCCTACTGAGGAGACTGCAGTAAATGAGGAAATTAGGAAACTTCATAACAAATAAATCTCCCAAGATGGCCACCAGAGACAAAAGAGCCCAAAGGTAGCCCAAATATCACCCAGATGTAGCCCAAGTATAGCCCAATGACAAAATGTCCCAAAGTGTTCTGACGAACAACTAGAGCGCTAACAGTCTTACTTATGACAAAAGTATGGCACACCTGAAGCCATCTTGATTGGAATAAAGTGGTAACACTTAAAACATTTAATTTAAAAAGGAATACAATGTGGGGGTTCATTTTGCCATAGAAATTATGATTAGTGCTGAAGAAAGAAAAATTAGGGCACATTTTGAGGGACTTCTCAAATCCTCTTCTATTTCATTAAAAAATTCTGATATGCAGACTGAAACATGCACTTTTAATACCAGCAGCAGACGTCCGTGGTGAGCAGTAGCTTTACTACAGTGATCTAATGAGCAACTAGAGTGCTAACATTCAGAATTTATGGCAAATGTGCAACATATCTGAATACCTTCTTGATGGAATCAAAGTAAAAAACTGAAAGCATTTCCCACTGAGGAGACTGCAGTAAATGAGGAAATTAGGAAACTTCATAACAAATAAATCTCCCAAGATGGCCACCAGAGACAAAAGAGCCCAAATGCAGCACAAATATCACCCAGATGTAGCCCACATGTAGCCCAATGACAGAAGTTTGCAAAACACTTATTTTTTGTGTATTTGCAGTTTTATATAGTGCAGACGTGTCAGGTATTGGAGTGCTTTACATGAGCATTGGTTACATCACACAAGATCAAATTAATTTTAGTTGTAGACATGGGGAGATTAAGTGATTTGACCAGAATCACAGAATGTTGAGCTGAAGCAGAAACTCCAACCTGGTTCCCCAGTTGCAAAGTCTGCAGCTCTGGAAGTAACACCACATCCTCTCCCCTAGGTGCAACATTTAATCAAGTGGTCAACTGGATAAAAAAACATAAAGATTACAAATAATTTAAAAGTTCATTGTCGCTATTTTAAAACTCAGAAAATATGTCCTCATTTTAGTTTTTTAGAGCACTAACCATAATTTTGATGCAAATAAGACCCTCTCATATATGTCATTTCTAAAGGAAATAATCTAGGTATTACAGTTTTGATTACATCAAGATGACGTCAGGCGTTCCACACTTTTGTAATAAATATAGAATGTTATCAATCTAGTTGTTCATTGGGATACTGTTGAGAGGCAGAGGCCAGGGGCACGGACTCTGAAAATTGAAGGCAGGTAGGAGAGTGCAGAGGCAACAATTTGACTACACTGGGCAGGCAGGAAGTGCAGTGGCAGCACAACAGACTATGGAGGGCAGTGGAAAGGGGGGCAGGGGCAACAAACCAACAATACAGGACTGGCAAGAGAGGCTGTGGCAATATAATAGACCATTGTGAGCAGAAGGAAGAGGCAGTGGTAGTATAACCATACATGCCAACAGACCCGTTTTCAGCCAGGAAACGTCCAATGTTTTTAAGCTCAAATGGGCTTTATTTGATCTGTCTCCTGTCTACAATCTCCTTTTTTCAATGTAACTCAAAGGGGAAAATCAATATCCCAGTTTCTTTTCAAAACCTCCCCCTTACCAAGTTCAAAATGTTCGCAAGTATGGTACATTGGTTCATGGTAGGCAGGAGGAATTGAAGACCATGCATGGCAAGCGGGAGGGTTAGTGGCAGCACAATGGCTATTATGGGCAAGAAGGAGGGTGCAGGGGCATGCACAAAGGACCATGGAGGATAGAAGGGAGGGTCCGGACCTGGGCACAGACAAGAGAGTTCAGGGGAAGGGGCCTCACAACAGACCACGCGGGGCAGGCAGGAGGAGCAATTGCAGCACAACAGACCAGGGAGGGCAGAAGGGTGTGGCAGTAAAATGGACCATGGAGGACAGGAGGAAGGGAATAGGGGCATGGCATGTGGACAGGCAGGGTGGAGGTGGCAGGGACAGGTTACAGTCATCTAACAATGCTAGGCAGGTGGGAGGGGAGTGGCAGCTCAACAGAACACTCAGAGTAGATAGGAGTGGCAGGTCCATGGAACATGGTGGGCAAAAAGAATGGAGCAGGGGCATGCACAAATACATCGGAGGGCAGGGGGGAGGAGAATAGGGGCAGCAAGCTATGCACAGAGGCTAAGCAGGAGGTCAATGATGGGCCATAATATAGGGCAATGGAGGGCAGGAGGAGTGGACTGGTACATCATGCTAAATAGAGGGCAGTGGCAGCACATCAGACCATGCATGGCAGGAGGGAGGAGGCTAGTCTATGGATTCAGACAACAGAGGATAGGGAGGAGGTGGATGGGGCAGCAAGCTAACTGTTCAGAGAAGGTGGGTATTAGGAACTTTATTGTTTTTAAAATGTGTGTCTGTGCGAACTACTTAAAATATGAACAAGTATGCAGCATAATCTCACTTTTATTCAGGAAGAAGAGGACGTTTGTGACTGTGACTCCGGGCTCACTTGGCAGAAACACCCCCTGACCCTCCACCCCATCGCAAAATGTAATGCCCGTGAAAAGGGTAGGTGGACGCAGTGTTATATAGAACATAGTCCTGAGAGCACGATTGAAAAGGAAATCTAGATATAGTATATGGTATAAACTATGCACCAAAAACTGTGATATAAGATGAACCGGGGCGTGAAATATAATATGCAATACATTGTGCGCAATGACAGATTAATTGGAGAGTGTGAGATAGCACAGGCACTAGCAGCGTGCTATGCGATATGCGCCTTGGAGTGTAATATGCACAGGGCAGTGTTGTGTAACCTAACTAGTCTCTAAAGTTGTAATATAAAATATGTGCTGGGGAGTGTAACGTTGCACATGCACTGTGACAAAGATATGGATCCCAGATTGTAATTTGTATGGCATAGCGCTGGGAGTTATAACATAGGCATCGAGGAAGGCACGTTAGATGGGGCAATATAACCCGTGCGAAGGCAAGTGTGGCATGACATATTCACGGGATGGTGTTACAGTGCACATGGGCTAGAGAGTGTCATAGCATACGCACTAGCTGGTGGAATAAAACACAGAGGTGTGAGGCGATCGGCGGGCACTGGTGGGTGTAACACAGCATTGGGCTCAGCCAGGAGCACGCTGTGACTCTCAAGTGAGGTTTGTCTCCTTTCCAGAGACTAAAATAAAAAGTATTACACATCCGGCGGTGGATGTGTGTTTTATTAACCGTGAGGGGGTTTCTTGCATAGTTTGGTCAAATTTTTGTCGAATCCCCTTTGAATGGCTTGGTGTGCGTGTATATTAAATGTGCCCGTCAATAGCTACCCATGTTTGTATAAATAACAACAAGGGTGTCTACTTGGAGAGTACCCATCGGAGGGGGCGCCGGGATTAGGCACGGTAGGGCGTCAGACACAACAGAGCTTCACTAGCGGTGTAAATACATTCCATGTGGATTCCTTCTATGCATAGTCGCCTTTTAATGAATATCACGCAAATCGTCATGGTGATAGGTACATACAGTTTGTCCAGCATGTCCTAGGTGTTTCTATAAATATATATATTTTAAAAATAATAAAAAACAAAGGCTGGCCCCGGGGGATGGGGTCCCCGGGGCCATAAGTGGCCTGAGGAGGGGGACAACACAGCCCCCTCCTAAAGAATAAAAAAAAAAGGCTATGGCCCGGGGGTTGGGGTCCCCAGGGTCGATTAAGGCCTTGGGAGGGCCAAATTTATTTTTTTCAACAAAAAAAATTAGGGTGCAGGCCCTTGGGGATGGGGTCCCCAGAGCCAGTAAATTAGAAAAAGAAGGGGGGCCACACAGCCCTTCTTCTTAAAAAAATAAAATAAATAAAAGACCGGCATCATGCTGGAGGCCACGCCCCCTCCTTGCAGCACTCTGCAAATGCGCCCCCTGGCCAGTTGTAAGTTGGGGAATTACTTCCCTTTCAATACTGAGGGTCCCTGAGGGCCAACTAGCCCAACAGGTATCTCCAGTATGCGCCAGGGAGCTGCGTTGCAGACAGGTGTTCTGAGGCCACGCCCCTTTTTACACCTCTATGCAACGCAGCTCTGTGGTGCTTACTGGAGGTACCTAGTGGGCTAGTTTGACCCTAGGGACCCTTAGGATTCAAGGGGACTTAATCTCTCAACTTAGAACGGCCAAAGGGCGCGTTTACACAGTGGTGAAGGGAGGGGACGGGGCCTGAGGTGACGTGTGCAAATACACCTTGTGGCGCGTTTTAAGTTGGGGAAATAATTTCCTTTCAATCCTGAGGGACCCTGGGGGGCAACTAGCCCACCAGGTGCTTCCAGTAAGCGCCACTGCTCTGCGTTGCAGAGAGGTGGTGCAGGCAGTGCCCCTTTTTACACCTCTCTGCAATGGCGCTTACTGGACGTACCTAGTGGGCTATTTTGCCCCTAGGGATCCTCAGGATTCAAGGGGACTTAATCTCCCAACTTAAAAAATTGCCACAGGGCGTGTTTACACAGTGGGGAAGGGAGGGGACGGGGCCTGAGGTGACGTGTGCAAACACGCCCTGTGGCGCGTTTTAAGTTAGGGAAATAATTCCCCTTCAATCCTGAGGGCCCCTGGTGGCTAACTAGCCCACCAGGTGCTTCCAGTAAGCGCCACTGAGCTGCGTTGCAGAGAGGTGGTCCAGGCCGTGCCACTTTTTACACCTCTCTGCAACGCAGCTCTGTGGCACTTACTGGAGGTACCTAGTGGGCTAGTTGGACCCTAGGGACCCTCAGGATTCAAATGAACTTAATCTCCCAACTAAAAATGGCCACAGGGCGTGTTTACACAGTGGTGAAGGGAGGGGACGGAGCCTGAGTTAACGTGTGCAAACAAGCCCTGTGGCGCGTTTTAAGTTGGGGAAATAATTCCCCTTCAATCCTGAGGTACCCTGGGGGCCAACTAGCCCACCAGGTGCTTCCAGTAAGCGCCACTGCACTGCGTTGCAATGAGGTGGTCTAGGCTGTGCCCCTTTTTACATCTCTCTGCAACGCAGCTCTGTGGCGCTTACTGGAGGTACCTAGTGGTCTAGTTGGACCCTAGGGACCCTTAGGATTCAAGGGGACTTAATCTCCCAACTTAAAACAGCCACAGGGCATGTTTACACAGTGGGGAAGTGAGGGGACGGGGCCTGAGGTGACGTGTGCAAACACGCCCTGTGGTGCGTGTTAAAAGGTAGTTTTAATCCCCTGCCCTATTATATACTAGGGGCTTACAGAGGAGGTCATGCTGATCACAGGGGGACCCCAACGCATAGTGTTCCCTAGTGTATGTAGGTGTTTTTACTGTATTCTGAGTGTCTTTTAACATAGCACTGACTCTAGGACTGGTTAGTCAGACTCAGTTACCACCAGTATCCGTCTGAAAAAGTTGAGGGTACAGGATGATTTTGCAACAAGGCTTCTTTCTGCTCTTCTGTTTGTTCTTTCTGCACGTTATCCTTCTTCCTGAACTTTTCTTTGTCTTTGAGGACTTCTGTTGCTTCTTTCTGCATTTCTTTCTTTTCTTTCTGTGCGTTCTCTGTAGGCATAGTTAGAAATTAGCATTTAAAAAACCTTTGAAATTCACTGAAAAAACCATAGGTTTCAGGCACGTTATAGTTAGGAATTAGCATTTAAAAAACCTTAGAAATTCACTGAAAAAAACCATAGGTTTCAGGGGTGTTATAGTTAGCTGGACTTTTCACTCGTACAAAACCATTGAAATTCCTCCGTTATAGTTAGTTCAGCTAACTATAACTTGCGCGCCCGCAATGCACTGCTGATGATGTCACATATTACATCACTCATGACATGGTCAGTGACATCACTCATGACATCACTGATGACAACTCAAATGAATTCACTGATGACATCATCCTTGTGATAGAGTGGCAGACCTCCTCTCCCCCTAATATAACCTTTGAAACACACATTCAAAAATAGAAACTAAAAGTTTCAAAACAATGGACATACCAATATCAGTTACAACAACCTATTCAGTAATTCTAAGATCCACATACACATCCACTCATTCACCAACAGTCCTATACAGTCACTCATACATGTACTCACTCATCATATGTACTCATACACCTATACATCCTGTTACACAATGCCACTCATCCATAGAGTTACTCACACACATAGTCACTCATGCTAATAAAGAATCAAACATCCATTTATTTGCATATACAGTTATACACACACCCCCACACTTCATTCTACAGAAACTTACACATACCAAGGGGCATATGTATGAAACCCTTTTCCCGTTCGCAAACGGGCCAATTCTCAGAATCGGCCCGTTTGCGAACAGGAAAAGGCCTTTTGGGATGTATCATCCCAAAAGGACCTCGCAAATTAGAGAATCACAAAATTTGCGATTCTCTATTTTGCGGTTGCATTTAAGGAATCGCAAATTGCGATTCCTTAAATGCAATGTATGAAGCCTAGAAAAATTTCAATTTGGCTGTAAGAAATCGCAAATTACCACCAACTTCAAGTTGGTGTTAATTAGCGATTTCATTGAAAAATGCACATTTTGGCATTTTTCAAAGTGCCATGTGACGCACAGACATGCCCTTAGTGCATGTATGTGCGCCACATGTGCATACATACATATTTCAGGGGTGCAACAGGGTGTCCTTTTGACACCCTAGCACCCTTGAAATTGCATTCTCATTTTGCGATTCTCAAATTGCGAATTGCAAAATGAGAATGTCTTCCCATTCATTCCTATGGGCCTCCTAGCCCGAAGGAATGAATGGGAAGGTTTTCCTTAATTGCGATTAGCAATTTGCTAATCGCAATTAAGGAATGCCAAGGAATCGCAAAACATTTGCGAATTTTTTATTTAATCCCGTTTTGCGATTCCCTAAAAATCGCTATTTGAGAATTGCAAAAACGGAACTTGATACATATGCCCCCAAGTCTTTTAAACAATCACTTATAGAAACACATACTTATTCATACAGGAACTCTTTCAATCTCTCACTCTCACATATTCTCACTTATATACACCAACAGTCACATATACTAGTTTAAAACATATGTAGTTACTCATAAAGACACTATTGAGACAGTCATTCACTCACTAACACACCCATGCACACACTTATCCACCCATACAGTCCTGCACACATGCTGTCTTCAACACATACAAACAGTGAGTCACTCATTCATGCACCTATGCACTACGTAATACCCCCCACCGAACCATACAGACACTCAGACACTCATACTGATACTCAAAAAAACAACTAATAACCTATATAGACACTCATGTAGCTACTCACCAACCCATGCAGCCACTTATACACAAAGTGAGAGACTGATACAGATATTTACATATTTAATCATTACTCACTAAGCCATGTATTCACTAAGATACACTTAATCAGTCAGTTATATAATCAATTTTTTAAAAACAAATCATCCATTTAGACACTTATATACCCATTTATTCTTCCATCGACCTTGAGATATACATATATAAAACATGTAATTTTCAGAAAAACACACATTCACTGGATGATGTCATCAGTGATGTCATCAGTGATGTCATTTGAGATGTCATCAGTGATGTCATGAGTGATGTCACTGATCATCTCATGAGTGATGTAATATGTGACGTCATCAGCAGTGCATTGCGGGCGCGCGAGTTATAGTTAGCTAAATTAACTATAACGGAGGAATTTCAATGGTTTTGTACGAGTGAAATGTCCAGCTAACTATAACCCCCTGAAACCTATGGTTTTTTCAGTGAATATATATATATATATATATATATATATATATATATATATATATATTTAGTGTGCTATGTATACATGTGAAAATGTCTCGGTCCGCCTGTAAAAAATGGAAAAAATTGAAAAAATGGGTGGAACTGACGTCAGCACGCCGACAAGGTCCTCTTATGGCTCCAATGACGTCAAACGGTGTCGTGAGTGGAGCAGTGCTATTATGACGTCCTCTTCGATGTGGGAGAGTTAGGAAAGAATTTCCGTGGTGGTGCAGGGGATATTCACCTAAGTGTTCAGGCTAGTCCTTTGGGAGCAACTGTTTATGTTGCCACTCCAGAAACTGAAACCAGTGATTCAAGGGCAGAGGCCCTGCAGATGGCACACGAGGTGGGGTGCCCAGTCATGTGCACTGGCGGGGCAGTGGAGTGACAAGCACCACAGCACACAAAAAAGGTAACAAGGGCACTGAATAACACAGGATCTTCTCTTTAGGCCCGATTCACAGAACTAACTTAAGACAAAATCCTAAACTTACTACCATTTTGGTATTCACAGAAGGCACTTACTCATTTTGGTATTCACAGAAGTTAGGAGTCCTAACTTTAGGACTCCTAAATGCCTTCTATGAATACCGAAAGTCTTAAAATTAGGATTTTTCTCAGTTTAGTAGTAGTATAGTTAGGACTCCTAACTTTAGGACTCCTAAATGCCTTCTGTGAATACCGAAAGTCTTAAAATTAGGATTTTTCTCAATTTAGTAGTCCTAAGTTTAGGACTCCTAACTTTAGGACTCCTAAATGCCTTCTGTGAATGCCGAAAGCCTTAAAATTAGGATTTTTCTCAGTTTAGGAGTCCTAAGGTTAGGACTCCTAACTTTACAACTACTAGAGGACCTGCGATGCCGCTTCTGCCTCCCGTACTCTGGAGGCGGCACATGGGTCATGCGGTACTGTCATACTGCGGTGGGACGCACACTCGTTGACTTCTCATGGCACTGCTCCACACTTCAGGGAGGACGCTTTCCATTAGCTGTGTTTTCTGATGACGTATCGCGCCGGCCCCGTCAAACAACAGAACTCCTTTAGATCCAAACTGACTCTAACACTCTAGCACCGGAAGTGAAACCAGGCCACGCGGACACTTTCACAATACAACAGCCAGGATTGCACTTTTTAATAAAAAAACACAATCCTTCCTCCTAATTTATCAAATAAACAGCTCACTGAAGAACAGGAGCCAGCTTCAATCGGTAAACAGCCGTTACAACGACTTTATTACTTCGCGATACATTTACAACGCATGCATTACCACGCATGCGTTGTACATTGCGAAGTCATTACTACGCATTGTTTTAGAATGCATGGTCATTTACCACGCATGCCTTTACAACAAATTTCGTTGTAAAGGTATGTATGGTAAATGACCATGTGTTCTAAAAAACATGTAGACGATCCACGCCGTTGTAAGGAAACACAGGATATTCCGTTTCCTCACAACGACGTGCACCGCCCCTCAGAGACAACGTGAGCAGGAACCACGAGGAGAGAGGAACCAAGAGGAGTGAGAGGTAAGGGTGATTGGGCATGGGGTGGGGGTTTCTTTTTTAGGGTTTATGGTAGTGCAGTGGTGTTTGGATAGTGTAGTGGGTTGTACTGGGGTAGTGTTTGAGGGTTCAGGGTAGTGCAGGGGTGTTTGGGTAGTGTAGGGGTCATGCTGGGGGTAGTGTTTTAGGGTTTAGGGTAGTGCAGTGGTGTATGGGTAGTGTAGGGGGTCATGCTGGGGTAGTTTTTTAGGGTTTAGGGTAGTGCAGTGGTTTTTGTATAGTGTGAGGGGTCATGCTGGGGTAGTGTTTTAGGGTTTAGCATAGTGCAGTGGTGTTTGGGTAGTGTAGGGGTCATGCTGGGGGTAGTATTTTAGGGTTTAGGGTAGTGCAGTGGTGTTTGTGTAGTGTAGGGGGTCATGCTGGGGGTAGTGTTTTAGGGTTTAGGGTAGTGCAGTGGTGTTTGTGCAGTGTAGGGGGGTAGTGTTTTAGGGTTTAGGGTAGTGCAGTGGTGTTTGTGTAGTGTAGGGGGCCATGTTGTGGGTAGTGTTTTAGGGTTTAGGGTAGTGCAGTGGTGTTTGTGTAGTGTAGGGTGTCATGTTTTAGGGTATAGGCTAGTGCAGTGGTGTTTGGATAGTGTAGGGGTCATGCTGAGGTTAGTGTTTTAGGGTTTAGGGTAGTGCAGTGGTGTTTGGGTAGTGTAGGGGTTCGTGCTGGGTGTAGTGTTTTAGGGTTTAGGGTAGTGCAGTGGTGCTTGTGTAGTGTGGGAGGTCATGCTGGGGGTAGATTTAGGGTTTAGTGTAGTGCAGTGGTGTTTGGGTAGTGTAGGGAGTTGTGCTGGGTTAGTGTTTTAGGGTTTAGGGTAGTGCAGTGGTGTTTGTGTAGTGTAGGGAGTCGTGCTGGGGGTAGTGTTTTAGGGTAGTGCAGTGGTTTTTGGGTAGTGTAGTGGGTAGTGTTGGGGTAGTGTTTTAGGGTTTTGGGTAGTGCAGTGATGTTTGTGTAGTGTAGGGGTAGTGTTTTAGGGATTAGGGTAGTGCAGTGGTGTTTGGGTAGTGTAGGGGGTCATACGGGGGATAGTGTTTTAGGGTTTAGGATAGTGCAGTGGTGTTTATGTAGTGTAGGGGGTCGTGCTTGGGATAGTGTTTTAAGGTTTAGGGTAGTACAGTGGTGCTTGGGTAGCGTAGGGGGCCCTGCTGAGGGTAGTGTTTTGGGGTTTAGCGTAATGCAGTTGTGTTTGGGTAGTGAAGGGTGTCGTGCTGGGGCTATGTGTTTTAGGGTTTAGGGTAGTACAGTGGTGCTTATGTAGTGTAGGGGGTCGTGCTTGGGATAGTGTTTTAGGGTTTAGGGTAGTGCAGTGGTGTATGGGTAGCGTAGGGGGTCGTGCTGGGGTAGTGTTTTAGGGTTTAGGGTAGTGCAGTGGTGTTTGTTTAGTGTACGGGGTCATGCTGGGGTAGTGTTTTAGGGTTTAGGATAGTGCAGTGGTGTTTGGGTAGTGTAGGGGGTCATGCTGCGGGTAGTATTTTATGGTTTAGGGTAGTGCAGTGGTGTTTGTGTGGTGTATGGGGTCATGCTGGGGGTAGTGTTTTAGTGTTTAGGGTAGTGCAGTGGTGTTTGTGTAGTGTAGGGGGTAGTGTTTTAGGGTTTAGGGTAGTGCAATAGTGTTTGTGTAGTGTAGGGGGCCATGCTGTGGGTAGTGTTTTAGGGTTTAGGATAGTGCAGTGGTGTTTGTGTAGTGTAGGGTGTCATGTTTTAGGGTATAGGCTAGTGCAGTGGTGTTTGGTTAGTGTAGGGGTCATACTGAGGTTAGTGTTTTAGGGTTTAGGGTAGTGCAGTGGTGTTTGGGTAGTGTAGGAGTTCGTGCTGGGTGTAGTGTTTTGGGGTTTAGGGTAGTGCAATGGTGCTTGTGTAGTGTGGGAGGTCATGCTGGGGGTAGATTTAGGGTTTAGTGTAGTGCAGTGGTGTTTGGGTAGTGTAGGAAGTCGTGCTGGGGTAGTGTTTTAGGGTTTAGGGTAGTGCAGTGGTGTTTGTGTAGTGTAGGGAGTCGTGCTGGGGGTAGTGTTTTAGGGTAGTGCAGTGGTTTTTGGGTAGTGTAGTGGGTAGTGCTGGGGTAGTGTTTTAGGGTTTAGGGTAGTGCAGCGGTGTTTGGGTAGTGTAGGGGGTCATGCTGGGGGTAGTGTTTTAGGTTTTTGGGTAGTGCAGTGTTGTTTGTGTAGTGTAGGGATAGTGTTTTAGGGTTTAGGGTAGTGCAGTGGTGTTTGGGTAGTGTAGGGGGTTGTGCGGGGGATAGTGTTTTAGGGTTTAGGATAGTGCAGTGGTGTTTATGTAGTGTAGGGGGTCATGCTTGGGATAGTGTTTTAAGGTTTAGGGTAGTGCAGTGGTGTTTGGGTAGTCTAGGGGGCCCTGCTGAGGGTAGTGTTTTGGGGTTTAGCGTAGTGCAGTTGTGTTTGGGTAGTGAAGGGTGTCGTACTGGGGCTATGTGTTTTAGGGTTTAGGGTAGTGCAGTGGTGTTTGTGTAGTATAGAGGGTCATGCTGGGGGTAGATTTAGGGTTTAGGTTAGTGCAGTGGTGTTTGTGTAGTGTAGGGGGTCGTGCTGAGGGTAGTGTTTTAGGGTTTAAGGCAGTGCAGTGGTGTTTGTTTAGTGAAGGAGTCGGGCTGGGGGTAGTTTTTTAGGGTTTAGGGTAGTGCAGTGGTTTATAGGTAGTGTAGGGGGTTGTGCTGGGGTAGTGTTTTAGGGTTTAGGGTAGTGCAGTTGTGTTTGTATAGTGTACGGGGTCATGCTGGGGTAGTGTTTTAGGGTTTAGGATAGTGCAGTGGTGTTTGGGTAGTGTAGGGGGTCATGCTGCGGGTAGTATTTTATGGTTTAGGGTAGTGCAGTGGTGTTTGTGTAGTGTATGGGGTCATGCAGGGGGTAGTGTTTTAGTGTTTAGGGTAGTGCAGTGGTGTTTGTGTAGTGTAGGGGTAGTGTTTTATGGTTTAGGGTAGTGCAGTGGTGTTTGGGTAGTGTAGGGGTCATGCTGAGGTTCGTGTTTTAGGGTTTAGGGTAGTGCAGTGGTGTTTGGGTAGTTTAGGGGTTCGTGCTGGGGGTAGTGTTTTAGGGTTTAGGGTAGTGCAGTGATGCTTGTGTAGTGTGGGAGGTCATGCTGGGGGTAGGTTTTGGGTTTAGTGTAGTGCAGTGGTTTTTGGGTAGTGTAGGGAGTCGTGCTATGGGTAGTGTTTTTGGATTTAGGTTAGTGCAGTGGTGTTTGTGTAGTGTAGGGAGTCGTGCTGGAGGTAGTGTTTTAGGGTAGTGCAGTGGTGTTTGAGTAGTGTAGGGGGTTGTGCTGGGGTAGTGTTTTAGGGTTTAGGGTAGAGCAGTAGTGTTTGGGTAGTGTAGGGGGTCATGCTATTGGTAGTGTTTTAGGCTTTAGGGTAGTGCAGTGTTGTTTGGGTACTGTAGGGGTAGTGTTTTAGGGTTTAGGGTAGTGCATTGGTGTTTGGGTAGTGTAGGGGGTCGTGCGGGTGTAGCGTTTTAGGGTTTAAGGCAGTGCAGTGGTGTTTATGTAGTGTAGGGAGTCGTGCTGGCAGTAGTGTTTTGGGATTAGCGTAGTGCAGTTGTGTTTGGGTAGTGAAGGGGTTCATGCTGGGGCTATGTGTTTTAGGGTTTAGGGTAGTACAGTGGTGTTTATGTAGTGTAGCGGGTTGTGCTTGGGATAGTGTTTTAGGGTATAGGGTAGTGCAGTGGTGTTTTGGTAGTGTAGGGGGCCCTGCTGAGGGTAGTGTTCTGGGGTTTAGCGTAGTGCAGTTGTGTTTGGGTTGTGAAGGGGGTCATGCTGGGGCTAGTATTTTATGGTTTAAGGCAGTGCAGTGGTGTTTGTTTAGTGAAGGGAGTCATTCTGGGAGTAGTGTTTTAGGGTTTAGTATAGTGCAGTGGTGTTTGTGTAGTCTAGGGGGTTGTGTTTGGGGTAGATTTAGGGTTTAGGGTAGTGCAGTGGTGTTTGGGTAGTGTGGGAGTCGTGCTGGTGGTAGTGTTTTAGGGTTTAGGGTAGTGCAGTTATGTTTGGTAATGGAGCAGGTAAAACAAGATTTTGTATACCACCTCTAATTTGCATGAAATTAATTACATAATCATTCTAAAATTAATTAACCTAACATGTTTGAAGTGGAAGTGATACTAATCAATATTTGCACCTTGATAAACATAAATATACGTGGGACTAAATTGCTAATTGCATGGCAAAATTAAATAATTAACAATGGTACACAAACTAACCTTAGATTGTGGTGAAATAGTAAAATTGCATGGTTGATATTGTTTTGTGATTGTATTGTGGCTTAAAGTTATCGTATGGTAAGTATTATCACTTTAAATGTTGCTGCAGCTAGGAAAATACTAATATATATTTGGATTAGTGTGGGTTTGAACATTAGATCCTTCATGTCTCTATTTTAATTGATGCTTTGTCTATTTTCACTTAGTTAACATTCGGGCCTACTAGGGCGCAATACTCAAGATGGCGTTCTCTGAAGCAGATGCCACCATGTGTGTGCGATGATTTCTGTGCATGCCCAGATAGCTTTGGAGATCACAAGGTGAAATGAACTCCTGACACTGTGTTCCCTGCCAAGGTCGATTTATTGGGGACTTGACCGCAAGCCAGAAGATGAGCGTATGAGAACCAAGATAGAGACAAAGAAAGTGCCACTCACTAAATCCGAGTTACTGCTGCGTTGAAGGACGTTTGGGAAGCGGACTAGCGCCAAACTTGCCTGGAGAAACCTTTCGAGGTCGCGCTGCTGGTGGGAGCTCCTCCTTGATCGACGGAGTGTCCAATAGCTCCCAGCGTGCGCTAGACCCCACTCTAGTTGGCTGCCTGCACCGGGGGACTGCGAGGACCAGAAGCCTTTGCTTCCACCACCTGGTGCCTCTTCCCCCGGCGGTAACGCCCTTTTACCCCCCCTTTAAATTAAACCATACTTCACGCAACGCGGGACGCGCGCGAGGAGAAGCGCGAGGCGAAGCCCGGGCCAAGGGCGGGCCCGTTTCAGCCCGTTACAGACTGTGCAGGACTGGACTGGGCCAGGGTATTTCTATTTTTATTTTTGTTTTCATGTTTACATTTCCCTCCGTCCACTTGCTGCTCTGTGTGGTCATAAATTAGTGGGACCTCATATTCTAGTTGTAACAGCGACACTAGTTTTGCTCGCGACCCACAAGTTATTGCCCCTGCGACGCAGAGCGCTTAATTATGTCCAGAGTCACTAGAAGTAAAAAAACAGACAAAACCACCGATATAACGGGTCCACTTGACCTATTCCTACACAAGGCCAATGCAGCCATTGACAATACTATCCAATTGATAGATCGACGGGTGTCTCACGAATTGGAGATGGCCAGAAAAAGATCGTCTATGGGCCCGCTGGCCTCAGCACAAACCCCTATACAAAAGGGGTCGATCATACCCCTGCTGAATCCAACAAGTGCACTAGTTCACACAGTTTCAAACACTGTGGATTTGTCAGCAACACAGTTGTCACTAGGTTCCGATTCTGATTTTAGGGAGGATCTGGAAAAAACACCAGATTTACAACCCCTACATAATCATGAAATGGCCACAGAATCAAACACCACGGGGCCAGGGAGGGCGCCATACCTAAGAGGTTAAATAAGGGGTCGAACCCACATGTGCATTTATTAGCTCCACCAAATGGTGGGATTCCCAGCAACCTGAACATAAACAGTAACAACACCGTAGTGTTGCAAACACCATCACCAACCAATAGTGTGATCCTAAACACGCCCCCACGGAACATCACGCCACTGGGGAACCTAGATACACTAGGCGCAGTAGGGGGCATACAAAAACCCTGTACCTCATGTGTGACACTACACGATTTTCTCACAAACAGCATGGGGGAACTGTTAAAATACCATCTGAAACCCCTGGAGAAAAGCATAAGGGTAATTGAAAAACAACTCGCCAAACTAAATACTCCTGCATTTATGCAGAAGTCACTTAGCACCCTAGACATGGGGGAGGGGAAGACCAAACAACCAAGTAAACCGGCCAAATCGGCTAAATCAACTCAACCATCCACAACACCAGCTGTTTGCCCAAAGTCCTGTGGACCAGATAAAGAAGGGAACATCCAGACCACTAAAAATGTCAAACAGAATCCACAAAATACTCCTAAACCCCAAACTGCAGAGGGAAAGGGCCAACTCGTCACCACTAGTGATAACGCACAACCCACCCCAGCCCTAGTAGCCCTAAATACTCAGCTAGCAAACCTAAAGGAGAATACACAAAAACTCCAAAAATCTCAGCCCTCTCAAGCCCAGGGGAAACAGAGGACGGGATCTAGACCTAGACGGCCATTCCATCTTCCACCTGAGGCCACCCCGTTCACTGTTGTCCTAACAGGGGTCTCAGAACTAACAGAGGGCGCGGATGAGCCCCAGTGGTCACTGAGAAACAAAGTTCTGCAATGGCTTAGCCAAAATAGACCTATACAGCCATCGCATCATAGCAGAATCAACTCAGTTAGAAGAGTGTTTTGGATTGGGGAAACTAAAAAAAGCTTACAGGGTGACTGCGTTATAGTCAACTGTGACGATCCTGCTATGGCTGACTATATCTCTTCCTGGTCAGCACTTGAAAAAAGGAGGGGGGTGGATGTACAGCGCCTTTCCTTTTTTTATCCTCCGTTAAATACCCCGAATTATGAAAACAGAACTGGATGGGAGGATGCTCAGGATTGGCCCTGGACACAGGTGGGGTACACTAATAGAAACAGAAATAGGAATAACAATAATAATGGATGGAATAGAGGCTGGAATTCCCGACCCTGGTACCATAGTAGAGGCAACCCACATTTTGATTACTGGGAGGGGGTTCCCTTGAGGAACAGATTCGACTATCTAGACATGGTCGATTGACCAATAAAGGTCACCACAGGGGTTTTAGAAGTCACTGTTCCCCGACATAAGATCCATGAAGTCCCTTCCCTAGTAGAAAATACTAACCCCGTGATGTCAGAGATTATACTAGTGCAAGACACGTGTGGAGGAAACCGGCTAAGCCAGCAGTTAACAGAAAAATCCAGCAGGTCACGGACTGAGAACGGAACTGGGCCAATAACTGAAATTATCAACATAAAACCATATCTGAGTACAGTAGATAGGACTAAGACCCAACTCGATAATGAGATCGAAGCCTTGCAAGAGGGCATGGTCTCACAACTTAGGCAGGAAGAACCCTGCTCCATCACTGAGGGGTTTTGTCTGCTTAAGATATCTTCCTGGAATATTGCTGGGCTTTCGAAAAAAGCGCGTGACCAGCTATTCCTAACTTTTATGGAAAAGCAGGATATAGTCTGCCTACAGGAGTGTTGGGACCCATATGAGACATCAGTAGAGGGTTTTAGCACTTTCTACGTTCCCTCGATCCAGGGAAACCGAGGCAGGGGCTTGGGGGGACTTTGTATTTTTACCTCTAACCTTTGTAACATAGAACAGAACATGTATGAGGCAAATGGGCCAAAAGCAGGTGTAGGGAGTTCACTGCAAGGATTGTCTTTTAAATTAAATGGGCGCTCCTTTTTTCTGATAAACCTTTATAATAATATGCCAAAAGTAGAGGTAAAAATTCTAATAGCGGAACTGGATTCTCTGCTAAACAAAGGCGGCCAGGCGGCAGACTGCTTACTTATAGCAGGGGATTTTAATTGTCACCTATGTCCCTATAGCCAAACAAAAAACTGTGGCATTTTTGACTCACAAGGGGATCCCACCACACATTTTGAACATTCCCTAGCGGGAAACCTGCTAAATCAATTCATGCATGAATGGGATTTGGCTTTTGCAAATGAACTTTGCCAGCCACCCGTAGTGTTTCAAACAACCTTTTTTGGTCATGGGGCAGGTACTGTAATAGACTTCATCCTGGTTTCAAATAGGAACCAAGGTTGGGTGGGCGGGTTTGAAACGGAGGGCCTAGCAATAAGTGACCACTTTCCCATTAGTATTTCCCTTAAATTAGGGAAACGGGGCACGCAAAAAATAAGCACCACGGATATATTGCATGGCCGTTCAGTGGCATTGGCCAGGAAAAATGGCTATGCCATTAAATGGGCAAAAATTGAACCCAGGAACTTTCTGAAAGATCTATTACAGAAAGAAACTAGTCAATTTAACACCTGCCTGGAACTAAGCATTAACCCAGAACAAATAATACAGGCATTCGATGAGATTAAAGCAGAAATAAACGCTAAGCTAACCAAAAAATTAAAGGCAAGGGAGGAAACGAGAATATATGGCTGGTTTAACCGAGCCTGCACAAGTGCCCATAAAGCACTTTTACAGGCTTTAAAGACTATACCCAGGGATAGCAGACAAGTCAAGGAGGCTAGACAAGCTTACAAGCTGACTCTCCTGACAAGGAAGAAAGAACTCAAAAATGCAGCTTGGGAAGCCTTGATAAAGGCAAGCGCACTAAGGGATAATACGTCCTTCTGGAAAGAGGTAAATGCCCCCTTTTTTCTAGATAGGAAGGTAGACTCCATGGAAATTGGCATAGCTGAAGACGTCTGGGTCAAGCATTTTACTGCGCTTTACAAGAAAGACTCACTTATGTTGACCTCACAAGAGGAGTTGGCTGAGGGGAGTGAGATCCTTTTACAACCACAGGGAAATTTCCCATTAAAAGTAATGTTCACCCCTGCAGACCTGGAACAAGCGATTTCTCAGAGTGCAAGCCTAAAAGCTCCAGGGCCTGACGGTGTACCCATTGATCTATTTAAAGGGAATGTAGATCTCTGGGCACCCTTACTGGCAAATGTCCTAAATGCTTACACTAAATTAGGTTTCCCCAACACATGGAAGGAAGCGATAGTCATTCCAATATTTAAAAAAGGAGATAGACAAGACCCAAAATGTTATCGCCCCATTTCTCTGTTAGATAATTTAATGAAGGTTGCTGGCAGGGTGCTACTAACCAAACTACAAACTTGGTCCAAGACTAACGGGATACTCTCAAAATTTCAATATGGTTTTAAGTCGGGGGTTGGAACCATAGAGCAGGGTTTAAACCTGTCCCTTATAATAAACAAATATATTGGATCAAAAAAAGGGAACTTGTTCCTGACATTTGTCGATTTAACTTCGGCTTTCGATTGTCTGGATCATGGAACCCTGTGGAAAACCCTGACTAATATGGGGATAGATAAAAACATCCTAACTTTTATCCAGGAACTTTACAGAGATGCAGGAGCTACGGTGAGATATGGCAAAAACGGCGAGCAAACCAGAAAATTCCCAATTGCAAAGGGCGTTCGCCAGGGTTGCATCCTTGCACCGTTTTTATTTAATCTGTATATAAACGAGGTAGCAGACTCGATGAATGACCTGGAGGTGGATTACCCCAAGATAAACGGACTCGCAGTCCCGTTATTGTTATACGCTGATGATGCGGTGATTATGGCCCGCACTCAGCGGGGACTCCAAAAGGCACTAACAGGCTTTGCAACCTTCATGAGCTCTAGAGGCCTTATAATAAATGTGGGGAAAACTTTCACGATGTCATGCACAACGAGAAAAAAAGTACCAGACTGCAAAACCTTTGTTAATAATTCAAAGATAGCGATGTCGAAAACTTTTTCCTACTTGGGTATCATTTTTAATAATAGGGGGACATGGTCTGCAGCGGTTACCTCCCGAAACCTGGCTTTTGCCCGCGCAATAGGGGCGGTTAAGCAATTTGCTAAAAAACAGGGCGGGAAACCGGTAGACACACTACTTAAGATCTATGCAGCTAAATGTGTGTCCACAGCTGTTTATGGGGCGGGGATTTGGGGACTTGCAGATAGCTCGGAAATTCAAAGGGTGGAGAATGCTTTCCTGAGGTACCTCTTAGGAGTCCCACGTTCCACATCTACTACTATCTGCCACAACGAACTGGATAGATCTCACATTAGTGACATTATAAAGATAGCGCCAGTTATGTTGTGGCATAAGATCTGGACATGCGAGGACACAACCTTCAATAGGGAGGTAATTCAGGATTGCCTGCAGAAAGGAAATGGCGCTAAACAACCTTGGCTAGCCTACGTTAAAAAATTCCTGAACTCCATCGGCAACCCAGAATTCTTTTCAGACCCAATATCATGCGCCCAAATCCCCAAAAAAGCACTAAAAGAGACGTGTCTTAGCCTATTGGAGGAGAGGAGATATTATTTAGATGGGAATAAGTCCACCATTATAGCCCACCGCCAGATTTTGCATGAACATGGTTTACATCCTTATCTGGCGCCAAATATCTCCCCTTACCATAGAATGCTGTTGGCCCGTCTGAGGACAGACTGTTTCTTCAGGTTAATAACGTTCCCTACACCGAATGATTGGTCAGTGAAAATGATTAATTGCCCGTGTGACGGAGTAGCCACTCAGTCTAACATACATTGCATACTGTTCTGCAAGTACTATCAATGGGGTAGGAAAAAACATCTATTGCCTCTGTTAAAACTGTGGGGCCTGAGAAGCTGTAAAGCAGCCCTCCACAGATTGTATCTGCTTCAAGACGAATGTACTATTGGAGTGATGATAAAATTCCTGTCGTTTATTATAAAATGTAGAGGGTCTATGAGAAGCGATTAGTAGGTTGAGGGTTTGTAGAAGTATTATTCTGTGCCTAATAACATCATATAATACATAAATATGTCATATTTACCTCGACCCTTCTATCATGCAAATGTAACGATACATATATCAATCGCTTTCTAGAAAAAAATTTTTAAAGGGTTTTTAATATTAGATTACTTGAATGACTAGGGTAATGAATATGTATTTCTTCTTAGTAATCTCCTTTTAGTAGGTAAATGTTTAAATAACGTTGTTTTAATCGTATTTTTGTAATGTTTGCTTATATGGTGTTTGTCAAATACCGAATAAAGCTATCTTTGATTTGATTTGATTTGACAAAGAAAGAACCTGTCAATAGGACCCTTTTGCCTTGAAAAGATACATCTGATGGTCCCCGCATGGGAATCGGAAGGATCATCGCAATTTATGAACTCATATGCCAAGTCACTATGCAGAGCCAGTTTGCACTGAGAAGAATGCAATGAACTATTGATAACCCCGAAATGCCCAATCAGAACATTTGGTCTGCCCCTAAAGTTGCCATAATTTGTATGAAGTAAGATAAGAAAAGGTATAATAACCCCTCATCTGTCATTATGGGATTCTTGGAGTTGGAGAGAGAGTTGGAGTTAGTTAGTTGGTTCGGGAGGAGTTCGAGAGTTACAGTTGGAATTGCGTTTGTCTTTAGGTTATTCTTTGAGACGGAGTTCTTGTTGGGTGGTTGTTCCGTTTGAAATTTCCCAACTTTTCTATTTCATTAAGTTCAATGCTGCCAGTCTGAGTGTGGAGTTAATCCATGCTGCAGATTGATGTATGGACATTGCAGAGTTATTGCGTTGTTTCCTGTATTTTGGCCTGGCGGTTTGATCCCTTAGTGAGCGTCAGGCTGCCTGTCTAAGGGAGTCTTTACCTGAGAATGCGGATATCTCCCTTCTGATCTGAAGCTATCGTTGCCTGTTCATTGGTAAATGATTTACTGCATTTTTCCTTTACTTATGTTTAAATGAAATTTCTAAATGTTTAAATTACTTTTTAATAAATCTGAGTTTCAAATTATGAGCTGTAGTAAATACATGCAAGATTAAAAGGATTGATTAATGATTTAGATAAACAGCTTGAAATAACAAGAAACGAGTTTTGTGGTTCTTAAAAAAAATTCACATAGGATATCAAATGTTTTCCTAGACGTTAAATTGTGTTTTAGCTGGTTCTAATTCACCCTCAACCAGTCCAACTGGTTGATCCAGCAACCAAACAGTGGAGTGCCTTGATGAGAAGGTCAGGATTCTGAAAGTGTATATAGAATGTATATATAAAGTAGTAAATATAATAATCCTGAAAGATAATAAGGTACCCACATGTCCAGCAACCCTTCTCCTGTGTACAGATTCAAGTGAGTTTTTCGTGGATGGGAAGGGTGTTGGTGTTATGGACCCCACAAATGAACGTATGAATGAACCTTTGTGAAGAAGAATCTGTGACATAAGGAGAATATGTACATTTTGCCCCTTGCGCTGGATCATTGGGTAGTGTAGGGTGTCGTGGTGGGGGCAGTGTTTTAGGGTTTAGGGTAGTGAAGTGGTGCTTGTGTAGTGTAGGAGGTCGTGCTGGGGGTAGTGTTTAAGGGTTTAGGGTAGTGCAGTGGTGTTTGAGTAGTGTAGGGCTTCATGCTGGGGGTAGTGTTGTAGGGTTTAGGGCAGTACAGTGGTGTTTGGGTAGTGTAGGGGGTCATGCTGGGGGTAGATTTAGGGCTTAGAGCAATGCAGTGGTTTTTGTGTTGTGAGGGGGTCATGCTGGGGGTAGTGATTACGATTTAGGGTAGTACAGTGGTGTTTGTATAGCGTAGGGGTCATGCTGGGGGTAGTGTTTTAGGGTTTAAGGTAGTGCAGTGGTGTTTGGGTAGTGTAGGGGGTCATGCTGGGGGTAGTGTTTTAGGGTCTAGGGTAGTGCAGTGGTGTTTGTGTAGTGTAGGGGGTGGTGTTTTAGGGTTTAGGGTAGTTTAGTCAAGTCAAGTCAAGTCAAAGAATCTTTATTCGGTGATTAAAAAACACCATAAAAGCACACTCATATTTACATGTTAAAAAGTCATTAAACATTTCAGGGTTCTTTGTACAGTGAATTAACAAAACATAAATACAACAATATAGCCATATTTAACACTTAAAAGTTAAAGTAAAAACATTTCAGTCTTCTCCTCTAGTAAGCCTTAAACGAAGTGCTACCTTGATAAAGTTCATAATACTACACAGTGTTTGGGGTTCCTCAGCTTTCTGTAAGAATACAAGTGCCTCCCTAGCGTGGACCAAATTAGCATTTTTTAAAATATTTACAAGGTATCTGCGTCTGGGCATTGAGTAAAAGGGGCAGAGTAGAACAAAATGAAGGGAGTCTTGCGGAGACCTGTTGTCGCAGCCGCAGGGCCCCTTCTGTTCTATTGATGTAGCAAACCCCGCTGGTGATGCCAACATAAATGGGAGAAGGTTCAATCTGAAACGGCACATCAGGAACCTATCCTGTGCATTGTACATGAGGAACAAGTATGGCTCCATACCTTCCACGCTCTTCACTAGGTGATGGGCCCTCACTGTCTTTTTACACCCTTCAGCCTCATCTCTGCGTAGGTTTTTCCGCTCTAGAAAAATTCTCCCTACATGCAGTTTATTCTGGGCTACAATAGTTACAGGATGAGTAAAGAGGTTCCCAAAACATAGCTCCTCCAGGGTATTCTTCACATAAAGGAGCCAGGGGATGCGCATACACTTGTCCCTTTTTAGGCAGTCCAATAAGATTTCTCTACTAAGTGTCGCATCAGGATTGTACCAGATTTTTAACCAAGCGATAATAGGCCTCAATTTTATCAAATCTTCTATATATGGTCTCCCTAGCTCCCTATGGGCAATCAAACCAGCAGTACTTTGTGGTACCCTCAAGAGTGATTTCAGATATTTATTTTCTTCACGTTGGATACTAGTGGTATTGACAAAGCCCCATACTTCTGCCCCGTAAATTACCTTGGAGCATGATACTGAGCTGTACAGATTTATCACCTGTTCCGGGGACCATCTTCCTAGCCTCCTGCCATAGCTAGCAATTGCCCCGTTAGATGCAATCATTTTACCACAACGTTCCTCCACCAGGGTATCAAACCGCAGGGCACCATCGAATGTTACACCAAGGTATGGAAACGTTTTGACCTCTTCCACAATGTGGCTCCCTATTTTGTATGTAAATTTAGAGGTGGTTTTTTTCCCCGCCAGGAGCACATAGGATTTACTCAGATTTACAGAAAGGTCCAAGGCACTCATGAACCTAACAAAACCATCAATCAGGATTTGTAGGCTCCTTGGTGTCCGTGCGATCAGTACCGCGTCATCTGCATAAAGCAGAACAGGAATATGACGCGACCCAACCCTTGGGCAATCTGCCTTCAGACCCAACAGAAACTGCTCCAAATTATTAATATAAAGGGAAAACAAAAAGGGAGCAAGAATGCAGCCTTGTCGGACTCCACTCTTACAGGGAAAAGAACTAGTCAGCCCCCCCTCCTTATTAAAGCGGACTTTGGCGGTGGTGTCACTGTGCAGTTCCCTCAATATATTAATTAGACCACTCTCTATCCCCATACTAAGCATCATGCCCCACAATTTTTCCCTATTGACGTGATCAAATGCTGCTGCCAGATCCATGAAACCCATGTAAATGGATTCATCACTAGCCATGGTATACTTGGCAGTCAGCAAATAAAGGTTCAGGCACTGGTCACTAGTGGACCTCCCTGCCCTAAATCCGTATTGAGTGTCCGAGAAGATGTTTTTTTCCTCGGTCCACTCGGACAGTCTATTAAGAATTGCCCTCCCCAAAAGTTTTGCTGACACATCAATCAGGGAGATCGGGCGGTAGCACTTTGGGTCATCCCTGTTGCCCTTTTTGAAAATCGGCACAATTACTGCCGTGGACCAAGACGGGGGCAGGCCACAGATGATAGCAGTATTAATAACCCTTGTCATTAGGGGAGCCCAGAGTTCGATGTTACTCAAAAACAGATCAGGGGGGATTCCATCAGGCCCCGGAGCTTTATTTTTGGTCAGGCCCTCAATCCCTGCAATGATCTCCTTAATGGAGAATTCTACCAGTGGAGCCTCAGTTGGAATGGCCGGTAGGTCTACAGTAGAACCAGGCTCATGATTGTACAGGCCCCTATAGTGGTTGACCCACTGCTCTGGGAGAATATTGGCCCCTATATCCGGGGTATCTTTTTCCTGGAAAGTTGGGTTATTAATTATTTTCCAAAAGCCTGCTAGGTCCTTTCTTTCCCCCGCTTCTCGTAAATCTGCCCATGCTTCCGCCTGCAAGGCAAGTTTCCTCCTCTTAATTTCCTTTTTATAAATTTCTCTGCACACCTTAACTTTGTGGGGGACCCTTGGTTTAGTTTTAAGGCAGCTTTTCGGCTCCCTCAAAGCTTTAGAGCAGTCTTTGTCGAACCATCGGGGATTCCCGTGGTTCTTAAATGGGACACTAGTCTTTAGCAAACCATCGACCAGATTAGCGATCTGGTCGAAAGCTTCCATTATCCTCGGTCCGCGGACTTCTGTGTCCAAACAATCATTAATAGCAAGTATGCCTGCGTCCACCAGGCCCTTGTAGAACTTTTCCCCGTCTATTTTAGCCCATTTTAGTCTCCTGCCTTGGTCTGTTGCTCTCTCAGTGAAGGTGCGTTGAACTCTAATACTTAGACCCACCATATACTGCAGCTCCAAAACAAGAGGGTTATGGTCACTAAAGCCACTCCATTCGATCCCTACACTAGTTGTCTTATTAATTAAGGACCTTGAGACCAGAATGTAATCTATGAAGGAAGAGCATCCTCTACCCTTAAATGTGGGGGGGAGTGTGCCATCCTCCTGCATCCCTACCATATTAATGGTGTGTTCAAGGTCATATTTAAACCGTAACATTCTGAAAGCTGAGCCCAACGGCGTATGAGAGAAATGCGGTCCCTTCTCCATAGGGCATCGGGACCAATCTGTGCTTATTTGGACCAGTGCCGGGCACAAGTGGCAATTATAATCTCCCATAACCACCAACCCATGTGGCTGCCCATTTTTTTGGCCTGTTATGACCTGGCCCAACCTATTATCTAATTCAGTAACAAGAGAGATGTTAGATCCCGCTATCTCGTTGTTATAAAGGTTTACTGCAACAAATCTAAGACCTTTCCCAGTGAACCTGACTGCCTGAATCCTGTGGGAATTCCAATCAAGGCAAGTGTAACTTCCCGGAAGGCTCAGATCTATATAAATAGCTAAACCTCCCATGGCTCTCCCTGATCTTGATTTTTGAGCAGGAACAAAAAAACACTTATACCCTTGCAGGTGGAAATTATTCTCCTGGGCCCAGGTCTCCTGCAGACAAATTACATGGAATTTTCTGATATAGTCAAGCCACTCTTTGTTATTAAATTTCCCAGCCAGGCCAGCTATATTCCATGAGATGATTTTTAGTGCCTCACCCCCCTGGACCCCTCCTCCCAGTGACCCACCAGGTGATTCTCGCACTTGTTTTCCCAATTCCGGTCCCTGTGCGTCACCTATACATGCAATATCTACAACCCTAGGTTCATCCAGCACATAACTCCGGGCGCAACTTGATGACTTTTGTTTTGCCTCGGGCTGTGCTTCTCCCACTCAGCATTTGGAACCCCTCTACCCCCTATACCCCATATACCATTATCTCTTTGTCAATCTACCCCCTCAAGACCATCCAGGCAGTGGAACCGATTGAATGTATGGAAGGGTAGCTCTGGGCGGCTAAATAATGGCCTGGGATTGAACTCGTGATGAACACCCCTTCGACCCACCCTTTCCCAGTTGTCATATGAACGGGTCACGTGTACAGGGGCTGGGGTGGGGGGAAAGAAGAAAGACACATCAAGTGTTTGAATTGTTGTTACCTGTGATCTATTCTTTCCCTGGCATATGTGAGCAACTGTTCCAGCATCCCTGAAGCTCACCAATATGCAATCCCCTATGATGGATTTGCGTGTTCTCCCTATCCAAGGCACCCTTCTGACCATTATGATCTCATTGCTTAAGTGTACGGGTAAGGGTCTATTCAAATTTAGCCACTTAATCACCCTACTTTTCAGAGCACAGAAATCCTCGGCTTCACCTGCCTCTAGTGGTGGGACGCCCGCCATGACTACTGTAAAGTCATTCGCCTCTGGTGGTAAATTGGGTCTACGTGGCCTGGGGGGAAGCTTCATTAGTGGAGTCGGTGCAACACTATCTGGGGGCTGTACCGGGGGAACAGCATTTGCAGGGGGTATAGGTCCTATGGGGTTAGGTGGCTTATTTGGGGCAGGGTTATTCCTCTGGGTTTGTGGTGGGGCGGCCGCAGTTGCAACCTGTGAGGGAGCAAGATGCATAACACTTTTTGGAGCTGTTGGGGTGGCAATAGGTTTAGGAGCCCTCTCATGAGAATTGGCCGGATTTTTCATACTGCTTAGTGTAGCCTCAAGAATGGTTAGTCTGATTTCCACTTTTTTGATGCTTTCACTAATTGGTAACAAAAGTGACCTAAGCAGGAATTCCAAATTACCCAGCGGAGCAACAGAGAGGGGGGCATTAACAATGTTGCTAGCCGTCTCTTTAGTCAGGACGGAAGCCACACCATCCTGTGCAGCGGGTTTAGAATGTAAGTCAGCCACCGTTGTCACAGTTGATATGGAGGGTTTGGATGACTTCCCAAAATCAGAATGAGGGATCTTTGGTTTGTTTTTAGCCTGGGCACCCCTCGACTTCCTCCTACGTTTGTTTGGTGGGGGCCCAAAAACCCCTTGTGCTACAGCTATTTTAGGTTTGGCTTTCCTAGACTTTGATGCTGGTGGCGGTTGAGAAATTAAGTAAATCGTCTCCCTACTTGGGCTTGTGCTACTCACTGGGGTTGAGCTCATAAGTACCACTGGGGGCGTTTTTGTAACATCCCTAAGCAGGATCGGAACATCTTCATTTAGTGTCAAGTCTTCGCTAGGTGTGGGAGGATAGTCTCCTAGAGGTCTACCTTTCAAATTATCTATAGAGCGTCTCCGCTCAGCTCTGAGCCGGCTTAATGTGTTCTCCTTGTCCCCATCTCCCCCCGCCCGAGGAAAGTAATTCTCTAAGGTCATATTTTTTGTTCCTGCCTGCCTTATGGGGGTACTTTCCTTTACCGGGGACGGCATGGTATCTTAGAGTGTGATGATAGCTATGGGGCAATTTATCAGCTTGTTGTCCTAGGGACTTGATGGCAGACGGCAGAACCAAGAGGGTAGGCCCAGCCCGGCCTACTCCGGCCTATGACGGCCACAGACGGCCCCGCCCTTGTCCCGGGCTTCTCCCGGCGCCCTACCGCGCGCTCCCGCGCAGCGGGATCCCAGTGCAAAAATAAAAGAGAAGGAGGTGGGGCGGGGGGCGTGGCAGTCAGGGAGAGCGACCCAGGTGTTGTGGGTTGACCTCACGCAGGGGCTCCTGGGAGTTGGAGTCCCTGCGGGTCCGCTCGCAGCCCTGTACTTGCCTGCCAAAGCCCAGAGTCCGGTGTCCAAGATCAGAGCCCCTCTATGCTCAAGGCGCCTCTCTCCACACCGCGAAGCGGGACCCGCGGAGCGGGTCCGGCGAGGAGCTGCGGCAGAAGAAAAACACCACAGGTGCAGGGAACAGCCCACGGCGAATTCCAGGCAAACAAGGTATCCCACGTCGATCAGGAAGGGGGCTGCTTTCAAGTGCTAGGGCGGGGGCGTGGCAGTCAGGGAGAGCGACCCATGTGTTGTGGGTTGACCTCACGCAGGGGCTCCTGGATGTTGGAGTCCCTGCGGGTCCGCTCGCAGCCCTGTACTTGCCTGCCAAAGCCCAGAGTCCGGTGTCCAAGATCAGAGCCCCTCTATGCTCAAGGCGCCTCTCTCCACACCGCGAAGCGGGACCCGCGGAGCGGGTCCGGCGAGGAGCTGCGGCAGAAGAAAAACACCACAGGTGCAGGGAACAGCCCACGGCGAAGTCCAGGCAAACAAGGTATCCCACGTCGATCAGGAAGGGGGCTGCTTTCAAGTGCTAGGGCGGGGGCGTGGCAGTCAGGGAGAGCGACCCAGGTGTTGTGGGTTGACCTCACGCAGGGGCTCCTGGGAGTTGGAGTCCCTGCGGGTCCGCTCGCAGCCCTGTACTTGCCTGCCAAAGCCCAGAGTCCGGTGTCCAAGATCAGAGCCCCTCTATGCTCAAGGCGCCTCTCTCCACACCGCGAAGCGGGACCTGCGGAGCGGGTCCGGCGAGGAGCTGCGGCAGAAGAAAAACACCACAGGTGCAGGGAACAGCCCACGGCGAAGTCCAGGCAAACAAGGTATCCCACGTCGATCAGGAAGGGGGCTGCTTTCAAGTGCTAGGGCGGGGGCGTGGCAGTCAGGGAGAGCGACCCAGGTGTTGTGGGTTGACCTCACGCAGGGGCTCCTGGGAGTTGGAGTCCCTGCGGGTCCGCTCGCAGCCCTGTACTTGCCTGCCAAAGCCCAGAGTCCGGTGTCCAAGATCAGAGCCCCTCTATGCTCAAGGCGCCTCTCTCCACACCGCGAAGCGGGACCTGCGGAGCGGGTCCGGCGAGGAGCTGCAGCAGAAGAAAAACACCACAGGTGCAGGGAACAGCCCACGGCGAAGTCCAGGCAAACAAGGTAGTTTAGTCATGTTTGTGTAGTGTAGGGGGTCATGCTGGGATAGATTTAGGGTTTAGGGTTTAGGGTAGTGCAGTGATGTTTGGGTAGTGTAGGGGGTCATGCTGGGTGGGGGTAGTGTTTTAGGATTTAGCGTAGTGCAGTGGTGTTTGTGTAGTGTAGGGGGTAGTGTTTTAGGGTAGTGCAGTGGTGTTTGTGTCATTTAGGGGGTCATGCTGGGGAAATGTTTTAGGGTTTAGGGTAGTGCAGTGGTGTTTGTGTAGTGTAGGGGGTTGTGTTTTAGGGATTAGGGTAGAGCAGTGGTGTTTGGGTAGTGTAGGGGTCGTGCTGGGGTAGTTTTTTTGAGTTTAGGGTAGTGCTGTTGTGTTTGGGTAGGGAAGGGGTCGTGCTGGGGTTAGTGTTTTAGCGTTTAGGGTAGTACAGTGGTATTTGTGAAGTGTAGGGGGTCATGCTGGGGGTAGTGTTTTAGGGTTTAGTGTAGTGCAGTCGTGTTTGTGTAGTGTAGAGGGTCGTGCTGGGGGTAGTGTTTTAGGGTTTATGGTAGTGCAGTGGTGTTTGTTTAGTGTAGGGGTTCGTGCTGGGGTAGTGCTTTAGGGTGTAGGGTACTGCAGTGGTGTTTGGGTTGGGTAGGGGGTCGTGCTGGGGGTAGAGTTTTAGGGTTTAGGGTAGTGCAGTGGTGTTTGTGTAGTGTAGAGGTCTTGCTGGGGGTAGTGTTTTAGGGTTTAGGGTAGTGCAGTGGTGTTTAGGTAGTGTAGGGGTGGTGCTTGGGGTAGTGTTTTAGGGTTTAGGGTAGTGAAGTGGTGCTTGTGTAGTGTAGGAGGTCGTGCTGGGGGTAGTGTTTAAGGGTTTAGGGTAGTGCAGTGGTGTTTGGGTAGTGTAGGGGTTCATGCTGGGGGTAGTGTTTTAGGGTTTAGGGTAGTGCAGTGGTGTTTGGGTAGTGTAGGGGGTCATGCTGGGGGTAGATTTAGGGTTTAGCGCAGTGCAGTGGTTTTTGTGTTGTGAGGGGGTCATGCTGGGGATAGTGTATGGGGTTTAGGGTATTGCAGTGGTGTTTGTGTAGTGGAGGGGTCATGCTGGGAGTAGTGTTTTAGGGTTTAGGGTAGTGCGGTGGTGTTTGTGTAGTGTAGGGGGTAGTGTTTTAGGGTTTAGGGTAGTGCAGTGGTGTTTGTGTAGTGAAGGGGTTCATGCTGTGGGTAGTGTTTTTGGGTTTAGGGTAGTGCAGTGGTGTTTGTGTAGTGTAGGGGGTCATGTTTTAGTGTATAGGGTAGTGCAGTGGTGTTTGGGTAGTGTAGGGGGTATTGCTGGGGTTAGTGTTTTCGGGTTTTGGGTAGTGCAATGGTGTTTGTGTAGTGTAGGGGTTAGTGCTGGGTGTGGTGTTTTAGGGTTTAGGGTAGTGCAGTGGTGTTTATGTAGTGTGGGAGGTCATGCTGGGGGTAGATTTAGGGTTTAGTGTAGCGCAGTGGTTTTTGGGCATTGTAGGGAGTCGAGTGGGGTTAGTGTTTAAGGGTTTAGGTTAGTGCAGTGGTGTTTGTGTAGTGCAGGGAGTCGCGCTATGGATAGTGTTTTAGGGTTTAGGGTAGAGCAGTGGTGTTTGGGTAGTGTAGGGGGTTGTGCTGGGGGTAGTGTTTTAGGGTTTAGGGTAGTGCAGTGGTGTTTGGGTAGTGTTGGGGGTATTGTTTTAGGGTTTAGGGTAGTGCAGTGGTGTTTGTGTAGTATAGGGGGTCATGCTGGGGGTAGTGTTTTAGGGTTTAGGGTAGTGGTGTAGTGTTTGTGTAGTCTAGGGGTCTTGTTTTAGGGTTTAGGTTAGTGCAGTGGTGTTTGTGTAGTGCAGGGAGTTGTGCTGGGGATAGTGTTTTAGGGTTTAGGGTAGAGCAGTGGTGTTTTTGTAGTGTAGGGGTAGTGTTTTAGGGTTTAGGGTAGTGCAGTGGTGTTTGTGTAGTGTAGAGGGTCATGCTGGGGGAAGTGTTTTAGGGTTTAGGGTAGTGCTGTAGTGTTTGTGTAGTGTAGGGCTCGTGTTTTAGGGTTTAGGTTAGTGCAGTGGTGTTTGTGTAGTGCAGGGAGTCGTGCTGGGATAGTGTTTTAGGGTTTAGGGTAGAGCAGTGGTGTTTGGGTAGTGTAGGGGGTTGTGCTGGGGGTAATGTTTTAGGGTTTAGGGTAGTGCAGTGGTGTTTGGGTTGTGTTGGAGGTAGTGTTTTAGGGTTTAGGGTAGTGCAGTGGTGTTTGTGTAGTACAGGGGGTCATGCTGGGGGTAGTGTTTTAGGGTTTAGGGTAGTGCAGTGGTGTTTGTGTAGTGTAGGGGGTAGTGTTTTAGGGTTTAGGGTAGTGCAGTGGTGTTTGTGTAGTGTAGAGGGTCATGCTGGGTTAGTGTTTTAGGGTTTAGGGTAGTACTGTAGTGTTTGTGTAGTGCAGGGGTCGTGTTTTAGGGTTTAGGTTAGTGCAGTGGTGTTTGTGTAGTGCAGGGAGTCGCGCTGGTGATAGTGTTTTAGGGTTTAGGGTAGAGCAGTGGTGTATGGGTAGTGTAGGGGGTTGTGCTGGGGGGTAGTGTTTTAGGGTTTAGGGTAGTGCAGTGGTGTTTAGGTAGTGTTGGGGGTAGTGTTTTAGGGTTTAGGGTAGTGCAGTGGTGTTTGTTTAGTGTAGAGGGTCATGCTGGGGGTAGTGTTTTAGGGTTTAGGGTAGTGCTGTAGTGTTTGTGTAGTGTAGGGGTCGTGATTTAGGGTTTAGGGTAGTGCAGTGGTGTTTGGGTAGTGAAGGGGGTCGTGCTGGGGGTAGTGTTTTTGGGTTTAGGGAAGCGCAGTGGTGTTTGTGTAGTCAAGGGGGTCATGCTGCAGGTTGTGTTTCAGGGTTTATAGTAGTGCAGTAGTATTTGGGTAGTGTAGGGGTTTGTGCTGGGGTAGATTTAGGGTTTAGGATAGTGCAGTGGTGTTCGGGTAGTGTAGGGGGTCATGCTGGGATACAGTTTTAGGGTTTAGGGTAGTGCAGTGGTGTTTGTTTAGTGTAGAGGGTCATGCTGGGGGTAGTGTTTTAGGGTTTAGGGTAGTGCTGTAGTGTTTGTGTAGTGTAGGGGTCGTGATTTAGGGTTTAGGGTAGTGCAGTGGTGTTTGGGTAGTGAAGGGGGTCGTGCTGGGGGTAGTGTTTTTGGGTTTAGGGAAGCGCAGTGGTGTTTGTGTAGTCAAGGGGGTCATGCTGCAGGTTGTGTTTCAGGGTTTATAGTAGTGCAGTAGTATTTGGGTAGTGTAGGGGTTTGTGCTGGGGTAGATTTAGGGTTTAGGATAGTGCAGTGGTGTTCGGGTAGTGTAGGGGGTCATGCTGGGATACAGTTTTAGGGTTTAGGGTAGTGCAGTGGTGTTTTTGTAGTGTAATGGGTCATGCTGGGGGAAGTGTCTTAGGGTGTAGGGTAGGGCAGTGGTGTTTGGGTAGTGTAGGGGGTCATGCTGGGGGTAGTTTTTTAGGGTTTAGGGTAGTGCAGTGGTGTTTGTGTACCATAGGGGGTCTTGCTGGGGGTAGTGTTTTAGGGTTTAGGGCAGTGCAGTGTAGTGGTGTTTGGGTAGTGTAGTGGGTCATGCTGGGGGTAGTTTTTTTTATGGGTTCATGGCAGTGCAGTGGTGTCTCTGTAGTGTAGGGGGTCATTCTGGGGGTAGTGTTTCAGGGTTTAGGGTAGTGCAGTGCTGTTTGGGTAGTGTAGGGGTTTGTGTGCGGGGAAGATTTTGGGTTTAGGGTAGTGCAGTGATGTTCGTGTAGTATAGGGGGTCATGCTGGGGGTAGTGTTTTAGGGTTTAGGGTAGGGCAGTGGTGTTCATGTAGTGTAATGGGTCATGCTGGGGGAAGTGTCTAAGGGTTTAGGGTTGCGCAGTGGTGTTCGGGTAGTGTAAGGGGTCGTGCTGGGGGTAGTGTTTAAGGGTTTAGGGTAGCGCAGTGGTTTTTGTGTAGCATTGGGGGCATGCTGGGGGTAGATTTAGGGTATTCCAGTGGTGTTTGGATAGTGAAGGGTGTTGTGCTGTGGGTAGATTTAGGATTCATTGTAGCGCAGTTATGTTTGTGTAGTGTAGGGGTCGTGCTGGGGTAGTGTTATAGGGTATAGGATAGTGCAGTGGTGTTTGGGTAGTGTAGGGGGTCATGCTGGGGGTAGTGTTTTAGGGTTTAGGTTAGTGCAGTTGTATTTGGGTAGTGTAGGGGTACTGTTGGGGTAGTGTTTTAGGGTTTAGGGTAGTGCTGTTGTCTTTGTTTATTGTAGGGGGTTGTGTTTTAGGGTTTAGGGTAGAGCAGTGGTGTTTGGGTAGTGTAGGGGGCCGTGCTGGGGGTAGTGTTTTTGTGTTTAGGGTAGTGCAGTTGTGTTTGGGTAGTGAAGGGGTCGTGCTGGGGTAAATGTTTTGGGGTTTAGAGTAGTACAGTGTTGTTTGTGTAGTGTAGGGGGTCATGCTGGGGGTAGTGTTTTAGGGTTTAGTGTAGTGCAGTGGTGTTTGTGTAGTGTAGAGGATCGTGCTGGGGGTAGTGTTTTAGGGTTTAGGGTAGTGCAGTGGTGTTTGTTTACTGCAGGGGTTCATGCTGGGGTGGTGTTTTAGGGTGTAGGGTACTGCAGTGGTGTTTGGGTAGTGTAGGGGGTCGTGCTGGGTGTAGAGTTTTAGGGTTTAGGGTAGTGCAGTGGTGTTTGTGTAGTGTAGAGGTCTTGCTGGGGGTAGTGTTTTAGGGTTTAGGGTAGTGGAGTGGTGTTTAGGTAGTGTAGGGGGTGGTGCTGGGGGTAGTGTTTTCTGGTTTAGGGCAGTGCAGTGGTGTTTGGGTAGTGTAGGGGGTCGTGCTGGGGGTAGTGTTTTTGGTTTTTGGGCAGCGCAGTGGTGTTTGTGTAGTCAAGGGGGTCATGCTGCAGGTTGTGTTTCAGGGTCTGGCGTAGTGCAGTAGTATTTGGGTAGTGTAGGGGTTTGTGCTGGGGTAGATTTAGGGTTTAGGGTAGTGCAGTGGTGTTCGGGTAGTGTAGGGGGTCATGCTGGGATACTGTTTTAGGGTTTAGGGTAGTGCAGTGGTGTTTCTGTAGTGTAATGTGTCATGCTGGGGGAAGTGTCTTAGGGTGTAGGGTAGGGCAGTGGTGTTTGGGTAGTGTAGGGGGTCGTGCTGGAGTAGTTTTTTAGGGTTTAGGGTAGTGCAGTGGTGTTTGTGTACCTTAGAGGGTCTTGCTGGGGGTAGTGTTTTAGGGCCCGATTCACAGAACTAACTTAAGACTAAATCCTAAACTTACTACTTTTGGTATTCACAGAAGTTAGGATTTTGTCTTAAGTTTGTCTTAAGACAAACTTAAGACAAACTTAAAACAGACTTAAAACAGACTTAAGACAGACTTAAGACAAACTTAAGACAGACTTAAGACAGACTTAAGTTAGGATTTTGTCTTAAGTTTGTCTTACGTCTGTCTTAAGTCTGTCTTAAGTCTGTCTTAAGTTTGTCTTAAGTTTGTCTTAAGTCTGTCTTAAGTCTGGCTTAAGTCTGTCTTAAGTTTGTCTTAAGTCAAACTTAAGACAAAATCCTAACTTCTGTGAATGCCAAAAGTAGTAAGTTTAGGATTTTGTCTTAAGTTAGTTCTGTGAATCGGGCCCTTAGGGTTTAGGGTAGTGCAGTGGTGTTTGTGTAGTGTAGGGGGTCGTGCTAGGGGTAGTGTTTTTGGGTTTAGGGCAGTGCAGTGTAGTGGTGTTTGGGTAGTGTAGTGGGTCGTGCTGGGGGTAGTGTTTTGGGGTTTATGGCATTGCAGTGGTGTCTGTGTAGTGTAGGGGATCATTCTGGGGGTAGTGTTTCAGGGTTTAAGGTAGTGCAGCGGTGTTTGGGTAGTGTAGGGGGTCTTGTTAAACTGAGCCCTCCGATAACCTGAGAGTAACATCTGTCAAGAAGACATTACTGGCATTTGATAGTTTCCTTTCATATGATTAATAAAAAGTAAGGAGTTGATGCAGGGAGATATATCTACAGCTGGTCTATGCCTGGTCACTATAAAAGCCTACAGTAACGACTTGTGCCACTGGATGGAGATGTACTTGGTCTGAAAGGAGCATAGACTTGTGTTTGGCACAACAGAGCTGAATTATATCCCCTTCAAACGACCACAGAATCTGAGAAGCCAACGAACTGCCTTCACAAAGGCTTATAGCCTGGGAGCTATAATGAGAGTAACATTGAGAGTTATATGCAAGGTTGATGTGCTTTATCCAACCCACATCAGTACTGGGCATAAATGTACAAGTGTCCTCGCTCCAAGATGGTCTTCCCTCCCTCATGTACACCCTTTGGGTGTAACTGACTAGATTCTGGGTAAAGGCAAGGTTGGACCATTGTAATGCAGTATACATTTGATGTGAGAAATTGAGTTGTTGGTTGAGGTGAGTGTAAACCCTCTTCAAGCAACAGCCACTATCCCCACCAGGGTGAACCAGTGAAGTCACTACATTAACCTGTGTTTAACCCTCTGGTAGCTTGGCACTAAAGCAGTCAGGCTTAACTTAGAGGCAATGTACAAGTAAATTATACAGCACACAGACAAGAATAAAGTAACATTGCAACACAAGAAAAATGACTAAATAATTTAGAAAACTAGAGTAAATTTTAATGAATTGTTTGACACCAAAACTGCAAAAATCCAATAAGTGGACCAAATATTTGTAATTTTGAATGGTTTAGGTAAACATCAAGAATTTGGAATTAAAAATCACCAACCATGACTATCTGCTTGCAGTAGATAGGGTCCAAGTTACAAGTTCAGGCTGACTGTGAAGGAGAGCAGGCCAGTCACAGGACTGTGTTCAGTACTCTGGAAAAGTACCTTGGGGCCTGGTCACCGAGATATGTAGTCCTTGCGTTGGGCTGCACAGTCCGACATCAAGGAGTCATCAACTAGGAGCTGAATTGTGAGGTTTGGCGTTGAGATGTGTCGTGGTGCAACAGAGTCGATGAAGCCATTGATGGGAGCTTGCAATGTCAGGCCTGACAACATCACCAAGGGAGCCATCAACGTGAGCTTACAAGGGCTTGTGCTGTACTACATCGGAGCTGAAGACAATATGTGTCGCTCTGGGCTGATGCTGGTGTTGAGCTGCGTTGTTTTCGTAGAAGCTGCCTGGTTTGCAGGGCCTCGCACTTTGATACTTAGGACAAGCAAATGCCAACTTTCTAAAAGTGGCATTTGCAGAGTTGTCACTTGAAATCTAACTTTACTATTAAAGAGGGTTTTTAAATCATAATTCTTTAGACACAAAACCCGATATTCCTACCTTCTCCCAATTGAAAGTTATCATTAATTAAATGTAATTAGTTAACTCAATGCTATCCTACGGGAGAGGTAGGCCTTGCAGTAATGAAAAATTAATTTGATAGTTTTTCACTACCAGCACATGTAAAACTTAAGAACATGTTCAACCTTTTAAATACACTTCACTCTGCCCTGATTAAGTTAAAATGTGCCAACTGGGGGTAAGCCAATTTTACCTAGCTTAAAGGGGAAAGCACAAACACTTTAGCATTGGTAAGCAGTGGTAAAGTGCACAGAGTCCTAAGGCCAAGAAAAAACGAGCTCCGCAAAAACATAGGAGGATGAAGGTAAAAAGTGATGATTGCAGAATAATACAGGTAGACTGTGCCTAAATCTCCATAATCATGTTCATACAAAGTCATAACTGAAAACACTTCACTGATTTATGGTAAAGCATAGAGTCAAGTTTAAAGATCTCTGTGGAAAAAAGGCCTGCAGTACAGACAAATCTTGCTACCACCAAATCCCAACAATCCCCAGTCAACTACAGCCCATCACATAACCCAGTAAACATGTAAAGAAAAGAGACACAGACATTAGAACGTCAACAGGTCAACTTTGCATTTTGAGTCCTTACTAAATATATTTAAAAGGCCCGCAGCCGCTAAGGAAAATAGCAAAGAATGATTGCTTTCTATATACAATGTATCCATTAGATAAAGAATGTAACGTGTGACACTTCAGTGGACTTTTGTGATGTGAAATAGCCCTCCCTGCATATCCATACAAACGCTCCCCAGGAGGCGGAATGTGCGTCCAAACAACCAATAGCATGATGTGTGAGAGAAATACAACTCTATGCAGAGCCAAAGATCATTCTTTGTATATTTTGAAGAATTGGTAACAATTGGTCTAATAATCAGCTACACTGTCAAACTAGAGCCAAAAAAGCAAATGCAGCTCCGTAAGAGTTAAATACCCAAAGCTGTGGGATGCCTTTACCTCAAACTTGAATACTAAACCCAACTATAAAAGTCTTAGAAAATTCCTAAATACTGGGATTTTCAGGATATTGTGGGGGCTATCTCTTAGATAAACTGTATAATAATGTAGCACCCAGACATGCGGTCAGGGTCGGTGTTTTCCTCAAGAGTAGATGACAAAATGTGTCACTAGGCAAGATCCAAAACAGCATTTTAAAATACAGTCAATAATGAAGATTGACTCAAATATTGAGTTCAGAGTCAGTAATTTAGAAAATACAATAAAGGTTTAGTAAAGTATTCAAGTGAAATATAGAAAAATAAATCAATAGAAATCAATTGAAATAACGGCTCTGAGAGTCTAAATAGATGAAACAACAAGCAAAATCTGAAAAATAGCCTAGGTTCAGAATATGCAGCAAGTCATCAGAGAAACAAGCAGGCAGCCTCTCTAGAGGCTCAGGTACAAGTATGGCTCACCCACAAATTCAGGGGTCTCATACAGTCATTTTCACCACAGAAAGCAATAGAAAGTACATTGTCAGCATAGTGCGGGTAAAAGTATAAATGCATTAACAAATCGTTTTAATATTACAAAACATCATATAATGCAACTATCCTAAAACTATCGTAGTACAGGAATTTGATTTTCCCTTATGGACCGAATTTCAGAGATGTTAGGAAAAACATGTTACGTGAACAATGAAAAAGACTCATGAATAAGTACAATATAGTGCTCAAGCAGGAAGAGTCTTGAAAGTATCTAAAAGCTTTCTCTGGATTTCTTCGAGAACATTGACTTGGTTATCCTAAACTAGAACATCAGTATTTTAAGCATCTCAGCTTTTTTATTTAAATTGCAAATGATTCATGTTAATAAGCACATATTTAAAATCATAAAACAATTCCCACCAAATTATTTGACTAGATCACACTATTGATTTAAGTGACTGAGGAATATCAGATTGGGCAGTGTACTGTAGATCAGTCGTTCTTAACCTTTGGACTTCTACCGGTCTCTCTTTCTTCTTTTCCGGCACTGCCTTGCTTCGATAAGTGGGTCCTGGGCCAATCAGGGGCTGACCCTGCAGGAGCCTGTTACAGCTCCTGGTTATTTCATGGCGACCGAACGCTTGTTTTCTCTGAAGTAACTGTGTGTGTTGTATTTTAAACTTGTGGCACTTTTTTGTTTTCAATTTAGTCTTTTTTGTACCTGTATGGTTTGGCCGTCCCAGCTTTTCTTTCTTCTTTTACGGCTCTGCCTTGCTCTGATTGGTGGGTTCTGGTCAAATCAGAAGCTGACCCAGTAGGAGCCTATTAGCCCCCCCAGGTATTTCATGGCGGCCGCAGCACAGATGCACAGTGGACGCATGCAGTGGGTGTGCCTAAGGCAAGCCCATCTGCGCCCGTCCACACCTGGACGGTGACAGGCATCAGACACTCTGCTCCTCTAAGCTCCCACAGGATAGTTTACTTGCCTCTAGAACTTCTACACATCTCTAGCATCTTGCTATGGGCATGACAACTTTCAAGATGGACTTCCCTTTTTATATAAACTATGTGGCTATGAGATCAGCTCTATGGTACTGCACTTTAATATATACTGCTGGGCTGCAGAGTACACATTTTTAAGTTTGTACTGTCATTCCTTGGTCAAACATCACGCTGGGGTGTTTGACGTGATCCATGATCAATACCCAGACATTATTTTCCTGAAGGAGACCTGACTTACCTAGGACTCCATGGTGGAACCACCTTAAGGGCTGTTTTATGAAAAATGTCAATAGAGTTAGTGTAAGGGGCGTGGGAATTGCTTTGATTTTTAAAGAATAATATATCTGCACATCACGCTATCTGGGTTGTTAATTTACAGCCCTCCAGGCCCTTTCAATACATTTAGGGAGGCACCAGTAAACCTGATGGCCTCTTTGACTATTAAGCCAGCCAAATTTAATATAGTAGGCAACTTGAATCTTCATTTGGATGCCAGGCAGGATGGCGAAATTGTTAACTCTTTAGAAGACCTTGCTGCATGTCAGCTCACGCAACGCGTAGTTGGTGCCACTTATGAGGCTGGGCACCTCCTGGATCCAGTATTTTCAAATCTTAATTCTTTGAAAGTTCTTACCCCACTTCCTATGACATGGACAGATCATTTATTGATCTCTGTGACCATAATATGTTTAGCAGGTGAGACCCAGTTCTATCACTCAGTTCTTACTCTAAGACGTCCTTGGTATAAGCCTGACCTCCAAAAATTTGAAGAGTTTGTCCAGAAGCGATGCCCACTGATGGAACCCAATGTGGAAGATGCTAACAACAATGTCCAGGACTGGCTCACCTCTGCACTAGGCATTTTATTCCCCTTTAGACCGGTTTCACGGCAATAAAAAGCAGGCTGCACCCTGATTCACGTAATCTCTGATGTTGGCAAAAAAGAACTGTAAGTTTCTGGAACGCACTTGAAGGCAATCAAAAGACTATTCTAGAAAAGTATTATATAGAGCAGCAATTAAATCATACCATAAATTGATTAGGAGGTCCAAAGCTGAATATTTTGGCAACAAAATAAATATTAGCAACAATCCCACTAAAGTAATCTTTTCTCTCCTTAGCAGTCTAACTAAACAGATACTTGCTGTAAAGCATATGGAAGTCTCTAATGACCATTTTGAGAAGTTGGCAAGGTATGTTCTAACAAAGTAGAAAACATCTACTCCAGCTTTGCCCCTTATATTATTGTCTCCTGTCCAGTGGGTCTGACTGGCACCACCTTGCCACACTTACCCTCCCTAGCCCCGATGGCCCTGTCAGAGTTGCACAGAGTTTTAAAAATAGGCCTGGGCTAAAATTTCGTTCCGTTCGCGGAAATTGCGATAATTTGACATTTTCGCGTTCCGCGGAGAGCGCGAAAATGTCAAAATTTCCGCTTTCCGCAGCTTGGCGATAATTTGTTTCTTGCTCGCGCTGTAAAATAATACATTCTCGCGCACGCGCGATCGCCATACCTGAATTCCTGCGTTCGCCGACAAGTTTTCTTGATCCGGTCGCGTTCTCCATGAGATGTTGTATTGTTTTTAGCCATTTGCGCTGTCTCGCGACAATCGCACCCGCAGTGACGTCATGCGTCGTGCCATCACGTCTTTCTTCTCGCGATCATGCACCGCGAGACAACTCAAAACAGGATGGCCGCGCCCGCGAGCAACCTGATGGGTAAGTTGGCGGCCCGCAACCATGCAGAAAATCTCGCGAACATGTGGGAAAAAAACTTCTGCATCTTCGCGATATTTCCGCTTGTTTGCGATAATTTTAAACATTTTCGCGATAATTTGCGAAAGTGGATTTCGCAAATTCCGCCCACCCCTATTTAAAAACTACAGGACTTCCTCTCTACACCCTGCCTTGAATTGATTATTTTTTCATTGACATGGGTATCTGACCTAGTTGGTGGAAGCATGCCAAAGCTATTCCTCTCCTGAAAAAACCCACTTTGAATGCTTTAAATCCAGAAATTATCCATCCTATTTCTGTTTTGCAATTCCTTTCAAAAGTAACAGAGACTCATGTTAATGCCATTCTAACCAACTTCTTAGAAGAAAATCGCATTCTGGACATTTGCCAGAATGGTTTTAGGTCACAGCACAGTACTGTGTTGGCTCTTCTCGTAGTCACCAATCAACTTCACAGCATTGAAGGAGGAAGGCTGTTCCTCTGTACTGATTCTACTTGACCTAAGTGCCAATTTTGACATTGTTTGCCAGAACATCTTGCGCCAGCACCTGTGAGAGATTGGGGCTGTTGGCTCTGCTTTTACCTGGTTTTTCTCTATATTTGCCGACCGCTCTTTTCAGGTGGAGTCTTTGCCTTTTGAGCTCAAACTGGCATACTTTATACCACGGTGTCCCCAGGGCTCCTCCCTGAGCCCCACACTGTTTAATATCTAAATGTGGCCATTGGCTCAGGCAATGAAAGCTCTGGAGTTTGCACTGGTGTATTATTCTGATGACACACAGCTTGTGTTCTCTTTTTCCAGCACTCCTTCATCATATCTGATGAACTTCCAAAAAGGTATGAAGGCTGTTGCAGAACAGATGGTGGCAAATTGTTTGCAGAGGACTATCAGCAAGTCGGCAATTCTTCTCGTATGCAGGGACGTTCAAGCCTGGGGAGACCACTGATGGCCCTCTTCTTTTGGGACTCCCCCCTGTCTCAAGTTGATGTTTAAGAATTTAGGCATTCTAGTCGATAATGTCCTAACATTTGAAGCACAGGAGAAAGTGGTGTCAGACCAGGCTGCTACATGGATTCAAACCCATTCTGGGTTTCTTCGATCCCCACATTTGTCAAGTTATTGTTCAGGCTATTATTTTTTTCCTGGTTGTACTACTACAACATCCTTTTCCTGGGAGCTAACAATCCTGTGATTAGAAGGATCCAGTTGGCTCAAAATGCAGCTGCAAAGTTGCTGTTTTCCCATCCTAAATACTGCTCAGCTGCGGATGCTATTAGCAAATTACACTGGCTCCAGGTGGATAGGAGCATTCAGTTTAAGGCACTGTGCATGGCTCTTCAGATCTTCTTTTCTCAGCCCCCCCATTTTATCTAATTTGTTGATTCGATTCCTCCCCTCACAGTCCTTGCACTCTACTGCTCATAATTTAGATTGTGCGCCACATGTTAAAAGAGCAAGGGCAGTCTTTTCGCTGCCAAAGCCCCTACCCTCTAGAATGCCCTCCTTCTTTCTTTAAGGCTAATCCTTTTTTCCCGGGTCTCTCTGTTCACAGTTGCAGCTTTCTGACGAAGCTAGAGCTGGGACTCCCCATATCTGAGGCAGCCATGCCATCTACAAATCACATAGCATAACATAATAATTCTGTGGATCCCCACTTAATCATTACTAGAATCGGGGCACCCCCACTGAATCATTATTAGAATCCCGGGACCCCCAATGAGTCAGTTCTGGAAGCCAGGGACCACACAAGTTTTCATTAAAGAAATACATAAAGGATGAAATACTGTATTTCATTCACTACCAAATAACGAAAAACTTAAATTTGTCTTATAATGGAAAGGATGGAGATTTTCTATTTTAACTGAGATCACCCATTGTCCATGTTATATTTTACTTGATGCACTTGTACTGACTGCTCCAACGACTCAATCTGAGCAGACCAGTTTCCTTTTTAGTCTCCATATTTCAAATGAATTCCCATTTACAGAATGTTCTACGTTTTTCAATGTTGCTTCTTTATTTATTAATCTGTTACTATTTTTTAGTTTTCTATCAAGTCACAGATCCACTGAGTAGACATGTACTCTTAAATGCTGTGCAGAAAAACTGATTGAAATATGATTCATTTAAATTGTTTAAATGTGATGTATATGTCACTACTGTGCTTAAAAACTCTATGCAGATAAGAAAAAAAGAGGGAAGTAGAAAACCTGAACTTTGTGTTACAATAGGAAAGAGTGGAGTTATAGCATAACATTCCCTAAAAATCAGTAGGCAAGTTTGGGAGTCACACTTTTGAACAAAATACAAATAGAAAATTATGCGTGCCAGAAACATTGGTAGTACAATTCAACATGTGTTTCATTATGCTCAATCTGAATACTGATTGAAGGTATCCATACATCAAAGAAATGTGTTTTACCATAATAAGTTCGAGATATATAGGTGCTGAATTAAAAATATACATTGAAGGATGTTATATGCGATAGATGCCTGCATAGAAACATTGAGCCCAATTCACATTACACTTTGTGGAGAAACATTAATGTAATTAAGGAAAATGCTGTTTGTCAGATCCTGATTTACAGGTCAGATCCTCATTCACATCATCAGATCCTGTTTCACATTAACAGGATGTGCTGTTATTTACATCCGCAGACTGAAGGTACTGCCAACAAAATTATGCCAATACAGCAGATTCTATGAAGTATGAAGTGTAGGGCAAGAGATGGGGACATGGACGTTCCCATACAAGGAGAAGAAGGTTGTCAGGAAGGTGTTTAGACAAACGTTTGAGTTTAAAATAGCGCCAGATATAAATATCGGAAATTAAATATTAAATTAAATAATGTGACACAAATATCGTTGAAAACAAAATAGTTTTTTGAGGTAATGATGTTTTAATACTGTTTTTAGTAATATAGGGGCTGATTTTGATAGCAGTTGTTGGGACCGCTGCCCTCTACTGCTGCGGTTAGGAAACCACATGACAAACAGGTGGCAGTCTGACTAGCAGTTTTTGATATAACCGCCATACTGGCAGTCAGAAAGTGCTCCTTATCATGTCTGCTTGTGCTGTGGCCAAGCAAAAGGATCACAGCATATGCACTCATGGTAAGGAGAACCTCCTGCACATCCATGGATGTCATGCATGGAACGGGGTGCATGGAGGTGAGTGGGGGCACTACATGTACCTCTAGTGCCAATTTGCAGTGGCTCACGATGGACAGGGCCCTGTAGTTGCCCCCATATCACCTTTGGACAGCCTTTCCATGGCGGTCTTCCCTCCATGAAAAGGCTGTCAGGGATATCGTAATCCTAACGGAAGTGCCTGCCTCAGCACCGCCTCCATTCAGGGATATGACTCCGACCACCACCCCATCAGGATCTCTGATCGTGGTGGAGGCGGAGGTCTTCTCTCCGACCTCCACGGCCATTGTAATCCGGCAGTCGGACTGAAGGGCTGTTGGCAGTCGAACCCCCACCGACGGCCTGTTGGTGGCGATCCGACTGCCATCATAATAAAGCCCATAGTAATTAAAACTATACTTTTAGTATTATAATAATTTCGTGTGTTGCTATTGTTTATATAAATGTTATTAAGTATAGCTTGTAATTTTAAGTAATTTCAATTTTTGTTTAATTATTAATAGTGATGTATTGCATTGTGGCAGCTTTGGGGTTTTTAGGGGGATATGGTGGGAAGTTAATGAGGTAATAATTAATTATGAAAAATTAACCTCTTTTCCAACGATGTTTGGAGAAGGAATTGTAAGCCTAACCCCTTCAAAATCCAACACTTTCCTTACTATTATGGTGATTGTAGTAGGAATGCTAAATCTAATGCCTTTGAAGTCCAATACTTTCCCTACTGTTGCATAGGCTATAGTGGGGATAGTATATTTAATATGCTAAGACTTAAAATAGTTTTTATAATATTGGTTAAATAGATTTGAAAAGATTATTAGTTTTTTATATTTTATACTATTTGTTTTTATTTTTTAATTTAATTTAATGTTCATAGTATTTTAGTAAACGTGTTTTAGGGGGTTTACATTTTCTTCATGTTCCTATAGTTTATTTATTGCCTAAATTAAATATTCTTTGTTAATGAATTGTTTATATTTGTTATGGTTTTATTGCATATGCATTATGCGTGTGTGTTTGTGAATATATATATAAATATAAAATTAAATCAAAATAAATATATATATATATATATTGTCAAAGCGTTGCCATCCCATATCCAAGACACAGGGGACTTCCTGAGGAAATTACACGAGATCAAGTGGAAAGATGGCGATCTGCTAATTGCCCTTGATGTCACTATGCTCTATACGAGCATTGCCCACATCGATGGACTGAGAGCGCTGAGACAACTCTTTGGGAGCAGGCCCCTGCAACTCTCTCAACATTCAGAAATGCTACTGAGAATGGCGGAACTTTGCTTGGAGAACAATCTGTTTCAGTATGGCAGTGATACCTTTAAACAAATGAGGAGAATGGCTATGGGTACCTGCTTCGCCCCCAGTAATGTGAACCTTCACATGGGCTGGTGGGAGGAGCAAGTACTCAGAACCACATACAGAAATGAGTGGGACAGTAACAACAAGTTGTGGGTCAGATTTATAGATGACTTGTTCATTATATGGAGGGGGTCATCAGATGATACCAAAATGTTCATTGCTTCCCTGAATGTGAATACTCTGAATTTGAATTTTACTGACAATGTAAGTCCTTCCGCTGTACACTTCTTAGATCTTGAGGTATTTATCAACAATGGCTGCTTGCACTCCCGCACCTTTTCAAAGTCTACGGCAAGCAATTCTGTGTTGCACTGCAAAGGTTTCCATCCCTAAAAGTTAAAACAGAGCAGTCCCTATGCGGAGCAGCTCCGCATGAAAAGGAACTGCAGTGAAGCAAGCTCCCTGGCACGTGTTTTTAAGTTTAATTTAAGAGTGAGGAGAAAAAAATCCTAGCACGTTAGTTTCTGAGGCAGCTATCATTAAAATCTTCATAATTTGCACGAATTCCTGAATAAATTGTTAATTGCACTATATTAATTTATAGGTTTAGGATCTGTGAATTGTGATTTTGCACATGATCAAATGCAGCTGTGCACTTGCACTTTATTCTCGGTGGCAGCTATTATCTAAAATTTGCATAAAGCGGCACAACTCTCAAACAAACTGCTATGTGCACAATAGCATAATTGCACAACCTCTAAATAAATAGTTATTTTCACTAGATCAATGTACAGACTATAGGTTCAATGAATTGCAACTTTGCACATAACTGAATGTAGGTGTACATTTGCACTTTAGTTTTCAGTGGCAGCTACCATCTAAAATTTGCTTAAATTTGCACATTTCCCGAATAATCTGCTATTTGCATTACAGTCATTTTTAGATCTGGGGGTCTGTCAAATGTGATTTTGCACTTAAGCGCATATACATACAGGGAATAAGCACTTGCTCTTTATTTTCAACTGCCATTAAAATTGCAAACTCAATTGTGGACTCATACTTAAAATGTAATTCAACTTTATTCTGTCAGCTATCAGTGCGCAATCTGCACACTGGTTTTTACAAAGTAGTAATTAAAATCTATGTAACACATAGACCCATGATCAACAAAGCACTAGCATCTTACACCATATGTGAAGATAGGGGTTATCTTGGTCTAAGAGAGCAAACGCTGCTACTTCAATGCGCAGTGATGATAAGCAGTGCAAGATTGAAAACTACATTTTAGTCAGAACAGAGACAAGATATGGTGCGCGCTGCCCTGACATGCAAAACATAATAAACAATAGGTTATGGTCCTATCCAACTCCCCTTTTCTTTCCAATAAAAAGACCCGGTGTAGTGTGCAGCATCTATTCATTACGTGACTGTTTGTAAATGGAACACTCAGGAGGGGCTTGTCCACTAGGTACAATAAAGTTCATTGAATTGAATGTGAAAAAACAAGTAAATAGCATGAAGAGAACAAGCGTGATTAAAAATGAAACTGTATTAACAGATATTAAATCGCAAAGTTAGCAACCAAAGTAATATTACACTTGAGCAATGAATTTACTGAATCAAATAGAAAAAAACTAGAAAAGTGATTTTACAAAAATGGACTTTAACAATGGTGTGCAGTATTTTGTTTATGTCTGTTTTTATCACGTGGTGGAAGGAGAGCACATATATGCATATTGGGAGTTTGACTCCACATGTGATCAAGGCGGGGATCCAGCCGAAACGCGCCATAGCCCACAAATCTGCAATAAAGTAATTTGGAGAAACTCACCTTGGGTCGTTGTGTAGTATTCTGGAGCAAGGAGGAGTCGCGCTGGTTTTGCTTTGGCTGGCTGGGGTCACTGCTCCTATCTGTTGCGCCATGGTGGGACAGGAGTCCCAGGGTTCTTCTAAGTCAGAGCTGCCAGTTCATCCAGGCGCTCATCTCAACAGGAGACTACCAATCCCAGCATCACCTGCTCTCGCCGAAGGTGCCGCTAGTGAGGGGAAGGCACTTGTCCTGTCATCACGCTTAAAGCACTGCCGCTCCCCCTGCGGTGTGGGTGCCCGTACAGCTTCAGTCATAACCCTCCCGCTGGCTGGGGTCACTGCTCCCCTCACTGCTCCTATCTGTTGTGCCCTGGTGGGACAGGAGTCCCAGGGTTCTTCTAAGTCAGTGCTGCCAGTTCATCCAGGCACTCATCGCCTCAACAGGGGACTTCCAGTCACAGCATCCCCTGCTCTCGCTATAGGTGCTGCTTGTGAGGGGGAGGCGCTTGTCCTGTCATCACGCTTAAAGCGCTGCCTCTCCCCCCGTGGTGGGGACGCGCGCGGACGGCGGCCAGGCAAAGCCCGGGCCAAGGGCAGGCCCGTCCTTCCCTGTCATTGCCAGGAAGAGGCAGGGCAGGGCCATACCCTTAACATCGGCCTCAGGACTGGGACACTTTTTCATTTTTGGGCCTCCATCTCTAACAGACAACTCCATCTTATTGGTGAGCGCATCCATCTCAGAGGATTCAACTGACTGAAAACAGACCAATTTAAGCATTAATATTCTGCCCACTATCTAGCCTCCGGGTGTCCAGCTAGTTTTGAAGGTTGTGTTTGGTTGGACTACTAAATTGCATTAGTGCATATTGATTGTATTACTCTTGGCCACTGAGTAGTCGATATTTCTATCATTCGGTATGGGCAAAAGGAAGGCTGTGGAAGCCTTGGTGGGAGGAGTAGTGGGGAAGGGCAAGAAGAGCAAAAGGGCGATCAAACACCCAACGCTCAAAAGAAGCAAATGTGTTATGACCCACATAGACAATCTTATTAGTGATTGTAAAGAGATTCTGACAGCACTTTTGGGCACTGATAGCTATACATCTGATGCTTCCCCCATTAAGTATCCCCTGTCTCCCCAGGTTGTCAAATCTATATACGATATATTCAAAAGATGAATCCAGAAAGAGCCCCCACCATCCGTTTCAGTGGACGAACCACTAACAGAGCCGATTCCATCCCCACCTTTGTGTGTCAATTTAGACAAAGTAACCAATTTAGAGTGTGTAGTACAGTGTAGTAATAGATTTGACCCCCTGATGAACATAGACAAGGATACTGCACCTTCATAGCAAACAGACAGCCTAGGATCAGTAGGAGTCACACATGCTGTAGTTCCCCCAGGGCCATGTAAGTGTTTGTGCACAAGTCAGTTTACACATCAGATAGCGAGCTTAAGGGCACAGACCAGTATGTTCATGGAGCTTGTTAGCTCTCTGAAGGTTTTGATTTACAAGTTAACTGACACAATTAAATTGTCAACTCAAAACATTTTCCGAGAAACTACAAGATCACTTACGCCTAGGCATTCAACTGATAGTGTTTCCCACACCGACAATATGGGCAGAATAATGACGCTCCAGCTGTTTCTTCGGCAGTTTCTCAATCAACTATTATTGAAAGATCCCAGTTAATTCAGGGCAGATTGTATTCTCAGGCTGTTATGAGCCAAGATAAGCAGAATTGCGTTCGGCAGCAGATTAAGGGGCATGGAGACTTAGCAAGATCATTCTCCAATCTCCCAAGGAACTCAGGCCCTTTTCTGCAAGGGTCATTAGAATCCAAGACACACCATTGACCAGCTCCTCCAAATGCCAATTTTTTTTTACTATCTTTTTCTTAAACATCCCCTAGATTAATAAGGGAAGATGAACAATCCCTGATCAATAAAAGTATTCAATGGTTACGGCACGTGAGGAAGTTTAGATCAGTAATAAGAGAAGACATACTTTCTGCCAAAAGATTTGTGTTGAATAGCCACAGTACAGATTATGTGTGTCTTACACTGAATTCTGTAGACCTAGCAGACAATTTAGTGGCATTTAACTTAAGGACATCTCACCTGACCACATCTAACAGCAGGATAAAATATAACTCCCCTGTACCGAACACCAGTAATAACTGTAATAAAGTAGTCTGAATCTTCAATAAGGGTTCTTCCCTAGAAAAGGTAGATTGATGTTTAAAGCACACACTCCCACCAACACAGTATAAGGATGAAACAACCCAAGAGGGTGAAACTATCTGTCATACCAGGGCTTACTTTAGTATTGACACTGAGGGGCCAGGGTCAGTGGTTGGGGGGGCTAGGCCCATAGAATATCCAATTATCAGCTTTATCACTCCCCCCGTCACTCAAAATCAAGAAGAGTTGTCAAATGCTCAGGATAACTCTTTTCAGTAGACACTAGTCTTATCATCCCTGAACCGGCCAAGACAAGGCTGGCTTTTGCCTCCTGGAACATAGCGGGACTGCAATCAAAAATAGTGTCAGCAGACTGGTCAGCATTTATAGAGGACCATGATATATGGGCTTTTCAGGAAATCTGGCCATTGAACCAAATCTACCGCCCAGGGTATCTGAATTTCTAAAACCGGCCGTTGGTGGTCAAAAAGGAGACCCTCAGCAGGGCTCACCTTATGGGTCAGGCAAAATTCTGGCTATAGGTTTGAGGAACTATCGACTGACAGCCTTGACATCTTGGCTTTACTTTTACGCCCGAAGCACCCCCTGCTGTACTAGTTATTAATGTATATGCAATTGGGGTGGTTGGTGGTAAACTATCTAGCACAGTTTCCCTACTTGACACCTTTATAGACAATGATATGGGCAGAAGTAATATGGTGACTGCAGGTGATTTCAACTGCTCATTTGAGCCCCTTGATCATGAGGACGGCAGCCTTAGTGATGAAGAGGACACCCAGTGGAGCATCCCATCCCTAACCTTATCACTGATAAGGAAATAACAGAGGCTGCCCTTCAACTAAAAAGCCTGTGTCTGGAGAGGGGTATTAGGGCAGCAAAGGAGAGGACACCCTCAGATAGAAAGCATTCTTATATTTACTGTAATGGGCTAAGAAGCAGCTTTATTGATTACTTTTTTATTAATATGGAGTTGTGGTCTTCCCTTGTCGACATGGTGGTCCAAGAGAGAAGCGAAAGTGACCACAATCCATTGTTGTTATCATTGCAGATGCAGGGTTTACATACACAGCCTCAGATAATTGAGAGGATGACTGCAGATGTTATTCTATCAAATGACTTAAGAAGGGTCAAATGGGCCATGTTAGACACCTCATTAGAGCAGATGAAGGCAGTGGTGGAGTGCACATTAATGGCCCTTACAAATTTAGACCCTTGGGATGACAAAAATGCCATCATTACGCAAGTACACCTCCTCAGACTACATCCTCCTTGGGGACCTGAAATTCCATCTCGAGAACAACATCGACACCATGTTGGTGCAGCGGCCAGGATGACTGACACCGGATGCTGGGGATCACAGTTCGATCTCCGGCACCGGTGGCAGGTCAGCCCAGCACCATGTGACTCTGGGCAATATCTTCCCGACGGCCCCCAGCGCCGGGATGCCTACGGGTAGCTGTGCGCTTTACAAATACTAGATTTACATTTACACCACCTTGATCGACAACCTAGCAAACCTGGGACTCAGACAACTCGTCACAACACCCACCCACTCCGCTGGCCACACGCTTGACCCCATCTTCTCCGCAAGCCCCCACGTCTCCTTCATCCACACCACCGAACTCCACTGGACCGACCATCGCTGCATCCAATTCACCTTCCGGAAACCCACCATACACCACCGCACCCAACAGATGCCTCGCTGCTGCTGGAGCAAAGTCACCGAAGACCAGCTAACCACCACCCCTGCCCAGAGCCCACCCGCTGACCCCACCGACCCCACCACCGCCACCCGCAACCTCAGACAGTGAATCGACGACTGCGCCAACACCCTCGCCCCGTTCAAGAAACCCCCAACAGCCACACTGGAAAAAAAGTCAGCTGGTTCACTGAAGACCTCCAGGCCTCCAAGTGAATGTGCCAAAAGCTAGAGAAGAACTGGCTCCAAGAACAAACACCGGACAGCTACGCAGCCCACAAGAACGCCACCCGCAGACACCATCACTTCATCAGATCTGCCAAAAGGGCCTCCTTCAAAAGACCACCTAGGCAAAAATGCACACAACAGCAAAGAGCTCTTCAACATCATGAAGGAGCTCTCCAACCCCAACTCCAACACCAACGACATCCCACCCTCGCAAGACCTGTGCGTGCAACTCGCTGGCCACCTTCTTCCATCGCAAGATCGCAGACATCCATGACAGCTTCAATGCCACGACTGCCCCGAGAACCACTAAGACCGCCACCCTCACGACCACCATCTGCACCAACCGTCTGCTCGCCTGGACCAACATATACGATGATGACGCCATCAAGACCATGAACACTATCCCCTACGGATCTCCGTCAGACCCATGCCCACACCACATCTTCAAAAAAGCCAGTGCCACCATCGCACCCCATCTCTGGAAAGCCATCTCCCCCCCTTCCCCTCCGAAGCCACCGAGATCATCTGCGGCTTACCCTAGGGCTCATCTCTCAGCCCAACGCTGTTTAACATCTACATGGCACCGCTCGATAACGCCGCCCGACTACACGACCTCAACATCATCTCCTATGCCGATGACACTCAGCTGATCCTCTCCCTCACCAAGGACCCCCACACCGCCAAAACCAACCTCCATGAAGGAATGAAGGCTGTCACCGAATGGATGAGGAACAGCCGACTGAAGCTGAACAAGACGGAAGTCCTCATCCTCGGATCCACCCCTTTGGCCTGGGACGACTCCTGGTGGCCGACATCACTGGGAACAGCTCCAACACCCACCAACCACGCACGCAACCTAGGGATCATCCTCGACTCTACCCTCTCCATGACTAAGCAGGTCAACGCTGTCTCTTCCTCCTGCTTCAACACCCTCTGCATGCTCCGCAAGATCAACAAGTGGCTCCCCACCGTAACAAGAACAGTCACCCAGGCCCTCGTCAGCAGCAGGTTGGACTACGGAAATACCCTCTACGCAGGAGCCTCATCCAAACTCCTGAAACAGCTTCAACGCATCCAGAATGCCTCTGCACGCCTGATCCTCGACATCCCCTGCCGCAGCCACATCACACCCCACCTGAGAGACCTGCACTGGCTCCCCGTCAACAAAAGGATAACCTTCAAGCTCCTCACCCACGCACACAAGGCACTTCACAACACCGGACCAGCATACCTCAACAGACGACTCAGCTTCTACACCCCCACCCGCCAGCTCCGCTCTGCCGACCTCCCCATCCACCTACGGCAGACCCAAGACCTGCTGACCTTCAGAAGACTCCTCAAGACCTGGCTTTTTGAACAGTAGCAGCACTCCCCTCCCTCCAGTGCCTTGAGACCCTCACGAGTAAATAGTGCGCTTTACAAATGCTGTGATTGATTGATTGATTGAGTACATGACGAAATGTTTGCTAAGCTTAAATCTTTCTTCATCAAGACCCATAAACCTAACAGTAGAGGTACTCCCAAGTCAGCAAACTGGTATAACAGGGCTCGTAGAGAATCCTACAGGCAATTGTCCGAAGCCATAAAATCCAAAATAATGGATGACATTAAATATGCGCTGAAAATGTATAAAAGAACCCAATATAAAGCTAAAAAGGAGTCGGATGAAAAATGATGGCAAGACCTCCTGCAAGCGAGTAAAGAAAAAAGCATGCAGAAATTCTGGCAGATAGTGAAATGGGGTAATGGTGAAATCAGACAAACCCCCCATAATCATGTAGCCCTCGACCAGTGGGTTTCCCACTTTCAGGCACAATTTGCTGTTACAAGTGCCAGCATAGATCAGTTACAAATACCTAAACCAGATACTGTTGTGTTTTTTGACAGAGGTGAGGTTGAATCTGCCCTGAATGTGATACCACATGCGCTTCCCTATGGCAAAAGAAAGGGGCAGGGGTGCGCCGTATCTATAAAATGCAGGGCAATCCTGTCCTTTTCCCCTGCACCGGCGCACAATGGGCTGCCTGCGCCAACGCAGGCACCTCTGCACCATGGTGCAAGGGTGCCTGCGTTGCGGAGATTAATATTTTTGTACAGGAAGGGAAACCTTTCTGTACAAAAATAATCACAAGAGGTTTTTCCTCTTTGTATGGGTGCTGCAGAAAGCAGCACACATAGAAAAAGGAAAAACAAGGAGAAATAAAGATATTTCTCCCCTGGGGAGGCGGAAGATTTTTGCGCTGCCTCAGATTTACGATTTCTCGTAAATCTGGGGCAGTGTCAAAAGGCCATGGATGTTGCTGGGAACGCCCCCAGCAACACCCATTTCATGCCCCTTTAATGCAGAACACTGCGTTAAAGGGACTGATATTTATGAGGCAGCATTAAGCCAAAAAAAAGTGGCTCAGTGCTGCCTGATAAATATCACGCAGGCTACTGCGCCACGGAACGTCACAAAAAGTGACGTTCCGATGGCGCAACGGGCATCATAAATCTGCCCCAAAGTTTGTAGGTTTATATTAATCTACTGGTGAGTCGTAAATATTGCAGGGGGAGCCATTTATGCGGCTTTTATTGATCTTAAATCCGCATTTGACTTGATTCCCCGCAATAAGCTATGGGGGGGCACTAAAAGATTTAGGGATGCTATTAGAACTACTTTCCCTGGTAGTCAAATTGCACAAATCACATTTTGCACAGGTATGTTGGGACTTACAGGGAAACGTGACGGACAGGTTTTTAGTATCTAAAGGGGTTCGTCTTGGCTCCAACCCTATTTTCGTTATTTATAAACAGGGTTGTTAACTATTCTTCTACTTACCCCACAGACGCTCCCTCACTTGCTAGTATGAAGGTACCTTTACTTATGTTCGCTGACAACACCCTCATCTTATCAAAAACACAAAAAGGGTTGCAGCATGCATTGAATAGATTCAAGGTTTTTTGTGGTGACCATGAGTTGGTGGTTAACGTGGAAAAACCCAAATTCATGGTCCTCCACAAACATAAAGCGATTAAAGGGAGAGTCTTCTTGAACAATGTACAATTGGAACAAACTGACCTATTTACATATTTGGGAGTCACTCTGGGCAGGAAGCTAAACTGGAAACCCCTAATAGACCTAATGGCCCTTAAGCATGCACAAGTGGCAGGAGCACTATGAAAAGAACTGAGGCTTTCTCAAACAAAGCCGGTAGGCCCTGCATTAAAGATATATAACACCAAGGTTAGGGCCTCAATTTTATATGGTGCAGAACTCTGGGGCTTCAATAATGTGACATCTTTAACTATAGCCCAGAACAAATTTTTGCGAGCCATTACTGGTCTCCCACAATCCACCAAAGGTTACAGGGACTTTATAGTTAGGCTCACTTTTTACTCGCACAAAACCATTGAAATTCAGCAGTTATATTTACCTAAGCTAATTATAACTTATGCTCCTGCAATGCACTGCTTATGACCCCACATATTACATCACTAATGAAGTAGTAAGTGACATCACTGATGACATCATTGATGACATCTCTAATGACATCACTCATGACATCATCCACAGAACCACTCACACACCCACTCACACCCCCATACAACCTCTCGTATACCCACTCACACACTCACACAAACACTCACATGCCTATTCACAGATCTATACAACTACTGGAAACTCTACAGCCACTCACACAACCTCTCCCTCACCAATTCAGCCACTCACAGTGCCACCCACAGACCCACACAGTTACTCGCACAGTTTGTTTGGCACAGATTTTGCAATTTCACTACAATTGTTTTTGTCAATAAATGCTTTTTTGGCCTGGCGGGTACCCTTTGGGACCCGATGAACAAGTTTAGGGGGTCGGGGTATTCCTACCCTACCCCCTTTTCTTTTTTTTAGGTTATGTTTTTTGTTCCAGGTTGAAGTGTTCAAGCCAATCAGACCTCCGAATTTCCCCTGCACAATCTTGTTATTATTCGCAAATTAGCCACAGCCACAGATATCACTATCTTGAATCTCTTAAATTTCTCAACAATTACTGAATGGATTTACATCAAATTGACCTTTCTGCCGAATTTGGTGTAATTCCGTCCAGCGATTCAGGCTGCAGGCATGTCTAAAGAGAATATGTGAGTTAACATTAGAAACACACTTTTTTACCCCCTTTTTTCTCAGCCCCCAATTGACAGATTACCCTGACACTTTCCATGAGCAACAACACTCACTATGACACTTTGTATGGACATTTTCATAAAGATTTGTCAAATGGTGGCAAAGATATTGGCAGGCCAAAAATGCTTTTCTATAGAAACATGATCCTAACTATAACTACCTACTAGTGACCGCCAGTAGGTATAATATATATGTATATATATATGTTCACTGAAAAAACCATAGGTTTCACACACGTTATAGTTAGGAATTAGCATTTAAAAAACCTTGCAAATTCACTTAAAAAACCATAGGTTTCACACAAGTTATAGTTAGCTGTACATTTCACTCGTAAAAAACCAATGAAATTCCACGTTATAGTTAGATCAGGTAACTATAACTCGCGCGGCCGCAATCCACTGCTCATGACGTCACATATTACATCACTCATGACATGGTCAGTGGCATCACTCATGAGATCACTGATGACATCATCCTTTTGATAGAGTGGCGGTCGCGCAAGTTATAGTTACCTGATCTAACTATAACGTGGAATTTCATTGTTTTTTTACGAGTGAAATGTACAGCTAACTATAACTTGTGTGAAACCTATGGTTTTTTAAGTGAATTTGCAAGGTTTTTTAAATGCTAATTCCTAACTATAACGTGTGTGAAACCTATGGTTTTTTCAGTGAATTTGTACGGTTTTTTAAATGCTAAGTTATGTATTTATTTTTGCACGGAGCGGGCTTACAGATATATATATTGATTTAAATGCTATTTTCTCAGGACCTACTGAACAGATTTACACCAGACCTGCAAAAGGCACATCCCTGACCTGAAGACTACCTCTCTGCCCAATTTCAAGTAATTCTGTTCAGCCGTTCGGGCTGTAGCTCGGACTAACGGTCCTATGGGAAAATGCATGGGGAAAACGCGTTTTGGGACCCCCCTTTTTTCTCATCCCCCGCTTGACGAATCCCCCCGAGACTTTCAGGGTAGGAGCGGAGCGTAGCGCCCCATTAGTTTTGAAAAATTCGCGAGGATTCGTCAACCGGCGCCAAAGTTATTCCAAATAGAATGTTGCGGATTTCCTATGGAAACACGGTCCTAACTATAACTATCTACTGGCGACCGCCAGTAGATAATTAAACCAGACTGAATTTTTCTTCACGAAAAAACACGACAGCAACCACGGACTCTTTGGATCAAAATGCGCTATTTTATTTCGCAGAAAATAGCCACTCGATGCGTTTCGGGAGAAATCCCTTGATCACGAGTGTGGCAGTCACCGCACAATTGCGTTTAAATAAAGTACATTGAAACACAAAGTTCATGAACATAGAAAACAGACTATGCATGTGGGAGTTAACTCACTCCAAATTTACCAAATGCAACATCGCCATCTTTAAGTGGTGAAAGTGAACCGTATCGTATAAGGTGTAAGCTCTCATAACATTGACAATGCCCTGATAAAGATAACATGTAACATACTGAATAATACAGGCTGCTTTTTGCAAAATCAACGGAAGATGCAATCCATGATAATGTCAATATCTTCCTAACTACCTGCGTAAAGGAACCGAAAAAAATAAACAGAAAATGTTGCACCCAAGTGGGTATTTAAACACTATTCTAATTTTTCGGGATCAGTCCTGGGTTTCAGATGTTAATGTCACAATGTAAACCTATAACATTTAAACATCCCTCGACATAGAGCCACTCCTGCTTTACAACCCAAGTGGGTAAAAAATTCATCCTGACTGGCGAACACATTAACCACATTGATACTTATTCTTGCTGGTGGAGACAATCCACCGATACTTTGGCTTTCTTGCATATCTGCTTAGTCAATATCTATGGAAAAAAGAAAAATTATCTCAATACAGTGTTTCAAAATTGAATACAAAATGCTGGCTGCCACAAAAAAGACACTTCTAAGAAAATAAATATATACAATAAAATCATGAAGCATGTAATGCACACTGGAAGCAACTAATTTCTCTCTTCAGTGAATGCACAACTGACATATTGCAGCTTGAGTTCCTAAAACCCTATCCTAAATGGACTTCCATTTCCTCATCACAATTGTGCCCTATAGGTACTAGAGTTTTGTATTGTTTGATTAACTTTGATTCAAGGCGTCTAAGATTTTGTACTCTATTTCCGCCTCTCTCATTGAGTCTTACTGAATCAAGTACAACAAAACTGAGTAATGAATTGTTCTGTTTGTGTGAACTTTGGAAATGTCTCACAATAGGGTATTGCTTGTCGCCGTTTTTAATTGCACGAAGGTGCTCAAGTACCCTTTTCTTCGCTTTATGGATCGTGCATCCAATGTATGCTTTTTTGCAAGGGCAGAAAAGGGCATATACTGCAAATTCAGTGTTGCAAGATGTGTGTTTGGTAATTCTGAATGGTTAACACTCAGCTGACAAAACACATTCTTTCATATGCCGGCTATTTTTACACGCTTTGCAGTTGCGGCATGGATAAAACCCTTGGATCCCAAGGTTCTTAACTTCAGTTGGTACCACTGCTCTGCAGAGAGTATCTCTAAGAGATCTGGCCTTTCGGAAAGTGATCTGAGGTAAAATTCCTATATTGCTAGTTAGATCATTGTCAGTATGTAACACAGGCCAGAACTTGATGATACTCTTTCTGACCTCGCGTGCCTGTTTACTATAGGTAGTGATGAATCTGATTTCAGAATCTTCAGGGGTTTCCTGTCTTTCTTTTTCTATAAGTAATGAGGCTCTCGTTTTTTCTCTGACTTTCACTTTAGCTTTATTGATCACAGTGTTCGAATAGCCTCTCTCACGGAATCTCTGTGTCATGATGCTCTCCTCCTTCTCGAAGCTCTCGACCGTGCTACAGTTACGTTTAGCACGGAGGAGTTCTCCGAGCGGGATGCTGTCAATCAAAGATTGAGGGTGGCAGCTTTTGGCATGGAGAATGCTGTTCCCAGCCGTGGTCTTTCTGAAAAGAGAACTCTCCAGTTTGTTGTTATAAACTGTGAGTGTGAGGTCAAGAAATTCTAACTTGGTGTTAGACCATTGACTCGTGAATTGTAGATTGAAATTGTTGATGTTCAGTATTTCGACAAAATTCTTTGCCTCATCTTCATTACCCTTCCATACGCAAAAAATGTTGTCGATATAACGAACCCAAAGTGCTATTTTAGTACTGAAAAATTCTGATTTTCTTACGATAAGTTCCTCCCAGTACCCCAAATAGAGACCCGCGAAGCAAGGAGCAAAGCAAGTCCCCATCGAGGTACCGAGAGTCTGCTTATAGATTTTATTGTCAAAAACAAAAAAATTTTGTTTAAGACAAATAGACATGATTTCAATAATCATTTCTGTATGGCAAAAGTACGAAACTGATCTCTCCTTGAGAAAGTGCCTGCATGCCTGGAGCCCCAGATCATGCGGTATGCATGTATACAGGCTCATTACGTCTAACGACACTAATGAAAACTCTTCTTTCCATTCAAAATTGTCAATACGTCTTAAAAAATCTCCTGTATCTTTAACATAAGATGGTAATGTTTTAACAAATGACTGGAGAAAGAAATCTACGTACCTAGATGCATTTTCCATGCAACTTCCTCTGGAACACACGATAGGCCTTCCTGGAGGATTTTGCTTGTTCTTATGAATTTTAGGGAGCAGATATAGTGCTGGGAGTCTGGGATATTTGCAAAATAGAAAGCCATATTCACTCTGATCTAAAAGTCCCTGCTCTTTCCAATCTGACAGGCGTTGGTGAAATGTTTTGATGGAATTTTCGTATTCCATTCTATTGCTTCTCTCATAGCTCTCTTTGTCTGCCAGCTGTCTCATCCCTTCCTCAATGTACTTATGCTTAGATAGAAGCACTACAATGCCTCCCTTGTCCGATTTTTTTATGACAATCGTATTGTCGTTTTTTAAATTTTCAATTACCAACATCTGTTTTCTGGAGATATTTCTCCACCCGTAGTATTTTTTTTTTGACAATTTAGAAAATTCCTGGATAATGCCTTTCTCAAAAACATCAATTGCCTCGTTTTTAATTTGAGGTAAGAAAATCGACTTGGGCTTAAAACTTGGTCTTGCACTTAGATTCAAAGGGACATTGTCATACATTAAATTACCAAATGGATCAACATCAGCAAAATTTTCGTCGGCCAACGCCTGCATTGTATGTAGAGTTTCAACATCTGAAATAGTGGTTGAGCTAGGAAACTCTCTCTCTTCCACAGTAAATGTAAATGTAAATGTAAATGTACAGATATTTATATAGCGCAAATCACCAACCGGTCTCTAAGCGCTTGCTTAGGGAACCCGTCCTGGTATTCCCCTGTGAGTTAACCCAGCAGGGCATCCACAAGGTGAAATCCAGGCATCCCGCCGCGAGGGGCCATTGTGGAGATTAAGCAAGCTATTGCCCAGAGTCGCAGAGTGTGAACCCATGAATCGAGTATGCACTGGAGCGAGAATGATCAAGTCCATGGACAATTTATGGACTCAAGACCCAGCCGAGCCGGGAATTGAACCCTGGTCCCAGGCTGACCTCTGCTTCTAGGTCTGCCTACTCTAACCTGTGAGCCACACTTCTCCACATGCCTGTGATTTTGGTGGTAACATTAGAAACACACTTTTTTTACCCCCTTTTTTCTCAGCCCCCAATTGACAGATTACCGTGACACTTTCCATGAGCAACAACACTCACTATGACACTTTGTAAATAAACCGGAAGGTTTGCTTTTGAAGTTGAGTGTGTTCTTAATGCCTTGGAGCACTTTGATTTCAACATATTCACACGGCAGCCCTGCCGTGGAGAACTGCACCATCTCCAGACTATCGAGTGAGAGGCTGTGAGCAGGAACGATGCCTGACTTATTCCAGCACTTCAGGAGCGGAAAAATACAAACATGCGCAGCAAGCATGGCCCATTGGAGGGTAACAATAGATTTAAAACTTTGACATTCAGCAGAGCCCACTGGAGGGTAAAAATACACTCTGATCCTTACTACAAGTTCCTGCCTGCATTGCAATAAGGACGCATTGAGTGACGCCCACTAAGGGTATTTAAATGAGCATGCTGAATTGGAGTCATCTGCGGAGTGTCAATTATCCATGACTAAGAGGCAGGAGCCTCGAAACGCGTCGGAGAAGAATGTACATGAATGCTGCAGCCCGTTTTCCTGTAAATAAACCGGAAGGTTTGCTTTTGAAGTTGAGTGCGTTCCTAATGCTTTGGGGCACGTTGATTTCTATATATATATGTATATATTATATATATATGTGTGTGTGTGTATATATGTATGTGTGTATATATATATGTATATATATATATATATTACCTTCTGGCGGTCGCCAGTAGGGAGTTATAGTTAGGACTTAGTTACCATAGGAAAATCGTAACATTCTTTTCCCAATAACTTTGGCGCCGGATGATGAATCTTTGTGAAATTTTCAAAACTGGTGGGGCGCTCCGGTCAGCTCCTATACTGAACGTTTCGGGGTGATTTGTCAAGCGGGGCCAAGAAAAAAGGGGGGTCCCAAAACGCGTTTTCGCCATGTTATTTCCCATAGGAAATTTTGGAGCAGGCTACAGCCCGAACTGCAAAAAGGTAGCCCTTGGTTCAGAAAGAGGCCTTTTTTTTAAATGGTGTAAATCTGTTCAGTAGTTCCTGAGAAATTCAAAAAAGAGGTCAAAAAATCAATTTCCCATAGGAAACTTTAGACACGGTTATAGCAAAAACTGCTGATCAGAACTGCTGCTTGGCTCAGGAAGCGAACTTTAAAAAAATTGTGTAAATCCGTTCAGTAGCTTTTGAGAAATTAAGAAATAAAGATAGTGATATCTATGGCCGCAGAGGACCCGCGCACCCTCCCGATCACGAGCTTCATGCTAATTGGCTGTCAACACTCTAAACCAGGAAGTGTTGGCAGCCATCTTGTGCCTCAACCGAGGCACAAGAAAACAGAAAAAGAAACACGAAAAACAAGAAAAGGGGGCAGGGTAGAAACACCCTGACCCCCTAGGCCTGCTCAGGGGGTCCCACGAGGACCCCCAGGGCCACAAAAAGCACGAATTTCAGCCGAAATTTTTTAAAAAACGAAGCACGGGCTCTTGCGCTACGTTAATATTTACTGCCCGGGTGGGCAGAGAAAAAAAGTGTGGGGGGCCCCAATCCCCCCACACTGCCCTGGGGACCGCCACCTCCCTGGGGCTTGGTTAATGATCTGTGGGGGGCACACAGCCCCCCCCGCAGCCCCAGGGACCGCCACCTTCCGGGGCACTTATTAATCAAATTAGGGGGTCTGTTATGGACCCCCGAGCCCAGGGGACCACCACCCCCCAGGGCTTTGTATTAAGTGGGCGGGGGGCCACGCGGCCCCCCTCCTGTAGCCAGTGATGGCCCTGGTGACGGCCAGACCCCAGGGCTCCTGCAGTGTCCCGGGGTGCCCACCCCCAGGACACTGCTGTTTGCAATGACAGGTCGGGAGCCTCGCGGCTCCCGCCCTGTCATTGCAAACTGCTTTGAGGGTCCCTGGGGGCCAACTAGCCCACTAGGTACCACCAGTATGCTCCAGGAAGCTGCGTTGCAGAGAGGTGTTCAGAGGCCACGCCCCTTTTTGCACCTCTCTGCAATGCAGCTCTGTGGCGCTGACTGGAGGTAGCTGGTGAGCTAGTTGGATCGCAGGAACCCTCAGGATTCAAGGGGACTTTATCCCCCAACTTAAAACGTGCCACAGGGTGCGTTTGCACAGTGGTGAAGGGAGGGGGCAGGGCCTGAGGTGACGTGTGCAAACACGCCCTGTGGCATGTTTTAAGTTGGGGAATTAATTCCTCTTCAATTCTGAGGGTTCCTGGGGGCCAACTAGCCCACCACTTAGCTCCAGTAAGCGCCACTGCGCTGCGTTTCAGAGAGGTGGCTTAGGCCATGCCCCTTTGTACACCACTCTGCAACGCAGCTCTGTGGCGCTTAATGGAGGTAAGTCGTGGGCTAGTTGGCCCCCAGGGACCCTCAGGACTCAAGGGGACCTTAATCCCCCAATTTACATGGCACCAGGGTGTGCGTTTGCGCAGTGGTGCAGGGAGGGCGCGTGGCCTGATGTCAAACTTGTGCAAACGTGCCCTGTGGCACGTTTTAAGTTGGGGAATTAAGTCCCCTTGAATCCTGAGGGTCGCTGGGGGCCAACTGACCCACCAGGTACGTCCAGTAAGTGCCACAGAGTTACACTGCAGAGAGGTGTAAAATGGGGCATGGGCTTGGACCACCTCTCTGCAACTCAGCTCTGTGGTGCTTAATGGAGGTACATGGTGATCTGGTTGGACCCAGGGACTCTCAGGATTCAAGGGGACTTAATCCCCCAACTTAAAATGTGCCACAGGGCGCCTCTGCACAGTGGTAAAGGGAGTGGGCGGGGCCAGAGCTGACGAGTGCAAACACTACCTGTGGCGCGTTTTAAGCTGGGGAATTAAGTCCCCTTCAATCCTGAGGGCCCCTGGGGGCCAACTAGGCCACCAGGTACCTCCAGTAAGCGCCACAGGCCTGTGTTGCAGAGAGGTGGTCCAGGCCATGCCCCCGTGGTGCTTACTGGAGGCACCTAGTGGGCTAGTTGGACCCCAGGGACCCGCATGATTCAAGGGGACTTAATTTCCCAACTTAAAATGGCCACAGGGAGTGTTTCCACACATGTTACCTCAGGACCCCCCTCCCTTCACCACTGTGCAAAAGTACCCCCTGGCACATTTTAAGAGGTGGTTTTAATCCTCCTGCCCTATTATGTACTAGGGACTTACAGAGGAGGTCATGCTAATCACAGGGGTACCCCAACGCATAGTGTTCCCTAGTGTATGTAAGTGTTTTCACTGTATTCTAAGTGTCTTTTAGTATAGCACTGGCACTAGGCCTAGTTAGTCAGAGTCAGTTACCACCAGTACCCGTCTGAAAAAGATGTGGGTACAGGATGATTTTGCAACAAGGCCTCTTTCTGCTCCTCTGTTGGTTCTTTCTTGACATGTTTAGCTTCTCCTCCACTTTTCTTCGTCTTTGTGGACTTCTGTTGCCTCTTTCTGCATTTCTTTTGCTTCTTTCTGTGCGTTTTTTCTTCTTTCTTCAGATGTCCAACCTCTGTAGGCATAGTTAGAAACTAGCATTTTAAAAACCTTAGAAATTCAATTAAAAAACCATAGGTTTCAGGCACGTTATAGTTAGAAATTAGCATTTAAAAAACCTTCGAAATTCACTGAAAAAACCATAGGTTTTAGGGAAAGTTATTGTTAGTTGAACATTTCACTCGTACAAAACGATAGAAATTCCCCCGTTATAGTTAGTTCAGCTAACTATAACTCACGCCTCCAAAATGCACTGCTGATGACATCACATATTACATCACTCATGACATGGTCAGTGACATCACTGATGACATCACTGATGACATCTCAAATGACATCACTAATGACATTACTGATGACATCATCCTGGGACTGTGTGTTTCTGCAACGTTTAAATATTTTTAATATATATAGGGAAAGGCGTATTGAAGAATGAGTGGGTGCGTATAAGTGTCTGAATGGATGATTTAGTAGGTGCATGACTGAGTCTATAAATGAGTGATTAAACGTATCTTACTGAATGCATGGGTTGGTGAGTAAACTGTGTGAATGTCTGTATCCACTTGTCTGTTGGTGTGTAAGTGGCTGCATGGGATTGTGATTAGCTACATTAGTGTCTATATGAGTTAAATTATTGGTTGTCTGAGTATCTGTATGAGTGCCTGAGTGTTTGTGTGGGTGGGGTGTGTGTGACTCTGTGAATAGATGTGTGAGTGGGTGATTCACTGGGTACATGGTTTCAAGAGTGCATCTGCGATGGGATGCATGGGTGGGTGAGTGTGTGTATGGGTGTGTTAGTGAGTGAATGTATATCTCAGTGGTGCATGTGCGAGTAACTACATATATATAGTATATATGTGTGTTAGAGTATTTAAATGGCTATAAGTGAGAGTGTGTGATTGTGAGAGTGGCTGTATGGATGAGTGTGTGCTTGAAGCAATGATTGTATAAGAGCGTGAGAATGTGCTAGTATTTGTATGTGTAAGTGAGCTGGTGTGTGTATAACTCTATAGGTGAGTAAATGGGTGTGTGATTATTTATTTGCATGACTGACTAGATGTGTGAGTACCTCTATGGATGAGTGGTGATGTGTGAGTGTCTATATAGGTGTATGAGTGCATATGATAGTCCTGTATTAAGTGACCATAAGTATGAGTGACTGTATGGATGAGTGAGTGGATGTGTGTGTAGACCCAAGAATCAGTGAGTGGGTATGTAGTTATCGGTGTTGGAGTGTCAATGGTTTTGAGAATGGCCGTCTGTAATTTTGAGTGGGTGTATCAAAGGTTATATTAGGGTGTGAGAAGATGCATCAATTTATCACATGGATGATGTCATGAGTGATGTCATGAGTGATATCACTGACCATGTCATGAGTGATGTAATATGTGACATCATCAGCAGTGCATTGCGGGGGCGCGAGTTCTAGTTAACTGAACTAACTATAACGGGGGAATTTCTATGGTTTTGTACGAGTGAAATGTCCAACTAACTATAACTTTCCCTTAAACCTATGGTTTTTTCAGTGAATATATATATATATATATATATATATATATATATATATATGCACACATATATACACATATACACACACACACATATATTTACATATTGTTTCATTTGACATCTGAGAAAGCCTTTCTTTCAGAGTGTTGCACAAATCAAATCCGACACTTTATTCTAAAAAGTGTCTTTTGATGTGCCTCATTTTATGTGAGTGAAACCCCTTTCCAGTGTGTTTTCCTGCTTTGCTGTGTGTGTGCCTCTGTGTGAGAGTGCTGTATTTCTATTATTTGGGAGTGCAAAGCAGGACACCATAAATGACTGGTTGTTTACACAGCAGGATCACTCCACTTACAGGTTGGAGCTAACACAGTTCGCCAGCCAGTCATACTTGCATTATCTGTATGGTGGGAAGCGCACTAGGCAGCTGCTGCCGGTCAAATTGGTGGCATTGGATGCCTGGAGGAAGGTCACTAGGTGCATATGCAGGGCAGGAAATATAAAGCGTGTAGCGCCAATCTGGGAAGGAGCGTGGATGATGGAGCTGGGAAAACACAGGGGTTTTTGTGCATGGGACCTGCTGTGAATTAAATGGATAGGAGATCTCTTGGAGGAGGGCGATTTGATGCCATTTCATGTGCCTTTGGAGGAAGTATTCCATGAACCCAAACCAGTGTTTAAAATATGCACAGCTGAGGCACTCTTAGCAGGCGATGGTGCTGGGGGCATTAGACATACCCGAATACTCCAAGCTAGAGGGCACACTGTTATTAGAAGAGTTAGAATCAAAAGCTATCTCACTCACATACAAGACACTTAACAATAATATGCCAGGCACACTAGCTAAGCTGTGAGCCAAGTGGGGGAGGGACGTTGGGGAGCTAGAGGGTGTAGACTGGGAGGTGGCCATAAAGTCCAGCCTCCGCCTAATCCAGCTCAAAATTCTGCAACAAGTTTACTATGATAGGGGCCGCATACATCACATGGGGAGGGCCGCGTCCCCGGAATGCATGTGCTGTGGGAGAGTAATAGGTACATTTATCCTTATGCTATGGGGTTGTCCAGCTATTCAGACATGGGAGCTTGGTCATGTGGTGAGAGAAAGCATCCCTCTACATCTCAAATATATGTTGCTTGGTGTACCAGAACATGTTGACATCCCCAGGGTTCAACTCCTCTTCTGCAACTGGGGACTTGTCGTGGCCAAGAGTGATGTGGCACACCATTGGGGTGCAGCAAGACCCGACCCTGGGAGAATGGAGAAAGGGGATGGACTTATATATGACAGCTGAGAGGGTCCCATATGAGAGTTAGAGGTGCCGACTCAAACCTTACAAGATCTGAGAGTGTTGGCTAAAGTTCTATGACCAACACCTCCCAATGGAGGCCGCGACTCCTTCGGCATGACCCACCATTCCTATGTGTACCGGGTTGTCATCCTAGCTATTACTGTACTATATCCTGTCTGGTGATGGACCTTGTTGCTGCATGTTCGACCTATGTCATTGGATGTGTGTATGTTCATGCCTTCTCTGATGTTTAGTACTGGTTTCGGGTGAGAGTATGCATCCTAATTTGTGGTTTGATGGAATTAGAAATGAACAAAGAAAACGAAATACGTACATTTATTTTAAAAAAGAGGGGGTTGGGGAGATGTCCATTTCAAAGAAACAGAACCCCAACATAAAACTTCAAAGACCCAGACACTAAAGTACATTTTGTGACTGGAAAAGGACTATGAGTAGCAGAGTCTGAGACCCCAAAACATTGTCATCTGCCGAGCATCCAGACAGGTTTGGTGAGGAAGTGATGCTCTGCAAGACTTCTGCCTATGACCAGGACTAGGGGTCCAAACCTGCTAGTATCCCTGCTGGGTGAGGGGACAACACACAGGGAAACCAAGACCACCAGCCCTGGACCCTGGATAACCAGTGCCTGCCTGCTTGCCTCATGAGGGAGAGAAGAAAGTTAGAGGGAGCGAGGTCCAGAGGGGAGCCCTGATTTGAGGACTCCCTGAGTGAGGTATGAGGAATCGCACCCCGCCAGAGATCGGGCCATAGCCCATATGTCAGACTAATTCATCGACCCTGTATGCCATGAGGGGCTGCCGTGGACTGAGCCAAGGAGCGAGGTGGGAGAAACCTGCTCCCGGACCGATCAAACTGTCGCCGGTGTTCTGGATTATTTTGGTGACCCCCGTTTGCCAGTAGGGGCCGCCGTGGATGCCAACATCAGGTTAGCATGACCGGACTGGTTAGTACCGTGGTAGCAACCCCGTATGCCAGGAGGGGCCGCTAGAGACGCTGAGGCAAAGAGTCTAGGTCATTGCCAGAGACTGAGAAACTGCTTCAGTGACCAGAGCAGGACCAAACTGCATTCTGTGGACTGCATCAAAGGGGGCCCAAGGATCCACAAAACACCACCAGAGGAAGGAGACCACCACCAAAGCCCGTGGAGGGAAAAGTGACTTACCGTATGATCACCCGAACAGGAGCAACCCCGATCATCAGAACCAGCCAGTGGTGTGGCGTGGGAGAGATTGAGAGAAATTGAGAGAGGTTGAGAGAGAGAGAGAGAGAGAGAGAGAGAGAGAGAGAGAGAGAGAGAGAGCGCACCCTGCCATGTGCTGCCACGTGTAACCGCGCACAGCCATTCTTTGCAGATCCAGAGCAAGACTGCACTGTACTGCTGAAGGGTTTCATACCGCCAGAGCAGGTAAGCCAAGAACTGTGCTTTGGTGGCCTATGGGGACATACACCCATTAGTGCTGCAACCCCAATCGACTCTAGTGACTGAACTTACTAACAGACACTGAGGGGAGAACTCTTGAGTAAAGCCTAACAGTTTACATTCCCTGGACACAGTCATAAGTGAATGAGGAATAACATCAAACCCATTGCACTAGAGGTGGGAGGACAGGGAGTGGCCTGACAACTACTAGAGCTCCAACCTCAAGGAGGATTGTGTTCTTGCTTTTGAATGTTGTTTTCCTTTGCATGTGTAGAATTAGAATTAAAATATTTATTTGTATATAAAAACGAGTATTTGACTGGATATTCATTTATTGTTTGGGCTGCTTGCACGTTGAGTTACGAGTCATGCTCACTGGTCTGTATCTGCGCTTCCGCCCAAAGGAGCCTTGACTGCTCATCCTATGCTACCCAACTGAGAGTCAGGTGCAGAAGGGGGTGCTTGGCCCAGTTGAGTGGGATCCATAGTAGGGAAGGCTCTATGACATTGGGAGTAAATGGCCTCAACTACCACGGTTGGGCACAGTAATTCCTGCTTGTTCCATGCCCTCTGGATGGGGTCTGACAGGAGGTAAGAGAGAAACCCTTCCCTTATTTTATATCCCTTGTCAAGGGCTCGTTCTCACACTCGTTCACTTTGTCTGTGTGATTTAACGTGGTAATTCAAACCCCACAAATTCCTATTTGCGAAGGACAATCACATAACATAACAGTAAAAGGATAGTAGAGAATTAATACTAAACAACTGTATTTATAAAAATATGAATTAAAAACTATGTAAAACCACAATATAAGAGAGGAAAAAAATAACCAATAGCACACATTATAAAATTTCAGATATCGTGCTCAAGGATATGTCAAAGTGTGGAAGGAATTTATTTGCTGATCAAGACTCCGAGCTGATTGAAGCCTAGAGAGGGTTTGGCTGGCTGGCAAGAGATATTTTTAAGACCTCTTTACTAAGTTCTGGGGGAGTCTGGACCCACCAAGGATTTTGCCCAGTTGTTTATCCATTTATTGCAGTTGTCACGGTCTCAGCTAACTGTGGACCATGGATAATTAACCAAGTTTTCCATTCTGTACCCTTGACTCTTCAAAGATAGCAGGTTAAGCATCTAAGGCATACTCAAGAGGCCATAGAAAAATAGCTCTTTATTGACATAAATGTAATCTAGCTAAAATCATGAATTACAAAACAAACTAGTCGGTTCTGGTGCCACGGTTTTCAGCTATCCTCAGAAAACCGGTGGGTCTTATTATATTGATGTGACATTGTTTATAGTCCTTGTTAGACCTGTCAGCCTTAGGGTGGAATGCCCCAAACTTTTTGCCTTACTCATCCATTTTGCTGAACTTGTTTTTTTTGGCCTTAGGACTCTGGGAATGAATGAATTTATTTATTGTATCAATTAGTTAAAATTGTTACACGAGAAACTGGGCGAGAATGTCTCCGCCCACATGCTTTCATTCGAACTTAAATAAAACATAGCTATTTTATTTAACAAATCAAATAATCATGAATAAAACATAGTCATTACATTAAGTAAATCTGATAGTCACCACAATAGACAATGAGCAACAAGTAAAAAAGGTGTGAACACTAGATTGCACCTGGAGTCTTCCTCTGGTCTTTGGCTGAGTCTTTACTTAAAAGTTCTTTCACCTGATGTGCAAATTTCACTAATCTGGCCAGTTCCATTGGAATCTCCAAATTAAAAAGAAGTTTCATGGCATCTGTACAAGTGCGTATGCCATATTTTAAAAAATGAGGTTTCAGTAAAGTGTGGCATGCATAATTCAAACAGTGGCATACACAGACCAAATGAGCCATGGATTCCTCATGCTGGTGGCACAGTCTACAAGGAGTAACAGCCTCTAATGTTTTGCAGCAAGTATTGATATCTTTTATCTGCAATACTATGAGTCTCACTGACATATTTTGCTTTAAAAGTGTCTTGTAAAAAGGCCGAGTCAAGGTACGGCTGTCTCAGTTTATCATGGAAGGAGCTAGCTAATAATCTGATGTTACTACTGGAAGACGCTAGTTCCTTCATGTCATCTGCCTTGGATAATAGTCTGACTTGTTTTTTAAAATGGATTTCAAAATTCCGGGTTGGTGAATAAAATCCTGCCAATTAGACAGATAAAGGTGCAATTCAGTGCAAACAGTAAGGAGGCCATTGGCCCACAAATTATTGTCTTTCACAAATATTTCCTTCAAGATTGCTTTCATTGCGTTCGGTGGTGCGGCACAAGCCCCTCGATAGTACCGAACAATCGATGCCCAATGTTCGTAACATTGTTTGTTTAGCCTGGATTCAAGCTGTACCAAAGCGTTCCAGGCGTGGGCAGGGATCTGAAAAATCTGCTTGAAGCTCAGCAGTTGGCGCGTTCCATGGTTTTTATTTATTTTATTTTAAAAGTTTTATATAGCGCTCGCTAGACCCGGAGGTATCGGAGTGCTTTGCATGAGGAAGGACATTGTTTCAGAACATAGTTACAAAGTTACATCAGTTGCTGGAGCGTCGCATAACATAGAAAGAGAGCAGTATAATGTAGATATAGGAGTTACAAAAGCATAGAATAAACATTAGAAAAAAACGGCAAGGGGGAAAGTAGTTCAGGGGAAACAGGAAAGTCAGGCTGGAACAGGGGAGGCAGACAAAGAATCATGGAGGGAGGAGGAGGGGGAGGGGAAAGAAACACAACTAGGAGACGAGGAAAACAGTGTCCGATGTCCGGCTGGGTAGGTGACGGCCGAGGGGTGAACCATGGTGTTGATTAATACCGCAGGGAATACTAATTGGCCATATGTAATTGAAGGGAGTAGCTTAGCTCTTATAACCTTTCTGATGGGTTCAGTTGTCTGGCTGCTTAGTTTGGCATTCAATTTACATAGGGCGTACGTCACTGCCTTGGCTTTTGATTCAATAGATGCAGTGTGCACTGCGGACTTCCTGTTGCTCGTAATCCAAACCCCTAAGTAATTATATTTGGTTGTTGTTACTATTTTCAAATTGCCCATTCTACTTTGTTGTTTAAGTTTGTTTGCGTACTTCTCGTAAATTACTACCTTTGTTTTTCCTGCTTTGGCTCCTAGATCATTTTCGTTGCTATAGATATTTAGTACATCCAATGTTCTTTGCATACTCGTTTTAGTATGGTCCATTAGCACCATGCCATCTGCATACTGCATTAACCCCTTCGCTGCCAGGCCTTTTCCCCCTCCTGTGCAACGCCCTTTTTTGGCTATTTGGAGTAGTGCGCGCTGAGGCCCCTGTAACTTTTTGACCACATAAGGTAAATTTGCGTCCTTTTCTTCCAACATCATGGGGATTCTGAAGGTACTCAGGGTTTGTGGGTTCCCCTGGAGTGGTCACAGAAATGAGCCAAAATACAGCAAAATTTAGTTTTTTGGGGGGAAAATGGGAAAAACGGGCTGCAAATGAAAGCATCTGGGTTTTTCCCTGCAAGTGTTATCAAAAAAGGGTTTGTGGGGCTGAAATCACCATTTTCCCAGCTTTTAGGGGATACCAGACTTTTGTCAGAAACCCAACATTTTTTACAGTTTTGGCATTTTTCTGGGACATAGCCTATTTTTGCTATTTTTTGTGCTTTCAACCTCCTTCCAGTTAATGGTAGAAATGGGTACAAAAGCAATAATGGATCCTGGAAAGCTATACATTTTAGAGCAGTAGACAAAATTCTGAATTCAGCAAGGGGTCATATGTGTAGATCCATAAAGGTTTCTTTATAGAATCTAACAGTTAAATATCGGATAAATTGAACATTTGTTGAACAAAAGTGCCTTTTGTGTCAACGTTTTCACCTGTAACTTCTTCAAATTATGACAGCTCTTTGAAAGCAATGTACCGTTACATCCACTGGACATTACTGGTTGTGGGGATATATAGGACTTGTAGGTTCACCAAGAACCCGACGAACCCAGAGCCAAAAACTGAGCAGCAACTTGCAATGGTTTTTTATGTACCGGGTATATAGTAATTATTCTGTAAAAATGTGTACATGGAAAAATCGGTATGAAAGACACCTTTGTATTTCTGAAATGGGAACAAAATATAGAGTTTAGAAACAGTAGATATTTGCACATTTCCGAATTTGGGAATACTCATACTAGCATGAGAATTATCAGTCAATTTTTACTTCTTTTTTACACAATGTCTTTCATTTGGAAGGCAGAAATGCATCGAAACTCAATAGGTAATAACAGGTCCTTTACAAATGTGAATTACCCTAAGTCTCCCGATAAAAATGGTACCTCACTTGTAGGGGTAGGTATAGTGCCCACAACAGGAAACGGCTCAAAACCCAACGTGAACACACCACATTTTTACAATGCAAAATTGCCCTTTTTTAGCAAAGTGCCTAGCTGTAGTTTTTTAACCCTAGCTCTGCCGGCACCTAGGGAAACCTAGCAAACCTGTACATTTTTGAAAACTAGACGCCCAGGGGAATCCAGGATGGGGTGACTTGACTGCCTCCCATCAGGTTCTGTTACCCAGAATCCCTTGCAAACCTAAAAAATTGCCAAAAAAATGCATTTTCCCCACATTTCTCTGGTGGAAAGTTCTGGAATCTGTGTGGATCCACAAATTTCCACCCACCCCGCGTTCCCCAAAGTCTTCCGAGAAAAATGGTACCTCACTTGTGTGGGTCAGCCTAGTGCCCGCGACAGGAAACGGCGCAAAACATAACGTGGACACACCTCAATTTTGTAGCGAAAAATGACCCTTTTTAGGCAAAGTGCCTAGCTGTAGTTTTTGAACCATAACTCTGCCGGCACCTATGGAAACCTAGCAAACCTATACATTTTTGAAAATTAGACACCCAGGGGAATCCAGGATGGGGTGACTTGACTGCCTCCCACCAGGTTCTGTTACCCAGAATCCCTTGCAAACCTAAACAATTGCCAAAAAAAACACATTTTCCCCACATTTCTATGGTGGAAAGTTCTGGAATCTGCGTTGATCCACAAATCTCCACCCACCCCACATTCCCCAAAGTCTTCCGAGAAAAATGGTACCTCACTTGTGTGGGTCGGCCTAGTGCCCGCGACAGGAAATGGCAAAAAACGTAACGTGGACACCCCTCAATTTCACAGCGAAAAATGACCCTTTTTTGGCAAAGTGCCTAGCTGTAGTTTTTGAACCATAGCTCTGCCGTCACCTAGGGAAACCTAGCAAACCTATACATTTTTTAAAACTAGACACCCATGGGAATCCAGGATGGGGTGACTTGACTGCCTCCCACCAGGTTCTGTTACCCAGAATCCCTTGTAAACCTAAAAAATTGCCAAAACAAACACATTTTCTCCACATTTCTCTGGTGGAAAGTTCTGGAATCTGTGTGGATCCACAAATTTCCACCCACCCCGCGTTCCCCAAAGTCTTCCGAGAAAAATGGTACCTCACTTGTGTGGGTCAGCCTAGTGCCCGCGACAGGAAACGGCGCAAAACATAACGTGGACACACCTCAATTTTGTAGCGAAAAATGACCCTTTTTAGGCAAAGTGCCTAGCTGTAGTTTTTGAACCATAGCTCTGCCGGCACCTAGGGAAACCTAGCAAACCTATACATTTTTGAAAACTCGACGCCCAGGGGAATCCAGGATGGGGTGACTTGACTGCCTCCCACCAGGTTCTGTTACCCAGAATCCCTTGCAAACCTAAAAAATTGCCCAAAAAAACACATTTTCCCCACATTTCTCTGGTGGAAAGTTCTGGAATCTGCGTTGATCCACAAATTTCCACCCACCCCGCTTTCCCCAAAGTCTTCCGAGAAAAATGGTACCTCACTTGTGTGGGTCGGCCTAGTGCCCGCGACAGGAAACGGCAAAAAGCGTAACGTGGACACACCTCAATTTCACAGTGAAAAATGACCCTTTTTTGGCAAAGTGCCTAGCTGTAGTTTTTTAACCATAGCTCTGCCGTCACCTAGGGAAACCTAGCAAAACTATACATTTTTGAAAACTAGACACCCAGGGGAATACAGGATGGGGTGACTTGACTGCCTCCCACCAGGTTCTGTTACCCAGAATCCCTTGTAAACCTAAAAAATTGCCAAAACAAACACATTTTCTCCACATATCTCTGGTGGAAAGTTCTGGAATCTGCGTGGATCCAAAAATTTCCACCCACCCCGCGTTCCCCAAAGTCTTCCGAGAAAAATGGTGGCTCACTTGTATGGGTCGGCCTAGTGCCCGCGACAGGAAACGGTGCAAGATGCAACATGGAAACACCTCAATTTCGCTGTGAAAAATGACCCTTTATTGGCAAAGTGCCTAGCTGTAGTTTTTGAACCATAGCTTTGCCAGCACCTAGGGAAACCTAGCAAACCTATACATTTTTGAAAACTAGACACCCAGGGGAATCCATGATTGGGTGACTTGACTGCCTCCCACCAGGTTCTGCTACCCAGAATCCCTTGAAAACCTAAACAATTGCCAAAAAAAACACATTTTCCCCACATTTCTGTGGTGGAAAGTTCTGGTATCTGCGTGGATCCACAAATTTCCACCCACCCTGTGTCCCCCAAAGTCTTCCAATAGAAATGGTACCTCACTTGTGTGGGTCGGCCTAGAGCCCGCGACAGGAAACGGCGCAAAACGCATCGTGGACAAACCTCAATTTTGCAGTGAAAAATGAACCTTTTTTGGCAAAGTGCCTAGCTGTAGTTTTTTAACCCTAGCTCTGCCGGCACCTAGGGGAACCTACCAAACCCACACATTTCTGAAAACTAGACACCCGGGGGATTCCAGGGAGGTATGGCTTGTGTGGATCCCCCAACGTTTCCTTACCCAGAATGCCCTGCAAACCTCAAATTTAGCTGAAAAAAATCACCTTTTTCACACATTTTTGTGTGGGAAAGTTGTGGCATCAGCGGGCTGACACAAATTTCCTACCACCCAGCGTTCCCCCGGGTCTCCCGATAAAAACGGTGCATCACTCGTGTGGGAGGTCCAAGTACCCGCGACAGGCAAGGGCCCACAACGTAGTGAGGCGACATGAAAATTGCCTACCTCAAAACGACCTGGTTTTGCAAGGGGGGTCACCTGGGTTTTTGGCCCGGTGCTCGGCGGCCACCTAGGGGAACCTACCAAACCCACACATTTCTGAAAACTAAACACCCCAGGGATTCCAGGGAGGTATGGCTTGCATGGATCCCCCAACATTTCCTTACCCAGAATGCCCTGCAAACCTCAAATTTAGCTAAAAAAAATCACCTTTTTCACATATTTTTGTGTGGGAAAGTTGTGGCATCAGCGGGCTGACACAAATTTCCTACCATTCAGCGTTCCCCCAGGTCTCCCGATAAAAACGGTGCCTCACTCGCGTGGGAGGCCCAAGTACCCGCGACAGGCAAGGGCCTGGCATCATCCAGTGACTGTGTGTTTCTGTAAAGTTTAAATATGTTTTATATATATGCCATGGTGTATTGAAGAATGAGTGGGTGTATAAGTGTCTGGATGAAGGATTTAGTAGGTGCGTGACTGACTGTATAAGTGAGTGATTAAATGTGTCTTACTAAATGCATGGATTAGTGACTAAACTGTCTGAATATGTGCATCAGTATGTCTGTTGTTGTGTAAGCTGCTGCATGTGTTGGTCAGTAGCTCCAAGAGTGTCTATTTGAGTTATTGATTGGTTGCCCGAGTATTTGAATGGGAGACTGTGTGTGTGTGTGTGTGTGTGTGTGTGTGGGTGGGAGGTATGTGACTCTGTGCATAGATGTGTGAGTGGTTGATTCACTGGGTGTATGGGTTCAAGAGTGCATGTGTAAACAGCTGTATGGGCGGGTGAGTGTGTGTATGGGTGTGTTGGTGAGAGATTGGATTTCTCAGTGTACATGTCCAAGTAACTGCATATGTAAAAGGCAATGTATGTCAGAGATGGAGTATATAAATGACTATACGTGAGAGTCAGTGATTGTGAGAGTGGCTGTATGGATGAGTGTGAACTTGTATCAGTGATTGTATAAGAGAGTAAGTATGTGTTAGTATATGTTAGACTAAGTGAGGTGGTGTGTGTGTAACTGTATAGGTGAGGAAATGGGAGTGTGATTGATTCTTTGAATGACTGACTAGGCGTGTGAGTAACTCCATGGATGAGTGGTGGTGTGTGAGTGTCTGCATAGGTGTATGAGTACATATGATAGTGTTGTATTGATGAGTGATTGTATGGGTGAATGAGTGGATGTGTGTGTAGACCTAGGAGTGGATGTGTGTGTAGACCTAGGAATCAGTGAGTGTGTATATAGTAACTGGTATTGGTGTGTCGATGCTTTCATGAATGGTAGTCTGTCTTTTACAGTGGGTTTATCAAAAGTTATATTAGAGTGTGAAGAGGTGCATCAGATTTTGACGTGGATGATGTCATCAGAGATTGCATCAGTGATGTCATCCCGAGATGTCATCAGTGATGTCATCAGTGATGTCACTGACCATGTCATGAATGATGTAATATGTGACGTCATCAGCAGTGCATTGCGGGGGCGCTAGTTACAGTTAGCTGAACTAACTATAATGGGGTAATTTCTATGGTTTGTACGAGTGAAATGTCCAACTAACTATAACGTCCCTGAAACCTATGTTTTTTTCAGTGAAATTCTAAGGTTTTTTTAAATGCTAATTTCTAACTATAACGTGCCTGAAACCTATTTTTTTTCAGTGAATATATATATACGTGTGTATATATATTTGTATATATATATATATTACCTACTGGCAGTCGCCAGTAGGTAGTTATAGTTAGGTCCTCGTTTCTATTCAAAAAGCGTCTTTTCTTTGCGAAATTTTCAAAACTAATGGTTCACTCAAGGCAGCTCCTATCTTGAACGATTTGGGGTGATTCGTTGAGCCAGGGCCGAGAAAAAAGGGGGTCCCATATGCGATTTTGCCAGGTTAATTTCAATAGGAATTTTAGACAAAGCTACAGCCCGAACTGCTGATCGGAATTACACCAAATTTGGCAAAAAGGTAGCTCTTGGTTCAGAAACAAAGCAGTGTTGGCAGCCATCTTGTGGAAACCTGGTCTTGCTTCCATGAAGCAAAGCAGATTGCTTTTGGACAAGGGGAGCTTCATGTCAGCAGCTACCCTTGTCCAAAAGCAATGCTGGCTCCCACAGGAGGCGGGGAGCTGGCTGGGACCGCGGGGGCAATGGGGCTTCCCTCGTGGTCCCTCAGTGCATTGCTGGTGGGGTGAAGAGGTCCTCTTGTTTTCTGAGGACCTCAGGCCTAAAGTGGACTTCATCCCCCGGGCAGCAGTGCACCAGGAGGTGCGTTTACAGAGTGATGTAAAAAAGGACATGACCTCGGACCACTCTCAGCAATCCAGCTTTGTGGTGCTTACTGGAGGTACCTGGTGGGCTAGTTGGCCCCTAGGCACCCTCAGGATTCAAGGGGAGTTAATCCCTCAACCCAGAATGCACCAGGAGGTGCATTTGCAGAGTGGTGGAAAAAGAGGGCGTGGCTTGTGTCCACCTGTCAGCAATCCCACTATCTGGGACATATTGGAGGTATCAGGTAGGCTAGTTGGTCCCTAAGACCCCCAGCAGCAAAGGGGACTTTAATCCCCATCCAAGAGCGCACCAGGAAGTGCGTTTGCAGAGTGGTGGGAAAAGGAGGCATGGCCTGTTCAGTGAACTTAGCAATCCTGCTGTGTGGGACTTACTATAATTAATAGGAGGGGTAGTTGGCCCCCAAGGTTGACCTTGGTGGCCAACTACCCCTCCTGGTACCTCCAGTAACTCCACACGGTGGGATTTCTAGGAGGTCTTCGGAGGCGACACTCACCTTTCTCCACCAGTCTGCAAACGTGCCTCCTGGCACAGTAATGCTTGGGGGATGAAGTTCACTTTACGCATTTAAAAAACATTGGAAATTCACTGAAAAAACCACAGGTTTCAGGGATGTTATAGTTAGAAATTAGCATTTAAAAAACCTTTGTTATTCACAGCAAAAAACACAGGATTCAGGGACGTTATAGTTAGTTGGACATTATACTCGTACCAACCCAGAGAAATTCAGCCGTTATAGTTAGTTGACATGGTAAGTGACATCACTGATTGTTCGGACGGAGGGCAAGATGGCCTCTGACTGACCTCAGTGAGAGCCGCAGCCGCTTTCACCCATCCTGAGGCACCTAAGGATGTACTGGCGGATAGAATAATATGGTCTTCTGTACTCACCCACATTGCTCAGAGACTCGATTGCTGGGACTTGGGAGCCACGGAAATTCTCTGCATTCTCTGCTGTGGTCAAGGGGTTTGGTCTGGTCTTCCGGCTGCTTTCATTATTGTCTCGGAGGGGTTGCTGGTTTCGCCAGCAAATCATGGCACCCAAGACTAACAAGACGGCCAAAGAGGCTGCTAAGGATGCCTCAACTGATGCAGTTTGAGGACCGAGTCATGGTCGGCGTGGGGGCCAAGCGAAGAAGGGGGATGACAGCGCGTCGAAACTGAAAGAAGCTGGTGTGGCGGGAGGAACCCGCCTTCGGGCGGAGGCAGCGGCTGACGGGGAAGACTCCCTATGGCAGCCGAACGTAGTTGAGGCTTTTAGGACAGCAGCAGCCTCTTGCACCCTCTCCGCCACTCCAGGGAATCAGGAAACTCCCAGTGTTGTGGAGAGCACAGGGTTGGACATCGGATATGACCCGGCAGTCACTGTGGCAGCCAGGGATGCGGTCGAGGGCGAGACCTCTATGCAGCTTACTCCTCCACCTTAGCCTGGTGCAGGACTGGCTGCACAACCTGGACTGAAGCCGAATTTCCCCCAACGCCAAGAAACTGAAAATGCTGAGAACGATGAGAATTCAATAGTGGGGATACAACTACAGTGGCTTCCTGGGGGACTGGGTGAGACTGTGAATATAGTGGAAAGACTTTTGGAAAACGGGGAATGTCCCCCACAGGTCAATACCAGCACATTGCATAGCGAGATAGCTGTTAGCGAGCCTGCAACCACAGAGACTGGAGCTCAGAACAGCAGCGCCTGCCCTGTCTGCCCTGTCATCCCATTGGATGCACTGCCCGTGATCGTGGATATTTCTGTAGGAAATGCTGCTTGTAATCTCATCGGCCAGACTGCGACCCTATCGTGGTCCAGCGCACCCCTGCAGTCCCCAGAATAGGATAATTTTTATTCACTAAACGATGACTCCGAGTCATCTGGGCCCAGTGATCTTAACATGTCTGATGAGACTGTTTTGGGGGAATCGTCTGCTACGCAAAAAACACATTGTAGTAGATCCTCCAACTCAAAGCGATAGGCAAGGTCCAGAGCTAGATCGTCTAGATCAGATTCAGTCACAGCTCGTACGTTTGAATGGGACTTCTCCGCAACAACTACGACTACGAGTTTGGATTATGGATCTAATACAGCGAATATCGTGCAAGGTGGCGCTAGTGGCTTTATTGGCTCTAAATCTGTCGCTTCCCCACCCACATTAGAGCTATTGTATGCAACCCTTAAGCAGATGCAGGGGGAGGCCAGACAAGAAAGCCGAAGGGCACTCCAGGCTACTAAAAAATTGCAGGGGTCTATTCGCAAAATCAACAAACTGTGTTCTGACATGACTGAACGGGTAACCCATGTGGAAGAGAGAGCTGTTGCCTTGGAGGTGGAAGTCGACAAGCTGCAGGCATTTAAGGTGGGCCAGGAAAAGCAATCTTTGGAAATGTGCTGGAAGCTTGAAGATTTTGAAAACAGGCAATGCTGAAATAATGTATGGCTACCGGGTCTGGCCGAAAATGTGGAAGGGGAAAACATTATGGCCTTTGTCGTCTCCTTGCTGAAAGGTGCCTTTCCCGACTTCGCCCATTGGAACTGGGAGATGGAGGTCCAGCGGGCTCATCGCTTTCCAATGACTCGGAGGATTAAAGCAACCAGCCAGGGGGAGCGACCCAGAGCAATCTTGATTCATGTCGGGAATTTTCTTCTAAGGCAGGCCATAATCGATCGGGCTAGACAAGATTCAAAACGGTCTTATGAGGGCCATACTTTCTTCGCTCGCCCTGACTTTTGCCACACTACGGTTGAGCGGAGGTGGAGACTCCGGCAGCTGATAACTCCTTTTCATGGGTTGGACTACGAGGCATTTCTATTATTCCCCGCCAGGCTCAAGGTTATCCTGAAAGGGAGGGTGCGAATGTTTACCTCTGAAATTAAAGCACAAGAATACATTACTGAGCTTAAGGATGCAAGGGGGAGGAGTGGAACGGGTCTCATACCACATGGGGGCTCAACTGCTGAATGATGATTGGTTTCTGGGGACCTGAAGTTTATATCTTTATTTGTCTAATACCCTATCCTTCTTTTCATATGTCTGTTTTTTGCCATAGACTTAGATGGTATGTGGGGTTGGGTGCAAACTGGTTTTAGGGGGCCTCGGGGGGTTGGAGGATGGCTGTGGCTTGAGATGTGAGATCGGCTGCCATACATAGGTCATGCTTGACCTATCTGCCTGTAAGGGTGGTGAGGGTGTGGGGGTGAGGGGTAAGGTGGTATGAGGGGGCGTGCACGGGCACAACACAATACTGCACAGTACAAGACGTGAGGGAAGTTTTAGAGAAGAGCTTTGGGAATAGGAATGGGAAGAAAACGAGCTGTGTAAGATTAAACTTTGATATACCCAAAAGTGAAACCATGATGGGAGGTCGTGTGCCTGCGTGCAGGAACTGTCAAAGCATTACATAATGAGTCTGCGAATAGCTTCAGTTAATGTTTGTGGGTTAAATGATCAAGGTAAAAGGCAAAGGGCTGCGATGCTGTTTAAAACATGGCGAATCGATATTCTCTGTGTTCAAGAAACTCACATAGAGGGTATCAGAGGCAGTATCCTTGAACAGCTAGGATATAAGCTTATGGTGAATACTTAACAAGGCACCTGTACAAGAGGGGTTGCAATTCTTACCCGTAGGAGTGATATTAAGGTTAAAAGAAAGCTAGCCGATAGATGGGGCCGATGGGCCATGGCTGAATGCTCGGTGGGTGGGGAAACTTTCACAATCTGCTTCGTGTACGGATCAACCGATGATGACTCTGAGGCTCTCAGATTTTTGGATACTGAACTTGCATCCTGGCCCATGCCAGTAATAGTCTGTGGGGATTTTAACATTAATGGGTTGGGTGTGCGATGGAGCAACCTGAGTGGCGGATATTATGGTAGGAAAAGAAGGGTCTCCCTAGCTCTTACGAATTTAATTAGGAATAATGGCCTCACTGACGCATGGGCTTATTTAAAACCCGAAGATCCTGGTATTACATTTTTCTCGGCACCTCATAAGGTTATCTCACGACTCGATTATTTTTTCGTGTCGCACCATTTTATTTCAAAGCTCAGGCTAGAGAAGTACCCCCGGATACTTTCGGATCACAATCTGCTAGTTCTCACAGTCACCCTCACTGGGGTGGTAAGGCAAGAACGGGGTTGGACCTTTGAGGGGGGGCTCTTACAAGATCCAGAATATGTGTCTCATATGAAGGGGTGGATTAAAGAATTCTGGGATTTTAATAGGGAGAGCGCATGCACAGGGAAAGTGTGGGATGCCTTCAAACAGGGGTCAGATGTGAAACAATGAGCTATAATATGCACCAGCAGAACAAGGCGGCACAGCAAGAGGAAGTAATAAGGAAAAACTCGATTAGGATTGAGGAGGATCTTGCAACAGCCATCAATATGGGTAGTTCAATTGTGGATATATTGCTTCAATTGGCCTCGATTATGGCTGATGCTGGAGAACAGATAGTGGTTAAAGCTGCAGAAACCTTCTTTGCAATAAGAGAGCACTGCCACGAGTTCAGTGAACGGGTGGGGCATACCCTTGCGATAAGGTTAAGACAAAAGATTACTGCAGTAAAGATGTCTGAAATTTTGGATAACAATGGAAGTATAGTAGCTGATTCATCGGGGATTCAGGAGGCGTTCCAGCAATTTTACCAATGGCTCTATAGTAAGGAACCCTCGAAGGTGTTGAATATAATCCAAGAATATTTAGATAAAATACCTTTGGAGGGGATCAATTTCGTAGATAAGGAGACTCTTGAGGCTGTTCTGACTCAGGAGGAGATAATCGGTGCATTGCAAAGTTTACCATCTAGCAAGGCTGCTGGCCCAGATCACATTCCTCTGGAGTTTTATAAAACCTTTGTAGATATTATCGGACCTGACTTGATTGAGATTATTCGTCAAACTCAAAAGGGTGGCTCTGCTCCTGAGTCATGGGCAGGGGCGGATATTGTAATCTTTTTAAAAAAAAGATAAACCACCCAGGGAGCCGGCTAAATGGTATGATTAGGAAAATAATTCACCCCTGCCACACGGGTTTATACCTGGGCGGGGAAAAACGCAGCATATTTGCCGAGTAATAACCCTTTTTGATGTAATAGAGGTCTCAGGGGACCCTATGGCTGCTATACTTTTGGATGCCTAGAAGGCATTTGATAGGGTCTCCTGGGACTTCCTGTGGGAGACTCTGAAATGGTTTGGTGGGAAGGTTTTATCAAAGCTATCCTGGTTTTATACAGAGAACCTACAGCGTGCCTAAGACTGAATGGGGCTATACGGCAACTTTATTTATTGAGCATGGAACACGGCAGGGCTGCCCGTGTTCACTCCTCCTTTTTTCTATGTACATAGATCCCTTAATATGTCTACTGGAGTCCAATAATGGAATTAAGCCTATTGTGTGTCATGGTCTGGAATCCAAAGTATGGCCTACGTGGACGATGTTTCCATCGTCACGGCAAATCCTTCAACTGTGCTTACAGTAGTGGAGGTGGTAGCACAGGATTTTGGTAGATATTTAGGGTACACACTAAACTCCAAGTCCAAAACTCAGATTATTCAGAATAGGCATGTTATTATGGCTGATTCGCGAGTAACTGATTCAGCTGTGTATCTCGGTATTAACATTGCTCCGGAGCTGGGGAACTTGGTTGCAAAGAACATCGAGCCGGTAATCAGAAAGGCAAAACGGATTTCGACAGATTTAATAATTTACATATGTCACTAGTGGGCTGCTGCAATGTGGTTAAAATGATGTTTTTGCCCAAAATACTTTACTTATTTAGGGCAATACCGATTGAATTCGAAAAACACTGGTTTGCAGCCTTTGAGAACATAGTAAACCGGTTCATTTGGGCGGGCGGGAAAACTAGGAGGGCCCTTAGGTTTATGTCACTCCCTAGGGAAAGAGGGGGCTTTGCCGTACCTGATTTTAAAACGTATTATTGGGCAGCGGCTCTCCAGTATATGAGTATCTTATTTGGTGCATGCCCCACTAATCCTGCAAATGATGCCGGGCTCCCTGATGTGTTTAAGCTATTGCTCGGGGACCAAGCAGTGAATTGTTTTATTAAATTTAGTAAGCCCAGTTATTATAAGAAGACTACATTCAAGACTCTATTGGCTGCCTTTAAAATCTGGGTCGCACTTAAAAAGAAGACTGGGCTCGGGAGGATTAATTATTACACTCGGCTCTATAAAAATCCTATGTTTCCTGAAATATTCTCTGATGGAACTATGGCAGATTGGGTGGGGCAGGGGATTCAGAATGTTGGGTATCTAATACGTACGGAAGGGTTTCGGCAGTTTAGTGATATTCAGAAGGGGTATGGGCTAGATAGGTGCAACTTTTCTAAATTCTTACAACTGCAAAGCTTTTTTAATAAGAAGGTGGGGGTCTTAACGGGTTTGGTCAAATTAAAGTTATCGATGCCATTGGAGACAGCAGGAAATGCATTATAAGATTAATATATGCCGAACTAGTAGCGCTTAAACAAGATGATCTGGGAAAACACGTGGGAAAATGGGCGGAACGGGTGGGTGTTGAACCAGAGAATTTCCTCGACTCTTTAGAACTAGGTCAGACAGTGGTGTGCTCGGCTGGGTTTCTAGCACAGCACTACAAAACCATCTTTTCACTCCATTACATCCCCGCGAGGATTGCACAGTGGGGGCGGGGGCAGGTAGGAATCAGATGTCCGCGGTGCGATTCGCCAGATGCTGATCTTGTACATATGTTTGCGACCTGCTCTCACCTTGAAACCCTGATAGCCTTGATTATGCAATTTTTTGATTTGACACTAGGTTTGAAAGTTACGCTTACCCCGGCTCTGATACTTCTTGGAGTTGGCAGCAATGAAGCACAAGATTCTTCTTATGAATTTCTTTTCTTGGCTATGGCTGTAGTACGGATGTGTATTGCCTCTGCCTGGGTGGACCCAGTACCCCCAACATTCCAGCAGTGGCTTGCGCGGTTGCTATCAATGTTTACCCTGGAAAGAGCTATCTATGAGAGAAAGGGTAAAAGAGGGAGACTCTTGGGTCGACGCATCTGGGCTCCTATAGTGAGGTGGAAGGAGACATAGATGGTTAATGAGCCCTGAACTAGATGATGAGAGGGGAAGGAGATTTTATTTGCTACATCTGCCATTAAATCTTGTAATTTTTATAGTGTGACCTATGAATTGATATATGGCTGAGCTCTTCCTTAATTATAATTTGAAATATGATGATTTTTATTTTTGATTGTTAAAAAAAAGAAAAAAGTCTGAATTTAACCTCACGGTGTCATATGCTATATAATTTTGTGCTGTTGAACAAAAAATTGAATAAAGAAATAAAAAACAAAAAAAACAGAGAAATTCAGCCGTTATAGTTGAGCTAACCATAACTCACGCCCCCGAAATGCACTGCTGATGATGTCACATATTGCATCACTCATGACATGGTAAGTGACATCACTGATGACATCTCAAATGACATCACTGATGATATCACTGATTTCATCATCCACTTAATAACTGATGCACCTCCTCATACCCTAATATAACCTTTCATACACCCACTCTAAAATACAGACTACTATTCTTAAAACCATAGACACACCAATACCAGTTAGTCCATACCCACTCACTGATTCATAGGTCTATACACACATCTACTCACTCAACCATACGGTCAGTCATACACACAGTCACTCAGGAATACAGCCTCTGATATATGCACTCCTACACCCATACAGACACTCACACACCACCACTCACCCATAGGATTTCTCACACACCTAGTCAGTCACCCAAAGACTCAATCACACTGCCATTTACTCACCTATACAGTTATAGACACACCAACTCACTTATTCATACAATACTAACACATTCTTAATTTCTCATACAATCACTGGCCCAAGCACACACTCATCCATACAGCCACTGTCACATTCACTCACTCTCACATGTTGTCACTTATATACTCCAACACACACATTTACTGCCTTTTACATATGTAGTTACTCACACATATACCACTGAGACATCCATTCACTCACAATCATAGCCATATGCACACTCACTCATCCATACAGCCCCTTGCAGATGCACTCATGAGCTCATACACCCAGTTAATCACCTACTCACACATCCATGCAGAGAGTCACATACCACCGACCCACCAACACTGACACTCAGGCACCCATACAGGTACTCAGACAACCAATCATTAACCTATATAGACACTCATGTAGCTAAACACCAACCCATGCAACCACGTACACGCCAACTGGCAGACTAATACAGACACTCACACAGATCAGTCATTTACCCAAAAATTAGGGGATACTGCATTCACTAAGACACGTTTAATCGCATACTTACAGTCAGTTATGCACCCAGTATACCATCAAAACACCCAATCTCTGGATGATATCATCAGTGATGTCATCAGTGATGTAATTTGAGATTTCATCAGTGATGTCATCAGTGATGTCACTGACCATGTCATGAGTGATGTAATATGTGATGTCATCAGCAGTGCATTGTGGGGGCACGTGTTATAGTTAGCTCAACTAACTATAACAGCCAAAATTCTCTGGTTTTGTATGAGTGAAATGTCCAACTAACTATAATGTCCCTGAATCCTGTGCTTTTTTAGTGAATATCAAAGGTTTTTTAAATGCTACTTTCTAACTATAACTTCCCTGAAACCTGTGTTTTTTTTCAGGGAATTTTCAAGGTTTTTGAAATGCTAATTTCTAACTCTAACGTCCCTGAAACCTATGTTTTTTTCAGTGAAATATATATATATATATATATCTTCTCACACTGCTTCAAAATCCGTTCACCAATCCTGTATTGGAAAGCAGGCACGGACCACGTTTCTGTGCAAAAGTTTGTTTATTCTCAGTCGGCCATGACGTGTTTCGGTCCCTCCTGGACCTTGATCACATGACAGCGCTCATTAGCAATTTCTCCCTTTTTTAAGTGCCAGTGCTTAGTGCAAGGTTCCGGTGATTTCCCCATAGACAGCGAAGACATACTGTAGCTAATCAATTGTTGTACATTCACGTTTTTGGTTACTTCCCTATCTTGTTATAAAATTCTTCAATGCTATTTTACAATATATCGTCCAACCATTCGGCCATGGGTACAAATAAATATGCCACTATATATATATAAATATATATATATATATATATATATATATATATATATATATATATATATATATATATATTTTGGAGGAGAGTAGGGTCTGCTTTCTATGTTCACCCCCACTTTTTGCTTTTGCTTTACTGGTTTTCGACTTAGATGTGGCTGTGGGCCTGCTAATCAGACCCACAGCCCTGCTGTTCTCTCTCTAAATTAATACTATGTACTTTAGGTGCATAACCCATTTGGATAGGATCACCTTATTGGCCCCTGTACAGTGTACCCTAGGTACCCAGGGCATAGGTGTACCCTAGGCCTACCAGGGGCTGCAGCATGTATTGTGCCACCCCTGGCCTGGCCTTCCATTTTTGACACAACTGGCTGATCACTCAGCTGGGGCAAGGTCGTGTAATCACCCCTTGCTTAGGTGTAGTATTCCTATACCTAACTTACATATAGACACATGTGTACCTATCAGTCACTCCTATGGCAGGCCTTGACAATCCTGGAGGCAGAGTGCTTGGTAACATGTGAGATGGTGCTCTAGCATGAGCTGAGCCTGTCTGCAGCTTTCGGAACCTTGTCCTTATAGCTGTTCTATGATATAGCCTACCATATACTCTTAAAGTGCCTTATAATCTAAGACGGTTATGGTAACTATGGTCTGGCTTTATCAAAACATGTCGTGTAAGGTGTCTAACACTCGGGAATAATACCCCCATGCCATTTCTGGACATGAGAATATTATTCCCCCCTTCTAGAGGGAAAGACATGTTAAAATCATACTTCAACTGTTAGCCTCTGACCAAAGCCTCAGCATCACAAAATGGATGCTGCTGCCACGACACAAGTCTGACCTCCTGCAGCTGGGAGTGATCCCAGCCAGGGAGGCCTGGACAATAGGTTTCCTGCTTGGGGAGGTGCTAGCACCTCCCCAGACAGCCTTTAGTGTATTGGGGAAGGGTGGGCTGAAAGGAATGAGACATGCCTGGGGCACACAAGGTGTTCCTTGCATAGTCCAGTTCAAACCGGCGCTGGGGCACTCCAGCCCCAGCTCTGGCGCGAAACTGGACAAAAGGAAGTGGGTGTAACCACCCCCTCCCAGGTCCCACCCATAAGGCGTGACCTAGCAGGTATCCCAGCCCCCCAGATTAGTATAAGAGTGGGAGTTGGGCCTCAAGACTTTAGATTATCCTGAACCTGCAAAACTGAACAGAAACTCTGGACCTTCGACATTCGACGAAAGAAGAAGACTGAAGAATCTCCCTTGTAGCCAAGGAGTGGCTACCCTGTGCAAACAGGCACCATCAAGAGACTACCCTTTGCTTTGTGAAACGTTCAACGAGGAACCGACTGCAGAGCCCGACCAGAGCCTTGATTTCCAGACTTCTCCGACCCTCATCCACATCTGCAGCAGAGCTGAGATCCGTGGAGGCGACGAGCGACGTGGGACCGGCTACCTGGGAAAAGTGGCTAGTAACTTACAGCGCAGCTTCTGAGGTACCCTCGAAGTTGTGCACCGGGGATTGAGAAGCCCCAACCCCAAGCACCATCTGCACCGAAGATCAGCCCCCCACACTCCACGAGTCCTGCGTGGGGCCCTTCAGCATTTTCCTGCTTACCGCGTTTGTCCGGTTGCTTGCCCGCTGGCTAGTGGCCTCTGTGACGACGCTCCCTGAAATCTTCTGCGCTGGTTTGGCTCCTCCAGACTGGCTCCCGCTTCTCTGCAAAGAAGAAGCACCCCAGACCTTCCTGGTCTGCACCAGAAGCAAGTCCCTTGTTCTTCGTGGGTTCCGCTTGCCAAGGCTTGGTGAGTCCTAGTCCAACTTCGACGCCGCCGACAGCAAGAGCCTTCGTGGGACAGCTCGCCTCCTTGTCCTGGTCGTCCTCGACGCTTCCTGGTCCTCCTGGCTGCAGCAACAAGCTTCACCTTCACCTGCAACTCTTCACGACATCGCCTGGTTCCTTCCTGGTTCCACGTGGTCACTGGCTAGTGACCTTGACTCTGTCCCCTCTGCTTGCAGGTTTCTTCTCTTCTTGATCCCAGCCTTGGGATCCACCGGACACTCTCCCCTGACTGCCTGTCAGCATCTTTCTTCAGGCATCCATAGGAGTCGACGACGAAAACGACGCATCTTCACCCCTATGCACCCGCAGCCTGTGGGCTAGGTAACTTGGGTACTCCGGTGCTCATCAGGATAGTGACTATCCTAGTGTCTAGTTTTCAAGTCTCAACTTCCTAGCTACTCCGGAAGTGTCCTAAATCTATCTATTTCTAAACTGTAATATTGCTATTGACTTTTACGCATTACGCGTGAGTGTTTCCACTCTGCACACGAATCCCGTGGGCCTCCCACTTCCTAACTAACGCTAGTGTAGTGTAGCCCCAGCGATTCCCTAGGCCTAGGCCTATTCTATTTCCGTGACAGTGGTTCTTATACCACTTATTTAGTATATGGTTTGCGTGGCCCCTAGGGCCTAACTGTATTACTTACCTGTGTGACTTACTGTATGCATTAATAAGACTGTGTTGTACTTACCTCTAAACTCATAAAGAGTGCTGAGGGTTTGCTTAGAATAAATACACTTTATTTTATATATATATCTGTTGTGGTGTCCTTTCATTTGGTATTCAAGGGATTATATATGGTATCACAGCTGGCTTCACATGCCATTCAGAGTTTAGCCTAAGACTGCTCTTGTCCATGCTACCACTAGGATAGCTGGTCTATAAGGTTGACTTTACAACCAATCACCATAAGGGTATTTGGACTGATATAAGGTGTACACTATAACTAGTGACATCATACATCAGGCCAACTTCTCACATTGGTGAGCAGCGGTTGGGATCTGAGCTTGCTGTTGTAATACCATTGTAATCTTGAGATACTAAATTGAAAGATCACACAGATATTGTCTAGGTACATATAACATAGTTTATAATACTTAAGTCCTACTGGACTTAGTGGTTGTAGGTTGAAGGGAGTAACACACCCTGACTACAACTACTAGAGAGGTTTAGTAGAAACAACTAGTGTAGGTAGGTGCACACACCACACCCTCACTAGATCATGCCTCTGGGAGGAGATCAAGTAGATGCTCTCTCAGGAGGGGCAGGTCTGCAGAAGACCCCCTCTAGGTATGATACCTTAACATTCCAGGAGATGAGACAATTGTGTACCTCCAGAGGAATAAAACAGGGTGCAAACCCTACCCTCCTTCAGTTAAGACAACTCCTAGAGGAGTATGATGCTCAGAGGGCATCTCAGGAAGGTGCCCTAGGCACAGAGGAGGGTCTACCCACCACAGAGGAGTCAGATGGGGCTTCAGATGGGGAGGTAGACAGCCAGAGCCAAGTAAGGAGACTTAGCCAGGCTAACTTAAGTTTACATGGGAGTTTGCATGGGATCCCCCCATACAGACCCACAAGTAGACATTCACAGAGAAGCAGGAGGGACAGATCCCCTTCAAGGGAATCCATCCACTCCCATGTCTCTAACCTCTCTAATGCTTCCTCTCACAGGGGAATGACTTCACCTGAGAGAAAGGAGCATGCAGCCAGAATGAGGGAGGCTAATCTGAGGATTCAGAGGGAAGAACTTGCCCTTGCCAAAGAGAAGCTTGCTCTGGCTAGAGAACAAAAGTTAAGTGGGTTAGAACCCACTGGTGGCAGCAACATTCCTAGAGATAGAGACAGGCACTATAATAGAAACCTGAGCAAGATTGTCCCTCCCTACAAGTGTGGGGATGACATCCACAAATGGATAACTGCTTTGGAGAGAGCTTGCAAAGTACAGCAGGTACCCCAAAGTCAGTGGGCAGCTATCTTGTGGCTCTCCTTCTCTGAGAAAGGAAGAGACAAGCTCCTCACAGTTAGTGATGAGGATGCAGATAATTACACTGTCCTGAAGAGTGCTCTGATTGATGGGTTTGGCCTAACCACTGAACAATACAGGTTGTTGTTCAGGGATACCCAGAAGACACAGACTCAGGACTGGACTGACTTTGTAGATTGTGCCACTAAGGCTCTGGAAGGCTGGCTAATGGGAAGTAAGGTTAAGGACTATACAGGATTGTATAATTTGATCATGAGAGAACAAATACTTAACAACTGTCAAAACCAGCTATTGCATCAACACCTGATTGATTCTGATCTGACTTCTCCCCAAGAATTGGGAAAGAAGGCAGATAGATGGGTCAGGACTAGAGTTAAGCAGAAAAACCAGAACCAGGGCGGTGATCAGAAAAAGGCAGACCAGAAGGGTAATGAGCAGAAACAAAAAGACCAGAAGTCTTCACCAGGCCCCCAAAAGGCTCAGGGGGAGGGTGGTTCCAAAAAGGATAAGAAGAAAGAAGGTCAAAAGAAACCATGGTGCAACTATTGTAAGTCTACCTCACATTGGTTTAGTGAGTGCACCAAAAAGGATAAGCCCCCAGCCACCATTGCCCCTAAGGCAACTGTACCCCCTAGTTCAGCTGTAAGTGGTGGTTCCCAGAAAAAGGGTGTAGTAGGGTTAACCCTGGGAACTGAGGAGGATTCTGGCCTAGTCAGAGTACCTACTCAGGCTGTCCTGATCTGTGATGGGGACTTAGCTTTGTCCTCTACTGTAGGCCCCAGTAACCTGGGCAAGTACAGACAGACACCTTTTATCAACCAAAGAATGGCTCAGGCCTACAGGGACACTGGGGCTAGTGTCACAATGGTGACACCTGCTTTTGTGGACCCTGGACAGATCATACTAGGTGAGAACTACCTAGTGACCAACGCTAGCAATGCCACTACCTCCCATAGTGTGGCTATTGTTAACTTCTCCTGGGGAGGGGTAACTGGCCTCAAGAAAGTTGTTGTTAGTTCAGACCTTCCTGTAGAGTGTTTACTGGGCAATGATCTTGAAACTTCAGTTTGGTCTGAAGTGGAGTATAGGACCCATGCAGAAATGCTGGGGATAGATGCACATGTCCTTGCTGTGACCAGGTCACAGGCCAAAAAGTGCAACACTGAACAAGTGCTGGATCCTGAAACTATGGACCAGTCACAATCCAAGAGAAAGAGCAGTAGGGTTAAGGCTGTGCCTTCCCCCCTGCCTCAGGTGGTGGATCAGCCCTCCCAGGAGGATGATTCTGAGAGCCCTGAAGGAACTGTCCTAGAAGAACTTGAACCTGATCAGGTTGAGTTTCTTGGGACAGGGGGACCTTCCAGGGCAGATCTGAGGCAGGCTCAATTAGACTGCCCCTCTCTTGAACCCCTCAGACAGCTGGCTGCTGCTGAGGCTGCAGGGAATGCTCAAGGTACCCATAGAGTGTATTGGGATGAAGGGCTACTGTACTCAGAGGCTAGAGACCCCAAGCCTGGTGCATCCAGGAGGTTGGTCATACCACTGAAGTTCAGAGGCTTCCTTCTAACCTTGGCCCATGATATTCCCCTTGCAGGACATTTAGGCCAGAACAAGACTTGGGACAGGCTTGTCCCTCACTTTCACTGGCCCCATATGTCAGAAGATACTAAGGAGTTTTGTCGCTCCTGTGTCACCTGCCAAGCCAGTGGCAAATCAGGTGGCACCACAAAGGCCCCCCTCATACCACTACCTGTGGTGGGGGTCCCCTTTGAAAGAGTGGGCATAGATATTGTAGGACCAATGGACCCACAAACAGCATCTGGGCACAGATTCATACTGGTGATAGTGGACCATGCCACCAGGTACCCAGAAGCAATTCCCCTGAGGACCACAACAGCTCCTGTTGTGGCAAGGGCCCTGCTTGGAGTATTCTCCAGAGTGGGCTTTCCAAAGGAGGTCATTTCTGACAGAGGTGCCAACTTTATGTCAGGATACTTGACTGCAATGTGGAAGGAGTGTGGTGTTAACTATAAGTTCACCACACCCTATCACCCACAGTGCAATGGGCTTGTTGAGAGATTCAACAAGACCCTAAAGGGGATGATAAAAGGATTACCAGACAAGCTTAGGCGAAGATGGGACATCCTTTTACCCTGCCTTCTGTTTGCTTACAGAGAGGTCCCACAAAAGGGGGTTGGCTACAGCCCTTTTGAGCTTTTGTTTGGGCATCCTGTAAGAGGACCCCTGTGTTTGGTGAAGGAAGGATGGGAGAGACCTCTCAGACAACCCAAACTAGACATAGTGGATTATGTACTTGGTCTCCGCTCCAGGATGGCAGAGTATATGAAGAAGGCTTCTAAAAACCTTGAGGCAAGCCAAGAACTCCAAAAAGCTTGGCATGACCAAAAGGCTGTACTGACTGTTTACCAGCCAGGACAGAAAGTGTGGGTGTTGGAGCCAGTGGCCCCAGCAGCACTCCAAGACAAATGGTCTGGACCCCACACTATTGTTGAGAAAAAGGGAGAAGTCACCTACTTGGTGGACCTTGGGACTCCCAGAAGCCCCCACAGGGTGCTTCATGTCAACAGATTGAAGGCATATGTTGACAGGGCAGACATGGGGCTACTCATGGCTACAGATGAGGGGCAGGAGGAAGAGAGTGACCCTCTCCCAGACCTGTTGACTCAGAACCCTGATGATGGCTCAGTTGATGGTGTGGTCTTTTCTGACAGCCTCACTGCCCATCAGCAACAGGACTGCAGACAAGTTCTGCAGGCCTACAGACATATGTTCTCTCTGACCCCAAGTCAGACAAACTGGTGCACCCATGAGGTGGACACTGGTGACAGTCTGCCTGTGAAGAGTAAAATCTACAGGCAACCTGACCATGTCAGGGACTGCATAAAAGTTGAGGTACAAAAGATGTTGGAGCTGGGAGTCATTGAACCTTCAGAGAGCCCTTGGGCTAGTCCTGTAGTCCTTGTGCCAAAACCTCACACCCAAGATGGTAAGAGAGAGATGAGGTTTTGCGTGGATTACAGAGATCTCAATGCTGTCACTAGGACAGATGCCCACCCAATACCTAGGGCAGATGAGCTCATTGACAGACTGGCAGCTGCTAAGTTTTTGAGCACATTTGACCTAACAGCAGGCTACTGGCAAATCAGACTAGCTGAGAGTGCAAAGGCCAAAACTGCTTTCTCGACCCCAGGAGGACATTATCAATTTGTGGTAATGCCCTTTGGTCTGAAGAATGCACCTGCCACTTTCCAAAGGCTGGTGAATCAAGTCCTTACTGGGTTGGATGATTACTGTGCAGCTTATCTTGATGATATTGCTGTCTTTAGCTCCACCTGGGAGGATCACCTGGTCCACCTGAGGAATGTTTTAGAGGCCCTGCAAAAGGCAGGCCTCACTATCAAGGCCACTAAGTGCCAGATAGGGCAGAGCAAGGTTGTATACCTGGGCCACCTAGTTGGTGGGGGTCAGGTTCAACCACTGGAGAGCAAGATCCAGACCATAAAGGACTGGGCTCCTCCAACTACCCAGACTCAGGTCAGAGCTTTCTTGGGCCTGTCTGGGTACTACAGAAAGTTTGTTAAGAACTATGGGTCCATAGTGACACCACTTAATGACTTGACCTCCAAGAAGATGCCAAAGAAAGTTCAGTGGACAGTAAGCTGTCAAAAAGCATTTGATGACCTGAAGCAGGCCATGTGCAGTGCACCTATTCTGAAAAGTCCAGACTACTCCAAAGAGTTCATTGTCCAGACAGATGCTTCTGAGTTAGGTGTGGGAGCTGTTCTTTCACAACTGAATGTAGATGGTCAAGACCAGCCCATTGCTTTTATAAGTAGAAGGCTGACCCCTAGAGAGAAACGTTGGTCAGCTATTGAGAGGGAGGCCTTTGCTGTGGTTTGGGCCCTGAAGAAGCTGAGGCCATACTTGTTTGGCACTCACTTCAAGATTCAGACAGACCATAAGCCCCTCTTGTGGCTAAATCAGATGAAGGGTGAAAATCCCAAACTTCTTAGGTGGTCCATTTCCCTACAGGGGATGGACTTCACAGTGGAACATAGACCTGGGACTGACCATGCCAATGCAGATGGACTCTCCAGATATTTCCACTTAGAACATGAAGACTCAACTGGTCAAGGTTAGTTTAATGTCCCTAAGTTTGGGGGGGGGTTGTGTAGGAGAGTAGGGTCTGCTTTCTATGTTCACCCCCACTTTTTGCTTGTGCTTTACTGGTTTTCGACTTAGATGTGGCTGTGGGCCTGCTAATCAGACCCACAGCCCTGCTGTTCTCTCTCTAAATTAATACTATGTACTTTAGGTGCATAACCCATTTGGATAGGATCACCTTATTGGCCCCTGTACAGTGTACCCTAGGTACCCAGGGCATAGGTGTACCCTAGGCCTACCAGGGGCTGCAGCATGTATTGTGCCACCCCTGGCCTGGCCTTCCATTTTTGACACAACTGGCTGATCACTCAGCTGGGGCAAGGTCGTGTAATCACCCCTTGCTTAGGTGTAGTATTCCTATACCTAACTTACATATAGACACATGTGTACCTATCAGTCACTCCTATGGCAGGCCTTGACAATCCTGGAGGCAGAGTGCTTGGTAACATGTGAGATGGTGCTCTAGCATGAGCTGAGCCTGTCTGCAGCTTTCGGAACCTTGTCCTTATAGCTGTTCTATGATATAGCCTACCATATACTCTTAAAGTGCCTTATAATCTTAGACGGTTATGGTAACTATGGTCTGGCTTTATCAAAACATGTCGTGTAAGGTGTCTAACACTCGGGAATAATACCCCCATGCCATTTCTGGACATGAGAATATTATTCCCCCCTTCTAGAGGGAAAGACATGTTAAAATCATACTTCAACTGTTAGCCTCTGACCAAAGCCTCAGCATCACAAAATGGATGCTGCTGCCACGACACAAGTCTGACCTCCTGCAGCTGGGAGTGATCCCAGCCAGGGAGGCCTGGACAATAGGTTTCCTGCTTGGGGAGGTGCTAGCACCTCCCCAGACAGCCTTTAGTGTATTGGGGCAGGGTGGGCTGAAAGGAATGAGACATGCCTGGGGCACACAAGGTGTTCCTTGCATAGTCCAGTTCAAACCGGCGCTGGGGCACTCCAGCCCCAGCTCTGGCGCGAAACTGGACAAAGGGAAGTGGGTGTAACCACCCCCTCCCAGGTCCCACCCATAAGGCGTGACCTAGCAGGTATCCCAGCCCCCCAGATTAGTATAAGAGTGGGAGTTGGGCCTCAAGACTTTAGATTATCCTGAACCTGCAAAACTGAACAGAAACTCTGGACCTTCGACATTCGACGAAAGAAGAAGACTGAAGAATCTCCCTTGTAGCCAAGGAGTGGCTACCCTGTGCAAACAGGCACCATCAAGAGACTACCCTTTGCTTTGTGAAACGTTCAACGAGGAACCGACTGCAGAGCCCGACCAGAGCCTTGATTTCCAGACTTCTCCGACCCTCATCCACATCTGCAGCAGAGCTGAGATCCGTGGAGGCGACGAGCGACGTGGGACCGGCTACCTGGGAAAAGTGGCTAGTAACTTACAGCGCAGCTTCTGAGGTACCCTCGAAGTTGTGCACCGGGGATTGAGAAGCCCCAACCCCAAGCACCATCTGCACCGAAGATCAGCCCCCCACACTCCACGAGTCCTGCGTGGGGCCCTTCAGCATTTTCCTGCTTACCGCGTTTGTCCGGTTGCTTGCCCGCTGGCTAGTGGCCTCTGTGACGACGCTCCCTGAAATCTTCTGCGCTGGTTTGGCTCCTCCAGACTGGCTCCCGCTTCTCTGCAAAGAAGAAGCACCCCAGACCTTCCTGGTCTGCACCAGAAGCAAGTCCCTTGTTCTTCGTGGGTTCCGCTTGCCAAGGCTTGGTGAGTCCTAGTCCAACTTCGACGCCGCCGACAGCAAGAGCCTTCGTGGGACAGCTCGCCTCCTGGTCCTGGTCGTCCTCGACGCTTCCTGGTCCTCCTGGCTGCAGCGACAAGCTTCACCTTCACCTGCAACTCTTCACGACATCGCCTGGTTCCTTCCTGGTTCCACGTGGTCACTGGCTAGTGACCTTGACTCTGTCCCCTCTGCTTGCAGGTTTCTTCTCTTCTTGATCCCAGCCTTGGGATCCACCGGACACTCTCCCCTGACTGCCTGTCAGCATCTTTCTTCAGGCATCCATAGGAGTCGACGACGAAAACGACGCATCTTCACCCCTATGCACCCGCAGCCTGTGGGCTAGGTAACTTGGGTACTCCGGTGCTCATCAGGATAGTGACTATCCTAGTGTCTAGTTTTCAAGTCTCAACTTCCTAGCTACTCCGGAAGTGTCCTAAATCTATCTATTTCTAAACTGTAATATTGCTATTGACTTTTACACATTACGCGTGAGTGTTTCCACTCTGCACACGAATCCCGTGGGCCTCCCACTTCCTAACTAACGCTAGTGTAGTGTAGCCCCAGCGATTCCCTAGGCCTAGGCCTATTCTATTTCCGTGACAGTGGTTCTTATACCACTTATTTAGTATATGGTTTGCGTGGCCCCTAGGGCCTAACTGTATTACTTACCTGTGTGACTTACTGTATGCATTAATAAGACTGTGTTGTACTTACCTCTAAACTCATAAAGAGTGCTGAGGGTTTGCTTAGAATAAATACACTTTATTTTATATATATATCTGTTGTGGTGTCCTTTCATTTGGTATTCAAGGGATTATATATGGTATCACAGCTGGCTTCACATGCCATTCAGAGTTTAGCCTAAGACTGCTCTTGTCCATGCTACCACTAGGATAGCTGGTCTATAAGGTTGACTTTACAACCAATCACCATAAGGGTATTTGGACTGATATAAGGTGTACACTATAACTAGTGACATCATACATCAGGCCAACTTCTCACATATATATATATATATATATTCACTGAAAAAACCATAGGTTTCACACATGTTATAGTTAGCGGAAATTTTACTGATAAAAAACCAGTGAAATTCCCCCGTTATAGTTAGTGCAGGCAACTATAACTCACGCGACCGCACTCCTCTGCTGATGCTAATACTGTATTTAGACACTTATTTGCCCATGTCTTCTTCCATACATTTTTAGCTATACATATATTACAAATATTTTTTTTTCATAAAGACACATATGTCATCAGCAGAAGATTGCGGTCGCGTGAGTTATAGTTGCCTGCACTAACTATAACGGGGGAATTTCACTGGTTTTTTATCAGTAAAATTTCCGCTAACTATAACATGTGTGAAACCTATGGTTTTTTCAGTGAATTTGCAAGGTTTTTTAAATGCTAATTCCTAACTATAACGTGTGTGAAACCTATGGTTTTTTCAGTGAATTTGTACGTTTTTTTAAATGCTAAGTTACTTTACGCCATTCGTGGCGTGCGCGCCCACTTAACGCAGTTCGTTCCGTGCGCGCACGGTGCGCTTCGCGCACCGTGCGCGCACAGTAAGCACGCGGTGCGCACCGCGCGCCCACTTTACGCAGTTAGTGCCGTGCACGCACGGTGGGCACGCGGTGCGCTACGCGCACCGCGTGCCCACGTTACGCTAGATGGACCATGTACGCACGATGCGCTTCGCGCACCGTGCGCACATGGAGGACATATGATGCACTTCGTTTTGAAAGGTAATATTTTAATTTTTCGGAATTTTTATAAGCCATGCACAAATGGTGCCCTTCGGGCACCATTTGCACACGGGGTGGAGAGAGTGTGGATAATTTTTTCTTTTATTATTTTTGTTTAAAATATTGTGGTTTTTCTCACCTCAAATAAGACCTGCACATTTGATGGCCAGCGGCCGCCAAAAGCACAGGGGGTGGGGAGAGTGTGGATAGTGTTTTTTTTATTTCCTTTTTTTACCGTACGCGTACGGTAAGCGTAATCGGCGAAATTAGCGAAAAAATAAAAATTGCATTTTTGGCCTTGGGGGGTCTTTGGGGACTCCCTCAACATGGCTATGTGTGTGGGAGCTGTCTAAACAGCCCCTTTACTGGTTTTTTGGCTTTATTTTACAACCTAACTCTCAGTGCGAGAGAGAAAATGGCGGCCGCCGCTTCCTGGTTTCGGCCGATTCGAATGTTTACTAAGATCTAAGAGCCAATCAGAATCGCGCTCGCGCACGCCACCGTACGCGTACGGTAAGCTTACGGTAAGCGTACCGTAAGCTGGCTCAGATATATATATTGATTTAAAGGCTATTTTCTCAGAATCTACCGAACAGATTTACACCAAACCTACAAAAGGCACTTCCTTGACCTGAGGACTACCTCTCTGCCAAATTTCAAGTAATTCTGTTCAGCCGTTCGGGCTGTAGCCCTGTCTAAAGGTCCTATGGAAAAATGCATGGGAAAAACGCGTTTTGGGACCCCCCTTTTATCTCAGCCCCCGCTTGACGAATCCCCCCGAGACTTTCAGGGTAGGAGCGGAGCGTAGCGCCCCACCTATTTTGAAAAATTCGCGAGGATTCGTCGACCGGCGCCAAAGTTATTCAAAATAGAATGTTGCGGATTTCCTATGGAAAAGGGGTCCTAACTATAACTACCTACTGGCGACCGCCAGTAGGTAATAAAGTCCAAACGCTGTCTCCCACTTCCTAACAGCGAGGAAGAAAGCACACGGACACCAGCTCGTGCTTCATAGGTTTTTAATGAATGTCAGCACCCACACAGCACGCCATTACGAGTTTCGGCCACAAGATGGCCTTGATCACACAAAGTAACTGCCGTTTACATTGTCCTTATATACTAAGAACTCTATGATCTTGTGATGCTAGTGATACTAAACATAGAAGAAATAAATACATAGTAAATGGAGTTGATACAAAGTATACAAATACATTTGCAATCAATGTGTCCCACTGTGTTGTCTTTGACTATTATCTAGTTTATGCCATTGTGATTCTTGGAGCATGTTTGAGACATATATAATGAACATTAAAGCGAACTAGTTCTAAAGTGCAATTGTAGGTTGTGCAAATACGCAGATTTTCTAGTGCAATTTAGAGCATTTAAAGTGCAAAATTTACATTTGAAATGTAATTGTGCAAAATACGCAATAATGATATATATATATTTACATAGAAATATGATATTTGGGGAAGGGATGTGCATGGGCCTCCTCTGCAAACTTTATGCAGCCCTCAAATGCCCCCTTTTCTCCACTGGTGCCGCTGTAAATAGGGAACCTGAGGAACAAGAGGAACAAGAGTTCTGAGGATATAGCGCTGCCACACACCTCCCTCATTGCAAATTTGCCCAACCGCTCCCAAACCCAAGTTGCTGGTGCAGACTTGGCTTAGCAGTGCAAGAGTGGGCTCTAGGCACTGCCACTTCTTTTTTATCTTTTTTTTAAAGTAAGGCTTTGCAAGGCCCCTATTGGGATTGGGGCTCACAAGACAAAGGTAAAATACTAAAAAGGCAAGGCATTGCAGGAGTGGGCTATCCCTGCTGCCTAGAGCCTAAAAAACTGAAAGCAGGGGGTGCCCTGAGTGGGACTGGGGCACCCAGAAAACAAATAAAAATGGCAAGGCAGCATGGACGTGAGCTACCTACACTGCCAGTATTTAAAAAAAAAAATGAAATTAAAAGAAGTTGTGGCCTTGCTCAATAAAATTCACTGCACTCCTGATGAAGCACCTCATAATACACTGTGTGAGAATTGCTTTTAAATATTTAGGTTCTTGTGGTTTTAAATATTTAAGGTTTTGTGGTGCCCCAAGGAATGCCAACAATTTGCAAAAAGTTGTGGCTCGTTGCAAGTAGAACAGAAGCCCCCCAGGAAATAAAAAAAATGTCTAAGTCTCCTGGGTCATTGAATGCAAGACCCTAGGAGAGCTTACCATAATTTTAGAGCACTCCAAGCCTGAGCGGTATGCTCTTCAGCTGAAGTGTGGTGACCTCTTGTGGTTGGTTCTATGGCAACATTTTGTAGCCTGCAGAGTATTACAAAAAGATACAAAGACACATTTATTGTGTGTGTGTGTAGTAGAAATACTTCATTTTAAATATTTTTGTGATAATATTTTTATGCCTTGCAGTTTTTGTATTTATAAGGATTACTTTCAAAGATGGTTATTCAAAATTATTGTGACTTTTTGACAAAGCCAATAGGTCTGCTTCATAAAGGCTGGTGTGCTGACCCCTTGCTAAATCCATAGACCATCCTTTTATATTTTGTATTCTAACCCTTTGGCAAAGCCTGTAGGTCTGCCTTACTCAGAATGGCATCTCTTTATATTGTTACTTTCGGTAAAAACAAAACGCAGAAAGTCACTGAAAATACCAAAGGTTAATGTGATGTCATAGTTAGGTGAAAATGCAAGTGAACAAGTTAATGTAACTAACACTAAATTCACTAGGTAAAGTTAACATGCACTGCTTGTGACCTCACAGAGTACACCACGCATGACATGTTCTATGACATCATTGATAACATCTTTGATGATATCAAAAATGAGAACATTTGAGGAAACACTGTGCATGGCCGGGGTTGGGATTAGTTGCTTCAGTTCAATATAACTTGTGAATTTCAATACTTTTTTGTTGTTACACCTTTCAGTTGCATTGATATGTTTCAACCTATTTTGCGATTATTTATAGTGTTCATGAGTTTTCATTGGGACTTGGTTTGATTTCTTTTGAGCTGCTTTAAGCTTGTATACATTCATCCATTATATTGGGAATGGGATGGACCTTGTGCCTAACATAACACAGTGTATACTATTATAGAGAGTTGTGCATGAGTGAGTGGATGTGTCATTAGCTCTATAGATCAGTGAGTGGGTGTGTGAGTACTTTTATGGGTCTGTGAATGGATATCTGAGTGGTTGTGTGGGAGTGGGTATATAAGAGGTGGCTTGGGGCAAGAGTGGTTCTGTGGATATTGTCATCAGTGATGTCATGAGTGATGTTATTAGTGATGTCACTGAGCATGTTATGAGTGATGCAAAATGTGAGGTCATAAGCAGTGTTTTAGGTGGCATAAGTTATAGTTTGCTCAGGTAACTATAACTGCTGAATTTCACTGGTTTTGTAAGAGTAAAATTTGAGCCTAATTATAACGTCCCTGTAACCTTTGGTTTTTCCATGAATGTCAAATATTTTTCAAATTCCATTTCTAAAGTATTATGTCCATCTAATATTTCATTTTTTTGGGATAATTTGTAGGGTTTACAGTAAGTGTATTACAATTTATTTTTATTTTTAATTGAGATTTTTTTAACTGTAGATATTCTTTTTTTCTAAATATACTTTCTATATGTTTAAAAACATAAAGATCACATATGTACTTAATGTAAAGTATATGACCTATTAAAATGTAATTAAATAAATTGTATTTTAAAAATAATTGGTGGATACTGAAATACATTCGCAGGTCCATAAACATAGATCTTCAATCAATATTTGTAAAGCTCTGCGCTGTCACGCCTAGGACTATCTGGGTGCTGAGGCTGCTGCATCTCTGTCGAAGAGCCAGATTTTGGGTCTCTTTCTGAAGCATGCCAGGGAGGGGGTCCTGCGGAGGTGGAGTTCATTCCAGGCTTTTGTTGTGGTGTGGGAGAAGGAGCGGCCCCTGCAGCAGATGCAATGAACATGGAGGACATGTGCTAGGGCTAGTGAGGAGGATCGTAGGTCTTGAGGGTGATTGATGTCTGATGCTCCTTGGTCTTGGAGTGCTTTGCAGGCATGCATGAGTGCCCTGAACAGGCATCTTTCCTGGATGGGAAGCCAGTGAAGGTTTCTGAGGTGCTGAGATGTTGGTCCATTTGGGGAGGTCGAGGATGAGTCTTGCTGTGGTATTCTGTATTGTCTGGAGTCTTCTGAGGAGCTGGGTGGAAATGCCAATGTAGAGAGCATTGCCGTAGTTGAGCAGTTTGTGACAGGGACCTGTGTGATGGTCTTTCTGGTGTTCAGAGAAATCCATCTGAAGATTCTGCGGAGCAAGCAGAGGGTAAAGAAGCATTGACTTGTTGTTTCATGTTGAGTTGGCTGTTGAGGGTGATGCTGAGGTTGCCTGCATGGCCAGTGGGAGTGGGTGTTGGTCCAAGTTATTCTGTCCACCAGCTGTGGTCCCACGCCAAGGTGTTTCTTCCAAAGATCAGTACCTCGGTTTTGTCAGATTGAGGCTTGCTGCCTCTCATCCAGTTAGCTACATCGGTCATGACGTTATGGAAATTGTTTCCGCTGTTGGACTGGTGAGTGAGAGGAAGGATTGGGTATCATCGGTGTAGGAGATGATGTTGAGCCCATGGGATGTGATTGTGTCTGAGAGGAGGTCATGTAGATATTGAACAGGATGGGGCTGAGGGATGAACCTTGGGGTGTGCCGCATATGATGTGCTTGGAAGCAGAGGTGAAGAAGGATAGACAAATACTCTGAGTGCATCCTGAGAGGAATGGGGTAATCCATTTGAGGGCGTGTTGTTAAATGTCGATGTGTGGAGCCTTTGATGAGGATGTGGTGGGCGACAGGTCAAATGCTATGAACAGGTCGAGGAGGATTAAGGCCACTGTTTATCCTCTGTCAAGGAGGGCTTTGATGTTGTCTGTGGCAGCAACAAGGGAGGTCTCTGTGCTATGTGGCCTGAAAACCCGATTGTGAGGTGTTGAGTAGGTGTTTTCAGTCCAGGTGGTCTGTGGGCGTTGAGTTGATGGCTTACTCGAGTTCTTTGGCTGGATATGGGAGCAGGGAGATAGGCCAGTAGTTCTTGAGGTTGGCAGAGGGTTTCTTTAGGAGGGGTCTGACTCTTGTGCCTGTTTACATCCATCTGAGATGGCTGCTTTGGAGATGGAAGCGTTGAGGGTGTTGGTTAGTTCAGTGCTGATTATGTTTCATCTGAGGGGGAAGAGATAGTGGGTCAGGGATGGGTGGGTGCTCCAGAGGTGATGGGGACATGATGGTATTGGTGGTCTGGATGTTGAGTGGGGACCAGGTCATTTTGGCTGGGCAGGAGTTCACTGGTTGGAGGAATTTGTTGAGGCAGAGCAAGGAGTGTTGGGGGTTGAAGTAGTTGTAGATATCCCTGATCTTGCTGTTGATATTTATTTATTAAGGTTCAATGAAATGAAATTAAATTCTACATCCATATTCTACGTGCACCTGCTCAATCCATGAAAGAACAACTGCAATCAGTATTCACGGACAAACTTTCTCCTTGGTACAGACAGCTGCGCGTGGCCATCTCCACATTAAAGATTGAAATTACCAACTTTACTAATCCAATCATTTCCCTGCCAGTGTGGAAAAAATCAATAAAAAACCAAGTCACCTTAGTGTAATTTGAGAGAGATGTTGCTCGGCTTCCAAAACAATCGCTCCTTGCAGCTTTGAATGACTCGTATATCAAGGGGAAACCTCAACCATATTTTAGTTGCTCTCTACAATCACTGACTCATAATAAAATTATTTATATGAGGCTGCTAGCACTCCCAATTCATGACTTCAACCCGCTCTGGGCTGGGAAGAATGGCCAGCTAACATGTAGGCTCTGCAACTATTCATATGAGTCCTGGTTTCATCTGTTATGTTGTTGCCCTCACCTTGCCAATGACCGCCGATGCCTACTGGCCCCAGTTTACCGGGAAAAGTCACTGAGACATTGCAGGGAAGCATCGGATTTATGCTTCAGTAATAACTCAGCCCAAGTCTTAGCAAGAGCTGCGAAGTTTGTTAATATTATCCTAATTGCATTGCATAATGCTCAGCATTAAGAAACTGTCAAACTCTATCCTTATTTGCACATATGAACGTCGATAAAAGTCAAACTCTTTATGATAAGCACTGTGACACTTAATCTGGATACAGCTGATTTATAAATGTATACAAAATTTTCTTTTTCTTCTGCTTTTATTAACTCTTATATTTTAATCCTTGAGTTTTATTAATACGTTTGTATGTTATGGTTTTAATTAACTGTAATAAACTTGATGTGATGGTGTGAGCATTGGTGCAGATTCGATTAACTTCTAACTGGGTTACGATGGACAAGATTGAAAAATTAAAGGGGGTGAATCAAGGTTGTATCCTTGCTCCCCTACTCCTTTACCTCTACTTGGCTGACATGAATGACCACAAAAGGAAAGTTGTTTCCACTGGGAAGGCAGGCTTGAAAATCCAACGTCTTCAATATGCTAATGATGCCATCATCGTTGAACATACACACATAGGTCTCCAGCATTCTCTGACTGCCCTCGAGGTTTATAGCAAGTCAAATAACATTCAAATCAACAGCTCCAAAAGTAGGATCTGGATCATAAGCCTGAATGTCTTTAGCAAAGGTGCGTGATATTTGTCTTATAGGAAGATTGAGAGAGTAAAAATGATCAAATACCTGGGTGTTTGCTTCAACGAACGAGGCAGCTATTCTGCTCATCTATTCTCGCAGAAAAACAATCATTCAGCATTGACATCGACTTTCTACAAGCTGCTTCAAAAAATGAACGGCCCCAATTTGTCAGTGGTCTGTAAGGTTATCAATAGCAAGCTAATGCCAACTCTGATGTTTAAAGCATTTACGTTTACAGACTGACTTGAGACATGGCTGGATCATCTCAAAATGTCAGTTTGAGATGAAACTCCTGTTCAGTATTTGCCATGCCAAACTCTGAGTCGTCTTGCTTGCAGTTGGAATTTAATCTACCTTGGCAAAGCATGATTCTAAAAGCACTGTTTTTGGTATGCCGCTTAAACAGGAAGAATTCAACTGATTGACACCTTGAAACACACAATTTGGCAATTCTTTACTGATGAAACAGTAAAATGAAACAAACATTTGAGAGCCTCAATTGAAATCCTGAAAGCTAAGTATCTCTGGAAAAACTCCCTGCAACCTAAAACATTAGGTAGCGTACTATTGGAATAGGCAAATTCGTTTCAAGAGATCTAGACATTGAAGCTGTGAACAGTCTTGCTTTTATAAACATAACTCCACTTCTATATAACGATGGCAGCATTACAAGTTTTCTGGACTATCTGTTGAAACTTCATAGAAAAATAGAATTATTATGAGTAAGTTGTATCATAATTTTTTTTAAATAGTATTATTTTGGTTCGATAACTGGATCGACAGAGCAGGTCTGGAGGCTCTTCGGGTCAGCATCTGAGCCCTTATTGCACATTATATACATATGTGAGCCATTATTTGCGTTGAGACATTCTACGCCCAGTTGTTCTACAGCTACATAAAAGATCATGCCAAGAAGCAATAACTGCCTGTCTATTCATGCAAACACTGCAGCCAGGCTCTTGAAATTCATGCCACATGCAGTTAAAATGCTGAAGGAAGCCTCAGATTTAAACAGACCAACCCCAATGCTACATGGCACGGTCTTGATTAACTTGGGGACAATTTTAGGAGCAAGTTAACCACTGACCATAACAGATCACTTTTGAAGTATTCTTTTTCCATTCATTTTCTGGAACAAAATTAAGGTTATAGTTTATCTGATTATCTGGTCTGGCAAGAGTTCTAGTAACCCCTCATGCTAACAAATGTAGAATTAAAATGGGTTGCACAAAGAAAATCATTGTGCCATCCCAAGTGATGCTAAATATAAGATCATCTCATTATCCAGAATCAAGTCTTTTGCATAGAACGCTAGCTTGAAATCTAAAGAGTATGGTGCCGATCACGATCCGGTAAAAAATGTCCCCGTACGACTCGTATCGGGTCTTTTTACCGTACGAATCGTACAAGTGCCGTACGAACTGGCAATCACGATTCGCATGGTAAAAAGTCCATACGAACCGCACTGGGAATATTTCCCCACACGTCCTCGGGTCGGAAAATGTGTCCGACACGTCCTCGTACGATTCACCGTACAAACGTGAAAGGTGAACTCCGACCGGGGAATCACGATCCATCCCGGGCGTCCGAATGTACAACCGTATGGTGAAAAGACCGTCCGCACCGAACTCCCATAACAACCATGGAGACGTCCAAACAGGTTCCCGGTACGTGCCGTACCCCCCCCAGCCCCCGTAGGTACGCGCCGACCCCCCCCAGCCCCCGTAGGTACGCGCCGACCCCCCCCCAGCCCTCGTAGGTACGCGCCGACCCCCCCTGTGTGTACACCCGTGTACGGTGCGTACCCCCCCGTGTACGCTCGAGTCGGACCCCCCCGTGTACGTTCGAGTCGTACCCCCACCCGTGTATGTACGGTGCGTACCCCCCCGTGTACGCTCGAGTCGAACCCCCCCGTGTACGCTCGAGTCGGACCCCCCCGTGCCGACTCAAGCGTACACGGGGGGGTTCGACTCGAGCGTACACGGGGGGTACGCACCGTACATACACGGGTGGGGGTACGACTCGAACGTACACGGGGGGGTCCGACTCGAGCGTACACGGGGGGTTCGACTCGAGCGTACACGGGGGGTTCGACTCGAGCGTACACGGGGGGGTACGCACCGTACATACACGGGTGGGGGTACGACTCGAACGTACACGGGGGGGTCCGACTCGAGCATACACGGGGGGGTTCGACTCGAGCGTACACGGGGGGTTCGACTCGAGCGTACACGGGGGGTACGCACCGTACATGGGTGCACACACAGGGGGGGTCGGCGCGTACCTACGGGGGCTGGGGGGGGTCGGCGTGTACCTACGGGGGCTGGGGGGGGGTCGGCGCGTACCTACGGGGGCTGGGGGGGGTCGGCGCGTACCTACGGGGGCTGGGGGGGGGGTCGGCGCGTACCTACGGGGGCTGGGGGGGGGGTCGGCGCGTACCGGGCCACCTACTCTGGTCAATTCACGCCGTACTTCGCTTTTGCGGCACTTTTTGGGTGCCGTGAAAATATTGCCGTCCGGACTGCTGTCGGTTCGAATCGTAATTCCTGGTTCGTGAAACGCTGCCTGAAAGCGTCCCGACGTCACGTCGCAGCATTCCCGGATCACATTCGTATGTATATTTTCGTCGGTCGGTGTTTTTTACGATTCGTACGGAAATGGTGTTTCCGTGCGAATCGTAATTCCATGTTTGTAAAGTTTTACAACCGGGTACGAGTCGGACGGGGAATTCGCTCCGACCGGCGGTTCGTACGCGGTTTTTAACGGATCGTAATCGGCACCAGTGACTATTTTATAAGTACGACTGGATTGATCCGTAGTTTGTGATGCACTGTCACGTTTTCCTTTTTAGCTTTTGTTATGTAAGCAATCCCCTGTGATGTAATTTTGTTTTAAATATTAATGACTTAGGCCAATGGAAAAATTGTAATTTAACTTATCAAATGTTTAGAGAGAGATAGCCTCACAATGTTCAGAACTGTTTTATATATATCGGAAAATGTGTTTTGACAGGTTCCGGAAACAAAGCGAAGTTATTGTTAAAGCTGTTGGATCATGAAACAAAATAGGGACATGAGTTCTTACAAAAGAGTAATCACTTTGTTTGGAGATAGGCCCAGTTGAAGGCGTTCAGTCGAAACATGTAGGTTGTGATTTATGTTTGAACAGGCCTTTGTTTTGATAAAGATTATAATAAAAGAATTGAAAACGTACCGTGGATGTAAGGAACATTATTGATTGTCCAGAATTTTGACCTACCGAAACTGTTGACGGAAGGAGCTGAGCGGAGACATATTTATATATATATATATATATATGAACCAATGCCTGCTCCCAGGAAAGGAAAGGCACGATACAACTCCGGGGTAACTGACAAGTAGCTTTATTGATTAAAAAGCGCGTGGTGCTGTTAGTCCCTGAAACGCTCAGGCAGACGCGTTTCAAGCCTCCAATGGCTCTCTTCAGTGCCGGTTCCATGAACTCCGCACTCTCAGGGGATTAAACGAGATGCAGCTGTGAATTTAGACCGCTCCCATTTTGATGACATCGCGCTCCTCCTCCAATGGAAGGTGTGCTGGCCCCTCGCGCTCACACCTCGCCGAGCAGATGCATGCTGGTAAGAGTGTCTGTACAGTGACAGCATTACTCCCAACATCAAGTGATGTCCCAACTGGCTGGTTATGGGCCACACGCCAGCTCAGGTGCTCAGCAGGATGAAAACAAAGCCTTTTTGTCAGCCCCTTAACTCAGGCGATGAATATCGCCTCCTCTCTCCCCTCGCCGCATCTCAAACCTTAATGGCAATCTGTACCGCTGGGGGAGCGCCGTGTTTTGCAGTTCATGCAATAGTCCACAGAGTGCTGGTCTCTCCATGGTGCTCCTGAACGAGAGGGTGTATCGCAAGTCAGCGACCTGCATGCTGACGAAATATGAACCAACGCCTGCTCCCAGGAAAGGAAAGGCACGATACATATATATATATATATATATATATATATATATATATATATATATATATATATATATATATATATATATATATTCACTGAAAAAACCATAGGAAGGAATCAGGAAGGAACAATATTAAAAAATATAAAGAATGAGAAATAAAAACAAATAATATAAATTCATTTGTTGTACTACAACATTTATTTGTTTATATTATGTAATATTACTCCGCTCCTTTCCATTATAATTCAAAAGTTTTGTATTCAGGTGGCTTTATTGGAGGGCCACTAGGAAGTGAGCAGGAGACAATTAATTGCAAGTTAATAACTATCTACTAGATATTACTCTCTGGTGCACACATAGTTGTAAACCTCATCGTTACATTTATTATATTAGGGGATTAAGTTACCTTGAATCCTGAGGGTCCCTGGGGGCCAATTAGCCCACCAGGTACCTCCAGTGTGCGCCCGGGAGCTGCGTTGCAGAGAGGTGTCAGAGGCCATACCCCTGTTTACACCTCTCTGCAACTCAGCTCTTTGGCGCTTACTGGAGGTACCTGGTGGGCTAGTTGGCCCCCACGTACCCTCAGGATTGAAGGGGACTAAATCCCCCAATTTACAATGTGCCAGGGGGCACGTTTCCTGAGTGCTGCAGGGAGGGGGCGGGGCGTAACCGCGATGCCGGCTTTTAAAAAAAATTTATTTTACAAGGGGGGCTGTGTGACCCCCCGTCTTTTACATTAATTGTGGCCCTGGGGACCCCATCCCCCAGGGCCTGCTCTTTTTTTTCCTTATAAAAAAACGGGAAGGGGCCTTCATTCATATTTCTTGATTTCTCTCGGTTATTATGCGCCAAGAAGCCACAGGATTATAAGTGTATGTGCGTGCTCCTCTCTCTCACGCGCACACACATAAATAAGGAGAGAGATACATATATATGTATGTGTTTGTATGCAATGTAGATATATATACACGTATGCATCTGTGGCTTGACACTGAATGCAGACACCAGGTTCCTAGATGTGTATAAAATCCTGAAGACAAAAAGATTTCCGCAAAAAAATCAGCCTTTCTGGAGACATTTGCCTCGCCTCCATCGAAGTGCATGTAGTAAGGCTGACTCTCGGGCATCGGTTCATATCACCCGCAGACAGGGCAGGTTACTAACACACTCCAGACTGTAGATGCAATCTCCACGAAGCAGGTGGCTGGAGAGGCCTCGCTGGTGCCTGGCTTGTCCATGCTAGCAAGAGGGGAGCGTGTCCGGCCTGTCCACTCTTCTGGTACTCCTTGAAGGGTCTGTGAAAAGGGGCACCTTTGCTTGCGAGGAGGCCTAGGCCATACCTGGCAAACCCGCGCTGCCAGCACTTGCCGTATCCGGGGACTCAGGGATAAGCCAGGCTCGAGGTGCCTGGCTTGTCCATACTGCAGGTCGTCGTCGGAATGTCCGTTAGCAGGGCCCCCACCGCAAGGAAGAGGCCTGGGTCAGGCCTCACAGGTCCGCGCGGCAGTACCCGGCTTATTCTCTGTAAGAAAGGGCACCATAGCAGAAGTAGAGGCCCGCAGCAGGTCTGGCTGCAGCGGCATACCTAGCAGACGTAAGTCCCTTTAAGAAGGGAATGGCTGTGGTCACAGAGAGGCCTGTGCCAAGGCCAGAATGGCCTTGGTGTCATCACCAAGCACAGGGCCTGCAAGAGGAGGCACCGAGACTCGCGGACACGCCAGGTTAGTGCCAGGCATGTCCGCTTGGAATATGCTCCATGCGTGGTGTGTTAGACGGGAGTACCAGGGCTCATGGGCAGCCCTTGGGCATGTCTGCAGGGTCGGTGACCGGCGGAGGGTCTGTAAGAAGCAGGTGTATTCCTCTATAGAAGGCCAAGGCACCTCTACAAAAATATATGAGTGTGCAGACAGGAGGCGTCGTGCCAATGTCTTCCTTGGACAAACCCATTCCGAGGCACATCCCTGGATATTAATGACTGGTGTATTTAAATCTAGGCCCCGGAATACCTCGCTTGTGGCGACAGTAAGGGCCTGTTAGACTTGGGGTTCTCTAGTTGGCACAGGTATGCACTTGTGACAAATAGGGACCCTCTCCTCTAGTCAGGGTAAGGGGGTACACTCCTAAAATAACCCCTGCTCACCCCCTTGGTAGCTTGGCACGAGCAGACAGGCTTATCTCAGAGGCAGTGTGTAAAGCATTTGTGAACACATACAGTAACCAAGTGACAACACTACAGATGGACACCACACAGGTTTTATATCAAAAATAAGTATTCTTTATGTAGATTTACCACAAGACCATTAAACGACAAAAATACACAATACTGTTACTTTAGATGGTAGAATTTTGCTTAGTTCTCTTAAGTTCTTAGATGCGACACTTTAAGTCAATGTACCTTTTTAGCTGCGACATGCAGGGCAACGAAAGTGTTGCAATGATATTGACGCGATTAAGTTTTTGGTGCAAAGAAATAAAGACGTGAAGATCTTCCAGATGCAGTACGCTTCTCTGATGTTGCGATAAGACTCGACGCTTCAGCTGCATCGGCGACACACTTTACGTGATGCGACGACAGCGGCCTTGGCAGCGACACTCTTCTCCGATGTTGCAAGACGCTTCCGCTCGATGCGATGTTGCAGCGGCGACACCTATTTACGCGATGCGACGACAGCAGCTCTGATGGTGGCACGCTTCTCTGTGGATGCGAGGTGCTTTTCTTGATGCGGTGCAATGCGACAACTATGATGGCTGCGATGGCGATATGCTTCTTCCTTGATGCAAGACTCTTCTCTTGATGCGGTTCAATGCGTCAGCTACGATGGCTGCGATGGCGACACACTTCTTTGGCGTTGCGAGACACTTCCTGGGTGATGCGAGACACTTCCGCTCAATGCGATGCTGCAGCAGTGACACACTTTACGCGATGCGACGACAACAGCTCCAACGGCGGTACGCTTCTCCTTCTTGAGTCGCGCTTCCAGCTCCTTGCGACATGCAGTCCCTCAGAAGGCCCAACAACAGCAGCAGGCACTTCCAAACAACTCTGGGGAGTTGGGGGGTGAAGTCTGTTGTTCCTGAGACTTCAGCAGGAGGCAAGCTCTTTTCCAAGCCCTTGGAGATCCTTCACAAGTTGAGCAAAAGTACACACAAAGTTCCTTTCTCCTCTCTTTGGCAGTACGCAACCACTGCAGGCCTATCCCCCAGTTTCAGGGATAGTCTCTCCTCAGTTTCTTCTTGGTTCCTCTCCTCAGCAGAGTTTCTTCTTGTTTCCCAACGTGATCTAAATTCTTGGGATCAGGGTCCCAATACTTATACCCCAAAATCCTTTGTCCTCTGAAGGCAGAGGGGCCTTTGCCTTGTTCAAACCAGTTCTGGTCAGTCCTGGAGCACTTTGTTTAACTGACTCCTTCTTTCCTTTCAGAGTGCAGGGCAGAGACATCAGATGCACCACAGGGGGTGGAGCCAGCATTGTGGAGGGAAGGCACGGCCCTTTTGAGGTCCCAGGTGCAACTCCTCCCACCCATCTAGATGCAGATCTCTCTATTCACCACTGGGACACCTCACCCTGTCTCCTGGAATTTCCCAGCCCTGTCACTCAAATTCCAGACAAAGAATACACAGTCTAGCAGAGGCAAGTTTGAATGGTTAGACAAGAAAATACCTACTTTCTAAAAGTGGTATTTTCAAACACAGAATGTTAAAACCAACTTCACTAAAAGATGTATTTTATCATCCCGAGTTCAGGCATACTAAATTCGAATTTCTACCATGTTCCCTGAGTGAGTTAGGATTATAAAATGTAATAACCAAACTGCCCATTCAGGCCTATGGAGAACAGGTAGCCTTGCACTATTCCTGCAGCTTGTTGGTGCGGTCCTGGTGAGTGATTTTCTATCTGCCGAGGACCGCTGTGGCAATGTCTGGAGCAGATGTGGGGTTGAGCTAGGTCTCAGTGTGGAAGACTATATCGGGATGCTCTATTTGCTCCCTGCGACCCATTCCACCATGAGAGGGACTCCTGGAATGAAACATGAGAAGATATCCTTCAGCTGAACTAATCTGGGACTGTATCAACCCACGTACAATTGCGGTTGGCCTGCACTTTTGATTTTGACCCGGTCCTTACCAGATAGTCACAGTTGGCGCTTTATGGGGCTGATTACGATGTCGGGCGGAGTTACCTCTGCCTGACATCGTCTAGGTCATGGGACCTACCGACACCCGGTCAGCAGTCCCGACCAGCTCATTAGGATGCGAACGAACACTGTTCAGTCGCATTCCTACATTTTACAATGGGATAATGCATTCTGGCTATAAACCGGCTGGAATGCATGCTCCCATTGGAAATTGGGAGGTGCAGTTCATCCCTGCACCCCGTAAGGTGCCTGCCTAAGGTGTCTGCCAAGGGGTCCAGGGATCAACAGGCATCCAACCTGAGGCCATGCACCCAAGGGGTCCCAGCTGGGGGCCCCAAATGTGAGTTCCGACATCCTTTCTGTGTCAGAAATCCCTGCACGGAAAAACTGCCAAAACCCAACGTCGTAATCTCAAGGGCAGCTCAGGAAGCATTCCGACTGGCCAATGGGCTCTTCGAGCTTGTTGGAAGCCAGCCGGAATGACTGGTCAGATTCCTTTACGACTGCCTCTATTGTAATGAGGCGGTCGGAAAGGATTCCGACCAGCATATTACGATGCAGTTGTAAAGGCTCCAACCAAGGATCAGAGCATTTTACGACTGCATGGTAATCAACCCTTATATGTTTGGGTGCTATTTTTGAATTTATTCTTTAAAATTGTATATCTCTGGTTCTACTGATTGGATTTTTGACAATTTGGTCTTGTTTTTTAATTATTCCGTTCAATTTGTCTCACTTTGTGTGGAAACCTTTTTGTGTGGTGTTTTCATTGTTTTCATTGTTTTACTGTTTGACGTGTTGCACAAATACTTTACACATTGCCTCTAATTTAATATTGACTGCTCTGTGTCAAGCTACCAGGGGGTTGAGCACAGCGTAATTTGGGGTTTGCTTGTTGCCTTGCCCTGACACTCCATTCAACCAGTAACCCAATTTCTAACATCTAAATAGACCCTGTATTCCTAAATAGGGAGTAACTCTACCTACGTGCACTATAGATTTTCAGTAAGTAGACCTAAACTATAAATTCTATTGGGAAATGACCCTCTCTGAAGGGTCACCCCAAATCTTTTGCTTACCTCCTCCTATTTTTCTGACCTTCTTTTTGCTAGCTTTAGGACTATGCACACTTTACCACTGCTAACCAGTGCTAAAGTGCATGTGCTGTCTCTCTAAAACATAGTAACATTGGCTCATACCCAATTGGCATATTTAATTTACTTATAAGTCCCTAGTAAAGTGCACTACATGTGCCTGGGGCCTGTAAATGAAATGCTACTAGTGGGCCTGCAGCACTGCTTGTGCCACCCACCTACGTTGCCCTCTAATCATGTGTTAGCCTCCAGTACAGGGCATGTGTGTGCAGTTTACTGCCACTCCAACTTGGCATTTAAAACTACTGGTCAAGCTTTAAACTCGTATTTTATCACACATGTCACCCCTAAGGAAAGCTCTAGGCAGCCCATAGGGCTGGGTGATTTGTAAGTAAAAGGTAGGACAGGTACTTTTAAGTTTTACAATGTCCTGGTAGTGAAAAACAGCAACATTAATTTTTCACGGCTGTGAGGCCTACTCCTCTCATAGGCTAACTTTTGTAAGTCCTTAAAATACCTTTAGTTGTAATTCCTGATTAGAAAGGAGTAGCTGCATAATGGTTCATATCTTTGGAAAGGAAATAATAAATGAGTAATTGGGACCAGATTGTACCTCTGACAAATTGCCCATGCAAAACTGCCCATTTGTAGTAAAGGAGTGCATAGTTCAGATAGCAGTCAGGTGCAAATATACACCCATACCGACCATAACAATCTTTTTCCTTCATTATCAGCACCCACCCTGGAACACAGCCCGGCATTAGCTTTATAGGCGTGGAAACACATTCTTACAATCTGTGAAACTACACTAGGGCCCTCATTATGATGGCGACCGCCATTGTATCGGGCAGGTGACTGTTCGACAATGAATCTGCGGTCCCACCTCCCCTATTATGATAGGACCCCTGTGCAGGCAGTGGTCAAGTGCTGCTTTCTACAGCGGCTTGTACTGCGGCCCAGGAAAAGAGCCGCAGCACAAGCTACAGTAGAAAAAGGCACTTTTTGCACATCTGTGCACTGTGTAGCAGGCACCATGTGGTGCCTGGCACACAGTACATGGATGTGTGGCGGGGCACTACATGTGTACTTAGCAGTGGCCTACGGGGGCCGGGGTCCCTGCTTGGGACCCCTAAAGTCCCTTTCAGTCTGCCTTTTCATGATGGTGGGACCACCATGAACAGGAAGTCGGAAAGGGATATCCTAATCCATTGTAGGGTTAGGAATCCGAATGTCATTCGGATATCTTTGATCCTGTCAGAGGCGGCAGTCCTAACCCCCAACCTCTGAGGTCCGACCAGCTGCATTGTAATGTAGCAGTCGTTCCGATGCCCTGCATGGCTGGTGGACCGCCATCAACAGCCAGTCGATGGTGGTCCCCCAGCCATCATAATGAGGGCCATAGAGTGAAAGAACAATCTGCTATTTTTCACTATTATGATGTTTGTAATATAGCGGTCTCTTCAAATGAAAGAACATTTTAAATGATCTTAGTTTAAACACATGAAGGATGCCTTTTCATGACCAGTGATTCACATTTAAATTGCACACACCTTGAGATAAACTCTGGAACACCTGACAGCCACTTAAATTCTTCTCTAAGTAGGCTAAAAGTGGCGAGATCTTCACTGATAAGATTGCCGATGGACGTGGTGCACTGTTCAGCCAGAAAATCTTCCCCCACTTACATATGTTAATGGTTAGCAATACAGCGCTTTAGTAGCTGTGAAATGATTTTGTAATTGAAGTCATTTTTGTATGCATATTTCTTTGCACATTTCATTCTTTTTGTGACTCCAGTAATACAAAGAAAGCTGCCAAAGGGCTTTTAAATGAAGGTAAAGGCGCAGCTCTACTGCTCATCAGAGAGAAAGATAAGATTTTTCCACATACATTATCATGAATTCTAGGCGAAGGTCATTTTTTAATGTACACCTTTGTACATTCACAGACGAACTCTCTCACTCGCTTTCTCTTCCTCTTCTGTTGTCGTTTCTTTTGTCTTATACTTGGCCTTGCTGTGTTTGCTAAATGCCTACCTCTTGTCACTTTGTACAAACCACGCAAAGCTAAGAACGCAAGGCAGCGATGCAGTGTGTATTAATTACCAGTGCGTTCACTTATGCATACAGCAAGACATTTTTTCAATGCGTTTATTCTATATTAAATGGATACTATGTGCCTCTTGAGAATAATTACTAAATTATTGATTCGGAAACAATGCAATCTGAGATGGGGAAAACTAATATTTAATTGACAATAACTGCAGCTTACATCTTGGCATAGGAAATACGCAATAAAACAATTCCTAATACCTCAAAGTCATCTAGACACAATGTTATATTTTTGTATGCGTTGAAATTGTGGGCTTTCTTTCCCATGTACTTACATGTCAAGCTTTAGTGACAAAGATGAAAATAAATTCGAAGGTCAATTAGATTTGCTACTTTACCTTTATCAGATGTTTAAACGCTTCCCAAAAATATTACTTATTAAAAAATGTATGAAAGAAAGCATGCTTTGGCACAGAACAGAAGGCCGCCCAGTGTCCATAATTAAAGAAATCGCTCTGTCCATAGCACATGCGCTGCCACACTAAGGGGCATGTTTATAAGCCCCTTTCGCCACCATTTCATCACTTTTTGTAATGCTCCATAGGCGCATATCAAAAAACATATTTATGAGGTCACGCAAAGGCACTTTGCATGGCTTTTTAATTGCCTCATAGATATGGAGTAAGGCAAGGCAGGGAAAAATACTGTGTTGCAAGGGAGGCGTTGAGGTGGATATTCCCACGCAACACCCATGGAACTTGGTGCTTCCTCAGATTTACAAAACCATGTAAACCTGGGGATGCGCCAAAACCTTACCCCACCCAAGGGGGGACGCAATGAGGAGAAATAGCTTTATTTCTCCTAGTTTTTTCCTCTTTCCATGTGTGCTGCATTCTAAATTAATTTAGAACCATAGTAATAATAAACAAAATGACATAAAAATGACAAAAATCCAACCAGTAAAACAGGAGTTATGAATTTGTAAAGTTTCAGTTGAAAATAGCATTAAAAATCATAAAGTGCCAATTGTGGTGACCTGGTTGCAATGTACCTGGGTAAAGTCACACGTTTAACCTGTCCCTGATGGAGCGCAGGTCAGATACAGGGACCCAGTACGTCCTGCTGAAGAGTTTACCTTCTTGATTTAAGGATCACACAAGGAGCTGCAGTTGGAGGTTTGCGTTGACAGGAACTGTGAATAGACCATTGTGAGGAGCAGGTCTTGCATGGTGGATGGTGTTTTTGTTGTATTGAGAGGCAATTGTCATTGGTGCTTCGCATTGGCAGTTGACACAAACTGTTGCTGCTGATGTGGGCTCTCAGGCCTGGCACAAAGAGCAGTCGTCGCTGGAGATTTGCATTGGTGGATGCCACAGGCAATTGTTGCTCAGAACAAAGAGTCCACTTTGAGGTTGAAAGGAGCCCAAAACTTCTCAATTTTCACCTGGGGGTCAGAAGAACTACCTCTGGACCTGGATACAGGACCTGAGGGGCACCTCTTGGGGATCAGGACTCACTCCAGCAGAAGTCTGCAGTAGTGCTCAGCAAATCCAGAAAGGGGCATTTGGTGCTGCTCAGCTAGGTAGTTGCAGGGATGCCCCTGAAAGCTTGCTGTGTCCTTGTAACTCAAACACGAGCCAACTGACCCTTGGGGTCACTTCTGTGGACCCTGGGTTCAAGGCTAGCTGGTCCAGTCTTCCTTCTTTAGACAACAGGGCAGTACTTCTGAATATTTTCACAGGTCCATTAGTGTTCTTATGAGAGGTTCTGAATGTGGTACTTTATCACCAGTGCCATCCTGTGGGAGGGGGATGCCCCCTTTATCCAACCTTCCTCCTTTCCTGTTGTTTGGGTCCTCACTGTAAAGGGTAACAAAGGGCAGACAGTCCTAAGTGTGAGTGCATTTGTCAGTGTCAGGGCAGGCAACCTTTACAAGTCAGGAAGAAGGTAGGCCAGCCCTTTGGCTGCCCTTTAAAGCCCACCCAGGACAACCTGCTCAGGAGAGAAACACCCTGCCCCACACTCAAGGCCATTTGTCACCATGCAATGTCTGTAAGGAATACACAAACCATAACAAGAGAGCCATTGACAGTCATGTGGCTCTGGGAATTGGTAGAAAGGCCCATTTTGTTTAGGCAGAAAAATGGCAATTTTATAAAAGTGGTGCTTCCAGAATAGGAACAAACTCTGACTTCACCATTAAAGAGGATTTTAATAACAATCCATTTGAGTGGAAACAGCAGTTCTCTATCTGATCCCAAACTAAAGTTATCACTTATTACGTGTATTAAGGTAACCCAGTGTTAGTCTATGGGAGAGATAGCCTTTCAGCAGTGAAAAACAACTTTTATCCCTGTGAAACCTAAATACACAAGTCGTACTTTTCAAATACCATGCACACTGCCCTATGAGCCTCTACTTTATGGGTGACTTATAAGTATTAGAAAGGAATGTTAAGGCCTGGCAAAAGGTTTTTGCTGCCAGATCAAAATGGCAGTTTAAAACTAGACTACAAGCTGCAGTGGTAGGATTGGGGTTGTTTGGACAAAATAGCGAATAAAAAATATCGTGAAACAAAAATATAGTATCAAGAATATGGTGATGTCAAAAATATCATGGACAGAAATATCAAAGTTCAGAATATTGTTTAAAGGTTTTTTTAGTATTACTGTAAAAAAATAATTTTGGGAAATTATTGTTAATAATATTTTGGGATATTGGTTTTATAATTATTTTAATATTTTTTGTAGTATTTGTGTAGTTTTGTATATTTTTGTTCATTTTTTGTTTCTAATTCATTTATTGTAATTTGTAAATGTTCTAATTCGTTTTTTAATCATTAATTAGAGAGGTTTTGAATTGTTTTAGGAGTGGGATATTGGGTTTATAGGGCAAACAATGTGGGAGGATTGTTAAAATATGCTTGTTTTAATTTTTATGTTAACTTTGGTGTACCAATTGTAGGTGTAAATGTTTATTTCGTAAAGCATTCCATAAAACATACATACAATAAAACATTTCATTATAGAAAATAAAATAATCCATTACTGAAAACAGCGTTAAAATCAAATTCTATTGACAAAGTGCGGTGCGCATGTAACAATAGCGCTTTTGCTATCCAGTCAATCCTCCTCTATCAAATACTGGTGGGAATTTAATTTAATCTATCTATTTTATAAAATAAGTCATACAAAATTCATGCCTAAGAAAAACAGTTGCTACCTTTACTACTTCATTACATCAATCAAGTTGACTATTCAGTTAGCACATAATTGCACACCAGAAAACACATAAAAATATTAAACATTAAATTTAATTTCAGTTAAAAATATGTAAGCAATATTAATCTACGGTGGGCCGATAGTTCCTAGATGGCTAGCTAAATTAATATTTCAATACTAGTCATGGTAGTCAAGACAAGTGAACTGAGCATGATAGTAAATTACAATATCAGAAGTTGTCTGGAGAAGCTTCACATGAAGTGTCAAGAGTGCTGAAGAAAATGAAACTATTAGTTATTGATGAGGTGAGCATGGTCTCAAGCTTAATGCTTGCTTTTGTACACTTAAGATTGCAATAGGTATTAAAAACAGATTATGACGTTCTCTTTGGAGGAAAACATTTAAATGTATTTGGAGATCTGCTACAACTTTCACCTGTAAAAGGAGAACCAGTGTTTAAAACTCTTCTACATGAAGGCACAAAGAAATCTCTGGGAAGTATTGGAAATGTTAATCTGTGGTTACATTTTGAATATAAAGAACTCACTCAGAATATGCAACAAGCAAGAGATGAAGATTATGGAAATATTCTAAAACATGTAAGAATTGGTGTTCTAAGCAAACATGGTAAAGAAGCTTTTCAAAGTCGTCTACCAAATAACTTGTTTACAAATGAAAACGCACCAGCAGAAGTAATATAAAAGAAAATGAAAGAAAAAAAGTCTATAGTTTGCTTAATGCCTACAGTGGAAGAGTGTTATACATTTAATAGAGAGCTTAATTAAATTGAATAATGAAGAAGTAGTTCACATTGAAGCTATTGATAAAATCGAGCATCAAGGAATAACAATTCTTCTTTCAGAAAAACTACAGACTAAATTGGATTATTTTCAAAAGTCTGTATCAAAAACTGCTGGCTTAGAAAAAAATTTAGATGTATGTTTAAACTGTCGGGTAATTTTGTGGCGTAATCTGAATGTAGAAGAAGGTTTAGTGAATGGAGCAATGGGGAAAGTTGTTGATTTTGTGAAATATCAAAATAGAAATGGAATTGAATTCTAGAAAGTTAAATTTGATCAGATTACAGAGGTAAAACAGATTGCGCGTTGTGCTGTACATTTTTTGCTTGTAAAAGACTTGTATGTTCGTAGAAAACAGTTTCCCTTCTGTTTAGCATATGCAATAACTATTCATAAATCTCAAGGTTTAAGTGTAGATAATGCTTTGATAAATGTAGGAAGAACTGTGTTTAAAGAGGGAATGGTATATGTTGCATTATCTCGAGTTAGAACGTTGTCTGGTTTGTATTTAATTGATTTTGATGAGAACAAGGTTAGTGCTGATGTTAATTGTTTAAGAGAATATAATCGTTTGAGAAGGCTTTATGCTCCAAGTTTAGGTGAATATCCTATTTATGAGAAACGTGTTGTGTGTTCAAAATGCAAACATGGTGAAGAATCAACTATGGTTGGAAAGCAGAAACAAAATCAAGAGAAAAGAAAAGATGTAAAGAAGCAGAAAATATAAACAAGTGATGATGTTGTCGGATTCCAATTAGAAATTGCTTCTGGTGTCAACTGCTATGGTAATGTTATTCTAAACGTTATATTTTATCTTGAAGATGTTTATGGTGAAATTATGGAAAGTCAGGAAAAAAGATTATGTTCTGCACTTTCTACTTTATTTCAAGAATTGAGAACTGATAGAAGTATGATCCATTCTGCTTCTGGTATTCGCCAACTGTTGGATACATGTACTGGATCTTTAACGTTCAGTGCTAATATACAACAAGATGCACAAGAATTTTTGGTAGTTATGCTTGAAGTACTAGAAGATGAAGGAAATCAGATTGAGAGTTTATTTGGACTCATTTACAAATGGGAACATAAATGTGAACAGTGTTCGTTAACTTCAAGCACTATAGTTGACAGAGAACGATTTCTATATTTGACAATACCTGACTGCAAATCTGTACCATTTTCCAAATTACTAAAAGAAGCAGATCACAAGATGATGTGTTCTTGTTGTAAATCAACAATGCTATCTACATTATGCCTACAAAGATATGAAAAATATTTGATTATAATGCTACAACGCTGTAGACCAAATGGAAGAAAAGTGGAAACCAGAATTAAAAATGTTGTGGCTAGTCAAGTATCTATTTCTCGAAGAACTTTTGCAACAGTTTCTATTGTTTTCCATGCTGGAAGTACTACCACAAGTGGACATTATACAGTTTATTTAAAGTGTAATAATGGTTGGAGTCACTGCAACGATACACACTTGGAAATGAAACCGAGATTGCCTTATGAATTACCCAACTCATACTTGATATTTCTGAAACAACGATTTTAGATACACCATTCGGCTTTGTGGGAAGGTGTAAAGATACTTTAAGGAATTCATACTGGATGCTTTCAAAGTGAAATTTTTGATACATTATTTGGTGTTATGGGAAAATGTTCACAGAAACTACGAAGTAAAGGTAAGATTTGAAGATCGGAAATAGTATCGGATGTGTTATTTGTGTTGATTTTGTATTATATTTGTGAGAATTAGGGATTTTTTTTTTTTTAACAATCTAGTTGATTGTTTTTTTTCCCTGCTGTTTATGATGAAACTACTCTGACATCACTGTGAATAGTGAAGTTAAGTAGTAGCGGATGACAGCAAAAACGGGGAGAAAAAAATTGTTTTCTGAATGTTAAATTATTTTGTAATATTTAAAAACTCACTGTAATTTGTGAAATATATTACATTACATAGTAGTTTTACAGTATATTTTATGTAGTTGAAAAGTTAGAAAAAACAGTGGTAATGACAAATAGCACAATAGTAGTTTGATATTTAAAAAACCTTTGAAATTCACTGAAAAAAACATAGGTTTTACAGACGTTATAGTTAGAAATTTGCATTTAAAAAACCTTAGAAATTCACAGAAAAAACTATAGGTTTCAGAGACGTTATAGTTAGTTTGACATTTGACTCATATAAAACCAGAGAAATTTGACTGTTATAGTTAGTTGAGCTAACTATAACTCGCGCGCTCGCAATGCACTGCTGATGATGTCACAAATTACATCACTCATGACATGGTCAGTGACACCACTCATGACATCACTGATGACATCTCAAATGACATCACTGATAACATCATCCAAGTGATAGTCTGACACACCTCTTCACACTCTAATATAACCTTTAAAACACCCACTCTAAAATACAGACTACGAAGGGAGCGCGCGCAGCGGCGACAAGATGGCCGCATCCTGAGTAGGCTCCACAGAGTCGGCATTTGCTTTGCCGAGAAGGGATCGCTGGCCATCATCGTTCTTGCTCACACACAGCAGTGTGTGCGTCGGAAACTGCCAGGATTGCTGTGGCGTGTTTCCGACCACCGGAATGTGACACAGGCCATTTTGTTTGCGCTCGGAGTAGCGCAATATTGTTTCCCTTCAGCTAATGGCGGCGGTTGAATGCACTGAATGCGCTGATGATTATGCGCTATATGCACAGGGAAACATCAACAGGAATCAGCCTGCTTTTTTCCATAGCTCCACCTGCAATTATGCACTTCTCATCTCCTCATCTTGGCCCAGCAGGTATGACAGCTAACTCTGTTTACACACCTATAATGGTGTAAGCTTTTTTCTCTGTGTGATATTGTGCCGTCACTGTCAGCACGTTCTTCAGGATGTACTCAACTCTTCATTGTTGGCAATAGCTTTTAGCTGTTATTCTGTGGTATCAGCACGTATTCACACATATTGCAGCTCACCCTAGAGCCTATGTATTAAGCATTCTCCCACAGTTCCTTCCTACATCCTTTGGTTTTTGACAATACTACCTCATTCAGGTGCCTTCTATATTGCTGTTCTAATTTTCAATTGACTTTTTGAACCAATTTCACTTACCAAGGGAACAGTAACTCCCTATTTATTAGTCCTTCTCTTTGCACTTGTGGGAACTTCTTCTTGCAATATCATTTGCCCCTGGATAGACCTGCGCTACTACTTACCTACTCCATAAGCACCTACAGTTCTCTCTTACAATATATGGACTGCCTCTTACTGCTTTTAATATACATTGCGCCAACTTCGACTACTGGAACTGTCCTTCTCCGATTTTGGTCCTCAACGATTTCAATCCTTCTGTATTGTGCTTATAACATTATTTTGTCACCCTCTTCATTGTTTCAACATGGATCCTACGCAGTCTAATAAATTCCATAGCACTTTAGGGTCTGCTTCTGGAGGTCGCAAAGACTCTACAGCTAGCAACAGTAAACGTCTGAAGAAAGACACCTCCTCTCCAACCAAATCTCCTCTTCCCATCACGTTAGAGGATATTATGGATGAACTTCGTCTTTTTCGCCCATTCATGTCAGACTCTACTACCACTCTTCAAAGAATTGAAGAAAAATGGTCCGGCTTGGATACAAGACTATCTGATGTTGAGCAGAAGGTAAGCGATGCCCAGGATGTCATTGCTAAAGTTGAAACCCTCACTAAGGAAGTTAACCAACTTAAAAAGTCTACTGAGGATTTAGAAAATCGCAATTGGCGCAATAATCTACGCATTTATGGTTTCCAGAGGGTTATGAAGGTTCCAACATGATCTCCTTCTTGAAATCTCAGGTTCTGCAGATTGTTGGCCTCCCAAAATCAGTTGACTTTAATATTCAAAGAGCTCATAGATTGGGGCCTCAAAATACATCTGCCGCCACCAAACCAAGAGGTATCATTGCCTATTTTCTGCTATACTCCGACTTAATGGCTATCCTCACTGCAGCTAAACAACATAAGCAGATGTTCTGGTCAGGTCATAAGGTTTTTTTCAGCCAAAATGTGTCTAAACGAACTGCCAATAGGCGCAAAGAGTTTCTGGACCTTAGGCCAGCCTTGAAATCCATGAACGCTCGCTATGGTCTTATACACCCTTGTTTCTTCAAAGTGACTTACAAAGACAGAACATTTTCATTCGACGATCCTGCTGACCTTCGAAAGTTCATTCATACCCACCGAGATGAGCAAATGGAACTTTGCAAACATTAATCGTCTTGCTTATTGTTAACTTTTCATTTGTTTGTTTTAGATATCCCTGCACTATGGTTGATGACCCCTGCTTTCACCATTCGTTTGTCTAATTTCTCTAACGTATCCTGTTGACGTGTCTCCATAGGTCTGGTAAGTTTCTTTTCTTTTTGTCTGAATTGTCTAATATGTCCTTTCTGATGTATTTCATCCCTTCTTTTTCATTACCTGATGTTCTATTGCCAATTCTTGTTCTCGGTGCTATTCCCAGTGTTTTGGATTCCTTGCCATCCCCCCTCCCACAACAATGTTATTTGTTCTTTCTTTCTTGACCGCCATGACTAAAGCTTCCCGGCTTTTTGTCATCTTTTCCTTCCTACTTTTTGGGGGAGATTATGCTCCCTACTTTTTTTTCTTTTTTGTTGTTGTTGTATTTCTCTTTATATTTTATCTTCCTTATTCTTTCCTTCTTTCTTGCATTTTCCTTCGCTTCTTTTTCTCTATCTTGGTTCTTTCTTACCTCCTCATTCTACGGTACTTTATTGTATTCCTTCTCCTCTTTTTTGTGGCTACTCTATACAAGTCTCTCCTTCCCTGTGCTACTTGCATTTTTTGTGCCTTTTCTTAACTTCTTTGTTATCACACTTTTCCCCTTCTTTCTCTTGGCTTGTTTTATTTTTAAGTCTAATAATAGTTAATACGATATAGATGAAAGGTTTACGCATTGTATCCTGGAATGTTAAGGGTATTCGAAACCCTATAAAGAAGCAACGTGTTTTATCTCATTTAGCAAGATTAAAATGTCAAATTGCATTGTTACAGGAAACACACCTTAAATCACACGAATTGACTTCATTACATAAACAGTGGGTAGGAGAAGTCTTTTGTTCTCCTGCAGTGAATAACAAAAATGGTGTGATTATTTTATTTCACAAATCTTTAAGTTTTCAACTACAAAATGATTTTCATGATGATAATGGTTGTTTTTAAATGTTATTGTTAATAATGTTCAACTTTCTTTTTGTAATCTTTATGGTCCGAATGGTATTGATTTACAATTCTGGAATGATTTTTCCACTTTTCTTTCCTCACAGGCTGTAGATGATTTGATTTTAGGTGGCAACTGTAATCAATTGATGGATCCTTTCCTGAACCGTAAATCACAAACCAAATACGTCCCTAACAAAATGCAAAAACTTTTCCACAAAGCAATCTCGTCTAGAGGTCTTATTGCCTCCTGGAGAGTCTCTCACCCTGATACCTTGGAATGTTCTTTTTTCTCTTCTGTTCATAACTCTCACTCACGCATAGACTACATCTTTCTCACTCAACACGCCCTGCAGTTTGTCACCAATTCAGAAATTGGCTCCATCCTCATTTCAGATCATGCTCCTGTTATTTTAGATATGGATTTACCCTCACCCTCCTCTTCTTCACGCCGTTGGCGCTTTAATAACTCTCTTCTTTTAGATGCCCAGTTTGTCGAACAATTCACACTTTTCATTGACAAATTTTTTCTCAACAACCTCTCTTCTACTTCTCAATTTCATCCGTTTGGGATGCCTTTAAAGAGACTGCCAGGGATTTCATTATTGATTTTGTCTCCTGTAAGAAGAGAAAAGCCCTCGCCGAGTCCTCATTTATTCTTAAACAAATTAAAACTCTACAACATCATTACTTCACCACTAACTCTAAGGATACTGTTTCCTCTCTTATTAAAGCTAAAATGCAATTTAATAAACATTCATGGATTCCGCATGTAATAACCTTCTCAACTTTAATGCTAAAATGTATGGTGGTCGGAATAAAGCCGGTAAATCCTTGGCCAACTATCTTAAGATCAAGAAACAGAAATCTAGCATCACTGCTATTACCGGCAGCTCTGGTGTTCGTCATACTTCTGATCACAGAATACTTGATTGCTTCGTACAGTTTTACACCTCCCTTTACACTCCAGAGTCCACTCCTTCTTCAGATCATATTGATTCCTTTTTTCAATCTCTTCCACATTCTCCTGTTGCTTCTGTAGATTTTGAATCATTAGATACTCCTGTCTCAGAAAAAGAAGTTCTTGATGCTCTTAATATTCTACCCAAAGATAAAACTCCTGGCCCAGATGGTTTTACTGTTCGGTTCTATCTCCAATTTCAAAAGTCTCTAATACCTCATTTATTTTCACTGATAAATTACTTTCTTGATATAGAGACATCAAAAGGAACCTTCACTCAAGCAATGCTTTGTTTAATCCCCAAGAAGGATAAGGATCCTGCTTTTTGCAAAAATTATAGGCCCATCTCTTTAATCAACACCAATTGCAAAATCTTCTCAAAAATATTGCCCATTCATATCAACAAAGTGATTCCTGATCTTATTAATATTTATCAATCTGGGTTTGTCAAAAGTAGGTCAATAACTGATAACTCGAGAACCCTCTTAAACATTATCCATCTTGCATCCAAAATGGATTCTCCAGTGGCTGCCATCAGGCTCGATGCTGAAAAAGCATTTGACAGGGTGAGTTGGGACTTTATTTTTGGAGCGTTGAGGTGGCATGGTTTTAGTCCCCCATTTATCCGATATATTCGGTTACTTTATTCGGATCCCTCTACTTCTATATGGGTTAATGGACGTCAATCTGCATACTTTTCTCTTCACAAAGGAATACAACAAGGATGCCCCCTCTCCCCACTTCTTTTTATTCTTGCTTTAGAGCCCTTTCTTGAAAAAATCAGGCGCTCTCCTCTCTATACAGGTTTTCGATTTCAGGACATCGATATCAAGTTGACTGCTTATGCAGATGATATTTTGCTTTACATTTCTAACCCCTCTACTTCTCTGCCGGCTCTATTCTCTACAAGATAACTCATCGGTCTCTGGTTACAAATTAAATATTGATAAATCTGATGTCCTCCCCTTAAACAAATTTTGTATTTCCCACATGTTCCATGGCTCCGGCTTTGAATGGAATTCTAAGAACATCAAATGATTAGGTGTCCTCTATGCTAACATGATTAGGGAAACTGTTAAGATTAATCACATAGATATACTTAGAAAACTCTCTGTACTTACTGAGAGATGGTCTCCTCTTTTTCTTTCCTGGTGGGGGAGATTAGCCACTATTAAAATGATGTTTCTCCCTATCATTAATTTTTTATCTCTCTATGCTCCCTGTTTCCCTCCCACAGTTTTTTTTTGGGTTCCATCAATCGTCCATTGACGAAATTTCTATGGAATAATCGCAAATCTAGGATTTCTCTTTCTCGTCTTCAGAAACCCAAAGACTTAGGTGGGGTTAACTTCCCGAACATCAACTAATATCATTCTGCTTTCACATTAAAGCAAATTTGGCCTTTTTTATCTGACTCTCCTTGCCCTCACGTAACGGCTTGGAGTACACTTGAACTTGCTCAACTTCAACCCTTTACACTACTTACTGCTACTCGCTTATCTCAGCCACCGAAACGTTTTTCCACTACCATCTTTAATCACTCTAAAGCTCTTGCTCTTTCTCTGTTTCGATCTTCTCTTTCCCCTAAAGATTTTATTTCCCAATCCCCAATATGGTACAATAAATCTCTAAAGATCAATAATAAAGCGCTTTTCTGGAAGGAATGGATTGATAAAGGTATTTTTACTCTTGATCAATTAGTGAAGGACGATAGGCCGAGGGAATTCTCAGATATTCGAGAATCCTTCGGCCTCTCTAATAATCACTCCTCTAACTATTCCCTCTTGGCAGCCTCCCTTCATAGTATCCTTTCCCAATTGTGCCCTCCAGATCTACCCGATCAGGCTATATCCTCTCCAATTGATTTCTCTATTTCTCTTAGAGCGGCTTCCATTTACAAATTGCTCTCCCGTCCCCCACCTGAGCGAGTGAAATCGCCAATAGAACTTTTATGGGAGAAAGCACAGGAATTTTCATTTCAGCTCTGGGAGTCGGTTTGGTCCAAAATACATACTTCTTCCCGCTCTGCTAGTACCACACAAACTCTATTTTTCTTTTACAACCGCCTTTTTTTTACCCCCTCTGATTTAAACAAATTCAAATTACTCGACTCTAGTAAATGCTGTTCTTGTTCATGTGAAGATAGTGATCTTCTCCATATGTTTTTTCACTGTCCATCGATTAAATCCTTATGGTTTCGTATTTGGTCCAAATTAAATGACATTTTATCCACAAGCTTCACTTTTAATATTACACATATCTTCTTAGGAGGCTCCTCACCAATATGGGATGCTCATTGCAATGTTTGAAGATTCATTGACTTATTCATAGCTATCTCCCTTCAAATTATTACAACAAATTGGAAAGACACCTCCAAAATTTCATATCAGGCTTGGTGGAACTTGTTATGTCACCATCATCGGCTTGATCGTGCATTCGCCACCTCAGTGCCTTTATTAATTAAAAAGGATTTATTATGGTCGCCTCTTACTGCCTATCTTTCTAAGCATGTTCCCTAAATATTCTTATCTTCATCTAAAGTACCTTTTTCTCTTCTTGCTATCTGTTTATTATAAGTTATTGATATTAATTTGACATGTTCTCTTTTTATTATTCTTTCTCTCTTCTCCCTCTACTTTCTTTTTTTTCCTTTCTCTCCTCTCTTCTTTTTCTTTCCTCCTTTTTCCATCAAAATTCATAAAAAACGCTCTTTTTCCTTAGTATAGTTTTAGTTCCCGTTAAGGGAATCCTTTGAAATATGATACTATATTATTGTTATAGTTTCTTCATTGTAATGTATTCAATGTGTACTGATGTTTTACTATGCTTATTAATTGCAATAAAGCTCTTTAAACATAAAATACAGACTACCATTTTCGAAACCATAGACACACCAGTACCAGGTACTAGATACCCATCCACTGATTCCTATCAATATATTGTGAGCCGGACATACACTGATACAGTCACTCATACATGCTGTCACTCATCATTACATCAGTATAAGATCCACTCATACACATATACATACATTCACACAGTGCTACTGATCCATAGAGTTACTCACACATCTACTCAGTCATGCCAAAAATCAATCACACACCCATTTACTCACCTATGCAGATATTTGCACACCACCTGACTTATTTATACACACACCACTTCCCTTATTTATATAGATACTATCACATACTTACTCTCTTATACAATCACTAATACAAGTACACATTCGTGTATGTAGACACTCTTGCTATCACTCTCTCTCACATATAGTCAATTATACACCCCAACACTCACATATACTGTCTAAAAACATATATAGTTACTCACATATATACAACTGAGACATCAATTCACTAATCAACACACCTGTACACACAGTTAGCTACCCATACAGCCCTTCCGAGATGCAGTTTTGAATGTATAGAACCAGTGAAACAGCTATTCAGACATGTATGCACAGAGTCAGACACCCCCACCCGCCCAGATAGAAACTCAGACACCCATACAGATACTCATACAAAAAATCAATAACCCATATAGACACTGATGTAGCTACTCACCAACCCATGCACCTGCTTACACACCAACTGAGAGACTAATAGAGACATTCACACAGTTTAGTCACTAATCCTTGCATTCAGTAATGTAGTGAGGACGGGGTTTTATGTACACACATTGCTATGTTAGCATAAGCGTTTTAGAAACTAAACGCCATCTTGCCACTTTGCTGCTTTTGCACACAACACTACAGGTAGCTGTTATTACAAGTAAAACTGCTTGTTTGATTTTTCTTCACATGAGAACTGCCTGTTGTTCCCATCCCTAGACGTGCCCCGCGACCTTAGTCTGAACACTGTGTGCAGAAGCCGTCAAGGTCAAATAACAATGTATGCTGTTGAATTCAGGTTGATCGGTCCACGCTCTAGACACAACACGCACACAGCTGCAAATATTTGAAACTCGGGAGGCATAACCGTCTGAGTTTGCGGTTGCGCTATTGTTTTAGCAAAAGGCTTAAGTCCTAAACTATTGCGGCCAACGGTCTTATAAGCCTCCGCAATAATTTTCGGTAACTGTCGGAGTTTATCGACGTCGGCGACAAGGCGCAGCTCATTTGACACTTGAAAGTTAACCGCATCTCCCTTGACGTTAGCAAGGATGAGATCAGCAACAACGTCAAACATGCCGACTAGCCTCATTCTGAACTCGTCTGCCGCCTCCGGACCGTGTTGATCTTGAACACGCTTGATCACGGAGGGCAGTACAGTCATAGACGGTGTGCCGAAGCACTTCGAGTAGACTGCTGCAAACACTTTACCCCAGTTTTCACAATCAGTTGCCTCTGGGACTAAGTCTTTCTGCAAACTAATGGTAAGGATCCTGTGATTTTCCACAGGAGTAGAATTTGGAAAAACAGCTGGTCAAATTTCTCCGCAAGCCAATAAGGCATATTGTCCTTATTCTGGGTTTGCTAGCACATTACCGAATTAACCATGACGGGACTAAAAGTGATCCCGGCCGGCCGGGCCAGCTGGTTGTGTCGCAACTCCAGGTGCCCCCACCTGGACAGTGCGAGAAACGTATTGCACTAAAGCCCTATGTACCGTAATCAAGGTGGTATGGAGTTGACTTAAGTCATCCAGTGGGGCTTGCAAATAACGTGGATGTGATGAAAACCTGGCCAAGGCTGACCAAGTGGCCCCTGGAATGGACAAGGGACCCAAACGAACCAGTGTAACCGTGTGGGAGAGAGCGCCATTAAACCAAATACGATGCTGCCAAGCAGGAATGGGAATTTCCTGCGTCCTATACGGCGTGTAATTAGCTGGGTCCACCGTAGGAGTGTATGTGTGAAGCGTATGATCATCCGCATTCACCTCCGACAAAGTAACCCAAGAGTAAAATAGCTCATAGGGATATGATGCATCGTCACTCACTACAAAGATAATAGACATCCCGTCGTCAGGCACACCGAACTGCGTCAAATGACGCCGGAGAGGTGTGCGACTATGCGCTGCAATAGCGACTTCAGCCATAAGGATACAGAGAAGAAAAACAATCTATATTGATTGTAGCACAAAAAGGTATCATTTAAAATGAAACCTTTTTAATTGTCAAGCTTGAGAGAACCTATATATCAACTATTTAGGTAGGTTTAAACCGTCACTCCCATTAACCGGAAACAAGAGTGAGGGTGATGTGGACAAAATATAAGCACTACTAAGGCGTCTCAATCATAAGACCAAAACGTTGGGTGCGTCATGTTGCGGGGATTCTGCTCATGCACAGAACTATGTACAGGAAACCAGGACTTCAGTGAATTGTGGTGTACCAAAAAACTCACCTCAGTACCCAGAACCCCTATCCGACTATCATTAGTGTCGCATTCGTACTCCGTATCATCTCGAAGCTACCAATGATTCCCAGAACAAGCGACTTAGAGTACTCTCAGGAATGGTGGGAATCAGAAACACCTTTTCGTTAATATTCTCATATCAGTCCACAACAAGAGTAATCAGAGACACTGAAACCTTTTAAATGTTTATTTTCAACTACGTGCTGTAAGGTGCAGTACTTTGGCTAATATAAGCAGGCAAATGATTAAAAACAAAACCATCAGCACTGCTACCATACCATAAAAAATGAAGGGAGAAATCATATTAAAAATGATAGTGGAAACCAAGTCCTATAATACTCTGTGAACCACCCTCCCTTCGCTAGTAAACCAGTTTTATGAACTAATAGAAGGTCTCTAGGTTTTAATGGGGAACCCCATACCTCAAAGATCGGCTTAGGTGAATCACATCACAGGATCAGATCTGCTCTCTGTGTCTGGAAACGTTTTCTCCAAGTGTCTGAATCATGCATGCAAATGCAATATTAAAGGCACCCGAGTTTCAGATATTTGCAGCTGTGTGCGTGTTGTGTCTAGAGCATGGGCCGACCAACCTGAATTCAACAGCATACATTGTTATTTGACCTTGACGGCTTCTGCACACAGTGTTCAGACTAAGGTTGCGGTGCACGTCTAGGGATGTGAACAACAGGCCGTTCTCATGTGTAGAAAAAGCAAGCAAGCAGTTTTACTTGTAATAACAGCTACCTGTAGTGTCGTGTGCAAAAGCAGCAAAGTGGCAAGATGGCATTTAGTTTCTAAAACGCTTATGCTAACATAGCAATGGGTGTACATAAAACCCCGTCCTCACTACAGTAACATACGTTCAATCAGTGACTTATAGAGTCAGTCATTCATCTACTAAATAATCCATTCAGGCACTTATACATCGACTCATTCTTCAATAGACCTTGGCATAGATATATAAGAAAAATATTTACAATTTACAGAAAAACACATTCACTGGATGATGTCATCAGTGATGTCATGAGTGATGTCACTGACCATGTCTTGAGTGATGTAATATGTGATGTCATCAGCAGCGCATTGCGAACACGCGAATTATAGTTAACTCAACTAACTATAACAGGTAAATTTTTCTGGTTCTATATGAGTCAAATGTCCAACTAACTATAACATCTCTGAAACCTATGGTTTTTTCAGTGAATTTCTAAGGTTTTTTAAATGCTAATTTCTAAATATAACGTCCCTGAAACCTATGGTTTCTCAGTGAATTTCTAAGGTTTTTTTAAATGCAAATTTCTAACTATAACGTCTGTAAAACCTATGGTTTTTTCAGTGAATAGATATATATATATATATCTATATATTACCTGCTGGCGGTCGCCAGTAGGTAGTTATAGTTAGGACCTAGTTACCATAGGAAAATCGTAACATTCTTTTCCCAATAACTTTGGCACAAGATGATGAATCCTCACGAAATCTTCAAAGCTGGTGGGGTGCTCCGGTCAGCTCCTATCCTGAAAGTTTTGGGGTGATTGATCAAGCGGGGTCGGAGAAAAAAGGGGGGTCCCAAAAAAAGACTTCTCCATGTTATTTCCCATAGGAAATTTTGGAACAGGCTACAGCCTGAACTGCTGAACGGAAATACACCAAATTTTGCAAAAAGGTAGCCCTTGGTTCAGAAAGAGACCTGTTTTTTAAATGGTGTAAATCCTTTCAGTAGTTCCTGAAAAATTAAAAAAATAGAGGTCAAAAAATCAATTTCCCATAGGAAACTTTACACACAGTTATAGCAAAAACTGCTGAATGGAATTACACCAAATTTGTCAAAAAGGTACTGATTGGCTCAGAAAGTGACCTTTTACAAACATGGTGTAAATCCGTTCAGTAGTTTTTGAGAAATTAAAAAATAAAGATAGTGATATCTATGGCCATGGAGGATCCGCGCACCCTCCGAATCACGAGATTCATGCTAATTGGCTGTCAACACTCACAACCAGGAAGTGTTGGCAGCCATCTTGTGCCTCGGTAGAACCAAGGCACAGGAAAAGAGAAAAACAAACGCGCAAAACACGAAAAGGTGGCAGGGTAGAAACACCCTGACCCCCTAGGCCAGCTTAGGGGGTCCCAAAAGGACCCCCAAGGCCAAAATTGCGAAATGCACGCTGGATCCGCGGATCCAGCCGCGAAAATAAAAAAAAATGAAGTGTGGGCTCCAGTGCTTCCTTTAAATAAAGCCCCCGGGTAGACCAGGTTCCGGGGCAGAAAAAAAAGTGTGGGGGGCCCCCAATCCCCCCCACACTTCCCCAGGGACCGCCACCCCCGGGGCTTTGCACAATGATTTGCAGGGGGACAAACGGCCCCCCCGCAGCCCCGGAGACCGCCACCTCCCGGGACTTTGGTTTTTTACGAGGGGGGCATCCAAGCCTCCCCAAGCCCCGGAAACTGCCACCCCAGGGGCTTTTCAAAAGTATTTGCGAGGGGCTCACGGCCCTACCGCAGCCCCGGGGACCGCCACCCCCTGGGGCTTTTATAAAATATTGGCAGGGGCACATGGACCCCTGCAGCCCCGGACCCCCCTGCAGCCCCGGGGATCGCCACACCCGGGGCTTGTTTTAAAAAAAAATTAACTACATGTGTGGGGGGCTCAAACTCACCCCACGCCCCGGGGACCGCCACCTCCCTGGGGCTCTAATTATTAAAATGTTGGGGTCCATTACGGACCCACGAGCCCTGGGAACCACCACCTGCCAGGGGCTTTGTAACTGTTGGGAGGGGGGCCGCGTGGCCCCCCTCCTGGAGCCCTGTGATGGCCCTGGGGACCGACAACCCCAAGGGCTGGCTCCTGCAGTGTCCCGGGGTGCCTACCCCGGGACACTGCTGTTTGTTATGGCAGGGCGGGAGCAGCGAGGCTCCCGCCCTGTCATAGCAAACTGCTTAGGTTTTTGGAAGGGAGAGCAGGATCCCACGGTGCCGGCGGGACCGTGGGAGGATTGGGGACCCCCCACGGTCCCCAACAGATAGGGCCAGCCCTGGGGGGTGGGGTCCCCGGGGCCATAAGTGGCCCGGGAGGGGACCCACGCGGCCCCCTTCCTCAATAATTAAAAATAAAGAAATAAAAACAAAGGCGGCCCCGGGGATGGGGTCCCCGGGGCCATAAATGGCCTGAGGAGGGGGGAAACGCTGCCTCCTCCAAATAAATTTAAAAATAAAAACTAGTCATGCCCCGGGGGATGGGGTCCCCGGGGCGATTATGGCTTCGGGAGGGGGGCCACATGGCCCCCTTCCAATTTAAAAAAATAAATAAAATAGGGGTCAGGCCCTGGGGGATGGGGTCCCCAGGGCCAATAAAATAGGAAAAGAAGGGGGGCTGTGTGGCCCCCCTTCTTAATTTTTTTTTTTTTTAAAAGACACACTTTTTTTTCTGCCCCGGAACCTTTCAGAGCGCCGGAGGCACCCCCTCCCTGAAGCACTCTGCAAACGTGTCCCCTGGCGTGTTTGCAAATTCCCCTTGAATACTGGGGGTCCCTGGGGGCCAACTAGCCCACCAGGAACCTCCAGTATGCGCCAAGGAGATGCGTTGCAGAGAGGTGTTCAGAGGACACGCCCCTTTTTACACCTCTCTGCAACGCAGCTCTGTGGCACTCAATGGAGGTACCTGGTGGGCAAGTTGCACCCCAGGGACCCTTAGGATTAAAGGGGACTTAATCCCCCAACTTAAAACGCGCCACGGGGCGCGTTTGCACAGTGGTGAAGGTAGGGGGTGGGGCCTGAGGTGACATGTGTGCAAACATGCCCTGTGGCGCGTTTTAAGTTGGGGAATTAATTCCTCTTCAATCCTGAGGTCCCCTGGGGGCCAACTAGCCCACCAGGTACCTCCAATAAGCGCCACAGAGCTGCGTTGCAGAGTGTTGTAAAAAGGGGCGTGACCTATGAACACCTCTCTGCAACACAGCGCCCTGGGGCATACCCCAGGCCCCGCCCCCTTCCTTCACCACTGTGCAAACGTGCCCCCTGGCGAGTTTTAAGTTGGGAATTAATTCCCCTTCAATACTGAGGGTCCCTGGGGGCCAACTAGCCCACCAGGTACCTCCAGTTTGCGCCAGGGAGCTGCATTGCAGAAACAGAAAATTACACATACTTACTTTCTTAAGTAATCACTTATAGAAACACATAGTAATTTTTACAGGAACTCTTCCAATCTCTCACTCTCACATATACTCACTTATGTACAACAATACTCACATATACTAATTTAAAACATATGTAGTTACTGATAAAGACACTATTGACACAGTCATTCACTCACTAACACACCCATATACACACTCATTCACCCATACAGTCCTGCACACATGCTGTCTTCAACACCTACAAACAGTGAGTCACTCATTCATGCATCTATGTGCTATGTAAAACCCCCCACCAAACCATACAGACACTCATACTAATACTCAAAAAAACAACTAATAACCTATATAGACACTCATGTAGCTACTCACCAACCCATGCAGCCACTTATACACAAAGTGAGAGACTGATGCAGATATTTACATATTTAAACATTACTCACTAACCCATGTATTCACTAAGACACACTTAGTCAGTTATACAATCAAAAAAAATCATCCATTTAGACACTTATACCCACTTATTCTTTCATCGACCTTGAGATATACATATATAAAACATATTTAATTTTCAGAAAAACACACATTCACTGGATGATGTAATCAGTGATGTCATCAGTGATGTAATTTGAGATGTCATCAGTGATGTCATGAGCGATGTCACTGATCATGTCATGAGTGATGTAATATGTGACGTCATCAGCAGTGCATTGCGGGCGCGCGAGTTATAGTTAGCTGAACTAACTAAACGGGGGAATTTCTATGGTTTTGTAAGAGTGAAATGTCCAACTAACTATGACCCCACTAAAACCTATGTTTTTTTCAGTGAATATATTTTTTTTTTACAGATTGTAGTTAAAGACACATTTTTTGTAAAGGGAGAGTCTTGTTTTTAATAATGGCCAATTTTACTCGAAGTCTAATTTTAAAGTCTATTTTCATAACTTTTTTGTCAAATTTGGTGACAGCAAGTCATGGTTACCTGCTGATGATTGTTTGATACGGTAAGACCTTTTTAAAGGGTTTTGGTTTGGGGGTGTAGGTAGAGTTAGCTAAAGTGAGTTGTAGTGTTATTTTTGATTGAGATTTAATTAATTGTAGTTTATTTTTTTGTTTAGTTGTGTTGTGTGTTAGGGCTTCTTAGAGTTTGGTAGTAGTGTAGTATAAGTTGTGTTTACTACATTTGTAATGTGTGTTTATTTTGTATTAGAGCATAAAGGTTTGTATAGGTGGGTATTCTATGTTTTTTACATGTTTACGGATCAGACTTTTTCCAGTGGACCCATAGTTTTTGCATTATTTTTTCAAGGAAATTAATTTGGTTTCCAGTGAAACAATATTTGTATTTTTCATTTTATTTATTTTTATGGGATCCTGGAGGGTTTCTTTTTTTATTTTGCAATTTTCTGGTGGGCTTTTCTTGTACTACAATTTATGTTTTTTGGTGAAATACATTTTGAGAACATGCATATGGATGGAGGTCTACAGCTTTAGAATTGTATGTTTATTTTATTCATGTATTTGTGGGTGGGAAGTATATGTTATTATGTATGTGTGTTTGCTGTAATTCTACAGTCTTTCTCTATGATTATCGGTTGAGTTTACTTGATTTATTTTTTTGTTTATTTCTAATGTGCTTTGTGATTGTTGATGTGTTGAGATTATATATTATTTTTATTTATCAGTCATTTTCTAAATAATGTCTCTAGGTGTTTTCTAAAAAGGATTTTGTTATTGTTTCCAAGTAGTGTACTCCTTTATTGTTAAAAAAGGATTATAGCTTTACATAGTAGTATGTTGTACATTCTACTGATTTGGTTACTGACTTTAGGTTTAATTTGGATTCTTGGTTGGTCTATTTTAGTTGCTGGTCACTTTGTTCTTTTTGTAAGGCTTCAATGAATTTTTAGAGTGTAGGTTGGCTTCTCCCTAGAGTGGCTACTAGTGTCCCTACTGTGTCATCCATCTACCACAGTACGGAAACCACCCTCCTCGCTGCAATAGATGACATCGGCACCCTACTGGACAAAGGAGAAACAGCAGCCCTCATCCTCCTCGACCTCTCAGCTGTGTTCAACACAGTCTCCCACCGCACCCTAAACAGCAGGTCAGACTCCACCCTTTCCTCTCTGATCCTACACCTACCACCTGCAGAGTCCCCCAGGGGTCTTCCCTCACCTCTACACTCTTCAATGTCTGCATGGCTCCGCACGCCCCCATCGTCAGAACCTACGGACTCAACATTGTGTCATATGCAGACGACACCCAACTCATCCTCTCCATATCCAACGAATCCAAAACCGCCAGACAACATTTTCAAGAAGGCATTGAAGCCGTCGCCAAATGGATGAAAAACAGCTGCCTACATCTAAATAACAACAAAACAGAAGTACTCATCATGGGCCTAAACTCCGATGCATGGAACAACACCTGGTGGCCCCCTGCCCTCGGAAGCCCGCCCACCCTCACGGACCACGCACGCAACCTGGGAATCATCCTGGACTCTGAGCTCAAAATGGACCGCCAGATCAACTCGGGCTCGTCCTCCTGCTTCCACACCCTCCGCCTCCTACATAATACCTTCAAATGGATCCCCCTAGAACACAGAAAGACTGTCACTCATGCCCTGGTCACCAGCAGACTCGACTACGGCAACGCACTCTATGCCGGAATAAACAAAAACCTCACCCGCAAGCTACAGAACATCCAGAACGCTGCCGCAAGACTGGTCCTCGACCTGCCAAGACACAGCCACATCTCTCAGCACCTGCATACACTCCACTGGCTCCCCATCAAAGCTAGAGTCACCTTCAAGATGCTCACCCATGCCCACAAGGCCCTCCATGACACCGGACCAGCATACCTGAACAGCTGACTCAAATTCCACGCATCCCAGAGCACCCTGCCCAGTTCTCCTCCGCTGTGGTCCCCCGCAGCAGAAAGACCAGATCGGGAGGCTGCTCCTTCTCCTTCCTCGCTGCCCTGCCATTCCACCACAGACAGACAACATCGCTCCCCAACAACACAAGAAACCTCAAAAGCTGGCTCTTCAACAGACCCCCCCTTGATGGACTGGAGTCTGCTAACCTCACCACCCCAGCACCTTGAGACATTTACGGGTGAGTAGTCGCACTTAAGAAACATCTGATTGATTGTTATTTTGGCTCCTTGAGCTGTGGTCCTGCCAAAAGACATTCCACCATTGTATTCAGAATTTGGGTTGGTGTGTGTGTCCTGCATGGTAAATTAGTCAATTAGGGAACTTGGGGCCTGATTCCGAGTTTGGCGGTCTAGAAGCCCGTCGCCTTGTCTGCAGCTGCCAAAAGACCACAGCGCTGGCGGTCTTCCAGTAGCTGTGTTATGAGTTTACCACAGTGTGGCTGCAGAGATCTTGCGGCGGTGTTGATTTGTTGTCCATATGTATTAATGTCTGTGTGAACATTTCGACTGCATATGTGTTGAATTCACACATATGCATGATACATGAGGAAAAATACCAGCTGGAGTCTGGCCCAGATGTGGGCAGTCCGGGCAATGGGTACATGGTACAAAAGGGACTCACCTGTATATCGCCACAAACAGGGCTGTAATCCTCGGGTGAAGATGCTGCTTCAGAAAGGAGTCTACGTCGAACTCTGACCAAAACAACAGGAAAGTTTCCGCTGACTCAAAACTAGCAGTCCCACTACTGCAGTCTGCTTGTCAGAAAGCTAATACGGATGACAGTAAAACTCTTCTGTAACGTCCTATGGCAGCTGCTTTTCTAGGACTGTGAACCCAGCAGTCTGCGGTGTGCTGGTGGTGTAGGAGGTTCAAAAGGGGGTGGTGATGGACGGAGCATCAGAACCAATCAAACACTCACACCCAGTCAACAGATCTGGGTTTGATCCATCACCGTTCTTTAGCCCACTCTGCCACCCCAGTTCAGACATGGCCATATGCAAATCAGTCTGACCCTGTGCCTCATGGGAACAGTCCAGCCCGAACTGCCAAGCCATGCCTTCCCTGGACTGGAAACAAGCTTCCTAGGACCAGTTTCTGGCATTTCAGCCGTCTTCAGCCAGGCTTGCTTGAATCCAGTGGCAAAGTGAGCAAGGGACTCACGTCTGAGCATACCCTGCCAACTTATGGCGAACAAAGCGGTACAAAAGGGGGTGGTGATGGACGGAGCATCAGAACCAATCAAACACTCACACCCAGTCAACAGATCTGGGTTTGATCCATCACCGTTCTTTAGCCCACTCTGCCACCCCAGTTCAGACATGGCCATATGCAAATCAGTCTGACCCTGTTCCTCATGGGAACAGTCCAGCCCGAACTGCCAAGCCATGCCTTCCCTGGACTGGAAACAAGCTTCCTAGGACCAGTTTCTGGCATTTCAGCCGTCTTCAGCCAGGCTTGCTTGAATCCAGTGGCAAAGTGAGCAAGGGACTCACGTCTGAGCATTCCCTGCCAACTTATGGCGAACAAAGCGGTACAAAAGGGGGTGGTGATGGACGGAGCATCAGAACCAACCAAACACTCACACCCAGTCAACAGATCTGGGTTTGATCCATCACCGTTCTTTAGCCCACTCTGCCACCCCAGTTCAGACATGGCCATATGCAAATCAGTCTGACCCTGTGCCTCATGGGAACAGTCCAGCCCGAACTGCCAAGCCATGCCTTCCCTGGACTGGAAACAAGCTTCCTAGGACCAGTTTCTGGCATTTCAGCCGTCTTCAGCCAGGCTTGCTTGAATCCAGTGGCAAAGTGAGCAAGGGACTCACGTCTGAGCATACCCTGCCAACTTATGGCGAACAAAGCGGTACAAAAGGGGGTGGTGATGGACGGAGCATCAGAACCAATCAAACACTCACACCCAGTCAACAGATCTGGGTTTTATCCATCACCGTTCTTTAGCCCACTCTGCCACCCCAGTTCAGACATGGCCATATGCAAATCAGTCTGACCCTGTGCCTCATGGGAACAGTCCAGCCCGAACTGCCAAGCCATGCCTTCCCTGGACTGGAAACAAGCTTCCTAGGACCAGTTTCTGGCATTTCAGCCGTCTTCAGCCAGGCTTGCTTGAATCCAGTGGCAAAGTGAGCAAGGGACTCATGTCTGAGCATACCCTGCCAACTTATGGCGAACAAAGCGGTACAAAAGGGGGTGGTGATGGACGGAGCATCAGAACCAATCAAACACTCACACCCAGTCAACAGATCTGGGTTTGATCCATCACCGTTCTTTAGCCCAATCTGCCACCCCAGTTCAGACATGGCCATATGCAAATCAGTCTGACCCTGTGCCTCATGGGAACAGTCCAGCCTGAACTGCCAAGCCATGCCTTCCCTGGACTGGAAACAAGCTTCCTAGGACCAGTTTCTGGCATTTCAGCCGTCTTCAGCCAGGCTTGCTTGAATCCAGTGGCAAAGTGAGCAAGGGACTCACGTCTGAGCATACCCTGCCAACTTATGGCGAACAAAGCGGTACAAAAGGGGGTGGTGATGGACGGAGCATCAGAACCAATCAAACACTCACACCCAGTCAATAGATCTGGGTTTGATCCATCACCGTTCTTTAGCCCACTCTGCCACTCCAGGTCAGACATGGCCATATGCAAATCAGTCTGACCCTGTGCCTCATGGGAACAGTCCAGCCCGAACTGCCAAGCCATGCCTTCCCTGGACTGGAAACAAGCTTCCTAGGATCAGTTTCTGGCATTTCAGCCGTCTTCAGCCAGGCTTGCTTGAATCCAGTGGCAAAGTGAGCAAGGGACTCACGTCTGAGCATACCCTTCCAACTTATGGTGTAGGAGGTTCAGCCACTGTCTTTGAAATAGTAATCCACCAGTTTCATAATATCAGACTGCCGAGCTCATGGCAGTTGAACCATGACTGCGAATACAGCAGTTCACAAATTGCATAACTCATAAAAATGTCCTTAGTTTGTGTTCGTATTGTTGGTAAAATGGACTTTCTATAAGTAAGGGCCCAATTACGACCCTGGCGGTCTTTGAACCGCCAGGGCATTTTGGCGGTCCAACCGCCCCCTACCCTGGTGGTCCAACTGCCAGATCACATGCAGGGCAGGTGGACCACTGCTAGACCGCCACCACCACCAACATGTCTGCTACTATGGAGGCAGTGTTAGTGGTGGCCCATAGAGGCAGCCCCAGCATTTCCACAGCCCAGCTCATCACACCCTGCCTTTCCGCTGACCTTTTCATTAAGAGCACACCATGAAAAGGTCAGCAGCAAGGCAAGTTTTGGGGTACAAGCATGTCTCCAGGGAGTGTATGCCCTTTAGACATATTACTGGTACAAGCTGTGTTTGCCCCGTGCCACTAGCACTGTTGGGTGCACTTTCTCCTGAAGATCGTACTGAAAGGACAAAGTGAGCCCTACTGCCCTGGGGCATTGCAGCATGGCCACCATTGGCTGCAGGCTCTTTCTTAGAGCCACTGTATGCCACAGCCATGACTGTGCCACCAGCACACTGCCAGCCTCACGGTAACATTGTAATGTGGCTGTCAAAATTACACCGGCTTGGTAGCATGTTCCCGACCTCCACTGCGGCGGGCTAGTGGTATGTCTGCCAGGGTCATAATCAGGACCTAAGTTGAAGTGGGTAGCTAACGTTGCCCCAGGGATATAGACCTGTGTAATTTGTTTTTTTATTTCAAAGGCAAACAGTATGTTGCACACTAATGTGGCTTAGTAGTTGATAGTAAGTGTAACTTTGTTTGTTAAATATCAAGGCATGTATGATGGGTATATTGCTGTTTTGATTTTCACAATTTATGGTGTATTTCTGAGTGAATGGTTTAGGGCACATTTTGAATGTTCTGTCAATCATCCATGTTTGACTTTGGTTTAGTCCTAAGTAATTAAATGCTGTCGCAAATATAATTATCTGTTTTTCATTACATAGGTTGTTGTGTAAAAGGAAGGGTTCCCTATTATGGTGGTGAAGTGCTCAGAGATTTGGATGTCGCTGCATATTCACGGGCAGCAGTAGTGTCATTGATGGCTTTTTTACTTTGTGCAATTAAGCAGTTCAAAGTGGCTATAGCTGGTAAATGTCCTCTGATGTGTTCAGGTACTTTAGGGAGTATGTATTTTTGAATTTTAGTAGTGGGCCCTTGAGAACTTGTGGACTGCCAAACCCATGGTGGTGCAGAGGTGGCGGTGAGGCTACCACTGCACCGGTGGTCTGTATTACAAGTCTGGTGGTCGGACCTCCGTGGGACTGCCACAACTGCCGGGGAGCCACGATCCCTGGTGGTGGCGCAGTGGTCTGAGGCCACAATATGTTTGGAGGTGCCAGCTGTGGCACTGCCAACCATATTCCGAGTTCCCTCCTCATTCTAATGGTAGTGCTCACACCATGAAAATGCTGGCAGTGAGGAAACTAAGAGGGCCCTACAGGGCCCCCTGTTGCCTCTGAGGATACATGCAGGGGGACACACGGTGTGTTCCCCTGTGCGCATGCACCCCCTTTCCTGCACAGCTTGCACTGCACAGTCCATGCCGTGCATGAACGGCCTTTGCCACTCCCATTGTGGGGTCTTTCTAATGGGCACCACTGTGGGACGGCCAAACAAGTGCCCACCAGACCTCGAAGAAACTTGGAATGTGGCAGGTGGCTGGCAGTTGAGTTTGGCATTGTGGAAGCGGGGCACAGGTGTGGCAGCCTGCTCCCATACAACCAAACTCATAATCAGGCCCTAAGACATGTGCTGCAAGCAGAATAATTTCTATGTCGGTTATTGTAAAAGTACAAGTCAAGTAACAAGTCACAGTTTAGAAAACGATGTCAAGTTTAAACTTAAAATGGAGGCTTACACATGGGCCCTGTTAAACCTTACAACACCCACTCCTTGGCAGAGGGGGACTCTTGCCTCAAATTAAAACTTAAACGCTAGTCTAAAATATCAATATTATTATATATAGACATAACAATTAAAATTGAATATAAAATGCACTTTATTGATGAAAGAAAACGAATGCCATAATGCATTAAAAATGTCCATCAAAAGGATGCAATTGTTAAAAATGAATAAAAATCAATTTGTCTACCTTTCCCGTAGTATTTGAGCATTCCACCCTGCAGAGCACAAGTTCATCAACATGTAGTGGCAGATTTGTGTGCAGTAGCGATTGTATTTCAGAAAAGGACCTTGCAACTTGGAGATCAAGCGTCTCCCTAGCAGATGTTAACACAACACCCTTTTGAAATGATAAGCTATCAGTTGACTTTGATTGATTTGATTTATGGTTTTGTATAAAGCTGAATCACCCCAAGGGGTATCTCTGCACTTGAAACTGCCCTACTGAACCGACAGACCAATTAAAAAAGGTAGGTTTTCAGGAGCTTTCTGAAATGAGAGATGGTCAGACAATCAAGAAGATGTAAAGGTAATTCATTCCAGAGGACAGGGGCCAGATATGAGAAAGCTTAACTTAATGTTAAAAAGAGCATTTGAAAGCAATACGTAATTTACCTGACTGTATGTGCAGGTGAGAACAGCACATTATTACAACAGGTCATGACCCTGGAAATCATCACCACAAATAGTACTCTCAGTTTCATCCCACAACAACCTTGGTCCTTCAGAATTAAATAGCATCCATTTGAAAGTAATCTGAATTCTTGCCAAATCAAGGCAGCAGGGACGCCCTTCAGATAATAGCCAAATTGACCATGGACACATTGTATGCGCCACGAAGCAGTACCTCTTTACAGACGAATGGATGGCCAAAAGAAGTATCACATTCGTTTTCACTAGGAAACACTTCAGTTTTTCCACTCAGACACCTGTAATAGAGAGTCAAAACTCAGGTTTCATGAACAAATCTCTCCCCAAATGTCTCATATCTGCCTACTTGAAAGTGTTTCAAATAAGATGTAAAATGAAACTTTGAAAAAGGTAGTGAGATGAATCCACAAAGCAGCCATACAACTGATGGTTTCCCAGGTACTGTGAAGGGTAATTTCTCTAAATGCTCTAATCTTATAATTGTATAAGGTGCACCTTTTTTGCCATTACTTTTTGTATGCATGTTAAATTGTAAGGCAAAAATAAGTCAGTTCACTCAATATTTCCATGGCATGTTATTTGATTTTAAAATCTGCAATGTTCAACTCAATTGCATAATTGATCTTAGATGACTTTGTCCATGCTGGAGGACAGACATGTAATTCTGTATTATATCAAAGGCAGAAGATACAATATTATTCAGAGAATAAATTTTAGTTGACAATGTGGTTATACTGTTAGCACCAAAAGCTAAACCCTTTTTCAAATTAGCCCTTTCAGTGTCTCTCAAACGTTCAGCAGCTTCCTGTTGGTAAACTTTCCAAATTTCCTTGTAGATGGCGTATAGAAAAACATTTTAAAAAATGTTTAGAATGTGGTGATCTAGGATCCAACAGGAAATCTTGTAACTCCATGTCATTCAAAAGGAGAGATAAATGTTCCTTAACTTCAAGTAACTATAAGTAGTAACCACTCCTGAGTGTTGCGTCTGCAAATATCGAGAGTCTGGTCTGCTTCTTTTAAAACCCTTCGTGGTGTTCAAAAAATGTGCATGACAACCATTTGTGTCAACTGACCACACTAACCACCCATCTGAACCTGTTGTTGAGCTGTTCTTCTGTGAAATTTGAAAAATGTTGGCAATTTTCAAAACGTGCAAAAGAAGGAATGTTAGATGTGTATATATCTTTTAGTTTTAGCCAAACCTAGCCAGGTGGTTTGCTGTACTGTCTTGTTCAGGAAAAAATGTGTCTAGGGATTAGAAAAAATTCTAAACAGAGCCTCTTCACCCTGCATTTGACAATTTCATATTCCCTAAGTTGATTTGAACTCAATGCTGTCTTTCCAAAATGAGTAATGAATGAGTCTGAATTGAAAAAAGGTTATTAGGTCGGTATATTTTTCTTTAGGGAAAGTTTATATTAATAAGAAACTGGGTTTAAAGGGTTTATTCCAGAAGAATATGTAAACTTTGCAAATTTGTTTTTGAACTACCCACTGGTAATGTTGGGCAATGTTCCCATAGTGTGTATTTAAAAAATGCTCATGGAGTACAAGCTCTGTGTAAATAATGGTGGACATAGAGATGATAGCAAAACATTTCACCATAATTAGCAGAATTGGAATATGAGTCTTTTAACTACTGTGTAAGATTCTAGTTCAGAAAGCATGCTTTTAACAGTTGTGACCTCCCAGTCATCATGGAGACTTTAAAGACATAAGGAATTTGTAATGTTTCCGTATGACCAAAAATATAAAATGTTACCTTATCCCAAATAATTCCATCTGGAACAGGCAATGCAGAAATATTCACAAGGGAAGGTCTCGTTGCACTTTGTGTGAAGAAGAATGAGGCTTCAGTACCTCAGCTCTCAGTTTATTTATTTAATTTTCGGAGTTTTGTATAGCGCGAACAAGACCCAACTTAGGGTAACAGAGCTCTTCACAGCAAAGAGTAAAACAAATTCAAGACAGTTTAGCAGGATTCTAGACAGAATGAAATGAAGAACGGATATGTACAATATGATAAAAACATGTTAAGAAGACATGGTACTTCAGTTTCGGGCATTATTGCACATTTCAGTACAATCAAATCTTATTTATCAAGGCAGTCAGCACAAGGAATCATAGAGATGAGTTTAGAATCGCGGGCAAAGTAAGATTTAAGCAGAGATGTACTCGATGTTAGAACTTCCTCAGGAACAGTGATTGAAGAAGCATGGAGAGTCAATCAAGAGAGGGGCAAGTCGAAAGGAGATCAGTTGATGTTTAATGAGTCAAGGTGGGTGGGGATTGCTAAGGATTTAAGGAAGAAATTTGCTCATCAGAAAGGTTTTAGTTTCCATTTTGAATGTTGACGTAAAAGAGATTCTTCTGATGCTCGGGTTCGAGAGCAGTTCAACAGCAGAGCATTCTGGGAGATAATGTTCATTTAGGAGCAAAAAGTAAACTGTGACAAATCCAATCCAAATGAATAGGAAAAGCAATAAAATGAAAATCTAAATACATTACCCAGATGGATTCAGATAAGTCTGTTTAAGCCAGAAAACAAATGCATGAATCTCATGCAGTAAAGTATGTGATGATTCCAAGGAAAAGTCCTAAATATTGTTAAAGTAGCAAGAGGCAGTCTGTGGAAAAACAGTGACCTTTAGGGGTTCAGTAGAACTATCTCCAAAAGTGTTGATAATAAACAACTTCGCTGTTAGGAATGACAGTTGAAGACAGGGAATTCAGATATGGTGTGTTTACGGTGTTAGCAGTAGTAACAGGAAGTATCTGACATACCCAGCTAGGGAGTAGAGCTTTCTGTATTGTTTAATACTTGTAGAGATATTTCCTGCATGGCAGTGAGAGGAGACAGGTAACTACCCAGGAGTTCTCATGGCCTACTGTGTAGGACTGGCCACATGGTTTGGTTTGAAACTGTTTGTTTCTGTAACCAGCAAGCAGTGGCAAAATCACAGTTCTGGCACCTGCAAAGCCAAGGACTGGCAGCGGTGCTCTGTAAGATGGGCCAGACTCCTTCATTTTGGTACTCTTCTCTCAACCTAGATCCCCAAAATTAGGATACTAGACAGTAGTTGGTGGTTGCACATTCACTTCCTCAGTGGCAGATCGTTTAGTAGATTCATTTGAGTGTTCATCTTAGAAATCTTGTAGATTTTGTTAGACAGAAAAACGTGTATTGCAGTCAAAAGGCATATCTGCCACCACTGTGTCAGAAATATCAAGGTTTGGAATGCATATCTGGAGGCTGAATAGGACCTCATAGACCATCCAGTCACCTAAGGATCTTCTAGGCAGATTATTTAAAGCTCTGTGGAATCCATACAGGTAATGGGTACAATGTGACCTGAGCCAGATACTCTAGCTGTTAAAGTCTGCTTTAAGTCTTGGCCTTTCCGTTCCACTATCAAATTTCCCTCAGGATGCTAGGGGTATGACCAATTCACCGCCACACCCAGGTTATCCCTATAAAGCTTAGAGGCAAACGCTGGTCCCTGGTCGGAGTGGAATGCAGCTACTGCAAATGTCCCTATAAAGATCTTTTAAAACAGTTTGATTGCTGTGGCCACACCTAATGAAATCTAGAACATGAATCCACTGCCAATAGAATACATTTAATGCATCATGCTACGGTGGAACCTTCGATTTGCTGACAAATGTCACTGATAAGGACATATTGTTTTGTCACTCTGCAGAGACCCTGCCACCAATAGCATGTCTGTAGAAAAGAAACAGTAGCCGCCACACCAGCATGGGCAGAAGCTAACGCCTCATGAACAGCTATGATTAATTCTAGCCTGCAGTCTTGATTTGGTATCACTCAATTCCCCACTCCAGGAATACGAGCAAAGGGCATGTTTTGGGCACTCAATTGATAGGTGTATTTAGCTGAACATTATTTAGGTAAAGGTGTGCCAGTGCATGAAACATCGATAGTTAACATGATATTGACATACACCTGTGTGTGAACGAGTAAGTGCAGCTACTACAGCAGTTTGAACTGCTGCTTTTGCGACTTCATCAGCCAGTGAAATCCCTGCAACATGTTTTCCAACTATCTATTAATTACATGAGCACATGGCAAACATTCTTTAAGATGTGCCACTTTTCCCCAAAGCAATTTATGCTTGATCGCGTTCCCTTTTCAGTCTCTGAATCCATTCAAGCGCCAATAATGCAAATGCTTATGAAAAGACTGGGCACAGTAATACAAATCACACACTATGGGTCTGGGGAATTCAGGATCAGTATTTTCTAGTGCCAGAATTAGGGCTTTAAGTTCAGCCAGCTGGGAAGTGCAAAGCCCTTTATATTGTGTAAAGGTTTTTGGAGGGTGGAATTCTCCATTAATTATAACACAACACAATGCAGTACAGGCTGCTGGGTATTGCTGCTTAGTTCCAACAGTTGCCTGGGCTGAACCATCAGTATATACAATATAGTCATACTGGTTAAGAGGCAAAATGTCACTGGGCACAGAGAATTCTTGACCATAATGGAATAATTCATTTGTTTAGAAAGTGGGATCAAGGACATAGACAACATCAGTAGCTGGTGGCCCACTGTATCCGTCTAGGATATAAGGGTTTCATATTAGGAATGCTGGCCTTTGTGACAGTCTCGAAGGCTGGAATGAGAGTAACCACAATTATGTGTTTTCCCTCAGCCAATGGTCTTTCCTTTATAACATCTGTCTGAACTGCATGTCACTACTTTTTCGGGTGGGGCAAAACATATTTCAGCATTTGAATATGAAGTCAATTTATTTGCAACCGGTACAGTATCACCTTTGTTGAAAGTGACATATGTAAAGTCAGTGGCTGCCGCAATTATAGGGATCACGAAGTTTGTTGTATTGACACGTGTGTAAGTGGCTGAATGTAAGCATGTCTGTTTGCAGTGTCCTCAGAATCTGTGCTGTATTTTCTGGTGTACAATGTGTGCTTGCTTTTTTAGAAAATTAAATATTAGTTTGTTAGCTAAGAAAAACCTTAAACATACACAATTCAGACAATTATAAGATCATATATACAAGTAACTTAACAAAATAAAATTAAAAAAATCCCTGCATACTCAGGAAAATCATGCAGTAGAATCATTGTGCAAGCAGCAAAAGACATTCTGTGCAAAAAGCGTAAACAGTGTAAGGACATGGACCATCCTATAAAACATGACTAAAAACATACTCAGGTGCTTCATACATGCAGTGTGCAACATCAGCAAACATACTGTTCAAAAGAGCAAACAATAAATCATTACCCGAACACCAAAGTATAAGGTAACTTAAAAATAAAATAGAGCCCGCTCCCCCGCGGATGACATAGGTTTGAGGATAATAAGAAAATCATATACCATCAAAAAAGGGAAGAAAACATGCAATAATTGTAAGCAAAGGCTACCAGTGTCCATGAGACTTTAAAACGCACTCCATAGTGCTTTATTCAAACTGACCAATGCTGAACACCCCAAAATAGATTGGATAGGGGGTAAGGTACCTAGTACCCATCCCCTAGCAACCCTTCCATTTAATTTAATTCACAATAACACTGATAGGGTTTGATAGCTTCCTTTTTATTTACTTTCTTTTTCAACCGCTAGCAGCCCATCACAAAATAGGGTCTTTCAGGAGTCACATAAGCTAATATGTGTGCTTGAAAAGTCTGGACAAATTAATTAACCCAACGGTTTTACCAGATGTGCATAATTTAGAATGTATGTTCTATCAAAGATGAGAAAGCCCAATAGCGATTGTAGCGTTTGAATGGTGTTTGGTTGTGGTAGGTGTCCACATTTCTTTAGCAAGTGTGGTGCAAGGTTTTTGCCCTCATTTGACAAATTGTAGCCACTGCTAACCTTCCAGGGTATCAGATGGCACACTGTGAACTAGCTAGGAATTGGGCCAACATAGCTGAAGATATGTGTGGACTCAGTCCCTATATTCTGACAGTCATGATGTTCAGATATGCAACCTCAGAACATGACCACTCTAATTACCCAAGGAAATCGTGGAAACAGATCTACCCTTTCGTTGTTACTCAGGCATGCCTAAGGGAGACACAAGAAAGTTTCAGATTAGTTTTGCAAACATTTATAGAAACAATTGAAGGCTTGTGTAAAAACCATGAGCTGCAATTATTAATAGAATGAAGCAAAGCATTGACACCGGCATTACAAGAATGGTGAAAAAGATAAACCGTTCAACCATTATAATGATATTTATACTCCTACATAATACTACCTATAATATCACAAGCATAGTGGGGGTACCCTCTGCCAGGTCTCTTGGGACAACCCAACCCCCATTCCTATGAATGATGTATCCAGAAGCCGATCTGGTATAGAGCAGGCTACCCTCTTTTGTAGGATTTAGATTAGAGTCAGCAGGACTGCATCTCAGTCACAGGCACATTGTTCCAGGATAATTCGCAGAAGTGCTCCACTGCCGAATTTGGCTCAGAGGTGGTTTATATAATAAAAGCACTGTTCCAATTGCACATTGTCCAAGGTGCAACACTGTGGTGATTATTTGTCTTGAGAGTCAGATCTGTCTCCAACCAGACAATCAAATGGAAGGGCATCAGTCCCTTAGCCTTGGACAGAGTGTACAAATGACATGATAAAATGCTTCCTTAGAAATGGACTGCAAGCAGAATAATGTCTAAGTATGTTAATATGTAAGTTCGAGGCATGCAAAAAGTCACAGTTTGGAAAAAGATGTTAATTTTAAACTAAAATGGAGACTTATGCGTGGGCATTTTGATCCATACAACAGATCCTAAAAACCTAACAAAATCTGGTTCAGCAAAGGAAGGCAAAAATATGGGGTGACCATCTAGAGAGGACCCAATCAAACACTTTGTCCAATCTGTTCAATACTATTAACCCCATTAGAAAGCTGATGTCCTCATATAAAAAAAAATCCCTCTGAGACTCCAATTCTGGTGGGCCTGGAAAAGGGATTGATGCTGTCACACTTCATGTACTGCACAGGGATCCTAATTTATTCAGTGCAATAAATAGTAGCCAATTATGATTATTGCCCTTAGAATTGGGTAAATCATTCCTCATGTACTGATATTTATCAAGCTTTTTTGTAGTAAATTTTGTTAGATTTGACCTCCTGGAATTCATGAAGGGAATACACTGTTTATTACTCAACAGATGAATGTGACATGTGGTAATCAGAGTTACTACATATATAGAAATAAATGAGGCTGAGCATATTTAGTGCCTTAGCTTTATTCCCTTTTGACTTGCCAGAATAGAGGGCTACCAAATTACTACGGCAAGTTTTCAGAAGTGCACAGCCTGTTTGAAAGTCTGTGATTAGAGGTTTCCTAGTCTAGATTTTTTCATAGTTACTAACATTTACTAACTCTCACTAGTATTTGGTACGATTGTGGTAAATGTGGCAGAACAGCATCTACAGTCATATAACATGCTATAAAAATCTGATCCCTCCCTCAAATAGATTGTGATTCTTTGAGAATCACAATTAAGATTTCGTAATTTCTAATGTACAAAAATTTACAGGTTAGTAATAGCGATTCCTAATGGGGTTGCAATAGACCTACAAAATGAATATTAATAAGGTAGGTTGCAATTCCTTTAGGAATTGCTGCCTTCACAGGGATGGTGGCTGCTGGGATTAGCAGACCACCATGTCTGTGATTGTTTTTTAATAAACAATCTTTCTTTTTGATATGCAGCCCATTTTTCTTAAAGGACAATGAGATGCGTTTCAAAAACGTTTAAGTTTTATTTTATAAGAGCATGCAGTTGTCCATGGGACCATTGCTTGCGCTTGAAAAATATAATTGTTTCAACATTCACAAAGGGGAATGGGGCCCCTTCCCGTTAGCAAAACATTCATTCATTGCCCTGCAATTTGGTATTTAGAAGGGGCACCCTAAATATGCCCCTTCTAAATACCGAATCACTAAGCACAAATCGTAATTTGCTAACATGTTACCAAATCACAATTTGTGCTCTGTTCATATGAATAACCATTTTTGAGGTTGGTAATGGCCCAAATCTGCAAATTGGGTTGTTTCTGACCACAAAAATGGGTTTTTTATATGCCCCCAAGTTCTTCAGTACTGTTCAGGTTTTCTGCCATTTTATCTTGGATCAAGTCTGCAAGCATATTCCAGTCACTTCGTAAGACACACCTTCCATTATAGGGTGGTTACTGCTTACAGAAAGGGCTGCCCCTAACAGCTAACATAGCCATGGCAATGAGATCAGAATTTGTTATAGAAAAGGTATATGAATGTATTACTATGAAAGCAGACAGTTCACAATTTCAAACACTGCACTTTTTAGTAATTGTGTGAATTCGATTTTCTCTCAATATAACAGTCCAACTCCTATTCTTTCTTTTTTCTTGGGTTTACAATTAGGAGAGCATATTGCAAAAAATATGGTCACTATCCAATAAGAACCATGACTCAGCCTCAAATAAATGGTCCCTGAACTTGAGTTGATATCTTATGTATCATACATAGGCTGAATTGTTTGTGCGTGTTAATACTTTCAGTGGTTCAGGAAGTAATTGCGAAGTGTCAGTTTGACACTGAAGTGGAGTTTTAAAGCCAAGTAATGTATACCAATGAAACGTTGAGGTTTTCACTTTTCTGCGTAAAATGTGGTCAACATTTGGGCTACAGAACGTTGTTGCTAACAAGAGTGATTGTAATGACTTATGCAATTTACACCAAAGCCAGTGTGAATGTTTAAGAAAAAGTCTAACAATGTCCATTGAGTACAGTCCCTCCTCTCTGCCAGAAGAGCTTTTAATCTTCCATCCTAGGTTACCACAGTGTACTTAGAAAACAAAAGTTCTGAAAGTACTGTAAAAAATGATTACACCTTCAAACTGGAAGGTGGGAAATTACTCCAAGGCAATTTTAATGTTTATTGGAACACGATCTCCTCCTGTTTTTTTTAACATTCTCATATTAATGCTTAATGAAATGAGCTTACGCTAACCTAAACTGTATTTACACTGTCCTCCATCTTGCATTAATGTCACAATATATCACATGACTACTACTACTACTGTTGTTTCGTCTTTTAAATAAAGAATTTTATACATTTAATAAACAGAGAGCGTTCCAAACAGACTTTTTCCGCAGTGTACCTAACCAAGTACATCTCAACTGTCTCAAACTATTGATGTACAATGTATCAACTAGCATGCTCGAATAAACTGTGAGAATGACTGAAGTCCAATGTATTACTACCATGAGAGAATCTCCAAACATATTCTGTAGTCAAATGTTTCTTCTTGCTTGTTCCCTATTGCTGCATATAATGAGAACCTTGTACTTGTGTAGAATGTATGAAAGTCTTTGTGAAAAGCCCTATTAAAGGGAGTGTAACTTTTTGTAACCCAGAACCCCTATTTCCTATCTCTAGAAGGTGAATCTATGCTCAAATTCATATAGAATTGTACTGAGCTCCTTGTATTTATGACCTCTACGCTTTGCTGCATGTCTCTCAATCCATATCTGGGTTTGGTGACAGTTGGGCTTTGTGCATTTTTTCTAGACAGTCTCACACAAAGTAAGCTGGGGTGTGATATCTGCATCCTGATGGCCCATCACCAGGCTGATGGGCCTTCCTGAGGTTTATTGGGAGGGAGGAGCTGACACTTGCACTTGAATAGGACTGTGTCTGTTCCCACACAAAGAGCTGCATACCCTCCTGTAGAGAGTCTGGAGCCAGGGTAGGAAAGCCAGGGACTGTGTGGTCTTCAATGCCCTCTTTGAAGTCTCCCCCACTTCAAAGCCACATTTGGGCATAAGTACTGGACCCCTCACAACACCAAATCAGAACCTTGTTGGAACCAAGGATATTCTGCCATGAGGAAGAGCTGCTGTGTTGCAGGAGGGAACACCACTTTGCTACCTTGTTTGCTGTGTTAGCCTACTGCCTGCTGCTTGTTGCCTGGGAGTGAGAAGGACTGGACCTGTTCTCTGCATCCTTCAATACATGTTTCTCCAAGTGCTTGCTTGACTTCTGTTTTCCGAAGTCTCAGGGTCATAAAAGACTTCTTGTAATTGTGTTGGTGCCACTGGACTCTGCCATCTGTGAGTCCTCCCCTTACTTGAGAACCCCCCCCTCCAGCCCTGGGCCTCAGAAGTGGGGTTTTGCAGCTTTTGCTACATTAACATCGACTCATCTGTGACTTTGCACCGATCTGTTGCAACACATTGCACTTCGATGCCGACACAGCGGCTACTCGACTACAGCATTTCAAGCATCAACACTGCTCGACAACAACAGCTATCCTACCGTCGATGTTGCTCAACAATGATGCAGCGCCTGCAGTTTAACGGAGCTCAACTATGACACTGAGTTACTTTGCACAGCGCATCTGATTCTTTACTTTGACGTTTGCTCCAGCCCAGGTTCTTCCTGAGGGTTACCTGTCTGAGACATGTAGTTGGCATGCCCTCCATCGCAGTCTGCCTGAGCTTTGGATTCATACCAGTCTAGCACAACCTCAAGTACCCTTTTAGCGCTATTGGCTTCTAAGCACTATTTAATCATTAAAAACTCGTATCTAGAGTTCTACATTTTTGGATGTTTCTTGTTTTGGTCTTGTTTGACTCAAATACATTTTCTCTTTTGTTCTAAAGTGGTGTGGAGTCTTTGGTGGTGTTTTCACTGTGTCATTGTAACGTAAGTGTTGAACAAATACCTTACACATTGCCTCCTAAGTTAAGCCTGACAGCTCTGTGCCTTTGCTACCAGAGGGTGAGTGCAAGTTAATTTAGGTGGTGTATCTGACTTACCCTGACTAGGACTGTGGTTCCTACTTGAATGGGGTGCAAACATCTGCTAACTAGAGAATGAATGTCTACAAATTCAGACAGTAATATCTTAGTGGAGGGGCTGGAATCAGTGGTCAGGCTAAAAAGAGAATCTAAAAATGGTTGACAACTGAAATTTACCTTTTCTTTAGTAATCAACTTTTGAAAGAAAGAGTATAAGTTTGTGCAAAACTCCTTCCAGAGTTGAATCACGTTGCTGCAGCCAGATGGATTCATCAGATTTTTGACTATGGAGAAAATAATCTGTGATACATTTGCTAGCAGATTCAATAGTGGATGCACAGTAAGAGAAGCTGGAGTCTCTTAACTGGTGCTGATTTTTAGAGCATGTCTATATTAACCCTGGGCGTAGCAAGATGTAGTGCCTCTACACGTATTTCCACTGAGTTTTAAAAAAACTCAGTCAAAATATGCTTCCTCCCCCTCCCAAAGTCTTTAGAAATGTAAAAGAAGTCACTTACCTGTTGTCTGCCGCCTCCCCTGCCTGGCTGCCTTCTCCTCCCTGCTCCTCGCTGCCTCGTATCCTTCTGTAATTGAAAAAAAACTATGTTGTACGTCTGACGCGTTACAGGACGCAAGGCTGTGTGGAGCAGGAAGGAGAACGCGGCCAGGCAGGGGAGGCGGCAGACAACAGGTAAGTGGATTCTTTTACATTTTTAAAGACTTTGGGAGGGGGGAGGGAGCGGCTAACTCCACTCTGCCATGATGGCAGAGTTTTTGCCTACTCCGTGTTCGCCACAGAGCGCAGAGTAGGCAAATCTCCGTAAACTCCTTTGGCAGAGTGGAGTTACCCACCCAGGGTTAATCTATATTTCTTTTTTGAATCAGTCATATGATTTAGGCCCAATTAATTAAGGGTTTGGTAATGGTGGCCATGCAGAGTACTTCTGTGCACAATAGGGCGGAATGATTGGTCTTTGAAATATAAGAGGATTTGAAGGTGCGATAGAGTCAAGAACATTCATAATCCAATTATTAAGATTGACATTATCTAAAGTAAGACTGTTAAGCTAGGACCATGTATTATATGATAGGTAGGAAATGACAAGTGGTCTGCCTTTTGCTAATTGACATTGTGAAGTATGGAAAATGGGACTGTGTGATCATATGACCAAATATGCAGTATGATTTATGAGGTACAAAGATTTGCATTAGTAAAAATGGGATCGAGTCTATGTCCTGCTTCATGAGTTGCAGAAGTGACAATTTGGACCAGGCTAAGGGTTCTAATATCTTGATCCAAATGGAAGATCAGATCACCTAGTAAAATTGCCAATTTTAACAATGTAGGGAGACATAAAATCAATGAGGTGTGTGTGCCAGGATTTGAACCTGAAAGAGAAGAATGATAAATTATCACTAGTCTGCCACCAGGCATATTAATACGGTTTCAACAAATATTGGAATATCTTGAGGATATGGTGGCTGTGAGGTGAGGGTTGGAGCTGCCATGCAGTCTTGTTTCTGTAAGAAATAAGGCATACACTTGGTGCTCACTAATGAAATCCTACAATTACACATGATTTTTTGGGCAGTGGCCGGACATTCTTAAGAAAACACTTGGGGTGTAAAGCCCCAGGAGTAGTGACTGCCGACAAATTACTGGGGTTAACAGACCTAAGCGAAGTGGTATTGTTTGTGCTGTATATGCTGTAAGGTTTACGCAAGCATTCGAAGAGGGTGTAGATAAGTTCCATTTGCATCCCTGTTATGATATATGTCCCTCAGTCAGATGAGGTGGGAGAGGAGATGAATAGCATTGCTTACCAGAAATATTCATACTGTGCAGGTTGCTCGAAGAATAAGTGATGCTTGGGGGCTCTTGTGTCACGGGACTAGGATCTTCTTCACCGGGTGTACTTCGGTTTCAGATAGGCACAGAGGGGCTTGCCTTTGGTGTGTGATTTATATGTGCTCAAAGTAGCAAGTGCAATTATTACTTAATATAGTAGTACTCAATTTATCAACCCAAGAAGGCTGGAAGGCTTAAGTGGCCTTGCCAGGTCTCAAACTTGGATCCCGCAGGTAATTCCAGATGTCAGTAGCAGTCTGTAGTGAAGCAGGAAAGTAGTTGGCAGAAGATGAGAACCACAAGGTAGGTAAGCAAAGCTTTATTCCAGTATAAAAGTAGAAGGAGCTGCCACGTAACCCAGACAGGTCCATTCAGCAGCCGTATCCTCCCCAACTCTATCAACCAATCCTCCCGCACTGCCTTATGTCAACATTCTCCACTTCGATAACATTCCAGAGTGGCAAATGCTGGCAACCAGAAGCAAACATTGCATTACTTTTCCCTTTACAAAGCAAACAAATCAAATAACAATGACATAAACGCCCCCAAAAATAATAAAGCATAACCAAAACTTCATCTGTAAAGAAGACGCAGAAGTCTTTAAATAGTACAACATGCATATTAATGTGTACAGAATAGGAACAGTCACAAAGTCTATATATCACGAATAAGCAATCGTCTGGGGCAATCACTTCTGCGATCCCGCTGGGAAACACCTAGATTACATTCCATTTGACTGGTGCTCATACTGGTACAGTATGAACTTGACTTGATCCCTGACTCTGAACCTTGCTCCAGGTCTGTAGACTCAGAGCCCTGATCCAGGCCCGCTACCTCCTCACACCTCACCACTCTCTCACCATTCCACCAATGACGCCATTGGCTCGGATCACATTAGCATTAACCTTGTCAATAACCACTGCATCACCAAGCTTCTCATCCCCCTTTTTGGTGAAGGTACTTTTTTTATTACAAACAACATCGCCCGCCTTACACTCCTGACGGTGTACACGGTTACCATTGTCATAATCCTCCTTTGGTTTACCTTTAGCTATTTTAGCCCTCACCACAGCATCTACTTTTCTCAACTACACCACCTGCATGACCCACCTACCCTCTGCCAAAGGCAGAAATCCGTTGAAGGAATCCTTCCCCTCAAAAGCTCAAACAAAGACATCTGGGTTGAAGAATGAGGATTGGTACCGTAGAGCCACAGCATGCTTTATACTGCTTTGCTCACAATGCACCCATTTGCAACAGCCCAGCGTACACACTGTACCAAAACTTGATTTGCGCACTCAACTTGACCATTGGCCTAGGGGTGATATAAAGAAGTCTTAAGGTGTTTAATATTTCCATATCTCAAAAAATCTTTGACTTTCTGATTCACAAACTGAACCCCATTATCTGAAACTGGGGAAACCCTTCATGAAGAAAGACATCCTTCAGGAATTCAATGAGCTCCTTGGCATTGGGTTCAGTTATAAAGTTAATCTCTGGCCATTGAGAATAGTAGTCAATTAACACCAGAGCAAAACATGACTGTGCAGGTAAAACATTAAAATAACCTACCAGATCAATACTTACTTTTCCCCAAGTTTTTTTGGACACTCAACAGGCTACAAATGAGTCTTCCTTACAATAAAAGATTTTCTGATGATGCACAACTCACATACTCTCCAACAAACTGGTCAACCTTTCTATCCATAGCTGGCCACCAGACTGTTTGTCTTACCCATTGTTTGATCAATGTTGTCCACAAATGTCCTTCATGGGCAGTCCTAATGATCTGGTGCCTGATCACAGCAGGTGGTACCAATGTTTCTCTTCTCATCAACAATCCATCCTCAAAGGGCACTCATCATTAATTTTCCAAAATGGCTGATATGAAAACGTAAAATAAATTTCTGTCAGCCAGCTATTCTTCACAGAACTTGTTTAAGAGTCCCATCAAGCAACAACTTTCCCCTCCAATCATCTTCTGTGAAAGCACTCATTTCTTTTATTTACACAGAAGCGATCAAGCCACTTTCCTGACTCGAATCATCACTCTCTTCATCTGTCACCGAATTAACCAGGAAATCTGGACCGACAATCAGCCCGAACAATCTTTGCATCCTGTATGTGCACCACCTCAAAATGTGATTGAAGCAACTTGGTAGAAAGTTTGGCAATGCATGGAGTATGTTCTTTAATTATCTCTCCACTCAGAATTGAAACCAATAGTTTACGATCAGTTTTGACATAGGGTTTGAATTTCTGAATGACCTACCAACAAACCAACAATTCTTTTTCAATAGTTGGAAAATTTACTTCCAAACCCTTGAATACTCTTGATGCATAACTGTAGTGTTTTCAACACTGCCATCCTGTTGAGTGAGAACAGCACCAAGACCCCAGTTCCGGGCATCAACCCATTATGCAACACAACAAATTAGGATTACATGGTTTCAATATTTTTGAACCCGACAGCTGTTGAGGTAATCCCAAACAAAAGTTACATTCTTCTTCAGTAGCACAGTGAGAGGCCTAATTTGTGAAGCATAGTCTAGTATGAAACACAAATATAATTTTGACATTCCCATGACCGATTTAAGGCCTACTTTGTCTTTGGGTGCCGGAGCATCAATGATGACCTCTGCCAATCCTGGCCTGGGTTCAATGCCATCGCCTGAAACCAAATGGCCCAAATACTCTACCTTCGATTAAAAGAGCTCACACTTATCAATTTCAAGAGCCATGCCCTTTTCTTGTAGTATCATGAACACCCGCTCAAATATGGCTTTATGATCTTCTTCTGTGGGTGCAAAAATGAGAATGTCATCCAGGAAAGCAGTGATGCCCTTCAACCCATGAAACATTTCGTGCATGATCCTTTGAAACACTGACTGCGCAGAAGCAAGTCCAAAAGGCATCCTGCAGAATTGGAACGTACCCATGGAAAAAGCAAATGCTCTAAAGTGTCTAAAGCCAGGATCCAAAACAATTTGATGGTAAGTGGAAGCAAAATCAAATTTACTAAAGAATTTAGCCTCAAAAATTGAGCCAACAGCTTTGTGTTTTGTGTAAGGGGTGTGAGTCTGCCCAAATAGCTTTGATTAGGTTCTTCAAGTCAACACAGACTTTTAAATCATCATTGCCTCGCTTTCATGCAACTGCCAGTGGTGACAACCATATAAAAAGACTCAATAGGCTCAATTATAACTTTCTCACAATAAAGACTTCAGCTCTTTTTCCAGATCATCCCTGACTGAAAATGGCACACTATGCAATTTGTGCTTCACAGGAATAGATTCCTCTTCAACTTTAATCATGTGCTGGAACCCCTGTAATGGTACCCAGATTACTCATGAAGAAAGACAGGAGCTTGCTCCTGAGCTCCTCATTAATGTTTTTGCTCACAACAGACACTCGTTCCTTAGTCCTTGGTCTCAAAACTATTTTGAAAAGCCCTGGAGAATTCACCCTAAAATGCAAAAACCCTTGATTGCTAGATACATTTTACCAAAGATCTTCCTCCCACCAAACAACATGATGTCCTAGAAAAAACCTGACAAGCCAATTCTCCTTCCTTCATAAGACACCGGGGCACGGTCTGGGGGCTCCAACCTCTACCTGGCCACAACTCCTCAAATAGCTCCTGAGTGGTCATCATTATTCTGGCACCTGAATCCACAAGAAGCTTTGCAACCTTATCCCCAACTGTAATGTCCACATAGGGAACTATTCAGTTAGGGGAATCTCAGTCTGTTCACCAGACCTATCCATCACTACATTTGCTACTTTGTCGTTCTGTCTTTTCTAGCCTCGGCATACTTTAGTGAAAAGGCCCATTTTTCCACAATTCCTACAAGACCTAATTCTTGCTGGTATGCCTTTTTCCCCTTTACCACACCTGAAACAGATCTGGGCTTAGTAAAAAAAAAGTCTCAATGTTTTGAACTCTCTTTGAAGCTCTTATTTTCTGTGGTGTTTTTCACATATCCATGTTGGACAACATTTTCAACTTCCAGGTGATTATCTAACTCTTTTTTTGAAAGTTAGGACATTCTAATGCTTTTGCCAATCTGCAGAGTTTCCTCCAAAGACGAATTACCCAGAGACAACAGATTCTGCTGGATATATCTATCTGAGCAATGGCAAATGAACTGGTTGCGCACTAATTCATCTGTAAGATTCTCAAATTGGCATTCAACCACAAACCTCCTTAATTCTGACACAAGGTATCAAGATTTTACCCTGGTAGCTGTTTTATCATGAAACATTTGTGACGTAGTACAACTAAACTAGGCTGCACAATCAAATCTCTTTTCTAGTTTCCTCACTGCCTCCATATACTCATCCCCACACCGTTCCCATAATCAATTCGGTATAAGGGAGGTGTTTGAAAACAGAACAACCCTCAAACCCTAGTGAGTGCATTCATTTTTGTATCGCCTCATTTACAAGTTGCTGCTAACTGTATATAACACCACTTTTCCGGTGAAAACGTGAATTTTAAAGATCGCCGCTTCTGTTAGCGAGAGTTAACGAAAATCAGATGCAAGGTTGGCGTTCCTGTGAAAAAACTGCTGCTAACCCCAGTTTGTGATATTTACAAGGAATTCCAAACAAAACCAAAAAAACTGCCTCTAAGTGCAGTTTTTTAAGACCATAAAATAGCTGGTCTTAAAATTAGTGCAAACGCTTGGGGCCTCATTTCAGAGGTGTTGGTGCAGGACAGCGCAGCAAAAAATATTGCTGCGCTGCCCTGCGCCAAAACAAAAGCTCACGAATGCGCCCCACAATAAGATAGGGCGCAGTCCTGGGCCTCATTCATGCAACAAAATAGCATTGGCACACTTTCCACTGCACCCTCCTTGCGAAACCATGGATGTACCGTATTTACTGTATGGTGCTCCATGTCGCAAGGATTTACAGATATGTAAATATTCCTGACGTATCTGTTGGCGCTAAAGTCATGCATTGCTGCAATTTTGTCACAAACATGATACAACTTCAGCAATGCATGGGGCAGGCCTATCCCTATGGCATTGCATCACCCTTATGCCTGCTATGAGGCAGGCGTAAGCTTTTGACGCACTGGCATCCTGGAATTGTCGCAATGAAATCTCATAGATTTCACTGCGCCACTCCTATGAGGCTTTGTTGTGTGGGAACGCCCACCCTGCATACAACCTACCTGATGCATGTATAACGTGGCATAGGGGTTCACAAGGTTATGCATGTGCCTAGATGCGTCCCAAGCCTATTTTGGCATCCAGTGTGTCTGCTATCACCTTCCTCGGCAGCCAGCGACCCCCGGATGCTTGTTCCACTGACACGAAGGAGCTGCCAGGGTGTCGGCGCAGTTGGAGCTCCATCAGTGGAGTTTGTGCGTTGTGGTGTTGGCATCTGTAAGCGTTGGCGGGGTGGTAGTGCTGAGGGAGTTGCCAAAAAGTTATTTGATGGCCTTGATCCAGTTGCAGCTTGGGGGGCAATGATGGCGGTGGTGTATGGTGCTCGTGGTGAAGGTGTGATTTATACTATGATGGTCAGTTCAGGAGAGTTGGGGGTGTGGCTGTAGTTGAAGTTCCCGCTGGCGTAGAGGATGGGGTCGAGCAAGTGTCCAGCTATGTGGGTTGATGCGGTGACTAGTTGCTTGTGTCCGATGCTGGCGAGGGTCACCAGGAGGGTGGTGGTGTTCTGTCACTGGGGTTGTCCAAGTGGAAGGTGAGGTGTCCGAGTAGTATGTAGTCAGTGGATGGGAGAGCCTGGGGTGCGATGAGGTCTACAATGGAATCGGTGAATGGGGTCCATTGGCCAGGGGGCCTATAGACGATGGTGGGTGGGGTTGGGGTTGGTCTGGATCTGGAAGTAGAGGTCTTCCATGGTAGCTGTCGAGTCATTAGAGTGCGTGGTCAGTCGGAGTGTACATTTTTAGACAATGGCAATGTCACCTCCTGGGGCGCTCAGGGTGGTCCATGCAGGTGAATTTGTAGCCATCATGGATGGTGATGGCAATGCCCGGTCCGGAGTAGAGGCTGGTCCAGGTTTCCGTGAACAAGGCAATATCTGAAGAGGTGGCGTTGAGGAGGCCCCAGATTTCTGTTGCGTGCTTGTGGAGGGACCACATGTTGAGGAGGATCTAGTTGAGCCAGTCAGCTGGGCATCAGGAGGCGCTGGTGTGCTGATGTGGCAGGAGGTGTGTTTGTAGTTTCAGCAGGCACAGTGTGCAAGGGAATTCAACAGTGATGCTAGATGGCAGGCTGTGTGGCGTCCAGGGCTGATGACGAGGAGGGCGCTGGTGTCGTAGCATTGGAGTGTCCGAGAGGAAGTGTCCTTGGTGCTGGGCGTAGTCCAGGGGTGGAAGGATGCATATAGGTTGGCTATTGGCTTGCCTTTTGCGCACCAGTGGTATGCACATGGCCCCACAGCAGCTGCCATTAAGTAGTGCTGTGGGGGAGACTGGACAGCTGGGAGGCGGGAACAACAGGAAAGGACACTGGAGGGGCAGGGATGCGGGGGGAGCAGGTGTTGTAAATATTGTTTTTTTTAAATCTTACCTCGAGGCTGGGTCCTGTATCTTCTGCTCCTGCTCTCCTGAGTCTGCTTCCAGGAACAGGAAGCAGGCAGCCAAGCTCCCTGGCATGTTCCTGGGCATTGCCTGGGCATGTTCTCCATGCAGGCTGTAATGCAGCCTGCATTGCGATCAGGGAAGTGCACATGACTGCTTCGGTTGGCCTGAGAGCGCTGACCAAACAGTCATTGCGCACTTGAGTGGGCATACCACTCCGCCCCTGCCCTGCTCCGTGAGTAGAGCAGCCCCAGCCTCCCTCCCGCTCACAAAGGAAACACAGCATGAGAATATCAGAAAGTTATCATTATGTTATGTTTCTTCTTCTTGCGCTGCTTGAAAGCAGTGGGGTGATGCTCTCCCACCATAGCGGAGGAGCCACCACTGGGGGTGCATCACCCATAGGTGCTAGACATGGGCCCGACTCGACCCCCGGGCCTCCTCAGGTATGTGTCCCAGATTCTCCTCATCTGGACATTGACAGGCAGGATTTCACAAACCTGGGTACAGCAGTCACCGCCAAGTCACTGGGGAACCTCTCGATGCAGGTGATGCAACAGGGCCCCTTTATGCGTGAATTTGCAGCGCTCCCGCCACACAAGTTCGGCGAATCTCAGGGGCCTTACCCTCCACAGCGTCCGGCCAGCACAACATCCTCCGGCCTGTGATGCAGAGAGGCACAGTCCACCATTGGTAATCCTCTCAGTGCACACTGGCATAGTGGTGGCATGTGGTATGTGATGCAGGCCTCCTTACGCTGGTACGCAGAAGCGCCTCTACCATTCACAGCTCCAAGGGGCACGAGGCAGTCTTCTCACACTGGTCAACAATGTGTCTCCATGTGACCTGGCAGACTTCACCACCAAGTAAGAGCGATCGCCAATGTCTCAATGTCTACCACCATGGCCTACTGACTCCACAGCACCTCTGCATCCCGCTCCGGGTTCCAGACGCAGGCACAGCGAGGCCTCCAGGCCCGGGGACTATCCGCGCTTTAAAGGTATTGGCTGCCATGGTGTTGCAAGGAGGGTGCTATGAAAAGTGGTGCATCACAGGTTTCCCCCAGTGATGCGCCTCTTTTCATATATGTAGCCTTGATTCTGCAGTTCCTCTTCCCCTGGGACTCTGGCTGTTCATCCTGGCTGTTGGGGGGTTTGGGGAGGTTGTTGATCTGTGCTGCACCTGTCCCTGCCTGCTCCATTCTGCATTCCAATATTTTAATTTATTATTTTTCATTGGAGGTGGACTTATTGGCTTTTTTGCCCCTAGAGGCAAAAAAGGTGAAGTTCTGCTGACTAACGTGAATTTTTTGCCCACAAATTGGCCTTTTGTCAGTTTTCGCCCACTAACGTCAGAATTTGTATCATCTTCACGCTAGTGTTAGCAGCAGTTTTCACCGCAGCTACCTGAAACTATCACCATGTAGCAACGTATTGTAAATGGGTGATAGGCCACATTAAAAAAGTGCAGCTAACTAACGCTAACGCTAGTTAGAGGCAGTTTTTGTACATATACCCCACAGTTTTTCCTCAAGATAGTGGTGCTTAACTTTATATAGAGGAGGATCAAGCCAATTGGAAGGTTTAGGGAGGGTGGCATAGGAATGTATTGAGAAGTACACATTTCTTCCTAAAATAAAGGAATGAGTGATTGTCAACAAAATCCTGTGGCAGCAAGTTTCAGATTCTAGTAACTTTCACGGAAAAGGAGATGGTGCAAGTTTTTCTTTCTTGAATTTTGGTGGAATTAGGAATAGACTGTTAGAGCTTCGAAGAGGTCTCTTTAGTCCGGCTTTAGGTAGTTTGTTTGCAAGGTAGACTTGCTTTTCTGTGTAGAGAGCTGTGTGGGGTATGCAGGAAGTTTTGAACATACATCTTGCCTCAGTTGGTAGCCAGCTGAGTTTTCTGAGAGTGGGAGTAATGTGGTCAAAGTGACTATCCCCAATAGCAGTCTGGCTGCTGCAGGAGTTTAACTTTTAAAGGGGCTAATTGTATTTTTGTGGCACCCGTGATCATTGCATTCTTACAGTCCAGATTGGAGACGACTAGGGATTGCACCACAGTTTTTATGTTTTTGGTGGGGGTGAAGGGTTTGATTTTTTTAAGGTGTTTCTTAAGGCAGTTTTAGCCGAGGTATTATTGTGCTCTTTCATGTTAGGTTATTTTCAAGTGTAATTCCCAGAGATTTCACAAAGTTGGAGATGGACAGTTTGCAGTTTAATGCAGCAATAGTCGAGCCAAGTATCTATGGGAAAGGACGTTCCTTTCGGGTATGTGAACAGAAGTTCAGTTTTGCTGGGGTTGAGCTGAAGATGGTTGTTTGTCAACCAGGACTGAACTGTGGCGAGAGTGCTGTTTAGGTGCTGGACGTTTTTATCTGACTGTATTTTAATGTTGAGTTGGGTGTCATCTGCATAGAGATAATAGGCAATTCTGGCTTGTTTCAGGATCATTACAAGGGGTACAATATAGAGGTTGAAAAGGACAGTGAATGGGAGTGACTCTTGAGGGACTCCTTATGAGACTGCTGTGGTTTTTGAGGAAGAGTTGTTTAGTTTGATTAGCTATGAGCATTGGTGCAGAAAAACAGCAAACCAGTGAAGGACAGTTCCATTGATGCCTGCACGCTGTGAGAGGGTGTTTAGGAGGATATCATGGTTGACAGTATCAAAGGCAACCGAGAGGTCCAGGAGGACTAAGCTGCAGGCCTGGCATCATCTAGAAATCTGTGCAGGTCATCTGTGATGTTCAGTATTGCAGCATCTGTATTGTAGCCTTTCCTGAGTCCAGATTGGAAGGTATTGTGCAGGTTGAATTTTTCAATGTGGTTGTTGAGTTGTGCAAGCACACATTATTCAATGGTTTTGTCAAAGAGAGGGAGGATAATTATAGGTCTGTAGTTATTAAGGTCGTTCTGGTCGGTATCTGGTTTTTTGATGAGTGTGTGACTTGGCCATGTTTGAGGGAGGCATGGAGCCGCTAGATAAGGAGGAGTTAACAATTTTGATCCATGTAGGAGAGATGATGTGACTGAGATTTTTGACAAGTGCAGCAGGGAGGGGGTCAGAGATGTGCCATGTTGGCTTCATGCAAGCAAGCAGTATGAGGACTTATTTTTCAGAGATATAGTCTAATTCAGTCCAAGTTGCATTGTTTTTCAATTGCAAGGGGTTCATGTTAGTGTTCTTGATTGCTTAGAGGCGGAGTTTGGGGAGAGAGTGTTCAGATGGAGGTAGGGGCTCTGCATGGTGGGCATTCTTGGTGTAGGGTTGGGAAGTGGGTGGTACAAGAGAGAGTTTGATGTTAGATATTTTTACAGAGAAAAATGTTGCGAACTCTTGGCTGTGCTTAGTAGAGTCATTAACTGAGTGTTGAGGGACTGAGGAGGTTTGCTGTTTGATGATGTTAAAAAGGTCTTTAGGTCTGTTCCTAGACTGGTCAAGTTGGGCTCAGATGAAGGAAGATGTGTTTTTATATTTTAGGTGTTCAGCTCAGAGGATCGAGAGATGGGCTAGCGAGGGTTGTTGTCTCCAGTTTCTTTCAACCAATAAGATTTGTTGCCTCTCTTTGTTAAGTTCTTTATTAAATAAGGGTCTGGAAGGGATACTCCTTTTATTTTTTTAGTTTAAGAGGGGCAACTGTGTCAAGGAGTTCTACTGTTTTTGTGGTGTAGTGGTTGGAGAAATCATCAACAGAGGTGCATCCGGTGGAGGTAGGATTTGGGAACGGACTAATGCTACTAAATCTGCATGAGGGATTCGATGTGTGCTCTTCGCCCAGTGCATGGGATGAATAGTTTAGGCATTGGACTTTGGTTGGAAGGCATTGACGTCAAAAATGGGTTAGTTGATAGTCAGTCCAGTCAAAGGGTAGGATAGAGTGGAGGGCTAGGATGTTGTGTTTAGAGATGATTGTGTCCAGGGTAGAACCCCTGTTGTGAGTTTGTTTATTGCTGTGTTGTGTGAGATCTTTTGTTTCCAGGAGAGTGGATAGGGCTTGTACTATTGGGTCTTCAGCATTGTTCAGGTGCAGGTTTAGGTGTCCTAGAACGATGTCTGTGCTGTCTTTTAGGGACCTTTGCTAAATTAGGTCTGTTAAGTCTTCAAGGATTTGTGAGTTTTCACCTGTAGGGTGATAGATGACATAAAATGTGATGGGGTTGGGGCCTTTAGAGGAGAAATGAACTCCTAAAAATTCAAAGGTAGGGTATTTGGTAGTGCAGAAGAGAGTTAAGCAAAGATCGTTTTTGTACATGATGGTTGATCCACCACCACCTCTGCTTTCTCTGCTTGGATGCTTGGTAGTTGGGCAGGCGGCCTGGCAGGGAGAGTGGTTTTCTGCATCCTGCTCATGCCAGGGATGACCGGGATCTTGCAGTGGAAGGGTTGGCCAGGATCATTGTCATAAGTATTGCTCAGAAATTCGGCTTCCTACTGTGACATTCCAGTCATTGTGTGAGGAGGTTTGAGGTGATGATGAATGTATGGCAGAGGTCTTCAAACTTCTTTGTTCTGAGCCCCCCAAAGCAAAATCTTTGTAGGTCGGGCCCCCCTCTAAAACTTTATGTATAGATTGGGGAGCAGGGGGGACATGGCTGCTTGCAGGGGGCAGGGCACCCACAAACAATCAATCACAGAGCTAAATAAACCATATTTACAATACTTGTGCCTCAGTAGGAGCTAATTAGCTGCCACAGCAATTAATGCTGTCCACACTGAGACACAAATATATCCACTATATGTGTTTCTGAGAAAATGTATACATTTCCTTAGTGAACAATTACAGACACATAAAACATTTGATATGCTGAACATAATAAAAAAATGTGCAAAGTGTTCCCATTCAAACAGAACCACAAGGAAAAGTAAAAGAATCTTTTGATGTCGACAACTTTAATCAGCAAACTAACAATTTGGGGACAATGAAACTAAACGTGGGGCCATTAAAAGGCCAGTAGACCACTAAAGATAATTTCTTGTAGTTGTTTGTTATGAGAAACACACATGCACTGGACAATGCTGCATGGAAATATATCTGCACTTTCCCCACACTTGTTCATTTATTCCCCTGTTGCCCTCCTAGTGTACATCTGACATACCTACCCGACCGTCTCATATTTCTGATTTCCATAACCTCTTGCAATTTTCTATTTGCCTTTTCCATCAATAGCATGTTCAATTCATCTTACTATCCTGCCTCCCGCCTCATCTTTTTCCACCAAAATCTCTGTCCACCTTCCTCCTCTTCCTGTCTTCATTCCCACACCTCCCAACTCCTTAATGCCCCAACCAATTCTCATTATATAGTGTTGTGTGCACTTTTTTCCTTAAATAATCACTCCACTACAAATTCCCAAAAACAAATAACAAACTTACAATTCATGATGCCAAAAGCTTTCATTTTTACAAATGCAAGACCTATTGCAATGCAAATGCTTGTACAATTGAGCTGTTAGTGCATTATACCCACTTATATGACTGTGATAACACAAAACACTTACTTTTTTCTTTTTAAGCAACCTCTTGGACCCTGCCAGCACATTTACTGACCCGCGCCCTCACTGTACTCTGGAATAAATGAAGGCAGCCTGGAAATACATAAAATAAACATCGCACACTTCCAGGCCATCTTCATTTGCATGCTCTTGTAGAGGCATTTGAGCCCCCCTGGGAACCCATCCACACTCCCCCAAGTGGGCGCGCCCCCAGTTTGATGACCTCTGATGTAGGAGATAGTTTGCCTAGAGGTGACAGATGGGGGTCGGAGTGCATGTTTGTGGCAGGATCGGTGTTCTCCACAGGGGCAGGATCTGACTAATCTTTGCTGCCTTACCTAGTGATGAAATTTCATCTAGAATAGTGTTGATTTTGAGTTCTAAATGGGCCATTATAGGGATCATTGAGATGCGGTTGGGTCTATGGTGGGGAGTGGATTATGATGGAACTCGTCAGAGTCTGGGGTAGAGACTAGGGTGGTATCCAGCCTGCTGAGGATTTAGGTGCGATAGATGAATCAAGCTGGGTAGTGGAGAAGTGGCATGGAGCGGGGAATAATTCAGGTAGCGAAACCGAAGCTTCTGGGCATCTAGTAATGGAGAAGGCTGTAAGGGGGTTGGAGGAGGAGTCAATGCGACGGGTATTAGGAGTAGAAGATCCAGCTAGTACAAGAGGGTGTGCATGGGTGAGTTCTCCACGAGAGTGTAGAAGGTTAGTGGTGGGAGTGGATGGCATGGAGGTGTAGAGCACAAGTGGCGATCAAAACTGGAAAGATTTTGTTCAGAGGCTTGGATTAGGATCTTATCATTACTAAGAAACCCGGCAAATGGAAAGAGAACTTCCTACAATATCTTCTCATAACTAACACTCCCAACGAACCTTATGGATCTAAGCTCACTATATCCCCATCCCAGCTTTAGAGGAGAATTGTCTTTTTAGACAGTGTTTGAAATGATACATCTTTTGATCTGTAAACATACTCAAAGTGCCACACAAATATTCCTTTTATATACTCACGAAGAGGGTTTTCAGGCATAAAGAGCACTTGCCACCAATTTCTTTTCCCAGGAGGGGATGGTAAATACATTCCATAAAATTGATTGCTGCTTTGCTGTGATGAGGCAACCGACCCTCACTGCCATCAGGTGCCATTTTATTTGCAAATGGAATAATAATCAACAAAATTAAGTTTAGAAAAACTAAACAGCAGGTGCTGATTTGTGAACAGGGTATTTTTATAACAATGTTTGTGACTGTTTTTCACCACCATTGAAAAATGATTCTTCATATAGTACATCGATTATGGTCTAGAAGTACAACAGCTGAGAGTAATAAAAAAGGCAAAATAAATTCAATTACTGTAATGTAAAATACTATACAGCATTACAAATGTCTACTCTTAACACAGTATAGTGCAAAAAGATTTATTAACTTATAGTTATGTTCTTTCTTTTTTTAAAACAGATGAATGATGCCCTCTATTTGAGTAAAGTAATTTCCTTATTACTTCTTTTTGTGTTGCTCTACAAACTAACATTGTCAAGGTATGCACCATGGTAGAGTATCATAGAGCCACTGAGATATACAGAGGCACACTGATAGAGCCACCAATATACCTAGCCACACACCCATTCAGCCATTTATATACACTCACTGACACAGTCAAAAGTACACTAAGACACTTACCCATATATCTACTACTACATACACTCTCTTTCCCATACAGATACTGACACACACACTCACTTACTCATACAGCTACTAACACATGTACTTACTTGCGCATATAGCCACTCACACACACATTTATTCACTGATACAGACTCACACACCCGCTCACTTACCCATGCAGTCAGTAATTCATCCAAGCAGTCACCCATATAATCACTAAAACACCCAGTAACTCTCCCCTGTAAGGACTGACACACCCAATCACTCAACCATACATCTATAAACACATCCACTCACACACCCGCACAGACACTTAGATACAATCCCTTCTTCCAGAAAACACTAATGCACTTACCCACTCACTCATATAACCCCTTACACCCGCTTTCGCTTACCTGTATTAAGTATTGGGTCCCCGGGGCTGAAAGCGGCCTGGGAAGGGGGCCAGCGCTGCCCCCTCTTATAAAAAATAAATACAAAGAAATGGCCAAGCCCCGAGGGATGGGGTCCCCGGGGTCAAAAATGGCCTGGGGAAGGGGAGACTGCTCGACACCCCTCCTTAAAAAAAAAAAAAAACAGTTTTGGCCTTGGGTATGGGGTACCAGGGCCCAAAAGCACTAAGGGAAGGAGGGCCACACAGCCCCCTTTCCTAAATGAAAAATAAAATATAGAAACCGGCAACTCACCGGAGGCTCTACCCACTTTCTCCACTACTCTGCAACACATCTCCTGGCGTGCTCTTGGTTGGGGGATGAAGTCCCCGTCGCTACTGAGGGTCCTTAGGAACCACCTAGCCCACCAGGTACCTCCAGTAAGCCCCACAAAGTGGGATTGATGAGAGGTAGTCGAAGGACACGCTGCTATTTACAACACTCTGCAAACGTGCCTCTTGGCGCACTGCTTGGTGAGGGAATGAGGTCCCCTTATGTCTGGAGGACCTCAGGACTAAAGTGGACTTGATCCCCCATGCAGCAGTGCGCTAGGAGGTGTATTTGCAGACTGGTGAGGAAAGGTGGCATGGCCTCGGACCACCTCTCAGCAATCCAGCTGTGTGGGGCTTACTGGAGGTAGCAGGAGGGCTAGTTGGCCCCCAGGGACACTCAAGAGGCAAGGAGACGTTATCCTCCCAACTAGGAATGCGCATGGGGTACGTTTTCAGAGTGGTGGAGAAAGGGAGCATGGCCTGTGACCACCTCTCAGCAATCCAAATGTGTGGGGCATACTGGAGGTAAAAGTTGGCCCCTAAGGAGCCCTAGCAACGAAGGGGACTTCATGCCCCAACAAAGAGCATGCCACGATGCCGGTTTGCAGAGTGGTGGACAAAGGGGGCGTGGCCTGCTCTCAGAACTCAACAATCCTGCATTGTGGGACCTACTGAACGTAATAGGAAGGGTAGTTGGCCCCCAAGGACATCTTTGGGGGCCAACTACCCCTCCTATTACCTCCCGTAAGTCCCACACAGCAGGATTGGTAAGAGGTCTTCAGAGGCCGGTAATTAGCCTTTTGGGATGCATCAAGCCCAAAACCATTCGCTAAACAGGTAATCGCAATCTTTGCAAATACCTAGTTTGTGAATGCAGTTAGGGAATCGCAATTTGCAATTCCCTAAATACAATGCAGGAAGCATTCTGAGAATGCATCTTTGCATTAAGGAATCGCAAATTACCATCAACTTCAAGTTGATGGTAATCTGCAATTCCTTAGAAAAATGCACAAAATTGCATTTTCTAAGTGCCATGTGGTGCACACACATGCCCTTGGGGCATGCGTGTGCACCACATGAGCACATATGCCAATTTTGGGGGTGCATCAGGGTTGCCTTTTGGCCCCCTAGCACCCTTGCAATTGCATATACATTTTGCGATTGCCTATTTGGTAATCGCAGATTGCGAATGGTTACCCATTCATTCCTACATTGGAATGAATTGAAAGGCATTCCCTGAGAATCGCTAATTGGGAATGTGTAGGAATCGCAATTTATTTAGCGATTCTTACATGCATAAAGAATTGCACGTCCTTAATAGCGATTACTTGAAAATCGCTATTAAGGAATCGCAATTCCTTACTTTGATGCATTTGCCTCTTGATGCTGTGGAGAAGAAAGTAGGAGTAAAAGTCACAAAGTCAAGAGGATGTGGCCTAATGGCTAGAGTGGTCAACCTTGAAGCTGGGGAGCCAGGTTCAAGTCTCGGCAGGGAAGTTCAACATCCTGTGATTATGGGAAAATCACTTAGTCTCTCTGTGCCTAACAAAATGAATGTGTCCATCTGCAACACAACTGGTGCGCATATAAAGTGCTGTGATACCTTTGGGTCAAGTTTGGGCTATATAAAACTCACCCCCCCAAAAACATTTATGACCGGAATCACCCCTTGGGAGATTAGGCAAGCAGGTAGGTCTCAATCTCCTCCTGGTTCTCAGAGCAGTTTTTGCCAAAATGTTTCTAAATTCCCACTTTAAGATTTTACCTATCTGGGCCACTTTAGCACCACTTCCAAGGGTCCAGGCCAGGAGAGACACCACTTGGAAGGTCAGGAATGTTCAAGATGGAGGAAGCCTTTTGTGTCCCTGTGGCTCTGAACAGGAGGCCAGCAAACTGGCCCTTGTGAGTCACTCTGGCGGTCCTGGGGCAGTTCAAGATCTCGCTCTTGTACACAGGCAGAAGGCAGTAGAGCCACAGGGCAGCAACCCAGCAGGGCAGCAGTTCTTCAGAGTAGCAGTCCAGCAGAGTGGCAGTCCTTCTTCATGGCAGAGTATCAACAGGTACCAAAGTTTACTGAACAGTTGGGTGCCGATTCCGATCCTGGACAAACCTGGGTACGAATCGTCGGACGGAGCGTTTTCTCCGTCCGACTCGTACCCGGGAAAAATACCTTACAAACATGCAAGTACAATTCGTACGTAAAAAACTTCCGGATACGATTCGTACGGGGAATATTTTTAATGGATCGGAATCGGCACCTTGGTGTATGAGGTCCCCTTTTTACACCCTCGTGCCCTCCTTCTGGAAGATGGGAGAAGCTTCTAGACAGTGGCTTTGAAGTGCATGGAATTTCCTGACTCCCCTCCCTTGGCTCGAAGCTGGTTGCAGTGACAAGTAGAGGTAGTTATGCACATTGTGTAAAGGCACAGCACAACCTATTCAGTTGCAAGTGAGGCTGAGCTTAGCTCCCCCCATCCTTCCAGAAGATGGCCCATTTAGCCATATTTTAGCCCTCTATTGCGTGACTGTCTGGGAGGAATTCACAACGTCTAACTGTCAGTAACACCCAGATATGTGCAAACAATTTGAGTTTAGCAGCTAATCTGTTTATATGATGTGGAAAGTGATACTCCACTACCACTAACAAAATTGTTGCTAAATGCTAACACACAAATGTGCAAACGGATATAGTAAAATATGCACGGAATGCCTCAGTTTACCTGAAATAAAATGTAGAATTGTGAGGAAAATCCCAGCAGAAACTGTATTTCTACGTTTCAGCCATCTTTACCTCTCTAACTAAGAATTGCTGAAATGGTGCAGAGCAGTAAAAATATCAGGAAATCTGGTTATTGGACATTTATTCTGCTCTGCACCATTAACACACTGTCCAAAAATTAGCGCACAATGGAACAGTAATACTCCTTTAGTGTCCAGCATCTTCCCAAATATGTTTTACATTGGAGTGTGAATAGTAAATGACACCCCTTTAGTGTCCAACACCTTCCCCAATATGGTTTAGATTGGAGTTGCAATAGTAAATGTATTGTTAAATACCTTCCCAAATTGGAGATTTACAATTTGCATCACATACACTTCAAGTAAAAAATTATATATAAAATTTAAGTAAAGTAACAATTTTTTCTGCATTTTTAATAACAAAATCAACTAAATCATATTTATACACATCAGTATGTTATAAAGTTTCAACTTTTATTTTCTATTGGTAACAATTTTCTTTACATTTATTATTATTTTTTTACATACATATTTGAAAAATGATTTTCTAGTTTTAATAGAATGTATTAAATAATTGTATATATCATACAAATCATTAATTTACAATTTACAATGTATTCATTATTGTTTATAACTTTGTTTGATATGTTTTACATCGGTGCAATTTTTAGCAGTTTTCTTAAACATTTATTCAACTTTTTACAATATTTCCCATCATTTGTTTTTCTTAGTTTCATTTAGCGGCCATTTTCTTTACTGATACCTTCTATTTTGTAACCTATTTGTGTTATTGTTAGTCTACTTTCTCAGAACCAGGTGGTGGTAAGGTGCTGCTGTTAGTCAGAAAGTCCTTTTTTATGGTGTTTTTTAGGATTTTTTGATTGTAGGGAGAATTTAAGAAGGAAGTTTGTTGGTTTTTGGTATATTTAGATCTATTGCTGTTTTGACTGGTTTCTCATTTGCACTTTTTATACTGTTTTAATAATGTATTGCTATGTTATGTTAACTTGTATGGTGTTAGTTATATTTTGATGAGTAACTGTTATATATATGTACTTTTGGAAATTTAATGTGGTTTGCGATTTACAGGTATTTCTCAATGAATGTGCTCGATGGGCATTTGGAGTTGTCTTTTTTTTTTAAAGCAAATCAATTTGGTTTTTAATAAATCAATGGTTTTTACTTTGATTTCTTTTTTGGGGGGTTTCCTTGGGTGGTTCCATTTTTTAAACAGGTTTTCGGGTTTGTTATGAATTTCTTCAAGGGATTTCGATTGGAATTGTCATATTTTTTCATTTGTTGAGGGGATATTTGGATTCATTTATCTTATTTTTTGGTGGATTACTGATTTTTGTTACATGGAGTCAGAAAAAGTTCTGCAGCTACAGGACAGTAAGGGACTGATTATGACTTTGGCATTATGGGAGTAGGGTCGCCGCCCAGCTCCCACACCACTAAAGCTGTGTGAGCACCGCCCCCAGATTATGAGTTTTCTAATGTCTACCGGGCGTTTCTTTGGCATGCCTCTGAAAAAGTGCACTGCAATGGGAGCATCAAAGTTAGTGCTTGCACGTCATGGGGTGCATGCACACAGGGGGGCACTCAATGGCCCTGAGGCAACAGGAGACCCAGTAGGGCCCCCTCTGTTCCTGCTCTGCCACAGTTTTCATGGCAGTCTTTGCCATGAAAACTGTGGCAGAGAGGAAACTTGCATTCTGCTTGACAGTGCCGCAATGACACTGCTAAGCATATTACAGCTTGATGACCATCACAACATCACCAGAGATCTCTGATCCCCGGCAGTTAAGGTGGTCTGATGGTGGTCAGACAGCCCGAGTTGTAATAGGGTGGTCGGACCACCGGTGTAGTGGTGGCTGGACCATCACTACTGCACTACGGTGAGTTTGGCAGTCCTCGGACCGCCAAACTTATAATTAGGCCCTAGGTCTCCCACCTATCTGCCGTATTTCGATGTTCCCGCTGGCCCTGTGGTGGTGCTTCTGACAGAGGGAAGTATTTTTTCATATGTGTCAATGCTGGTGTGTATATATTGACTGCAGTGTACACATATGCACTACACATGTGAAAGAATACCGACTGCGAGTTTGAGTTTGAGTTTTAAAATACTTGTAAAGCGCTCGTACACCTGCGGTTTCTTGGCGCTACTGCTAACCAGATCCAGGGCTAAAAAACGGGGGAGACTGCTGGGGATTTAATCAAAGGATTTTGTGAACAAATGGGCTTTGAGAAGTTTGCGAAATAGCGGGTACAGGGTGATGGATCGCAGATCCAGGGGAAGGGAGTTCCAGAGGATCGGGGCAAGGGTAGCAAATTTCGAACCTCCCCACTTCTTTGTCCGGTAGCGTGGGATAGTGAGGAGGGACTGGGAGGACGAGCGAAGTTCCCTAGTGGGTACATAGGGGGTGATCTCTGAGGAGATAAATGCTGGAGCCAGGTCCAGTCGGGCCAAGAAGGTGATGGAAGCGAGCTTGAATTGGATTCGAGCTCGCACAGGGAGCCAGTGCAGGGATTTCAAGAGGGGGGAGGAACGGTGAAATTTGGGAAGATTGAAGACCAGGCGGGCCGCCTGGTTTTGTATCTGCTGCAAACGCCATAAACTATATGCAGGGATACCTGCATATAGGGCGTTGCCGTAGTCCAGGCGGGACACCACCATGGCTAAGGTGATGAGTTTGAGAGCTGAGAAGGTGAAGAAACGGGACACCCTGCGTATAGTGCGCAGTGAAAGGAAAGAGGAAGATACCACAGAGCTAACCTGAGAGTGAAGGGTGAGTTGAGAGTTGAGTTTTATGCCGAGGGTTTTAACAGAGGTAGAGGGTTCCGGAGAGGGGCCAAGAGAAGGGGGCCAGAAGAGAGGGGACCAGGGGCTGGATGAACCACCCGTCAACACCAGCTCGGTCTTGTCGGGGTTGAGTTTAAGGTGATTGTGGTTCATCCAGTCCCGGATGTGGAGCATGAAAGATTGAAAATTAAGGACAGAAGAGGGGGAAGAGGAGAGGTTAAAGACCAGCTGGAGGTCATCCGCATAATTAAATACGGCGACCTCCATTTGTTGAAGAGAAAAGATAAGAGGGGCAATATAGAGATTGAACAAGAGGGGGGAAAGGGAGGAGCCTTGGGGAACCCCGCACTGGACTTTTCGGACGTCCGCTGTAAAATCACCTAGGCGAACGGCCTGGGTGCGGTCGCTCAGGAAGGATGATAGCCAGACCAAGGCGGTCCCTCCGATCCCGGCCGCCCTGACACGGGAAAGCAGGATGGTATGATCCACCGTGTCAAAGGCGGCTGAGAGATCGAGGAGCACAAGGGCCTGGCGCCGGTTAGTATCCATACCCTCCCTGAGGTTGTCCAAGACCGAAATAACAACGGACTCCGTGGAGTGTGCGGGGCGGAAGCCGGCCTGGCGGGGAGTGAGAGCTCCATGAGTCTCTACAAAGGAGCTCAAAGCGCCGGTGACATGGCGCTCGAGCACCTTTGCCAGAAAAGGTAAGAGGGAGATGGGGCGGAAATTGGCAGGGACAGAGGGGTCTGCCCCAGGTTTTTTTAGAATCGGCACAATAACCGCAAACTTCAAGGGGGAAGGAACCACACCTTTAGCCAGAGAACTGTTGAGGAGGTGAAGGGGAGGATCCGGGCAGGAAACAAAGATGTGACGGAGAATGTGAGCAGGACAGGGGTCGAGTGAAGAGCCAGATTTAACCAAAGGTACCAAGGAAGACAGGGCTTCCTTAGATATGGGGGGGAGGGCAGTGAGTTGTCCCTTGGGAGGGGGGCATTGGGGGTCAACAAAAGAGGGAGAAGGGGGCGGGATGTTAGCTTTAATAGTAGAAATTTTATGGATGAAGTAGTTGTTGAGGGAGTGGCAGAGTTCCTCGGAGGGGGCGGGCTTCAAAGTTGTTCTGTCAGAGAACGCCAGGTTATGGACAATCGTGAAAATCTCCTTAGGCTGGTTTTCTGCAGCAAGGATTTTGGAGGAGAAGTAGGCGGTTTTGGCCACCAAGATGTCTTTTTTGTACTGGGTAAGGATGTTGGTATACTCCAGTCTTAAAGTGGGGCAATAACTTCTCCTCCAAGCCCGCTCCGCGCGGCGTACAGTAAGTTTGGTGGCCTTAAGCTCTGCGTTGAACCACCGGTTGGCATCCTTGTCACGCTTGGAAGTAATACGTTTGAGCGGGGCAACAGAGTCACTGCCAGCGGAGAGCCACTGATCTATGGCCTCAACCTGGGAGAGGGTAGAGAGGCCCTGCAGGGAAGGGAGGGAAGTGATAAGAAGGGAGGAGAGGTCTTCCGGGTTGACACGGCCCCATGCTCGAACCCAGATGTTTTTGGGGCGAGGGGGTTTGGCTGGGGGGTGAATGGGTAGGGAAAAAGAGATAAGGTGGTGGTCGGACCAAGTGCAAGGCGAAATAGAGAGGGATTCCACGGGACAGTTTAGGGACCAGATCTGGTCAAGCGTGTGACCCTTGATGTGGGTGGGGGAGTGGACATGGGGGTGAAGTTGAGGGATTGGAGGGTTTCAGAGAATTCCTTAGAGGACGAACATTCAGCTGGGTCGGAAGGCCAGAAGTTGAAGTCGCCTAGGAGTAGGATAGAAGAGTTATTAACTGTAATGGTAGCCAGGACTTCCAAGAAGTCAGAAAGGAACTGTAAAGGGGATTGAGGAGGACGGTAGGTGAGAAAACAGGTCAGAGGGGGAGTAATGGAGGTAGTGCGAATAACCAAGTATTCGGTGGTTGCGATATCAGGCAGGGACAGAATTTGAAAGGGGAGATCGGTGCGTGCGATGACCGCCACGCCACCTCCAGCTCTGCCGGGAGGGCGATCAGCCCGAAGGGCGTAGTAGGAGGCCGGTAAGGTGGCTAATAGGGCGGGGAGGGAGTCGTCGCTGAACCAGGTCTCCGTTAGGAAAAGAAGATCAGGGGCTTGAAGATCCAGCAGGACTGAGAGTTCGTGTGCATGGGCGACTGCTGACCGAGTGTTGAGATAGAACACCGTGAGGGATTTAGTGGGAGGGGTGATGCTACTGGACGAGAGAGAGGGGTCAACTGTGGGAAGGGGGATGTGAGAGGGAGCGGCAGGAGAAAGACCAAGAGAGAGGATGCGGGAACAGGTGGAGGTAGCGATGGGCCAGGGTCCCTGGAGCTTGTGTAGTTGGTCCGGGGTATAGGTGGTGAGCGGGGCAGAGTGACGCGCCCCTAGCCCCGGACATTCGCGGACGGGCGCAGACGGGCTTGCCTTAGGCGCGCCTTCGGCGCGCAAACGGCACTCCCGCTGCGCTCGTCCGCTGCGCTCGTCCGCTGCGCTTCCTGTGCATGCACATTTGTATAACAGTAGGGGGCGTGGCCTGTAGGGGGCGTTGTCAGCGCGCACGCCTGTGCTGATGGCGGCCGCTCGAGAAATGCCAAGCGCGAGCAGAGACAAGATCGTCTGTGCGCTGCAGAAGATGTCATGTAGTGGCACTTTGCAAACACAGAGAGGGAGTAAGTGACACCACACAATGTTACAAGAATTAAAAGCAGTTGTGATTTTAAAAAGCAATTTCAGCAAGGTCCTCGTACCTCCAGCTCCCGGCTTTTCGCCTCAGGACTGGGAAAGCAATCCCAGTACTTTTCCATTGGTGGAGTCTGGGCCAATTGTGCCCAGTTCAGTCAATGCGTGCTTTGTACAAAACGGACTTACCTGTATTTGAGCACCAACAGAGTAATTTTCTTCGGGGTCAAGATGCTACTGTGAAATGGGGACCTGGAGAAAGGGATTAATGTGGGAGACTAAAGGGAAGAAAATGAAATGGGTGAGCATGCACCCATATCCTTTGATTGCACTGACTAAAAGCAGGCGGTCTTCCCATCTAGTACGGCTCGTAGGAAAGCAAACTCATAATTCGGACAGCGGTGAACTTCTCTGTGTTGCACTATGACAACTGCTTTTCCGTGACTGCAGTCGAGGTGAATTGCGAATGACTGTTGGTGGAGGCAGTACTCCAGCAATCTTTCGTTCAGCAAACTGACAGCATCATAATACTGCGGATGGAAGCCTAGTCGGCTGTGGTGAATCTGACGCTACAGCTGTCCCAAGACTGCCAAAGTTGTAATCAGGCCCTTAGTTCTTTCATTTATTTTGGGTGGGGAAGGTCATATTACATTGCTTAGATTAAATATACGTGATTGTTATGTGGATTTGTTTGGATTATGTGATCTTATTTCATGTGATGGACTGAATTTTATTTTATTTATTTTGTTTGCTGATATTTACATTTTTTTTAAATAGATTATACTTAATTTTAGTATTTCAGTCTTTATTAATATTGTTATTTTAAACAGCTGTTTGTCTGATCTGACAAACATTTATTATTTGATATGGTACTTTTTGAGGACTTTGGTAGGTTAAGATTTATTTTATAGTATGCTTTCAGCTATCATTTCTAAGTAACGTAGTCCTTTGTTATTTATGAAGAGTTAACTTGAAATTATAGCATGTTGCACATTCTTTTGGTTTGTTTGCTAAATTTAGGGTCAATTTGACTAACAGATTGCTCTATTCTTAGTTCTTGGTAGATTTGATCTTTTTTTAATGCTTCCTTATATTTGTATAATGTAGGCTAAGTTCATTCTAGTGTGGATTGGAAGGCATTGTGCCATCCTTCCACTGCATTGTTTGTTTTGACTTCCTGTGCCAAGGTGCTGTTATAGACATTCCAACATGGTGTTTGGAATCTGGGTTGGCGTCTGTGTCCAGAGCGATGTAGCCTCCCACCTCAAGTTTCTTCAAAATAGTCTATTAGGGGGATACATTTCTCTTAATTTCTCTTGGTAGAAAGGGCTTTCTTTTAGTAAATTGTCGTAGTTGGCCACCTCTGTGACAGGCACATAGGCTTGGACTATCATGTTTTTAATTTCAAATGCAAATTGTTTGTAGAATATTCTACACTTAGTGCACGTTTTTAGAGATGTCTCCATATGCTTTGATTGAAATTATAATAACACCCTTATACACCCTTATATTGCTGTGTGGGGGTGTATTTTTAGAATTATTTGAATAATGTCTTGTTCAAAGTCTATGATTATTTTTAGGAGGTATTTTTAGGAGGTAGTAGTTAATTCTCATAATAGGGGCTGCCTTGCTTTTTGGTATTAGGGCATATATACAAGGGCTATTTGTATTTTGATGTTCATCATGTTTGGTGTATATCTGAGTAAATGGTTTCAGACACATTTAAAGGTCCCATGCATCATCCAGGTTTGACATTGGTTAGGATTCATTAATTTGTTTGCTGTGGAGAATGTTAGAAGTTGTTTCTCATTTTTTAGTTTGACATGTAAAAGGAAACATTCCTCAATATGTGTGATTGTTAATTGCAAATTTGGCATTCCGACCACCCGAGAATCATGTCCACATCATCTACACCACCTCTGTGCCTGCGATCTACTGCCTACCGCATAATAGGCTGTGCTGTCTGAAATGCCGACAATGCCACAGAGGTCTACCCATCGGTACCGTGGCAGCCTGCAATTGTGGCGATGTGTTCAATGACGCTGCCAGGTCTGCGGTCCACTCACTGCACATATTACGACTCCACAGTAGTACTCGCAGTCTCGCAGAAGTACTCAACAAACAGTGGTTCCCCAATGGCAGTTGACCACCGCAGTACGCACCACAAATAACATAACACAACAGTGACAATTGGATAGATTTATAAATTACCCACCTGATATGTTTTGGCAAATGGACACCCCTGCAATTCACACTATAAAACACACCCCATCCCTGACCAGCATCCTTTGCTTCCAAACTGCAGCACAGCAGACAGGCAAAACCATTTTCTGCATTTTTGGAAAAGGCACCACTTTTTCCATCTTCCCATTTAGCACTCTCCACCACCTGTAATGTTGTTTATTGCACCTTGTTACCTCTATCACTTGTTTGTTTTACATTCATATAGCATTGACTTTTTTTTCCCGCCATGCTTGGGAAAAGAAAATCAAGCTTCATTGAGCAAGAGTTGACAGTTATGATGGATGAAATCATTAGAATAGAGTTACACATTTTTGGAGCCCAAGTCCGGCAAACTCCTTTCAGTAGGAAAAATGAAATGTGAGCCAGGATAGTCAAGAGAGTGGATCCTGTTGTTATCACCCTGTTCACGCAGGGAGACATTAGGAAGAGGAGAAACCACCTCAGGCTGAGGGTACGTGCCAAGTACAACAGCCACCACTTGGACACTCAGATGAATGGTGGAGGTCCTCCCAGCACACCATTACAACTCTTACCTTGGGAGGAGAAGTATTGACCATCCTGCATACTGAGGAATTGAAAGAAATAGAAAGGGAATGGATTATGGTAAGTTATATTTCAAAAACTGCCACAATATCACAATGTCCTCTTTGCTCTCAATTCTGCTTCTGATATTCTGTTCTCTATCTACTTTCCTAAGATGCAATACTGAAAGTATCTGAGGTGTTGGTTTGTCTGTGGCAATGTGTATTGTTGCATATAAGAGCACACGTATCCAACTCCATGACATTCCACATGTTGCAATGCTGTCTGTAAGTGCATTACCATCCAAATGTCAATCTAGGACCCATGAAATGTGTGAAAATGTAAATGTATGGTCCATTCCAAATGCATGTTGGCAACAACTATGGTATACTGATCATTTGTCACGTGTTGCTAAAGTAACATTAACATGACTACAACTACCATGAGGCCTTGTCACTCCAACTCTAAACAAGTTGCTACACTCCTTTAGCCCCTTCTCACTTGTTTGCCATGTAACTACTGATGTTATTTTATTATGTAGGTTACCATGTGTCAAGTGTTACTAAAGTGACATTGAGGTGACAACAGCTACCATAAGGCCTTGTCACTCCAACTCTAAACAAGAGGCTGCACTCCTTTTGCCCCTTCTCACTTGTCTCCCATGTTACTACTGATCTACATTCATCATGGATTTTGCAATTTACAGACAATGCTCCTCTTAGATATACTTCTGAATACTTTGCTTGATGGTATAATGGACCCATCAACATAAACTAAAGATGGCATCAGTGACACCTTAACAACAGTGTACCCCTACTTTATGTCAGCCACGAAGGAAACTTAGCTGATTAACAGTGCCAAGTGACCTCTTTACTCTGCACTTCTCACACAATGAACAATGCTACATATCCAAGCAAGCTGAACATTTGCCTGTATTAGACACAACAAGGCCTTGGAATGGACAAATATTATGACTACATTGTGTTTGCAGCAGAGTTTTGAATATGTCATGTCTATCCCTAAAGCAAAAATGCCATATATCTGCACAGCTAGTGAGCTGATTAAATCTATTACATCTATTGAATGTCTACAAATGTCTACTAACCAACTTCAACTCCACACAAATAGATGACAATACTAATCTCTATCTTTTTTGTTCCATTCTTGGTCCCCATTTACCTTGACACAAACAACGTGGATGTAGATACTTCACATCCACCATTAACACCGTTCTCTACCTCTCAACAAGTAAATCCACCACTGAACATGCACAGAGGTTGGAAACCAAATAGATTTCATCTCCACCCTAGGATGAAGTCCTCAGTGATGACAAAGCTCCTGAAGAGGTGGACGTTGATGACTGACCTGGTCCATATGGTCAGCCTGGGAAGATTTCAACAGTGGGGCTCACCGTTCCCACTACAATATCTCCCACCACTGCTGCTACATCACAGCCAACCACTGCCCCTCAACCTGTGTAACTAGCACAGTCAATACCATCCAGTGCCCCGGTCCTGCATTCTTCGATGGCTATCACCACCTCAGTCATGGAGGAACCAGCACCCAGTGGGATAGTGCAGTCTGTGTCTAGAGTATGGGGCCATGGGTGTAGATATAGTGGGAGGGTAACTGTGGGCCTGCAGAGTGAGCCCACTCAGGCCACGGACACCCAGGCCACCATCACCCAAGTCCTGGGAGTCTACAAGGACACCCAAAGTATTGTGGTGTTGTGTAGTTCCTAGGAATCTATATAGGATCTGCATGTTTAGACAGCATAAACTAAGAGATTGGTGTCCAGACTGATTCCAGACATCCCCAAAGTATATGTTAGCCTTTAGACCAGCTGTTGGACAGGCCTCACAGACGGCTTGCTCCCTCCCCGCTCGACAGGGCCCGAACTCCGGCCCACCTGGCATATCCCCACGACAAGCACCTGTACTCCGTCTCCCGACGGACCCTCTGCCCTCGGACCCCTACTCATCACGGGGTCCAGCCCCACCGGCTTCCCCGGCCGGGTCAAGCCGCCATCTGGGGCCCTGCACCACGCGGCCGCATGGCCTCCCCTCGACCCTAACCCCGGGCCTGGCCGGCCCCGACATCCCGGCACCACCATCCACCCAGGAGGTGAGCGGACCACTTGGCAAGTCAATGGGAGAACGAACTGTCAAGGGCTCTCCCCCGCCAGGTGCCGATCGCCCCCAGCTCCCCCAGGCACTGGCTCCACCCCCTGCTGGGTGTCTGGACACCTTCATCCCGGACCCTCCGACCTCCAAGTGCGAGGGTCCGGACATCAAAGGGCACCAGCCCTATAACTGAGGCAGCTCCGGAGCAGGAAGGCAGTTGTATCCTGGAGTCGAGAGACACCGAGCGAACTCAACCTTGACGGTCTACTGGCGCTGCCGTAGCCCGCTCTTGTGAACCATCGTCCTGCCTGCTGGCGCTGCCGCGGCCTTCTGCAACAGTCATCTTCCTGGGACCTGCTGGCGCTGCCGCGGCCCGTTGTAACGACCATCCTCACCGGGACCTGCTGGCGCTGCCGCGGACCGTACATCTTCCTGGGACCTGCTGGCGCTGCCGCGGCCCGTTGTAACGACCATCCTCACCGGGACCTGCTGGCGCTGCCGCGGACCGTACATCTTCCTGGGACCTGCTGGCGCTACCGCGGCCCGTTGTAACGACCATCCTCACCGGGACCTGCTGGCGCTGCCGCGGACCGTATATCTTCCGGGGACCTGCTGGCGCTGCCGCGGCCCGTTGTATCGACCATCCACACCGGGACCTGCTGGCGCTGCCGCGGCCCGTACCACCTAACCACCAAGCTCGAGGATTGTGAGCGCATCATCATCTCATCCGAACTACCGGATTAGTAAATAGACTGCCCCGCTACCCCCTTCCCTACCTTGCGAGACGCTAATCGAGGGGACCCCTGAGTCCAGACCTCCTTGTACCATTCAACCGTACCTTAAATAAGTGCTTATAAAGAACGCTGAACCTTATCCGTGTGTGATATCTGTCTGTGGGGGGGGGAAGTTACTTGTCTGTACGATGGCTGGAGACGGCTCTCCCCGGAGACCTATCCTCCTGACCCCGGCCGACCCTCCCGGTCCGTCTACCTTTTCTAACATTGGTGGCCAGCGGCGGGATCCGAATCAACGCGTAATCGTACAGAGAGTAGCTCACCCCACGACAAAACACGATGTCGACCAAAGATAGCAGCTCCACCGAGAAGTTCCAAATGGAGAAATTAGAAGAATACAACCACCGCGAACTGAGACAATTTTGCATAGAACTTGGCATTGCTACCACCGGCCTGAGTACCAAGGATGATCTAAAGCGCGCTCTTGAGTCATGGACAGAAACTGGGGTCGCAGGACCCTCCGACCAAAGCAGCGTCACACCAGACCAAAACAGCATCACACCAGAGGGGAACGCCACGGCTCCCGAGGAGCGGGGAACGGGCCTCTCGCAGGAGGAGATACGAGAAAGAGACAGAGTCAGATTACACGAACTAGAGATGGCACGACTCAAGATGGATGGGGAACTCAAGTTAGCTGAACAGAAACTCAACCTCGAGCATATGCGGCTTCGAGAGGAACGAGAAGAGAAACAGAGACAGAGAGAGCTGGAAGAGAAAAAAATAACGCTCGAGCACGAGCGCCGACTGGCGGAAATAGAACTGCGCAAACAGAATAAGGAACTGGGGGTGCCTGAGCGACCACACACCCCGGGGCCAATTGAGAAAAAAGTTCACATCCCCAAGGATGTGGTCCGCGAGTATGTCCGAGAAGACGACATACAACAGTGGTTTAAAGCCTATGAGATCGCAATGACCTCCCACCGGATCGACCGGAGTGATTGGGGAGCCGGACTTTGGGGGAGATTTATCAACGAGGGTCGCGATGCCCTACTACAGCTCCCCGATCACCAAATGTCGTCCTACGACCACATGAAGGCTGCCCTCCTCACCCGCTACGGCCTCACGCCCGAGATGTACCGCCAGAGGTTCCGAGACTGCACCCGGATCCCAGGTACAACTTGGGTAGAATACGTGAACTATTTCAGCCGGGCCTTCGAGGGTTGGATCAAGGGAAGTCAGGTCACCACCTACGAACAACTCTTCAACCTGATGGTATGGGAGCACCTGTCAAACAACTGTTTCGTCGAGCTCAGGCAGCACCTACTCGACAGTAAGCTGCCTGACCCCCGGCAGCTCGCCGCCGAAGCTGACCGATGGGAAAGCACCCGAGTGGGCCGGAGAGGGCCACACGAGCAGAATCGAAGCAACCAAAGCCAGCACCGTCCCCGGGGTGGAGGAGGAGGCCAGGGGCGAGGGAGAGACGCCTTGCCGGCAACCCCCGTGGCCAGCACCCCGCCTCCGGCCGGCCGGAGCAACCCCCCGTTGCGTCCTGGGTTCCGGGCCAACGTCACGTGCCACCGATGCCAGCGAGTCGGCCACTACGCCAATGACCCGAGCTGCCCGCAGAACCAAACACCCAAGCCCCGCCAGGTAGCTGCCGCTGCCCTCGGGGAAGAGCAATCATCGGAGGGACCCGAAGAGTATGAGCCGGCCCAGCAAGGGTGGGAACCGGCCGCCATGGTCCTGGCATGCTTAGGGGGAAGAGACATGGTTCCGCGGGCTCCCCTACCCGCCAACACCAGAAAATACGGTCAGTGGGTGACCATTAATGGACAGAGAGCCGAGGCCTTGCGTGACACCGGCGCCAGCGTGACGGCCGTCCGCTGTCACCTGGTAAAGCCCGAGCAGATCCTGCCGAACATTCTCTGCCCCGTCCGCTCGGCGGATAACTCTGAGAGCATGTGCAAGATGGCCTGCGTCCCGTTTGAATGGGGAGGGGTCTCCGGCCTACTGAAGGTGACGGTCCGGGACGATGCCCCCGTGGACTGCCTCCTGGGGAATGACCTCGAGAGTTCCCCGTGGGCCACCGTCGAGAGAAGGGAGCACTTGGGGATGCTGGGCCTCCCGGACTGGGCCTGCGTAACCACCCGATCCATGGCCGCCCGTGCCGCCCCCCGATCAGAAGAGACCGAATGGCCAGCACCTCCGCCCCCGGTTGCCCCCGTAGAGGACAACGGCGAGTCCGACCTCCCGGACCCGACTACCGAAGAAGATGCGCAACACCAGGACCTTCCGGATCTGGCTCAGTGGCGGCAAGAAGGGGGGCCCACCCAAGAACAGTTCCGCCAGGAACAAAAGACCTGTCCCTCCCTCGAGGGACTACGCCAACAAGCCAGCACCCAAAACGCCGGGGACACCACCGGAACCCACTGGGTCTACTGGGATAACGACCTGCTCTACAGCGAGCAAAGAATCGCCGAGCTGGGGGCCGGTCGAGTTCTGGTGGTACCGCTCCGCTTCCGAGACTTTCTGCTCAACCTGGCCCACGATGTCCCCCTGGCTGGACACCTGGGCCAGGACAAAACGTACAGTCGCCTGGTGACCCACTTTTTCTGGCCGAAAATGAGGAATGACGTCCTGAACCACTGCCGATCTTGCCCCACATGCCAAGCCAGCGGGAAGAGTGGTCGAAAGCTGAAAGCCCCTCTGCAACCCTTCCCTGTGGTCACCACCCCGTTCGAGAGGGTGGGGATAGACATTGTGGGACCTCTGGACCCCCGCACGGCGCAAGGACACAGGTTCATCTTGGTACTAGTGGACCATGCCACCCGCTACCCCGAGGCGGTGCCCCTACGGACAGTGACCGCTCCGGTGGTTGGCCGGGCCCTGATGGGGATCTTCTCCCGGGTAGGCTTCCCCCGAGAAGTCGTCAGCGACCGAGGTACGAATTTCATATCCAAATACATGAAGTCCCTCTGGCAACAATGCGGGGTCACCTACAGATTCACGACCCCCTATCACCCCCAAGGGAACGGACTAGTGGAGCGTTTTAACCGCACTCTCAAAGGGATGATTGGGGGATTGGAAGAGCCTCTCCGTCGCCAGTGGGATGTACTGCTCCCGTGCCTCCTCTTCGCCTACCGGGAAGTTCCCCAGAAGTCCCTCGGTTTTAGCCCCTTTGAACTCCTCTACGGGCACCCTGTGCGAGGGCCCCTCAGCCTAGTCAAGGAAGGTTGGGAGATGGCCCCCCTCACGGCCCCTCCAGACGTCTTCAAATACATCCTGGCCTTACGAAACCAGACCCGGCGCTTCAGGGAGATGGCCAAGGCGAACCTCGAGGCCAGCCAGGAGGACATGAAGAGGTGGTATGATCACAATGCCTCCTCCGTTGAATTTGAGCCTGGGCAGCAAGTATGGGTGATGTCCCCCACCGAACCATGTGCCCTGCAGGATAAGTGGACGGGGCCCTTCAAAGTGGTCGAGCGCAAAAGCCCCGTCACTTACCTCATCGACATGGGGTCCTCCCGGAACCCCCTTCGGGTCCTCCACACCAACCGGCTCAAACCACACTTTGTGCGATCCGAACTAAGCCTCTTGATGGCTACAGACAGTGGCACGGAAGAAGACTCCGAGCCCCTCCCGGATCTCCTGAAGACTCAGGAGAAGGACGGCTCCGTGGACGGGGTCCGGCTCTCTGACGCCCTCACTTCGGAGCAACGCCAGGACTGCCGGGACCTCCTGCTGCAGTTCGCTGCCCTGTTCTCCCTCACCCCCGGGGTCACCCCCTGGTGTCTGCACGACGTAGACACCGGGGACAGTCCCCCTGTCCGGCACCGGGCCTACCGCGTACCAGATCGGGTACGGGCCTGCATACAGGAGGAAGTGGCCAAGATGCTCACGATCGGGGTCATCGAGCCCTCGGACAGTCCCTGGGCCAGTCCGGTCGTATTAGTTCCCAAGGCCGCTGCCCCCGGCTCCGCCCCTGAACTGAGATTCTGCGTCGACTACCGGGGCTTGAACGCTGTCACCCGGACCGACGCTCATCCCATCCCCCGAGCAGACGAGCTGATCGACCGGCTGGGTGCCGCCCACTACCTTAGTATCTTTGACCTAACGGCGGGCTACTGGCAGATCGGCCTCACACCCAGGGCTCAGGAACGGTCAGCCTTCTCTACCCCCGATGGCCACTATCAATTTAAGGTCATGCCCTTTGGCATGAAGAATGCCCCCGCCACGTTCCAACGCCTTGTGAACCAGGTCTTGGCGGGACTTGAAGAATTCAGCGCTGCCTACCTGGACGATATCGCTGTATACAGCCGCCACTGGTCCGACCACCTCCGTCACCTCCAGGAGGTCCTACACGCCCTCCAGCGGGCCGGCCTCACCATTAAGGCCGGCAAGTGCCAGATTGGCCAAGGGTCTGTGACCTACCTTGGGCACCGAGTGGGGAGCGGGCTGGTGGCCCCACTACAACTTAAGATTGCTGCCATCCAGTCCTGGCAGCCCCCCGTCACCCAGACCGAAGTCCGAGCCTTCCTGGGGCTCACCGGCTACTACCGGCGGTTCGTGAAGGACTACGGCAGCATCGTGGGGCCCCTCACGGGTCTCACATCCAAGAACCAACCGAAGCGGGTCAACTGGACTCCGGATTGTCAAGCGGCCTTCGAGGAGCTGAAGGCCGCCCTGTGCACCGCCCCGGTGCTCCAGGCCCCCGATTACAGTCGGGAATTTGTGGTGCAGACCGACGCCTCCGACCACGGCATCGGAGCCGTCCTCTCTCAGTTGAACCCCGAAGGTCATGACCAGCCGGTGGCCTTCATCAGTCGACGTCTCCTGGCCCGAGAACAGCGTTGGAGCACCATCGAGAGGGAGGCATTTGCAGTAGTGTGGGCCCTCAAAAAGCTCCGACCCTATCTCTTCGGCACCCACTTCCGGGTACAAACCGACCATCGACCCCTGCAATGGCTGATGCAGATGCGGGGGGAAAACCCAAAACTCTTGCGCTGGTCCATTTCCCTGCAGGGAATGGACTTCACCGTGGAGCACCGACCAGGCCAAGACCACGCCAACGCGGATGGCCTGTCCCGCTTTTTCCGCCTCGATGAAGAGAGTCCCCAAGGAGATGGGTGACTCTCCCCGCCTTCAGCTGGGGGGGACGCATGTTGGACAGGCCTCACAGACGGCTTGCTCCCTCCCCGCTTGACAGGGCCCGAACTCCGGCCCACCTGGCATATCCCCACGACAAGCACCTGTACTCCGTCTCCCGACGGACCCTCTGCCCTCGGACCCCTACTCATCACGGGGTCCAGCCCCACCGGCTTCCCCGGCCGGGTCAAGCCGCCATCTGGGGCCCTGCACCACGCGGCCGCATGGCCTCCCCTCGACCCTAACCCCGGGCCTGGCCGGCCCCGACATCCCGGCACCACCATCCACCCAGGAGGTGAGCGGACCACTTGGCAAGTCAATGGGAGAACGAACTGTCAAGGGCTCTCCCCCGCCAGGTGCCGATCGCCCCCAGCTCCCCCAGGCACTGGCTCCACCCCCTGCTGGGTGTCTGGACACCTTCATCCCGGACCCTCCGACCTCCAAGTGCGAGGGTCCGGACATCAAAGGGCACCAGCCCTATAACTGAGGCAGCTCCGGAGCAGGAAGGCAGTTGTATCCTGGAGTCGAGAGACACCGAGCGAACTCAACCTTGACGGTCTACTGGCGCTGCCGTAGCCCGCTCTTGTGAACCATCGTCCTGCCTGCTGGCGCTGCCGCGGCCTTCTGCAACAGTCATCTTCCTGGGACCTGCTGGCGCTGCCGCGGCCCGTTGTAACGACCATCCTCACCGGGACCTGCTGGCGCTGCCGCGGACCGTACATCTTCCTGGGACCTGCTGGCGCTGCCGCGGCCCGTTGTAACGACCATCCTCACCGGGACCTGCTGGCGCTGCCGCGGACCGTACATCTTCCTGGGACCTGCTGGCGCTACCGCGGCCCGTTGTAACGACCATCCTCACCGGGACCTGCTGGCGCTGCCGCGGACCGTATATCTTCCGGGGACCTGCTGGCGCTGCCGCGGCCCGTTGTATCGACCATCCACACCGGGACCTGCTGGCGCTGCCGCGGCCCGTACCACCTAACCACCAAGCTCGAGGATTGTGAGCGCATCATCATCTCATCCGAACTACCGGATTAGTAAATAGACTGCCCCGCTACCCCCTTCCCTACCTTGCGAGACGCTAATCGAGGGGACCCCTGAGTCCAGACCTCCTTGTACCATTCAACCGTACCTTAAATAAGTGCTTATAAAGAACGCTGAACCTTATCCGTGTGTGATATCTGTCTGTGGGGGGGGGAAGTTACTTGTCTGTACGATCGCTGGAGACGGCTCTCCCCGGAGACCTATCCTCCTGACCCCGGCCGACCCTCCCGGTCCGTCTACCTTTTCTAACACCAGCTATCTCACAGCCCCACCCTAAACCCCCTAACTTTACCAAGGAGCAAATAGTTTCTGGCAACTATCGAATATAACAAGCCTTGATCCTTCAGGGTTCGTGGAAACAGTCCACTACTTTTCGCTCAGTCACTTGTGCTCACTTGGTCCCAGAGAAATACACAGATAAACTATGGGGACGTTTTCAATAAGCATTTATTGAACCAGCGTAGTTCTAGTATAAAATACGTGGGCTGTAACAACTATTAGACAGAAACAGATATATACGATTGCAAGCACTGACAGAGTAAATAAAAGGTAGAATTCTACCATGGTGCTAAAACAGTGAATATATGCAGGAATATAGACACATAGAAATAATCAAGCGTACTCCTAAGATGCAAACCCTAGCTAAGGGGCCGATTAGGATGGCAGAAGGCCCTCCACTGACAGCCCTGCGGTGGCAGTCCTTCCGCCATCACTAAGGTGCCGATTACGATCCGGTAGAAAAAATCCCCGTGCGACTCGTATCCGGTCTTTTTACCGTACGAATCGTACAAGTTCCGTACGAACTGGCAATCACAATTCGCATGGTAAAAAGTCCATACGAACCGCATTTGGAATCATTCCCCACACGTCCTCGGGTCGGAAAATGTGTCCGACACGTCCTCGGACAATTTACCGTACAAACGTGAAAAGTCAAGTCCGACCGAGGAATCACGATCCCACCCGTGCGTCCGAACTCACAACCGTATGGTAAAAACACCGTCCGCACCGAACTCCCATTGCAACCATGGAGATATGTGCCCGCATACGCGCCAAACACTCCCCCCAGCACCCATACGTTCGAGTCGTACTCCCCGTTAATGTACACCCCCCCCGTATGTACACCCGTGTACGTGTCGAACCCCCACCCGTGTATGTACACCCCAGTACGTTCGAGTCGTACCCCCACCCCTGTACGTGTCATACCCCCGTGTACCTACACCCCAGTACGTTCAAGTCGTACCCCCACCCCTGTACGTGTCATACCCCCGTGTACCTACACCCCAGTATGTTTGAGTCGTACCCCCACCCCTGTACGTGTCATACCCCCGTGTACCCACACCCCAGTACGTTCGAGTCGTACCCCCACCCCTGTACGTGTCATACCCCCGTGTACCCACACCCCAGTACGTTCGAGTCGTACCCCCACCCCTGTACGTGTCGTACCACCGTGTACCCACACCCCAGTACGTTCGAGTCGTACCCCCACCCCTGTACGTGTCGTACCACCGTGTACCCACACCCCAGTATGTTCGAGTCATACCCCCACCCCTGTACGTGTCATACCCCTGTGTACCTACACCCCAGTACGTTCGAGTCGTACCCCCACCCCTGTACGTGTCGTACCACCGTGTACCCACACCCCAGTACGTTCGAGTCGCACCCCCACCCCTGTACGTGTCGTACCACCGTGTACCCACACCCCAGTACGTTCGAGTCGTACCCCTACCCCTGTACGTGTCGTACCACCGTGTACCCACACCCTAGTACGTTCGAGTCGTACCCCCACCTCTGTACGTGTCGTACCACCGTCTAAGTACACCCCAGTACGTTCGAGTCGCACCCCCACCCCTGTACGTGTTGTACCACCGTGTACCCACACCCCAGTACGTTCGAGTCGTACCCCCACCCCTGTACGTGTCACACCCCCGTGTACCTACACCCCAGTACGTTCGAGTCGTACCCCCACCCCTGTACGTGTCATACCCCCGTGTACCCACACCCCAGTACGTTCAAGTCGTACCCCCACCCCTGTACGTGTCATACCCCCGTGTACCTACACCCCAGTACGTTCGAGTCGTACCCCCACCCCTGTATGTGTCATACCCCCGTGTACCTACACCCCAGTACGTTCGAGTCGTACCCCCACCCCTGTACGTGTCATACCACCGTGTACCCACACCCCAGTACGTTCGAGTCGCACCCCCACCCTTGTACGTGTCGTACCACCGTGTACCCACACCCCAGTACGTTCGAGTCGTACCCCCACCCCTGTATGTGTCGTACCACCGTGTACCCACACCCCAGTACGTTCGAGTCGTACCCCCACCCCTGTACGTGTCACACCCCCGTGTACCTACACCCCAGTACGTTCGAGTCGTACCCCCACCCCTGTACGTGTCGTACCACCATGTACCCACACCCCAGTACGTTCGAGTCGTACCCCCACCTCTGTACGTGTCGTACCACCGTCTAAGTACACCCCAGTACGTTCGAGTCGCACCCCCACCCCTGTACGTGTCGTACCACTGTGTACCCACACCCCAGTACGTTCGAGTCGTACCCCCACCCCTGTACGTGTCACACCCCCGTGTACCTACACCCAGTACGTTCGAGTCGTACCCCCACCCCTGTACGTGTAGTACCACCGTCTAAGTACACCCCAGTGCGTTCGAGTCGTACCCCCACCCCTGTACGTGTCATACCCCCGTGTACCTACACCCCAGTACGTTCGAGTCGTACCCCCACCCCTGTATGTGTCATACCCCCGTGTACCTACACCCCAGTACGTTCGAGTCGTACCCCCACCCCTGTACGTGTCGTACCACCGTGTACCCACACCCCAGTACGTTCGAGTCGCACCCCCACCCCTGTACGTGTCGTACCACCGTGTACCCACACCCCAGTACGTTCGAGTCGTACCCCCACCCCTGTACGTGTCGTACCACCGTGTACCCACACCCCAGTACGTTCGAGTCTCCCCCCACCCCTGTACGTGTCGTACCACCGTGTACCCACACCCCAGTACGTTCAAGTCGTACCCCCACCCCTGTACGTGTCGTACCACCATGTACCCACACCCCAGTACGTTCGAGTCTCCCCCCCACCCCTGTACGTGTCGTACCACCGTGTACCCACACCCCAGTACGTTCGAGTCGTACCCCCACCCCTGTACGTGTCGTACCCCCGTGTACCTACACCCCAGTACGTTCCAGTCGCACCCCCACCACAACCTCCTAAGTACGGAGCGCACCCCATGCCCCAACATCACAACCGCATGTACGAGTCGTGCCAAGCCACACACAAGGACAGCACCGTACAACCAAATGGCCCATCTACACACCGTACACACGCTCAAAACGCATGTACACAACCAGGACAAAACAATACAACACAAGAATACACTATACGAATGGCACAAAGCCACTAAACATGGCCAGCAAACACTCAAAAAACACACATTCACTGACCTGCAACTGCCAAAAACAAACAGAGGCCCTAAACACCACCACTCCTTATAACACACCCACCCAAACTTCAAACACAGCCACACCCACCAATGGACCAATAAAAAGGGCCCACACACACAAACCATGAGCCTTTGCAACAGACTCACTGCTGCCAGACACCACAGACAACTTACAGCACCTTACTACAAGCTTCACCACACCTTACACTTGCACATCTCCACACAACCACCTTCACAAACACACCCTCATCACATTCACACACACACCTGCACAACCACACCCACACACCCACAACCATCCACACCCCCCCCACCATCCACACCCCCCCCCACCATCCACACCCACACCCCTCACCATGCCCACTACCAAGAATCCAAAGTTCAGTAACCGAGAGTTGGAGGTTCTTGTCGATGAAATCCTCAGAGTCGAGCCACAGCTCTTTGGAACATTGGTCAGAAACACCAGCATGGCAGCTAAAACAGCCATGTGGCAGACCATCGTCGATGCTGTGAATGCTGTTGCGGACACCAGAAGGACCAGGCAGGAATGCCAGAACAGGTGGTACGATCTGCGGAGGAGGGTCCGAGCCAAGAGGCAGGAGGAACACAATCAGGCCAACGCCACAGGAGGAGGGCCCTCCCGCAGACCCGTACACTACCAGCCCTGGGAGGAGAGGGTGATGGCCATACTGCCGGTGGAGGCAGTCGAAGGATTAGAAGGACTCCGAGACCCGGGTGAGTACACAAACAACGCACCTCACATGGGGGGAACGGCATCCACAACCAAAATCACTAACAGGCACGCAACCACCCCAAGCCATCGCATGACTCAACCACACTCCATGAGCACGCACATGCCACTGCTGCCACCATGCCCCATGCACCCAGCTGGACAATGTCAAGTCACAGGCCACAGAAGACACCAACACATGACACGGTAACCCGGATGGCGGGAGGCTGGGCCCCAAAAATCACATAGTGCAACTCCGAAGCAGACAAAAATGCCCTCTGCCCATATGGCCTAGGTCACAGCCAGACAAACAGTGTGTCCCAACACAGGAATGACTTGCCAGCAAATGGCGGACGCCTTGCATCAACACATGGGGGTGAAGGCACTGTTTTGCACATGACAGCAGCTAATGAACAGCCAACATTGTGAAAGAGTGGCAGCACACACCACCACAGCAGCAGCGCACAGACACACATCACACCCAATGGGTGCCTGGAGATCAGAAACAAACTCACATCAACAAGCCAAGGGCCACTCAAAGATCTGCTAACAGTGTGTGCCCAGGAAGCTGGGCTGAGGTGACAGAGGGTGACACACAGAGAGAGGGAGAGGGGGACAGAGAGGGAGGGAGACGGACAGAGGGAGGAGGCTGACACACGGAGGGAGGGAGAGGGGGACAGAGAGGGAGGGAGAGGGGGACAGAGAGGGAGGGAGACACAGGGAGACGGACAGAGGGAGGAGGCTGACACACAGATGGAGGGAGAGGGGGACACAGAGGGAGGGAGACACAGGGAGACGGACAGAGGGAGGAGGCTGACTCACAGATGGAGGGAGAGGGGGACACAGAGGGAGGGAGACACAGGGAGACGGACAGAGGGAGGAGGCTGACACACGGAGGGAGGGAAAGGGGGACAGAGAGGGAGGGAGACGGACAGAGGGAGGAGGCTGACACACGGAGGGAGGGAGAGGGGGACAGAGAGGGAGGGAGAGGGGGACAGAGAGGGAGGGAGACAGACAGAGGGAGGAGGCTGACACACGGAGGGAGGGAGAGGGGGACAGAGAGGGAGGGAGAGGGGGACAGAGAGGGAGGGAGACGGACAGAGGGAGGAGGCTGACACACGGAGGGAGGGAGAGGGGGACAGAGAGGGAGGGAGAGGGGGACAGAGAGGGAGGGAGACACAGGGAGACGGACAGAGGGAGGAGGCTGACACACAGATGGAGGGAGAGGGGGACACAGAGGGAGGGAGACACAGGGAGACGGACAGAGGGAGGAGGCTGACACACAGATGGAGGGAGAGGGGGACACAGAGGGAGGGAGACACAGGGAGACGGTCAGAGGGAGGAGGCTGACACACGGAGGGAGGGAAAGGGGGACAGAGAGGGAGGGAGACGGACAGAGGGAGGAGGCTGACACACAGATGGAGGGAGAGGGGGACACAGAGGGAGGGAGACACAGGGAGACGGACAGAGGGAGGAGGCTGACACACGGAGGGAGGGAAAGGGGGACAGAGAGGGAGGGAGACGGACAGAGGGAGGAGGCTTACACACAGATGGAGGGAGAGGGGGACACAGAGGGAGGGAGACACAGGGAGACGGACAGAGGGAGGAGGCTGACACACGGAGGGAGGGAAAGGGGGACAGAGAGGGAGCGAGACACAGGGAGAGCAAATCAGCCGTGTGGCGTGTGCGAATGTCTGCTCGTCAGCAGGTAGACTGCGTGCATGTAGACAAGGGTGGCCAGTCCCAGAACCCCCCCTCTTCCCCATGGCAAAACACAGGGCCATGTCACAACCTGTTCACGAGCGCAACGACAGCTACCTGGATCATATAAGTGTGTGGATCCACTCCATGTGCACATGTACAGTGCTACACGGAAGGCGCCAATGCATGGCTCGCCACACCTGCCCACTCCACTGCTGACTGCAGTCACACTTGACGCAGCAAGTAAGACCATGCCACACATAGTTAAAGGGGCCAAAGTGGTGCCCAAGGGACACACCCATGCACAAGTGCACTGTGAGTGGAATGCAAGACAGATCCCAATTCCAAGAGGAAATGTCCCAACTTTGAAACAGATGAAACATGGATGTTGCATGGACCAAAATTAACATTGTTTCTCTCACACACAGGTCAACGTCGTGGTTCACCCCCCAACACTGGGGGGGAAGACTCACAGGACCCGGATCTGCGGGAGCCCGATCCCACCGGCAGCGACCACTCTCACCACTCTGTGGACGACCCCGACCGACCTGGCCCCTCTGGTGTCCAACCACCTGCAGCACCTGCGTCAGGTACAACTGTGCCAACCACCACCCCCACTCCTGCCACATCCCAGGAGACACTCAGGATCCCTGCCCCAACACCACAATGCAGCCAGGCTGGCCAGGAGGGACACGGTGTCCCGGGCACCCAGGAGGAGGCAGGCGACAACGCCAATGCCACCCCTCAGGGGTCCCGGAGACCCGATGTACCCACAAGGGCAGGCCAGGTGCAAGTGGGCAGGGGTGGTGGGAGTGGAGGACGGCGGAGGCGCGAGCCTGACCAGTTGGCTGGGGAACCGGTATTTGCCCATGTCCGAAACATCATGGACACATACCGGCAGGACACCACGGGCATGGCCCAGGTTGTGTCCACCCTCAATGAGATCAAGGGGACCCTCGATGAGATAAAGACCCAGCAGGCCCAGCAACATGCGGAGCAACATGCCTGTCTACTGCGACACCAACGGAGGATGGAGGACAGACAGGCTGAGCAAGTGACGGCGTTCCAGGGGATTCACGATACACTCCGTCAGATGGCCGACAACATGGCCGACCCTCCCTGTGCCAGAAGGCGGAGAACATCACCACCCACAGGGAGGGATCAGGAGGAGGAGGAGGAAACATCCGATGGAGCATCCCAGACGTCGTCACGGCCTGCTGCTGAGGGTCCCCGCAGGAGGCCGGGTCGTCCACGGAAAGGACCGTGAGGGTTGGCGCTACATCACCATCTCCCAGGACACCTGGCCTGGCACCTGGCCCACTGGAGCAACAGCATCACAGCATCAAGAGACATTCTCTGCCACATGGCCCTGCTGGTCACTGGCTGACCAATGTTGACAAAGACTGTGGCATGGACTCTGAGGATTTCAAATGGCAAGGACACCAACTCCCCTACTGAACTTTGGATTCCAAAATCCCGGAAAGCCCCTCACTTTGTCCCCCCCCCCCAATAATAAATCACACTATGAAGAGTAGATGCCTGCTGGTTGCATTATTACCTAACATGTGCCTTGTAAAGTCTAAACATGCCTGAGTCATCTTTTGTCTTCAACCATCCACACCCTGGGGCCTGAGTCTGGCACAGGACACATGGGTCACAGTGTATTAGGCAAGACAGACATGGAGCACCATACACACCCGTGATGGGCCCAACCAGCTGAGGGGGTGGCCGAACAACCGTGCTGACAGACACATTGAGTACAGCAACAGTCATGCGCAGAGTCAGGGATCCAGTCCAGTGTCCTGGGGGGCACCCAGGTATGTGTGGACAGGTGGCAGAACCATGTCCTGCAAGCTTGAGTCCGGTGGATGCAGAGAATGGGGTCCTGGACAACGTTGGATGCATGGGGATGGCACATGTCACAATACCCACACAGTCATGGACATCATGCCCAATACACAGTCTCAGCCCACACACACAGCTTGCATCTTGCTACTCGACACATTGACACATAGCCACAATCAGGGAATACCATGCCAGACATGCTGGATGCACCGTGGCAACACACCAGCATTGACTGAGAAGAGGCACCTTGGAGGCATAGGGACACCTTTATTAGTCATGTTTTCGGGATTGCAGAGGCAACTTGAAGTACACATGAACACATCATGTGGAGTAACATGTGGGTCCAACACTGGCACCCCCCTTCTGCAGCACAAATGCGTGTTCGCCATGGAACTGGCACACAAGCGTCGGCTAACAGCTAAACACCCACAGATGCTCACGGAGAGCCTGCCATACACCATAGATCCGCTGATGTGGAAGTCCCACACCATGTCAAGCCAATGCTAACCGTATGTGTCCGAGGGCAGTGTCACACACATTGATGCCATCATCACAATCCCCTATCCCATCACTGATGACTGTCAACCAGGCAGACCATCTATTCAGGTGTACACAGCTGCATGTCGTGTCCCATGGTGATGCTACATGGCTGCAGAGGAACCAAACATCGACAGGGGCAGTGTGCATACATCGTGAACAACTGCCACACCCAATACACCCCAGATGCATCCCTTACCCTATGGAGACTTCCAAACGTGTCCGTGCCTGTAACGCTGAGTCAGCCCACGATGTCATGTCCATGAGGAATAGCAGTGCCACAACAATGCAAGCAGCAGACGGCATGCGCAAGTACCTGGGTAAGAGAGACACACAAGAAGTCAGCCACAAAAAGCACAGCCACTTGCATGTGCATTTACTCGACACATGTATGGATGACAACATGCTAGGTCACAATTATGACTGGGGAAATACAACCATCACTGGCACCATCACTCCAGTGACACACCCACACACACCTCTGACTCACGTGCCATACATGCAGGTGGAGACACACATCACAACACATGCCACATGGGGACCAATGCGTGCACACTCAGACACTGGTACTCACCACTAAGCAAAGAAGTCGCGTATGAGCCGAGTCCGGATGTCCTCTTGCGGCTCCACATCCTCCACATCAATAGCCCCATTGCCAAGCCCTTCGTCCTCCACGGGTGGATGGTCCTCGTCATGTTGATCCAGGATGAGTGGCACAGCTCTTTCAACTGCCATGTTGTGCAGCATGCAGCAGACCATGAAGATCTTGCAGACCTTCGCCGGGGCATATGGGAGTGCGCCGCCGGTCTTGTGTAGGCACCTGAATCGGCTCTTCAGCAGGCCAAACGTCCTCTCTATCACTCGCCTTGTCCGGCCATGGGCGGTGTTGTAGCGGAGCTGGGCCGGCGTGATGGGGTTGCGGAGAGGTGTGAGCAGCCAAGGCATGTTGGGATAGCCAGCGTCCCCTACATGGGAAGCACATGGACATCGTTAGAAGTGGTGAAGCGGTCGTGCTGGTAGGCTATGCAAATACAGGACAGACAGACTGTACCCACCAACAACACATGCCCGTTCGTTGCGCAGCTGCATCATCATTTCAGGCATCCTGCTACGCCTCATGATGTAGGCATCGTGTGCTGATCCTGGAAAACGAGCACAGACATGTGAAATCACCATGTTGGACTGACACACCACAAGGGCATTGATGGAGTGGTAGTGCTTTCGATTGCGGTACGCCACCTCCCATGCGTGTGGTGGTACCAAAGCTACATGTGTCCCATCTATGGACCCAATGACATGGGGCATCCCTCCCAGGGCATAGAATTCACGCTTGACCGCAGTCATCTGTTCAGGGGTTGGGAACTTGATGAAGTCATCCAGGTGAATCAACATGGCCTCTAAGAAATCATGCAGCACACGGCAGAACATGCTCTGGGACATGCCACCAACATGAGCTATGGTATATTGAAAGGTACCCATGGCAAGAAAATGTAGGGCAGCCATTACCTTCAGCTGGGGTGTCAGTGCCGTAGGATACCTGTGCTGCGGTTGCAGGTGTGGTGCCAGTCTCGCCGTCAACTCCAGAATCAACGGTTGGGTGAAGCGGTAGAGCCGGATGCTGTCATTCTCCTGCATGGCAGCCAAGTCCGGAATTGGTCGGGCAAGAGGCGGCGCTCTGCAGTAATTTGGAAGTGACAAGGAAGAGTGAGTGCACTATGACAACAAATCATGTGTACTGAGCACATGTTAATCTGTCAATACACATATGCTATATAGGGAGTCAGGTATGTGCTACATGCCCAGGACATGTATGGATGCAAGGTGACACTCCTACCAAGACCCAGCTACACACGGAGATTGAGAACCTCCCCATGCCACGCCATGGGAATAGCTGTGTCCCAGTGCAAGTGAACAGCCAGACACAAGACAGGAGTGACATACGCCCACACATCAGCAGCAGTAGGATGCCGATTGCAGAGACTGGTAGCGGAACACTGGAGCCACAGGTCACATGACATTACACTAGGACAGCCCACACACCTTGCCATGAAGGTGCACATGTCATGACTCACCACACATTCCTTGTGAGGATGCTGACATGTCCTTGTCACGCTACTCCGTGTCCCATGCATACATGTGCACCTCACATCCGATACCACATGTGGCATGGTGTGCGGAACAGTGTGCAATGACAATCTACACACAGACACATGTTGGTTGCTGCAACGGCTGCAGCTTTTGAGGGTGCTCCAACATCAACCTGATGGGAAGCCCCCACACATACATGACATAGTCACATTGTGCACCGTGGGTAGTGACAAGTCAGGTGTGATAACCCCTGTACCGGGCATCAGGGGACACTTCCGTGTGTTGGTGTCCGTGCCATGCCAGTGATGCTCACCCCAAGTGTGCAGTACGACATGCACACATGTCAAAGGAGTCAAGGGCATGCCTGGCACACATTGCACCATCACACAGTACATCTGTACACATCTCATCATACATCTGGTGCCTTCTCGACTCAGGAGTAATGTTCCACATCACAGGCCGTCACACCTGTGCCCCACACATGTAGTAATGCACAGACGATGCCTTGATGTCAATTAATGGACAAGTATGTCCATTCATGGACAAGTATGTCCATCCATGGACAAGTATGTCCATCCATGGACAAGTATGTCCGCCCTATCCCTACCTGTGTGCCGCCTGTCACCACTGTGATGTGTGAAAACCGCTGTACTGCTGCGAAGAGGGCCTGTGTACGTTCCCATATCACTATGGGAGTGCTGCCGTATGTGTACCCATCGTGATTGCGAGCGTACAGGCATGTGTACGGCCCGTACCACTACGAGTAGGCATACGCAAGAACACCCATAGTGGTACGGGCCGTACACACGCCTGTACGCTCCCTATCACTACGACTACGCCTACGCGAGGCCACCCATAGTGATAGGGAGCGTACAGGCGTGTGTACGGCCCGTACCACTATGGGTGTTCTTGCGTATGCGTACACGTAGTGGTACGGGCCGTACACACGCCTGTACGCTCCCTATCACTATGGGTGGCCTCGCGTATGCGTACTCGTAGTGGTACGGGCCGTACACATGCCTGTACGCTCCCTATCACTATGGGTGGCCTCGCGTATGCGTACTCGTAGTGGTACGGGCCGTACACACGCCTGTACGCTCCCTATCACTATGGGTGTTCTTGCGTATGCGTACTCGTAGTGGTACAGGCCGTACACACGCCAGTACGCTCCCTATCACTATGGGTGTTCTTGCGTATGCGTACTCGTAGTGGTACGGGCCGTACACACGCCTGTACGCTCCCTATCACTATGGGTGGCCTCGCGTATGCGTACTCGTAGTGGTACGGGCCGTACACACGCCTGTACGCTCCCTATCACTATGGGTGTTCTTGCGTATGCGTACACGTAGTGGTACGGGCCGTACACACGCCTGTACGCTCCCTATCACTACGTGTACGCATCAGCGAGGCCACCCATAGTGATAGGGAGCGTACAGGCGTGTGTACGGCCCGTACCACTACGTGTACGCATACGCAAGAACACCCATAGTGATAGTGAGCGTACAGGTGTGTGTACGGCCCGTACCACTACGAGTACGCATACGCGAGGCCACCCATAGTGATAGGGAGCGTACAGGCGTGTGTACGGCCCGTACCACTACGAGTACGCATACGCGAGGCCAACCATAGTGATAGGGAGCGTACAGGCCTGTGTACGGCCCGTACCACTACGAGTACGCATACGCGAGGACACCCATAGTGATAGTGAACGTAGGCACGCGTGTACGGTCCGTTGCAATGCATTTGGGGTGCCCTAGGGCCCCGGAACACACCGTACCTGTGTGTGGAGCTCCAAATTACATAGGGGACACATGAGGGACAAGTATTAAGGCCTACATGCATGCTGGTTGTCATGGAGACCAAGTTCAAAATTTGAATGTGTTCTGGAAGGTGCACAGCAGTAGTCAGTTGGAATTCTTCTACTTTGTTGCAATGTGTTTGTGGGGCTGACATCATGCAGGAGAATGAAACCGATAGAGAACCCACAGACTGCTAGGTTTGAAGGGATTGGAGGAAACATAGGATGCAAATGTGAGTGACCAATCACTCTGTACTCCTGTGCATGAGATGGGCCAGCAAGGCAGATATAAGGCAGCCAGGTCCCATGAGGGAGCACTTAACTGCACATCTCTGTATTCCACGACCCAGCTGCTGCTACTGATTCCCTGGAACCATGTCAAGGGCTGTGGAGAGGTCACAGCCATTCACCCTGGAGGAGAACATGGCTTTGGTGGATGTGATCCTCCCACGGTACCCCATACTGTATGGGCGACCAGGTTATCAGGTGAGTGCAGTGTCCACTGGCACAGACTGTGTCCCTTTTTAGTGACTGTGACTTCTGCCATTGTGTCCAGGTGTGACACACATGCTTTGTACTGCAGGGGGGGTCCCAGGGGGGGAATGCCTGATGTCTCCCAGCAGTGCCCTGAGACAGGAGGGGTGGGGGGCTATCACTCCCAGCAGTGCCCTGAGACAGGAGGGGTGTGTGCAGAGTCCTCCCAGCAGTGCCCAGACACAGGAGGGGTGGGTGCAGAGTCCTCCCAGCAGTGCCCTGAGACAGGAGGGGTGTGTGCAGAGTCCTCCCAGCAGTGCCCTGAGACAGGAGGGGTGTGTGCAAAGTCCTCCCAGCAGTGCCCTGAGACAGGAGGGGTGTGTGCAGAGTCCTCCCAGCAGTGCCCTGAGACAGGAGGGGTGTGTGCAGAGTCCTCCCAGCAGTGCCCAGAGACAGGAGGGGTGGGTGCAGAGTCCTCCCAGCAGTGCCCTGAGACAGGAGGGGTGTGTGCAGAGTCCTCCCAGCAGTGCCCTGAGACAGGAGGGGTGTGTGCAGAGTCCTCCCAGCAGTGCCCTGAGACAGGAGGGGTGTGTGCAGAGTCCTCCCAGCAGTGCCCAGACACAGGAGGGGTGGGTGCAGAGTCCTCCCAGCAGTGCCCTGAGACAGGAGGGATGTGTGCAGAGTCCTCCCAGCAGTGCCCTGAGACAGGAGGGGTGTGTGCAGAGTCCTCCCAGCAGTGCCCTGAGATAGGAAGGGTGTGTGCAGAGTCCTCCCAGCAGTGCCCAGACACAGGAGGGGTGGGTGCAGAGTCCTCCCAGCAGTGCCCTGAGACAGGAGGGGTGTGTGCAGAGTCCTCCCAGCAGTGCCCTGAGACAGGAGGGGTGTGTGCAGAGTCCTCCCAGCTGTGCCCTGAGACAGGAGGGGTGTGTGCAGAGTCCTCCCAGCAGTGCCCAGACACAGGAGGGGTGGGTGCAGAGTCCTCCCAGCAGTGCCCTGAGACAGGAGGGGTGTGTGCAGAGTCCTCCCAGCAGTGCCCTGAGACAGGAGGGGTGGGTGCAGAGACCTCCCAGCAGGGCCCTGAGACAGGAGGGGTGTGTGCAAAGTCCTCCCAGCAGTGCCTTGAGACAGGAGGGGTGTGTGCAGAGTCCTCCCAGCAGTGCCCTGAGATAGGAGGGGTGTGTGCAGAGTCCTCCCAGCAGTGCCCAGACACAGGAGGGGTGGGTGCAGAGCCCTCCCAGCAGTGCCCTGAGACAGGAGGGGTGTGTGCAGAGTCCTCCCAGCAGTGCTCTGAGACAGGAGGGGGGTGTGCAGAGTCCTCCCAGCAGTGCCCTGAGACAGGAGGGGTGTGTGCAGAGTCCTCCGAGCAGTGCCCAGACACAGGAGGGGTGGGTGCAGAGTCCTCCCAGCAGTGCCCTGAGACAGGAGGGGTGTGTGCAGAGTCCTCCCAGCAGTGCCCTGAGACAGGAGGGGTGTGTGCAGAGTCCTCCCAGCAGAGCCCAGAGACAGGAGGGGTGGGTGCAGAGTCCTCCCAGCAGTGCCCTGAGACAGGAGGGGTGGGTGTGATGCACAGTGTGAGCCAGGATCATTGATTGTGTAGTTGCCCTCATTCCACCTGTGTCCTTCCAATGGCACGTACTGCTTTTGGCCTTCGACCACAGGATCATGTCCCTATGACAAAGTTGCAATGCGTTGGATGCATACTATGCCTTGTTGTAAACTGCAAATGTGTTCTAATCTGTGTCCCCGTGACATGTGCAAGGTGTATTGATGTAGTGTCACTTGTTCATCCTCACAGGTAGACGCCTCTGCCAAGGAGCAGATATGGCTGGACGCCGTCAGCGCCGTGAGGAGTGCGGATGGTCGGAGGCGGCACCTGTCCCAGGTGAGGAAACGCTGGCAGGATATCCGGTGCTGGACACGGAGGATCGCACGGCTCCTGCTGGGGGACTCACCTGAGAGCCACAAGAACCGCGGCGCCGCCGTCTCTCCCACATCCAGAAACGTGTGCTGGCGGTGGTCTTTCCTGACTTGGACAGGCGTCTACAGGACATGCAGCAGCCAGAAGGGGGTAGGTACATGTGTGTGTTTGTTGTGTTTCACCAGCATTTGTAAGTGCACTGTTCCATGGATACACTTCCAGGGTTTATGGTGTTGTGACGATCCTGTTACCCACAGTGTTGCAGGCCTCACCTGCCTCCCTTCCCAACCTTGCAATGTGTTCCCTGGTCTCTGTGTAGTCACTCCATCACAAAGTAATGTAGCCTGACACCTTCTCCAAGTGTACAATGCCTGCAGCGTCATGTGTGGGGGTGGTGTGTAAGAGGTTTAGTGACCTTGCCTGTGCCCTGTCCAGTTCTGGACTTGTGGGTTCCATGTCAGTTGGCACTAATGCTGATTTCAGACATGGGAGTTAATCTCTTGAGTGCGAGGCCTTCCAGCAGGCATGTCCCATGTGGTGGCCTGTGACATGATGTGCATGAGTGTGCGTTACGCATAGTGCAGGGATGTTAGCGTGTGTTGCAGTCATTTCCATTCAGGAGCATGGAGTTGTGTGGCCACTACTGTCCCCAGGGGAATCTTTTCCTAGGTATCATGTGTGTAATCCGAGAATGTCGACAATCTCTGTGTCTACAGCATCGCTTGTGCTCTGTGCCATTGTCCCCTGGCACCATGTTTATTGACGTGAGATGTATTACAAGTGTCCACTGTCCAGCCTGACATGATTTTCCAAGTTCATACTCACGGTGGCCATTGCCTGTGTGTCTTGTAGCAATCATCTGATGATGGCCATTTGTACATGATTCTTTGGACAGCCGCACCTTAGTTATTTTATGTGCAATCTTGAATTATTGCATCCCATGTGTATTTCACCCAGACTAAGAGATGTAAGTGCTTCCTGTGTCTCCACAGATGTGTCTCATGTAGGGGGTGGGTGGGGCGGCCATGGCCTACATGTCAAGACCTGTCATCTCCTTGCTCGGACTGGCCAGTGTGTGGTGTTTGTCTGGACATACACTCAAGGTGCAGCGTGCCAGTCAGGGTGGGCATGTTCTCAGTATTACCTATGCTGCATGTGCCTCTAGTTCCTGGATTTGGTCCCTGCTCATCCCAATTTCCTGCCACGCTGTGTGGTGCAGATGCAGTGCTGTATTGTCCCCAGGGCCTTGCTCCTCAGTCAGAATACCATGTCATCTCATTTGCTATTGTGTCATGCTCTCCATAGTTTTTCCATGCCATGGTGGGTCACACAACTGTGTCTTGCAGGGCCTACGTATGTACCTTGTTTTGTAGTTGTAACTCATCCTTTGTTTCAGGCTATGCACTGTAACCTACGTAGATTGTACTCATGTGACATATGTATACAGGTGTATGATTACTTTCTGTCTCTTCACCCTGCCCACAGCATCGTCGGGGGACACGGTGGGAGACATGGACACAGACGGCGCGGAGGGACCGAGCACCAGTGCCAGCGGTGACATCGGGACTGGCACTTCGAGTGGGACAGAGGCGGTGGAGAGTGACCCCGGGGACCTGTCGACTGGCACAACAGACTATGAAGTGGACGGGTCCGAGGATGATCACTCCGAGTGGGCGGTGGCTGCACCACCATCTGACAGCAGCCCTACATCTGGCACCGCCCCCTCCATTGGCATCAGCCGCCTCCCACGTGCTCGTGTCCCTTCCCAACGGGCCCGGTCACCACATGTCTCCTTCCTGCCAGGCACCGCACCCCCTGCCCCTGTCTCCACTGCTGCCGCCAATGCTGAGTCTGTGGACATCCAGTGGCAGTTGCAGATTGGTCAGACTGCGATCCTTAATGTCCTCCATGGCCACAGCCAGGTCCTCAACAACATGGAGGCATACTTGGAGGGCATTCATTCATCGCAGGCTGACCAACGCAACTTGCTGAGGTCCATAGACTCCACACTGACTGCAGCAGTGGGTCTCCTGCAGCGCTACGTCCCACCCCCTACCCCTGCTCCTTCCACACTTCCCACTCCCATGCCTGTCCAACATACACCCAGACGTAAGCATGCAACCACCACAACAGACACAGGCACCACACAAGCAGGGAAGATCCGCCGCACACCTCCTGACACGCACACACAGGGTGCAGTAGGCACACCCACTGGGTCGGGGGCAAACGTGTGACACGCAGCCAGAGTGGGAGTCCGCATTCCACCCAATCCACTCCCTCCAAATGCCCTCCCCTCAGCTCTCCTGGCCACATCTCCCCCAAAGACTCCTTCATGGCCGCTCTGTCCCTGAGCCCCACAGTGACACCACCCCGCAAGCGGTCAAGGAGGTCCCCGGTCATGGTGCTTGATTCCCCCCCCCTGTCCACACCCTCCCACAGTGGCGCTGCGACCCATCCCTCTGACTCCCCCCCTCCTTGGGGCCTGTGGTTCCTTCGGGTGCAGGGGAGTCCCTGGAGGACCTTGCTAAGGTGTGCAGCGAGATCCTGGCCTCCGCCTTTGGCCCTGCCCCACCCCCTGTGGTGGAGTCCTCCATCCCTGCACCCACGACACCTACCCTTCACCCTCCTGTCCCTGCGGTGCCTGTTTCTTCCCCCCCACATGATGCCCTGACCCCTGTGGAAGACGACGGATTGTAACTGTGCAGGCAAGCTAGGGGACACGCATCCCACTGTGTCCCCCATCCAGTTGGGACTCCTGGACTGCCCTATGGGCTTTGTTGAAATTGGACTCACGTCATACTAGTTTTTTTCTCATGCTGAATAAAGCTATTTATTTTTGCCCTTGGAACACTCCTGCATTGCGGGCCTTGCTGTTGGTGGGGCTGCTACATGGTTGTGGGTGTTGGTCATGTGTTGGGTGTGTGGGAAATGTAGTAGTGTGCTGCTCATAGGGGGGACCCTGGGATCTGTGTGCCATCACACGGTGTTAGCTACCTTTCTCCATTCATGTATGCAGTTGCTGCATGTTGCAATTGTCCCAAGGTGTATTCCTTCCTCTGTGTACCCTGACTTCTTCCCTGCAGGGTGTCCCCTGACTTTGGCACAGAGCTGTGTGTCCATTAGCTGGGTGTGTGACGTAGTCCTTCACCTTTGCACATGCATGCTGAGCGATGTCTCCACCTGCGTCATTCGTGGCATCCTTGGTAGTCATTGTACTTGTGTATGTGGCCTATTGACATGACTTCATGTGTACATGTTTTCTTTTCTGCGCTATGCATGCGTATACTCCCAGCCTCGAACACATGTGGTACATGTACTGCAGGGTCTTTGTGCACCTGACTGACATTTGTGGGCATGGTATCTGTGACTACTCCACCCTTTGCGTTCCATGGGCACTGCTGGGAGTGATAGGCACCCACCCCTCCTGTGTCTGGGCACTGCTGGGAGGACTTTGCACCCACCCCTCCTGTCTCAGGGCACTGCTGGGAGGACTCTGCACACACCCCTCCTGTCTCAGGGCACTGCTGGGAGGACTCTGCACACACCCCTCCTGTGTCAGGGCACTGCTGGGAGGACTCTGCACACACCCCTCCTGTCTCAGGGCACTGCTGGGAGGACTCTGCACACACCCCTCCTGTCTCAGGGCACTGCTGGGAGGACTCTGCACACACCCCTCCTGTGTCTGGGCACTGCTGGGAGGACTCTGCACCCACCCCTCCTGTCTCAGAGCACTGCTGGGAGTGATAGGCACCCACCCCTCCTGTCTCAGGGCACTGCTGGGAGGACTCTGCACCCACCCCTCCTGTCTCAGGGCACTGCTGGGAGGACTCTGCACACACCCCTCCTGTCTCAGGGCACTGCTGGGAGGACTCTGCACCCACCCCTCCTGTCTCAGGGCACTGCTGGGAGTGATAGGCACCCACCCCTCCTGTCTCAGGGCACTGCTGGGAGGACTCTGCACCCACCCCTCCTGTGTCAGGGCACTGCTGGGAGGACTCTGCACACACCCCTCCTGTCTCAGGGCACTGCTGGGAGGACTCTGCACACACCCCTCCTGTGTCTGGGCACTGCTGGGAGGACTCTGCACCCACCCCTCCTGTCTCAGGGCACTGCTGGGAGTGATAGGCACCCACCCCTCCTGTCTCAGGGCACTGCTGGGAGGACTCTGCACCTACCCCTCCTGTCTCAGGGCACTGCTGGGAGGACTCTGCAACCACCCCTCCTGTGTCAGGGCACTGCTGGGAGGACTCTGCACACACCCCTCCTGTCTCAGGGCACTGCTGGGAGGACTCTGCACACACCCCTCCTGTGTCTGGGCACTGCTGGGAGGACTCTGCACACACCCCTCCTGTGTCTGGGCACTGCTGGGAGGACTCTGCACCCACCCCTCCTGTCTCAGGGCACTGCTGGGAGTGATAGTCACCCACCCCTCCTGTCTCAGGGCACTGCTGGGAGGACTCTGCACACACCCCTCCTGTCTCAGGGCACTGCTGGGAGGACTCTGCACACACCCCTCCTGTCTCAGGGCACTGCTGGGAGGACTCTGCACACACCCCTCCTGTCTCAGGGCAATGCTGGGAGTGATAGGCTCCCACCCCTCCTGTCTCAGGGCACTGCTGGGAGGACTCTGCACCCACCCTTCCTGTCTCAGGGCACTGCTGGGAGGACTCTGCACCCACCCCTCCTGTGTAAGGGCACTGCTGGGAGGACTCTGCACACACCCCTCCTGTGTCAGGGCACTGCTGGGAGGACTCTGCACCGACCCCTCCTGTCTCAGGGCACTGCTGGGAGGACTCTGCACCCACCCCTCCTGTGTCTGGGCACTGCTGGGAGGACTTTGCACCCACCCCTCCTGTCTCAGGGCACTGCTGGGAGGACTCTGCACACACCCCTCCTGTCTCAGGGCACTGCTGGGAGGACTCTGCACACACCCCTCCTGTCTCAGGGCACTGCTGGGAGGACTCTGCACCCACCCCTCCTGTGTCTGGGCATTGCTGGGAGGACTCTGCACCCACCCCTCCTGTCTCAGGGCACTGCTGGGAGGACTCTGCACCCACCCCTCCTGTCTCAGGGCACTGCTGGGAGTGATAGGCACCCACCCCTCCTGTCTCAGGGCACTGCTGGGAGGACTCTGCACACACCCCTCCTGTCTCAGGGCACTGCTGGGAGGACTCTGCACCCACCCCTCCTGTGTCTGGGCACTGCTGGGAGGACTCTGCACACACCCCTCCTGTCTCAGGGCACTGCTGGTAGGACTCTGCACCCACCCCTCCTGTCTCAGGGCACTGCTGGGAGGACTCTGCACCCACCCCTCCTGTCTCAGGGCACTGCTGGGAGTGATAGGCACCCACCCCTCCTGTCTCAGGGCACTGCTGGGAGGACTCTGCACCCACCCCTCCTGTGTCTGGGCACTGCTGGGAGGACTTTGCACCCACCCCTCCTGTCTCAGGGCACTGCTGGGAGGACTCTGCACACACCCCTCCTGTCTCAGGGCACTGCTGGGAGGACTCTGCACACACCCCTCCTGTCTCGGGGCACTGCTGGGAGGACTCTGCACCCACCCCTCCTGTGTCTGGGCACTGCTGGGAGGACTCTGCACCCACCCCTCCTGTCTCAGGGCACTGCTGGGAGTGATAGGCACCCACCCCTCCTGTCTCAGGGCACTGCTGGGAGGACTCTCCACACACCCCTCCTGTCTCAGGGCACTGCTGGGAGGACTCTGCACCCACCCCTCCTGTCTCAGGGCACTGCTGGGAGTGATAGGCACCCACCCTCCTGTCTCAGGGCACTGCTGGGAGGACTCTGCACACACCCCTCCTGTCTCAGGGCACTGCTGGGAGGACTCTGCACCCACCCCTCCTGTGTCTGGGCACTGCTGGGAGTGATAGGCACACACCCCTCCTGTCTCAGGGCACTGCTGGGAGGACTCTGCACCCACCCCTCCTGTCTCAGGGCACTGCTGTGAGTGTTAGGCACCCACCCCTCCTGTCTCAGGGCACTGCTGGGAGGACTCTGCACCCACCCCTCCTGTGTCAGGGCACTGCTGGGAGGACTCTGCACACACCCCTCCTGTCTCAGGGCACTGCTGGGAGGACTCTGCACCCACCTCTCCAATTTCACAATATGTACGCTCATGACATACACGGATGTGGGTACGCTCCATGCATTCAAGGTGGGGGTACGTGTCGTACTTACACTGTTGTGGTGGGGCTACGCTCCATGCATTCGAGGTGAGGGTACGTGTCTTACTTACACTGTTGGGGTGGGGCTACGCTCCATGCATTCGAGGTGGGGGTACGTGTCGTACTTACTCTGTTGGGGTGGGGCTACGCTCCATGCATTCGAGGTGAGGGTACGTGTCTTACTTACACTGTTGGGGTGGGGTGGGGCTACGCTCCATGCATTCGAGGTGAGGGTACGTGTCTTACTTACACTGTTGGGGTGGGGGTACGCTCCATACATACGCGGGTGGGTACGGGTGGTACTTACACTGTTGGGGTGGGGGTACGCTCCATACGTACACGGGTGGGTACGGGTCGTACTTACACTGTTGGGGTGGGGGTACGCTCCATACGTACGCGGGTGTGGGTACGGGTCGTACTTACACTGTTGGGGTGGGGGTACGCTCCATACGTACGCGGGTGTGGGTACGGGTCGTACTTACACTGTTGGGGTGGGGGTACGCTCCATACGTACGCGGGTGTGGGTACGGGTCATACTTACACTGTTGGGGTGGGGGTACGCTCCATACGTACGCAGGTGTGGGTACGGGTCGTACTTACACTGTTGGGGTGGGGGTACGCTCCATACGTACGCGGGTGTGGGTACGGGTCGTACTTACACTGTTGGGGTGGGGGTACGCTCCATACGTACGCGGGTGTGGGTACGGGTCGTACTTACACTGTTGGGGTGGGGGTACGCTCCATATGTACGCGGGTGTGGGTACGGGTCGTACTTACACTGTTGGGGTGGGGGTACGCTCCATACGTACGCGGGTGTGGGTACGGGTCGTACTTACACTGTTGGGGTGGGGCTACGCTCCATACGTACGCGGGTGTGGGTACGGGTCGTACTTACACTGTTGGGGTGGGGCTACGCTCCATACGTACGCGGGTGTGGGTACGGGTCGTACTTACACTGTTGGGGTGGGGGTACGCTCCATACGTACGCGGGTGTGGGTACGGGTCGTACTTTGACTGTTGGGGTGGGGCTACGCTCCATACGTACGCGGGTGTGGGTACGGCTCGTACTTACACTGTTGGGGTGGGGCCACGCTCCATACGTACGCGGGTGTGGGTACGGGTCGTACTTACGCTGTTGGGGTGGGGGTACGCTCCATACGTACGCGGGTGTGGGTACGGGTCGTACTTATGCTGTTGGGGTGGGGGTACGCTCCATACGTACGCGGGTGGGTACGGGTCGTACTTACACTGTTGGGGTGGGGGTACGCTCCATGCATACGGGTGGGGGTAGGGTCCGTACATATCCATCCCCACGCTATGTGATGCTTGTGCGGGCCGTACCAAGGCCTTTGCCACGTGGGTACGAGCCGTCCCGCCATTGTTGGGGTGACGTGGGTGTGGGCGTGGTTCGACTCGTACCCACGCTCTTCAGGCGTGGGTACGGGACGTACCTGTCTGGTTGTGTTGCCTGTTCGCGTCGTGACGGACTTCCGTTGTGGCGGTCGCTGGCTTATCTGGACACGCCCCCACCCCCTCGTAGTGACCAGGGCATGGGAGTCAGGTATGTCCAGGGCATGTGTGCTGTGTGACTTTGGTGGGGGGTTTGTGGCCTGCCCTGGTCCTGCCACCGCCACCCCACCCCACTTTCCCCCCTCCCTTAGTTGTTCTGACCTTCTGCGGCGTCTGCGTCGGAACCTGTAGAGGAGGTCGACTGCTATGAGGGCCGGGATGACTTGTAGGTTCGGGTCCATGTCTGTCCGTCGCGTACTGGTCCACCTTGTTCGCGTCGTCCTGTCGCGTACTGGTCCTCCTTGTTCGCGTCGTCCTGTCTGTCCGTCGCGTACTGGTACTCCTTGTTCGCGTCGTCCTGTCGCGCACTGGTCCTCCTTGTTCGCGTCGTCCTGTCTGTCCGTCACGTACTGGTCCTCCTTGTTCGCGTCGTCCCGTCTGTCCGTCGCGTACTGGTAGTCCTTGTTCGCGTCGTCCTGATTTCCCGGCAGTTTTTGGCAGCCGGAAAATATTCACCGTGCGGGATGACGTCGGTGCGAATCGTAATTCCTGGTTCGTGAATGGCAGGCTGCGTGCGTCCCGACGTCAGGTCGGCGCTTTCCCGGTTCGCATTTGTATGTTTATTTTGTTTGGTCGGGGTTTTTTACGATTCGTACGGAAATGGTGTTCCCGTGCGAATCGTAATTCCATGTTTGTATTTTTGTACGACCGGGTACGCGTCGGACGGAGAATATGCACCGTCCGACGGATCGTACCCGGTTTTTACAGGATCGTAATCGGCACCTATGCGTTTTACCCACCGCCCAATTAGGATGGCGGTGGGTACCGCAGCAGACGCAAAGTCCGTCCGCCGCTTCACCGCCAAAGGCAATCGTACCGATCGGACGGTGCAGGGAGCATAAAATGGCGGTGGTGCCTAGCAGGCACAATTTACCAAATTAGGATGTGGGTAAAGAAAGGCCTTTACATGGCGGCAATGCCGCCATGGAAAGGCTGGCTGGGATTGGGTTTAGGGGCTCTTTGCGGGCCCCCCTTATTTGGGGGGGTGTTGCTGCACTGGGGGATACCCATGGTACCTCCATGCATTTCCCTGTACTCCATAGCAGGCACAGCATGGTGCCTGCCACACAGTGCAGGGAAATGCAGTGCATGCCATTTTGACATTGCAAACAGTGATCCAGCAGCACCGTCCTCAATGTTAAGGGCCCAGGATGCGCCCGCCATACTGGCGGGCGCATACTAATATGTGTGGTGGGACCACCGCATTACTGGCGGGCGGTCCCAACCACCGCAACGATGGCAGGCAGACTCATGTCTGCCCGCCATTGTAATGAGTCCCTAAGTGTTCCTAGCATGTATGTAGGTGTGAAGCCAATAATCCTCCTAGGAAACAGCCAACACCATTACCTGATGGGAAAGAACGAAGGACCCTGTCGTGGTCCAGTGTTGGACACCCCGCAAGGAATGTCAGACCACTGTGTGCTCGTGTTTCTGAGTGTAGGGACTCTAGCATCATGTGTCAGCATTGTAGCTTCCCCTCTGGTTTTCCCAGTGAAGATGTGGTGCTTATATACCCAAAAGGTACGCTCAGGGGTTCTATCTAGATGTGTAATGATACTGTGGGCCTGTCGTTCAAGGATGACGATAGCGGTGACTTTTGTACAGAGTTATTATACAGAAGATGGAAATCCTGCTGTGTGATACTAAGAATCCTCATGCATAATAAATGAGGCCAGTTTTCAAAGTAAAACCACACAACCTTCACATAACTAGTCAAAAGGTCAGTGCCAGAGCCGTTATGTAGAGCAAGGTAGGACAAATGTAGGTAAAAGGTCGCGCAGCGACCTAGGCCTATATTGGGGTACATTGGGGTTCATAACAATGGGCTAGTTATTGGCCAAAATCCAGGAAATGAAGGAGCTGCAGATGGACACAAATATCGGGGAGGTTGCAGACATACACACTGAGGTGGTTGGTATTTGAACTGAGGTGGCTTCCCTTGTTGGGGTGCTGCGGGACATTGACATCACCCTCTGGAGGACTTTTCCACATCTTTCAGAAAGGCTGGAAAGACTTGGATATTTAAATCAGTGTAACTCTTCTGGTAGTGTTTCATCTACACTCGCAGCTGAAACAAACAGCGCTCAGACGCCCCAGGACATTAATGCACTATATAAATAAAATTAACAAAACATAACCTGAATCTACCGCTTCCTGTGGTCCAAGTACAACCACACCATCTACACCTGGTACAGCTACAGGAAGGGAGGTCCTGCCAGAGGACAACATGCCTGGATGCGCCCTTCTCTCAGCAACTCCAGATCTCCCCTCTGTCAGAGGAAGGGGTAGTCTACGCAAAAACCAAGGAGCTCAGGATGGCAAGACACCCACCCCCACCATTAAGAGACCTCAATCCTAATGTCTTTCTGTGTTAGCTACACATTCGCTTTGTTGGACTAATCCTGCCCACTTTCCCATTTATGATGATAGGAGTATGTTGGACTGTAAACCTCTGACCATTTGGAGTCTACTACAATGGTTTAATCCACCATGGGTGAAGATTTCAGTTTTTGTTTGCAATGTTAAATTTAAGTTCATTCCATTATCCCATTATAGTTCACTTCATTAGAAACACACTTCACCGAAGCATTCTCCCTGTTGTAATTCTCACATATAACAATGGGAATTTTACTGTCAGATAACCTTTCAATGTCAAAACTAGGGACTTCTGGAAGCATATGTATTTTGTACGTAAACAATGTTCATCTCAGGATAATTACCAAGTCACAACACATACATACAATTGTCTGGTCTGAGAACATCTTTATTCCATTGTTCAAATCATAGGCTGACATGATGTCAGAACCATAACAAATAAGACATGACTCAGCTGTTCTGGTTCAGTAGTCACATAATCACTTCCAAATTTTCACAACATCGATACATCTCACTATATCCTATGCAATAGACAACAGTAAATTAGGTCTACGTCATCAGCTGGAGCCATAATGCCAACCTCACAAAAGTAATCCCACATCAAATAAACAAACAAAAAGACGCATGTCAGAACAACAGTTTCTGACCACAGAGTCATTTCAATCCAGTTAAATTTTTAGTAGTTATCAATCTTATTTGAATACAATATAGCGTTTTTTTGGTTCCGTGGTGGGTTATGGGTTTATAGGGGAATAGGGTGGGAAGTAATTTAATTATAATAAATCAATGATTATTTTTATTTCTTAATATTTATTTAATTGAGATTTCATAGCGTTAACTGTGGAAAGTAATTTATTATTAATTAATTATTCTTTGGTTGTTAATTTATATTAATTAATTGGTAATTAATTATGGTAATCACATAATTTTTTTAGGTGCAGGTTGTGGAGTTTATAGAAGTAAAGGAAGGGAAGTAATTTATTTTTAATTATTTGATAATCAGTTGTTAATTAATATTAATTAATTAGCTGAAAATCAAATATGGAAATTGTGTAATTAATTTTAGGAGTGGGTTGTGGGGTATATGGGGTAACGGGTGGGAAGTAATTTATGTTTATTAAATTACTAATTAGTTGATCATTACTATTAATTAATTAATTGATAGTTAATTAGTGTAATCGTTTATTTTTTGGTGTGTGGGTTTTGGTTTTATAGAGGTAGAGAATGGGAGTAAATTAATTTTACATACTTTATAATTGGTTGTTAAATACTATTAGTTTTTTAATTAAAAATCAATTTTAATTTTAGCTCTGGGTTGTGGGGGTTATCGTGGTAAAGGGTGGAAAGCTGATTAATTTTGATGTGTTGTTTTAATTTGTTTTTTAATTAATAATATTTCTTTCATTGATAATTAATTATTTTAATTAAGGAAGTAAATTATTTTTTTAATTTAGATGTGGGTTGTGAATTGTGGGGTGTTAAAGGGTAGGAAATTAAAAAAAAACTACATTTATGTAATACTGTCTAATTAAAAATACTTAGGTGCCGATTCCGATCCTGTAAAACCCGGGTACGATTGGTCGTACGGAGCGTATTCTCCGTACGACTCGTACCCGGGAAATCCACCTTACAAACCAGCAAGTACGATTCGTACAGAAATACCATTTCCGTACGAATCATAAAAAACACCGTACGGTTAAAAAATACCTACTATTCTGATCCTGGACAGCCGGTACGCGACGTCCGCACGGAGTCAGGCAGTGTTTATGGACCAGCAAGTACGATTCGTACCTACATCACTCCACACGGCTATTTTTTTACGGGAGCCAAAAAGTGAAGGAAAAGCTAAGTACGCTGCGATGCACGACGAAAAGGGGGCCCGGTACGCGACGTACACGCCATCAACCACATCGTACGTGTCATCATGTATGATGCGTACCCCAACATTGCATATGTACGGTGCGTACTTACGTGCTGTTGGGGTACGCACCGTACATAGGCCAACAGTGCGTATGTACGGTGCGTATGTCTGCACCGTACCCCCCACCCGCGTATGCCCGCCCCATACCCCCCACCCACGAATGTCCGCACCGTACCCCCCACCCGTGTATGTCCGCACCGTACCCCAGGTGTACCCCAATCCTCGCGTATGTATGGTCCGTACATACGCGAGGATTGGGGTACGCCTGGGGTACAGTGCAGACATACATGGATGGAGGGGTACGGTGCGGACATACACGGGTGGGGGGTACGGTGCGGACATATGCGGGTGGGGAGGAGGCTTGGGGGGCCGTACGACTCATACCCCGGGCGCAAGTGTACCCGGGGTAGGGGTCGTACAAAGTTCGCTCCATACGGGACGTTTTCCATACGCTTGTGTATTCGGAATGCCGGTACGGATCGGACTTGTGCGCTCGGACTTCAGTTTTACGACTCGTACGTAAAACTGTCCGGGGACGTCTCGTAGACCTTTTCCAGATATGATTTGTATGTATTTTTTTACGTACGAATCGTACTTCACCGGTTGTACGGGACTTGTACGATTCGTACGTAAAAAAATACAGATACGAGTCGTACGGTCATTTTTTTTAACGGATCGGAATCGGCAACTTAATTGTTTGAAAATTATTTCTTTATTTTATTTAATATAATATTTGTAGTTATTTGTCATATGTATTTAACATTATAATATGTTTGCATTTTTTTAATTTGCAATATTAAATATATTTTTATTTTAATTTTTAACATATTTATATATTTTTTATTGATTTTGTTTTTTAAATATTTTGTTGTTGATATTTTGTTTGTTTTCAATTTTGAACTGACTGGAGTGGGAATACAAATTTGTACCCCTCCCCATTCCAACACTTTCCTTACTGTTGCACTGACTGGAGTGGAAATATAAAATTGTATTCCTCTGCTATCCAACAGTTTCTCTACTGTTACATTGATTGGAGTGGGAATAGTAATTTTTACCCCTCCACTATCCAGCAAGTTTTCTAGTGTTGCACTCACTGGAGTGGGAATAGTAATTTTTACCCCTCCGCTAATCAAACAGTTTACCTACTGTTGCACTCATTGCAGTCGGAATAGCAATTTGTACCCCTCTGCTATCCAACACTTTCCCTACTGTTGCACTTATTGCAGTGAGAATAGTCATTTTTACCCCTCCACTATCCATCACTTTCCCTAAGGTTGCACTCATTAGTGTGAGAATAGTAATTTTCACCCCTCTGCTATCCGACACTTTCCCGACTGTTGCATTGACTGGATTGGGGATAGTACCTTTTATCCCTCCGCTATCTAACACTTTCCCTGCTGTTGCACTCACTGGAGTGGGAAGTCATCCCCCCCGCTATCCAACACTTTTCCTAATGGTGCACTGACTGGAGTGGGAAATTTAAGTTTAAAGATTTTCAAATAGATTAATGTTTTAATTTATAAAGAATGTTTTTTAACAGATTTTATGTTATCGGTATCTGTATATATGCATATATTTAGTTGTTACATTTTTATCTAATTTCAAAATTATAAAATAAATACATAATTATTAATTGTTTTAAAATATATATATATATTAATTATTAAGGTGCCGATTCCGATCCGTTAAAAAAAATTACCGTACAACTCGTATCCGTATTTTTTTACGTACGAATCGTACAAGTCCCGTACAACCGGTGAAGTACGTAAAAAAATACATACGAATTGTATCTGGAAAAGGTCTATGAGACGTCCCCGGACAGTTTTACGTACGAGTCGTAAAACTGAAGTCTGAGCGCACAAGTCCGATCCGTACCGGCGTTCCGAATACACAAGCGTATGGAAAACGTCCCGTACGGAGCGAACTTTGTACGACCCCCACCCCGGGGTACGAGTCGTATGGCCCCCCCAGCCTCTCCCCCACCCGCGTATGTCTGCACCGTACCCCCCACCCGCGTATGTCCACACCGTACCCCCCACCCATGTATGTCCGCACCGTACCCCCACCCACGTATGTCCGCACCGTACCCCAGGCATACCCCAATCCTCGCGTATGTACGGACCGTACATATGCAATGTTGGGGTACGCACCGTACATGATGACACGTAGGATGTGGTTGATGGCGTGTACGTCGCGTACCGGGCCCCCTTTTCATCATGCATCACAGCGTACTTAGCTTTTCCCGCACTTTTTTGCTCCCGTAAAAAAATAGCCATGCGGAGTGCTGTAGGTACGAATCGTACTTGCTGGTCCGTAAAACGCTGCCTGACTCCGTGCGGACGTCGCGTACGCGCTGTCCAGGATCAGAATAGTAGGTATTTTTTAGCCGTACGGTGTTTTTTACGATTCGTACGGAAATGGTATTTCTGTACGAATCGTACTTGCTGGTTTGTAAGATGGATTTCCCAGGTACGAGTCGTACGGAGAATACGCTCCGTACGACCATTCGTACCCGGGTTTTACAGGATCGGAATCGGCACCTATATGTGTGTTTAACTTTTTTAATTACGTTTCTTTGTTATATTTGTTCAAATGTATATTAAATCTCATTTCTTTTATCAATTAATTGTATTATTTTGCTTTATAATGGCAGTGCGTTGAGACAATACGGTTGTTGTGAATGCATCGCGGAGTAAAATCTGTGATGTAAAGACACATATTCACCCAACCAATTTTCCCTGTGAATTTCTCTAGTTTGACTTTAACCCTCTGTAACCTGCACCCCCAAAAGTCCCAGAAACTATCCCTTCCATTTATCACTCCATCCCTGAAAAACAGCCTCCCACCCTTTGTACCGGCCCAAAAAATAAAAACACTCTTAAAGTAAACCCAGCCTCAAAGACTTCAAACCCAAAAAGACACCTCCCAAGGACGAACCCACCCCTCCCTAAACCTCTGCCTCCCCTTTCCCAAATACCAACTTCAAGGTGACTGATGTGCCCAATGGATGCCCTTTTGTGAGGAGGTTTCCCGGCAGTGTCAGTAAGGGCAGGTTTGGTGGCACAACATTGTGCTATGGCACATAGACTATGAATTAACTGGCCATTTTTTGGATTGGTTTAAATCCATTCATTAAAAACTACAACAGTTTGAAAGACATTACTCTTGCTACTTTCTTCTTTATTTGATCTTATTGTTTAGTTAGTGATGTTAAAGTACAGTTGTGTTTGTCTGACCCCAAATTGCTGATCCATTTGAAGTGGTTAGTATGATGTGCCCTTGGAGCCAGTGCTGAATTTAGACAGAAAAAGGGGAAATGTTAGATGGATGTCTATGTGAGTTGACATCCAAATGGGGCATACATTACATTAGGTGACATGTGATGTGGTAAGTATTTCAGCTTGGCATAGCCCCTGTCAACGTCATTTAGGTTGCACTTCTCCCTATGATGTCAGTTGGATATGTGTCTGATGTGCTGAGGTTAGATATTTGCATATCCACACATGGAGGTTGTCAACTTGTCATACCTTTGTGGAGTTCTGCATGGACATGTGTCCATTTTGCCGTGTGTACTTTACAGCTACTTCATTTAGATGTGTGCCACATGTGCTCTCAGTGTTGTATTTGCTTTCATAAGTTGCACTTACTCATTGCCTACACATGCATGACACTTGGTTATGGTATTTGTTGTCCCTGATATATTTCAGTTTCCAGGTACAGTGCACATGGAGTATGTCAGACGTGCAAATTGTACTGAGCCCCAGGGACCCAGCAAAGCAACTTGCAATTGAAGAGGTGGTTTCACTGGTGGTCCGAGCCTCCCACAACCCCATAAGCCCACTCGGTGGCTGCTGAACTCAGAGTTGGCTGGCGCTGTCAGCGGTTCAGCAGCGTTCTTCGGAAAGCAAATCCTTCCAACTCGTAATATGGTGGTCGGACCGTGAGCTCACCGCGATCGCACCGCCACTGCCGGTACAGTGGTCCACAGTCCGCCAAACTCATAATAAGGCCCTAAATCTTGATATCTTCTAGGGACAGGTGGGGTATCGCTAGCGGATTTTTTAGTTCATGCAATTAATCTTTTCAAAGTAGGGATAAGTGGCAGTTGGCTTGTTATATGTTTGGGGACTCTAGGTAAAATATCCTTTAAGATTTTGCTTGTGGATTCAGGGAGCTAGTGCTTTCCTCTGCAATATCTTTTAATATTTCTTGCACTTTTATGTCTGTCACATTTGGGGGGTAGTTGTGCTCTCTTACATAAATTACTACATCATCTTTTGCAGCAACTCTCACTATGGCGGTGATTAGGATGGCGGGCGGACTTAAGTCTGCCCGCCATACCCAGGTGTTGGGACCGGCCACCAGACATGTAGCGGTCCCACACCGCGAATCTGGATGTGACCGCCACCCTGGCAGTCGCATTTCACAGTTTAACATTGCGACGGGGCTGCTTACGGCAGCACCCGCCGCAATGCCAAATTGCCATGTTGTGCATTCCCATGCATAACGTGGTAGGCACTGTGCGGTGCCTGCCTCCTTGTGCATGGGAATGGACGGGGGTACCATGGGTACCCCCCAAGTGCACCCCTTGACCCCCGATGTCCACAACGGGCCCTCATTGCAAATCCCCGCCAGCCTTTCCATGGCGGGGAAGCCACCATGGAAAGGCCTTTAAAACCCAGCATCCTAATATGGATGACACACACAGATTGGCCAATGCCCCTGTGTGTACAGGACTGTGCTACGTTTGCTGGCCCATGTTTATTTTGACGACAAGCGGCATGGTCCACACAATCTTACATGTAAGGCATCTGCCTTCGGAAGACCCTTTTCAAAGTCAAAATATGCACAGGGCATTGATTTAGATACTATGTATGAGTGTGAGGAAATTTGGCAACAACAATCTAGAAGGTATAGCTTTGGTAAAGGCTCAAATTACAAATGGAAAAGGGCGTACAATCTAAAATCTCCTCTCCTTTGCCTCCGAGGCAATGTTACAGTACCTGTGGGCAGTAACACCGGTTGCAACATCATTATTTTTAATTTGGACCTCCAGGACGGCACCTCCAACCTCATGGACATCTATTGGGCATGCGGAGAACGCCTTTATCTCCAGTTGCCTCCCCAATGGAATGGCCTATGCACCATGGTCACCGTGCACCAATTGTATCTGATTGTCCCGGCATCCAACATTTCCCACGTGCATACCCACCCGATGACAGGTGATGTCACCTTGCTCCACCACCACCGAAGGAGCGCTCAATATTTTGCCAACTACGCCTTTAGCAAAGTTCCTCAGGAATTTTGCCTTTTCAATGATGCCCAGGAGATCTTCGGGGGGTGGTGGCCAATATGGCAAACATCAGCTAATTCCCGATGGCTGCAGGTGACCCGCTACGAGCTTATGAGACTCGTCAACAACACCCGAGACGGGTTCCACGCCATAAAAGAGGAACTACGCCCATTGAGACTAATGGTTCTGGAACATCGCTAGATCAAGTGACTGCTATGGACGGTGGAGTCTGTGCTAAAATAGGAAAAAGCTGCTGCACATTCATTCCATCGAATGATGCAGACAACGGGACGCTCTCCAAGGCTATTGAGGACTTGGACAATCTGGGAAAGAAGATGCGTGAGGATGGAGGTGCTGATGCAGACGTCTTTAGCAATTGGTTTAACTTTGACTGGATGCCTTCATGGCTCTCTGCTATCCTGAAAATTTGTTTACCTATCTGTTGCGTGTTGATGCTAGTGTGTTGCTGTGTACAGGTCATATCTAAGTGTGTCGAGAAATTCAGCACCAAGGTAGTAGGTATGAATTATGCTAGAACAGGGATTTACCAGAAAACACAGTATGCGGACATAGACCGTGTCCCAGGGGATGGGAATGGGATGCAATTAGAAATTAGCTTACAGCACCTGACGTTCATTATGACATACATATCGCTCCCCCACTTCCCCCAGTTAGAAACACCCTGGACGAGGGCCCTGCAGCTGTTTGATATGAATGTCTGCTTAATAGCGCAAAAACCAAAGGAAATGATGGAAGGAGTGTTGAACATTGCAAGCACTCACCCCCAGTCAACTGATCTGGGTTTAATCCATCACCGTTCTTTAGCCCACTCTGCCACCCCAGTTCAGACATGGCCATATGCAAATCAGTCTGACCCTGTGCCTCATGAGAACAGTCCAGCCCGAACTGCCAAGCCATGTCTTCCCTGGACCGGAAACAAGCTTTCTAGGACCGGTTTCTGGCATTTCAGCCGTCTTCAGCCAGGATTGCTTGAATCCAGTGGCAAAGTGAGCAAGGGACTCACGTCTGAGCATACCCTGCCAACTTATGGCGAACAAAGCAAAAACCAAAGGAAATGATGGACGGAGTGTTGAACATTGCAAGCACTCACCCCCAGTCAACTGATCTGGGTTTAATCCATCACCGTTCTTTAGCCCACTCTGCCACCCCAGTTCAGACATGGCCATATGCAAATCAGTCTGACCCTGTGCCTCATGGGAACAGTCCAGCCCGAACTGCCAAGCCATGTCTTCCCTGGACCGGAAACAAGCTTCCTAGGACCGGTTTCTGGCATTTCAGCCGTCTTCAGCCAGGCTTGCTTGAATCCAGTGGCAAAGTGAGCAAGGGACTCACGTCTGAGCATACCCTGCCAACTTATGGCGAACAAAGCAAAAACCAAAGGAAATGATGGACGGAGTGTTGAACATTGCAAGCACTCACCCCCAGTCAACTGATCTGGGTTTAATCCATCACCGTTCTTTAGCCCACTCTGCCACCCCAGTTCAGACATGGCCATATGCAAATCAGTCTGACCCTGTGCCTCATGGAAACAGTCCAGCCCGAACTGCCAAGCCATGTCTTCCCTGGACCGGAAACAAGCTTCCTAGGACCGGTTTCTGGCATTTCAGCCGTCTTCAGCCAGGCTTGCTTGAATCCAGTGGCAAAGTGAGCAAGGGACTCACGTCTGAGCATACCCTGCCAACTTATGGCGAACAGAGCAAAAACCAAAGGAAATGATGGACGGAGTGTTGAACATTGCAAGCACTCACCCCCAGTCAACTGATCTGGGTTTAATCCATCACCGTTCTTTAGCCCACTCTGCCACCCCAGTTCAGACATGGCCATATGCAAATCAGTCTGACCCTGTGCCTCATGGGAACAGTCCAGCCCGAACTGCCAAGCCATGTCTTCCCTGGACCGGAAACAAGATTCCTAGGACCGGTTTCTGGCATTTCAGCCGTCTTCAGCCAGGCTTGCTTGAATCCAGTGGCAAAGTGAGCAAGGGACTCACGTCTGAGCATACCCTGCCAACTTATGGCGAACAAAGCAAAAACCAAAGGAAATGATGGACGGAGTGTTGAACATTGCAAGCACTCACCCCCAGTCAACTGATCTGGGTTTAATCCATCACCGTTCTTTAGCCCACTCTGCCACCCCAGTTCAGACATGGCCATATGCAAATCAGTCTGACCCTGTGCCTCATGGGAACAGTCCAGCCCGAACTGCCAAGCCATGTCTTCCCTGGACCGGAAACAAGCTTCCTAGGACCGGTTTCTGGCATTTCAGCCGTCTTCAGCCAGGCTTGCTTGAATCCAGTGGCAAAGTGAGCAAGGGACTCACGTCTGAGCATACCCTGCCAACTTATGGCGAACAAAGCAAAAACCAAAGGAAATGATGGACGGAGTGTTGAACATTGCAAGCACTCACCCCCAGTCAACTGATCTGGGTTTAATCCATCACCGTTCTTTAGCCCACTCTGCCACCCCAGTTCAGACATGGCCATATGCAAATCAGTCTAACCCTGTGCCTCATGGGAACAGTCCAGCCCGAACTGCCAAGCCATGTCTTCCCTGGACCGGAAACAAGCTTCCTAGGACCGGTTTCTGGCATTTCAGCCGTCTTCAGCCAGGCTTGCTTGAATCCAGTGGCAAAGTGAGCAAGGGACTCACGTCTGAGCATACCCTGCCAACTTATGGCGAACAAAGCAAAAACCAAAGGAAATGATGGACGGAGTGTTGAACATTGCAAGCACTCACCCCCAGTCAACTGATCTGGGTTTAATCCATCACCGTTCTTTAGCCCACTCTGCCACCCCAGTTCAGACATGGCCATATGCAAATCAGTCTGACCCTGTGCCTCATGGGAACAGTCCAGCCCGAACTGCCAAGCCATGTCTTCCCTGGACCGGAAACAAGCTTCCTAGGACCGGTTTCTGGCATTTCAGCCATCTTCAGCCAGGCTTCTTGAATCCAGTTGCAAAGTGAGCAAGGGACTCACGTCTGAGCATACCCTGCCAACTTATGGCGAACAAAGCAAAAACCAAAGGAAATGATGGACGGAGTGTTGAACATTGCAAGCACTCACCCCCAGTCAACTGATCTGGGTTTAATCCATCACCGTTCTTTAGCCCACTCTGCCACCCCAGTTCAGACATGGCCATATGCAAATCAGTCTGACCCTGTGCCTCATGGGAACAGTCCAGCCCGAACTGCCAAGCCATGTCTTCCCTGGACCGGAAACAAGCTTCCTAGGACCGGTTTCTGGCATTTCAGCCGTCTTCAGCCAGGCTTGCTTGAATCCAGTGGCAAAGTGAGCAAGGGACTCACGTCTGAGCATACCCTGCCAACTTATGGCGAACAAAGCAAAAACCAAAGGAAATGATGGACGGAGTGTTGAACATTGCAAGCACTCACCCCCAGTCAACTGATCTGGGTTTAATCCATCACCGAATGGTGATGGATTAAACCCAGATCAGTTGACTGGGGGTGAGTGCTTGCAATGTTCAACACTCCGTCCATCATTTCCTTTGGTTTTTGCTTTGTTCGCCATAAGTTGGCAGGGTATGCTCAGACGTGAGTCCCTTGCTCACTTTGCCATGGATTAAACCCAGATCAGTTGACTGGGGGTGAGTGCTTGCAATGTTCAACACTCCGTCCATCATTTCCTTTGCTTTTTGCTTTGTTCGCCATAAGTTGGCAGGGTATGCTCAGACGTGAGTCCCTTGCTCACTTTGCCACTGGATTCAAGCAAGCCTGGCTGAAGACGGCTGGAATGCCAGAAACCGGTCCTAGGAAGCTTGTTTCCGGTCCAGGGAAGACATGGCTTGGCAGTTCGGGCTGGACTGTTCCCATGAGGCACAGGGTCAGACTGATTTGCATATGGCCATGTCTGAACTGGGGTGGCAGAGTGGGCTAAAGAATGGTGATGGATTAAACCCAGATCAGTTGACTGGGGGTGAGTACTTGCAATGTTCAACACTCCGTCCATCATTTCCTTTGGTTTTTGCTTTGTTCGCCATAAGTTGGCAGGGTATGCTCAGACGTGAGTCCCTTGCTCACTTTGCCACTGGATTCAAGCAAGCCTGGCTGAAGACGGCTGAAATGCCAGAAACCGGTCCTAGGAAGCTTGTTTCCGGTCCAGGGAAGACATGGCTTGGCAGTTCGGGCTGGACTGTTCCCATGACGCACAGGGTCAGACTGATTTGCATATGGCCATGTCTGAACTGGGGTGGCAGAGTGGGCTAAAGAATGGTGATGGATTAAACCCAGATCAGTTGACTGGGGGTGAGTGCTTGCAATGTTCAACACTCCGTCCATCATTTCCTTTGGTTTTTGCGCTGTCTGCTTAATAGATCAGGTGCAGAATATGTCGAAATACTTATTAGGTCAGATGGAGAATATGTCGACCTAAGGGAACAACAACAGGTCGGATTCAAGTGCTACGTTAATGATACGTCCTGGATGCCCCCACTAGCAGAAGGATCACAAAGATACTCTGTAAGAAGTGTGTTAAAAAATGAACACGAGGAGAGAAATGATGGAGGGTCACATTTTACCATATAAATTCCCAACATAACATTCTGCTCGACTCATGCAGCATGAAGGTCCCTGTATAGGCCCACCAGGTAACACCTGGAAATGTGCTATCTTGACCAGTAAGTGATAGCCCACACATCCCTTGACACATCTGCATATAGGCCCAAGCCCAAAGCCCACTGCCTCATGTCATCATCTTCAATAATAAAGTCTACTAGGCCCCGATATTCTTGAACATACATTTCTCTTGCGCCCAACACTGCGAGGCAGCTCGGGCGACCATGGAAACTTTCCACAGTTACAAGAATAGCATATCTCACCCACACGCAGGACCAGCTGGTACATCCTCAACATTTCATAAGTATTGCTTGCTTCATTTTTATATTATGAAACTTTCCAAGCTTGCTTAATTGAAACCCAAGACAGCATCTTGCAATGATAGCACCTGTTTCAAGATCCGCTTTCATATATATTTTCCGAGAAACTTACTCTAAAAATGTTCCTTGTTTATAATTTGTGGTCAAGCTTTGCCGACCACCCGAACACATACTTGGCCCACTAGGATACCATTTCTATGTTGTCAGGGTTTTAGCAACACCACTGTAGGCGTGCGGTCAAGCACCTACGTCAATGTCGGTCTAGCACCCACGTCAATGTGGTTTAACAGTTCCACATTAAACAGGTATATAAGACCTGCACCCTAGTTTTGTCCCAGAACTCTTCTGCATTGCCATGCACGCTGTGGGTTCCCGGCCGGCTGTATATCTTCATTGGGTTTAGGAAGCCTACTCTCAGGTGGTAGAGCCCAATCTAGATTTAAAAAAATCCCTTTTTTAGCCTCTTCTCATATGCTAGGTTTCTCATTCTCACCCAATTCATTGCAATTAATTTACCTTAATACCTATGACTCTTGATGGTTAAGTTTTCTCATGTCAGGTTTGCCTTCTAGGCACTTGCACGTTTATTAAAATGTATTTTGTGTTGCTATTTCTGACGGATTGAAATTATGATTTTGATGTTATATCTGAGCTAATGAATTGATGAATATATTTCTTTCGCTGTGCTAATGACTTAATGAATAAAAGTGCCACTTCAACGTAAGACCTTTGTTTCACATCCGTGTTCATTATTTTCAGATAAGCAGTGTTTGACTGGCCCGTGACCACAACAGAAGGGAAACACTTACCCTTCATCAATTAAATCCCAGGACTAAAAATCAGTGCGATCAGCTCTTAGCGGAATTCCATGGAGCAGAACTCAGTGAACTCCACCTAGGCCTAGTTTCGACCTTGTGTAGATACACTCTGGCCAGTGGATAACGTATCTGGCAAGAAAAGCATGTGATCACTGTATGTGCTATGTCCCGATTGGCTATGTACTCCTACCTCATGTGACATCTGACTTTTTATGGTGTGTTAGGAGTGTGGTACCGTCTCTGGCCATGCATGCATTATTTGGGAAATCTGCCTTGACCATTCTAATGTTTCGGCGCCTATCCATGGAATTGATCAAGAGTTCCCTGCCCAAGTGTTTACCTGCTAGTGATGCACCCTCCCACCTGTGACCTATCAATCAGCAATCACGGGCCTATGTCTCAGGGCCTTCTCGACTACATATTTGCAAGTCAAGGTTGATGTGGAGTTCACAATAGGCTATTTTGTTAATAAGGACAAGATTTAATTTTTATCGATGAATGCATACATTTCCATTTTAACAATATTGTTCACAATATTGTGTGGATGGATATTTTTGACATATTCTGTATTATTTAAAGGTAAAGATATTTTTGTTTCCGATATTTTGTTTAATGTATATATATGTAAAACTCGATATTTTTAACAACAATATTTGTGTTCTCGATAATTGTGATTTTTATAGTGGAGGATATGTAGTCGATATTTTTGTTACCGATATTTAATTTGGTGTTTTGATATTTTTTGGATCAATATTATGTCATTGATACAATCCCATTCTATCAGATGGCCATGATAGCCCATTGTTTCAGGAGAAAACATGTAGTATTGACCAGCAGGAACAATGTTGCTGCCTGTTATTCCCCACATTACCAGGTCAGGAACTAAAGTCTGGGTATTGCTGCCATATTTGAAGCCTTTAAGCCTTTGTTTAGCAGTCAGGATACTCCGTCACAAATGTGCCAGATGTCCCATACGCCAAATTACAAGTGAGTTGTAGACTATGTCACTTGTAATAGAGCACACCTTTTGACGGAGTAACCCATCTGCCAAACTTTAAATAAGGTTCTTAGTGATGTGCTTCTAGTAGCACAATTTAGGTTTCTTTTACCGTTGTCATCTTGCACGAACCATATTATTTTAGTGCATTGTATGTTATTCAGTGCCCATGAAATAGAAACACTCTGCTGGGTGGCCTGCTACCCAATTAGCACTCATCTAATCTTGTCACTGTGATTAGAGAAGATAGAGGTTCATCCAAACAGGACATCAGAAGAGGAAAAATACCTGTAAATTCCCACAATTACGTCCATTTCCACTCGCTAATGTAGTCCTTAATGGTATCGTGCTCTGTGAAGAGGTAGAGAACATTAAACACTGTGGCAAGGTTATTCCAGTTTATGGGAATGGAACCCACAGCAACACCATGGCCTAGCACTCTTGTGTGCTTTTTGAGGAAAAGCAAAAGCGGAAAAGACAACAGAATCATGTGTGGCCTTTTATGGAATGCAAATTACCTCTGGTACTCCTCTTTAATAGAATATGATGCTTGGATGAGGGCATATAATATTTTGAGGTGCAGTGTGCAGTAGGGCCTATAGGTCAAAGCAGGCCCATGGAGTACCCAAACACCTGGTCAGATGTCTTCTTTAACTGTTAACCAACTGCAAGCTGCAGCTCTCTATAACTGCACCAGTAAGGACCACTGGTTTCTCAACGTGCATGCTGCGGAGCAATACATAGTGGCTGGTAGAATCTGTCTGTGTCTTTTATTGTCGTTGATTCAGACTGTTGAGGAATGAATCAATCATTGAGATAAAGGGGTCCTCTGATCCTACATCATGAAGGATATTCTGCAAATAGGCCAATGATTTAGTTGAAAGATTCCTTGTTAAAGACCTACATTTTCTAGCAGCTACCCTGGTCTGCAAACCTCATGTATTTATTATGCCTGGGATGGACAGAGATGGAAATATATATAGTGAAAGAGCCCATCATTTGTTCCTTTAGTGGATCCTGTGGGAAGATTTTTAGCATACTGTCCATTTTGAAGTGGGTAGTCTTGAATCACCCTTCAAGTCCATGGCTAGCAGACATTCCTTCACACCTTATAGACCAGGAGAAGAATCGCATCCAACCCTTGCTTCCAGCTGTGGCTTAACAAAACTTAAGGGTGCCCCCTTGCATTGTACATGGAGTAGCCCATCTCCAGACTTAATCAGGTGTTCTCAGGTAAGGGTACTATGCTGAGGGGGCCCCCTGGAACTCGGGCCAACCGAACCGTGGGGGCTACAGGGTCCTATATTACACCACTGGCTTCCTGCTACAAACAGATAAGAGGCGCAATGTTTTTTCTGAACCTTATGAAATGGCAGTTTTAACATCTGTTCTCTTCATCAGATTCCCAGCGAAGCATAGTAATGGCCTGCAAAACTGGATCAAAGGACAGTAAGGTGATGACATGACCATGTTTTCCTTGTCACACTAGTGAGTGGTGTAAACATTTAGGCCAGATTGTAGCTACACATATATAAGCAGTGCTCATGGACGTCATTTGGGAGTAGTCAGGGGTCACAGCTGTGACCTCTAGCTTGCTCCCTACTACCCCTGGCACTTTCTTTGGGACCCCTGGCCTCAGAGGAGGCAAAGGTGTCATCCCCTCTGAGGCCATTGGTTGCAAAGGAAGTGCCAGGAGTAGCAGCAAGCAAGCTAGAAGTCAGGGCTGAAACCCCTGACTACTCCCAAATGACATCCATGGCAGTGTTACATCAAAATGTTGGCTATTCTGCACGCCCTTGTAACATCTTGACTTCAGTGTCCTCACTCACCATAGGATGTATCGACACACTCGGGTATGTTTGGGCTATGAATTATATTTTTTCTAATATGGGTGACAGTATATAATTATTGTGTCACAACATTTGTCACAAATATAAACTTGGATATTCAATATTTTACGTGAAGCTCATCCGTTTTATATGCTCGGACTGACGGAATAAGCTTCTGCTCATAACTATATGTTTGTCAGCATGTTTGAGATGAGACGGAAAGGATTGAAATGTGATAAAATCTCTTTTGGGACCACAGCATGAAACTACAATGTGCCAATAGTGTGAATATGAATGTGGCTGTAGTTTTTGAGAGACGGGTGAAGGTGTACTTTTATCAGGAACATAATGTCCATTCAGTAACAATAAAACAACAATCAGCATATTTGGCCAAATTGGAAGTAAAACCACTCCTGTAGCAATCCTGAAGTAGGACTACAGTGGCATTAGATATCTGCCACAAAACCAATAGTAATCAAGAAGAGGAAACTGTGCTATCAAATTATCTATTTCAAAGTTAGAGATATTTTCATAAAGTGTTATTTTTTGGAAGGACATCATTTTAATTGATGTTGTCTCACTCAGGGTTCAAAGTAAAACATGGCAGTAGTTGCGACAGTCGGAATTGCCAAAATTACAACATCAGGAACCCCCATGAAATCTGACACTTGGGGGCCGATTCCCATCCTGGATAAAGGCTGTACGAATCGTTGTACGGAACGTTTTCTCCGTAAGACTCGTACCCGGTAAACTTTCCGTACAACCTAGGAAGTACAATTCGTACAGAAAGCCTATTTCCGTACGTTTCATACAAAAGACCGTACGGGTCAAAAAAAACAACGATTCTGATCCGGAACAGCTTGTACGCAACGTCCGGACGTATTCAAGCAGCGGTTTATGGCCCAGCAAGTACGATTCGTCCCTACGTCACTCCGTACGGCTCTTTTTTTACGGGAGCCAAACACAGCCGGAAAAGCAGAGTCCTACGCGAACCGCTATGCAACGGAGCCCCGGTACGCCACGTACACGCCATGAACCCCATCGTACGTGTCATACCGGTCCTCCTAGCCTACGACCTGGTGCACCGGACCCGACGCACACGCCGCAGAAGGTGAGAAGAACACCCAGGGGCCAGGGTGGGGGTGAGGGGCAGGAAACATACCCCATACCCAAATCCAAACCTATAATATGGAGCCCATACATTACCACCAGGGTCTGGTCACTTGGGGGGGGCATGTCCAGCAACCCCTGCGTACCGCAACTACGGAAGTGGACGTGTACGGTGCGTTGCACACGTACCCCTACGGCACCAGGAGAACAGTGATATGGACCGTACACACGCAATGAATGCGTAGGGACGGTGCGTTTCACACGTACCCGTACGGCACCAGTAGCACAGTGATACGGACCGTACACAAGCAATGAATGCGTGGGTACGGTGCGTTTCACACGTACCCCTACGGCACCAGTAGAACAGTGATACAGACCGTACACATGCAATGAATGCGTAGGTACGGTGCATTTCACACGTACCCCTACAGACACCAGTACAATAGTGATACGATGCGTACACACGCAATGAATGCGTGGGTACGGTGCGTTTCACCCATACCCCTACGGCACCAGTACATTTGGGATACGAGGCGTACACACGCCACGAATGTGGGGTTACGGTCTGGCCCTGCATGTTACCTTCATATTGGTGTGTGTGTAGGTCCAGGCCAGAAGTGTACTGCTCCAAGGGGGTGGGTGGGTGGGTGCAGAGGATTCCCAGCAGTGGCCAGCCATATGGGTGGGGCTGCAGATCAATACCAGCAGTGTCCAGACATGTAGGGGTGGCTGCAGAGGACTCCCAGCAGTGATCAGCCATATAGGGGTGGCTGTAGATGAATACCTGCAGTGTCCAGCCATATGGGGGTGGCTGCAGATGAATACCAGCAGTGGACAAACATATAGGGGTGGGTACAGATGAATACCAGTAGTGTCCAGACATATGGGGGTGGGTGCACAGGACTCCCAGCAGTAGACTGAGACATGGGGGTGGGTGCAGAGGACTCCCAGCAGTGGACAGAGACATGGGGGTGGGTGCATATGACAACCAGCAGTGGCCTGCAATATAAGGGGTGGGTGCAGAAGACTCTCAGCAGTGGGCAGATACATGGGGGTGGGTGCATATGACAACCAGCAGTGGCCTGCAATATGAGGGGTGGGTGCAGAGGACTCCCAGCAGTGGACAGAGACATGGGGGTGGGTGCAGAGGACTCCCAGCAGTGGGCAGAGACATGGGGGTGGGTGCAGAGGACTCCCAGCAGTGGACAGAGACATGGGGGTGGGTGCAGATGAATACCAGCAGTGTCCAGACATATGGGGGTGGGTGCAGAGGACTCCCAGCAGTGGACAGAGACATGGGGGTGGGTGCAGAGGACTCCCAGCAGTGGACAGAGACATGGGAGTGGGTGCAGAGGACTCCCAGCAGTGGACAGAGACATGGGGGTGGGTGAATATGACAACTAGCAGTGGCCTGCAATATGAGGGGTAGGTGCAGAGGACTCCCAGCAGTGGACAGAGACATGGGGGTGGGTGCAGAGGACTCCCAGCAGTGGACAGAGACATGGGGGTGGGTGCATATGACAACCAGCAGTGGCCTGCAATATGAGGGGTGGGTGCAGAGGACTTCCAGCAGTGGACAGAGACATAGGGTGGGTGCAGAGGACTCCCAGCAGTGGACAGAGACATGGGGGTGGGTGCAGAGGACTTCCAGCAGTGGACAGAGACATGGGGGTGGGTGCAGAGGACTCCCAGCAGTGGCCTGCAATATGAGGGGTGTGTGCAGATGAATACCAGCAGTGTCCAGACATATGGGGGTGGGTGCACAGGACTCCCAGCAGTGGACAGAGACATGGGGGGTGTGCTGATGAATACCAGCAGTGTCCAGACATATGGGGGTGGGTGCAGAGGACTCCCAGCAGTGGACAGAGACATGGGGCTGGGTGCAGAGGATTCCCAGCAGTGGACAGAGACATGGGGGTGGGTGCAGAGGACTCCCAGCAGTGGCCAGAGACATGGGGGTGGGTGAATATGACAACTAGCAGTGGCCTGCAATATGAGGGGTGGGTGCAGAGGACTCCCAGCAGTGGACAGAGACATGGGGGTGGGTGCAGAGGACTCCCAGCAGTGGACAGAGACATGGGGGTGGGTGCATATGACAACCAGCAGTGGCCTGCAATATGAGGGGTGGTTGCAGAGGACTCCCAGCAGTGGACAGAGACATGGGGGTGGGTGCATATGACAACCAGCAGTGGCCTGCAATATGAGGGGTGGGTGCAGAGGACTCCCAGCAGTGGACAGAGACATGGGGGTGGGTGCAGAGGACTCCCAGCAGTGGACAGAGACATGGGGGTGGGTGCAGAGGACTCCCAGCAGTGGACAGAGACATGGGGGTGGGTGCAGATGAATACCAGCAGTGTCCATACATATGGGGGTGGGTGCAGAGGACTCCCAGCAGTGGACAGAGACATGGGGGTGGGTGCAGAGGACTCCCAGCAATGGACAGAGACATGGGGGTGGGTGCAGAGGACTCCCAGCAGTGGACAGAGACATGGGGGTGGGTACAGAGGACTCCCAGCATTTGACGGAGACATGGGGGTGGGTGCAGAGGACTCCCAGCAGTGGCCTGCAATATTAGGGGTGTGCGCAGATGAATATCAGCAGTGTCCAGACATATGGGGGTGGGTGCACAGGACTCCCAGCATTGGACAGAAACATGGGGGTGGGTGGATATGACAACCAGCAGTGGACATAGACATGGGGTGGGTGCAGAGGACTCCCAGCAGTGGACAGAGACATGGGGGTGGGTGCATATGACAACCAGCAGTGGCCTGCAATATGATGGGTGGGTGCAGAGGACTCCCAGCAGTGGCCTGCAATATTAGGGGTGTGTGCAGATGAATACCAGTAGTGTCCAGACATATGGGGGTGGGTGCACAGGACTCCCAGCAGTGGACAGAGACATGGGGATGGGTGCAGAGGACTCCCAGCAGTGGACATAGACATGGGGTGGGTGCAGAGGACTCCCAGCAGTGGACACAGACATGGGGGTGGGTGCATATGACAACCAGCTGTGGCCTGCAATATGAGGGGTGGGTGCAGAGGACTCCCAGCAGTGGACAGAGACATGGGGGTGGGTGCAGAGGACTCCCAGCAGTGGACAGAGACATGGGGGTGGGTGCAGAGGACTCCCAGCAGTGGACAGAGACATGGGCGGGTGCAGAGGACTCCCAGCAGTGGACAGAGACATGGGGGTGGGTGCAGATGAATACCAGCAGTGTCCAGACATATGGGGGTGGGTGCAGAGGACTCCCAGCAGTGGACAGAGACATGGGGGTGGGTGCAGAGGACTCCGAGCAGTGGAGAGAGACACGGGGATGGGTGCAGAGGACTCCCAGCAGTGGATACAGACATGGGGGTTGGTGCAGAGGTCTCCCAGCAGTGGACGGAGACATGGGGGTGGCTGCAGAGGATTCCCAGCAGTGGCCTGCAATATGAGGGGTGTGTGCAGATGAATACCAGCAGTGTCCAGACATATGGGGGTGGGTGCACAGGACTCCCAGCAGTGGACAGAGACATGGGGGGTGTGCTGATGAATACCAGCAGTGTCCAGACATATGGGGGTGGGTGCAGAGGACTCCCAGCAGTGGACAGAGACATGGGGCTGGGTGCAGAGGATTCCCAGCAGTGGACAGAGACATGGGGGTGGGTGCAGAGGACTCCCAGCAGTGGACAGAGACATGGGGGTGGGTGAATATGACAACTAGCAGTGGCCTCCAATATGAGGGGTGGGTGCAGAGGACTCCCAGCAGTGGACAGAGACATGGGGGTGGGTGCAGAGGACTCCCAGCAGTGGACAGAGACATGGGGGTGGGTGCAGAGGACTCCCAGCAGCAGACAGAGACATGGGGGAGGGTGCATATGACAACCAGCAGTGGCCTGCAATATGAGGGGTGGGTGCAGAGGACTCCAAGCAGTGGACAGAGACATGGGGGTGGGATCAGAGGACTCCCAGCAGTGGACAGAGAAATGGGGGTGGGTGCAGATGAATACCAGCAGTGTCCAGACATATGGGGGTGGGTGCAGAGGACTCCCAGCAGTGGACAGAGACATGGGGGTGGGTGCAGAGGACTCCCAGCAGTGGGCAGAGACATGGGGGTGGGTGCAGAGGACTCCCAGCAGTGGACAGAGACATGGGGGTGGATGCAGAGGACTCCCAGCAGTGGACATAGACATGGGGGTGGGTGCAGAGGACTCCCAGCAGTGGACATAGACATGGGGGTGGGTGCATATGACAACCAGCAGTGGCCTGCAATATGAGGGGTGGGTGCAGAGGACTCCCAGCAGTGGACAGAGACATGGGGGTGGGTGCAGAGGACTCCCAGCAGTGGACAGAGACATGGGGGTGGGTGCAGAGGACTCCCAGCAGTGGACAGAGACATTGGGGGGGTGCATATGACAACCAGCAGTGACCTGCAATGTGAGCGGTGGGTGCAGAGGACTCCCAGCAGTGGGCAGGGACATGGGGGTGGGTGCATATGACAACCAGCAGTGGCCTGCAATATGATAGATGGGTGCAGAGGACTCCCAGCAGTGGACAGAGACATGGGGGTGGGTGCAGAGGACTCCCAGCAGTGGACAGAGACATGGGGGGTGGGTCCAGAGGACTCCCAGCAGTGGACAGAGACATGGGGGTGGGTGCATATGAATACCACCAGTGTCCAGACATATGGGGGTGGGTGCAGAGGACTCCCAGCAGTGGACAGAGACACGGGGTGGGTGCAGAGGACTCCCAGCAGTGGTCAGAGACATGGGGGTGGTTGCAGAGGACTCCCAGCAGTGGACAGAGACATGGGGGTGGGTGCAGAGGACTCCCAGCAGTGGCCTGCAATATGAGGGTATGTGCAGATGAATACCAGCAGTGGACAGAGACATGGGGGTGGGTGCATATGACAACCAGCAGTGGCCTGCAATATGAGGGGTGGGTGCACAGGACTCCCAGCAGTGGACAGAGACATGGGGGTGGGTGCATATGACAACCAGCAGTGGCCTGCAATATGAGGGGTGGGTGCAGAGGACTCCCAGCAGTGGACAGAGACATGGGGGTGGGTGTAGAGGACTCCAAGCAGTGGACAGAGACATGGGGGTGGGTACAGAGGACTCCCAGCAGTGGACAGAGACATGGGGGTGGGTGCATATGACAACCAGCAGTGGCCTGCAATATGAGGGGTGGGTGCAGAGGACTCCCAGCAGTGGACAGAGACATGGGGGTGGGTGCAGAGGACTCCAAGCAGTGGACAGAGACATGGGGGTGGGTACAGAGGACTCCCAGCAGTGGACAGAGACATGGGAGTTGGTGCATATGACAACCAGCAGTGGCCTGCAATATGAGGGGTGGGTGCAGAGGACTCCCAGCAGTGGACAGAGACATGGGGGTGGGTGCAGAGGACTCCCAGCAGTGGACAGAGACATGGGGGTGGGTGCATATGAAAACCAGCAGTGACCTGCAATATGAGGGGTGGGTGCAGAGGACTCCCAGCAGTGGACAGAGACATGGGGGTGGGTGCATATGACAACCAGCAGTGGCCTGCAATATGATGGATGGGTGCAAAGGACTCCCAGCAGTGGATAGAGACATGGGGGTGGGTGCAGAGGACTCCCAGCAGTGGACAGAGACATGGGGGTGGGTGCAGAGGACTCCCAGCAGTGGACAGAGACATGGGGGTGGGTGCATATGACAACCAGCAGTGGCCTGCAATATGATGGGTGGGTGCAGAGGACTCCCAGCAGTGGACAGAGACATGGGGGTGGGTGCAGAGGACTCCCAGCAGTGGACAGAGACATGGAGGTGGGTGCAGAGGACTCCCAGCAGTGGGCAGAGACATGGGGGTGGATGCAGAGGACTTCCAGCAGTGGACAGAGACATGGGGGTGGGTGCATATGACAACCAGCAGTGGCCTGCAATATGAGGGGTGGGTGCAGAGGACTCCCAGCAGTGGACAGAGACATGGGGGTGGGTGCAGAGGACTCCCAGCAGTGGACAGAGACATGGGGGTGGGTGCATATGACAACCAGCAGTGACCTGCAATATGAGGGGTGGGTGCAGAAGACTCCCAGCAGTGGACAGAGACATGGGGGTGGGTGCATATGACAACCAGCAGTGGCCTGCAATATGAGGGATGGGTGCAGAGGACTCCCAGAAGTGGACAGAGACATGGGGGTGGGTGCAGATGAATACCAGCAGTGTCCAGACATACGGGGGTGGGTGCAGAGGACTCCCAGCAGTGGACAGAGACATGGGGTGGGTGCAGAGGACTCCCAGCAGTGGCCTGCAACATGAGGGGTGTGTGCAGATGAATACCAGCAGTGTCCAGACATATGGGGGTGGGTGCACAGGACTCCCAGCAGTGGACAGAGACATGGGGGTATGTGCAGATGAATACCAGCAGTGTCCAGACATATGGGGGTGGGTGCAGAGGACTCCCAGCAGTGGACAGAGACATGGGGGTGGGTGCATATGACAACCAGCAGTGGCCTGCAATATGAGGGGTGGGTGCAGAGGACTCCCAGCAGTGGACAGAGACATGGGGGTGGGTGCAGAGGACTCCAAGCAGTGGACAGAGACATGGGGGTGGGGACAGAGGACTCCCAGCAGTGGACAGAGACATGGGGGTGGGTGCATATGACAACCAGCAGTGGCCTGCAATATGAGGGGTGGGTGCAGAGGACTCCCAGCAGTGGACAGAGACATGGGGGTGGGTGCAGAGGACTCCCAGCAGTGGACAGAGACATGGGGGTGGGTGCATATGAAAACCAGCAGTGACCTGCAATATGAGGGGTGGGTGCAGAGGACTCCCAGCAGTGGACAGAGACATGGGGGTGGGTGCATATGACAACCAGCAGTGGCCTGCAATATGAGGGATGGGTGCAAAGGACTCCCAGCAGTGGATAGAGACATGGGGGTGGGTGCAGAGGACTCCCAGCAGTGGACAGAGACATGGGGGTGGGTGCAGAGGACTCCCAGCAGTGGACAGAGACATGGGGGTGGGTGCATATGACAACCAGCAGTGGCCTGCAATATGATGGGTGGGTGCAGAGGACTCCCAGCAGTGGACAGAGACATGGGGGTGGGTGCAGAGGACTCCCAGCAGTGGACAGAGACATGGAGGTGGGTGCAGAGGACTCCCAGCAGTGGGCAGATACATGGGGGTGGATGCAGAGGACTTCCAGCAGTGGACAGAGACATGGGGGTGGGTGCATATGACAACCAGCAGTGGCCTGCAATATGAGGGGTGGGTGCAGAGGACTCCCAGCAGTGGACAGAGACATGGGGGTGGGTGCAGAGGACTCCCAGCAGTGGACAGAGACATGGGGGTGGGTGCATATGACAACCAGCAGTGACCTGCAATATGAGGGGTGGGTGCAGAGGACTCCCAGCGGTGGACAGAGACATGGGGGTGGGTGCATATGACAACCAGCAGTGGCCTGCAATATGAGGGATGGGTGCAGAGGACTCCCAGAAGTGGACAGAGACATGGGGGTGGGTGCAGATGAATACCAGCAGTGCCCAGTCATACGGGGTGGGTGCAGAGGACTCCCAGCAGTGGACAGAGACATGGGGTGGGTGCAGAGGACTCCCAGCAGTGGCCTGCAACATGAGGGGTGTGTGCAGATGAATACCAGCAGTGTCCAGACATATGGGGGTGGGTGCACAGGACTCCCAGCAGTGGACAGAGACATGGGGGTGTGTGCAGATGAATACCAGCAGTGTCCAGACATATGGGGGTGGGTGCAGAGGACTCCCAGCAGTGGACAGAGACATGGGGTGGGTGCATATGACAACCAGCAGTGGCCTGCAATATGAGGGGTGGGTGCAGAGGACTCCCAGCAGTGGACAGAGACATGGGGGTGGGTGCAGAGGACTCCAAGCAGTGGACAGAGAAATGGGGGTGGGTGCAGAGGACTCCCAGCAGTGGACAGAGACATGGGGGTGGGTGCATATGACAACCAGCAGTGGCCTGCAATATGAGGGGTGGGTGCAGAGGACTCCCAGCAGTGGACAGAGACATGGGGGTGGGTGCAGAGGACTCCCAGCAGTGGACAGAGACATGGGGGTGGGTGCATATGAAAACCAGCAGTGACCTGCAATATGAGGGGTGGGTGCAGAGGACTCCCAGCAGTGGACAGAGACATGGGGGTGGGTGCATATGACAACCAGCAGTGGCCTGCAATATGAGGGATGGGTGCAGAGGACTCCCAGCAGTGGACAGAGACATGGGGGTGGGTGCAGAGGACTCCCAGCAGTGGACAGAGACATGGGGCTGGGTGCAGAGGACTCCCAGCAGTGGACAGAGACATGGGGGTGGGTGCATATGACAACCAGCAGTGGCCTGCAATATGAGGGGTGGGTGCAGATGAATACCAGCAGTGTCCAGACATATGGGCGTGGGTGCACAGGACTCCCAGCAGTGGACAGAGACATGGGGGTGTGTGCAGGTGAATACCAGCAGTGTCTAGACATATGGGGTTGGGTGCAGATGACTCCCAGCAGTGGACAGAGACATGGGGGTGGGTGCAGAGGACTCCCAGCAGTGGACAGAGACATGGGGGTGGGTGCATATGACAACCAACAGTGGCCTGCAATATGAGGGGTGGGTTCAGAGGACTCCCAGCAGTGGACATAGATATGGGGGGTGTACATCATTTTTAGATGACCACACCTACATGGTGGTATGTACGCATCCCTAACTTTGGACTATGATGACAGTGCTATAACAAGACATTAGTGACAGCAGTGTCCCACTCCCAGTAGGATGGGTGTCTTTCACCCACTGCATGACACACCACATGTGGGTGTGAGGACAAATAACACATGCATACCCACCCATGGCGGATGCAGCACAATACACACCCTGATATCATGCCACAAGACTGTATAGTCATGTAACTGCCTACAAAACTAAGATGGCCAAACGGAACCCACACTGTCACGCACATCCCAGGACTGATAGGAATGTCCAGGTGCTGGTCCAGCCACCAAGATGTTGTCTCACATGGAAGGAATAGGGTGGAAGTCCCCTAGATACAATGCCCACTATTGTGAGTCAGGTGCCCAAACACCCTGCATAACAAGTACCATTTGTGTGGTAGGCTGTGATTACACACATGCATAGTGCTGAAAATGGTGAATTTGTCCCTGAAGGCATTTCGACATACTCAAAACACAAGTACAGTGACTAGCAAGGATGGCACAGACAATTCAGCAGGAGACATCGGTGAGCAGGGATGACCATTGTTGAAGGGATCCGTCACCAACAAAGGAAATTTTGACACAGGTCAGCACAACAATAGTGCAACTGTTTGCAGGGAAGATGTCAGGTGCCACAGAGGAAGGAACACTCCTTGGGACAATGTCTCAAAACAAAATGAACACACACTACCAATGATTCTTTGCAGAGACATTGTGATGGCACACAGATACCATGGTCCACCTCATGACCATCATACAAAAACATTTCTCAGAACCCTAACACATTACCAGAACACCAACTCCAGGAGCCTCATCACCAACATCAAGTACCTGGAATGCAATAGTGTTGAAAGTAAAAATAAAGGCTTTATTCAGCACTAAAAAAATATAAAAAATAGACTATTTACAGAGGCCAATGGCCAGTCCATACGTAAAGTCCAAGGGGGGACGTAGGGGACCGCGTCTACCCCTAGCTTGCCTGCACAAATGAACCTCCAGGTTCGTCGGACGGGGGGCATCATCTGTGGCAGTATCAGGCACCGCAGGGACAGGAGGGGGAAGGGTAGGTGTGGTGGGTGCAGGGGTGGACGTCTCCACCACAGGGGGTGGGGCAGTGCTGAAGGTGGAGGTGAGCTCAGCGCTGCACACTGCTGCCAGTACGTCCATCCGAACCCCTGCACCTGAGGATTCCCCAGGGTCAAGGGAGGGTGTGGCGGGCGAGGGATGGGGTGCAGCGCTCCTGAGCGAGGGGGTTGATGTGGTGGGGGACTCAACTCCCATGCCCGGGGACTTCCTCGCCCGCTTGTGGGGTGGTGGTTCAGCGGGGGCGAGGTCCAGCCCACCCAGAAAGAGCTGCTTGGGTGAGCGTTTGGCAGGGGAGCCAAGGGGAGTGGTTTTGAAGGGACAGGGTTGTGAGGACTGTGGACTGCGACTGTGGCTGCATGTATGTCGTCTGTCCCCAGACCCTGTGGGTGTGCCTACATCCACCTGAGTGTGCGTGCCAGGAGGTGTGCGCTTTGCCTTACTTGGGGGTGTGCTGCCTGTGTCTGGTGGGGTGCGTTATCGTGACTGTCTGGGTGTGCGTTGGACAGGTATGGGCGAGGGAAGTGTGGATGGGTCCAGGGTAGGGGGGGATGGAGCGCTGCAGGAGAGTAACTGCTGCCGTCAGTGAAGAGTCCATGGACTGCAGAATCCTGCGTTGGTGTTCTGCTTGGGTCTTCGGATCAGATAGAACCCGCTCAGTAGAGCCTCTCTAACCCAAACCAGAACGTTACCCCCTCCCTAGGGCCTGTTTACACCTAAATAACGACATATATGTACCACCTAAAGACAGGGAATTCCTACTATATATACCAAGACCTACAAGTCACAGCCTCGCGGTCCCAAACGGACCCAGGACTTCCTGCCCAGACGGCAGCCACAGACTTCCTGCCCAGACGGCAGTCACAGCCTCGCGGTCCCAAATGGACCCAGGACTTCCTGCCCAGACGGCAGCCACAGCCTCGCGGTCCCAAACGGACCCAGGACTTCCTGCCCAGACGGCAGCCACAGCCTCGCGGTCCCAAACGGACCCAGGACTTCCTGCCCAGACGGCAGCCACAGCCTCGCGGTCCCAAACGGACCCAGGACTTCCTGCCCAGACGGCAGCCACAGCCTCGCGGTCCCAAACGGACCCAGGACTTCCTGCCCAGACGGCAGCCTTAGACAAGTCACAGCCTCGCGGTCCCAAACGGACCCAGGACTTCCTGCCCAGACGGCAGCCACAGCCTCGCGGTCCCAAACGGACCCAGGACTTCCTGCCCAGACGGCAGCCTTAGCACGAGTTCATCCTATAATTACCACGGCATATAACAAGGGAATCAGTGTTACTATATATCAGATCACACAAAGACAGCTAGTTGAGCACAACTTGTTCCCCAGTTCGAAGGGCTCCCTTCTCCCTTATTCAGTTACCACCTACCTGATCAGGATTAACATCTGTTCATGTCAAGTCACAGCTGACTAGAAGAATAGGTTACCCTCTTACACAAGAACACGTAGCACATATCGCTTTAATACTTTATTTAGTTATTACATGCACACTCACGGAACATAATACATATCACATAACCTGCAAAGAAAAGTGAAAGATTAAGTTGTACACTCTAATAGTAAGGGGTTGACATCACCTTGGTCGTATGTAGCCTGCACTCAATGGTCATCTAGGTTCCCTTCTCGTCTGCGCCTCGGCTTCGCCTGGAAGTCACACCTCCGCAATCACGGGTTTACTCCCGTCTCCCTCTCCGAGTCACTGGGACCTCTTCCTCATCGGCTACTCTCTTCTCCTTGGAATATCTATTTCTCGGTTTTTCTCCACCTCCAAGTTTGTCATCTGTCTTCCCTGGAATAAGTAGCAGCTTTACTACTAACGGCCAGGTGCCGCCCATGGACTAGAAGCAAGTGCCCGCATCTGCCTCAGACTTTCACTAATATAGAGGTGCATTTTCTCATGGAAAATTCCAGCCCGTAACCTGCCGCCCACCAAATTCTTGTACCTCCCCGTGCCAAGGACACGTTCCCAGCCGGCCGGCCTGATGTAGTGTCTTCGGCATGAAGAAAAATACAATCCTTCGATAAGGGCCGGCCTGAACCGGTTCTCTCCAAGCGAATAACACCTCATAACTAAAACATCCCCTTTACCCTAGAAGCATCTCAAGCTGCCGGAGCAGAAAGAAAGATGGAGTCTCTCCCGTTTGAGGCCTACCAGGCCTGCATTCAGCACGGCTCCATGAAATACCCTCACTACAGGACAGGTTATCCCTAATACTAACGAATCTATCCCCTAGGCTATATGTGCAAGCCCTGATCTATGGGGAAGAGCACAGAATCATGTCGAAGTGCCTAGTAAATAGGCTCCATTCACTACTCTAACCCTTAGACTTGAATGGAAAGAGACTGAAGTCACCTAAATCACCCTTCAACACGATAAGACCGGAAAAAATCGAGCAGTACATTTCACCCTTGACTTCAGTCTATTATACATTCATTAAATGGAGCTAACATCTGTGGAAGAATAATATGAAACAAAGCTAACTGATCTATGTCTAGTACCAAGTGTGCAGAATTGAAATAATGAAGGAATACACTGAATAAAGCAACAGATAGAAATCAAAACAACAATAGTAATCAAAATACCACCTAATATTTGGCGTAGCAAGTGTATATCAGGTAACCAATTAAAGAGCCAGTCAAACCAGCCCTGGTCAATGTGTTTTCTAACTTCTTCCGTTAAGTCACGCAACTTGTCGATGTGAGCACGAATAGATTGTGTATGGTCAGACAAGTTAAAACAACAGAGACCTTCAAAGTCCGAGCAATCATGTCCATGTTTAAGCAAAAGATAATCAATGGCTGCTCTATTTTGCAAAATGGCCCTACGTTCACCCTGGGCGTCTAATAGCATGTCAGACAAAATTGTAGAAGTATGATTAATAGATTTCACCATCCAGCAGGCCATTTTCCCAATAGATTTGGCATTATAAACCGCCAAAGCAGGAACACCAATAATTGAAACAGCTAAGCTAAGGTATTCAGACTTGGAATATAAATGCAAAGATGGGTCACAATCCTCCTGTAACATTACAGTATCTCGAAGCACACGAGAGTTGGCATTCGGATGCGATGCGAACATCAACAAACTGAGTCTCGTAATGGCACAAGGGCCTCCGGAAATGTTTGCAGGGACAAATGGCCAGGAAGTATTACCACATGAGAAAAGCCATCCGGCAGGTAGTAACATCGTGCGATAGTGACTGGGGGTAACTACCAAACTATTACAAGTCATATTGTTCTGAACTGAAACACATGTGGTCGGTGTCCTTTGAAAGCACAAAGTCCGTTCGTGGGTTGTAAACGAAGTGGCGCCTTTTAGTTTTAGGCGCAGACATTCAGAGATCGCACTAGGATTACACGTAAGAAAGAAGCACAAATCACCTTGTGTGATATTATAAGTAAGTATTTGGGACTGGATGGGGGTTTGCTCGTTCGGCAATTCAATACATAGGGGGCAATATACATGGGTAGCAAAATCACCCAGGAGAATATTGGGACGGGCCTTCGAGACATTAAAAATATGAGTTAAAGTTTCCAATGAGGCGGGGACAGCAACCAGGCAGGTCGCCAGAATGTCATGAACAGATCTCATCGGTGTCAAACAGAAGTGAGGGGCGTCAGTCACCCTCTTAGCCAGTGCGGTCCAAAAGTTCGATGATGAATCCCATGCAGCGAAGGAACGCAACACTCGGGTTCCCAGTTCATCCCGGGTTGATAGGATCCCTCCTTTCTCGTCGTACCAGTCTGAAAACAGTCCGGCTCCGACACATCCTGCAGCAACAATCCAAAGAATGATCTGAAAGAAAACCAAATACAGGCATTAATCATTCTCGTAAATAACATTTATCAGCCGGGACCGCTTCCCAGCTATCTTTCCCTGGTCTCATAACCAAAATGGTATTATCCTGACCGGTGGCAATGACCTCTGCTTGTTCAGGGGGATTCTTAGGCGACTGCACCCAAACTCTGGCCCCAGGATTATCCGTGGAGCCAAAACCTTTCTGGCCACGTACAGTTAGCAACGTTGGAGCAGTGCCTTTCATTAATACACCACTGAAAACAGGCATTATGAGTAATTGAGCCACTCGGTCAGTGCGATGTATCAGTAAGTCAACCTCACTGCTATTCAGCAGGAGCACCTTAATCTCTCCCTGATAATCACTGTCGATAATTCCTCCAAGCACCTGAATGCCTTTTACAGCCAGCCCCGATCTAGGGGCGATCAATCCGAAATTTCCAGGTGGTATCTGAACACCAACACCGGTCTCTATGATGACTCGGTCTCTACTTTTTATAACAATGTCATTCATAGCATGCAAGTCTAAACCTGCCGACCCTGGGGTCGCTCTACATGGAGCCAAAGCTCCGGGAGTAATTTCCCAATACATCACAGTTTCTCTGATTTCATTAGGCATAGCCTCAGCATTCGGGGGAAACAGACGCATAAGTGGAGATTCAGCATTTAAAAAAGGACGATTATTCAAAATCAATAGTGCTTGGGGCAAAAAGTCTCGCCAATTTTTATACTTGTCATCCGTTAACTTACGCAGCTGGTCCTTTAGCAGGCCATTCAATCTCTCCACCAGGCCCGAGGCCTGTGGGTAGTAGGGGATATGGAATATCCATTCAATATTGTTTTCCGCACAGAATTCCTGTACCAATCTTCCACGAAAATGGGATGCGTTGTCAGATTGAATTTGGAATGGCACACCATAGTACATCATAATTAATTCTAATGTTTTAATGGTATTCAATTGGGTAGCTTGCTTACAGGGAAGGGCTACCAGCAGGCCACTGTATGTATCAACAATAGTGCAAACATATTGACAATTCCTACTCATGGGAAGTGGACCAATGTAATCGATCTGCCAAATTTGAGCGGGCAGTTTGCCGCGATGTAAATGACCTTTAACAATTTGAGGCACCTTACGCCGTCTGATATGCTGACAAACGGGGCAGTGTAAAATAACATTTTTGATTAAATCTAAGGGAATATAAATTCCTCGATCAGCAGCCCACCTGCTAGTGGCCTTCTCTCCAAAATGTCCTGCCTTCTGGTGTGCCCATTTCGCCAATCCCGCAATATCAGAATCTTGCCTGTCCACCACTGCCTCAGCAATTTTAGACTTCTCATCTGCAATGTTATGAAAAAATTTGTCAAGAGAATCTATCGGGGTGTGAGCGTCCACATGGAAGATTGTAACAGTACTCTGTGGGAGCATCTCCCAAATTTCTTGCCATAACTCTTTTCCCCATAATTCTTTGGAATGTAACTTCCAATTATGGGAATGCCAAGTTGGCAACCAAACAGCCAGTCCATTGGCAGTAGACCAAGAATCAGTGAAAATATGACATGTACCAGGTAACTCTTGTTTCAAGACTTGGTAAACAGCGTAAAGCTCGGCAAATTGGCTGCTTTTACCTTCACCAGTTGTGCTCAACAATTTCTGTGTGATCGGATTATAGGACACCGCCTTCCAGTGCCGTGTCATCCCTATAAACCTCGCTGAACCATCAGTGAACCAAACATGGTTTCTTTCCGCTGCGGACAAATCATCAAAAGGCTTACCCCACTTGACAGGAGACTCCTGTGCTAAAGGTACGGAACATTCACTCTCAGTCTCAGTCGATGGCGCTCGCGCCACCTGCTCATGTAAAGAAGCAACTCCTTTCGGGCCCACACGTGCCCTGTCTTGTATGTACCATTTCCATTTAATCACACTCGCCTCTTGAGCGTGTCCAATTCGGTGAGTTTTCGGCGAACTCAGGACCCACTGCATGATAGGAATTTCCGGACGCAGAACTATATCATGTTTCAAAGTCAATTGCTCGGTATCCACCAGAGCCCAATAACAAGCAAGTAACTGTTTCTCAAAGGGTGTGTAACGCTCACCAGCATCAGGTAACTTTTTGGTCCAAAAACCTAACGGTATTTTACTCCTGCCTTGTTTCTGCCACAAACTCCAATTTGCATAAAGGCCCTGTACAGACACATTCAAATCCACGTCACCATCACGTACAGGCCATAAATCCAGAGCATGTTGAATTGCCTCTTTTGCCAGACTAAACGCATCTTGCTGTGGTTTATCCCATTCAAATGCATTCTTTTTACGCGTGACCCGGTACAAGGGGGCCAATATTTGACTCAAATGAGGAATATGCTGGCGCCAAAAGCCAAACAGACCAATGAAGCTCTGGGCTTCTTTCCTATTTCTAGGAACTGCAAAATCAAGAATCTTCTGTTTAACCTGAGGGATCACTTCACGGTGCCCTTCATGCCAATTAATACCCAAAAATTTTACAGCCTGGGACGGACCTTGCAATTTATCTGGGTTGATTTCCCAACCTTTCTCACGCAGGCACTCAATGACTCTGTCTAATTGGGTCTGAACTTCCTCTTGTGTTTCACCTTGGATCAAAACATCATCAATATAATGACATATCTGAATTTGGGGATGAACCGGTACCTCAGCCAAATGCTCTGCCACCAGCCGGTGACATATCGTAGGACTATGCACATAGCCCTGGGGAAGACTTCTAAACGTCATCTGATGCCCGTTCCACGTAAAACTGAATTGTTCCTGACACTCTGGGGCAATCGGAATTGAAAAGAAAGCATTAGCAATATCAATGGACGCATACCATGTACCTGGATGCTTTTGGATTCTCTCAATTAGTGTAATAACATCCGGTACTGCAACAGTCAAAGAGGGTGTGTGCTTGTTCAATTCTCGATAATCAACGGTCATGCGCCAAGAGTTATCACTCTTACGCACCGGCCAAACAGGATTATTCCAAGCAGAAGTAACTGGGGTTATGACTCCTGCATCCACTAACTCCTGAATAGTGGTACTAATCTCCTCATGACCACCTGGAATACGATACTGCTTCTGACAAACCACTTTTGTCGCATGGGGAACTTGTATGGGGGGCATTCTTAAACGACCAACCCGTATAGGTCTGGACGATATATAATGCGTTGTTCCAAATTGGTAACATCCGTCATCTAGATGCAAAGTCATTCCTCTCAAAATATCAATCCCAATTATGAATTCTAGAAGTGGCACTACTAGTACAGAATACTCTTTTCTAGGAATTCTACCTATTCTCATTTCAAGCAAAGTTTGAACTGCAGGGGTTTCTTTTCCACCTAATCCGGTAATAGTAAAAGGCTGACCTGTAAACTTCTTCGATTTTCCATGAATAAGAGTGGCCTCCGCTCCTGTATCTACCAATGCTCGGGCCCTTTGGATATTACGATGTCTCCAATAAATGTCAATATCTACATAGGGTCTATTATCTCTGTGAACCCATCTGTGTACCGGAGCTTGACCTCTTTCCTAATCATTCTTACTGCATTCCGTATACCAGGATAAATCAGGATAAAGACTCTCACGCTTCTTAGGTATCGGTACCTCCTGTTCATATCCATTCCCAGTACGGAACGGATTTGTATCTTCTGCATTGTACTGCGGGTTACGATCGACCAAACTGTGACGATCCTCTCTCCTCCTCAACTCAGGGGATTGATCCCTATCATCTCTACGTCTGCTGTGAACATAGTCAGTTCTCCCCCTTTCTCTTTCCCCCTCTCTCTCCCTGTCTCTCTCTCGACGGGGGGAGACATCACGTGCAGAACGTCGATCATCACGATGAACAGAGCGCCCACGGCGGTCGTCATCACCGCTACCGTCAGAACCACCACGATCACACTCAGTGGTCCGAACACGCCGGGCACCCTCCTTTCGATCCAAGCCACGTTTGCGAAACAACTCCCACAAACGAGCGGTAGTCTCACCATCAATGTCCTCCCTTCGCACACCATCAGCCAGAAGACCAGAAAAAATATCACGTCTAGTAAGTTTATTTTCACCAGGAGTACGAGTGTCAGGCCGGGACTGACGTTCAGGTTTAAACCACTCACCCAACTCACCGAGTTGGCGCACCGATTCCAAAACCGTAGATAACACGTTACCAGTCTGATTAATCAATAAAGTCATCATGACCTGCTTATAGGCAACAGGGGAAGATCGAATGATACGGTTCCGCACAGAAGATGTCAACGAACCATCAAGCAACCTGTCAGCAGTACCTAGAAAAATTGCCGTTTTCATCACCTCCTCTTTGAGACGTTGTGCAGCGTCACGCAAAGTATACCACGGTTTGTCATTCACAGGCCAATCAGACTCAGTGGGATATTTTATATTACAACCCTCAGTCGCCAATTGAAGTAAAGAAATTTGACCACCACCATTATAGTTACGAAAATGATCCTGTACAGTAGAATCCGAACTCAAGGAACAAAACTTCAAACAATCGCCATTATCTAACATAATGCCAGCAGCGCCCAGTTCATAAAGGCGCACCATCCATGTGAGCAAGGTCTCACCAGCTCGCTGCCGAAATCGCTGCAAAATATCACTAATTTCTTGTTGAGTAAAGTCCTCTAAAGAGTCTAAAGAAACACCCTGCGGAGCAGCGGGAGACTGCTGCAACTTCCGACGAAAAACTGGATGCACCGAGACCGCGGGATGAGCATCACAAGGAGCTCGACCGGTACTCGTAGAGGGACAATCAGTGTAAGAAGCATTGATCCCACTCGAAGAACGAGCGTAATCACGGGGTGCACCATCAAAGGTGCGAGAAGCAGACTTACAATCATGGCGGGAGCGAGAAGACTCGCGCTTGGCAGACTCCTCACCCGAGGAACAAGAATCAGTCGAGTTCCAGATATTACCATCCCATTCATCAGGATTCCAATTCAGCCCGGCTGTCGCCACGACCAGACGCACCTTTCGCGTCGAAACCCGACCGCGCCTGTTCTTGTATTTATAACGAGCAATTCGCACAGCCGCCCGTTCGGCAATAGTTTGGTAAGTCTCAAGTTTATCAGCAAGCAACTTATTTTGACACCGCAACAAAGTATGAGAATTCTGAATCTCAACAAAGTGCGCTTCCACATCTTTAAGAGATATCTGTAACTTCAACAATCTCTCATGCAAAATCCTGTATGCAGACAAAAGAATCCAACCTCTGCGCCCCAAAATGGGAATCTCCTCACCCTTCGATACGGGTGCCTTCTGCAAACAAGCAATCACATTAGCCGGCTCCGCCAGCTCCAAAGAAGAATTCCAATTCTCACTCAAACCAGTAGAATCAGCCCACTCACGGGCCAAGGCTTCATAAGGCGTTGAATCCCATCCGGGAATATCAACGGGCAACTTAAAAGTAGATTTAGACTTTTTAGAAAACATCGTGAAAAAGGAAAAAGAAGAAAAGAAGAAAAAGAAAAGAAGGAAGAAAAATAAAAACTATACACAGAAATATACAAAAATAAAATACAAACAAAACCACGCACGCGCCGAAAGCAAACACAAGACAACCACAACGCACACAGGTTTCGTAAACGGTTCGTGACGCCAAATGTTCTGCTTGGGTCTTCGGATCAGATAGAACCCGCTCAGCAGAGCCTCTCTAACCCAAACCAGAACGTTACCCCCTCCCTAGGGCCTGTTTACACCTAAATAACCACATATATGTACCACCTAAAGACAGGGAATTCCTACTATATATACCAAGACCTACAAGTCACAGCCTCGCGGTCCCAAACGGACCCAGGACTTCCTGCCCAGACGGCAGCCACAGACTTCCTGCCCAGACGGCAGTCACAGCCTCGCGGTCCCAAATGGACCCAGGACTTCCTGCCCAGACGGCAGCCACAGCCTCGCGGTCCCAAACGGACCCAGGACTTCCTGCCCAGACGGCAGCCACAGCCTCGCGGTCCCAAACGGACCCAGGACTTCCTGCCCAGACGGCAGCCACAGCCTCGCGGTCCCAAACGGACCCAGGACTTCCTGCCCAGACGGCAGCCACAGCCTCGCGGTCCCAAACGGACCCAGGACTTCCTGCCCAGACGGCAGCCTTAGACAAGTCACAGCCTCGCGGTCCCAAACGGACCCAGGACTTCCTGCCCAGACGGCAGCCACAGCCTCGCGGTCCCAAACGGACCCAGGACTTCCTGCCCAGACGGCAGCCTTAGCACGAGTTCATCCTATAATTACCACGGCATATAACAAGGGAATCAGTGTTACTATATATCAGATCACACAAAGACAGCTAGTTGAGCACAACTTGTTCCCCAGTTCGAAGGGCTCCCTTCTCCCTTATTCAGTTACCACCTACCTGATCAGGATTAACATCTGTTCATGTCAAGTCACAGCTGACTAGAAGAATAGGTTACCCTCTTACACAAGAACACGTAGCACATATCGCTTTAATACTTTATTTAGTTATTACATGCACACTCACGGAACATAATACATATCACATAACCTGCAAAGAAAAGTGAAAGATTAAGTTGTACACTCTAATAGTAAGGGGTTGACATCACCTTGGTCGTATGTAGCCTGCACTCAATGGTCATCTAGGTTCCCTTCTCGTCTGCGCCTCGGCTTCGCCTGGAAGTCACACCTCCGCAATCACGGGTTTACTCCCGTCTCCCTCTCCGAGTCACTGGGACCTCTTCCTCATCGGCTACTCTCTTCTCTTTGGAATATCTATTTCTCGGTTTTTCTCCACCTCCAAGTTTGTCATCTGTCTTCCCTGGAATAAGTAGCAGCTTTACTACTAACGGCCAGGTGCCGCCCATGGACTAGAAGCAAGTGCCCGCATCTGCCTCAGACTTTCACTAATATAGAGGTGCATTTTCTCATGGAAAATTCCAGCCCGTAACCTGCCGCCCACCAAATTCTTGTACCTCCCCGTGCCAAGGACACGTTCCCAGCCGGCCGGCCTGATGTAGTGTCTTCGGCATGAAGAAAAATACAATCCTTCGATAAGGGCCGGCCTGAACCGGTTCTCTCCAAGCGAATAACACCTCATAACTAAAACATCCCCTTTACCCTAGAAGCATCTCAAGCTGCCGGAGCAGAAAGAAAGATGGAGTCTCTCCCGTTTGAGGCCTACCAGGCCTGCATTCAGCACGGCTCCATGAAATACCCTCACTACAGGACAGGTTATCCCTAATACTAACGAATCTATCCCCTAGGCTATATGTGCAAGCCCTGATCTATGGGGAAGAGCACAGAATCATGTCGAAGTGCCTAGTAAATAGGCTCCATTCACTACTCTAACCCTTAGACTTGAATGGAAAGAGACTGAAGTCACCTAAATCACCCTTCAACACGATAAGACCGGAAAAAATCGAGCAGTACAGTTGGTCAGACATCATTGCTGACATGCCCTCCATGAACGACACCATCTGTGTGAGCAGTTTAGTGTGGCCATGGAGGACATTCAGCACCGATGCCTGCCCAACCTGCAACTGCTGCGGTATATCCACAGACTCTTCACTGAGGGCAGCAGGGGTGACAGAGGCAGGGGTTGCGGTGCCTGGGCCGAAGGAGACATGGTGGGCCTCTGCACGGACAGAAGGGACGGGAGCAACTGGGAGGGCGGAGATGGTAACAGAGGAGGCGGGACTGATATGGGGATGCTGCCAGGTGGTGTAGCAGCCTCCACCTCCTCCAGGAAGTCAGCGTCGGACCCGTCGGCGTCGTAGGTGGTATCACCTCCAGACAGGTCCTCGGACTGACTCCCCTCGCCCACCGTGCCACTGGCTCCCTCAGACTCGCCAGCAATGGTGGCACTGTCGCTGGGTCCCTCCTCCAGGTCCGTGCAGGTGTCTCCTTCTGTTTTGGATGATGATGCTGTGGGCAAGGAGAAGAAACAGAAATGCATCAGTCACCTGTATACATCTGACACATGAGCACAAAAACAATAGGTCACAGTGCATATCAGGCAATGTATCATGAGTAACGTTAGACGGACCGGGAGGGTCGGCCGAGGTCAAGGGGAGAGGTCTCCGGGGAGAGCCGTCTCCAGTGATCGTACAGATGAATAACTTCCCCCCCACAGATATACACCACACAAGGATAGGATTTAGCGTTCTTTATAGGTGATTTCTTAAGGTACGATGAAATGGTACAAGGAGGTCTAGACTCAGGGGTCCCCTCGATTCTAGTCTCTTGGTTTGGGGAAAGGCGGTAGCGGGACAGTCTGGTTACCAATCTGGTAGCTGAAATGGTATGGTGGATGGCTCACAATCCTCGAGCTCGGTGTTCTAGCTTGGACGGGCCGCAGCAGCGCCAGCAGGTCCCGGTGAAGGTGGTCGTTACACGGTCCGCGGCAGCGCCAGCAGGTCCCGATGGAGGTGGTCGTTACACGGTCCGCGGCAGCGCCAGCAGGTCCCGATGAAGGTGGTCGTTACAACGGTCCGCGGCAGCGCCAGCAGGTCCCGGCGAGGATGGATGATGCAGAAGGCCGCGGCAGCGCCAGCAGGCAGGACGATAGTTCACAAGGCAGGGCTACGGCAGCGCCAGTAGTCCGTCAAGGCTGAGTTCTCTCAGTGTCCATCGACTCCAGGATACAACCGCCTTCCTGCTCTGGAGCTGCCCTAGTTATAGGTCTGGCGCCCTTTGATGTCCGGACCCTCGCACTTGGAGGTCGGGGGGTCCAGGATGAGGGAGTCCAGACACCCAGCAGGGGGTGGAGCCAGCACCTGGGGGAGCTGGAGGGTGATCGGCACCTGGCGGGGGAGAGCCATCGACACTTCTTTCTCCCATTGACCTGCCAAGTGGTCCGTTCACCTCCTGGGTGGATGGTGGTGCCGGGATGTCGGGGCCGGCCAGGCCCAGGGTTAGGGTCGAGCCGAGGCCACGCGGCCTCGTGGCGCAGCGCCCAAGATGGCGGCTGATCCGGCCGGGGGAGCCGGTAGTGGTTCGGCCCCATGATACATGGCTGTCCGGGGGCAGGAGTTCCGTTGGGAGACGGGGTGCGGGTTGCCCTTGTGGGTAACACCTGGGAGTCCGGGGCTTGGGCCCTGTCATGCGGGGAGGGAGCAAGCCCTTCATGTGGCCTGTCCAACAGCACTTGACTGCCGGTTGGTTCCCCTGTGCGCGCGGCGGGCAGGCGAGGAGGGCCTGTCTGCAGCACTTTCATAGGGGGCACTGCCTGTCTGCTCCGGCCCTGGTGGCCGCTTTGCCTCGCCGGACCATCGCCCCGTGGCCTGTGGATCTGCTCTTACTGTGAGGTGTGACGGAGGCAGCTGACGCTGGAGTCCGCGAGTGCTGCTGCTGGCGGTCTGCTGGTGCTTCGGTGGCGGCTGGCTGCTGGGCGGTGACTGTGGGGTACCGGCACTTCGAGGACCCACGGCTGAGCGGCGCCATGGGGAAGACAGACGGCCGGCAGTCTAAACTGCTCTTCGAGCAGAAGAAGGCTGCCACTCGCTCCTCCACAGACGAGACGGGCGAGCCTGGCCCGTCGCAGACGACCCCGATGGCGGCTGATCCGGCCAGGGGAGCCGGTAGTGGTTCGGCCCCATGATACATGGCTGTCCGGGGGCAGGAGTTCCGTTGGGAGACGGGGTGCGGGTTGCCCTTGTGGGTAACACCTGGGAGTCCGGGGCTTGGGCCCTGTCATGCGGGGAGGGAGCAAGCCCTTCATGTGGCCTGTCCAACAAGTAACAGCTAGATTACTCTGCACATATGTAAGCCCTGTACTGCCCAGTTTGTAGACCCACTATGCCACTTGGACACAAGGAAAAAAGAACACACCAGGCCACAACTTGACTGAGAAATACACTGAGAAGCTAGTGTCTGTGAACAGGTGAGCACAGCAATACAATGAAATCATGCCACCTCTTCTTTACCCTGAAAGAAACAGTAGTGGTGCACCCAAGGTAAACTAACACACCTCACTACTCAAGGTGTCACCACACTCAGAGACCTGTAAGTACTTTGGAACACAAAACGAAAAAATGTTGTTACCTTGGGACTCACAATACTTTACACAATCGACATGTATTGAATGTGGCAATTCGCCATTTCATGAAAAGAACACTCATGTGCCTGCATGAAAGATGTCTCCCAAGGAAGTGCACAGAAAACTACATTTACACTGTCATTGAAGAAGCTGGCACCTTTTTCAAAGAAGCCACTGTTAGAAAGAAATGGTGTTGCAGAAAGTACATATACATCTGCCCACGGAGGTCTTGATGTCTTGACACACGTTAGTTTGTATCACCAACAACAAAGGAGTGTCACAAAATCAAGACCACTGTGGGAACATGTACGTGGAGAATCTGCAACACCATTTAATTCTAACAGTGGCTTCTTTGAAAAGGTACCAGCGTGTTCAATGATAGTGGAAATGTCGTTTGGTGTGCACTTCCTTGGAAGACATCTTTCATGCAGGCACATTAGTGTTCTTAACACAAATCATCAAATTACCACATGTAAAACATGACGAACTGTCGACAAATGCTGTGAGTGCCAAGTTACAAACGTTTTTGACTAACAACTTGAATTATGTCAGTTGTCACATGGCCATCCGTTACCTGATGACACAGTTGGCTACACATATGACCCACTGCCTGTCATGTAGAGTGGCACACATGTCCAAACCCAGGACAATGCATAAGCTAATGGGCCTGCAATTGTGTTGGAAAAAAACATAGCTGTACTGTGGAGACACCCTCATGGCAAGCCAGAATGTCCACACAGATGTCAGCACACAAAGACCAAACTGTGTTGCATCTGAACCACACACATGTGCTAAAAATGTATGAGCAGCAATCATGTTTTTTTAAAAATCACACAGGCTGCAAAGCACGAACATTAAGCACTGGCCACCATCACAGGGGCACTGCACGGTGATTCTTTGTACAGCCAATTCTCACACACAGGTCAGACCTGGCAAGGAGAAATCAGGGGTGCCCATGTAGGCCTCAATCACACAACCCCCCCATACCTGAGTCAATGTGATTGATAAAGATCAAGAAGTGACACCTCTTAATCAGGGTTTCAAAAACTGTGCAGCAACAATTGCTAAATTTACACAACATCACCTCGTGGGGCTGGCAACACATATTTGTGACAAACAGCCATCAACAGATTGTTGTGAATAGCCACACAGGCACTGCCCAGTGTGAGTATGCACAAGCCAAATGGTGTATCCCTGTCCAGTGGAAACATGTAGCACACATTGGAAACATACAAACTAGGCCAGGGAACAATGCCACGGAGGCAGATCTATGCTGAACCCACAGAAAATGTGCACAATGTTGAATGACACACATGATTAGGAGGCCAGGGTGTCTCAGGGGATTGTAGTGGGCACACTGCTCTGTGTTCCTGGAATGAGCTGACTGTACCATGAGCAACCGTCATGGCACTATGCATATCTCCCACTCATGCACATCATGTCTGAGGCCACAACATTGGTCATGCATGGTGCAAGGGTGTTCAGTTGAAACCTCACACTCCTATGTTGAGACTCATCATCAGTGCCAACAAATATGGACCCCCAACATAGTGAACAGGTCATGGCACAGGCAAGGTACCAACACATGTCACAGACCACCCTCCCACATGATGCAGAAAGCGATGTGCACTTTGATTTTCTGGCACCCTAGATGACCATGTTTAAATGTGACTACACACAGACCAGGGGACACATGTCAAGGAGGGGAAGGGATGAAAAAGGGCACCAGGTGACATTGGGGAACAGAAAATGCACTGCACATATAAACTCTGGGAGTGTATCCAGGCTACAGAGCACTTCCAAAAGCTGGTGACACATAACACAACAAACAGCCATGTACCTACCCCCTCCTTGCTGCAGTCTCTCCTGTAACTGCCTATCAAGGTCAGGGAAGACCACCACCAGGACACGGGTCAAGTGGGAGGTCAGGCGTCGGTGCCCGCCATGGGGGCGAGGAGTGTCGAGCCCCAGCTGGACCCGGGTGATCCGCCGGGTCCAGCACCAGATGTCCTGCCACCACTTTCGGACCTGTGGTAGGCGCCGACTCCGATCCCAAGCCGATCTCACGGGCCTGACGATGTCCTGCCAGATCACCATCTTCTCGTAAGGAGTTACCTGTCAGGATGACTAAGTGAGACAACATCACTACACCTGCTCCATGTCCCAGAGACACACATTTGAACATCTTTGATATGTTGAACAGGACATAGGATGCTGACAGGAATGGAATCATTCTCAATGAGAAATTGGCTTGTGTGCAAGGCCCAATGCACTACATGCCATTGAAAGTCAACAGGCGGCATAAGGGGTGCAACACACTCACTGATCATGGCACACACTGTGCAGCACATGCAACAGCAGGCTGATGGACAACACGTGCCAAGCAGTCACATGTCCCACTCCACTGACGCACCCTCAGCAGACTAGACAGACACACCCGGGCACAGATCACTCACCTGTCAGTGACAACAGCGGATACAACGCTCACTCTGCACATGTGCCACTTGCCTGTGGGGTGTCACAGCTGTCGTGCTAGCTCTGCAAGTCAGACACACAGCACGGCTTACTTGTCACATCACATGGGTAGAGCTGTTGCCTCCTCCATGCAGCTGTGTAACACTTCACATAGACACTCACCCACATGACAAGGAACATTCACACACATCAATGTCCATGAGGTCGTACACATCATTTGGACACTCTCACCGCAGGTCCACTCAACTCATACACATCTGTGGGTACAGTCACCTGTCACACTGGGGGGACCACAGAATCACCTCAGGACAATAGGAAAAAAGCCACCAAGGATTTGCCAGGCTGAATGTGTCATGCACTATGCAGTGCATGTCACAGTAAGCACAATGCAAGTGAGGAGTGCACACAGGAATTACCTCATGCTCTGCATGAGAGACATAAGCATGCCCCCCCCCCCGGACCCACTCTAAGCAACTGTGCATGTCTGTCACACCTGGACACAATGCCGGAAGTGACAGTCACACAACAGGTGCATAGGGAAAGGTAGTGGAGTCAGCACTCACCAGCTCCCCTGGTCTCCCATACAGCTTGGGTTACTGTGGGAACAGGACATCCAGCAACGCCTCATTCTCCACTAGGGTGAATGGCTGGGCCCTCTCCACAATAAGCGACATGGTCCAGAGGAAGCAGAGACAGCAGCAGTGTGGTCGACTGGAAAGTTGTGCAGGTAAGTGCCCTCTCATGGGTTCTGGCTGCCTTATATCTGTCTTGCTGAGGGGCATTCATTTAGAGGAGTACATAGTGATTGGTCAGACTCATTCGCATCATACGTTTACTCCAATCCCTTTAAACATACACCAATGACACGCATTCGCATCGTTCAAATTTTGAGCATCATGTCAAGTCAACAACCACTTTGCAACATTGTATTATTTGGCCAACTGACTGTTCCAGGACACCTGATGGACAAATTGCAAATGAAAACTCTGTATCCATGACAACCAGCATGCATTTTGGGCCTAATACTTGTCCCCTATGTAATTTTGAAATCCACACACATGTACAGTGCGTTTCACACGTACCGGTACTGCACCAGTAGAATCGTGATACGGACCGTACACACGCAATGAATGCATGGGTACGGTGCGTTTCACGCGTACCCGTACGGCACCAGTAAAATAGTGATACGGACCGTACACACGCAATGAATGCGTGGGTACGGTGCGTTTCACAAGTACCCCTACAGCACCAGTAGAATAGTGATACGGACCGTACACACGCAATGAATGCGTGTGTACGGTGTGTTTCACACGTACCCGTACGGCACCAGTAGAACAGTGATACGGACTGTACACACGCAATGAATGTGGGGTTACGGTGCGTTTCACACGTACCCGTACGGCACCAGTAGAACAGTGATACTGACCGTACACACGCAATGAATGCGTGTGTATGGTGTGTTTCACACGTATCCGTACGGCACCAGTACAATAGTGATACGGACCGTACACACGCAATGAATGCGTGGGTACGGTGCGTTTCATACGTACCCGTATGGCACCAGTAGAATAGTGATATGGACCATACACACGCAATGAATGCGTGGGTACGGTGCGTTTCACAAGTTCCCGTATGGCACCAGTAGAACAGTGATACAGACCGTACACATGCAATGAATGCGTGTGTACGGTGCATTTCACACGTACCCGTACGGCACCAGTAGAATAGTGATACGGACCGTACACACGCAATGAATGCGGGGGTACGGTGCGTTTCACACGTACCCGTACGGCACCAGGAGAATTGTGATACGGACCGTACACACGCAATGAATGCGTGTGTACGGTGTGTTTCACACGTACCCCTACGGCACCAGGAGAACAGTGATACGGACCGTACACACGCAATGAATGCGTGTGTACGGTGCGTTTCACACGTACCCCTACGGACACCAGTAGAATAGTGATACGAGGCATACACACGCCAGGAATGGAGGGCTATGAGTCGCACAAGGATGTCCATCAAGTACTTGTCATTGTATACTTTCATGGGTAGGCCCTAGGTGTGTCAGCCAGTGATATTGCACAGGTCATCTCATCTAGTTGCACAATTGATGTGTGATGACCTGTGTACACATGTCATGTGTGATGGGGCACTATGTGGCACACATCACCTTGACACTTGCATGTGTCATACACAGCAGCAGTGGGATGGCACAGTCATCACCACCCACACCTGTCTCCTGAGGCCAGGGACAGGGACACTCTATCAACTGACATGCCACAATCAGCGTGCCCCTATGTGACTATGTCAGGTGTGTGTCATGTGTTCCCATGAGCTTGCTGTTAGTGTTCCTTCAACTGCATCTACAGTTGGTGCATCCAACATGGGTCTGTGTGGAGATGGGCATGGCACACATCTAAGCACACCATGCCACATGTGGATTCCCGCGGCTGTAGGGTCTGTGTGCATTGAACATCATATTTTCCCAGGCATACATGTCTGCGTCATCTCAATGGCTGTGTTTATTTGTTGTCATGTGTACCCCTTCATCGCAATGTGTTTCATATGTACATTTGACATTCCATGTGACCTGTGCGTGTGCCTTGCAGTCAACTGTCTGGATGAGATGACATCCTTCCAATGCAGCTATGTGGATGTGTGTCACTCCGGTGATATCTCTGGCTGTTCACTCAGACTTGCCCCCAGCTCATTTCAGGGCATGTCATGTAGACTTGACAATCAACAGGTGTATCTGGCTTTTCGTAGGAGTGCCAGCAAGCTGGCATATGTGTCCTGGATGTATTGTACACACCAGACTCCATAGTTACCGTATGTTTAGTAGCAGTTTAGCATGTGCTATGTTCATTGACATTGATGTTGGCAGACTCTCAATCTTCATTATTCCTAACTATGTCTTGCAGGGCACCGCCTGTCCCAAGACCAATGCCCGACTTAGCTACCATGAGGGAACGTGCCTGCATCCGATGTTAGATTCACTCGACAGTTGATTGAGGACTTGACCGACAAGCTGGCACCACACCTCCAACCGCGACACAGGTATCCTACTGCGCTGACCCCCAAGATGAAGGTGATGGCAGCCCTACATTTTTTTGCCAAAGGTACGTTTCAATTGACCATAGCTGATGTTGGTGGGATGTTGGAGCACCTTGATGAATTCATCAAATTTCCTACTCCTGAGGAGTTGACAGATGTCAAGGGTGATTTCTATGCCCTGGGGGGGATGCCCCATGTCATTGGGTTCATTGATGGCACACATGTGGCTTTGGTACCACCACAGGCACAGGAGCAAGCCTATCGCAACCGTAAACATTACCACTCAATAAATGCCCTTGTGGTGTGTCTTGCTAACATGCTGATTTCCCATGTCTGTGCACGTTTTCCAGGATCAGCACACGATGCCTACATCATGAGGCGTAGCAGGGTGCCACAAATGATGCTGCGGCTGCACAATGAATGAGCATGTCTTGTTGGTGGGTATACTCTGTTTGTCCTGTGTGTTGCGGTATCTTTGGCTCTTACGGCATCTCCTGACCCACTTATTTACATGATGTTTCCATGTAGGGGACTCTGGATATCCCAACATGCCATGGCTAATGACACCTCTCCGCAACCCAAGAACAGCTGCAGATCACCGGTACAACAATGCACATGGGCAAACCAGGCGAGTGATTGAGAAGACGTTTGGCCTCCTGAAGAGCCGATTCCGGTGCCTTGACAAGACAGGCGGATCCCTCCCATATGCACCGGAGAAGGTCTGCAAAATCTTCATTGTGTGCTGCATGCTGCACAACTTGGCCATTGAGAAGGCAGTGCCACTCATCTTGGATCCTGATGAGCAGCCACATCCACCCGTGGAGGATCCAGGGCTTGGTCACGAAGCAAGTGATGAGGAGGAGGAGGATGATATCCGGAGTCAGTTCATACGCAACTTCTTGTCATAATGGTGTGTCACTGGGTATGTCAGTCAGTCAGTCAATTTTTTATTGCATAATTAATAAAAATTATTACAATCCACATTTAATAAAAACAATTGTAAAGCTTGCGATCATAAATTACTTGTTTCGTCTTGTCTTTTTTTTTTTTTTTTTTTTTTTTTTTAAAACCAGGTCACAAGTCCCCGGAAGAATAACTTATAGATTTTGAATTCTTAGTCTAACACGTTTATGAGTATGCAAGCTTGTAGCATTGAGTGGAATGTGTTGCAATGTGTGTGTCCAGCTGACTAAATGCAAAGTGACTTTGATGTGTGTACTGATGTGTCACTCAAGTGATGATGTCATGCCACAGAGATTTGCGGAGAGACTTTCTTTGAAATTTGCATGTGTCCAACATTGTTCATGTTTCGTAACTGACCATGTGTGCAGCGAGATTTGTTTTAGGTGACTTCTTGTGTGTCTGTCACTCCCAGGTTTTTGCGCCTGTTGTCTGCTCGTGTCATCTTTGTCCTCCTGCTATTCCTCATGAGGATTGCAACGTGTGCTGAATCAGCGTTCCATGCACGGACATGTGGAAATGTCAGTTTGGGTAAGGATTGCAGCAAGGCTTTTTGGTGGTGGTACGGGTTGGGAATGTGTGGGGACTGCTTCTGTGCATGCTGTGGTACCATGCATACATGTCTTCTCACCATGGAGCATATAACATGTAGCATCACTCCCATGACATGATAGTCAACCTTCTTGACAGTCATCTGTAGTGGAGTGTGGAGTCTGATGAAGGCATCAATGTGCGTAAACCTTGCCTCTGAAACATTGCGGATGCTACGGGTGGACATAGTGTGGGACATCACAACAACAGGCTCTATGGTGAATTGCAGCCTCTCCGTGTGCAGCAGGATGTGTTTGGTTCATCCCCTTAACTTGTGTGCCAGTTCATTGGGATTTACAACATCCGTGTTGTGAAGGGGGGGGTCCAGCGTATGTCCCACATGTTCTGTCAACTGACTTGTGAGTCTGTTCGTATGGATGCATTTCCCTTTGTTTGTGTTTGTGCAATAAAGGTGTTCAGCATAATCCAAAGTGCCTCATCTCTGTCACTGCAGATCTCTTGCCAGTTTGCATGTGTCATCTATGGCATAATTGTCAAAGATTGAGCATATGAGTGTATGTGTACTTCGGCAACATGCATGCAGTTCTTCATGGCTAATAATCTCTATTGTGCATGAAGTACCTGGTTGTGTATGTATTTGTGCAGGTTGCTCCCCACAACGGGACGTCAACGCCTGCTGACGGTGTGCCTCCTGTGCACAGCTCCGCATTTTGTTGCCTGATCCTGTGGCCATTATTTTTGTTGATTCTTCATACATTTTCTCGGAGTGACCCATGAGTAACCTGACACTCCTTCCTTTACATACACCTGTTGCACTGTGCCTTTCTGACCTCCTTGTCTTTGTGTGCTACTTTTTGCCTAGTTTCTCACCCCTTCCACCTGCTGCAGCCTCACCTGCGGCACCGTCCCACCGAGTGCCCTGATTCTGCAACCCACACGCCTCCAAAATGCTCCTCCCTTCCCCCTCCACCCATTCTTAATGCAGCCAGCAGCTTGTCTGTGCCACTGTTGCGCCAACGCCGTGCCAAAGGCAGGACCGTCTGCGCCTGCAACCCTCTGGTCCTTGCCTGACCCACGTCACACAACAGGCTCGTGCTGCAGCCACCCTCCAAGCAATGTCCACCAGACAAGCAACCGCCTGCTATCAGGCAAACCCTAAGCGCACACACGACACCTTTGCATGCTGAGTGTGCAACTCCAACTGCCTACACAGCGCTGCCCCGCCTATCAGACCCTGTCAGAACAATCAGGTCATGTGCCTCCTACTCCACACCCGCTCCGTCCACCAGCACGCCATTGGACTCTGTTACCTCCTCAATACAACAGCCCCACACATCATCTTCATGACAGTAACCTGGATAAAAGCATCCTCAGCACACAACTTCTTCATTGCCATCTCTGACGGATACAAGATCACCCGCAGGGACAGCACCAACAATCCCGGTGGATGACTTGCAATTTATTCACAAGTACACCATCAGAGTCACAAATCCGGTTTCGCACCAAACCCCTGGCAACCCTCAGAGTAACACTCATCTACAGATCTCCAGGCCTACATCCACAAATCTGCAAAGCCATCAACACGTACATCTGCACGCATGCCCTCACCTCCACAGGCTACATGTGGCTGGGGGCCAGTAACTTCTTGCTGGAGGAGAACCACACCACCATCCATCATTGGTCGATCAACATTTGCATCCACGTCTCCGACAAGCAACACACTGCCCCACACCCTGCTACCGATCCCCCAAAGATGCTTGATGTAAGTCACCACAGACAAGCTGTGTGGGGCACTCGAACCAATACCCCCGCCACACCCTGCAACCTCACACACTGGATCAGCAACTGATCTGTTAGACCTGGCGGTTTCGGGTTGGCTAAGGCTTGCGCCAAAGCCAGGCAGAAACCACCACTCTAGTCAGGGCAAGGAAGTTACACGCCAAAGATAACCCCTGCTCACCCCCTTGGTAGCTTGGCACGAGCAGTCAGGCTTATCTCTGAGGCGATGTGTAAAGCGTTTGCGCGCGCACCCAGCAACAACACCCAAGGCCCACCACAAAGGAAACTCCACACAAGGTATTCTATAAAAATAACCTTTGTATTATACACAACACATTAGATAAAAATACACACTTTACAATGTGCCAACAGGCACGGGCAGAATTTACAAGGGATTATGTACAAGACAGGGCCACCTGGACCACTGTCAGGAATTAGCACTTTTTAGATATTTAGCACACAAAATATATAAAATCACTGTAGCACAAAAATAATCTGTATAGCACACAACCAGTACTTACTGGTATCGGGGAAGTACCACCTACGTAACCCTAACTACTTTAGGAGACTGTCACGCAGGGAACTAGAACCTCACTAGCACCACCTGTACTAGGAGAAAGCAACAACCACCTACGTATCACAATACCTGTAGGGGTAATAGAACGTTACACATGATGCCTAAAACATTCAGAGGTGTAGAGCAATGGCACATGACGCATCAAAACACATTCAGAGGTGCAAGTAAGGAACACACATGATGCATAAAACATTCAGAGGTGTAAAAGCAATGGCACGTGATGCATCAAAACACATTCAGAGGTGCAAGTAAGGAACACACATGATGCATAAAACATTCAGAGGTGTAAAAGCAATGGCACATGATGCATCAACACACATTCAGAGGTGCAAGGAAGGAACACAATTGCGCAAAACTCCTATGCCACCACCTGTGGCAGTCCCTGGGCCAACTGGCCTGGTAGGGGCTAGGACGCCCTGCGTTCAACAAGTCAGGGGCAAGGCTGCGCAGGAGGCACAGTCCAAAACTCCGAGGGCCCCAACCTAAACGATGCAGCTGCCCACTAAGTGCTGGGCAGCTGGAGACAAATGGGCGTGGGCACTGCTGTGCCTGTGGAGCCCCCTCTGGACCACAACACTAGGGGCGCCTCGTGGGCTCAACCAACAAATGCGCCGTCGTTGGAGTCCCTCTCGGGGGACTCGCGATTGCCAAATAATTGCCCCCGTAACGTTGGAGTCACACTGGACTCTGAGGAGATATAGTGCCCCTCGTTGGAGCCTCAACCGGCTCGGAAATCCATGCGCCTTATGGGAGCCTCACAGGCTCTACTACACCCAGCCCCCGTCGTTGGAGCCTCGGCGCGAGGCTCTCAGTGACATTGGCCCGTGCCGGAGGCTGGGGTTGCTCAAAAGAATAACCGGTCCGGGACCGGCACCCGCGTTACTCGTGCGGAGTCCCCAAGCCCTTCCCCACTCACCGGGCTGTCCTCGGGGGACTCCGCTCCTCGGGGCCGTACTTCCTGGTCGCCGGAGCGCGGGGTGGGCTCCCGCCTGCCCCCTTCCTCGGCACGTCGTCTCTCGGGGCCGGGAACACGTGGGTCACACCCCCTCCCGCTGAACCAATCACAGCGCGGCAGGGGGATGACGCGGCCGGGACTCCGGGCTGCGGCGGTGATCGTCTCGGTGATTAGAGGGGTGGGCTCCCTCGGTAACCACTACCCATAAGCGGGGTAGGCACCCGCCAACGATAGGATCAGATAAGCGGGGTGGGCACCCGCCAACGAACACACAATGCGGGGTGGGCTCCCGCTCGATCCGATGCCCAAGGGGGGAATCCCTACGCCGGGGATTCCCTCGGTTGTAACGGGGCGACACCGGAGCGCGCTGGCAGCGCTCGGGCCTCAAAATGAAGCGCTCCTAGCGCTATGCAGTAAATCACAGCGCTCCCAGGCGCTACAAGCAAAAGGGTCCAGCAATAAAGTTTTCAAAAGCCAGGGGGGCAAAGACTGGGCCCAGAGCCAGCTCACAGGGCCCTCCAGCAGGGAGGCAGTCCCCAGTGGCGGTCTCTCCTGGCGCCCAGCAGCAGCAGGCCCCCCCTCAAGTGGATCCTGCAAGAGAACAAACTGTAAGGGGACACAGCCCCTTTTTATACAGTACAAGGCTTTGTCTAAGGTGCAGGGAAGGGGCGAACCAGTTCCAACAGGTTCCTGAGCACTTTGTTTTGCTCAGCCCCTCTCCCTATTCACTGGCAGGGCTAGGGTCATTAGACGCACCACAGGGGCCGGCGCCAGCATTGTGTGGGGGAAGCCCTGTCCTATTCAGGACCCAGGTACACTCCTCCCCAGCCATCAACATGCTAACTCCCCATTCACCACTGGGTGACTCCTCCTGACTCTGGGGAATTCCCTAGTCCGTCACCTGACCTCACCAGCCAATCGCCAGACAAGCCACACATTTCAGACTGCACACTGAAGTGCCCACTTCTAGAAGTGGCACTTCCACACCAGGTACATGCACGCTGCACACATCAACGCGCAGCATTCACTCCCACGAGTCCGCACATACCAAACACGGGCCTGCACACCCCACGCATCAGGAACTACCGGGACACATACATTCCCCCATGCATTCCTATGGGAGGGCAGGCCAACCTCACAACACGCACGCACTTTACCCTGAGACACAGCGGTAAAGTGCGCAGAAACCAAAATCCATTACACCAAGTCACAATATTAAGCAAAAAGTCTCGGGGGTGAACCTGCCAGAAGGGCCAAGTCCAACACGACCCCCTTCCAGCCAAAACGCAGGGTAGACCAATCACCACCGTGATGGTCTTCCCTGCTTGGGGCGATAAAACACGGACGCAGGCCCGCCACGGCAGGGACACTCTCCGGTTTAACGCCACTCTGAACTCACAGGGTTTCCTCTGAAAAAACTCGGCGGACCAACTGGGCTACCCCCCTGGTACTCCTCAGCTGTCCGTGGCCAGGACCAGGCCCTAGACCACCTAGGCGCCACTCGTCCTGGCCTAACCACAGAGTGGGGGGTAGTAACCCCTGGCACATAGTGACCATTTTCCACTCTACCCCTCATCAGGGCAGTTCTAAACTGCCACTGATCCTCCAGCCTAGGGTCCGTACCCTCAGACTGACCAAAAGTCACGGGTGAGGCTCTCCTCCCCCTACCTCTTCTCCTAGGGTTCCGCCCTCTCTTCCTCTGAGAGGCGACCCCGTAACATAACTCACCAACCAGCTCAGGACCCCTCCCTGAGAACTGGTCTACCAACCTAGGGTTTAACCCCTCAGGTTGCACCGGGGTCAGAGGTGGGCTCTCCCACCCTCTGCACCCCCTTCCAGAGTCCTGCTCCCTACCAACTGGGGCGGTACCTCTGGAAGAAGAACCGGTCAGGACACTTGTTACAGTAGTCCTACCCTTCAGGTCAGGCTGCTCCTGAACCTGGCCTCCCAACCTCTGGTCTAGAACCTTCGGGGGAATAATTGCCTGGCACTCCAGGACTTCTGGGGATTTACACACCATCCCCCCGAGAGTAACATATGCCTCATATGTTGCATGACCGTCTGCCTGGCGCAGATCTCCCGTCCCCTGTCCACCTGACAGTGCGCGAAGATCCCCCAGGCCAGACGTGTAGTCGCCATGGTCACTTCTAGGGGACTCAGCCCTCCCGGCTGGTCCCTGACCCACTGGCTCCTCCACCGGGGAACACAGCCCCATGCCACTCCTCTCGCTGGACTTCTGTACCCTCCCTACTGGAGCGGTACTGCCAGACACTAGAACCACAGGAGCCCTGTTTACAGGCGCTCCCGGTCCTCTACTCACTAGGTGATCCTCCTCAAATGGGCTAACAGGACAGCCTAGGTCCCCAACTTGGTGTTCCCTCATGAAACCACCCAAGTCCTGAGGCAGGGTTTCGTACGTCTGGGGACCCTCAGTCACCCACTTACTCCCGCTCCACTGAGCCAGGCCGTAAGCCCCTACACCCTCCTCGCTATACTGGGACCTAGCTGGGCTACACGGAGCCTCTTCCACCACGCTGGGCTGGAAGATCCCTGAACCACTACTTTTGGAGTCACACCCTAATGACTCTAGCGAACCTTGGGCCCTTTCCCAACGGTCTGCTTCCTCTGCAAGGTCCCCTGGACTAGCAAACCCATACTCCAACAGGTGTTGGCGCAGCTCGGGACAACAACTCCTGAGCATCTGCTCTTTAACAACCAGACCATACACGGTGGAATAACTGCGTTTCGGGTTCAGACTCGCCCAATCGTCCAGTGCCTCCTCACATTCACCCAAAAACTCGTCCCAAGACTGGTGAGACAGCTTCCTACTGCTTCTGAATTTCAACCTACATTCCTCCTCTCGGGAACTAGGTACCAGACTGGGGGAACTGGGACTTCCTATACTGAAATCTATCTCGCTGCCACCACTGGACTCAACCCTCCCTGGGGAGCCCAGAAAACCAAGACTGCGCGCAGGGGATGGTCTACTCTCCAGCGCTGATTTCTCCCTGGTGAAGGCCCTCTCAGCCTCCTCTATCCTCTCCTGCGCTAAGACCCTCTCGGTCTCCAGCTTTTTCTCCTCTATGGTCAGCTGCGCCATCCCCCGGGCATGCTCTAACCTGAGCTTCTCCATGGCCAGCTGATGCTCCCTCTCTTCCCTCCTATCTACCCACTCCTCTGGGGACAGGGAAAGGGATGGGGTGCTGCTCCTGACACTGGACCCAGCAAGGGACTCCCTATCTATGGGGTCTTCACTCTCTACTGGCGTCCCTGTCAGGTAACCCTCCTCCTCTTCAGATTCCTCAGGGCTCCCCTCAGACCCACCACCCTCTCGGCGTGCGGCCCGGGCCCTATCTTCCTCGCTGCGCTCCCGCTCCCACTCCTTCTTTTGCCAAAGGATCAGGTTGTCCCTCAGTTTGGACTGGGTATCTGACTCACCCACCTCTATGTCCCTCTCCTCACAGAACCTTACCAGCTCCAACCTACTGTACCTAAACAGACTACAGAAGTTAAAAGCAGGCTCCATTTTGGCGGACGTTCCTGAGAAGAGTTTAACACAAGGAACCTGGGGGTCGGAGCTACACAGGAGTGCACAATTCACAAAAGGTTTCAGTGAGCTCTCTATCCTGGAGAACTCACACTCACTGTCTAGTGCCCCACACACCATCCACACACAACCCTCCCCTCGGACTGGTAAGGCAGTTTCTACCACCCCTGATCCCTCAACCTGACCACCACGTGACACAGGTACCAAACTCTGGGCGCAGGGCGGGGGACAAATGTACTGGACACAATTACACAATGATACCTTCAGGAGAAGAAATAAAGGAACTTCAAGACAATAATCCCTAAAATGTGATTTATCTAATGCAGAGTTTTGTGGTGTAGCCAGTCGCTGCTGCGGTACAGCGCAAACGCAAGTCCAAATCCCACCGCTGATCACCAATGTTAGACCTGGCGGTTTCGGGTTGGCTAAGGCTTGCGCCAAAGCCAGGCAGAAACCACCACTCTAGTCAGGGCAAGGAAGTTACACGCCAAAGATAACCCCTGCTCACCCCCTTGGTAGCTTGGCACGAGCAGTCAGGCTTATCTCTGAGGCGATGTGTAAAGCGTTTGCGCGCGCACCCAGCAACAACACCCAAGGCCCACCACAAAGGAAACTCCACACAAGGTATTCTATAAAAATAACCTTTGTATTATACACAACACATTAGATAAAAATACACACTTTACAATGTGCCAACAGGCACGGGCAGAATTTACAAGGGATTATGTACAAGACAGGGCCACCTGGACCACTGTCAGGAATTAGCACTTTTTAGATATTTAGCACACAAAATATATAAAATCACTGTAGCACAAAAATAATCTGTATAGCACACAACCAGTACTTACTGGTATCGGGGAAGTACCACCTACGTAACCCTAACTACTTTAGGAGACTGTCACGCAGGGAACTAGAACCTCACTAGCACCACCTGTACTAGGAGAAAGCAACAACCACCTACGTATCACAATACCTGTAGGGGTAATAGAACGTTACACATGATGCCTAAAACATTCAGAGGTGTAGAGCAATGGCACATGACGCATCAAAACACATTCAGAGGTGCAAGTAAGGAACACACATGATGCATAAAACATTCAGAGGTGTAAAAGCAATGGCACGTGATGCATCAAAACACATTCAGAGGTGCAAGTAAGGAACACACATGATGCATAAAACATTCAGAGGTGTAAAAGCAATGGCACATGATGCATCAACACACATTCAGAGGTGCAAGGAAGGAACACAATTGCGCAAAACTCCTATGCCACCACCTGTGGCAGTCCCTGGGCCAACTGGCCTGGTAGGGGCTAGGACGCCCTGCGTTCAACAAGTCAGGGGCAAGGCTGCGCAGGAGGCACAGTCCAAAACTCCGAGGGCCCCAACCTAAACGATGCAGCTGCCCACTAAGTGCTGGGCAGCTGGAGACAAATGGGCGTGGGCACTGCTGTGCCTGTGGAGCCCCCTCTGGACCACAACACTAGGGGCGCCTCGTGGGCTCAACCAACAAATGCGCCGTCGTTGGAGTCCCTCTCGGGGGACTCGCGATTGCCAAATAATTGCCCCCGTAACGTTGGAGTCACACTGGACTCTGAGGAGATATAGTGCCCCTCGTTGGAGCCTCAACCGGCTCGGAAATCCATGCGCCTTATGGGAGCCTCACAGGCTCTACTACACCCAGCCCCCGTCGTTGGAGCCTCGGCGCGAGGCTCTCAGTGACATTGGCCCGCGCCGGAGGCTGGGGTTGCTCAAAAGAATAACCGGTCCGGGACCGGCACCCGCGTTACTCGTGCGGAGTCCCCAAGCCCTTCCCCACTCACCGGGCTGTCCTCGGGGGACTCCGCTCCTCGGGGCCGTACTTCCTGGTCGCCGGAGCGCGGGGTGGGCTCCCGCCTGCCCCCTTCCTCAGCGCGTCGTCTCTCGGGGCCGGGAACACGTGGGTCACACCCCCTCCTGCTGAACCAATCACAGCGCTGCAGGGGGATGATGCGGCCGGGACTCCGGGCTGCGGCGGTGATCGTCTCGGTGATTAGAGGGGTGGGCTCCCTCGGTAACCACTACCCATAAGCGGGGTAGGCACCCGCCAACGATAGGATCAGATAAGCGGGGTGGGCACCCGCCAACGAACACACAATGCGGGGTGGGCTCCCGCTCGATCCGATGCCCAAGGGGGGAATCCCTACGCCGGGGATTCCCTCGGTTGTGACGGGGCGACACCGGAGCGCGCTGGCAGCGCTCGGGCCTCAAAATGAAGCGCTCCTAGGGCTATGCAGTAAATCACAGCGCTCCCAGGCGCTACAAGCAAAAGGGTCCAGCAATAAAGTTTTCAAAAGCCAGGGGGGCAAAGACTGGGCCCAGAGCCAGCTCAGAGGGCCCTCCAGCAGGGAGGCAGTCCCCAGTGGCGGTCTCTCCTGGCGCCCAGCAGCAGCAGGCCCCCCCTCAAGTGGATCCTGCAAGAGAACAAACTGTAAGGGGACACAGCCCCTTTTTATACAGTACAAGGCTTTGTCTAAGGTGCAGGGAAGGGGCGAACCAGTTCCAACAGGTTCCTGAGCACTTTGTTTTGCTCAGCCCCTCTCCCTATTCACTGGCAGGGCTAGGGTCATTAGACGCACCACAGGGGCCGGCGCCAGCATTGTGTGGGGGAAGCCCTGTCCTATTCAGGACCCAGGTACACTCCTCCCCAGCCATCAACATGCTAACTCCCCATTCACCACTGGGTGACTCCTCCTGACTCTGGGGAATTCCCTAGTCCGTCACCTGACCTCACCAGCCAATCGCCAGACAAGCCACACATTTCAGACTGCACACTGAAGTGCCCACTTCTAGAAGTGGCACTTCCACACCAGGTACATGCACGCCGCACACATCAACGCGCAGCATTCACTCCCACGAGTCCGCACATACCAAACACGGGCCTGCACACCCCACGCATCAGGAACTACCGGGACACATACATTCCCCCATGCATTCCTATGGGAGGGCAGGCCAACCTCACAACACGCACGCACTTTACCCTGAGACACAGCGGTAAAGTGCGCAGAAACCAAAATCCATTACACCAAGTCACAATATTAAGCAAAAAGTCTCGGGGGTGAACCTGCCAGAAGGGCCAAGTCCAACATGATCCAACAATCTTGCCACATTGACGGACTTTCCTGTGAAGCACAACAACAGTTAAGCCACCTGGGACAAAGCAGACCTACTGGACTCATACAGATCTAGCCGGACTCTTGTGCAAACCTTGCAACACAAAGAACCATCAGTTATCTTACAGCCCTGGAAAACGCCACACACAGCCATCACCATATCATCAGCAAGGACAAGTGGAGATCCTTCAGATAGGGCCGAGGCACCAAAATACACAACATAAAGGAGCTCATCAGCATTGTGAGTGGATTGACAGCAGCTCTCCATCCAAAAGACACCCCACCCTTGCAAGGCCGATCAAATCCCTTGCAACTTTCTACCACTGCAAGGGGGGCGCTAGGTGGCGCCGACTGCCCGACCTGCTTCTACTTTAATTATTTGCCCATGGACCCCTCGCTCGCTGCTTGAGAGCCCACGCATGCCTTGCGGATGCCAGACTGAACACTCGACGCGAGTTTCGCGCCGATCCCTGCACTACCGCTGAAGATATTGCGGTTGAGGTTGCCGGGGGGCGGGGCGGCCCTTCGTGCTGGAGGCCGGCGGCGGCTGCGGCAGAATACACTAGCCCAGTGTCGCCCATGAGGTACTGGGCCCGAGATCCTGCTGGACGTGCGGCGGACTGCTCTCGCTGGGGCGGGAGCGGAGGGAGCTGATCGGCGCTCCTGGCCGTCTGGCGGGTGCGGAGCCCCGCACGCATCTGCTGTCCCTGGCAGGCCCCATCGCGGGCGTGAGCTGCGGGGGGACCGCCCGTGAGCCTGGAGACTCCCGTCCCCCCCCCTCCGGTGAAGTCCCTGAGGTGCCTGCCCTGGATCGGCGCTGCTGCGCCTGCTGTGCGTGAGCCCGCAACTGAGAGGCTGGACTGGGGGCCCCGAGGTGCTGAGAGGCGGGAGACGATGCGGTGACCTGCGGAGCGGTGAGCACTTGTTAGACGGACCGGGAGGGTCGGCCGAGGACAAGGGGAGAAGTCTCCGGGGAGAGCCGTCTCCAGCGATCGTACAGATGAATAACTTCCCCCCCACAGATATACACCACACAAGGATAGGATTTAGCGTTCTTTATAGGTGGTTTCTTAAGGTACGATGAAATGGTACAAGGAGGTCTGGACTCAGGGGTCCCCTCGATTCGAGTCTCTTGGTTTGGGGAAAGGGGGTAGCGGGACAGTCTGGTTACCAATCTGGTAGCTGAAATGGTATGGTGGATAGCTCACAATCCTCGAGCTCGGTGTTCTAGCTTGGACGGGCCGCAGCAGCGCCAGCAGGTCCCGGTGAAGGTGGTCGTTACACGGTCCGCGGCAGCGCCAGCAGGTCCCGATGGAGGTGGTCGTTACACGGTCCGCGGCAGCGCCAGCAGGTCCCGATGAAGGTTGTCGTTACAACGGTCCGCGGCAGCGCCAGCAGGTCCCGATGAAGGTGGTCGTTACAACGGTCCGCGGCAGCGCCAGCAGGTCCCGACGAGGATGGATGATGCAGAAGGCCGCGGCAGCGCCAGCAGGCAGGACGATAGTTCACAAGGCAGGGCTACGGCAGCGCCAGTAGTCCGTCAAGGCTGAGTTCTCTCGGTGTCTCTCGACTCCAGGATACAACTGCCTTCCTGCTCTGGAGCTGCCCTAGTTATAGGTCTGGCGCCCTTTGATGTCCGGACCCTCGCACTTGGAGGTCGGGGGGTCCGGGATGAGGGAGTCCAGACACCTAGCAGGGGGTGGAGCCAGCGCCTGGGGGAGCTGGAGGGTGATCGGCACCTGGCGGGGGAGAGCCATCGACACTTCTTTCTCCCATTGACCTGCCAAGTGGTCCGTTCACCTCCTGGGTGGATGGTGGTGCCGGGATGTCGGGGCCGGCCAGGCCCAGGGTTAGGGTCGAGCCGAGGCCACGCGGCCTCGTGGCGCAGCGCCCAAGATGGCGGCTGATCCGGCCGGGGGAGCCGGTAGTGGTTCGGCCCCATGATACATGGCTGTCCGGGGGCAGGAGTTCCGTTGGGAGACGGGGTGCGGGTTGCCCTTGTGGGTAACACCTGGGAGTCCGGGGCTTGGGCCCTGTCATGCGGGGAGGGAGCAAGCCCTTCATGTGGCCTGTCCAACATGCGTCCCACCCAGCTGAAGGCGGGGAGAGTCACCCATCCTCTTGGGGACTCTCCTCGTCGAGGCGGAAAAAGCGTGACAGGCCATCTGCGTTGGCGTGGTCTTGGCCCGGTCGATGTTCCACAGTGAAGTCCATTCCCTGTAGGGAGATGGACCAGCGCAATAGTTTTGGGTTTTCCCCCCGCATCTGCATTAGCCACTGCAGGGGTCGATGATCGGTTTGCACCCAGAAGTGGGTACCGAAGAGATAGGGCCGAAGCTTTTTGAGGGCCCACACCACTGCGAAGGCCTCCCTCTCGATTGTGCTCCAGCGCTGTTCTCGGGCCAGGAGGCGTCTGCTGATGAAGGCCACCGGCTGGTCAAGACCCTCGGGGTTCAGCTGGGAAAGAACCGCCCCGATGCCGTGGTCGGAGGCGTCCGTTTGTACAATGAATTCCCGACTGTAATCGGGGGCCTGGAGCACAGGGGCGGTGCACAGGGCGGCTTTCAGCTTCTCGAAGGCCGCTTGACAGTCGCGGGTCCAGTTAATCTTCTTCGGGTGGTTTTTGGACGTGAGACCCGTGAGGGGCCCCACAATGCTGCCATAGTCCCTCACGAATCGCCGGTAGTAGCCGGTGAGTCCCAAGAAGGCTCGGACCTCGGTCTGCGTGACTGGGGGTTGCCAGGACTGGAGGGCAGCAATTTTGAGTTGCAGAGGGGCCACCAGACCGCTTCCCACCTGGTGTCCGAGGTAGGTCACGGACCCCTGACCAATTTGGCACTTGCCGGCCTTAATCGTGAGGCCGGCCCGCTGGAGGGCTTGCAGGACCTCTCGGAGGTGGTGGAGGTGGTCGGACCAGTGGCGGCTGTATACAGCGATGTCGTCCAGGTAGGCGGCGCTGAACTCTTCGAACCCCGCCAAGACCTGGTTCACTAGACGCTGAAAAGTAGCTGGGGCATTCTTCATGCCGAAGTGCATGACCTTGAAGTGGTAGTGGCCATCGGGGGTAGAAAAGGCGGACCGTTCTTGGCCCGGGGTGTGAGACCGATCTGCCAGTAGCCCGCTGTCAGGTCGAAGATGCTGAGGTAGCGGGCAGCCCCCGGGCGGTCGATCAATTCATCCGCTCGGGGGATAGGATGAGCGTCGGTCCTGGTGACAGCGTTCAAGCCCCGATAGTCGACGCAGAAACGGAGTTCAGGAGTGGTGCCGGGGGCAGCGGCTTTGGGGACCAGCACGACCGGGCTGGCCCAGGGGCTGTCCGAGGGCTCGATGACCCCGAGCGTGAGCATCTTGGATACTTCCTCTTGGATGCAGGCCCGCACCCGATCTGGTACGCGGTAGGCCCGGTGTCGGATAGGGGGACTGTCCCCAGTGTCCACGTCGTGCAAGCACCAAGGGGTGATCCCTGGGGTGAGGGAAAACAGAGTAGCAAACTGCAGCAGGAGGTCCCGGCAGCCCTGGCGTTGCTCTGGGGTGAGGGCATCGGAGAGCCGGACCCCGTCCACGGAACCGTCTTTCTCCTGAGTCTTCAGGAGATCAGGGAGGGGCTCAGAGTCTTCTTCCGCCCCACTGTCTGTAGCCATCAGGAGGCTGAGTTCCGAGCGCACAAAGTGGGGTTTGAGTCTGTTGGTGTGGAGGACCCGGAGGGGATTCCGGGGGGACTCCATGTCGATGAGATAGGTGACGGGGCTCTTGCGTTCGACCACTTTGAAGGGCCCCGTCCACTTATCTTGCAAGGCACATGGTTCGGTGGGGGACATCACCCACACTTGTTGACCAGGTTCGAATTCGACAGAGGAGGCATTCTGATCGTACCATTTTTTCATGTCCTCCTGACTGGCCTCAAGATTCGCTTTTGCCATTTCCCTGAAGCGCCGGGTCTGATTGCGTAGTGCCAGGAGGTACTTGAAGACGTCTGGAGGGGTCTTTAGGGGGGCCATCTCCCAACCTTCTTTGACTAGGCTGAGGGGCCCTCGCACAGGGTGCCCGTACAGGAGTTCGAAAGGGCTAAAGCCGAGGGACTTCTGGGAAACTTCTCGATAGGCGAAGAGGAGGCACGGAAGTAGTACATCCCACTGGCGACGGAGGGGCTCTTCCAATCCCCCAATCATTCCCTTGAGTGTGCGGTTGAATCGCTCAACTAGTCCGTTCCCTTGAGGGTGATAGGGGGTCGTGAATCGGTAGGTGACCCCGCACTGTTGCCAGAGGGACTTCATATATTTCGAGATAAAGTTTGTGCCTCGGTCGCTGACGACTTCTCGGGGGAAGCCCACCCGGGAGAAGATCCCCATTAGGGCCCGGCCGACCACCGGAGCTGTTACAGTTCGCAGGGGCACAGCCTCGGGGTAGCGGGTGGCGTGGTCCACCAGTACCAGGATGAACCGATGTCCTTGTGCTGTGCGGGGGTCCAGGGGCCCCACAATGTCTATTCCTACCCTCTCGAACGGGGTGGTGACCACTGGGAAGGGTTGCAGAGGTGCTTTGAGCTTGCGGCCGCTCTTCCCGCTGGCCTGGCACGTGGGGCAGGACCGGCAGTGGTTGAGGACGTCGTTTCGCATCCTCGGCCAGAAAAAGTGGGTCACCAGGCGACTGTAGGTTTTGTCCTGGCCCAGGTGTCCAGCCAGGGGGACATCATGGGCCAAATTTAGCAGGAAGTCTCTGAAACGGAGGGGCACCACCAGCACTCGACTGGCCCCTAACTACGCGATTCTTTGTTCACTGTATAGCAGGTCGTTATCCCAATAGACCCAATGGGCTCCGGTGGAGTCCCCTGCGCTCTGGGCGATGGCTTGCTGGCGGAGTCCCTCGAGGGAGGGGCAGGTCTTCTGCTCCTGGCGGAACTGTTCCTGGGTGGGCCCCCCTTCTTGACGCCACTGAGCCAGGCCGGGAAGGTCCTGGGGCTGGGCGACCCCTTCGGGGGTTGGCTCTGGGGGGTCGGTATAGTCGTTGTCCTCTACTGGAGCGACCGGGGGAGGAGGTGCTGGCCATTCTGGTTCTTCTGGTCGGGGGATGGCACGGGCGGCCATGGACCGGGGGGTTACGCACGCCCAGTCCGGGAGGCCCAGCATCCCCAGGTGCTCTCTTCTTTCGACGGCGGCCCACGGGGAACTCTCAAGGTCATTCCCCAGGAGACAGTCCACGGGGGCATCATCCCGGACCGTCACCTTCAACATGCCGGAGACCCCTCCCCATTCGAAGGGGACGCAGGCCATCCGACATAGACTTTCGGAATTGTCGGCTGAGCGGACGGGGCAGAGAATGTTCGGCAGGATCTGCTCTGGTTTTACCAGGTGACAGCGGACGGCCGTCACACTGGCCCCTGTGTCACGTAGGGCTTCGGCCCGGCGCCCATTAATGTTCACCCACTGGCCATATTTTCTGGTGTTGGCGGGTAGGGGAGCCCGCGGGACCATGTCTTTTCCCCCTAGGCACGCTAGAACCATGGCGGCCGGTTCCCACTCTTGTTGTGCCTGCTCATATTCTTCTTGTTCCTCGGAGATTTGTTCTCCCCCCAGGGCGGCGGCAGCTACCTGGCGGGGCTTTGGCGTTTGGTTCTGCGGACAGCTCGGGTCATTGGCGTAGTGGCCGACTCGCTGGCATCGGTGACACGTGACGTTGGCTCGGAACCCCGGGCGCATCGGGGGTTGCCCCGGCCGGCCGGGGGCGGGGTGCTGGCCGCGGGAGTGGCCGGGACGGTGTCTCTCCCTCGCCCCTGGCCTCCTCCTCCTCCTCGGGGACGGTGCTGACCTTGGTTGTTCCGGTTTTGCTCATGTGGCCCTCTCCGGCCCACTCGGGTGCTTTCCCACCGGTCAGCTTCGGCGGCGAGTTGCCGTGGGTCAGTCAATTTACTGTCGAGGAGGTGCTGCCTGAGCTCGACGAAGCAGTTGTTAGACAGGTGCTCCCACACCATGAGATTAAAGAGTTGCTCGTAGGTCGTTACGTGGCTTCCCTTGATCCAACCCTCGAAGGCTCGGCTGAAATAGTTGACATATTCCACCCAAGTTGTACCCGGGATCCGGGTGCAGTCTCGGAACCTCTGGCGGTACATTTCGGGTGTGAGCCCATATCGGGTGAGGAGGGCAGCCTTCATGTGGTCATAGGATGACATCTGATGGTCTGGGAGCTGCAGTAGGGCATCACGTCCTTCGTTGACGAACCTCCCCCATAGGCCGGCTCCCCAGTCACTCCGATCGATCCGGTGGGAGGTCATGGCGATCTCGTAGGCTTTGAACCACTGTTGTATGTCGTCCTCTCGGACATACTCTCGGACAACATCCTTGGGGATGTGGACTTTCTTCTCGGTTGCTCCCGGGGTGCGCGGTCGCTCAGGCACCTCCGGTTCTTTATTCTGTTTCTGAAGTTCTATTTCTGCCAGTTTGCGCTCATGTTCGAATGTTAGTCTTTTTTCTTCGAGCTCTCTCTGCCTCTGTTTTTCTTCCCGTTCTTCTCGGAGCCGCAGATGTTCTAGGTTCAGTTTTTGCTCGGCTAATTTTAGTTCACCGTCCATCTTGAGTCGTGCCATTTCCAACTCATGTAATCTGTTTCTTTCTCTTTCTTGGATCTCTTCCTGCGAGAGGCCCGTTCCTCGCTCCTCGGGAGCTGTGGCGTTCCCCTCCGATGCTGCACCGTTTTGGTCTGGGGATCCGGCGACCCCGGTTTCCGCCCACGACTCAATGGCGTGATTCAAATCGTCTTTGGTACTCAGGCCGGTGGTAGCAATGCCTAGTTCCATGCAGAATTGTTTAAGTTCACGATGGCTATACTCTTCCAATTTATCCATCTGGAATTTCTCGGTGGATCCGCTCTCTTTGGTTGACATCGTGGTTTTGTCGTGGGGTGAGCTACTCTCTGTACGATTACGCGTTGATTCGGATCGCGCCGCTGGCCACCAATGTTAGACGGACCGGGAGGGTCGGCCGAGGACAAGCGGAGAGGTCTCCGGGGAGAGCCGTCTCCAGCGATCGTACAGATGAATAACTTCCCCCCCACAGATATACACCACACAAGGATAGGATTTAGCGTTCTTTATAGGTGGTTTCTTAAGGTACGATGAAATGGTACAAGGAGGTCTGGACTCAGGGGTCCCCTCGATTCGAGTCTCTTGGTTTGGGGAAAGGGGGTAGCGGGACAGTCTGGTTACCAATCTGGTAGCTGAAATGGTATGGTGGATAGCTCACAATGCTCGAGCTCGGTGTTCTAGCTTGGACGGGCCGCGGCAGCGCCAGCAGGTCCCGGTGAAGGTGGTCGTTACACGGTCCGCGGCAGCGCCAGCAGGTCCCGATGGAGGTGGTCGTTACACGGTCCGCGGCAGCGCCAGCAGGTCCCGATGAAGGTGGTGGTTACAACGGTCCGCGGAAGCGCCAGCAGGTCCCGATGAAGGTGGTCGTTACAACGGTCCGCGGCAGCGCCAGCAGGTCCCGACGAGGATGGGTGATGCAGAAGGCCGCGGCAGCGCCAGCAGGCAGGACGATAGTTCACAAGGCAGGGCTACGGCAGCGCCAGTAGTCCGTCAAGGCTGAGTTTTCTCGGTGTCTCTCGACACCAGGATACAACTGCCTTCCTGCTCTGGAGCTGCCCTAGTTATAGGTCTGGCGCCCTTTGATGTCCGGACCCTCGCACTTGGAGGTCGGGGGGTCCGGGATGAGGGAGTCCAGACACCCAGCAGGGGGTGGAGCCAGCGCCTGGGGGAGCTGGAGGGTGATCGGCACCTGGCGGGGGAGAGCCATCGACACTTCTTTCTCCCATTGACCTGCCAAGTGGTCCGTTCACCTCCTGGGTGGATGGTGGTGCCGGGATGTCGGGGCCGGCCAGGCCCAGGGTTAGGGTCGAGCCGAGGCCACGCGGCCTCGTGGCACAGCGCCCAAGATGGCGGCTGATCCGGCCGGGGGAGCCGGTAGTGGTTCGGCCCCATGATACATGGCTGTCCGGGGGCAGGAGTTCCGTTGGGAGACGGGGTGCGGGTTGCCCTTGTGGGTAACACCTGGGAGTCCGGGGCTTGGGCCCTGTCATGCGGGGAGGGAGCAAGCCCTTCATGTGGCCTGTCCAACAGCACTTGACTGCCGGTTGGTTCCCCTGTGCGCGCGGCGGGCAGGCGAGGAGGGCCTGTCTGCAGCACTTTCATAGGGGGCACTGCCTGTCTGCTCCGGCCCTGGTGGCCGCTTTGCCTCGCCGGACCATCGCCCCGTGGCCTGTGGATCTGCTCTTACTGTGAGGTGTGACGGAGGCAGCTGACGCTGGAGTCCGCGAGTGCTGCTGCTGGCGGTCTGCTGGTGCTTCGGTGGCGGCTGGCTGCTGGGCGGTGACTGTGGGGTACCGGCACTTCGAGGACCCACGGCTGAGCGGCGCCATGGGGAAGACAGACGGCCGGCAGTCTAAACTGCTCTTCGAGCAGAAGAAGGCTGCCACTCGCTCCTCCACAGACGAGACGGGCGAGCCTGGCCCGTCGCAGACGACCCCGACTGCGCCCAGCCCCAGCGACGAGCTAAAAACTATGCTCATGGCGATGCAGCGGAGCCTCAATGCCCTCTCCGGGAAAATGGACACCATGAACTCCCGGCTAGACTTCTTGGTGCTGAAGGTGGACAAACACGAGGTGCAGCTCAAGGAGGCGGAGAAACGGATCTCGGCCACTGAGGACGCCTCTGCCGTGATGGCCTCGCAGATGTCGCAAATGGACAAGCTGCTAAAAGTGATTGCCGCCAAAAATGAAGACTTAGAAGCGCGTAGCCGCAGGAATAATATTCGCCTGATTGGTATCCCGGAGACCACGGCCACGGGGCGCATGGAGGACTACGTTGAGCGGCTGCTGGCCTCCACTCTGGGGGCGTCCTCCTTCTCGGCGCATCTCATCGTGGAACGCGCGCACAGGTCACTGGGTCCTCGGCCGCCGGTGGGTGCTCCGCCCCGGCCCATCGTGGCCAGACTGCTGAATTACCGCGACCGCGATGCAGCCTTGCGGAAGACCCTCGACATCGCAGATTTGCAATATGAGGCCAACTCATTCTCCATCTATCCCGACTTCACCATGGCGGTGCAGGAGGTGCTGCGGAAACACATTCAGGTGAAGCAAAAGTTGCGCAAAGAAAACATTGAATACGTCCTGCTCTACCCAGCTAAGCTACGGATTAAACACCGCGACCGCACGATACTCTGCACCAATCCACAGCAGGCGGAGGAGTTCCTGCGCTCTCTCCGCCGCGCCTCCCCCCGGCCGGCCCAGCGGGGGATCCCGCTCCGGCCCACGATCTCCCCCGGGGGACGGTTGACTAATGCGGCTCGCTACTGCGGGTGGCAGCGACCCTTGCTGAGGAACGTTGTTGGCACACTGCTGCGCTGCTGGGATGGATGGCCCCCTGGACATGCGCTGCTCTAGCTGCACGTCGCGCCTGTGGCGGAGGGGAGCCGGTTCCTGTCCCGGTGCAGCCACCGACAGATAAGTGACTATGCCTGGTGTCGAACTGTGTGATTTGTTTTGATCTGGTTGCGGCTGCGCTAGTGTGCAGCCTTTAATTGTTCGTGGGGTGGCTGCCCAGACTTGCGGGTACCCTTGGAGCCAGCTTGCAGGGGTCTTTCCTTGTTGGGTTGGGCACCCTCCACCCTGGGTCTCCTCCACCCTCGATCCACAGGAGAAGCCTAGGTGGTTCCGCGGCTCGGCGGAACGCGAGGGTTTGAGAGGGACGCCAGCGCCCCCCTAAGGGCGGTCCCGTGTTCCCACATTTTGTAAGGCTACAAAAGTTCGGTATTTGACCTGTTTGAAGGTCGCATATGTTTCAGGGTATCAGGGAGGAGGGAGGGTTCTGGGATTCCGACGCGATTGGGGTGCTGTTGTGGGAGGGGTGGGTGGAGGGGTTACTGCTGGGTCGACCTCACGGGGAATTGAGAGTTATCTGTTGTGAACAGTGCCCTGACATGTCTGGGGGGGATATGCTACGCTACCTTGCTGACATTACGCCCGACCCTCATTACTGGGCCCGGATGGTTGTTCTGCCATGGCCGCTGTCTGGGACGACATTCACCTCTGAAGTGCCTTATACCTTATGGGAGAGCCTCGCAATGCTGTGATCAAGCTCCTGTCGTGGAATGTGCGGGGGCTGCGTGATCCCAGAAAGAGGAGACAGATCCTTTCTTACCTCGATAGGCATGACATTAGTATTGCTGCCCTCCAGGAAACGCACACTGATCCCCGCTGCCCCCCGGCCTTCGGTAACAAATGGGCTGCTCACCGGGTGTTCTCGGCCTATTCCACATACGCTAGAGGTACGGCCATCCTGGTCAAGCGAGGGACGCCCTTCAGATGTGGAGGGATGAGGAGCGATGGCGCAGGCAGATACTGCATGATGTGGGGCATTCTGGGGTCGCACTCTGTGATCATTGTTTGCTATTATGGCCCCAACACGGACAGTCCTGACGTCCTGAACGCTGTGTGGGGGAAGATCTTGGAGGTGGGCGCCACTCATGTGCTTTGGGCGGGGGATTTCAACACGGTCAGTGATCCTGCTAACGACCGATCTACCCACTTGCCTCACCACTATACGCGTAGCCAGGGGGCGCTGCAAGGTCTGCTTGAGGGCGAGGGGCTGGTGGATCTGTGGAGACATAGGCATGCAGCGACAAGGGAGGGGACCTTCCACTCCACCATACATGCCTCATGGTCCAGGCTAGACTACTGGCTGGGGTCTAGGGGGTCTGCACCAGGGTGCGAGCGGTCGATCACCTGGCCCGCACATTATCTGACCACTCTCCGGTCTGCCTTACCCTGACTATCCCGGGCTCCTTGGCGGGCTCCAGAAACTGGCGACTAGCGCCGGAAGCTCTCCTAGATGAGGTCTTTAAGACGGAACTGGGTGAAGACATAACCGATTTCTTTGACAGGAACAAGGGGACAGTGCAGCAAGTAGGTACGCTTTGGGAAGCATTCAAGGTCACCATAAGGGGGGTCTGCATGGCCAAGAGCTTCGGGGTTTTGCGGGACATCCGTCGCCGGCTCCGCCGTCTGGAGGACGACCTTAAGAGGTTGGAGGCAGACATCTGGCGGCAGGACGACGGGGAGGGGAGAGCCAAACTGAGAGATCTGATGACGGAATACACTGCTGAAGCTGACAGGGAGATTCGGTTCTGGGGGAAATATGCCCAGGCTAGGCGATACGGGGAGGGTGGCAGGCCTGGCAGGGCCCTGGTACAGGACATCCGACTACCGAGACATGCCAACCACATCCTGGAGGTAGGGGATGGGGAGGGCAACACTCATAAAGATGGGGACTCGATTCTGCGGACCTTCACCGATTTCTATACTGACTTATACCGCTCCAAAGGCGTCAACGAGGCGAACCTCCCCCCTTTTTTAGTGATATTACTCTGGGGTACCTCTCTGATCGGCAGAGGGAATTTCTTTGCGAGCCATTCACCACTGACGAGCAGAGAGAGGCGGTTTTCCAATTGCGATCCGGGACGGCGCCTGGGCCCGACGGCCTCCCGAGCGACTTTTATAAGCAGTATTTTGATTTGCTTGGCCCCCATCCTGCAGGCGGTGTATGCGGAGGCCCTGGAGACATAGGAGCTACCGCCCACAATGAGAGAAGCCCTAATTATATCAATCCTGAAACCGGGCAAGCCGCCCGACAGATGTGACTCGTATCGGCCCCTGTCCCTTATTAACGTGGACAGCAAAATACTTACCAAGCTGCTAGCCAATCGGTTGAACCTCCTGATGGATGGGTTGATCCTGCCAGACCAAACGGGATTTATTCCTGGGAGATCTACGTCCCACAGCCTGCGTACCCTTTTCTCGATCATGCAGCAGGTGGACCCGCAGCTGCCCCTGGCGGCTGTGTTTCTGGACGCCACTAAGGCGTTTGACTCTATAGAATGGGCATATCTGCATGCCGTCCTGCGCAACATGGGATTCCCGGTGGGCTTCTCGGCTTGGATACAGCTCCTCTGCGCTGCGCCGGCGGCCAGGGTGCAAATCAACGGCCTTATCTCTCGACCTTTCCTGCTGTTGCGTGGCACTAGACAGGGCTGCCCGCTCTCGCCGCTGCTGTTCGCCCTAGCGATGGAGCCGCTGGCTGCGAGGGTGCGCCAATACCATTAGGACAAGGCGCTGCGGTGCCTGCTGCGCCCCATCTTAATCTCGCTTTATGCCGATGATGTCTCTCTCTAAGTCAAGGACCCGAAACATCATCTGAACCCGCTGCTGTGGGAGTTCGTCCGCTTTGGTGGGCTGTCTGGCTTACGGATCAACTGGGCGAAGTCTCAAATACTCCCGCTCACTCCGGCGGTGGTCCCCTTTGAGCTGGACTTTCTGCTGGAATGGTGCACTGACACTGTCTGATACCTTGGGGTGCACGTTGCCCTGGACCAAGAGGAGGTGCTCCGTGCCAACTATGGGCGTGCCATGGACTCGCTCTCCGACACGATCACTCGATGGATAGCCTTGCCTCTCTCAATTGCGGACCGAATTTCCTTAGTCAAGATGGTGGTATTACCCAAATTCCTTTACTTCTTCCTGAACATACCTTACTTCACGGGCCGCCCCTTCTTTTCTACGCTACACACGGCTCTATTGCGCCTTGTGTGGGGTGGCAAACAGCCACAGATATGGTGGGACACCCTTGCCAGTCCGTACTCGGACGGGGGCCTCAAACTGCCTAACTTTGAATTGTATTATATGTGCGCCCAGGCGCACTATGCCCACTACTGGTTCAAGGGGCCGAAGTACACGGCCCACATGGCTGTGGAGCACTGGCTGGCTGACCCGGTCCCGTTGGAGGGGGCGCTCCTGCAGCACGTCTCGACACGGGTGCGGGAACCCACAACCATAGACTGTACGGGCTTGGGGCTGGATCGCGAATAAACTGCAGGCCCCAGTGATCTACTCCCCCCGGATGCAGCTGGTATACCACCCCCAGCTGTCCCTCCTCCGGGAGGGCATCTTCCATAAACTTCAAAAACGGCGAGGGATCAGCACGTGGGGTGACATCTACCCGAACGGGACGTTCATCACCCTCCAGCAGCTATGTCGCGAACCCCCCATGATACTATGGAGACCTTCTTATATGCACACTTGCGGGAGGGAATGCGTGCCTGCACCCCGGAGTACCCGCAGGAGCCGCTGGTGCTCCCTCCGGTCCATCTCCTCTTGGGAGCACAGACTGCGTCCCACTTGGTCTCCATTCTTTATAAATCACTATACGCTGAGATCAGTGCGCCACAGGGTGCTGCCCGAGATCGTTGGTCCCAGGATATGGGACAGGAAAATTCGGACCAAGAATGGCACTATTGCTGTGCGCAGTGCTCGGCTGCGCATTACGCACTTCAAATACGTGCAGAGATACTATTATACGCCTGCTCGTCTGAAGCGGTTTGGGCTGCGGGCGGATGCCAGATGTGACAGGTGCCGAGCTGATGGGGCCGATATACTGCATTTGTCCTGGAGCTGTCCGGCTCTGTACGATTATTGGTCGCGGGTCTTTGAGGCCGTGGGCAAGATGCTGGGGATCCCGCTGCCGCCGTCGCCACTGTTGGGCGTGTTGGGTTACACTGAGAAGCTCCCCGTGGCCTATAGGAGGTTCGCCTCTGTCTGTTTCCTTCTCGCCAAATGGAGGGTGGCTTTGTGGTAAATAATTTAATTACCGGAACTTAATTTGATGCGGAAAATTAATAATAATAGCTCAGTAAAATAAGAGGCAGAATCCGTGGTATTAGAGGTTCGGAACGGGCTTTATTCCAAAATCAATTCGAATTGATGGACTCCATATTCCATCACCACGGAGGTTCAGGAAGTGAAGGACCAACTTTATTGACAAGTAATCATTTTTATACAGAGGCATTATAGTGAAACAGATGCAGGAGGCGTAACAGTTGATAACAAAGATAAAACATACATGCGTAACTAAATGGGTGTAACTAGGCGTAACTAAAGAACGTCATTTAGGTATGATGTCACAAATGGGTGGCACCATGAAAGAATTTCGCAATGTCAGCAGAAATACTTGGCAGAGATGCGCGCGCAGCAGCATGACGTGTGATTGACGTGCAACTAGGGGGTGAAGGGGACTTGACATTTAGCTCTACATGTGGAGACAGAAGTCTGGGGTTATGTCAACCTAATCCCAAATCATATCTAACATCCTATGTTTAAAGAACTATGTTATCCAAAAGGAAAGGTCTCTTAGGATAGAATCTTATTCTATACTGACTATACTGACTGTTAGTGCGTGTACAAGCGTCTAAGTGTCTACACTAGATGCGAGGGCATAAATCTTCCATAGTAACAGGGCTATGAATTACTTGCATAAAGACAGAGAAGCCGGGCCCTTTGCTCGGTAGCTGGAAGAATGTTTACTTAAACTGCTAGACAGGAATGCATTGGATGAGGAGCGGAGCAGAGCAGATAATCTTGAAGGTGAAATACAGTTTTTGGCAGGCAGATAGGCCGACAGGCCGAGTCAGGCACCGTTAGCCGCGCAGGGAGTAGGACAAAGTTCATGGATACAGATGCGAGCTCAGACTGGAGCTTTCAGAGGCAGAAGGCAAGAAAAGGCTTAATGGCAGAATCAGGGCCTACTCGCCTGGACTGTAAAATGGGATAAATGAACCATATAAAGCCGGTGGCCTTTCATACTTAGGAATAGAATATCCGGCCCATTCATGGCGGATCTGAAAGAGGACATGTTGACGGTGGACGCACATGTGTTTGCGTCTTCATAACTGGAACTGGAGGGAACATACATGTACTTGTGATTTATACATGAAACCGTTGGGGTCCAAGATAGGGGACATAACTGATCATAAAAATCCATATTTCCACATTCCCTCCTTGTCCCCTACTTGCCCTTTAAGAGATATCAATCTTCATCAATCCGTTGATCTGTTCATATAACATCATTTGTTCTTCTTTCTTCTTCCGGGATGAATGAAAACTTGGTGGTGGAATACACGATGTGGCACACAGACCACAAATCGCTGGTCCACATTGTAGGCATAAGCAGCAACTGAATAGTATGAGAAAGCCAATACCTAGGAAGGAGAGCATTCTCCATCCCCAGGCTGACAACACGCCCCAGAACCAACCGGACCAAGTCCAGGTGCCTGGATTCTGGTGTATCTGGCTTACAATCTTATGAAGGCGGGTTATGGCTTCATATACAGACGGCGAATTTTCTGGTATGAAAATGCAACAACTTGATCCGATGACCCTACAAGCTCCGCCCCTATCGGCCAGGATGACGTCAAGGACAAGACGATTTTGAAGCACAACAATCCGCATAGCAGACTGCTCTTCTGTTAAATTGCCTAAGGCGGAAATAGTTTCGTTCACTACTGCTTCAAGGGTTCTGGTTAATCTACGTATCAGCTTACTATTGGTAACTGTACCTATATAAGGAAAGAAACCTTTATTGAAATCTGTGTATTTTTCCCATGCTGTTTCAGTGTAATCGACAATTGGGAGATCTCTCTGCTGTCTATTGTGTACTAAATGAGTATTTCTATGATAATCAGGAGGAGCTAAGAAAACAGGTGGCAGAAGGAATCCGATGTAACAGGTACCATCCCAATCTAGAGGCAAACGTGTATATGCAGTCTGACCACATACGAAGTAGGAATGGCGAGAAGCTCTAAATGTAGATTTGCCTTGATCACTGAATTCTATTACAGTGGTGCATTTACTATGGCCCATGTGTATGGAGCCATTCTTTCTTATACACAATTCACCTTTAACTGGAAATACTGACATAGCAGGCAAAATTGGTGCAGCTTCGGATTCAACATTCAGGATCATGAGATTAAGCGTGAAATTACCTAATCCATATACTTCATTTTCTAGATCAGTTCCTGTTCTTTTGGGAAGTCCCTCCTTGTTAGGGTAGCAGACTTTAAGCAAAACTAAGTTCAGGTTTCCCCATACCCAGTTGTCTTGATAAACTGCGGAATTGGAATCTAGGGATTTAATTAAACTAAACCATGCTCCACAGGAGCCATTGTGTGTGAACGGATATGGAAAGAGAGGCAGAATTCCCTTATAGTTCTGATAGGGAGGGAGTCGGCCACATATCCAACAATTTGTAGCATTGCTAGCCTGATGGGAATGATGTAACATACTAATAAAAGTGTTATTGCGCAGCGCAAATCTATATGACAACTCATGCGGGGGTAATTCACTAAAAGAATGTTCAACAGTAACATTGTAAACATGTTTAGAAAAAGGATAATAAATGTGTAACAATATACTTGCAGTGATTATTAAAAGACTTAAGAAAAACAAAATTAATAACGTCACTGTGCAATGACTACGCAGTGATTTACAGTACGCATGTTGTTTCAACTGCATTTGATTATTTCTTTCTCTATTCCGGTCCAGAGGATACATGTCAGAGACAAATTCAACCGATTCACCTTGGAGAGGACTTAAACAATCAAATTGTCTGACTGACTGGACCTCAATTTTAGTTTATAGATTTCTGAGTTCGATTGCTCAACCAAGGGGAGCTTTGAGTCTGTCTTTGAGGAAATACAGGGTTTAGTCTCTATATCGGATGGTAGTCCATGAAATTTCTTGATATGACTCGAATGTAACCAGCCTTTGCGACCTTCGATCTTCACGGCGGTCCTCGTGGTGAGCAGTACTAGTTGAGGCGATTTCCACCTAGGATCCAGCTGAGACTTCCGGTCAAAATTCCTCACTAACACCAGGTCCCCGGGAACTACGTCATGGGGTTTCACCTCGGTGTTGTCGGGAAAGGCTGCAGCTACCTGTGAACGACAAGATTGTAGTGCAGACATCAAGGAAGCCAAGTAATCTGTCAGCATATTACAGTCAACATCAGTTATTTTGCGTGGTATTGGCGTCCCCCACATATTTGGTGGTCTACCGAAGATCACCTCATAAGGGGATAGCCCTGTTCGAGAGTGCGCTACCATTCTCATGTAAAAGAGTGCAACTGGTAAGGCTACTACCCAGTCGACACCTTTCTCCCTAAATATTTTGGACAATCTAATTTTCAGAGTTTGATTATGTCGTTCCACGAGACCTGCTGCCTCGGGGTGTCGGACACAGTGAAATCTCCATTGAAAGCCTAACAAAAGTGAAACGTGTTTCATTAGTTCGGATGAGAACGGCTGGCCGTTATCTGAGTAGACAACACGTGGTAAACCGTACCGTGGGAAGAATTCTCGAACTAACTGTTTGGCAGTAGTCGGGGCAGTGTAATCTGAAACCGGGTATGCTTCTGTCCAACGGGACAGAGCACAGACAACTACGAGAACATATTTGAATCCTCGACATCGTTCCATCTGGATATAATCCATCTGGAGGACTTCAAAAGGGTGATCAGGAGGCTGAAATCCACCCTGTTCTACGGGAATGCTTTTACCTGGGTTAAACTGACAACAGATCATACAGGTACGAACTTTTTGTTTAGCTGCTGCTCGTAAATGTTTGTTGAACCAAATGTGTTGAATGCTGTCTAGCATAGCTTTTTCTCCTAGGTGCGCTGGACTATGTATTGTATTAATGATAACTTGGACCATTGAATCAGGAAGGAACCATACAGATTTTTCCTTCGTCATCCATCCTTGATCCGTTTGGATCCCTCCTAATTCAGTCCATTTCTTTATTTCCTCTGGTGTAGCATGTGTCTGTATGTCAATTACGTCAAGAGCGGGATCCTTAACCATCATGCAATGTGTTGGTGTCGGAACTATTGTCTTTGTCATGTCAGATGTGTGAGTTTGAGCAGTCTGTTTAGCTGTTATGTCAGCTAGATCATTGCCTTGGGAAATGATATCAGTAACTTTCGTATGAGCTTTACATTTCATAATTGATATTGCAGTGGGTAGATGTATTGCATCTAATAAGGCATGAATGAGGGGTCCGTGCTGAATGTGGGCACCGTGAGAAGTTAAATAACCTCTCTCTCGCCACAGCACGCCGAAGTCATGTACAACTCCGAATGCATAACGTGAATCTGTGTATATGTTGACTTTCTTATTTGTGGCTTGAATACAGGCTTGTGTCAGAGCGATGAGCTCTGCTGCTTGAGCTGACAAGGTATTAATACGATTTGTTTCAATGACTTCAGTGTCTGTTGTGACTGCATACGCGGCCACTAGCTCTCCTGTACTTGTTCTCATACATGAACCATCTACATACAACGTCAGGTCTGGATCTGACAATGGGACGTCTGTCAAGTCTTGTCTGGGTTTCGTCGTGATAGTAATAACTTCAATACAATCATGTGCTAGTGGGTCTGTTCCGTTTACTGGCAAAAGTGTGGCAGGATTCAATGTACTACAACGTCTGATTTCTATGTGTGGCTGAAACAATGTCAGTTCGTAACCGGTGAGTCTCGCTATAGTCAAGTGTTGTGTTTGTGTGCGGTTCAAAAGAACCTCTACTGCGTGTGGTACTTGTACTGTCAATTGATGTCCTAACACTATGGCATCGCTTTGTCTGATTGCTAAAGCTGTCGCTGCCACTGATTTCAGGCACGCAGGCAGAGCCTGAGCTACGGGATCTAATGTACTAGAAAAATAAGCACATGGTTTGTGTGATCCTGCTTGTTCCTGTGTGAGTACTGACAAGGCAGTACCTTCGCGTTCTGTAACAAAGAGTGTAAACTGTTTACTGTAACATGGTGTTGCTAGGACAGGTGCTTGACATAAAGCTTTCTTTAAGCTTTCAAAGGCGTGTGTATGTTCCTGAGTCCAAGGGAGGACAGTCGATGTGGCCGCCTCCTGTGTTGTCAACTGAATGAGTGGTTTTGCTAGAAATGCATACTGAGGGATCCACTGCCTACAATATGAAGTGAGGCCTATAAAAGCCCGCACCTCCTTTTGTGTCTTGGGTATTGGCATGTTAGCAATTAATTGGATGCGATCGGGTGTAAGCTGCCTTCCCTCCTTGGACAGCGAGTGACCAAGGTAAACAACTCGCTGGACACAGAATTGCAGCTTAGAAGGGGACACCTTGTGCCCCTTTTCGGCCAAGAATTGTAAAACCGTCAGTGAGGCTTTTTCACATTCAGGTTCGCTTCTAGCGGTGATCAGCAGATCATCGACATATTGAAGCAGGGCAGTGTTGACTGGCATGTGTATACTGTCAAGTTCTTGTTTCAGTGCTTGGCTATAGATGCTGGGGCTTTCTGTGAATCCTTGAGGTGCGCGCGTGAATTTAAAGCTTCGTCCATTTAAACTAAATCCGAACAAGTATTGGCTTTCCGGATCTATTGGGACGCTGAAAAAGGCATTCTTGAGATCAATTACAGTAAAGAATGTTGCTTCGGAATCAATGGCTGTCAGTAATGAAGAAATGTCTGGGACTACGGGGTATTGTGGTACAATACATTTATTTAATTCGCGCAGATCAATAACCAATCGATATACTGGCGGGGCTTTTGGATCAGTTCGTTTAAGAATCGGAATTATCGGGGAATTACATACATTGGAGTCGGTTTCCACAACCACTCCTTGGGTAATAAGCTCGTCAATGATTTGCAGTAAAGCCACTACAGCATCTGGGGGTAACTTGTATTGTCGCATTCGTGGTAGTACCACTCCTGTCCTTAGTGTGACTCGATATGGTGTAATGTTCATGCAACCAACATCTGTAGGGCCTTGTGCCCATAAATGTGCGGGTAAAGTCTGCAGTCGGTGATCCATGTCTCGGGACACGTAGTGCCCTTTGAAATCACGTAAAAACAATCTTACTCCTTCCGGAGAACAACATATTATAGCTCCTAGAGCTTTCAATGTTTTTATACCTAACAGGTTTTCTGGACATGATTTAGTAAGCAATAAATCTGTAGTTCGTGTCAAAGGACCAATCGTAAGTGGAAGAGGCTGTGATACTTCGTTAATGATAGGTTTTCCTGAAAAACCAAGGGAAATATTCTGTGAGCCTGAGAGGGGTGCCCCTGGAACTTCACTACGTTTTATTGTTGTTCGGCTTGCCCCTGTATCAAGTAAAAATTTTCTGTCTTGGCCTAACAGTTCACTGTGTACATAAGGTCCTTCTTGATCTACAGGGACCTCAATAAGGGGTAAGCCAACTTCCCTCTCTAGGCTGTTTCATGAGTATCGTTGATAATCAGGATAGTCATACTGTGCGGTCTGGTACATCTGTTGTGTCGTTGTCTGTGTGGCAGCAATAGGCTGCGGTGGTGGAGCTGGCATAGACTGTTGCGGAGCTGGCATGGACTGTGCATGCTGCGGGGCTCCTTGTTGGTTCTGATCCTGTCTAAGTGGCCGTGGTCTTTCTTTTGTATTACCTATGGCGATATTATGTTTTAAAACTGGACAATCGTGTACATAATGACCTGGCTGTTTACAATAGTTGCATGTCCCTTTTACAGGACCTGCTGAAACACTGGACTGTGTCATACCCTTTTTATGACCGTCAGCTGGAACTGTCTGGGAAACTAGCATTTTCATTTTCGTGTCTTTCATGCGTCTTTGTTCATGTTCTTGTTCCTCTCTAATTCTATTGTGATGGTACTGTAACATTTGTAACATTTGTGACGGAGTGTTACCTTGCCAGGTACTCTCGAATTTCAATACTCTATTCTTAACTTGGGGCAAGGAATTTTCAACTAATTTTGTCACAAACAGATGTGGATACGATTCGCTACTTGCTTTTATTCCACTATTTATACCAAAACATTTTTCGAATCGGGCATAGAAATCACTAGTGTCTTCATCTTGCTTTTGTTTACAGGCTGAGATTGCACCCCAGTCTTCCTTTTTCGTAGTTAATAAACGTGGCAGTACCTGTACTAATAAACCTGGTAGTGTTTTGGTCTTGTCCCCAAGCCCTGAACCTGGACCTCGAGCTTTTTCTTCGTTTTCTAATGCTGTCCAATCTATCTTTTGGTCTCCCACCTCCCAATCCTTTTCCTTGAGTTTTTCGTAAATGCCCGCAGGCATTAATACCTTCAATATTTTCATAATGTCAGGATAGGTATACTCTCCCATGAGCAACATGTCTTTAATTTCACGGTGGAAACCCGCTGGGTCTTTGTCATGACTGGGTACCACTTTCTTCATTTCTAATAGTTCTATTTTAGATATGGGTGTGTATACAAACACACCTTTAAACTGATTGTCATCACCTTTTATCGGATGCACTTCGCGTAAGGGATTCTGTCTATCCATATAATACGTCGTTCTTTCCTTGATGGGCAGTGAGACATGTTCGGGGCATACAAAAAGAATGTACTGCTTTCTGGATTCTAGTATTTCTCTAATTAGCTCAGTACCTGAACCTCTCCATTTATTCGTGAGTAATTCAGTCAATATATCAGGTAAGGGGCCAGGATCGGAGTGTTGGCTTTTATATAGTATAAGGAGTTGTTGAATCATATAGATACCAGCTAAACGCTGTTCATCTGGGGTGAGATTCAAAAACGTATGTGCTAGTGTATCATCACTATGTTTTCCGGGACTGTCAACCCAGTGAACGGCTGACCTGGCTAATTCTTGTTCGTCCATAGAATCGAGTATATGATAACCCCTTCGTTCTCGGAGTAATTTGTCAGCGGCTTGGAACGCATGTTCGGGGGACCTTATATTTATTATAGGTGTTTGGAAATTTCTGTTATTATCTGGACGTATCGGACGTATCGGATCAGTAAAGCATCTAGTATTATTACAAAATCTCCCTCTACCTACATAGGCCATGGTTTCTAACTGTCCTGTGGGCAGTTCTAATTCTTCCTCCTCCTCGGTTTGTTCAGGCTGGTCTTCTGCTAATCTTTCTTCGTGTATTCGTTCTACTTCTTTGCGGATCTTTCGGCACATAGCTATTATACTTAATCGTTTATCATGTCTCCCCTCTGATATATTCCGACTCCATGTGGTAAGAATTTGCATTTCTTCCGGATTTACTCCTGGTCGGTCTTGATTTCTGATCACACAATTTATGAGGAAACGTAACAGTTCCCCCTGTATTTCCACTTTCTGGTACTCCATGGCTCTATTAATACTCTCAGAATCTCGTCCTGACTGGACAAAGTGATATATATTTTCTAAATGTGTGGTCATTCCTGGTAGCCTCCCTAAATATATTGCAGCTCGTCGGATACGTAATGATGCCAGCAGCATTTCGTCCTCTTTGCCGGGCACAGGATCATATCTACAATCTATTAGAAGTTCCTTAAGCGTGTCGGGAGTTACTAGTTTGGGCGTACGTTGGTGGGCTAATTCTTGAAAGGAAAGTTTATTTACTCTGGGTGGCGTGGAAAAAATGTTTGTTGTACCTCCTGTAGCACCGCCTGGGGTGCTGGATGTGAAAGGATTCGTAGAACGTGATATAGCAACCATAGGTGTGGATACAGCTGTGGAAACAGATGTGCTTGCCGGAACTTGCGTCGGAGTTTGTTGTTGCGGAGGTACAGACGGAGGAGGGTCTTGGCGTTGAACCCCCTCGGCAGGCGGTCTATGTGGCGCAGCATTAGCATACTCGGGAGCTGCGTCGTCTAAATAAGAGGAAAGAAAAACATCTTCTGCGGTTCTGGGATGCCCTTTGGGATGTGCTTTTATCGGAAACAATGGGGGTGGCAAGTCTTTTGGTATCTCCGGAGTAGCCTTAGGTAACCCTTCGGCCAGAAGAGGATACATACCATTCATAAGGGCATTTCTTCGTCTGTCTACTTGTTCTGATTTTACTCGGGTACCTTCTTCAATTAATAGATTTTCTCGGATTTTATTTGAATTCTCCTTACTTTTCTCTTCCTGTCTGAGTGCTTTTTCTGTACGTCTATATGATTCTTTACGCCATAATTCAATGGCATCTTTCTGTGATTGTCTAGCTTCCTTTTTCCATAATTCTTCCTCTACTTTCATGATGCAATCTGCATCCCAGGTCCCAGCTGCGGGCCACTTCTGACTTTCTGGTAATTCCTTGGTGTAGTCTACCCATAAATCAAGAAATAATATGGCGTCTAGGCCATGTTTATGATACATGAAGTACCCTGGAGTGTCCCTAGGAGGAATGGGAACAGCTTCTTCGAGTACCCCTTTTCTAGTTTTGATCTGTCTTAATTTCGAAAAGAGCGGCATATTGAGAACTGATCTGATACCTAATTCTGAACACGTTTAATACAACAAAACACAATAATGAACAGTCATTCACACCACAATATGCAGAACGTATTTAAAACATTTTTAACATTTAACATTTAATGAACAACAATGATGGCCATTTAGGGAACTAGTCACTAAGCATAATACTCGGCACTAACTAGGTAATTCTGAATTATATTCTAGACATACTTGATATACTGCTGAACAGTACAGATACACTGCTAAAACAGTGCAGACCGGATTTGTGTACCCAAACCCGTCTTGACCGGCACAACCTATGTGCACGTCAGAACGCCTCCCCGGCAATGGTACTCACCGGGTAGCTCGGAACGGAAGGCCTCGGAACTGAACTGGACTCGGACCGGACTGGACTCGACTCGAAACTTCGGAACTTCGGAATCTGGTGGGCCTCTGTATACCTCGGATCTTGCTCTCTCAGCTAGGCTCTGGTCGGGATACTTCGCACTTCTCACCGCCTCGTCTGGGTGTTGATCGCAGCCTCAGTTACCCCCGCTCGGCAGGAGGGAGATACAGGAAATCCTGTGGGTACGCGTTGTTGTCCGTCCAGCTGTGGCAGGAGACCGGGCCTGCAACGCACCTCCGGCGCGTGAGATGAGAAAGTGTCCCTGTTCGGGCGCCATATATGTGGTAAATAATTTAATTACCGGAACTTAATTTGATGCGGAAAATTAATAATAATAGCTCAGTAAAATAAGAGGCAGAATCCGTGGTATTAGAGGTTCGGAACGGGCTTTATTCCAAAATCAATTCGAATTGATGGACTCCATATTCCATCACCACGGATGTTCAGGAAGTGAAGGACCAACTTTATTGACAAGTAATCATTTTTATACAGAGGCATTATAGTGAAAACAGATGCAGGAGGCGTAACAGTTGATAACAAAGATAAAACATACATGCGTAACTAAATGGGTGTAACTAGGCGTAACTAAAGAACGTCATTTAGGTATGATGTCACAAATGGGTGGCACCATGAAAGAATTTCGCAATGTCAGCAGAAATACTTGGCAGAGATGCGCGCGCAGCAGCATGACGTGTGATTGACGTGCAACTAGGGGGTGAAGGGGACTTGACATTTAGCTCTACATGTGGAGACAGAAGTCTGGGGTTATGTCAACCTAATCCCAAATCATATCTAACATCCTATGTTTAAAGAACTATGTTATCCAAAAGGAAAGGTCTCTTAGGATAGAATCTTATTCTATACTGACTATACTGACTGTTAGTGCGTGTACAAGCGTCTAAGTGTCTACACTAGATGCGAGGGCAGAAATCTTCCATAGTAACAGGGCTATGAATTACTTGCATAAAGACAGAGAAGCCGAGCCCTTTGCTCTGTAGCTGGAAGAATGTTTACTTAAACTGCTAGACAGGAATGCATTGGATGAGGAGCGGAGCAGAGCAGATAATCTTGAAGGTGAAATACAGTTTTTGGCAGGCAGATAGGCCGACAGGCCGAGTCAGGCACCGTTAGCCGCGCAGTGAGTAGGACAAAGTTCATGGATACAGATGCGAGCTCAGACTGGAGCTTTCAGAGGCAGAAGGCAAGAAAAGGCTTAATGGCAGAATCAGGGCCTACTCGCCTGGACTGTAAAATGGGATAAATGAACCATATAAAGCCGGTGGCCTTTCATACTTAGGAATAGAATATCCGGCCCATTCATGGCGGATCTGAAAGAGGACATGTTGACGGTGGACGCACATGTGTTTGCGTCTTCATAACTGGAACTGGAGGGAACATACATGTACTTGTGATTTATACATGAAACCGTTGGGGTCCAAGATAGGGGACATAACTGATCATAAAAATCCATATTTCCACAGCTTGCCGGTGGGGCACGGGGGAGGCGCCGAGATTCAAGGATTGGTTACGGACCATGATTCTCTGGCAGGACCAGCTTGCTCTGTACTCTGATCTCCTGCCCTCGACCTCCCGGCCCCGGGACATATGGGGTCCCTTGAAGACATACTTGCTGTCTAACCCGCTGCTGCCGGATGTGCCTGCCCCCACTTCTCCCCCCGGTTAGGCATGGGCTCTTGCACCTTAGACACTTAGGGAGGCGATGCAGACTGTTGACTTTCTTGTAGATTGCTCTCATGGTGAGGTTGGCGGGGTGGGGGGTTGTTTGGGTGTTCTGTTCGGTTGTTAATTCTGCGATCCCTGACGGGCTATTATATTGAATGTGTTTGCTCATTGTGACGCGGCCGGCCCGTATCGGGTTGTAGGCAAATCGCTGTGTACACCATTGCCTTTCACCTCTTCTAACGTGCTGCCGGCCACTTGTGGTTGTAGGCATAAGGCTGTGTACTCGTATCATATGCTGAATAAAGGTTTTTGAAAATAAAAAAAAAAAAAAAAAAAAAACTTTCTACCACTGCAAGCTCATGGACATACACGGCAGCCCTGGCACACAGAGGCAGACAGCACTATTATCCACGGGACAAACCCCCCTCAGGTTATGGACTCCCGTCAGCAGCAAATACACCACCTGGCTCATGTGCAACATCCACTCTGGATCTCCATCAGGCCCCTTCCCACCTAACATCTCAACCACATCATTCCCCATCCTTGAAGCCCACGTCCAGCACGTCATGAATGTCTCCTTTGAGTTTTCCACATTCTATGGGAGCTGGAGGCATGCAGAGGCTCAGGCCCTTATTAAACAACGGACGGCAGTACCGCAGGATCTCCTGGAACATCACCCTGCTTCCCTATCCAGTAAATGTCATCAGGAAGACACTCAACGAGCAACTGACAAACTTACTCCACGCAAACAGCTCCAGGCAACCGGCACCAGACCATCTTCCACAGTAATCACACCACTGCAACCGTCATAATTGCCACCACCGCCAACTTTGCCCTGCTCAACAATGGTGAGACCCCCCCTTGACCTCTCAACGGCATTGTACACCATGTGCTACCCCACTGTTAGACCTGGCACCATTGGCGTGGGTCACCCTTCCATTTTTGTCTGTGCCTCAATGTATTTTTGTGCTGGTGTTAGCTGCTCAGGGCACTGTGCCACTGCCATCCAGTGCCACAGTGCAAGTGCTCCCTAGGGGAAAATGTATTATGTGAATTGACTTCCATGTTTGGCTTATTTGGTTTACTATCAGTCCCTAGTAGAGGGCACCAGGGGTGCCAAGGGCTTGTATATCCAAATGCTGCTAGTGGGCTTGCAGCACTGGTTGTGCCACCCACAGAAGCAGCGGGGTAAAATGTGTCTAAGGTCTGCCATTGCAGAACCTGCATACAGTCTGGTACTGTTATGCTGACTGGGCAAGTGTCCCCACTTGCCAGTCCCTAAACCTTCCCTTACCTTCATGTTAGTCACCCCTATGGTAGGCCCTAGGGCAGGGTGCATTGTAAGGATAAGGTAGGACATGCCCTGAAGTGTGTGGCATGTCCTAATAGTGAATTACAGCCATTTTCGTTTTTCACTATTGTAAGGCTACCTGCTCTCCATGGGCCAGAATGGGCTGCTAGATTATAACACTCTATAATCCTAGCAGACTCAGGAAGCATGGTAGAAATTAATGTTTAGTATGCCTGAACTCAGAATAATAAAATACATCTTTTAGCAAAGGTTATTTTGATATGCTACTTTTAGAAAGTTAGCCTTTGCGTGCTTAACCATTTCAGTCCGCCTCTGGAGGGGGGGGGCTAGCTTCTTTGTGTGTAGCTTGAGTGACAGGGCTGGGAAGTTCCAGGAGACAGGCTTGGGCTGCCAGGTGGTGAATAGAGAGATTACACCAGGATGGGTGGGAGGAGTGCACCTTGACTCTGAATAGGGCAGTGCTCCGCCACCACAATGCTGGCTCCACCCCCTGGGGAGCGTCTGATGTCTCTGCCCTGCCTGCTGAAAGAAGAAGCCAGAGTCCCAACAACAAAGTGCTCCTCACTGAAAAGAACTGGACTGGGATTATGCAAAGGCCCCCCTGGCCTGTAAAGACAAAAGAAACTTGGTATAAATGTAGGAGCCCTGCTCCTAAGAAATTAGATCCTGAGTGAACCACGAAGAAACTCTGCCTGACTAGAAGGACCTGGAAGAAGCTGAAGGAGGAGTAACTTTCCCTGACCTGGGGGATTGGCCTGCAGTTGGTGCCTTGCTGAGAAAGGAGAGGAAAAGACTAAGAGAGACTTTGCACTTTGTTTCAACAATCTCCAAGGGCTTGGAAGAAGAGCTTGCCCCCTGAACTGAGTCCCAGGACCATTGGACTCATCTGCCTTCCAAAACTGAGTTGCCTGGACAATTCTTGCTTGTTTCCCGCTGGATTTGGCCCCAGTACGACTCGTACTCCATCCGCCGCGAAGCCGTGTCTTTGCCGCACGGCACCGTGTGTCTATGCTGATTTAAAAGCGTTAGTACGCGCTGTATCCCTCCCGGCCGCATCGCACCTAACCTTCCCCGCCGATTTGAGTCGTACAGCCCTGGCTGCCGAACCCTGTACGCTGAACACAAGCTCCGTTCTCCCGCAGGTACGGTCCGTACGCTGCTAACGTACTGCACCGTGCCGTGCTCAGAGCCAAGACGCCGCATCGCACCGATCCTCCCCGTACGCTGTACGGCGCTGAGAAGTGTCGCCGCCTATCCGCACCGAAGTTACGGCTCGAACGCCACGGACTCTGCAAGCCGATCCGGGCCATCCGCACGTATCCCTGAAGGTCCTGTACCAACGCCGCGTCCCGACGCCACGACCCGACCAGCATCTGAATACGCTGCCGAGCTACGACCCGAACCAATCGACTTGTCCCGCACTGTCCGTCGCGGACCCCACAAAACCAAGGTACTTTGTTCTGTTCGCACCGCAGCGTGCACGCTACGGACCCCGGAGTCCGCAACGATTGTTTGACTCGTACTTTCCTTGTTTTTAATGCCACAAGTCGCACATCCAGGTACGAACCGTACAGAGCCTGAAAAGAAGCGTAATTGACTAAAAGAAGCCTATTTTTGTATTTTAAGCCTTTCTACAAGAACTGTGGTCATTTTATTCGTTATTCTGGTCTTGTGCTAAGCCTTATATAAAGAAAACTATTTTTGATAAAACCTTGACTGGTGTCCATTTGTGGTGTGTCATTGTATTACTGTATGTGTTCACAAATGCTTAACCTATGACGCCCTGAGAATAGTCTTGACTGCTTGCGCCACACTATCTAAAGGGTGAGCAGGGTTTATTTGAAAGGGTGATCCCCTTATCCTGACTTAGAAGTAAGAGTCCCTGCTTGTCACAAGTGCATACCTGTGCCAACCAGAGATTCTCAATTCTAACATTGGTGGTCAGCGGTGAGGATTTGAATTTGCATTTGTGATTCATGTCCAGTGATTGAGTGAACACCACGTAGTGAGTTCAGACCGATAACGCAGCCACACAGTATTGATTTTTGTTTTTGCTGAAGAATCTCCACTTTAAGAAACCATGCCTAGCTCAGTCAATGGAGGCAGGACGGCCTCTATATTCTCTGGGGTTGATGACATAGATTGGGAGGAGAAGGCACTGCTGAGGTGCACAAGTGAAGTCTTGAAAGGATACCTCTCCAAGTATAGAATTAACCAAACTGGATTGAAAAACAAGGAGCAGTATACCAAGGCGCTGAGGGCCTGGTACGAATCCAAGTTCCCAGAGAATGTGCTGGAGGTGATACCGCCAGAAGGTGCTTCTGAGCCTGGCAGAGGCCTGTCGCCAGAGGAGATGGCCGACAGGATTGCTGCAAGAGCACATGAAGTGGAGATGGCAAAACTGCAAATGGAAATGGAAAGACAAAGGCTGGCCATGGAGCATGAGGTAAAAATGAGGGAGTTGGATCTCAAGGCCAAGAGTTAAGACCGCTCTCCCTCTGGAGGCAGCAATTTAACAGAGTCAAGGGTGCACATTCCTAAAAATGTAGTGAAAGAGTATTACAAGCAGGATGATATTGGGCAGTGGTTCAGGGCCTATGAAGTAGCCATGTCCTCCCACCGGGTCCCTGAGAGAGATTGGGGAGCGGGGTTGTGGGGAAGGTTCCTGAGTGAGGGGCGGGACACACTGCTGGATCTCCCCTCTGATGTCACCACATCCTATCCACACATGAAGGAAGCTCTGATGACAAGGTATGGGTTAACTCCTGAATTGTACAGGCAGAGATTTAGGGAATGCACCAAGAAACCTGGTACCACTTATGTAGAATATGTGACTTTTTTTTCCAGAGCGCTAGATGGTTGGGTGAAGGGTAGCAAAGTAAATGATTACCAAGGGCTGTTTCATCTAATTGCATGGGAGAACTTGTCTGATAATTGTTTTCCTGAGCTACGCCAGCACCTGATCGATAGCAAGCTAACTAACCCTAGGTAACCCTGTTCAAAGAGGGCCCCCCAGATGTTACAAGTGTAACAACCTGGGGCACTATTCCATGGATCCCAAGTGCCCCATGTTTGGTAAACCAGCACCCCCTGGTGCTCCACCCCCCAAGCAGGTGGCTAGTGTAGCCTTTGGGAGGGAGGTAGATGTCCAAGGGGAGGGGGATCCCGTACAGATGACCCTAGTCTCATTAGGAGACAGTGAGATGGTCGCTGAGGCCCAACTGCCCCCCAATACTCAAAAGTATGGGCAGTGGGTGACCATAAATGGCCAAAGGGTGGGGGCTCTTAGAGATACAGGAGCCAGTGGGACTGCTGTCAAGCAACACCTGGTGTCTCAAGAGCAGGTTGTCCCACACGCATTCTGCCGTGTTGTCAACGCCGACAACACAGAGAGTCAGTGTCCAATGGCTCAGGTTCCCTTTGAGTGGAGGGGGTCTCTGGTACTCTGCAAGTGGCTGTGAGAGTGGCCATGCCTGTTGATTGTCTATTAGGTAATGATTTGAAAAGGTGGAGAAGACGACTCACCTGCGGATGGTGGGTTTACCTGATTGGGCGTGCATGACCACCCGGTCGATGGCAGTCAATAGGGGTGTTGAAGGGACCCTGGAGCCTGAAGGAGAGGGCCAGGAACCGGCCTTAGGGAGAGGGCGCAGGAGGCACGGGAAACTGGCTCCTAAAGTTCCCACGGCCCAGGAGGAAGCAGACCTTGAGGTGGATGCCCTGGAGCCTACCGGGGAACAGATAGCCGAACTGGGGGACCTGCCTGAGCTGACCCATTGGCAGCAAGAAGGAGACCCCACCAGGGAGGAATTCTGCAGGGAGCAGAAGGAGTGCCCCTCTCTAGTGGGTATGCGGCAGCAGGCCGCAGCCCAGGCCAATGGTGATCAGTCCGGTACTCACTTAATCTACTGGGAGAACGACCTCCTGTACTCAGAGCCCAAGGTTGCTGAACCTGGGTCAGCCCATGCGCTGGTGGTACCCCAGAAGTTCAGAGCCTTCCTACTGGGGCTGGCTCACGACGTTCCGTTAGCAGGGCATTTGGGGCAGGACAAGACCTTCGAAAGGCTTGTCACCCACTTTTATTGGCCTCAAATGCGCAGGAGTTCTGACACTCACTGCAGGACATGCCAAACTTGCCAGGCAAGTGGTAAGAGTGGAAGGAAGCTGAAGGCTCCACTCCAACCTTTCCCTGTGGTCAGTACCCCATTCCAGCGAGTGGGGATTGACATTGTGGAGCCACTGGACCCCAAGACAGCCATGGGCAACAGGTTTTTCCTGGTCTTGGTGGACCATGCCACCCGGTACCCTGAAGCCATCCCTCTGAGGACAGTGACGGCTCCCGTGGTGGGACGAGCACTGATGGGAATTTTCTCACGGGTAGGATTCCCTCTAGAGGTGGTGTCTGACAGGGGGACCAATTTCATATCGAAATATATGACATCCCTTTGGCAAGAGTGTGGTGTGACATACAAGTTCACCACCCCTTACCATCCCCAAGGAAACGGGTTGGTTGAGAGATTCAACCGAACCCTAAAGGGCATGATTATGGGCCTTGAGGAGCCCATGAGGCGTAAGTGGGACGTCCTTTTACCATGCCTTCTCTTTGCGTACCGTGAGGTGCCACAAAAGTCTCTGGGGTTCAGTCCCTTTGAGCTTTTGTATGGCCACCCAGTACGAGGACCTCTTAGTCTGGTCAAGGAAGGCTGGGAGCAATCTCCCAGGAAACCTTCCCAGAATGTATACAGTTACATGCTGGCTTTCCGGAACCAGACTAGGTGTTCCAGGCAACTTGCTGAGGGAAACCTGGAAGCCAGCCAGGAGGAAATGAAGCGGTGGTACGACCAGAATGCCACTCTGGTTGAGATTCAACCTGGTCAAAAGGTATGGGTCCTGGCCCCTGTGGAGCCTTGTTCACTCCAGGACAAGTGGACAGGACACTTTGAGATTGTGGAGCGCAAGAGTTCTGTCACCTACTTGGTGGACTTGCAGTCTCCTAGGAACCCTTAAAGGGTCCTACATGTCAATCGACTAAAGCCCCACTTGGAGAGGTCCGAAGTGGGCATGCTCTTGGCCACAGATGATGGGACAGAGGAGGAATCTGAGCCTCTTCCTGACCTCCTGGTAGCCTCAGAGCGAGACGGGTCAGTGGATGGAGTTAACCTCTCACCCACCCTGACCCCTGAGCAACAGGATGACTGCCGCCAGCTGCTGGGGCAGTTTCCTGACCTGTTCTCCCTGGTTCCTGGTATCACAGATTGGTGCGTCCATGATGTGGATACAGGAGACAGCTTACCTGTGAAGCACAAGGCTTACAGGGTAACTGACAGGGTCAGAGCCTGCATCAAAGAGGAGGTCTCAAAGATGCTTGCTCTTGGGGTGGTTGAGTCCTCCAGCAGTCCTTGGGCCAGCCCAGTGGTCTTGGTCCCAAAGGGTGCAGCGCCGGGTGCCACACCCGAACTCCGGTTCTGTGTGGACTACAGAGGACTCAATTCAAGTCAGTCAAAGCTTTTATTTCAGTAAAATACCATAAAAAGACATAAATAGTTATTTACAATAAAAATTGATTAAATATACATTGCATAGAGTACAATCCATCAACAATAATATTTTTTTGTAATAAAATTACAAAATACTGTTAAAAAGATTGATAAAAACAGAAAAAAACAGTATCCGTGTCCCAAAATAATCTCACAACTCCATGTACTACTACAAAAGAACTAATATCAATTCTAAAAGCAGAAAAATTATCTGACAATTTATATTTTTTTGGACCTGGAAAACCACATGGAAAGAAGAAATCTGGCCGTCGCAAACACTGTCATTGGAGTAGTGTCGTACTTCAGGATTCTAAACACCTCCTGATAGTCCCTATAACCCCTGGACTTACAGAGTTGAATAATCCACTTTTTCCTTGCCTTGGTGTAAAGCGGGCAAAAAAGAACAACGTGCAGCTCTGTCTCACAACTATCGATACATTCAGGACACGAGCTTGCGGAGAAAGACTCCTTGGACCACCTATGTGTGAGGGCCCTCAGTGGTAACGAGCCGTGTCTAAACTGAATGTATAGTTTTTTTGCCAAAGGGGGTTGAATAGCATCCAGGAAAGCTTCAAAATAGGGACTAAACTTAATATCCAGAAAGGTGTTAGTAAGCCTGCCCAAGGTCGAGTGGGATAAAGTTTCCTTCCGATACAACTGTAGAGCCTCAAGCAATGTTTTCTTGGTTAACGAACGGCTTGTCTCTTCCGGTGCAGACCAAAGGTCCCCCATAACTATAAGGTAGCAGAGGTTCTTTACATATGATAGCCATGGTATCTTTCCCAAATTCCCCCTTGACAGTAAATCACCGAGATCAAGCCTATAGCTTGCAAGCTCGGGTGTAGACCAGAGTCGTCTCCATGACAGGAGAGGGCGATTCAGGGCGATCTCTTCAATGGGAACTAAACCTAGATCCCATTTCAAGGGAATTAAGGGGGTACTCGTAGGTAATTTCAGGAGTCGCCTAATAAAAGAATTCTCGGTTGACGATAAAAAGGCAGTATTACAATATCCCCAGAGCTCAGCGCCATAAAGCGCGCCCCCTCTTGCTTGGGATTTGTATATTTCCATGGGGGGGCCGAGAGGTTTAAAAGAAGTGTTATTAAAAACCTTCAGGATAACCCCCACGGATTGAGTTAACTTCAAATTAGCCTTCGCCATATGGGACCCCCATTTCATTTTATCATTGAGAGTTACCCCCAAATAATCAAAAGTAGAAACCCTATCCAGCTCTTCGTCTCCCAACTTAGGATGAGGACAATTGGTTGAATTGGAGCTGAAAACCATAAATTTTGTTTTAGATAGGTTCAATTCCAAATCCCTTTTTTTACAGAAGGAGCAGAAAGCCTCTAAAGAACGCTGGATGCCCGTGTAAGATTTAGACAACAGGAGCGTATCATCCGCGAACATTATGGCCGGTATCTTACGCCCCGCTAGCATTGGGGAATCCAGATTGGTGGCACACAATAGGTGCTCAATCAACCCATTGATAAAAAGGGAGAAGAGTGTAGGGGCCAGAACACAACCCTGCCTCTCATCCTTTTCGACCGGGAAAGGGCCTGAGATTTCCCCACATCTCCCATATCTCACCCTAGCATAGGTGCCTTCATGCATACGTTTAAATAGGTGGCAGAGATAAGGGGGAGCACACATCTCCAATAATAAAACCCATAATTTATCCCTTTGGACCGTATCAAATGCGGACCGAAGGTCCACAAAAATCAGATAAAGATTACCAGCACCCAAACAAACTGTCTTCCAGTAAATTAGCTGTAACCTAAACAATTGATCAATGGTGGAAACCTCTGCTCTAAAACCCGCTTGGAGCGAGGATAAGATTTGATGGTCCTCCATCCAAGTCTGTAATCTTGTTAAAAGGACTCGGGCAAACAGTTTCTGAAGAACATCGATCAAACTTATGGGACGATAGTTGGCTGGATCCAAAGGGGAAGATTTTTTATGAATGGGTATGATTTCAGCTCCTAACCAGGTATCCGGGATCTCAAGGCCCTGCAAGATGGCATTAAAGTAAACCCGAATGTAGGGGGCCCATATTTTTGTTTCGCTTCGATACAAATCACCAAGGATCCTATCGAGCCCCGGGGCTTTCCCCACTGATAGGGTTCTAAGGGCCAGCTCTATTTCCAAAAGGGAACAGGATCGACTCTCCGGATCTTCATAATTGGTTTGAGCCACTTCAATGGCATTAGGCTGGGTTACTGGATCTAGTCTACCGTTGTAATTGCTAAGTGAGTAAAGAGGTTTGAAATGCGCAAGCCAAACCTCCTCGCTGAGATTAGGAATAATGGCAGGGGCACTTACTGCCGTACCTGTACGTACAATATTCCAAAAGGCCCTTAAATCACGATCTTCTAATGCTTGCTTCAAATTTTGCCACCTTAAATCCTCCCACTCAGATTTAGCCTCTTTGATCAAATTATTATAATAGGCCCTCGCAACTCTAATGCTTAACTGAGTACCCTCTTTTACTTCTTTAATCAAGGCAGACTTAGCCAACCTACAAGTTTTATTATACCAATGATCAGTCAATGGAATCCTTGGCCTTAGTGTAGAAGAGCTATAAAAAAAGCTACCCAAGCCACCAAGAAGTTCATTGTGAATGTCCTGCAGGTCTGAAAAGTGATTCTGCAAAATATCACCAATAGGGCTCAAAAGGTGGGAAACCTCCTCCAGGGAGCAGGCTACACTGCGATATAGTGCTGGAAGCTTTGCCTCGTCAGTCACAACCCTTGCCCACCTAATGCGTCTACCTCCTGCAGCTAACACCAAGTTCTCACCACTTGGTAATACTGGGCCCTGAGGAACTAAACTACCACCAATATTATTTGCCAGTTCCAATGACAATAAATTATGGTCACTATCGACCCTAGGTATAACAGAGAAGGCTGCTAAATAACCCCAAAATTCAACATTCACCAAAATATAGTCAATTGTCGAACAATTTCCGGGTCTATTAAAGGTAAAAAAACCCGGAACATCAGGAAGGAGTCTGCAATTACAAGCCCTCAAGGAATGTGAGATGACTAACTTATTAATCTCCAGGGCCAGAGGTTGAAGACGTTTTGCTGGGTACAGAGTAGAGTCTGGGATTTTGTAATTTTCATACTCATCACAAGTAACTAAGGGAATCCCAGGGAGAGGTTCAAAGTGACAATTAAAATCGACACCTATTATTTTATGGGACACAGGGGGAAGAGAGTGTAAAATATCATCTAAGGCACCCAGAATCAACAAGCCCAACTGTACCAGATAAGGACGCAGGTAGACGTTAAGTACAGCCAGCGAATATCCGGCAGAGAAGATAAGTAACAAACATAAAATATCAGGGGACTGTGAATCTATATGCTTGACTGAGCAACCTAGATGGGTTGCAACCCAGATGACTAACCCCCCCGAAGGTCTACCCCTGCCACCTTGAACCGCAGGAACAAAAAAGGACGCATAGCCCACCCTCACTGGAATGTGCCGTAGCCATGTTTCTTGAAATAGGCAAATATCATAATTGTCCATTAGCTCTCCCCACTCTGGGTTAGAGAGTTTGGACTCCAGTCCAGCCACATTCCAGGACCCTACTAGATGTCTGTGGAAGGCTGTATGGGGGGGGACTGGAAAAGACAGTACAACATTGAGGCACAATTTGATCAGGAGAACCCGGCTCGGGGAGCCCTTGAGTGGAGCTATTGCTTAGGGACGGAAAGGAAGTGGAAGAGGATCCTGTCCCAGTACCATATGCAACGTTGGAGAAAACCATCTCCCCACTTGGACCACTCCTTACCAAACTCCCTTTCATAAGCATGTGTCTTCCTTTGGTATACCTCAAAGATGGTGGTCAATCCACAGAACTAAGTGCGTCGAAACGATTAGCAACCGGGATATTGAAGTGGGAATTATAAGTGGCTTGGTGAAGATGGGGTAATTCCACAGGGTTCGGCGCACAAGGATGGGTATAAAAATATCCCAAATGGCAGGTGTCAATGGAACCTAGTTTGAACTTCCCTCCCAAATCCAATATGTGGCCAACTACTCTTGGGTCCCTAAAATTAATTAGGACACAGTCCCCACCAATATCCTTAGGTCTAGTCCCCAGCCAGCAAACCCTGCGAACAAAAAGGATCTACCCCTGACCTACTCCATTCAATGGTCTGTTTTTAGACAACCAGTGGATAACTTTATTTTTTAATTCGTAATATGTTTCCCCCTTATCATTAGTTAGGGGAGGAACTCCTGTAAGCACGGCCACATAAGGTGCAGCCTCGGGGGGGGGAGCTGTGGAAGGGAAGAGGAGTTAACCAAGCCCAGTGTATCTGAGTTCCCACCCAAGTTAGAAGGTAGCCTACCCACACCTAAGCTCCGTAAAGTATAATCCTTATTACTAGGATACTGTTCACAGGCTACTGGAACAATAGGAACTCGGGAATGTTGATAGGAATAGGAGGACCACCAGATGAGGGAAGAGGAACTGACAACACTGGGGGTGGCTGCACTAAAACAGATGGAATAGAATGGGAGGAGGAAATAGTGGGACCCTGTGAGGTGGATTAGCTGGTCATAGATTGGATACCAGCACCCTCCACGCTGCCAGAATCATGTGATAAATGATTTGGCTGCTTTTTCCAATTGCCTTTGGTATTGATCAAAGATACCAGTCTATCGATTTTAGACGACAGAGTTTTTAGAAAGACATTTAGGGACTGATCTATATGCGACTGTAAATCTATTAATAGATCAGTAGCCCAAACTGGCGTACTTGAAATAGATGGGCGTTGAGCCAAATCTAAAGGGACAGGCCTGGCTGGAGAAGGGGCAGAGTATTTACCCATTTTATTTGTTTTCTGTTTTTTTTTATTCCTTAGCTTTTTGGACACCACTATAGGTACCAGAGTGGATGGTAAAGGACCATCTTCCACTTGCTCAGGCTCATCTGATATCACCTGGGCGCAAGGTAGGTGAGTAAACGAAGGCAACATAGAGGACATTGCTTCAATATCCACCTGAATTAAAGAAGAATCAGCCAGACCATCGTCAAAAGGGGTTGCCAAAGAAAATGCAGGGGTGATAGACAGCCGTCTTTCCGTATTTTCAATGGCTGTGGCAACCACCCCAATTGTTTTCTGAAGCATTTTGTCAATGGCTGTAAGGCTCGGAAGCGGGGGATTTGAGTTAGCAAGTTGCCTAGTCATTGGGCGGCTCGATGAAGGCTTAGAGTGTTTCCCCATGATTGGAACAACAGTAATAGTTAAAAAGTGGAATACTAAAAGGGCAGCTCCACTTCTGGGAGTTAATTAAAAGCTAATCAAGGATTAAAAAAAATAGAACACTCTATGCACAGCTTATGACTGAATGTTTACATATAATAACATACAATATAATCACAAACAGCAAAGGGGGCAGGCAGCAGACTAACCCAAAGTCAGCGATCAAGAGATATGGCCCAGCCCGGCCTCCTTCGGCCTTTGACGGGCAAGGACGGGCCCGCCCTTGGCCCGGGCTTTGCCCGGGCGCGGCCCGCGCGCATCCCGCGCTGCGGGTTTGTTGTCAGCCTTTTAACCCCCCGGGCGCTGCCTGATGATGCAGATGGCAGGCGCCCGTAGCAAGGGATTCTGGGGATTTATGTTTTCGTGTGCCGTTCCCCTCACGGCTATACGATTCAAATAACAGCCCTCCAGGCGGGGATAGTCTTCAGAAACGCCGTTCCCCTCACGGCAGGACAGCAGACTCAGAACAGTGGCGTCAGGTACAAGGTAAGTGCTTCAGTCACGAAGACTGACGCGCACCCCATCCCCAGAGCTGATGAGCTCATCGATCGGTTAGGGGCTGCACGGTACCTCAGCACGTTTGATTTAACGTCTGGGTACTGGCAGATCGCCTTGACTGATGGGGCCAAAGAGAGGTCTGCATTCTCCGCACCAGATGGGCATTTCCAGTTCCGGGTTATGCCATTTGGGATGAAGAATGCCCCTGCCACCTTCCACAGGTTGGTCAACCAGGTGTTGGCTGGGCTGACCGAGTTCAGCGCAGCATACCTGGATGACATCGCAGTGTTCAGTGGCACATGGAAAGAAAACCTGCAACATCTCTGGGAAGTGTTGATGGCACTGCGCAAGGCAGGCCTCACGATCAAGGCAAGCAAGTGTCAGATCGATCAGGGTTCCGTGGTGTACTTGGGACACCAAGTAGGGAGCGGCCAGGTGGCGCCCCTACAATCCAAGATTAAAACCATTCTGGCTTGGGAGCCCCCAAAGACCCAGACGGAGGTGAGGGCCTTTTTAGGACTCACAGGGTACTACAGGAGGTTTGTCAAGGGGTATGACAGCATCATTGCCCCCTTGACAGAGCTGACTTCGAAGAAGCAGCCCAGAAAAGTGATATGGACTGACCCCTGTCAGAAGGCCTTTGACACCCTGAAAACTGCCATGTGCACGGCGCCCGTGCTCTTGGCTCCTGACTTCTCCAAAGAATTCCTGGTACAAACAGACGCTTCAGAGCATGGTGTAGGGGCTGTTCTCTCACAGATCACTGAGGAGGGCTTTGACCAACCCGTAGCCTTTATTAGTAGGAGGTTACTTCCCCGGGAAAAAAAGTGGAGTGCGATTGAGCGAGAAGCAATTGCTGTGGTCTGGGCATTGAGTAAGCTAAGACCCTACTTGTTTGGGTCTCACTTCCGGGTTCAAACAGACCGCAGGCCCCTCAGGTGGTTGACGCAGATGAGGGGTGAGAATCCTAAGTTGTTGAGGTGGTCCATTTCCCTACAGGGGATGGATTTCACGGTGGAACATCGCCACGGTACAGACCATGCCAACGCTGATGGTCTTTCCAGATTTTTCCGCCTTAGTGATGAGAACTCCCTGGGGTAGGGTAGTTCTCCCCACATTTCAGCTGGAGGGGACACGTGTTAGACCTGGCACCATTGGCGTGGGTCACCCTTCCATTTTTGTCTGTGCCTCAATGTATTTTTGTGCTGGTGTTAGCTGCTCAGGGCACTGTGCCACTGCCATCCAGTGCCACAGTGCAAGTGCTCCCTAGGGGAAAATGTATTATGTGAATTGACTTCCATGTTTGGCTTATTTGGTTTACTATCAGTCCCTAGTAGAGTGCACCAGGGGTGCCAAGGGCTTGTATATCCAAATGCTGCTAGTGGGCTTGCAGCACTGGTTGTGCCACCCACAGAAGCAGCGGGGTAAAATGTGTCTAAGGTCTGCCATTCCAGAACCTGCATACAGTCTGGTACTGTTATGCTGACTGGGCATTTGCCAGTCCCTAAACCTTCCCTTACCTTCATGTTAGTCACCCCTATGGTAGGCCCTAGGGCAGGGTGCATTGTAAGGATAAGGTAGGACATGCCCTGAAGCATGTGGCATGTCCTAATAGTGAATTACAGCCATTTTCGTTTTTTCACTATTGTAAGGCTACCTGCTCTCCATAGGCCAGAATGGGCTGCTAGATTATAACACTCTATAATCCTAGCAGACTCAGGAAGCATGGTAGAAATTAATGTTTAGTATGCCTGAACTCAGAATAATAAAATACATCTTTTAGCAAAGGTTATTTTAATATCCTGGGTTTGTAAATGCTACTTTTAGAAAGTTAGCCTTTGCGTGCTTAACCATTTCAGTCTGCCTCTGGAGGGGGGGGCTAGCTTCTTTGTGTGTAGCTTGAGTGACAGGGCTGGGAAGTTCCAGGAGACAGGCTGGGGCTGCCAGGTGGTGAATAGAGAGATTACACCAGGATGGGTGGGAGGAGTGCACCTTGACTCTGAATAGGGCAGTGCTCCGCCACCACAATGCTGGTTTCACCCCCTGGGGAGCGTCTGATGTCTCTGCCCTGCCTGCTGAAAGAAGAAGCCAGAGTCCCAACAACAAAGTGCTCCTCACTGAAAAGAACTGGACTGGGATTATGCAAAGGCCCCCCTGGCCTGTAAAGACAAATGAAACTTGGTATAAATGTAGGAGCCCTGCTCCTAAGAAATCAGATCCTGAGTGAACCACGAAAAAACTCTGCCTGACTAGAAGGACCTGGAAGAAGCTGAAGGAGGAGTAACTTTCCCTGACCTGGGGGATTGGCCTGCAGTTGGTGCCTTGCTGAGAAAGGAGAGGAAAAGACTTAGGGCCTCATGTAGGAAGCTAAATACCGGTTGGTAACGGCCGAAATTCGGTAAATATCCCGTTACCGACCGGTATTTAGGCATCTGCTATGTAGGGGCTGATTTCTGGATTCAGTATTTAACGATTCGGAAATTAAGAAATCGGTAAAATACCGATTCGGTAAATACCTGTTCTGCTCGATTTTCCTGGCCTTCTTGTGTTAACAAGTGATTGAATGTGACTTCAGTCTCTTACCATTCAAGCCTAAGGGTTAGAGTAGTGGATGGAGCCTATTTACTAGGCACTTCGACATGATTCTGTGCTCTTCCCCATAGATCAGGGCTTGCACAAATAGCCTAGGGGATAGATTCGTTAGTATTAGGGATAACCTGTCCTGTAGTGAGGGTATTTCATGGAGCCGTGCTGAATGCAGGCCTGGTAGGCCTCAAACGGGAGAGACTCCATCTTTCTTTCTGCTCCGGCAGCTTGGGATTCTTCTAGGTCAAACGTAATGTTTTAGTTATGAGGTGTTATTCGCTTGGAGAGAACCGGTTCAGGCCGGCCCTTATCGAAGGATTGTATTTTTCTTCATGCCGAAGACACTACATCAGGCCGGCCGGCTGGGAACGTGTCCTTGGTACGGGGAGGTACAAGAATTTGGTGGGCGGCAGGTTACGGGCCGGAATTTTCCATGAGGAAATGCACCTCTATAGTAGTGAAAGTCTGAGGCAGTTACAAGAGCAGTCCGTAGGCGGCATCTAGCCGTTAGCAGTAAAGCTACTACTTATTCCAGGGAAGACAGACGCCATCTTGACGGCGGAGAAGAACTGAGAGACAGATGCTTTCCTAACAGAATAACCAGAGAGGAGAGAGTAGCCGATAAGGAAGAGGTCCCAGTGACTCGGAGAAGGGTGATTCCAGGCGAGCCGAGGCACAGACGAGAAGGGAGCCTAGATGACCACTGAGTGCAGGCTACATACTACTAAGGTGATGTCGACCCTTTCTTATTAGAGTGTACAACTTAATCTTTCACTTTTCTTTGCAGGTTATGTGTTATATCGTAATGTTATGTGATTGTATGTGCAATGAGTAATAAAGTATCCAGTTTGTAGTGAACCAACATATGCTGTGTGTTCTTGTATAAGAGGGTAGCCTATTCTTCTAGTCAGCTGCGGCTACATGAACAGATGTTAACCCTGATCAGGTAAGTGGTAACTGAATAAGGGAAAGAGGAGCCCCTCAAACCTGAGAACAGGCTATGCCCGAACTGGCAATCCTTGTGTGATCTGATGAATAGTGAGACTGATTCCCTTTTTGCATGTTATGGTGATCATAGGATGAACTGTCGTATGAGACTGCCGTCTAGGTAGAGAGGTCTGGATTCGTAGGGGATCGCGAGGCCGCCAACTGTGCTGAGACTGCCGTCTGGGTAGAGAGGTCTGGGTTCGTATGGGACCGCGAGGCCGCCACTTGTGATACTGTCGTATGGACAGAGAGGTCTGGGTTCGTATGGGACCGCGAGGCCGCCACTTGTGATACTGTCGTATGGGCAGAGAGGTCTGGATCCGTATGGGATCGCGAGGCCGCCGATTGTGCTGAGACTGCCGTCTGGGTAGAGAGGTCTGGGTTCGTATGAGACCGCGAGGCCGCCACTTGTGATACTGTCGTATGGGCAGAGAGGTCTGGGTTCGTATGGGACCGCGAGGCCGCCACTTGTGATACTGTCGTATGGGCAGAGAGGTCTGGATCCGTATGGGATCGCGAGGCCGCCGATTGTGCTGAGACTGCCGTCTGGGTAGAGAGGTCTGGGTTCGTATGGGACCGCGAGGCCGCCACTTGTGATACTGTCGTATGTGCAGAGAGGTCTGGGTTCGTATGGGACCGCGAGGCCGCCACTTGTGATACTGTCGTATGGGCAGAGAGGTCTGGATTCGTAGGGGATCGCGAGGCCGCCGATTGTGCTGATACTGTCGTATGGGCAGAGAGGTCTGGGTTCGTATGGGACCGCGAGGCCGCCACTTGTGATACTGTCGTATGGGCAGAGAGGTCTGGGTTCGTATGGGACCGCGAGGCCGCCACTTATGAGATCTTGGTATGCATAGTAGGAATCCCCTGTCCTTAGGTGATAGATATATGTGGTTGTAGGATTGTAAATAGGTTCTAGGGAGGGGGTAACGTTCTGGCTGGGTTAGTGAGGCTCTGATGAGCGAGTTCTATCTGATCCGAAAACCCAAGCAGAACAATACCGAATCCTGAAATCAGATGTAGGGAGCACTTGAAATAGTGACAATTAGAAATAGAAATTCGTTATTTACCACCAAATACAGGTTGGTGATAAATAACGAATACCTTGCAAAAAGCAATATTTTGCTGATTTAAGAGTGCCATGTGGCAATGTATGTGCGCCACATGTGCACACATGCAAGATTCAGGGGTGCAACAGGGTGTCAATGTGACACCCTGCCACCCTTGTATATGCTCCCCCCATTACCGAATCGGTATTTACCGAATCGGTAATGAGGCATACCTTCCCATTGATTCCTATGGGCCTCCAGGCCCATAGGAATCAATGGGAAGGTATGCCTCATTACCGAATCGGTAAATACGATTCATAATTTCCGAATTTTTCCGATTCGGTAAACTTTACCGAATCCTTACCTACATCACATTTACCGATTCATAAATACCGAATCGGTAAAATTCGGTATTTATGAATCGGTAAATGTGAGGCTACCTACATATGGCCCTAAGAGAGACTTTGCACTTTGTTTCAACAATCTCCAAGGGCTTGGAAGAAGAGCTTGCCCCCTGAACTGAGTCCCAGGACCATTGGACTCATCTGCCTTCCAAAACTGAGTTGCCTGGACAATTCTTGCTTGTTTCCCGCTGGATTTGGCCCCAGTACGACTCGTACTCCATCCGCCGCGAAGCCGTGTCTTTGCCGCCTGGCACCGTGTGTCTACGCTGATTTAAAAGCTTTAGTATGCGCCGTATCCCTCCCGGCCGCATCGCACCTAACCTTCCCCGCCGATTTGAGTCGTACAGCCCTGGCTGCCGAACCCTGTACGCTGAACACAAGCTTCGTTGTCCCGCAGGTACGGTCCGTACGCTGCTAACCTACTGCACCGTGCCGTGCTCAGAGCTGAGACGCCGCATCGCACTGATCCTCCCCGTACGCTGTACGGCGCCGAGAAGTGTCGCCGCCTATCCGCACCGAAGGTACGGCTCGAACCCCGAACACCATGGACTCTGCAAACCGATCCGGGCCATCCGCACGTATCCCTGAAGGTCCCGTACCAACGCCGTGTCCCGACGCCGCGACCCGACCAGCATCTGCATACGCTGCCGAGCTACGACCCGGACCCATCGACTTGTCCCGCACTGTCCGTCGCGGACCCCACAAAACCAAGGTACTTTGTTCTGTTCGCACCGCAGTGTGCACGCTACGGACCCCGGAGTCCGCAACGATTGTTTGACTCGTACTTTCCTTGTTTTTAATGCCATGAGTCGCACATCCAGGTACGAACCGTACAGAGCCTGAAAAGAAGCGTAATTGACTAAAAGAAGCCTATTTTTGTATTTTAAGCCTTTCTACAAGAACATTGAACTGTAAAATAATACTGTGGTCATTTTATTCGTTATTCTGGTCTTGTGCTAAGCCTTATATAAAGAAAACTATTTTTGATACAACCTTGACTGGTGTCCATTTGTGGTGTGTCATTGTATTACTATATGTGTTCACAAATGCTTAACCTATGACGCCCTGAGAATAGTCTTGACTGCTTGCGCCACACTACCTAAAGAGTGAGCAGGGTTTATTTGAAAGGGTGATCCCCTTATCCTGACTTAGAAGTAAGAGTCCCTGCTTGTCACAAGTGCATACCTGTGCCAACCAGAGATTCCCAATTCTAACATTGGTGGTCAGCGGTGAGGATTTGAATTTGCATTTGTGATTCATGTACAGTGATTGAGTGAACACCACGTAGTGAGTTCAGACCGATAACGCAGCCACACAGTATTGATTTTTGTTTTGCTGAAGAATCTCCACTTTAAGAAACCATGCCTAGCTCAGTCAATGGAGGCAGGACGGCCTCTATATTCTTTGGGGTTGATGACATAGATTGGGAGGAGAAGGCACTGCTGAGGTGCACAAGTGAAGTCTTGAAAGGATACCTCTCCAAGTATATAATTAACCAAACTGGATTGAAAAACAAGGTGCAGTATACCAAGGCGCTGAGGGCCTGGTACGAATCCAAGTTCCCAGAGAATGTGCTGGAGGTGATACCCCCAGAAGGTGCTTCTGAGCCTGGCAGAGGCCTGTCGCCAGAGGAGATGGCCGACAGGATTGCTGCAAGAGCACATGAAGTGGAGATGGCAAAACTGCAAATGGAAATGGAAAGACAAAGGCTGGCCATGGAGCATGAGGTAAAAATGAGGGAGTTGGATCTCAAGGCCAAGAGTTAAGACCGCTCTCCCTCTGGAGGCAGCAATTTAACAGAGTCAAGGATGCACATTCCTAAAAATGTAGTGAAAGAGTCTTACAAGCAGGATGATATTGGGCAGTGGTTCAGGGCCTATGAAGTAGCCATGTCCTCCCACCGGGTCCCTGAGAGAGATTGGGGAGCGGGGTTGTGGGGAAGGTTCCTGAGTGAGGGGCGGGACACACTGCTGGATCTCCCCTCTGATGTCACCACATCCTATCCACACATGAAGGAAGCTCTGATGACAAGGTATGGGTTAACTCCTGAATTGTACAGGCAGAGATTTAGGGAATGCACCATGAAACCTGGTACCACTTATGTATAATATGTAACTTTTTTTTCCAGAGCGCTAGATGGTTGGGTGAAGGGTAGCAAAGTAAATGATTACCAAGGGCTGTTTGATCTAATTGCATGGGCGCACTTGTCTGATAATTGTTTTCCTGAGCTACGCCAGCACCTGATCGATAGCAAGCTAACTAACCCTAGGAAACCCTGTTCAAAGAGGGCCCCCCAGATGTTACAAGTGTAACAACCTGAGGCACTGTTCCATGGATCCCAAGTGCCCCATGTTTGGTAAACCAGCACCCCCTGGTGCTCCACCCCCCAAGCAGGTGGCTAGTGTAGCCTTTGGGAGGGAGGTAGATGTCCAATGGGAGGGGGATCCTGTACAGATGACCCTAGTCTCATTAGGAGACAGTGAGATGGTTGCTGAGGCCCAACTGCCCCCCAATACTCAAAAGTATGGGCAGTGGGTGACCATAAATGGCCAAAGGGTGGGGGCTCTTACAGATACAGGAGCCAGTGTGACTGCTGTCAAGCAACATCTGGTGTCTCAAGAGCAGGTTGTCCCACACGCATTCTGCCGTGTTGTCAACGCCGACAACACAGAGAGTCAGTGTCCAATGGCTCAGGTTCCCTTTGAGTGGGGGGGGTCTCTGGTACTCTGCAAGTGGCTGTGAGAGCGGCCATGACTGTTGATTGTCTATTAGGTAATGATTTGGAGAGCTCCCCTTGGGAAAAGGTGGAGAAGACGACTCACCTGCGGATGGTGGGTTTACCTGATTGGGCGTGCATGACCACCCGGTCGATGGCAGTCAGTAGGGGTGTTGAAGGGACCCTGGAGCCTGAAGGAGAGGCCCAGGAACCGGCCTTAGGGAGAGGGCGCAGGAGGCACGGGAAACCGGCTCCTAAAGTTCCCACGGCCCAGGAGGAAGCAGACCTTGAGGGGGATGCCCTGGAGCCTACCGGGAAACAGATAGCCGAACTGGAGGACCTGCCTGAGCTGACCCATTGGCAGCAAGAAGGAGACCCCACCAGGGAGGAATTCTGCAGGGAGCAGAAGGAGTGCCCCTCTCTAGTGGGTATGCGGCAGCAGGCTGCAGCCCAGGCCAATGGTGATCAGTCCAGTACTCACTTAATCTACTGGGAGAACGACCTCCTGTACTCAGAGCCTAAGGTTGCTGAACCTGGGTCAGCCCATGCGCTGGTGGTACCCCAGAAGTTCAGAGCCTTCCCACTGGGGCTGGCTCACGACGTTCCGTTAGCAGGGCATTTGGGGCAGGACAAGACCGTCGAAAGGCTTGTCACCCACTTTTATTGGCCTCAAATGCGCAGGAGTTCTGACACTCACTGCAGGACATGCCAAACTTGCCAGGCAAGTGGTAAGAGTGGAAGGAAGCTGAAGGCTACACTCCAACCTTTCCCTGTGGTCAGTACCCCATTCCAGCGAGTGGGGATTGACATTGTGGGGCCACTGGACCCCAAGACATCCATGGGCAACAGGTTTATCCTGGTCTTGGTGGACCATGCCACCCGGTACCCTGAAGCCATCCCTCTGAGGACAGTGACGGCTCCCGTGGTGGGACGAGCACTGATGGGAATTTTCTCACGGGTAGGATTCCCTCTAGAGGTGGTGTCTGACAGTGGGACCAATTTCATATCGAAATATATGACATCCCTTTGGCAAGAGTGTGGTGTGACATACAAGTTCACCACCCCTTACCATCCCCAAGGAAACGGGTTGGTTGAGAGATTCAAGCGAACCCTAAAGGGCATGATTATGGGCCTTGAGGAGCCCATGAGGCGTAAGTGGGACGTCCTTTTACCATGCCTTCTCTTTGAGTACCGTGAGGTGCCACAAAAGTCTCTGGGGTTCAGTCCCTTTGAGCTTTTGTATGGCCACCCAGTACGAGGACCTCTTAGTCTGGTCAAGGAAGGCTGGGAGCAATCTCCCAGGAAACCTCCCCAGAATGTATACAGTTACATGCTGGCTTTCCGGAACCAGACTAGGCGTTCCAGGCAACTTGCTGAGGCAAACCTGGAAGCCAGCCAGGAAGAAATGAAGCGGTGGTACGACCAGAATGCCACTCTGTTTGAGCTTCAACCTGGTCAAAAGGTATGGGTCCTGGCCCCTGTGGAGCCTTGTGCACTCCAGGACAAGTGGACAGGACCCTTTGAGATTGTGGAGCGCAAGAGTTCTGTCACCTACTTGGTGGACTTGCAGTCTCCTAGGAACCCCTTAAGGGTCCTACATGTCAATCGACTAAAGCCCCACTTGGAGAGGTCCGAAGTGGGCATGCTCTTGGCCACAGATGATGGGACAGAAGAGGAATCTGAGCCTCTTCCTGACCTCCTGGTAGCCTCAGAGCGAGACGGGTCAGTGGATGGAGTTAACCTCTCACCCACCCTGACCCCTGAGCAACAGGATGACTGCCGCCAGCTGCTGGGGCAGTTTCCTGACCTGTTCTCCCTGGTTCCTGGTATCACAGATTGGTGCGTCCATGATGTGGATACAGGAGACAGCTTACCTGTGAAGCACAAGGCTTACAGGGTAACTGACAGGGTCAGAGCCTGCATCAAAGAGGAGGTCTCAAAGATGCTTGCTCTTGGGGTGGTTGAGTCCTCCAGCAGTCCTTGGGCCAGCCCAGTGGTCTTGGTCCCAAAGGCTGCAGCGCCGGGTGCCACACCCGAACTCCGGTTCTGTGTGGACTACAGAGGACTCAATTCAAGTCAGTCAAAGCTTTTATTTCGGTAAAATACCATAAAAAGACATAAATAGTTATTTACAATAAAAATTGATTAAATATACATTGCATAGAGTACAATCCATCAACAATAATATTTTTTTGTAATAAAATTACAAAATACTGTTAAAAAGATTGATAAAAACAGAAAAAAACAGTATCCGTGTCCCAAAATAATCTCACAACTCCATGTACTACTACAAAAGAACTAATATCAATTCTAAAAGCAGAAAAATTATCTGACAATTTATATTTTTTTGGACCTGGAAAACCACATGGAAAGAAGAAATCTGGCCGTCGCAAACACTGTCATTGGAGTAGTGTCGTACTTCAGGATTCTAAACACCTCCTGATAGTCCCTATAACCCCTGGACTTACAGAGTTGAATAATCCACTTTTTCCTTGCCTTGGTGTAAAGCGGGCAAAAAAGAACAACGTGCAGCTCTGTCTCACAACTATCGATACATTCAGGACACGAGCTTGTGGAGAAAGACTCCTTGGACCACCTATGTGTGAGGGCCCTCAGTGGTAACGAGCCGTGTCTAAACTGAATGTATAGTTTTTTTTGCCAAAGGGGGTTGAATAGCATCCAGGAAAGCTTCAAAATAGGGACTAAACTTAATATCCAGAAAGGTGTTAGTAAGCCTGCCCATGGTCGAGTGGGATAAAGTTTCCTTCCGATACAACTGTAGAGCCTCAAGCAATGATTTCTTGGTTAACGAACGGCTTGTCTCTTCCGGTGCAGACCAAAGGTCCCCCATCCCTATAAGGTAGCAGAGGTTATTTACATATGATAGCCATGGTATCTTTCCCAAATTCCCCCTTGACAGTAAATCTCCGAGATCAAGCCTATAGCTTGCAAGCTCGGGTGTAGACCAGAGTCGTCTCCAGTACAGGAGAGGGCGATTCAGGGCGATCTCTTCAATGGGAACTAAACCGAGATCCCATCTCAAGGGAATTAAGGGGGTACTCGTAGGTAATTTCAGGAGTCGCCTAATAAAAGAATTCTCGGTTGATGATAAAAAGGCAGTATTACAATATCCCCAGAGCTCAGCGCCATACAGCGCGCCCCCTCTTGCTTGGGATTTGTATATTTCCATGGGGGGGCCGAGAGGTTTAAAAGAAGTGTTATTAAAAACCTTCAGGATACCCCCCACAGATTGAGTTAACTTCAAATTAGCCTTCGCCATATGGGACCCCCATTTAATTTTATCATTGAGAGTTACCCCCAAATAATCAAAAGTAGAAACCCTATCCAGCTCTTCGTCTCCCAACTTAGGATGAGGACAATTGGTTGAATTGGAGCTGAAAACCATAAATTTTGTTTTAGATAGATTCAATTCCAAATCCCTTTTTTTACAGAAGGAGCAGAAAGCCTCTAAAGAACGCTGGATGCCCGTGTAAGATTTAGACAACAGGAGCGTATCATCCGCGAACATTAGGGCCGGTATCTTACGCCCCGCTAGCATTGGGGAATCCAGATTGGTGGCACACAATAGGTGCTCAATCAACCCATTGATAAAAAGGGAGAAGAGTGTAGGGGCCAGAACACAACCCTGACTCACACCCTTTTCGACCGGGAAAGGGCCTGAGATTTCCCCACATCTCCCATATCTCACCCTAGCATAGGTGCCTTCATGCATATGTTTAAATAGGTGGCAGAGATAAAGGGGAGCACCCATCTCCAATAATAAAACCCATAATTTCTCCCTTTGGACCGTATCAAATGCGGACCGAAGGTCCACAAAAATCAGATAAAGATTACCAGCACCCAAACAAACTGTCTTCCAGTAAATTAGCTGTAACCTAAACAATTGATCAATGGTGGAAACCTTTGCTCGAAAACCCGCTTGGAGCGAGGATAAGATTTGATGGTCCTCCATCCAAGTCTGTAATCTTGTTAAAAGGACTCAGGCAAACAGTTTCTGAAGAACATCGATCAAACTTATGGGACGATAGTTGGCTGGATCCAAAGGGGAAGATTTTTTATGAATGGGTATGATTTCAGCTCCTAACCAGGTATCCGGGATCTCAAGGCCCTGCAAGATGGCATTAAAGTAAACCTGAATGTAGGGGGCCCATATTTTTGTTTTGATTCGATACAAATCACCAGGGATACTATCGAGCCCCGGGGCTTTCCCCACTGATAGGGTACTAAGGGCCAGCTCTATTTCCAAAAGGGAACAGGATCGACTCTCCGGATCTTCATAATCGGTTTGAGCCACTTCAATGGCATTAGGCTGGGTTACTGGATCTAGTCTACCGTTGTAATTGCTAAGTGAGTAAAGAGGTTTGAAATGCGCAAGCCAAACCTCCTCGCTGAGATTAGGAATAATGGCAGGGGCACTTACTGCCGTACCTGTACGTACAATATTCCAAAAGGCCCTCAAATCACGATCTTCTAATGCTTGCTTCAAATTTTGCCACCTTAAATCCTCCCACTCAGATTTAGCCTCTTTGATCAAATTATTATAATAGGCCCTCGCAACTCTAATGCTTAACTGAGTACCCTCTTTTACTTCTTTAATCAAGGCAGACTTAGCCAACCTACAAGTTTTATTATACCAATGATCGGTCAATGGAATCCTTGGCCTTAGTGTAGAAGAGCTATAAAAAAAAGCTACCCAAGCCACCAAGAAGTTTATTGTGAATGTCCTGCAGGTCTGAAAAGTGATTCTGCAAAATATCACCAATAGGGCTCAAAAGGTGGGAAACCTCCTCCAGGGAGCAGGCAACACTGCGATATAGCGCTGCAAGCTTTGCCTCGTCAGTCACAACGCTTGCCCACCTAATGCGTCTACCTCCTGCAGCTAACACCAAGTTCTCACCACTTGGTAATACTGGGCCCTGAGGAACTAAACTACCACCAATATTATTTGCCAGTTCCAATGACAATAAATTATGGTCACTATCGACCCTAGGTATAACAGAGAAGGCTGCTAAATAACCCCAAAATTCAACATTCACCAAAATATAGTCAATTGTCGAACAATTTCCGGGTCTATTAAAGGTAAAAGAACCCGGAACATCAGGAAGGAGTCTGCCATTACAAGCCCTCAAGGAATGTGAGATGACTAACTTATTAATCTCCAGGGCCAGAGGGTGAAGACGTTTTGCTGGGTACAGAGTAGAGTCTGGGATTTTGTAATTTTCATCCTCATCACAAGTAACTAAGGGAATCCCAGGGAGAGGTTCAAAGTGACAATTAAAATCGACACCTATTTTTTTATGGGACACAGGGGGAAGAGAGTGTAAAATATCATTTAAGGCACCCAGAATCAACAAGCCCAACTGTACCGGATAAGGACGCAGGTAGACGTTAAATACAGCCAGCGAATATCCGGCAGGGAAGGTAAGTAACAAACATAAAATATCAGGGGACTGTGAATCTATATGCTTGACTGAGCAACCTAGATGGGTTGCAACCCAGACGATTAACCCCCCCGAAGGTCTACCCCTGCCACCTTGAACCGCAGGAACAAAAAAGGACGCATAGCCCACCCTCACTGGAATGTGCCGTAGCCATGTTTCTTGAAATAGGCAAATATCATAATTGTCCATTAGCTCTCCCCACTCTGGGTTAGAGAGTTTGGACTCCAGTCCAGCCACATTCCAGGACCCTACTAAATGTCTGCGGGAGGCTGTATGGGGGGGACTGGAAAAGACAGTACAAGATTGAGGCGCAATTTGATCAGGAGAACCTGGCTCGGGGAGCCCTTGAGTGGAGCTATTGCTTAGGGACGGAAAGGAAGTGGAAGAGGATCCTGTCCCAGTACCATATGCAACGTTGGAGAAAACCATCTCCCCACTTGGACCACCCCTTACCAAACTCCCTTTCATAAGCATGTGTCTTCCTTTGGTATACCTCAAAGATGGTGGTCAATCCACAGAACTAAGTGCGTCGAAACGATTAGCAACCGGGATATTGAAGTGGGAATTATAAGTGGCTTGGTGAAGATGGGGTAATTCCACAGGGTTCGGCGCACAAGGATGGGTATAAAAATGTCCCAAATGGCAGGTGTCAATGGAACCTAGTTTGAACTTCCCTCCCAAATCCAATATGTGGCCAACTACTCTTGGGTCCCTAAAATTAATTAGGACACAGTCCCCACCAATATCCTTAGGTCTAGTCCCCAGCCAGCAAACCCTGCGAACAAAAAGGATCTCCCCCCGACCTACTCCATTCAATGGTCTGTTTTTAGACAACCAGTGGATAACTTTATTTTTTAATTCGTAATATGTTTCCCCCTTATCATTAGTTAGGGGAGGAACTCCTGTAAGCACGGCCACATAAGGTGCAGCCTCGGGGGGAAGCTGTGGAAGGGAAGAGGAGTTAACCAAGCCCAGTGTATCTGAGTTCCCACCCAAAGTTGGAAGGTAGCCTACCCACACCTAAGATCCGTAAAGTATAATGCTTATTACTAGGATACTGTTCACAGGCTACTGGAACAATAGGAATTTGGGGAATGTTGATAGGAATAGGAGGACCACCAGATGAGGGAAGAGGAACTGACAACACCGGGGATGGCTGCACTAAAACAGATGGAATAGAATGAGAGGAGGAAATAGTGGGACCCTGTGAGGTGGACTTGCTGGTCATAGATTGTATACCAGCACCCTCCACACTGCCAGAATCATGTGATAAATGATTTGGCTGCTTTTTCCCATTGCCTTTGGTATTGATCAAAGATACCAGTCTATCGATTTTAGACGACAGAGTTTTTAGAAAGACATTTAGGGACTGATCTATATGCGACTGTAAATCTATTAATAGATCAGTAGCCCAAACTGGCGGACTTGAAATAGATGGGCGTTGAGCCAAATCTAAAGGGACAGGCCTGGCTCGAGAAGGGGCAGAGTATTTAGCCATTTTATTTGTTTTCTGTTTTTTTTTATTCCTTAGCTTTGCCCGCTTCTTGGACACCACTATAGGTACCAGAGAGGATGATAAAGGACCATCTTCCACTTGCTCAGGCTCATCTGATATCACCTGGGCGCAAGGTAGGTGAGTAAACGAAGGCAACATAGAGGACATTGCTTCCATATCCACCTGAATTAAAGAAGAATCAGCCAGACCATCGTCAAAAGGGGGTGCCAAAGAAAATGCAGGGGTGATAGACAGCCGTCTTTCCGTATTTTCAATGGCTGTGGCAACCACCCCAATTGTTTTCTGAAGCATTTTGTCAATGGCTGTAAGGCTCGGAAGCGGGGGATTTGAGTTAGCAAGTTGCCTAGTCATTGGGCGGCTCGATGAAGGCTTAGAGTGTTTCCCCATGATTGGAACAACAGTAATAGTTAAAAAGAGGAATACTAAAAGGGCAGCTCCACTTCTGGGAGTTAATTAAAAGCTAAACAAGGATTAATAAAAATAGAACACTCTATGCACGGCTTATGACTGAATGTTTACATATAATAACATACAATATAATCACAAACAGCAAAGGGGGCAGGCAGCAGACTAACCCAAAGTCAGCGATCAAGAGATATGGCCCAGCCCGGCCTCCTTCGGCCTTTGACGGGTAAGGACGGGCCCGCCCTTGGCCCGGGCTTTGCCTGGGCGCGTCCCGCGCTGCAGGTTTGTTGTCAGCCTTTTAACCCCCCGGGCGCTGCCTGATGATGCAGATGGCAGGTGCCCGTAACAAGGGATTCTGGGGAATGATGTTTTTGTGTGCCGTTCCCCTCACGGCTATACGATTCAAATAACAGCCCTCCAGGCGGGGATAGTCTTCAGAAACGCCGTTTCCCTCACGGCAGGACAGCAGACTCAGAACAGTGGCGTCAGGTACAAGGTAAGTGCTTCAGTCACGAAGACTGACGCGCACCCCATCCCCAGAGCTGATGAGCTCATCGTTCGGTTAGGGGCTGCACGGTACCTCAGCACGTTTGATTTAACGTCTGGGTAATGGCAGATCGCCTTGACTGATGGGGCCAAAGAGAGGTCTGCATTCACCGCACCAGATGGGCATTTCCAGTTCCGGGTTATGCCATTTGGGATGAAGAATGCCCCTGCCACCTTCCAGAGGTTGGTCAACCAGGTGTTGGCTGGGCTGACCGAGTTCAGCGCAGCATACCTGGATGACATCGTAGTGTTCAGTGGCACATGGAAAGAACACCTGCAACATCTCTGGGAAGTGTTGATGGCACTGCGCAAGGCAGGCCTCACGATCAAGGGAAGCAAGTGTCAGATCGGGCAGGGTTCCGTGGTGTACTTGGGACACCAAGTAGGGAGCGGCCAGGTGGCGCCCCTACAATCCAAGATTAAAACCATTCTGGCTTGGGAGCCCCCAAAGACCCAAACGGAGGTGAGGGCCTTTTTAGGACTCACAGGGTACTACAGGAGGTTTGTCAAGGGGTATGGCAGCATCATTGCCCCCTTGACAGAGCTGACTTCGAAGAAGCAGCCCAGAAAAGTGATATGGACTGACCCCTGTCAGAAGGCCTTTGACACCCTGAAAACTGCCATGTGCACGGCGCCCGTGCTCTTGGCTCCTGACTTCTCCAAAGAATTCCTGGTACAAACAGGCACTTCAGAGCATGGTGTAGGGGCTGTTCTCTCACAGATCACTGAGGAGGGCTTTGACCAACCCGTAGCCTTTATTAGTAGGAGGTTACTTCCCCGGGAACAAAAGTGGAGTGCGATTGAGCGAGAAGCAATTGCTGTGGTCTGGGCATTGAGTAAGCTAAGACCCTACTTGTTTGGGTCTCACTTCCGGGTTTAAACAGACCGCAGGCCCCTCAGGTGGTTGACGCAGATGAGGGGTGAGAATCCTAAGTTGTTGAGGTGGTCCATTTCCCTACAGGGGATGGATTTCACGGTGGAACATCGCCCCGGTACAGACCATGCCAACGCTGATGGTCTTTCCAGATTTTTCCGCCTTAGTGATGAGAACTCCCTGGGGTAGGGTAGTTCTCCCCACATTTCAGCTGGAGGGGACACGTGTTAGACCTGGCACCATTGGCGTGGGTCACCCTTCCATTTTTGTCTGTGCCTCAATGTATTTTTGTGCTGGTGTTAGCTGCTCAGGGCACTGTGCCACTGCCATCCAGTGCCACAGTGCAAGTGCTCCCTAGGGGAAAATGTATTATGTGAATTTACTTCCATGTTTGGCTTATTTGGTTTACTATCAGTCCCTAGTAGAGTGCACCAGGGGTGCCAAGGGCTTGTATATCCAAATGCTGCTAGTGGGCTTGCAGCACTGGTTGTGCCACCCACAGAAGCAGCGGGGTAACATGTGTCTAAGGTCTGCCATTCCAGAACCTGCATACAGTCTGGTACTGTTATGCTGACTGGGCAAGTGTCCCCATTTGCCAGTCCCTAAACCTTCCCTTACCTTCATGTTAGTCACCCCTATGGTAGGCCCTAGGGCAGGGTGCATTGTAAGGATAAGGTAGGACATGCCCTGAAGCATGTGGCATGTCCTAATAGTGAATTACAGCCATTTTCATTTTTTCACTATTGTAAGGCTACCTGCTCTCCATAGGCCAGAATGGGCTGCTAGATTATAACACTCTATAATCCTAGAAGACTCAGGAAGCATGGTAGAAATTCATGTTTAGTATGCCTGAACTCAGAATAATAAAATACATCTTTTAGCAAAGGTTATTTTAATATCCTGGGTTTGTAAATGCTACTTTTAGAAAGTTAGCCTTTGCGTGCTTAACCATTTCAGTCTGCCTCTGGAGGGGGGGGCTAGCTTCTTTGTGTGTAGCTTGAGTGACAGGGCTGGGAAGTTCCAGGAGACAGGCTGGGGCTGCCAGGTGGTGAATAGAGAGATTACACCAGGATGGGTGGGAGGAGTGCACCTTGACTCTGAATAGGGCAGTGCTCCGCCACCACAATGCTGGTTCCACCCCCTGGGGAGCGTCTGATGTCTCTGCCCTGCCTGCTGAAAGAAGAAGCCAGAGTCCCAACAACAAAGTGCTCCTCACTGAAAAGAACTGGACTGGGATTATGCAAAGGCCCCCCTGGCCTGTAAAGACAAAAGAAACTTGGTATAAATGTAGGAGCCCTGCTCCTAAGAAATCAGATCCTGAGTGAACCATGAAAAAACTCTGCCTGACTAGAAGGACCTGGAAAAAGCTGAAGGAGGAGTAACTTTCCCTGACCTGGGGGATTGGCCTGCAGTTGGTGCCTTGCTGAGAAAGGAGAGGAAAAGACTTAGGGCCTCATGTAGGAAGCCAAATACCGGTCGGTAGGGGGGCGCTAGAGGGCGCGCATGCAGTATGGCCACACTTCGGTGAGGCTCCTGCTGCCTGGACACACTATCCTACAATTATCCTACTTAACTGATCGCCTGCCGGACCGTGACCGGGTGTACCTGTGGCTGCTGGTCCCCAGCGGCCCCGACGGAAGTTTGGGAGCCGAGAGACCCTCGAGGACTTTGTGTGAGGCGCTGCAAGTTCCGCCGGACCAGTGGCTGAGGCGTGGTGGTGGCGGCGGCAGGGATCTGGAGCTACGCGCTCCCGGTGATGTCCACGAGGCAGGTAGGCCCCGGCCTGCCCCTTGCTGATGCGGCGACCGTTGCTGTGGGGATCGAGGAGGCTGCACGGGGGACAGAGGCAGCGAAGAGCGGAGGGGCTCCGGACTCTTCTCGTACCTGGCTTGGCCCCCTCCCACCCCCCGCTGCCGTGTGACTTGCCTGTGCCCGGCGGCGGAGTGAAGTGATCCTGCGCTTTGGGGACGAGCGGTGCTGGTGGCTGGAGGGGTCTCTCTACGTGGCGCCGGAGGTGAACCGCCCCCCCCCCACCATCCTGGACTGGACGGACTGCTGTTTGGGGCTGTGATGGATGGATGCCCCCTCCCCCCCCCGTGCTTTACCTGGGCCCTGCTGACTCGCCGCCGAGGGTGCTCCGGACTCCCCGCATCCCTCCTGCTGAACTCGCTGCGACGGGACTCTGAGGCCTTACGGAGGTGGCGCTGAGCCGTGACTTCGTCGGGGCTGCTGGCGGAGGAGGGATACGCCACGATGGCCTAGTGCTGCACGGACCGAGCCTTCACTGCTGCTGGAGACCCCTGGGGCCTGCTCCTTACCGACTCCCCTCGCCTCCCCTCGCTGTGGCCTGGAGGCCCCCCTGCTGGTGCTTTGCTGGTGTCCTTGACGTGGGGGTTACTCTTCGTGGGCTTGCCTCCTTCCTGTGCACGGGCGGCCGGGGCCCGCAGCGGAGCGCTGACTAATTCCGCCCTTGGGACAGTGCGGGCTGTCGTGGGGCTCCCTTCCTGGGCTGCACCTGCGTTGCCGGGTGGGTCCGTCGTCTGCACCGGCGCCTACCGGGGCTGAACTGCCCTTTGCAAGCCCCTGTTTCTGACCTGCCGGCGACGGGGGCGACCTTGGCTACTCTGGGGTGTGAGGCGGCCCCCTACCACGAGCCCACGATGGGCAAGCATGACGCTAAACAGACGAAGCTGTCATTTGCTGCCCCAGCTGCGAAAACTGGGCTGCGGAGTGCGCCGGATGATGGAGGCGCACGGGCCCCCCCGGTGCTGGACGTGGACGCGGCCCCGCCGCCACTGGATCTGCAACAGATAATGCGGGAGATGAGGCAGGGCTTTGCCACCGTGGTGGATAAGGTGGACCGTCTTACTTCCCGTATGGATGCGTACGCACAGAAAATCGATGCCCATGAGGAGCGCCTTAATGAGACCGAACGGCGGATCTCGGAGAACGAAGATACGACTGCTTCCCACTCTACACAGCTCACAAAAATGGACAATGTCCTGCGCATTATAGCTGCTAAGAATGAGGAGTTAGAAGCCCGCAGCCGCCGTAATAATATTCGCGTGGTGGGTGTGCCAGAGTCCACCAACACAGGGCGCATGGAGGATTTTGTGAAGAGGATTCTCATTGCCTCTATTGGCGCGGACGCCTTCTCTAAACAGTTCATCGTGGAGAGGGCGCACCGTTCACTTGGCCCGCGACCGCGTCCCAGCGCCCCACCCCGGCCCATCATCGCGCGGCTTCTAAACTACCGCGACCGAGATGCTGCGCTGCGGGCTGCGCATATGAACCAGAATCTGTCCTGTGAAGGTGTCAGCTTCACCGTCTTCCCAGACTTCACGCCTGTTGTGCAGGAACAGCGTCGTAAATTTGTGGATGTTAAGAAAAAGCTGCGAGCTCTCCAAATCGACTATGCGTTGCTCTATCCGGCGAAGCTGCGTGTCACCCATCAAGCGAAGCAACATTTCTTCACGAACCCGCAGCAGGTGGAGGACTTTTTGAAATCCCTGCGGAAAACGCGCCGTGACCGGCCTGATGAGGAGGACGCGGCCCCAGAGAACGAACATTGACTGCTTGCCTGTGGGTTACCGGGATCACTCCCCTGCATTACTGTACGGCTTCTCTGTGCTTCTCCTGGTTGCCCGCCCCTGTGGGCCACTTGATGGGCTGTGTACTGACTGAGCGAGTCTGGCCTGGTCGCGTGCTGGACAAGGATCGGTAATGTATGCCAGGCACCACCCTTCTCCCTCCCTCTATGACTATGGTGGGCTACGGGCAGGCATGGGTGGATCTGTGTGCCCTCTGGATGACCCCTGTAGGGTGTACCCCCTTGACTCTATTGACTGAGTTGCTCCTGTTGAGCTTTCTGAGGGTTCTGACAGGTGGGGGGTGGATAGACGTTTCTGGCGAGTTGGGGTTGCTTCAGTGGGTGTGGGGTGGGGTGGTGGGACTCGGGGCTTTGTGGGACTCCTTAGCTCTGTGGCGTTGTGGGTCTGCTTTCGGGGCAGTAGGGTGGGATCTGAGGTCAAGGTTCTGGGGGACTGAGTGCCTCGCTTCTCCCCGTTGCTCGGCACTGGAGCCTGGTGCTGGGTATCTGCTGGGGCAGGCAGCCGGGTTGGTTTGGAGACCGGGGATGTTTCTTGATGTTGTTGCTATGTTTGATACAGCTGTGTTCGGGACGCTGCCGTCCATGGAATTATTTCACGCTTTTGATGTTTATTTGCGGCATGGTCCCCTGAGGGGACGTGGTGGGTACACATTTGTTGAGGGTAGATTCTGCCTAGGCTTGGCCGGTGTTGTAGACTGTGGAGCGCTGGTGGTTTGGAGCATGGTGTGTAGAGCAAATCGCACGCGCGACAGATGGGGGATGACTGAAAGAGGCCCCTTTGCCGCTGCACTTCCTGCCTGTTTTGGGTCGACCTGGCTATGGGGGACACTGATTTGAACATACTCACGTGGAATGTCAGAGGCCTGGGGGACCCTAGAAAGCGGAGACACATCCTCTCCTACTTAGATCGCCACGCCATACACATTGCGTTTCTTCAGGAGACCCACTTCCGGGCGCAGGCTGCACCTACCTTTGCTAATAGATGGGCGAAGTACTCTACCTTTTCTTCTTACTCCTCATACTCTCGTGGTGTTGCTATATTAGTTAAACGGAACACCCCCTTCGTGCTGGCGGGTACGAAAAGCGATGCCCAAGGCCGATACTGCCTGATGTGGGGGAGACTGGGACATAGAATGGTTACTCTGGCCTGCTGCTATGGTCCCAACGTGGACGACCCTGCCTCCTTCGTTGACCTTGGTGCGGATATAATAGGTGTGGGTACGCAGCACCTCATATGGGGGGGAGATTTCAACGTCACACTTGCCCCGGCGCTTGACAGGTCCCACCCGGCCTCGCATCATTATACACGGTCCCGGGAGATATTTCTGGACATCATTGCGGAGCACAGGCTGATTGACGCATGGAGACACCTCCATGCGGAGGGCCACGAGGGTACTCACTTCACGGCGCAGGCGCGCTCCTGGGCCAGGCTCGATTACGTTCTCCTGACCCCACAATTTCATGTGGCGCTGGTTGGAGCGCGACACCTTCCGCGTACATTCTCGGACCACGCGCCGGTGCGAGTCACACTGAGGGCGGCGGAGCTAGGCCCCCCTCTGGCGGCCTGGCGTCTGCAGCCCATGATGCTTCTCGATACCCTTTTTCAAGAGGAGCTGCGGGAGGAATGCTTGGCTTTCTTTGAGCGCAACAAGGACTCTGTGCAGGACGTTGAGACTATCTGGGATGCTTTCAAAGTGACCCTGCGGGGTATGTGTATTGCCAAGGGGTCCGGTGTCCTGAAGAGCATTATGGCGCGCCTGCGCACCTTGGAGGATGACCTTCGGGCGCTGGAAACGTCGCTGGCGGCCAGCCCTGATGATGCCAAGCTGGCGAGCATTCGGGACAAAATTTCTGAGTATACTGCGGAGGCCACCCGGGAGGCAAACTTTAGAGGCAAGTACTGGGTTGCCTGGAGTTACGGTGAGGGTGAGAGGCCGGGGAAAGCCCTGGCTGCAACGATGAGGCTAGCACGACCGCCTAATACGATCATGGAGATTGTCGGGGTGGATGGCACACGGTACAGTGAGACCGCACATATCCTCAACGCATTTGTAGCCCACTATAGTGTGCTCTATGCGTCCACTAGGGTTGGGGAGCTCCAACTGCATGATTACCTTGACGATGTGTCCCTGGGGTGGCTTAGCGATGCGCAACGGGAGTTTCTGAGCTCCCCTTTTGAGCTAGACGAGGTGAAGGAGGCCATTATGCAGATGAGGTCAGGTAAAACCGCCGGACTCGACGGGATACCCATTGAATTTTACAAAACTTATATTGACTTTATGGCCCCGGTGTTGAGAGAAGTCTACGAGGATGCATTGGAGGTGGGTCATCTCCCCCCATCGATGCGCATGGCCCTCATCACGTCGCTCCTTAAGCCGGGGAAGGAGGCCAGTGACTGCGACTTCTACAGACCTCTCTCCCTCCTCAATTGTGATGTGAAAATTTTAGCCAAGCTCATCGCCAATCGCATCAATCTGTTACTCCCCAACCTGATACTGCCCGACCAGGCCGGTTTTGTGCCAGGTAGGGCCACGACTCATAATCTACACACTTTCTTCTCGATCCTTGATTCTGTGCATGAAGATCTGCCCATGGCCGCCGTGTTCCTGGATGCCACGAAAGCCTTCGACTCCCTTGAATGGGACTATCTGTTCAAAGTTTTGGGGCGCGTGGGATTCCCGGCAGTATTCATCTTGTGGATTAAGTTATTATATACTGCCCCTATGGCCAAAGTATTAGTGAATGGGAGGTTGTCCTCTGACTTCCCTATTACCAGGGGCACCAGGTAGGGCTGCCCCCTTTCGCCCCTATTATTTGCTCTGGCCATGGAGCCTCTGGCGGCCAAACTGCGGCAACACCATCGTGACAAAGCATTGCGGTGCTTCCAGAGGCAGATACTCATATCCATGTATGCCGACGATATCACCCTCTATGTGCGGGAGCCGAAGGAAAATCTTAACCCGATCCTCCGTGAATTCATTCGGTTTGGCATGATTTCCGGTATCCAGATCAACTGGAGCAAGTCTTGTTTGTTTCCCCTGACAGCCTCCACTGGAAGATTTGTGCCTGACTTCCCCCTTGCCTGGTGTGAAGGGGACTTTAAATACCTGGGCATCCGCATTGCAAAAAACAGAGATGAACTCATGAGGGCTAACTATGGGACGGCACTGTCCCGCATTACGGATTCCATCACTCGATGGATCACCTTACCCCTTTCAATGGCTGGCAGGTCCTCACTGATTAAGATGGTGATCTTGCCGCAGCTGCTGTACCTCTTTTTGAATATCCCCTTTTATCCTGGTGCTTTTTTCTTTCGACAACTCCGCTCGGAACTTATTAGATTAGTCTGGGGCGGTAAGTCACCCCGGCTCCAGTGGGAAATCCTGATCAGGCCCTTTGAGCAGGGTGGTTTTGGCATTCTCAACTTTGAGCTCTACTATCAGGCAGCCCAGGCGCACTATGCTTACTATTGGATGCGGCAGCCTCGATATATGCCCCAACTAGCGGCTGAACATTGGTTGGCACACCCCATTCCCATAGAAGGCGCGCTGTACATACCGGCGACAGGCAGAGATAAGACGCCCACGACACTGGTCAGTACGGTGACTGCGTGGACTAAGTTGGCTACCACTCTAGAGCTGGATATGGTGTACGCGCCACTCCTGCCTCTTGTTTACCACCCAAGCATGCCCCTGCTGCAGGAGGCGGGGTTCCGAAAATTGCTTCAAGCTATTCACGTGAAGACGTGGGGCGACCTGTACCATAACGGCACGTTCCGGTCCATGGAGCACATGTATGCCACCATCCAGCCTACTCCCCTCGATGTTTTCCTATACCTCCGCCTCCGGCAGGGGCTGAGAGCCCTTATGCCCTGCTTCCCCCAGGAGCCCCCGCATTTGGCTCCGCTGCATCGTATACTGAGCGATGACACTCCAGCTAAGCTTGTCTCCAAAATATACCGATCGGTCCACTCCTCCACGCAGGCGCCACAGTTGGCAGCCAAGTAGAAGTGGGACCGAGAGTTACATGCCCCGTTGACGGATAAACAGTGGCAATACTGTCTGATGCAGACGGACCGCGTCTCCTCCAGTAGCCGCCTCAGGATTATCCATTACAAATACCTTCATAGGCTCTACTTCACGCCCGCCAGACTTTACAGATATCGGCTTCGCGACAATGATAGTTGCGACAGATGCCGGGCTCCAGGTGCGGACTTCCTTCACCTGGCGTGGACGTGTGATGCAGTTCACCGCTATTGGTGCCAGGTGTTTGAGGCGCTCTCAAAGATGATCGATACAATATTGTTGCCCTCCCCTCTCCCGGCCCTGCTGGGTTATGTAGAGCCTATACAGGCGGCGCACCGCAAATTCATCGCGCTTGCCTTTCTGCTTGCGAAAAGGAGAGTGGCGTGTCGATGGGGCAGGGGCAGGGCCCCAAAATTCAAGGACTGGATGCGAGATCTTGTTTACTGTCAAGATCAGATCCGAACGTACTCTGAGCTCATGCCGCCCACGTCGCGGCCCGCTGATATATGGGCCCCGCTACAATGTTATCTCCCTGCTGGGACGACGGCCCCGGATGGCAGTCAGGATGCTGAATGAGCTCGTACTGTGAACTGCGACGCCTGAGGGTAATTACCCGAGAATGCTTCCAGGGTGTGCTAGTACTGTTTGCGCTTAAGGTGTGGGTCTCCTTTCTGGCTTGCAGGAGGGTGTGTTGATGTGAGAGGTGTGGTGTGGGTGCTCCCCCCCCCCAAAAGGGTCGTTACCCCTTGCAGTGGCCTCTTGGATTCCGTATTATAGATAATGTTTTACACTGGGTTTGTATTGCTGTCCACGCCACCCATGCAAAGAATGTGTTTTCGTTGCATCCTACCGGCCTTCTATGTATCGCCCACATTGAGAAGTGTGCGCAATGGCGCTCCTTGTAACACAGCTGTATGTTTACTTTGTCTTAAAATGTCAAAATAAAGTTTAAAAAAAAAAAAAAAAAAAACTTGGCAAATACCGGTCGGTAACGGACGAAATTCGGTAAATATCCCGTTACCGACCGGTATTTAGGCATTTGCTATGTAGGGGGCTGATTTCTGGATTCAGTATTTACCGATTCGGAAATTAAGAAATCGGTAAAATACCGATTCGGTAAATACCGAATCCTGAAATCAGATGTAGGGAGCACTTGAAATAGTGACAATTAGAAATAGAAATTCGTTATTTACCACCAAATACAGGTTGGGGATAAATAATGAATACCTTGCACAAAGCAATATTTTGCTGATTTAAGAGTGCCATGTGGCAGACATACATGCCCTTAGGGCATGTATGTGCGCCACATGTGCACACATGCAAGATTCAGGGGTGCAACAGGGTGTCAATGTGACACCCTGCCACCCTTGTATATGCTCCCCCCATTACCGAATCGGTATTTACCGAATCGGTAATAAGGCATACCTTCCCATTGATTCCTATGGGCCTCCAGGAAAAATATTCGGTAAACTTTACCGAATCATTACCTACATCACATTTACCGATTCATAAATACCTAATCGGTAAAATTCGGTATTTATGAATCTGTAAATGTGAGGCTACCTACATATGGCCCTAAGAGAGACTTTGCACTTTGTTTCAACAATCTCCAAGGGCTTGGAAGAAGAGCTTGCCCCCTGAACTGAGTCCCAGGACCATTGGACTCATCTGCCTTCCAAAACTGAGTTGCCTGGACAATTCTTGCTTGTTTCCCGCTGGATTTGGCCCCAGTACGACTCGTACTCCATCCGCCGCGAAGCCGTGTCTTTGCCGCCCGGCACCCTGTGTCTACGCTGATTTGAAAGCTTTAGTACGCGCCGTATCCCTCCCGGCCGCATCGCACCTAACCTTCCCTGCCGATTTGAGTCGTACAGCCCTGGCTGCCGAACCCTGTACGCTGAACACAAGCTTCGTTGTCCCGCAGGTACGGTCCGTACGCTGCTAACCTACTGCACCGTGCCGTGCTCAGAGCTGAGACGCCGCATCGCACTGATCCTCCCCGTACGCTGTACGGCGCCGAGAAGTGTCGCCGCCTATCCGCACCGAAGGTATGGCTCGAACCCCAAACACCACGGACTCTGCAAGCCGATCCGGGCCATCCGCACGTATCCCTGAAGGTCCCGTACCAACGCCGTGTCCCAACGCCGCGACCCGACCAGCATCTGAATACGCTGCCGAGCTATGACCCGGACCCATCGACTTGTCCCGCACTGTCCGTCGCGGACCCCACAAAACCAAGGTACTTTGTTCTGTTCGCACCGCAGCGTGCACGCTACGGACCCCGGAGTCCGCAACGATTGTTTGACTCGTACTTTCCTTGTTTTTCATGCCACGAGTCGCACATCCAGGTACGAACCGTACAGAGCCCGAAAAGAAGCGTAATTGACTAAAAGAAGCCTATTTTTGTATTTTAAGCCTTTCTACAAGAACATTGAACTGTAAAATAATACTGTGGTCATTGTATTCGTTATTCTGGTCTTGTGCTAAGCCTTATATAAAGAAAACTATTTTTGATACAACCTTGACTGGTGTCCATTTGTGGTGTGTCATTGTATTACTGTATGTGTTCACAAATGCTTAACCTATGACGCCCTGAGAATAGTCTTGACTGCTTGCGCCACACTACCTAAAGGGTGAGCAGGGGTTATTTGAAAGGGTGATCCCCTTATCCTGACTTAGAAGTAAGAGGCCCTGCTTGTCACAAGTGCATACCTGTGCCAACCAGAGATTCCCAATTCTAACACACACTGTCAGCTCACACATCTCAAACACTGGTATCCAGAGGAGGGCCCAGGATTAAATCAACAAGTAGCTCACCAGCAAGGCCCAGGGAGTCGGCCTCCACCCATCCGCATGTGGTATGCTGGGGTCATCTGGCCCATGCCCCAGGGCTCATCTCTCAGCGTGACGATCTTCAATGTCTCCATGACCCCCCTCTCCACCATCACATGCGCACACGTCCTCATCATCATCTCGTATGCCATTGACACCCAGCTGCTCCTCACCCTCACCAAAGACCCAGCCATTGCCAGATCCAACCTTCAAGAAGGCATGAGATCCGTTGACGAATGGCTGAACATCAGCCACCTGAGGCTGGACTTGGACAGGACTAAGGTCATCATCTGAGGATTGTCCCCTTATGGCTGGGTCAACTCCTTGTGTCCCACCGGCCTGGGCACCGCACCAGCACCCAGTGGCCACACATGCAAGCTGATGTTCATCATGGACTCATCGCTCACAATTACCATGCAACTCAACACCATCTGTACCTCATGCTGCAACACCCTCCACATGCTGCAAATGATCCACAGATAGATCCACTCCAAGGCAAGACAGACCATCCCCCAGGTCCACGACACCAGCCGGGTCAACTACAGCAACGCCCTCTACGGAGGGACAACAGCAAAACTGTAGGAGAACTTGTCCACATTCAGGGTGCATCCGCACACCTCATCTTCAACATCCCCCGCACCAGCCACATCACCGTCCACCTGAGATAGCTACAATGCCTCACTGTCTGCTGCAGGATCACCTTCAGACTCCTCACCCACACTCAGGAGCCAGTCCACAACCTCAGACCCAAAACCGACCTTGGACGTCTGTCATCCAACACCCCGTTGGCCCAACTCCGTGCAGAGAACCTTGCCCTGGCCACCATTCATCACATCCACAGAACAACTGCATGCAGGAGAAAGTTCTCCCACCTTGCCAAACAGACCTGGGACTCCCTCCCCGGGCACCTCCACATGACCCAGGACCTCCACACCTTCATGATACTCTTCAAAATTGATCTGTCCGAGCAGTATTGCAAGCCCCCCCTCAGCAGCTTGAGGCCATCACGGGTGAGTATTGGGCTCCATGTCTGTATTTGATGATACATTGTGACCCATGTGTGTCCTCGACCGGACTCAGATCCCAGTGTATGGATGGCTGGAGTTAGTTCCAAACTCAGGCATACTTTGACATATCCCCACGCTTATGTTGTGGACTCATGCGAAATGACTGCAACATCAAATTTAATTTTTTTAAAAAAATTATAGGTCTGGGGCGTGATTTGTGCAAGAAAAAGGTGCAATACAGGGACCATAGAATCCAAAGTTCCCAGGGGGAGATGGGATCCTTGGCATTTGAAAGCAGCAGAGTCCAGACCACAGTGTTTGGCATCATTGGTCAGGCTGTGACCAGCAAGTCCATGTGGCAGAGAATGTCAGTCAATGAGGTGATGCTGTTGCACATGAAGGCCAGGTGCCAGGCCAGGTGACCTAGGAGATGTGGATGGGCCGCTGCCTCTCACAGTCTTTTCCGTGGATGACCCACCTTCCTCGGGGGACCCTTAGATACAGGCCTTGATGATGCTTGGAAAGCTCCGTCACACAAATCCTTCTCCTTCTCCCTCCCTGTGGCTGGTGGTGGTCTTTGCATGGTGGCACAGGGAGGGTTGACCATGTTGTCTGCGATCCGACAGAGTGAATGGCTTATGTCCCTTTGCACCGCCAGGAGCTCAGCCAGTCTTGCCTCCATCCGTCCTTGGTGTTCTTGTTGACTGGCATGTTGCTCGGCCTGCTGGTTCTTCATCTCTGTGATGGTCCCCTTTATCTCTGTGAGTGTCCCAACTACCTGGCTGATCTCCCTGGTGTCACGCCGGTGTGCCTCCATGATGTTGTGTATGTGTGACATACCGGTCTCTTCAGCTGGCTGGTCAGGTTCTCGCCTCCGCCTGATTCCACTCCCACCACCCCTGCCCACACGAACCTGGCCTGCCGTTGTGGGCACATCGGGTCTACGGGACCCCTGAGAGATTGCAGTGGTGGTGTTGTCTGCCTCCTCCTGGTTGCCCGGCAAACCTTGTCCCTCCTGGTCAGACTGGCTCAGTTGTTCACTGCGGGCAGGGCTCCTCGGTGTCTCCTGGGATGTGGCAGGAATGGGGGTGGTGGTTGGCACAGATGTTCCTGAACCAGGTGCTGCAGGGGCTTGGACAGCAGAGGGTCCAGGTCGGTCGGGGTCATCCGCGGTGTGTTGAGAGGCGTCGCTGACGGTGGGATCTGGTTCCTCCCGAGCCTGGGACTGTGATTCTTCACCCCCATTGTTGGGGGGAGATTCCTCACGTTGCCCTGTGTGTGAGAGACAGACAATGTTAATGCTGTTTCATGCAACATCCATGTTTCATACACATTCTAGTTGGCATTGTTCCTCCAGGTAGTTGTATGTGCCTAGCATTATCCTCAATGTTCACTTGTGGATGGGTATGTTGCGGGGCACAGATTGATATGTGTTCCTGAGTCTTTGACTTGTTGATTTTTGGCTTGGATGCTTCTTCGGCTATGTATTGGTCTTGTTGTGTTACATGTCCATTGTGACAGTGGGTAAATCCATTGCCTGTCCCGGGGGTGTCTGCTTGTGTAAGGGGTGTGTGTGACAGGGCCTGCAGGTGGGTGTAGTGTGATTTGGCACTGCGGCTCCCAGGTGATGTAGCTGTCCCCCCATGGAGCATGCTGCCATGACAGTGAGTGTGAGTTCCTGTCCTAGATATCTGACCTTGTTGTCTTGGTGTTTGTGTTTGCACTGGTCACAGGAGGGCCTTGTGCTGCCTACACCAGGGCCCAGTGTCAGCTATCTTGTCAGTACTTTCACAGTCCCTGAGCATTGAGCATGGTGCATGGGTATGTACCTGGGCCATATGGGATGAGGGCAATTGTGTCTGATTTGGAGTTCAACAATGCGTTTTGTGACACCCACCCTCCCAGCATACCGGACATCCATTCTTGGGTTAGTACTTCGTGTAGCATGGGACATAGCATGGCCTTGCTTTCTCAATGGGGCATACACATGTTAGTGGCATTAGCGTTGTTTTTGACTATGGTTCTGGCCAGTGAGTGTTTGGAGGTAGTTGCGTGCATTTTGTGTAGTTGGGGTGTGGATGCCATTACCCCCATGTTACATAAGTTGTTTGTGTACTCACCAGGCTCTTGAACTCCTTGAAGTCCATGTACTCCCACCGGCGGAAGCAGGGCCATCACCTTCTCCTCCCAGGGATGGAAATGTACTGGTCTGCGGTGCCCACCACCTCCAGTGATGTTGCTCTGGGCGTAGTCGTCATTCATTTTTCGCTTGACTGCCCTCCGCAGATCGTACCACCTGGCTTGGCATTCATTCCTGGTCCTTCTGATGGGTACAACAGCATTCACCCTATTGAATTTGTCTTTCACGCGCGCAGACTGCTACCTGTATGTTGGTGTGCTTACTCTGTTTTAAATAAACTGTGCCCATATTTTGCTGCTATCGTTTTAAAACTGTTGAAAACTTACTTAAAAATCGCTATTTGCCGTTTCTTCACGCTAAAGGCGTTCTGCAAATCATATGTTCGCCTCCCCCTGACACTCCCCTCCCTTGGCCACTTCCTATTGGCTTGCAGGAGGAGGAGGAGCAGAGGGTGGGGCTTTCACATAAATGTGCGTGGCAGCGCGGGAGCGGGGAATTTGTCTTTCACGCGTGCAGACTGCTAGCATGTTGGTGTGCTTACTCTGTTTTAAATAAACTGTGCCCATATTTTGCTGCTATCGTTTTAAAACTGTTGAAAACTTACTTAAAAATCGCTATTTGCCGTTTCTTCACGCTAAAGGCGTTCTGCAAATCATATGTTCGCCTCCCCCTGACACTCCCCTCCCTTGGCCACTTCCTATTGGCTTGCAGGAGGAGGAGGAGCAGAGGGTGGGGCTTTCACATAAATGTGCGTGGCAGCGCGGGAGCGGGGAATTTGTCTTTCACGCGCGCAGACGGCTACCTGTATGTTGGTGTGCTTATTCTGTTTTAAATAAACTGTGCCCATATTTTGCTGCTATCGTTTTAAAACTGTTGAAAACGTACTCAAAAATCGCTATTTGCCGTTTCTTCACGCTAAAGGCGTTCTGCAAATCATATGTTCGCCTCCCCCTGACACTCCCCTCCCTTGGCCACTTCCTATTGGCTTGCAGGAGGAGGAGGAGCAGAGGGTGGGGCTTTCACATAAATGTGCGTGGCAGCGCGGGAGCGCAGCGGACGCGCGCAGCGGGCGTGCCGGCGGCGCGCCAAAGGCGCGCCTAAGGGAAGCCCGTCTGCGCCCGTCCGCGCCCTGACGGGCCCCGGGCCCACAGATGCTCGAAATATCATCAGATACTCCTCGCACTACCAGCGCTCGCTAGCAAATTACTGTTCACCTCTTAATCATCTACAATTCACCGACTTAGGGTATACAATATTTACACCCATCCCCTGGACCATGATATCCACCCTGCTTGCAGTTCCCAACCCCTGACCCCTGATTCCTCCGTCTCCATCACATCTATCTCGTTGCGCATACTATATCTCAACACTCGCTCTTTGGTTAAACACCAAATGGACATTTTTCTGTTAATCGGCTCCGAATTGCCGGATATTTTCCTGCTCACGGAGACCTGGCTCACCCAGGACTCCGCACCTGATATATTAGCAGCCCTTCCCTCGGAATATTACATCCTCACCGATAATCGACCTCTGGGCAAACCCGGCGGTGGAGTGGCCGCTATTATTCATAAGAAACATGCTTTTTCTGCCCTTAGCTCTCTGATTCTCCCTGATGTGGAGAATTTAGTGATAAAGTTAGAGTCTACCACTGGTTCCATCGCCCTGGTGCTATTATATCGACCTCCCCTTGCCATGCCCAACTTTCCCACAATTCTTAGTGAACAATTGGCCAGTTTATCCACCAATTATGCCAGCACTTTGCTAATAGGCGATCTGAATTACTGGTTCAACGATATTCGTGGTGGTCCTCATGCCACAGAACTTACAGAATTGCTTGTCAGCTTAAATTTTATTCAAAACGTTTTATCTCCCACTCATGTCAAAGGACATATTCTGGACCAAATATGGTCCTCAAACCTCACCCTTTCTACACCTATTGTTACACCCTGCATCTGGTCTGACCACCACCTTATTGACTTCAGTCTTACTGTCTTCAGTAATCCTAAAACTGCCTCTAAAGGTGGTGGTATCGCAAGGAAATGGAGCTCTATGGACAAACCCGCCTTTCTCAAGGCTTTAGCTATGTCCAGTCCACCCTCCAACACTGATGTTGATGTTCTGAACACTACCATTTCCAACTGGCTACTTAAAGCCTGCGACTCCTATGCTCCTTTTACGAAATTCACTCGCTCTCGTCACTCTGACGCCCATAAGTGGTTCTCCACTGAGCTTAAACAACAGAAGCTGGAGCTCAGACAAAAAGAAAGGAAATGGAGATCTCACTACTCGTTGGAGGATAAACTTCTGTTTCCTTCGGCCCGCAACGACTACAAAAAGAACATTCGCAAAGCTAAGGCCACTTATTTCTCAGCTAGAATTATCAACGCCCAAAACAAATCGAAAGAGATTTTCTCTATCATCAACGACCTATGTAACTCCGACAGGATACATCCTGACCAGCCACCCACTCAGGAGCTTTGCAACTCCCTGAACTCATTCTTTTTAGACAAGATCTCTACGATTAGGGCCAGCATCCCCGCTACGTGCGGTACCGACCACTCTGATCTGATTACGATCAACCCGGTTACCCTGGATCATTTCCCAGCCATATCTCCCCAACTTTTCTCTGAGCTGTTGGTCCGAGTTAAATCTGGATCACCCAACGACTGCTGTCCCCCTCACATCTTGAAAGAGGTCTCGTCTGCCCTCCCTCATGTTGTACTTCCTCTTTTAAATGAATCCCTTATCCAGGGCAAGGTCCCCTCCGCTTTTAAGAACGCAATAGTGGTTCCACTATTAAAAAAACCTGGAGCTGATCCTCTGACTCATTCCAACTACCGTCCCATTTCTTTGCTTCCCTTTCTGGCTAAGATCCTTGAGGCCCACGTTACTAAGTCCCTCTCAAATTTTATAGAAAAAAACAACTACCTTGAACCCAACCAAGCCGGATTTCGTCCTGCTCACTCCACTGAGACGGTTATCCTCAGTGTACTAGATACACTGCGAGCTAATGCGGATAAAGGCATTAGTCATGCCCTTATCCTCCTGGATCTGTTGGCCGCGTTCGACACGGTGGATCATTACATCTTATTATCCCGTGTCGAACAAGCAGGTATACTAGGTCCTGCTTACAACTGGATAAAATCTTTTCTTCAAGATAGAACGCAGGCAGTCCGGTTAGGAACTTTCACCGCCCCCTGGATGGCTCTCTCCTGTGGAGTTCCTCAAGGTTCCTCACTTTCTCCTCTACTATTCAATCTTTATCTTAGACCCCTCATCAGCTCTTTAAAAAACTTGAAGGTCACAACTTTTAATTACGCTGATGACCTTCAACTTATTTTTACACTGGATGGGCCCAACTCAGCAGCTGATTTTCAATCCACCATGCTACACATCCAGCGCTGGATGAATGTTAACCATCTTAAACTCAATCCTGGCAAGACTGAGTTAATCTTGCCGGGGACCAGCGCTGCCATGTGGGGCCCTCATTTTTGGCCTGCTGACCTTGGCCCGCCTCCCTCCCCTTCTCCCTCTGTAAAAAGTCTAGGAGTGGTTTTGAACGCCGACCTTTCACTTAAGGGACAAGTGGGGGCGGTAGTCTTCTCCTGTATCTTTCAGTTGAGGAAACTTAAAAAAATTGCCCATCTACTCACCAACTCAGCTCTCACCCTTGCAGTAATGGCCCTTATACTTTCGCGTCTTGACTTTGGTAATTCCATCTATTTTGGCTTGCCTATGTTCCTTCTCAAACGTCTCCAAATGGCACAGAACCAGGCAGCCAGACTGATACTAAGGCAACCCAAATGGCTTTCTGCCACCCCCCTTTTGGCGAAACTACATTGGCTCCCTATTGCACAACACGCAGCTTTTAAGACTGGCTGCCTCCTTTTTAAAGCACTGCATTGCAAGAGCCCTAAATTTCTTAGTAACCTAATCACGAAATACACACCTCGCCGCCCCCTTCGGTCTGGTCACCTCATGCTTTTAGCTACCCCGGTCATTAAAAGGAAACGCCAAGGAGGGCGCAGCTTCTCGTATCTCGCCCCTGGCCTCTGGAACTCGCTGCCCTTGGACATCCGTAGACAGGAAAATCTTCTGAGCTTCCGAAAGGCCCTGAAAACACATCTGTTTGCAATTTCATACAATTAGTTCACCTGCAGCGCCGATCTGAGACACTCAGCGCCATGAAACCTCCGGGTGTGCGTGCGCTTTATACATTTTTCCTAACATAACATAACATAACATTGACGATCCTCTGCCACAGGCGTGAATATTCGGCTATGCTGGTCTGTCTGACCAATGTTCCAAACAGCTGTGGCTCGATTCTGATGACTTTGTTGACAGGGATCTCCAGCTCCTCCCTTGTGAACTTTGGATTCTTTTTCTGTGGGCATGGTGTGGGGTGAGGGTGTGGATGGTTGTGGGTGTGTGGATCTGAATGTGAAGTTGTGGGTCTGACTGTGAAGAGGGGGTATGTGTGAAGGAGGTTGTGTGAAGGTGTGTATGTTAAGGTGGATGGGTGCAGTTGTTGGTGTGTGCTCTCTAGCTGCAGTGAGTCTGTTGCAAAGGCTCATGGTTTGTGTGTGTGGGCCCTTTTTATTGGTCCATTTGTGGGTGGGCCTCAGTTTGAATTTTTGGTGGGTGTGTTATAAGGGGTGGTTGTGAGTTTGGCCCATTGTTTACCTGTTTGGATGTGGCCAGGTCAGTCATTTCCATGTTTTGTGCACTGTAGACGTGTTTTGTGGTGTTGTGCAAGTCGAATAGACTCTCCTTGTGCTGTTTTACATTGCCTATGTACAATGCGTACATACGCGATGTTGTTGTGAGGTGCGTACATACGCGATGTTGGGGTACGCACCGTACATACGCAATGATGTTGTTGTAAGTTGTGTACATACGTGATGTTGGCGTACGCACCGTACATGCGCGATGTTGGGGTACGCACCGTACATACGCGATGATGTTGTTGTAAGGTGTGTACATACGCGATGTTGGCGTAGGCACCGTACATACACGATGTTGGGGAACGCACCGTACATACACGATGTTGTTGTAAGGTGCATACATACGCGATGTTGCCGTATGCACCGTACATGCGCGATGATGGGGTACGCACCGTACATACGCGATGTTGGCGGACGCACCATACATACGCGATGTTGGCAGACGCACCGTACATACGCGATGTTGACAGACCCAGCGTACATACGCGATGTTGGCGTACACATGGTACATGTGCGATGTTGTTGTAAGGTGCGTACATACGCGATGTTGGCATAGCACCGTACATGCGCAATGTTGTTGTAAAGTGCGTACATACGCGATGTTGTTGTGAGGTGCGTACATACGCGATGTTGGGGTACGCACCGTACATACGCGATGTTGTTGTAAGGTGCGTACATATGCATGGGGGGGCCTGTATGACTCGTACCCCTGTACGACTCGCACCCCAGGAACTACTTTAGCTGGGATACGTACAAAGTTTGCTTTGTAGCGGGTAAAGTCATTCCCCGTGTACGGGACATTTCCCGTACGAATCCTAAATCGGAAAGCCGGTCCGGATCGTACTTGTACGGTCGGACTGTATTTTTAGGAATCGTACGGAAAAGTGTCCGGGTTCGTCTCGTACAACTTTTCCCGATCCAAATCGTACGGATCGGGCAGATCCGTGTGGATCGTACTTTATGGGTGGGACGGGACTTGTACGATTCGTACGGGAAAAATTACGGATACGAGTCGTACGAAAAAAAAAATACAGAATCGGAATCGGCCCCTTGGTGTAAGGTTGGAGACACAGCAGGCATTAGGTAATGTACATCTCCCAATCCAGGTAAACATACCATTGGAGTGTTATCTGAACTGAGAGTGTGGGATTATTTACAGGGAAAGCCATACCTTTTGACCTTTAATTGTTGCTTGTACTACTGCTAAAATGTCTGTATCAATCTTCGTTTGAGATTTGGTTACTGATGCTTTTTTAAAGGTATTAACCTCTGCCTTTGCAGCTAAGTCGACTCAGAATTCCCTCACTTTTATAAGCCACGATGTGTTCAATATGCACCAAATCAAATGTATTTTAATACAGCCATCTTTCCCCAGAGCTGTTTATTTTGTTTTTATTTCCTTTTTGTATCTTTGAATCCATTCAAGCGCCAATGTACTAAATCAATATTGTAACCTTGTATAAAGAAAGACGAATCCAGGCCAGTTGGTGGGGAAACTGCTGGCTTAGTCTTCTGTAGCGCAAGTAATAAGGCATGAATTTCTGCAAGTTGTAAATTTCAATCACCTAAAGTTTTAGTATGTGTTTGCAGTTGCTATAATTTGTCATCTTTGAAAATACCCTGCACAGCATCACAAGCCTCTGAGTATTTCTGCTTGTGGCAAGCACAGGCTGTTCAGAACCATCTGTGAAAAAGATGCTCTGATTGTTCTCAATGGGTAGATGTTAGGAGTCTCTGGTATGTTTTGTGTATATTGGCAGAAATCATTTTTGCACGCAGAGAGCTGGATCATATTCAAATTTCAAAAATCAGCTGCACTCAACGAAGAGGCTCACGACACCAAAGGCAAGTATAGAATGTGAACATTAGGTATGCTTGCTTTTGGCACCACTTCTAGAGTAAGAACAGGAGAAACTAAAACTATACATTTTCTCTGCTCTAATGGATGCTCTTTTAAAATGGCCATCTGCAAAGCAGTAAGAACTTTCTAAATGGGAGCGAACCATGCTTCAACTGGGGAGTATAAATGTGATTTTTAATTTAATCTATAGCAATTGTCTTCGCCCATTGTAAACTATTAGGGCCTGATTATGACATCGGCAGTCGGTCCACTGGACCGCCGATGTGGGGGTTGGGAAAACACTACAAAGCCTGTGGTGTTCAGACTGCTGTAGTCTGAGTGGACCGTCAGGCTAGCGGTCCATAATCGGCGGCCCCACCACGACGGAATGGCTCAGCCATTGAGAAGGGTCACAGCAGATGCCGCCGTGGGTCAGCGCTTTCTGTACATCGGTGCACTGTGTCCCATACATCATGTTTTGCATGGCACACACTACATGCACGACAATGCATGGGGAGAGGGGGGCACAACCTGTGCCCCCATGCACTACCCCTCTAGGATGAAATCACCCAGATTCCCTATCTTGGGCCCCTTCCTTCCCTTTCTGCCATCCTTTTCATGGCAGGGTTCCCGCCAGGAAAAATGCTGCCGAAAAGGGATGTCGTAATCCTGACAGTGGTGCCGATCTCACCATTAAGCACCTCCTTCGCCTCCACGGCACTGTTGGGATCCTAGATCATGGCTGTATTGGCGGTGTTGTGATGGGCTGGCGGCGTTCCGACTGCAATACTTGCAATCAAGGTTAAGGACCACCTGGTTTGTGGTAGTTGGACCACCACCACAGGTATGGCGGTCTCAAGACCGCCGTACTCGTAATAAGGCCCTATGTCTCCAACTTGTCTGCTTGGAGTCCATGCAAGATAGCTGTGCATTTTGCAGTCCATGTGTTTCAAAAAACATGGGCATCATAAAGCATAAAAGGGCTTATGTCAATCATAATAATGTGGCAAGTAATTCCTCCCTAAGTTCAGAAATCTTACAAGAGCTAGTAATTTTATTAACGTATTTGGACACAACTGCATAGTTCTGCAGGACGTCTGGTGCAAGACCCTTTCCCTCACAGCAGAATTCATACCAGAGGAAAATTACATTCAAGTAAGCAAATTTAGATTTTTTAAAGTACATTTTGTAAACAATATAGTCAGTATTGTTCCTATACGGTCCACCCTAGTCAAGTGTGTGAATAAGTCATCATCTGTAATATGCTGTCAATAAAAGATAGCACCTCTAGAACTGATTATAAGATCTTCATGATGAGTGCTGCAAATAAGTCGACTATTCTTATAGTCCATGGGCAATCCTTTAAATGAGAACTAAAAATGATTAAAGGAGAAGGCATTTAGATACTTGCTTTCAGGCACTATGGTTTGACAGAAAAACCTGTTAGAAATACCAGGGTTGTTTGAATATTTTTCTGCACCAGGTTTGTCACAAAAGCTGGATCAATAGAATTTTATTCAGAATATGTGCGTGTATGAGAGTTTGAATTCCTATCATCTAAAAGTATTCTATAGGATCCATCAGGTTTTAAAACAGGGAAAAGAGCAGTAGTCATTGTGAACTATAAGGTACTATAGTGCCCTGATTTAAGGTAGCTTTTATGTCACATGTTGAATCTGGCTCATGAGGGTACTGAGTCTGTATTTGGGCTCACTCAATAAAGGAATAGTATGTGGAATAGAATTAATAACCCACCCCAGTTGGTTTCTGTAAAAGGCCAGTGCCTGTTTCAGAGCCTACTCCCTTGAATAAATGTCCCTGATGTCTTCATGTACAAAAGATAGAAATGCTAGTTACTTACTTTGAGGTGCATCTCTAATAAAATCTGGATTCCACTCATTGTCTTCAAGACTGATTTCGTAAGCATCTGATAAATGCAGCAGAATACTGCTTTAATTGCGCATGGTATGTCACTCCCAATCTGTATTTACATTTTAAACCCTGTCTGGAGAATTTAAATACGTATCTCGGATCTCAACCTGTTTATATTTATCACTCGGAGTAACCACAAGACACTGCTGCGCAGTCTCACAAGCAATTGCCACTTCTGCTGCACTGTCTATGAACGCTGCCAACAAGACCCGTTCCACAGAAATATCTGTAATTTGCTTGCCATTTTTTTGACTGGTCCAGATACTTACTTCTTTTTGATGTGCATCATGGAGTTGGAACTTTTCTCATCTTTTTTAACACTAACCTCGACTTCAGGTCCTGATTCACTCGTTCTGCTCGCTATATTTTTCTTTCTGAGGTACCCAACACATCCAATTCTTTCAGTCCTTTTACTCTCAGAGTCCTGGAACGAATGTGAAAAATCGCTATCCGTATACTGATCTGGCTTTTTAATTTTATCATGATCCTGCAAATTGTAACCAACATTGCTGGACTTGTGGGTTGACAGAGATACAGTCCGCTTTTTCTCTTTCATCCCTTGTTTTATTTTAGTTTCAGGTGTAGTTTTTTTCTTCACCTGCACCTTTAATCTTGCCTTTTGTTTTGGGAAGTCGCTCCACAGTTGATGAGCCCAGGGTGTCACAGTTCACAAATGTGTGTGTTTCATAAATTATTTTTAGTAACTCCTATTCATGTTCTTGAACAGGAATTGCTGCAAGCTGTTGTCAAATTGCCAAAGTTGCTGCTACTCCCTGGATGTTACTCAGATTAATTGAGGAAAACATTTCAAAATTTCCCAGTAATTTCATCCCCAAATCCAGAGTTGGTGCAGCTCCATGCTCATTTTGCACTTATCATAGTACATCTAGAAGGACCTCTAATGAAGGTGTACCATGCATACTAGTATAATTACACACAAATATACTTCATCAAGTGTTGCACTCCTTTACGGGTCGCACTATCTCAAGGAGAAGACACATAATCAAGACTCTATACTTGTCTTGGGGTGTTGTATGAGTATAGACCACTTTCAGCTAGTTGGTCTTGCAAGCAATTCAGAAGGCAATTTCTATGCGTTTCACAGGCACTTTGCCCCTGATAGTGTTTATAGCCTGTGGACTGATTGCCTGTACAACAATCTGCATCTGTAGTACAAACCTTAGCAGAGCAGCTCTGCCTGTTAGATTCTGTAGTACATACTGTCTGAGTCATCTATATGGAGATACTATTTGAAAATAATAATCTGAAAACCTCTGTAGGCTGTAATTGCTGTGGATTAGGAAAAGGTGTATACCTGGCCATACAGGCCAGGTGGCTCCTTCATTACTGAGGGGGCCCACTCTGACATTCTCATATGTATGTGTTAATTGATCACCAAACCAATATTGGTGTTCCTGGTAGGGTAAAGGGACTTCGAAGTATTGATATGCCCTACATTGCGCCGGTATGGCTGTTGGTGTATATGTGTGAAAATGCCCCGCTGCAACATCTACAGGATGAAATAACACCCAAGAGTAAAACATCTCAAAGACATCTGCAGCATGTGCATGGATCACAAATGTTACTGCATCCCTCCCATTATCAGTGATGCCTCTGTCTTCCAGATGTTGTGTAGTTGTTGACTTGTAATTTACTCCTACTCAAACAGGTGCTGCCTTTTATTTCTTGCACCTATTAAATACACATGACATTCACATATTAGAAACCACAGATTGTGGGAAAACCTTTTTAAGAGCCAAGCTTGACAAACCTAAAGCAAACATGAATTTTCAATTTACTCCGAAGAAGGTGATCAATATTACAGTGGATGGCTCCGTGTATTTGCAAAAATTGCTTATTTGAGTTTGTCACGCTAAAGCTGTGAGAAGGAGCCAGGTCACTGGGGCTTGGATCCACAGCTGAGTGCTGTATGAAGACGACCAATGTAGAATGCCAGGTGGTGAGCTGAGCGAGAGTGGCTACTGGCCCTCAATCTCCAAACCCCTGGTCCCCATCCCCCAAGAGTTGCACACAGTGGATCAAGGTGGACCAAAGTAAGCAGCAGGAGAGGCGCGCCACTGCTTGCCGTTTACTTATTTGTCACCTAATTTCCCTTTGGTGTTCTAAATGAAATGTACTGACCAGCTGCAGTTTGCTCTACTGATTTAAGGAACAGGTGAGGGGAAAAAAGGGAAGAAGGGAAACTGGTAGCGCAGTAGGTGGCATTCACGTCTAAACTGGCTTTTGGTCATCGGAAACCAACTTAAAGCGCCACTGCTCTGATGATCTGATTTCTTTGACTTTAATGTCCTGCACCATCCCTGGTCTCAGCTAGTTGACCTACAGTGCTCAATTCGTTGCTGGGTGCCAATTTTAGCTACACTTCCTCATGCAGAGCCTCCAGTTGTGAGGTTCTAGCTGAATTGTGAGCTGGGTTGCTGCTGGTAGTAAGGTGTTAGATTCTGAGTTAGGAGGCCCAAAGATATTTTTGATCCTGCACCCTGCCTTTAAATTCTATCAAATCACTCATCATATCTATAGGTGTATGTTGCACCGTGCTCTATATCACTTGATTTAAATTGCCTATGTGAAAAGGCAACCCAAAGGCATGAAAGTTAGATACAACAGTGAGAAGCCATCCCAACGCACAAATCAAGCACACAATGAATGACTTTCCAACAAATAACGATTTTTTGCTGAACAACCATTTCCAGTTTTTAAACCAGCAAGCCACTGACTATAGCTTTCTGACTTGATAGTGTAGGTTATTGGTCGCCAACAACGAAAATTACAGCCAGTAGAAAATAGAAGACTGCGACAAGCATATAGCCCTTTGGCATCATTCAACAGTTTATATCAGGATGATTGCTTCATTACCAAAGAGAGCAAAATGTATCTTGAGGTTGGTGCAAGCATCACCATTTCAGTCAAAGGTTGATGATGAATTTACTCCTGCTTCAAAAACTGGGATTAAATTCATTACAAACTTTTCCAGAGGCAATCAAATGAGACAATCACGATATAATACATCCAGATAAAGAAGTCATGAGGGCAGCTCTTGTTAACTAATCTAACAAAGGTAATTACCTGATGGAGTTTAAGCAGCTTGAAGGTATTGGTACATCTGAGACTGCACTACCAAAGGTAGAGGTAGATGTCCGGAAGAAGCTGCTGATTATGACAGGGATTATTGAGGACCAACGAGGTCTGACAGAGTCAAGCACTCAAATAAACTGTATGGAAGAAGGTTATTCTGTCCTTCTAGTAAGGAGGACATCACAAGGGAGTTACCAATTTTCTTTTCCCTTAGCAAGCTCTCCCGCAGGGCTGGACTTTACTTTTCAAAATATCCCAGTTGAAATAGCAAATACAATGTACACAACCAAAACCATTTGTACATTGTAAAACTGATAACCGGACCATTGAAGCAGTTTATAATGGCAGCCTGGAGATATAATTGAGATATTCTATCTTCGTAATTATGCCAGGCTAAAACCAGCCAGATGTGAACTCCCCAAAACTTCTGGACCAGCAAGACATCATCATGTCAGAGGTATTAAAGGCCCTACACAGAATACTGAGTACCATGCTCTCTTAGTTGGAAAAATCATTGGGCGGGAAGGACCACATTGTATCAGTACTTACAACTATATTCCAAGCGCTGATTGGTGCTAGGCCAAACAGTGATATTGCAATGCAAGCAGACTCTATGACAAAAGAGGGGAGTCCATTACACCACAAATTGATACAGATTTTCAAACAACAGTGACAAGTAATGTCTTAGAAGAGAACTTGTCAGCCTTGGCACCTCTTTGCCCATTGTCTCTAAAGGACATATAGTATATACACTGACAAGTCATGCGGCAGAAACGGAGAGTGTAAAAAGAGCTATAATTGCTCCTCATTACTGTAAAGAGTCAGTGATTAGTCGATAACAACAAAAGCAGAGGAGAAGCTTTACCCCTTTGTTTACTGTTTGTAAGGAAATGGTAAAGAAATGGAAGAGAAACAGGTTTGCAGCAGAATTTGCCTGCTTGCTCCCTAAAGAGACTGTTTGCAGATGTGGGCAAAGAAATAGAAAATGATCAAGGATCAGATATATAGTTCTAACTTTTCCTTATACTTCTCATTTCATATTCCATCCTTACTTGCTTCTGTTCTTTTTTCCTTTCCTTCTCTTTATCTTACTCTTCCTGATGTCTTGTTTCATCTTAATTACTGGTCTTCTCTTCCATTTCTCATTTCATATTCCCTTATTTTTCTATTCTCTATTTTTCTATATCTCTATTTACAGTTTCTTTATGACAGTTCTTCAAATTTATAATCTGATACGTGACATAACTTTTTTCGCATATATGTATAAGTATTTTTCTCACATTGTTCTATTTTAAAATATATATTTAGACGTCGTTAAATATCATATCTTGGAATGTTAAGGGTTTGGGTTCTCCCATCAAACGACAACGAGTTCTATCACATATTGCAAGTTTGAAAGGTGATATTGCTTTACTACAAGAAATTCATGTAACTGATACTGAGATAACTAAACCACGACGTCACTGGGTAGGACATGTTTTTGCATCACCAGTTTCAGGAAAGCTCAATGGCGTTGCCATTCTCTGCCATAAACGTTTAGATGTCCAACTCATAAGTCAAGATAATGATTCTGAAGGTAGATGCATTGCAGTCTTTATTGATTAACAAGATTCCTTTAACCATTTTTAATATCTATGCTCCCGCTAACCCAGATAAACTGTTCTGGCCCCAAATCCTATCCTCCTTCATGCAATACACTGGCGATTATTTAATTTTGGGTGGTGACTGTAACATGATTATGGATCCTTTTAGAGATAGAAAGTCTAACTCTAGATTCTCTTCTTCTTCCATGCATACTCAATTTACCTCCACTATCTCTCAAAGGTCTCTTGTAGACTCCTGGAGACTTTGTCATCCTACATTACAAGAACATACTTATTACTCACCTGCTCATTCCTCTCAATCCTGGATAGACTACATCTTTATTTCCAAAGCTCTAACTCAACACATTTTCCACTCTGACATCGGCTCTATCCTAATTTCTGATCATGCCCCAGTCACTCTCAGTTTGGAGTTGCTCCCTCACATTAAAGGTAATAGACGGTGGAGATTCAATAATTCTCTTCTATTAGATTCTAATTTTACATCAGCCTTTTTTGATTTTGCCACCTTATTTTTTGAACAAAATGAATCCCCTCAGGTGTCTCCTCAAATTACATGGGATTCTTTTAAAGCTGCCTCTAGAGATTTCATTATTACTTTTGTTGCCCAAAAACGACGAGCAGCCTCTCAATCCATACAATTAATCAATACTCAAATTAAAAGATCAGAACATTCGTATTATCTCTCTAAGAACCAGTCTGATCTGAATGAACTTATTAAAGCCAAGCTTTCTTTCAATAAACTTTCTACAGATTCTGCGAATTTGTACTTACTTAAGTCTAGTGCTAAATATTATATTGCACAAAATAAATCTGGCAATCTTCTTGCTAATTATCTTAAAGTTAAAAAGGAACGCACTAAAATTGAATCTATTGTAGCTTTTCCTAACAATATAATCCATAAAGATGAAGATATTCAATTAAAATTCACTAACTTTTATCAAAAACTTTATACCCCTGAGTCCTCCCCTCAACAGACTGACATTGCTCAATATTTATAGTCCATTTCTCCCCGGATATTGATTTCTCCTCCTTAGAAGCCGATATACAAACTAATGACATTCTTAAAGCCATTCAAGTACTCAAAAAATGATTTACCATAGAATTCTACACACACTTTTCCATCTACTCATCCCCAAATTACATCAATTATTTTTATTCTTCATATCATCCCAGAAATCTGAAGGTTCATTCCAAGAAGCTTTGATTTGTCTTCTCTCGAAGGAAAATAAAGATCATACACTATGTAAAAATTATAGACCTATTTCTTTAATTAACCTGGACTATAAAATATTTGCGCAAAATTCTTGCGCTCCGTTTGGGTAACATCTTACCAAAATTAATTGGAAAAGAACAATGTGGTTTTGTTAATGGCGGCCATCTATCCGATAATACTCGTCTCTTTTTCAATGTTCTTAGTAAATCTCAATCCCATAAACAATCTCTAGCAGCTGTTGCACTAGATGCTGTAAAAGCTTTTGACAGGGTTAATTGGCAGTTTATTTTTTCGACACTCATCTGGTTTGGTTTTGGTCCTAAATTTCTTTCTTATATTTCATTATTATATTCTTTTCCTACATCTTTTATTCTAGCTAATGGTCTTGTTTCTTCCTCATTTCCACTCTTCAGAGGGGTCCGACAAGGTTGTCCCTTTTCTCCTCTTTTATTGATGTTGGCATTAAAGCCCTTCCTAACAAAAATTTGCAGGAATAAAGATATCACGGGATTTCCATATGGTGAGAGACATTTAAAAATGTCAGCATTTGCTGACGATATTCTTTTATTTATTTCTAAACCCCAAACCTCTATACCAACTTTTTTATCAGAAATCTCAGGTTTTGCGTCAGTTTCAGGATACAAACTCAATGTTGATAAATGTGAAATCCTTCCTTTAAACAAGAATTGTTTTCACGCTGATTTTTTTACTTCTTCTTTCACTGGAGCCCAACGAAAATTAAATACTTAGGCTTATGGTTCACTCCCTCTATTAAAGATACTGTCTCATTAAATTTGAAAAACCTACAATTACATTTAACTAACTCTACGACACGCTGGCATCCCTTATTTTTATCTTGGTGGGGTAGATTAGATTCTAAAAAAATGATGTTAGTTCCAACAATCTCATTTTTCTTATCTAATCTCCCAATCAATATTACTAAATCTTGTTACTAGAATATCTATAATATTCATTCAAATTTTTTTGGGCAAAACAAAAAAGCTAGGATGTCTTTTTCCAAACTTAAGCAGCCTAAACATTTGGGTGGAGTCAATGTTCCGGATTTCTTTTCATATCATACTTATTTTTTTCTTAAATACTCTTCCTTTTTATTATCCAATAATATGAATGATTCCTCATCCCAGCCTTTATGGGTAGAGATTAAAAATTCATTTTTCTGCCCCTTCACTTTTGAAGAATTTAGAGGCATATTATCAAGACAGGCGATAAAATTATCGCCGCTTTAGCGGCAGAAAACTGCCGCTAAAGCGGCGATAATGGGCTTGATAATATGCTCTATGGAATTCCAATTGAAGCCCATGTTAGATGTCCTTCACATCTAACATGGGCTTCAATCAGAATTCCATAGAGCATATTATCAAGCTCATTATCGCCATTTTAGCGTCAGTTTTCTGCCACTAAAGCGGCGATAATTTTATCGCCTGTCTTGATAATATGCCCCTTATTTCTATATCTCATACTCCCAAAAAATGTTTTCTTCCAATTCTTAAAAATACCCGTAAAATCTTTCATCCTCTCATATCAGATGGCCTAGATGACCAAACTGGATTTCCTCAATCCCCAATTTGGTATAACAAACATTTTAAAATTAAAAATAGGACTCTTTTTTGGAAAGATTGGATAGATCTTGGTCTTAAATGGACTTATCAGATTTTTCAAGGTGATACTTGTATCCCCTTTTCTATAATACAATCCTGTTTTTCTCCTCCTTCCTCATACAGCTCGAAAATATTTTGTTGATCACAGCCGCACAAAAATCCTATGATACCCTCCCTACTTCTGCTACACATACTAAATCTTCGCCCATCTCGCTCACATTTTTAAAATCTCCTTCATCTGCATCTCAAATTTATAACAAATTAAGAAATTCTGGTATTTTACATGATAAATCCAACGTAGAAATCAACTGGGAATCTGATCTACCCAAATCATTTCCTACTTCAACATGGTACAAACTTTGGATTAACATAAGGAAATCTTCTAGGGCAGTGAATACTACACAAACTTTATTTTCTATATACAATAGACTTTTAATTACTCCAGCTAAACTTCATCACATTGATCCCAACACTCCCTCTACTTGTTGGTCATGCCCGACCCCTGTAGCTGATCATAAACATATGTTATTTACATGTCCCACTATTCATGCTTTTTGGATTAGAGTGTGGCAACAAATTAACAAAATTTTCCATACACATATCCCTTTTTCTTTTTCACATCTTTTTCTAGGTAGCATCTCAGAAGTATGGTCCTCCTCTTCTATTAATGTCCCCATTGTTGATCTGCTTATAGCTGTAGCATTTCAGCAAATCACTAAATCATGGAAAAATGCTTCAAATGTATCTTTTCAAGCTTGGTGGTATGGAGTTTGTTTTAATCATAGACTAGATAGGGCCTATGTTCACCCCATTTCACTTGCTATTAAGAGAGATTTACTGTGGTTACATATTACTGATTTTTTAAATGTATCACCTCAATCCTTACCTCAACATACTCTGTGCAATGAAGAAGTACCCAAACCACCTTGAAGTTAAAAAAAATGTCATCTGTGTTTTAATTCTGTTTTATAGTTTGGTCAGCTTATAAACTAACAGCACAGAAATTATTGTACCTCAAGTGTTATACTGTTAATATATGACGAGTCATAACATTTGATTCATCCTTTTCCTTCTCCCCCTCCCCCTTATCCCGCCCCCTTTTTCTTTTTCCTATTCCTCATGAATTATTTACATTATTGTATAATTCTATATTGTGTTTTATTGTTATATATCCTATTTTCATATCCAATAAAATCTCTTTTAAAACTTAAAAAAAAGGATTAGGTATAGAAGACATCACCTGCCATACACTAGTCCAGGGAAGTATAAGCAAAAATGTTGCAGGCAACAGGTCAGTAGTGCTGTACCCTATTTGTAAATGAAAAGAGAGCACGCGTTCACACCTGGAATAAGTAAGTAGCCAATCATTATACAATAAACAGACACAGGGAAATAAAAGGGGCAGCTTTTTGAGGGAAATTCCCCTACAAAAGAGAAGGAAAAATATGCTGCTATTGACAGAGACTGGGCTAACATCATTTCCACAGACGTTATGTTATTTTAATTTATGACACGCACAGGGGTGTGATACAGGCCCCCGCATCCCTGGGGTGCGGGGGGGAGGGGACTGAGCTGCAGGGGACCCCCTCAGCGCAGTATGCAGGCCCAATAACTCCGGATGCGTGGCAGGGGGGGCCCTCAACTTTCGTTACGCCACTGAACACGCACAAATCACCACAGGAGAGGTATCTCAGCGCACAGACGAACCCCATTGAAGATGTGATCATTCAGAGCAAAGAATCCCCACCACCAATTGCCGTGGGAGTTTCAATTCAAATCTTCAGTCCATTAGCTATGCCAAACACCACGGAGAAGGCAGCGGCGGCTGACAAGAAAACAAATGCTATGGTTAGCACACACAACATGCCGCAGTAGCATTATTGCTGTGACATGCCACTACGAGTTAGTTGACCTATTTCCTGATGTTGGTAAATTCCACCCATTGAACAGGCCCTGTCTTTTAAAACTCCTTTCTTGCAAGGCCTGGGCTAAGACTAATCACATCCCCAGATATAACAAGAGTCTATAGAGACACCCAGCAGTGCGCTGGAATCACCAGGTATTAAGAGCGGGGTTTGTTTCCCTCAGTATCAGCAGGCTCATATTATGCCATTTAGGTGATTGCACAATATGGGTATAGAGGTTCTGCCATGTTATCAACAAACTATGCCGACTGCACATCCATCCACCAGTGCGCTGACTTCCACTGCGTAATGATATGAGCAACCCACGAACAGCCCAGCTGTCGAAATGGATTGAGTCTGCTGTGGTAACAAAGTTTAATGAGGCTGTTTATGATAATTTATGTACTACAGTGGGTAATCACCCTAGGAAGTTTAAACTACTGGAAAATGATGTTGATCACAAAGAAGGATGGACAGAAGGGCAGCTGTCAAGGGTGGGCATGGGTTCCCTCAGCATTGGCTAGCAAGAGCAGAGGCCGAGTCTTCGAGAGGGGAAGTGCTAAATATCTTAAAATTATGCCAACCAAAAAATGATTTGCAAGTTCAGTGCAAACTACACCCCATGGACCAGGAAAGGGCAACAGTAAAAAGGACTCTATAGCAATCTTTTTTTGGAAAAGTTTTGGGTTGAACAGTAAATTGCAGGAAGGGAAATGGTTAAGGATTGTGAGTAATTTTGAGGTTTTTGTTTTTCAAGAAATGTGGGCATTGTTAAAAAGGGGTATGGATGTTTCTTTTGAGCTCCATGTACCTGCACAACAGTTAAAAAAAGTTCCTGTGGTGGCCTTTCAACTCGAGTATGGCATAGTGTTGAAGAGTGTGTCAACCTCATTAACGAATCATGTTAACCTGTCTAGAGCATGGGATGTGTATAGGGTTGAACAACTGTTGATAATGTACGGAGACCTCAACCCATTCATTCTGATGAAGTTGTCAATAAAGAGGTCATGGTAGAAAACCTTTCCTGGTGCATACCGAAACCCACCGTAAGCTGGATGGAAGCAAGGAAGAAATGGGAAGCTTTTTCGATGTTCCTTATAAAGCATGGGCTTCGGTTCTTCTAAAGTCGAACCACCTCGAACTACACATAATTTTGGCACAAAGGCATAACTTTTTGACTATTTTCTGATTAATTCAGAAAGGTGGAGAAATCTGATCAACATGACAATTGTAAGAAGGGTGAAAAAGGATCACGACCCTCTAATCGCTAGTTTTAACCTTAACACTAGGAAACAGTTTGCCTCTATAGAAATACATCGAGCAGAATACCGCCTAAAAATATTCCCGTCTATCACAGGAGATCTATGTTTTGGAAAGACGAAACATATCTTGGAGACGCCCCCCCCCCCCCCCCCACTCAATGTCATACTAGAGAGGTTTGGGTATGACATTCTAAACTTGCGGTAGACATAGTAATGACACAATACTGGAACTGTTTCAGTCAATGTTATCTGAAATAGTTTTTTGTGGTTGCAACCCATTATAAAAAAAATAAGTATACATCGGACATGCATTATAGTTACATCTAGTACGATGCAGAGGACTTTAGTATGAAGAACAAGGTTTCACTGGCTTAAACCATGCACCACCTCAACGCCCAAACAGAACTGTTCTTTCTAAAGTGCAGGAAGGAATATAAAATCTTATTAAAAGCAAAAAAGCTGGGAGCCCAGCAAAAGCTATGGGCTGAGCTAAAAGATGACGCCTTTAAGAAGGAATCAAAAAGTTCTGGGAAATTGTCACTTACGTAGAAAAGGGACAATTAAGTTAAGCATGTTCTATAGCAGCAAAAGAGTAGTCAGGCTACTACAGAAATCTGTACACAGATGATGGCCTTGGTCAAAATAGTAACCCATCAAAGTGCGAGAGGCCTCATATAAAAAAGCTACCACAGAATATCTTGATACCCGAGGTGGACAGAGCGTTGTGCAGTATGAAAACAAAAAAAGCCCTTGACCCAGATGTCCACTGATGTCCATAATTCTGGTCTGGTGTACTTACAAAAGTATTTAATGCTGCTGCTATTGACAATGAAATACGCTGTGATGGAGTGTTGCAATTTTGATACTGTCATATAAAAAGGTAGTCACAACAGTTCATCTAATTACCGGACATTTCTCTATTAGATCGGCCAGCAAGATATTTGGAATGGTTATATTAAAGTGACTACGAGGTTGGGTGGATTATCTTGTCCAAGGTTCAGGTTTGCTTCAGGTTAAAGATTGGAAGGTCTTTCAGGCTGTTTGTTTTTTATATGATCTGACACAATTATTTGGTAATCAGAAGGACTTTGTTATATTTAACCTTTGTTGACCTGAAGTCAACCTTTGATTTTTATTAACCATGCACATCTAGCGCACTGTCCCCAAGATCAGAGAGTCAAGAGCTCAATATTGGGGGAGATAAAGGGTCGTTACACTGGTAATATAGCTAAAGTTCGCAATGGCCCCTTTGGCGAAATCAGCAAACCCCTGATTGAAAAGGTATAAGACAGGGTTCCATACTAACCCTCCTCCATTTTAGCTTATTCATAAACAATGTAGTGGACTATTTAATGGTAATCGCCCTCGATGACTATTTTTTGCGGTTCTTCTGACAAGAGCCAAAAACGCATTGCATAAACAATCAGATACCTATGCAAACTACTTTGACAGGAAGGATCTAACTATTTACAATAAACAAACAAAGGTTATGCCAATGAAGCGCTCCCCTACTCCTAAGAAGAAACTCAAGGTCTATGGAGAGCAGATTGAGGGTGCAACACAGTATTATTACCTGGGTGCATGCTTTGCAGCGCAACTTAGTTGAAAGGATTAGATAGCAAATGCAGACATCATCCTACTGCGAACCTTGAGGGGCAGTGTTCAAATTCAGTCAAAAAGCAGACAGTGGTGGTTGCTGCATTATATGGTGAAGAGCTAAGGGGGTATCTAAGTGAGCTGCAAGTGAGCGAAAACAAATTCTTAAGGCCCAGATACCCCAATAATGGTCTTATATTATGAACTCTGTTTTACTGCAATCTCTGATATTGTTGCACTAAAACCATTTTCTATTGGATAAGTCTAGTTAGAAATCTAAATGCAGTCATATGCCTCAAATTGGTGCTAGAGGTGGCAAAGTATGGCAGTTTGGGTGAAAGAAATTGGCTTGCCCATGTTAAGAGATTTGTAGAAGCTCTCAAACTAGGGAACATTTGAATCGACCCAAGTAAGGTCAGCCCGACTGGAAATTGTGAAAGAAAGCGATCAAATACTAAAGTTGGAGTCAAAGGCATCCAGCGTATCATACGATAAGTTTGATGGCGGAATACTTTGAGTATAAGATGGATTCTGGGCACAAGAAATACCTGAATCTGATCTATCCAGAACTGAAAAGTGTCTAATGTGTTAAGTTTACACTGGGGATTTTTCCAACCAGAGATTATGTAGTGAGATGTGCTCACAAGTGTAAGTGAATACTGTTGCTGTATGGTTGGTGGGAAAGATAACATCATGCACCTTTTGCTATTTTGTAATAAGTTTAATAGAGGTTGAAAAGGCTCTCTCTTACCCCTGTTTAGGTCTTATGGTATGGGGTTGATGTCAAGTGCCCTAATATTCTGTTATAGGACCAATGATGAAGCAATTTCTAATTCTATATTCTATTATCTACGGGCCACATGGGCATTGTTCAAATAAATATGATAGAGAAAATATTTCGGGTAAGATCAAACAACCTAGGCACCTTTGTTATTTTGTACATAATTATACATTGTCTTGAGTTTACATACTATGCGGAAAGTTTAGGCTAGCATTTGCTCATGAAATTAAACAAGTTATCCTTAGTTGTTATAATATTTATAACCACTAAGTAAAAGTCTATTTCGGAAAATGTATTCCATACAACTTACACGCAATAAAACATGATTTAAATGCAAAGTTAAACATTTTGTTAAGACCAATTGAGGCCTAACATAGCATAACTATCTTTAAAAACAATAAAATCAAAATATGGCTCTCTTTAAAAAGAAATAAAAAGTGGAGCAGGACCAGTAACCCCATCTAAAAACAGAGTCAGATATGCACGAAGGAGGTGATTTGTATAAGCAGCCTGTTTTGACATAAGCTAGTTTAAGACCTTTAGCTTTCCTTATAAATCCGGCCATAAATAAAAACTTGCTTAAGGCAAAGACAATGTAAATAGTTGTGCTGTCCTTCAAAATTGTCATTGCCTCCTGGTATCTCCAGAAGCCATAATACAAACAGAGTTGGCGTATCCATTTCCCTCTAGGCTTTGCGTAGGCTGGGCCGAAAAATTATAAATGGTGTATGGATTAATTTGCAGCTACGGATGTGTGAAGAAAGCTCCTGTTAGAATTCCATAGGTCAGTACATGACCCCAGCTCCAGTGTATCATAGCGAAACTTTTGATATAAGGTGTTTGCTAGTTGCTGGAGTGGGAAGTCAAGAAAGGTTTTCATAAAATGGGCGGTCCTAATAGAGAAACATTGATCTGTCAGGTTACCAACTAAGGGACTGCAAGAAAGACTAGTGTATGTGCTCCCTGTAGCATTTCTTTAGCAACAACTTAGAAGAAGCCTCCAAAGAGGTGGGATCTGACCAAAAGGATCCAAGGTCCAATTTTTCAAGCCATTGGTGGACGTCTTTGAACCAGGGAAAAGTCAGGGTTTTGTCAAGGACCAACAATTGGTCAGTCATCCAGCATGGCCTTAACTCGTACGTGCTCCAGAGCCTCACCCAATACAAAAGGGACCTTAGTCTGGCTTCTTCTCTCACTCTTTTTATGTTGACATCATAGAACATCTGCATTAAGGGAGTGCTCGATGGCAGATGGAGTAGTGTGTGGACAAGCTTGTTTTTGCTTATGGTGAGAGCATCTAGATTAGCATATCCCCAGAGTTCTGCCCAGTACAACGTGGCTGATTGGGCCTTCAGTTTGTAGAGTTCAAGAGCCGGGAGTAGGTGTCATGCCCCGCAGTCATGCCCCTACAGGCAGTGAGTATTTAAAGGACGAAGGGCGTGTAAACGCCGCTTCGCGTTCTTGCATTGAGCCCCATTTCCGTCCCGAGAGTTCTTGCCTGACTTCCTGTTGTTGTATTTCCGGTTTCCTGTTTCGAGTCGCGGACAATTCCCGGCTCCAGTGTTGGTTACGCTGTTGGTCCTGGTGAAGCGTGGCGGTGTTCTCTCTCCAGGAGCAACTGCGAGTGTTTCGCCCGCTCCCTATGGTTGTTGTGGATGCAGACGAAGTACCATTCAAGTAAGGTCTGCTGGTTAATAAGTTGTGCGGGGGTTTCCTGTCTCTCGTCGCTCCTTACTTGGGAGTTAGAAGTTGGTAGGTGGTTCGTGGATCCCCCTCGCCAGCGCTACATTTCTTGGTGACTTCAGACCAGCGCTACATTTCTTGGTGACTTCAGACCAGCACTACATTTCTTGGTGACTTCAGACCAGCGCTACTTTTCTTGGTGACTTCAGACCAGCGCTACATTTCTTGGTGAATTCAGACTTAAGCCTTATCAGGCCTGTGTGTAGTTGTGTTTTGCCTGCTGTTAAGGCGACTCCGAGGTTGTGAATTATCGGAGTCATTCCTTTGTGTTCTTACAACGCCCTAAGTATCGTTTACCTCCCTTTGCTTCCACCACGTATCAGTCCCTCTGCTTCATATCCCTCCCCTACGTCCTCCTGAACAGATATCAGGAATCCGGTGGTGATTACTGCGAGGACCATTGAGCAGGGGGTTAGGTTTCCCATACTCCTTCACAAAAAGCACGGTACTTGTTCTTCCTAACCTCTTCTATGAATGGGTGGCATATTATACCTCCTTTGTTCACGATCCCTGCCTATCTGTTCTCCGCAGCTGCCCGAAAAGGAACTACTTACCTAGAGTAATACCTACATATTCCCGCAGACTAGTACCCAAGCAGCTGGCGATACTCCTGGTAGGTGCCAGGGGAGGGAAGATTAGAAAGACCAAGGGTAGCAATACATAGATATTCCTATAACCATCTTTGTGTTACAGCGGGGAGGCCCTCTTATTCTTCCTGCCAAGATCCATCACGCTCCTGCTGTTCCTCCTGCCGGAATCATCCATCAAGACCTACCTGTTCCCCCAACTATCCTTGTTTTGTTTCCCTGTTTTCCCCAGCGGGTTCTCCGCACTCTAGAGTTTGATAGAGTCGGAGGAACGCGGGGGACGACTGTGGACTTTCTTCACGACTCCAGACGCTCCTGCAGAACATCCGCGATCCTTACAGTAGGGCTCTCGACGTTGTTTCCTTGAACCTCCTGTATATTGCTGAGGCCTGGTGTTGAGAACTAGATACCCATCCCAAGTTTTCATTTGACAGAGAGATAGCTTGCTTAAATGTTTTGTGTGGTTTAACGGTCATAAATTTGGTTTTTGAGCTATTGATCTCGAGGCCCTTAGCTAGACAAAAGGTGTTAAAATGAGTCAAGAGCTGTTGGAGGCCCATCGGGTCGAAGAGATTAAAAGGCTGTCATTGGTAAATAGGAGTGTGGGCACCCTTGCCCAGCCCAGTTTAGGTGCATCTACATTCCCTAGGGCGAGAGCTTCCACTAGGTTGTTAATATAAATGGGAAAAAGGTAGGGGCCAGGATGCATCCTTGCCTCACTCCCCTGGCAATCGGAATTCTGTCAGTTCATTACCCTTCCTGTTCCCCAATGGACTTGGGCATAGTTGCTCTGGTGGAGTCTGATTATCTGGGTGAGGAGCGTCCAGGACCCCTAGATCCTTTAAAGATGCCCAGAATAGCCCCTGGGAGCCAGGTCAAAGGCTGCTCTAAGGTCAACAAATGAAATATGTATGTGTCCCTCTCTGAGTCTTGCAAATTTCCAGAGGATCATCAGCAGCCTTAGGACTTGGTAATAGTGCTAACTTTTGGCCTAAACCCTGCTTGGTGTGGGGACGCAATCTCTAGTCCCTCAATCCAATCATTAAGTTTACTTAACAGTTGTTGAGCATAGACTTTCTGAAGGGCATCCAGTAGGCTAATTGGTTGGCAGTTTGCCAGGTTTCCCTGCTCCCCCTTATTAATGATGGGTATGATTTCTGCCCCTTTCCAAATGTCAGGGATAGGAGCTCCTGCTGCTACAGCATTAGTCAATCAATTGACATAGGGAACCCAGACTGCCAAGTTGTGATGGAACAAATCTCCAGGGATTTTATCTGGACCTGGGGACTTGTCCAATTTATTTGAGAGAATGGCTAACCTGGTGTCTCCTCAGGCGTAAAATATGGATCTGGACTAATGTGATGAATAAAAAGAGTGGGTTGTGCCTGGGTGTGCATCAGGGGCTGCTCATTTAAATGGGAGAAGTGACCCACCCAGGCCCCTGGGATCATGTGTTAGCCTATCTCTGCGGTTGCAGTCCTACTCCCGTTGGCAATAATTTTCCAAAAGAGGGAATTATCCCCCATTTTGGCAGCCATCACTAGGTCCCCCCAGCATGCTTCCTCCCAGGCTGACTGGGCTTCCCTAATGTTCTTCATACGAAGGCATCTTAGAGCACGCACCTCTTGCAAATTATTATTTTTAGAGCATCTATTAAAGCCTTTTTGGCATTGAGGCATATTTTTGTGTACAACTTTGTTGGTCTATGGTGTTGTTTTCTTTATAGGGGGTCTGGTCGGGATCAATTTCAAGCCTAATGCCAGTTTAGTATGTAATCTGTTGTGGGAGCCCATAGAGAGGCAAGGGCAGAGTCTTCAGGGAACACCTCTTCAAAGGCTCTATATAGTTCTTTAGTACAGCAGGCCATTTAACAGACCTGCGGTTATGCTCTGGTGTTGGGGCTGTCGGTAGAGGAGCAACTATGGGAAGGGATTTAGTGCCATGTTACCGTAATTTAAGAAATAAGGGGTAATGGCTACTTTCCTCCCTGGAGTCTATGTGGAATTCAATATTAAAAGCACTCGTTATGAATGATGTGTTATAGTATAAAAAGTCTAAGCAAGGGTAAAAATTGGGCACTCTTGCTATTTTGCACATAATTATGTGCGTTGAGCTTTTTTGTACTATGTGGCCAATGTAGGTCACCTATTGTTTAACCAAACTAAACGAAGGGTTAAAAATCTGAGTTTCCATAGTTGCAGTGCTTTTTCATTATTAAATTGTATGATTTTAATTTAGAAATTGTAAAATTAATTGCCATGTGTTTTGTTTGTGATTTTATATATATTTGAAGACAGATTGCTGATGACAATAAATATCTATACACAAATTAAACAGAAAGTGTCATATAAAATGATTAAAAAGTCCAGAAGAATTCAAGGCCAGCATTGAGCCCCAAATGATACTACATCTGGGTGCCCCCAGAACCACAGAGGCAGATTTCTAATCCTCTAATACAAGGACTAAGTTCAATGCACATTGAATTAGAAAGCCTGTTCGACTGCAGCCCTAGCAGTAGCCCACCAAGCTGTCCTGAGCAGTCAGTGTTTTCTGGTTACTATCAGTCCTTCTAGATGAGTTCAGTGGCACAGTGGCAATCCAAACAATCTTTTGTTTATGAAGAAAACACTGAAGGATAGTACTAAGAAACAGGAGTGTAATTTTCAATGTTAATTTTTGAATGCTTAGTCTAGTGCATAAAACATGAACAATACCCACACAGAATACAAAAATAAAAGCAGTTGTATTCATATCGCACAGCTGTGCTCTAGATGCTATGTTTGCTATCCCTTTCTGTTGTTTAAGGCAACAGCCTGTGGGTGCAGTTGGGCTGGTGGCAGGAAGCTGCAGCTTGAGCAGTTCAAAATAAGTAAAGGAGTGGAATTGTTATAAGGCCCCAAGAGTCCAGGCTTTGATAATAATGGCAAAATAATTGGCAAACCCAAAGGCAGCTTCCAGAGTCCAAGTTCCAAGAGATAAAAAGCTCACTATCTCAACTGTCTCTACTGTCTACTACAAATATTGAGCTTGTATCACTGAGTGTGTCACTTATTTTGAGGCTCCCCTTCCTGGAACCTGATGAAGCCTTATCTGGTGGAAAAATCTAGAAGGCCACAGTGCTAGTGCTCTAAATCTTATTCAGATCTGCAATTACAACACCAGGGAAATGAAACAGCACCTACTATAGAGAAGTCCAGGTAACAGCCTCGACCCTCTGCCCTAAAAGGAAAGAGCCTGGAACACCATTGCTCTCTAGAAGTTAAATCTTTCAACAGTGAAGGCAGAGTTCAATCCCTTATGGAAACTGAAATGGTATCCTCAAATTTCGACCATGCACAGTTGGATCTCCGCGCAGTGGGCCGTATATTGGGAGATAGTATGAAGATTCTGCCAGCTGCTCTTTAGTATCTGATAATAAGCCTGCCAATGAGATGCCGGCCAATGTTAAATTAGTGGTCAACACCATCAGGTCTGCTTGCCACAATATCCAATTTTCAGTAAATAGCTACCTCGGGTGAGTAAAGTATCTCGAGGTAAGCAGGATCAGAACCAACACCAAAAGTTACCTACTGGGTATGTGATATTTGGCAAGTATGTGCTAGATGTACTTGGACCTAAAGTTGCTTAATCAGCATCTTTCAGTGAAGTGAATCCTATGGGGTCTCTATCACAACCATTTCCTCTACTGCTTTATAAGTATACAAGATTATTACTAAGGAGAACACAATCAGGAGTAATGGCATAGGTTCTGAGAGACCCCAGGCAAGCTTAAATGATCAGGATAGGAATATGAGTGAGCCACCTAATGCTTAAGGTGAGCCAAATACTGAACTGTGCTCTACATTTAGACAACTCCTGGAGGAGGTTCAAGAGATGAAAATAGCATATTAGGAGATGGCAAGCAAAACTGAGATAAAAGTGGATCTAATTGATAAAGGGGCTGCAGGTTTTGAATTCCAGGTGTGCAGAAGTGGAACAGAGGATCTTGGATCTGGAAGACATGCCACTGACTCACACAGAAACAAGGGCTCAACTTCAGAAAGATTTGCATAACATTTAATACAAGCTTGAGGACCTTGAGAATACGTCATAGGGGCAAGTTTAAGGATGGTGGGACTTTTGCTCAGACTAGGATCTGGTCGAGGAAACATCCAAGCTGATATCCAAATTCATCTTGACTGCTCAGCATGCAGATCTTTCTATTGCAAGAGCTGATATCGTTCCTCTTACTCAACCTAAAGAAGGATTAAGCCACCTCTCCCAGTGATTGGGAAAACCTGGTGTGGGGGTATGGATGATTTGCCGGATGGGGTTGAGAATTGGGAAAGGAGAGGCAATGAAGGAAATAATTGCTTGGGAGAAACCAAATGAAGCTGAAATATATGGCATGCAAATTGAATGGTTTATTCATCTCAGCGCTTATTGCTTGAACCAAACAAAGTGTTTAGGAGATTTGTACTTTTCAAACGATGAAATTATCAAGAATTAGTTATAACACCAACGAACCTATTAAGAGAAAAAAGAGGGATGCTATCCACTTAGGTCTGTAATAAGATACCCCTGCATTTTACAGAAAGGGAAGGAAAGAGACACACTGAGTTTTTCTTGGATTAAAGAATGCTTTTCTCATCAGATTAACCCTAGCCTCCCTGCGGTGGCCGCTCTGTTGGACGCCACTAAAGCATTTGACAGGCTGGAATGGCCCTTCTAATTCTTTCTTCTACCACGTATGGGTTTCAGTACTAGATTTATAAGGCAGATTTCGCTCCTTTATACTAGCCCTTCTGCTCGGCTCCGTATTAATGGGCAGATCTCCGATCCCATTTTTATAAAGCGCGGTACTCGACAGGGGTGCCCTCTGTTGCCAATGCTTTTCGCTATCGTGATGGAACCCCTTGCTGCCCGCCTTCGCCAGCACCACACCCAGAGGGGTATAGGATTCTCGACCCGATCTCTACTTGTCTCCATGTATGCGGACAACATAACTTTGTATGTTCGCCATCCCTAAGAAAATCTTAGCCCGCTTGTACGTGAGGTTATACGATTCGGCGGCTGGAGCAAGTCCGTGCTGTTTCCTCTCACCGACTCCACCAGGCAATTTACACCGGACTATCCCTTCGTTTGGGCCTCCGGTCCCACTCGTTACCTGGGCATCTGGCTCAGTAGGGATCTAGACGAACTTTGGAGATCGAATTTTGGTCGTGCGGTAGACTGGTTGGAATCTAAGGTTCCGATTTGGAGTCGGCTACCGCTATCTCTTGCCGGCCGGATTGCTATAACTAAGATGGTGGTACTGCCGAAATTTCTCTATCTGTTCTTGAACATCCCTATCCCCCTCACGTCCCATTTCTTTCGCAAACTTCGGTCTTTAGTCATCTCCCTCATCTGGGCTGGTAAACAACCGCGGGTGGCGTATGAGGTCCTCACTCTCCCCATGTCAGTCGGGGTCCTGGGGGCACCTGACCTCAGGCTCTATGCCTTATACGCTCAGGCCAGCTTTCTGCACTTTTGGATTCATCCCTCTCCTTTTCAACCACACGTGGCAGTTGAGATGGACATTGCATCCCCCTGGCCGCTGACCACGGCATTATTTGCTCCTGTGGGGCGTCCGCGTGCGGAGGTGGACACTGTCAAGACACTGCGCTGGGCCTGGTCCAGTCTGCGCCATTTCTCCAAGCTCCCACTACTCTCGGCTAATGCCATGCCGATTGTGCGTCATCCTGCTTTTTCCCCTTTTCAGTCATCCGGCATGACTAAACACGCAACTCGCCTGGGCCTGCTGACGGTGGCGGACCTGTATCCAGGGAACACGTTTTACTCTCTTCCCGATTCTTCTGGCCCAATGGACACGCTCCTGTTTCACCAGTTGCGTGCTATCTGCCGGGAGTTGCATCCCACATTCCCCCAGCCCCCGCCTACTATGCACGCTCTTGACTTTATGTACACATCCCCGTCCCCACACAAACTAGTCACTAAATTATATGCCATTACCTTGTTGTCCACATCCATCTCTACGGATCGGACGCATGTGGCGTGGAGCGCGGACCTGGGTTTGGATATTGCACAGGCGGACTGGCTCTACTGTTGTAATCAGCTGAAGAAGCTGTCACCCAACTACCGTCTTCGTTTAATACATTTCAATTATTTACACCGGCTCTACCGCACTCCTGTTCAGCTCCACAGGCTTGGGCTCATTCCTAGCGATAGTTGCATGCACTGCGCTGCCCCTGCCGCGGACTTCGCTCATCTCGCATGGTTATGCCCCAAGGTGTCGGAATTCTGGCAGGCAATATGTGTCGTCATCTCAGACATTACCTCCGCGACGGTGCAGCCTGATCCCTCCCTGTGTCTGTTGGGTTTTGTAAAATTCTGTCCAGATGCCTTTCGTCGCCTGATTGCACTGCTGCTGGTCCTTGCCAAGTGCAGGGTGGCCATTTGCTGGGGTCGTAGACCGGCGCCTAAGTTTGACCATTGGCTGGAGGACGCCTCGCTGTGTCAGTCTTTGCTGTCGGAATTTTGGGATTTATTGCCGGCAAGGTCCCGCCCTGTTGACATATGGGGACCCCTGGTGACATACCTTCACTCCCGAGTTCCTCCTAGTACTGCTGCCTCCCCCGCGTTCCCCGCCGGTGTTCCGTCCGCGGCGGTCGCCGGTGTTGGTCAGTGATTGCTTCCCTTTCTCTCCTTGCCTCCTTGGGGTGCTGCGATGCCCTTTACTGATGCTGCGGCAACATAACCCTCTTTGGGGGAAGGGTGAACCGAGTTGCTTTGCTGTTTTATAATTTCCCACAGTATTTGTTTTTGCAGGCAAGAATTGTCATTTTAATCTCCTGTTATGCTTTGGAACCTATGGTGTAACTTGGTCTGATTTGTCATAAACTGTAATGAGTTTGTTGTGTAATGCCTCAATAAAGGTTTTGAAAAAAAAAAATGCCTTTCTTTAGTAGAATATTAGATGTTAGCTGCTTGCTCCTGTTTTTGACAAAGGTGGCTTTTAGGTCCTAGTCACAGTTTTGATTCAAAATAGTAGCTATAACATTGTCTCTTATTACAGGCCTACACATGATAATATTTAACCTTTACATTCTACACATTGAGAATTATGTAATTATGTAATTTGACTGGTGGAAATTTTCAGTTTCTGCCATCTCCCAAGATGGACTCATCGAACCCTAGCCTCAAGCAGCATAATAAGCGACCAGAAAAGATCTTTCATGATTTTTACGCCTGGCTGGGAGTGCAAGATGTTTGGCAGAGGTTGAATCTGACGGGAAGAGTGTACTCCTGATTTTCAAAACAATTTAAGTCAGCCTCCAGAATAGATTTATTTCTATCCCCTCTCACTGTCCCTTAAATTTTGCAGCAGTACCATGTTGGTGCTTTCAGATCACTCTGTGGTTATTTTGAAATTCTCTCTGGAGTATCCCAAAGAATAAAGGAGATGGATTATGGATACAATTATGCTGCTCGAAAAGATACCAATATTTAGATATTAAGATCAAAGAATGGAGAATGGAGTTAGAAATTAGTTTTTTAAACCAAATGAGAATACTGCTGATGTGGCTATAGTTTGGGAAGCTTCCAAAGCCATGATCAGGGGTACATGGATCTCATTTTCTGCCTAATGGAAAAACAAAGGGATGGGGTAGCATTATATTTTACCTTCAGCTGCAGATAGGGCATATGAAAAGGCTGTAAAAAAAACAATCAAACAGGCAAATCTAAATTGGCTGGGTAAGAAGGAAGTTTTAAATAATGTTTCCTAGAGAAGAAAGTTCCTAACAGTCACAACTTTAATTATCAGTTTTATTAAGAGGGGGGCTGGTATTCTGACTAAAGAATTGACAGAAATTCAAACACTCTTCATAGATTATTACTCTCTGTTATGCAAGGGGAAGTTTTTGAGCCAGGAGGGCCCCAGTTTTAGATTGATTCTTCGAAATGTGCCAGGACAGATAAGTCGTGCACAGCCCTCCTCCCATGTGAAGCGCTCAGAATCGTCACATCAGTGTTAAAAAATGCAGGGGCACACACACCTCCATGCCGCATTAGGCTCCTAAGATCCCGGAACGATCAGTTTCCGTGGAATCTTGACAGTGCTCGAAACAGCGTAGCACAAAGCGCTTCTTCTCAGAGGAGGCCTCTGGTGTGACGATTCTGAGCGCTTCACGCGGGAGTAGGACTGTGCACGACATGCCGATTCCCCCTAAATAGATTTATCCATTTTTGGATGCTGACTGCCCCGACCACGTTGACAACCATTTGGTGCTACGGTTTATAAGACCAGAGAAGAACAACGAGCACAAGGTGCCTATTCTTTGAAATTAGGATTTATTGATTAGGAGATTGAGTGCCCCTATCACTTTGACAACCTTTGTGTGCCAGTCAGTTTATGACCACAGAGGGTTAGAGTGCCTAACCAGGAAGATTCTCACATGCAACAGGAGGTAGCAATTAACAAGCATCCTGTACAGCAATTGGAATATAATGTTCAATAGCTATACACAAGATACCCTTCTCTCTTCGTCCTGAGGAAGACAGAAATGTCATGCTCTTAATTAGCACTTATACTAGGGTCGAAAATTCGACGCATAACTAGAAGCATTACAATCCAATATGAACTAAACAAAAAGAAAGCAATTCTAGGTCACCTTGAGATTTAATATATGTTTTCACTCTATCTTTTAATGTAATGTCGTAAATATTGTTTTGTATTTCATTGCTATTTGTTGTTATATGTGTATCTCACATCCCACTTCACTTATATCACTCTGGCCTTGTGTATAAGTCCTTTACTTAAACTATACATAATTTTTTCATATAATTTTTGGATGTATTTAAATTAACACAATTTGTTTGTGCTTTATGAGAAAGACATGTGTTTAGACTGTTGTGTGTTTTTTACAATAATTGTATAGAAATTTGAAGAAATCCTGACTAAGATGTGTGTGTTGTGGCAGAACCACTGTACGTTTAACGCATTAGTCTCCAGGTTCTGCACGATACTGGGTATCCCCATTGATGAATACTGGCTGCCTAATTTTAATCTGTACTTCTGGGCTTCTTTTGCTCTGCAGATATGTAGATTCTCAATGCGGGCTTCCAAATTTGATAACTCTGTAGTTTGTCTAGGGCCATAAAAGAGCCAAAGGTGCCAATAAAAAGTTGGGTAAAGCACTTTGCTAGAACTGTGGGCTAATAGGTGCAAACTATTTCTGCAATTCAAAATTCCTTCTATACACGTTGAAACTCCTCTTGCCAATCGTAAATATTTATCTCCCTGTCTATTAGGTGGTGTAATCAGTGACTAGATATACAGATCAGCAAGGTAGGAGATTTATTCCATGGCAACAGAATAAAATATCATGGGGTAATATGCCCTGCTTAGTCAAAGCTCGGAGCCCTTTTCAGCTTTTCACACAGGCAGATTATTTCTATTTTTAACAATTTAGCCTCCGCAAAAGTAAATTTGTCTGCGGTATTAGGCCAGAAACTTTATGCTGAAGAAAAAGTTAATGGCTCTATGAGAGTTTGGAGTAAGGAGTTTTGTCAAATCAATAATCAAACCATTGAGAACATTTGTGCTTAATGGAGGAGCCAGGTGGCTTTTAGTGTAGACAGGAGTGGTTGGCACTTCCGTTTCGGATACTCTCTTCTGAGAGGAGCGAATTGTAATAGCATGTGAGTGGGAATTTCTGTACCAAGCACGGCATAATAAAATATCATGATATAGGGAAATATGGAGTAACTCTGTCATTGAGGAGAGTTTGTAAGAAGAGCAAAACCATTATAAAGAAGCACTTTCACTTTAGGAAGATTCTGGCTTTTATTCTTTCTTCTGGAAGCTAGGTTTATTGAATCAGGCACTTTGGTTAGAATGGTAATGATCTTGTAGCACAGGTCAGAATATTGGTACTCTGCATAAGGTTTATTAGCATGCACTAGCATTTAGAGGAAAGCTGCGTCTGTCTATTGATGCACTTTGTAAGGTAAATGAGATCTGTATTGAGACATGTATTTGCAAGTGAGGATGGGGCGGTTGTGGTTTATTGGGCACTATAGTATGTACTAGTACTAGCACTTTAGACTAGAGGATGCTTTATCTGTCTATTTATGCACTTTGTGATTAAATTAATTTTTGTATTGATTCATGTTATTGCACCATAAAAGGGTGCGGTTAAAGTCCTTTCAGATGAAACTGAAAAATTAGTTGCCAGAAGTTATTTTTGTATACTATTTATGACGATCCGTTCAAATATGTAAAGGGATTATCTCATGCAAAAAAATAAATACAAAAAAAAATAAAAGCTGTTAGGCATGTAATAGTCAGCGAAAACAAAATCATTGTTTGTAGCATATGTAGCAATTTTCTGACATCCTAACATCCTGAAGCTTTTTTTAAGTGCTATGCTGACTCTTGGCTAAACCATTAAAATAGCAAACCTGACTTTCTAGTTTTACAATTGTTAAGATGCATCGCACATCAAATCTTTGAATAGCTTGCTTCATATACTCTTTATCGGAATGCTGCAGAGGAATGAAAAAGATGTGATTTCGATGAAGGACACCTGCTGCACAGCTTCTAAAATCTAATCTCCGTTTGTCTGTGATTGGCTCAGAAATCTGTTGTGAACTCTAGTGGTAAATCGAGTGTGAAGAACTCTCCAAATAATAGTAACATCCCAGGGTGTATATACTGTCTGACCATTGATTTTATCTCATGTTTTCAAAATGAAACAAGGTTTGGAGACACGAAGACAATTGCAAGATTAAATTAACATGGCACACAAAATAGGTCAGTTCCATCCACATGTTCTCACTTTTGAAATATTAAGCTTACAATGTAAGGGACCATATTTTAATGGCTGCACCCATCAACATAAACAAAACATGTCAGCCTACAGAGTGCTTAGCCATGGTATTATCACACATTTTGTATGTTCTGCGGAATTTCACACTTCCTAATAGAGATTAAAAGCAAAAGATGACAGCAGGCACACAATAAAATCAGATTAAATAAATGAGAACTGTCACAGTGTTCATGAAACCAGAAGGGAAGGGCACCCTTGAAGGTGATCAGTCACTGTGGAAACTCTGTCCAGGATCCCTGCTTAAACACTCCAAGAAGAAGTGCACAGCAGTCCATATTTTCTTCAAAGACAAGATTGACAAGATACGGCAGCATATTGACTTTACAATCCGTTAGATCATTGTCAAAGTAATTTCACCCTCCATATACCCAAGTGGACCATCTTCAACTTCCTCTCCACTGATGATTGGGCAAGCCTCCTCGAATACATGAAAGCATTTCATATGACTATTACATTGTAACAATATGTAGCAATTGACTTTTAGAATGAAGCCATGATGGCTATACTTACAAATGTTCACAGATTTCCTCAAGGTGGAATAGATATGACCCATCCTGAAGAAGTCCAAGCTGGAAGTGAAAGATGCTGAAAATTACCTCTATCATATTCCTGAGGAATAATAAGGCCTGCTACAGTGGCTGTGAGGTTTCTGGGTGTCAAGTGCTTTTGTTGGTGTCACTGAGCATGCTGTCCCCCCTCCTTCAGAGACTGGAGGCGGCCAGCCCCTGCATATGCTCGAGATGCTTTTGCATTTTATAAAAACAACTTTGTGGGGTCTGAGTAGGACCGCTACGCTTGTTTGGCGTATGTCAGCCATCTTGCTTTGATTAATTTCTTTGCATCCTTGTTGCTTACGAGCGTTGTGACACAGGAAGCACCGTCAGTGTGTCTCTATTTTAGAAGTGTGCTTCTCCAGTCACAGACAGCAGTGACAATATGGAGGGGAATGCGCTTTTATGAGACATCATTCTGAAGTTAGCTCAGGAGAACAGGGTCTTGGTCAAGCTGGAGCTGCTTTTGAGGGCCACTCCCATTATTTGGAAGTGCTCCAGCATATGCTAAACTAAATCAGTGGAGGTAGCATTTACAGCCCGAGAGGAGCACCTTTGCCTAAAATCCATAAACCTTCCACATTCGCAGACCCTGAGTGAGACCATTCTGGGGACAAAGAACTCAGAGGCAGATATCTACAGGGAGAACATTTAAAGGAAGTTCTTGCATATGTTAAAGAGAATCCTCCCTTTTCCAGAACAAGACCCCAGACAGGTGAGGTCAATTTATTTTCTCAATCTAGAAAGAAAAAGCCTGAATCACTTCTGATCCATAAGGATGTATGGGGACATCTTCCCAAAGAATAGTTGGACATGGAAAAGATGGGCTTTCTGAGATTTTTAACTAGGAGGTACCCTCTTCACTATTTTTAGAATTAATTTTCTTCATCTGTGAAAGTTGACTCCCTGATGACGGGATTAGCTCCCAGTGGAACCATAATTTCAGAGGCTGCCTCTCCATTGACCAAGTGGATAAGAAAGTAGAGGGTGCAGCCAAGAAGGCATATTCTGCCATGAACTTGGTGATTAGAGCAAGAGCCTATGTAACTATGCTGTTTAATCTTTGCTACATGACTTCCAGGATGTTGCAGAGGAGCTGCAGGGTAATTTTGACGGTATTTCCAAATTGGTGATCATGGAACAAGAGATTAGATTCCTCTCTAATCTTACATTTGATTCCCTGGCTGTGGCAGCTTTTGGTTCAGCAAGATGCACAAGGCGTTATATCTGGATGAGAATGTAGAGGGCCAACAATTCTCAAAATAATGTTTTGACCCATCTTCCATTCAATGGAGTTAAGCTCTTCGGGTCTCACTTTAAGAATATGGTGTGGAAGTCTTCCAAGTATCGCAAGCTTCATGTTCCTGTTAAGTGTCCTTCCAAGGGAGGATTCAATTTGTGGAGAGCTTTTGGCAATACTTTGGCAGGAAAAAGGGTCGTCCATCCCTTTTGAGGGATGACATGGTCCTAGCACTCCCTCCCAGGACAAGTGGCAGTAACAACCTCCACCTCAACCCTCCCCTTCAGTCAACCTAATAGCATGACTATTGGAAGGTGGTGTGAGGGAGATAAATCTTCTTTCTTTTGCCATGGGAAGCAGATATTTCAGATTTATGGGCACTTCAACCAGTGAGAGAAGGCTACAAGACAGATTTTTCTCCTCTTCATGCAAAATCTTTACACAGACTCCAACTCCTCACAGTCCAGTTAAGTACCAGACCTTGCAACAAGGATTCAGAATGTCCTGTCAAAAGGAGCTATTATTCCAATCCAAAAGAAGAATGATGCAAGGATGTTACTCTTCTTTGAATGAATGAATATTGGATTTGTAAAGTGCGAATTTAGCCCCAGGGCGTCAAGGCGCTGCAGGAGAGACAATGTTACAGAATTAAGAAAATATGCTGAATGAAAAAAGTTCAAGAGACTACCTCTCAGACGTCACCCACAAGATGGTGAACCCTTACATTCCTCATCAAAATTTCAAAATTGTGAGTCTACAAAATACCCTGCCTCTAATCTCTCCTGACATGTTTCTGACCTCAATGGATCACCTGAATGCTTATTTACATATACCTATCTTCTTCTCCGAACCCTCTCTCAGATTGTCTGTGTTGGGACACCATTTTCAATTCTGTGTTCTCCCTTCTGGCCCTTCTTCTGCACCTAGAATGTTTACCTAGACTTTAGCACCCTTGGTGGCGAACCTTCCTTCCTTGGGTTTGTTGGTTTTTCCCTACCTGGACGAATGGATAGTTTGTGCTATTTCTTTTTCAAAGGGTCTGCAAACCACCCAAAACATCTGCGAGTGCCTTGAGAAACACTGGTTTCATGGAGATCACGGGGGCGACTGTTAAGATCTTGGCCTCTATGATGCTGTTAGAGGTCGGTGAAGATCTCGAGCTAGGGAATCCTAGGTATAAATTCTGGTACCTGCTCTAAGTCGCTACGGCCGTAGCTCGGCTCTGTCTAGCATCTTCATGGCTTCAACCTGAAGTACCATCTTTTGAATTGTGGAGAGCCCGGTTTTATAGTGTATATAACTTAGAATATAGCCTCTATGCTGTCAAAGGGTCAAGGAAACATAAATTAGGCATTTATGTATGGGGGCAATGATTGATCACATGAATTGTTGAAGGTTAACATGAATGTAATCCATTGTAATGATTTTAGGTAATGATTCCAGGTATAATCGAATGAAATAAATTGCTTTTATGGCTAGCTATTTGAACTGTTTTGTATATGTAATTTTCTGATGTTTTTGATATTGTGGATAATAAAAATAAAAAAATTTTTTTAAAAGAGAAACACTGGTTTCCTCTGAGACAAAGAAGTTGCATCACTTTCCTGTACAATTCATTGAAGATTTGTTCAACATGAGCCTCTGGAAAGTCTTCCGTCCTCAGCCTACCAACATAATCTGTTTTCTCGACTCAGATATTTATTGCATCTCAAACAGGCTCCAACAAGGGAATGGCTGAGGGTGCATGGCGACATTTCAACATCACTGTTCATGGTTCCATGGGATCAGCTACACTTGTTTCATTTAATGACCTATATCCTCTCTCTTTGGGATCCCAGCTCTGGTCCAAGTTTCACCAGCAATAGTCCAGAAGCAAAGGCATTCTCCTGTCTCCTCTACTCCCAAAGGCAATGACAATGGATGACAACTGTCTGGACCGAGGGCCACATTGGGCAACTTATCAGCTCGTGGTCTATGGACTATGGCAGATACGAAGATGTCATCAAATTGGAAAAAAGTATTGCCTGCTCCTCAGAGCAGTACTATATTTCGCTCCTCAGATCTCAAGCAGTCTGGTGCAGATCAGAAAGGACAATCAGGTTACCCTCTAGGGAGTACCCAATCTCCTCTGTTAACATCTCTTGAAGAACAGATAGGATCATGTGCCAAAGCAAACTTGCCGTCTCTGACAGCAATTTATCTTTCAGGGAGGATGAATGGGCATGCAGATATCTTTAGCCAAACATTCAACTACTCGGTGTCGCTGTCCCTGTCCCCTCAAATATTTCAAGAGATTTTGGAATGGTTTAGGGCTCCATGTTTGAACCTGTTTGCATCTCACACAGATGTTCTTCTGCCCAACTTTTGAAAGTAAGTAAGTACTTTGTTTAGTTAATTAAAACCATTACAATTGGTGATATCTGGAGAGCATTAAAAATGATTATCTACAGACTTGAACTGGTGTATGTTCAGGGAAAAGACGGTATATGTGGCATGGGGCTGCCCCCAAAAATGGTCCCTGATTTGGAGTGCTTGGAACACCTACCAAGGGAATATCTGTAACCCCACAAACAATGCCCTTACTGAAGATCCACCCTCACCATGAACAATGTAACCCTACTGTACTCTTGTGCTCTTCTTGATGGATAACATGCTTGCATTGTAATAACTGAATTAATTCCTCTTGACTGTAAAATGAGCTGTCGGTGCACTATGGTTAATAAAAAGAATTATTAAAACAATGATTATCTAATAAAATATTTTAAGAAGTTTTCTATAAAATGCATATGCAAACAAAATATGTATAAACAATACGTGCGCTTCAGATGAATTTGCTAGCTTGTAAAGTGGAGGCTCGGGGCATTACAGGGTGAATAGATCAATAAATTAGTTCTTTAAAAGTTTTGTACAGAAAGCATGTCAAGTTGAAATACGTGGAACAGTGCCTTGCAAAATTAGATTTACAGGTTTGTGCAAAATGCTTGGTGCGCTGCAGGGCAAAACAATCAGTCGTCGTTCGCAGAACGTCCCCCCCACTTCCAGTTGGTATGCCAGTCTCTCAATTAGGGATTCCCGGCCTGCGTTCAAAAGGGCTACACAGGCTGGCTGTTTTGATCAACTTTGTCCTTCTACACAATTCATCACCACCAAAGAGGATAGCTGCAGCCTGATTATGTTGACAAATTTTGCACATCTTGCCAGAACCCAAGGGGAGGAATGGAAGAAACAGGTGAAGGAGGCTTCCAGGCATTTACACCAGGGATCAGGCCTACTGTTCTGATTAATTGTCTCTTCTGATGGTCTATGGCAGGCCAACAACATAGCAAGTGTACCATGATTAATTTTGATAAGAGCAAAGTCTGTAGGCTCTTTTGCCTCTGTGGATGACCCTGTAGGGGTTAAGGTCTTTGACAGGCAGGGCTCACAGTTGCATATAAAAGATCTGCCTGCAAGTTTCTGCATTTATAGCTTCCGGTATCAACAGATGCGTGGTCCCGACAAGGTAGGAAATATTTAACCTCTGTGCTATTGATGAAGGGCCAAGGGTTAATAGATATTGGGTTCTCTAAGTCGCCTTTAGTTGCTGATAAATGACTTTTTTCCAGGTAATAAATGGAACATTCCCAGCCTGGTGGGCGTGGTTATCCTTCTGGAGTATCTACAATGCGTTTTTCACTCTGGCATACCAAGGGCTGTCTTGGGTATCAAAGAAGAATTTTAGGTGACCCTTTAATGATTGTGTGTCGGCCATCCTTACCCTGATATAGTGCTTCAACATGGAAGCTTGGAAATCTAGATACTGAGGTACCAGACTGATTTACAGCATTAGCCTGGAGTGACGGAGGTAATGTGGTTGTGAAAAGATTTTACTATAGGCCCTATAATAGGATTGTTCCAAGGCTATGTCTAAGGAGCCTGGATAAGTTAAGTGGCCATATTGCACGGCTGGAAGAAATGTCGCCTTCATTGTCCTTAATATTGGGGCTGCCGATGCATTCCTTAATTGTCGGTTCAAGTGGTCAATCCCCTATGTAATTGCAGTACCTTTTTTCCTGATTGCATTTGCCTGTGCCACAGCAGTTTTATTTTCACTAAACTACACACTGAGGTAGTTATCCTTCCTTGATATGCTGATGCTCTGGCTGCCAAGGCACCAGGAGATTTTTTTTTTGCTGCACACACACAGCAGATGAGGAGTAGGAGGAAACTCCCCACTCCAGCCTCCTATTACACAGCTTTACACACCCATAGAAATGGGGCTAATAGAGTAAGTTGCTAAAATGCAGAGTTAAGTTGTAAAGACAACATGTTGTTAAAACTGCCCTTACCTACAGAAATCTGTGGCATGCTTCATCATAGGGCTGCTAACTCACCTCCGCACAAGCCAAGGACAGAGGTGGAGCAATAGGGAGGGGGAGACAAGACAAGCAAAAAGAAGAACTATGCGGAATCAAAAAGGAAAAAAGTGCAGAAAAGATAATGTTAAAAGTAACACAGGGAACTCCAGATTCCCCTTTATTGGTGAACTCCCTGGTTACATTAAAAAGGTTTTGAAAAACCCTGTGGATAGTGGTACATTGGGCTATAATGGACCCACTACCTCTCCACTCTGCAAACTGTCGACATGTTTCAGCCGGCTTATTAGTTGTCCCTAGCTTTCATCAGAACTATAAGAATAAATCCTAGTACACTCTCCCTACCTCCTACCTTGTGGAGTAGAGCAAAGTCACAGTCTGAATGAATGCTCAGGTCAATTAGATTTCGTAACTTACTCTGAGAGTCATTCCTGTAAGCAATGAGAAAGTTACACAAGTAAACACACAACAACAGTGCCCATACTAGTGAATATAATACCATTTATGAAAAGTTACATGTGGTCTCATCCATCTGGACAAATAGTGCGACCCGGTGAAAGCTATAAAAAGGTGTAAGCATCCTCCGTATACAGGACCAATCGTCCCGATTGGGGAAACTAATTCCGCTCTTTAAATAAAACACACACAGTGGGTCATCATTACTCCGTGAAAAAACACAACCATGCATTCGGTATCCCATACCAAGTTTCATTGATAAAAATGCTTGAACTGGTGTGGGAGCGAGGACGGCTCCCTGTTGTCACACTCTGCATTAACAAAGACAAAAGATGTTCATTACATGACCAGTTGGTCGGTACGTGGGCCTGTCAGGGTATGGAATGTTTGGCCCGAAATATTATGCCCAATTCCAAAGTTGTTAAATTCGTGTAATTGCCCGGTTATCATATTATCATGGTGTTTTTATGAGGTCTAAACAGGCCCAATATCATGTTCAGGGTTTGTATGGGACACCAGCAAGGCTCGCCAGGACTTAGATTTAATGCCCCTCACTTACCCCGACTTACTTTATCAAGGTGAGCTCGTCTCGAACCACTCGTCCCTCCCGGCGCTGCATAGATACTAAGACCAGTGCACAGCGGCCTGGATATCACCCTCTCTCCGTCCTTCCACATGATCACACACGTGGTGCGGGTGGTGGACGGAGTGCCGGTAGGCTGCAGGAAAGACTAGAGCGCTAACGTATGCTTCCATATTGAGGTGTGTTTAACGTTAATGAGACCGGTTTAATTTACCATTGCAGTATATGGCGTAAACAATACCGCGGGGTGTCAGGTGGCTGAAGGGCATCCTAATCAAGCAGTTTAAAAGTGACAATAGACCCTGTAATTTGACGCTGTCTGTATCCTTTTCCTCTGTGAAGGACACCAATGTTTTCTCTCAAGTAAGCCTAAGTATCACTTCTATTACTGAATATATGTGTAATAAGACCATCCGGGGGGTCAAGCAAGTGGTGGTGGAAAGGTACACACTGCAAATATGCACATCAGGGGGAGAGACATGGTCCAGTGTGGTTACAGCCCAGATAGCCATCTGGGTGTTCAAGATTCAAGCAATACTAACAGAGTGCATACTCTGTCGTGCTTAATCATCATGTACCCATCCCCATGGTTGATTTATAGGTTGTTAAGTACATTTCAGGGAATGCCGTCATTGAGACCGGAGATATGACTACGGACTCTATAGATCCATTTCTGTTCCCTTAAGAAAAGGGTTTTCTCTGTGTTATGGGCAGTAGGAGGGATGTTAGGTTTGTCCAACACTATCCAGAACATATCGTTGATCGAGTTTTTGTTTTCCTTGTAGTGTGTGGTGAGGCGTGCTGTTGTTTTTTGGCACCTGATCATGGATCTGTGTTCCATTATTCTTACTTTAACTTTGTGTGTTGTCGGGGGCGTGGCTTCACTGAGCAGCGAGATGGCCGCACACTAAAGCGGCTCCGCCGGCCGAGCATGTAAAATCCGACAAAATCCGCACATTAAATCCGGACCCAGGGTCTACTTACGAAGGAATCAATGGCTCATATAGCTGAATCACTGCAGTTGTCACACGAAGGCGCAGATTCACGTGGAGGCGGTCCCCCTGACTGTTGGAGGTTCCGCGCTCGTGTGGGCCTAGTCACGAGGCTGCCTCCGCAAAGCCAGGACCTTGCGTGTGAGCCCACCCGGCTCTGGGACTGAGGGCGACCGGGAGGTGCCATCGGTGTCACCCGAGTGGAGCGGCGCTTACCAGAAGCATCGGTGCAGACCGCACAGGCACACCTCTGCGTCACCGCATTCTCTCCTCGCCGAGACAGGGCACCTGACATTGTGGAAATCCGTGGACCAGCGACACCTGAGACACAGGCGGGAGGTAGATAGCGCAGTCGGAGCTTGTGATCGCGGGCGGGGTGCCGCCAATTCAAACGGGAGCACAAGACGAGGTGAGGCCGCGTGTTTACACAGAGCAGCAAGTGGCAGGAAGCGGAGCTGTGGCCCAATGCTGATAAGTAGGGGTGGAGGAATCTAGTTGCGGAGCCGCCATTTTGTGAACGAGAATAGCGCGACCTCGTATATTGGCAGAGCAGGCCTGGAGGGGTGAAAGGCCAAGTATTTACTATGCGACTACCCAATCATCCACAAGAAGGGCGTATTGTTGGTTGCACAGGGGCATTGAAGTAGACACTCCTATGTACACTTGCGACATTCCGGCCCAGTGCTCCACTAGCGATACAAACCTGGACACAGACGCGTAGTGAAGGTCAGCAATGTAAGAAGGCACAAGCTGGTAAAGGCTAGCCTGGAAGAGAGAGAAACAACGCCCAAGGGTTGGCCTTAGGTGCAGGACACTGTGAACCCCGTAGTTGTGTTTGTACATCGCCCTGCAGTCAAAACGGTGTGCATTCACTCGGGGGAGAACGAGCAGCGTCAGGGCGCCTGCAGCAAACATGGGGAAGCCGGATATGAGACAGCCCCGGTTAAACTTTGACAAAAAGGCTACCAGGGCCGCAGAGGGGGACACTGGTCAGCAGGATCATGTGGGTGAGGCTGCAACAAGCCAAGTACCGGAGTATGACATTCGGGCTATGTTTAAAGAATTGAAAACGAGTCTTCAAGGAATAGACACGAAGATGAACACGCTTGTTGACCGCATGGACAGGTTAACACAACGGGTGGAGAAACAAGATGGCCACTTAGACACTCTGGAAACGAGGGTATCAGAGACGGAAGATAGCCAGTCAGACCTGGGCAAGATAATGCGCGAAATGGATGGGATATTGAAAGTCATTCAACAGAAAAATTAGGATTTGGAAGCCAGATCGCGGAGAAACAACGTAAGAATTACGGGAATTACGGAATTAACAAACATTCAAAATATGGAGAGGTATGTTGAAACCATGATGAACGAACTGTTTGGTCCTGATCTCTCATAAATGTTTCTCATCGAACAGGCACATCGTTCCTTAGGACCCAGGCCGCAACCAGGCGCACCAGTGAGACCAATCTTGAGTCCTGAATTACAGAGATCGTGACACTATTCTCAGACTGGCTAGGGAGAAAGGAACATTAAACTACCAGGGAAACAACATCGCACTTTACCCAGACTTTAAAATGCAAGTACAAGCTGCCTGCGGGGAATTCCTACCAGCCCAAAAAATATTTCAACAACTAGAAACCAGATACGCTCTCATCTACCCCGCCAAGCTCAAAGTTCAAGGTCACGGGAAGCCCACGTTGTTCACAGATGCAAAAGCAGCACTGTTATATGCTAAACAAATGGCAAAAGAACACTAACAACGCAAGTTGACAACAGACGAACAGGCCGAGCAGACCCTAAGCGACAACGACTGAATGGGGGGAAAATCATCACGATGGAGTCGCAGATAAGTACCTGCTGTATCAATGTAATGCTCGGGGAGGGTGTATAAAGACGCACAGAACATTGCATCCAATTTTCTAATGAGAGTACTGTACAAGCGGACGCTAGCCGTTATTATGCTCAGGACAGTGGTTACAGAGAATTGATTGGTTCTGGGGTCTGGAGAAATTTGCTGTGTGCTCGGCCACTCTGCTGCAAATGCAGGGGTGTATGCCGGTGATCCCATGTACCCCCATGGGATGATTCCCTCAAGTTCTGTAAAAATAGGAACTTTGTTGTTATTAAGGGGTTCAAGGGAGGGTGTAACACAACCTGATTGGGGGATTGGTGTGGGAGGGGTGGGGGAACGAGGGAATGTTTTGTTTGAGACCGCCGCCATCACATACACACCTGCATCACACCCTAGAGGAAATGTCATGCTTACTGCTGTACACATACACACGACAACCGAAGATTCTCGTATTATTCAAAATGTCGCCACCCTGCTGAGTAAATATTCCATACAATGAAGCCGTAGTGGATTACTATATGCAACCGATAATGCCACAAACTAAAGCCATAAACACACTTAACTGCCTTACCTGGAACGTCAAGGGACTTAATGATCGTAGGAAGACAAGACTCATACATTCTTACCTCGCCAGAGATGCAGTAGACATATGTCTGCTACAAGAAACGCATCTGACACCTGGGTCGGCGGGAGTGTCCAAGACCAACAGATGGGGGGAGGTGTTTGAATATGGCTACTCAAATTACTCGAGAGGTTTGGCGATATTGATCCGCAAGGGCCTTCACTGGAAGACTCATCACACGATCAGGGACAGGGGAGGAAGATATATTATGGTTCAGGGAGAACTTTATAACACTCCGCTATTAATAATAAACACCTACGGCCCAAACTCAGATTGTCCAACATTTTTTCAACAAGTATGGCAAAAGGCACAAACCGTGTGCACCATGGCAACTCTCTGGGGCGGGGACTTTAATGTGGTACTTTCTCCTTTGGAAGACAGACAGGGTGCACCCCGGGTACATCACCAGAAAGCAGCAGCAATACTGACTGACATAATAGAGGTTTTCCACTTAGTGGATTCCTGGCGAGCGCTGCACCCCACTGTCAGGGAGGGAACCTGAGTACCACACTACCGGAATACGTGGTCGAGATTAGATTATTGGTTAACCTCCAGGGACTTGCACGCCTGGGTAACTGAAACGACGCACCACCCACGTACCCTCTTGGATCATGCACCTGTACTATTGAAAATAAGCATTGCCAAACCATACATACAGCCATTTACTTGGAGAGTCCCAACAAATGCATTACTGGACCAGGCATTCCATGAAGAATTGCGGGTGAAAATCGAGGAATACTTCACCTTGAATGAGGGCACGGTAGACTCCCCGGGAACACTCTGGGAAGCCTTTAAAGTGGTCACAAGGGGCAATTGCATTGCACTTAAGGCGGGGGTCCTCAAAGATATACGTGGCAATATTGCCCGACTAGAGCGTGAAATTAAGGAGCTAGAACAATTACAGTTCACTAACCCATCACCCGAAACAATAGCTCTAATTAGAACCAAAATGACGGCATTTCAGGAGGAAGCTGAAATGGAGACACGCTATATGCATAAATACACACAGGCGAGACGATACGGGGAAGGGGAACGTCCAGGGAAAACGTTGGCGGGGTTGCTCCGCACACCAAGGGGGTCAGCATACATTACAGAACATACATTACAGAACTACAAACGGGAGAAGGAGAGACGGCCAGGACGCCTGTGGAAATACTACACATGATGACACAGTTTTATCAACAACTTTACACCACACAGACAAACCCGACTCAGACCGACATTATTGAATATCTAGATACTCTGGCATTAACAGTAGGGCCCGGGAGTATATGGAGCTGCCATTCACAGCAAATGACATCAGGCAAGTAATAAATAGCATGCCGGCAGATAAGGCCCCTGGAGCTGACAGCTTAACGGCAGCGTTTTACAAAGAATATGCAGATATACTAGCCCCCAGGCTCCTACAAGTGTATTTGGAGGCTCAGGAGACGGGTAGTCTCCCTCCGACACTGCGCAAGGCCACTATAATAACTTTACTGAAAACTGACAAAGACCCGGGGCAACCGGAATCGTATCGCCCACTGTCCCTGATAAACCTGGACGCTAAGATCTATGCTAAATTAATAGGCTCCAACCGATGCTCCGGATGATTGCCCTTCCAGATCAGTCTGGTTTTATACCGAGTCGATCGACGGCGCATAACCTGAGAACGATCTTTGGTGTATTACATTATCTGGCCCCACATGTGCAAGCAGTGGCCGCCCTATTGGACGCCACGAAGGCATTTGATTCGTTAGAATGGACATTTCTTTTTACTGTACTGGCGCGTATGGGGCTGAGTCTCAATTTTATAAAAAAAATCCAATTATTATACACAAACCCGACAGCTAGAGTTAGAGTGAATGGCCATATCTCAGAACCATTCTCGATTACGAGGGGAACGCGACAGCGCTGCCCCCTTTCGCCATTATTATTTGCGATTGCCACTGAACCACTGGCGGCCAGGCTGTGCCAACACCACACAGACAGAAGTATAGGGTTCACCTCTAGGGGTTTATTAATATCAATGTACACAGATGACATGACAATCTACTTAGTGAATCCCAAAGAAAATGTTGCCATAGTGATGAGAGAAATATTCCGATATGGGGGACTAACAGGCATCCAGATCAATTGGGCCAAATCTATAATGTTATCACTAACAGATAATACAGAAAGATTTGAAACAGAATACCCCATACAATGTGCCGGGGGCGGAATAAGGTATCTGGGGTTTTGGATTAGTAGGGACATGCAAGAATTGTGGCTAGATAACTACAGAAGAGTAGTAGATTGTTTAGAAAGCAAGATATGAAGGTGGAAAACCCTACCGCTGTCCCTGATTGGCTGTATAGCAGTAACAAAAATGGTTATCCTACCTAAATTAAATTTGCAAACATTCAATTGCCACTTACTGCCCAGTTTTTCAAGAGACTCCGCACCCACATATTGGATTTAATTTGGGCCGGAAAGCAACCTAGGGTTTCATGGAAATTATTAACACTACCATTCCTGCAGGGGGGTTTAGGTGCTCTAGATTTTGAGCTATATGCATACTCCGCGCAGGCGCAGTTTTTCCACTTTTGGCAACACCCAACCCCATATCAACCTCATGCAGCAATAGAAATTGACAGGGTCACAGCCCTCCCATTGAATACGGCCGTCTATCAACCCTACAAGCGATCCCATTCTGAAATTGATACTGCTGAGACATTACGTTGGGCCTGGCAAGCGATTGCAAAGAGGGCAGGCCAGAAGGTCTTATTCGCGCCATCCATGCCAGTAGGCGGAAACCCACTCATTGCCCCATTGCTAGACAAGGCAGCTTTGTTGAGAGCGAAATCGCATGATTTGGAGACAGGGAGTGATCTGTTTCCAGATGGTAAATTTTTAACACTTCCACAGATGTGCAAACTGGAGACACCTACTTCATCAGACATGCTATTATACTATCAAATCAAGGTGGTGTACCGGGCCAGGTTCGCAGAGTTCCACCAGGCACCTCCTACGTTGCCGGCCCTAGAAAATATTTTATCTACACCATCCCCTCGCAAACTAATAACACACATATATAGCATCACCCAGAAAGCATCCCCAATCACAGTAGCCATGTCTAAAATTGACTGGGAAGCAGACGCAGGCATCATCATAACTAACAGACAATGGCTATTCTGCTGTGCTCAGCTCGAAAACCTCTCACCAAACTATAGGTTGAGGCTTATTCATTTTAACTACCTACATAGATTGTATCATAACCACCTCAGCTTCACCGTATGGAATTACATCCAGACACGAGATGTTGGAGGTGTAAAGCTCAGAGCGCCACCTTTATCCATCTGGCCTGGTATTGCAGACCGACAGCACAATTTTGGACGGAGGTGTTTCACCACATAGGTAGTATAACCAGCAATCCTGTATCATGTACCCCATTGATAGCCCTGCTGGGATATGTACAGGAAGTGCCAAAAGGACAGCGCAAACTCACAGCGATGCTGTTACTCCTAGCAAAGATACAAGTGGCAATAAATTGGAAGAAACAAAACCCTCCGATAATAGCAGCAGGGGTAGGAGCAGCCACCTATGGCAGGGATCAGCTGTCCCACTATTGGGAACTGATGCCAATTAAATCCAGACCAAAAGATATATGGGAACCCTTTGCAAACTGGTTGAGGACTGGGGGGATAGATATTAGAAACGATCAGAATGAGTAAGGCGGGAAATTAGGTCAAGTGTCAAACAGGGTATAGTTAAACTCGGACTCGGTGGGGTAGACAGTAAGCTCCACTACACAACTCACCTGACGTGGAACTGTTTCTGCGGCTGTAATAATGATTTGGGATTTGACGACGTAATTTTAGGTTGTAATGTGACAGTGTATACATCTATATCGAAAAGGTGTGTAAAACAGATGGCAGGGGGTTCATGATTTCTTGTTCTCGAAAACTTAACAGGTCTATATCCTGTTGATATAGACACAAGGAATGTATGCATGTGGAGTTCTTCTAGATAATACATGATTATTGTTATGTCTGCAATTTCTGGAGATATCTAATCATTCATGTAACTTATGGAAAACTAATAAAAATAATTTTTTTAAAATGTGTGTTGTCATCCCAATGTAGATCAGACCGCACGAACATCTAATCATATAAATATCATTGCTGGTATTGCTATTTGTGTGCCTTCATTGTTCCCAAGGGTAAGTAAGCCCGATGTCTATGCTCTTCGGTTTGGCGGTTAGATGGCAAACATCACATGTTCCACAACTTGTGTGTCCGGTCACTGGGGGAAGTTCCCACAAGTTCTTCAGGTGTTCCCGTGCGTGTGGTCTTGATGAAGAGGGTCTCGGTCTGGTATGCACCAGCTGGTCCCTAATAACTGACTTCTTTTGAAGGAGAATAGACGCTTCTCCAGGTGTAGACCGTTTGAGTTCAGGATCTTCCAGTTCCGAAGTATAAACCTTTTAATGCTGTTGGAGGCGGTGTTGAAGGTGGTCACACAGATTGCTTAATTCGTGGGAGGTTTTTCCACTCTCTCCAGTAGGGCCTCACAGTTGCAGTTAAGTGCCCTCTTCTGTGCACGTCTGATTGTTCTTGGTGAGTATTTACTCCTCAATAGTTTCCCTGCTAGAAAATCAACTTCCTCCCTGAAATCCCCTATGTTGGAGCAGTTTCTGCAGAGGTGCAAGAATTGGCCTACCGGCAGGTAATCCCTTAGTGATTTGGGGTGGAAGCTTTCAAACAGCAGGAGGCTGTTCCTGACTGTTGGTTTGTGGTACACTTGTGTTTGTAGTTTACCTTCTCCAGCGAAAATCTCCAAATCCAGAAAGGGTAGTGTTGTAATCCATACTTGGTACGCCCCGTTCCCCCCCCGCCCTCCTTCCCTTTGGTATGTGCCAGGCTGGCATGCATGAACATTCCACAGCTGACTCCAGCTGACTGGAACCTGTGATGGTGTGAAGATGGAATAAAGAAGACTCTTCTGATTACTACGTGTACCTCGTCTTTGTTACACTGGCGACGAACCACCATGTGGGGACGGTTCACCATTACCCCCAATACGTACTCCAGTAACAGCCTGTACTTCATTAATTATACAAAGTGAAGTAAATACCTGACTGCCAGCTGAAGATTCTTCTTCACGCGGCTTCATTCATCACTGGAATGCTTTGGATGGATGCTTATAACCCACTTGTGATCTCTGGTAAGGAACTGAGGCAATTGAGGTGAGAGTCCATGGGCACCCCCAAGGCATGTGAAGCTAGCGCTAGGAGGGGCAGTTAAATGCGCAACGTAGAAGCAGGTAGTCCGAGTGGAATTGCAAAAGATTCCTGTCACGAATGCTGAGTGCCAGAGATTGAAGGAGAGGGCCCCGTACTACTGCTGACGGGTGGCTGGACATTGTTAAATCTGTGACGGTTTGTTGCTGTGGGAAGGTAGAGCAAGCATTCAACGCATGTTGGCAGTTTCCAAAGGGGAGGCGCTACGGTGTGGGGAAACGCGTTCGCCTGGTGGGCACTGACAAGCCAGTTTCCCCGGGCCAGTCTCGCCTTGTGAGGAGGCGCATGTGGAGAGTGGCAGCCGGTCCTTGCCTTCATCCGGAGTGGGGATCGACGTTAGGCGGAGGTGCTGTTACTTTTGTCGTTTTGGGAGGCAAGCCTGGAAGTCGGGTCGGAGCACGTTCCCGCTGCCGAAGTTGATTCTCTCACAGAGTAGCTCCGGTGCTACGCTTCCCTCAGGCTAGCAGACTTCCGCTTCAGCGTCTACGGCGGTGAGGTGCATTGAGAGGCGGTCCCCAGTGAAGAGAGTGGGTTATCCCTTTCCTCACCACCACATCTACTAGCCTGCTCCGATCCCTTCGCTGACAGGCACAGAAAGTAACGTTAAATGTGAGATTTTCTTCGTGTGGGCAGAAGCATAGAGGGCGAAAAGGGGTTGTGCCTCATCTACATATGTGTCACACGCTTGTCACCCCCCTACACACTGACAAGCACAGCTTACAACTAGTTGGAGCAGCCTTCCCTCTCGTCTGATCCTTTTCTATATGTGTGTCACATGCTTGTCACCCCATTACACGCTGACAAGCACAGCTCATAAACAAGTGGAGTAGCATTCCCTTTCTCCTGATGAATATTTGACTACTATATGCCTGTTAGCTTTCCCTCACACAGACAGGCACTGCAGGGCTTTCTGCCTTATCGGCCTAGACCCATTGCTTGAAACCATTTACAGCTGTGTACTCTTCCACAAGCAGGTGCCAGCCTAAGGTAGCACCATCTAGTGAACCCATCCGGATCAATATGGCCAGTACAAACATGTTGCAAACACCCCCGCTCCTCCACGAAGTGGGGGAGCCACAGTTACCATGGAAGCAATGGTTTGGGCTGCTGGAGTCCTATCTCATAGCGATTGGAGGGGAAAAATTCTCTGCCCTTAGGAAATTACATACCCTGCTTCACAACCGAGGGATTGAAGGGCGTAAGACATATGACAATATTTCAGCAGAAGAAGGTGAGGATAGTGATGACGATGAGAACGTGTACCTAGCGGCAGTCAATAGACTTGAAAAACATTTTGGTAAAACGATTAATGTGGTGTTGGAAAGGCATAAGTTCTTTTCAATGGTACAGGGGAAGAATGAGAAGGTCAAAACGTACATTGCGGCCCTTAAAGGCATGGCTTACACATGTGAATTTGAAGCATTGCAAGACTCCCTCATCAGAGATCAGTTGGTAAGGTGCACCAACAACACTAAGATACAAGAAAGGCTATTAGTCGCCAATCCGGACCTAAAACAAGCTATAGACATAGCGGTAGAGATTGAGCACACTGCTGATTGTATGGTAGCAATGAAAGGGGATGGAGACAAAAATGCAGAAGTAAACGCAATAAGCAAACAAGCGGTCAGTAAGGAGGGCAGGAACAAAGGTCCCAGTGGTTTTCCTACAGGCACTAAACTCAAATGTTATAGGCGCGGTAACCCCACACATCTGGCTAATTTTACAGGGTGTCAAGCCAGATCAGTTACCTGTCATAAGTGCGGAAGGAGGGGTCACTTGGCCAGGATGTGTACGGATCATCATACCAAATCTGTTTTGGCTATAGAGCAAGATCCTCCCCAGGAAAACAAACTAGTTTTCCAACTAAAAATGGCGAAAAAACGAATGACTTCCCATCTTGCACTATCACCTTGGATAAAAGGGAGGTGAAGGTCTTCGCCGATTCCTGCTCACCCTATACATTAGTGGAAGCTGGGGCATTTACTAAGTTGTTTCCCTCATGGCAACAAGGCATACAGCCTCCTGGCATACATCCAGGGGGTTACAATGGGGACCCCATACCTCTGGTAGGCATGACAACCATGAACATAGGGTTCAAAGGGAGGAGTACAGTGGGCAAAATCTACATCACACAGAAGGGATCCAACTTGTTGGGGTGGAAACACCAGAGGGAACTAGGCATCAAATTAGACCCTAATAGCCCTGACGAAGTCCTTCTAGAGGGAACAGAGGTTTGCAATGAATATCCTAAGGTTTTCACGGACAAACTGGATCTACTGAGGTACTATCAACACTCTATCAAACTTAAAGCTAAGGCAAGATCAGTAGCCCACAAGGTTAGGCCCATACCACACATGATGCAAACACCTCTCAAAGCAGAATTAGACAAACTCCTGTCACAAGGAGTCATTGCGCCCATAGAAAGCTTGCAGCGATTGGCCCCCATTGTCTTTACGACGAAGGCGTCCAGCAAAGAGATTAGGTTGTGTGTGGACCTGAGGGACCTTAACAGTAACATATGGGTGGATACTAGGCATCCCTTACCACGCATTTACGAGGTCCTCACCCTAATTAAGGACGCAAGCTGTTTCAGTGTGCTAGACCTCACCTCTGCCTACCACCAGGTAGAGCTACACCCCAACTCACGTCACTTAACCTCCTTCATAACCCCGCTGGGAGCTTTCCAGTACAAGCGCATGCCCTTTGGGTTGGCATCGGCAGCCGCTGCCTTCCAAAGGATCATGCAACATGTACTAAAGGACATTCAGAGTACCATGTGCTTCCAGGATGACATCCTCATTTACGAAAAAGACCTGGAGGAACACAATACCATTTTGAGGGTAGTACTTACAAAACTGGAAGCGGCAGGTTTGACCTTAAAGAGAGACAAGTGTCGCATTGGGGTAGGGTCTGTTGAGTATCTAGGCCATACTATATCTCAAGATGGAATCAAACCTAAGATTGACCTTGTAGAAGCCATTCAAGGGACAGCTGCTCCGGGGTGTGTGGAAGACTTAAAGTTGATCTTGGGGTTGGCAGAATACTATGCTAAGTTCGTCAGAAATTATGTTTGCATTGTTGAACCATTAAGAGCTTTACTTAAAGCAAGAACCCCTTTTGTATGGAGCAAAGATTGTCAAGCGGCGTTCTTCACAGTGAAGGAGAGCATTGCCACCGCCCAATCGTTGGGCAGATTCGACCCCACCAAGCCCACGGTCCTATACACTGATGCGAGTAATAAAGGGTTGGGTGCTAGTCTCACCCAAATTGTCAACTGCAAGGAACAAGTGGTGGTGTTCGCTTCTCGCACCTTTAAAGGAGCAGAAGCCAATTACTCCGTAGTCGAATAAGAAGCGCTGACATGTGCATGGGCCATCAAACACTTCCGCTTCTTTTTGAACAGCCACACCCAGGATAGCAAGGTGGATCTTGGGGCTGGAAGGGTACAATTACGAGGTTAAGTACATGCCAGGTTCAAAAAACGTGCTGGCGGATTTCCTCTCTCGCTCACCTATGGAGGTTGACGACAGTTCATCTCATGTTGAAAATGATGATGTAATTTTGAAGGTATCTTGCCTTAAAAAAGAAGAATGGGAAGAGTGTGTATGCAATGATGAGAAAATGAAAATCCTTAAAGACCTTATTGTCAAAGGGAGGCCCAATGAGAAATGTAAAGTTGCCTCCTCAGTGAGCAGGCGCTGGGACATAAAATTGGAACTTAATATACAAGAGGGGACGGTTTGTAGGGGAGAGAAAATTGTTCCACCCTTAGCATTTAGACAGAAAATTGTGGACCTTGCCCATATTGGTCACCTGGGGTGCAGCCTCACCAAAAACTAAATAAGATTGGACTACTGGTGGCCGGGGATGGATACCATGGCGGAGAGAACTGTAAGGGACTGTCTTGAATGTAGCCGTTCAGACAAAATACAACATACTAGGAAACCTCCCCTGTCCCCTGTCACTGTGCCAGATAAACCATGGTCAAAACTTGCACTGGACATTATTGGGCCCCTCAACCTTAAGTCATTGAAGGAACGCTTCCTATTAGTCATGGTGGACTACCACACTAGGTGGGTTGTCTACAAGTGCGTGCACCAGATTTACACGAAAGTAATGATAAAATTCCTTAAGGACGTTTTCTTTGAGGAGGGTATCCCAGATACTTTGGTAACAGACAATGGGGTACAGTTTACTTCAGAGAACATGTCCTAATTCCTCTCCGAAATGGGCATCACCTACCACAAGACAGCCCTATATTGTCCCTGGGCCAACGGGTTGTTAGAACGCATGAATCACATGATAAAAGAGTGCTTACAGCGTGCGGAGATCTTAGGCATCTCGGCAGAGGACACCTTGCAAGACACACTTTGGGCCTATCGTACAACCCCTAACTTAGTCACCAGAGTGTCCCCCGTCAGTTCTCTGAAGGGCAGAGTTCCCAAAACCAGACTCTCCCCTCCCCTGAAAAGAGAGAACACCTGTGCTGTTAATCGTGACGAGATTAGGAAAATGTTGCCAGTCATCAAGCCAAGTTCAAGGACAGGTATGACACCAATAAACACGCAAAGTCTTGCACGATTAAGGAAGGGGATTAGGTCCGGGTAGATCTTCCTAAACAACGTAGGAGGGAGGCCACAAGATTCTCAGAATCCATGAAGGTAATCAAGGTGGGAAGAAATGTAGTAACGCTTACCAATGGGCAAACTTGGAGCATGGACAGAATTGTCCCTCACAGGGAGGTACCTATCCCAGAGGTCAACACTCCCATTGGGGGCAATGCCAACGTAGCCCATAGGAGATCATTTAGACCTACGACTGCGCCTAAGTGGGCGAGAGATTATTGTTTCACGTAATTATTTATTGTTGGTACTGCATTGTGGTTTAGTTGGCATTCCTCTTAACCCTTGTATGTATTACTGTTGTATTCCGGAAGCAATCTTGATTCCACCTGTACCCCCTTACCTCTTTCCCTCTCCCTTCCCTATGTAAGGAGATGTGTTGTAATCCATACTTGGTAAGCCCCGTTTCCCCCCCTGCCCTCCTTCCCTTTGGTACGTGCCAGGCTGGCATGCATGAACATTCCACAGCTGACTCCAGCTGACTGGAACCTGTGATGGTGTGAAGATGGAATAAAGAAGACTCTTCTGATTACTACGTGTACCTCGTCTTTGTTACAGGTAGGCATTCCGTTGTTATATTTGATGTAAAGTGCAGGAGGGGATTCTTGTTGTTGAGCCAGTCTAGGAAATCACCGATAGACTGGGCATCTCCTTCATACGTTTTCATACTTTAATGTTGCCACTCCAGATGCTCGTGGGGGCGAAGATAAATTGTTCCTCAAAGGCCGCCATGTAGATATTTTTTTGCTCCTACACCCCTTGTTTTTTCCTGATTTACTTGGAGCTAGTTGGCCAAATTAAATGAGTTCAAGGCATTCAATGCCCGCTGTGGGCCAGTTTCCTGTGCAATCGATAATCGCTAAATCTTCCGCATATTGTATTATTTGAAGCTTAGTGGATTCTAGCTTCGGCCAGGCCAGGCCTCCAGGCTCGAGTTTTCCCTAGATCGACTGTGTGGAGGTTGAACAGTAGGGGGGCCAGTACGCATCACTGCTTTAGGCCGTGGTTGATTTGATTTCCCAACTTTTGTACTTTTGTACCATGTCAGAGAGCTTGGGGAATGGCTGCAATGAGCTTTCCTTGGCCTCTGACCATTCTGTATGCATTTCCCCATTCTCCTAAATCAGCAAAGTCCTTGCCAAGATTCGGTGGAAAAATATTGAGATTATTCTAGTGGTCCCATTCCTGGAGGAGAAAACTCTGGTTCCCTTTGCTTCTCAGTCTAGCAGCCCAGCCCCCTTGGATATTTCTTCTGGTTCCATAACCTCTCCAGTATCCCATTGTTCTGGAGAACTCTATTCATCAGCTTTTTTTGGGTGTCTACAGTTTGATAGGCGGAGGTTGGAATCTTTAGGTTGTTTATTTCTGAAATTGCCATCTGTACTCAAAACTCTAGCAAGAATAGTACACTCACGATTTATGAATGGTGTTAGAACTGGCATTCTTGAAGTGGTTTACCCCTACATATTTGCTCTCAGAACTTCGTTTTTGCTGGCCTTAGGACTCTGCACACTTTATCATTGCTACCTAGTGCTAAAGTGATTGTGTTCTCTCCTAAAACATGTTAGATTGTCTTATACGGAATTGGCATATTTAAGCTACTTGTAAGCCTATAGTAAAGTGGTACTAACTGTGCCCACCGCCTGTAAATTAAGTGCTACTGGTGAGACAGCAGCAATGATTGTGCCACCAACTTACGTAGTATTTTAAACACGCCTCAGGCCTGCCATTGCAAAAACTGTGTGCAGTTTTAAACTGCAATTTCGGCCTGGCAAAATAAACCTTTTGCCAGGCCCAAACCTTCCTTTTTAATATATACAAGTCACTCCTAGGGTAGGTCCTAAGCAGTCCAGGGGGCAATATATTTAAAACTTAGTACATGTAATTTTAAGTTTTACATGTCCTACTAGTGAAAAACTCTTACATTATTTTTCACTACTGCAAGGCCTACCTCTCCCATACGATAACATTGGAGTTACTTTAGCATATTTTATAAGTTCAATTTCCAAATGAGAACAGTAACCCCTTCATGTATGGTGTCTCTGGAATTGTAATTTGATACCCTGACTGTAGAATTATAGGTGTTGATAATGCCATGGGGCAAAAGAAACATTGTTACAGGTCATGTGCCTTTTCCCACACTTACTTGTTCACCAAGGACCCTATTACGCAATTAATTAATCGCCTCAGGAATAAGAACCTATAGGTCGGCAGTCATAGAGTCCTTAAACATGCAAAACCTTATGTTGGGCATCCGACTGGTGCAGTTTTTAAAATATTTGATAAGCGCAAAGGTACTTCTTGAACAGGGTCACTGACTGTGCAAGTCAGGAATGCTGTTAATGGAATGGTGCTAGTCAGCCGACCGGGCTGCTAGAGAGCGCACTATGTCCCAGCTGGCAAGGATACAAGAGTCCTAGTGGGGCACAAAAACAATGCCTCTCAGACAAAATTGGCAGAAGCACCATGACACCTGAATTTGGTACTATCTTTACTTGAGGATTATGAAGCATAAAAAGATATGGGCAGCACTATGGGCCCAATTATGAATGGACGCTGCGGCGGCAGTATGCCCCGACTCTGCACTGCCAAACCGACATGAGAACCGCCTGCTGTATAATGACCTTTTTAGTGATTGGCGGGTGTTTCCTTTGCCGTTCCCACATCAGTGCCTATCGAATAGGCACCGCAATGGGGACGTCAAAGGAAGTTCCAGCACGGCATGGACTGTGAAGTCTATGCCATGCTGGAACTGGTGGTGCATGCACACAGGGGGGAATGACCTCCATGAAATCAGTGGCGGTGGGGAAAGTCGTAATTTGCTTGGCAGGACTGCAACGGTCCGGCAAGGCATATTGATGCCTCTTGACTGCTGCGCCCCTGCCAGGGAATGGCAGTTCCATGGCAGAGTCGGCGGTCTCAGGGCGATACGAACCCCAAGGTCGCAATGTGATGGTCAGAAGACCACCACCCATCACAAATCTGGCGGTGCGAGGACCGCCAGACTCGTAATTAGGCCCTATAGGAATTAACAATGTTCCACTGTACTGAGAACTTTATTGCTCAATTCACCTGTGGTTACATCTAGGGTGATGCTGCCACTTCGTAGTGTTTTGTCTATGTTTTTAACATCGATAAGTTGGAATGAAATCTTCTTCCTTCACCTATTACGCACTTTTGGACTGATTGTTACACCTTATCACTCTAGTTTTAACTGTGTCATGTCTTGATTATAACATTTAAAAAGGTATGGGTCTGTTGTTCAGGCTGGAGACTTAGTACCACTTTGCACTTTCTGCTGCTGAAATCCATATTGATTTACTGCACTCTGCATTTCATTGTTTAACCCCCTGTTAGTGTTTTGGTACACTATTTGAATTCTGCTGTAATATTAGGGATAAGTTACCATCCTTAAACACTAGTTTTCCCCCTCTTGATATATGCTTCAATGGGACTGCCTATTACTCGCTGCTGTTGCCTGATTGTTCCACTTTAGTTTGTGCCCCTACCAGGCTTTTTATAATAGTTAGTTTACTGTTTGCATAAACTATTATAATGTTTGTTTCTATGTTTAATGTTTTTATCAACAAAGAAACTAAAATTGAATGAGTGGATGAATGTTCTTTAAACCGTAACTTTATGTGAAGATGGATTTTATGTTACGGTTTTGAAGAGGCCACTTTTAGAAAGTTCAAGACTGATTTGCATATGGCTGGGTCCAAATTGGGGTGGCATAGCGGACAAAAGAACAATGGATTCAACCCAGATATTTTGACTGGGGGAGAATGATAGCATTGTCAGCATTCCATCCATCATTTCTTTGCTGTAACACTTTTCGCCCTAAGTGGGATGGGTATGCCCAGACGTAGGTCCCTTGCTCACTGTGCCACTGGATTCAAGCTAGCCTGGCTGAAGAAGGGTGACATACCCTGAAACCGGTCCCAGGATGCTTGTTTCCGGTCCAGGGAGGACGTGGCCCGGCATTTCGGACTGGACTGTTCCCATGGGACACAGGGTCAAGACTGATTTGCATATGGCTGGGTCCAAACTGGGGTGGCATAGTGGGCAAAAGAACAATGGATTTAACCCAGATCTTTTGACTGGGGAGAATGTTTGCATTATCAGCATTCCGTCAATCATTTGTTTGGTGAAACACTTTTAGAAAGTAGGCATTTTCTTGCCTTACCCATTTGGTAGCTGCAGCCTGTCTCTAGTCTCATGACTGGGTGTAGGTGACAGTTGAACTTTGTGTATTCCTCCTTGACAACCACACAGAATGGGGAGCTTAGGTGTGACTAGATAGTCCATCACTAACAGAATAGGGGGTGGGGCTTGTCTCAGCCCCACTTACACCTCAATCGGCTGTGTCCTGTCTCTATACAAATGCTGCATACACCCGTAGTTAGTCTGGAGCCAGGGTCAGGAAGGCTGGACCTCTGTACACTTTGAAGACAAGCCTCTAGAAGCTTCTCCCTTCTTCAAAGGCACAGATATGTATAAATACTGGATCCCAGACACTAACTATTCAGTACACTTCTGGACCAGTGAAAACTCTGTCAGGAAGAAGGACTACTGTGCAGCTACAAAGATTGCCACTCTGCTGGACTGGTGCTCTGAAGGATCTAATGCCCTGATGCACTGACATGCTGCCCTCTTGCCTGGGTGAGAAACATTGGACCTCCATCTCTTGAACCCAGAGTGACTCCAAGGGTTGGTTGGCCTCCTGATCCGAAGCCTCCGAGACATAACAGGCTTCCAACATCTTTGCACCTGCACCTGGGCTCTGCCATCTGTGAGTCTACCCTACCAAGTGGTGCAACCCCAGTCCTGGACCCTTGGAAGCGGGCTTAAGGTGCTCGTCCAGCCTCTGTGTATTCAGCATAACCGATGGATCTCCTCTCCTGTGCAGTGCCAACTAGAGCAAAACAGGTGCACATCTGCTGCTGCGTGGTTTGAACCCATTTCAAAAGACCCACATTGCAGCTCTATGGAACCACCACATCACCCGACTGAGCGACACATCCTCGGCACAGGCCATTGCATCCCTCATCACTTGTAGTCTCAATGACAACACCCGACTCCGCATTACAGCCTCACAGCTCTTTGGAACTGATGCATTACCCTGAATGTGCGCGGCATTCTCGATGCCGTACTATATATAACAAGCCCCATCGATGGGATCCTGGCAATGACACAGGCCCTCACACTGCAGCCTCACCGCATCTCTAAACCGACGCATCATTTCAACTGAAAAATGCAGATCCTCACAATGCTGCTCAAACCAGAAACTAAGGCACTTTGCTCAGCAGGCCCGTGCTACATCTCAGTCAGCCTCAACGTGTAACTATGTCCCAGCCCGGCACAACCAGATATCCACAGATGGCCATTCTGCTGATTGGATTTTTGTCATGTTCCTCTTATTTTATTTAGTAAGGAAAGTTCAATTTTTCTTACTGGATGTTGGATACATTTTGTGTGGCATTTTCGCTGTATTACTGTTTGATGTGTTGGACAAATACTTTACATGTTGCCTCTAATTTAAGCCTGACTGCTCTAGGCCAACTTACCAGAAGGTTGAGCACAGGTTTATCTAACGTTAGCTTGTGCTCACCTTGATAAGGATTGTGGTTGTTGCGTGACCAGGGCTCACTCCCCAGTCAACCAACAACCCAATTTCTCTCAAACAGCAAAAAGGGAAATCTTCTAGATGGTTTTCATCCAGAAGTCTTCTTCTAGCCTCTTGTGAAGGGGGAACATTCTGGAGTTTTTTAGAGATGGGATACTTCTGGGACTATCGGTTTCCACACTTTGTAGCCAAGAGGCTGCAATTAAAACTATCAGAGACCCTTCAATTTGCACTTTGATTATTTGGCCTCTATGTTTTTATGAGGTTTCCACTTAAAAAGACTGGTTCTCCACTCCCTGGTTCCTCCTTGGGACCTACCCCTTATTTTAAATTACCTTCAAGATTCTCCTTTTGACACTCTTGCTTCAATTTCCCTCAATTACCTCGCCTTGAAAGTTCATTCCCAGTGACCATATCTTCTGGGCATAGGTTAGGGGAAATTGGGGTTATTCTCTGTCATGAATCATTTCTGAAGATATTTCAGGACAAGGTTGTCCTACGTCTAGGGGAATACGAGAAGGTGTACAGTTCCTGTGGGAAGGTCGTCAGGAAGTTCCTGAGGGATTGAGTCTGGGGTAGCTGATACTTCAGGAGCAAGAGCCCTCACACACCCCAAGGGGTGTCATGCTTCATCATTGGGCAGTTCCTCGTTGGGCCGGCACTGCAATGCCCAAGAAGCCCCGAAAGGGGCTCATTGCCGGAGTTCTTTAAAAACTGCCGTAGTGAAGTAAGAGTGTGATGTGAGGGTGTAGTGAGTGAGCAGAGTGGAAGGTTTAAAAATAACTCATAGGGAATTATACGTCAAGTTTTAATGTGTTGAGCCCCATGTTATGTTAAAAACAAATGTGGGCCAAGATGGATATAGTGGTCCGCATTAGCTCAAAGTGTGAATGTTGGTCAACATGTTTCTTGCCGATCTAGGCAATTTGTCAGGACCGTGAACGTTAAAAACTAAACTACTCCAGGGGAAGCAGTCAAAAGCACATGTGTCATCTAGTGCCGTGCTATCCCACACGCAAGAGGGTATGGAATCCACCTTGTTGCAATCAATAGATGTGCCGACCTAGAGGAGAGGGAAAGGGGAGAAACAAAGGGTGGGAATCAGAGGCACAACAACAGTTAATACAATATTCAATTACAGTATTGGTGTCTGATGGAGTGTGCCTGCCAGGTAATTGTATGCTTGAATTTAGTGCATTACATTTATAGCAATGCGTCTGTCTAATATTGAAAATGAGGAGAATATGTGATGGCGGTGGACAGGCGGTTACTAATAGGCTGTGAAATTCATGGCCTGGAATATTCAGGGGTGTCGATCGCTTGCGGGACATAGTGAAACCAAGGGCTTCGGGAGGCACAACCATACTCAAAATGTATGGCTCCATGAGGGTGTAGACTATGGCGAAAAATGGTGAGTAAATAGATCGCCGTGAGAGCAAATATACAGTCAGAACCACATGATGCGTGCTGGTATTGAGCAGGTGACCAGGACTCTCATACGCTATGCAGGCTGACACAAGGGAAAAATCTTAGAGTAGTCTTACCGCTATATATAGGAAACTGTGCTCCAATGAGCAAGGGCGGAGTTGTGCTAAGCATCGTCCTGCCTAATGGAGAGCAAGAAGAAAAATAACTTTTAAGTACAAGTTGGTACCCCAGTGAGATAGAGGGAACAGGGAACTGCGTAGTTCTGCTTACGGATCCAGATCGCTGCAGTGCTCAGAGAAATCAATGCACTCCCCACGCATTCCCATTTTCACAATATGTCACGAATGGAGGAACAAGCAACATTTGCATTAGCCAATGATAACACCATAACCATAAATCCTGCTGATAAAGAAAGGGCCATTGTCATTATGGATACCGCTGACTACGACGCAGAGTGTCAAAGACAATTGTCTGACCCGCGTTACTACACTCCCATAACAGAGGATCCATCCCAAAGACTCACTACCACCATTAATTTGACGGTGGACTCTGCCACAGCACAAGGCTGGTTGACCAAGAATGAGGCTGATTTATTATATCAATACCAATCCTAAGATCCCTTATTTCTATACTATCCCTAGAATACACAAGGATGTAATTCCACCGCCAGGTAGACCTATTGTATTGGGAATTGGGTCCTTACTTGAGCCACTTTCCATCTTTTGTGACCACTTCCTACGACCCCTTGTCCAAAAAGACTCCCTCATTTCTCAAAGATACAAGAGATGTTCTCAAATTGACTACTGTGATCAATGAATCAGGGGTTCAGATAGACCTTTTGGTTACACTCGATGTAGACCTTTTGGTTACACTCGATGTAGAAGCCCTCTGCACCAATATCCCTCAAGATACCACACTAGAGGTGATAGAACACACACTACTATCTGAAGCATGGACGTCCCCTACCCCACTCAGCTTCATTCTAGAATGTGCCAGTCTAGCACTGAAACTAAATTTCTTCCAATTCAGGGACCAACTCTATCATCAGACACAGGGGAAGTACCTTAGCCCCAAGTCTGGCCTGCATGTGTATGGCTAATTTTGAGAAGCTATCCATTCATACTCCTCTAACATCATCATATGGCGTCGCTATCTTGACGACATTCTGATACTCTGGAAAGAAGCCACACCAACATGCAACACCTATTGCGAATGGATCAATACTCTTGACCCTTTCCAAGAGTGTCAGCTGAAAACCTACCCTTTCTTGACCTTTCGATCACTCTACGGAATCCACTTACGAAAAGCCCACGGACTGCAATAGTCTTCTACGATATGATAGCCACCACCCAAAACACCTGAGGGACAAGCTACCATATGGCCAATTCTTAAGTTTACGTCATAACTGTAGTGCCCTGGCTGACAAGCTGCCAGTTTGACAGCCGGTCCCGAAACATGCCAGTATCCAACCCACATTTTCAAGATGGCACGCAAAAGAACATGTAATACCAACAGATCCTCACTTCTGGAAACATCCTAAAGTCCAAGATGAGATCTTAACCTGTGTAACTTCTTTCACACCCCAATCAATTCAGATTAAAAGAGTGATCAAAAAACATTGGGGTATTTTACAGACTGGGGGACAACGATACCCCTCTCCCAAGGTTTTCCTTAAAACGCACCTGGAACTTAAAAGACACCATAGTCCACACGAGACCCAAAACTATACAGAAACAAACACAATAATCTTTGTGGGGATTACCACTTGTGACGGGAAACTACCCGTGTGGGTCATGTGGGGTTTATGTCCTCACCAAACCCTCCAAAACCATACAATTGAATGACCACCAGGTGTGGACCCAACGATCACACTCCAACTGCATTTCCACTAATTGCAGTCATATGATTACTTGTCCATGTACCAAGCATCACATTGGCATGACCACACGCATGGTAAAAACAAGAATTATGGAACATTGCAGCAACATACGCTGCAAACGAATAACCACCAAGCTGAGCACACATTTCATTGAAAAACCACACCCTCCAAATCACCTATCCTGGACAGTTTTAGAAATGCATCTGAATGTAACCAAAAACTATCTGTTCCAGAAGGAACAGCAATTGATTTTCCTGTTTATCCACCCAAGTCACGAGACTGAACGATGACATTACCTGGGGTGAGATCCACAACTGACATAACCCCCATACCAAAATCGTGTCTGTTCTTTATCCTGTGACCAACCGCCCTGTCAAATGACACCTTTTACTCAGTCAATCTTGATGACATGACTACTAGGATTAGGTCCTCCACAAAAGATGGAGCACCCTCTAATGCGCATTGCGGGGTTTGAATTGCCATTCCTATTCCCTTGTTTTGAAACATGGGATACTGAATCTTTTTGGTATGTCTGCCTTTTTATTTAGCCGTCCTTCAGTACACACCAATATGGACTAATCACCATTCCAAGATGGTGCCCCATTCTCAATTCTCTCTCTGTCCCAGTATGCACCCACTATGCTCCGTGCTTAGAGCCCAACAGAAGGTCTAGCAGCTCACGGACTACGCCTCCTCGTAGCTGCCTTCTGCTACTTGTACCATTGTTTTTTTTGGACATGCTAGCATACAAGCAACAGCCCAGCAACGGGTAGATCGCACGCTGCCCGCGGCGATCTGGAACAGTAAGTAGAACTACGCAGTTCCCTGTTCCCTCTATCTCACTGGGGTACCAACGTGTACTTAAAAGTTATTTTTCTTCTCGCTCTCCTTTAGACAGGACGACGCTTAGCGCCATTCCGCTCTTGCTCATTGAAGCACAGTTTCCTATATATAGCGGTAAGACTACTCTGTAAGATTTTCCCTTGTGTCACTCTGCATAGCGCATGAGAGTCCTGGTCACCCGCTCACTACCAGCACCCATCATGCAGGTCTGACTGTATATTTGCCCTCACGGCGATCTATTTACTCACCATTTTACGCCATAGTCACCGCCCTTATGGCGGCACACATTTCGGGTGTGATTGTGCCTCATGGATCCCTTGGTTTCACTTTGTCCTGCATAAGATCAACACCCCTGAATATTCCAGCCTATGAATTTCATAGCCAATTAGTAACCACCTGTCCACCATCACGTACTCTCCTCATTTTGAAATTAGACAGAAGTATTGCTATACCTGTTATGCACTAAATTCAAGCATACAATTACCTGACATGCACACTCCATCAGGCAACAATACTGTAATTGAATACTGTATTAACCGTTGTTGTGCCTCTCACCCGCCTCCCCCTTGTTTCTCCTCATTCCCTCTCCTCTAGGTCGGTACAGCTATTGATTGCAACAAGGTAGATTCCATACCCTCTAGCATTTGGGATAGCACGGCACTAGATGACACATGTGCTTTTGACTGCTTCCCCTGGAGTAGTTTAGTTTTTAACGTTCACGGTCCTGAAATATTGCCTAGATCTTGTATGACTTTATCGGCAAGAAACATGTTGACCAACCTTCACACTTTGAGCTAATGTGGACCATTATATCCACCTTGACCCGTATTTGTTTTTAACATAACTTAGGGCTTAACACATTAAAATGTGACTTATAATGCCCTATAAGTTATTTATAAACCTACCACCCTACTCACTCACTACACCCGCACCATCACACTCATACTTCGCTACGGTAGCTTAAAAGAACTCCAGCAAAGAGCCCCTTCGCAGGGCCCTTTGGCATTGCAGCGTCGGCCCAACGAGGAACTGCCCAATGATGAAGCATGAGACCCCATGGGGTGTGTGAGGGCTCTTGCTCCTGAAGGATCAGATCCCCCGGACTCGTCCCTCAGGAACTTCCTCACCGACCTTCCCAGAGGAACTGCACATCTTCTCGTATTCCCATATCCCCGGGGCGCGTGTGCTGGACCTTTATTTTGCCCTCTGTCCCTCCTTGTGATTTTGTGTCCTACGTCTAGACCTTTCATTGCTTCCCAAAGTCCATTCTTCCTTTAACGTTTTCCTGGATCTTGTTCTACCTTCCTTTTATCCATCCCCGTCCTCAGAAAAGGAAGTGCTCTGGCATTCTTTAGATTTACTCAGGACTCTCACTATTTATTTGGAAAGAACTGTATCCTTTAAAAAGCTGTGCTTTTGATTTTCTACTTTTGGATTGAGCCACAGGGCTCAGCACTCAATTATTTCCAATTTATGTCGCTGGAGTAAAACTGGGATTTCTTTGGCTTGTAAAAAGCTGGAATCACCGTTCCTTCTGTGGATGAAGGAGCATTCTACAAGGGGGTTTCTTCCTCGTTGGAATCCTTCAGAAGAGCCTCTTTAATTGACAAATGTGCCACTGCAGCATTATCTAACCACCATACATTTATTTAGAATTATAGATTAAGAATAGGGGGAGGGTTTTTCTTCATCTTTTGGTTCTGCTGTTCTTCCTACAGGACAATAATGTATGGGATATGGGTTTAAATTGGCATTTCTGTTACATGTTTTTGTAAAACACACAAAAGGTGATGGGAGGAGGATTTCAATAAGTCTAACCACTGACAATTGCTTGGGGTAGCATTCCAACTCATTTGCATTTGTCTGGGTCGAATGTGAGGTGGCATGGTGAACAAAAGAATGATGGGTTGGAATGCTACACTGAGCGATTGCAATTTTTGGACAAATTTGCAAGCATTCATTCCACCACCATTGTGTGCTTGGTGTACGGTTCCAAGTGGCAAGGGTATGCCCAGAAGTGGGTCCTGTACTCACTACATCAACTGGAAACCAGCTACACCCCATTTAAGAGCCCCAATCTGGGAGAAACTGGTCCTCCCTGAAGCCTTGCAGTTTATGTTGGACTGTTCCGATTGGAGCAGGGTCAAGACTGATTTGCATGGTGGACAAAGGAACGATGGGCTGGAATGCTACCCTGAGCGGTTTCCAGTAATTGAACAAATTGCAAATATTCCTCCCATCACCTGTTGTCTGTTTAACATTTATTTTTTAATGACCACTTAGGGGCCGATTCCAATGTCGGATGGACCTGAGTCCGTCTGATTGGTCAGGAACCGTAACCGACCGACCTACTGTCGTCGGTTACGGACCTGCAGATACGATGTGACCAAACCCTGTTCAGTCGCACTTGTATACTTAACAATGGGAGCATGCATTCCAAACGGAATGCATTATCGCATTGTAAAATGCAGGGGTGCAGTTCATCCCTGCACCCGGTGGCAGGCACCCCAAGGCCTCGCACCCATGGGGGCCCTACTGCGGGCCCCCAAAGACAGTTTCTGACTGCCTTTTTGTGCCAGAAAGACCGGCACGAAAAGGCAGTGGGAAACTGCCACCGTACTCCCTTGGTCAGAAAGAGGCGGTCGGGGGAGTACTGAAGGATGGTGCACGAGCTCTGAGAGCCCTTCGTAAGCCATCTGGAAATCCGAGTTGGATTCCTTTTCGACCAAGCATCGGAATGGCTCGGTCGGAAAGGAATCCGAACGCCACGTTCCGATGCGGGCGGAAGGGCTCCTACTGTCGGTCAGAACCCTTCTGTCCGACATCGGAATCGGCCCCTTAGTGTTGCAATTTTCTTGGCATGTGCATGAATTTTTTAATTGTTTTGTTGGCTTTCGTATATGCTGAAGACAGACGAGGTAAGTAGTGACTCAGTTATTTACCAGTAATCTTCATTACTCCAAGCCATAGTCTTCATCGCCACAGTCCTAAAGTTCCTCCCAACCTTCCCTGGTGCAATGGAAAGTGGGCGGAAATTCATAAATGTTTTAGCTTTTCAGTTACAGAAAGTACTCAGGTGTAAGTCCCACCTATATGGTCATTTAGTAATCCACTTCCTGTGAAGTTACATTGGTTGGGGCATAATTACTTTATCTTGTTATAAGTGAATGCTGTGCACGAGCCAAGGAGTAGCTCAATTGTTAGTAGTATGGCGAGGAAGGTTATTATTCTAAGTACTGAAGATTACTGGTAAGTAACCGAGTCAATACCCAACCACCTATCAACAATGACTCAACTCTCGTAACCTTCTGCTCGAGTACAGTGGCTTTGTTGTTACATGGCTCTCCATCATAGCATACAAAGGAACATTTTAATCTCAGAAACAACAAAGTTAAATGCAAGTATAAACATTTTGAACAGATTTTTTTATACTTTACATTTTATGTTGGTAGATTCTTTTTATTGGAACTAACCTCTTTCCTTTGAATTTTCTCACTTTTTTTCGTTTTTTAATATACATTATAAGGCTTCTATTCTTTTGCTGTTGTTTTGCGTATCCAATAACCAAATATAAAGGCCCACTCCACTTTTAGTCTCACAAAGGCATACTGCTAAATCACAAACCACCTTCTTAGCTATGAGAGTAAGTATTGTTAAAAAGTTAATCATAACTGACATCTTTTCTTCACAGAAAATATGATTGATCTGGGTAAACACACATTGTATTCATAGCATAAACATGTTTTTCTACTTTGAATAATAGCGTCGAGATGAATGGGAATTTTATGGTACTGCAATCCTCTCTCTAAAATGTATCTTTGCTGACTTTCAGTGGGTTCCCTACATTCCTTCCTTGGAGATGTGTGCATTGTTAAACTGAATGCTTTTACAAGGATTTGACACGCAAATATTATTTTCAGTTCTTTTGAAAGTGATTACGGCTTGCATACGAAATGGCAAGATCCTGTAAATTATTAACGTTGGTCGTTTATTGACCGCAGCAAGAATTTCTAAAACACAATTAGGTGCTTTAAGTATTTCTTCTGCAGCCTAGAATATGATTGCTCACTGTTCATGAATTCCACGAAAAGACTTACAAAAATTAACCCTTCTCCTGACTTCACATAATGACCTACTGGAGCTATTTGGAAATCATTGAACTGGCATGCAAAAACCAATATGGCTGTTGGTCAAAAGAATTTACCATCCAATCCTAATGGAGCCAGAGTGTATTTTAATATTTGATATCTCACCTGAGTATTGCTTATAAAATTCATCACCAAGACGCATGGTATAATTTCGTCCGACAAAGGGCAGGCAGCCTTGATATTCTATACTCTATTTTTCCGTTTTTTCTGGTTGTGTAGGTCTGTTGTTTATTCATGTGGGTCTGTAAGTTTTGCGGGTGTTGTTTCTGTTTCCACCCCTGTTCTGCATAATGCCAATGAATAAAATGTGTACACTGCTTTCAAAGTTGATTCATGAAATATGATCTCAAACGAAATTTTGAAGATATATACGAGTTAAAGCTATATGTAAACTCTGAAATTATTTACAAAATAGGTGGATGTTGTGAAAATCAAGCGTGCAACTGTCCCCTTGGCGGAGGCTTATTATCATGGTACACGGGGACATAGAGGCATTTAAGATAAAAGAAGGCAGTAGAACAGTCAATCGTGGAGGGGCATTTGATTAGGCAGCAGTTGTGCTCGCAGCCCATGAAGTAGGTCCATTACTCATAACTGATAAAGACTATGAGCATCATTGTGATGTCGGGGGACTTGTGTCCGCCCAACACCGTAGCTGACCGCTAACCACCCGACCATAGGTCAGCGGTTCCAACCGCACAATTTGGTTGCGACTGCCCTCTGGGTGGTTGGAAACATCCATTTTACAATGGAAGCTTGTGCGGCGGGCAGATAAGGCCTGCAGCAAAAGCTGCCATTGCAAAATGGATGTTTTAGAAATCCCTGCACCGTGTGGCAGGAATGTTTAGGGGGGCACCAGGCCTCATGGCGGAGGACGCGGAGGGTCAGGGCCCTGCTAGGGGCCCCCAAAGTCACTTTCCAACAACCTTTCCATGTCAGAAAGGACGACATGGAAAGGCTGTTGGAAAGTGACATCATAATCCCAACAGTGTAGCCGAGGCTGGCTTCACCGTCATATCAGGAATATGATGGCTTCCGATGCTCCGCGGTGGATGGTTCCTCCGCCCGATGCTTCTGCCAGCTGCATCGTAATGCGGGGGGTGAACCGCAATTGCAGATGTCGGACAGAACGCAACCGACAGTTATTGCACACCCATGGCCCTATTCACAAAGATAAATCGATTCATAAACATACTTCTACAACCCAATTTACCTTTTTTAAGCCTCTCAGGAAATTACATAGCATACCTGGCAGAAGATTTCCACAGCCATAAATCCCACTCAAGGTGTGGGAAGTGTGCCTCCCAAGGCATGGGTTGCATTGGAGGTTTGGGAACGTCCAAAACATGCCCATGTGTGGGATTCCCAAACTCCTTATTCCTCCCTTCTCTGCCCTGGCAATGACTGTAAACGTACTCCTGCACAGGACTGGCGTAAGCCCCTTTTCAAATAGGTAAAGGGCAGATTTAGTGGGGGTGGAGTGGGAAGCTTTCTCCACAGGAAACATATTTTCCCGATGGAGAATAAAAAGGTGTGTTTGCCCAGGTGTAAAGTGAGTAAATACCTTTATTTGCAGATTAATTAAAATCGTTGCAAAGTCAAACCACACAAGAAAGTAAAAAATAGTTGCTAAAAACATTATGCATTAAAAAGCTCGTTATTCAAACATCAGGCCCAGGTGATCCTATGCCCCCCTGCGTTTTGTGCGGACTATGTATATAGTTGTAGGGGTATTTAGATTGCGATTGTTCTGACAAATGCAATAGAACAGTAGTGTGGTTTTAAACTGTGACCGTTCTAATGAATACAGCAGGAAGGGCCTTCATATGGTATTCCCCTTTGACAAATGCCCTAAGACTAGATTTTATATCGTGAAATCGAAATGCATAAAAACACCATAATACGGGCTTTACATATTTAATTGGGGGATAAAGTTGGGTGCTTTTCATTGTGTACATATTTGGCATTCAATTGTGCCTGAATTAAAGCATGTTTTCATTTTTTTAAGTAAATGAACTGGACTGGGCACTTATTTATTAAGTGACAGTGTGTATCTTGCAGCATTATAAGTTTATACACGCACCAACTCCCAAAGAAAGCCATGAACTGCTCTGCATTGCTGCCCTCAGAGTCACGTGCTAAAGGGATGGACTTTGTTCTCAGTTTAAGTTCAATAGTAAGTTGGCCCCAGGTTTTTGACTTTGCCACTTTGTTGATCTTCTTTAGATACAGTTAATTGGGCAGGAGTTGTGTTGGCCTGCCTTTGAAGTTGTTCTATTACTCATAACTTATATAGCTATTATCAACACAGACCCTATGGCAAATACAATATAAAACGGTGTGTGTATGGTGTTAGCCATTACCAAATACACTAGAAATATGTTTTACATTTGGATCTCTCTGGAAAATGCAATAGGAAGTTGTTTTATATTGTGAACTTTCTAACAAATGCAAAAGGAAGTGGGTTTACTCTGTGGCACACACCTTGGACAAAGGCTTTAGTGGGTGCTCAGTTTGGGTCATATAGTAAGGCGGCCCTAAGGCATCAGACACCAGAGGTAAAAGAGTTCCACTGACAGAGTAGGAGCCCAGTAGCCCCTGAATGCTCTGAGACCCCCTCGCTGAACAAGTTCTCACATTTTCACATGATTTGCAATAGTGATTCATTGTTATTGGCCACAGCCCCAGACCGAAAAAACAAACCATGCTCCTGTGTGGTTGTCAGCCATAGGCACATCCAGAGCTTATCATCTCTATGTCATCTCACTGACCCTTTGGGAGATAACAGTGATGGGTTCGTTCTATGCTGTGCTAAGCTGCTGTATCTATTGTTTGCCAATGATTTCACTAAATGTATGTATTTAGCACTGCAGTGTCTGGAACAAGCCAAGAGATAGATTCCTTGCTATAGACTCCAATGGATATTGTGTAGACTAGGCTAGTGGCCACTGGGACACAATGTCAGGCTTGAACAAGGCACACATAACATTCAGAAAAGCCCTTCCAGATCAGTGTAAGTAGAGCCAGAAGGAAGTCACATTGCCTAGCATGTTGTGGTTTAAGTTTCCCCTTTTGCTCGTTGGGACCGAGCCTTTGATGGGCTTAGGCATCCTTCACTGTTTTTTGCTTTCCAATTTTAAGTTTCCTTCTTGTTTGGGTTCCTTATCAATTTCAACAGTTTTTAGCTGCTGGTATAACTTGTGTGGTTCCCCAGCAGAATGTTAGTATTTGTCCCTTATGCCTGGGTATTTTGTGGTTGGTCCAGTGTTCCTTTAAACCAGTGGTCTCTAACCTTTTCTGTAATGAGAGCAACTTCTGAGCAGTGAAAACCGTTGTGAGCTACTGAAGGACAAGTAACCAGACGCCCACCCGCCCAGCTTCATTGCCTGTAAACATAATGTCCATGGAGCCTGATCCCATGGTTTGAACAAAATACTGTGACTAGGGGTACTATGATTGAGCTGCCATGTGCGCCAGTGTGTGCATGGTCTGTGGGGATGGATGAACATAAGTGTGAATGTATGTGATATATGTGTATTGGTGACTGAGAGCCTGTGTCGTATGTAATTGTGGCAAAGGCCATACCTTTCACCATATGTGGCACCGTTACATGCACAACACAAACATACAACCATTTTTTTTAAGTGAGAGAAATGTAAAGTGCAGAATAATGTTCTGCAAAAATGTTCATAATAAGGAACTTTTTCTGCACTTGATGAAACATTTTTCAGCATTTTCAATTTCTCCCATTTAAATTACATGGCTGTATTTTTCAGTTATAAACATAGCAGTGTTTCTACCAGCCAATGGGAGCAAAAGTCCTGCTGTCTGTAAATGTAACACTTTGAAATGGGAGAAAATGTGATTGAAGAGTAAACTTTATGTTTACATGCATTATATAAAAATATCATTTTCTCCCATGCAAAGTGTCCTTACAAACAGCAGGCATTCTGCTTCCAGTGGCCTGTAGATATGGTGCCATATTTATAACAGGAAAATACAGTCATTTGTTTAAATGTGAGACATTTAAAGTGAAGATACATGCTTCATAAAACATTAGTTTTGGCTTAACATAAAGTAGAGAAAATATTGAGAGAATGTTTCAGAGAAAAGGTTTTCTTTATTTTAAACGTCCTCCATTTAAAACAAAATGACTGTATTTTTCAGTTATAAATATGGCAGTGTGTCTACCAGCCACTGGGAGCAATATGCCTGCTGTTTGTAAATGCAGCACTCGGAAAAGGGAGAAAATTAAAATAACGATTTAACTTAATCATTAAGTTAGCTTTTCATTTTCATTTTCTCTCATTTAAAAGCATTCACAAACATAATTCTCTTCTCATGCTCCATTATTGACTTGAGAACAACTTTTATTTAAGAGTTAAATACCCTAGTGCTTCAGCACTTCACCTCTGTGCCCGGGGTCATACATCTAAGTAGAGCACTGCTCATTATCAGGCTCTGCTAGCTGCAGCCTGATATTAATGTAAAAAAAAAAAACCTTTCCTTAGCTTGAAAAGGAAAAGCAACACTTGTTTAGTTAAAAATTAACTCAAGGCTGGAGGTTAGTGCAAGCTACTCGTAGCTCGTGGTCAACTGGTTGGAGGCACCTGATCTAAACCATTGTCCTAGAGAATCACTAATTGCCTTCCCTGATTCTTCCACGTACTCTGGTTCCTTATTATCCTGCTGAGACCGCCCTCATTGGGCTAAGCCATAGCCTCTGACATCTTTCGATGTGCTGATGCCTTTTCTAGCTGCTGTGTCTCCGTTCTTCCTATCACCTCTCTTTGCCATGGGGTAGAGCACCAAGAACCAGGCGCGCAACACCCATTGGACTCACAGGGCTTCAGTCCCCCGTCGTGTGTGGCAGCCCGGGATGAGACACCTTCCCGGGCAAAAAAGCAGCCGCACCCGAGCACTTCACAGGTCTTTAAAAGACCATTTGCATGTTAATGAGGCCTTGCTGTTGTTTCACCCCTTCTAAGAGCCCCTCCAGCTCCACTCTGCCTATTGCTTAAAGTTCAGCCCCCCCCAAAATTTTTGCTCAGCCCCCCCCCCGAAATTTTTGCTCAGCCCCCCCCCCAAAATTTGGCTCTAGTTGCGCCTCTGCCAAGAACATATGCTCTGTTTTCTTTGGTTATAAATATGTGACGATTTGGGACACACCTGAGTTCATCCACTACCCACTTGATCATTGGCAGATTGCTAGGCCTTTCTGAGCACCGTGGATGCAGATATAAATATCTTATAAGTTATAGCATAACCAACTAATCAGATACAATTCTATATAAATATAGCAAGATAGGAAAAGAGCTTCCTGTTGACCAAACTTAACAAGCTAATAGCCCCGGACTCTTCACCAGTTGTCTCTGAGAATGGTTGTATGAAAAAATATTGACTAGAAAATTATTGGGGTATAAAAAGGCAGTAAATGTATTGAAAAGCCTAATATTGACATTTTTACACCTCTCTACAAATACAAGAATATTGTGAAAAACAACATCAAGAACACAATAACGAAATGAAACCCAAGCTAAAGAAAACATCAAACAACAAAATTATGCTAAGTAAAACACCAAATATACATACATGTTATATTTGATAATAGTATAATATAAATAATATAATAAATATAAATAACTAAACTTAAAAAATATTAACTACAGTTTCGTCCATTTATGGTGAAAGAAAACAAGTTGTAACTGAGGGGCTCATTACGAGTTTGGCGGTGCGTGAAACGCCGTACCCGTGGTTGCGGTCTGACCACCGCAAGTTCGGCGGTCCAACCACAGTATTATTAGCTTGGCAGGTTGCTGCTGCAAAGACCACGGCTGAACTGCCTATACCACTAACACACTGCAGACCGCTGGGTCACGCTTGGGGAAAAGCAGTTGCCATAGGGCAGTACAGAAGAGTTTCACTGCCGTTCATATTACGAGTTGGCTTTTCAATGAGCTGTCTGCGGCGGTGGAACCACCAGCTTCGAGTTGGCGGGAACGAAGGATTTGGGGTGTGTACTCGCCTCTTTCCTGTTATATCGGTCAGAGTTTGATGTGGACTCCTTTCTTCAGGTTCCCCCTTCACAGCAGCATCTTCACTCTGAGGATTACAACCCCGTTTGCCACACTACAGGTGAGTCCTTTTTGAACCATATACCCATTTCCTGGATTGCCCACATATGGGCCAGACTCCGGCAATGGGTAGGCGGTATTTTTCCACATTTATCATGCATATGTGTGCATTTGACACATATGCAGTCGAAATGTTCATGCAGTCGAAATTCATCGATACATGTGAAAAACTAATCACCACTGCCGCAAGATCTCTGCATCTACACCTCCAGCACTGTGGTAAACTCGTAATACGGCATTCTTAAGACCGCCAGCACTGTGGTCTTCTGGTGGCCGTGGGCAGGTTGTTCGGGCGGTCAGACCGTCATCCCAGTAATCAGGCCTCAAGTCTTTACACAATGATTTTTTTAAATATAATCAGTTAAAAAATAGAAAAGAATTCCTAACTTAAAAAAGGAGTGTAAAAAGAGAATAACAAAATAAATCAAACTACTGCAATGAAAGCCACTACATCAGAAGAGTATTACTCTATCCAAGTAAACCCCAATGGGAAAGAACTGCACCAAAGACAGGAAGAAAGCATCACAATCTCCCACAAAAGTAGTAAGTGCATAAAAATATTGTAAAAAAAGATTAACATAAAACAGCACCAGAAACTTTTTTTAAAAGATTAAAAAGCTTAATTAAAGACATCTTAATTTATTATATACAATACAGACCAAAATACTGAAGAATTGATTTTCTACAATCATGTAAAAAGAAAAAGCTTGAAAATCTCCCAACAGAAAATTCAAAAAGGAAAAGTAAGTACAGCAATTATAATGTATTAAAATTATGTATAGCTTAAAACCCCAAATTTAAGAACACAGAGTAATTTATTTACAAACATAAAATAATAGTATAAATCTACAATATATTGAAAAGCAAATTATTAAAAACAAAATATACTTTTCTTCAGATGTATAAACAAGAAAAAAGAATAAAACTGAAAACAAGTACTAGAAAGAAAGTAATATTTCAGAAAATCTACATCCAACAGGAGAAAACAAAAAGAAGAAAACATGAAATTGAAGTTTAACATGTGAAATGCTAAAAACATGCATAATAATAATAATAATAATAATAATAATAATAATGACTATAAATGTAATTATAAAACCATATATCATTTTTCAATGTTTGTGCAATCCATAGATCCCAAAAGGTCAGAAACTGCAACATATGTAACATCCCAGTAAGGAAAAAGGTACATGGGCTACACCTATAACAAGATAAGTGTGTCTATTTAAAAAACAGATTTGAAATGAACAAAATAGTACCCAAATTGTCATTATAGAAGAGCGACCTCCTTAAAAGATATGGTGCACAATGTAACAGAATACAACCTACACCCCAATATTACAGAATCAGGACATTTTCGGAGAGCTAACCAAGCCAGAATAATTTTCTCTTTCCCTACAGGACCTACATTAAATGACATAATACATCAAGTTCCTGAGTTAGCAGCAGGAATCTTATGCAATAACTAACCTCATAAAGACAGAACACAAAGAACAGTCAGACAAACAACAAGCACCCCAAGAACATTTCAAGCAATGGAAATCTCTGAACACTCACTAACTGAGGGGCTGATTATGAGTTTGGCACAGTTGCACTGGCTCTCCGCTGGCACAGCTGTGCCAAACCTGCGCAAGGACTGCCTGCCATATTATGAGTTGAACTTGTATACGGCAGACAGTCCTTCACCTTTCCCATAGTGGTGTCTGAAAAACAGGCACCACAATGGGAACAGTAAAAAAGTTCAGGCAAAGCATGGACGGTGACGTCCATGCTGTGCTGGAACTTTGGGGGAATACAGACAAGGGCACATGAGTTTCCATCCTATATGACAACCAGTAAAATGAAAAATGAATCAGCATTTTTTTCTCCTGCAAGCCCTTATCCAAAGCACAACCAAGATGATGGATGGGAATTTTAAATCATGGCCCACACAACGACTCACACAAATTTACACCATTCACACCATTGTCATAATGCTAACGTTAACCTAATTTATCCACTACCCCAAAACAAACAAAGTTCAAGTTACCAAAAACCACTAGCATTACTAAAAAAACTAACTACTACCCACAAAAATAATTATAGACTACTAACAGGCCGTGACAAGTACCATTTTAAATGTCTATACATATACATTCCTACAAGGTTGCTGTTATAACTTTGACCAGGTCTTAAGGAGGAACTTCCAAAGGTTAACACTTAGCATAGACTTTTCAACACAATTTCGATATGAAATAACTGCAGAAGTAACAAAATACTATGATTTACTGGACATTTCTAAGACACTTTACAATTCAATCGCGCAGTGCAGCAGCTGAAAATGCTGTGCTGATCTGCGTGAAAATGCGAGAGGAGGAGAGAGCCATATTTACTAAAATATTGCACTCTCTTCCCTTTTCTCAAGCGCCCGTGCTGAAATCACCTGCCATGCGCCACAGAGACACCTTTGCACCATGGTGCAACGGTATGTCCGTGAATCTAGCATAGGTTTTGTACTGGAAGGGTACCCTTTCTGTACAAAATACTATGCATAGACTGACTTTAACCCATTTTCCTCTTTGTATGTGTGCTTTAAAGTGCAGCACACATACACTTCCTTGCAACTATTTCAAAAGGGCACAGTTTTCTGATGCTAAACCCGCTGTACTTTATTTAGTAAATAGGGTTTGCCATCAGAAACCTTGGGTGGTTGCATGGGTACGCACATGCTCCACCCATGGCACGCCCCCCTATGCAAAGTAGCGCTATAACCTGCTTTGCATTACCTTCACGTTATTTCATGCACTAAACAAGTTTAGCTTTGGAAAGTAAATTGGAAAAAAAAGATGATGCTCCAATTCCTATTACTTTTGTGATGGCAAACACGCCGTAAAATCTTAGTAAATCTCCCCCTTGAAGTGGAAGCCTGCTCAGTTTCAAATTCCATGGATGAATGTGAACAATAGTACACTTTCACACGAATCAAAAAACAAAACTGCGGTAGAATGGTGCATTCTTCTTTCCAAAGAACACTTGGACGGAGGTACCAAACTCTCTATTAATTTATAGAGCTACTAAAAATAGAATACACTGCACTAACAAACAAAACATAACCCCAAAGCAAAGCACCTACAATTCCAATTTAGTTTTAAGAAATATTACAACATTAGTTTATTTGTTATTATTCCAAAAATTATACAAGAAGTCTGTATTAAAAATAAATTAATTACATAATAATTCCTAAAAGTAAAATAATGTCAACCCAATTAAAGGTACTGTTAAAGAAATATTAAATGATTAAAATAAATAACCCATATCTGGCATTAAACGGTAAATAAACACACATTTACAATATTAAGCAATAATAAGCTGTACAATACATAAACTCATTATAACAAAGCATACCACACAAAATACTCAATGATACACATAACACTTTTACATTCTAAAACACATAGATACCACTTAACATTTCAACATTGATAAAAGTAAATGCTTACAATTATGTAGCATAAGTCCTTAATGATTAAACCAACTTTTCAAAATGAATAAACATAAATCCATTAAAAGAAATTATAAATCCAAAAAATGAGCACAATGTTAAAAATTATAATAATTATTTTAGTAAAAAGCAATATCATCTCCATGTACACTTATTAACCCAAAAAATAAAAAAAGACATTTCAAAAATGCCTGGCAAACCCACACAAAACAAAAGATAATGGTGCCGATCACGATCCTGTAAAAACCGGGTACGAACCGTCGGACGGAGCATATTCTCCGTCCGACGCGTACCCGGTCGTCAAAATATACAAACATGGAATTACGATTCGCACGGAAACACCTTTCCCGTACGAATCGTACAAAACCCCGACCGACCAAAATAAACGTACAAATGCGATCCGGGAAAGCGCCGACGTGACGTCGGGACGCACGCAGCCTGCCATTCACGAACCAGGAATTATGATTCGCACCGACGTCATCCCGCACGGTGAATATTTTCCGGCTGCCAAAAACTGCCGGGAAATCAGGACGACGCGAACAAGGAGGACCCGTACGCGACGGACAGACAGGGCGACGCGAACAAGGAGTACCTGTACGCGACGGACAGACATGGACCCGAACCTACGTGTCATCCCGGCCCTCATAGCAGTCGACCTCCTCTACAGGTTCGGACGCAGACGCCGCAGAAGGTCAGAACAACAAAGGGAGGGAGGAAAGGGGGGGGTGGCAGGACCAGGGCAGGCCACAAAACCCCCACCAAAGTCACACAGCACACATGCCCTGGACATACCTGACCCTCAGGCCCTGGTCACTACGAGGGGGTGGGGGCGTGTCCAGCCAAGCCAGCGACCGCCACAACGGAAGTTCTTGACGACGCGAACCGGCAACACAACCATACAGGTACGTCCCGTACCCACGCCTTAAGAGCGTGGGTACGAGTCGTACCACGCCCACACCTACGTCACCCCAACAATGGCGGGACGGCTCGTACCCACGTGGCAAAGGCCTGGGGACGGCCCGCACAAGCATTCCACAGCGTGGGTACGGCAATGTATGGACCGTACCCCCACCCGCATATGCATGGAGCATACCCCCCACCCCAACAGTGTAAGTACGACACGTACCCCCACCCGCGTATGCATGGAGCGTACCCCCCACCCCAACAGTGTAAGTACGACACGTACCCCCACCCGCGTACGTATGGAGCGTACCCCCCACCCCAACAGTGTAAGTACGACACGTACCCCCACCCATGTACGCATGGAGCGGACCCCCACCCCAACAGTGTAAGTACGACACGTACCCCCACCCGCGTACGTATGGAGTGTACCCCCCACCCCAAGAGTGTAAGTACGACATGTACCCCCACCCGCGTACGTATGGAGCGTACCCCCCACCCCAACAGTGTAAGTACGACACGTACCCTCACCCGCGTATGCATGGAGCGAACCCCCCACCCCAACAGTGTAAGTACGACATGTACCCCCACCCGCGTATGTATGGAGCGTACCCCCCACCACAACAGTGTAAGTACGACACGTACCCCCACCCGCGTACGCATGGAGCGTACCCCCCACCCCAAGAGTGTAAGTACGACACGTACCCCCACCCGCATACGTATGGAGCGTACCCCCCACCCCAAGAGTGTAAGTACAACACGTACCCTCACCCGCGTATGCATGGAGCGAACCCCCCACCCCAACAGTGTAAGTACGACACGTACCCCCACCCGCGTACGTATGGAGTGTACCCCCCACCCCAACAGTGTAAGTACGACACGTACCCCCACCCGCGTACGCATGGAGCGTACCCCCACCCCAACAGTGTAAGTACGACACGTACCCCCACCTGCGTATGCATGGAGCGTACCCCCCACCCCAACAGTGTAAGTACGACATGTACCCCCACCCGCATACCTATGGAGCGTACCCCCCACCCCAAGAGTGTAAGTACGACACGTACCCCCACCCGCATACGTATGGAGCGTACCCCCCACCCCAACAGTGTAAGTACGACACGTACCCTCACCCGCGTATGCATGGAGCGAACCCCCCACCCCAACCGTGTATGTATGACCCGTACCCTCACCCGCGTATGCATGGAGCGAACCCACACCCGTGTATGTTCGAAGCGTACATATTGTGAATTAGGAGGGGTGTGTGCATAGTCCTCCCAGCAGTGCCCAGAGACAGGAGGGGTGTGTGCAGAGTCCTCCCAGCAGTGCCCAGAGACAGGAGGGGTGGGTGCCTAACACTCCCAGCAGTGCCCAGAGACAGGAGGGGTGGGTGCAGAGTCCTCCCAGCAGTCCCCAGACATGAGAGGGGTGGGTGCCTAACACTCCCAGCAGTGCCCAGACATGAGAGGGGTGTGTGCAGAGTCCTCCCAGCAGTCCCCAAACATAGGAGGGGTGTGTGCAGAGTCCTCCCAGCAGTGCCCAGAGACAGGAGGGGTGTGTGCAGAGTCCTCCCAGCAGTGCCCAGAGACAGGAGGGGTGGGTGCAGAGTCCTCCCAGCAGTGCCCAGAGACAGGAGGGGTGTGTGCAGAGTCCTCCCAGCAGTCCCCAGACATAGGAGGGGTGTGTGCAGAGTCCTCCCAGCAGTGCCCAGAGACAGGAGGGGTGTGTGCAGAGTCCTCCCAGCAGTCCCCAGACATAGGAGGGGTGTGTGCAGAGTCCTCCCAGCAGTGCCCAGAGACAGGAGGGGTGTGTGCAGAGTCCTCCCAGCAGTGCCCAGAGACAGGAGGGGTGGGTGCAGAGTCCACCCAGCAGTCCCCAGACATGAGAGGGGTGGGTGCCTAACACTCCCAGCAGTGCCCAGACATGAGAGGGGTGTGTGCAGAGTCCTCCCAGCAGTCCCCAGACATAGGAGGGGTGTGTGCAGAGTCCTCCCAGCAGTGCCCAGAGACAGGAGGGGTGTGTGCAGAGTCCTCCCAGCAGTGCCCAGAGACAGGAGGGGTGGGTGCCTAACACTCCCAGCAGTGCCCAGAGACAGGAGGGGTGGGTGCAGAGTCCTCCCAGCAGTGCCCAGAGACAGGAGGGGTGTGTGCAGAGTCCTCCCAGCAGTCCCCAGACATAGGAGGGGTGTGTGCAGAGTCCTCCCAGCAGTGCCCAGAGACAGGAGGGGTGTGTGCAGAGTCCTCCCAGCAGTCCCCAGACATAGGAGGGGTGTGTGCAGAGTCCTCCCAGCAGTGCCCAGAGACAGGAGGGGTGTGTGCAGAGTCCTCCCAGCAGTGCCCAGAGACAGAAGGGGTGGGTGCCTAACACTCCCAGCAGTGCCCAGACATGAGAGGGGTGTGTGCAGAGTCCTCCCAGCAGTCCCCAGACATAGGAGGGGTGTGTGCAGAGTCCTCCCAGCAGTGCCCAGAGACAGGAGGGGTGTGTGCAGAGTCCTCCCAGCAGTGCCCAGAGACAGGAGGGGTGGGTGCAGAGTCCTCCCAGCAGTCCCCAGACATGAGAGGGGTGGGTGCCTAACACTCCCAGCAGTGCCCAGACATGAGAGGGGTGTGTGCAGAGTCCTCCCAGCAGTCCCCAGAGACAGGAGGGGTGGGTGCCCAACACTCCCAGCAGTGCCCATGGAACGCAAAGGGTGGAGTAGCCACAGATACCATGCCCACAAATGACAGTCAGGTGCACAAAGACCCTGCAGTACATTTACCACATGTGTGCGAGGCTGGGAGTATACGCATGCATAGCGCCGAAAAGAAAACATGTCCACATGAAATCATGTCAGTAGTCCACATACACAAGTACAATGACTACCAAGGATGCCACGAATGATGCAGGTGGAGACATCGCTCAGCATGCATGTGCAAAGTTGAAGGAGTCCGTCACACACCCAGCTGATGTAGACACAGCTCAGCACCACATATTGGGAACACCCTGCAGGGAAGATGGCAGGGTACACAGAGGAAGGAATACACCTTGGGACAATTTCACCATGCAGTAACTGCTTACATGAACAGAGAAACCTAGCTAACACCATGTCATGGCACACAGATACCAGGGTCCCCCCTATGACCAGCACACTACTACATTTCCCACACACCCCACACATGATTACCACCCAAAATCATGTAGCAGCCCCACCAACAGCAACATCAGAAAAGCAGTAGTGTTCAAAGGAAACAAAAATGGCTTTAATCAGCATGATCTTAAATAGTGTGTTAGTAGAAAGTTCAATATTTACAAAGCCCATAGGGCAGTCCATGAGTCACAGCTGGATGGGGGACACAGTGGGATGCGTGTCCCCTAGCTTGCCTGCACAGTTAGATTCCGTCGTCTTCCACAGGGGTGAGGGCATCATGTGGGGGGGAAGGAACAGGCACCGCAGGGACAGGAGGGCGAAGGGTAGGCGACGTGGGTGCAGGGATGGAGGACTCCACCACAGGGGGTGGGGCAGGGCCAAAGGTGGATTCTAGGAGCTCGCTGCACACCTTAGCAAGGTCCTCCAGGGACTCCCCTGCACCTGAAGGAACGACAGGCCCCAAGGAGGAGGGGGGGTCAGAGGGATGGGTCGCAGTGCCACTGGGGGAGGGTGTGGACAGGGGGGGGACTCAACCACCCTGACCGGGGACTTCCTTGACCGCTTGCGGGGTGGTGTCACTGTGGGGCTCAGGGACAGAGTGGCCATGAAGGAGTCTTTGGGGGAGATGTGGATTTGGGAAAAAGGGGGTGGTGATGGACAGAGTTTCTGAATGATGCAGAATACTCTTACCAAGTCAAGAGATCATGGTTTTAATCCATCACCGTTTTTTAGCTCACTGCACCATCCCAGCTCAGAACCTGGCTACATGCAAATTAGTCTGTACCTGTCCCAGTGCATGATGGGAACAGGGCAAACCAAACTACCAAGCCAATTCTTATACTGGGAAGGAAACAAGCTTCCGGGGACTGGTTTCTGGCATCACAGCCTTCGTCGGCCCGGCTTGCCTGAATCCTGATGGTGCAATGAGCAAGGGACTCACGTCTGAGCATACCCTCCCACACTGAGGGAGATGTGGCCAGGAGAGCTGAGGGGAGGGGATTTGGAGGGAGTGGATTTGGTGGAATGCGGACTCCCACTCTGGTTGCGTGTCACACGTTTGCCCCCGACCCAGTGGGTGTGCCTACTTCACCCTGTGTGTGCGTGTCAGGAGGTGTGCGGCGGACCTTCCCTGCTGGTGTGGTGCTGTGTCTGTTGTGGTGGGTGCATGCTGACGTCTGGGTGTACGTGGGACAGGCATGGGAGTGGGAAGTGTGGAAGGGGCAGGGGTAGGGGGTGGGACGTAGCGCTGCAGGAGACCCACTGCTGCAGTCAGTGTAGAGTCTATGGACCTCAGCAAGTTGCGTTGGTCAGCCTGCGATGAATGAATGCCCTCCAAGTATGCCTCCATGTTGTTGAGGACCTGGCTGTGGCTATGGAGGACATTAAGGATCGCAGCCTGACCAATCTGCAACTGCTGCTGGATGTCCACAGACTCGGCATTGGCGGCAGCAGTGGAGACAGGGGCAGGGGGTGCGGTGCCTGGCATGAAGGAGACATGCGGTGACTGGGCACGCTGGGAAGGGACACGAGCACGTGGGAGGCGGCTGATGCCAATGGAGGGGGCGGGGTGAGATGTAGTGCTGCTGTCAGATGGTGGTGCAGCCACCGCCCACTCAGAGAGATCATCCTCGGACCCGTCAGCTTCATACTCTGTTGTGCCAGTTGACAGGTCCCCGTCTTCACTCTCCTCCGCCTCAGTCCCACTCGATGTGCCAGCCACGATGTCACCGCTGGCACTGGTGCTCGGTCCCTCTGCTCCGTCTGTGCCCATGTCTCCCTCCGTGTCCCGTGACGATGCTGTGGGCAGGGTGAAGAGACAGAAATTAATCATACACCTGTATACATATGTCACATGAGTCCAACCTACTCAGGTTACAGTGCATAGCCTGAAACAAAAGAAGAGTCACAACTACAAAACAAGGTACATATGTAGGGCATGCAAGACACAGTTATGTGACCCACCATGCCACTGAAAAACTATGGAGAGCATGACACAATAGCAAATGAGATGACATGGAATTTTGACTGAGGAGCAAGGCCCTGGGGACAATCCAGCACTGCATCTGCACCACACAGCGTGGCAGGAAATAGGGATGAGCAGGAACCATAGCCAGGAACTAGAGGCACATGCAGCATAGGTAATACTGATAACATGCCCACCCTGACTGGCTCACTGCACCTTGAGTGTATGTCCAGACAAACATCACACACTGGCCAGTCCTAGCAAGGAGATCTCAGGTGTTGACATGTAGGCCATGTCCGCACCACCCACCCCCTACATGAGACAATTCTTTGGAGACACAGGAAGCACTTACATCTCTTAGTCTGGGTGAAATACACTTGGGATGCAAAAATTCAATATTGCACACAAAATACCCAAGGTGCGCCTGTCCAAATAATCATGTACAAATGGGCATCATCAGATGATTATAACAAGACACACAGGCAATGGCCACCGTGAGTATGAACAAGGAAAATCAGGTCAGGCTGGACAGTGGACACTTGTACTACATTTCACGTCAATATACATGGTGCCAGGGGTCAATGGCACAGAGCACAACCTATGCTGTAGACACAGAGATTGTCGACATTTTCGGATTACACACATGATACCTAGGAAAAGATGCCCCTGGGGACAGTAGTGGCCACACAACTCCATGCTCCTGAATGGGAATCACTGCAACACACGCTACCATCCCTGCACTATGCGTACCGCACACTCATGCACATCATGTTACAGGCCACCACATAGGACATGCGTGCTGGAAGGCCTTGCACTTGAGAGATTAACTCCCATGTCTGGACTCAGCATTAGTGCCAACTGACATGGAACCCACAAGTCCAGAACTGGACAGGGCACAGGCAAGGTCCCAAAACCTGTTACACACCACCCCCACACATGATGCTGCAGGCATAGTACACTTGGAGAAGGTGCCAGGCTACATAACCTTGTGACGGAGTGACTACACACAGACCAGGGAACACATTGCAAGGAGGGGAAGGGAGGCAGGAGAGCACTGCAATACTGTGGGTAACAGGATCCGCACAGCACCATTAAACCCTGGCAGTGTATCCATGGAACAGTGCACTTACAAATGCTGGTGAAACACAACAAACACACATGTACCTACCCCCTTCCTGCTGCTGCATCTCCTGTAGGCGCCTGTCCAAGTCTGGAAATACCACCGCCAGCACACGCTTGTGGATGTGGGAGAGACGGCGGCGCCCGCGGTTCTTATGGCTCTGAGGTGAGTCCCCCAGCAGGACCCGTGCGATCCTCCACGTCCAGCACCGGATATCCTGCCAGCGTTTCCTCACCTGGGACAGGCGCCGCCTCCGACCATCCGCACTCCTCATGGCGCTGACGGCGGTCAGCCATATATGCTCCTTGGCAGAGGCGTCTACCTGTGAGGATGAACAAGTGACACTACATCAATACACCTGGCACATGTCACAGAGACACAGATTAGAACACATTTGCTGTTTACAACAAGGCATAGAATGCATCCAACGCATTGCACCTTTGTCATAGGGACATGATCCTCTGGGGAAGGGCAAAAGCAGTACGTGACATTGAAAGGACACAGGTGGAATGAGGGCAACTACACAAGCAATGATCCAGGCTCACACTGTGCATCACACCCACCCCTCCTGTCTCTGGGCACTGCTGGGAGGACTCTGCACCCACCCCTCCTGTCTCTGGGCACTGCTGGGAGGACTCTGCACCCACCCCTCCTGTCTCTGGGCACTGCTGGGAGGACTCTGCACCCACCCCTCCTGTCTCTGGGGACTGCTGGGAGGACTCTGCACCCACCCCTCTCATGTCTGGGCACTGCTGGGAGTGTTAGGCACACACCCCTCCTGTCTCTGGGCACTGCTGGGAGGACTCTGCACCCACCCCTCCTGTCTCTGGGCACTGCTGGGAGGACTCTGCACCCACCCCTCTCATGTCTGGGCACTGCTGGGAGTGTTAGGCACACACCCCTCCTGTCTCTGGGCACTGCTGGGAGACATCAGGCATTCCCCCCCTGGGACCCCCCCTACAGTACATAGCATGTGTGTCGCACCTGGACACAATGGCAGAAGTCACAGTCACAAAAAAGGGACACAGTCTGTGCTAGTGGACTCTGCACTCACCTGATAACCTGGTCGCCCATACAGCATGGGGTACTGTGGGAGGATCACATCCAGCAAAGCCAGGTTCTCCTCCAGGGTGAATGGCTGTGACCTCTCCACAGCCCTTGACATGGTTCCAGGGAATCAGTAGCAGCAGCTGGGTCGTGGAATACAGAGATGTGCAGGCAAGTGCTCCCTCATGGGACCTGGCTGCCTTATATCTGCCTTGCTGGCCCATTTCATGCACAGGAGTACAGAGTGATTGGTCACTCACATTTGCATCCTATGTTTCCTCCAATCCCTTCAAACCTAGCAGTCAGTGGGTTCTTAATCGGTTTTTTTCTTCAGCATGATGTCAACCCCACAAACACATTGCAACAAAGTAGATTCATTCCAACTGACTTCTGCTGTGCACCTTCCAGAACAAATTCAAACTTTAAACTTGGTCTCCATGACAACCAGCATGCATGTAGGCCTTAATACTTGTCCCTCATGTGTCCCCTATGTAATTTGGAGCTTCACACACAGGTGCGGTGCGTTCCGGGGCCCTAGGGCACCCCAAATGCATAGCAACGGCCCGTACACGCGTGCCTACGTTCACTATCACTATGGGTATCCTCGCGTATGCGTACTCGTAGTGGTACGGCCCGTACACACGCCTGTACGCTCACTATCACTACGTGTACGCATACGCGAGGACACCCATAGTGATAGGGAGCGTACAGGCGTGTGTACGGGCCGTACCACTACGTGTACGCATACGCGAGGACACCCATAATGATAGGGAGCGTACAGGCGTGTGTACGGGCCGTACCACTACGTGTACGCATACGCGAGGACACCCATAGTGATAGGGAGCGTACAGGCGTGTGTACGGGCCGTACCACTATGTGTACGCATACGCGAGGACACCCATAGTGATAGGGAGCGTACAGGCGTGTGTACGGGCCGTACCACTATGTGTACGCATACGCGAGGACACCCATAGTGATAGGGAGCGTACAGGCGTGTGTACGGGCCGTACAACTACAAGTACGCATACGCGAGGACACCCATAGTGAAAGTGAATGTAGGCACGCGTGTACGGGCCGTACCACTATGGGTGTTCTTGCGTACTCGTAGTGGTACGGACCGTACACATGCCTGTACGCTCACCATCACGATGGGTACACATACGACAGCACTCCCATAGTGATACGGGAACGTACACAGGCCCTCTTAGCAGAAGTACGGTATTTTTCACACATCACAGTGGTGACAGGCAGCACACAGGAAGGAATAGGGCTGACATACTTGTCCATGGATGGACATCAAGGCATTGTCTGGGCAGTACTACATGTGTGGGGCACAGGTGTGAAAGGCTGTGATGTGGCACAATACTCCTGAGTGGAGAAGGCACCAGATGTATGATGAGATGTGTACATATGTAATGTGTGACGGTGCAATGTGTGCCAGGCATGCCCTTGACTCCTTTGACATGTGTGCATGTCGTACTGCACACTTGGCATGAGCGTCACTGGCATGGCACGGACACCAACACACGGAAGTGTCCCCTGAGGCCCGGTACAGGGGTTACCACACCTGACATGTCACTACCCATGGTGCACGATGTGACTATGTCATGTATGTGTGGGGGGTTCACATTAGGTAGATGTTTGAGCTCCCTCAAAAGCTGCAGCCGGTGCAGCAACCAACATGTGTCTGTGTGTAGATGGCCATGGCACACTGTTCCGCACACCATGCCACATGTGGTATCGGATGTGAGGTGCGTATGTATGCATGGGACACAGAGTAGCGTAACAAGGACATGTCTGCATCCTCTCTATGAATGTGTGGTGAGTCATGACATGCACACATTCATGGCAAGGTGTGTGGGCTGTCCTAGTGTAATGTCATGTGACCTGTGTCTCTAGTATTCCGCTACCAGTCTCTGCAATCGACATCCTACTTCTGCTGATGTGTGGATGTATGTCACTCCTGTCTTGCGTCTGGCTGTTCACTAGCAGTGGGACACAGCTATTCCCATGCCATGGCATGTGGAGGTTCACAATCTCCGTGTGTAGCTGGGTCTTGGTAGGAGTGTCACCTGGCAGCCATATGTGTCCAGGGCATGTAGCACATACCTGACTCTGTATGTGGCATATGTGTATTGACAGATTAACATGTGCACAGTACAAATCTATTGTTGTTGTGGTGCACTCACTCTTCCTTGTCACTTCCAAATTACTGCAGAGCGCCACCTGTTGCCCAACCAATTCCGGACTTGGCTGCCATGCGGGAGAATGACAGTATACGGTGCTACCGCTTCCCCCAACGGTTGATTCTGGAGTTGACGGCGAGACTGGCACCACACCTGCAACCGCAGCACAGGTATCCTACGGCACTGACACCCAAGCTGAAGGTAATGGCAGCCCTACATTTTCTAGCCACGGGTACCTTTCAAAATACCATAGCTCATGTTGGTGGCATGTCCCAGAGCATGTTCTGCCGTGTGCTGCATGATTTCTTAGAGGCCATGTTGATTCACCTGGATGACTTCATCCATTTTCCTACCCCTGCAATGTTGACTGGGGTCAAGCGTGGATTCTATGCCCTGGGAGGGATGCCCCATGTCATTGGGTCCATAGATGGGACACATGTGTCTTTGGTACCACCACACGCACAGGAGGTAGCGTACCGGAATCGCAAGCACTACCACTCCATCAATGCCCTTGTGGTGTGTCTGTCCAACATGGTGATTTCACATGTCTGTGCTCGTTTTCCAGGATCAGCACACGATGCCTACATCATGAGGCGTAGCAGGATGCCTGAAATGATGACGCAGCTGCGCAACGAACGAGCATGTGTTGTTGGTGGGTACAGTCTGTCTGTCCTGTATTTTGCATAGACTTCCAGCACGACCGTTACTCCTGTCCTACTTATGTCCATGTGCTTTCCATGTAGGGGACGCTGGCTATCCCAACATGACATGGCTGATCACACCTCTCCGCAACCCCATCACGCCGGCCCAGCTCCGCTACAACACCGCCCATGGCCGGACAAGGCGAGTGATAGAGAGGACGTTTGGCCTCCTGAAGAGCTGATTCCGATGCCTCCACAAGACCGGCGGCGCCCTCCCATATGCCCCGGCGAAGGTCTGCAAAATCTTCATGGTCTGCTGCATGCTGCACAACATGGCAGTTGAGAAAGCTGTGCCACTCATCCTGGATCAAGATGACCAGGACCATCCACCCGTGGAGGATGAAGGGCTTGGCAATGGGGCTAGTGATGTGGAGGATGTGGAGCCGCAAGAGGACATCCGGACTCGGCTCATACGCGACTTCTTTGCTTAGTGGTGAGCACCAGTGTCTGAGTGTGCACGCATTGGTCCCCGTGTGGCATGTGTTGCGATGTGTGTCTCCACCTGCATGTATGGCACGTGAGTCAGAGGTGTGTGTGGATGTGTCACTGGAGTGATGGTGCCAGTGATGGGTGTATTTCCCCAGTCATAATTGTGACCTAGCATGTGGTCATCCTTACATGTGTCGAGTACATGCACATGCAAGTGGCTGTGCTTTTTGTGGCTGACTTCTTGTGTGTCTCTCTTCCCCAGGTACTTGCGCATGCCGTCTGCTGGTTGCATTGTTGTGGCACTGCTATTCCTCATGGACACGTCATCGTGTGCTGACTCAGCGTTACAGGCACGGACACGTTTGGAAGTCTAATAAGGGGGTGTTATTTTTCTGTCAGGTCTCTACTGAGCGCACTGTAGAACACGTTAGTGTATGAGCCTGAATAAATCTGCAACGGTGCCACAGGAGAGGGAAAATGTTTTACCCCTAAAACCCTCAATGGTGGACCAAAAGCCCACTCATACGAACAGAATGCAAGCTGTGCACACGTTTTATGGGTGTAGAATGCGTATTAGCAAAATATATCAATCAACAGTCATTGAACAAAGCAGTTGTCAAAACAATGGATCACAGGAAACAGGATTATATTCAGTCTCGCTGTTTATGTAGGGTTAGGAGATCCAACCAGCCAACACGTGTTTCGTCAAAGGACAAAAAACCCCAGACTTCTTCAGGGCTGGTGAAAAAACATACATGAAGTGCGTATCACAATTAAATTCTTTTAATTACATTACAAACATGTCAATTCTTAGACATTCTTTTGTGTTTGGTGGGAAAAGGCACCCGTTAAAAGGTGATTGCATCCTATTAAAGGATCCAGAATGAGAATTGAGATCAAATTCAGTGAACATACACAAATAACATATAAGAAGAATAAAATCCCTTATGACGGGAAATCAAGAAACCCAATCAGTGAAAACCATAATTCGGATTCATGTCTGCCAAACCTGACAAAACACCGAGAAATGATGTGATATTCGACATGCATAAAGTTGCAAAGTTCTAAAAGAGTATTAAATGCCGAAGTGACCGACTGCAAACACATGTCACGAGAAGTGAACCATCAATTGTGACTCCCTTGTAAGTTACAGAGTAAAACTGTGTCTATTCGTGTCATGTGATTAAGGGGTATTGATAATACCCCACCTCTATAAAAAAACATGCGAACGGTTTGTTCAAACCCCTACCTTCTATATGTGTAGCAGGTATATCAGACCTATTGGCCAGGAAGAAAATCAGTAACCATAAGGGAACAACACACTTAACATGTTCTCAGATTATCAAGTGTAAGACACTAATAAATAACTACTTATTGGTAAACCAATTGAGGCTTACCTTAAAACCGGTGATAATTCCGACCCGGTAGGTCTTAAGGAAAATATGAATCGTTTACGTCCTTCAACAAAAAAGAGATGGCCATTCAAGTGTTGCCAATAAAAGCCGCTTTCATCTGTAAAGTGCACATAGTAAATATAAGATCCTTCTGTTATGAACTACGTAAATTCTAAATAAACCTATCCAAAAGGAGTCCAAATGAGTAGAGGCTCCCCCTTACCTAGGACGAGTACATCCCGAAGTCTTGAGCCTCCATCAACTCGCGTGAATAACTTTCAGTGTTTGCAGCGTGCGCCTACCCGGAAGTTCCTTAAAGCGTGTGCGTACGTAAAATCTCTAGAACGTGTACGTCAGTCAGAAGACTAGAACGTGTGCGTCCGTCAAAACACATAGATCGTGTATGGTGATAGTGCGCATGCGTAACAGTACGTGCCGCGCATCCCGGTTTTTGTCAAGTGGCATAAGTTTAAAAGATAACTGGAAGTAGCTAGGAATAGACACATTTTTTTTAAAGTTTAAACATCAAAGTTAAAAGGCTCTAACACATACAGGAAAAGTCCAAACTAGGTATTATATACGATATATATTGACAAAAGGCCAACATTCCAGATGATTGTAAATCTTGAAGGCGGAACAGATAAAAACAACGAGCTCTCATGTCATTACTGTTGACTGTGACACAAAAGGGTGAACATAATAGCCGATGGAGTTCCCCATATTTATAATAGGAAAATTTCAAAGTCTCAGAGTCACTTACTTAATAGTGTAAGAGAGACACATATGATATTAACAAAACAATATCACGAATTACATGTGAAGGTAAACACACCTTTAAATAAGCACATTAAATACAGTCATGGTGAGAATGTCCGCAGTTCTTGTAGTGGTCATTCTAATTTCCTATGAGACAGTAGTATGATACACGGGAAATAAATCTTAAATGCATGTTATTGAGAAACAACCTAGATATTAATTTATGGCGTTCCTACGTTAATTGTAAGAAAATCAAAAACCCTTGGGAGGCGTGCTGGAGTAAATCCTCATCTTGTATTCATTTAGTATTTCAGCTTCCTAGGAAATAATGCATCTCACTATCGCTGTTAAAACCTAGGTCATGAGTACGTAAACGCATAATCCAAAAGGCTTCAAGCCTCCTCAAATTCAGCTCCCTATTGCCCCCTCTGGGGTTTTGTTTGCAGATGTCTATTCCGTAGAACTTAAAATTCTTTCTTGTATCTTGTGTGGGACATTCCCAAACATGCAATGCCATGGGGTATCTCGAATCCTTGTGTTTCAGAGCCCTAATGTGTTCCCCAATTCTTTCTTTCAGGCTCCTAATGGTACTGCCCACATATTTACCCCCACATGTACATTCCAGTACATAAAAAACAAATTTACTATTGCAGTTTATGTTCACTCTTATGTCATATGTCTTGTTAGGGCCTTCGAAACTTTTCTTCTTGTCTACTGCCCATCTACATGCACCACAACACCCGCATTTGAAAAAGCCAATAGATCTTGCAGTCAACCAAGTGTTTTGGGTTACATTACAAGTGTAGCTAGGACTGAGACGGGTTCGAAGTGTTTGGCCCCTGCGGTAAGTGATCTGTGGTTTATTACGGACAGATTTGGTAAGAGAGGAATCGCTAGTCAGAATATACCAGTGTTTCTTCATGCTCTTAAAGAGAGCCCTGCTGTACGTATCATAGTTAGTAATCAATCTCACCACTGTGTCTGTGCTTTTCACCTCTTTGTCTCGGATAGTATTGATTCGGTCTATGTTCCTAATTCTGCTTTCTGCTTTTTGTATGGTTGATTTGTGATACCCTCTTTGTGTGAATCTGGCACCCATATCATGTAGGCAAGAAGCAAAATCTGTGTCAATGCTACAATTGCGTCTGGCCCTGGTAAATTCCCCAAACGGAATGGCATTAATCTGATGTGGTGGATGTGCACTGCTAGCGTGTAGGATTGCATTACAAGCGGTATCTTTTCTATATAGTCTGGTGTGTAGATTATTATCCTTGATAAAAATCTCAATGTCCAGAAAGGTGATACATGTGTCACTTGAGACCTGTGTGAACTGCATGTATAGGTTATTTGAGTTCAGGTATGTGAAAAATTCCGCCAAGATCTCTGGGGTACCCGTCCAAATCATCAGGCAATCATCAATGTAGCGCCCCCAATAGAGTATGTGATCCTGAAACCTTACTCCTCCAGGTCCCCATATCCAGTCTTCTTCCAACTTACCTAAAAAAAAATTAGCAAAGCTAGGAGAAAATTTAGAGCCCATGGCGACTCCCTTCTTTTGTCTAAACCATTGGGAATTGAATAGAAAGACATTATTGTTCAGGATGATACGCATCATATCAACCAGCATCTCTGTATGTTTCCATTGAGACGCCGCTCTTCTAAAAAGAAAGGTTTCTAGGGTCTTGATACCCAAATCAAGTTCAATGCTTGTATAAAGCGACACAAAATCCATCGTGACTAGGATCATACCTTCCTCCCATCTCAGATCTGATAGTATATTGACAATGTGTTTCGTGTCCCTAATGTACGATGGTAGATTCTTGACTAGTGGGGACAGAAATATATCCACGTATTCCGCGATTCTCTCCGTGGGACCTCCAATACCTGCCACTATGGGTCTATCCGGAGGAAAGGCAAGATGTTTGTGTACCTTAGGAAGTGTGTAGATGCATGGGTAATTAGGTCTGAAGACCTTGAGGTATGTCCTTTTCTTCTAAGGTAAGCAGACTATCATTGTACCACTTTGTGAGGTGCTTATTGACCAGTACCGTTAGGGGACCTATCGGGTTCTGATGTAGTTGTTCGTAACACGTTGTATCGCAAAGCTGTGTTAGTAATTCTGCATTGTAGTCACACTTATTCATCACCACTACGTTACCTCCTTTGTCCGCCTCTCTGATTATCAAATCTCTGCTGGTTGCAAGTTCCTTCAAAGCCACCCGTTCACCTTTAGACAAGTTGTCTGAGTATCTCATTCTCTTTTTTTGATTCATCTTATCTTCAAACTTATTGAGGTCGGTCAGAACTAGTTTATGAAACGTATCGATCGAGTTATCAGCTGTCAGTGTAGGTGTCCACTTGGATTTGGATCGGAGCCCACTAGTAAGTGAGTAATCAGTTTGTACATCTAACTCCTGTAAGAGTATTTCCATGCATTGAGGGGTTTCTTCCGTGTCTGCTAGTGATAAAAGTAATTGTGTATTCAAAGCATCTTGTATGCTGAAATTTACATTCGGAGACTCTGTGGGTATGTGTACATTATCTTTATTAAGTACAGGGTTCAATTCAAAAAATCTTTTTAATTTCAGATTTCTAATGAATTTGTACAAATCTACCTTAGTATCACCTTCATTAGTGGGGTTGAAACTTAATCCTTTCTTTAACAGTTCCACCATATCTTCATTTAGTGGTAAAGAAGAAAGGTTCATTACACCAATATCATCTCTTGAGTTGGTTATTGTTTCCTGTTCTGTCCTGACCTCAATTTGGTGCGGTAGTCCTCTTTGTCTCCCTGCCCTTTGACCTCTACGGGTTTTTCGTTTATGGGATCGCGAGTTGGTGGTAATCTGTTCCCCTTCCTGATTCTCAGCATCTCTCGTAAAAAAGAGGAAGATGAGGGAGTCCCTGCATTCTCTAACTCACTATCACTGGTGATAGGTGTATTCAATGAGGAGGTGCTGGAAGAAGTTGAAATAATCCCTTGTCTCTTATTCGTCCCTGATTCTTTACCTGTCTGGAAAAGGAAATCATATTTTCTTGCATATGTGTACACTCGCCCATCTCTATAGTCTATCTCATCACGTTTCAGTTTTCTTGCTTTTCTTTCTTTAATTTCATTCTGATGTTTTGTGAGAATATCATTAAGTATTGTATAATTCTTATCTGTAGCTTCTTTGAGGTCTCGGGCTTGTATCTCCAGTTCTAAAGTCTCAATATCTTTTTGTAGTTTGACCAATTTCCTGTCTGTGTTCTCTATGAGAATTTTCATTAGTGTTTGGGATTTATCTGTTAAGGTATCCTCCCATTTCATCAAAAGGTCCTCATCCAAATCGTCGTATGTGGGAAAGATTTGGGATCTGAGACCCCTGGGGACCCTATTTAGGCGCAAGTACTGTTTTAACGTGGCGCCATCCCACCATTTTGAATTTTCAGATTTTTTGATTTTTTTTTTTTAGACAAAAGAAGGGAGTCGCCATGGGCTCTAAATTTTCTCCTAGCTTTGCTAATTTGTTTATGGGTAAGTTGGAAGAAGACTGGATATGGGGACCTGGAGGAGGCAGGTTTCAGGATCACATACTCTATTGGGGGCGCTACGTTGATGATTGCCTGATGATTTGGACGGGTACCCCAGAGATCTTGGCGGAATTTTTCACATACCTGAACTCAAATAACCTATACATGCAGTTCACACAGGTCTCAAGTGACACATGTATCACCTTTCTAGACATTGAGATTTTTATCAAGGATAATAATCTACACACCAGACTATATAGAAAAGATACCGCTTGTAATGCAATCCTACACGCTAGCAGTGCACATCCACCACATCAGATTAATGCCATTCCGTTTGGGGAATTTACCAGGGCCAGACGCAATTGTAGCATTGACACAGATTTTGCTTCTTGCCTACATGATATGGGTGCCAGATTCACACAAAGAGGGTATCACAAATCAACCATACAAAAAGCAGAAAGCAGAATTAGGAACATAGACCGAATCAATACTATCCGAGACAAAGAGGTGAAAAGCACAGACACAGTGGTGAGATTGATTACTAACTATGATACGTACAGCAGGGCTCTCTTTAAGAGCATGAAGAAACACTGGTATATTCTGACTAGCGATTCCTCTCTTACCAAATCTGTCCGTAATAAACCACAGATCACTTACCGCAGGGGCCAAACACTTCGAACCCGTCTCAGTCCTAGCTACACTTGTAATGTAACCCAAAACACTTGGTTGACTGCAAGATCTATTGGCTTTTTCAAATGCGGGTGTTGTGGTGCATGTAGATGGGCAGTAGACAAGAAGAAAAGTTTCGAAGGCCCTAACAAGACATATGACATAAGAGTGAACATAAACTGCAATAGTAAATTTGTTGTTTATGTACTGGAATGTACATGTGGGGGTAAATATGTGGGCAGTACCATTAGGAGCCTGAAAGAAAGAATTGGGGAACACATTAGGGCTCTGAAACACAAGGATTCGAGATACCCCATGGCATTGCATGTTTGGGAATGTCCCACACAAGATACAAGAAAGAATTTTAAGTTCTACGGAATAGACATCTGCAAACAAAACCCCAGAGGGGGCAATAGGGAGCTGAATTTGAGGAGGCTTGAAGCCTTTTGGATTATGCGTTTACGTACTCATGACCTAGGTTTTAACAGCGATAGTGAGATGCATTATTTCCTAGGAAGCTGAAATACTAAATGAATACAAGATGAGGATTTACTCCAGCACGCCTCCCAAGGGTTTTTAGATTTTCTTACAATTAACGTAGGAACGCATAAATTAATATCTAGGTTGTTTCTCAATAACATGCATTTAAGATTTATTTCCCGTGTATCATACTACTGTCTCATAGGAAATTAGAATGAACATTACAAGAACTGCGGACATTCTCACCATGACTGTATTTAATATGCTTATTTAAAGGTGTGTTTACCTTCACATGTAATTCGTGATATTGTTTTGTTAATATCATATGTGTCTCTCTTACACTATTAAGTAAGTGACTCTGAGACTTTGAAATTTTCCTATTATAAATATGGGGAACTCCATTGGCTATTATGTTCACCCTTTTGTGTCACAGTCAACAGTAATGACATGAGAGCTTGTTGTTTTTATCTGTTCCGCCTTCAAGATTTACAATCATCTGGAATGTTGGCCTTTTGTCAATATATATCGTATATAATACCTAGTTTGGACTTTTCCTGTATGTGTTAGAGCCTTTTAACTTTGATGTTTAAACTTTAAAAAAATGTTGTCTATTCCAAGCTACTTCCAGTTATCTTTTAAACTTATGCCACTTGACAAAAACCGGGATGCGCGGCACGTACTGTTACGCATGCGCACTATCACCATACACGATCTATGTGTTTTGACGGACGCACACGTTCTAGTCTTCTGACTGACGTACACGTTCTAGAGATTTTACGCACGCACACGCTTTAAGGAACTTCCGGGTAGGCGCACGCTGCAAACACTGAAAGTTATTCACGCGAGTTGATGGAGGCTCAAGACTTCGGGATGTACTCGTCCTAGGTAAGGGGGAGCCTCTACTCATTTGGACTCCTTTTGGATAGGTTTATTTAGAATTTACGTAGTTCATAACAGAAGGATCTTATATTTACTATGTGCACTCTACAGATGAAAGCGGCTTTTATTGGCAACACTTGAATGGCCATCTCTTTTTTGTTGAAGGACGTAAACGATTCATATTTTCCTTAAGACCTACCGGGTCGTAATTATCACCGGTTTTAAGGTAAGCCTCAATTGGTTTACCGATAAGTAGTTATTTATTAGTGTCTTACACTTGATAATCTGAGAACATGTTAAGTGTGTTGTTCCCTTATGGTTACTGATTTTCTTCCTGGCCAATAGGTCTGATATACCTGCTACACATATAGAAGGTAGGGGTTTGAACAAACCGTTCGCATGTTTTTTTATAGAGGTGGGGTATTATCAATACCCCTTAATCACATGACACGAATAGACACAGTTTTACTCTGTAACTTACAAGGGAGTCACAATTGATGGTTCACTTCTCGTGACATGTGTTTGCAGTCGGTCACTTCGGCATTTAATACTCTTTTAGAACTTTGCAACTTTATGCATGTCGAATATCACATCATTTCTCGGTGTTTTGTCAGGTTTGGCAGACATGAATCCGAATTATGGTTTTCACTGATTGGGTTTCTTGATTTCCCGTCATAAGGGATTTTATTCTTCTTATATGTTATTTGTGTATGTTCACTGAATTTGATCTCAATTCTCATTCTGGATCCTTTAATAGGATGCAATCACCTTTTAACGGGGGCCTTTTCCCACTAAACACAAAAGAATGTCTAAGAATTGACATGTTTGTAATGTAATTGAAAGAATTTGTTTGTGATACGCACTTCATGTATGTTTTTTCACCAGCCCTGAAGAAGTCTGGGGTTTTTTGCCCTTTGACGAAACACGTGTTGGCTGGTTGGATCTCCTAACCCTACATAAACAGCGAGACTGAATATAATCCTGTTTCCTGTGATCCATTGTTTTGACAACTGCTTTGTTCAATGACTGTTGATTGATATATTTTGCTAATACACATTCTACACCCATAAAACGTGTGCACAGCTTGCATTCTGTACGTTTGGAAGTCTCCTTAGGGTAAGGGATGCATCAGGGGTGTATTGGGTGTGGCAGTTGTTCACGATGTATGCACACTGCCCCTGTCGATGTTTGGTTCCTCTGCAGGCATGTTGCATCACCATGGTACACATTACATGCAGCTGGGTACACCTGAATAGATGGTCAGACTTGGCATCAATGTGTGTAACACTGCCCTCGGACACATACGGTTTGCATTGGCTTGACATGCTGTGGGACTTCCACATCAGCGGATCAATGGTGTGTGGCAGGCTCTCCGTGAGCAGCAGGGGGTGTTTAGCTGTTAAACGACACTTGTGTGCCAGTTCCATGGCTATCACGCATTTGTGCTGCGGAAGGGGGGTGCCAGTGTTGGACCCACATGTTACTCCACATGAACTGTTCATGTGTGCTCCGAGTTGCCTCTGCAATCCCGAATACATGACTAATAAAGGTGTCCCTATGCCTCCAAGGTGCCTCTTCTCAGTCAATGCTGGTGTGTTGCCACGGTGCATCCGGCATGTCTGGCATGGTTTTCCGTGATAGCGGCTATGTGTCTATGTGTCAAGTATCAAGATGCAAGCTGTTTGTGTGGGATTAGAGTGTGTATTGTGCATGATGTCCATGAGTGTGTGGGTATTGTGACATGTGCCATCCCCATGCATCCAACGTTGGCCATGCCACCATTCTCAGCATCCACCGGACTCAAGCTTGCAGGACATGGTTCTGCCACCTGTCTACACATACCTGGGTGCCCCCTAGGACACTCCACATGATCCCTGCCATCTGCGCATGACTGTTGATGTACTCAATATGTCTGTCGGCACGGTTGTGCGGCCACCCCCGCAGCTGGTTGGGCCCATCACGGGTGTGTATGGTGCTCCATGTCTGTCTTGCCTAATACACTGTGACCCATGTGTGTCCTGTGCCAGACTCAGGCCCCAGGGTGTGGATGGTTGAAGTCAAAAGAGAACTCAGGCATGGTTAGACTTTACAAGACACATGTAAGGTAATAATGCAACCAGCAGGCATCTTCTCTTCATGGTGTGACTTTTTATTTTAGTGGGGGGGGGGGTTTGACATGAGGGGCTTTCCGGGTGTGTGGAATCCAAAGTTCACTGGGGGAGTTGGTGTCCTTGCCATTGTAAATCCTCAGAGTCCATGCCACAGTCTTTGTCAACATTGGTCAGACAGTGACCAGCAAGGCCATGTGGCCGAGAATGTCTTTTGATGCTGTGATGCTGTTGCTCCAGTGGGCCAGGTGCCAGGCCAGGTGTCCTGGGAGATGGTGCTGTTGCGCCGACCCTCACGGTCTTTTCCGTGGACGACCCGCCCTCCTGCGGGGACCCTCAGAAGCAGGCTGTGACGATGTTTGGGATGCTCCGTTGGATGTTTCCTCCTCCTCCTCCTGATCCCTCCCTGTGGGTGGTGATGTTCTAGGCCTTCTGGCACAGGGAGGGTTGCCCATGTTGTCGGCCATCCGACGGAGTGTACTGTGAATTCCCGTGAACACCGTCACGAGCTCAGCCTGTCTGTCCTCCATCCTCCGTTGGTGTTGCAGTAGACAGGCATGTTGCTCCGCATGTTGCTGGGCCTGCTGGGTCTTGATCTCATCGAGGGTCCCCTTCATCTCATTGAGGGTGGACACAACCTGGGCCATGCCCGTGGTGTCCTGCCGGTATGTGTCCAGGATGTTTTGAACATGGGCATATACCGGTTCCCCAGCCAACTGGTCAGGCTGGCGCCTCCGCCGTCCTCCACTCCCACCACCCCTGCCCACTTGCGCGTGGCCTGCCGTTGTGGGCACATCGGGTCTCCGGGACCCCTGAGGGATGGCATTTGCGGTGTTGCCTGCCTCCTCCTGGGTGCCCGGAGAACCTTGTCCCTCCTGGACAGACTGGCTGCTTTGTGGTGGTGGGGCAGGGATCCTGGGTGTCTCCTGGGATGTGGCAGGAGTGGGGGTGGTGGTTGGCCCCGTTGTACCTGACGCAGGTGCTGCAGGTCGTTGGACACAAGAGGGGCCAGGTTGGTCGGGGGCAGGTTCGTCCACAGAGTAGTGAGAGTCGTCGCTGGCGGCGGCTCCATCATCCCGCCGAGCCGGGTCCTGTGAGTCTTCCCCCCCAGTGTTGGGGGGTGATCCACGACGTTGACCTGTGTGTGAGAGAGACAATGTTAATTTTGTTCCATGCAACATCCATGTTTCATTGGTTTCTAAGTTGGCACATTTCCTCTGTGAATTTGGATATGTCTTGCATTCCACTCACAGTGCACTTGTACATGGGTAGGTCCCTTGGCCACAGCTTTTGCGACTTTACCTATGTGTGGCACAGTCTTAGTTGCTGCGTCAATTGTGACTGCAGTCAGCAGTGGAGTGGGCAGGTGTGGCGAGCCATGCATTGGCACCTTCCGTGTTGCAGTGTACGTGGGCACATGGAGTGGTTCCACACACTTAGATAATGCAGGTAGCTGTCGTTGTGCTCGTGCACAGGTTGTGACATGGCCCTGTGTTTTGCCATGGAGGAGAGGGGGGGTTCTGGCACTGGCCACCCTTGTCTACATGCACGCAGTCTACCTGCTGATTAGCAGACATTCCCACACCCCACAAGGCTGATTTGCTCTCCCTGTGTGTCCCTTTCTCGCTCCCTCTCTGTCCCCCTCTCCCTCCCTCTGTGTGTCGGCCTCCTCCCTGTGTCCGTCTCCCTGTGTCTCCCTCCCTCTCTGTCCCCCTCTCCCTCCCTCCCTGTGTCAGCCTCCTCCCTCTGTCCATCTCCCTTTCTCTCTCCCTCTGTCAGCCTCCTCCCTCTGTCCGTCTCCCTCTGTCAACCTCCTCCCTCTGTCCGTCTCCCTCTGTCTCCCTTTCTCCCTCCCTCTGTCACCCTCCTCCCTCCCTCTGTCTGTCTCCCTGTGTCCACCTCTGTCTCCATCCCTCTCTGTCCCCCTCTCCCTCCCTCTGTGTGTCACCCTCTGTCACCTGAGCCCAGCTTCCTGGGCACACACTGTTAGCAGATCTTTGAATGGCCCTTGGATTGTTGATGTGAGTTTGTTTGTGATCTCCAGGCACCCATTGGGTGTAGTGTGTGTGTCTGCACTGCTGCTGTGGTGGTGTGTGCTGCCACTCTTTCACAGTGTTGGCTGTTCATTGGCTGCTGTCATGTGCAAGAAGGTGCCGTCACCCCCATGTGTTGATGCAAGGCGTCCGCCATTTGCTGGCGAGTCTTTCCTGTGTGGGGACACACTGTTTGTCTGGCTGTGACCTAGGCCATATGGGCAGAGGGCATTGTTGTCTGCTTCTGATTTGCACTATGTGATATTTTGGGCCCACACTCCCGCCATGTGGCTTACCGTGTCATGTGTTGGTGTTTTCTGTGGCCTGTGACTTGACATTGTCCAGCTGGGTGCATGGGGCATGGTGGCGCCAGTGGCATGTGCGTGTTCATGGAGTGTGGTTGAGTCATGCGATAGCTTGGGGTGGTTGCGTGCCTGTTTGTGAGTTTGGTTGTGGATGACGTTCCCCCCATGTGAGGTGAGTTGTTTGTGTACTCACCCGGGTCTCGGAGTCCTTCTAATCCGTCGACTGCCACCACCGGCAGTATGGCCATCACCCTCTCCTCCCAGGGATGGTAGTGTACGGGTCTGCGGGCCGGCCCTCCTCCAGTGACGTTGGCCTGGTTGTGGTCGTCGGTCATTTTGGCTCGGACCCTCCTCCGCAGATCGTACCACCTGGCTTGGCATTCAGGCCTGGTCCTTCTGGTGTCCGCAACAGCATTCACAGCATCGACGATGGTCTGCCACATGGCTGTTTTTTCTGAAATGCTGGTCTGTCTGACCAATGTTCCAAAGAGGTGTGGCTCAACTCTGAGGATTTCATCGACAAGGACCTCCAACTCTCGGCTAGTGAACTTTGGATTCTTGTTGGTGGGCATGGTGAGGGGTGTGGGTGTGGATGGTGGGGGGGGTGGTGTGGATGGTTGTGGGTGTGTGGGTGTGGTTGTTTGGGTGTGTGTGTGAATGTGATGTGGGGGTGTTTGTGAAGGTGTGTGTGTGAAGGTGTGCAAGTGTAAGGTATAGTAAAGGTTCAAGTATGGTGCTGTAGGTTGTCTGTGGGGTCTGGCAGCAGTGAGTCTGTTGCAAAGGCTCATGGTTTGTGTGTGTGGTCCCTTTTTATTGGTCCATTGGTGGGTGTGGCTGTGTTTGAACTTTGGGTGGGTGTGTTATAAGGAGTGGTGGTGTTTTGGGCCTCTGTTTGTTTTTGGCAGTTGCAGGTCAGTGAATGTGTTGTTTTGGTAGTTGTTGGACATGTTTTGTGGCTTTGTGCCATTCGAATGGTGTATTCTTGTGTCGTTTTGGTTTGTCCTGGTTGTGTATGTGCGTTTTTAGCGTGTATACGGTGTGTACATGGCCCATTTTGTTGTACAGTGCTGTCCTTGTGTGTGGCTTGGTACGACTCGTACATGCGGTTGTGATGTTGGGGCCTGGGGTGCGCTCCGTCCTTAGGATGTTGTGGTGGGGGTCCGCTCCATGCATACGCGGGTGGGGGTACGACTCTGACGTACAAGGGTGTAGATACACGGGGGTACGACACGTACAGGGGTGTACATACACGGGGGCTACGACACGTACACGGGTGTACATACACGGGGGGTACGACACGTACTGGGGTGTACATACACGGGTGGGGGTTCGACACGTACAGGGGTGTACATACACGAGGGGGTACGACACGTACACGGGTCTACATACACGGGGGGTACGACACGTACACGGGTGTACATACACGGGTGGGGGTTCGACACGTACACGGGTGTACATACACGGGTGGGGGTTCGACACGTACAGGGGTGTACATACATGGGTGGGGCTTCGACACGTACACGGGTGTACATACACGAGGGGGTACGACACATACTGGGGTGTACATACACGGGGGTACGACACGTACAGGGGTGTACATACACGGGGGTACGACACGTACAGGGGTGTACATACACGGGTGGGGGTTCGACACGTACAGGGGTGTACATACACGAGGGGGTACGACACGTACACGGGTGTACATACACGGGTGGGGCTTCGACACGTACACGGGTGTACATACATGAGGGGGTACGACACGTACTGGGGTGTACATACACGGGGGTACGACATGTACAGGGGTGTACATACATGGGGGTATGACACGTACAGGGGTGTACATACACGGGTGGGGGTTAGACACGTACAGGGGTGTACATACACGAGGGGGTACGACACGTACACGGGTGTACATACACGGGTGGGGCTTCAACACGTACACGGGTGTACATACACGAGGGGGTACGACACGTACTGGGGTGTACATACACGGGGGGTACGACACGTACAGGTGTGTACATACACGGGGGAACAACACGTACAGGGGTGTACATACACGGGTGGGGGTTCGACACGTACAGGGGTGTACATACACGAGGGGGTACGACACGTACACGGGTGTACATACACGGGTGGGGCTTCAACACGTACACGGGTGTACATACACGAGGGGGTACGACACGTACTGGGGTGTACATACACGGGGGTACGACACGTACAGGGGTGTACATACACGGGTGGGGGTTCGACGCGTACAGGGGTGTACATACACGAGGGGGTACGACACGTACACGGGTGTACATACACGGGTGGGGCTTCGACACGTACACGGGTGTACATACACGAGGGGGTACGACACGTACTGGGGTGTACATACACGGGGGGTACGACACGTACAGGGGTGTACATACACGGGGTACGACATGTACAGGGGTGTACATACATGGGTGGGGGTTCGACACGTACAGGGGTGTACATACACGAGGGGGTACGACACGTACACGGGTGTACATACACGGGTGGGGCTTCGACACGTACACGGGTGTACATACACGAGGGGGTACGACACGTACTGGGGTGTACATACACGGGGGTACGACACGTACAGGGGTGTACATACACGGGGGTACGACACGTACAGGGGTGTACATACACGGGTGGGGGTTTGACACGTACAGGGGTGTACATACACGAGGGGGTACGACACGTACACGGGTGTACATACACGGGTGGGGCTTTGACATGTACATGGGTGTACATACACGAGGGGGTATGACACGTACTGGGGTGTACATACACGGGGGGTACGACACGTACAGGGGTGTACATACACCGGGGGTACGACACATACAGGGGTGTACATACACGGGTGGGGGTTCGACACGTACAGGGATGTACATACACGAGGGGGTACGACACGTACACGGGTGTACATACACGGGGGGTACGACACGTACAGGGGTGTACATACACGGGTGGGGCTTCGACACGTACACGGGTGTACATACACGGGTGGGGGTTCGACACGTACACAGGTGTACATACACGGGTGGGGGTTCGACACGTACAGGGGTGTACATACACGGGTGGGGCTTCGACACGTACATGGGTGTACATACACGAGGGGGTACGACACGTACTGGGGTGTACATACACGGGGGGTACGACACGTACAGGGGTGTACATACACGGGTGGGGGTTCGACACGTACAGGGGTGTACATACACGAGGGGGTACGACACGTACACGGGTGTACATACACGGGGGGTACGACACGTACAGGGGTGTACATACAGGGGGGGTGTACATACACGGGGGGTGTACATACACGGGGAGTACGACTCGAACGTACGGGGGCTGGGGGGAGTGTTGGGCGCGTATGCGGGCACATGTCTCCATGGTTGCTATGGGAGTTCGGTGCGGACGGTGTTTTTACCATACGGTTGTAACATCGGACGCACGGGATGGATCGTGATTCCTCGGTCGGACTTCACTTTTCACATTTGTACGGTAATTAGTCCGTGGCCGTGTCGGACACGTTTTCCGACCCGAGGACGTGTGGGGAGTTATTCCCAATGCGATTCGTATGGTCTTTTTCCCATGCGAATCGTAATTGGCAGTTTGTACGGCACTTGTACGATTCGTACGGTAAAAAGACCGGATACGAGTCGGACGGGCCTTTTTTTTACTGGATCGTAATTGGCATCAATATGTTTAAAATGTTGGATGAGAAATGCTGATATATATTTGCCTTGTATTAAGACACCACAGCATAAAAAAACAGCTGTCCATAGAAAACCTGAAAAATAAGAGAACATACATAACTAAACACAAATAGGAGAACATACATACCCCCACACAACATACAAAACCCACAGAAAACATGTAATACCTGTTAGTTTGTGCTGAATTACACACATATAGGGTCCGAATATAATGTCGGACAGACCGCTAAAGACGGCCTGTTGGTGTCGGTCCATCTGACATCTGTGCCACAATCCGCCTGCCGCATTATGATGCACGGCTGTTGCAGGCAGCGGGCGGAGGGACCAAAAGATGCTTCCAACTGCTTCCAGGAGCCCTTCAGACCACCGGTTGGAACGTAATACCGTACAATAGGGGCGGTGCCAGCTCAGGCACTATGGGAGGGATTAGATGGCCCATTTTGACTGCCTTTTCATGGCGGTCTGACTTTGGGGTCCCTACCAGGGGACCCATCCCCGTGCGCCTCCGCTATGGGACTGTGGTGCCCCCCCAAACATCCATGCCCCGTATGCCTGGGTCCGCAGTGCAAGCCACAATGAAAAAAGTTATGATTCCAACCGCCTACATGGCAGTCTCATCATATTTTGGCAGGTGGGACCTCCGACTACTTATCGGTTGGTCCTAATTCCAGTACGATGTTGGTTGGATGCTCATCCAACTGGCATCGTAATGTGGCCCATAGTGTCTAAACCTAAACTACACATGCTTAATTAATGTAATTACCCAAAGCTCTTTCCCAATTCTGCCTAACTAAAATGCTAAAGTTATATCAACCTTCATAAACTAACCTAACAACCCACCCAGACCACTAGAGTAGCTTGGAAATTAAGAAAATAATGTTGTTAAATGACTTATTGGAACAGCCATCCAGGAGATCCACCAGCGAAGATTAGCATATCAACCAGAATACAAAATGCGAGCAACACTGAAATAAAAAAAATAACTTTTTTGCATTATATTAAATAGAAAACTAAAGTATTCGTAATTAATTATTTAAATAAATTTAAAATAAAACTACCCTGCGGTTCCTGGGCGCGTGACTCTGGTCGAGCGCTAATTCCTGGATCCGGAGGCCCCGGGTGCCAGGGAGGAGCCGACCCGAACAACAGACGGATGAGGAGCTTGTGGGGAGTCGGACCCCTGGCTGGGCTCGTCCTCCGGAGCTGCAGCTGCTGAGAGATTGCTGATGCTGAGGGGCTGGCTGGGAGTCCTCGACGCAACCCCCAGTGGAGCAGGTCCCGGGTCTGAGAGACGTAGGGGGCTCGTCGCTGCACATGCCGAACACATCCTCACCCACCCCCCTGGGCAGATACGATCGAGGCAGAGGGTCCTGATATGCGGCCTCCATTGATCTGCCCCCCGCCTGGGGTGGAGACTGCTCCCTCACGGATTGGGGCCTTCTGAGGCAGGGAGGCCAGCAGACATTCGGATGCACTTGGAGCTCGGCTCTGCTTGAGAGGTACCAGTGAGAGCCCAATGCAGATCGCAGGGGTGCTGACCCCATTGGGGCACGTGTGTGTGGGCTGAAGAATTTAGGATTGGAATCCCCCTCCTTTTTTCTGGGTGATGCGCGAAGTGCAGAGGAACCCTCAGGATCCCTTCCAGAATCCCTGTTGAAACCAGCTCCGGACGTGGGGGCTGACAGATCCTACACAAGTGGAAGGGGACTGTACTAGGCCAGCAGTGACGCAAGGCGACTTGGAGAGAAGCAGGGAATAGAGTATTCTGCCTGCTGAAGACGATCAGGACAGTTGGCGGTCATCCCACTTGTCTGGTCCACTGCCCCACCCAACCATAGTGCATGCAAAGGGCCCACATCATGGACAAGCAAATCAAATAGACAAAGTATACCATCTCTCTGGGTCCTGCAGAAGAGATGGCGGAGGCCGCTGAACAGTCGAAGCATTCAGGGGGATGGCACATCGGTACAACATCCGTGTGGTGGGGGTCCATGAGGGAGCTGAAGGACAGTCAGCGGACCTCTTTCTAGAGGATCTGATAATTACAATGCTGTGCCCCAAATAACTATCTACTTTCTTCTCTATGGGGCACCCCGAGAACAATGATAGCCTGGATCCTCAACTATAGGGATCTCAATGCCATCCTACAGGTGGCCAGGTCCCATGGTGATGTCAAATATGAAAATGCGACTGTCAGGTTTTTTACGGATTTCACCCTTCAAGTGCAGCGTCAACGCCGAGCATTTGACACTATTAAACGGGCCGTCAGGGAAAAAAGGCGTAAAGTATATGATGCTATACCCGGCCAAGCTAAAGGTACTCAAGGAAAGGAAGTCACAGCTTTTCATGTCTCCATAGCATGCATGAGACTGGATAGAGGGCTGGAGTAAAGTCGAACACAAACATCAAAAAAGCTAGGACGCTGCGGCAGGAGAAAACACCGATGTGCAGAACCCGACAGCTCTTGAGGATGATCTAGTCTAGCAGTGACTATGTCAACTACTGGTTTGGAGTTGGGGCCTGTCCTGGAGTAGGAGGCTCGACCAGAGAGTGGAATGAATAGCGTCCATGATGGTCTGTCCAAGGCAGGTCCTGCACGGCTTCTTTGTCTTGGGAGTGGGTGGGAGTCCTGCACTTGGGTTAGAATAGGTGCAGCGGTGAAGTTTTCATGAGCAGTGGGTGAATATGGAACATTGCAGCTTAATACGTTTATACTGGCAGCAGAGGTAATGCTCCCCCCCACAATTGTATGTACAAGTTTGGGTGACAGACGCTCTACAGGTTGGGTAATTGTTAGCTCACTATGCTGGGAGGCATAGAGGGGGTTCTTTTGGGAAGTTTGACACTGTTATACAATTTTCATGTTATGCTCATCTAAATCAAAGGAGTGAGATGGCGGTTGCAGGGAGGTCACCAATTTTGAGTGGACTGCTAGATGTCCATGACCCAGAAAGTACACCCACAGATACATAAATCCAATCGCTTTCATATTTGGTCCTGGAATGTGAATGGGCTGAGCAAAAATATTAAGCGTACCCTGGTCCTACAACACATTAAGCACCATTCCCCAGATTGTGTGGTGCTCCAAGAGACGCACCTGAGGGGTAACCAGTATAAAGCACTAGACCACTTTGGATATAAACTCCTTAAACACGCGGTCTACTCCAGGGATGCACGAGGAGTAGGGATCCTAATCAAAGCTTCAGAGCCATAGGTGATCTCCAAGACATATTATGACACACAATGCTGCTATGCGGCTGTATCAGGTGTATGGGAGGGTACTGCTTAGACTCCTTGCTCGGTGTACATCTCACCTAGGCTACAGGCGAAGGTCCTCCCTAGATTAGGAGCGCTGCTGTTACAACTCCTGACAAGCACACTGCTGGTGGAGGGAGAACTGAACGCAGTGATGCTCCCAGCCGAAGATCGATGGGGGTGGGCCCAGACTCACCTGGCTGAAGGGGCACTGCAAACATACATGTTGGCAATGGGCATGGTAGACCTGTGGTGACTTCACAACCCTAGTTGCACCCAATACACATGTATCTCAGCCCCTCACAGTTCCATGTCACGTCTGAACTATTTGTGTGCCCTCCAAGGTCAGGTGAGCTCCTTTATAGACGCCACACACTACGCCAGGGGGATATCTGATCACTCGCCAGTTGGATGTACCATTGTGGGCCTATATATTGGCCAGCAAGTCTTTCTGAGATTAGATCCCTGGCAGCTTCACAATGAGGAATTAAATGATAACATAGGCACTGCAGCACAGCACTATTTTGAGGCGAATCAGGGTTCAGTATCATCCCCAATAATATAATGGGAAGCATTTAAGACTGTGATAAGGGGAAAGGCACAGGCCCTGGTGGGGGGGAGAGAGAGGCAGCATGCGAGTGCAAAGATAGGGACATTCTGGCCCTAGAAGAAGAAGTGGTGAGGGGTGGAGATGAGAAAATACGGCATAGGCTTCATCTGGGCCAGCAAGACTTAAGCTTAAGAGCCATAGCCCAGAATGCAGTGAGATCCTATAACCTTGCGACTCAATGCCGCCTTTACGATGTTGAAGATAAGGTGACTAAGCTCCTGGCTGGAAAAAAGAGATAGGGATAGGGCATGGGTGGTCGGGGTCAGAGATAGAGCGGGAGCCCTGCAAACCACAAATGCTGACATAGCTTCTGAATTTGCCACCTACTATACTACTCTCTACACACAGGCCAGTAATAGAACAAGAACAGACTGCGATGAATTCCTGAAGGACTTCACCCTCAGGACGCTTCCCACCGAAGCAGCAGAAGCTATGGAGGCAGATCTAACAGTGGAGGAGATATTGGGGGCCCTACATGCTCTGCAATCAGGGAAAGCAGTGGGGGTGAATGGTCTGCTGGTTGAATTTTTTAAAAGCATGACATAGATAGTGGCCCGAGCAATGCTGGAAATGTTTGAGACAGCAAGAGAGTCGGGACACCTGCCAGTCGATCAGCGTACAGCCACTATAGTGGTAATTCATAAATCGGGCAGCCTCCTACTAAATATGGACTACTAAATATGGAGGCAAAAGTGCTTGCTAGAGTGCTGGCAACAAGACTGACATTGGCTTTATCCTCACTTAATCATATTGACCAATCAGGGTTTATGCCAGGCAGAAGAACCGATCATAACTTAAGTATGCTATACGGAGTGCTACTCACTACGGCCCAACCAACTATGGACCAAACAGCACTGATGGCGTTGGATGCATCTATGGCATTCAACAGTATTGAATGGCCATATTTATTTGCTGTCTTGGCCAGACTGGGCTTTGGGCCGAGGTTCTGCACCTGAGTGGGGCTTCTGTACCGTTAGCTAGAGTAAGGGTGAATGGAGTGCTGTCAGCGCCCTTCTCACTTGGTCGAGGTACCAGACAGAGGTGCCCTTTGTCCCCCCTTATCTTCACCCTTGTGCAGGAGCCACTGGTGGCCTGGATCAGGCCTGATCCAATAATTTTTATTTTTTTATTTATTTAGTGTTTTATAGAGTGTGAACGTGACTCGTTAGGATATCACTGCGCTTAACAGAGAAAACAAGCTAAATTCAAAGATTAGGAGCAAATGATCATGAGCACCCTTAAGGGAGAAAATACAAGCAGGAGCAAAGGAGGACTGCACAATATCAACCTCTGCCCAATAAAGTTACAGAGAGGTACAAATTATGCCGTAAGCTAAAGATTGTCTATGATACCAGGATCGCATAGGTTGCATCTGCAAAGTCTAGTTAGGCTTAAAACGGGTAGAGTTATATGAATAGCAGTAAAGTGACGCTAAGCCGCTCATTCCGCAAATGCTCTGAGAGAGCTTATGGCAGGAATTTGCCCAATAGGAAAGTCTTGGCTACCTTCTTGAATCTTGGCTGAGATGTTATTCTTCTGATGATTGGCGGCAATGAGTTCCAGATTCTAGGTGCGTCCCCAGAGAAAGCTCTGTTGTAAGTTTTCTTCTTCCGGAAGAAGGGAGATTTCAGCGTAAGATCCCTGGTGCTCTGGGAGTGCCTGCCTCCTCTGGATACCTCAAGTTTATAAGCAAGGTACAAAGGTGATGTAGAGTCCAGTACTTTGTGTGTGATACAGCCCATTTTGAGTTAGATTCTGGCTTCATAAAGAAGCCAATTCAGGACCTTCAGGTGCAGTGAGATGTGGTTGAATTTTTTCAAGCCTTTGAAGAGTCTTGCGGCTGCGTTGAGGCAGGCTTTTAGGGGAGCCATTGAGATCTTGGGCAGACCAGAGAGGGTTGCGCATCTATATTCGATCCTAGAGATAACTTATGCATGTACTGCCATTTTGAGGGCAAACGTGTCGAGTAAAGGTTTTAGTTTTCTAAAGTACGTCAGGTGAAACCTGGCGTTTTTGGCCAGTGTGTTGATGTGGACTTGCATGTTCAGGTTCTTGTCCAGTTTGATTCCTAGTGACTTGGCTGAGTCCATTATGATCGGGGTGCAGTTTAGCACCGAGATTGATTTGGTCCATTCCAGTATGTCAGTGGAGCTTTTGGGAAGGGAAATTAGTAGGAATTCAGTTTTTTGTGCATTGGGTTTGAGCTGCTTGCTAGGTAGCCGATGTACAGTGATATGGGGGATCCCCTCAAGTGATGGTTGGGAAGAGCGTATTTCCCTATATGCTGATGACATCATACTATATGTGCCAAGGCCGTACTCACAATGGCTCGCATTCTACATATCTTCAAGCTCTTGGGCAGCTACTCTGGCTACAGAATCAACTGGGCCAAATCTTACATTTTTTTCCTATCTGGTCCCCCCTAGATTGCCATCACAGTGTGTGGCCACAATCAAACTGGTGGGCTTCAAATATCTGGGCATTTTTGTGACCAGAGATCAGCAATTGCTTTTAAAAGTTATCTGACTCCTCAATTATATCAACTTAGGTCATATGTAGAGCATTGGCGGACCCTCCCTTTAACCTTAATGGGCAGAGCCACGTAAATAAGATGATGTCCCTTCCAAGACTCCTGTACATGCTACAAAACATGCCTTACCCTGTTCCCCTGATTTTATTTAATCAAGTAGATCAAGAGCTCCATAAGTTACTATGGAGCGGAAGCATCCCACGATTCGCCTTGAAGAACTTGCAGAGAGGCATATACAATAGAGGACTAGCGGTCTCAAACATAAAACTATACTACTTGGCTGCACAGTTGCTTGTGATTAATGAGTGGCTGTTTGCGGACTAGGGTGAACCTGCATATAAGGTCGACAGAGGGGCAATGCCAGGCCAAAACTAGGAAGCCATTCTGAACAGCCGGAAGAAGAGGGGAACTCTTCCCAATCATACGGCGGTCCAGACCTAGATGGAAGCCGAGACCTATGTCGGTAGCCGTGGTATATTAACAGACAGGACCCCCCTTTGGTTGAGTGACGGACAGTCAGAAGTCTCAAACTTAACTGGCTTCTCGAGATGGGCAAAGATAGGCGTTGAGCTCTTGGGAGATTTGTAGAGGAGTGGAGCCTTTATTTCCCTGGAATCCCTGAGCCAAGAGTTTTATCTAGCGGCGTCTCAGACATTTAACTATTATAGGTTGGGCCATGCACTAAGGGTTCACATCCAGGAGGGGTGCGGTCTCCCCGACTCCTCCCCCCTGGAGGATCGCGTACTACTAGACCCTATCCCAAAACAAGAGGTCTCAGTGATATACAAAAAGATGAAAAATAATGCACCTGATCCACTGGGGCCGCTGAGAGCATAGTCGACGGACGACTTAGGTGATATCACAGATGAGGAATGGATGAAGGCCCTCCAGGGTCCCATTGAGATGGCTATACGTGCATGATTTAGACTAGTACAGCTGAAGGTTCTTCACAGAACATACTATTCTCAGACCCTAATTTACAAGATGGGAAGGGCGGGAGATCCTCTGTGCCTGAGGGGGTGTGGACAGGAGGATTCCTTTTTCCATACCCTCTGGGAGTGCCCCCGGATCCGTGGATACTGGGAGGCAGTGGCTATGATCATGTTGCGGGTTCTCTCAGTAGAGGTCCCACTTGAGGTGAAAGGGTTGCTGCTGTTGATACAGGGGAGGAAGACTGGTGCAGACATGCCAGAACGTGGGTGGCACTGGCCGCGGCAGCAGTCAAAAGGAAGATAGCTCGAAACTGGGGGTCGAGGCATTTGCCAGTGGTGGCTGACGAGGAGAAAGATCTAGACTGGTGCCAACGGACGGAAGAAACAATATATCGCAGCAATGGGGGAAATATGGAGCCCATGGCAAGTATACCGTGCATTAGACCCAGGGAGAGGATGACTGTGAGGAGGGGGCAAGACCCTTCAATGACCATCCATACTGCGAACGATAAAGACAATGACCATTGATTATTGCAAGTGATAACTGTACAGGATCCACCCTTATGTGATGTAACATTGTGCACTGGATATATGTCGGCAATACAATGGGAATGTCTCTGTAACCGCTACCATCTGTTTAATGTATTGATGAGTGATGAGCAAGTTAATAAAAAGAGTGTAAGAAAAAAAGATACTAACCTAGAAAAATGACAAATAATATGTATTAATACACATTAAAAGTGAAATGTAAAAAATATATTAATTTATATTTATTGTTTGTGATTGCTATGCCTTCAGTTGCATATATAATGTAATAGTATTGCCATTGAACATATACCGTGATACCTTCACTGTTCATGCCTTGATTTCAATAAAAAGATGTTTAAAAAAATATATATATTATTATGTAAATAAACGTACTTTTAATAATATTATTTAATAACATATGAAATTGTACATTACCTGAAAATGTATTATATATATATGTGTGTCTAAAGAAGATGTAAAAATATTATAACACCAAATAAGTTCATTTGAATGGAAAAAATGTGTTATATGTATCAAATATCTTGTTGAGTTTGTAATAATAATAAAGAGATTTACTTTAAAAAGAGCATTATATTTTTGTGAAAAAGAAAATACGACATATCTTATTTAATTAATGCAATACAATTAGGATAAATAAATTATAAAAAATATTATTTTCAAATGTATACTAATTTATATACACAACATAATTGAAACGTATAACTTAACCACAGCCTTCACTATGTTGCATACCTAACAAAGTACACATCCAAAGTGTAGTATCGGTAAGTAACATATGATAGATGTATTCATTCGATGCCAAAATAGTTAGGAACACTGGGTTGCTCAGTGTCCAAACATTCTTGGTGTCACCACCATGGAGATTATGTTTATTCAATGTTTAGCAGAACCCCAACAAATGTTCATGGACTAAGTGATCCAGTGTAGAAAAATAATTGATGTCCATGCATGCCTGAAGAATCATTTAGATTACGCTTTTTCTTGAACTTTCTTCAATCATGTAAAACGATCAAAAGCTTCTTCACTTTGAAAGTGAAAGAAGACAAGATTCTCAAGAAATATTTAAGAAGAAGATTCATTCACCAGTTGACATTTCCAGCAGGGACATCTTTTTATATAACTAATTCCGATGGCAGTTTTCAACCAAAGACTATTAGGAACTGAAACAAAATCACTGTAAGTAACAGATAGCTCCTTCTGAGCTACATGTTCAAATCAAAATTGCCAACATTCTCACCAAGCTGGGTTTGAGGGTTGCATGCAATTTAATACATACATGACAGAGAGCTGAATGGAAGACCACCTTCAATACAAGGTACAACCACTTTGAATACTTTTTAGATGGACCAGCAGCCATCAATCTTTATATCAATACAATTTTCTTGGATTTTCTTGATGCCTATGTAATAATCTATCTAGTGACATTTTTGTTTTCGCTGAGATTTTGATGGAACACTGAAAACACCTGAAAGACGTTTTGTGCATGCTTTGTTGTCACTCCTTAGATGTTAAGCTGGAAAAATGTAGTTTTGAAAACGTTTTGGCATTTCAGCTTTCCTATTTATGAGTACAAGTGGATTCGGTCAGGGTTTCATCTGTTCCCAACTGGCTTCAACATTCTACAGTAAAATGAATCCAAAGGTTCCTTAGTTTAGCAAACGTCTAAAGATGTTTTATCCAGGATGTTTCTAGCATAGTGATAATAATTATCCAACAAAGAAAGGAGTTCCTTTTGTTTGGAGTTCAGAGAAAGAAGAGACATTCACCTCAGTCCAAATCCTTAGATATCCTGATGAGAATCCACAATGCAATCTGGAAACCGATGCATCGGCGTTCAGCATTGGAACCATGCTTTCACAATGGCATCTCCAGCAGATGCCCTGCATCCTGTCGCTTTCGATTCCTGAGCTCTTTTAGCTATATAAAGAATCACAAGATGTACAAATAGGAGCTACTATCATTAAAGAATTGTTTGCCCATTGGAGAAATTACATGGAGGGAGTGTGGGTAAACCATAAACACTTAGGACCTAATTAGGATGTCGGTCATAAGCCTCTCACCGCTCATCAGAGGATTACCAACCATCATCCTCCTTGAGCCAGTCGGCCAATCGGAAACCGAACATAATCCCTTACAGATGAGATTATGATGTTGGTTTCATAAAGGCTTTCCATGTCGGGCTTTACAACATGGAAAGCCTGTAGGAAAGTGATTCTAGGGGCCCCTAGCAGGCCCCCATCTCTCCCCGGCTTACGCTTGTTGGGCGGGGGGCGCACCTATGCTGATCCCTTGTAAATCCCTGCACCGTTTGGCAGGCACCGTGAGGGGATTTACAATAACTCCCATTTTTTTATGGAAGCTTGAGCTGCGGCCAGTTTCCGACTGCCTTACAAGCTCCCATAGGGAAATGGGAGTTGTCGACTGCACCATGTAATTGCAGTTTCACACCGCCAACCAAAGGTCAGTCGGTTTCAAAACCTCAGGAATGTCCGTCTGACCGACATCCTAATTAGGGCCTTAGATTTTTTCAAATCAAGACATGCCTAAATACTTTGTTCTTCTCTTGATTCACCTATGAACGTCATATTGGCCTGGGGAAGAGACATGGAAAGGCTAATGTTCTTTCTTGATAGGAAGAACCTGAACATATGACTGAACAATCTGCATTTATTCTATCAAAATACAGCCAACAGAAGGAGATGAGACCTCCATTATGCCCACACTGATCTAATTTAGGAAGGAGCTCAAAACTTGTCCCTTTAACAATGAGGCTCCTTTCCTTGCTCAGTTGAAGTCAGCGCCAAGATGCCCCAGGGCAGAAGTGCGCTGAATAAATAACTATAACATAACTTATTGGCTAAGCTATTATCGGTGTATCTTATACATCTGCTATCTCTCATATCTCATTCACACCCCTTTAACTTCTTCACAGGGGTTGGGGTACTGGGACTATTGCCAGCCAGGGTCAGCAGTCTTCAATCACTAAAGGATGCAGGGGGTATAGGCCTGCAACTGTTCACTGTGAAAATGTATTTGTATAACTTAACATTACAAATTGTTTTCAAACATTAAAACTTATAAACAAATATTTCCTACTGTTTTAAACATATCTTAGAATTAATCAAAAAGTATATGCCACACTTTTCCATTAGTTACTATTGGTGGATTTGCCATTTTTCTATATTTGACCACTGTCATTTTTTTATTCATTTCTTGCTTCTACGTCTGTCTCGTTGGTTGGTGGAGCATCGTGGCCAAGAACAGATTGGTGTTGCTGCATCCGTGAGGTAGGAACTTTTAATTGTAATACTTTTATTGCTTTTTAAATACGCTTAATGCCAAGAGAGGTTTTAATTGTAAGAGTTGTTTTGTGACTTCTTCCTTTCCTTAATAAGGCAATTTTGTTTCATTATTTAAAAATGTATAAAAATTGGAAACTATTTCGTAGTTTTCGTTCTATCATTTTTATTAAAACTGCAATGAGTTAAGATGTTGATATTTTGAACATTTTATTTCTTCGTACAATTATTTTTGACATTCTCTTAGAGCATTGTTTTCATGTTTAAAACTTTTTATTGAAACAAAACAAACCATGGGGGAGGGGGATAGGAGGCAGGATACATGGAATACAGTCAAAGAAGAGGGGATGTATCTCCAGAGGGTTGGCAATAGGTGGCGCGGTGGCTCAGAGGGAAGAACACAGTGACTGAACGCTAGAATTGCAAGCTGTGGAATCCCACGCGCGTATCCGAGACCCCAAAGCTGAGCAAGAGCATCCCCCCCCATCAACACCTCAACAGAACACCATCCCCCCCCCCCCATCCCCCATCCTCCCATTAACAAAACAACAACCCTCCCCCCTCCCCCCCGTCCTATGGTCCCGCATCAAAGCAGCCCTAGCCAGGAGCCCCGCACTCCCCCCCCCTCCCCGGGGGTCCCCATCTCACATGTAAGCTAGTCCGCCGGGGTCACCGGCGGCCTCAGCCTGAGAAGCCTAAGGTACCTCGGGCAGGTGAGCTCCCGGAATTCAGTGGACAGCAGCGCTAGAAAGGGTTGCCATAGCTCTTCAAATTGGTCTACCTCCCCCGCAACCGTAAGCGACAGCTTCTCCATCCCCAGCACGTGCCAGAGCCTATGCAACCAACCGGTGATGGAGGGGACGGTGGATGTGCGCCAGTGGACCAGAATGTTCTGAACCGCAGACCCCAGCGCTATTGCAATCTGCCTACCCCTGCGGGACTTCAGTGGGTACATTAGGGCATTGGGGAGGCCCAGCAGGACATACGCCGGGAGACGCGGCAGCTCTATCCCAAAGTGCTCATCCACCTCGTCCAAGACTTCTTTCCAGTAGGCGGTCAGCACTGGGCAATCCCATAGAATGTGTGTAAGGGTACCTTCCTGCCCGCAGCTCCGCCAGCACCCCTTGTCAGTGTGTTTATGCATTTCATACAGTCTCTCCGGGGTGTAGTACCAGTATGTGGACACCTTAGTGAATGTCTCCGTAAGGCCCGTGTGGTATGCAGAGTGCCGAGCCCGATACGCAATTTGGTCCCATTCCTTGTGGCTGAGTGTCCTACCCAATTCCCTGTGCCAACGCTCCCTCCCCGGGTTGTAGTAGTGAAACGGCGGGGGTTGTAGGTGTTTATACAGATCAGTGATCAGTTTAGCGTCGGAGGTCCGAGTAGCCAACCACCGCTCGTACGGTGTAATTGGACGGGCAGCGGTGGCACGCACCTGAGGCTGGAGGGCCCAATGCCGAACTTGCATGTAGCGCAGTCTGTCCAGCTCCGTCAGGCCGAACTCCTGGCGGAGTTGCTGAAAAGGAACCACGCCCTCCGGACCATAGATCTGGAAGAGTGCCCTGCAGCCCGCCCGTACCCAGTGGGAGAAAACCCCCGGCTCCATCCCCGGGGAGAAGTCCGGGTTGCCCGCAATGGGCGAGAGCGGCGAGGGGAAGGTGGTGAGGCCCCGGGTTTCGCAGACCGCGTCCCACACACGCAGGGGGACCCGCGTAACAAAGGAGGCGTAAAGATTAGGGGGGCGGTGCGTGCGGCGCAAGAATGGGACCTCTTGTAAGGTGCGGCCCGCCACTGCCTGGTCTTGAAAAAGCCAATGTTTGTCGGACTCCCACCTGCTCCACTCCACCAGATAGCGAAGCTGTGCCGCCTGAAAGTACTTACGGAGGTCCGGAATGCCGAGGCCCCCCGCTTCCGGAGCGAGCGTGGAGAGGACCCTCTTCATGCGTGGCCTGCGGCCCTGCCAGACAAAGCGGGAGATGTCAGCCTGTATTTGTCGGATCCAGCCCACCGGGGGCTGGAGCGGAAGGGCTCGGAAAAGATATAGTATCTGGGGCAGCACCGTCATTTTGACCGCCGCGATTCTCCCCAGCCAGGACAGCAGGCCTTTGTTCCATCGGCCAAGCTCGTCCTTGATCTTCCTGCTGAGGGAGGCATAATTGGCCGTAACCATCTCCGATAATGTAGGCGCCAGCAAAATCCCCAGATACGGCACCGTGGACGAGGACCACTGCATGGGGAAGAGCCGTTGAAGATCCCTCCTGGTGTCCGCAGCCAGGGACACGTCTAATGCCATCGACTTGCTCATATTCATTTTGAAGCCGGCCACCCCCGCAAAGGCGTCCAACTCTCGGAGGCAAGCAGGTAGCGACCTCCTAGGGTCATCCAGAGTCAGCAGGACATCATCCGCGTAGAGACTCACGGTGTGGACGTACCGGCCCATCCGGACCCCGACAGCATCCGGATTATTACGGATCCTCTGAGCAAACGGCTCCATGTAGAGGGCAAACAGGAGCGGCGAGAGAGGGCAGCCCTGCCGCGTGCCGCGCTCGATGGCGAAGCCACCAGAGCTACACCCGTTTACCCGCACCGACGCTGAAGGATGCTTATAGCAATTAAATACCATGGTGCGGAACTTATCGCCGATTCCCAGTTTTGTGAGGACCCGCTCAAGATACGGCCAGTGAACTCTGTCGAAGGCCTTCTCCGCATCAACGGACAACAACATCCGCTCCCCCGAGATCCTTGAGGCCTTCTCCAGAACATGCACCACTCTCTTGGTGTTGTCAACCGTCTGTCTACCGGGCACAAAACCAGCCTGGTCCGCCTCCACCAAATCGGGGAGGTGTGGACCCAGCCTGGATGCGAGAATCCCCGTGTACAACTTGAGGTCGACATTTAGGAGCGAGATGGGCCGGTACGAGCCGCAGAGGGCCCGATCCTTCCCAGGCTTCGGGATTACCGCGACCGTCGCCCTCAGGAGATCCGGAGGGATGGCTCCCGGTTCGGAGAAGGAGTTAAACAGCCGCGTAAGGACAGGGGCCACGGTCGTGCAAAAAGTCTTGTAGAAGAGCGACGTGTACCCGTCCGGGCCCGGGGCCTTGCCATGTTTCAGCCGCGCGATAGCCGAAATCACCTCCTCCACATGGATGTCCCGCTCCAGGTGGTCAGCCTGAGCCGGGTCCAGTACCGGGAGGGTCACCGACTCCAGATAGCTATCGGCATCCCGTGGCGGGGAGGGCTCCTCAGCATATAGCGCCTCGTAGAAGCCGCGGAAAGTCTCCGCTACCTCCGCGTCCCCGGAGACAACCCCCCCGTCCGCACCCACCAGTTCTTTCACCACGCTGCGCTGTTGCGCGACCCGGAGCCGGTGTGCTAGGAGCTTGCCACATCTGTCCCCCCCAGTGTAGTAGGCATGTTTCAAGCGTAAGGCGGCGTACTCCGCCCTATCAAGATCCAGAGCCGAGAGGAGCTTCCTCGCTGCCTGCAACTGCCTCCATACCCTCGGCGCTCCCGTACGGCGGTGGACCTGCTCAAGCTCCCGGACTTGAGCTGTCAACTCATCCCTCTTCAGTTGCCGCTCCTTATTCTCGGCTGCAGAGATAGAGATGAATTCCCCCCGTAAGACGGCCTTCAGTGCCGCCCATTGTGTCGCCTGCGAAGTGTCAGTGTTGCTGTTGTGAGTGAGATAGTCCCGTATGACCTCCCCGACGCGTTGTACCACCGATTTTTTGTGTAGAAGTGTGTCCCGGAGGCGCCACGCCCCCCGAGAGGGGGAGGCCGCCGGCCACCGGAAAACGCCGGTGACTGGAGAGTGGTCAGACAGGGACAGGACCCCGATGTCCGCCGCCGTGGCAGCGGCACGCATCGGTCCACTCACCAGGAGGTAGTCCAGCCGTGAGTAGGTGCGGTGTGCGTGCGAGAAGAAAGAGTAGTCCCTATCCGTGGGGTGCAGGGAGCGCCAGAGATCATGCAAGTCCATTTCCGCAATCCGGGCCTTCCCATCCTGGGACAGCTCCCCCGTCTGCGGGAAGCGCTGGGCCGATCTGTCCATCCCAGAGTCAAAGACAATGTTGAGGTCTCCGCCCAAGATAATGTGTCGGTCTGGGGAAGCAGTGACATCCACCAGCGCGGAATCTAGGAAGCGCTCCTGATGCTCGTTTGGGCTATAAACGGAGCCAACTGTAAATGCTATGCCTCCCAGGCGCATGCGATACGCAAGGAGCCTCCCCTTCTGTTCAGCACACTTATGCAACACCTCCCCCCGAAAGGAGCTCGCTAGGAGAATGGCCACCCCCGCTGTCTTGTTCGCTGCCGAGGAAAAGAACTGGGTGGGGAACTTAGCTGATCGCATCCTATGGCAGTCTCGGGGCAATAAGTGTGTCTCCTGCAAAAGGCAAATGTCCGCCTGCGTCCCCTCCAGCAACGACAGGATCGCTCTGCGCTTCACCGGGTTATTCAGACCCTGAACATTAAGGGTCACTACCTTTAGGCCCGGCATTCCTCACAGGGATCGGGAGCGCCATGCAATGGGTAGGGAATCAGCGGGCGGGGCGCGCGGGGCCGCAGCGCGGGACAAGCCAAAACAAAACGGGCATAGACAACATCGGACGGGACCTTCCCAACCCCAAAACAACCCCCTCCCCCACCCAAAACCCACCCTCGGCAACTAGCCATCCCCAAACTCAAACACCCCATAGTCTCAGTCAAGCCCCAAAGGGCAAGTCCGTAGAGAAGAGCAAAGTGGACGTCCGGCCACTCACCTCCCCCCGCTCCCCCCAACCCCCCCGCCCCGTGCCAAGCATGTTAAGAAGCTAAAGACATCTCCCCCCGGAGTGCGTGTTAGGCCGTCAAGGCCACGCTAGAGGAGCCGGTTGAGTCCCCGGCCGCCGCCCTCAGGGCGTCAGCCCTGTCCGCCCTAATGGTAGGGGAGTCCGGGCGCCCTGCACTGGTCGCTGAGCGCCGCCTCGTTGACCTCCGCCGATTCCGTCCCTCCGAGGACCTCCACGACGGCGTAGCTCCCTCCTCCTCCGCTGCCGTGAGCCCCAGGACACCACAAACGTCTTGCAAGGAGCGTAGCTGGTGTAATACTCCGTTCCACCGAAAAATCAGGCGGAAGGGGTGACCCCAAGAGTACGGCGTCTCATGCTCGCGCAAAAAGTCAGTGGCAATCCTAAAGGACCTGCGTTTCTGCAGAGTGATGGCGGAGAGATCCTGGTAAAGCGCCACTGGCCGATCCCGAAAGGTCAGGGGCTGTTTCCTGCGGGCTTCAGCCATAATACGCTCCTTTAGTGAAAAGTCGGGCAGGAAGGCCAGAATGTCCGGCGGGGGTGCCGATGGCTGGCGCTGACGGCCAACCGTATGCGCCCTGTCGATGCTGATGGGAAAGTCCGTAGCCTCCCCCAGGATCTCTCGGAACAGGGCCCGCAGGTAGCCCCCCAGATCGGACCCCTCATCCGCAGTCGGCACGCCCCGCACTCGGATGTTGTTCCTCCGAGATCTGTTCTCAAGGTCCTCAGAGTGGGCCTGGAGCTCCACACACTGTTCCCGGAGGCGAAGAACGTCCTGCTGGAGATGGACTATCTCCTCCGCTCGCTGTTGGCCCTCCGTCTCCGCCGCTTCCACACGCTCACCTAGGCCCTCCACTTCTCTGCGCACTTCTCGGACCTCGCTGGCCACCTCCCGCTTCAGTGTCTGAAAGTCCTCCCTGAGGGAGCTAAACAGTTCCTCCATAAAGGCCCTCGTGACGGGTGGCTCCCCTCCAGTCACATCTGCCGGAGCCCGGGAGGGCCCCGGTGAGGGCTGTGCCCTGTCCCGCAAGTGCTGGGCCCTGCCAAGCATGTCCGGTAGAGTACGGTCCCCTTTCTTCGGGCCTCCTTTTCCAGACATCGCCAGCTCCGCAGTCGGGCACTGGTCCAAGTGCCCCAGGGAAGCTCAGCCGCCGGCTAGCACTCGGCCCGGGTATCCCCCACAAGTGAGGTCGCTGCGTCACAGGTGACAAAATGGCGGCCTAGTCCGGTCACCGGCAGCCGCAAGAGCTAGCGGGAGACAACCAAGGAGGCCGCAGCGGAGGGGTCCCAACAGCTCATCCCTCCGGTAGGCAGCCCAGCAATAGCGGGAGGTCGCCCGCCGCCAGCAGCCAGGACTTCAGCGGAAACCGCCACCACTGCTCCTTCGGGGACAAAATGGCGGCCGGTCGGAGCAAGCCAAAACGACTAGGCCCGGCGACACCTCTGGGGCCCCGAGGCACCCCGCAGTAAAATAGGTACCACCCCCGGCTCCCGATTGTCACGCACAGGGGGCCAGATGGTCCGACCCCATCAGAGAGTCCGCCGTACCTCGGCTAGGGGTCAGGGCTTCCGCAGTGCAAGGTGTCGCCATCACCAGCCCGAGTGCCGGGGCACCCGTCCTAAGCCGTCCACACCGTTGGGCCCCTTCCTGCCAGGCTCCTTCAGTCACCGTCAAGCGGCGGGCCAGATCCCCTCCAAACCGCAACTTTCAGCACCAGGCCCAACCGAGGCGCCCGGACAGCTCTTCAATACGCTCCGCCCCTCGGGCTCGCCGCCGTCGTCCCTTGATCTCGGGCGAACTTTTGGGGGGGTTCCCCCGGGGCGATCCGGACAAAAACAGCACCGGTGCATGCCCCTGATGTTCCGCCACGCTCCTCTCCCGCGCTGAGCCTCAGCGGGGGGAGAGAAGCATAAGAAAAGGGCTTTAGCTTGGCCGGGCCGGAGGAGCTACGGGAGGAAGCGTCCGCTCACCCCGCCATCTTGGCCACGCCCCGAGCATTGTTTTCAAATGTTTTAAATACATATTTTTTTAACATCAGATTTAATTTCTCATTTCCTGGAGCATTTTGTTGATTGAAAGTTTTCTAAAATATTTTGGGGGTTTTAACAGATAAAGATGGGGATTAATGTTTTATGGATTAATATTGAGTGGCTGTTCTTAAGATACCCCTCTGACTCAAAAAAAGAAGACTTACTAAGGTAAGCATTAATTTGAGTTTATTAATGTTGCCAATTGTAATCTATGGTAATATTAGAAAGACAGGAAAGAAAGTCTGTTAACTATCTAAATAATGTTAATAGTGTAAAATGTACGCAATAATTTGTAAGCGGTCTTTGTGACCAAATATGCTGCATTGTCATTCATTAATTTTGTTTGTTTTTATTATTTCCAAAAGACAGCCAGCAGTGGTGTTGCTGGACGCCACCGGTCAAATATCCCAATCTTATAGTTCTCTTTTGTCCACTCCTGGAGTTCTGATTGCCCACAAAACTCAATCCTTGGTAAATGTTTTCATAATATTAGGAGGGCAACCTTTTTAACATTGAACTTTTCAATTCCAATTGCATGTATCTGTAATCACTCTTTTGCTTTCAATTACTTTCCATATCTCGTTTTTCAATTAATTTACAGCCATTGGTGTCTTTTCCCATAGGTTATTTTTATTAAGTATCCAATTCCATCACACTTAAAACAGACCCACCCTACACGTTTCATCCCTTATAGGGACTTCATCAGGGACTAAACAATTTTTTAAAATATGCAATCAATACTTTTCACTTATTAAAATCAACAACTCTGAAACTTATTTTTACATAAAATGTTTAATCTAACATAACCCACTTCCATTTCAAGGAGCATATAGATTAAAGTTTCTGTACCCACCTCTGTCAGGTATAGAGACTAATATATACACAATATCCCCAAAAAGTTTATGAATCTGTATATTCCTTAAACCAAAAGACACCAACTTTTTAAAGAGTGATTACAGTTACCAAGTGCGCACTGCCGAACTAACACCTCTAATACTCCTTAAATGTGCATACACGAAGATCACTACTTTACTTACAATTTGATTTATCCTCCTTCTCAAAATTATTCTTTTCCATTCATTCCCTGTTTAAATGTCTAGGCTCCTATTGTCAAAGAAGCAGTTTCACGTGTAAATACGCTTAAAGCCTTTCCATCTCTTCCTCTTGCCTATTAAGTTATGTTTTTCCTTGTTTCTTTCTAAACTGCTAATGCAGTATTAGCGAGCCATCCCCTGATTAACTTCCAATCCCTACAACAGAGTAAACCTATATTCCGGGCAGTACTAGAATTCCCCTTCTCTCATATCCTGAATCATTTCTCCAACATATCATTAAATTATACCAGCATTATCATATACAGTGCCTTCAGACCCCATATTCCTCCTTCTGGTCTTTATTCCTCCCCATGGGGTTATCACACATATCTCCCAAGGTTACTTATATTTGGAGCAGCCTTTCGGTGTGTGTGTCCTAGTCATATCCGATCGTTCTATGCCTAGGTGCTCTCGTCCCATCTCTTACATATCTTTCCAATTTCAGTAACCGGTTTTCAGCTGTGCTCTATCCGAGTCTTGACTGCCAATCCATTATTCTATGGCAAACATCTTGAAAGTTCTTCCTACTGTATTCATCCTCTGTAATCACAATTAAGTATTCTGACGCTCCTTTCCATCGTTCCATTCCTTTCAAAAACTGAGCATGTATCTCAAGCCTCTGCTGGGTGTTTAAATATTTGCTGTTTTATAATGCTGGAACCCCAGCTTCTTATACATATACATGGTCGCCATCTTGTAATGTCTATCTTGATAAACTCAAGAGTGGCCACCATCCTATAACGTGTTTCTTGTTGTTAACCTAAGACTACCACGAGCCCCAACTGTAAATCCATTATTTAATGGCAGCCATTTTAATAGTTCTTCCCAGCATATTTGTCCACCATAATCTCATTCAAGTATCTTGAAGCTCTACCCTATGGCTCCCTTCTTTTCATAAACCGAGCGATTACCCCAGTCCGATACTAGGCGTTAATATATTTTCTGTGATTTTATAATTGCCGGACCCCCGCTTATGATACGTATACATGCCTTCCATCTTAAAATGGCTATCTCACTACACTCAAAAGTGGCAGCCATCTTATAACTGGTTTCTTATCATACATATAAGTTGCCACCATCTTATAATGGCTGTCTCGATACACCTGAGAGTGGCCCCCATCTTGTAACGGGTTTCTTGTTGTTAGCCTAAGACTATCCCCTGTCGTATTCATATGAGGTATACCTCTGACCCATACCTTGTCCATATATTTCTAAAGTCTGTTTTCCATTAGCATCATCTTTGGCCTATATATAAAGCCATGTCCCCACTTCATATCTTTATGCTATCAAGTAATACACTGTAATATATGCCCAATAAAGTTTCAAAACTCAACATGAGTCATTTAGCTCCTTGCCCTCCCTTACTGTTAGTGTGCAGTGCTCTGCACACACAAAACGGCATGCTGTACCATACCGTGCATTTTTAAAGGAAGTAATGAAGTTCCTGTTCAGTATGCAGCCCCTTCTCTACAGACCACAATCTCGCTATCCATTTGCACTCCGTTTGTCTTAATAACAATTTCCAATCTCCTCCCCTCGGGCTCAGTCTTTGAATACCGTGGAAGGTAAAGCCAGTCACCTTGGGGTGTTCAACTCACGTTTAAAAATTGGGCTTTTGCTGTCCCTGTTCTTCACGGCTCTCTGATGTTCTGATGCATCCTGATGGTGCTCCCTACATAGATTCTCTGACAGTTGCATACAATAACGTAAACCACATGGGTCCGAGACCATCGATCCGACTGCCGCATTACAATACAGACTGTCTGAGCGCATCAATCTGGGGGACAGACCACCGCCTCCTACTGGCTCAAGGTGCCGGTTGGGGAGGCGGTCGGACACTAATCCCTACAATACAGACGCTGCCTACGCAGGCACCACCATAGGGATTAGGATGTCTATTTCCCAGAGCCTTTCCATGGCAGTACCACCGACATGAAAAGACTGTCAGAAAGGGACTTTGGGGCCTGAAGCAGGGCCCCCTTGGGCTACTAAGTGGCCAGGGGGGCATATGTGGTGTCCCCCAAACATCCATGGTGCCTGGCACATGATGCATGGATGTTTGAAAACATGCCTATTTCTTCTGTGGCTTGTGCTGCGGCCCTTTTCCAGGCCGCAGAACAAGCTACAGTAGAAAAAGGCAGTTTCCATCTGCTTACACAACTACTTGTCAGGTGGTCTCAATCCTGCTGCAATGGCAGTCAAACGCTCATCCGACAGCTATCATGCGAAGGCCCTTTGTTTTTTCATTTCAAACTGTAATTTGCTATTGGTCATTTAATACCTTGCTGGGGATGTTTTTGGAATCTTTTTCAAATTGTCTAAGAAAAATGTGAAAAAGAAACATCCCTGAATTTTAGTTTCTGGGTAAATCATTTTTATTGTTTCAATCATGGCTAGCTCAAATTCTATTATCACTTACTCAATACATTTTGTTTCTAGTTTTTTTTCCTTATTGAATGCCAATAATAACTTTAATTTACTTTTTTCATGTCCCGTTGCTAAGCATATACTAAGGGTATAGTATTCCTAATTAGGTTAATGTGTATATTATATATTTCGGTAAATGTACCATCCACCAGCAAAATAGCACACTTTTGGAGGTTATGAAGATTGCGAAGGGTAGCAAATATTGGTATTCTGTTAGTAGGGCGTTTGTTATCATGGATTAGAAATGGTTTGTGATTATATGTTTTGATTAGACGGGTAGCAATGTCTATGTCAGTAAGCATTTTATGTTGGGGGGGTTTTACTTTACTTGCCTGTCTTTTACCACTAATTACATGTTTTAAATTAGGGATGGCAGGCATATCCCCAGCAACATAAATAGGTATATTTTAGACACCTCCATTAGAACTTAATCACAAGGCTCATTAGAGGTTGAATTTGTTGCACATTTTCTCTTGCTTCTATTTCAGTTGCAGACAAAGAGTGGTTATGCTCTGAGGTACAATATAAATCCACAGAGGAACCATTCTGCCTCTGCAATGAGTAGAGAAAGAATTAACACACCTCCATTGTGCCTTGGTTCAGTATGCCTGTCCTTATTATAAAGATATTACAATAAACATTCAAATGTCGATAAGAGGAATGCTTTCAATTTCTGTAACCACTGGCACCCTCTCTGTATAGCAATCCAACACATTGTTCATTTGCCAACCACACAAGTTCAGATTATACCAGGTGTCTCCAACCAGTCGATTTCGGGATACCAGTATCTCACAAAACCCTTCAGAGTAGAGCCACACCTTGAGGTCATTGTTAACTAAATACGTGTTACTTTTCCTTTTCAAGTTTAGGAAAGGCTAGGTTTATTTTACATTATTATCAGGCTGCAGATAGCAGAGCCTGGTAATGAGCAGTGCTTCACTCAGATTTATGACAGAGGTTCATAACTGAAGCACTGAGGTGTTTCACTCTTAAATAAAAGTTGTTCTCAATTCAGTATTGGAGCATGTGAACAAAATGATGTTTCTGGATGCTTTTAAATGAGAGAAAAATTGAATGAAGAGTTAACTTAATGATTAACCTTTGGCTGGTAGACACGCTGCCATATTTATAACTGAAATTTACAGCCATTTTTTTTAAATGAGAGAAATTTAAAGTGCAGAAAAATATCCCATCAGTGCAGAAAAATGTTCCTTATAACGAACATTTTTGCAGAAAATACGAAAATGGCATTTCACATCCTGAGTGTGGATTCAGAAAGTGGCCGAAGGAAAGTTGATAAAATTTGTGATGAATTAACAGGATAAAATATGAGGAATACAAGGATTACCATGAAGGAATATTATCGCCAAAGCGGCGTATTTCAGCAGTGCAATTGGTTGGGGTGTAATGACGCCCCACTTCTAAAATACATGTAACAGGGCCACATATGGTGAAAGGTATGTCCTGTGCCACACGAGTATACGACACAGGATCTCGGTCGCCCATACACATATATCATATTCATTCACATACATGTTCTTACATCCCCACAGACCATGCACTCACTGACGTGCATGGCAGCCCGATCATTGTGCCACTAGTTACAGTATTTTGTTCAAACCCGCGTTTTGGGCTCCATGGACATTACTTTTAAAGTCAGGGAAGCTAGGTGAAGGGGTGTTTGGTAACAATGCACAAGTAACTTGGCCTTCAGTAGCTCATGGTAATTTTAACTGATTAGAAGTAGCTCTCATTACATAAAAGGTTGGAGACACCAGGATTAGACCCAGCCAGATGCAAATCAGCGGTGGCCCTGCTGCAATAGAAACAGTACAGTCTAAACTGCCAAACCAGGTGCTCCCTAAACTGTAACACAACCAACCCAAGACAGTTTTGCTCTAACAGGTGCAGCTTGATTCCAGTGGCACTGTGAGCAAGGGATCCACATCTGGTCATAACCTTGGACACCTAGGGCATTACATCAAATACTCAAAGGTGATGGGAGGAATGCTTGCAATTTGTCTAACCACTAAAAATACTCAGGCAGCATTCCAATCAATTGTTCTTTTGCCCACCATATTGTCTTGGATTAGACCCAGCCATATGGGATTCAACCTTGGCCCTCCTCTCATAGAAACAGTCCAACATGAACTGAAACACAAGCAATTCAGGACTGAGTTTGTCCTGATTGGGGTTTGTCAGTCGAGTGCACCTTGCCTTCCAGTCACCAGAAGATCCACTTTCAAGGTCTTATGCATAAGCCCACCAATGCCATGAATCTAGACTTCCTATAAGTATAGATTAAAATAATCTCAGAGTAAATAACACTGCAAAATACATTAGCTCCAGAAATACTCATCCTGTCATTCAAGAAAGAAAAAAAGGTGACATCTCTTTCTCTGTTCAAGCTGCTAAACTCTGCATCTCACTTCCTAAAAAAATGAGAACCATTGAAAACCACCTGAAACTTAGATGATTTGTGAAGACCTAAAGGAGGCTACAAGAAGACATCCTAACAAAAACTACATATTCAGTCATAGTAAGGGATAGACAATTGTGATACTGTTTTTGTGCATGAGCTGCAATATGTATCATACATACTAAGACTGCACAAGAAGCATTAAAGGCACAGGAATGGTAGGGGCTGAAGATTAATGCCAGCTATATTCACAAACAATGGAACCTCATGGATCAGCATCAGACTTCACTTATGGTTAGTCTGCATTAGAATACTATAAGCTTAAATATACCAAAGGGTCTCCAACAGAACTGAATCAGGAACTAATCTGATAGAAAAAGGTAATATCCATTACTATACTGGAATACAATAAAATGTTTAGGCTTTCCTGTTTTCAGTTTCTATTTTTGGTAAATTCTGGTGGGGTTTTTTCAGTGTTTTCAAGTGATTTCAGTACCTTAAAAAAACAGTGGTTATCAGTGGTTACACATTTTCGCGCCATTAAAAACAACATAAACAGTGTTTTTCCGGTGTTTATGTAACTTTTTGTTTTTACTATTGCTTGCTTTCTACACTGATAGTGCATGGTATTTAGATAGTGTACGTACCATGTATATGAGGTCCAAATACATTTTTACAAATCAAACTTATTGTAGTACACCATACAATACATCTTCATTGAGTCTTTGGTCATGCACGTTAACTCTTTCCTTCACATATAAACTTTTATCTCTGAAAAAGCCCTCCCAACATTGGCACTAGGGACAGGCAACGCCAAAATAGCCAGTACACAATTTGCAAATGCTGGCCACTGACATAGCTTTCCATGTTATTACTGGTGTACCTGAAGATTGTGATTCTCTGCGACAGGTTCTGCAACATATGAATTGAACTGGGTGCATATACCCTCAGAGTTATTGAAGCGGTCAGAAATGAGGGAGCACTTTTGAAACTCCGCGGATAATTTTCCTTTACTGAAGGGATCTATAACTTGTGCAGAGTACCACAGTGAGGCTTCATTGACTTCAAATTCCATGGTTGGTGAAGGGCTATTTCTCATACATTGTAAAATAAAAGTTCCTGAATTGCTCCTCAACATTTCTTTGCTCACCAAGTGGCAAGCCCTCTAACATGGAACATGTTGCAGTGCCAAAGTCACTAAAAGTGTCGCCTAGCATACTCTCAAGGAGATGTTTCACATCTACACCAATTATGCTGAACACTTGGTATAAAAGGGCATTTTCAAACTCCAGTTTTTTTATTATGTCCACTACAGGAGTTATGATTTAATTTTTTCCAAAAGTCTGGTGTTATGTTTTCACCAGTATCCCAGATGCTTTGCGACTGCACTCTCTTCACATATACCTGTCACTATACCTTGCATTGAATTTTTAAAGCCTGGGGTGTTTGGCAATTCACTTACTATCAATACTGACTCACTAGAAAAGGGGGCAGATGTATCAAGGGTTTTTACCAATTCTATGTGGGTATATGTGATGGTACATATTGGGAAAGATTCTTATGAAACCTACATTTTTCCTATCATTGAAATACTCAAACGTAGCCAAACAATCAAATATGATTTTGATATTTCCTTATTCTCTACAGTTTATAAAATAAATAAACAGAACCTAAAACAATACCACAAAACTGAAAAAAGGAAGAAGAAACCATATTTTAGTGACATTTCTAAACAGCAAATCTCAAGCAGAATAATGTTAGCCCAGTCTTTCTTACTGCTACCTCGTATAACAAAATTACATTGTATTGACCCCTTCAGGAAAAAATACAAATTATTCTTTCACTCTCCTTTTCTTTTCTTTTAATGGCATTTAGTTTGTTGTTGTGCAGGGGTTTTTTCAGTGTTTATATGTTTACACTGGTGAGGGCTATTTCCCTTCCGGTGGTGTTTTATCAGTTATAATAGGTTTAAACCTAAAACCGGACAGCCTAAAAATGTTTTACATAGACTAATCTCAGTTAGCTAACCTGTGAGCTATTGCTACCTGTGCCTTGCTCACAGGCACAGGAATGGAACACTCACGCCCAGTCACAAATGTCTAGGTTTAATACATCTTTCTTTTGCTCACCACGCCACCCCAGTTTGGACCCAGCCATATGCAAATCAGGCTTGACACTGTGCCTCATGGGAACAGTCCAACCCCAACTGCCAAGCCAGGTTCGCCCTGGACCTGAAACAAGCATCCTGGGACCGGTTTCAGGGCATCACCCCTCATCAGCCAGGCTAACTTGAATCCAGTAGCGCAGTGAGCATGAGACCCACATCTGGGCATACCCACAATGCAAACATTCACCCCCAGTCACAAAGATCTGTGTTTAATCCATTGTTCTTTTTCTCACCACGCCACCCTAGTTTGGACCCAGCAATAGACAAATCAGTCTTGACCCTGTGCCTCATGGGAACAGTCCAGCCCGAACTGCCAAGTCAGGTCCTCCCTGGACTGGAAACAAGCATCCTGGGACCGGTTTTGGGGCATCACCCCTCATCAGCCAGGCTAGCTTGAAACTGATGGTGCAGTGAGCACGGGACCCACGTCTGGGCATACCCTTCCTACTTAGGGAGACAAAAGCAAAAGGAACAAATGATGGACAGGAGCTGAACAATTCAAACATTCACGCCCAAATATCTATGTTTGATCCATTTTTTTTTGCTCACCATGCCACCCCAGTTTGGACCCAGCCATATGCAAATCAGTCTTGACCCTGTGCCTCATGGGAACAGTCCAGCCCAAATGCCAAGCCAGGTCCTCCCTGGACTGGAAGACAGCATCCTGGGACCGGTTTCAGGGCATCACCCCTCATCAGCCAGGCTAGCTTGAATCCAGTAGCGCAGTGAGCATGAGACCCACATCTGGGCATACCCACTAGGCAAACATTCACCCCAAGTCACTAAGATCTGGGTTTAATCCATTGTTTTTTTTCTCACCACGCCACCCTAGTTTGGACCCAGCAATATGCAAATCAGTCTTGACCTGTGCTTCATGGGAACCGTCCAGCTCAAACTTCCAAGTCAGGTCCTCCCTGGACCAGAAACAAGCCTCCTGGGGCCGGTTTTGGGGCATCACCCATAATTAGCCAGGCTAGCTTGAATCCAGTGGTGCAGTGAGCATGGTACCCACATTTGGGCATACCCTTCCCACTTAGGGCGACAAAAGCAAAAGGAACAATTGATGGACGGAATGCTGAACAATGCAAACATTCACCTACAGTCACAAAGATCTGGGTTTAATCCATCCTTCTTTTGCTCACCATGCCACCCCAGTTTGGACCCAACCATATGCAAATCAGTCTTGACCCTATGCCCCATGGGAACAGTCCAGCCCGAACTACCAAGCAAAGTCCTCCCTGGACCAGAAACAAGCATCCTGGTAGTTGGGCTGGACTGTTCCCATAGGGAGCAGGGTTAAGATTGATTTGCATATAGCTGTGTCTAAATTGGAATGTCATGGGGAGCAAAAAAAAAATGGATTTGGGCCCAGATCTCTGTACTATGGTGAATGTTTGACATTGTTCAACTCTCTGTCCATCAATTGTTCTTTTTGCATTTGTCACCCTGAATGGGACGGATATGCCCAGACATAGGTCCCATGCTCTCAATGCCACTGGAGACAAGTTAGCCTGTCTGATGAGGGGTGAAACCCGAAACTGGTCCTAGGATGCTTGTTCCCTGGCCAGGGAGGACCTTGCCAGGAAGTTCAGGCAGGACTGGTCCCACAAGGGACAGGGTCAATACTGATTTGCATATAGCTGTGTCTAAACTGGTAATGGCATGGGGAGCAAAGAAACTATGGATTTAGGCCCAAACCTCTGTACTGGGGTGAATGTTTGACATTGTTCAATATTCTGTCCATCAATTGTTCTTTTTTGCATTTGTCACCTGAGTGGGACGGTTATGCCCAGACGTGGGTCCCGTGCTCTCCATGCCACTGGAGTCAAGCTAGCCTGACTGATGAGGGGGGAAACCGTGAAACCGGTCCTAGGATGCTTGTTTACAGTGCAGGGAGGACCTGGCCTGGCAGTTCAGACTGGACTGTCTTAACTGGAATGGCATGGGGAGCAAAGAAATGATGGACTTTGCATTTGCTAACAGGCATGATCTCTGCATGACTGCTTGCTGGATTTTAAATTGCATGAACCGACGGCCACTATTTGGCAATCATCGGAATGACCACAATCAAACAGAGTGCATAATGTGTTCAGAACAAGCAAGGCTGACCACCATATTGTATTGCATGGCAGTTCCTACCTTTCATGACTGCTAACATGATTTTTCCAACATGAATGCTAGCCATTGCTAAAACTAAGTGCTAGGATTGACTTGGAGCCCAAACAACATGGAGGCTCCCTTTTAAGGTGCGGGACTCCTTCCATGTTTATTGGAACTAATCAGCGATCATGCTTCTCATTAGCATGATCGCTTCACTTTCAGAACAAGGGCTGGGCTATACAAGAAAAACGGGCAAGTGAAAAGCTCTAAATCTTTACCTTTACCTACGGTACAGTACTGCTCTGAGGTGAAGGGGCGCGGCCGAGGCAAACCTCCGTTCCCGAGGGCTCATATTTCCTAGAGTTACAAGTGTGAGTCATACAATTGGTGAGCGTTTCTGCCGTCTTCCCTGTGCGCTTACTTCCATATGGTACTGGCTACTTCCCGCATGTTTTATCTGTGCTGTGCACCCAGTGGCCTGTATCTCAGATCAGAACCATTCGGCCCTGCCCTAGCTACGAGTCCAATCAACCAATGCTCTGGCAGCCAGATTTTCCAATATTACCTGCCTATCCTTAGCACGCATCACGAATTATAAACCCTCATCACGTCAGCACCTTTAACTTACCATACTTTGCGCCTCCTTCATGCTGTCTGTGGCTCCATTGTGTTTTTGAGCTTCCATATCCACATGGTTTATCTGTGAGGTCTATGCTTCAGCTTCTGCCTACCCTCACATGGTGCTGAGTAGTATAAGGGGTGCCAAATAAGTTAATTATATACCTTAAGCCGCACTGGTGACCAAGCACCCACTTGCCAGGCCCTAATCTGACCTTTTCTTACATGTTAGTCACCTCTAAGGTAGGCCTAAGGTACCCCTGTGGGCAGGGTGCAGTGTATGTGAAAAGTAGGACATGTCCTGGTGTGTGTGGCATATCGTGATAGTGAAATACTGCCAATTTCGTTTTTCACTATTGCAAGGCTACCTGTTCCCATAGGATTGAATCGGGAGGTTGCTTATAACATCTTATAAGCCTAGCTACCCCTGGGAACAAGGTAGAAAAATAAAGTTTAGTATGCCTGAAATCACAATGTTAAAATGCATCTTTTAGTGAGGGTGATTTTTACATTATGTGTTTGAAAATACCACTTTTGGAAAGTAGATATTTTGTTCCTTAGCCATCCAGTGTGCCTCTGCTGGGATGTTGATTGACTGTCTGGGTATGGAGTGTCAGGGGCTGGGGAGGTGCAGTGGCTCCAGAGAGTCTGATGAGTCAGGGCTGAGCAGAATAAACCTGGGCTGCATTTAGAGTAGGGGGAGGACATTTCCTTTCACCTGAATGGGCCTGGTCTGCCTTCCACAATGCTGTCTCCACCTCCTGCCAGGAAGCTGCACCAGAGAGGAGAGAACTGGATTTGACTGAGCACAGGGCTTTTCTGCCACCAGAGAGCAAAGGATTAGTATAAATATTGGGGCCCAGACCCCAGAACTTTAGATCACTTCTGGGAATCAAGAGGAACCTTTGCCAAGGAGAAGAGCCAGAGAAGCTGAGGAGGAATACTGCCCCTGTGCTGTTTTGCTGTCTGGGGTTGGCCTGCAGTGGCTACTTGCTGCAAGGAAAGGAGAAGGACTTTGCTGTTTGCTGTGTCCCCTGCTTAAGGAAGATCTCCATGGTCTTGAAATAGAGCGTGCCTCCTGTTCTGAAGTCTCAGGGACAAAAAAACGTAATTTCTTCTATCTTTTTGCATCTTGAACTGCCGATTCTGCTGCCACAGAAGGAAATTGCAACACCGACGCCAGGCGAGCGACGCCATAACCTGCACCGAAACCGTTGGCATGCTCGTGAAGAGCATGACGCACCGCCCCGACTTGCACCGTAGGCCCGGCGCCTGCTACCACTGTGCCGCATCGACTCCAAAGCTGTCAATGAGGCTGCTGCCTGCACCAGAGCCAAGGACACCGCTCATGACATCCACGACGCACCGTCCTGACTAGCACCGCAGCTCCGACTTTGCCAACATCGGTACTTCATCAATGTGGAGCCGATACTCGACGTGGGTGACTCCAGAATCCATCGACACTGCACCGTTGTAAGGAACGCCTTGCCACCACCGTGACATCACCTCTCCAACACAGTAAGGAACCAACGTCACACGTCCCCTGCATCGCAGTAAGGAACCTGGGCTTCACCTCCCCTGGGGTTGTAAGGAACCGACGCCGCCTGGCATCACCTCCCCAATGCCGTGCGCCGTCTTTGCTTTCATCGTTTCCAAGGAACTGTTCTTTGGGGGTCTGCTTGACTCCGCTCCTGATGCCTTGCACTTTGGGATTTTCATCTGTCACGACGTCGTAATAACTCCAGGTGGAGATATTTGCTGCTACAAACTTTATTTGAGGGAATAACCTAATTTTAAGGATATCTTGATAACTGTTTTGTGGATTTTTTCATTTTGGTCTTGTTTGGTTTAGATAAAGATTACTTATTTTTTCTTAACTGGCGTGGTGTCCATTTGTAGTGTTTTCACTGTATTACTGTGTGTGTTCACAAATGCTACACACTGCCTCCTGGATAAGCCTGACTGCTCTGTCAAGCTACCAAGGGGGTGAGAAGGGGTTATATTAGAAGTGTATCCCCCTTACCCCGACTAGAAAGAAGGGCCCCTACCTGGACAAAGGTACCTACCTCTGCCAACTAGAAAACTCCCATTTCTAACAATTATCATGCTAATTACAATTCTGTCTTGCTCCACTTTTCGACCTACCTTGCTCCATTGCTGCGAACAATATGACTTATGGAAATTTCTTTGATGTGGTGCCTGTTTTTACAGTTTTCATCACCTTGATGCAATTGCATTTACCTCTCTGCTCTCACTCAACGCCTGCTCTATTGTGCCTCTTCTTCTGAAGGTGCACCATGTCACGCATCAGGTATATCTCTGGTACTTGGTAAAAGGTCTGAGTCAAAATCTTTCAAGGAGAAAGAGTCGAAAGCCACCTTAAAAAGATCCAAACAAGAACCACTGGATCCTTGCTCCCCGATGAAGGAGTAGAATGGCGACTCAAATACATCACAAACAATATTGAAGAAATTGAACTCTGTGCATATTACTTAAAGTGCCAAAACAAATATTGATTTACTACGAGTGGAAGTGGCTGGCATTTGTAAAAATAGCAAAGACCTGAATATTGGACTCATGGATGCAGAAGGTAGAATTAGTGTAGTAGTGGATCGCATTCTCTGAATCATGGATCTGAATAATAATCAATATTTTGTTCATAAAAGACTTTGATCTGGAAAAGGCACATATGATCCCCACTTTTAAACCCAAAACACCATCTTTGAGAACAGTGATCTTCAAACCCCTGCGCCGTCAACACTCAGAACAAATTTTGCCCACAAATAAGGAAAATCAAATAGACATCTTGGTGCAAAGCAAAAATCTAAATTTCTCAACACTATGCAAAAGCAGAAAAGGTTCCTTGGCTCTCAGGAAGACCCATATAGACAAGTCCATACAATATGCCTTTGTGAGGCCCTCAAAATTCAAAATAGTCTTTCAAGGGAATTCTCTTGTTTTCACCAAATCAGTTGATCTGGAATCCTTTCTAGAGAACAAATCTGAAACTAAGTTGGAAGATGATGAGTAACTCTATCACCTCACCAAGTCACAGTTGTTTTAAGTCTCCAGTACTTTAAAGTTCCTATACCGGCTCTACGTATTCCTTTTAGCTGTAACTGTGCAGTTTGTTTTTCTTTTTTTCCACCGGCCAGAGCTTTGATGTTGGTAACAACTTCTTCTTATACGTTACAGTAATGGGAGACCTTAGTACATGACTTGTACAGTGTTTGTATGACTCCAGTGAGCCTGCTATTGCCAACTGCCATTGTATTTTGATTGGCTTATCTCATCATTGAGTTATTATGTTGTTGTTTCCAATACTCAAGCTATAAATTGAGTAATGCCCAGTTAGCTTTAAATGAGGTAGTTGTAGACATCCTCTTAATATAGTTATTTATGCTTCAACTTTGAATTGGATATATTCCCCCATAGCAGGCTTGTTTTCTCTAATGTTGCCTATGCATATTTAGCAGGTACCCTTATAGGGATCCATTTTCTCCTAGTTGTATGTAAGAAGTATCACTGTTTTGTAACAATATCTATGTAATGTGGGGGACCTGTCCCTTCTCCCTTTTTTGACAGGTCTCCCTACAGTCCCGCAAGGTAACCTCATCTCATAGGGACATCTCTACTCTGATACATGGGGTGGATTCCTTTTGTATCCCTTCTCTCTATATTCTTATTTCTTCTGTTGCTGTGGAGGTCTACATTATTACCTGTGTATCCAATATGGACTATGATTTCCACTTCTTTGCTTCTTTTACTCCATAGGTATCGATGGGTCTCCACTCCTGTCTGTCCAAGCTGAAAGTGGTTTCCCTTAACACCAAGGGGCTAAATCATCCAGTGAAATGCAGTAAAATACTTGAATATTGTAAATGGGGGTAAATGAAAATAAGGCACAAAGAAGCTCATCCTATGAGACAGGGGTGGGTCCAAGAGTTCACATGTTCTGCAGCCTCTTTGAAGAGAAATGGTGTGCTCACTTTGATCTCTTTATCATTGGACTGGCAAAAAAACAATTCAGAACATAATGATGAGGGAAGATGCTTGATTGCTCTTCTTTAATGTAGCTGCAAGGTATTATATACCATAGATATTTATTGTCCCTCATAGTGACACCCCACAATTTTGGATCGCTGTATTCATAAAATTAGCCTCTATCCCAAATGACTCTCACATTGTATTGAGGGGTGATTTCAAGCTCCCTATGGATCCTGTTCCAGACAGACAAACTACAGTCAATCTTTCTCATGCCCAGAAAAGCATGCATGATTTATGCACATCACATGGTCTATCTGATGTCTGGAGACTTCATAAACCAAAAGTCAGTGACTTCATTCCCCCCTCCCCTCTCCCACCAATTATACATTTTTGAGAATCAACAATCCCTTGGCTGAATCCATCTCACTTCAAACTTCAGTAAATTTCACTATTGATCCTATTGTCATCTCAGACCATGCTGCAATCACTATCTCCTTACAAATCACCTCACCACAACCTAAATATTGATATTGGTGTATGAAACCTGAAATAATTGAGCAATTGTCTGATGTACATGGTTTCAAAACAAAATTACAAGAATTCAAAAAGAGTCATTTGAATTCAATTTCCTCCCCATTTTCCCTTTGAGACGCTTCAAAATGCACCATTAGGGGAGAAATTATTATTAGAATGACAAAAAATAAAGAGGTAAAGAAGTCTTTAAAAAGACTGGCTAAAGAAATCGAAGACAAAGAAATATTGTTTAGACACTCTAAAGATCCCTCCCTCAATTGCTCTTGCCCTTAAGAATCTCAAATATGAATATAATAAAATCCTAAGTAGATGAGCTCACCTATGGGTACATGCCCAGAAAGGAAAAAGGGACTTCTACTTCAATAAAGCAGAGAGGTCTTTAGCGGCCTACTTGGAATTTAAAAGAAACTTCAACCTAACCTCCTCTGGATCATCAAAACTGCAGTGTTTGACATTCTAGAGGTATTTAAGAATTGTTACTCCTCTCGGTACAAACAATCTTATTCAACCTCCAGAGAATCTTGTCTGGACTTCTCAAACTCATTGCCTTTAAAATATCTTTCAGAAGCCGATACAATCAATTTAGAAAACCAATTGGAAAAAGGGAAATACTTGAGGCAATTAAACAAATCACGAGTGGCAAGGCCGCAGGCCCTGATGGCTCCCCATCAGCTTCTGTAAAACGTTTGCGCAATGTCTAATCTCACCTCTAGAGGCAGTCCTAAATCATTTTGCCTCCTTCAGGAAGGTCTCCGGTATAGCCACGGATGGTACAATTGTAGTTATACTAAAGGGAGGGAAAGATCTCTTGTCCCCAAAAGAATTCAGACCAATTTCTCTGATTAATATGGGAGCTAAAATATATCCAAAACATCTGGTCAAATGTCTTGCATCTTATATGATAATTCTGATCCATACATCTAAATCCAGGTTTGTCAAAGGGAGATTAGCTAGTGACAATATATGTAATTTTTGCCACATTATAAAAAGGGCCACTCTCCCCATATCTCCTGCATCTGCTGCCATCATACTAGATGCTGATAAGACCTTTGACAAGGTTGCATGGCCCTATCTTGACTCAATATTACACAGACACCAATTAGGGGTTCGATTCACGAAAATGTTTATGGCTGTATATGATCATCCCATGGCCAGAATTAAAATCAATGATTCTATTTCAGCGCCTCTTTAATTTACAGCTAGGTACATGCTAGGGTTGCCCACAATACCCTCTACTTTTCCTATTGGCCATTGAACACTTACTTGATATGCTGAACAATTCTCCTGCGATTAAGGGCTTTCGATTTGCTGACTCTTCCTTTAAAACTGCTGCATACGCTGATGGCATTCTGATTTTTTTTAGAATATCCTGATTCTGCAATTTCAGCAACTTTAGATATTATGAGAGCATTGTCTAAATTCTCAGTTTTTTCCCTAAATAGAGCACTTCCTCCCAATATCTATTGCCTCATTTCTTGTACAGAAAGCTCTGGCTTATCCTGGCAGTCAAAGAATTTAAAGTACTTGGATATCTGGTTCACCCATAACCTCACAGATATGTGATTGTATAACAAACATAAAATAATTAATACAATCAGAAATTCATCAGTCACATCGTCTTTCAAGTACATCTCATTGTGTGATCTATTGGAATCCTTAAAAATGATGATTAGTCCTCTAGCAAACTTCTTGTTGAGTATGTTTCCTATTCAATTGAATCTAGAGTCATTCCAAGGGCGTGTCTGCTTGCCTTCTGTTCTGAAGGGTCGGGGACATCAAAGACTTCTAACAACTCTGCTACAACACTTGGGCTCTGCCATCTATGAGTCTTGCCCTGCCAAGTGGTGCCAATCAAGTCCTGGGGGTTGGAAGTGGGTACAAAGTCCTACTCCAGCAGAAATCAACGCTGTTGCCCTGCTCGGAACCAGGGCATCTCCATCAACACCAATGCATCGCCGCTGCTGCGAGGATTAAACGCATTGATTTACTGACGGCACCCCACATTGTCTCTATTCCTGATGCATCTTCTTCTTTGCGTGACCCAGAGCCGACGCATCGCCTACATCCCAAGGATCAACAGCAATGCATCGCCTCTTCTGCTCCTTGCATCCCCTTCTCAACATCGACGCACCAATGAACCAAGGTACTTTGTTCAGCGGGCCAAGGCTAGTCTTTGCATCCGTCCCACAGTCCATGGCGGTCGCCCTAGATGTTTGGATTTGACCCGGTCTAGCGCGACCAGATGACATCGGTTGGCGCTTTATCTTTTTAAGTACTACATGTCAAGATATTCTTTTAAAATTCATAATTCTGGTTCTACTTATTGAACTTTCATCATTTTGGACTTGTTTTGTTCAGCAAAGTAAGCTCTATGTTACTAACTAGATGTGGTATATTTTTGTGGTGTTTTCACTGTGAAAGATTTTGAAGTGTTGCACAAATACTTTACACAATGCCTTACATTAAGCTTGACTGTTGAGCCACACACGCTGGGACGTGACACTTACCAGGCAGGCACCCTTGTGGAGTGGCGCTTGGCTGAAGGAAACTTCGTCCCTTCAAAGCTTCAGTCGCTGGGACCACATCGGGATTTCGCTCCTCGGAGATGTTTGGGTAGGGGACCACATTAGATCGTTTGCGGATCTCCAACAACGCTACTCACTCCACTCCTCCCAATTTTATAAATATTTACAATTAAGGCATGCCCTAAGAATGCACATTCCGTCCCCCACCTCCTTCCCGAAATTCAGCCCTCTCGAGGCCTAGGTGATGATGGGGAACCTGGCCAGAGGGGGGTATCGCGGATTTACCGCTCCCTTATCAATAATGGCCCCGCATCCTTAGACATGCTACGTGCCCGCTGGGAGGGTTGGTTGGGTCCCCTAGAGGACGCTGATTGGAGGGATGGCCTTATGGCTTCCAAGACCCTGACACCCTCCTCCAAGCTGCGTCTGGTCCAACTCTATTATCTCCATGCGGCATACCTCACCCCAGCGTGCCTTTACAGGGCCCGTTTACGGCCTTCTCCATCCTGCACGCGTTGCAGTCACGCCCCTGTGGATTTCTACCACATGACCTGGCAGTGCCCCATCCTGGAGCCATTTTGGACGGGGGTGGAACTGGAACTCACGCAGACCCTGGGATGGGAGGTTCCTCATGACCTGCTGCGCCTGATCCTGGGGGTGTTCGACGGTCTTGATAGCTCCCGGGCCGATAAGTGCTTCCTGGGCACTGCGTTGGCGGTGGCGAAAAGGGATATAGTGGCACTCTGGTCCCAGGCCAAGCCACCGACTAGGCGGAAATGGAGAAGGGGAGTGGACTGGTGCGGTCCCCAAGAGAAGGCCCTCTTCGAGGCCCGGGGTTGTCTCGAGCTTTTTGACAAGGTATGGGGCAAGTGGTTCAACCTGCGGCTCTAAGGGGTGCAAACATTTTTATCAAGATTGATCGTGGGTGAATGTGTTGTTATTTTCTTCGCGGAAACCTTTACAGGTCTCTGCCATTTTCTTTTCCATTGGGTCTTTTCAATCATGTGCATGATTTTACTGCCAGAGATGTTCTTTGTGATTTGTTCTTGAAACCAATAAATTTGATTAATCCCCAAAAAAAAGCTTGACTGCTCCGTGCTAAGCTACCAGAGGGTGAGCACAGGATAGTTTTGGGTGGGCTGTGACTTACCCTGACTAGGACTGAGATTTGTCTTTGGGCATATTTCGGTGTAGGACAGTGCCTCTTTTTGCATAATTAGCCCCCACCTTTTGCCTCATGTGATTTTTAACTGTAACTGTACTGAGTCCCTGCTAACCAGGTCCACAGAACCAGCTCTCTTTCACAAAATTAGCATGACTTCAGCTACCCCTGTAAGACCCTAGTCAATGGTATCCTGATACCTAGGTTACAGGTACTGAAGAGGGTCCTCTGGGGCTGCAGTACTGGTTGTGCCACCCCAGGACCTCCTCACCAAGACTATGCACTCTGCCAGTGCATGCTGTGTGTCTTGGTGCAGGAAAATCTGAAAAGTCAACATGGCACACAGATATAGGTAAGTCACCCCCATTGCATGCAATAGCCCTAAGGCAGGGTACACTATATCCTATGTGTGAGCATATCAGCATGAGCAAATACACCCCTACAATGTCCAGTCCATTGTGTGATGTTGTAAGTGACCAGAGAAGCAATAAAAGGTACATGAGCTGGATACTTGTCAACACGAGTTTCCTAGTCCCATGATGGTTTCACTGATTTCTAAGGTGTTTGGTGCCAAACAATGTGTCTTAGTACTTCCTTTTAGTATACTAGAAAGATGGACAGCTTCCTACACTCTGCCAGCCAGAAGCCCAATTTCTAACATTGGTGATTAACACTGAGGATAGGACCTTTGCTTGTGCAGGTGCATACAGTGTCTTGGTGTACACTACTGTTCCACATCTATAGACCATTACAAATTGTTGTAAATGTTATGATGTATTTAATAGTTTTTTTCCCCCTTTTGAAAATTTAGGTGCCATAAAACTCCTTGTTGTACCATGGATATGGATGCCTGCATCTTTGACACCCTCATCATGTCTGAGCTGCTGAAACTCTACAAGTAGAAGGGGCTGAGAGCAGACAAAAACCCTACCAAACTGAATCTCCAGATGGCCTTGATGGCTTTTGAGGAAGTACAGAGATGGCAGGCCACCTCAGGTGAGGATGAGGTGGATCACAATGAGGAGGAGGAGGTAATCTTAACAGAGGAGGAGGAAAGGGAGGAAACAGACCAGTGTCTTGTGCTCCCAGGAGAGCCGAACCCACCCTCAGCAGATGTCATGCTCAGGGTGGAATTGAGAGCCGTATCTCTGAAAGAGGCCTCTGCCCACAGGAGCTGGAGGATAGAAGGGAGGAGAGGAAGCTCAAGCCGGAGCTGGAGCGAGCCAAATTAAAAATGGAGGTGAAAAGGATGGCACATGAACTTAAACTGAAGACGCTAGACATCCAAGCCAAACAGGTAGAGTTTAGCAGCAGTAATTGCAGCATACCTGCAGTGTACTAAGGAGAGGAAAGGGTCCGCATACAAAAGGATTTGGTGCCGATCTATTTGTTAGTGGGAGACAACATTGACAAATGGTTCTCAGTTTATGAGGTACCTCTAAGTGTGCATAGGGTTCCTGAGGAGTGCCGGGGGGAGGGTAGGTTTTGGGGGTTCAAGCCCACAGTAGGGAGGTACACACTACTTGCACTAGACACAATACACCCCTATAAAGGACATTGTTGACTATAAATTTGAGTTGAGAACTGAGAGATATAGACAGAGGTCCAAGAGTAGCCACAAATTCCCTATACAGACCTGAGTGGATTTCTTGGACTACTCCTGAAAGGCACTGAAGGCCGGGGTGAGGGGGAGCAAGGTAGTTGGTTTTACTGGGCTATACAATCTCATTCTTAGGGAGCACTTGTTTGATATTTGTTTTACAAAGCTGTGCAAGCACCTAGTGAATAGCAAGCTGACTAACCCCAGGAAGCTTGCTGAAGAGACAGGCCTCTGGGTGAGCACAGCACCAAAGTGTCCAAGAAGGCATCTAGTGGGGACTCCCAAAATGGTGGTCAGGGTTACGACCAGAAGAATGAGGGGGAGATAAAAAATAGAAGTTCTCTCAAAGCTCTCTAAACAGTTCTCAAGGGTAAGGGCCCCATTCCCAATCGGGCCCCCTGGAAAAAGAGGTTCCCTGACAAGAGTTAGAACAAGTCCCTTAAGTGTTAAGAGTGCTATGAGTCTGGGCATTACAAGGGGGATCCCAAGTGTCCAAAAAGAGCACAGCCTCCCACTGGAAATAAAACACCAGGTGTAGAAATATAGGGCCCGATTCACAGAATTAACTTAAGACAAAATCCTAAACTAACTACTTTTGGTATTCACAGAATGCACTTACTACTTTTGGTATTCACAGAATGAATTTATGACTACTAACTTTACGTCCGCACTCGAGCCGGAGATTCCGGCCCGGAGGCGGAAATTCCGGCCCAGAGGTGAGACTTCGGACGGTGGCGAGAATTTAGCCATGGCCAAAAGCTCCACCTCCGGACCGAGTGCGGACGTAAAGTTAGTTGTCGTAAATCCATTCTGTGAATACCAAAAGTAGAAAGTGCATTCTGGAAGACCAAAAGTAGTAAGTTTATGATTTTGTCTTAAGTTAATTCTGTGAATCGGGTCCATAGTGCTTGGGAAGGAATTTGTCCCAGTCATTTGGGGGGCGTTTCAGTGAGGATACCCTTGTGTCCCTGGGTGACTTGGGGATCGTGCCTAAAGCCCAAATGCTTTCCAATATTGCAGAGTACAGGCAATGGGCTGCCATTAATGGGCATGTGGTTGAGGCTCTGAGGGTCACAGGAGCCAGCATGAATATGGTAAGAATCAGCTAGTGGCCCCAGAGCAGATTGTACCCAATACATTGCAACAGGTTGTAGTAGCTGACAGACATAATGGTCACTATTCAGTGGCTCTTTTTCCATTTGAGTGAGAGAGGAAGGAAGTGGAGCTCAGATCACACCAACATTTTTAACGATTGCCTGAGTGGATTTGTGTACCCACCAGGTCCATGGCTGCCAAGAAAGAAAGTAAAGGAAATCTAGGGCTTTAAAAATGGCCGAGACAGCTGCCAAAAGAGGGAAGGGCAAGGGACTTGGGAAACAAGTGGATAAATGTCTCCCAGCTGAGATGTATATGGCCCCAGAGGAGTTTGCCCCGGAGCCCACTGAGGAGGACATTGTCTCCCTTGGTGACTATTAGAAATTGGGTTTCTGGTTGGCAGAGGTGTGCACCCTGTTCAAGCAGCAACCATTTTCCTAGAAAGGGTAAGCTAGATATACACTATAAATCAACATGTGCTCACTCTCTGGTAACTTGGCATAGAGCAGGCAGACTTAAAAGGCAACGTGTAAAGTAATTATGAAACACTTCAAACAGTAACACAGTGAAAACACCTCAAAATGACTACACAACAGTTTAGAAAAATAGATTATGAGTTTATAAATAAATATAAATATAATATAATATAATATAAATAAAACAAGACCAAACCAACAAAAAAAACTATTAGAAGTTGAGATCCATATTTTTGAAGATTAAATGTAAAGCTGCCTTGTGGCACTGGACCGGGGCAAAGTCAAGAGTTCAGGCCAATTGTGATGGAGCGCGAGCTGGATACAGGAGCCACACAAGTATGTTGATCCTGGCCGCAACAGCGAGATGTAGGGAGCAACCAAGCAGTTGGGTATAACTTGCTCTGGGACCACCAGCTGACTCTTTCCCATAGTCATGCTGGCACCTGTGTCCCTAAGAGCCTCACCACCTTGTCTATTGAATGGTAACCCATTTCCTATACTTTGCTGTATTTGTGGGCACATGGATTTTAGGAGCCACCTCACTGTCACCCTGAGACACCAGGGTAACCACACTTAACTCCCCCCCCCCACATACTAGGGCAAACTCCTCCCCAAGCACTATTATAGCCACTCCTGGTATCTTACATCTAGTGGTAGGTTGTGGTTTTTTGGGCCACTTAGCCACTTGGGATCCCCCTTGTAGTATCCAAATTCAAAACACTCATAGCATTTCGGATTCCTTGGCTGACTCTTGTCAGGGAAGCTCTTCTTCTGGTGGCCAGATTGGGAATGGAACCCTTTCCCCTCTGAGGTGTTTTGAGGGCCTTAAGTGAACTCTTTCTTTTTCTTCCCCATACTTTTTCTGGTGGGAACCCTGACCACTCTTGTGGGAGTTCCCCCAGATACCTTCTTGGGCACTCTGGTGCTGACCCGAATATCTGCCACCTCAGTAAACCTCCGGGGGTCAGTCAGCTTGCTATCCACTAGGTGTTGGTGCAGCTCTGGAAATCAAGTATATAGTATGTGCTCCTTCAAAAATCAGTTTTACATCCCATAATAATCATCAACCTTGCTGCCTTACACCCAGCCCTTTCGTGCCTTGCTTGCATCATCAAGGAAATTAACCCATGTTTGTAAGGAAATCTTGTGGCAGTCTGTGAAGTTCTGCCTATACCTCTCAGGGGTTAGCCCAACTTTTTTGTGCAAAATGACCTTCATGGGGGTGTACTAGGTCTGATCTTCAACCGCTAGTGTAAGGCGTTTGTCCTTCCCCACCGTGGGAATGCATCTTCACAGACTACCCCCCACAGGACTCTTCAGGAATTGTGTGCACTCTAAGGGCTATCTCGTAACTTGAGAACCAACAGTCTATGTCCTTTGGGATGAGAACGCTCCCTTCTGCAGAAGACACTGTAGGTACACTGCCACCACTACTGCGGGACTCCACTAACAAGGCTCTGATGTCCAGCTTTCTCAGGCTCAACTCTTGGCCCATTCACCTCTTCTCCATGGACAGCCTTTTCTCCTCTAGACCCTGCTTTTTCTCCATCCTCAATTTAGCAACTCTAGCTTCCTCTCCTCCCTCCTGTCAGCCAGCTCCTCTGGGGACAGGTTTCTAGAGGACACACTGCTGCATGCTCTTGGGTGAATTTCCACTCCTGGGAGGATGTTCTCCCCCCCCACACTCCTCAGTAGGCTACATGACTAGACCTTCAGGCAGGGCCTGCTCCAACTCCTCCTCATACTCTGACCCTTCTTCCTCAGAATCTGTGTGGGTCTGGTTGGTTTCTGCCCATACTCTTAAGGCTGTTTGAAGCTCTACCTTCTTGGAACTCCCCTTAATGAACTGCCTCTTCTCCTTGCAGAACCCCTTGAACTGTACCACTGTGTAGGTCTCCAGATTGGCCAAGTTGATCTCAAGCCACAGACATAGCAGAAAATGTAGGTCTTGGACAAAAATCAAAGATGTTAATTTGAGAGAATTGGTTTGAATTGGTCTAGCTATGGAGTAGTAGTGTACACTAAGTCACTGGATGGCACTGCAAAAACACAAGTCCTAGCCTCACCGCTGATCACCAATGTTAGAAATTGGATTTCTGCTTGGCAAAGGTTTGCACCCTGTTCAAGCAGGAACCACAATCCTCGTTAGAGTAAGTCGGATACACACCATAAATTAACCTGTGCTCACACTCTGGTAGCTTGGCATAGAGCAGACAGTCTTAACATAAGAGGCAATGTGTAAAGTATTTGTGCAACACTTTAAACAGTAACACAGTGACAACACCACAAAAGGACTTCATACCAGTTTAGAAAAATAGAATATGCTTTCATAAATAAAACAGCAGCGGTTCCAATGTGGCATTTTTTATGAGGCGGTGCACTAGTTCTGTTCCCACAACAGCTGTGATGTGTCAATTCTGCTTCATGCAGCAGAGGATGCATTGGTTCCACTGGATCAGGCACTTAGATCCACTTCTAATGGACCAGGCACAGGAAAAGGAGGTGAGACGTTGACAACGCTGAGTCTCAAAACAAGATGCAAGCAAGCATGCCCTTGGAGATCACTCTGGGTTAAAGAAAGAGTCCAGTTCTTACTCAGGGGCAGATGGTAGCAGGCAGCAGTGCTGCACAGCAGAAAAGCAGTTCTTCCAGAGCAGCAGTCCAGCAGAGTGGCTGTATTTGTAGCAGCACAACAGTACTTCTTCCTGGCAGAGTTTCTTTACAGTTCCAGACATGTCTGATTTGGTGGGGTCAGGGACCCAGTACTTATACCCAGTTGTGTCTTTGAATTGAAGGTACTTCCAAAGAGGGGCTTTGAAGCGCTCAGAGGTCCTCCCTTCCCAGCACTGGCTCCAGATTCACTACAACGAGGGTAAAGAGCCCTTTATGTGGGGACAGGACACTGCCCATCCAGGTGCAAGTGTCAGCTCCTCCCTTCAACCCTGTCCAGGATGAGCCATCAGGATGCAGAAGGGCACTCAGTCACACCTACCCTTCCTTTCTATGTGGCTGTCTAGAGGGAATGCACAATTTCCAAGTGTCGCTCACCCCAGACGTGTATTGGGGACAGGGTGTAGGCATACAGAGCTTTGAGAGCAGAGAAATGCCATCTTTCTAAAAGTGGTACTTCTAAAATAGTAATGTTAAATACACCTTTGCTATCAAAGCGGATTTAACATTACCACTCCAATGATATTAAACATGACAGAGCTACTTCTTCTCAATCAGGAATAACAGCTTAAAAGAGTAATAAGAAATTCCCACTGTTAACCTATGAGAGGTGTAGGCCTCACAGTAGTGAAAAACGAATGCAGGTTTGTTTCACTACCAGGACATGCACAACTTGGATGTACATGTCCTACCTTATAGTTACACAGCACCCTGCCCTAGGGACTACCTGGGGTCTGCCTTAGGGGTGACTTATATGTAATAAAAGGGGTGTTTAAGGCTTTGCCAGGGGTTTTAAATGCCAAGTCGACATGTCAATGTGAACTGGTCACATAGGCTCTGCAGTGGCAGGACAGACACATGTTTGAAAGGATACTTATAGAGGTGACACAATCAGTGCTGCAGGCCCACTAGTAGCATTTAATTTGCAGGCCCTGGGCACAGATTGCGCACTCTACTAGAGAATTACAGATAAATTAAATATACCAATTGTGGATAAGTCTATGAACCATGTTTAAGGGAGAAGAACATGCACTTTAGCACTAGTTAGCAGTGGTAAATTGCTCAGGGTCCTAAGGCCGACAAAACTAATACTGCAAAAAGTGGAAGTAAGCAGGCAAAAAGTTTGGGGAACACCACCCTGAGACTGTCAGGTCTAACAGTGGCCAATTTTTAATGAACTAAACATTCGCACCAGCAGACAAGCCGTCATCTGCTGCATGGAGTGCTCATCCAATGTATTGATTTGTCGAGGGGTAAAATTCCTCAGTATTCTCCTCCAAAAAGCAGACTTACAATAGCAACAAGCTTCATAAAGGGACCGTTTTTATGAACCACAAAGGAAAGAATCAATTAGAAACAAGTATTGGGTGATTTTATATTTAAGAATGAACATATTGATGCAAATATAAAATATTTTAAGGTTTGGGCTAAAATTTAAACTTTTGTAAACAGCATATATGTTTTGAAAATGACAAATGAATTATTTTACGCACTGCACTTTAAGGTTATGAAAAAAGAAATAAAGGATTTATTCTCTCTCTCTGTATAGTGAGCCTAAGGCACTTGTGCATGGGGCAACAAGGCCACTGGTGATTTCCCGAAACTGCAGGGCCTTTCTGATGGGAATGGCTCATGAGGTACCCCAGCAGGACATCTGGAGCAGGACAAGACCTTTGCAAGGCTTGTTCTACACTTTTTTTGGCTCCAGATGAAGATTTCCTCAGACACTTTCTGTAGAACTTGATAGGCCTGCCAGGCCAGTGGAAAGAAAGCGCAGAAGTTCAATGCTACCCTGAATTCCTTTCCTGTCATTAGCACCCATATTGAGAGGTTTGGGCAGCAAAAGCAAAATTGTAGGGCCCATAGTTCCCCGGACAGCCTCTAGCAACAGGTGTATTCTGGTACTGGTGGATTATTCCACAAGATACGCAGAGGCCATACCTCTGAGGACAGCAACTCCACCTGTAGTGGCTAGGGCCCAAATGAGGGCTTTCAGCAGAGTGATTTCCCCCAAGGAATTAGTGCCTGGCAGGGGCACTAACTTTATGTCTGAATAAATGCAGTTCATGTGGAAAGAGTGTGGAGTTACTTACAAATTCTCCACCCCCTACAATCCACAAACCAATGGGCTTGTTGAAAGATTCAACAAGGCCCTTAAAGGCATGATCAAAGGCTAGCCATCAGGCCTAAGTGGGACATCCTCTGGCCATGCCTACTCTTTGCTTACAGAGAGATGCGCAGAAGGGGGTTGGCTTTAGCTTCTTGGAGCCTCTGTATGGACATCTTGTAATGGGACCTCTGAATCTGGTGAAGGAGGGGTGGGAACAAGTTAAAAGGAAACCTCCCCAGATTGAGATTAGCTATATGCTATTCCTCTGACTTCAGATGGCCATGTTTTGGAAGCAAGCTTCTGAAAACTTGGAAGCCAGCCAGGAGGTAATGAAGCAGTGGTGCAACCAGAAGGTTACCACTGCTGAATTTAAGCCTGGGCAGAAAGTGTGGATGATGGAGCATGTGGAGGCTAGGGCCTCGAAGACTGTTAGAATGGGCCCTATCATATTGTTGAGAGGAAGACAGGGGCCACCTACTTGGTGGACTTCAACCATCTCTAACCCAAGTTTGAGAGGTCTGAGGTCAGCATGTTGTCGGTGATGGTTGGCGGAAAGGAAGAGGAGAGGGAATTTCTCCCTGACCTATAAACCTCCAAAGAGAAGGAGGGGTTTGTGGAAGGTGTAAACCTTTCCTCTACCCTTACTTCATAATAGCAAAGGGACTCTCACCAGTTGCTGGGACAGTTCTCCTCTCTGTTTTGCTTCACTCCTGGGGTTACACATTTGTGTACCCATGACATTGACACAAGAGACAGTCCCCCTCTCAAGAATAACATCTATAGGCTGTCTGACAAAGTGAGGGCCAGCATTGAGGATGATGTTTCTAATATGTTGGAGTTGGTGATGATTAAAACCTATATGTCCTGTGGTTCTGGTATCAAAAGCTGTCTCACTGGGCACTACACCAAGACTGATGCTCATCCCATTCCCCGGTCTGATGAGCTGATTGACAGATTAGGGGCTACCCAGTTGGTGATTCAAGCTAGCCTGGCTGATGAGGGGTGATAGCCCAAAACTTGTCCTAGTAATGCTTTTTTCTAGTCCAGGTAGGACCTGGTTTGGCAGTTTGGGCTGGACTGTTCCCATGAGGAGCAGAATCAAGACTGATTTGCATATGGCTGGGTATAAACTGAGGTGGCATGGTGAGTAAAAGAACAATGGATTTAACCCAGACCTCATGACTGGGGTGAATCTTTGATTTGTTTGGCATTCCGTCCATCATCAGTGTGTCTTTTTATTTTTAGAAACATGGTTGTTAGACTTGGCACCATTGGCGTGAGTCTCCCTTCCACGTTTTGCTGTTGCCTCATCTGTTTTACTTGGTCTAGATGCTTTGGGCACTTTGCCACTGCTGTTCAGTGCCAAAGTGCAAGTTCTCCCTATTGAAAAAAGATGTAATGGATTATTGGTTTCATGACTGGTTATTTGATTTACTTGTCAGACCCTAGTAAAGTGCACCATGTGTGCCCAGGGCCTGTGAATCAAATGCTGCTGGTGGGCTTGCAGCACTGGTTGTGCCACCCACAGAAGCGGCCTTGTAAAATATGGCTCAGGCCTGCCATTGCAGAGCCTGTGTGCAGTCTGGGACTGCCATGTCGCCTTGGCAAGTGCACCCACTTGCCAGTCCCTAAACCTTCCCTTTTCTACATATTAATAACCCCTAAGGTAGGCCCAAGGGCAGGGTGCATTGTATGTAAAAGGTAGAACATGCCCTGATGTGTGTGGCATGTCCTGATAGTGAATTACAGGCAATTTCATTTTTCACTATTGAAAGGCTACCTGTTCCCGTAGACCAGAATGGGCAGTTTGATTATAACATCTTATAATCCTAACGACCCATGGAACAAGGTAGAAATTCGAGTTTAGTATGCCTGAACTCAGAATGTTAAAATACATCTTTTAGTGAGGGTGATTTTTACATTCTGTGTTTGAAAATACCACTTTTGGAAAGTAGGTATTTTCTTGCCTAACCATCCAGCATGCCTCTGCTAGGTTTGTGTATTCCATGTATGGTTTGTGAGTGGCAGGAGGCTGGAGAGGACCTTGGCTCCAGCAGTCTGATGGGTCAGGGCTCGGCTGAATAGGACCTGCATTGAATAGAGAGTGGGGGGCTGACATTTCCTTTCACTGACCGGAGCCCTCATAGAATAGAGAGTAGGGGTAGGAGGTTTCCTTTCAGCTACCTGGGCCAGGTCTGCTCTCAGACAATGCTCTCTCCACCTCCTGCCAGGAAACTGCACCCAGGAGGATAGAACTGGTTTGGACTAGGTACAGACACTCTCTGCCTTCAAAGACAAAGGATTTGTGTGTATAAAAAGGGGGACCCAGAACCCAAATATTTAGATCACTTCTGAAAGAGGAATCTTTGCCAAGGAGAAGAAACCGGAGAAGCTGAAGGAGGATTGTTAGAAATGGGATTTCTGGTTGGCTAGGGCTTGCGCCAAAGCCAGGCAGAAACCACCACTCTAAGTCAGGGCTGCGGAGTTACACGCCAAAGATAACCCCTGCTCACCCCCTTGGTAGCTTGGCACGAGCAGTCAGGCTTATCCCGGAGGCAATGTGTAAAGCGTTTGCGCGCGCACCCAGCAACAACACCCAAGGCCCACCACAAAAGAAACTCCACACAAGGTTATATATAAAAATAGCCTTTGTATTATACCAAAACACATTAGATAATATTCACACAATTTACACTGTGCCAACTGGCACTGTCGGAATTTACAGGTGACTATTTACACAAGACAGGGCCACATGGACCACTGTCAGAATTAGCACACATCACTAATTGTAGATGTAAAACATATATCAACTGTAACACAAATTATCACTGTAGAGCATAACCAGTAACTACTGGTAAAAGGTAAGTACACCCTACGCAATCCTAAACACCTTAGGCATATATCACGCAGGGAACCATTAACTCACTGGCACAACCTATACTAGGAAAAACCATCTCCTACGCATAGACACAGTTAGAAATAAAAATAAGCATAAAGGCAATGCACATTAAATGTAGAACAAATCAGAACTGTAGCGCACAACCAGTAACTACTGGTAAAAGTTAGGAGCACCCTATGCAATCACAATGACATTAGGCATAAAACATATGAGACCTAAAACACAGGAAAACTGTCCCCAGGCCAACTTGGCCTCTCAGAGGCTCAAACGCACTTTGTCCAAAATGTCAGGGCACAATCAGAGGACCGCTCATGGGTCCTCGGGCTGCCTCAGCAGCGAAAGCACCTGCGCACAGGAGCACAACCTAAACGTTGCAGCTGCCCACTAATTGCCGGGCAGCTGTGAAGAATGAGTCTGGGACCCTGCGTGCCCCCTAAGCCCCCACTGAGGCTTTAGAAACAATATGCCCCCAGAGGAAATTATCGCGGGCACCTCTGTGCCACCAAAGCCCCTCTGGGACTTTTAGACAAAAAGTGCCCCCTTGATGTAGCTGCCCGCAACTGCGGCGCAGCTGTGAAACTGACTTGGGCACCACTGTGCCACCGAAGCCCCTCTAGGAATCTTAACAAAATAAAGTGGCCCCCAAATGTTGCAGCTGCCCTCTGACAAGCGGGACAGCTGTGAGCACTGACAACGTGCCCCGAGGCGTGCACCGACCCAGTGCGTGTGAGTCCCACTCGGGGGACTCTTAAGCAAACAAGAAGAACTGTATCCCCACGTTGGAGTCCCGCTCTCAGACTCAAAAGGGAATCTAAAACTGTGCCCATGTGTTGCAGCTGCCCTCTGACAAGTGGGGCTGCTGCGAGCACCGACAATGTGCCCCGAAGCAGGCACCAACCAGGTGTGCGCGGGCCCCACGGGGCTTAGTCACCAAGGGCAGGCCCCCTTTTTCACCCCACTCACCGGACTGAAGCAGGGACTCCTCAAGGCGGGGGACGCCTCCTCTGGTGTAGGCGCGGGGCTCTCCCACACAGCACAGGAGCCCCGCCTGCCACTGCTGCACTCCTCCGCTCCTTCGGGCACCATCCAGCGCGGGGTGGGCTCCCGCCTGGACGCTTCTTCGGGTTTCCTCTGTGTTTCGTACCGGAGCGCGGGGTGGGCTCCCATCAGCTTCCGCCAGCGGCGATCACAGGAGCACGGGGTAGGCTCCCATCCGCTTCCTAGTTAAGCCCCACCCACGTCCTCACACAGGTTTCCTCGCTTCCTGTCCGGACCGGGCTGCGGCGCTGGGTGGGCTCACGCCTTCGTTTTAAAGTTAAATATAATGAAATAAGCGGGGTGGGCACCCGCCAACGAGCACCGCAATGCGGGGTGGGCACCCGCTTTCGAGGAAGCACAACCGGGGGAATCCCTACGCCAGGATTCCCTCAACAAGGTTTGCCTGCTCAGCGCTGCAGGTAGCCACGGGACGCGCTTCTTCATCGGCGGGCCAAGAGCCAAGCGCTCTAGTAAAATATATGCAAAAGCGCTCCCAGGGTGCTGGAGGCAAAAGTACAGGAAAAGTCTTTCAGGAGGCAGGGGGCAAGAGCTGGGCCCAGGGGCCAGCTCACAGGGCCCTCCAGGCAGGGAGGAAGTCCCCAGTGGCGGTCTCTCCTGGCGCCCAGCAGCAGCAGCAGCAGGCCACCCCTCCAGTTAGGATCAGAAGAAGAACATTTTACTTGGGGTCACAGACCCTTTTTATACACAGGTTTCCTTTGTCTCAGGCTGCAGGGTTAAGGAAAAACCAGATGCAACTGGTTTTGGAGCACTCTGTTGTGCTCAGCCCCTCTCCCCATTCACTGGACAGGCTAGGGACATCAGTCGCACCACAGGGGGCGGAGCCAGCATTGTGTAGGGAAAGCCCAGCCCTATTCAGGTCCCAGGTGTACTCCTCCCTGCCATCATCATGCAGATCTCTCCATTCACCACCGGGGCAGACCCATCCTGACTCCTGGAGCCAGGCACACCAGCCAATCACAGCCAGACAGTCACTTCACATTTATTACACAGACATGCCAGCTTCTAGAAGTGGCACTTCTACACTAGACACCGCAACGCCGCACACATCATTGCGCAGCATTCACCCTCACGAGTTCGCACATACCAAACTCGACCCTGCACTCCCCATGCATCAGGAACTACCATGGACACACACATTCCTTATGCATTCCTATGGGAGGGCAGGCCAGTCTCACTAAACGTAACACAGAGCGCACCGTGCTAAAGTGCCTAGGGGTCTAAAACCACTAACACTCCATAGGGAAAAAGCTAGGATAATTCCAAAAAGTTTTGGGGGGGAACCTGCCAAAAGGGCCAAGTCCAACAAGGATTACTGCCCCTGTGCTGTTTGCTGTCTAGGGTTGGCCTGCAGTGGTTACTTGTTGCCAAGGAAAGAGAAAAGGACTTTACTGTTTGCTTTGTCATCTTGAGGAAGATCTCCAATTGTTTGAACTGAGCTTGCCTCCTGTCTGAAGTCTCAGGGTCACAAAGACTTTACCCCCAGCTCCCCCTGAATTTCCTTGCTGGGAATTCTAACCTACAGAGAGGTGCCTGCAGCTGTTTAGGACCTCTAGAGACTGTTTGTCGCTGGGAGCTGGAAGCGCGACGCAACGAGGAAAGCGTGTCGCCGCCGCAGCAGTTGCCGTTGCATTGCCGAAGAAGCTTGCCGTCACCGCAGCTGTTCGCCGTCGCATCGCAGACAAAGCGTGTCGCATCACCAGAGAAGCGTGCCGCCACCGCAGAGGTCACCGTGGCATCACCGGAGAAGCGTGTCGCAGGGCCTGTCGCAGCTTCAAAGATCACCGATTTCGCCACACGGCCATACAGCGTGCACGCATCACATCCATGTTGTCGCATCGAATCAAAGACGCATAGGGGCGCCATCTTGTCGCATCGCACCGGATCACAGTAAGAAACCGACGCATCACCTCCTCTCCGGCAAGGAACTGACGCATCACCTTCCCTGCGACCCTTTTGTTTGCTTTGCATGACGCATTCATGGTACTTTGAGAGTAAAGGGTCACTGTTACCATCTACATTGAACTAAGCTATTTCTACCATTTTCAAGTCATATTTTTATTACAGTATTGTGGATTTTTGTCATTTGGTCGTGTGTTAAGTCTAGTAAGGATTACTTATTTTTCTAAACAGGTGTGGTGTCCATTTGTAGTGTTTTCACTGTATTACTGTATGTGTTCACAAATGCTTTACACACTGCCTCTGAAATTAGCCTGTCTGCTCGTGCCAAGCTACCAAGGGGGTGAGCGGGGGTTATTCAGGAGTGTAACCCCCTTTCCCTGACTAGAAGCGAAGGTCTCTATTTGGACAAAGGTGCAAACCATTGCCAACTAGAGCCCCCATTTCTAACAATGGCCTTTTTTTGCTCTTAGCCCTTTATGCCTGGTGTCTGTTTCCAATACGCGTCTGGGGTTGGTGATTGCTGGGCCTTGTGCATTCCCTCTAGACAGCCACTCACAAAGTGAGCTTAGGTGTGACTTTTGGGTCATCCACATCCTGGTGAGACATCCTGGGCAGGATGGAAGGGAGGAGCTGGGCACAGCCTCACATTTACAACTGAATAGGCTATGCCCTGCCCCCACACAAAGGACTGCTTAAGCCCCTGTAGTGAGTCTGGAGCTAGGGCAGGAAGGATGGAAGGATCTCAGCACATTTCAAAGCCCCTCTTTGAAATCTCCCCCACTTTAAAGGCACCACTGGGTATAAGAACTGGACTTCTGACCCTACCAACTCATTTCTGGGCCTGTAGATCTCTGCCAGGAAGAATGACTGCATTGCTGCTGAAAGACTGCCACTCTAGTAGACTGCTGCTCTGGAAGAACTGATTTTCTGTTGGGCTGACCTGCCTGCTGCTCTCCTTGTCTGGGTGAGAAGGACTGGAACTACACCACTTCAAACCAGAGTAGCTCCAAGGGGTTGTCTGCTTGCCTCATGTTCTTAAGTCTCAAGGACAATAAAGACTTCCAACAACCCTTCTACAGCACCTGGGCTCTGCCATCTGTGAGTTGTGTCCTGCCAAGTGGTGCCAATCCAGTCCTTGGCCCTTGGAAGTGGGTACACAGTGCTGCTCCTGCAGAAATCCACGCATCCATGCTGATGCGCTGTTTGGAACCAGGGCTTCTCCACCGACACAAACACATCACCTCTGCTGAGAGGATCGAGTGCATTGCATCGCCAACAGTGACAGGCATCACCTCCATCCCCCGATGCATCTACGTCCTCACATGGCTCGGAGCCAACGCATCACCTACCTCCCAAGGAACGATGACGATGCATCTCGTCCTCTGCTCCTTTCATTCCCTTCCCGACATTGACACAACTGCGAACCAAGGCACTATTTTCAGAAGACCAAGGTTGGTCCTTGTATCCGACATGTGCTCCATTGCGGTCAGCCTGAACTTTTGGATTTGACTCGGTCTAGCACGACCAGATAGCCCCAGTTGGTGCTCTATGCTTTAAGCACTACATTTCATGGTATTCCTATAACATTTATAGCTCCAGTTCTCCGTAATTCCGTATTGCATTTTCTTCATTTTGGTCTTGTTTTGTTCAATAAATTAGGCTCTATTGATCTAACTAGATGTGGTATCCTTTTGTGGTATTTTCACTGTGTTACTGTTTGAAGTGTTGCACAAATGCTTTACATGTTGCCTCTTAAGGTAAGCCTGACTAGCCGGACTGTTCTGTGCCAAGGTACCAGGGGATAGGCACTGGTCAATTTAGGTTGTGCATCTGACTTAAACTGACTAGGATTGAGGTTCCTGCTTGGACAGGGTGCATTCCTCTGCCAACCAGAAACCAATTTCTAGCAGTGGGCAAGCCTAACATATTTGACAATGAGGAACTCACTTGACTCCTATATCAATAAGTCATCGTCCAAACCCATTCCCACTATATGACCTACTGCACTATATCTTTCGCGCATATGTCTCAATTCACATGACTTTCTGCTCTTTTCTTAACTTTATCCATTCTGTTCTATTCCTTGTCTCCTATCTTTATGGAATGGTCTTTAGTATTATTACTAATGTTTATTATTAGGTGCCCGAATCATCCTTTAAGGGATCTCGCTATGCTGAAGCCATTAGATACAGGTCACAGCAAGAACAAAGAGGCAAGGGTAGCTGATTCCAGTGTTTGGGAGCTAAAAAGGAAAAGGAGCGGCCACCATATCTAGATGTACAAATATGTTTGAGGCATAGCAATAGTAGCTCACTGGATCTGAGCCGGCGTATTGGGATATATGGCTGCAGTTTGTTTTTAAGATAACATGGACCCTTCCCATGTAGTGATTTAAAGACCAAACACATACGTTTGAATAGGGCACATTCTTTTATGGGAAGCCAGTGATGGAATGTAATAAAGTATCAGATGGAGATTGCGGAGGAAGATTACAGACGAGGGAATTCCCATAGTCCAGGCAGCTCACTATCAACGCCTGGACTAGGGTTTTCCTGGCATGCAGAATAGCCCAGTGAAAAGCTTTACTAAGCATGCGCATCAGGCCGAAACAGTTTCCTGAGATAGTTTTGACATGCTCATTCACGGAGAGATTATCGCCCAAAAAGACACCTACGTCTTTGACAAGTTTTTAAGCGATAGGGACGATCCATGTTCGGATGGCCACCAGTCATTTAACCAGATTGAGTAGGCCTTCCCAAAAAGTAAGACTTCTGTCTTACTAGTGTTGAGCTGAAGGAAGTTAGCTGTCATCTATGAGGCGATTTCTAGCCGACAATTTTTTTATTTGACTTTGGTAAATTCCAGATTAGGATCCATGGTGATGACAAGTTGTGTGTTATCAGCAAAACAGATTGTATCAAAACCACACGACCTGATAAGCCCTGCCAAGGGAAACACATATATGTTAAAAATAGAGGCGCTCAAAATCGATCCCTATGGCACCCCTGTATCCAAGACCATTGTTTTAGAATAATAGGGATACATTTGTACTATGTGAGTTTGCTCTGATAAAAAAATTCCACCCATTCCAGAGCTTTACCGCTGACACCAATCTCCTCCAATCTCTGGATTAGAATTGTGTGGGAAATGATGTCATATGCAGCTGATAGATCAAGGAGAATAAGCAAAGCCGAATTCCCCTGATCCAAGTCAAGTCTGATTGTGTTAGTAACCTCCATTAACATTGACTCTGTGCTATAAGATGCACGGATGCCTGACTGGGAGGAATCTAACAGGGAGTTGAATTCAAAAAAAGACACCAAGTGTTAGTTTGCAAACAACTCTGTAACTTTGGCGATGAAAGGGAGCAGTGATATAAGGGAGCAGTGATATAGGCCTGTAGTTTTGCATGTATGTAGGATCGGCCATAGGTTTTTTAAGAATGGGTTTGATACGTGCAGTTTTCCATTTAGATGGAAGAGTTGTCAGCTTAAACAAAAGATTGCATAGGTCTGTAATAGGGGCAAGAAGCATTGGAGCCAGAGTGGCAATAACTTAAGGGAGGGCGAGATCCAATGAGATGCTGATTTGATCTTATTTAGCTGATCCAATACTTGATCAGGGGTAGCAGAATTAAAAAGCTCCAGTGTGGTGGACTGGGTGTAAGCTAGGACTTCAGGAGAAGCTGGGTTTGTCGATGCCATATTATTTGAAAGAGATTGGTAAATATTATTGATCTTTTGTTCAAAATGTACTGCAAGATCACAATTCATCTGAGATGATGGGATGGTGGAACTACAAATGGTCGGATTAGTGATTTCTTTTAAAATTTTGAAAAGCTCTTTTGAAGAGTTCTATGCAGAGTTTATTCTGTCAACAATGTAGGTCCTTCTTGCATTATTGGAGTTTTTTTAGATATGTTCTCAATGCTGATTTGTAAATGAGTTTATCCTCATCTGATTTAGACTTTCGCCATTTGCACTCATGTTTCCTACATATGGAATTTTTCTTCTATAGGGATTCAGTGTATCAAGGAGCGAGAATATTTTTTGATTTAATTAAGCTCAGTTGCAAGGGGGCAATAATATCTATGGCCCCTGCAAATGAATCATCAAAGACTTTTAATGCAAGATTCATATCTTCATACTCCCTCAGGGGAGGAGGAATAATAGCAGGGGAGAAAGCAGAAAGAACTACCTTCCTCCAAGGTCTCGTAGATTATAAAACATTGGAATAGACATCACTAGGTTTCTGAAGGTGTAGAGAGAAGTGGTCCATCTACATTTGAACCACTGGGGGATCAACCACTACGTCAGGGTCATTGGTGAATACTATATCCAGAGTATGTCCGACGATATGGATGAGACCAACTACTTTTTGATGGAGACCAAGGGATTCCAAGTCTGCAAGAAGACTGATAGAATCAAGAAGGATAAGACCAATTGTCCACATGATAATTAAAATCTCCTAAGAACAGAAAATTATCTGCAGTGATGATATGCGGGGCTAGCCATTCCAAGAGCTTGAATAAAAATCTTTCTTTTTGCCAGGTGGGCGATAGACCAAATCCCCCTTCCAGGTTAAATTTTAGATCGTTTATAGTTGGAAGAGAATCATCTCCAACCAAGTGGTGGAACAGGAATCTAAGCTTTTAATCTTTAATGGGCTGCATGCAGCAATAGCCACCCCATTCCCTTTCTCAACTACCTGTCAAGTCTGGTTAAATTATAATCATCAGGGATTGCTACTGCAATAGATGGAGAGGTGGTAGAATGAACCCATGTTTCAGTAATAAACAGCTCAGGTTTGGTAGTGTCTAAAAGATATGGAAAAGTTAAAAGTTCATTTATTTGAATATATTAAAAAACAGTCATTAGGGATAACTAGACTAAATCCCTGAATTAAAACAAGATAAAATTAAGACAATATATATAATTGCGACCTGCACAATTACAAGCAGACAGAACAGTTACAACACACATTTGTTGGATACAGGTTTGTATATTCTTTCTCCGCTCTAATGACACCAGAGTAGTATCACTACCAAATCAGCGTATCTATTATGGTGTTGGAGACTTGAATTATACGCTTTAGGTTGCGTCGACGCGTTTCGGTGATAACTCCTTCTTATAATCACCTTTATCAAGACATAAAATTTGTCTGCCAGAACTAGAGGGTATGTAAAATCGCCCTAGGATTAAATGTCATGCAGAGAATTAGCATCATTTTTAACTCAGTGGACTTATAGCATTACTGTAGTTAATACGTGGAAAAAATCACAACATGTTCACTATTCATTGTCTTCTGTTATCTTTATTACTTATGTTGGTTACAATGAGCTCCATTTTTTTCTCTCTAGGTTAACATGTGCATTTTTTCAAAATATTAGACAAACCTTAAAAAAAACATAGAAACAATTTACTGGAAGTGGCTCATGGCTATTAACTTTATCGCTCAAAATTTGGCCACATGCTTTATCGACAATAAAAATTACTGTAAACAATTCTGTATTTTCCCGATTTATCTTGAGCTAACAAAGCAGTAAGTAAGGCTATTTATTCGGAAAACGTATTAATAACCTTTCCTAGGTAACCCAATTAGACTACCTTGGTTCCACATATAAACATTTTTTGTTCTAGAAACACAGGTAAGGGGCACTTGGGGCCTCAGATTTCACTAATCTTGAAACAGAAGGGGGGTACGGGTCCACTAAACCAGAAGCATTGTAACAAAAAACACCCAAGTTTCAGAGATAGACGTATGGGGTAGTCATATTAATATCAGCTTACCCTGGGATAATATTGACGATCCTTTATAGGGATCACTTCACGTTTCCTTATTGGAGCGTGGGCTTCTGTAGTCGCCTTATACAATGCTGCTGGTAGAAGTATATTTCTGTTTCTGTGGTAACATGGAGTTTTGCATTAATGCATATCTTATATAATGCTACATTGTTAGGGAAAGAAGAGATAGTTTAAATTCATGCGTACCTGTTCTGAATAAATGCGATCTTTTGTTGTCCCCCTGAACATGGAAGACCAAGGGAAATTGGTTGTGTTGTAGACCATAAGTGTTATATGCAATCAGGCCAAAATTGCCTGTGCCATAGGACAGGAAAGAAAAACCAAGGAATATGGGTCAGCTAGCGAGTTCTAACATAAAGCTCGAACAATCAATAGCATCTGTTAAAAGGAAGTTACCATGTATAAATATAAATATCACGAATTCTCCACTTCTGACGGGTTATGTTACAGGAGGTTGTGGTTATAATTCTCTTTTAGGCTTCACAAAGATAACCTAAAATCAATTTAAGATGGTTTTATTTCTGCGGAAAGAAAAGAGGGGCCTATTTAGTTGTTTATCCATATTAAAATTAAGAATTTTCCAGTTTCTATTGATGATATTTTTGATTTGATTGCTGACATGCGTATACTGTGTAAGAAACACTAGTCTATCTAGAGTAGCGTCTTGTCTCTTATTGGGTTTGTTCTGGTCCAATAAACTGTCTTGATCATAAAAACGTGCACGTTTAAGTGCATTTTTAACAAGTTTCTTTGGGTAACCCCTAGCTAGTAATTTGTTTTTGGTATTGTCAGCGTGTTTATAAAAGTCATCAAGATTGGAACAATTTCGTCTCAATCTGAGAAATTCGCCAAAAGGCACATTGTCTTTCTGGGCTCGAGGATGGTTACTGGAGTAATGGAGAAGTGAATTTTTATCGGTGGGTTTGGTGTAAAGTTCCACCTTAAGTATACCATCCTCCTCTTTTATATTAATATCCAAAAAGGCTACCTTATCATTACTATAGTGACTCAGTATCCCGTTAAGGAACTCATTAGCATACTCTGTATCCAGTATTCTGTCCCGGATTGGTCGATTCAATATCCAATCAGGTAACAGTCTCACAAGCAGAGGCTTAAACTACGGACCAGAAAGGAAACTAGGTTTCGGGTCCCCTGATTGGATAGTTAGATCCAATAGACTCAGTATCCTTTTAAGAAACTCATTAGCATACTCAGTATCCAGTATTCTGTCCCGGATTGGTCGATTTAATATCCAATCAGGCAACAGTCCCATAGATATAACCGCAAGCAACTCTGCTAGTCCTGACACACGACTCGGACCCTTATAGAGAGCAGAACCCTTATCTACTAACTAGGTGAGTGAACATCCTGACCTTACTTCGATTTCTGAAGGAAATTAGTAGAGACTGTAGGTCTTATTTAAATCCAGTATGGCTCTAATTTTTGACTGCCTGTCTCTAATTCATTCACAGGTAGACTCTCATTATATTTGGCCATATATCATAGGTAAGCTAACTTAATTTTCTTACTTAATTGGATTAGTATATCTGGAGAGTAACTTAAAACTAATAAAACAGCTAAATTACATCTTAAATTGATTTTAGGTTATCTTTGTGAAGCCTAAAAGAGAATTGTAACCACAACCTCCTGTAACATTACCCGTCAGAAGTGGAGAATTTGTGATATTTATATTTATACATGGTAACTTCCTTTTAACAGATGCTATTGATTGTTCGAGCTTTATGTTAGAACTCGCTAGCTAACCCATATTCCTTGGTTTTTCTTTCCTGTCCTATGGCACAGGCAATTTTGGCCTGATTGCATATAACACTTATGGTCTACAACACAACCAATTTCCCTTGGTCTTCCATGTTCAGGGGGACAACAAAAGATCGCATTTATTCAGAACAGGTACGCATGAATTTAAACTATCTCTTCTTTCCCTAACAATGTAGCATTATATAAGATATGCATTAATGCAAAACTCCATGTTACCACAGAAACAGAAATATACTTCTACCAGCAGCATTGTATAAGGCGACTACAGAAGCCCACGCTCCAATTAGGAAACGTGAAGTGATCCCTATAAAGGATCGTCAATATTATCCCAGGGTAAGCTGATATTAATATGACTACCCCATACGTCTATCTCTGAAACTTGGGTGTTCTTTGTTACAATTCTTCTGGTTTAGTGGACCCGTACCCCCCTTCTGTTTCAAGATTAGTGAAATATGAGGCCCCAAGTGCCCCTTACCTGTGTTTCTAGAACAAAAATGTTTTATATGTGGAACCAAGGTAGTCTAATTGGGTTACCTAGGAAAGGTTATTAATACGTTTTCCGAATAAATAGCCTTACTTACTGCTTTGTTAGCTCAAGATAAATCGGGAAAATACAGAATTGTTTACAGTAATTTTTATTGTCGATAAAGCATGTGGCCAAATTTTGAGCGATAAAGTTAATAGCCATGAGCCACTTCCAGTAAATTGTTTCTATGTTTTTTTTAAGGTTTGTCTAATATTTTGAAAAAATGCACATGTTAACCTAGAGAGAAAAAAATGGAGCTCATTGTAACCAACATAAGTAATAGAGATAACAGAAGACAATGAATAGTGAACATGTTGTGATTTTTTCCACGTATTAACTACAGTAATGCTATAAGTCCACTGAGTTAAAAATGATGCTAATTCTTTGCATGACATTTAATCCTAGGGCGATTTTACATACCCTCTGGTTCTGGCAGACAAATTTTATGTCTTGATAAAGGTGATTATAAGAAGGAGTTATCACCGAAACGCGTCGACGCAACCTAAAGCGTATAATTCAAGTCTCCAACACCATAATAGATACGCTGATTTGGTAGTGATACTACTCTGGTGTCATTAGAGCGGAGAAAGAATATACAAACCTGTATCCAACAAATGTGTGTTGTAACTGTTCTGTCTGCTTGTAATTGTGCAGGTCGCAATTATATATATTGTCTTAATTTTATCTTGTTTTAATTCAGGGATTTAGTCTAGTTATCCCTAATGACTATTTTTTAATATATTCAAATAAATGAACTTTTAACTTTTCCATATTTTGTTGTTTGTATTTGTTAAGTCATAAGGTACATTATTTTATACCTGTTTTTATTTGTGCCTTAAGGGAACCCTTTCTCTTACCTAGGTTGAATAACCCTATTTCCCTTGGCCTTCACAAGGGGTACCTCTCTGTTTTTCATAGTGTCTAAAAGATCACAGGACTCTGAAGCATGCTTCTGAATAGAGCGTGCATTGAGATACAGGCCATGCAACTGAGAGGAGGCACACCTGTACTATTTTTACATGTTGAAGGGCTATGCCCCATGGTATAGAAAGACTCAAACTTGGTCCGGGGATGGGGAGGGAGCCCAGGTAAAATTGCACATATTGCAGTGCCTTGGGCTTTCCTGATCCAATTATGGTAATGCCCCTATACAGAAAGTACTAGGATTTAGGTTCCTTATCTTTATCAGATCAGAACTGGTATACAACATGTGGGACATAGTCTTACCCAATAAAAGATGTAGCCTTTCCAGCGGCGTCCAGGCGCGGGCGGGCGCAGATGGGCTTGCCTTTGGCGCGTCCGCGTCTTGGCTCCACTTGAATAACTAAAGGAAGCCCGGTAAGCAGAAGTGTGTTGAAGCACTAGATCGTCCCCTGCCCAAGATGGCGGCAGCCCTCGATCAACGATCACCCGATAAGGCTGTGTGATAATTACTCTCTCCACTCAAATGGCACAAACTGCGGCAGAACAGAGAGTAACAAGGTACAAGTATTGAGGTTAAGGTAGGAAGGTATTCTTTACCAAAATAGCATGTTAAAAACCGCCGGTAACAACAGTGCCAAGTGCGGTAAAGTAATGAAAAAAAAGATAGAATCCCTCCATAATGTAATTTTAAGAAGCGCTACGATGAGAGTGCTAACTGTAGAATAAAAGGTGTAAAGGCATAACATGCATCGCATTTCGTTATTAATAGATGCATTTTCTAGTATGAATATAAAGCCATTTTCTTGTTATTGAACACGGTGTATATTGATTCATAGACATTTTATTGACCATGTGTAGTTGTGCCATTACATTTGAATATTGGGTAATTTTAGTATGCGGCATTATTTTCTTTAGTCCTAACCGTGCATTGCCCTACCGTGACAGATTTTAAGTTCTGTAACCATACTGATCCGCAACATATTTGTTTATACCGCTCCACTATTGCTCACTCTATGTTGTCTGTATCCTCTTTTGTAAACAAACTCTCAACATGCATGTCCATTTGAAGGCTTGCATGTCAGACTGCTTACTAATTATGGGACGAAATCCGTAATAAACAGCATGACCATTTTAACCCAATGTGCCACTAAAACAGCAAAGTGCCTTAGGTAGCAGGACACGTAGACGTTTTATCCATCCGCAAAGCGCTTCCGAGCCTTGGCAGGGGTACAACTCGTTATACGGGTGCCACTACAATACAAGAAACGTCACGTGACAATAACCACAGCATTAACGAAGGTCGCGGTGTTTTAACTCGGATGCTTTGCACAAACCCCATCCAGGCGGCGGATCTCCCCTCCCTGCTTTCCCCCCCTCGTACCCTCCTGCTGTGCTCTGCTACCTCAAATCACCACTGACAACTTCTGTTGGGTGCCTGAAAAGGTCGCAGTTTATTCATATCACAAAAACTTTATACAATTGTAACGCATTGTTCATGGTCATGTACATATTGCGTGGTTATTCTTGCCCCAGCTCTATCAATCAACTGGGAGGGGAGGGAACCCTTTCTGCGTTTCCTGCTTCCGGGTTTAGGCTTCAGCTTGCTACCGATTGGGCGGGTCTCCGTTTGGACCTGTCCGGGCCGCAAGTGCCGTCCCGTTCGCCCTGTGACCTTACATGGGCCCTCCCTTCTCCCAGAGGCCCCTGCCGGCTGGCATCCCAAGGGCCTTTCTTGTGTATCTACTTTAATTTCTTGTGACTGGGTCCTTTGTTTTTGTCTCCTTCTGAGCCCCTGCCGTGAGGCATCCCAAGGGTCATGGGGAGAGCATTGTCTCTAATCCTTGTTGGCGGCGTGCCGCCCTTTTGGCTCCCTCAGTGCCCCTGCCGTGCGGCATCCCCAAGGCATTGCGAGAGCCTCTCATCTATCTTCTACTGGGTTCTCCCCTTTCTTTTGTTAATTTAGTCTGTCTAGCTCCTCCGCTACCCTCCACCTTGCAGCTGCGACGCCAGACTCTTAGGTGTGGGTGGGTGGGATTCTTCTCTGTTCGCCCTTGGCACGGGGGGGGGATTTGTGATCACCATCCCGGTGACCCCCCTTTTATTCCCCCCCCTGGCCCTCGAGCGCGACCCCTGATTGGGGGGGGGCTCGCTCACGCCTTTGGGCCAATCCTGGCCCCCGTCGGCCTAGCCCTTATTCAAATCCCTGAGGGGGTTGGCCGGGGGAGGGGCGCCGCCCCCGGACGGCGTTTTGCCCGGGCCCCTATCGGGTCCGGCTTTGCCTACCCGGCCCGGGTTCTATCTCCGCGTAGCGTGATAAGCTTGAAGTCACATTATTATTTTATACAAGAACTGAAAGGCAAATGAACTGCACCGGCTGCAGATTCTGCACATTTTTGACTGGCCATCTGATACAGGCCCGGAACAGAGTTAAACTGAAGCGGTAACGCCGACACCGAACTGCTCAAGTCATGTTTAATTGTGAAACCGGGGACAGTCGGGCACAACTTGCTTCATGCGGCACAAGGACGTTCCTGACGAACGATCATTTTCGAAATGTCCCTATACTGCATTCAGTGTGCTCAAAGTCAGCCTCCGTGGTTTATGTAAGTCATGTTAGTCATGGGTTTATATTCGCCAAGTAGAATATACGGGTTATTGCGGCGGTTGCTGTGGGGATTACTGAGAGGAAGAAGCGCAAGTAGCACAAACTTGAAGAACCCGCAATTTAATGCTGGGAATCATCCCCAATATTACTGCAGGTAGGTCAACTTGTGTTCAGTCAAAAGGGAGTGTCACAGGTGCTGAGATGCAAGCCCAGCGCTGCGGAGCTCTGTTTCTGCCTGCTGCAGGCATTACTGGTGGTTCGGAATTTGGGCAGATATTTATAGGAGCCAATAAAATCCTACTCCGTGGGCATACAGTATACATTGACCCAATATATTAAAATTGTTCTAGATCTTGTGCCTACCAGGAGGACGCAGTGGAAACTGTGTGTATAGCTTTAAACACAAATAACACATTTGGGGTTAATATACATCATCTAGGGCTCAATCCCCAGCTCATTCCGCCTGGTGATCTCATATGACCTTCTTGGCAGCGTCTCCTTTGCATTTCAATGGCTAGTGTATCCTCATAGTACACCTTGGGGCATATTTCCAAAAACTGGTGGAGCGCGGTGTTAAAAGTTGGTTACAGCGTGCTCCAACAGTTTCAAAACGCAGGGAAGAGCCGTATTCACAAGAATGCAGCACACCCCTGTGTTACCCCTAGCACAGGCGCTAAAAAAGCTGCCTAGCGCCAGCACAGGTACTCTAGCGCCATTTGTTTTCTAGGGTGTATACACTGCAGTGGCAATTGTTTATGTGCAGGAGGGTACAACTTCCTTCAATTAAACAATCATAAGCAATCTTTACAGGTGATTTGCTCTGTCTATGTGTGCTGCAGAATGCACCTGCTTAAGACCAGATATTATCTGGCTGTATTTTTGGTGTTACCCCATATCTCGTAAATATGAGTCAGCGGCAAAAAGCCATGGGGGTTGGGGCAGAACACCCCTTTCATGCGAATAGGGGCATTATTTACAAGGCTGTGTTAAGCAGTGGCTTAACACGGCCTTTTAAAAAGGGGAAGGAGTTAACGTCACTAGAGCGCTGGAAAAGTGAAATTGTGGCGTTTGCTCCTTTCAAACATGCCCCCATATTTCTTTCTAGTTGTCTGCAGGTAACTATCACTAATCAACGCCCTGCATTGCCTGGCGACACAGCAGGCCTGCTCTCACAAGCTTTACCATCTCTGCTTGGATTCAACAGCATGTCATTGTATTTTTGAATAGTCTGTTTTTGTGTGAAGGGTGTTGCTCATTGTCTTGGAGATGTACGGTGTCTCTGTGTACATTCATCCATGAGTGATCATTTCTGGATATTACAAACCAGGACTCCGGCGGCAATAAAGCAGTTAAAACGGTTTTAGGAATTTTTCTGCTAAAAGTGGGCATTTCTCCCTGGTTATCATGTTGCACGTGCTTTGTTTGGGTGCATAGGGCTTCTTAACGTGGCTTGTTGGCACGTTTTCTGTTGTCTGGGTCCTTTTTTAGGTTGATTCGTCTTAATAGTGCCATATGACCCTTTAACATTTAACAGAGACTTAAGGCTTAAATATTTTTACCTTGCTGATGGGTTTCTGAAATGGTTAAGTTGTTCACAATGTAAAGTGCATTTCAATTGACATCTTGGCTGTTTTTTATCCCACATCGATCTTATTACCAGGGGAGGTAATTCCATAGATAACCATTTTGTTGCTACAAGAGAAACCTGTGTGGTATATTGTTGTGACTCTGGGCTACATGTATCAAAATTTGTAATAGCGATTACCTAATTGCGAATTTCTGCCAATCGCAATTAGGTAAACGCCATTACAAATGTATGAAATGGCGTTCCTAGGGAGATGCAAATCAACCTACCTCATTTGCGAATGGGTTACCACCTATTTGAAGTAGGTGGTAAAATGTGAATGTTTTGCCACCGCATTTCAGTCGCAAAACATTTCTACATACCGATCAGATTCGGTATTAGGAAGAGATGCCCTAAACCCGCCCCTTCTTAATAGCGAACTGCTAACCCATTTTGCGATTCAGTAATAGGTTACCAAATTGCAAAATAGGGTTTGGTACATTGGGAAAGCCTTTTCTTTCGTCGCAAATAGCCCAATTCTGTGAATAGGGCTGTTTGTGACCTTAAAAAAGGTACATACATGTGGCCCTCTGTGATTTACTTGACCTCCTGATCTGATCGCAAACAGAGTAGTTGCTCTAATGGTGGTGTCCTTTTAGAGTAACAATATTAAAAACTGATGGAAGATTCATTGATCCGCCTGGGAGGTAAAAGATGTTATTTCACCAGACCATCGCTGAGGCTACAGTTCTTTTTAAGAGCATCCAGTCATTTTCCCCAGGGTGTATTCCAGGGTTTCCAATAAATGCTAGTTCTTTGAGATATTTTTAAATAGTCTGTGTGTGGATTTTAGGCAGAGACACATACCAATTGTGTCCTTCCGCTTGAGAAGTTCTTCTTTAATTATAAAACAGGTTTATTGCATGCACTCTTTAAAGGAATCTTGGGGTAGCCAGGGGTAAAAAAGTAGCCATTGTTCCTGAAATAGTCCTCCTCCCTGTCCATTTTCTTCTGATTTCAAGAAATTGCCTGAATGACAGATGGTCCTAAGCCTTTATGAGTGGAAACTCCAATACTGAAAGAGACTGATTTGTTCTTTTTTTTATAGATGGAGGTGACTTTCTGCTTCCTAAATTTCATGTGTCAACGGAATTGGGGCCCTAGGTACTAATATCTGTTTGCAATCTGCCACCAGTATTTTTGCGACCAGTAAAGATTTTAAGAGCCAACCTATATATAATATTAGGTTGATTTGTAAAAATCCGATTCATAGTGGGTCAGAAGACATATTAATAAGGTAGTTTGCAAATTCTCAGTCAGTGCGAATGGAGGCCATCACAGGGATGGTGGTCTGCTGGTATCAGTAGACCACAATGTCTGTGATTATTTTTTAATAAAGAAAATCTTTTTTTCAGTGCAATATTTCTTAAAAGAAATGGGTCTGAGTTTAAAAAGAAAAGTTTTTTGTTTGCTTATTTAAGAGGGGATCACTACCTCCTCTTACATAAACTTAATTTGTCAAATTCACAAAGGGAAAGGAGTCACGGCAGGACCCCATACCCTTTGTGAATTAGGTTATCACTTCCTTTGAAATGTCAGTAAAATATCATTGTTTTGCTACCAGCTTTCAGCCGCAAAACATTGATACAATAGATACCAATTCAGTATTTGGAAGGGAAACCTACAACATTCTCATGCCAGTTACCGAATCAGTGTCCATTGGTAATCCAATTTTATGAGTCAGAAAAAAACGTTTCTGACTCCTAAGATGGAAATAGAAAAAATTTAAAAGTACTTTAATGGTGGCAAATGCCAAATTAGAGTGCTTGTGGCCGTTAAAATGCTTAGTACACCTGGCAGCTAATCTTTTGGCATCTGCGGTACATAATTTTGAATTCCAGGGAACAATGGTTTACTGAGGCTAAGAAATGTTTCAGTCTTTGATCCTTTCCATATGCAAAGGACCTATTCTATGTATCTCCCTATCATCATGCTCTCTTGAAATTAATTATTTTGGAGAATGTCCCCTTAAATTCTGCCACATTTATACACTGGCTAATTCAAGTGCAAATATGTAGCCTTTGCATGTCATTTTAATATGAAGGAAAACTCATTTTGAAATAAGGGAACCTCTTTTTAGGTGCCAGAGGAACCAGTGCGAGGATGAGTTAGGTGTTGCAATAATACGGGGAGGGTCCTGTTCAGGTCCACGATGGACAAACTCATTATGAACCTGTAATATAAATACCCTCACTGGTCATTATTAATACAACTATAATGAGTTTTAGAACACACAGATTTCTTTCAATATGTTGGACAGAATTACTTTTATTGAAAAAAATCAGTACGATGTGGAACTCAATAATGATGCATTATAAATGGCCAGTTAGGTATTTATGTTGGAGGATGAATTTATTGTCACTCAGTGAGTTTGAAGTCCTCCTTCCAGGTATAGTTCAATCACCTCGAAGGACTCACCTCGCAAAATCTTGCTGCAAGGGATCATCTAGCACATGGTTAGAGACATTGAATGTGAAAGCCTCTAAGTTATTAATCATCTTCAACATATCTTTAATATGGACTTTAGTGTGCCCACTAATGGTTTAAAAAATATGTAAAGGTATTTTGAAAAGGAATCATGTCATGAATTGCAATCAAAAACGTTTGGCCATGGAATTTGATATTTATGATTCTTGTGAACCCTTGTAATAGACAAAGGATCAAGGTCCACCAGACTTTCATCCATTATTATCCTACTTTGTGACTATGGCTTGGGTGGCAGTTCAAGGAGAGTCCATGATTTGAGGTTCAGCTCAATGCATCAGATGTGTGGTCCTATTTGTTTAGAATCATAGTGCACTCTACACTGTCTCCAGGTCTAAATAGAATTCTTGTGCTGTTTTAAAGCTGAAGATGACCCGCCTCTTGATAGATTTGTTTTTAAGTATTTCTTCATCTGTATTCTAATTTTCTAGCTGCTGCAGTGTTGAAAAGGCAGCTATTCCTATTCATTTATTGATTGGCTGAGAAAGGTTGGTCAAGTCATACAGCTGGGTCTAAAACATTGTAATCAAGGGAAGATAGCAGGAGAAATCACAGGCTTCTTCTTTCACACAATATATGTGTGTGGGTGTGTGAGGGTGTGTGTGCGTGTGTGGTGTGTGTGTGTATCTATCTATCTATTTATATATATCTATCTATATATAGGTTTTGCTGGATGCTGAAATAAAGAAACTGTAATTTGATCTAAAACCCGGTGTGGTTTTTGACTCCGTCACACGGGAGTGCATGAGGAAAAAACTTCCCTATGGGAAAAGCTGAATTCTTGTATTCGCAGCGGGTCCTGCTGCGCCTCGCGTGCACCGCCTCAGAGCACCCGGGAGCCTCCGAACTTGGGCCAGACTGAATTGTGTTATATATAGATATATATAGATATATATATATATAGGAAAGGTAGTTATAGTTACCATGTGATTTTCATAGGAAGAGTATTTTTTAATTCGCTAATTACTTTGGCGTCATTTGTTTAATCATCATGAAATTGCGGATGTTTTATAGCCAACACATACCCAGTGAGTGCACCGGACATTGGGAGTATCATGAACTCCTTGTTTTTGCTGTTTCATAAGCGGTTTTCACCACCGCTTCCTGGTTGCACCCGCCCCGAGGTCAGCTGGCCCCAGGTGGAATACTGTATTTTGGATTCAATTTGGGCTGCTGAACGACCCTTACAGACTCTGTTGACCTATTCAGGTTGTGGCTTATACAAAGCTAGAGTGCTTCACCATATGTGGGACACTCACAGTGTTTTCGTTTTTAATCCAGTGGTAGGCGAGGGGATGTACAGGCACAGTTATTATGGCTTCCAATTAACATTTTTAGCGATGGAAGCACCATAGACATTGCATTAGGCAATAAATAATGAAAACGGTGACGCCCCATTGCCGGCCCTGCATTGGCCAAGGATCTAGCAACCATATGGCAGAACCGTTTAAATGACTGTCTCATTTTATTGACGGTTTTTCCGCACTGATGACGGCAAGAGCCAGAAACGCGTCTGCTGATGTTTTATAGCCACCACATACCCAGTGAGTGCACCGGACCCTGGGAGTATCATGAACTCCTTGTTTTTGCTGTTTCATAAGCGGTTTCCACCACCGCTTCCCAGTTGCACCCGCCGTGATTTCGACTGGCCCCAGGTGGAATACTGTGTTTTGGATTCAATTTGGGCTGCTGAACCGCTGCTTATGGACTCTGTTGACCTATTCAGGTTGTGGCTTATACAAAGCTAGAGTGCTTCACCATATGTGGGGCACTCACGGTGTTTTCGTTTTTAATCCAGCGGCAGGGGTGGGGATGTACAGGCACAGGTATTAAGGCTTCCAATGAACATTTTTAGCGATGGGATCACCATAGACATTGCATTAGGCAATAAATAATGAAAACGGTGACGCCCCATTGCCGGCCCTTCATTGGCCAAGGATCCAGCAACCATATGGCAGAACCTTTTAAATGACTGTCTCGTTTTATTGACGGCTTTTCCAAACTGATGACGGCAAGAGCCAGAAACGCGTCTGCTGACGTTTTATAGCCGACACATACCCCGTGAGTGCATTGGACCTTGGGAGTATCATGAACTCCTTGTTTTTGCTGTTTCGTAAGCAGTTTCCACCACCTCTTCCCGGTTGCACCCACCGCGAGTTCAGCTGGCCCCAGGTGGAATACTGTATTTTGGATTAAATTTGGGCTGCTGAACCGCCGCTTACGGACTCTGTTGACCTATTCAGGTTGTGGCTTATACAAAGCTAGAGTGCTTCACCATATGTGGGGCACTCACGGTGTTTTCGTTTTTAATCCAGCGGCAGGGGTGGGGATGTACAGGCACAGGTATTAAGGCTTCCAATTAACATTTTTAGCGATGGGAGCACCATAGACATTGTATTAGGCAATGAATAATGAAAACGGTGATGCCCCATTGCCGGCCCTTCATTGGCCAAGGATCCAGCAACCATATGGCAGAACCATTTAAATGACTGTCTCGTTTTATTGACGGCTTTTCCGCACTGATGACGGCAAGAGCCAGAAACGCGTCTGCTGACGTTTTATAGCCGCCACATACCCCGTGACTGCACCGGACCCTGAGAGTATCATGAACTCCTTGTTTTTGCTGTTTCATAAGCGGTTTCCACCACCGCTTCCCAATTGCACCCGCTGCGAGTTCGGCTGGCCTCAGGTGGAATACTGTGTTTTGTGTGTGTATATATATATATATTCACTGAAAAAACCATGGGTTTCACAGACGTTATAGTTAGGAATTAGCATCTAAAAAACCTTGCAAATTCAATGAAAAAACCATAGGTTTCACATACGTTATAGTTAGCTGGACATTTCACTCGTAAAAAACCATTGAAATTCCCCCGTTATAGTTAGTTCAGCTAACTATAACTCGCGCGCCCGCGATCCACTGCTGATGACGTCACATATTACATCACTCATGACATGGTCAGTGACATCACTCATGACATCACTGATGACATCTCAAATGACATCACTGATGACATGACGTACGGTACGCGCATTTTTTTTTTTTTTTTTTAAACAAAAAATTTTTAATCAACCTACAAGGTCCTTGAGGGACTACTACAGAAATGTGAAAAACATAGAGAAGATTAGTGAAAAAAGTGAGCATTAAAGTAAATGTGTGATAATTCCAGAAATTTCACACTTACCTGCCAATCAAAATAACTTAATTAAAAAAAGTGATTTATTTAACTTTCTATAAAGAAGTTTATTTTTCATATTTTTCCTTTCTCAATCTGTAAAAAAAGAAAAAAATATTAATATTTAACAATACATTTTAGAATACAGTGCACATATTTTCATATTTCAACAAACATTTTTTTGCCCTTTTTTTGCTGTTTTCAGAATATATTGCATTTTACTGTAAATCGTAAAAGCAATTGCATTCATCACTTAACAGCGGGCAAAAAAAAAACCAATCTGAAAGATTGTTTAAAAAAAGCCCAGAATCTCTTCTCACTAAAACATACCGTAATAGAAATGTAACATTTGCAATAAAAATCTCAGCTAAGAACAATAACTAATTCCAATAAATATCGTCTGAAAATTCTGTTGCATAAGCATAATCACCAAAATAATTTGTGTCAAAGAAGTCCGCAATGCAAATTATTACCTTTCCTTTAGGCCAAATGGTAATTTTTAAAATATTTTTTGATGACATTTCCAATGGTAATCCAATTAAATTGCAATAATGTTTTGTACAGATGTTGCAATTTCTGTCTAAAATTTTGGTTTCAGAAAAATTAAATAGGAATTTTCTAAATCAAAAGGCAAACGTTGCTTGAAAACCAATTGAGAATCATTACACAGTGTCCAGCCGTTTTCACATTTAAGAAAAACTGTATAATGACCAGAAGTTACAATAGGCCCATCATGGAAAATTATTGCAACTGTGACATAAGTTTTTCCAGAAATTGATAATTGCTGTCCTGTAAATTTCTTTATTAAAGTGTCCAATTTTGTTCCATCAGCTCTACAACGTTGCATCATTAAAATTACATACTGTCCATATTTCTTTAAAAGTAAGGTTGAAAACATGTCAGATTTACATTCACAACATTCCATGCTATGATTGGCATCTTTAACTAATTTACTAAAATTCACTGATTTAGTCTCTGGCAATGTTAAATAGATAAACCTTTCTGAATCAACATTAGAGCTGCATGTGTAGAAACAGTTTTCACAACTATGTTCCCATTTATAACAGAGACCAAACAAATTTTCAATTTCTATCCCTTCATCTTCAAGTACCAAAAGGATGTACATCAAGAATTCCTGTGCATCTTGCTGGACATTTTGAGAAAACTGTGTTCGTCCTGAACATACATCTAATAGATTTCTAATTTCAGTCGCACTTTCTATTTTAGCTTTATCAACACTCAGCTTCTCATAAAGAAGACTTAGCACAGAACAGAATCTTTTTTCATGATTTTCTATTATCTGCTCTTGCAAACTTTCTAGATAAAATACAACATTCAGCACTACATTTGCGTAGCAGTTGACACCAGAGCTATTTTCAAAATGGCAACCAACAACCTCTTCAACATTGTCCTTTTTCTTTTTGCTTGCAATCACATGACTCTCTTTTTGTTTCCTCTTCTCTACATCCTCATTACAGATATTCTCAAATCTCCTTTTCCGAGAAACAACACGTTTCTCCAACACAGGATACTGACCTAAATGAGGAGCATAGGTTCTTCTTAATCTATTATACTCCTTTACACAATTTGCATCTGCACTAACTTTTGAGTCATCAAAGTCTATCATGAATAAACCAGATAACTCGTGACAAAGCAACATATGCCATACCTTCTTGGAACTTAGTAGATCCAATGTTTACAAATGCACGATCAACAGTTAATCCTTGACACTTGTGAATAGTTACAGCATATGCTAGAGAAAATGGAAACTGCTTCCTACGTACATATAAGTCTTTCACAAGCAAAAAACGAACTGAACAACGACTAATGACTTTAACCTCTTCAATCTGATCAAATTTTATTTTTAAAAACTCAATTCCTTCTTTTTTCTGGTAGTTAACAAAACCCACAACTTTACCCATAGCTCCATTTACTAAACCTTTTTCAACATCCAAATTTCTCCTTAAAAATACTCGACAGTTCATGCAAAGATATAGATTTTTATCTAATCCAGCTGTTTTCGAAATGTTCTTCTCTAGAGAATCCAATTTATTTTTCAGTTCGCCTGTTAATGTAATAGTAATTCTTTCATGTTGGATTTTGTCCACTACTTCCATTTTCTTAATCTCTTCCTTTTCCAATTTCAAAAGTTCCTCATTGAATATTGAGCATTCACGTAGTGTTGGCATTAAGCAGATTACAGTATTTTTTTCTGCAATGTTCTTGTATATTTTCTCTGCAACTATTGCTTCACTTGGAAATAAATTATGTAGCAACCGACTCTGTAATGCTTTTCTGCCAACTTCTGTGAGTAGTCCAATTCTGATATCTTTCAGAATACTTCCATATTCTTCATCGTTTGCTTGCCTCATATTGGTAGTGAGTTCTTTGTACTCAAAGAATGACCAAATATTCGCATTACCAATGCTTCCTAATGACTTCTTTGTGTCCTCATGTGTTACAGTATTAAACACTGGTTGTCCTTTAACTGGAGTAAGCTGTAGAAGATCCCCAAAAACTATAACATGTTTTCCACCAAATAACACGTCATAGTTTCTCTTTAGAATTTGCTGCATTCTTAAATGCACAAAGGCAAGCATTAAGTTTGATACCATGCTTACCTCATCAATAATGAGAACTTGCATCTTCTTCAACACTCTTGAAACTTCGAAACATGCTTCACCAGTTAGCTTGTGATATTCTATTTTGTTCTCATGCTCCACTCACTGGTAACATTAGCAAGCGATGGAGAGTAATTCCTTTAATATTATATGCTGCTAACCCAGTTGGAGCAGTAACAACACAAGATAAAGTTGAATCAGTTTTTTGCTCTAGGTAGCTTCTGATGACTTTAATTAAGAAACTTTTCCCAGTTCCAGCTTGTCCACTCACATACAACCTAATTGGTTCAAATGATGTGCATGTGCACTCTTTATTTTTATGTAGTAATCCGTGATCAATTTTTTTTCTGACTTCTTCATAAATTTGTTGTTGTTCTTCATTCAGTTGTTGTTCCAAATCTGGTAAGTCTATTAAATCTTCCTGAGCTTGATTGATAGCCGTTTCCACTTCAGTCATGGCTATTGCAGCTTCATTTTCTAAGATTGCCTGTCCTAGTGGATCTTGACTGAGCGTTCCAGAACTTTGGCTGTCTTGAGAACTGTCTCTAGCTACTTCAGCTGCAATTGTAGCTTCCTGTTCAATTTCTTCGTTTAGCATTTGGACATAATTCCTGAAAATACTGCATTCAATGGTATCTTTACATGCATTAAATGAATCCTCATAGCTTTGAAATTCTCCAAGTAGTTCGTCCTCTGAACGCCATGGTTTAAACAGCTGTAAAAGTGCCAAGTAGTAAAATTCCTTTTTGTCAGTAGTGTCACAACTCAGCTTCCTGTGATTAATCAAACTTCCTTTTGTTTGCTTCACCAAACATCCTTCCTCACCAATGACTTTATATTTTCCATTGTTGATGTCTTCTGTGGCTTTCCGTGAAAAAATGTAGTTCTGCAGCACTTCATTTAGACACATGTTCTCAAGATGATGACTTCTTTTTGGGTAATATGTGTCCAACATGTTTGTTTTCAAAATATCTGTACTTTCTGGGTTGTTCTCGGCCAAATATTCAATTTCTCCAACAGATTTCAGTACCCGATTTCGCATTCCTGCAAGGCCTAAACTGACCCAAATTATTCTTCTTGATTTCGAGTACAGACTTGCAGATGATAACCTATCTGAACATTCGTAGGATCCAATTTCTCGATGTGATAACATCTTTAAACTGAAACTGTACAGCTTCTTACTGACAGTCTTCTCGTGAGAAATCTCTTCCCACATTTCCTTCAATTCCGTTTTCTCAGATTTAGTGATGTAAGATGTGACATACCGAGCAACAACAATAGAATTGTCTGCCACATACTGAATATCCATGTTAGCATTCCATATGGATAAAATGACTGGGTTGTAGTCATTTATATATTTTGACTCTTCTTTTATTCTTAGGTTGTACGTATTTTTGGGAGATTTTCTTGTAATAGTATGTCGCACAGCTGACATAAAACTGTTGACTCTTCCTTTTGAAAGAACAGGTCTAGGAAATCCAAATCGACATTTTGTGTAGAATTTATCTTTGGTCTTGTACTTCCGTCGACAGTATTTTCCACACCGATGACTTTGGAAACGTAAAACTTGCTCTTTTAACTTTTTCTCTTCTGTGCTTTTAGGTATAGCACATGTTGCATATTCTTCAATGAAAGATAACACTGCTTCATCAGCATCTGTTCCCAATTTTGGAGCATCCTTGATCCACAACAGCATATGAATATGAGGAGCACCTCTTGCTTGGTACTCTTTTCTCCAAAAGAAATCCACAACTTCTCCAAGAGGTGGATTTTTTTTATTGCAGATGAAGGACATCATAGCCTCAAATCTATGATTGAAATATCTGCAAACATTAACCGGATCCAATGAGCACAGTTCTCCTGCTGTCTTGTATTCGATGTTTTTAATGTTTGAATTTGCCTCTCGTAGAAAATCCAGTAAATCATCCCAAGCGTACTCGGCACAGTTTAGGGTTAGGAACCATGTAGGAGTTCCTAAATTCCGTAACATACATTTCAATTCTCCATGGCGTCGGTACCAATATTCATTCGTCCCACGCTGACAAGCCATCAGATTGATCAATTGTGATTCCAAATGATCATCTCGCTGCTGCACTTTGTTCATAAAATCCTTAGCAGACACATTATGTAGATGTGTTCCACTTTGTAAAATGTGGGGTTATTGCATAAGATAGTGCAGACAAGTCACTATCAAATAACAGATGGAACAAATAAGGAATACTTTGACGAAATCTGGGATCTTCTGCATATAATCTTGTAGTCCGATACTCAGAAGCAGGAATCTGGACTGGACGTTCATCGTATCGTCCACCTTCTCCTGTAGGAAACAGCTGGGGAAAACAACGAGCTTCCAAGCTCTCCTCCCATACACTCACGGGAGTTCCTTGTGCTTTTTTCATTTGAAACAGATCAATGGTGTTTGCCATTACTTCTTTTGAATGAAGAGGATGTATGCTGAAATGTTCATAAGTTTCTTCTTCTTTTGACTTGTCAACTTTTTCAATTTGCCCAGTTGGTGTTTCTGTGTCTCCTAGTACATCTTCTTCATCTTCATCTATATAAATTGATTCATACCATTTATTATTCCTTTTCAAATATAAATTTGCTCTTTGTACTTTCCGTACATCTACCAGCTCCTGTCAAATTTTCTTACTCTTTGTAGGTACACCATTAACCAGAATAACTAATGGTTCAGTTTCCAAAGTATCTGTATCAATAGTTTCCATATTTTTTTTCAAATCCAACGGCAAATAGACAACTCTTCCTTTTAAACCTCTCTGTAAATCTGAAGGAGGTAATTTGCCTGTTTTTGGCTCCATACGTACTATGGTCTGGAACGGATGAACACATTGAATGAGTATAGACTCATACGTATTTAAATCAGAAAGTTCTGCAGGAACTTCAACCAATTCTAAATTATTATGTACAGCTCTAGCTGGCATTTTATTTTCTTCTAACTTGTTGTAACAGTATTTACAAATACGATGATCTTCACCCAAATCAAAACAATTTTCAAGAAATATATATGTTGCAAAATCCTTCCACTTATAATTTTCTTCTTCTTCACTTTTTTTGTAGAGATCAACATTCCTTGTTTGGATTTTATAATGGCTTCTCTGGCAACAAATACAAGCAATATTTGGTCTTTCATTAGAGATGATAGCAAATTTTGTTATTTGATCTTCAAATTTCTTATTTACGGAGGGTTCTACATTCTCTTCCACATTTTCCTCAATAACTGTGTCATTCCCTGCACTTTCTTGTTCCGGACCAAAGTAACTTAACTGAATTTCATCAGTAACCTTCTCAACATCTGATACAGATCCACGGAACAGAGCCTTATTCAACTCATTTAACTTTAGTGCTGGACTTTTAGCAAAATACAATCTTCTCACAAATTTTCTAATTTCAGTATGATGAACTGCCAGCATCCTAAAATGGTGAAAAACACTTTGACACACTTTCCTAGATAAACAAGCCAGAGAATGTCCTTGCAAACCAGTATTCTCTCTCACTCTGCATGGATCTAGTCCTTGAAGCACCTTAAACTTCTGTTTAACACTCTTTTTACTGTATTCTCTTAAAAACTCACGTAATTTATCAATAGATTCCTGTCGCAAAGTACAAATACTACTACAATTCCAAGTATACACTGGGGCTTTAGGACGTCTCCCCATAACCTCATCTGCAATCACTTCTTCCTCATTTCTTGGAACCATTTTCTCCTTTTCCATTATACAACCATCTTTTACTTCATATGCTCGTCCAGTGGTGTCAACTGCATGCAGCAAACTTTTACTTTGAAGATAACTCTCTTCATTAAAAAATGGTTCAGTACTTGAACTATGCATCCATTCTCCTAAAAACACTTTACAAAAGTTATTTTTTTTCACTACTCTTTTCGTTTTGCTTTGTGACTTCATTACATTGACTATTTTTTCTAATGTACGCATCCTGTTCAAAATTAAAATGAATAGTTTTCTTTTTAATTCTAAAGCCTTAGCTACAATGGCTTCAATATCTTTTTTTCTCTTGTAAAATTTAGCTCTTTTCTTATATTTTTTCACATCCTTTAGCAAATTGGACATCACTCTTCTCTGAAACATTTTCCTACGGATCTCTTTAAATGCTGATTTTCTTTTCAAGTCATTTTTTATAGCTTCTGCTTGTACATTAGCATTTAGTAAATTCTCACTATTCTCCTGTTGTTTTCTACTTGAAACAGTTTTTCCAATGGGGACATTTTTTAAATTTTTCCTTTTTTTTGAATATATTTTTAAAGAATTCCTTTGTCTGCTTACCAGAAGACTTTTTCTTTTTCCCAACATGAGCATCTTCAACTAACTTGGGTCCTCCAGTTGTCTTCAAATATACATGTTTTTTCTGTTGTTTTCGCTGTCTTGATTTTATAGGCATCTTATATTTCCTTCACTGCTCTGCAGCAATACCTGAAAGAAACTAAAAAAAGATACCTTTTTGTAATTTAAATATATTACTATATTTGTTATGATCTTTTCTTTTCTTATAACACTATCTACCCCTTTCCTACAAGTGAAAAACACAACAAAACCAACACGAATTTAATCTCTAAGAACAATTCCTGTGTGCACACAGACTCTTGGTGTGATTCTAGGCAGAACACGATATTTCATTTGCAATTCAAAAGCACACTTACTTATTTTTTTTTTTGCAACTGTTAATTACTCTAACAGTCTGACACATTTTCTTTATAGTTTAGAGAGGCAGAAAAGAGCACATGTCCAATCAGCTTTTTTAGAGCATGTACATGTGTAACCTGGCTGACTGACTACACTCCAGCAAAGATAATGATCCTTGGTGATGTTCAATGCATTAGCGTTCCTCACTCCTACCTAAAACATCACACAGTGCTGATTAGTAAGCATGAGTGTACAGGAAAAACAGCTAGCTCTCTGCTAAGAGTGTGGTTCTGGAGACTGCCTACTGTCAGGTGCAAGAGAGACTTGAATGGACCCTTACATAACTGCATAAACCCTGTAAACATGTATGTAAGACTACATGTGTGGTAAGGGTTAATATGAGTTTCTAGCATGTAGCAACTACATGACCCATTGCAAGAGTGGAAGAAAAATCTACCATGTTGATTTCAAATATATTAGCATTTGCCTCTTATTTGAGAAACTGTTTTGGGCTGAATGCTAACCACCACATTTCCAGAAAACAAGCTTCCCCTTTCATACGAATGCAATTCTAAATGAAGCAGAGTATCACGAAATAGATCTCTGACAACAATTCCTCTGTGCTCACAGACTCATGCTGTGATTTTAGGCAGAAAATGAAATTTGCTTGCCAATTTCAAAGCACACTTACTACTGTTTTTTTCTGCAAGTGTTAAGTACTCTAACAGTCTCATACATTTTCATTACAGTTTTCAGATACAGAAAACAGCACATGTGCAAACAGCTTTTTGAGACCATGAACATGTGTGACCTTGGTGACTGACTACACTCCAGCAAAAGTAATCAGCCTTAGTGATGTTGAATGTATTAGCGTTACTCACTGCTACCTGAAACACCACTCACTTGTGAATACTAAGCATGAGTCTACAGGATAAACTGCTGGGTGTGTGCTAAGAGTCTGCTTATGCAGACTGTGTATTTTCAGTTACAAGAGACATATGCATGGATACTTCCAAAAAGACCCAGAGTGACACGAAATACATCTCTGACAACAATTCCTGTGTGCTCACAGACTCATGCTGTGATTCTAGGCAGAAAATGAAATTTGGTTGCCAATTTCAAAGCACACTTACTACTGTTTTTTTCTGCAAGTGTTAAGTACTCTAACAGTCTGATGCATTTTCATTACAGTTTTCAGAAACAGAAAAGAGCACATGTGCAAACAGCTTTTTCAGACCATGAGCATGTGTGACCTTGGTGACTGACTACACTCCAGCAAAAGAAATCAGCCTTAGTGATGTTGAATGTATTAGCGTTACTCACTGCTACCTGAAACACCACTCACTTGTGAATACTCAGCATGATTCTACAGGATAAACTGCTGGGTGTGTGCTAAGAGTCTGCTTATGCAGACTGTGTATTTTCAGTAACAAGAGACATATGCATGGATACATCCAAAAAGAGCCAAAGTGACACGAAATACATCTCTGACAACAATTCCTGTGTGCTCACAGACTCATGCTGTGATTCTAGACAGAAAATGAAATTTGCTTGCCAATTTCAAAGCACACTTACTACTGTTTTCTGTGATTTTAGGCAGAAAATGAAATTTGCTTGCCAATTTCAAAGCACACTTACTACTGTTTTTTTCTGCAAGTGTTAAGTACTCTAACAGTCTGATACATTTTCATTACAGTTTTCAGAAACAGAAAAGAGCACATGTGCAAACAGCTTTTTGAGACCATAAACATGTGTGACCTTGGTGACTGACTACACTCCAGCAAAAGAAATCAGCCTTAGTGATGTTGAATGTATTAGCATTACTCACTGCTACCTGAAACACCACTCACTTGTGAATACTAAGTATTATTCTACAGGATAAACTGCTGGCTGTGTGCTAAGAGTCTGCTTATGCAGACTGTGTATTTTGAGTTACAAGAGACATATGCATGGATTCTTCCAAAAAGAACCAGAGTGACACGAAATACATCTCTGACAACAATTCCTGTGTGCTCACAGACTCATGCTGTGATTCTAGGCCGAAAATGAAATTTGCTTGCCAATTTCAAAGCACACTTACTACTGTTTTTTTCTGCAAGTGTTAAGTACTCTAACAGTCTCATACATTTTCATTACAGTTTTCAGATACATCAAACAGCACATGTGCAAACAGCTTTTTGAGACCATGAACATGTGTGACCTTGGTGACTGACTACACTCCAGCAAAATTAATCAGCCTTAGTGATGTTGAAGTTATTAGTGTTACTCACTGCTACCTGAAACACCACTCACGTGTGAATACTCAGCATGATTCTACAGGATAAACTGCTGGGTGTGTGCTAACAGTCTGCTTATGCAGACTGTGTATTTTCAGTTGCAAGAGACATATTCATGCATGCATCCATAACAGCTTAAACATTGTAGTAATGTATGTAAAAGTACATGTGTGGCAAGGTTTAATTGCAATTTTGTATATGTATGACCAAGCTCAGCAATTGCATGATTATAAGCAAAATCTGCGATATCAATTACAAATATGTTAGCATTTGCCTCCCATTTGTGTCTTACTGATTTATGCTGAATGGAAACCATCATATTTACAAAAAGAAAGCTGCCCCTTTCCTACAAATGCCATTCTTACTGTACCGGACCATCACTATTAAAATCTCTAACAACAATTCCTGTGTGCACACAGACTCATGGGTTGATTCTAGGCACAAAACAGTATTCCTCAGTGATACCAGTACACCTTAACTTATGGTAAAAACACACTCCATAATATTTAACTAGTTAAAGACAGTTAAATATCTCCCAAACCACAAAATGTAAAACATAACTTTTAAAGAAGAATCACAATTCTAATATTTATATCAAAAATCACCACATACATCCTCTCTCAAACTCATAACTCACCTTTAAAATTAGTTAGTTGAGAAAGAAATGTGGCACTCAAACAGCAGACTATCAGAGTCAGAATATCAGAGCCAGAATATCAGAGCTCTACACCTCTCTCCTCTCTCCACAACCAGTAAATGGCAATGTTTCCCTCTCTTTTTTCACCCATATACATGTTAATTACAAATCTCTGTGCTTCCCACTTTTTTTCAAATGAAATCACACATTTCTATTGGTTGAAAACTTCAACCCTTTTCCAAATGTACCCTTCCCCCAACTTGACTTCTGCCTGCTACCATAGCAACAGCTCATGGAACACTGCTGTGAGGAGAGAGGTCAGAAGTTCACCACACAATGTTTCAAATCCAAAGAGCAAGAGTGCTTCACCTGTCCAACCTAACAGCAAATCCAAACTAATCTTCTGTGGGAACACAATTTTCTGAACCAATACAAAACATGCTTCTAAAAATGTACACATACAGCCTACTTTTTACTGTAAAAAGATTTGAATCAGCCAATGAGTTATTTTTATTTAAAACAAATATGTATGCCTCATTTTCCAACTGTCTTTCATTTAATATTGCCATTCTACTGAAAGACACCTTCTGAGTGCATCCAGATCTCCTTGAAAGATGTTCACAGTGTGGATTGTAGGTCACAGCTATGTCTTCTGGAGTGAAAAGTATGCAGAAAACAGAGGTATGGTGAGAGACCTTGCTTTGCCAAATGTAGACATTAAATGGATTGGTCAGAGAGGGTTAAAGTGGCACCAATTATTGCCTTTGGTGAAAACCTTTCAACATCTCCCACAGCCTAACCTTATTATTGTGCACTGTGGTGGAAATGACCTAGGCACTTTAACTGGGGTAGGTCTGGAAATGCTTGTTAAGGACACCTTTGTACAATTGATGTCGCTTTTTCCTCAATCTGCCTTTGTATATTCTAACATATGCCAAAGGCAAAAGTGGAACTGGTCCAACCAATTTTGTCCGCAGATTGACAAAGCAAGAAAGCATGTCAACAAATCTATTTCTGCTTTCCTCAGAGACTATGGTATGGGTTCTATATACCACAACAACTTGCGTTACAACATGCAAGGCATTTATAGAAGAGACGGTGTACATTTCACTGATGAAGGCAACAGAGTCTTCCTCTTGAACTTTAGACTCTGCATCGGTACTTACTTATAGGTACCAAAAAACACTTCATAAACACAACGGCTCTTTTTAGAGCCTCTTAACACTTAAATTTGTTTTTTTCTTCTATTTTTTTTATTGGTTTTTTTTCTACCGTACCCGTACGGTAAGCTTACCGTACGCAAAAAATGGAGGCCGACACTTCCTGATTTCAACCGATTCGAATGTTTACAGTCATGTAACCACCAATCAGAATTGCGCTCGCGCACGGCAGCGTACGCGTACGGTAAGCTTACCGAACGCGCTCGGAGCGCGCCTATAGATATATATATTGATTTAAATGCTATTTTCACAGCAAATACTGAACACATTTACACCAGACCTACAAAAGGCACATCCCTGAACTGAAGACTACCTCTCTGCCAAATTTCAAGTAATTCTGTTCAGCCGTTCGGGCTGTAGCTTAGACTAAAGGTCCTATGGAAAAATGCATGGGGAAACACGTTTTGGGACCCCCCTTTTTCTCAGCCCCCACTTGACGAATCCCCCCGAGTCTTTCAGGGTAGGAGCGGAGCGGAGCGCCCCACCTATTTTGAAAATTTCGCCAGGATTCGTCAATCGGCGCCAAAGTTATTTATAATAGAATGTTGCAGATTTCCTATGGAAACACGGTCCTAACTATAACTACCTACTGGCGACCGCCAGTAGGTAATATATATATATATATATATATATTCACTGAAAAAACCATAGGTTTCAGGCCTGATATAGTTAGGTATTAGCATTTAAAAAACCTTAGAAATTCACTGAAAAAACAATAGGTTTTAGGGGTGTTATAGTTAGCTGGACATTTCACTCGGACAAAACCATTGAAATTCCTCCGATATAGTTAGTTGTACTAACTACATCTCGCGCGCCCGCAATCCACTGCTGATGATGTCACAGTGATGTCATTTGAGATGTCATCAGTGATGTCACTGACCATGTAATGAATGATTTAATATGTGACATTATCAGCAGTGGCTGATTTTAGACAAATATTTGTACATTTCAAAAATGGACACTTAGAAACTTTTCTGCTGAAAACCACACAATGGATTCCTATGGAAGCAAATACAAGTTACTGGTAAGTACGCTTAGACTTACTTTTCAGGGTCAGTGCTGGGCTAATAGATGCAGCCCTGGGTTCTCTCCTGATAACAGGTGAGTAAATCGGAATTTGTAGTTCAGCTGATTTTAGAGGAATATTTGTACGTTTCAAAAATGGACACTTAAAACATTTTCTGGTGAAAACCACACAATGGATTCCTATGGAAGGAAATACAAGTTACTGGTAAGTACGCTTAGAATTACATTTCAGAGTCAGTGCTGGGCTAAAAGATGCAGCCCTGGGTTCTCTCCTGATAACAGGTGAGTAAATCGGAATTCGTAGTTCGGCTGATTTTAGAGGAATATTTGTACAATGGCGAAGGAAGGGGGCGGGGCCTGAGGTGGCGTGTGCAAACACGCCCTGTGGTGCATTTTAAGTTGGGGAATTAATTCCTCTTCAATCCTGAGGTCCCCTGGGGGCCAACTAGCCCACCAGGTACCTCCAGAATGCTCCAGGGAGCTGCATTGCAGAGAGGTGTTCAGAGGCCATGCCCCTTTTTACAACACTCTGCAATGCAGCTCTGTGGCGCTTACTGGAGGTACCTGGTGGGCTAGTTGGCCCCTAGGGGACCTCTGGATTGAAGAGGAATGAATTCCCCAACTTAAAACGCGCCACAGGGCGTGTTTGCACAGTATCACCTCAGGCCCCGCCCCCTACCTTCACCACTGTGCAAACACTCCCCGTGGCGCGTTTTAAGTTGGGAGATTAAGTCATCTTGAATCCTGAGGTCCCCTGGCGGCCAACTAGCCCACCAGGTACCTCCAGTAAGCGCCACGGAGCTGCGTTGCAGAGAGGTGAAAAAAGGGGCGTGGCCTCAATACACCTCTCTGCAACGCAGCCCCCTGGTGCATACTGGAGGTTCCTGGTGGGCTAGTTGGCCCCCAGGGACCCCCAGTATTCAAGGGGAATCAGATCCCCCTCTGCAAACGTGCCAGGGGGCGCGTTTGCAGAGCGGCACAAGGAGGGGCCGTGGCCTCTGGCCCGATCCCTTCTTTTTTTTCTTCTTTTTTTAGAAGGGGGGCTGTGTAGCCCCCCTTCTTTTTCTAATTTATTGGCCCTGGGGACCCCATCCCCAAGGGCATGTCACCAATTTTTTTTTTTATAAAAAAAAATCATGAAGGGGGCCGTGTGGCCCCCCTCCGGAGGCCATATTTACCCCGGGGACCCCATCCCCCGGGGCATGGCCTTTTTTTTATTTTTTGTTTTTTGGAGGGGGGCTGCCATGCCCCCCTCCTGTAGTCCCTTTTGGCCCCAGGGACCCCATCCCCCGGGGACGTTTTTGTTTTTGTTTTATTTTTTTATTTTTAGGAGGGGGGCCGCGTGGCCCCCCTCCCGGGCCACTACTGGCCCCGGGAACCCCATCCCCTGGGGCCTGGCCACCTTGTTGGGGACCATGGGGGTCCCAATCCCCCCACGGTCCCAGCCAGCTCCCGCTTCCTGCGGGAACCGGCATTGCTTTACCACATGGGGAGCAGCTACCATGCTGCTCCCCATGTGGAAAAGCAATCTGCTTTGCTTCATTGAAGCGAGAGCAGGTTTCCCTGCTCTCGCTTCAATGAAGCAAAGCAGTTTGCAATGGCAGGACGGGAGCCTCGCGGTTCCCGCCCTGCCATCGCAAACAGCAGTGTCACGGGGTGGGCACTCCGGGACACTGCAGGAGCCGGCCCTGGGCCATCATTGGCTCCAGGGGGGCTGCGCGGCCCCCCTCCCACTTAATTTAAAGCCCCGGGGGGTGGTGGTCCCCGTGGCTTGGGGGTCCGTAACTGACCGAAAACAACTAACAGAAGGTGTTAAGTCCAATCACGAAGAACAGAAAGCCACTAGATGCTGTAAACAAAATGAAAGCCTCTTCAAATAGTTAATACATCACTTGGCTGGAGTTAAGAGTCCATCAGCCCACCCTTTTTGGCGGAGCTTCCTCATCTGAGACTCTAAGGGGTCAAGGTCTGGGCCCACAATATCGAGCCAGCCGGCCCTGCCGGGTGCCCGACCTGATGATCCCAAGGTAGAAAAAAACTCCTGCCACGGTGTGGTCCGTAACTGACCCCCTATGTTATCTAATTAGTGCCCCGTGGAGGTGGCAGTCCCCGGGGTGTGTGGGGGAGCTCAAGCCCCCCCACAGATGTTTTTTTTCTTTAAAAAAAAAAACAAGCCCCGGGGGGTGGCGGTCCCCGGGGCTGTGGGCGGGCTTTGAGCCCCCCACATACATTGACTTAAAGCCCTGAGGGTGGAAGTACCCGGGGCTTGGGGGGGCCTTTGAGCCCCCCCACCCATCAATAATAAAGCCCTGGGGGAGGCGGTCCCCAGGGCTGGGGGGCTCGTCAGATAAACCCCAGGGGGTGGCAGTCCCCAGGGCTGGGGGGCCCCTCTGGGCCCTCCATTATCATATACATATTGCCCCCGGGACTTGGCCCTCCTGGGGGCTAAATAAAAACAGCGGGCTGCGGGATGCGCAGACCATAAGCGCAGCCCTTGTAGAACCCCCTGAGCAGGCCAAGGAGGTCAGGGTGTTTCTACCCTGCCCCCTTGTCGCGTTTTGTGCCTTTTTTGGGGGGTTTTCTTGTGCCTCGGTTCTACCGAGGCACAAGATGGCTGCCAGCACTTCCTGATTCAGAGTGTTGGCAGCCAATTAGCATTCAGCTCGTGCTCGGGAGGGTGCGCGGATCCTCCGAGGCCATAGATATATCTATCTTTTTTAGTCTAATTTTCTCAGGAACTACTGAACGGATTTACACCATTTAAGCAAAAGGCACGAGTCTGAACTGAGGACTACCTCTTTGCCAAATTTGGTGTAATTCCGTTCAGCAGTTCGGGCTGCAGCTGCGTCAACAGTTCCTATGGGAAAATGCATGGGGAAAACGCGTTTTGGGACCCCCCTTTTTTCTCGGCCCCCACTTGACGAATCACCGTGAAATTTTCAGGATAGGAGCGGACCGGAGCTGGCCAAAAGTTTGGAACATTTCACGAAGATTCGTCAATCGGCGCCAACGTTATTCCAAATAGAATGTTGCGGATTTCCTATGGAAAATAGGTCCTAACTATATCTATCTACTGGCGACCGCCAGTAGGTAATATATATATATTTTATATATATGTATATATTACCCACTGGCAGTCACCAGTAGGCAGATATACCTAGGACCTAGCTTCCATTGGAAAAACATCTTTGGCGCCGTTTGACGAATCTTCACCAAATTTTGCCCAAAACGTTTCACTAATGTCAGTTCTGTCTTCAAAGTTTTGGGGTGATTCATCAATGGGGGGCCAAGAAAAAAGGGGGGGTCCCAAAACACATTTTCTCCATGTTAATTTTCATAGGAATTTTAAACAAAGCTACAGCTCGAACTGCTGAACAGAATTACACCAAATTTAGCAATAGGGTAGGTCTTAGTCCAGAAAGCATGCTTTTGTTTTTAAATGGTGTTGATCCGTTCAGTAGTTCCTGAGAAATTAAATAAATATATCGATCTCTGACTACCGAGGAGGGTTCGAGAACCTTCACTCTGATTGGCTGTCAGCACTCCAAACCACTATACTCACAAAATATATCGGGATGTTATCTATTGTGTCAATAACTGACCTTGATGTTTGTGCGTGGTAAGGGGTAGGGCATTAGTCTTTTAAAGATGAGAACCCTCACTCACCCAAAGGTGACATGCTTCATCATTGGCTTCCCTCTTGCACACTGAGTGCGAAGGTTTGCAGTGTTGGCTACAACTCTCCCTAAGAGAAGAGGAGCGTGAGGTGTGTGAATCATCCAATGGAAGTAGGGAGTAAGGGGCAAATAAAGTGAAAAAAGTGTATTAAAACTAACTCACAGAAGATCAAAATTATTTTAAAAGGTGTCTCCTGTGGTTAGGACTAAAAAGCTAAGTGAAAAGGGATATGGATGTTCCCTATAGGTGTAACATATTCTCTTAGGGAGAGTTGTAGCCCACACTGTGAACCGTTTGTGAGTATAGAGTTTTGGAGTAATATCGTGGATGTGATTACTCCGTATTGTGCCCCATTGTGAGACTGAACACTCCAAACCAGGAAGTGTTGGCAGTCATCTTATAAAGGGTGAAAGAAATGAAAAACAAGAAAAGGGGGCAGGGTAGAAACACCCTGATCCCCTAGGCCTGCTCAGGAGGTCCAACAAGGGCCCTCAGGCCCAAAAAAGCATTTTTCCAAAAATAAACAGCCGAATTTGCTCTGGGTGTGCTAATCCGGCCGAAATGGTTTTTTAAAAAGGAAGCGCAGACTCCCGCGCTTCATTATCTGTAAGCCCCCGGGTGGGCCAGGTCATGGGGGCAATATTTATAATGTATGCAGGGGACCGCCACCTCCCCATGGCTTTTGAAATATTATGCAGGGGCACGCAGCCCCCCCCAGTAGCCCCAGGGACCACCACCTGCCTGTGGCTTCGAAAATGTAGGGAGGGGACCGCACGGCACCCCTCCTGGAGACCTTCATGGCCCTGGGGACCGCCATCCCCCAGGTTCGGCTCCTGCAATGTCCCGGGATGCCCACCCCCGGGACATTGCCGTTTGCTATGACAGGGTGAGAGTACGGCTCCTGCCCTGTCATAACAAACTCCTGCTTTGCTTTTTGGAAGCGAAAGCAGGAAACCTGCTCTTGCTTCCAAGAAGCAATGCAGATTGCTTTTGGGCAAGGAGAACTGCATGTCAGCAGCTCCTGTTATCTCTATGTACCTGTTTTGCCTCTTTCTGCAGTTCTCTTGCCTCTTTCTGCACCTCTGTAGCTTCTTTCTGTACTTCTCCTGCCTCTTTCAGCACCCCTGTTGCTTCATTCTGCACTTTACACGCTTCTTTCTGCATCTGTCTTGCTTCTTCTGCATCCCTGTTGTCTCTTTCTGCACTCGTCTTCCCTTTTTCTGTACCTTTCTTCCCTGTTTCTGCATCTCACTTGCCTCTTTCTGTACTTTTCTTGCTTCTTTTTACACCTCTGTTCAGCAGCTCTCTTGCATGTTTCTGTACCCCTCTTGTGTCTTTCTGCACCAGTCTTCCCTCTTTGTGCAACTCTCTAGCCTCTTTCTACACCTCTCATCCCTTTTTCTGCACCACCCTTGCCTCTTTCTGTACTTCTGTTGCTTCTTTCTGCACTTCTCTTGACTCTTTCTGCACCCTTCATGCCTCTTTCAGCATGTGTTGCTTCTTTCTGCACTTCTCTTCCTTCTTTCTGCACTCCTCATGCCTCCTTCTGAACCTCTGTTGCTTCTTTCTGCCCTTCTCTTGGTTCTTTCTGCACTGCTCTTGCATCTTTCTGCATCCTTCTTGCCTCTTTGAGCACCTCTTTTGCTTCTTTCTGCACATCTTGCTCCTCTTTCTGTATCCCTCCTGCCTGTTTGTGCACCTCTGATGCTTCTTTCTGCACTTTTATTGCTTCTTTCTGCACCTCTCTTGCTTCTTTCTGCAGCTGACTTGCCTCTTTCAGCACCTCTGTTGCTTTTTTTCTGCAGATCTTATGCCTGTTTCTGTACCTCACTTGCCTGTTTCAGCATCTCTGTTGCTTTATTCTGCAGATCTGTTCCCTATTTCTGTACCTCTCTTTCATCTTTCTGTACCTCTCTTGACTCTTTCAGCACCTGTTACATCTTTCTGTACTTCTCTTCCTTCTTTCTGCACCTCTCTTGCTATTTTCTGCACCTCACTTGCCTCTTTCAGCACCTCTCTTGCTTTTTTCCTACAAATCTCTTGCCTCTTTCTGCACCTCACTTGCCCCTTTCATCACCTCCGTTGCTTTTTTCTGTAGATCTCTTGCCTCTTTCTGCACCTTTCTTTTCTCTTTATGCACCTCTCTTGCATCTTTCTGCACCTGTACCTTTCCTGCCTGTTTTTGCATCTCTCTTGCCTTTTTCTGTACCTCTGTTGCCTCTTTCTGTACCCCAATTGCCTCTTTCAGCACCTCTGTTGCTTTTTTCTGCAGATCTCTTGTCCTTTTCTGCACATCACTTACCTCTTTCAGCACCTCTTTTGCTTTTTTCTGCAGATCTCTTGCCTCTTTCTGTACCCCTCTTCTCTTTCTGAACCTCTCATGCTTCTATCTGCACCCTTGCACCCTCTTTCTGCACCTTTCCAGCCTGTTTCTATACCTCTCTTGCCTCTTTCTGTACCTCTGTTGCCTCTTTCTGCACTTCTCTTGCTCTTTCTGTACCCTTTGCATCTCTTTCAGCACCTATGTTACTTCTTTCTGAACTTCTCTTCCTTCTTTCTGCACCCCTCCTCCTTTCTGTGCCTCTTTGTACACACCTCCTACCTTTTTCTGCACACCTCTTTTTGCACCTCTGTTGGTTCTTTCTGTACTGCTCTTGCTTCTTTCTGCACCTCTGTTGGGTCTTTCAGCAATTCTCTTGCCTCTTTCTGCACTTCTCTTCCTTCTTTCTCCACCCCTCCTGCTTCTTTCTGTACCTCTCTTGCCTCTTTGTGCACCTCTCCTATCTCTTTCTGCACCCCTCTTGCCACTTTCTGAACCTCTGTTGGTTCTTTCAGCACTGCTCTTGCTTCTTTCTGTACCTCACTTGCCTCTTTCTGCACTTCTCTTGCTTCTTTCTACACATCTGTTGCTTCTTTCAGCAAATCTCTTGCCTATTTCTGCACTTTGCTTGCACGTTTCTGCACTTCTCTTGCATCTGTATGCACTTCTCTTGCCTCTTTATGTACCTCTCTTGCTTCTTTCTGCACCTCTCTTGCCTCTTTCTACGCCTCTGAGTTAGAGGTAATTTTAATCCCCCTGCCCTATTATGTACTAGGGCCGTACAGGGGAGGTCATGCCAATCACAGGGGACCCCGACCCATAGTGTACCCTAGTGTGTGTAGGTGTTTTCATTGTATTCCAAGTGCCTTTCAGCATAGCACTGGCTCCGGACCTGTTAAATCAGAGTCAGCTACCACCAGTACCAGTCAGTAAAAAGTTGGGGGCACAGGATGACTTTGCAACAAGGCCTCTTTCTGCACCTCTGTTGGTTCTTTCTGCATATCTCTTACTTCTTTCTACACTTTTCTTCATCTTTTTGGACTTCTGTTGCCTCTTTCTTCATTTCTCTTGCTTCTTTCTGTGCCTTTCTTCCTCTTTCTGCACATGTCCTACCACTGTAGGCATAGTTATAAATTAGCATTTAAAAAACCTTAGAAATTCACTGAGAAAACCACAGGTTTCATGGACGTTATAGTTAGTTGGACATTTCACTCATACAAAAACAGAGAAATCTGTCTGTTATAGTTAGTTAAGCTAACTATAACTTGTGCCCTCGCAATGCACTGCTGATGACGTCACACATTACATCATTCATGACATGGTCAGTTACTTCATTGATGACATCACTGATGACATCTTAAATGAAATCACTGATGACATCATTCAAATTATCATCTGATGCACCTCCTCACACCCTAATATAACCTTTGATACACCCACTCTAAAACACAGACTACCATTTTCGAGACCATAGACACACCAATACCAGTTACTACATACCCACTTACTGATTCCATACAGTCATTCATACATGCAGTCACTTCCCAATACAGCACTATCATTTGCACTCATATACCTATACAGACACTCACACACTTCCGCCCAGCCATAGAGTTACTCACACACCTAGTCAGTCATGCAAAGAATCCATCACACTCCCATTTACTCACCTATTCAGTTATACACAAACAACCTCACTTATTCATACAGATACTAATATATACTTACTCTCTTATACAATCACTGATACAAGCACACACTCATCCATACAGTCACTCTCACAATCACTCACTGTCACATATAGTCATGTATATACTCCAACACTCACATATACTGCCTTTCACATGGAGGAGTGTGGCTCAATGGTTAGAGCGGCAGACCCTGAAGCAGAGTTCTGGTGAGGGACCCGGGTTCGATTCCCGCCTCGGCGGGGCTCGGGCTCAATTTCCTCGGACCTGTCTATTCTCGCCTCGGTGCCTATTCTAATCACGGGCCCCACGCTGCAACTCTGGGCAATAGCTTGCTTAGCCTCCACACCGGCCCCAACAGCGCTAAGGATGCCTGGCTTCACCCTGGGGGTGCCCAGGAGTGGACACTTCACAGGGAAAGCCAGGAGGGGTTCCACAGCGTATGAGTATCAGCGCCAGGAAACCGCAAAGGCGACACCGCAAGGTGGCCGTCTGGTGACAGTGCGCTCTATAAGTACCTTGACATTTACATTTAGATTCACATATGCAGATACTCACACATGTACCACTGAGACATCCATTCATGCACCAACACACCCATACACACACTCACCCACCCATACAGCCCTTCCCAGATGCACTCTTGAACCCATACACCCAGAGAATCACATCTATGCACAGAGTCACACACCCGCCATCCACCCACACAGACACTCAGGCACCCATACAGATACTCAGACAACCAATCAATAACTCATATAGACACTCAGGTAGCCACTCACCAACCCATGCAGCCACTTACACACCAACTGACAGACTGATTCAGACATTTACACAGTTTAGTCACTAACCCATTCATTCAGTAAGACATGTTTAATCACTCACTTATACAGTCAGTCACGAACCTACTAAATCATCCATTCAGACACTCATACACCCTCTCATTCTTCAATACACCTTGTCATGTATATATATAAAACATATTTAAACTTTACAGAATAACACACAGTCACTGGATGATGTCATCAGTGATGTCACTGACCATGTCATGAATGATGTAATATGTGATATCATCAGCAGTGCATTGCCGTGGCATGAGTTATAGTTAGCTTAACTAACTATAACGGACGAAATGCTCTGGTTTTATACAAGTGAAATGTCCAACTAATTATAATGTCCCTGAAACCTGTGGGTTTTTCTGTGAATATATATATATATATTTCCTACTGGAAGTCGCCAGTAGGTATTCATAGTTAGGACCATGTCATGAATGATGTAATATGTGACGTCATCAGCAGTGCATTGCGGGGGCACAAGCTATAGTTAGCTTAACAAACTATAACAGTCGAATTTCTCTGGTTTTGCATGAGTGAAATGTCCATCCAACTATAACGTGCCTGAAACCTGTGGGTTTTTCGGTGAATATATATATATATATTATTCAAAGTTCCTCGATCTCAAGGACGCCACTCAGCCAGCAAGTAAGTTAACAAACTTCTTTATTTAGGAAGCTGCGCGTTAAACCTGTATTTCAAAGGTCCCCGACGCGTTTCAAAGCTGCTTGCTTCTTCCTCATGGGGCAGCAGAATGACAGGTCACGGATTAACTGCAGCCTTTTAATTTACCCAATGCGCATGCACTCTCCGGTGAGTTGCATGCTGGTAGGTGCAGTTCGATATATCCCACAGGTGGGTTCCATTACAATGTCAAACTCATTTTCTTTGCTGTAATCTATACAATTCAACAGCCCTCCAGTGGGCTCCAGGCACGACGTTCAGCCTCCTTCACCAGCTTGCCTGCTCTGCTATCCGGGCTGAAAGGTGCATCCCAGCAGTCCCGTTACCACATTTCCAACGGGCGGTGCATCCTCCACGGCTGAGGCTGCCGCGTGTTATCTTATTCAAAGTTCCTCGATCTCAAGGACGCCACTCAGCCAGCAAGTAAGTTAACAAACTTCTTTATTTAGGAAGCTGCGCGTTAAACCTGTATTTCAAAGGTCCCCGACGCGTTTCAAAGCTGCTTGCTTCTTCCTCATGGGGCAGCAGAATGACAGGTCACGGATTAACTGCAGCCTTTTAATTTACCCAATGCGCATGCACTCTCCGGTGAGTTGCATGCTGGTAGGTGCAGTTCGATATATCCCACAGGTGGGTTCCATTACAATGTCAAACTCATTTTCTTTGCTGTAATCTATACAATTCAACAGCCCTCCAGTGGGCTCCAGGCACGACGTTCAGCCTCCTTCACCAGCTTGCCTGCTCTGCTATCCGGGCTGAAAGGTGCATCCCAGCAGTCCCGTTACCACATTTCCAACGGGCGGTGCATCCTCCACGGCTGAGGCTGCCGCGTGTTATCTTATTCAAAGTTCCTCGATCTCAAGGACGCCACTCAGCCAGCAAGTAAGTTAACAAACTTCTTTATTTAGGAAGCTGCGCGTTAAACCTGTATTTCAAAGGTCCCCGACGCGTTTCAAAGCTGCTTGCTTCTTCCTCATGGGGCAGCAGAATGACAGGTCACGGATTAACTGCAGCCTTTTAATTTACCCAATGCGCATGCACTCTCCGGTGAGTTGCATGCTGGTAGGTGCAGTTCGATATATCCCACAGGTGGGTTCCATTACAATGTCAAACTCATTTTCTTTGCTGTAATCTATACAATTCAACAGCCCTCCAGTGGGCTCCAGGCACGACGTTCAGCCTCCTTCACCAGCTTGCCTGCTCTGCTATCCGGGCTGAAAGGTGCATTCCAGCAGTCCCGTTACCACATTTCCAACGGGCGGTGCATCCTCCACGGCTGAGGCTGCCGCGTGTTATCTTATTCAAAGTTCCTCGATCTCAAGGACGCCACTCAGCCAGCAAGTAAGTTAACAAACTTCTTTATTTAGGAAGCTGCGCGTTAAACCTGTATTTCAAAGGTCCCCGACGCGTTTCAAAGCCGCTTGCTTCTTCCTCATGGGGCAGCAGAATGACAGGTCACGGATTAACTGCAGCCTTTTAATTTACCCAATGCGCATGCACTCTCCGGTGAGTTGCATGCTGGTAGGTGCAGTTCGATATATCCCACAGGTGGGTTCCATTACAATGTCAAACTCATTTTCTTTGCTGTAATCTATACAATTCAACAGCCCTCCAGTGGGCTCCAGGCACGACGTTCAGCCTCCTTCACCAGCTTGCCTGCTCTGCTATCCGGGCTGAAAGGTGCATCCCAGCAGTCCCGTTACCACATTTCCAACGGGCGGTGCATCCTCCACGGCTGAGGCTGCCGCGTGTTATCTTATTCAAAGTTCCTCGATCTCAAGGACGCCACTCAGCCAGCAAGTAAGTTAACAAACTTCTTTATTTAGGAAGCTGCGCGTTAAACCTGTATTTCAAAGGTCCCCGACGCGTTTCAAAGCTGCTTGCTTCTTCCTCATGGGGCAGCAGAATGACAGGTCACGGATTAACTGCAGCCTTTTAATTTACCCAATGCGCATGCACTCTCCGGTGAGTTGCATGCTGGTAGGTGCAGTTCGATATATCCCACAGGTGGGTTCCATTACAATGTCAAACTCATTTTCTTTGCTGTAATCTATACAATTCAACAGCCCTCCAGTGGGCTCCAGGCACGACGTTCAGCCTCCTTCACCAGCTTGCCTGCTCTGCTATCCGGGCTGAAAGGTGCATCCCAGCAGTCCCGTTACCACATTTCCAACGGGCGGTGCATCCTCCACGGCTGAGGCTGCCGCGTGTTATCTTATTCAAAGTTCCTCGATCTCAAGGACGCCACTCAGCCAGCAAGTAAGTTAACAAACTTCTTTATTTAGGAAGCTGCGCGTTAAACCTGTATTTCAAAGGTCCCCGACGCGTTTCAAAGCTGCTTGCTTCTTCCTCATGGGGCAGCAGAATGACAGGTCACGGATTAACTGCAGCCTTTTAATTTACCCAATGCGCATGCACTCTCCGGTGAGTTGCATGTTGGTAGGTGCAGTTCGATATATCCCACAGGTGGGTTCCATTACAATGTCAAACTCATTTTCTTTGCTGTAATCTATACAATTCAACAGCCCTCCAGTGGGCTCCAGGCACGACGTTCAGCCTCCTTCACCAGCTTGCCTGCTCTGCTATCCGGGCTGAAAGGTGCATCCCAGCAGTCCCGTTACCACATTTCCAACGGGCGGTGCATCCTCCACGGCTGAGGCTGCCGCGTGTTATCTTATTCAAAGTTCCTCGATCTCAAGGACGCCACTCAGCCAGCAAGTAAGTTAACAAACTTCTTTATTTAGGAAGCTGCGCGTTAAACCTGTATTTCAAAGGTCCCCGACGCGTTTCAAAGCTGCTTGCTTCTTCCTCATGGGGCAGCAGAATGACAGGTCACGGATTAACTGCAGCCTTTTAATTTACCCAATGCGCATGCACTCTCCGGTGAGTTGCATGCTGGTAGGTGCAGTTCGATATATCCCACAGGTGGGTTCCATTACAATGTCAAACTCATTTTCTTTGCTGTAATCTATACAATTCAACAGCCCTCCAGTGGGCTCCAGGCACGACGTTCAGCCTCCTTCACCAGCTTGCCTGCTCTGCTATCCGGGCTGAAAGGTGCATCCCAGCAGTCCCGTTACCACATTTCCAACGGGCGGTGCATCCTCCACGGCTGAGGCTGCCGCGTGTTATCTTATTCAAAGTTCCTCGATCTCAAGGACGCCACTCAGCCAGCAAGTAAGTTAACAAACTTCTTTATTTAGGAAGCTGCGCGTTAAACCTGTATTTCAAAGGTCCCCGACGCGTTTCAAAGCTGCTTGCTTCTTCCTCATGGGGCAGCAGAATGACAGGTCACGGATTAACTGCAGCCTTTTAATTTACCCAATGCGCATGCACTCTCCGGTGAGTTGCATGCTGGTAGGTGCAGTTCGATATATCCCACAGGTGGGTTCCATTACAATGTCAAACTCATTTTCTTTGCTGTAATCTATACAATTCAACAGCCCTCCAGTGGGCTCCAGGCACGACGTTCAGCCTCCTTCACCAGCTTGCCTGCTCTGCTATCCGGGCTGAAAGGTGCATCCCAGCAGTCCCGTTACCACATTTCCAACGGGCGGTGCATCCTCCACGGCTGAGGCTGCCGCGTGTTATCTTATTCAAAGTTCCTCGGTCTCAAGGACGCCACTCAGCCAGCAAGTAAGTTAACAAACTTCTTTATTTAGGAAGCTGCGCGTTAAACCTGTATTTCAAAGGTCCCCGACGCGTTTCAAAGCTGCTTGCTTCTTCCTCATGGGGCAGCAGAATAACAGGTCACGGATTAACTGCAGCCTTTTAATTTACCCAATGCGCATGCACTCTCCGGTGAGTTGCATGCTGGTAGGTGCAGTTCGATATATCCCACAGGTGGGTTCCATTACAATGTCAAACTCATTTTCTTTGCTGTAATCTATACAATTCAACAGCCCTCCAGTGGGCTCCAGGCACGACGTTCAGCCTCCTTCACCAGCTTGCCTGCTCTGCTATCCGGGCTGAAAGGTGCATCCCAGCAGTCCCGTTACCACATTTCCAACGGGCGGTGCATCCTCCACGGCTGAGGCTGCCGCGTGTTATCTTATTCAAAGTTCCGCGATCTCAAGGACGCCACTCAGCCAGCAAGTAAGTTAACAAACTTCTTTATTTAGGAAGCTGCGCGTTAAACCTGTATTTCAAAGGTCCCCGACGCGTTTCAAAGCTGCTTGCTTCTTCCTCATGGGGCAGCAGAATGACAGGTCACGGATTAACTGCAGCCTTTTAATTTACCCAATGCGCATGCACTCTCCGGTGAGTTGCATGCTGGTAGGTGCAGTTCGATATATCCCACAGGTGGGTTCCATTACAATGTCAAACTCATTTTCTTTGCTGTAATCTATACAATTCAACAGCCCTCCAGTGGGCTCCAGGCACGACGTTCAGCCTCCTTCACCAGCTTGCCTGCTCTGCTATCCGGGCTGAAAGGTGCATCCCAGCAGTCCCGTTACCACATTTCCAACGGGCGGTGCATCCTCCACGGCTGAGGCTGCCGCGTGTTATCTTATTCAAAGTTCCTCGATCTCAAGGACGCCACTCAGCCAGCAAGTAAGTTAACAAACTTCTTTATTTAGGAAGCTGCGCGTTAAACCTGTATTTCAAAGGTCCCCGACGCGTTTCAAAGCTGCTTGCTTCTTCCTCATGGGGCAGCAGAATGACAGGTCACGGATTAACTGCAGCCTTTTAATTTACCCAATGCGCATGCACTCTCCGGTGAGTTGCATGCTGGTAGGTGCAGTTCGATATATCCCACAGGTGGGTTCCATTACAATGTCAAACTCATTTTCTTTGCTGTAATCTATACAATTCAACAGCCCTCCAGTGGGCTCCAGGCACGACGTTCAGCCTCCTTCACCAGCTTGCCTGCTCTGCTATCCGGGCTGAAAGGTGCATCCCAGCAGTCCCGTTACCACATTTCCAACGGGCGGTGCATCCTCCACGGCTGAGGCTGCCGCGTGTTATCTTATTCAAAGTTCCTCGATCTCAAGGACGCCACTCAGCCAGCAATTAAGTTAACAAACTTCTTTATTTAGGAAGCTGCGCGTTAAACCTGTATTTCAAAGGTCCCCGACGCGTTTCAAAGCTGCTTGCTTCTTCCTCATGGGGCAGCAGAATGACAGGTCACGGATTAACTGCAGCCTTTTAATTTACCCAATGCGCATGCACTCTCCGGTGAGTTGCATGCTGGTAGGTGCAGTTCGATATATCCCACAGGTGGGTTCCATTACAATGTCAAACTCATTTTCTTTGCTGTAATCTATACAATTCAACAGCCCTCCAGTGGGCTCCAGGCACGACGTTCAGCCTCCTTCACCAGCTTGCCTGCTCTGCTATCCGGGCTGAAAGGTGCATCCCAGCAGTCCCGTTACCACATTTCCAACGGGCGGTGCATCCTCCACGGCTGAGGCTGCCGCGTGTTATCTTATTCAAAGTTCCTCGATCTCAAGGACGCCACTCAGCCAGCAAGTAAGTTAACAAACTTCTTTATTTAGGAAGCTGCGCGTTAAACCTGTATTTCAAAGGTCCCCGACGCGTTTCAAAGCTGCTTGCTTCTTCCTCATGGGGCAGCAGAATGACAGGTCACGGATTAACTGCAGCCTTTTAATTTACCCAATGCGCATGCACTCTCCGGTGAGTTGCATGTTGGTAGGTGCAGTTCGATATATCCCACAGGTGGGTTCCATTACAATGTCAAACTCATTTTCTTTGCTGTAATCTATACAATTCAACAGCCCTCCAGTGGGCTCCAGGCACGACGTTCAGCCTCCTTCACCAGCTTGCCTGCTCTGCTATCCGGGCTGAAAGGTGCATCCCAGCAGTCCCGTTACCACATTTCCAACGGGCGGTGCATCCTCCACGGCTGAGGCTGCCGCGTGTTATCTTATTCAAAGTTCCTCGATCTCAAGGACGCCACTCAGCCAGCAAGTAAGTTCACAAACTTCTTTATTTAGGAAGCTGCGCGTTAAACCTGTATTTCAAAGGTCCCCGACGCGTTTCAAAGCTGCTTGCTTCTTCCTCATGGGGCAGCAGAATGACAGGTCACGGATTAACTGCAGCCTTTTAATTTACCCAATGCGCATGCACTCTCCGGTGAGTTGCATGCTGGTAGGTGCAGTTCGATATATCCCACAGGTGGGTTCCATTACAATGTCAAACTCATTTTCTTTGCTGTAATCTATACAATTCAACAGCCCTCCAGTGGGCTCCAGGCACGACGTTCAGCCTCCTTCACCAGCTTGCCTGCTCTGCTATCCGGGCTGAAAGGTGCATCCCAGCAGTCCCGTTACCACATTTCCAACGGGCGGTGCATCCTCCACGGCTGAGGCTGCCGCGTGTTATCTTATTCAAAGTTCCTCGATCTCAAGGACGCCACTCAGCCAGCAAGTAAGTTAACAAACTTCTTTATTTAGGAAGCTGCGCGTTAAACCTGTATTTCAAAGGTCCCCGACGCGTTTCAAAGCTGCTTGCTTCTTCCTCATGGGGCAGCAGAATGACAGGTCACGGATTAACTGCAGCCTTTTAATTTACCCAATGCGCATGCACTCTCCGGTGAGTTGCATGCTGGTAGGTGCAGTTCGATATATCCCACAGGTGGGTTCCATTACAATGTCAAACTCATTTTCTTTGCTGTAATCTATACAATTCAACAGCCCTCCAGTGGGCTCCAGGCACGACGTTCAGCCTCCTTCACCAGCTTGCCTGCTCTGCTATCCGGGCTGAAAGGTGCATCCCAGCAGTCCCGTTACCACATTTCCAACGGGCGGTGCATCCTCCACGGCTGAGGCTGCCGCGTGTTATCTTATTCAAAGTTCCTCGATCTCAAGGACGCCACTCAGCCAGCAAGTAAGTTAACAAACTTCTTTATTTAGGAAGCTGCGCGTTAAACCTGTATTTCAAAGGTCCCCGACGCGTTTCAAAGCTGCTTGCTTCTTCCTCATGGGGCAGCAGAATGACAGGTCACGGATTAACTGCAGCCTTTTAATTTACCCAATGCGCATGCACTCTCCGGTGAGTTGCATGCTGGTAGGTGCAGTTCGATATATCCCACAGGTGGGTTCCATTACAATGTCAAACTCATTTTCTTTGCTGTAATCTATACAATTCAACAGCCCTCCAGTGGGCTCCAGGCACGACGTTCAGCCTCCTTCACCAGCTTGCCTGCTCTGCTATCCGGGCTGAAAGGTGCATCCCAGCAGTCCCGTTACCACATTTCCAACGGGCGGTGCATCCTCCACGGCTGAGGCTGCCGCGTGTTATCTTATTCAAAGTTCCTCGATCTCAAGGACGCCACTCAGCCAGCAAGTAAGTTAACAAACTTCTTTATTTAGGAAGCTGCGCGTTAAACCTGTATTTCAAAGGTCCCCGACGCGTTTCAAAGCTGCTTGCTTCTTCCTCATGGGGCAGCAGAATGACAGGTCACGGATTAACTGCAGCCTTTTAATTTACCCAATGCGCATGCACTCTCCGGTGAGTTGCATGCTGGTAGGTGCAGTTCGATATATCCCACAGGTGGGTTCCATTACAATGTCAAACTCATTTTCTTTGCTGTAATCTATACAATTCAACAGCCCTCCAGTGGGCTCCAGGCACGACGTTCAGCCTCCTTCACCAGCTTGCCTGCTCTGCTATCCGGGCTGAAAGGTGCATCCCAGCAGTCCCGTTACCACATTTCCAACGGGCGGTGCATCCTCCACGGCTGAGGCTGCCGCGTGTTATCTTATTCAAAGTTCCTCGATCTCAAGGACGCCACTCAGCCAGCAAGTAAGTTAACAAACTTCTTTATTTAGGAAGCTGCGCGTTAAACCTGTATTTCAAAGGTCCCCGACGCGTTTCAAAGCTGCTTGCTTCTTCCTCATGGGGCAGCAGAATGACAGGTCACGGATTAACTGCAGCCTTTTAATTTACCCAATGCGCATGCACTCTCCGGTGAGTTGCATGCTGGTAGGTGCAGTTCGATATATCCCACAGGTGGGTTCCATTACAATGTCAAACTCATTTTCTTTGCTGTAATCTATACAATTCAACAGCCCTCCAGTGGGCTCCAGGCACGACGTGAAATGTCCATCCAACTATAACGTGCCTGAAACCTGTGGGTTTTTCGGTGAATATATAAACCAGTGCCAGGAAGACCTATTATTGCAGCTATTGGGAGTATGGGAGAACACATCACGCAGTATGTGGATTTCTTCCTTCAAGATCTAGTTAAAGAACTTCCAACATACATTAGAGACACTGGGGATCTATTAAATAAGCTGACTAACATCCAATGGGCAGAAGATCTATTGCTCATTTCATTGGATATAGAGTCGCTCTATACCAGTATTGAACACAAAATAGGCCTAAACGCCCTAGCACATTTTTTGGGAAAAAGACCATTAGAAATGTATAATCATAACAAAATGTTGGTAGACCTTGCTTCGTGGTGTTTGTTTAACAACTTCTTTTTATTTGGTAATGAAGTGTTTATACAGAAGAGAGGCGTAGCTATGGGGGCCTGCTTTTCCCCCAGCTATGCATGTTTGCATGTAGGTTGGTGGGAAGAGCAGGTCCTCAAATGCTTATTCCAAGATGAATACCGTACCCATGTGATTCAGTGGTGGCGGTATATTGATGATGTTTTTATCATTTGGAAAGGGGATGAAAAAAGTGCAAAGGATTTTATTGACAAAATCAATTGTAACAGCTATAATCTTAAGTTTACATCACATTTGAGCAAGACGCAAATTGATTTCTTAGATGTAAAAATTTATGTCAAAAATAACCAGCTGGCCACCTCCCTACATAGGAAAACAACAGCAGGGAACACCACTTTACACGCCAGCAGCGCACATCCACACCACACCATCACAAGCATACCCCTAGGGGAGCTTACACGCCTTAAACGTATCTGTAGTACTCCTGAAGACTACGAAATATGTAAACAGGAAGCACTAAGCAGATTCCGCATGAGAGGATACAATGATAAAATCCTCAATGAAGCAGTTGGTAAAGTAGAAACAATACCGAGAACAACACTTCTATCCCCTAAAGACCAACTGGTGGCCATTGATACCGTAAACAACGCTCCAAGATTGATTACAACATTTAACAGACAAGAAAGACAGATCAGGTCAATTGTCAAACGAAACTGGCAAATCGTTCTGACTGATGGGGTTCTAGCCCCCATGTTATCTTCACGACCTACGATCACTCATAGGAAGGGCCCTTCCATGAAAACTCAGATCGCGAAACCATTTCCAGAACTTGCGGTTGCAAAGCACTGGTTACAACCCAAGCAAGGGTTTGTTAAGTGTTCTTCGTGTAGAGCATGTAGATTTGGAGTGAATACCGACTCATACTCTACTCCCTTTAGCCCCTACACTACTAAAATTTTGGGTAGATTCAACTGCAAGACAGAGTTTGCAGTGTATGTTCTGACGTGCACCTGTGGTCTCAGATATGTGGGAAGCACGAAGCTGCAGGTGCACGTCAGAATCCTACAACACCTACGTGCCATAGTTAACAACGATTCATCTTACCCAGTGGCTAGGCATTTTAAGCTGGTGCACAACAATGATTTAAACTGTCTAAAATATTTTGTAGTGGCGAATGTACCCAAATTACGACGGGGAGGCAATAGAGAGAAGAGACTAAGACAACTAGAATCCAAAATGATTATAGAATTTGACAGTAAGACTCCCAATGGATTAAACAATACAGATGAAATGTATCATTTTCTGTAACTTACATTGGGTCTTACGATAGCTACACGTGGCTTGACAATTGATTTTAGGCACACAGTGAGTTGTGCAGTCTCTTATTCACTTATTGAGTTATTAAAGTTTGTGTAATGTCGATATTCATCTTCTATTTCAGACAATGTACAGTTCTTCCAAGATAGCCAAACATGATTGTTTGTTTTTTCCACTTCGTATATATTATTGAAAGCATCAACTGGTTTTAGTCAGATTTTAGCCCGGTTTTTAACTTTGTTGAATGTGGGTTTTTAACTGTCTTTTACCTTGATGTTTTTTAGGGTTGCTTACACATATTATTGATTATGTATTTGGCACATTTCTATTTTTGCACTAGCACTTTATGACGATCCACTTTGGATCAGTTTATTAGCACTTTTTATCCGTATAAATGACACTGCTACGATTGGTCTGTTGACAGATAAACTAAATGGGCAACAAATATGCAGCATTGAAGCAGTTATATAAAACATGGAGTCATGAGGATATTTTCAATTTTTGAAACTTAGTTCTAACCAATTGAAATTGTTGCATTGTTTTAACAAATCTTTTGGTTTTAAATCACGATATATACAATTGTTACTAAAGGTGTTTTTATATAGACATTTTATAAAAACTCTATTTATTAATATTATTTATAGGTTTTAGAACTATTTATATACATTATTAGTACTGTACAATTGTGTTATCTAATGAATTTACTCCAGAATCAGCATTTACGCATTTAAGCAGTCCATGTTAGAAAGCAGACTATTAACAACAGTTACGTTTTGCAGTGTGTCTGCTATGTTTATACATCATGTGATGTCAGCACTCTAATCACGGTGAAGTATTTAAAAACAATGATGAGCATGCTTCAAACTGACTTGTGAGCAAGGGCTTTCGTAGCCCGAAACGCGTCAGGTTCGAGGTTAAAGAACAATAAACTCCATCTAACCTAATTTCGCTGGGTCCGCGTCTCTGTTCGCCATTGCTGTGGAGGTGCAGGGATACTATCGCTTTTCTATATATATATATATATATATATATATATATATATATATATATATATATTCACAGAAAAAACCATGGGTTTCACACACGTTATAGTTAGGAATTAGCATTTAAAAAACCTTGCAAATTCACTGAAAAAACCATGGGTTTCACACACGTTATAGTTAGGAATTAGCATTTAAAAAACCTTAGAAATTCAATGAAAAAACCAAAGGTTTCACACATGTTATAGTTAGCTGGACATTTCACTCGTAAAAAACCAATGAAATTCCCCCGTTATAGTTAGTTCAGCTAACTATAACTCGCGCGCCCGCAATGCACTGCTGATGACGTCACATATTACATCACTCATGACATGGTCAGTGACATCACTCATGACATCACTGATGACATCTCAAATGACATCACTGATGACATCACTGATGACATCATCCAGTGAATGGCTGTTTTTCTGAAAATTAAATATGTTTTATATATGTATATCTCAAGGTCGATGGAAGAATAAATGGGTATATAAGTGTCTAAATGGATGATTTGTTTTTGAAAAATTGATTGTGTAACTCACTGATTAAGTGTATCATAGTGAATACATGGCTTAGTGAGTAATGTTTAAATATGTAAATATCTGTATCAGTCTCTCACTTTGTGTATAAGTGGCTGCATGGGTTGGTGAGTAGCTACATGGGTGTATACATAGGTTATTAGTTGGTTTTTTGAGTATCAGTCTGAGTGTCTGCATGGTTCGGTGGGGGGTATTACGTAGTGCATAGGTGCATGAATGAGTGACTCACTGTTTGTATGTGTTGAACACAGCATGTGTGCAGGACTGTATGGGTGGATGAGTGTGTGTATGGGTGTGTTAGTGAGTGAATGACTGTCTCAATAGTGTGTTTTTGAGTAACTACATATGTTTTAAACTAGTATATGTGACTATTGGTGTATATAAGTGAGTATATGTGAGAGTGAGATATTGAAAGAGTTCCTGTATGAATAAGTATGTGTTTCTATAAGTGATTGTTTAAAAGACTAAGTATGTGTAAGTTTCCGTAGAAGTAAGTGTGGTGGTGTGTGTATAACTGTATATGCAAGTAAATGTATGTTTGATTCTTTATTAGCATGAGTGACTATGTGGGTGAGTAACTCTATGGATGAGTGGCATTGTGTAACAGGATGTATAGGTGTATGAGTACATATGATGAGTGAGTACATGTATGAGTGACTGTACAGGACTGTTGGTGAATGAGTGGATGTGTATGTGGATCTTAGAATTACTGAAGAGGTTGTTGTAACTGGTATTGGTATGTCCATTGTTTTTAAAATTTTAATTTCTATTTTTGAATGTGTGTATCAAAGGTTATATTAGGGGCAGAGGTGGTCTGCCACTCTATCACTAGGATGATGTCATCAGTGATGTCATCAGTGATGTCATCAGTGATGTCATGAGTGATGTCACTGACCATGTCATGAGTGATGTAATATGTGACGTCATCAGCAGAATTTGCAGGGTTTTTTAAATGCTAATTCGTAACTATAACGTGTGTGAAACCCATGGTTTTTTCAGTGAATTTGCAAGGTTTTTTAAATGCTAATTTTTTTATTTTCTTCTATTTTTTAAACATAATTTTTTATCCTTTTTTTAAGACTATGGTAAGCGTACGGTTTACGCAATGCCCGTATTTTATCTACGCTGTTTGCGTATAGTTACGCAATTTGCGTATCCGCGCGTACTCCGCGTGGGACGCGTACGCGTGTACGCTACACGCGCACGTTACGCGGAAGTGTCGGGTAGTGACTGTTATGCGCATGCGCGCAAGCGCGTGTCTTTTTTACGCGCATGCGTACTTTTGCCGTAAGCGCACCGTAAGCGTACCGTAAGCGTACGGTAGGTCATGTGATCATGAAACACAACTTTTGATTGGATGAAACTACTTTCAGTTCTAGAACTCTCCTACACCACACCCATTCCCCTCATTTCTGCTTGTGATCCCTTAGGAGAAGGAGCTGGGTTGTCTTTGTGATACGATGGCAGAACAGCAGAGCCCTTCTGAGAGTGAGGCTAGCACTAGCAGCACTACCTTGAGGCAGAGAGCGAGGAAACAAAAGACCTCTTATGTTTGGGATTATTTTACTTTTCCTGAAGGCCAGCTAAAGGTAAATGCACCCTTAGTGACTAGCAAGCTGTGTCAGTGTGTACTTTCAAGAGGTAATCCTGACAGGAAGTATTCCTTTGGGAATCATACCATGATGAGGCACCTCAAGGATGTACACAAAAGGACACATGCTCGACTTTTTGGAGGTAACCCTTCAGAAAGTCAACCAAGCACATCCACAGCAGCTCAGCCTGGACCATCATCTGCAGGGCTGAGTCCTTCTTCTGCAGGTCAGGTGAGCCCTTCATCTGTGGGGGGAGCATCTCCTTTTGCTGGCCCTCAGGAAATTAACCCTCGATTTCTGAGGGTTGATATTCGATGCGCCTCTTGTCATGATCTAATTTGTCATAGGGAGACCAGTGTTTCCCTAGTGAACAACAAAATAGATCAGCACACTTGTCGCAGAGACTAATTTTCCCAATCTTTCTTTCCTCCATGAACACAACGGCTCTTTTAAGAGCCAACCTTATCTTTCATCTTTTTTTTATATATGTTTTTAAAAACTTTTTTAATTTTTTTTTTTTACCGTGCGCGTAATTTTTTTTTTTTTTTAAAAAACACTAAAAATCAACTATCACATTACAAGGTCCTTGAGAGACTACAGTTATTATTATTGACTTACCATACCCAGTCAAAAAAATATTTATTCATTTGTTTTTTTAAAAAATTGCTTTAAAAATGGTTCTAGTTTTCGAAAATTTCCTATATCAATCTGAAAAAAAAGAAAAAAGTATTAATATTTTTAAAACATTTTATAATACAGTACACATATTTACATATTTATCAAAAAATATTTTTGCCTTATTTTTGCTGTTTTCAGAATATATTGCATTTCACTATAAATTGTGAAAGCAATTGCATTCATCATTTTACAGCGGGCAAAAAAAAATAACAATCTCAAAGATTGTATTAAAAAAGCCCAGAATCTCTTTTTACTTAAACTTAACATTATAGAAATGCATAATATTCTAAAAAAATACCATCTAATATCAATACTTATTTCTTTAAAATACCGTCTGATATGTTTGTTTAAAGTATAATCACAATATTATATCTCAAATAACTCCACATTACATCTGGTTCCATTTCCTTTAGGCCAAATAGTAATTTTAAAATTCTTTTTTGATTAAATTTCCAATGGTAATCCAATAAAATTCTAAAGTTTTATTTGTACAGATCTCACCGATTCTCTGTAACATATTGGTTCCCTAAATATTTATTAATAATTTATTAAGTCCACAATAGAATTGGTTACCTTTCCACATGGCCAAATAGTAATTTAAAAAATCTTTTTTGAAAAAATTTCCAATGGCACTCCAATAACATTCCAAAATTTAAATTGTGCAGATGTTACCGATTTTCTCTAAATTTTTGGTTTTCCAAAGTTTCATTAAAAATTGAAAAAGTCCACATTACAATTGGTTATCTTTCCATTAGGCCAAATGATAATTTAAAAAATCTTTATTTTTGAAAATTCCAATGGTAATCCAATCAAATGGTAAAATTGTTTTGTCCAGATCTTGCCAAGTCTCTCTAAAATTTAGGTTTCAGGAAGATTAGATAGGAATTTGCTAAATCAAAAGGCAAACGTTGCTTAAAAACCAATTGTGAATCATTACACAGTGTCCAGCCTTTTTCACATTTAAGATAAACTGTGTAATGTCCAGAAGTAACCGTAGGTCCTTCATGGAAAATTATTGCAACAGTTACAAAAGTTTTTCCTGAAATTGATAATTGCTGTCCTGTAAACTTCTTTATTAAAGTATCCGATTTTGAACCATCAGCTCTACATCGTTGCATCATTAAAATTACATACTGTCCGTATTCCTTTAAAATTAATGTTGAAAACATGTCAGATTGACACTCACCGCATTGCATGCTATGATTAGCATCTTTAACTAATTTAGCAAAAGTGACTGTTTTAGTCTCTGGCAATGTCAAAAAAATAAACCTTTCATTATCAACATTAGAGCCACATATATTATAACAGTTTTCACAACTATGTTCCCATTTATAAGAGAGACCAAATAAATTATCAATTGCAACTTCTTCTTCTTCCATACCTGAAGAAAAAACATCAAAAATTCGTGTGCATCTTGCTGTTCATTTTGAGAAAACTGTGTTCGTCCTGAACATACATCTAAAAGTTTTCTAATTTCAGTAGCACTTTCTATTTGAGTTTTATCATTACTCAGCTTTTGAAAAAGGAGACTCAGCTCTGAACAGAATCTTTTTCCCTGATTTACTATTATCTGCTCTTGCAAACTTTCCAGATAAAATGCAACATTCAGCACTACATTTGCGTAGCAGTTGACACCAGAGCTATTTTCAAAATGACATCCTACAACCTGTTCTTCTTTTTCCTTACTCTTTTTGCTTGCAATTACATCACTCCTCTTTTTTTTCCTCCTCTGTACATCTTCATCACAGATATTCTCATTTCTCCTTTTACGAGAAACTACACGTTTCTCCAACACAGGATACTGACCTAAATGAGGAGCATAGCTTCTTCTTAATCTATTATACTCCTTTACACAATTTGTATCAGCACTAACTTTTGAGTCATCAAAGTCTATCATGAATAAACCTGATAATGTTTTCACTCGTGACAAAGCAACATATGCCATACCTTCTTTGAACACAGTTGAACCAATGTTCACAAATGCACAATCTACAGTCAATCCTTGAGACTTGTGAATAGTTACAGCATATGCTAGCGAAAACGGAAACTGCTTCCTACGTACATATAAGTCTTTCACAAGCATGAAACGAACTGAACAACGACAAATGTCTTTAACTTCTTCTATCTGATCAAATTTTATTTTTAAACATTCAATTCCATCTTTTTTCTGATAATTAATAAAACCCACAACTCTTCCCATAGCTCCATTAACTAAACCTTTTTCAACATCCAAATTTCTCCTTAAAAATACTCTACAGTTCATGCAAACATATAGATTTTTTTCTAATCCAGCTGTTTTGGAAATGTTCTTCTCTAGTGAATCCAATTTATTTTTCAGTGTGCCTGTTACTGTGACAGTAATTCTTCCATCCTCAATTTTGTCCACTGCTTCTAATTTCCTGATCTCTTCCTTTTCCAATTTCAAAAGCTCCTCATTGAATATTGAGCATTCACGTAGAGTTGGCATTAAGCAGATGACACTTTTGTTTTCTGCAATGTTCTTGTATATCTTCTCTGCAACTATTTCTTCCTTTGGAAATAAATTATGTAGCAGCCGACTCTGTAATGCTTTTTTGCCAGCTTCAGTGAGTAGTCCAATTCTGATATCTTTCAGAATACTTCCATATTCTTCATCGCTTGCTTGCCTCATATTAGTAGTAAGTTCCTTGTACTCAAAGAAGGACCAAATATTTGTATTTCCGATGCTTCCCAATGACTTCTTTGTGTCTTCATGTGTCACAGTATTAAACACTGGTTGTCCTTTAACTGGAGTAAGTTGCAAAAGATCTCCAAAAACTATGACGTGTTTTCCACCAAATAACATGTCATAGTCTGTCTTCAGAATTTGCTGCATTCTTAAATGCACAAAGGCAAGCATTAAGTTTGAAACCATGCTCACCTCATCAATAATGAGAACTTGCATCTTCTTCAAGACTCTTGAAACTTCCAAGGATGCTTCTCCAGTTAGCTTGTTGTATTGTATTTTGTTCTCATGCTCCACTGGTAACATTAGCAAACGATGTAAAGTGATTCCTTTTATGTTATATGCTGCTAACCCAGTTGGAGCAGTAACCACACAAGACAAAGTAGAATCCGTTTTTTGCTGTAGGTAGCTTCTGATGACTTTAATTAGGAAACTTTTTCCAGTTCCAGCTTGTCCACTTACATACATCCTGATTGGATGAAATGATGTGCATGAGCACTCTTTTTTTTCATGTAGAAATCCGTGATCAACTTTGTTTCTGATCTCTTCATAAATTTGTTGCTGCTCTTCGTTCAGTTGTCTTTCCAAATTTTGTAAGTCTATAAATTCTTCTTGAGCTTGATTCATAGCCGTTTCCACTTCATTCATGGCTATTGATGCTTCATTTTCAACGATTGGTTGTCCTAGGGGATCTTGACTGAGTGTTTCTGAACTTTGGCTGTCCTGAGAACTGTCTCTAGCTATTTCTGCTGCAATTGTAGTTTCCTGTTCAATTTCTTCATTTAACATTTGCAGATAACTTGAGAATGTACTGCATTGTATGCTGTCTTTGCAAGCATTAAAAGAATCTTCATAGCTTTGAAATTCTCCCAGTAGTTCATCCTCTGTACGCCATGGTTTAAACAACTGTAAAAGAGCCAAGTAGTAAAATTCCTTCTTGTCAGTAGTGTCGCAACTCAGCTTCCTGTGATTTATCAAACTTCCTTTTGTTTGCTTCACCAAACATCCTTCCTCACCAATGACTTTATATTTTCCATTGTTGATGTCTTCTGCGGCTTTCCGTGAATAAATGTAGTTCTGCAGCACTTCATAGAGACACATGTTCTCCAGATGTTGACTTCTCTTGGGATAAAATGTGTCCAACATGTTTGATTTCAAAATATCTGTACTTTCTGGGTCATTCTCGGCCAAATATTCAATTTCTCCAACAGATTTTAGTACCCGATTTCTCATTGCTGCAAGGCCTAAACTTGCCCAAATTATTCTTCTTGACTTCGAGTAGAGACTTGCAGAAGATAACCTATCTGAACATTCGTAGGATCCAATTTCTCGATGCGATAACATCTTCAAACTGAAACTGTACAGCTTCTTACTGACAGTCTTCTCGTGAGAAATCTCTTCCCACATTTCCTTCAATTCTGTATTTTCTGATTTCGTAATGTAAGACGTTACATATCGAGCAACAGCAATGGAATTGTCAGCTACATACTGTATATCCATGTTAGCGTTCCACATGGATAAAATGACTGGGTTGTAGTCATTTATATTTTTTGATTCTTCTTTTCTTTTAAGGTTGTAGGTATTCTTAGGTGATTTTCTTGTGATAGTATGTCTCACAGCTGACATAAAACTGTTTACTCTTCCATTTGAAAGAACAGGTCTAGGAAATCCAAATCGACATTTAGTGTAGTATTTATCTTTGCTCTTGTATTTCCGTCGACAGTATTTTCCACACCGATGACTTTGGAAACGTAAAACTTGCTCCTTTAACTTTTTCTCTTCTGTGCTTTTTGGTATAGCACATGTTGCATATTCTTCAATGTAAGATAACACTGCTTCATCAGTATCTGTTCCAAACTTTGGGGCATCCTTGATCCACAACAGCATATGAATATGAGGAGCACCTCTTGCCTGGTACTCTTTTCTCCAAAAGAAATCTACTACTTCTCCAAGAGGTGGATTTTTTTTATTGCAGATGAAGGACATCATAGCCTCAAATCTATGATTGAAATATCTGCAAACATTAACCGGATCCAATGAGCACAGTTCTCCTGCTGTCTTGTATTCGATGTTTTTAATGTTTGAATTTGCCTCTCGTAGAAAATCCAGTAAATCATCCCAAGCGTACTCCGCACAGCTTAGGGTAACGAACCATGTTGGTGTTCCTAAATTCCGTAACATGCATTTTAATTCACCATGGCGTCGGTACCAATATTCATTTGTCCCACGCTGACAAGCCATCAGATTGATCAGTTGTGTTTCCAAATGATCATCTCGGTGCTGCACTTTCTCCATAAAATCCTTAGCAGACACATTTTGCAAATGTACTCCACTTTTTAAAATGTGATTTACTGCATAAGACAGTGCAGACAAGTCGCTTTCAAATAAAAGATGGAACAATTAAGGAATACTTTGTCGAAATCTGGGATCTTCAGCATATAATCTTGTAGTCCGATACTCAGAAGCTGGAATCTGTTCCGGACGTTCATCGTATCCTCCTCCTTTTCCTTTAGGAAACAGCTGGGGAAAACATCGAGCTTCCAAGCTCTCCTCCCATACACTCACGGGAGTTCCTTTTGCTTTCTTCATCTGAAAGAGATCAATATTGTCTCCCATAACTTCTTTTGAATGAAGAGGATGTATGCTAAAATGTTCATAAATTTCTTCTTCCTTTGACTTGTCCACTTTTTCAATTTGTCCAGTTGGTGTTTCTGTGTCTTCTTGTAAATCTTCTTCTTCTTCTTCTTCTATATAAATTGATTCATACCATTTGTTATTCCTTTTCAAATACAAATTTGCTCTTTGTACTTTCCGTACATCTACCAGCTCCTGCCAAATCTTCTTATTCTTTGTAGGTACACCATTAACCAGAATAATTAATGGTTCAGTTTCCAAAGTATCCGCATCAATAGTTTCCATATTTTTTTTCAAATCCAAGGGCAAATACACCACTCTACCTTTTAAACCTCTCAGTAAATCAGAAGGAGGTAATTTACCAGTTTTGGGCTCCATACGTACTATGGTCTGGAACGGATGAACACATTGAATGACTATAGACTCATATGTATTTAATTCAGAAAGTTCAGCAGGAATAGCATCCAATTCTAAATTATTATGTACAGCTCTGGTCGGCATTCTATTTTCCTCTAACTTGTTGTAACAGTATTTACAAATACGCTGTACTTCACCCAATTCAAAACAATTTTCAAGAAATATATATGTGGCAAAATCCTTCCACTTATAATTATCTTCATTTTCACTCTTTCTGTAGAGATCAACATACCTGGTTTGTTTTCTATAATGAGTTCTGCGGCAACAAATACAAGTAATAGTTGGTCTTTCATTAGAGATTATTGCAAATTTTGTTATGTGATCATTAAATGTCTTACTTACAGAGGGTTCTACATTCTCTTCCACTTCTTCCTCATTTACTGTGTCCTTCTCTGCACTGTTTTGTTCAGGACCAAAGTAACAAAACTGAATTTCACCAACAACCTTCTCTACATCTGATACCGTTCCACGGAACAGAGCCCTATTCAATTCATCTAACTTTATTGCTGGACTTTTAGCAAAATACAACCGTCTCACAAACTTTCTCATTTCAGTATGATGAACAGCCAGCATCCTAAAATGATGGAAAACACTATTACACACTTTTCTAGATAGACAAGCCAGAGAATGACCCTGCAAACCAGTATTCTCTCTCACTCTGCATGGATCTAGACTTTGAAGCACCTTAATCTTCTGTTTTATACTTTTTTTACTATATTCTCTTAGAAACTCACGAAATTTGTCAATAGATTCCTGACGCACAGTGCAAATACTACTACAATTCCAAGTGTACACTGGGGCTTTAGGACGTCTCCCCATAGCCTCATCTGCCATCACTTGTACCTCATCTCTTGGAACCATTATCTCCTTCTCCATTATGCAACCATTTTTTACTTCGTAAGCACGACCTCTGGTGTCAACTGCATGCAGCAAACTATTACTTTGAAAATAGCTCTCTTCATTAAAAAAAGGTTCACTACTTGAACTATGCATCCACTTTCCTAAAAACACTTTACAAAAGTTTGTTCTGTTCACTACTCTTTTCCTTTTACTATGTGATTTCAGTACATTAACCATTTTGTCTAATGTACGCATCCTATTCAAAATTAAAATGAATAGTTTCCTTTTTAATTCTAATGCCTTTGCTGCAATGGCTTCAATTTCTTTTTTTCTTTTATAAAACTTACTCTTTTGCTTATATTTCTTCACATCCTTTATCAAATTGGACATAACTCTTCTCTGAAACATTTTTCTACGTATCTCTTTAAACGCTGTTTTTCTATTTATGTAAATCTTTTCAGTTGCAGAAGGTATATTTGCATTAACTAAATTCTCAATTTTTTCCTGTCCTTTTCTTTTCAAAACATTCTTTCCAGTACAGACATTTTGTACATTTTTCATTCTTTTGAATATATTTTTTAGAAATAGTTTTTTCTGCTTACCAGAAGATTTTTTCTTTTTCCCAACATGAGCATCTTCTACTAACTTTGGTCCTCCAGTTGTCTTCAAATATAGGTTTTTTTTGTGAGTTTTTTGAACTCTGAATTTTGTAGGCATCTTAAATTTTGTTCACTGCTCTTCAGCAATACCTGAAAAAAACTAAAAAAAAATTCCTTTATTTTATTTAAATATATTACTACATTTATTTTCACAATAGTCACAAAACGAAATTTCTTTGCCAATTTGAATGCACACTTACTGCTCTTTTTTTTTGGCAAGTGATAATCACTTTTACAGACTGACACATTATAAATCAACTTTTCAGATTTTTTTAAATGCACATGTCCAGACTGCTTTTTCAGACCACCACCATGTGTATCCTGGGTGACTGCCTACACTCCAGCAAGGGCAACCAGCCTTACTGATGCTGAATGTCTTTGCATTACAGACTGAAACCTCAAACCCCACTCGCTTGTGAATACTGTGCATGATTATACATGGAAAGGAACTGGGTGTGTGCTAAGAGTCTGCTTCTGCACCAAAAAATCGCTCCCCCTTTTTCCTACTAATGCAACTGTGAAATCACCAGAGCAAAACGCAATAAATCTCTGCCTGTAATTCCTATTTGCACACAGAGTCATGTTTTCACATTAGTCACAAAACGAAATTTCTTTGCCAATTTGAATGCACACTTACTGCTCTTTTTTTTTGGCAAGTGATAATCACTTTTACAGACTGACACATTATGAATCCACTTTTCAGATTTTTTTAAATGCCCATGTCCAGACTGCTTTTTCAGACCACCACCATGTGTATCCTGGGTGACTGCCTACACTCCAGCAAGGGCAACCAGCCTTAGTGATGCTGAATGTCTTTGCATTACAGACTGAAACCTCAAACCCCACTCGCTTGTAAATACTGTGCATGATTATACATGGAAAGGAGCTGGGTGTGTGCTAAGAGTCTGCTTCTGCACCAAAAAATCGCTCCCCCTTTTTCCTACTAATGCAACTGTGAAATCACCAGAGCAAAACGCAATAAATCTCTGCCTGTAATTCCTATTTGCACACAGAGTCATGTTTTCACATTAGTCACAAAACGAAATTTCTTTGCCAATTTGAATGCACACTTACTGCTCTTTTTTTTTGGCAAGTGATAATCACTTTTACAGACTGACACATTATGAATCCACTTTTCAGATTTTTTTAAATGCACATGTCCAAACTGCTTCTTCAGACCACCACCATGTGTATCCTGGGTGACTGCCTACACTCCAGCAAGGGCAACCAGCCTTAGTGATGCTGAATGTCTTTGCATTACAGACTGAAACCTCAAACCCCACTCGCTTGTAAATACTGTGCATGATTATACATGGAAAGGAGCTGGGTGTGTGCTAAGAGTCTGCTTCTGCACCAAAAAATCGCTCCCCCTTTTTCCTACTAATGCAACTGTGAAATCACCAGAGCAAAACGCAATAAATCTCTGCCTGTAATTCCTATTTGCACACAGAGTCATGTTTTCACATTAGTCACAAAACGAAATTTCTTTGCTAATTTGAATGCACACTTACTGCTCTTTTTTTTTGGCAAGTGATAATCACTTTTACAGACTGACACATTATGAATCCACTTTTCAGATTTTTTTAAATGCACATGTCCAGACTGCTTTTTCAGACCACCACCATGTGTATCCTGGGTGACTGCCTACACTCCAGCAAGGGCAACCAGCCTTAGTGATGCTGAATGTCTTTGCATTACAGACTGAAACCTCAAACCCCACTCGCTTGTAAATACTGTGCATGATTATACATGGAAAGGAGCTGGGTGTGTGCAAAGAGTCTGCTTCTGCACCAAAAAATCGCTCCCCCTTTTTCCTACTAATGCAACTGTGAAATCACCAGAGCAAAACGCAATAAATCTCTGCCTGTAATTCCTATTTGCACACAGAGTCATGTTTTCACATTAGTCACAAAACGAAATTTCTTTGCTAATTTGAATGCACACTTACTGCTCTTTTTTTTTGGCAAGTGATAATCACTTTTACAGACTGACACATTATGAATCCACTTTTCAGATTTTTTTAAATGCACATGTCCAGACTGCTTTTTCAGACCACCACCATGTGTATCCTGGGTGACTGCCTACACTCCAGCAAGGGCAACCAGCCTTAGTGATGCTGAATGTCTTTGCATTACAGACTGAAACCTCAAACCCTACTCGCTTGTAAATACTGTGCATGATTATACATGGAAAGGAGCTGGGTGTGTGCAAAGAGTCTGCTTCTGCACCAAAAAATCGCTCCCCCTTTTTCCTACTAATGCAACTGTGAAATCACCAGAGCAAAACGCAATAAATCTCTGCCTGTAATTCCTATTTGCACACAGAGTCATGTTTTCACATTAGTCACAAAACGAAATTTCTTTGCCAATTTGAATGCACACTTACTGCTCTTTTTTTTGGCAAGTGATAATCACTTTTACAGACTGACACATTATGAATCCACTTTTCAGATTTTTTTAAATGCCCATGTCCAGACTGCTTTTTCAGACCACCACCATGTGTATCCTGGGTGACTGCCTACACTCCAGCAAGGGCAACCAGCCTTACTGATGCTGAATGTCTTTGCATTACAGACTGAAACCTCAAACCCCACTCGCTTGTAAATACTGTGCATGATTATACATGGAAAGGAGCTGGGTGTGTGCTAAGAGTCTGCTTCTGCACCAAAAAATCGCTCCCCCTTTTTCCTACTAATGCAACTGTGAAATCACCAGACCAAAACGCAATAAATCTCTGCCTGTAATTCCTATTTGCACACAGAGTCATGTTTTCACATTAGTCACAAAACGAAATTTCTTTGCCAATTTGAATGCACACTTACTGCTCTTTTTTTTGGCAAGTGATAAACACTTTTACAGACTGACACATTATGAATCCACTTTTCAGATTTTTTTAAATGCACATGTCCAAACTGCTTTTTCAGACCACCACCATGTGTATCCTGGGTGACTGCCTACACTCCAGCAAGGGCAACCAGCCTTAGTGATGCTGAATGTATTTGCATTACAGACTGAAACCTCAAACCCCACTCGCTTGTAAATACTGTGCATGATTATACATGGAAAGGAGCTGGGTGTGTGCTAAGAGTCTGCTTCTGCACCAAAAAATCGCTCCCCCTTTTTCCTACTAATGCAAATATAAAATTACCAGAGTTGTACACAATAAATCTCTGCCTATATTTCCCAACATGTGTAACCTGGGTGACTGCCTACATTCCACCAAGGGCAACCAGCCTTAGTGATGCTGAATGTATTTGCATTACTGAGTCCAACCTCAAACCCTTAAACTATTCATTTTTTATACCAATACACCTTAATTTATCGTGAAAACATAGTCCATATTATTTTACATGTTCCTCACATTTAAATTTCTCCCAAAACAGAAAATAATAAATGCAACTTCAACAAAAAGAATTACATTTCTATTATTCATTTCTTAATTTACCATATACATCCCCTCTCAAACTCTAACCTCACCTTTAAAATTAGTTAGTTGTGAAAGAAATGTGGCACTCAAACAGCAGATTATCAGAGCCAGGATCTCTGTTCTCTACACCTCTCTCCTCTCAGCAGAACCAGATAATGGCAAAGTTTCCCTCTATTTTTCCACACATATACATGTAAGTTTCAAATCTCAGTGCTTCCCCCTTTTTTTCAAATGTAATCACACATTTCTATTGGTTGAAAACCAACCCTTTTCCAAAAGTACCCTGCCCCCAACTTGACTTCTGCCTAGTACCCTTCCCCCAACTTGACTTCTGCCTGCTACCATAGCAACAGCTCATGGAACACTGCTGTGTGGAGTCAGGTCAGAAGTTCGCCACACAATGTTTCAATTCCACAGAGCAAGAGTGCTTGACTTTTCAAACCTAACAGCAAATCCATAGTACTGTTCTTTGGTAACACATTTTTCTGTACCAATACAAAACATGCTTCTATTAATTTACACATACAGCCTAGTTTTTATTCTAGAATGGTATGAAACAGCCAATCAGTTCTTTTTGTTTTGAAAAAAATATGTATGCCTCCATTTCCAAACTGTCTTTCTTTTCATATTGCCATTCTACTGAAAGACACCTCCTGAGTGCATCCAGTTCTCCTTTGAAGATGTTCACAGTGTGGATTGTAGGGCACAGCTATGTCTTCTGGAGTGAAAAGTTTGCAGAGAAAACAGGTATGGTGAGAGACCTTGCTTTGCCAAATGTAGACATTAAATGGATTGGTCAGAGAGGGTTAAAGTGGCACCAATTGATGCCATTGGTGAAATCCTTCATGCAAATCCAACACCCTGACCTCATAATAGTGCACTGTGGTGGCAATGACCTAGGCACTTTGACTGGGGTAGGTCTGGAAATGCTTATGAAGGACACCTTTGCACAACTGTTTTCACTTTTCCCTAAAACTGCCTTTGTGTTTTCTAACTTATGCCAAAGGCAAAAATGGAACTGGTCCAATCATTTCTGTCCGCAGATTGACAAAGCAAGAAAGCACGTCAACAAATCTGTTTCTGCTTTCCTCCGTGACTATGGTATGGGTTCCATTTACCACAACAACTTGCGTTACGACATGCAAGACATTTATAGAGGAGATGGTGTGCACTTCAATGATGAAGGGAACAGAGTCTTCCTCTTGAACCTTAGACTCTGCATCGGTACTTACTTGTAGCTACCACTAAAAAATCACTTAATAAACACAACGGCTCTTTTTAGAGCCCCCTAATATCTAAACACTTAAATCTGAATTTCATTTCTTTTTTTCTTTTTTTTTTTACCGTACGCTTACCGTAAGCTTACCGTACGCGTACCCCGTGATTTTTTTAAAAAATCAATAAATGTTTTCTTTGTACTTTTCTGTCCTTCTTTGACCCCCTTACAAATGTTAGGGGGTCTGTAACTCTCTCCCTTGCCCCCTTTTCAAGATATCACTCTTTTTTACCGGAGTGAAATACACAAAATGGCGGCCGCCGCTTCCTGTTTCGGCCGATTCGAATGTTTACTAAGATCTAACAGCCAATCAGAATCGCGCTCGCGCACGCCACCGTACGCGTACGGTAAGCTTACGGTAAGCGTACCGTAAGCTGGCTCAGATATATATATTGATTTAAAGGCTATTTTCTCAGAATATACTGAACAGATTTACACCAAACCTACAAAAGGCACTTCCTTGACCTGAGGACTACCTCTCTGCCAAATTTCTAGTAATTCTGTTCAGCCGTTCGGGCTGTAGCCCTGTCTAAAGGTCCAATGGAAAAATGCATGGGAAAAACGCGTTTTGGGTCCCCCCTTTTATCTCAGCCCCCGCTTGACGAATCTCCCCGAGACTTTCAGGGTAGGAGCGGAGCGTAGCGCCCCACCTATTTTGAGAAATTCGCGAGGATTCGTCGACCGGCGCCAAAGTTATTCAAAATAGAATGTTGCGGCTTTCCTATGGAAACAGGGTCCTAACTATAACTACCTACTGGCGACCGCCAGTAGGTAATATATATATATATATATATATATATATATATATATATATTCACCGAAAAAAACATAGGTTTCAGGCACATTATAGTTAGAAATTAACATTTAAAAAACCTTAGAAATTCACTGAAAAAACCATAGGTTTCAGGGACGTTATAGATACTTGGACATTTGACTCATATAAAACCGAAGAAATTCGCCTGTTATAGTTAGTTGAGCTAACTATAACTTGCGCGCCCGCAATGCACTGCTGATGACGTCACATATTACATCACTCATGACATGGTCAGTGACATCACTCCTGACATCACTGATGACATCTCAATGTCTCTGGTTTTTTATGAGTCAAATATTGGATCTGATGGATGTTTCTTAAAGAATGCCAAAAGAAAATTTGATTAATCACAGGAAATTAAGTTGTGATACTCCAGATAAGAGAGAGTTTTTCTATTTAGCTCTTCTCCAACTCTTCAAACCTTGGAGGACTGAAATGGAATTACTTGGAGATTTTGACTGCTATGAAGATTCTTTCAAAGCATGTAAAGATATTGCTACCAGTGAGGCCTGCCCGGACCACGCATCATCGCAGGGTGCGCACACGCTGAGTGCTTCAGGTGCCACTAACTCACTGCACCACAAGTCATCACCACATGGACTTATTCAGGCAGAATTTAATGCAAGCCGCAACACATGGTGCCACTAACCCTCTTCAACACAAGCCGGCGACACGTGGTGCCACTAACCCTGTTCAACACAAGCCAAATGATCCCACATGTGGAACTGTGCCCTGAGTCCTGAATGGCAGTGACCCCAAGTCCATGGCAGCGATCACAACACCAGACTCCCTCTGATGAGTTAGGCATATTTCCATATGCAAGGCGTGACACGTGGTGCCACTAACCCTGTTTAACACAAGCCAATCCCACATGTTTAACTGTGTCCTGAGTCCTGAATGGCAGCGACCCCATGTCCGTGGCAGTGACCACAGCAGCATACTCCCTTTGATCAGTTAGGCATATTTGCATATGCAAGGCCGGCGACACGTGGTGCCACTAACCCTGTTCAACACAAGCCGATCCCACATGTGTAACTGTGTCCTAAGTCCTGAATGGCAGTGACCCCAAGTCCGTGGCAGCAACCACAGCAGCATACTCCCGTTGATCAGTTAGGCATATTTCCATATGCAAGGCCGGCGACACGTGGTGCCACTAACCCTGTTCAACACAAGCCGATCCCACATGTGTACCTGTGTCCTGAGTCCTGAATGGCAGTGACCCCATGTCCGTGGCAGTGACCACAGCAGCATACTCCCTTTGATCAGTTAGGCATATTTCCATATGCAAGGCCGGCGACACGTGGTGCCACTAACCCTGTTCAACACAAGCCGATCCCACATGTGTAACTGTGTCCTAAGTCCTGAATGGCAGTGACCCCAAGTCCGTGGCAGCAACCACAGCAGCATACTCCCTTTGATCAGTTAGGCATATTTCATATGCAAGGCCGGCGACACGTGGTGCCACTAACCCAGTTCAACACAAGCCGATCCCACATGTGTAACTTTGTCCTGAGTCCTGAATGGCAGTGACCCCAAGCCTGTGGCAGCGACCACCAACCCATGCATGTGGCTGTGGCCTCTTGCGTGATTGCAGATGATGCAGTAGGCAAGAGACATAGCTCCCACTGCGGCCCATCCGCACCAAGCAGCATCACAGGCTCATACACTTTGACAGTATATTCTATACATATTTAATCTTTTCATGATAAGCCTACACTGCGGTCAGTAGGGCTCACAATTAAAATTGAATCTTCATTCATTAATTACAGAGTCCACTAGGCAAGTAATTATCACAGGCCTAAAACCTACATAATATCCTTTTAGTTTCCTTGCTTCAAGAAATTTTTTTATATCAGTTATAGCTTTAGTACAATCAACAAAGTCATCTTCAAGTGCAAACAAACACTCAATAACAGTCTACACTGCGGGCAACAGAGCTCGCAATTTGAATTTTTGACACGTGGTGCCACTAACCCTTTTCAACACAAGCCGCGACATGTGGTGCCACTAACCCTGTTCAACACAAGCCGATCCCACATGTGCAACTGTGTCCTGAATCCTGAATGGCAGTGACCCCAACTTCATAGCAGGGACCACAGCACCAGACTCCCTTTGATCAGTCAGGCATATTTCCATTTGCAAGGCCGGCGACACGTGGTGCCACTAACCCTGTACAACAAAAGGCGCGACACGTGGTGCCACTAACCCTGTTCAATACAAGCTGATCCCACATGTGGAACTGTGTCCTGAGTCCTGAATGACAGTAACCCCAACTTTGTGGCAGCGACCACAGCACCAGACTCCATTCAGTTTTATTTGTTGTTGTTTTGTTTAAATAAAATGTTTTATATTTAAATCTATACATGACTAAGATTCTTCTTTGCCCAACCGCACAGGGACAATTCTGGGCCCAAGTAGGTTGTTGGGGGTATGTTGGTAATGTGGGAAGAGGGTGAGTTACCTGCTGACGTGGGGAGAGGCAGCGTGAAAGGGGTATCTCTCACAGAAAGAACTCCGGTATGTTTTCAGAAATGCCTCGGACAGATGCCAGCTGACGGACTGAATCACAAAATAGCTTTTCCCAAAGGAACAGCAGCGTAGTAGCTCGCAGAGGTACAGGCACAGCACCGTACTAGCTCGCAAAGGTAGAGAGCTGCGAGCCAACAGACAGGCTTCTAATGCTATAGCTGTGAAGTGGTGACGTTGGGAAGAGGGAGCGTGAAAAAATTCAGTAAAGTTTTTGGTTGTTACTTAAGTGCTTTGTGACTCTTTCTCGTTCTTATTACTGTTATTTGGTGGTGTCCACCATGGTGTTAAATTTTGGGGCAGTTATCGCGGGAATACTGCTGAAGTCTGCAGTTTGCACCAGCTTCTGAATAGTGTGTTAGATTTATCTCAACTGTAGTTGCATTAAAGTGCTGATAATGAGATGCAGAGTTGGCGTTCCCATGCAAAAACACACGAGGTGCACCTTTGCAATTTATTCTAAATACTAAAATCCTGTATTGAATTGCACTGTGGTAGTGGGTGCATTTACCGTGTACACACAAAATCAATGAAGAAATCTCATTGTATTTATATTGATTGGGAATAGTGGGTCAGGTGCTGGATCTTGATGGGATACACTGCCCAGTTCATTTATTTTTCTGTACTTGAAAAAACCACATCACAAATTTCACAACAAAAGGCAAAAACTGCGATGCAAAACAAATTCCGGCAATAAGCCGCGTTAGCACCAGAGATTTTACACCTGCTTTCTGCTGGTGTTAAGCAGGACGGCTACCTGCAGCATGAAAAGGAACACATCCAAGAGCCACAGCTGAACACCCACAGGTGCCATGGAGTCAATGAGCATGATACACGGATACCCATGAGGGCCATAACACTCATCGCAATAACCCAAGGACCACCAACGCCCTCCGAACCCACATCTGTGTAAGTATGTCCATGTGGTCATTGTGTTAGCATGATAGGCACGGGCCCTGCAACATCACAGTGTGCTGTCTTCAGCAGACGTTACCATGTCACCTCAGCATTGGCAGTGAGCCTGGAGATGTAGCTATGCACGCATTCTCCTGCATGCACAAGAAGTGCGGTAAGTGTGTCTCTGTATTCTGCTGTAGCCTCCGCGAGAGCCGCAGCAGTCGATGTTGTAAAGTGGCATGCACCACGTCCAAACGGCAGTGTCACGGTGTGATTGGAATGCCGCAGGACATGCGCGAATAGGCATTACAAAGGTGTGCCATAGGAGTGCATGGGATACAACAGCACATCACACAAAAGTGTGGGGACTCGTGGGAGGGAGGAGCAGCTTTTTGGCAACGTAACACTCAGTGAACCCACCCGTGTGCCACATGCTGGGCATCTCATCCATGATGACCAGGGTCGCAGACATCCCACAACAACCACGACCGTTCTTTGTACACATCCTGTATGAATGCAACTGGATAAGTTACTGTAAGGATGAAAGGTTCTTTGTCTGAGCTACCTTGCACTAACACATCGGGTGCTCCGAGAAGGAACTTGCAAGTGGCCAGCCCCCCCTGACAGATACAATAATATTTGCATCTGTCTCCCACACTACCCACTGCCCGATTTGAGAACAACAAGTGGACATTCCACACTCAAAAGTCCTTCGTCGTAGTTAGCGTGCGTGAAATGGCCTTCACACGTACTCCCACCACAATCCTGCCCTGCACCCATTGCACACAGACCCGGCTCATTGCACCAAGCTGTGCCATTTCATCCACAAGACTGGCACATGGCAAGCCAGTGCAGCTACAAGCAGAGCCACTGACGCATAGCAGGGCATCCCGAACATATGGTCGACTCCATTCATGTCCACCTATACCTTGCACATCTGCTGCATGTCCTGGATGCACTGCCTTTGCAAGTGCTGTGCATCACTTACCAGCACCATATACAAGTTACCGTGTTCCAAACAAAACTTCCTCCTACTTCGTATAAAATATTACTGACACTACTTGGACAGGTGTGGCACAGTGCCCAGAGCACATGACTTCACAGCATAGGACACACAGTTTGGGCTCACAGTTTCATCCCCGAGTCCAGCAGCAGCTCGATTTAGCAGCATGGCACTCTAGGCAATACCTCACTTAATTTCCGTACCCCGCACTTTCAGACCGGTAGGGGTCAGTAGTGCAGCGCCTTTACCCCCGAGTCCGGCAGCAGCTCAGCTTACGCCCCCAGCGCCATCAGACCCAGACGAGTGAGTAGTTTGCACTTTACAAATACCGAATTGATAAAATACTCGCAAATTTACCTTCACACTCACTGTATAACACCCACTAAACACCATACACAACTTTACAATGTTCGAAATAAAAGTTCCTCCAAGTAGGTATAACTACATGCTGACACTACTTGCACTGATGTGGCACAGTTTGGACTCACGCTTTCATCCCCGAGTTCGGCAGCAGCTCAGCTTAGCAGCATGAGACTCTAGACAACACCTCACATATTTTCCGTACCCCAGCACTTTCAGACCAGTAGGGGTCAGTAGTTCGTCCTAGTAGGTATAAACACATGCTGACACTACTTCCACAGGTGTGGTGCAACGGAGAGGGCACATGACTTAACAGCATAAGACACACAGTTTGGGCTCACACTTTAATCTCCGAGTCCCGCAGAAGCTTGCTAGAAATGGAACAGATTTACTTTCACAGAGAGGGAGCTGCACTTTCATTAGCTCCCTTCCTATAAAAGCAAAGCCTGCTACTGCAGGAGGCCAGGAGCCAGAAGGGATTGCAGGGGCTCGCTCTGCGGGCCCAATGGAGCCTCAGTGACGTGGGAACACCCAGTAGACATGGCTGGGCCCTGAGGGTTAGGTGCCCCTGGGCCAAAATCGATCCATCATGGGGCTTGGCCCCCCATCACTATTTCAGAAACGCCAGGCCCCAGGGGATGGAGTCCAGAGGCTGAAATCGGTTGGAGAGGTGGTCCGCATGACTTCCCCCCAAATATGATTAAATAAATTAAAAGGCCGGGCCCCGGAGGATGGGGTCCCTGAGGCCGAAATTGGAAGAGTGGCCATGCAGCTCCCCTCTCTCATTATGATTTTTTTTAAAGTAGTCCCAAACCGCGGGATTGCTGAGAGGCCTTTGGAGGCCCGACACCCTTTTTCCACCACTCTGCAAATGCACCTACTGTTCCACTACTGATTGGGGGATGAAGTCCCCTTGGCTCCTGAAGGTCCTTGGGGGCCAACTATTCCTCCTATTACCTCTAGTAAGTCCCACACAGCGGGATTGCTGAGAGGTTATTGGAGGCCCTGTCCCCTTTCTTACCACTCTGCAAACACACTTATGGTTGGGGGATGAAGTCCCCCTTGGCTGCTGAGGGTCCTTGGGGCAGACTACACCACCTGTTACCTCGAGCAAGTCCCACACAGCGAATGTGTTTGTGTTTGTAGAGTGGGGTGAAAGGAGGCTGGGCCTCCGACCAGCTCTCAGGAATCCCGCTCTGTTGGACTTACTGGAGGTAACAGGAGGGCTTCTTGGCCTCCAAGGTCCCTTAGCACCCAAGAAGACTTCATTCCCCAACCAGTAGTGTGCTAGGAGGCACATTTGCAGTGTAGTGGAGAAAGGGGGTGGAACCTCCGACCAGCTCTCAGCAAACACACCGTGTAGCAGTCCCATTAGCGAATGTTAGTTCAGTAACTCACACTCGTGAACATATTAATGCCCAACTCACGTCGGCTGTCGGGCTGCAAATTCGTCCCGGCTGTTGAATTCATATATATATAGATTCACTGAAAAAACCAAAGGTTTCACACACGTTATAGTTAGGAATTAGCATTTAAAATACCTTGCAAATTCACTGAAAAAACCATAGGTTTCACACATGTTATAGTTAGCTGGACATTTCTCTCATACAAAACCAATGAAATTCCCCCGTTATAGTTAGTTCAGCTAACTATAACTCGCGCCCCCGCAATGCACTGCTGATGACGTCACATATTACATCACTCATGACATGGTCAGTGACATCACTCATGACATCACTGATGACATCTCAAATGACATCACTGATGACATCACTGATGACATCATCATTGTGGTAGAGTGGCAGACCTCCTCTCACCCTAATATAACCTTTGATACACACATTCAAAAATAGAGACTAAAATTTCCAAAACAATGGACATACCAATACCAGTTACAACAACCTCTTCAGTAATTCTAAGATCCACATACACATCCACTAATTCACCAACAGTCCTGTACAGTCACTCATACATGTACTCACTCATCATATGTACTCATACACCTATACATCCTGTTACACAATGCCTCTCATCCATAGAGTTACTGACACACATAGTCACTCATGCTAATAAAGAATCAAATATACATTTACTTGCATATACAGTTATACACACACCACCACACTTACTTCTACGGAAACTTACACATACTTAGTCTTTTAAACAATCACTTATGGAAACACATACTTATTCATACAGGAACTCTTTCAATCTTTCACTCTCACATATACTCACTTATATACACCAATAGTCACATATACTAGTTTAAAACATATGTAGTTACTCATAAAGACACTATTGAGACAGTCATTCACTCACTAACACACCCATACACACACTCATCCACCCATACAGTCCTGCACACATGCTGTCTTCAACACATACAAACAGTGAGTCACTCATTCATGCACCTATGCACTACGTACTACCCCCCACCGAACCATGCAGACACTCATACTGATACTCAAAAAACCAACTAATAACCTGTATAGACACCCATGTAGCTACTCACCAACCCATGCAGCCACTTATACACAAAGTGAGAGACTGATACAGATATTTACATATTTAAAGATTACTCACTAAGCCATGTATTCACTATGATACACTTAATCAGTCAGTTACACAATCAATTTTTCAAAAACAAATCATCCATTTAGACACTTATATACCCACTTATTCTTCCATCGACCTTGAGATATACATATATAAAACATATTTAATTTTCAGAAAAACACACATTCACTGGATGATGTCATCAGTGATGTCATCAGTGATGTCATTTGAGATGTCATCAGTGATGTCATGAGTGATGTCACTGACCATGTCATGAGTGATGTAATATGTGACGTCATCAGCAGTGCATTGCGGGGGCGCGAGTTATAGTTAGCTGAACTAACTATAACGGGGGAATTTCATTGGTTTTGTATGAGAGAAATGTCCAGCTAACTATAACATGTGTGAAACCTATGGTTTTTTCAGTGAATTTGCAAGGTTTTTTAAATGCTAATTCCTAACTATAACGTGTGTGAAACCTTTGGTTTTTTCAGTGAATTTGTACGGTTTTTAAATGCTAATTTTTGAATTATTTAATTAAATATTTTTTTTTTATAAAAAAAATAAAATTCCTATGTATTCATTTATATATTATCTGTATCCTTTTATTTGTTTTTGCTTTTTTTAAAAAATTTCAATTAGGATAAAGTTGAACAGTATATTTAATTGTTTCTATTCATTTTTCTCCACTTTTTTTTTTTATATAAATTCTTGGGGTGCGCGCTCTGAGCGCGCTCCTAGTACGTTTTCGTAAGTTTTTTATGAATACCGTCGTACGTTATTTACGTATGCATACATACGTTCTAGTGCTCGCTGGGAGCGCGCACCCAGTACGTATGCGTACGTACGTACGCATGCGTGCGTGCGTCGTACGCGCTCCACGCGGTTCACTTCCGCATACGCTTAAATTACGCGCAATAACGTTCGCGTATATGCGTGTTCAACGTATGCACGTTACGTGCGTGCATATGACGTATGTACATGCGCTCATACGCGTTCGCGCATGCGTAATCACGAGGTGCGCGCTCGGAGCTTGCGCAGTGCGCGCACCTCGGGTTATATGCTCAATAAAACAAAACTTCTAATTGGTTATCATTACTTTCAGTTTCTGATTGTTTCAACAACACACCCAATCCCCTCATGGCAAGTCATGTGATCAAGAATCATCACTTTTGATTGGTTTGAAGTACTTTCAGTTCCAGATTCTTCCCAAACCACACCTACTCCCCTCATTATTAGTTCTGATTCCTTTGGAGAAGGAGCTATTCTGTTGTTGAGAGACAATGGCTGAACAGCAACCATCTTCAGACAGTGACCAGGACACTCATGAGAGGCAGAGGAGCAGGAAGCAGAAAGACAGCTTTATATGGCATTTTTTCACTTTTCCAGAGGGACAAAAAAAGGCAAATGCACCTAAAGTTACATGTGTACTTTGTTCATAAAGTCTTGTCACGTGGGAATCCTAACAAGAAGTATTCTTTTAGCATTCACACTATGTTGAGGCATGTTGACAAAATGCATCCAGTGACTTTTCGTCGAGCTTCTGGAGCAAACCCTCCACCTGCTCAACCGACGACATCTGCAGCAGCTCAGCCGAGCACATCTTCGGCAGCTCAGCCGAGCACTTCTTCTGCAGTGGTGCCTTTGCCTTCTTCCACACCTCGTTTTGGACCACCTTGTTTTGCGAGGTTGTCCACACGCTGCACTGATTGCGGTAAACTTATTTCTGTGTGTGAGACCAGTCTTGATCTCATTCAGAGAAAATTTGATGCCCATGAGTGCAGTAGGCCATAGATGTTTTTTCTTTTCTTTCGTTTTTCTCTTCCTGCTTCCATCCATTAACTCAAGGGCTCTTTTAAGAGCCACTTAAAAACTAAACCCCAAAAATTTTTTGGGGGGATTTTTTTTTTTTTTGGGGGGGGGGGGTGCGCGCACCCTGCGCGCACCCAAGGATGATTTTTAAAATTATTATTTTTTTTTTTTATTTAATGTACAAAAAGAGGTGAAGAAATGGAAGCATGAAAAGGGAGGATTGAGAAATACAAATATTTTTCACTTATTTTTTAAAAAAAATAAATTATTTTGAAAAACATTTTTTAAAGTATTTTGCAAGGGAACAGAATTTTTATTTTTATTTTTTATTTCCAGTTCTGCAAAAAAAGAAAAAACGCATTAATATTCAATCATACATTACAAAAAGCATTACATGTTTTTACATATTTTACAAAGCAATTTTTTGCCCTTTTTTTGCTGTTTTCAGAATTTTTTATTTTTCACTTAAAATAGTGAAAACAATTGTATTCATCATTTAACAGCGGGCAAAAAAAAAACAATCTGAAAGATTGTTTAAAAAAAGCCCTAAAACTTTCCTCACTAAAATATACCTTATTAGAAATATTACATATATATTACAAGTACTTTTCTAGATGAATAAAAATTTTCTAGACAAACCGTCTTTAAACCTTGTCGCAAAAGCACACATGCCAAAATTATTTCTGTCAAAGGAGTCCACAATTGTTTTTATTACTTTTCCTTTAGGCCAAATAGTAATTTCAAAATTCTTTTTAAGTGATATCTTCAATTATAATCCTTTAAAATTACAAAAAAATGCTTTGTTCAGATGCAGTTTTTGATTTTCAAAATTTAGGTTTCAGAAAAATTAAATAAGAATTGGGTAAATCATAAGGCAAACGTTGCTTGAAAATCAATTGGGAATCATTACACAGTGTCCAGCCTTTTTCACATTTAAGATAAACTGTGTAATGTCAGAAGTTACAGTAGGTCCTTCATGGAAAATTATTGCAACTGTAACAAAAGTTTTTCCAGAAATTGATAATTGTTGTCCTGTAAACTTCTTTATTAAAGTATCCAATTTTCAACCATCAGCTCTACAACGTTGTACCATTAAAATTACATACTGACCATATTTCTGTAAAAATAATGTGGAAAACATGTCAGATTTACATTCAGAACATTCCATGTTGTGATTGGCATCTTTAACTAATTTACTAAAAGTCACTGATTTACTTTGTGGTAATGGTAAAAATATGACGCTTTCTGAATCAACATTACTACTACATGTGTTCATACAGTTTTCACAGCAATGTTCCCATTTGTAAGAGACACCAAATAAGTTTTCTACTTCTACTCCTTCATCTTCAAGTACACTCAAAATATATATTAAGAATTCCTGTGCATCTTGCTGGACATTTTCTTTAAACTGTGTAGAACCACAACATACATCTAAAAGATTTCTAACTTTCTATTTCAGTTTTATCATTACTCAGCTTCTCATAAAGGAGACTCAGCAGAGAACACAATCTTTTTCCATGATTTACTATTATCTGTTCTAGCAACTTTTCAAGATAAAATACAACATTCAGCACTCCATTTGCATAGCAGTTGACACCAGAGCTATTTTCAAAATGGCAACCAACAACCTCTTCAACACTGTCCTTTTTCTTTTTCCTTGCTATCACATCACTGTCCTTTTTTTTTTGTTCTGTTCATCCACATTACAGATATTTTCAAATCTCCTTTTCCGAGAAACAAAATGTTTTTCAATCACAGGATGCTGACCTAAATGAGGAGCATAGGTTCTTCTTAATCTATTATACTCCTTTACACAGTTTGTATCAGCACTAACTTTTGAGTCATCAAAGTCTATCATAAATAAACCAGATAATGTTTTCACTCGTGACAAAGCAACATATGCCACACCTTCTTTGAACACAGTAGAACCAATGTTTACAAAAGCACTATCTACAGTCAATCCTTGAGACTTGTGAATAGTTACAGCATATGCTAGAGAAAACGGAAACTGCTTCCTACGTACATATAAGTCTTTCACAAGCATGAAACGAACTGAACAACGACAAATGTCTTTAACTTCTTCTATCTGATCAAATTTTATTTTTAAACATTCAATTCCTTCTTTTTTCTGATAATTAATAAAACCCACAACTCTTCCCATAGCTCCATTCACTAAACCTTTTTCTACATCCAAATTTCTCCTTAAAATCACTCGACAATTCATGCAAACATATAGATTTTTTTCTAATCCAGCTGTTTTGGAAAGGTTCTTCTCTAGTGAATCCAATTTATTTTTCAGTTTGCCTGTTAATGTAAAAGTAATTCTTTCATGCTGAATTTTGTCCTCTGCTTCCATTTTCTTAATCTCTTCCTTTTCCAATTTCAAAAGTTCCTCATTGAATATTGAGCACTCACGTAGTGTTGGCATTAAGCAGATTACAGTATTTTTTTCAGCAATGTTCTTGTATATTTTCTCTGCAACTATTTCTTCATTTGGAAATAAATTATGTGGCAAACGACTCTGTAATGCTTTTTTGCCAACTTCTGTGAGTAGTCCAATTCTGATATCTTTCAGAATACTTGCATAATCTTCGTTGTTTGCTTGTCTCATATTGGTAGTGAGTTCTTTGTACTCAAAGAACGACCAAATATTCGCATTACCAATGCTTCCTAATGACTTCTTCGTGTCTTCATGTGTCACAGTATTAAACACTGGTTGTCCTTTAACTGGAGTGAGCTGTAAAAGATCTCCAAAAACTATGACGTGTTTACCTCCAAATAACACGTCATAGTCTCTTTTAAGAATTTGTCGCATTCTTAAATGCACAAAGGCAAGCATTAAATTTGAAACCATGCTCACCTCATCAATAATGAGAACTTGCATCTTCTTCAACACTCTTGAAACTTCGAAGCATGCTTCTCCAGTTAGCTTGTGGTATTCTATTTTGTTCTCATGCTCCACTGGTAACATTAGCAAGCGATGTAAGGTAATTCCTTTTATGTTATAGGGTGCTAACCCAGTTGGAGCAGTTACCACACAAGACAAATTTGAAGCTGTTTTTTGCTGTAGGTAGCTTCTGATGACTTTTATTAAGAAACTTTTACCAGTTCCAGCTTGTCCACTCACATACATCCTGATTGGTTCAAATGATGTGCATGAGCACTCTTTCTTTTCTTGTAGTAATCCATGATCAATTTTTTTGGTGACTTCTTCATAAATTAGTTTTTGTTCTTCATTCAGTTGTTGTTCCAGATTTAGTAAGTTGATTGAATTTTCCTGTGCTTGATTCATAGCCGTTTCTACTTAAGTCATGGCTACTGCAGCTTCATTTTCTATGATTGGTTGTCCTAGGGGATCTTGACTAAGTGTTCCTGAACTTTGGCTGTCTTGAGAACTGTCTCTAGCTACTTCAGCTGCAATTTTTGCTTCCTGTTCATTTTCTTCATTTAACATTTGGACATAAGTTGTGAAAGTACTGCATTCTATGCTATCTTTGCTAGCATTAAAAGAATCTTCATAGCTTTGAAATTCTCCCAGTAGTTCATCCTCTGAACGCCATGGTTTAAACAGCTGTAAAAGAGCCAAGTAGTAAAATTCCTTTTTGTCAGTAGTGTCGCAACTCAGCTTCCTGTGATTTATCAAACTTCCTTTTGTTTGCTTCACCAAACATCCTTCCTCACCAATGACTTTATATTTTCCATTGTTGATGTCTTCTGTGGCTTTCCGTGAAAAAATGTAGTTCTGCAGCACTTCATAGAGACACATGTTCTCAAGATGATGACTTCTTTTTGGGTAATATGTGTCCAACATGTTTGTTTTCAAAATATCTGTACTTTCTGGGTCATTCTCGGCCAAATATTCAATTTCTCCAACAGATTTCAGTACCCGATTTCTCATTCCTGCAAGGCCTAAGCTTACCCAAATTATTCTTCTGGATTTCGAGTAAAGACTTGCAGATGATAACCTATCTGAGCATTCGTAGGATCCAATTTCTCGATGCAATAACATCTTTAAACTGAAACTGTACAGCTTCTTACTGACAGTCTTCTCGGGAGAAATCTCTTCCCACATTTCCTTCAATTCTGTTTTCTCAGATTTAGTGATGTAAGATGTGACATACCGAGCAACAGCAATAGAATTGTCTGCCACATACTGAATATCCATGTTAGCATTCCACATGGATAAAATGACTGGGTTGAAGTCATTTATAAATTTTGACTCTTCTTTTCTTTTTAGGTTGTATGTATTTTTGGGAGATTTTCTGGTTATAGTATATCGCACAGCTGACATAAAACTGTTGACTCTTCCTTTTGAAAGAACAGGTCTAGGTAATCCAAATCGACACTTTGTGTAGAATTTATCTTTGGTCTTGTACTTCCATCGACAGTATTTTCCACACCGATGACTTTGGAAACGTAAAACTTGTTCTTTTAACTTTTTCTCTTCTGTGCTTTTAGGTATAGCACATGTTGCATATTCTTCAATGAAAGATAACACTGCTTCATCAGCATTTGTTCCAAATTTTGGGGCATCCTTGATCCACAACAGCATATGAATATGAGGAGCACCCCTTGCCTGGTACTCTTTTCTCCAAAAGAAATCCACTACTTCTCCAAGAGGTGGATTTTTTTTATTGCAGATGAAGGACATCATAGCCTCAAATCTATGATTGAAATATCTGCAAACATTAACCAGATCCAATGAGCACAGTTCTCCTGCTGTCTTGTATTCAATGTTTTTAATGTTTGAATTTGCCTCTCGTAGAAAATCCAGTAAATCATCCCAAGCGTACACGGCACAGCTTAGAGTTCCTAAGTTCCATAATATGCATTTTAATTCTCCATGGCGTCGGTACCAATATTCATTTGTCCCACGCTGACAAGCCATCAGATTGATCAGTTGTGTTTCCAAATGATCATCTCGGTGCTGCACTTTCTCCATAAAATCCTTAGCAGACACATTATGTAGATGTACTCCACTTTTTAAAATGTGATTTACTGCATAAGATAATGCAGACAAGTCGCTTTCAAATAAAAGATGAAACAAATAAGGAATACTTTGACGAAATCTTGAATCTTCAGCATATAGTCTTGAAGTCCGATACTCAGAAGCTGGAATCTGTTCTGGGCGTTCATCGTATCGTCCACCTTTTCCTGTAGGAAACAGCTGAGGAAAACATCGAGCTTCCAAGCTCTTCTCCCACACACTCACGGGAGTTCCTTTTGCTTTCTTCATCTGAAACAGATCAATAGTGTCTCCCATAACTTCTTTTGAATGAAGAGGATGTATGCTAAAATGTTCATAAATTTATTCTTCTTTTGACTTGTCCACTTTTTCAATTTGACCAGTTGGTGTTTCTGTGTCTTCTTTTAAATCTTCTTCTTCTTCATCTATATAAATTGATTCATACCATTTATTATTCCTTTTCAAATATAAATTTGCTCTTTGTACTTTCCGTACATCTACCAGCTCCTGCCAAATCTTCTTATTCTTTGTAGATACACCATTAACCAGAATAACTAATGGTTCAGTTTCCAAAGTATCTGCATCAATAGTTTCCATATTTTTTTTCAAATCCAAGGGCAAATACACCACTCTTCCTTTTAAACTTCTCAGTAAATCAGAAGGAGGTAATTTACCAGTTTTGGGCTCCATACGTACTATGGTCTGGAACGGATGAACACATTGAATGAGTATAGACTCATATGTATTTAAATCAGAAAGTTCGGCAGGAATAGCATCCAATTCTAAATTATTATGTACAGCTCTGGTCGGCATTCTATTTTCTTCTAACTTGTTATAACAGTATTTACAAATACGCTGATCTTCACCCAATTCAAAACAATTTTCAAGAAATATATATGTTGCAAAATCCTTCCACTTATAATTATCTTCATTTTCACTTTTTTTATACAGATCAACATTCCTTGTTTGAATTTTATAATGGCTTCTGCGGCAACAAATACAAGTAATATTTGGTCTTTCATTAGAGATGATAGTAAATTTTGTCATTTCATCCTCAAAATTTTTAGTAATAATGAGTTCTACATTCTGTTCCTCATTTTCCTCATTAACTGTGTCCTTTTCTGCACTTTCTTGTTCTGGACCAAAGTAACAAAACTGAATCTCATCAGTAACCTTCACTACATCTGATACAGATCCACGGAACAGAGCATTATTCAACTCATTCAACTTTAATGCTGGACTTTTAGCAAAATACAATGTTCTCACAAACTTTCTCATTTCAGTATGATGAACAGCCAGCATCCTAAAATGATGAAAAACACTTTTACACACTTTTCTAGATAGACAAGCCAGAGAATGTCCTTGCAAACCAGTATTCTCTCTCACTCTGCATGGATCTAGTGTTTGAAGCACCTTCATCTTCTGTTTTACACTCTTTTTACTATATTCTCTTAGAAAGTCACATAATTTATCAATAGATTCCTGACACACAGTACAAATACTACTACAGTTCCAAGTGTACACTGGGGCTTTTGGACGTCTCCCCATAGCCTCAGCAGCCATTACTTCTTCCTCATTTCTTGGGACCATTTTCTCTTTTTCCATCACACAACCATCCTTAACTTCATATGCTCTACCATTGGTGTCAACTGCATGCAACAAACTATTACTTTGAAGATAACTCTCTTCATTAAAAAATGGTTCAGTACTTGAACTGTGCTTCCATTCTCCCAAGAACACTTTACAAAAGTTACTTTTTTTCACTTCTCTTTTCCTTTTGCTTTGTGACTTCATTGCATTGACTAATTTATCTAATCTACGCATCCTATTCAAAATTAGAATAAAAAGTTTTCTTTTTATTTCCAAAGCCTTACTTACAATATTTTCTAGAAAAAAAATTTTCTTACAAAATTTTGGTTTTTTTCTTATATTTTTTCACATCCTTTAGCAAATTTAACATCACTCTTCTCTGAAACATTTTTCGACGAATGTTTTTAAAATCTAATTTTCGTGTTAAATCATTTTTACATACTTCTGATTGTACATTAGCTTTTGTTTTTTGCTGTTGACTCTGTTGTTGCTTTGTACATAAAACACTCTCTGTTTTACATTTATTTTTGCCATTTTTTTGTTTTTTGAAGATCTTTTTAAAAAAATCTCTACTCTGCTTACCAGTAGACTTTTTCTTTTTGCCATCACCAGTTTCTCCTCCTATTTTTTTTTTCCCAATTTTGTCCAGATATACTTGTTGTTGCTTTTCTTTCCTCTTTCTTGTCCTTAAAGGCATTTTTTTTATTTTTTCACTGTTGCTCAGCAATACCTGCAAGAAACTTAAAAAAAATCTTTTTTGTAATTATAATTCATTAAAATATTTTTTAAGCTTTTCATTAATTTCAAATGTTTTACCATTTGCCTCTCATTTGTGATTTACTAATTTGTGCACAGTGCTAACCACCACAGTTGAAAAAAAACAAGCTGCCCCTTTCCTGCAAGTGCATGTTTTACAGAACAACTGAAACACAAATTATATCTGTGGCCACAATTCCTGTGCGCACACAGCCTCATGGTGTGTTTCTAAGCAGAAAACAGAATTTGATTTGCAAATTCAAAGCACATTTACTACTGTGGTAGATCAATTGATAATTGCTGTTACAGCATGGCACATTTTCCTTATTGTTTACAGAAACATAAAAGAGCACATTTCCTAACAGCTACTTTATACCATAAGCATCTGCAACCTGGGTGAGTGTTTAGAGTAGAGCAAAGAAAATGAGGCCTTGGTGACGTTTTTATGTGTTTGCATTACACAATGCTATCTGAAACATCACACAGACATGAGTACTACGCATGGGAGTGTTGGAGAAGCTGCTGTGTGTGTGCCAAGAGTGTGTTTCTGCAGACTATGTATTGTCAGCTGCAAGAGAGATGAGCAAGGAGACTTCCAGAACTGCATGAAGACTGCAGGGATGTATGTAACAGTGCATGTGTGCTAAGGGATAATTTGAGTAAAGAAAACAGGCTGCCCCTTTCCTGGGACTGCAATTCTTACTGAACAACTACTTCAAAAATTAAATCTCTGCCCACAATTCCTGTGCGCACACAGACTCATGCCATCATTTTAGGCACATAACACAGGCTGCCCCTTTCCTGGGACTACAATTCTTACTGAACAACAACTTCATAAATTAAATCTATGCCCACAATTCCTGTGTGCACACAGACTCATATCGTCATTTTAGGCACATAACATAGGCTGCCCCTTTCCTGGGACTGCATTTCTTTCAGAACAACAACTTCACAAATTAAATCTCTGCCCACAATTTCTGTATACAGACAGACTCATGCTATGTTTTTTGGAACAAAACAGTGTTCCTGAATAGTACCAAATTACTGTTACAGCCTGACACATTTCCCTTATCATTTACAGAAGCAGAAAACAGCACATGTCCTAACAGCTCCTTGAGACCATGACCATGTGTTACAGGGTGAGTGATTAGGCTAGATCAAAGAAAATGAGGCCTTGATGATGTTTTTATGTGTTTGCATTAAACAATGCTATCTGAAACATCACACAGACCTGAGTACTACGCATGGGAGTGTTGGAGAAGCTGCTGCGTGTGTGCCAAGAGTGTGTTTCTGCAGACTATGTATTGTCAGCTGCAAGAGAGATGAGCAAGGAGACTTCCAGAACTGCATGAAGACTGCAGGGATGTATGTAACAGTGCATGTGTGCTAAGGGATAATTTGTGTAAAGACAACAGGCTGCCCCTTTCCTGGGACTGCAATTCTTACTGAACAACAACTTTACAAATAGAATTTCTGCCCACAATTCCTGTGCGCACACAGACTCATGCCATCATTTTAGGCACATAACACAGGCTGCCCCTTTCCTGGGACTGCAATTCTTACTGAACAACAACTTCACAAATTAAATCTCTGCCCACAATTCATGTGCGCACACAGACTCATGACATCATTTTAGGCACATAACACAGGCTGCCCCTTTCCTGGGACTGCAATTCTTACTGAACAATAACTTCATAAATTAAATCTCTACCCACAATTCCTGTGTGCACACAGACTCATATTGTCATTTTAGGCACATAACACAGGCTGCCCCTTTCCTGGGACTGCATTTCTTTCAGAACAACAACTTCACAAATTAAATCTCTGCCCACAATTCCTGTATACACACAGACTCATGCTATGTTTTTTGGAACCATACAGTGTTCCTGAATAGTACCAAATTACTGTTACAGCCTGACACATTTCCCTTATCATTTACAGAGGCAGAAAACAGCACATGTCCTAACAGCTCCTTGAGACAATGACCATGTGTTACAGGGTGAGTGATTAGACTAGATCAAAGAAAATGAGGCCTTGGTGACGTTGAATGTGTTTGCGTTACACAGTGCTATCTGAAACACCACACAGACCTGAGTACTACACATGGGAGTGTTGGAGAAGCTGCTGCGTGTGTGCCAAGAGTGTGTTTCTGGACACTGTATATTGTCTGGTGCAAGACAGATGAGCAAAGAGACTTCCAAAACTGCATGAAGACTGCTGGGATATATGTATCAGTGCATGTGTGCTAAGGGTTATTTTCAGTTTTGAACATATGGCATCTACCTCTGCCTTTGCTATTTTGAAAGGGAAATCTACCCTGTTGGTTTCAAATGTTTTAGCTTTTGCCTCTCATTTGCGATTAAGTGATTTCTGCTGAGTGCTAACCACCACATTTGAAGAAAACAAGCTGTCCCTTTCCTGCAAGTGCATGTTTTACAGAACAACTGCAACACAAATTACATCTCTGGCCACAATTCCTGTGCGCACACAACCTCATAGTGTGCGTCTAAGCAGAAAACAGAATTTGATTTGCAATTTCAAAGCACATTTACTACTGTGGTAGAACAAGTGATAATTACTGTTACAGCCTGACACATTTTCCTTCTAGATCACAGAGGCAGAAAAGACCACATGTCCTAACAGCTACATCATACCATGAGCATGTGCAATCTGGGTGAGTGACTACACTAGAGCAAAGGAAATGTGCCTTGATGACGTTGAATGTGTTTGCGTTACACAGTGCTATCTGAAACACCACACAGACCTGAGTACTACACATGGGAGTGTGAGAGAAGCTGCTGCGTGTGTGCCAAGAGTTTGTTTCTTGAGACTGCGTATTGTCTGGTGCAAGACAGATGAGCAAAGAGACTTCCAAAACTGCATGAAGACTGCTGGGATGTATGTAACAGAGCATGTGTGCTAAGGGTTATTTTCAGTTTTGAACATATGGCAACTACCTGTGCCTTTGCTATTTTGAATTGAAAATCTACCCTATTGGTTTCAAATGTTTTAGCTTTTGCCTCTCTTTTCAGATTAAGTGATTTCTGTTGACTGCTAACCACCACATTTGAAGAAAACAAGCTGTCCATTTCCTGCAAGTGCATGTTTTACAGAACAACTGCAACACAAAATACATCTCTGGCCACAATTCCTATATGCACACAGACTCATGCTGTGTTGGTAGGCACAAAACACAGGCTGCCCCTTTCCTGGGTCTGCAATCCTTACAGAACAACAACTTCACAAATTAAATCTCAGACAACAATTCCTATATGCACACAGACTCATGCTGTGTTGGTAGGCACAAAACACAGGCTGCCCCTTTCCTGGGGCATGCTAATTTCAAATGTGCTACCATTTTCCTCTCTTTTCTTTCAAAGTGATTTCTGCTAAATCCTAACCCTCACAATTAAAAACAAGCTGTCCTTTCCTTTCAACTGCAAGTCTTACTTTTGAACAGCAACACAAATTAAATCTCAGTCAACAATTCTTCTCTGCACACAGACTCATGGTTTGATGGTAGGCACAAAACAGTATTCCTCATTCCTACCAGTACACATTAACTTATTGTGAAAACATACTCCATAATATCTTACAAGTTCAAAACAGTTAAATATCTCGCAAACCTCAAAATGTAAAACATAACTTTTGAAGAAGATTCACAATTCTAATATTTTTCTCAAAAATCACCACATACTTCCCCTCTCAAACTCATAACTCACCTTTAAAATTAGTTAGTTGTGAAAGAAATGTGCCACTCAAACAGCAGACTATCAGAGTCAGAATATCAGAGCTCTACACCTCTCTCCTCTCTCTAGAACCAGTAAATGGCAATGTTTCCCTCTCTTTTTTCACACATATACATGTTAATTTCAAATCTCAGTGCTTCCCACTTTTTTTCAAATGAAATCACACATTTCTATTGGTTGAAAACTTCAACCCCTTTCCAAATGTACCCTTCCCCCAACTTGACTTCTGCCTGCTACCATAGCAACAGGTCATGGAACACTGCTGTGAAGAGAGAGGTCAGACGTTCAGCAGACAATGTTTCATATCCAAAGAGCAAGAGTGCTTGACTTTTCAAACCTAACAGCCAATCCATAGTAATGTTCTTTGGTAACACATTTTTCTGTACCAATACAAAACATGCTTTTTTAAAATTTAAACATACAGCCTAGTTTTTAGTGTAGAATGGTTTGAAACAGCCAATGAGTTCTTTTTATAAAAAAAACTATGTGTGCCCCCATTTTTCAACTGTCTTTCATTTCATATTGCCTTTCTGCTGAAAGACAGCTCCTGAGTGCATCCAGATCTCCTTGGAAGATGTTCACAGTGTGGATTGTAGGTCACAGCTATGTCTTCAGGAGTGAAAAATTTGCAGAAAAAAGAGGTATGGTGAGAGACCTTGCTTTGCCAAATGTAGACATTAAATGGATTGGTCAGAGAGGGTTAAGTGGCACCAATTAATGCCTTTAGTGAAAACCTTTCTACATCTCCCACAGCCTAACCTTATTATTGTGCACTGTGGTGGTAATGACCTAGGCACTTTAACTGGGGTAGGTCTGGGAAAGCTTATGAAGGACACCTTTGTGCAATTGATGGCACTTTTTCCACAAACTGCCTTTGTATATTCTAACATATGCCAAAGGCAAAAGTGGAACTGGTCCAACCAATTTTGTCCGCAGATTGACAAAGCAAGGAAGCACGTCAACAAATCTATTTCTGCTTTCCTCAGAGACTCTGGTATGGGTTCTATATACCACAACAACTTGCGTTACAACATGCAAGACATTTATAGAGGAGATGTTGTACACTTCACTGATGAAGGGAACAGAGTCTTCCTCTTGAACTTTAGACTCTGCATAGGTACTTACTTGTAGGTACCGAAAAACACACAATAAACACAAGGGCTCTTTTTAGAGCCACCTAATATCTAAACACTTAAATGCGATTTTGTATTATTTTTTTGTTTTTAAAAAATTTTCGGGTGCGCGCTGGGTGCGCGCACTCGGCGATATTTTTTTTCAAAATATAAATCTTTTTTTTTGCCCTACAAGGTCCTACTGTGACCCCCCTACAATGCCTAGTGGGTCAATATCTCCCCACTCTGCCCCCTTTTCACGTTCTCCCCCTTTGTTTATCACCCCCTCTTTATGCGAGAGACAAAATGGCGGCCGCCGCTTCCTGTTTTCCACCGATTCGAATGTTTACTGACATCTAACAACCAATCAGAAGTGCGCTCGCGCACGCCAGGGTGCGCGCACAGTACTTGCTCAGTGCGCGCACGCTGCGCGCGTACAGATATATATATTGATTTAAATGCTAATTTCTCAGGAAATACTGAACAGATTTACACCAAACCTGCAAAAGGCACTTCATGGACCTTATTGCAACCTCTTTGCCAAATTTCACATAATTCTGTTCAGCCGTTCGGGCTGTAGCTGCGACTAAAGTCCCTATGGAAAAATGCATAGGGAAAACGCGTTTTGGGACCCCCCTTTTTTCTCAGCCCCCGCTTGACGAATCACCCCGAAACTTTCAGGGTAGGAGCTGAATGGAGCGCCCCATTAGTTTTGAAAATTTCGCGAGGATTCGTCAACCGGCGCCAAAGTTATTTAAAATAGAATTTTGAGATTTCCTATGGAAACACGGTCCTAACTATAACTACCTACTGGCAACCGCCAGTAGGTAATATATATAGATATAGATATAGATATATACACATTTAGATATACATTACCTACTGGCGGTCGCCAGTAGGTAGTTATAGTTAGAACCTAGTTTCTATAGGAAAAGCATTTTTTGATTTGCTAATAACTTTGGCGTCGTTTGACGAATCTTTGTGAAATTTCCAACAAAAAGTCTATCCAGTTCAGCTCCTATCCTGCACGTTTGGGAGTGATTCGTCAAGCGGGGGCTGAGAAAAAAGGGGGGTCCCAAAACGCATTTTCCCCATGTTAATTTCCATAGGAAATTTTACGACGAGCTACAGCCCGAACTGCTGAACGGAATTACCCCAAATTTGGCAGAAAGTAAATCCGTTAAGTAGTGTTTGAGAAATTCCCAAAATAAGAGTTAAAAAATCAATTTCCCATAGGAAATTTTGTGCAAGGCTACAGCTGAAACTACTGAACGCAGTTACCCCAAATTTGGCACAAAGGTAGTGCGTGGGTCAGAAAATAACCTTTTTTTTAAATGGTGAAAATCCTTTCAGTAGTTGCTGCGAAATTAGAAAAATAAAAGTGTTGATATCTGGGCGGAGCCTAAGTGGCGTGCACGAGCTTCACTGTGATTGGCTGCCAACACTCCAAACCAGGAAGTGTTGGCAGCCCTCTTGTGACTCTGTAGAAGTGGGTCTCCAGAAAACAGAGAAACAAAGATATAAAACAAGAGAAGGGGGCAGTGTAGAAAGACCCTGACCCCCTAGGTGTGCTGAAGGAGGCCCAAAAGGGGACCCCCAGTGCCAAAAAAAGCATTTTTAATAATAAAAAAATTATTCGGCGCAATTGGCGCTGGGGTCGCGGGTTCCCGCATTTTATTTTAATGAGGTCTCCGGGTGGGTAGGTCCCAGGGGCATTTGTTAAAAAATAATAGCGGGACTTGCTGGGGCTGCGGGGGCCCGCTGTGGTCCCCGCAGCTCCATGGCTTCAGTCATGTTGGGAGGGGTGTTGCGTAGCCCCCCTCTTGGAGCCCTGCATGTGCTTTTAACTTTGGTGTCATTTGAAGAAGGTTTACGAAATTATCCAAAAAGTTTCTCTGTTTTGATCAGCTCCTATATTGAAAGTTTGTGGGTTATTGGTCTAGGGGGGTTGAGAAAAAAGGGGGTCACAAAACGTGTTTTCTCCATACAATATCCATATGAAACTTTAGAGAAGACTACAGGTGAAACTGCTGAACGGAATTACGCCAAATTAAGCAGGGAGAAAGGTGATGGTTCAGAAAGCACGCTTTTGTTTAAATGGAGTAAATCCGTTCAGTAGTTTTTGGGAGATATCAAATTTTACAGATGTTGACATTTGAGAATTCTGACATCTGATTGGCTGAGGAGTGACGAGCACGAGCTTGCGGCTGATTGGCTGTGAACTTTTGAAACTAGGAAGTGTTGGCAGCCATTTTGTGATTCAGTCCATCAGCTTGCATCTGTCCTGTAGAAGCCATAGGGGTTCGTAGTTTTACCTCTGCGAGGCAACACTGGTATCTGTGTCTGTGTGAGATACCCTTTTCACGCGGCCTCTCCCTACATCAGCAGGTCGCGGCTATGCCTTTACAAGCCAATGTGTCGGCTCGGAGCTCTGTGAGTCAGTCTGTTGGCACGATCCTCTACACTACCGGAACACCACTGCACTACCCTAAATCCTAAAACACTATTTCCAGCACAAACCTTCAAACACTACACAAACACATTGCACTACTCTAAATCCTAAAATACTACCCGCAGCACAATCCACTACAGTGCACAAAAACCACTGTACTATCCTAAACCATAAAACAGTACCATTCCGTCGGCTTGCAGGTGTGCGTCTGCGAGCTGTCTGGTCCGCAGCTGTACATATGCAAGATAGTCCGTTAGGTCATAGGTGTGTCTCTGCTAGCAGGGCAGTTGGCCTATTGCTGTCCCTTTGTGAGTTAGACCCGAGCTCTCCCTCTGCGAGCCAGCACGCTGCTGTGGGTTTGCAAGTGGACGGCCCGTAGCTCTCCTTGTGCGAGGCGAGCCCACAGGCCGCAGCTCTCCCTCTGCGAGCCTGCCCGACGTCCCGCAGGTCTCCCTGTTGTAGCTGGATCGCAGCTGTCAGTCTGTGAACCGATATTGGGATTATAAGGCGGCTCTAAAAAGAGCCCTTGTGTTTATTAGTTGGAGCTACATATAAGTGTGGATGCACAGCTTCAGCTTATTCAGAAAAACTCGATTTCCCTGATCTGTGAAGTATACTCCATCACTTCTGTAGATATGAGCCATATCAAAACATATGTTGCTGTTGTAGATGGACCCCATTCTATGTTCTCTGAGGTATGCAGACACAGCTTTGTTAACATTCTTCCTAGATTTTTCAATCTGAGGACAAAATTGGTTTGACCTTTTCCACTTCTGTCTTCGGCATATATTGGAATATACAAAGACAGTTTGAGGGAAAAGCAACATCAGTTGTCTAAAGTTGTCCTTTATAAGCATTTCCAAACCTACGCCAGTCAATTTGCCTAGATCGTTTCCACCACAGTGCACAATCATGAGGTCAGGGTGTTGGAGATGCAAACAGGTTTTAACCAAAGGCAACAATTGGTGCCACTTCAATCCTCTCTGTGCAAACCATTTACTGTCCACATTTTGTAAACCTAGGTCTAAGTCAATACGTCTCTGTTCTTTATACCTCTTGCACCAGAAAACATAGCAATGTCCTATGATCCACACTAGCATTTTGAAGGTATGGCTGGGAGGTATGGATAGATGTCTGTAGCTCATGCAGTCCATTCGTAGAATAATAGATATGTTTAAAGATGGGGAGCTACTTTTTTTTCCCATACAAAACGATAACTGATTGGGAGGTGAAGCATTGCTTTTTAAAAGTAGGGTGCACATTCGTTTTCTGGAAAAGCATCTTTGTGATTGGTTAAGAAAAAACAGTTTAAACGTGGAGTACATATCATAGGATTACATTTGTTCAACTGAACCACACACCTGCTACTTGCATTTGGAATAATAGTGAACTTTTAACCTGCACGTGCCGTTAAATGTTCGAGAAAATGTTTCAAAAAAATATTGTTAGGTTTAAAAAAATTGATGAACTTTTAACCTGCACGTGTTGTAGAATGTTCTAGAAAGTGTGTTGATAGAATACATTGCACTTCTAGCTTCTAAGTGTCCTTGAATATTTAAAAAACTGTTTATATGAAAAATTCAAAAATAACCAATAGAGAGAAGTTTTGAAACCTAAAAAATCAAGGAACTATTCTAATTTGTTCTTTACATGTATTTATGTGTGGAGCAACAAAATTACAGACACAACAGCACCAGGAAGAGGAACAAGCAGGGAGTGTGGGTACGGGGGGAGATGGGCACAATGGAACACATGTACAATTAAGTACAGCACAACTACAGACAAACCATGGTCAAAATGAAACACACCAACAAGGAGCACAAGTCACACAACCCGCCAACATCACAGCACTGAACAAGCACAGAAGTGAACACCACACTGCCTGAAAGGGAGAAGGTTGAACAAAACCTCACATGAAGGGACATCTCACACACAATGCAGCACACACACATAGGAATCGAACACAGGACACAAAGGCACTCGCCTGTGGTGGATAAACGTCCAAAAGCGTCAGTACGAAACAGGCACATGAGAACGCATAAGTACAATCCCACAGTCTGGATGGGGTAGCAATTCACGTATGCCAGGCAGCGAGAATCCGTGACACACACATTGGCATACAAATGAAGACACAACACATTTGGAGACAAGTGAAAATGTGGAAACTTTATAAAAAAAAAGTGTGTGTCAGTACAGCCAAGAGTAGTGCCACGGTATGCAGACAAATGCAGCAGCATGCCTGAATAAGGAACGTAGGAAAACGTCCATGTTCACCTCGGGGTAGTCCATCACCAACACACGTCAGTGTCAAGCAGCGTTGGTTGTCTGCGCCTCGGACACATGTCGACGTCAATGCAGCCATATCCACTGTCGTCTTGGGACATGTGACCAGATGCACAACGTGCAATGATATGGCGGGACACGCGCAATGTAGAACATCGAGTCGTGGTTGCAGGTACCTTGTCACTCATCTATAAACGCGAGTGCAGCTGCGTAAGTCACTATCTCTAATAGTGATGGTTGGCCACAATATTTGACATGTCATCGATGTAATTCATCAGCTGACCGGGACAGATGTGCTGACTCCAACCACTGTACCCAATGTGCACCAAAGCACAATCGGGGAGTGGGTCAATTTTCTCACTGCATACTACGACATGTGCAATCTCCCAGGCCCAGATCCCAACATGCATGCCAAACATCCATGCATGCCATAAACGGGCATCACCATGACACTCCTGGTCGTGGGCCAACAGGGGACGCACACACCCGTCATAATCCATGTCAGCTACCCACACGTTGGAGAGGCACACATCCATGCACCACTCGAATAGACACGTGTGACATTGCAACACAGGCTGAACACAGGTGACGTCCGCAATGCGGAAGCTCAGCCGGTAAGTGATCCGCAGCACTGGCAAAGGCAGTGCACCCAGGACATGCAGCAGACGTGCAAGGTATAGGTGGACGTGAATGGAGTCGACCATGTGTTTGGGATGCCCTGCCATTGCGCCAGTGGCTCTGCTTGTAGCTGCACTGGCTTGCCATGTGCCAGTCTTGTGGATGAAATGGCACAGCTTGGTTCAATGAGCCGGGTCTGTGTGCAATGGGTGCAGGGCAGGGGTGTGGTGGGAGTATGCGTGTAGACCATTTCACGCACGCTAACTATGACGAGGGACTTTTGAGTGTGGGATGGGATGTGTACTCGTTGTTCTCAAATCAGGCAGTGCGTAGTGTGGGAGACGGATGCAAATATTATCGTATCTGTCAGGGGGGCTGGCTACTTGCAAGTTCCTTCTCGGAGCAGCAGATGAGCTAGCGCAAGATAGCTCAGCCAAAGAACCTTTCATCCCTACAGTAACTTCTCCAGCTGCATTCATGCAGGATGTGTACAGAGGCCGGTCGTGGGTGTTGTGGGATGTCTGCGACCCTGGTCATCATGGATGAGATGCCCAGCATGTGGCACATGGGCGGGTTCACTGTGTGTTACGTTGCCAAACAGCTGCTCATTCCTCCCGCGAGCCCCAACACTTTTGTGCGCTGTGCTGTTGTATCCCGTGCACTCCTACGGCACACCATTGTAATGCCTATTCACGCATGTCCTGCAGCATTCCAACCACACCGTGACACTGCCCTTTGGAGGTGGTGCATGCCACTTTACAACATCGACTGCTGCGGCCCTTGTGGCAGCCAGACCAGAACACAGAGACACACTTAATGCACTTCCTGCACATGGACATGTCCGAGAGACCCCGTTCCCCTTGCCGGATAGGCACACCTCTGCGCTGACCTGTGTACGCCGGACCAGCACACGCCGCTTGTGCATGCAGGAGGATGCGTGCATAGCTACATGTCCAGGCTCACTGCCAACGCTGAGGTGACATGGTAACGTCCACTGAAGACAGCACACTGTGATGTTGCAGGACCCGTGCCCATCATTCTAACGCAATGACCACACGGACACACTTGCTCAGATGCGGGTTCGGGGGGCATTGGCGGTCCTGGGGTTGTTGCGATGAATGTTGTGGCCCTCATGGGTATCCATTTATCATGCTCATTGACTCCATGGCACCTGTGGGTGTTCAGGTGTGGCTCTTGGGTGTGTTCCATTCCATGCTGCAGGTAGTCGTCCTGCTTAACACCAGCAGAAAGCAGGTGTAAAATCCCTGGTGCTAACGCGGCTTATCGCCGTAATTTGTTTCGCATCGCAGTTTTTGCCTTTTGTTGTGAAAGTTGTGATGTGGTTTTTTTGTGTACAGAAAAATGAACAAACTGGGCAGTGTATCCCAACAAGATACAGCACCTGACCCACTATTCCCAATCATTATAAATACAATGAGATTTTGTGTGTACACCGTAAATGCACCCACTACCACAGTGCAATTCAATACAGGATTTTAGTATTTAGAATAAATCACAAAGGTACACCTCGTGTGTTTTTGCACAGGAATGCCTACTCTGCATCTCATTATCAGCACTTTAATGCAACTAAAGTTGAGATAAATCTAACACACTATTCAGAAGCTGGTGCAAACTGCAGACATCACCAGTATTCCCACGATAACTGCCCCAACATTTAACACCATGGTGGACACCACCAAATAACAGCAACAAACATGAGAAAGAGTCACACAGCACTTAAGTAACAACCAAAAACTTTATTGAAATTTGACAAACTCAACACAAAACAACAAGGCGGAAGACTCCTGTCGGGTCCATCAATGTCGACGACACAGCCTGGAAAATAAAGTACAAAATAAGGAAGTGTGTAATGTGCATATCAAAGGAGTGAGACACAGAGAAAGAGAGAAGTAAAAAAAGCCAGAGAGAAAAAGAGAGGGAAGGAAAGGAAGGGAGTGAGAAAGGGAGAAGGGACAGAGAGTGAGAGAGAGAGACAGATAGAAGAAAGGAAGGAAGAGAGTGAGAGAGAGAGGGAAGAGAGGGAAGTGAGAGAGAGAGAGAGACACCGCCGCCCCTGCGCATCCATGACCAACATAATTACCTGCTGCCACCGGAGTGTCTACCAGTGGGCACGCCATGTGCCCGTGAAAGCTCCAAATCTGTGGCACGTGGTAGTAGGCCCCTGACAGCCACATCATCTTTGGGTGGCACCAACCCTGTGCAACTCAAGTCCGCGCCACGTGGTGGTAGGCCCGTGACAGCCATACAGCTCAGGGTGCGACTAACCCTCTGCGCAACTTTTCATGGGCTCTTTATGATTCAGACCCGTGGAGCGTCCGCCATCCAGTCACCACCGGCAATAAAGGATGTGACGTTGTCGATCCATTATATTTGCGTGGTCACATGGCCTGTGATGCATGTGCTGGATGTGTGTGGTGTGTGTGCAAACCTGCCATCAGGGAGTGGCCATGACATTTTGACAACTATACTACTGACCTGCACACCAACAGCGAGTATGCCTGCGACAGCTAGCTATGTGGGGCCAATGTCAGAACGTATTTGGAGTGGCGTGGGTACGACGGAACAGGGCAGGGATAGCCACAATGACTCTGGGGCTCTGGGCGTGGTTCAGTACATGTCCGGAAAAGGAAGCTACTAATGCGTGTGTCCCAAATGTAGTGTTTACGGCACCAGAAACACAATAGGCTATGTAGCATACTGTGACTGGCATCCCATTAGATGAGCATCATTGACGTAAGGTGAATCACTGTCTCTACATTCTTCCACATATTCATACATAAATTAGGTAAGACATAACACAGCAGTGCATCACTGGATGTTTATTGCACATCCAGTGGAGTTTAGCAGCTGGAGCGGTAGATGGACAGGACAAGCACACTTCACAATATGGGCTCGTGGAGGACGAACCAGAGTCCATCCGGGGATGACAGGTACCGCGGAACTGGAAGGGTACAGTCCCCAGTGAGGTCACGTGTCATTGCTCAATGAGGAGGATATGGCAGGCCATGTCGTGGACCAAGGTGAGTGTATCAGAGTGTAACGTGTGACAATGCAAGGTCGTGGGGCCATTTGTGGCACCAAGGATAAACAGGCACGGTGGCGGAAATGAATGGTAGTGCCTTCTTCTGATCTCAAACCCATCCACGTCCTCGTCCTTGTATGTGTGCACTGCCCCACCTGTGTTTTTTTTCTGTACCAGCTGCGGGACTGTGTGCCACTGACACATGAGTGGACAAAGATGGATTGTTTTCCGCACTGATGTGCCACTGACACATCAGTGGATGGTGATGGACTGTCTTCTGTACTGTGTGCCACTGACACTTCAGGGGGCGCAGTGGATAAGCCAGCCACAATGTGAGGCACTAACACACCAGGGGGCAGAGATGTGAAGGGTGTGAGGGCAGCAGCCTTCATCTGCGCCATGCCTTGTGGCAGCAATGCCATGATGAGGATCTGAAGGGCATGGTAGATCCCAGCTACATTTCATGTTCAGCGGTGGGTGCCATCCTTTACACCTCCATCCACAGCATGTCCTCCATGAGCCTCTGCATGTGTGGCATTTAAAAAAACTTTGAAATTCACTGAAAAAACCATAGGTTTCAGACACGTTATAGTTAGAAATTAGCATTTTATAAACCTTAGAAATTCACTAAAAAAAACATAGGTTTCACACACGTTATAGTTAGAAATTAGCATTGAAAAAACCTTAGAAATTCACTGAAAAAACCATAGTTTTCAGACATGTTATAGTTAGTTGGACATTTCACTCGTACAAATCCATAGAAATTCCCCTGTTATAGTTAGTTCAGCTAACTATAACTCGTGCACCCGCAATGCACTGCTGATGACGTCACATATTACATCATTCATGACATGGTCAGGACATCACTGATGACATCACTGATGACATCTCAAATGACATCACTGAGGACATCTCAAATGACATCACTGATGACATCACTGGTGACATCATCCACGTGAAAATCTGATGCACCTCCTCACACTGTAATATAACCTTTGATACATCCACTCTAAAATATAGAGTATCATTTTCAAAACCATCGACACACCAATACCAGTTACTACATATGCACTCACTGATTCCTAGGTCTAGACACACATCCACTCATTTACCCATACAGTCCCTCATACATGCAGTCACTCATGAATACAACACATCTATACAGACACTCACACACTGCCACTCACCCATGGAGTTATTCACACACCTAGTTAGTCATGCAAAGAATCAATCACACTCCCATTTTCTTACCTATACAGTTATACACACACCACCTTACATATTTATACAGATACTAACGCATACTTAGCCTCTTATGTAATCACTGACACAAGTACACACTCATCCATACAGCCACTCTCACAATCACTGACTCTCAAGTATAGTTATTTATATACTTAAACTCTCGCATACACTGTATTTTACATATGTAGTTATTTGTTCATGTACTACTGAGACATCCATTCAGTTACCAACAGACTCATACACACACTCACCCACCCATACAGCTGTTTCCACATGCACTTTTGAACCAATACACCCAGTGAATCAACCACTCACATATCTATACACAGAGTCAGACACCTGTCACCCACCCACACACTCACTCACTCTCCCATACAAAAACTCATGCAACCAATCAATAGCCCATAGAGACATTTATGTAGCTACTGAGCAATCCATGCAGCAGGTTACACAACAACAGGCAGACTGATACAGACATTCACACAGTTTAGTCACTAACCCATGCATTCAGTAAGACACATGTAATCTCTCATTTATAGTCAGTCACATACCTTCTAAATCCTTTATACAGACACTTATACACCCACTCATTCTTCGATACAGCTTGGCATATATATAAAACAAATTTATACTTTACAGAAACACACAGTCACTGGATGATGTCATCAGTGATGTCATTTGAGATGTCATCAGTGATGTCACTGACCATGTCACGAATGATGTAATATGTGACGTCATCAGCAGTGCATTGCGGGTGCGCGAGTTATAGTTAGCTGAATTAACTATAACAGGGGAATTTCTATGGTTTTGTACGAGTGAAATGTCCAACTAACTATAACATGTCTGAAACCTATGGTTTTCTCAGTGAATATATATATATATATATATATATTCACTGAAAAAACCATAGGTTTCACACATGTTATAGTTAGCGGAAATTTTACTGATAAAAAACCAATGAAATTCCCCCGTTATAGTTAGTGCAGGCAACTATAACTCACGCGACCGCAATCCTCTGCTGATGCTAATACTGTATTTAGACACTTATTTGCCCATGTCTTCTTCCATAAATTTTTAGCTATACATATATTACAAATATTTTTTTTTCATAAAGACACATATGTCATCAGCAGAAGATTGCGGTCGCGTGAGTTATAGTTGCCTGCACTAACTATAACGGGGGAATTTCATTGGTTTTTTATCAGTAAAATTTCCGCTAACTATAACATGTGTGAAACCTATGGTTTTTTCAGTGAATTTGCAAGGTTTTTTAAATGCTAAGTTACTTTACGCCATTCGTGGCGTGCGCGCCCACTTAACGCAGTTCGTTCCATGCGCGCACGGTGCGCTTCGCGCACCGTGCGCGCACAGTGAGCTCGCGGTGCGCTTTGCGCACCGCGCGCCCACTTTACGCAGTTAGTGCCGTGCACGCACGGTGGGCACGCGGTGCGATGACAAAGCAAGAAAGCACGTCAACAAATCTGTTTCTGCTTTCCTCCGTGACTATGGTATGGGTGCCATTTACCACAACAACTTGCGTTATGACATGCAAGAAATTTATAGAGGAGATGGTGTGCACTTCAATGATGAAGGGAACAGAGTCTTCCTCTTGAACCTTAGACTCTGCATCGGTACTTACTTGTAGGTACCACAAAAAAATCATTTCATAAACACAACGGCTCTTTTTAGAGCCCCCTAATATCTAAACACTTAAATCTGATTTTCATTTTTTTTTTTTTTTTTCTACCGTACGCTTACCGTAAGCTTACCGTACGCGTACCCCGTGATTTTTTTTAAAATCAATAAATGTTTTTTTTGTACTTTTCTGTCCTTCTTTGACCCCCTTACAAATGTTAGGGGGTCTGTAACTCTCCTCCTTGCCCCCTTTTCTTGTTTTCACTCTTTTTTTTTCAGAGTGAAACACAGAAAATGGCGGCCGCCGCTTCCTGGTTTCGGCCGATTCGAATGTTTACTAAGATCTAAGAGCCAATCAGAATCGCGCTCGCGCACGCCACCGTACGCTTACGGTAAGCGTACGGTAAGCGTACCGTAAGCGGGCTCAGATATATATATTGATTTAAAGGCTATTTTCTCAGAATCTACTGAACAGATTTACACCAAACCTACAAAAGGCACTTCCTTGACCTAGGGACTACCTCTCTGCCAAATTTTGAGTAATTCTGTTCAGCCGTTCGGGCTGTAGCTCGTTCTAAAGGTCCTATGGAAAAATGCATGGGAAAAACGCGTTTTGGGACCCCCCTTTTATCTCAGCCCCCGCTTGACGGATCCCCCCGAGACTTTCAGGGTAGGAGCGCAGCGTAGCGCCCCACCTATTTTGAGAAATTCGCGAGGATTCGTCGACCGGCGCCAAAGTTATTCAAAATAGAATGTTGAGGTTTTCCTATGGAAACGTGGTCCTAACTATAACTACCTACTGGCGACCGCCAGTAGGTAATATATATATATATATACATTTTCAGAATAAATTTGAGCCATAAAATAGTATATTTCCAATTTTTTTTAACTTTGAACGTGCACACATGCATGGATGCCGGTCACGATTTAGCAACCTAAGCAGCCATGTGTAACAAAACACTTAACTCACAGGGACATATTAGTGTTATACTACAAATACATGTCAACATATGCCTGTATTTAAGGAAATCACATTCTGTTTTTTAACTCTCCATGCTGTCTATCTGCTCAGCTGTTGCCTGGAATTCATAAAAGACTGCATGGAGATTCTCTCACAACAAACACCATTTTCAGTATTTTTCTTCTTTTAAAAATAAATATTGACAAGAAATACATTGTTTTCTATCTGTATTTATCTGTAAAAATCTGTAAAAATCTGTAAAAACGGGAAACCGGAAACCTTAAATTAAAATATGTTGATAGTACCATACTAATTTTAGAAATTATGGTGTTTTCCAAGGAGATGTTACCCTGTGGAAAAGCCTTCTGCTGGGATTTCAATAATCATATTTGAGAGAAAACTCTTTTCACGTAATTTTCCCATAGAGGTTATGGAAGGTGCTCCAGAAGCTAAAATGAGAGCATATTTTTTGTAAATTCACACTATCTTTCTCAGCCATATGAAAATTAAGTCTGACAGTCAATTCCCTTGTGCTCTACTGCAGCCTCCCAGAGTCTTCTAAAGAACAACTAGAGCGCTAACGATGTTACTTATGACAAAAGTATGGCACACCTGAAGCCATGTTGATTGAATCAAACTGGTAAAATGTAAAACATTTAATTTAGAAATCAACAAAATGAGGAGGTTCAGTTTGTCATAGAAATTATAGTTAGTGCTGTAGAAAGAAAAATTAGGACACATTTTATATCTTCCTCTTCTATTTCATTAAAACATTCTGACATGCAGACTGAAACATGCACTTTCAACACATGCACACATGCAGACTGAAACATGCACTTTCAACACCAGCAGCAGGCTGCAAGTTAACTTCCTGGTGATCAGCAGTTTTAGTACAGTGTTAATGAGCACCTAGAGTGCTAACATTCTGAATTTATGCCAAAGGTGTGGTACATACGAACAACATCTTGATAGAATCAAAGTAGAAAACTGAAAGCATTTCCTACTGAGGATACTGCAGTAAATGATTATATTAGAGAGTTTCATAACAAATAAGTCTCCCAGGATGGCCACCAGAAACAATTATTCCAAATATAGCACATCACCCAAATCTAGCCCAAATCTAGCCTATTGACTGAAGTATGCAAAACACTAAATTACTTAACTTTTTTTGCAGTTTTATATAGCATAGACTTGACCCAAATGTATTGGAGTGATTTCATGAGTATCAGTTACATTACACAAGGACGCGTTCATTTTGGGTTTAGGCATGGGGAGATTAAGGGGCACTAGGTAGGAATTGCGAATCCTTAATAGTGATTATAAAGGAATCGCTATTAGAGAATCCCAATTACCTAGGCATGTAGGTTTGGCAAAACAAATTGCGATTCGCTATTAAGGAAGACTTTCGCAATTTGCGAGTACCAAATAGGTACTCCCAAATTGCAAATGCAATTTGAAGGGTGATAGGGGGCCAAAAGGCCACCCTCAAGCACCCCCCCCAAACAGGAAAGTGTGCACATGTGGCACACATATATGCCCTAAGGGCATGTGTGTGTGCAACATGGCACTTAAAAAAATGCACAAAAACTTGCATTTTTCTAAGGATTTGCAACTTACCACCAACTTGAAGTTGCAATTCCTTAAAGCAGGGTCGCAATTGTTTCATGCTTCCTGCATTGCATTTAAGGAATCTCAAATTGCGATTCCCTAAATGCATTCGCAAAATAGGTAATCGCAAAAATTGCGATTCCCTATTTTGCAATTTGCTTTGGGCTTGAAGCATCCCAAATGGCAAAATACCTGTCGCAAAGGGGCCAATTCGCACCGATATTTTGCTTGATGCATGTGCCCCTAAGTGATTTGCCCGGAATCACATGATGTCAAGCTGACGCCGAAACTCAAACTTGGTTGCCCAGTTGCAAAGTCTACAGCTCTGGCTATAACCCCACACCCTCTCCCTTAAGTGAAACATATAATCAAGTGATCAACTGGAAATAAAAAAAAAAAGATAGAAAATTATTTAAGAGTGCTTTGTTGCTGTTTGAGAAATAGGAAAATATGTTCTCTTTTTAGTTGTTTAGAGCACTAACCATAATTTCTATGGGAAAAAGACCTCTCATGGAGGAGGTTGCAGAGGCAACACGTTGGCCACACTGTGCAGGTGGGAGGGGCAGTGGTAGCACAATGGACCATGGAGAGCAGGGAAAAGGGGGGCAGAAGCAACAAGCCAACCATGCAGTACAGACAAGAGAAGCTGTGGAAATATAAAAGACCATTGAGGACAAAAGGAAGAGGCAGTGGCATGACAACCATACATGCTAACAGACCCGATTCAGGCAGGATACTCATGATGTTTGTAAGCCCAAGAGGCCTTTATTTCAGTTGTCTCCTGTTTAAAATCTCCTCTTTTTCAATGTAAGTCAATGGGGAAAATCATTTCCCCAGGTTGTTTTTTCCAGAATCTCCAAAATGTTAGCAAGTTTGGTACATTGGATCACGGAGAGCAGGAGGAATGGGGTAGGGGCATGGACTCGGATAAGGGAGGGCAGGAGGAAGATGGGCAGGGGCACCAAAATGACCTTAAAAGGCAGACATCAGGGGTTGCAGCAGCCCAATACATCACACAGGGCAAGCAAGATGGCAGTGCAACAAATGGACCATGGAAAACCATAGGGAGGGAACAGGGCCATGCACATGGACAAAATAAAGCAGAGGGAAAATATGCAAGGGCTGCAAGCAGACCATAGCAGTCAGACAGGAGGGACAGTTGCAGCATAACGGACCATGAAGGGCAGGAGGGGGGGCAGGGGAACAACAGCAGACCAAACAAGTCCGGAGAGAGGGGATAGGAGTCTGCACATGGAAAACGAAGAGCAGGGGGATGGGGACAGGAAGCACAACACACCATTGAGGGCAACAGTGAGAATATAATGGCATATTTAAAGACAACGGAGGGAAGGTGGGAGGTGGTCAGGGACAGCAAGCTGACCGTACAGGGCAGGTGGGAGGGGCTGTGTTCAGCACAAAAAGACCATGCATGGCAAGCAGGATGGTTAGTGGCATCACAACGGCCATAGTGGGCAAGAGGGACATTTTATTTATTTATTTATTTTATGCGTTTTTATATAGCGAAGACTTTACCCGAAGGTGTCAGAGCGCTTCACAATAGGAACAGTAATGATACATGAGGAGAAAATTACAAGTGAGCATGTTACAAAAGCAAAAGTTACGTTACATGAGCCAATAGTGACAATTATGCATGTATCTAGAGCAATCAAAATACAAGAGGTAGCAAATGATACGTTACAAGAGGAAAAAGTGACATGTGTGCATGTTACAAAAGCGTACAAGGTACAAGTAGAGGTAAAATACTGCAATAAATGGCAGACACTCAGAACACAAGAGCAAACGTTACGTTACATGAGGCAATGGTGGTAATTGTGCATGTATCAAAAGCAAACAAAATACAGGAGGTAGCAGACGAAACGTTACAAGAGGAAAAGTGACGTGTGCATGTTACAAAAGAGTACAAAATACAAGTAGAAGTATAATACTGCAATAAATGGCAGACACTCAAACCACAAGAACACACTGGGAAGGCACTTCTATAGTCATGGAGAGCAGAATTTCCTATAATGGAAGGACTTCCTTCAGATAATAGAGAGGGCGTGAATTAAATTTGGAAGTGTCTTTGAAGGAGGAGAACTTTGAGGTCAGTTTTGAAGGCCTGGGAAGAGGTGGTGGTCCGGAGCTGAGGCGGAAGTGAGTTCCAGATTCTCACTGCGTTGCCTGAAAAGGATTGGGCCATCGATCTTTCCTTCTTGAAAGTGGGAGGTTCAAGCAATACATTTTCCGCATTACGTGATGGTCTAGAGCCTCCAGAGAGTTTCAGTTTATTCGCCAGGTAGCGAGGAGAGGAGGAGTGCAACGCTTTGTGGGTGATACAGGCTGTCTTGTAGATAGATCTTGCCTCGATGGGAAGCCAACGGAGGGTGGATAGAATGGGTGTGATGTGGTCACTTCTTTTGGCCCCATATATGAAACGAGCTGCTGAATGGAGAACAGATTTAAGGGGGGACAGGTGGGATTTCGGAGGCCAGTAAGAAGAGAATTGCAGTAGTCCAGTCTGGAGAGAACCAACGATTGGACCAGGGTTTTCAGGTTTTGCTCCGGGAAGAAGCGACGAATCCCCCATAGAAGGCGCAGTTGGTATCGTGCAGACTTTGCAATGGAATTGATGTGGGAGAGTAGATTGAGTTTTTTGTCGAGTATGACACCAAGGGATTTTGTGCTGTCGACAATGATGGGTTTATTGTTAAGTAGATTCATCTGATCCATCCAGGTAGGGGCATGCACAAAAGACCATAGAGGATAGAATGGAGGGGGAGGGGCTAGACACAGACAAAAGAGGACAGGGGAAGGTGTTTCACAGCAGACCATGCAGGACAGACAGGAGGGGCAGTTGCAGCACAAAGAGAATGAAGGGCAGAAGGGAGTGGAGGCAGAATGGACCATGGAGGACAGTTGGGAGGGCCTAGGGGCATGGAACTTGGACACGTAGGTTGGAGGTGGCAGGGACAGGGACAGGTGGCAGCCATCTGACTATGCTAGGCAGGTGGGAGAGGCAGTGGCAGCTCAACAGAACACCCAGAGTAGATTGGACGGTGGTAGGTCCATGGAATATGGTGGCAGAAAGGACGGAGCAGGGGTATGGACATTGACATCGAAGGGCAGGGAGAAGGAGAGTAGGAGCAGCAAGCTAAGTGCAGAGGCTGAGCAAGAGGACAATGATGCTGCAAGGCATTGGGGAAAGGAGGGCAGGAGGACAGGTCAGGGACATTGAGCTAAATGGAAGGTAGCTGCAGCATAATGGACCATGCAGGGTAGGAGGTGCATGGACTTGGACAATAAAGGGTAGGAAGGAGGTGGATGGGGCAGAAAGCTAACTGTTTAGGGCAGGCAGGAAGAGCACTTTTAGAAAAATGGCCACACATGGCTGTAAGGAAGGAGCAGGGTCATGGACATGGACATTGGATAGCAAGGAGGAGGGAGCAGGAGCAGCAAGCTTTGGTGGGGGCAGCACAATGCCAGACCAGGCCCTATGTTCAATCCTACCCGCACTGTGCATTGTGATGGACATCTTACTTCATGTTTAAAAAAAAACGTAGAAAATCCCGTAAAAAAACCCAAAGGTTACAGGGACGTTATAATTAGGAAATAGAATAAAACATTTGAAATACACTGGAAAAAAACAAACTTTACAGGGACATTATAGTTAGGCTAAGATTTTACTTGTACAAAACCAGTGAAATTCAGTAGTTATAGTTAGCTGAGCTAACTATAACTCACGTTCCCACAATGCACTTTACATATTGCATCACTCGTGACATGTTCAGTGACATCACTGATGAAATCACTGATCACATCTCAAAAGATATCACTGATGACATAATCTACAAAACCACCAATGTACCCATTCACACCCCATTGAACCTTTAATATACCCACTCCCACACACCCATTCACAACCCCATTCACAGACCCATACCAGTACATACAAACCCACTCACTGATTTATAGATCTACACACAAATCTACACACTCACCCATACAGCCACTCATACAGATACTCATACTCATACTCATTAATATAGCCACTGACATATCCGCTCATACAGCTACTTACGTACTGAGTCAGTCACCCATTGAGTTACTCACTCACCCATATAGTCAATCACACAGCCACTTCCTCACCCATACAGTTACACACACCCACTTACTCACTCATACATATACTAATATGTACTCACCCACCTATAGCCACTGACACAAGCACACACTGATCCATACAGCCACTCTCACATTCACTCACTCCCCCATAAGTCACTCACATACTCCATCGCTCACCTATACTGCCTTTCACATAATCAGTTACTCACCCATATACCACTGACACATCCACTCACTCACCCACACAGTCATACACACACTCACTCTCCCATATAGCCCCTCACACACACACACACACACACTTACTAACCCATAGAGCCACTGACTCACCCACTCACTCATTCATATAGATAATCACACACACCCTCACCCATCCACACAGATACTCAGACACCCATACAGGCACTCAGACAACCAATCAATCACCCGGACAGCCACACACATACAGCCACTTAGCAGCTGACAGACTGATACAAACATTTACACAAGCAGTCACTCAAGCCATACATTCACTGAGATACCTAATCACTCACTTACACAGTCAGTCACGCATCCACTGAATCATCAGTACAGGCACTCATACACCCACTGATTCAGCAACACACCTTGGTATACATATTTAACACTCATAACTATTATGTGTTTATCAGAAAGCACATTAATAACAGTTTTTATGTTTAAAAAACATTTGAGTCAACACAACATTGTCACATTTACTGTGGAGAATCTATGATCAGCAAATGTATTTCACCTACTGAAAAATACAGTTAAAGACATTTTTTAAATTAAGTTTAATTCTAGATATTTAGTAAGATATTGTTTTAACTTTTCTTTTTGTGATTAATTTTGGAGGAAACCACCTTTACAATTTGTTTTATATTCGTGACTACCTACTTCATCACGATGATGTCGGTAGTCGCGAAGAGTACGTGTTTTGTACAAAGCATTAAACATATATACATTCTACAGTATGTTTAAGAGTAGAGCTTTTTTAGTGTACTGTTTAAATTCATATTTTTGTAGTGTGTTTCCAGAACAATCATCTTCAAAGCTTATTTTCCATTTTTGCGGTGACGCCGGACATGGTGATGAGATCGGGAGTCGCGAACAGCGCATGTTTTATACAAAGTGTAAAACATATATATATAGACAAATTCTACTATATGTTTAACAGTAGAGCTTTATTAGTGTACTATTTAAACTCATATTTTTGTAGTGAGTTTCCAGAAAAATCATCTTCAAAGCCTATTTTCTGTTTTGCAGTGACGCCGGGCATCGTGATGACATCAGTAGTTGCAAAGAGAGCGTGTTTTGTACAAAGTGTAAAACATATAGACACATTCTCCAGTATGTGTAACAGTAGAGCTTTATTAGTGTACTGTTTACACTCATACTTTTCTAGTGAGTTTTCAGAAAAATCATCTTCAAAGTCTAGTTTCTGTTTTCACGGTTACTTGGGGAGACACGATGGCGCCGTTAACTGCGACGATCACGCCTTTTCCATAAATTGTAAAACACATATATGCACACATACTACAGTATTTTACACACTATGGGTTTATTACAGTATTCTCTAAAGTCATGTTTTTCTAGTGAGTTTCTATAAAATCCATCTATAAAACCTATTTTCCATTTTCCGTGTGACAGCGGAGGTCGCGATAACGTCGATGACGTCGGTACCCGCGATCACCGCTAATATGTCGCAAAAACACAAAGCAAAATCAGGTGTTCAATAGCCACCATTACATACAAAAATTATAACTACATAGTTAAATCTAACCATCACACTAGATAAATTATTATCTAAATAACTCAATAAAAACATTTATCAGAATCTCAACATCTCTGTGCCAGTGTGCATTAATGATTTGCTGATATATTTTTGTTTTATGTTTCCACCAATATTCAGGGTGTTGCCACGATAGTCGTGATGTTCCCATGACGGTACACGGGGGCAGCACCGGCGATCACAGCGCCATTGTGAATATCACACGCAATAAAAAAAAATCAATTTTGGACACATCTTGTGTTACTAACACCCCCATATCTGAAACATGGGGTCAGAGTACCTCCACCCTGACCCTTTATGTTTGCTTTCACAGAAAACTTTAGCCCCAGGAACCGTTCCTAATAGATAAAATGGTGGCCACAACTTTCTTTTCAGGTGGCGTTCAGCCAATCACAGCATGCCTGTTGGTGTGCGCAGCCGCGATTACGTGCAAAATTGTTGCAAATCGGTCACAAAATATCCGCGGCCAGAGATATCACTATATTGTTCAGATTACATTTCTCCTAAAACTACTGAACAGATTTGTGCCAAATAAGAAAAAGCATAATCTGCGTAACAACATGTACCTTTCTTCCAAATTTGGTGTAATACTGCACCCAATTCTCAAATGAAGTAACCATAGGAATCTTCAATTGATGACCATACAGCCATTTGCATTTTTTTAGATTAAAGCATTTTCAAGAAAAGTATCAGCATCAAAGCATGGAAAGACAACAGATAAAATCTAAGTGGCCAGATATTGATGTTAGTGCTATAGAGAACTTGCACCTCTAACATCTCTAACACAGCAAACAGAACTAATATGTACGTTTGTGGCAATGTAACAGCTCAACTATAGATTGGATTTATAGCATTGAGAGCTAGTAGGAGGGTAGCTGGAAGAGAAAAGGAAGATATAATAAATCAACAGTTACAGATAAATATGCACAATAATATGGTCAAAAGATCTCTTGTCCATAATAAAGCAAAATTAATACTAGCATATTAAACTTTACAAAGGACGCATAAGAATGTGTACTAAGAGAAATAAAGTCCAGAAATCCATAATAAATTGCCTAATGCACAGTAACCATTCACTTGAAAATTATTCTACTACGAATGGGAAGTCAAAGGAGCAATCTTAAGGCGGGTGAGACATGCTGCCGTCTTCCCACATTACACATAAGTCTGACCATTGTATTTTGGATATGCAGAAGGTGATTCATAGTTTGTTGACAAAACTAACTAATTGCATTTTTCATAATTCAAATGAGACCAAACGAATGTATTCATAACAGAGGTGGGAAATTTATTTTTAATAAATTTATTTTTAATAAAAATGTCTTTTTAATAAAAATGTGTTGGGCGTGGCTGACTAAGATGGCCGAATGGACACAATCTGTGCAGGCTTCGCTGCATCTGCAGTAGAAAGACGATGCATCCTTTTACATCGGGCCAATATATGCTCACCAGAAAGTAGATTCTGAGTCCCAGAGTTGGGGGCAATGTCTGAATGGTGTGAGCCCCCCCCAGAGAGTGAGAGAGGGCTGACCTGGCAGTGGTGGTGTGGTTGGCCTAGGCACGATGGGAACCTGAGGCTGGCTTCGTGAGGCTGGTTGGTGAATGCTGTATCCAGAACACTCCACGATGGCTGGGGAATACAGCTAGGGTACTCCTCACCAGGCAGGTGCCTGTTGGGGAGCCAGGGTGCGGAGAGCTGCGGGAGAACCTGTAGGTATTGGAGCCACTCCCGACTGGAGCGAGGTGGACCAGAGAGGATCTGGGGGGGTGTTGAGAGCCTTGCTGGACTGTGAGCTCGATGCCGGTGACTTTCATCAGACACTACAAGTAGGAGAAGCAGGCCGCTCAGAGACTGTAGAATTCAGCTGGCCTAGTCAGGTGAGACACAGTGTTTGCCTGACCTTGAGATGGCTGACCTGCAGGATACGGCCCAGCGCTTTCCCCACCGGGGGTGATGGTCTGAGGGAGAGGCCATGTTCGACTCGCATCTAGGTCACCACTTGAAGGGGGGGTGACAGATGATCAATGGCCTTTCTGGCATGTGACTCCCTCCTCTCACAGCTTACCTGACACCGGCTATGATGGCCTGAACATGCCTGACCCTGGCATGGTGGTGAGGGGGACAGCTCCAACTTTTCGTATGTGGCCCTGCACCACCTCTGATCTCTGAAGCCCCAAGCACCATCAGAGGACCAGCTTTCCTTACTCTGGCACATCATGCCATGCCTGGTCACGAGGGGCAGAGAGCTAAAGAGTGTCCCTATAAGACTTCGAGAGGGAGGGCACTAGCTCTGTGGGGAACTGCTGGCGGACAATCGACAGACCAACGCAGCTACTGCACTATTGGAACCAATGGCATCCAGGAACTGCCCACCAAGTCAGAGAATCTGACATAGGGCAGGGCAGCAAGGTGGATCTCCAGTGATTCTGAACCAGGGGAAGCAGGTTGAATGGTCTTTACCTGGGAAAGGGGTGTTCATGCACCGTGCTTAAGGAGTGGGGGGTACTCGCAGGGAGAGACTGCTGCTTGGGGATCCTTGGCTCCGGACCCCCCGACGCGACCCCCAGCAGTTGCAAAGAGAAAAACGGTAGCTCATTCAGCGTGACAACCCCCCTGGACATGGCCCTCATGTGGCTCTCTTCCTGGTGCTCCTGTGGGCTTCCAGCTGCTCGAAGCTTTCATACCTATCGACTTTATGCGGCCTAGGAAATCCCAAGCTAACAGGGTCTAAAGTCATTTTGCATTAGCGACTGTGCGCAAGAGGAACCCCCGGGGGAACAAAGAACAGCATGGAACTCATAAAGGAGAGGCCTCCTTCCATCCCTGCTGAAATTTAAGAGGGAGCTGTGTACAGAACTCAAATCTGACTTGAACGCATCCCTGGAGGCGCTCTGCTCAGACATACAAACTAAGTTAACCTCAACCAACAGAATGTACACTCTGTGGGCACCTGCACATTAGATATTGAAACGAAGATGCAGGAATTTGACCAACACACTTGCCAGACAGAGCACTTTGTGAAACCTCTTCAGATGCAGCTCCGAGCCTCCCTCTTGAAGTGTGAAGACTTAGAAAATAGATCACAGAGGGACAACATCAGACTACGAAACCTGGAGGAGGGTTCAGAGGGGCCAGACCTGGAGGACTGTGTGGCAGGCCTATTTGCAGAACTGCTGAGCGCCACAGGCTTGAAAATCAAAATAGACAGAGTTCATAGAGTGGGACCCTTGGCCCGGGCTGCACTGGGCGACCGAGAGATGTGCTTGCTAAGCTCCATTCCTTTAAGATGAAGGAGTCAACCCTCCAGGTGGCCCGAAAAGAGGGACATATCCCCTTCCAAGGCACCACTTGCAGCCTCTATCAGGACAGTGCCCCATCCACCCTGGCACACGGCCAGCAGTTTTATCCTGTCACTGAAGAACTGCGGAAAGATAACATGAAATACAGGTAGACATACCCATTGTCCTTGCATTCGCTCTCCACAAGAAGAACCATCATGTCATGACCCTCTCCAAGGTAGTGCTGGTGGTGGCGCTCCCGCCTTCTGAAGTGCAACAATCAGAAGATACCACACTGGGTATCCCGGAGATGGTGTGGAGTGGCAGGGAAGGAGATCCATGAAGGTCACAGTCCAGAACCCGCCCACAATGGAAATGATGAAGCCTTGGCATTAAAAAACCCGCTCTCTAACTTCTCTTTTCCCATGGGGTGTACAGACATATTTGAGGAACTAGTCCTTTCACCCTCGCCTAATTGGGGCTTTAACACTTGGCTGTCGATCTGCCTACACAGCCACTTCTGAAATGGGACAGGCAGGAATCAGTGGCATGTGTCGCTACCAGTATTTCACCTTCTAACCTATGTTATCTTGAGTTGATAGATGATTACCAATATGCGTTGTCATTTTTATAAGACCATAATTAGCCTGCATTAGCAGATACTGACCTAGACATCTCCTCTGAGACGTCTTTCAGTTGAGGACGTGTTTCATCTGGAAACTCACTTCTATTTGCTTATGTTTGGGAATAATTGTTGGGGTTTTGTTTGAATTGCTTTTGGTGCGTGGAAATAGCATTGCATACCTACTACGAGGTTATACGGGGAAAAAGAGGAGGAGGGGGTTCGTAATGCTATACTAAAGGGTCTGACAGCACATTTTTATAGGACCTTTGGCTACGAGCTCATACAGCATCTCGTAACCCTTTTTAACTCAATGGCGAACTCCGGGGCTGTGACCCTGTCAATGAGTGAGGCACTAATCTCAGTGATACACAAACCAGGTAGGGACACACAACAATGTGGATCCTACTGACCGATAGCACTACTCTACCTAGATGCTAAGCTATATACCAAAATGTTAGCCTCTACACTGGAAGCCCTTATGCCCGAACTGATCCACCGGACAAATCAGGCTTTATTAGTGTCAGAAAAACCCACGATAACCTTCGAGGGTCATCCACCTGGTTGAAAAAACTGTCCAACAATCAGTGCCATCAGTTCTACTTGCGATAGACAAAGAAAAAACTTTGACCAGGTAGACTGTGATTTCTTATTCCACACTATAAAACACTTTGGGTTTTGTAATACATTTATAGCCATGATTAAAGCCAACTATGCACAACTGCGAGCCTGGGTCTGGGTAAACGGAGTGGTCTCTGAATCTATCCACCTGGAAAAGGAAACCAGACAGTGCTGCCTCCTCTCGTCCTTATTGTTTGCTCTTGGTATTGAACCTTTGCGGCGAGGGTGTGCACAAACCCTTTGATCCAAGGCATTCATTTTGGCACAGATAAAAACAACATTTTCCTGTTCGCCGATGACGTGCTGATGACGTTGACCTCCCCTAGCTCGACCCTGGTTGCGGTACAATCAGAGCTTCAGGCCTTTGAACAGGGATCAGGCTTCTGAGTCAAGCTAAACAAATCCTACCTCCTTAACCTCACCTTTCTGCAAGGGGATATGGACACCCTAGTAGTGTCCAGATCGCTTATGTAGAGCCAAGAAGGCAATACCTTATCTTGACATTAAGATTATGCCTCGGATTTCAGATCTCTTTAGGGCTAATTATCCACCACTCCTCCAATGACTTAAGTAGGATTTTTGCACATTAGCCCCCATGTATTTGACATGGTTAGGATGTATACAGGTTATCAAAATGAATGTCTCACCTAGACTATTATATCTCTTCCAAGGCACGGCCAATTGACTTGGATCATGGATTCCTCCCAACTTTTTAGATCTCTGATTATCTTTCTTTGGAAACCCATAGCAGATCTTCAGCCAAATGTGTATCTCAGTACTCCCACCATGACTACTGTGTGTGTGTGTGATACAGTTACAGGACGGATGGAGTGGAAAACCTTTCCTTTCCCCTATACACCAATTCAGGGAGTGGGGATGCCTCACTGTGTCAGACCTTTTTTCACAATTGGGACATCCTGATATTCGAGAATTGCCAGAAAGACTTCCAACTACTGGTGTTGGAGCATTTTCACTACACCCAACTCAGACACTGGATCCTTCATCCAGATGTGCAGGAAGCCGCCACTAGAGATCTCTGACCCATTGAAAGTTTGGTCAGTAGTGGAGTTGGTTCAAAGGGATGTATTTCCTTTCTTTACTCTCTACTGCTCTCAACAATGACCTCCCCTCAACCACGACATGTGGCTTTTTGTGGAGACTAACCAGGCACCCCTGTCTCGGAGGTGCATGGAGTGGGTTTTGGAGAAACATACCTAGGTTTAACCATTCCATGGGAATCCGGGAGGCTCACTATAAGGTTGTCTATGATTGGTACTTTTATTCCACTAAACTACGGAAACATTTCCCACTACCTCAGATCTCTTTTGGTGAGGCTGTGGTTTACTGGGGGCCTTCAGGCATATATGGTGGGACCGCACCACGATCCACCTGTTTTGGATAGAAATACTTGCCCAGATCAAAGATATGCTGGGATATCCCATACCAGACACTCCAGGGTTTATGGTTCTGGGTCTCTGAGATGACTCCGTCAAATATCATACTGTCGGGGACTGCTCCATACTCTGGTTATGCCTTGGGGTGGCAAAGATGGCAGTAGCACACGTTTGGACGAAGAAGGAGGCTCCATCCCTAACGCAATGGCATGCCAGATTGTGACAGGCCCTGATGATCGTGTGGCAGATATTTTTTGCAACAATTGAAAGAATTTTGAATATATCTGGGGCCCGTTGGTGACGTACCTCTCCAGGGGACTTCCACTTCCACTGTTGGCGTGCCCAACGTGTACAAGGGCACTTTACCCTTTTACATAACCCCCTATCGCTTTCAGCTTCGGTGTATAACACATAGTTCCCTGTACGCATTAAACTTTCTACCCATGCACCACCTGTTTATTTGTGGGAGGGGAGGTGGGGAAGTCGCTTCTGGGGAACAGGTATGTTTAAGTTATATAATTGCAGCGCTTTGGCACATGCTTAAGGATTGTAAAGTGAGAGTTCCGTGAAACGTAGCAACTGAAACTGTTAATAGCTACCATGTACTGTGAAGCAGGGAGTACACTTGGGTGTGCTGTGATGATGTACCTTTGGAAAGTTTTGACAAAAAATGTGTCAAACAGTTTTGAAGTGAAAATAACAGGAACTGGTTCCTGTGTTTCAAGTGACAAGTTAGAGTCAAACATGATTCCCAAGTTACAAACCAATGGCAGTTGGCAAAGCAAGAATCTCAGGTCAAATCGTTCCAGCCTGAGTGAGTAATAGTTCAGATTTAGAAGGATTTAGGTTCATAAAATGTTCTGGCAGCAGAGCTCCTTGGCTAAGCAATTTGTCAAATTGAGAATGTTGGAGGACCCTTGGCCAACTCAGAGATCAATTGGGTGTTGTCAGGTACTCACACCCATCTGGTTGATGAAACCGCCAGTGGTCTAATATACATGTGAAAGAGCAAGAGTGAAAAAATTGAGCACTATGCGACACCACGATTGATAGGTTTAGGTTGAGATTTAAAGGTGGTAGCATGACCATTTGTTGTCGACCAGTCACGTAAGAGGACGGCCATTTGAATATTCCCCAGGGGATTCTCTCAGAGATACTCACATTGCAGCGTCTGGTCGACTGAATAGTATGGTCAGCAGTACTGAAAGCCTTAGAAGGATCTAAAAAAAACACAGGCCCAATTTCACCTTTGTCCAGCCTGCAGATTGTCGCTGGAGCTAATTCGGTGCTCCTACCTGTAAAAAGCCAGCCTGAAAGGAATCCAGAATATTGTTCTGCTTGATATACCTTGAAAGCTGACCAAATACCAATTTGTCCAATAATTTGTACCAATAAGGTAGAAGAGATATCAGTCTAAGGTTATTATGATCAGAAGGATCTAACAATGTTTTTTTTTCATAAGAGGTTTGACAACTTCCAATTTCCAAACTTCAGGAAACACAGCACATGGTACTGAATCATTAAAAATGGACAAAAATTAATTCAACATCAAGGTACATAAACGTTTTAGCCAGAGAGAAGGATTCAGATCCGAAGGAGAGTCTGATGGACAACTATTACAAATAACTTCCTCCAAGGAAGCCTTAGTCAGTTATTCAATGGTACTCATTCTCCAAGCTAATGGACCTTGCTCAGGCCCTGCCTTGAAAAAAAATAGTGTTGAGATAGCTTCTGAAATGATTCTGAATATTTAGAATTTGATTATGAAAGCAAGTTGCTAAGATTTCATGCAGATATTCAGATGAAATTATATCACCGGTAATGTCATGAATGTCAATTGAGATGTCATCAGTGATGTCATCAATGATGTCATGGACACGTCATGAGTGATGTAATATGTGAGGTAATAAGCAGTGCATGGCAGGGTGCAAATTATATTTAACTTTGCTAACTGTAACTGGCGATTGTCCGGGTTGTTGGTAGTTCAAAACGGTAATGTTGTCACTGGCAAATTTACCTAACTATAATGTTACTTTAACATTTAGTTTTTAGTGAAAATATATATACATATATATTAGGTTAAGCACTGAGAAAAATACACTCTTTGCATCGTAAGTGTCCATGCAAAATTCTTTTATTGTCGTCCGTCCTTGTTAAGACACGAAACAAGTTGTCTTCAACTTTGGTAGAAGTAGCATTTGAAGTACATCATATGCTTGATCACAAAATTCTCTTCACATAGTAGTGGTACAGAACAGCCATATATATATTGTTTTCACAATTCCATTGTTCTGCTTGCGATCCAACAGACTCAAAGTGGCACTCTCCGGGTAATTTGTTCAAAAGAGTTTTATTTCATTTTAACAACAGTGCAACAATGGACAGTCTGCGTTTCGGCGATTTGCTTTCCACAGGACCATAGAGTCCTAGTGTCTAGCTAGTCCTTTTAAAATGTATGTGACAATAATCCATTAACCCGTTCGACGCGCATGACGGAACGGTTCCGCCATGCACGTCGGTTGGGCTGTGCTTATGACGGAACCGTTCCGTCATGGCCCCGCCCGCGCACGGAACCTTCAGCGTGGCGCGGAAATCCGCGCCGCGCTGAAGGGGTTAATAGTGTTTACTCTTCAGGTCATAACAATACCTCACATTGTGTTTACCCTATTAAGCAATTGATCCACAATGTTTCACATTGAATTAATGTAAAGTACATCAATTTGACATTTAGCTTAATTAGGTTTTTTGCAATTCATGCTGAAGTGAGACATTTCAATTCATTATCACAGTATAGTACTCAAATTTGTGAAATTATTATTTATATGCTGTGCAAATATTAAGTAGCAGTCAACAGATGGAGGAGCCCCTCCTATCCATTTAGGTGCAAGAGAGCAAATACATGAGAGTGAGAGTATAATGGAGCTGGAGAGATGAGATGAGATGACATCGATCATGTGAGCTTTTATAAAGTGCAAATGCAATGTTGTTATTAGGATACTGATTCAAAATTCTCTATATGAGGTTTATTCAAAGGTACAATTCACAGTGATTTCTGAAAAAGTGTAAGTTTGATGTTGTTAGTAAGGTGCTGTTTAAGAATTCTTTATAAGGTGTAGATGTAGCAACAGTTTGTACACATTGCATTTCATAACATAATTTTATATTATACTGTTGGAAATACTACAGTAGCATTCCATTTAGTATTGGGGTTTAAGTTAGCAGTACTGAGTTTTTTATCACAAAGTGTCAATTTTATATAAAGTGCAACACGTACGTTGTTTCATGAATGGTGATGTTTGGACTGTATTCACCACCTAGTAAAGTGCTAATGCATACATGATCACCAATGTTTGATTAAAAAATGCATGATCTGTCTCAGATTACATTTGCAATTATTCTGGTAGAGTAACCTTTCCTTATAAGTAAACATACCTTAGACAGCTCTCAAATGTTAAAATTCAATGATCAAGCTACTGTTTTTTATCTTGTGGTTTGTATGTGCAAATTGAATTTTGTAAAATCATTTATAAACAACATTTGACAAAGAATCATTTTATAAAATTATTTTGTGAAACTTGAGATGCTCTAGTAGCCCTCCATTCAATTGTCAACAATTAATGTTACTTCGAGGTGCCATTATTTAGCTGGATTTTGCCAGTCACATTTTATAAAGTGCACAAATTCACAATTTCAAAGATGGCAAATTAGAGACTGTGTTCACCACTTGATAAAGTGCTGATGCATCAGTAATAGTCTGCATTAATTTAATAAAGTGCATGATCTCTTTCTTATTCCACTTGCAATCGTTGTAATAAATTAACTCTCCCAAAAATATATTTTGCAACAAATATATGAGCTATGTAGATACATTAGACGAATCCCAAATTACCAAGAATTATTATAGGAACTGCTATCCTACAGATGTACATGTAATTCCGCATCCAAGTTAAGTCCCATTGGTATTTCAGTTCCCATTTGAATTATCAATCTACATTCCCCCCCAAACAATAGAGTATTTGTATTGGGTGCATAGCTACTCAAGCTAGAGTGTCCTTGCACCATGATCAGCAGGAAGATGAAGTGAGAAAGACCCCGGCCTAATGATTGAACAACCAAGTTTTCACATTTTTCCTGAAGGAGAGTAGGTCGGAGTTAAGCCTCAATGGCATTGGAAGGCTATTCCACAGTTTTGAGCCTAGGAAGCCGAAGGATCTTCCCCCTGTGTGGGTCAGACGTATCCTGGGCAAGCTGACCAGGTTGATCTTGGATGAACGAAGCGGCCTCAGAGTTGTGTATTTATTGACCCGCTTCTTTAAATAGCTGGGGAGACGCAGCGCCATTACCGGGGACGACAAGGAGCCGCCAGGAGCCACCAGGAGCACACTACTAGCTCCAGAAGTCCAAGCGCCCGGCCCAGCAGCAGCGTCACCGCCCCCTGTGACCGGGCAGCTGTTTGAAAAGCAACTCGCGCCTCCCGCTTCGCGGGAGACGCAGCGCCATTACCGGGGACGACAAGGAGCCGCCAGGAGCCACCAGGAGCACACTACTAGCTCCAGAAGTCCAAGCGCCCGGCCCAGCAGCAGCGTCACCGCCCCCTGTGACCGGGCAGCTGTTTGAAAAGCAACTCGCGCCTCCCGCTTCGCGGGAGACGCAGCGCCATTACCGGGGACGACAAGGAGCCGCCAGGAGCCACCAGGAGCACACTACTAGCTCCAGAAGTCCAAGCGCCCGGCCCAGCAGCAGCGTCACCGCCCCCTGTGACCGGGCAGCTGTTTGAAAAGCAACTCGCGCCTCCCGCTTCGCGGGAGACGCAGCGCCATTACCGGGGACGACAAGGAGCCGCCAGGAGCCACCAGGAGCACACTACTAGCTCCAGAAGTCCAAGCGCCCGGCCCAGCAGCAGCGTCACCGCCCCCTGTGACCGGGCAGCTGTTTGAAAAGCAACTCGCGCCTCCCGCTTCGCGGGAGACGCAGCGCCATTACCGGGGACGACAAGGAGCCGCCAGGAGCCACCAGGAGCACACTACTAGCTCCAGAAGTCCAAGCGCCCGGCCCAGCAGCAGCGTCACCGCCCCCTGTGACCGGGCAGCTGTTTGAAAAGCAACTCGCGCCTCCCGCTTCGCGGGAGACGCAGCGCCATTACCGGGGACGACAAGGAGCCGCCAGGAGCCACCAGGAGCATACTACTAGCTCCAGAAGTCCAAGCGCCCGGCCCAGCAGCAGCGTCACCGCCCCCTGTGACCGGGCAGCTGTTTGAAAAGCAACTCGCGCCTCCCGCTTCGCGGGAGACGCAGCGCCATTACCGGGGACGACAAGGAGCCGCCAGGAGCCACCAGGAGCACACTACTAGCTCCAGAAGTCCAAGCGCCCGGCCCAGCAGCAGCGTCACCGCCCCCTGTGACCGGGCAGCTGTTTGAAAAGCAACTCGCGCCTCCCGCTTCGCGGGAGACGCAGCGCCATTACCGGGGACGACAAGGAGCCGCCAGGAGCCACCAGGAGCACACTACTAGCTCCAGAAGTCCAAGCGCCCGGCCCAGCAGCAGCGTCACCGCCCCCTGTGACCGGGCAGCTGTTTGAAAAGCAACTCGCGCCTCCCGCTTCGCGGGAGACGCAGCGCCATTACCGGGGACGACAAGGAGCCGCCAGGAGCCACCAGGAGCACACTACTAGCTCCAGAAGTCCAAGCGCCCGGCCCAGCAGCAGCGTCACCGCCCCCTGTGACCGGGCAGCTGTTTGAAAAGCAACTCGCGCCTCCCGCTTCGCGGGAGACGCAGCGCCATTACCGGGGACGACAAGGAGCCGCCAGGAGCCACCAGGAGCACACTACTAGCTCCAGAAGTCCAAGCGCCCGGCCCAGCAGCAGCGTCACCGCCCCCTGTGACCGGGCAGCTGTTTGAAAAGCAACTCGCGCCTCCCGCTTCGCGGGACGCGCGCGGGCGGGCGCCGGGCTAAGCCCGGGCAAAGGGCGGGCCGTCTGTGGCCGTCCGGGGCAGGAGGAGGCAGGGCTGGGCCCCCCCTCTGAAAGCTGGCACCAGGGTATCTGCCCCATACCAGGTACTGTCGCTGATTTATTCATATTGTTCCTAGCGTTTTGCTGTGGATTTGGTCGGTGTTGGTGTATATTGGTCGTAATCTGGATGCTGTTTGGCGGTTGCCACGACACACCTTTCGTCTGCCGGCGGTTGGGATTTCCATTTGTCCCGACTGTTGTTAATTCCCATATATGCTCAGTGACGCCAACTGCACCGAGACTCTGTAAGTGATAATCCGTGCCTCATGACCCGGAGTAGTGTTGGCTAAAGGCTGCGAGACTGTACAGGCTTAAACCCTGGTAACTTGGCAATCTGATTCTGTTGGCAGCTAGGTATTAGTCAAAGTTGATAATCAACTACGTTCATTTTTCTACTATGTCAGGCTCTAAGAAAGACAAGGTGGTCACGGGGGCAGGCTCCATGAACAATTTCCTTGTCAAAAGGGTGAATAAAATTAATGACGATAGAAGGGCATCCTTGGGCAAAGTAGATTCTCTAGACCATGACCCCCTTCCAGCAAGAGCAGCTACTTTGGAGGCTTCACTAGAGGGTGTAAATAGCGTTGCTGGTAGGTTAGGAGATCAGGATGCTAGCCATTCACCCAGCGTAATAGTAGCTTCGATCCATCGGGACCCTGATATTATAACGACCGTTCCTACAATGCTTGATAAAGTATGTTCTGATTCTGAGGAAGAGGTAGATGCATCCGAAGAAAGTATAGGAAAGAGACCAGTAAGAACTTGCAGAAAGCAGCAGCAAAGCAAGAGAGGGGGTAAGATCATCCACAAGAGAAGAGGGGATAGCCACTTGCCTGATAGTCACATTTCCCCTAAAGCCAAAGCTAAAGTAGCAAATACAAAGGAATCCAGTATAACACTGAGCTCCGAGCAGTTTGGTTTGCTAATTAAACGTATAGAGGCAGCTTTTGACCTAAAACTTAAGGCTTCCATTGACTGTCTTGCAGTCAAATTGGACACCGCGAATGCGGAGCTCAAAAGACTAGGAGGTCTATTGGATCAACAGTTGGCCACACTACCTAAGGCGAACCCCCCACTCCCTCCAACTAGCTCAGTGAGTACCGATGTTATAGGGACAAATACCTCAACAGCCCCCAACCCACCTCATTTGATTCCTCAGGTAAATTGCACGGTAAATAACCTTACTGTCCCCCCAGTCATCCGCCCCCCAGCAGTAGCCTCGGATGTCGATCAGGTTGGGTGCCATCAGAGATCTGATCACTTATATAATATTAATGCCATACAAGGTAGGCGAAATAATTCTATTAATCTGCCCCCTGATTGCGCCCCCTACGTCGTTGTGTTAGCCAATGTTCCAATGCATAACCCAGGCACTTCCGAGCCACAAGAGGAAGCGCATGATTCCCTCAAAAATAAAGTGGTGGCTTGGTTAGGTGCTAAATGCGGTTTTCCTACTAAACATGCTGGAGACATTATCACGACGAGGAGAGTGTATTGGATTGGCCCCTCGAGGAAAACATGTAGAGGGGATTGTGTGGTTGTGAATTTTAAATACCCTCATCACGTGGCCACAGTCCTCCTACGGGCAGCTTCCTTGATGGAGGATAGTAATGGTATTCGAGTGCGCCCGCTTGGGTATTTCTACAACCATCTTAATTTACCCCCTTTGCCCAGACAAAGACTAAATCCATTTACCCCGGTTGGGCCCAGAATGGCTCATCATAGTTCGGCGCAGGGTCGTGATAACCTCTTTACCTTTGGTCCCCCCATTTCAACTTACAACAGATTTAATGCGCTCTCAGGCCTCGACCTCTGCGATTGACGGGGTGAGGGAGAGGGTACAATGGACAATATCGTAGTGGACCAAACAACAACGGTCCTTGTACCTTCTTCTGAGGTGATCAATAACAGTTTAACAGAGATCATAACTGAAAAAGGGGACATGGTTAGACTGTTATCCTGGAACATTGCTGGGTTGCGGTCCAAGAAGGGAGACCCTATTTGGGAAAAATTTATAAAGGGCTACGACATCATCGCTATGCAAGAGACTTGGGATGTGGAGTGTGATTACTGGTTAGATGGTTTTTCATCTTACTTTGTACCTGCTTTGCCTTCCCCCGCAGGCCGGAACAAAGGAGGTCTTATGACGCTGGTATCGGTAAACATAAAGGGCAAAACTATCCAGATAGACTGTGCCTCCCATAGTTTTATTATTCTGGAGCTAACATTAGAGGATGGTTGTAAATTGCTTTTGGTTAACTGTTACAATGCCCCAAACAGCCATCCAGAATCTATGCATTTTACATGGCTTTCAGACTTTTTAAATCTCTATAGAGACAAGCAATCCACTTTGTGTCGATTTGTTTTAATGGGTGATTTTAATGTTCATCTGTGCTCACATTGTGTTTTAGTGGAAGAAGACGGGCCAGATAGCGTGTCCCCCCCTCACCTAGAACATACACAGAAGGGCCGGGTGCTTGAAAATGTATTGCGGGAACACGAGCTATATGAATCAGAATTTTATGATATAAGTACACGGGTCGCCACTTATACGGGAAGGGCTAGCGATTCGATAATTGATTTCATCTTTGTTTCAAGAGGTTTTCTCAATTACGTGATTTCATATAATGCAATTGCTATGCCTATGAGTGACCATAATCCTGTGGGTTTGGAGCTAGCGAATAGCTCCTTCTTGTCTAAATCAGTTGTTTCCCACCGGATTATATTGCCTGTTAAGGATAAGAATCAGGGGAGAAGAATTAAATGGGAGATGGTCGTACCGGACAATTTCTTCCTAACTTTATCCTCCTCAGTCGCTGAAGAGCTAAACGTGTGTGCCAATCCGTCAGCCGGGTGTAAGGAGGTTATATCCTCGTTCAAAGATATTTGCCGGTTCGCGTCTATTAGTCTTACAGCCAAAGGGCAGGGGTGCAAACATAAACCGGCTAAAGGCTGGTTCGACAAAAATTGTAGCAAAGCTCATAACCGCCTTAAAAAAGCCCTCAATATTCGACCAAGAGACAAGGCGTTAGTGGCGCGATGTAGAAAAGATTTTAATATGGCCACCTCTCAGCGTAAAAATGATTTAAAAAGCAAAGCCTGGGAGGATTTAAGGGACAAAGCCACCCTAAAAAACAGTGCCGAGTTTTGGAGAATAATTAATTCCCCATTACTTTCAGGTGTCCAAAACTCAGTGCTGGAATTAAATATACCAGAGGAAGACTGGCTTCAACATTTTGGAAAAATCTATGACAGTAATAGGGAGCCGGAACCCTTCACTATCCCTACTAATGAGATTCCCCTGGAGCCTGTGAGATTTGACACTTGTGAGGTACTTAGAGCTATAGAGGCGACAGCAGGACGCAAGGCCCCGGGCCCCGACGGAGTGCCAGCGGATATGTTCAGGGCTAATCCGCTGTTTTGGGCCAATATTCTAACAAGAGTTTTCAATGCCGCTGCTGTAGTGGGTTTCCCTCCGACCTGGTCTTTAGCCACAATTGTGCCAATATTCAAAAAAGGGCAGAGAGGGGATCCAAAATGCTATAGACCAATATCGCTGCTGGACTCCTCGGTAAAAATTCTAGGAAAAGCTGTTCTGGCGAGAATTTCCACGTGGGCAAAGGGGAATAACATCCTGTCCGAGGCACAATTTGGATTTAGGTCAGGAAGGAGTACTGAGGACCAATGCCTCAATCTCCACCTCATACTCTCTAAATACACCAGAGCAAAAGAGGGTAGTTTATTCCTTGGCTTCATGGACTTGTCCACAGCTTTTGATCTTGTCAACAGGTCCAAGCTGTGGGCAATGCTCCTGAAGATGGGCCTCGACAGTTCCTTGGTACACTTTCTGGCGGAGCTCCACAAAGATCTGAGGGCCCGCATTAGAATGTCCACCGACGGAAAGTGTACCGAGAGCTTTAGATCATCCAGAGGCGTCCGTCAGGGATGCATCCTGGCGCCAATGTTGTTCACGCTTTACGTGAACTCTTTGGAGGGTGACCTAACGGCTGCAACTAAGGATATCCCAAGTATGGGGGGTGCACCAATTCCGGTGCTCCTATACGCCGATGATGCGGTGCTAATAGCCAGGACTCCAGTCGCCCTACAAAAGTTACTCGACTCCTTTGGTAATTTTATGTCTAGTCTCGATCTGGTGATCAATAAAAATAAATCACACACCATGTCAGTAGGATATGGTAACCGTAAAGAAAAAACTTTCTTTTGCGAGGGAGAGGTGATTAAAAGCGTGAAAGTCTTTACATACCTGGGTGTGATTTTTGATCAAAGGGGAACGTGGATACCACAGCTAACATCTAAAGTGAATGCGGTGAGAAGCTCATATTCTGCAATCCTGGGGTTTTCCAAAAGATTGGGGGGGAAACCCATGGAGGCTATCCTGGCTGTCTACAAAGCCAAGACAGTCGCGATCGCTAGATATGGGGCAGCCGTCTGGGGTTATGTTAATTCTAAAAACATCCAGATAGAGGAAAATAAATTTCTTCGTTCCTTGCTGGGTCTACCCCAGTCTACTGCCACCTATTCTGCACATCTTGAGTTGGGTATGGGCTACATTCTAGATGTAATCAATTTAGCTCCACTTTTGATGTGGATTAAGCTTTGGCTTAACCCGAACCTTAGCCTTAACCATCGGATCATTAAAGATTGTCTTGCACTAGATCACAGGAGGGAAATTCAGTGGCTGTCTTATATTGAATCTACGGCCGCACTTCTGGGGCGTCCTGAAATTTTTACTAGCCCAGAAACTCTGTGTAAAGCTGACTTGCTGTGGGTGAAGACCAATTTTTATAGAATACGTATGGCCGAGCGTGAATCGGATGATTTATGTAAACCCTCTGTGAGGGCTCATGTATTGATTACCCCATTTTGTGGGCTGGCTCCTTATCTAACAGTGGTTACCAATTCTTTTCATAGATGGTTACTATCCAAATTTCGGTTTAACCAAATGTATATGGTACTGTGGGACGAGAAAGATTGGTGCAAGCTTGAGGAATCGTCTCCATGTAAATGCGATGGTTTCTCTATCCAGGATAATGCCCATTTTCTGTTCTTTTGTTCCTTTTATCACGAACCTCGTACCAGATATCTTAAACCAATTTTGAAGGAGCTGGGTTTTATTCAGTACAAACCTGCGTTGTTTTACCTACAGATGTTGCTTTCCCCTATAATCATGTACTGTACTGCTAGTTTTCTGGCCGCATCTGTCAGATGTAAGAGAACAAGGTTAAGATCGGAAGCACAGATGAGGACAGATACCTGATTCCACGTTTATCGCTATGTTGAGAGCAATCTGTAATGAATTTTGTGTATAATTGTTTGTTTTTTTTTTTTTCTAACCTGCTTTTTAAATTTGCCAATTGTTTAATACTGTTTTATATGAATTGTAAGTTATTTATTGTAGAATACTTTTATGATTTTAATTAATCGAATAAAGTGGATTTTGACTGACAAAATAGCTGGCTACATCATTGTGGGACGCTTAAAAAAAGATGGTCAGGACCTTGAAATCTATCCGGTCCTTGATGCGGAGCCAGTGTAACGATTTCAGAATCGGAGTTATGTTAGATCTGAGTTTTGGTTTGCAAATGGCTCTGACTGCCGTGTTTTGAACCACCTGAAGGCGCTGTATCAAGGATTTAGGAAGACCGAGGTACAGGCTATTGACATAACCAAGTTTTGAGGTTACCATAGCCTGCACTATGATCCTCCTACTCTCAAGCGAGAGCAATGGCAAGAATTGTTTTAGCATACGTAGGATGCCAAAACATATGCCAGTGAGGTTTTCTATCTGGGGACGCATAGAGAGAGTTTTATCTATCATAATTCCTAAATTTTTGGCCTTCTCCTTTTCTGCAGGTGGCGGTGGCAAGTCCGCAGGCCACCATGAGCGCCAGTCAACCATAACCGAGTTTCCGAAGAAAAACACTTCCGTTTTGTCTGGATTGCATTTTAGCTGGTTGATCTTGAACCAGTGAAACACCTTTGTGAGACAGGCCCTGATTTTGACCCCACCAAAGTGGGAGCCCTTATCAATTTTCTTAATAGTAATTCTCTGTCAACTCCTATCTCATTTCTCCTTATGTGTTTGATTCCAAAGTACTGAAGATTTCTCGCTTCCCATTAATGTTATTCCCAAAAGTGATTTGCAATTGGGTATGAGTAGTCTCTGTTTCTGATTGCCCGTAGATGTTGCAGAATTCTTAATTTGACTTTGTTGACAGTACTTCCCACATATTGTTTTTTACAAGGACATTTTAGGACATACATTACAAAGTCAGTATTGCAGGTAATGAGTTCTCTTATCCTTTTTGTTTTTTCATTTTGAAATTTATATTCCTTTTGGTTTATTCCATGTTTGCAGGCTTTCCATTTAGCGCATTTCCAGAAGCTTGGATGATTGAGCCAGTTAGTTTTGCTACCTATTTCAGTGGAGAAGTGGCTTTTGGTTAAAATATCTCCCAACAAGGCAGTCTTTCTGTAGGCTATATTCGGATAATCCATCAGCTCTTCAGTCAAGGATTTGTCAGCTCTTAAGATTCTCCAATGTCTTTGCATTATTTGTTTTATTTCCTTATTTTGCTTGTTGTAATCAATAATCAAACGAGTTTTCTCTCCTTCACCATTCGTTGTTGCATTCTTCAGTACTAATAATTAATTTCTTGATTTCATTGATGCTTGTTTCATAGCTTCATTTATTACTGCTATTGGGTATCCCCTCACAAGGAATCTATTTTTCATTTCAGTTATTTCATTATTAAAGTCCTTGTCCTCAGAGCAGTTTCTTCTAGCTCTCAGCATTACCCCATAGGGGATACTCCACCGTAGTTTTTCAGCATGCCCACTGTTTCCATGTAAAATACTGTTGCATGATGTTTTCTTTCTTTGTATCTTTGTAAAAAGGCACATGTGTTTTATTTTGACCTCTATATCCAAGAACATGAATCTTTCCGAGATTTAATGTATGAGTAAAAGTCAGGTTTAAATTGTTTTCATTCAAAGATGCAATGAATAGCTCCAATTCTCTGCTTTCACCTTCCTAAATGATAAAGAGGTTATCAATAAAGTGTGACTATAATTTGACATTTTCCAATTTTATTGAGTTATCTTCAGTCCAAATGATTTCTGTTTCCCAGTAGCCCATGAGGAGGTTCGCCTAGGTTGGGATGAACGAGGTCCCCATTGCAGTCCCTTGTTGTTTTAGGTAGTGACTGCCATTAAACATGAAAACATTATGTGTAAGACAGAAATGCAACGTCTTGATTAGTAGGTTTGAGTGCGCAAGATGATTGATTAATCTATCTCACAGAAAATGTTGGACTGCTTTTATTCCATCCTAATGCTTGATGGAGGTATATAGTGAGACAACATCAATTGTTGCCTTCAAATATGAGGTCTTCCATGGTATGTTCTGGATTTTATTTTAAAAGTCCATTGAATCTCTTAGGTTGAAGGAAAGAGGTGTCACATATGGTGCTAAGAAGAGGTCAATATATCTCAAGGTATTTTCTAAGAGTGAGTTTATCGAGCTAACTATAAGACGTCCTGGTGGATGGGTTAGGCTTTTATGAACCTTCGGGAGAAAGTAGATTGTAGGAGTTATGGGATATGTTGTTTTCAAGTATGTATATTCTTCTTCATCTATCAGTTCTTGTTGGTGCCATATTTGTAATTTGTCATGTTATTCAATTTAGATTTTCTGTGAAGGGTCTATCTTCAGTTTACTATAGTGTTGTCTATTCCTTAGTTGTTTATCAGCCTCCGTTTGATACTTCTCCTGGTCCTGTATTACAATATTGCCACACACCACACACACACACAGATATATATAATATATATATATATATATATATATATATATATATATATATATATATATATATATATATATATATATATTATCTACTGGCGGCCGCCAGTAGATAGTTATAGTTAGGACCGTGTTTCCATAGGAAATCCGCAACATTCTATTTGGAATAACTTTTGGGTCGATTGACGAATCCTTGCGAAATTTTCAAAATAGGTGGGGCGCTCCGCTCCGCTCCTTCCCTGAAAGTCTCGGGGGGATTCGTCAAGCGGGGGCTGAGAAAAAGGGGGGGTCCCAAAACGCATTTTCCCCATGCATTTTCCCATAGGACCTTTAGTCCGCGCTACAGCCCGAACGGCTGAACAAAAAACCTTGAAATTTGGCAGAGAGGTAGTCCTCAGGTCAGGGATGTGCCTTTTGCAGGTCTGGTGTAAATCTGTTCAGTATTTTCTGAGAAAATAGCATTTAAAAGCATATATATATCTATAGGCGCGCACCGTGCGCGTACGGTAAGCGCACCCTGCCGTGCACGAGTGCAATTCTGATTGGTTGTTAGATCTTAGTAAACATTCGAATCGGTCGAGACCAGGAAGTGTAGGCCGCCATTTTGTCTCTTGCAGTCCGAGGGAGGTGAAAAATAAAGGTGGAGAACATGAAAAGGGGGCAGGGTGGACAGTTCCTGACCCCCTAGCCATTGTCAGGGGGTCCCCAAAGGACCCCCAAGGGCCATAAATGTTTTTAATATTTTTACGAAAAAAACGCGGAGTGCGCTTACTGTGCGCACACGGTGGAAACGTTAAAAAAAAAATTAAATAATAAATACATAACTTAGCATTTAAAAAAACGTACAAATTCACTGAAAAAACCATAGGTTTCACACACGTTATAGTTAGGAATTAGCATTTAAAAAACCTTGCAAATTCACTTAAAAAAACATAGGTTTCACACATGTTATAGTTAGCTGGACATTTCCCTCGTAAAAAACCAATGAAATTCCCCCGTTATAGTTAGTAAAGGGAACTATAACTCACGCGACCGCAATCCACTGCTGATGACGTCAGATATTACATCACTGATGACATATGTGTCTTTCTGTAAAATAAATATTTATTAAATATGTATAGCTAAAGGTTAAAGGAAAGAAAAATGGGTAAATAAGTGAATAAATACAGTGATGTAATATCTGACGTCATCAGCAGTGGATTGCGGTCGCGTGAGTTATAGTTCCCTTTACTAACTATAACGGGGGAATTTCATTGGTTTTTTACGAGGGAAATGTCCAGCTAACTATAACATGTGTGAAACCTATGGTTTCTTAAGTGAATATATATATATATATATTCACTGAAAAAACCAAAGGTTTCACACACGTTATAGTTAGGAATTAGCATTTAAAAAACCTTGCAAATTCACTGAAAAAAACATAGGTTTCACACATGTTATAGTTAGCTGGACATTTCTCTCATACAAAACCAATGAAATTCCCCCGTTATAGTTAGTTCAGCTAACTATAACTCGCGCCCCCGCAATGCACTGCTGATGACGTCACATATTACATCACTCATGACATGGTCAGTGACATCACTCATGACATCACTGATGACATCTCAAATGACATCACTGATGACATCACTGATGACATCATCATTGTGGTAGAGTGGCAGACCTCCTCTCACCCTAATATAACCTTTGATACACACATTCAAAAATAGAGACTAAAATTTCCAAAACAATGGACATACCAATACCAGTTTCAACAACCTCTTCAGTAATTCTAAGATCCACATACACATCCACTCATTCACCAACAGTCCTGTACAGTCACTCATACATGTACTCACTCATCATATGTACTCATACACCTATACATCCTGTTACACAATGCCTCTCATCCATAGAGTTACTGACACACATAGTCACTCATGCTAATAAAGAATCAAATATACATTTACTTGCATATACAGTTATACACACACCACCACACTTACTTCTACAGAAACTTACACATACTTAGTCTTTTAAACAATCACTTATGGAAACACATACTTATTCATACAGGAACTCTTTCAATCTTTCACTCTCACATATACTCACTTATATACACCAATAGTCACATATACTAGTTTAAAACATATGTAGTTACTCATAAAGACACTATTGAGACAGTCATTCACTCACTAACACACCCATACACACACTCATCCACCCATACAGTCCTGCACACATGCTGTCTTCAACACATACAAACAGTGAGTCACTCATTCATGCACCTATGCACTACATACTACCCCCCACCGAACCATGCAGACACTCATACTGATACTCAAAAAACCAACTAATAACCGATATAGACACCCATGTAGCTACTCACCAACCCATGCAGCCACTTATACACAAAGTGAGAGACTGATACAGATATTTACATATTTAAAGATTACTCACTAAGCCATGTATTCACTATGATACACTTAATCAGTCAGTTACACAATCAATTTTTCAAAAACAAATCATCCATTTAGACACTTATATACCCACTTATTCTTCCATCGACCTTGAAATATACATATATAAAACATATTTAATTTTCAGAAAAACACACATTCACTGGATGATGTCATCAGTGATGTCATCAGTGATGTCATTTGAGATGTCATCAGTGATGTCATGAGTGATGTCACTGACCATGTCATGAGTGATGTAATATGTGACGTCATCAGCAGTGCATTGCGGGGGCGCGAGTTATAGCTAGCTGAACTAACTATAACGGGGGAATTTCATTGGTTTTGTATGAGAGAAATGTCCAGCTAACTATAACATGTGTGAAACCTATGGTTTTTTCAGTGAATTTGCAAGGTTTTTTAAATGCTAATTCCTAACTATAACGTGTGTGAAACCTTTGGTTTTTTCAGTGAATTTGTACGGTTTTTTAAATGCTAATTTTTGAATTATTTAATTAAATATTTTTTTTTTATAAAAAAAATAAAATTCCTATGTATTCATTTATATATTATCTGTATCCTTTTATTTGTTTTTGCTTTTTTTTTAAATTTCAATTAGGATAAAGTTGAACAGTATATTTAATTTTTTCTATTAATTTTTCTCTACTTTTTTTTTTTATATATAAATTCTTGGGGTGCGCGCTCTGAGCGCGCTCCTAGTACGTTTTCGGAAGTTTTTTATGAATACCGTCGTACGTTATTTACGTACGCATACATACGTTCTAGTGCGCGCTGGGAGCGCGCACCCAGTACGTATGCGTACGTATGCACGCATGCGTGTGTGCGTCGTACGCGCTCCACGCGGTTCACTTCCGCATACGCTTAAATTACCCGCAATAACGTTCGCGTATACGCGTGTTCAACGTATGCGCGTTACGTGCGCGCATATGACGTATGTACATGCGCTCCTACGCGTTCGCGCATGCGTAATCATGAGGTGCGCGCTCGGAGCTTGCGCAGTGCGCGCACCTCGGGTTATATGCTCAATAAAACAACACTTCTAATTGGTTATCATTACTTTCAGTTTCTGATTGTTTCAACACCACACCCAATCCCCTCATGGCAAGTCATGTGATCAAGAATCATCACTTTTGATTGGTTTGAAGTACTTTCAGTTCCAGATTCTTCCCAAACCACACCTACTCCCCTCATTATTAGTTCTGATTCCTTTGGAGAAGGAGCTATTCTGTTGTTGAGAGACAATGGCTGAACAGCAACCATCTTCAGACAGTGACCAGGACACTCTTGAGAGGCAGAGGAGCAGGAAGCAGAAAGACAGCTTTATATGGCAGTTTTTCACTTTTCCAGAGGGACAAAAAAAGGTAAATGCACCTAAAGTTACATGTGTACTTTGTCAAAAAGTCTTGTCACGTGGGAATCCTAACAAGAAGTATTCTTTTAGCATTCACACTATGTTGAGGCATGTTGACAAAATGCATCCAGTGACTTTTCGTCGAGCTTCTGGAGCAAACCCTCCACCTGCTCAACCGACGACATCTGCAGCAGCTCAGCCGAGCACATCTTCGGCAGCTCAGCCGAACACTTCTTCTGCAGTGGTGCCTTTGCCTTCTTCCACACCTCGTTTTGGACCACCTTGTTTTGCGAGGTTGTCCACACGCTGCACTGATTGCGGTAAACTTATTTCTGTGTGTGAGACCAGTCTTGATCTCATTCAGAGAAAATTTGATGCCCATGAGTGCAGTAGGCCATAGATGTTTTTTCTTTTTTTTCGTTTTTCTCTTCCTGCTTCCCTCCATTAACTCAAGGGCTCTTTTAAGAGCCACTTAAAAACTAAACCCCCAAAAATGTTTGGGGGGATTTTTTTTTTTTTTTTTTTGGGGTGCGCGCACCCAAGGATGTTTTTTTAATTTTTTTTTTTTTTTTAATTTAATGTACAAAAAGAGGTGAAGAAATGGAAGCATGAAAAGGGAGGATTGAGAAATACAAATATTTTTCACTTATTTTTTTTAAAAAATAAATGATTTTGAAAAAAAAATGTTAAAGTATTTTGCAAAGGAAAAGAATTTTTTTTTTTTCTTTCCAGTTCTGCAAAATAAAGAAAAAAAGTATTAATATTCAATCATACATTACAAAAAGCATTACATGTTTTTACATATTTTACAAAGCAATTTTTTGCCCTTTTTTTGCTTTTTTCAGAATTTTTTATTTTTCACTTAAAATAGTGAAAACAATTGTATTCATCATTTAACAGCGGGCAAAAAAAAAATCAATCTGAAAGATTGTTTAAAAAAAGCCCTAAAACTTTCCTCACTAAAATATACCTTATTAGAAATATTACATATATATTACAAGTACTTTTCTAGATGAATAAAAATTTTCTAGACAAACCATCTTTAAACCTTGTCACAAAAGCACACATGCCAAAATAATTTCTGTCAAAGGAGTCCACAATTGTTTTTATTACTTTTCCTTTAGGCCAAATAGTAATTTCAAAATCCTTTTTAAGTGATATCTTCAATTATAATCCTTTAAAATTACAAAAAATGCTTTGTTCAGATGCAGTTTTTGATTTTCAAAATTTAGGTTTCAGAAAAATTAAATAAGAATTGGGTAAATCATAAGGCAAACGTTGCTTGAAAATCAATTGGGAATCATTACACAGTGTCCAGCCTTTTTCACATTTAAGATAAACTGTGTAATGTCCAGAAGTTACAATAGGTCCTTCATGGAAAATTATTGCAACTGTAACAAAAGTTTTTCCAGAAATTGATAATTGTTGTCCTGTAAACTTCTTTATTAAAGTATCAAATTTTGAACCATCAGCTCTACAACGTTGTACCATTAAAATTACATACTGACCATATTTCTGTAAAAATAACGTGGAAAACATGTCAGATTTACATTCAGAACATTCAATGTTGTGATTGGCATCTTTAACTAATTTACTAAAAGTCACTGATTTACTTTGTGGTAATGGTAAAAATATGAACCTTTCTGAATCAACATTACTACTACATGTGTTCATACAGTTTTCACAGCAATGTTGCCATTTGTAAGAGACACCAAATAAGTCTTCTACTTCTACTCCTTCATCTTCAAGTACACTCAAAATATATATTAAGAATTCCTGTGCATCTTGCTGGACATTTTCTTTAAACTGTGTAGAACCACAACATACATCTAAAAGATTTCTAACATCAGTAGCACTTTCTATTTCAGTTTTATCATTACTCAGCTTCTCATAAAGGAGACTCAGCAGAGAACACAATCTTTTTCCATGATTTACTATTATCTGTTCTAGCAACTTTTCAAGATAAAATACAACATTCAGCACTACATTTGCATAGCAGTTGACACCAGAGCTATTTTCAAAATGGCAACCAACAACCTCTTCAACACTGTCCTTTTTCTTTTTCCTTGCTATCAGATCACTGTCCTTTTTTTTTTGTTCTGTTCATCCACATTACAGATATTTTCAAATCTCCTTTTCCGAGAAACAACATGTTTTTCAATCACAGGATACTGACCTAAATGAGGAGCATAGGTTCTTCTTAATCTATTATACTCCTTTACACAGTTTGTATCAGCACTAACTTTTGAGTCATCAAAGTCTATCATAAATAAACCAGATAATGTTTTCACTCGTGATAAAGCAACATATGCCATACCTTCTTTGAACACAGTAGAACCAATGTTTACAAAAGCACTATCTACAGTCAATCCTTGAGACTTGTGAATAGTTACAGCATATGCTAGAGAAAACGGAAACTGCTTCCTACGTACATATAAGTCTTTCACAAGCATGAAACGAACTGAACAACGACAAATGTCTTTAACTTCTTCTATCTGATCAAATTTTATTTTTAAACATTCAATTCCTTCTTTTTTCTGATAATTAATAAAACCCACAACTCTTCCCATAGCTCCATTCACTAAACCTTTTTCTACATCCAAATTTCTCCTTAAAATCATTCGACAATTCATGCAAACATATAGATTTTTTTCTAATCCAGCTGTTTTGGAAATGTTCTTCTCTAGTGAATCCAATTTATTTTTCAGTTTGCCTGTTAATGTAAAAGTAATTCTTTCATGCTGAATTTTGTCCTCTGCTTCCATTTTCTTAATCTCTTCCTTTTCCAATTTCAAAAGTTCCTCATTGAATATTGAGCACTCACGTAGTGTTGGCATTAAGCAGATTACAGTATTGTTTTCAGCAATGTTCTTGTATATTTTCTCTGCAACTATTTCTTCATTTGGAAATAAATTATGTAGCAAACGACTCTGTAATGCTTTTTTGCCAACTTCTGTGAGTAGTCCAATTCTGATATCTTTCAGAATACTTGCATAATCTTCGTCGTTTGCTTGTCTCATATTGGTAGTGAGTTCTTTGTACTCAAAGAACGACCAAATATTCGCATTACCAATGCTTCCTAATGACCTCTTCGTGTCTTCATGTGTCACAGTATTAAACACTGGTTGTCCTTTAACTGGAGTGAGCTGTAAAAGATCTCCAAAAACTATGACGTGTTTACCTCCAAATAACAAGTCATAGTCTCTTTTAAGAATTTGTTGCATTCTTAAATGCAAAAAAAAGGCAAGCATTAAATTTGAAACCATGCTCACCTCATCAATAATGAGAACTTGCATCTTCTTCAACACCCTTGAAACTTCAAAGCATGCTTCTCCAGTTAGCTTGTGGTATTCTATTTTGTTCTCATGCTCCACTGGTAACATTAGCAAGCGATGTAAGGTAATTCCTTTTATGTTAAAGGCTGCTAACCCAGTTGGAGCAGTTACCACACAAGACAAATTTGAAGCTGTTTTTTGCTGTAGGTAGCTTCTGATGACTTTTATTAAGAAACTTTTACCAGTTCCAGCTTGTCCACTCACATACATCCTGATTGGTTCAAATGATGTGCATGAGCATTCTTTCTTTACATGTAGTAATCCATGATCAATTTTTTTGGTGACTTCTTCATGAATTTGTTTTTGTTCTTCATTCAGTTGTTGTTCCAGATTTAGTAAGTTGATTGAATTTTCCTGTGCTTGATTCATAGCCGTTTCTACTTCAGTCATGGCTACTGCAGCTTTATTTTCTATGATTGGTTGTCCTAGGGGATCTTGACTAAGTGTTCCTGAACTTTGGCTGTCTTGAGAACTGTCTCTAGCTACTTCAGCTGCAATTTTTGCTTCCTGTTCATTTTCTTCATTTAACATTTGGACATAAGTTGTGAAAGTACTGCACTCTATGCGATCTTTGCTAGCATTAAAAGAATCTTCATAGCTTTGAAATTCTCCCAGTAGTTCATCCTCTGAACGCCATGGTTAAAACAGCTGTAAAAGAGCCAAGTAGTAAAATTCCTTTTTGTCAGTAGTGTCGCAACTCAGCTTCCTGTGATTTATCAAACTTCCTTTTGTTTGCTTCACCAAACATCCTTCCTCACCAATGACTTTATATTTTCCATTGTTGATGTCTTCTGTGGCTTTCCGTGAAAAAATGTAGTTCTGCAGCACTTCATAGAGACACATGTTCTCAAGATGATGACTTCTTTTTGGGTAATATGTGTCCAACATGTTTGTTTTCAAAATATCTGTACTTTCTGGGTCATTCTCGGCCAAATATTCAATTTCTCCAACAGATTTCAGTACCCGATTTCTCATTCCTGCAAGGCCTAAGCTTACCCAAATTATTCTTCTGGATTTCGAGTAAAGACTTGCAGATGATAACCTATCTGAGCATTCGTAGGATCCAATTTCTCGATGCAATAACATCTTTAAACTGAAACTGTACAGCTTCTTACTGACAGTCTTCTCGTGAGAAATCTCTTCCCACATTTCCTTCAATTCTGTTTTCTCAGATTTAGTGATGTAAGATGTGACATACCGAGCAACAGCAATAGAATTGTCTGCCACATACTGAATATCCATGTTAGCATTCCACATGGATAAAATGACTGGGTTGAAGTCATTTATAAATTTTGACTCTTCTTTTCTTTTTAGGTTGTATGTATTTTTGGGAGATTTTCTGGTTATAGTATGTCGCACAGCTGACATAAAACTGTTGACTCTTCCTTTTGAAAGAACAGGTCTAGGAAATCCAAATCGACACTTTGTGTAGAATTTATCTTTGGTCTTGTACTTCCGTCGACAGTATTTTCCACACCGATGACTTTGGAAACGTAAAACTTGTTCTTTTAACTTTTTCTCTTCTGTGCTTTTAGGTATAGCACATGTTGCATATTCTTCAATGAAAGATAACACTGCTTCATCAGCATCTGTTCCAAATTTTGGGGCATCTCCTTGATCCACAACAGCATATAAATATGAGGAGCACCTCTTGCCTGGTACTCTTTTCTCCAAAAGAAATCCACTACTTCTCCAAGAGGTGGATTTTTTTTATTGCAGATGAAGGACATCATAGCCTCAAATCTATGATTGAAATATCTGCAAACATTAACCGGATCCAATGAGCACAGTTCTCCTGCTGTCTTGTATTCAATGTTTTTAATGTTTGAATTTGCCTCTCGTAGAAAATCCAGTAAATCATCCCAAGCGTACTCGGCACAGCTTAGGGTTAGAAACCATGTAGGAGTTCCTAAATTCCGTAACATGCATTTTAATTCTCCATGGCGTCGGTACCAATGTTCATTTGTCCCACGCTGACAAGCCATCAGATTGATCAGTTGTGTTTCCAAATGATCATCTCGGTGCTGCACTTTCTCCATAAAATCCTTAGCAGACACATTATGTAGATGTACTCCACTTTTTAAAATGTGATTTACTGCATAAGATAATGCAGACAAGTCGCTTTCAAATAAAAGATGAAACAAATAAGGAATACTTTGACGAAATCTTGAATCTTCAGCATATAGTCTTGTAGTCCGATACTCAGAAGCTGGAATCTGTTCTGGGCGTTCATCGTATCGTCCACCTTTTCCTGTAGGAAACAGCTGAGGAAAACATCGAGCTTCCAAGCTCTTCTCCCATACACTCAGGGGAGTTCCTTTTGCTTTCTTCATCTGAAACAGATCAATAGTGTCTCCCATAACTTCTTTTGAATGAAGAGGATGTATGCTAAAATGTTCATAAATTTCTTCTTCTTTTGACTTGTCCACTTTTTCAATTTGACCAGTTGGTGTTTCTGTGTCTTCTTGTAAATCTTCTTCTTCTTCATCTATATAAATTGATTCATACCATTTATTATTCCTTTTCAAATATAAATTTGCTCTTTGTGCTTTCCGTACATCTACCAGCTCCTGCCAAATCTTCTTATTCTTTGTAGGTACACCATTAACCAGAATAACTAATGGTTCAGTTTCCAAAGTATCTGCATCAATAGTTTTCATATTTTTTTTTCAAATCCAAGGGCAAATACACCACTCTTCCTTTTAAACCTCTCAGTAAATCAGAAGGAGGTAATTTACCAGTTTTGGGCTCCATACGTACTATGGTCTGGAACGGATGAACACATTGAATGAGTATAGACTCATATGTATTTAAATCAGAAAGTTCGGCAGGAATAGCATCCAATTCTAAATTATTATGTACAGCTCTGGTCGGCATTCTATTTTCTTCTAACTTGTTATAACAGTATTTACAAATACGCTGATCTTCACCCAATTCAAAACAATTTTCAAGAAATATATGTTGCAAAATCCTTCCACTTATAATTATCTTCATTTTCACTTTTTTTATACAGATCAACATTCCTTGTTTGAATTTTATAATGGCTTCTGCGGCAACAAATACAAGTAATATTTGGTCTTTCATTAGAGATGATAGTAAATTTTGTCATTTCATCCTCAAAATTTTTAGTAATAATGAGTTCTACATTCTGTTCCTCATTTTCCTTATTAACTGTGTCCTTTTCTGCACTTTCTTGTTCTGGACCAAAGTAACAAAACTGAATCTCATCAGTAACCTTCACTACATCTGATACAGATCCACGGAACAGAGCATTATTCAACTCATTCAACTTTACTGCTGGACTTTTAGCAAAATACAATGTTCTCACAAACTTTCTCATTTCAGTATGATGAACAGCCAGCATCCTAAAATGATGAAAAACACTTTTACACACTTTTCTAGATAGACAAGCCAGAGAATGTCCTTGCAAACCAGTATTCTCTCTCACTCTGCATGGATCTAGTGTTTGAAGCACCTTCATCTTCTGTTTTGCACTCTTTTTACTATATTCTCTTAGAAAGTCACGTAATTTATCAATAGATTGCTGACGCACAGTACAAATACTACTACAGTTCCAAGTGTACACTGGGGCTTTTGGACGTCTCCCCATAGCCTCAGCAGCCATTACTTCTTCCTCATTTCTTGGGACCATTTTCTCTTTTTCCATCACACAACCATCCTTAACTTCATATGCTCTACCATGGTGTCAACTGCATGCAACAAACTATTACTTTGAAGATAACTCTCTTCATTAAAAAATGGTTCAGTACTTGAACTGTGCTTCCATTCTCCCAAGAACACGTTACAAAAGTTACTTTTTTTCACTTCTCTTTTCCTTTTGCTTTGTGACTTCATTGCATTGACTAATTTATCTAATCTACGCATCCTATTCAAAATTAGAATAAAAAGTTTTCTTTTTATTTCCAAAGCCTTACTTACAATATTTTCTAGAAATTTTTTTTCCTTAAAACTTTTTGTTTTTTTCTTATATTTTTTCACATCCTTTATCAAATTTAACATCACTCTTCTCTGAAACATTTTTCGACGAATGTTTTTAAAATCTAATTTTCGTGTTAAATCATTTTTACATACTTCTGATTGTACATTAGCTTTTGTTTTTTGCTGTTGACTCTGTTGTTGCTTTGTACATAAAACACTCTTTGTTTTACATTTATTTTTGCCATTTTTGTGTTTTTTGAAGATCTTTTTTAAAAAATTTCTACTCTGCTTACCAGTAGACTTTTTCTTTTTGCCATCACCAGTTTCTCCTATTTTTTTTTTCCCAATTTTGTCCAGATATACTTGTTGTTGCTTTTCTTTCCTCTTTCTTGTCCTTAAAGGCATTTTTTTATTTTTTCACTGTTGCTCAGCAATACCTGCAAGAAACTTAAACAAAAAACTTTTTTGTAATTATAATTCATTAAAATATTTTTTAAGCTTTTCATTAATTTCAAATGTTTTACCATTTGCCTCTCATTTGTGATTTACTAATTTGTGCACAGTGCTAACCACCACAGTTGAAAAAAAACAAGCTGCCCCTTTCCTGCAAGTGCATGTTTTACAGAACAACTCCAACACAAATTATATCTGTAGCCACAATTCCTGTGCGCACACAGCCTCATGGTGTGCTTCTAAGCAGAAAACAGAATTTGATTTGCAAATTCAAAGCACATTTACTACTGTGGTAGATCAATTGATAATTGCTGTTACAGCCTGACACATTTTCCTTATAGTTTACAGAAACAGAAACGAGCACATTTCCTAACAGCTACTTTATACCATAAGCATCTGCAACCTGGGTGAGTGTTTAGAGTAGAGCAAAGAAAATGAGGCCTTGGTGACGTTTTTATGTGTTTGCATTACACAATGCTATCTGAAATATCACACAGACCTGAGTACTACGCATGGGAGTGTTGGAGAAGCTGCTGCGTGTGTGCCAAGAGTGTGTTTCTGCAGACTATGTATTGTCAGCTGCAAGAGAGATGAGCAAGGAGACTTCCAGAACTGCATGAAGACTGCAGGGATGTATGTAACAGTGCATGTGTGCTAAGGGATAATTTGTGTAAAGACAACAGGCTGCCCCTTTCCTGGGACTGCAATTCTTACTGAACAACAACTTCACAAATTAAATTTCTGCCCACAATTCCTGTGCGCACACAGACTCATGCCATCATTTTAGGCACATAACACAGGCTGCCCCTTTCCTGGGACTGCAATTCTTACTGAACAACAACTTCACAAATTAAATCTCTGCCCACAATTCATGTGCGCACACAGACTCATGCCATCATTTTAGGCACATAACACAGGCTGCCCCTTTCCTGGGACTGCAATTCTTACTGAACAATAACTTCATAAATTAAATCTCTGCCCACAATTCCTGTGTGCACACAGACTCATATCGTCATTTTAGGCACATAACATAGGCTGCCCCTTTCCTGGGACTGCATTTCTTTCAGAACAACAACTTCACAAATTAAATCTCTGCCCACAATTCCTGTATACACACAGACTCATGCTATGTTTTTTGGAACAAAACAGTGTTCCTGAATAGTACCAAATTACTGTTACAGCCTGACACATTTCCCTTATCATTTACAGAGGCAGAAAACAGCACATGTCCTAACAGCTCCTTGAGACCATGACCATGTGTTACAGGGTGAGTGATTAGACTAGATCAAAGAAAATGAGGCCTTGATGATGTTTTTATGTGTTTGCATTAAACAATGCTATCTGAAACATCACACAGACCTGAGTACTACGCATGGGAGTGTTGGAGAAGCTGCTGCGTGTGTGCCAAGAGTGTGTTTCTGCAGACTACGTATTGTCAGCTGCAAGAGAGATGAGCAAGGAGACTTCCAGAACTGCATGAAGACTGCAGGGATGTATGTAACAGTGCATGTGTGCTAAGGGATAGTTTGTGTAAAGACAACAGGCTGCCCCTTTCCTGGGACTGCAATTCTTACTGAACAACAACTTCACAAATTAAATTTCTGCCCACAATTCCTGTGCGCACACAGACTCATGCCATCATTTTAGGCACATAACACAGGCTGCCCCTTTCCTGGGACTGCAATTCTTACTGAACAACAACTTCACAAATTAAATCTCTGCCCACAATTCATGTGCGCACACAGACTCATGCCATCATTTTAGGCACATAACACAGGCTGCCCCTTTCCTGGGACTGCAATTCTTACTGAACAATAACTTCATAAATTAAATCTCTGCCCACAATTCCTGTGTGCACACAGACTCATATCATCATTTTAGGCACATAACACAGGCTGCCCCTTTCCTGGGACTGCATTTCTTTCAGAACAACAACTTCACAAATTAAATCTCTGCCCACAATTCCTGTATACACACAGACTCATACTATGTTTTTTGAAACAAAACAGTGTTCCTGAATAGTACCAAATTACTGTTACAGCCTGACACATTTCCCTTATCATTTACAGAGGCAGAAAACAGCACATGTCCTAACAGCTCCTTGAGACCATGACCATGTGTTACAGGGTGAGTGATTAGACTAGATCAAAGAAAATGAGGCCTTGGTGACGTTGAATGTGTTTGCGTTACACAGTGCTATCTGAAACACCACACAGACCTGAGTACTACACATGGGAGTGTTGGAGAAGCTGCTGCGTGTGTGCCAAGAGTGTGTTTCTGGACACTGTATATTGTCTGGTGCAAGACAGATGAGCAAAGAGACTTCCAAAACTGCATGAAGACTGCTGGGATGTATGTATCAGTGCATGTGTGCTAAGGGTTATTTTCAGTTTTGAACATATGGCATCTACCTCTGCCTTTGCTATTTTGAAAGGGAAATCTACCCTGCTGGTTTCAAATGTTTTAGCTTTTGCCTCTCATTTGCGATTAAGTGATTTCTGCTGAGTGCTAACCACCACATTTGAAGAAAACAAGCTGTCCCTTTCCTGCAAGTGCATGTTTTACAGAACAACTGCAACACAAATTACATCTCTGGCCACAATTCCTGTGCGCACACAACCTCATAGTGTGCATCTAAGCAGAAAACAGAATTTGATTTGCAATTTCAAAGCACATTTACTACTGTGGTAGAACAAGTGATAATTACTGTTACAGCCTGACACATTTTCCTTCTAGATCACAGAGGCAGAAAAGACCACATGTCCTAACAGCTACATCATACCATGAGCATGTGCAATCTGGGTGAGTGACTACACTAGAGCAAAGGAAATGTGCCTTGATGACGTTGAATGTGTTTGCGTTACACAGTGCTATCTGAAATACCACACAGACCTGAGTACTACACATGGGAGTGTGAGAGAAGCTGCGTGTGTGCCAAGAGTTTGTTTCTTGAGACTGCGTATTGTCTGGTGCAAGACAGATGAGCAAAGAGACTTCCAAAACTGCATGAAGACTGCTGGGATGTATGTAACAGTGCATGTGTGCTAAGGGTTATTTTCAGTTTTGAACATATGGCAACTACCTGTGTCTTTGCTATTTTTAATTGAAAATCTACCCTATTGGTTTCAAATGTTTTAGCTTTTGCCTCTCTTTTCAGATTAAGTGGTTTCTGTTGACTGCTAACCACCACATTTGAAGAAAACAAGCTGTCCCTTTCCTGCAAGTGCATGTTTTATAGAACAACTGCAACACAAAATACATCTCTGGCCACAATTCCTATATGCACACAGACTCATGCTGTGTTGGTAGGCACAAAACACAGGCTGCCCCTTTCCTGCGTCTGCAATCCTTACAGAACAACAACTTCACAAATTAAATCTCAGACAACAATTCCTATATGCACACAGACTCATGCTGTGTTGGTAGGCACAAAACATAGGCTGCCCCTTTCCTGGGTCTGCAATTCTTACAGAACTAATGCTAATTTCAAATGTGCTACCATTTTCCTCTCTTTTCTTTCAAAGTGATTTCTGCTAAATCCTAACCATCACAATCAAAAACAAGCTATCCTTTCCTTTGAACTGCAAGTCTTACTTTTCAACAGCAACGCAAATTAAATCTCAGTCAACAATTCTTCTCTGCACACAGACTCATGGTTTGATGGTAGGCACAAAACAGTATTCCTCATTCTTACCAGTACACATTAACTTATTGTGAAAACATACTCCATAATATCTTACAAGTTCAAAACAGTTAAATATCTCGCAAACCTCAAAATGTAAAACATAACTTTTGAAGAAGATTCACAATTCTAATATTTTTCTCAAAAATCACCACATACTTCCCCTCTCAAACTCATAACTCACCTTTAAAATTAGTTAGTTGTGAAAGAAATGTGCCACTCAAACAGCAGACTATCAGAGTCAGAATATCAGAGCGCTACACCTCTCTCCTCTCTCCAGAACCAGTAAATGGCAATGTTTCCCTCTCTTTTTTCACACATATACATGTTAATTTCAAATCTCAGTGCTTCCCACTTTTTTTCAAATGAAATCACACATTTCTATTGGTTGAAAACTTCAACCCCTTTCCAAATGTACCCTTCCCCCAACTTGACTTCTGCCTGCTACCATAGCAACAGGTCATGGAACACTGCTGTGAAGAGAGAGGTCAGAAGTTCAGCAGACAATGTTTCATATCCAAAGAGCAAGAGTGCTTGACTTTTCAAACCTAACAGCCAATCATTAGTAATGTTCTTTGGTAACACATTTTTCTGTACCAATACAAAACATGCTTTTTAAAATTTAAACATACAGCCTAGTTTTTAGTGTAGAATGGTTTGAAACAGCCAATGAGTTATTTTTATAAAAAAAACTATGTGTGCCCCCATTTTTCAACTGTCTTTCATTTCATATTGCCTTTCTGCTGAAAGACACCTCCTGAGTGCATCCAGATCTCCTTGGAAGATGTTCACAGTGTGGATTATAGGTCACAGCTATGTCTTCTGGAGTGAAAAATTTGCAGAAAAAAGAGGCATGGTGAGAGACCTTGCTTTGCCAAATGTAGACATTAAATGTATTGGTCAGAGAGGGTTAAAGTGGCACCAATTAATGCCTTTGGTGAAAACCTTTCTACATCTCCCACAGCCTAACCTTATTATTGTGCACTGTGGTGGTAATGACCTAGGCACTTTAACTGGGGTAGGTCTGGAAAAGCTTATGAAGGACACCTTTGTGCAATTGATGGCACTTTTTCCACAAACTGCCTTTGTATATTCTAACATATGCCAAAGGCAAAAGTGGAACTGGTCCAGCCAATTTTGTCCGCAGATTGACAAAGCAAGGAAGCACGTCAACAAATCTATTTCTGCTTTCCTCAGAGACTATGGTATGGGTTCTATATACCACAACAACTTGCGTTACAACATGCAAGACATTTATAGAGGAGATGGTGTACACTTCACTGATGAAGGGAACAGAGTCTTCCTCTTGAACTTTAGACTCTGCATCGGTACTTACTTGTAGGTACCGAAAAACACACAATAAACACAAGGGCTCTTTTTAGAGCCACCTAATATCTAAACACTTAAATGCGATTTTTTTTTTTTTTTTATTTTTAAAAAATTTTCGGGTGCGCGCTGAGTGCGCGCACTCGGCGATATTTTTTTTCAAAATATAAATCTTTTTTTTTGCCCTACAAGGTCCTACTGTGACCCCCCTACAATGCCTAGTGGGTCAATATCTCCCCACTCTGCCCCCTTTTCACGTTCTCCCCCTTTGTTTATCACCCCCTCTTTATGCGAGAGACAAAATGGCGGCCGCCGCTTCCTGTTTTCCACCGATTCGAATGTTTACTGACATCTAACAACCAATCAGAAGTGCGCTCGCGCACGCCAGGGTGCGCGCACAGTACTTGCTCAGTGCGCGCACGCTGCGCGCGTACAGATATATATATATTGATTTAAATGCTAATTTCTCAGGAAATACTGAACAGATTTACACCAAACCTGCAAAAGGCACTTCATGGACCTTATGGCTACCTCTCTGCCAAATTTCACATAATTCTGTTCAGCCGTTCGGGCTGTAGCTGCGACTAAAGTCCCTATGGAAAAATGCATGGGGAAAATGCGTTTTGGGACCCCCCTTTTTTCTCGGCCCCCGCTTGACGAATCACCCCGAAACTTTCAGGGTAGGAGCTGAGCGGAGCGCCCCATTAGTTTTGAAAATTTCACGAGGATTCGTCAACCGGCGCCAAAGTTATTCAAAATAGAATTTTGAGATTTCCTATGGAAACACGGTCCTAACTATAACTACCTACTGGCGACCGCCAGTAGGTAATATATATATATATATGTATATATATATATATATATATATATATATATATATATATCTGTGTGTGTGTGGGGGGGGGGGTGGAGGGGGGGGGTGAGTGTGTATATATGGCCAAATGGTGGGAGTGCACATCACTTAAAAGATACCTGGAGGTGGGTCGCATCCCGAGGGGATTAAGGATTCTCGTGGCCCCAACCTACGAAAATCTGTATCCCGCCATGCTTCAGGAATGGGCTGATAATAGTGCCCAATCGTCGCGAAACATGCTGCAGATACTGATAAAGTTCGCAACAACGGACAGAAAGAAAATATTGGCCAGAATAGATGAGATATACAGAGAGCTTGAAAAAATATCTAACCAAGGCGAAGTAAAGAAGGGTTTAATAAACATTAAGAATCGTGTAATAAAATATGAGCAAACGATCAAGGAAAGAAAAGCCAGCAAATTCCAACGTGATAGGAATGATTACCTGCATGGTAGAATTTATACTTTTTAAAAAAAAATTGAAAACATCCGTCGTCAACAGCTATCAATAACAAGCGGTGGCCCCCCAGGACATCATGAACCCAGTGAATCCGAGCTGAGTTCAGAAGTAGAGTCTGATCCTGAAGCAAGTGGTAGTAGGGATCAGGCACGCAATGCACCAACACCGATTCAGGAGCTCGGTTTTTTACGCGTGGAGCGTTTGATGAGTCTACGCCCAAGACCTCCACGACAGGAGCGTACATCAAACCAGGCTCAGAATCAAGGAGCAGAAGGAGGAAGAACCGGTGATGGGGCAAGCACAACACCAAAATCAACATACAAACGGAACAGAAGGAGATAAAAGATACAACAGGGACAGAGAACACAGTCATAAATCTAACGACCATGGCTTTGACACAGGAGGAAGAACAAATCCTTGCTCTAGATTTATCATTTTGCAAAGACACAAACTTTGATTATACGCAGACTAGGATAGACCTGTATCATTTTATACGCAGATTGAAATTATGTAAGCGCTTCTTTAACATGAAAGAAAGAACTGATGAGAGTGAACATGGAGGCACAGTGTCCACAGAATTAAACACTCTAAATGTAGTGGATATGACTTTTCTAAGAGATATGAGGGAGCTGGAAACTGATGGTATAACCGATGTAATACCTAGTGGTCAAGCAGCAATTAGATCAGATCTAAATATATATGCAACTGCTGATACACCGTTCAGACCAAAATCTGTCTTTAACCCACTAATGCCTAGGGGCAATATTGACATTTTTGCAGATAAGGTGATCAAAGATCTTAAGGAATTGGCAATTGAAAGCAGCAATGTTTTTAATAAAACCAGGCATAACGAACTAACAAAATACTCCAGAGTCATGCAAAAAATAAAAGAGCGCCCGACATAGTTGTATGATGGTCAGATAAAGGGGGCAATGTTGTGCTTTGGCCTCTTGAAATGTACAACAAAGAAGCAATGACACAACTATCGGACAAGGATTGTTACGCACGCATCAGTGCCACCAATATTATCAGCATCAAAGAGAAATACCACAGATGTTTAAACGAATGGAGAGGGAACGGGTTGATTACAAGGAATGAGTTAGATTTCATGAGAAATGACTATCCTGTGACACCACAACTCTATCTGCTCCCGAAAGTCCATAAAAATGCAGAGTGTCCACCGGGTAGGCCAATTATATCTGCCATTGGGAGCCTGTTTGAAAATACAAGCAAATTTATTGACTTTTTTCTTCAACCATTCGTTCAAGCTTTACCTGCATATACTAAAGACACTGGGGATTTTCTAACTAAAATCTTTGACTGTAATTGGCATGAAGACTATGTGTTTGTCACATTGGATGTACAAAGTCTGTATACAAGTATCAGGCACCAAGATGGCCTGAATGCAGTAAAACACTATCTAAGCACAAGGGATATAGGACTTTACCAACATACACTTATGTTACTACATATGATGGAATGGTGCCTGGAGAACAACATCTTTATGTTTGATAGGTTACTATACAAACAGACACAGGGCACAGCCATGGGTACTTGCTTCGCCCCCAGCTATGCGAATTTGCATATGGGCTGGTGGGAGGAGCAAGTACTCATGAGGACATACAATACACAGATGTCTGAAAATGTAGTATTGTACCAACGCTACATAGATGATATTTTTATTCTGTGGAAGGGCACTGAACAGGGTGCCATTGAATTTGCTGATAAAATTAATAGCAATGACCTAAATCTTAAATTTACATGTACCACAAGTAGGAAGTCTATTGTATACCTTGACTTAGAATCGTACATTAGCAATAACAAAGTACATTCAAGTACATTCAGTAAACCAACATCAGGGAATGCTATTCTGCATGCCCAAAGTTTTCATTCCATTAATCTTATTGAAAGCATCCCCTATGCCGAGTGTTTGTGAATGAAACGGAACTGCAGCACTCAAGAGAGTTTGAAAGATTCCACAGAAAACCTATTCAAGAGACTTAGTAACAGAGGTTATAAGTGAAAAAACACTTTAGAGACAGCAAAACAGAAGTGCGCAGCTACCACCAGGGAAGATCTCATATTCAAAAACAGGGAGAGCAAGACAGTCTCAAGGAAATCTGCAGAACAGACGCCCAGATTAATTACAGGGTACAATACATACCATTCCAATCTACGAAAGATTTTGCATAGACACTGGCCAATAGTGCGTTCTGATCCTACCATAGGCCCCTCCTGCACTAAGCTTCCTCAGTTAACCTTCAGGAGTGCCAAATCTATGAAACGAGAACTTGTGTCTAATGCTCCTGCACAGGACAAAGGTGGTAGTTGGCTCAAATCTCAAAACGTTTTTTTCAAATGCACTAAGTGCAAAGCCTGCAAACATGAAATAAATACTAGACTAGTCTCCACTCCTCTAAGATAAACGCTGCTCGAGATCAGAGAGAACTACACCTGTAAAACTGATTTCGCAGTATATGTGCTACGTTGCATCTGCAACAAAATGTACATGGGAAGTACCATTCATCCCGTACATATTAGGATACTACAACATCTAAGGGCCATCAATAATGATGACCCTACGTATCCAGTGGCCCGCCATCTTAATACATTACATGGCGGCAAAGCGGAGTATCTTACTTATTTTGTTATCGACAGTGTAAAAAAGAACATCAGAGGAGGCAATAGACAACTAGCCCTTAGGAGACGAGAATCGAGATACATAATCCTGTTGGATTGTAAAATTCCGAATGGCATGAATGCTGACGAGGCAATGAGTGTACACCTCTAATCATCCATCTCTGTCAAACTGAGATAACGGTAACTGCCTACTCTAGACCTTTGAACCAATTCTCCATTATATATGACTCACTCTTTTTTCTTCCTTTTTCACATTATGTTTTTCACTCAAAACACACCAATCATTTTTTCGTCCCAATGTTGTTTATTTATTAATTGTTTGGATCACTCAATATAGAGATAACTATTTTAAACTGACCCACCAAGTACCAATGAAACAGAATTGAGAGAGGGTATGACCCAATGATGGAAACACCGACATCCCCGCCCACTTGGGCATAATGAGTACACAAGTGCGTTATAGTTTATATCCATCATAATGCCCAAAGATTAACTTAAGCACATGCGTTTCACTTTGAGGCAAGTAACATTACTATTTTTTCTGTTACTAATATTAGATAAGGTAGAGGTTTATTACAATGGACGAAAACCCTCGCAGCTTGTATTTATTTAAAATGCAGTAAATGTTTAGAAGAATTTTTTACAAGAATTTTGGTAATAATATACATTCTATATTGTGCTAAATTTGGTAACGTGGTCAATGAAGTCTGTTTACCAAGGTATTATGAGTCAGAATATGCATTTTTCTTTGTAACTTCTCTATGTCCTTCACTGGTTCCTTTGGTTGCTAAGCGACCATTTTGGTTTGTGCCACGAGTGCTAAAATGCTTAAATGAAACTTACCTGAGTGATGCCAGACACACTTAGCAAGGTGGACTCGTCCGCCGAAATGCGTCTGGGCCACCACGTATGGAATAAAGATTTTTCTTTGAACAGCATCCCAAGGAGTCAGTGTATCGATGAAACCAGGATTAGAAGCAATGTGGCGGGCGGAGACAGGGCGCGTTTGCTCCCAAATGGTAACCTACCCCCACGCCTCACGTTCCCCACAACGGTAAAAAGAGACATTTACCTCACGGGGGCCGTAGACGATCGCCAGATCTTGAGCCAGAAACAGTCAGCAAATCCTCACATGAAGCGGCGGCCGGCCGTTAGACTTCTCAGCAATTATGTCCACACACGACCCAGATTTCTGAAGTCAATGGCCCGTTGGCAGGTGGTGAGTCACACCGGGCAGGTCTCCCGGTAACTTTAAATCCACACAGCGTCTTCTTAAAGGTGTTAGCAGTGACTCATTGCACGCTCGAGTTCAGGAATTGATCCCATTATTAAAGGTGTTAGCAGTGACATGCTTAATACGTACAAATACGGAAAAAAAAGCATTAAAACACAGATTTCAGGGTTCCATTGTGTGCAAACATCACTAGCATGAATGTATAACTATTACTATGGATGTGTATTTAGACATTTAGAAATGGCCGCCGTGGTTACTCATACCACTTGTCAATTACTAGTCTGTCCTTTATTTCAGCAGCTATGTATTGCCTCCTATGCTTTGTGGTATTTCGTGTGATCAAGTCAGTTTGTCTGACAAAACGCGTAACGAATAAATACTGGTTTACCTTCCGAGTGTGAGACCTTCTGTGAAGAAGACGATGTGTGGAGATATATATATGTATATATATATATATATATATTCACTGAAAAAACCATAGGTTTCACACACGTTATAGTTAGGAATTAGCATTTAAAAAACCTTGCAAATTCACTGAAAAAACCATGGGTTTCACACACGTTATAGTTAGGAATTAGCATTTAAAAAACCTTAGAAATTCAGTGAAAAAACCATAGGTTACACACATGTTATAGTTAGCTGGACATTTTACTCGTAAAAAACCAATGAAATTGCCCCGTTATAGTTAGTTCAGCTAACTATAACTCGCACGCGCCCGCAATGCACTGCTGATGACGTCACATATTACATCACTCATGACATGGTCAGTGACATCACTCATGACATCACTGATGACATCTCAAATGACATCACTGATGACATCATCCAGTGAATGTGTGTTTTTCTGAAAATTAAATATGTTTTATATATGTATATCTCAAGGTTGATGGAAGAATAAATGGGTATATAAGTGTCTAAATGGATGATTTGTTTTTTAAAAATTGATTGTGTAACTGACTAAGTGTATCATAGTGAATACATGGCTTAGTGAGTAATGTTTAAATATGTAAATATCTGTATCAGTCTCTCACTTGTATAAGTGGCTGCATGGGTTGGTGAGTAGCTACATGGGTGTCTATATAGGTTATTAGTTGGTTTTTTGAGTGTCAGTCTGAGTATCTGCATGATTCGGTGGGGGGTATTATGTAGTGCATAGGAACATGAATGAGTCACTCACTGTTTGTATGTGTTGAAGACAGCATGTGTGCAGGACTATATGGGTGGATGAGTGTGTGTATGGCTGTGTTAGTGAGTGAATGACTGTCTCAATAGTGACTTTATGAGTAACTACATATGTTTTAAACTAGTATATGTGACTATTGGTGTATATAAGTGAGTATATGTGAGAGTGAGAGATTGAAAGAGTTCCTGTATGAATAAGTATGTGTTTCTATAAGTGATTGATTAAATGACTAAGTATGTAGAAGTAAGTGTGGTGGTGTGTGTATAACTGTGTATGCAAGTAAATGTATGTTTGATTCTTTATTAGCATGAGTGACTATGTGTGTGAGTAACTCTATGGATGAGTGGCATTGTGTAACAGGATGTATAGGTGTATGAGTACATATGATGAGTGAGTACATGTATGAGTGACTGTATAGGACTGTTGGTGAATGAGTGGATGTGTATGTGGATCTTAGAATTACTGAAGAGGTTGTTGTAACTGGTATTGGTATGTCCATTGTTTTAAAAATGTTAGTCTCTATTATTCAATGTGTGTATCAAAGGTTATATTAGGGTGAGAGGAGGTCTGCCACTCTATCACAAGGATGATGTCATCAGTGATGTCATTTGAGATGTCATCAGTGATGTCATGAGTGATGTCACTGACCATGTCATGAGTGATGTAATATGTGACGTCATCAGCAGTGCATTGCGGGCGCGTGCGAGTTATAGTTAGCTGAACTAACTATAACGGGGCAATTTCATTGGTTTTTTACGAGTAAAATGTCCAGCTAACTATAACATGTGTGTAACCTATGGTTTTTTCACTGAATTTCTGAGGTTTTTTAAATGCTAATTCCTAACTATAACGTGTGTGAAACCCATGGTTTTTTCAGTGAATTTGCAAGGTTTTTTAAATGCTAATTCCTAACTATAACGTGTGTGAAACCTATGGTTTTTTCAGTGAATTTGCAAGGTTTTTTAAATGCTAATCCCTAAATATTTCGTTTTTGAAACCTGTTTTTTTCTGAGAATTTGTATGGTTTTTTATATGCTAAGTTATGTATTTTTAATTAAAGATATTTTTTTTTATTTAAATAAAATTACTTTATATTCATTTATATATTATCTGTATTTTTTTATAAATTATTTTTTTAAATAATTCAATTTGGATATTTTTTTTTTATAATTTTTTAAATTATTTAATGTCCTCTTTTTTTTTTTTATTTATAATTTCTTGGGGTGCGCGCTCTGAGCGCGCACCTAGTACTATTTCGTATGTTTTTATGAATTCCGGCGTACGTTATTTACTTACGCAAATATACTTGTTGGTGCGCGCTGGGAGCGCGCACCCAGTACGTATGCGTACGTACGTACGCACGCATGCGTCCTACGCCCTCGACGCGGTTTACTTCCGCATACGCTAAAATTACGCGCAATAACGGTCGCGTATACGCGTGTTAAACGTATGCGCGCTAGGTGCGCGTATATGACGTATGCACCTGCGCGTTTACGCGTTCGTGCATACGTCATCACGGGGTGCGCGCTCGGAGCTTGCTCAGTGCGCGCACCTCGGGTTTATACATAATAAAACAACATTTCTTATTGGTTATCATTACTTTCAGTTTCTAATTGTTTCAATACCACACCCAATCCCCTCATGGCAAGTCATGTGATCAAGAATCATCACTTTTGATTGGTTTGAAGTACTTTCTGTTCCAGATTCTTCCCAAACCACACATACTCCCCTCATTATTAGTTCTGATTCCTTTGGAGAAGGAGCTATTCTGTTGTTGAGAGACAATGGCTGAACAGCAACCTACTTCAGACAGTGACCAGGACACTCTTGAGCGGCAGAGGAACAGGAAGCAGAAAGACAGCTTTATATGGCAGTTTTTCACTTTTCCAGAGAATGAGAAAAAGGTAAATGCACCAAAAGTTACATGTGTACTTTGTAACAAAGTCTTATCTCGTGGGAATCCTAACAAGAAATATTCTTTTAGCATTCACACTATGTTAAGACATGTTGACAAAATGCACCCAGTATCTTTTCGTCGAGCTTCTGAAGAAAACTCTCCACCTGCTCAGCCGACGACATCAGCAGCAGCTCAGCCGAGCACATCTTCGGCAGCTCAGGGGAGCACTTCAGCTGCGATGGTGCCTTCACCTGTTTCTTTACCTCTTGTTGGTCCACCTTGTTTGGCGAGGTTGTCTACACGGTGCACTGATTGCGGTTCACTTATTTCTGTGGGGGAGACCAGTCTTGATCTCCTTCAGAGAAAATTTGATGCGCATTCATGCACTAGGCCATAGATTTTTTTTCATTTTTTGCGTTTTTCTCTTCCTGTTTCCCTCCATTAACTCAAGGGCTCTTTTAAGAGCCACTTATAAACTTAACCAAAAAATTTTTTTTTTTGAAATTTTTTTGGGAAATTTTTTTGAGGTGCGCGCACCCTGCGCGCACCCAAGGTTTTTTTAATTTTTTTTTTTTTTTTTTTTTTTTTTTTTTGAGAGACTCCCCCTTTTTCCTACTAATGCAACTGTGAAATCACCAGAGGAAAACGCAACAAATCTCTTCCTGTAATTCCTATTTGCACACAGAGTCATGTTTTCACATTAGTCACAAAACGAAAAATCTTTGCCAATTTGAATGCACACTTACTGCTCTTTTTTGTTGGCAAGTGAAAATTACTTTTACAGACTGACACATTATGAATCCACTTTTCAGATTTTTTTAAATGCACATGTCCAGACTGCATTTTCAGACCACAAACCATGTGTATGCTGGGTGACTGCCTACACTCCAGCAAGGGCAACCAGCCTTAGTGATGCTGAATGTATTTGCATTACAGACTGAAACCTCAAAACCCCACAGCACATTATCAGAGCCAGGACCTTTGTTCTCTACACCTCTCTCCACTCAGCAGAACCAGATAATGGCAATCTTTCCCTCTATTTTTCCACACATATAGATGTTAATTTCAAATCACACTGCTTCCCCCTTTTTTTCAAATGTAATCACACATTTCTATTGCTTGAAAACCAACCCTTTTCCAAATGTACCCTTCCCCCAACTTGACTTCTGCCTAGTACCCTTCCCCCAACTTGACTTCTGCCTGCTACCATAGCAACAGCTCATGGAACACTGCTGTGTGGAGTTAGGTCAGAAGTTCGCCACACAGTGTTTCAATTCCACAGAGCAAGAGTGCTTGACTTTTCAAACCTTACAGCAAATCCATAGTACTGTTCTTTGGTAACACATTTTTCTGAACCAATACAAAACATGCTTCTATTAATTTACACATACAGCCTAGTTTTTAGTGTAGAATGGTATGAAACAGCCAATCAGTTCTTTTTTTTTTATAAAAAATATGTATGCCTCCATTTCCAAACTGTCTTTCATTTCTTTTTACCATTCTACTGAATTACACCTCCTGAGTGCATCCAGATCTCCTTTGAAGATGTTCACAGTGTGGATTGTAGGACACAGCTATGTCTTCTGGAGTGAAAAATTTGCAGAGAAAAGAGGTATGGTGAGAGACCTTGCTTTGCCAAATGTAGACATCAAGTGGATTGGTCAGAGAGGGTTAAAGTGGCACCAATTAATGCCTTTGGTGAAAACCTTTCTACATCTCCCACAGCCTAACCTTATTATTGTGCACTGTGGTGGTAATGATCTAGGCACTTTAACTGGGGTAGGTTTGGAAATGCTTATTAAGGACACCTTTGTGCAATTAATGTCGCTTTTTCCTCAATCTGCCTTTGTATATTCTAACATATGCCAAAGGCAAAAGTGGAACTGGTCCAACCAATTTTGTCCGCAGATTGACAAAGCAAGGAAGCACGTCAACAAATCTGTTTCTGCTTTCCTCCGTGACTATGGTATGGGTTCCATTTACCACAACAACTTGCGTTACGACATGCAAGACATTTATAGAGGAGATGGTGTGCACTTCAATGATGAAGGGAACAGAGTCTTCCTCTTGAACCTCAGACTCTGCGTTGGTACTTACTTGTAGGTACCGAAAAACAAACAATAAACACAAGGGCTCTTTTTAGAGCCACCTTATATCTAAACACTTAAATGCAATTTTTTTTAAATTTCTTTTATTATTTTTTTTTTCCGGGTGCGCGCAGGGTGCGCGCACTCGGCGATATTTTTTTTCAAAATATTATTCTTTTTTTTTGCCCTACAAGGTCCTACTTTGACCCCCTTACAATGCCTACTGGGTCTATTTCTACCCACTCTGCCCCCTTTTCAAGTGCTCTCCCTTTGTTTATCACCCCCTCTTTATGCGATAGACAAAATGGCGGCCGCCGCTTCCTGACTTCCACCGATTCGAATGTTTACTAAGATCTAACAACCAATCAGAATTGCGCTCGCGCACGGCAAGGTGCGCGCACCCAGCGCGCACTCTGCGCGCATACAGATATATATATTGATTCAAAGGCTATTTTCTCAGAATCTACTGAGCAGATTTACACCAAACCTACAAAAGGCACTTCCTCGACCTAGGGACTACCTCTCTGCCAAATTTTGAGTAATTCTGTTCAGCCGTTCGGGCTGTAGCTCGTTCTAAAGGTCCTATGGAAAAATGCATGGGAAAAACGCGTTTTGGGACCCCCCTTTTATCTCAGCCCCCGCTTGACGAATCCCCCCGAGACTTTCAGGGTAGGAGCGGAGCGTAGCGCCCCACCTATTTTGAAAAATTCGCGAGGATTCGTCGACCGGCGCCAAAGTTATTCAAAATAGAATGTTGAGGTTTTCCTATGGAAACGTGGTCCTAACTATAACTACCTACTGGCGACCGCCAGTAGGTAATATATATATATATATATATATATATATATATATATATATATATATATATATATATATACGTATTAATAACTCATAGAATTATCCTAAACTTATCACCCACTTACTATATTTTTAACACTTCAACCTGCATGCAATTCAGTGAAACTGAGTTTCTTTAATGGTATAGTAAGTAACATTTACATCATGCTAATACCCATGATGAGGAACAGAAAAACTACTGGGTTGTAAAGTAAGAGGCTACGACATCGTTGTGCTTGGGTGATAGAGTGTTGATTTATAAAGTGGGAAGACATTTTGTGCCATGAATCAGAGAGGTGTTCCTAAAAGGTTCCAGAGAGACTGTAGCTGCATTTAAGCACAGAATGAAGGGGAAAGAATATTCCAAGGGTTATACTTTTGCATTGCATGGTTCAAAAGGTTAGTCCATTCACATTGCCGATTCTCAGAGGCAGCTATGTGGCCAGGGTTTTAGTGTCATGAAGCCTATAGCAGACCTCCAAATGTGTTGCAGCACATTTGAGGTTTCAATTAATCATGTAATGAAGGAGACAGATGTAAGAAATGGAGCTGCATTTATGCTATGCATTGCATATAGTATTCTGATGCATCAATAAGTAGATTTCCTCATGCAGTTGATTTGGTTGGTGGATGCCTTTTCAGAGGTTTGAGGCACTCTTATGACATTTGATCAGAAAATTAGTCGTGAAAAACCTAAAATTTATGAGGAAGTGTTTTATATGTAACAAAAGAGCATAAATACTTGGTTGAAGTGTCTACAGCCACATGGCAAGCATGCCAACTTATCACCAACCGTGGGATCAAGGGAAAGTAAAGAAAAAGGCCACGTGGTAATGCAAAAATGTAGCCTTGCAAAAAATATTCCACACAACATTCAGGGCCCAATTACGACTCAGGCAGTCCAAGGGACTACAGACTCATGGTGTTGTGGTAGTGGCTGTCTTGCGACTGCCACATTATGACCCTAATGGTCTTGCCGGCCTAGGAACCCCGGCTCCGCCAGAGAAATGCCATTCCCTAGCAGTTGTGCAGGGTTCAGGAGGCATCAATATGCTTGAAGGGACCTCTGTGGTGGTGTGTGACTTTAATCTCCGCCACTGATTTCATGGAGGTCTTTCCTCCATGAAAACAGTGGCAGAGATGAAAGAAAGGGGGCCCTGCAGGGCCCCCTCATGCCTCATACCTTGTGGATGCACATAGAGGGGCACAACATGTACCCCCCTGTGTGTATGCACAAAAGTTCCAGCACAGCATGGGCTTTTCAGCCCATGCCGTGCTGGGACTTTTTTTTGAAGTTCCCATGGCGGTGCCTATTTTATAGGCACCGCCAAGGGAACGCCAAAGGAATCATCCACGAATTACAAAAAAAGTCATTATTTGGCAGGTGGTTCTCACTCTGGTATGGCGGTGCAAAAACAACAGTTGATGGACAGAATGCAGAACAATGTCATACATTCACCCCAGTACAGAGATCTGGGCCTAAATCCATTGTTTTTTTGCTCACCATGCCATTCCAGTTTGAACCCAGCCATATGCAAATCAGTCTTGACCCTGTGCCTCATGGGAACAGTCCAGCCCGAACTGCCAAGCCAGGTCCTCCCTGGACTGGAAACAAGCATCCTAGGACCGGTTTCGGGGTTTCACCCCTCTTCAGCCAGGAAAGCTATATTCCAGTGGCATGGAGAGCACGGGACCCACGTCTGGGCATACCCTTCCCACTCGGGGTGACAAATGCAAAAACAACAGTTGATGGACAGAATGCAGAACAATGTCATACATTCACCCCAGTACAGAGATCTGGGTCTAAATCCATCGTTTTTTTGCTCACCATGCCATTCCAGTTTGAACCCAGCCATATGCAAATCAGTCTTGACCCTGTGCCGCATGGGAACAGACCAGCCCGAACTGCCAAGCCAGTTCCTCCCTGGACTGGAAACAAGCATCCTAGGACCGGTTTCGGGGTTTCACCCCTCTTCAGCCAGGATAGCTTGATTCCAGTGGCATGGAGAGTATGGCGGTGCGGCGGCAGGCGGTCCCGCAACAATTTTGGCTCTTCAACTATGGTTTAATTCACCATGACTGACTTCTTCATTTTTTGGTTTGATTTTGCATTTTAACCCTGTTTAATTTCTTCACATTTAGTTCAATAAATTCACAACTCAAACCCTCATAGACTGGTGTTGTATATCTCAAACACATTTGTTTACTTCAATAATACCTTTACAATGACAAAAATCTAATGATTGTGTAAACTTAGATAATTTGCAAGTAGGTAATGTTTTTCTCAAGTTTCCAACCATGACTCCAAAAAGTAATACCATTAAACCATTTACTACTATGTTGATGAAATTTGTCCAATAATTGGCTGTCAACATCTTCCTTAGCATAACAATCCATACATTACACTAATAATGACAGTTTTCACAGTTCCAGTTCCAGACCTTGCCAACGTGGAAGAAGGGGATATATTCAAAACAATCAGATTTAATAGGAACATTATCATTGACTTATATCATCAACGGGAGCCAGATCTTCTAGCTCATTAGGGGAATCCCACATCAATAACACCAATAGACAAAAACATGGCAGTACTACATTTTGTAGACACAGGACCATTCCAATCAACTGCTCCTGTATCTGGTGGAATGTTGCAACCATGTTTCAGTTGTGTGCCACCAGCCGTATGTCCTACAATGATGAGACACATCAACAGCTACATACACTTTACATAAAATGAGGATTTTGCCAATGTTGAAGCGAGATTAGCATGATTTGTCTCCACTGCCACATGTGGTTTGAGGTAATGATAGCACACATATTGCCTTAGTGCCAACACTAAGCCGGGGGGGTAACTACGCTCCGCCAGATAGCTTATGTATTTTTGCTTACTCCGCAATCCGTTGCGAAAGCGGAGTTTAGGCAAAACTACGACTACGTGACGGAGCGTAGTTAGCCGGCCCTCCCAAAATAATTAAAAGGAATTAAAAAGGCACTTACCTTAATTAATTTGGGAGGGTGGAGGGCACGTAGCGGAGCTGAGCAAAGTTGCACGGAATTGTTTTTCAACTCTGTGCAACTTTGCGTAGAGGCACTACGCCTGCTCCACCTAGGCTTAGCCAACACACAACAGAGAACAAGTCCAATGTAATCTTCAAATCTTCCATTTAATCACAGTGCATGTTGCTTTTGTACAGATTTGTACATCCAAAGTATGTATCTGTTTTTTCCATGATCAACCCATGTTCCCTTTGTACCTTCAAACAGCACCATATACCTGCAGGTGTCACAACTCTGAAATGCCCAAATGAAGATGACATGGTGAAGGAACCTAAAACAGATCAAAACAAAAAGATTACCAATCAAACATAACATAAGAGACACATGACAAACTAAACTTTTGGAGGACACAGTTTCACAAAACAATCATAGATAAACAATGTAACCAAGCACAGTAGTCAATGTGTCAAAACTTTGATCAACAAACACCTTTGACCTATATTTCTCTGAACTTGCCCTGCCGAACAAATTACCACCACATACTTCTCTCATCACCACATCAATAGTTGGTGTAGAGGTGTAGGTGATAAAATGTGAAGATATACTTACACTCGTGAGAAGAAGTAGTCAATGACATCTTGACTTAATTCAACTCCTTCCCCTTCACCACTATCATCTTCATTTGGCATTTCAGGATCCTCACCCGGTGGCTCTCCATGGTCTCCAGCATCTGCGATGTAAGGGATGTTCTGTCACAGGGTGATGTTGTGGAGCAGGCCACAGTGATTTTGCACACCTTACCGGGTGAGTAGAGGAGAGCTCCACCAGTTTTGACAGGACAACAAAATCTTGCCTTGCGGAGCCTGAAAGCCCGCTCCACTGGTTGACATGTTCTTCCATGGGCCTCATTGAAGCAGATTTTCTGTGGCTTTGTTGAATTCCTCAGCAGTGCCAACAACCATGGACAGTTGGGATAAGCTGTGTCTCCGAGATGGAAGACAAAAAAGTGCCACAAAATGTAACACAATTTCAGATTATTCAACTAGAAATTCCCCAAACAATATTATGACAGATTGTACTGACCAACATGCCAGGCCCGCTAAGTTCCAAGTTGTGACATATGCAGGGTTGTGGAGCTGTTCTGTAGTACAAATGAATCATATGCAGAGCAAGGGAAACAGGCACAGATGCTTTTGATGTACAAATCCAGTAAGCAGACAACTTGCACGTTAATAAACAGGATGTTTTTCCGATGGATGTGTTTTCTGACGTATGGTAGCACTAAGGCAATATGTGTGCTGTCAATTGCTCCAACCACATGTGGTAGGCAATCCGAACTGTAAAAGTCCCCCTTCACATTGGCTAAATCCTGCTGCTGTGGAAACTGGATGAAGCTGTTGAAGTGTCTCATCATTAAAGCTATAACGAACTGTTGCATACCACTGAAAGTTGGTTGTGACATTCCACCAGATACTGCAACAGTATTTTGGAAGGAACCTATTCCCAAAAAATGATGTACTGCCATGAGTTTGGCAATTGGTGTAATAGATGTGGGATTTCTATTGTGAGGCTAAAGATCTGGGTCCAGCTGATGCCATAGATCCAGTATAGTTTGCCTATTCAATCCGAACCTCTTAATTATTCCTCTTTCTTCCATGGTGGCAAGGTCTGAAAATGGGTGTTACGCCTGGTCTCCTCGCTCTCCCAGGGTTTATATGTCTGCTTTGGATAAACATTTGAACATTTTTCACTGTTTCCATAGCACTGAAGCAATGTAGTTCTAAAAAATATATATGGTTTAACTGCATATTTTATTCAAACATTTGCTTTTTGTCCTTAATTCTTCGCAAATGACATTTATAGCCTAAAATAAATGTATTTTTCTTTTTGTAAATAATACATCTCAAATGTATTATCTACACATTTGTCTTCTTCCAAAAATACAACCGAGGTACAAACAACAATGCATAAATATCACATTACAGCACAGAAATGCACTAAATATAAATGGCTACTTTGTTAAGTGCATACACTGGTTAGCATTGTATGTGATGGTCATTTGAATTTAAGTGTGGGCATTCATTATAGTAATGGCCACTTGCACCAACTAATTCATGTCACAAATGTTATTTGGATGTGTTATTACAGGTGTGTTTGTTTCACCTTGATTACTGATCAGTATGAAAACTTTTCTGACTATTGAAATTGAATACAGACCGGGACTTGCACTAGAGAAGGGGAAATGTTACATCAATGTATATGTTGAATAGTTCTAATTTGTGACTGATATTGATTTTACAATTAATTTCTAAGGTAAAGGTTACACCTTGTCTAGTGCAATTTCTACATCATGTTACATTGCACTTATCCCTATGATGTGTGTTGCATATGTTTTTGATGTGGGAGTTTTAGAAAAATCTTTAAATGCACCTGCATGGTAACTTTTTGATTTCTATTTGCATATTCTTTTTTGTGCAGGTATCCACTTTTTTTAAGTCAGCTTGCACCAAATCTATACATACAATGTGATCATACAGGTATGTTTCTTTAACTTTCTAAATTTGCATTGCACATTGATATGCTATTGCTTGTAAGAGAGATTTATAAATGCATGAGTCCTGTGCAAATGTTAACACAATAGGTAACAGGTAAAAGTGGAGCTTACCATCGATTTCGTCCATCACTGTGTTGGTTTTGTTCATCATCAAGCTGCAGCAGCACTGGCAGGACTTGGAAGATCGGATCCATGGCGGAACCCCTGCCACAAATCCCTCCACACACAAAGGCTGGCATCATCTATAAATAGAGGACTCCAGTATACTGCTGAAACTGTGGAAGACTCTGAAGGACTGTCTTGCTGCCAGAAAGTCAGCCTTGCTGCTTGAAGGACTGCCTTGCTGCATAAAGGAGAACTTGAACCCGGGACCAACAGAATGACTCAAACAACTAGTTGGCTGTTCTCCTGTGTGAGCGACAGGTACATAATCTCCTGAGGCCTTGAACCCTCCTGCTGGAGTGATCCTTATTCCCAAGTAGTGCCCCCTGGTCCTGGACCCTTGGTAGTGGTGTTTTTGGTACTTCTCTAAAGCCTGGGACTTGGAAAATGTTTCAACAAACACTGACTGTAGAACAAACAGAAGCCCAGGACCTACCTTATCCAATCTGTTCAACGTGCATCTGTGGTTGGCCTGACTTCAGGTAGCACCCGCTACATTTTCTGCAGCAGCAAATCTTTTTCAGAGGAACCTCTAGGGGATGGTATCGGCTTTCTGGAGCACTATTTTGTTATAAACTCCATTGAAGAATTTTGACTTCCATAAAGCTGTCTAAGTCCGAAGGTAGATATCTTCACTACAACCTCATCCAGCATCTCCCTGATGATGATGCTTGCTCCTCTACCTCCTCAGACACCGATTGCTGCCTTGCCCCACTGAAGACTCTACCTTCTCCAGGAACTTGGCTGAAATTTTTGTCTGAAGTCTAAAGGTAAACGGAGACCAGGACCAATCCATCCCTTGTATCTGACATGTGGTTCATCGCGGTCAGCCTTAACCTTGGATTATGACCCAGTCTCACGCCACCAGGTACTCATGATTAGCGCTTTGATCTTTTAGGTGCTAGGCTTAAACTTTTAAAATGTGTTATTCCAGTTCTACTAACAGGTTTGAATTCATTTTAGTGTCATTTTATTTATTAATCGTTACTCTGTTTTACCCTGTTGTTAGGTCAAGTAATGTGTATATACTTTAGTTTTTACTTCAGTGTCCTTTAAAACTCCTTGCTGGCTAGTGGTCAATCCTTCTCTTCGTCCCTCTCTTCTGTCTTTCTGTTTTCTCCTAGAGGAGCAGCAACCAAGTACCGTGTCATTACACTTCGGTTGTTTATCTGTTGTTTAAGGGGACATTTTTTCTTGGTTTCCTACTGGTATTACTGATTGTCTGTGTTCAGTTTGCCCGGTATCTGCTTGCATTTTAATTCAGCATTCGTCATTCCCACCACCTCCTCTCATGTGCTGCATGCCCGCCCCAAACTTCTCTGCATCACGCTGTTTGTTTCTTTCAATGTTCTTTCCGTGGAGGCATGAGGCATTATAGCTGCTCCAATTCCCCCTTGCTAAGCTTGGGGGCGGCTTAGGAGGCCGCACACCTTTCTCATTTTCTGCATGCGCCCACTTTTGTAGGCACAGGAATATTACCTGATTTTCTCAAAATCACAGGATGTTGATGCCCACAACGAGACTCGAACCTGGTTCCCCAGCTGCATAGTCGGCAGCTCTACCACTGAGGCACAGGGTCAAGACTGATTTGCATACAGCTGGGTCTGAACTGAGGTGGCAAAGTGAGCTAAAGAATCATGATGGATTCAACCCAGATTTGTGACTGGGGGTGAGTGTCTGAAAAGTTTCAGCGCTCCGTCCATCATCTCCTACTGCTTGCTTTGTTTGCCCTAAGTTGGCAGGGTATGCCCAGACGTGGGTCCCTTGCTCACTTTGCCACTGGGTTCAAGCTAGCCTGGCTGATGACGGGTGTTACCCAGAAACCGGTCCCAGGATGCTTGTTTCCGGTTCAGGGAAGACCTGGCTTGGCAGTTTGGGCTGGACTGTTCCTATGAGGCACAGGGTCAAGACTGATTTGCATATAGCTGGGTCTGAACTGAGGTGGCAAAGTGAGCTAAAGAATGATGATGGATTCAACCCAGATCTGTGACTGGGGGTGAGTGTCTGAAAAGTTTCAGTGCTCCGTCCATCATCTCCTTGTGTTTGCTTTGTTTACCCTAAGTTGGCAGGGTATGCCCAGACGTGGGTCCCTTGCTCATTTGCCACTGGATTCAAGTTAGCCTGGTTGACGAAGCGTGTTACCCAGAAATAGGTCCCAAGATGCTTGTTTCCGGTTCAGGGAAGACCTGGCCTGGCAGTTCAGGCTGGACTGTTCCCATGAGGCACAGTCAAGACTGATTTGCATATATCTGGGTCTGAAATTAGGTGACGAAGTGAGCTAAAGAATCATGATGGATTCAACCCAGAGCTGTGACTAGGGGTGAGAGTCTGAAAAGTTTCAGAGCTCCGTCCATCATCTCCTTTTGTTTGCACAGTCCAGTGACTGCCATTTTGTGTTATGCTATATTTATTCGATCTTAGGTTCAAGTTACCTGGTGGCTGGGGCAGGGACCTAGCTCAAGAACTTTTTCTCCCACCTTCCTGCTCGTCCCTTGATTTTGTTTTTCGGGGCGTTCGTTCATGGTTTTTTGTCCAAGGTGGTTTTATTGAGCCAGGTTCACAAGGGTATTTTGCTTTGTTCATACACTGTCGCTTGGAACAGATGATTGCGGGGGCATGGGAAGTTTTGCATGGGTATTCACTAGTTTGGTGGGTGTTGCCAATTGTTAAACCATGTACAAAAGGAGGGTAGGCATGTAGTTCAAGGTTCATTTTAGAACATTTGTTTGTTTACAGGTTAAGGCATGCAGTCAAAGACTGTTGGGGAAATATAAAGTTTTAAATGTTTAAATGCATTACAAGTAAATGAGATAGTAGCGGGGTGGAACTGTGATTGCCCGTAGGAGTGGGTACTCTGGTTAGATAACTAGAATGTATAGCTCGGTTATAGCTTTGTAAGGCATTGGCCAGGAGTATGTTGTGATGTGCACCTGTTTCAATAAAGTGGCCTTCCTTTTTCACACTTACAGGATGGTTGGTCTTTTGTGCTGTGCCCCTCTCTCCCAAAGGCAAGTGTCTGGTTTGTCTAGCATGTTCTCACAACATGTACTGGTCTAATCATCGAACAAAGCCTCTGATGCAAATTTAGCCAAACATTGTGCAGAGTTAACGGCAGGACACTCTTAAACAAGAGATGTGAGGCCACTCGTTGTGTGACGCAACAATGGGGGTCACTCTCATACAGAGTTGGCAGTCCTGCTGTACGTGTCAATGTGACCCCATGCAGTACCCTGATCTATGGGAAGCACCTGGCCTTCAAAGAGCTACTAGTGCAGTAAAGCTCTGGGTCCATGCTTCACCACATGCCTAGCATGTACATAGATAGATAATAAATATACACAACTATTCATCCACTAATCAAAAAACACTTTTAAGAATAAATATTGCCCTTTTGTTATCCTTCCATACAATTGAAATTTTGTTTAACACAATTCCTGCGCTTTTAAGTGTGAATAAACCTAAAATGTAATATTACAACTAAAGTGTTATAAAAATGACACTTGTTGCCCAAACGCAACCACCCAACCAGAATACTTTAAATGGAAACTGACTCCACTTTGTTGTACATAGCTATATTTTGGGACTTTCTAGGTTTTAAAATGTAGACATGCTCATATCAGAAGACAGTCTTAAAACAAATAAATGTTGATATATTTTTGAACACTCATTTCAATAGTATTGTAGTTTTTTGTTTATGAGTTGGACCAACAGCTGCAGCTCCGAAGTGACAGAGGAAATGGCTGGGAGCATACAACGAACAAACAACAGACTTAATGGGAAAAAAATGCTATGAGGTGGCAACAGTTTTTTTTACCTCAAACCATCTTGCGCTGGAGCTTGTGCTATTGTGCAATATGTAAATAAAAGCACACTGACAAAGCCAATATATATTGCATTGGCTAAATTCATTGGCTTGGCCAATGCTTGCTTCTTTAAGTTTTGGACTTTGTAACCTGCATTTAGAATAATTCATGCTCAACATTAATTACTAAAAGGCTAACAAGAAATAGGACTGAATGACCAGCTGCTAGTATCAACGCAAAATCTCTGTGTGGAATAAACATATCAGCACACACTACAGCCGTGTATTGTATGGCCGTGTCTCAAGAGGTATAGTATTGGGACATCTCAGGGTCCTCCAAAAGACTTTAAATCCATGAAACTCACAATTGAGTCGATAAGTCATCTTGCCTTTCTGAAAGAAGGTAGGGTGTACCCCCACTCTACCTTAGAGGTTTAACTGCAGATGATGGATTTAAACTTCTTAAATGTCTTGATACCAGAAGAGGAGTTAGACATTTTGACATTTTCATTCTAACATCATCTTGAGGCCTTTTGAGGGGGCGCAGTAAGGCAGCTGCCTGCTGTGGCCTTACAGTAGCACCAGAGTGTTTGTTAACTTCACAAACAGATGTTCGGACTGAGCCATATAGTAATGATGTGGGGATGTCATACCTCACCACCTAGTTTGGATGCAATAGTCTCACACCCTGTTCAAAGCAATCATGGTTACCAAAGAGCAGAGTACCCTAGGAGTGGATCATCTCTGTAGGGTGTCCTGCCTCACAGCTCACAGTAGGACAGGGCTGTTCTAGGACTCACTAGGGTCCATCCCTTCTATTGAGATGGACTACCAGCAGCTTGTTTCTCCACCCTTCATAGCCCTCCATGTGCACATCTACCCTCATTAGCACATGATGGAGAGTGTCTCCTTGGGACCAACTAAGAAGCTGGTGAATACGTTCACTAGTAATCACCACAGAGTCCTAAAAGGTTATTAGTCTGCAAATTTCATGAAAATACCACCAGGCCCCAGTAATTCAAGCAAAGACACCGTAGAAGGGATGGTCGCCAAATTATGGCCCCGCATAGCATCATAGAACCACTTCTGCATGTTTCTTAGAACAGAACACAAATCATTATTTCACCAGGTGGCAGAGGAAGCATGTACAATTTGCACAATGTTCGCAGTCATGGCCGGCATGGCTTGTGGATGGGAGGGGTGCGGGGGCGGGAGGGTCGACGGGGTGGGTTTCGCAGTGGGGGGATGGGGGATCAAAAAAAAACTTACCTCAAGGCTGGGTCCAGCATTTTCTCTGCTCCTGCCTCCGACAGGAACAGGGAGCAGACAGCCAGGCTCCCTCCCCTAAGCCAATCACAACACTGCAATGCAGCATTGTGATTGGTCTGAGCGCCATAACACGTGCTCAGCCAGGCACTGGAGGGCTGGGCATGTTCTCTATGAGAACAGAGAAGTGCTCATGACTTGTTTGGGCGGCCCAAGAGGGCTGACAAAATAGTAATTGTGCACTTTAGGAGTGGCAAACCACTACCCCCTGCCCTGTTCAGAGAGCAGAGCAGCCCCGCTCACCCGCCGCCACAAAGCAGCAGGCCATGAAACATAAAATGACAATAACTCTTAAGTTATTGTCATTTTATGTTTCTCACTGCTTAAAAGCAGTGGGGCAACGCTCCTCCACAATAGCGGAGGTGCTGCCCCTGAATGTTAGTGATTATGGTTGAGGAAAATGTAGACAGCCGATACTAAACGTAAGACACTCTGACTTTACCTTGTGCATTATCAAAAAAACTGCAAAACTAGTGAAAAGACCTTTTGCTTTTGGTTGGATTGTGCAAAATCCATGTGTGTTGCAGCTCACCAGGGACACCCCTTTAAATCCTTTCTTTAACTCCTAAGCAGAGTAACTGATGATAAATTCATGTGTTCGGTTTGTTTTGCACTGATGCAAATCTTCACAGACTGCTGCCCTCACCTCAGTCTTGGACCCATTCTTCGAAAGCCAGTGATTTTTCACTACATAACACGCAATGTCAAAGCCAATAGAGCTGGATAAGGTGAAAGTGATTCTTTAATGAGTGTTGAATTTGGGTGTGGTTGTGTGGGAGGATCAGTGGATCAATGTGGAAATAATAGATCCATCACCACGCTCCGACGCATCAATGCCACAGAGAGAGTTACTGGGGGGAGAGTCGACATTCCTATTTGCTTTCTGTGAAATAAAAAAAATGCAGATGGTGTCTGTTTTTTATTATTAAAATTGGAACACCTTTCCCAGTATAAGAAGAGCCAATGAATGTCCTCCATAGAACAGTCATGTCCGCAAAGGTACTAAAAATTCAAGTTTTTGGAAAGCGAACACACCAATGCATAGTTAGATAGTTATACACTACCGTTGACCAGAGGTCAAAGGCCGGATCTCTGGATATTGTAGAACGTGTTTCCTTGGCTCTGGAATCTTCTATGGTGAGTTAAAAGTTGTTGCAGATGCTGATTGCTCTACTAAGCACTCTGCCCTAGCCCGCAAGCTTTTCGATGCTTCTTACAAAAGCACATATATGTGGCATTGTGCAAACCTTTTTTTTCTTTACATTTTTCGCTCTACAGTACGTATCAGCCATCTTAGAAATATAAATAAAAGTTTTCAAATTATAAACCAAAATAGCAGCCTCTACATAACAATATAGGTGCATGCAAAGGCACACATCATCAGCCATATCTACATTTGATTTCTTAGAAAAGATCTGGAGCTTAAATTGTTAACTCTGTAACCAGTAGACTTAGGTTTTAATCCCAACTCTTTCACTTGAATACAGTGTGTAATCTTGGGCAAATCCGGTAATCTTCATTAATGTGAATCCTGTCTGAATAGTCTGGAGAAGATGAAAAATAAACCGAATCGCTCCACTCGCCTGGGTACCTTGTGGCATACCTGGATGTTTAGTGTGACATACAACACCACACAATTGAATGCCACACAATTCAACACCACCCAACATAATTGCACTCCACATAATACCACTCAAAGCAAAATGATTCAACTCCACATAATTACACTCTTCTCAATACCAGATAAATACCCGAGACATAAAATCATTTTATGCCACGTAGCAAAAATCCACGTACACTGAACACCATGTCACATAATTCCAATCAACATCATTTCGCTCAACTCTTTTTTGCAGGTAGGTTCTCGCTTGAGCACAGGTTTATCCTTCAGATGGAAATCCACAGTTTGAATATTTCTTATGTGCATCTCTGATTTGCTTATTTCTCAATTCCACCAACCTTCAGTTACATAGCTAACTGATCTACCTTTCAATTTCATGCCTATCATATATCTTTAATTTTGATATCTCTTACATTCACACCTTTTGCTGCATACACTTCTTCGTTGCCTAGTACAATCCTTTTCTTTTCAATAATACCTGTTCTTTGCATATATTTAATTTACATTCTGCTTAGCTATATATCCCTTGTGTGCATTAATTTCCTTTACATACCCATGGTTAGCAAATATCTAACGTGAATACCACCTAGGTTATGCATCTTTCCTTGATTTTATTCTTACAAAACTAGGACATCGTTAACTTTCACACAATTTACTTTCATACTTCTCACAATTGCATACAATCTAGGATGCTAGCCATTTACTTGTACACCCTTGTGTGTGTTTAAGTAATGCTCCCAGATTATCATTACCAACTGATGTTAGGACACATGACATTAGACAGATTTTAGGTGCTATGCATAATTCTCATCTGTATTTTCACTTGCATAGTGGTCCCCAGTATACCTCACACTTATATGCCTTCTGATTACACGCCATGTTATGAAAAACCGGCACACCGGGTGCTATATAAAGACACAAAAAGTAACCCGCTTGCTGTCAATGTGAATTGTTGCGACTTGTTATTTGCCCTTTTGCATGAGATTCCTGGTAAACCAAACCTCATTCCAGCATATTCACTGGACAAATTAAGAGAATACACTTTGAAGAAGCACAGAAGCCCTGTTGTTTTATCAGTGTCATTCACACACATACAAACGCAAATGGCCTTGGTCCTTCGCTTGCTATTGTATATCAGTAATTCTCCTCCCCTCCTTCTCTCCCACCTCCCTCCCTTGGGCATCAACAGACATGATCAACATGTTGGGCATAGTGTGACTTTGCAAAACAGATTCTTCAGTTTTGCCATTTACACGTTGTGGTCTATTTGACCTGAACTTCCAGTAGGAGTTTTGGTATCTTAGATAATACGTCATCTTGCTGCTATCATCAGATTTAGCAGACTGTAACCCTGTGGAAAGTTTATTGGCCTAATCCTGCACAATTAATATCATGTGCTCACCTCATACAGAAAACACACTCTGTAAATAGTGTATGGTGAGCTCGGTGCAGCCAGACACAGACTGTTAACAATGCCGCGAAAGCAGTCTCAAGTAGAAGATAACAATATCATGTCACCTTATCTCTCAATAAGGATTCTTGAATATTTCTCCAAAAAGTGTGTATGTCTGAGTTAAATCTAGGTGGTGTATTGTCTCTGGTTAGCTCTGCTCATCTCTCTCTCACACTCTCACCAACCCTTTCACCTCTCCCTCATATTCCCACTGTCACCTCTCATCTCTCCCTCGCATTATCACTAACTCTGTCATCTCTTACTCACAATCCAACTGCCTCTTCTCAACTCTCCTTCACCCTTCCAACAACCCTGTCATCTCTCCCCCACAGTCCCACTGCTCCTCATCTCTCCCTTACACTCCAATTGCCCCATCTCATCTCTCACTCCCACTGCCCCCTCTCATCTTTCCCTCACACTCCCTGCCTCCTCTCTGTACTGCCTGCTCACACAAGCTGCCTTCCTGTACCTCCTCGGAGTTTGCCCTCGTCCAACTCTTGTCAACCCCCTTCTCTGGGTACCCGTCCCACTCGTTTCTGTGCTGCTCTCCCTTATACTCAGAAACTGGAAGATGTGCACAGCCCATTTCTTTCCCTGCTCACTCTGTCGTCCCACATGCCTCTCTCGAGCCGGTGCCTATCCTCGGTGTCCCGCCGTAAGCTGGTGGGTGTTCATTGCCTCTCTGAGGACCTACCTTGCTTTGAAGTTAATAGGGTTTCTTTAGGAAGAGCAACTAGTCCATCTCTTTCTATCGTACTATCTCTCACCCCTCTCTCTCGCTCTCCCATGTACTCTTCCCACCTCTCATATGGTTGGCTTCAGGTCTTTGAGCACAGTTTCTCTCCCATACCTTTGAAAGGTTCCCATCCCTCAATCCCACACTCTCCTCTTCTGGGGGTGTCTTCTGCATGCAAAGGCCTTTTTATGCATCTGTCACCTGCTCTCCCCTTCTTTCTCACTTTCTCATACACTCTTTCTCCCCTCTGTCTGGAGTTCATTCACCACTTCGTGCACAAACTACCTATCCCTCTCTGTCTTCCTGTCTATCTATTCTGTGCAGCTATTACCCCTATCTAGCCTCCATGCCAATTAATTCCCCTATACAAATCCACTCCACACAAGTCAATTCAACCAAACACAATTCCACAACTAACAATTCAAATCCAGCCCACATAATTCCACTCCAAGCCACGTACATCCACTCCACTCCAAACCAAAATACATGGGTAAGAGAATTGTCATTTACAAATCCAATAGCTCTAACTCTTGCAAATACGAGACCTATTGACATTACCAATGCTTGTTCTAAATTGGTTTGGGATTTTTCTTGTGTTGGGTTTTCACTTTATTACTCTTTGTGTGCTGCAAAAATACTTTACACATTACCTCTAAGTTAAGCCTGACTGCTTCGTTCCAAGATACGGGAGGATTAAGCACAAGTTAATTTTGTCACTTTTTTGGTTCACACTGACAGGACCTGTGGTTGTTGCCTAAGTGGAGCTTCTACCCTTCTCAACCAATAATCCAATTAGTCACAGCTTGTGAGCAAGACAAGAACATTCCCCCCAATGTTTGTTTTAAATAGATCCAGTACCGTTTTTAGGTTGAGTCTGATTCGGTGCCCATGCGCTGCTCTGCGAGACTTATTGTAGTGGAGTATGGAATGGAAGCCCCGCCCACTCTCCACCCATATTTTTCATTGGCTTGTGTCTTTGTCCTTGGTAAATGCTGGCTTCTGATTCGTAAACAGGCTTGTTAGTCCCTCCTTAGTACCGCTTTGTCTTCATTTGTGACCTCCCATGGCGACTGGCTCCTTTACTGCGGTTGTTACATAGTACTTGTTCTTAAGTCTGTGGGCACTACATTCTTTAATGGGTTTTTTACATGGGCATAGAATCACCAATGGTGGCACCTACCTGCAGCCCCCTTCCACCGCACTTTCACTTGATAGCCATTGCCCTAAGTGCTTCTCTGTATCTGCCTCCCTGCTAACACCGACTGACGCTATCCAGTTGCATGGTCGTCTCACAAATGCATGGTGCCTCTGTCAGCCGCTGCGCGTCTGGTGCCTGCTGTAGTAACCAGCATGGCCACCCACTCGTGAACCACAGTTGTTCCTAACACTCCACTAATAATGTCAGTTACCTCTCTCCTGTACCACGGAGAGCGAGAGAGAGAGCACCGGCATCTATAATTCAACAGATTTCCATCTGGACCCTGCCACCTCCATCATTCCCACGTAATGCCCCCCCATCAAGCAGGAAGGGCAGATGGGGAAAGGAGCCACCGGAAAATCTCATGGAAAACGAAGCAGCCCTGGAGCCGAGGGCTGGGGCCACGACCACAGAGGTCCCGTGCCCCATGCAAGCAGCCACGCTGACCACCTGTCCAGCCCCGGGTCCACCCCGCCTCGTATTCCACACCCAGCTGGCCCATGGGAGCCCCACCTGTAAAATCAAGGGCTTCACCAATGTCAAAGAGCTGTATGCCAAAATAGCAGAGTTCTTTGCGATCTCCTCAACTGAGGTGAGTGAGTGAGAGTGAAAAGGTGAGTTTTCTGTATAGTGAACGCTGCGAACTGGGTAGTTTCCAGACCCGTCAGTGACAGTTCGAGATAGAGTTACCACAGGGCTCCATGTCACGAGACAGCTCATTTCCAGTCCTTGACTTTCATTTACCGCAGTGGTGCTTTTTGGAAGTTGTATTTTTCATTTAGTTGAATTGAACTATTTGGAAGGTCTCTCTGGAAAATAATGATTTGTGAAAAGGAAAGTTCAGGATATAATGTGCATGTATTGTGTGTGTCCGACTTGGGTACATTTAATTGTTACCTAGGCGTGCTGGTTCAAATACCCCTTACTTCTAATACCACGTACAAAAGGGTTTATATAGTAGTACTTATGTAGGGCAAACCTCTCCGAGAGCAACAGAACAATGTGCATTAGAGGCCTCTATCTGTACTAACCATGAGCAATGAACTCCGCTCCGCTAGCGGAGGCTGCGGAGATTTGTTAACTACGTATTACATTGAAAACACAGAATTCATGCAATAATTACAACTCTGGTAGCAGAGTTAGCTACTGGACCACAACCCTATGATAAAACAACTCTACCTTTACATACTAAAAAGCATATAACCAATTCACAAAAGTGAAGTCTGAAAAATGCCAGGCAATGAGAGAGGTGATGATTTTGGGGTCACCCCCTTGATGATTGTTGTGATATTGGATACTATAATATTCACTGCACTCTAGAATATCGTCCCATAATGCTTTGCAGGGCCTTTGATTGGGATTGTATTTTACCCATAACTGTGCTTGAGGTGGTCCTTGGAGGATTGGACCACCACAGAATCGTTCAACATGCTGTTCTTTGTGTTCAAGGAATCTGCATGGTTCTCTCCCTAGGTTAGGGAGGACCCCAAAATCATCATGTCTCTCACTGCATGCTATATTTTCATTTTCACTTTTGTGAGATGACTGTATGCATTTTAGCATGTAAAGATAGAGTTAATTATTGTTTAACTAGTTGTACTGTTTATTATTTTGCTTTTGTGAGATGACTATATGTATTTTAGCATGCAACAATAGTTATTTGAAGTTTTACTAAAGGTATGTGAGATTTCTGTTTTACTAATCCACATTACAATGAAAACACAAGATTGATAAACTCTGGTGTAAGTTATTGCACCCACACTCCTTTGATAGATCACCTTTACCTTTACATGCTAAAAAGCATATAACCAATTCACAAAAGTGAGCTTTGAAAAATACCAGGCACTGAGAGAGGTGATGCTTTTGGAGTCCCCCCTAACCTAGGGAGAGGACCAAGCAGATGCCTTGAACACAAAGAGCATATCATGCTCAATGATTGTGGTGGTCCCATCCTCCTAGGACCACCCCAAGCAAAGTTATGGGCAAAAATACAATGCCAACCGAAGCATTATGGGGCTAGATTCTAGAGTGCAGTGAATATTATAGTATTAGCTCTCGGCTGAGCCCGAGAGCCTGCCCCTTGAGGAATGTTGTGATATTGGATACTATAGTATTCACTGCACTCTAGAATATCGTCCCATAATGCTTTGCAGGGCCTTTGGTTGGGATTGTACTTTTGCCCATACCTGTGCTTGGGGTGGTCCTAGGAGGATTGGACCACCACCGAATCATTCAGCATGATGTGCTCTTTGTGTTCAATCAATCAATCAATCAATCAATCACTGCATTTGTAAAGCGCGCTACATACCCGAGAGGGTCTCAAGGCGCTGGGGATGGGGGGGTGCTACTGGTCAAAGAGCCAGGTCTTGAGGAGTCTTCTGAAGGCCAGGAGGTCCTGGGTCTGTCGTAAGATGGTGGGGAGAGTGTTCCAGGTCTTGGCGGCGAGGTAGGAGAAGGATCTGCCGCCGGCGGTGGTTTTTCGGATGCGAGGGACTGTGGCGAGGGCGAGGTTGGCTGAGCTGAGGCTTCGGGTGGGAGTGTGGAAGCTGAGTCGGTTGTTGAGGTAGGTGGGTCCGGTGTTGTGCAGTGCTTTGTGTGCATGGATCAGGAGCTTGAAGGTGATCCTTTTGTTGACGGGGAGCCAGTGCAGGCCTCTCAGGTGGAGTGTGATGTGGCTGCGGCGGGGGACGTCGAGGATGAGTCGGGCCGAGGCGTTCTGGATGCATTGGAGCTGTCTCAGGAGCTTGTTTGGAGTTCCTGAGTAGAGGGCGTTCCCGTAGTCGAGTCTGTTGGTGATGAGGGCCTGGGTAATGGTTTTTCTCGTGTCGAGGGGGATCCATTTGAAGATTCTGCGGAGCATACGGAGGGTGTTGAAGCAGGACGCGGAGACGGCGTTGACTTGCCTGGTAATGGAGAGTGGAGTCGAGGATGACCCCCAGGTTGCGTGCGTGGTCCGTGGGTTCCGGGGCTGTGCCTAGTGACGTGGGCCACCAAGAGTCGTCCCAGGCTGATGGGGTGGGTCCGAGAATGAGGACCTCTGTCTTGTCTGAGTTCAGCTTCAGTCTGCTGTCCTTCATCCAGTCGGCTACGGCCTTCATTCCTCTGTGGAGGTTAGCTTTGGCGGTTTGGGGATCTTCGGCGAGGGATATGATCAGCTGGGTGTCGTCGGCGTAGGAGATGATGTTGAGGTTGTGTGTTCAAGGCATCTGCTTGGTTCTCTCCCTAGGTTAGGGAGGACCCCAAAATCATCATGTCTCTCACTGCGTGCTATATTTTCATTTTTACTTTTGTGAGATGACTATATGCATTTTAGCATGTAAAGATAGAATTAATTATTGTTTAACTAAATGTACTGTTTGTTATGTTTTCATTTTCACTTTTGTGAGATGACTATATGTATTTTAGCTTCTGAAGATAGTCATTTGAAGTTTTACTAAAGGTATGTGAGATTTCTGTTTTATTAATCTACATTACATTGAAAATACAAGATTTCTGTTTTATTAATATGCATAACACGTACTTCATGAATAAACTCTGGAGTAAGCTAATGCACCCACAACGCTTTGATAAAAAAACGTTACCATTACATGCTAAAAAAGCATATAACCAATACACAAAAGTGAGCTTTAAAAATATCCGGCAATGAGAGAGGTGATGATTTTGGGGTCCCCCCTAACATAGTAGGAGGACCAAGCAGATGGCTTGAACACAAAGAGCATATCATGCTCAACGATTGTGGTGGTCCCATCCTCCTAGGACCACCCCAAGCAAAGTTATGGGCAAAAATACAATGCCAACCAAAGGCCCAGCAAAGTATTATGGGGCGAGATTCTAGAGTGCAGTGAATATTATAGTATTAGCTTTCAGCTGAGCCCCAGAGCCTGTCCCATGAGGAATGTTTTGATATTGGATACTATAATATTCATTGCACTCTAGAATCTTGTCCCATAATGCTTTGCAGTGCCTTTGGTTGGGATTGTATTTTAGCCCATAACTATGCTTGGGGTGGTCCTAGGAGGATGGGACCACCACCGAATCGTTCAGCATGATGTGCTCTTTGTGTTCAAGGCATCTGCTTGGTTCTCTCCCTAGGATTGAGAGGACACCAAAGTCATCATCTCTGTCACTGCTTGCTGTATTTTTATTTTCACTTTTTTGAGATGACTACATGCATTTTTCCATGTAAAGATAGAGTTACTTGTTGTTTTATCAAGGGTATGTGAGGTTCTGTTTTATTAATGGAGATGAGACGGAACGGAGTTACGAATTCCGTGGAGTGGTACTCTGCCAATTACGCCCAACCTTAATCTGTACAACACAGCTGCTCTTCCGACTTACTTCATTATTCAGAAAGAGTGTACACTTTAAGATATCTTAAGGAGTTAATGCACCTGAAGCAGAAATCAGCATGTATACTTTAAGTGTATGAATGTATGAAAGTTGTCAGGAAGCTCAAGAGGGTAATACACTCAGCGCGTAAATCTATGTTTAATCTGTTTGCCAAAGGTTTATTTTAAATCGTGATAAAGTAGCCTAAAGGGTTACAGCGCTTGCGTCTGTGCACTGTTGTGAACAGGCATGTGAATGGTTGTGTCCTATTGAGATTTCTCAGTGGGTTAAGGCAGTTTTTGTAGTAATCCTTACAGCCTGCAAAGCACACATTTACCTAAGGCACACATTTGTATCACTGCAGATTTAAACTAACTGTGCCATTCTTCCTGGTTAATACCATTGAGTTTGGTAATAATTAACACCATTTATTAAATGTCAAACAACAATTCATGTGGTATTGTGTACTATGCTAATGGCAATTATTGGTATATGTGCATACACAAACATTCATGGCACATGTGTAGGGACAGGAAGGATTGCGTATTTGTTTCCCCTGATGGGCTGCTGAGTCTGGGGGTGCTGTGTCCGGCTGGAATCCCTTTGGCTGCCACAGTCAGGGCTCAGCTCTGACAAGAGTATTTAATGAATGTCTATGCATTTGTAGCAGGGTGCAGGGGCACAATTCAGAGTCTGGAATGCCCCCGCCCTTATGCAGGCATCATGATGGCGCAGCAGGCACTGAAAGTGCATCGGCGCCACTCTTGCACCAGATATTCTGTTACTCTGAGCCTTTAGTTCTCTGAGACTCAAGAGCGCTAAGAAGCACAGAGAGAATAGGCGTGGCACTAGCAGCGCAGCTACCAATGGTTCTAGTGGTGCAAGGAATTCAGAAGCTAAGGATACATTTCCATGAGAGATGTGCAGCTGCACCAGGCCACTGCTGATTCTCATACACAACTCCACCAGGCCACTGCTGCTTCACATACAGAGCTCCACCAGGCCACTGCTGCTACTCATACAGAACTCATCCAGGCCACTGCTGCTTCTCAGTGTAAAGCTCCACCGGGCCACTGCTGCTTCTCTGTGTAAAGCTCCACTGGGCCACTGCTGCTTCTCTGCACACAGCTCCACCATGCTGCTGCTGCTTCTCTATACACAGTTCCACCTGGCCCCTGCTGCTTCTCATACACAGCTCCACCAGACCACTGCTGCTTCTCATACACAGCTCCACCAGGCCACTGCTGCTTCTCATACACAGCTCCACCAGGCCACTGCTGCTTCTCATACACAGTTCCACCAGGCCACTGCTGCTTCTCTGCGCACAGCTCCACCAGGACACTGCTGCTTGTCATACACAGCTCCACCCGGCCATTGCTCAAATTCAGAGATTTACATATTTGATTTACGTTTGCTTTAAAGGAACACACTCTATCAGAGATCCCTGCTCATGTCATGTTTTTTACTGCTCCACTGAAACTCAAACATGGTTCCCCATTTGTAAAGACGAAAGCCCTGCCCATAAGGCCACAACCTTTGACCGCCCCTTTACCCTCTCTCTGCATTCCTCACCTTGTCAGAGGGGTGAAAAGGAGTCATGGGAGCCACATTTCAGTCCTCCTTTAAAGAGGAAACAGCACTGCACTCAAAGATTTTGACTTTTGAAGACAACGTTGCTGTTTGAGATACATTTCTTTTTTTGTATTTTGAGTTCCATGCCTTAGATCCATTCAGTGAGAAACAACTACTGTGTGGTTATCTGATATTCTGCACTCATTCTGCCTAAAGCCTACCCATGCAAATCCCTTTCATCCACAAAACTCTGGAGTGGTCCCACTGCATCACTAAATACTTATAATGTCCCAAAGCGAGACCGATTGCATTGCAAATTCTAGTTTAATAAGGAACATATCTCACTCCCAAGAAATTGGCATGGATCACGCCAGTTAAGTCATTGACATTACAGCAAATTCGCCTTTTCAGCGTGGTCACCCCTCAGATTTTTTGCCTTTTGTTGGGCCTTATATTTTTGCTAGCTTTAGAACCCTTCTATATTTTACTTGCCTATCAGTCTCTTTTATATCTTAACAAATGTACCCGGGGCCTGGAAGTTAACTACCATTAATGGGCTGCAACACCTATTGTGCCATCAACTACAGTGGTAGCACAGCCATGGTTTCAGGCATACCATTGTAGCCTTTCTGTAGATATGTAATAACTTCTGTGAGAAAAAGACCCCACTCATTTTGTTAGTTTCTAAAGCAAATGCTTTAGGTTTCCAAGTTTTGATTCCATCAAGATGACTTCAGGTGTGCCACTTTTTTTTTTTTTATAAATCCAAAATGTTATCATTCTAGTTGTTTGTTAGTACTGTTGGGGAGGAGGGGGTAGGGACACAGACTCAGACAATTGAGGGCAAAGGAGAGGGAGCAGAGGCAGCAAGTTGACTATACTGGGTAAATGGGAGGGGCAGTGGCAGAACAACAAACTACACAGGACAGATGGGAGGGACAGTGGCAGAACAATTAACCTTAGAAGACAGAGGTTAGAGGGGAAGGGGCAGAAAACAACCATGTAGGACAGGCAAGAGAGGCTGTGGAAGCATAAATGACCATGGAGGGCATAAGGAAGGGGCAGTGCCAGCACAACAGGCCATGAAAGGAAGTAGGAATAGGGTAGGGACACGGACTCAGACAATGGTGGGCAGGATGGAGGCGGCATGGGCAACAAGCTGACCATGCAGGGCATGCGGCAAGGGTAGTGGCAGCACAATAGACCACTCAGGGCAGGCAGCAGGGCAGAGGCAGCACAATGAACCATGAAGGGCAGGAAGGAGTGTCAGCACAATGGGCAATGGAGGGCAAGAGGGAGGGGATGGGGGCATAGACTTGGACAATGGAAAGGAGGGTGAAGGAGATAACGACAAGGTAAGCAAGCTGACCATGCTGGGCAGGCAGAAAGGGCAGTGGTAGTACAATGGACCATGCAGGACAGGCAGGAAGGGGCAGTGGCAGCTCAATTGAACATGGAATGAAAGAAGGCACATACACAGCTAAAAAGTGTCACTTTCAGCAACAGTGTCAAATACAGCCATGTTACAGAACTCACGTGGACCGATCACTTCAACATCTGCTTCAGCATCTCCGGCCCCCACATCGCCACCCCCAAGATGACCAACCGGATGTGAACAAAATCTCAGAGACCAACTGGGTAGATGCCCTCAACACCCCCAACCCTGCTACTGCCACTAACCTCGAACAGGGAGTGAAAAATGTCAATGCCTGGATCACCAATTGTGCCAACAGCATTGTTCCCATCAATAGCAACATCCAGAGAAAATCCTCCAAAACGGCCAGCTGGTACACCCAAGAACTCAGAGCAGCAAAACAAGACAGCAAACAGTTGTAGAGGAGATGGCGCACCAGCAAGGACACCTGCGACAGGGCAACCTTCAAGACCTCCCTCAACCTCTACCACTGCCTGCTTAGAGCAACAAAGAAGACAGCCCTTGCTGCATGCATCAATACCAGCACCAACAACACCAAACAACTTTTTGACATTATTAAGGAATTCTCCAACCTGGCTGCGAGTGAAAACAACACCCTCCCAGGAGCTGTGCGATAAACTCACCCACGACAAGATCACAACTATATATAGAAACTTCAAACCCCGGTCCACACCTACGGACTTCCTCAACTGATACACATCCACATGGAATATCCTCTCCACCCAGGACATCACCACCACCATGAAATCTATCAACTCAGGAACACCCACAGAACAAGCCTGAACCACATCTTCAACTTTGGAAACCAAAGGATCGCCCGGAACTCACAACCCTACTCAACACCTCTATCACCACTGCAACATTTCCCAACACCTGGAAACATGCCAAAGTCAGACCACTACTCAAAAAATCCTCAGCCGAACCCAGCAACCTCAAAAAGCTACCGGCCAATCTCCCTGCTCCTATTCCCAGCAAAGGTACTGGAAAATATCATCAACAATCAACTCATGACACTCCTGGAGCAGAAACAGCAACTCGACGCCTCCCAATATGGACTCCCCAGCAATCACAGAACTGAAACTGCCCTGATTGCAGCGAACGACAACATACGAACCCTCCTCGACCAAGGAAAAACAGCAGCTTTGATCCTCCTCCACCTCTAGGCAGCCACCGACACCGTATCCCACCACATACTGATCAAAAGACTCCACCACATCAGCATTCAAGGGTGTGAGCTTAGATAGATCACCTCCTTTGTCACCGGAAGAACCCAGAGGATCAACCTCCCACCTTTCACCTCTGAACCCAAGGAGAGCACCTTTTGGTTCCCCCATGGCTCATCCCTTAACCCTTGCCCTTTAATGCATATATGACCCCGTTGGCCATCATCAGCAGATCCCACGGTCTCAGCATAATTTCCTACGCAGACAACACTCAACACATCCTCTCACTCACCGACGACCCCACCACCACCAGAACTAACTTCCACGATGTATGACAAACATCGCCGACTTGATGAAGAACAACTGCCTGTAGCTAAATGCAAACAAGATGGAAGTACTGATGATCTTTGGCTACAGCAGCAACACATCGAATGACTCCTGGTGGCCATCAGACCTAGAACCTGCACCCACTCCCTCCAATCATGCCCTAAACCTCAGAATCATCATTGACAACAAGCCCACCATGAACTCACAGATCAGCGCCATCTCCTTTGCCTGCATCCTCACATTGCACAATCTACGTAAGATCTTCAAATGGCTACTCCTACACATGAGATGCACAGTGACACAAGCCCTTATTATGTGGTTGACTGGACTACGGCAATGCCCTCTATGTAGGAATCGCCACACACCTCCTACAGAGACTTCAGATCATACAGAACGCTGCAGCCAGACTCATCCTCAGCTTTCCCCTATGAACCCACATCACACCCCACCTCAGGAAACTCCACTGGGCTTCCCATACAAAAGAGATGTCAATTTAAGCTGCTGACCCATGCACACAAGGCTCTACACAACCAAGGACCTCCATACATTAACCACTGTTTGCACTTCCACCAACCATCGAGAAGACTACAAAGCAGAAGTGGAGGACCATCCTTTTTTTCAGAGTTTTATATAGCGCAAACTTGACCTGAAGGTATCGGGTATCAGAACGCATTACATGAGCCTCAGTTGCTTTACATAGGACACATTCATTTTTGTTAGGCACAAGTAGATTAAGTGATTTGCCCAGAATCACAGGATGTTGAGCATCAATGCCGAGACTCAAACCCGGTTCCCCAGATTTGAGGTCGACCGCCCTAGCCATTAGGCTACATCTTCTCCCCTTCACCCAAATCACAGCAAAGACCTGGAACAGCCTCCCCACGCACCTCTGTACCATCACCTCACTTTCAGAATTCGAAATAGTCCTTTTTTCAATTGTGGAACGTGGGTTGATTCTACAGCATCACCCACCTTCTGCTCCTCCCTTTACATATATTTTTTCTTGTAATAACATTTTAATGTTGGTTTACCTTCAATGTATGCATTACTCTTTTATTTTAATTTTATGCACTTCCTGTACAAATCTCACATCTCAAATCCTGTATTTTCCTAATTTGTCAGCAAAATTAAAATTCCCATCATTTGAGTCCAAAATAGGTAATTTAAGCGTTTGATTAACACATCATCAGATTAGACAAATATGTTTCCTTCCTTGCATATTTAGCAAGTTGATCATACCTTTTCTAAGTACATTGTCACAGTACAAAGTCTGAGCGCCATCACCAGATCCCTGCTAGAGCAACTATCTTATCATCTAGCATTGCAAATTCTTAGAATATATATTTCCCTATCTCTCCTCCTATACTGCACAAATCTAAAGCAGATCGCCATATGTCTTCTCGACAATTCAACAGAAAGATAGGAAATTTAAAAGCCTAAATGGATGTATGCACAAACTAGGAAACACATACAAGTGCCAAAGCGGAATTCACATCTCTAATGTAAGGAACACCTCAACATTTATATTGTAGTGCCTGGGCCAAACATACTTTCATACAATCTGCACAATATCATATACATACATGTAAATTGTATAGGCGTCAAAATGCCAAAGACCCTAAGTAATATTGTCACAATGTCACAGAGATAAACTGGCATGCCAGAAAGTGACACAAAAAAAGTCTGATTAAATAAGTCGAAAGGAAAGCGATGCAGTCAAATGTTAAACAAGGAACTGCTCGATATAGAAATACCCCGTCTCTCTCACTAAAACGAAACTGCCTATATGGTCAAATTAATTAAACTTCGATAAATAATGAAGTAGCCCTTTATGATATGATTCATAATTGGCCAGCAATGAAGCAAACAATGAGCCGAAACATTTACAATACAAGAAAGCCTCCTTAATTCATCGCGGGTTTGTTTGCACATTCGTTATTGAACACAAGCTGAACAACGCACATATGCACAGCTAATTTGAAGACAAAAGTGCAGCCTGCTTCTAATTTGGAAAAGAATGCCCAATTACATGGTGGAACTGTGAGATCTCACACATGGGCTGACACAGATAATGTAGCCATGCAGTACTAGAGTATGCAGGTGTCAGGCCACATTTAAGCACACGTTCTAATTTGTAAATGCCCTGCGTGTCAGTCACTCATTAGCTCCCTAAATAACAAGGAACACACTCAGTCAGTTGGCATTTTCCAGTGTTTTAATTGCCTGCTGTGATATAATTATTGTGACATTTTGGGATCTTTTTAGCATCCTGAATTAAATATTCTGACATCCCACAGAGCACTTCATAAAAACAGTCACACTGCATTCAAGTCATTAGCAGTCTACAGCTGTCCTTAAACACGACAATGCGCGCCCAACACAACACATACTGAGGGGAATTAAAAGATTTAACACGCTCGCTCTTAGATTACATTTCATCTTTAGATGCTTCCAAGTTATTACGCGGGGAATATTATGCTGGCGTAGCTTGGCTAACGTTTTAATAGCCTTTACTTAATGATAATGGAACCCCGCCGTTGGCGCGGCGCATTAGGTTAAGACAGGAACACACAAAGAAGCTGCAGGAATTCGGTGGCTACCCTTCGACTACATTCGCCACTAAAGTAATCGCGAGCCTGCTAAATAATTAGTGCAAATCTCTTTTACACTGGCGAGTTAGGATGAATAAAATGAATGCAAATGCACTTTTCAGCTTGTACTAATACCCGTCTATTAAAGTGGCGTTTACCTGTGCAAAGCATCTGAAGATGTCGGGCGACAAGAAGGTATTCGGTGTCGCCTAAATCTGCGGGTTATTCTTTTACAAAACCGACTTACATTTTTTTTCTTTGTATAGTGCTTCATACAATCGATCCCTACCGGTGTTAAGAGACGTCAGCAAAGGAAAGGTCATACTGTAATAAGATTTAATGTAATGACTTCACAGTTGATCTTGTCGTGCTTCGAACCCGTAACCTGCATATCACAAAAGAGTTCAGCAGGCAGGGTTGAACACACTTGTACATCTTAGTGGCTAACTTACAGCAGCCTCGGCCACCAAAAATGGCATATACACCATTTTTTCAGCAATTGTATTGTTCTCTTCGGGAAAAGGAGGCATTTAAAAGTGCAGTTTGACACCGACACTTACCTTCGCTCAATCATACTTTTTTCGTTTCTCACCTACTCATCAGAGACGTACAGAATACAATTCAAGTGGTCTCAATCAACCAATGTGTTAATTTGCAGTGTTTTATACAGCGCATTGTCGGTAATGCAGGCCCGTGTGTTACAGACAGGTTTGTGCAATCAGTTAATGAGACTGGGGGAGGTGGGGGAGTGGCGTTGCTTGCCAGATTTATTGGACACCCGCATCTTCTCTTGTGCATATTGCTAAGGTAGGGGTATGGAGGACACTGGCTAATATCGTGAACAGAACGGAAGGTGGTGTTAATAAGGATGGCTTATAAGAAATGTATATTCAGGCAGGCGCGTAATGCCCATTGGACTGAAAGGGCTTTAGCACCCCCAGTCGTGTGTGGCAGCCCCGGCTGAGACAGCTTCCTGGGCACAGACACAGCCATACCCCAGTACTTCACAGGTTTTTAAAAGGCCATTTACTTGCTAACGAGGCTTTGTTGTTTTTTCACCCCTTCTTAGAGCCCCTGCATCTCCACTCTGACTATTCCTGGAAGAATTAGGCCCCCCCCCCGAAATGTTTAGTAGCCCCCCCCCCAAAAAAAAATGTGGCTCTAGTTGCGCCTCTGTATTCAGGCCCTCCTTGTTTTCTGGCTGGTAAACCCGATTTGTGCGCAAACAAAAGATACTCGTTGTATTGCTCCAGCGTGGAGTGCAAAATCCCTCCCTCTATCACAGACCAAAGATCTCACATACACGCATTATCCATACATTCGCTGGTGGGGCCCATAACAGCAACATTCACTCAACCATTAATCCGCTTGGGAGGCGATTATCTTCCAAGCGCTGGTATGAGAAGGAAATACCTCTTTTACCCTAATGAGTGACAATTCTACACCACCTACTGTTGCTCATTAGACCCTCTATTTCATCTTTGGTATTCCTTCCATAATCTTGGCGGTGGATCTGCTAGTTGCTGTTTAAATGATTATCTAATTCTCTTTTCCCTTCGCATTTAATACATTTTCATAAATAAACAAACCAACTCATTTCTGTAATGAATCAAATAAATTCTTTATCTAATTAATGCAAATAAATTCATTAGTTGTTCAAGCAGCTGACCATCATATTCACCTATTCTGGCTAAATATCGTCTTCTAAGTCAAATCCAGCAGTCTCGTCAATCTATGCCCGTCAAATTTGAAAGTTCAGTTCATCAGAAAATTGGGCATTCGATCGGTCTGTCAAAGATTCAGGGAAACAGCTGTCCTCTCCGTCAGCATAACATCAGGAAATTGGAAAACGACTTCCTTACCTCTCTATTCTACCATAATTTATAGTAAAATCAATGTTAAATGTATCAAAGTTTGGGCATCTGAGTTTGCTGATTGGACAATCAGGGATCATCCTTTTAGTTTCTCACGAAAGTGTTTTTTGGGTTATGACCCTTGTCAGTTCCGGTTCACACAACAGTCTTTGTTCAAAATATTTGGCTGATGTCCCAGGCTGTCCTTGGAAGGTACATGTTCATCTGGGGTCAGGTCCAGGCCACAGTTGCTAGCGCCAGCGCAGGCGCACTTCACCCAAGCCTCGTTCGGTGTCGGCAGTCGGGTTAGGCACCAAAGGCAGCCATCTTTCGATGGGCCAAAATGGTCAACTTAAGCAAAGAAACACAAAACGTAATTAATACATAGAAATGGCTAATTAAATGTTATTCCCTCACTAATACCCATATGTGTGTGTATTTATCTAGCAAAAGCAACACTCAGTGCGGTTTATACTTACTCAATAAAGCACAAATCACAATTACATCACAAAAGCGACATATATCATGCGATATTCTAATTGTTTATCATTAATATGCGTACACAATTTAGTTCATGTATTAATTAGGCCATGCAGGTGCAAATCCCACATGTAATTCATATATTAGTAAGGTTGGTAAGTATTTTCCACATCACTCTAAACCATTAGTTCGATTATAATTAATTAATTAATCTAATTAATAAAAACAACATGCAAAATGGGGTGGGTATACAATTTTTTTTTATATTACCCGCTCCAGCAATCCCCCCTTTGGTGATTTTATCACCATACCACCCAAAAAGTTTGTTCTGTCTTACGGAATCTTTAGAATGTTTTCTTGCTCTTAATCATAATTCAGTTTCACCCATTTCTTCTCTTTTTGCTGTTTTATACATACTCTCCTTCCATTCTTCTAATGTTATCTCTTCCAAATCTCTATCTTGAGCCTTGTCCTTTCTTTTTAATTTTTCTCTTTTTATTCTTTTCTTATTTTTCTTATTTTTACAGCACATACAACCTAATCTAATCACTAATAATATGAAAATTACACGTTAATGGAAATAATATTTTACCTATAAAAGTACTACCTATTTTTACTAAGAAATTTTTAATAGCAGCTATTTTCTTTCCAATCTTTTCCCAAACACCTTCAACCTCCAGTGGTGCAATTTCATCATGCAATTCAGTAATATTCTTAATATAAATTTTCAGATCTTTACTTTTGTCAGGAATGTAAGTACAACAATGTTGAACCTTAAGCATTCCACAGACTCCACCCTCTTTTGCCAATAATATATCAAGGGCAAGTCGATTTTGCATTACCATAGCAAGCATGGCAACCATTTCAGTGTTTACCAATAAAAATCCTCCAGCGGTGAGTTATTCCCACTGCTGGTATCAATGCCTCGAAAATATCACCTACAATTTCTGCCCAAGATTCTCTCTTACTCCTCGCTAAATGATTACTTAAACTATGTACACCATCTTCTCCTCTATCCATATGAAAATGTTTCGGAAAGACCAGGCCTACGTAACATGTGCCATACCAATGGTCTGGCAAACGATAATATGCCCTGTTCCCACAAATAAAATATAATCCAGGAAAGACTGGATCTTTACCACCTTTAAATCCCCATCCACCCATGATTCGATATGTATCATGGCACTCACTATTACCTAGAAAATAGTTATCATACACAGTTTGATTCCTTCGAATGCAAAATTTCCCTTTCTGAGGCCAATCTAAAGCTAAAGTTGGACTAGCTTCTCCTTTCAAATGTTTTCCTTTTCTATATCCCAGACTGTTTTCTCCACTTTCCCTTCTGCTGCCTTTCTTTGCATTTTCAATCTTCTTTCTTCAAACATGTCTAAGAATGTCTTTTCCTCCTTCTTCAAACTGCATGTCAAATTGTTTCTAAAAATATACTCTAATGTTAGTTCTTTAGTTTCTAAGAAAAAATCACCTAATACTCTAGCAGGTTTTACTTTGTTTAATTTATTATAAGAAGGCACTTGCGGAAAAATGTTATCTACATCTGAAAAATAATATTCGAATTTCCCTGTCTGATTAAAATAAACTAGCTATCACACTACATGTTATTCCATACGTTGCTGGAAGGTGATGATAAGTCACTCCTTCAGAAACAGATGCAGGTAACTGCATACATACGTAGCAATCCCGTACATCCATTGTCTTTACATATTCATACAATAATTTTGAAAACACATTATTAGAACAATCTGTTATTGACTTGTCTTTATGTAAATAATTATTATCTATTCTAGTTGGAACTACCTTTGGAATTTTCCCTATATTAGTTTTGTTTTCACTATGTCCTTCTAATGTATCCATTGTGACCTTAAAAGAAATGACATTTTACACCATCTTTTCATGAATGTACATCTACCTTTGCTACTATCTATGTTAGCCATCTTTGTTAAAATGGACCGTGTCTTTTGACTTAGCCTCTTTCACTTCACAACTAGTTTTCTAACCTAAGGTTCTAACACCTATTTGGTTCTACCAGTGTCTATCTTTTGATTCAATATCTTGTTCTTTTCATCAATATTTTTCTTGATTTATTCAGTTTGGCATCTCATCATTCTTCACCTTCCTCTCGTCATCCAAATACAGACTTTCCTGAACTTCCGTTTCTTCTTCTCCAATGTCGGACAAGAGAACTCTCAGGATTTCCGATTCTACTTCGCCCTCAACCACTTTCAGTACAGCCTCCTCTGGATTTCCTTGACTATCTGCCTCTTCTCCTTTTTCAGGCAGAGCCACGTACGTCCATTCCGGTGACTTATACTTCGGTTAGGTTTCCTTGTTCTTTTACTCTCTTTATCTTCAGTTATTTCGTCTTCTTTTGATTTTTCTTGACTTGTCACTTCATTCACCTGTTCAGCTCTCAGTGAATTCACTTGTGTCAGTCGATATCTCAGTTTCCTTATTTTATTGGGCCAAACATCATCTCTCGCAACTCTTTTTACTTCACTCCCTTTGTCAATCTTTTCATTCCTCCAAGCTCTCTTTCTTAGAACTCGACCTTCAGGTATATCATTTTCACTCTCTTCAGACTCTGTCTCAACTTGCTTTGTCTTTCCAATGACTTCTTCTTCCACCACTTGATTTTGTTTTCCCTACTTCTGTCCCTCCTCGGATCTCCGGCACGCAATCTTCCTGCTGGCTACTTGTCCCTTCACCTAACTGGATGTTGCAGTTCCCTACACCTCCTCGGGGGTCTTCCGCAGAAATCTGTCCCCCTCTCTCTGTACCTGTCCCTTGTTCACTTAAATTTGTTATTTCAGGTGGAATTTCTCTCAATCTCTCGTCTGGTACTTCCTTTTCACGAATTTCTCTTATTGTATCTTCAGCACTCTTTACTTTTTTCTTTCTGCGTTCTTTTTTAGAACCCTGCGCTTCTTGCTCGTTTCCAGAATCGCTGGATTCAGAAATCTGTAATCTTCTTCTCAAAGAGCTACTTCTGGGGACCAAAGCTGGACTTCGTTCTGTTTCCCCCCTTTCAGAGTTTTCTCGTGTCTTTGACCCTTCGTCATCTGACTCAGTACTTGATTCTGATTCATCAAAGTATTCTTTTCCTGTGCTGTCCACCGGATTCAGAATTCTCAATGTATGACTTGCATGTATCCAGTTTTTCAGTCCAGCACACTTCACAGCTGTGGTCGTGGTCAGAATGACTTGTCGTGGTTTTCCCCACCTTGGAACCAAACAATTTCTTCTTCTGTGGACCTTTATCCTTACCCAGTCACCTGGGCTCAGATCATGGGCTGGCTTCTTTTCAAGTGTGGTGGCATCTGCTCCAACCTGATGAAACACAGAATGAACTGCGTCAGCCAGGCCTTTACAGTATTCCAACACCATGTCATCAGTTATAGTCATCAGCTTGTTGACTGGTATAAACACATGTCTCATAGCACGTCCCATGATTCTTTCATGAGGACTCAATCCTGTAGTTCTGTCTGGAATTGACCTAATTGTCATGAGTACTAGAGGCAAGACATCAGGCCATTTCATACCTGTGGCCAAACACATTTTCCCTATTCTATTTTTGATAGTACCATTCATCTGTTCAACCACACCAGAAGCCTCTGGTCGGTAGGCACAATGTAGTTTTTGTTGTACATTCAATGCTTCACAAAAAATTATCCTACAATCTCATTATGGAAATGTCCTCCTCTGTCTGACTCAATTGTCACCGGGAACCCGAACCTAGGGATGAACTCTCTCAGCAGTAGCTTGGCTACTGTCAACCCATCATTTCTTCTTGTTGGGAATGCTTCCACCCACCTAGAGAATAGGCAGACCACAACCAAAACATACCTCAGTCTGTTACAGGGAGGCATCTCAATGAAATCTACCTGCATTCTGGTGAAAGGCCCTCCTTCCCTACCTATTGTTCCGAGACTCACTACTGTCTTCCTTCCAGGATTGTATTGCTGACATATTAAGCACCTTTGACAAAGACTTTCTGCTACAAGTCTGAATTTTGCATTGTACCAGGTCTGCTTAAATGACCTGATCATGGCATCTCTCCCTATATGTCCCTGGCCATGATACATCCGTGCCATGGTAGACATCATGCTATCAAGCATGACTGGTCTTCCATCTCGATAGACCCACACATGATCCTTTTCCCTTGGGGCACATCCTGCTTTTACCCACTGTCTCATTTCCTCTTCTCCTGCCTCTTCTTGCAACTGCCTTACCTCTTCCCAAGTCCCTACAATGTTAGTAAACATCAATGAGCAAGAAGACATTTCTCTTTCCTTAGCCCGATTGACCGAATTCTGATTTCGTGCACAATACTGTGCCATGTCATTGGCGTACCTGTTCCCGGTGGCGATATAATCACCACCTTGACTATGAGCAGCACATTTTACAACAGCCAATTGTCTAGGCAGCTGTATCGCCTCAAGCAACTTTCCAACCACTTCTGCATTCTTAATAGGAGTTCCACTCGAGGTCAGGAAACCTCTTTGTAGCCATAATTGGCCGAAGGCATGGACCACTCCAAAGCCATACTGGCTGTCAGTTATCACAGTCACTCTCACACTCTTCCCAATCTTGCATGCTCTAGTCAAAGCCACAAGTTCTGCTACTTGGGCTGATTTCACTCCTTTCAGATATGATGCTTCTACTACTGCTGCGACTGTGCATACTGCATACGCTGCACTCAGCACTCCTTCATCTGTTCTCAAACATGACCCATCAACAAACATCACAAAATCACTTTCTGGCAAAGGAACATCTTTTATATCTGGTTGTGGTTTTGTACAAAAATCAAGTACATCCAAGCAATCATGATCTACTTCATCTCTTACTTCCACAATCTCAGCATCAGGCAACAAAGTTGCAGGATTCACATTCAAACATCTTGCAAGACTCACATTAGTTGCACTCAATATGACTTTTTCATACTTAGTCAGCCGACTGTGTGTCATATACTGAGTACAACTCCTTGTCAACAGAATCGCTACATCATGTGGTACAAACACTTTCAATGGATATCCCATCACAATTCCTTCACTCTGCTCCAAACTTCGACATGTTGCAGCTACCGCTTTCAAACATCCAGGTAAAGCTACAGCTACTGGATCAAGCATCGATGAAAAATATGCAATTGGTCTTCTCAGTTTTCCATGCTTCTGGATCAACACAGAAAGTGCACATCCATTTCTCTCACTGCAATACAACTCGAATTCTTTCTCATAGTCAGGCATACCTAATGCAGGTGCTTGACACAAACCATCTCTCAATTGTCTAAACGCTGCCAATTCCTCCTTGTTTAATTCAATGGGATCTCTCACATCACTTCTCGTTAATCGCACCAAAGGTTTTGCGATCAAGGAAAAGTTGCTTATCCACTGACAACAGTATCCAACCATTCCCAAAGACATTCTCACTTCTCTTTGAATCATGAGAGCTCTCATTCCTTTTATTATTCTGATTCTGTCTATTGTTATTTTCCTTAGTCCTTTCTCAATGTTATGTCCCAAATACTGTACTTCCTTCTTACAAAACTGTAGTTTCGATGGCGACACTTTAAGTCCTCCATCCGCCAAATGATTCAGCAAGGCTATCGTGTCTACCTCACAAGCTTCACGTGTTTTGGACGCCACCAAAAGGTCGTCAATGTATTGGACTAATACAGAGCTTTCGGGCATTTCTAGACTCTCCAAAGACTTTTTTAATAGCTGATTGAATATTGAGGGGCTTTCTGTATACCCCTGTGGGATTCGGCACCATGCCAAAATACGCTCACCAAAACGAAATGCAAACATTTGCTGACTGTCGTGGTGCAATGGGATAGAAAAGAAAGCATGACACAGATCAATCACCATATACCATTCTGCATCATGGGGAATCTGATATAAAATCACTGATGGATTTGGTACAATGGGACAACATGATACCACAATTTTATTCACCTTTCTCAGATCTTGCACTATCCTGAATTTCCCATTAGGCTTTTTCAGTCCCATTATCGGTGAATTACAGGGACTACTCATCATTTCTCTCAAAATTCCTTGCCTGATCATTTTCTCTATCACAGGAGTTACACCTTCAATTATTTCAGGTGTCAATTTGTATTGCGGAACATTTGGATATGTTATTCCTTCCTTTACGGTTATTTTGATTGGATCTATATTTCTCATTAGCCCTACATCTTCTCCAGTGAAAACCCAAACTTCTGCTTTTACAGATTGTCTCAATTCTTTAGGTAATTCATCAGGGTTGAATACAGCATATGTTTCAGTAACTTCATTTTCTCTGTTAGCTATGGTTATTTTATACAATACATCATCATCTGGTGTTTCAAAAGCTATTCCATCTGGAGTACAGAATATAGTGCAATTCATTTTGCACAACAGGTCCCTACCTAATAAATTCACAGGACTGGTGTCACACACCACAAAGCGGTGCATTTCTGAAAATTTCCCTATGCTAACTTTCACTGGGCCTGTAAGATATGTTTTAATCTGTCTGTTGGACACACCAACTACTTGGATCGTTTCACCCGAGAGAGGAAGATTCTTAAAATCAGCTGATCTAACAGTTGATCGAGTAGCACCAGTATCCACTAGGAAAGTAATATTTTCATCATTAACCTTCCCATCTACAAAAGGTCCTGTCTGGTCTACTTCTAGAGTTGCGCCAAGTACGCACTCTTCTTCCTCCCTTCGGCACCGTCAATAGCTCTCTTCTGAGTCACTCTCATCGCGTTGCAGCCAATACTGCGAGACAGCGCTAGCGCGTGGCGGCTTATTTACCTGTTCTTCATTGTAGAATCCCGATTCACTACTATACTTCTGTGTGTTTCTGCTCTGTGGAAAAGGCGGTTTTTTCACCTGATTCTGTGGGGGAACAACTTGCTGCTGTTGCTGCAGTTGACCACTCACCTCATGCTGCACTATTCAAATCAATCCATATTACTTTAGACAATTTCACAAAACTGTCTACCTGCCTGTACCACTCGATGGGCTTTTCACGTAGTCGAGGGAAATCATTCGTAAAAGACAAAATATCCTGTCTCGTCCATGGGACATGTACATATCCTCCTCCTGGAATCTCTCTCATAGGGCATACTGTCACTACCTTCTCCTTTTCTCTTACAGGAAAGGCTGAAAATGTCTTATCTGAGGCATCATCGCGTTTTCTATACCACCTGCTTCTCCATTTATCCACGTCTCCCCATTTTCTCAACAAAATGATTATGTCCTTAATTTGACCTATTCGTCCTGTAGTGTTCATATTCTCAATGTCCTTTTCAGTGAAATCTACTCGATATGGTTTCTGTAAGGCTTTTACCTTTTCAATATCAATGCCCATCATATTTGCTACTTCTTCTAACCTTTCATGTAAGTTTTTTGCTCTCCAGGTCACACTCTTGCACAAAAATAATAATTCTTCATCCTGATAGGTTTTCAATTTTTCTGTTGGGATAGTCCCTACTATTAATTTTTACAATACCATTCGTAACTTGGCCACATCAATTGATTGGGATTCTTTGTCTTTCCTCTGCAAGCTTCTTAACCATTCACTTAACTCCTCTGTCGATGGTCCTACTGGTTTTTCTACACTTCCGTGTCCAAAATCTTTTTGTGTTTCTGACACTGTCTCTATCATTGTCATACGCATCTCTGCACAATTCTGATCTATAAATGGATTATTTGTAAAATTTGGTTCCATTACACTCATAGTCTGCCTCCATGGATTCTCATTCTGACTCACTCTTGGTTGTTCTACGGGTTTATTACTTCTGTAAGGGACTGTTAAACAATGCTCACTGTCCTTCTGTTTGTCAAAAATAGGCATTACTGGACCTATCGTTACTGGAAGAGTTACCGCTTCTAGATTCTTAGTCAATTCTCTTATTTTCTCAGTTAATTCCAGGGTTGTTTTCGCTAATTCTGCAGAATTTTCTCCATCTGTTTTTTTTTCTGACCTCTTTTCTACTTCCCTAATAGTACTGTTTTTACTCAAACTTAGGGATTCTGGTTCCAATTTTATAATTCGCATTGTTTCTCTCATTGGGGCACTTGGAGTTAACATTTCTGGTTCTGGTCGATACGGTGGTGGATTTTTATAGAACATATCATCAAGAATATCATCCTCGGACTCATTCACTCCGTACCCTCTCGACTCCACATTATGCCTCCTTTCTACACACTTTCGTCCTTCATTCTCTCCTACAGTTCTTACAGGGAACACACCCTCAGTCATACTCGCATCCCGCCATCTTTTCATTCAATCATTATGCGTTTCATGTCCGTATGGTCTTCCAAACAGGTACCTATATCCTCTACCATTTCTTTGTCTCTCTCGTTCATGCATTTCGTCTTCTCATTCCGTTAAAGCCTCGAACTGCGTCGATCTAGGTCTTGGTTCTAAATTCATAATTTTTTCTCTCAAGTTTCTCAAAACAGCCAAATTAAATTAACCATGCTCTGGAAAAGCTAATACTCCGTCATCCTTCGTATATCTCACCCAGTTCTCTAACCAAATACAAGTATGATACCCATATTTCGCAATCATAAAAGATGCAGGGGTTTTCGGTGGAGGAAGTAACTGTCCTTCCCTAGTCTTTACTGGTTTGTCCTTCTTAAACCACTTCTTGATTCTTCCTAACCATGTTTTTCTCTCTTTTTCTGGTGGATCGTAATACATTTTCTTGCCTTTCGCGTATCGCAAGTCTCTCTTTACAACTGTACCATTAGTCTATCCAATCACAGCGCGACTCACACTAACGTACCAATTCAGAGCGTCTACGTCACTATCACAATCCTCAAATCCCAGCGCGACTTACACTAACGCACCAATAAGGAGCGTCCACGTCACCCTGTATTTTTCCACTCCTAGCGCGGCCTACACTAACGTACCAATCCAGAGTGTTTCACAGTCCTGACCGACTGTCCAATCCCAGCGCGGTCTTTCTGACGTCAGCAGCCGCTGCGGCAGCTCCTGCTCCTGCTTCTGTCTCCCCTCCTTTACAAATCTGCTCAGTGATTATTTTTTTTTTCAATTTCTACACTTCTGTTAGTAACAACATAGAAACATCTCCATTGTCCGCTTCGCTAACCAAAGAACAGCAAAAGACCTTTCTCACAAGAATTCCGTCTTTCCCGAGAGCAACGCTTACCTCTGCCCTACTACGGAATCGTTACTTCCGTTGATAAAGTAGCACATCCTTCTACTTCACCCTTCTAACACGCATTAGCTAATTGTTTCTCTAGTATTTAAGACACATAGTTGGAGACCCAATGCTCCTGAGAAGTAAACCTAGAGTTTCGCAATCAACCCGAATGCCCTTACATTCACGCTCGTTCATACAAGAAAATGTAGTACATTCACACAGAATCCTGTCTTTCCCGAGAACAGCGAACAGTCTGTTCTACTACAGAATTATGACATACGTTAACAAAGCAGCGCTTACCTCTCCTTTGTCCTTCTAACAAGCTCAGAGAGTACCTATTACCTTTCCAGTGATAAGCGTTATCGGAATGCCAGTTGGATCCCTGGTACCTAAGACCAGAATTTCACAAGTAACCTTCGCTTTCATACACTCTTCTCTCACCCTATAAATGTCTCTGATGGCAACTCACGACGATGCTACCAAATCGAACCCAGACAATGCGTCGTGCAACTTCAATTGTCACACGTTTCCCCCGTGTACCTACAGGGCAACAACAATTCCGTCTTTCCCGAGAGCAGCCCTTACCTCTGCCCTACTACGGAACCGCTACAAACTTCCGACTTCCTACATCCCAGAAGCCGTGCAAACACCATATAACTCAACGTAACTCAACATAGAGTGTTAGTACATGTTATGTTATTTGTTATTTTATATTTATAAAGCGCACAGATGCCACAGCCAAGCGGCGTCCCGGCGCTATACAAGAACAAGCAACACAACACCAGACACATAGTTACAGCAATGACCATTACGCCAAAGGAAACAAAAATGTTTTCACAGCCTTTCTGAAGGGCAGCAAGTCAGAGATAGAACGGATACAAAAAGGCAGTGTGTTCCAGAGACTGGCTGCCAAGACACCAAATGAGCGGCCGCCCACTCTAGCTTTTTTAAAACGGGGAACCTTAGCCAAAAATTGACCCGTTGAACGTAGTGCTCTAGCAGGAGTATAATAAGAAATGGTCTGAGCTAGAATAGGAGGGGAGGCAAGCTTCAGGATTTTAAAAACAAGGCACAATACTTTGAATTTTATCCTCTGCCTAACAGGCAGCCAATGAAGATCAGAGATGGAACGCCTAACTGAACAAAACGTAGGCAAACCAATCAACATTCTGGCAGCTGCATTTTGCACACGCTGAAGACGTGTAAGTTCTGCTTGATTAGAGCCCAATAAAAGCACACTAGCATAATCTAATCTAGAAAGAATCAGAGCCTGAACTATTAATTGCCTAGTAGAGGCATCAAAAAATTTAAAAATGGGCCTAAGACTCTGAAGGACACCAAAACAGGTACCCGCAACTTTTTTGTGTGAGGGGTAAATGATAAATTAGCATCCAGCAGAACCCCAAGATTCTTCACCTGAGTCACCGGAATGGGGGTTTGACCAAGCTCTGACGGCCACCAATCGTCTCCCCAAAGGTGAGCTTCTTTGCCCAATACTAAAACTTCAGTTTTAGAGGCATTGAGTTGGAGACGGTTATCCGTCATCCAGCTTGCCACCTCCTTAAGGGCTCTCTGAAAATTAGATGCATTCAGTGCAGTATTTCCATTTAGTACGACCGCTAATTGAGTGTCATCAGCGTATGACACCATGGTTAGGCCCCATTTATTGGCAACCCCCATCAGTGGTCGCACATACAAATTGAACAGGGTCGGACTAAGTGCCGAACCCTGCAGAACTCCTTGGGAGATAAGGCGAGGAGTAGACTCATAAGGAGGTATACACACCTTAAAAGTACGCTCAGCCAAGAATGAGTGAAACCAGTCCAGAGCAATACCCTCCACTCCGGCTTCTCTTAATCTCTGGAGCAGAATCGGATGGGAAACAGTGTCGAAGGCGGCACTAAGATCCAGAAGGATCAGTGCCGCTGTCTGCCCAGAGTCCAACAACCTCCGTAAGTGCTCAACCATAGCCAACAGAGCTGTCTCGGTGCTGTGGCCTGCTCTAAAACCATTCTGGGAAGGATGAAGAATGCCTGAGTTTAAAAGATGAACAGATAGAATATTGTTGACGTGGGCCTCAGCAATCTTAGAGATCCATGGAAGCAAAGAAATGGGCCGATAATGTTCTGGTTTAGTTGGGTCTAGCGTAGACTTTTTCAGTATCGGCATAACCATGGCTTGCTTCCATTTTATGGGTACCGTCCCAGAGGTCAAAGATAGCCTGATAAGATCGTGAAGAAGAGGGAGACAGATCTCAGCAGATTCCCTAAATTGTGCAGGTCTCAAAGGGTCCACCGGGGAACCCGATTTGACCCTTACGACTAAGGAATCAAACTCTTCCTGAGATGGCACGGGAAGCACTGACAATGAACTAGGGATAGAATACATAGACTCCACATTGTTGATGGATGTAGTGAAAGAGGGAAAAGACCTGTAGATCGCATCCACTTTTTCCACGAAAAAAGACGCCAGCTCTTCACAATAGGCCAGAGAGCCATTCCCCAGCCCTGTGGTTTTCACATTAGTTAAGTCTTTAAGAACCTTAAAAATTAATTTGGTTGGGTTTGCACAATTCTTAAATTCTGAGGAGTAGAAAGCGGCCCGTGCTTTGCAAATAGCCCGATGATATGACTTAATGGTGGCTTGATATCTCTGTTTAAGAATAGGGTCATATGCCTTGCGCCAGGCTCTTTCTGCCCTTTTACAGGAGACCTTAAGAAGCCTAATACCAATAAATAACCAAAATCAATAAGCAATGTACAAGCAATAATCATCAAACCAAAACAATAGCAAACCATCCTCTGCTACCAGAAAAAACTGCTCCAGCGTGGAGTGTAAAATCCCTCCCTCTATCACAGACCAAAGATCTCACATACACACATTATCCATACATTCGCTGGTGGGGCCCATGACACCAACATTCACTCACCCATTAATCCGTGTGGGAGGCGATTATCTTCTAAACGCTGGTATGAGAAGGAAATACCTCTTTTACCCTAATGAGTGACAATTCTACACCACCTACTGTTGCTCATTAGACCCTCTATTCCATCTTTGGTATTCCTCCCATAATCTTGGCGGTGGATCTGCTAGTTGCTGTTTAAATGATTATCTAATTCTCTTTTCCCTTTGCATTTAATACATTTTCATAAATAAACAAACCAACTCATTTCTGTAATGAATCAAATAAATTCTTTATCTAATTAATGCAAATAAATTCATTAGTTGTTCAAGCAGCTGACCATCATATTTACCTATTCCGGCTAAATATCTTCTTCTAAGTCAAATCCAGTAGTCTCGTCAATCTATGCCCGTCAAATTTGAAAGTTCAGTTCATCAGGAAATTGGGCATTCGATCAGTCTGTCAAAGATTCAGGGAAACAGCTGTCCTGCAGTGTCACCGTCCTCTCCGTCAGCATAACATCAGGAAATTGGAAAACGACTTCCTTACCTCTCTATTCTACCATAATGTATAGTAAAATCATTGTTAAATGTATCAAAGTTTGGGCATCTGAGTTCGCTGATTGGACAATCAGGGATCATCCTTTTAGTTTCTCACGAAAGTGTCTTTTGGGTTATGACCCTTGTCAGTTCCGGTTCACACAACAGTCTTTGTTCAAAATATTTGGCTGATGTCCCAGGCTGTCCTTGGAAGGTACATGTTCATTTGGGGCCTTCAAAACCGTCTCCCACCACATCCTGATCAACAGACTCCACCACATCAGAATCCAGGAAGAAGCCCTCAAATGGATCACCTCATACCCCACTTGCAGAACTCAGAGGATCTGCCTCCCATTGTTCAACTTAGAACTCAAGGAAATCATTTGCGGAGTACCGCAAGGATTGTCCTTCAGCCCTACCCTCTTCAATATCTATATGACCCCATGGCTGACACCGTAAGATCACACGGACTCAATATCTTCTCCTTCGCTGACGATACCCAACTTATCATCTCGTTGCCAAAAGACCTCTCCACCACCAGAACCAACTTCCAAAGATGCATGTTGAACGTTGTTGACTAGATGAAGCACATCTGTCTCAAACTCAACATGGACAAGACGGAAGTACTCCTCTTCGGGAACAACACCTCACCATGGAATGACACATGGTGGCCTGCAGAACTTTGGTCACCCCCACCCATCAGACTATGCCCCCAACTTCCCTCGGCATCATCTAGGACAGCAAGTTATTCATGAAGAGCCAGGTCAATGAAGTCTCATCCTTCTGCTTCCACACCTCTTGCATGCTCCGCAAGATTTTCAGGTGAATCCCAACACCAGAAAGACCTTCACGCAGGTCCAAATCACCAGCTGACTGGACTAGGGAAACACACTCAATGCAGGAATCACTGCACGCCTCCGGAAGTGACTTCAGGTAATCCAAAACTCAGCAGAAAGACTTATCCTCGACCTCCCCAGAAGACCCACATCACACCTCACCTCAAGAATCTACACTGGCTCCCGATCGTAAAGAAATGCCAGTTCAAGATGCTGATCCATGCATGCAAAGCCCTGCACAACGGAGGACAAGCATACATCAACAAACGTCTGACCTTCCACTAGCCAACCAGACACCGAAAATCTGCCTCCCTCTTCCTCGTAGACACCCCTCTATCCTCTGATCCAACAGAGGAGGTCATTCTTTTTCGCACCAATTACCAATTAAGTCCAGGTCCCCCAAAAAATGAGTTATGGATTCCATCACCTGCAACCACTGGCACATATTAACGACTGGTTGTAGCAGAAACTCCTATGTCTTCATCGTATAAAAACAGAGGGGCTGATTCACAAAGGCACGTAGCCTGCAACTAAGGTAGAAAATATCATAACAGACACTTTTTCCTGCTTTCATTGTGCCAAAAGCAGAACTGTCGTAAAGGATTGGAAATAAAACACCCTAACACTGATCAAATATTCAAAATCAAATTCATGTTCACTTGTGATACCAGTAACTGCCTTTAATTTCTGAGATGTCCCTTTGGAAAAATATATGTGGACAAAATGGAATGCAAAAACTAAAAAACGCCACCGTATAAATATGAAAGCAGCATAAGAAATAAGTCTGACAAGTTGTCAGTTTCACAATACTTTAATTAAAACCACCTTAAGATTCGTTTCGTTTTCAGGTTGGGGAAAAAAATCAAGGGAAAAGACACTAATTAAACCATCTAAGAATGGGAAACATTATGCTTAAAAAAAACTGTTCCAGCAAAAAGCCTAAAGTATTGAAATATTCTGTTTTGTATTATCACTGTTTAGTGTTATTGCTTGTTTATTTCATCATATACATTGAAATGGACAGTTTTCTTTGAACTTAATTAAGTTGTTACTGCTTGATTCTTCTTCTTTAAATGTACGTTCCCGCATTCTACATGGCTGACATTTTTCCTGTTTCCCAAACTTCAGTCTTTCATCATCCCTGGCTTTCCCAACATGCCTAAACAATCCAACGCACCACCACTGACCTAGCTTTTTTATTTTGCAGATTTATATAGCGCGAACTCGACCGAAGGTATTGGAGCGCTTTACATAGCACCGTATTTACATTACACATTCAGGTACGGGGAGATTAAGTGATTTGCCCAGAATCACAGGATGTGGACGCGACCTCGAGGCTCGAACCCTGGTTTCCTGCACCAGAGGCGGCAGCGCAGCCGACGGACCACATCCCTCTCCGCAGTGCTGCCAGGACATCCACTTGCTTCAGTTTCCATGGTTTCCCCGGCGCGGTTGATGTCTTGTGCCAGTCTACCTTTGGCCCTGTGCAGCAAATCTGCAAGCCAGCAGGCCAGTACCTTCTGCTTTCTTAAACCTTTGCTTTTTCTACTGGTCATCGCTCCACGAGAGATGCCATCTGGTGACCGTATGATACCGCTCTTGTCTTTTGGTAAGTCTACCGTATTCACCTTTGTTACTGTTATCCTGCAAACCACAGTATGCACACTCACTGGAATACTGCCCGGCACCTACTTGGAGCCAGTTTTACTGTTGGCAAAGCTAAGGTGCTCACTGCCACTATTACACACCCTCAATGCTCATCTTTAATGAAATTACTTTCCATTCTCATCTGTGCTAGTACTGCTCCTATATAATGTCCAAATGAGCCTGCTGCCCCTTAATATCAATTAATTTTGAGTGATTCATGGTTTTGTGTTTGGTTTAGTTTCATTTTATCAATTTAAGTACACTGTTGAATGGTTCACCCGAAATGCATTGACTCCCATGCCCCTGGCGCAATTCTCTAAGTAATCCAGCAACATGATACTAAGTTTATGGTTAACAAACAAAGAGGAATGAATGAATCAAAAAGAAAGTATACTTTTTTGATTGACATATTGAAAATGATGATTGATTAAAGGATAAGGATACATCCATGTATTCTGTGCAAAAGGAGATGTGGATCACAAACTATCTAATGGAAAAAAACACGCCAAAGGCAGTGCCTCAAGAGTCCAGCAATTGTAATTGTATTGTAGATTTTTGACTATTTTTATTGGACTATCCTAACAACCAAATAATATTATAGGAAAGGGTTGTTCCTTTCTGGTCCAACCGTGTTTTTGGACCGCAATACTGGTAGGAGTGGCCATCGATTTTTGACTATTGTGATTGGACTGTCCTAACAATCAATGAATTCACAGGAAAGGGTTGTTACTTTCTGGTCATAGATTTTTCAGTATTGTAATTGGATTATCCTAATAACCAATGAATTCACAGGAGAGTGTTGTTTCTTTCTGGTCCGATTGTGTTTTTGGATCATAAAGTTGCTGATGCGGACAAATGTTTATTTTAACTGAGTTGGATGGCGTTTGGTGTAAAATGTCTATGTAGGATCAGTGTTGTCTACAAAGATTCAGAAGAAGGTATGTCATATTATCCAGTCGGAGCTTACAGGTCAGTGGCAAATAGAGTGAGTGATATCTTTCTTGCTTGGTGGCTTGGGTGCTTTTTGCAAATTTATTGGCTAGTGGTTGGATCTGTTTGTAGTTTTGGGATGTCATGTGACTGGGGTTGCCCCTTTTTGCCACTGATAGATCAGGATTAGTGATTATAGAGAGGATTAACTCATATATAGGGAAGGTCCTTTGCTTGTATGATTATAGCAGATAATTTTATTGTGTCATTGCATGTTATGATTTTCTAAGTGACCTTTTGATAGATATCAAGTTAAGATTTGGAGTAATGAAACGTTTTTACAGAGGAAACATATTTTACCTGATTCTTCTTTTTCAGAACCCAATGGGCTGTGGATATTAAGCTGTGATACTTAAATATGGTTCCCTGGTATTTCCCTACAATATATAGAGCAGTAGAAGTGTTCCAAGTGAGTAGTGGTACATTTTGTGCCCTTATTAACAAAAAATAGAAAGATATCAATTGTTCTGTTAAATATTGATAGGATTTGTAGTCACCAGGGGGCACAAGCATCAAGCTAATTACTGGTCGCAAACAGGCCCCCTGCGACCGGTAATTAGCCTTTTAGGATGCATCAAGCCCAAAGCAATTCACAAAATAGGTCATCGCAAAATATGTGATTCCCTAAATGCTATGCAAGAAGCAATCTCAGAATGTGACTTTGCTTTAAGGAATCGCAAATTACCATCAACTACACGTTGACAGTTATTTGCAATTCCTTCGAAAAATGCACAAAATTGCATTTTTCAAAGTGCCATGTAGCGCACACACATGCCCTTAGGGAATGTTTGTGCGCCATATGTGTACACATGCCAATTTTGGGGGTGACAAAGTGCCTTGAAGTTGCATTCACAATTTGCGATTACCTATTTGGTAATCGCAAATTGCGAATGATTTCCCATTCATTCCTATGGTCCTCTATGCCCGTAGGAATAAATGGGAAAGGATTCCCTAATAGCAAATCGCGATTTGCAATTTGCTATTAGTAAATGTGCAGGAATTACTGGTTTTTTAGCGAAACCTACATGCATAGGCAATTGCGATTCCTTAATAGTGATTCCTTAATAATTGCTATTTAGCAATGACAATTGCTTAGTTTGATGCATGTGGCAGTAGGTCTTTTCCAACTGAAATAATCTGTTTCTTAATTATTTTTTTTTATGTTAATCAGAATCTTGTAGAACTTTACATGTCTTTTTAATCTAGGAATTTCGAGGAGAACTGATCCATTTTACACTTAGACTTCGATGTGACATTGCTGTAAAGGCATACATTAAGTATGTTTTTTTGGATAAGATATCTTATTTGAGGATTTGGTAATTTGTTAATGTACTTTTCACTAGAAAGGTGTTGAATTTAACACTTTAATTAGGTAGGGTAAATGATGGAAGTTTATTTTTTTTAATAAAATTGGGAATTGGTGGATGTATATCTTTTTAATGATGGAGATATGTGTTATTATGTTATAGGAAAACAATGTGCATGTAATAAGTGATGCATAGTATTGTTTTTTAAATTTGTTTTGTTTGTAGAGATGGTTGGGTGAAAGCATGTGTGTGTAAGTTGTAACATTGTCTATACATTGTAATTAATTAATGATTTATTTAGTATCATGTGTATTTAGATATGTGTTATAAATGTACATATGTACATTTTCTTTCCGCCCTAATGAAGTCCTCTCGGAGGACAAAACGCTTTGGCCGGGATGTTTCTTTGATGTATTGAAGAATAATAAAGAGAATAGTTTTGAAACTTCATACCACGGCTCTCATGTTATTTTGTTATTGAAGAAGTCTATATTAATATTGACACCATTGAACTATGTGTCTTCATGAGAAGAGGAGAGAAGACACAAAGAGAACATTCTCCACAATACCATTGCTGGATTCTTGAGGCACTCCCTTTTGTGTATTTTCCTGTTTTAATGTATTTATGGTTTTAGAGTTGTTTAACCATTAGAGGGTGAGTGCAGACCACTATTACTTGTGGAACTAGCATCTGTGCAACTGTCTTTAGACAGAACTACTCTTGCTTTGGGATTACATGAACTATCTTATGCTCTATTAAAAAGTTATTAGATCTTGGTAGGTGTGGCCTGACTGTCCAACATGGCAAATGCTCTTTGACGGGCTCCGCAACCCAGCCCTCCATCCAGCCCTATCCTGCTGCTGGCGCCCCTGCCCTGCCGTGCCGCTCAGGTCCGGGGTGCTGCATTTGCCTTTGGGATGGCTGACTGGCTGCCGGGCCGTTTGGGGGCTTTTTCGTTCGTGAGGCACTGGTGGTGCTGAGGCCTCAAGATTGTGGCCTCACTACCCAAGTGGTAATCCTAGAGCGAGCATGATGCTTGTGCTCTGAGGAAGGTGTAATTGTCAAACCCTATGCTGTGGGAAGAGGTGCTACTCCAGCCTCTACACCTACTGGAGGGTACCGCAACAGCAGATAGTGGCACAGGGATACCTGTGGCTGGGCCTGGGAGTTGATGGCTCAGTCCCCAGCATGCCCGGGCTATGGAGTTCTGCGGGATCATCGGAATGCTGGGCTCCAGTTGCACTGCCACTCAGCTGGATATATGAAGCACGACCCACAATAACTGCCTTGGGTGGGTCCCTGCCTGCTGGGCTGTGCAATGCCAGCCACACTGGAGAAAACTGGGACATAGGAGCATACCAGGGGCCTAACCTACATTGAGCTGCAGAGGCACTACTGGGGTTGCGTCCTGCCTATTGGTGACTGCGGGACTGGTAGTGGTTTTGCTATTGAAGCCAGGCCTACACTTCCTGCTGCACAGACAACCGTTGAGACAAACCCTGGACCCTTGAAGCAGATGGCACCCTTCTATGTTTTAAGCTGCTGGCACCTGGAGACACTCTGCTGTGTCTCCTCTCTCTCTGGCCTACCACCAGGCCTTACCAGGTGGCCTTGCTGCAGCCCCACTGTGGCGAGGCGTCACCATGTTCGCCCACTGGGGCCACTAATCCTTCTGCAGGTCAGCTGACTGCTTGTGCTGCACTAGGATCTTGGTGCAAGTGGATTGCCTGCATACTTCCACCCCTGCCTTGCAAGGTTAGGATTTACTGTCGGACTACCAGAATGGGGCGATATTGTCCATCCTCACACCAGACACATACTAAAATGGAGCTCTTTGCAAACTTCTCCTCGGGAAACAAGCGTGCCTCAGCTCCGCCGGTCACTGCCCCCTGGGAACAGACTCCTTCCCCCAAGCAATCCAGGAGTTCCATGCCACACTCAAGACCACTATTGAAGAGGTTGAGATGGATGTTGCCCTCCTGCGCCAGGACTTGCGAAACATCGCTACTAGGGTGATGGCGACCGAGGAGTACGTTTCCATGCTGGAGGACACTTATGGGGATTTCAAGATGACAGTGTCCCTCCTCTCCTCCTCCATCAAAATATTGGAGGAGTGGATGGAGGATGCTGAGAACAGAGTGCATCGGAATAACCTGCTGTTTGTCGGCTTCCCAGAGGGCATGGAGGGCTTCTCCCCGTAGAAAGTTATTGAATCTTGGATCTCCCCTTGGCTTCCATCTGATCAACTTTCCCTGTGTGTCATCCTTGTGAGGGCTCACTAGGCCTTGGTGCATAAGTCCCCTCTGGGGGCCCACCTCATTTCCTCATTGCCAAAATCAGATGGCCATCTCTTCCCACCTTTGTCTTATAGTGCTGATGTATCTACACATTTTCTATATCACCCCGATGACTTGCATGATGGAGAGGCATGCAGAGGCTACTAGCCCCAAATGCATTGCTGCTGATTGCGGCTTCTTTCATATGGTCTGGGACTGCCCTGTTATTACTCACTACCAGGCAAAAAAAATGTTATGCTCTCTAAGATAATTGGGCGCCCGACTGAATGCTCCCTGCATATTGCTATACTAGGGATTCTCGAAGATGTGGATGATCATGGGGTGGGAATGCCTATTGGTAGGTATTGGGGTCACTATGGCAAAATGGGACTTTGCCAATTATTGGAAGTCCATCCAGGCTCCATCACAGACTTCTTGGAGAGAAGCAATGTTCTGGTGTGCTGAATGAGAGGAACCAGTGTAACGAGCACAGGTTGCCTGCACGAGTATAAGAAGATTTGAGGAAGATGGTGAACCTATTATAATATACTGGTCCCTTAGTAGCTGGGGGGCACGTTCTCAGCCCCCCTCTCCAATGCTATTCTGTTGCATTCCCACTCTGTTTAACTGGCTACAAAATGTGACATACTGTTCCTATGTTTCTGCGCAGATGTTATTGTTTGTAAGAAAATCAATAACATTTGATTATAAAAAAAGTCCATTCGATTCTAAGGTGAAGGGATCACATCCTATGTGCACACACAATTGTGTTTAACTGGAATGCATAGCTCACCAATTCACACAAGTGAAATAACAAGGATCTCCAGCTAATTAATGATTATTGCCAGATGGTATCCTTTGCATAGTACATTAAGGTATATAACCTGTAACCAGCCAGGCTTTCCAGCACTTTCTCAAATGCATGGTAAATAAACTGACTTAATACTGTGACTCCTTTCCTTTAAAGTCACTGGAATAATGCCACATGACACCTCTAATTGTGCTTGCACAATGCTCTTTACCTGGTTTTAATGGCAAAGTTCTTTTTTCTATCATGATCTTTCATGATTATAAATGTTTTTATATTTGTTTATTATATATTTGCAACATGTGCATATGCCTCATATATAAAAACCATCATGAATCACGGGGGGACATCACTTTTTAGTCAAGGAAAGGTAAAGATTTTTCTGTCACTTTGATTCGTGTCCTTGCAATAGTATTTTATTTCCTGTATGTAACTTTAAGTTTAGATGGTAGAGTCTTCTGTAAGTAAGGATCACGTTTTAACAAATGTCAATGTTTGGTTAGTGATTAAGAAATTAATTTTTTTATAATCTAAAGTTTACTTGGCAATTTCTACAGAAGATTTATTGCTAATTATTATAACCTCCCATTAACTGTAATACAACATATGACATATATTGTGTATTGTATACGTGGTAATATATAAATGGGTTCAACAAAAAGGGTGTTGAATTCCTGTTGGAAAGAACGTATACGACCACTTATTAGCAAAGACTGCTAACACCTAGTCTTCAAATACTTTGGTCACAACATGACATCAACTACCTCGGCACCATCAGATTATTTGTTATGCAACAGGTATTATCTGTTAGAAGAGAAAGGGATAGCAAACTGTTTTTAAGAAAAATTAAAACTAAATGGATCAATAAACTTCAAAGTGTAAACATAGGCTCAATGTTGAAAGTGAATTATATTCACTTCTGTCATTAAAGTGGTTAAGACGTGAACAACAATGGCAACACTCAATATAGTTTTAATCTTTATCATATTCTAGCAGAACAATTTTAGGAATGTGATGAATATGCCGTTTATACCTGTGTGGAGTCTGTTCATAATAAATGCACGTTATTTGATTTAGTGTCTCAGTAATTAGATGTCTAAATAGGACTACATAAATGTTTATTAATTCTGTTGCTTTCTTCAACCATTGCAGTTTTCTTTCCTATTGTGTGAACATCTGCTAAATTAGAGTGAACAACAAGAATAGGGTTTAAACAGTATCATCTGCTTAGAGGTTGTTTTTAATATGTAATTTCTTGCTTTACTTCAAATTACATTTGTGACAAATGAGAGTTAACGCAGAAAGTAAGAACTAAGGGCCTGATTACGAGTCTGACAGTCCATGGACCCCCAGACTTGTAGTGGAGGTGGTCCATCCACCAGATTACGATTCTCTGAGTCGTTCCGGTGGTGGACCACTGGCTACACCAGGAAACCGGCCGAGGGCATGGCAGAGGAGCAATGGAATATGCAGAGCACGACTGGCGCAGTCCCGCTGAGCATATTACTATTTTCTCCACCTCCAGCCTTTTCATGATGGTGAGTTTGCCACGAAAAGGCTGATTGTGGGGGAACAAAGGGGGCCCTACAGGGCCCCCATGCTCTCCCACCATGGGGATGCATTCAGGGGGGCACAACATGCTTGCACCCCTAGTTGCAGCACAGCATGGACTTAAAAGTCCATGCTGTGCTGGAATATTTTTGCCATTCCTATTGCGGTGCCCTTTTTCAGGTCACAGCCATGGGAAAGGCAAAAGAACCATCTGCCTGAACTCATAATCAGGAGGACTGTCCTTCCGTGGCAGATTGCCGGCACAGCACCGCCAAAGTCATAATCGGACCCTAAATACTGTAATCCCCTTTTAGACAACTACTACAGTACACTGCGAAGCTAAATTAGTGAATGCACATGGCCAAGGGATAACTGTAGCGCTTTGGCAGTTGTTTTCCATAATATTTGAATCAGACTACAGTTAACATGTGGTTTATAATACATCTTCAAACCTGCTATCGTATACATATGTGACATTAACATCTGCAAGGCTGGGAATAATCAAAGGAACTTAGCTAATTTTTTATTTGTGAACATTCCATCTCTTTTTTCTCTATTCCACATAGGATTGAGGTGTAGTTTCAGATATATCTCAAGTTTTGTGATACAACCTAGATGCGAATTGCTGTCATTTTTTACATTACTGCCATATAGAGGTGGTTGTTCCAGGAGTTACTCTAACTCTTGTGAGCTGACTTCTGTGGGGCTTGAATCCAACAATAGATAATATTTTTTATTTTAATAAAATTGTGAATCTTGTATTAATACTTTTGCAATTCTGTGAACAGTCTTAAACCTTTGGCTATTTATCTTTGATCATAATAATGCAATTATTCACTCCATTCGGAATATGGCTGAGGATTGATCTAGTTCCATGCTACTCATAGCATTTTAAGATACTGCCAAGATGGGATTACTCTATAAATTCAATTATATATAAGATTATATATTTTTACAGCAATTTGCCCTTTGATTTATTTCAGACTGTCAACTGGTCTAGTTTCGATTCTTGAGCTAGTTTATAGTTCCAAGATAGTGAATTGCTACTTCCAGTCCCTCAGGTTTTCAAGTACTTTTCAATAGTGCAAGTGTTTTTTCTTTCTACTATAAGTATTTATATAGGTTCTATGGCTTTTTCCCGTTTTGACTTACCCTTGCTTGACAGACTGAAGCACTTCTGGTGAGTCTTCAGAAAGGTGGCTTTATATTACTCTGTGATTTTATGGAGTTCACACCTGGGCTTTCCTTCAATGCTTCCAAAATTGATTTCTCTAGCTTTATTATTTCTTGTTCCACTACTTCCCTTTAATTTAAAAAAAATATTTTCTCTGATTTTCTTTAAAGTTCAAGATGAATGTTTTGTCTGTACCTGATCCCCTCTTGTCTTGATGTCTTGAGGATACAATATAACTTATGCAGCTCATAGATAAAGAGTTACAATTCTGTCTCTCTACAGTTTTTCTAGATACACTTGAGAGTGAACTAAAACAAATTTAATTAAGACTATCCCAAACTCACTCTATTATACAGCAAGGCCACCACCCACTCTCTGTCCCCCATCACATAACTCCCTATTTTCTGCTGGTACACTGCGCTACAGCTTATTAAATGGTATGGCATAATCACGGCGGTGACACCACAGTGGTTGATTGAAACTGTGTGTATACAGTGAGATTTAATTGGTGTCTCCAGTTTTAAGAATGTCTGAAAGGGAAACCACATTAAGTTTTTCCAAGACTTGGCAACAGATTTCCATCTTCATTCCTCCCAATTCTACCGCTATTTACAGTTGCAACATGAACTCAACACTTACAAAGAGAGGCTCCAGGCAAGCCACGTATACAACTCCCTAGAGTGCAAATTCACGATGGACACCTTTGGAAAGGGAAGTATTTCTAAGCTGTATAATCCCTTGTAACTCACCCAACTGATCTAAGTCTGCAAATCGAGTCTTCTTCAGCAATTATTCTATTCTCGGAAAGCATCTCGGTCTCTCAGCATCTCCGTCTCTCGTGGTCAACTCTAGCTAACTAAACTACCTCAATTATTCCCTTCCAATGGCATGTACCACCCCTAAATGTTCAAATGTATGAAACTCATATTTCTGATTGGACAGGAAAGGGGGGATGATATTCACACCATGCTAAGTTTTTCTTTAGTCTATTGTTCAACGTTTCCGCCCCTTAAATTTATTTTCCTAAGCTTAATTTCCCACCCGCATTTCATATTTTTATCAATAAAAGTATACATTTAATAATTTTCTCATTCATCATCTGGGATGTCTTCTGCGTTCCAAGGACATGTTGCGATCGTGACATTGGCTGAAGTTCAAGAACGTCATCGTTGTTCCTGGCGGGTTACGAGTGCGCATGCGTTGGGTATCACATGTCATATAGACTTTAGTAATGCTCTGAGGCCCAAACACGAACTAAATAGAAAGAGTCAAAGAAACATGTTAGAAATCAATATAAAAGGGTTTCACTGTATACTACCTATCTCTACCCTAATCCCTTATACTTATAAAAATCTTTCGCATTAGCATTTTAATAAAGTTGCAGGGCTTAGTTTCAGCAAAAGCATGCGCTTTAACATATGAGTTTCAAGCGGCCATCTTAAAAGCGATTGCGCAGCTGCACAAATTTCCCTCCAAGCAAAGACTCGTCATTACTACGTAGATATAGTTGATGCATGCCCAGTACAGAATTCTGCGTTAACCGCTGTTTTAGTCACACTCGGGCTACTTGTTAGTACGACACATATGCAAGCTTCCCCTAAACTTAAATCTATAAACTGTAATGCAAGTTAGTATTCACAAACACAATTATTACAGTATTACGAGTTCTTTTGAGAAGATTGCATCCGAGCAAGTCTCTTTTATACCAGTCCTTGCTTCATCAATCCCCTCTCTGATGGCATTTTATGCCATCACTAATTTCCCACCACCAAATCAGACGCCAACTTTAACACATCTCAATTCCTTCTTCAACCTTTCCATTTCCTTCTTTTTCTTTAGTGTACTGTAAACTCCTCATCTTTTTATATAGATCTCCTTTCATTTCTTCTAATTGTATCTCATCGTATTTTCTTTTCTTCCCCTTTTCAGTCACTTTATATCTATTTATTTTCTTACTACATTTGAACCATTTCATTATTGCTAAGACCAATAGTGTTATTTCAAATATTGGCAATATTATTTGACCTATAATGCTCCTACCTATGTTAGAAAACCAGCTCCCATGGTAGTGATACTATTTGTTCGTTTTTTCCATACACTGTCAACTTCCAGTGGTTTCAAATCTTCCTCCAATTTTGTAATATTTTTAATATATCCTCCAATTTCAACACTTTTGTCCAAAATGTATGTGCAACAATGTTGCGCTCTCAGCATTTTACAGACTCCGCCCTCTTTTGTCAATAATATATCAAGAGCAAGTCGATTTTGCAAAACCATAGATCTAATTGCAACCATTTCTGTGTTGATCATCAGACCTCCTCCAGCAGTGTCAGTTGATAACCGATCAACTACTGTAGAAAGCTGACAAATTTTTTGTGAATTCAGAATTACTCGCACTGAAGGTATCAATGCACTAAATATATCACCTACTATTTCTGAAAAACTAGCTCTTTTAGTACGTGTTAGTGCCTTTGTGTCTTCATTGCTTCCAGTGATTCTTTTCACATGGTACACCTTTGGGAATACCTTTCCAAAATAGCAACTCCCGTACCAATGGGCAGACAGCCTGAAATAGGCTTTATTGCCACACACGTAATAGACTCCAGGACATACAGGATCTGTTCCACCTTTTAGTCCCCATCCCCCAATAACTAAGAAATTATGTTCACATTCACTGGAACCAATAAATGCATTGTTATATTCAGTCTTTAATCTATGGAGGCAGATCTTCTCTTTCTTTTCAAAATCCAAAGACATAGCAGCATTAGTCTTGCCAGTTGTACAGATTTCTTCTTTCTCAGCCCATTGAGGTATTTGAGGTTTCGGTTCAGAAGCCCTTCTTTGGAAGTCCTGTCTGCTTTGCTCAACTAAATTCAAAAATATCTTTTCTTCTTTGTGTAATTTACATGTTAGATTGTGCTTGTGTGCTTCAGCTATATCTATTGTTTTCATAGTTAAAAAATATTCTCCCATAAACATGCTTCCTTAGTACTAAGAACTGTGTTCATGCTCTTTCGCATAGGAACTTCAGAAAAAAATGACATCTATATTAGAATAATAATATTGTGACTTTCCTGTTCTATAAAATAAACTTGCTAAATTACTACAAGAAATACGATAGGTTAATGGAATATGGTGATATGTTACACCTTCTGCTACTGATGCAGGTAATTTCATACACACATACCAATCACTAACTTCCATATTGTCTACGTATTGCACTAATAATTTTGTAAATACAGTTAAAGCAGTGTCATTGTTTGTCACAGTGTGGTGTACATCTAACTCATCTGGTGCTCCTAAATCTACTCTGTCTCTTTTAGTCTTAGACTCATCTGGTGCTTCTAATGCTACTCCATCTCCTTTAATGTTAGCTACCCTTTCATGTGTGCTTGTGTTATTCTTTCCTTTTGTAACCATCAAATAAGGGATGGCTACTGTTAGTACTAACCAAATTATAAGTACCAAAAATAGACTACATATGCATATTCTACAACATCTTTTTACACAATTTTGTTTTGGTTTCCCAGCAGCGCTATAATCAGTTATTTTCGGCTAAGAAGATTTCTCTTCTTTAATTCGAATTATTTATGAAATATACATTTTTGGGGAATGTTTCAGGTTGGTCTCACTTCTTCGACAATCTGTTCTGCATTTATTTCTTCATCACTTTCTTCATTTAAATCTAGATTCTCGAATTCTTCAAGAATTACACATGTCCATTCAGGACAATTGAACTTATTGTTTAATCTTTGACTTCTTCATTTGGACTTATCAGTAGATGTCCCAGACTGACTAGAAATTTTGTTTACCTGGTCAGGTTCTTCATTAATTGTCTTGAAATGATACTATAACCTTTTAACACCACTTGGCCAGTTATCACCCCTTCTGACCCTTTTTGCTTGCACTGCACTTTCACTGTCTTCGAGTGTTCTTTTATTTTCATTAAGTTGTGGCACAATCTGGTTATTTTCGTTTTCAAAATCCCTCTCTGTCTGTCCTTGTCCAGGGCTTATTTCTGTAACGTCATTTTCTGCCTGGGTGCGTTCTTCTTCCCTCGTCTGACTCTGTTCAGGTTTTATTTTGATTTTCTCTTCTTCTTCTACCTGAACTTATTCTTCTTTTCCTAAATGGTCCTGCTCAGGTCTTACTGCACTTTGGTTTTCTGCAGCCTGAATGTGTTCTTCTAGACCTATCTGTCCCTCCTCAGACTCATGAATGGTTTCATCCACTTCAGTCTGAGTAGATTGTTCTCTCCTTCTCTGATCCTGCTCAGGTTCTCCAACAGTTGTATTTTTACTTTCCTGAGCTTGTTCTTCTGTACCTATCTGGTCCTCACTATTCTGCTGTCTCTCTAACCTGGTTTGGCTTCTTGTTCTCACAATTACTTCAGGTATGTCAGCCACTGGTATCTAGTCATCCTGACTTATGCTTGGTTGTTCTTGGTCAGCTACTTCAGGATCTGTTACTCTAGATCCTTCAGCTGCACAACCTTCTGCAGCCTCAACTGCTTAAGTCTGTCGGGGTCTTTCCTCATCAGGTGCTGGTACTCTCTTAGTATGGCTTGCATGAATCCAATTAGGCAAGCCTGAACATTTCACTGCTGTTGTTGTAACCAATATAACCTGATGTGGTTTTTCCCACCTGGGTACTAAGCACGACTCTCAAGTGTGATTCTTTACCAACACCCCGTCACCGGGATTTAGATCATGTGCTTGATCCGTCTGCCTTGCAACTGCATCCTCTCCAACCTGGGAGAGATAGAACGCACTAGGTCAGCCAGTTCTTCGCAATAGTCCAATACCAAATCATAAGATATATTCAACAGTTTGTGTCCTGACATGCATGCAAGAGGAAAGCATCAGGCCACTCCAGTGGGGTGGATGCACACAGCTTTGCCAGTCTTGTTTTTATAGTGCCATTCATTTGTTCTATCACTCGGAACCCTCTGGGCGATATGCACAGTGCAGTTTTTGTTCAATTTCAAATGCTTCACAGATTAGTCGAATTATTTCAATATTACAGTGAGACCCTCTATCTGATTCCAAAGTTACTGGAAAACCGAACCGTGGATCAGTTCTCTCAACAATAGTTTGGCAACTGTTATACTGTCATTTCTTCTAGTACGGTATGCCTCCACACACCGTGAGAATAAACAAACTATGACAAGTATGTACTTCAAACCTCTGCAAGGAGGTAATTGTATGAAAACTATTTGTAGTCTTATAAATGGACCTTTTGCTTTTCCAATCCTTCCCATACTGACCACTGTTTTTCTGCCTGGATTAATTTGTTGACAGATTAAGCATCTCTGGCATAGACTCTCTGCTACATTCCTGAATTTTGGATCAAACCAATCCTGCCTAAAGAATCTGATCATGGCATCCCTGCCTATATGGGTGTCTCCATGATACATCCTTGTCAATTGTGAAAGCATACAGTCTGGCATTACTGGCCTTCCATCTGGGTAAACCCACACATAATTTTCTGACCTCTTTTGGCACCCTACTTTTACCCATTCTTCTTTTTCTCTCACTTCTACCTCATCTTGTAGTTGTCTTACTTCTTCCCATGTTTCCACTCCTGAGAGTAGCATAAGTTGGCAGCTAATTCCACTTGTTTCAATTTTCTTGTTTACCGTCAAGTTATTTCTGGCACAGTATTGGGCAATCTGGTCAGCATACCTATTACCAGCTGTAACATTGTCATCTCCTGACTGATGTGCGGCACACTTGACCACTGCCACTTCTTTTGGCAATTGCATTGCTTCAAGCAGTTCTTTTACGAATTTTCCATTTTTAATTGGGGATCCTGAAGAAGTCAAGAAATCCCTCTGCATCCAAAGCTGGCCAAAATCATGCACAACCCCATAACCATACTGGCTATCAGTAAAAATGGTTACTTTCGAATTTTTTCCAATTTTGCAATCTTTAATCAAAGCTATCAATTCGGCTACTTGTGCAGATTTGACTCCTGATAAATAGGATGCTTCGACTATTCCAGCCAATGTACAAACAGCATAAGCAGCACTTAGTCCTCCCTCCTCATGGCGCATACACGAGCCGTCTACAAATAGCTCATGTTCAGCATTCTTCAAAGGTTCTTCCTGTATGTCTGGACGGGGCTTGGTGCAAAGTTCAGTCACATCCAAACAGTCGTGCTCGACTTCATCTCTCACCTCTTCTCCATATACATCTGGTAATAAGGTGGCAGGATTAAGTACGGTACACCTGACTATTGTCACGTTTTCAGCACCCAATATGATTCTTTCATACTTATTCATCAGACTAAAAGTAAGATACTAAGATCGAGTTCTTGTTAAAAGAATCTCAACTGAATGTGAAACATGCACCTTGACCGGATGCCCCATCATAATTGATTCACTTTGTTCCAGACTCATACAGGTTGCAGCTACTGCTTTTGAACAACCAGGTAAAGCTGAGGCTACAGGGTGCAAAGTAGCAGAGAAGTATGCCACTGGACGTCGCATCAAACCATGTCTTTGGGTCAAAACTGAGAGTGCACAACTATTTCTTTCACAACAAAACAGTGCGAAGTCTTTCGAATAATCTGGCATACCTAAGGCAGGGGCTTCACATAGACACTTCTGTAATTTCACAAATGCTTCCATACTTTCATTATCCCATTCAATTGGATCTTTTGCTAGTTTCTTGGTCATTTGTATTAGGGGTTTGGCTAGCAGAGAAAACCCTACAATCCACTGCCTACAGTATATCACAACCCCAAGAAACATTCTTATTTCTCTCTGGGTTTGCGGCAATTTCATTTGTCTTATTATTTCTATTCTTTCAGGGGTCACTTTCCTTACTCCGCGTTCTATTTGGTGTCCTAGATATTTGACTCCAGGTTTGCAAAACTGCAATTTTTCTGGGGACACTTCATGTCCACCATCAGCCAAATGATTTTACAAGGCAATTGAGTCAGTAACGCAGTCATCTCTTGTCTTAGACGCAACTAACAAGTCGTCAATGTACTGTACCAGTACTGATCTCCTGGGCAGCACTAAGGTTTCTAAGCACTTTTTCAATGTTTGATAAAAAATCGAAGGACTTTCAGTATACCCTTGAGGAACACGATTCCAGACTAAAATACGATCCTCAAACTTAAATGAAAAGAGATACTGACTGTCTGGGTGTAATGGAGAAAAAGGCATGGCATAGATCGATTACAGTAAACCAGCCTGCCTTCCATGGTATCTGGTACAGAATTACTGCTGGGTTGGGCACCACAGGGCAACAGGGTACAACAATTTTGTTAATCTTTCTTAGATCTCGAACTATTCTATATTTCCCGCTGGGTTTCTTCAGGCCAATTATAGGTGAGTTACAGGGACTGCTCATTATTTCTTTTCGAATGCCTTGTTCGATCATTCGATCAATTTCTGCTGCAACACCAGCTTTAACTTCTGGGCTCATTTTGCATTGTCAAGTGTTTGAATAGACTGCACCTTCCTTCACAGTTACTTTCACTGGGTCTACATTTGCCATTAACCCTACTTCTTTTCCTGTAAAATCCCACACATCAGGATTTACTGTCATTTTAACCTTATCTGGTAAATCGTCTTTTGTCATCAAAGAATACATCTCGTCTACCTATGTGCCTTGTTTACTTAACATGATTTTGTAGACTCCGTCTTCATCTGGGGTTTGAATTGCAACACCGTCTGGCGTGCAAAATATTGTGAAGTTCATTTTGCACGGTAAATCTGTTCCTAATAAATTTACGGGACTGGAGTCACACACCATGAATTTGTGCATTTCCCTGAAATTGCCAATGTGTATCTCCATTGGTTCTGTATCAGGGTTTCTAATCCGTTTATTTGAAATACCCACTACTTGTATCGCTTCTCCTGAGAGGGGTAGGTTTGGGATGTCTGCTGTTCTCACAGTAGAACGGGTAGCACCAGTGTCCAACAAAAAGGTAATATCTTTTCCTTCTACCTTACAATCAATATATCGACCTGGCTGATCTACTGGTAAGGATGTGCCAAGTACGCACTCCTTTTCCTCCCCCCCAGGCACTGTCATTGGTCACTGTCATTGCAATAATTATCTTGTAAAAGAAATTGTGATGTTACAGAATTTTTCTTACCACTTCCTCCTTGAAATCCGGTGTCCGCACTGTACTTGGCCTGGTTCATAAAATTTGGCATAGGGGCAGGTAGCAACTGATTCTGTAGATTTACAACCTGCTGCGGTTGACTCATTATCACCTCATTCTGCGTCTGTGGATTTAAATTTTGATTTGGGCCATTATTATTCTAAATATTTTTACACTTGTTTTATCCAATGCCCCAATTTTCTGCACCCATGACAGGGAAACGTTTTCTTTGCCTCCTCTCTACTCATTCGTCCTTTTTGTTTTCACCCATTAATTTCACTTTGGCCTTGCCCCTTCCCTTGATTTCCTGTCTGACTGTTTAATTATAGTTCCTGCTGTCCTGCTAATTTTACTTGTGCCCACATCACCTTTTCTTCTAACTTCTTTCGTCTATTGTCAATTTCATCTCCACAATACTTTGCGTATTTAAGAATGTCATCTATTGTTCTCGCTTGCCAGCACAACATGTGTTGACGAATCATGTCACCAATTTCTGGTTTCAATCCTGTCACAAATCGATACACAAAAGGTCCCATATCTTTAGTTACAATGCTCTCAAATCCACTATACTGTTGAAATACCTGCAGTAGACGTTCATAATAAGTATGTACAGACTCATTTCTATCCTGGGTTGTTCTATCTATCTTTACCCAATCTGTTTCTATTGGAGGAATTTTCCCTTTCAAGAAAGTGATCACCTGGTGATATTTCTTATTACCTATTATAGGGGCTCCTGTTTTCTCATCTCTCGTGTATTTATCTCTAGGCCAATCAACAGTAATTTTACATTCTGTCCTTAAATCAGCAGGTACCACTATGTCAAATATGCCATCCAAATCTTTTAACAATACTTTAGAAACCTTCACAAATCTTTCAACTTGCCAATACCATTCAACTGGCTTTACTCTTAACTTCTGGAAATCATTAGTAAATGATAAAATATTCTGTCTGGTCCATGGAACATGTACATATCCTCCTCCCGGTACCTCTATCATTGGACATAATCTCTCTACCTTTGATCGATTGGCATGTGCTTCTTCCTTTTTTCTCATCCTTCTAGCTTTCTATTTGTCTAGATCACCCCATTTTTGTAAAATGGTCATTAATTCTTTGACCTGTAATTTTCTTCCGGACATATTCATATTTTCCAAGTCCTTATCACTAAATTCTGCTCTGTATGGTATCTGTGATACCTTGGATTTCCCTATTTCAACTCCCATTTCAGAGGCTAGATCATTCAATTTTTCATGGAATATCTTTGTATTTCTGGTGGTACTTCTAAAAATGAACAGTAACTCTTCTTCATTGTAAGCACTAGTAGTAATTCTACTGGATCCTTCTTGGTATGGCGGAGGGTTTTTCATTAAAATGTCGTTCTTTAAATCATCTTCTAATTCTCCACTACCTGTCATCGTTAAATGTTTGGTTTTCTCTGTGCACTTGCCTCCTGACTGTTCCTCAGCCATTAGTACAGGATATAATCCTTCATCCACCATTGCTTGTCTCCATTGTTTCATCTGATTATCTCGTGATTTGCGCGGTAGTCTAGGATAAAATCCTCTAAAGCTTCTACTACTTTTCAATCTATCGCGCTCAAATGTTTCAGTCTCCCATTCCTCTAAAGCTTCATATTGGGTTAATCTTGGTCGGGGCTCTAATTCATTCATTCTTAATCTCAGATTATGTAGAATTCTCCCATTAAACTTACCATGTTCTGGGAAAGCTAGGACTCCATCACTTTTTGTATATTCTTTCCAATTTTTCAACCATACACAGGTATGATGCGGGCGTTTTCGGGGGAGGGATAAGAATTCCCTCTCTAGTCTTAATGGGTTTATCCTTTTTTAAATTATTTTAAATTTTCAGCATAAATGTCATTTTTCTTTTTTCTACATACATTTTGGTGCCGATTCTGATCCGGTAAAAATAATTTGCGTACGACCCGTACCCGTATTTTTTTACGTACGCGTCGTACAAGTACTGTACAAACTGGCAGGTACGATTCTTCCGTGAAAAATAACTCCGAATAGCGTTGGGAAAAGTCTACGAGAGTGCGTTGGAAAGTGTTCACGTCCGAATATCGTCGGGAAAAGTGTACGAAAGTGATCCGGACAGTTTCACGTGCAAATCGTAAAACACAAGTCTGAGCGCGCAAGTACTATCCCGACCGTCCATCCGAATACACAATCGCACGTAAAAAGGCCCGTACGGAGCCAACGCTGGTGCACACATGTACACAGGTAAACTCATGCCCGTGTACGAGCCGTACAGCCCCCCACCCCCAAATATGTCAGCACCGTACACCACCCTGTCCGCACTGTACCCCAGTCCCGCAACTGTACGCGCCGTACCCCCCATGTACGTGCCGTACCCCCATGTACGTGCTGCACCCCGCATGTACGCACCGTACCCCAGGGCCGCACGTGTACGCACGTGTACGCACGTGTACGCACCGTACCCCCACCGCATGTACGCACCTTACCCCCATGTACACGCCGCACCCCCGCATGTACGCACCGTACCCCAGGGCCGCACCTGTACGTACCGTACCCCCACCGCATGTATGCGCCTTACCCCCCCATGTACACGCCGCACCCCCGCATGTACGCACCATACCCCAGGGCCACACCTGTACGCACCGAGCCCCCACCGCATGTACGCGCTGCACTCCAACACCGTACCCCAGCACCCTCACCCAACATCGCGTATGTACGGATCTACCTACGCGAAACTGACTGAACCAGAACACTGTAAAACAGCACAAGGAGGGTCAATTCGACTCGCACAACACCACAAAACACGTCTACATGACAAAATACATCTCAATGACTGACCTGGCACATCCAAACAGGCAAACAGAGGCCCCAAATCACAACCACCACTTATAACACACCCACCAAAATTCAAACACAGCCACACCCAAAAATGGACCAATAAAAAGGGCCCACACACACAACCCATGAGCCTTTGCAACAGACCCACTGCTGCCAGACCCCACTGACAAACAACTCCACTGAGAAACTACTCCACATCACTCATACCTCCACTACACCTTCACTCACACACCTTCACACAACCTCATCCACAAACATCCCCCTCTTCACATTCACACACACACCATCACATTCACACCCACACACCCATAACCATCCACACCCACACCCACACCCCACACCATGCCCACAGACAAGAATCCAAAGTTCACAACGGCGGAGCTGGACCTCCTTGTCAACGAAGTCATCAGAGTCGAGCCACAGCTGTTTGGAACATTGGTTAGACAGACCAGCATATCTGCAAAATCTGCCATGTGGCAGAGGATTGTCGACAAGGTGAATGCTGTTGCGCCCATCCGAAGGACCAGGCATGAATGCCAAGCCAGGTGGTACAATCTGCGCAGGGCGGTCAAGAGGAAAATGAATGAAGAATATGACCAAAATTCAAACACAGCCACACCCAAAAATGGACCAATAAAAAGGGCCCACACACACAACCCATGAGCCTTTGCAACAGACCCACTGCTGCCAGACCCCACTGACAAACAACTCCACTGAGAAACTACTCCACATCACTCATACCTCCACTACACCTTCACTCACACACCTTCACACAACCTCATCCACAAACATCCCCCTCTTCACATTCACACACACACCATCACATTCACACCCACACACCCATAACCATCCACACCCACACCCACACCCCACACCATGCCCACAGACAAGAATCCAAAGTTCACAACGGCGGAGCTGGACCTCCTTGTCAACGAAGTCATCAGAGTCGAGCCACAGCTGTTTGGAACATTGGTCAGACAGACCAGCATATCTGCAAAATCTGCCATGTGGCAGAGGATTGTCAACAAGGTGAATGCTGTTGCACCCATCCGAAGGACCAGGCATGGATGCCAAGCCAGGTGGTACGATCTGCGCAGGGCGGTCAAGAGGAAAATGAATGAAGAATATGCCCAGACTAACATCGCTGGAGGTGGGCCGCCCCACAGACCCGTACACTACCATCCCTGGGAGGAGAAGGTGATGGCCCTGCTACCGCCCATGGGAGTACACGGAGTCGAAGGAGTCGCAGAGCCTGGTGAGTACACAAACAACTTACGTAACATGGGGGCAATGGGGTCCACACCACATACACACCAAATGCACCCAACGTCCCCCAAGCACTCACCACAAACAACCACACTCAAAAACCACGCTCATGCCACCAACGTCACCATGCACCCTTCACAAATCAAGGCAAGGCCATGTCCAAGCCTACAACAACCACAAACACAAGACTGGATGTCCGGGAGGCTGGGAGGGTGGGCCCCACACAACACATTGTGGAAATGAGACGCAGACACCAATGCCCTCATCCCGTATGGCATAGGTACATAACCATGCACAATGCACAGGGACTGGCAACGTACTGACAAGGTAGATGACTCTTGGCCCTGCTGTATGCAGCACAAGGCCCTCCTGGGACCACTGTACACTCAAACACCAACTCCACAAGCACAGCTATCTAGCACAGGAACTCACACTCACTATCATGCCAGTATGCACCATGAGGGGACAGACACATCACCTGGGAGACCCAATGACAAATCACACTACACACAACAGCAGGCCCGGTCACAACCCCCCCCCCCCCCGTAACACAAGCTCACACACCCGGGGCAGGCAACGGATTTACACACTCCCACAATGGACATGTGACACAACAAGACCGATCCAGAGCCAAATAAGCATCAGAGCAAACAATCTACAGGTCAAACACCCAGGAGAACATCCCAATCTGTCCCCCGCATCATACCCATCCCCAAGTGGACATTGAGAGGAATGCTAGGCACATCCAACTGCCTGGAGGAAATGTGTCAACTTGAATATGTATGAAACCTAGATGTCGCATGATACACCATTAACATTGTCTCTCTCACACACAGGGCAACGTCGTCGATCTCCCCCCAACACTGGGGGGAAAGAATCACAGTCCCAGGCACCGCGTGAAGACGATCCCACCGGCAGCGACGACTCTCACCACTCCGTGGATGACCCCGACCAACCTGGACCCTCTGGTGCCCAAGCCCCTGCAGCACCTGCGTCAGGTACATCTGTGCCAACCAACCCCCCATTCCTGCCACATCCCAGGACACACCCAGGAGCCCTGCTCACACTGAACAACACAGCCAGTCTGACCAGGAGGGACAAGGTTCTCCGGACACCCAGGAGGAGGCAGGCAACCCTGCAAATGCCATCCCTCAGGGGTCCCGTAGACCAGATGTGCCCACAACGGCAGGCCAGGCTCAAGTGGGCAGGGGTGGTGGGAGTGGAGGCAGGCGGAGGCGTGAACCTGACCAGCCAGCTCAGGACCCCGGTATGTCACACATACGCAAAATCCTGGACTCATACCGGCATGACACCAGAGGCATCAACCAGGTCGTGTCAAGACTCTCCGAGATGCAGGGGACCCTCGATGACATTAAGAACCTGCAGGTCGAGCACCATGCCAGTCATCAACAACACCAAGGACGGATGGAGGCAAGACTGGCTGAGCTCCTGGCGGTGCACAGGGATGTGAGCCAATCACTCCGTCAGATCGCCCAAAGCCTGGCGAGCCCTCCCTGTGCCACCAGGCGTAGACCAGCACCAGACACAGGGAGGAAGGAGGAGGAGGATTCATCTGACGAAGCGTCCCCAGCATCGTCAAGGCCTGCATCTGAGGGTCCCCGGAGGAAGGTGGGTCGTCCACGGAAAAGACCGTGAGAGTCAGTGGACCATCCCCATCTCCCAGGTCACCTGGCCTGGCACCTGGCCCTCCGGCGCAACAGCAGCACCTCATCAAATGACATTCTCTGCCACATGGACTTGCTGGTCACAGTCTGACCAATGATGACCAACACTGTGGTCTGGACTCTGATGACTTCCAATGCCAAGGATACCATCTCCCCCTGTGAACTTTGGATTCTATTCCCCCGGTACAGCACCAAATTGTATCTACCAAACCACTTACCCCACCGTAAATAAATATTTCACTTTGGACATGAGACGTTCCTGTCATTTTGCATCATTCAACGACATATGTGTGTGGAAATGTCAAACTATGCCTGAGTGTTGAACCAACTCCAGCCAACCATACCCTGGGATCAGAGTCTGGTACAGGACACACATGGGACACAAGGTATCATTCAATGTAGGCATGGAGCACAACACTCACCTGTGATGGCCTCTGGCTGCTGAGGGGGGCTTGCTAAACTGTGCGGAGAGACCTATATGGGAGATTATCATCAAGGTGTAGAGGTCATGGCTCATGTGGAGGTTCCCAGGGAGGTAGTCCCAGGTATGTGTGGCAAGGTGGGAGAACAATGTCCTGTATGGTGGAGTACGGTGGATGTGAAGAACGGTGGCCAGAGCAAGGTTGGATGCACGGAGATGGCCCAACGGGATCTAGGATGACAGACGTACAAGGTTGGTTGGGGTCGGGGTTGTGGCCTGCCTTCTGAGTGTGGGTGGGGAGTGTGGAGGTCACCCTGCAGCAGACAGTTATCCATTGCAGCTATCCATGGTGGACGGTGAGGTGGCTGGGGCGCAGGCTGTTGAATATGAGGTGTGCAGATGCACCCTGGAAGTGGACCAGTTTCCTGGGAGTTTGGATGTACTTGTTCCGTAGAGGGCAGGGCAGTATGTGACACGGATGTCGTCATGGACCTGGGGGATGGTCTGTCTTTTCTTGGAGTGGATCTATCTGTGGATCATGTGCATAATGCAGAGGGCGTTGCAGTATGAGGTACAGATGCTGTGGACTAGCATGGCATATGTGAGCGAGCCAAACATGATGCACACCATCTTGTGTGTGTAGTACTGGGTGCTTGTGCAGGGCTCTTGCGGGTGGGACACAGGCCCTTGACCCAGCTGGAAGGGGACAATCCTCAGATGTGCACCTCAGTCCTGTACAAGTCCAGCCTCAGGGTGCTCGTGTGCAGCCATCCATCAATAGATCTCATGCATACTTGAATGACAGAACTGCCAATGTCTGTGTCTTTGTTGAGGGTGAGGAGCACTTGGCTGTCAATGGCATACGAGCTGATGATGAGGTGCTGTGCGCATGTGATGGTGGAGAGGGGGGTCCTGGACACTCTGTAGATTGACATGCTGAGAGATGATACCTGTGCCATGTCCCGGACAATGACACCATACGACATGCTGAAGCCTTGAGTCCCACTCCCATGCCCTTGCTGGGCCACAGAGCCGGTGGGGAGTATTAGGGACGTGACCTGGTTGGTGTGACAGGGCCTGGAAGGCGGGGCAGCGCAGTGTAGGCAGTTGGAGTTGCACACTCAGCATGCAAAGGTGTCGTGTGTCTGCCCAGAGTATGTCTGACAGCAGGCGTTAGATGTGCAGATGGGCATAGCTCGGAGTGTGGCTGATACATCAGACTGTAGTGTGATGTGGGTAATGCAAGGACAGGATGGTGGTGCAATTTGCACCTTGCATGTGCTGATTGTCCAGCCTTTGGCACCGCGTGGCGGCAACACTGGCATAGACAAGCTGAGGACATCAAAATGAACGGGTGGAGGGAGGAAGCGAGGAGCATCCTGGAAGCGTGTGTGTTGCCAAATCTGGATACTCTGTTGGCCCTTGCTGCAGGGGCAGCAGCAGCAGGCGGCATCTCCTCGCAAAATGACAGAATTTGCACACATAGACTAGGATGTCAGAAGGACAACTGCAACAGGCGCGTGTGTAAAGTAAGGAGTGTCCAGTGTCACATGGCACACCCAGAGACAATGCATGCACAATCACCAAAGAAGCATGACACCGGATCAGGAAACTGAAGGCCGACCTGCGCACAGGAGACACACCCTCAGCAGCTGTTGGTGGCCCATTGTGCGGACCAACATGCCAAAAAACATACACGACCATGTACTTCATGCCCAATAGGGAGTCTAACCCATGAGCAACTGCATGCATGTTGCTAAACTACACATGGACTCCTATGCATATTCTTCCACAACTATGCCAGATATGCCGCATGCAAAGTGCCAATAGACCTGCATTGACAAAGATGAGGCACCTTGGAGTGTGACAAACACCTTTATTACTCAGCCGCACACTAAGGGAAATGCGTCAATTGGAACAGACTCACAGGTCACTTGGCTGACCATGTGTGACCTACACTGGACACCCCCTTCAACACACAGATGTGTAAATCCTACTGAGCTGGCACACAAGTGAAGGGGTTTAGCCTAACACCCCTTGCTGCACATGGAGAGTCTACAATTCCCCATTGAGCCTCATATAGGGATGTCCCACACTATGTCCACCATTAGCATCCCGTATGTTCCTTGGAGCCGTTATACACACATTGATGCCTCCATCAGAATCCACACACCATTACAGATGACTGCCAGGAAGGGTGACCATCAATTCATGGGAGCCATGCAACACGTCATGTGGCCCATGGTGAGTCGACATGTATGCATGGTAACACAACATGCACAGGAGCAGTCCCCACATATCACAAACACGTACCACCCACAAAATGCCTTGCTGCACTCCTTACCCCATATTACTTGTCACCATGTCTGTGCATGTAACTCTGATCCAACACACGTTGCTATACTCATGAGGAATAGCAGGAGGGCAATGATGACATGAGCAGACGACAGCCGCAAGAACCTGGGGAGGACAGACACACAACAAGTCAGCGAAGAGCCAGTAATCCGCAGACATGTACATGTACTCTACAGGAATGATGTTGTCACCATGCCTTTAACAAATTTAGTGTCCCAGCTAATATGTGTGGAATGACATCATCACTTGAATGACACATCAGAACACACCTCCAAGTAACTTAGCACACAGTCAGCTCGACACACACATTGCAACACATGCCACACAAGGCTCAAAGCGTGCACACTCAGACACAGGGACTCACCATCATGAGAAGAAGTTGCGGATAAGCTGACTCCGGATGTCCTCATCCTCATCCTCATCCTCACTTGCCCCGTGCCCGAGCCCTTCATCCTTCACGGGTGGATGATCCTGCTCATCCGGATCAAGGATGAGTGGCACGGCCTTCTCCACTGCCATGTTGTGCAGCATGCAGCACACAATGAAGATTTTGCAGACCTTCACCGGGGCATATGGGAGGGCGTCGCCGGTCTTGTGGAGGCACCGGAATCTGCTCTTCAGGAGTCCAAACATCCTCTCAATCATGCGCCTCGTCTGCCCATGGGTGTCGTTGTACCGGTGTTCTGCGGCTGTTCTGGGGTTGCGGAGAGGCGTCATCAGACATGGCATGTTGGGATAGCCAGAGTCCCCTACATGGAAACATCATGTGAAGAAGTGGGTCAGGAGATGCCGTAAGAAACAAAGATAGCGCTGAACACAGGACTAACAGAGTATACCCACCAACAAGACATGCTTGTTCCGCGTGCAGCTGCAGCATCATTTCTGGCACCCTGCTACGCCTCATGATCTATGCATCGTGTGCGGACCCTGGAAAACGTGCACAGACATGGGAAATCAGCATGTTAGCAAGACACACCACAAGGGCATTAATGGAGTGGTAATGTTTTCTGTTTCTATAGGCTACCTCCTGTGCCTGTGGTGGTACCAAAGCCACATGTGTCCCATCAATGGCCCCAATTACATGAGGCATCCCTCCCAGGGTATAGAACTCACCCTTGACACCTGTCAACTGCTCACGAGTGGGAAAATGGATGAATTCATCCAGGTGCAACAACATGGCTTCTATAACATCATGCAGGACACGGCTGAACATAGTCTGGGACATGCCACCGACATCAGCTGGGGTCAATTGAAACGTGCCGGTTGCAAAAAAATGTAGGGCTGCCATCACCTTCACCTTGGGGGTCAGAGCTGTAGGATACCTGTGTTGTGGTTGGAGGTGTGGTGCAAGCCGGCGGGTCAAGTCCTCTATCAACTCTTGCGAGAATCTGTATCTGCGTATGCAGTCATGTTCACGCATGGCATCCAGGTCTGGCATTCGTCATGTTGGACAGGCCACACGAAGGGCTTGCTCCCTCCCCGCACGACAGGGCCCAAGCTCCGGCCCGCCAGGCGTGACCCACGAAAAGCACCTGCACCCCGTCTCCCGACGGAACTTCTGCCCTCGGACCTCCATGCATCACGGGCCCCAGCCCCACCGGCTTCCCCGGCCGGGTCAAGCCGCCATCTTGGGCCCTGCACCACGAGGCCGCGTGGCCTCCCCCCGACCCTAACCCTGGGCCTGGCCGGCCCCAACATCCCGGCACCACCATCCACCCAGGAGGTGAGCGGACCACTTGGCAGGTCGATGGGAGAACGAAGCGTCAAGAGCTCTTCCCCCGCCAGGTGCCGATCGCCTCCAGCTCCCCCAGGCGCTGGCTCCACCCCCTGCTGGGTGTCTGGACACCTTCATCCCGGACCCTCCGACCTCCAAGTGCGAGGGCCCGGACATCAAAGGGCGCCTGCCCTATAACTGGAGCAGCTCCGGAGCAGGATGGCAGTTGTATCCTGGAGTCGAGAGACACCGAGAGAACTCAGCCTTGACGGACTACTGGCGCTGCCGTAGCCCTATCTTGCGAACTATCGTCCTGCCTGCTGGCGCTGCCGCGGCCTTCTGCAACATCCATCCTCATCGGGACCTGCTGGCGGTGCCGCGGCCCGTTGTAACGACCATCCTCACCGGGACCTGCTGGCGCTGCCGCGGACCGTACATCGACCATCTTCACTGGGACCTGCTGGCGCTGCCGCGGACCGTGTATCGACCATCTCTACCGGGACCTGCTGGCGCTGCCGCAGCCCGTACCAGCTACACCACCAAGCTCGAGGATTGTGAGCTAACCATCATCTCATCCGGACTACCGGACTGGTAAACAGACTGTCCCGCTACCCCTTCCCTATCCTAAGAGACCTAGATCGAGGGGACCCCTGAGTCCAGACCTCCTTGTACTATTTCATCGTACCTTAAGAAGTGCATATAAAGAACGCTAAATCTTATCCTTGTGTGGTGTCTGTCTGTGGGGGGGGAAGTTACTTGTCTGTACGATCGCTGGAGACGGCTCTCCCCGGAGACCTCTCCCCCTGACCTCGGCCGACCCTCCCGGTCCGTCTAACATTGGTGGCCAGCGGCGCGATCCGAATCAACGCGTAATCGTACAGAGAGTAGCTCACCCCACGACAAAACCACGATGTCAGCCAAAGATAGCGGTTCCACTGAAAAATTCCAAATGGATAAGTTAGAAGAATACAGCCACCGCGAACTGAAACAATTCTGCATGGAACTAGGCATTGCTACCACCGGCCTGAGTACCAAAGATGATTTGAAGCACGCCCTTGAGTCGTGGACAGAAACTGAGATCGCCGGGCCCTCCGACCGAAACAGTGTCGCACCAGAGGGGAACGCCACGGCTCCCGAGGAGCGGGGAACGGGCCTCTCGCAGGAGGAGATCCAGGAAAGAGAAAGAACCAGATTACACGAGTTGGAAATGGCACGGCTCAAGATGGACGGTGAACTCAAGTTAGCCGAGCAGAAACTAAATCTAGAGCATCTGCGCCTCCGAGAAGAACGAGAAGAACAGCAGAGACAGAGAGAGCTTGAGGAAAAACGAATAACACTCGAACACGAGCGCAAACTGGCGGAAATAGAACTTCGGAAACAGAATAAAGAACCGGGGGTGCCTGAGCGACCGCACACCCCGGGGCCAACCGAGAAAAAAGTACACATCCCCCAAGGATGTTGTCCGCGAGTATGTCCGAGAAGACGACATACAACAGGGGTTCAAAGCCTACGAGATCGCCATGACCTCCCACCGGATCGACCGGAGTGATTGGGGAGCCGGACTATGGGGGAGGTTCGTCAACGAAGGTCGCGATGCCCTGCTACAGCTCCCAGATCACCAAATGTCGTCCTACGACCACATGAAGGCTGCTCTCCTCACCCGCTAAGGCCTCACACCCGAGATGTACCGCCAGAGGTTCAGAGATTGCACCCGGATCCCGGGCACAACTTGGGTGGAGTACGTTAACTATTTCAGCCGTGCCTTCGAGGGTTGGATCAAGGGGAGCCATGTCACGACCTACGAGCAACTCTTTAACCTTATGGTATGGGAGCACCTGTCGAACAACTGTTTCGTCGAGCTCAGGCAGCACCTCCTCGACAGCAAGCTGACTGACCCCCGGCAGCTCGCCGCCGAAGCTGACCGATGGGAAAGCACCCGAGTGGGCCGGAGAGGGCCACACGAGCAGAACCGAAGCAACCAAGGCCAGCACCGTCCTCGGGGAGGAGGAGGAGGCCAGGGGCGAGGGAGAGACGCCTTGCCGGCCACACCCGTGGCCAGCACCCCGCCTCCGGCCGGCCGGGGCAACCCCCCGATGCGTCCTGGGTTCCGAGCCAACGTCACGTGCCACCGATGCCAGCGAGTCGGCCACTACGCCAATGACCCGAGCTGCCCGCAGAACCAAACACCCAAGCCCCGCCAGGTAGCTGCCGCCGCCCTGGGGGAAGAGCGATTATCGGAGGAACAGGAAGAGTATGAGCCGGCCCAGCAAGAGTGGGAACCGGCCGCCATGGTCCTGGCGTGCCTAGGGGGAAGAGACATGGTCCCGCGGGCTCCCCTACCCGCTAACACCAGGAAATACGGTCAGTGGGTGACCATTAACGGACATCGGGCCGAGGCCTTGCGAGACACAGGCGCCAGTGTGACGGCCGTCCGCTGTCACCTGGTGAAGCCCGAGCATATCCTGCCGAACATTCTCTGCCCCGTCCGCTCAGCCGACAATTCTGAAAGTATGTGTCAAATGGCCTGCGTCCCATTCGAATGGGGAGGGGTCTCCGGCCTGTTGAAGGTGACGGTCCGGGACGATGCCCCCGTGGACTGCCTCCTGGGGAATGACCTCGAAAGTTCCCCGTGGGCCACCGTTGAGAGAAGAGAGCACCTGGGGATGCTGGGCCTCCCGGACTGGGCCTGCATAACCACCCGATCCATGGCCGCCCATGCCGTCCCCCGATCAGAAGAACCGGAATGGCCAGCACCTCCGCCCCCGGTCGCCCCAGTAGAAGACAACGACGAGGCCAGCCCCCCAGAACCAACGACCGAAGGGGACGCGCAACCCCAGGACTTTCCCGGCCTGGCTCAGTGGCGTCAAGAAGGGGGGCCCACCCAAGACCAGTTCCGCCAGGAACAAAAGACCTGCCCCTCCCTCGAGGGACTCCGCCAACAAGCCAGCGCCCAGAACGCAGGGGACTCCACCGGATCTCACTGGGTCTACTGGGATAACGACCTGCTATACAGCGAACAAAGAATCGCAGAGCTAGGGGCCGGTCGAGTGCTGGTGGTACCTCTCCGCTTCAGAGACTTCCTACTCAACCTGGCCCACGATGTCCCCCTGGCTGGACACCTGGGCCAGGACAAAACTTACAGTCGCCTAGTGACCCACTTTTTCTGGCCGAAAATGAGGAACGACGTCCTGAACCACTGCCGGTCCTGCCCCACATGCCAAGCCAGCGGGAAGAGTGGTCGGAAGCTGAAAGCCCCTCTGCAACCCTTCCCTGTGGTCACCACCCCGTTCGAAAGGGTAGGAATAGACATTGTGGGGCCTCTGGACCCCCGCACGGCACAAGGACACAGGTTCATCCTGGTACTGGTGGACCATGCCACCCGCTACCCCGAGGCGGTGCCCCTACGGACCGTGACAGCTCCGGTGGTTGGCCGGGCCCTAATGGGGATCTTCTCCCGGGTGGGCTTCCCCCGAGAAGTCGTCAGCGACCGAGGCACGAACTTTATCTCCAAGTACATGAAGTCCCTCTGGCAACAATGCGGGGTCACCTACAGATTCACGACCCCCTATCACCCCCAAGGGAACGGACTAGTGGAGCGTTTTAACCGCACTCTCAAGGGGATGATTGGGGGATTGGAAGAGCCCCTCCGTCGCCAGTGGGATGTACTACTCCCGTGCCTCCTCTTCGCCTACCGAGAAGTCCCCCAGAAGTCCCTCGGCTTTAGCCCTTTCGAACTCCTGTACGGGCACCCTGTCCGAGGGCCCCTCAGCCTAGTCAAGGAAGGTTGGGAGATGGCCCCCCTAAAGACCCCTCCAGACGTCTTCAAATACCTCCTGGCCCTACGCAATCAGACCCGGCGCTTCAGAGAGATGGCCAAGGCGAACCTCGAGGCCAGCCAGGAGGACATGAAGAGATGGTATGATCACAATGCCTCCTCCGTTGAGTTCGAGCCTGGTCAACAAGTGTGGGTGATGTCCCCCACCGAACCATGTGCCTTGCAAGATAAGTGGACGGGGCCCTTCAAAGTGGTCGAGCGCAAAAGCCCCATCACTTACCTCATCGACATGGGGACCTCCCGAAACCCCCTTCGGGTCCTCCACACCAACCGACTCAAACCACACTTTGTGCGCTCAGAACTCAGCCTCCTGATGGCTACGGACAGTGGGGCAGAGGAAGACTCCGAACCCCTCCCGGATCTCCTGAAGACTCAGGAGAATGACGGCTCCGTGGACGGGGTCCGGCTCTCTGACGCCCTCACCTCGGAGCAACGCCAGGGCTGCCGAAACCTCCTGCTGCGGTTCACTACACTGTTCTCCCTCACCCCCGGGGTCACCCCTTGGTGTTTGCACGACGTGGACACCGGGGACAGTCCCCCTATTCGACACCGGGCCTACCGCGTACCAGATCGGGTACGGGCCTGCATACAGGAGGAAGTGGCCAAAATGCTCACGATCGGGGTCATCGAGCCCTCGGACAGTCCCTGGGCCAGCCCGGTTGTATTGGTTCCCAAAGCCGCTGCCCCCGGCACCACACCTGAACTGAGATTCTGCGTCGACTACCGGGGCTTGAACGCTGTCACCCGGACCGACGCTCATCCGATCCCCCGAGCGGACGAACTGATCGACCGGCTGGGGGCCGCCCGCTACCTCAGTATCTTCGATCTAACAGCGGGCTACTGGCAGATCGGTCTCACACCCCGGGCTCAGGAACGGTCAGCCTTCTCTACCCCCGATGGCCACTACCAATTCAAGGTCATGCCCTTCGGCATGAAGAATGCCCCCGCCACGTTTCAACGCCTTGTGAACCAGGTCTTGGCGGGGCTCGAAGAGTTCAGCGCTGCCTACCTGGACGATATCGCTGTATACAGCCGCCACTGGTCCGACCACCTCCTCCACCTCCAAGAGGTCCTACAGGCCCTCCAGCGGGCCGGCCTCACAATTAAGGCCGGCAAATGCCAAATTGGCCAAGGGTCCGTGACCTACCTTGGGCACCAAGTGGGAAGCGGGCTGGTGGCCCCGCTGCAACTTAAGATTGCTGCCATCCAGTCCTGGCAGCCCCCCGTCACCCAGACCGAGGTCCGTGCCTTCTTGGGGCTCACCGGCTACTACCGGCGGTTCGTGAAGGACTACGGCAGCATCGTGGGGCCCCTCACGGGTCTCACGTCCAAGAACCAACCAAAGCGGATTAACTGGACCCCCGATTGTCAAGCGGCCTTCGAGAAGCTGAAGGCCGCCCTGTGCACCGCCCCTGTGCTCCAGGCCCCCGATTACAGTCGGGAATTCGTGGTACAGACAGACGCCTCCGACCAGGGCATCGGGGCCGTTCTTTCTCAATTAAACCCCGAGGGTCATGACCAGCCGGTGGCCTTCATCAGTCGACGTCTCCTGGCCCGAGAACAGCGCTGGAGCACCATCGAGAGGGAGGCCTTCGCAGTGGTGTGAGCCCTCAAAAAGCTCCGGCCCTATCTCTTCGGTACCCACTTCCGGGTACAAACCGATCATCGACCCCTGCAGTGGCTGATGCAGATGCGGGAGGAGAACCCAAAACTATTGCGCTGGTCCATTTCCTTGCAGGGAATGGACTTCACCGTGGAGCACCGACCGGGCCAAGACCACGCCAACGCGGATGGCCTGTCACGATTTTTCCGCCTCGACGAGGAGAGTCCCCAAGAAGATGGGTGACTCTCCCCGCCTTCAGCTGGGGGGGACGCATGTTGGACAGGCCACACGAAGGGCTTGCTCCCTCCCCGCACGACAGGGCCCAAGCTCCGGCCCGCCAGGCGTGACCCACGAAAAGCACCTGCACCCCGTCTCCCGACGGAACTTCTGCCCTCGGACCTCCATGCATCACGGGCCCCAGCCCCACCGGCTTCCCCGGCCGGGTCAAGCCGCCATCTTGGGCCCTGCACCACGAGGCCGCGTGGCCTCCCCCCGACCCTAACCCTGGGCCTGGCCGGCCCCGACATCCCGGCACCACCATCCACCCAGGAGGTGAGCGGACCACTTGGCAGGTCGATGGGAGAACGAAGCGTCAAGAGCTCTTCCCCCGCCAGGTGCCGATCGCCTCCAGCTCCCCCAGGCGCTGGCTCCACCCCCTGCTGGGTGTCTGGACACCTTCATCCCGGACCCTCCGACCTCCAAGTGCGAGGGCCCGGACATCAAAGGGCGCCTGCCCTATAACTGGAGCAGCTCCGGAGCAGGATGGCAGTTGTATCCTGGAGTCGAGAGACACCGAGAGAACTCAGCCTTGACGGACTACTGGCGCTGCCGTAGCCCTATCTTGCGAACTATCGTCCTGCCTGCTGGCGCTGCCGCGGCCTTCTGCAACATCCATCCTCGTCGGGACCTGCTGGCGCTGCCGCGGCCCGTTGTAACGACCATCCTCACCGGGACCTGCTGGCGCTGCCGCGGACTGTACATCGACCATCTTCACTGGGACCTGCTGGCGCTGCCGCGGACCGTGTATCGACCATCTCTACCGGGACCTGCTGGCGCTGCCGCGGCCCGTACCAGCTACACCACCAAGCTCGAGGATTGTGAGCTAACCATCATCTCATCCGGACTACCGGACTGGTAAACAGACTGTCCCGCTACCCCTTCCCTATCCTAAGAGACCTAGATCGAGGGGACCCCTGAGTCCAGACCTCCTTGTACTATTTCATCGTACCTTAAGAAGTGCATATAAAGAACGCTAAATCTTATCCTTGTGTGGTGTCTGTCTGTGGGGGGGGAAGTTACTTGTCTGTACGATCGCTGGAGACGGCTCTCCCCGGAGACCTCTCCCCCTGACCTCGGCCGACCCTCCCGGTCCGTCTAACAGTCTGGGGAGAGGCGGTGCCCTGCAGAGATTTGGAAGGAATAACGAAGAGTGAGTACATTACCACACCAATGTCACTGAGGTGAGCACATGGTCAACAGCTAATACACATCTGCTTAATACAGAGTCTGTGCTGTGCAATACATCCAGGACACGTGGGCCAGCCAGGTGATACTCCTACGAACAGCCAGCCACAATAGTTGCATGGCAATGTTGACGTGACATGCCATGAAATAGCTGTTGGACCGTGTATGTGACAAGCCTGACACATTACATGAGTGACAGACATCCACATATCAGCATTAGTAGGATGTCATCTCATACAGACAGCTGGCGGGAGTCTAGACGCACAGGTCACATGTTATCTGGAAATGGACAGATTACACACATTTCCAATAAAGGGGTCCATGTCAAAAACTTATGTCACAGACATTGAGACAACGCGGACATTGCCTCATGTCAGGAAGTCATCTGCGAAACATCATGACACATGTAACGTGTGAGTCCACATGTGGCATGGTGTGCGTATATGTGTGACATGCACAAATGCACACATACACATGTTGGATGCTGCAACAGCAGATGGAGTTGACGGAACACCAGCAGAAAGCTCATGGGAACACATGACACACACATGACATAGTCACATCGTGGCACACTGGGAGTCACATGTCAGGTGTAATTATCCGTGTACCTGGCATCAGGGGACAGTTGCGGGTGTTGCAGACTGTGCCATACCAGTGATGCAGTGCTTGACACGTATGTCGCACATGCACACATGTGCAAAGTGTGAAGAGGAAGTGTGCCACGTAGTGCCCCATCACACATGACATGTGTAAACAGCTCATCACACATCTATTGTGCCACAACATGAGGAGACATGTGCCACATCACTGCCTGACACACCTAGGCCCTGCACATGAAGGACTGCACTGACAATGACTTGATGTACAGCCTTGTGCGAGTCTGACACCTTCATTCCTTTCATGTGCGCCTCCTATCACCAGTGTAAACAGTGAAACGCAGTACACACGCTCTGAGGGCGTGTGTAGGGCCCGTACTCACGCGTGTACGGGCTGTACACGCGTGAGTATGTGGCATATCACTAGGGCCTACGGTACCCCCAACCATATTGATAGGGACGTACTCACGCATGTACGGCCCGTACACGCGTGAGTACATGCCTATCACTGGGGCCTACGGTACCCCCAACGATAGTGATAGGCACGTACTCACGCGTGTACGGTCCGTACACGCGTGAGTACGTGCCCATCACTATGGTTGGGGGTACCGTAGGCCCCAGTGATAGGCACGTACTCACACGTGTACGGCCCGTACACGCGTGAGTACATGCCTATCACTATGGTTGGGGGTACCGTAGGCCCCAGTGATAGGCACGTACTCACGCGTGTACGGGCCGAACACGCGTGAGTATGTGGCGTATCACTAGGGCCTATGGTACCCCCAACCATAGTGATAGGCATGTACTCACGCGTGTACGGGCCGTACATGCGTGAGTACGTCCCTATCACTATGGTTGGGGGTACCGTAGGCCCTAGTGATACGCCACATACTCACACGTGTACGGGCCGTACACGCGTGAGTACGTGCCTATCACTATGGTTGGGGGTACCGTAGGCCCCAGTGATACGGGCCGTACACGCGTGAGTACGGCCCGTATCACTGTAGTGATGGTGCCCTAGGGGTACGTGTGAAAAGCGCCATACCTGTGTGGGGATTTAAGAATTACAATGGTGAGACATGAGGGACAAGTATTAGGGCCTAAATGCATGCTGGTTGTCATGGATACCGAGTTTCAAGTTCAAATTTTTACACCATGTGATCTGGAAAAATCAGTTGGCCACATTTAACAATGTTGCAAAGTGGTTGTTGACTTGACATGATGCTGCTAAATCGAAAGATGCAAAGGCTGTCACTGGTGTATGTTTAAAGGGATTGGAGGAAACGTAGGATGCAAATGAGTCTGACCAATCACTCTGTACTCCTGTATATGAAATAGGCCAGCAAGGCAGATATAAGGCAGGCAGAACCCATGAGAGGGCACTTGCCTGCACAACTTGTCAGTCGATACCACTGCTGCTGTATTGTCTCCCTCTGGCACCATGGCAAGGACTGTGGAGAGGGCCCAGCCTTTCACCCAGGAGGAGAACGAGGCCCTGCTGGATGTGATCCTCCCACAGTACCCCATGCTGTATGGTCGACCAGGGGAGCAGGTGAGTGCTGACTCCAGTACCTTTGCCTGTGCACCTTTATTGTGTCTGTCACTTCTGGCATTGTGGCCAGGTGTGACAGACATGCAATGTTGGGTGGAGTGGGTCCCGGGGGGGGGGGGGTGGCTTATGTCTCTCATGCAGGGCTTGATGTAGTTCATGTGTGCACTCCTCACTTGCATTGTGCTTACTGTGACATTCATTGCATAGTGCATGGCACATTCCGCCAGTCAAATCCTCTTGGGCATTCGTGTTCTATTGTCCTGCGGTGATTCAGTGGTCACCCCGGTGTGACAGGTGACTGCACCCACAGAAGTGTGTGAGAGTTCAGTGGAGCTGTGGTGAGAGTGTCCAAATGATGTGCACGCCCCCTGGACATTGATGTGTGTGAATGTTTCTTGTCATGTGGATGAGTGTCTATGTGGAGTGTTGCACCACAGCTGCATGGAGGAGGCAACTGCTCAATCCATCTGATGTGTGAAGTAAGCCGTGCTGTGTGTCTGACTTGCTGAGCTAGCCCCACACCTGTGACCCCCCCTGGCAAGTGGCACATGTGCAGAGTGAGGTTTGCATCCGCTGTTGCCAATGGCAGGTGATTGATGTGTGCCTGTGTGTGTCTGTGTACTCTGCTGAGGTTTTGTCAGTGGCCTGGCGCATGTGACTGCTTAGCGTTGCTGTTCATCAGCCTTGTGTTGCTTGGGATACACAGTGTGTGCCATGATCAGGGATTGGTTCGCACCCCTCATGCCACCTGTGTACTTATTATGCCATGTAGTGCATTGCTGCGTCCCCAGTGGAAAAAGTCCCTATGACTGAGGTGCTATTACTTGCCAGCATACTATGCCCTGTTCCACAAATCTAAGATGTTCAACTGTGTGTCTCTCTGACATGGTGCATGTGTAGTGATGTTGTCCCACTTTGTCATCCACACAGGTATCCCCCTACCACAAGGGAAGATCTGGAAGGACGCCGTCAAGGCCGTGCAATCGGTGGAGGGTCGCAGTTGGCGCCTGCCACAAGTGAGGAAGAGATGGCAGGACATCCGGTGCTGGACCCGGAGGATCGCCCGGGTCATGCTGAAGGAGGAGGCTCCTCGCAAGCATGGCGGGCGCCGGCGCCTGACCCACCAGATGCGGCGTGTCTTGGCGGTGGTCTTCCCTGACCTGGATAGGCGGATACGGGAGTTACAGCAGCAGGAAGGGGGTAGGTACATGTGTGTTTGTTGTGTGTCGCCAGCTTTTGATGCTGCTCAGTTGCCTGGAGACACTGCCAGGGTATATATGTGGAGTGCATATCCTGTTCCCCCATAGTCAACCTGTGCTGTTCTTCCTTCCATTCCCTCCTTGACATGTGTTACCGGGTCTGTGTGTGATCACTATTGCACATGGTCATCTAGGCTGCCAGTTTATCAAGGTGCACACTGCTTTCAGCGTCATGTGTGGGGTGGTCTGCCTGTGGCCCTGTCCTGTACAGTCATTAGGGGGTGCATATTTGTTGCCACTGTTGCTGAGTCCCAACATAGGAGTGTGAGGTTTCAAATGAACAGACTTGCTGCATGCATTACCAATGTTGTGGCCTCAGACATGATGTGCATGAGTGGGATATATGCATAGTGCCGGGACGGTTGCTCCTGTAACAGTCAGCTCATTCCAGGACCATGGAGCAGTGTGCACACTACAGTCCCCTGTCACAGCCTGCCCTCCTACTAATGTGTATCATCCAACACTGTGCACATTCACTGTGGGTTCATGATGGCTTTGCCTCTGTGGCATTGTTCCCTGGCCTGGGTAGTATTTTTCACATGTGTGATACATTTGCCCACTGGACAGGGATACAGCAGTTTGCTTGTGCATACTCACACTGGGCAGTGCCTGTGTGGCTATTCACAACAATCTGTTGATGTTTGTTTGTGACCAATATGTTTTTGCAGCCCTACAAGGTGATGTTGTGTTAATGAAGCTAGTTTTCAAGCACAGTTATTGTAGCCCTGAATATGAGCTCTCACTTCTTGATTGGTATCAGTCACATTGACTCAGGTATGGGTGGGTGTGCGCGGGGTGGGCGTACATGGGGTGGCTCACTGGTTAGAGGTGGCATATCCATAAGCAGAGAATCGGCCAGGGACCAGGGTTCAATTCCCGACGCGGCAGGGTCGTGGACCAGGGTCAAAACGGACTCGATAATTCTTGCCTCGGTACCTACTCTAACCAGGAACACACTCGGCAACTCTGGGCATTAAGCTTGCCTCATCTCTACAACGGCCCCCCACAGACGCCGGGGATGCCTGGTTTCACCATGGAGATACCCAGAAAAGGACCATCTCACAGGGATAGCCAGGATGGGTTCCCCAGCGGTCTATAGCGCCGGGACACTTCCGAGTAGCTGTGCGCTGTATAAATGAAAATAACATAGCAAAATAACATGTTCAACCCTGATGTTTCATTGCCAGTTCTAACTTGTGTGTGATAATTCGCAGTTGTTAGAATTGGGAATCTCTGGTTGGCACAGGTATGCACTTGTGACAAGCAGGGACTCTTACTTCTAAGTCAGAGTAAGGGGATCACCCTTTCAAAAAACCCCTGCTCACCCTTTAGGTAGTGTGGCGCAAGCAGTCAAGACTATTCTCAGGGCGTCATAGGTTAAGCATTTGTGAACGCATACAGTACTACAATGACACACCACAAATGGACACCAGTCAAGGTTGTACAAAAATAGTTTTCTTTATATAAGGCTTAGCACAAGACCAGAGTAACAAGTAAAAATGACCACAGTATTATTTTAAAGTTCAATGTTCTTGTAGAAAGGCTTAAAATACAAAAATAGGCTTCTTTTAGTTAATTACGCTTCTTTCAAGGCTCTGTACGGTTCGTACCTGGATGTGCGACTCGTTGGCATTCAAAACAAGGGAAGTACGAGTCTAACAATCGTTGCGGACTCCGGGGTCCGTGGCATGCACGCTGCGGTGCGAACAGAACAAAGTACCTTGGTTTTGTAGGGTCCGCGACGGACAGTGAGGGACAAGTCGATGGGTCCGGGTCGTAGCTCGGCAGCGTATTTGGATGCTGGTCGGGTCGCGGCGTCAGTACGCAGTGTTGGTACGGGACCTTCAGGGATACGTGCGGATGGCCCGGATCAGCTTGCAGAGTCCGTGGCGTTCGGCGTTCGAGCCGTACCTTCGGTGCGGATAGGCGGCGACACTTCTCGGCGAGCCGTACGGCGTACGGGGAGGATCGGTGTGATGCGGCTTCTCGGCTCTGAGCACGGCACAGTGCAGTACGTCTTAGCAGCGTACGGACCGTACCTGCGGGACAATGAAGCTTGGGTCCGGCGTACAGGATTAGGCAGCCAGGGGTGTACGACTCGAATCGACGGGGAAGGTTAGGTGCGATGCGGCCGGGAGGGATACGGTGCGTACTAACGCTTTTAAATCAGCGTAGACACACGGTGCCGGGCGGCAAAGACACGGCTTCGCGGCGGATGGGGTACGGGTCGTACCGGGGCCAAATCCAGCGGAAAACAAGCAAGAATTGTCCAGGCAACTCAATTTTGGAAGGCAGATGAGTCCAATGGTACTGGGACTCAGTTCAGGGGGCAAGCTCTCTTCCAAGCCCTTGGAGATTTGTTGAAACAAAGTGCAAAGTCTCTTTTAGTCCTTTCCTCTCCTTTCTCAGCAAGGCACCGACTGCAGGCCAATCCCCCAGGTTAGGGAAAGTTACTCCTCCTTCAGCTTCTTCCAGGTCCTTCTAGTCAGGCAGAGTTTCTTCGTGGTTCAAGCAGGATCTGATTTCTTAGGAGCAGGGCTCCTACATTTATATCAAGTTTCTTTTGTCTTTACAGGCCAGGGGGGCCTTTGCCTAATCCCAGTCCAGTTCTTTTCAGTGAGGAGCACTTTGTTGTTGGGACTCTGGCTTCTTCTTTCAGCAGGCAGGGCAGAGACATCAGACGCTCCCCAGGGGGTGGAGCCAGCATTGTTGTGGCTAAGCACAGCCCTATTCAGAGTCAAGGTGCACTCCTCCCACCCACCCATCTCTATTCACCACCTGGCAGCCCCAGCCTGTCTCCTGGAACTTCCCAGCCCTGTCACCCAAGCTACACACAAAGAAGACAGCCCCTCCCAGCAGAGGCGGACTAAAATGGTTAGGCACGCAAAGGCTAACTTTATAAAAGTAGCATTTGCAAACCCAGGATATTAAAATAACCTTTGCTAAAAGATGTATTTTATTATTCTGAGTTCAGGCATACTAAACATGAATTTCTACCATGCTTCCTGAGCCTGCTAGGATTATAGAGTGTTATAATCTAGCTGCCCATTCTGGCCTATGGAGAGCAGGTAACCTTACAATAGTGAAAAACGAAAATGGCTGTAATTCACTATTAGGACATGCCACACACTTCAGAGCATGTCCTACCTTATCCTTACAATGCACCCTGCCCTAGGGCCTACCTTAGGGGTGGCTAACATGAAGGTAAGGGAAGGTTTAGGGACTGGCAAGTGGGGACACTTGCCCAGTCAGCATGACAGTACCAGACTGCATGCAGGTTCTGCAATGGCAGACCTTAGACACATTTTACCAGGCTGCTTCTGTGGGTGGCACAACCAGTGCTGCAATCCCACTAGCGGCATTTGGATATACAAGCCATTGGCACCCCTGGTGCACTCTACTAGGGACTGATAGTAAAACAAATAAGCCAAACATGGAAGTCAATTCACATAATACATTTTCCCATAGGGAGCACTTGCCCTGTGGCACTGGATGGCAGTGGCACAGGGCCCTGAGCAGCTAACACCAGCACAAAAATACATTGAGGCACAGACAAAAATGGAAGGGTGACCCACGCCAATGGTGCCAGGTCTAACACGTGTCCCCTCCAGCTGAAATGTGGGGAGAATTACCCTACCCCAGGGAGTTCTCATCAATAAGGTGGAAAAATCTGGAAAGACCATCAGCGTTGGCGTGGTCTATACCGGGGCGATGTTCCACCATGAAATCCATCCCCTGTAGGGAAATGGACCACCTTAACAACTTAGGATTCTCACCCCTCATCTGCATCAATCACCTGAGGGGCTTGTGGTCTGTTTGAACCCGGAAGTGAGACCCAAACAAGTAGGGTCTTAGCTTCTTCAATGCCCAGACCACAGCGAATGCTTCTCGCTCAATCGCACTCCACTTTTGTTCCCGGGGAAGTAACCTCCTACTTATGAAGGCTACAGGTTGGTCCCAGCCCTCCTCAGTCATCTGTGAGGGAACAGCCCCTACACCATGCTTTGATGCATCTGTCTGCACAAGGAATTCTTCGGAGAAGTAAGGAGCCAAGAGCACGGGCGCCGTGCACATGGCAGTTTTCAGGGTGTCAAAAGCCTTCTGACAGGTGTCAGTCCATATCACTTTTCTGGGCTGCTTCTTCGAAGTCAGCTCTGTCAAGGGGGCAACAATGCTGCCATACCCCTTGACACACCTCCTGTAGTACCCTGTGAGTCCTAAAAAGACCCTCACCTCTGTCTGGGTCTTTAGGGGCTCCCAAGCCAGGATGGTTTCAATCTTGGGTTGGAGGGGCGCCACCTGGCCGCTCCCCACTTGGTGTCCCAAGTACACCACTGATCCCTGCCCGATCTGGCACTTGCTTGCCTTGATAGTGAGGCCTGCCTTGCGCAGCGCCATCAACACTTCCTGAGGATGTTGCAGGTGTTCTTTCCATGTGCCACTGAACACTGCGATGTCATCCAGGTATGCGGCGCTGAACTCGGTCAGCCCAGCCATCACCTGGTTGACCAACCTCTGGAAGGTGGCAGGGGCATTCTTCATCCCAAATGGCATAACCCGGAACTGGAAATGCCCATCTGGTGTGGAGAATGCGGACCTCTCTTTGGCCCCATCAGTCAAGGCGATCTGCCAGTACCCAGACGTTAAATTAAACGTGCTGAGGTACCGTGCAGCCCCTAACCGATCGATGAGCTCGTCAGCTATGGGGATTGTGTGCGCGTCAGTCTTCGTGACTGAGTTGAGTCCTCTGTAGTCCACACAGAACCGGAGTTCGGGTGTGGCACCCGGCACGGCAGCCTTTGGGACCAAGACCACTGGGCTGGCCCAAGGACTGCTGGAGGACTCAACCACCCCTAGAGCAAGCATCTTTGAGACCTCCTCTTTGATGCAGGCTCTGACCCTGTCAGTTACCCTGTAAGCTTTGTGCTTCACAGGTCAGCTGTCTCCTGTATCCACATCATGGACGCACCAATCTGTGATACCAGGAACCAGGGAGAACAGGTCAGGAAACTGCCCCAGCAGCTGGCGGCAGTCATCCTGTTGCTCAGGGGTCAGGGTGGGTGAGAGGTTAACTCCATCCACTGACCCATCTTGCTCTGAGGCTACCAGGAGGTCAGGAAGAGGCTCAGACTCCTCCTCCGTCCCATCATCTGTGGCCAAGAGCATGCCCACTTCGGACCTCTCCAAGTGGGGCTTTAGTCGATTGACATGTAGGACCCTTAAGGGGTTCTTAGGAGACTGCAAGTCCCCCAAGTAGGTGACATAACTCTTGCGCTCCACAATCTCAAAGGGTCCTGTCCACCTGTCCTGGAGTGCACAGGGCTCCACAGGGGCCAGGACCCATACCTTCTGACCAGGTTGAAGCTCCACCAGAGTGGCATTCTGGTCGTACCACCGCTTCATTTCCTCCTGGCTGGCACCAGATTTGCGTCTGCTAGTTGCCTGAAACGCCTAGTCTGGTTCGGAAAGGCCAGCATGTAACTATATACATTCTGGGGAGGTTTTTTGGGAGATTGCTCCCAGCCTTCCTTGACCAGACTAAGAGGTCCTCGTACTGGGTGGCCATACAGAAGCTCAAAGGGACCGAACCCCAGAGACTTCTGTGGCGGTATGCGAAGAGAAGGCATGGTAAGAGGACGTCTCACTTACGCCTCATGGGCTCCTCAAGGCCCATAATCATGCCCTTTAGGGTTCGGTTGAATCTCTCAACCAACCCGTTTCCTTGGGGATGGTAAGGGGTGGTGAACTTGTATGACACACCACACTCTTGCCAAAGGGATTTCATATATTTTGATATGAAATTGGTCCCCCTGTCAGACACCACCTCTAGAGGGAATCCTACTCGCAAGAAAATTCCCATCAGTGCCTGTCCCACCATGGGGGCCGTCACTGTCCTTAGAGGGATGGCTTCAGGGTACGGGGTGGCATGGTCCACCAAGACCAGGATAAACCTGTTGCCCACGGCTGTCTTGGGGTCCAGTGGCCCCACAATGTCAATCCCCACTCGCTGGAATGGGGTACTGACCACAGGGAAAGGTTGGAGTGGAGCCCTCAGCTTCCTTCCACTCTTACTACTTGCCTGGCAAGTCTGGCATGTCCTGCAGTGAGTGTCAGAACTCCTGCGCATTTGAGGCCAATAAAAGTGGGTGACAAGCCTTTCGAAGGTCTTGTCCTGCCCCAAATGCCCTGCTAACGGAACGTCGTGAGCCAGCCCCAGTAGGAAGGCTCTGAACTTCTGGGGTACCGCCAACGCACGGGCTGACCCAGGTTCAGCAACCTTAGGCTCTGAGTACAGGAGGTCGTTCTCCCAGTAGATTAAGTGAGTACCAGACTGATCACCATTGGCCTGGGCTGCAGCCTGCTGCCGCATAGCCACTAGAGAGGGGCACTCTTTCTGCTCCCTGCAGAATTCCTCCCTGGTGGGGCCTCCTTCTTGCTGCCAATGGGTCAGCTCAGGCAGGTCCCCCAGTTCGGCTATCTGTTCCCCGGTAGGCTCCAGGCCATCCCCGTCAAGGTCTGCTTCCTCCTGGGCCGTGGGAACTTTAGGAGCCAGTTTCCCGTGCCTCCTGCGCCCTCTCCCTAAGGCCGGTTCCTGGACCTCTCCCTCAGGCTCCAGGGTCCCTTCAACACCCCTACTGGCTGCCATCAACCGGGTGGTCACGCACGCCCAATCAGGGAAACCCACCATCCGCAGGTGAGTTGTCTTCTCCACCTTTTCCCAAGGGGAGCTCTCCAAATCATTCCCTAGGAGACAGTCTACAGGCATGGCAGTTCTCACAGCGACTTGCAGAGTATCAGAGACCCCTCCCACTCAAAAGGAACTTGAGCCATTGGACAATGACTCTCTGTGTTGTCAGCGTTGACAACACGGCAGAATGCGTGTGGGACCACCTGCTCTTGAGACACCAGGTGTTGCTTGACAACAGTCACACTGGCTCCTGTATCTCTAAGAGCCCCCACCCTTTTGCCATTTATGGTCACCCACTGTCCATACTTTTGAGTATTGGGAGGCAGTTGGGCCTCAGCGGCCATCTCACCGTCTCCTAATGAGACTAGGGTCATCTGTACGGGACCCCCCTCCCCTTGGACATCTACCTCCCTCCCAAAGGCTACACTAGCCACCTGCTTGGGGGGTGGAGCACCTGGGGGTGCTGGTTTACCAAACATGGGGCACTTGGGATCCATGGAATAGTGCCCCACGTTGTTACACTTGTAACATCTGGGGGGCCCTCTTTGAATGGGGTTACCTGTCGGGGCCCCAGTCTGCTTCGGGGGCGGGGCTGGCTGAGAACCTTTCCCTTGGTTCCCCTGGGAATTACTTTGGGGCCCTCTGTAGAACTCCCTCTGTTTACCCTTGTCCCCCCACTCTTCTGCTGGGGACCCTGACCACCTTTGGCGGGGCCTCCCACGGGACCGTTGTGGACCCTGGTGCTGATCCAGCGGTCTGCCTCCTCAGCAAGCTTCCTAGTGTTAGTTAGCTTGCTATCGATCAGGTGCTGGCGTAGCTCAGGAAAACAATTATCAGACAAGTGCTCCCATGCAATTAGATCAAACAGCCCTTGGTAATCATTTACTTTGCTACCCTTCACCCAACCATCTAGCGCTCTGGAAAAAAAATGTCACATATTCTACATAAGTGGTACCAGGCTTCTTAGTGCATTCCCTAAATCTCTGCCTGTAAAATTCAGGAATTAACCCATACCTTGTCATCAGAGCTTCCTTCATGTGTGGATAGGATGTGGTGACATCAGAGGGGAGACCTAGCAGTGTGTCCCGCCCCTCACTCAGGAACCTTCCCCAAAACCTCGCTCCCCAATCTCTCTCAGGGACCCGGTGGGAGGACATAGCTACTTCATAGGCCCTGAACCACTGCCCAATATCATCCTGCTTGTAATACTCTTTCACCACATCTTTAGGAATGTGCACCCTTGACTCTGTTAAATTGCTGCCACCAGAGGGAGAGCTGGCTAAACTCTTGGCCTTGAGATCCAACTCCCTCATTTTTACCTCATGCTCTATGGCCAGCCTTTGTCTTTCCATTTCCATTTGAAGTTTTGCCATCTCCACTTCATGTGCTCTTGCAGCAATCCTGTCGGCCATCTCCTCTGGTGACAGGCCTCTGCCAGGCTCAGAAGCACCTTCTGGGGGTATCACCTCCAGCACATTCTCTGGGAACTTGGATTCGTACCAGGCCCTCAGCGCCTTTGTATAATGCTCCTTGTTTTTCAATCCAGTTTGGTTAATTCTGTACTTGGAGAGGTATCCTTTCAAGACTTCACTTGTGCACCTCATCAGTGCCTTCTCCTCCCAATCTATGTCATCAACCCCAGACAATATAGAGGACGCCCTGCCTCCATTGACTGAGCTAGGCATGGTTTCTTAAATTGGAGATTCTTCAGCAAAAACAAAAATCAATACTGTGTGGCTACGTTATCGGTCTGAACTCACTACGTGGTGTTCACTCAATCACTGTACATGAATCACAAATGCAAATTCAAATCCGCACCGCTGACCACCAATGTTAGAATTGGGAATCTCTGGTTGGCACAGGTATGCACTTGTGACAAGCAGGGACTCTTACTTCTAAGTCAGAGTAAGGGGATCACCCTTTCAAATAACCCCTGCTCACCCTTTAGGTAGTGTGGCGCAAGCAGTCAAGACTATTCTCAGGGCGTCATAGGTTAAGCATTTGTGAATGCATACAGTACTACAATGACACACCACAAATGGACACCAGTCAAGGTTGTACAAAAATAGTTTTCTTTATATAAGGCTTAGCACAAGACCAGAGTAACGAGTAAAAATGACCACAGTATTATTTTATAGTTCAATGTTCTTGTAGAAAGGCTTAAAATACAAAAATAGGCTTCTTTTAGTTAATTACGCTTCTTTCAAGGCTCTGTACGGTTCGTACCTGGATGTGCAACTCGTTGGCATTCAAAACAAGGGAAGTTCGAGTCTAACAGTCGTTGCGGACTCCGAGGTCCGTGGCATGCACGCTGCGGTGCGAACAGAACAAAGTACCTTGGTTTTGTAGGGTCCGCGACGGACAGTGCGGGACAAGTCGATGGGTCCGGGTCGTAGCTCGGCAGCGTATTCGGATGCTGGTCGGGTCGCGGCGTCGGTACGCAGCGTTGGTACGGGACCTTCAGGGATACGTGCGGATGGCCCGGATCGGCTTGCAGAGTCCGTGGCATTCGGCGTTCGAGCCGTACCTTCGGTGCGGATAGGCGGCAACACTTCTCGGCGAGCCGTACGGCGTACGGGGAGGATCGGTGTGATGCGGCTTCTCGGCTCTGAGCCCGGCACAGTGAAGTACGTCTTAGCAGCGTACGGACCGTACCTGCGGGACAACGAAGCTTGGGTCCGGCGTACAGGATTAGGCAGCCAGGGGTGTACGACTCGAATCGGCGGGGAAGGTTAGGTGCGATGCGGCCGGGAGGGATACGGTGCATACTAACGCTTTTAAATCAGCGTAGACACACAGTGGCAAAGACACGGCTTCGCGGCGGATGGGGTACGGGTCGTACCGGGGCCAAATCCAGCGGGAAACAAGCAAGAATTGTCCAGGCAATTCAATTTTGGAAGGCAGTTGAGTCCAATGGTCCTGGGACTCAGTTCAGGGGGCAAGCTCTCTTCCAAGCCCTTTGAGATTTGTTGAAACAAAGTGCAAAGTCTCTTTTAGTCCTTTCCTCTCCTTTCTCAGCAAGGCACCAACTGCAGGCCAATCCCCCAGGTTAGGGAAAGTTACTCCTCCTTCAGCTTCTTCCAGGTCCTTCTAGTCAGGCAGAGTTTCTTCGTGGTTCAAGCAGGATCTGATTTCTTAGGAGCAGGGCTCCTACATTTATACCAAGTTTCTTTTGTCTTTACAGGCCAGGGGGACCTTTGCCTAATCCCAGTCCAGTTCTTTTCAGTGAGGAACACTTTGTTGTTGGGACTCTGGCTTCTTCTTTCACCAGGCAGGGCAGAGACATCAGATGCTCCCCAGGGGGTGGAGCCAGCATTGCGGTGGCCGAGCACAGCCCTATTCAGAGTCAAGGTGCACTCCTCCCACCGATCCTGGTGTAATCTCTCTATTCACCACCTGGCAGCCCCAGCCTGTCTCCTGGAACTTCCCAGCCCTGTCACTCAAGCTACACACAAAGAAGACAGCCCCTCCCAGCAGAGGCGGACTGAAATGGTTAGGCACGCAAAGGCTAACTTTCTAAAAGTAGCATTTGCAAACCCAGGATATTAAAATAACCTTTGCTAAAAGATGTATTTTATTATTCTGAGTTCAGGCATACTAAACATGAATTTCTACCATGCTTCCTGAGCCTGCTAGGATTATAGAGTATTATAATCTAGCAGCCCATTCTGGCCTATGGAGAGCAGGTAGCCTTACAATAGTGAAAAACGAAAATGGCTGTAATTCACTATTAGGACATGCCACACACTTCAGGGCATGTCCTACCTTATCCTTACAATGCACCCTGCCCTAGGGCCTAACTTAGGGGTGGCTAACATGAAGGTAAGGGAAGGTTTAGGGACTGGCAAGTGGGGACACTTGCCCAGTCAGCATGACAGTCCCAGACTGCATGCAGGTTCTGCAATGGCAGACCTTAGACACATTTTACCAGGCTGCTTCTGTGGGTGGCACAACCAGTGCTGCAAGCCCACTAGCAGCATTTGGATATACAAGCCCTTGGCACCCCTGGTGCACTCTACTAGGGACTGATAGTAAACCAAATAAGCCAAACATGGAAGTCAATTCACATAATACATTTTCCCATAGGGAGCACTTGCCCCTATGTGGCACTGGATGGCAGTGGCACAGGGCCCTGAGCAGCTAACACCAGCACAAAAATACATTGAGGCACAGACAGAAATGGAAGGGTGACCCACACCAATGGTGCCAGGTCTAACAGCAGTACAGAAAGTCATTGTGCAGTGCCCCCGTGATGTTGGCCAGTGCTTGCTGTTGGTGCTTCATTGCCTGTGTCAGTTCTTGGCAATCATGTATCCTGCCTGGACATTTTTGGCACCTGTGTGTGGTTCAGATGCTACACAGTTGTGACTTTGTGTGCTGACATCTGTGGGTACATTCTGGCTTGCCATGAGGGGGAACCCACAGTACAGTTAGGCTTTTTTGCTAAACAATTGCAGGCCCATTGGCTCATGCATTGTCCTGGGTGTGGACATGTGTGCCATTCCAGATGACAGTCAGTAGGTCATGTGTGTAGCCAACTGTGTGATCAGGTGACGGATAGCCATGTGACAAATGACATTATTCAAGTTGTTACTCTGGGAAAATGTCCATGGCACTCACTACACCTGTCAACAAGTCTAAATGTTTCATATGCTTGACCTTGTTGTTTGGTTGTGAAGGACAATGATGTACCTGCATGACAGATGTCTCCCAGGGAAGTGCACAAGACACCACCTTTACACTTTCCAGGGACACGCTGGCACATTTAAAAGTAATGCACAGTTTGGACAACACTTGTTTGGAGCTCATACATATACATGTTCCCACAGTGTGCTAGCATTTGGGTTAGTCCTTGGTTGTTGCTGATACAGAATTGCGAGTGTCAAGTCATCCAGCCACCCTGGTGCCATGTTTATGTACTTACTGCTACGCCATTTCTTCCTAACAGTGGCTGATTTGAATGAGTCTGGCAGCTCAGACAATGACTTTGTACATGTAGTTTGGTGTGCACCTCCTTTTGTGACTTCTGCTATACAGACACATGTGTGTTGTGTTCACAGAGTGCCACATTCACACATACTAGACATGTCCATTTTGGAAAGGGTTGTGATTCTCCAGGAGTCACAATGTATTTCTTTGGGGTGTCAAAAGTACTCACAGGTCTCTGAGTCTGGGGACACCTTCTGCATTGGCATGTGGTATTTGGCCTTGGGTGCGACAATACTGTTTGTTTCCCAGTGAACAAGAGGTGGCATGCCTTCATAGTCTTGCTGTGCTCAACTGATCCCAGACACTAGCTTCTCATGATCTTGTGAATTCAAGTCATTTGCTGTTGTGTCCTAATTTTCATTGTTTGCAAGTGGCATGGTGCGTCAACCAGCTGGGGAGTGCAGGGCTTACATATGTGGGGAGTATCCTAGATGTTACTCCTGATTCCTTTCCTGATATGCACTGTTGCCTATTTTGTTTGGACTCATGTGTCAGATGTATACAGGTGACTGATTTTTTCCTGTCTCTTCACTGTTGGACCCGGCCTCGTGGCGTGGCCCATTCAGACCCGTAGCGACACCAGGCTACCCCCTACACCCCACACTACACTGACTAGCGTAGCCTCCCCGACCCGGGTTACCCCTGTCCTCCCCTCCATCTTCCCGACACCAGGCACCCTTCCCATTCCCTCGGCCTCGCGGCCTCCAGTACCCTGCCCAGCACCCCCGATGGCCGCCTCAACCAAAGCGCAACCCCGGCCTAGTCGCGCCATGCCGGCTGGGGGAGAGAGAGCTCCTGGTGAACGGGAGAGGGAGGAGTAGTTTTCATTTCACACCTGGCCACACCTGGTTTCGATCGCCCTCCGGCCACCCTGAGGGTTGGCTCCATGCCTGCTGCGTGTCTGGGATCCCACCCGACCCCGCTTTGAAAGAATTAAAGGGCCGCGTGGCAGGAATCCCCAACAAACGACACTCAGGCGCTAAGACCCTTGCCCGTGAGGACTCCGGACATCAAAGAGGAGTCGACCTATAACAAGGGGCGCCCTGGGACCCTCGGCAGTTGAATCCTGGAATGAACAAGCCCTGCTGACGTGGTCGCGGCTGAAGAATATCCCTACAACATCCTACGGAATTCTTGAAACCTTGGTGAGCCCTGCAGACAGCGTCGCGGCTCTACCTGGCAGAGACGGACTTCTGCCTAACGACATCCGAGCCCTGCTGACATGGTCGCGGCTCACCTTGCACCCTAGAGAACTCTGAGCCCTGCTGAGTGACTCGCGGCTCCTGGAAGATTGTCCGACCTCCGACACCCGGACTCGAGTCCTGCAGATTTGGACACACTCAAGAGACATTCCGGTCCGGCTGGACCCCAAAGATCATCTCGTATCCCCCGGCGCGAGGATTGAGAGCTGTGCGCCGGATACGCTTCCGCATTGACCCAGATCCTAAGACTGTCCCGCTACCCCTACCCCAACCGAGACTTTGTGAGCCCTTGCTCTACTTGTACATACTCCTGCGGTTCATAAAGATCCTGATATTGCTAGATAAAGCATACGTATTCCAGAATCTACGGTGTGGTGTCTCTGTGTTACCTGGTGCTGAAGCAGCGTGTACGATCCTAGGTGTGAGACCCAGTCCTGAAGGGGGTCTCCGACCGGTGCTCGGCTATTTCTCCCGGAAGGGTGGGCGCAGGGTGGTCCAGCACAGATTCTGTCCTGCCCTGGGGCTAGCCCTTCTAACACTGGTGGCAAGCGACGTGATCCGAGCCTGCAATCTAGAGATCGTATAACGAACGGCTGACGCACTACCGAACAAAGACGACAGAAGAAGCCACCATGAGCAGCACGGAAACCGACGCGAGCGCTACGTTTTGTGTACAGCGGTTCGAAGAATATACACACAAGGAGCTGAAACAATTTTGCTAACAACGGAAGATCGCTACCACTGGTCTAAACACCAAGGAAGACATGCAACAAGCCCTGAAAGCCTGGGTAGAGTCCGGGGCCTCCCTTTCCCCGACTGGACGAACTCGGTGAGGAGACAGAGCGGCCGGACGAGCGCAGGAGCTTCCTTAGGACAAGCAGTAACCCCCAAGCGCAAGGCAACGCTGCGGGTGGGAGCTGGTCCCCGGAAGAAGCCACAGACAGAGAAAGGGACCGAAGTCATGAACTAGAAATGGCCAAACTGAAAATAGAGGGCGAGATAAGGCTAGCCGAAAAAAAGCTAGCGGTAGAACAACTCCGAGTACAAGGAGAGCTAGAGGAAAAGAAGTTACAACGGGAACACGAGGAAAAAAACTTCAGCTGGAGCACGTGCGCAGTCTGAAGGAAATAGAGTTCAGAGCACGGAGCGAGGGAACTCGACCCTCGGGGGGCCAAGAACCCGCACCCCTGGGGGAACCGAAAGTCCACATCCCTAAGGACGTGGTCATAGAGTACTATCGGAATGATGACATTCAGCAGTGGTTCAAAGCCTACGAGGTAGCCATGACCTACCACCGCGTTCCGCAGAAGGACTGGGGGGCCGGGTTGTGGGGGCGATTCCTGAGCGAAGGACGAGACACCCTCCTCGACCTACCGGCATCCATGCAAACATCCTACAGCCACATGAAGGAGGCCCTCCTCATGAAATACGGCCTCACCCCCGAAATGTTTCGGCAGCGGTTCCGGGACTGCCGAAAGATCCCAGGCACCACCTGGGTGGAATACGTAAACTTTTACAGCCGAGCGCTGGAAGGGTGGATCAAGGGCAGCAAGGTATCCACCTTCGAAGAATTGACCGACCTCATTGCCTGGGAACACTTGTCCACCAACTGTTTTGTAGAACTACGCCAGCACCTGCTCGACAGCAAACTCACAGACCCGAGGAAGCTGGCCGTCGAAGCAGATCGCTGGGTAAACACCCGGGTCCCCCGGAACCCCGTAGGAGACAACACCCGCAGCCAGCAAGGACCTCTCCGTCAGAGAGGGGGGGAATCAAGGGAAACCGAGGGAGTTCCCACCCGGGCCCCCGTGTAGCCCCCCGAGGAACCCACCCCCGGGGTTCCCAACTCCTCCGCCAGGCAGTGCTGCCACCCCCGGCAGACAAGGGCCCCGGGTGAATATCACATGTTTTCGCTGTCAACGGCTAGGGCATTACGCCAGCGACCCTCAGTGCCCCATGGCCCAGAAACCCCCCATGACAACTCCCCCAGCCCGACACATGGCCACCGTGACCCTAGGGGAGGAGTTTGAGGACCCCGAGGGATGGGAACCTGCAGCCATGGCCCTAGTCTCTCTAGGAGATCGAGATATGATTCCTGGGGCCCCCCTACCCGCAAACACCAAGAAGTACCGCCAGATTGTAAAGGTCAACGGCCAACCGGTGGAGGCCCTTCACGACGCCAGGGCGAGCATCACTGGTGTCCTCAGCCACTTAGTCCAAGCGGACCAGATCATCCCCAATGTCTTTTGCCCTGTGATAGCTTCCGACAACACTGAGAGTCTGTGTAAAGTGGCCCTGGTACCATTCGAACCAACCCGTGGACTGCCTCCTAGGAAACGACCTGGAAAGTTCCCTCTGGAGACAGGTCGAGCGCAAGACCCACCTCGGGATGATGGGTCTACCAGAATGGGTGTGCGCAACCACCCGATCCATGGCGGCCCGACTACCCCCCGCGGGGGGGTCGAGGACGAAACCCCCAGCACCCCCTCCGTGGCCCAACCCAGAGATGATCCTGTTGAACCTCACCCCCTATCCCCAGGAGAAGAGCCCCCCGCCGACGACGAGTCCGTTCAGCCCGACCACGCGCGGATCACGGAGTTAGGTGATCTGCCCGAGTTGGCCCAGTGGTGCCACGAAGGGGGCCCCTCCCGAGGGGAGTTCTGCAGAGAACAAGCGACCTGTCCTTCCCTGGTCGGACCCCGGCAGCAGGCCGCCGCCCAAGCGGCGGGCGACCAAACGGGAACCCACTTATTGTATTGGGAGAATGACCTCCTGTATAGCGAGCAGCGGGCTGCCGAGCTAGGGTCAGCCCGGGTCCTGGTGGTACCCCTACGCTTCTGAGACTTCCTCCTGGGCTTGGCCCATGATGTACCCCTGGCCGGCCACTTGGGCCAGGACAAGACCTACCATCACCTAGTAACGCACTTTTTGCGAGCCCACATAGAGGCCCACTGCAAGTCCTACCCCACGTGCCAAGCCAGTGGTAAAAGTGGAGGGAAGCGTAAGGCCCCCCTCCAACCCTTCCCAGTCGTCAGTACCCCCTTTGAGCGGGTCGGAATTGAGATCGTGGGGCCCCTGGATCCCAACACCGCCCAGGGTCACCGCTTTATCCTCGTCCTAGTGGACCATGCCACACGATACCCGGAGGCCATCCCCCTCCGCACTGTCACGGCCCCCGTGGTGGGCCGGGCCTTAATGGGGATCTTCTCCCGGGTAGGGTTCCCCCGAGAGGTCGTGAGCGACCGAGGTACCAATTTTATCTCCAAATATATGAGATCCCTGTGGCAACAGTGTGGAGTCTGGTATAAATTCACTACCCCTTACCATCCCCAAGGCAATGGTCTAGTGGAGCGGTTTAACAGGACCCTGAAGGGAATGATCATGTGTCTCGAGGAGCCCCTGCGGCGTAAGTGGGACGTCCTCCTCCCCTGCCTCCTGTTCGCCTACCAGGAAGTCCCCCAGAAGTCCTTGGGGTTCAGTCCATTTGAGTTGCTGTATGGGCACCCAGTCCGAGGCCCCCTGAGCTTGGTCAAAGAGGGATGGGAGACGGCACCCCGGAACCCCCCACAGGACGTGTTCCGGTACCTGTTGACTCTCAGGAACCAGATTCGGAAGTTCCGAGAGCTGGCCGAGGCCAACCTCGAGGCGAGCCAGGAAGAAATGAAGCACTGGTATGACCAGAACGCCACGCTGGTCGAGTTCCAGCCCGGGCAGCAGGTCTGGGTGATGGCCCCTGTGAAGCCGTGCGCCCTCCATGACAAATGGACCGGGCCCTTCAAGGTGGTCGAACGGAAAAGTCAGGTGATCTACGTGGTGGACGTCCAGTCCCCTCGGAACACCCTTCGGGTCCTCCATGTAAACCGCCTCAAGCCTCACTTCGTGCGGACGGAGTTGAGCTTGCTCCTGGCCACAGACGACGGGGCGGAAGAGGAAACGGAGCCTCTTCCTGACCTCCTGCGGGCCAAAGAAAAAGACGGCTCCGTGGAGGGGGTGATCCTCTCCCCCTCCATCACACCCCGACAACACGAGGACTGCAGCCGGCTCTTGGGCCAGTTCTCCCACCTGTTCTCCCTCATCCCCAAGGTCACCGACTGGTGCGTCCACTACGTGGACACAGGAGACAGCCCACTGGTACGGCACCGAGCCTACCGCGTCCCCGACCGAGTCCGGGCCTGCATCCAGGCAGAAGTATCGAAGATGCTATCTCTCGGGGTGATCGAGCCCACAGACAGTCCTTGGGCCAGCCCCGTGGTACTGGTCCCGAAAGCAGCTGCCCCTGGTGTGGCCCCCGAACTATGGTTCTGCGTGGACTACCAGGGGCTCAATGCGGTCACCCGCACAGGCGCTCACCCTCTCCCCCGCGCAGATGAGCTCATTGACCGCCTTGGTTCTGCTCAGATTCTCAGCACCTTTGATTTAACCTGCGGATACTGGCAGATTGCACTCACGGAGGGCGCCAAGGAGCGGGCCGCCTTCTCCACCCCGGATGGGCACTATCGCTTCTGAGTGATGCCATTCGGGATGAAAAATGCTCCGGCCACCTTTCAGCGACTGGTGAATAGGGTCCTGGCCGGGCTGGAAGAATTCAGCGCCGCCTATCTGGACGATATTGAGGTATTCAGCTCCGAATGGGGTGAGCACCTCCAGCACCTCCGGAGGGTCTTGGGGGCCCTGCGCCAAGCCGGCCTCACAGTGAAGGCCAGCAAATGCCAGATTGGGCAAGGATCGGTGGTCTACCTGGGGCACCAGGTCGGCAGCGGGCAGGTCGCCCCTCTCCAACCTAAGATTGACACCATCCTGGCCTGAGAGCCACCAACCACCCAAACCGAAGTCCGAGCCCTCCTGGGCCTCACTGGTTACTACCGGAGGTTCATTCAAGGTTACGGCAGCCTCGTAGGAACTCTCACGGAGCTCACGTCCAAAAGACAACCTAAAAAGGTACAGTGGACCCCTGCCTGCCAGGAGGCGTTCGACGCCCTGAAACTCGCCATGTGTACAGCCCCTGTGCTCCAAGCCCCCGATTACTCCAAAGAGTTTGTGGTCCAAACGGATGCTTCCGAGCATGGCATCGGAGCCGTCCTCTCCCAGCTCAATGAGAAGGGCGTAGATCAGCCCGTGGCCTTCATTAGCCGAAGGTTACTGCCCCGAGAGGAATGATGGAGCACCATTGAACGCGAGGCGTTCGCCATAGTCTGGGCTCTAAAGAAACTGCGACCCAACTCTTCGGAACCCACTTCCGAGTCCAGACGGATCATCGACCCTTACGGTGGCTCATGCAGATGAGAGGGGAGAACCCCAAATTGCTACGCTGGTCCATCTCCCTCCAGGGGATGGACTTTACAGTAGAGTATCGCCCTGGCAACGACCACGCCAACGCTGACGGCCTCTCCAGATTCTTTCGCCTCAGCGAAGAGAACCCCCAAGAAGATGGGTAGTTCTCTCCGGCCTTCAGCTGGGGGGGACGCGTGTTGGACCCGGCCTCGTGGCGTGGCCCATTCAGACCCGTAGAAACACCAGGCTACCCCCTACACCCCACACTACACTGACTAGCGTAGCCTCCCCGACCCGGAACCCGGGGTTACCCCTGTCCTCCCCTCCATCTTCCCGACACCAGGCACCCTTCCCATTCCCTCGGCCTCGCGGCCTCCAGTACCCGGCCCAGCACCCCCGATGGCCGCCTCGACCCAAGCGCAACCCCGGCCTAGTCGCGCCATGCCGGCTGGGGGGAGAGAGAGCTCCTGGTGAGCAGGAGAGGGAGGAGTAGTTTTCATTTCACACATGGCCTCCTCCCAAGAGATGGTTTTGATCGCCCTCCGGCCACCCTGAGGGCTGGCTCCACGCCTGCTGCGTGTCTGGGATCCCTCCCGACCCTGCTTTGAAAGGATCAAAGGGCCGCGTGGCAGGAACCCCCAACAAACGACACTCTGGCGCTAAGACCCCTGCCCGTGAGGACTCCGGACATCAAAGAGGAGTCGACCTATAACAAGGGGTGCCCTGGGACCCTCGGCAGTTGAATCCTGGAACGAACGAGCCCTGCTGACGTGGTCGCGGCTGAAGAACATCCCTACAACATCCTACGGAATTCTTGGAACCTTGGTGAGCCCTGCAGACAGCGTCGTGGCTCTACCTGGCAGAGACGGACTTCTGCCTAATGACATCCGAGCCCTGCTGACGTGGTCACGGCTCACCTTGCACCCTAGAGAACTCTGAGCCCTGCTGAGTGACTCGCGGCTCCTGGAAGATTGTCCGACCCCCGACACCCGGACTCGAGTCCTGCAGATTTGGACACACTCAAGAGACATTCCGGTCCGGCTGGACCCCAAAGATCATCTCGTATCCCCCGGCTTGAGCATTGAGAGCTGTGCACCGGATACGCTTCCGCATTGACCCAGACTCTAAGACTGTCCCGCTACCCCTACCCCAACCGAGACTTTGTGAGCCCTTACTTTACTTGTACATACTCCTGCAGATCATAAAGATCCTGATATTGCTAGATAAAGCATACGTATTCCAGAATCTACGCTGTTGTGTCTCTGTGTTACCTGGTGCTGAAGCAGCGTGTACGATCCTAGGTGTGAGACCCAGTCCTGAAGGGGGTCTCCGACTGGTGCTCGGCTATTTCTTCCGGAAGGGTGGGCACAGGGTGGTCCAGCACAGATTCTGTCCTCCCCTGGGGCTAGCCCTTCTAACATTCACCTTGCCCACAGCATCATCGGAGGACAACGAGGAAGACACCGGCACGGACGTGGAGGAGGGATCGAGCACTGGTGCCACCACTGCTGAGGAGTCGGTGGAATCTAGTGGCACGGAGGGCGAGGGGAGTGAGGCGGAGGACCTGCCCAGTACCAACACAGACTACGAGGCAAACGGGTCCGAGGCTGATCTCCCAGAGGGGGCGGAGGCTGCTCCCAGAGCTGAAAGCAGCAGTACATCTCTCGCCGCCCCCTCCATTCCCATCACCGCCCTCCCACTTGCTCGGGTCCCTTCTGTCCGTGCTAGGCCACACCCTGTCTCCTTCGTGCCAGGCACCGCACCCCCTGCCCCTGTCCCCCCTGCTGCCCTCACTGCCGAGTCTGTGGACATTCAGCGGCAGTTGCAAGTTGGGCAGACATCGATCCTGACTGTCCTCCATGGCCACACCAGACTGCTGACCCAGATGGTGTCGTACATGGAGGGCATGTCATCAGCGATGTCTGACCAACAGATGTTGCTGAGGTCCCTGGACTCGTCACAAACGGCAGTAGCGAGTCACCTGCAGTGCTGCCTCCCCCCCTACCCCTGGCCCATCCACAAGTCCAACACCCATGCCTGTCCCAAGCACACCCAGACATCCACACACATGCACCCCACCAGACACAAGCTGCACACCACCACGTAAGGGCAAGCACACACCTCCTGACACGCACACTCAGGGGGTAGCAGGCACACACACTGGGTCTGGGGCACACAGGCAGGCACGCAGCCACAGTCCTCGTCCACATGGCTCACTCCCCAGCCCCTCCGATGTCACTCCCCTTGGCTCCCCTGTCCCAGATTCTGAGAAGGAGGCCTACTTTGCAGGGCTGGGCCTCAGCCCCACTAGTTCACCTGGACGCAAACGGTCAAGGCACTCCATGGGTAGGGGAGTTAAGTCCCCCAGCCCGTCCACCACCTCCCCCAGTAGCGCTGCAACCCATCCCTCCGACCCCCCCCCCTCCTTGGGGCCTGTTGTTTCTCCGGGTGCAGGGAAGACGCTTGAAGAACTGGCAGAAGTGTGCAGCGCCGAGCTCGCCTCCACCTTTGGCGCTGCCCCGCCCCCTGTGGTGGAGTCGTCCGTCCCTGCACCCACCACACCTACCCTTCCCCCTCCTGTCCCTGCGGTGCCTGGTCCTTCCCCACGTGATGCCCCTCCCCCAGTCGACGAAACACTCTTGTGATGTGCAGGCAAGCTAGGGGAGACGCATGGCCATGTGTCCCCCCCCCAAGGACTGCTGATATGGACTGGCCATTGGCCTTTGTGAATAGTCTCATTTACACATTATTATTTTCATGCTGAATAAAGCATTTTCTTTTTCTTTGGAACAGTCTTGCATTTCAGGTATTGATGTTGATGCTGATGCTACAGGAGTTGGGGTTGTGGGCATGTGTTATGTTTCAGGGATATGTTGTGGTCTGCTGCTCATGGGGTGGAACCTGGTATCTGCGTGCCATCACGCAATCTCTGCAAAGATTCTTTGTCGTGTATGCTCTTTGTGTTTGGAGACATTGTCCCAAGGGGTGTTCCTTCCTCTGTGGCACCTGACATCTCCCCTGCAGAGAGTTGCACAATTGTTGTGTTGCCCTGTGTCTACATGTCCTTTGTTGGTGATGGATCCCTTCAACTCTGGGCATGCCTGCTCAGCAATGTGTCCGCCTGCATTGTCTGTGCCATCCTTGGTACTAACTGTACTTGTGTATAGAGTATTTTGCCATGCCTTCATGGATAAATGGTCCCTTTTCCGCACAATGCATGTGTGTAATCCCAGCCTAGTACACATATGGTACTTGTTCTGCTGGGTATTTGAACACCTGACTCACAATTGTGGGCATTGTATCTCTGGGAACTCCACACTATTCCTTCCATGACAGACAACATCTTGGTGGCTAGCCCAGCACCTGTACATTCCTATCAGTCCTGGGATGTGCGTGACAGTGTCTGTTCTCTTTGGCTCTCTTAGTTTGTTAGACAATGACATGACTATACTGTCTTGTGGCATGATCTCAGTGTGTGTATTGTGCTGCATCTGCCAGGGGTGGGTATGCATGTGTTATTTGTCCTCACACCCACATGTGGTGTGTCATGCAGTGGGGGTTAGACCTCCTTCCTCCTGGGAGTGGGACAATGCTGTCAGTGATGTGTTGTTATGGCACTATCCTCATTGTCCTAAGTTAGGGATACGTACATTCACCCATGGAGCTGTGGTCATCTGATTATGATGTACACCCCCCATGTCTCTGTCCACTGCTGGGAGTCCTCTGCACCCACCCCTCACATGTCTGGGAACTGCTGGGAGTGGTAGGCACCCACCCCTCATATGTCTGGGCACTGCTGGGAGTCCTCTGCACCCACCCCTCACATGTCTGGGCACTGCTGGGAGTGATAGGCACCCACCCCTCATATGTCTGGGCACTGCTGGGAGTGATAGGCACCCACCCCTCACATGTCTGGGCACTGCTGGTAGTGATAGGCACCTACCTCTCACATGTCTGGGCACTGCTGGGAGTCTTCTGCACCCACCCCTCGCATGTCTGGGCACTGCTGGGAGTGGTAGGCACCCACCCCTTATATGTCTGGGCACTGCTGGGAGTCCTCTGCACCCACCCCTCACATGTCTGGGCACTGCTGGGAGTGGTAGGCACCCACCCCTCATATGTCTGGGCACTGCTGGGAGTCCTCTGCACTTACCTCTCACATGTCTGGGCACTGCTGGGAGTGGTAGGCACCCACCCCTCATATGTCTGGGCACTGCTGGGAGTCCTCTGCACCCACCCCTCACATGTCTGGGCAATGCTGGGAGTGATAGGCACCCACCCCTCACATGTCTGGACACTGCTGGGAGTGGTAGGCACCCACCCCTCATATGTCTGGGCACTGCTGGGAGTCCTCTGCACCCACCCCTCACATGTCTGGGCAATGATGGGAGTGATAGGCACCCACCCCTCACATGTCTGGGCACCGCTGGGAGTGGTAGGCACCCACCCCTCATATGTCTGGGCACTGCTGGGAGTCCTCTGCACCCACCCCTCATATGTCTGGGCACTGCTGGGAGTCCTCTGCACCCACCCCTCACATGTCTGGGCACTGCTGGGAGTGATAGGCACCCACCCCTCATATGTCTGGGCACTGCTGGGAGCGATAGGCACCCACTCCTCACATGTCTGGGCACTCCTGGGAGTGAAAGGCGCCCACCCCTCACAAGTCTGGGCACTGCTGGGAGTGGTAGGCACCCACCCCTCATATGTCTGGGCACTGCTGGGAGTGGTAGGCACCCACCCCTCATATGTCTGGGCACTGCTGGGAGTGATAGGCACCCACCCTTCATATGTCTGGGCACTGCTGGGAGTGGTAGGCACCCACCCCTCATATGTCTGGGGACTGCTGGGAGTCCTCAGCACCCACCCCTCACATGTCTGGGCACTGCTGGGAGTGGTAGGCACCCACCCCTCATATGTCTGGGCACTGCTGGGAGTCCTCTGCACCCACCCCTCACATGTCTGGGAACTGCTGGGAGTGGTAGGCACCCACCCCTCATATGTCTGGGCACTGCTGGGAGTGGTAGGCACCCACCCCTCATATGTCTGGGCTCTGCTGGTAGTCCTCTGCACCCACCCCTCACATGTCTGGGCACTGCTGGGAGTGATAGGCACCCACCCCTCATATGTCTGGGCACTGCTGGGAGTGATAGGCACCCACCCCTCACATGTCTGGGCACTGCTGGGAGTGATAGGCAGCCACCCATCACATGTCTGGGCACTGCTGGGAGTTTTAGGCACCCACCCCTCATATGTCTGGGCACTGATGGGAGTGGAAGGCACCCACCCCTCATATGTCTGGGCACTGCTGGGAGTGGTAGGCATCCACACCTCATATGTCTGGGCACTGCTGGGAGTCCTCTGCACCCACCCCTCACATATCTGGGAACTGCTGGGAGTGATAGGCATCCACCCCTCATATGTCTGGGCACTGCTGGGAGTGGTAGGCACCCACCCCTCATATGTCTGGGCACTGCTGGTAGTCCTCTGCACCCACCCCTCATATGTCTGGGCACTGCTGGGAGTGATAGGCACCCACCCCTCTTATGTCTGGGCACTGCTGGGAGTGATAGGCACCCACACCTCACATGTCTGGGCACTGCTGGGAGTGATAGGCACCCACCCCTCACATGTCTGGGCACTGCTGGGAGTGATAGGCACCCACCCCTCACATGTCTGGGCACTGCTGGGAGTCCTCTGCACCCACCCCTCACATGTCTGGGCACTGCTGGGAGTGATAGGCACCCACCCCTCATATGTCTGGGCACTGCTGGGAGTGGTAGGCACCCACCCCTCATGTCTGGGCACTGCTGGGAGTCCTCTGCACCCACCCCTCACATGTCTGGGCACTGCTGGGAGTGGTAGGCACCCACCCCTCATATGTCTGGGCACTGCTGGGAGTTCTCTGCACCCACCCCTCACATGTATGGGCACTGCTGGGAGTGGTAGGCACCCACCCCTCATATGTCTGGGGACTGCTGGGAGTCCTCAGCACCCACCCCTCACATGTCTGGGCACTGCTGGGAGTGGTAGGCACCCACCCCTCATATGTCTGGGCACTGCTGGGAGTCCTCTGCACCCACCCCTCACATGTCTGGGAACTGCTGGGAGGGGTAGGCACCCACCCCTCATATGTCTGGGCACTGCTGGGAATGGTAGGCACCCACCCCTCATATGTCTGGGCACTGCTGGTAGTCCTCTGCACCCACCCCTCACATGTCTGGGCACTGCTGGGAGTGATAGGCACCCACCCCTCATATGTCTGGGCACTGCTGGGAGTGATAGGCACCCACCCCTCACATGTCTGGGAACTGCTGGGAGTGATAGGCACCCACCCATCACATGTCTGGGCACTGCTGGGAGTGGTAGGCACCCACCCCTCATATGTCTGGGCACTGCTGGGAGTGGAAGGCACCCACCCCTCATATGTCTGGGCACTGCTGGGAGTGGTAGGCATCCACCCCTCATATGTCTGGGCACTGCTGGGAGTCCTCTGCACCCACCCCTCACATGTCTGGGAACTGCTGGGAGTGGTAGGCACCCACCCCTCATATGTCTGGGCACTGCTGGGAGTGGTAGGCACCCACCCCTCATATGTCTGGGCACTGCTGGTAGTCCTCTGCACCCACCCCTCACATGTCTGGGCACTGCTGGGAGTGATAGGCACCCACCCCTCATATGTCTGGGCACTGCTGGGAGTGATAGGCACCCACCCCTCATATGTCTGGGCACTGCTGGGAGTGATAGGCACCCACCCCTCTTATGTCTGGGCACTGCTGGGAGTGATAGGCACCCACCCCTCACATGTCTGGGCACTGCTGGGAGTGATAGGCACCCACCCCTCACATGTCTGGGCACTGCTGGGAGTCCTCTGCACCCACCCCTCACATGTCTGGGCACTGCTGGGAGTGATAGGCACCCACCCCTCATATGTCTGGGCACTGCTGGGAGTGGTAGGCACCCACCCCTCATGTCTGGGCACTGCTGGGAGTCCTCTGCACCCACCCCTCACATGTCTGGGCACTGCTGGGAGTGGTAGGCACCCACCCCTATTATGTCTGGGCACTGCTGGGAGTTCTCTGCACCTCATCCCTCACATGTCTGGGCACTGCTGGGAGTGGTAGGCACCCACCCCTCATATGTCTGGGGACTGCTGGGAGTCCTCAGCACCCACCCCTCACATGTCTGGGCACTGCTGGGAGTGGTAGGCACCCACCCCTCATATGTCTGGGCACTGCTGGGAGTCCTCTGCACCCACCCCTCACATGTCTGGGAACTGCTGGGAGGGGTAGGCACCCACCCCTCATATGTCTGGGCACTGCTGGGAATGGTAGGCACCCACCCCTCATATGTCTGGGCACTGCTGGTAGTCCTCTGCACCCACCCCTCACATGTCTGGGCACTGCTGGGAGTGATAGGCACCCACCCCTCATATGTCTGGGCACTGCTGGGAGTGATAGGCACCCAACCCTCACATGTCTGGGAACTGCTGGGAGTGATAGGCACTCACCTATCACATGTCTGGGCACTGCTGGGAGTGGTAGGCACCCACCCCTCATATGTCTGGGCACTGCTGGGAGTGGAAGGCACCCACCCCTCATATGTCTGGGCACTGCTGGGAGTGGTAGGCATCCACCCCTCATATGTCTGGGCACTGCTGGGAGTCCTCTGCACCCACCCCTCACATGTCTGGGAACTGCTGGGAGTGGTAGGCACCCACCCCTCATATGTCTGGGCACTGCTGGGAGTGGTAGGCACCCACCCCTCATATGTCTGGGCACTGCTGGTAGTCCTCTGCACCCACCCCTCATATGTCTGGGCACTGCTGGGAGTGATAGGCACCCACCCCTCACATGTCTGGGCACTGCTGGGAGTGATAGGCACCCACCCCTCACATGTCTGGGCACTGCTGGGAGTCCTCTGCACCCACCCCTCACATGTCTGGGCACTGCTGGGAGTGATAGGCACCCACCCCTCATATGTCTGGGCACTGCTGGAAGTGGTAGGCACCCACCCCTCATGTCTGGGCACTGCTGGGAGTCCTCTGCACCCACCCCTCACATGTCTGGGCACTGCTGGGAGTGGTAGGCACCCACCCCTCATATGTCTGGGCACTGCTGGGAGTCCTCTGCACCCACCCCTCACATGTCTGGGCACTGCTGGGAGTGGTAGGCACCCACCCCTCATATGTCTGGGGACTGCTGGGAGTCCTCAGCACCCACCCCTCACATGTCTGGGCACTGCTGGGAGTGGTAGGCACCCACCCCTCATATGTCTGGGCACTGCTGGGAGTCCTCTGCACCCACCCCTCACATGTCTGGGAAGTGCTGGGAGTGGTAGGCACCCACCCCTCATATGTCTGGGCACTGCTGGGAGTGGTAGGCACCTACGCCTCATATGTCTGGGCACTGATGGTAGTCCTCTGCCCCCACCCCTCACATGTCTGGGCACTGCTGGGAGTGATAGGCACCCACCCCTCATATGTCTGGGCACTGCTGGGAGTGATAGGCACCCACCCCTCACATGTCTGGGCACTGCTGGGAGTGGTAAGCACCCACCCCTCATGTGTCTGGGCACTGCTGGGAGTGGAAGGCACCCACCCCTCATATGTCTGGACACTGCTGGGAGTGGTAGGCATCCACCCCTCATATGTCTGGGCACTGCTGGGGGTCCTCTGCACCCACCCTCCCACCTGCGCCCTTGCTGTGGTACACTGCTGTCCTGCCCATACACCACCCCCAATTTACGGCTGATGTGCTGCACGAAGCCGTACACCTACATCCGTGGCGTGTGTACGCCTTGTATCCATCATGTGTTGGGGCTGTAGGGGTACGCGTGTACTGTCCGTACCCACGCTCTGGGGGCGTGGGTACGGGCCGAACACGCGTACCCCTACCTCACCACTGCAATGGTGGTACGGCCCGTACCCACGCTCTGGGGGCGTGGGTACGGTCCTTACACGCGTACCCCTACCTCACCACTGCAATGGTGATACAGCCCGTACCCACGCTCTGGGGAACGTGGGTACGGGCCGAACCACCATTGTGGTGGTGATGTAGGGGTACGCGTGTACGGCCCATACCCACGCTCTGGGGAACGTGGGTACGGGCCGTACCACCATTGTGGCGGTGATGTAGGGGTACGCGTGTACGGCCCATACCCACGCTCTGGGGAACGTGGGTACAGGCCGTACCACCATTGTAGCGGTGACATAGGGGTACGCGTGGTACGGCCCGTACCCACGCTCTGGGGGGCGTGGGTACGTCCCGTACCACCATTGTGGCGGTGACGGGTATGCGTCCACATCCACTTCCGTTGTGGCGGGACGTGGGATTGGTGGATACGGCCCCCCGAAGTGACCAGACCATGGAGGTAATGAATGTGCAGGATGTCTTAGTAATTTGTGGGGTGTGGGTTATGTTTCCTGCCCCTTGCACCCCCCCCCCTTTGCCCCTGTGGGTTGTTCTGACCTTCTGCGGCGTCTGCGTCGGTTTCTGTACACGAGGTGGTAGGCTATGAGGGCCGGGATGACGCGTAGGTTGGGGTCCATCGCTGTCCGTCGCGTATCGGGGATACTTGTTCGCGTCGTCCTCAATTTCCCGGCAGTTTTTGGCTCCCGTAAAAAATGCTGCGTGTGTAGTGACGTCAGCAAGAATCGTACTTGCTGGTCCGTAGAACGCTGCCTGACTCCGTCCGGACGTCGCGTATGCGCCGTCCAGATTCAGATTTGTATGTATTTTTTTGCCGGTACGGAAATGGTGTTTCTGTGCGAATCGTACTTGCGAGTTTGTAAGCTGTTTTTCCCGGGTACGAGTCGGACGGAAAAATCGATCCATACGACCATTCGTACCCGGGTTTTACCGGATCGGAATTGGCACCTTTGTGTGTTGATCCTTTTATATATTGTTCTCTGGTAAAATCCTAAATACCTTCTGTCTGGGCGATTCCCTATTGAAGTTTGATCGTGTCTCCACATGCACAGCTCACTGTCAATAATTATTATAGCTTCTATTTTACTAACCAATCAAATGTTCGCTTTTACTCTAATAATTGACCAATACCAGCGTGGCTCCTATTCTTTCAACCAATCAAATTCTGTTTCACGCTATCCGTTTAGCCAATACTAGCGCAGCTTTTCTGTCACGTCAGTATTACTCCTACTACTTATCCATCCTTTGCAATTTCACGTCAGTCACACGCCCGCTGTTCCAACCAATCCCAGCGCGGCCCTCTGTGACGCCAGTGCAGGACCCGCAACTGACCCCTCCTTTACAAGGTAACACGAATAACTTAATTTCTTACAATTTACATACAAAATTCATTAAATGACAACATAGGAACATTCGCTACTCTGTTTACTCCGCTAAAATCAGAAAGTCGATTTACATTTACTGCGAGTAAATTCTTCCACTTACTCTACACTTAAGCGCCGACGAACCTGCTACTCCTTCGGGATTACCCTTTCTAGGTGATATAAGACCAAAGTTTCACCAGCGAACTCTTTGCTAGCAATCACTCTCACTTTTATACAAATGAATCCCTAAATCAGCACTGTTAGCCTTGCATAGCCTTTCAGTGCTATATTTAACAAACTAGTAACCTCACTGCAGTGTGGTTTCCATTCACCACCCACTATTCAATATTCTCTGGAATTTCCAGACAACATAAACCAAAATACAAACGGGTTTGTTAATATATAATCAATAATTAAAAATTCAATATTTTCACCTAACTAGTTAATAAAATACCACAGCTCTGCTAACAGAAAAACTGATACAGCGGGTTACCAGCTAGAGATACTCACAAACCAACATACTCACCTGTGATGAATACAGGCCCCAGCTAGGCCCGCAGCACACAAGGGTTCGCTCTCCTGCAATGGAATCTATAAGGAAGTTGGCACGGAAACTGCAAAGTACAAAGACAAGGTTTATTAACCCTTAAGGGTGGTCCTACAATCCATACAACACCCTTCGGTATTGCATAGAGTAGCACAAAGAACTTGCGTACACAGTCCCCTTTTATACACAACAGAGGGGCTCATAAGTGGGAGGATACAACATGAGGCAGGGAATGTTACCTTTTATGGACATTTTCGATACAAGATCAATATGTGGGCGGAGCTGACATACTCCTTGAGCCCGCGAAAACATGGTCAAGCAAGGACTAACTGATAACAGATGTGGTCAAGCCTGGGCATGCGCCAGGCGGACAAAGGAACTGTTACTAGGCAGATTACAAGAGCAACTAACACGAAGATAGGACTCTTCTCGTGTTGAGCACGTGGAGACATGACAATACAAAATGGAGTCCAAACTTCAGTCAACATAACGAAAGAGACATGTGTAAGGCAGGAGAATTCATGTCTTTAGTAAATGCTTAATCACATCGTGGTTTCAATTTACAACAGACGACCCTTTCAGCATTTACTGAAGACATCCGGTTTGTTAGGATAATCATCGTATATGTCAATTGTCATCATTTCTTCTACTTCTTTGGCTAAACGTTTCTGATAAGTAACATTGGCAATAGCTTTCTTATCGGGAATACAGAATGATACACATAAGGAACAGAGCAAGGGACCACATTGGACACAGATGCAACAAGAAAACAGAACTGCTATAATTATACAGAGACCAGTTAAAACCTTCCAACCCCAAGCAGTGATCAATGCCCAAAACCATCCAGAAAAGGACCAAGTGCCGTTTTCTGTATGGATTTCAGCTGCAATTTTATGCAACCTGTTGATTGCATTATAGACTGACGGTGTGTGGTCAGGGATAAACACACAGCAACTACTTCCGATAATTTTACAAGCTCCACCTCGATCAGCTAACATAACATCTAACACCATACGATTCTGCAATGCAACAATTCTGGTAATCTGCAATTCTTCCGTAAGATTCCCAAGAGCAGCAGCGGTTTGGTTTGTCACAGCCTCTACCACTCGTGTTAATCTTCGAACTTTCCTACTATTTAGGGCAGCTCCAACGAAGAAAAACAATCCTAAATGAAAATCAATGTACTGCTGCAGACTGGTGTCAGTCTGGTCCACATCATCAATTGATAGAGTACGTTTATACCTATTTACAGTCACATTATTTAACAACTTCAAATCCTTATGATAGGATGCAGGTGCCAAAAATACAGGAGGCAATAGAAATGCTACATAACATACTCCGGACCAACCGGCTGGCAAACGGTAATAACCTTTATTCCCGCATACGAAGTATGTATTATGGGATGCTAAGAAGGTACTGTTATTCAACCCGTCGATGTTTAATATGGTAATACAATCACTAACACCAACAGGAATATAACCCACACTCTGGACACACAGGTCCGCTTGAGCTTGTGCCACTTGAATCACAAATTTGTCTTTTCCCACAGTGTCTCTGGTGTTCGTGAAAATATAAGGAATCGATTCATTGTCTGGTCGATACTCTTCCCATTCCCAAATTGTCCCATTCGCTTGCGGATATCCATCTTTATCCTGATGACATTCTTTATTGAGTCTGAAGAGTAATCGTCCCACTGTGGGTTTCCGGGTGGCAAAAAGCAAAGTGTACCATGCTCTACAAGAGCCATTATGAGAGAAAGGAAGAGGTATGAATGGCGTTCCTCCTTTCTTCTGATGAGCTGGCATCATACCACATATCCAACAGTTCGTAGCATTCGTGGCAACGTGGGTATGATGCAACATCTGGATGAAAGTGTTATTCAAATAAGACTGACGATACTTCAATTCTTGATATGGAAGGGTATAGAAGTAGTGCTCCTCAGGCACTGGAGTGGTCAACACAAGTAACTCTCGAGCAGGAGTCACATCCTCCACAAACCATGTGGTTATCCCAACAATAGCTACTGTGAGCATAAAGCCTGTTGCACAAAGAATTTTCTTTTTCTCCATGTCAGAATAAAGAATCAATATCTTCCTGAAACTAAAGGCTTGTCAGAACTCTTCCCCTTGGGCAGCGGTCGATTTCTTCACCAACGGGCCAAGACGGGTGTCACTACACTAATGCAGGGCTGATCCCCCCCCCTTGCCTCATTGGCTCTCCGTTTCACTAACCCAAGGGCCGTTCTGACAACATGTCCCGATACTGGAGGATTCACTTTCTTGGCCTCAGATGATATCGCTTTCCTCCAGGAGTCGCGTGATCCGGAAAGAGCCCCTCAGCGTCGTTCGGTTCCACAGCACGGCCTTTCTCTGTGGTCAGAATCTCTCGTTGATCGGTCAATACAGCAGGCTCCACCAATCCGGGCGGTACTTTGCGGCAGTGCAGGGAATGGATCCAATTCTTTCTGTTGGAAACTCGCACAGCCGTCCTCGTTGCCAGTAAGACTTGCTCAGGACCAACCCATCTCGGCTCCAGGCTGTTCGTCCTGTCAAAGATTTTTATCATGACATGGTCGCCAGGCCGGAGACCATGTCCTTCACCGGTGGACCGATCAGGGAGCGCCTCCCGGACCTGTTGATGAATAGAAACCAAGTTATCCGTTAACTGTGCCAGATAATCATTCATCATTACACAAGGTACATCATACACAGTCTTAGGTTTTGGTGGACCCCAAATATTCATTGGACATCCAAAGACAATCTCGTACGGTGTAAGACCGATTCGAGAGTGCGGTACCGACCTAATTGACAACAACGCCAGCGGTAAAGCATCTGGCCAAGTCAAAGACGTCGAAGCTTGGATTTTAGCGATCTTGAGCTTCAGTGTACCATTATACTTCTCGACTAGTCCTGCAGATTGAGGGTGAAATACTGCGTGGAACTTCTGGGTGATGCCCAGACCCTTCAAAACATACTTTATAACATCCGCTATAAAGTGGGGTCCGTTATCACTCCACAGAAGTCTACAAATGCCATATCGAGGGAAGAACTCCTTCAACAGCATCTTGGCGGTAGTCATTGCAGTATTGTCTTTCGTAGGGTATGCCTCAACCCATTTGCTAAAGGCACAAACCACTACTAGAACATACTTCAAATTGTTACAGCGCTCAAGCTGGATGTAATCCATCTGCAGAACCTCAAAGGGTGCAGTAGGTGTTACAAATCCTCCTGCTGGGGTTCGAGTACCCTTTCCTGGGTTGTACCTCAGGCAGATCATACAGGTCTGCACCACCCTCTTTGCCACGCTAGCAATCTCTGGATGCTCCCAGACTTGGGTAAGCAATTTTACAATTGCGGAAGCTCCAACATGTGCTAGCCCATGTGCCATCTGAACCATAGGTTGTACAAAAGCCGTAGGTAATTTCCATCTATCCATCTGCTTATTTCTCCAGCAACCCTCATCATCCAATTCTCCCTCACTGGACCATTGCTCCCGTTCTTTATCAGAAGCGGTCCTCTGTATTTTTCGCACTTCTTCCTTCGCATCGTGCCATCTTTCTACTTGCGACTTCACTACATACATGGCAGTAGCACCGGGCTGCATCGCAGTCTCCCGTGCCACCCGGTCTGCTAACGCATTCCCTTCTCCAACTTTATCGACTACCTTCCTATGGGCGCTACATTTAATGATGGCAATTTTCTTCGGATATGTCAATGCAGTTAAAAGATTATGAACTAACTCCCCATGCATTATTTGTACTCCATGTGACGTTAAAAACCCTCTCTCCTTCCAGAGCAGGCCGAAATCGTGCGCTACTCCGAAGGCATACCGGCTATCTGTATAAACATTCACACACAATCCTGTACTGAGCTCACATGCTCGTGTTAATGCTATCAGTTCCGCTGCTTGAGCTGATTTCTGTGGTATGCGTGCTGCCTCCACTATTGTTTGCAATGTGGTAATTGCATACGCTGCTGAAGTCGTACCATCTGGTAGCTTCAGGCAGGACCCGTCCACCCACAGTTCTCCATCTACATCTGGAAAGGGCGTATCCTGGAGATCAATACGACCCTTTGTTTGTTCCTCAGTCACAAGAATACAATCATGTGCTTTCCGTGCTTCAGACTGAGTCTCGAGGTATGGCAACAATGTGGCCGGATTTAACGTCATGCACCTCTTTAACGTAATATGAGGGGCCAAAAGCGTCAGCTCATATCCCGTTAAACGGGCACTGGTCAAATGCTGCGTCTTTGTCTGATTAAGCAGGGCATCAACAGCATGGGGGACTAACACCAACAGCTTATGAGATAACACAATTCCCTCGCTTTGGCGTATTGACACAGCTGTCGCCGCAACCGAGCGAAAACAACCAGGCAATGCTCGGGCAACAGGATCAAGTACAGCCGAAAAATATGCACAAGGGCGCTGCTTATCGCCGTGCATCTGCACTAAAACTGATAATGCACATCCCTCTTTCTCATGCACATACAGCGAAAAAGGTTTGGTATAATCAGGAGTCCCTAACACTGGTGCTGAACAGAGAGCCTGTCGCAATTTCTGAAAGGCAGTGTCACACTCATTCGTCCAAGGAAGCGGAATAGGTGTGTCTTTTGTCAAAAGGGCTAACAATGGCTTAGCTATGTGTGAAAACCCTAGTATCCATTGCCTACAAAACGAAACGAGACCCAAAAATGCACGCACGTCCTTCTGCGTGGACGGCGTCGGCGTGTCCAGAATTACTTGGACACGATCTGGTGTGAGTGCACGCCCCTCCTTAGACAAAAGGTGACCCAGATAAGTCACCTTTGGTCTACAGAATTGCAACTTTTTCCGAGATACTTTGTGATTGTGGGATGCCAAAAAGGAAAGCAAAGACAACGTACTTGTTTCACACAACTCCGGAGTGTCGGCCGCCAGCAAGATGTCATCGACATATTGAATGAGGGCGACACCCTCGGGCAGAACAAAGGAGTCCAATTGTCTTTTCAAAGCTTGACTGTAAATGCTAGGGCTTTCCGTGTAACCCTGAGGAATTCTACAAAATCGGTAAGACCTATTATTTAGAGTGAAACCAAAGAGGTATCGACTATCGGGATGAATAGGAATTGAAAAGAAGGCATTTTTCAAATCAATAACTGAAAACGTGGTCGCCGTAGGCGCGACCAAAGTAAGCAACGTCGTGATATCAGAAACCACTGGGTACTGAGGTATCACGATCTTGTTCACTTCTCTCAAGTCAATTATAAACCGATAGACTTTGGCATCCGTATCCTTTTTCAGAATGGGTAAAATCGGGCTATTACAGACGTTATAGGGAACTTCTTCCACTACTCCCACCTTAATCAAATCCTGCACTATCTGTATAAGAGCCTCTTCCCCCTCCTGCGAAATACGATACTGTGGAAGGCGTGGTAACACCGCCCCCTCCTGGACACTAATGTGAACAGGCGGAATCACCATCTGTCCCACATCAGTATCCGAGGTGGCCCACAGAGCACAAGGGAGGGTAGCTAACACAGCATCTTCTGTAACCACACACATCCGTTCAGACAGGGGGTAATTGTCATTCAATATCACCCGCACTCCAGCAGGGGAACAGCGGATCGTAGCTCTGAAGTGCTTCAGCATATCAAGGCCCATAATATTGTCCGGCGTGTTCGGGGCAAGCAGAAACAGACAGGGTGCAGAAAAGGAATCAACCTGAAATGTGAGGGGCCTTGAAAGAGGGCTTCGGGAGAGTGTACCATCAAACCCTACCGATGTAACCATTAAGCCAGATGGGGGAGCCCTCGGAACCAATTGTTTAGACAGCGCACTACGAGTCGCTCCTGTATCCACCAGGAACTGATCAGTAGAACCCAAAACCTCAGCTGATACGTAAGGACCCTTCTGATCAACCGGCACCTCAACTGATTCTAACCCCCATCCAACGCATTCCTATGCATGCTGAGAATCATGGTACCCAGAACGGTCAATCCCCGACACTTGATACTGGTTTTGTCGATCGAAAACATTAGGCCTATCTCGTTGCTGCCCGGCAGGGTCAAAACGAGCGTGATCATTAGAATTCCCTCTAAAATTCGAGAAACCCCCTCTACCTCTCGGGCCACCCTGATTGTGTCCCTGACGCGAAGCATGCAACGCCGGGCAATCTCTGGCCCAGTGTCCCGATTGCTTACAATACGCACATTGATTCCTGTTCAAATCAGATCAGCCCGAGGGAGGACCATAAAATCCTCCCCTACCTCTATTTACACCCCGTCGGGGCGGACCATATACTTGTGCTAACATCACCTTCGTTTTTAAATCCTTCGATTTCTTCTCCTCCTGCCCCTTCGCTTCTTGCTCCTGGCGCTCATAGTACTGAGCTATAGTCAGGAGGGCTGTCGGGGTCGCAGTAGACCAAGAACTTTCACTCGCTTTTAGGCGGGCTGCGATCGCCGGTAATAAATTCGCCACATATTTATCAGCAAAGAGGTGTCGACCCGTATCATCCGTAAGTGACTGACCACTAAAATCATGAAACGTCTCCTCAAAGCGCGTAAAGAAATCTGCAACTGATTCATCGACTTTCTGCTTGCACGAGGCTAGCATATTCCAGTCAATCTTTTTAGGGGGAATGATTGTCTTCAACTTAGCCAGAATAGCAGCAGGGAGATCTAAAATAATCTGAGGTGGTTTCTGCGCGGGCTTTCTCTCCCTGTCCTCATCCTCAAGCTCAGACCACCGAGCCTTAAAAGCGGCAACATCATCCACCTTCCGCACAGATCGCCACATATCTGGTGGTAAAATAAGCCCAAAGAACAAATCTATATCTGCTAAGGTCATGGTACAAGAATTCAAGGCCCCCTCGACTTCTTCGTAAAAGGCCGCTGGATTCTTGCGGGGATCAGGCAACGCATTCTTTAACGCCATGACGTCAGCCCTGTGCCAGGGAGTATAAACCCAATTATACACAAAATATCCCTTAGCATCGGCGGAGGTAATAACCGAGCTAGTCCCCGCTCCTTTAGGAGGAACATACAAAGGCGCCGCCTCTCGCATTGGTTTAGCATGCACTAGATCGCTCTTATCTGATTGAGAGGTGGATCAATGGCCATCTCCGGTACGCGAAGCCGACCGCTTCTCCTCCTCGACTTGTTGGCGTGCTTTCTCTTTAAGGTCTTTCGCCGCATCCCGCAACGCAAACAGTCGCCGAACCGCATCAGGCGCCTTAGAGGGAGAGAAAACACCATTACGCAATGCTTTAGCATCTAATACCACATCGTCAGGTTCAAAGACACTGGAATATTTCCGGAAAGCAGCAATCACTTCCTCAGAAAAGTGGCCCAAAAAATACAACCTTTCTCTATCCTGCCACAACTCCCAAGAATCCAACAACTCAGCAAGGGAAACTTGCCCTTAAGTGCACGATAGGAAACTTGCCGAAGCTCACCCATTCGCTCAGCCGATAACATGGACCGCGTGTCTACCTTACCCGAACCCGATCCAGAATCTTGTGGCCTCGGGGCAGACGCGCCGACATAAGGAGGCGGAGAACGATCTAATAAATAAAAATCATCGTCATGATTATTAAGGACAGGATAGAGTGACTGACGAACAGCATATTGACCCGAGACTTGTAACCTACATTCTTTCTCTTGCCTCTCCGTCTGTTCTCTTTCCTCCCGACGCTTTGCTTCCTGCGCTCTCACATGATCATTCTTTCGTTGCTCTTTATCAAACAGCGCTTTCTCACGTTTCTCTCGCTCACGCACTTCCTTCACCCATAATCGCACACATTCAAACATGTCTTGACGAGCACGCCGTTTACACATACACTGTTCCACATACTCAATCTTACGCATATCAAACGACCCATACAACGGCCACCGTAACTCAGGATCCTTTCTGGTATATTTCCTCCATACTGTGCTGTACATTATGGAAGAAAGACCATGCTTCACATACATATCCCTATTAGGAGTCCCCTCTGGGGGAGCTGGAGCAGATTCCTCGAGGTTTAACCGGTTTCCAAAGCAGCAGCACCACTTACGGAGTGCGCTAAAAGCAGGCATGCTCAAAAATAATGCAGAATATGCAGTATTATCAAAAAATGGCACTTAAACGTTGTGCCGTTCAAAGTTACACAGTTCCGGAGAAATATCTCCACATTACCTGCCTATATGTGTTGCAACGCATATATTCTCACAATAATCAATACAAGATATGACCGGTCATCACAAATCAAACTCAAATAGCCAAACCAGGCTTCAAACACTCGGAGCAAGTACCGTACAACGGTTCTTACCAATCAAGAGTCCAGATTCCAACTGCCAAGCTCCAAAATTCGCCCAAACGGCTGTCACGGCAGGACCGACAGAAGAGGTCTCAGTCGAGGACCGGCGCCACCCAGATGGTCAGGTTGGAAGGGAAGGAAGAAAAACCTCGGGATGCCAGGACTAAAGTGCCTCTGGCAGTGATCACATCCCCGGCCAAATTCCTCACCTTCGTCGCGACCAATCCTTCGAGCATCCGAGTCGCCGATGAGCCCCACGTGACGGGCGCCAATTGATGAATACAAGCCCCAGCTAGGCCCGCAGGACACAAGGGTTCGCTCTCCTGCAATGGAATCTATAAGGAAGTTGGCACGGAAACTGCAAAGTACAAAGACAAGGTTTATTAACCCTTAAGGGTGGTCCTACAATCCATACAACACCCTTCGGTATTGCATAGAGTAGCACAAAGAACTTGCGTACACAGTCCCCTTTTATACACAACAGAGGGGCTCATAAGTGGGAGGACACAACATGAGGCAGGGAATGTTACCTTTTATGGACATTTTCGATACAAGATCAATATGTGGGCGGAGCTGACATACTCCTTGAGCCCGCGAAAACATGGTCAAGCAAGGACTAACTGATAACAGATGTGGTCAAGCCTGGGCATGCGCCAGGCGGACAAAGGAACTATTTATAGACTGTTACTAGGCAGATTACAAGAGCAACTAACACGAAGATAGGACTCTTCTCGTGTTGAGCACGTGGAGACATGACAATACAAAATGGAGTCCAAACTTCAGTCAACATAACGAAAGAGACATGTGTAAGGCAGGAGAATTCATGTCTTTAGTAAATGCTTAATCACATCGTGGTTTCAATTTACAACACCTGGGCCCATTAAACACGTACACACATGACCTAGTAAAGTACCGCTGGGGTCAATTTGTTGTACTTATACCTGTAAGATGGATTTACCTTATCATTTCTTACCAAACCTTTCTGACCGAATGTACTTTCCTCTGGTCAATGGACCTTTTAGTTAACTATTGTAGGTAAAATTGACATAGAATAAAATCCTTTAAATAACCACAGACTCAGGAGAGTTTTAAATGTTTATATAGTTAAATTCATGTGAGCCAAGAACCCAAATACAATTCGCACACTGGTTTTCTCCAAGGAAGGAAATCAGATGTTAAAACAGAAAATCATTAAACAATGTTATTACGATGACAGTCCCAGAATAGGGAGAAACAGAGAGATCAATGCAATAACATACTTCACAGATTTATAGTTACCTAGGATGGTGTGGAAACCAACCCCTTGGCCAAGGAGCTGGAAAAGGTTCCCTGGTACAGATCAGGTGACAAAGGTTCAGGACAGGATTCAGGGACAGTATAGATGACCTCTTCTAGATACGACACCTGCGTCGCACCTCTCTCTGACACTATCTTCCTCCTCGATTCTTCCGCGATCTTCTTCTATTATGTGCCTCCTCGATTCTTCCGTGATCTTCTTTTAATTAATTAGGGTTTAGGCTCCAAGTCTGCAAATCGAGTCTTCTTCAGCAATTATTCAATTCTCGGACAGCATCTTGGTCTCTCAGCATCTCCGTCTCTCTTGGTGTACTCTAACTAACTAAACTATCTCAATTATACCCTTCCAATGGCATGTACCTCCCCTAAATGTTTCGAATTTATGAAACTCATAATTCTGATTGGACAGGAAAGGGGGATGATCATCACACCATGCTAAGTTTTAATCGTTCCCGCCCCTTAAATTTATTTTCCCAAACTTTATTTCCCACCCGCATTTCACATTTTTATCAATAAAAGTATACATTTAATAATTTTCTCATTCATCATCCGAGATGTCTTCTGCATTCCCAGGACATGTTGCGATCGTGGCCTTGGCTGAAGTTCAAGAACGTCATCGTGGTTCCTGGCGGGTTACGAGTGCGCATGCGTTGGGTATCACATGTCATATAGACTTTAGTATTGCTCTGATGCCCGAATACGAACTAACTAGAAAGAGTCAAAGAAACATGTTAGAAATCAAAATAAAAGGGTTTCACTGTATACTACCTATCTATACCCTAATCCCTTATACTTATAAAAATCTTTCGCATTAGCATTTTAATAAAGTTGCAGGGTTTAGTTTCAGCAAAAGCATGCACTTTAACATGTGAGTTTCAAGCGGCCATCTTAAAAGCGATTGCGCAGCTGCAAAGATTTCCTTCCAAGCAAAGACTCGTCATTACTACGTAGACGTAGTTGACGCATGCGCAGTACAGAATTCTGCGCTAGCAGCCGTTTTAGTCACACTCGGGTTACTTGTTAGTACAACACATATGCAAGCTTCCCCTAAATTTAAATGTATAAACTGTAATGCACGTGAGTATTCACAAACACAATTATTATAGTATTACGAGTTATGTTGAGAAGATTGCATCCGAGCAAGTCTCTTTTATATGAGTCTTTGCTCTATCAGTATTGATGGTGGTATTGGTGGTGATGGTGATATTGGTGGTGGTGGTGATGGTACTGGTAGTGGTATTGGTGGTTGTGGATATTGGTGGTATTGGTTGTGGGGGTATTGGTGGTGGTGGTATTGGTGGTGGTGGCATTGGTGGTGGTAGTATTGGTAGTATTAGTGGTGGTGGTGGTATTGGTGGTTTGGTGGTATGGGTGGTGGTATTGGTGGTGGTGGTGTTGGTATTGGTGGTGGCGGTATTGGTATTGGTGGTGCTGGTATTGGTGGTGGCTTTGGTATTGGTGGTAGTATTGGTATTGGTGCTATTGGTATTGGTGGTGGTGGTGGTGGTGGTACTGTTATTGGTGGTGGTATTGATGGTGGTGGTACTGGTGGTTTTAGTGGTGATATTGATGGTGGTGGGGGTATTGGCGGTGGGTTAATGGTGGTGGTATTAGTGGTGGTGGTGATAGTGGTGGTATTGGTGGTGGTATTGGTAGTGGAATTGGAATTGGAGTTATCGGTGGTAGTGCTGCTATTGGTGGGTGGTGGTATTGGTGGTAATGGGGGTGGTGGTATTGGTGGTGATGATCTTGTGGTGATGGTGGTATTTGGCGGTGGTATTGGTGGCGGTAGAATTAGTGGTGGTATTGCTGGTGGTATTGGTTGTGGTATTGGTGGTGGTTTTGGTGGCATTGGTGGTGGTATTGATGGTGGTATTGGTTGTGGTAGTGGTGGTATTGGTGGTGGTATTGGTGCTGGTAGTATTGGTGGAGGTGGTGGTATTGGTGGTGGCGGTGTTGGTATTGCTGATGGTATTAGTGGTGGTATTGGTGGTAGTGTTGCTGGTGATGGTGGTATTGGTGGTGGTATTGGTGGTGGTGAGGGTGCTGGTACTGGTGGTGGTATTGATGGTGGTGGTGGTATTGATGGTGTTGTGGATGGTGGTGGTATTGGTGGTGGTGGCATTGGTGGTGGTGATATTGATGTTATTAGTGGTGGTGGTATTGGTGCTGGTATTGGTGGCATTGGTGGTAGTGGTATTGGTATTGGTGGTGATGATATTGGTATTGGTGGTGGCGGTATTGGTGGTGGTATTGGTATTGGCTGTGGTATTGGTTTGGATGGTATTGAATTGGTGGTGGTGGCATTGATGGTGGTATTATTGGTTTTGATATTGATGGTGGAATTGGCGGTAGTGGTATTGGTAGTGGTGATGATATTGGTGGTGGTATTGGTGCTATTAGTGGTGGTGGAGGTGCTTGTATTTGGGGTGGTATTATTGGTGAATGTATTGGTGGTGGTGGAGGTGGTGCTATTGATGGTGGTAGTACTGGCATAGGTGGTGGTATTGGTGGTGGTGGTGGTCATGGTATTGGTAGTGGTGGTATTGGTATTGGTGGTTGTGGTATTGGTGGTTTTAGTGGTGGAATTGGTATTGGTGGTGGTGATATTGGTATTGGTGGTGGTGCTGGTATTGCTGGTAGTGGTATTGGTGGTGGCTGTATTGGTATTGGTGGTGCTGGTATGGGTGGTGTTTTTGGTATTGGTGGTGGTATTGGTGATATTGGTGTTCGTAGTATTGGTACTGTTATTGGTGGTGGTGGTATTGGTGGTGGTGGTGGTATTGGTGGTTTAAGTGGTGGTATTGGTGTTGGTATTGATGGTGGTGGTGGTAATGGTGGTGGTATTGGTGGTGGTATTGGTATTGGTGGTGGTGGGTGGTGGTATTGGTGGTGGTGGTATTGGTGGTGGTATTGGTGGTATTGGTGGTGGTGGTATTAGAATCGGTGGTGGTGATGGTGGCATTCGTGGTGGTATTGGTGGCGGTATTGGTAGTGGTGGTGGTATTGGTCCAGGTGCTGTTGGTATTGGTAATAATGGTGGTGGTGGTATTGGTGGTGGTGGTATTGGTGGTGGTGATATTGGTAGTGGTGATATTGGTGGTGGTATTGGTGGTGGTATTAGTGGTAGAAGTGGTATTGGTGGTGGTGGTGGTGGTGATAGTATTAGTGGTGGTATTGGTGGTGGTATTGTTTGTGACGGTGATATTTGTGCTGGTGGTGGTACTGGTAGTGGTATTGGTGGTGGTGGTATTAGAATCGGTGGTGGTGATGGTGGCATTCGTGGTGGTATTGGTGGCGGTATTGGTAGTGGTGGTGGTATTGGTCCAGGTGCTGTTGGTATTGGTAGTAATGGTGGTGGTGGTATTGGTGGTGGTGGTATTGGTGGTTTGTGATAAAGGTAGTGGTGATATTGGTGGTGGTATTGGTGGTGGTATTAGTGGTAGAAGTGGTATTGGTGGTGGTATTGATGGTGGTGATAGTATTAGTGGTGGTATTGGTGGTGGTATTGGTTGTGACGGTGATATTTGTGCTGGTGGTGGTACTGGTAGTGGTATTGGTGGTGGTGGTGGATATTGGTGGTATTTGTTGTGGTTCTATTAGTGGTGGTGGTATTAGTGGTGGTATTGGTGGTAGGGTATTGGTGGTGTTATCAGTGGTGGTAGTAATGGTGGTGGTAGTGGTAATGGTGGTAACATTGGTGGTATTGGTGGTGGTATTGGTGGGGGTATTGGTGTTGGTGGCCGTATGTGCGGTGGTGGTATTGTTGGTGATGGGGTTATTGGTGGTAGTTGTGGTGGTGGTATTGGTGGTGGTGTATCGGTGGTGTTATAGGTATTTTTGGTGGTGGTGGTATTGGTGGTGGTGGTATCGGTGGTGGTATTGGTGGTGATATTGGTGGTGGTGGTGGTATTGGTGCTGGTGGTATTGGTGTTGGTGGTGGTATTGGCAGTGGTGGTGGTATTGGTGGTATTGGTGGTGGTGCTGGTATTTGCGGTGGTGGTATTGGTGGTGGGGGGATATTGGTGGTAGTTTTGGTGGTGGTATTGGGGGTGGTGGTAATGGTGGTGGTATATGTATTTGTGGTGGGGTGGTATTGGTGGTGGTGGTGGTATTGGTGGTGGTATTGGTGGTGGTGGTGGTATTGGTGCTGGTTGTATTAGTGTTGGTAGTGTTCATGGTGATGGTATTGGTGGTGGTGGTACTGGGGGTTTTAGTGGTGGTATTGATGGTGGTGGGGGTATTGGCGGTGGGTTAATGGTGGTGGTATTAGTGGTGGTGGTAATAGTGGTGGTATTGGTGGTGGTATTGGTAGTGGAATTGGAGTTATCAGTGGTAGTGCTGCTATTGGTGGGTGGTGGTATTGGTGGTAATGGGGGTGGTGGTATTGGTGGTGATGGGGATACTGGTGGTGGTATTTGGCGGTGGTATTGGTGGTGGTAGAATTAGTGGTGGTATTGCTGGTGGTATTGGTTGTGGTATTGGTGGTGGTTTTGGTGGCATTGGTGGTGGTATTGATGGTGGTATTGGTTGTGGTAGTGGTGGTATTGGTGGTGGTATTGGTGCTGATAGTATTGGTGGAGGTGGTGGTATTGGTGGTGGCGGTATTGGTATTGCTGATGGTACTAGTGGTGGTAGTGGTGGTAGTGTTGCTGGTGATGGTGGTATTGGTGGTGGTATTGGTGGTGGTGATGGTGCTGGTACTGGTGGTGGTATTGATGGTGGTGGTGGTATTGATGGTGTTGTGGATGGTGGTGGTATTGGTGGTGGTGGCATTGGTGGTGGTGATATTGGTGGTATTAGTGGTGGTGGTAATGGTGCTGGTATTGGTGGCATTGGTGGTAGTGGTATTGGTATTGGTGGTGATGATATTGGTATTGGTGGTGGTGGTATTGGTGCTGGTGGTATTGGGGTTGGTGGTGGTATTGGCAGTGGTGGTGGTATTGGTGGTATTGGTGGTGGTGCTGGTATTTGCGGTGGTGGTATTGGTGGTGAGGGGATATTGGTGGTAGTTTTGGTGGTGGTATTGGGGGTGGTGGTAATGGTGGTGGTATATGTATTTGTGGTGGGGTGGTATTGGTGGTGGTGGTGGTATTGGTGGTGGTATTGGTGGTGGTGGTGGTGATATTGGTGCTGGTTGTATTAGTGTTGGTAGTGTTCGTGGTGATGGTATTGGTGGTGGTGGTACTGGGGGTTTTAGTGGTGGTATTGATGGTGGTGGGGGTATTGGCGGTGGGTTAATGGTGGTGGTATTAGTGGTGGTGGTAATAGTGGTGGTATTGGTGGTGGTATTGGTAGTGGAATTGGAGTTATCGGTGGTAGTGCTGCTATTGGTGAGTGGTGGTATTGGTGGTAATGGGGGTGGTGGTATTGGTGGTGATGGGGGTACTGGTGGTGGTATTTGGCGGTGGTATTGGTGGTGGTAGAATTAGTGGTGGTATTGCTGGTGGTATTGGTTGTGGTATTGGTGGTGGTTTTGGTGGCATTGGTGGTGGTATTGATGGTGGTATTGGTTGTGGTAGTGGTGGTATTGGTGGTGGTGTTGGTGCTGATAGTATTGGTGGAGGTGGTGGTATTGGTGGTGGTGGTATTGGTATTGCTGATGGTATTAGTGGTGGTAGTGGTGGTAGTGTTGCTGGTGATGGTGGTATTGGTGGTGGTATTGGTGGTGGTGATGGTGATGGTACTGGTGGTGGTATTAATGGTGGTGGTGGTATTGATGGTGTTGTGGATGGTGGTGGTATTGGTGGTGGTGGCATTGGTGGTGGTGATATTGGTGGTATTAGTGGTGGTGGTAATGGTGCTGGTATTGGTGGCATTGGTGGTAGTGGTATTGGTATTGGTGGTGATGATATTGGTATTGGTGGTGGTGGTATTGGTGGTATTGCTGGTGGAATTGGTATTGGCTGTGGTATTGGTTCGGATGGTATTGGATTGGTGGTGGTGGCATTGATGGTGGTATTATTTGTTTTGATATTGATGGTGGAATTGGCAGTAGTGGTATTGGTGGTGGTGATGATATTGGTGGTGGTATTGGTGCTATTAGTGGTGGTGGAGGTGCTCATATTTGTGGGGGTATTATTGGTGAATGTATTGGTGGTGGTGGAGGTGGTGGTATTGATGGTGGTAGTACTGGCATAGGGGGTGGTATTGGTGGTGGTGGTGGTATTGGTAGTGGTGGTATTGGTATTGGTGGTTGTGGTATTGGTGGTTTTAGTGGTGGAATTGGTATTGGTGGTGGTGATATTGGTGGTAATATTGGTATTGGTGGTGGTGCTGGTATTGCTGGTAGTGGTATTGCTGGTGGCTGTATTGGTATTGGTGGTGCTGGTATGGGTGGTGTTTTTGGTATTGGTAGTGGTATTGGTGATATTGGTGTTCGTAGTATTGGTACTGTTATTGGTGGTCGTGGTATTGGTGGTGGTATTTGTGGTTTAAGTGGTGGTATTGGTGTTGGTATTGATGGTGGTGGTGGTAAAGGTGGTGGTATTGGTGGTGGTATTGGTACTGCTGGTGGTGGGTGGTGGTATTGGTGGTGGTGGAATTGGTGGTGGTATTGGTGGTATTGGTGGTGGTGGTATTAGAATCGGTGGTGGTGATGGTGGCATTTGGGGTGGTATTGGTGGCGGTATTGGTAGTGGTGGTGGTATTGGTCCAGGTGCTGTTGGTATTGGTAGTAATGGTGGTGGTGGTATTGGTGGTGGTGATATTGGTAGTGGTGATATTGGTGGTGGTATTGGTGGTGGTATTAGTGGTAGAAGTGGTATTGGTGGTGGTATTGTTGGTGGTGATAGTATTAGTGTTGGTATTGGTGGTGGTATTGGTTGTGATGGTGATATTTGTGCTGGTGGTGGTACTGGTAGTGGTATTGGTGGTGGTGGTGGATATTGGTGGTATTCGTTGTGGTTCTATTAGTGGTGGTGGTATTGGTGGTGGTATTGGTGGTAGGGTATTGGTGGTGTTATCAGTGGTGGTAGTAATGGTGGTGGTAGTGGTAATGGTGGTAACATTGGTGGTATTGGTGGTGGTATTGGTGGGGGTATTGGTGTTGGTGGCCGTATGTGCGGTGGTGGTATTGTTGGTGATGGGGTTATTGGTGGTAGTTTTGGTGGTGGTATTGGTGGTGGTGTATCAGTGGTGTTATAGGTATTTTTAGTGGTGGTGGTATTGGTGGTGGTGGTATTGGTGGTGGTATTGGTGGTGATATTGGTGGTGGTGGTAGTATTGGTGCTGGTGGGTTAATGGTGGTGGTGGTGGTTTTGGCGGTGGTGGTGGCATTGGTAGTGAAATTGGAGTTATCGGTGGTAGTGCTGCTATTGGTGGGTGGTGGTATTGGTGGTAATGGGGTGGTGGTATTGGTGGTGATGGGGGTACTGGTGGTGGTATTTGGCGGTGGTATTGGTGGTGGTAGAATTAGTGGTGGTATTGCTGGTGGTATTGGTTGGGGTATTGGTGGTGGTTTTGGTGGCATTGGTGGTGGTATTGATGGTGGTATTGGTTGTGGTAGTGGTGGTATTGGTGGTGGTATTGGTGCTGATAGTATTGGTGGAGGTGGTGGTATTGGTGGTGGCGGTATTGGTATTGCTGATGGTATTAGTGGTGGTAGTGGTGGTAGTGTTGCTGGTGATGGTGGTATTGGTGGTGGTATTGGTGGTGGTGATGGTGCTGGTACTGGTGGTGGTATTGATGGTGGTGGTGGTATTGATGGTGTTGTGGATGGTGGTGGTATTGGTGGTGGTGGCATTGGTGGTGGTGATATTGGTGGTATTAGTGGTGGTGGTAATGGTGCTGGTATTGGTGGTATTGATGGTAGTGGTATTGGTATTGGTGGTGATGATATTGGTATTGGTGGTGGTGGTATTGGTGGTGGAATTGGTATTGGCTGTGGTATTGGTTCGGATGGTATTGGATTGGTGGTGGTGGCATTGATGGTGGTATTATTGGTTTTGATATTGATGGTGGAATTGGCGGTAGTGGTATTGGTGGTGGTGATCATATTGGTGGTGGTATTGGTGCTATTAGTGGTGGTGGAGGTGCTCATATTTGTGGGGGTATTATTGGTGAATGTATTGGTGGTGGTGGAGGTGGTGGTATTGATGGTGGTAGTACTGGCATAGGGGGTGGTATTGGTGGTGGTGGTGGTGGTGGTGGTATTGGTAGTGGTGGTATTGGTATTGGTGGTTGTGGTATTGGTGGTTTTAGTGGTGGAATTGGTATTGGTGGTGGTGATATTGGTGGTGATATTGGTATTGGTGGTGGTGCTGGTATTGCTGGTAGTGGTATTGGTGGTGGCTGTATTGGTATTGGTGGTGCTGGTATGGGTGGTGTTTTTGGTATTGGTGGTGGTATTGGTGATATTGGTGTTCGTAGTATTGGTACTGTTATTGGTGGTCGTGGTATTGGTGGTGGTGGTGGTGGTATTTGTGGTTTAAGTGGTGGTATTGGTGTTGGTATTGATGGTGGTGGTGTTAATGGTGGTGGTATTGGTGGTGGTATTGGTATTGCTGGTGGTGGGTGGTGGTATTGGTGGTGGTGGAATTGGTGGTGGTATTGGTGGTATTGGTGGTGGTGGTATTAGAATCGGTGGTGGTGATGGTGGCATTCAGGGTGGTATTGGTGGCGGTATTGGTAGTGGTGGTGGTATTGGTCCAGGTGCTGTTGGTATTGGTAGTAATGGTGGTGGTGGTATTGGTGGTGGTGGTATTGGTGGTGGTGATATTGGTAGTGGTGATATTGGTGGTGGTATTGGTGGTGGTATTAGTGGTAGAAGTGGTATTGGTGGTGGTATTGTTGGTGGTGATAGTATTAGTGTTGGTATTGGTGGTGGTATTGGTTGTGATGGTGATATTTGTGCTGGTGGTGGTACTGGTAGTGGTATTGGTGGTGGTGGTGGATATTGGTGGTATTCGTTGTGGTTCTATTAGTGGTGGTGGTATTAGTGGTGGTATTGGTGGTAGGGTATTGGTGGTGTTATCAGTGGTGGTAGTAATGGTGGTGGTAGTGGTAATGGTGGTAACATTGGTGGTATTGGTGGTGGTATTGGTGGGGGTATTGGTGTTGGTGGCCATATGTGCGGTGGTGGTATTGTTGGTGATGGGGTTATTGGTGGTAGTTTTGGTGGTGGTATTGGTGGTGGTGTATCGGTGGTGTTATAGGTATTTTTAGTGGTGGTGGTATTGGTGGTGGTGGTATTGGTGGTGGTATTGATGGTGATATTGGTGGTGGTGGTAGTATTGGTGCTGGTGGTATTGGTGTTGGTGGTGGTTTTGGCGGTGGTGGTGGTATTGGTGGTATTGGTGGTGGTGGTGGTATTTGCGATGGTGGTATTGGTGGTGGGGGGATATTGGTGGTAGTTTTGGTGGTGGTATTGGGGGTGGTGGTAATGGTGGTGTTATATGTATTTGTGGTGGTGGTGGTATTGGTGCTGGTGGTGGTATTGGTGGTGGTATTGGTGGTGGTGGTGGTATTGGTGCTGGTTGTATTGGTGTTGGTAGTGTTCGTGGTGATGGTATTGGTGGTGGTGATATTGGTGGTGGTGTCAGTATTGGTGGTTGTATTGATGGTGGTATCGGTAGTGGTATTGGTGGTGGTGATGATATTGGTGGTGGTATTGGTGCTATTAGTGGTGGTGGAGGTGCTCATATTTGTGGTGGTATTATTTGTGAATGTATTGGTGGTGGTGGAGGTGGTGGTATTGATGGTGGTAGTACTGGCAAAGGTGGTGGTATTGGTGGTGGTGGTGGTGGTATTGGTAGTGGTGGTATTGGTATTGGTGGTTGTGGTATTGGTGGTTTTAGTGGTGGAATTGGTATTGGTGGTGGTGATATTGGTGGTGATATTGGTATTGGTGGTGGGGCTGGTATTGCTGGTAGTGGTATTGGTGGTGGCTGTATTGGTATTGGTGGTGCTGGTATGGGTGGTGTTTTTGATATTGGTGGTGGTATTGGTGATATTGGTGTTCGTAGTATTGGTACTGTTATTGGTGGTCGTGGTATTGGTGGTGGTGGTGGTGGTGGTATTGGTGGTTTAAGTGGTGGTATTGGTGTTGGTATTGATGGTGGTGGTGGTAATGGTGGTGTTATTGGTGGTGGTATTGGTATTGGTGGTGGTGGTGGTATTGGTGGTGGTGGTGGTATTGGTGGTGGTATTGGTGGTGGTGGTGGTATTGGTGCTGGTTGTATTGGTGTTGGTAGTGTTCGTGGTGATGGTATTGGTGGTGGTGATATTGGTGGTGGTGTCAGTATTGGTGGTTGTATTGATGGTGGTATCGGTAGTGGTATTGGTGGTGGTGATGATATTGGTGGTGGTATTGGTGCTATTAGTGGTGGTGGAGGTGCTCATATTTGTGGTGGTATTATTGGTGAATGTATTGGTGGTGGTGGAGGAGGTGGTATTGATGGTGATAGTACTGGCAAAGGTGGTGGTATTGGTGGTGGTATTGGTGGTATTGGTAGTGGTGGTATTGGTATTGGTGGTTGTGGTTTTGGTGGTTTTAGTGGTGGAATTGGTATTGGTGGTGGTGATATTGGTGGTGATATTGGTATTGGTGGTGGTGCTGGTATTGCTGATAGTGGTATTGGTGGTGGCTGTATTGGTATTGGCGGTGCTGGTATGGGTGGTGTTTTTGGTATTGGTGGTGGTATTGGTGATATTGATGTTCGTAGTATTGGTACTGTTATTGGTGGTCGTGGTATTGGTGGTGGTGGTGGTGGTGGTATTGGTGGTTTAAGTGGTGGTATTGGTGTTGGTATTGATGGTGGTGGTGGTAATGGTGGTGTTATTGGTGGTGGTATTGGTATTGGTGGTGGTGGGTGGTGGTATTGGTGGTGGTGGTATTGGTGGTTTTGGTGGTATTAGAATCGGTGGTGGTGATGGTGGCATTCATGGTGGTATTGGTGGCGGTATTGGTAGTGGTGGTGGTATTGGTCCAGGTGCTGTTGGTATTGGTAGTAATGGTGGTGGTGGTATTGGTGGTGGTGGTATTGGTGGTGGTGATATTGGTAGTGGTGATATTGGTGGTGGTATTGGTGGTGGTATTAGTGGTAGAAGTGGTATTGGTGGTGGTGGTGGTATTGGTGGTGGTGATAGTATTAGTGGTGGTATTGGTGGTGGTATTGGTTGTGATGGTGATATTTGTGCTGGTGGTGGTACTAGTAGTGGTATTGGTGGTGGTGGTGGATATTGGTGGTATTCATTGTGGTTCTATTAGTGGTGGTGGTATTAGTGGTGGTATTGGTGGTAGGGTATTGGTGGTGTTATCAGTGGTGGTAGTAATGGTGGTGGTAGTGGTAATGGTGGTAACATTGGTGGTATTGGTGGTGGTATTGGTGGGGTATTGGTGTTGGTGGCCGTATGTGCGGTGGTGGTATTGTTGGTGATGGGGTTATTGGTGGTAGTTTTGGTGGTGGTATTGGTGGTGGTGTATCGGTGGTGTTATAGGTATTTTTGGTGGTGGTGGTATTGGTGGTGGTATTGGTGGTGGTATTGGTGGTGGTGGTGGTATTGGTGCTGGTGGTATTGGTTTTGGTGGTGGTTTTGGTGGTCATGGTGGTATTGGTGGTGGTGGAGGTGGTGGTATTGATGGTGGTGGCATTGGTGGTGGTGGTGCTACTGGTGGTGGTATTGGTGGTGGTGTTGGTGATGGTTTTGGTGGTGACGGATGGGTAGTATTGATGGTGGGTGTGGTGGTGGTAGTGTTGGTGGTGGTGATATTGGTGGTGGTGGTATTGGTGGTTTTAGTGGTGGTATTGGTGGTGGTATTGATGGTGGTATTGGTGGTGGGGTATTGGTGGTGGTATCTGTGGTGTCAGTAATGGTGGGGGTAGTGTGATTGGTGGTGGTATTGGTAGTGGCATTGGTGGTATTGGTGGTGGTGGTATTGGTGGTTGGTGGTATTGGTGGTGGTGGTATTGGGGGTGGTATTGGTAGTGGCATTGGTCGTATTGGTGGTGTTGGTATTTTAATTGGTGGTGGTATTCGTGATGGTATTGGTGGTGGTGGTGGTGGTATTGGTGGTTGTGGTGGTATTGGTGCTGGGTATGATGGTATTGGTGGTGGTGGTGGTATTGGTGGTGGTAGTAGTGGTGGTATTAGTGGTGGTATTGGTTGTGGTGGTATTGGTGGTGGTATTGGTGGTCGTGGTATCCGTGGTGGTATTGGTGATGGTATTGTTGGTGGTATTGGTGGTGGTATTTTTATTGATGTTAGGGGTATTGTTTGTGGTATTTGTGGTGGTATTAATGGGGATGGTATTGTTGGTGCTAGTGGTGGTGGTATTGGTGGTGGTATTGGTGGCATTAGTGGTGGTGGTATTGGTGGTGGTATTGGTGGCATTTGTGGTAGTGGTATTGGTATTGGTATTGGTGGTTGTGGTATTATTATTGGTGGTGGTATTGGTGATGTATTGGTGGTGGTGGTATTGGTGGTATTGATGGTGGTATTGTATTGGTGGTGGTGGTATTGTTGTTGGTATTTGTGGTTTTGGTATTGATGGTGTTATTGGTGGTGGTGATGGCATTGGTGGTTGTGGTATGGATGGTGGGGGTATTGGTGGAGGTAGTGGTGGTGGTAATGGTGGTGGTATTGATGGTGGTGATATTGGTGGTGATGGCAGTATTGGTGGTGATGGTATTATTAGTGGTATTGGGGGTGGTATTGGTTGTGGTAGTGGTGGTCTTGGTGGTGGTAGTATTGGATGAGGATGTGGTCTTGGTGATGGTATTGGCATTGGTGGTGGTGATATTGGTGATGCTACTGGTGGGGTGCTGGTATTGGTAGGAGTGGTATTGGTGGTGGCGGTATTGGTATTGGTGGTGTCACGTGGTTTTAGGCCACTCCCTATTTACAGTGCTAAGTTAGCTTAATCACGTTAGCTGTTGGAGGACCATCTTGTTGCTTTCGCTGCCTTTGCACCCGACACTGTTGTTACATGTTATTACTTTGAGAAATGCAGACTCGCTCTTGTCTCAAGTGAATGTTATTTATACATCCTTAACAGTTGCTAGTGCCCTTGGTATGTACATCGAGTAAAGAACTTTTCTAGGACACTAGACGGTGCCGGCTGATTATGTTCAGGGTGATCGTACCACTGTTTAGTCACAACATGCACGCAGCTGCAAATACCAGAAAGTCGAGGGCTTTAATAACACAGCGCAGCATATTGTTAGAGCATTCGATAGAAGAGCTGTTGCAGAGAACACTGAGCTGATCCTGTGATGTGATACACCTGAGCTGATCTATACGGTATGGGGTCCCCTATGCAAGCCTATGAGACCTTCTAATAGTCTAATAATATATTATTAGTAACTAGAGAAAGGAGGGTGGTTATTTTCCACTGTCATTATAATATGATCGCTCCTTTTATATTCTATGGTATTGTAACAATGTTAATGGTAATGATCTTAACCATTTGTCTACTTATGTTAGCCAAAGTATTGTATAACAGGACTCGAGGTTTATGAATAAATTCTTTAAACTTTACTGTGTCTTAGTTATTCTGTTGTGGACTAATATATATGTGCAAACGGGTATTTCGGGTTCCCACCATTCCTGAGAATAACTAAGTCACTTGTTCTGGGTTGTCTATACATTGGGACCGCCGAGCTAAATCTCGGATAACGAATGTGACACTAAGCTAGTCGGATAAGGGGTTCTTAGTTCTGAGGGGAGTTTCTGGTACACCACAATTCTCTAAGGTTCTGGTTTCCTGCGCATAGTTCTGTGCATACGCAGAATCCCTACAACATGGCGCACCTAACGTTTGGTCTTAATATCTGAGATGCCTTAGTAGTGCTTTTTATTAGTCCATAACACCCTCACTCTGGTTTCCGGATAACGGGAGTGACGGTTTAACCTACCTAGGTTTTAGGCTATAGGTTCTTTCAAGCTTGATAATAAAAAAGGTTACACTAATCTAAGCCCAAGTGCTACTAAAGATCCTCGTTGTATCTTCTTTTTCGTCCTAAATGGCGGTAGAAATTCCCGCTCATAGTAGGCTGTCTCTACGTGCTCATTTGAGGACGTACGGGGTGCCTGATGACGGGATGGCAGTGGTGTTTGTCGTAAGTGCAAGTGCCACTTACCCTTATGAGTTGTTTTACTCTTGGGTTACCTTTGAGGCTGTGGAAGATGTTGATAAAACGTTCCACAAATACACTGCCACGCAGGTGCCTCTACATTATACCCCATATATGGCTTTAGAAATTCCTATTTCAACCTGGCAGCACACTATTTGGTTTAATGGCGCCCTCCCCCACATGGTCACCCCGGCGAGACTGGGTCCTTTGTCTATTGAAGGAGCTACTTGGCCGGTGCTGGCCGGACATACACCTCATCCACGCTACCTGACGGTAGGGGTGGATAGCTTACGTATACTACACACGACCCTGATTACGGTCCATAGGGCGTTAATGCAGTATGTGTCGCGCACTGTACAGGTGGGGGCACCTGCAGTTGCGGGACACGGGGCTGATCACCATCATGCGGTTGTGATTAGTCCTGTAATGGTAAACGCGGTTGTTGGCAAGCGCCCCCAGAATAAGGATGAGTATCCTTATTGGCTTGCAGAAAAATTTGATCAACTAGAAGCCGTGTTTCCTAACACTAGTCCTGTGGATAAACACAGGATACTCACTATTACTTTGCCCAAAGAACTGGTCCCAGACATTGTCGATTGTGACAATTGGGGCAAGGTCTTTGCCGCGACCTATTCGAAGTGCTTCGGCACTACGTCTATGTCGGTACTACCTTCCGTTATCAAGAAAGTCCAGGAGGACCATGGGGCGGAGGCAGCTATTGAATTGGGAATGCGGCTTATCGACAGCTTCGATATAGTATGTTCCATGATTATGGGAAATCTCAAAGGAGATGCCATGCAGTTTCAAGTGGGAAACATGATGGCGCTTATTGCGGATGACGATAAGCCGAGGGAGTTTGCAAAAGTTATTGCGAAAGCCTATAGGATGGTTGGACGTAGTGCCCTAGGCGTGAAACCCGTCATCAAAATTCCTGACGTGGTACAGCACACTAAAGTGAGTTCGTCTACAAAAGACGATAAACCCAACTTTCCAAAACAAAATTGGCGAGCTAAAAAACCAGATAAACAGCAACAGAAACAGGAGACTCGTCCTGCGTCCCCAGTTCAGGCTTATGTTGAACGCACTTATGATTTACGTGATCGTTCTCGTATTAAGTCACCTGATAGGTTTCAGGTTCCTGACCAGCGCTCTCCTCGTTCTTCACAGGAAACAGCGGCTTCACACTTTGGTGGAGGAGACCGTGGGAGAGGCCGGGGTGCTCAAGGTCGAGACCAGCCCCGACAGGAGGACAGAAAAGGCAAGCAGGAGGATTCTGCACGTCCACGTCCCCCGTTTCAGAAAAAGAAGGTTGCTGCAATCTCAGCGAAGTATGCCTCAGATGGTACGGACACAGCTTCTGAACATGAAATGGGCGCTGACGCTGCTAGACAGCGCGGCGGAAGTTACAGTAGTGCGGGGAGCACTGCGTCCATTTCTGGAGGCGACAGCAACTAAAATCTATGTAACAGTAGAAACTGCTGATACTCGCGTAGCCCCCCCTGAGAGATTATTTGACATAGTCCTCAATATTGAGGGTGACATACAACGAAAAATTAACGCGGTATTTTGGGATAATCTAACGACCACCTATGATATACTATTGGCGGAGAAAGATTGGCCCCCGGCTTTCGTTCTAAACGCTCCAAGGGGGGAAGAAGTCATTCTTCCTTCTTTTGGACACGTAGTGCCCAAGGAGGAGTCTAAGAAGTTGGCCGAGAAGTGGGCGCGGGTGCTTGCACCTGCGTTGTATCGTAATCAGGTGGGGTGGGATAAAAGTTCTACCCTCCACGAATTTCCATTGCGGTCCGACCCCCAGCCTCAGCCCCAATACCCTATGCGTCGTGAGGCTAGGTCTCACGTCGCGGCTATCCTTGAACAATTGGAATATCAGGGTGTAATTGAAACGTGTGTGTCATCCATGAATAATCCTTTATTCACTGTAACGAAGCCTGACGGATCGTACCGCCTAGTTTTGGATTACCGGCATTTAAACTCGCACTGCCGGAATTGTGCGGTGCAAAATACCCATAGTTCAGCCCTCGTAGATAGTCTTGTGAGAAAAAGGTTCAAAACCACACTCGACTTGTCCAATGGTTTTTATTGCCATAACATATCCCCTCATAGTTATGAGTGGACCGCTTTTACTTCGGGTGGTAAACAAAAAGTGTTCAAAAGGCTCCCAATGGGCTATAAAAATAGTCCTGGGGTATTTGCTGCCCGTGTGGTCTCTCTCTTAGAGATGGTAGACCCGGAGGCGTACTCGTACGTTGATGACATCTACTTAACAGACGACGAGTTGCTTCCACACCTTGCTCGTGTGGACAACATAATTTGTATGTTTGCGGACTTTGGTTACAAGTTTAACTTTAAGAAGTCCCACATTGCCGAGTACACAGTTTTATTCTTGGGGTACGAACTCAACAATGAGGGCCGAGGCTTGGCTCCGCAGTTCCTTGAGAAATGCGCACGCCTTCGTATCCCTACGACACTGAAACAACTACAATCATTGCTGGGCTTTCTGAATTTCGGTCGTACCTACATTCCTGAATATGCCCAGCGTATCAAGACACTGTATGCCTTGGTACAACCTACTTTTACCAAATCTTGCTGGCTGCCAGAACATTCGACTGCATTACACTCTTTGCAGTCTGACCTTCTTACTGCGAAATATTTACAAACTCGTGATAACCACACAAACCTGGTCATAAGAATTGTACCGGGTGTGGAGGGGTTCACGTACTTAACATACAATGAGGGCGACACTGTCCCCATTGCTTACAAATCTCATTTATATACTTCGGCTGAAATGCGTTTCTCCACTGTCGAGAAAGTTTTGACAGCAGTTCAGATGGCAATCCTGAAAGAACGAGCGCTATCACAGGGGAAACGCATGATGGTGGTGACACCATTTCCTGCCCTAGAGGCAGTCACTAAAAGCAAGTGTGTCGAATTCTAAAGCTTTGCATCCAAGGTGGATACAATGGGCGACCTCCTTAGCCTCGCCTGACGTCGAATACATCTTTGACGCAGGGCTACAGACTCAGGAGAGTTTGGAGTATGAATTAGTTCATCCGGCTCCACTTACATTGCGCCCGTTGGAGGAGTTCCATTGTGTCATTTACACTGATGGGTCCGCGCAGCCCGCAACTGGATCAAGGCACGCTTATTCAGCGGCTTGCGCAATTGTTGTTGGTACTTTCGTGAATGGAGAATTCATACAGGATGCGGTGCATACGCAGACTTTGGGTGATTGTACCGCACAATTGGCAGAGCTTAGAGCTCTGGTGCTAGCACTGGAGTTTGCTGATTACAGAGTCACAACTCTTATAGTGAGCGATTCTTACTATTGTGTTCAATCTTACAACGACAATCTGATGTTTTGGATCACGAATGGTTTTCGTGATTCAAAAGGTAGCACAGTGAAGCATAAAACGCTTTGGGCTAGGGTGGCTGAACTAAAAGACAGTCTACCCCTTGTGAGTGTTATTCACACTCTTGGTCACCAACGAGTTGGCGTCCATGCTGTCGGTAACAGTTTGGCTGACGAGGCAGCTAAAACAGCAGTGGCAACATACTTAGTAGCAGCAGTTACAAGATCCAAAAGTAAGATCGATGATGATTGCTGCATCAGAGACTGGGACGGACTTCCCTAGAGGTTTCCCTTCTCGATACCATTATCACTTAAGTCCTGATAACGTCCCGTTAGTGAGGATTAATGATGTTGGGGATAGGGTTATTCCCAATTCGGACTGCAGACCCGCATTGGTACAAGCTGCGCACGAGGGTGTTGCGTCAGCGCACGCCGGAGTGTCCGCAACTGTGTCTTTGTTGCAACAGCGTTATTGGTGGTACGGTTTGTACAAACATACACGGACTTATGTCCTCAATTGTGGGATTTGCCAACAGATAAAGCCATCTACGGTGGCGCGTCCACCACAAACGCAGCTGCATATATCTAATCAACCACTAGCGTGTGTTTATTTAGATCACTGCGGTCCTTTTTCCTCGGACACTGCGTACAAGTATATCTTGGTTGCAGTAGATTCGTGCACACGTTTTCTTTGGGTGTGGCCACACAGGAGTGCTGACGCCCGGACTGTCATCAAAGCATTGCGTGTCTTTATAGGGAGTTTTGCATGTGGCACCCTTCACTCTGATCAGGGCCCTGCGTTCGCCTCTAAGGCTTACAAAGAAGCTATGAGAAGTTTGGGGGTCCAAGTCAAATTTTCGTCTCCATTCCGGCCTGAGGGCAATAGTGTTGTGGAACGAATGAACCGTGACCTAAAGCAATCATTGACAGCCAGGGTGTTAGGTACTGGCAAAAACTGGCTAGCCCATTTGTATGACGTCCAACGTGCACTTAATAATCTCCCTAGAAGGTCTCTGGGTGGGAGGACCCCGTACATGATGCTCTTCGGAGTTCGAATGTTTGTTCCTGACCTTGAGGGTCTTGACATGGCGGCGGCAGCCGCGCCTTTTGACTTAGATGACCACTGTACTGTCTTACAGAATCTTGAAGAAACCAGAGACACTCTAGCAAAAGAACACGTATCCTCTGCGACCAAGGCAGGACTACAGATTCCGGTAGTCGGCTGGCTACCCAGAGTTGGTGATCTGGTCCGTGAGAAGGTGGAGAAGAAGAAGGAGTTTGGCCCCTCTTATCGTGCACCAGTGCCGGTGCTTGGAGTTGAGGGTACCCGCACAATTGTTTTGCCTCCACTTCCTGGTCACAGAGACAACAGGTACATTTCAGTTGACAATGTCAAGCTACACAGGGTGGCCGATACTCCATAGTCTGACACCTTCAGTTTCTTGCCCTTCGATGATGCGCAGTTCTGTAGTGGTTCCACCATCTGACATCGTGCCTGAGGTTGCCATTGAAATGCAAGTACTTTCTGATTCTGCTGTTTCACCTGCGGATGGTGCTTTGCCTGATGATGCTGAGTATTCTTATCCTGCTGATGTCCCTTTGTCCCTTTTGCAATCAACTGACATTGTCCAGTCTAATTCTTCCTTTGGAACTGAATCATTGACTTCCACTGCCCCTTCCAAATTTTCAAAATGTTTTGCCTGGTTCAAGAGACAATTTTTGGTTCCCCCCTGGATTTACATTTGGCTGGTGCTCATTTGCATTTTTTTGTTCATGTCCATTGGTTTTGTGGTGGTGTTTTTTAGGCTGATAAATGGACACTACCTGGATGAACGTTCTACAATTAGATTAATTAATGGAACTTTGGCCCCACATTCATCGTCGCACATCATGAAGAGGGACCTGACTTTTGTAAATATCACCGCCTGGCCTGTCCGTGATGGAATAGCATGGGATGCAGTTAAATTTCAAATTCATGGGCCCACGGAAGTGATTAATGTGCCATCTGTATATCGTGTTTCTATGGGTGATGTGGTGAAACAAGACATTCGATCTGATGATTGGGATGTTAAAACTATAGAGACACTGTTTTCTGATTTGAAATACTATGCCGCATTTGATGCTGAGGATTTGTATTTGAATAATGAAAACTATGCAGAACAGTTTTGTTATCAACATTATGGCACACATTTTCTTCATAGGGCAAACACATTTCGTAGTTTAGTCAACTTTACGCAGTGGGAACATTGCCCAGCCCCGAAGATTGGTAGTTCAAAAACATTGATCGAAAAATGTTCGTATTTTTCGGATTTCAGTGTATCCAATAATGCATCTTTTTATTTTAAACTTAGAGACGAACCTATTTCAAAGGTGCGTTTGACCCACACTAAATTGTTGTTTTCTAAGTCCTTCATGGACGATTTGGCAATTGGAGGGTATGACGTTTGGAAACATACTATTGATCTCAAATCGGTTTGGGGAACTAAATCTTGGCAAGTACAAGGTACAGAAGCTTTACATCGTGCCTGCCTCATCCCAAACCACATGTTATTTTTAAATTCTACAATTTTTCAGACAACCTGTTTTGGATTGGCTATTTCTAAAAAATTAAATTCCCCCTCGATCCCGGATCTGAGAGCTTATCCTGGTTGGGAGAATCACACAGATCTGTCCCTTACTATGTTGCAGTCTTTTACTTCCAATTCCACCTTCAATATTAGTGCATTAGACCCTAAAGGTTGGTTGGTATGGCAGAAAAGTTCGGATAACTGTCAACGTAGATTTTTGGGGTTAATTCCCGGTACATACAGGATAGAGTAGACCCACGTTTTCTGTCCTCACACACTGTCACTACCTACTCGGTAGGTAAATTGTGCCAGACATGGTTGCAACATTCCACATTAGATTCAGTCAAGATTCACTTGTCACGTTTGCATGACAAAATTGATTTGAATGAGTTTGTTAAAGGTCCCGCATTGGGTAGATCCAAAAGATGGGTATATGCTGTTTACAACGAGGTCTGGAAGTTGTCGCAGATTGAGGCTGCTTCCAGACTCCGTGCTATTGACCAAGCCAATATGGAAAAAGTATTGGCTGTAATAGATAACAGTGTTAATACCTTATCTTCGAGAATATATACATTGGATAACATTGTTTCGTCTGTTGTGGATATTGTCCAGGACGATGTGTCTGTATTGTATCATGGTCAAAATCAATTGCGTTCAATAATGCAATTTGCATGGACTTTGCAGACATTAAAGGCGGGGAAAGTGCCGTGGGATTACATGAATATTTCTTCTTTATTCCGCCCGTTTAATCTGACATCAAAGCAGCAATTCATGTCCATGAAAGATGCTACATATTCACTACTGCATATAGAAAAGTTAGAACCTTTGCCTTTTTCTGTTGCTGAGTCGGATTATGCTGTGTGGCTCGTACATGGGATGGTCACTCTGCCAATTTCTATGTATAGGTTTAGTTCATGCATGAAACATTATGCCTTAGGCAGATAAGAAAAACTTGGTTCTGCATTCTTGCATGAGGTCTGGTCTCTCCCATTTACATATCGATGTGAGAGAGAAGGCAAAGAAGTTTATTTGAAAGGTGAGGAGTGTACGTCTGCTCCTGATCATTCTGTAGTATGTAGACATATCCAATTACATGGATCGTGTAATATGAATGCCCCTAATTTAGCTTGCGTTTTGAAGGGCATTCCTGTGCCAGTTATAACGCCGTCATTTACGCTGCTTGCTAATGGTAGTTATCTGCTTCTAAATAGTGAGGCTTGCTGTGGGATGTTAGCAGGAATTCCCTATATTGTTTCAGTTTCACGAAGAGTAGTTTGCTGTAATAACGTGCTTTTCCCACCCCCGCAAGGCCGACTGGATATATCCATCTGGCCGACGATTCCAACCTTGAAAGCAGAGTTAAATAGGATGAGCAGAATAAGGGCTCTTTTGTCTCAAAAGGAGGTTGCGTTGACTTCGTCACGAGAAACATTTCTCCTTCAAGTTGCGAACACTCGCACGGAAGTTCAAGCGCTTTTGAATACTGACCTCCCCCTACATTTTGGCACACTAATACACACTATCTTCAATGCTTCTTCTACGACTGGTCTGGTACACTTTTTTAAAATTGTAGGCTCTGGCCTTGTGACGTCTTTCCAGTCTATCTTTGGTGTAATACCAGCTATTTTTCATTCTATTTTTTCTGGGGTCTTCGGAGGGTTTCCTCTGATACTCGCATTAATTGCTGGCATACTCCTGTTGGTCTGCGCACTACGCTATGGCTGCACGACTTGCGCTACTCGACCACGGATCCAGCATGTTCCATCTGCGTAGCCGGATGTGGGAAACTTATGGGACTTTACCACTGGCTACCTTGAGTGTCGCTTATGGATTATCCTTCCGGTTCCCGTATTTTACTTGTGTACAGCCTGTTTTTCACTGTCTCGAATGTCCGTTCCAATGGGCTCTGGATGTGTGTCTGTCAAACTTGGTGTCACCTGACCTGGATTATGATCGACTGATGTATCCCTTAGTGGTTCATGAGTTTGACTGTTCTGGAGTCGGGTTTATGGCCATGGGTGCGGCGCATGGAGTCCTTGGATTATGGGATATCGAGAAAGCAGCAGTTGACTTCCTGGCACGAAGTTACATCGAGATGCCTGCTTCTTGTCCACGTGGAGTGCTTGATGCTCATTTCCCTGTGGAACACGTGTGTTCTTTTTCTTTGCTGAACTGGATGTCCGACAATTTTGCGGATGACTCAAATGATTTTCTACTGGAAGCCGCAGCTGCGTATGCTGCTTATACTTTCCTACATTGACTGCTTGATGGCGAGTCGAATAAAGTTTTTTTTTTTTTTGCCATCTTTTCACAAACGATCGTTGGCTTCTATGGACGATGGATTGTGTTTTTACATTTTTTTCTCTTCCTCTCATTTTTCTGAACTCTCATTTCAAGCTCTTTAGTCTGCATCATTGATCTTGAACTCTGCGTTCTGTAAAAATATTCGCCCCTGGTTATACCGTGGTTCGATCAAAGGGGGATGTCATGTGGTTTTAGGCCACTCCCTATTTACAGTGCTAAGTTAGCTTAATCACGTTAGCTGTTGGAGGACCATCTTGTTGCTTTCGCTGCCTTTGCACCCGGCACTGTTGTTACATGTTATTACTTTGAGAAATGCAGACTCGCTCTTGTCTCAAGTGAATGTTATTTATACATCCTTAACAGTTGCTAGTGCCCTTGGTCTGTACATCGAGTAAAGAACTTTTCTAGGACACTAGACGGTGCCGGCTGATTATGTTCAGGGTGATCGTACCACTGTTTAGTCACAACATGCACGCAGCTGCAAATACCAGAAAGTCGAGGGCTTTAATAACACAGCGCAGCATATTGTTAGAGCATTCGATAGAAGAGCTGTTGCAGAGAACACTGAGCTGATCCTGTGATGTGATACACCTGAGCTGATCTATACGGTATGGGGTCCCCTATGCAAGCCTATGAGACCTTCTAATAGTCTAATAATATATTATTAGTAACTAGAGAAAGGAGGGTGGTTATTTTCCACTGTCATTATAATATGATCGCTCCTTTTATATTCTATGGTATTGTAACAATGTTAATGGTAATGATCTTAACCATTTGTCTACTTATGTTAGCCAAAGTATTGTATAACAGGACTCGAGGTTTATGAAGAAATTCTTTAAACTTTACTGTGTCTTAGTTATTCTGTTGTGGACTAATATATATGTGCAAACGGGTATTTCGGGTTCCCACCATTCCTGAGAATAACTAAGTCGCTTGTTCTGGGTTGTCTATACATTGGGACCGCCGAGCTAAATCTCGGATAACGAATGTGACACTAAGCTAGTCGGATAAGGGGTTCTTAGTTCTGAGGGGAGTTTCTGGTACACCACAATTCTCTAAGGTTCTGGTTTCCTGCGCATAGTTCTGTGCATACGCAGAATCCCTACAACAGTGGTGGTGGTATTAGTATTGGTATTGGTGGTGATATTGGTATTGGTGGTATTGGTGGTGGTGGTACTGGTATTGGTGGTGGTATTGGTATTGGTGGTGGTGGTATTGGTTTTGGTATTGGTGGTGGTATTGTTGGTGGTGGTGGTATTGGTGGTAGGGTTTTGGTGGTGGTATCCATTTTGGTGGTAATGGTAGTGGTATTGGTGGTGGTATTGGTGATGATAGTGGTATTGGTGGTGGTGGTATTGGTGGTGGTATTTGCGGTGGTGGTATTGGTGGTGGGGGGATATTGGTGGTAGTTTTGGTGGTGGTATTGGGGGTGGTGGTAATGGTGGTGATATATGTATTTGTGGTGGTGGTGGTATTGGTGGTAGTGGTGGTATTGGTGGTGGTAGTGTTCATGGTGATGGTATTGGTGGTGGTGATATTGGTGGTGGTGTCAGTATTGGTGGTTGTATTGGTGATGGTATCGGTAGTGGTATTGGTGGTGGTGGTATTGGTGGTGGTGATGGTATTAGTGGTGGTATTGGTGGTGGTGTTGCTGGTGATGGTGGTATTGGAAATGGTATTTGTGGTGGTGGTATTGGTGGTGGTGGCTTTGGTGGTGGTATTGGTGGCATTAGTGGTGGTGGTATTGGTATTGGTGGTGGTATTGGTGGTGGTATTGGTGGTGGTGGTATTGGTGGTATTGGTATAGGTGGTGGTATTGGTGGCAGTATTGTATTCGTGGTGGTGGTATTGGTGTTGGTATTTTTATTGGTGGTGGTGGTATTGGTGGTGGTGGAGGTGCTAGTATTTGTGGTGGTGGTATTTGTGAATGTATTGGTGGTGGTGGAGGTGGTGGTATTGATGGTGGTGGCATTGGTGGTGGTGGTGCTACTGGTGGTGGTATTGGTGGTGGTGTTGGTGATGGTTTTGGTGGTGACGGATGGGTAGTATTGATGGTGGGTGTGGTGGTGGTAGTGTTGGTGGTGGTGATATTGGTGGTGGTGGTATTGGTGGTTTTAGTGGTGGTATTGGTGGTGGTATTGATGGTGGTATTGGTGGTGGGGTATTGGTGGTGGTATCTGTGGTGTCGGTAATGGTGGGGGTAGTGTGATTGGTGGTGGTATTGGTAGTGGCATTGGTGGTATTGGTGGTGGTGGTATTGGTGGTTGGTGGTATTGGTGGTGGTGGTATTGGGGGTGGTATTGGTAGTGGCATTGGTCGTATTGGTGGTGTTGGTATTGGAATTGGTGGTGGTATTGGTGATGGTATTGGTGGTGGTGGTGGTATTGGTGGTTGTGGTGGTATTGGTGCTGGGGATGATGGTATTGGTGGTGGTGGTGGTTTTGGTGGTGGTAGTGGTGGTGGTATTAGTGGTGGTATTGGTTGTGGTGGTATTGGTGGTGGTATTGGTGGTCGTGGTATTCGTGGTGGTGTTGATGATGGTATTGTTGGTGACGGACATGGTAGTATTGATGGTGGGTGTGGTGGTGGTAGTGTTGTGGTGGTATTGGTCAAGGTGGTGGTGGTATTGGTGGTGGTGGTGATATTAGGGGTGGTGGTAGTGGCATTGGAGGTGGTGGTGGTATTGGTGGTGGTATTTGTGGTGGTATTGGTGGTGGTGGTATTGGTGGGGGTGTTGGTGATGGCATTGGTGGTTACACACATGGTAGTAGTGATGGTGGACATGGTGGTGGTATTGGTCAAGGTGTTGGTGGTATTGGTGATGGTGGTATTGGTGGTGGTGGTATTGGAATTGGTGGTGGTGGTATTTGCGGTTTTAGTGGTAGAATTGGTGGTGGTATTGATGGAGGTATTGGTGGTGGTGTATTGGTGGTGGTATCTGTGGTGTTAGTAATGGTGGTGGTGGTATTGGTAGTGGTATTGGTAGTGGCATTGGTGATATTGGTGGTTGGTGGTATTGGTGGTTGGTGGTATTGGTGGTTTTGGTATTGGTGTTGGTATTGGTAGTGACATTGGTGGTATTTGTGGTGGTGGTGGTATTGGTGGTGACGGTGGTATTGGTGGTGACGGTGGTATTGGTGGTTGTATTGCTGGTATTGGTGATATTGGTGGTGGTGTTGGTATTGGTGCTTTTGATGATGGTATTCATGGTGGTGGTGGTATTGGTGGTGGTAATGGTGGTGGTATTGATGGGGTGGTGATATTGGTGGTTGTGATGTTGGTGGTGGTGATGTTGGTGGTGGTATTAGTGGTGGTATTGGTGATGGTGGTGTTGGTGGTGGTGATGGTATTGGTGGTAATGATGGTATTAGTGGTGGTATTGGTGGTGATGGTATTGGTGGTGGTGGTATTAATGGTGGTGGTGGTATTCATGCGATTGGTATTAGTGGTGGTGGGATTGTAATTGGTGGTGGTATAGGTGGTGGGGTATTGGTGGTGATCTATTGCTGGTGGTTTTAATCGGTGATGATAGTGGCAATGGAGGTGGTGGTGGTAGTGGTATTGGTGGTGGTATTGGTGGTTGTGCTATTGGTGATGGTGGTATTGGTGGAGGTAGTGGTGGTGGTATTGGGGTGGTATTGGTTGTGGTAGTGGTGGTATTGGTGGTGGTAGTATTGGTTGTGGTTGTGGTTTTGCTGGTAGCATAGGTATTGGTGGTGGTATTGGTATTGGATGTAGTGATATTGGTGATGCTACTGGTGGGGGTGTTGGTATTCATAGGAGTGGTATTGGTGGTGGCGGTATTGGTATTGGTGGTGGTGGTATTGGTATTGGTGGTGATATTGGAATCGGTGGTATTGGTAGTAGGTGGTGGTGGTACTGGTATTGGTGGTGGTATTGGTATTGTGATGGTGGTATTGGTTGTGGTATTGGTGGTTGTATTGCTGGTAGTGGTGTTATTGGTGGTGGGGTTTTGGTGGTGGTATTGGTGGTGGTGGTAATGGTAGTGGTATTGGTGGTGCCATTGGTGGTATTTTTGGTGGTATTGGTGATGATAGTGGTATTGGTGGTGGTGGTATTGGTATTGGTGGTAGTGCTGGTATTGGTGGTGGTATTGGTGGGGGTGTTGGTGGTGGGGGGAAATTGGTGGAGGTATTGGTGGTATTAGTGGTGGTATTGGTGCTGGTGCTGGTATTGGTGCTGGTGGTATTGGTGGTGGTAGTATTTGTGTTGGTGAAATTGGTGGTGGTGGCAGTATTGGTGGTGGTCTTATTGGTGGTTGTGATGGTATTAGTGGTGGTATTGGTGGTGTTATTGGTGGTGATGGTGGTATTGGTGGTGGTGGTAGTGATGGTGGTATTGGTGGTGGCGCTATTGGTGGTGGTGGTGGTACTGGTGGTGGTGGTGTTATTGGTGGTGGTGGCATTGATTGTGGATTTGCATTGGTGATGGTGGTATTGGTGGTTTTAGTGGTGGTGGTGGTATTAGTGGTGGTTTCGGTGGTGTTATTGGTGGTGATGGTGGTGGGGGTGGTACTGGTGGTGGTATTGGTGGTGGTGGTTTTGGTGGTGTCGGTGGTGGTGGTATTGGTGGTGGTGGTATAGTTAGTATTGATGGTGGTATTGGTGTTGGTATTGTTGGTGATATTGGTGGTGGTGGTATTAATGGTGGTGGTATTGGTGGTGGTGATGTTATTGGTGGTGGTATTGGAGGTGGTCATATTGGTGGTGGTGCTATTGGTGATGGTATTGGTGGTGGTGATGGCATAGATGGTGGTGGTAGTGGTATTAGTGGTGGTGGTGATGGCATTAGTGTTGGTGGTTTTGGTTGTGGTATTGGTGATGGTGGTATTGGTGGTCGTGTTGGTGGTGGCATTGGTGGTGGTGGAAGTGGGGGTATTGATGGTGGTGGTGGTATTGTTGGTGGTATTTATTGTGGTTGTGGTGGTGGTATTGGTGTTGGCATTGCTGGTTGTATTGGTGGTATTGGTGGTGGTGGTGGTATTGGTGGTGCTCATATTGGTGGTGGTGGAATAGGTGATATTGGTGGTTGCGCTGGTATTGGTGGGGGTATTGGTATTGGTGGTGGTGTTACTGGTATTGGTGGTGGTATCAGTATTGGTGTTGGGGTATTGATTGTGGTATTGGTGGTGGTGTTACTGGTATTGGTGGTGGTATTTTTATTGATGTTAGGGGTATTGTTTGTGGTATTTGTGGTGATATTAATGGGGATGGTATTGTTGGTGCTAGTGGTGGTGGTATTAATGGTGGTATTGGTGGCATTAGTGGTGGTGGTATTGGTGGTGGTATTGGTGGCATTTGTGGTAGTGGTATTGGTATTGGTATTGGTGGTTGTGGTATTATTATTGGTGGTGGTATTGGTGATGGTATTGGTGGTGGTGGTATTGGTGGTATTGATGGTGGTATTGTATTGGTGGTGGTGGTATTGGTGTTGGTGGTTTTGGTATTGATGGTGTTATTGGTGGTGGTGATGGCATTGGTGGTTGTGGTATTGATGGTGGGGGTATTGGTGGAGGTAGTGGTGGTGGTAATGGTGGTGGTATTGATGGTGGTGATATTGGCGGTGATGGCAGTATTGGTGGTGTTGGTATTAGTGGTGGTATTGGGGGTGGTATTGGTTGTGGTAGTGGTGGTCTTGGTGGTAGTAGTATTGGATGAGGATGTGGTTTTGGTGATGGTATTGGCATTGGTGGTGGTGATATTGGTGATGCTACTGGTATTGGTAGGAGTGGTATTGGTGGTGGCGGTATTGGTATTGGTGGTGGTGGTGGTGGTATTAGTATTGGTATTGGTGGTGATATTGGTATTGGTGGTATTGGTGGTGGTGGTACTGGTGTTGGTGGTGGTATTGGTATTGGTGGTGGTATTGGTTTTGGTATTGGTGGTGGTATTGTTGGTGGTGGTGATATTGGTGGTAGGGTTTTGGTGGTGGTATCCATTTTGGTGGTAATGGTAGTGGTATTGGTGGTGGTAATGGTGATGATAGTGGTATTGGTGGTGGTGGTATTGGTGGTGGTATTGGTGGTATTAGTGGTGGTATTGGTGCTGGTGCTGGTAGTGGGGCTGTTAGTTATGGTGGTGGTAGGGGTGGTGGTATTGGTGGTGGTAGTATTCGTGTTGGTGAAATTGGTGGTGGTGGCAGTATTGGTGGTGGTATTGGTGGTGGTCTTCTTGGTGGTGGTGATGGTAATAGTGGTGGTATTGGTGGTATTGGTGGTGGTGGTATTGGTATTGGTGGTGGCGGTATTGGTATTGGTGGTGCTGGTATTGGTGGTGGCTTTGGTATTGGTGGTGGTATTGGTATTGGTGCTCTTGGTATTGGTGTTGGTGGTGGTGGTACTGTTATTGGTGGTGGTATTGGTGGTGGTGGTACTGGTGGTTTTAGTGGTGGTATTGATGGTGGTGGGGGTATTGGCGGTGGGTTAATGGTGGTGGTATTAGTGGTGGTGGTAATAGTGGTGGTATTGGTGGTGGTATTGGTAGTGGAATTAGAGTTATCGGTGGTAGTGCTGCTATTGGTGGGTGGTGGTATTTGTGGTAATGGGGGTGGTGGTATTGGTGGTGATGATATTGGTGGTGATGGTGGTACTGGTGGTGGTATTTGGCGGTGGTATTGGTGGTGGTGGAATTAGTGGTGGTATTGCTGGTGGTATTGGTTGTGGTATTGGTGGTGGTTTTGGTGGCATTGGTGGTGGTATTGATGGTGGTATTGGTTGTGGTAGTGGTGGTATTGGTGGTGGTATTGGTGCTGGTAGTATTGGTGGAGGTGGTGGTACTGGTGGTGGCGGTATTGGTTTTGCTGATGGTATTAGTGGTGGTATTGGTGGTAGTGTTGCTGGTGATGGTGGTATTGGTGGTGGTATTGGTGGTGGTGATGGTGCTGGTACTGGTGGTGGTATTGATGGTGGTGGTGGTATTGATGGTGTTGTGGATGGTGGTGGTATTGGTGGTGGTGGCATTGGTGGTGGTGATATTGGTGGTATTAGTGGTGGTGGTATTGGTGCTGGCATTGGTGGAATTGGTGGTAGTGGTATTGGTGGTGATGATATTGGTATTGGTGGTGGTGGTATTGGTGGTATTGGTGGTGGTATTGGTATTGGCTGTGATATTGGTGGGGATGGTATTGGATTGGTGGTGGTGGCATTGATGGTGGTATAATTGGTTTTGATATTGATGGTGGAATTGGCAGTAGTGGTATAAGGTGGTAGTGATAATATTGGTGGTGGTATTGGTGCTATTAGTGGTGGTGGAGGTGCTCATATTTGTGGTGGTATTATTGGTGAATGTATTGGTGGTGGTGGATGTGGTGGTATTGATGGTGGTAGTACTGGCATAGGTGGTGGTATTGGTGGTGGTGGTATTGGTAGTGGTGGTATTGGTATTGGTGGTTGTAGTATTGGTGGTGGAATTGGTATTGGTGGTGGTGATATTGGTGGTGATATTGGTATTGGTGGTGGTGCTGGTATTGCTGGTAGAGGTATTGGTGGTGGCTGTATTGGTATTGGTGGTGCTGGTATGGGTGGTGTTTTTGGTATTGGTGGTGGTATTGGTGATATTGGTGTTGGTAGTATTGGTACTGTTATTGGTGGTCGTGGTATTGGTGGTGGTATTTGTGGTTTAAGTGGTGGTATTGGTGTTGGTATTGATGGTGGTGGTGGTAATGGTGGTGGTATTGGTGGTGGTATTGGTATTGCTGGTGGTGGGTGGTGGTATTGGTGGTGGTGGAATTGGTGGTGGTATTGGTGGTATTGGTGGTGGTGGTATTAGAATCGGTGGTGGTGATGGTGGCATTCGGGGTGGTATTGGTGGCGGTATTGGTAGTGGTGGTGGTATTGGTCCAGGTGCTGTTGGTATTGGTAGTAATGGTGGTGGTGGTATTGGTGGTGGTGATATTGGTAGTGGTGATATTGCTGGTGGTATTGGTGGTGGTATTAGTGGTAGAAGTGGTATTGGTGGTGGTATTGTTGGTGGTGATAGTATTAGTGTTGGTATTGGTGGTGGTATTGGTGGGGGTGTTGGTGGGGAAATTGGTGGTGGTATTGGTGGTATTAGTGGTGGTATTGGTGCTGGTGCTGGTATTGGTGCTGGTGGTATTGGTGGTGGTAGTATTTGTGTTGGTGAAATTGGTGGTGGTGGCAGTATTGGTGGTGGTCTTATTGGTGGTTGTGATGGTATTAGTGGTGGTATTGGTGGTGTTATTGGTGGTGATGGTGGTATTGGTGGTGGTGGTAGTGATGGTGGTATTGGTGGTGGTGCTATTGGTGGTGGTGGTGGTACTGGTGGTGGTGGTGTTATTGGTGGTGGTGGCATTGATTGTGGGTTTGTATTGGTGATGGTGGTATTGGTGGTTTTAGTGGTGGTGGTGGTATTAGTGGTGGTTTCGGTGGTGTTATTGGTGGTGATGGTGGTGGGGGTGGTACTGGTGGTGGTATTGGTGGTGGTGGTTTTGGTGGTGTCGGTGGTGGTGGTATTGGTGGTGGTGGTATAGTTAGTATTGATGGTGGTATTGGTATTGGTGTTGGTATTGTTGGTGATATTGGTGGTGGTGGTATTAATGGTGGTGGTATTGGTGGTGGTGATGTTATTGGTGGTGGTATTGGAGGTGGTCATATTGGTGGTGGTGCTATTGGTGATGGTATTGGTGGTGGTGATGGCATAGATGGTGGTGGTAGTGGTATTAGTGGTGGTGGTGATGGCATTAGTGTTGGTGGTTTTGGTTGTGGTATTGGTGGTGGTGGTATAGGTGGTCGTGTTGGTGGTGGCATTGGTGGTGGTGGAAGTGGGGGTATTGATGGTGGTGGTGGTATTGTTGGTGGTATTTATTGTGGTTGTGGTGGTGGTATTGGTGTTGGCATTGCTGGTTGTATTGGTGGTATTGGTGGTGGTGGTGGTATTGGTGGTGCTCATATTGGTGGTGGTGGAATAGGTGATATTGGTGGTTGCGCTGGTATTGGTGGGGGTATTGGTATTGGTGGTGGTGTTACTGGTATTGGTGGTGGTATCAGTATTGGTGTTGGGGTATTGATTGTGGTATTGGTGGTGGTGTTACTGGTATTGGTGGTGGTATTTTTATTGATGTTAGGGGTATTGTTTGTGGTATTTGTGGTGATATTAATGGGGATGGTATTGTTGGTGCTAGTGGTGGTGGTATTGGTGGTGGTATTGGTGGCATTAGTGGTGGTGGTATTGGTGGTGGTATTGGTGGCATTTGTGGTAGTGGTATTGGTATTGGTATTGGTGGTTGTGGTATTATTATTGGTGGTGGTATTGGTGATGGTATTGGTGGTGGTGGTATTGGTGGTATTGATGGTGGTATTGTATTGGTGGTGGTGGTATTGGTGTTGGTGGTTTTGGTATTGATGGTGTTATTGGTGGTGGTGATGGCATTGGTGGTTGTGGTATTGATGGTGGGGGTATTGGTGGAGGTAGTGGTGGTGGTAATGGTGGTGGTATTGATGGTGGTGATATTGGCGGTGATGGTAGTATTGGTGGTGGTGGTATTAGTGGTGGTATTGGGGGTGGTATTGGTTGTGGTAGTGGTGGTCTTGGTGGTGGTAGTATTGGATGAGGATGTGGTTTTGGTGATGGTATTGGCATTGGTGGTGGTGATATTGGTGATGCTACTGGTATTGGTAGGAGTGGTATTGGTGGTGGCGGTATTGGTATTGGTGGTGGTGGTGGTGGTATTAGTATTGGTATTGGTGGTGATATTGGTATTGGTGGTATTGGTGGTGGTGGTACTGGTGTTGGTGGTGGTATTGGTATTGGTGGTGGTGGTGGTATTGGTTTTGGTATTGGTGGTGGTATTGTTGGTGGTGGTGATATTGGTGGTAGGGTTTTGGTGGTGGTATCCATTTTGGTGGTAATGGTAGTGGTATTGGTGGTGGTAATGGTGATGATAGTGGTATTGGTGGTGGTGGTATTGGTGGTGGTATTGGTGGTATTAGTGGTGGTATTGGTGCTGCTGCTGGTAGTGGGGCTGTTAGTTATGGTGGTGGTAGGGGTGGTGGTATTGGTGGTGGTAGTATTCGTGTTGGTGAAATTGGTGGTGGTGGCAGTATTGGTGGTGGTATTGGTGGTGGTCTTCTTGGTGGTGGTGATGGTAATAGTGGTGGTATTGGTGGTATTGGTGGTGGTGGTATTGGTATTGGTATTGGTGGTGGCGGTATTGGTATTGGTGGTGCTGGTATTGGTGGTGGCTTTGGTATTGGTGGTGGTATTGGTATTGGTGCTCTTGGTATTGGTGTTGGTGGTGGTGGTACTGTTATTGGTGGTGGTATTGGTGGTGGTGGTACTGGTGGTTTTAGTGGTGGTATTGATGGTGGTGGGGGTATTGGCGGTGGGTTAATGGTGGTGGTATTAGTGGTGGTGGTAATAGTGGTGGTATTGGTGGTGGTATTGGTAGTGGAATTAGAGTTATCGGTGGTAGTGCTGCTATTGGTGGGTGGTGGTATTGGTGGTAATGGGGGTGGTGGTATTGGTGGTGATGATATTGGTGGTGATGGTGGTACTGGTGGTGGTATTTGGCGGTGGTATTGGTGGTGGTGGAATTAGTGGTGGTATTGCTGGTGGTATTGGTTGTGGTATTGGTGGTGGTTTTGGTGGCATTGGTGGTGGTATTGATGGTGGTATTGGTTGTGGTAGTGGTGGTATTGGTGGTGGTATTGGTGCTGGTAGTATTGGTGGAGGTGGTGGTACTGGTGGTGGCGGTATTGGTATTGCTGATGGTATTAGTGGTGGTATTGGTGGTAGTGTTGCTGGTGATGGTGGTATTGGTGGTGGTATTGGTGGTGGTGATGGTGCTGGTACTGGTGGTGGTATTGATGGTGGTGATGGTATTGATGGTGTTGTGGATGGTGGTGGTATTGGTGGTGGTGGCATTGGTGGTGGTGATATTGGTGGTATTAGTGGTGGTGGTATTGGTGCTGGTATTGGTGGAATTGGTGGTAGTGGTATTGGGGTGATGATATTGGTATTGGTGGTGGTGGTATTGGTGGTGGTATTGGTATTGGCTGTGATATTGGTGGGGATGGTATTGGATTGGTGGTGGTGGCATTGATGGTGGTATAATTGGTTTTGATATTGATGGTGGAATTGGCAGTAGTGGTATAAGGTGGTAGTGATAATATTGGTGGTGGTATTGGTGCTATTAGTGGTGGTGGAGGTGCTCATATTTGTGGTGGTATTATTGGTGAATGTATTGGTGGTGGTGGATGTGGTGGTATTGATGGTGGTAGTACTGGCATAGGTGGTGGTATTGGTGGTGGTGGTATTGGTAGTGGTGGTATTGGTATTGGTGGTTGTAGTATTGGTGGTGGAATTGGTATTGGTGGTGGTGATATTGGTGGTGATATTGGTATTGGTGGTGGTGCTGGTATTGCTGGTAGTGGTATTGGTGGTGGCTGTATTGGTATTGGTGGTGCTGGTATGGGTGGTGTTTTTGGTATTGGTGGTGGTATTGGTGATATTGGTGTTCGTAGAATTGGTACTGTTATTGGTGTTGGTGGTATTGGTGGTGGTGGTATTGGTGGTTTAAGTGGTGGTATTGCTGTTGGTATAGATGGTGGTGGTGGTAATGGTGGTGGTATTGGTGGTGGTATTGGTATTGGTGGTGGTGGGTGGTGGTATTGGTAGTGGTGGTATTGGTGGTGGTATTGGTGGTATTGGTGGTGGTTGTATTAGAATCGGTGGTGGTGATGGTGGCATTCGTGGTGGTATTGGTGGCGGTATTGGTAGTGGTGGTGGTATTGGTCCAGGTGCTGTTGGTATTGGTATTGGATATTTGTGCTAGTGGTGGTACTGGTAGTGGTATTGGTGGTGGTGGTGGATATTGGTGGAATTCGTTGTGGTTCTATTAGTGGTGGTGTTATTAGTGGTGGTATTGGTGGTAGGGTATTGGTGGTGTTATCAGTGGTGGTAGTAATGGTGGTGGTAGTGGAAATGGTGGTAACATTGGTGGTATTGGTGGTGGTATTGGTGGGGGTATTGGTGTTGGTGGCCGTATGTGCGGTGGTGGTATTTTTGGTGATGGGGTTATTGGTGGTAGTTTTGGGAGTGGTATTGGTGGTGGTGTATCGGTGGTGTTATAGGTATTTGTGGTGGTGGTGGTATTGGTGGTGGTGGTATTGGTGGTGATATTGGTGGTGCTGGTGGTATTGGTGCTGGTGGTATTGGTGTTGGTGGTGGTTTTGGCGGTGGTGGTGGTATTGGTGGTGGTATTTGCGGTGGTGGTATTGGTGGTGGGGGGATATTGGTGGTAGTTTTGGTGGTGGTATTGGGGGTGGTGGTAATGGTGGTGTTATATGTATTTGTGGTGGTGGTGATATTGGTGGTGGTGGTGGTATTGGTGGTGGTGGTGGTATTGGTGCTGGTTGTATCGGTGTTGGTAGTGTTCGTGGTGATGGTATTGGTGGTGGTGATATTGGTGGTGGTGTCCGTATTGGTGGTTGTATTGGTGGTGGTATCGGTAGTGGTATTGGTTGTGGTGGTATTGGTGGTGGTGATGTTATTAGTGGTGGTATTGGTGGTGGTGTTGCTGGTGATGGTGGTATTGGAAATGGTATTTGTGGTGGTGGTATTGGTGGTGGTGGCATTGGTGATGGTATTGGTGGCATTATTGGTGGTGGTATTGGTGGTTCTGGTATTGGTATTGGTGGTGGTATTGGTGGTGGTATTGGTGGTGGTGGTATTGGTGGTGGTGGTGGTATTGGTGGTATTGGTATAGGTGGTGGTATTGGTGGTAGTATTGTATTGGTGGTGGTGGTATTGGTGGTGGTATTTTTATTGGTGGTGGTGGTATTGGTGGTGGTGGAGGTGCTAGTATTTGTGGTGGTGGTATTTGTGAATGTATTGGTGGTGGTGGAGGTGGTGGTATTGATGGTGGTGGTGGTGGTGCTACTGGTGGTGGTATTGGTGGTGGTGATGGTTTTGGTGGTGACGAATGTGGTAGTATTGATGGTTGGTGTGGTGGTGGTAGTGTTGGTGGTGGTGATATTGGTGGTGGTGGTATTGGTGGTGGTATTGGTGGTTTTAGTGGTGGTACTGGTGGTGGTATTGATGGTGGTATTGGTGGTGGTATCTGTGGTGTCAGTAATGGTGGCGGTAGTGTGATTGTTGGTGGTGTTGGTAGTGGCATTGGTGGTATTGGTGGTGGTGGTATTGGTGGTTGGTGGCATTGGTGGTGGTGGTATTGGGGGTGGTATTGGTAGTGGCATTGGTGGTATTGGTGGTGTTGGTATTGGAATTGGTGGTGGTATTGGTGATGGTATTGGTGGTGGTGGTGGTATTGGTGGTTGTGGTTGTATTGGTGCTGGGGATGATGGTATTGGTGGTGGTGGTGGTATTGGTGGTGGTATTGGTGGTGGTAGTGGTGGTGGTATTAGTGGTGGTATTGGTTGTGGTGGTATTGGTGGTCGTGGTATTCGTGGTGGTGTTGGTCATGGTATTGTTGGTGATGGACATGGTAGTATTGATGGTGGATGTGGTGGTGGTAGTGTTGTGGTGGTATTGTTCAAGGTGGTGGTGGTATTGGTGGTGGTGGTGATATTAGGGGTGGTGGTAGTGGCATTGGAGGTGGTGGTGGTATTGGTGGTGGTATTTGTGGTGGTATTGGTGGTGGTGGTATTGGTGGGGGTGTTGGTGATGGCATTGGTGGTTACGCACATGGTAGTATTGATGGTGGGCATAGTGGTGCTAGTGTTGGTGGCGGTATTGGTCAAGGTGTTGGTGGTATTGGTGATGGTGGTATTGCTGGTGGTGGTATTGGAATTGCCAGGATAGCTTGACTCCAGTGGTGTAGTGAGCACAGGACCCACGTCTGGGCATACCCTTCCCACATGGGGCGAAGAGCAAAACACACAAGATGATGGACGGAATGTTGCACATTGGCAAAACATTCACCCCCAGTCACAGATCTGGGTTTAAACCATTGCTATTTTGCTCACCACACCACCCCAGTTCAGACATGGCCATGTGCAAATCAGTCTTGAACCTGTGCCTCATGGGAACAGTCCAGCCCAGACTGCCAAGCCATGTCTTCCCTGGACCGGAATCAAGCATCCTAGGACAGGTTTCGGGGTTTCACCACTCTTCAGCCAGGATAGCTTGACTCCAGTGGCATAGTGAGCACGGGAACCACGCCTGGGCATACCCTTCGCACATGGGCCGATGAGCAAAACACACAAGTTGATGGACGGAATGTTGCACATTCCAAAAACAATCACCATAGTCACAGACCTGGGATTAATCCATCGTTATTTAGCTGACAACACCACCCCAGTTCAGACATGGCCATATGCAAATCAGTCTTGAACCTGTGCCTCATGGGAACAGTCCAGCCCGAACTGCCAAGCCATGTCTTCCCTGGACTGGAATCAAGCATTCTAGGACAGGTTTCGGGGTTTCACCCCTCTTCAGCCAGGATAGCTTGACTCCAGTGGCGTAGTGAGCACAGGACACACGTCTGGGCATACCCTTCCCACATGGGGCGAAGAGCAAAACACACAAGATCATGGACGGAATGTTGCACATTGGCAAAACATTCACCCTCAGTCACAGATCTGGGTGTAATCCATCGTTATTTTGCTCACCACACCACACCACACCACCCCAGTTGAGACATGGCCATATGCAAATCAGTCTTGACCCTGTGCCTCATGGGAACAGTCCAGCCTGAACTGCCAAGCCAAGTCTTCCCTGGACCGGAATCAAGCATCCTAGGGCCAGTTTCGGGGTTTCACCCCTCTTCAGCCAGAATAGCTTGACTCCAGTGGCGTAGTGAGCACGCGACCCACGTCTGGGCATACCCTTCCCACATGGGGCGAAGAGCAAAACACACAAGATGATGGACGGAATGTTGCACATTGGCAAAATATTCACCCCCAGTCACAGGTCTAGTTTTAATGCATCGTTATTTTGCTCACCACACCACCCCATTTCAGACATGGCCATATGCAAATCAGTCTTGACCCTGTGCCTCATGGGAACAGTCCAGCCCGAACTGCCAAGCCATGTCTTCCCTGGATCGGAATCAAGCATCCTAGGACCAGTTTCGGGGTTTCACCCCTCTTCAGCCAGAATAGCTTGACTCCAGTGGCGTAGTGAGCACGCGACCCACGTCTGGGCATACCCTTCCCACATGGGGCGAAGAGCAAAACACACAGGATGATGGACGGAATATTGCACATTGGCAAAACATTCACCCCCAGTCACAGATCTGAGTTTAATCCATCGTTATTTTACTCACCACACCACCCCAGTTCAGACATGTCCATATGCAAATCAGTCTTGACCCTGTGCCTCATGGGAACAGTCCAGCATGAACTTCCAAGCCATGTCTTCCCTGGACCGGAATCAAGCATCCGAGGACCGGTTTCGGGGTTTCACCCCTCTTCAGCCAGGATAGCTTGACTCAAGTGGCGTAGTGAGCACGGGACCCATGTCTGGGCATACACTTCCCACATGGGGCGAAGAGCAAAACACACAAGATGATAGACGGAATGTTGCACATTGGCAAAACATTCACCCCCAGTCACAGATCTGGGTTTAATCCATTGTTATTTTGCTCACCACACCACCCCATTTCAGACATGGCCATATGCAAAACAGTCTTGACCCTGTGCCTCATGGGAACAGTCCAGCCCGAACTGCCAAGCCATGTCTTCCCTGGACCGGAATCAAGCATCCTAGGACCGGTTTCGGGGTTTCACCCCTCTTCAGCCAGGATAACTTGACTCCACTAGCGTATTGAGGACGGGACCCATGTCTGGGAATACCCTTCCCACATGGGGCGAAGAGCAAAACTCACAAGAGGATGCACGGAATGTTGCACATTGGAAAAACATTCACCCCCAGTCACAGACCTGGGTTTAATCCATCGTTATTTTGCTCACCACACCACCCCAGTTCAGACATAGCCATATGCAAATCAGTCTTGACCCTGTGCCTCATGGCAACAGTCCAGCCCCAACTGCCAAGCCATGTCTCCCCTGGACCAGAATCAAGCATCCTAGGACCGGTTTCGGGGTGTCACCCCTCTTCAGCCAGGATTGCTTGACTCCAGTGGCGTAGTGAGCACGGGACCCATGTCTGGGCATACCCCTCCCACATGCGGCGAAGAGAAAAACACACAAGATGATGGACGGAATGTTACACATTGGCAAAACATTCACCCCCAGTCACAGATCTGGGTTTAATCCATAGTTATTTTGCTCACCACACCACCCCAGTTCAGACATGTCCATATGCAAATCCGTCTTGACGCTGTGCCTCATGGGAACAGTCCAGCCCGACTGCCAAGCCATGTCTTCCCTGGACTGGAATCAAGCATTCTAGGACCGGTTTCGGGGATTCACTCCTCTTCAGCCAGTATAGCTTGACTCCAGTGGCGTAGTGAGCACGGGACCCACGTCTGGGTATACCTTCCCACATGGGGCGAAGAGCAAAACACACAAGATGATGAACGGAATGTTGCACATTGGCAAAACATTCACCCCAGTCACACATCTGGGTTTAATCCATCGTTATTTTGCTCACCACACCTCCCCAGTTCAGATATGGCTATATGCAAATCAGTCTTGACCCTGTGCCTCATGGGAACAGTCCAGAACGATCTGCCAAGCCATATCTTCATTGGACCGGAATCAAGCATCCTAGGACCGGTTTCGGGGTTTCACCCCTCTTCAGCCAGGATAGCTTGACTCCAGTGGCGTAGTGAGCACGGGACCCACATCTGGGCATACCCTTCCCACATGGGGTGAAGAGCAAAACACACAAGATGATGGACGGAATGTTGCACATTGGCAAAACATTCACCCCCAGTCACAGATCTGGGTTTAATCCATCACTATTTTACTCACCACACCACTCAGTTAAGACATGGCCATATGCAAATCAGTCTTGACCCTGTGCCTCATGGGAACAGTCCAGCCCGAACTGCCAAGCCATGTCTTCCCTGGATCGGAATCAAGCATCCAAGGACCGGTTTCGAGGTTTCACCCCTCTTCAGCCAGGAGAGCTTCACTCCAGTGGCGTACTGAGCACGGGACTCACGTCTGGGCATACCCTTCCCACATAGGGCAAAGAGCAAAACACACAGGATGATGAACGGAATATTGCACATTGGCAAAACATTCACCCCCAGTCACAGATCTGAGTTTAATCCATCGTTATTTTACTCACCACACCACCCCAGTTCAGACATGTCCATATGCAAATCAGTCTTGACCCTGTGCCTCATGGGAACAGTCCAGCACGAACTTCCAAGCCATGTCTTCCCTGGACCGGAATCAAGCATCCTAGGACCAGTTTCGGGGTTTCACCCCTCTTCAGCCAGGATAGCTTGACTCCACTAGCGTATTGAGAACGGGACCCATATCTGGGAATACCCTTCCCACATGGGGCGAAGAGCAAAACACACAAGATGATGGACGGAATGTTGCACATTGGCAAAACATTCACCCCCAGTCACAGATCTGGGTTGAATCCATCGTTATTTTACTCACCACACCACCCCAGTTCAGACATGGCCATATGCAAATCAGTCTTGACCCTGTGCCTCATGGGAACAGTCCAGCGCGAACTGCCAAGCCATGTCTTCCCTGGACCGGAATCAAGCATCCTAGGACCGGTTTCGGGGTTTCACCCCTCTTCAGCCAGGATAGCTTGACTCCAGTGGCGTAGTGAGCACGGGACCCACGTCTGGGCATACCCTTCCCACATGGGGCGAAGAGCAAAACACACAAGATGATGGACGGAATGTTGCACATTGGCAAAATGTTCACCCCCAGTCACAGGTCTGTTTTTAATGCATCGTTATTTTGCTCACCACACCACCCCAGTTCAGAGATGGCCATATGCAAAACAGTCTTGACCCTGTGCCTCATTGGAACAGTCCAGCCCGAACTGCCAAGCCATGTCTTCCCTAGACCGGAATCAAGCATCCTAGGACCGGTTTCGGGGTGTCACCCCTCTTCAGCCAGGATTGCTTGACTCCAGTGGCGTAGTGAGCACGGGACCCACAACTGGGCATACCCTTCCCACATGGGGCGAAGAGCAAAACACACAAGATGATGGACGGAATGTTGCACTTTGGCAAATCATTCATCCCCAGTCACAGATCTGGGTTTAATACATTGGTATTTTACTCACCACACCACTCCAGTTCAGACATTGCCATATGCAAATCAGTCTTGACCCTGTGCCTCATGGGAACAATCAAGCCCGAACTGCCAAGCCATGTCTTCCCTGGACCGAAATCAAGCATCCAAGGACCGGTTTCGGGGATTCACTTCTCTTCAGCCAGGTTAGCTTGACTCCAGTGGCATCGTGAGCATGGGACCCACGTCTGGGCATACCCTTCCCACATGGGGGAAGTGCAAAAAATACACAAGAGATTGGACGGAATGTAGCACATTGGCAAAACATTCACCCCCAGTCACAGATTTGAGTTTAATCCATCTTTATTTTGCTCATCACACCACCCCAGTTCAGACATGGCCATATGCAAATCAGTCTTAACCCTGTGCCTCATGGGAACAGTCCAGCCCGAACTGCCAAGCCATGTCTTCCCTGAACCGGAATCAAGATTCCTAGGACCGGTTTTGGGGTTTCACCCCTCTTCAGCCAGGATAGCTTGACTCCAGTGGCGTAGTGAGCACGGGACCCACGTCTGGGCATACCCTTCCCACATGGGGCGAAGAGCAAAACACACAAGATGATGGACGGAATGTTGCAAATTGCCAAAACATTCACCCCCAGTCACAGATCTGGGTTTAATCCATTGTTATTTTGCTCACCACACCACCCCAGTTCAGACATGGCCATATGCAAATCAGTCTTGACCCTGTGCTTCATGGGAACAGTCCAGCCCGACCTGCCAAGCCAAGTCTTCCCTGGACAGGAATCAAGCATCCAAGGACCAGTTTCGGGGTTTCACCCCTCTTCAGCCAGGATAGCTTGACTCCAGTGGCGTAGTGAGCACGGGACCCACGTCTGGGCATACCCTTCCCACATGGGGTGAAGAGCAAAACACACAAGATGATGGACGGAATGTTGCACATTGGCAAAACATTCAACCCCAGTCACAGATCTGGGTTTAATCCATCGCTATTTTACTCACCACACCACCCAGTTAAGACATGGCCATATGCAAATCAGTCTTGACCCTGTGCCTCATGGGAACAGTCCAGCCCGAACTGCCAAGCCATGTCTTCCCTGGATCGGAATCAAGCATCCAAGGACCGGTTTCGAGGTTTCACCCCTCTTCAGCCAGGATAGCTTCACTCCAGTGGCGTACTGAGCACGGGACTCACGTCTGGGCATACCCTTCCCACATAGGGCAAAGAGCAAAACACACAGGATGATGGACGGAATATTGCACATTGGCAAAACATTCACCCCCAGTCACAGATCTGAGTTTAATCCATCGTTATTTTACTCACCACACCACCCCAGTTCAGACATGTCCATATGCAAATCAGTCTTGACCCTGTGCCTCATGGGAACAGTCCAGCACGAACTTCCAAGCCATGTCTTCCCTGGACCGGAATCAAGCATCCGAGGACCGGTTTCGGGGTTTCACCCCTCTTCAGCCAGGATAGCTTGACTCAAGTGGCGTAGTGAGCACGGGACCCATGTCTGGGCATACACTTCCCACATGGGGCGAAGAGCAAAACACACAAGATGATAGACGGAATGTTGCACATTGGCAAAACATTCACCCCCAGTCACAGATCTGGGTTTAATCCATTGTTATTTTGCTCACCACACCACCCCATTTCAGACATGGCCATATGCAAAACAGTCTTGACCCTGTGCCTTATGGGAACAGTCCAGCCCGAACTGCCAAGCCATGTCTTCCCTGGACCGGAATCAAGCATCCTAGGACCGGTTTCGGGGTTTCACCCCTCTTCAGCCAGGATAACTTGACTCCACTAGCGTATTGAGGACGGGACCCATGTCTGGGAATACCCTTCCCACATGGGGCGAAGAGCAAAACTCACAAGAGGATGCACGGAATGTTGCACATTGGAAAAACATTCACCCCCAGTCACAGACCTGGGTTTAATCCATCGTTATTTTGCTCACCACACCACCCCAGTTCAGACATAGCCATATGCAAATCAGTCTTGACCCTGTGCCTCATGGCAACAGTCCAGCCCCAACTGCCAAGCCATGTCTCCCCTGGACCGGAATCAAGCATCCTAGGACCGGTTTCGGGGTGTCACCCCTCTTCAGCCAGGATTGCTTGACTCCAGTGGCGTAGTGAGCACGGGACCCATGTCTGGGCATACCCCTCCCACATGCGGCGAAGAGAAAAACACACAAGATGATGGACGGAATGTTACACATTGGCAAAACATTCACCCCCAGTCACAGATCTGGGTTTAATCCATAGTTATTTTGCTCACCACACCACCCCAGTTCAGACATGTCCATATGCAAATCCGTCTTGACGCTGTGCCTCATGGGAACAGTCCAGCCCGACTGCCAAGCCATGTCTTCCCTGGACTGGAATCAAGCATTCTAGGACCGGTTTCGGGGATTCACTCCTCTTCAGCCAGTATAGCTTGACTCCAGTGGCGTAGTGAGCACGGGACCCACGTCTGGGTATACCTTCCCACATGGGGCGAAGAGCAAAACACACAAGATGATGAACGGAATGTTGCACATTGGCAAAACATTCACCCCAGTCACACATCTGGGTTTAATCCATCGTTATTTTGCTCACCACACCTCCCCAGTTCAGATATGGCTATATGCAAATCAGTCTTGACCCTGTGCCTCATGGGAACAGTCCAGAACGATCTGCCAAGCCATATCTTCATTGGACCGGAATCAAGCATCCTAGGACCGGTTTCGGGGTTTCACCCCTCTTCAGCCAGGATAGCTTGACTCCAGTGGCGTAGTGAGCACGGGACCCACGTCTGGGCATACCCTTCCCACATGGGGTGAAGAGCAAAACACACAAGATGATGGACGGAATGTTGCACATTGGCAAAACATTCACCCCCAGTCACAGATCTGGGTTTAATCCATCACTATTTTACTCACCACACCACTCAGTTAAGACATGGCCATATGCAAATCAGTCTTGACCCTGTGCCTCATGGGAACAGTCCAGCCCGAACTGCCAAGCCATGTCTTCCCTGGATCGGAATCAAGCATCCAAGGACCGGTTTCGAGGTTTCACCCCTCTTCAGCCAGGATAGCTTCACTCCAGTGGCGTACTGAGCACGGGACTCACGTCTGGGCATACCCTTCCCACATGGGGCAAAGAGCAAAACACACAGGATGATGGACGGAATATTGCACATTGGCAAAACATTCACCCCCAGTCACAGATCTGAGTTTAATCCATCGTTATTTTACTCACCACACCACCCCAGTTCAGACATGTCCATATGCAAATCAGTCTTGACCCTGTGCCTCATGGGAACAGTCCAGCACGAACTTCCAAGCCATGTCTTCCCTGGACCGGAATCAAGCATCCTAGGACCAGTTTCGGGGTTTCACCCCTCTTCAGCCAGGATAGCTTGACTCCACTAGCGTATTGAGAACGGGACCCATATCTGGGAATAGCCTTCCCACATGGGGCGAAGAGCAAAACACACAAGATGATGGACGGAATGTTGCACATTGGAAAAACATTCACCCCCAGTCACAGACCTGGGTTTAATCCATCGTTATTTTGCTCACCACACCACCCCAGTTCAGACATAGCCATATGCAAATCAGTCTTGACCCTGTGCCTCATGGCAACAGTCCAGCCCCAACTGCCAAGCCATGTCTCCCCTGGACCGGAATCAAGCATCCTAGGACCGGTTTCGGGGTGTCACCCCTCTTCAGCCAGGATTGCTTGACTCCAGTGGCGTAGTGAGCACGGGACCCATGTCTGGGCATACCCCTCCCACATGCGGCGAAGAGAAAAACACACAAGATGATGGACGGAATGTTACACATTGGCAAAACATTCACCCCCAGTCACAGATCTGGGTTTAATCCATAGTTATTTTGCTCACCACACCACCCCAGTTCAGACATGTCCATATGCAAATCCGTCTTGACGCTGTGCCTCATGGGAACAGTCCAGCCCGACTGCCAAGCCATGTCTTCCCTGGACTGGAATCAAGCATTCTAGGACCGGTTTCGGGGATTCACTCCTCTTCAGCCAGTATAGCTTGACTCCAGTGGCGTAGTGAGCACGGGACCCACGTCTGGGCATACCCTTCCCACATGGGGTGAAGAGCAAAACACACAAGATGATGGACGGAATGTTGCACATTGGCAAAACATTCACCCCCAGTCACAGATCTGGGTTTAATCCATCACTATTTTACTCACCACACCACTCAGTTAAGACATGGCCATATGCAAATCAGTCTTGACCCTGTGCCTCATGGGAACAGTCCAGCCCGAACTGCCAAGCCATGTCTTCCCTGGATCGGAATCAAGCATCCAAGGACCGGTTTCGAGGTTTCACCCCTCTTCAGCCAGGATAGCTTCACTCCAGTGGCGTACTGAGCATGGGACTCACGTCTGGGCATACCCTTCCCACATGGGGCAAAGAGCAAAACACACAGGATGATGGACGGAATATTGCACATTGGCAAAACATTCACCCCCAGTCACAGATCTGAGTTTAATCCATCGTTATTTTACTCACCACACCACCCCAGTTCAGACATGTCCATATGCAAATCAGTCTTGACCCTGTGCCTCATGGGAACAGTCCAGCACGAACTTCCAAGCCATGTCTTCCCTGGACCGGAATCAAGCATCCTAGGACCAGTTTCGGGGTTTCACCCCTCTTCAGCCAGGATAGCTTGACTCCACTAGCGTATTGAGAACGGGACCCATATCTGGGAATACCCTTCCCACATGGGGCGAAGAGCAAAACACACAAGATGATGGACGGAATGTTGCACATTGGCAAAACATTCACCCCCAGTCACAGATCTGGGTTGAATCCATCGTTATTTTACTCACCACACCACCCCAGTTCAGACATGGCCATATGCAAATCAGTCTTGACCCTGTGCCTCATGGGAACAGTCCAGCGCGAACTGCCAAGCCATGTCTTCCCTGGACCGGAATCAAGCATCCTAGGACCGGTTTCGGGGTTTCACCCCTCTTCAGCCAGGATAGCTTGACTCCAGTGGCGTAGTGAGCACGGGACCCACGTCTGGGCATACCCTTCCCACATGGGGCGAAGAGCAAAACACACAAGATGATGGACGGAATGTTGCACATTGGCAAAATGCTCACCCCCAGTCACAGGTCTGTTTTTAATGCATCGTTATTTTGCTCACCACACCACCCCAGTTCAGAGATGGCCATATGCAAAACAGTCTTGACCCTGTGCCTCATTGGAACAGTCCAGCCCGAACTGCCAAGCCATGTCTTCCCTAGACCGGAATCAAGCATCCTAGGACCGGTTTCGGGGTGTCACGCCTCTTCAGCCAGGATTGCTTGACTCCAGTGGCGTAGTGAGCACGGGACCCACGGCTGGGCATACCCTTCCCACATGGGGCGAAGAGCAAAACACACAAGATGATGGACGGAATGTTGCACTTTGGCAAATCATTCATCCCCAGTCACAGACCAGGGTTTAATACATTGGTATTTTACTCACCACACCACTCCAGTTCAGACATTGCCATATGCAAATCAGTCTTGACCCTGTGCCTCATGGGAACAATCAAGCCCGAACTGCCAAGCCATGTCTTCCCTGGACCGAAATCAAGCATCCAAGGACCGGTTTCGGGGATTCACTTCTCTTCAGCCAGGTTAGCTTGACTCCAGTGACATCGTGAGCATGGGACCCACGTCTGGGCATACCCTTCCCACATGGGGGAAGAGCAAAAAATACACAAGAGATTGGACGGAATGTAGCACATTGGCAAAACATTCACCCCCAGTCACAGATTTGAGTTTAATCCATCTTTATTTTGCTCATCACACCACCCCAGTTCAGACATGGCCATATGCAAATCAGTCTTAACCCTGTGCCTCATGGGAACAGTCCAGCCCGAACTGCCAAGCCATGTCTTCCCTGGACCGGAATCAAGATTCCTAGGACCGGTTTTGGGGTTTCACCCCTCTTCAGCCAGGATAGCTTGACTCCAGTGGCGTAGTGAGCACGGGACCCACGTCTGGGCATACCCTTCCCACATGGGGCGAAGAGCAAAACACACAAGATGATGGACGGAATGTTGCAAATTGCCAAAACATTCACCCCCAGTCACAGATCTGGGTTTAATCCATTGGTATTTTGCTCACCACACCACCCCAGTTCAGACATGGCCATATGCAAATCAGTCTTGACCCTGTGCTTCATGGGAACAGTCCAGCCCGACCTGCCAAGCCAAGTCTTCCCTGGACAGGAATCAAGCATCCAAGGACCAGTTTCGGGGTTTCACCCCTCTTCAGCCAGGATAGCTTGACTCCAGTGGCATAGTGAGCACGGGACCCACGTCTGGGCATACCCTTCCCACATGGGGCAAAGAGCAAAACACACAAGATGATGGACGGAATGTTGCAAATTGCCAAAACATTCACCCCCAGTCACAGATCTGGGTTTAATCCATTGTTATTTTGCTCACCACACCACCCCAGTTCAGACATAGCCATATGCACATCAGTCTTGACCCTGTGCCTCATGGGAACAGTCCAGCCCGAACTGACAAGCCATGTCTTCCCTGGACCGGATTCAAGCATCCAAGGACCGGTTTCAGGGATTCAACCCTCTTCAGCCAGGATAGCTTGATTCCAGTGGCATCGTGAGCACGGGGCCCACGTCTGGGCATACCCTTCCCACATGGGGGAAGAGCAAAATACACAAGATGATGGACGGAATGTTGCAAGTTGGCAAATCATTCATCCCCAGTCACAGATCTGGGTTTAATACATTGTTATTTTACTCACCACACCACTCCAGTTCAGACATTGCCATATGCAAATCAGTCTTGACCCTGTGCCTCATGGGAACAATCAAGCCCGAACTGCCAAGCCATGTCTTCCCTGGACCGAAATCAAGCATCCAAGGACCGGTTTCGGGGATTCACTTCTCTTCAGCCAGGTTAGCTTGACTCCAGTGGCATCGTGAGCATGGGACCCACATCTGGGCATACCCTTCCCACATGGGGGAAGAGCAAAAAATACACAAGAGATTGGAAGGAATGTAGCACATTGGCAAAAAATTCACCCCCAGTCACAGATTTGAGTTTAATCCATCTTTATTTTGCTCACTACACCACCCCAGTTCAGACATGGCCATATGCAAATCAGTGTTAACCCTGTGCCTCATGGGAACAGTCCAGCCCGAACTGCCAAGCCATGTCTTCCCTGGACCGGAATCAAGATTCCTAGGACCGGTTTTGGGGTTTCACCCCTCTTCAGCCAGGATAGCTTGACTCCAGTGGCGTAGTGAGCACGGGACCCACGTCTGGGCATACCCTTCCCACATGGGGCGAAGAGCAAAACACACAAGATGATGGACGGAATGTTGCAAATTGCCAAAACATTCACCCCCAGTCACAGATCTGGGTTTAATCCATTGTTATTTTGCTCACCACACCACCCCAGTTCAGACATGGCCATATGCAAATCAGTCTTGACCCTGTGCTTCATGGGAACAGTCCAGCCCGACCTGCCAAGCCAAGTCTTCCCTGGACAGGAATCAAGCATCCAAGGACCAGTTTCGGGGTTTCACCCCTCTTCAGCCAGGATAGCTTGACTCCAGTGGCGTAGTGAGCACGGGACCCACGTCTGGGCATACCCTTCCCACATGGGCCGAAGAGCAAAACACGCAAGCTGATGGACGGAATGTTGCAAATTGGCAAAACATTCACCCCCAGTCACAGATATGGGTTTTATCCATCGTTATTTTGCTCACCACACCACCCCAGTTCAGACATGGCCATATGCAAATCAGTCTTGACCCTTTGCCTCATGGGGGAAGAGCAAAATACACAAGAGAATGGACGGAATGTAGCACATTGGCAAAACATTCACCCCCAGTCACAGATTTGAGTTTAATCCATTGTTATTTTGCTCACCACACCACCCCAGTTCAGACATGGCCATATGCAAATCAGTCTTGACCCTTTGCCTCATGGGAACAGTCCAGCCCGAACTGCCAAGCCAAGTTACCCTGGACAGGAATCAAGCATCCAAGGACCAGTTTTGGGGTTTCGCCACTCTTCAGCCAGGATAGCTTGACTCCAGTGGCATAGTGAGCATGGGACCCACGTCTGGGCATACCCTTCCCACATGGGGCGAAGAGCAAAACACACAAGATGATGGACGGAATGTTGCACATTGGCAAAACATTCACCCCCAGTCACAGATCTGGGTTTAATCCATCGTTATTTTACTCACCACACCACCCCAGTTCAGACATGGCCAAATGCAAATCAGTCTTGACCCTGTGCCTCATGGGAACAGTCCAGCCCGAACTCCCAAGCCATGTCTTCCCTGGACCGGAATCAAGCATCCTAGGACCGGTTTCGGGGTTTCACCCCTCTTCATCCAGGATAGCTTGACTCCAGCGGCGTAGTGAGCACGGGACCCACGTCTGGGCATACCCTTCCCACATGGGGCGAAGAGCAAAACACACAAGATGATGATCGGAATGTTGCACATTGGAAAAACATTCACCCCCAGTCACAGACCTGGGTTTAATCCATCGTTATTTTGCTCACCACACCACCCCAGTTCAGACATAGCCATATGCAAATCAGTCTTGACCCTGTGCCTCATGGGAACAGTCCAGCCCGAACTGCCAAGCCATGTCTCCCCTGGACCGGAATCAAGCATCCTAGGACCCGTTTCAGGGTTTCACCCCTCTTCAGCCAGGATAGCTTGACTCCAGTGGCGTAGTGAGCACGGGACCCACGTCTGGGCATACCCTTCCCACATGGGGCGAAGAGCAAAACACACAAGCTGATGGACGGAATGTTGCACATTGGCAAAACATTCACCCCCAGTCACAGATCTGGGTTTAATCCATTGTTATTTTGCTCACCACACCACCCCAGTTCAGACATGGCCATATGCAAATCAGTCTTGACCCTGTGCTTCATGGCAACAGTCCAGCCCGACCTGCCAAGCCAAGTCTTCCCTGGACAGGAATCAAGCATCCAAGGACCAGTTTCGGGGTTTCACCCCTCTTTAGCCAGGATAGCTTGACTCCAGTAGCATAGTGAGCACGGGACCCTTGTCTGGGCATACCCTTCCCACATGGGGCGAAGAGCAAAACCCACAAGATGATGGACGGAATGTTGCACATTGGAAAAACATTCACCCCCAGTCACAGACCTGGGTTTAATCCATCGTGATTTTGCTCACCACACCACCCAAGTTCAGACATTGCCATATGCACATCAGTCTTGACCCTGTGCCTCATGGGAACAGTCCAGCCCGAACTGCCAAGCATGTCTTCCCTGGACCGGATTCAAGCATCCAAGGACCGGTTTCGGGGATTCACCCCTCTTCAGCCAGGATAGCTTGATTCCAGTGGCATCGTGAGCACGGGACCCACGTCTGGGCATACCCTTCCCACATGGGGGAAGAGCAAAATACACAAGAGAATGGACGGAATGTAGCACATTGGCAAAACATTCACCCCCAGTCACAGATTTGAGTTTAATCCATCGTTATTTTGCTCACCACACCACCCCAGTTCAGACATGGCCATATGCAAATCAGTCTTGACCCTGTGCCTCATGGGAACAGTCCAGCCCGAACTGCCAAGCCAAGTTACCCTGGACAGGAATCAAGCATCCAAGGACCAGTTTCGGGGTTTCACCCCTCTTCAGCCAGGATAGCTTGACTCCAGTGGCGTAGTGAGCACGGGACCCACGTCTGGGCATACCCTTCCCACATGGGGCGAAGAGCAAAACACACAAGATGATGGACGGAATGTTGCACATTGGCAAAACATTCACACCCAGTCACAGATCTGGATTTAATCCATCGTTATTTTACTCACCACACCACCCCAGTTCAGACATGGCCATATGCAAATCAGTCTTGACCCTGTGCCTCATGGGAACAGTCCAGCCCGACCTGCCAAGCCATGTCTTCCCTGGACTGGAATCAAGCATCCTAGGACCCGTTTCAGGGTTTCACCCCTCTTCAGCCAGGATAGCTTGACTCCAGTGGCGTAGTGAGCACGGGACCCACGTCTGGGCATACCCTTCCCACATGGGGCGATGAGCAAAACACACAAGATGATGGACGGAATGTTGCACATTGGCAAAACATTCACACCCAGTCACAGATCTGGATTTAATCCATCGTTATTTTACTCACCACACCACCCCAGTTCAGACATGGCCATATGCAAATCAGTCTTCACCCTGTGCCTCATGGGAACAATCCAGCCCAAACTGCCAAGCCATGTCTTCTCTGGACCGGAATCAAGCATCCTAGGACCGGTTTCGGGGATTCACCCCTCTTCAGCCAGAATAGCTTGACTCCAGTGGCATCGTGAGCACGGGACCCACGTCTGGGCATACCCTTCCCACATGGGGGAAGAGCAAAATATACAAGAGAATGGACGGAATGTAGCACATTGGCAAAACATTCACCCCTAGTCACAGATTTGAGTTTAATCCATTGTTATTTTGCTCACCACACCACCCCAGTTCAGACATAGCCATATGCAAATCAGTCTTGACCCTGTGCCTCATGGGAACAGTCCAGCCCGAACTGCCAAGCCATGTCTTCCCTGGACCAGAATCAAGCTTCCTAGGACCGGTTTTGGGGTTTCACCCCTCTTCAGCCAGGATAGCTTGACTCCAGTGGCATAGTGAGCACGGGACCCACGTCTGGGCATACCCCTCCCACATGCGGCGAAGAGAAAAACACACAAGATGATGGACGGAATGTTACACATTGGCAAAACATTCACCCCCAGTCACAGTTTGGGGTTTAATCCATAGTTATTTTGCTCACCACACCACCCCAGTTCAGACATGTCCATATGCAAATCCGTCTTGACCCTGTGCCTCATGGGAACAGTCCAGCCCGACTGCCAAGCCATGTCTTCCCTGGACTGAAAACAAGCATTCTAGGACGGGTTTCGGGGATTCACTCCTCTTCAGCCAGTATAGCTTGACTCCAGTAGCGTAGTGAGCACGGGACCCACGTCTGGGTATACCTTCCCACATGGGGCGAAGAGCAAAACACACAAGATGATGAACGGAATGTTGCACATTGGCAAAACATTCACCCAAGTCACACATCTGGGTTTAATCCATCGTTATTTTGCTCACCACACCACCCCAGTTCAGATATGGCTATATGCAAATCAGTCTTGACCCTGTGCCTCATGGGAACAGTCCAGAACGATCTGCCAAGTAATATCTTCATTGGACCGGAATCAAGCATCCTAGGACCGGTTTCGGGGTTTCACCCCTCTTCAGCCAGGATAGCTTGACTCCAGTGGCGTAGTGAGCACGGGACCCACACCTGGGCATACCCTTCCCACATGGGGTGAAGAGCAAAACACACAAGATGATGGACGGAATGTTGCACATTGGCAAAACATTCACCCCCAGTCACAGATCTGGGTTTAATCCATCACTATTTTACTCACCACACCACCCAGTTAAGACATGGCCATATGCAAATCAGTCTTGACCCTGTGCCTCATGGGAACAGTCCAGCCCGAACTGCCAAGCCATGTCTTCCCTGGATCGGAATCAAGCATCCAAGGACCGGTTTCGAGGTTTCACCCCTCTTCAGCCAGGATAGCTTCACTCCAGTGGCGTACTGAGCACGGGACTCACGTCTGGGCATACCCTTCCCACATGGGGCAAAGAGCAAAACACACAGGATGATGGACGGAATATTGCACATTGGCAAAACATTCACCCCCAGTCACAGATCTGAGTTTAATCCATTGTTATTTTACTCACCACACCACCCCAGTTCAGACATGTCCATATGCAAATCAGTCTTGACCCTGTGCCTCATGGGAACAGTCCAGCACGAACTTCCAAGCCATGTCTTCCCTGGACCGGAATCAAGCATCCGAGGACCGGTTTCGGGGTTTCACCCCTCTTCAGCCAGGATAGCTTGACTCCAGTGGCGTAGTGAGCACGGGACCCATGTCTGGGCATACACTTCCCACATGGGGTGAAGAGCAGAACACACAAGATGAAGGACGGAATGTTGCACATTGGCAAAACATTCACCCCCAGTCACAGATATGGGTTTAATACATTGTTATTTTGCTCACCACACCACCCCATTTCAGACATGGCCATATGCAAAACAGTCTTGACCCTGTGCCTCATGGGAACAGTCCAGCCCGAACTGCCAAGCCATGTCTTCCCTGGACCGGAATCAAGCATCCTAGGACCGGTTTCGGGGTTTCATCCCTCTTCAGCCAGGATAGCTTGACTCCACTAGCGTATTGAGGACGGGACCCATGTCTGGGAATACCCTTCCCACATGGGGCGAAGAGCAAAACACACAAGATGATGGACGGAATGTTGCACATTGGCAAAACATTCACCCCCAGTCACAGATCTGGGTTGAATCCATAGTTATTTTACTCACCACACCACCCCAGTTCAGACATGGCCATATGCAAATCAGTCTTGACCCTGTGCCTCATGGGAACAGTCCAGCGCGAACTGCCAAGCCATGTCTTCTCTGGACCGGAATCAAGCATCCTAGGACCGGTTTCGGGGTTTCACCCCTCTTCAGCCAGGATAGCTTGACTCCAGTGGCGTAGTGAGCACGGGACCCACGTCTGGGCATACCCTTCCCACATGGGGCGAAGAGCAAAACACACAAGATGATGGACGGAATGTTGCACATTGGCAAAATTTTCACCCCCAGTCACAGGTCTCTTTTTAATGCATCGTTATTTTGCTCACCACACCACCCCAGTTCAGAGATGGCCATATGCAAATCAGTCTTGACCCTGTGCCTCATTGGAACAGTCCAGCCCGAACTGCCAAGCCATGTCTTCCCTAGACCAGAATCAAGCATCCTAGGACCGGTTTCGGGGTGTCACCCCTCTTCAGCCAGGATTGCTTGACTCCAGTGGTGTAGTGAGCACGGGACCCACGGCTGGGCATACCCTTCCCACATGGGGCGAAGAGCAAAACACACAAGATGATGGACGGAATGTTGCACGGTGGCAAATCATTCATCCCCAGTCACAGATCTGGGTTTAATACATTGTTATTTTACTCACCACACCACTCCAGTTCAGACATTGCCATATGCAAATCAGTCTTGACCCTGTGCCTCATGGGAACAATCAAGCCTGAACTGCCAAGCCATGTCTTCCCTGGACCGAAATCAAGCATCCAAGGACCGGTTTCGGGGATTCACTTCTCTTCAGCCAGGTTAGCTTGACTCCAGTGGTATCGTGAGCATGGGACCCACGTCTGGGCATACCCTTCCCACATGGGGGAAGAGCAAAATACAAAAGAGATTGGACGGAATGTAGCACATTGGCAAAACATTCACCCCCAGTCACAGATTTGAGTTTAATCCATCTTTATTTTGCTCACGACACCACCCCAGTTCAGACATGGCCATATGCAAATCAGTCTTAACCCTGTGCCTCATGGGAACAGTCCAGCCCGAACTGCCAAGCCATGTCTTCCCTGGACCGGAATCAAGATTCCTAGGACCGGTTTTGGGGTTTCACCCCTCTTCAGCCAGGATTGCTTGACTCCAGTGGCGTAGTGAGCACGGGACCCACGTCTGGGCATACCCTTCCCACATGGGGCGAAGAGCAAAACACACAAGATGATGGACGGAATGTTGCAAATTGCCAAAAACATTCACCCCCAGTCACAGATCTGGGTTTAATTCATTGTTATTTTGCTCACCACACCACCCCAGTTCAGACATGGCCATATGCAAATCAGTCTTGACCCTGTGCTTCATGGGAACAGTCCAGCCTGACCTGCCAAGCCAAGTCTTCCCTGGACAGGAATCAAGCATCCAAGGACCAGTTTCGGGGTTTCACCCCTCTTCAGCCAGGATAGCTTGACTCCAGTGGCGTAGTGAGCACGGGACCCACGTCTGGGCATACCCTTCCCACATGGGGCGAAGAGCAAAACACACAAGATGATGAACGGAATGTTGCAAATTGCCAAAACATTCACCCCCAGTCACAGATCTGGGTTTAATCCATTGTTATTTTGCTCACCACACCACCCCAGTTCAGACATAGCCATATGCACATCAGTCTTGACCCTGTGCCTCATGGGAACAGTCCAGCCCGAACTAACAAGCCATGTCTTCCCTGGACCGGATTCAAGCATCCAAGGACCGGTTTCGGGGATTCACCCCTCTTCAGCCAGGATAGCTTGATTCCAGTGGCATCGTGAGCACGGGGCCCACGTCTGGGCATACCCTTCCCACATGGGGGAAGTGCAAAATACACAAGAGAATGGACGGAATGTTGCACATTGGAAAAACATTCACCCCCAGTCACAGATCTGGGTTTAATCCATCGTTATTTTGCTCACCACACCACCCCCAGTTCAGACATGGCCATATGCAAATCAGTCTTGACCCTGTGCCTCATGGGAACAGTCCAGCCCGAACTGCCAAGCCAAGTTACCCTAGACAGGAATCAAGCATCCAAGGACCAGTTTCGGGGTTTCACCCCTCTTCAGCCAGGATAGCTTGACTCCAGTGGCGTAGTGAGCACGGGACCCAAGTCTGGGCATACCCTTCCCACATGGGGCGAAGAGCAAAACACACAAGATGATGGACGAAATGTTGCACATTGTCAAAACATTCACACCCAGTCACAGATCTGGATTTAATCCATTATTATTTTACTCACCACACCACCCCAGTTCAGACATGGCCATATGCAAATCAGTCTTGACCCTGTGCCTCATGGGAACAGTCCAGCCCGACCTGCCAAGCCATGTCTTCCCTGGACTGGAATCAAGCATCCTAGGACCCGTTTCAGGGTTTCACCCCTCTTCAGCCAGGATAGCTTGACTCCAGTGGCGTAGTGAGCACGGGACCCACGTCTGGGCATACCCTTCCCACATGGAGGGAAGAGCAAAACACACAAGCTGATATACGGAATGTTGCACATTGGCAAAACATTCACCCCCAGTCACAGATCTGGGTTTTATCCATCGTTATTTTGCTCACCACACCACCCCAGTTCAGACATGGCCATATACAAATCAGTCTTCACCCTGTGCCTCATGGGAACAATCCAGCCCAAACTGCCAAGCCATGTCTTCCCTGGACCGGAATCAAGCATCCTAGGACCGGGTTCGGGGATTCACCCCTCTTCAGCCAGGATAGCTTGACTCCAGTGGCATCGTGAGCACGGGACCCACGTCTGGGCATACCCTTCCCACATGGGGGAAGAGCAAAATACACAAGAGAAAGGACGGAATGTAGCACATTGGCAAAACATTCACCCCCAGTCACAGATTTGAGTTTAATCCATTGTTATTTTGCTCACCACACCACCCCAGTTCAGACATGGCCATATGCAAATCAGTCTTGACCCTTTGCCTCATGGGAACAGTCCAGCCCGAACTGCCAAGCCATGTCTTCCCTGGACCAGAATCAAGCTTCCTAGGACCGGTTTTGGGGTTTCACCCCTCTTCAGCCAGGATAGCTTGACTCCAGTGGCATAGTGAGCATGGGACCCACGTCTGGGCATACCCTTCCCACATGGGGCGAAGAGCAAAACACACAAGATGATGGACGGAATGTTGCAAATTGGCAAAACATTCACCCCCAGTCACAGATCTGGGTTTAATCCATTGTTATTTTGCTCACCACACCACCCCAGTTCAGACATGGCCATATGCAAATCAGTCTTGACCCTGTGCCTCATGGGAACAGTCCAGCCCGAACTGCCAAGCCAAGTTACCCTGGACAGGAATCAAGCATCCAAGGACCAGTTTCGGGGTTTCACCCCTCTTCAGCCAGGATAGCTTGACTCCAGTGGCGTAGTGAGCACGAGACCCATGTCTGGGCATCCCCTTCCCACATGGGGCGAAGAGCAAAACACACAAGATGATGGACAGAATGTTGCACATTGGCAAAACATTCACCCCCAGTCACAGATCTGGGTTTAATCCATCGTTGTTTTACTCACCACACCACCCCAGTTCAGACATGGCCAAATGCAAATCAGTCTTGACCCTGTGCCTCATGGGAACAGTCCAGCCCGAACTCCCAAGCCATGTCTTCCCTGGACCGGAATCAAGCATCCTAGGACCGGTTTCGGGGTTTCACCCCTCTTCATCCAGGATAGCTTGACTCCAGTGGCGTAGTGAGCACGGGACCCACGTCTGGGCATACCCTTCCCACATGGGGTGAAGAGCAAAACACACAAGATGATGGTCGGAATGTTGCACATTGGAAAAACATTCACCCCCAGTCACAGACCTGGGTTTAATCCATCGTTATTTTGCTCACCACACCACCCCAGTTCAGACATAGCCATATGCAAATCAGTCTTGACCCTGTGCCTCATGGGAACAGTCCAGCCCGAACTGCCAAGCCATGTCTCCCCTGGACCGGAATCAAGCATCCTAGGACCCGTTTCAGGGTTTCACCCCTCTTCAGCCAGGATAGCTTGACTCCAGTGGCGTAGTGAGCACGGGACCCACGTCTGGGCATACCCTTCCCACATGGGGCGAAGAGCAAAACACACAAGATGATGGACGGAATGTTGCACATAGGCAAAACATTCACCCCCAGTCACAGATCTGGGTTTAATCCATTGTTATTTTGCTCACCACACCACCCCAGTTCAGACATGGCCATATGCAAATCAGTCTTGACCCTGTGCTTCATGGCAACAGTCCAGCCCGACCTGCCAAGCCAAGTCTTCCCTGGACAGGAATCAAGCATCCAAGGACCAGTTTCGGGGTTTCACCCCTCTTTAGCCAGGATAGCTTGACTCCAGTAGCATAGTGAGCACGGGACCCACGTCTGGGCATACCCTTCCCACATGGGGCGAAGAGCAAAACACACAAGATGATGGACGGAATGTTGCACATTGGAAAAACATTCACCCCCAGTCACAGATCTGGGTTTAATCCATCGTGATTTTGCTCACCACACCACCCCAGTTCAGACATTGCCATATGCACATCAGTCTTGACCCTGTGCCTCATGGGAACAGTCCAGCCCGAACTGCCAAGCATGTCTTCCCTGGACCGGATTCAAGCATCCAAGGACCGGTTTCGGGGATTCACCCCTCTTCAGCCAGGATAGCTTGATTCCAGTGGCATCGTGAGCACGGGACCCACGTCTGGGCATACCCTTCCCACATGGGGGAAGAGCAAAATACACAAGAGAATGGACGGAATGTAGCACATTGGCAAAACATTCACCCCCAGTCACAGATTTGAGTTTAATCCATCGTTATTTTGCTCACCACACCACCCCAGTTCAGACATGGCCATATGCAAATCAGTCTTGACCCTGTGCCTCATGGGAACAGTCCAGCCCGACTGCCAAGCCATGTCTTCCCTGGACTGAAATCAAGCATTCTAGGACGGGTTTCGGGGATTCACTCCTCTTCAGCCAGTATAGCTTGACTCCAGTGGCGTAGTGAGCACGGGACCCACGTCTGGGTATACCTTCCCACATGGGGCGAAGAGCAAAACACACAAGATGATGAACGGAATGTTGCACATTGGCAAGACATTCACCCAAGTCACACATCTGGGTTTAATCCATCGTTATTTTGCTCACCACACCACCCCAGTTCAGATATGGCTATATGCAAATCAGTCTTGACCCTGTGCCTCATGGGAACAGTCCAGAACGATCTGCCAAGTAATATCTTCATTGGACCGGAATCAAGCATCCTAGGACCGGTTTCGGGGTTTCACCCCTCTTCAGCCAGGATAGCTTGACTCCAGTGGCGTAGTGAGCACGGGACCCACACCTGGGCATACCCTTCCCACATGGGGTGAAGAGCAAAACACACAAGATGATGGACGGAATGTTGCACATTGGCAAAACATTCACCCCCAGTCACAGATCTGGGTTTAATCCATCACTATTTTACTCACCACACCACTCAGTTAAGACATGGCCATATGCAAATCAGTCTTGACCCTGTGCCTCATGGGAACAGTCCAGCCCGAACTGCCAAGCCATGTCTTCCCTGGATCGGAATCAAGCATCCAAGGACCGGTTTCGAGGTTTCACCCCTCTTCAGCCAGGATAGCTTCACTCCAGTGGCGTACTGAGCACGGGACTCACGTCTGGGCATACCCTTCCCACATGGGGCAAAGAGCAAAACACACAGGATGATGGACGGAATATTGCACATTGGCAAAACATTCACCCCCAGTCACAGATCTGAGTTTAATCCATCGTTATTTTACTCACCACACCACCCCAGTTCAGACATGTCCATATGCAAATCAGTCTTGACCCTGTGCCTCATGGGAACAGTCCAGCACGAACTTCCAAGCCATGTCTTCCCTGGACCGGAATCAAGCATCCTAGGACCAGTTTCGGGGTTTCACCCCTCTTCAGCCAGGATAGCTTGACTCCACTAGCGTATTGAGAACGGGACCCATATCTGGGAATACCCTTCCCACATGGGGCGAAGAGCAAAACACACAAGATGATGGACGGAATGTTGCACATTGGAAAAACATTCACCCCCAGTCACAGACCTGGGTTTAATCCATCGTTATTTTGCTCACCACACCACCCCAGTTCAGACATAGCCATATGCAAATCAGTCTTGACCCTGTGCCTCATGGCAACAGTCCAGCCCCAACTGCCAAGCCATGTCTCCCCTGGACCGGAATCAAGCATCCTAGGACCGGTTTCGGGGTGTCACCCCTCTTCAGCCAGGATTGCTTGACTCCAGTGGCGTAGTGAGCACGGGACCCATGTCTGGGCATACCCCTCCCACATGCGGCGAAGAGAAAAACACACAAGATGATGGACGGAATGTTACACATTGGCAAAACATTCACCCCCAGTCACAGATCTGGGTTTAATCCATAGTTATTTTGCTCACCACACCACCCCAGTTCAGACATGTCCATATGCAAATCCGTCTTGACGCTGTGCCTCATGGGAACAGTCCAGCCCGACTGCCAAGCCATGTCTTCCCTGGACTGGAATCAAGCATTCTAGGACCGGTTTCGGGGATTCACTCCTCTTCAGCCAGTATAGCTTGACTCCAGTGGCGTAGTGAGCACGGGACCCACGTCTGGGCATACCCTTCCCACATGGGGTGAAGAGCAAAACACACAAGATGATGGACGGAATGTTGCACATTGGCAAAACATTCACCCCCAGTCACAGATCTGGGTTTAATCCATCACTATTTTACTCACCACACCACTCAGTTAAGACATGGCCATATGCAAATCAGTCTTGACCCTGTGCCTCATGGGAACAGTCCAGCCCGAACTGCCAAGCCATGTCTTCCCTGGATCGGAATCAAGCATCCAAGGACCGGTTTCGAGGTTTCACCCCTCTTCAGCCAGGATAGCTTCACTCCAGTGGCGTACTGAGCACGGGACTCACGTCTGGGCATACCCTTCCCACATGGGGCAAAGAGCAAAACACACAGGATGATGGACGGAATATTGCACATTGGCAAAACATTCACCCCCAGTCACAGATCTGAGTTTAATCCATCGTTATTTTACTCACCACACCACCCCAGTTCAGACATGTCCATATGCAAATCAGTCTTGACCCTGTGCCTCATGGGAACAGTCCAGCACGAACTTCCAAGCCATGTCTTCCCTGGACCGGAATCAAGCATCCTAGGACCAGTTTCGGGGTTTCACCCCTCTTCAGCCAGGATAGCTTGACTCCACTAGCGTATTGAGAACGGGACCCATATCTGGGAATACCCTTCCCACATGGGGCGAAGAGCAAAACACACAAGATGATGGACGGAATGTTGCACATTGGCAAAACATTCACCCCCAGTCACAGATCTGGGTTGAATCCATCGTTATTTTACTCACCACACCACCCCAGTTCAGACATGGCCATATGCAAATCAGTCTTGACCCTGTGCCTCATGGGAACAGTCCAGCGCGAACTGCCAAGCCATGTCTTCCCTGGACCGGAATCAAGCATCCTAGGACCGGTTTCGGGGTTTCACCCCTCTTCAGCCAGGATAGCTTGACTCCAGTGGCGTAGTGAGCACGGGACCCACGTCTGGGCATACCCTTCCCACATGGGGCGAAGAGCAAAACACACAAGATGATGGACGGAATGTTGCACATTGGCAAAATGCTCACCCCCAGTCACAGGTCTGTTTTTAATGCATCGTTATTTTGCTCACCACACCACCCCAGTTCAGAGATGGCCATATGCAAAACAGTCTTGACCCTGTGCCTCATTGGAACAGTCCAGCCCGAACTGCCAAGCCATGTCTTCCCTAGACCGGAATCAAGCATCCTAGGACCGGTTTCGGGGTGTCACCCCTCTTCAGCCAGGATTGCTTGACTCCAGTGGCGTAGTGAGCACGGGACCCACGGCTGGGCATACCCTTCCCACATGGGGCGAAGAGCAAAACACACAAGATGATGGACGGAATGTTGCACTTTGGCAAATCATTCATCCCCAGTCACAGACCAGGGTTTAATACATTGGTATTTTACTCACCACACCACTCCAGTTCAGACATTGCCATATGCAAATCAGTCTTGACCCTGTGCCTCATGGGAACAATCAAGCCCGAACTGCCAAGCCATGTCTTCCCTGGACCGAAATCAAGCATCCAAGGACCGGTTTCGGGGATTCACTTCTCTTCAGCCAGGTTAGCTTGACTCCAGTGGCATCGTGAGCATGGGACCCACGTCTGGGCATACCCTTCCCACATGGGGGAAGAGCAAAAAATACACAAGAGATTGGACGGAATGTAGCACATTGGCAAAACATTCACCCCCAGTCACAGATTTGAGTTTAATCCATCTTTATTTTGCTCATCACACCACCCCAGTTCAGACATGGCCATATGCAAATCAGTCTTAACCCTGTGCCTCATGGGAACAGTCCAGCCCGAACTGCCAAGCCATGTCTTCCCTGGACCGGAATCAAGATTCCTAGGACCGGTTTTGGGGTTTCACCCCTCTTCAGCCAGGATAGCTTGACTCCAGTGGCGTAGTGAGCACGGGACCCACGTCTGGGCATACCCTTCCCACATGGGGCGAAGAGCAAAACACACAAGATGATGGACGGAATGTTGCAAATTGCCAAAACATTCACCCCCAGTCACAGATCTGGGTTTAATCCATTGGTATTTTGCTCACCACACCACCCCAGTTCAGACATGGCCATATGCAAATCAGTCTTGACCCTGTGCTTCATGGGAACAGTCCAGCCCGACCTGCCAAGCCAAGTCTTCCCTGGACAGGAATCAAGCATCCAAGGACCAGTTTCGGGGTTTCACCCCTCTTCAGCCAGGATAGCTTGACTCCAGTGGCATAGTGAGCACGGGACCCACGTCTGGGCATACCCTTCCCACATGGGGCAAAGAGCAAAACACACAAGATGATGGACGGAATGTTGCAAATTGCCAAAACATTCACCCCCAGTCACAGATCTGGGTTTAATCCATTGTTATTTTGCTCACCACACCACCCCAGTTCAGACATAGCCATATGCACATCAGTCTTGACCCTGTGCCTCATGGGAACAGTCCAGCCCGAACTGACAAGCCATGTCTTCCCTGGACTGGATTCAAGCATCCAAGGACCGGTTTCAGGGATTCACCCCTCTTCAGCCAGGATAGCTTGATTCCAGTGGCATCGTGAGCACGGGGCCCACGTCTGGGCATACCCTTCCCACATGGGGGAAGAGCAAAATACACAAGATGATGGACGGAATGTTGCACGTTGGCAAATCATTCATCCCCAGTCACAGATCTGGGTTTAATACATTGTTATTTTACTCACCACACCACTCCAGTTCAGACATTGCCATATGCAAATCAGTCTTGACCCTGTGCCTCATGGGAACAATCAAGCCCGAACTGCCAAGCCATGTCTTCCCTGGACCGAAATCAAGCATCCAAGGACCGGTTTCGGGGATTCACTTCTCTTCAGCCAGGTTAGCTTGACTCCAGTGGCATCGTGAGCATGGGACCCACATCTGGGCATACCCTTCCCACATGGGGGAAGAGCAAAAAATACACAAGAGATTGGAAGGAATGTAGCACATTGGCAAAAAATTCACCCCCAGTCACAGATTTGAGTTTAATCCATCTTTATTTTGCTCACTACACCACCCCAGTTCAGACATGGCCATATGCAAATCAGTGTTAACCCTGTGCCTCATGGGAACAGTCCAGCCCGAACTGCCAAGCCATGTCTTCCCTGGACCGGAATCAAGATTCCTAGGACCGGTTTTGGGGTTTCACCCCTCTTCAGCCAGGATAGCTTGACTCCAGTGGCGTAGTGAGCACGGGACCCACGTCTGGGCATACCCTTCCCACATGGGGCGAAGAGCAAAACACACAAGATGATGGACGGAATGTTGCAAATTGCCAAAACATTCACCCCCAGTCACAGATCTGGGTTTAATCCATTGTTATTTTGCTCACCACACCACCCCAGTTCAGACATGGCCATATGCAAATCAGTCTTGACCCTGTGCTTCATGGGAACAGTCCAGCCCGACCTGCCAAGCCAAGTCTTCCCTGGACAGGAATCAAGCATCCAAGGACCAGTTTCGGGGTTTCACCCCTCTTCAGCCAGGATAGCTTGACTCCAGTGGTGTAGTGAGCACGGGACCCACGTCTGGGCATACCCTTCCCACATGGGCCGAAGAGCAAAACACACAAGCTGATGGACGGAATGTTGCAAATTGGCAAAACATTCACCCCCAGTCACAGATATGGGTTTTATCCATCGTTATTTTGCTCACCACACCACCCCAGTTCAGACATGGCCATATGCAAATCAGTCTTGACCCTTTGCCTCATGGGGGAAGAGCAAAATACACAAGAGAATGGACGGAATGTAGCACATTTGCAAAACATTCACCCCCAGTCACAGATTTGAGTTTAATCCATTGTTATTTTGCTCACCACACCACCCCAGTTCAGACATGGCCATATGCAAATCAGTCTTGACCCTTTGCCTCATGGGAACAGTCCAGCCCGAACTGCCAAGCCAAGTTACCCTGGACAGGAATCAAGCATCCAAGGACCAGTTTTGGGGTTTCGCCACTCTTCAGCCAGGATAGCTTGACTCCAGTGGCATAGTGAGCATGGGACCCACATCTGGGCATACCCTTCCCACATGGGGCGAAGAGCAAAACACACAAGATGATGGACGGAATGTTGCACATTGGCAAAACATTCACCCCCAGTCACAGATCTGGGTTTAATCCATCGTTATTTTACTCACCATACCACCCCAGTTCAGACATGGCCAAATGCAAATCAGTCTTGACCCTGTGCCTCATGGGAACAGTCCAGCCCGAACTCCCAAGCCATGTCTTCCCTGGACCGGAATCAAGCATCCTAGGACCGGTTTCGGGGTTTCACCCCTCTTCATCCAGGATAGCTTGACTCCAGCGGCGTAGTGAGCACGGGACCCACGTCTGGGCATACCCTTCCCACATGGGGCGAAGAGCAAAACACACAAGATGATGATCGGAATGTTGCACATTGGAAAAACATTCACCCCCAGTCACAGACCTGGGTTTAATCCATCGTTATTTTGCTCACCACACCACCCCAGTTCAGACATAGCCATATGCAAATCAGTCTTGACCCTGTGCCTCATGGGAACAGTCCAGCCCGAACTGCCAAGCCATGTCTCCCCTGGACCGGAATCAAGCATCCTAGGACCCGTTTCAGGGTTTCACCCCTCTTCAGCCAGGATAGCTTGACTCCAGTGGCGTAGTGAGCACGGGACCCACGTCTGGGCATACCCTTCCCACATGGGGCGAAGAGCAAAACACACAAGCTGATGGACGGAATGTTGCACATTGGCAAAACATTCACCCCCAGTCACAGATCTGGGTTTAATCCATTGTTATTTTGCTCACCACACCACCCCAGTTCAGACATGGCCATATGCAAATCAGTCTTGACCCTGTGCTTCATGGCAACAGTCCAGCCCGACCTGCCAAGCCAAGTCTTCCCTGGACAGGAATCAAGCATCCAAGGACCAGTTTCGGGGTTTCACCCCTCTTTAGCCAGGATAGCTTGACTCCAGTAGCATAGTGAGCACGGGACCCTCGTCTGGGCATACCCTTCCCACATGGGGCGAAGAGCAAAACACACAAGCTGATGGACGGAATGTTGCACATTGGAAAAACATTCACCCCCAGTCACAGACCTGGGTTTAATCCATCGTGATTTTGCTCACCACACCACCCAAGTTCAGACATTGCCATATGCACATCAGTCTTGACCCTGTGCCTCATGGGAACAGTCCAGCCCGAACTGCCAAGCATGTCTTCCCTGGACCGGATTCAAGCATCCAAGGACCGGTTTCGGGGATTCACCCCTCTTCAGCCAGGATAGCTTGATTCCAGTGGCATCGTGAGCACGGGACCCACGTCTGGGCATACCCTTCCCACATGGGGGAAGAGCAAAATACACAAGAGAATGGACGGAATGTAGCACATTGGCAAAACATTCACCCCCAGTCACAGATTTGAGTTTAATCCATCGTTATTTTGCTCACCACACCACCCCAGTTCAGACATGGCCATATGCAAATCAGTCTTGACCCTGTGCCTCATGGGAACAGTCCAGCCCGAACTGCCAAGCCAAGTTACCCTGGACAGGAATCAAGCATCCAAGGACCAGTTTCGGGGTTTCACCCCTCTTCAGCCAGTATAGCTTGACTCCAGTGGCGTAGTGAGCACGGGACCCACGTCTGGGCATACCCTTCCCACATGGGGCGAAGAGCAAAACACACAAGATGATGGACGGAATGTTGCACATTGGCAAAACATTCACACCCAGTCACAGATCTGGATTTAATCCATCGTTATTTTACTCACCACACCACCCCAGTTCAGACATGGCCATATGCAAATCAGTCTTGACCCTGTGCCTCATGGGAACAGTCCAGCCCGACCTGCCAAGCCATGTCTTCCCTGGACTGGAATCAAGCATCCTAGGACCCGTTTCAGGGTTTCACCCCTCTTCAGCCAGGATAGCTTGACTCCAGTGGCGTAGTGAGCACGGGACCCACGTCTGGGCATACCCTTCCCACATGGGGCGATGAGCAAAACACACAAGATGATGGACGGAATGTTGCACATTGGCAAAACATTCACACCCAGTCACAGATCTGGATTTAATCCATCGTTATTTTACTCACCACACCACCCCAGTTCAGACATGGCCATATGCAAATCAGTCTTCACCCTGTGCCTCATGGGAACAATCCAGCCCAAACTGCCAAGCCATGTCTTCTCTGGACCGGAATCAAGCATCCTAGGACCGGTTTCGGGGATTCACCCCTCTTCAGCCAGAATAGCTTGACTCCAGTGGCATCGTGAGCACGGGACCCACGTCTGGGCATACCCTTCCCACATGGGGGAAGAGCAAAATATACAAGAGAATGGACGGAATGTAGCACATTGGCAAAACATTCACCCCTAGTCACAGATTTGAGTTTAATCCATTGTTATTTTGCTCACCACACCACCCCAGTTCAGACATAGCCATATGCAAATCAGTCTTGACCCTGTGCCTCATGGGAACAGTCCAGCCCGAACTGCCAAGCCATGTCTTCCCTGGACCAGAATCAAGCTTCCTAGGACCGGTTTTGGGGTTTCACCCCTCTTCAGCCAGGATAGCTTGACTCCAGTGGCATAGTGAGCACGGGACCCACGTCTGGGCATACCCCTCCCACATGCGGCGAAGAGAAAAACACACAAGATGATGGACGGAATGTTACACATTGGCAAAACATTCACCCCCAGTCACAGTTTGGGGTTTAATCCATAGTTATTTTGCTCACCACACCACCCCAGTTCAGACATGTCCATATGCAAATCCGTCTTGACCCTGTGCCTCATGGGAACAGTCCAGCCCGACTGCCAAGCCATGTCTTCCCTGGACTGAAAACAAGCATTCTAGGACGGGTTTCGGGGATTCACTCCTCTTCAGCCAGTATAGCTTGACTCCAGTAGCGTAGTGAGCACGGGACCCACGTCTGGGTATACCTTCCCACATGGGGCGAAGAGCAAAACACACAAGATGATGAACGGAATGTTGCACATTGGCAAAACATTCACCCAAGTCACACATCTGGGTTTAATCCATCGTTATTTTGCTCACCACACCACCCCAGTTCAGATATGGCTATATGCAAATCAGTCTTGACCCTGTGCCTCATGGGAACAGTCCAGAACGATCTGCCAAGTAATATCTTCATTGGACCGGAATCAAGCATCCTAGGACCGGTTTCGGGGTTTCACCCCTCTTCAGCCAGGATAGCTTGACTCCAGTGGCGTAGTGAGCACGGGACTCACGTCTGGGCATACCCTTCCCACATGGGGTGAAGAGCAAAACACACAAGATGATGGACGGAATGTTGCACATTGGCAAAACATTCACCCCCAGTCACAGATCTGGGTTTAATCCATCACTATTTTACTCACCACACCACCCAGTTAAGACATGGCCATATGCAAATCAGTCTTGACCCTGTGCCTCATGGGAACAGTCCAGCCCGAACTGCCAAGCCATGTCTTCCCTGGATCGGAATCAAGCATCCAAGGACCGGTTTCGAGGTTTCACCCCTCTTCAGCCAGGATAGCTTCACTCCAGTGGCGTACTGAGCACGGGACTCACGTCTGGGCATACCCTTCCCACATGGGGCAAAGAGCAAAACACACAGGATGATGGACGGAATATTGCACATTGGCAAAACATTCACCCCCAGTCACAGATCTGAGTTTAATCCATTGTTATTTTACTCACCACACCACCCCAGTTCAGACATGTCCATATGCAAATCAGTCTTGACCCTGTGCCTCATGGGAACAGTCCAGCACGAACTTCCAAGCCATGTCTTCCCTGGACCGGAATCAAGCATCCGAGGACCGGTTTCGGGGTTTCACCCCTCTTCAGCCAGGATAGCTTGACTCCAGTGGCGTAGTGAGCACGGGACCCATGTCTGGGCATACACTTCCCACATGGGGTGAAGAGCAGAACACACAAGATGATGGACGGAATGTTGCACATTGGCAAAACATTCACCCCCAGTCACAGATATGGGTTTAATACATTGTTATTTTGCTCACCACACCACCCCATTTCAGACATGGCCATATGCAAAACAGTCTTGACCCTGTGCCTCATGGGAACAGTCCAGCCCGAACTGCCAAGCCATGTCTTCCCTGGACCGGAATCAAGCATCCTAGGACCGGTTTCGGGGTTTCATCCCTCTTCAGCCAGGATAGCTTGACTCCACTAGCGTATTGAGGACGGGACCCATGTCTGGGAATACCCTTCCCACATGGGGCGAAGAGCAAAACACACAAGATGATGGACGGAATGTTGCACATTGGCAAAACATTCACCCCCAGTCACAGATCTGGGTTGAATCCATAGTTATTTTACTCACCACACCACCCCAGTTCAGACATGGCCATATGCAAATCAGTCTTGACCCTGTGCCTCATGGGAACAGTCCAGCGCGAACTGCCAAGCCATGTCTTCTCTGGACCGGAATCAAGCATCCTAGGACCGGTTTCGGGGTTTCACCCCTCTTCAGCCAGGATAGCTTGACTCCAGTGGCGTAGTGAGCACGGGACCCACGTCTGGGCATACCCTTCCCACATGGGGCGAAGAGCAAAACACACAAGATGATGGACGGAATGTTGCACATTGGCAAAATTTTCACCCCCAGTCACAGGTCTCTTTTTAATGCATCGTTATTTTGCTCACCACACCACCCCAGTTCAGAGATGGCCATATGCAAATCAGTCTTGACCCTGTGCCTCATTGGAACAGTCCAGCCCGAACTGCCAAGCCATGTCTTCCCTAGACCAGAATCAAGCATCCTAGGACCGGTTTCGGGGTGTCACCCCTCTTCAGCCAGGATTGCTTGACTCCAGTGGTGTAGTGAGCACGGGACCCACGGCTGGGCATACCCTTCCCACATGGGGCGAAGAGCAAAACACACAAGATGATGGACGGAATGTTGCACGGTGGCAAATCATTCATCCCCAGTCACAGATCTGGGTTTAATACATTGTTATTTTACTCACCACACCACTCCAGTTCAGACATTGCCATATGCAAATCAGTCTTGACCCTCTGCCTCATGGGAACAATCAAGCCTGAACTGCCAAGCCATGTCTTCCCTGGACCGAAATCAAGCATCCAAGGACCGGTTTCGGGGATTCACTTCTCTTCAGCCAGGTTAGCTTGACTCCAGTGGTATCGTGAGCATGGGACCCACGTCTGGGCATACCCTTCCCACATGGGGGAAGAGCAAAATACAAAAGAGATTGGACGGAATGTAGCACATTGGCAAAACATTCACCCCCAGTCACAGATTTGAGTTTAATCCATCTTTATTTTGCTCACGACACCACCCCAGTTCAGACATGGCCATATGCAAATCAGTCTTAACCCTGTGCCTCATGGGAACAGTCCAGCCCGAACTGCCAAGCCATGTCTTCCCTGGACCGGAATCAAGATTCCTAGGACCGGTTTTGGGGTTTCACCCCTCTTCAGCCAGGATTGCTTGACTCCAGTGGCGTAGTGAGCACGGGACCCACGTCTGGGCATACCCTTCCCACATGGGGCGAAGAGCAAAACACACAAGATGATGGACGGAATGTTGCAAATTGCCAAAACATTCACCCCCAGTCACAGATCTGGGTTTAATTCATTGTTATTTTGCTCACCACACCACCCCAGTTCAGACATGGCCATATGCAAATCAGTCTTGACCCTGTGCTTCATGGGAACAGTCCAGCCTGACCTGCCAAGCCAAGTCTTCCCTGGACAGGAATCAAGCATCCAAGGACCAGTTTCGGGGTTTCACCCCTCTTCAGCCAGGATAGCTTGACTCCAGTGGCGTAGTGAGCACGGGACCCACGTCTGGGCATACCCTTCCCACATGGGGCGAAGAGCAAAACACACAAGATGATGAACGGAATGTTGCAAATTGCCAAAACATTCACCCCCAGTCACAGATCTGGGTTTAATCCATTGTTATTTTGCTCACCACACCACCCCAGTTCAGACATAGCCATATGCACATCAGTCTTGACCCTGTGCCTCATGGGAACAGTCCAGCCCGAACTAACAAGCCATGTCTTCCCTGGACCGGATTCAAGCATCCAAGGACCGGTTTCGGGGATTCACCCCTCTTCAGCCAGGATAGCTTGATTCCAGTGGCATCGTGAGCACGGGGCCCACGTCTGGGCATACCCTTCCCACATGGGGGAAGTGCAAAATACACAAGAGAATGGACGGAATGTTGCACATTGGAAAAACATTCACCCCCAGTCACAGATTTGAGTTTAATCCATCGTTATTTTACTCACCACACCACCCCAGTTCAGACATGTCCATATGCAAATCAGTCTTGACCCTGTGCCTCATGGGAACAGTCCAGCACGAACTTCCAAGCCATGTCTTCCCTGGACCGGAATCAAGCATCCTAGGACCAGTTTCGGGGTTTCACCCCTCTTCAGCCAGGATAGCTTGACTCCACTAGCGTATTGAGAACGGGACCCATATCTGGGAATACCCTTCCCACATGGGGCGAAGAGCAAAACACACAAGATGATGGACGGAATGTTGCACATTGGCAAAACATTCACCCCCAGTCACAGATCTGGGTTGAATCCATCGTTATTTTACTCACCACACCACCCCAGTTCAGACATGGCCATATGCAAATCAGTCTTGACCCTGTGCCTCATGGGAACAGTCCAGCGCGAACTGCCAAGCCATGTCTTCCCTGGACCGGAATCAAGCATCCTAGGACCGGTTTCGGGGTTTCACCCCTCTTCAGCCAGGATAGCTTGACTCCAGTGGCGTAGTGAGCACGGGACCCACGTCTGGGCATACCCTTCCCACATGGGGCGAAGAGCAAAACACACAAGATGATGGACGGAATGTTGCACATTGGCAAAATGCTCACCCCCAGTCACAGGTCTGTTTTTAATGCATCGTTATTTTGCTCACCACACCACCCCAGTTCAGAGATGGCCATATGCAAAACAGTCTTGACCCTGTGCCTCATTGGAACAGTCCAGCCCGAACTGCCAAGCCATGTCTTCCCTAGACCGGAATCAAGCATCCTAGGACCGGTTTCGGGGTGTCACCCCTCTTCAGCCAGGATTGCTTGACTCCAGTGGCGTAGTGAGCACGGGACCCACGGCTGGGCATACCCTTCCCACATGGGGCGAAGAGCAAAACACACAAGATGATGGACGGAATGTTGCACTTTGGCAAATCATTCATCCCCAGTCACAGACCAGGGTTTAATACATTGGTATTTTACTCACCACACCACTCCAGTTCAGACATTGCCATATGCAAATCAGTCTTGACCCTGTGCCTCATGGGAACAATCAAGCCCGAACTGCCAAGCCATGTCTTCCCTGGACCGAAATCAAGCATCCAAGGACCGGTTTCGGGGATTCACTTCTCTTCAGCCAGGTTAGCTTGACTCCAGTGGCATCGTGAGCATGGGACCCACGTCTGGGCATACCCTTCCCACATGGGGGAAGAGCAAAAAATACACAAGAGATTGGACGGAATGTAGCACATTGGCAAAACATTCACCCCCAGTCACAGATTTGAGTTTAATCCATCTTTATTTTGCTCATCACACCACCCCAGTTCAGACATGGCCATATGCAAATCAGTCTTAACCCTGTGCCTCATGGGAACAGTCCAGCCCGAACTGCCAAGCCATGTCTTCCCTGGACCGGAATCAAGATTCCTAGGACCGGTTTTGGGGTTTCACCCCTCTTCAGCCAGGATAGCTTGACTCCAGTGGCGTAGTGAGCACGGGACCCACGTCTGGGCATACCCTTCCCACATGGGGCGAAGAGCAAAACACACAAGATGATGGACGGAATGTTGCAAATTGCCAAAACATTCACCCCCAGTCACAGATCTGGGTTTAATCCATTGGTATTTTGCTCACCACACCACCCCAGTTCAGACATGGCCATATGCAAATCAGTCTTGACCCTGTGCTTCATGGGAACAGTCCAGCCCGACCTGCCAAGCCAAGTCTTCCCTGGACAGGAATCAAGCATCCAAGGACCAGTTTCGGGGTTTCACCCCTCTTCAGCCAGGATAGCTTGACTCCAGTGGCATAGTGAGCACGGGACCCACGTCTGGGCATACCCTTCCCACATGGGGCAAAGAGCAAAACACACAAGATGATGGACGGAATGTTGCAAATTGCCAAAACATTCACCCCCAGTCACAGATCTGGGTTTAATCCATTGTTATTTTGCTCACCACACCACCCCAGTTCAGACATAGCCATATACACATCAGTCTTGACCCTGTGCCTCATGGGAACAGTCCAGCCCGAACTGACAAGCCATGTCTTCCCTGGACCGGATTCAAGCATCCAAGGACCGGTTTCAGGGATTCACCCCTCTTCAGCCAGGATAGCTTGATTCCAGTGGCATCGTGAGCACGGGGCCCACGTCTGGGCATACCCTTCCCACATGGGGGAAGAGCAAAATACACAAGATGATGGACGGAATGTTGCACGTTGGCAAATCATTCATCCCCAGTCACAGATCTGGGTTTAATACATTGTTATTTTACTCACCACACCACTCCAGTTCAGACATTGCCATATGCAAATCAGTCTTGACCCTGTGCCTCATGGGAACAATCAAGCCCGAACTGCCAAGCCATGTCTTCCCTGGACCGAAATCAAGCATCCAAGGACCGGTTTCGGGGATTCACTTCTCTTCAGCCAGGTTAGCTTGACTCCAGTGGCATCGTGAGCATGGGACCCACATCTGGGCATACCCTTCCCACATGGGGGAAGAGCAAAAAATACACAAGAGATTGGAAGGAATGTAGCACATTGGCAAAAAATTCACCCCCAGTCACAGATTTGAGTTTAATCCATCTTTATTTTGCTCACTACACCACCCCAGTTCAGACATGGCCATATGCAAATCAGTGTTAACCCTGTGCCTCATGGGAACAGTCCAGCCCGAACTGCCAAGCCATGTCTTCCCTGGACCGGAATCAAGATTCCTAGGACCGGTTTTGGGGTTTCACCCCTCTTCAGCCAGGATAGCTTGACTCCAGTGGCGTAGTGAGCACGGGACCCACGTCTGGGCATACCCTTCCCACATGGGGCGAAGAGCAAAACACACAAGATGATGGACGGAATGTTGCAAATTGCCAAAACATTCACCCCCAGTCACAGATCTGGGTTTAATCCATTGTTATTTTGCTCACCACACCACCCCAGTTCAGACATGGCCATATGCAAATCAGTCTTGACCCTGTGCTTCATGGGAACAGTCCAGCCCGACCTGCCAAGCCAAGTCTTCCCTGGACAGGAATCAAGCATCCAAGGACCAGTTTCGGGGTTTCACCCCTCTTCAGCCAGGATAGCTTGACTCCAGTGGTGTAGTGAGCACGGGACCCACGTCTGGGCATACCCTTCCCACATGGGCCGAAGAGCAAAACACACAAGCTGATGGACGGAATGTTGCAAATTGGCAAAACATTCACCCCCAGTCACAGATATGGGTTTTATCCATCGTTATTTTGCTCACCACACCACCCCAGTTCAGACATGGCCATATGCAAATCAGTCTTGACCCTTTGCCTCATGGGGGAAGAGCAAAATACACAAGAGAATGGACGGAATGTAGCACATTGGCAAAACATTCACCCCCAGTCACAGATTTGAGTTTAATCCATTGTTATTTTGCTCACCACACCACCCCAGTTCAGACATGGCCATATGCAAATCAGTCTTGACCCTTTGCCTCATGGGAACAGTCCAGCCCGAACTGCCAAGCCAAGTTACCCTGGACAGGAATCAAGCATCCAAGGACCAGTTTTGGGGTTTCGCCACTCTTCAGCCAGGATAGCTTGACTCCAGTGGCATAGTGAGCATGGGACCCACATCTGGGCATACCCTTCCCACATGGGGCGAAGAGCAAAACACACAAGATGATGGACGGAATGTTGCACATTGGCAAAACATTCACCCCCAGTCACAGATCTGGGTTTAATCCATCGTTATTTTACTCACCACACCACCCCAGTTCAGACATGGCCAAATGCAAATCAGTCTTGACCCTGTGCCTCATGGGAACAGTCCAGCCCGAACTCCCAAGCCATGTCTTCCCTGGACCGGAATCAAGCATCCTAGGACCGGTTTCGGGGTTTCACCCCTCTTCATCCAGGATAGCTTGACTCCAGCGGCGTAGTGAGCACGGGACCCACGTCTGGGCATACCCTTCCCACATGGGGCGAAGAGCAAAACACACAAGATGATGATCGGAATGTTGCACATTGGAAAAACATTCACCCCCAGTCACAGACCTGGGTTTAATCCATCGTTATTTTGCTCACCACACCACCCCAGTTCAGACATAGCCATATGCAAATCAGTCTTGACCCTGTGCCTCATGGGAACAGTCCAGCCCGAACTGCCAAGCCATGTCTCCCCTGGACCGGAATCAAGCATCCTAGGACCCGTTTCAGGGTTTCACCCCTCTTCAGCCAGGATAGCTTGACTCCAGTGGCGTAGTGAGCACGGGACCCACGTCTGGGCATACCCTTCCCACATGGGGCGAAGAGCAAAACACACAAGCTGATGGACGGAATGTTGCACATTGGCAAAACATTCACCCCCAGTCACAGATCTGGGTTTAATCCATTGTTATTTTGCTCACCACACCACCCCAGTTCAGACATGGCCATATGCAAATCAGTCTTGACCCTGTGCTTCATGGCAACAGTCCAGCCCGACCTGCCAAGCCAAGTCTTCCCTGGACAGGAATCAAGCATCCAAGGACCAGTTTCGGGGTTTCACCCCTCTTTAGCCAGGATAGCTTGACTCCAGTAGCATAGTGAGCACGGGACCCTTGTCTGGGCATACCCTTCCCACATGGGGCGAAGAGCAAAACCCACAAGATGATGGACGGAATGTTGCACATTGGAAAAACATTCACCCCCAGTCACAGACCTGGGTTTAATCCATCGTGATTTTGCTCACCACACCACCCAAGTTCAGACATTGCCATATGCACATCAGTCTTGACCCTGTGCCTCATGGGAACAGTCCAGCCCGAACTGCCAAGCATGTCTTCCCTGGACCGGATTCAAGCATCCAAGGACCGGTTTCGGGGATTCACCCCTCTTCAGCCAGGATAGCTTGATTCCAGTGGCATCGTGAGCACGGGACCCACGTCTGGGCATACCCTTCCCACATGGGGGAAGAGCAAAATACACAAGAGAATGGACGGAATGTAGCACATTGGCAAAACATTCACCCCCAGTCACAGATTTGAGTTTAATCCATCGTTATTTTGCTCACCACACCACCCCAGTTCAGACATGGCCATATGCAAATCAGTCTTGACCCTGTGCCTCATGGGAACAGTCCAGCCCGAACTGCCAAGCCAAGTTACCCTGGACAGGAATCAAGCATCCAAGGACCAGTTTCGGGGTTTCACCCCTCTTCAGCCAGGATAGCTTGACTCCAGTGGCGTAGTGAGCACGGGACCCACGTCTGGGCATACCCTTCCCACATGGGGCGAAGAGCAAAACACACAAGATGATGGACGGAATGTTGCACATTGGCAAAACATTCACACCCAGTCACAGATCTGGATTTAATCCATCGTTATTTTACTCACCACACCACCCCAGTTCAGAAATGGCCATATGCAAATCAGTCTTGACCCTGTGCCTCATGGGAACAGTCCAGCCCGACCTGCCAAGCCATGTCTTCCCTGGACTGGAATCAAGCATCCTAGGACCCGTTTCAGGGTTTCACCCCTCTTCAGCCAGGATAGCTTGACTCCAGTGGCGTAGTGAGCACGGGACCCACGTCTGGGCATACCCTTCCCACATGGGGCGATGAGCAAAACACACAAGATGATGGACGGAATGTTGCACATTGGCAAAACATTCACACCCAGTCACAGATCTGGATTTAATCCATCGTTATTTTACTCACCACACCACCCCAGTTCAGACATGGCCATATGCAAATCAGTCTTCACCCTGTGCCTCATGGGAACAATCCAGCCCAAACTGCCAAGCCATGTCTTCTCTGGACCGGAATCAAGCATCCTAGGACCGGTTTCGGGGATTCACCCCTCTTCAGCCAGAATAGCTTGACTCCAGTGGCATCGTGAGCACGGGACCCACGTCTGGGCATACCCTTCCCACATGGGGGAAGAGCAAAATATACAAGAGAATGGACGGAATGTAGCACATTGGCAAAACATTCACCCCTAGTCACAGATTTGAGTTTAATCCATTGTTATTTTGCTCACCACACCACCCCAGTTCAGACATAGCCATATGCAAATCAGTCTTGACCCTGTGCCTCATGGGAACAGTCCAGCCCGAACTGCCAAGCCATGTCTTCCCTGGACCAGAATCAAGCTTCCTAGGACCGGTTTTGGGGTTTCACCCCTCTTCAGCCAGGATAGCTTGACTCCAGTGGCATAGTGAGCACGGGACCCACGTCTGGGCATACCCCTCCCACATGCGGCGAAGAGAAAAACACACAAGATGATGGACGGAATGTTACACATTGGCAAAACATTCACCCCCAGTCACAGTTTGGGGTTTAATCCATAGTTATTTTGCTCACCACACCACCCCAGTTCAGACATGTCCATATGCAAATCCGTCTTGACCCTGTGCCTCATGGGAACAGTCCAGCCCGACTGCCAAGCCATGTCTTCCCTGGACTGAAAACAAGCATTCTAGGACGGGTTTCGGGGATTCACTCCTCTTCAGCCAGTATAGCTTGACTCCAGTAGCGTAGTGAGCACGGGACCCACGTCTGGGTATACCTTCCCACATGGGGCGAAGAGCAAAACACACAAGATGATGAACGGAATGTTGCACATTGGCAAAACATTCACCCAAGTCACACATCTGGGTTTAATCCATCGTTATTTTGCTCACCACACCACCCCAGTTCAGATATGGCTATATGCAAATCAGTCTTGACCCTGTGCCTCATGGGAACAGTCCAGAACGATCTGCCAAGTAATATCTTCATTGGACCGGAATCAAGCATCCTAGGACCGGTTTCGGGGTTTCACCCCTCTTCAGCCAGGATAGCTTGACTCCAGTGGCGTAGTGAGCACGGGACCCACACCTGGGCATACCCTTCCCACATGGGGTGAAGAGCAAAACACACAAGATGATGGACGGAATGTTGCACATTGGCAAAACATTCACCCCCAGTCACAGATCTGGGTTTAATCCATCACTATTTTACTCACCACACCACCCAGTTAAGACATGGCCATATGCAAATCAGTCTTGACCCTGTGCCTCATGGGAACAGTCCAGCCCGAACTGCCAAGCCATGTCTTCCCTGGATCGGAATCAAGCATCCAAGGACCGGTTTCGAGGTTTCACCCCTCTTCAGCCAGGATAGCTTCACTCCAGTGGCGTACTGAGCACGGGACTCACGTCTGGGCATACCCTTCCCACATGGGGCAAAGAGCAAAACACACAGGATGATGGACGGAATATTGCACATTGGCAAAACATTCACCCCCAGTCACAGATCTGAGTTTAATCCATTGTTATTTTACTCACCACACCACCCCAGTTCAGACATGTCCATATGCAAATCAGTCTTGACCCTGTGCCTCATGGGAACAGTCCAGCACGAACTTCCAAGCCATGTCTTCCCTGGACCGGAATCAAGCATCCGAGGACCGGTTTCGGGGTTTCACCCCTCTTCAGCCAGGATAGCTTGACTCCAGTGGCGTAGTGAGCACGGGACCCATGTCTGGGCATACACTTCCCACATGGGGTGAAGAGCAGAACACACAAGATGATGGACGGAATGTTGCACATTGGCAAAACATTCACCCCCAGTCACAGATATGGGTTTAATACATTGTTATTTTGCTCACCACACCACCCCATTTCAGACATGGCCATATGCAAAACAGTCTTGACCCTGTGCCTCATGGGAACAGTCCAGCCCGAACTGCCAAGCCATGTCTTCCCTGGACCGGAATCAAGCATCCTAGGACCGGTTTCGGGGTTTCATCCCTCTTCAGCCAGGATAGCTTGACTCCACTAGCGTATTGAGGACGGGACCCATGTCTGGGAATACCCTTCCCACATGGGGCGAAGAGCAAAACACACAAGATGATGGACGGAATGTTGCACATTGGCAAAACATTCACCCCCAGTCACAGATCTGGGTTGAATCCATAGTTATTTTACTCACCACACCACCCCAGTTCAGACATGGCCATATGCAAATCAGTCTTGACCCTGTGCCTCATGGGAACAGTCCAGCGCGAACTGCCAAGCCATGTCTTCTCTGGACCGGAATCAAGCATCCTAGGACCGGTTTCGGGGTTTCACCCCTCTTCAGCCAGGATAGCTTGACTCCAGTGGCGTAGTGAGCACGGGACCCACGTCTGGGCATACCCTTCCCACATGGGGCGAAGAGCAAAACACACAAGATGATGGACGGAATGTTGCACATTGGCAAAATTTTCACCCCCAGTCACAGGTCTCTTTTTAATGCATCGTTATTTTGCTCACCACACCACCCCAGTTCAGAGATGGCCATATGCAAATCAGTCTTGACCCTGTGCCTCATTGGAACAGTCCAGCCCGAACTGCCAAGCCATGTCTTCCCTAGACCAGAATCAAGCATCCTAGGACCGGTTTCGGGGTGTCACCCCTCTTCAGCCAGGATTGCTTGACTCCAGTGGTGTAGTGAGCACGGGACCCACGGCTGGGCATACCCTTCCCACATGGGGCGAAGAGCAAAACACACAAGATGATGGACGGAATGTTGCACGGTGGCAAATCATTCATCCCCAGTCACAGATCTGGGTTTAATACATTGTTATTTTACTCACCACACCACTCCAGTTCAGACATTGCCATATGCAAATCAGTCTTGACCCTGTGCCTCATGGGAACAATCAAGCCTGAACTGCCAAGCCATGTCTTCCCTGGACCGAAATCAAGCATCCAAGGACCGGTTTCGGGGATTCACTTCTCTTCAGCCAGGTTAGCTTGACTCCAGTGGTATCGTGAGCATGGGACCCACGTCTGGGCATACCCTTCCCACATGGGGGAAGAGCAAAATACAAAAGAGATTGGACGGAATGTAGCACATTGGCAAAACATTCACCCCCAGTCACAGATTTGAGTTTAATCCATCTTTATTTTGCTCACGACACCACCCCAGTTCAGACATGGCCATATGCAAATCAGTCTTAACCCTGTGCCTCATGGGAACAGTCCAGCCCGAACTGCCAAGCCATGTCTTCCCTGGACCGGAATCAAGATTCCTAGGACCGGTTTTGGGGTTTCACCCCTCTTCAGCCAGGATTGCTTGACTCCAGTGGCGTAGTGAGCACGGGACCCACGTCTGGGCATACCCTTCCCACATGGGGCGAAGAGCAAAACACACAAGATGATGGACGGAATGTTGCAAATTGCCAAAACATTCACCCCCAGTCACAGATCTGGGTTTAATTCATTGTTATTTTGCTCACCACACCACCCCAGTTCAGACATGGCCATATGCAAATCAGTCTTGACCCTGTGCTTCATGGGAACAGTCCAGCCTGACCTGCCAAGCCAAGTCTTCCCTGGACAGGAATCAAGCATCCAAGGACCAGTTTCGGGGTTTCACCCCTCTTCAGCCAGGATAGCTTGACTCCAGTGGCGTAGTGAGCACGGGACCCACGTCTGGGCATACCCTTCCCACATGGGGCGAAGAGCAAAACACACAAGATGATGAACGGAATGTTGCAAATTGCCAAAACATTCACCCCCAGTCACAGATCTGGGTTTAATCCATTGTTATTTTGCTCACCACACCACCCCAGTTCAGACATAGCCATATGCACATCAGTCTTGACCCTGTGCCTCATGGGAACAGTCCAGCCCGAACTAACAAGCCATGTCTTCCCTGGACCGGATTCAAGCATCCAAGGACCGGTTTCGGGGATTCACCCCTCTTCAGCCAGGATAGCTTGATTCCAGTGGCATCGTGAGCACGGGGCCCACGTCTGGGCATACCCTTCCCACATGGGGGAAGTGCAAAATACACAAGAGAATGGACGGAATGTTGCACATTGGAAAAACATTCACCCCCAGTCACAGATCTGGGTTTAATCCATCGTTATTTTGCTCACCACACCACCCCCAGTTCAGACATGGCCATATGCAAATCAGTCTTGACCCTGTGCCTCATGGGAACAGTCCAGCCCGAACTGCCAAGCCAAGTTACCCTAGACAGGAATCAAGCATCCAAGGACCAGTTTTGGGGTTTCACCCCTCTTCAGCCAGGATAGCTTGACTCCAGTGGCGTAGTGAGCACGGGACCCACGTCTGGGCATACCCTTCCCACATGGGGCGAAGAGCAAAACACACAAGATGATGGACGAAATGTTGCACATTGTCAAAACATTCACACCCAGTCACAGATCTGGATTTAATCCATTATTATTTTACTCACCACACCACCCCAGTTCAGACATGGCCATATGCAAATCAGTCTTGACCCTGTGCCTCATGGGAACAGTCCAGCCCGACCTGCCAAGCCATGTCTTCCCTGGACTGGAATCAAGCATCCTAGGACCCGTTTCAGGGTTTCACCCCTCTTCAGCCAGGATAGCTTGACTCCAGTGGCGTAGTGAGCACGGGACCCACGTCTGGGCATACCCTTCCCACATGGAGGGAAGAGCAAAACACACAAGCTGATATACGGAATGTTGCACATTGGCAAAACATTCACCCCCAGTCACAGATCTGGGTTTTATCCATCGTTATTTTGCTCACCACACCACCCCAGTTCAGACATGGCCATATACAAATCAGTCTTCACCCTGTGCCTCATGGGAACAATCCAGCCCAAACTGCCAAGCCATGTCTTCCCTGGACCGGAATCAAGCATCCTAGGACCGGGTTCGGGGATTCACCCCTCTTCAGCCAGGATAGCTTGACTCCAGTGGCATCGTGAGCACGGGACCCACGTCTGGGCATACCCTTCCCACATGGGGGAAGAGCAAAATACACAAGAGAAAGGACGGAATGTAGCACATTGGCAAAACATTCACCCCCAGTCACAGATTTGAGTTTAATCCATTGTTATTTTGCTCACCACACCACCCCAGTTCAGACATGGCCATATGCAAATCAGTCTTGACCCTTTGCCTCATGGGAACAGTCCAGCCCGAACTGCCAAGCCATGTCTTCCCTGGACCAGAATCAAGCTTCCTAGGACCGGTTTTGGGGTTTCACCCCTCTTCAGCCAGGATAGCTTGACTCCAGTGGCATAGTGAGCATGGGACCCACGTCTGGGCATACCCTTCCCACATGGGGCGAAGAGCAAAACACACAAGATGATGGACGGAATGTTGCAAATTGGCAAAACATTCACCCCCAGTCACAGATCTGGGTTTAATCCATTGTTATTTTGCTCACCACACCACCCCAGTTCAGACATGGCCATATGCAAATCAGTCTTGACCCTGTGCCTCATGGGAACAGTCTAGCCCGAACTGCCAAGCCAAGTTACCCTGGACAGGAATCAAGCATCCAAGGACCAGTTTCGGGGTTTCACCCCTCTTCAGCCAGGATAGCTTGACTCCAGTGGCGTAGTGAGCACGAGACCCATGTCTGGGCATCCCCTTCCCACATGGGGCGAAGAGCAAAACACACAAGATGATGGACAGAATGTTGCACATTGGCAAAACATTCACCCCCAGTCACAGATCTGGGTTTAATCCATCGTTGTTTTACTCACCACACCACCCCAGTTCAGACATGGCCAAATGCAAATCAGTCTTGACCCTGTGCCTCATGGGAACAGTCCAGCCCGAACTCCCAAGCCATGTCTTCCCTGGACCGGAATCAAGCATCCTAGGACCGGTTTCGGGGTTTCACCCCTCTTCATCCAGGATAGCTTGACTCCAGTGGCGTAGTGAGCACGGGACCCACGTCTGGGCATACCCTTCCCACATGGGGCGAAGAGCAAAACACACAAGATGATGGTCGGAATGTTGCACATTGGAAAAACATTCACCCCCAGTCACAGACCTGGGTTTAATCCATCGTTATTTTGCTCACCACGCCACCCCAGTTCAGACATAGCCATATGCAAATCAGTCTTGACCCTGTGCCTCATGGGAACAGTCCAGCCCGAACTGCCAAGCCATGTCTCCCCTGGACCGGAATCAAGCATCCTAGGACCCGTTTCAGGGTTTCACCCCTCTTCAGCCAGGATAGCTTGACTCCAGTGGCGTAGTGAGCACGGGACCCACGTCTGGGCATACCCTTCCCACATGGGGCGAAGAGCAAAACACACAAGATGATGGACGGAATGTTGCACATAGGCAAAACATTCACCCCCAGTCACAGATCTGGGTTTAATCCATTGTTATTTTGCTCACCACACCACCCCAGTTCAGACATGGCCATATGCAAATCAGTCTTGACCCTGTGCTTCATGGCAACAGTCCAGCCCGACCTGCCAAGCCAAGTCTTCCCTGGACAGGAATCAAGCATCCAAGGACCAGTTTCAGGGTTTCACCCCTCTTTAGCCAGGATAGCTTGACTCCAGTAGCATAGTGAGCACGGGACCCACGTCTGGGCATACCCTTCCCACATGGGGCGAAGAGCAAAACACACAAGATGATGGACGGAATGTTGCACATTGGAAAAACATTCACCCCCAGTCACAGATCTGGGTTTAATCCATCGTGATTTTGCTCACCACACCACCCCAGTTCAGACATTGCCATATGCACATCAGTCTTGACCCTGTGCCTCATGGGAACAGTCCAGCCCGAACTGCCAAGCATGTCTTCCCTGGACCGGATTCAAGCATCCAAGGACCGGTTTCGGGGATTCACCCCTCTTCAGCCAGGATAGCTTGATTCCAGTGGCATCGTGAGCACGGGACCCACGTCTGGGCATACCCTTCCCACATGGGGGAAGAGCAAAATACACAAGAGAATGGACGGAATGTAGCACATTGGCAAAACATTCACCCCCAGTCACAGATTTGAGTTTAATCCATCGTTATTTTGCTCACCACACCACCCCAGTTCAGACATGGCCATATGCAAATCAGTCTTGACCCTGTGCCTCATGGGAACAGTCCAGCCCGACTGCCAAGCCATGTCTTCCCTGGACTGAAATCAAGCATTCTAGGACGGGTTTCGGGGATTCACTCCTCTTCAGCCAGTATAGCTTGACTCCAGTGGCGTAGTGAGCACGGGACCCACGTCTGGGTATACCTTCCCACATGGGGCGAAGAGCAAAACACACAAGATGATGAACGGAATGTTGCACATTGGCAAAACATTCACCCAAGTCACACATCTGGGTTTAATCCATCGTTATTTTGCTCACCACACCACCCCAGTTCAGATATGGCTATATGCAAATCAGTCTTGACCCTGTGCCTCATGGGAACAGTCCAGAACGATCTGCCAAGTAATATCTTCATTGGACCGGAATCAAGCATCCTAGGACCGGTTTCGGGGTTTCACCCCTCTTCAGCCAGGATAGCTTGACTCCAGTGGCGTAGTGAGCACGGGACCCACACCTGGGCATACCCTTCCCACATGGGGTGAAGAGCAAAACACACAAGATGATGGACGGAATGTTGCACATTGGCAAAACATTCACCCCCAGTCACAGATCTGGGTTTAATCCATCACTATTTTACTCACCACACCACCCAGTTAAGACATGGCCATATGCAAATCAGTCTTGACCCTGTGCCTCATGGGAACAGTCCAGCCCGAACTGCCAAGCCATGTCTTCCCTGGATCGGAATCAAGCATCCAAGGACCGGTTTCGAGGTTTCACCCCTCTTCAGCCAGGATAGCTTCACTCCAGTGGCGTACTGAGCACGGGACTCACGTCTGGGCATACCCTTCTCACATGGGGCAAAGAGCAAAACACACAGGATGATGGACGGAATATTGCACATTGGCAAAACATTCACCCCCAGTCACAGATCTGAGTTTAATCCATTGTTATTTTACTCACCACACCACCCCAGTTCAGACATGTCCATATGCAAATCAGTCTTGACCCTGTGCCTCATGGGAACAGTCCAGCACGAACTTCCAAGCCATGTCTTCCCTGGACCGGAATCAAGCATCCGAGGACCGGTTTCGGGGTTTCACCCCTCTTCAGCCAGGATAGCTTGACTCCAGTGGCGTAGTGAGCACGGGACCCATGTCTGGGCATACACTTCCCACATGGGGTGAAGAGCAGAACACACAAGATGATGGACGGAATGTTGCACATTGGCAAAACATTCACCCCCAGTCACAGATATGGGTTTAATACATTGTTATTTTGCTCACCACACCACCCCATTTCAGACATGGCCATATGCAAAACAGTCTTGACCCTGTGCCTCATGGGAACAGTCCAGCCCGAACTGCCAAGCCATGTCTTCCCTGGACCGGAATCAAGCATCCTAGGACCGGTTTCGGGGTTTCATCCCTCTTCAGCCAGGATAGCTTGACTCCACTAGCGTATTGAGGACGGGACCCATGTCTGGGAATACCCTTCCCACATGGGGCGAAGAGCAAAACACACAAGATGATGGACGGAATGTTGCACATTGGCAAAACTTTCACCCCCAGTCACAGATCTGGGTTGAATCCATAGTTATTTTACTCACCACACCACCCCAGTTCAGACATGGCCATATGCAAATCAGTCTTGACCCTGTGACTCATGGGAACAGTCCAGCGCGAACTGCCAAGCCATGTCTTCTCTGGACCGGAATCAAGCATCCTAGGACCGGTTTCGGGGTTTCACCCCTCTTCAGCCAGGATAGCTTGACTCCAGTGGCGTAGTGAGCACGGGACCCACGTCTGGGCATACCCTTCCCGCATGGGGCGAAGAGCAAAACACACAAGATGATGGACGGAATGTTGCACATTGGCAAAATGTTCACCCCCAGTCACAGGTCTCTTTTTAATGCATCGTTTTTTTGCTCACCACACCACCCCAGTTCAGAGATGGCCATATGCAAATCAGTCTTGACCCTGTGCCTCATTGGAACAGTCCAGCCCGAACTGCCAAGCCATGTCTTCCCTAGACCAGAATCAAGCATCCTAGGACCGGTTTCGGGGTGTCACCCCTCTTCAGCCAGGATTGCTTGACTCCAGTGGCGTAGTGAGCACGGGACCCACGGCTGGGCATACCCTTCCCACATGGGGCGAAGAGCAAAACACACAAGATGATGGACGGAATGTTGCACGTTGGCAAATCATTCATCCCCAGTCACAGATCTGGGTTTAATACATTGTTATTTTACTCACCACACCACTCCAGTTCAAGCCTGAACTGCCAAGCCATGTCTTCCCTGGACCGAAATCAAGCATCCAAGGACCGGTTTCGGGGATTCACTTCTCTTCAGCCAGGTTAGCTTGACTCCAGTGGTATCGTGAGCATGGGACCCACGTCTGGGCATACCCTTCCCACATGGGGGAAGAGCAAAATACAAAAGAGATTGGACGGAATGTAGCACATTGGCAAAACATTCACCCCCAGTCACAGATTTGAGTTTAATCCATCTTTATTTTGCTCACCACACCACCCCAGTTCAGACATGGCCATATGCAAATCAGTCTTAACCCTGTGCCTCATGGGAACAGTCCAGCCCGAACTGCCAAGCCATGTCTTCCCTCTTCAGCCAGGATAGCTTGACTCCAGTGGCATCGTGAGCACGGGACCCACGTCTGGGCATACCCTTCCCACATGGGGGAAGAGCAAAATACACAAGAGAAAGGACGGAATGTAGCACATTGGCAAAACATTCACCCCCAGTCACAGATTGGCCATATGCAAATCAGTCTTGACCCTGTGCCTCATGGGAACAGTCCAGCCCGAACTGCCAAGCCAAGTTACCCTGGACAGGAATCAAGCATCCAAGGACCAGTTTCGGGGTTTCACCCCTCTTCAGCCAGGATAGCTTGACTCCAGTGGCGTAGTGAGCACGAGACCCATGTCTGGGCATCCCCTTCCCACATGGGGCGAAGAGCAAAACACACAAGATGATGGACAGAATGTTGCACATTGGCAAAACATTCACCCCCAGTCACAGATCTGGGTTTAATCCATCGTTGTTTTACTCACCACACCACCCCAGTTCAGACATGGCCAAATGCAAATCAGTCTTGACCCTGTGCCTCATGAGGACAGTCCAGCCCGAACTCCCAAGCCATGTCTTCCCTGGACCGGAATCAAGCATCCTAGGACCGGTTTCGGGGTTTCACCCCTCTTCATCCAGGATAGCTTGACTCCAGTGGCGTAGTGAGCACGGGACCCACGTCTGGGCATACCCTTCCCACATGGGGCGAAGAGCAAAACACACAAGATGATGGTCGGAATGTTGCACATTGGAAAAACATTCACCCCCAGTCACAGACCTGGGTTTAATCCATCGTTATTTTGCTCACCACACCACCCCAGTTCAGACATAGCCATATGCAAATCAGTCTTGACCCTGTGCCTCATGGGAACAGTCCAGCCCGAACTGTCAAGCCATGTCTCCCTGGATCGGAATCAAGCATCCTAGGACCCGTTTCAGGGTTTCACCCCTCTTCAGCCAGGATAGCTTGACTCCAGTGGCGTAGTGAGCACGGGACCCACGTCTGGGCATACCCTTCCCACATGGGGCGAAGAGCAAAACACACAAGCTGATGGACGGAATGTTGCACATAGGCAAAACATTCACCCCCAGTCACAGATCTGGGTTTAATCCATTGTTATTTTGCTCACCACACCACCCCAGTTCAGACATGGCCATATGCAAATCAGTCTTGACCCTGTGCTTCATGGCAACAGTCCAGCCCGACCTGCCAAGCCAAGTCTTCCCTGGACAGGAATCAAGCATCCAAGGACCAGTTTCGGGGTTTCACCCCTCTTTAGCCAGGATAGCTTGATTCCAGTAGCATAGTGAGCACGGGACCCACGTCTGGGCATACCCTTCCCACATGGGGCGAAGAGCAAAACACACAAGATGATGGACGGAATGTTGCACATTGGAAAAACATTCACCCCCAGTCACAGATCTGGGTTTAATCCATCGTGATTTTGCTCACCACACCACCCCAGTTCAGACATTGCCATATGCACATCAGTCTTGACCCTGTGCCTCATGTGAACAGTCCAGCCCGAACTGCCAAGCATGTCTTCCCTGGACCGGATTCAAGCATCCAAGGACCGGTTTCGGGGATTCACCCCTCTTCAGCCAGGATAGCTTGATTCCAGTGGCATCGTGAGCACGGGACCCACGTCTGGGCATACCCTTCCCACATGGGGGAAGAGCAAAATACACAAGAGAATGGACGGAATGTAGCACATTGGCAAAACATTCACCCCCAGTCACAGATTTGAGTTTAATCCATCGTTATTTTGCTCACCACACCACCCCAGTTCAGACATGGCCATATGCAAATCAGTCTTGACCCTGTGCCTCATGGGAACAGTCCAGCCCGACCTGCCAAGCCATGTCTTCCCTGGACTGGAATCAAGCATCCTAGGACCCGTTTCAGGGTTTCACCCCTCTTCAGCCAGGATAGCTTGACTCCAGTGGTGTAGTGAGCACGGGACCCACGTCTGGGCATACTCTTCCCACATGGGGGGAAGAGCAAAACACACAAGCTGATATACGCAATGTTGCACATTGGCAAAACATTCACCCCAAGTCACATATCTGGGTTTAATCCATCGTTATTTTGCTCACCACACCACCCCAGTTCAGACATGGCCATATGCAAATCAGTCTTCACCCTGTGCCTCATGGGAACAATCCAGCCCAAACTGCCAAGCCATGTCTTCCCTGGACCGGAATCAAGCATCCTAGGACCGGTTTCGGGGATTCACCCCTCTTCAGCCAGGATAGCTTGACTCCAGTGGCATCGTGAGCACGGGACCCACGTCTGGGCATACCCTTCCCACATGGGGGAAGACCAAAATATACAAGAGAATGGACGGAGTGTAGCACATTGGCAAAACATTCACCCCCAGTCACAGATTTGAGTTTAATCCATTGTTATTTTGCTCACCACACCACCCCAGTTCAGACATAGCCATATGCAAATCAGTCTTGACCCTGTGCCTCATGGGAACAGTCCAGCCCGAACTGCCAAGCCATGTCTTCCCTGGACCAGAATCAAGCTTCCTAGGACTGGTTTTGGGGTTTCACCCCTCTTCAGCCAGGATAGCTTGACTCCAGCTGCATAGTGAGCATGGGACCCACGTCTGGGCATACCCTTCCCACATGGGGCGAAGAGCAAAACACACAAGATGATGGACGGAATGTTGCAAATTGGCAAAACATTCACCCCCAGTCACAGATCGGGGTTTAATCCATTGTTATTTTGCTCACCACACCACCCCAGTTCAGACATGGCCATATGCAAATCAGTCTTGACCCTGTGCCTCATGGGAACAGTCCTGCCCGAACTGCCAAGCCAAGTTACCCTGGACAGGAATCAAGCATCCAAGGACCAGTTTCGGGGTTTCACCCCTCTTCAGCCAGGATAGCTTGACTCCAGTGGCGTAGTGAGCACGAGACCCACGTCTGGGCATACCCTTCCCACATGGAGGAAGAGCAAAATACACAAGAGAATGGACGGAATGTAGCACATTGGCAAAACATTCACCCCCAGTCACAGATTTGAGTTTAATCCATCGTTATTTTGCTCACCACACCACCCCAGTTCAGACATGGCCATATGCAAATCAGTCTTGACCCTGTGCCTCATGGGAACAGTCCAGCCCGAACTGCCAAGCCAAGTTACCCTGGACAGGAATCAAGCATCCAAGGACCAGTTTCGGGGTTTCACCCCTCTTCAGCCAGGATAGCTTGACTCCAGTGGCGTAGTGAGCACGGGACCCACGTCTGGGCATACCCTTCCCACATGGGGCGAAGAGCAAAACACACAAGATGATGGACGGAATGTTGCACATTGGCAAAACATTCACACCCAGTCACAGATCTGGATTTAATCCATCGTTATTTTACTCACCACACCACCCCAGTTCAGACATGGCCATATGCAAATCAGTCTTGACCCTGTGCCTCATGGGAACAGTCCAGCCCGACCTGCCAAGCCATGTCTTCCCTGGACTGGAATCAAGCATCCTTGGACCCGTTTCAGGGTTTCACCCCTCTTCAGCCAGGATAGCTTGACAACAGTGGTGTAGTGAGCACGGGACCCACGTCTGGGCATACCCTTCAAACATGGGGGGAAGAGCAAAACACACAAGCTGATATACGCAATGTTGCACATTGGCAAAACATTCACCCCCAGTCACAGATCTGGGTTTAATCCATCGTTATTTTGCTCACCACACCACCCCAGTTCAGACATGGCCATGTGCAAATCAGTCTTCACCCTGTGCCTCATGGGAACAATCCAGCCCAAACTGCCAAGCCATGTCTTCCCTGGACCGGAATCAAGCATCCTAGGACCGGTTTCGGGGATTCACCCCTCTTCAGCCAGGATAGCTTGACTCCAGTGGCGTAGTGAGCACGGGACTCACGTCTGGGCATACCCTTCCCACATGGGGCGAAGAGCAAAGCACACAAGATGATGGACGGAATGTTGCACATTGGCAAAATGTTCACCCCCAGTCACAGATTTGAGTTTTATCCATTGTTACTTTGCTCACCACACCACCCCAGTTCAGACATAGCCATATGCAAATCAGTCTTGACCCTGTGCCTCATGGGAACAGTCCAGCCCGAACTGCCAAGCCATGTCTTCCCTGGACCAGAATCAAGCTTCCTAGGACCGGTTTTGGGGTTTCACCCCTCTTCAGCCAGGATAGCTTGACTCCAGTGGCATAGTGAGCACGGGACCCACGTCTGGGCATACCCCTCCCACATGCGGCGAAGAGAAAAACACACAAGATGATGGACGGAATGTTACACATTGGCAAAACATTCACCCCCAGTCACAGATCGGGGTTTAATCCATAGTTATTTTGCTCACCACACCACCCCAGTTCAGACATGTCCATATGCAAATCCGTCTTGACCCTGTACCTCATGGGAACAGTCCAGCCCGACTGCCAAGCCATGTCTTCCCTAGACTGAAATCAAGCATTCTAGGACCGGTTTCGGGGATTCACTCCTCTTCAGCCAGTATAGCTTGACTCCAGTGGCGTAGTGAGCACGGGACCCACGTCTGGGTATACCTTCCCACATGGGGCGAAGAGCAAAACACACAAGATGATGAACGGAATGTTGCACATTGGCAAAACATTCACCCCAGTCACACATCTGGGTTTAATCCATCACTATTTTACTCACCACACCACCCAGTTAAGACATGGCCATATGCAAATCAGTCTTGACCCTGTGCCTCATGGGAACAGTCCAGCCCGAACTGCCAAGCCATGTCTTCCCGGGATCGGAATCAAGCATCCAAGGACCGGTTTCGAGGTTTCACCCCTCTTCAGCCAGGATAGCTTCACTCCAGTGGCGTACTGAGCACGGGACTCACGTCTGGGCATACCCTTCCCACATGGGGCAAAGAGCAAAACACACAGGATGATGGACGGAATATTGCACATTGGCAAAACATTCACCCCCAGTCACAGATCTGAGTTTAATCCATCGTTATTTTACTCATCACACCACCCCAGTTCAGACATGTCCATATGCAAATCAGTCTTGGCCCTGTGCCTCATGGGAACAGTCCAGCACGAACTTCCAAGCCATGTCTTCCCTGGACCGGAATCAAGCATCCGAGGACCGGTTTCGGGGTTTCACCCCTCTTCAGCCAGGATAGCTTGACTCCAGTGGCGTAGTGAGCACAGGACCCACGTCTGGGCATACACTTCCCACATGGCGCGAAGAGCAAAACACACAAGATGATGGACGGAATGTTGCACATTGGCAAAACATTCACCCCCAGTCACAGATCTGGGTTTAATCCATTGTTATTTTGCTCACCACACCACCCCATTTCAGACATGGCCATATGCAAAACAGTCTTGACCCTGTGCCTCATAGGAACAGTCCAGCCCGAACTGCCAAGCCATGTCTTCCCTGGACCAGAATCAAGCATCCTAGGACCGGTTTCGGGGTTTCACCCCTCTTCAGCCAGGATAGCTTAACTCCACTAGCGTATTGAGGACGGGACCCATGTCTGGGAATACCCTTCCCACATGGGGCGAAGAGCAAAACACACAAGATGATGGACGGAATGTTGCACATTGGCAAAACATTCACCCCCAGTCACTGATCTGGGTTGAATCCATCGTTATTTTACTCACCACACCACCCCAGTTCAGACATGGCCATATGCAAATCAGTCTTGACCCTGTGCCTCATGGGAACAGTCCAGCGCGAACTGCCAAGCCATGTCTTCCCTGGACCGGAATCAAGCATCCTAGGACCGGTTTCGGGGTTTCACCCCTCTTCAGCCAGGATAGCTTGACTCCAGTGGCGTAGTGAGCACGGGACCCACGTCTGGGCATACCCTTCCCACATGGGGCGAAGAGCAAAACACACAAGATGATGGACGGAATGTTGCACATTGGCAAAATGTTCACCCCCAGTCACAGGTCTCTTTTTAATGCATCGTTATTTTGCTCACCACACCACCCTAGTTCAGAGATGGCCATATGCAAATCAGTCTTGACCCTGTGCCTCATTGGAACAGTCCAGCCCGAACTGCCAAGCCATGTCTTCCCTAGACCGGAATCAAGCATCTTAGGACCGGTTTCGGGTTGTCACCCCTCTTCAGCCAGGATTGCTTGACTCCAGTGGCGTAGTGAGCACGGGACCCACGGCTGGGCATACCCTTCCCACATGGGGCGAAGAGCAAAACACACAAGATGATGGACGGAATGTTGCACGTTGGCAAATCATTCATCCCCAGTCACAGATCTGGGTTTAATACATTGTTATTTTACTCACCACACCACTCCAGTTCAGACATTGCCATATGCAAATCAGTCTTGACCCTGTGCCTCATGGGAACAATCAAGCCTGAACTGCCAAGCCATGTCTTCCCTGGACCGAAATCAAGCATCAAAGGACCGGTTTCGGGGATTCACTTCTCTTCAGCCAGGTTAGCTTGACTCCAGTGGCATCGTGAGCATGGGACCCACGTCTGGGCATACCCTTCCCACATGGGGCGAAGAGCAAAACACACAAGATGATGGACGGAATGTTGCACGTTGGCAAATCATTCACCCCCAGTCACAGATCTGGGTTTAATCCATTGTTATTTTGCTCACCACACCACCCCAGTTCAGACATGGCCATATGCAAATCAGTCTTGACCCTGTGCTTCATGGGAACAGTCCAGCCCGACCTGCCAAGCCAAGTCTTCCCTGGACAGGAATCAAGCATCCAAGGACCAGTTTCGGGGTTTCACCCCTCTTCAGCCAGGATAGCTTGACTCCAGTGGCGTAGTGAACACGGGACCCACGTCTGGGCATACCCTTCCCACATGGGGCGAAGAGCAAAACACACAAGATGATGGACGGAATGTTGCAAATTGCCAAAACATTCACCCCCAGTCACAGATCTGGGTTTAATCCATTGTTATTTTGCTCACCACACCACCCCAGTTCAGACATAGCCATATGCAAATCAGTCTTGACCCTGTGCCTCATGGGAACAGTCCAGCCCGAACTGCCAAGCCATGTCTTCACTGGACCAGAATCAAGCTTCCTAGGACCGGTTTTGGGGTTTCACCCCTCTTCAGCCAGGATAGCTTGACTCCAGTCGCATAGTGAGCACGGGACCCACGTCTGGGCATACCCCTCCCACATGCGGCGAAGAGAAAAACACACAAGATGATGGACGGAATGTTACACATTGGCAAAACATTCACCCCCAGTCACAGATCGGGGTTTAATCCATAGATATTTTGCTCACCACACCACCCCAGTTCAGACATGTCCATATGCAAATCCGTCTTGACCCTGTGCCTCATGGGAACAGTCCAGCCCGACTGCCAAGCCATGTCTTCCCTGGACTGAAATCAAGCAATCTAGGACCGGTTTCGGGGATTCACTCCTCTTCAGCCAGTATAGCTTGACTCCAGTGGCGTAGTGAGCACGGGACCCACGTCTGGGTATACCTTCCCACATGGGGCGAAGAGCAAAACACACAAGATGATGAACGGAATGTTGCACATTGGCAAAACATTCACCCAAGCCACACATCTGGGTTTAATCCATCGTTATTTTGCTCACCACACCACCCCAGTTCAGATATGGCTATATGCAAATCAGTCTTGACCCTGTGCCTCATGGGAACAGTCCAGAACGATCTGCCAAGCCATATCTTCATTGGACCGGAATCAAGCATCCTAGGACCGGTTTCGGGGTTTCGCCCCTCTTCAGCCAGGATAGCTTGACTCCAGTGGCGTAGTGAGCACGGGACCCACGTCTGGTCATACCCTTCCCACATGGGGTGAAGAGCAAAACACACAAGATTATGGATGGAATGTTGCACATTGGCAAAACATTCACCCCCAGTCACAGATCTGGGTTTAATCCATCACTATTTTACTCACCACACCACCCAGTTAAGACATGGCCATATGCAAATCAGTCTTGACCCTGTGCCTCATGGGAACAGTCCAGCCCGAACTGCCAAGCCATGTCTTCCCTGGATCGGAATCAATCATCCAAGGAACGGTTTCGAGGTTTCACCCCTCTTCAGCCAGGATAGCTTCACTCCAGTGGCGTACTGAGCACGGGACTCACGTCTGGGCATACCCTTCCCACATGGGGCAAAGAGCAAAACACTCAGGATGATGGACGGAATATTGCACATTGGCAAAACATTCACCCCCAGTCACAGATCTGAGTTTAATCCATCGTTATTTTACTCACCACACCACCCCAGTTCAGACATGTCCATATGCAAATCAGTCTTGACCCTGTGCCTCATGGGAACAGTCCAGCACGAACTTCCAAGCCATGTCTTCCCTGGACCGGAATCAAGCATCAGAGGACCGGTTTCGGGGTTTCACCCCTCTTCAGCCAGGATAGCTTGACTCCAGTGGCGTAGTGAGCACGGGACCCATGTCTGGGCATACACTTCCCACATGGGGCGAAGAGCAAAACACACAAGATGATGGACGGAATGTTGCACATTGGCAAAACATTCACCCCCAGTCACAGATCTGGGTTTAATCCATTGTTATTTTGCTCACCACACCACCCCATTTCAGACATGGCCATATGCAAAACAGTCTTGACCCTGTGCCTCATGGGAACAGTCCAGCCCGAACTGCCAAGCCATGTCTTCCCTGGACCGGAATCAAGCATCCTAGGACCGGTTTCGGGGTTTCACCCCTCTTCAGCCAGGATAGCTTGACTCCACTAGCGTATTGAGGACGGGACCCATGTCTGGGAAGACCCTTCCCACATGGGGCAAAGAGCAAAACACACAAGATGATTGGCGGAATGTTGCACATTGGCAAAACATTCACCCCCAGTCACAGATCTGGGTTGAATCCATCGTTATTTTACTCACCACACCACCCCAGTTCAGACATGGCCATATGCAAATCAGTCTTGACCCTGTGCCTCATGGGAACAGTCCAGCGCGAACTGCCAAGCCATGTCTTCCCTGGACCGGAATCAAGCATCCTAGGACCGGTTTCGGGGTTTCACCCCTCTTCAGCCAGGATAGCTTGACTCCAGTGGCGTAGTGAGCACGGGACCCACGTCTGGGCATACCCTTCTCACATGGGGCGAAGAGCAAAACACACAAGATGATGGACGGAATGTTGCACATTGGCAAAATGTTCACCCCCAGTCACAGGTCTCTTTTTAATGCATCGTTATTTTGCTCACCACACCACCCCAGTTCAGAGATGGCCATATGCAAATCAGTCTTGACCCTGTGCCTCATTGGAACAGTCCAGCCCGAACTGCCAAGCCATGTCTTCCCTAGACCGGAATCAAGCATCCTAGGACCGGTTTCGGGGTGTCACCCCTCTTCAGCCAGGATTGCTTGACTCCAGTGGCGTAGTGAGCACGGGACCCACGGCTGGGCATACCCTTCCCACATGGGGCGAAGAGCAAAACACACAAGATGATGGACGGAATGGTGCACGTTGGCAAATCATTCATCCCCAGTCACAGATCTGGGTTTAATACATTGTTATTTTACTCACCACACCACTGCAGTTCAGACATTGCCATATGCAAATCAGTCTTGACCCTGTGCCTCATGGGAACAATCAAGCCTGAACTGCCAAGCCATGTCTTCCCTGGACCGAAATCAAGCATCCAAGGACCGGTTTTGGGGATTCACTTCTCTTCAGCCAGGTTAGCTTGACTCCAGTGGCATCGTGAGCATGGGACCCACGTCTGGGCATACCCTTCCCACATGGGGGAAGAGCAAAATACACAAGAGATTGGACGGAAGGTAGCACATTGGCAAAACATTCACCCCCAGTCACAGATTTGAGTTTAATCCATCTTTATTTTGCTCACCACACCACCCCAGTTCAGACATGGCCATATGCAAATCAGTCTTAACCCTGTGCCTCATGGGAACAGTCCAGCCCGAACTGCCAAGCCATGTCTTCCCTGGACCGGAATCAAGATTCCTAGGACCGGTTTTGGGGTTTCACCCCTCTTCAGCCAGGATAGCTTGACTCCAGTGGCGTAGTGAGCACGTGACCCACGTCTGGGCATACCCTTCCCACATGGGGCGAAGAGCAAAACACACAAGATGATGGACGGAATGTTGCAAATTGCCAAAACATTCACCCCCAGTCACAGATCTTTGTTTAATCCATTGTTATTTTGCTCACCACACCACCCCAGTTCAGACATGGCCATATGCAAATCAGTCTTGACCCTGTGCTTCATGGGAACAGTCCAGCCCGACCTGCCAAGCCAAGTCTTCCCTGGACAGGAATCAAGCAGCCAAGGACCAGTTTCGGGGTTTCACCCCTCTTCAGCCAGGATAGCTTGACTCCAGTGGCGTAGTGAGCACGGGACCCACGTCTGGGCATACCCTTCCCACATGGGGCGAAGAGCAAAACACACAAGATGATGGACGGAATGTTGCAAATTTCCAAAACATTCACCCTCAGTCACAGATCTGGGTTTAATCCATCGTTATTTTGCTCACCACACCACCCCCAGTTCAGACATGGCCATCTGCAAATCAGTCTTGACCCTGTGCCTCATGGGAACAGTCCAGCCCAAACTGCCAAGCCAAGTTACCCTGGACAGGAATCAAGCATCCAAGGACCAGTTTCGGGGTTTCACCCCTCTTCAGCCAGGATAGCTTGACTCCAGTGGCGTAGTGAGCACGGGACCCACGTCTGGGCATACCCTTCCCACATGGGGCGAAGAGCAAAACACACAAGATGATGGACGGAATGTTGCACATTGTCAAAACATTCACACCCAGTCACAGATCTGGATTTAATCCATCGTTATTTTACTCACCACACCACCCCAGTTCAGACATGGCCATATGCAAATCAGTCTTGACCCTGTGCCTCATGGGAACAGTCCAGCCCGACCTGCCAAGCCATGTCTTCCCTGGACTGGAATCAAGTATCCTAGGACCCGTTTCAGGGTTTCACCCCTCTTCAGCCAGGATAGCTTGACTCCAGTGGCGTAGTGAGCACGGGACCCACGTCTTGGCATACCCTTCCCACATGGGGGGAAGAGCAAAACACACAAGCTGATATACGGAATGTTGCACATTGGCAATACATTCACCCCCAGTCACAGATCTGGGATGTATCCATCGTTATTTTGCTCACCACACCACCCCAGTTCAGACATGGCCATATGCAAATCAGTCTTCACCCTGTGCCTCATGGGAACAATCCAGCCCAAACTGCCAAGCCATGTCTTCCCTGGACCGAAATCAAGCATCCTAGGACCGGTTTCGGGGATCCACCCCTCTTCAGCCAGGATAGCTTGACTCCAGTGGCATCGTGAGCACGGGACCCACGTCTGGGCATACCCTTCCCACATGGGGGAAGAGCAAAATACACAAGAGAAAGGACGGAATGTAGCACATTGGCAAAACATTCACCCCCAGTCACAGATTTGAGTTTAATCCATTGTTATTTTGCTCACCACACCACCCCAGTTCAGACATGGCCATATGCAAATCAGTCTTGACCCTTTGCCTCATGGGAACAGTCCAGCCCGAACTGCCAAGCCATGTCTTCCCTGGACCAGAATCAAGCTTCCTAGGACCGGTTTTGGGGTTTCAACCCTCTTCAGCCAGGATAGCTTGACTCCAGTGGCATAGTGAGCATGGGACCCACGTCTGGGCATACCCTTCCAACATGGGGCGAAGAGCAAAACACACAAGATGATGGACGGAATGTTGCAAATTGGCAAAACATTCACCCCCAGTCACAGATATGGGTTTAATCCATTGTTATTTTGCTCACCACACCACCCCAGTTCAGACATGGCCATATGCAAATCAGTCTTGACCCTGTGCCTCATGGGAACAGTCCAGCCCGAACTGCCAAGCCAAGTTACCCTGGACAGGAATCAAGCATCCAAGGACCAGTTTCGGGGTTTCACCCCTCTTCTGCCAGGATAGCTTGACTCCAGTGGCGTAGTGAGCACTAGACCCATGTCTGGGCATCCCCTTCCCACATGGGGCGAAGAGCAAAACACACAAGATGATGGACGGAATGTTGCACATTGGCAAAACATTCACCCCCAGTCACAGATCTGGGTTCAATCCATCGTTATTTTACTCACCACACCACCCCAGTTCAGACATGGCCAAATGCAAATCAGTCTTGACCCTGTGCCTCATGGGAACAGTCCAGCCCGAACTCCCAAGCCATGTCTTCCCTGGACCGGAATCAAGCATCCTAGGACCGGTTTCGGGGTTTCACCCCTCTTCATCCAGGATAGCTTGACTCCAGTGGCGTAGTGAGCACGGGACCCACGTCTGGGCATACCCTTCCCACATGGGGCGAAGAGCAAAACACACAAGATGATGGTCGGAATGTTGCACTTTGGAAAAACATTCACCCCCAGTCACAGACCTGGGTTTAATCCATCGTTATTTTGCTCTCCACACCACCCCAGTTCAGACATAGCCATATGCAAATCAGTCTTGACCCTGTGCCTCATGGGAACAGTCCAGCCCGAACTGCCAAGCCATGTCTCCCCTGGACCGGACTCAAGCATCCTAGGACCCATTTCAGGGTTTCACCCCTCTTCAGCCAGGATAGCTTGACTCCAGTGGCGTAGTGAGCACGGGACCCACGTCTGGGCATACCCTTCCCACATGGGGCGAAGAGCAAAACACACAAGCTGATGGACGGAATGTTGCACATTGGCAAAATATTCACCCCCAGTCACAGATCTGGGTTTAATCCATTGTTATTTTGCTCACCACACCACCCCAGTTCAGACATGGCCATATGCAAATCAGTCTTGACCCTGTGCTTCATGGCAACAGTCCAGCCCGACCTGCCAAGCCAAGTCTTCCCTGGACAGGAATCAAGCATCCAAGGACCAGTTTCGGGGTTTCACCCCTCTTTAGCCAGGATAGCTTGACTCCAGTAGCATAGTGAGCACGGGACCCACGTCTGGGCATACCCTTCCCACATGGGGCGAAGAGCAAAACACACAAGATGATGGACGGAATGTTGCACATTGGAAAAACATTCACCCCCAGTCACAGATCTGGGTTTAATCCATCGTGATTTTGCTCACCACACCACCCCAGTTCAGACATGGCCATATGCAAATCAGTCTTGACCCTTTGCCTCATGGGAACAGTCCAGCCCGAACTGCCAAGCCATGTCTTCCCTGGACCAGAATCAAGCTTCCTAGGACCGGTTTTGGGGTTTCACCCCTCTTCAGCCAGGATAGCTTGACTCCAGTGGCATAGTGAGCATGGGACCCACGTCTGGGCATACCCTTCCCACATGGGGCGAAGAGCAAAACACACAAGATGATGGACGGAATGTTGCAAATTGGCAAAACATTCACCCCCAGTCACAGATCTGGGTTTAATCCATTGTTATTTTGCTCACCACACCACCCCAGTTCAGACATGGCCATATGCAAATCAGTCTTGACCCTGTGCCTCATGGGAACAGTCCAGCCCGAACTGCCAAGCCAAGTTACCCTGGACAGGAATCAAGCATCCAAGGACCAGTTTCGGGGTTTCACCCCTCCTCAGCCAGGATAGCTTGACTCCAGTGGCGTAGTGAGCACGAGACCCATGTCTGGGCATCCCCTTCCCACATGGGGCGAAGAGCAAAACACACAAGATGATGGACGGAATGTTGCACATTGGCAAAACATTCATCCCCAGTCACAGATCTGGGTTTAATCCATCGTTATTTTACTCACCACACCACCCCAGTTCAGACATGGCCAAATGCAAATCAGTCTTGACCCTGTGCCTCATGGGAACAGTCCAGCCCGAACTCCCAAGCCATGTCTTCCCTGGACCGGAATCAAGCATCCTAGGACCGGTTTCGGGGTTTCACCCCTCTTCATCCAGGATAGCTTGACTCTAGTGGCGTAGTGAGCACGGGACCCACGTCTGGGCATACCCTTCCCACATGGGGCGAAGAGCAAAACACACAAGATGATGGTCGGAATGTTGCACATTGGAAAAACATTCACCCCCAGTCACAGACCTGGGTTTAATCCATCGTTATTTTGCTCACCACACCACCCCAGTTCAGAAATAGCCATATGCAAATCAGTCTTGACCCTGTGCCTCATGGGAACAGTCCAGCCCGAACTGCCAAGCCATGTCTCCCCTGGACCAGAATCAAGCATCCTAGGACCCGTTTCAGGGTTTCACCCCTCTTCAGCCAGGATAGCTTGACTCCAGTGGCGTAGTGAGCACGGGACCCACGTCTGGGCATACCCTTCCCACATGGGGCGAAGAGCAAAACACACAAGCTGATGGACGGAATGTTGCACATTGGCAAAACATTCACCCCCAGTCACAGATCTGGGTTTAATCCATTGTTATTTTGCTCACCACACCACCCCAGTTCAGACATGGCCATATGCAAATCAGTCTTGACCCTGTGCTTCATGGCAACAGTCCAGCCCGACCTGCCAAGCCAAGTCTTCCCTGGACAGGAATCAAGCATCCAAGGACCAGTTTCGGGGTTTCACCCCTCTTTAGCCAGGATAGCTTGACTCCAGTAGCATAGTGAGCACGGGACCCACGTCTGGGCATACCCTTCCCACATGGGGCGAAGAGCAAAACACACAAGATGATGGACGGAATGTTGCACATTGGCAAAACATTCACACCCAGTCACAGATCTGGGTTTAATCCATCGTTATTTTGCTCACCACACCACCCCAGTTCAGACATGGCCATATACAAATCAGTCTTCACCCTGTGCCTCATGGGAACAGTCCAGCCCGACCTGCCAAGCCATGTCTTCCCTGGACTGGAATCAAGCATCCTAGGACCCGTTTCAGGGTTTCACCCCTCTTCAGCCAGGATAGCTTGACTCCAGTGGTGTAGTGAGCACGGGACCCACGTCTGGGCATACCCTTCCCACATGGGGGGAAGAGCAAAACACACAAGCTGATATACGCAATGTTGCACATTGGCAAAACATTCACCCCCAGTCACATATCTGGGTTTAATCCATCGTTATTTTGCTCACCACACCACCCCAGTTCAGACATGGCCATATGCAAATCAGTCTTCACCCTGTGCCTCATGGGAACAATCCAGCCCAAACTGCCAAGCCATGTCTTCCCTGGACCGGAATCAAGCATCCTAGGACCGGTTTCGGGGATTCACCCCTCTTCAGCCAGGATAGCTTGACTCCAGTGGCATCGTGAGCACGGGACCCACGTCTGGGCATACCCTTCCCACATGGGGGAAGAGCAAAATATACAAGAGAATGGACGGAATGTAGCACATTGGCAAAACATTCACCCCCAGTCACAGATTTGAGTTTAATCCATTGTTATTTTGCTCACCACACCACCCCAGTTCAGACATAGCCATATGCAAATCAGTCTTGACCCTGTGCCTCATGGGAACAGTCCAGCCCGAACTGCCAAGCCATGTCTTCCCTGGACCAGAATCAAGCATCCTAGGACTGGTTTTGGGGTTTCACCCCTCTTCAGCCAGGATAGCTTGACTCCAGTGGCATAGTGAGCACGGGACCCACGTCTGGGCATACCCTTCCCACATGGGGCGAAGAGCAAAACACACAAGATGATGGACGGAATGTTGCAAATTGGCAAAACATTCACCCCCAGTCACAGATCTGGGTTTAATCTATTGTTATTTTGCTCACCACACCACCCCAGTTCAGACATGGCCATATGCAAATTCAGTCTTGACCCTGTGCCTCATGGGAACAGTCCAGCCCGAACTACCAAGCCATGTCTTCCCTGGACCGAAATCAAGCATCTTAGGACCGGTTTCGGGGTTTCACCCCTCTTCATCCAGGATAGCTTGATTCCAGTGGCGTAGTGAGCACGGGACCCACGTCTGGGAATACCCTTCCCACATGGGGCGAAGAGCAAAACACACAAGATGATGGTCGGAATGTTGCACATTGGAAAAACATTCACCCCCAGTCACAGACCTGGGTTTAATCCATCGTTATTTTGCTCACCACACCACCCCAGTTCAGACATAGCCATATGCAAATCAGTCTTGACCCTCTGCCTCATGGGAACAGTCCAGCCCCAACTGCCAAGCCATGTCTCCCCTGGACCGGAATCAAGCATCCTAGGACCCGTTTCAGGGTTTCACCCCTCTTCAGCCAGGATAGCTTGACTCCAGTGGCGTAGTGAGCACGGGACCCACGTCTGGGCATATTCTTCCCACATGGGGCGAAGAGCAAAACACACAAGCTGATGGACGGAATGTTGCACATTGGCAAAACATTCACCCCCAGTCACAGATCTGGGTTTAATCCATCGTTATTTTGCTCACCACACCATCCCAGTTCAGACAGGGCCATATGCAAATCAGTCTTCACCCTGTGCCTCATGGGAACAATCCAGCCCAAACTGCCAAGCCATGTCTTCCCTGGACCGGAATCAAGCATCCTAGGACCGGTTTCGGGGTTTCAGCCCTCTTCAGCCAGGATAGCTTGACTCCAGTGGCGTAGGGAGCACGGGACCCACGTCTGGGCATACCCTTCCCACATGGGGCGAAGAGCAAAACACACAAGATGATGGACGGAATGTTGCACATTGCCAAAACATTCACCCCCAGTCACAGATCTGGGTTTAATCCATCGTTATTTTACTCACCACACCACCCCAGTTCAGACATGGCCATATGCAAATCAGTCTTGACCCTGTGCCTCATGGGAACAGTCCAGCCCGACCTGCCAAGCCATGTCTTTCCTGGGCCGGAATCAAGCATCCTAGGACCGGTTTCAGGGTTTCACCCCTCTTCAGCCAGGATAGCTTTACTCCAGTGGCGTAGTGAGCAGGGGACCCACGTTTGGACATACCCTTCCCACATGGGGTGAAGAGCAAAACACACAAGATGATGGACGGAATGTTGCACATTGGCAAACATTCACACCAAGTCACAGATCTGGGTTTAATCCATCATTATTTTGCTCACCACACCACCCCAGTTCAGACATGGCCATATGCAAATCAGTCTTGACCCTGTGCCTCATGGGAACAGTCCAGCCCAAACTGTCAAGCCATGTCTTCCCTAGACCGGATTCAAGCATTCTAGGACCGGTTTCAGGGTTTCACCCCTCTTCAGCCAGGATAGCTTTACTCCAGTGGTGTAGTGAGCAGGGGACCCACGTTTGGACATACCCTTCCCACATGGGGCGAAGAGCAAAACACACAAGATGATGGACGGAATGTTGCACGTTGGCAAATCATTCATCCCCAGTCACAGATCTGGGTTTAATACATCGTTATTTTACACACCACACCACTCCAGTTCAGACATTGCCATATGCAAATCAGTCTTGACCCTGTGCCTCATGGGAACAATCAAGCCCGAACTGCCAAGCCATGTCTTCCCTGGACCGGAATCAAGCATCCAAGGACCGGTTTCGGGGATTCACTCCTCTTCAGCCAGGTTAGCTTGACTCCAGTGGCATCGTGAGCACGGGACCCACGTCTGGGCATACCCTTCCCACATGGGGGAAGAGCAAAATACACAAGAGATTGGACGGAATGTAGCACATTGACAAAACATTCACCCCCAGTCACAGATTTGAGTTTAATCCATCTTTATTTTGCTCACCACACCACCTCAGTTCAGACATGGCCATAGGCAAATCAGTCTTAACCCTGTGCCTCATGGGAACAGTCCAGCCCGAACTACCAAGCCATGTCTTCCCTGGACCGGAATCAAGATTCCTAGGACCGGTTTTGGGGTTTCACCCCTCTTCAGCCAGGATAGCTTGACTCCAGTGGCGTAGTGAGCACGGGACCCACGTCTGGGCATACCCTTCCCACATGGGGCGAAGAGCAAAACACACAAGATGATGGACGGAATGTTGCAAATTGCCAAAACATTCACCCCCAGTCACAGATTTGGGTTTAATCCATTTTTATTTTGCTCACCACACCACCCCAGTTCAGACATGGCCATATGCAAATCAGTCTTGACCCTGTGCTTCATGGGAACAGTCCAGCCCGACCTGCCAAGCCAAGTCTTCCCTGGACAGGAATCAAGCATCCAAGGACCAGTTTCGGGGTTTCACCCCTCTTCAGCCAGGATAGCTTGACTCCAGTGGTGTAGTGAGCACGGGACCCACGTCTGGGCATACCCTTCCCACATGGGGCGAAGAGCAAAACACACAAGATGATGGACGGAATGTTGCAAATTGCCAAAACATTCACCCCCAGTCACAGATCTGGGTTTAATCCATTGTTATTTTGCTCACCACACCACCCCAGTTCAGACATAGCCATATGCACATCAGTCTTGACCCTGTGCCTCATGGGAACAGTCCAGCCCGAACTGACAAGCCATGTCTTCCCTGGACCGGATTCAAGCATCCAAGGACCGGTTTCGGGGATTCACCCCTCTTCAGCCAGGATAGCTTGATTCCAGTGGCATCGTGAGCACGGGGCCCACGTCTGGGCATACCCTTCCCACATGGGGGAAGAGCAAAATACACAAGAGAATGGACGGAATGTTGCACATTGGAAAAACCTTCACCCCCAGTCACAGATCTGGGTTTAATCCATCGTTATTTTGCTCACCACACCACCCCCAGTTCAGACATGGCCATATGCAAATCAGTCTTGACCCTGTGCCTCATGGGAACAGTCCAGCCCGAACTGCCAAGCCAAGTTACCCTGGACAGGAATCAAGCATCCAAGGACCAGTTTCGGGGTTTCACCCCTCTTCAGCCAGGATAGCTTGACTCCAGTGGCGTAGTGAGCACGGGACCCACGTCTGGGCATACCCTTCCCACATGGGGCGAAGAGCAAAACACACAAGATGATGGACGGAATGTTGCACATTGGCAAAACATTCACACCTAGTCACAGATCTGGATTTAATCCATCGTTATTTTACTCACCACACCACCCCAGTTCAGACATGGCCATATGCAAATCAGTCTTGACCCTGTGCCTCATGGGAACAGTCCAGCCTGACCTGCCAAGCCATGTCTTCTCTGGACTGGAATCAAGCATCCTAGGACCCGTTTCAGGGTTTCACCCCTCTTCAGCCAGGATAGCTTGACTCCAGTGGCGTAGTGAGCACGGGACCCACGTCTGGGCATACCCTTCCCACATGGGGGGAAGAGCAAAACACACAAGCTGATATAGGGAATGTTGCACATTGGCAGAACATTCACCCCCAGTCACAGATCTGGGTTTTATCCATCGTTATTCTGCTCACCACACCACCCCAGTTCAGACATGGCCATATGCAAATCAGTCTTCAGCCTGTGCCTCATGAGAACAATCCAGCCCAAACTTCCAAGCCATGTCTTCCCTGGACCGGAATCAAGCATCCTAGGACCGGTTTCGGGGATTCACCCCTCTTCAGCCAGGATAGCTTGACTCCAGTGGCATCGTGAGCACGGGACCCACGTCTGGGCATACCCTTCCCAGATGGGGGAAGAGCAAAATACACAAGAGAATGGACGGAATGTAGCACATTGGCAAAACATTCACCCCCAGTCACTGATTTGAGTGTAATCCATCGTTATTTTACTCATCACACCACCCCAGTTCAGACATGTCCATATGCAAATCAGTCTTGGCCCTGTGCCTCATGGGAACAGTCCAGCCCGAACTGCCAAGCCAAGTTACCCTGGACAGGAATCAAGCATCCAAGGACCAGTTTCGGGGTTTCACTCCTCTTCAGCCAGGATAGCTTGACTCCAGTGGCGTAGTGAGCACGGGACCCACGTCTGGGCATACCCTTCCCACATGGGGCGAAGAGCAAAATACACAAGCTGATATAGGGAATGTTGCACATTGGCAGAACATTCACCCCCAGTCACAGATCTGAGTTTAATCCATCGTTATTTTACTCATCACACCACCCCAGTTCAGACATGTCCATATGCAAATCAGTCTTGGCCCTGTGCCTCATGGGAACAGTCCAGCACGAACTTCCAAGCCATGTCTTCCCTGGACCGGAATCAAGCATCCGAGGACCGGTTTTGGGGTTTCACTCCTCTTCAGCCAGGATAGCTTGACTCCAGTGGCATAGTGAGCACGAGACCCACGTCTGGGCATACCCTTCCCACATGGGGCGAAGAGCAAAACACACAAGATGATGGACGGAATGTTGCAAATTGGCAAAACATTCACCCCCAATCACAGATATGGGTTTAATCCATTGTTATTTTGCTCACCACACCACCCCAGTTCAGACATGGCCATATGCAAATCAGTCTTGACCCTGTGCCTCATGGGAACAGTCCAGCCCGAACTGCCAAGCCAAGTTACCCTGGACAGGAATCAAGCATCCAAGGACCAGTTTCGGGGTTTCACCCCTCTTCAGCCAGGATAGCTTGACTCCAGTGGCGTAGTGAGCACGAGACCCATGTCTGGGCATACCCTTCCCACATGGGGCGAAGAGCAAAACACACAAGATGATGGATGAAATGTTGCACATTGGCAAAACATTCACCCCCAGTCACAGATCTGGGTTTAATCCATCATTATTTTACTCACCACACCACCCCAGTTCAGACATGGCCAAATGCAAATCAGTCTTGACCCTGTGCCTCATGGGAACAGTCCAGCCCGAACTCCCAAGCCATGTCTTCCCTGGACCGGAATCAAGCATCCTAGGACCGGTTTCGGGGTTTCACCCCTCTTCATCCAGGATAGCTTGACTCCAGTGGCGTAGTGAGCACGGGACCCACGTCTGGGCATACCCTTCCCACATGGGGCAAAGAGCAAAACACACAAGATGATGGTCGGAATGTTGCACATTGGAAAAACATTCACCCCCAGTCACAGACCTGGGTTTAATCCATCGTTATTTTGCTCACCACACCACCCCAGTTCAGACATAGCCATATGCAAATCAGTCTTGACCCTGTGCCTCATGGGAACAGTCCAGCCCGAACTGCCAAGCCATGTCTCCCCTGGACCGGAATCAAGCATCCTAGGACCCGTTTCAGGGTTTCACCCCTCTTCAGCCAGGATAGCTTGACTCCAGTGGCGTAGTGAGCACGGGACACACGTCTGGGCATACCCTTCCCACATGGGGCGAAGAGCAAAACACACAAGCTGATGGACGGAATGTTGCACATTGGCAAAACATTCACCCCCAGTCACAGATCTGGGTTTAATCCATTGTTATTTTGCTCACCACACCACCCCAGTTCAGACATGGCCATATGCAAATCAGTCTTGACCCTGTGCTTCATGGCAACAGTCCAGCCCGACCTGCCAAGCCAAGTCTTCCCTGGACAGGAATCAAGCATCCAAAGACCTGTTTCGGGGTTTCACCCCTCTTTAGCCAGGATAGCTTGACTCCAGTGGCATAGTGAGCACGGGACCCACGTCTGGGCATACCCTTCCCACATGGGGCGAAGAGCAAAACACACAAGATGATGGACGGAATGTTGCACATTGGAAAAACATTCACCCCCAGTCACAGGTCTGGGTTTAATCCATCGTGATTTTGCTCACCACACCACCCCAGTTCAGACATTGCCACATGCACATCGGTCTTGACCCTGTGCCTCATGGGAACAGTCCAGCCCGAACTGCCAAGCATGTCTTCCCTGGACCGGATTCAAGCATCCAAGGACCAGTTTCGGGGATTCACCCCTCTTCAGCCAGGATACCTTGATTCCAGTGGCATCGTGAGCACGGGACCCACGTCTGGGCATGCCCTTCCCACATGGGGGAAGAGCAAAATACACAAGAGAATGGACGGAATGTTGCAAATTGGCAAAACATTCACCCCCAGTCACAGATCTGGGTTTAATCCATTGTTATTTTGCTCACCACACCACCCCAGTTCAGACATGGCCATATGCAAATCAGTCTTGACCCTGTGCCTCATGGGAACAGTCCGGCCCGAACTGCCAAGCCAAGTTACCCTGGACCGGAATCAAGCATCCAAGGACCAGTTTCGGGGTTTCACCCCTCTTCAGCCAGGATAGCTTGACTCCAGTGGCGTAGTGAGCACGAGACCCATGTCTGGGCATACCCTTCCCACATGGGGCGAAGAGCAAAACACACAAGATGATGGACGGAATGTTGCACATTGGCAAAACATTCACCCCAGTCACAGATCTGGGTTTAATCCATCGTTATTTTACTCACCACACCACCCCAGTTCAGACATGGCCAAATGCAAATCAGTCTTGACGCTGTGCCTCATGGGAACAGTCCAGCCCGAACTACCAGGCCATGTCTTCCCTGGACCGAAATCAAGCATCTTAGGACCGGTTTCGGGGTTTCACCCCTCTTCATCCAGGATAGCTTGACTCCAGTGGCGTAGTGAGCACGGGACCCACGTCTGGGCATACCCTTCCCACATGGGGCGAAGAGCAAAACACACAAGATGATGGTCGGAATGTTGCACATTGGAAAAACATTCACCCCCAGTCACAGACCTGGGTTTAATCCATCGTTATTTTGCTCACCACAACACCCCAGTTCAGACATAGCCATATGCAAATCAGTCTTGACCCTGTGCCTCATGGGAACAGTCCAGCCCCAACTGCCAAGCCATGTCTCCCCTGGACCGGAATCAAGCATCCTAGGACCCGTTTCAGGGTTTCACCCCTCTTCAGCCAGGATAGCTTGACTCCAGTGGCGTAGTGAGCACGGGACCCACGTCTGGGCATACCCTTCCCACATGGGCCGAAGAGTAAAACACACAAGATGATGGACGGAATGTTGCACATTGGCAAAACATTCACCCCCAGTCACAGATCTGGGTTTAATCCATCGTTATTTTACTCACCACACCACCCCAGTTCAGACATGGCCATATGCAAATCAGTCTTGACCCTGTGCCTCATGGGAACAGTCCAGCCCGACCTGCCAAGCCATGTCTTCCCTGGGCTGGAATCAAGCATCCTAGGACCGGTTTCAGGGTTTCACCCCTCTTCAGCCAGGATACCTTGACTCAAGTGGCGTAGTGAGCACGGGACCCACGGCTGGGCATACCCTTCCCACATGGGGCGAAGAGCAAAACACACAAGCTGATGGACGGAATGTTGCACATTGGCAAAACATTCACCCCCAGTCACAGATCTGGGTTTAATCCATCGTTATTTTGCTCACCACACCATCCCAGTTCAGACAGGGCCATATGCAAATCAGTCTTCACCCTGTGCCTCATGGGAACAATCCAGCCCAAACTGCCAAGCCATGTCTTCCCTGGACCGGAATCAAGCATCCTAGGACCGGTTTCGGGGTTTCAGCCCTCTTCAGCCAGGATAGCTTGACTCCAGTGGCGTAGGGAGCACGGGACCCACGTCTGGGCATACCCTTCCCACATGGGGCGAAGAGCAAAACACACAAGATGATGGACGGAATGTTGCACATTGCCAAAACATTCACCCCCAGTCACAGATCTGGGTTTAATCCATCGTTATTTTACTCACCACACCACCCCAGTTCAGACATGGCCATATGCAAATCAGTCTTGACCCTGTGCCTCATGGGAACAGTCCAGCCCGACCTGCCAAGCCATGTCTTTCCTGGGCCGGAATCAAGCATCCTAGGACCGGTTTCAGGGTTTCACCCCTCTTCAGCCAGGATAGCTTTACTCCAGTGGCGTAGTGAGCAGGGGACCCACGTTTGGACATACCCTTCCCACATGGGGTGAAGAGCAAAACACACAAGATGATGGACGGAATGTTGCACATTGGCAAACATTCACACCAAGTCACAGATCTGGGTTTAATCCATCATTATTTTGCTCACCACACCACCCCAGTTCAGACATGGCCATATGCAAATCAGTCTTGACCCTGTGCCTCATGGGAACAGTCCAGCCCAAACTGTCAAGCCATGTCTTCCCTAGACCGGATTCAAGCATTCTAGGACCGGTTTCAGGGTTTCACCCCTCTTCAGCCAGGATAGCTTTACTCCAGTGGTGTAGTGAGCAGGGGACCCACGTTTGGACATACCCTTCCCACATGGGGCGAAGAGCAAAACACACAAGATGATGGACGGAATGTTGCACGTTGGCAAATCATTCATCCCCAGTCACAGATCTGGGTTTAATACATCGTTATTTTACACACCACACCACTCCAGTTCAGACATTGCCATATGCAAATCAGTCTTGACCCTGTGCCTCATGGGAACAATCAAGCCCGAACTGCCAAGCCATGTCTTCCCTGGACCGGAATCAAGCATCCAAGGACCGGTTTCGGGGATTCACTCCTCTTCAGCCAGGTTAGCTTGACTCCAGTGGCATCGTGAGCACGGGACCCACGTCTGGGCATACCCTTCCCACATGGGGGAAGAGCAAAATACACAAGAGATTGGACGGAATGTAGCACATTGACAAAACATTCACCCCCAGTCACAGATTTGAGTTTAATCCATCTTTATTTTGCTCACCACACCACCTCAGTTCAGACATGGCCATAGGCAAATCAGTCTTAACCCTGTGCCTCATGGGAACAGTCCAGCCCGAACTACCAAGCCATGTCTTCCCTGGACCGGAATCAAGATTCCTAGGACCGGTTTTGGGGTTTCACCCCTCTTCAGCCAGGATAGCTTGACGCCAGTGGCGTAGTGAGCACGGGACCCACGTCTGGGCATACCCTTCCCACATGGGGCGAAGAGCAAAACACACAAGATGATGGACGGAATGTTGCAAATTGCCAAAACATTCACCCCCAGTCACAGATTTGGGTTTAATCCATTTTTATTTTGCTCACCACACCACCCCAGTTCAGACATGGCCATATGCAAATCAGTCTTGACCCTGTGCTTCATGGGAACAGTCCAGCCCGACCTGCCAAGCCAAGTCTTCCCTGGACAGGAATCAAGCATCCAAGGACCAGTTTCGGGGTTTCACCCCTCTTCAGCCAGGATAGCTTGACTCCAGTGGTGTAGTGAGCACGGGACCCACGTCTGGGCATACCCTTCCCACATGGGGCGAAGAGCAAAACACACAAGATGATGGACGGAATGTTGCAAATTGCCAAAACATTCACCCCCAGTCACAGATCTGGGTTTAATCCATTGTTATTTTGCTCACCACACCACCCCAGTTCAGACATAGCCATATGCACATCAGTCTTGACCCTGTGCCTCATGGGAACAGTCCAGCCCGAACTGACAAGCCATGTCTTCCCTGGACCGGATTCAAGCATCCAAGGACCGGTTTCGGGGATTCACCCCTCTTCAGCCAGGATAGCTTGATTCCAGTGGCATCGTGAGCACGGGGCCCACGTCTGGGCATACCCTTCCCACATGGGGGAAGAGCAAAATACACAAGAGAATGGACGGAATGTTGCACATTGGAAAAACCTTCACCCCCAGTCACAGATCTGGGTTTAATCCATCGTTATTTTGCTCACCACACCACCCCCAGTTCAGACATGGCCATATGCAAATCAGTCTTGACCCTGTGCCTCATGGGAACAGTCCAGCCCGAACTGCCAAGCCAAGTTACCCTGGACAGGAATCAAGCATCCAAGGACCAGTTTCGGGGTTTCACCCCTCTTCAGCCAGGATAGCTTGACTCCAGTGGCGTAGTGAGCACGGGACCCACGTCTGGGCATACCCTTCCCACATGGGGCGAAGAGCAAAACACACAAGATGATGGACGGAATGTTGCACATTGGCAAAACATTCACACCTAGTCACAGATCTGGATTTAATCCATCGTTATTTTACTCACCACACCACCCCAGTTCAGACATGGCCATATGCAAATCAGTCTTGACCCTGTGCCTCATGGGAACAGTCCAGCCTGACCTGCCAAGCCATGTCTTCTCTGGACTGGAATCAAGCATCCTAGGACCCGTTTCAGGGTTTCACCCCTCTTCAGCCAGGATAGCTTGACTCCAGTGGCGTAGTGAGCACGGGACCCACGTCTGGGCATACCCTTCCCACATGGGGGGAAGAGCAAAACACACAAGCTGATATAGGGAATGTTGCACATTGGCAGAACATTCACCCCCAGTCACAGATCTGGGTTTTATCCATCGTTATTCTGCTCACCACACCACCCCAGTTCAGACATGGCCATATGCAAATCAGTCTTCAGCCTGTGCCTCATGAGAACAATCCAGCCCAAACTTCCAAGCCATGTCTTCCCTGGACCGGAATCAAGCATCCTAGGACCGGTTTCGGGGATTCACCCCTCTTCAGCCAGGATAGCTTGACTCCAGTGGCATCGTGAGCACGGGACCCACGTCTGGGCATACCCTTCCCAGATGGGGGAAGAGCAAAATACACAAGAGAATGGACGGAATGTAGCACATTGGCAAAACATTCACCCCCAGTCACTGATTTGAGTGTAATCCATCGTTATTTTACTCATCACACCACCCCAGTTCAGACATGTCCATATGCAAATCAGTCTTGGCCCTGTGCCTCATGGGAACAGTCCAGCCCGAACTGCCAAGCCAAGTTACCCTGGACAGGAATCAAGCATCCAAGGACCAGTTTCGGGGTTTCACTCCTCTTCAGCCAGGATAGCTTGACTCCAGTGGCGTAGTGAGCACGGGACCCACGTCTGGGCATACCCTTCCCACATGGGGCGAAGAGCAAAATACACAAGCTGATATAGGGAATGTTGCACATTGGCAGAACATTCACCCCCAGTCACAGATCTGAGTTTAATCCATCGTTATTTTACTCATCACACCACCCCAGTTCAGACATGTCCATATGCAAATCAGTCTTGGCCCTGTGCCTCATGGGAACAGTCCAGCACGAACTTCCAAGCCATGTCTTCCCTGGACCGGAATCAAGCATCCGAGGACCGGTTTTGGGGTTTCACTCCTCTTCAGCCAGGATAGCTTGACTCCAGTGGCATAGTGAGCACGAGACCCACGTCTGGGCATACCCTTCCCACATGGGGCGAAGAGCAAAACACACAAGATGATGGACGGAATGTTGCAAATTGGCAAAACATTCACCCCCAATCACAGATATGGGTTTAATCCATTGTTATTTTGCTCACCACACCACCCCAGTTCAGACATGGCCATATGCAAATCAGTCTTGACCCTGTGCCTCATGGGAACAGTCCAGCCCGAACTGCCAAGCCAAGTTACCCTGGACAGGAATCAAGCATCCAAGGACCAGTTTCGGGGTTTCACCCCTCTTCAGCCAGGATAGCTTGACTCCAGTGGCGTAGTGAGCACGAGACCCATGTCTGGGCATACCCTTCCCACATGGGGCGAAGAGCAAAACACACAAGATGATGGATGAAATGTTGCACATTGGCAAAACATTCACCCCCAGTCACAGATCTGGGTTTAATCCATCATTATTTTACTCACCACACCACCCCAGTTCAGACATGGCCAAATGCAAATCAGTCTTGACCCTGTGCCTCATGGGAACAGTCCAGCCCGAACTCCCAAGCCATGTCTTCCCTGGACCGGAATCAAGCATCCTAGGACCGGTTTCGGGGTTTCACCCCTCTTCATCCAGGATAGCTTGACTCCAGTGGCGTAGTGAGCACGGGACCCACGTCTGGGCATACCCTTCCCACATGGGGCAAAGAGCAAAACACACAAGATGATGGTCGGAATGTTGCACATTGGAAAAACATTCACCCCCAGTCACAGACCTGGGTTTAATCCATCGTTATTTTGCTCACCACACCACCCCAGTTCAGACATAGCCATATGCAAATCAGTCTTGACCCTGTGCCTCATGGGAACAGTCCAGCCCGAACTGCCAAGCCATGTCTCCCCTGGACCGGAATCAAGCATCCTAGGACCCGTTTCAGGGTTTCACCCCTCTTCAGCCAGGATAGCTTGACTCCAGTGGCGTAGTGAGCACGGGACACACGTCTGGGCATACCCTTCCCACATGGGGCGAAGAGCAAAACACACAAGCTGATGGACGGAATGTTGCACATTGGCAAAACATTCACCCCCAGTCACAGATCTGGGTTTAATCCATTGTTATTTTGCTCACCACACCACCCCAGTTCAGACATGGCCATATGCAAATCAGTCTTGACCCTGTGCTTCATGGCAACAGTCCAGCCCGACCTGCCAAGCCAAGTCTTCCCTGGACAGGAATCAAGCATCCAAAGACCTGTTTCGGGGTTTCACCCCTCTTTAGCCAGGATAGCTTGACTCCAGTGGCATAGTGAGCACGGGACCCACGTCTGGGCATACCCTTCCCACATGGGGCGAAGAGCAAAACACACAAGATGATGGACGGAATGTTGCACATTGGAAAAACATTCACCCCCAGTCACAGGTCTGGGTTTAATCCATCGTGATTTTGCTCACCACACCACCCCAGTTCAGACATTGCCACATGCACATCGGTCTTGACCCTGTGCCTCATGGGAACAGTCCAGCCCGAACTGCCAAGCATGTCTTCCCTGGACCGGATTCAAGCATCCAAGGACCGGTTTCGGGGATTCACCCCTCTTCAGCCAGGATAGCTTGATTCCAGTGGCATCGTGAGCACGGGACCCACGTCTGGGCATGCCCTTCCCACATGGGGGAAGAGCAAAATACACAAGAGAATGGACGGAATGTTGCAAATTGGCAAAACATTCACCCCCAGTCACAGATCTGGGTTTAATCCATTGTTATTTTGCTCACCACACCACCCCAGTTCAGACATGGCCATATGCAAATCAGTCTTGACCCTGTGCCTCATGGGAACAGTCCGGCCCGAACTGCCAAGCCAAGTTACCCTGGACCGGAATCAAGCATCCAAGGACCAGTTTCGGGGTTTCACCCCTCTTCAGCCAGGATAGCTTGACTCCAGTGGCGTAGTGAGCACGAGACCCATGTCTGGGCATACCCTTCCCACATGGGGCGAAGAGCAAAACACACAAGATGATGGACGGAATGTTGCACATTGGCAAAACATTCACCCCAGTCACAGATCTGGGTTTAATCCATCGTTATTTTACTCACCACACCACCCCAGTTCAGACATGGCCAAATGCAAATCAGTCTTGACGCTGTGCCTCATGGGAACAGTCCAGCCCGAACTACCAGGCCATGTCTTCCCTGGACCGAAATCAAGCATCTTAGGACCGGTTTCGGGGTTTCACCCCTCTTCATCCAGGATAGCTTGACTCCAGTGGCGTAGTGAGCACGGGACCCACGTCTGGGCATACCCTTCCCACATGGGGCGAAGAGCAAAACACACAAGATGATGGTCGGAATGTTGCACATTGGAAAAACATTCACCCCCAGTCACAGACCTGGGTTTAATCCATCGTTATTTTGCTCACCACAACACCCCAGTTCAGACATAGCCATATGCAAATCAGTCTTGACCCTGTGCCTCATGGGAACAGTCCAGCCCCAACTGCCAAGCCATGTCTCCCCTGGACCGGAATCAAGCATCCTAGGACCCGTTTCAGGGTTTCACCCCTCTTCAGCCAGGATAGCTTGACTCCAGTGGCGTAGTGAGCACGGGACCCACGTCTGGGCATACCCTTCCCACATGGGCCGAAGAGTAAAACACACAAGATGATGGACGGAATGTTGCACATTGGCAAAACATTCACCCCCAGTCACAGATCTGGGTTTAATCCATCGTTATTTTACTCACCACACCACCCCAGTTCAGACATGGCCATATGCAAATCAGTCTTGACCCTGTGCCTCATGGGAACAGTCCAGCCCGACCTGCCAAGCCATGTCTTCCCTGGGCTGGAATCAAGCATCCTAGGACCGGTTTCAGGGTTTCACCCCTCTTCAGCCAGGATACCTTGACTCAAGTGGCGTAGTGAGCACGGGACCCACGGCTGGGCATACCCTTCCCACATGGGGCGAAGAGCAAAACACACAAGATGATGGACGGAATGTTGCACGTTGGCAAATCATTCATCCCCAGTCACAGATCTGGGTTTAATACATCGTTATTTTACTCACCACACCACTCCAGTTCAGTCATTGCCATATGCAAATCAGTCTTGACCCTGTGCCTCATGGGAACAATCAAGCCCGAACTGCCAAGCCATTTCTTCCCTGGACCGGAATCAAGCATCCAAGGACCGGTTTCGGGGATTCACTTATCTTCAGCCAGGTTAGCTTGACTCCAGTGGCATCGTGAGCACGGGACCCACGTCTGGGCATACCCTTCCCACATGGGGCGAAGAGCAAAACACACAAGATGATGGACGGAATGTTGCAAATTGCCAAAACATTCACCCCCAGTCACAGATCTGGGTTTAATCCATTGTTATTTTGCTCCCCACACCACCCCAGTTCAGACATAGCCATATGCACATCAGTCTTGACCCTGTGCCTCATGGGAACAGTCCAGCCCGAACTGACAAGCCATGTCTTCCCTGGACCGGATTCAAGCATCCAAGGACCGGTTTCGGGGATTCACCCCTCTTCAGCCAGGATAGCTTGATTCCAGTGGCATCGTGAGCACGGGGCCCACGTCTGGGCATACCCTTCCCACATGGGGGAAGAGCAAAATACACAAGAGAATGGACGGAATGTTGCACATTGGAAAAACATTCACCCCCAGTCACAGATCTGGGTTTAATCCATCGTTATTTTGCTCACCACACCACCCACACACCCACCATATGCAAATCAGTCTTGACCCTTTGCCTCATGGGATCAGTCCAGCCCGAACTGCCAAGCCATGTCTTCCCTGGACCAGAATCAAGCTTCCTAGGACCGGTTTTGGGGTTTCACCCCTCTTCAGCCAGGATAGCTTGACTCCAGTGGCATAGTAAGCACGGGACCCGCGTCTGGGCATACCCTTCCCACATGGGGCGAAGAGCACAACACACAAGATGATGGACGGAATGTTGAAAATTGGCAAAACATTCACCCCCAGTCACAGATCTGGGTTTAATCCATTGTTATTTTGCTCACCACACCACCCCAGTTCAGACATGGCCATATGCAAATCAGTCTTGACCCTGTGCCTCTTGGGAACAGTCCAGCCCGAACTGCCAAGCCAAGTTACCCTGGACAGGAATCAAGCATCCAAGGACCAGTTTCGGGGTTTCACCCCTCTTCAGCCAGGATAGCTTGACTCCAGTGGCGTAGTGAGCACGAGACCCATGTCTGGGCATACCCTTCCCACATGGGGCGAAGAGCAAAACACACAAGATGATGGACGGAATGATGCACATTGGCAAAACATTCACCCCCAGTCACAGATCTGGGTTTAATCCATCGTTATTTTACTCACCACACCACCCCAGTTCAGACATGGCCAAATGCAAATCAGTCTTGACCCTGTGCCTCATGGGAACAGTCCAGCCCGAACTCCCAAGCCATGTCGTCCCTGGACCGGAATCAAGCATCTTAGGACCGGTTTCGGGGTTTCACCCCTCTTCATCCAGGATAGCTTGACTCCAGTGGCGTAGTGAGCACAGGACCCACGTCTGGGCATACCCTTCCCACATGGGGCGAAGAGCAAAACACACAAGATGATGGTCGGAATGTTGCACATTGGAAAAACATTCACGCCCAGTCACAGACCTGGGTTTAATCCATCGTTATTTTGCTCACCACACCACCCCAGTTCAGACATAGCCACATGCAAATCAGTCTTGACCCTGTGCCTCATGGGAACAGTCCAGCCCGAACTGCCAAGCCATGTCTCCCCTGGACAGGAATCAAGCATCCTAGGACCCGTTTCAGGGTTTTACCCCTCTTCAGCCAGGATAGCTTGACTCCAGTGGCGTAGTGAGCACGGGACCCACGTCTGGGCATACCCTTCCCACATGGGGCGAAGAGCAAAACACACAAGCTGATGGACGGAATGTTGCACATTGGCAAAACATTCACCCCAGTCACAGATCTGGGTTTAATCCATTGTTATTTTGCTCACCACACCACCCCAGTTCAGACATGGCCATATGCAAATCAGTCTTGACCCTGTGCTTCATGGCAACAGTCCAGCCCGAACTGCCAAGCCAAGTTACCCTGGACAGGAATCAAGTATCCAAGGACCAGTTTCGGGGTTTCATCCCTCTTCAGCCAGGATAGCTTGACTCCAGTGGCGTAGTGAGCACGGGACCCACGTCTGGGCATACCCTTCCCACATGGGGCAAAGAGCAAAACACACAAGATGATGGACGGAATGTTGCACATTGGCAAAACATTCACACCCAGTCACAGATCTGGATTTAATCCATCGTTATTTTGCTCACCACACCACCCCAGTTCAGACATGGCCATATGCAAATCAGTCTTGACCCTGTGCCTCATGGGAACAGTCCAGCCTGACCTGCCAAGCCATGTCTTCCCTGGACTGGAATCAAGCATCCTAGGACCCGTTTTAGGGTTTCACCCCTCTTCAGCCAGGATAACTTGACTCCAGTTGTGTAGTGAGCACGGGACCCACGTCTGGGCATACCCTTCCCACATGGGGGGAGGAGCAAAACACACAAGCTGATATAGCAAAATGGAGCACATTGGCAAAACATTCACCCCCAGTCACAGATCTGGGTTTAATCCATCGTTATTTTGCTCACCACACCACCCCAGTTCAGACATGGCCATATGCAAATCAGTCTTCACCCTGTGCCTCATGGGAACAATCCAGCCCAAACTGCCAAGCCATGTCTTCCCTGGACCGGAATCAAGCATCCTAGGACCGGTTTCGGGGATTCACCCCTCTTCAGCCAGGATAGCTTGACTCCAGTGGCATCGTGAGCACGGGACCCACGTCTGGGCATACCCTTCCCACATGGGGGAAGAGCAAAATATATAAGAGAATGGACGGAATGTAGCACATTGGCAAAACATTCACCCCAGTCACAGATTTGAGTTTAATCCATTGTTATTTTGCTCACCACACCACCCCAGTTCAGACATAGCCATATGCAAATCAGTCTTGACCCTGTGCCTCATGGGAACAGTCCAGCCCGAACTGCCAAGCCATGTCTTCCCTGGACCAGAATCAAGCTTCCTAGGACCGCTTTTGGGGTTTCACCCCTCTTCAGCCAGGATAGCTTGACTCCAGTGGCATAGTAAGCACGGGACCCGCGTCTGGGCATACCCTTCCCACATGGGGCGAAGAGCACAACACACAAGATGATGGACGGAATGTTGAAAATTGGCAAAACATTCACCCCCAGTCACAGATCTGGGTTTAATCCATTGTTATTTTGCTCACCACACCACCCCAGTTCAGACATGGCCATATGCAAATCAGTCTTGACCCTGTGCCTCATGGGAACAGTCCAGCCCGAACTCCCAAGCCATGTCTTCCCTGGACCGGAATCAAGCATCTTAGGACCGGTTTCGGGGTTTCACCCCTCTTCATCCAGGATAGCTTGACTCCAGTGGCGTAGTGAGCACAGGACCCACGTCTGGGCATACCCTTCCCACATGGGGCGAAGAGCAAAACACACAAGATGATGGTCGGAATGTTGCACATTGGAAAAACATTCACGCCCAGTCACAGACCTGGGTTTAATCCATCGTTATTTTGCTCACCACACCACCCCAGTTCAGACATAGCCACATGCAAATCAGTCTTGACCCTGTGCCTCATGGGAACAGTCCAGCCCGAACTGCCAAGCCATGTCTCCCCTGGACAGGAATCAAGCATCCTAGGACCCGTTTCAGGGTTTCACCCCTCTTCAGCCAGGATAGCTTGACTCCAGTGGCGTAGTGAGCACGGGACCCACGTCTGGGCATACCCTTCCCACATGGGGCGAAGAGCAAAACACACAAGCTGATGGACGGAATGTTGCACATTGGCAAAACATTCACCCCAGTCACAGATCTGGGTTTAATCCATTGTTATTTTGCTCACCACACCACCCCAGTTCAGACATGGCCATATGCAAATCAGTCTTGACCCTGTGCTTCATGGCAACAGTCCAGCCCGAACTGCCAAGCCAAGTTACCCTGGACAGGAATCAAGTATCCAAGGACCAGTTTCGGGGTTTCATCCCTCTTCAGCCAGGATAGCTTGACTCCAGTGGCGTAGTGAGCACGGGACCCACGTCTGGGCATACCCTTCCCACATGGGGCAAAGAGCAAAACACACAAGATGATGGACGGAATGTTGCACATTGGCAAAACATTCACACCCAGTCACAGATCTGGATTTAATCCATCGTTATTTTACTCACCACACCACCCCAGTTCAGACATGGCCATATGCAAATCAGTCTTGACCCTGTGCCTCATGGGAACAGTCCAGCCCGACCTGCCAAGCCATGTCTTCCCTGGACTGGAATCAAGCATCCTAGGACCCGTTTTAGGGTTTCACCCCTCTTCAGCCAGGATAACTTGACTCCAGTTGTGTAGTGAGCACGGGACCCACGTCTGGGCATACCCTTCCCACATGGGGGGAAGAGCAAAACACACAAGCTGATATAGCAAAATGGAGCACATTGGCAAAACATTCACCCCCAGTCACAGATCTGGGTTTAATCCATCGTTATTTTGCTCACCACACCACCCCAGTTCAGACATGGCCATATGCAAATCAGTCTTCACCCTGTGCCTCATGGGAACAATCCAGCCCAAACTGCCAAGCCATGTCTTCCCTGGACCGGAATCAAGCATCCTAGGACCGGTTTCGGGGATTCACCCCTCTTCAGCCAGGATAGCTTGACTCCAGTGGCATCGTGAGCACGGGACCCACGTCTGGGCATACCCTTCCCACATGGGGGAAGAGCAAAATATATAAGAGAATGGACGGAATGTTGCACATTGGCAAAACATTCACCCCAGTCACAGATTTGAGTTTAATCCATTGTTATTTTGCTCACCACACCACCCCAGTTCAGACATAGCCATATGCAAATCAGTCTTGACCCTGTGCCTCATGGGAACAGTCCAGCCCGAACTGCCAAGCCATGTCTTCCCTGGACCAGAATCAAGCTTCCTAGGACCGCTTTTGGGGTTTCACCCCTCTTCAGCCAGGATAGCTTGACTCCAGTGGCATAGTGAGCACGGGACCCACGTCTGGGCATACCCTTCCCACATGGGGCGAAGAGCAAAACACACAAGATGATGGACGGAATGTTGCAAATTGGCAAAACATTCACCCCCAGTCACAGATCTGGGTTTAATCCATTGTTATTTTGCTCACCACACCACCCCAGTTCAGACATGGCCATATGCAAATCAGTCTTGACCCTGTGCCTCATGGGAACAGTCCAGCCCGAACTGCCAAGCCAAGTTACCCTGGACAGGAATCAAGCATCCAAGGACCAGTTTCGGGGTTTCACCCCTCTTCAGCCAGGATAGCTTGACTCCAGTGGCGTAGTGAGCACGAGACCCATGTCTGGGCATATTCTTCCCACATGGGGCGAAGAGCAAAACACACAAGCTGATGGACGGAATGTTGCACATTGGCAAAATGTTCACCCCCAGTCACAGATCTGGGTTTAATCCATCGTTATTTTGCTCACCACACCACCCCAGTTCAGACATGGCCATATGCAAATCAGTCTTCACCCTGTGCCTCATGGGAACAGTCCAGCCCGAACTGCCAAGCCATGTCTTCCCTGGACCGGAATCAAGCATCCTAGGACCGGTTTCAGGGTTTCAGCCCTCTTCAGCCAGGATAGCTTGACTCCAGTGGCGTAGTGAGCACGGGACCCACGTCTGGGCATACCCTTCCCACATGGGGGAAGAGCAAAATACACAAGAGATTGGACGGAATGTAGCACATTGGCAAAACATTCACCCCCAGTCACAGATTTGAGTTTAATCCATCTTTATTTTGCTCACCACACCACCCCAGTTCAGACATGGCCATATGCAAATCAGTCTTAACCCTGTGCCTCATGGGAACAGTCCAGCCCGAACTGCCAAGCCAAGTTACCCTGGACAGGAATCAAGCATCCAAGGACCAGTTTCGGGGTTTCACCCCTCTTCAGCCAGGATAGCTTGACTCCAGTGGCGTAGTGAGCACGGGACCCACGTCTGGGCATACCCTTCCCACATGGGGCGAAGAGCAAAACACACAAGATGATGGACGGAATGTTGCACATTGGCAAAACATTCACACCCAGTCACAGATCTGGATTTAATCCATCGTTATTTTACTCACCACACCACTCCAGTTCAGACATGGCCATATGCAAATCAATCTTGACCCTGTGCCTCATGGGAACACTCCAGCCTGACCTGCCAAGCCATGTCTTCCCTGGACTGGAATCAAGCATACTAGGACCCGTTTCAGGGTTTCACCCCTCTTCAACCAGGATAGCTTGACTCCAGTGGTGTAGTGAGCACGGGACCCACGTCTGGGCATACCCTTCCCACATGGGGGGAAGAGCAAAACACACAAGCTGATATACGCAATGTTGCACATTGGCAAAACATTCACCCCCAGTCACAGATCTGGGTTTAATCCATCGTTATTTTGCTCACCACACCACCCCAGTTCAGACATGGCCATATGCAAATCAGTCTTCACCCTGTGCCTCATGGGAACAATCCAGCCAAAACTGCCAAGCCATGTCTTCCCTGGACCGGAATCAAGCATCCTAGGACCGGTTTCGGGGATTCACCCCTCTTCAGCCAGGATAGCTTGACTCCAGTGGCATCGTGAGCACGGGACCCACGTCTGGGCATACCCTTCCCACATTGGGGAAGAGCACAATATACAAGAAAATGGACGGAATGTAGCACATTGGCAAAACATTCACCCACAGTCACAGATTTGAGTTTAATCCATTGTTATGTTGCTCACCACACCACCCCAGTTCAGACATAGCCATATGCAAATCAGTCTTGACCCTGTGCCTCATGAGAACAGTCCAGCCCGAACTTCCAAGCCATGTCTTCCCTGGACCAGAATCAAGCTTCCTAGGACCGGTTTTGGGGTTTCACCCCTCTTCAGCCAGGATAGCTTGACTCCAGTGGCATAGTGAGCACGGAACCCACGTCTGGGCATACCCTTCCCACATTGGGGAAGAGCAAAACACACAAGATGATGGACGGAATGTTGCAAATTGGCAAAACATTCACCCCCAGTCACAGATCTGGGTTTAATCCATTGTTATTTTGCTCACCACACCACCCCAGTTCAGATATGGCCATATGCAAATCAGTCTTGACCCTGTGCCTCATGGGAACAGTCCAGCCCGAACTGCCAAGCCAAGTTACCCTGGACAGGAATCAAGCATCCAAGGACCAGTTTCGGGGTTTCACCCCTCTTCAGCCAGGATAGCTTGACTCCAGTGGCGCAGTGAGCACGAGACCCATGTCTGGGCATACCCTTCCCACATGGGGCGAAGAGCAAAACACACAAGATTATGGTCGGAATGTTGCACATTGGAAAAACATTCACCCCCAGTCACAGACCTGGGTTTAATCCATCGTTATTTTGCTCACCACAACACCCCAGTTCAGACATAGCCATATGCAAATCAGTCTTGACCCTGTGTCTCATGGGAACAGTCCAGCCCCAACTGCCAAGCCATGTCTCCCCTGGACCGGAATCAAGCATCCTAGGACCCGTTTCAGGGTTTCACCCCTCTTCAGCCAGGATAGCTTGACTCCAGTGGCGTAGTGAGCACGGGACCCACGTCTGGGCATATTCTTCCCACATGGGGCAAAGAGCAAAACACACAAGCTGATGGACGGAATGTTGCACATTGGCAAAACGTTCACCCCCAGTCACAGATCTGGGTTTAATCCATCGTTATTTTGCTCACCACACCACCCCAGTTCAGACATGGCCATATGCAAATCAGTCTTCACCCTGTGCCTCATGGGAAGAGTCCAGCCCGAACTGCCAAGCCATGTCTTCCCTGGACCGGAATCAAGCATCCTAGGACCGGTTTCGGGGTTTCAGCCCTCTTCAGCCAGGATAGCTTGACTCCAGTGGCGTAGTGAGCACGGGACCCACGTCTGGGCATACCCTTCCCACATGGGCCAAAGAGCAAAACACACAAGATGATGGACGGAATGTTGCACATTGGCAAAACATTCACCCCCAGTCACAGATCTGGGTTTAATCCATCATTATTTTACTCACCACACCACCCCAGTTCAGACATGGCCATATGCAAATCAGTCTTGACCCTGTGCCTCATGGGAACAGTCCAGCCCGACCTGCCAAGCCATGTCTTCCCTGGGCCGGAATCAAGCATCCTAGGACCGGTTTCAGGGTTTCACCCCTCTTCAGCCAGGATACCTTGACTCAAGTGGCGTAGTGAGCACGGGACCCACGGCTGGGCATACCCTTCCCACATGGGGCGAAGAGCAAAACACACAAGATGATGGACGGAATGTTGCACATTGGCAAAACATTCACACCCAGTCACAGATCTGGATTTAATCCATCGTTATTTTACTCACCACACCACTCCAGTTCAGACATGGCCATATGCAAATCAATCTTGACCCTGTGCCTCATGGGAACACTCCAGCCTGACCTGCCAAGCCATGTCTTCCCTGGACTGGAATCAAGCATACTAGGACCCGTTTCAGGGTTTCACCCCTCTTCAACCAGGATAGCTTGACTCCAGTGGTGTAGTGAGCACGGGACCCACGTCTGGGCATACCCTTCCCACATGGGGGGAAGAGCAAAACACACAAGCTGATATACGCAATGTTGCACATTGGCAAAACATTCACCCCCAGTCACAGATCTGGGTTTAATCCATCGTTATTTTACTCACCACACCACTCCAGTTCAGACATTGCCATATGCAAATCAGTCTTGACCCTGTGCCTCATGGGAACAATCAAGCCCGAACTGCCAAGCCATGTCTTCCCTGGACCGGAATCAAGCATCCAAGGACCGGTTTCGGGGATTCACTTCTCTTCAGCCAGGTTAGCTTGACTCCAGTGGCATCGTGAGCACGGGACCCACGTCTGGGCATACCCTTCCCACATGGGCGAAGAGCAAAATACACAAGAGATTGGACGGAATGTAGCACATTGGCAAAACATTCACCCCCAGTCACAGATTTGAGTTTAATCCATCTTTATTTTGCTCACCACACCACCCCAGTTCAGACATGGCCATATGCAAATCAGTCTTAACCCTGTGCCTCATGGGAACAGTCCAGCCCGAACTGCCAAGCCATGTCTTCCCTGGACCGGAATCAAGATTCCTAGGACCGGTTTTGGGGTTTCACCCCTCTTCAGCCAGGATAGCTTGACTCCAGTGGCGTAGTGAGCACGGGACCCACGTCTGGGCATACCCTTCCCACATGGGGCGAAGAGCAAAACACACAAGATGATGGACGGAATGTTGCAAATTGCCAAAACATTCACCCCCAGTCACAGATCTGGGTTTAATCCATTGTTATTTTGCTCACCACACCACCACAGTTCAGACATGGGCATATGCAAATCAGTCTTGACCCTGTGCTTCATGGGAACAGTCCAGCCCGACCTGCCAAGCCAAGTCTTCCCTGGACAGGAATCAAGCATCCAAGGACCAGTTTCGGGGTTTCACCCCTCTTCAGCCAGGATAGCTTGACTCCAGTGGCGTAGTGAGCACGGGACCCACGTCTGGGCATACCCTTCCCACATGGGGCGAAGAGCAAAACACACAAGATGATGGACGGAATGTTGCAAATTGCCAAAACATTCACCCCCAGTCACAGATCTGGGTTTAATCCATTGTTATTTTGCTCCCCACACCACCCTAGTTCAGAAATAGCCATATGCACATCAGTCTTGACCCTGTGCCTCATGGGAACAGTCCAGCCCGAACTGACAAGCCATGTCTTCCCTGGACCGGATTCAAGCATCCAAGGACCGGTTTCGGGGATTCACCCCTCTTCAGCCAGGAGAGCTTGATTCCAGTGGCATCGTGAGCACGGGGCCCATGTCTGAGCATACCCTTCCCACATGGGGGAAGAGCAAAATACACAAGAGAATGGACGGAATGTTGCACATTGGAAAAACATTCACCCCCAATCACAGATTTGAGTTTAATCCATCTTTATTTTGCTCACCACACCACCCCAGTTCAGACATGGCCATATGCAAATCACTATTAACCCTGTGCCTCATGGGAACAGTCCAGCCCGACCTGCCAAGACAAGTCTTCCCTGGACAGGAATCAAGCATCCAAGAACCAGTTTCGGGGTTTCACCCCTCTTCAGCCAGGATAGCTTGACTCCAGTGGCGTAGTGAGCACGGGACCCACGTCTGGGCATACCCTTCCCACATGGGGCGAAGAGCAAAACACACAAGATGATGGACGGAATGTTGCAAATTGCAAAACATTCACCCCCAGTCACAGATCTGGGTTTAATCCATTGTTATTTTGCTCACCACACCACCCCCGGTTCAGACATGGCCATATGCAAATCAGTCTTGACCCTGTGCCTCATGGGAACAGTCCAGACCGAACTGCCAAGCCAAGTTACCCTGGACAGGAATCAAGCATCCAAGGACCAGTTTCGGGGTTTCACCCCTCTTCAGCCAGGATAGCTTGACTCCAGTGGCGTAGTGAGCACGGGACCCACGTCTGGGCATAACCTTCCCACATGGGGCGAAGAGCAAAACACACAAGATGATGGACGGAATGTTGCACGTTAGCAAAACATTCACACCCAGTCACAGATCTGGATTTATTCCATCGTTATTTTACTCACCACACCACCCCAGTTCAGACATGGCCATATGCAAATCAGTCTTGACCCTGTGCCTCATGGGAACAGTCCAGCCCGATCTGCCAAGCCATATCTTCCCTGGACTGAAATCAAGCATCCTAGGACCCGTTTCAGGGTTTCACCCCTCTTCAGCCAGGATAGCTTGACTTCAGTGGGGTAGTGAGCACGGGACCCACGTCTGGGCATACCCTTCCCACATGGGGGGAAGAGCAAAACACACAAGCTGATATACGGAATGTTGCACATTGGCAAAACATTCACCCTCAGTCACAGATCTGGGTTTTATCCATCGTTATTTTGCTCACCACACCACCCCAGTTCAGACATGGGCATATGCAAATCAGTCTTCACCCTGTGCCTCATGGGAACAATCCAGCCCAAACTGCCAAGCCATGTCTTCCCTGGACCGGAATCAAGCATCCTAGGACCGGTTTCGGGGATTCACCCCTCTTCAGCCAGGATAGCTTGACTCCAGTGGCATCGCGAGCACGGGACCCACGTCTGGGCATACCCTTCCCATATGGGGGAAGAGCAAAATACACAAGAGAATGGACGGAATGTAGCACATTGGCAAAACATTCACCCCCAGTCACAGATTTGAGTTTAATCCATTGTTATTTTGCTCACCACACCACCCCAGTTCAGACATGGCCATATGCAAATCAGTCTTGACCCTTTGCCTCATGGGAACAGTCCAGCCCGAACTGCCAAGCCATGTCTTCCCTGGACCAGAATCAAGCTTCCTAGGACCGGTTTTGGGGTTTCACCCCTCTTCAGCCAGGATAGCTTGACTCCAGTGGCATAGTGAGCACGGGACCCACGTCTGGGCATACCCTTCCCACATGGGGCAAAGAGCAAAACACACAAGATGATCGACGGAATGTTGCAAATTGGCAAAACATTCACCCCCAGTCACAGATCTGGGTTTAATCCATTGTTATTTTGCTCACCACACCACCCCAGTTCAGACATGGCCATATGCAAATCAGTCTTGACCCTGTGCCTCATGGGAACAGTCCAGCCCGAACTGCCAAGCCAAGTTACCCTGGACAGGAATCAAGCATCCAAGGACCAGTTTCGGGGTTTCACCCCTCTTCAGCCAGGATAGCTTGACTCCAGTGGCGTAGTGAGCACGAGACCCATGTCTGGGCATACCCTTCCCACATGGGGCGAAGAGCAAAACACACAAGATGATGGACGGAATGTTGCACATTGGCAAAACATTCACCCCCAGTCACAGATCTGGGTTTAATCCATCGTTATTTTACTCACCACACCACCCCAGTTCAGACATGGCCAAATGCAAATCAGTCTTGACCCTGTGCCTCATGGGAACAGTCCAGCTCAAACTGCCAAGCCATGTCTCCCCTGGACAGGAATCAAGCATCCTAGGACCCGTTTCAGGGTTTCACCCCTCTTCAGCCAGGATAGCTTGACTCCAGTGGCGTAGTGAGCACGGGACCCACGTCTGGCATGCCCTTCCCACATGGGGCGAAGAGCAAAACACACAAGCTGATGGACGGAATGTTGCACATTGGCAAAACATTCACCCCCAGTCACAGATCTGGGTTTAATCCATTGTTATTTTGCTCACCACACCACCCCAGTTCAGACATGGCCATATGCAAATCAGTCTTGACCCTGTGCTTCATGGCAACAGTCCAGCCCGAACTGCCAAGCCAAGTTACCCTGGACAGGAATGAAGCATCCAAGGACCAGTTTCGGGGTTTCACCCCTCTTCAGCCAGGATAGCTTGACTCCAGTGGCGTAGTGAGCACGGGACCCACGTCTGGGCATACCCTTCCCACATGGGGCGAAGAGCAAAACACACAAGATGATGGACGGAATGTTGCACATTGGCAAAACATTCACCCCAGTCACAGATCTGGGTTTAATCCATCGTTATTTTACTCACCACACCACCCCAGTTCAGACATGGCCAAATGCAAATCAGTCTTGACCCTGTGCCTCATGGGAACAGTCCAGCCCGAACTACCAAGCCATGTCTTCCCTGGACCGAAATGAAGTGTCTTAGGACCGGTTTCGGGGTTTCACCCCTCTTCATCCAGGATAGCTTGACTCCAGTGGCGTAGTGAGCACGGGACCCACGTCTGGGCATACCCTTCCCACATGGGGCGAAGAGAAAAACACACAAGATGATGGTCGGAATGTTGCACATTGGAAAAACATTCACCCCCAGTCACAGACCTGGGTTTAATCCATCGTTATTTTGCTCACCACACCACCCCAGTTCAGACATAGCCATATGCAAATCAGTCTTGACCCTGTGCCTCATGGGAACAGTCCAGCCTGACCTGCCAAGCCATGTCTTCCCTGGGCCGGAATCAAGCATTCTAGGACCGGTTTCAGGGTTTCACCCCTCTTCAGCCAGGATACCTTGACTCAAGTGGCTTAGTGAGCACGGGACCCACGGCTGGGCATACCCTTCCCACATGGGGCGAAGAGCAAAACACACAAGATGATGGACGGAATGTTGCACGTTGGCAAATCATTCATCCCCAGTCACAGATCTGGGTTTAATACATCGTTATTTTACTCACCACACCACTCCAGTTCAGACATTGCCATATGCAAATCAGTCTTGACCCTGTGCCTCATGGGAACAATCAAGCCCGAACTGCCAAGCCATGTCTTCCCTGGACCGGAATCAAGCATCCAAGGACCGGTTTCGGGGATTCACTTCTCTTCAGCCAGGTTAGCTTGACTCCAGTGGCATCGTGAGCACGGGACCCACGTCTGGGCATACCATTCCCACATGGGGGAAGAGCAAAATACACAAGAGATTGGACGGAATGTAGCACATTGGCAAAACATTCACCCCCAGTCACAGATTTGAGTTTAATCCATCTTTATTTTGCTCACCACACCACCCCAGTTCAGACATGGCCATATGCAAATCACTATTAACCCTGTGCCTCATGGGAACAGTCCAGCCCGACCTGCCAAGCCAAGTCTTCCCTGGACAGGAATCAAGCATCCAAGAACCAGTTTCGGGGTTTCACCCCTCTTCAGCCAGGATAGCTTGACTCCAGTGGCGTAGTGAGCACGGGACCCACGTCTGGGCATACCCTTCCCACATGGGGCGAAGAGCAAAACACACAAGATGATGGACGGAATGTTGCAAATTGCAAAACATTCACCCCCAGTCACAGATCTGGGTTTAATCCATTGTTATTTTGCTCACCACACCACCCCCGGTTCAGACATGGCCATATGCAAATCAGTCTTGACCCTGTGCCTCATGGGAACAGTCCAGACCGAACTGCCAAGCCAAGTTACCCTGGACAGGAATCAAGCATCCAAGGACCAGTTTCGGGGTTTCACCCCTCTTCAGCCAGGATAGCTTGACTCCAGTGGCGTAGTGAGCACGGGACCCACGTCTTGGCATACCCTTCCCACATGGGGCGAAGAGCAAAACACACAAGATGATGGACGGAATGTTGCACCTTGGCAAAACATTCACACCCAGTCACAGATCTGGATTTATTCCATCGTTATTTTACTCACCACACCACCCCAGTTCAGACATGGCCATATGCAAATCAGTCTTGACCCTGTGCCTCATGGGAACAGTCCAGCCCGATCTGCCAAGCCATATCTTCCCTGGACTGAAATCAAGCATCCTAGGACCCGTTTCAGGGTTTCACCCCTCTTCAGCCAGGATAGCTTGACTTCAGTGGGGTAGTGAGCACGGGACCCACGTCTGGGCATACCCTTCCCACATGGGGGGAAGAGCAAAACACACAAGCTGATATACGGAATGTTGCACATTGGCAAAACATTCACCCTCAGTCACAGATCTGGGTTTTATCCATCGTTATTTTGCTCACCACACCACCCCAGTTCAGACATTGGCATATGCAAATCAGTCTTCACCCTGTGCCTCATGGGAACAATCCAGCCCAAACTGCCAAGCCATGTCTTCCCTGGACCGGAATCAAGCATCCTAGGACCGGTTTCGGGGATTCACCCCTCTTCAGCCAGGATAGCTTGACTCCAGTGGCATCGCGAGCACGGGACCCACGTCTGGGCATACCCTTCCCATATGGGGGAAGAGCAAAATACACAAGAGAATGGACGAAATGTAGCACATTGGCAAAACATTCACCCCCAGCCACAGATTTGAGTTTAATCCATTGTTATTTTGCTCACCACACCACCCCAGTTCAGACATGGCCATATGCAAATCAGTCTTGACCCTTTGCCTCATGGGAACAGTCCAGCCCGAACTGCCAAGACATGTCTTCCCTGGACCAGAATCAAGCTTCCTAGGACCGGTTTTGGGGTTTCACCCCTCTTCAGCCAGGATAGCTTGACTCCAGTGGCATAGTGAGCACGGGACCCACGTCTGGGCATACCCTTCCCACATGGGGCAAAGAGCAAAACACACAAGATGATCGACGGAATGTTGCAAATTGGCAAAACATTCACCCCCAGTCACAGATCTGGGTTTAATCCATTGTTATTTTGCTCACCACACCACCCCAGTTCAGACATGGCCATATGCAAATCAGTCTTGACCCTGTGCCTCATGGGAACAGTCCAGCCCGAACTGCCAAGCCAAGTTACCCTGGACAGGAATCAAGCATCCAAGGACCAGTTTCGGGGTTTCACCCCTCTTCAGCCAGGATAGCTTGACTCCAGTGGCGTAGTGAGCACGAGACCCATGTCTGGGCATACCCTTCCCACATGGGGCGAAGAGCAAAACACACAAGATGATGGACGGAATGTTGCACATTGGCAAAACATTCACCCCCAGTCACAGATCTGGGTTTAATCCATCGTTATTTTACTCACCACACCACCCCAGTTCAGACATGGCCAAATGCAAATCAGTCTTGACCCTGTGCCTCATGGGAACAGTCCAGCCCGAACTCCCAAGCCATGTCTTCCCTGGACCGGAATCAAGCATCCTAGGACCGGTTTCGGGGTTTCACCCCTCTTCATCCAGGATAGCTTGACTCCAGTGGCGTAGTGAGCACGGGACCCACGTCTGGGCATACCCTTCCCACATGGGGCGAAGAGCAAAACACACAAGATGATGGTCGGAATGTTGCACATTGGAAAAACATTCACCCCCAGTCACAGACCTGGGTTTAATCCATTGTTATTTTACTCACCACACCACCCCAGTTCAGACATAGCCACATGCAAATCAGTCTTGACCCTGTGCCTCATGGGAACAGTCCAGCCCGAACTGCCAAGCCATGTCTCCCCTGGACCGGAATCAAGCATCCTAGGACCCGTTTCAGGGTTTCACCCCTCTTCAGCCAGGATAGCTTGACTCCAGTGGCGTAGTGAGCACAGGACCCACGTCTGGGCATACCCTTCCCACATGGGGCGAAGAGCAAAACACACAAGCTGATGGACGGAATGTTGCACATTGGCAAAACATTCACCCCCAGTCACAGATCTGGGTTTAATCCATTGTTATTTTGCTCACCACACCACCCCAGTTCAGACATGGCCATATGCAAATCAGTCTTGACCCTGTGCTTCATGGCAACAGTCCAGCCCGAACTGCCAAGCCAAGTTACCCTGGACAGGAATCAAGCATCCAAGGACCAGTTTCAGGGTTTCACCCCTCTTCAGCCAGGATAGCTTGACTCCAGTGGCGTAGTGAGCACGGGACCCACGTCTGGGCATACCCTTCCCACATGGGGCGAAGAGCAAAACACACAAGATGATGGACGGAATGTTGCACATTGGCAAAACATTCACCCCCAGTCACAGATCTGGGTTTAATCCATCGTTATTTTGCTCACCACACCACCCCAGTTCAGACATGGCCATATGCAAATCAGTCTTCACCCTGTGCCTCATGGGAACAATCCAGCCAAAACTGCCAAGCCATGTCTTCCCTGGACCGGAATCAAGCATCCTAGGACCGGTTTTGGGGATTCACCCCTCTTCAGCCAGGATAGCTTGACTCCAGTGGCATCGTGAGCACGGGACCCACGTCTGGGCATACCCTTCCCACATGGGGGAAGAGCAAAATATACAAGAGAATGGACGGAATGTAGCACATTGGCAAAACATTCACCCCCAGTCACAGATTTGAGTTTAATCCATTGTTATTTTGCTCACCACACCACCCCAGTTCAGACATAGCCATATGCAAATCAGTCTTGACCCTGTGCCTCATGGGAACAGTCCATCCCGAACTCCCAAGCCATGTCTTCCCTGGACCAGAATCAAGCTTCCTAGGACCGGTTTTGGGGTTTCACCCCTCTTCAGCCAGGATAGCTTGACTCCAGTGGCATAGTGACCACGGGACCCACGTCTGGGCATACCCTTCCCACATGGGGCGAAGAGCAAAACACACAAGATGATGGACGGAATGTTGCAAATTGGCAAAACATTCACCCCCAGTCACAGATCTGGGTTTAATCCATTGTAATTTTGCTCACCACACCACCCCAGTTCAGACATGGCCATATGCAAATCAGTCTTGACCCTGTGCCTCATGGGAACAGTCCAGCCCGAACTGCCAAGCCAAGTTACCCTGGACAGGAATCAAGCATCCAAGGACCAGTTTCGGGGTTTCACCCCTCTTCAGCCAGGATAGCTTGACTCCAGTGGCGTAGTGAGCATGAGACCCATGTCTGGGCATACCCCTCCCACATGGAGCGAAGAGCAAAACACACAAGATGATGGACAGAATGTTGCACATTGGCAAAACATTCACCCCAGTCACAGATCTGGGTTTAATCCATTGTTATTTTACTCACCACACCACCCCAGTTCAGACATGGCCAAATGCAAATCAGTCTTGACCCTGTGCCTCATGGGAACAGTCCAGCCCGAACTACCAAGCCATGTCTTCCCTGGACCGAAATCAAGCATCTTAGGACCGGTTTCGGGGTTTCACCCCTCTTCATCCAGGATAGCTTGACTCCAGTGGCGTAGTGAGCACGGGACCCACGTCTGGGCATACCCTTCCCACATGGGGCGAAGAGCAAAACACACAAGATGATGGTCGGAATGTTGCACATTGGAAAAACATTCACCCCCAGTCACAGACCTGGGTTTAATCCATCGTTATTTTGCTCACCACACCACCCCAGTTCAGACATAGCCATATGCAAATCAGTCTTGACCCTGTGCCTCATGGGAACAGTCCAGCCCCAACTGCCAAGCCATGTCTCCCCTGGACCGGAATCAAGCATCCTAGGACCCGTTTCAGGGTTTCACCCCTCTTCAGCCAGGATAGCTTGACTCCAGTGGCGTAGTGAGCACGGGACCTACGTCTGGGCATATTCTTCCCACATGGGGCGAAGAGCAAAACACACCAGCTGATGGACGGAATGTTGCACATTGGCAAAACGTTCACCCCCAGTCACAGATCTGGGTTTAATCCATCGTTATTTTGCTCACCACACCACCCCAGTTCAGACATGGCCATATGCAAATCAGTCTTCACCCTGTGCCTCATGGGAACAGTCCAGCCCGACCTGCCAAGCCATGTCTTCCCTGGGCCGGAATCAAGCATCCTAGGACCGGTTTCAGGGTTTCACCCCTCTTCAGCCAGGATACCTTGACTCAAGTGGCGTAGTGAGCACGGGACCCACGGCTGGGCATACCCTTCCCACATGGGGCGAAGAGCAAAACACACAAGATGATGGACGGAATGTTGCACGTTGGCAAATCATTCATCCCCAGTCACAGATCTGGGTTTAATACATCGTTATTTTACTCACCACACCACCCCAGTTCAGACATGGACATATGCAAATCAGTCTTGACCCTGTGCCTCATGGGAACAGTCCAGCCCGACCTGCCAAGCCATGTCTTCCCTGGGCCGGAATCAAGCATCCTAGGACCGGTTTCAGGGTTTCACCCCTCTTCAGCCAGGATACCTTGACTCAAGTGGCGTAGTGAGCACGGGACCCACGGCTGGGCATACCCTTCCCACATGGGGCGAAGAGCAAAACACACAAGATGATGGACGGAATGTTGCACGTTGGCAAATCATTCATCCCCAGTCACAAATCTGGGTTTAATACATCGTTATTTTACTCACCACACCACTCCAGTTCAGACATTGCCATATGCAAATCAGTCTTGACCCTGTGCCTCATGGGAACAATCAAGCCCGAACTGCCAAGCCATGTCTTCCCTGGACCGGAATCAAGCATCCAAGGACCGGTTTCGGGGATTCACTTCTCTTCAGCCAGGTTAGCTTGACTCCAGTGGCATCGTGAGCACGGGACCCACGTCTGGGCATACCCTTCCCACATGGGGAAAGAGCAAAATACACAAGAGATTGGACGGAATGTAGCACATTGGCAAAACATTCACCCCCAGTCACAGATTTGAGTTTAATCCATCTTTATTTTGCTCACCACACCACCCCAGTTCAGACATGGCCATATGCAAATCAGTCTTCACCCTGTACCTCATGGGAACAATCCAGCCCAAACTGCCAAGCCATGTCTTCCCTGGACCGGAATCAAGCATCCTAGGACCGGTTTCGGGGATTCACCCCTCTTCAGCCAGGATAGCTTGACTCCAGTGGCATTGTGAGCACGGGACCCACGTCTGGGCATACCCTTCCCACATGGGGGAAGAGCAAAATATACAAGAGAATGGACGGAATGTAGCACATTGGCAAAACATTCACCCCCAGTCACAGATTTGAGTTTAATCCATTGTTATTTTGCTCACCACACCACCCCAGTTCAGACATAGCCATATGCAAATCAGTCTTGACCCTGTGCCTCATGGGAACAGTCCAGCCCGAACTGCCAAGCCATGTCTTCCATTGACCAGAATCAAGCTTCCTAGGACCGGTTTTGGGGTTTCACCCCTCTTCAGCCAGGATAGCTTGACTCCAGTGGCATAGTGAGCACGGGACCCACGTCTGGGCATACCCTTCCCACATGGGGCGAAGAGCAAAACACACAAGATGATGGACGGAATGTTGCAAATTGGCAAAACATTCACCCCCAGTCAGAGATCTGGGTTTAATCCATTGTTATTTTGCTCACCACACCACCCCAGTTCAGACATGGCCATATGCAAATCAGTCTTGACCCTGTGCCTCATGGGAACAGTCCAGCCCGAACTGCCAAGCCAAGTTACCCTGGACAGGAATCAAGCATCCAAGGACCAGTTTCGGGGTTTCACCCCTCTTCAGCCAGGAAAGCTTGACTAAAGTGGCATAGTGAGCACGAGACCCATGTCTGGGCATATTCTTCCCACATGGGGCGAAGAGCAAAACACACAAGCTGATGGACGGAATGTTGCACATTGGCAAAACGTTCACCCCCAGTCACAGATCTGGGTTTAATCCATCGTTATTTTGCTCACCACACCACCCCAGTTCAGACATGGCCATATGCAAATCAGTCTTCACCCTGTGCCTCATGGGAACAGTCCAGCCCGAACTGCCAAGCCATGTCTTCCCTGGACCGGAATCAAGCATCCTAGGACCGGTTTCGGGGTTTCAGCCCTCTTCAGCCAGGATAGCTTGACTCCAGTGGCGTTTTGAGCACGGGACCCTTGTCTGGGCATACCCTTCCCACATGGGCCGAAGAGCAAAACACACAAGATGATGGACGGAATGTTGCACATTGGCAAAACATTCATCCCCAGTCACAGATCTGGGTTTAATACATCGTTATTTTACTCACCACACCACTCCAGTTCAGACATTGCCATATGCAAATCAGTCTTGACCCTGTGCCTCATGGGAACAATCAAGCCCGAACTGCCAAGCCATGTCTTCCCTGGACCGGAATCAAGCATCCAAGGACCGGTTTCGGGGATTCACTTCTCTTCAGCCAGGTTAGCTTGACTCCAGTGGCATCGTGAGCACGGGACCCACGTCTGGGCATACCCTTCCCACATGGGGGAAGAGCAAAATACACAAGAGATTGGACGGAATGTAGCACATTGGCAAAACATTCACCCCCAGTCACAGATTTGAGTTTAATCCATCTTGATTTTGCTCACCACACCACCCCAGTTCAGACATGGCCATATGCAAATCAGTCTTAACCCTGTGCCTCATGGGAACAGTCCAGCCCGAACTGCCAAGCCATGTCTTCCCTGGACCGGAATCAAGATTCCTAGGACCGGTTTTGGGGTTTCACCCCTCTTCAGCCAGGATAGCTTGACTCCAGTGGCGTAGTGAGCACGGGACCCACGTCTGGGCATACCCTTCCCACATGGGGCGAAGAGCAAAACACACAAGATGATGGACGGAATGTTGCAAATTGCCAAAAAATTCACCCCCAGTCACAGATCTGGGTTTAATCCATTGTTATTTTGCTCACCACACCACCCCAGTTCAGACATAGCCATATGCACATCAGTCTTGACCCTGTGCCTCATGGGAACAGTGCAGCCCGAACTGACAAGCCATGTCTTCCCTGGACCGGATTCAAGCATCCAAGGACCGGTTTCGGGGATTCACCCCTCTTCAGCCAGGATAGCTTGATTCCAGTGGCATCGTGAGCACGGGGCCCACGTCTGGGCATACCCTTCCCACATGGGGGAAGAGCAAAATACACAAGAGAATGGACGGAATGTTGCACATTGGAAAAACATTCACCCCCAGTCACAGATTTGGGTTTAATCCATCGTTATTTTGCTCACCACACCACCCCAGTTCAGACATGGCCATATGCAAATCAGTCTTGACCCTGTGCCTCATGGGAACAGTCCAGCCCGAACTGCCAAGCCAAGTTACCCTGGACAGGAATCAAGCATCCAAGGACCAGTTTCGGGCTTTCACCCCTCTTCAGCCAGGATAGCTTGACTCCAGTGGCGTAGTGAGCACGGGACCCACGTCTGGGCATACCCTTCCCACATGGGGCGAAGAGCAAAACACACAAGATGATGGACGGAATGTTGCACATTGGCAAAATATTCACACCCAGTCACAGATCTGGATTTAATCCATCGTTATTTTACTCTCCACACCACCCCAGTTCAGACATGGCCATATGCAAATCAGTCTTGACCCTGTGCCTCATGGGAACAGTCCAGCCCGACCTGCCAAGCCATATCTTCCCTGGACTGGAATCAAGCATCCTAGGACCCGTTTCAGGGTTTCACCCCTCTTCAGCCAGGATAGCTTGACTCCAGTGGGGTAGTGAGCACGGGACCCACGTCTGGGCATACCCTTCCCACATGGGGGGAAGAGCAAAACACACAAGCTGATATACGGAATGTTGCACATTGGCAAAACATTCACCCCCAGTCACAGATCTGGGTTTTATCCATCGTTATTTTGCTCACCACACCACCCCAGTTCAGACATGGCCATATGCAAATCAGTCTTCACCCTCTGCCTCATGGGAACAGTCCAGCCCGAACTGCCAAGCCATGTCTTCCCTGGACCGGAATCAAGCATCCTAGAACCGGGTTCGGGGTTTCAGCCCTCTTCAGCCAGGATAGCTTGACTCCAGTGGCGTAGTGTGCACGGGACCCACGTCTGCGCATACCCTTCCCACATGGGCCAAAGAGCAAAACACACAAGATGATGGACGGAATGTTGCACATTGGCAAAACATTCATCCCCAGTCACAGATCTGGGTTTAATACATCGTTATTTTACTCACCACACCACTCCAGTTCAGACTTTGCCATATGCAAATCAGTCTTGACCCTGTGCCTCATGGGAACAATCAAGCCCGAACTGCCAAGCCATGTCTTCCCTGGACCGGAATCAAGCATCCAAGGACCGGTTTCGGGGATTCACTTCTCTTCAGCCAGGTTAGCTTGACTCCAGTGGCATCGTGAGCACGGGACCCACGCCTGGGCATACCCTTCCCACATGGGGGAAGAGCAAAATACACAAGAGATTGGACGGAATGTAGCACATTGGCAAAACATTCACCCCCAGTCACAGATTTGAGTTTAATCCATCTTTATTTTGCTCACCACACCACCCCAGTTCAGACATGGCCATATGCAAATCAGTCTTAACCCTGTGCCTCATGGGAACAGTCCAGCCCGAACTGCCAAGCCATGTCTTCCCTGGACCGGAATCAAGATTCCTAGGACCGGTTTTGGGGTTTCACCCCTCTTCAGCCAGGATAGCTTGACTCCAGTGGCGTAGTGAGCACGGGACCCACGTCTGGGCATACCCTTCCCACATGGGGCGAAGAGCAAAACACACAAGATGATGGACGGAATGTTGCAAATTGCCAAAACATTCACCCCCAGTCACAGATCTGGGTTTAATCCATTGTTATTTTGCTCACCACACCACCCCAGTTCAGACATAGCCATATGCACATCAGTCTTGACCCTGTGCCTCATGGGAACAGTGCAGCCCGAACTGACAAGCCATGTCTTCCCTGGACCGGATTCAAGCATCCAAGGACCGGTTTCGGGGATTCACCCCTCTTCAGCCAGGATAGCTTGATTCCAGTGGCATCGTGAGCACGGGGCCCACGTCTGGGCATACCCTTCCCGCATGGGGGAAGAGCAAAATACACAAGAGAATGGACGGAATGTTGCACATTGGAAAAACATTCACCCCCAGTCACAGATCTGGATTTAATCCATCGTTATTTTACTCACCACACCACCCCAGTTCAGACATGGCCATATGCAAATCAGTCTTGACCCTGTGCCTCATGGGAACAGTCCAGCCCGACCTGCCAAGCCATATCTTCCCTGGACTGGAATCAAGCATCCTAGGACCCGTTTCAGGGTTTCACCCCTCTTCAGCCAGGATAGCTTGCCTCCAGTGGGGTAGTGAGCACGGGACCCACGTCTGGGCATACCCTTCCCACATGGGGTGAAGAGCAAAACACACAAGCTGAAATACGGAATGTTGCACATTGGCAAAACATTCACCCCCAGTCACAGATCTGGGTTTTATCCATCGTTATTTTGCTCACCACACCACCCCAGTTCAGACATGGCCATATGCAAATCAGTCTTCACCCTGTACCTCATGGGAACAATCCAGCCCAAACTGCCAAGCAATGTCTTCCCTGGACCGGAATCAAGCATCCTAGGACCGGTTTCGGGGATTCACCCCTCTTCAGCCAGGATAGATTGACTCCAGTGGCATCGTGAGCACGGGACCCACGTCTGGGCATACCCTTCCCACATGGGGGAAGAGCAAAATACACAAGAGAATGGACGGAATGTAGCACATTGGCAAAACATTCACCCCCAGTCACAGATTTGGGTTTAATCCATCGTTATTTTGCTCACCACACCACCCCAGTTCAGACATGGCCATATGCAAATCAGTCTTGACCCTGTGCCTCATGGGAACAGTCCAGCCCGAACTGCTAAGTCAAGTTACCCTGGACAGGAATCAAGCATCCAAGGACCAGTTTCGGGCTTTCACCCCTCTTCAGCCAGGATAGCTTGACTCCAGTGGCGTACTGAGCACGGGACCCACATCTGGGCATACCCTTCCCACATGGGGCGAAGAGCAAAACACACAAGATGATGGACGGAATGTTGCACATTGGCAAAACATTCACACCCAGTCACAGATCTGGATTTAATCCATTGTTATTTTACTCACCACACCACCCCAGTTCAGACATGGCCATATGCAAATCAGTCTTGACCCTGTGCCTCATGGGAACAGTCCAGCCCGACCTGCCAAGCCATATCTTCCCTGGACTGGAATCAAGCATCCTAGGACCCGTTTCAGGGTTTCACCCCTCTTCAGCCAGGATAGCTTGACTCCAGTGGGGTAGTGAGCACGGGACCCACGTCTGGGCATACCCTTCCCACATGGGGGGAAGAGCAAAACACACAAGCTGATATACGGAATGTTGCACATTGGCAAAACATTCACCCCCAGTCACAGATCTGGGTTTTATCCATCGTTATTTTGCTCACCACACCACCCCAGTTCAGACATGGCCATATGCAAATCAGTCTTCACCCTGTGCCTCATGGGAACAATCCAGCCCAAACTGCCAAGCCATGTCTTCCCTGGACCGGAATCAAGCATCCTAGGACCGGTTTCGGGGATTCACCCCTCTTCAGCCAGGATAGATTGACTCCAGTGGCATCGTGAGCACGGGACCCACGTCTGGGCATACCCTTCCCACATGGGGGAAGAGCAAAATACACAAGAAAATGGACGGAATGTAGCACATTGGCAAAACATTCACCCCCAGTCACAGATTTGAGTTTAAGCCATTGTTATTTTGCTCACCACACCACCCCAGTTCAGACATGGCCATATGCAAATCAGTCTTGACCCTTTGCCTCATGGGAACAGTCCAGCCCGAACTGCCAAGCCATGTCTTCCCTGGACCAGAATCAAGCTTCCTAGGACCGGTTTTGGGGTTTCACCCCTCTTCAGCCAGGATAGCTTGACTCCCGTAGCATAGTGAGCACGGGACCCACGTCTGGGCATACCCTTCCCACATGGGGGGAAGAGCAAAACACACAAGCTGATATACGGAATGTTGCACATTGGCAAAACATTCACCCCCAGTCACAGATCTGGGTTTTATCCATCGTTATTTTGCTCACCACACCACCCCAGTTCAGACATGGCCATATGCAAATCAGTCTTCACCCTCTGCCTCATGGGAACAGTCCAGCCCGAACTGCCAAGCCATGTCTTCCCTGGACCGGAATCAAGCATCCTAGAACCGGTTTCGGGGTTTCAGCCCTCTTCAGCCAGGATAGCTTGACTCCAGTGGCGTAGTGTGCACGGGACCCACGTCTGCGCATACCCTTCCCACATGGGCCAAAGAGCAAAACACACAAGATGATGGACGGAATGTTGCACATTGGCAAAACATTCATCCCCAGTCACAGATCTGGGTTTAATACATCGTTATTTTACTCACCACACCACTCCAGTTCAGACTTTGCCATATGCAAATCAGTCTTGACCCTGTGCCTCATGGGAACAATCAAGCCCGAACTGCCAAGCCATGTCTTCCCTGGACCGGAATCAAGCATCCAAGGACCGGTTTCGGGGATTCACTTCTCTTCAGCCAGGTTAGCTTGACTCCAGTGGCATCGTGAGCACGGGACCCACGTCTGGGCATACCCTTCCCACATGGGGGAAGAGCAAAATACACAAGAGATTGGACGGAATGTAGCACATTGGCAAAACATTCACCCCCAGTCACAGATTTGAGTTTAATCCATCTTTATTTTGCTCACCACACCACCCCAGTTCAGACATGGCCATATGCAAATCAGTCTTAACCCTGTGCCTCATGGGAACAGTCCAGCCCGAACTGCCAAGCCATGTCTTCCCTGGACCGGAATCAAGATTCCTAGGACCGGTTTTGGGGTTTCACCCCTCTTCAGCCAGGATAGCTTGACTCCAGTGGCGTAGTGAGCACGGGACCCACGTCTGGGCATACCCTTCCCACATGGGGCGAAGAGCAAAACACACAAGATGATGGACGGAATGTTGCAAATTGCTAAAACATTCACCCCCAGTCACAGATCTGGGTTTAATCCATTGTTATTTTGCTCACCACACCACCCCAGTTCAGACATAGCCATATGCACATCAGTCTTGACCCTGTGCCTCATGGGAACAGTGCAGCCCGAACTGACAAGCCATGTCTTCCCTGGACCGGATTCAAGCATCCAAGGACCGGTTTCGGGGATTCACCCCTCTTCAGCCAGGATAGCTTGATTCCAGTGGCATCGTGAGCACGGGGCCCACGTCTGGGCATACCCTTCCCGCATGGGGGAAGAGCAAAATACACAAGAGAATGGACGGAATGTTGCACATTGGAAAAACATTCACCCCCAGTCACAGATCTGAGTTTAATCCATCGTTATTTTGCTCACCACACCACCCCAAGTTCAGACATGGCCATATGCAAATCAGTTTTGACCCTGTGCCTTATGGGAACAGTCCAGCCCGAACTGCCAAGCCAAGTTACCCTGGACAGGAATCAAGCATCCAAGGACCAGTTTCGGGCTTTCACCCCTCTTCAGCCAGGATAGCTTGACTCCAGTGGCGTAGTGAGCACGGGACCCACGTCTGGGCATACCCTTCCCACATGGGGCCAAGAGCAAAACACACAAGATGATGGACGGAATGTTGCACATTGGCAAAACATTCACACCCAGTCACAGATCTGGATTTAATCCATCGTTATTTTACTCACCACACCACCCCAGTTCAGACATGGCCATATGCAAATCAGTCTTGACCCTGTGCCTCATGGGAACAGTCCAGCCCGACCTGCCAAGCCATATCTTCCCTGGACTGGAATCAAGCATCCTAGGACCCGTTTCAGGGTTTCACCCCTCTTCAGCCAGGATAGCTTGCCTCCAGTGGGGTAGTGAGCACGGGACCCACGTCTGGGCATACCCTTCCCACATGGGGTGAAGAGCAAAACACACAAGCTGAAATACGGAATGTTGCACATTGGCAAAACATTCACCCCCAGTCACAGATCTGGGTTTTATCCATCGTTATTTTGCTCACCACACCACCCCAGTTCAGACATGGCCATATGCAAATCAGTCTTCACCCTGTACCTCATGGGAACAATCCAGCCCAAACTGCCAAGCAATGTCTTCCCTGGACCGGAATCAAGCATCCTAGGACCGGTTTCGGGGATTCACCCCTCTTCAGCCAGGATAGATTGACTCCAGTGGCATCGTGAGCACGGGACCCACGTCTGGGCATACCCTTCCCACATGGGGGAAGAGCAAAATACACAAGAGAATGGACGGAATGTAGCACATTGGCAAAACATTCACCCCCAGTCACAGATTTGGGTTTAATCCATCGTTATTTTGCTCACCACACCACCCCAGTTCAGACATGGCCATATGCAAATCAGTCTTGACCCTGTGCCTCATGGGAACAGTCCAGCCCGAACTGCTAAGCCAAGTTACCCTGGACAGGAATCAAGCATCCAAGGACCAGTTTCGGGCTTTCACCCCTCTTCAGCCAGGATAGCTTGACTCCAGTGGCGTACTGAGCACGGGACCCACATCTGGGCATACCCTTCCCACATGGGGCGAAGAGCAAAACACACAAGATGATGGACGGAATGTTGCACATTGGCAAAACATTCACACCCAGTCACAGATCTGGATTTAATCCATTGTTATTTTACTCACCACACCACCCCAGTTCAGACATGGCCATATGCAAATCAGTCTTGACCCTGTGCCTCATGGGAACAGTCCAGCCCGACCTGCCAAGCCATATCTTCCCTGGACTGGAATCAAGCATCCTAGGACCCGTTTCAGGGTTTCACCCCTCTTCAGCCAGGATAGCTTGACTCCAGTGGGGTAGTGAGCACGGGACCCACGTCTGGGCATACCCTTCCCACATGGGGGGAAGAGCAAAACACACAAGCTGATATACGGAATGTTGCACATTGGCAAAACATTCACCCCCAGTCACAGATCTGGGTTTTATCCATCGTTATTTTGCTCACCACACCACCCCAGTTCAGACATGGCCATATGCAAATCAGTCTTCACCCTGTGCCTCATGGGAACAATCCAGCCCAAACTGCCAAGCCATGTCTTCCCTGGACCGGAATCAAGCATCCTAGGACCGGTTTCGGGGATTCACCCCTCTTCAGCCAGGATAGATTGACTCCAGTGGCATCGTGAGCACGGGACCCACGTCTGGGCATACCCTTCCCACATGGGGGAAGAGCAAAATACACAAGAGAATGGACGGAATGTAGCACATTGGCAAAACATTCACCCCCAGTCACAGATTTGAGTTTAAGCCATTGTTATTTTGCTCACCACACCACCCCAGTTCAGACATGGCCATATGCAAATCAGTCTTGACCCTTTGCCTCATGGGAACAGTCCAGCCCGAACTGCCAAGCCATGTCTTCCCTGGACCAGAATCAAGCTTCCTAGGACCGGTTTTGGGGTTTCACCCCTCTTCAGCCAGGATAGCTTGACTCCCGTAGCATAGTGAGCACGGGACCCACGTCTGGGCATACCCTTCCCACATGGGGCGAAGAGCAAAACACACAAAATGATGGACGGAATGTTGCAAATTGGCAAAACATTCACCCCCAGTCACAGATCTGGGTTTAATCCATTGTTATTTTGCTCACCACACCACCCCAGTTCAGACATGGCCATATGCAAATCAGTCTTGACCCTGTGCCTCATGGGAACAGTCCAGCCCGAACTGCCAAGCCAAGTTACCCTGGACAGGAATCAAGCATCCAAGGACCAGTTTCGGGGTTTCACCCCTCTTCAGCCAGGATAGCTTGACTCCAGTGGCGTAGTGAGCACGAGACCCACGTCTGGGCATACCCTTCCCACATGGGGCGAAGAGCAAAACACACAAGATGATGGACGGAATGTTGCACATTGGCAAAACATTCACCCCCAGTCACAGATCTGGGTTTAATCCATCGTTATTTTACTCACCACACCACCCCAGTTCAGACATGGCCAAATGCAAATCAGTCTTGACCCTGTGCCTCATGGGAACAGTCCAGCCCGAACTCCCAAGCCATGTCTTCCCTGGACCGGAATCAAGCATCCTAGGACCGGTTTCGGGGTTTCACCCCTCTTCATCCAGGATAGCTTGACTCCAGTGGCATAGTGAGCACGGGACCCATGTCTGGGCATACCCTTCCCACATGGGGCGAAGAGCAAAATACACAAGATGATGGACGGAATATTGCACATTGGAAAAACATTCACCCCCAGTCACAGACCTGGGTTTAATCCATCGTTATTTTGCTCACCACACCACCCCAGTTCAGACATAGCCACATGCACATCAGTCTTGACCCTGTGCCTCATTCGAACAGTCCAGCCCGAACTGCCAAGCATGTCTTCCCTGGACCGGATTCAAGCATCCAAGGACCGGTTTCGGGGATTCACCCCTCTTCAGCCAGGATAGCTTGATTCCAGTGGCATCGTGAGCACGGGACCCACGTCTGGGCATACCCTTCCCACATGGGCGAAGAGCAAAATACACAAGAGAATGGACGGAATGTAGCACATTGGCAAAACATTCATCCCCAGTCACAGATTTGAGTTTAATCCATCGTTATTTTGCTCGCCACACCACCCCAGTTCAGACATGGCCATATGCAAATCAGTCTTGACCCTGTGCCTCATGGGAACAGTCCAGCCCGAACTGCCAAGCCAAGTTACCCTGGACAGGAATCAAGCATCCAAGGACCAGTTTCGGGGTTTCACCCCTCTTCAGCCAGGATAGCTTGACTCCAGTGGCGTAGTGAGCACGGAACCCACGTCTGGGCATACCCTTCCCACATGGGGCGAAGAGCAAAACACACAAGATGATGGACGGAATGTTGCACATTGGCAAAACATTCACACCCAGTCACAGATCTGGATTTAATCCATCGTTATTTTACTCACCACACCAACCCAGTTCAGACATGGCCATATGCAAATCAGTCTTGACCCTGTGCCTCATGGGAACAGTCCAGCCCGACCTGCCAAGCCATGTCTTCCCTGGACTGGAATCAAGCATCCTAGGACCCGTTTCAGGGTTTCACCCCTCTTCAGCCATGATAGCTTGACTCCAGTGGTGTAGTGAGCACGGGACCCACGTCTGGGCATACCCTTCCCACATGGGGGGAAGAGCAAAACACACAAGCTGATATACGCAATGTTGCACATTGGCAAAACATTCACCCCCAGTCACAGATCTGGGTTTAATCCATCGTTATTTTGCTCACCACACCACCCCAGTTCAGACATGGCCATATGCAAATCAGTCTTCACCCTGTGCCTCATGGGAACAATCCAGCCCAAACTGCCAAGCCATGTCTTCCCTGGACCGGAATCAAGCATCCTAGGACCGGTTTCGGGGATTCACCCCTCTTCAGCCAGGATAGCTTGACTCCAGTGGCATCGTGAGCACGGGACCCACGTCTGGGCATACCCTTCCCACATGGGGGAAGAGCAAAATATACAAGAGAATGGACGGAATGTAGCACATTGGCAAAACATTCACCTCCAGTCACAGATTTGAGTTTAATCCATTGTTATTTTGCTCACCACACCACCCCAGTTCAGACATAGCCATATGCAAATCAGTCTTGACCCTGTGCCTCATGGGAACAGTCCAGCCTGAACTGCCAAGCCATGTCTTCCCTGGACCAGAATCAAGCTTCCTAGGACCGGTTTTGGGGTTTCACCCCTCTTCAGCCAGGATAGCTTGACTCCAGTGGCATAGTGAGCACGGGACCCACGTCTGGGCATACCCTTCCCACATGGGGCGAAGAGCAAAACACACAAGATGATGGACGGAATGTTGCAAATTGGCAAAACATTCACCCCCAGTCACAGATCTGGGTTTAATCCATTGTTATTTTGCTCACCACACCGCCCCAGTTCAGACATGGCCATATGCAAATCAGTCTTGACCCTTGGCCTCATGGGAACAGTCCAGCCCGAACTGCCAAGCCATGTCTTCCCTGGACCAGAATCAAGCTTCCTAGGACCGGTTTTGGGGTTTCACCCCTCTTCAGCCAGGATAGCTTGACTCCAGTGGCGTAGTGAGCACGGGACCCATGTCTGGGCATATTCTTCCCACATGGGGCGAAGAGCAAAACACAAGCTGATGGACGGAATGTTGCACATTGGCAAAACATTCACCCCCAGTCACAGATCTGGGTTTAATCCATCGTTATTTTGCTCACCACACCACCCCAGTTCAGACATGGCCATATGCAAATCAGTCTTCACCCTGTGCCTCATGGGAACAGTCCAGCCCGAACTGCCAAGCCATGTCTTCCCTGGACCGGAATCACGCATCCTAGGACCGGTTTCAGGGTTTCAACCCTCTTCAGCCAGGATAGCTTGACTCCAGTGGCGTAGTGAGCACGGGACCCACGTTTGGACATACCCTTCCCACATGGGGTGAAGAGCAAAACACACAAGATGATGGACGGAATGTTGCACATTGGCAAACATTCACACCAAGTCACAGATCTGGGTTTAATCCATCATTATTTTGCTCACCACACCACCCCAGTTCAGACATGGCCATATGCAAATCAGTCTTGACCCTGTGCCTCATGGGAACAGTCCAGCCCGAACTGTCAAGCCATGTCTTCCCTAGACCGGATTCAAGCATCCTAGGACCGGTTTCGGGGTTTCACCCCTCTTCAGCCATGATACCTTGACTCAAGTGGCGTAGTGAGCACGGGACCCACGGCTGGGCATACCCTTTCCACATGGGGAGAAGAGCAAAACACACAAGATGATGGACGGAATGTTGCACGTTGGCAAATCATTCATCCCCAGTCACAGATCTGGGTTTAATACATTGGTATTTTACTCACCACAGCACTCCAGTTCAGACATTGCCATATGCAAATCAGTCTTGACCCTGTGCCTCATAGGAACAGTCCAGACCGAACTGCCAAGCCATGTCTTCCCTGGACCCGAACAAGCATTCAAGGACCGGTTTCGGGGATTCACTTCTCTTCAGCCAGGATAGCTTGACTCCAGTGGCATCGTGAGCACGGGACCCACGTCTGGGCATACCCTTCCCACATGGGGCGAAGAGCAAAACACACAAGATGATGGACGGAATGTTGCAAATTGGCAAAACATTCACCCCCAGGCACAGATCTGGGTTTAATCCATTGTTATTTTGCTCACCACACCACCCCAGTTCAGACATGGCCATATGCAAATCAGTCTTGACCCTGTGCCTCATGGGAACAGTCCAGCCCGACCTGCCAAGCCAAGTCTTCCCTGGACAGGAATCAAGCATCCAAGGACCAGTTTCGGGGTTTCACCCCTCTTCAGCCAGGATAGCTTGACTCCAGTGGCGTAGTGAGCACGGGACCCACGTCTGGGCATACCCTTCCCACATGGGGCGAAGAGCAAAACACAAAAGATGATGGACGGAATGTTGCACATTGAAAAAACATTCACCCCCAGTCACAGATCTGAGTTTAATCCATCGTTATTTTGCTCACCACACCACCCCAGTTCAGACATAGCCATATGCAAATCAGTCTTGACCCTGTGCCTCATGGGAACAGTCCAGCCCGAACTGCCAAGCCATATCTTCCCTGGACCGGATTCAAGCATCCAAGGACCGGTTTCGGGGATTTACCCCTCTTCAGTCAGGATAGCTTGATTCCAGTGGCATCGTGAGCACGGGACCCACGTCTGGGCATACCCTTCCCACATGGGGGAAGAGCAAAATAGACAAGAGAATGAACGGTATGTAGCACATTGGCAAAACATTCACCCCCAGTCACAGATTTGAGTTTAATCCATCGTTATTTTGCTCACCACACCACCCCAGTTCAGACATGGCCATATGTAAATCAGTCTTGACCCTGTGCCTCATGGGAACAGTTCAGTCCGAACTGCCAAGCCATGTCTTCCCTGGACCGGAATCAAGCTTCCTAGGACCGGTTTTGGGGTTTCACCCCTCTTCAGCCAGGATAGCTTGACTCCAGTGGCGTAGTGAGCATGGGACCCACGTCTGGGCATACCCTTCCCACATGGTGCAAACAGCAAAACACACAAGATGATGGACGGAATGTTGCAAATTGGCAAAACATTCACCCCCAGTCACAGATCTGGTTGTAATCCATTGTTATTTTGCTCACCACACCACCCCAGTTCAGACATGGCCATATGCAAAGCAGTCTCGACCCTGTGCCTCATGGGAACAGTCCAGCCCGAACTGCCAAGCCAAGTCTTCACTGGACAGGAATCAAGCATCCAAGGACCAGTTTCGGGGTTTCACCCCTCTTCAGCCAGGATAGCTTGACTCCAGTGGAGTAGTGAGCACGGGACCCACATCTGGGCACACCCTTCCCACATGGGGCGAAGAGCAACACACACAAGATGATGGACAGAATGTTGCACATTGGCAAAACATTCACCCCCAGTCACAGATCTAGGTTTAATCCATCGTTATTTTACTCACCACACCACCCCAGTTCAGACATGGCCAAATGCAAATCAATCTTGATCCTGTGCCTCATGGGAACAGTCCAGCCCGAACTACCAAGCCATGTCTTCCCTGGACCGGAATCAAGCATCCAAGACCGGTTTCGGGGTTTCACCCCTCTTCATCCAGGTTAGCTTGACTCCAGTAGAGTAGTGAGCACGGGACCCACGTCTGGGCATACCCTTCCCACATGGGGCGAAGAGCAAAACACACAAGATAATGGACGGAATGTTGCACATTGGAAAAACATTCACCCCCAGTCACAGATCTGGGTTTAATCCATCGTTATTTTGCTCACCACTCCACCTCAGTTCAGACATAGCCATATGCAAATCAGTCTTGACCCTGTGCCTCATGGGAACAGTCCAGCCCGACCTGCCAAGCCATGTCTTCCCTGGACCGGAATCAAGCATCCTAGGACCGGTTTCGGGGTTTCACCCTTCTTCAGCCAGGATAGCTTGACTCCAGTTGCGTAGTGAGCACGGGACCCACGTCTGGGCATACCCTTCCCACATGGAGCGAAGAGCAACACTCACAAGATGATGGACGGAATGTTGCACATTGGCAAAACATTCACCCCCAGTCACAGATCTGGGTTTAATCCATCGTTATTTTACTCACCACACCACCCCAGTTCAGACATGGCCATATGCAAATCAGTCATGACCCTTTGCCTCATGGGAACAGTCCAGCCGACCTGCCAAGCCATGTCTTCCCTGGACCGGAATCAAGCATCCTAGGACCGGTGTCAGGGTTTCACCCCTCTTCAGCCAGGATAGCTTGACTCCAGTGGCGTAGTGAGCACGGGACCCACGTCTGGGCGTTCCCTTCTCACATGGGGCGAAGAGCAAAACACACAAGATGATGGACGGAATGTTGCACATTGGAAAAACATTCACCCCCAGTCACAGATCTGGGTTTAATCCATTGTTATTTTACTCACCACACCACCCCAGTTCAGACATGGCCAAATGCAAATCAGTCTTGACCCTGTGCCTCATGGGAACAGTCCAGCCCGAACTGCCAAGCCATGTCTTCCCTGGACCGGAATCAAGCATCCTAGGACCGGTTTCGGGGTTTCACCCCTCTTCATCCAGGATAGCTTGACTCCAGTGGAATCGTGAGCACGGGACCCACGTCTGGGCATACCCTTCCCACATGGGGGAAGAGCAAAATACACAAGAGAATGGACGGAATGTAGCACATTGACAAAATATTCACCCCCAGTCACAGATTTGAGTTTAATCCATCGTTATTTTGCTCACCACGCCACCCCAGTTCAGACATGGCCATATGCAAATCAGTCTTGACCCTGTGCCTCATGGGAACAGTCCAGCCCGAACTGCCAAGCCATGTCTTCCCTGAACCGGAATCAAGCATCCTAGGACCGGTTTCGGGGTTTCACCCCTCTTCAGCCAGGATAGCTTGACTCCAGTGGTGTAGTGAGCACGGGACCCACGTTTGGGCATACCCTTCCCACATGGAGCGAAGAGCAAAACACAAAAGATGATGGACGGAATGTTGCACATTGGCAAAACATTCACCCCCAGTCACAGATCTGGGTTTAATCCATCGTTATTTTACTCACCACACCACCCCAGTTCAGACATGGCCATATGCAAATCAGTCTTGACCCTGTGCCTCATGGGAACAGTTCAGCCGAACTACCAAGCCATGTCTTCCCTGGACTGGAATCAAGCATCCTAGGACCGGTTTCAGGGTTTCACCCCTCTTCAGCCAGGATAGCTTGACTCCAGTGGCGTAGTGAGCACGGGACCCACGTCTGGGCATACCCTTCCCACATGGGGCGAAGAGCAAAACACACAAGATAATGGACGGAATGTTGCACATTGGAAAAACATTCACCCCCAGTCACAGATCTGGGTTTAATCCATTGTTATTTTGCTCACCACTCCACCTCAGTTCAGACATAGCCCTATGCAAATCAGTCTTGACCCTGTGCCTCATGGGAACAGTCCAGCCCGAACTGCCAAGCCATGTCTTCCCTGGACCGGAATCAAGCATCCTAGGACCGGTTTCGGGGTTTCACCCTTCTTCAGCCAGGATAGCTTGACTCCAGTTGCGTAGTGAGCACGGGACCCACGTCTGGGCATACCCTTCCCACATGGAGAGAAGAGCAACACTCACAAGATGATGGACGGAATGTTGCACATTGGCAAAACATTCACCCCCAGTCACAGATCTGGGTTTAATCCATCGTTATTTTACTCACCACACCACCCCAGTTCAGACATGGCCATATGCAAATCAGTCATGACCCTTTGCCTCATGGGAACAGTCCAGCCGACCTGCCAAGCCATGTCTTCCCTGGACCGGAATCAAGCATCCTAGGACCGGTTTCAGGGTTTCACCCCTCTTCAGCCAGAATAGCTTGACTCCAGTGGCGTAGTGAGCACGGGACCCACGTCTGGGCATTCCCTTCTCACATGGGGCGAAGAGCAAAACACACAAGATGATGGACGGAATGTTGCACATTGGAAAAACATTCACCCCAGTCACAGATCTGGGTTTAATCCATTGTTATTTTACTCACCACACCACCCCAGTTCAGACATGGCCAAATGCAAATCAGTCTTGACCCTGTGCCTCATGGGAACAGTCCAGCCTGAACTGCCAAGCCAAGTCTTCCCTGGACAGGAATCAAGCATCCAAGGACCAGTTTCGGGGTTTCACCCCTGTTCAGCCAGGATAGCTTGACTCCAGTGGCGTAGTGAGCACGGGACCCACGTCTGGGCATACCCTTCCCACATGGGGCGAAGAGCAAAACACACAAGATGATGGACGGAATGTTGCACATTGGCAAAACATTCACCCCCAGTCACAGATCTGGGTTTAATCCATTGTTATTTTACTCACCACACCACCCCAGTTCAGACATGGCCAAATGCAAATCAGTCTTGACCCTGTGCCTCATGGGAACAGTCCAGCCCGAACTGCCAAGCCATGTCTTCCCTGAACCGGAATCAAGCATCCTAGGACCGGTTTCGGGGTTTCACCCGTCTTCAGCCAGGATAGCTTGACTCCAGTGGTGTAGTGAGCACGGGACCCACGTTTGGGCATACCCTTCCCACATGGGGCGAAGAGCAAAACACACAAGATGATGGACGGAATGTTGCACATTGGCAAAACATTCACCCCCAGTCACAGATCTGGGTTTAATCCATTGTTATTTTACTCACCACACCACCCCAGTTCAGACATGGCCAAATGCAAATCAGTCTTGACCCTGTGCCTCATGGGAACAGTCCAGCCCGAACTGCCAAGCCATGTCTTCCCTGAACCGGAATCAAGCATCCTAGGACCGGTTTCGGGGTTTCACCCCTCTTCAGCCAGGATAGCTTGACTCCAGTGGTGTAGTGAGCACGGGACCCACGTTTGGGCATACCCTTCCCACATGGAGCGAAGAGCAAAACACAAAAGATGATGGACGGAATGTTGCACATTGGCAAAACATTCACCCCCAGTCACAGATCTGGGTTTAATCCATCGTTATTTTACTTACCACACCACCCCAGTTCAGACATGGCCATATGCAAATCAGTCTTGACCCTGTGCCTCATGGGAACAGTTCAGCCCGAACTACCAAGCCATGTCTTCCCTGGACTGGAATCAAGCATCCTAGGACCGGTTTCAGGGTTTCACCCCTCTTCAGCCAGGATAGCTTGACTCCAGTGGCGTAGTGAGCACGGGACCCACGTCTGGGTATACCCTTCCCACATGGGGCGAAGAGCAAAACACACAAGCTGATGGACGGAATGTTGCACATTGGCAAAACATTCACCCCCAGTCACAGATCTGGGTTTAATCCATCGTTATTTTGCTCACCACACCACCCCAGTTCAGACATGGCCATATGCAAATCAGTCTTGACCCTGTGCCTCATGGGAACAGTCCAGCCTGAACTGCCAAGCCATGTCTTCACTGGACCAGAATCAAGCATCCTAGGACCGGTTTCGGGGTTTCACCCCTCTTCAGCCAGGATATCTTAACTCCAGTGGCGTAGTGAGCACGGGACCCACGTCTGGGCATACCCTTCCCACATGGGCCGAAGAGCAAAACACACAAGATGATGGACGGAATGTTGCACATTGGCAAAACATTCACCCCCAGTCACAGATCTGGGTTTAATCCATTGTTATTTTGCTCACCACACCACCCCAGTTCAGACATGGCCATATGCAAATCAGTCTTGACCCTGCGCCTCATGGGAACCGTACAGCCCGAACTGCAAAGCCAAGTCTTCCTTGGACCGGAATTAAGCATCCAAGGACCGGTTCCGGGTTTCACCCCTCTTCAGCCAGGATAGCTTGACTCCAGTGGCGTAGTGAGCACGGGACCCACGTCTGGGCATACCCTTCCCACATGGGGCGAAGAGCAAAACACACAAGATCATGGATGGAATGTTGCACATTGGCAAAACATTCACCCCCAGTCACAGATCTGGGTTTAATCCATTGTTATTTTACTCACCACACCACCCCAGTTCAGACATGGCCAAATGCAAATCAGTCTTGACCCTGTGCCTCATGGGAACAGTCCAGCCCGAACTGCCAAGCCATGTCTTCCCTGGACCGGAATCAAGCATCCTAGGACCGGTTTCGGGGTTTCACCCCTCTTCATCCAGGATAGCTTGACTCCAGTGGCGTAGTGAGCACAGGACCCGCGTCTGGGCATACCCTTCCCACATGGGGCGAAGAGCAAAACACACAAGATGATGGATGGAATGTTGCACATTCGCAAAACATTCACCCCCAATCACAGATCTGGGTTTAATCCATTGTTATTTTGCTCACCACACCAACCCTGTTCACACATGGCCATATGCCAATCAGTCTTGACCCTCTGCATCATGGGAACAGTCCAGCCCGAACTGCCAAGCCATGTCTTCCCTGGACCGGAATCAAGCATCCTAGGACCCGTTTCTGGGTTTCACCCCTCTTCAGCCAGGATAGCTTGACTCCAGCGGCGTAGTGAGCACGGGACCCACGTCTGGGCATACTCTTCCCACATGGGGCGAAGAGCAAAACACACAAGATGATGGACGGAATGTTGCACATTGGCAAAACATTCACCCCCAGTCACAGATCTGGGTTTAATCCATCGTTATTTTACTCACTACTCAATCCCAGTTCAGACATGGCCATATGCAAATCACTCTTGACCCTGTGCCTCATGGGAACAGTCCAGCCCGAACTGCCAAGCCATGTCTTCCCTGGACCAGAATCAAGCACCCTAGGACCGGTCTCGGGGTTTCACCCCTCTTCAGCCAGGATAGCTTGACTCCAGTGGCGTAGTGAGCACGGGACCCACGTCTGGGCATACCCTTCCCACATGGGCCGAAGAGCAAAACACACAAGATGATGGACGGAATGTTGCACATTGGCAAAACATTCACCCCCAGTCACAGATCTGGGTTTAATCCATTGTTATTTTGCTCACCACACCACCCCAGTTCAGACATGGCCATATGCAAATCAGTCTTGACCCTGTGCCTCATGGGAACCGTACAGCCCGAACTGCAAAGCCAAGTCTTCCTTGGACCGGAATTAAGCATCCAAGGACCGGTTCCGGGTTTCACCCCTCTTCAGCCAGGATAGCTTGACTCCAGTGGCGTAGTGAGCACGGGACCCACGTCTGGGCATACCCTTCCCACATGGGGCGAAGAGCAAAACACACAAGATCATGGATGGAATGTTGCACATTGGCAAAACATTCACCCCCAGTCACAGATCTGGGTTTAATCCATTGTTATTTTACTCACCACACCACCCCAGTTCAGACATGGCCAAATGCAAATCAGTCTTGACCCTGTGCCTCATGAGAACAGTCCAGCCCGAACTACCAAGCCATGTCTTCCCTGGACCGGAATCAAGCATCCAAGACCGGTTTCGGGGTTTCACCCCTCTTCATCCAGGTTAGCTTGACTCCAGTAGAGTAGTGAGCACGGGACCCACGTCTGGGCATACCCTTCCCACATGGGGCGAAGAGCAAAACACACAAGATAATGGACGGAATGTTGCACATTGGAAAAACATTCACCCCCAGTCACAGATCTGGGTTTAATCCATCGTTATTTTGCTCACCACTCCACCTCAGTTCAGACATAGCCATATGCAAATCAGTCTTGACCCTGTGCCTCATGGGAACAGTCCAGCCCGAACTGCCAAGCCATGTCTTCCCTGGACCGGAATCAAGCATCCTAGGACCGGTTTCGGGGTTTCACCCTTCTTCAGCCAGGATAGCTTGACTCCAGTTGCGTAGTGAGCACGGGACCCACGTCTGGGCATACCCTTCCCACATGGAGCGAAGAGCAACACTCACAAGATGATGGACGGAATGTTGCACATTGGCAAAACATTCACCCCCAGTCACAGATCTGGGTTTAATCCATCGTTATTTTACTCACCACACCACCCCAGTTCAGACATGGCCATATGCAAATCAGTCTTGACCCTGTGCCTCATGGGAACAGTCCAGCCCGAACTGCCAAGCCATGTCTTCCCTGGACCGGAATCAAGCATCCTAGGACCGGTTTCGGGGTTTCACCCTTCTTCAGCCAGGATAGCTTGACTCCAGTTGCGTAGTGAGCACGGGACCCACGTCTGGGCATACCCTTCCCACATGGAGCGAAGAGCAACACTCACAAGATGATGGACGGAATGTTGCACATTGGCAAAACATTCACCCCCAGTCACAGATCTGGGTTTAATCCATCGTTATTTTACTCACCACACCACCCCAGTTCAGACATGGCCATATGCAAATCAGTCATGACCCTTTGCCTCATGGGAACAGTCCAGCCGACCTGCCAAGCCATGTCTTCCCTGGACCGGAATCAAGCATCCTAGGACCGGTTTCAGGGTTTCACCCCTCTTCAGCCAGGATAGCTTGACTCCAGTGGCGTAGTGAGCACGGGACCCACGTCTGGGCATTCCCTCCTCACATGGGGCGAAGAGCAAAACACACAAGATGATTGACGGAATGTTGCACATTGGAAAAACATTCACCCCAGTCACAGATCTGGGTTTAATCCATTGTTATTTTACTCACCACACCACCCCAGTTCAGACATGGCCAAATGCAAATCAGTCTTGACCCTGTGCCTCATGAGAACAGTCCAGCCCGAACTACCAAGCCATGTCTTCCCTGGACCGGAATCAAGCATCCAAGACCGGTTTCGGGGTTTCACCCCTCTTCATCCAGGTTAGCTTGACTCCAGTAGAGTAGTGAGCACGGGACCCACGTCTGGGCATACCCTTCCCACATGGGGCGAAGAGCAAAACACACAAGATAATGGACAGAATGTTGCACATTGGAAAAACATTCACCCCCAGTCACAGATCTGGGTTTAATCCATCGTTATTTTGCTCACCACTCCACCTCAGTTCAGACATAGCCATATGCAAATCAGTCTTGACCCTGTGCCTCATGGGAACAGTCCAGCCCGAACTGCCAAGCCATGTCTTCCCTGGACCGGAATCAAGCATCCTAGGACCGGTTTCGGGGTTTCACCCTTCTTCAGCCAGGATAGCTTGACTCCAGTTGCGTAGTGAGCACGGGACCCACGTCTGGGCATACCCTTCCCACATGGAGCGAAGAGCAACACTCACAAGATGATGGACGGAATGTTGCACATTGGCAAAACATTCACCCCCAGTCACAGATCTGGGTTAAATCCATCGTTATTTTACTCACCACACCACCCCAGTTCAGACATGGCCATATGCAAATCAGTCATGACCCTTTGCCTCATGGGAACAGTCCAGCCGACCTGCCAAGCCATGTCTTCCCTGGAACGGAATAAAGCATCCTAGGACCGGTTTCAGGGTTTCACCCCTCTTCAGCCAGGATAGCTTGACTCCAGTGGCGTAGTGAGCACGGGACCCACGTCTGGGCATTCCCTCCTCACATGGGGCGAAGAGCAAAACACACAAGATGATGGACGGAATGTTGCACATTGGAAAAACATTCACCCCAGTCACAGATCTGGGTTTAATCCATTGTTATTTTACTCACCACACCACCCCAGTTCAGACATGGCCAAATGCAAATCAGTCTTGACCCTGTGCCTCATGGGAACAGTCCAGCCTGAACTGCCAAGCCAAGTCTTCCCTGGACAGGAATCAAGCATCCAAGGACCAGTTTCGGGGTTTCACCCCTGTTCAGCCAGCATAGCTTGACTCCAGTGGCGTAGTGAGCACGGGATCCACGTCTGGGCATACCCTTCCCACATGGGGCGAAGAGCAAAACACACAAGATGATGGACGGAATGTTGCACATTGGCAAAACATTCACCCCCAGTCACAGATCTGGGTTTAATCCATTGTTATTTTACTCACCACACCACCCCAGTTCAGACATGGCCAAATGCAAATCAGTCTTGACCCTGTGCCTCATGGGAACAGTCCAGCCCGAACTGCCAAGCCATGTCTTCCCTGAACCGGAATCAAGCATCCTAGGACCGGTTTCGGGGTTTCACCCCTCTTCAGCCAGGATAGCTTGACTCCAGTGGAGTAGTGAGCACGGGACCCACGTTTGGGCATACCCTTCCCACATGGAGCGAAGAGCAAAATACACAAGATGATGGACGGAATATTGCACATTGGAAAAACATTCACCCCCAGTCACAGACCTGGGTTTAATCCATTGTTATTTTGCTCACCACACCACCCCAGTTCAGACATAGCCACATGCAAATCAGTCTTGACCCTGTGCCTCATGGGAACAGTCCAGCCCGACCTGCCAAGCCAAGTCTTCCCTGGACAGGAATCAAGCATCCAAGGACCAGTTTCGGGGTTTCACCCCTCTTTAGCCAGGATAGCTTGACTCCAGTGGCATAGTGAGCACGGGACCCACGTCTGGGCATACCCTTCCCACATGGGGCGAAGAGCAAAACACACAAGATGATGGACGGAATGTTGCACATTGGAAAAACATTCACCCCCAGTCACAGATCTGGGTTTAATCCATCCTGATTTTGCTCACCACACCACCCCAGTTCAGACATTGCCACATGCACATCAGTCTTGACCCTGTGCCTCATTCGAACAGTCCAGCCCGAACTGCCAAGCATGTCTTCCCTGGACCGGATTCAAGCATCCAAGGACCGGTTTCGGGGATTCACCCCTCTTCAGCCAGGATAGCTTGATTCCAGTGGCATCGTGAGCACGGGACCCACGTCTGGGCATACCCTTCCCACATGGGGGAAGAGCAAAATACACAAGAGAATGGACGGAATGTAGCACATTGGCAAAACATTCACCCCCAGTCACAGATCTGGGTTTAATCCATCGTTATTTTACTTACCACACCACCCCAGTTCAGACATGGCCATATGCAAATCAGTCTTGACTCTGTGCCTCATGGGAACAGTTCAGCCCGAACTACCAAGCCATGTCTTCCCTGGACTGGAATCAAGCATCCTAGGACCGGTTTCAGGGTTTCACCCCTCTTCAGCCAGGATAGCTTGACTCCAGTGGCGTAGTGAGCACGGGACCCACGTCTGGGTATACCCTTCCCACATGGGGCGAAGAGCAAAACACACAAGCTGATGGACGGAATGTTGCACATTGGCAAAACATTCACCCCCAGTCACAGATCTGGGTTTAATCCATCGTTATTTTGCTCACCACACCACCCCAGTTCAGACATGGCCATATGCAAATCAGTCTTGACCCTGTGCCTCATGGGAACAGTCCAGCCCGAACTGCCAAGCCATGTCTTCACTGGACCAGAATCAAGCATCCTAGGACCGGTTTCAGGGTTTCACCCCTCTTCAGCCAGGATAGCTTGACTCCAGTGGCGTAGTGAGCACGGGACCCACGTCTGGGCATTCCCTCCTCACATGGGGCGAAGAGCAAAACACACAAGATGATGGACGGAGTGTTGCACATTGGAAAAACATTCACCCCAGTCGAAGATCTGGGTTTAATCCATTGTTATTTTACTCACCACACCACCCCAGTTCAGACATGGCCAAATACAAATCAGTCTTGACCCTGTGCCTCATGGGAACAGTCCAGCCTGAACTGCCAAGCCAAGTCTTCCCTGGACAGGAATCAAGCATCCAAGGACCAGTTTCGGGGTTTCACCCCTGTTCAGCCAGGATAGCTTGACTCCAGTGGCGTAGTGAGCACGGGACCCACGTCTGGGCATACCCTTCCCACATGGGGCGAAGAGCAAAACACACAAGATGATGGACGGAATGTTGCACATTGGCAAAACATTCACCCCCAGTCACAGATCTGGGTTTAATCCATTGTTATTTTACTCACCACACCACCCCAGTTCAGACATGGCCAAATGCAAATCAGTCTTGACCCTGTGCCTCATGGGAACAGTCCAGCCCGAACTGCCAAGCCATGTCTTCCCTGAACCGGAATCAAGCATCCTAGGACCGGTTTCGGGGTTTCACCCCTCTTCAGCCAGGATAGCTTGACTCCAGTGGTGTAGTGAGCACGGGACCCACGTTTGGGCATACCCTTCCCACATGGAGCGAAGAGCAAAACACAAAAGATGATGGACGGAATGTTGCACATTGGCAAAACATTCACCCCAGTCACAGATCTGGGTTTAATCCATCGTTATTTTACTTACCACACCACCCCAGTTCAGACATGGCCATATGCAAATCAGTCTTGACCCTGTGCCTCATGGGAACAGTTCAGCCCGAACTACCAAGCCATGTCTTCCCTGGACTGGAATCAAGCATCCTAGGACCGGTTTCAGGGTTTCACCCCTCTTCAGCCAGGATAGCTTGACTCCAGTGGCGTAGTGAGCACGGGACCCACGTCTGGGTATACCCTTCCCACATGGGGCGAAGAGCAAAACACACAAGCTGATGGACGGAATGTTGCACATTGGCAAAACATTCACCCCCAGTCACAGATCTGGGTTTAATCCATCGTTATTTTGCTCACCACACCACCCCAGTTCAGACATGGCCATATGCAAATCAGTCTTGACCCTGTGCCTCATGGGAACAGTCCAGCCCGAACTGCCAAGCCATGTCTTCAGTGGACCAGAATCAAGCATCCTAGGACCGGTTTCGGGGTTTCATCCCTCTTCAGCCAGGATATCTTGACTCCAGTGGCGTAGTGAGCACGGGACCCACGTCTGGGCATACCCTTCCCACATGGGCCGAAGAGCAAAACACACAAGATGATGGACGGAATGTTGCACATTGGCAAAACATTTACCCCCAGTCACAGATCTGGGTTTAATCCATTGTTATTTTGCTCACCACACCACCCCAGTTCAGACATGGCCATATGCAAATCAGTCTTGACCCTGTGCCTCATGGGAACCGTACAGCCCGAACTGCAAAGCCAAGTCTTCCTTGGACCGGAATTAAGCATCCAAGGACCGGTTCCGGGTTTCACCCCTCTTCAGCCAGGATAGCTTGACTCCAGTGGCGTAGTGAGCACGGGACCCACGTCTGGGCATACCCTTCCCACATGGGGCGAAGAGCAAAACACACAAGATCATGGATGGAATGTTGCACATTGGCAAAACATTCACCCCCAGTCACAGATCTGGGTTTAATCCATTGTTATTTTACTCACCACACCACCCCAGTTCAGACATGGCCAAATGCAAATCAGTCTTGACCCTGTGCCTCATGGGAACAGTCCAGCCTGAACTGCCAAGCCATGTCTTCCCTGGACCGGAATCAAGCATCCTAGGACCGGTTTCGGGGTTTCACCCCTCTTTATCCAGGATAGCTTGACTCCAGTGGCGTAGTGAGCACGGGACCCGCGTCTGGGCATACCCTTCCCACATGGGGCGAAGAGCAAAACACACAAGATGATGGATGGAATGTTGCACATTCGCAAAACATTCACCCCCAGTCACAGATCTGGGTTTAATCCATTGTTATTTTGCTCACCACACCAACCCTGTTCCCACATGGCCATATGCCAATCAGTCTTGACCCTGTGCATCATGGGAACAGTCCAGCCCGAACTGCCAAGCCATGTCTTCCCTGGACCGGAATCAAGCATCCTAGGACCCGTTTCTGGGTTTCACCCCTCTTCAGCCAGGATAGCTTGACTCCCGCGGCGTAGTGAGCACGGGACCCACGTCTGGGCATACTCTTCCCACATGGGGCGAAGAGCAAAACACACAAGATGATGGACGGAATGTTGCACATTGGCAAAACATTCACCCCCAGTCACAGATCTGGGTTTAATCCATCGTTATTTTACTCACTATTCAATCCCAGTTCAGACATGGCCATATGCAAATCACTCTTGACCCTGTGCCTCATGGGAACAGTCCAGCCCGAACTGCCAAGCCATGTCTTCCCTGGACCAGAATCAAGCACCCTAGGACCGGTCTCGGGGTTTCACCCCTCTTCAGCCAGGATAGCTTGACTCCAGTGGCGTAGTGAGCACGGGACCCACGTCTGGGCATACCCTTCCCACATGGGCCGAAGAGCAAAACACACAAGATGATGGACGGAATGTTGCACATTGGCAAAACATTCACCCCCAGTCACAGATCTGGGTTTAATCCATTGTTATTTTGCTCACCACACCACCCCAGTTCAGACATGGCCATATGCAAATCAGTCTTGACCCTGTGCCTCATGGGAACCGTACAGCCCGAACTGCAAAGCCAAGTCTTCCTTGGACCGGAATTAAGCATCCAAGGACCGGTTCCGGGTTTCACCCCTCTTCAGCCAGGATAGCTTGACTCCAGTGGCGTAGTGAGCACGGGACCCACGTCTGGGCATACCCTTCCCACATGGGGCGAAGAGCAAAACACACAAGATCATGGATGGAATGTTGCACATTGGCAAAACATTCACCCCCAGTCACAGATCTGGGTTTAATCCATTGTTATTTTACTCACCACACCACCCCAGTTCAGACATGGCCAAATGCAAATCAGTCTTGACCCTGTGCCTCATGGGAACAGTCCAGCCCGAACTGCCAAGCCATGTCTTCCCTGGACCGGAATCAAGCATCCTAGGACCGGTTTCGGGGTTTCACCCCTCTTCATCCAGGATAGCTTGACTCCAGTGGCGTAGTGAGCACGGGACCCGCGTCTGGGCATACCCTTCCCACATGGGGCGAAGAGCAAAACACACAAGATGATGGATGGAATGTTGCACATTCGCAAAACATTCACCCCCAGTCACAGATCTGGGTTTAATCCATTGTTATTTTGCTCACCACACCAACCCTGTTCACACATGGCCATATGCCAATCAGTCTTGACCCTGTGCATCATGGGAACAGTCCAGCCCGAACTGCCAAGCCATGTCTTCCCTGGACCGGAATCAAGCATCCTAGGACCCGTTTCTGGGTTTCACCCCTCTTCAGCCAGGATAGCTTGACTCCAGCGGCGTAGTGAGCACGGGACCCACGTCTGGGCATACTCTTCCCACATGGGGCGAAGAGCAAAACACACAAGATGATGGACGGAATGTTGCACATTGGCAAAACATTCACCCCCAGTCACAGATCTGGGTTTAATCCATCGTTATTTTACTCACTACTCAATCCCAGTTCAGACATGGCCATATGCAAATCACTCTTGACCCTGTGCCTAATGGGAACAGTCCAGCCCGAACTGCCAAGCCATGTCTTCCCTGGACCAGAATCAAGCACCCTAGGACCGGTCTCGGGGTTTCACCCCTTTTCAGCCAGGATAGCTTGACTCCAGTGGCGTAGTGAGCACGGGACCCACGTCTGGGCATATCCTTCCCACATGGGGCGAAGAGCAAAACACACAAGATGATGGACGGAATGTTGCAGGACACAACTTTGCCCTGCACGCACCGCGTTCCTCTTAGCGTTAATTTGCCATTTTGCAGATATTTTGCTAGATCACGCTGCTATCTGAATGCTATTTGCACTGAATTTTGCTATTTGCACTTAACTAGAATCTTGTGGGAACTGCTGTTTGTCTGGGGCCATTTACAGCATTTTACATTCTACATTTTAACATTCGTTTAAACCTCGTTTTTAATCTGCACTTACTTATTGGTCAATTGCTTCTGTATTGTTCATTGTTGCTGGTGTTGGGGCCGCCCCGGTCCGTCACGGCTGTTGTGCCGATTGAGAGGAGGGCGGACCCCGCAACACACAGCATCACAGCCTCCCGGAGCCTATGGGCGCCCACCGGAAGGGTTTAAAAACATAGATGGGGCAGACGCGCCGAAGGCACGCCTAAGGCAAGCCCGTCTGCGCCCGTCCGCGCCAAGTCTGTGCCCAGAGCCCCGGTCCTTACTTCCCGACCTTCACCAACACTAAAATACACTAGCAGCGCTTTGCACGCCCTGGGACTACCTAGGGAGGTGACATGGCGTATTTTACATCCAGGAGCTATCACGACCGGCTGTGTTTGTGGTTTTGTTCTTCCCCCCCCCAAACTAGTGGTGGCACTTCAGGCCCCCGAGCGGCTAGATTATACACTGACACAGGTCCAATCTGCTCTCCTTGGTGGACTCATAAATGCCAGGTTCTTGGGCAAACACAAGTACGAAAATGCTCACATGATAGAGTGCCTGGCCTTAGACATATTATTTGTAACAGAAACTTGGGCAGACGCTGCATCTGATCCCGATTTCACCACGGCCATACCTATGGGATACAGAGCTATTAGAGAAGATAGGTCTTTTAAGCGCGGGGGTGGAGTTGCCATTATTTTTAAGGACCAGTTCTCGGCAATTCATCATTCCGTCTCTACCCCTTCCTATGAAGCTCTCCACTTCTCTATTACACTTCATCCTAAAGTGACATTTAAAGGAATCCTTCTCTACTGTCCACCTGGTCAACGCAACACATTTTTAACCAATTTGGACAGTCTGCTTGAACCAGTCATTTTAAACTCTGATTTTACCATTCTTGGAGATTTTAATTTTCATTTAGAAGATGTAGGAAACAAAGACACTGTAGGGCTATTGGATACCCGCAGCTCTTTTGGACTCACTCAATTGGTGCAATCTCCCACACATATAGCTGTAAGGATCTTCCCGGGAATAGATTCTGCAGGAGCGCCACGGAGTTGGTGGTGAGGTCGTTGCTAATCCCTGCCTTCCACCACCACCAAATGCCTCTATCAGACTCTAGAGAGCACTGGTGATAGGGGAAAGCAGGGAAACAAAACAAGGAAAGAGGGGAAGAGAACTCTGTAGCCTCAGCCAGCTGCCTCCTCTGGATATCGCAACCCGGATGGTCTCTGGTCTCAGTGAAGCTAGCTGTATATTATATCTGTAAAGAATATCAGAATGGAGTGAGAGTATGGAGAAGAGGAGAGAAAAGGCAGAAAAGTATTCACCAGAGAAAAGGAGGTACATATAGGAATACCTAATATTTACATGAAGGTGCCAGAACACTTTATGGAAACAATCAGTGGAGAGGATCTTCTCTTCTACCTGTGATCTCTTAAACATAGAAAAACATGCATGAGTCAGATTACACTTCTATAGCTTCCCCTTCCCCTCTCTATCTGTCACTTCCCCGTTACCGGTTCTGTAAGCAGGACGAAGATCAAATGTTCATCGTAGCACTAATAAAGTTACAATCCATTTGTAACCAATTCCCAGAAGCCGGTGTGGAGAAGAGTCGTTTGCTTGTCCCAGTTGAGATGGTCAAAGTAGTTCTCAGTGCCTCAACACACACGGTCCAGAGAGGCAAAAGACGAACGCCACCCAAGCTGAGAAGAGTTCCAGAGGAGATAAGGAAGAGAGCTAGGGACCAATAGTTGGAGGGAAGGCACCCCAAGACACCCGGCCGGCCCTCGGGAGAAAGCTCCGGAAAGGCGGGCGGAGCGCTGGGTATGCAGTTCAACTAATAAGGGCAGAAAAGATATTGGCGATATCACCAACCAAGACGCGATGGGAGCACAATAACAGGCCCTGCTTGTCTTCGCAATTCGAACTCCAAGTAGTGTGCGGAGAACAAGGCAGAGGTGGGTTTACAAAGTCACTGTGCAAGGGACCACGGCACGAAGCAAAGGATCGGAGAAAAGGCACGGGGCAAGGAATGAGGCAAGGGCACAAGGAAAAAACAGTGCACTTCTACCTCTAATTGCAGAGCTCTGACAGGGCAAAAAATAGGACTCTTTAACAGAAGCAAGTCCAAAACACTAGAACGCCGAAAGGCGTCCTCCGGAAGGAAACAGATTCCAAGGACAGGACACAGGAAACGAACGTCAACGCTGCGGGGCAACACTAGAACGCGAAGCTCCGAGCTTTCGCGCTTCAAGCCTTTTGTAGGGTAGCGACGCTACTGCGCAAGCGCGGTAGCAGGATCACTGCTCACCGTGTCTTGCGCGCGGCAATCCTGACAGTACACTCCTCCCAAAACACCCCCCACCGGTTTGGGCTTGTGAGGGTTTCTTCTATGAAACAGGCGTACTAGACGAGGAGAATGTACTTGACTTGCGGGTTCCCAGGAGCGTTCTTCTACCCCGTAGCCTTTCCAATGAATTAAGTACTGTAAACGGCGTCTACTTCTTCTAGAGTCAACAATGGCCTCCACTTCGTACTCCTCCTCTCCATCAATGACCAAGGGTGTTGGTATTCGAGGGAGACGAGTACCCGGTTCTACGGGCTTTAACAAGGATACATGAAAAACAGGGTGCACCTTTATATTCACTGGAAGTTGTAACTCCATAGCCACTGGGTTAATTACTCTTTTAATCATGTAAGGACCCAAAAAACGGGGTTTGAATTTGCATGGACCCCGTAGGGGAATGTGTTTAGAGGAGAGCCATACCTCGTCACCTGGTTTATACAACGGTTCTGCTTGTCTATGGCGATCAGCTCCCTTCTTGTAACTAGCCTTAGCTTGTTCTAAATTAGTCTGGGTGAGTCGGTGTATAGTTTGAAGATCCTGGAGGAACTCATTCACTGCTGGAGTAGTGCATTCAACAGAAGAAACAGAAAGGAAAGCCTTAGGATGGAAACCGTGTGAACAGAAAAAAGGGGTGTATTTGGTGGATGTGTGTTGACTATTATTGTACGCAAATTCTGCCATCCATACTATGTTGTCCCATTCAGTCGTGGAGGTTAATGTTTGGAGTCTTATATATTGTTCAAAGCACTGGTTTACCCTTTCTGTCTGACCGTCGGTTTGTGGGTGGTGGCTAGAGGATAGTCTCACGTCAATTTGTAACAAAGAACATAATTTTCTCCAGAACTGAGAAACGAATTGGACACCCCTGTCTGAAATCACCACAGCAGGAAAACCATGCAGCCTCACCACCTGTTGGAGAAAAACGGTGGCAAGAGTGGTAGCTGTAGGGAGTCCTTTAAGTGGGATAAAATGTGCGGTCTTTGTAAATAGGTCTACCACTACCATTAGTGTATTGTGTCCCTTGGTGGTCAGGGGTAATTCAAAAATGAAATCGAGAGACACAGTGTGCCAGGGTAGAGGAGGTGTAGGCAACGGCTGAAGCAACCCTGCAGGTTTTTGGTGTGAACCCTTGCCTTGAGCACATACATGACATGTCTTTACATACTGCTCTGCATCTTTTCTTAAGGTTGGCCACCAAAACCATCTCAGTAAGAGATCAATAGTCTTCTTAATCCCTGGATGACCGGCCAAGGGATGTGTATGACACCATTCCAAAGCCTGGTCTTGTAGTTCAGAGGTTGGTAAGACTATACCCCCTTGGACATATGCAAGCCCTTCTTTAATACAATGCTCCTCTGACTCTATTAGTTCCTGTCCTTTCACAGTTTGTTGTTCATTCCTTGTTTTTATAAGGAAAGCCTCTTCAGAAGTCCCTCCAATAATCTTACGATGAGGGATGATAAAAGGAGGTTCCATCTGTTCTTCAGGGAGTTCATATCCAATGCGAGACAATGCGTCTGCCTTGCCGTTCTTTCTTCCGGCCCGGTACTGAATTGTGAACTCATATTCGCTAAAGAATTGGGCCCAACGTAATTGTCTCATAGACAAAGCCTTTGCAGACTTTAAAAATTGCAGATTACGGTGGTCCGTATAGACGGTGACAATGTGTCTTGCTCCTAGTAAATACTGCCTCCACTCCTCAAATGCCTTTTTGATTGCTAGTAGTTCTTTGTCCCCTATAGCATAATTAATTTCGGCGGGTGTTAGTTTGTGGGAGTAATAGGCCACAGGGTGTAATTCTCCTGTGAGCTTGTCTACTTGAGACAGGACCCCACCCACTGCAACGTTAGAGGCGTCGGCTTCTAACACAAAAGGACAATCAGGATCTGGGGGTTGTAGTACCGGGGCTTGTGTGAATGCCTTCTTTAGTTCGTGGAAAGCCTGATCTGCTTCTTCTGTCCATAAAAAAGGAGTACCCTTCCTTAACAATCTCGTAATAGGCGTCACCAACCCAGAAAAGCCCTTAATGAATCGCCTGTAAAAGTTGGCGAAGCCTATAAAACTCTGTATGTCTTTCACTTTCTGAGGTGCTGGCCACCGATGGATAGCTTCCACCTTCTGAGGATCCATGGTTAACCCCCAGGGAGAAATTATGAAACCCAAGAAGGGTACCGTTTGCACATGAAAAGTGCATTTTTCCAACTTGCAGTATAACTGATTGTTGTGAAGTTGTTCTAACACTTGTCTTACATGGGTGATGTGTTCCTGAACAGATGCGGAGTAGATTAGCAAATCATCAATATAGGCGATTACGAATTTGTCTAGCATGTCTTTTAATACTTCATTGATGAAAAATTGGAATGCAGAAGGGGCATTGCAAAGCCCAAAGGGCATTACCATATATTTGTAAAGTCCATATTTCGTACAGAATGCTGTTTTCCACTCATCTCCCTCTGCAACCCGGACAAGATGGTAAGCGCCACGTAAATCCAACTTTGTAAAAATCTGGGCGTCTCTTACTCTATCGAGCAGAGATGAGATGAGTGGAAGCGGATACCTGTTCTTAATGGTAATCTTGTTTATGGCTTTGTAGTCTATGCAACAGCGTAGGCCTCCTTCCCTCTTAGGTATAAAAAACAGAGAAGAAGAGACAGGAGATTTGGATGGGCGAATAAATCCCAACTCCAGCATATTGTCCAAATACTCTCGTAAATAAATATTTTCTTTCTCGGTTAGAGCATAGACCCTACTGAACGGTAATTTGGCTCCTGCTTGCAATTCTATTCTGCAATCGAATGGTCTGTGAGGTGGTAATGAAGTAGCTTCTTTTGGATCTAAGATGGTTATAAGGTCATGATAGACTTCGGGCAATGCTTCTTTGTCCCCGGTGGGTGATATCTTGGAGACTGGACTAGAAGCTAGAACATGAGTTTTGCAACACTCCGGTCTAAACTGTAGTGTTGCTTTATGCCAATCAATGAGAGGATTATGGAGACGTAGCCAAGGTAGGCCCAATATGATTGGAAACTGGGGTGATTGAATTAAATCAAATTCCACCTGCTCTTTGTGATTTAGTTCCAACAGCACCGTAATGTTCTCCGTCTTTTGCGTTATAGGCCCTGATTTCAAAACACTCCCATCAATTGTTGTTACGGTTTCTCCATACCCTTCATCATGACTTTGGACTTGATGTACCTTAGCCCAGGCCTGGTCCATGAAATTCCCAGAGGTGCCTGAATCAAGCATAATGGGAACCTTCATCTGTCCCTTCTCCCAGGACAAGTCAGCTGTAACAAAAAAATGTCCAGAATTAGCATGGAGATCAGAAGAGGAGACACTCGAACCAGAATAACCCGGAGCCCTCGTCTCACAGGACTCCAGGTTTTCTAGTTTTCCGACTTCCTCATCTGTGGAGGTTTGGTTGGGCAGGTCTTGAGGAAATTACCAGCCTTCCCACAGTAGAGACATAACTTATTCTCACGTCGGCGACGTCTTTCTTCGGGTGTTAAAGGTCCTCTTAGAGTCCCTATCTGCATGGGTTCCCCCTCCTCTCTACTCTGTACTGGTTCGGGTTTCTTTTCTCTTACAGTAACCATTCTAACATCAGTCTTGCCTCTCTCCCTCTTGCGTTCTTGCATACGATGATCTATTCTAACTGTTAACTCCATTAATTCCTTGCAAGAACTAGGCAGATCCACAATTTGGGATAACGCATCCTTTAAGTCATCTCTAAGCCCTCTATAGAATAAGGTGCTACGCTTCTCCTCAGGCCACCCAGCCTCAACCACCAACCTTAGAAAGGATGTGATATACGACGGAAGATCTGTGTTACCTTGTTTAAGAGAGAGTAATTCTGTGTCTGCAGACTGAGTATAAGTATGTCTATCAAACAACTTCTTGAATTCTTCCTTAAATGCCACATAATTCTGCAACAAAATATCATCTCTTTCAATTAGAGGGATTGCCCAATTGGCTGCAGACCCCCCCATATATGAAATCACAAAAGCCACCTTTGCTTGATCCGTGGGGAAACAACGGGCTTTACAGGTAAAATGTAACTGGCACTGACTAATGAAGGCTGCAAATTTTGATGAATCACCTGAGAATCTTTCAGGCGGTGCAAGGGGTATAGATGGTGGTGTAGTAACATGGACGACCTGCGTGGGATCTCGGGGTCTTCCCTCTCTCTGTATGGCATTAACCCGAGTTGCCAAAGCCTGTGTCTCCACCTGTAAATTCCCCAACATGTTTGCTAGGTCTGCCAATGTCACCTGTTGTCCGTCCATGGCGCTCAGGCAGAATAACCACGTGGGCTTCGCGTTCTGTAAGGATCTTACCCGGAATAGATTCTGCAGGAGCGCCACGGAGTTGGTGGTGAGGTCGTTGCTAACCCCTGCCTTCCACCACCACCAAATGCCTCTATTAGACTCTAGAGAGCACTGGTGATAGGGGAAAGCAGGGAAACAAAACAAGGAAAGAGGGGAAGAGAACTCTGTAGCCTCAGCCAGCTGCCTCCTCTGGATATCGCAACCCGGATGGTCTCTGGTCTCAGTGAAGCTAGCTGTATATTATATCTGTAAAGAATATCAGAATGGAGTGAGAGTATGGAGAAGAGGAGAGAAAAGCAGAAAAGTATTCACCAGAGAAAAGGAGGTACATATAGGAATACCTAATATTTACATGAAGGTGCCAGAACACTTTATGGAAACAATCAGTGGAGAGGATCTTCTCTTCTACCTGTGATCTCTTAAACAGAGAAAAACATGCATGAGTCAGATTACACTTCTATAGCTTCCCCTTCCCCTCTCTATCTGTCACTTCCCCGTTACCGGTTCTGTAAGCAGGACGAAGATCAAATGTTCATCGTAGCACTAATAAAGTTACAATCCATTTGTAACCAATTCCCAGAAGCCGGTGTGGAGAAGAGTCGTTTGCTTGTCCCAGTTGAGATGGTCAAAGTAGTTCTCAGTGCCTCAACACACACGGTCCAGAGAGGCAAAAGACGAACGCCACCCAAGCTGAGAAGAGTTCCAGAGGAGATAAGGAAGAGAGCTAGGGACCAATAGTTGGAGGGAAGGCACCCCAAGACACGCGGCCGGCCCTCGGGAGAAAGCTCCGGAAAGGCGGGCGGAGCGCTGGGTATGCAGTTCAACTAATAAGGGCAGAAAAGATATTGGCGATATCACCAACCAAGAGTCGATGGGAGCACAATAACGGGCCCTGCTTGTCTTCGCAATTCGAACTCCAAGTAGTGTGCGGAGAACAAGGCACAGGTGGGTTTACAAAGTCACTGTGCAAGGGACCACGGCACGAAGCAAAGGATCGGAGAAAAGGCACGGAGCAAGGAATGAGGCAAGGGCACAGGGAAAAAACAGTGCACTTCTACCTCTAATTGCAGAGCTCTGACAGGGCAAAAAATAGAACTCTTTAACAGAAGCAAGTCCAAAACACGAGAACGCCGAAAGGCGTCCTCCGGAAGGAAATAGATTCCAAGGACAGGAAACAGGAAACGAACGTCAACGCTGCGGGGCAACACTAGAACGCGAAGCTCCGAGCTATCGCGCTTCAAGCCTTTTGTAGGGTAGCGACGCTACTGCGCAAGCGCGGTAGCAGGATCACTGCTCACCGTGTCTTGCGCGCGGCAATCCTGACAATAGCTGGGCATACACTGGATGGCGTGTTTTCCTCAGCTCAGGGCCTTAGGATCAAGGAAACAAGCCCCTTAATCTGGTCAGATCATTCCTTAATTAAGTTCACCCTCCCCCTTCCTAGGGAAGGAAAGGATGACACCAGCAAACGTTCTGCCTCCATTGGGAAAGCTTGGAATAAAGTAGACAAATTGTCCTTTAATGCGCTCCTAGATACCTCCCCCCCCCCCCCCTCAGGATCAAGTAGACCTGGCTGTGACCAATTATACGAATTGGATATTGGATGCAGTTAATGCTTCAGTCCCATTAAGAACTTTTTCAGCTAACAGGTCCACGCCATCCGCCCCCTGGTTCTCTGAATGTCTCCGTTTAGAAAAACAGCGATGTCGTCGTTTTGAACGACGGTGGCGGGTAAACTATGACAAGCTGGAGAAATCAGCTTACAAAAAAGCATTATTAAAATACAAAAAACTTCTCATTTCTGAAAAGAAAAGATATTTCACTTCTCAGATTGACTCAGCTGCCAATTCCTCCAAGGAACTGTTTGCAGTGATTAACAAGCTATTTATACCCAATAACTCAGGCAGGAAGGTCAACCAGAAATTTTGTAATGATGTTGCTGATGTTTTTAAATCCAAGGTCTTAGACATCTTTCAAGCATTCAGAGAGGTCTCCGATTCTAGCCCACCATCACGCTCAAGCAGTCTAGGTACCAACAATCACTTGCCATTTGTGTTCTCTCCGATCTCGATAGACACAGTGAGAAATCATGTTCTTCAAGCTAAATCGGGCTCACCCTTAGACCCCTGCCCCCCGTGGTTCCTTCAAGAACTGGCAAATCTGGTGAGTCCATACCTCACCGATATTTTTAATTTGATGTTCTCCTCCGGTGTTTTCCCGATTAGCTGGAAGGAGACATCGATTCTGCCTCTCTTAAAAAAAAACACTCTTGACGCGGCCAACCCTACTAACTATCGGCCCATTGCTAGACTGCCTCTGCCAGCAAAGATAGTGGACAAAATAATGAACAATCAATTGTCACTATTCGTTAATGCAAACGGTTTGCTGGATCATCCTTAATTTGGCTTTCGCAAGGACCATAGCACGGAGCTGGCACTGATCAAAGCCTCCGAGGAGATCAGAGCAGTTATGGACGCAGGAGGTGCAGCAGCTCTGGTGCTCCTCGATATCTCTGCGGCTTTTGACACGGTGGATCATCTCCTCCTGCGAAGATGTCTGGAGGGGCTAGGAACAGGAGAGACAGCACGAGCACTCATAGCCTCCTTGCTTACTGATCGTAGGTCCACAGTATCCATGGATGGCTTCAATTCAAATCCGTACACTCTTCCATGTGGTGTCCCTCAGGGTAGCTCTTTAAGCCCAACATTGTTCAATATATACGTTTCTGAACTAGCGCCCCTTATTCGGGAATTTGGTTTCAGTCTGACCACCTATGCTGACGACACCCAGATTGTGGTGGCAGCTTCTAAATTCCAACAATCTCCGGCCTCGCAGTTCAGATGTTGCATGAGTGCAATTAATAAATGGATGACAGCACACTGCCTGAAGCTTAACTCCAGTAAAACGGAAGTTTTGATTTTCGGCAGTATACAGCCTCCCTGGAGTGACCTGTGGTGGCCCGTTGAGCTGGGCTCCCTGCCCAATCCGGTGGTTAAGGCAAAGAACTTGGGTGTGCTCATGGATGATAAACTTACCTTCCATCATCACACAAATGTTGTGGTGTCAGCTTCGCATCTCCTCATTGAAAAAATTAGGAAAAGTTTTCCTTATATCCCGGATAACACCAAGAGAACAGTAGTCTCCTGCCTTATTTCATCTAGGCTGGACTACTGCAATGGTTTATTCCTTAACGCTCAGAAGCAGCACCTGCGAAAACTCCAGATGATTCAGAACTCAGCAGCTCATCTCATACTGGATATCCCTAGACACTGCTCAGTCTCTAATGAAATCCGCAATCTTCACTGGCTTCCTGTCTCTCAGCGTATCGAGTTTAAAGCCTTGTGCATTGTTTTTAAAGTCTTACATCGCATTGGTCCTTCTTTTTTGCAGGATCACTTTACATGGTATCAACCCACCAGACAGCTTCGGTCTATGGGAGCACAAATACTGGCTGTTCCTAGAATTCACAAAGCTTATTGGGGTGGACGCAGTTTTTATTACGGTGCATCTAAACTGTGGAATTCCCTTCCCTTTTTTCTCAGAAATGCCAGTTCCTTGACCATTTTTAGAAAGCAATTAAAAACCTGACTCTTTCAGCACTAGGGGCAAGGTTGTAGCGGGTTACTGTTGGGTCTGGCGCCAAGACACCTCCGGGTATATGTGTGCTTTTATAAATTAATGTAACATAACATAACATAACATTTGCAAAACATTCACCCCCAGTCACAGATCAGGGTTTAATCCATCGTTATTTTGCTCACCACACCACCCCAGTTCAGACATGGCCATATGCAAATCAGTCTTCACCCTGTGCCTCATGGGAACAGTCCAGCCCGAACTGCCAAGCCATGTCTTCCTTGGACCGGAATCAAGCATCCTAGGACCGGTTTCGGGGTTTCACCCCTCTTCAGCCAGGATAGCTTGACTCCAGTGGCGTAGTGAGCACGGGACCCACGTCTGGGCATACCTTTCCCACATGGGGTGAAGAGCAAAACACACAAGATGATGGACGGAATGTTCCACATTGGCAAAACATTCACCCCCAGTCACAGATCTGGGTTTAATCCATCATTATTTTGCTCACCACACCACCCCAGTTCAGACATCGCCATATGCAAATCAGTCTTCACCCTGTGCCTCATGGGAACAGTCCAGCCCGAACTGCCAAGCCAAGTCTTCCCTCGACCAGAATCAAGCATCCTAGGACCGGTTTCGGGGTTTCACCGCTCTTCAGCCAGGATTGCTTGACTCCAGTGGTGTATTGAGCACGGGATCCACATATGGGAAAACCCCTACCACATGGGACGCAGAGCAAAACACACAAGATGATGGACGGAATGTTGCACATTGGCAAAACATTCACCCCCAGTCACAGATCTGGGTTTAATCCATTGTTATTTTGCTCACCACACCACCACAGTTCAGACGTGGCCATATGCAAATCAGCCTTGACCCTGTGCCTCATGGTAACAGTCCAGCCCGAACTGCCAAGCCATGTCTTACCTGGACCAGAATCAAGCATCCTAGGACCGGTTTTGGGGTTTCACCCATCTTCAGCATGGATAGCTTGACTTCAGTGGTGTATTGGGCATGGGACCCACGTCTGGGCATATCCTTCCCACATGGGGCGAAGAGCAAAACACACAAGATGATGGATGGAATGTTCCACATTGGCAAAACATTCACCCCCAGTCACAGATCTGGGTTTAATCCATCGTTATTTTGCTCACCACACCACCCCAGTTTAGACATGGCCATATGCAAATCAGTCTAGTCCCTGTGCCTCATGGGAACAGTCCAGCCCGAACTGCCAAGCCATATCTTCCTTAGACCGGAATGAAGCATCCTAGGACCGGTTCTCTTCAGCCAGGAGAGCTTGACTCCAGTGGCGTATTGAGCACGGGACCCACGTCTGGGCATTCCCTTCCCACATGGGGTGAAGAGCAAAACACACAAGATGATGGACGGAATGTTGCACATTGGCAAAACATTCACCCCCAGTCACAGATCTGGGTTTAATCCATTGTTATTTTACTCACCACACCGCCCCAGTTCAGATATGGTCATATGCAGATCAGTCTTGACCCTGTGCCTCATGGAAACAGTCCAGCCCGAACTGCCAAGCCATGTCGTCCCGGGACCGGAATCAAGCATCCTAGGACCGGTTTCGGGGTTTCACCCCTCTTCAGCCAGGATACCTTGAGTCCAGTGGAATAGTGAGCACGGGACCCACGTCTGGGCTTACCCTTCCCACATAGGGCGAAGAGCAAAACACACAAGATGATGGACGGAATGTTGAACATTGGCAAAACATTAACCCCAGTCACAGATATGGGTTTAAACCATCGTTATTTTGCTCACCACACCACCCCAGTTCAGACATGGCCATATGCAAATCAGTCTTGACCCTGTGCCTCATGGGAACAGTCCAGCCCGAACTGCCAAGCCATGTCTTCCCTGGACCGGAATCAAGCATCCAAGGACCGGTTTCGGGGATTCACCCCTCTTCAGCCAGGATAGCTTGACTCCAGTGGCATCGTGAGCACGGGGCCTACGTCTGGGCATACCCTTCCCACATGGGGGAAGAGCAAAATATACAAGAGAATGGACGGAATGTTGCACATTGGCAAAACATTCACCCCCAGTCACAGATCTGGGTTTAATCCATCGTTATTTTGCTCACCACACCACCCCAGTTCAGACATAGCCATATGCAAATCAGTCTTGACCCTGTGCCTCATGGGACCAGTCCAGCCCGAACTGCCAAGCCATGTCTTCCCTGGACTGGAATCAAGCATCCAAGGACCGGTTTCGGGGATTCACCCCTCTTCAGCCAGGATAGCTTGATTCCAGTGGCATCGTGAGCACGGGACCCACGTCTGGGCATCCCCTTCCCACATGGGGGAAGAGCAAAATACACAAGAGAATGGACGGAATGTAGCACATTGGCAAAACATTCACCACCAGTCACAGATTTGAGTTTAATCCATCATTATTTTGCTCACCACACCACCCCAGTTCAGACATGGCCATATGCAAATCAGTCTTGACCCTGTGCCTCATGGGAACAGTCCAGCCCGGACTGCCAAGCCATGTCTTCCCTTGACCGGAATCAAGCTTCCTAGGACCGGTTTTGGGGTTTCACCCCTCTTCAGCCAGGATAGCTTGACTCCAGTGGCGTAGTGAGGACGGGACCCACGTCTGGGCATACCCTTCCCACATGGGGCGAAGAGCAAAACACACAAGATGATGGACGGAATGTTGCAAATTGGCAAAACATTCACCCCCAGTCACAGATCTGGGTTTAATCCATTGTTATTTTGCTCACCACACCACCCCAGTTCAGACATGGCCATATGCAAATCAGTCTTGACCCTGTGCCTCATGGTAACATTCCAGCCCGAACTGCCAAGCCAAGTCTTCACTGGACAGGAATAAAGCATCCAAGGACTAGTTTCGGGGTTACACCCCTCTTCAGCCAGGATAGCTTGACTCCAGTGGCGTAGTGAGCACGGGACCCACGTCTGGGCACACCCTTCCCACATGGGGCAAAGAGCAAAACACACAAGATGATGGACAGAATGTTGCACATTGGCAAAAGATTCACCCCCAGTCACAGATCTGAGTTTAATCCATCGTTATTTTACTCACCACATCACCCTAGTTCAGACATGGCCAACTGCAAATCAGTCTTGACCCTGTGCCTCATGGGAACAGTCCAGCCCGAACTGCCAAGCCATGTCTTCCCTGGACCGGAATCAAGCATCCTAGGACCAGTTTCCGGGTTTCACCCCTTTTCAGCCAGGATAGCTTTACTCCAGTGGAGTAGTGAGCACGGGAACTACGTCTGGGCATACCCTTCCCACATGGGGCGAAGAACAAAACACACAAGATGATGGACGGAATGTTGCACATTGGCAAAACATTCACCCCCAGTCACAGATCTGGGTTTAATTCATCGTTATTTTGCTCACCACACCACCCCAGTTCAAACATGGCCATATGCAAATCAGTCTTGACCCTTTGCCTCTTGGGAACAGTCCAGCCCGAACTGCCAAGCCATGTCTTCCCTGGACCGGAATCAAGCATCCTAGGACCGGTTTCGGGGTTTCACCCCTCTTCAGCCAGGATAGCTTGACTGCAGTGGCGTAGTGAGCACGGGACCCACGTCTGGGCATACCCTTCCCACATGGGGCGAAGAGCAAAACACACAAGATGATGGACGGAATGTTGCACATTGGCAAAACATTCAACCCCAGTCACAGATCTGGGTTTAATACATTGTTATTTTGCTCACCACACCACCCCAGTTCAGACATGGCCATATGCAAATCAGTCTTGACCCTGTGCCTCATGGTAATAGTCCAGCCCGAACTACCAAGCCATGTCTTCGCTGGACCGGAATCAAGCATCCTAGGACCGGTTTCAGGGTTTCACCCCTCTTCAGCCAGGATAGCTTGACTCCAGTGGCGTACTGAGCATAGGACCCACGTCCGGGCATTCCCTTCCCACATGGGGTGAAGAGCAAAACACACAAGATGATGGACGGAATGTTGCACATTGGTAAAACATTCACCCCCAGTCACAGATCTTTGCTCACCACACCTCCCCAGTTCAGACATGACCATATCCTGGCTGAAGAGGGGTGAAACCCCGAAACCGGTCCTAGGATGCTTGGTTCCAGCCCAGGGAGGACCTGGCGTGGCAGTTCGGGCTGGACTGTTCCCATGAGGCACAGGGTCAAGACTGATTTTCATATGGCTGGGTTCAAACCGGAATGGCATGGTTAGCACAAAAACAATGGATTTAGGCCCAAATCTCTGAATGTATGACATTGTTCTGCATTCTGTCCATCAACTGTTGTTTTTGCATTTGTCACCCCGAGTGGGACGGGTATGCTCAGACTTGAGTCCCGTGCTCTCCATGCCACTGGAGTCAAGCTATCCTTGCTGAAGAGGTGTGAAACCCCGAAACCGGTCCTAGGATGCTTGGTTCCAGTCCAAGGAGGACCTGGTTTGGCAGTTCAGGCTGGACTGTTCCCATGAGGCACAGGGTCAAGACTGATTTGCATATAGCTGGGTTCAAAGCGCAATGGCATGGTGAGCAAAACAACGATGGATTTAGGCCCAGATCTCTGTACTGGGTGAATGTATGACATTGTTCTGCATTCTGTCCATCAACTGTTTTTTTTTCTCCATTTGGACTTGACACCATGTCCCTGAAAACAATAATATTATTAAGTGAAGGAGGTTATCCGGAATTCCCATTCTTTGTAGTTTTTTCCATAGCGTATCTCTGTCTACCCTGTCAAATGCAGTTGTAAAGTCGACGAAGACTGCATACACTACCTGAGACTTATTGATGACATATTTATCCATTATCGTTTGTAGCGCTGCTATATTGTCAGTAACTGAGTGTTTTGTTCTAAACCCGGCTTGATTAAACGGAATGGAGCCAGTTGAAAATGCCCACTCTTTGAGATGATCTAAAATAGCTGCCGCAAATATCTTCCCAGTTGCGTCTAGGAGAGCTATCTGCCGATAATTGCAGGGCAGCAGCCTGGAGCCCTTCTTATGTATTGGAATTACAATGCTTCCATTCCAGGGCTTTGGGATTTCCCCTGTTTCGAATATGTAGATGAAAAGGCGAGCCAGAAACTTGCTCCACTCTTTAGGGTTGCTTTTAAGGACCTTAATGGGAATTTGGTCAGGTCCCATTGCTGCCGACGATCTTGCATTTCTTATGTAATCTTCAATTTGAAGAGGAGATAGAGCCTCATTACCTGTATTTTTCCCCTCTTCTCTTGCTTTGCATTAGAGTCTTACTTTCTGCATTTTCATTTGTTTTATATAAGTTGGTTATGTATATTTCCCATTTAGATGGGGGGACTGGAATTGCTTGTAGTGATTTTTTTGTACCCGTTTCTATAGCAATTATATTCCAGTAGGAGCGTTTATCGTTTTGTTTTACTGCTATCTGTAAGTCCACCCATTTTTTGTCCTGTATCTTTTTTCGCTTATTTACCTTGTCTCTCCTGTGACTTTTTTTAATTTGTTGGTTTCGAATTTTCTTATTTCAGAGAATTGAAGAAATTGTGCCCTTATTAGTTTGTTTAATTCTGTTGCCTTTAAATCTGGGTTCCGTCTTTTGTTTTTTTGCAATTTTGGCATTCGTTGTTTTGAATTTTCCTGCAGAAGTTGTACCAGTTTATTGACAACAGCCTCAAAATTTGTAATTGGATTTATTGCGTGAATAGTCTGTAGTGGTTGTGCCTTCTCAATTATTTACGTAATTTTGTTAAATGTTCTAGGTTTCCATGACAGACGCCCTTGGACCTGGTTTACCAGTACTGTACTTTTTAAATCCATGATATGTCCAGGCGATGTTGGTTTAAGTCTTAAATCTGTTATTAAGTGTAATATTGCATGGTCACTTTCTATCTCAAATGTGGTGTTTAATTGTAAGGCTGATCCGAACAGATCTAGACTACAGATCATGTAATCAAGAATTGAGGTATTAAAGTCACCTTTTCTTGTGTAGGAAGCCGGAATATCTCCTTCAGTATTGCCATTTAATATTTTCTCCGTTCAAGATAGGAAGTGACGATAATAGAATTTTCCCTCTTTTATCAGCTTTGTTTCTTATAGGAAATTGTGGGATGAGTATTGCCAGGGCTTCTTCTTTTTCGCCATTCTCCCATTTTTCTAATAGGCCGTTAGATATTTGTCCATTGAAGTCAGCTGTTAGATAAACAGACAGGAAATCTTGGACTTCTACCACCTTTTCGAGACCCTCAAATATTTATTTCGTTAATGCGTCCATTTTGGATCCAGGGGGAATATAGACATTGAAAATTAGCAATTTGTTCAAAGTTTCTCTAAGGTTCGTCCCAAGTTTGACCTTGATGCATTGGATATTTTTTGAGCTCATTGGGATGATTTATTGATCCCAATGGTATTCTTCAGAGAGGAGAATTGCTATCCCTCATTTTGCATGCCCACAGACGACCGGTTCTGCTAGAATGTCGTACACAAAAAAGTCGAGGTGGTTAAACGTTGCAATTGCCCAGGTTTCTTGTAAGATCACAATCCCAGGTCTGTCTTCCGTAATTATTGCTAATTTCTCCTGGGTTTTTCCAGCTATGTCCCAGGAAGAGATGGTCAAATGATTGCTAAAAAGGGCGCTTGTTTTCCAGTCCTGTTTGTTGCTGTTTAGATTCTCCGCTACCCATGCTGGAGCAGAGTTTTCTGTTGAAAATGTATTGAGTTTTAAGCTCCAGTTTCGTTTATATGTTATGATTAAAATTACTAATTTATAATCACTAATTATTAGTTTTGTTAAAAGTCTTAATTAACCAACATTACTAATGAGAGAGACTACACGTGGGGATGCATATATGTTGCTTAATAATAAAGTGCAATTTAATTAAATGAGTGTCACAAAAGTGCTATTTGTTTCGAGTTTGCGCTTTTTAAATAACGTGTGCTAATGCTTCTTTATGTTGCAGACGGCTAGGTAATTACATACACATAAGGGTATTAGTGGGGATTAACACTGTATAATCATTATGATGTGGTAACGTTGTTTTATGTTTCTTTTAATTAAGATGGTCCGTTTTGGCCTAAACAAAGATGGCTGCTATTTACAGCCTGCGCTTGAGTGATTGAGATGTGACGAGGCCTTGCTGAACATGGTTGAAAGTCACCTGACCACAGCCTCTGTCTGAATTAAAAGTTTCCGTGAGGACAGCAGCTCCGGGCATGCTTCCAATTGTCCTTGGAGAAGAATAAAGCCACAATGGACAAAGATAAACCTGCAGTGGCTCTGCTATGGTACCAAGGAAGAGCATTCATGAATGTATCACTTGCAAACTCGAGTTTCCTTCTTCCGTGTTTTTATTTTTGTGATTTTTTCTGAGCGGAGGTTTTCTAAATGTTACCAAGTGACATCCTTTCCTGCTTGCTCCGCTCAGCGGCTCAACGGACATTCAGAATTTGTTTGTAACTTTTATTTCGCTAGTTTTGTTATAAATATACTAGACTAGAGAGGGTCTGTGTCATTGCATTCGTGATTTGAGGCCACTTCTTCCTGAACCTATGTTCGTGAGGACCGATGCTGTTCGTGAGGACGGTGACTCGAGAGACTTTACTGAGAGACCTGTCCTGACCCATTTAGCTAGAATAGGTAACTATGAGAATAATGATCTTGCTATTGATTGATTTCCATTTGAACTAATTTAGATAAACAACCATTTGTTTGAATTCCAGTGTCGGGTGGTCATTTCTTTGTCATTTATTGAGTTTCAAATGTATTTCCTATGTTTAAAATCATGACTCAGGGCAATATCTTTATGGTCGCATTGACCTCGTTTAGATGCAGATTGGTTTAGGTTTCTCTCCTATATTCAGTGTGGATAGAGTAATAGTGTGAATTTTAGTGTGATGGGCCCTAGCGTATGATGAGTGTATGTGCGTGCGACTGTAGGTTTACTCTGTCCGTGGAAGTAGGGAGAATTTATATGCTCCGATCTGCAGCACCCATGCCCATGTATTTTCGGTGGCTGTATTTTCCTTCTTATGTATGTTTTTGTTCCAGCTTCTCCTTACTCTGTTCGTAATCGAAATTGATATATTTTCTTTGAAGAAATTTAGAGGGCTATTTGTGCAACTTTGACTTTTGCGTAAGTGCTGATTTGCCGTTGTAACGATTTCTTCTGGTTTTTCATTTTTATTTTTTACTGGGGCCAAGTCGAATCCGTATTTGTGTAGAGTCTCGCTTTCTTTTAATATAATACCTGGTATTACTGGAGACCAAAATTTTACGACAGCTGTTGTGGTTTTAGTTCTTTCTGGGAAAGTTACTAATTGTATTTCATTTCTTGCTAGTGACTGTAATGGTTGTATCATTTGAAGTAAATTTGGTATTCTCTCTCGATTTAGGGGATCTTTGCCCGAGGGAAATAGGTCCGTAATTTTCGCGCTGCTTGTTAGGATCTTCTGTGATTTAGTAGACGTCTACCCTATCGATAGGTCCTGTAATTAGGCGTCCTTTTGTGCCAACGACTCTCTTTCAGTCGTTATAGATACGAAACTTGGGACAGTAGGGTTAAGATGAATGGAGTTTATCCTTTGCTTTTTGATTGAAGAGATCTGTTCCTTTTTTGTCGTAATTTGTTTTGCTTCTTGACCTTCCTCTTTTTCAGATGTCATAAGATCAGGAGGTAAAGTATTCGGAAACCTTGTCTTCCGGACCTTCTGTTTTGCAAACCTTCATGTTGCCCTTCGTTTCTGACTGATTTTATTTGATCTCTTTTATTGATGTTTCTGGGGCGGGGGAGTCTGTGGACCTATTTATAGAGGTTTCTATTGCTTTTTGTTTGGACACAGGTGTAGTAATCAAATTTGATGGGGTTTTAGATTTTTGTTTAGTAAAGATTGGATAATATGCGCTGCTCAGCAGTTTAGTTTTGGTCACGTTTGGGTCCTTAAAAAGTTTTCTAAGGGAATACATTTTTATATTTTTTTCCTTATTTGCTTTTTGTTTAATCCAACCTGTTTAAGTTTCTGTTTCTTTCTTTGACTTAGAATCTACTACTGTTGGTAGAAGAGCTTTTAATTTAAGGAGGTTTTCCTCTGTTCTTCTTTTTCTGACGTTGGTTGTGAATTTAGTTGTTGTTTCCTCCTTTTTTTCTACTAGATATTCTAGCATTCATACTTGGGTGTCTAAAATCTGGTCAGAGTTTTCCAAAATGTTCCCTAAATGGGAGAGGACTGATTCCAAAATTCTTTGAAGTGTGAATAGAGCTTTAGACACCGATGTGTATTCGTTAGAGGGATCTATAGATTTAAAAAGTGAAAAATCTGGTGAGAGAGAAAGAGACCCTTCTGGGTCAAATGATTTTTGTGGGGTACTGTTCTGGATTTTCGGCCGCTCCTTTTGCGCGTTGAGGCTGAAAACCAGATCCTTAATGTTTATATCTGGGCAAGTGATAACAAATTCTATAGTTTGCCGGATTTGTTGTGCTTCTGAATTTGCTGATTCTATTTTTATAGATTTGCTATTTAACTCTCCCCACTTTTGGAATTACTGTTTGAGGTTTCCTCACATCCAGTTTGCCCTTGGGTAGAGTTGTTAGAGACCACCACTTTCATTTCAATTTCCTTCTTTAATTCTTTTTGTTGTTTACATTGTGTTTTCTCCTGCTCCTTTGTATTTTGTTTTATAAAATATTTAGTTATTCCGGGATTTGCTTCAGCGTTTCCGAGACGGGCCATCTGTCCGGCGCCCCTTCTTATTGCTTGTTCTGTACCCAGTCAATTGTTCGCAATCTCAGTTTTTTATGCGCCATATTGCGGCGCAAGTTCTATCTATGTCTCTTGCGCACACAGCCAAATATGGGTGGTAATTGTAATGGAGATATGGCAGTGAGCAGGGTGGGAGAACCAGAGTGCAGGGCTCACTTGGCGGTCGCTAGCTGCACCCAATCTAGTTGGGTCGCTTCCGCAAGCTCGCCTGGGCTCTCACTCTGCAGTCGCTACTAACAGCGACCGCGCTCTCTCTCCAAGGTGATGTGGTGAAATGGTGTGCCTTCTACCTTCACACTGCTCCCCCCTGTGTATTTTCTCTATACAGCTAGGACTGTTTCTGCGTGGTCCTCCCAGTCCTCCCAATTCTTACTAGGGCAGGTGGAAGGCAGGTGACAAGCTTTTAGGGGAATGGGGCAAAACAGCACCGCCGCTCAATTCGTGTTCTGCGTTAACCCTGGCCTTCACTCGCTTTTCTAGTGCTGTAGGATTAGAGCTGTGATCTCTGCATACACTCTGCACAAATGTCAATTTGGGCTAAGTCAGGTCTTTACTCCACCTTTTCTGACCTCCCTCACAGCTTAGCCCAGCCGGAGGGCTTTCTTTCCTTGACCGCCCTCTTACCGGTCACTTTCTCTCCTCCTCTGGTTTTGCAGCTTCGGCAGCTCCTTGGCGTCACAAGCAGCACTCCCGTGGCTCGCCTACACCGCTGCTCATTCGGGGCTCAGTCGGGGCTGTTTCTTAACCACCCGCTGATTTTCCGCCTCACAGCGGCTCTCCGCCACACGCCCCTCCACACCACTCATGCGGTACTCTGAACCTCCGGAGCCCGCAAGCCCGACCTCTGCTCTCCGCTGTCCTGCTGCTCGGCCTCCTGCCGCAGTGCTCTATGCGCTCTGTGCTCCGCTCTGCATACTGCGCCCGTCACATTTAGGCGCTCTGTCCTCGACTCAACTCTTGAAGGGCCTTGTATGCATGGGTGAGGAGTTTGATGGTTATTCTTCTATCGACTGGAAGCCAGTGGAGATTGCGGAGGTGTTGTGTGATGTGAGTGCAAGGGGGAATGTCGAGGATCCGTTGGGCTGCTTTTTCTGGCCAGTCTGGAGTGCATAGGTAGGAAAGAAGGGGGAATGGGCTTTTGTGTATGGGTAGACGAGATGGAATTTTTCCTAGGGTTATAGTTGGCTTGTAGACCTGTCTTTGCCATGTCATTTTCAGCCTTTATTACCAGCTGGGCATTTCAAGCGGAGATAAAAGAAACTTTTGTGACCCCCCTTCCTTGGTAGCCGCTCTGGAACCCCACGAAGATTAGATCATCCGTTGATACTCCTGAGTCTTTAATTAGTGTTGTATTTTTCTTGTTTCGTGTTTTCACTTTATTACAGTTTGTGCCCTGCATAGATACTTTACACATTGCATCTAAGATTAAGCCTGACTGCTTTTGTGCCAAGCTACCAGATGGTTAAGCAGAGGTTACTTTAGTGCATGTTGTGGTTCACCCTGATGCTTGAAGAGGAGTCACCCCCCTTCAAGCAACAACCCAAGTTCTCACACCGCCATTATTATGAGCCTCACCTGGCTTATTCAAACAGGGTCATGCCATCACAAAGGGGCTCACTGCCGTGTTCTCAAGTCTTAACAGCAAGGCACAGTGAAGACGCTCAAATTGCACGACGCCGAGGGCTGGCTCGTCTGCTGGTTTGTGGTGAATGTGTTGAGTGGAAGTGTTGATACGTGATATTGTCCTTAAAGGGTAATGTTGAACTGCACCTGCCTTGCCTTGCTGGATGCGTCCCAAGCAAACGGGGCGAATAACAATGAGAAATAAATGGACGTTCCACGCAAAGAAATTATTTTGTATTATGTGATACTTCACTGCCGCAGCTCTGAATTTTTTTTTGCTTCCATGTATTTATTTATTTTTTGCTTCGAGAATAGCGGCGATGACTAATTAAAAAAACAGGTTTTGTCTGGTAACCTTCGTCCACAGAAGAAGGCTGCGCCACATGCAGTCAGGTCCTGTGGAAGAGAAACCATCAAAATAAAATGTGCTCCTCTCTAAATGGTGGTTAATTCACATACTGCACCAGGGAGCTTGAAACCGGAGCGCAGGGATTAGGGCGCTTTAGGGGAGGAGGAGGGGAGGGCTCTGTTCTCTATGGTGACCATAATTTTCCTTATTTGCAAGCTGTCACATGCAGAGAGCGAGGGGGGAGGGGGAGAAAAGCAAAAATAGCCTTGGCCTCACACTTCTTTCGTTGCAGCTGATGCTTCTTGCAATGCCATTATATTAAAATTCACACAGGCAGCAGCACTCTGTGCTGAAAAGCTCTCGAAGAACTTTGGCAGGAAAGGGATTTGCGGCAGAGATTAATGCGTCCCTCCGTTACTATTTGAATGTTTCCCCTGCCTCGTTTCAGTCCTGTCCATTAAAGGCTTTTATAGTAGGTACGCGGGGCATCATCGCCTCTGAGTATACAGCACAAGCTGACATACAAGAACAAAAATAAACCAATTGATGGCTTCTGTGATTATTTAATGGCTCGCTGTAGTGCTTAATATGTTTTTTTTTTACTAACATTTAGCTGACCCTGCCGCCGTGGCAACAGCCGTGGGCGCATAACAGAAGTGGTTGCATCCGTTACCTGTCTATTTGCAGCGCGTGCCACACCATCGCCCCAGCTCGCATCCTACAGTTGCTTTCACACCACAAGTGTAATGTGCATTGTTGACGTGGCTCCTTCCGGCATGGCTGCTTCACACTGCTAGCACTGCCGTCTGTAAACCGACACTGTGCAAGCTGCTTCTATGATCCTAATAGACAGAAGTGGAAGCAGAATTTTCCCCTCACCCTTTCACTTGGGCGTGTTATTTTAAATTTATTTTTTACCTTGAACGATAGGCAGAGTAGCTTAAAGTGACTGTGAGGATGAGGACGGGTGGAGCGTATTGGAGAAGGGGAGCTGTGGTAGGGAAAATAAACAAATGTATAAAAATGTTTTACCCATTCTATCTATATGAGAAAAGTCGATGTTTCAGAAGCGCCTAGACTAATCGCATTTTTTTAAAAAAACATTACGAATCGAAACATTATTGGGAATTGAATGGTACACAAGCAGAACACACTGGCAGATGGGTGGTGACACAAGAAAGGTGGAGAGAATATTGCTTATTAGGAATGAGACAAAGGCAGTGACGGAAGAGTACGCTCATAATGCCCTGCATATTTGATCTATTTATGATTTGGCACTGGGGCCAGAAGAAAGCCTAGGCCAGGCATCAGAGAGGTGCTGGCAGTCAGCTGTGCAGGCCCACACACAGGCTTTGAGGGGAGATTGAAAATCGTCTCATCAATCACGTCGGGGCTGACAGTAGGTGTCAATGTGTGTGTGGGTATGTTAGGGACAGGGAGGCCAACAACCCTCAATCCGGTTTCAATCACATTGTGGAGACTTTTACACTTTTATGTAGATCTGGTTGACAAGAGAATGTTACCAATCATGTATTTGACTGCATTTCATAAAAGGGGCAACTAATCAGAATTGCAGTGTATGTTCAGAGCTGCCAATTGTCTAGAATAGTTTCCAGAGAAGATGTACGTCATTAAGTGGGGGGCGCCCAGCATTAAAAAGTTTGAAAGCCATCGAAGTTGAAAAGAACCAAACCGGTATGTGAAACATGGTGGTGTGTGTACAGACTGTGGCTGGAGTGTATATTGAGTGAGGAGAGCGGGAAGGTGCTGTACACTGATTGACGCACAGACTGAGAATTGTACACAGGTTTCCATGTTTGGATCAAAAGTGTCGGCTGAAAAATAGATTTGCGTGTATGTGGAAGTTAAAGGTATGTGCCCAACAAATATATATGTTTGATATTTTTGTCAAGGGTGAAGAAGTCCAACGCCTGCACACCCTACGCAGTTCAGAAATTGAAATGTAGCCTGATAAAATGTTATGTTATGATATGTTTTGTTATCTTATCTTATCTTATCTTACAGATATTTGTATACGGCTCTGATAGCCTCACAAATCTGTCAGGTTTGGATGCCTTCACATGTTGGTCTCAAGGAATTATGTCTCAGACCTGAGTTTGTTTCCTGTTTGTCTGAGTATGATCATTAGAGGTGCAGGAGTGGTTAGTTTTTCGCGTGTATGTTTGGTTATTATTGTTTCCTGTTTCAGATAAAGTTTTTCCTTATTAGGGCATATGCCATCTGAAGGATTGGTGTGCGTAGTGGCCGACTTGAGGTATATGTATGAGGTAACTGAGACTATGGCATCTTGTTAGAGTACACAGTATCCCTTAAAAGCAGCCTAGCTATGGGGGTGTTTTATTTAGTGTTTTTTTGTTTTGTCTTGGAGAGTAAAATTGTTTCATGATGATTAATGACAGAAACAAATTCTGGATCCAATTATTAATGTCCAGAGAAGAACAGTCTGAAATTTAGGTTACTCCGATGTTTAGAGCAAATTCCTTACATTTCAGGATGTCAGTACTCTGTTCGGAGGTCTGCAAGGCCTATCGGAGCTACTGGGCCCAATCATAGGGGTTGAGGCATTTTACTCCTGCTCCGAGACCGGGCATGCAATGGACCCTGAGCAACTAGGCCAAGTGCCCCTTCAGCACTTGACTCTCACTGGTAGCGTGGGTCAAGCAGTCCAAGGCTTCTCAGGGGGAAGGTAGACACAGGTGGGTGACCACAGGCTCACAACTCAAAATACATTCAGTAGCAGTAATAAATGATTGTCTACTCAAATACTTGCTTTTATTAGAAAAAGGAGTTTTTATATACCAACACATAGTTAAATATGGCATACACAAACAATACATACAGTCCCCTGAGGTAAGGACTCTATTGTTTCAATAGGCAGGTTCCTGAGTCCCCCTCCCCTCTTGCTAGTTGGTAGTGGTTATTCCCCATTCACTATAGGCAACATTCAGGTTAAACCCCACTAGTAGTCGGAGACTCAGTAGTTCCACTCCAACTCTTATTAAAGTCAAAAGTATTCAAATGCCAAATCACTATCTTGCTCCGATCATTCCACTCCGTAAGAAGCTAAGGGATCCGAATGCCACTCTTCCTCTCCGATCCCACGAAAATCATCTGCAGAGTCCCACAGGGGTCATCTCTGGACCCGATCCGCTTCAACATCTACATGGCCCCGCTCGCAGCCATCGTCCGACAACACGGCCTTAACATCGTATCCTACGCGGACGACACCCAGCTAATATTCTCCCTCACCAAAGACCCCACCACCGCCAAACTCAACTTCCAGAAAGGAATGCAAGACCTTGCAGTCTGATGACCAACAGTTGCCTGAAGCTCAACGCCGAGAAGAGAGAAGTCCTCTTCCTTGGAACAATACCGTCAGCATGGGACAACACCTGGTGGTCGACCGCCCTAGGAAACCCACCAACCCCCTCGGACCATGCCAAAATCCTCAACATCGTACTCGACTCATCACCCACCATGAACCGACAGGTCAACGCCGTCACCTCCAGCTGCTTCAACACCCTCCGCATCCTCCGCAAGACCTTCAAATGGATCCCCCCCCCCCCCGAGTCAAGGAAGACAGTCACCCATGCACTCATCACCAGCAGACTTGACTACGGAAACACACTCTACGCTGGCATCGACAAGTCCCTACTCCGCAAACTACAAATAATACAGGCAGCACAGCCGCCAGACTCATCCTCGGCATCCCCCGGCACGCATACATCAGTCAACACCTACGAAGACTCCACTGGCTTCCCGTGGAAAAAAGGATCATCTTCAAAATACTCACCCACGCCTACAAATGTCTACACAATAACGGACCCAAATACTTCAACGACAGAATCAACTTGCACGTAACCAAAAGAAACCTCCGATCCTCCAACCTCACACTGGCCGAAACCCTGCACATCCGCAGAGCAAGAGCAAGTGGAAGATCTTTCGAGCTACCGGCAGACATCAGATGCGCCCCCTCCCTGAACATCTTCAGGAAGACCCTCATGACCTGGCTCTTTGGCTAAACAGACCTGCGGACCCCCCTCACCTCCCAGCGCCTTGAGACCCTCGCGGGTGAGTAGTGCACTTACAATTCCCTGATTGATTGATTGATTGATTGATCGATTGATTGATTGATTAAATGATTGATTGACTAATTTTATATTGGCGCAGACTGTGGTCAACTCCGGCATTAGCCCAGTATGCAGAGGGTTTCCTTGATGTGTTATCCATGGTTGGTTCTCGTAACATTGGTTGGTTTAAGGAACTCAGAATTTTTTTTGAGGCTTTGGGTATTTGTGATTTATGGGAGAAACCCTTGGGTGCTCCTTTTCCATCAAAAACCCTGTTGAAAGAAAAATATTGGGAGCTGATTAATGCTAGGATAATGATTGATTGCAAAGCCTCCTCTCTAACAGATGGTTTCTTGAATATAAAATCAGCCCCAAGGCTGGAGTTCTTTTGGGACCTTGTTACGAAAGTACTAGATAGGAAGTTGTACTTCCAGATGCGGTTGGGATCATTGCCTGTGAATTCATTTACTACCCGGTGGTCTAGTAAAGATGATAACTTATGCCCATTATGTAAGTCTCAAGAAGAAACAATAGCCCATATGTTTTTTGCATGCCCTGCTTATTTATCCCCGAGGCGGGTGTGGCTGAGACCAATTTTCAAACTATTGGGCATCAGACAAAGTGGCGAGGCAAAAAGGATCCTATGTACTAGTACAGCACCGGCTATTGTCGTGGCTGTGGCAACATTTTTAGGATGGGCTTGGATTATTAGAAATCATAGTAATCGAGAGTGATCTGTTAGTTGTTCCTGGTTGCGCACTCTGTAATTAACCCTGAGTATGTCTGTAGTAAGTTCTTTTTTTTTTTTTTTTTTTTATTTTAGTATAAATTTTAAAGTATGTTTTTTAACTCTACTTGAAAGTAAGCAATCTTTTTTATTGGTCTTTTATGTATTTATGAATTGTATATATGCTGTATTGTTGCTATAGATCTTGTACTTGTACTTGTCTTGTAGTGCTTTTATGACATATATTGAATAAAGCTCTTTGGATTGGATTGGATTGATTGACTATCTGGCAAGCAACTTACCACGGGTCCTTCTAGCCTGTAAATCAGTCTTACCTGCACCAGCAGGATCTGCACAACAGGAGTCTCCAAACCCACTCCTCTCAGGAGCACTGAAGCTGCAACAGCTGTTGCCAATGAGGGGCACCAGTTCAGTGTCCTTGAGTTGCTCACATGCAGTCCTTCTGGGGCTGCGACCAGGGGTCCTCCACCCTCCTCCGATGCCGGTAAGTTTCTTGGATCCCCCCAAAGGTAGGAGAGGAATTCAATGCTCCTGATGCTGATCCTCAGTCAGGGCTTCGGCCCACCAGACTACGCTCCTTGTTTTTTGCCCTGTGTCTCCACCTGGTATATGAGGCCACCGCCCTAACTCTGTACAGGGATACGGCCCAATCAGCACCGCAGCAATCTTCACGGTCACTCCATCTGCCATACGGGATCGCCAACTTCACTCTGCACATGGGCTTTGACCCAACTGGCATGGCAGAAATCTTCACAGCAGCCCCACCTGGCACATGGGGTCGCCAACTTCACTCCGCACAAGTGCTACGGTCCACTCAGCACAGCAGCAATCTTCATGGTGTCCCTACCTGGCATATGGGGTTACCAACTTCCTGTGCACACAGGCTACTACCCGGTTGGTGCAAAAGGTGTTTTCCTCACACTGTGCTTCAGTAGTGCAATCACTGGTATCTCCCTCTGGTCTTTGCTACTTCCATTGCTTGCCTCTTTCTCATAGGGCACACTTGTCTTGGCAGGCAGGTACTGGTGCTTCAGGCGCTTGAGGCAGGTGGTCTTGGGTTCACTGGGTGGTCTCCTCACTAAAGCTGGCAAACTAGCAGGCCTTACCCTCGAGCCTTGATCGCAGGCCAAAGTCTTGCAGAGCTTCTCCTCCTCAAACAGCCTGTCTGGCTGCTTGAAAGTTGACAATTGTGGTGCCTCAAGCTTCCCTTCTTATAGTCAATTTCCGGACACCTAATGTGATTTAGAGTCTGCGTCTGTAGGAAAGTGCCCTTTTTGACATGATTACCCCCCCATTTTTGCCTGGTATTTTGTATAATTTCAACTCGAACTGCACTGTGTTCCTGCTAACCAGTTCCTCAGTGCCAGATCTCTTTCGCAAAACTGTGCTATTGTGTCCTCCAAATGCTGATACCTTTAGTATCCTCTTTAAGTCCCTAGTAAATAGTACCCCTATCACCTAAAGCCTGAGGTATTAAAGAGGGTCCCCATGGGTTGCAGCACAAATTGTGCCACCCTCAGGGAACCCTCACTGTGCATATGCAAACTGCTGCTGCAGGCTGTGTGTCTTGGTGCAGACAAAAGTGAAAACACAACATGGCACAAAGTCTCTGTGCCCTGAATGCTGACACTACATGCAGTATAAGTAAGTCACCCCCACAGCAGGCCTTATCACCCTAACGGAGCGTGCACCTACACTTCCAAGCCCAAGCTGAAGTGGGCCAATGGTGCGAGTGTGGTCCTCCAGCCCTCCAGAGATAAAACTCACCTTGTCCTTGCCCACTGTGGACTTCCTGACGCCACCTGCAGCCTCTGCTTGCAGGCCCAATCTACGGCAAATGTCCCGAGTGATGAAACCCCGATGCCTGAAGACACCTCAGCACCAGTAGTCCCTGGCCCATGGAGAAGAGGACCAAAGGTGTCTACACGTCCCCAAGCACCTTGAGGCCTGAGCCCCCTTGTTGGTTCAGCCCAACTTGTCTCCTAGTCCGAGCCTGCAGCCTCTTTTCCGAGAGACATAATAAACGTGATAAACATGATGATAAGTGGTTCTTTATTGATCGATTAATTAAAATCATTACAATGTGCGTCATCTTACGTATATAGAATAGTAAAGAGTAAAAATCAAATTAAAATAAAGAGCTTCAGGGTTCATGACTGACATGCATAGTCCAGCTGGAGTGGCAGAGTTCGCTAAAATCGATAAAAATCGTAGAACAGTGATCCAATCTGGAACAAAGGTGCTAGTGCTTAATGGTGTCAGCAGTGTCTAGAGTTCCGGTCTTCTCGCCCTTTGGGTGAACCCTTTAACCCAGTAAGTAAGTATTAATTTACTGTGCAAAATGTATAAAACCTTTATATTTACAGTCCCAGTATTAATTTTGAATAAAAACATTTTAAAACAACATAAAAAGGATTTTTTTTTCATTTCAGTGCCGAGTGCATGTGTTGACTTCTCTGTCGTGCTTGTTTGATCTTCTGATCTTGTATTTATTTCCTAGTGTTCCTGGAGTTTCTTGCATTGAGTGTGATCTGACGCAAGGCTCTTTGGTTTTAATGCTGATGTTCCAGCGTGGAATTTTAAATCCTCCCTTCGTCACAGACCAAATATCATACTAGCATATTCACTCAATACATTCATTTGTGGGGCCCATAACACCAACACTCACACTTCATTGATCCGTTCTTACGGGAGAGATACATTTTCCAAACGCTGACATGAAAGGAATAACTTTTCACCTAAAGAACTTAATTAACATGAACATACATTGAATACCTTTATCAAACTCAGAACCTCGAGATATTCCCCTCATTTTGTCGATGGATCAATTAGTTGAATTTGCATATTTGGTAACTCAATTCTTTTAATCCACATTTAATCTTAATCTAATCTCTTCAAATAAATCACCCAACACATTTGTTTGTTAAAATAATAATTTTGTTTATCTAATTAATCGCAAATTTAATAAATCATAAACCAAACCACGGAACATCATATTTACCTAATCTGGCTATTAGTCGTCCTCTAAGTCAATCAAGTCATGAAAAGTCTTTAATTCATCAAAAGTCAGGCAGCAATTCAGTCTGTCAAAGATTCAGGGAAACAGCTGTCCAGCAGTGTCACCGTCCTCTCCGTCAGCATAACGTCAGGAATCAAGAAAAGATCTGGTTCTGGTTCCTCAATTCGCTTAGTCTACCAACTTTTATAATAAAATTTAACATCAAAATGTAACAAAAATCAGTTTTAGGCAGTCCTGATTGGTGGGTTTGGGGTCGTTCGGTGAAGTTCTCACATAGTCTATTTGGTTAGGTCATCACACTTGCTGGTTCCGGTTTTAAAGACAGTCTTTTGTTTAATAGTCTTGGCAACTCTCCCAGTGCGACCGTGCTGGGTGCATCTTGCATGGGGTCAGGACGAGGCCACTTGTTGCTGGCTGTGGCGCAGACGCACTTCACCCGAAACCTCATGGAACGGTGACTAGGGCTGTCAAGTCAAAGTCAGCCATCTTTACGAAGGCCCAATCGGTCAACTTAAGCAAAACAAACACAAAACATAATTAAAACATTGAAATAGCTAATAAAATGTTAAACCCTCACTAATTCCCTTATGCGTATGTAATTATCTAGCATGATAGCAACATTCAAAGCGTTTATATTCACCCAACAATGTCATCTGGTGCAACAGATAGTGACATCACAAAAGCAACATATATCATGCAATATTCAAATTTTCTAACATTAATATGCGTACATATATTAGTATACAAATTAGTTCAGCCATGCAAATGCAAATCCCATGTGTAATTCTTTCATTAATACAGTTGATTAGATATCACTGCAAACAGATTAATAATATTACAATTAATAGATTATTCGGATTAATATCAACATACAGAAATGGGGGGAATACAACATTTTGTACTACCTGCTCCATCACTGACGCCAGATTGTTATTTTGCTTTGCTGCCCGAATTGCGCCTGCACAGTTTCCCAATATGGCCAGGGTTTGTGTTGCATTAGCAGAGAAACACAGATCTGGGACTTCACTGCAGTGCCTGAGGTTGTAGGACCTGCAAAGTGGAATTAACAGGAGAAGTCACACGCTTGCTGTCTTTGAACAGCAGCACAGCAGATGAAGCCAGGATTCGCGTTTGTAGCTGCATAGGCGGCAGGCGACTGAGTTGTCCTGCTGGGCCCAGGATGGATTGAAGTCCACGATAGGCAGTGCAAGCAGTCTCATGAAGGTTATTCTCTTCCGAGCCTGGGCTGTCAGTGCCTGCTCGAAGTAAGGCTGAGGCTTGCCCAAGATATAGGAGGCATCCAATGCGGAAAGGTTTGATCGGGGGCATAAACTTTCCAAGTCCCTTTCGAATGACAGTTTCTTAACCTGTGCGTTCGCTGTTTTTTTACAGGCTATAGCCAGGATGTCCTGGTTTTGCAGATTGCGATTTCAAGGAGGCTTGTGGCCACTGCCAACTGTGCCTGTCATGAGGAGCCTGCCTTTTCAAAGATTGTTTTGATTTGTGCATTCAGTGAGGGTGCTGTTGCACGCAGAGTGCATATGTAATATTTTATTATGTCCACATAGCATATAATATCCGGACAGGCAAATCCCAGGTCCAGGTCCCAGGTCCAGCATCACTCTGGCTCTCTTGTCCTGCTAAGAAAGAGTTAAAACTTTCTTGTAAGCAGAGATTTGGAAATTCGTAAGGTACTTGCTCAGTTCAGCAGGGAAGGCTAGGTGACCGTAATTGAGGGAGAGGACTAGTTTAGCTCTCAAAACATTTAGAATGGGTTCAGTGGTTGGACTGTGTAGCTGTTGATTTAAACGCTTCAAACGTTTCAAGCTGTAACTGATACCAGCTCCCTTACTTCTTAGGTGTTTTAAGTAGGCCACTGGTTTTGCCTCGTATGATAGCCTGACGCCAAGATAGTTATAGCTCGTGCATGTTTTAATTTGCAGGTCACCTAGTCGCCAGTGAGCTGTTTTCTTTCATGGGTACTTCCCAAAGTTGACTATCTTGGTCTTCTCCTGGTTCACCAAGAGTTTGTTCTTTTGATTGTACCTATGAAGTGCATTGAGGGCTCTCTGTAGATCAGTCCACAAGTGATCCATTATAACAATGTCATCAGCATATTGGAGGATTTGAAGCTGCACCTTCCCCAGCCTTGGTGTTAATAGACAAGCACCTTTCAAGGCATTGCTCAGATCTGCTGTGTAGAGATTAAAGAGAAGGGGCGTGGACACAGCCTTGTTTCAGGGCATTGTTGGTTGATTCCTTTGCTGTTACAGTTGATTGGCTGGTCTTTTTGCGGACCCAGGTCCCCTAGTGTAATGCAATTATTGCCTGTAGTAGCTGTCAGGGGATTCCCCATGTAGCTAGTTTCTCCCACAGTTTACCTCGGTCCACCCAGTTGAATGCTGCACTGTAGTCTACGAAACAGTAAAAAAGAGGTGGTTGCGTCGGCTGTGTAGCTCGATGTGACAGGTGACCCAGTGCAATGATGTTATGCATAGTGGAGCTTTCAGGCCTGAACCCCGATTGGAAAAAGAGGTGGATGTTGTTGTCTTTTGCCCAGGCTTCTAGTTCTTTCATTAGTATTCTGGCATACCTTATGCTTCTGGGTCTAGTAAAGCAATGAGATGGTAATTTTCTGGTTTTGTGCGATCCCCTTTTTTATGGATTGGGAAGAGGATTGATCCTTTCCATGACGATGGAACTATTGAGGTTGCATAGGCATGCTTGAAAAGTGGAGTGAGCTGCCCTGACTAGTATGCGTGTGAGGCTTTGAACACTGATGCGGGGACCCCATTGGATCCTGGGGCTCCATCGGTCCTCATTTTTTTGATTAGGTCAGTTACCTTGGCCTCTGTGATACTGGTTATTTGGGAGACCTGTCGTGGTGCTGAGGAAAATTGATATGGGTTGGTATTTGGTGTATTCTGATGATTAAGGTACAACTGTTTGACGTTATTGACCCATACGTTGGCTGCCACTCCATTCTCATTTGTTTGACTGATGATACTCTGTTGGTTGATGTACTTCCAGAGTTGAATATGTCCCCTTTCTTTAATGAGGGTGAAGATTTTCAGCCATTCTGCCTCAATCTTCTTGGTTCTTAACTACCACACTTTCTTTCCATGCTCCGCGTGAAGTGCGGGGTTGTTTGTGTTTGCAAGTTTTTGTTCCATTTTCTTCTTGCCTTCAGGGCCTTTGAAAGACTGTGTTTGGTTGTATATAATTTCTTCGGTTTAATGTGTAAGTGGTATGGATGGGTGTGAGTGACACGCGTCTGAGTGGTTTCAGGTCCGCACCTTAGGGCTTGTTTAAAATCTGCTAGGAGTGCTTCCCAGTGCACCGGAAGAGGGACAGTGTTTGTTGCTATAGGGTTTGACTCTTTAGATGTGATCCACTCTGTGAGTTTTAGGCCAAGTTTTGTGTACCATTTTATTCTGCCCAGGACTTTGTGGCACTATTCCCAAGTTGGATCCCCTAGTGTTTGCAGTTGGAGGGCAGATTTCTCTAATTGGGGGTGTTAAATGGTAGCGGCAGTTTCAGTCGATAACCTTTCAAGTATTGCCCGGCGGTAATCGCCTCTCATACCATTCGATAATTTACCAATGAAAGAGGCAGGCGCCGGAGACTGGAAGGCAGGAAACAAAGTTTTATTCCGTCGGAGCAGAACACATCAGATCAGACAGCAAGGTATCGTCACGAGGTGCTCTAACCGCATCTCTGAGACCTGGTCTCTTATACACCGGTTTATTGCTTTATTACACATAGTACATTCTTGAGATTCTCTTGATGCATGAAAGAACATCCCCTGAAGCCCCGGCTCAGATCCGATCCCACACATAGTTACAGTAGAGGTTCCCACCCTACCCACAGTGGGAGATGGCTATCGCGCAGCAGGGAATTCCGCCAATTCCCGGGGGTGTGTGCGGCCGGCCGGGTCTCAGGGGGTAGGGGCTTTGATCCACTGTAATCCCTTTGATGTGGGGTGTTTCCCTTACAGTAGGGGCAATAAACTGCATCCGCAGGGCTAGGTGATGGCCTGGGACCAGTTCGGACAATGGGGCGCAGAGGAAGGGGGTTATCAAAGGTGCGGCATGACCATGTATGGGATGTCGGTCGGATGTGGTTCCGTAGCAGGGTCGCGCTGAAGGAGAGGGTTTATGACCCGTGTATGAGAGAGCGGGGGTGGCCGGCGCGCGGGGGGATGTTCGCAGCGCCAGGGGGAAGCGCTGGTGATCGAGAATGAGCGGGGAGAGAGTGGGGTGCCTAAAATGGCGGCCGTGCATTCGCTGTGCGTGGCGCTGGGGAGAGGCAAGATGGCGCAGATAATGTTCAGTTTGCAAGCTAAATTTCCACAGTCCTCCCTTTTAACATATCTCGCCAGCTTGCCTAGTTTGGATCTATCCCCATAATACCCCGTACCTCCACCTCATTCAGAGCTTTCATTCGCTCTGTTTCAAAGTCCAAAGTCTTAGGGCAGATGCAGTTCATAAAAAGCGAACATAAAGGTGGCAGACACTGAATCCCCAAGCAACATCCACATAGTATCACGATTGGTATGAGGATAAATGAAAACAGCCTCCATCCCCAACCTTTAATAGTGTCCCAAAACCAACTCCCCAGTGACCATTCTTCTTGCTCTTGATGGACCTCTGTGGACAGTCTGTGGAGGTGTTCAATTGCTTTGTAGACTGAGGGTGAGTTATCCGGTACGTAGGTACAACAGCTGGACCCAATGATGCGGCATGCTCCTCCACGATCAGCCAGAACCACATCTAGAACAAGGCGGTTCTGAAGAGCCACCAGGCGGACGGCCTGAAGCTCAGCGGTGTTGTTGGCGAGGGCGCCAGCTGTAATGTTCATTGCTGTTTCGACTGCCTGGGTTAAGTGGCGGATGGCACGGCTGTTTGCCATCGGACCCCAGAGCGGAACAAGACCTTTTACTGCGTCCATGAACTGTGCTCCGGCGGAGTCGGCTTGTACAATGTCTTTGGCACGTTTCTGTCGGTGATGGTTTGCTAGAGCCACATATGTCGGGGGAAGGACGAAGGCAATGTAGCAGGTGCCTCCCCAACCTTTCGGGAGCCAGGTGTAGGCCTTAGTACCACAGACGAAGTACATATTCGGGGAGGCAACAAAGGAGGGTGGGTCAACTGAGTCCAATGTTCGGGTGATGAGGCAGGAGCTGTGGCCCACCAGCTGTGCCCCCAGGCCTTCGAGGCATACAGATCCAGTGATGTTGATGACGGACAGGGCCACTGTTAGGGTGGCGGCCGTCCGCTTTCGGAGGTAAGAGAAGGTGGGTCTGGCTGGATTGTTGAACACTTGCATTTCAACTCGTTCTTTGGCGGGGATGTCCATGTGAAAGGAAGTGTTCGATCTCAGAGGGCAGAAGAGGGCGGAAGTTCTACCAGTTTTGTTCAGCCAGAACCCATGGTAGAAGTGTGACATGGTTCTGCCGGAAGTGGCATTGTCCTTGTAGCTCTCCTGCAGGAGGATCAGCCAGGCGAGGCAGGAACCATGGACAGAAAAAGGTGAAGGGATGAAAGGGATTGAGTGCCCAGTGGCATGTGGTAGCAATCCACAGATCCAGCAGTTAGTGGCGTTGGTGGCAAGATTGTGTTGGTGGAGCAACTGCACAAAAGAGTTATTCCAGAACTCCTTACGCCTTTCTCGGAGTTGGGGTGGCAGTGAGATCAGATGGTGTTCTTTCGTGGTGGTAGGTTGAACGGTGGTCAGCAATGTCTTATGAGCGGGTGTGCTCTCCTCCATGATCCAGAAGGTGACCACGAGGAGAAGGCAAAAGAGAAGGGTAATGAAAAGTGCTATTGTCTTAAAGCTGTGCATTCGGTCAGTCTTTGGGTTTTTGTAGTGGATCTTCGGACGTCCGGTTGCTTCCATCATCTTCATGTCGGGCGCTTCCATCACCTTCAAGAGACTCGGTAGCGGGCAGAACCACAGACTTTGTTTTAGTTTCTCTCCTGGTGGCCTTTGAGGTGACTAGGCTACCGCTCTGAGATTTCCACTCAGCCTGTGGTCTGCTTAGCCGAAGTTCTCTCCTTTCGTCGCAAGTTATACCCTTCTTTGGATGGCACAGTGGGATCGGGATATTCAATCAATTCAAGTGTCTCTGTATCCGGGCAGCGGCTCAGGGATGGTCGGTCTTTGTCCAGAAGTTCCTCTTGGGCGGTGATGTTGTCCGTGGTTGTCAGGGTCGGTGATACCTTCTTGCAGTGGTGTGCATGCAGCCAATTGCGTTTCCCCTCCACTCGAAGAGCTGTTCGGGTGGTGATCAGGACTTGCAGGGGGCCCGTCCACCGGGGCTCCAGACTCTTGGTGCGCTGGAAGTTACGCACTAAGACGAAGTCACCGGGTTGGATGTCGTGTCCCGGGCCCCTGGAAACATCGGGAATGGCGTGCAGCACCTGCTGATGGATAACAGACAACGTCTTAGTTAGGTTATACAAATAGTCAGACATGAGGACGTCCGGGACGTCGTGGATGGATGTTGGTTTTGGTGCAGTCCAAAGGTTCATGGGCCGCCCAAAGACGACCTCGTAGGGGGTTAAGTGGTGTTTGGTGGGGGTGGAACGCATTGATAGCAATGCTAGTGGGAGAGCGTCTGGCCATCTTAGTCCTGTGGTGGCGACTATTTTTGCTATCTTAAGCTTCAATGTGGCATTGTGTCGCTCAACCAGGCCTGCAGATTGGGGATGGAAGACCGCATGGAATTTCTGTTTTACACCCAACCCCTTTAAGATGAGTTGGATAACTTCGGCTACGAAGTGGGGGCCGTTGTCGCTCCACAAAATTCGACAAAGGCCGTATCGGGGGAAGAATTCCTTCAGTAGTACTTTTGCGGTAGTCATAGCGGTGTTGTCATGGGTTGGGTAGGCTTCCACCCACTTGCTGAAGGCACACACAACGACAAGTACATACTTTAAACCTTGGCACCTTTCTAGCTGGACATAGTCCATTTGTAGGACTTCAAAGGGGTGATTGGGGACCCCAAACCCTCCCCGGGGTACATCAGTTCCTTTCCCAGGGTTGTGTTGGAGGCATACTAGGCATTGTTGGACCAGACGTTTGGCTGAGTCTGGTATTCTGTCGTTGTGCCAGACTTTGGAGATGAGTTCGATCATGGGGGCAGACCCTATGTGTGCGGGGGAGTGTGCCATGGTCAGCATGGGGATCAAGTATGAGTCGGGTAGCAACCATTTGTTCGAGTCTTTAGTTCGCCAACAACCGTCATCGTCCTTCAATCCCACCCGGGCCCATTCAGTTAATTCGTGTGGTGTGCTGGCTAGTTGGATATCCCTAATCGTTTCCCTAGCATCCTTCCATTTCTCAGTTTGTGACCTGGTCACGTACATGCGGGTCGTGGACCTATTCTCGGCTGTGGTTCGGGCAGTAATGTCAGCTAGTGCATTTCCCTGTCCTATAATGTCTGTCACCTTCTTGTGTGCCTGGCATTTGATCACAGCTAACCGTGTGGGGAGGAGGACTGCTTCGGTCAGGGCAGAGACTAGATCTCCATGCAGGATGGGTGTGCCATGAGAAGTCAAGAATCCCCTCTCTTTCCATAAGAGCCCAAAGTGGTGAACTACCCCAAAGGCGTACTGACTGTCTGTGTAAATGTTTGCGGTTGTCCCTGCTGCCAGGATGCAGGCTCGTGTGAGGGCAATTAGTTCCGCCGCCTGTGCGGATCGCTGTGTGATGCGGGCTGTCTCAACAACTGTTCGAGCTGTGGTGACTGCATAGGCAGCTGAGGTGGTGCCATTGGGGAGCTTGATGCATGAGCCATCCACCCACAGTTCTCCGTCAGGGTCCGGGAAGGCAGTATCCCGGAGGTCAACCCTACTCTTGGTTTGTTCGTCGGTGAGGGTCACGCAATCATGTATAGGGGATGCATTGGGGTCAGCGTCAGGGAGAGGTAGTAGAGTAGCTGGATTCAGAGTGGTGCATCGTTTCAATGTGATGTGGGGTGCAAGCAGAGTCAGTTCATAACCAGTCAGTCGTGCGCTAGTCAGGTGTTGAGTCTTGGTTTGGTTCAGGAGGGTATCAACAGCATGGGGTACCAATACTGTGAGGGGGTTCGAGAGCACGATCCCCTCACTTTGCCGGATAGAGACAGCAGCGGCGGCTACTGCTCGAAGGCAGGCGGGCAAAGCTCTGGCTACGGGGTCAAGAGTGGCAGAGAAGTAGGCACAAGGGCGTTGCTTAGGGCCTATGGACTGGGTTAGGACAGACAACGCACATCCCTCCCTTTCGTGGGTGTAGAGGGAGAAAGGTTTAGTGTAGTCTGGGGTTCCTAGGACTGGGGCCGAGCAGAGGGCGTCTCGTAATTCTTTGAAGGAGGATTGACATTCGGGTGTCCACGGGAGGGGGAAGGGGGTATCTTTAGCCAGCAGGGAAAGCAGAGGTTTTACGATAAGACTGAAATTTGGCAACCACTGTCGACAAAAGGAGGTGAGGCCCACTAGGGACCGCACTTGCTTCTGAGTTTTGGGAACAGGGGTTTCTAGAATGGTCTGAATTCGGTCAGGGGTAAGTTTCCTCCCGTCCCTGGATAGTAGGTGGCCTAGATACGTTACTTGGGGCTGGCAGAATTGCAATTTCTTTCTGGAGACCTTGTGACCGTTCTCCGCAAGGAAGCGGAGGAGGTGAATGGTGGCTGTGATGGCAAGTGGAGTGGTGTCGGCCGCCAAAAGAATGTCATCGACGTACTGTATCAACACCACTCCATCGGGTAGTTGGACTGCATCTAGCTGTCTCTTGAGGGCTTGGCTATAAATGCTGGGACTCTCAGTGTAGCCTTGGGGTGCCCTACAGAATCTGTATGAACGAGCTTTTAGGGTGAAGCCGAAGAGGTAACGGCTGTCTGGGTGGATGGGGATGGAGAAGAAGGCGTTTTTGAGATCAATAACAGTAAAGGTGGTGGCAGTGGATGGAATCAGGGTGAGGATGGTGGTGATGTCTGAGACCACGGGGTACTGGGGTACGACTACTTTGTTAACCTCTCGTAAATCAACAATGAAACGGTAGGCTTTCTCATCTCCCTCGCCTTGCTTCTTTACAATGGGTAGGATAGGGCTGTTGCAAACATTACTGACTACTTCTTCTACCACTCCTGCCTCGACTAGGGACTCGATGATTTCCACCAATGCCTTCTCGCCTTCGGGTGATATCCGATACTGTGGAAGCTTTGGGAGTACTGCGTCTGGTCGGACGGTTATATGTACTGGGTCAATCACCATGCGCCCTACATCTGAGTCGGTTTTAGCCCATAGATGTGAAGGTAATGTGTCGAGTAGGGACATGTCAGCATCGGTTATAGAGAGCATACGCCGTGTGTGACAGGGTCTGGACAGATCTGGGTTATCGTGTAGGATGACTCGAACTCCGTCTGGGGAGCATCTGATGGTAGCTCGAAAATGTTTTAGCAAATCAAGTCCCATAATAGCATCGGGGGTGTTGGAGGAGAGCAGAAAGGTCGTGTCAGTGGTGTTATCTTCTAAGTCAAAGGAGATTGGTGCTGATAAGGGGTTAGTGGAGGGCGTTCCATCGAAGCCTATTGAGGTTACATGTGAGCCAGACAAGGGTGCCCTAGGGATCAGTCGTTTGGATAACGCACTACGTGTCGCCCCAGTGTCTACCAGGAATGGAGATTTTGTGCCCAAGACCTTAGCAGTGACGTAAGGGCCTTGCTGGTCAACACGGAGTTCGACTGGATCCCTCCCTTGCCCCTGGCGGTCCTATGCGAAGTCATGGGTGCTTTCATAGTCGGACTGCTGACACTGGTTTTGTCGGGGGCGGTCAAAGGTGTTTGGTTTGCCTGGCCTGACGTTGGTTGCGTCGTTCGTGTGCCCTCGTCCCTGTCCTCTGTTTCTGGGGTCATATGCTGTGTCTCTGGGATCCCTATTTTTGTTTAGTTCCAGAAGGACCGGGCACTGGGATTTCCAGTGTCCGAACCCTCTACAGAACGCTCATTGGTTCCCATCTAAGTCTCTCCGTCCGTTGTAGGGTGCAGGTGTATGGTCTCTAGGGGGTAGCTTTCTAGGGGCGGTTGGGTGGTAATTCTCTTTCGGGGGTTCCCTTCCTATGGTCACCCCTTGCAACTGTGCTATCATTACCCTCTCCTTCAGTTCCTTTTTCTTCTTCTCTGATGCCCTATCGTTCTCGTTTTTCTGATTTTCGTAGTATTGGGCCATCTGGAGAATTGCTGCGGGTTTGGAGGCTGCCCAACTACTCTCGCTGGTCTGTAGTTTCTGGGAAATTTCTTGTGACAGACCCTTCACATAATTCTGGACAAAGAGGTGATGTCCGGTTGCGGTGGTCATGTCTTGGCCACTGTAATCGGAAAACACAGTCTCGAATCGGGAGAAGTATTCAGACACATCCTCCTGGGGTTTCTGGCGGCAAGCCGTTACTATCGACCAGTCTACCTTTCTTTCTGGGATTAGAGTCTTCAGTTTTAGTACAATCTTGTCTGGGAGCTCTAATATGGCTTTTGGGGGTTTCTGTCCTGGTTCTCGCTGCTTATCTATGGTATCGAGTTGTACCCAGGTATATCCGAACGGCTCAGCGTGGTCAACTTTCCGGATTTGTTTCCACACATCAGCCGGCAGACATAGCCCAAAGAACAAGTCGATATCTGCTAAAGTCATAATCGTAGAACCTAAGGCTGTACCCAGTTCAGTGTAGAAGGCAGTCGGGTTCTTTCTCAAGTCAGGTAGAGTTTTTCTAAAGGTCAAAATATCTTGCCGGTCCCACGGCTGGTAGACCCAGTTATATACAACCCTCCCCTTCGCATCTTGGTGGTTGATGTCGTCATGCGTTCCCTGACCTCGTGGGGGGACCCAGTAGGGGGCAGCTTCTTTGATGGGCATCATGGCCTCAGCCCTTCCTTCCTGGGGCTTAGTCGCTATGGGGGTTTCTGCTTTGGTGGTCTGCCTATGTTCTCTAAGGTGTCGGTAGACCTCGAGTGTACGAGTAAAGAGGTTCGTCACGTCGCCCTCTCTTTCTTCTCCGATGTCTACCTTCCTATATAGGGCCGCTAAGCCTTCGGGACCTTTATCGTGGTATCTATCCTCATATGCATTCAGGGCGTGGTAACAGAGCCGTACGACAAAGTGTCGTCTGCGGCTGTCGGCATACGAGTTGTACACGTCTGTTATATACTCCTCACTTTCCTTTCACTCCACCAGTGTCCCTACTATCTTATCAATTCCTGCTCGTTCATCCTTCGTTAATCGATTCATTCTGGTGGACTCTTTCTTTCTCATCTCTGGGTCGTCTAACGTTATAGCCGACGTTGTGTTCAGCGCAGGAGGCTCGGCCGGCGCGGAGGCCGTGAGGACCGAGGCCCCTGTACTGCTTTCGCTCGTGTTCGGGGGTTGTGGGTATTGCACTACTGACTGGGAGGGTGCATATGGAGGGGGCATGTAAATGATCGGGGGACCTAACAGTAATTCGTCATTCGTTCGCTGCTTGGAGGACAACTCAGGGTAGAGCAAAGAAGGGGTCCTAACAGCGTACCGTCCTGATGTTTCGGGCTCCTGTCTTAGTTTAGTTTCCCTTCTCTCCTTTATTTCTTCTTCTAACTTTCTAGCGGCAAGGTGAGCTGCCTTTCGTAATTCCTTTTCTGCTTTTACTTCTTCCCTCTTTTTCCGTTGCGTTGCTTCTTTGCGCCACATGCCAATACTGTCAAGCATTGTAGGCGTGGTCTTATTGCTACTCAGGGCTATTTCTAGCACTTCTATCTTATGGTCGTCGAAGGATCCCATCAGTGGCCACTGACTCTCGGGGTCCTTCTTTGTATATTTATGCCATAGCTTGGTATAAGCTACGGCGACTAGTCCATATTTAGTGAACATGTCCTTATTAGGGGTGCCCTCCAGTGGAGCCGGATGGTTCACCTCTAATAAGCGGTCCGGGCAGAACCAACTACCAATCAGTGGGGAGAAGATAGGCATGACGGGTTTCAACGGGGACAAAAGTCAGCACTACCTATCTTTTCACTGCTTGCAAAGACTAGACAGAATATCTCTATTCTTCGTTATTTGTAAGCAGAGAATACCTCCAAAGAACCAATATCGAACAACTAGTGTTCGGACAATCAATCAATCAATCAATCAATGGGAGATAAAGATAGGCATGACGGGTTAGTAGAATTGACAGAACGTAGCACTGTATATTTTAAACCGGCGCTCAAGCAAGCGCGATCAGGACTTTACCTAAATTTTTAAAACCACAATCCTTTTTGTATTTGTGTTCGTATATGGTTTAGTTTACCTTGTTTTTAACTTGCTCCTACTTGTTCCTACTTGCCCACACACCCGCACTTAAATTGGAAACTCACCGCTGTTTTAGCGGGCAGAACCGGCTGTTTATTTGTTACCTGACGCCATATTGGAATTCCCTCCGGGAAACATCGCGCAGAGCGCTCTAGTGCTCAGCCGGAGGGAGGGGAGTGACTACTTAAGGCGAGCTTTGGCTAGTGTGGCTGAGGATAGTAGAATTGACAGAACGTAGCACTGTATATTTTAAACCGGCGCTCAAGCAAGCGCGATCAGGACTTTACCTAAATTTTTAAAACCACAATCCTTTTTGTATTTGTGTTCGTATATGGTTTAGTTTACCTCGTTTTTAACTTGCTCCTACTTGTTCCTACTTGCCCACACACCCGCACTTAAATTGGAAACTCACCGCTGTTTTAGCGGGCAGAACCGGCTGTTTATTTGTTACCTGACGCCATATTGGAATTCCCTCCGGGAAACATCGCGCAGAGCGCTCTAGTGCTCAGCCGGAGGGAGGGGAGTGACTACTTAAGGCGAGCTTTGGCTAGTGTGGCTGAGGATAGTAGAATTGACAGAACGTAGCACTGTATATTTTAAACCGGCGCTCAAGCAAGCGCGATCAGGACTTTACCTAAATTTTTAAAACCACAATCCTTTTTGTATTTGTGTTCGTATATGGTTTAGTTTACCTCGTTTTTAACTTGCTCCTACTTGTTCCTACTTGCCCACACACCCGCACTTAAATTGGAAACTCACCGCTGTTTTAGCGGGCAGAACCGGCTGTTTATTTGTTACCTGACGCCATATTGGAATTCCCTCCGGGAAACATCGCGCAGAGCGCTCTAGTGCTCAGCCGGAGGGAGGGGAGTGACTACTTAAGGCGAGCTTTGGCTAGTGTGGCTGAGGATAGTAGAATTGACAGAACGTAGCACTGTATATTTTAAACTGGCGCTCAAGCAAGCGCGATCAGGACTTTACCTAAATTTTTAAAACCACAATCCTTTTTGTATTTGTGTTCGTATATGGTTTAGTTTACCTCGTTTTTAACTTGCTCCTACTTGTTCCTACTTGCCCACACACCCGCACTTAAATTGGAAACTCACCGCTGTTTTAGCGGGCAGAACCGGCTGTTTATTTGTTACCTGACGCCATATTGGAATTCCCTCCGGGAAACATCGCGCAGAGCGCTCTAGTGCTCAGCCGGAGGGAGGGGAGTGACTACTTAAGGCGAGCTTTGGCTAGTGTGGCTGAGGATAGTAGAATTGACAGAACGTAGCACTGTATATTTTAAACCGGCGCTCAAGCAAGCGCGATCAGGACTTTACCTAAATGTTTAAAACCACAATCCTTTTTGTATTTGTGTTCGTATATGGTTTAGTTTACCTCGTTTTTAACTTGCTCCTACTTGTTCCTACTTGCCCACACACCCGCACTTAAATTGGAAACTCACCGCTGTTTTAGCGGGCAGAACCGGCTGTTTATTTGTTACCTGACGCCATATTGGAATTCCCTCCGGGAAACATCGCGCAGAGCGCTCTAGTGCTCAGCCGGAGGGAGGGGAGTGACTACTTAAAGCTCACGTCGGACCGCGCAGCGGTGACGCGCAGCGGTAGTGCCTGACTCGTGCCTGAGTCGGGCCAGAGTCTTGCCCGTCTGCGCCCGTCAGCGCAACGGAGGCGCAGAGGCGGGAGACTCTCCGTTCTGAGCATTATCTATACTACTCCACTGCAGGTAGGGCTTCCCTGATCGTATCATTTGGCACGAATCCATCAGTTGACTGTCATAGGTGGTAGACCTTGTCTCTGCTGCGTGTGAACAAATATATTGGCATGCCACTGTCTGTATTGTCCCCGGAAACGTCGCCTACCTCCCCCACACTACGAGGTGGTCTTATTAATGCCCGTTCGTTGTGTAAAAATGCGCAAAATATACAGGAGCTCATTTCCGACAATGACCTCGATTGGCTTCTGATTACCGAGACTTGGCTTAAGCCTTGGTGTAATCCTGACTTGGCTATCGCTCTCCCGGAGAATTTTTCTATTCAGCGTCTAGATAGAAAGGAAAAACGGGGAGGCGGCCTGGCCATTATATATCGCAGCTCACTAAAATGCTCCTCCCATGAACTCGCCGAGATAAAAGGAGCGGAAGCGTTAGCATTCTCTTTGGGTATACATGATTCACTCACATTTTCTGGTGTACTTATTTATCGCCCCCCAGGCCCCCCTAAGGAATTCCTGGAAAGTGTGGGAGATGCACTCAGCAACCTGGTACTTAGATTCTCGAATTTTACCATACTGGGTGATTTAAATTTGCACCTTGACTCTCCAAAAGCCTCTGGAGTGGACTGCTTTATGGACATTATTAACATTCTAGGACTCACTCTTCTGACTCATCAATATACGCATTCGGGTGGCCACTTATTAGACTGTATTTGCTCTAATTCCAGCAATCTGATAGTCAATCCTCCCTGTCCCCAGATTTGGTCTGACCATTTCTTTATCCCGTTCTCTATTCCATCTTTGCATAAAATGTCGGATAGAATTAGAAATAACACCACCACTCCTAACATGATTCGTAAACCTAACTGGAAACAATTATCCAGTAGACTTGATGTGTTGGATGCGCCTGAAATTGGCACCCTGGCGCCAACAGGTAACACCTCTGTTGATAACCAAAAGCTGCGGGATTGGATAACTATGATAGGCAACCAACTAAGTCCTTCCAACATAAGAAATTCCACTAAAAAGAAAATGAAGGCTCCTTGGTTTACATTACCCCTGAGAGTTAAACTGGGGGAAATAAAAACATTAGAACGCCGGTGGCGCAGGCATTATGAGATCACTGCCCGTGACACTTATAAACAGGCCAGAAGACAGTACCATGCAGATATAAAATCAGCCAAAAAAGCCTACTATCTTCAGGCAATTGAAACTGCAGCTCAAGGACAAAAGGAAATCTTTAATATAGTCAAGGACTTTATGAATCCCTCTGTCCTGTCGCAGGAGATTCCACCTTCTCAAATCCTATGTAATGAGATCTCGGATTACTTTGAGAATAAAATTCTTAAAATTGTGAGAACCTTTCCTCTAGCTCCCTCCATTTTAGAAGCAGATGAAAGAGGGGAGAGGGTGAAGGCCCCAATTAGTTTGGACACTTTCGCCCCTGTCTCCCTTGAAGACTCCCTTAAAGCCATTTTTGCGAGCAAATCCGGATCCCCCTTTGATCCTTGCCCTCCTTTGGCTTTACAATCTCTGGCAGAAACTATCAACCCCATTGTAAACAGTATTATTAATTCATCTTTAGCGACGGCAGATGTCCCTAGCGATTGGAAGCTTGCTGCGGTCAAACCACTTCAGAAAAAAAACCTTGCCGACCCTACCACTCTCTCCAACCTACGCCCAATCTCCCTGCTTCCAGTGATGTCTAAATTAACGGAAAAATTTGTGAACATCCAACTCACAAATTTCCTGGAAACTAATGATATTTTACATCATAATCAGTCAGGGTTCCGGTCAAAACACTCTACCGAGTCTGCCTTATTGTTTACAACTGAGACTCTCCGTTTGGCCATTGACCAGGGAAAGAAGGCGGTCCTAATTCTACTTGACCTGTCGGCAGCGTTTGATACGGTCTCGCATAACATCTTGGCGGACCGTTTAGCTGCCGCGGGGGTAGAGGGGACAGCTCTGACCTGGCTGAGAAACTTTCTCAGAGATAGACACCAAATCACAGTATTGGGCCAGTATCAATCTGAAGCTAAGGCCCTTAGCTCGGGAGTCCCCCAGGGTTCAAGTTTGAGTCCCATACTTTTTAATCTGTACCTGGTTCCCCTGATTAATTTGATTACTTCTTTCCAGATCAGTACTATCTCGTATGCTGACGACACCCAGCTTATCCTAGTACTAGACAGGGATCGAGCAGGTGCCGACGAAGAAAATCTTAAAGAGTGCCTAGCCGCAACATTTAAATGGATGACAGATAATCATCTTAAATGCAATGCCGAGAAGACGGAAATCCTTCCGGTCGGAAAAGAAAATCTGTTTTCCCCGATAAGTTGTTGGCCGGATGGTGAGGTAACTCCTCCCAATACCATCACATCAGTCCGGAACTTAGGCATTAAATTTGACAATCAGCTGTCCTTCAAACAAAAAGCTGTTGCAGTAGCTGGCACATGCTTTCACATAACCAAAGCCTTGAGAAAGTTCTTCGATCTTCTGCCGCTGTCAGCCAGGAAAACTGTTGCAGTGGCCTTGATCACTTCTAGGCTGGACTACTGCAACAGTTTATATGCAGGAGCCAACAGATCGGTACTTCACAGACTACAAATGGTCCAACATGCAGCTGCCCGCCTAGTATTAGGCTGGCCCCGTAGATCATCAGCTTCTGCAGCAATGGATGCATTACACTGGCTACCAATTGCAAAGAGAATTCTTTTTAAGGTCCTCTTGATTACCTTTAGGGCTTTTCACCATCGAGGCCCTAAATATCTAACTGAAGGTTTTAAGCGATACAAGCCGGTACGTTGTCTAAGATCTGCGGGCCAAAACCTGCTGACTATCCCTAAATTTAAGCTGACAACTAAAGGTGGCAAATCTGTCTTCGTGTTGGGTGCTAAAGCATGGAACAAGCTACCCTTTTCCTTACGCTCCTTGTCGGATGAAACCCAATACAGGAAAGCATTAAAAACTTGGGTATACTCTATGTCCAATTCAGCTTGTATAGCAATGGTCTGAGATGTAGTGTGCCGCATGTAATCTGTGTCTACTCCCCCCCCCTGCTCGTACACCTGAGTTGGGAGAGCGCCAAGATACTCCCTGGAGTGGTAGCAGCGCTATAGAAGTAGCTTTTACATTACATTACATTCAACGGGGACAAAAGTCAGCATTACCTACTCTTCACTATTTGCAAAGACTAGACAGAATATTTCTATTCTACGTTATTTGCAAACAGAGAATATCTCAAAGAGCACTATTCTTCAAAACAATCAATGTTCGGACAATCAATCAGTGGGGAGATAAAGATAGGCACGACGGGTTTCAACGGGGACAAAAGTCTGCGTTACCTACCCTTCACTATCTGCAAAGGGAGAGAGAGAGAGTATTTCTACTCCTCCCCGTTTGTAGACAGCGAATATCTCAAAGAGAACAATCAATGAGCACAATCAATGAGCAATACTAGTATTCAAAAAGTTTCGGACAATCAATCAATTATTTCGCCATTTGTCGTGTATCACGACCTTACCCGGACCGCGTGGACAGTTTCTCGTCTTCCGCCTCCAGCGCCCGATCGTCCTCTACTCTCCATTATTGCCGCGGCACTCCTGATGGTTCCCAGTCAGGACCGTAGATCACTCGAGAGAGGTCTGCTCGGAACCAGTGAAGTTCGGATGATCGGCTGCCAGACGAGGGTCTATTGGGCAGGAGCTCTCCCGATCGTTGCAGTCGTTCACTCTGTCGTCGGGACCTCTCCCACTGGATCCACGTGTCGCTGATGGGCCCCACGTTTGGGACGCCAATTGTTAAATGGTAGCGGCAGTTTCAGTCGATAACCTTTCAAGTATTGCCCGGCGGTAATCGCCTCTCATACCATTCGATAATTTACCAATGAAAGAGGCAGGCGCCGGAGACTGGAAGGCAGGAAACAAAGTTTTATTCCGTCGGAGCAGAACACATCAGATCAGACAGCAAGGTATCGTCACGAGGTGCTCTAACCGCATCTCTGAGACCTGGTCTCTTATACACCGGTTTATTGCTTTATTACACATAGTACATTCTTGAGATTCTCTTGATGCATGAAAGAACATCCCCTGAAGCCCCGGCTCAGATCCGATCCCACACATAGTTACAGTAGAGGTTCCCACCCTACCCGCAGTGGGAGATGGCTATCGCGCAGCAGGGAATTCCGCCAATTCCCGGGGGTGTGTGCGGCCGGCCGGGTCTCAGGGGGTAGGGGCTTTGATCCACTGTAATCCCTTTGATGTGGGGTGTTTCCCTTACAGTAGGGGCAATAAACTGCATCCGCAGGGCTAGGTGATGGCCTGGGACCAGTTCGGACAATGGGGCGCAGAGGAAGGGGGTTATCAAAGGTGCGGCATGACCATGTATGGGATGTCGGTCGGATGTGGTTCCGTAGCAGGGTCGCGCTGAAGGAGAGGGTTTATGACCCGTGTATGAGAGAGCGGGGGTGGCCGGCGCGCGGGGGGATGTTCGCAGCGCCAGGGGGAAGCGCTGGTGATCGAGAATGAGCGGGGAGAGAGTGGGGTGCCTAAAATGGCGGCCGTGCATTCGCTGTGCGTGGCGCTGGGGAGAGGCAAGATGGCGCAGATAATGTTCAGTTTGCAAGCTAAATTTCCACAGGGGGGTTGCCCTCAGCGGTCTGTGGTCACTCTCAACACTGTTATTCACTTCGAGGTTGCTGAGATGTGGCTTCAGTTGGTCTCAGATGAAAATGTAGTCAATGGTGGATTTGTCCCTGAAGGAGGGAAGTGGGAACCAGAGGGGATCCGGTCCCTCTTTGATGGCATGCACGGAGGCCAGGCTGTGACTGCCAAAGAGGTGCTGCAGTAGGATTGCCCCTGTAGAGGGTCAGGGCGAGGTTTGCATGTTCCACAATTTCTGGATATTCAATCCCCCGGCAGCTACTTGAAAGTGTAAGACATATTTATTTAGCAGATTGTCAATTTTTGTTTCCAGTGTTCTTAATGCTTGTTTTTTGGGTGGAAAACAGGGTTAACATAGCAGTTAATTAGCAGTAGATGGGTTTCGTTGTTGTTGCTTTTTAGCCCACTAATGAGCGCTGCTTCCTGGTCTGTGGTGTTGGTTGTGATTACAGTGGTCTCTATACTGCAAGCTTGATTCATGAAGATTGAGAGTCCGCTGGATGCCCGCTCATAGATATTTTGTTTGGTAGCTGCGGTTTGGAGCTTGTAGAAACCTGGAAGGATTCTGGGATTGGTGGCCCAAGTCTCCAGTAGGCAGAGGATGTCGTTTTTTGGGAGGTAGTTGGTTGCTGAGTTGATCCTAAGAAGGTTTTTAAGGCCTGCCATGTTCCAGTATATAATGGATAGCTGAGTGTTAGTTCCCAAAAATTTTGATGCAATTCCATTTGCTGTCAGCCATGGTGATGTTAGTGGTGCCGTCGTAAGAGTAGGCTAATTGATCGGTTCCGGGTTTCGGGTCCAGGAATTTATGTCGGCTCACAAAGGAATACTGTCCTTTGATCGTGTGTACAGGTTATTCTGTATGCATTGTTCCCAGGGCGGCTCCCGTCCGCGCCCCTTAGAACGGAGTAGACTTCTTTCTATAGCGGAGTTTTTTTAGCACGTTTGGGTATTTCTCTGGTGCGGGGAGTGCAATGTTTATACCACATTCCGTCATGAGGGATAGTTATTCTGGTGTAAGCACTTATTGGGTGTTGTGGCTCAACCCTATCGGTGTGGATTCACCATGGGTGTCCCAACGTATGCTCAGAAACTTAACCCAAGCTAGGTCATCCAATTGTGTTTGGGCCAAGGTGGAAATATGCTTGAATAGACGAAGTATATTACCCCTGTTTAAGATGTTATAGTGACCCTTGATGCACTATCTGGGGGTGATAATTACCTCGTGGGTTGTTTTTCTGATTTGGTTCTCCTTCGTGGGGCTCTCACTCCTGACTGAGCAGAGCTTGAGTTAGGGTCCAAATCTGCATCACAGTGGCTGACTTCTGGGCTGAAATTGGAGCATTGGGATGGCAGGACAATTACAGCGCAAAGCAGCTGATGGTCTGGGGGAAAAGGACCTCGAGTAGGGGCACAATAGGAAGAAACAAGGCGTTGTGAACGCCGAAACGCGCGTCGATTACTCAAAACAAGCTGCCACCTATTTTATATTTTATGTTGTATGGGTTTTTATCATTGCTGATCCATCTCTTTTTACTAAAATTGTATGTAATGTGTGATATGAATGTCTTCTTTTTTATCAAATGAACAACATGAAAAAATAAATTTCATAACACTTATAGTGATTTGATGTTAAAATTCCTTTCTTGTTTCCCTATAACAGAATACGATAGATGTTCGTGTATTATATGTGGATTGCCTAGGAGTTTATTTCACTATACCTCGAGTAGGGGCACTCCAGTGGTTGAGCCTGGTTCCCTAAATGAGAAGGGTTGAGTTGTTAGCTCTGACTTCATGGTGATTAGTGGGGGGGCTAGTTGAATTTTAGCTGCCGGACCTTTAGAGCTGTGTGGTTCCCCCGTTAGTGGTGTTGAGTGAGATGGTGTTTCGATCACTTGTTCCATTACTTCTGTTGGGATTGGTACTATTGAGATTGGTTTTTTTTAGACAGACTTTGTGTGGAAATCGAATAGGTCCGAACTTTGTCGTTTTCGGCTTGTGGGGTTTGGTTCTGAATTATTTGCAGGAAAGCAACTCTTTTAGAGGTTTTGACCTTTTTCGCTGTTTCCTTAGTTTTTTCTTGGCCCTTCTGGAGAGGGGCAATACTTATTGTTTCTGGGTGAAAAGGTTGTCCTTGATTTCCTTGTCTAGATATGAGGAGCTGGGGCTGGAGCTTTGCCTCAGTGAGCCAGCAGGGGGATTGATGACAGAGAATGGGGCTTGGTTGCCGGGATTCATTGAGGGGCTACCAATGTTGTTTGTTTTCAGGTTAATTTGGGAGCCAACTCATGCTATTGTTGGCTTGTCGACAGATTGGTGGACCAGGTGCTCTCAATTGTCCCCTTAAGCATAGCTACCAGGTCTGTTAGATCTTTGGGGAGAGCTGCCCATTTGTAAATGATTGCTGCACACGAGCAGGTGCAGGACCAGGTTCCCTGGTTTCGGCTGAGTTTGTTTTGAATGAGATCCACCTTGGTACTCAGATCCACTATGTGTTGTGCGGTTGACTGTAAAAGGTCAATTTGTAACTCCATTTTGATAGATTGCCAAAGTAATGCTCTTGCCGTGGTGAGTTTCATTTCGCTGGTAGAAGTTGGTCCTGAGTCATTGATTAAATTGCTGTTTTGATTGCATTGGCTGATTGGCGAGGAATGCCTAGTTTCCCTATCCGTTCTAAACAGCTTTGGGGTGAGCTCCAGTGTTTTTTCCATTTTGGTCTCCAAGTTTTGTAACCATATCGGTGATAGATACCCCAGTTCTTGTTTGCACGCTTGTGCTTCTATCTTGCTTAGACCAGAGCCTGAGAGCTCAGGGGAGTGGAGCTTGGTAGGGGTCTGCAAGGTGGGTGGTTGTTGCTGGTGTATTTGGACAGTGACAACCTGCTCCCTGCTCTCTGAAGTAGGTGCGTTGGTGTCAGCATGTGTGTCCCATGCAGTTGTACGTTCATTTCTGGGGGGGGGGGGTTACCCGGCCTAGGACACGATTGGCACCAGTGTCTCCCGATGTGTATTCGTGGGTCGTGCATTGCCGAAGTTTTGCAGTTAGAGATGCTGCCTAAGGGGGGGCTCCCTCTCGTTACTGGCCGTAGCACGTACTGGTAGAAGTGTAGGTGCAAAGGGGTTGCCTCAGTTGGGGGACTGTTGATTTAGGAAGTGTCGTATAAGTCCTGCTGTTGGGGCCTTTTGAGGTGACTTGGAGGGGGAGGCTGCCTGAGCTGCATTCCCTGCACTTCTTAGATTTCGAGAAGACTCTAAGGTTGGGGGGTTTTACCCTCAGAGACAAGTTCAAGAAGCTTAGAGGGCTTCTTTTTAATCATCCTGTGATGGAGGGGGCCTGATCTTTACTGGCTGGGGGAACTGCTGATGGTGTTTCCTTCCTCCTTAGACTTGCTGTGCGCTGGAGCGGTGCCCTGGGCTTTGTAGAGGCTGAGGCCTCAGGATGCGGAGTTGTCAGCTGGCTGGTGTGAAGAAATCTTTTGGCTTATCAGCTTTGGGGACCCTCCCCTCCTCTCTTCACTGATGGAGCCTTGGGACCCTTAGTGCTAAAGGCCGGACCCCCTGTCTTCTTTCTTCCCATTGTCTAAACCAGCCGCCTCAGGGCCACTTGTCTTCCGGGGGCTTCCTTTGGGTCCTATGCTGCTGTTATATTCCCTGCCACTGCGTAATGGTGCAAGGCTGGGCAAGCTGCCTCCTTGCGGGCCACTCTCCACCCTTCTGGCTCACTGGGGGCACTGGTTGGTGGTCTCAAGCTCCTAAATTGAATTTTGGGGCTTTGATGTCCTAGGACCGATCACTCTACTCTGGGTGAAAACCAGGTAGCACTGCCGGTCTCCTTCAGGGACAACTGGGCTTGTGGCCTGCAGCCAGCTGGAGTCACTTCTTTGATAGCTGGGATTTAGTAGGCACTGGTGAGCCATGAGGATGTGGGGATATGGCCACTCGTAGTGCAGATTAGGTATACGGGCAGGGCCTTCTGAGTACGACCCTGCAAGAGGCAGCCAGCACTAGCCAGGCCGTGTCCGTGGGGAGACTCTAGGCTCGCTATCCTACAGCCTGCTATGGCTGTGGTGCCTGTGATCATTTAGACGCTTTTGAGCATCTTCAGTGATGCTTTTCAGGGGGGGAGAGTGAGAGGATAACCCTCCAGCCTCTGGCACCCTCCGTTGGTGACAGCAGCAGTAGAAGCAGAGGTTGAAAACTGAGGCCAGAAGATGCAGTGACATACACGTGGACCACTACACTCCAATCGCCACTGACTGCTGTGCCCGCATGCCACTGACCGCTGTGACCACTGTGGGCCACTGTGAACTGCAGCTGACCTCTGACCTCGAGCACAGTCCTGGGTCCAGGCTCCGCAATGCCAGGCTCGCTGCTCGCTGTGTCGGCGTCTCGTCACCCGAAAACAGCTTCAGTCACCCCAAAATCACACTGGCACGGCTGATCTCCATAGACTTGAATGGGGCACCGACGCTGTAAGGCCCCTCCTTAACCGGCCCCCACAGTGCTGCCCAAATTGAACTGTTGGTGCTGTCTTGGACCTTGGCCCCTAATCACCATGTTGAGTGCCCGAATGTATCACACGTTTTTCCTCGAGAGGTTAACATTACCATGTAGTGCTTCAATTGATGCAGAGACAGAATATCGATGCAAAAATATCGAACTGCACAAATATCGAGGTAAGAATATCGTCAATCAGACATATCGACAGACAAAAAAGCGTGGTCAAGAATATCGATTTTAGGTAAGTAATATCGATGTTTAAAATATTGAAGTGTTAAATATCGTTTTCAAAAAAATAAGGGTCCATTACGAAAGTCTGCCCGCCACCGTAACGGTTCACGGGACCGACTGCCATAGGTGCGGCGGTCCCCTTATGTCAATCAGGATGCAACCGCCACCCTGGCGGGTGCATCCCACATGCATCACATTATGGCGGGCAGTGCTGCAAGCAGCACCCGCCACAATGCAATATATGCATGTTGTGCATTGGCATGCACAACGTGACATGCACCGCGTGGTGTCTGCCACCTTGTGAATACCAATATAGGGGGGTACCATGGGTACCCCCCCAAGTGCAGCTCTCCACCCCCCCCACCCACTCCCCCCACCCCCCAGGGGCATGCAACGGGCCACCAAAGTAAACACCACATGCTTTTCCATGGCGGAGTCTCCACCATGGAAAGGCATTCCACCTCCATCATCATAATATGGATGGCGGTGATATGGGCCTTTTCCGCGCGACAGGCAATCGTGACAATTGCCTACCAGCGGAAAAGCGGTGGATGGTCTTGCTGTCCTCTGCGGAACCCCCCGCCATGCTAATGTGGCAGGGGTAAATGGACGCCGGGCGGAGTGTTTTGGCCAGCGGATCGCCACCGCCGGTCGGGCAGTGGCAACCCGTCCGCCATGCTAATGGGCCCCATAGTTGTTAAAAAAAATTATTTTTTATTAATGTTATGTATTTTAGTATCTATTTTATATTTATGTGATGTATTTTTTTGTATAAGAATTGTTTGCATTTTTATTATGTGTGTTAAAACTTTAGTAGATATAAAAAAATATGAATTTTACGTTTTTAGTTCCGTTGCGAGTTGTGGGTTTATAGGGGAATAGGATGGGAAGTATTTTAATTATATAAAATTTACAGATTATTTTTAGTTGTAATTGATATTTTTTTATTTGAATTTTGCATTTTTAGTTCCATAGCGGATTGTGGTTTTATAGGGAAATAGGGCGGAAATAATTTAATTATATTTAATTTCATTGAATATTTTAATTTATTAAAATCTGTTTAATTGAGAAGTTATAGTGTTAAATGTGTAAGGTAATTTAATATGAATTCATTAATAATTTGTTGGTAATTAATTTTTGACAATTAATTATGGTAATTGTGTAATTAGCTTTAGGTGTGTTTTGTGGTATTCATAGGTGGAAATGGTGGGAAAGGTGGGAAGTAATTTATTTTTAATTGATGAATTAATAATAAGTTGTTAATTAATTTTACATAATTAATTAGTAATTAATTATGGTCATTGTGTAATTTGTTTTAGGTGTGTGTTGTGTTGGTTTTAGGTTTAAATGGTGGGACGTGTGGGAAGTAATTTATTTTTAATTGATTAATTAATAATTCGTTGGTAATTCATTTAAATGAATTGATTAGAAATTAATGATGGTAATTGCATAATTAATTTTAGGTGTGTGTTGTGGATATTATAGTGTTAAAGCATGTGTATTTAATGAACTTTTATTATTTTTGTATTAATAATTTTGTTTTGATTATTAATTAAGTTGATTATGGAAATAAATGTAAATAATCCTTTTGAAGTGTTATTTTATTGGTGTGGTGTTATAGGATGTTAATATTTGCTCCTTTGAAATAATTATTGTTTATAAATGTATTTAATAATTTTTTTTATATAATATGTTTAGCTTTTTGTTATGTGTAATTAATATTATAATAGGTGTTCTTTTTATATGTTTACTATATCTAATCGTATGTTTTTTCAATATTGTTTATTTATTTTTATGATTTTTAAATGTTCTCTATTGTTTAAATATTAGTAATTTTTGTTTTTCTGTTATCCAACACTTTCCCCAATGTTGCACTCACTGGAGTGGGAATAGTAATTTGTACCCCTCCGCTATCCAGCAGTTTCCCTACTGATGCACTCACTGGAGTGGGAATAGGTATTTTTACCCCTCCGCTGTCCAACACTTTCCCTACTGTTGCACTTACTGAAGTAAGAATAGTAATTTTTACCCCTCCGTTATCCAGCACTTTCCCTACTGTTGCACTCACTGGAGTGGGAATAGAAATGTTTACTCCTCCGCTATCCAGCCCTTTCCCTAATGTTGCACTCACTGGAGTGGGAATATTAATTTTTACCCCTCTGCTATCCAATACTTTCCCTACTGTTGCACTCACTGGAGTGGGAATAGTAATTTTTACCCCTCCGCTATCCAGCACTTTCCCTACTGTTGCACTCACTGGAGTGGGAATGGTTATTTTGACCCCTCCGCTATCCAACATTTTACCTACTGTTGCACTCACTGGAGTTGGAATAGTAAATGTAATTCCTTCGCTATCCAATACTTACCCTACTTTTGCACTCACTGGAGTGCGAATAGTAATTTTTACCCCTCCACTATCCAACACTTTCCCTACTGTTGCACTCTTTGGAGTGGGAATAGTAATTTTTGCCCCTTCGCTATCCAAAACTTTCCATACTGTTGCACTCACTGGAGTGGGAATAGTAATTTTTACCCCTTCGCTATCCAATACTTTCCCTACTGTTGCACTCTTTGGAGTGCGAACAGTCATTTTTTCCTCTCCGCTATCCAACACTTTCCCTACTGTTTGTCTTACTGGAGTGGGAATATAAATTTTTACCCCTCCGCTATCCCTGCTGTTGCACTCACTGGAGTTGGAATAGTAAATTTAATTATGTTGCTATCCAACATTTTCCCTACTCTTGCATTTATTGTATTGTGAAATTTAGGTTGTAAGTGTTTTAAATAATTTCATGTTTTAATTTATTACAGTTTTTTTAATTATTCATTTATATATATATATTTTATTTTTATAAAATGTTAAAGTTTAAAATGTCTAAAAGATAATAGTTAAGTATATGTATATGTATAAATTATTATGTTTGTGTGTTTATATTTTTTAAATTAAGTTTATTTGTTATATTTAGTTAAAATGCATATTAAATTTAATTAATTTTGTTAAAAATAATAATGATATTTAATATATGTTTTAATCAATATTTTTTACATCTAAATTTTTTACTTCAATTTTTTGTAATAAATATTTTTGTACTTGTTTAAGTATAGGGAGTCGATATTTGTGCATTCTATATTTTTTCATCAATATGTTTTAACATCAATATGTTGTCAGTGAACTGCTCCAATTACTATTTAGGGGCCCATTCCAATCCGGGTTGGAAAGCACTCCGACCGAGCCGGATCCGGAGTGTTTTCCGACCGAGCCGGAGTCCTGCAGTCCGACCGAGCGAGTACGATGCGGCCGTATGCTGTTGGACTCGGTTCGGTCGGACTCCCATAGAAGTCAATTGGAGCCGGTCGTACGATGCGTACATGGGCTCCCATTGACTGAATGGGTACGTCGCGGACAAGTGCGCCCCCTACAGTTGGTACGCATCGGTGCCATCCGCACCGTACATGCCTGTGTTGGGGAGACCCATGGGTCTCCGCCCGGTGTCCGAGTCACAGGGCTGCGGGTGACAGGGGGTCCGACACAGACCCCCAAAGGCAACCACCCGGACGATCTGCCACCCGGACACTCCGGCTCGCAAAGGTTGTCCGACGCGTGCATCGTACTGGCTCGGTCGTGAATCGCATCCATTGCACGCCACAGTTAGCTTACGACCGAGACGTACGGAGCCGTTCAGACCCGGAAACGAGTCGGTGGGTGAATTTCATGTAGCTCGCATCGTACTTGCTCACTCGTACAGCTGTAAGAGTCAGCGGAAAACACGCGTACGGCGTGTAGTTTTTCCGGGCCGGATCGCGTTCGGTGCCCTGCCGACCCGGATCGGAATCGGCCCCTTAAAGTATCACATTCACTGGATGCTGAAAACCACACCTCCGCACCCAGACGTCCCAGTGCCTCCCGAGGTGACTTGTTGGTGTTGCCTGGGACCTTGCACTATACTTACTTGAGACCCGGGGAACGGACCCTTTAGTCGTTATTAAGTTACCGTATGCAACATATGCTTTCTTCCTAAGTTAACATTGCCGCAAAGTGCTTCAAATATGATTTAAAATATCAAAAACCCTATTTCCTTAAGCCTGCTACTTCAATAAGTACTTACCTGATAGTTAAGATCTTGGTGCCTAAAGGTATATAAAGATAAATGTTATTTTTATAAATTGGTGTGGATCTCCTTATTGAGTCAGGCAGCATTTTACGGACCAGCAAGTACGATTCGTACCCACAGCACTTCGCACGGCAATATTTTTACGGGACCCAAAAAGTGCCGGAAAAGCTAAGTACGCCATGATGCATGGCGAAAAGGGGGGCCCGGTACGCACCGTACCCCCATCCCTACATGTCCGCGCCATACCCCAGCACCCCCCCATGTCCGCGCCGTACCCCAGCACCCCCCCCATGTCCGTGCCGTACCCCCACCCCCGTAGGTACGGAGCGTACCCACACCCCCGTAGGTATGGAGCGTACCCACACCCCCGTAGGTACGGAGCATACCCCCACCCCCGTAGGTACGGAGCGTACCCCCACCCCCGTAGGTACGGTGCGGACCCCCAGCGCATAGCGCTGGGGGTCCGCACTGTACCTACGGGGGTGGGGGTACGCTCCGTACCTACGGGGGTGGGGTGTGGGTACGCTCTGTACCTACGGGGATGTGGGTACGCTCCGCACCTACGGGGGTGTGGGTACGCTCCGTACCTATGGGGGTGGAGTGTGGGTACGCTCCGTACCTACGGGGGTGTGGGTATGCTCCATACCTACGGGGGTGGGGGTACGCTCCGTACCTACAGGGGTGTGGGTACGCTCCGTACCTACGGGGGTGTGGGTACGCTCCGTACCTACAGGGTTGTGGGTATGCTCCGTACCTACGGGGGTGTGGGTATGCTCCATACCTACAGAGGTGTGGGTACGCTCCATACCTATGGGGGTGGGGTGTGGGTACGCTCCATACCTACGGGGGTGTGGGTATGCTCCGTACCTACGGGGGTGTGGGTGTGCTCCGTACCTACGGGGGTGGGGTGGGGGTACGCTCCGTACCTACGGGGGTGGGGTGGGGGTACGGCACGTACATGGGGGGCTGGGGGTACGGCACATACGTGGGGGGGTGGGCTGGGGGGGTGTTCGGCGCGTATACTGGCACATGTTTGGACGACTTCATGGTTGCCATGGGAGTTCGCTTCGTATGGTGTTTTATCCATACGGTTGTGCATTCGGACGGACGGGACGGATCGTACTTGCCCGCTCGGACTTCAGTTTACCGATTCGTACGTAAAACTGTCCGGGGACGTGTCGGACACTGTTTCCGACCCGAGGACGTGTCGGGGAATTTTCCCAGTGCGATTCGTATGGATTTTTTAACATACGAATCGTACTTGCCAGTTTGTACGGTACTTGTACGATTCGTACGGAAAAAAAATTCGGATACGATTCGTAGGGGGAATATTTTTAACGGATCGGAATCGGCCCCTTTGTCTTAACCAGTGTGGGAGGTATACGCAGGCAGGTGCTGCACACAGATCGTCAGCAATTTAGGTTTTGGATTAAAACGCTATAGTGAAGTGTGCACAGTCTACACCATTAGTTCGGTGTTCTCTGAAAGGCATATTGTACAGTGTTGCCTAGTGGTGTGCTTTTGCAGTTACTCCCTAATCTGTCAACGCACTGTTATTTCCTTGTGTCTTTCCAGATTCCTCCACTCTCTCATCGGATTTTGGCTTTTACATATTCGGATACATTGCAATGTGAGTTGACATGTTACTTACTGTGATGTAAATGCTCTTGACACAAAGGCATACTGTTGTGAGTTGTGTTCCTTGGACAATGTGTGACAGGTGAGAGGTGAATTTGAAAGTTATGGTACACTGATCGTTAGTGTAGAACACACAATGGTAGAGTTCCAAAGTACGACAGAACACTCCCATCGAACAGCTTTCCCTGACCGCCGCAGTTGGATTTGCAGCTTATCCGACCGTGGTGGACGGTGCTTTGTGTCATTGGCCACCGCGGTCTGATTTGGCGTGCATTGCATCGTAATTTGACCAACGGAAATGCTGCGGGTCATGCAGGAGGTATTTTTATGACACCAAGGAGGACGGAAGGCTTTTCCGTCCAGCATCGTAATCGGGCCCTATGGCTTTAGGTTACAATAATTCAAAACCAAATAAGAATCATATTTTCCTTTGATGTACATTAACATAAAAGATGGTTTCTATACTGGTTTCAAATACACCTGAATACTACTGAGACATATGTACTGTGCCATTAAAATTACGTGAATGTTTTTTTAATGTATTGTTCCAAATACGTGGCAGCCACATTTTAGCAAATGTTTGCTGTCAAAAAACAAACAAAAAAGACCTTAGCACCAGTTTACCAAGGCCACGTCTATTGGCTTAGCACAGTCCTCTTGGTTTCGTGTGTATTGTTTTACTGTGGCAGGTCATGCCCACTAAACTCCTCCCTTCACCACTCCTCCTAGATTTCCCAGTTTTTATTGTAATTTGCATGCAACAGTAACAAAGAGCCAGGAGGGCAATTGTGCTCCTGTTTAAAAACACACTCCATTGAATATTCCTGGGCCGCACTTGGCACATGAATCAGGCAGACAGACAATAATGGAGCCTGTAAAACCGTCCCAGCGGCAGTGACGTAACATTAGCCCCACAGGCCCCGCGATGGGAAGGGGGGGGGGAGCTTCCCTCTGCAAGGCCCTCTGACATTGTGCAAGTGCCCCTGGCCTGAGAACTCCTGACTGGGTCCGAGCCCGCTCCCACCTAGTACTTTGCCAGAGGGGTCGTGGTGGGGGGTCTCACATTTCGATACTACACTGCCCAGTGCAAGTAATGTTGGTGACACCTAGGAAAATTGTCTGCTAGAGCTTTCGAGACAGGAAAGGGGCGGTCTTCAAGGAAATTGAAAAAAATCGAAATTAAGGAATACATCTTCTTACAGCATAATTTGTATGTTAAACTGGCTGCGCTACTGAGTGAATTAATGGATCGCTTTAGGTTAGGACAAACAACATCGCGCATCAATTCTCTCCTCCGGATCTCTATGTCTGTTGGGAAATACTGTAAGCATGTTATTAAGCATAAGCGAAAAGAAAAAAAAAGCTGAAACGCTCCAAAGCCAAGACGTAAACCCCAAGACGAATGAACCGAATAAAAACATTTGTTTAGCTAGTGTTTCTGTCTTATCAATTCTCCAAATACAATGTTACATATTCCTATAAATAGTCTACCTTCTAAATTGAGTACCATAAACCGCATTATCTACCATGCCATTAAAAACGTGTGTCATTCACTTGAGAGCGCGTTTAACTTTCACCGGTAGTGATAAAAATATGTTTGGTAACATTCGCCGCTTTTATTTCAGTGTTACCAGATCCATGTAGGGGCCTCGTGTCACGGAAGGAACAGTGCCTTACTTGTGTTTCAAACAGCATTGTGGAAGATTTTGCATTTGGAAAAGCAAACCCTCAGCGGAAGGCGGAAGCCTGCCTGAAGGATACAGGTGCAGCCACAAACATATGCTGAAGGCAAATGAAATCCCACGCTGGCATGGCATGATGCAACTCTTTCATTAAATCACCTCACCTGCCCTGTGTTTAGAGGCACATTGGAGAGTTGCGATGATCCCTGTGCGAAAAGCGACTTTTGGGCGTAGGTTCAGTTTTTGAGGCGCTTGCTAATTGGTGGCTAGAGTTGTGGTTATTTCATCTACACAACCGTTTCACATTGCTGCTATGAGCCGTTTCAAATATTGTTGGGGAACGTTGGAACTCTACAAGCGAAGTTTTACTCCTATGATTTACTTGATTTTAAACGTTCGGGATACTAGGATATATTGCTATGCTATGCTTACATATGAACATTGTCTCTTATCAGTGCCTTGCATCCTCGTCCCGATACTTACTCCCGAGGGTTGTTTGCAGGAGTACGTTTTTAGTGAAATGTACATTATCAGCACACCAATCTTTTTTACACTAAGGAAGTGTGTTTCACTGATAAAGAAAGCATTTTCCACAACTGCCCCATCAAATGTGTCAGTACGTGGATGTTTACAGCCCGTTTGCACTTGATTGCCAGGATGTTAGCAAAGTGCTGGAGTGCACATTATTATAGCTGAAAGACCACCGGGGAGTGCTGTGAAATTACGTCAAAACGCTTGTTGTCGTTCTTTGCCCCCAATCCCTATCACCCACTCTCTCTTTTAAAAAGCTCGTAGATTAATGAATGGCGGCCGATTCTTTCACACAATGTAAACGTTTCATGCTGCAAAACGAAGGCTAAACCTTTTTTTTTTTTTTTAAAGAGACACACAGGTGCTGGCATGCACCCCTGTGCCCTGTTCCCAAATGCCAACAGAGTGCAAGAGCAAGTGCCAACTGACACCCGCTGCTGGGCCCTGTTGGTAATTTCGAACAGAGTGCTGGGGTGTGGCCGGCTGACCCGCTGCTCTGCGGCCGGCAGCATTGTGTCCTGCCGGTACAGGGTCCTGCGTCTTGTTCCCAAGACAGAGTCCCACGCGCCGGATCATCCGTTCTCCAGACAGAGCCGGTCCGTGCTCGGATAGCGCCCTGGGTGGAATGACATTTGCTGCCTTGGTTGCTGCTGCTGAACTAAATGATGCGGCAGGCAGGGGGTCCTTTTCACAGGGCAGTTCCTGGCTGGCTGTATCACTGATTTGCCTGTGAAAACAAACATCTCCTCCCTCCCCCACTTTACCTGAACCCCGCCCCCCCAGTCGAACTCTGTCAGGGTGGTGCCAAGTAGCTTGTTGGGGTGGGGTGGGGAGGGGTATTGGTGTGTGGTGGTATAGAGTCAGAGGTAGATGAGTGGGCAAGTAAAGGGGCGAATTGTGTGTTTAAAACAGTGAATGTGGCGAGCTAAAAATTATTGAAGCGCTTTATAGGGAATCACTGAAGCCAAGGTAGAGGGGCTGCTATATGCAGGACTTTAATGCAGAGAGCTCTATGAGCCCCTCTAAAAATTGGCGCCCTGGACCTGGGCCCAGCTCGCCCACGCCAAAAGTCGGGCCTGTCTCAATGTGCTGTACAGTCCTGCAGGCCTTGGAGAAATAGATCAGCTGCCATGCGCTCTGTATGAAGACAGGGTGCAGGGGTGGTTGCGGCACATCACAACCTCCTCTATGGTCCACAGCATTTTAAGTCACCCTCGCTCTTGGGAAAAGCAAAGGGGCAAAGCGCATGGGCATGGTGGGGTTAGTTAAGTTAGGAATCTCCCACCATTGTACACAATGGTGTGGGCTAGGGGGCCCCACTACCTGTATCTTTGGGCAAGCTGGGTGTAGAAATTTGTAATCAAAAACCTCCCCACCATTGGTCAAGGTGGAGGAGCAGAGGCCTGTAATGCCGCCATCCATACGTAGCTATATTGAACTTCTCCTGACCCCACAACATGTTTTTAAATCTCTTACCAGATCCTCGGGCTTGATTTATTTAAGAAAATCTTTTTCAACATTTACTAACACCAGGATAATTTGTTTTCGAAAGAGCATCATACATCCACAAACAAACATCATATACCAACACACCAACCATCAAATGCCAACACTTCCCCCATCGTACTCCATCACACCCAGGGGCCCCACGGCTTTTAAGCAGTGCAATTAAAGGAAACATAAAATGATAATAACTTTGAGTTATTATCATTTTATGTTTCCGTGCTGCTTTGCAGGCCGGCTGGTGGGCGTGGCTGCTCTGCTCTCCGAGCAGGGCAGGAGAGGAGTGGTTTACCCACTCCTAAGTGCACATGACTGTTTGGCCGGGCCTCTTGGGCCGCCCAAAATAGTCATGCGCACTTTCCCTGTTCTCCATGCAGGTTGCATTACACCCTGTGTGGAGAACATGCCCAGTCCTCAATTTCCTGGCTGAGCATCAAACCAGGACGCTCAGACCAATCACAACGCTGCATTGCAGAGCTGCGATTGTTCCAGGGAGCCTGGCTGTGCTTCCTGTTCCTCTAACCCCGTGGTACTCATACTACGGCCTGCGGCCCGACAGGCCTTCCTTGGCGGCACGCAGACCTTGCAGGTAATGTACCCATGGCCCCCCATAGAGAGAAAGAGAGAGAGGGAGAGAGAGAGAGGAGAGAGAGTGGAGAGAGAAAGTAGAGAGAGGGAGAGAGAGAGTGGATAGAGAGTGGCGAGAGAGTGGAGAGAGAGAGTGTAGAGAGAGAGTGGAAAGAGAGGAGAGAGAGACTGACTGACTGAGAGAGAGACTCACTGACTAAGAGAGAGACTGACTGACAGAGAGAGAGACTGACTGACTGAGAGAGAGAGAGACTGACTGACTGGCAGAGAGAGAGAGACTGACTGGCTGAGAGAGATTGACTGAGACTGACTGACAGAGAGAGAGACTGACAGACTGAGAGACTGACTGACTGAGAGAGACTGACTGACAGAGAGAGACTGACTGACAAAGAGAGACTGGCTGACTGAGAGACTAACTGAGAAAGCGAGAGACTGACTGACTGATAGACTGACTGACTGCCTGAGAGACTAACTGACAGAGAGACTGACTGACTTAGAGAATGACTGTCAGAGAGACTGACTGACAGAGAGCGACTGACTGACAGAGAAAGACTGACTGACTGACAGAGAGAACTGGCTGACCAAGAGAGAGAGAGACTGCCTGACTGAGAGACTGACAGAGAGAGCCAGTGAGAGACTAACTGAGGTAAAGAGAGACTGACTGACAGAGAGAGACTGGCTGACTGAAAGAGAAAGAGACTGAAAGGGAGACAGAGAGAGACCGAGAGAGAGACTGACTGGCAGAGAGAGAGGGAGACTGACTGACAGAGAGAGAGACTGACTGACAGAGAGAGACTGGCTGATCTAGAGAGAGAGACTGACTGACTGAGAGAGAGACTGACAAAGAGAGAGAGAGACTGACTGACTGAGAGAGAGAGACTGACTGACTGAGAGAGACTGACTGACAGAGAGAGACTGACTGACAGAGGGTGACTGACTGACAGAGAGAGAGAGACTGACTGAGAGAGAGAGAGAGACTGACTGACTGAGAGAGACTGATTGACAGAGAGAGACTGACTGGCTGACTGACAGAGAGAGAGACTGACTGACAGAGAGAGATAGACTGACTGACACAGAGAGAGTCTGACTGGCACAGAGAGAGACTGACTGACAGAGAGAGAGACTGACAGGGAGAGAGACTGACTGACTGAGACTGACAGAGAGAGACCGATTGACTGAGAGAGAGACTGACTAAGAGAGAGAGACTGACTGACTGAGAGAGACAGACTGACTGACTGAGAGAGAGAGAGACTGACTGACTGAGAGACTAACTGACAGAGAGAGAGACTGACTGACTGACAGAGAGACTGACTGACTGAGAGAGATTGACTGACAGAGAGAGCAAGAGACTGACTGACTGAGAGACTGACTGACTGACTGAGAGACTGACTGGCTGAGAGAGACTGACTGACAGAGACTGACTGACTGAGAGACTGACTGACAGAGAGAGAGACCGACAGAGAGAGACTGACTGACTGAGAGAGAGAGAGAGAGATAGACTGACTGACTGACTGAGAGAGACTGACTGGCAGAGAGAGACTGACTGACTGAGAGAGATTGACTGACAGAGAAAGAGTCTGACAGACAGAGAGAGAGAGACTGACTGACTGAGACTGACAGAGAGAGACTGACTGACTGAGAGAGAGAGACTAAGAGAGAGACTGACTGAGAGAGAGAGAGAGAGAGAGAGAGAGAGAGAGACTGACTGAGAGAGAGACTGACTGACAGAGAGAGACTGACTGACAGAGGCTGACTGACTGACAGAGAGAGAGAGACTGACTGAGAGAGAGAGAGAGACTTTGATGGAATTGGGGTCAATGTGTGTATGAAGCTATGCAATGCCTCTTAAGATTGCTATTGTCTGCCAATAAAAATAAAGTATCAAAATATGCTCTTTGTGCTCTTTATAGTCACATCTGCTTTTGAAATACAGCATTGTCTGATGTTTTGAAACAGGTTTGATTTTTTTTTACTCTGGCCCTGCCCCCCACTGACCCTACCCCTACCAGTGCGGCCCTCGGCCACAAACCACACTGTAATTTTGGCCCCCGACAGAAAGTTTGTGAGTACCCATGCTCTAGTCCAATGAGGAGAGCAGGAGCAGAGAAGCTGGACCTGGCGGCAAGGTGAGTTAATTTATTTTGTAATTTTTTTTTAATTGTGCACATCCCTTGCTCCCCCTGTGCTCACACCCAACCTACCACCCGCAAGCCAATGCCGGCCACCACTGGTCACACCCACTGCCATATGCCAACACACCATCATCAACACACACAATGTTATAAGATGAGGTAGGGAGTATGCTGCCTGGCATACCAGCACACAGTTCACCCAGATGCTTTGTGGGAAAGGCAGTGTATGATAACAGTTTATTTGCAGTATTCAACACTGTTAGGGCAGTTAGTGCTGTGTATCTCTAAATACCTATTTCATGATATTTTTCGTTCTTTTTAAAAAATAAACGGTTTACTGGCATTCATCAGCATAGTACAGACAGTATATCAGGATTATTTAAAGGACACAGGATCAGAATCCTGCTGACTGGCACCAACAAGAAGCATACATTTAACCCCCCCCCTCCCAACAGTCCTAAGTATCGCATCCAGGTTTCCTTACCACTCTCCCTACTACTATTGCCACCTCTCAGTAAAATGGGGCCCATTTACTACGCTCAGGGACACTCTTCCCCTTGATGACTTAGATATAGAGTCCAACTACACCTTCTCTTGCAGAGGTCAGAATCATATCTCCTTAATCTGTGTAGGCGTTCTCTCGTAAAGTACACTCTGAGTAAGAGCTTGAACTGGACCAGGCAAAACCCGTTCCTGATCACCACCTCATGTGGGTAGCGGCAGGCCTTGCCCCAGGCATCATCCTCCAATTCTCCCAGGTCTCTTTCCCTGCGATCCCTTAGGGGGGTCAAGTCAGAAAGGCTTTGAGCCAGCAATGTGGTATACGCTAATGAGATGGCATTTGTGTGTATGGGGGAGATAATAGTACTTATTATATTACGATGGGGATTCCTCCTGCAGGTCCTCCAGCACGGAACTATATCCCTTAAAAATGTACATCTGTAAGTATCTGAGACACTGACTACCCAACATCTCATATTCGGTTTGTAATTTCTGAAAGGTAATCAGCCTGCCATACCTCTAGACAACTCCCACTACCCAGATACCTAGAACATCCCACTTCTTGTGACCTTCAGTATTCTGGACCCTTTCAGTGCCTCTATATCCCATGGTGGAGTCTCCAATGTGACCTGCCCCTTCCAGTGCAGGAGTCTCTCGGCCCTTCACCAGATATCAAATTCCAGCGCTGTCGGAGATTGAATCCTCTGCAACGTCCTCCCCTGTACAAGTGGAGCAGAAGTCCCACTGTGTCCATCGCCCTCCTATCAGACAGAAGAGAAGGGTCTTCCTGTTCAGAGAAGATCCAGTAATTTGCCATGACTAAATGCACTGCCCAGTAATACAGACTGAGATTCGGCAAGGCAATGCCCCCAACCCAGGTCTTCATGGTCAGCATTGTTAGGGCTATTCAGGCACCCCCATCCCATAGCACCGTTCTCGTGATCTCGTCTACCTGCCTGAAGAACCTTTCTGGCACTGCATATGGTGTATTCTGGAGGATGTACAGGAAATTGGGGAGGTACATCATTTTAAACAACTGTGCCCTGCCAAGCAGGGACAGTGGGAGGTTGCTCCAGTGGCCCATGTCCTACTTAAAAGCTTCTAGGATCCTTCCCAGATTAACTTGGAAGAATCGCTCACGGTCATATGTAACATAGATACCTAAGTACTTGAAACCCGTCAGTTCTCACCAGTCAAGGAGGATTCCAGTCGGAGCGCTCCACTCCCTTAGGAGATATGCCACAGATTTCCCCCAGTTGATGCATGGCCCAGTGTACTCCCCATAGATCCGGAGTATCTCCAGTACACGCCACAATGACCAGTCAGGCTCCGACAGAATTAATATAATGTTATCTGCATAGAGGGGTTTTGTGTCCTTCCAACCCTAGTCTCAATGCAAGATCCTGATCCAGGCACACTTCCGGATCCAGCTCACCAGCCTTGTACCTCTCCTGATCCTTACATTTCCAAACAGCACTCCATTTACCCTCACACGGGCCGCGGGGTCTTGTAGAGCAATTCTATCCATCCCAGGGGCGCTAGAGGGCGCACGGCGGAATGGCTGGCTTCTGAGGCAGCTCTGCTGGTCAGGTTCGTGGATTGGCGACAAAAACTGGTATGCAGGTCTGCATTTGATCCCGCAGAGCGAGAGAACGCGTCGGAAGAACTGTGGAGCAAGATGTGGGCGTTATAGATCTGGCGGCGCACAATTAACAACAATATCGCTCTTTGGTGAAGATCCCGCGGAGCGACGAGCCGACGACACAAGATGGCGGCGCCCGGCTTTCGGATGTATGACGTTACAACGCACACTTTTACAACGCATGCACTTACAACGCATTTTTTACAACGCATAATCCATTACAACGCATGACATTACAACGCATGACACTACAACGCATTTTAAAAAAATACCTTTACAACGCATTTCCATTACAACGCATACTACCTTTACAACGCATACCATTACAACGCATAATATTAAATTACATTTAAGGTAAGTATTAGATAGTATAGGGGTAAAAGTTACTTTTCTAACTCAAGGGGGTGCAACAGTAGGGTAAGTGTTGGATAGTATAGGGGTAAAAATTACTATTCTAACTCCAGGGGGTGCAACAGTGGGGTAAGTGTTGGATAGTATAGGGGTAAAAATTACTATTCTAACTCCAGGGGGTGCAACAGTAGGGTAAGTGTTGGATAGTATAGGGGTAAAAATTACTATTCTAACTCCAGGGGGTGCAACAGTAGGGTAAGTGTTGGATAGTATAGGGGTAAAAATTACTATTCTAACTCCAGGGGGTGCAACAGTAGGGTAAGTGTTGGATAGTATAGGGGTAAAAATTACTATTCTAACTCCAGGGGGTGCAACAGTAGGGTAAGTGTTGGATAGTATAGGGGTAAAAATTACTATTCTAACTCCAGGGGGTGCAACAGTAAGGTAAGTGTTGGATAGTATAGGGGTAAAAATTACTATTCTAACTCCAGGGGGTGCATCAGTAGGGTAAGTGTTGGATAGTATAGGGGTAAAAATTACTATTCTAACTCCAGGGGGTGCAACAGTAGGGTAAGTGTTGGATAGTATAGGGGTAAAAATTACTATTCTAACTCCAGGGGGTGCATCAGTAGGGTAAGTGTTGGATAGTATAGGGGTAAAAATTACTATTCTAACTCCAGGGGGTGCAACAGTAGGGTAAGTGTTGGATAGTGTAGTGTAATATTATGCGTTGTAATGGTATGCGTTGTAATGGTAGTATGCGTTGTAATGGAATGCGTTGTAAAGGTAGTTTTTAAAAATGCGTTGTAGTGTCATGCGTTGTAATGTCATGCGTTGTAATGGATTATGCGTTGTAAAAAATGCGTTGTAAAGGTAGTGTGTTGTAAAAGTTGCGTTGTAAAGGTTGTTCCCCCCGGCTTTCAGATCGCGCCACTGCTGTTCCCGCTCTAGACTGAACGGCGGTATGCGGGCTGATCACCTACGGCTCCTGGAGGGACAAATGCCTGGGGGAGCAGCTGACAGACTATCCCTATGTAATGCGCAGTGAGTACGATCCTACTGCGGGATAGATTGCAGGGTAAAATACAGCGTGGTGCGACGATACAAAATGGCGGCCAGCAACTGCGGTATGGTCGGACCTGCTGAGCGCCGCTACTAAACGTCTTAGCCTGCCGGAGTGGGGCGATGCAAGGGTCCGGTGGTGGTATAAGCGGGGACACCATTAGATACCTACATCGACCCTGGGACAAGGATTAGCACCAAGCACATTAAGTACACCTGCCTCGCGCTGTGAGCTGCGTGGATTGCAATTTTGAATGTCCATGGTGTGTATTGCTAATACACGAATAGCTCGCAGGTGTGGTGACATCGAGCATCTGCCCATTATGCATGTTTGGACCTGGGCAAATTGGAGTGTACTAGTCCCCCAGAGACTGCGTGGTGGATAACGCTGGGCACACGCATGTACTGAGGGGATAGCGGTGATCTGTCTTGCAAAACGACCGCGCGGTCTGTGCTCTGTGACCTGGAGCTGGCGTACTGCTTTGATGTGCAAGGTGCAGTGGGATGCGGTGGCGCACAGCGATCCTGTGATTTAGCGATAGTGTGCTATGGTTGCTCCTGGCTTTTCATGACAACTGCGTTGCTGTTTTGCGTGAGAGGCACTACGATAACGGCTGGAACTGCCACCTGTCCTCAACGGGGGACTATACTAGGTGTCATACGTTAAAGCGGGCACTAAGTGGATTGCGTGGAGGTCTGGGGGCCTAGTGCGCCGCAATGTGACGCCTGATTCATGTCATCTCCCCATAGGTGGTGAACTAACGTGGTGGATACTGCCATATTTGAGATGCATTACTGACAACATGGGGATGCCGGATAAGCAGCAATCCAAACTTTCGTTTGAAACAAAGCGACAAACCAAAGGTGCAATGGCGCTTTCAGATATGGAACATGAAGGGGGAAACGAGCCGGAAAACGCAATGGAACAGGTCCTCAAGGCGATACAGCAAAGCTTACAGGACATCAATGGCAAACTGGATTCCCTCACACATCGGGTGGACAATATATCGGCGAAACTAGATAAACAAGGAGAGCGATTAGAAGAGGCTGAGAGACGTATCGCAGCTGTTGAAGATGAATCGCATGCGACAACTAGAAAGCACATGGATATGGAGAAAGTGGTGGAAGGTCTTAAACACAAGGTGGAGGACTTGGAAGCGAGATCTTGTCGAAATAACTTCAGAATCGCAGGAATTCCAGAATCCACGAATACGGGACGGATGGAGACCTATGTAGAGGACCTGCTCTGTGAGGTGTTTGGTGCTAGTAATTTCTCGACGGTCCTTATAGTGGAGCGCGCGCATAGATCCCTGGTGTTAAGACCCCCGCCAGGCACCACGCCGAGACCTATTGTTGCCAGCATCCTAAACTATAGGGATCGAGATGCCATAATGCGCATGGCACGTGAAAAGCAACAGATAACCTACCAGGGCAACGCTTTAGCTTTCTATCCGGACTTCACGATGTCAGTTCAGCTAGCACGGAAGGAATTCAACCCCTATGAAAAAGAAATTGAAAGAAATGGGAGTGGAATATGCAATGCTTTACCCGGCTAGGCTGAAGGTGTCTCATGAGGGCCGCTCCACAGTCCTCCATTCTCCGAAGGCTACGCAAGACTTTATTAAAAAATTGATTAGTCAACGCTGGGAGAGTAAGAAAGCTGGGCACACCCAAGACTCTGAATGAGAACGATTTTCCAATGGCCTCCCAGCTGCTCCTCCCTCCCACTTCGCCATTTATGGAGGTCGCCGCGCGGGAGCGCAGCGGGCGCGCAGAAGGCGCGCCAAAGGCAAACCCGTCTACGCCGTCCGCGCCTGGACCGCGCACAGTGCCAGGACCCCTGGCCCCCGCCGATGCAAGACGACCCGACAGACCTACGACGTCGCCGCCCTCAACGCACTCAATGCCGGCCGGAACCCCGCCTGCTGCCGGGCCACCCCGAGACGCATCCACGGACCCTTCACCTGCAAGGCCTGCAAGTTCACCTGCCTCCGAACCGGCACCGCACCCGCCAAGCCGAACACCAGCAACAACCACCTCAAGTGCATCCTACTCAACACCCGCTCCATCCACAGACACGCCGTGGAACTGTGGAACCTCCTCGACACAACATCACCATACGTCGCCTTCCTCACGGAAACCTGGATGAACGTCACCTCGGCCCCCGACATCGCCATCGCCATCCCGGACGGGTACAAGATCATCAGGAGGGACCGCGTCAACCAGACCGGAGGAGAAATCGCCATCGTCCACAGGAACACCATCCTCATCACGACCAACTCCAACGACGCCTTCGCCGCCGCCGAGCACCTCCACTTCAAGATTCACACCGACCCAAAGACGACTCTCAGAGGCACCCTCGTCTACAGACCCCCGGGACCACGCACACAATTCAGCGAAGACATCACGGACTTCATCAGCCCGCACGCCCTCCCCTCCGCTGACTACATCCTCCTAGGGGACCTCAACTTCCACCTGGAGAACAACAAGGACCGCAACACCGCCGCCCTGCTGGACAACCTCGCCAACCTCGGACTCAAGCAACTGGTCAACACCCCCCCCACTACGCCGGCCACACGCTTGATCCCGTCTTCTCATCCAGCAAGCACATCACCTTCAGCCACTCCACCGGACTCCATTGGACCGACCACAGCTGCGTCCACTTCAGCTTCAGAAAAGCCACGACCCACCACCACCCGCAACAGGTTCCCCACAGAAGCTGGAGCAAGATCACCACCGACCAGCTCACCACCTCCCTCAGCCAGAGCCCACCCGCCTGCACAAAGGACCCCAACGAAGCAGCCCGCAACTTCACGCAGTGGCTGACCACCTGCGCCGACGACCTCGCACCACTGAAGAACCCTCCCAGCAGACCCAGAAGCAAGAAGGCATCCTGGTTCACCGACGAACTCAAGGACTCCAAAAAGACCTGCCGCACCCTCGAGAAAACCTGGCTCCTCGACCGGACCACTGACAACATGACCGCCCTCAAGCACGCCACCCGCAAGCACCACCAGCTTATCCGCACCACCAAGAAGAATTCACTGAAGGAACGACTAGACAACAACGCCCACGACAGCAAGGAACTCTTCACCATCGTCAAGGAGTTCTCCAACCCCAGCACCGGCAACAACGACATCACTCCGTCACAAGATCTCTGCGACTCCCTCACCTCGTTCTTCCACCGCAAGATCGCCGACATCCACAACAGCTTCGGCGCACCATCCACGCACCCAACCGTCGAACCAACGTCCCCCACCACCACCCTCCGCACCTGGACCACGGTGACCACTGAAGACACAACCCGCACGATGAACACCATCCACTCCGGATCTCCAACCGACCCCTGCCCCCACCACGTCTTCAACAAGGCCGACTCCACCATCGCACCCCAACTCCGGAACATCATCAACACCTCCTTCAACACCGCCACCTTCCCGGAGAGCTGGAAGCATGCCGAGCTCAGCGCTCTACTGAAGAAACCAACAGCGGACCCCACCGACCTCAAAAACTTCCGCCCCATCTCGCTCCTCCCTTTTCCTGCTAAAGTCATCGAGAAGATCGTCAACAGACAGCTTGCTGCCTTCCCCGAGACGAACGGATCCCTCAACCCCTCGCAGTCCGGTTTCAGAGCCAACCACAGCACCGAGACCGCCCTAATCGCAGCCACCGAAGACATCCGTGCCCTGCTCGACAATGGGGAAACAGCGGCACTCATCCTCCTGGACCTCTCTGCAGCGTTCGACACTGTCTGCCACCGCACCCTAGTCCGACGCCTCAGCAACATCGGCATCCAAGAGAAGGCACTGGAGTGGATCATCTCGTTCCTCGCCGGAAGAACACAGAGAGTCCGCCTCCCCCCGTTTCGATCCGAGGCCACCGAAGTCATCTGCGGCGTTCCGCAAGGATCTTCACTCAGCCCCACCCTCTTCAACGTCTACATGAGACCTCTTGCAGCCATCGCACGCCAACACAACCTCAACATCATCTCCTACGCCGATGACACCCAGCTGATACTCTCCCTCACCAGAGACCCCGACACCGCCAGAACCAGCCTACACGAAGGGATGAAAGACGTCGCCGAGTGGATGAAGAACAGCCGCCTGAAACTGAACTCAGACAAGACGGAAGTCCTCATCCTGGGACCATCGCCCTCCGCCTGGGACGACTCCTGGTGGCCCCCCGCCCTGGGCACCACTCCCAAGCCGACAGACCATGCACGCAACCTGGGCTTCATCCTGAACTCCTCACTCTCGATGACCAGACAAGTCAACGCCGTCTCCTCATCATGCTTTCACACCCTACGCATGCTTCGCAAGATCTTCCGATGGATCCCGACCGAAACCAGGAAGACGGTCACCCAGGCACTCATCACCAGCCGACTGGACTACGGAAACACCCTCTACGCCGGAACCACAGCCAAGCTACAGAAAAGACTCCAACGCATCCAGAATGCCTCCGCCCGACTCATCCTGGACATCCCCCGACGCAGCCACATCTCCGGCCACCTTAGAGGCCTACACTGGCTCCCCGTCAAGAAGAGGATCACGTTCCGGCTCCTCACCCACGCACACAAGTCTCTCCACGACCTGGGCCCCAAGTACCTCAACGACCGCCTGACCTTCTACACGCCCACCCGCCAGCTACGGTCTACTAGCCTCGCCCTCGCCGCCGTACCAGGCATCCGAAGAGCCACCACCGGAGGCAGATCCTTCTCCTACCTGGCGGCCAAGACATGGAACTCCCTCCCCATCCACCTTCGGCTGACCCAGGACCATCTCGCCTTCAGGAAACAACTCAAGACCTGGCTGTTCGAGCAGTAGCGGACCCTTCCCCCCAAGCGCCTTGAGACCCTTCCGGGTGAGTAGTGCGCTATACAAATGTTATGATTGATTGATTGATTGATTGATTGATGGATCATAAAAAGGCAGCCTAAGCAGCTATGCCGTGGGCAGGGAGGCCACCTTGTTCCATGGATGGTATGTGCTGTTGGGCCTGTACACTGCATGGACGCCAAATGCCAGGTCGGTATGTGTCTGCTTCTCACCAGGGTAAGGCCAGGATGTTGCACAAATAGAATAAATAGGACTGAGTGGTGAGAGACTGGACCATATATGCAGGATTGTGCACAAGAGACGCCGTAGTTAAAGGGGGGCGATTCACATGTTGTGTGTTTTGCGCATCGAACTTGGTAGTTCTTACAGATTGGATGCTTCTATGCTTCGGACTGCGATATTACGCCCTTGAACCTGAGAAGGAACAGGGGGGTATATATTTACTGTACTAATCAGAAAAAGTTCCGAACTATATAACGCATAGCAGACGGTGAGGACTAATTGTTTTATAACAGGTGCTTTGCAGAAATGTGTAGAGGCATGACACTGTTAAGCCGCTGGAGCTAATATCGGACAGGAGTAGATCTCCATGTATAATGTGTACCTGACCATATCCACTCTGGTGGATGAAGTTGTGTGCACCTGGCGTTACCCTCAGGCGGATGATCCCCACACAGTGTTATTGTTATGTTGTTTACGGTATTGGGGAAATGTCTTTGGCACGGTTGGGGTGCTGAAGTGGGTGGGGGAGGGGGGAAGTAAACTGTTATGCAGACTGTGGTACTTGAGAAACATCGCGGAAATCCAGCTCTATTGTTACCTGTATGTTGTTGCCAGCTTTCTGTTAAGTCACATACGATGTTTGCGAAGGGGTAATGTCGCCAGTTTTAAAATACATGTCACTCTTTAACAATGTCCGCAAATAGCTTACGATCTGCCCATTTGAATATGATTGCTTGGAATGTCAGGGGACTAATCAACCCGAAAAAGATCAGACACATTTTTACTTACTTCGACAGATTGCGAATTGACATAGCATTTCTTCAAGAAACACATCTGGCTCCTAGTTCCACAAATCCTATTGGGCGCAAATGGGCTGAAGCAGTATATAGCTCTTCCTACTCATCTTATTCCAGAGGGGTTCTTATCTTGATTAAAAAGGGGACAGAACTCCACGTAGACAATATCACACAGGATGAACTAGGGCGAGTATGTCATCATTGTGGGGAGACTACGGGGTCAGCGGATAGCTCTTATTAATACCTAGGGTCCAAACGTGGATGACCCGGAATTTTATCATGCCATGTGGCGTAAGATAAATGACCTGTCAGGCATGACTATTTGCTGGGGGGGGGGACTTCAACGTAGCCCTGAGTGATGACTTAGATAGATCCGCAGCATCTAGGGAGCCACATCGGCGGGCGATGGAGGTGTTGCATAATATTATGAGAGAAGTGCATCTCCATGACATCTGGAGAACTCGAAATCCGAGTGAACGGGAAGCTACATACGCTACAGCGGCGCATCATAGTTGGTCTCGCATAGACTATTGGTTGGGCACTAGTGAAGTACTATTATGGACGCGAGATGTGAGACATATGCCTAGAACATTATCTGACCACAATCCAGTGTTACTTTCCATCAACATACCACACTATGCACCGCCCCCTTATACTTGGAGATTTAACTCGGGAGCGTTGCTGGACACTATCAGTCAAGTTATAACTAAATATTTGTATAAACCCAGCACAGAGGACTCTGGATTACTTTGGGAAGCTTTCAAAGCGACACTCAGAAGGGTATGCATTAGTACTGGTGCTGGTATTCTAAAGGATATATGCCAACAGCTGTGCAGATGTGAGAGCACACTAAAAACACTAGAACGGGAGTATGAAAACACACACAATGTAAAAATATTAGGTGATATCAGGGTGGTGTTGTCAGAATTTCAAACGTACACGGAGGACAAACTGAAATAAATATCAAAACGCCAAATAGCACGATCGTATTGGGAACAGGGTAGGCCAGGAAGGGTATTGGCATCCAAGATATGCACAGGTCGTCCACCACCAGTAGTCCTAGCGATCAGAGATACGCAAGGGGAGTTACATAGAGATGCGGAGGGAATACTGCTCAAATTTATGAGAACATATGGAGAGTTGTATGCTGCGCGTAGTGTGGCTGCACCGGCTGAGATCATGGACTACTTGGAGGATGTGGCGATAGCATGGCTATCCGATACACATAGGGAATATCTGTCCGTGCCCATCACGGTGGAAGAGGTCACGGGAATTATCAAATCACTGCCTAATGGCAAAATGGCCCTGACGGGTTCACCTGTGAATTTTATAAACACTTTGTAGATCAATTGGCGCCGCATCTGGTGGAGATGTATGGAGAGGCACACGTTAAGCAATTACTACCACCCACATTGAGAGAAGCTGTGCTTATCGCACTCTTAAAACCAAATAAAGATCCGGAATGTTGCGAATCTTATAGGCCGTTGTCCCTCATCAATGTTGATACTAAGATATTAGCTAAACTCTTAGCCACCAGATTGCAACCTCTAATGACCAGACTGGTATTGCCAGACCAGGCTGGCTTTATCCCTACTAGAACAACAACTCACAATACCAGAACTTTATTTGCGATTTCGCATTACTTAATTCCCAGTACCAAAGCCGTAGCGGTGCTATTGGATGCTGCCAAAGTATTCGATTCTATTGAATGGCCAAATTTAGTTACTGTGCTAAAAAGAATGGGGTTCCCACCAATTTTTCTAAGATGGGTGCAAATATTATATACTGAGCCCACGGCTCGTATTAAAGTCAACAATTATATATCAGAGGCCATTCCGATAGCAAGGGGGACGAGGCAAGGTTGCCCACTGTCCCCTTTGCTCTTCGCGCTCGCTCTTGAGCCGCTAGCCTGTAAGATACGGCAGGGTCATCACTATTCAGCACTCCAATTCCCGCAGCGCCCCTTGCATATATCTCTTTATGCGGACGACATGATGCTGTATGTGCGTGACCCGGAGCAAAACTTAGCCCCTCTGTTAAGGGAATATATTCGATTTGGTCAACACTCAGGGCTTCACATCAATTGGTCCAAATCCGTCATAATACCATTAACGGACACAACACTTCCATACCAATCTGAATTCCCTCTGGAATGGCAAACAGACCCAGTCAAGTATCTGGGAGTCTGGTACCACCGAGACCCGGAGGTTGTGATTCGCACCAATTATGGTAGGACACTCGACACCATGGAGGACAAAATAGGACGCTGGTTACAGCTACCTTTATCATTAGCGGATCGCCTAGCGATTGTCAAAAAGGTAGTCTTACCTAAATTCCTATATCTTTTTAATAACATCCCGATCACTCCTCATCTGTGTTTTTTAAACGTTTGTCTGCAATGGTGACGAGACTAATATGGGCCGGTAAGCAGGCTCGTATTAAACTGCATACGCTTACGCTACCATACTCCCGTGGTGGGTTTACAGTCCCAGATCTTTTGCTCTATTTCTTATATGCCCAAGCGAAATTTGCGCACTATTGGTACCATACGGTCCCATATGTCACACATGTTGCTATAGAGGAAGGGGATGCACTCCCTGTACCCCTATCGGCTTTCATTACTCACCGTAGACCACCTCTGCATAAACGTGACATAAACACCATAGACACGACAAATGCCGCCTGGCGCAGAATGGGGAAATTAGCTGGCAAACTGCCGTTCTATGCTCCAGCACTGCCACTATCATACCACCCAGAACTATCAGTCACACAAGAACAAGTGGGCATGGAACAGTTAAGACTGGTTGGCATAGATAAAATGGGAGACCTGTATCACAATGGTATTTTTAGGGCAACAAAAGATCTTACATACATCAGTAACCAAACCCTGTTGTTCCGATTCACATATTATAGACTACAGCACGCGATTAAAACGCTGTATCCTTCCTATCCTGCAGAGCCGCCTCAGATGTCAGCATTACAGTGGATGCTTACTACACCTAGCAATGCCCACATGGTCTCTAAATTATAAGCTAAACTGCAGGAGGATATAGCTTCTACGACGGCACATGGGATGGAGAAATGGAATGGGGTGCTAGAGACTCCTCTTACGGAGAAAGAGTGGGCCATGACATGTGCTCTCACTGGCATGCTTACACCAAATGGCAATTTGCGGATGGTACACTATAAATATTTACACCAAACATATTACACGCCGGCCAGGTTATGTGCATACGGTCTCCGAACAGATGCGACATGTAAGCGCTGCAAGGCGGATGAGGTTGACTTTATACATCTCGCATGGTCCTGCGCGAAAGTGAATGAGTACTGGATAAGCGTTACGAGAGAATTGGGGAAAATGATGGAAACACATATTGATTGTACCATTCGCAACTGCTTGTTGGGCCTTGTGCAGGGAGTGCGCTCCAGGAAGCGCAAGTTCTGTGTGATTGCTTTATTGCTAGCAAAGCGGAGAATTTCACAGTGCTGGGATAGTAAATTGTCTCCTACGATTCGTCAATGGCTGCAGGATCTGACATACTGTAAAGAAATATTACACACATACACGGAGGAGTTATCCAATGGAGCCAAGCCACGAGACTATTGGTTGTACTTAATTGACTATTTACAAGCAAATATACTGGATTAGATGTGCATCGTGTTATACTTGTCATATATGCTGATTGCTGGTAACTTCTACGATATGCAATTACTGGATGATGGATGTTGTTGTGCTACAGTCTGCGGGTTTTTATGTCTTTGATTTCTATATTGTATATTTCTGAAATGCCAATAAAAACAAAAACAAAAACAAAAAGATTCTATCCATCCTATGAAGGACCCGCCAAATCACATCTTCTCCAAGACTGCCAGCAAATAAGTCCATTCCAGAGAATCAAAAGCTTTCTTTGCGTCTAGTGTCAATATTATTGCGGGCTCCCGAAACATCCCACTGTGCCTTACACAGGCAAATACCCGCCAGAGATTGTGGTGCGTCGCCCTATGTGTCATAATGCTCAACTGATCTGCCTTCACCAGGGTTTCCGCTATCCGCAAAATACGGTTTGCTAGCACCCTTACCAATATCTTTGCCTCTGCATTGATACGAGATCCTTACATTTCCCGACAGCACTCCATTTACCCTCACTCGGGCCACGGGGTCTTTGTAGAGTCATTTTATCCATCCCTCAAAGGACCCGCTGAATCACATCTTCTCCAAGACTTCCAGCAAATAGGTCCATTCCAGAGAAACAAATGCTTTCTCTGCGTCTAGTGGCAATATTATTGCGTGCTCCAGAATCATCCCACTGCGCACTACACAGGCAAATATCCACCAGAGATTGTGGCGTGTCGCCCTATGCATCATAAAGCCAAACTGATCTGCCTACACCAGGGGTTCCACTATCAGCAAAATACGGTTTGCTAGCACCCTCACCAATATCTTTGCCTCTACATTGATCCGGGATATCGGATGATAGGATGCACACTATTCCCTCGTCTTCCCTTTCTTGTAAATTGGTACTATCAACGCACGACGCAGGTCCTTCAGCAGTATCCTGTCTAGTCTGGCACACCCAGGGGCATAACAGGCCCTGCATCCCACGCCGTGAGGGGGGCCCTGAGCTGCAGGGGGCCCACTCAGCACAGTACTTAGGCCTTACCGCTCCATATTAAATCCGGAGCAGGGGCCCCTCTGTGTACATTGCAGGGGGGGCCCTTAAACTTTTGTTACCCCAATGAGCATACCTGCGCCTGAATGCACTTAAAGAACTCTGTTGGTAAGCCCTTCGGGCCTGGGGCCCAATCCTTTTTCAGGTGGATGAGGGCCGCTGCAATCTTGGAGTCTGAAATCTCTGCTTCTAGGGCATTGCAGTCCTCTTCAGTGAGCATGGACGTCTGGAGATCCCAGACAAAGGCCAACAGACCTTCCCCATCTTCAGGAGCATAGGAGCTATACATGTCACTCATGTGGTACACTGTCACGCTCACAATGGCCTTCGGCGTCTACACCAGAATCCTGTTACCATCCTTTAAGCCCCGTATCCATTGCTGCTCCTTGTCTCATTTTGCAAGCAAGGCCCATACATTTCCGGCCTTGTCACCAAACTCATACATTTGTCCTTGTTAACCCAAAAAAGGGTCCTGACTTCCTGGTGTGACAGCACCCAGTATTCCTCCCGGGTCTTCTCATCCTCAGCTGCTAGCTCTGGCATTGGGCCAGCAAGAAACGCAACCTCTGACACAACTAATTTGTTTTCTAGGGCCACACATTCTCTATCGCTCTCCCTCTTCTTGCCAACAATATGAGAAATCAGGTGACCCTGTATCACCATCTTGTAGGCCTCCCAGAGTACCTCACCAGTGGACACTAGACCCTTATTTTCAGCATATACCTGGTAGTCTCTGTAATCAACTGTTTCCTAGTGCTCCACTCCATGAGCTCGCTGGGATCTAATCTCCTTCCCCGTTTCCGTGTACCTCCTGGCATGTCACCATCAGTGAGGAGTGATCTGAGATTCCTTGAAACAAATATCTTGCTTCCCCCCCACGAGTCAGTCTGGTGCCCAGGAACTAACATATAATACAGTTTGGAAAGGGACCTCACAGCATTGGCTACATAGGACAACTGTCTGTGGTTGGGTGCTGTTTGCACCACAGGTCCGCTAAACCCATGGACACCATAAACATTACCAGAAGCGTATCCACCCTCAGCAGTACCAGGGACTGCATCACTCTGTCCATGTACCCACTAACAGTCAAGTTTAGGTACCCCACCAGGAACATGAGAGCATCCAGTGCTGCAAACAACCAGTCTCACATTCGTGTCAGGCCATTAGTTTGCAGACCTTGCGGGAGATACCAGGAAACCATTGTAAAGGGGATCCCATCCCAAGTTCCAGAGGCTGCAGCCTGTACATATCCTGAGAGGCCTACGTCTGAAACAGGACTGACCTGCAAAGCTGCCATGGAACCACTTGTGAATTCTGCATGTACCACTCGTTGAAAGGATCCTCAGTTAAGGAACTCAAGTCTAGTCCCGTCTAGGTGGTCTTCCTGCAATATCACTATAACTGGGGCATGCCTGGATAAGAATTCAATTCTGTTACCGCACCTCTCTTGTTGCTGCTCCCCAGACTATTAACATTCCATGAGAGAACCCTCAGGCCTGCCACTTTCCATTCCCAGGATTCAACCCCTACCAGCTCCTGCACCATATTCGGACACAATTACACCTGATTAAATACAACTTTGCCTCTGTTGATGCTGTCAACCTGTATAACAAATCCACCCCAAACATAAACCACCCCTCACCCCACATCCTCTTCCTGTGAGCTCAAAACTACCCACCCCCCCCCCCAAGTCATTGCTGCACAGTGCTGACTAAGGAATGGCATTTCATGGCACGCAACTTGAAACAACCATTCGAGCAATCAAATCAGCAGTCATGGGGGTCACTACAGGAAGCCCCCCCACCCCCTCATCAACATCTCCCAAAGTGGAATCCCTGTCTGTGGTGTCCTTATTGACATGCGGGGCTTCGCAGTAAACATAGCATTCCAGAATGGCTGGAGTTTACAACAGGCTTCGCGATTATGATGGTGCAAGCAACCTGGGCCAATGACCCTATACATCTTAATGGTTTTAAAACCTTCCACTCCAGAGTCATTCAATCCAGCCATGGTAGATCAAAGGGCGGCCTCTGTGTTTATGTATCTAATAAATTGGCCTCCAATAGTGTAACAGTAAATCCATCTAACCCGTTTTACCAAATTGTCCAGGTTGATTGCACGACCTCTATTTCATTGATATTAGTTAATTTTTTATAATGATGCTTGTAACCTGGACATAATGGACACACTGTGCCAACTTGATGAGGAATTGGGAACTATTCTGGATAAGGGTTTAAATGATAAAATCTTGCTTTGGGGGGGGGCGACTTTAACATCCAACCTTGTCCATTGTTGGCAGATAAAGTGTGTGGCATGATCTCTCCATTGGGTGACGACGTCTCCCATTTTATTCATTCAGGGTATGGGGAGAAAGTTAACAAGCTGCTCTTTAAATACAATCTAGGTTTTAGTAACGAACTTGGAGGCAGCCCGGTGGTAGTACCCTGTACATTTGATGGTAGCAGTGGTAGGAGTGTCATTGATTTCCTCTTATTTCCCAAATGTTACTCTGCACTAGTTCTTAACTTTATATTACATAACATCGTAATGAGTGATCATTTTCCACAGAGTATTGTATTGGATATTAGTGTTCAGAATAAGCCTGGTCAAGGGCAATCCACCCTTGCCGCAGAGAACATAGTACTCTTCCGTTTGAACGGGTTTGCCCTGCGCGGGTCCATGATTGACCCATCCTGACTTTTACAGCAAATTCTTATAAAACAGAGTAGGGCTTTTGAGGTCTGTTTGGATGAGACTGCCGACACTAGTACGGTCGTGGCGGCTTTTGGATACATCAGCAAGGAGATTAGTGCTGGGCTGACTATTAACCAGCCTAGAGGGGTAATGAAAAAGCAAGGGTGGTTTGACCATGCGTGCACTCTTGCACACAATAAATTAAAGAGGGCCTTGAAGGAATTACCTAGGAATAACATAGAAGTACAAAATTGTAGGCGGGCTTATAAACTAGCACTAAATCATCACAAAAAGGTTCTTAAAGAGGAGGCTTGGGACCATCTACAGGAAGCAAGCCAGAACAAAGATTCTAAGTTATTTTGGCGTGTTGTAAATTCTCCCTTTAGTTGTGACGATGATAAACCCAGAATAGAGGCAGCAATTACAGAACAAGAATGGGTGGCCCATTTTGCGAAATTATATATGGGCTCGGCTGAAAAAGATCAAGATAACTCTGTGGCTGGGTTAAGAGATGTCTCCCCTGGGCCTACTCCTTTGTGTAAATATTTTCATTTTAACTTCACATTGGAGGAGGTGATTCGGGCACTTGGAGCCAGCAAGGGAGGAAAGGCACCTGGCCCCGATGGGATCCCGATTGACATCTTTAAGGACAACACTGATTTCTGGGCCCCTCTCCTGACCCTGATCCTTAAGTCTTTTCGTGAAGCTGGTTTTCCAGTGTCTTGGTCAGAATCACATATTGTGCCAATATTTAAAAAGGGAGACCGTAACTGCCCCACACATTATAGTCCCATCTCCTTGCTGGATTCGCTGGTTAAGGTGGTGGCTCGTATTGTGCTGGACAGACTACAGGAGTGGGCAGATTGTAACAATATTCTTTCTGACTTTCAATATGGCTTTGGCCATTGTGTTGGGACCACAGAGCAGGCCATCAATTTGAATTTGCTAGTGAGCAAGTACACACAAATAAAAGGGGGCAATCTGTTCCTGGCGTTTGTGGACTTGTCCTCCGCATTCGACTGTGTCGCCCATGATAAACTCTGGTCTATTATGGCCTCAATGGATTGTTGACTGTGCCATCGTCAATTTTCTTAGATACTTGTATTCAATGAGTTCTGCCAAGATTCGATATGGTGTGAATGGCGAATGCACAAGCCCAGTTGACATTAAGAAGGGGGACCGCCAGGGGTGCGTACTCGCACTGTTTTTATTTAATTTGTACATCAATGGCTTGGGCAGTACCCTTGTGGACTCCTGAATTGACCTGCCCCAAATCGGTAATAGGCCAGTACCCGTATTATTGTATGCGGATGACGCGGTGCTTATGGCCCACACCCCCAACTCTCTTCAGCACCATTTAGATAAATTTGTAAATTTTATGGAGTATTTGGGTCTTTTAATTAACATAGGTAAAACGTACGTAATGTAAGCTGGTCGTAAGTTAGCCAAGGGGCACAATATTTCAATAGGAAATGAGATTTTACCTCAAACATCAACTTTCTTGTATTTAGGAATTTTATTCGATAGCAATGGTAACTGGAAAAGTGCAGTAAAATCGAGAAGTATGCAGTTCCTTAGATCAATTGCGGGTCTGAGTAACTTTTCTAGGAAATTGGGACGTAAATTTCCCAGGGATATGTTGAGCATTTACAACGCCAAATGCCGGTCAATAGCGATGTACGGTTCTGAGTTGTGGGGACACGTAGATGTTGATTCCTTGCAGCTGGTAGAAAATGGGTTTCTTAAAAACCTTTAAGTTCTTCCAACCAGCTGTTCTAATTTTGTGTGTCATGCGGAATTGGGCATGGCCTATTTGGAAGACTTGATAAGGGTGCAGTCAGTCCTCCTTTGGCACTATGGACATCGGATCATACAGGTTTTAACAGAGCCATTGTACAGGACTGCTGCAGTGCTGATCACGCATTGAAAATACCGTGGTTAAAGTACATAACAAATTTCATGCATGATATTTGTCACTCTGAATATTACAAAAATCCTGAATCTTTGTTGTTACACATTTCAAGAGTATCATTAAAGAGAATATGTTTGTTGAACTTAGAGGAAAAGAGATTAACATTGGAGCCCACCGTGCAACATAATCAAATGGTACTGACGTGTTACACAATGCAACCGTATTTAATTGGTGTTTTAAATGCTCAACATAGATTTGTCTTGACACGTTTTAGATTAGACATTTTTCATCGTTTGATAAGTTTCCCCAATATCAATAACTGGTCCCGTCAATTACCATGCTGTCCTTGTGACCAGATCTCTAAACGATCAACTATCCATGTACTGTTTTTCTGCAAATTTTATACAGACTTAAGGAATATTTTTATTAAGCCTTTAATGAAATCGTTAAATTTTGGACAATGCAGACCAGCCTACTTATTTTTACAATTTCTTCCGGGCTTGTTTACATGTGTGGTAGTGGCAAGAGATTTTAGGTCTGTCATCACTAGAAGGAAGTTTTTAACTGCTGCACCCTAAAATTTGATTAACTCTTTCCTTTTTAAAATTTGTATTGAATTGTAAGCTTTTATGATTCTCTGTCTGAATCGAATAAAGTTGAATTGATTGATTGACATCCTTTTACACCTCCGAAGATGACCACCAGTTCCCCACTGAGCAAGCTTGGCTACTCTGTATTTCAGCCACCACCCTTGCCCTGTCTGTCTCAGCTTGGGTCTTGATGAGGGCTGTTTCCAGCCCCCGTCGCCTTCCCTGTCTCGGGTTCTGTGTCATCCAGCTGCCCCTAACATTGGGCCCTGGGTGATCCTTCACACAGCATCCTTTTACCTCCAGCCAGTCCCACACTTCTGCCACTGACCCGAAGAAGTGGGAGCCCTCCGAATCTGTGAAATTGAGCTTGGCAGGGAGCACAAGTGCATATTTAAAACTCAGAGATCTCAACTGTTTCTTAACTTCAAGATAAGACCCCCTCTGCCTCTGAACCTTGGTCATTCAATCCGGATAAAGGTTCACTGATCAGTTCCCTAGCTGCCAAGTCCTGTGGACCCTCCACTTGCAGGATGTGGTTCCGGTCTCAGAAGTTCAAGAGCCACACCATAATGGCCTTGGGTGCACCCACCCGGGTGCATCCTGCGCACCCTTTCCACAGTAAACAGTCTTGACAGTTTTCCTTCCAGCAGCACCGTGCCCAACTAGTCCTCAACATATAACTCAGTCAACGGGCCCTCAGCCCACTCTGGGACATTCACAAGGTGAATGTTGTTTCGGCGAGAACGGCCTTCCAGGTCATCCAGTTTTACTGCCAAGTGGTATTGTTTGCCTCCAGCTTGTCCATGTAGGTTTGAGCTTTCCCCAATGCAGGTATGATTTGTGTGGTATTCAGACAGAATATCGAGTTGGAAATGTTGATTTACACAAATACGAGTTGGAAATATCGTGACACAGAAATATCGACTGCAAGAATATCGTGGTCAAGAATATCCAATTTAAGGTAAGAAATATCATTTTAAAAAATATAGAAGTCATTAATATAGTTTGCAAAAATATATTTGTTTAAAATATTGAGTTTTTTTAAATCAGTGTAATGTATTTTAGTTTATATTTTAAATGCATGTGATGTGTGTTTTTTGTATAAGTATTGTTTATGTGTTGAAAATAAATGTTAATTTTTTAGTAGTTATCAATTTTATTTTAATTACATTATGCATTTTTGAGATCCATAGCGGGTTGTGGGTTTATAGGGGATTAGGGTGGGAAGTAATTTATTTACAATAAATTAATGATTATTTTTTATTTATTAATATTTATTTAATTGAGATTTTATAGTGTTAATTGTGGGAAGTTATTTATTTGTAATTAATTATTAATTGGTTGTTACTTAATTAATTGGTAATTAAGTATGAGAATTGCGTATTTGTGTTTTAGGTGTGGCTTGTGGGGCTTATAGAGGTAAAGGGTGGGAAGTCATTTATTTTTGATTAATTGATTAATTGATTGAAAATTAATTATGGAGATTATGTAATTCATTTTTAGGTGCAGCTTGTGGGGTTTATGGGGTAAAGGATGAGACGAAATTTATGTTTAATTAATTAATAATTAGTTGTTAATATATATTAATTAATTGATTGTACATTATTTATGGAAATTGTGTTATTCATTTTATTTGCACATTTTTTAGGGGTAAAGGGTGGGAAGTAATTTATGTTTAATCAATTAATAATTAGTTTTTATTATTGTTAATTCATTTATAGAAAATTATAAATGGAAATTGTGTAATTAATTTTAGGTGTGGGTTGTGGGGTTTATAGGGGTAAAGGGCGGGAAGTGATTTATGTTTAATTAATTAATAATTAGTTGATCATTAATACTCATTAAATAATTGATACTTAATTAAGGTAACTGTTTATTTTTTTTGGGTGTGGGTTTTACTTTTATAGGAATAAAGGGTCGGGAGTAAATGAATTATTCTTACTTTATAATAGTTGTTGAATACTATTCGTTTTTAATTGAAAATAAGTTTTAATTGTGTATTTAATTTTTTTACAGTTTTATTTTAGCTGTGGGGATTATAGTGGTAAAGTGTGGGAAGTTAATTAATTTTTATGAGTTGTAATTTTTTTTAATGAATAATATTTGTTTAATTGGTAATTAATTATGTTAATTATGAAAGTAATTTTTTTTTAAAATGTAGATGGGTTGTGAATTGTGTGGAGTTAAAAGGGTGGGAAATTAAAAAAAAGTAAATTTATGCAATAATTATTGTTTTTTTCTAAATAATTTCTAATTAAAATGTTTCTTTTTTCAAAAAATATTTTTTATTTTATTTAATATAATATTTGTAGGTATCTGTCATATGTATTTAACATTATAATATGTTTTTTAAAACTCTTGATATTAAATATATTTGTATTTTTATTTTTAATATATTGATATATTTTTTTATTTATTGTATTTTTTAAATAGTTTTTATTGTTGGCAATCTTTTGTTTGATTTTCATTTTGAAGTGACTGGAGTGAGAATATTAATTGTTACCCCTCCAAAATCCAACACTTTCCCTACTGTTGCACTAACTGGAGTGGGAATAGTAATTTTTACCCCTCTGTTACATAAAACTTTCCATACTGTTGCACTAACTGGAGAGGGAATATTAATTTTTAGCCCTCTGCTATCCAACACTTTCCCTACTGCTGCACTCATTGGAGTGGTAATAGTAATTTTTACCCCTCCGCTATCCAACACTTTCCCTACTGTTACATTTATTGGAGTGGGAATAGTAATTTCTATCCCTCCGCTATCTAACACTTTTCCTACTGTTGCACTCACTGGAGAGGGAACAGTAATTTTTACCTCTCTGCTATCCAACACTTTCCCTACTGTTGCACTCATTGGAGTGGGAATAGTAATTTTTATCCGTCTGCTATCCAACACGTTCCCTACGGTTACTCTCACTGGAATGAGAATAGTAATTTTTACCCCTCTGCTATCCAACACTTTCCGTATTGTTGCACTCATTGGAGTGGGAATAGTAATTTTTATCCCTGCGCTATCCAACACTTTCCCTACTGTTGCACTGACTGGAGTGGGAAATGTAAGTTTAAAGATTTTTAATAAGTTTAATGTTTATATCTATAATAGAATGTTTTTAATTAGATTTTATGTCATTGGTATATATATATATTATATATATATTTTTTTTTTTATTTTTTTATTTTTTTTATTTATATATATATCTATATATCAAGTAACAGAAGGTTGTCCCACTGGAAATGCCGCGCACGCAGGGATATGCACACAAATACCGCAGGTGGCTGCAGTGTGTGGTATTTCCAGTGGGGCAACCTTCTGTTACTTGATGTTGAGCGGCTAGTCCAGCCGCGGAAATGCTCCGCCGTCGGAAAGGCGGCTCCACCAAGCTTGTAAACGTGAGCTTGGTCATGGAATGCAGGGAACCTTGGCTCCCGGTATATATTGGCAGCAGTGTAGCAGTTTCCTCATCGTTTTTACCCACGATTTCTTATGGGTTCATTATCTATTTTAAAATCCTATTGGGGCAAGAATGTTACTCGGAGCCAGCAGCACCCACATGGGTTACATTAACAGAAACATGAGCCTTTGGCAGCAGATAGGTGGACTACATCACCCACAAGGCTATTTTTGTCAACGCCCATTGGGGCGGGACTCGAACATTGAATTAAATCAGCTGTTCTGAACAGTTTGCTGTGTCCGTGTGTAAATGCCAGTAGCCATTGATCAAGAGCAGGATATGCTTGAAACGTTCTTAGCTTTTATTGGACGGAAGCGAGGGGAAGCGCTGAAGCTGCAGCCACCTGCAGTATTTGTGTGCATATCCCTGCGTGTGTGGCATTTCCAGTGGGGCAACCTTTTGTTACTTGATATATATATATATATATATATATATATATATATATGTATATATATATTACCTACTGGCAGTGGACAGTAGGTAGTTATAGTTAGGACCTATTTTTCATAGGAAATCCGCAACATTCTATTTGGAATAACATTGGCGCCGATTGACGAATCTTCGCGAAATTTACCAAACTTTTGGCCAGCTCCGGTCCACTCCTATCCTGAAAATTTCACGGTGATTCGTAAAGCGGGGGCCGAGAAAAAAGCATTTTCCCCATGCATTTTCCCATAGGACCTGTTGACGCAGCTACAGACCGAACTGCTGAACGGAATTACACCAAATTTGGCAAAGAGGTAGTCCTCAGTTCAGACTCGTGCATTTTCCCATAGGACCTTTAGGTCGAAGGTACAGCCCGAACGGCTGAACAGAATTACTTGAAATTTGGCAAAGAGGTAGTCCTCAGGTCAGGCATGTGCCTTTTGCTTAAATTGTGTAAATCCGTTCAGTATTTCCAGAGAAAATTAGAGTTAAAAAGATAGATATATCTGGGCGGAGCCTAACCACACATCTCATTGTGAGATGTGATTGGCTGTCAGTACTTCATCCAAGGAGTGTTGGCAGCCATCTTGGGACCAATATACATGATAGCACCTCATTAAAAAACATTGCAGTTAATAGAAGGTTTTAAGACTTTAGTTACATTATAAATCATTTGTTGATGGTACCATACTCATTTTAGGAATTGTAGTGTGTTCTAAGGTGATTTTACCATGTGAAAAAGCCTTCTGCTGTGATATCATGAATCATGTTTGAGAGAAAACTATTTTCTCATGCTTTTCCCACAAGGTTTGGAAGGTGATCTATAAGCTAAACTGAGAGCATATTTTCTGTAAATTCACATTATCTTTCTCAGTCATTTGAGAATGAAGTCTGACATTCTCAGTAAAACATGTACATCCAACAAGGGCAGAGACTGTCTGTTGATTCCTTTGTGTTCTACAGCAGCTTCCCAGAGTGTTCTAAAGAACAACTAGAGCGCTAACAGTCCTACTTATGACAAACGTATTGCACACCTGAAGCCATCTTGATTGGAATAAAGTGGTTACTCTTAAAACATTTAATTTAAAAAGGAACAAAATGAGGGGGTTCATTTTTCCATAGAAAGTATGATTAGTGCTGCAGAAAGAAAAATTAGGGCACATTTTGAGTGACTTCTAAAAATCCTCTTCTATTCCATGACATGCAGACTGAAACATGCACTTTCAATACCAGCAGCAGACTTCCCTGGTGAGCAGTAGCTTTACTACAGTGATCTAATAAGCAACTAGAGTGCTAACATTCTGAATTTATGGCAAATGTGTGAAACATCTAAATGCCTTCTTGATGGAATCAAAGTAAAAAACTGAAAGTATTTCCTACTGAGGAGACTGTAGTAAATGAGGAAATTAGGAAACTTCATAACAAATAAGTCTCCCAAAATGGCCACCAGAGACAAAAGAGCCCAAATGTAGCCCAAATATCACACAGGTGTAGCCCAAGTATAGCCCAATGACAGAATGTCCCAGAGTGTTCTAACGAACAACTAGAGCGCTAACAGTCTTACTTATGACAAAAGTATGGCACACCTGAAGCCATCTTGATTGCAATAAAGTGGTAACACTTAAAACATTTAATTTACACAGGAACAAAATGAGGGGGTTCATTTTGCCATAGAAATTATGATTAGTGCTGCAGAAATAAAAATTAGGGCACAATTTGACTTCTAAAATCCTCGTCTATTTCATAAAAAAATTCTGATATGCAGACTGAAACATGCACTTTGAATACCAGCAGCAGACTTCCCTGGTGAGCAATAGCTTTACTACAGTGTTCTAATGAGCAACTAGAGTGCTAACATTCAGAATTTATGGCAAATGTGTGACACATCTGAATGCCTTCTTGATGGAACCAAAATAAAAAACTGAAAGTATTTCCTACTGAGGAGACTGCAGCAAATGAGGAAATTAGGAAACTTCATAACAAATAAATCTCCCAAGATGGCCACCAGAGACAAAAGAGCCCAAATGTAGCCCAAATATCACCCAGATGTAGCCCAAGTATAGCCCAATGACAGAATGTCCCAGAGTATTCTTAAGAACAACTAGAGCGCTTACTGTCTTACTTATGACAAAAGTATGGCACACCTGAAGCCATCTTGATTGTAAGAAACTGGTAACACTTAAAACATTTAATTTAAAAAGGAACACCATGAGGGGGTTTATTTTGCCATAGAAATTATGATTAGTGCTGAAGAAAGAAAAATTAGGGCACATTTTGAGTGACTTCTCAAATCATCTTCTATTTCATTAAAAAATCTGATAAGCAGACTGAAACATGCACTTTTAATACCAGCAGCAGACTTCCGTGGTGAGCAGTAGCTTTACTACAGTAATCTAATGAGCAACTAGAGTGCTAACATTCAGAATTTATGGCAAATGTGTGACATATCTGAATACCTTCTTGATGGAATCAAAGTAAAAAACTGAAAGCATTTCCTACTAAGGAGACTGCAGTAAATGAGGAAAGTAGGAAACTTCATAACAAATAAATCTCCCAAGATGGCCACCAGAGACAAAAGAGCCCAAATGCAGCACAAATATCACCCACATGTAGCCCACATGTAGCCCAATGACAGAAGTGTGCAAAACACTTATTTTTTGTGTATTTGCAGATTTATATAGTGCAGACTTGTCAGGTATTGGAGTGCTTTACATGAGCATTGGTTACATCACACAAGATCAAGTTCATTTTGGTTGTAGACATGGGGAGATTAAGTGATTTGACCAGAATCACAGAATGTTGAGCTGAAGCAGAAACTCCATCCTGGTTCCCCAGTTGCAAAGTCTGCAGCTCTGGAAGTAACACCACATCCTCTCCCCTAGGTGCAACATTTAATCAAGTGGTCAACTGGATAAAAAAACATAAAGATTACAAATAATGTAAAAGTTCTTTGTCGCTATTTGAAAACTCAGAAAATATGTCCTCATTTTAGTTTTTTAGTGCACTAACCATAATTTTGATGCAAATAAGACCCTCTCATATATGTAATTTCTAAAGGAAATGCTCTAGGTATTACAGTTTTGATTACATCAAGATGACGTCAGGCGTTCCACACTTTTGTAATAAATATAGAATGTTAGCAATCTAGTTGTTCATTGGGATACTGTTGAGAGGCAGAGGCCAGGGGCACTGACTCTGAAAATTGCAGGCCGGTAGGAGAGTGCAGAGGCAACAATTTGACCACACTGGGCAGGCAGGAAGGGCAGTGGCAGCACAACAGACTATGGAGGGCAGGGGAAAGGGGGGCAGGGGCAACAAACCAACAATACAGGACTGGCAAGAGAGGCTGTGGCAATATAATAAACCATTGTGGGCAGAAGGAAGAGGCAGTGGTAGTACAACCATACATGCAAACAGACCCGTTTCAGCTAGGAAACGTCCAATGTTTTTAAGCTCAAATGGGCTTTATTTGATCTGTCTCCTGCCTACAATCTCCTCTTTTTCAATGTAACTCAAAGGGGAAAATCAATACCCCAGTTTTTTTTCAAAATCTCCCTCTTACCAAGTTCAAAATGTTCGCAAGTATGGTACATTGGATCATGGTAGGCAGGAGGAATTGGGGTAGGGACAAGGACTCGGATAACAGAGGACAGGAGGGACATGGAGAGGTGCACCAAACTGACCCTACAGGGCAGGCATCAGGGTTTGCAGCAGCACAATACACCACACAGGGCATGCGGGATGGGAGTGCAGCACAACAATCCATAGAAAGCAATAGGGAGGGGACATGGACAACAGAAGACAGAGGGGAAAGAGGCAATGGTAGCTAGCTGACCATAATGGACAGACAGGAGAGAAAGCTGCAGTATAACAGACCATAAAGGGCAGGAGGGACAGATCAGAGGCTTTACAATGGAATAGACAAGCCAGGAGGGAGGGAATATGGGTCTGCACATGGAAACAGAGGGCTGGGGGCAAGGGGGCAGGGCAGGAGCAGCAAGATGATCATGGAGGTCAGGCAGGATGGGCACTAGAAACAAGACACACCATGGAGAGCAACAATGAGACTATGATGGCATACACACAGACCATGGAGGGAAGGTGGGAGGGGGTCAGGGGCAGCTAGCTGACCACACAGGGAAGGGGGGAGGGACCATGGCAGCACAGAAGACCATGCATGGCAAGCGGGAGGGTTAGTGGCAGCACAATGGCTATGATGGGCAAGAAGGAGGGTGCAGGGGCATGCACAAAGGACCATGGAGGATAGAAGGGAGGGTCAGGACCTGGGCACAGACAAGAAAGTTCAGGGGAAGGGGCCTCACAACAGACCACGCAGAGCAGGCAGGAGGAGCAGTTGCAGCACAACAGACCAGGGAGGGCAGAAGGGTGTGGCAGTAAAATGGACCATGGAGGACAGGAAGAAGGGGATAGGGGCATGGCATGTGGACAGGCAGGGTGGAGGTGGCAGGGACAGCTTACAGTCATCTGACAATGCTAGGCAGGTGGGAGGGGAGTGGCAGCTCAACAGAACACTCAGAGTAGATAGGAGTGGCAGGTCCATGGAACATGGTGGGCAAAAGGATGGAGCAGGGGCATGCACAAAGATATCGGAGGGCAGGGGGAAGGAGAATAGGGGCAGCAAGCTAAGCACAGAGGCTAAGCAGGAGGTCAATTATGGGCCATGGAATTGGGCAATGGAGGGCAGGAGGAGTGGACTGGTACATCATGCTAAATGGAGGGCAGTGGCAGCACATCAGACCATGCATGGCAGGAGAGCGGAGGCTAGTCCATGGATTCAGACAACTGAGAATAGGGAGGAGGTGGATGGAGCAAGCTAACTGTTCAGAGAAGGTGGGTATTAGGAACTTTACTGTTTTTAAAATGTGTGTCTGTGCGAACAACTTAAAATATGAACAAGTATGCAGCATAATCTCACTTTTATTCAGGAAGAAGAGGACATTTGTTACTGTGACTCCGGGCTCGCTTGACAGAAACACCCCCCGACCCTCCACACCCCATCGCAAAATGTAATGCCCGTGAAAAGGGTAGGTGGACGCAGTGTTATATAGAACATAGTCCTGAAAGCACGATTGAAAATGAAAACTAGATATAGTATATGGTATAAACTATGCACCAAAAAGTGTGATATATATAAAAAAGTATTACACATCCGAGGGTGGATGTGTGTTTTATTAACCGTGAGGGGGGGTTCTTGCATAGTTTGGTCGAATTTCTGTCGAATCCCCTTTGAATGGCTTGGTGTGCGTGTGTATTAAAGGTGCCCGTCAATAGCTACCCATGTTTGTATAAATAAACGACAAGGGTGTCTACTTGGAGAGTACCCACCGGCGGGGGCACCGGGATTAGGCACGGTAGGGCGTCAGATACGTCAGAGCTTCACTAGCGGTGTAAATACATTCCACGTGGATTCATTGTATGCATAGTCGCCTTTTAATGAATATCACGCAAATCATCATGGTGATAGGTACATACAGCATGTCCTAGGTGTTTCTATAAATATATATATATTTTTAAATAATATAAAACAAAGGCTGGCCCCGGGGGATGGGTCCCCGGGGCCATAAGTGGCCTGAGAAGGGGGGCAACGCAGCCCCCCTCCTAAAGAATGTTTTTTTAAAAGTCCATGACCCGGGGGTTGGGGTCCCCGGGGCCGATTAAGGCCTTGGGAGGGCCACATTTATTTTTTCAACAAATAAAATTAGGGTGCAGGCCCTGGGGGATGGGGTCCCCAGGGTCAATAAATTAGAAAAAGAAGGGGGGCCACACATCCCTCCTTCTTAAAAAAATAAAATAAATAAAAGACCAGCATCGCGCTGGAGGCCACGCCCCCTCCTTGCAGCACTCTGCAAACGCGCCCCCTGGCCAGTTGTAAGTTGGGGAATTCAATTCAATTCAATTTATAGCTTTATTCAAGATAAAAACTCATAAAAGCATAAGATACATTACATATAGACAATCTCTTATAAAAACTTTTGTTTAAAAACGAATAAAAAACATTAAAATACATCCATGATACTAAGGATCATAATTATTTAGCCAATATAAGAACAGAGTGTCAAAATTTTCGTAACTGATAGAGCGGACAATGGTCTAAAGTCTTTTCTCCTATACTACCATTAGACAAGAGATTTCTTTCTGATAGCCCAAGCCCATCCCAGATATTTGGCAACTGCCACAGCGATAAATGTTGAGGGACTGGTACAAATAATCCTTAGAGCAGTGTCACTCGCTCTTGTACCTAGCTGTTTACACATAGCCTTCAACCAAACACGTCGGGGGACTGAATAGGCCTCGCACACAAAGAGAAAGTGGGCAATGGTCTCAGACCTTACTTTACAAACTGGGCAGACTTGAGAGCTACCCTTTGCCCATTTTCCAGTTAGTGATCTAATTGGGAGAGACCCCACTCTAAGCTGGAAGTATAATTTCCTATCCAGGGGTTTGGTAATAATATCCCAATAGGGCTCTAAAAGAGGGGAAGCTTTTACTTCAAGGAATAAACCCTCCATGGTAGACGGGTTTGCTTCATTCCAGTCCCGATGTTCGACCATTTCCCAGTACTTGGTTTTTATAGTTGCTTTGGACGGGAACAGGGCCTCTTCTGGATTCTCCCAAAGCTCATTCATGCCTAGAGACCCCAACATTTTGCACAATTCCCCCAGCCATCCTATCTTGTGGAATTTGTCACTATTTATTAGATCCAGAAAGCCCCTTGCATAATGAGCGAGTTCGGGGGTGACCCATATGCGCCGCCAATATAAAATGGGCCTTAATCTAGCAATATCTGGGATGGCTTTTCTGCCTAGATCACAACGCAAAGGCTTCATGGGTGTGCTTTTAGGGAGGCCAATTAGATTTTGGAGAAACTTATTCTCAGCAAGCATTAATGGTGCGAGATTCCCATAGCCCCAAAGCTCTGGGCCATAGAGCACCGAGCTAATGGCTTTGGCTTCGTATACCTGAAGTACTGGTGCAATGGGTTTAGTCAAAGATCTTTTGTGTTCAACCCCTATAGTACCAGTAGTTTGGCGGAATTTAAGAGCCGCCATTTCTAAGTGTTTCCCCCACTTTGCACCTTTAGCTATATGGATACCCAGGTAAACAAAATCCGAAACCATTTCTACCTTTTGGCCATCCATGAAGAAATTCCCTCTAAAGCTGTGGTGGGGATTGAATGTCATAAGCTTTGTTTTGGCTACATTTACTTCAAGGCCACGCTCAGCACAAAAGCCCTCAAAAATATTCAGTGCACGCTGCAGGCCACTCGGAGTCTTGGATAAAATGAGCGTGTCGTCTGCAAATAGTAGGATTGGCACTTTCGCTCCATCCAATGTTGGAGCGTCTACAGGAGCAGACAACATACGCTCCACTACTCCATTAATAAAAAGGGAGAAAAGCATTGGGGCCATAGCGCAACCTTGGCGCACCCCCCGTTCTACCATAAACTCATCAGTTAGTTGCCCATGTCTCCCCCACTGAATCTTTGCAGAGTTAGACTCATGCAATCTCATTGCTAGCGATAAGATTTCTGGAGGCATCCCCATCTCAGCTAAGACTTTCCATAACAAAAATCGGGGGACTACGTCAAAAGCTGCGCGGAGATCAATAAAGGCAGCATAAAGACTGCCCTTCGCCAGCTCAACTGTCTTCCAGTGCAATAACGTAAACCGGAAGATCTGGTCAATCGTACTTGTCAATTTACGGAAACCTGCTTGGTAGAGAGATAAAATGTTGTTCTCTTCCTCCCATACTGAAATTTTAGCCAGGATCATTTTGCCTACAACCTTCTGCACTGTGTCTATGAGGCTAATGGGGCGGTAATTCCCTGGAAGTGTTTTGTCCCCTTTTTTATAAATAGGGATTATTACCGCCCCGAGCCACGACTTTGGCACCGGAGCCCCTAGTGCTACTGCATTGGCCAGATTCGAGATGTATTTACCCCAACGTAATTTCTCGTGAAGAAATACATCTGCGGGCACCCCGTCGGGGCCCGGTGCCTTGCCCCGTGTAACTGAATCCAAAGCTAGTGCTACATCTGCGTTGTTAAAGGGGGGAGTTTGGAATATAACATGGGGCACAGATTCCCCATTTCTATCCTCGAGACGGCACCTGTACTGAGGGCCGAAATAATCCAACCAATTGCTCTGCGAGACATGGTTGGAGGGTGGTTCTGGGAGGCCCCCCTTCCCCCACTTGACAATGTTCCAGAATAATCTGGAATCTTTTGCTGAGCAAGCAGCTTTGAGTTCTTGCCAGTGTTGCTCATCCCATTGTTTTTTGGCTATAATTACACTGGACTTGTATTGGCACCTTGCATCCCTGACTGAGGCTGGATCTTTGGACTTGATGGCCAACCCCAGAGAAATTCTAGCTGCCCTACATGTAGCATTATACCACCCTGCCACATGCGGGCAGTTTTTCTTACCCGGGTTCGAGCGTACTGCCCTATAAAAATGGCCCTTTAGTGAATGGAAGAATTCGCAATGCAGATTGGTGATCTCAGCCAAATCTGTTCTATTGCTTGGTCCCATGTTCAGAATTACTTCCATGGCGGTGGAAGTAAAATCCAAATCTGTATTGATGCTTAATAGCACCTCTTGGTTGGCCACAATTTGGGGCCACTTGACTCGCCTCATGTCATTCGTTGGAACGGTCTCCACCAGTACTTCTGATGTTATATTTTCCCCCTCCATGTCCCCCCCCACAACAAGTGAGAGATGCAAAGGGGGTTATGATCGCTCTCTTGTCTGTTAACCACCCTCATGTCTTCCATCAGATGCCAGATCGTTAAACTGCAGATGACATAATCAATCCGGCTTTGCCAACGGCCGTTGTCAAATGTGTTTGCCCCTTGACCATCACTCAATGTCCTCCCATTCAGCGCTCTGAGCCCCCTTTCACAACATAGGGCATTCATCTGTAATACTTCCACCGACCATCTGCTCACAGGTTTTAAGTCCAGCTTAGGGATTCTCCATTCATTATCTACATCTTCTCCCGCCTGCCAGTCTTCTACTAAAAGGGGCTCATAGGTCATATTCATATCGCCAGCGATTAGTATGTTATTCTCGGTTGGCTGAACACTGATCAAATGGTCAAGTACAGCCAAGACTTGGGATTTCCCTCTGTTGTGCCTTCTTCTATACAGATTATAAATGTATAGAGGTTCCCCTGAGACATATATAGCCTAATCAGCTGCAGATCATTATTACCTGTGGGGAGCTCTACTATCTTGACAAAAAGTGCCTGCCGGGCCCAAATAGTTAGACCCCCTTTTGGTCTTCCCTTAGGACCTTTAACAGCCGGGACAAAAAAATTAAGAAAACCCAGGAGGAACAAAGGTTCACAGGCCCATGTCTCCTGGAAGATACAGACGTCGAAATCATTTATAAACGACACCCATTCTGGAGAGTACATTCTGGGTCCCAGACCCGCGATATTCCACAAAACTATTCTGCCCCTTGCCCTCCTAGGATCACCCCCGTGTGCAACAGTGTCTAGCGGCTGGGCCCCTAGACCACTAATATTTAGCAAATCACAAGCCCCGGCTAGCTCTTTATTGGCTACTCCTGGAACATTTCTCCCTTGTGGACTAGTCACAACATCTGCTGCCAAAGATTCCCCTTCAATACTGAGGGTCCCTGAGGGCCAACTAGCCCAACAGGTATCTCCAGTATGCGCCAGGGAGCTGTGTTGCAGACAGGTGTTCTGAGGCCATGCCCCTTTTTACACCTCTATGCAACGCAGCTCTGTGGCGCTTACTGGACGTACCTAGTGGGCTAGTTTGACCCTAGGGACCCTTAGGATTCAAGGGTACTTAATCTCTCAACTTAGAATGGCCACAGGGCGCGTTTACACGGTGGTGAAGGGAGGGGACGGGGCCTGAGGTGACGTGTGCAAACACGCCCTGTGGCGCGTTTTAAGTTGGGGAAATAATTCCCTTTCAATCCTGAGGGACCCTGGGGCCAACTAGCCCACCAGGTGCTTCCAGTAAGCGCCACTGCTCTGCGTTGCAGAGAGGTGATGCAGGCCGTGCCCCTTCTTACACCTCTCTGCAATGGTGCTTACTGGACGTACATAGTGGGCTATTTTGCCCCTAGGGACCCTCAGGATTCAAGGGGACTTAATCTCCCAACTTAAAAAACGGCCACAGGACGTGTTTACACAGTGGGGAAGGGAGGGGACGGGGCCTGAGGTGACGTGTGCAAACACGCCCTATGGCACGTTTTAAGTTGGGGAAATAATTCCCCTTCAATCCTGAGGGCCCCTGGGGGCTAACTAGCCCACCAGGTGCTTCCAGTAAGCGCCACTGAGCTGCGTTGTAGAGAGATGGTCCAGGCCGTGCCACTTTTTACACCTCTCTGCAACGCAGCTCTGTGGCGCTTACTGGAGGTACCTAGTGGTCTAGTTGGACCCTAGGGATCCTCAGGATTCAAGGGGACTCAATCTCCCAACTTAAAACGGCCACAGGGCGTGTTTACACAGTGGGGAAGGGATGGGACGGGGCCTGAGGTGACGTGTGCAAACACGCCCTGTGGCGCGTTTTAAGAGGTAGTTTTAATCCCCTGCCCTATTATATACTAGGGGCTTACAGAGGAGGTCATGCTAATCACAGGGGGACCCCAACGCATAGTGTTCCCTAGTGTATGTAGGTGTTTTCACTGTATTCTGAGTGTCTTTTAACATAGCACTGGCTCTAGGACTGGTTAGCCAGACTCAGTTACCACCAGTATCCGTCTGAAAAAGTTGAGGGTACAGGATGATTTTGCAACAAGGCTTCTTTCTGCTCTTCTGTTTGTTCTTTCTGCACGTTATCCTTCTTCCTGCACTTTTCTTCGTCTTTGAGGACTTCTGTTGCTTCTTTCTGCATTTCTTTTTTTTCTTTCTGTGCGTATTTTTTCTTTCTTCACATGTCCTATCTCTGTAGGCATAGTTAGAAATTAGCAATTCACTGAAAAAACCATAGGTTTCAGGCACGTTATAGTTAGGAATTAGCATTTAAAAAACCATAGAAATTCACTGAAAAAACATAGGTTTCAGGGGCGTTATATTTAGCTGGACTTTTCACTCGTACAAAACCATTGAAATTCCCCCGTTATAAATTAATATTATTGATGCACACGCTACAAATAAGACCATGTATTAAAAATAAGAAAAAATTATCCAATAGAGACTTATGTTCCTCTTGTTTATTCACAAAAGAGTCTTCCACTCCCAACGCATTTCGTCGTTTGAAAGGATTAACCCATACAACTTCCTCAGGGCTGGAAGCAATACAAATATCATTTGTTGAAAATTATAATGATAATTCATATCATACAATTACATGCCTCAAATTGTGGACTGGTGCAGAGGAATCAAAGGTGCTAAATAATAGATCATGTACAAACAAGTGCTCCGTGAGTATACATGTGTGTAAAGATCACTATCTAAAAAGACTCACTTAAATAATCACAATTATATTCCTGTGACAACATAAAGTATTACTAGGTATTGACTAACTCACCAACCCTAGTGAGTAACATGCTCAGTGCATCAAGCAAACATATACATTAATCTGTACCTCTCTTCCTGATATAAGGAAAATATGTAACAATGCAAATTATGCAGAATTATTAACTTCGTCACACTTGAGGCAAAGCAAATCCAGGCGTTATTAAAAGCAAATATCGCTACCTTTTAATTTCCACTGGCTTTTTATAATTGCTTGCAATATCCTCCAAAATGTAAAACTGGTGCGTCACCCTAAAAGTAATTTTCACAAATTGAGTATAAGGAACTATATTGAAACTAAACTCAAACATACAGGTTCAAATTGTCTATTCATACCTTTATTTAGGTATCCAATTGTAATATTTATTCTGTTACGTTGGCAATTCTAAAGAATATAGTTAGGAACAACCCAGGGGATATCTGGTCTGAACTCACGACCACCTGAAAAAACATTTATATACCAAATTATATCACTAAACTAGTCAAAGAACCATTAATTTAAGTAACGAGCTCATGCTCATTCCAAAACTCTTACCCCAATGACGGCGATGCCGCGTTGTGTACCAATTCCAATACGAAGTAAGTTAGTTTCAGCAAAAGTCCCTGAAGTAAGAGGACCTACAAACAAAACGACCCTATGATTACTGACCTCACTGAAGTAGTCCCGGACCAATATGTATTATCATAACTTCAAGCCAAACATACCTCCAGTGGCTCCGAAAACCCGAGTGAGGTAACGAGTGCTCCCGCCATAGCACCACTTCCGTATATAAAAAGTGTAGCAATCGAGAAGGTGACTAACTCCAAGGCTATCACCATGGGCGCCATGTTTGAACAATATTGAAACAAGTATATTCGGCGCTGTTAGTTTATAAGTAGAGTTACCATCCCAAAACCGCCAGTGTGGGATACAATATAATCAAAAACCGTTTCGTATCGATAACCCGCTTCTGGTACATGTGAGTACAAACCCTACATCCCGTGTCTGACCCAAGCAGTAATTTACAAAGCAACCAATAAAGGCCATGAAAAAAAAAAGCTACAAACCAAGTCTTAAATTTCAATGTTGTTGCCACATCCAGCCTTTATTTTGGATAAAGTCCAAAATTTAAGTTAAATAAAATATACAAAGCCCCATTAACATCACTAGTGAGAAAATTATATATAAACACTAGTGATAGAAATCAAAGAGGTGACTAGCGATAAACACTTCTATGAACACCATTTAAAAAACGATTTTAAGTCCATGGATTACAAACAGTGTAATAAATAATTACAGGGGTTGTACCACTAGGAAGTGTAATCTTATATGCCATACATCATTACTGATTGCGTCATTGACTCAAATGAGTAAAAAAATTATATCATTTGCATATTTATAATAGTCAAAACATGGCCCTCAGAGGGGATCTAAAGTATCTAGACCATATATTTAATACCATAATTTCCAACCAATTCCATTCTATAAGTCACGTAATCATAAGTATAAATCATTAGTACCAATCCGAACTAAATTTTAGTTGTAGGAAAATTGTAGGAAAGTTGTACTATCGTGGAAAAGAATTCCAAACCGATATGCCCATATGTGATGCAAATGTGAAGTTAATGTAAATTATAAATATCTCTCTATGCAAATTACCAGGCTGTCTATCACACTAGAAGGGATATTACTATGTAAATTCATTTTCGTTATAGCAGTTGTACACTAATCTGTCATAATGAAAAGTTTCCAAAGAAATATGCCCACATACGACAGATATCAATTTTATAAAGGTGACGCATGAGCACGCTATACATAAATGACCAGGCAACCTTTCATACTAAAAAATATATTTCAGGTATTCTCTAATATTAATCTCCTAAAAGGTATTGTAGCTCCTGACAGATTAGTGTACAACTGCTATAACGAAAATGAATTTACATAGTAATATACGCCCCTGAAACCTATGGTTATTTCAGTGAATATATATATATGTATATATATATATATATATATATATATATATATATATATATATATATATATATATATAAATATATATATATATATTATATATATATATATATATAAATATATATATATATACATATATATATATCTGCCAGACACAGAGGGGGAATAGGGAATTGGCCCTCAGAAGAAAGGAGTCCAAATGGATACTAGACCTCGAAACTAAGCAGCCTAAGGGACACAACCAGGATGAGGAGATGGCGACTCATTTGATAGAAGAGTAATCGAGAAGATGTGGCTTCATGATTCATTGTGTTAAATTCATGGTGTATAAGTTACTGTACATAAATGTATAATTTGTGAATTTGTGATTTTATGGCTTTAGAACACAGGTGTGCTCTTTTTTAATTAAATTCTTTCTCTTCCCTTGCAGGAGAGAAGGAAGGGGCCCAACATAGCAACATGAGCACAATCACGGGCCACCTACCCTTTTCTTCAATGTCACAAGGAGAGCACCGATGAAGAAACTAGATAAGAATTTTCACTTTTATAATGTCACTATAGTTCCTCACTGTAAGGGTAAAGTTAGTACTCACCTGTGCGATCGGATCCTTTTTTAGAAGTATTACGCCTCATTGTCGCATGCTCGAGGTACCCGATTTGACTATTATGCCACTAGGCCGCAAGTAACACATTTCGAATCAGGTAATCATCGGGACTTTAATGTTGGAAATGTTTAAACATTACATAGATGGATGCCTTCACTGCGCGCACAAGCATGGTAGCCGCACCTAATATAATCTGATCCCATCAGCCCGTGACTACCAGATCTGTACGCCACTCGGCGCCAATATGCCTGTGTATAAGCAAGTACCAGAGACATCTAGGCTGCAAAAAGGAATGTAATTACAGATTACTGTTATTATTTTGTGACTTTGAACAGGTACATGATTAGCAGATTTGTACGCCACTCGGCGCTGATATTCTATATATATGCAAGTACCATCTGCCTTTAGACATATAGACTGCTAACAGGAATTTACATACAGATTACTGTTATTATTTCGTGAATTTGAACAGTTATATGGTTTGAATATGACTCGCCTTATACGTTACAATATGGCGGCCACTCGCACATAGAGGTACTATCTAACTGTGAGTCCTTTCTCTATGTTGAGTCCTTGGTTTGTATGTAATGCACTGTGTCACAAGCGTTCAACGTGTGATCAAGAGAGTTCACTCTCGAAACGCGTAACGTTGGAATAAAGATCGCTGTTGATATACCTAACCGAGAGCGCGCTTTACTTTGCAACTGGAATCAAAATATATTTATATATATATATATATACACACACACATGTAGAAACATATATATATGTGCACATTTTTATACAATTTTAAAATGATAAAATAAAATATAATTAATAGTTTATTAATTGTTGTAAAGTAAATATATATATATGAATTATTATGTATGCGTTTAACTTTGTTAAATTAAGTTCATTTGTTATATTTGGTAAAATGTATATTTATTTTACGTTATTTTTAAATTAATTGTGTTATTTAATATTTATTATTTTATTATATATATATAAAGATTGCTATTTTGTACAGCTATATTTTTGACATCAATATTTTTCCCCCGATATTTTTGTACTTGTTTAAGTATTGGAAGTCTGTCAGGATCTGTATACGGAGCGCCTGCCAAGACTACAATTCCCAGAATCCCATGTGCAAGAGTGGGAGGAGCAACGGGCATAAAACGCTATGAACGCACGCACGACGTTGTGCGTAATTGACGAATTTCCGGACGGGCTGCGTCACGTAAACTTTCCATCCCGCGTGGTGAGAGAGAGACGCAGGGATTGCTGCACGCTTTGGCCGAGATTTTGGCATCGGAGTCTCAAGGACTGAGACCAAGATTTCGTGAAAGCTGTTCCGGAGGCATTCTCGGCTTTTAATGCCGACTCCCGAACTGATCTCAGGAGGGTTCCAAGGTACATGCTACAACGGGAAATCCCAGGCGGAGTTCCTGTAAAAACCGGCAAAACAGCAAGTAACTGAAGGGGGGTGTGTGTCCTAGTCCCAACGAGGACGAGCATTGGTGCAACTTTAAGGTTTCTATGGCCGGAGGGGCCACTTGCAATTCATTTGTTCTTTAAAACCCCGGAATGGTCTGGAGTAAGACCTATGTCTAGTAGTAGTTAGAATCGGTGAGGAAACCGACTATATAGAGCAGAGGAGATGGTTCTGTTGCAGAGGTAGGCGGGGTGTCATTAGTGTTTCAAGTGGGATCATCGCTGGAGCGACAATCCGGCAGACTTATTGGCGTAATCACCCCAGAAATCATAGAACAAAACTCACCAAAGGTATACAGGCAGGGGGGCACCGATCTCTGAGGTATTGACTACTGTATGGGTGCACCGACCTGGCGTCCTGATAAACTCCTCAGATTACGATCAGAGCTTTTCCCACTATCAAAAGTAGAGAAGGAGACCGCCAATCCCCTCTATTACCTCAAAGATTATACAAGGTTAAAACCCAGACTTACTGGGTCATCTATTGCTTGGTCAGCATATGCAAGTTGTGTATGGTTACGAATTGGAGTGATGGTATGAGTGTTTATGAGGAAATAAAGAAGCTCATTATCATAACTATACCACATAGCGAGAATTACTGAGAGTAGGTATTTTGTCTTGCATGGTATTATGTTCTTGTTTGTATGTTAACTTTTCTTTACAGGTTGTACTCCCCGCTGTTCCCATCCTTCCCTTCCCTCGCTCGATTGCTCCAGTCTTCCGTGCCTTTAGTGCAGGAAGTTGGTGACGTCGAGAGGTGGACCCCATATAGCGTCGCCCGAACCTGAGGAGTGTTGGACCTGGGACTGATTCTTGACAGAGTCGATATTATTGCATTCTATATTTTTTCATCTATATTTTTTACATAGATATTCTGTTAGTGAACCAATTTGTTTGAGGGTGCTTTCTACAACGCCTGCTCTCCCTGCTAATTTCCAATGAATGGCCCGCAGTAACCCCATCTCTTGGTCAACTGCGTCAATCTTAAGTTCCAGGGTGGACTTGGTATCCTTTGTTTGCTGCCAGGATGGCTTACATGTGTGCCCCCTGACTCCCGTCAGTCTCAGCTAAGGAGCGATATCCCATACCATCCAACAGGCACCCTGGGTTCTCTTGGTGTTCCTGTTTTTTCTTTTTCACTTGGCCCATCGTGTAGTTGTTTTACTCCTTTCTCCAGACACTGGCCGTTAGGGCGAGTGCCACTATCTGACTCACCTCACTGCTGATGGGGAATAGCAGACCAGGCCGCCCCATGACTGACATGCCACAGTACCCCCTCAGGATACTGCAGCACCCCACCATCGGCTACAGTCTGTGCCCCAGCCACGCCCATGAGTTAGTAACAAGATGGGGGCACCCACCAGTCCCCGGCGAGGCACCCCAGCCACTGCTACCAGGCACAAACACCCCAGCCCATCCCCCACTGCCACTCACCATAAAGCTGCCTGCTTTAAACCACTTCAAAGATGGTCCCTCCCCTCACTGCTACTGGGTGCCAGCTCCACTGCTCATTGTCTCGCCTAAGCCTGAGCAGACACTGCCAGGCCTAGGCCACTTGCAACTCAAAACAAGGTCTTTACTGCCAACCAGCGGCATTGACTTGCCTACAACCGCCCCCTCCCTCTCACTGGCACACCCATCTTCGCTCACCAGGTGGGGCCAGCACCACACCAGTGGCCCCAGGAACAGCAGCCTAAGACTTGAGACATGCGCTGCTTCGATGACTCAAAACTGGCATCTGACATCTTCACACACCACCCATATCTGCAGCCACACTGCCGAGCAACATCTCCCATTCCAGTGTTCTTATTCCTTATCGTGGCTGCCCATTGCCGTCTTGATTTGTGCACAGCAAGTCCGCTCTCTCTGCCAGCTGGGGCCCACACGGGTAGAGGCCCACAACAGATGCTCCCTGGGTTCGGACGCCTTTTGCGATGATCTGGGCACCCATGGCGGCACCCCAGGCTCAGGATTACTGCTTTTGTTTGCTGATGTGCACAGAGCTCTACTGGCACCAGTGCAGCTCCATGAGGCTGCTGGCCATGCCTCAGGCATTTGTCCTTCTTCAGTAGAGAGTAACACTTAAATTTCAGGGTGCTGGAAACACTGCTTATAGTTTTCTCAGATTATATACACAGGTACATCCCAATGAGCTGATCAAAAATGAATGGGGAGATGGAGCACACTGCCTGGCATACCATCCATTGTCATGTGTCAACATGCCAGCCATCATAAGCCCACCCAACCAGCTTCATAAATAAACAAACCCATCACTATGGCTCAGCACAGCAAACATTATAAATCCACACACGCACACCATCATGCACCAACACACTCCAACAAACCAACATTATGTCAACATAATATGATGCAACCATACAACCAACATCATACACCAACACATCCACCAGCACACCTCCATGTAAGCCACATCATACACCAACACATCCACTATCATATGCTGCAATAACAACAAGGTGATGGATGGAATACTTGAAATAATCTCAACCACTGGCAATTGCTCGGGTGGCATTCCAGGCTATCTTTTTTAGCCCACATGCCATTGTAGACAAAGGTCTGCCTCATGCAAATTAGTACCAACCCTTCTCCAAGGAACAGTCCATCCTGAACTTCCAATCGACATCCCCTTCATCTGGGCAGAAGTACTACTGGACTATGACATGATTCTCAGAGTGTTCAGTTTTGAAATTCCCTCACATTAAGATAATAAACAACTGGCACTGCCCCCCCTGTAAACGCAATGGGGCCAAGCTCCTCCCATATGATCTGTGCTGGATATTCAATGAGACTCATTGTCCCCTATATCATATATTTTGGTCTTGCCTGGCCCTAACTAGTTATTGATCAGACATATGGTCACACAGCTCCTGCAGATACCCCCTACACCACAGATGGCCGTACTTCACATTGTTTCATATATATCTCACCATACACATACACTGATGGCTGGCGATTGCCTTAGCAGTGGCCAAAATATGTATTCCTCACCATTGGCATGAATTCTCTCTCCCGACCTGTACTGAATGGGTCCTGGAGCTCCACAGGCTAGTGAGCTGTGAGCAACTCACCTATACGCTAAATGATACAATTTAGACCTGTGACTGCATTTGGAGCCCTTTCCTCCCACTTGAAGTGGAGTCTACTCCATGACCTCCTCCTTAATGATGCACCATGAACCAATGGTGCAGCAGGATTCCCTGGCACCATTTGCTATCCACTGTGGCTACTACTCCCCCTCACTCCCCCTTTCAAACCTTTCAACATATGGAGATGTATGGACCATACCCCTCTCCCTTTTTTCCAAAAAGTTGAGGTCAACTCTTCCAATCTCTAATCTGCAGGCGGCAAATGTAAAGTAAGTGGTTTTATTAATTTCTAAATTTAATTTACCTATCCTGTCATCTGTTGACTTCCCCCTCACCGCCTTGCTCCGCCCCACCGCTCTTACCTGTGCCGGTCACGCCTGCTACTCACGCATATCATTGACTTCGCACATGCTATCCATACCCCACCCCACCCCTTTCCTTCCCCCATCACCTCCTTCATCCTTAACCCCCATGGAACCTAGACTCCCCTTTATTTGTTGAACCCAAGCTCCCGTCTAAAAAACACACCTTCTTGTGCCACTTTATCACCCGCATATTCCTTCTTCTCTAAGGTTGATTGTCAATTTTGTATTTTACATAGAATATTACATCATTGCCTACCTTTCTGTACCATGTGACTTACGCTGTGGCTGGCTTTGTTGTTCACGGTTTGTATTAACACCCCTTCTCTTTTCCTCTGTACCAAATGACAATAAGTAAATGTTGCCAAAAAAAGAAACCCCCATCTAGAAGGAACCACAAGCAACTCCATTCTGGTTTCCCCCTACTTAGATCTCATCAGTGAGGTATAGCTTGAGTCCTATGACATAGTGAGCACAGGACCCATTTCTAGGCATACCAGTCGCATTTAGGTTGAAAATTGCAACAATAACAAGGAGATGGATGAAATGCTTCAATTATTCTCACTCACTGTCCATCTCTCGGGCTCCATCCAGTCCATCGCTTTTCGCCTACCATGATAATCTAGACAATACCCGCCTCATTCAAACTGAGGTGGCATGGTGGGTAAAAGAATGATGCGAGCGATTGCCAGTGGTTAGACTTATTGCAAGCATTTCTCCAATCACCTTTTGTGTGTTTGATGTACCACCCTAAGTTGCAAGGGTGTGCCAAGACGTGTGTCTGGTTCTCAATGTGCCACTGAAACCACACTTTACCTGACTGACGAGGCCCAATCTGGGCAAAACTGGACTTGGGTTGCTTTTGTTCCTGTTAAGCGAAGACCTGCGCCAGGATACCGTCCCAAGTGAGGTATGCTCATACACATAACACAACCTGGCCTGGCAGTTCAGGCTGGACTGTTCCTATTGGAACAGGGCCAAGGCTGATTTGCATATGGCTGGGTCCAAACTGAGACAGCATGGTAGGAAAAAGAACAAAGAGTTGGAGTGTTACCCCAAGCTATTGTGGTTATTACAAGCATTCCTCCATCACTTTTTGTGTTTTTGATGCACCATCATTTATCCACAAGAGCACCATTAAACCTCCAACATCATACATTAATATAAATATATGTGGCAATTCACTCACGATCATAAGTTCAAACAGCCAAGACCATAATTCAGCACATCTACTAAACATTCACCAATATACCCACTATCATACACCCATCAACCAATATCATATGCCAATACACAAAGGTAAAAAATAAAATGAATGACAAAAAAATATAAATTTTAAAGAAAGCTCAGATTGACTAATATGTTAATAGTGGCTTTGCCATAAACATGTTTGGCTGCCTTTTTTGCACTAAATGCAAAAACAACAGTTGGTGGACAGAATGCAGAACAATGTCATACATTCACCCCAGTACAGAGATCTGGGCCTAATTCCATCGTTCTTTTGCTCACCATGCCTTTCCAGATTGAACCCAGCCAAATGCAAATCAGTCTTGACCCTGTGCCTCATGGGAACAATCCAGCCCGAACTGCCAAGCCAGGTCCTCCCTTGCCTGGAAACAAGCATCCTAGGACCGGTTTCGGGGTTTCACCCCTCTTCAGCCAGGATAGCTTGATTCCAGTGTCATGGAGAGCACGGGACCCACGTCTGGGCATACCCGTCCCCCTCGGGGTGACAAATGCAAAAACAACAGTTGATGGACAGAATGCAGAACAATGTCATACATTCACCCCAGGTCAGAGATCTGGACCTAAATCCATCGTTATTTTGCTCACCATGCCATTCCAGTTTGAACCCAGCCATATGCAAATCAGTCTTGACCCTGTGCCTCATGGGAACAGTCCAGTCCGAACTGCCAAGCCAGGTCCTCCCTGGACTGGAAACAAGCATCCTAGGACTTTTTTTGCGGTTTCACCTCTCTTCAGCCAGGATAGCTTGATTCCAGTGGCATGGAGAGCACGGGACACACGTCTGAGCATACCCGTTCCCCTCGGGGTGACAAATGCAAAAACAACAGTTGATGGACAGAATGCAGAACAATGTCATACATTCACCTCAGTACAGAGATTTGGGCCTAAATTCCCTTTGGTTTTGCTTTGTTTGCCCTAAGTTGGCAGGGTATGCCCAGACGTGGGTTCCTTGCTTACTTTGCCACTGGATTCAAGCTAGCCTGGCTGATGATGGCTGATTCGCCAGAAACTGGTCCCAGGATGCTTGTTTCCGGTCCAGGGAAGACATGGCTTGGCAGTTCGGGCTTGACTGTTCCCATGAGGCACAGGGTCATACTGATTTGCTTATGGCCATGTCTGAACTGGGGTGGCGGAGTGACCTAAAGAATGATGATGGATTAAACCCAGATCAGTTGACTGGGGGTGAGTGTTTGCAATGTTCAACACTCCGTCCATCATCCCCTTTGGTTTTGCTTTGTTCGCCCTAAGTTGGTAGGGTATGCCAAGACGTGGGTCCCTTTCTCACTTTGCCACTGGACTCAAGTTAGCCTGGCTGATGACGGCTGATTAGCCAGAAACCGGTCCCAGGATACTAGTTTCCGGTCTAGGGAAGACATGGCTTGGCAGTTCGGGCTGGACTGTTCCCATGAGGCACAGGGTCAGACTGATTTGCAAATGCCCATGTCTGAACTGGGGTCGCGCAGTGAGATAAAGAATGATGATGGATTAAACGCAGATCAGTTGACTGGGGGTGAGTGTTTGCAATGTTCAACTCTCCATCCATCATCCCATTTGGTTTTGCTTTGTTCGCCCTAAGGTGGCAGGGAATGCCCAGACGTGGGTCCCATGCTCACTTTGCCACTGGAATCAAGCTAGCCTGGCTGATGACAGCTGATAAGCCAGAAACCGGTCCCAGGATGCTTGTATCCGGTCCAGGGAAGACATGGCTTGGCAGTTCGGGCTGGACTGTTCCCATGAGGCACGGGATCAGACTGATTTGCATATGGCCATGTCTGAACTGGGGTGGCGGAGTGAGCTAAAGAATGATGATGGATTAAACCCAGATCAGTTGACTGGGGGTGAGTGTTTGCAATGTTCAACACTCCGTCCATCATCCCCTTTGGTTTTGCTTTGTGCTCCCTAAGTTGGCAGGGTATGCCCAGACGTGGGTCCCTTGCTCACTTTGCCACTGGATTCAAGCTAGCCTGGCTGATGACGGCTGATTAGCCAGAAACCGGTCCCAGGATGCTTGTTTCTGGTCCAGGGAAGACATGGCTTGGCAGTTCGGGCTGGACTGTTCCCATGAGGCACAGAGTCAGACTGATTTGTATATGGCCATGTCTGAACTGGGGTGGCGGAGTGAGCTAAAGAATGATGGTGGATTAAACCCAGATCAGTTGAATGGGGGTGAGTGTTTGCAATGTTGAACACTCCGTCCATCATCCCCTTCGGTTTTGCTTTCTTGCACTAAAAGCAGTGAATTTAAAACAACATATTTTAAAGAGAACAAATATTTACATGTTTTATGGAAATGGCATCATCCTATTCATCCAGTGAGCGGTCTTGTGTCAGCCTAATTTCCTTTTCTCTAGGTAATTACTCTTTAAGGAGTAAGTACAGTTAGAGAATGACAGCCACTCTGCAGACCTTTAGCATTGTCCATTGTTTAATTAGTATTCTGTTCATGGAAGGTGAAAAAAAGCAAATATTCCAATTGCAATTATGGCCCATTGTTATCAATGCCCTGCAGACATCAGCTTTAGCAATCAATGACATCTACACACAAAGTGTGTTTTCAAGAAAGCAAAACATGTTTTCTGAAATAATATATTCCTAATTACATGCTACAATAATTTTGTCTTCTTTTAATCATACACTTCCAAACCCTATAGTTCAGTATTTCAACTACTGTTTTCAATAAATACATAATCATATGTATTCACTTAAAAAGCAGTTAAATTACAGTTATCATTATACATAAAAAATGAGAACCATTGAAATGCAACAGTTATGATTGGTTAACACCGTATTCCATAATTCGCACGACAGCCATACAAGCCATAACTGATATACCAAATGGAATGCTCATGACCCCACCATTGATGTTATAGATTAGTCTTGGACGTTTGTCAAGGCCCACAAGCAAGAATGTTTGTGGGCCTGCACAAACTATTTCAATTCCTTTTTCCAGTGTAGTAGGGTCAGTGATGTATTCCACCATAGTGCTGGCATAAGTATTTTTCTAGTTTTGGAAGGGAAACTCATCCCAAGATTTGGAGATGGTGTAGGGAAAGAAGTTTCAGCAAAGGAGAAAATATTTTACCCACAGAGAATTTTTTTTTTTTTTTTTAAATGTGCATTTTCATGATTCCATTCTATTTTTGTTGAGTTCTCTACTGGGTGATTATAGTTAGGATCCTATTTCCACAGGCAAGGCATTTTTTGTGTTGCTAATAACTTTAGCTCCATGAAACTTTTCAAAAACATGCCCTTCTTTGCCTGGTTTACACATGGAATGTTTTGGGATGATCTGTCAAGCGGGGGCCTAGAAAAAAGGGCGTCCTAAAACCCACATTCTCCATTTATTTTCCCATTGGAACTGTAGACACAACTACAGCCTAAACCGCTGAACGAATTTACACTTAATTTGGCAGCAAGCTAGATCTAGGTCCAGAAAGAGTGCTTTTTGTTTTATGGTGTGAATCCATTCAGTAGGGTTTGAGCAATTAATGCTCAAAAACCTTGTATATCTAGGGATGCGATGCTCTGCTGACCCTGACAGATCTCAAACTGAGATCTGATTGGCTGCCACCCCCTCAACCAGAAAGGCAGCCATCTTAGGACTTGGGACATGATCCTGAGTCCTAAAACTAAAATGAAGAAACAAGACACAAGGGGGAAGGAGGGAGGGTAGGAATACCCTAACCCCTTAAGCCTGGTGGTGGGGTCCCAGAAGGACCCACCTGGGGCCAAAATCATTCAAAAAAATAAATATTTGTCACAAATTCATGGAGAATCTGCAAATGCATGACAAAATTGTAAAAAAAACAAGCGCAGTCTCACGTGCTTGTATTTTTTCAAGCCATCAGTGGAAAATAATTATTTATATTGTGGGGGAGGGGGCCACACATATCCCCCCCTCCCTAAGCTGATTTTGGCTCCTAAGGACTGGCCATGTTACAATGTGGGAGGAGGTACACGGCCCACCTGCCCAGTCTGTTTTTGGCCTCGGGGACCCTATCCTACGGGGCCTGACCACGTTGTCAAGGGAAGTGGGGCATGCAGCACTCCTTCCTGGGCTGATATCGCCCCGAGGATGAAATCCCCTAGGGCCCAGCCGTAGAGTGGAGCACAGGGCTGAAATAGGCCTGGGAAAGGGGGGACACGCCCCTCCCCTTCATTTTAATTATTGGCCCTATGGGATGGAGTCCCCAGAGCCTATCAAGGCTCGGGTGGGGGGCAACCTGGGCTCCTTCCCCTTTAATTTTAATAGTGGCCCTGGGGCATGGGGTTCCCAGGGCCTTTTAAGGCTTGAGGAGGGGTGTCACGCTACCCCCACTTAATAAAAAAAGGCCCTAGGCGATGGGTCCCCAGGGCATAATAAGGCTCGGGGAGTGGGGCCAGACATGGGTCAGGGGCTCACTGTGCCACTGGGACCAAGCTTTATAGGCTGAAGAGCCCATAACAAGGGCGAAACTAGTCCGGTTTAGGGAGAACCTGACTGGGCAGTTCGGGCTGGACTATTCCCATGAGGAACAGGGTCAAGACTGATCTGCATATGGCTGGGTCCAAACTGAGGTGGCATGGTGGGTGAAAAATGATGAATTAGGATGTAGCCCCAATCGATTGCCAGTGGCTGAGATTAATTCAAGCATTCCATCACTCACCTGTTGTTTTTGCATTTGACACCCCAGTGCACTGGGTATGATCAGACGTGGGTACCGGGCTCACTGTACCACTGGAACCTGGCTAAAGAGCCCATAACAAGGGTGAATCAGGTCCTGGTTCCGGGAGAACCTGGCCTGGCAGTTTGGGCCGGACTTTTTCCATGGGGAACAGGGTCAAGACTGATTTGCATATGGCTGGGTGCTAACTGAGGTGGCATGGTGGGTGAAAAATGATGGATTAGGATGCGGCCAGGAGATTGCTAGAGTCTGTGATTAATTCAAGCATTTCATCCATCACCTTGTTGTTTTTGAATTTGATATACACTGATCATATGACTTTGTTCCAGGGAAGATTCTTGTATGTAATACAGGCAGTGTTTCTAGGACTCAGGATTAAAACTGTTCTGGAATAGTGCTCTGTTAATGTTTAAATACCTTACATATTACATCAATTGTAATGGAAAAGTATATATGTAAAAAAAACAATAAAGAATGGAAATGTATAAGACTGAGCATTACCAGGATAAACAAGGGAAGTTTTAGCTATATATATGCCACATTCATCTAGGGACCAGTTAAAAATAGCAAGACTCGAGAAATGCTAATGAAGGTAGTAGGGTTTTACTGACAGTTTAGGCTATATGTATGTCAACAGCAAAACACAGAGGTGACCTGTACAGTTCAAACACTTACAAAAGCACAAACCACTGCCATTAATTCACAGTCTATTGATGGGATAATGGGACATAGTCCTGTTAAGCAGAATGAGATTCTGTTTTGGCTCATTAGACCTATCAACTTCAGCCACCGTACTCACATTGCAATAGTGTTACAAAATGACCCCTATTTGGGTGATCACCCCCCGTTTTTCATTTTTTTGGGGAACTCATCTGCTGGTAATCTTGAATTCTAAGGACACTGCTTCCCAGTGCCCAGTGTATGTGCTCTGACTCCTAAAACATGTCGACATGGGCGTAAAACTGAGTGGCACATTACACTTTCTATAAGGCCATGTTATATAATACAGAAAGACACCATGGCAGGGAAAGGTACACGCCATTTGTTGACTGTAGTACCTACTTTGCCATCTCTTACTGAGGCAGTGAATTATGGCTTCAGGCCTACTCTGTGTACACTGACAGAGGCAGCTTCAATCCTGTTGCCCAGGCCAGTCAAAATCACCCTTTTGACATGTAGGAAATCCTGATTAGAACATGTGTCACATTAAAAAGGGCATGTCCCCCCAGTGACCAGGCCTGAGTATTGGTTATATATTTAAAGCTATACCTTTTTACCTGTACCAGTGACAGACTTCAGTTTCATACTTATTTTTACATTAAATAAAAATCAAATGTAGTGGTGAAGTTGCATTTTTATTACTAGCATAAAACCCAAATCGTAATTAATGAATATCTCAGGCTGAATGACCCCCGGGTCGTGCAGTCGGCAATGTATTTAGGAGTGAATACCTTATCCGATATTGGGGAAATTGTTGAGCTGAATCTTGCCCTTGTCATTCAGAAGGGATCACAGGATTTTGCTCGGCTGAATAATCTTCACCTATCATTGATAGGTTGTTGTAATGTGGTGAAAATGATTTTATTATCTAAATTTGTATTTCTTTTTAGATCAATACTGTTGATATTGTAGTGAAGATTACTATCTATATACGTACAATGCTAAGTTAGCACAACCGCGTTAGATGTTAGAAAGCCATCTTGCCGCTTTTGCTGCTTTTGCACACGACATTGTAGTCACATGTTATTAATTGAGAAATGCTTGCTCGACTTCGCTTCACATGAGAACTGTCTGTTGTTCACATCCCTAACAGTGAGCAGCGGCCTTGGTCTGAACATTGTGTAAAGAAACAGTCTGGGTCGCTAGACGGTGCATCTTGTTGGGTTCAGATTGATCGGCCCACTATTTAGCCATAATACGCACGCAGCTGCGAACACCTGAAAGTCGAGTGCTTTTAATATTGCAGGCAGAATGCTTTAGACACATTCGGAAGAAGCGCTTTCCCAGGAGCAGAGTCTAAGCTGATCCTGTGATGTGAATCCACTAAGCTGATCTTTACGGTATGGGGTTCCCCATTCAAGCCTAGAGACCTTTTATTAGTGTAATAATAATAATATTAGTTTACTAGCGAAAGGAAGGTGGCTGATATCCACTGTCATTTTAGTATAATTACTCCTTTCATTTTCTATGGTATTGTAACTATGCTGATGGTTTTGATCTTAATCATTTGTCTGCTTATGTTAGCCAAAGTACTGCATCTTAGGACACGAGGTTTATAAAATAAACTCTTTAAACTTTACCGTGTCTCTTTTTATTCTGTTGTGGACTGATATGAGAATAATTACGAACATGTATTTCTGATTCCCACCATTCCTGAGAATACCCTAAGTCGCTTGTTCTGGGTTGTCTATACATTGGGACCGCCGAGATAAAACTCGGATAACGAATGGGACACTGATGCTGGTCGGATAAGGGGTTCTGGGTTCTGAGGTGAGTTTTTGGTACACCACAATTCACTGAGGTCCTGGTTTCCTGTGCATAGTTCTGTGCATAAGCAGAATCCCTGCAACATGGCACACCTAACGTTTGGTCTATTGATTAGTAGTGCTTATATTAGTCCACGACACCCTCACTCTGGTTTCCGGTTAACGGGAGTGACGGTTTAACCTACCTGTGTTTCGACTAATAGGTTCTTTCAAGCTTGATCAGCTTGATCATTAAAAAGGTTATTTTACTGAACCCCAGTGCTACTGTTGATATCGTTGATACTCTTTGGTGTGTCTTATGGCGGTTGAGATAGCCGCACATAGTCGTACACCTCTGCGCCGTCATTTGACGATGTATGGGGTGCCAGATGATGGGATGGCTGTTATTTTTGTGGTGAGCGCTGATGCGTCTTACCCATATGAGTTGTTTTACTCTTGGGTGACTTTTCCGGCGGTGGATGACGATGATACGTTTCATTCCTTTACTCCCACACAGCTACCTGCGGTCTATACACCGTATAGGACACAAGAAATTCCTATCTCTGCCTGGCAGCATACCATTTGGTTTAATGGCGCCCTTCCCCATGCGGTTGCACCGGCTAGAATGGGCCCGTTGTCTATTGCAGGGGCCACATGGCCGGTGCTGGCCGGCTTTACGCCTCATCCCCGTTATCTCACGGTGGCAGTGGCTGAGTTGCGGGTGCTGCACACAGCCCTGATTACAGTTCATAGGGTTTTAGTGCAGTACGTGTCATGCAACGTGTAGGTGGGGGCACCTGCTGTTGCGGGACAACCAACGGACCACCATGCGGTGGTTATTAGTCCTGTTATGGTTAATTCGGTGATGGGCAAGCGCCCCCAAAATAAGGATGATTTTCCTTATTGGCTTGCTGAGAAATTTGACCAACTGGAGGCGGTTTTTCCGCATACCACTCCTGTGGAGAAACACAGGATACTCACCATTAGTTTGCCGAAAGACTTGGTCCCAGATATGGCCGATTGCATGAACTGGGGCAAGGTCTTTGCCGCGACCTACTCAAAGTGCTTCGGCACTCCGTCTATGTCTGTACTACCCTCTGTCATTAAACGTGTTCAAGAGAATCACGGAGCGGAGGCTGCTGTTGAATTAGGAATGAGGCTTGTCGGGGTGTTCGATGTGGTGGCTTCCATGGTAATGGGCAACCTCAAAGGCGATGCCATGCAGTTCCAAGTAGCTAATAAGTTGGACCGCGTGGATGAACTCGACAGGCCCAAGGAGTTCGCTAAAATAATTGCGCAAGCCTATAGGACCGTGGGCCGTAGTGCCTTGACCGTGGTAGTTCCTGATTTAGTACAGCAAACTAAGGTGAGCTCGTCTACTAAAGACAAACGCCCAAATTTTCCTAAACAAAGTTGGCGAGCAAAGAAACAGGGGAAGCAGCAACAGAAACAGGGGTCTCGTCCTGCCTCGCCCGTGCAGTCGTCCAGCGAACGCACATATGATCTGCGCTATCGATCTCGTATTAAGTCACCTGATAGATTTCAGGTTTCTGAACAACGCTCTCCTCGTTCTTCACAGGAAACATCGGCTTCACAATCCGGTGGCGGAGACCGTGGGAAAGGAAGGGGTGCCCAAAGTCGTGAGCAACCCCGTCAGACTGACGGCAAAGGCAAGCAGGACGAGTCTGCACGTCAATGACCCCCGTTTCAGAAGAAGAAAGTTGCTGCGCTAACAGCGAGGTATGCCACAGATGGTGCGGACGCAGCTTCAGAACCTGACAAGGGCGGCGGAAGTTACAGTAGTGCGACAAGCACTGCGTCCATATCTGGTGGCGACAGCAACTGATACGTTCATAACTGTAGAAACTGCTGACACTAGAGTGGCTCCCCCTGACAGACTGTATAATATAGTCCTTTTAATAGAAGGTGACATACAACGCACGATTAAAGGGATTTTTTGGGATAATCTAACCTCTTCATATGATATTCTATTGGCAGAGGCTGATTGGCCCCCGGCTTTCGTTTTAGATGCTCCTAGAGAGGAGGAGGTGATCCTCCCGTCCTTTGCGCACACAGTGCCAAAGGACCAAGCTAAGAAGTTCGCCGAGGAGTGGGCTCTGGTGCTTGCACCTGCGTTGTAACGTAATCAGGTAGGCTGGGATAAATTGTCCCCCAGCCATGAAATTCCGTTGCGGTCCACGCCACAGCCACAACACCAATATCCCATGCATCGCGAAGCAAGACCTCACGTCGCGGCTATCCTTGAACAATTGGAATATCAAGGGGTCATTGAAACATGTGTGTCACCAATGAATAATCCTTTATTCACTGTGACGAAGCCTGACGGGTCGTATCGCCTGGTTTTGGATTACCGGCATTTAAACTCTCATTGCCGGACATGCGCAGTACAGAATACCCACAGTTCGGCTTTCGTCGATAGTCTCGTGAGAAAACGGTTTAAACCCACACTTGACATTTCCAATGGCTTTTACAGCCATAAACTGTCCTCTCTTAGTAGTGAGTGGACGGCATTTACCTCGGGTGGCAAACAAAATCATTTCAAAAGATTACCGATGGGATATAAAAACAGCCCTGGTGTCTTTGCCGCTCGTATAGTCTCTCTGTTAGAGAGCATAGACCCTGATGCGTACTCATATGTGGATGATATTTATCTCACAGATGACGAGTTAGGACCGCATCTGCGTCGCGTTGATCGCATTATTGTTTTGTGTGCAGACTTCGGTTAAAAATTCAACTTTGCGAAGTCTCACATTGCGGAATATACAGTGTTGTTTTTGGTGTACGAACTCAACAATGAAGGTCGAGGATTGGCTCCGCACTTCCTAGAGAAATGCGCATGCCTACGTGCTCCCACAACACTGAAGAAATTACAATCTCTGCTGGGCTTTCTGAATTTCGGTCGAACGTACCTTCCTGATTATGCCCAGCATATCAAGTCGCTTTATGCCTTGGTACAACCTACTTTTTCCAAATCATGTTGGCTGCCAGAGCATTCAGCTATATTGCAATCATTGCAAGCTGACCTTCTTGCTTCAAAATACTTACTGATGCGTGATAACCACACTAACCTGGTCATACGAATTGTGCCGGGCGCAGTGGGTTTCACATACTTAACGTTCAATGAGGGCGACACCGTACCCATTGCCTACACCTGTACAATTCGATGAACTGCGATTTTCCGCTGTCGAGAAAGTTCTGACGGCAGTGCAGATGGCGATTCTGAAAGAGCGAGCGCTATCGCAAGGTAAACGCATGTTGGTGGTAACACCATATCCTGCCCTTGAGGCGGTGACGAAAGCAAGTGTACCTAATTCTAAGGCTTTGCATCCAAGGTGGATACAATGGGCCACTTCCTTGACATCGCCCGACGTCACATATATCTTTGACGTGGCTCTACAGACTCAGGAATTATTACAGTATGAATTCGTTCATCCAGCTCCTCTGTCCTTGCGCCCACTCGAGGATTACCATTGTGTCATTTACACTGACGGTTCTGCGCAACCGGCTACTGGATCGAAGCATGCCTACTCAGCGGCCTGCGCAATTGTGGTCGGTACTTTCGTGAATGGTGAATTCCAATCCGATGTGGGTGATTGTACCGCACAGTTGGCGGAGCTTCGTGCTCTGGTGCTTGCACTGGAGTTTGCTGATCCTCGAGTCACTACTCTTATAGTGAGTGACTCGTTTTATTGTGTACAATCTTACAACGACAATCTACATTTTTGGTCTCAAAATGACTATCGTGATTCCAAAGGTAGCACAATTAAGCATAAAACGCTTTGGGTGCGAGTGGCAGAACTTAAAGAGCATCTGCCTTTCGTGAATGTTATTCACACTCTTGGTCACCAACGAGTTGGTGTCCATGCTGTCGGCAACAGCTTAGCTGACGAGGCAGCAAAAACAGCTGTGGTGACATACTTAGTAGTAGCAGTTACAAGATCACAAAGTAAGATCGATGATGACATCTTGGCAGCTATTGCTGCTACGGGGGAAGGGAACAAAATATCCAAGAGGTTTCCCTTCTCGTTACCATTATCGCTTAAATCCTGATAACGTCCCATTAGTGAGGATTAACGAAGTTGGTGACAGATTGATTCCCAACGCGGACTGCAGACCATGTTTGATATTACCAGCTCACGAGGGCATGGCGTCAGTGCATGCCGGCGTTGCAGCTACTGTATCTCTGTTACAACAACGTTACTGGTGGTGCGGTTTATACAAACAAGCTCATGCTTATGTTCTTCATTGTGATATGTGCCAGCAGATAAAACCTTCAACTGCGGCGCGCCCACCACAAACTCAGTTGTTCATATCTAATAAACCACTGGGTTGTGTTTATTTAGATAACTGTGGTCCATTTACCTCTGATACTGCGTACAAATACGTCTTGGTTGCAGTGGATTCGTGCACACGTTTTCTGTGGGTGTGGCCACAAAGGAGTGCTGATGCCCGTACTGTCATCAAGGATTTGCGTGTCTTTGTTGGAAGTTTTGCATGTGGTACCTTTCATTCTGATCAGGGCCCTGCGTTCGCCTCTAAGGCTCACAAAGAAGCCATGAGAAATTTGGGGGTCCAAGTCAAATTTTCGTCTCCATACTGACCTGAGGGTAATAGTGTGGTGGAGCGAATGAACCGTGACTTAAAGCAATCTTTGACAGCCAGGGTTTTAGGTACTGGCTGGAACTGGCTAGCCCACTTGTATGACATGCAACGTGCACTTAATAATCTCCCTAGAAGGTCTCTGGGTGGGCGGACCCCATACATGATGCTCTTTGGCATATGAATGTTTGTCCCGGACCTTGATGGTCTAGACATGGCGGCGTCAGCCGCACCCTTTGACGTAGATGATCACTGTGCTGTATTGCAGAATCTACAAGAAGCCAGAGACAGTCTAGCGAAGGAACACGTGCCCTCCACATCTGATGTTGGTGATCTGGTCCGTGAGAAGGTGGAGAACAAGAAGGAGTTTGGCCCCTCTTATTGTGCACCAGTTCCGGTGCTTGGAGTACAGGGTACACGTACAGTCATTTTACCTCCACTTCCTGGTCGCAAAGATAACAGGTACATCTCTATTGACAATGTCAAGCTACAGCGAGTGGCCGATTCTTCTTAGTATGACACCAGCGGTTTCTTGCCCTTCGATGCTGAGAAATTCTGTTGTGGTCCCAGCTTCTACCACCTTGCCTGATGTTGCCGTCGAGATGCATACAGTTACTGGTCCTTTATTGCCACTGACAGCTGGTGGTCTGCCTGAAGATATTGAGTATGCTTATCCTGCGGATGTCCCGTTGCCTGTTTTACAATCCACCACAGTTACCCAGTCGCGCTACTCCTTTGATACTAATTCAATGACTTCCATTGCCCCATCAAAAGTTTCGATTTTTGTTGCCTGGTTCAAAAGACATTTTTTAATTCCACCTTGGACTTACATTTGGCTGGTGCTCATATGCATTTTTTTGTTTATGTCCATTGGCTTTGTGGTAGTGTTTTTTAGACTTATCAATGGACACTACCTGAAAGAAAGGTCTATAATTGGATTAATTGATGGAACTTTGGCCCCCCACTCCTCATCACATATTATGAAAAGGGACCAGACTTTTGTGAACATTACTGCCTGGCCTGTACGTGATGGGATCGCTTGGGATGCTGTAAAATTTCAAATTCATGGCCCCACTGAAGTAATCAATGTGCCAAATGTATTTCGTGTTTCTATGGGTGATGTAGTTAAGCAGAACATCCACTCGGATGACTGGGATGTTCAAGCAATAGAAGCACTGCTTTCTGATTTGAAATATTACGCTGCATTTGATGCTGAGGATTTGTATTTAGATACTGCTAATTATGATGAGCAATTCTGCTATCAACATTATGGCACACATTTCCTACACAAAGCAAATACGTTTAGAAATTTTGTAAATTATACACAATGGGAACACTGTCCAGCCCCTAGACAGGGCAGCTCAACCACTTTAGTGGACAAATTCACATATTTTTCTGATTTCAGTGTGTCGAATCCAGCCTCCTTTTATTTTAAGGTTGCGGCTGAGTCTGCTTCTAAAGTCAGACTGACACACACCAAATTGTTATATTCCAAGTCCTTTATGGACGAGTTGGCAATCGGAGGCTATGATCTGTGGAAAGCTACTATCGATCTTAAATCGGTTTAGGGTTCTAAACCGTGGCAGGTACAGGGAACAGAAGCTTTGCATCGTGCCTGCCTCATCCCGAACCACATGTTATTTTTGAATTCGTCAATTTTTCAGACCACCTGTTTTGGATTGGCTACTTCTAAAAAACTTAAATTCTCCCTCCACTCCGGGTCTGGGTGCTTATCCTAATTGGGATAATCATACGGATCTGTCCCTTGCTACGTTGCAGTCATACATTTCCAACACATCCTTCCATATTTCTGAATTGAATCCGGAAGGGTGGTTAGTATGGCAAACGAGCTCAGATTCCTGTCAACATCGGTTTCTTGATTTAGCACCGGGATCTACACAAGTTCGTGTAGACCCCCGTTTTGAATCTTCTCACACTGTAACTACCTACTCAGTAGGGAAGTTATGCCAATCTTGGCTGCAACATTCCACCTTAGCATCTGTTAAACTTCATTTATCACAATTAAACGACAAAATAGATTTGAATGATTTTGTTAAGAGTCCTGCAGTTGGCAGGTCCAAAAGATGGGTATATGCTATTTACAACGAAGTTTGGAAGCTGTCACAGATTGAAGCTGCATCCAGATTACGAGCTATTGATAAAGCCAATATGGAAAAGGTATTGGCTGTAATAGATAATATCATTAACACCCTGTCTTCCAGAATTTATACCTTAGATAATATTGTTTGTGGTAGACATTGTGCAGGATGATTTGTCTGTATTGTATCATGGTCAAAATCAATTGCTTTCCATTATGCAGTTTGCATGGACATTGCAAACATTAAAGGCTGGGAAAGTCCCTTGGGATTACATGAATACTTCATCTTTGTTCATCCATTTTAACTTAACTGCGAAACAACAGTTCATGTCCATGAAAGATGCAACATACTCATTGCTGCACATTGAAAAATTAGAACCTTTACCTTTCTCTGTTGCCGAATTAAATTCCGCTGTGTGGCTTATCCACGGGTTGATCACATTACCATTCCCCCTGTTTAAGTTCAGTTCATGCATGAAACATTATGCCCTTGGCAGATATGAAAAGCTTGGTACTGCCTACCTGCACGAAGTTTGGTCACTCCTATTCACGTATAGATGCGTGAGGGACGGAAAAGAGGTTTACTTAAAAGGAGAAGAGTGCACTTCCACTCAGGATCACTCTGTGGTGTGTAGGCACATTCAATTGCATGGTGCATGTAATGTGCACGCTCCTAATTTAGCTTGCGTCCTGAAAGGGATACCGGTGCCAGTTATAACACCGTCTTTTACGCTGCTTGCTAACGGTAGTTATTTGCTATTAAATAATGAAGCTTGCTGTGAGATGTCAGTGGGAATTCCCTACATAGTGACTGTATCACAGAGAGTAGTCTGCTGTAATAACATCCTTTTCCCACCCCCGCATGGACGGCTCGATGTATCCATCTGGCCTTCCATTCCAACCTTGAAAGCAGAGTTCAACAAGATGAGCAGAATAAGGGCTCTATTGTCTCAAAAAGAAGTCGCGTTGACTTCGTCCCGGGAAACATTTGTCCTTCACGTAGCAAATACGCGCACAGAGGTGCAAGCGCTTTTGAATACTGATCTCCCACTTCATTTTGGGGCCCTGATTCAGACTATCTTTAATGCCTCATCAACAAGTGGCCTGGCTAATTTTTTTAAAATTGTGGGCCCCGGCCTCGTGACCTCCTTTCAAACTATTTTTGGTGTGATCCCGGCATTTTTTCATTCTATTTTTTCCAGCGTCTTCGGAGGTCTCCCTTTGCTTCTCGCCCTCGTAGCTGGGGTGCTTTTGTTGATCTGCGTACTACGCTATGGATGCACAACCTGCGTCACACGACAGCATGTCCCGGCTGCTCCATCTTCGTAACCGGATGCTTAAATACTATTGCACTTTACCACTGGTGACTTTAAGCATCGCCTATGGATTGTCCTTCCGGTTTCCCTACTTTACTTGTGTGCAGCCTGTCTTTCATTGCCTAGATTGTCCATTCCAATGGGCTCTGGATTTGTGCCTGTCAAACTCGGTGTCTCCTGCCCCGGATTATGATCGGCTAATGAGCCCCTTAGTGGCTCATGAGTTGGACTGTTCTGGCGTCAGGATTATGGCCTGTGGAGCAGCACATGGAGTCCTAGGGAATTGGGACATCGGAACGGCTGCAGCTGAATTCTTAGCGAGAAGTTATCTTGAAGAACACACCAGTTGTCCTCGAATAGTAATAGAGGCTCCAGTTGTCGCTGGAACATGTGTGTTCCTTCCCCTTGCTGAACTGGATGGCAGATAATTTTGCAGAACGTTCCAATGATTTCCTCTTGGAAGCTTTTGCAACTTATTGTGCTTATACTTTGATGGATTGACTTTTTTCCCCCTTCATTTCGTTGTACATCCATCGATGATATTTTTTTCCCCTTTAAATGGTTTTTTTGTAATCCTTTTTATTTTATTTTTATTTTTTTTTCTCTTCAAACTTTTCACTTACCTTATATGGACTTACAATGTATGCCCTTGGTTCCGTTCTATCAAACTTGAACTATGCATTCTTGAAAGTGCGCCCCTACTGGTTAGTGGTCCGATCAAGGGGGGGTGTAGTGAAGATTACTATCTATATACGTACAATGCTAAGTTAGCACAACTGCGTTAGATGCTAGAAAGCCATCTTGCCGCTTTTGCTGCTTTTGCACACGACACTGTAGTCACATGTTATTAATTGAGAAATGCTTGCTCGACTTTGCTTCACATGAGAACTGTCTGTTGTTCACATCCCTAACAGTGAGCAGCGACCTTGGTCTGAACATTGTGTAAAGAAACAGTCTGGTTCGCTAGACGGTGCATGTTGTTGGGTTCAGGTTGATCGGGCCACTATTTAGCCATAACACGCACGCAGCTGCGAATACCTGAAAGTCGAGTGCTTTTAATATTGCAGGCAGCATGCTTTAGACACATTCGGATGAAGAGCTTTCCCAGGAGCAGAGTCTAGCTGATCCTGTGATGTGATTCCACTAAGCTGATCTTTACGGTATAGGGTTCCCCATTTACGCCTAGAGACCTTTTATTAGTCTAATAATATTAATATTAGTTTACTAGCGAAAGGAAGGTGGCTGATATCCACTGTCATTTTAGTATGATTACTCCTTTCATTTTCTATGGTATAGTAACTATGCTGATGGTTTTGATCTTAATCATTTGTCTGCTTATGTTAGCCAAAGTACTGCATCTTAGGACACAAGGTTTATAAAATAAACTCTTTAAACTTTACAGTGTCTCTGTTTATTCTGTTGTGGACTGATATGAGAATAATTACGAACAGGTATTTCTGATTCCCACCATTCCTGAGAATACCCTAAATCGCTTGTTCTGGGTTGTCTATACATTGGGACCGCCAAGATAAAACTCGGATAACGAATGGGACACTGATGCTGGTCGGATAAGGGGTTCTGGGTTCTGAGGTGAGTTTTCGGTACACCACAATTCACTGAGGTCCTGGTTTTCTGTGCATAGTTCTGTGCATAAGCAGAATCCCTGCAACAATATTTGAGACAGTATGGTTTAAAAAGTTGGATGGATTGGTAAATAGATTTATATGGGCATATGGTAAGACAAGACGTGCCATGAAGTTTATGTCTCTTCCTCAGGAGAAGGCAGGATTATCGGTCCAAGACTTTAGAATATATTACTTAGCATCAGCATTACAATAGATGTGTTTGTTAGTGGGGGTAAACACCTTCGATCACTGGAACCAGGGGAGGGTACCAGACATTTATGAACTATGTGTTTGTAAGTTTCACTGAACCTAGTTACAACAAGAAGGTAAGATTCAAGACTTTACTGGCAGCAGGTCAGGTGTGGAAGACGTTAAAAAGAAAGATGGGGATAGGCAGAATAAATTACTATACACCCTTATATAAAAATCAGCATTATCAACAGTCTTTCATGATTATATAATGAAACAATGGAAAGATTTGGGGGTCGGTATAGTGGAGAACTTAGTTAATGTAGCTGGACTCAGGCCATTTTCAGAGCTACAGGATAGATATGGGGTAGATAGGAAAGATATTTTTAAATATCTGCAGGTATGTAGTTATCAGGGGAAGAAAACAGGGGGTCCAAATGGGCTAGTTAAGAATACTACGACTGATAATCTGAGGAATATAGCTAGATGTACTATTAGCAGAATCTATAGGGAGTTGATTGCCATGCAGCCAGACAATTTAGAGAGACAGGCAGAAAAATGGGATCAAACGCTCGGGATAAAAGGATCTGGCATTCTTGATTCCTTAGACAAAAGACATAGTATACTCTGCTCATCAAAGTTACAGGTGCAGCACTTTAAAACGATCTTAGGCGTGTATTATACACCTGATAAAATAGCAAAATGGGGCAGGTTTGTTGGTGTCTGCTGTCCACATTGTAAAACTGTTCGTGCAGATGTGGTACACATGTTTTCAACTTGCCCGCAGCTGGACGCTCTTAGAAAAAGTATAGAACAGTTTTTAGAGCTAACCTTGAAGGTTAATTTGGCCTTAACTCCAGAAGTGATGTTACTGGGGGTCAGTAGCACAGGATCTGACGGTGCACAACCATACTTTATTTTTTGGGCAATGGCAGTGGTTACGATCTGTATTGCTACAGCCTGGATAGACCCGGTGGCCCCATCTTTTTCACATCGGCTTGCTCGGCTTCTCTCCACTTTCAACCTGAAGAAAGGAATTTATTAAAGTAAAGGTCAAAAGGCCAAAAAGCTGGGCAAAACAATATGGGTTCCAATTTATCAGTGGATGGAGGAGGCTGGGTCCCCTGTAATAATAGCGAACTGAAATTTTGTGCATAAAAATAATGCTGCTATAGCGTGCAGGGGTGTTTTTCCTTTTTTTTTTTTTATTCCCTCTTTTTGCTTCTATCCTCCAATGTAATAATTACCTCTCAAAAAGTGTAATAATGAATTGAAAAAATGTCTTGCATACATGTGAGTAATGATAGTACAAAATGTATACATTTTTATTCCTTTGTTTAGTTTTCCACGCAATCTCTCGGAACGATCAGTTGAATATGAATTTATTTATGTGCCCCAACTAAAAAAAGAATATATTTTAAAAAAGCAATCTTCCCATTGTAAAACAGCTGTCCGCCGTTTTTAATACTTGATCTTCCATAGTCAAAGTGTTTTAAAGCCACATCCCTAAACTTTTTATGACAGTCTTAGGAGTTGGAGGGGAACCTAGGCTAGTGGGCCAGCCCAGACCTTGTTGGATGTTGGAATTGTTCCCAAGGATCATTAATTCTGTTTTTGCTCCATTGAATTTCAAGCAAGACTTGATCATCCAGCTCACTACCTGCTCCAGACAGAGACCTAGATTAGATGTGAAAGTATCCAAATCTGGAGCAAAAGAAAACACCAGCTGGGTGTGGTTTGTATACGAGAATATCCACATCCTGAAAGGAGCCACAATGTCTGCCAAAGGCTTAAGTTATATGTTGAACAGCGTGGGTCTAATGTGCGGGAACCCACATGCCACCAATAGGATATCTGAGAGGCAGTCTCTGTCAAACACTTGGAATGTTTGTTACTTTAAGAAGAACCCAACCCACTCCAGGGCTTTTACTTTGATAATGGCACTACCAACTCTATCTGATAGTATAGAGTAGTCAATAGTATCAAAGGCTGCACTAAGATCAAGGCGCACAATAGCCACTGTTGACCCCTGATCCATTCTCTTTTTTGCCTCTTTCACTACTGCTAACATTTCAGTCTCTATACTATGCTTAGGACGAAAGCCAGTTTGTGTCTGATGTAAGATTGCATTGTCGTACTGAAACTTCGACAGACAACTATTCACAGACTTTTCTGCCACCTTGCTGAAACCAGGGAACAAGGATATTGGCCCAAAATTGTCCAAACAGGATGGGTCAAGATTATGTTTCTTTAGGTCAGCTTTGACCATTGCATGTTTCCATGGTAAAGGCATGAAGCCTCTTTCAGGGACAGATTTACTGATTCTAACAAAATGGGGAATATGATATCTGGCTCAAGTGTAAGGATTCTCATTGGCTCCAAGTCAAGAGGAGATCCAGATGAAATGTTCTCGAAAAAGACAGTGAACTCTTCTAAGGAGAGTGGGGGGAATTGTGGAAAGTTGGACTGACATCCATTCTTACTATCTTTCCGTGGTCTGGAATTATTACTTTCGTAGTCCTTTTGAAATGACTGATACATTTTTTAAATGATCAGCTAAAGCATTACACCTATCCCTGGGTGTTTCAGGCACCATGGCCTTCTTACTAGACCTTAGCACGGACTTTGTGATTCTGAACATTTCATTAGGGGAGGTTACAGCATTATTCATTTTAGTTTCAAAGTAGGATGCCTGGGGTTGTCTCCAGATATAGTAATTTTGTATTTTCATTAAAGTATTTTGCCCATGCCCTTTCTGCAATTTTGCAATTGTTTTTTAGGATTCTGACATGTGAGGAATACCATCATCAACTAGGTCCTCCTGCTGCTCCAGGTACTTCAGATGTTTTATGCAGATCTATCCTTTGGACCACAGATCGAGATGTTATAAGCCTCTTATATTTTGCAGTGAACATGATAAAAAAGTTCTTCTTTGTATCTCTGAAAACAAGCACTCATCTGTAGTCAGTGTATGTGTTCACACCTTTGTAGATTACTCTAATGCATGCTACGTACCCCCAGAATACATGATTTTCACACATCCACAGCTTCAGAACTTGGCAATAGGAATGGTTTGCAGTTTGCAAAGATCCATTCATCTCTCTTGTGCTCACCATAGTCTATTCTGTCTTCCCATCACGCAAATAGTCCAGAATAAGGACATCTGCCTCACATGCCGTCCATTTTACCAAAAAGCCCCCTATCTTTATGCTCCCAAACTAGAGTGCTGGGATCTAGCTCACAATTGTTTCTCAACAACCCTCACTTCAAACAGGTCTCTTGGGGGGCTGAAACATTCTTTGTACTAGCCCCACAATTGTGGGACTCTTCCATATGCTGTACAATCAATTAGTAGCAACCCACTTTTCAATCAGACTCCAGTGGCGTAGCTAGGGGGGGGCGAGGGGGGCGGACCGCCCCAGGCGGCACTGTTTTGGAGGCGGCGGCCTTTATAATTTATGTGGGGACCAGGGGCGTAACACAGGCCCCCGCATCCCCCGCGTTGCGGGGGGGCCCTCGAGCTACAGGGGCTCCCTCGGCACACAGTACATTTGCCGACAGTAGGGTACTTTTAAAGTTATTCCCGCCGCCGCGCCTCATAAATAAACCGGCGCGTACGTGATGACATACATTATACGCAGCACGCAGCGGCGTGGTTTTCAGCTTCAGGGGGAGGCATAGGGTGGGGCAAGGCTGGGTCAGTGTTGTCTGTGTAGGGTCTCAAGCATAATCCCTCGAGGCTGCAACTCCTGCTGATGGCTCTGCATACACTCACCCAGGTGCCAAAGTAAGCTGAAATCCCGTGACGCTGAGCAGGCGAAAAGAGAATTAGGTCTATGCCCGAAAGTCACAGCGGTAATTGGTTGGTGATGGCCTTTCAGATGCATCGGCTGGTGGTCAGAGGGGTCGTGAATGTAGATCAAAGCTAAGGTTAAAGGGCCATTTCAGAAAAACACCATCCCGGTAACGCTGCTGCTGTAGAGGGGTCCATTCCGATGGGACAGACATGCCATGGACAGAGGGAGGGGGTGACTCAATTAGACCTAAGAAGCGTTTACCTGTGCCTGCTGCCACCCCTTCTGAACATCGCCTGTCACCCCCTTTTCCCAAACAATACCTTGTAATTCAGCCGCCAGCCCTCTCCAAACGCCACATTTCAAGGACAGATTAACTTCTTCCAAAGGGAGGGATCCAGTCTCCAACTGGGCCACCCCAGCACATTTACCAGAATGAAAGTTGAATTGTGACGCAGTCCTGTGGCCTCCTTTTCTCCAACAGCCAGCCCTTTGCCCTCTATAGTTGTTCTTAGATCTCGGTGTTGCAGGTTCTGTCCCCGGCTTGGCAGATTGAAACTCCACACAAATGGAAACTTCCAGGTGCCAAGACTATTGGTAGGGGTATTTCATTATTTGTATTTATAATTGCAGTTTATACAGCGCAAACTTTACCCAAGGCAATAGCGCTATACACGAGAACCAGGCATTCCACATGAATGCCTTAAGTTAAAATGTATTTTTTAAAGGTACGGGGAGATGAGGATGAAGTGATATGCCCAGGGTTACAATATTGTTGAGCCGATGCCGGGACTCTAATTTGGTTCCCCATTTCCAAATTCTGCAGCTCTATCCAGTTAGGCAGGGCTTTAAGTGGGCCAGGTCTCACCGGGTCTGAGCACCGGCAGTTGTTTTTTAAGGAGGCATCAAAACGGGTCTCTATCGGGCTCTGTTTTGTGCCCTGGCACAGGCGGTCCATTTTTTTTCCGGACTCCAGTGACCGCAGGCACATCGATGTGCGTGTGGTGAGGGTTGTAGGTGAAGGGAAATCCTTTAAAAAGAGTCATTTTCTCTCTGGATTTCCCTTTTTTTAATCTCAGGAGAAGCAACATTGCCGCGGTGTCACCAGGGCTTTAAGTGGAAGTTTTTTCAATATTAAATACAAGCCATAATTGCTGCTTATTTATCTTATGCAACTACCATTGACAAAGCCAATAGTCCTGACTTGTAGGTATGATGTGACTTGTTGTATCATATATCTGGATGCAATGACAGGAACAGCAAAATACAAGTCGTGCGGCACGCTTAGCTGATATGTTTTTAAGCCATGCCCTTAATTACATTGATCTAGCCCCTTTGAGAGACCCCCCAGTTTCTTCATCCCACTTAAAGCCCTGGTTACACTTAGTTCACTTTTCCCAATGTTTGTCTCAAAGCCCTAAATTGAGGGAGTTCCGTATTGGGCATGCCTGAATTTTATGGTTAAAAAGACAAACCTATTTGGAAGAATGCATTCTGCTCTTAGGTTAGTGATTTGAGTCCTGTGCGCCTTAAATGTGTGCGTTCAGCACTGCAGCAGTAATTATCACCTGCATGCACACATGCACTTTTGGAGAGTCTGAAGAGGGACACCGGGTAGCAGGAAGACAGAGAATCATATCTACCTTTCCGATCTGCTTTGCAGTAAAAAAAGGCCACTTTTCAACGTGGTTTTGCCTCCCACCCGCTCTTTCCGGTTTGACCAAGTGCTGTGATCCTGGGCAAATACTTAATTTTACTGGGCCTACTTCTATTTATTGTTACATATGAGAGCACATTCAAACTTGTGAGTTATGGATTGTGCGCAGTGCAAACATTTCTAATAAACTGTACTACAGTGAAATGCAGTTGGCAGAGCAGATGTGTGTTGCAGTTTAAGACCACTGCTGGCAGCTGTTACATTTCCCTGGTTGCTAAATTAGAGGCCAGTTCAAGAGCTCAGCAAGCTTGTGAAGGAGAGTTGTGTTGGCAGGATGTTGTTTTCCCTGCAGTCTGCCTGCGTATCGAGGCCTGCCAGCCCTCACCTACTCAGGTGCTTGACTAGTTATTTACATCGAGGGACCCTGGCCGACGGTCCTAGAGGAGAGAGGCATGCAGCCACCTACAACCTGCTACTTATCTCTCAGCACTGTGTGAAGCTTACTTGCCCACCCTGACCAACAACCTGGCCGAAGAAAAGACGCTCGCTGGGCTTCTGGTGGCACAAGAGGTGAGAGTCCAGCAGAGCACAGAAGGTGAAGTGCTGGATAATCATGGGGTAATAATCATGTCTTTCAGAGTGTGTTTGTGGGTGTAAAAGACATCATATGGCTATTGAATGTTCTAAACCTATTCTGGTCTTTGTTCTTCAGGTAACCATATATACAAACATGATATGCTTTAATTTAAAGATGCTCATAGATCATGCAAATTTAAATTGATGGGAAAATGAATTATTTTTTCTTTTACGTTTACCTTATGAAACTTCAACTGATTAATACAATCAAATGTAGGTTGTGTGTGTAACTAGAGAGAGACAGATTTGTGCCCTGTTTTTGTGCTTTGGGAATTACTGATTTCTTTATTCATAGTGCCATGAGGTCCTAACCAGCAAATAAAGCACTGTGTGAAAATGCAATAGTCGTCTTAAAAAACAGCTGTACTTTAGTGATCTTCTATTTCAAGGATTTTGCAATAGTTTAAAAGGTCTTTTTTTTAGAGCTTTTCATTGCTCAATAGGGTGTAATTTCTGATATTAATGTCTTTCTGTGGACTACATTGCTTAGTTTTACGCATGCAAAAGGAGTTTCTCGTTACTCAAATGGGTGTAATTTCTGATATTTATGTTGCCTTTGTTTCTATTGCTTGATTTTCCTTGCGAAAAAAGTGTCACTCATAGTTGTTGAAATGTCACTCATAATTACGCTGACATTATAAAAATGTCACACTTAGCAATCTGAAACCTTGGCAGCTATGCTTCCTTTATGTCCGGCCTGCTACTGTTAGCTGTACTTCCGGGGCCAGCTGCGCCCCTCCACGTGCACAAACCATGAACTGAACATTGCAGGCATTGCCCTGTAGAAACGTAGACATGGCCGTCGGTTGTACAGTGGGGTGTCGGAGAGCATTCCATAAAGTATAGAACCCTGCGAATGCTGGTAATTTCTACGTTTTTATTTCTTTATTTGAAATTTTATACCACACGCAGACGATCTTAAAGTACTCTACAGTTTTTTATTTTTACAAAAAAATGTGAGAAATGATTCCAAATAATAAACATACATATTTACAAAGAAATGTTCAGGATGATGTCAGAGCATTTTGCAATTTGTAGATACATATTTTGAGAAATGCATCCAAGTCATATAAATCCATGTTAGCAAAGACGTGTTGTCTTATAGTGAACGTTAAGTAGTCAGTTTGTTCTTCACGCTACAATATTTGATTTAAGAATGACACTGCATATGTGGCGGTGCAGGTGCTGGAGAGAGCTGCAATTAAATGTCACAAACGTAAGTGTTAGGTATTATGAGGCATGAATATGGAGTTGTATTGGATAAATAGAAAATCCATATTCTGGGTGCTGTTATTGAGATGGAGTAAGGGCCTACTTTGGAGTTTGGCCGATGGGATGCTCAGACACAAATGTATTACAGGTGCATTGTAGCCTATAGCCTTTGTATACAGAGCACAGGATATGTGCCACTGTGTGGCAGAGTATTCCACTCACCAATCTCTAAATAAGGCCATACGATTTTTTTTTGTTGAATTTCAGAGCTACAAGCATCAGTGCTTCTTTGATTCTGGGGTTTCTGTTTTGCACAGTGACGTGTAATTGCTGATGCTAGGTAGGTTGGTGAAGGGCTTTGAAGGTTATGCACACTGTCCTGAGTATGCAGTGTTTCTCTACTGGGAGCGAGCTCAGACATTTTCTAACTGATGAGCTGTGGTCTGCCCTTTTCCATGTTTGCAGTAAGCCTTGCTGCTGAGATTAATAATAATGTTGGGGAAGCCAGGCTCGATAGGCCAGTGAGTAGGGCAGTTTCACATACCTACCTGATGACATCTAGAGAATGGACTAAAGTTTGCAGATCTTGTTTTTAACATAAGGCACCAACGCATGCACAAATCTTGCACTGAAACAAGATCTGCTATTCTCGAGTTAGGGCACGAGATAGGGGTTGCCTTAAAGCTGGTATTAGTGTTTGAGTTGGAGTGACAGCCAATATTAGTATTAGAAAGAATTAGGTTACAACTAGGATGAGGGTGATGGTTAGATGAATGGGATAGGGGTGGAACGAGAACTGGAGTTATTAGCATCGCTTGGATTAACAATAGGTTTAGAGATACATGTATGATTATGCTTAGATTGCGGGTTAGTTTTAAGGTTTGGATGAACACAAGTGTTTCGATTGGGTCTTACCGCAGGTTTGTGATTAGGGTTTGTGTTCTAGGTTTAGAGTTACAGTTAAAGTAATTGAGCCAACAATTGTGCAAGGAGGAATCCAGACTGCTTAACACCCAGCCTTAGCACAAAGGCCAGCAATTTACAAATAAACATAGAATTGTCAGAGACTGTATCAAGCTCTGAAAACTATAAAGGGCCTACCACAGCAGGCTTCTTTTTTTGGTCACTCTGGTGAGACACTAAAAACACACACAACATGCGCCCCTCTTTAAAAATGCAAATGAGTAAAATATCTGGTTACCACATTATCAGGCCAATACCTGCCTTAATAATGTCCAGAGGGCTTGTGATACATTCATATGGGAGGGGGACTAGAATTTCGTTTAGTCAGAGAAGGTAATAACCAAGAGAAACAGGATTGGGAACACCCAGTGGTGCTCGAACAATTTTCAGAGTGGCGTCACTGCCATCAGTGCTTCATCACTGAATTCACAATGTTGAACATATATCATTAAAGCATGGTGTGTTCGCGCAGTGTCATTTATAGACAGCACAATCTCCATTGAAGTGGTCACTTAACTTGCAAAGACATACAATTTTACAGATAAAACTAATGTAGCGCACAAACGATGTGTGGAAATCGGGTGTCAATCAATCAAACAAACAGGATTTGCATAGCGCTACTTATCACTTGTGAGGGTATCTAGGCGCTGGAGGGTGGGGGCGGTGCTGCTGATTAGGGACGTTAATCGAATAACCATGTTTTTAGGCCCTTCCTGAAATCCTGCAGGGTGGCAGTCTGTGTGTTCTCCTTTGTACTGCCGGTCACCGGTGTATTTAACTGTGTAGCCTTGGACGGTGTCATGTATGTGCATGTAACTTGCATGATCGAGGTAACTATTAGCGGCGATACTATGTGTCTCTCGGTCCTTTTTCCCCAGCACCCCTCATCCCCCTCTCCAGGGGCGGCAATCTGAGGGATAGCCCCGGGCGCCACAAGCTCTAGCTATGCCTCTGTCAGACTCTTAATATATACCCTTTCTCAATGTATGTATGTGCAATGGCATGTATGCATTTATGTATGCATGTGGTATTTGTATAGAGTAAACATAGCCAAAAAACAGCAGCGCTCTGTACAGGTTAAAGGCAAGGATAGAGTCATTGAGTGATTGGCGGGAAAGCAGGGTTATGCCAGAGGAGGTGGTTTATTACTTCATTGTGATGTAGTGTTCTTTGAATACGTGCGCCCTCAGAGTGCTAAAAGATTGGAGCAGTATTGGGGCTGTCTTGATGGATAAAGTGATGTTGCTCTAGATCCTGAGTGCCCACACCAAGAAGGTCTGTTGATTTGACCTTCCTTCTTTGCACTTCTTCAACTTCATTCTGATCATCTCATGGCCACAGGTGTGCCAAGAGCCTCTGAAATAGTGAACTTGTCAGTCAGATTGGGTTGTTGGTTGCAATGTTGATTTTTTAGCAAGCATGTAATGCCTTTGTGTTCTCCCTATTCCAAGCTCCAAGATGCCTCTCAGTGAATCTGCCTGTCCCAAAAAATAATTAAAACGGAACATGTCAGTGTACACTATGGGGAACATGCTACACGAATGCTGTCACTCTCTCACTCATTTCTTAGTGAAGGTATGTATACCTGTTGAGTGAGATGGCCTCCATTATTAGGTGTGTGTTACTTTCCACAGCAGTACCTGTTTCCCTATTTTTTTCAGTTATTAGTTCTCAATAGTGTAGGAAGAGATATCTGCCTGAACTATAGAGAACTACTTTTTACAGAAGGACACCTAAAATAAACATGTTTTATTATTACTGGTATTAACTTTTCATTTGTGCATAGAGTTGCACATTTCCCTACCCCCATATTAGCATGATTGAGAGAGATGGAAAATGAACCACTACTAGTAGACATATACTTACTATTTTGTGGATTGCATCCATAGAAGTACGCCAAGTCACAGGCATACTTCTTTGCATGCATAACACTACACTTTAATACTTACCTTAATAAAATTCAACCTTTGCTTCCTTTGCAAATTAAAACAAATGTTTTTAATGTGACATACACAATGGGCACTCATATTTCACTTTTTATCTCCAAAACAGCTGTAATATAACAACAATGGCAACTCTATTTTCATGGTTGAGCCACACGTTCTGTTAAAAATGTATTGTTTACTTGTTTATGACTTTGACAGGAATCTCCATGAAATATATCACACCCCTAGCAAAACTGTCCAAGTTTCTGCGTGCCAAATTCCTGTTGATCTGCGCAAGAAAAGCAGTTAGATGGGAGTTTTACAAAAGATGTATATCCCAACTTAATTCCTATTCCCTTAAAAAACCATAGGTTTCACACATGTTATAGTTAGGTGGATATTTCACTCGTAAAAAAACAATGAAATTCCCCCGTTATAGTTACTTCAGATAACTATAACTCGCGCGCCCGCAATCCTCTGCTCATGACGTCACATATTACATCACTCATGACATGGTCAGTGGCATCACTCTTGACATCACTGATGACATCATCCTTGTGATAGAGTGGCGGTCGCGCGAGTTATAGTTATCTGAAGTAACTATAACGGGGGAATTTCATTGGTTTTTTACGAGTGAAATATCCACCTAACTATAACATGTGTGAAACCTATGGTTTTTTAAGTGAATTTGCAAGGTTTTTTAAATGCTAATTCCTAACTATCACGTGTGTGAAACCTATGGTTTTTTCAGTGAATTTGTATGTTTTTTTAAATGCTAAGTTATGTATGCATTATTATTTTTTTTATATATTTATTTTTCAATAAACTACGTATTAATTTTTTTTTTTTTAATGGTTTTTCACCGTGCGCGCACGGTGCGCGCACCCCGCGATTTAAAAAAAAAAATTTGAAATGTTTTTTTCTGCCTTCGGGGTCCTTCAGGGACCCCCTGACAAAGGCTAGGGGGTCAGGAACTCTCTACCCTGTCCCCTTTTCACGTTCGCCACCTTCCTTTTCCACTCTCGCACTGAACACAAACAAAATGGCGGCCGACACTTCCTGATTTCGACCGATTCGAACGTTGACTGACATGTAACAACCAATCAGAATTACGCTCGCGCACGTTAGGGTGCGCGCACGGTGCGCGGCTATAGATATGTATGTGCTTTTTATTGCAATTTTCTCTGGAACTACTGAACATATTGACTCCATATATGCAAAAGGCACTTCCCTGACCTGAGGACTACCTCTCTACCAAATTTCAAGTAATTCTGTTCAGCCGTTCGGGCTGTACCTTCGACTAAAGGTCCTATGGGAAAATGCATGGGGAAAACGTGTTTTGGGACCCCCCTTTTTTCTCGGCCCCCGCTTGACGAATCCCCCGAGACTTTCAGGGTAGGAGCTGAGCGGAGCGCCCCATTAGTTTTAAAAATTTCGCGAAGATTCGTCAACCGGCGCCAAAGTTATTCAAAATAGAATTTTGAGATTTCCTATGGAAACACGGTCCTAACTATAACTATCTACTGGCGACCGCCAGTAGATAATAATTCATTTTACTCTCGGCAATAGCAAAAACCACTAAACAGATTTACACCAAAGTTGACATCAAGAAGCTATGGGTTCTTCATTGCAAATTTTGTGCAGATCTGTCAAGCGGGGGCAAAAAAAAAGCTGGGCACAGAAGTTACATGACCCATTTTAACGACCATAGGATTCATTGCTCCTCAATGCAGAAAGAAAACACCTCAACAGAGTTACATAAAACTTGGCATGGAAGTAAAACCTCATTCAAGAATGTGCCTTTGCTAGGTTTGGTCTAAATATATTCAATGGTTTTCAAGAAATTCATGTTTAAAAAGCATCCTTGTCTGGGCATGAAGTTACATTTTAGAGATATATGGACCATTAATTTACAGAGTCCACAAACTTGGTGTCACAGTCCTCCATGGACCAAAAAAAAAATATTCAAATATGATTGGACAAGGAAATTCAATCTCCATTTACCCATTTCAGATCAGTGAACCCATACCCTGTTTCATGAATCCCAAATGACCCGGATGGCTAGGTCCAACTTGGAGAAAAATGTTGTAGATGCTATTACAGGATGCAGAGACTTAGTTTACCCATCCTGAAGAAAGAAAGAAACAGCACACAAGAGGACAAGGTGAGCTTACCTTTGTGAGTCCCGAAGGGCCAGCATGCTTCATTGACCTATGTTGGCCCATTTGCGGGTTCCATAAATTTGAAACCAGGTTATGAACCTAGAAGAAGGTCCGACATAGGTCAGCGAACAAGTAAGGGTTATGAACCCCATGGAAGGATTCATGAATCAAAAAAAATAATTAGAAAAATAGAGCCACCAGAGGTGGGACGCAGTGGGTTTGAGTGCCTACAGTGGCTTAGAAACAGGATGTGGCTGTATGCTAGGCCCTGTGTCCCACCCCACTGCAGGGGTTGGCCTCTGTGGTGGATTGGGTGCAGGGTCTGTCCATAGATCAAACACTGCAACTAATAAGGGTTGACTGCTTATGGTGGGTTGTGAGCAGGACCTGGCCAGAAACTACTTCCAGCTATGCAGGGCTAAAGGCTATATAGGGAAGGGTTGTCTGCTCAAAAACATTTCAGTGCAGGTCTTGGAGGAAAGTCACATCCTGTGGTTAACCACCGCTGCACACATCCAAAGGTTGTGCACACTGTGTATTGTCTACTCTTGGAGAGCTGAGCACATGGCCTGGCCATAGGTCAGGCCCTGCATCCATCCCCTACAGCACACGGCCGAAAGCTGTAAGTAATGGGTATGACTATCCATGGAGGGTTGAGTAAAGGGCCTGGCTAGAGGTTAATCCCTGAAGCCAGTCCCTGTTGTGCACTGCTGAAGGCCATGTGCAAAGAGGGTTGGTTGTAGGGTCTGGCCAAAGTCTATGCCCAGTGTTGAGGTTGGCAGCCTGCAGGCCGTTAGGTGGACGCCCTGCAGTCAATGCCCGCAATGCATAGTTAAAAGTCATGCACAGTGAGGGGACTGGCTACCCATGGGAAGTTGGGCGCAGGTCTTCCACAGTTGGGCTATGCTCAATGCGGAATATGATCAAAAGACACAGAAATTCAACAAACAAAACAAATGTTAAATGGACGTTATAGTTAGGTATGGTAATAAGATGCTAGTATAAATTAAAAAGAAAACAGTAATTTGTTAAATAAACAAGGGTTACATTGGCTTTATAGTTAGGTGTTGAATTGAGGAACGTTTAAAATCTGAAAAACCGCTGAATTCACCAGTTATAGCTGAGTGAACTAACTATAACTTGCTCTAATCTTCATGTGCTGCTTATGGTCTCACATATTACATCACTGACGACATGGTAATGTAAATCACATCATTCATGATATTGCAATTGACATCCATTCACCTAAAAAGCTGAGTAAGTAAGTTTACCACTTTTCAGTATTCACAAACTGTGCTTCTGTAGTAACTTACACTTCTGTAGTAAGTCCACACTACACATGGCTAACTATTTGTAAAAAAACAATATTAAATAAATGCCTGCTGGTGGCTGGGGTCCTGGGCTCTCTTTGTTGCTATCCTCCATGCTGCTATCCTCCATGAGTGTAGGTGAGGTCTTTCTTGGCACATGCCACCATAGGCCCACATGTCGCCTCCCAGTGCCTGAATGCCATGCACCTGTGACCTTGGGGAGCTGGTGCTGCAGGGATGGTTGATGGTGGGCAGGTTGTGCCACTTGTGGCACTTCTGCCAAAGCTGCAGACTGACCTGTAGAGACTGAATGGCACAAGCAATGAATTCTGCCTTGATGATTGGCCAGAGTGCTGGCGGGGAAAGAATATTTCCCTAGCAATCCACACTTAATTTATGCCATCTCAGCTTCTGTACTGCACAGTCCATGCTTCAGAGGCCTTCTTGCCATGAGGTTTGTTGCCAGTGCTCTCTGGGTGCAGCCGGTTATGGATCTGCTTCCTTTTCTTCCTTCTCTGTCAATGACACTGCTCTGGATGGGAATCTTTATATACTTTACATACTGCATCCCTCACTCACTCACATACACACTCACTCAGGGCTCCAGTCATGGGTATGAAAACCCTGATGCAGTCAAAGGGTCCCATTCTCAAACTGTACTTTATGGTGTGTTTTGTAGTACTAAAGAACGCACTACAAAATGGATTACAAATGTAAGTTTTGCCTGACCGCGTAGTCTCTGTACATGTAAGCATAGATTTTAGTAGTAAATGTGAGATGGGCACAGGGGAGCAGGTAGGAAAAGTGGCACACTTACTACTAAAGGGGTTTGGATTAGGGAGGAGTAGGAGGGGACATGGGAAGGTTAGGGGGGTTAGAAAGGGACATCACCCACTCCCACAAGAGTAAGTCAAATACATTACTCTGGGTGTGGATACATGTAACATATCCTTTTGTAGTATGTTTACACTCAAAGATTGTCAATACCAACAGTAGTAAACTTACTACAAAGTGTAAGCTTACTCAAAAGTGGAACTTACCTTTGTGAATCAGGCCTAATATGTATAGTGAGGTAGTTAATGATAATCACAAGAATAGGTTCAAACAACCCGTCGCTCTCTCAGATACACACGCTAGAAAAACACTCTAGATGCCAAACTGAGGTCAAATATCACACACACCATCGTTCACTCAACTGAACTCTATGGGTGATACTTGGGGTTTGAAAACACTAGTTGAAAGATAGGTATAGCAATGCACTGTGTGATCATTACATGACCAAAATCATGCACATCACAAGTGAGTAAGCTAAAGACTAATAGTGAAAATTAGGTATATTCCCATTCTATGATGGGAAAGGTACATTGGGACAGAGGACCAAGATTACGATATTTGGTACTCATTTAAATGAACACTCATGCCAACAATATGCAGATAAACTCTATAAATAAGGGAAAGACACAATAAGGCAATAGGAGTGAAACATAGGTCCAAAGCCATGCACATTGGCATTGATTCAGAAATACACTCACTGCCAGAATTGTGAAAACCTTGCAGGAAGCAAAGATATAGTGGTACACTGTCTTGTCAAAAAAATTACAAGATCATGTACACCACAACTCACTCAGATAAGGACTGACAGTAACACTCTGGAATACGAACAGTCTGATATAGGGAAGGAAAGAGTAAGACAGAGGATGTGCAACACAGGGAAACGTTTAAGCACAGCAGCACTCATTCAAAGGTGCATAGAGGACTACAGTCAGGGATGTGTAAGCGATCATGTAGTCAAAGATATGGTAAGGCTCTTGTAGAGGTACAACTTCATAAACACCATGAATCTCTCAGCTATGGAATGATCTCTACACTTGGGTATATGAACGCTCTGAGGGAGGGAAAGGTACAGTGAAGCATGGCGTATCCAACATAAGTCCAATAGGTAGGAAAGGGAAAGTGAGCCTTTGTAACAATCTACCTTTCACTCTATTGCAGCAATTATATCCCTGAGTGAGGGATGTTGTCCTTAAACCTGGACCTCAATTGACTCCACAGTGTCACTCTACTGTTGGCTTCATCAGAGCATTTATATCCAAGTTTAGCCCCGAATGCAGATTTGACTTACTGACACTTATTTTATTTTTTATTTTACTGATTTGTAGAGCGCATGGCTGCCCGTGAGCGTCCCAGCGCTAATGACAAGAACCTGCTGAGGGAGGCCCTCATGGAAATAGCCAAGTTTTAAGTGCTCTGCGGAATGAAAGAAGATTGGGTTGAGCTCTAAGGTTAGGGGGGAGAGTGTTCCATAATTTGGACGCATTATACGAGAACATTCGACCGCCCGAGCGGGTTTTCTTAATTCTAGGTACAGAAGCTAGATTGCAGTTGGAGGATCGAAGCGTTCTAGTAGTGGTGTGAGGTGAGATGAAGATTTGGAGTATAGGGGGGGCCTTGCCATGTAAAATTTTGTGAGTGGTACAGAGAGCCTTAAATTGTATTCTTTCCTTGATGGGAAGCCAGTGTAAGGCATTCAAGGATGGTTTGGCTGAGCAGCGCCAATGGGTTCCTGTGAGGATGCGAGCTGCGGCGTTTTGTATTGTCTGAAGTTTAGACAGTACTTTTTTGGGGGCGCCCAAATACAGGGCATTCCCATAGTCCAGGCGGGACAGTACAAGACCGTGAACAAGGAGTTTGCAGGACTGTGCCGGGAGTAGGGGTAGAATTTTCCTGGCTGATTTTAGGAGGCCGTAACAAGTACCAGCCGTTTTCCTTGCCTGGGCTGAGAAGTTGAGGCCTTCGTCTAGCCATATCCCCAGGCTCTTAATTTCTTGTTTAGGAACAGGGGGGGGACCCATGGTTGGGGGCCATAAGGATGCGGGGTGATAAAGAGATTTGTTACCTAGAATCATTATCTTATCGTTATTTAGTTTGAGATGGGAAGTATTCATCCACTTTGTTATTTCAATAAGGCAGGTTTGGAGGTTGGAGAGGGAATGGTTTTGCTGGCTTAAGGATACCACCAGCTGAGTGTCGTCGGCGTAGGTCAAGAGCTTAATTCCAAAGGGAATGACGACTTTCTCAAGGGGGGACATATAGACATTAAAAAGGGTCGGGCTCAAAGATGAGCCCTGAGGGACCCCGCAGCTGATGGCCGTGGGTCTGGATGTGAAAGTGCCATCGGCCACCTGGAAGGATCTGCTCTCGAGGAAGGATTTTAGCCAGGCCAAGGCCGTACCTGCGATACCAAGGTTACTGAGCCTTTGGATCAGCGTTGAGTGGTTGACGGTGTCGAAGGCAGCACTGAGGTCCAGAAGGATCACTGCCACTGATCCTCCTGAGTCCATGATTTTCCTTGCCTCTTCGACTACCGCCAAAATTGCAGTTTCTGTGCTCTGGCCTGGCCTGAATCCTGAGAGGGTTGCAGTAGTCCATTAGTTTCGAGATGGTGGGAGAGGCTGAGATTGACATGCTTCTCAGCTATTTTACTAATGCCTGGGAGCAGGGAGATCGGTCTGTAGTTACCCAGTTCCAGCGGGTCAAGATGAGGTTTTTTGAGCAGTGCTTTAACCATTGCTCTTTTCCAGCTAGGAGGGACGATGCCAAGGGTGAGTGAGCTGTTAATTAGTTTAGTCAGATGGGGTAGAATGGTAGGTCCGACTAGTTTCAGGGTGTTGAGTGGAGCAGGGTCAGTGGGGCTACCACTTTTGATGGAATTGAGTATAAGAAGAGTGGTGTCAGTTGTCAAAGGAGTGATGTCTGACAGCAAAACAGTGGTTGCTATTTGTGGGTGAGGGGGTTGATCAGCGTCAGGGGGGGCTGAGTAGGCGTCCGGAGAAGTAGGGGGAAGGGATTTAATAATGTTGGAGATTTTTGAGTTGAAGAATTCTGCGAGTTCATTGCAGCGAGTGGTTGAGGGCTCTACCAAAGGTGGAGGCTCCGGCACTTTGAGGAGTTTCTTGGCTATTTGAAACGTTTCTCGTGATGAGTTGGTAGATGATCTTATTTTCTCCTCAAAGTAATTGACTTGGGCGGCTTTAAGTGCTTTTTTGTAGGTAAGGAGGGTTATTTTGTATTCAGCTTTTTTTTGTGGGATCAAAGTTTTTCTCCAGTCTCTTTCTGATCTCTTGCAGGTTTTTTTTAGAAGCCGTAATTCACTCGTGAACCAGGGGGAGGTGGCTTTGTTCCGTGAGTTACTAGAGATTTTTTTCGGGAGAGTTTTGTCCAAGGTATCGTTTATCCAAGCTGCGAATTGTGCGTCAGCGCAAATAGGGTTAGCATCAAGTTCCGGGGGGGAGCTCTCTAGATGGTGTTTCCAGGTTTCTACATCTAGTTTGGACCAGGGACGAGAAGGTTTGCTAGGAGGGGCAGTAGAATGTGAGGTACGGATTAGCTGCCAGTTAATTGGGACTGAAAAATGGTCAGTCCAGGGTACTGGAATGGGATCGAGGACAGTGAGATCGGTGATGTTGGTAAATACCGGATCTAACAAATGTCCCTTTGTGTGAGTGGAAAGATGGCCTAGTAACTTTAGTTGTAGAGTTTCGAGATCTGCTATCAGGTCGGCAGTTGGTTTGGCTTCCTTATTATCGAAGTGGATGTTCAGATCACCCAGAATCAGGCATGTAGGGTTGGCCACTGCCAGTGTGTAAGTATGCTCCATAAGGGATTCGCAAAATTGACCTAGTGGTCCTGGAGGGTGGTAGATGAGAAAGCCTGATATAGATTGACACGGGGAGACCTGAATAGAGAACTTGACGTTTTCACAGTCTAGGAGTGGGCTGCCTTGAAGACGACAGGAAAAGAGGTCTTTGTGAATTATGGCAATACCCCCACCTTTTCCCTTAGGACGGTCCATGTGATGGATAAGGAAGCCAGGAGGTAAGGAGTTTATAATGTCAGCATCAGAGTCCGGTCCTAACCATGTTTCTGTTAGGAAGAGAACTTCAAGGCCATAATTTTCCAGTAGTTGGTAGATTTCTATGGAATGCTTGGGAAGGGATCTGCAGTTGATTAAGGCCATACATATCGGGGTAGGGGAGGAGTTTTTAGGTACAGTGAGTTTGAATCTGTACGGGCAATGAGAGTATCGATTGAGGGGGTGATCCCCGAGTACACTATGTTGGCATGAATCATGTATCTTTTTATTAAGGTGAAGTAAGGTGTCCCTTGCGTAACTGTGCGTTTTATCGGCAGTTATAGATGTAGGCTCTGGCTCTGCGCTCTGCCTAGCGCGGACGAGCGCAGACGAGCTTGCCTTAAGCGTGCCTTCGGCGCGCCATCGGCGCGCCCGCTGCGCTCGTCCGCTGCGCTTCCTGCCCAAACACATGCTTTATAGATGGTGTTGTGTGCGTTGGAGGGTGGGTGTGGCCACCAGGGGTGGGCGTGTCCCGTGGCTCCTCGAGGCAGGTAATGGCGGCGGGAGAGCAATTTCAGCCCCTGACAGCGTTCCGATCGGCTGTTCAAGAATGCAGGGTAAGTGCTGGGGGGTCAGTGAGGGATGTTTAAAAAACAAGTAATACACAGTTTTAAAATTAAGTTTCTTTAAGCAGCGCGACTCCCGGCTTTCCGCCTCAGGAGGTTCGTGTTACAGTGAGGCGCTGGTGATCAGCGTGCACTGTTATACCTGGCGAGGGTGGGCGTGGCCACCAGGGGTGGGCGTGTCCCGTGGCTCCTCGAGGCAGGTAATGGCGGCGGGAGAGCAATTTCAGCCCCTGACAGCGTTCCAATCGGCTGTTCAAGAATGCAGGGTAAGTGCTGGGGGGTCGGTGAGGGATGTTTAAAAAACAAGTAATACACAGTTTTAAAATTAAGTTTCTTTAAGCAGCGCGACTCCCGGCTTTCCGCCTCAGGAGGTTCGTGTTACAGTGAGGCGCTGGTGATCAGCGTGCACTGTTATACCTGGCGAGGGTGGGCGTGGCCACCAGGGGTGGGCGTGTCCCGTGGCTCCTCGAGGCAGGTAATGGCGGCGGGAGAGCAATTTCAGCCCCTGACAGCGTTCCGATCGGCTGTTCAAGAATGCAGGGTAAGTGCTGGGGGGTCAGTGAGGGATGTTTAAAAAACAAGTAATACACAGTTTTAAAATTAAGTTTCTTTAAGCAGCGCGACTCCCGGCTTTCCGCCTCAGGAGGTTCGTGTTACAGTGTACACTGTATTGGACATCCCCTACCTCACTCTACTTTTGCTGCTATTGGGTCTGTTCTCCAAATCCCTGATGATGGCCCTCAGAGCTGATATGGATGAGTGGGGTGTGTGCAGGAACCTGCATTTAACACCATCCCCCTAACTTTAAATTTGCTGTCGTTGGGATGCTCCCTTGGCTCCCTGATTCTGGCCATTAGTGTGGATATGAGTGAGTGGACTTTCTGCATAAACCTGCACCTATGATGGCGTAAATTATAGTTAGCTCAGGTAACTATGGCTGATGAATTTCACTACTTTTTAAAAATTCTATTTCCTGACTATAGCGCCTATGTAACCTTTGGTTCTTTCAGTGACTATATACTTACACCCCCGCAATGCACTGCTTATAACCTCATATATTACATCACTCATAACATGGTCGGTGGCATTACTGTTGATCTATCAAATGATATCATGATGTGATCATCCAATGAGTGTGAGTGTGAGTGTTTTCTAAAAGATTATGAGTGTTAAACATATATACCAGGGCACTACAAAAGTTTAAATAGTATATGCTCTGTGCTACTAATGAGTATTTCTGACATTTATTATGTGAATGGCTGTGTGACTGTATCTGTGTGTGAGTGGGTGCCTGAGTGCCTGTATGGGTGTGTGAGTGGGTGTGTGAGTGGCTGTTTGGGTGTATATGTATAGGTGTGAGTAGCTGTGTGGGTCAGTGAGTGACTGTGTGAGTGACTGTATTGTGAGTGAGTGGTTGTGTCAGTGGCTGTATGGGTGAGTGAGTGGCTGTTTAAGTGGCTGTTTGGTTAAGTGAATTGGTGTATGAGTGGCTGTATTGTAGAGTAAGTATTTGTTGAAAGGATGTATGGGTGAGTGAGCAGATGTGTGAGTAATTGTATGGATGTGTGAATGGGTATGTAAGTGGTTGTATGGGTGTGAGTGTGTGTGTGAGTGCTTGTATGTATGAGTGAGTGGCTGTGTTGAGAGGCTTTGAGTGAGTAGGTATGTGAGACACTATATATGTGAATAAGTGGGTGTCTGAGTAGACTTATTTGTGAGTATGTGGCTCTGTGAGTGGCTGTATTGATAAGTGACTGGTTGTATGAGTAGCTGTATGAGTGAGGGGTTGTATGAGTGGCTATATGAGCAAGGGTTTGGGTGTGTGAGTGGCTCTATTGATGAATGAGTGAATGTGTAATACTTGTATGGGTCTGTGAATGGGTATATGAGTGGTTGTGTGGGTGTGTGAGTGGGTGTATGAAAGGTTTTATAGGGATGTGAGTATCTGAGTGCTCTTTCTGCTCCTTTCTGACCTTTGTTTTTCCTCTTTCTGCCAGTTTCTCACCTTTATTTTGCCTCTGGCTGCTGATTTCTCACCCTTATTTTGCCTCTTTCTGCTCATTTCTCATCTTTATTCTGTCTATTTCTGCTAGTTTCTGACCTTTATTCTGCCTCTTTCAGCTCTCTTCTGATCATTATAATGCCTCTTTCTGATCATTTCTCACATTTATTTTGCTTCTCTCTGCTTGTTGCTGATCATTACTTTGCCTCTTTCTGCTCGTTTCTCACCTTTTTTTTGCCTCTTTCTACTCATAGCTGACCTTTATTCGGCCTCTTTCTGCTCAATTCTCAACTTTATTTTGCTCTTTCTGCTCTTTCCTGACCTTTATTCTGCCTCTTTCTGCTTTTTTTACCCATGGTACTAGCCGGCTCCCCACCTCCTGCGGGAGCCAGAACTGCTGCTGTACAGATGATAACTCCCTCCATGAAGGACCAATAGTTTCATCTCTTTTCTTGCCCACAGCAGCTATGTCCCAGGTGTGGGGACACCGGGACATAGCAGGAGCCGGCCCTGGGAGTGATGGTCCCCAAGGCCATGTATGGCTTCAGGAGGGGGGCAGCGTAGATGCCCTCCTTCTATTTGCATGGCCAGCCACTGTAAGGTGAGGGTCCCCGGGGCTGTATGTGGTCCAGGAGGGCCTCTCCTTTGTTTAAAAAAAAATTTGGCCCCAGGGGGCTGGTGGTCCATGGGGCCTCAGAGGTCCGAGGGCCACCCTCATTTATATAAAAAAGAGCCCCGGGAGGTGGTGGTCCCCAGGGCAATAATAAACCCTAGGAGGGGCTATGTGCGCCCCTCCATATTCCCTATTTTTTAAAATAGAAATGCCTCTGGACCTGGCTCACCCGGGGGCTCTTTACAAAATATGTACGGGAGTCCGTACTTGGGTTTCTTTTTTTTCCGCCAGAGTTGTGGCTCCGAAACGATATTCAGTGAAAATAAAAAAAATGCTTTTGGCTCTGTCAGGGTTCTAGGCGGACCCCAGGAACAGAGCTAGGGGGTCAGGGTATAGGAACAGATTGGTACTATGGGCACTCAGGCATTGGCCGAAGGGCTGGTGTCTCAGTGCCCTCTGTGGGCCATTTTTCCCCTTTCCCAGTCCACAGAGGGCATAGGACAGGGAGAGTAAAGCAACCTCGGTGGGCGGCCATGTGATATGGCCGTTCAGCGATTATCAGCCTGCCCTGCCAAGCAATCCCGCTGATGATGGGCTGGGGATCAGATGATTGGGGGCCTGGTGTTGGTCAGGACATTGAGCTATTTTCATCTTGGCACTCCTGGGGCCCACACAGCACAGAAACAGTGTTTGCACTTGACACCTCGCCCACTGCCCTTCTCATTCAGGGCATAGTGGGCGAGGAAGAATGTGTCTCGCTGTGAGGGACAGTTGATGTTGTGAATTCGCACCATCTTCACCTCAGCCTCTCCCCACCCCATGGATGGCCCAGCAGCTGTGTTTTGTTTTGGAAACCAACAGCATTGATTTCTTGGATATCAAAGTAGAAATAGTGGATGATAACATCAGCACTAGCATATTTAGGAAGGCTAAAGCGGGCAACAGTATCTTACACGTCCAAAGTCATCACCCCACCAGAATTAAATGGAGTATCCCGAATGGGGAATTTCTTAGGGCCTAAAGAAACTGCAGTACCAATGCAACTTTCAAAACTGAAGCAGATAAAATGGAGGCCCGTTTCAGATCCAGAAGTTACCCGGGTAAGGTTATCAGAACAGCAAGAGAGAGGGTTACTGGCATTAACAGAGATAGCCTAATCAGACCAAAGAAAAGGGAGGATGGTAAGAATGAATTAAGATTCATTACCACCTTCAACTGTGAATCTTACACTGTAAGCAAAATCATTAATAAACACTGGCATCTTGCCAAGTCTAATGGAATAATTGGAAAAATTGTGAATCACAGACTGCTAACAACATACCGCAAGAGTGATTCTCGTAATGACCTGCTGGTACATAGTTATCCCAAGAAACAACCTATTGCATCAGGTACCTGGTTGAGGGAATTGCCTGGTTTCTACAGATGTGGGAAATGTAAGATTTGTTTTGGCCACAGGCAGAAAAATCAAGATCAGGTGTTTCATTAACTGCAATAGTGATTTTGTAGTATATGTGTTGGTCTGTGTGTGTGGCCTGCGCTATGTAGGAAGTACCATCTTCCGGTTGAGGAAATAATTTTGGAGCATTTATGTGCCATTAAAATTGTGACAGGAGTTACCCAGTGGCTAGGCACTGTAATTAAATGCATGGGATAAACAGTGACCTGATTTCATTCTTTGGTGTTGACAGCGTTACAGTTAGCCCACGAGGTGGTGACCAAGAAGGGGCACTGAGAAAACTGGAATCTGAAGACATCATCCGTCTGAACAGCAAACATCCCAACGGCCTTAATCAGGATGAGGGTTTGCATGCACATGTAGGCTGAAGCACTGACATCTGTCCTTTTTCCTTGTTCTAGAATACAATGTGACCGGATACACTTGATCATTTTTTTTGTGGATTTTTATTTCCTCCCAGGAACTTAGATAAATGTTTCTCTGTATACTCATGATCACTGTAACTTTTATTAGATCTCATAGTTGGTGCAACAACACAAATGGATATTTGTGGCCTTTTTTCTTTCTCCGTTTACTTTTGGTTGGAATCTCGGCTGTAGTTAAGAACTTATGCACAAATTTTGTAATCACTCTAAGTTTTTGTTTGTATGATTTTTCAGACTTGTTGATGAAATCTCTTTGCAGGTAATCACACTGCCTTATGTCACTAATGCTTGCCATTAATCATTGTTTTGTTCACATGTTTACATAGCCATCAATGTCAAAAGAGATCAAATACAATCTGTCTTTTATCTTTGGTGTAGGCAAGTGACTTACACGTTATCATGTGATACATACTTGACGAGATATACTGGCATCATTTTATACATATGTGTAAGCTTCTGTCAGAAATATATTTCAATGTGCCTTACCACCATCTAACACTGGTCTCAGATTTAATACACAAGTGACTGACCTCTATCATGTCGGTATCATGATTACAGCAAATCGTTTGGCTATTTCAGCACATTCTATCCAGAGTGTGGGCTTTTACTTGCGCTGCTGCGCGGGGACTGCTTGTAGTATTACGGGGATTCCGGATCCCGTTGCCTTGTTGGTGGATGCGGACGGTTTCAGACAAATATACATATATATGTATAAATATATATATATATACTCACTGAAAGAACCATAAGTTCAGACACGTTATAGTTAGAAATAAGCATTTAAAAAACCTTAGAAATTCACTGAAAAAAACACAGGTTTCAGGGATGTTATAGTTAGTTGGACATTTCACTCATACAAAACAAGAGAAATTCAGCCGTTATAGTTAGTTCAGCTAACTATGACTCGCGCCCCCGCAATGCACTGCTGATGACATCACATATTACATCATTTATGACATGGTCAGTAACATCACTGATGACATCTGAAATGACATCATTGATGACATCATCCAGTGACTGTGTGTTTCTGTAAAGTTTAAATATGTGTTTTATATATATGCTAAGGTGTATTGAAGTTTGAGTGGGTGTATGAGTGTGTGAATGGATGATTTAATAGGTACGTGAGTGACTGTATAAGTGAGTGATTAATCGTGTTTTACTACATGCATGGGTTAGTGACTAAACTATGTGAATGTCTGTAGTAGTCTGTTAGTTGGTGTGTAAGCAGCTGCATAGGTTTGTGAGTAGCTACATGAGTGTCTATATGGCTTATTGATTGATTGTCTGAGTATCTATGGGTGCCTGAGAGTTTCTGTGAGTGGGTGGGGGTGTGTGACTCTGTAAATAGATGTGTGAATAGGTGATTTACTGGGTGTATGGCTTCAAAGGTACATCTGTGAAGGGCTGTATGGGTGGGTGAGTGTGTGTATGGGTGTGTTGGTGAGTGAATGGATGTCTCAGTGGTACATGTGTGAGTAACTACATATGTAAAAGGCAGTAAATGTGAGTGTTGAAGTATATAAATCACTATATGTGAGAGTGGGTGATTGTGAGAGTGGCTGTATGCATGAGTGAGTGCTTGTGTCAGTGATTGTAGAAGAAATTAAGTATGTGTTTGTATCTGTATGAATAACTGTGATGGTGTGTGTATAATTGTATAGGTGAGTAAATGGGAGTGTGATTGATTCCTTGCATGACTGACTAGGTGTGTGAGTAACTCTATGGGTGACTGGTGATGTGTGAGTTTCTGTATAGGTGTATGAGTGCATATGATAGTGCTGTGTTGATGAGTGACTGCATGTATGACTAATTGTATGGTTGAATGAGTGGACATGTGTGTAGGCCTAGGAATCGGTGAGTGGGTATATAGTAACTGGTATTGGTGTGTCTACGGTTTCGAAAATAGTAGTTCACATTTTAACGTGGGTGTATCAAAGGTTTTATTAGGGTATGAGGAGGTGCATCAGATTATCACGTGGATGATGTCATCAGTGATGTGGTCAGTGATGTAATTTGAGATTTCATCAGTGATGTCATCAGTGATGTCACTGACCATGTCATGAATGATGTAATATGTGACGTCATCAGCAGTGCATTGCGGAGGTGCGAGTTATAGTTAGCTGAACTAACTATAACGGCTGAATTTCTCTGGTTTTGTATGAGTGAAATGTCCAACTAACTATAACGTCGCTGAAAATTGTGGTTTTTTTCAGTGAATTTCTAAGGTTTTTTAAATGCTAATTTCTAACTATACCGTGTCTGAAACCTATGGATTTTTAAAGTGAATTTCAAAGGTTTTTTAAATGCTAATTTCTAACTATAATGTGTCTGAAACCTATGGTTTTTGCAGTGAATTTCTAAGGTTTTTTAAATGCTAATTTCTAACTATAACGTGGCTGAAACCTATGTTTTTTTCTGTGAATTTTGAAGGTTTTTTAAATGAGAATTTCTAACTATAATGTGCCTTAATCCTATGTTTTTCCATTGACTACATATATACATATATATGTTTTCAAAAAGTTAATAATAATTTCTAGTTAGGAAAATTATATTCATTCTTTCTTTTTTTTAAATGTTTATTATTATACAGAAGTCGCACATCCGTCGCACACCCTACAGGATGCCTGCACGCATTCTCGTAGCCATTTTGAAAAGTAGAGCAGGTGTCGCGACTTCGGCATAATTTGTAAAGTATGAAACATCTTTAAATTAATTATGAATAGAAGTTTTGCTTTAAGTGTTTGTCTAAATTTATTTATAAAAGTATTTTTAAACTATTTTTTTCAATATAATCTGTACGAAAGTAAATTTACTGTATGCGCTGCATATTCACTTTGTTTGCGCAACCCCTCCCCGCACGTATTTCCGGAGTCCCGCCTTGATCGCGCCGGGGTCGCGACTTCAGCGTATTTTTAAAGTTGAAAAAATGACTATTGAAAGTTTGAATATGATATTAGACTGTACAGGTTTGCTAATATACTCATTAAAGGTTTATAGAAATTTCTATTAATAGTGTGTAATCATGTATATGATATTTTGCGGGTGCGCGAAGGGCGTGTGATGGGTGCGCACACCCTATGCGACTTCATGTCAGCAGAAGCAAAAAAGAATCTGATTGGTTGAAATTAATTTCATTGTGAAAGAGGGAGGATCCATCCTTCTGATACTTCCCTTACTTTTTGTCTTTGATACAGACCTGTTTTCTGGTTCTCTTTATAATCATACCTTTTTTGTGTGTTTGTTTATTTTTTATTTAACAATGGCTTCCAGTCTTGCCTCAGTTGATCCTGTTGCCATAGAGGAGGAAGAAGAGATGGTGCAGCAGAAGAAAAAAAGAAAAGAAAGCATTGTCTGGTACTTTCTCAGTGTACCTGAGGGTGAAAAAAGGTTAATGCAAGAAAAGTTACTTGTATAATTTGTAAGAGAGTGCTGTCAAGAGGCTCGGAGAAAAAGTACTGTTGCAGTACGGGCAGTATGAAGAAGCACATGGAGACTATACACCCTGTGCACCTCGCAAGAGAGGAGAGAAAGAGACAGTTAAATGCTGCTGCCGAAGAAGACCCAAATAGTCCATCTACTTCACAACAGGTTCCATCTGCTCCAAGGCCTCACATCATGCCTGAATTTTTAAATGCAGCAGTTAGTTGCATTAAGTGCAACACCCAGCTGTGTGTTGGAGAACAGTGCATTGACGTCATCTCTGCTACTCTTAAAGCACATAAATGTTAATATTATTTTTAATTTGCTTTTGTTTTTGTTCAAGAGATCATTTCCTGTTCTTCATTTTTGTCTGTTGTTTTTAAAATAAAAAACACACAAAAAAAGTAAAAAAGGTCAAAAAACCTTTTTTATTTTAAATTGTGCAGAAAAAACGCTTCTTACGGAACCACATCTAATGGTTAAAAAAAGAAAAATTACTTAAGTGATTGTATGAGATTATGGACACTGTGTGGGTGATTGCACATTTGCAAGTGTACTAAATAGTTATTTTATGAATGTTTGGGTAGTGGTAACATGATGATTAATGATTGGGTCATTGCATGAGTAAATGGTTAGTGACTGGATGATTAGAGTTATGCAAAGAGAGTGCATGGTGAATGTATAAGTGCTTGAGTATTGGCAGAGTGATTGGATAGCTACATGGTGCTGGATGGGTGATTGGAGGAGTGCGTGGGGAGTGACAGGGGGATTGCTGGAGTGCATGGGTACTACCTGGATAATTGGAGGAGTGAATCAGTAGTGTGTAGGTGGTTAGAGGTCTGCATGGGTAGTGCATGGAGGATTGTAGCAGTGCACAAGTTAGTGCCTGGGTCATTGCATGAGTACATGGGTACTGACTGGATGATTAGAGTACTGCAAGGAGAGTGCATGATGAATTTATAAGTGCTTGGGTTTTAGCAGAGTGATTGGATAAGTACATGGTGCTGGATGGGTGATTTGAGGAGTGCATGGGTAGTGTCAGGGGGATTGCTGGAGTGCATGGGTACTACCTGGGTGATTGGAGGAGTGAATCAGTACTGTGTAGGTGGTTAGAGGTCTGCATGGGTAGTGCATGGAGGATTGTAGCAGTGCACAAGTTAGTGCCTGGGTCATTGCTTGAGTACATGGGTAGTGACTGGATGATTAGAGTACTGCAAGGAGAGTGCATGATGAATTTATAAGTGCTTGGGTTTTGACGGAGTGATTGGATAAGTACATGATGCTGAATGGGTGATTGGAGGAGTGCATGGGTACTAGCTGGGTAATTGGAGGAATAAATCAGTACTGTGTAGGTGGTTCAAAGGCTGCATGGATAGTGCACAGAGCATTGTAGCAGGGCATATGTTAGTGCCTCGGTCATTGCATGAGTACATGGGTAGTGACTGGATGATTAGAGTAATGCAAACAGAGTGCATGGTGAATTTATAAATGCTTGGGTATTGGCGAAGTGATTGAATAAATACATGGGCCCGATTCACAGAACAAACTTAAGACAAAATCCTAAACTTAGTACCATTTTGGTATTCACAGAATACACTTACTACTTTTGCGATTCACAGAATAAACTTACTACTTTTGCTATTCACAGAATGGATTTACGACTACTAACTTTACGTCCGCACTCGGGCCGGAAATTCCGGCCCGGAGTCGGAGCTTCCGGCCCGGAGGCGGAGCTTCTGGGCCGGAGGCGGGGCTTCCGGCCCGGAGGCGGAGCTTCCGGCCCAGAGGTGGAGATTTTGGCCATGGTTAAATCTCCGCCACTGGCCGGAATCCCCACCTCCGGGCCGGAATAGGCTGAATGATGTTCTCAGAACTTTGGCATTAAAAATATTAGGTATGAATTTGGCAATTCATTTGGCAACCGATATTTGAAAACCAAATGGGCATCATTACAATGTGTCCATCCTTTATTGCACTTTAAATAGACAGTGTAGTGTCCAGATGTTGTAGAAGGTCCATCATGGAAAATAATTGCTACTGCTACGAAAGGTCTTCCTGAGATTGATAGTTGACTTGCTACAAAATTATTAATTAAAGGTTCCAATTTTCTTCCATCTGCTCTACAACGTTGTATCATTAAAATAATATATAAAATAATATATTGTCCAAATCTTTCTATAAATAATGTTGATAAAAGTTCTGATTTGCAGTGACTACACTCCATATTTTGATTAGCTCATTTAACTAATTTGTTAAAAGACACTGTTTTACAATCTGGTATTGCCAAATATATGAATCTTTCAGTGTATATGTTAGTGGTAGAAGTAAATGTACAATTTTCACATTCATGTTCCCATCTATAACGAAGTCCAAACAGATTTTCAATTTGTATTCCTTCATCTTCCAATACTGCAGGCAAATACATAAGAAATTCCTAAGCATCTTGCTGTACATTCTGTGTAAATTGTGATGAACCAGAACATATATCCAGAAGATTCCGAATGTCAGAAACACTTTGGATTTTAGTTTATCAGTTATCAATTTTTCAAAAATTGAATGCAACAAGGAACAAAACCTTTTTTCACGATTCTCCGTAATTTGCTGTTGGAGATTTTCTAGAAAAAATACGACATTCACCACTACATTAGCATAGCAATTGATACCTGAACTATCTTCTAACTGATATCCTACAATCTCTTCAACAGTGTCCTTTTTCTTTGGAATCTGAACATTGTCTTGATTTTTTTTCTTCTTTCCAACTTCACTACAGAGATTCTCATATCTTCGTTTTTGACCGACTACATGCTTTTCATATACAGGAAATTGGGAGCATGCACTCTTCTTAATCGATTATACTCTCTTACACAATTTGCATCTGCACTAATCTTTCTGTCATCAAAATCAATCCAGATAAAGTTCTGACTCGGGACAATGCAACATACGCCATTGCCTCTTTAAACACGGTATTTCCAATGTTCACCAAAGCGCTGTCTACACTTACACCTTGAAATTTATGAATGGTCACCGCATATGCTAAAGAAAGAGGAAACTGTTTTCTACGAGCATACAAATCTTTAACAAGCAAAAAAAGAACAGAACAACGTCCAATCTGTTTTACTTCTTCAATCTGATCAGATTTAATTTTAAAAAATTCAATTCCATCTCTATTTTGATAATTAACAACTTTTCCCAATGCTCCATTTATTAAACCTTTTTCCACATCCAAATTACGCCGTAAAATTACCCAACAATTTTCACATACATTTAAATTATTTTCTAAACCAGCAGTTATAGATATAGATTTTTCCAATTAATCCAATTTTGTTTTTAATTTTCCAGTCAAAATAATAGTAATACCTTTGTGCTCTATTTTATCAATGGCTTCCATTTTTATCATTTGTTGTTTTTCCAGCTTTAAAAGTTCTTCATTGAATGTAGAACACTCTCGCAGTGTTGGCATTAGGCAGAATATAGATTTATTTTCTTTGATTTTTTTGTATATTATTTTCAGAGCAACATCTTCCTTTGGAAACAAATTTGGAAGTACCCGACTTTGCAAAGCTTCTTTACCATGTTCTGTCAATACACCAATTCTTATATCTTGAAGAATACTTCCATATTCAGCATCATTTGCCTGTCACATATTTTTAGTGAGTTCTTTGTACTCAAAATATGACCAAATGTTCACATTTCCAATACTTCACAAACACTTTCTGGTGTCTTCATGCACAAGTGTTTTAAATACTGATTGCCCTTTTACAGGAGTAAGTTGCAGTAGATCGCCAAAAACTATCACATGTTTACCTCCAAATAAGACATCGTATTCTGTTTTTAAAATTTGCTGCATTCTTAAATGCACAAAGGCAAGCATTAAGTTTGAGACCATGCTCACCTCATAAATCATCAGAAGTTTCATTTTCTTTAGTACTCTTGAAACTTCATAACAAGCTTCTCCAGAAAGCTTGTGATATTCCAATTTGTCATGTTCAACAGGTAGCATTAGTAAGCGATGTAATGTAATTCCTTTAATGTTGTGTGCTGCTCACCCAGTTGGAGCAGTTACAACACAAGATAAATGTGATTCAGTGGTTTTCTGTAGATAACTGGTCAAAACTTGAATTAAGAAACCTTTTCCTGTACCAGGTTGACCACTGACATATATTCGGATAGGTTGAAAGGATGTGCATGTGCATTCGTTTTTTCATGAAGAAAAACATGGTCGATCTGTTGTCTCACTTGCTGATATATTTCTTTCTGTTCAATATTTAGTTGTTCTTCCAAGTTTCCTAAGTCCATAATATCATGTTGAGCTTGATGCATTGCTGTTTCCACTTCACCCATGGCAATTGCTGCTTCATTTTCAAGAATTGGTTGTCCTAGTGGATCTTAACTCAGTGGAGCAGAACTTTGTCTTGAGAACTGTCTCTAGCAATCTCAGCTGCAATAGTAGCTTCTTGATTAATTTCCTATGATTAATCAGATTTCCTTTACTTTGTTCCACCAAACATCCTTCTGAACCAATCGCTGTATATTTTTCTTCATTTATGTTCTCTGTAATATTTCTCTTAAAACTGTAATATTGCAGCACTTCATAGAGACATATGTTTTCAAGATGAGGACTTCTATTTGGATAGTACATATCCAACATGTTTGTTTAAACAATATCATTGAGTTCCGGTTCATTTAATGCTAAATATTCGATTTCGTGTTGCAGCAAGACCTAGACCACGGTTACTCATAGTACGGCCCACGGGCTGCCAGCGGCCCGGCAAGCCTTCCTTGGTGGCCCGCGGACCTTGCAGACATCCTACCTGTGTTTAAAAAAAAAAAAAAAAAATTACATAGTTTTAGCAAACACTGCCGGGTGCAGCAGCCCAGACTCTACTCTGTGGGGGCTGGGGGATTCCAGTGATTGTCAAAGTGGAGATGCAGGGGCCTAAGAGGTGAAATACAACAAAGCTTATTAACATGTAAATGGTCTTTTAAAGACCTGTGAAGTACTCGGGTGCGGCTGTGTGCGCGCTGGGAAGCTGTCTCAGTGCGGCTGTGTGTGCGCGCTGGGAATCTGCCTCATCCCGGGCTGAGGGCTGACACACACACAGATGACAGAGGGTGACAGAGGGAGGGAGAGGAAGGGAGACAGAGAGAGGGAGAGGGAGGCAGAGAGGGAGGGAGATGGAGGGAGACAGAGGGAGGGAGACGGAGGGTGACAGAGGGAGGGAGGGAGAGGTGAGACGGAGGGAGAGAGACAGAGGGAGAGAGACAGAGGGAGGGAGAGAGACAGGGAGAGAGACAGGGAGAGATAGAGGGAGGGAGACAGAGACGGGCGGAGGGAGACAGAGGGAGGAAGGGAGACGGAGAGAGACAGAGGGAGAGGGAGGGCGAGGGAGGGAAAGAGACAGAGGGAGATGGAGAGAGACAGGGAGGGAGACGGAGGGTGACAGAGGGAGAGAGGGAGGGAGACAGAGGGAGGGAGAGGGAGACAGAGGGAGAGGGAGGGAGATGGAGGGAGAGGGAGGGAGACAGAGGAAGAGGGAGGGAGACTGAGGGAAACGGAAGGAGAGGGAGGGAGACAGAGGGAGAGGGAGGGAGACGGAGGGAGAGGGAGGGAGACGGAGGGAGAGGGAGGGAGACAGAGGGAGAGGGAGGGAGACGGAGGGAGGGAGATGGAGGGAGGGAGACGGAGGGAGGGAGACGGAGGGAGGGAGATGGAGGGAAGGAGGCGGAGGGAGAGGGAGGCAGGGAGGGAGACAGAGGGAGAAAGACAGAGGGAGAGGGAGGGAGACAGAGGGAGGGAGAGAGACAGGGAGAGATAGAGGGAGGGAGACAGAGAGAGAGAGAGATGGAGGGAGGGAGGGAGATGGAGGGAGGGAGACAGAGGGAGGGAGACGGAGGGATGGAGAGGGAGACGGAGGGAGACAGAGGGAGACAGAGGGAGGGAGGGAGATGGAGGGAGACAGAGGGAGGCAGAGGGAGGGAGACAGTGAGGGAGAGGGAGACGGAGGGAGAGGGAGACGGAGGGAGACGGAGACGGAGGGAGGCGGAGGGAGAGGGAGACGGGTGGAGACGGAGGGAGAGGGAGAGGGAGAGGGAGACAGAGGGAGGGAGACAGAGGGAGAGAGACAGAGGGAGAGGGAGGGAGACAGAGGGAGAGAGACTGAGGGAGAGGGAGGGAGACAGAGGGAGAGAGACAGAGGGAGAGAGACAGAGGGAGAGGGAGGGAGACAGAGGAAGAGAGACAGAGAGAGAGGGAGGGAGACAGAGGGAGAGAGACAGACAGAGGGAGAGGGAGGGAGACGGAGACAGGGAGGGAGACGGAGACAGGGAGGGAGACGGAGACAGTGAGATGGTGGGAGAGGGACGGAGGGAGAGGGAGGGAGAGGGACAGAGGGAGGGAGAGGGACAGAGGGAGAGGGAGGGAGGGAGAGGGAGGGAGAGGGATGGAGGGAGAAGGAGGGAGAGGGAGGGAAAGAGAGGGAGGGAGAGGGAGGGAGGGAGAGAGACGGAGGGAGAGAGATGGAGGGAGAGAGACAGAGAGAGGGAGGGAGACAGAGGGAGGGAGACAGAGAGGGAGGGCGACAGAGGGAGGGTGACAGAGGGAGGGTGACAGAGGGGGAGGGCAACAGAGGGGGAGGAGGGAGACAGAGGGGGAGGAGTGAGACTGAGGGAGACGGAGGGAGAGGGAGGGAGAGGGAGGGAAAGAGAGGGAGGGAGAGGGAGGGAGGGAGAGAGACGGAGGGAGAGAGATGGAGGGAGAGAGACAGAGAGAGGGAGGGAGACAGAGGGAGGGAGACAGAGAGGGAGGGCGACAGAGGGAGGGTGACAGAGGGAGGGTGACAGAGGGGGAGGGCAACAGAGGGGGAGGAGGGAGACAGAGGGAGAGGGAGGGAGACTGAGGGAGAGGGAGGGAGAGGGAGGGAGACAGAGGGAGAGGGAGGGAGACGGAGGGAGAGGGAGGGAGACGGAGGGAGAGGAAGGGAGACAGAGGGAGAGGGAGGGAGACGGAGGGAGATGGAGGGAGGGAGACGGAGGGAGGGAGACGGAGGGAGGGAGATGGAGGGAGGGAGGCGGAGGGAGAGGGAGGCAGGGAGGGAGACAGAGGGAGAGAGACAGAGGGAGAGGGAGGGAGACAGAGGGAGGGAGAGAGACAGGGAGAGATAGAGGGAGGGAGACAGAGAGAGAGAGAGATGGAGGGAGGGAGGGAGATGGAGGAGGGAGACAGAGGGAGGGAGACGGAGGGATGGAGAGGGAGACGGAGGGAGACAGAGGGAGACAGAGGGAGGGAGGGAGATGGAGGGAGACAGAGGGAGGGAGAGGGAGGGAGACAGTGAGGGAGAGGGAGACGGAGGGAGAGGGAGACGGAGGGAGACGGAGACGGAGGGAGACAGAGGGAGAGGGAGACGGGTGGAGACGGAGGGAGAGGGAGAGGGAGACAGAGGGAGGGAGACAGAGGGAGAGAGACAGAGGGAGAGGGAGGGAGACAGAGGGAGAGAGACAGAGGGAGAGGGAGGGAGACAGAGGGAGAGAGACAGAGGGAGAGAGACAGAGGGAGAGGGAGGGAGACAGAAGAAGAGAGAGAGAGAGAGGGAGGGAGACAGAGGGAGAGAGACAGACAGAGGGAGAGGGAGGGAGACGGAGACAGGGAGGGAGACGGAGACAGGGAGGGAGACAGAGACAGGGAGATGGTGGGAGAGGGACGGAGGGAGAGGGAGGGAGAGGGACAGAGGGAGGGAGAGGGACAGAGGGAGAGGGAGGGAGGGAGAGGGAGGGAGAGGGATGGAGGGAGAAGGAGGGAGAGGGAGGGAAAGAGAGGGAGGGAGAGGGAGGGAGGGAGAGAGACGGAGGGAGAGAGATGGAGGGAGAGAGACAGAGAGAGGGAGGGAGACAGAGGGAGGGAGACAGAGAGGGAGGGCGACAGAGGGAGGGTGACAGAGGGAGGGTGACAGAGGGGGAGGGCAACAGAGGGGGAGGAGGGAGACAGAGGGGGAGGAGTGAGACAGAGGGGGAGGAGGGAGACAGAGGGGGAGGAGGGAGACAGAGGGAGGAGGGAGCCAGAGGGAGGAGGGCAACGGAGGGAGAGATACAGGGTGAGAGAGACAGGGGGAGAGAGACAAGGGGGAGAGAGACAGTGAGGGAGAGAGACAGTGAGGGAGAGAGACAGGGAGAGAGAGAGAGACAGGGAGAGAGAGAGAGACAGGGAGAGAGAGACAGGGAGAGAGGGGGAGGGAGAGGGGAGGAAGGGGGAGAGGGAGAGAGAGAGAGAGAGATGTGTGTATGCCGGGTCTGGTGGCTCAGTGGACGAAAGCATCTGCTGCAGGGACCTGTGTTCAACCTCATGGTCACAATTTTTTTTGCTTTAGCCCCGCCCCTCCCCTCCCCCTCTGACCCCACCCCCACCGGTGTGGCCCTTGGCCACAAACCACACTGTAAATTTGGCCCCCAAGAGAAAGTTTGTGAGTATCCATGACCTAGACTAACCCAAATGATTCCTTTTGACTTTGAATACAAACTTGCAGAGGACAACCGATCCGAACATTCGTAGGATCCAATCTCTCGATGGGACAGCATCTTCAAACTAAAGCTGTACAATTTCTTACTAGGACTCTTCTCGTGGGAAATTTCTTCCCACATTTCTTTCAACTCCGTCTTTTCTGATTTTGTTATGTATGATGTTACATACCGAGCAACAGCAATGGAATTATCCCCAATATACAGGATATCCATATTAGCATTCCACATTGACAAAATAACTGGATCATAATCATTAATATACTTTGATTGTTCACTTCTTTTTAAATTGTAAGTATTTTTAGGAGATTTTCTAGTGATGGTATGTCTCACTGCTGACATGAAATTGTTGACTCTTCCTTTGGATATTACTGGACGTGGAAATTTGGTATAAAACTTTTCCTTTGACTTCCGTCTACAGTATTTGCCACATTGATGAGTTTGAAACCGAAAAACTTGCCGCCTAAGGTGTTTTCTTCTCTTGTTTTTGGTATAGCACATGTAACATAGTATTCAATAAAAAATAAAACAGTCTCATCAGAATCAGTTCCAAATTTGGGTGCATCCTTGATCCATAAAAGCATATGTATATGAGGAGCACCTCTAGCTTGATACTCCTTTCTCCAAAAGAAATCAATAACTTCTCCAAGAGGAGGATTGTTTTTATTGCAGATAAAAGACATCATAGCTTGAAACCTATGATTAAAATATCTGCACACATTTAAAGGATCCAAGGAACACAGTTCTCCAGGTGTCTTGAATTCAATGTTTTTAATATTTGAATTTGCTTCTCGAAGAAATTCAAGTAAATCGTCCCATGCGTATTCAGCACAGCTTAGCGTAACAAACAACGTAGGAGTTCCTAAGTTCCTTAACATGCATTTAAGTTCTCCATGACAACGATACCAATACTCATTAGTACCAGGCTGACACGCCATCAAATTAATCAATTGAGATTCTAAATGATCATCTCTCTCATGTACTTTGACCATGAGTTTCTTTGCAGACACATTTTGAAGATGAACTCCTGTTTTTAATATGTGGTTGACTGCATATGAAAGTCCATACAAGTCACTTTCAAACAAAAGATGAAATATATACGGGATACATTGTCAAAATCTTGGATCTTCTGAGTACAATCTTGTTGTCCGATATTCTGATGCGGGAATCTGTACTGGTCGTTCGTCATATCGTCCACCTTTTCCAGTGGGGAAGAGCTGTGGAAAACAACGAGCTTCCAAACGTTTTTCCCAAACACTCATTAGAGTCCCCTTCATTTTCTTCATTTGGAATAATTTGATAGTATTTCCCATCACTTCTTTGGAATGTAAACGATGTACACTATAATGTTCATAAATGTCTTCACTTTTGGACATGGCCACTTTTTCAATTTTGCCACTTGACATTTCGCTACCATCTCCTAAAACTATTTCCTCTTCTTCCACATACACATTTTTATAGTAATCATTGTTTTTAATGAGATACAATGTTGCCTTTTGCACTTTGCTGACATCTACTAATTCGTGCCATATTTTCCAACTCTTCGTAGGAACACCATTAACTAGAATAACTACCGGTTCAGTTTCCTCTTTCTCCACACCAATAGTTTCAATATGTTTCTTTAAATCTAAAGGTAAATATACAACTCTTCCTTTTAATCCTCTCTGTAAATCTGTGGGCGGCAACTTACCTGTTTTAGGCTCCATACGAACAATAGCCTGAAACGGGTGCACAGATTTAATAAGAATAGACTCATACGTGTTTAAATCTACCACTTCTGGAGGAATGGCTACCAACTCCAGGTTATTATGTACAGCTCTATTCTGGCATTTTGTTGTCCTCTAATTTGTTATAACAATATTTACAAATACATTGATCAGTACCCAAATCAAAGCAATCTTCTACCAAAAAATAAGTTGAAAATTCGTTCCACTTATCATTGTTTTCTTTTTCACTTTTTAAATACAGATCAACATTCCCAGTCTGATTTTTATAGTGAGTTTGTCGACAATAAATACAAACATTATTTGGTCTTTCACAACAAATTACCTTAAACTTCGTAATTTCTTCTTCAAACTTCTCAGTACTACTATGTTCCACGTCTTCTTCAACACCTACTTCTATCAATGTCTCACTTTGCCTACACTCTTCTTCAGGACCAAAGTAACGAAACTCAATTTCATCACATTTTTTTTTTACATCTGATACTGTCCCATGCAAAAGAGCACTGTTTAAGTCACTTAAAATTATTGCTGGACTTTTTGCGTAATACAATCTTCTGACTAACTTCCGCATTTGAGAGTGATGTACTGCTAACATTCTGAAATGATGAAAAACACTTTGACACACCTTTCTAGAAAGAAAAGCCAGAGAATGACCTTGCAAACCAGTATTTTTCTCACTTTGCAAGGATCTAGTCCTTGCAGCATCTTAATATTTTGTTTAACACTTTTGTTACTGTATGCTCATAAGAAAGTTCGTAAAATATCAATAGACTCCTGTCGTATACTACAAATACTACTACAATCCCGAGTATACACTGGGGCTTTACTACGTCTCCCTAGAACTTCATCAACTATCACTTCTTTAACATTTCTAGGAACCATCTTTTCTTTTTCAATTGGACAACCATTCTTCACTTCAAAAGCACGACCACTGGTTTCAACTGCATACACTAATGTAAAAATATCACAAAAGTTTGTTCTGTTAATTACTCTCTTCTTTTTACTTTTGGCCTTCATAAAATGTACTGGTTTATCTTAATGCTCGATTTCTGTTTGAAACTAAAATGAATATTTTCCTTCTTAATTCAAAAGCCTTTTCAACAATAGTTTCAATCTGTTTCTTCTTTTTATAAAATGTTAATCTTTGTTTATATTTCTTGGCATCTTTTAATAAATTAAGTATCACTCTATTGTGAAACATTCTTTTCCTTATTTCATCAAATTGATTCTTTCTACTTTTACCATAAATTGTTTTTTTGAAAACGTAATTTCCCATTAATATCTCCTTTTTTCTTTTTATTCTTCTTTGTTGTTGAAGTATTCTTTCTACTTTCCACATTGTGCAAACTGTTTCTAGCCTTTAAAAAGTCTTTCAATAAATTATTTTGTTCTCTTACCGCAAGACTTTTTCTTTTTTCCCACATGTTGTAGTTCATCTAATTCCTGCTATTGTCTTTTCTTTATAAAATACTCTTTCTTTTGTTGTTTCCTCTTTACTGTTTTTTTAGTCATGGTAAGTCTTTTTTAATGATGATGAAGAATATCTGTTAAAAAAATGAAAATGAAAAATTATTAATATAAATCTATAAAATATACCATTCTATTACGAAACAAACACGTTCTACATAAAAACCATTGAAACGCTTTGTTTTGAAATCACAATGCATTTACTGCAGTACACTTGCACTAACTGGATAATTGTAGGAGTGAATGAGTAGCGTGTAGGTGGTTACAGGACTGCAGAGATAGCACACATGTGATTGTAGCACTGCATGGCAGAGTGATTGGATTAGTACATGGTACTGGCTCGGTGATTGGAGGAGTGCATTGAGAGTGACAGTGTGATTGCTGGACTGCATGGGTGCTCCCTGGGTAATTTGGGGAGTGAATCAGTAGTTGGTTACAGGACTCCATGGATAGTGCACATATATTATTGTAGCACTGCAAGTGCCTGGGTCATTGCATGAGTACATGGATAGCGGCAGGATACTTAGAGTGCTGCAATGAGAATGCATGGTGAATTTATAAGTACGTACGTTTTGGGAGAGTTATTGGATAAGAACATGGGGCTGGCTGGGTAATTGGAGGGGACCATAGCTAGTAACAGGGAGATTACTAAACTGTATAGGTAGCACTTAATGGATTGTAGAAGTGCATGAGTTAGTGTCTGGGTAATTGCACGAGTGCATGGGTACTGACTGAATGATTAGACTACTGCAAAGAGAGTGCATGGTGAATTTATAAGTGCTTGTGTTTTGGTGGAGTGATTGGATTAGTACATGATAGTGGCTGAGGGATTGGAGGAGTGCACAAGTAGTAACAGTGTGATTGCTGGACTGCATGGGTACTATCTGGGTAATTGGAGGAGTGAATCAATAGTTGGATACAGGACTGCATGGATAGGGCACATGTGATTGTAGCAGTGCATATGTTAGTGCCTGGGTCATTGCATGAGTACATGGATAGCGACAGGATACTTAAACTGCTGCAAGGAGAGTGCATGCTGAATTATAAGTACTTAAGTTTTGCCAGAGTGCTTGGATAAGGACATGGCAGACTGATTAAAAGAGTCCACAGGGAGTGACAGTAGGATTGCTGGACTGCATGTGTAGTGCTCTTGAGATTTTACCAATGCATGAGTCATTGCATGAATGCATGGGTAGTGCTTGCATACTAACTGAGTGACTGCACAATATAGAATCAGTAAATCATTTCTCATTTTCTTATAAAATCACATATTCACTACCTTTGCACTCCTGTAATCAGTTAGGCACCTCTCAATAATTCAGTAAATATACATACAACTATATAAATACAATCTGAACATATACATGAGTCGTTACATACTATCTAGTTAAATAGATAAGTACAACATACCAGAAACAGTAATCAGACCCCCCAGGATATTGCGGCTTGGATTAGCAAATTTAGCGGCACAAATATGGAAATTTAGCGGCACAAATATGGAAATTTAGCGGCATTTTTGCTGTCCTTTATTTTACTCATAATCATTCATTTTCATCTTTAAAACAATGGAGTGAATTCACGCCCATGCTCTAGTTGGCCATGTTACCCCCTCAACTTCCATGTCCAATGTGCCTGTATTTAAAATATATCTTGATGCGTTGAGACAACCCCTACTTTAATATATTAAAGCAACTTCTGAATTTGAAAGGTTTATTAAAAAGAGCTTTCTATTTTAGCATTTACGTGTATTGCTAGCAAGAAATAAAAATACTTGAAAAAAATAAGACAGGCTATTTCCGTGAATTATTGCAGAACAACTTTGCTATAACATGAAGTTTGAGTATATGGGCTGACGTTGAATGTTTGCTTGGCCCATGTTAGCAGCTCATAAATCATAAATCTCTTGAGTTCATTTTATAACTGCTGTAGAAGTTTTGTGATGCGCGGATTGATGGTGTACCTGTTATCTCCCTGTAAAAAGAGCCAGGTCCAACAGAATGCTTTTAAAGACTCTTTAGTACAGGATTCAAATTTCCGAATTGAACAGCATTCAGAATAAGGCAGAAGGAGAGACATCTAACAACTTAGTAAATACACCAATATTCCGATAATAAGACCTTTTTTGCACAATTATAAACACGGGGAAGATTTACAACAAAGGGAGTAGTCCTTTTCACTTTTAGTCACACACTTTAATTCATTTGTGACACTTCTCCACATCTAATAAGGTTCTTAAATTGACACATAGCATAATACAGACTATGGATTACTTTAGGAGTCAATTTTGGCACAAAGGTGAGCTGAGGCGGTAACTCATTTTAATTAATATAGAAATTATTGTGCTTTTGGTGATGGAAGAATCAACAGTATGCATATGCTCATTCAAAAGTCAACACAGAATTTATTGTACAACTTGTATGTATTTTTCTTAGCCATGAAAAATGTCAATTATCATTGAAATGTCAAAACCTTTTCCCGGCATTCCTTCATTTTCACAGACACTTATGTAAAAATCGCTGCATTTTTACAAAACTGCCGATTTCGCGGGCACTTTTGTAAAAATCGCGGCATTTTTCAAAACTGCCGATTTCGCAGCAAACCGTTAAATTGCAAAATCGCGAAATCCTGGAGGGTCTGAGTAATATGTGGTGGTTTAGTTTTGAGCTACATCTTCACCATGAAATCTAGAAATATGCGACATCATTAAACTATACCTCTCAACAGACTTAAGAAAGAAGACTAATTAACAACACCTTTTATGAGCATTTCTAAAACCACACTTTTATTATACATCTTTACCATGGTATCTAAAATTATGTGGCATCATTCAACTATACCTTTGCTCAGACTACAAAAAGAAGCATAATTTACAACACCTTATTTCACCATTCTATCTTAAAACATATGGCATCATTTAACTTTACCTTCTGTACAAACTAATAACAGAAACTTAATTATTAACACCTTATATGTTCATCTTTCAAACAGCACAGTTGTGCTGCATTTTACCAAACTATCTATAATTATGCAGTATCATTAAACTATACCTTTGTAGAGAGAAGAAAAAATAAAGCCTAATAAACTTCACCTTACATGAACATCTTTCAAAATACACATTCGTACTGCATCTTCAACCAAGTATCTAAAAATATGAGGCATCATTCAGCTATACCTTTGAACAGACTTAAAAATATACATATTGCTGTACAGACTGTTTTTTTAATGAAAACTAATTCCAATATACATCTCTACATTTAATAATATATTTCAAACACAGTTTTAGAATAATGTCAATTTTTTTTTAAGTAAACCTCAAAAATATATACCAGACTCTGCGAGGTAAAACCAATAATGGCAAGGTTTCCCTCTGTTTTTCCATTCAAATACAGATGGGTAACAAATGACATTGGTTCCCAGAGATTTTCAAATTGTAAAACACATTTCCATTGGTCATAGATAATAACCCTTTTCTTTTTTTTTTTTTGTCCTCATTTGCCAAACCCTTATGTGTGAAGAAGGAAATCCGCCAACCACCATTTTGTGCTATCTTGTCCTGCCCACCAAACCCTTTAGTGACCCTTTTCAACTGACTTCTTCACCCCTTCTACTTAATGGCAGTTTCCATAGCAACAGCTCATGCAACTTTCAACTTAACTGACAGGTCACAAGTTCACCATATTCTCAAGTTCACCACACAATGTTGCAAATGCAAACAGCAGGTGTGGTTGGCTTTGCAAAACATGACCTTATCCTTTCTGCTGTACCTTTCAAACATTTTTACCTACCAATAAGAAACTTGCTTTCTAAACAAAGCAAAATGCACCCTATTGTTGAATGTACAATGTTCTTAAACAGCCAATAAAAAATCTCTACTGCCCCCGCAATTACAAAATAGAAATTGGACAAGGCCCCCGGGACCTGGCCTACCCGGGGCCTCATTTAAATGAAGAGCTTCATTTTTAGAAAAAATATTTTTGGCGGTATTCGCGACCCGGGCGCGCATTCCGTGGAAATTATTTTTAAAAAAATGCTTTTTTTGGCCCTGGGGGACTCCCCCTGAGCAGGCCTAGGGGGTCAGGGTGTTTCTACCCTGGGGGCGTGGCTTCGGCGTCTTCGGAGATGGCCGCCGATTTCGGGAGCTCCGTGGTGCCGTGACACAGTGCACCCTATCCAGGTTATTTCTACCCCTTTTTGGAGCGCGGAAAGTACATTTATCGACGTCGGAAGTGTCTCCTGACGCAATGCAATATCTTTCCCACTGTTTGGTGAGCTTCTAACAGTTTTTTCTCCTCAAAACGGCCGAAATGCACTCGCGGCCGCCATTTTGTTTTCATTTTTCAGGCGTTTTTCATATTCCCTACTATTCTACCTCAGAGGGTGCTTATTTTCGCCTGAAATGACTGCATACTCAGAAACCTTCTATTTTTCTATGTCCTCATTGATTTCCTGTGTGAAGAGGCGCTTGGGTCTTCAGTTTTGAGCATTACAGCTGCGTTATTTATTGACTTCAAGTTATGTGGCTTCACGTTTGGTTCTAGCTTTGGGGGTCAAAAACCAATTGTCAAGGCTCCATATTTCTACCAGCCTGCTTTGTGTAACAAGACTCTCCGGGTCAGAATCTTTTGGAACCGTCGCCAGCATTTCTGCGTCTAGAGTGGTACTGTGTTTGTTCTTAATTTGGAAACTTTCTACAGTGACTTTTTTCTCTGGAGCTTTGTTGAGAATCTCCCTCTTTCAATTCTACAGTATGGCGACATCTCGGATCAACCGTAAAGAAGTGCCGCAATCCGCTGGTGCCCCTTTAGAGGACTTCAATCCGTTCACTATTTTACAAGAAAATACAGACGAAGCTCTCAGTGATTCTATGCCCATAAAAGGCTCCTCTTCTTCTATGACCCGTTTAGGCTCCAAGCAGGGATCTAAAATTCCGTCTTCAGCTCCCTTCAAGAGGGAAAGAGAATCCTCCATCTCCCACTAACTCCGCTACACCTCTTTCAATGGAACTTCTTCTTGAGGAGATTCGTGCCCTCAAACCATATATGGAGGAAACCAACACCCGTTTGCTGAGCTTAGAGGATAACTGGTCTCACACTGTGCAGCGGGTTGATGTTCTGGAGAAACGTGTTGACTCTGTTCAGGAGTTCGCTGACAAGGTTCCTCTTATCCATAAAGATGTTGAACGTCTTCAGCAACAGGTTGAACAGTTGGAAAATCGAAATAGGCGTAATAACTTACGCATTTATGGCTTGGCTGAAGGTCTTGAAGGGTCTAACGCCATATCCTATTTTCAGTCATTTCTTCCGAATCTTCTTGGTCTTCCGGAATCTCCTCCATTAAATATCCAGCGTGCACATCGTTTAGGCCAGAGTCCCCGTTCTCCATCTTCATCCACAAAGCCCAGAGGAGTCATTTTGTATTTTTGGGAATATACGGATCTGCTTAAGGTCTTACAGGCAGCCAAACCAAGAGGAAAAATTTCCTGGAACGGTTCCAATCTTTACTTCGCTCAAGACTATGCCAAAATAACTGCTGACCGTCGAAAAAGGTTTTTAGATATGAGACCAGCTCTACGCAGTTTGAACGCACGTTATGGCTTATTCCACCCCTGCCTTTTTAAAGTGACTTACAACAACAGAACCACCAACTATGAAGACGCAGCTGTCCTGCAACAATTTTTGGACTCTTGTAAAGGAATTTCTATGGATATCTCTAAACCATGATATGTCGTGTAGTGCCTGTGGCGTATTTACCATGATTGTGCAATTCGTGTGTGTCAGTCATATTTGTAAGTTTTTGGTGTCATTATCATTTCTCACATTAATTGTTATCTTATTTTATCTCTTTTTTCCCAGGTCGTGGTTTCCGTACTCCCCTACTTAATGTTCTTCGTTTCGCCTGGATGGTGTTCTTCTGTGTATTTCACGTTCTGCGACCTCCCATCTGTCGTGTGGCCTTCCGCATATGGCTCCACCTACCCCGTTTTTCTTGTTTTCTTGTTCTTTTGTGGTATGTTTTTCTGTTATTGTACTGTTTTATCAATTGATAGCTTTAATTTGTCCTTCTGTCCCTTTTTTATTTCTCTCCTTCCTTATCTTTTCCTCATTCTTCTGTTCTTATATATTTCTGGTTTTTACTTTATATTTCTCACTTATCTGAAACTTTTCTTTTCTTTTATCCTCATTTTCATTTTCCTATATTGTTTCTTGATCTTCTCAGTTTCTCACTGCTGTTTTTTCATAATAAGAAATTGTCCTCATGTTTTGCTGTGTCCTTTGAATGCCTCTGCCTTTATGCACAATATATTCCTTTACGAACAGTTTTAAAAATGTTTAAATAAGTTCTAACATGTCGTTGAATATTATATCTTGGAATGTTAAAGGTTTGGGTTCTCCTATCAAACGTCAACGAGTTTTGTCTCATATTGCAAACTTAAAAGGAGATATTGCTCTTTTACAAGAAATTCATATACCAGACTCTGAAATAACTAAATTGAGACGATGTTGGGTGGGCCATGTTTTCGCATCACCAGGTTCCGGAAAACGCAATGGCGTTGCTATTCTCTGTCACAAACGCTTAGATGTTCAACTCATAAGTCAAGATAATGATTCTGAGGGTAGATGGGTGGTGATCTCCTTACTAATTAACAAGATTCCCCTTACTATTTTTAATGCTTATGCCCCCACTTCGCCGGATAAGTTGTTTTGGCCTCAAATTCTCTCCCGTTTAATGCAATGTACTGATGACTACTTAATATTTGGGGGGGATTGCAATATGATTGTGGATCCCTTTATTGACAGGAATTCCGGCTCCATATTTGTCCCGTCTTTTATGCATTCTCAATTCATGTCCACTATTTCTCAAAGAGCCCTTGTAGACTCTTGGAGACTTTGCCATCCCACACTGCAAGAGTATACTTATTATTCACCAGCTCACTCCTCCCAATCCCGATTAGATTACCTTTTTATTTCTAAGGCTCTACTTCAGCACATTTCTCATTCGGACATAGGTTCTATTCTACTCTCAGATCATGCCCCAGTTTCCTTGAGTTTAGATTTACTTCCTCCCATTAAGGGTACTAGACGCTGGAGATTCAATAACTCTCTTCTTTTAGATCCTATGTTCACACCAGCCTTTCTTGAATTCGCTTCCTTATTCTTTGAGGAAAATGAATCCCCTCAGTTATCCCCTCAACTTGTATGGGATTCCTTTAAAGCTGCTTCTAGAGATTTTGTTATATCCTTTGTTGCCCGAAAACAACGTGCAGCTTCTCTTTCCTCTCATGCACTCACTTTACAAATTAAAAAACTGGAACATCTTTATTATTTTTCGAAAAGTCAATCTACCTTGAAAGAATTAATTAGTGCTAAACTCTCTTTTAATAAGCTTTCTACTGACTCTGCAAATTTATATTTACTCAAGTCTAGTGCTAAATTTTATAGTGCGCAGAACAAATCTGGCAATCTTCTTGCTAAATATCTCAAGATAAAAAAGGAACGTACTAAAATTGATTCTATCGTATCCTCTACCAATGCCGTGCTTCATACAGATGAAGACATTCTTTCGGAGTTTTCTAATTTTTATAAATCCCTTTATACTCCTGAATCTACTCCTCTCTTATCTGACATCGATCAGCATTTAGCTTCTATCCCTCCGCCTCTTTCTTTAGATGTAGACTTCTCTTCTTTAGAGTCTGATATCCAGACTAAAGATATTCTTACTGCTATCCAGTCACTTAAAAAAGGGAAAGCTCCAGGTCCTGATGGTTTTACCATAGAATTTTATAGCCATTTTTCCAAATTACTTATCCCTAAATTACTTAATTTGTTCTTGTTTTTTATATCTTCCCGAAAATCTGAAGGTTCTTTTCAAGAGGCTTTGATTTGTCTTCTTCCAAAAGAGGGTAAAGACCATACACTATGTAAAAACTACAGGCCTATTTCTTTAATCAATCTGGATTATAAAATTTTTGCAAAGATTCTTGCGCTCCGTTTGGATAATATTTTACCTCATTTAATTGGCAGAGAACAATGTGGTTTCATTAAAGGTCGTCATCTCTCAGATAATACTCGCCTCTTTTTCAATGTTCTTAGTAAATCTCACTCCCATAAATCTTCGTTAGCAGCTGTAGCTTTGGATGCTGAAAAAGCTTTCCACAGGGTTAATTGGCAGTTTATGTTTTCGACTCTTACTTGGTTTGGTTTTGGCCCTTGATTTCTTTCTTATATTTCTCTACTTTATTCTTTTCCGAGGTCGTTTATTTTAGCTAATGGCCTTGTTTCTCCTTCTTTACCGCTTCTCCGCGGTGTCAGACAAGGTTGTCCTCTTTCTCCTCTTTCATTTATTTTGACTCTAGAACCCTTTTTATCTAAAATCCGGTTGAATGACAGTATTACTGGTTTCCCGTATGGCGATAAACACTTAAAACTTTCAGCGTATGCTGATGATATTCTTTTATTTCTATCTAATCCTCAGACCTCTCTACCGGCTTTTCTTTCAGAAGTTTCTTCTTTTTCTTCTGTTTCAGGATACAAACTTAATGTGGATAAATGTGAAATTCTTCCATTAAATAAATATTGTTTCCATGCTGATTTTGTATCTTCTTCTTTCCACTGGAGCCCTACCAAAATTAAATACTTAGGTTTATGGTTCACCCCTTCTATTAAAGAAACTGTATCGCTTAATCTTAAGAACCTCCAGTCCACTTTAATTAGCTCCACAACACAATGGCATCCCTTATTTTTATCTTGGTGGGGTAGATTAGATTCTGTAAAAATGATGTTGGTTCCTATCATCCTATTTTTCTTATCTAATCTGCCTGTTAACATCCCTAAATCTTGTTACAAACAAATATATACTATTTTATCAAAATGTTTGTGGCAGAACAAAAAATCTAGGATGTCTTTTTCCAAACATAAAAATCCTAAAAACCTGGGTGGGGTTAATTTCCCTGATTTTGCATTATATCATACTTCCTTCTTTCTTAAAAATTCCTCTTCATTATTATCTCAAAATACGACTGATTTGTTATCATTACCTCTGTGGGTAGATATTGAAGCCTCTTTCATTTACCCTTTCTCATTTGATGACTTTTTATCTATATCGAATACTCCCCAGAAGTTCTCCCTTCCCATTCTTAAACATACTCGTAAAACTCTTCATCCTGTTAAGCTAGACAGTCTAGATGATCGTACTCATTTCTTGCAATCACCGATTTGGTATAATACTCGTATTAAGATCAATAATCGCACTCTTTTTTGGAAAGAATGGTTCGATCTTGGTCTTAAATGGACTAATCAACTTTTCACAGGTGATACTTGCATACCTTTTCCTATACTGCAACGGAGCTTCTCTCTTCCCTCCTCATTTCATTCTAAGTATAAATTATTGACTTTAGCTGCCCAAAGTTCTTATGATAAACTCACGGCTCCCTCCTCACAGACCATTTCTTCTCCTGTTACGATTTCATTCTTGAAATCGAACCCCTCAGCTTCTCAAATTTACAATAAATTGAGACACATTGGTCAAATTCGGGACAAATCTGCAGTTGAAACTAATTGGGAATCTGATTTAAACACTTCCTTTTCCACGTCAATATGGGATAACATTTGGACTAAGATAAGGAAATCTTCTAGGGCGGCAAATACTACACAAACATTATTTTTCATATATAATAGACTTTTAATTACTCCAGCCAAATTACATCAGATTAATCCTCTCTCTCCCTCCACTTGTTGGTCATGTCCAGCCCCTGTTGCAGACCTTAATCATATGTTGTTTACTTGCCCGGTTATTCATCAATTTTGGATTAATGTTTGGCAGCAAATTAACAACATATTTCACACGCATATCCCCTTTTCCTTTTCTCATATTTTTCTAGGTAGTGCTGCGGAAGTTTGGTCTTCATCCACTTCCCTTAATCCCCTCATTATTGACTTACTCATTGCTGTTGCCTTTCAACAAATCACTAAGTCCTGGAAAAATGCTTCTAATGTCTCTTTTCAGGCCTGGTGGTATGGTGTTTGCTATAATCATAGGTTAGATAGAGCTTATGTTTACCCGATCACTTTGGCTATTAAACGTGATCTTTTGTGGCTTCCTGTTACCAATTTTTTAGATTTATCTGCTCAATCATTACCTTCTCATGTTCCAGCCATAGAAGAAGTTTCCAAACCTCCTTAAATTAAGGTTATTTAGATTAAGGTATCTTAAATATTATTCTATTTTATATATGCTCTCAGTATATAGGTGAATTTGTGGCAGTGGGTTCACTATGATGTGCCTTGTTTTATATTGTGTATGACACCTTTTTTATGGTATTATTATAGGATATATCTATAATTTCCTCTTTCTCTCCCTCCCCCCTTCTTCCCCTCTTTCTTCATTTCCTCTTTCTTTATTATATATAACCTATTTTCTATTTGTATTGCTTCTATATACTATGCTGTATTATTGATTGTAACTTCTGCTTATGTTTAATAAAATTTCTTTAAACTTAAAAAAAGGGTGTTTCTACCCTGACCCCTTTTCTTGTTTTTTATCTTTGTTTCACTGTTTTCTTGTGACTTGGTTCTACTGAGTCACAAGATGGCTGCCAACATTTCCTGGTTTGGAGTGTTGGCAGCCAATCACAGTGAAGCTCGTGGTCGGGAAGGTTCACGAACCCACCGCGGCCATAGATATCGAAACTTTTATTTTTTGAATTTCTTAGAAACTAATGAATGGATTTACACCATTTAACAAAAAGGACTCCTTCTGAACCAAGGGCTACCAGTTTCCCAAATTTGGTGTAATTCCGTTCAGCAGTTCGGGCTGTAGCCGTGACTAAAGATTCCTACGGAAAATAACATGGGGACCCCCCTTTTTTCTCGGCCACCGCTTGGCGAATCACCCTGAAACTTTCAAGACAGCAGCTGACCCAAGCTGATCACTAGTTTTGGAAATTTTGCGAAGATTTGTCAACCAGTACCAAAGTTATTGGGAAAACAAAAAATGCTTTTCCTATGGAAACTAGGTCATAACAATAACTACATACTGGCGACCGCCAGTAGGTGATATATATATATATTTTTTATTATTATTTATTTAATTTTTTCACTGAAAAAAATGACTCACCCCCGCCATCCTCCATGCACAGTGATGTTATCAATGATATCATAGAACATGCCATGAATGATGTAATATGTGAGGTCATAAGCAGTATATGGGAAAGACATGAGTTATAGTTATAATTTCTTCTTTAACTATAACTGGTTGGTTTCATTGTTTTTAAGAGTCTAAAAATTATATTTTAACTGACATTCCAACCTAACTATAATGTCACGTTAACCCTTGTTTTTTTCAGTGAAGTTCTGATCTTTTTTAATGTTAAGTAGGATTATAAATAAAGGTTCATTTAAACTAAAAAAGAAAATGAAGATATCTGTGAATCTTTGTTTAGCACCATTCAGGCCACAAAATGCAGCCAGAGGACCAACCACAAGGGGTTGAAGAGCTTATGGCTCTAGGTTGGACTACTTTAAAAACAATGGTAAGTTCTTCTGGTGGCATGCATTCAGTGATCCAGGAGACTTACAGCTTTTTCAAGGTTTTCTACGGGGCTGCTGCTCACCTTGCAGCCCCCACCCATACACAACACTTTTGTAAATCATTGGCAGTGCCCCTGCCACTCCCTGGGGAACCACCACAAACAAACTATATAAAAATAAAGCCCATGCAGGGCATTATGGGGCACCTCCGAGATGGAATGTGAATATTAATGAGCTCCCACCTGGGGCGCTCTTAGCCTATTTTCGTTCCAAGACCATGCCCGTGCAGCCCCACAAGTTTCACTTCCAGCACCCATACTGGGTGCCAGGGGATCCAACTCCATTGGCTTGCTCTTGCCCTGTGGGAGTGTATTAGCAAAATTAGATTTATATTCCCTTCCCAAACTCCTCCAGACAGGGAACAGGAGAGTGTCCTGGGGAATGGGATTAACAGGACACTGTCTCTTTTCTGGTGCCGGGGATGGGCTCCCAGCGCTGTTCAATGGTTTGGAGCGAGGGCATCATGCCCCCCTCCCCATAAAAAAAGATTGGCCCCGTGGGATGGGGTTCGCGGGACCTTCAAAAGGTCTGGGGAGCAGCCACACGCCACCACCCCACATAAAAAAGAGAGCAGTCTCAAGGATGGGGTCCTTGAACCTCAAAAGTCTTTTGGATCGGGGGCGGCATGCCTCCTTCTCCATAATAAAGAGATCGGTCATAGGCGGATGGGGTCCCTAGGGCCTTCAAAAGACTCAGGGAGGGGGCTGCACGCCCTTCCCCATAAAAATTAAATCCACCTCGGTGATGGGATCCCCACGGCCTTCAAATTGCTCGGTAGGGGTGCCGTGTGCCCCGCTCCCCACACATTTACATTTGTCGGAACCTCTGGGCTATGACCCTCCCCCCAAATTCTGGATCCACTGTGCTGTGACAGAAAAAAGCCTTTACCAGGCCGAGGGGGTCAAGGTATCCCTACCATGCCCCCTTTATGTTTTTTAACCCTTTTTTTAGGAGTCTTAAAAGGGCTGCCGCAACATCTTTGTTATGGCAGCCAATCAGATCTAATCTTTTGATCTGTCGGGACTGCAGATCCTCTGTGGCATGAAATACACATACATTTTGAACCTTAATTTCTCAAAAACTACTGAATGAACTTACATGAAATCACAAAGTGCATGCTTTCTGGGTAGAGATTTCACTTTCTGCCAGATATTAGTGCAATACATGACACGATAAGACAGTATATTCAACCTTGGTGGAGGTATCCTTTAAAGGCAATATAAAGTCTTTTCCACCATTTTCGAGGTTAGATATCATCTCATTCCCACCCTGGTTGACAATTGCATAAAGTAAAACAGAACAGCATCTGTCCCCAAAAATCAGTTCAGTAGCAGTGAAAGTTGCCCAACAGTATGAAAAACATGTATTGCAAAAACTAAACAATGAAAAAATTGAAAAGCGAACATCAATGTAAAAATAAGCAGCATCAGCGATCAACCATACCAATACTTCTCCAGCAAAAGAGGAGAAGTGGGGGATGAGAGAAGACAAGAAGGTGGCAGAGAAATCTAGGAAAAGGGGGGAAAGGAGCAATTCTCATATCCCCTGGCAATCTGGCACCACTAACTAGATCCCACATAGAAACACACACACTCCCAAACTCAGCTTGGAATCCATCATCCTTCACAACAGAGGCCCCTGGCTGCAGATCCTGGAAGGCAGCGGGGGAACCATCCATTGGCAGTTCCACCTCCAGCTATCTGCCAGATTTGGTGTTATTCCGTTCCGCCGTTTTAACTGTAGCTGTGTCCAAATTTCCTATGGGAAAAACGTGTTCTGGGACACCTCCTTTTCTCAACCCCTGCTTGACGGATCACACCAAAACTTTCCAGGAAAGAGTTAAGGAGATGACAATTTTTTAGACATTTTCGTGAAGATTCTTCAAACTGCCAAAGTTATCAGCAAAGCAAAATTGGATTTCCTGTGGAAACGTCATCCTAACTGTAACTACTCAGTGGAGACCGTCCTGGGGTAATATATGAATAAATATACGTATATATGTATTGTCAGACAGAAGGGAAGGGAGTGAGGGAGATAGTTTAGAGGATTTACCTGTGGTCCATGGTGGCTCTTTGCCGACACCTGCACCGAAAGAGGAAGGAGAAAACAGAATTTTGTTTTTGCATGAAACAGAGGAGGAAATAGATGTAGAAGACAGACAGCAGGAGACACAAAAGGTGGTATGGAAGCGACAGCAAGACAGGACGTGGAATATGAGATAAGGAGAAAGAGGCTCCAATTTCATTCAGTTATGAACGACCGAACAGAATGAATCTTAACCCTTAAACAGTAGCGACTACTCGAGGGAGTGCTGCGGGGCGGCAGGGGCAGGGTGGGGGTAGTAAACTCCGGCATACGGCCAAATGGAGGTAAGTAAATAAATAAATATATAAAACGAATTACATTGCGCGTGCTGCATCGTCATTTGGCTGCATGAAACCTTCCATGAAAAATTCATGGTCATCAGTTTGCTCATGGGAAGGTTCAGGCACATCCATCAAGGGAGAGGGGACAAAAAAGGGGGCATCCCCAAAGTGATACCTTTCTTTCCCATTGAAACATTAAGCATGTCTATGCTTGGTTTAGTGAAAAATCCGTTCAATAGTTTTCAAGAAATTAGCGTTTAAATAGTGGTTCAGTCTGGGCATGAAAGAATTAAATTATAGAAATACCTACATGTTAATCCAGAAACGTCAGCGAGCCCTGGTTTATGTACTTCCTCCAAGCCCAAAATTCGAAAAAATATTCAAATGTAATTGAGGGAGGGTGTTTTTTCTCCAGCGGTCAGTTCTGCAAAATCCAAAGCCGGGGTCAAACACAAAAAGTTTTCTGATTGACTGTCTGCACAGAAAAAACCCTGTTGCTGTTGCCATTTCGAGTCTGGAAAATAGATGATAGGAGCCGAAAGGCTGTTGCAGCTAGAAAGCACACTGATTATAGAAGTGGGAAAAAATGTAATACATTAAAAAAAAGTACATAAGTACATTAAAGAAATAAAAAGGTACTTACCATTTTCCAGACACACGTCCACCACACTTTGGTTGTCTTCTTCTCCTGACGTCACCAACGTTACATCACGTACAGTTGGGCTTAACCAATTCTGGCACTGCATGACAGCAGTTCCTTGATTGGTGGGAGCAACTTCTCTAGCTGCTCCTGAGGACAGTAGAGGCCTGTGTAAGCTCTCAATCTAGCTGTCTAGGACAGCCGGGTTGAGATGTTTAAAGTCGCATGTCGGGCTGGCCGTCACAAGACGGCCGGACAAAGGGACATGCGCACTGTAAACTAGTACATGGTCAGGCAGCCCACCCCTTCTGGCACTCAAAAGGCCCTGCCCTGTCCTGACACTCTGCTCAGGACGGGTTGACAGAAAATAAAATGTAAATTAATTAACTTCATTACAATTTAATTTTTCATCTCTGGGGCAATGAAGTGGGGCAACGCTCCTCCGCTCAAACTGAGGGGCCGCCCCTGTCAAAAGGTTCAAGGATAGCATCTCCTGAACCCATAGCTTAGGTGGGAGGGTCCCAAAAGAGCCCCCCAAAGAACCCAATTAAAAAGAAAGAAGGAGGAGCCACCCACAGAGGTTTGGATGCATGGCCTGGCTGAGCCAAGCTGCAGCCCAAACCCCTTGGCCAACCACCAAGGTCATTCCCAGATGTGCCTGGTCTATGGGAAGTGGAGATTGGCTGTAAATGGGAGGATGGACACAGGAACAATCGAAATTTGTAAAATTTTATTTTGCATAAATAATCTTAATTTTGGGAAAATTATGCAAATCATGCACAATTACATGAAAGGCAATTCTGGCATTTAGTGCTATATTTTACTCTGAAATGAGTCCTTGTATTCATTTTGAATGCATTTTGTGCAGAAACAATTGTGTGAAAATTACATGTTCTACAAACAACAGTTGCACGTGTTCTGTATGCTCCAGATCCTGTGCTATGATTTTGCCACAAATGCAGCATGGCGTCATTTTGGGAATTTCGGAAATTAATCATAAAGCAAAATTGTCAAATTTGCACCAGCATAATAAAAAATTTACTTGGCCCAGCAAAAAAAACTAAAATTTCATTGAAAAAAACCAGAGGTTAAAAAAGTTATGGTTATCTTTAGTTATAAGACCTTAACATATGTTTACAAAAATTTCATGGAAAAAACACAGTTAAAGTAAAGTTACGGTTACAAAATAAAGGCTTAGTAAAACTGAAATTCGCCAGTGATGGTCAGGTAAACTAGAAATAACTTGCGTCCCTGTAATGCACTGTTTATGCTCTCCCATATGACATCTATCCGATGGCATCTCAAATGACATTATTGATGACATCAATGATAAGATCACTGATAACAATATCCAGTGGTACCAATACTCTGCTCATCTCCTTTTAAAAACGTTTTTTTTCACAGATTAATATTCACTGAGTGTCGTGCCTAAAATATTGCTATGATTAATAATGCATTCATTGTAATACTGTTATTCCACCTAATTGGTACAACATTGATGACCTCGCACTATTGAAAAGGGCCACCACTATAATAGACTGAAAACTATTTAACAAAGCTTTATGCTGATTGTGAGCTAAAACCAGATGACTTTTGGGTCTGTACCCTGGGAATTATCTTCTAATTTCAGGCCTTGCTAAGTGTGATAATGGCTTCCTGGCCCTAGCACCCAGGCCTGGTCCGATTTGTTAGACACTAGATGGATATAGAACACAACGGCTCATGCTCCATGCATGCAGAGTTAGGTGCCATCCATTCAGTTAACTAAATAACTTTGTTCCTGGGCATCTACTGATGTATTACTGTAGATGAGAGAGACAAGAAGCTGCAGTTTCGAAGGAATGGGTGATGGACACTTATGTCCAGCATTTTAGTCTTGAATGTCTCTTTCCTTGACCCTTGTCCACCGTAGGTAGGTGGCTGTTAACCAGTCTCAGGATTTTCACTTATTCAAGATTTCTTAATGTCTTAAACCAAGCCAGATAATTGCAATGCAATCTCTTTGTCTATGACCTTAGAAGCTGAATTCAATCCCATTGAGCTTTTCTCCTACAGGATGGTACCCGATTGATAATGCTCTACATAGCATCCATGTCAAACTAACAACTAATTACTTATTAAACAGAGCAACATCATCTCCAAATCATGGTGAATTATTACAGAGTTCTTTAAATTTTCTAGCAAAGCATTTAAGGTTACAAATTGCAATGTTGCTTTCAGTTGCCATGCTTACTCTCTTTCATAGAGGCTGTGCTTAACATCACACCTATATAAAGAACACCCGGTTTTGAACCAAGATAAATTTCTCTATCAGTATATTTTTTATTTCATCACTTTCAAACCAAACAACAATCAAGATGCAAGGTGTTGAACTCTGGAGTTTGAGAAGAATGTTCTAGGCAGACTAGTTATCCAACCCAATTCAAGTGCAACATTTATTTATTTATTTATTTATTTATTTTTTCAATTTGTAGGGCGCAACAGCTACCCAAAAAGGGTTTCCCGGCGCCTAGACACAGCTAGTTAGAAGACAGGTCTAACGGCTATTGAGATTTATTGTTCAAATAGCCAGGTCTTGACATGCTTTCTAAACCTGACATAATTTTCCTCCTTTCGGATGAAGGGAGTGAGCGTGTTCCAGAGGGAAGGTCCCAGATGGGCAAAGGATCTGCCACCTACTCTCGCCCGTTTGAATCTCGGCACGCAGAAAAAGGCTGCCGACTGCGACCGTAGGTTACGTTTGGGAGTGTAGGGGTGGGCAAGGGCTAGAAGATATTTAGGTGCCGTGCCCGCTTTAATTCTAAACATAAAGTTCAGGGCTTTAAAGCGGATTCTATTTTCAACCCTGAGCCAATGGAGTTCTCGGCGGTGGCTCGAGACTCCAGAGTTTTTAGGAATATTGTACAGTAGGCGAACTGCTGCGTTTTGCACAAGTTGTAGTCGGCCGACTACTGATTTGTTGGCGCCCAGATACAGAATGTTGCCGTAGTCAAGCCTCGATGTTATGAGGGCATTGACTACGGTCTTCTGCGAGGAGAGAGGCAGCATCCAGAGAATTTTCCTCAACCATTTGACTATGGTAAGACATAGACCAGTAACTTTGCTGGCCTGTTGTTTCATGGAAAGGGAGTTGTCTAAGATAAATCCCAGATTACGAACATGGGTCACCGGGATGGGAAGAGCGCCCATCTGATCAGGCCAATGTATGGAATTCCACAAATCTTGATGTTTTCCCAGAACCAGAATCTCGGTCTTGTCACCGTTAAGTTTAAGTTGATTTCTCGTCATCAGTTCAGGATGTTTAGGAGTCCTACTTTAAGTAGAGAAGGAGAGTTGGGACAGGATTCGGATAGGGAAAAAATGATTTGTGAATCGTCCGCATAGCTCATAAAAGTGAGACCAGATTGTTCAACAAGGTCGGCCAGGGGTCTAAGGTATAAATTAAAAAACAAAGGGCTAAGAATAGACCCCTGGGGTACTCCATGGGGTGCCAATAAAGTATCCGAAGAGGCTCGTGAAGAGGTGATTTGGAAGGTTCGACTAGCCAAGAAGGACCGGATCCAGTCCAAGGCCTTTCCGCGTCCACCATTTTTATCCAATACCTTAACAAGAGTTTCGTGGGAAATGGTGTCGAAGGCCGCGCTCAGATCTAATAGCACGAGCACGACCGTCTGACCTTGATCAAGAAGTTTACGAATGTGCTCCGTAACTCCAAGCAGGGCGGTTTCAGTAGAGAAAGCGGCCCTAAAACCTGACTGTGAGGGATGTAGAAGAGAATTTTCTTCCGCAAAAGTAGATAGCACGGAATGCACGTGCCTCTCCAAACATTTGGAGAATGCAGGAAGCAGGGATATGGGTCTGTAATTGGCAGGAATTTCCGGGTTAGCAGTAGGTTTTTTTAGAAGAGGCGTAACCATGGCATGTTTCCATAGAGCTGGGACAATGGCAAGGTCAAGGGAAGAGTTCAGAAGGTTTGTAATGATTTCCAAGGAACTGTCACCGAGTTGTTTAATAATTTTGATAGGGATAGGGTCCCTGGGGGAGCCGGATTTAATGGTCTTAAGAATCACTTTCAGTTTGTCTACTGAGAGAGCAGGCCAGGATTCCATTGTGTTGGCACAAGGAGGAGTTAAACCTGAGTCAGAGAGAGAGGGTGGTGCTTTATTGTTCATACTGATATCTAGGATGATTTTATCAATTTTTTCAGTAAAAAAGAGTGCTAACGCCTGGCATTGTTGAGTGTTAAGTGGAGGTGCTGCAGCTGTAGTGTAAGCACCAGCCAGTTCTTTGACTTTGTTAAATAGGGTTTTTGGCATATTGGTGGCCTCCAAAATGCTTTTTGAGACGAATGCGGCTCTTGCTTTTGCGCAGGCCGTATGGTACACATTTCTGGCCTCATGATAGCTTTTCTTGGCGTCCAGGGCGTAGTTTTTACGCCATTTGCGTTCAAGTGCTTTGCATTTAGATTTTTCGGGTTTTAGGCTATCATTAAACCAAGTAGCCGGGTGGCGGTGTCTATTCCCTTTAATACACGTAGAGGGCAGGCATTTATTCGCGGCGTCGCTGAGCCACTTTTGCGCTGCAGCCGCGAGGCTGTCCATGTCTGGGCTATTACCCGGAGGGTTCTCTTGTAATGTAGAATTTAACAATTCTAAGTTCACTGATTTCCACTTTTTCCTGGGTGTTTCAGGGGAATCATATTGCAAATTGAGAGCGGGAGGAAAAGTGATGCTGAAATTTATTAGATGGTGGTCGGACCAGCATATGGGCATAGTAGCGAGATATTTAAGTTCTCTGATGTTGGAGAATATAGGGTCCAGCAAATGGCCAGCTATGTGAGTAGGGCTAGAGTTGATCAGAGACAGATTTAGAACCTTCAAGTCATCCAGTAGGTTAGAACAGGAAGAGGTGGTGGGGTCCTCAAGATGCAAGTTGAAATCGCCCAACAGGGAAAAATTGCTTGAGGTAATGTAATGGGGAATGATAAGATTCGCTAAGTTTGAAACCCATTGAGAGGGGTTTCCTGGGGGACGATAAATCAAAAAGCCAGACATCGTGAAATTTGGGTTCAAAGAAATTTGAAAAAGGCCTGCTTCACAGTCTGGAATATCTACTGGTTCAAGAGTACATTTTAAATCTCTATTAAAAATGATTGCTATTCCGCCACCTATCTGTTTATTCCTGTCTATTCTGACAATGGCATAATTGTCAGGGAGGGCGGTAGCGATATCCGGTCCGGCACTATCGTGCAGCCAAGTCTCCGTTAAGAAGAGGGCACTGGGACTCTTTTCAGCTAAGAGGTTGAAAATATCATATTTATGTTTCGGTAATGAGCGACAATTAGTACTGTAAAAAACATAATTTCGAGATTCGTTTTTGCGCACTAATTTTCGTTTTCTGTGTCTTCTGGAAGTATCAGGGTGGGGTTGACATATTGAAATGGTCAATTTGCAGTTGGCGCAGGAGCGTATTCCAATTTTATGAAGATTACCTATTGTGCACCTAGGATTGGGGGTAGGACGTAAAGCTTTTAATTCTGACAATGATCTTACCAGCCTGGGTTTTGCAGGGGGAGCGGTGGCCTCTGCCCCGTGCCCCGTCCTGACACGGACGGGCACAGAGGGGCTAGTCTTTGGCGTGTCTTCGGCGTGCCAATGGTGTGCCCGCTGCGCTCGTCCGCTGCGCTTCCGTCACATCACCATGTGAGGATTAAGACAATTTTCTAACCAAAGGTCCCGGTTAATCTGGGTGAGGAAGAGGTCAGTCGACTGAATTGCACTTGCCCAGAATTTCTGTGTTATTGCTTTTTAGACAAAGCCTGTTATTCTGCATGCACTATTGAATGTTTGAACGTCAATGAGACAAGCTGAGGGGGTTGCCAGACTTAACATGAATCCTAAGGTGGAAATGTGCATCATAAACATACAAGTGATATTCAATCTTGAATGAGTGGTCTGCCAATCAGAACATGTAAGCATTGAAAAGCATTAATGACATGGGAGAGCCCTGAGGTACACCATATTTGATGTTGGCCATTCCAGAACCAAAAAAGTAATTAAAAAAATGTTCAAACTAGATACGCTCCCATCCTTCACTCTCTGTCGCTCATTATCTCTCTCTTTCTCACAATGTATTGCTTTCAGTCACCTTCTCTCCTTCCTCTTTATGATCTGTCTCATCTTCGCTCACTCACTCTTTCCTCTCTCTCTCTTTCATTCACCGCTATCTCTCTTCTCCCATTTTCTTTCTGCTAACTGTATCGTGCCTGCTGCAATAAAGGGACAGAGGTAATAAGATTTCAAATGAGATTTCAAAAACTGACCAGCATTGGGTCTAGGTCCATGGGAGAACATCAATGAGATGAAGGACAGTCCATCCCTAGCACTGTCATATATCACACCAATACACAACTATAAAATTATTGGTCAACCCCATACTCCCAAAAGGGATCTGGGGTAAACATAATAACCACATAATTGATCTCACAGGAAAATTACTTAATGTTCTGTGTGATTTTGAATAATTATTTAATGTTTCAATAGAGCTTTAAATTAGGATCAATTAATGATTTCTTAATTTTGGTATAGCCTAGGGACAATAAATGTGGTTGGGCACGGAGAATGGGTACAACTTCAATATTTCATGCGATTATTTTACACCTAAATGCATAAAAACACTACACTGCATTTTAATGTCGAAAACAGCATCAAAAGTCAGCTGGTAGGACTTCATAGTCCCAATCCAAAGCCTAAAAACCAGTGACATTCACCAGTTATCAGTATCTATGCAACTATAACTCCCTATTAATAAGGACCCCAAAAATGCCACACATGATGTGAGTGATAAAATCACAAATAATATTACCACTAATTTCATGTATAAAATCCCTGATGTCTTATGCCATTGTTAACGCATAGAGTCGCAGCTACTTTATGTACAAAAAGGCTCTACTGTTATATTATTTATACTTATAATAATCATTATCAGTAAAAGAACTGTTTAGTTATTAAATGATATTCTTTAAAAGACTATGTCACCTCCTAGATATGTAATGGTTTTTCAGTGATGGAAGAAAACACATTTATGCCATATGACAACATCATTTTGGGAATAACGGCTATTTTGGAGACTGAGGGCCTAATTACAATGTTGGTCGTGGTCGGAGGCTTTCTGACTGACTTTGTTGGTTTAAACTTCGACCGCCGTATTACAATGATGGCAGTCAGAGTTTAAACCAACCAGGGAATCCGACTCAGTTCCGACAAGCTCGAGAACCCGTCGGCCAGTCAGAAAAAACACACAATGCCTTAAGGACGGTGTTTCTGCTATCGGGATTATGATCACACTTTCCGACTACAGTTCCATGTTGGCCTTTCCGAGATGGATCTGATGTCGGAAAGTGCCTTTGGGGGCCCCTAGCAGGGCAGGCTTCCCCCATGGCCCTCCGTTTGTGACCCTGTGCCCCCTTTCACATCCCTTTTATAAACAAAAATGGTCCTTGCGCATAAAGAGTCACATAAACCAAATATCAATTGAACATGAATGACACACACGCCTAACCAGGTAGGAAGCGTTATCTGGAATAATCAGACTAACAATGTTTGTGCATATCAACTTTGCATTTTATCAGAATTACTTCATTCAGATAGCTCCCATTTAAAAAATTTAAGTTTGTGACCGTACCATGTGCGGTCGCATCCTAATTGCAGTGTCGGAACCGCCGACGTGAACTCGGTCGGTTCCCCATACCCAACGATATCGGTCGGAGGCAACTCTGACCGACATCCTAATAAGGCCTTAAGGCTGCATTTCTTGTGTATTTGATGCCATTTACCTCATATAGTAGCATTTCTTTAAGTATCAGCATATGCAAGGACATCTTTTAATGGTCACTAGTGTGAGATGTATAGAAAATGTATAGAACATGTGTACACAATCATGGCATCTCTATTGAAACAGACATAAGGGACATTGAATTCATTAGGGTAAAAATGAAGGCCTAGATGCAGGCTTTAAGAATGTGTTCTGTAGCATTGTGATTTCTTCTGCATACAGAACGTAAATATTTTGAGGGTATGGTCACCTTGTTGGATAACTGCCCGGCTTTATTTATATGAACAAGAAGCGTACACCGTTATATTATGCGATCACCTTTCAAAAGCAAATGTGTTGGTGATATTTATTTAAAAAAATATTTCCAAGGTCAAGTGTAACCACAATGTTTCTGTGTAACTGATGGCCTGGCAAAAAAAAATAAAAGTTCGATATGTAGCAATGTGGTATTGTTCTCCTTTCAAATGAATTGCCTTGGAGAAAGCTGGCACATTGCAGCATACTGTTTTAATGACTTGTTCTGTTTTTGACCAGACAACTGATAAATATTAAAATGGCAGTGCTAAAGGCAGTTTTTAATATCAACAGGTATTGAATCTGTCATAATATTATAGATTGTCACTTTCCAACTTCTTAGCTTCGTAATATTACGTTCCTGACGGAAATAGCAAAAATAACACTGTTCGTGGAGAGTTGGTTAACATACTAATGGAGTGTAATCACCGAAGGTTTTAAGAATTTTAATTTTACTTTATTCATACATAGAAAAATGATGACTGTGGGCCTGATCTAGAGTTAGGGGGACTGACCGTCATTACTCCAACATAGCAGCATTGATTCCCCCATCAGGCCAGCTATATGGGCTGAGGCGGACCGCCATCTGTTATATTGAAGGAAGGTTGGTCAGCTGTACTTCAGGCCCCTGTTGTCGAACACCACTTTGTCAACGTTAGTACGGCAGACATCCATCTACCATATTTAGAGATGATGGATGCCTCTGTCAACACTCAGCTGCTTAAAATCAACTTAGCCACAACACCTGCAGATCCCACTATCAAATACACTCCTCAAAACACACAAACCATTTACCACTCTCAACTGGAAGCTTCAGCAGCAGAACTCCTCACTAAAAATGAATGACTATGAGGTGTGGCCAAGAGCGTCAAGATGGCGGTCGCACTTTAGATGTGCTCCGGACCCCTCCGTCATCTGCTCTTCATTCGCCACCATCGAAAGCCCTAAATGTCACTGACCTGTAGCCAAAGTGTTCCTGAGCCTGGCTGTGGTGCTGTGACTGAGGTCGCGCCACCCCCCGGCCCCACAGCTCGCCGATTGGATTTAAGATGGTGGCCTCCACAGCTGCATATCTCGGGACTACCGCAAGCTTGCAGTGATATCCGACAACGAAGACGGTAGTGGTGATCCGGCACGAACATCCGGATTCTCTGGGGTGCCCCGGCGCCTGCCACGGGGGTCCACCTCCGGCTCTAATCCCTCTGAGACTCAGAGCTCCACAGTCTGCGACCCGCCTGTGGCCGTGATCCGGCAGATGTCCGTTGAGTGCCGCGGCGACCTAGTGTCTACCCCGGGCCCGGAGCTGGGTTGCCGTCTGTACGCGACAAGAAAAGAGGTGAGACCTGCCCGCCGCGGGCGTCTCGGGGGTGGTGTAGGGGCCCTGTGTGTCTCTGCACAGGTGGTGAGGTTCGGCCATTGGATCGGACAGCGGGGGCGTGTGACCTCTCTTCACCTGCCCCCCTCCCCCGTCCTCCGAGGCCCTGGGCTCCACGCTGCATGACTGGGAGCCCCTCTGTGGTGGGGCCTGCTGGATACCGGCTGAGCTGGGCTGCGACGGAGCGCCCAACTGAAGAACGACAATACACCCTGCTCTGCTCCGACGTGGAAACCGCTCGAGGTACGAGCACTGATCTAGGGCATTTGTGCCAGGAATCGGCCGCTGGATTGGGCGGCGGAGACAGGCAGCCTCTCTACACTGGCCCCCCTCCCCTCCTAAGGGGTCCGTTCTTCTGCGCCGCATTTGTGGAATCCTCCTGATGGATGTCCATGGTCCGCAGCCGTGACCTGGTGGTGCCGGCCTGATCTTGGGGACGGGTGGTTACCCAGAGAACTGCATTGGTCGCCGCCCTGCTCTTTGATCTCGGGCAGGCGGTGGCTCACGGTCCCTTGCCTTTCCCTTCCTCCTGGTGCTCTGGATGCTGGGGGAGAGGGGCTCTGTGCTTCCCTGCCCCTGAGCCAACGCGGGGACCCCCTGTTGAGGTCTCCATCTGGACCTGCAGCTGCGGTGGCTCTGGGACCTCCTGGCCACGCTGCCTTCCGTGGGCCCAGCCTGCCCTGGTTTGTCGACCCCCCCGCCTCGTGTGAGTGACTTGGGGCCCTGCAGTGGCGGCTTGAGGTGGCTAAATCTGCAAGAAAGGTGGGCCCAGCCAGCGCCCATGATGTAGAGCCCTGCTGATGCGGCGGTTGAGTGAGCCTCTGTCTGCCCCCCATTCTGCTGCCACGTGGAGTTGAGGAGTGCTGCTTGGCAGGGGTGCGGGTGAGGTGACTGAGAGGGTGTTCGGCCATCATATCGGGCGGTGGTGACCCTACGAGGGGTGTACCTGTGCTGGACCTGGAGGACTGGAGGCCCTCTGGGGCCTGTGGCCTGTCCTTGGTCATTGGTCCCTGCTGCGGCCCGGGGGGCGTTTGCTTGTGTAGACCCTCTGGTCCTGGACCCGCTGTGGCCTGGCCGTCCACGTCATGGCTGGGCTGCCGCCCCGGTGGATCACATTGTGGATCTGTTGAGGGGCTCCTGTGTACGCCTCTGGATCAAGACCGTTCCCCTGCTTTCTCCTTCTCTGCTGGCCGTACGTTTCAGGAGGTATCTTGGTCCACCCCCGGTCTTCGCGCCGGCTTTCTGCGCTTGCCAGAACCTGGTCAACCTGAGTCGCTCTATCGGCCTCCCACTGTGGGGTCCAGTCTTGGAGACTCTGGGATTCCGTGCCTCCCCGGGGTCTGCCATGGGCAAAACGGATAGGTCGGCGAAGGCCCCTACCACCCAGACAAAAATGGACCGATTCACCACATCGGATGTGGGGGCAATTGGGGGTGTGACCGAGCGGGAGGCTCCTCCGTCGGCGGATTTGGCCACCATCCTACAGGCCATCCATGCATCCCAGACCTCGGTGGAGGGTAAGATCGCAGAAGTGCAAATGGACATGACGCTCATCCGGCAGGATCTCCGCAACGCAACTGCCCAGATTAAAGAGACTGAAACCCGGATCTCCTCTGTGGAAGACGATGTCCAACAGCTCAAGGGGCAGGTGGCCCGCCTCCAGTCGCATACTCAGGAATTGCATAGTCGGGCAGAGGACGCAGAAAATAGGTCCCGCCGCAACAACCTCCTGGTGGGATTTCCGGAGGGGGTGGAGCAGGGCTGGGCCGTGGCTTTTCTGGAGAGGTGGCTGAAGTCATGGGTCCCTGGGGGCTCTCTTTCTCCTTGGTTCGCGATTGAGCGGGCCCACCGATCCTTGGCCCCCAGATCTGCGCAGGGTGCGCCTCCTCGCCCTATCATAATGCGGGACCTTAATTTCAAAGATCGTGATGCCATCCTGTCTGAAACCCGCAAGCAGCAGCGGCTCCATCATGAAAACTCCCCCATCATGATCTTCCAAGATTACACCTGCGAGGTCCAGGGCCAGCGCCGCTCGTTTGGGGAGGTCAAGCAAAAGTTGCGGGCCCTCAACATTCAGTATCGGCTCATCTTCCTGGCCGCCTGCGTGTGGTGTTCGCAAACAAGACATTGTTCTTCGATAACCCAACGAAGGCCTGGACCTGGGCAACGGAGGAGAGCCCTCTACGGGCTGAAGGTCGAACCCCGGGATCAGGAGGAGCGGAGGGTGGACCTGGCCATCTCGGTCCAGTTACTCCTCAGCCTCAGCGCAACCGTTTCCGCAGACGCCGTGGACAAAGGAGGGCCCGCTCAGATTCCCCGCCGGGCCACTCACAACAGTCGATCATGCTCATTGAGGGACCCTCGACTGGGAGGCGCTCGTGCTCCTCTGGCCGCCTGGGTGGCGGGAGTACCTCGCCCCGGTCTCCAGCGATTGATCTCCCAGATACGGACCTATCATGCAGTCCAACGCTCCTAAAGGACCCGGCTTGAACTGGTCTCTGCCCGCCGGGCCTGGCTCAGCCGCCAGAGACTGCACTCTATCTCTGACATTTCTTGGTTTTTCCGATGGACTTGCATAACGCATCTGGACATGAGGAGGGGTCCTCCATGCTTCCCCAGTCCCAAGCGTTTTAGTTTGGTTGTTTACACATTGTACTTTGGTATTGGTTACCTGGGGGTCGACAGATGCTTTCGTTCCCGAAGTGTAGGGTGGGGGAGGGGGTGAAGTTTGGGGAGGTTTTTTCCCTATGTTGTTATTTTTGTTTTTGTTTCAGCTACCACGGAATGACACAGGCTATTTTTATTAGGACAGGATTTGCTCTTATAGCAAGCGACAGCTCATGTCGATGTGGGCTCCCACGCACCACTGCATACCCCCATCGGACTGCGCGTCCTGGATGAGGTAGCACCTACCATGATCGCTAATAACACGCCAGGGGCATCTTTCCACGTGTTGTCGTGGAACGTCAGTGGTCTGCTAGATCGACAAAAGCGCACAGCGGTTCTAAGATATGCACAGCGGCTTCACATGGATATTCTAATGCTTCAGGAAACACACCTCTTAGGTAACTACTGCCCCTTCTTGGCTCATTACGGCTACGACAGAGTATGGCACTCCGTCTTCTCCAGGGGCTCTAGAGGGGTGGTCATCCTCCTGACGCGCACCCTGCCCTTCGTACTCTCCCAAGTGATTCATGATCCTCAAGGGTCGTCTGTGACAGTTTCTGGGCCACTGGCTGGCTCCCCTCTCACTCTCATGTCAGTATATGCTCCCCCCTCGATGCTCACGTCCACACTTGCGCACACGGCTGCCCTGCTACATAATGCGCCCGTGTGCAACATGGTTGTGGCGGGTGACTTCAATGCAGTTCTGGCCCCGGCCCTTGACACAACGGGTCCTCCCTCTGCTGCTCGTGTGGCGTGCATGAAACAACTGAGGAGTTGGTCCGAATCCCTGGGACTATGAGATGCATGGCGCACATGGCAACATCACCACTCAATTCACACATACCTCTACGGCCCACCACACACATGCGCGTATAGACACAATCTTCGTCCCTGCGCCTGACTGTTCCGGGATTTTGTACATCCGCATTCTGCCCACAGGCATTTCCGATCACTCACCAGTGCTCCTCAGCACTGGGGCTCCCCCTCCTTTGGCCCGCCAAACATGGAGGATGAACGCCTGGTTCCTCCAAGATGAAGTCTTTAGAAAAGTGGTGGGGAAGGAGCTTAAACAATACTTCGCTATTAATGAGGGTTCAGTAGCCTCCCCGGGTACCCTATGGGAGGCAGGGAAGGTGACGATACGGGGCATCGCTAAAAGGCAGCTAAAGATCCAGAGGCAGGCGCAATTGCAGGAGATCTCATCCAAGGAGGCACAGGCACTCCGCCTGGAACAGCTCTTAGCCACATCAGAAGATGGTGCCCAGGCCCGTCAGCTTGCCCTTCTTCGGGACGGCATTAGACAGTTATCCCTGGAAGCCAAGCTCCTGTGGAGGTCTTCGGTGGCGAGAATCTATGGCTGGGGGGACAAAAATGGCACGGTCCTGAACAGGCTGGCCACATACCCCAGAACGAATCGTATTATCCCAGAGGTGGCTGACGAGGCTGGAGGGGTGCACTGTGCCCCTCTGGTGATGGCTAACACCTTCACAGCCTATTATCAGAAACTATACACAGCACAACCCCCGGAGCTGTCCGTCTCTGCCCTCCTTGAGCGGGGTGGGGTGCGTCTCCCTAGGTTAGAAACAGCTGCCCAGACAGACCTGGATCGTCCCATTTCCCGCAAAGAAATCGAGGAGGTGATCACCCTCACATCCTCGGGTAAGACCCCGGGCCCTGATGGTCTTCCTCAGGATTATTATGCGGCATACCGAGACACGCTAATACCCCACTTGGCCAGCTTATTCTGCGAGGCCGTGAAGAATGGTTACTTTCCACAGGAAACGGACATCGCCACCATTATGGTTCTCCCATAATCCCAATCCCCATCCCGTAGATGCGAGGACTATCATCCTATATCCCTCCTCAATACAGAAATTAAATTGTTTGCCACCATTCTGGCCCAACGATTGAAACCCTACTTGACCTTGTTGGTCCACCCGGACCAACAGGGCCGGACTGGCCGTAGCGGGCACCGGGCAATCCCCCGGTGCGCCGCACGGGTGGGGGACGGTTTTGGGCCCCTGGGAGCCGGTTTTGTTACAGGGCCGTTTTTGCAGCATAGCTGCAAAATCGGCCCTGTAACAAAACCGGCCCTCGCAAAGAGCTCGGCGGCACCTCCAAGCCCCGGGGGGCCGGCCGAGCACTTTACCAGGGCCGGTTTTCGTTCCCAGTCCGGCCCTGCGGACCAAAGTGGGTTCATGCCTCAGCGGGGGACTCGCCACTGCCTCCAGAGGCTGCAACTGGCTCTTGCCCACCGGCACGTGCTCACCCTGTACTTAGCCCTCTTGTCCGCAGATTTCGAAAAAACTTTTGATTCGGTGGACTGGACATATTTGCAGGATGTGTTGGCCGAGATGGGATTTGGGCCTCATTTCAGAGCTCTGATCCGTGTCCTTTATGCCCACCCGAGAGCACGAGTACTGGTCAACGGGGTGCTATCGGAGGCCTTTCCCATCGCCAAGGGCACTAGGCAGGGTTGCCCCCTCTCTCCGTTGTTATTCGCCCTGGCAATGGAGCCCTTGGCTTCCCTGGTACGTGCTGAGGATCGCATTCTTGGCTGGGACAAGATCGCATTGTATGTGGACGATGTCCTGATCTTCTTGGCTGACCTAGCCTCCTCCGGGCCACACTGCCTCCAGACATTACGCTCTTTTGAACAGGCCTCTGGTTTGTGATTAAACCCTGGGAAATCAGTTCTGGTCCCCTTGCATCTTTCAAGGGAGTGCTTTGAGTGGCAATCCACCATACCACTTCAACTGCAATCCTTTAAGTATTTGGGGATATGGATTGAACTCCTTCCCGAGCTGGGCTGGGCTCTTAATGTAGCCCCGTTGGTTAAGAAGGTCAAGGAAGATCTCACTAAATGGAAATCGCTACCTTTGAACGCCCTGGGGAGGGTGGCCTTGTTTAAAATGATGATCCTCCCCAGATTTCTCTATGTCCTCCAAAACACCCCCTTCTGCTTTCCCAGGACTTGTTTCCGGGAACTGGACAGTTTAGTTACCCGGTTTCTCTGGGGTGGTGGGAGGGCGCGCCTGGCTCTGTCCACCTGCCGGATTCTCTCCTTTGATGGGGGTATGACGCACTTATACCTTTATTTCCTGGCCGTACGTCTCCTGGTGGTCCACGACTGGTTCAATGGGGGCTGGTCTATAGGTTGGAGCTGAGTGAATTAGTTTTCACTAAAATCCAGGCCATGCTGTACGGGGGCCCATCCCAACCCGTTTGCCTGAGGTGACACGCTCGGTGTTACTGGCCTGGCGGGCCTCGTTACGCCATATCGGATGGACGCACAAACTGACCCAATGCACACCTCTCTGGCATGGGGCCTGGCTCCGGGAGGTTGGCGGACTACAGGGATTTATAACTTGGGACCTTATTTGCATCTTACAACTGGTGGACGTGTGGGCTAGAGGCCATGTACTTTCCTTCCAGGAGCTTCAAACCCGATACTCCCTACACTCGTCCCAATTTTATAAATACTTGCAGAAGAGACACGCCCTCCACCCGCACATCCCGGATGACACGAGGCTCCCCGAATATAGCCCCATTGAGGCCCAGACATTGATGGGGGACCTGGGTAAGGGGGGCATCTCCCGCATTTATCGCACTTTAATGAACAACACCCCCACCTCCTTAGATAAGTTGAGGGAACAATGTGTGGATTGGGTGGACCCCTCGATGAAGTGGATTGGCGAGATGCTCTCATGGCCCCCAGGACAGTCACTGTCTCCGCCAAACTTAAACTGATTCAGCTTTACTACCTGCACGCTGCGTATCTCACCCCCCCGTGCCTTTTCCGAGCGGGCTTGCGCTCGGACGCGTCATGTGCAAGATGTGCTTACACCCGGCTGACTTTTTCCACATGGTTTGGGCGTGCCCCCGGCTGGAGCAGTTCTGGGGGTCTATCGAGGCAGAACTTACGGAGGTACTGGGTTGAGGGGTTCCCCATTACCCATGCCACTAACTGCTGGGGATCACGGACGTGCTGGATGGGTCCAGAAACTAAAAGTTATTTTTTTATACATCTATGATCGTAGCCAAACAGGATATAGGGGCGGCCTAGATAAGTCCCGATCCACCAGATCAGGGGAGCTGGCTCGCGACCCAGGAGAAAGTGTGGGGGAAATGGTTGGGTAATGTGGAGGGTTTCGAGTAGCCTGACGACATATCCTGTCTGTGTTTATCTTTTGGGGTTCGTGCCTGGGGGATGCCTTGATTGCAGGATTGTACTTGGCTTCTTGATTTCCGTGTACCTGCTGATTTGTTTCATGTGTTCAAAATCAATAAAATTTGAATATCAAAAAAATTAATGACTATATCTCAAAGAAGACAACACAGATTCCCAGGAAATAAGCTAATTGTAATGGTGGATAAGATATTTATAGTTAAGCAGCAGTTGTTTGGATCACAGGTCCAGACACCAACTATGAGCCAAGGAAGGAAAATGTGAGCCAGAATCATGGATAAGGGGAATGATGTCTCCAACACTAGATGCTCATAGGAGGGCATCCTCAAACAGTGGAAAGATCTGGACGAAGAGTTCATTCCGTCACTTCCAGGGCTCACCAATATGCTTTGGCAACTGGTGGTGGGTCTCCCAGGACCCTCAAGCTCATGAGAGAAATCAATGTCAATAATCAACACTGAAGGCACTGTGAGAATTGCAGGCAGAGTAGAAACTAGTAAGTGCCAACACTCTTTGTTTCCCACTTACAAATTCACCCTTTACACACTAAGGCACCCCCAATCCCTATCTCTCCACTAGTGACAGCCTAGTCACACAAGTATGCTACCTGATGTCTGGCACAATTCACTACATTCACTATGTGATTACAATCTACCATTGCCTCACTGTCACATCATTCAACTTTGCACAAATCATATTGGAAACACAATCAAAGATATGTGACCTTACATTTGGAACACAAATCATAGGGCCCGATTCACAGAACTAATTTAAGACAAAATCCTAAACTTACTACCATTTTGGTATTCACAGAAGGCACTTACTCATTTTGGTATTCACAGAAGACACTTACTCACTTCGGTATTCACAGAAGTTAGGAGTCCTAACTATAGGACTCCTAAATGTCTTCTGTGAATACCGAAAGTCTTAAAATTAGGATTTTTCTCAGTTTAGGAGTCCTAAGGTTAGGACTCCTAACTTTACAAGTACTAAACTGAGAAAAAACCTAATTTTAAGGCTTTCGGTATTCACAGAAGGCATTCAGGAGTCCTAAACTTAGGAGTCCTAAACTTAGGACTACTAAATTGAGAAAAATCCTAATTTTAAGACTTTCGGTATTCACAGAAGGCATTTAGGAGTCCTAAAGTTAGGAGTCCTAACTATACTACTACTAAACTGAGAAAAATCCTAATTTTAAGACTTTCGGTATTCACAGAAGGCATTTAGGAGTCCTAAAGTTAGGACTCCTAACTTCTGTGAATACCGAAATGAGTAAGTGCCTTCTGTGAATACCAAAATGAGTAAGTGCCTTCTGTGAATACCAAAATGGTAGTAAGTTTAGGATTTTGTCTTAAGTCAGTTCTGTGAATCGGGCCCATACCCTCCCCAGTGAAATGTCAACATCTGGCAAGTTAGCGATCCCACTGTAATCTTCACCTACTCTTCTTATATTCAGATAGCACATACTAACTCCCTGAGCCACTACAATACCATATCAACAAGCATTGGCATGGCCAATAGGTCTCGCCTTTGGGACCTTATCAGTGTTTAGCCATGCAACAGTTGATGTTGTTGCACCAAGGATATTGTGCTGGATAACTAAACACTTATAAGCTCCCAAAGGCGAGACCTATTGGCTATGCCAATGCTTGTTTTCCCTACTTCTGTCCTTTTATTTTACCTTCCATATGATTGTGGAAGCTTGTGTTTCTGATTTATTGGGGATGGGCAAGTGGCAGGGCCGGACTGGCCGTAGCGGGCACCGGGCAATCCCCCGGTGCGCCGCACGGGTGGGGGCCGGTTTGGGGCCCCTGGGGGCCGTTTTAGTTACAAAATCGACCAAAAACCGGCTCTGGCAAAGAGCTCGGCGGCTCCCCCAAACCCTGGGGGGGCCCGCCAAGCACTTTGCCAGGGCCGGTTTTGGTTCCCAGTCCGGCCCTGGCAAGTGGATAAACGCAGAATGAGTCAGTGGATGAACAAACGGATGGATGTGTGAGTACAAGAATAAGCAACAGAGTTCCTGCATGACGAATAACTGAGTGCCTAATCTCATCAGAGACTAAAGAGAGACTTTCAGTTATAACCAGACCTACTGGCATTGCCAATGCTGGTTTCCAAGAGAACTGGCCTTAGACTCAAGGCCCTGCCATTGTGTGCTCTCACTTGGAAACGTTCACTTGTTTAGAATCCCAGAAACTTCTCAGTGTACATTGATGGGGGGGAAAATTACATGAAGATTATTGGGAAGTACACTTAATAGCTATCCTAGAACTCAAAACATCTGGCTTTCCCACTTTCTGCTAAAACCTTCTGTTGTGGTCCTTCCAAAACACTTTGTGATTTCTAACAACTAGATATTGTTTCATTATGAGTGGAGAACAGGAGCAGCCAAGAGCTGTTTCCGTGAAACAGATGAAAATGGCTCGCAGTCCTTCTTGCAAATGAATTATTTGTTTATTTTATAAAGCAGGGACCACACTCTGAAACAGAGACACAGTGCCCCGCACAGAGAACATATCATGCATGCACAAGAATAAACGCATTAAACATATTTAAAACATCTAAAATGTTTCGAAAGTAAGCACAATATAATGGTGGTCAGGAGAAAAAGAAAGCATACGTACATAAACTAATTTGTCGATTTCGTTAATTGTATTTATTATATTTTATTCTACATGGCCCAAAGGCACAGAAGGCTGGTCTTCGGGTTACAGAGAGCAGATTCACTATTAAGACACCACTCTTGTTGTCTTTTTCAGGTCGAGAGGGTAAAAATGCTACAGAATTCAATGCTGCAATTCTCCTCCCGAGAGATGCAGCCCCACGAATGCTGCCTGAGGGGAGCCATTCAGAGGCATGGACTACAGAAAACCAGCAGCCAACAGTGCAGGAAGCACCTTTTTAATTGTAGAAACACGACTCTTACATAAAACAACCATTGACAATGCCAATAGGTCGGGTATTAAATGAATTTTGTGTGGTACGTAAAACATTAGAAGTGAATAGCATGGGCATGAATATGTATTTGTGTGAAAGCAAATAACTATAGAATAATACTATTGCAGGTTAATAGGTCAAGTGACAGCTGCACTGCCAAGCCAGGCCTAAATTCCATGTAGGGTAATGTCGGTCTTCCTCCCATCTGTGGTGCTGCCAGAGAAATATAACATACATCTTCTAGTTATCTATGTGGTGTGTGCCCCTCAAAGTTCAAGCTCAGGAAGCTGGATAAACAAAATAATCACAGATGTGTGAAGGGCAAGTATGTCCTTTGTGGAAGCACACAACGTCTGCCCAATCAAAACATGCACTCCTGGTTCCCAACATGTGGGTGGATCCACAAACCCTCTCTGGTAATGCGCACATAATTGTATGGTGATAGCTGAGCTGTCAAGCTAGACCAAAATAAAAACAAGCATTGGTGATGCCAATAGGTCCGGCTTTAAAGGAATGTTGTATGGTAATAGTAGTGGATAACATGGGAATGGATATGTATTTGAAGCAGAGAACTGTAGCATAATATTGGTGTAGGTTATATGGTCAGTTGATAGTTGCACTGTAAAACCAGACCTAAAGATCCATGAAGGGTAATGACTGCCGTCCTCCCATCTGTGGTGTTGCCAGAGAACAACACCATACATTTTCTAGTCATCTAAGACACTTTAATAGCTTTACAATGTCAGGTGTGCACCCCTGGAAGTGTAAGCTCAGGCAGCTGGATAAATAAACAAAATAATTACAGCTGTGTGGAAGGCAAGCACTTTTATGTGGAAGCTCACAACTTCTGCCCAATCAAAACATGTACTCCCAGATCCCAACATGTGGGCAGAGCCAAAGCCCCTCTCTAGTGATACCCACATAATTGTCTGGCAACAGCTGCGCTGTCAAGCTCACCCATAAATGAGTCTCCCTGCACAAAAGAAGAGCAGAGTTTCTTTTACTGAAAGCAGTAACACCTGGAGCGTGCATGGCTCCTTTAACTGCCTCTTGGCACGCTTGCGCTAAACTGACAGCATTAAGAGGAATGAAACCTTGCTTTCATATTTAGATTTCCCCTCTCTAAATAAAGGTCAAGAAGCCCACGTGCCTTCACAAATAAGCTTGTCCAGTGACGTGTACACAAGCGAGTTAAGACGTTCCAGCATAAACACAAAGGGCCCGATTCACAGAATTAACTTAAGACAAAATCCTAAACTTACTACTTTTGGTATTCACAGAATGCACTTACTACTTTTGATATTCACAGAATGCACTTACTACTTTTGGTATTCACAGAATGCATTTACGACTACTAACTTTACGTCCGCACTCGGGCTGGAAATTCCGGCCCAGAGGCGGAGCTTCCAGGCCGGAGTCGGGGCTTCTGGGCCGGAGGCGGAGCTTCCGGGTCGGAGGCGGAGCTTCCGGCCCGGAGGTGGGGATTCCGGCCAGTGGCAGAGATTTAGCCATGGCCAAAATCTCCACATCCGGGCCGGAAGCTCCGCCTCCGGCCCAGAAGCTCCGCCTCTGGCCCGGAAGCTCCGCCTCCGGGCCGGAATTTCCGGCCCGAGTGCGGACGTAAAGTTAGTAGTCGTAAATCCATTCTGGAAAAAACCAAAAGTAGTAAGTGCATTCTGTGAATATCAAAAGTAGTAAGTGCATTCTGTGAATACCAAAAGTAGTAAGTTTAGGATTTTGTCTTAAATTAATTCTGTGAATCGGGCCCTTTAAATTTAATCTTGCACAATGAAGCCATAATGCAGGCCTGCTTGAGACAGAAAGGAATTAACAATGGGGCGGAAACAGAGCCTCAAATAAAGGGGAGACTTTAGAGATCTGCAGTGCCTGTTCTCTGCATTGTACACTGCCACACTTCTCTGGTGAAACTCAAACATTGGCTCACCATAGTGAGGTTATCACGCTGCTTAACACAAGCCTCTGCCGACCTTAAGACGCATGGGAGCCCCACCCTTCAGTCCCCCCCAGGCCCTCAGCCAAAGGGCTAGGAGTATCTGTAAAATAAGGGAGTCTTAGTTCCCCCAACATATGCTGTGAGGGATTGGTGTCAATTTGTGTTACATCACTATTTCCACTCTGCAGGGACATCCCTAGACCTTCTCTCTAAAGCATCCCAAATAGGAAGGAAGATGCATTCTCGGTATGACTAGCCCAAATCTATCTAGTCTCTGGGGAACCTAGCTATATGACTAAATGGCCTAACACTACCTGCTCTCGTCGAGCACCATAATGGAAGACGCACACCAAGTCTGAAGTCTATTCTCTTCTTAGCTTCTGGGTCACTGCGGAAAAGGAACCTCCTTAAAAAGAGACCCTTCAAGGATGAACCTGCCACCTCTAGCTCACTCCTGTGTAAGCTTGCTACCCGTCTGCCCTTTTTTTGTAGACTGAAGACTCCGACAATTAACTACTGGATTGAGTTCTGTGCTTGGTCTCTGTATTACACCAACTACACTAGAGGATACTCCATCACAGAAGGGACACCCAAAAAAGAAACAAAGGAGGGAATACTTCCTCTTAGATGCACAACAAACAGGACAAGACAAAGGTATGCTGCAGTGCTCTTCCAGCTTTTCCTGCGATCCCTGAGCTTTTCGGATGGATCATGCACAAAAGAGCACAATGAGCGTGCACGGCTACCCTCCACAAACTTTCTTCTTTAGAAATAGGATGTTGCAAGGTGCCACCATCTGGCCGCAGTGAGTTAACTATTACCCTGAAGGATTAGAACATGGAGGGAATTACCTTTTCCTCTGCATTCTTAACAGCTACCGCCTAGGTGCCACTGGTAGACAGGAATTCCGCACCCGGAGTCAATATGGGACTTCGATGTCTGTTCTGTCCTCCATAGTGAAGTGCATCATCATGGGCCACTCTATCCCGGTGACCGCTCAGCCCTCCACAGGGCTTGGTCGCCCCACTCACTGCTGCCGCTCCTGCCTGCCTTTGCCGCCTCCTGCCTGCAGATTCCTTCGCTCGCTGCCCGCTGCTCCTGGGAATTTCCCGCTGCCCGCTGCTTCTTGGAATTTCCCGCTGCTGCCTCCCTGCGGCCCCGCCCCCCTGTGATTCCATTCGCCGTCCCGCTCCCGCCACCCAGCTGCTCCTCCCTCCCGGCTCCTTACTTAAGGGGACCGTAGGGGACCACAGAGTGTGACCGCTCAGCCCTCCACAGGGCTTGGTCGCCCCACTCACTGCTGCCGCTCCTGCCTGCCTTTGCCGCCTCCTGCCTGCAGATTCCTTCGCTCGCTGCCCGCTGCTCCTGGGAATTTCCCGCTGCTCCTGGGAATTTCCCGCTGCCCGCTGCTTCTTGGAATTTCCCGCCGCTGCCTCCCTGCGGCCCCGCCCCCCTGTGATTCCATTCGCCGCCCCGCTCCCGCCACCCAGCTGCTCCTCCCTCCCGGCTCCTTACTTAAGGGGACCGTAGGGGACCACAGAGTGTGACCGCTCAGCCCTCCACAGGGCTTGGTCGCCCCACTCACTGCTGCCGCTCCTGCCTGCCTTTGCCGCCTCCTGCCTGCAGATTCCTTCTCTCGCTGCCCGCTGCTCCAGGGAATTTCCCGCTGCTCCTGGGAATTTCCCGCTGCCCGCTGCTTCTTGGAATTTCCCGCCGCTGCCTCCCTGCGGCCCCGCCCCCCTGTGATTCCATTCGCTGCCCCGCTCCCGCCACCCAGCTGCTCCTCCCACCCGGCTCTTTACTTAAGGGGACCATAGGGGACCACAGAGTGTGACCGCTCAGCCCTCCACAGGGCATGGTCGCCCCACTCACTGCTGCCGCTCCTGCCTGCATTTGCCGCCTCCTGCCTGCAGATTCCTTCGCTCGCTGCCCGCTGCTCCTGGGAATTTCCCGCTGCCCGCTGCTTCTTGGAATTTCCCGCCGCTGCCTCCCTGCGGCCCCGCCCCCTTGTGATTCCATTCGCCGCCCCGCTCCCGCCACCCAGCTGCTCCTCCCTCCCGGCTCCTTACTTATGACGCCCCCAGAGCGACCGCGCAGCGGACGCGCGCAGCGGGAGCGCCGATTGAGCGGCGAAGGTGCGCCAAAGGTAAGCCCGTCTGTGCCCGTCCGTGCCTGGACCGCGCCCAGCGCCAGACCCCCTGGTCCTCGCCCTCGCCAGCACACCCTGCACACCTACGACGCCAAAACCCTCCACGCACTCAACGCCGGCCGAAACACCGCCTGCTACCGAGCCACCCCGAGACGCACCCACGGACCCTTCACCTGCCTGACCTGCCGCTTCACCGGCCTCCGACCCAACACCGCACCTGCTAAACCGAGCCCCAGCAACAATCACCTGATGTGCATCCTGCTCAACACCCGCTCCGTTCACAGGCATGCCGTCGAACTCTGGAACCTCCTTGACTCGACAGCACCAGACATCGCCTTCCTGACGGAAACCTGGATGAACGCCTCCTCAGCGCCCGACGTCGCCATCGCCATCCCAGAAGGCTACAAAATCACCAGGAAGGACCGCGTCAACCAGACAGGAGGAGGCATCGCCATCATCCACAAGAACACCATCCGCATCACGACCAACTCCGATGACACCTTCACCTCCGCCAAACACCTCCACTTCCAGATACACACCGACCCCAAGACCACGCTCAGAGGCACCCTCATCTACAGACCACCGGGACCACGCACACAGTTCAGCGAAGACATCACAGACTTCGTCAGCCCGCACGCCATCAATTCCACTGACTACATCCTCCTGGGGGACCTCAACTTCCACCTGGAGGACAACAAGGACCGCAACACCACTGCTCTGCTGGACAACCTGGCCAACCTCGGACTCAAGCAACTGGTAACCACCCCCACCCACTACGCCGGCCACACGCTTGACCCAGTCTTCTCATCCAGCAAATACGTCACCTTCAGCCACTCCACCAATCTCCAGTGGACTGACCACAGCTGCGTCCACTTCAGCTTCAGTAAAACGACGACCCACCACCACCCTCAACAAGCCCCCCGCAGGAGCTGGAACAAGATCCCCGGCGACCAGCTCACCACCTTCCTCAGCCAGAACCCCCCCACCAGCTCAACGGACCCCAACGAAGCCGCCAACAACCTCACACAGTGGATCACCAACTGCGCAGACGCCCTCGCACCACTGAAGAAGAACCCCCCCAGCAGACGCAGCAGCAAGAAAGCCTCCTGGTTCACCGACGAGCTCATCACCTCCAAGAAGAACTGCCGCTCCCTGGAGAACACCTGGCGAAACAATGACATCACTCCCTCGCAAGACCTCTGCGACTCCCTCGCAGCCTTCTTCCACGACAAGATCGCCAACATTCACAACAGCTTCAGCCCACCAACCACGAACCCCACCACCAAACCGATGCCCCCCACCGCCACCCTCCGCACCTGGACCCCAGTCAGCACCGAAGACACAACACGCACAATGACCACCATCCAGTCCGGATCCCCTACAGACCCCTGCCCACACCACATCTTCAACACGGCCGACCACATCATCGCACCCCACCTCCGCGACATCATCAACGCCTCCTTTAACACCGCCACCTTCCCGGAGTGCTGGAAACACGCCGAGATCAGTGCCCTGCTGAAGAAACCAACTGCAGACCCCTCCGACCTCAAGAACTACCGCCCCATCTCGCTCCTCCCGTTTCCTGCCAAAGTCATCGAGAAGACCGTCAACAGACAGCTAGCCGCCTTCCTCGAGACCAACGGATCCCTTGACCACTCGCAATCCGGCTTCCGAGCCAACCACAGCACGGAGACCGCCCTCATCGCAGCCACAGACGACATCAGATCCCTAATGGACAACGGGGAAACTGCGGCCCTCATCCTCCTGGACCTCTCCGCAGCGTTCGACACTGTCTGCCACCGCACCCTGGTACAGCACCTGAACAACACCGGCATCCAGGAGAAGGCCCTGGAGTGGATCACCTCATTCCTCGCCAGAATAACCCAGAGAGTCCGCCTCCCCCTGTTCCGGTCAGTGGCCACCGAAGTCATCTGCGGCATTCCACAAGGGTCATCGCTCAGCCCCACCCTCTTCAACGTCTACATGAGCCCCCTCGCAACCATCGCACATCAACACAACCTCAAGATCATCACCTACGCCGATGACACCCAGCTGATCCTCTCCCTCACCAGCGACCCGGACGCCACCAGAGCCAGCCTACACGAAGGGATGAAAGACGTCGCCGAATGGATGAAGAACAGCCGCCTGAAACTGAACTCAGACAAGACGGAGGTCCTCATCCTGGGATCATCACCCTCCGCCTGGGACGACTCCTCGTGGCTCCCCGCCCTGGGAGCCACCCCCAAGCCAACGGACCACTCACGCAACCTAGGCTTCATCCTGGACTCCTCCCTCTCGATGACCAGACAAGTCAACACCGTGTCGTCTTCATGCTTCAACACCCTGCGCATGCTTCGAAAGATCTTCCGGTGGATCCCCACCGAGACCAGGAAGACGGTCACCCAGGCCCTCGTCAAAAGTCGGCTGGACTACGGGAACGCCCTCTACGCCGGCACCGCCGCCAAACTCCAGAAGAAACTCCAACGGATCCAGAACGCCTCAGCACGACTCATCCTGGACATCCCCCGACACATCCACATCTCCGGACACCTGAGAGACCTGCACTGGCTCCCCGTCAACAAAAGAATCACTTTCCGACTCCTCACCCACGCACACAAGGCCCTCCACGACCTGGACCCCAAGTTCCTCAACAGCCGCCTGACCTTCCACAAGCCCACCCGCCAGCTCCGCTCCGCCAGCCTCGCTCTCGCCACCGTCCCCCGCATCCGCAGAGCCACCGCCGGAGGAAGATCCTTCTCCTACCTGGCAGCCAAGACATGGAACTCCCTCCCCATCCACCTCCGGACAACGCAAGACCATCTCGCCTTCAGGAAGCAACTCAAGACCTGGCTGTTCGAGCAGTAGCGTTCCCCCCCCCCCCCCCCAGCGCCTTGAGACCCTCCGGGTGAGCAGTGCGCTATACAAATGCCTATGATTGATTGATTGATTGATTATCCTACCTGTGGTCTGACAATACTCCCCACTGGACTGTGTCCATCACCACCCAGTGTTCTCAAGTGCCTGCAACAGGTCATCGCTGTACAGAATGGAATAACTAAAGAGAAATACATGTTTGCCTTCAACAAGTACCCGCTACCTGTCCAGAGTTTCAACCGTTTACAGGACCACTTCTCCTCTGCACCAGATACCAGCCCCACCTATCGAGCTGGATCACTGAATCCAGATGTCTTCTGCTTAATATAAATTTGCATGACAACAGTGTCTGCCTGCTCCTAGAAACCCTTACCTGACGTGGTGTGCAGAAAAAAATATGTTTTTGTTTTTTGTTACCATTTAAACAATCTATTCAACTTTAAAGAAGTTAACCAAAATCAATATTGAAGAATTTATATAAAACCTCCGAGCGAGGGGGCGATTACTGGCTACATATTTAAAAAACAAGCATTGTCCGCGCGACGCGGAAAGCTTGTAGTAATGTAAAAAAAAAACACACTAGTGATGCGCGCGCAGCAGCACGAAAAAGTGAAAGTGATTGTGCTGGAAGGCAGATGGCGGCTGCGCGCATGCACGCTCGTGTGAACGCATGTGCTATGTCGCCAAAAGTCTGTGGCAGCACTTTGGAAACCCTGATACTAAATGTCTCGCAGAGCAGCGCAGCACATGCGCTGGCTCAGCGAGACCTAAAAATAGGCAGTAGTATACAGCTGATCAAATGAACCCTTTTTATTGGGACAAACCTCTTCCCAGTTCTGGATTTGGATTTACCATATTCACTGCATTCAATGATTTTATTTTCACTATGTTATTTTGCATATTGAACTAACACACCTGATGCTAATGATTCAGTAAATCAAAATTAAGGAATGAAAACGAGGTGCCGGTGATCCTGTATTCAGACAAAATGTCGAGTAAAAAATATCGAGATGCAGAAATATCGAGTTTTTAACATCGTGATCCATAAATATTGTGATGCCGGAATATCGTTGACAAGAATATTGATATTCTAAGATAAGTAATATCGATGGCAAAAATATCTATGTTGAGGGGGCGTGGCTTGCAGCAGCGGAAGATAGCTGCTTGCTGATTGAGCTCCGCTAGCAGTCAGCAATCAACCCACAATCCGGCATCATCTGAGGGCAGTCCTTTGAGAATTTTGGGTCTCTGAAACACAGGAAAACGGCGGCAGGCTGAGCTGATTTGCGGCGGCTGCCAATAAGCACTTCACCCGCAACACAGTGACCTGCGCCATTCTCCCCGATGCAGCCAAGATGGTGCCTTCCGGGCCCTGAGACAGCGACAATTACAGCCTGGGGACAGCGGCTCTAGACAGGGGCTCCAACGAGCGTCTGTAGCGGGATCGCGGTGAGCAACACAGGCGGCGTGGCCCGCGGTGAGAGACAGCATGCCTGGAGAGGACTGTGAAGGCAGCGAGACTGAGCCTTGGCCGGCAAGAGGTGCCTGTCATCTGGCGGCCGGTGAGTGTGGGCCGGATGCAGCGAGGCCACAGTTTAGACTCAGCGCGTTAAGGGTGGGGCTGCGAGGTCCGCCACAGCTTAAGTGCCTACTAGGGCAATCATCCGGACCATTAGTGGGGCTGGGGGCCCACTGAGTGAGTACATTGCACAGCCCTGGAGGTCGGAGCATGGACCCCCCCCCATGGAGAGGAGAGCCCAGGACAGAGCGTGTGAGCGGGCAGTGAACGGAGCAGCGGCAGCCCCGGGCATACGTGTTTGGGTCACCGGCCGCACTGAATGCTGCTGGAGGGGGCCTGTAGTGGAGAGAGGCCAGGCCCCGTGGAGACGTGCTGCATCTGGCTGCCCTTTGTGCGCTGCCTTCTGCACCCTACAGTGCCCGAGGTGTTTGTGGGGTACCCGACTCCCCCCTAGTGAGTAACGTGGGTGTCAAGGAGGCCAACACCCCCCATTACATCTTGTCTAGGCCTTGACACGGGTGACACACCCTGGGACATGGGCCGCAATAGACCACCAGGCCCGGGCCAGTCAAACCAGATTGACAAATACACTGTGGCCATGGGGAAGGACGACGGGGCTCCAGGTGGGAGCCAGCAAGAAGATCCCACAGCTAACGGTTCAGACCCCTCCTTGAGGGACATAATGGCAGCCATTCGGGAACTCCAGGGTATCCTGGAGCCCAAACTAGACTCGGTGACAGAGGAGGTCAACCTACTAAGGGCTGATTTCAGGAATATGTCTGACAAGGTAGCAGTGGCGGAAACAGGCTTTGGGAGTCTCCAATAAAAAACGAAAAGGCTGGAGGAACAGGTGGCTGCCCTCACCAAAAACCAAACTGACATCTACATCAGGCTCGAAGACCAGGAGGGGCGGGCCAGGCGAAACAACATTTGCGTAGTAGGAGTTCCGGAAGGAATGGAGGGGCCTCCGCGGACTGGGTCATAGAAGATCTAGTACTGAACCACGTGAAGCCCAAATGCCTCTCCAACTTCTCGGTCGAGCGGGCCCACCGTGCGTTTGGGGGAAAGCCTAAGCCAGGGGCCCCCTGCGTACTATCATTGCCCGCATTCTGAACTTTAGAGACCGAGATGCCATCCTGCAGGCGGCGCGGACAACAGGCGACCTCCATCTTGAAAACGCCACGATCCGGTTCTTTCCGGACTTCACCCTTCATGTTCAGCGCCAGAGTCTTTCCTTTGAGGGGGTAAAGAGAGCCCTCAGGGAGCAAGGGGTGAATTACATGATGCTCTTCCCCGCCCGCCTCAAGATCCTGGATGGAAGCAGGGCTTATTTCTTTGAATCACCAGAGGAGGCCAGCGACTGGTTGGAAGGTTGGCGAACAGTGGGAAGGAAAGGGAGCGCGCATAGACCGGATAAGCGACTCAACGAACAGGACACTAGGAGTGAAGAGAGACCTTTGCCCAGCAGTCAGGGCCATGAACGGAGAGTAATAAAGTGACCTGTAGAAGGGGGGGTAATTAGTTTGAACTCTTTTTCATCTTTTCCCTTCCTTGGTATGTCGGAACTCACTTTCGCTCTGCTTTGTGGAGGGGATGTTCTGTTATGAGGAGCTCTGCACAGTATGGATATTGCACTTCCTTGTAATGCCTTGTGATGTTTTGGGCCCGTGGGGGTGTATTGTATTCACTCAGAGCAAATTTGGGAGGGGGCGGGACTAGGGGACGGTCCGTTGAACTGCAGTAATATAGCTTCAATGTGGGTGGGACATTCGTTAGTCCTGTATAACTCTTCTAGCTGACTGCAAGTTCATGTCACCTATGTTGAGTGGGGATATATTGGGGCGCCAGGCACTCTGCATGTTTGAAAGGTGGGTGGTTGGGGACCCATCGAGCAGGGTGGCAGGGTGGGGGGAGTTGGTTAGGGGGGAAGGATTGTTTCAGGGGTTGGTTAAATTTTGCTCTAGACTAGTTTAGTTCTCATGCGTGTGGTAACCTGCCTGATGACACAGTGGGTCCGAGCACATGTCCGATGATGATAAAGCTCTCTACCTACAATGGGTACTCAAGCTAAGTTTACAGTATGGACGTGGAATGTGAATGGGATGGGCAATAAGATTAAGAGAACACTAGTATTGCAGCACCTCAAACGACACTCTCCCGATGTAGTTTTTATTCAGGAGACACACCTGCGTGGGAATAGGTGCATGGATCGCTTTGGTTATAAAATGGTTGCCCACTCGGGGTTCACGTCAGGATCACGGGGGTGGGCATCCTGATCCGCAATGCCCTACCCGCAGTCCCGTTGGGCACGTGGTCTGACGATGCAGGGTGTTTTACTGCGGCTGCAGTGAAATGGGAGGTCCGTGCTGTAGTCTTTTGCCCTTTCTATGTCCCACCAGGCCTACACTCCTCAGTTTTCCCACGACTGTGCTCTTTCCTGGCAGATCTTCCCCGGGGGCTCCTCCTGTTAGGGGGTGACACTAATGCGGTTATGAATGCGGACCTTGACCGATCCATGGATGGGTTGGGCTGCAGGGGGAACGGGGACTGGAGGGCTTTGTCACGGCAATGGGCCTTAGTGACCTGTGGCACACACATCACCCTTCATATCGACAGTACACGTTCTACTCAGCTCGACATGGGACCTCTTCGAGACTTGACTATTTTTTTACCCACTCCGACCAGATGGGCGTCTTTGCGGCCCCCCAGTATTATGGCCCGTGGGATTTCCGACCACTCACCGTTCGGTGTTACACTTCTGGGCCCATTGATTAACATGGCTTCCTTTCTGAGGATAGACCCGTGGCGCCTTCGGGATCATACTATTGGGGACAAACTCCGGGAGTGTTCTTGGCTCTACTTTGAGGAAAACTGGGGCTCGGTAGCCTCTTTTGTATTCCCTGGTGTGCACCAGGTCTGAAGGTGACTGCGCTGAATTCCTGCAGGATTTTGCGCTGCCCAAGTTGTCCCAAGAACAGAGTGACCGCCTGGGCGCAGATCTTACAAGGGAGGAAATTGGGAAGGCCCTTAATTCGCTTCAGTCCGGGAATGCGTCTGGACCCAATGGGCTTCCATTGGAGATCTACAAAAGGCAGGCGAACGTTATTACAAACCTCATCCTTCAGATGTATTCTGAAGCGCAGGAGGTGGGTAGGCTCCCCCCCAATCAACACGAAGCCACGATTGTGGTCATTCATAAAGCCGGTGTGTCGGCAGACCAATGTTCCTCGTACCGCCCCATTTCACTTATCAACGTAGAGGCCAAGGTCCTGACCAAGGCTCTAGCAGATAGGCTGGTATCTGTTCTTCCCGACCTGGTGCATGTCGACCAGTCCGGATTTATGCCCCGTAGAAGCACTCGTCACAACCTGCGACGCTTGTACGGCGTACTATATATGACGGAGGATGTTGGAGACACACAGACGGCGTTGATGGCATTAGACGCATCAATGGCATTCGATAGTATTGAATGGCCCTATCTATTTATGGTGCTCCGGAAACTTGGTTTTGGCTCGATCTTTGGCAGTTGGGTGCGTCTTCTCTATGAACAACTTGTGGCTCAGGTCAGGATGAACGGTGCTATGCCCAGGGTGTTCCCTCTTAGGAGGGGCACCAGGCAGGGCTGCCCCCTGTCTCCTCTCCTTTTTACCCTGGCCCTGGAGCCGCTGGCTCATTGGATCAGGAGAGAAGGGTCTTTCTGGGGCCTGGTGCTGACGGACAAATGGGAAGAGCGTATTTCCTTATACGCCGGCGATATCGTGCTGTACATGGCGCAGCCATATCACTCGATTGCGCAGGCGTTACACCTCTTCGAGTTGTTCGGCACTATTCCGGCTACACCATTAATTGGGGGAAGTCGGTGATCTTTCCCCTGTCGGGCCCCCCGCAAATCCCCACAAGATGCCCAGCCACCGTGGCCACCGACGGGTTCAAGTACTTGGGGGTCTACATCACACGAGATAAGGAGGAATTCTTCGTGAGGAACCTGGAGCCTCAGTTGGCTCGCCTTGGGGCGGATGTGAGTCACTGGCGTTCATTACCTTCTTCCCTCATGGGTTGGGCAGAATTATTGAAGATGCTCGCTCTGCCGAGGCTACTATACATCCTACAAAATACACCATATCCTGTCCCCCTGGGGGTATTTGCACGCATTTCGCAGGCGATGCGGGAGCTGCTTTGGAATGGTGGGACTCCTAGAATAGCGCTACACAAGCTCACTAGAGGGGTATATGACGGGGGTCTGGTGCTCCCTGATGTCAGATTATATTACTGGGCCTCGCAGCTCCAGTTTGTTAATGACTGGGTATATACAGATAACTCCAAACCGGACTACAGAGTAGACAGGTTAATCATGCCAGGGGGTAACTGTGAGCACCTGCTCTACATCTGGAGGCCGCGAAGAGAGTGCCCTGTACACACAAGAGTGGTAGTTCAATGTTGGAGGGAGGCGAATAAGTTCCTGGGGTGGACGGACAAACTGACTGGTAGGACCCCCCTATGGATTGGATATCAGCTGAGAGAGGTGACATGTTTGACCGGCTTTAGGGGGTGGAGGCTGATTGGCATTGACTACATAGGTGACGTCTGGAAGGGGTCTGCCCCCTGCTCCTTTGCCTACCTCAAGAAGGAATACGACCTGCACGACTCACAACAATACCACTACATACGTCTCACACATGCCATATGTACACATATTAGTAGAGATTCCTATATACCAGAATATTCCCCCTTGGAGGATAGGTTACTCCTAGACCCCATATTGGAGAAGCCCACATCCACCATCTATCGAAAGCTCATAAACAATATGCCAGACCCCTTGCTGAGGCTTCAGGCGACTTGGCCAGTGACATGGGTGCCCTAGACGACGATGACTGGCAAGACGTCATACAGAGCCCACACAAAATAGCAATCCGTCCCAGGTTCAGGCTGGTCCAATTGAAAATCTTACATCGTATATATTACCCTCGCACACATCTCTATGCGTGGGGCAGGAGTCAATCGTCCCTCTGCGTGAGGGGCTGCCAGGGGGAAGGCACCTTCCACCACATACTATGGGAGTGCCCCGAAGTAGTTCCTTTTTGGACCAAAGTCACGGACACTATGTCCATGGTTGTGGGTGACAAGGTTCCGATGGAGCCAAAGTGGCTGTTACTGATGATTAAGGGGAACACAGACTGGTCGAGGCATGTTGAACTCTGGCTGGCATTGGCCGAAGGGCTAGAGAAAAGAAACATTGCCAGGGGGTGGGGTTCCCCGACGCCCCCGCAATTGGAACAGTGGTGGAGGGATCTGGATTGGTGCCAAAGAGCTGAGGAAACCATATACAAGAGCAGGAGCTGCATAAAGAAAGGGAAGAAGATCTGGGGGCCATGGCGGAAATATAGAGGGAGTCTGGGGAGTAATTATGTAATTGGACATCCCACTTGTGTACTATTGTACTCGTCTTTATTCACCACAACGCAATTTCCTAATCTGCTTCTTGGACATTGTCTATTGATTTATGGTACCATGAGCTATGTAAATAAAAAGATTTTTAAAATATATATATATCTATGTTGTTAATACCGTTTACACAAATGGCTATATTGTGAATATCGATGTTAAAAATATCTATGTTGTTAATATCATTTACAAAAATATTGTTGTTAATAATAAAAAATAAAAAATAAATTATTTTAGTGTATGTTTTAATTGTTTGTATAATTATTGTTAATGTTTTGTAATATAGTTTGTAAATTTTTAGTTGATTTCTAATTTAATGCAATTGTTTATTGTAATTTCTTTCTGTTATAGCGGGTTGTGGAGTTTGTACGGGTATAGGGTGGGAAGTAATTTAATTATAATTAATTAATTTTTGATTATTGTCCATTATTAAATCTCAATTACGTAAATTGTGCTATTGATTTATATTGTAAATTATGTTTTAGGTGCCGGTTTATGGGGTTTATAGGTGGACAGGATGGGACGTAAATTGATTATAATTAACTAATAAATAATTTAAATTATTATTAATTAATTAATTGATAATTGAATATGTAAATTGTGTATTTAAGATATTTTTTAAATTATACGTCAGGTGTGGGTTGCCGTGTTTTTAGGGTTACAGGGTGGGAAGTTAATTAAGAAATAATTTAATGATAATTAATTATCACTTTATGAATTATTTAATTGATAATTATGTTAATTGTGAATTTATCATATTTGTTAAGTTATATTTTAGGTGTGTGTTGTTGATTTTGTAAAGGGGAGGGGGAAGTTATTTCAGGAATCATAAATAAAAAGAAATGTATTCATTTATTTTTACTTTTTAAAAATATTTAATATGTTAATTGTGTTACACTATGCTTATTTCTATTACTTTTTAATTGTTAGCTGTTATGTCTGTGGGAATATACTGTGTTTTTTAAATTATAACAATAATATTTGTGTTATTTGATAATAGTTATAAAAAATTGTAATATATATGTTATTTTCTTTGTTGTTGTCAAAATTAAGACATTTAGGTGCCGATTCCGATCCTGTAAAACCCGGGTACAAATGGTCGTATGGAGCGTTTTCTCCGTACGACTCGTACCCGGGAATTCCACCGTACAAACCATCAAGTACGAATCGTACAGAAATACCATTTCCGTACAAATCGTAAAAAACACCCTACGGCTAAAAAATACATACAATTCCGATCCTGGACAGCGCATACGCGACGTCCGCACAGAGTCAGGCCGCGTTTTACAGACCAGCAAGTACGATTCGTACCCACAGCACGCCGCAGGGCTATATTTTTACGGGAGCCAAAAAGTGCTGGAAAAGCTAAGTATGCCGCGATACACGAGGAAAAGGGGGCCTGGTACGTGCCGTACACGCCATCACCCACATCGTACGTGTCATCATGTACGGTGCGTACCCCAACATTGCATATGTACGGACCGTACCCCCACCCCACCCGCATATGTACGTGCCGTACCCCCAGCCCCCCCGTATGTACGCGCCATACCCCCAGCCCCCCCAAATGTACGCGCCGTTCCCCCAGCCCCATATGTACGTGCCGTACCCCCATTCCCCCGTATGGGCTGGGGGTATGGCGTGTACATACGGGGCTGGGGGTACGGTGCATACATACGGGGGGCTGGGGGTACGGCGTGTACATACGGGGCTGGGGGTATGGCGCGTACATACGGGGCTGGGGTTATGGCACATACATATGGGGGGCTGGGGTACGGCACGTACATACGGGGCTGGGGGTACGGCACATACATATGGGGGCTGGGGGTACGGCGCGTACATACGGGGCTGGGGGTATGGCGCGTACATACGAGGCTGGGGGTACGGCGCGTACATACGCGGGTGGGGTGGGGGGGCCGAACGACTCGTACCCCGGGCACAAGTGTACCTGGGGTAGGGGTCGTACACAGTTCGCTCCGTATGGTACATTTTCATTATGCTTGTGCATTCGGAACGCCGGTACGGATCGGACTTGTGCGCTCGGACTTCAGTTTTATGACTCGTACGTAAAACTGTCCGGGGATGTCTCATAGACTTTTCCCGAGGCGAGTCGTATGTATTTTTCCCATACGAATCGTACTTCACCGTTTGTACGGTAATTGTACGATTCATACGTAAAAAAATACGGATACGAGTCGTCCGGGAAAAAAAAATACAGGATCGGAATCGGCCCCTTAGGGTCCGATTTGGATGTGGGGTGTAAAGCCATTCAACAGTCTGTCGGATGCTTTCCCCCCACATCCAGGGTTTCCCTCCAACCTCCGTATTATCATGGTGGCGGTTGGAGGAAAACCCCCGGGGGGCTTCCGTTCCTCTTCTCACGGGCTCATGGAGGCAGTCGTAAGAGAAGCGGAATAGTAATCCCTTGAATGACGGCAGAGCCAGCCTCGGGATTACGATGTCAGTTTCAGACAGCCTTTCCATGTCAGCCTTTCCGATATAGATCAGCCCTAGGACTTGTCTGCTTCCGCTTAGGGACTCTTTTTCTGTTCAACTGCCTCTTTTTAACTGTCTTGATAGAAAACGACCAGTAGAGATCAGTAAAATACCTGAATTGCTTTCTGATTGTTCAACTGCCTCTATTTAACTGTCTTGACAGAAAACCACCAGCAGAGGCAGTAAAATACCAGAATCACTTTAGCATTCTCTAGATTCCAGTCCATAGATGTTGTCCTCCACGATCACCCGTAGACAATGATATTTTTTTCAAATCTTGTATTTTCAGTGATTTGACCACCGAAGGAACTGATTTTATATCAAAAACAGAGCTTTGTACTATACAATTTCCTGCCAAAAGCCAATATTTCTCTCCATGTGTTCCCATACCTGGCATGTCACACACTTTGGTGCTTACTTTCCCTCCATGTTAAAGAACAGTAGATGTTTCAGCACCCAGGCTAATATGCTGCATAGCTAAATACATATAAGGTCCCAAAGGCAAGGCCGATTGCATTGCAAATGCTTGTTTATATTTTCACCAATATTCGCAACAACATTGATAGTCATGATGTCCCAATGATGGTACACTGGGGCCGCACTGGCGGTCACGGCGTCGTCGCGATTTGGGACACATTTCTTGTGTCACTTACATCTCCATTTCTCAACCATGGGGTCAGAGTATCTCCACTCTGACCCCTTATGTGAGCTTTCAAACAGATTTTCAGCCCCGGGAACCATTCCCGTTAGATAAAACGGTAGCCGCAACTTTCTATTCAGGTTGCGTCCAGCCACTCGGAGCATTCCTGTTGGTGCGTGCATCCGCGATTCATCGCGAAATCACAGTGAAATTTTCCGCGGCCAGAGATGTCACTATAATTGTAAACGTATATTTCTTAACAACTACTGAATGAATTTACACCAAATAAGCAAAAGGCACTTCCTTGAACCGACATCTGTCTCCCTACCAAATTTGGTGTAAGCCTGTTCAGGGGTTCGGGCTGTAGGTGTGACTAAAGGTTCCTAAGGGAATTAACATTACAAATGCAACCTCATATTGTGACCCAAATTCTCAGTCCCCACTGCACGGATCACCCCCAAACTTTCCATAACAATAGTACCCACAAGTACACTTTTTGGGCAAAAATGTCACGCAGATTGGTCAAACGACGACAAAGTTATAGCCAAGTCAAAAAATGATTATCCTGTGGAAACTAGGTCCTAAGTATAACTCTATTAGATAAAGGACAATAGCGAACTATATTAAAAACAGCCAATCAATACCAGGTGCATATCTACATTTAATTCTTAAAATTCAATGTAAAGTATAGATCCAAAAGACATAATAGAATATTTATAATCATTTATTTATTATTTTTACAAAAACATCTATATAAAGAAACAGTGATTTGTTTACCCTTTCCAATAAGCAAATAATAACACTAATTCTGAATTTGATATAGATTCATATCCTAGAACAATGATAATACGGTCAATATAGTAGTCGATGGAAGCAAAGCGGCAGATGGAGACTACGCGCGTTTCGGCAGAGATGCCTTCATCAGGAGACCGTCTATTGCATAATAGCTATAAAAAGGACAAATCAATATAGAAAAAGATATATAAATATACAAGTCATATATTAAATTTTCAATTACATAGTTACATATGTACATACAATCACTTGGCAAATTTGGTCAGTAATTGAATACAAAAAATTATTTTACAATATAGACACATATTTACAACGGCTAATCATAATACCTCTAACAAATAAACACAGTGAATCTTTATGATTACATAACAAAACATATATATATTTATACAAAAAACAAATACAAAGGACAACAATTATAATCATCATCAAAAAATCCATATCAACAGAAACTGTCAACACTTTTTAGAATGCACAGTAGAATGAAACATATAATTATTCGTGAACCATGAAAAAAAGGGGATTATGAAATGAGAAGTGAACAGATAAATAATTAGAGGGCAATGACAAAAAAGAAAAAGAAAAGAGAAAAGACCAGATAGGTAGATTCTTAGTAGGAGATATACACAAGCCTATTCCTATTGGATTCCTATTGAATTACACTGTGTGAGTTACATATTCACACAACAAATGTTTTTATTTATGGATATACAGAATCGAAAATAACCAGGGCCCCTCGGCAGCTCTAATAAGTACTAGAGGGACTACTTTATTATTATACACAATGGTATACTTACTGAAATTCTAATGGATAATATTCGTGTCTATGAAGATATAATGTAGTGATTCTCATCCAGTAAATTTCATATTTATAACCATCCTAAAGAAAATAATGAGTGTTAAATAGTAATTTTGACTATATTATTAGTGTATCATAGGTTGGGAATGCCAGACAATGATGGCTGAACTTACTAAGAAAATGACTCTTGATAAAGAAAGCCCAAACGACAAGATGTAACCTCGCAATTAGTACGCCGCTCAACAACAGGTGAAATAATCTCTGTGAAAAAATAGTAGCATAGTTTAGTTCCTGATTTATGCATTCATAAACCTTACTAGCTACTAAGAAGGAAAATACTCACTAAAATTGTTATTTAGATGCACTACGAACCGGTAGCTACGTAATTATATGGCGAGACAAGTTGGTACGTATGTGTACATCTAGAGAAAAGGCGAATAGAGGAATTATTGAGATATGAATCCTCTAACATAACTATCTTTAGTCAAGTGGTTATCAAACCTTACACATAGCCTCAACAAAGGAGGATTAAACCGGTAACTGGTAAACTAAAAAATTCTCGAAACCGAAATACATTTTGATACAGACTTATCGAAAGACAGCAAGAGGGATGCGCTAATATTTGCATGTATGTGTGTCAGTGCACTATATTCAAAGACACACTCAATAGATATGTATAAGAGTAATTGGCGGTAACGAGCAGATTAGAACAGCATACTTACTAAATCCGTAATGTCAACGCAATCTATTGCCCATGATTGGTTCAAGGATGTTGAGAGGTAAATGGATATCAATGACGATATCTAAGTATAAATCTATACTGGCAATCACCAGTATGTATATGTATATGTATATATATATATTCACTGAAAAAACCATAGGTTTCATGCACGTTATAGTTAGGAATTGGCATTTAAAAAACCTTTGAAATTCACTGAAAAAAACAAAGGTTTCAGGGGCGTTATAGTTAGGAATTGGCATTTAAAAAACCTTAGAAAATCACTGAAAAAACCATAGGTTTCAGGGGTGTTACAGTTAGCTGGACATTTCCCTCGTACAAAACCCTAGAAATTCCAATGTTATAGTTAGTTCAGCTAACTATAACTCGCGCCCCCGCAATGCACTACTGATGACATCACATATTACATCACTCATGACATGGTCAGTGACATCACTGATGACATCACTGATGACATCTCAAATGACATCACTGATGACATCACTGATGATGTCATACAGTGAGTATGTGTTTCTGTAAAGTTTTAATATGTTTACTATATATAGGGAAAGGCCTGTTGAAGAATGAGTGGGTGTACAAGTGTGTGAATGGATGATTTTGTAGGTGCGTAACTAACTCTATAAGTGAATCATTAAATGTATCTTACTACAGACTAGTGACTAAACTGTGTGAATATCTTATCTGTATGTGTCTGTGTGTTGATGTATAAGTGGCTGCATGGTTTTGTGAATAGCTATATGAGTGTCTATATGGGTTATTGATTGGTTGTCTAAGTATCTGTATGGGTGCTTGAGTGTTTGTGTGGGTAGGGTGTGTGTGACTCTGTGACTAGATGTGTGAGTGGGTGATCCAGTGGGTGCATGGTTTTAAGAGTGCATCTGTGATGGACTGTATGGTTGGGTGAGTGTATGTATGGGTGTGTTAGTGATTGAATTTATATCTCAGTTGTACATGTGTCAGTAACTACATATGTGAAACGCAGTGTATATGTGTGTACGAGTATATAACTATCTATATGTGAGAGTGTGTGATTTTGAGAGTGGCTGTATGCACCATAGTGCAAGGATATCTGTGTCATGTGCTGTTTGTTTTTCTGCAGGAAGACACAGAATTTGTTAGTATTTTTATGAGTAAGTGAACTTGAGTGTGTTTAACTGTATAGGTGAGTAAATTGGACTGTGATTAATTATTTGCATGACTGACTAGATGTGTCAGTACCTCAATGGATGATTGGCGGTGTGTGAGTGTCTATATAGGTGTATAAATGCACAGAGTGACTGTAAGTATGAGTGACTGTACAGGTGAGTGAGTGGACATGTATGTAGACCTAAAAGTCAATGAGTGAGTGTGTAGTTATTGGTATTGGAGTATCTATGGTTGTCAAAATGGCCATTTGAAATTTTGAGTCAGTGTATCAAAGGTTATATTAGGGTGTGAGAAGATGCACTAATTTATCACATGGATGACGTCATCTGTGATGTCATCAGTGATGTCATCAGTGATGTCATTTGAGATGTCATCAGTGATGTCATCAGTGATGTCACTGACCATGTCATGAGTGATGTAAAATGTGACGTCATCAGCAGTGCATTGCAGGGGCATGAGTTATAGTTAGCTGAACTAACTATAACATTGGAATTTCTAGGGTTTTGTACGAGGGAAATATCCAGCTAACTATAACACCCCTGAAACCTATGGTTTTTTCAGTGAATTTCTAAGGTTTTTTAAATGCCAATTCCTAACTATAACGCCCCTGAAACCTTTGGTTTTTTCAGTGAATTTCAAAGGTTTTTTAAATGCCAATTCCTAACTATAACGTGCATGAAACCTATGGTTTTTGCAGTGAATTTCTAAGGTTTTTTAAATGCTAATTCCTATCTATAACTTATCTCTGAAGATATCATGTTTAATGATTTTGTGTGTCAATTTTATTAATTACACTTTTTTAAAAATACTTTTTAATCACCAGTTTTTAAACTTTTTTTTTCAATTAATTATTTTAAAAATTAAAAAATATTATTTGAACTTAATGGGTTTTTCAAACATATTTTTTTATATTTTTCAAAATATTTGTTTAACTATATGTGCAAAACTTTATTTTATATATTTTTTTCAATGTTTTTTGGATCAGCGCACCCTATGCGCACCGTTCTTGATCCCTACGCGATAGCATCCGCGCATGGTATGCGTCGGGTACGTGTTTAGTGCGCGATCGCAATGCGAGTGGTACGCGACTCCCAGCCTATACGCGATACATTCGATGTACGTAACGCGGCGTTTACGCGCTTCCGCAACGCGCCATCTGCGTCTATGACGCGGTAGGTGCGCGGATCCCGCGAAATATTTAAAATTTTAAAAAACATATATATATGTATTTCATTTGAATATTAATTGAAGACAAACTCTAAACTAGTCTTAAAACTAATATATTTTTACATCTAAACCTATAATTTTTTTTAATTCAATTTCGCGGATGCATGCTGGGTGCGTGCTGCGTAAGCGCACGGTGCACGGATCCCATGTGACCTGCAAAAAAAGAGATTTGATTGGTTCATTATACTTCCTGTTCTAACTACTGAAAGACCCCACCCATTTCAATCATTCTTCTTTGAGCTTCTTTGGAGAACCATCTCTTTGGAGAGAAGAAGATTTTTTAGACTAAGTTTACACTTAGCTCTAACTTTTTTCAACCAAAAATGGCTTCAGGGCAGCAGGCATCACCTGCATCACCTCATAGTTCTGAGGATGAATTTTTGCCGGAGGCACCACTCAAAAAACTTTTTTCTTCAGCGGTGTGGAAATTTGTTCTTTTTCCGAGGGGCAGAATAAGACCAATGCCACCTTGGTCACGTGCAAGATTTGCAAAAGAGTCCTATCGAGAGGGGATCCTAACAAGAAATACTCTTGCGGCACGGCAAGTATGATGAAGCACATGAGGACCCTTCATCCAAACAATCTTGCAAAAGAAGAGCGCCATCCACCTCATCGCAGCCGAGCACATAATAATAATAATAATAATACTTTATTGCGTGATTAAAAAAAACATTGCAAGTACAAAATTAAAATATCAGAAATTCATTTAAAATAGAACTAATTTAGTCCGGTAAAAGTAGGGATGTCGGGTAGAGCCTGCCAAAACGTTATGCCGACGGAGGGTCGCTGACTGGGGGTCCCTCACAGAGTTTTTTTTCTGCGTGAGCCATGAACCTTACTAGGGCACAGTTCAATTTTGTGTTCTTAGGATCAAAGCAGGCCAAGACTGCTGCTCTACAAGTTCTAATCTTTTTTGTGTTCCAGTGGTACTGAAGGAGGGCCCGTCTTTTAGTCAGTAAATTTGGGCATAGACATATAATGTGTATAATGTCTTCTTTGTGATCCCCGCAAAGTCAGCAGAGATCTTGTCCGTGCTCTCTTTTCCATTTTGGCAAATGAAACATCATGTTAATGACACCCAATCTCAATTTTAAGAAACTTAGTTTTGTTCGTGCAGTAAAGGGTGCAGTTAGGTACTGCTGTGGGATCAACGAGGCATAGGATTGCAGCGTCAGCCATCCGTGACTTCTTTTGGCTAGGCGAACCTTATCATCCACTATTGAAAGTCGTTTTGTGCTTGTTTTCGCTAGCCGTTTGAATTCCTTCTGGCTTATGTGCATGCTCCAGAGATCGTTTAAGCCTAGAGTTGTTAAGCCTTTTACCAAGTAATTGTGACCTGCTCACCATGTATTTGTGTCGATACTGGCCCACAGATGGTTGCCTAGACATACCTCCTTAGATGACCTTAGTTTGTGGCAGTACACTAGAAAAGACATAGCTCTGGCAAGTGGTTGCTGGCATATTCCAAGTTCCAACCTGAATTGTGCCTTTGACGTTTGGGTTGGTAACTTGAACACTGATCTGTAGATCTTTGAAATTATTTTGTCCAGTTGGCAGCTGTCTAGTCCTTTAAGGACTTCGCTGCCATAGGTTAGGGTAGGGATGATTTCCCCCTGCTCGACCTGTAATGTAGGTGCGAGAGTTGGACCTTGTAGTTTCTTTTGGAGTGAGCCAATTGCGAAAGCAAGTGCAGCACCCTTCCTTTTTTGTTCTTCTAAGTGGGATTTGTATTTGTCATTGTTGTTGTATATGACTCCAAGGTACTTGTGGCAGTTAGATTCGACGATGCTTTCCTTATTCAGGGTCCAGGACAAAGTCTTGGCTTTCCCTGGATGAACCGCCAGGATTTTGGTCTTCTTGTTGTTGATCACAAGCTCGTTCTTGTTTGAATATTCAAGAGTGGCGTCCAGGAGCCTTTGCATTCCGATCTTAGTTTTGCTCAGAAGGACCACGTCGTCGGCGTATAAGAGATTTGACAACAACAGGCCGGTTACTTTGGGAGCGTGAGAATTGACCTTATTTAAAGCTTCTGGAAAGTCGGATAAAGATAAGTTAAAGAGTGTCGGGGCCAGGACACAGCCCTGTTTTAAGCCTTTTCCCGTTGGAATAAGGCAGGATAATCTTGAGCCGTCCCCGACCTTGATTCAGACCCATGTGTCCTGATGTAAAAGCTGTATAGCTCTTAGGAGGTCGGCTGGGATGTTGAGGCTAGACAGCTTCTGCCAGAGCTTTGATCTGTTCACGTTATCGAAGGCCGCTTGGAAGTTGATGAATCCCATATAGAGTGGGCAGGAGCTAAACTTAGCTTGGTCGATCAGACAGGAGAGGGTCATAAGATTGACTGATGTGCCCGTATTGCTTGTAAACCCAGTCTGATTCGGGGGAATAACAGAGTTGTCATCCGCCCATGCCCTGAGTGAGTTGAGCAACACTCCCGCGAAGTACTTAGCTTCGTTATCGATGAGGGCAATAAGGCGGTAATTCCTGGGGGATTGTTTTTCCCCACCTTTGAAGATTGGTACGAGAATTGATCCCCGCCAAGAGGGCGGTATGATATTATTCTGCCAAATTGAGTTGAATAAGATGGTTAGCTTCTCGGCCCAGAAAGATGCATCTTCCTTGAACAAGGCTTGAGGGATTCCTCCTGGACCTGGGACCCGTCCTTCCGTCCCTTTTTAATCAGTTTTTCAATATCTGCCTTCTGGATTGTTATAGTTTCAATGCTGCTTTGAGGCAGAGGGCTCTCTTTTGTTATTTTCATTTTTGATTCATCGTTCCAGCATACTTTCGTTGGCGGATTTGTGAGATTCGGAACAAGTGCCCAGTCGGCTGCTTTATGTGCCGATTTGTCTTCGACTTGGAGCCTCTGATTTTGGATATTTGCATCTCGATCGTTGAAGTGGAGGTGGAGGAACGCCGCCCACTCTGACTCCAAAATGCTTGATGAAGCGACTTTCGATGCGCGCCCAGATGCCTTGTTGATTGTCCTCCAAAACCTTGCAGAGTTGTTCGTGTTAATGTCATTCTGTAGTTTCGCCCAGAACGAGTTCCATTGATTACTGCGTAGCTCTCTTTTGGCTTTCTTAAGATGGCTGCGGGCCGCTCTCAATTTTGTTATGTTTGTATGGTCCGTTGGATCACTTTTTAGCGCCTGCCAAGTCCCGTTCATGGATCTTGTTGCAGTTTGTATCTCAAGATTCAAGCTGGGCGTCTGCTTCAGCCCAGTCTGGAACGCGTGCTTTACTGGTTGAGCGTATTTGTCGGTGAGATCAGTTACGAATATTGACCAGTTGGAGATTATGTCATCCGGGCATCTGATGTGGCGCTCGATAAATCCTTTGGCCTCTATTGCTACTTGTTGGAGATTATTGAAGGAGCATTTGATTCATTTTAGGTTAATTGTGAAACTCTCGGATGGCAGTGCCCTTCCTTCGTCGAGTTGCTTGACACTGGTCCTCAACAATATTTCTTGGGGACAATGGTCACTTTCAGTTCTGCTCCCTAGACTGAAATCTGTTATTTGATGGAAAAGAGAGAGGCTGGCGAATGTATAATCTATTAGTGAAGTGCCTTTTTTTCGATATGTAGGAAAAGCGAGGGGGCTTGTCTGAGGGAAAGCGTCCGTTAAGGGCTCTGAGGCCCAGGTTTTCAAGATTGCCTTGAAGGGAACGTCCCTTTGGATCGTTCTTATACCATCCTGGCTGGGCCTGCGGTGGTATCTCCCAAGTACTGTCATGTGATATGGTGACCTCGTTTTTCTCTAAGTCAGACATTAGCCACATATTAAAGTCACCAGTTAATAGGATTTCTGGATCCAGGGGTCCAGTTTTCACTCTCACTACTGTTGTAATCGCTTCTTCTATAAAGGATTGCCTTGATGCTGTAGTTGGACGGACGTAGGCATTCATTAAGATCAAAATCCAGCTTTGACCTTTTCTAGGGGTGTAAGAAGTTCCCACACATTGGAGACAGTGTGGTGAGCCCAGAAGATCCCAAGAGGTAACTGCGTTTTTAGTTGAAATATAGCTTGCAAGACCGCCGCTTCCTCTTCCCAGCCGATTCAATTTATGGGCTGGAATGTGATGGGTTTTAAAACCTTCTATGTGCTGCGGTTCAAGGAGCCGTGTCTGTTGTAGTAGTAGTATATCGAATTCCTGGAAGTAAGAGATTGTGGCACTGTCCTCAAGTTTACTAGTTAGGCCATTGATGTTCCATGAGCAGATCTTTAAGGGAGGCGTTTCGTGGCGGTTTTCCCTGTTGGGCTGTCATCGTAAGAGTCGAGTTGTGTTCAGGGTGCCTGCCAACCATGACCATGTTCCGGCCTCTTCCAGATCCCCATGTAGTGAAATACCATCTTCTCTTAGATCCCTCTGTTTGTGAACAGGAGTGGGGGTTTTGTTGCGAGCACCCCTGAGAACCGAATACACTGCACCCCTCCCTGGTCGTCTGTGTTCCTCTCCATGGCTTGCCTGCAGAATGTGTGGATAACCCGGTTCCCTGCCCGGTTTTATCTGTATACCCCATTGCTTAAAGGTGTCAGTTTGCCCTAGGATGTTATTCATTGCCTCTACTGAGCTCCAGGTGACCTTTGTTGTTTCGTTTATTTGGTCCTGACACGGTGCAATAAATTCTATCGATGTTATGTCTTGTGTGGATATTAGGTTTGACAGACCTGATGCTTGAATCAGCTTTATGATGTTGCCGCGATTTAGGACGTCATGGCTGCCTTTTGACTGATATGCTGGATAGAAGTAGGTAAAGCGGGCGTCCCCACTCATTACTGTACTTGGCGTCCTTGGAGTTGCCTCTGTTCTTTGTACGCTAAACATGTGAGCTACTTTTGGCAGAGGGCCCGTGGCTTGGTCTTCTTTCTGCGCTCCTACGAGCTTTTCATTTAGCCCTTGTCCCACAGTCCCTTTGCTACTAGCTGGAATTTCGCCCTGTTGGTTATTGGTGTGGCTAATTGTAAATGCCTGATTTGAGGTCATGGTACCACTGAGATGATTTGTCATGGGGCAGGATGTTTGGCTCTGGATCGTGATGTTCTGCATAGTAGGTGTATTTGGGGGAGCCAGGTGGGTGCTTGTGGTTAGCTCTTTTCTTCCACTATGCGCCCTTTTTCCTGAAGGTGCCGTTGCTGGGTCCTTTTCCATTGTCGGAGGGCTGAAGCCACTCTTCCTTTTTTCGCTAACTTGCGTAGTTGGTTGTTCTTCCCTTACGGTTAGTGGCACGGCAGAGTTTTTTGGATCGTCGACCCCTGTGACTGCCGGGCATCTGAGGGTGTTGAACATCGGGTAGAGGCTTAGGGCTTGTTTTTCCCTTCTCATTTTATTTCGTCCTTTCCGCTTCCTTTGTCTTTTCCCCTTCCCCGAGGGGTCTCCCTGCTCTTGTTCTGTTGAATTGAGGCAGGTAGAGTTTGCTCTGCTGTTAACCGGAGATGATTGCTGTTCCCTCTTGCGGCTCACGAGCCCAGATAGATCTTGGGGTTGAGGTGAGTTGGTCCCCTCAGCCCCTCTTGACCTTGCGTTCGGAGCTGTTGTTACTTGAGGATCTTCGCGTGGGTCTCCTAAGTCGACGTCACTGCCTTTTCCGGGGATGGGATTAACTTTTGCTATTTCTTTGAGGTCTACCACTAGCTTTTCCATTATCCCTGGGAGTGAGCTGAGTTTCTCCACTATTGGTGTGCAGTCACATCCTTGTTGCGGGCGGTCTGCCGCTTCTTGAGCTCGTCTGATCAAGCTGTTTAATTTTGAGATCCTGTCGTCAATTTTGACTAAGTACACGGCAAGCGTGTTTAGAAGGCTGATTTAGATATCCATTTTGTTCGCCTGATAAGTCATAGCGTCAGCGGACTTTTGAAGAATATCAAGGGCGATGGCCCATGCCATCTCTTAAGAAGGGCCCGCGCTTTTGTCCAGCCTTGGTGACACTGGTGGCAGCGGGTGTCCAAAGGTGGTGTTCCCGTATGAATGCAGCATATTTTCCCATTCCTTTGACTCGAAGTAGGAGAGTTCTTTGGTGCTGCCATCTGCCTCGACTGTGTCCTCTGTAATTTCGGTGGGGTCCGGTTCCCTCGCTCTCTGTTGTTCCTGTTTAGCTGAGTCTAATACGCCATCCCCAAGGGTGGTGAGTATTCCTTCCGTCCTCGAAACCATAGGGCTAGCCATTTTGGGGTAGTTTAAAAATTCGCCATTTTGGCTGCACGGAATGCTGAAGCTGACTTTGTTTTGCAAGTTGCTTAAGTCGTTTGGATCGTCCAAATTGCTTGTTTTTTCTCCGACTAGTTCTACTTGTAGGTCCAATGGCTTATGTGCAGCGTTGGATTTGGCGACGTAAGGTGGTGCTGAGTTGCGTTGATGCGCTTGCTCAAATGGGGAGGACTTGATTGCTTCCTCTGGTGGTTTGGTAGTGACGCTGGCTAACGTGTGACTGCTTCGCGAGGTCCAAGTCCCCCCATTTGCCGCTGATCTGCCCTTGATGACTGTCACTAGGGGACTTAGGTGGGTTGGAAGGCCAGCGATGTTCATGTTGCTTGAGAAGATCGCTGAGCCGGCGTCTTTTATGTAGGTGAATTTTGACGTTATCTTGGGCTGGTTGTTAAAAGATTTGCAGGCCGTCCTGTCGGGGTCCTTGCAGGCGGATTGGGGCATGCTGACAGTTGTGGGTTCAGGATCACACAACAGCAGATTAGGTACAGGCTCATAGTCTGTGTTTACAATCATTGTTTTCCCTCTGCTTTTCTTTTTCTTTTGTGGGTCCAAAGCCCTCACTTTGCCAGATCTCATCTCGGGTAAACCGAGTGTGGCGGGAGAGCGTGGCAGGAGGGTAGGCGCGAGCGCGAGACCCCCTACCCACACTTCAGTTCTGCTTCTGCTTCCTTTCTGCCACTTGTCTCTGGCCGCTTGTTACAGGTCACAGGTCGCAAATCGCAAGTCGCAGGTGCTTACTTCACCGACTGCACACCAGGCTAAGGTACTGTGGGGAGCCGCGTGGGGGGTTAAACACTCCCCTCAACCTATTCACTTCCCTCGCCTCTTCACGTCTCCCCTCTCCACCAGCTGTAGTAGAGAGTCTGGTGGGAATATAGATTGCAAGACCGCTGCTTCCTCTTCCCAGCCGATTCAATTTATGGGCTGGAATGTGATGGGTTTTAAAACCTTCTATGTGCTGCGGTTCAAGGAGCCATGTCTCTTGTAGTAGTAGTATATCGAATTCCTGGAAGTAAGAGATTGTGGCACTGTCCTCAAGTTTACTAGTTAGGCCATTGATGTTCCATGAGCAGATCTTTAAGGGAGGCGTTTCGTGGCGGTTTTCCCTGTTGGGCTGTCATCGTAAGAGTCGAGTTGTGTTCAGGGTGCCTGCCAACCATGACCATGTTCCGGCCTCTTCCAGATCCCCAAGTGGTGAAATACCATCTTCTCTTAGATCCCTCTGTTTGTGAACAGGAGTGGGGGTTTTGTTGCGAGCACCCTGAGAACCGAATACACTGCACCCCTCCCTGGTCATCTGTGTTCCACTCCATGGCTTGCCTGCAGAATGTGTGGATAACCCGGTTCCCTGCCCGGTTTTATCTGTATACCCCATTGCTTAAAGGTGTTAGTTTGCCCTAGGATGTTATTCATTGCCTCTACTGAGCTCCAGGTGACCTTTGTTGTTTCGTTTATTTGGTCCTGACACGGTGCAATAAATTCTATCGATGTTATGTCTTGTGTGGATATTAGGTTTGACAGACCTGATGCTTGAATCAGCTTTATGATGTTGCCGCGATTTAGGACGTCATGGCTGCCTTTTGACTGATATTCTGGATAGAAGTAGGTAAAGCGGGCGTCCCCACTCATTACTGTACTTGGCGTCCTTGGAATTGCCTCTGTTCTTTGTACGCTAAACATGTGAGCTACTTTTGGCAGAGGGCCCGTGGCTTGGTCTTCTTTCTGCGCTCCTACGAGTTTTTCATTTAGCCCTTGTCCCACAGTCCCTTTGCTACTAGCTGGAATTTCGCCCTGTTGGTTATTGGCGTGGCTAATTGTAAATGCCTGATTTGAGGTCATGGTACCACTGAGATGATTTGTCATGGGGCAGGATGTTTGGCTCTGGATCGTGATGTTCTGCATAGTAGGTGTATTTGGGGGAGCCAGGTGGGTGCTTGTGGTTAGCACTTTTCTTCCACTATGCGCCCTTTTTCCTGAAGGTGCCGTTGCTGGGTCCTTTTCCATTGTCGGAGGCCTGAAGCCACTCTTCCTTTTTTCGCTAACTTGCGTAGTTGGTTGTTCTTCCCTTACGGTTAGTGGCACAGCAGAGTTTTTTGGATCGTCGACCCCTGTAACTGCCGGGCATCTGAGGGTGTTGAACATCGAGTAGAGGCTTAGGGCTTGTTTTTCCCTTCTCATTTTATTTCGTCCTTTCTGCTTCCTTTGTCTTTTCCCCTTCCCCGAGGGGTCTCCCTGCTCTTGTTCTGTTGAAGTGAGGCAGGTAGAGTTTGCTCTGCTGTTAACCGGAGATGATTGCTGTTCCCTCTTGCGGCTCACGAGCCCAGATAGATCTTGGGGTTGAGGGGAGTTGGTCCCCTCAGCCCCTCTTGACCTTGCGTTAGGAGCTGTTGTTACTTGAGGATCTTCGCGTGGGTCTCCTAAGTCGACGTCACTGCCTTTTCCGGGGATGGGATTAACTTTTGCTATTTCTTTGAGGTCTACCACTAGCTTTTCCATTATCCCTGGGAGTGAGCTGAGTTTCTCCACTATTGGTGTGCAGTCACATCCTTGTTGCGGGCGGTCTGCCGCTTCTTGGGCTCGTCTGATCAAGCTGTTTAAGTTTGAGATCCTGTCGTCAATTTTGACTACGTACACGGCAAGCGTGTTTGGAAGGCTGATTTGGATATCCATTTTGTTCGCCTGATAAGTCATAGCGTCAGCTGACTTTTGAAGAATATCAAGGGCGATGGCCCATGCCATCTCTTAAGAAGGGCCCGCGCTTTTGTCCAGCCTTGGTGACACTGGTGGCAGCGGGTGTCCAAAGGTGGTGTTCCCGTATGAATGCAGCATATTGTCCCATTCCTTTGAATCGAAGTAGGAGAGTTCTTTGGTGCTGCCATCTGCCTCGACTGCGTCCTCTGTAATTTCGGTGGGGTCCGGTTCCCTCGCTCTCTGTTGTTCCTGTTTAGCTGAGTCTAATACGCCATCCCCAAGGGTGGTGAGTATTCCTTCCGTCCTCGAAACCATAGGGCTAGCCATTTTGGGGTAGTTTAAAAATTCGCCATTTTGGCTGCACGGAATGCTGAAGCTGACTTTGTTTTGCAAGTCGCTTAAGTCGTTTGGATCGTCCAAATTGCTTGTTTTTTCTCCGACTAGTTCTGCTTGTAGGTCCAATGGCTTATGTGCAGCGTTGGATTTGGCGACGTAAGATGGTGCTGAGTTGCGTTGATGCGCTTGCTCAAATGGGGAGGACTTGATTGCTTCCTCTGGTGGTTTGGTAGTGACGCTGGCTAACGTGTGACTGCTTCGCGAGGTCCAAGTCCCCCCATTTGCCGCTGATCTGCCCTTGATGACTGTCACTAGGGGACTTAGGTGGGTTGGAAGGCCAGCGATGTTCATGTTGCTTGAGAAGATCGCTGAGCCGGCGTCTTTTAAGTAGGTGAATTTTGACGTTATCTTGGGCTGGTTGTTAAAAGATTTGCAGGCCGTCCTGTCGGGGTCCTTGCAGGCGGATTGGGGCGTGCTGACAGTTGTGGGTTCAGGATCACACGACAGCAGATTAGGTACAGGCTCAGAGTCTGTGTTTACAATCGTTGTTTTCCCTCTGCTTTTCTTTTTCTTTTGTGGGTCCAAAGCCCTCACTTTGCCAGATCTCATCTGTAGTAGAGAGTCTGGTGGGAGCGGAGGGGGGGGAGAAATTGAGGAGTAGAGGTTTGCCCTCACACCACGTCGCAATCCCTTCTTCGATTCTTCGGTTCTCAAGGAACTGACCTCAGTTCTCAATCCGTCTCAGTTGAATGCACCTGTTAGCAATTAATATTTAGCTGCTACACCCCTCTCTGCCGGTTCGAATTCCCAGGCTTCGTCAAATTAAGCTGCGGCTCTACCTGAAATGGAGTCAAGTGGAGTCAGGAGTGTAATTTCAGAGTCAAAACCGTGATTCGGGCAGCATGCGACTCCAGTAGCTGAACCAGTGTGCCGTTTGGGGTGAGGGCCACGGTGCAGTAAGGAACAAGGAACAAGCAAGGAGCATACGGGGAGCGGAAAAAACAGATCAACAGATCGGCTGATTAACAGCCCCTCCAACCGTTCAGACCCGCTCACCCCAGCTCAACTTGTCTCGCCTGTCACCTCTCACCTTTCGCCTTTTCACTTTCTGGTCAACCTGGCAATGAATCTGCGGCAGCTCCGCTTCCCAGCCCTGCTCTCCGATAGCTGATAGCTCTCCGATGGCTCTGATGGCTCTGGGAACCAGTGAACGGCTCACTAGCCGCCCGCAGCCTGTGTGCCTCACCTGCCCTGCCACGGGCGTTTTCCGCTCGCTGCAGCAATGTCGCCGCAATTTCTCCCAGCGGCTCCCGGGACAGCTCGGCGGCTCGGCGGCTCTGCTCCGACTGCTCCGGGTGCTCCGCTCTGATCTGCGGACGCGGACGCGGCAAAAATGGGTATCACGTGATTCCAAGCTCGGCGGCTCGGCGGCTCGGCTCGGCTCTGCTCTGCTAGCTCGTTAGGCTCCGGTCAGCAACAGCAGAGCACATCAAGAGTGCATCCATCAGCCCGAACCTTGGACATCCGTCCTCAATTTCAATTTTTAAAAGTGTTTTTAAAAGTGCTCTGCACTAAGTGCAATGCGACTTTGTGCTATGGTGAGCAGTCGATCGATCTGATCTGCCGCCGCCAAGAAAGTCACATTTGCTAGTTTTTTTGTTTTTTTTTATTGTTCCCTGAAGTTCATTGTTTGGTTTCTCCTGTTTTGTTTTTTGGGGGGTTTTTTGCAGAAAAAACAAAAAAAATTAAAAATTGTTTAGAAAACCCCCAAAAAATTATAAAAGAAGAAAGAAGAAAAAAAAAGTTCTTTTATGAACTAACTTTCCTGGTTTAAAAAAAGAGCTAAATTTCTTTGTTAGTGTGTGAAAGTTTAGATGAATGTATGTGTAGTACATAATTGACTAAATCTAAATGAATGCATTAGTAGCGTATGGTGAATGTATAAGTGCAGAACTATAAGGAAGTGCTGCAGCTTCACACAGTAACCTCTTTAACTGCAGTGTGCTGTAGTACTTCCAAAGCACAGGGATGCAACATATGTACATAAAATATGTTGCAAATCTATGCTTCTCTCTGCACGGCTGCTTAAACTGCAGCCATGTGGTGACACAGGCACCCTTGCACCATAGTGCAAGGATATCTGTGTCACGTGCTGTTTGTTTTTCTGCAGGACGACAAACCTTCCTGCACAAAAACAATGAGAAAATGCATTTTTCTCCTTCAATGTATGCTGAACATTTCAGCATGCATCGAAGATATAAAAATGTGGAGAAATGAAAACAATTCTCCTTGTTGTGCTTTCCTACACCAATTTTAGAATGGTACAGCATTCACACACATATTGAGATTTATGATTTATGATAAATCTAGACATGTGTCTTGTTCTATGAGTATTAAGTGCAATCATGCACAACAACACTTATAGAACACCCTATCAACGCAAAGTGGTCTGCATGATGAGGTTGTATTTACGTGGAGTATAAAAAAGTGCACAGAGTGCCTTTTCCTCTCTTTCTAAATATGAAACAGTATCTTACACAATAACTATGTTACAAAAAGGGACATATTTCCGTTTTTAAAATTCCTTGTGAATGATAAAAGTAAGCACAGAGTTTTGTCTGCAAACATGTTCAAAGAAGAATGATTGAAATGATTGCAGTCCTTCAACAGCTAAAAAGGTGAAATATTATGAACCCCTCAAATCTCTTTTTTTGCAGGTCACATGATATCTGATTATGGTCAGATTTCAAAACTACATAAACAGAGTGTTTTTAGAAACGTGTTTCAACTTTGTAGCTTCTTGCAGGCCTCTTCATTCTGCATATTGAGACTTAGTTAAACTTACGTTCACAGTAATAGGAATAAAAAATGGTATACATTTTTTTCTGTATTTCATTCAAATATAAATTCTTAAAAATTGCTTTTTTTAAAATTTGGATCTGTGAAAGATAAGAAAAAAAAAATTATAACATATAGGTGCCGATTCCGATCCGGTAAAAATAATTTGCGTACGACCCATATCCGTATTTTTTTACGTACGAGTCGTCCAAGTACCGTACAAACTGCCAAGTACGATTCGTCCGTGAAAAAAAACTACGAATAGTGTCGGGAAAAGTCTACGAGAGTGCGTCGGAAAGTGTTCACGTCCGAATATCGGCGGGAAAAGTGTACGAAAGTGATCGGGACATTTTTACGTGCAAATCGTAAAACACAAGTCCGAGCGCGCAAGTACGATCCCGACCGTCCGTCCGAATACACAATCACACGTAAAAAGGCCCGTACGGAGCCAACGCTGGAGCACACATGTACATGGGTAAACTCATGCCCGTGTACGAGCCGTACAGCCCCCCCACCCCCAAATATGTCAGCACCGCACACCACCCTGTCCGCACTGTACCCCAGCCCCGCAACTGTACGCGCCGTACCCCCCCAAGGACGTGCCGTACCCCCCCATGTATGTGCCTTACCCCCTGTCCGCACTGTACCCCAGCCCCGCACCTGTACGCGCCATACCCCCCATGTACGCGCTGTACCCCCCCTGTAGGCGCATCACCCCTGCATGTACGTGCCGTACCTCCGAATGTACGTGCCGTACACCAGGGCCGCACGTGTACGCACCGTACCCCCACCGCATGTACGCGCCTCACCCCCCCATGTACGCGCCGTACCTCCGCATGTACGCGCCGTACCCCAGGGCCGCACATGTACGCACCGTACCTCCACCGCATGTACGCGCCTTACCCCCCCATGTACGGGCTGCACCCCCGCATGTATGCGCCGTACCCCAGGGCCACACCTGTACGCACCGCCCCATGTACGTGCCCCCCTCCCCCATGTATGCGCCTTCCCCCCATGTACGTGCCGTACCTCCGCATGTATGCGCCGTACCCCCAGGGCCGCACGTGTACGCACCGAACCCCCACCGCATGTACGCGCCGCACTCCAACACCGTACCCCAGCACCCTCACCCAGCATCGCATATGTACGGATCGTACCTACGCGAAAATGACTCTTACAGAACCAGAACACTGTAAAACAGCACAAGGAGGGTCAATTCGACTCGCACAACACCACAAAACACGTCTACATGACAAAATACATCTCAATGACTGACCTGGCACATCCAAACAGGCAAACAGAGGCCCCAAATTACAACCACCACTTATAACACACCCACCAAAATTCAAACACAGCCAGACCCAAAAATGGACCAATAAAAAGGGCCCACACACACAACCCATGAGCCTTTGCAACAGACCCACTGCTGCCAGACCCCACTGACAAACAACTCCACATAGAAACTACTCCACATCACTCATACCTCCACTACACCTTCACTCACACACCTTCACACAACCTCCTCCACAAACATCCCCCTCTTCACATTCACACACACACCGTCACATTCACACCCACACACCCAGAACCATCCACACCCACACCCACACCCCACACCATGCCCACAGACAAGAATCCAAAGTTCACAACGGCGGAGCTGGACCTCCTTGTCAACGAAGTCATCAGAGTCGAGCCACAGCTGTTTGGAACATTGGTCAGACAGACCAGCATAGCTGCAAAATCTGCCATGTGGCAGAGGATTGTCGACAAGGTGAATGCTGTTGCGCCCATCCGAAGGACCAGGCATGAATGCCAAGCCAGGTGGTACAATCTGCGCAGGGTGGTCAAGAGGAAAATGAATGAAGAATATGCCCAGACTAACATCACTGGAGGTGGGCCGCCCCGCAGACCCGTACACTACCATCCCTGGGAGGAGAAGGTGATGGCCCTGCTACCGCCGGTGGGAGTACACGGAGTCGAAGGAGTCGCAGAGCCTGGTGAGTACACAAACAACTTACGTAACATGGGGGCAATGGGGTCCACACCACATACACACCAAATGCCCCCAACTTCCCCCAAGCACTCACCGCAAACAACCACACTCAAAAACCACGCTCATGCCACTAACGTCACCACGCACCCTTCACAAATCAAGGCAAGGCCATGTCCAAGCCTACAACAACCACAACCACAAGACTGGATGTCCGGGAGGCTGGGAGTGTGGGCCCCACACAACACATTGTGGAAATGAGACACAGACACCAATGCCCTCAGCCCATATGGCATAGGTACATAACCATGCACAATGCACAGGGACTGGCAAAGTACTGACAAGGTAGATGACACTTGGCCCTGCTGTATGCAGCACAAGGCCCTCCTGGGACCACTGTACACTCAAACACCAACTCCACAAGCACAGGTATCTAGCACAGGAACTCACACTCACTATCATGCCAGCATGCACCATGAGGGGACAGACACATCACCTGGGAGACCCAATGACAAATCACACTACACACAACAGCAGGCCCGGTCACAACCCCCCCCCCTAACACAAGCACACACACCCGGGGCAGGCAACGGATTTACACACTCCCACAATGGACATGTGACACAACAAGACCGATCCAGAGCCAAATAAGCATCCGAGCAAACAATATACAGGTCAAACACTCAGGAGAACATCCCAATCTGTCCCCCGCAACATACCCATCCCCAAGTGGACATTGAGAGGAATGCTAGGCACATCCAACTACCTGGAGGAAATGTGTCAACTTGAATATGTATGAAACATAGCTATCGCATGAAACACCATTAACATTGTCTCTCTCTCACACACAGGGCAATGTCGTCGATCTCCCCCCAACACTGGGGGGGAAAAATCACAGTCCCAGGCTCCACGTGAAGATGATCCCACCGGCAGCGACGACTCTCACCACTCCGTGGATGACCCCGACCAACCTGGACCCTCTGGTGCCCAAGCCCCTGCAGCACCTGCATCAGGTACATCTGTGCCAACCACCACCCCCATTCCTGCCACATCCCAGGACACACCCAGGAGCCCTGCTCACACTGAACAACAGAGCCAGTCTGACCAGGAGGGACAAGGTTCTCCGGGCACCCAGGAGGAGGCAGGCAACCCTGCAAATGCCATCCCTAAGGGGTCCCGTAGACCCGATGTGCCCACAAGGGCAGGCCAGGCTCAAGTGGGCAGGGGTGGTGGGAGTGGAGGCAGGCGGAGGCGCAAACCTGACCAGCCAGCTTAGGACCCCGGTATGTCACACATACGCAACATCCTGGACTCATACCGGCGTGACACCAGAGGCATCAACCAGGTCGTGTCAAGACTCTCCGAGATGCAGGGGACCCTCGATGACATTAAGAACCTGCAGGTCGAGCATCATGCCAGTCATCAACAACACCAAGGACGGATGGAGGCAAGACTGGCTGAGCTCCTGGCGGTGCACAGGGACGTGAGCCAATCACTCCGTCAGATCGCCCAAAGCCTGGCAAACCCTCCCTGTGCCACCAGGCGTAGACCAGCACCAGACACAGGGAGGGAGGAGGAGGAGGATTCATCTGACGGAGCGTCCCCAGCATCGTCAAGGCCTGCATCTGAGGATCCCCGGAGAAAGGTGGGTCGTCCACGGAAAAGACCGTGAGAGTCAGCGGACCATCCCCATCTCCCAGGTCACCTGGCCTGGCACCTGGCCCTCCGGCGCAACAGCAGCACCTCATTCAATGACATTCTCTGCCACATGGACTTGCTGGTCACAGTCTGACCAATGGTGACCAAAACTGTGGTCTGGACTCTGATGACTTCCAATGCCAAGGATACCATCTCCCCCTGTGAACTTTGGATTCTATTCCCCCGGTACAGCACCCAATTGCATCTACCAAACCACTTACCCCACCGTAAATAAATATTACTCTTTGGACATGAGACGTTCCTGTCATTTTGCATCATTCAACGACATATGTGTGTGGAAATGTCAAACTATGGCTGAGTGTTGAACCAGCTCCAGCCATCCATACCCTGGGATCAGAGTCTGGTACAGGACACACATGGGTCACAAGGTATCATTCAATGTAGGCATGGAGCACAACACTCACCTGTGATGGCCTCTGGCTGCTGAGGGGGGGCTTGCTAAACTGTGTGGAGAGACCTATTTGGGAGATCATCATCAAGGCGTAGAGGTCATGGCTCATGTGGAGGTTCCCGGGGAGGGAGTCCCAGGTATGTGTGGCCAGGTGGGAGAACAATGTCCTGTATGCTGGAGTACGGTGGATGTGAAGAATGGTGGCCAGGGCAAGGTTGGATGCACGGAGATGGCCCAACGGGATCTAGGATGACAGACGTACAAGGTTGGTTGGGGTCGGGGTTGTGGACTGCCTCCTGAGTGTGGGTGGAGAGTGTGGAGGTCACCCTGCAGCAGACAGTGATTCATTGCAGCTATCCATGGTGGACGGTGAGGTGGCTGGGGCGAAGGGTGTTGAATATGAGGTGTGCAGATGCACCCTGGAAGTGGACCAGTTTCCTGGGAGCTTGGATGTACTTGCTCCGTAGAGGGCAGGGCAGTATTTGACACGGATGTTGTCATGGACCTGGGGATGGTCTGTCTTTTCTTGGAGTGAATCTATCTGTGGATCATGTGCATAATGCAGAGGGCGTTGCAGCATGAGGTACAGATGCTGTGGACTAGCATGGCATATGTGAGCGAGCCAAACATGATGCACACCATCTTGTGTGTGTGGTACTGGGTGCTTGTGCAGGGCTCTTGCGGGTGGGACACAGGCACTTGACCCAGCTCGAAGGGGACAATCCTCAGATGTTCACCTCAGTCCTGTACAAGTCCAGCCTCAGGGTGCTCGTGTGCAGCCATCCATCAATAGATCTCATGCATACTTGAATGACGGAACTGCCAATGTCTGTGTCTTTGTTGAGAGTGAGGAGCACCTGGCTGTCAATGGCAAACGAGCTGATGATGAGGTGCTGTGTGCATGTGATGGTGGAGAGGGGGGTCCTGGACACTCTGTAGATTGACATGCTGAGAGATGATACCTGTGCCATGTCCCAGACGATAACACCATACTACATCCTGAAGCCTTGAGTCCCACTCCCATGCCCTTGCTGGGCTACTGAGCCGGTGGGGAGTATTAGGGACGTGACCTGGGTGGTGTGACAGGGCCTGGAAGGTGGGGCAGCGCAGTGTAGGCAGTTGGAGTTGCACACTCAGCATGCAAAGGTGTCATGTGTGTGCCCAGGGTATGTCTGACAGCAGGCGTTAGATGTGCGGATGGACATAGCTCGGAGTGTGGCTGATACATCAGACTGTAGTGTGATATGGGTAATGCAAGGACAGGATGGTGGTGCAATGTGCACCTTGCATGTGTTGATGGTTCAGCCTTTGGCACCGCGTGGCGGCAACAGTGGCATAGACAAGCTGAGGACAGCAAAATGAATGGGTGGAGGGAGGAAGTGAGGAGCATCCTGGAGGAGTGTGTGTTACCAAATCTGGATACTCTGTTGGCCCTTGCTGCAGGAGCAGCAGCAGCAGGCGGCATCTCCTCGCAAAATGACAGAATTTGCACACATAGACTAGGATCTCAGAAGGACAACTGCAACAGGCGCGTGTGTAAAGTAAGGAGTGTCCAGTGTCACATGGCACACCCAGAGACAATGCATGCACAATCACCAAAGAAGCATGACACCGGATCAGGAAACTGAAGGCCGACCTGCACACAGGAGACACACCCTCAGCAGCTGTTGGTGGCCCATTGTGCGGACCGACATGCCAAAAAACATACATGACCATGTACTTCATGCCCAATAGGGAGCCTAACCCATGAGCAACTGTATGCATGTTGCTAAACTACACATGGACTCCTATGCATAATCTTCCACAACTATGCCAGATATGCCGCATGCAAAGTGGCAAGAGACCTGCATTGACAGAGATGAGGCACCTTGGAGTGTGACAAACACCTTTATTACTCAGCCGCACACTAAGGGAAATGCATCAATTGGAACAGACTCACAGGTCATTTGGCTGACCATGTGTGACCTACACTGGACACCCCCTTCAACACACAGATGTGTAAATCCTACTGAGCTGGCACACAAGTGAAGGAGTTGAGCCTAACACCCCTTGCTGTACACGGACAGTCTACAATTCCCCATTGAGCCTCATATGGGAATGTCCCACACTATGTCCACCATTAGCATCCCGTATGTTACTTGGAGCCGTTATACACACATTGATGCCTCCATCAGAATCCACACACCATTACAGATGACTGCCAGGAAGGGTGACCATCAATTCATGGGAGCCATGCAACACGTCATGTGGCCCATGGTGAGTCGATGTATGCATGGTAACACAACACGCGCAGGAGCAGTCCCCACATATCACAAACACGTACCACCCACAAAATGCCTTGCTGCACTCCTTACCCCAAATGACTTGTCACCATGTCTGTGCATGTAACTCTGATCCAGCACACGTTGCAATACTCATGAGGAATAGCAGGAGGGCAATGATGACATGAGCAGACGACAGCCGCAAGAACCTGGGGAGGACAGACACACAACAAGTCAGCGAAGAGCTAGTAATCCGCAGACATGTACATGTACTCTACAGGAATGATGTTGTCACCATGCCCTTAACAAATTTAGTGTCCCAGCTAATATGTGTGGAATGACATCATCACTTGAATGACACATCAGAAAACACCTCCAAGTCACTTAGCACACAGTCAGCTCGACACACACATTGCAACACATGCCACACAAGGCTCAAAGCGTGCACACTCAGACACAGGGACTCACCATCATTAGAAGAAGTTGCGGATAAGCTGACTCCGGATGTCCTCACCCTCATCCTCATCCTCACTTGCCCTGTGCCCGAGCCCTTCATCCTCCACAGGTGGATGATCCTGCTCATCCGGATTAAGGATGAGTGGCACGGCCTTCTCAACTGCCATGTTGTGCAGCATGCAGCACACAATGAAGATTTTGCAGACCTTCACCGGGGCATATGGGAGGGCGCCGCCGGTCTTGTGGAGGCACCGGAATCTGCTCTTCAGGAGTCCAAACGTCCTCTCAATCACGCGCCTCGTCTGCCCATGGGTGTCGTTGTACCGGTGTTCTGCGGCTGTTCTGGGGTTGCGGAGACGCGTCATCAGCCATGGCATGTTGGGATAGCCAGAGTCCCCTACATGGAAACATCATGTGAAGAAGTGGGTCAGGAGATGCCGTAAGATACAAAGATAGCGCTGAACACAGGACTAACAGAGTATACCCACCAACAAAACATGCTCGTTCCGCGTGCAGCTGCAGCATCATTTCGGGCACCCTGCTACACCTCATGATGTATGCATCGTGTGCGGACCCTGGAAAACGTGCACAGACATGGGAAATCAGCATGTTAGCAAGACACACCACAAGGGCATTAATGGACTGGTAATGTTTACGGTTACGGAAGGCTACCTCCTGTGCCTGTGGTGGTACCAAAGCCACATGTGTCCCATCAATGGCCCCAATTACATGAGGCATCCCTCCCAGGGCATAGAACTCACCCTTGACACCTGTCAACTGCTCACGAGTGGGAAAATGGATGAATTCATCCAGGTGCAACAACATGGCTTCTATAACATCATGCAGGACACGGCTGAACATAGTCTGGGACATGCCACCGACATCAGCTAGGGTCAATTGAAACGTGCCGGTTGCAAAAAAATGTAGGGCTGCCATCACCTTCACCTTAGGGGTCAGAGCTATAGGATACCTGTGTTGTGGTTGGAGGTGTGGTGCAAGCCGGCGGGTCAAGTCCTCTATCAACTCTTGTGAGAATCTGTATCTGCATATGCAGTCATGTTCACGCATGGCATCCAGGTCTGGCATTCGTCTGGGGAGAGGCGGTGCCCTGCAGAGATTTGGAAGGAATAACGAAGAGTGAGTACATTACCACACCAATGTCACTGAGGTGAGCACATGGTCAACAGCTAATACACATCTGCTTAATACAGAGTCTGTGCTGTGCAATACATCCAGGACACGTGGGCCAGCCAGGTGATACTCCTACGAAGAGCCAGCCACAATAGTTGCATGGCAATGTTGACGTGACATGCCATGAAATAGGTGTTGGCCAGTGTAAGTGACAAGCCAGACACATTACATAAGTGACAGACATCCACATATCAGCATTAGAAGGATGTCATCTCATACCGACAGCTGGCGGGAGTCTAGACGCACAGGTCACATGTTATCTGTAAATGGACAGATGACACACATTTCCATTATGGGGTCAGTGTCAAAAACTTATGTCACAGACATTGAGACAACGCAGACATTGCCTCATGTCAGGAAGTCATCTTCGAACCATCATGACACATGTAACGTGTGAGTCCACATGTGGCATGGTGTGCGTATATGTGTGTCATGCACAAATGCACACATACACATGTTGGATGCTGCAACAGCAGATGGAGTTGACGGAACACCAGCGGAAAGCTCATGGGAACACATGACACACACATGACATAGTCACATCATGGCACACTGGGAGTCACATGTCAGGTGTAATTATCCGTGTACCTGACATCAGGGGACAGATGCGGGTGTTGCTGACTGTGCCATACCAGTGATGCAGTGCTTGACACGTGTGTCCACATGCACACATGTGCAAAGTGTGAAGGGGAAGTGTGCCACGTAGTGCCCCATCACACATGACATGTGTAAACAGCTCATCACACATCTATTGTGCCACAACATGAGGAGACATGTGCCACATCACTGCCTGACACACCTAGGCCCTGCACATGAAGGACTGCACTGACAATGACTTGATGTACAGCCTTGTGCGAGTCTGACGCCTCCATTCCTTTCGTGTGCGCCTCCTATCAACAGTGTAAGCAGTGAAACGCAGTACACACGCTCTGAGGGCGTGTGTAGTGCCCGTACTCACTCGTGTACGGGCCGTACATGCGTGAGTACGTGCCTATCACTATGGTTGGGGGTACCGTAGAGCCTAGTGATGCGTGTGAGTATGTGCCGTATCACTAGGCCCTACGGTGCCCCCAATGATAGTGATAGGCACGTACTCACGCGTGTACAGCCCGTACACACGTGAGTACGTGCCGTGTCACTAGGCCCTACGGTGCCCCCAACGATAGTGATAGGCATGTACTCACGCGTGTACGGCCCGTACACACGTGAGTACGTGCCGTATCACTAGGCTCTACGGTACCCCCAACCATAGTGATAGGCACGTACTCACGCGTGTACAGCCCGTACACGCGTGAGCACGTGCCGTATCACTAGGTTCTACGGGACCCCCAACGATAGTGATAGGCACGTACTCACGCGTGTATGGCCCGTACACGCGTGAGTACGTGCCGTATCACTAGGCCCTACAGTACCCCCAACGATAGTGATAGGCACGTACTCACGTATGTACGGCCCGTACACGCGTGAGTACGTGCCGTATTACTAGGCTCTACTGTACCCCCAACCATAGTGATAGACACGTACTCACGCGTGTACGGCAAGTACACGCGTGAGTACGTGCCTTATCACTAGGCCCTACAGTACCTCCAACGATAGTGATAGGCACGTACTCACGCATGTACGGCCCGTACACACGTAAGTACGTGCCGTATCACTAGGCTCTACGGTACCCCCAACCATAGTGATAGGCACGTACTCATGTCCCGTACACGCGTGAGTACGTGCCGTATCACTAGGCCCTACGGTACACCCAACGATAGTGATAGGCACGTACTCACACGTGTACGGGCCGTACACGCGTGAGTACGTGCCGTATCACTATCGTTGGGGGTACCGTAGGGCCTAGTGATACGGGCCGTACACGCGTGAGTACGGCCCGTATCACTGTAGTGATGGTGCCCTAGGGGTACGTGTGAAAAGCGCCGTACCTGTGTGTGGATTTAAGAATTACAATGGGGACATATGAGGGACAAGTATTAGGGCCTAAATGCATGCTGGTTGTCATGGATACCGAGTTTCAAGTTCAAATTTTTACACCATGCGATCTGGAAAAATCAGTTGGCCACATTTAACATTGTTGCGAAGTTGTTGTTGACTTGACATGATGCTGCAAAATCGAAAGATGCAAAGGCTGTCACTGGTGTATGTTTAAAGGGATTGCATGAAACGTAGGATGCAAATGAGCCTGACCAATCACTCTGTACTCCTGTATATGAAATAGGCCAGGAAGGCAGATATAAGGCAGGCAGAACCCATGAGAGGGCACTTGCCTGCACAACATGTCAGTCGATACCACTGCTGCTGTATTGTCTCCCTCTGGCACCATGTCAAGGACTGTGGAGAGGGCCCAGCCTTTCACCCAGGAGGAGAACGAGGCCCTGCTGGATGTGATCCTCCCACAGTACCCTATGCTGTATGGTCGACCAGGGGAGCAGGTGAGTGCTGACTCCAGTACCTTTGCCTGTGCACCGTTATTGTGTCTGTCACTTCTGGCATTGTGGCCTGGTGTGTCAGACATGCAATGTTGGGTGGAGTGGGTCCCAGGGGGGAGGATGGCTTATGTCTCTCATGCAGGGCTTGATGTAGATCATGTGTGCACTCCTCACTTGCATCGTGCTTACTGTGACATTCACTGCATAGTGCATGGCACATTCCGCCAGTCAAATCCTCTTGGGCATTCTTGTTCTATTGTCCTGCGGTGATTCAGTAGTCACCCTGGTGTGACAGGTGACTGCACCCACAGATGTGTGTGAGAGTTGAGTGGAGCTGTGGTGAGAGTGGTGAGAGTGTCCAAATGATGTGTACGCCACCTGGACATTGATGTGTGTGAATGTTTCTTGTCATGTGGATGAGTGTCTATGTGGAGTGTTGCACCACAGCTGCATGGAGGAGGCAACTGCTCAATCAATCTGATGTGTGAAGTAAGCCGTGCTGTGTGTCTGACTTGCTGAGCTAGCCCCACACCTGTGACCCCCCCCTGGCAAGTGGCACATGTGCAGAGTGAGGTGTGCATCCGCTGTTGCCAATGGCAGGTGATTGAGGTGTGCCTGTGTGTGTCTGTGTACTCTGCTGAGGTTTCATCAGTGGCCTGGCACATGTGACTGCTTTGCGTTGCTGTCCATCAGCCTTGTGTTGCTTGGGATGCACAGTGTGTGCCATGATCAGTGATTGGTTCGCACCCCTCATGCCACCTGTGTACTTACAATGCCATGTAGTGCATTGCTGCGTCCCCTGTGGAAAAAGTCCCTATGACTAAGGTGCTATTACTTGCCAGCATACTATGCCCTGTTCTACAAATCTAAGATGGTCAACTGTGTGTCTCTGTGACATGGTGCAGGTGTAGTGATGTTGTCCCACTTTGTCATCCACACAGGTATCCCCCTACCACAAGGGGAAGATCTGGAAGGACGCCGTCAAGGCCGTGCAATCGGCGGAGGGTCACAGTCGGCGTCTGCCACAAGTGAGGAAGAGATGGCAAGACATCCGGTGCTGGACCCGGAGGATCGCCCGGGTCATGCTGAAGGACTCACCTCCTCGCAAGCATTGCGGGTGCCGGCACCTGACCCACCAGATGCGGCGTGTCCTGGCGGTGGTCTTCCCTGACCTGGATAGGCGGATACAGGAGTTACAGCAGCAGGAAGGGGGTAGGTACATGTGTGTTTGTTGTGTGTCGCAAGCTTTTGTTGCTGCTCAGTCGCCTGGAGACACTGCCAGGTTATATATGTGCAGTGCATATCCTGTTCCACCACAGTCAACCTGTGCTGTTCTTCCTCCCTTCCCCTCCTTGACATGTGTTACCTGGTCTGTGTGTGATCACTATTGCACATGGTCATCTAGGCTGCCAGTTTATCAAGGTGCACACTGCTTTCAGCATCATGTGAAGGGTGGTCTGCCTGTGCCCTGTCCTGTACAGTCATTAGGGGGTGCATATTTGTTGCCACTGATGTTGAGTCCCAACATAGGAGTGTGAGGTTTCAAATGAACAGACTTGCTGCATGCATTACCAATGTTGTGACCTCAGACATGATGTGCATGTGTGGGATATATGCATAGTGCCGGGACGGTTGCTCCTGTAACAGTCAGCTCATTCCAGGACCATGGAGCAGTGTGCACACTACAGTCCCCTGTCACAGCCTGCCCTCCTACTCATGTGTGTCATCCAACACTGTGCACATTCACTGTGGGTTCATAATGGCTCTGCCTCTGTGGCATTGTTCCCTGGCCTAGGTAGTAGTTTTCACATGTGTGATACATTTGCCCACTGGACAGGGATACACCAGTTTGCTTGTGCATACTCACACTGGGCAGTGCCTGTGTGGCTATTCACAACAATCTGTTGATGATTGTTTGTGACCAATATGTTTTGCCAGCCCTACAAGGTGATGTCGTGTTAATGAAGCTAGTTTTCAAGCACAGTTATTGTAACCCTGAATATGAGCTCTCACTTCTTGATTGGTATCAGTCACATTGACTCAGGTATGGGTGGGTGTGCGCGGGAGAGGCGTACATGTTCAACCCTGATGTTTCATTGCCAGTTCTGACTTGTGTGTGATGAATCAAAGTACAGAAAGTCATCGTGCAGTGCCCCCGTGATGTTGGCCAGTGCTTGCTGTTGGTGCTTCATTGCCTGTGTCAGTTATTGGCAATCATGTATCCTGCTTGGCCATTTTTGGCACCTGTGTGTAGTTCAGATGCTACACAGTTGTGACTTTGTGTGCAGACATCTGTGGGTACATTCTGGCTTGCCATGAGGGGGAACCCACAGTACAGCTAGGCTTTTTTGCTAAACAATTGCAGGCCCATTAGCTTATGCATTGTCCTGGGTGTGGACATGTGTGCCACTCCAGATGACAGTCAGTAGGTGATATGTGTAGCCAACTGTGTGATCAGGTGACGGATAGCCATGTGACAAATTACATTATTCAATTTGTTACTTGGAGAAAATGTCCATTGGCACTCACTACACCTGTCAACATGTCTCAATGTTTCATATGCTTGACCTTGTTGTTTGGTTGTGAAGGACAATGATGTGCCTGCATGACAGATGTCTCCCAAGGAAGTGCACAAGACACCACCTTTACACTTTCCAGGGACACGCTGGCACATTTTACAGTAATGCACAGTTTGGACAACACTTGTTTGGAGTTCATACATATACATGTTCCCACAGTATGCTAGCATTTGGGTTAGTCCTTGGTTGTTGCTGGTACCAAATTACGAGTGTCAAGTCATCCAGCCACCCTGGTGCCATGTATATGTACTTACTGCTACGCCATTTCTTCCTAACAGTGGCTGATTTGAATGAGTCTTGCAGCTCAGACAATGACTGTGTACATGTAGTTTGGTGTACACCTCCTTGTGTGACTTCTGCTATACAGACACGTGTGTTGTGTTCACAGAGTGCCACATTCACACATGCTAGACATGTCCATTTTGTAAAGGGTTGTGATTCTCCAGGAGTCACAATGTATTTCTTTGGGGTGTCAAAAGTACTCACAGGTCTCTGAGTGTGAGGACACCTTCTGCATTGGCATGTGGTATTTGGCCTTGGGTGCGACAATACTGTTTGTTTCCCAGTGAACAAGAGGTGGCATGCCTTCATAGTCTTGCTGTGCTCAACTGATCCCAGACACTAGCTTCTCGTGATCTTGTGATTACGAGTTATTTGCTGCTGTGTCCTAATTTTCATTGTTTGCAAGTGGCATGGTGCGTCAACCAACTGGGGAGTGCAGGGCTTACATATGTGGGGAGTATCCTAGATGTTACTCCTGATGCCTTTCCTGATATGCACTGTTGCTTATTTTGTTTGGACTCATGTGTCAGATGTATACAGGTGACTGAATTTTTCCTGTCTCTTCACCTTGCCCACAGCATCATCGGAGGACACCGAGGGAGACACCGGCACGGACGTGGAGGAGGGATCAAGCAGTGGTGCCACCACTGCTGTGGAGTCGGTGGAATCTAGTGGCTCGGAGGGTGAGGGGAGTGAGGCGGAGGACCTGCCCAGTACCAACACAGACTACGAGGCAGACGGGTCCGAGGCTGAGCTCTCAGAGGGGGCGGAGGCTGCTCCCAGAGCTGAAAGCAGCAGTACATCTCTCGCCGCCCCCTCCATTCCCATCACCGCCCTCCCACTTGCTTGGGTCCCTTCTGTCCATGCTAGGCCACACCGTGTCAACTTCATGCCAGGCACCGCACCCCCTGCCCCTGTCCCCCCTGCTGCCCTCACTGCCGAGTCTGTGGATATTCAGCGGCAGTTGCAAGTTGGGCAGACATCGATCCTGACTGTCCTCCATGGCCACACCAGACTGCTGACCCAGATGGTGTCGTACATGGAGGGCATGTCATCAGCAATGTCTGACCAACGGATGTTGCTGAGGTCCCTGGACTCGTCACTGACGGCAGTAGCGAGTCACCTGCAGCGCTGCCCCCCCCCCCCTACCCCTGGCCCATCCACAAGTCCAACACCCATGCCTGTCCCAAGCACACCCAGACATCCACACACACGCACCCCACCAGACACAAGCAGCACACCACCACGTAAGGGCAAGCGCACACCTCCTGACACGCACACTCAGGGGGTAGCAGGCACACCCACTGGGTCTGGGGCACACAGGCAGGCACGCAGCCACAGTCCTCATCCACATGACTCACTCCCCAGTCCCTCCGATGTCACTCCCCTTGGCTCCCCTGCCCCAGATTCGGAGAAGGAGGACTACTTTGCTGGGCTGGGCCTCAGCCCCACTAGTTCACCTGGACGCAAACGGTCACGGCACTCCACGGGTAGGGGAGTTAAGTCCCCCAGCCCGTCCACCACCTCCCCCAGTAGCGCTGCAACCCATCCCTCCGACCCCCCCCCCTCTTTGGGGCCTGTTGTTTCTCCGGGTGCAGGGGAGATGCTTGAAGAACTGGCAGAAGTGTGCAGTGCTGAGCTCGCCTCCACCTTTGGTGCTGCCCCACCCCCTGTGGTGGAGTCGTCCGTCCCTGCACCCACAACACCAACCCTTCCCCCTCCTGTCCCTGCGGTGCCTGGTCCTTCCTCACAGGATGCCCCCCCCCCCCCAGTCAACGAAACACTCTTGTGATGTGCAGGCAAGCTAGGGGAGACGCATGGCCATGTGTGTCCCCCCCAAGGACTGCTGATATGGACTGTTTTATGTTTCAGGGAAATGTTGTGGTCTGCTGCTCATGGGGTGGAACCTGGTATCAGCGTGACATCACGCGATCTCTGCAAAGATTCTTTGTCGTGTATGCTCTTTGTGTTTGGAGACATTGTCCCAAGGGGTGTTCCTTCCTCTGTGGCACCTGACATCTCCCCTGCAGAGAGTTGCACAATTGTTGTGTTGCCCTGTGTCTACATGTCCTTTGTTGGTGATGGATCCCTTCTACTCTGGGCATGCCTGCTCAGCAATGTGTCCGCCTGCATTGTCTGTGCCATCCTTGGTACTCACTGTACTTGTGTATAGAGTATTTTGCCATGCCTTCATGGATAAATGGTCCCTTTTCCGCACAATGCATGTGTGTGATCCCAGCCTAGTACACATATGGTACTTGTTCTGCTGGGTATTTGAACACTTGACTCACAATTGTGGGCATTGTATCTGTGGGAACTCCACACTATTCCTTCCATGACAGACAACATCTTGGTGGCTAGCCCAGCACCTGAACATTCCTATCAGTCCTGGGATGTGCGTGACAGTTTGTTTTCTCTTTGGCTCTCTTAGTTTGTTAGGCAGTGACATGACTATACAGTCTTGTGGCATGATCTCAGTGTGTGTATTTTGCGGCATCTGCCAGGGGTGGGTATGCATGTGTTATTTGTCCTCACACCCACATGTGGTGTGTCATTCAGTGGGGGCAAGACCTCCTTCCTCCTGGGAGTGGGAGAATGCTGTCAGTGATTTGTTGTTATGGCACTATCCTCATTGTACGTACATTCACCCATGGAGCTGTGGTAATCTGATAATGATGTACACCCCCCCCATGTCTCTGTCCACTGCTGGGGGTCCTCTGCACCCACCCCTCATATGTCTGGGCACTGCTGGGAGTCCTCTGCACCCACCCCTCATATGTCTGGGCACTGCTGGGAGTGATAGGCACCCACCCCTCATATGTCTGGGCACTGCTGGGAGTGATAGGCACCCACCCCTCATATGTCTGGGCACTGCTGGGAGTCCTCTGCACCCACCCCTCATATGTCTGGGCACTGCTGGGAGTGATAGGCACCCACCCCTCATATGTCTGGGCACTGCTGGTGGTCCTCTGCACCCACCCCTCATATGTCTGGGCACTGCTGGGAGTCCTCTGCACCCACCCCTCACATGTCTGGGCACTGCTGGGAGTGATAGGCACCCACCTCTCATATGTCTGGGCACTGCTGGGGGTCCTCTGCACCGACCCCTCATATGTCTGTGCACTGCTGGGAGTCCTCTGCACCCACCCCTCATATGTTTGGGCACTGCTGGGAGTGATAGGCACCCACCCCTCATATGTCTGGGCACTGCTGGGAGTGATAGGCACCCACCCCTCATATGTCTGGGCACTGCTGGGAGTCCTCTGCACCCACCCCTCATATGTCTGGGCACTGCTGGGAGTGATAGGCACCCACCCCTCATATGTCTGGGCACTGCTGGGGGTGATGGGCACCCACCCCTCATATGTCTGGGCACTGCTGGGGGCCCTCTGCACCCACCCACCCACCTGTGCCCTTGATGTGGTACACTGCTGTCCTGGCCATACACCACCCCCAATTTACAGCTGATGTGCTGCACCAAGCCATACACCTACATCCGTGGCGTGTGTACGCCTTGTATCCATCATGTATTGGGGCTGTAGGGGTACGCGTGTACGGCCCGTACCCACGCTCTGGGGGCGTGGGTACGGTCCGTACACGCGTACCCCTACATCACCACTGCAATGGTGGTACGGCCCGTACCCATGCTCTGGGAGCGTGGGTACGGGTCGTACCACCATTGTGGCGGTGGTGTAGGGGTACGCGTGGTACGGCCCGTACCCATGCTCTGGGGGCGTGGGTACGGGCCGTACCACCATTGTAGTGGTGATGTAGGGGTACGCGTGTACGGCCCGTACCCACGCTCTGGGGGCGTGGGTACGGTCCGTACACGCGTACCTCTACATCACCACTGCAATGGTGGTACGGCCCGTACCCACGCTCTGGAGAGCGTGGGTACGGCCGGTACCACCATTGTGGCGGTGACGTAGGGGTACGCGTGGTATGGTCCATACCCACGCTCTGGAGAGCGTGGGTACGGGCCGTACCACCATTGTGGCGGTGACGTAGGGGTACGCGTGGTCCGGCCCGTACCCACGCTCTGGGGGCGTGGGTACGGTCCGTACATGTGTACCCCTACATCACCACTGCAATGGTGGTACGGCCCGTACCCACGCTCTGGAGAGCGTGGGTACGGGCCGTACCACCATTGTAGTGGTGATGTAGGGGTACGCGTGTACGGCCCGTACCCACGCTCTGGGGGCGTGAGTACGGTCCGTACACTCGTACCCCTACATCACCACTGCAATGGTGGTACGGCCCGTACCCACGCTCTGGAGAGCGTGGGTACGGGCTGTACCACCATTGTGGCGGTGACGTAGGGGTACGCGTGGTACAGCCCATACCCACGCTCTGGAGAGTGTGGGTACGGGCCGTACCACCATTGTGGCGGTGACGTAGGGGTACGCGTGGTACGGCCCGTACCCACGCTCTGGGGAGCGTAGGTACGGTCCATACACGCGTACCCCTACATCACCACTACAATGGTGGTACGGGCCATACCCACGCTCTGGGGGGGCGTGGGTACGTCCCGTACCACCATTGTGGTGGTGACGGGTACGCGTCCACGTTCACTTATGTTGTGGCGGGACGTGGGATTGGTGGACACGCCCTCCGAAGTGACCAGATCATGGAGGTAATTAATGTGCAGGATGTATTAGTAATTTGTGGGGTGTGGGTTATGTCTCCTGCCCCTTGCACACACACACACACCCCCCTTTGTTCTGACCTTCTGCGGCGTCTGCGTCGGTTTCTGTACACGAGGTGGTAGGCTATGAGGGCCGGGATGACGCGTAGGTTGGGGTCCACCGCTGTCCGTCGCGTACCGGGGCTCCTTGTTTGCGTCGTCCTCAATTTCCCGGCAGTTTTTGGCTCCAGTAAAAAATGCTGCGTGCGGAGTGACGTCGGCACGAATTGACTTGCTGCTCCGTAGAACGCTGCCTGACTCCGTCCAGACATCGCATATGCGCCGTCCAGATTCAGATTTGTATGTATTTTTTTGCCGGTCGGTGTTTTTTACGACTCGTACGGAAATGGTAGTTCTGTGCGAATCGTACTTGCGAGTTTGTAAGCTGTTTTTCCCGGGTACGAGTCGGACAGAGAAAACGCTCCGTACGACCATTCGTACCCGTGTTTTACCGGATCGGAATCGGCACCATAATAATACATTTTTTACAACACAACATAATTTCCACAAAGTAATTTGTTTGCCTTTTTTTGCTGTTCTCAGAATATATTGAATTTCACTAGAAATAGTGATTTCAATGGTACTCATCACTTAACAGCGGGCAAAAAAAAACAATGAGAAAGATTGTTAAAAAAAAACCAACATACTATTCTCAGTAAAATACCAGAAAATACAAATCATACATATATGAAATGCTTACAGATTACAACATTTTATAACTTTAACTTCTAAAAACTGTAAATGTTGCCGCATTAAAATAATCACAGAATAAATGATCACCAAAAAGTCCATAATTCAAAAATATACCTTTCCTTGAGGCCAAATGGTATTTTTGCACTTCTTCTTTATGTAAATTGTCCAATGTTAGTCCTATTAAATTATAATAATAAATTCCTCAGAGAGTGAATTATCTTCCTAAAACTTTGGCTTTAAAAATATTAGGTAGGAATTTGGTAATTCACTAGGCAAACGTTGTTTGAAAACCAACTGGGCATCATTACAAAGTGTCCAGCCTTTGTCACATTTTAGATAGGCAGTGTAAAGTCCAGATGTGGTGGAAGGACCATCATGGAAAATTATTGCAATTGCTACAAAAGTCCTGCCTGATATTGATAGTTATGCTGCTACAAATTGTTTTATTAAATTATCCAATTTTCTTGCGTCAGCTGTACAACGTTGCATCATTAAAATTATGTATTTTCAAAATTTTGTTAAGAATAATGTGGATAACATTTCTGATTTACATTGGCTACACTCCATGTTTTGAATTGCACCTTTCACTAATTTATTGAAAGACACTGATTTACAGTCTGGTAATGTTAAATACAGAAATCTCTCAGTGTCTACATTGGTGCAACATGTATACATGCAATTTTCACAATTATGTTCCCATTTGTAAGAAAGGCCAAAAATATTTTCTATTTCTACACCTTCATTTTCAAAAATGGTAAGCATATACATTAAAAATTCCTGAGCATCTTGTTGGATATTTTGTGTAAATTGTGTAGAACCAGAACACACATCCAAAAGACTACGAACATCTGAAACAGATTGGGCCCGATTCACAGAACTAACTTAAGACAAAATCCTAAACTTACTACCATTTTGGTATTCACAGAAGGCACTTACTCATTTTGGTATTCACAGAAGGCACTTACTCATTTCGGTATTCACAGAAGTTAGGAGTCCTAACTTTAGGACTCCTAAATGCCTTCTGTGAATACCGAAAGTCTTAAAATTAGGAGTTTTCTCAGTTTAGTAGTAGTATAGTTAGGACTCCTAACTTTAGGACTCCTAAATGCTTTCTGTGAATACCGAAAGTCTTAAAATTAGGATTTTTCTCAATTTAGTAGTCCTAAATTTAGATTTAGGACTACTAAATTGAGAAAAATCCTAATTTTAAGACTTTCGGTATTCACAGAAGGCATTTAGGAGTCCTAAAGTTAGGAGTCCTAACTATACTACTACTAAACTGAGAAAAATCCTAATTTTAAGACTTTCGGTATTCACAGAAGGCATTTAGGAGTCCTAAAGTTAGGAGTCCTAAACTTAGGACTACTAAATTGAGAAAAATCCTAATTTTAAGACTTTCGGTATTCACAGAAGGCATTTAGGAGTCCTAAAGTTAGGAGTCCTAACTATACTACTACTAAACTGAGAAAAATCCTAATTTTAAGACTTTCGGTATTCACAGAAGGCATTTAAGAGTCCTAAAGTTAGGACTCCTAACTTCTGTGAATACCGAAATGAGTAAGTGCCTTTTGTGAATACCAAAATGAGTAAGTGCCTTCTGTGAATACCAAAATGGTAGTAAGTTTAGGATTTTGTCTTAAGTTAGTTCTGTGAATCGGGCCCATTGTATTTTACTTCTATCTGTTGTCAATTTTTCATAAACAGAATGCAACAGAGAACAAAATCTTTTTTCCTGATTCTGCATAATTTATGCTTGCAAACCTTCCAGATAAAAAACAACATTGACCACTACATTAGCACAGCAGTTGACACCAGAACTATTTTCAAACTGATAACTAACAATCTCTTCAACAGTGTCCAATTTCTTTTTACCTGCAATCACAACATTATCTTGTTCTTTTCTTTTCTTGATACCTTCAGAACAGATATTCTCTAACCTTCTTTTTTCGACCAATCATACGCTTTTCAAATACAGGATATTGACCTAAATTTGGAGCATACACCCTTCTTAACCTATTATAATCTTTTACACAGTTTGCATCTGCAGTAACCTTTGTCTCATCAAAATCAATCAAAAACAAACCAGATAATGTTCTGACTCGCGACAAAGCAACATATGCCATACCCTCTTTAAATACAGTAGATGCAATGTTCACCAATGCACTGTCTACACTTAATCCTTGAGATTTATGAATAGTCACTGCATATGCCAGAGAAAATGGAAATTGTTTCATATGGACATATAAATCTTTAACAAGCAAAAAACCAACTGAACAACGACCAATTTCTTTAACTTCATCAATCTGATCAAATTTAATTTTTAAAAATTCAATTCCTTATTTTTTCTGATAATTCACAAAATCCACCACTTTGCCCATTGCACCATTAACTAAACCTTTCTCTACATCCAAATTACGCCTTAAAATTACTCGACAGTTTACACACACATACATTGTCTTTTCCAAACCAGCAGTTTTAGATATTTTTTTTTCTAAACAACATTTTTTTGATCTCAACTTACCCGTCAAAATAATAGTGATTCCTTCATGTAGTATTTTATCAATGGCTTCCATTTTTACAATTTCTTCATTTTCCAATCGTTGAATATTGAACACTCACGCAGTGTCGGCATTAAGCAAATCACTGACCTATTTTTAGCAATTTCCACGCACACTTTTGCAGGAACTGCATTTTCATTTGGAAAGACTGCAAAGTAATCGACTCTCCAAAGCTTCTTTCCCTTTTTTTGAAAGAATTCCAATTCTTATATCTTGAAGAATACTTCCATATTCAGCATCATTTGCCTGTCGCATATTTGTTGTCAGTTCTTTGTATTCAAAATTACTCCAAATGTTCACATTACCAACACTGCCAAGAGACTTTCTGGTATCTTCATGGGCAAGTGTTTTAAATACCGGTTGTCCTTTTACCGGTGTCAGTTGCAGTAGATCTCCCAAAACTATGACGTGTTTTCCTCCAAATACCACGTCATACTCTGTTTTAAGAATTTGCTGCATTCTTAAATGCACAAAGGCAAGCATCAAGTTTGAATCCATGCTCACCTCATCAATAATGACAAGTTTAATTTTCTTCAGCACTCTTGAAACTTCACAACAAGCTTCTCCAGATAGCTTGTGGTATTCCAATTTGTTCTCATGCTCTACTGGCAGCATTAGTAAACAATGTAAAGTAATTCCTCTAATGTTATGTGCTGCCAACCCAGTTGGAGCAGTGACAACACAAGACAAATGCGACTCAGTTGTTTTTTGCAGATAACTTGTAATTACTTTAATTAAGAAACTCTTTCCTGTTCCAGCTTGACCACTCACATACATTCGGATAGGTTGAAATGATGTACATGAGCACACTCTCTTTTCATGAAGTAATCCATGGTCAATCTGCTCTTTCACTTGCTGATATATTTGTTTCTGTTCAACATTTAGTTGCTCTTCCAAGTTTCCTAACTGTATTGCATCTTCTTGTGCTTGATACATTGCTGTTATCACCTCATTCATTGCAATCACTGCTTCATTTTCAACAATTGGTTGTCCTAGTGGATCTTGACTCAGTGCAGCAGAACTTTGACTGTCTTGAGAACTGTCTCTAGCAATCTCAGCTGCAATTGTAGCTTCTTGATCAATTTCATCATTCAACATTTTGACATAATTTGAGAAAGCACTGCATTGTATGCTATCTTTACAAGCATTAAATGAATCTTCATAGCTGGGAAAATCTCCAAGTAATTCCAGTTCAGAACGCCATGGTTTGAGCATTTGCAAAAGGGCTAAATAGTAAAATTCCCTTTTGTCACCAGTGTCGTGACTCAGTTTTCTGTGATTAATTAAATTTCCTTTCCTTTGTTTCACCAGACATCCTTCAGAACCAATCACTCCATATTTTCCATCGTTGATGTTCTCTGTAATATTCCGTTTAAAAGTGTAGTTTTGCAGCACTTCATAGAGACCTATGTTCTCAAGATGATGACTTCTCTTTGGATAGTATGTGTCCAACATATTGGTTTTCAAAATATCCGTACTTTCAGGGTCATTTTCTGCTAAATATTCAATTTCTTGAACAGATTTCAGTAACCGATTTCAAATTCCTGCAAGACCTAGACTGACCCAAATGATTCTTCTACTTTTGGAATATAGACTTGCAGATGATAACCGATCTGAACATTCATATGCTCCAATTTCACGATGCGATAACATCTTCAAACTGAAACTGTATAATTTCTTACTTAGAGTCTTCTCATGAGAAATCTCTTCCCACATTTCTTTCAATTCAGTCTTTTCTGATTTAGTAATGTAAGACGTTACATATCGAGCAACAGCAATGGAATTGTCCGCAACATACTGAATATCCATTGTTGGAGGGAGGCCCACCGGGGAGTCAGGGGGATCACTCCGGGGCACCTTCCTACCGCAAAGTTATAGCCGAGCGCCGCTGAGAAGCCTCCTAGGGGAGGTCTTTCTCCTGTGATCGTACTAGGCCCAGTAACACCACCACACAGGACTCCGTATCAGTTGCTTATCTAGGTACTTTATCAACAGTAGCACATTTGAAATATTTACAGGGGGATCGAGAGATCCAGAAAGAGTCTCAATGTCTTTGTAGGGACAGGGTAGCGGGACAGTCTTAGTACCAGCCTGGTACGGGGAAGCTCTGCGCCAGACCTTGTGTTAGGCCGAAGGTGGCTCCGGGGACCGGAGCAGCAGGTGCTGGTCTCAAAGCAGCTCGGACGTGGAGAGCCGCGACGGTGTCTGCAGGGCTCGGGTGGTAGTTCCGCTTGGGTCGAGCCGCGACACAGTCAGCAGGGCTCCGGTGGTAGGTCCGCTTCGGTCGGGCCGCGACGGGGTCCGCTGGGCTCTGATGGCAAGTTCAACAAGGTCGGGCCGTGACAGCGTCAGCAGGGCCCCAAAAGGTTCATGAAGGTCTTTAAGCACGGTGGAGCCGCGACGTCGTCAGCAGGGCTCAGAGCGTGGTTCCAGGATGAGTCTTTCTCCGTAGGGTCAGCCGCGATCCGATCAGCAGGGCTCTTGACTCCGGGATACAACTGCTGTCCTGTTGCAGGGTCGCCCCAGATATAGGTCTGGAGCCCTTTGATGACCGGACCCTTGCGCCCGGGGGGCGGAGAGGCTGGGTCGGGAGCGGCCAGACGCCCAGCAGGAGAGGCGCCAGGTCCAGGAGAGCTGTGGGGCAATCGAACCTAGGTGTGGGAGGACGGTTGGGGGTCCCATCGATACTGCCCTCCGCCGGGAGTGGGGAAGTGTTCACGTGGTACCCCCTGGCCAGTGGTTGGCGCCTTGATGTCGGGGCTTGCTGGGACCGAGGCCGGGTTGAGCGGGGTCACGTAGGCTGGTGCGCAGAGTCACGTACAATCCAAAATGGAGGAGCCCCGAGGTGCAGGGGACCTCGTGCGGCTTAGCGAGGGGGAACAGGACCACGCCACGAGGCCGGCTCCAACATCCATGTTAGCGTTCCACATGGATAAAATAACTGGATTGTAGTCATTTATGTATTTTGATTCTTCGCTTCTTCTTAAGTTGTAGGGTTTTTCGGAGACTTTCTTGTGACGGTATGTCATACAGCTGACATAAAACTGTTCACTCTTCCTTTGGCTAATACAGGACGTGGAAATCAAAAACGAAATTTGGTATAGAACTTATCCTTTGACTTGTACTTTCGTCGACCATATTTTCCACACCTGTGGCTTTGAAATCGTAAGACTTGTTGTTTTAAGTTTTTCTCTTCTCTGCTATTTGGAAGAGCACATGTAGCATAATTTTCAATGAAAGACAAAACAGTTTCATCTGAATCTGTTCCAAATTTGGGGGCGTCCTTGACCCATAACAACATATGTATGTGAGGAGCACCTCTTGCTTGATACTCCTTTCTCCAAAAGAAATCCACAACTTCTCCAAGAGGAGGATTCTTTTTATTGCAGATGAAAGACATCATAGCTTCAAATCTATGATTGAAATATCTGCATACATTGACAGGATCCAAAGAGCACAATTCTCCAGATGTCTTGTATTCAATATTTTTTATATTGGAATTTGCCTCTCGAAGAAATTCAAGTAAATCATCCCAAGCATACTCAGCACAGCTTAGTGTAACAAACCATGTAGGATTTCCCAAGTTCCGTAGCATACATTTCAGTTCTCTATGTCGACGTGTTGGACAGGCCACACGAAGGGCTTGCTCCCTCCCCGCACGACAGGGCCCGAGCTCCGGCCCACCAGGCATAACCCACGAAAAGCACCCGTACCCCGTCTCCCGACGGATCTTCTGCCCTCGGACTTCTACTCATCACGGGGCCCAGCCCCACCGGCTCCCCCGGCCGGTTCAAGCCGCCATCTTGGGCCCTGCACCACGAGGCCGCGTGGCCTCGCCCCGACCCTAACCCCGGGCCTGACCGGCCCCGACATCCCGGCACCACCATCCACCCGGGAGGTGAGCGGACCACTTGGCAGGTCAATGGGAGGACGAAGTGTCAAGAGCTCTTCCCCCGCCAGGTGCCGATCGCCTCCAGCTCCCCCAGGCGCTGGCTCCACCCCCTGCTGGGTGTCTGGACACCTTCATCCCGGGCCCTCCGACCTCCAAGTGCGAGGGTCCGGACATCAAAGAGCGCCTGCCCTATAACTGGGGCAACTCCGGAGCAGGAAGGCAGTTGTATCCTGGAGTCGAGAGACACCGAGAGAACGCAGCCTTGACGGACTACTGGCGCTGCCGTAGCCCGCTCTTGTGAACCATCGTCCTGCCTGCTGGCGCTGCCGCGGCCTTCTACAACATCCATCCTCGTCGGGACCTGCTGGCGCTGCCGCGGCCCGTTGTAACGACCATCCTCACCGGGACCTGCTGGCGCTGCCGCGGACCGTACATCGACCATCTTTCCGGGACCTGCTGGCGCTGCCGCGGCCCGTTGTAACGACCATCCTCACCGGGACCTGCTGGCGCTGCCGCGGACCGTACATCGACCATCTTTCCGGGACCTGCTGGCGCTGCCGCGGCCCGCACCAACTAAGCTCGAGGATTGTGAGCTAATCATCATCTCATCCAAACTACCTGACTGGTAGACAGACTGTCCCGCTACCCCTTACCCTGCTTTGAGAGACTTGAATCGAGGGGACCCCTGAGTCCAGACCTCCTTGTACCATTCAACCGTACCTTAAGAAGTGCTTATAAAAGACACTGAACCTTATCCGTGTGTGGTATCTGTCTGTGGGGGGGAAGTTACTTGTCTGTACGATCGCTGGAGACGGCTCTCCCCGGAGACCTCTCCTCCTGACCCCGGCCGACCCTCCCGGTCCGTCTATCCTTTCTAACATTGGTGGCCAGCGGCGCGATCCGAATCAACGCGTAATCGTACAGAGAGTAGCTCACCCCATGACAACAACACGATGTCAGCCAAAGATAGCAACTCCACCGAGAAATTCCAAATGGATAAATTAGAAGAATACAACCACCGCGAACTGAGACAATTCTGCATAGAACTTGGCATTGCTACCACCGGCCTGAGTACCAAAGATGATCTAAAGCACGCCCTAGAGTCGTGGACAGAAACTGGGGTCGCCGGACCCTCCGACCAAAGCAGCATCACACCAGAGGGGAACGCCACGGCTCCCGAGGAGCGGGGAACGGGCCTCTCGCAGGAGGAGATCCGAGAAAGAGAAAGAACCAGATTGCACGAGTTGGAAATGGCACGACTCAAGATGGATGGGGAACTCAAGTTAGCTGAACAGAAACTCAACCTCGAGCACATGCGGCTCCGAGATGAACGAGAAGAGAAGCAGAGACAGAGAGAGCTGGAGGAGAAAAAAATAACGCTCGAGCACGAGCGCAAACTGGCGGAAATAGAACTTCGGAAACAGAATAAAGAACTGGGGGTGCCTGAGCAACCACACACCCCGGGGCCAATCGAGAAAAAAGTCCACATCCCCAAGGATGTTGTCCGCGAGTATGTCCGAGAAGACGACATACAACAGTGGTTTAAAGCCTACGAGATCGCCATGACCTCCCACCGGATCGACCGGAGTGATTGGGGAGCCGGACTCTGGGGGAGGTTTATCAACGAGGGGCGCGATGCCCTACTGCAGCTCCCAGATCACCAAATGTCGTCCTACGACCACATGAAGGCTGCCCTCCTCACCCGCTACGGCCTCACACCCGAGATGTACCGCCAGAGGTTCAGAGATTGCACCCGGATCCCAGGTACAACTTGGGTAGAATACGTGAACTATTTCAGCCGTGCCTTCGAGGGTTGGATAAAGGGGAGCCAGGTCACCACCTACGAACAACTCTTTAACCTGATGGTATGGGAGCACCTGTCGAACAACTGCTTCGTCGAGCTCAGGCAGCACCTCCTCGACAGTAAGCTGACTGACCCCCGGCAGCTCGCGCCGAAGCTGACCGATGGGAAAGCACCCGAGTGGGCCGGAGGGGGCCACACGAACAGAACAGAAACAACCAAGGCCAGCACCGTCCTCGGGGAGGAGGAGGGGGCCAGGGGCGAGGGAGAGACGCCTTGCCCGCAACACCCGTGGCCAGCACCCCGGCTCCGGCCGGTCGGGGCAACCCCCCGTGGCGTCCTGGGGTCCGAGCCAACGTCACGTGCCACCGATGCCAGCGAGTCGGCCACTACGCCAATGACCCGAGCTGCCCGCAGAACCAAACACCCAAGCCCCGCCAGGTAGCTGCTGCCGCCCTGGGGGAAGAGCGATCATTGGAGGAACCAGAGGAGTATGAGCCGGCCCAGCAAGAGTGGGAACCGGCCGCCATGGTCCTGGCGTGCTTAGGGGGAAGAGACATGGTCCCGCGGGCTCCCCTACCCGCTAACACCAGGAAATACGGTCAGTGGGTGACCATTAATGGACAGCGAGCCGAGGCCTTGCGTGACACAGGCGCCAGTGTGACGGCCGTCCGCTGTCACCTGGTGAAGCCCGAGCAGATCCTGCCGAACATTCTCTGCCCCGTCCGCTCGGCAGACAACTCTGAAAGTATGTGTCAAATGGCCTGCGTTCCATTCGAATGGGGAGGGGTCTCCGGCCTGTTGAAGGTGACGGTCCGGGACGATGCCCCCGTGGACTGCCTCCTGGGGAATGACCTCGAGAGTTCCCCGTGGGCCACCGTTGAGAGAAGAGAGCACCTGGGGATGCTGGGCCTCCCGGACTGGGCCTGCATAACCACCCGGTCCATGGCCGCCCGTGCCGTCCCTCAATCAGAAGAACCAGAATGGCCAGCACCTCCGCCCCCAGTCGCCCCAGTAGAAGACAACGACGAGGCCAGCCTCCCAGACCCGACGGCCGAAGGGGACGCGCAACCCCAGGACCTTCCTGACCTGGCTCAGTGGCGTCAAGAGGGGGGGCCCACCCAAGCACAGTTCCGCCAGGAACAAAAGACCTGTCCCTCCCTCGAGGGACTCCGCCAACAAGCCAGCGCCCAGAACGCAGGGGACTCCACCGGAACTCACTGGGTCTACTGGGATAACGACCTGCTATACAGCGAGCAAAGAATCGCCGAGCTGGGGGCCGGTTGAGTACTGGTGGTACCTCTCCGCTTCAGAGACTTTCTGCTCAACCTGGCCCACGATGTCCCCCTGGCTGGACACCTGGGCCAAGATAAAACGTACAGCCGCCTAGTGACCCACTTTTTGTGGCCGAAGATGAGGAACGACGTCCTGAACCACTGCCGATCTTGCCCCACATGCCAAGCCAGCGGGAAGAGTGGTCGGAAGCTGAAAGCCCCTCTGCAACCCTTCCCTGTGGTCACCACCCCGTTCGAGAGGGTGGGGATAGACATCGTGGGGCCTCTGGACCCCCGCACGGCACAAGGACACAGGTTCATCTTAGTACTGGTGGACCATGCCACCCGCTACCCCGAGGCGGTGCCCCTACGGACCGTGACAGCTCCGGTGGTTGGCCGGGCCCTAATGGGGATCTTCTCCCGGGTAGGCTTCCCCCGAGAAGTCGTCAGCGACCGAGGCACGAACTTTATATCCAAATACATGAAGTCCCTCTGGCAACAATGCGGGGTCACCTACAGATTCACGACCCCCTATCACCCCCAAGGGAACGGACTAGTGGAGCGTTTTAACCGCACCCTCAAGGGGATGATTGGGGGATTGGAAGAGCCCCTCCGTCGCCAGTGGGATGTACTACTCCCGTGCCTCCTCTTCGCCTACCGCGAAGTTCCCCAGAAGTCCCTCGGTTTTAGCCCTTTCGAACTCCTGTACGGGCACCCTGTGCGAGGGCCCCTCAGCCTAGTAAAAGAAGGTTGGGAGATGGCCCCCCTAAAGACCCCTCCAGACGTCTTCAAATACCTCCTGGCCCTACGCAATCAGACCCGGCGCTTCAGAGAGATGGCCAAGGCGAACCTCGAGGCCAGCCAGGAGGACATGAGGAAGTGGTATGATCACAATGCCTCCTCCGTTGAGTTCGAGCCTGGACAACAAGTATGGGTGATGTCCCCCACCGAACCATGTGCCTTGCAAGATAAGTGGACGGGGCCCTTCAAAGTGGTCGAGCGCAAAAGCCCCGTCACTTACCTCATCGACCTGGGGACCTCCCGGAACCCCCTTCGGGTCCTCCACACCAACCGACTCAAACCACACTTTGTGCGCTCAGAACTCAGCCTCCTGATGGCTACGGACAGTGGGGCAGAGGAAGACTCCGAACCCCTCCCGGATCTTCTGAAGACTCAGGAGAATGACGGCTCCGTGGACGGGGTCCGGCTCTCTGACGCCCTCACTTCGGAGCAACGCCAGGGCTGCCGGAACCTCCTGCTGCAGTTCGCTACCCTGTTCTCCCTCACCCCCGGGGTCACCCCTTGGTGTTTGCACGACGTGGACACCGGGGACAGTCCCCCTGTCCGACACCGGGCCTACCGCGTACCAGATCGGGTACGGGCCTGCATACAGGAGGAGGTGGCCAAGATGCTCACAATCGGGGTCATCGAGCCCTCGGACAGTCCCTGGGCCAGTCCGGTTGTATTGGTCCCCAAAGCCGCTGCCCCCGGCACCACACCTGAACTGAGATTCTGCGTCGACTACCGGGGCTTGAACGCTGTCACCCGGACCGACGCTCATCCGATCCCCCGAGCAGACGAGCTGATCGACCAGCTGGGGGCCGCCCGCTACCTCAGTATCTTCGACCTAACAGCGGGCTACTGGCAGATCGGCCTCACACCCAGGGCTCAGGAACGGTCAGCCTTCTCTACCCCCGATGGCCACTACCAATTCAAGGTCATGCCCTTCGGCATGAAGAATGCCCCCGCCACGTTTCAACGCCTCATGAACCAGGTCTTGGCGGGGCTCGAAGAGTTCAGCGCTGCCTACCTGGACGATATCGCTGTATACAGCCACCACTGGCCCGACCACCTCCGTCACCTCCAAGAGGTCCTACAGGCCCTCCAGCGGGCCGGCCTCACAATTAAGGCCGGCAAGTGCCAAATTGGCCAAGGGTCTGTGACCTACCTTGGGCACCAAGTGGGAAGCGGGCTGGTGGCCCCGCTACAACTTAAGATTGCTGCCATCCAGTCCTGGCAGCCCCCCGTCACCCAGACCGAGGTCCGAGCCTTCTTGGGGCTCACCGGCTACTACCGGCGGTTCGTGAAGGACTACGGCAGCATCGTGGGGCCCCTCACGGGTCTCACGTCCAAGAACCAGCCGAAGCGGATTAACTGGACCCCCGATTGTCAAGCGGCCTTCGAGAAGCTGAAGGCCGCTCTATGCACCGCCCCTGTGCTCCAGGCCCCCGATTACAGTCGGGAATTCATGGTACAGACCGACGCCTCCGACCACGGCATCGGAGCCGTCCTTTCTCAGTTAAACCCCGAAGGTCATGACCAGCCGGTGGCCTTCATCAGTCGACGTCTCCTGGCCCGAGAACAGCGCTGGAGCACCATCGAGAGGGAGGCCTTCGCAGTGGTGTGGGCCCTCAAAAAGCTCCGGCCCTATCTCTTCGGTACCCACTTCCGGGTACAAACCGACCATCGACCCCTGCAGTGGCTGATGCAGATGCGGGGGGAGAACCCAAAACTCTTGCGCTGGTCCATTTCCCTGCAGGGAATGGACTTCACTGTGGAGCACCGACCAGGCCAAGACCACGCCAACGCGGATGGCCTGTCCCGCTTTTTCCGCCTCGACGAAGAGAGTCCCCAAGGAGATGGGTGACTCTCCCCGCCTTCAGCTGGGGGGGACGCATGTTGGACAGGCCACACGAAGGGCTTGCTCCCTCCCCGCACGACAGGGCCCGAGCTCCGGCCCACCAGGCATAACCCACGAAAAGCACCCGTACCCCGTCTCCCGACGGATCTTCTGCCCTCGGACTTCTACTCATCACGGGGCCCAGCCCCACCGGCTCCCCCGGCCGGTTCAAGCCGCCATCTTGGGCCCTGCACCACGAGGCCGCGTGGCCTCGCCCCGACCCTAACCCCGGGCCTGACCGGCCCCGACATCCCGGCACCACCATCCACCCGGGAGGTGAGCGGACCACTTGGCAGGTCAATGGGAGGACGAAGTGTCAAGAGCTCTTCCCCCGCCAGGTGCCGATCGCCTCCAGCTCCCCCAGGCGCTGGCTCCACCCCCTGCTGGGTGTCTGGACACCTTCATCCCGGGCCCTCCGACCTCCAAGTGCGAGGGTCCGGACATCAAAGAGCGCCTGCCCTATAACTGGGGCAACTCCGGAGCAGGAAGGCAGTTGTATCCTGGAGTCGAGAGACACCGAGAGAACGCAGCCTTGACGGACTACTGGCGCTGCCGTAGCCCGCTCTTGTGAACCATCGTCCTGCCTGCTGGCGCTGCCGCGGCCTTCTACAACATCCATCCTCGTCGGGACCTGCTGGCGCTGCCGCGGCCCGTTGTAACGACCATCCTCACCGGGACCTGCTGGCGCTGCCGCGGACCGTACATCGACCATCTTTCCGGGACCTGCTGGCGCTGCCGCGGCCCGTTGTAACGACCATCCTCACCGGGACCTGCTGGCGCTGCCGCGGACTGTACATCGACCATCTTTCCGGGACCTGCTGGCGCTGCCGCGGCCCGCACCAACTAAGCTCGAGGATTGTGAGCTAATCATCATCTCATCCAAACTACCTGACTGGTAGACAGACTGTCCCGCTACCCCTTACCCTGCTTTGAGAGACTTGAATCGAGGGGACCCCTGAGTCCAGACCTCCTTGTACCATTCAACCGTACCTTAAGAAGTGCTTATAAAGGACACTGAACCTTATCCGTGTGTGGTATCTGTCTGTGGGGGGGAAGTTACTTGTCTGTACGATCGCTGGAGACGGCTCTCCCCGGAGACCTCTCCTCCTGACCCCGGCCGACCCTCCCGGTCCGTCTATCCTTTCTAACACGACGGTACCAATATTCATTAGTCCCACCCTGACATGTCATCAGATTAATCAACTGAGATTCTAAATGATCATCTCTCTGATGCACTTGATCCATAAAATCCTTTGCAGTTACATTTTGATGATGCATTCCAGTTTTTAAAATGTGATTTACTGCATATGAATGTCCAGACAAGTCACTTTCAAACAGAAGATATAACATATAAGGGATACATTGTCGAAATCTTGGATCTTCTGCATATAATCTTGTTGTCCGATATTCAGATGCGGGAATCTGCACAGGACGTTCATCATATCGTCCACCTTTTCCTGTTGGAAACAACTGCGGGAAACAACGAGCTTCCAAGCTCTCTTCCCATACACTCATGGGACTTCCTGTTGCTTTTTTCATTTGAAACAACTCAATTGTATTCCCCATCACCTCTTTGGAATGAAGTGGATGTGCACTGTAATGTTCATAGATCTCTTCACATCTGGACATGGACACTTTTTCAATTTGTCCACTTAATGTTTCACTATCTTCTGCTAAATCTATTTCTTCTTCTCCAACAAACACATTTCTATAGTACTCATTATTTTTTAACAGATACAATGATGCCTTTTGCACTTTTCTAACATCCACTAACTCTTGCCAGATTTTCTTATTCTTAGTAGGAACACCATTAACTAGAATGACCAGTGGCTCATTTTCTGCATGATCTACACCAATAGTTTCATCATTTTTCCTTAAATCTAATGGTAAATGGACAACTCTTCCTTTCAGTCCTCTTTGCAACTCTGATGGAGGTAATTTACTTGTTTTGGGCTCCATGCGAACAATAGCCTGAAACGGGTGAACACATTGTATCAGAATAGACTCATACATATTTAAATCTATCAGCTCTGGAGGAATAGCAACCAACTCTAGATTATTATGAACAGCTCTAGCAGGCATTTTATTCTCATCTAATTTATTATAATAATATTTGCAAATACGCTGCTCACATCCCAAATCAAAACAATCCTCTACCAACAAATAAGTTGCAAATTCCATCCACTTATCATTATCTTCTATTTCACTTTTTAAATACAGATTGACACCCCGAGTCTGATTTTTATAGTGACTTCGCCGACATCAAATACAAGAAACATTTGGTCTTTCACCTGAAATTACCTTAAACTTTGTGATTTCATCCTCAAATTCTTCTGTAATTACAGGTTCTACATTGTCTTCAACATTTTGTTCTACTAATGTGTCAGTTTCTTCACTCTCTTGCTGAGGCCCAAAGTAACAAAACTCAATATCCTCACAGACCTGCTTCACATCTGAAACTGACCCGAGTAAAAGAGCACTGTTCAACTCACTTAACTTTAGTGCTGGACTTTTTGCATAATACAACCTTCTAACTAACTTCCGTATTTGAGTATGATGTACTGCCAGCATTCTGAAATGGTGAAAAACACTTTCACAAACTTTCCTAGAAAGACAAGCCAGAGAATGACCTGGCAAACCAGTATGTTTTCTCACTCTGCTAGGGTCTAGTCCTTGCAACACCTTAATCTATTGTTTTACACTTTTTTTAGTATAGACTCGTAAAAATCTACATCATTTTTCAATAGATTCCTGTCGTACACTACAAACACTACTGCAATCCCAAGTGTACACAGGGTTTTTAGCACGTCTCCCTAAAACTTCATCAGCTATCACTTCTTCTGCATTTCTTTCAACCATTTTCTCTTTCTCCATTGGACAACCATCACTAACCTCATAACCTCTACCACTGGTGTCAACTGCATACAATACTTTTTCACTTAGTGAATAACTCTCTTCATTAAAAAAAGGCTCTGAACTAGAACTGTGTTTCCATTCTCCCAAAAAAAATCACAATTTTTTTTCTTATTAATAACTCTTTTCCTCCTACTTTTGACCTTCATTACATATATTGGTTTATCTAGTGATCGAATTCTGTTTAACACTAAAATAAACAGTTTCCTTTTTACTTCAAAAGCCTTTTCCACAATGCTTTCAATATGCTTCTTCTTTTTATAAAATAAAGCTCTCTTTTTATATTTACCAAAACTCATTCACTACAGTGGAAGAGGTAAGGGAACTGCACACAATCTACATATTTCACGACTGCACTTTAGTGTCAATGCCTGACTCATTTAATCAACGCATAAGCAAAGACTGGCTTCTAATGCTACTAAAACTTGACAACATGACAGGTTTTAAAACAGTTATCTGTCAGCAAATACACGATGTTACCAAACGCTTCTCTCACAGTGGTTCCCAAATGCACACAGACTCACGGTGTGATTCTAGACAAACACCACTATGCCTAGGAGTTTACCAAAACTCATTCACTACAGTGGAAGTGGTAAGGGAACTGCACACAATCTACATATTTCACAACTGCACTTTAGTGTCAATGCCTGACTCATTTAATCAACGCATAAGCAATGACTGGCTTCTATTGCTACTAATACTTGACAACATAACAGGATTTAAAATAGTTATCTGTCAGCAAATACACAATGTTACCAAATGCTTCTCTCACATTGGTTTCCAAATGCACACAGACTCACAGTGTGATTCTAGACAACAACCATTATCCCTACAAGTTTACCAAACCCTATTTACTACTATGGAAGTGGTAGGGGAACTGCACACAATGTGCATATTTCAAAAGTGCACTTTTGTGTCAAAGCCTGACTCATTTAATCAACGCATAAGCAAAGACTGGCTTCTAATGCTACTAAAACTTGACAACATGACAGGTTTTAAACGAGTTATCTGTCAGCAAATACAAGATGTTACTAAATGCTTCTCTCAAAGTGGTTCCCAAATGCACACAGGCTCTCTGTGTGATTCTAGACAAACAACACTATCCCTTGCACTATACCAAAACACATTTATTAATCTACAAGGAGTACTACATTTTACTGCAGAAACATAACTCATTTCACAAATTCATAAACAATGACTGGTTTCTAATTCTACAAAAATATAAAAACTGCATAGTTATCTGTCTACAAACACATGAAAAAAACAAATCCTTATCACAAAATGGTTTCTACATGCACACACACTCTCAATAAGATTGTAGAGAAAAAAAAGTACTCCCTCCACTTTAGCCGAAGAAATACATTAGTCTGATTAAAATAAAAATAGTCTACATACATCCCCTCACAATTAAATAACTCACCTTTCAAGATGTTTTGTAGATTAAGAAGTATATCAGTCACACAACAGATATCAGTCACACACCAGATTTTCTTATACAGAATCTCTGCACTGTGCACCTGTCAGCAGAACCAAAGAATGGCAAAGTTTCCCTCTCATTTTCCACACATATACATGTAAACATCAAATCACATTCCTTCCCACATAAATTCAAAAGCAAACACACATTTCTATTGGTTAAACATTTCAACCCTTTCCAAATGACATAAACTTCAACCCTTCCCCCAATCTGCCTTCTGCCCGTTACCATAGAAACAAGTCATGGAACACTGTACTGAGCACACAGGTCACAAGTTCAGCACACACAATGTTGCTAATCAAAACAGCAAGTGTGCTTGACTTATCAACATATCAGCTTATCATATATAATGTTCCTTACAATCAGTTTTTGTTAACCAATACGAATCATGTGTTTAAAAAACAGAAATATGCACCCTACCTTTCAGTGTAGAAGGTTGTCAAACAACCAATGATTTCTTGTCTTTTTTCAAAATTGCATCTTAGCCACCATTTTTGAAACATCTTACTTTCCAAACTGCCATTTCATTTACAGAGACCATCTGAGTGCATCCAGACCTCCTTACAAGATGCTTACAGTGTGGATTGTGGGACACAGCTACATTTTCTGGAGCCAAAGGTATGCAGAAAACAAAGGCATTCACAATGACCTAGGTTTGCCAAATGTAGACATTAAATGGATTGGACAGAGAGGGTTAAAGTGGCACCAATTGATGCCATTGGTGAAATCCTTCATGCAAATCCAACACCCAGACCTCATAATAGTGCACTGTGGTGGCAATGACCTAGGCACTTTGACTGGGGTAGGTCTGGAAATGCTTATGAAGGACACCTTTGCAGAACTGATTTCACTTTTCCCTAAAACTGCCTTTGTGTATTCTAACATATGCCAAAGGCAGAAATTGCACTGGTCCAATCATTTGTGTCCACAGATTGAGAAAGCTAGGAAACATGTGAATTAATCTGTTTCTGCTTTTCTCTGAGACTACATAATGGGGTCCATTTACAATAACAATCTGCGCTTTCATATGCAAGAGATGTATAGGAGAGATGGAATACACTTTACTGATGAAAGAAACAGAGTCTTCCTCAACAACTTTAGACTCTGTATAGGTACTTACTTATAAGTACCAAAAACTCTCAATGAACACAACGGCTCTTTTTAGAGCCACTCAAGAACAAAACACTTAAGCTTAATCTTTATCTCCCGAAAATTTCATTTTTTTTCCCTTGGATCCGCGAACCCACCGCGAGAGAATCTGCGTATCCAACGTGATAGGATGCGCGCACTGTGCGCGCATTTCAATGGTTTTTGTTTTTAAAAAGGGGGCCCCAGGGGGTCCTTCTGGGACCCCCTAAGCACCTCTAGAGGGTCAGAGTATTTCCACTCTGCCCCCTTCATATGTTTTACACACTTATTCCCCTTGCTTCTTCAACCTCAAAATGGCTGCCAACAGTTCCTGGTTTCGAATGTAGAGAGACACTCGGCAGCCAATTAGCATTCAGCACGCGATCGGGAGGGTGTGCACTTGGTTCGGGGAGGGTGCGCTTACGGTGTGGGTACGGTCCGCGGATCCTCCGAGGCCATAGATATTTATGTACTTTTAACTCTACTTTTCTCAGGAACTACTGAACGGATTCACACCATATATGCAAAAGGCACGAGTCTGAACTGAGGACTACCACTTTTCCAAATTTGGTGTCATTCCGTTCAGCGGTTCGGGCTGTAGCTGCGACAACAGATCCTATGGGAAATTGCATGGGGAAAACGCGTTTTGGGACCCCCCTTTTTTCTCGGCCCCAGCTTGACGAATCACCACGAACCTTTCAGGGTAGGAGCGTAGTGGAGCTGGCCAAAAGTGTGGAAAATTTCACGAGGATTCATCAACCGGTGCCAGACTTATTGGTAATAGAATGTTGCTAGTTTCCTATGGAAAATAGGTCCTAACTATAACTATCTACTGGCAACCGCCAGTAGATAATGTATATATATGTATATGTATATATATATATTTAGCACCGGTGCGCATCGGGGTAGAGGAGCCCCGTCAATCTTCAAACCCTTCCGGTATTGCAGCTACAATGCGCAGAAGGCGCACACGTCTACGGTTCAATCAAGAAAGATCATAAATCCATAAATACTGCTGAACTTTATGTTTTAATCCACAAAGCTGAACAAACCCAACGCGGTTTGGGATTGAACACGCCTTGATCATGGGTTGAGTTTGTTCGCCTTTCTGGATTAAAACAGAAGATTCAGCAGTATTTAGGGATTTACGATCTTTCTTGATTGAACCACAAACGAGTAAGCATTCTGTGCATTGCAGCTGCAATACCGGAAGTGGTTTGGAAAAAATTATATATATATATATATATATATATATATATATATATATATCAACAACGATAAACCAAGTGCAAGTGATATCAACAACGATAAACCAAGTGCACAAAACAGACTTACGGACTCCAATATTCCAATAAGGCTGGTGCTGATAAGAGAAATTTATTTGAAGCTTGTGCGGCCCATGACGCATTTCGGCCACGTCCTGTGGCCTTGATCACATGATCACGCTGCGTCTGTGCAAAACATTTAAAGGAAACTTAGTACACCATGTGGCTAATGACGGCTCTAATAGACATTGAAAACATGCTATTGCACCCGCAAAAGGATGACATATCAAAAAGCTCCCTGAGGTTTTATTTTAATTAGAAATGGTAGTATATCTATGAAAAAACAAATACTGGATGTCATTTCTTGTATGTTATAAATTGGTAACATAAGCAAATGTATACATTATACTTCCCAATCTTGCTTCCATATTAGTATTTTATATGGCAAATTGATTGGCATACATAAAACTAATCACTATGTTGTATATGTTAGAATAAGCTTAGTCTGAAACTTTCCATACTCTGTACATATACGAAATGGAAGATATGTAACCATTGCGCGAAATGGCCTTCCTATTTCTAGCCATTACGCTAGATTTAAAGTACAGTTCAATGACAGTGTGCTAACAGTCAAAAAATGTGCAAATACGCAATTAAAGGGTGCAAAATAACTGGCATACAAATTATATTGCATTTCACCTTGACTGTAGAAACGTAAACTTCATCAACTATGTGCAAAAACGCAACATGGCCTTCCTATTCATAGATATTGCAATAGATTACAAAATACAGTACAATGACCAAGTTCCAATTTAAAGAGCTAACAGTTAATAAATGTGCAAATACGCAATATGAATGTGCAAATACGCAATAATCAGCATACATAGTCCAATGTATTCCAACTTAATTACAGGGAAATTAGTATTATCAATTTTAAGGTCCTTTAGGTCTTTAAAATACAATGTGTAAAAAAAACATACAAATATGAATATGTGGTGTGAAAAGTAAAAGACTCTTTAGTACATGAAGGTTAAAAATTATATTTGCTGAAAAAACTTAATAGAGTAAATATATATTGACTTAACGAGGGGGGGTCTGTTCTCCTATCCACTTAAAATACAAAATATTCAGTCCAATACTGTGAATATATATATATATATATATATATATAGATAGATAGATAGATAGATAGATAGATAGATAGATAGATAGATAGATAGATAGATAGATAGATAGATAGATAGATAGATAGATAGATAGATAGATAGATAGATAGATAGATAGATAGATAGATAGATAGATAGATAGATAGATAGATAGATAGATAGATAGATAGATAGATAGATATATATTACCTACTGGCAATCGCCAGTAGGTAGTTATAGTTAGGACCTAGTTATCATAGGAAAATCGCAACATTCTATTCCCAATAACTTTGGCGCCGATTGACAGGGCAGGGATCAGGGTTTGCAGCAGCACAATACGCCACAGGGGGCATGCGGGACGGGAGTGCAGCACAACAATCCTTAGAAAGCAATAGGGATGGGACAGGACCATGCACATGGACAACAGAGAACAGAGGGGAAAGAAGCAATGGTAGCCAGCTGACCATAATGGACAATCAGGAGAGAAAGCTGCAGCATAACAGACCATAAAGGGCAGGAGGGACGGATCAGGGGCTTTACAATGGAACAGACAAGCCATGAGGAAGGGAATACGGGTCTGCACATGGAAACAGAGGGCTGGGGGCAAGGGAGCAGGGCAGGAGCAGCAATATGACCATGGAGGTCAGGCAGGATGGGCACTAGAAGCAAGACACACCATGGAGACCAACAGTGAGACTATGATGGTATACACACAGACCATGGAGGGAAGGTGGGAGGGGGTCAGGGGCAGCTAGCTGACCACAGAGGGAAGGTGGGAGGGGCCATGGCATCACAGAAGACCATGCATGGCAAGCGGGAGGGTTAGTGGCAGCACAATGGCTATGGTGGGCAAGAAGGAGGGTGCAGGGGCATGCACAAAGGACCATGGAGGATAGAAGGGAGGGTCAGGACCTGGGCACAGACAAGAGAGTTCAGGGGAAAGGGCCTCACAACAGACCACGCGGGGAGGCAGGAGGAGCAGTTGCAGCACAACAGACCAGGGAGGGCATAAGGGTGTGGCACAAAAATGGACCATGGAGGACAGGTGGAAGGGGATAGGGGCATGGAATGTGGACAGTCAGGGTGGAAGTGGCAGGGACAGGTTACAGTCATCTGACAATGCTAGGCAGGTGGGAGGGGAGTGGCAGCTCAACAGAACACTCAGAGTAGATAGGAGTGGCAGGTCCATGGAACATGGTGGGCAAAAAGGATGGAGCAGGGGCATGCACAAAGACATCGGAGGGGGGCAGGGGGGAGGAGAATAGGGGCAGCAAGCTAAGCACAGAGGCTAAGCAGGAGGTCAATGATGGGGCATAGAATTGGGCAATGGAGGGCAGGAGGAGTGGACTGGTACATCATGCTAAATGGAGGGCAGTGGCAGCACATCAGACCATGCATGGCAGGAGAGAGGAGGCTAGTCCATGGATTCAGACAACAGAGGATAGGGAGGAGGTCGATGGGGCAGCAAGCTAACTGTTAAGAGAAGGCGGGAAGGCCAGTGGAAGAACAACAGCTACACAGGGCTGTAATAAGGGAGCAGGGACATGGACTTGGACAATGGATGGCTAGGAGGAGGGAAGTCCGGAGCAGCAAGCTTGGTTGGGGGCAGCACAATGCCAGGCCCTGCTTCTAACCTCCCACCATCAATTGTGATATGCATCTTACTTAACGTTGAAAAAAACCTAGAAATTTGCTGAAAAAACAAAGATTACAGGGACGGTATAGTTAGACTCAGATTTCACTCATACAGAACCAGTGAAATTCAGCAGTTATAGTTACCTGAGCTAACTATAACTTACGCCCCCGCAATGTACTGCTAATGACCTCAGACATTACATCATTCATGACATGGTCAGTTACATCACTCATGACATCACTCATGACATCTCAAATGAGCTATGAATGGAATGGAACTATAATCGCTAGAACTTTATTTAGGGATAGTGTGTGTATGTTAACACCCCTTTTTTTCCTTTTCTTTCGTGTAAGAACCATTATAATACGCAACGTGCCCAGATTAATATGGCCGATAGCCTTTCACTTTAAAGTAATGTGTAGTCCATTGTTTATGTTGATGTTTGCAATTCTAAGTATGTTTATTATGAATAAGTCACGTTGACGAACATACAGGTATGACGGTCACGGGGCAAGATATGTTGAAATGACATTGTGTGCATATTAACACTTGTTTTCTTTTCTTTATTGTATCAATTCCTGAATTTTCACATCGTGACCAGGCCAATATGGGCGCCATTTTTTTGGTTTAAAGTAATATGTAGTCCTTTGTTAATGTTGGCAACTGGAGGCATTTGTAAATTTAAATAAGTATGCTACAATGACGTCGAAACGCGTGGATCACGTCCTTTACAGATTAAATACTTTCAAACTACAACCTGAGTGCTGATTCCTTCCTTGTAAGAGTGAGAGGAGATTAAATACATATATATAAAATTCACTGAAAAAAACACAAGTTTCAGGGACATTATAGTTAGAAATTAGCATTTAAAAAACCTCAGAAATTCACTAAAAAAACAACAGGTTATTGATGTCATAGTTAGTTGGACATTTCACTCGTACAAAACAAGAGAAATTCGGCCGTTATAGTTAGTTGTGCTAACTTTAACTCACGCCCCCAAAATGCACTCCTGATGACGTCACATATTACATCACTCATGACATGGTCAGTGACATCACTGATGACATCACTGATGACATCTCAAATGACATCATCTACGTGATCATCTGATGCACCTCCTCACACCCTAAAATACAGACTACCATTCTCGAAACCATAGACACACCAATACTAGTACAGCTACTATATTATATGCTCTATGCATGCAGACCTCTAATCAGCTTTATAGCATTGATACAGTCTTTTAAATACTCAGTACCTATGCAGTCTAGGAATCCTTCTGTCTGTCCCATGCACTTGGTTATTCACCCATCCAGCACTATGTACGTATCCTATCACTCTGCCAATACCTAAGCACTTATAAATTTAGCATGCACTCTCTTTGCAGCACTGAAATTACTCCAGTTATTAGTCATATACTTAAGGAATGGCCTAGCCACTAACCAAAGTACAGGTACAATGTTTTGTACACTATGCATGCAGATCTCCAACAAGCTACATACTATTAATACGCTCTTCTAAATACCCAGTTAATACTTATGCAGTGTTGGAATCCTTCTGTCTGTGCCATGTATTTCTCCAATCACCCATCCAGCACTATCTACATATCCTATCACTCCTGAGGTTCCGGACTTTTTAAGAGTCCAGAGGTGTCAGGGAAACAACACCCAAAGACCCCTGAGTTCCTTCCTGCCTTGGTGCACAAATAAACAGAGACACGGGCTTCTCGATGGTGGCGTCAAAGACCAAGGTTTATTTACTGCAGGGACACAGAAGTCATAGGAACCACACAGAGGCAGAATCTACGAGACTGTTCAAATTGCAAGAAGTGGGTTGCTCCTTAAATACACGAAATATGTCTTTAGGCAACATTACACGAATATTTCTCATGCCCAACCGGGTATCTAAAACAGACAATAAATATACATCAAACAATAATTAGTCGTAGGTTTTCGGTATTCGATCAAGTCTCTTTGTCAGTTTTCCATTCTTTGCCAGAACCTCCCCATCAGAAAAATCGTATCCTCCCCATTGTAAAAGCCCAGAAGGAGAGGAGCAGAGCCAGGTGCAAGGGATAGAAAAGTAGGATAAGAGGTGTTTATGGATCGTAAACGGGCATGGCTACCGTATTCGGCCTCTCAATCAGGACAATGGACACGAGAACCAGTATAGCAGGATTGGCCTCAGGCAGGGGAGGCAGCTTGATTCTGCCTGGTCACGCAGCATCAGCTTTTCTCGGGGTTTGAGCTTACGTGTCCTTAACGAGGTGATTCTGCCGGGGTCATCGCTCGTCCATTGACTATGTGAGGGCAAGAAACAAAATGGATGCCGTATCTAAAATGGATGTCATGATTTAGCAACAGAATGCCCTATTTCTCAGTGAATTCATGCTCGTTGCGCAGCGAAAACACTGTCATGCATATAATGGATCATTTACGGTTCATTGGTACTAAAATGGTGCCAGTACTACGATACCGAATACACGGGTTCGGATCGCTACAGAACCTCAGACCGTCCTTTTGCCCTTACATAGGCAATAGCTCACTCTATATCAGAGTCCATCTCTATGTTCATTAGGTCGCTGATATGTTGTTGGAGCATTATTCTATCTCGTGGCGTATCTTCAAAAACAGGTGGTCTTCTTACGCATGTTGAAACACAAAGGCCACACAAGGCAGGACCACACTGAACAATGAGACAGCATGAGAATAAAAATACCAATGCAACACCAGTGACTATCAGAACCTTCCATCCCCATGCAGATAACAGGCTCCAGAACCATCCCATTAGTGACCAGTTACCTTCCTCTACATGAATAGAGTCAGAGATTTTGTGTAACTTAGAAATGGCCTTATATACCGTTGGCGCATTATCTGGGATAAAAACACAGCAACTCGATTGGATCATCTTACATACCCCACCTCGATCTGCAAGTAATACATCGAGGACCATACGATTCTGTAATGTCATGAGGCGATCCGCTTGAAGTTCAGCTGTCAGGTTACTAAGGGCACCCGCAGTTTCGGTAATAGTGGATTCAATTACCCGTGTTAGTTGACATAAGTTTCTGCTGTTGGCCATAGGCCCCCAGAACGGAAGGAAACCTTTGAAGAAGTCTCCTGCCTCTTGGCCAACAGTATCTTCCTTATTGAAAACACCTCTCACAACTCTAGTTTTGTGATAATCCGGTGCAGCAGTGTATGTCGGAGGCAACAGTTGAGCGATATAACATGAGCCTGAAAAGTCAGCAGGCAGCCATGTATATGCTCTGTCTTGGCAAACAAAATAGGTGCCCTTAGCAGCTAAAAATGCAGGGGAAGACTGTGACGGGAAAACGTATGTTTCGGTACAGTCGCTCTTCCCTAGTCGAGCTTTCGGATTCCTCCCATTTTCTTGCAAACAGACCTGACCTTGGTGGGGTACGACCCAGATCGGAGTCGAGCTTTTACGTTTGTTCTCACCCAAAGTAATGCCATATTCCGTAACGTTCCAACCCATGTAAACTTGCAATTCATCCTTGGGAATAAACAGAGTGTTATTGACATCTCTAACCATGTCAGTAATTCCCTTTACCAAGGCTCTATTTGAGGAGTTATACCTAGTGGAACGTGGAGGTCGTGGAGGATAGGTCTCTAGGGCATAGGCGAACATGGTCTGAAATGCCCAGAATGATCCATTATAACTAAAGGGCAGAACCAGATAAGGAATACCCTTGTTCATGGTATGTGGTATCAAGCCACACACCCAGCAGTTTGTTGTGTTAACCACTAGTTGGTGTTGATGCAAGAGCTGAATGATTTATAAACTCGGAGCGTCGAGCTTGCTCATGGGCAGGAAAAGGATGGAAAGAATGAAGAGAAACAACAGTCGGAGAAACAGAAACATGGGGAGTTACTGTAGATGTAACAGGTGCAAAGATCAATTGAATACCAAAAATGATTCCGCCTACCAGAGTTATTAAAACAATCAGAAGTGTCAGAGCACATTGCATTAGAAAACATTTGCTATACAATATTTCATATAGTTTTGTCTTGCGAGCATTTATGACGTAAGCCCGTCGCAGTTCAGGAAGCTCCATCTTCTACAACCGTTCGCAACGGATGGTTTGTACCTGTTAAAAAATTGCCTCTGGGAGGAGGAGCCTAGCGCGCAACCAAGATGGCCGTGTAGGTGCGAGGCTCCCGAGGACCTCCGCGACCTCCTATCACTATCCTGAACATATCCTGTCCCAGATGAGGGGACTGTGTTGGTGAGCCCGAGCTGAGGTGGCGCCCGTTTTCCGCTTCCAAATCGGACCTCGGACACCGACTTTACCACCGATTGAGGTTTGCGGCCTTCTCCTAGCCGAACCCCGGATTTGCGTTGTGGGGCGATCCAGTGACGAAGTGAATAACAGCGGCGGGCAGGGCTTGGTGGCTTGCGGAACCCGCACTTTCACTTTCGCTTTCGTACCCTCCTTGCGGTCTATGCGAGGTTGGGTCACGGGGCATTGTGTGTTGGTGTGGCCTCTCTGGGGGACCCCGCCTGCCCGCCGGCTGTGATCCTGCCCCGCAGATCTGGGGTGGCACCCCCCCGGAGCCCGTGGACCGGCTTGCCTGCCCTTCACGACGTGGCTGGTGCGATCGGGAGACTGGGACCATGGCCACGAAACAAGATGGCGATCGGGCAAAGGTAAAATCGACCCGGCGTGGCGCAGCCCAACAGTCCAACAGCATGGATCGCTATACCCTCCAGAAGGGATCTCCTGAGGTGCCCCGCAAGTCCCCTGAGGGCCCTACTGATGCCCCCGATCTGCCCACGGATCTGACTCTGCGGGATGTCATGGGCGCCATCGCCGAGATGAAGGCCTCTGTGGGCCAGCGTTTTGACACACTGGCGCAGAAGATCGACTCGGTCCTCGTAGATGTTGGCCTGATACGGGCCGATCTCTCCAAGACCAACGACCGAGTTGATTCTTTGGCCCACACCGCATCGGGCCTTACGACAGATGTGGCGGCCCTGCAAACGGAGGTGCGCCGGCTTGCTCGGGCGAGTGCGCTGATGGATCGTCGCCTGGAGGACTCCGAGAGTCGGGCCCGGCGTAACAACATCCGTATCATCGGGCTGCCTGAGGGACGTGAGGAAGCGGCGGCGGACCTTTTCGTGGAAGACCTGATCGTCAACCATCTCCAGCCACGGGGGCTGAGTAAATTCTTTGCTGTGGAGAGAGCCCACAGGGTTCCCGGGGGAAGGCCTAAGGTCGGAGCCGCTCCGAGACCTCTCATCGCCCGGATTTTTAATTTTCGGGACAGAGATGCTATCCTGCAATCCTCCAGACTACAGGGACCGGTTAGACTTGATAATATGGATATTAATTTTTATCCTGATTTCACCCCTGCGGTCCAGAAGCAGAGACTAAGCTTCCTTGGTGTCAAGCGCCGTCTTCGGGACCTAAACATCAAGTACGCCATGCTCTTCCCAGCTAAGCTGCGAGTGGAGGTGGAAGGTCGCACACACTTTTTTGATCGTCCCGAAGCGGCCGGGGACTGGCTGGATACTCTGTCTGGAGATCGGGATCGGGGTGGCGGGGGGGAGCGGCCGGGGGAGAGGGCCCGCCGGATCAAGACTGAGGGACGAATATTAGGCCTCGCTCGGGACAAAAATGATGCCACTTTTGACTATCCGTCGGATTGCTTAATTTCCCCTCCTATGGAGGTTGTGTGGGGTCTCTTGGGGGTTCTCCCTCCTCCTCTGGGGGTCTAGTTAGTTTAACTATTTATGGGGCGACAGGCACACTGCACAATGAGGGGGCTGTCTGGGCTCATGCAGGGGTGCAGGGAGGGGGGAGTTTTGTTGGGGTGGGTGGGCAGGGCTGGGGCGTTGTTTGTTATTATCACAAGGCAACCCTTTTTTTGTGTAGGCTCTACTGTGCTCTCGGGGGGACGAATGATGGTCTTTGTGTACGATGGGGGGAAGGGAATTGACTTTGTTGTCCTGGAACGTTAATGGATTGGGGGACAGGATCAAACGAGGTGTGGTCCTACAGTATCTGAAGCGACTCTCGCCTGATGTGGTCTTCCTGCAGGAGACACACCTTATTGGCAATTCCTTCTGCGCCATGAATCGGCGTGGCTACCGCCTTGTGGCCCACTCGGGCTTCACGTCAGGCTCGAGGGGTGTGGGTATCATGGTAAAGAACCTCGCTCCCGTTAGAAATTGATGAGGTGCTCCATGATGACAGGGGACGTTACACTGTCTTGGTGGGGAGAATGGAGGGCAAAGTGGTTGTCTTTGTGTCAGTGTACGTCCCACCGGGGTTGCAATCGACCACCTTTGCAGATCTGGGGCGCCTCCTCCTTGGCCTTCCGGGGGGGCTTCTGGTGGTGGGGGGTGATTTCAACGCGGTGGTTTCTGGAACTGTGGATCGTCACCCCCCTAGGGACCTCCCCCGGGCACAGGCGTGGCTATCCGGCCTCTTGGATACACTGGGATTGGTGGACTGCTGGCGCTTAAAACATCCCACACAGTTGCAATACACTTTCCACTCGGGGGCCCATGGTAGTCTCTCACGGCTTGATTATGTCCTTGTCCCGGCGGCCCAGGTCGGGAGGGTGGGGGAGGTGCGCCATTTGGCACGGGGTATCTCGGACCACTCCCCGCTATTGTTGCATGTTGATGTCTTTCCGAGGGCTGAGAGCAGGGTGGTCCCAATCAATTCCTGTTACCTGCGCGACCCCACCATTCGTGCTGACTTGATTAAATCCCTCCAGCGCTATTTTGAGGAGAACGTGGGGTCAGTGCCTTCAGCTATCTCCCTGTGGGAGGCCTTCAAAACAGTACTTAGAGGGGAGGCCCTATCCCTTATTTCCCACGCCCGGAGGCGCGAGCGGGAGGAGGTGACCCGGGTGGAGGCTGAAATAGCGGAGCTGGAGGGTAATCTAGAAGATGGGGTGACGGACGCTGCACTACATGTCCTCCAGCTCAAGCAGGCGGCTTATAGGGCCCTCGTTACGGAAGCGGCCAGGGGCCTTAGTAGAGAGCAACAGGGGCGGCTGTATGATGTGGGTGATAAGGCTGGTAAACTGATAGCGTGGTTGGATAAAAAGGAAAGAGCGAATCGTGTGGTCCCGCTGATTGAGAAAACGAATGGTGTGTGTGTAATTGAACCAGAAGAAATTGTCTCCTGCTTCGCAGAGTATTTCCGCGAGGTGTATTCCCCGGTCTCTTCTTGCTCGGAAGAGGACTCCCGTGCCCTGCTCAGAGATATCGCACTGCCTTCCCTGTCCGGGGAGGACAGGGTATCGCTGGACGCCGCTCCCACCTCCGACGAAATCGCCCTCGCCATACGCTCGGTCGCTTCGGGCAAGGCCATGGGCCCGAATGGTATCCCTATCGAGCTGTATAAGCTGCGGCCGGATACATTGGCGCCTCACCTCCGCGCAATGTTCCTTGCGGCCCACTCAGTGGGCTCCCTCCCGCTTGACCAGCGTCTGGCTACAATCGTGGTGATCCACAAGGAAGGGAGGCCTCGGGATCGGGTTACTTCTTATCGGCCTATCTCACTACTGAATGCGGAGCCCAAAATTCTCGCTAAGGTACTCGCCAATCGGCTGGTCGGTGTGGTGGGAGATCTGGTTCATCAGGACCAGTCTGGCTTCATTCCCCATCGCAATACAGCCCTTAATCTGCGGCGTTTGCATGGGGTGCTTGCGCGTGTCCCATTCATAAGGGAACCGGCCATCTTGGCGTCCTTAGACGCCACCATGGCGTTTGATACGCTTGAGTGGCCATACATCTGGGCGATGCTTGCTAAGTTCGGGTTCGGCCCAGGATTCATCAGTTGGGTCAAATTGCTGTATGCGGGCCCATTGGCACAGGTGGTCGTGAACGGAAGAGTATCGGCCTCGTTCGAGCTGGGCCGGGGCACGCGGCAGGGCTGTCCCCTGTCGCCGCTTCTTTTTGCGCTTGCCTTGGAACCCCTGGCGGAGTGGCTGCGGTGGGAGCCTTCCATCCGTGGTCTCCGTTGGACCCCCGAGTATGAGGATCGCGTATCCCTATACGCTGATGACATCCTTCTGTACCTAGCCTCCCCACGCAAATCACTTATAGTCCTAGTTGATGTCTTACACTCGTTTGGTCGTAACTCCGGTCTCGTCATCAATTGGGCTAAATCGTGTGTGTATGTTCTCTCTGGGGAGGCTCCTATTCTCCCGCGGGGCTGTCCGATCCAGATCGCCCCGCAGGGATTTCGGTACCTGGGTGTCTTCATTACTCTGGACCCGGAGGCCCGGTATGAACGGAATCTGCTTCCCCCCCTCCAGCGTCTGCGGGTAGATGTCGCACGCTGGCGGCGCCTGCCGCTTTCGCCGCTTGGCCGGGCGGCATTGTTCAAGATGATGTCTCTGCCGCGTTTTCTGTACGCTTTGCAGAACACTATGGACTTGGTCCCGGCGCGCTACTTCCGTGAGGTGGAGAGTCTGCAACGCCGCCTATTCTGGGACGGGAGGCCGCGCATTGCTCTGGCTAAGCTGATGCTCCCATGGTTTGACGGGGGGATCGCCCTCCCGGATATTAAACGGTACTATTGGGCCTCCCAGCTCGCTGCCATTAATCACGGCCTCTACGGGCCCGCCTTAAACCCGGCTTTTGAAATGGACAAGATGCTCCTGCCAGGTGGCGACTACAATCGAGCGCTCTATTCTAGCGCGCCCGACGCTCGTCTGACGGGCCCCACGCGTGTCATGGTGCAAGTCTGGCACGCGGCCAATGCAGCTATGGGGTGGAAGGACCGTTTGACCCGGGCATCACCACTATACGCGTCTGAGCGGTTAGGTTCCCTGTGGACCTCCAAGGGCTTTGAGAAGTGGGACATAATAGGTATCAGTAAAGTGGGGGATCTTTGGACGAGGGGAGGATTTAAAACGTTCGATATGCTGCAGACGGAATTTCAGTTGCAGGGCAGTGAATACTTCCGGTATTTGCAGGTCCGTCATGCGCTGGGTTCCGTCTTCACGGACGTTGCCTCCATCCCGGAATATTCCCCCCTGGAAGATAGAGTGCTGGATGGGCACGTCCCGGACAGCACGATCTCACTTATATACAAAAAGCTGATAAACGACCGCTCGGGCCTGTTGACTGCCCTTCGTGCGGCTTGGGTTGCCGACGGGCTGGAGTTGGACGACGAGGACTGGACCTCCGCGGTGGCCTCCCCGAAGGAGGTGGCCATACCGGCTCGCCTTCGCTTCGTCCAGCTCAAGATACTCCTCCGGGTCTACATGACGGGGCCAAAGCTTCTGCGTATGGGCTATGCTGGAGATGGGTTGTGTAAGCGTGGGTGTGGTGCTTTGGGGACCTTTATGCATATTTTGTGGGAGTGCCCGGAGGTAGAGGGGTTCTGGCATGGTGTACATGAGGTGCTGCGACTGGTTACGCATGTGGCGCTGTTGCCTGAAGCGAGGAGATGCCTGTTGAATGTGTGGGAACCGACTGATTACTCAGCGCCGCAGACGTGGTGGGTGACTCTGGGATATATGGTAGCCAAGCGTGATATTGCTCAACTGTGGGGATCCCAGAGGCCCCCGACGGTCTCGGCCTGGAAAGAACACATGGACTGGTGCATGTTTCGCGAAAAAGTGGTGTATGTGGCGAGGGGTAAGCCTGGGACATGGGTGAAAGTATGGGGCCCCTGGAACGCCTACCGAGGGGGTATCTGCGCGCCACCGCTGCTGCCTGATCCCTCGCCAGCCCCATCCCCTTAGCCGACTCATTCCCCCCGCTGCCGGGCATTGGGTTCCCCCAGTCCTCGCTTTGCTCACTTCCCCCTCTTCACACTTCTTTGTATAGTTGGGATCCCCTCTCTTGGGGAGCACGTGCTGCTATTTTTGATTGTGGGTTGCCTTGTGGGTGTGGTTTTAATTTTTTGTTGTTCTTATTTTAAAATGAAACCGCATAATGGGGCCTGGATGATGTGGTTTTCAACATTGTTATCTATTGAGAAACGCTCCTACTGTAATACCACGTGTTCCATGAATATATGTTGTATGTTCCTACTATTGCTAGCGGCCGGCCGGAAGGTTGTGGGCCCATACTTGTATACTTTTAAGACCTGTAATAAACGGTTTAAAAAAAAAAAAATTGCCTCTGTCTACCCTGGGAGTTCCCAAAATAAACAGAAGAAACCGACCTTGTGTCTGGTTCCCTGCAAGTTAAAACAAGGCACACGTTACGACCCTACGGTAACCCAGATGGCAAGGTGAGGGAACAACAAAAACAAAAAGGATAAAAAAATTATAGAGCGAACTTCCTGACTGAATGGAATGCGATAAGATCAAAACAGTTTTCAAATAGAACGGTAATTATGCAATGTTATTGGTTCATAGAATGAGAACGTAGGTTATATCTGTATTTCCCGGGTCTTGTCTGATCTTGAAACAATTGTTCTATAGGTACAGTAATGTTCGAGTCCACAGGTGACGAATGTTCGCCTTGTATGACACTCTGTTCAGGGTTCGAAAACACAGTTCCTGGTGAGGTATCAGAGTTCTGTGTTTCAGTTCGTTTGTCCGTTATGTACTCTGCATCACTGAAGGGAATGAGCCTAGGAACAGGTTCTGTCTCGGATGCACCAAATCCCTGTCTAACCCAGTTGTCATAGGGGAGTGGGAGAGGGACACGCTTTGTATGGCTAGCATGCACCCAATTCTTCCTTCCAGCTAGGCGTACAGCAGTTCTTGTGGCCAAGAGCACCTGAAACGGGCCCACGAATCTTGGCTGGAGGTTCCGGGTTCGTTCAAAATTCCGCACCACAACTTGATCACCGGGTTTCAATGTGTGGCCTTGACTCTCTGGCTGTTAAGGCAAGGATTCGAATACCTGTTGATGAATAAGGCTCAATGTAGCAGTCAGATCAAAAAGGTAATCAATCAACATAGGATATTCGATCTGTTTGAATTCCCTTGGCCTAGGGACTCCCCAAACATTAGCAGGACGACCGAACACAATCTCATATGGGCTAAGCCCTACTCGAGAGTGTACAGTCGCTCTGGTGGACAGTAAAGCTAAAGGCAGTGCGTCTGGCCAAGATAGACCAGTGGAAGCTTGAATTTTAGCAAGTTTTAGCTTCAAGGTACCATTGTACCCTTCAACCAAACCTGCTGATTGTGGGTGATTCACACTGTGGAATTTCTGGACGATTCCCAGACCTGCACACACACTCTTCATAACTTTCCCTACAAACTCACTTCCATTGTCCGACCAAACAATCCGTGGCATACCATATCTGGGGAAGTACTCTTTGAGGAGTATTTTGGCAGTGGACATAGCAGTGTTATCCTTTAATGGATATGCCTCAATCCATCTTGAAAAGGCACAGACTACCACTAGGACATATTTAAGATTGTTACACCTGTCCATGTGGATAAAATCCAACTGAATCACTTCAAAGGGACAAGAAGGGGGAGCAAAATGACCAGTTGGGGTTGGGGTTCCCTTGCCAGGATTATGCATCAGGCATATCATGCAATTTTTCACCACTCTTTCCGCACATTTAGTAATTCCATCATTCTTCCATACTGGAGCTAACAGTTTACAGATCCCTTTCGAACTAATGTGCGCCGATCCATGCGCCATCGTGACTACCGCAAGCACATACGCATCAGGTAACATCCAACGTTGATGTTCAGACAGATCAACCCAACATCCACTCGAATCCATTTTACCCGTTTTCTCCCTCCATGCAGTTTTCTCATTTTCAGTTGCTTCATTCTGGATTGCCTTCACACTTTCAATCGTATTCTCACACATTCCTGATTCAGCAATCCATCTTGCAGACGTTTCAACGTACATTCGGCTCATCATGTTCTTGGCCGTCTCTTTGGCGACCTCATCAGCAAACGCATTCCCACGGCCAACATCATCCGTAATCTTTCGATGTGCACTGCACTTCACAATCGCAACTTCATTCGGTAGGGTCAGAGATTCCAATAGATCACCGACTAACTGTCCATGTTGGATCTTTGTCCCATGGGACGTGAGAAAGCCTCTTTCTTTCCACAGACGTCCAAAGCTATGTGCTACGCCGAAGGCGTATTGGCTATCAGTAAACACATTCACTCTCTTTCCCTCAGCTAAAACACACGCTCTTGTTAGTGCAATTAATTCTGCAGCCTGAGCAGAATTCTGACTCACTCTTGCGGTCTCCACAATCGTACTCAAAGTCGTAACTGCATACGCGGCCGTCACATCACCATTCTGTAGTTTAAAGCATGACCCATTGACGTACAAAGTGCCATCTGGATCTAGTAACGGAGTATCTTTTAAGTCAATCCTACCTTTTGTCTCTTCCTCAGTTCTAAAACAACAATCATGAGGCTCTGAATCACTCGACTCTTGGGTAGTCGGCAACAGCGTTGCTGGATTCAATATGTTGCATCGCTTGATCTGAATGTGACTTGCCAAAAGTGTCAGCTCATAGCCTGATAGTCTAGCACTGGTGAGGTGCTGAGTTTTCGTTCGATTCATGAGTGTGTCCACAGCATGTGGAACCATGACTACTAACATGTTGTTCATGACTAGTCCAGCAGACTGTCGAATAGACACTGCAGCTGCTGCTGTAGCTCTCAAACAACTTGGCAACGCTCTGGCTACCGGATCTAATGTGGATGAAAAATACGCACAAGGTCGCTGTTTGTCACCAAATTGTTGCATCAAGACACTCAATGCACAACCTTCTCTTTCATGGACATATAGTGTAAACGGCTTACTGTAGTCAGGAGTACCCAACACAGGAGCTGAACACAGCGCATCACGTAAGTCGGAGAAGCTCTGTTGACATTCATCCGACCATGGCAAAGGGCTCGGAACACCTTTTCCAGTCAGGGCTACCAATGGTTTTGCCATGAGAGAAAAATTTGGGATCCATTGTCTGCAGTATGACGTAATACTCAAAAACGCACACACTTCTCTCTGTGTGCTTGGTACAGTCATCTGTGAAATTGCTTTGATTCTCTCTGGGGTCAACCTTCTTCCCTCCTTTGACAAAAGATGACCTAAGTAGGTCACTTCTTGGCAACAATGTTGCAGTTTAGAAGGGGAAACCTTGTGATGTAAGTTGGACAAATGACGTAATAAAGAAATTGTAGCTGTTTTGCAAGTTTCCTTGTCATCGGCGGCCAGTAAAATATCATCTACGTATTGAATCAGAGCAACACCAGGAGGAAGTACAAGAGCATCTAATTGACTTTTCAATGCTTGGCTGTAAATTGAAGGGCTCTCACAATAGCCTTGTGGAGCGCGTTTGAACCTGAAACTGCGACCACCTAAGGAGAAACCAAAAATGTCTCTACTTTCCTCGGCTATCGGAATGCTGAAAAAGGCATTCTTCAAATCGATCACTGTAAACCATGAGGCTGAGGCAGGAATCAACGTCAATAATGCAGTGATATCTGGTACCACAGGAAACTGCGGAATCACTATTTTGTTAACCTCTCTGAGGTCAATCACAAATCTGTATATTGGAGGTTTGGAAGGGTCCGTGCGTTTTAAAATCGGCAGAACAGGACTATTGCAGACATTTCCTCTAGTTTCCTCTATCACATCTTTCTGTATTAAGTCTTTCACGATCAGTAAAAGTGCACGTTCACCTTCATTTGAAATCCGATACTGTGGGATTCGTGGGAATCTAACATTCGCTTTCAGACTTACCACATAAGGGGGAATTTCCAAAAGGCCTACATCGTTAGGACCAGTCGCCCAAAGAGTATCAGGGAGAGAACGCAGCTCCGGTGGGAGCTTATCCATCGACATGTACATTGGAGAAATGACTCTCTTGCCTAATGTGAGCTGTACTCCCGAAGGAGAACAGTACAGTGTCGCATGCAGGCGTTTCAACAGATCTAAACCAAGCAGATTCTCATTACAACCGGTTGTTAGGATAAGGGGTGCTTCTAGTTCGCATGGCCCAACAGAGATTGACAAAGGACTAGAAACAGGATTGTGAACAGGGGCGCCTGAGAAACCTACTGAAGTGTTCGTTAAGCCAGAGAAAGGTGCGCCAGGGAGTTTCGCATGCATAATTGAACTTTTTGCCGCACCAGTATCCAACAGAAACGGTTCGACCACACCTGATGTAACTACTGCGACATAAGGTCCACTCTGATCAACTGGAACTGATACTACTCCCTCTCTTTGCCTGTGGCTGTCCTAGTAATCACTTCTCTGAATCTCTTCATTACTTTCGTAGTAATCCTCAACATGATACTGTGAAGATCTACCTAGTTGCGTAGGTTGTACATTCCGCTGATCGAAATAATTTGATGGGCGATCAACTTGTGGAGTCATTGTACCACGTCCTCTACCTCTAGGAGCTTGCATAAACCCGCCATTACCTCTCTAAGCTGGGACACCACTGGTCTGCGCGTGGAGTATTGGACACTCGTTCTTATAATGGCCCTCTTTTTTACAATAGGCACACTGATTCCATGCTAACTGTTGTCGAGGGAATCCATAATTAAATCTTTGGGACGTCCCTTGTTGGGATTGTGGCTGGTGCTGAAATTGGGGTCGTTGCTGTGATTCTGACTGATTCGGGCGAGGCGGATACGCTTGTTGCAATAGTACTTTAGTCTTCAAATCTTTTGTCTTCTTTTCTGACTTTTCCTTTTCTTCTTTCTCTCTATTCTCGTAATACTGAGCAGTTGCGAGTATCTGTGCTGTCGTCGACACTGCCCATGCACTCTCAGAATCCTTTAACTTGTTACTAAGCTCAGGTAGTAAGTTAAACACGAACTTGTCGACAAACAACCTCTGACCTCCCTCAGTACTCATATCTTGCCCACTGTGATCTACGAAGGTCTCTTCAAATCTAGTGAAGAAGTCAGAGACGCTTTCATCCTTCTTCTGCTTGCATGCTGATAGTTTATCCCAATTGACCCGTAACGCTGGCATCAGCGTTTTCATCAAATTAATTATTCTACCAGGTAAAGCAGCAATCAAAGGCTCAGGTTTAGCACCACCAACTTGTTGTGCGTCTGCCGCTAAAATAGCTGGCCAATCACCCCCCAGGGCGACTGGGTGGTTCTCTTGCCGAATCTTGGCCCATATAGGTTGTGGCACTACATTGCCAAATAGCATTTCAATGTCGGCCAAATTCATGACACACGCTTGAACTGTCTGCGTTAACTCTTTATAATAACCAGCAGGATTTTTACGCGGGTCCGGCAACGCTTGGTTTACTGCTAATACTTCGGCCCTCTTCCAAGGGATGTGTATCCACACTCTATGGAAATGTGCCGGAGCAGCTGCAATACCATTAGCCACATCAGCTTGGACTGCATCGCGCCATATGGGTGGAACTTCCCTCATCGGATATTGACCTCGTCTTTTCCTAGTAATCGGTGAACCATCAGAGGCCCTTGGTGCTCGAAGAGGGAAATCATCCCTATAAGCTAAAATCAGTTCTATCGCTTCCCTTACTTCTGAACCTATCACCATTCCTGCGGCAAACTTTTGCTGAACATTTATCAAATCAGAGGGGACGGAATCTAAGTCATCATCATCCCATTCCTCACGCACAAGAGAACACATCACGTCAAAAACATAACGTTGAGTTGGTTCATTCCATTGCATAAAGGTATCTAACACTCTTCGTGCATCATACTTCGCAGCTTTCGACATCCACCTAAGAGCTGTCGAATCTAACATTTCTCGTTCCTGGGGACCAGGAAGCTGGCTACGTCTCTGTGTAGAGTCAGAAACGGGAGTCCCAATTAAAGACCTGTAGAGAGGAGTTAAGATATTAGTTACAGAGTCGGTTATTTTCCGACGAACGGAAAGCGGAGTCAGAATGTTTACAGGGTTCGGGAACAGGGCAGCTGGAGCAGATGAAATAGTAAGGGTGGGAGTAGTAGGTAAAGCAGTTTGCGAAACGACAGGAAAAGGCGGAATAGGCGACCCAGGAAGAGGGGGTGCCGAGGGAACATTAACCACGGGAAGGACAGGAGCTGGAATCAAAGGAAGTGGAGCACCTATTCCAGGCTGACCAGCAGCTGGCTGTACAACAGGTAGTAACTGTGGTGCTGTAATACCCTGTGCATACGGTGGAGGTGATCTCAACAGGTAAGACAACAGAGGATCCTTTTCATGGTCCTCTATCTGCTTAGCAGGACAAGATGGCAATACAGGGTAACATTTATCAATCGCCAAATTATGTTTTCTATTCGCCATCTCCATTGCTTTCTCAGTCTCGTTGACATGCAACTGCCTAGCAGACTCCATTAAAGTCAACCCTTTCTCTTTCTGTTCCTTCTTCGTCTTCCTAATTTCTCTCTGTTTGGCTTCTTTACGCCACACGCGAAAAGAATCAAACATTGCCGGCCGGGCTTTCTTTTTAAACAACTTTATTTCTAGATTGTCTAGAATTTAAACTTCAAAGCTACCATGCGGTGGCCAACTAAGGACACCATCTTTTCTGGTATAACGGACCCATACTTCATTATAAGCAATAGGACCTACACCATGTTTACAATAGAGCTCATATGTAGGAGTTCCAATCGGAGGAACCGAACATGAATCCTCCAACCGGGAATCCCCGTTGCAACTTAACCAGGACAAAAAACAATTACTACTGTTAGTCATTATAAACTAAGGACAAATTCCAACCAAAATGCGCAAAGAACTTAGGCCTACCAAATGAACCAATACCAAGACAAAGATTAGCTTCACAAGAGCAACCAATGATAATCTACGAATTCAAAAACAACGTATCCAGATAGCAAAACAAGAGCAACAAAGCACAACCAGACTGAGCGCAACCCACTTAATACTTAACTGAAATATGGAAGACGTCACCAAGGAGAACCCGTCTACGTCTCGCCGTACTAAGATCTGCACCTCGGGTCCAAGACAGGGCGACAGTCAGGGCAGCGGTCCTCTGTAGCCGTCTGGGAACGGGAACCCTCGTGGAAGAGATTGTCGGGCCACTTTTACGACATACAGGGATCGATGAAGCGGGGTACCTCCCTCCGGAATCTTCACACGAAGCTCCTCGAACTTTTCAGGCTTTGGACCGGTACCGGATGACGTCGCCCCACGTTGGGCGCCAATTTGAGGTTCCGGACTTTTTAAGAGTCCAGAGGTGTCAGGGAAACAACACCCAAAGACCCCTGAGTTCCTTCCTGCCTTGGTGCACAAATAAACAGAGACACGGGCTTCTCGATGGTGGCGTCAAAGACCAAGGTTTATTTACTGCAGGGACACAGAAGTCATAGGAACCACACAGAGGCAGAATCTACGAGACTGTTCAAATTGCAAGAAGTGGGTTGCTCCTTAAATACACGAAATATGTCTTTAGGCAACATTACACGAATATTTCTCATGCCCAACCCGGTATCTAAAACAGACAATAAATATACATCAAACAATAATTAGTCGTAGGTTTTCGGTATTCGATCAAGTCTCTTTGTCAGTTTTCCATTCTTTGCCCGATCCTCCCCATCATAAAAATCGTATCCTCCCCATTGTAAAAGCCCAGAAGGAGAGGAGCAGAGCCAGGTGCAAGGGATAGAAAAGTAGGATAAGAGGTGTTTATGGATCGTAAACGGGCATGGCTACCGTATTCGGCCTCTCAATCAGGACAATGGACACGAGAACCAGTATAGCAGGATTAGCCTCAGGCAGGGGAGGCAGCTTGATTCTGCCTGGTCACGCAGCGTCAGCTTTTCTCGGGGTTTGAGCTTACGTGTCCTTAACAAGGTGATTCTGCCGGGGTCATCGCTCGTCCATTGACTATGTGAGGGCAAGAAACAAAATGGATGCCGTATCTAAAATGGATGTCATGATTTAGCAACAGAATGCCCTATTTCTCAGTGAATTCATGCTCGTTGCGCAGCGAAAACACTGTCATGCATATAATGGATCATTTACGGTTCATTGGTACTAAAATCGTGCCAGTACTACGATACCGAATACACGGGTTCGGATCGCTACAGAACCTCACTCCGCCAATACCTAAGCACTTATGAATTCCACATGTACTCTCTTTGCAGCACTGAAATTATTCTAGTTACTAGTCATGTACCTAAGGAATGGCCTAGCCAGAAAAACTAGTACAGCTACAATATTCTGTGCACTATGCATGCAGACCTTTAACCAGCTACATACTATTGATACGCTCTTCTAAATATCCAGTTAGTACCACTGCAGTGTAGGAATCCTCCTGTCTGTCCCATGCATTTCTCCAATCACCCATCCAGCACTAGCTACTTATCCTATTACTCCACCAATACCTAAGCACTTATAATAACTGAAAAAAAATGTTTAGCATTTTTCGATATGTTCTACTGTCAAGGTAAGATTAAGTAGTCCAAACAATATCAATGCACAACTACATTCAGCTGTGCACTATATATATATACCTCTAACCAGCTACTTAGTAAAGTACTACCCATGCAACCTAGGAATCCTCCTGTCTGTCCCATGCACTTCTCCAATCACCCATACAGCACTATCTACGTAGCCTATCACTCCGCAATACCTAAGCACTTATAAATTCAACGTGTACTCTCTTTGCAGCACTGAAATTATTCTAGTTACTAGTCATGTACCTAAGGAATGGCCATGCCAGTAAAACTAGTACAGCTACAATATTCTGTGCACTATGCATGCAGACCTCTAATCAGCTACACAGCTTTGATACAGTCTTTTAAATACTCAGTTAGTACCTATGCAGTCCAGGAATCCTTCTGTCTGTCCCATGCACTTCTCCATTCAACCATCCAGCACTATCTATGTATCCTATCACTCTGCCAATACCTAAGCACTAACAAATTTAGTATGCACACTCTTTGCAACACTGAAATTACTCCAGTTATTAGTCGTATACTTAAGGAATGGCGTAGTCAAAAACACAAATGCAGGTACAATATTTTGTACACTATGCATGCACACCTCTAACTAGCTACATACTATTGATACACTCTTATAAATACCCAGTTAGTACTCATGCAGTGTAGGAATCGTCCTGTCTGTCCCATGCACTTCTTTAATCACTTATCTACCACTGTCTACTTATCCTATCACTCCACCAATACGTAAGCACTTATAAATTCAGTGTTCACTCTGTTTGCAGCACTGTCATCATTCCAGTTACTAGTGCTATTCCTATAAAATGACCTAGGCACCAACACAAGTACACATAAAATATTCTGTGCATAATCCTTACAAATCTCTAAGCAGATACATACTTTTGGTCCACTCCATTAAATACTGAAGTAGTACCCATGCAGCGTAGGATACCTCCTGTCAGTCTCATGAAATTCTTCAATCACCCATCCAGCACTATGTTCTTATTGTATCAGTCTGCCAATACCTAAGCACTTATGGGGCAGATTTACAAGCACCCTGCGCCACCAGTAGGTCACTTTTTGTAACGTAGTGAAGGCACCAGGCAGTCCTTCATATTTACAAGGAGAGGAAAAGCCACCCTGCGTGATTTTTCCTCTCCTTGTAAATACGACCCCTTCATACACAGAACTTTGCGTTGAATGGGCGTCCCATAGGTGTTGCTGTGGGTGTTCCCATGCAACACCCATAGAACAAGACACATCTCCAGATTTATGAGAAATCGTAAATCTGGAGATGTGTGTGAATGCTGCGCCACCATAGAGTTGGTGTAGCAAGGCGCAACGAGGAGAATTGTTTTCATTTCTCCTCATGTTCACCTCTTTCAATGCATGCTGCATTCCACAGCATACATTGAAAGATGAAAATGCCTTTACTGATTGTTTTTGTGCAGGAAGGTGTCCCTTCCTGCACAAAAACAATCTCCACACTGCACAGACATCCTTGCACCATGGTGCAAGGGTGCCTGTGTCACCGCATGGCTGCAGTTTGTGCAGCAGTGCAGAGGGAAGCACAGAGTTGCAACATATTCATGTACATATGTCACATCTCTGTGCTTCGGAAGTGCCACAGTGCAGTACAGCTAAAGAGCTTGCAGTGTCACGCTGCAGTACTTCCTCATAAATCTTCACTAGGCCTGGGCGAAAATTTCGTTCCGTTCGCGGAAATTGCGATAATTTGACATTTTTGCGTTCCGCGGAGAGCGCGAAAATGTCAAAAATTCCGGTTTCCGCAGCTTGGCGATAATTTGTTTCTTGCTCGCGCTGTAAAATAATACACTCTCGCGCGCGCGCGATCGCCTTACCTGAATCCCTGCATTCGCCGACAAGTTTTCTTGATCCGGTCGCGTTCTCCATGAGATGTTGTATTGTTTTTAGCCTTTTGCGCTGTCTCGCGACAGTTCGCGCCCGCAGTGACATCATGCGTCGCGCCATCACGTCTTTCTTCTCGCGATCATGCACCGTGAGACAACTCAAAACAAGATGGCCGCGCCCGCAAGCAACCACATGGGTAAGTTGGCGACCCGCAACCATGCAGAAAATCTCGCGAACATGCCGGGAAAAAACTTCCGCATCTTCGCGATATTTCCGCTTGTTTGCGATAATTTTAAACATTTTCGCGATAATTTGCGAAAGTTAATTTCGCAAATTCCGCCCACCCCTAATCTTCACCTATAAATTCACCATACACTACTAATGCATTCTTTCAGTCAATCATGCTGTATACATATATTCAACCAAATTTTCACACATTACCTTGCAATTATAGTTATTTCTTTAACCAGATAAGGTAGTTCTGATAAGAACTTTTTTTTCTTCTTTTTTCTTTTGTATTTTTTTATTTTTAAATAATTTTTTATTTTTTGGGTGTTTTGTCAAAAAATTAACACAAAAAGAACGAATAAAACAGGAAACATTTGGAATTACTTATCATTCCAAAAACATGGTTGCATTGCACAGCACAAACTGCATCCACCGACTGCTGACTGAAGCATATACGTTTCTTACACTTCACGCAGTATTGCTCGAGAAAGGCGAATTCTGGCCTAATGTCCATTGCAGGTGTTCCTGAGGACGCTCCAGATGTACTTGCCAAAGCAGGTGAGGGGTTCAAAGCAGCTCGCCTCATTTCCTCCCGAGCAAGATTGAGAGGATGTGTGGTCCGGAGATGCTTGTACATAGAAGCAGTGCCACAAGAGTATTTTTTTTCACTGCCTCTTGACAGGACTCAGTCACAAATTTTGCACATCACCATTCTCGCATTTACTTTCTTCTCTCCAGGTGGAAAAGTGAAGAATTTCCACATGACAGATTCCGGCCTCTGTGGACGTGGTGCCTCCTGCAAGAATTCTTCTTCAGAAGATTCTTCCTCCTGCTGCTGCTGCTGTCCAGATGACATTTTGTTTGATATTTTTTGAAAAACCCCAAATAAACAAGCAAAAAGGGTCCTTGTAGGAAAAGAAATGTCTCTCTAAAGATGCTCCAACATGAATGATTAAAATGGATGTGCTCCTTCAATAGTTACAGTGGGAAATGTTATGAACCAATGAAATCTTTTTTTTTGAGGTCACATGGGATCTACGCACTCTGCGCTCACGAAGCACGCACCCGACGCAACTTTGCGAAAATATATTTAAAAATAATCTAAGTTTATTATAAGTACAAATATATTATTTTTATGAATATCTTAGATAGTCTCTTGCCCTAATATGTATATTAAACACACATACATATCATTTTAGAACATAAAAAAAATTTGCGGGAGTCGCGCACCCAGCGCGCCCCAGCACGTATATGACGCCACGCGGGACACGCCACTGCACAAGCGTCACGCACCATAATGCGCATGTGTCACGAATGCGCGGGAGCAGGAGTCGTGGACTGGTCGCATACCAATCGCGCACATCACATAATATTAAATGTATATGATGTAACCTAGAAACACGCAGCCGTCGCACACGGTACGCGGATCCTTCACGACATTTCTAAAATGGAGGCTAAACTCCGCGCACCCACCGTGATGTGTACGCTTTGGGTGTGCGACTCTGAAAAGAAATTGCAAAAAAAATGTATATAAATATATAAAAATAAAAAAAATGTAAACAATATTTCAGTTTTACATTTTTGAATTTTTTTGTTGCAATTTTCAGAAAAATATATAATGTTATTTAATGAATAAAATATTTATAAATAAACAGTTAAAAAACTGTAGAATATCAGTACAAAAAAATGGGTGTAACTACTATTACACTTAAAAATTAGCATTTAAAAAAACTTTGAAATTCACTTAAAAAACCATAGGTTTCAGAGATGTTATAGTTAGAAATTAGCATTTAAAAAAGCTTTGAAATTCACTGAAAAAAACATAGGTTTCAGAGATGTTATAGTTAGAAGAAATTAGCATTTAAAAAAACCTTAGAAATTCACAACAACAACCATAGGTTTCAGGGGTGTTATAGTTAGCTGGACATTTCACTCGCACAAGACCATAGAAATTCCTTCTTTATAGTTAGTTCTGCTAACTATAACTCGCGCGCCCGCAGTGCACTGCTGATGATGTCACATATGACATCATTCATGACATGGTCAGTGACATCACTGATGACATCACTGATGACATCTCAAATGACATCACTGATGACATCATCCACGTGACAATCTGATATATCTCATCATACACTAGTATAACCTTTCATCGCTCACTGTAAACTACAGAGTGCCATATTTGAAACCATTGACACACCAATACCAGTTACTACATACCCACTCACTGATTCCTAAATCTACACACACACCTACCCATTCAACAAAAGAATCACTTATACATGCAGTCACTATTCAATAGAACACTATCAAATGCACTTATACACATATATAGACATTGACACATCAGCAGTCATCTTAGTCGGTTATGCAGTAATCCTACTCACTCATGAAATAAATTAATCACATTTACTCACTTACACAATTATGCACACAACACCTCATTTATTCAAACACATAGTAACTCATAGATAATATGTTAAAAAATCACCATTACAATTATACACTAATTCATATAGTTACTCTCACAATCACTGACTCTTATATATACTTATTTATATACACCAACTCTCACATACAATGCCTTTTATTTTTTTACTTTGTTGAAGATGTACAACTAAAACATATATTCGCTCACCAACACACAAATAAATACACTCAGTCACCCAAACAACTCTTTCCACATGCAGTTTTAAACCTATACACCTAGTCAATCAACCATTCACACACCTATGCATAGAGTTACACACACACCATCCAACCACACACAAACTCAGTGTCCCATACAAATACTCACCCAACTAATCAATAACTAATATACACACTCATGTAGTTAGTGACCAACTGATGCAGCATGTTATACAACAACAGAGACAGTGATGCACACATTTACATAGTTTAGTTACTAATCCATGTATTAAGTGAGACACTTTTAATTACTCACTTAAACAGAGTCAGACGGCTACTAAATCCTCCATCCAGACAGTTATATATCCACTCAATCTTCAATACAGATTGGTATATATATATAACACATATTTAAATTTCAAACTAAACCACATTCACTGGATGATGGGCCAGGTAACGGCAAATCCGGACCCTCGCCAAAATTTATTCTCCACACAGCTGTGGCGCAGCGGCCAGGCAATCTGACTTTGCAGCACAGACCTCTCGCTTTGATCACCGGCTCTAGCGACAGCTCAGGGTACCACCACGTGACTCGGCGCAATAGCTCACTTAATTTCCACGCCGGCCCCCAGCGCCTGCAGACCCGTACGAGTGAGTAGTTTGCACTTTACAAATACCGGATTGATTCGAAACGGCAGAATTGAACTTCACACTCCCTCTGTAGCACCCCCCCCAATCATCCTACAGACGTCACACTGTTTAAAACAAAAGTTCCTCCTACTACGTATGCACACATGCTGACACTACTTGGACAGGTGTGCCGCAGCAGCCAGAAAACATGAGTTCAGAGCACAGGGCTCACGATTTAATCCCCTTCTCCGGCAGCACCTCAGCTCAGCACCATGTGACTCTGGGCAATAGCTCACATAATTTCCACGCCGGCCTCAAGGGCCTTCAGACCCATAGGGGTGAGTAGTTTGCGCTTTACAAATACCATATTGATTTGATACGTGCAAATTTACCTTCGCACTCTCTGTATAGCACCTCCTAAGCACCATACACAAGTTACAATGTTCAAAGCAAAAGTTCCTCTGAGTAGGTATAACTACATGCTGACACTACTTGACAGATGTGGCACAGCGGCCAGAGCACATGACTTCACAGCATATGACGCACAGTTTGGACTCACGCTTTCATCGTCCGACAGCACCTCAGCTTAGCACCATGAGACTCTAGACAATACCTCACATATTTTCCGTATCCCAGGACTATCAGTCCAGTAGGAGTCATTAGTTCATCCTAGTAGGTATAAACACATGCTGACACTACTTCCACAGGTGTGCTGCAGCGGCCAGGGCACATGACTTCACACCATAAGACACACAGTTTGGGCTCACGCTTTCATCCCCGACTCCCGCAGCAGCTCACCTTAGCAGCATCAGACTCTAGGCAATACCTCACTTAATTTCTGTAGCCCAGCCCTTTCAGACCGGGAGGTATGAGTAGTCCGCTTCACACCCCCTCTATAGCACACCCTAAACACCACACAGATGTTACAGTGCTCCTACCCTCCTCTTTCCTACTTTTTTTGCCCTTTTTTCCCCTTACTCGCTTCAACGGAATCACAAAATGGCTGTCAACACTTCCTAGTTGCAACCGGTATATATATTTACAGTTCCACCACACCTCAACTAGAAGAATGAGGTACAAGCTATAACTCTAGACAAGGGACAGGTAGTGTGCATAAAAAGTCAGAAATCTCACTAATTCATAAATGACCATAGAGAGGTATGGATAACGACAAATAGTTAAAGAGGATACGTAAGGGATTATAGATAGTTGTAGAGGTCCTCACCGATGTTCAAACCTAATGGAGCCTTGGTATCTAGTTGCATAATGTATCATTATTCCAATTACCGTCATCGTGTCTCACGGTTCCCACCTCTGATATGTGCCTGCACAGTGTCAATTACAAAGTACCGAATGCAGCTCAGGTCATTTCCATGAACTGCCTTAAAATACCTTGCTACCGGGTACGTAGAGCCAGAATTGACGATTGCTCATGAATGCTGCAGGACTCTTACATACACTTGCAGCTTGGTGCTCCCTACATAGCATAAGCAACTATTACATTGGAGCACATACACTGCATTATCAGTTCTGCATGTGTAGTGACCTGTGAGCTCTATATTATAATTCGAGAAAGCGGTGTTATAGGAGGTGGTATTAATCCCGAATTTACATGCTCGGCATTAATTGCACTTATAAAAACCTTGTTTGGGTGATAACCAACTGATTGCCTTATTTGTTTCAGGGCTAGTTTTGACCAGATCATTACGCATTGAAAATGCCTTAGGAAAAGTAAAAGTAGGCTTCTGGAAGCACTTGCCATAGCACAGCATCAGTTGAGATATTGGGCCATTGCTGGTTTATAATGGCCCTAATCCTAGTAGCCTGTCTGCTATATGTAGTCACTAGTCTAATGTGTGTCCTGTTGGATTCTGATGTGGTCATACTTGGTAGCACTAATGCATCATATTTCACCGTGACAGGATTAAGTAGCCTAGTTCTGTCTTTGCTGTTTGCTTTCTTAAGAGCGATATCTAATAGTTTGGGTTTGTAGCCTCTTTCGATAAACCTCTGTTTTGCTTCTGCCAGTAGGTAATACACACACACCCATACACATATATATTAATGTGTGGGAGGGCTCCTGCCCCCTCCACACTGTCCCAGGGACCACCACCTCCCTGGGGAATTCATTAATTAACATTCGGGGGTCTGTTACGACCCCCAGCCCCGGGGACCACCACATCCCCAGGGCTGCTCAGAAGATGGGAGAGGGTTCATGCGCCCCCCCCCTCCTGGAGCCTTCCATGACCCTGGGGACTGCCACCCCCCAGGGCCGGCTCCAGTAATGTCCCGGGATGCCCACCTCTGTGTGCTATGGCAGGGCAGGAGCACTGCTCCCGCCATGCCATAGCAAACTTCTGCTCTGCTTCATGGAAAATGCTCCTGCTTCCATGAAGTGAAGCAGAATTGCTTTTGGGCAAAGGGAGCTGCATGTCAGCAACATGAGGCCATGCCACGGGGATGGGGTCGCAAGGGCCAAAAATGGCCCGGGAGGGAATGGCCCCCCTCCCATTTTTAACTTTTTTTTTTTTTAAAGACAAGGCCAGGACCCACGGGATGGGGTCCCGGGTCCATAATTAGCCTCAGGAGGGAGTCCACGTGGTCCCCCCTCCAAAATGTATTAAAAAAAGAAATGCTGGGCAGGCCCTGGGGATGGGATCCCTGGGGCCAAAAGTGACCCAGGGAAGGGGGGCCCAACGGCCCTCCTTCAATAAATAAAAATTTGTTTGGCCCCGGGGGATGGGGTCCCGGGAAATTGGCCTGGGGAGGGAGCCTACACGGCTCCCCTCCCATTTAAAAAATAGAAAAGTTAAATAAAGGATTGGCCAAGCCCCTCTATCTTTTTTTTAAATAAAATATAGCTGAGCCCTGGAGATGGGGTCCCTGGGCCCAACATCGGGTAATGGAACTGGGGGGCATTCATTATTTATTTTTCTCTCATAATAGAAATCATGGCTCTCAGCGCTGCCTCCCAGTGTAACTTTGCGGTGAATTCGCGGATCCACCTCAAATAAATAATTTAATAGTATATAATTCAGAAAGTAGTGTTGCATTTGTTAACTGTTTTTATAGAGTGAGTGAGAATGAAGTTAAAAATCACATTCAATTTAATAGAGTAAGTAATAATATAAAAAAATACAAATTAAAAAATAAACTTGAAAAGTGTATTGTGTTGTGGTACATTGAATTTGTGCTTTTGTTTTGTGGATTCGCGACGGGTTCGCGAATCTGGAAAGTATGTAAAAAGAGTATATATGTGCGGATGCACAGCTTAAGGTTGTTGAGAAAGACTCTGTTCCCTTGATCTGTGAAGTGAACTCCATCACTTCTGTAGATGATATCCATATCAAAACGTAGATTGTTGTTATAGGTGCAGCCCATTGTATGGACTCTGAGGTAAGCAGAAACAATTTTATTGACATTGTTTCTAGCTTTCTCAATCTGTTGACAGAATTGATTTGCCCACTTCCGTTTCTGTCTTTGGCATATATTAGAGTCGAGAAGGACAGTATGAGGTAAAAGCAACATTAATTGTGCAAAGGTATCTTTCATTAGGATTTCCAGTCCTACCCCAGTCAATGTGCTTAGGTCATTGCCACCCCAGTGCACAATCATGAGGTCAGTAGATAGGATAAGGTAATATTTTGCAAAAGTCAACCACACCTGCTATTTGTATTTGTAAGCAACTGTGCTGAACTTCAAAATATGGTGAACATGTGACCAGCCAGTACAGTTGAATGTTGCAGACACTGTTACTATGGAAACTGGGATTAATCAGAATGGGGGAAGAGTTGAAACTTAACTGTGGTTTTAAAATATAAAAATGGTAATTTATATAAAAGTGATCTGCTATTAAAGAAAGATTACCCAAATCAGTACTATGTTTAGAAGTGGTGTGTTCTTAAAAAATAATACTAGTATTATTGGAAACAGGTTTTGAACTCCATTGTGATGCTACACTGTGGTACCGCAGGGGAGTCGCGAATCCATAAAACTACAGAACTAGTTTGGACACTTTTAGAAGACAGCTAGAAAGGGTTAATATGTCTAACCAATAGAAATGTGTTTCACAATTTAAAATAATGAAGGAAACATTTAGATTTGTTACTTACACTTATTTGTGTGCAGAAAGAGAGGGAATGTTTGCCATTACTGATTTTACCTTGTTGAGAGTGCTGCATTACATTGATTGTGTGAAACAGAAAATCTTTTATGAGTTTCTGAGATTTCATATTCTGCATTACTATTTGTAAGGTGAGTTACACATTTGTAAGGTGTGTTATGTGTTATGTAGTCATGCTTCACTCTTTGTAGTGATATTTTTACATTTGAAAACCATTAATTTTTAAGTTTGCAAATTATTAGAGAAGTGTGATGTTTGAAATATGTGAGGAAATGTACAAATGTGTATTGTAGTTTTGTTTTCTTGTGCTGAAATGACGATTGAAATAGGTTGCACATACAAATATGTGTACTTTGGTAGATAGAAGGTGTTAGATGATATGAAACACTGGTATACATGCATCTCTTTGTTTCTTTTATATATTATGCTACTAACAAAAGGTACAGACACATGCATGTTTCAGGAATATGGTTAGTGATTAGGCTACTTCGTATGAGTGGGTGGAAAGGTACACTTGAAGTAAGCCACATACATTTAGTGGTCTGCTTGAAATGGGAAGTGCAGTCTGACAAGTTTAAAATACTTCATGGTCTTGTGATTGAGGTATGTCTCTACTTGCACATGTATCTACAGATGCTAGATGTATAAAACATAGGTATAAATATATCAGTATGTTTCTGTTATATATGATGCCAGTAGGAAAAGGTACAGACATGTATGCATGCTTTCAGGAATATGGTAAGAGTTATAACAGACTCATGTGAAGGGTTGCTGCTTTATATTTGGCTAGGCCCAACACAATCAGTTGTCGCAGAATCGTGAAGCTGCAGCACAAATGTGAGGATTAAGATATGTTGGCAGATGGAATAGTGATTAGAGTACTTCATATGATTCTGTGGAAAGGTACACTTGAAGTACGCCACATAAATGTAGGTGTCTCTTTGAAATGGGAAGTGCAGTCTGTCAAGTTTAAAAGACTTCATGGTCTTGTGATTGATGCACATGTATTCTCACACATGTTATGCCTATGAAAATGGTAGATGTGTAAAACACAGGTATACATCTGTTTTTATGTTTTGTTTATATATGATGACACTAGCAAAAGGTACATACACATGCATGCATGCTTTGAGAATCATGGTGAGACTTATAGCAGTGACATGGGAAGGGTTGCAATTTAAATTTGGATAGAACCAGAATTTTGAGTAGTTGTTGAAAACTGAAGTTGCAAGACAAAAGTGAGGTTTAAGACATGTTGGCAAAAGGATTAGTGATTAGGCTACTTGCTAAGAGTCTATGGAAAGGTACACTTGCAGTACGCCGCATAAATGTAGGTATCTGCTTGAAATTGGAAGTGCAGTCTGTAAAGTTTAAGGGACTTCATGGTCTTGTGACTGAGGTATGTTTCTACTTCGTGATGTATTCTCACACATGTTATACATCTGAATATGATAAATGTATAAAACACAGGTATATATCTATTTCTATGTTTCTTTTATATATGATGCCACTAGCAAATGGTACAGACACATGCATGCATGCTTTCAGGAATACTGTGATAGTTATAACAGACTCATGTAAAAGGTTGCTGCTTTATATTTGGCTAGGCCCAACACTCTCACTAGTCGCTGAATAGTGAAGCTGCATCACAAAAGTGAAGTTTAAGATATGTTGGTAGATGGAATACTGATTAGGGTACTTCGTATGAGTCTGTGGAAAGGTACACTCGAAGTATGCCTCCTAAATTTAGGTGTCTCTTTCAAATGTGAAGTGCAGTATGATGAGTTTAAAAGACTTCATGGTCCTGTGACTAAGTTATGTCTCTAGTTGTATGTGTGTTTTCACACGTGTTATGCATCTGAAGATGTTAGAGGTAAAAAACACAGGGAAATATCTATTTGTATGTTTCTTTTATATATGATGGCACTAGCAAAAGGTACAGATACATGCATGCATGATTTCAGGAATATGATGTGAGTCGCAACAGACTCATGTGAAGGGTTGTTGCTTTATATTTGGCTAGGCCCAACACTCTCAGTAGTCGCTGAATAGTAAAGCTGCAGCACAAAAGTGAGGTTTAAGCTATGTTGGCAAATGGAACAGTGATTATGGTACTTCATATGAGTCTGTGGAAAGATACACTTGAAGTACGCCACATAAATTATAGGTGTCTCTTTCAAATGCAAAATGCAGTCTGACAAGTTTAAAAGACTTCTTGGTCCTGTGGCTGAAGTATGTATCTACTTGTACATGTATTTTCACTTGTTTTATGCATCTGAAGATGCTAAATGTATGAAATACAGGTATACATTTATTTGTATGTTTCTTTTATATATGATGCCACTAGCAAAAGGTCCTGACACCTGCACGCATGCTTTGAGAATCATGGTGAGACTTATAACAGTGACATGGGAAGGGTTGCTGTTTTAAGTTTGGCTAGGACCAAAATTCTAAGTAGTTGTTGAAAACTGAAGCTACAAGAGAAAAGTGAGGTTTGAGACATGTTGGTAAAAGGATTAGTGATTAGGTTACTTGCTATGAGTCTGTGTAAAGGTGCAATTGAAGTACGTCGTCTAAATATAGGTGTCGCCTTGAAATGGGAACTGCAGCCTGTCAAGTTTAAGGGACTTCATGGTCTTTTGAGTGACGTATGTGTCTACTTCTGCATCTATTGTCTGATGTGTTATGCATCTAAACCTGGTCGGTTTGGCTACTGGTAGATAAATCTTTAAGTTCTGCTCTGTTGTTCGGTCACAGAGCTTGTGAATGAAGGGATTGTGGAGCCTCCCACATAGTTTGTTCAATACCCAGGTTACATATTTTATGAGCAGAAATGAATACATAAATTTTTTTTTTACACAAATTAAGACAGTATGCGCTCTGAGACACGGATATTCAACTATATCACTGTTATTAGTCTCACCATATTTCTCAAAGCATACATACATCACTCTGTGTGTTTTGGATACCTGTGTTACACAGTGCATTGTCTCTAAATTTGTGTAAAAAAAAATCTACGTATTCCTCTCGTAAAACTTGGCACCTAATTATTGAACAGGCTATTTGATCTGCTCCATCACACCTATATACAGAAGACATCAGAGGCTGTGCGACTGAATGATAGTGCAGAACTTATAGATTTGTACACTGGTAGCAAAACCAATGAGGTTTTCAAGCTTCCATGTTTAGATGCATAACACATCAGACAATAGATGTAGCAGTAGACACATACCTCAGTCACAAGAGCATGCAGAGTTTTAAATTTGACAGACTACATTTCTCATTTCAAGTACATATGTAAACTTTTAAGGCCTACTTTAAGTGTACATTTCCACAAACTCAAAGCAAGTAACCGAATCACTAATTCTTTTGTCAATATGTCTTAACCCCTCCATTGCGTGCGTCGGCCAACGGCCGTCGCGAGCACTACCTCCGTAGTGCTGCGCACATCCGTTGGCCGACGCGGCCCCGCCCACGCATGAAAACAATCGCACCGCGGCGGATTCTACACCGCGCTAAAAGGGTTAAACTTCACTTTTCTGTTGAAGCTTCAGTTTTCACCAACTGCTTAGAATTTTGGGACTAGCCAAATTTAAAACAGCAATCTGAACCATGTTACTGTTTAAATGTGTGTGTTCTTATCACAGGTTTGTTAATATCGAAAGTATAATATTCAAAATATTTACATGTTATGGAGCCACTTGCAATGTAATTGAAACTATTTGTTTGTTTATTGATATGAAAACAATAATATATAATTATTTTAAAAGTATAAAATTATTTAACAAACTAAACTTTTCTTTGTTTTTCAGATATTTACATTTATTGGTAATGAAAATATTGAGAATGGCAAAAAAGATCAAAAGAGATGACAAGAAAAAAAAACAGTACTATTTAAAGGAAAGAGAAAAGAGGAATTAGATGATGTGCAACATGTTACACTGAAGAGTACTAGTAAGAGAACTAAAGAGTTTGTTAAAAGACTTTCACAGAATGTAAAGCATTTTGAAAATGTTGAAAAGAAAAAGAAAACTTCCACAACAAATCAGAAGGAAAGGAAAAAAGACATGATAATAGAAAATCTTGTTTGGGAAAAACAATCATGTTGAAGGAAGGCTGAAAGAATATAAAGGCAGAAGGAAGAGAATGTATAGAAGTAGAGTACTACAAAATGTATTGAAAGATTGTAAAAAATATAAAAGATCAGCAGCTTATAAGAAAAAGCAACAGATTGAAAGTGTAGTAGATAAAGCTTTTGAAATAGAAATACATTTATTTATATTAATATTGAATAGAATGTTGTTATTTTATGTTATGGGGTATTTGTAGAGCGCGCGGCTACTCCAGGGAGTGTCCCGGCGCAGTCTTGACCCCAAGATAGAGCATTTGAGAGACATAACAGCAAAATCGTCTCTTCTACTGTTGGAAGAGCCAGGGTTTTAAGATTCGCCTAAAACTATGGAGATCCTGTTCCTGTCTAAGGGAGAGTGGCAGACTGTTCCAGAACTTCGTGGCTGCCACCTGAAAGGAGCATCCTCCCTTACGTGAACGACAGAACTTTGGCATGATTGTCAATTGCTGGGTCAATGACCACAGGGTTCTGGACAGTTTGTAGGGCTGAATTTTTTTCCTGATGTAAGGGGCCCGATGTTGTGAAGGGCCTTAAAAGTCAGCATCAGGGCTTTAAAACGTACCCTTTTTTTCACTGAAAGCCAGTGCAGGGACTTTAGGTGAGGGGTCATGTGTGACCTGGGTCCTACCATAAGTACAGCCCTTGCCGCTGCATTTTGAACCACCTGGAGGTGACTCAGTAAGTAGTCCGGAAGGCCCAAGTACAGCACGTTGACATAGTCCAGCCGTGACGTAATCAATGCTTGGACCACAGTTTTCCTTTGTGAGATAGGGAGCAGGGGGAGGAAATTCCTCATCATTTTTAATAACCCAAAACAAGTGCCAGCTACAGATTGGACCTGGGACTTCGTAGACATGTCAGAGTACAGTTTCACCCCTAGGTTTTTTACGGTGGTAACTGGGTTTACTGTGGGGGACAAATTTTGTGGCCACCATTGGCTCCATTCGTCGCCTGGAGTATGTTCAAAGAAAATGATTTCAGACTTGTCTGAATTGCATAGCAATTGATTTTGCCTGAACCAGGCAAACACCTTAGCCAAGCAGGCGTTGATATAATTTCCTTTGAGCACCTCGTCCTTCTCACAGGTAAATAACAGCTGAGTGTCATCGGCTTACGATATCATTTTTGCCCCATGTTGTTCTGCTGGGGGGCGCAGGGGGGGCCATGTATATATTAAACAGGGTTGGGCTTAAAACAGAACCCTGTGGGACTCCTACATTTAGCGGAGGAATGAGGGCTGAAAAGGGAGGGGACCAGATTGTTTGCTGGCGGCTTTCCAGGAAGGAGGAGAACCACCTAAGAACCATGCCCCAAATACCACATTCCTTCAGTCTATGCAGAAGTAGTTTGTGGGACACGGTATCTAAAGCCACCGAGAGGTCCAGTAGTATCAGCACTGCCTTTCCATCTCTATCAAGGGTGGTCTTGAACATCTCTGAGACTTCCAGCAGGGCCGTCTCCATACTAAAATTAGCACTAAACCCTGACTGGCTCGGGTGTAGAACCTGGCTTGCCTCAATAAAATCAGTGATGGTGACATTCACATACTTCTCCAATACCTTGGAGAAGTAAGGTAGTAACGATATTGGTCTATAATTGCTGGCTACCAAGGGATCCGCTAAGGGTTTTTTTAAGAGCGGAAGGATTTTTCTGTGCTTCCAGTTTTCCGGCATCACTCCCTCAGACAGGGATAGATTTAAGACCCGGTTGACAGCTGGATTCATTACCTCGTCAATAGATGCCATGGTTTTTGCAGGGCAAGGGTCGGAGGGAGATCTGGATTTCAAAGCCTTCATAATTTTGAGCGAAGTGGCATTAGGAATAGGTGGAAACTGCAAGAGGGTTTCCTCCGAAATAGGGCGCGTAGGGTAGGGCATGTCAATATTGCTCTCACTGTCCAGAGGCAGAACACCGAACGAATCCTGAATAGTTTAGATTTTTTAATGAAAATATTGCGCAATATGATTCGTCCATTCATACAAAGGGGTAAAGGGGCTTTTTGTTGCATATGGGGAAGAGAAGTCCTTAACAATCTTGAACAATCCCTTGGAGCAGTTCTCAGCTTGTTCGATTTTAGAGGCCAAAACATTTTTTTTTTTCCTCTTGGACTTTGGCAAAGTGGGCATTTAGCGCCACTTTATAGGTGAATTTATTCAGAGGATCAGTTTCTCCTCCATAGACGTTCTTGGCCTTTAAACGCGCTTTTGCTTTTCCTTAGTGACTCAGTAAACCAAGGGGCCAAGGTTCTGCCGTGTTTAGTGACTCGGGTTTGGGCGGGGCTAGCTGCATAGTCCACTCCTGGAGCCAGCCTTCCAGTGAGATCACGTCATGCTCTAAGTTGCCATTGACGGGTATGGGATGTTGGCTAAGAATGGCAGCTGAAGCCTCCGGTGTTATCTGATCAAAAGGTCTAAAGCTTCTCGTCCGCTGTTTACAGTAGGACTGAGACTATGATGGAACCTTGACTAACCCAAATGTTAGCAGAAAGTGGTCTGACCAGATAATTGGAGAGGGAACAACTGGTTCTAACCTGGTTATTGAAAAGATTTGGTCTAAGATATGACCCTTTTCATGCGTAGGGAGCGAAACATAGGGAGTCAGGTTAAGGATAGTCAGGGATTCGCATAATTTAATAGACTCTGGGTTGGTCGTTAGATCAAAATGTATGTTGAAATCCCCAAGAATCAGGCACTGACTATACTTGGACGCAATAGGCGAGATAACATGGTCAAGGGACTCCAAGAACCTTCCTGCCGGCCCTGGTGGTCGGTATATTACCGCACCAGCGATAGACTGGTGAGCAGAAACCATCAGATGGAAACCGAGTCCCTCCGCCCCATCTAACTCTGTCATAGGTAATGATAGGCAGGAGAGGGAGTTCTTATATATAATCACCACAGCCCCGCTCCTACCGCCGGGTCTGTCCTTCCTAAGTATCATGTACCCCGGTGGGAGGGCAGTGGCAATGGTCGGGTTGGAGCCCTCATTGAGCCATGTCTCCGTAACAAACATAACATCAGGCTGTGTCTCAATGAGGAGGTCAAAAAGCTGGAGACCCAGCATTCTCAGGGAGAGGAGTGCACACAGCGGGTTCTTTCCCACTTAAGCTGCCACCTATGTTGGGATGCGGATGGGCGCTCCAATTACATTCCTTACATGAGAGTGGCTCTAATTCTACTGATAAAGTAAAGTGGGAGCGACAGCTCGCACACCTACCAATAATTAATATCCTTTCTCTGCTGTATTTTAGTTGAGGGTTGTATATGCAGGCATTACCTGGAGATAAACCAGCAGCATATCCTGGGCCGGTCGCCTCCGGGACACTGACAGGCGCAGACGGGCCTGACTTCAGCGTGCCAGCAGCACGCCAGCTGCACACGTCCGCTGCAGTCTAGCGCAGCGTCCCTGTTTATGTGCCCCAATTTGACCACTAGACCGCACCCCGATCAAAGATGGCGGCCCAGGAGTGTCGAGTCAGGAAAAACCAGGTTCGAAATCCCACCAGCCCCCAAAGATTAACAGATTTCAATTCCCCACACAGCACAGTAAAAAAACAGTTTTACAAGTCCTAAAATCAATTTCAGCCACTATCGTTGTTTAAAACAAATAATGTGCAAAAACGCGATTCAATTAGGGAGAGAGGAGCAGAGAGCTTTCAACTGCTCTGTCAAGTGTCGAGGGGCACTCGCGCAGCGTCCCTTTTTATGTGCCCCAGTTTGACCACTAGACCACACCCCGATCAAAGATGGCGGCCCGGGAGTGTCGAGTCAGGAAAAACCGGGTTCGAAATCCCACCAGCACCCAAAGATTAACAAATTTCAATTCCCCACACAGCACAGTAAAAAAACAGTTTTAAAAGTCCTAAAATCAATTTCAGCCACTATCGTTGTTTAAATCAAATAATGTGCAAAAACGCGATTCAATTAGGGAGAGAGGAGCAGAGAGCTTTCAACTGCTCTGTCAAGTGTCGAGGGGCACTCGCGCAGCGTCCCTTTTTATGTGCCCCAGTTTGACCACTAGATCACACCCCGATCAAAGATGGCGGCCCGGGAGTGTCGAGTCAGGAAAAACCGGGTTCGAAATCCCACCAGCACCCAAAGATTAACAAATTTCAATTCCCCACACAGCACAGTAAAAAAACAGTTTTAAAAGTCCTAAAATCAATTTCAGCCACTATCGTTGTTTAAAACAAATAATGTGCAAAAACGCGATTCAATTAGGGAGACAGGAGCAGAGAGCTTTCAACTGCTCTGTCAAGGGTCGAGGCGCGCTCGCGCAGCGTCCCTTTTTATGTGCCCCAGTTTGACCACTAGACCGCACCCTGATCAAAGATGGCGGCCCGCGAGTGTCGAGTCAGGAAAAAACAGGTTCGAAATCCCACCAGCCCCCAAAGATCAACAGATTTCAATTCCCCACACAGCACAGTAAAAAAACAGTTTTAAAAGTCCTAAAATCAATTTCAGCCACTATTGTTGTTTAAAATAAATAATGTTCAAAAATGCGATTCAATTAGGGAGACAGGAGCAGAGACCTTTCAACTGCTCTGCCAAGGGTCGAGGTGAGCTCCTCGCAGCGTTCCTTTTAATGTGCCCCAGTTTGACCGCTAGACCGCACCCCGATCAAAGATGTCAGCCCGGGAGTGTCGAGTCAGGAAAAACCGGGTTTGAAGTCCCACCAGCCCCTAAAGATTAACAGATTTCAAATCCCCACACAGCACAGTAAAAAAACAGTTTTAAAATTCCTAAATTCAATTTCAGCCACTATCGTTGTTTAAAACAAATAGGTGCCGATTCCGATCCTGTAAAACCCGGGTACGAATGGTCGTACGGAGCGTATTCTCCGTACGACTCGTACCCAGGAAATGCACCTTCCAAACCAGCAAGTACGATTCATACAGAAATATCATTTCCGTACGAATCGTAAAAAACTACGTGCGAAGAAAAAATACCCACAATTCCGATCCGGGACATCGCGTACGTGACGTCCGGACGGAGTCAAGCAGCGTTCTACGGACCAGCAAGTACGATTCGTGCCTACGTCACTCCGCACGGATCATTTTTTACGGCAGACAAAAACTCCTGGGAAATTGAGGACGACGCGAAGAAGGAGCAGCGGTACGCGACGGACAGCCATGGACCCCATCCTACGTGTCATCCCGGCCCTCCTAGCCTACGACCTGATGCACCGAAACCGCAGCGCACGCCGCAGAAGGTCAGCACAACACCCAGGGGCAAAGGGGGGTCGAGGGGCCGGAAACATAACCGCTACCTAATTTTAAAAAAAACATATACTGCCCATACATTACCTCCAGGGTCTGGTCACTTCAGGGGGCGTGTCCACCAATCCCCGCGTACGCGTACCCGTCACCACTACAATGGTGGTACGGGCCGTAACCATGCCCTCCGAGCGTGGGTACGGCCCGTACCACCATTGGAGTGGTGATGTAGGGGTACGCGCCATACCCACGCCCTCAGAGCGTGGGTACGGCCTGTACCACGCATACCCCTACATCACTACTTCAATGGTGGTACGGCCCGTAACCATGCCCTCCGAGCGTGGGTATGGCCCGTACCACCATTGGAGTGGTGATGTAGGTGTATGCGCTGTACCCACACCCTCAGAGCGTGGGTACGGCCCGTACCACGCGTACCCCTACATCACCACTCCAATGGTGGTACGGCCCGTACCCACGCCCTCAGAGCGTGGGTACGGGCCGTACCACCATTGGAGTGGTGATGTAGGGGTACATGCCGTACCCACGCCCTCAGAGCGTGGGTACGGCCCGTTCCACGTGTACCCCTACATCACCACTCCAATGGTGGTACGTGCTGTACCCACACTCGGAGGGCGTGGGTACGGCGCATACACCTACATCACCACTACAATAGTGGTACGGGTCGTACCCACGCTCGGAGGGCGTGGGTACAGGCCGTACCACCATTGGAGTGGTGATGTAGGGGTACGTGTGGTACGGGCTGTACCCACGCACTGAGGGCGTGGGTACGGCGCATACCCCTACATCACCACTCCAATGGTGGTACGGCCCGTAACCACACCCTCAGAGCGTAGGTACGGGCCGTACCACCATTGGAGTGGTGATGTAGGGGTACGCGTGGTACGGGCCGTACCCATGCTCTGAGGGCGTGGGTACGGCACGTACACCTACATCACCACTACAATGGTGGTACAGGCCGTACCCACGCCCTCAGAGCGGGGGTACGGACCGCATCACCCTAACCTCTAGGGCACCAGTACATTAGTGATACAAGGCGTACACATGCCACGAATGTTGGCTTAGGGCCTGGTGCAGCATATAACCAGTATATTGGGGTGTGTTCATGGCCAGGACAGCAGTGTACAGCACCAAGGGTGTGGGTGGGTGGGTGGGTATCTGCCAAGGAGTCCCAGCAGTGGACAGAGACATGTGAGGGGTGGGTGCAGAGGAACACCAGCATTGGACAGAGACATGTGAGGGGTGGGTGCCTATCACTCCCAGCAGTGGACAGAGACATGTGAGGGGTGGGTGCCTATCACTCCCAGCAGTGGACAGAGACATGTGAGGGGTGGGTGCCTAACACTCCCAGCAGTAGACAGAGACATGTGAGGGGTGGGTGCAGAGGAATACCAGCAGTGGACAGGGACATGTGAGGGGTGGGTGCAGAGGAACACCAGCAGTGTACAGAGACATGTGAGGGGTGGGTGCAGAGGAATACCAGCAGTGGACAGAGACATGTGAGGGGTGGGTGCAGAGGAATACCAGCAGTAGACAGAGACATGTGAGGGGTGGGTGCCTAACACTCCCAGCAGTGGACAGAGACATGTGAGGGGTAGGTGCAGAGGAATACCAGCAGTGGACAGAGTCATGGTGGTGTGTACATCATGATCAGATGAGCACAACTCCATGGGTGTATATACGCATCCCTAATGTTCGACTATGTTGATAGTGCCATAACAACACATCACTGACAGCAGTGTCCCACTCCCATGAGGATGGATGTCCTTCCCCCACTGCATGACACAACACATGTGGGTGTGAGGACAAATGACACATGCATACCCACCCCTGTCGGATGCAGCACAATACACACACAGAGATCATGCCACAAGACTGTATACTCATGTCAATGGCCACTACACTAAGAGAGCCAAAGGGAACACACACTGTCACGCACATCCCAGGACTGATAGGAATGTACAGGTGCAGGGACAGGCACCAAGATTCCCACAGATACAATGCCCACAATTGTCAGTCAGGTGCTCAAATACCCTGCAGAACAAGTACCAAATGTGTGCTAGGCTGGGATAACACACATGCATAGTGCGGAAAATGCTGAATGTCGCCATTAAGGCATGACAACATACTCAATACACAAGTACAGTGACTAGCAAGGATGGCACAGACGATGCAGCCGGAGACATTGCTGAGCAGGCAAGGCCATAGTTGAAGGGATCCATCACCAACAAAGGAAATGTAGACACAGGTCAGCACAACAAAAGTGCAACTCCCTGCAGGGTAGATGTCAGGTGCCACAGAGGAAGGAACACTCCTTGGGACAATGTCTCCAAACACAAATAGCACACACGACCAAAGATACTTTGTAGAGACATTGTGATGGCACGCAGATACCATGGTCCACCCCATTAGCATCAGACTACAACTTTTTCCTGAAACATAACACATTACCACCACCCCAACTCCGGGACCATCAGCACCCACATCAATACCTGAAATGCAAATGTGTTCAAACTGAAAAGAAAATGCTTTATTCAGCATTAAATGAAAATGTATTTAAGGACACTATTTACAAAGGCACATGGCCAGTCCAGATCAGAAGTCCTTGGGGGGGACACATGACCACGCGTCTCCCCTAGCTTGCCTGCACATTAGAACCCTCAGGTTCGTTGACTGGGGGGGGGCATCATGTGGGGAAGGACCAGGCACCGCAGGGACAGGAGGTGTAAGGGTAGGTGTGGTGGGTGCAGGGACGGATGCCTCCACCACAGGGGGTGGGGCAGCGCCAAAGGTGGAGGTCAGCTCGGCGCTGCACACTGCTGCCAGGTCGTCCAGCGTCTCCCCTTCACCCGAAGAAAACACAGCCTCAAAGGAGGGGGGGGGTCAGAGTGATGGGGTGCAGCGCTACTGGGGCAGGAGGGGCAGGGGGGGACTCAACTCCCCTACCCGTGGAGTGCCGTTCCCGTTTGCGGGCTGGAGAGCCAGAGGGGCTGAGGCCCAGCACAGCCAAGTAGGCCTCTTTTTCAGGATGTGTGGTAGGGGAGCCAAGGGGAGTGCCTTTGGAGGGACTGGGTAGTGCGCCATGCGGCCTTGGACTGTGGCTGCGTGTATACCTGTGTGCCCCAGACCCAGTGGGTGTGCCCTCATCCCCCTGAGTGTGCGTGCCAGGAGGAGTGCGCTTGCCCTTACGTGGTGGTGTGCTGCCTGTGTCTGGTGGGGTGCATGCTTGGGAATGTCTGTGTGTGCTTGGGACAGGTATGGGAGTGGGAAGTGTGGCTGGTGCAGGGGTAGGGGGGGACGAAGCGCTGCAGGAGACTCACAGCTGCCGTCAGTGAAGAGTCCATGGACCTCAGCAACATCTGTTGGTCAGACATCGCTGATGACATGCCCTCCATGTACGACACCATCTGTGTCATCATTCGGGTGTGGCCATGGAGGACATTCAGCATCGATGTCTGGCCAACCTGCAACTGCCACAGAATGTCCACAGACTCTGCAGTGAGGGCAGCAGGGGGGACAGGGGCAGGGGGTGCGGTGCCTGGCACGAAGGAGACACGGTGTTGCCTAGCATGGACAGAAGGGACCGGAGCAACTGGGAGGGCGGTGATGGGAATGGAGGGGGCGGTGACAGATGTAGTGCTGCTGCCAGGTGTCGTAGCAGCCTCCGCCCCCTCGAGGAGTTCAGCCTCGGACCCGTCAGCGTCATAGTCAGTGTTGTCACTAGACAGGTCCTCCGCCTGACTCCCCTCGCCCTCCTTGCCACCTGCTCCCGCAGACTCGGCAGCAGTGGTGGCAGCGGTGCTGGATCCCTCCTACACGTCCGTGCAGGTGTCTCCCTCGGTGTCCTCGCATGATGCTGTGGGCAAGGTGAAGAGACAGAAAATAATCAGTCACCTGTATACAACAGACACATGAGTCCAAACAAAAATGTCACAGTGCATATCAGGAAATGCATCATGAGTAACATCTAGAATAGTCCGCACATATCTAACCCTGAACTCCCCAGTTGGTTGACCCACCATGCCACTTGGAAACAATGGAGATCATGACACAACAGCAAATAACTTGATATCAAATTATACTGAGAAGCTAGTGTCTGGGGACAGTTGAGCACAGCAAGACTATGAAGCCATGCCACCTCTTGTTCACTGTGAACAAAACAGTATAGGTGTACCCAAGGCCAAATAACACACCTCAATGCTGAAGGTGTCCCCACACTCTGAGACCTGTGAGTACTTTGGAAACCATAGCCAAAAACATTGCAATCCCTTGGGACTCACAACACTTTACACAATGTACATGTTTAGAATGTGTGAATGTGCCACTTTGTGAACAGAAGACACATCTGCCTGTATGACAGAAGTCACACAATGATGTGCACAGAAAAATACATTTACACAATCGTTGTATGAGCTGGCAGCCGAATTCTAATAAGCCACTGTAAAGAAGAAATGGGGCATCAGTAAGTACATATACATGGCACCACGGTGGTCTGGATGACTTGACACTTGTAAGTTGGTATCAGCAACAACCAAGGACTTACACACATGCAAACACACCGTGTGAACATGGATATGTATAATCAGAAAACAAGTGGTAATCAAACTGTGCCTTCCAGTAAAATGTGCCAGCGTGTCCACGGAAAGTGTAAAAGTACTTTATTTTGCACTTCCCTGGGAGACATCTGTCATGCAGGCACATTATTGTCCTTCACAACCAACTAGCAAAATGAAGCATATGAAAAATTGAGACATGTTGACAAGTGCAGTGATTGCCAAGGTACAATACTTATTGACTAAAAACTTGAATCATGCCACCTGTCACATGGACATCCGTACCATGATGACACAGTTGGCAACACATCTGACCCACTGCCTGTCATGTGGAGTGGCACACATGTCCAAACACAGGACAATGCATTAGCTAATGGGCCTGCAATGTGTCGGGATAAGGAACACCTGCACTGAGGAGACACCCTCATGGCAAGCAAGAATGTCCACACAGATGTCAGCACACACAGACCAAACTACGTAGCATCTCGACCACACACTGGTGGCAAAAATGGATGAGCATGAGCCATGTATTTGCATATTTGACACATGCTGCAAAGCACAAACATTAAACCCAGCACAACATGACTGGGTCACTGCATGTTGAGTGTCTGTCCAGACAATTATCACACACAGGTCAGACCCGGCAAGGAGACATATAGTTTGGACATGTAGGCCTTGCCCACACAAACCCCCCATACCTGAGACAATGTTATTGAGACAGATCCAGAAGTTACACCTGTTAATCTGGGTTTACTCAAAAGTGGATCAAGAATTCCTAAATGTACTCCACATCACCTCGTGAGGCTGCCAACACATATTTGTGACCAACAACCATCAACAGATAGTTGTACATAGACACACAGGCACTGCCCAGTGTGAGGATGCACAAGCAAAATGGGGTCAGCCTGTACAATGGGCACATGTAGCACACTTTAGATAAATACAAATGAGGCCAGGGAACAATGCCACAGGGCCTAACTATGCTGAACACACAGAGAATGGGCACAGTGTTGGATGACACACATGATTCCGAGGCAAGGGTGTCTTAGGGGACTGTAGTGGGAACACTGTTCCATGGTCCTGGAATTATCTGACTGTAACATCAGCTACCGTCCCGGCACTATGCATATCTCCCACTCATGCACATCATGTCTGAGGCCACAAAATCGGTCATGCATGCTGCAAGTCTGTTCATTTGAAAACTCACACTCCTATGTTGAGACTCAGCATCATTGCCAACTAATATGGACCCCCAAATGACTGAACAGGACAGGGCACAGGCAAGGTAACAACACATGTCTCAGACCCCCCCCCCCACATGATGCAGAAAGCAATGTGCACTTGGATTAACTGCCAGCCTAGATGACCATGTGCAATAGTGATTACACACAAACCAGGGAACACATGTCAAGGAGGGGAGGTGAGGAAGAACAGCACCATTTGACTTTGGGGAACAGGATATGCACTGCACAAATTAACCCTCGCTGTGTATCCAGGCAACTGAGCACTTCCAAAATCTGGTGACACACAACAAACACACATGTACCTACCCCCTTCCTGCTGCTGCAACTCCTGTAACCGCCTATCCAAGTCAGGGAAGACCACCGCCAGGACACGCTTCATCTGGTGGGTCAGTCGTCGGCCCCCGCCGTGCTTGCGTGGAGGTGAGTCCTTCAGCTGCCACCGGGCGATCCTCCGGGTCCAGCACCGGATGTCCTGCCAGCATTTCCTCACCTGTGCGAGGCACCGACTGCAACCCTCCACCGATCTCACGGCCCTGACGGCCCGCTTCCATATCTCCCCCTTGGCGTAGGCAGTTACCTGTGAGGATTACAAAGTGAGACAACATCACTACACCTGCTCCATGTCACAGAGACACCCATTTGAACATCTTTGATATGTTGAACAGGGCAGAGTATGCTGGCAACAAATAGCACCTTTGTCATAGGGACATTAGCCTATGTGGAAGCCCCAATGCACTACATGGCATTGATAGTACACAGGTGGCATGAGGGGTGCAACACACTCCCTGATCATGGCACACGCTGTGCATCACATGCAACACCAGGCTGATGGACAGCACCTCCAAGCAGTCACATGCCCCAGGCCACTGACACAACCTCAGCAGAGTACACAGACACACACAGGCACAGATCAATCACCTGCAATTGGCAACAGCGGATACAAACCTCACTCTGCACATGTGCCACTTGCCTGTGGGGTGTCACAGGTGTGGTGCTAGCTCACCAAGTCAGACACTCTGCACGGCTTACTTCTCACATCAGATGGGTGGAGCTGTTGCCTCCTCCATGCAGCTGTGGTGCAACACTCCACATAGACACTCACCCACATGACAAGGAACATTCACACACATCAATGTCCAGGGGTCATACACATCATTTGGACACTCTCACCACAGCTCCACTCAACTCACACACATCTGTGGGTACAGTCACCTGTCACACCGGGGGGGCCAGGGAATCACCTCTGGACTATAGGACAAAAATTGCCCTAAGGATTGGGCAGGCTGAATGTGCCATGCACTATGCAGTGAATGTCACAGTAAGCACAATGCAAGTGAGGAGTGCACACAGGAACTACATCATGCTCTGCATGGGAGACGTAAGCCATCCCCCCCCCCGGGACCCACTCTAAACAACATTGCATTTCTGTCACATCTGGACACAATGCCAGAAGTGACAGTCACAAAAAAGGTGCACAGTCAAAGCTAGTGGAGTCAGCACTCACCTGCTCCCCTGGTCTCCCATACAGGCTAGGGTAGTGTGGGAGGATTACATCAAGCAATGCCTCATTCTCCTCATGGGTGAAAGGCTGGGCCCTCTCCACAGACCCTGACATGGTGCCAGAGGAAGCACAAGCAGCAGCAGTGGTGTCGAGTGAAAGGCAGTGCAGGCAAGTGCCCTCTCATGGGTTCTGGCTGACTTATATCTGCCTTGCTGGGCTGTTTCATTTACAGGAGTACAGAGTGTTTGGTCAGTCTCATTTGCATCCTACGTTTTCTCCAATCCCTTTAAACATACCCCAGTGAGGGCCTTTGCATGGTTCAAAATGTAAGCATTATGTGAAGTCAACAACCACTTTGCAACATTGTATTTAGTTGCCAACTGCCTTTTCCAGGCCACATGATTGAAAATTTGAACTTGAAATTCGGTATCCATGACAACCAGCATGCATTTAGGCCCTAATACTTGTCCCTAATGTGTCCCTATGTAATTTAGCTATCCACACACAGGTACGGTGCGTTTCACACGTCCCCCTACCGCACCAGTAGCACAGTGCGTTTCACATGTACGTGTATGAGCAGTGTGTACACGCACGTGTACGACCAGTGTGTACACCTACATGTACTACGGCAGTGTACACACTGGTCGTACACGTACGTGTACGACCATTTTGTACACCTACGTGTACTACGCCAGTGTACACACTGGTCGTACACATACATGTATGAGCAGTGTGTACACGTACGTGTACGGCCAGTGTGTACACGTACGTGTACTACCAGTGTGTACACGTACGTGGACTATGGTCGTACACGTACGGGTATGACCGTAGTACATGTACGTGTACAAACTGGTCGTACACGTACGTGTACACACTGCTCGTACACATACATGTACGACCAGTGTGTACACGTACATGTGCACACTGGTCGTACACGTACGTTTGTACGACCAGTGTGTACACCTACGTGTACTACGGCAGTGTACACACTGGTCGTACATGTACATGTACACACTAATAGTACACGTACGTGTGTACAGTTCGTACACACACCCGTACTCTGGCGGGAACACCAATGTGATGATACGGACCGGTCACACGCCCTCAGAGCGTGTGTATGGTGCGTTTCACAGCTTACACAGGTGATAGGAGACGCACACGAATGGAATGGAGGTGTCAGACTCGGGCATGGCTGTACATCATGTCATGGTCATTGCAGTCCTTCATGTGCAGGGCCTAGGTGTGTCAGGCAGTGATATGGCACATGTCTCCTCATGTTTTAGCACAATAGATGTGTGATGACCTGTGTACACATGTCATGTGTGATGGGGCAGTATGTGGCACACTTCCCCTTCCCACTTTGCACATGTGTGCATGTAGTACAAACGTGTCAAGCACTGCATCACTGGTATGGCACAGTCACCAACACCCGCAAATGTCCCCTGATGCCAGGGACAGGGACACTAACACCTGACATCTAAGTACCAGCGTGCCCCGATGTGACTATGTCCTGTGTGTGTCATGTGTTCCCATGAGCTTGCTGTTGGTGTTCCGTCAACTGCATCTGCTGTTGCTGCATCCAACATGTGTCTGTGTGTAGATGGGCATGGCACACATATACGCACACCATGCCACATGTGGATTCACACGTTACACGTGTCTGGATGCTTCAAAGATGATTTTATGACATGAGGACATATCTGTGCCGTATCCATGTCTGTGTTTTCGTTTTTCACGTGTACCCCTTCATCGCTATGGGTATGATCTGTACATTTCCAATGACATGTGACCTGTGCGTCTAGCTTGCCGCCAGCAGTCTGTATGAGATGACATCCTTCAAATGCAGATATGTGGATGTATGTCACTCCTGTGATGTCTCTGGCTGTTCACTTACACTGGCCCACAGCTAGTTTCGAGCCATGTCATGTAGAACTTGACTATCAACGGGTGTAGCTGGTTTGTCGTAGGAGTATCACCTGGCTGGCATACGTGTCCTGGATGTATTGCACAGACCTGACTCTGTATTTAGCAGATGTGTAGTAGCAGTTTAGCATGTGCTCAGTTCATTGACATTGATGTTGTTATGTACTAACTCTTCGTTATTCCTTCCAATGTTCGGCAGGGCACCGCCTCTCCCCCGACCAATGCCAGACTTGGGTGCCATGAGGGAACGTGACTGCATAAGACGTTACCGCTTCTCGCAACAGTTGATTGAGAACTTGACCGCAAAGCTTGAACAACACCTCCAACCGCGACACAGGTATCCTACTGCACTGACCCCCAAGATGAAGGTGATGGCAGCCCTATATTTTTTTGCCACCGGTAAGTTTCAATTCACCATAGCTAATGTGGGTGGCATGTCACAGACCATGTTCAGCCGTGTCCTGCATGATTTTTTAGAAGCCATGTTGGAGCACCTGGATGAATTCATCCATTTTCCAACTTGTGAGCAGTTGACAGGTGTCAAGGGTGAGTTCTATGCCCTGGGAGGGATGCCCCATGTAATTGGGTCTATTGATGGGACACATGTGGCTTTGGTACCACCACAGGCACCGTAAACATTACCACTCTATAAATGCCCTTGTGGTTTGTCTTGCTAACATGCTGATTTCCCATGTCTGTGCACGTTTTCCAGGGTCAGTACACAATGCCTACATCATGAGGCGTAGCAGGGTGCCAGAAATGATGCTGGGGCTGCACAACGAACGAGCATGTCTTGTAGGTGGGTATACTCTGTTTGTCCTTTGTTTAGCGCTATTTTTGTATCTTACGGCATCTCCTGACCCACTTCTTTACATGATGTTTCCATGTAAGGAACTCTGGCTATCCCAAAATGCCATGGCTGATGACGCCCCTCCGCAACCCCAGAACAGCTGCAGATCACCGTTATAACAACGCACATGGGCAGACCAGGCGAGTGATTGAGAGGACGTTTGGCCTCCTGAAGAGCAGATTCCGGTGCCTTCACAAGACAGACGGGTCCCTCCCATATGCACCGGTGAAGGCCTGCAAGATCTTCCTCGTGTGCTGCATGCTGCACAACATGGCAGTGGAGAAGGCTGTGCCACTCATCCTGGATCTGGATGAGCAGGAACATCCACCCATGGAGGATGAAGGGCTTGGTCGCAAGGCAAGTGAGGATGAGGAGGAGGAGGACGACGACATCCGGAGTCAGCTCATACGCAACTTCTTCTCATAATGGTGAGTCCATGGGTCTGAGGCTGCACGCCTGGAGCCTTGTGTGGCATGTGTTGCAATGTGTGTGTCCAGCTGACTGTGTGCTAAGTGACTTAGATGTGTGTTCAGATGTGTCACTCGAGTGATGATGTCCTTCCACACATTTTAGCTTAGACACTCAATTTTAATATAGCATGGTGACACACTTATTCCAGTAGAGTAAATGACCATGCATGCGGATGACAATCTCTTCCCTGACTTCTTGTGTGTCTGTCATCCCCAGGTAGTTTCGCATGCTGTCTGCTCGTGTCATCGTTGGCCTCCCGCTATTCCTCATGAGTATTGCAACGTGTGCTGAATCAGCGTCCCATGCACGGACACGGGGAAAAGACTATTTGGTTAAGGATTGCTGCATGGCATTTTGGTGTTGGTAGGTGTTTGTAATGTGTGGGCACTGCTCCTGTGCATGTTGTGTTACTATGCATACATGTTGACTCACCATGGGGCACATGACATGTTGCATGACTCCCATGTATTGATAGTCACCCTTCGTAGCAGTCATCTGTGATGGGACTGTGGATTCTGATGAAGGCATCAATGTGTGTACAACTTCCCTCTGAAACATACGGGATGCTACGGGTGGACATAGTGTGGGACATCCCCATGTTAAAATCTGGTTTGCGATGTCAACATAATCGGCGCCATCTTGTCCCCTCTCAGGCTCGCATGCTCCCTCAAGCAGTAGCCATTTTTGAAAGCGCCATGGCCCCTCTGCCCCCCCGCCGACCACCAGCGCGTTCCCTAGGCGCTGCAAAACATCCCCCGCGCGCCAGTCACCCCCGCTCTCTCATACATAGGCCATGAACCCTCTCCTTCTGCGCGACCCTGCCATGAAACCACATCCCGCACCTGGCCAACACCTCCTTTTATCCCTTACATGGTCATACATCCTTTCGGTAACCCCTTCCTCCACGCCTGATCGTCCGAACTGATCCCAGGCCATCACCTAGCCCTGCGGACGCAGTTTTATTGCCCCTACTGTAAAGGAAGCACCTCACATCTAAGGGATTGCAGTAGATCAAGGCCCCCAACCCCTGTGACCCGATCAGTCGCACTCACCCCCCGGGAATTGGCGGAATGCCCAGCTGTGTGATAGCCATCTCCTGCTGTGGGTGGGGTGGGGACTTCCACTGTAGTTATGTGTGGGAGCGGATCTAAGCCGGGGATTCCGAGGATGTTCTTTCATGTATCAAAACAACCTCAAGAATGTGCCATGTACAATAAACCGATAATAAAGCAATAAACCTGTGTATAAGAGGCCAGGCCTCAGAGATGTGGTCAGAGCATCTCGAGAAGATTCCCTGTGGGTCTGATCTGATGTGTTCTCCTCCGGAGAGAATAAAACTTTGTTTCCTGCCTTCCAGTCTCCGGCGCCTGCCTCTTTTATTGGTAAATCATCGAATGGTATAAGAGGCGATTACCGCCGGGCAATACTTGAAAGGTTATCGACTGAAACTGCCGCTACCATTTAACAATTGGCGTCTCAAGCGTGGGGCCCATCAGCGACACGTGGATCCAGTGGGAGAGGTCCTGACGACAAAGTGAACGACTGCAACGATCGGGAGAGCTCCTGCCCGATAGACCCTCGTCTGGCAGCCGATCATCCGAACTTCACTGGTTTCGAGCAGACCTCTCTCGAGTGATCTACGGTCATGACTGGGAACCATCAGGAGTGCCGCGGCAATAACGGAGAGTAGAGGACGATCGGGCGCTGGAGGCGGAAGACGAGAAAACTGTCCACGCGGTCCGGGTAAGGACGTGATATACGACGAATTGCTAAATGATTGACTAATTGATTGAAAATACTAGTATTGCTTATTGATTGTTCTTTTTGAGGTATTCGCTGCCTACAAACGGGGAAGAGTAGAAATACTCTCTCTCCCTTTGCAGATAGTGAAGGGTAGGTAACGCGGACTTTTGTCCCCCATTGTAATCTGTTGTGCCTATTTTCCTCCCCACTGATTGATTGTCCGAATATTGATTGTTTTGAAGAATAGTACTTCTTGAGATATTCTCTGTTTGCAAATAACGTAGAATAGAAATATTCTGTCTAGTCTTTGCAGATAGTGAAGGATAGGTAACGCGGACTTTTGTCCCCCGTTGTAACCCGTCGTGCCTATCTCTTTCTCACCATTGATTGATTGATTGTCCGAACACTAGTTGTTCGATATTGGTTCTTTGGAGGTATTCTCTGCTTGCAAATAACGTGGAATAGAGATATTCTGTCTAGTCTTTGCAAGCAGTGAAAAGATAGGTAGTGCAGACCTTTGTCCCCGTTGTAACCCGTCATGCCTATCTTCTCCCCACTGATTGGTAGTTGGTTCCGCCCGGACCGCTTGTTAGAGATGAACCATCCGGCTCCACTGGAAGGCACCCCTAATAAGGACATATTTACTAAATATGGATCAGTCGCTGTAGCCTACAAACAAACTAGGGCATAAAAATCGCTATAGAGAAACAAAAATAATCGAGCGAGACCAGTAGACCACTGATGGGATCCTTTTGACCCCACAAAATAAGAAACACTAGGAAATAGCCCTTTGCGAAAAATATGAAACTAGGGGAAGGAGCCAAGCTCACGGTCGAGATGGCCACGAGGTAGCTCGGCTCCGTCGCTCTCGCTGCCTAAACATGTCTGCCCTACCACCCACCCCGCCCAGTAAACACGACAAAATCCTGCACAAATGGAAGTCTGCTGATACCCACCATTGACGTTACCGAACTGGGCTAGATCGCACACAATTGGGCTATGTCATTTTCCGGTTACGCAGTAACATCCTTGTGCTCGTTGCCAGATTACAAATATATACAACACTCCAACAAAGTAGTATAATTAAGATGTTTTAATAACTTATAGATATATGCAACACTCCAACAGGGTAAGCACGTTAAAACACGTTTTTAACAACTATTTACATGACAGCCTGCTGCAACACCCATCCCAAAGCATTCACGTCCGCATGACACAGTCCTCGCCCCTCCTTCCTCGAAGTAGCAACATTGGCCTGTTTCGGGCGGTCTTTTTAGTCGGCTTTGGGCTATAAAAGGCCCACAAAATCCATCGGCCTGTGAGGCGGCATCAGTGGCGGAATGTTGTGCGAATAGGCCGGAGGCAACACGACGCGCCAAGACCAGGACGGCATAAGAGGTGGTGTCCAACAAGTTGTTGTGCTGGTCTTGCCAACCTACAATGCAGCACAGATCAACAATGAAGGGTGCCCTGGGGGGGGGAGGCGATGCGAACGGGCCTCCCCCGCCTCCCCAGGTGGAGGCTCACCAGCTGAGAAGGCACCCCTGCACTCGCCGACCAGCTGAGAAGGCACCCCTCACCGGCCAGCTGCAGCAGGACAGCCATTTACGTCTCGCCTGCCGGGCGACCACCCAGGCGCGGGTTCCTTTATGCACCAAGATTGCCATTAGCGTTCGACGCAAGAAGTGGGCCCCCGCAGCCAAGTGGTCAGGGGGACCCACCCCGGTGGCTGTAATGAAGAGCTGCTGCTGCCACTGGACTCTCAAAATGGCGGTCGGCTCTTCCGATTCAGGCCTGGTCCACTAAAAGATGGCTCTGGGCTACCTTGGAACTCGGAAGCTTGCCTGCTCGGGCGTGGGCCACACCCTTGAAAACGTCCTCTCAGCTTTGCAGATTCTGCGGGAGTCATTGGCCCTCGACTCCCGCGGACTTCCGGTGGGGGCAACCGCCGCTATTGCTCGATCATTCCACATTAACTTGTCTTTGCCCCGGGCGGCAGCCATCTTGCCTCCGTTTGGTGCCGTGAGAGAGACTGATTCAAGGCGTCGGCAGAGAGACCCGCCTGCTGTCCCGCCCTAAGAACGGACCACGGCATTGCTGCGAGACCGTGGTGACGCCATGCTGACGCAAGCTTCTGTTTGAATTATCAGGAGACACTGTAGGCTATCCGCTCGGATCAGTTCCGGTGGAACCTCAACATGACCCGGTAGGAAAAAAAACTGTGCTTCCCTACCCCCGAATCACGATTCATGCTGTCTGTTCTTTCCGTTGGCGCTAACGAAAGTTCTCGAACTGCCGAAAGGGATTCTGGTCCGGCAGCTAGTTAGTGGAAGGACTTAGACTGTACACTGGATCCACCCGACCTCGCCCCAAAATGGCGCCGATGTAGGGGGGGACTACAACTCCTTATGGCGTTTCGGTTACTTGACATTTATGTTAAAAGGATATGTATGCGGTGTTTTCACACATGATGGGCGGAGAGACGGGGAGGGTACTGATCGGGCATATGAACAACCTTATTGATGCTGGCCTTCCCATTTTTATTATCATTTTTTTTTTTTTTCGTGTTAAGGTAGTGTTGCTCATGATACTCGACGCCTCTCACACCGTGGCCGGCCTGTACGGTTGTAGGCCCGTATTTGTATACTGACATTGTTTTCAATAAAGGGTTTTTGAGGGAATTACGGAATCAGCGTCATAACAAATCATCTAGGTTGGTAAAGGTTTTGAATAATGACTGTTACTCCCAAGCAATAGAAAGCAGATAATGCAGGCCCTTTTTTTTGCCTGAAATTTTGGATTGATGAAATTTGTACCCATCACACCTGTCTTTTTCCAGAGTTGTTAGAGAATGGTTGACTATAGCCTAAGGTATCTGCCGAACGCAAGGTACAGTACCTTGCCCCATAATATGCGACCGATTGAGAAACAAATGCACGACGAGGGAACCCGAATTTAGGAGACGAATAAAATGGAGCATCCTTGTATAATCGAAAGGAAGGATATAGTAGGTCTGTGGTATTACCCGCTCCTGCAGCTAGCCTGGTATGTGGTAAGTAGAACTTTTTCATGTCTACGCGCGCTAACGTACTTTGAATGCTGCACCCCCCCCCTTCTTTTCTTCTCTATAGGTCACATCGGAGTTCCGACTGAAGAATGGAGTGGACATGGACCGCACCGTGCTCAATGTAGGGAAAAACATAGACAAACGTTGTGGGATGGTGCGTGAAGTGCAGACCACCATTGGGAACGTGAAAAACTGTATGGTATGACTGTGCGTATGTGCCCTGATTGTACGGTATGAATGTGTATGCATTACATATGCTTGGGTGGCTGGAAGAGAATGTCATCGTATGACTGAAGTGCTTGTCTATTGATCAAAGGGAGGGGAGTAAAAAGTCCGACACCCCCCCCAAAATGAATTACGGAAAATACTGAAAATACGCAGCATGCATAGGAAAGAGGACAGGAAAGGAGAGGTCCCCATACTCAACGTAGCTCTGTGTCTTCGTCTTAAGATTCTGCGCTTGATGTATGTACTGTTACGCCCTATCCGGTATTTGTGTGTACGTGAACGCCGATTTTATGTTTTTCCCCCACTTGTGTTTTCTTACGTAGAACTGACCCGTGCTACTCCATGTTGTGTGTACACCAAGTAGCCTATTATCGTACACATATCTCTCTCTCTCTCTCGTTTTATGTCGTACGTATACCAAATAGCCTACTTGATGCGCACGTCTCTCTCTCTCTCTCTCTCTCTCTCTCTCTCTCTCTCTCTCTCTCTCTCCCTCGCTGAAGGCTCTCTTGCCGTCTTTTTGAATAAATTAACGACACTATACCTCCTCAGTATGTGTATAATTGGCCTAAAACACAACAGTGTTCAAACCAATTGACAGAAGCAAAACGACCGTATTTTACCACATTACTACCTCTCCTTTCTGTAAAATGTTGAACTTAACTGGCTGAGAAAGAAAGGACAGGTAAGACGACTGATGTCTCCCAATCTGGCCCTCATCACGGCGACTATATGTCAGTGGTTTTCGTTTTAGAGCTCTAACGACACCACCTCCACCGCTCAGAATCGCCCCGCCCAATTGCTCAGAACTGGAACGTCTAAGCACCCCGTCCTCCCAGAATAGCCCCAGTTCTGTACTAGCCGTCCCAGGGTATTTTGAACAATACAGCTGATGACTTCATTTTCTGAAGATACATCGCCTAAACTGATGAGGGTTACCTATTGTCTCCAGCAAGAAAAATGTTTAGCTTGTGTCCCTCCCCGAAATAGATATTTGTGAACCCATGACAGTAGCACCTCGCACTTTTTCATAAACTTAGCAGTCCTCGGAGAAAAATGTGAATTAACAGAGCTTGTGTTAGAAGAACAAGTCTCTACCGGAGAAGCCGGTTCGAATTTTGATAGACCAGAAAGTTGACAGATGTCAGGCCTCCTGCCACGATTATAAGGTACAGGAATCAACACCTAGCAGGCCAGACGATGGAAATTTGCAGGAATACCCACAAAACCTGCACCACAGCAATGATTAATAAGTTAGTAACATACACCTACATAAGAGTTAATAGACATCCATCATAGAGCAACCGATAAAACCTTTCCCCGACTACTCGGTGGTTGGGAGAGAGAATGAAGTGCGTAAATGTCTTCCCTGCCAGCTCTCTAAGATTTTGTTTCTTGTACTCATTCAAAGATAACATGCGGTCATTGGAGGAGAGGGGTCGGACGTGACGCACAGCCTGGCTGCGGATCATGGAACACCTATGGCATCGACCAAGGGGGAGCCACGAAGCAAAAGGATGCGGGACGAGGCACCATTCTCAGCATGGAAAGCGATAGAACGAAGGGCTATCCCGAAGCCCCCTGCTCGCTGATCAGCTCGTGCCTGAAGTCCCAACCCGTCGGGCCCGATTGATGGGCCCAGTGCTGAAAGATTCTGCTCTCCTTGGCCCACTTTTTGATCCGATCCCACTCCACCCCCTCTTCCCTCGGCCTCCCAAAGCACCCCCATTTTTGAACTTGACTTGACAAAAGAAGAATGAGAGGCGGGTACTCCGTCTCAAGGTACCTATGATAAGACCAGTCAAGGGACAGGACAGAAGAGGACTGTGATCCAAGAGCAAAGAATGGTCACACCCTACAACGCGAAAGCCTGGATTTGAGCTGGACCTTAGCTCCACCGCCGGTGCTCAACAGTGCCAACGAAAGAAGAAGAACAATGAGAGCTTACCAGTGATGGCTCGATTCAATAAGACACTGGAAAGAAGAAACCCACCCTCCCTGACTGTAACTCATGTAGAGTTGTATTCCTCTCCCAACCACTTTTGAATTGACTATCTTCCAATCAAGTTTCCAAGGTCCTTTATCGGTCACTTCCAACTACACACTAATATCTAAGAAACATTAGCTTGGTATAAATGACAATTGTATAGCATCAGCCGTACACATGACTATGCTGTTTAGTTTGATCCACACAAAGTCTAGGCCTTGAGTAATGTGCATAATATTCCTTGTCTTGCCGGACCACCTCTTACGGTATCGAATTTGTGTTCAAGCGAGCTTCCCTCCACCTATCTCCGGGTCTGACATATGACGCAGCTGATGTAATTTTGTATACGCTACCTCTTCGCCTGTCACATCAACCACATGTAACTATGTACAATTGTGTCAGATTGTTCCTGTCTGTCCTAAAACTCTGTACTTTTAAAACAGGGATGCATGAAAGCATTTACGATATTATGGCTAAGAGGTTAACGAAGGTGAATCTCGGCTAGACAAGCTGGCTAGATATGTTGAAAAGGGAGGACTGTTAAAATCTGGTTTGCGATGTCAACATAATCGGCGCCATCTTGTCCCCTCTCAGGCTCGCACGCTCCCTCAAGCAGTAGCCATTTTTGAAAGCGCCATGGCCCCTCTGCCCCCCCGCCAACCACCAGCGCGTTCCCTAGGCGCTGCAAAACATCCCCCGCGCGCCGGTCACCCCCGCTCTCTCATACATAGGCCATGAACCCTCTCCTTCTGCGCGACCCTGCCATGAAACCACATCCCGCACCTGGCCAACACCTCCTTTTATCCCTTACATGGTCATACATCCTTTCGGTAACCCCTTCCTCCACGCCTGATCGTCCGAACTGATCCCAGGCCATCACCTAGCCCTGCGGATGCAGTTTTATTGCCCCTACTGTAAAGGAAGCACCTCACATCTAAGGGATTGCAGTAGATCAAGGCCCCCAACCCCTGTGACCCGATCAGTCGCACTCACCCCCCGGGAATTGGCGGAATGCCCAGCTGTGTGATAGCCATCTCCTGCTGTGGGTGGGGTGGGGACTTCCACTGTAGTTATGTGTGGGAGCAGATCTAAGCCGGGGATTCCGAGGATGTTCTTTCATGTATCAAAACAACCTCAAGAATGTGCCATGTACAATAAACCGATAATAAAGCAATAAACCTGTGTATAAGTGGCCAGGCCTCAGAGATGTGGTCAGAGCATCTCGAGAAGATTCCCTGTGGGTCTGATCTGATGTGTTCTCCTCCGGAGAGAATAAAACTTTGTTTCCTGCCTTCCAGTCTCCGGCGCCTGCCTCTTTTATTGGTAAATCATCGAATGGTATAAGAGGCGATTACCGCCGGGCAATACTTGAAAGGTTATCGACTGAAACTGCCGCTACCATTTAAAACCCATTAGAGGATAAATGGGGAATTGCAGCCCCTCCGTGTGCAGCAGGGGGTGTTTGGCTCACACCCTTCACTTGTGTGCCAGTTCAATGGATTTACTGCATCTGTGTTGTGAAGGGGGTGTCCAGTGTAGGTCCCACATGTTCTGCAAAATGACCTGTGAGTCTGTTCATATTGATGCATTTCCCTAGGTGTGAACCTGAGTAATAAAGGTGTTCCTAACCCTCCAAGGTGCCTCATCTCTGTCAATGTAGGTCTCTTGCCACTTTGCATGCGGCATCTCTGGCATAGTTGTCAAAGATTGTGCATATGAGTCTATGTGTAGTTTAGCAACATGCATGCAGTTCTTCAGGGATTTGAATATCCATTGTGCATGATGTCCATGGCTGTGTATGTATTTGGGCATGTTGGTGGCCACAACAGACTGTCAACACCTGCTGAGGGTGTGTAGCCTGTGCGTAGCTCGTCCTTCAGTTTAATGATCAAGTGTCAGTCATCTTTGGGGATTGTGCATCCATTGTCTCTGGGTGTGCCATGGGAAACCGGACACTTCTCCTTTACATACGCCTGTTGCAGTAGTCCTTTCTGACATCATTGTCTTTGTGTGCAACTAGTGGCATAGTTTCCAGGTCATGCCGCCTGCTGCTGCGGCCCCTGCAGCAAGGGCACTGAGAGTTTACAGATTCGGCAACACACACACCTCAAAGATGCTCCTCCCTTCCTCCCTCCACCCATTCATTTGGCTGGCATCAGCTTGTCTGTGCCACTGTTGCACCCACGCGGTGCCAAAGGCTGGACCGTCAGCGCATGCAACGTGCACATTGCACGAACCTCATGTCCTTACATGACCCACATCACACTACAGTCTGATGTTGCAGCCACCCTCCAAGCATTGTCCATCCAAGGAGCTACCGCCTGCTCTCAGGCATACCCTAGGCGCACACACGACACCTTTGCATGATGATTGTGCAACTCCAACTGCCTACACAGCGCTGCCCTGCCTTCCAGGCCCTGTCACACCAAACAGGTAATGTCCCTCCTACTCCCCACCGGCTCCGTACACCAGCAAGGCCATGGGAGTGGGACTCAAGTCTTCAGCATGTAGTATAGTGGCATAATCTTACTTAATTTTATAATTGAAACTCACTGCAATATCGGCGCTTTTTCCTTTTGTGGCAACTCGAAGGATTTCAGCCTGTCTCTGGTGGGCTCTTACCCCCACTTCGCTCCCCCTCTTTCCTGCTGCCCTGGACCACTCCCAGCCGAGTATTGACGCTGTGGAGCTGGTCCCGGGCACAGAATAGCGGCGGCCATCTTGGGTGTGGGTTGGGCTTGACAGCACTCTAGTGGAGCATAAAAGGGGATGTCTATGTCTTCGCGCAGCGAATGCGCACAGCGGGCGCGCCCGACTCGCGCCGGAGTCGCGCCAGAGTCAGGCCCGTCTACGCCCGTCCACGCCAGGACGGGCCAAGGGACACAGGGCTTGGTTCCACCTCCCACAGTCCTAGTCCATTGCGGGGACAGCTACATCTACACTAGTAAGGACTTAAAACTGCTTAATCACCCCCCCCGCACAGTGTGCTACGTGTGTATTGCTTATGCATAATATTAAATGCTCCCATTGTGGTTTCACCATGGGTAAAATGTCAAGGTGTAATCAATTTAAAGCGCTACATAAGCGGGGTAAATCTAAAGGTAGAACTAGGGCTGTTAAAACCCTCTCTCCCCCCTCAAAACTGCAGTTTTGGAGTGTGAACTGTAGATCACTCCCAAAACATAAGACCGACATCTACGACTTCATAGCAGATGAAAAGCCTGACGCCATGTTCCTTACTGAAACCTGGCTTCAGGCCTGCTCGGGGCCTGATATTGCCTTGGCAATTCCCGATGGCTATAAACTGATCAAAATTGACAGAGACACTGGTAAAGGGGGTGGCATTGCGACTATTTTTAAATCAAATTATACATGCACTCTTGACGCCCTCCCCTTGGCTGGATATGAAGCCGGACTATTTAAGCTCGCTACTAGCCCCCGGTTTACTCTATCCGGTCTCTTGATTTACCGTCCCCCTGGCAATGCCACTACTTGGATGACTTCATTTTCTGACGTTGTTGCACCTCTTTCTCTGAAAGCCGCCAATTTCTCTATTCTTGGCGACCTGAACCTCCATTTGGAAGATGGTCAATGTAATGTCAGCAAATTGTTTTTATCTGAACTGGAAGCCCTAAATATTTCTTTATGCAATTCTGGGCCAACACATTCTGCTGGACACTTATTAGACCCTGTTCTTTCTAATCTCCTTTTTGAATGCTCTATTCCTGCCCGTCCTCTGGAATGGTCGGACCATTATGCCGTCCATTTTGTCCTATCTCAAACTGGAATTCAAAATAAAAAAAGGAATAGTAAGGATGTGTTTATACGTAGCTGGCACAAACTCAATATTTTCGACCTCAACACACGCTTATCAAACACTCTCCCCAAAATCCACACATCTACATCTGAATTAAACTCTGAAGTATCTAAAATCCACACATCTACATCTGAATTAAACTCTGAAGTATATAAATGGCTGCACTCTGCCATTGAAGAACTTCTTCCTCTAACACAAAAAAATTCCTCATCTCACAGACCTCCTGCGCCTTGGTATTCTGAAGATCTTAAGCGCATGAAAACTAACTGTAAGATCTTTGAGAGGAAATGGAGACGTTCCTACTCTGCTTCCCGTAAAACAGCCTACAAGGAAGCCCTCAGAGACTACCACCATCATTGTAAAATAGCCAGAGCTGCTTATGTCTCAAAGACAATCATCAATGATAAAAACTGTCCCCGTACTCTTTTTTCGGTCGTGAAGAGACTAACCGGAGCTGACACGATACCAGCATCTCCCGTACTGGAAGAGGCTCAATGCAATTCTGTGGCGAACTTTTTTATATCTAAAGTAGAGCGTATTTACGACTCACTAAGTACTCCTACACCCTATGATACCTCTCTGTCTGACCCCACTGACCCCACTCCCACTCCAGACTCATCACCCCTTTTAAGGATGAAACTTGCAAACTGGCTTCCTTTCGACGATGTCTCTTTTTCCCACTGTTTAAACAGCATTAAATCTGGTTCCCCGCTGGACCCGGTACCCGCTAAAATTTTAAAATTACTTGATCTCAGCCCACGTCAAGTGCTAATGCAACTTCTTAACTCTTCACTTCTTGAATCATATGTCCCTCAGGAGTGGAAGCATGCAATGATAATTCCGCTACTAAAAAAGGCTGGAGCGGATATTACCAACTTATCTAATTTCAGACCAATCTCATTGCTTCCCACTCTATCAAATATCTTAGAAAGGCATATAAACACACAATTGTCACTTTTCGTGGAGAGCTCGGGCTTTTTACACCTGTCCCAATCCGGCTTTAGAGCGCATCATTCAACTGAAACCACCCTCCTAGGAGTCACCGAGAACCTGCGTCACAGTGTCGATCACGGAGAAACATCAGCCCTGATCCTTCTCGATCTCAGTGCGGCGTTCGACACTCTGTCTCATTCCATCCTCCTCGCGACTCTCCGGTCCCTGGGAGTAGAGGGTATGCGCTAGCCTGGATAGCTTCCTTCTTAAAAGATCGCACTTTTCAGGTGTTTTCTGCTTCTGCCTCTTCTACAACCTATCCTTCGGCGTATGGTGTTCCCCAGGGGTCGATACTCAGCCCCTTACTTTTCAACATTAATGTAAGACCTTTAGCCACTATTGTGGAAGAAGCTGGCCTCACATTATTTTCCTACGCCGATGACTCTCAGATCATTTTTTCTCTCTCCAACAAAGAGTGTAATAACATCTCTGCTCTGAAAGAAGGTTTGATCCGGGTCTCTAAATGGATGAAGAGAAACTTTCTGAAACTCAACGGTGACAAAACCGAAGTAGTGATACTAGGTAAAAACAAGGATCTCTGGGGCCCCCACCATTGGCCAGATGATATGGGACCAAGTCCGCAACCTGTAACTGCAGTTCGTAATCTTGGATTCATCATTGATGAGAAACTCACAATGAGACAGCAGGCTGTAAAAGTAGCCTCTCTCTGTTTTGCCACCTTGAGATGGCTTCAGAAGATACTGTGGATGTTGCCCCCTCCCACTCAAAGAACGGTAGTCCAGGCATTGGTCGTTTCCCACCTGGACTACGGCAACGTCCTATACCTTGGAGCCGACCTAACAACTATTAAAAAACTTCAGGTTGTGCAAAACGCCGCTGCCCGCCTGCTCTGTAATGTCCCCAGGAGAACTTCCACTTCCACTGCAGTTCGAGACCTTCACTGGCTTAAAATCTCTAACAGAATTAAATTCAAAGCCCTGTGTTACATCTTTAAAATCAAACATGCCTCAGCCCCAAAATATCTTCAAGACCTTGTTCAGGCCTATAAACCCAACCGTACTCTGAGATCATCACTACATGGGGACTTTTCTGTTCCCAGATATAGACTAGTAAAAATGGGGGGCCGTTCCTTTGCCTATTTAGGTCCCAGATTTTGGAATGCTCTTCCTGTGTCCCTTAAAACACCGCAAGGGACTTAAAACTTGGCTCTTCCAGCAGTAAATTGTGGTTCAGTAAAATCAGCCTGACACTTTCTCTTCTCCTGTCTGTCCCTTAGCGCCGGGAAACCCACTGCGGGTAGCTGTGCGCTCAAAAAGTTTAAATAAATAAAATAAAATAAATAAATAAATAATCTGGCACATGGCCCAGGTATCATCTCTCAGCGTGTCAATCCTCAATGTGTCCAGGTCCCCCTCACCGGCATCACATGCACACAGCACCTCTCCATCAGCTCGTATGCCATTGACAGCCAGGTGCTCCTCACCCTCACCAAAGACGCAGCCATTGGCAGTTCCAACATTCAAGAAGGCATGAGATCCATTGATGAATGGCTGAACATCAGACACCTGAGGCTGGACTTGTTCAGGACTGAGGTAATCATCTGAGGATTGTCCCCTTACAGGTGGGTCAACTGCTTGTGTCCCACCCGCAAGAGCCCTGCACATGCACCCAGTGGCCACGCACACAAGATGGTGTGCATCATGGATTTGTCACTCACATTTGCCATGCTAATCACCAGCATCTGTACCTCAGGGTGCAACACCCTCTGCATGATGCACATGATCCACAGATAGATCCACTCCAGGGAAATACAGACCATCCCCCAGGCCCACGACACCAGCCGTGTCAACTACTGCCCCGCCTTCTACGGAGCAAGTACATCCTAACTCCCGGGAAACCAGTCCACATCCAGGCTGCATGTGCACACCTCAGCTTCAACATCCTGCGCCCCAGCCACATCACCGTCCACCAGAGATAGCTGCAATGTATCACTGTGTGCTGCAGGATGACCTTCAGACTCCTCACCCACACTCAGGAGGCAGGCCACACACCCAGACCCCACACCAACCTTGGCCGTCTGTCATCCGAGACCCCGTTGTGCCAACTCCGTGCATCCATCCTTGCCCTGGCCACCATTCTTCACATCCACCGTACTCCAGCTTGCAGGACATAGTTCTCCCACCCGGCAAGACATACCTGCTACTCCCTTCCTGGCAACATCCACATGAGCCATGACCTCTACGCCTTCAGGATACTCTTCCCAATTGGTCTGTCCGCACAGTAATGCATGCCCCCCCTCAGCAGCTTGAGGCCATCACGGGTGAATATTGTGCTCCATGTCTGTATAGTATGATACATTGTGACCCATGCGTGTCCTGTCCCAGACTCAGATTCCAGGGTATGGATGGCTGGAGTTAGTTCAACACTCATGCATAGTTTGAAATTTCCCCACAAGTAGGTTGTGTACTCATGCAAAATGAATGCAACATGTAATTGTAGAAAAAGAGATTTATTCTCGGTGGGGGGCCTGTTTAGTGTGGACAAATAGGTGCTATACAGTGTGCATGGAATCCAAAGTTCACAGGGGGAGATGGCATCCTTGTCAGTTGGAGTCATCAGAGTCCAGACCACAGTGTTGGTCATCATTGGTCAGACTGTGACCAGCAAGTCCATGTGGCAGAGAATGTCATTGGATGAGGTGCTGCTGTTGCGCCAGAGGGCCAGGTGCCAGGCCAGGTGACCTGGGAGATGTGGATGGTCCGCTGCCTCTCACGGTCTTTTCCGTGGATGACCCACCTTCCTTGCGGGACCCTCAGATGCAGGCCTTGACGATGCTTGGGACGCTCCGTCGGACGAATCCTCCTCCTCCTCCCTCCCTGTGGCTGGTGCTGGTCTTCGCCTGGTGGCACAGGGAGGGTTGCCCATGTTGTCGGCGATCCAACGGAGTGAACGGCTTATGTCCGTTTGCACCGCCAGGAGCTCAGCCAGTCTTGCCTCCATCCGTCCTTGGTGTTGTTGTTGACTGGCGTGTTGCTCGGCCTGCTGGTTCTTAATCTCGTTGAGGGTCCCCACTACCTGGCTGATGCCCCTGGTGTCACGCCGGTATGTCTCCAAGATGTGGCGTATGTGTGACATACCGGTTCCCTCAGCTGGCTGGTCAGGTTCGCGCCTCCGCCTGCCTCCACTCCCACCACCCCTGCCCACACGAGCCGGGCCTGCCGTTGTGGGCACATCGGGTCTACCAGACCCCTGAGGGATGGCATTTGCAGGGTTGTCTGCCTCCTCCTGGGTGGCCGGAGAACCTTGTCCCTCCAGGTCAGACTGGCTCTGTTGTTCTGTGCGGGCAGGGCTCCTGGGTGTCTCCTGGGATGTGGCAAGAATGGGGGTGGTGGTTGGCACAGATGTACCTGACGCAGGTGCTGCAGGGGCTGGGGTCATCCACAGAGTGCTGAGAGTCGTCGCTGCCGGGGGAATCATCTCCCTGCCGAGCCTGGGCCTGTGATTATTCCCCCCCCAGTGTTGGGGGGAGATCCATGACGTTGCCCTGTGTGTGAGAGAGAGACAATGTTAATGCTGTTTCTTGCGACATCCATGTTTCATACATGTTCTGGTTGCCACAGTTCGTCCAGGTAGTTGTATGTGACTAGCATTCACATCAATGTTCACTTGTGGATGGGTATGTTGCAGGGGACTGATCGAAAGGTTATCCAGGGTCTTTGACATGTCACATTTGGCCTTGGATGCTTTTTTGGCTGTGGCTTGATCTTGTTGTGTCACATGTCCATTGTGAGAGTGTGTGACTCCCTTGGCTGCTCCGGGGGGTGTGCTTGTGTGAGGGGTGAGTGATCATCACTCAGCCCGACGCTGTTCAACATCCACATGGCCCCCCTCCCTCACACAAGTGGCCCGACACCACAACCTCTAAGACATCTCCTACGCCGACGACACCCAGCTCATTCTCTCCCTCACCAAGGACCATCACACCGCCAAGACAAACATCCACGAGGGTCTGAGGGCCATCGACGACTGGATGCGGAGGGGCCATCTGAAACTGAACTCGGACAAGACGGAGGTCCTCATCCTGGGACCCACACCCTCACCCTCCTCATGACTCCTGGTGGCCAATCGCTCTGGGGACATCACCGACACCCACCAAACACGCACGCAACCTAGGATTGATCCTCGCATCCTCCCTCTCCATGTCCAAGCAGGTCAACGGTGTCTCCTCCTCCTGCTACGACACCCTACGCACGCTCCGCCGGATCTACTGGTGGATCCCGACTTAAACAAGTAGAACAGTGACACAGGCCCTCGTCAGCAGCTGACTGGACTACACCACTGCACTCTACGCAGGACTCCCATCCACACACCAACGGCGGCTACTACGCTTCTGAAACGCCTCGGCACAAGTGATCGTCAACGCCCCCCGCCCCAGCCACATCACCCCCCTCCTGAGAGACCTGCACTGGGTCCACATCGACAAGAGGATCACCTGTAGGCTCCTCAGCCAAGCACACAAAGCACTCCACACCGGTGGACAAGCCTACCTGCACATCAGACTCAGCTTCTACACCCCCACCTGCCAGCTCCGCTCCGGCATCCTCGCTCTCGCAGCTGTCCCCCGCATCCAACGTACGCCCGCCTGCAGCAGATCCTTCTCCTACCTTGCCGCCAAGACCTGGAGCACCCTCCCAACCCACCTACGACTGACCCAAGACCTACTTGCCTTCAGATGACTCCTCAAGACCTGGCTCTTCGAGCAGTATTGGAACCCCCCCTCAGCGCCTTGAGACCCTCACAGGTAAGTAGCGCGCCTTACAAATACCCTGATCGATTGTTGATTGATTGACGGTGCCTGCTGGTGGGTGTAGTGTGATTTGGCAGTTGGTCTCCCAGGTGATGTATCTGTCCCCCATGGAGCATGCTGCCATGTCAGTGAGTGTGAGTTCCTGTCTTAGATATCGGAGCTGGTTGTGTTTGTGTTAGATTTTGCAGTTGTCACAGGAGGGCCTTGTGCTGCCTACAGCAGGGCCAAGTGTCAGCTACCTTGTCAGTACGTTGCTAGTCCCTGTGCATTGCACATGGTGCATGGGTATGTACCTGGGCCATATGGGCTGAGGGCAATGGTGTCTGTTCCTGAGTTGTACAATATGTTTAGTGATCCCCACCCTCCCAGCATCTCGGACATCCTGTCTTGGGTTTGTGGTTTGTGTAGGCTGGGACATGGCATGGCCTTGCTTTGTAAATGGGGCATACTCATGTTAGTGGCCTGAGCGTTGTTTAGAGTGTGGTTGTGTCAGGTGAGGGCTTGGGGGTAGGTGAGTGCATTTGTTGTAGTTGCGGTGTGGATGCAATTCCCCCCATGTTACGTGAGTTGTTTGTGTACTCACCAGGCTCTTGAACTCCTTCGACTCCGTGTACTCCCACCGGCGGAAGCAGGGCCATCACCTTCTCCTCCCAGGGATGGTAATGTACCGGTCTGCAGGGCAGCCCACCTCCTGTGATGTTACTCTGGGCATATTCCTCGTTCATTTTGCGCTTGACTGCCCTGCGCAGATCGTACCACCTGGCTTGACATTCATTCCTGGTCCTTCTGATGGGCGCAACAGCATTCACCCGATCGACGATCCTCTGCCACAGGCTAGTTTTTTGGGATATGCTGGTTTGTCTGACCAATGTTCCAAACAGCTGTGGCTCGACTCTGATGATTTCGTTGACAAGGATGTCCAGCTCCTCCGTTGTGAACTTTGGATTTTTGTCTGTGGGCATGGTGTGGGGTGTGGGTGTGGATGGTTGTGGGTGTGTGGGTGTGAATGTGTAGGTGTGTGTGTATGTGTAGAGAGGGTCTGTGTGAAGGAGGTTGTGTGAAGGTGTGTAAGTTAAGGTGTATGGGTGCAGTTGTTTGTGTGTGATGTCTGTCAGCAGTGGGTCTGTTGCAAAGGCTCATGGTTTGTGTTTGTGGGCCCTTTTTATTGGTCCATTTGTGGGTGTGGCTGTGTTTGAACTTTTGGTGGGTGTGTTATAAGAGGTGGTTGTGAGTTTGGGCCTCTGTTTGACTGTGCCAGGTCAGTCTTTTAGTTGTTTTTTGTCCTGTAGACGTGGTTTGTGGTGTTGTGCGAGTCGAGTTGACCATGCTTGTGCTGTTTTACAGTGTCCTGGTTCAGTACGAGTCTTTTTCGCGTAGGTAAGGTGCGTCCATGGCTATGTTGTTGTACAGTGATCACATGTGCAATGGTGTTGTACGACTCGTACATACGCGATGCTGGGGTACGGTGTTGGGGTACGGTGCGTCCAAGTACGGGGCTGGGGTGGGGTGTATGGGGCATACATACGCGGGTGCTGTGGTGGGGGTATGGCACTTACATACGCGTGTGCTGGGATACGGCGCGTACATGCGCGGGTGCTGGGGTACGGTGTTGGGGTATGGTGCGTCCAAGTACGTGGCTGGGGTGGGGGGTACGGCGCTTAAATACACGTGTGCTGGGGTGGGGAGGTACGGCGCGGACATATGCGGGTGCCGGGGTACGGCGTGTACATGCGCGGGTGCTGGGGTGGGGGGTACTGCGCGTACATGCGCAGGTGCTGGTGTGGGGGGTACGGCGTGTACATACGCGGGTGCTGTGGTGGGGGTACGACACTTACATATGCGGGTGCTGGGGTGGGGAGGTACGACCCATACATACGCGGGTGCTGGGGTACGGCGCGAACAGGCGTGGGTGCTGAGGTAGGGGGGTCCGGCGCGTACATACGCAGGTGTTGGGGTACGGCGCGTACATGCGCGGGTGGGGTGGGGGGTCCGTACGACTCGTACCCCGGGCCCAAGTGTACCCGGGGTGGTGGTCGTACAAAGTTCGCTCCGTACGGGACGTTTTCCATACGCTTGTGTATTCGGGACGCCGGTACGGATCGGACTTGTGCGCTCAGACTTCAGTTTTACGACTCGTACGTAAATCTGTCCGGGACGTCTCATAGACTTTTCCCGAGGCAATTCGTATGTAATTTTACGGTACGAATCGTACTTCGCCGTTTGTACGGGACTTGTACGACTCGTATGTAAAAAAATATGAATATGAGTCGTACGGGAAATTTTTTTACCCGATCGGAATCGGCACCATAATGTGCAAAAGCACGATTCAATAAGGGAGACAGGAGCAGAGAGCTTTCAACTGCTCTGTCAAGGAATGAAAACATTGAATAAAAAAATGCTGTTTATAAAGGAGAAAAGAAAAATACTGGTTAATTGAAGTAACTTTTGTAAAATTTTCACTGGTGAATAGAAGCATACTTCTAGTACTGAGCCTTTCTTTAATGAAGAAAGCTATTTTCAACAGAGCACATTAGCACATGCAGTTGATACTGGTGGCCGATACTATGAGATGAAAGATGGTTCTCCGAATCAAAGAGAATTTTTTTTTCCTAAAAATGTAGAAGAAGTGATAACTGAAAAAGTTTCAGGGATTGTAGCAGTATTTGCAGTTTTCGACACAAGTCTATTGACATATTGTGAATTTTATTACAAGAATATGGCAAAAAAAAGTATTAAACAGAAAATTAAGATGTTACAAGGACTAGATCCATGTAAAATAAGAAAATATACTAAGTTGCAAAGTCATTCTCTGTCTTGTCTTTCAAGAAAAGTCTGCCAAAGTACTTTTCATCATTTAAGAATGTTAGCTGTACACCACTCTGAAATGTGGAAGTTGGTAAGGAGACTCTACTATGTAAAAACTCCTGCATTATGTTTCAGTGAAATGAACACAGCTCTTTTGCACGGTTCTGTATCAGATATAGAGAAAGTTTGTGATGATATACAGGATTGTTTTTTGGGATCAGAAGATGAGTGTGGAGAAACTGAGGGTTTGATAAGTGTAGGTGTGGATGAGCCGGAGAAAAAAATTAGTATTGATAAGTTTGCAGAAGTAATTATAAAGTTTAAGAGTGTTTCGTCGGAAAAACCAAACTTTGTTTGTATTTGTTGTCATCGTACTCACTATAGAAGTGAAACTAGGAATGTTGATTATATTTAAAAAGTGAAAAAAAGAATAATGATAAACAGCAGCAATTTGGTGTTTATATGTTGGTAGGTGATCAGTTTGAATTAGGTGTTGTTCAAGTCATTTGTAAATATTGTTACAACATAATAGAAGAAAACAAAATGCCAGCTAGACCAGTACATAACAACTTAGAGTTGATGCCTATTCCTCAAGAACTGAGTGATTTAAATACATATGAGTCTATTCTTATTCAATCTGTACACCGATTTCAGGCCATAGTTCGCATGGAGCCTATAACTGGTAAGCTGCCACCAACAGATTTACAAAATGGTCAGAAAGGAAGAGTTGTCTACTTACCTTTAGATTTTAAGAAAAACATGAAAATGTTGGTGTAGACAGAGAAGAAAATGAGCGAGGAGTTATTCCAGTAAATGGTGTACCATCAAAGCGTCGAAAAATCTGGCAAGATTTTGTAGATGTTAGTAAACTTCAGAAGGCTACAATATATCTGAGACAGAATAACATTTATTATAAGAATGTGAATGTTGATGAAGACGTAATGCTTACAAGATGCAACAGTAATTTCAGCTGGCAAATTGAAAAAGTGGACAAGTGCAGAATTGAAGAGATTTATGAACATTATACAATATAACTTCTGCATTCCAAAGAAATAATTGACACAGTATTGAATTATTTCAAATGAAAAAAGCAAAGGGAAGTCCCATGAGTGTATGGGAAAAAAGTTTTGAAGCTTGTTGTTTTTAGCAGCTCTTGAAGGTGGACGATTTGATGAGCGAGATATTCAGATTCCAGCTTCAGAATACAGATCAACAGGAATATTTTGTGAAGATGCAAGATTTCAGCATGGCATTCGATATATATTTCATCTTGTGTTTGAAAGCGATTTGTCTGCACTTTCGGAAGCAGTGAACCACATATTAAAAATAGGACTTCATTTTCAACATGGTTGTGCAAAAGAGTTTATGGACAAAGTTGAACAAGAAGATGACAATTTTGAATCTCAATTTATTAATTTGATAGCGTGCTAATGTAGTACCAATGAGTATTGGTATCTTCATCATGGAGAACTTAACATAGGTACACCTACATGGTTTGTAACACTTAGCTGTGCAGAATATGCATGAGAAGATTTTCTTGAATTTCTATGAGAAGCAAATTCAAATGTTAAAAACCTTGAATTGAAGACAGCTGGAGAACTGTGTTCAGTGGATCCTGTAAACGTGTGCAGATATTTTAATGATAGGTTTCAAGCTATGATGTAATTTATCTGCAGTAAAAATAATCTACCTCTTGGAGAGGTAACAGATTTCTTTTGGAGAAAGGAGTACCAAGCCAGAGGTGCTCCTCATATACACATGCTATTATGGATAAAGAATGCACCACAATTTGGAACTGATACTGATCAAACAGTGTTGTCTTTCCTTGAACAGTATGTTACATGTGCCATTCCAAGAGATGGAGGAGAAAAGAGCTTGAGACAACAAGTTTTACAGTTTCAAAGTTATCAATGTGGGAAATACTGCCGACGAAAATACAAGTGTAAAGGGAAATTTTATACAAAATGTCATTTTTGATTCCCACGTCCTATAATTTCTAAAGGAAGAGTAAATAGTTTTTTGTCAGCAGTAAGGCATACAATAACTCAGAAATCTCCAAGAATACAAACAACTTAAAAAGAGCAGAAGCTTCAAAGTACATTAATGACTACAATCCGGTAATTTTGAAAATGTGGAATGCAAATATCTAGTATGTTGCAGACAAGTCAATTGTTGTAGCTCGCTATGTTACATCATATATACCCAAATCTGAAAAGACATAAATGAAAGAAATGTGGGAAAGAATTTCACAAGAGAAGAGTCTTAGCAAGAAATTGTACAGCTTTAGCTTGAAAATGCTTTCCCATCGAGAGATTGGATCCTATGAATGTTCGGATTGCTTGAGCTCAGACAGTTTATGTTCAAAGTCAAGAGGAATCATTTGTTCAAGTCTAGGTCTTGCCACTACACGAAATAGAGTATAGAAATCTTTGCAAGAAATCGAATACTTAGCACAGAATGAACCAGAAAGTACTAATATGTTGGATACATACTATCCCAAAAGGAGTCCACATCTTGAAAACCTATGTCTGTACGAAATACTTCAACATTAGAGCTATCAAAGAAAAGTTACAGAAAACATAAAAGAAGAAAAACATGCAGTAATTGGATGTGACGGATGTTTGGTAAAACATGCCAAAGGAAATCTTATTAACCAAAGAAAACTCAGTTGCAAAAGTCCAGATAAGAGGGAATATTTCTAATGAGCACTTCTGCAACTGTTAAAGCCTTGGCGTAGTGAAACGTAATTACTTGGAGATTTTGAATGCTATCAAGATTCTTTTAATGGAAATAAAGATAGTATTCGGTGCACAATTTTCCCTACGTATCTACAAATGTTAAATGATGAGATTGAACAAGAAAATACTATTGCAGCTGAAATAGCTAGAGAAAGTTCTCAAGATAGTCAAAGTTCTAGTCCACTGAGTCAAGATCCACTGGGACAACCAATTATTAAAAATTAAGAAGCAGTAGCCATGAATGAGGTAGAAACTGCAATGCAACAAGCACAACAGGATATTATTCAGTTGGAAAAGTTAGAAGAACAACTAAATATTAAAAAGAAAGCAATATATCTACAAGTCAAAGAACAGATACAACATGGTTTGCTGCACGAAAAAAAAGAATGCCAATGTTCATCATTTAAACCTATTCTAATCTCCATCAGTGGTCAAGCTGGAACAGGAAAAGGTTTCTTAATTAAAGTTTTTACCAGTTATCTACACAAAACTACAGAATCACATTTATCTTGTGTTGTAACAGCTCCAACTGCATTAGTAGCACACAACATTAAGGGGATTACTTCCCATCAGTTACTTATGCTACTTGTTTAACATGATAATAAATTGGAATATCAGAAGCTATCTGGAGAATCTTGTTATGAAGCCTCAAGATTACTGAAGAAAATGAAACTTTTAATCATTGATGAGGTGAGCATGGTCTCACACTTAATGTTTGCCTTTGTACATTTAAGAATGCAACAGATGTTAAAAATAGATTACGATGTTCTATTTGGAGGAAAACATTTAATTGTATTTGGAGATCTACTACAACTTACTCCTGTCAGGACAACCTGTTTTTAAAAACACTTGTCCATGAAGACTCTAAGAAATCTTTGGGAAGTATTGGAAATACTTTGGTTACATTTTGAATATAAAGAACTTGTTAGGAATATGCGACAAGCAAGTGATGGAGCTAACGGAAATATTCTTCAAGACATAAGAATTGGTGTTTTGACAAAACATGGAAAACAAGCTTTAGAAGTCAGCTATTAAAGAACTTGTTTACAACTGGAAACACAGCAGCTGAAGTAATATACAACATGGTTGGAGAAAAGCAGTCTATAGTTTGTCTAATGCCTACACTGCAAGAGTGTTCTTTATTTAATCAAAAACTTCTCAAACTGGAAAAAGAACAAATAGTGGAAATTGAAACTATTGATAAAATTGAACACCAAGGAGTGAATATTCTTCTTACAGAGAAACTACAGGCTAAATTGGAATCTTTCGAAAAGTCTGTATCTAACACTGCAGGCTTAGAAAAGACTTTACATGTATGTATAATCTGTCAGGTAATTTTACAGCGTAATTTGAATGTAGAAGAAGGTTTAGTAAATGGAGCAATGGGAAAAGTTATTGATTTTGTAAAATTTCAGAATAGAGATGGAATAGAATTTTTGATTATAAAATTTGATCAGATTAAAAAGGTAAGATAGATTGGGCATTCTGTTGTATGTTTTGTGCTTGTAAAAGATTTGTATGTTCTTAGACAACAGTTTCCTGTATCTTTAGCATATGCAGTTACTAGTTATAAATCTCAAGTTTTAAGTATAGACACTGCTTTTGTAAATATTGGAAGCACAGTGTTCAAAGAGGGATTGGCTACTTTTGTAAATATTGGAAGCACAGTGTTCAAAGAGGGAATGGCATACGTTGCATTGTCTCGAGTAAGAACATTGTCTGGTTTGTATTTGATAGATTTTGATGACAAAAAGTTTAGTGCTGATACCAATTGTGTAAGAGAGTACACTCATTTAAGAGGACTTTATGCTCCTGATTTAGGTGAATATCCCATATATGAGAAACAAATAGTGTGTCCAAAATGGAAATATGTCAAAGATGCAATTGAGGTTCAAAAACAGAAAACAAATGAAGAGAAACTTGAAGGCGTAAAGAAAAAGAAAGTGGAAACTGTTGATGACATAGGATACCAGTTGGAAATTAGTTCAGGTATCAACTGTTATGCTAATGTGATTCTGAATGGTGTGTTTTATCTACAAGATCTTCATCATGAAATCATGGGAAATCGTGAAAAAAGATTCTGTTCTTTACTACATCATGTATTTCAACAGTTGGTAACTTACAGAAGTAAAATCCATACTGCTTCTGGTATTCGCCATCTTTTGGATATGTGTACTGGTTCTTTGACATTTACTCTTCATATACAACAAGATACACAATAATTTCTAATCCTTATGCTTGGAGTAGTAGAACATGAAGGAGTACAGATTGAAAACTTATTTGGACTAAGTTACAGATGGGATCATAAATGTGAAGAGTGTTCATTTACTTTTACCACTGAAATACAATCAGAACGATTCATATACTTGACGATACCAGACTGCAAATAAGTACCTTTTAACACATCGATAAAAACAGCCAAACAGGATAGAGATGTTCGCATTGTACATCAGCGATGTTGTCTACATTACATATAGAAAGATTTCAATGCTGTTGAGCAAATGGAAGAAAAATGGAAACGAAAATTCTAATTTTTAATGCAAGTTAAATATCTATTTCAGGAAGAACTTTTATAGCAGTGGCTATTATTTTCCATGATGGACCGACTACAACATCTGAACACTATACTGTGTATTTAAAGTGTAATAAAGGATGGACACATTACAATGATGCCCACTTGGAATTCAACCCTAGATTGCCATATGAATTACCAAATTCATATTTGTTATTTTTGAAGCCAAAGTTTTGAATACATCATTCGGCCTATTGGGAAGATGTGAACAGAAAGTAAACAGGAGTACAAACTATTAGTATTTATAATTAGTGTTTAAATTATTATTTGCGGTAATTGATATTGCATTTGGAAAATTGTGTTTAAAAGCAAATAGTTTATATATTTGTTGTCCATATTGTACCAGATGTAAATGAGAATCTACATTTTGGCAAATGTATTTGAGATAAATATTAGAGTTAATGTAGATGAAGGAAGTAATTAACAAAGTGTAGATAGAAAAACACATAGCTAAACATATTGAAAATGATGCTCTACGCTGATTCTTTTTTTCTATAATCAATTTGATTCTTTTTTTCCCCACTGTTCAATGATGATACTACATTGAAATCACTGTGTATGGTGAAGTTAAGTGGAATCTGAGAACAGCAAAAAAGGGAATCTGAAAATGTTATGTCATTCTAAAATTATAGTGTATTCCTAAAAATGTAATATTATAATTTCTGTAATATATTATCATTAAATTACAGTTTTTCTTCTTCTTCTTCTTCTTTATAGTAGGTACTGTTGAAGTTTGAAAATAGTTTTAATTCTGTTTAGGAGAATACTACTCTGAAATACTTCTACTGAGTAATGTATCTTAATTACTTATAAGGTAAAAATACATAACAAAATATGCATGATAACATGAAAAAAAAAATAAAGTTTAATTATATGTTATTTGTTTCTAATATAAATATTGTTGATCCTTTAGGCTACTTGGAAATTATCATTATGTTGCTCATGTAATCAGGCAGGCAGTCATCTTTTCACGTAGACACTACCCACACACTTATCCATTCTCTGAAGCACAAGTCTTGCACTTATAGTAAAACACAGTCATTGCCCTTGCATTCTTTCTTTCACACAGACACTACCCATGCACTCATCCAATCACCCAGGCAGCACCCCTGCACTTATGCAACCACCCAGGCACTGCCCATGCAGTCATCCAATCACCCAGGCACTACTCTTCCATTCAACCATTCACTCAGGCAATACCCATGCACTCATCTATTCACTCAGGCACTACTCCTGCACTCTTGCAATCACCCAGGTACTACCCAGGCACTCATACAATAACTTAGGCACTACCCATGCAGTTATGCAATCACTCAGCCACTACTCTTGCACTCAACCATTCACTCAGGCACTACCAGTGCACTCAACCATTCACTCAGTCACTACCCATACACTCATCCAATCAGACAGGCATTATTCCTTACACTCAAACTTTCACTCAGGTATATCCCATGCACTAATACAATTACCCAATGCACTACCCGTGCACTCATTCAATCACCCAGGCACTACCTATGTACTTATGCAATCATTCGGGCACTACTCTTGCACTCAAGCTTTCACAAAGGTACTACCTATGCACTCATACATTCCCTCAAGGACTACCCATGCACTCATCCAATGATCCAGGCATTGGCCTTGCACGCATACTTTCACTCAGGTACTTCCCATGCACTCATTAAATCACCCAGACACTATCCCTGCACTCATGCAATCACCCAGGCACTACCCATGCACTCATCCAATGACTTAGGCACTACTCTTGCACTCAACTATTCAACTTAGGGACTACCCATGCACTAATCCAATGACCCAGGCATTACTCTTGCGGTCATCCTTTCACTCAGGCAGTACTCATAAACTGATTTAAGCACCCAGTCATTAATGTTGCACTCATAAAGTCACTCAGGCACTACATATGCACTCATCCAATCACCCAGGAAGTACCCCTGCACTTATGCACTCACCCAGGCAGTGCCCATGCACTCATGCAATTACTCAGGCACTGCTCTTGCACTCAAGCATTCACTCAGGCACTACCCATGCACTCATCCATTCACTCAGGCACTACCTATGCACTCATCCAATGAACCAGGCATTACCTTTGGACCCATGCTTCCACTCAAGTACTTCCCATCCACTCATCCAATCACCCATGCACTATTCCTGCAATCATGCAATCACCAAGGCAATACCCATGGACTCACGCAATCACCCAGGCACAACCCATGCAGTCATGCAATCACTCAGGCACTACTCTTTCACTCAACTATACACTCAGGCACTACCCGTGCACTTAGCCATTCCCTCAAGGACTACCCATGCACTCATCCAATGGCCCTGGCATTAGCCTTGCATTCATACTATCACTTAGGTAGTTCCCATGCACTCATAGAATCACCCAATCACCCAAGCACTACTCCTACAGTTAATCAGTCAGCAAGGCACAACCCATGTACTTATGCACTCAACGATTCACTCAGGCCCTACACATGCACTCATCTCTTCACTCAGGCACTACCCATGCAGTCATCCAATGACCCTGGGATTACTCTTGCAGTCAAAACCCTGGGATTGCTCTTGCAGTCAATCTTTTACTCAGACACTACCCACCCAGTTATTATCTTTGCACTCAGGCACTACCCTTGCACTCTTCCAATCACCAAGGCAGTACCCCTGCACTTATGTAATCAACCAGGCACTGCCCATGCACTCATGGTATCACTCAGGCACTACTCTTACAGCACTCAGCCATTCATTCAGGCACTATCCATGCACTCATCCATTCACTCAGGCACTGCATATGCACTCATCCAATGATCCAGGCATTACCCTTTCACCCATCCTTCCACTCAGGCACAACTCATACACTAATCGAATCACCCAGGCACTACTTCCCCAGTTATGCAATCACCCAGGCACTACCTATGCAGTCATGCAATCACTTAGACACTACCCATACAGTCATGCAGTCACTCAGGAACTATTCTTGCACTTAACCATTCACTCAGGCAGTACCCATGCACTCAGCCATTCCCTCAAGGACTACCCATGTACTCAAGCAATGACTCATGCACTACCCATGCACTCATCCAATGACTCGGGCATTACTCTTTTGCAGTGCCTGGGTGATTGCATAAGTGCAGGGATACTACCTGGGTGATTGGATGAGTGCATGGGTAGTGCCTGTGTGACTTTATGAGTGCAATAGTAATGACTGGGTGCTTAGATCAGTGCATGGGTACTGCCTGAGTAAAGGGATGACTGCAAATAATGCAGATATCCTGACTGCTTGAATACAAGTGGCATAAGCCATAATGAACTTGTAATATGGCAGGCAGAATATCCGCTATGTTTGTAATGTCATATCCCATCTTCTAAACTCTAAATAAGGGCCTAATTGTTGTAGGGACCGCTGTATCCTTTATTCTAGTAAAGTACTCCAGGTCCCTATTTCCTCTACGGTTTTCCCCTTGTACTTGATTACTATTTAAAATGGCCATCGTCTGTGTGGTATTTCCCCCAGATTTTTTGGCTTCTTTAGCCGAACCTGCTTTTGTTGGCCATAGGACTCTGCACACTTTGCTCCTGCTAACCAGTGATAAAGTGCTTTTGCTCTACTTTTGTAACCTGATACCTAATTGGCATATTTCATTTACTTGTAAATCCTTAGTAAATGGTACTACACATAACTAGGGCCTGTAAATTAAATGCTACTAATAGGCAGCAGCACTCATTCTGCCACCCACTAAAGTAGCCCGCGCAATAAAATATGTCTCTAGGCACACAAAGGCAATCTAAGTCTGCACTTTTAAACTGCCATTTCGACCTGGCAAAATAAACCTTTTGCCAGGCCTAAACCTTCCTTTTTAATGTGTATAAGCCACCCTAAGATAGTCCCTAAAGGCTCACAGGGCAGGGTGCATGGTATTTAAAAGGTAGGGCACGTATATTTAATATTTCACATTCCATGACAGTGAAAAGGAAGCAACCCCAGAACTGGCCGGGAAAAAGCCGACTAAATAATCAATTGTATTTAATCTTAACCTTGTCAGATAAAATCTGTGCTGCGGATTTACAAACCAAGTTAGATAGGATTCAGTGCCAGAAACATAAAAAAATTGAATATAATTAATAATTGTACATGAGTTAAGAGACTTTTCAATCCTATACTTTACTCTGTGTGAGGCAAAGATCTTTTTAACCCTTTCCTTAGTCTGAAAACCTATACCTTTAGAGGAGTTAAAAAACACTCTCAAACCAAGTGAATAAAAACCCTTTTTGACATGAACCAACCAAGGGATATTGTTCATGTTGTCAAGGTTTAAACAGTCCTTCAAAACTTCCCTAGAGAAACCAGCCCTGAGAGTGGTCCATAGTTTTACCCATAATAACAAGGGAGCTATATCAATAAAATCTTCCAGAAATCCTACCCCCCACTTCCATATGTGTAATAAAACTTGGAGTGGATTTGGGTAAAGATAAAAGTCTGCATAGAAACGAATTTTAAGGGAGTGGCTCAGTAGTATTAGGCCTACTCTAGTATATGTGTGGTGAACATGGGAGATATAGGTATAATCCTTATCTGCAGAATTTTAATTTGCACCAGATCTCTTTGAAGCTCATCTCTTTTTGAGAGGATTTGAGCCTTTTAGAGAAGGCACCAATGTCTACTGCCTGCTGCCTAGATCTGTTTGTTTGGCCATCACAAATCAAGTTGAAATCCCCTGTCCTTATTATTTATCCCCTCTCTGAGTCTGCTAATGTAGATAGGAACCATTGCTGAGGTGGCAGACAGACTACCAGACTGACCGGCATACAGGCGGAGAATGAGTGAACACTCCTGATCAATTGGACTGAGCCCATGGAGGAGGAGACACCTGTGTCAGCGACGAGAGCATCAACTGTTGGGTGCAGTGATGGGGGGGCCTCCTCTTCGGAGGTGAGTGATGGGGCCAGCCCATTCAGAATCATGACCTGAGGGTGCTCCTGGTGACACTTCATTGGGGCCTCAGCTCCAAGTCCTTGGCCGGCCTTCACATAGACAGTTCAATTCATTTGGACGACTCAGCAGGGGGTGCATTGAACTGAAAGCTGAAGTTACGCTGCTGCTTGCTTCCGAATGGTCCTTGGCAATCTATGTATAATGATTTGGACCTCACAGTAGCCGATCCTCATTTAGTTTACTACTAGTTCTTGTTCACTGGGCGACAGATGCTTAATTTCTTGAAGTGTGGGATGGTGGGTTGTTGGTGGAATTTGGGGATTTCGATTGATTGTTGATATGCAGCTCAACCAGATTGATTCGTAGACATACCTCACTGTTTCCCTTGTCTTCTTGCACCTATAGCAGGTGAGGTGACTCGAGTCCTCCTCAAGGTAGTCCCCTGGAACGTAAAGGGTTGAATAATAAAATTAAGAGGGGGTAATACTCTTGCTGGCCAAGAAATAGGTGCCAGCAGTGTTACTGCTACAGGAAACACACCTTTTGGGAACTAAGTGTCACTTCCTGGGTAGACACGGCTATTCCAGGGTGCTCCACTCTGGATAAGCACGGCGATCCTTCATCACAGCAACTTCGCTTTTGAAGTGATAGAGTATTTTCATGACACCCTGGACTGCTGGGTGCTCATTACGGGTAGGTTGGAGGGTAGAACATGGTCCTTTGCCAGCATATACATCACACCCACACTGATTGGAAGCACACTGCAGGACTTACTAGCATTATTACACAAAGTGCAGGCAGGCACACTGATTTTAGGTGGGGTTCCTAAATCCATGGTGGTTAGTGGACTAGACTCCACTACTCTATCCCTCTCTGCTGGAAAAATGTCCCTCAAGACCTGAATTCAACGGGTCAGCCTCTCGATGTTTGGCAGCTCGTGCACCCATAGGTGCTCATGTACACCTACTACTCCTACAGACACCACACACAATCTAGATTAGAATATATTATTGCCCTGGCAGAGCTGCTTCAAGAGGTAGAGGTTCTAGAATCCTTCCAAGATGTTTGTCTGATCACTCTCCGGTTGAACTGACCATTGGATTTCACATAGGAGGTAACTGGGTGAACTGGTGCTTGCCTTTCTGGCTACTGTTAGAGGCTGACTTACAGGAAGCAACTTTTGAGGCCATCAAGGGCTTTCTGGACCTGAACAAGGGCTTAGTTCTCACTGAGGTTAATCTGTGGGAGTTTCTGAAGACGGGCATTAGGGGGAACATTGTCTCCTACACCACACAATATAAAATAGAAAAGTGTGTGAAAATTACTGTGCAAGAGCAGACAGTTGAGGAGGCGGAAACAAGATGTGTCCTGCCCATTCACATTCAGGTCACTGGCTCTCAGGAAGAAGCGACCACCGCCTTTGTGGACTATTATACAGACCTGTACATGAAATGGGAGCTGGTGCCCCAGGCAGGAGATAAGTCTATCATCAGAGACATGCCCCTTTCCAGACTTCTTTCCGTGAATAGAGAGGAGATGGACCAGCCAGTATCGGAGGAGGAAATTATGAAAGCAATCAGTGGTAAGCCCACAGGCAAAACCCCGGGTCCCAACAACTTCAGGGTGGAAATATTTAAGCAATATGCACCCCACCTAGTCTTGCCTCTGTGTCTATTATGCGAAGAACCTTTATGGAAGGGGACCTTACCATACGATCTTAGAGGAGCCCATGAGGTGGTTATTCATAAACAAGGCAAACCTCTGATGGATTGCGCCTCGTGTAGGCCAAACTTGCTGATAAACACTAAATCCAAAATTCTAGCTCATGGGTTGGGGTGATTCAATCCCTAGTCCACTGGGACCAGAACTGTGTCATGCCCGTAGGGGTACAAGACATTACATATACCAACTACAGGTGGTGCTAAACCGGGCAAAATGCTCTCCATAGCCAGCTGATCAAATACGCAATTTATTTCGGGAGGACGTTCAACTCGTCCTTTTTACAGCAGTCCTTAAGGGAATGAAAATTGGCCACGCATATGCTAAACCCCTATACGAACTCCTGTGGGATGCGGTGAGGTTGAATGGGGTAGTATCTCTCCCTTTTCCGGCAAGGCACGAGACAGGGTTGTCTCCTTCCCCCCTCCTGTTTACTTTGGCAGTAGAACCCCCAGCTGAATGGATTTGAACCGATGCCCAGATGTGATGAATGCATGCGACAATGCCTTGCTATGTTAGTTGCCTGGAGTGCACAATCCTCTCGCTCTTGCAGATAATAAACATTTATGGGTAAGATGCTGGCCTCACAGTCAACTGGGAAAAATCAATTGTATTGACAATCGATTGGCTCATCAAACACAATGGGTACAGAAGCATGCATCCCTTTGAGAAGTGTTTCCAGTTTTAAATACCTGGGGCTGCATATTACGCTAGAACCAGCGCTAAGCAGTGAAATCAACATCGCCCTGATGCATTGCCAGGTTCACTGCCCGCTCGATGCTTGGGGTAAACTCCCACTCTCAATGATTGGCTGAGGATCCCTATTCAAAATGATTGCCCTGCCCCAATGGTTAAATCTCCTTCAAGAGTACCCACACATACTCCCAGGGGTTTCTTCACCTCAATGCAAGCCACTATTACTAATTATACATGGGCTGGGAAACCACCTAGGGGTAGCCTCGAACAATTATATGCAATCTCTGCTCGATGGAGGGCTGGAATTGGCAGATATACGACGCGACTATCGGGCCTCACAGCTATTACTCCTAAAGGATTGGCTTCATGCAGATAGGTCAGGCACTCCGTCATAGGTTGGAAGTGGCATTTGTGGGAATACTGATTCTTCTATCACACCCGTATAGCTATAAGGTGTCCAGAGACATCCCTTCGGTAACCTGGAGCACGCTTGAATGTTGGCACCGGGAACTTAGAGACATTAAATGACATGGGAGACTTACAAAGGAAACACCTCTTTGGCCGAGAACATGGTTGCCGAAGATCTGTGAATTGAGCAGCTTCTCTGGGTGAGACCCCGTTGGAATTTGCAAGATATGTGATATTTGGGGTGACGTTTCAAATAAAGCCCTTTGGCAAGCTACAGAAGGAGTTTGCACTCCACAAAACACAATTCTTTTGCTACCTTCAAGTCGGAAATGTAATGGAAATGTCGACTGAGCGCCTAAGAGAGGACCGAGACATTAACCTGCTGGAATCCAAACAATGATGGAGCAGCAAGGGAAGAAGGCTATCTCCTACAGGTACAGATGCTAATGGTGAATATGGCAGACCCACTGCAGACTCTGGGGACAGGTGAAGAAAGGACCTAGGCCCAGTGGAGGAGGAGGAAGACTGGGTAGAAGCAAATATGGCTAGAGATACAGGTGAGACTTTGCTTTATTCAATGAAATTATTTTCACAGGGTTTACTTTACACCAGCATATCTATAGGAAATGGGGAGGAGCCCCATGCCAACCTGTACTGGATGTGGAGGAGACGAGGGCACCTTTATACACATGATATGGAATTGCCCTGCAATATCCAGATATTGGTCTAGGATACATGCTGAACTGGCCAGAGTGGTGGGAATACATAGTAAAGCAACTTCTCAGATAGCACTGTTGGAAATAAAGTTGGCTTTGAATGGGAAATAGGAGGGTAAGAAACTGCTATGATATGATAATAATAATCCACATTTGTAAAGCACGAACAATCACCGGTAAGGGTCTCTAGGCGCTGGAGGCCGTCGGGAAGATTAAGCAAGCTACTGCCCAGAGTCACATGGTACTGGGCTAATCTACCGCCGGCGCTGGGTATCGAACCGTGATCCTCAGATTCCGGACTCAGTCACCTTGGCCACGGCGCCACACCTCTTCCAGGAATGAATGCTAAATGGGAGATCACCCGGCACTGGAGATCTACTGCTACCCCGAAGGTTGGGTGGACTAGAGCAATGGATTTCAGTGCAGTTGCTGTGGAAAGGGTGTATTTGGGATGGGGATGCAAAACAAATCCTACCGAATTTTGGTCTCTATTGTGAAACATGATGCAATAAGAGTCTGACGGGACTATTGGACCAGAAATTCAGAGAGGGCTTTCGACAGCCGTGAGTGGCAGATATTCCACAAATGTATTATGACATTCTAGTTTAAGGAGGAGATGTCTGAAAATGAGCTGTATCGGTGGTAATTTGCATATTATTGTGTGTGCATTGGTTCTCACAGAAAATGCAATAAAAAGAGGTGCTGTGGGCCTGTGTGGGGAACATAACTGGTAATGTTTTGCCTGCTTACGGATAATGGTGAGAACAGCCTCTCCCAGAGGGCTGCAGCTGGATACCTTGCCTTTCGCAGATATGTGGCTAAAGGATTTTTCTCGGCTCGGGTTAGCTGAAACGCATACGTTTTAGAAATATTTTCCACTAGCTGATCTGGGCAAGAGGGCTTGTTTTATATCTATGTTTTAGCACCTGTTTGATTTCCGCTTTGGTTGGACTGTCTAGAGTCTCTGTTTGTCCCGATGTTATATTTGGTAGTGTTATTTCACTTAAGATACGGGGTTTGAAGGTCCAGCTGGCGAGCCTCTTTCGTGCATGCATTTTCATAACTTTCTCTTACTTGTTTCCGTCTGCATTCAGGGGTCCCCCTTTAGAAGATTTGATTGTTATCATATCTTCACTTCTAAGCTGTTTTGCCACATGGGAAGGAGTGTTTAATAGAGAGAGTTTTGCTTTATCTCTATTGTATCATCCTTAGCTGACTTCTGAGTGAGCGCAGGTCTGACTTTTTGTCTCTGGAGGAGGTTTCCCTGTATTCTCTCTTTTTATCTTTTAAGTCCTGTTCCAGTTCCTGAATCATTTGTAGGTGGATCATATAAGTTGGGGCCGTTACAAAGATACATTTTCCCTCCACCACAACCTTAAAGGCATTCTACATTCTTAGTGGCAAAGTGTTCACATAGCCATTAAGGTAGTCGCTCAGAAGCATTAGCTCTACTCTAGAGTATGTGAGGTGAACATGGGTATAATCCTTATCTGTAGAATTTCAGTTTTCCCTAGATGTGTTTGAGGCTCAACTCTTTTTGAGACGATTTGAGCCTTTTAGAGAAGGCGCTTGTGTCTACCGCCCACTGCGTGGATCTGTTCATATGGCAAATCACAAACCAAGTTGAAATCCCCTGCCATTAATATTTCTCCCCTCACTGAGTCTGCTAATGTAGAATAAGTGCTGAAATCACTCTTGTACAGAGCTAAGTGCATGTAACATTCCTGAAATTAGCAGATGACCCTCCCTTAAGGGGCAGAGGATCAGGTATCTTCAATCCAAGCCTGCTTCAGTGTCTGTGACTGTCAGTGGGGAGCCTGGGAGTCTTCTGCACATTGATTACAATACCCCTTTGATTTAACAGCCTAGCGATGAGTGTTAGGCCAACGGATAACTCATATGCTTCATCGTGTCCTGAAACTTTCTGGTAAGACAAGTCTCTTGCAAACCCACCATATCAGGCTTTAGGGGATTGATTGCTCGCCATATATCTTTTCATTTTACTTGGGACAGCCACTCCTTTAAAATTATACAGTAATATTTTCACCATTTTCTCCTTATTTTCAGCTAACAGATTCAGTGTAGTGCAGGCATCTTTGGACGCTTGGTACTTGAAAGACATCACCAGTATGACCTGCAATCCTACAATGTATCTTTGCTCCCCCTTGTAATACGTATCTGCAGCTAATTGCTCCCACGTTTTCTTCATAAAACCAGGCATCAATATACTGATAGGAGACAGCCCATTATAGACCAAACCTAGACTGTCACCCCCCTACCCAACCAAACCAGTTAACAATTGTCACCCTCCTTCCCTGGTTGCATTGCCTTAAGATGACGTCAGACCTGGCATGGGCCATCCTAACCCAGCTGTTTTACAAGAGTCAAGTTCTCAAGGCTGCTGCTGTGATATTACCACTTTGAGGCATAACCCACTTGACATGGGTATGTGTGTTGTTACTGGTAAATATTGTAACATTTTCAAGTAGGGGAATTTAAGATGTTTGTAATACACGTGCTCATTGTTGAACACTACATTTGATTTTGGATTTTTTAATGTGGCCAATGGGGTATATATTTTTGCTTACTTCCTGATGTATTATGATTTTGTGTCTCACTTTTGTAATGTTGATTCCTTACGTCACTCTCTTACAGCCTTGAGACAGTCCAGTAGGATTGAAGCAAGTGTTGGCTGTATGGACAATTTATTTATTCTATTTGGATTTTTTGTACCAAATATGTACCTGTCTTAAACCAAGAAGCTATTGAACTTTGACTTTCTTGTCATACAGTATAATTGTGTGGTCCGCTGCCATTTTTGTGTGTATCTTTGTTAACTGGGTCATTGTGGCAAAGGGTATGGATGACGTCCGTATCAGGGGGTCCCTTGAGGCAACATAGTAGCCCCATTTTTCACTCAAATTATACTGGACACTTGGATGTGCAAAAGTTCATTCCACTGCTACCACAATATTTCAATATGCATTGCTACGCTTGTTAACTTTGCTCAAAATATGGACAGAACAGGAGCACAATTTATAGATGCAGGGCATGATTTGGCCTTTTAACTGATTTGCCTCCACGTCCCACTTATTACGCAAACTGCAGAAGTGTTGCACTGGATCATACTTTCCTACCTGGCTCTTTTTTTCTGCAAAGTTAAAATATTTGTTTAATATTAGTGCGCTCTGAAAGCGCCCAATACCCAAAGACTCGTTCTGCACTTTCCATCGCTCACTCCCAAAGTGAGCACATACTTCCCTTATAGTCATTCCATTAAAAATGTTCCTCTCTACCCTTTAGTTAGCGAGCAAAACTCGACAATCAAGCACCTGTGCAGCCGGCTGATCGCTGATAACCACCTACCTTGTGTACACAGTAGAAGCAAGAATCCAACAGGTAAAAGGGTCCATAGAAAGCCTAGCAATAAGAACATCTTGAATGTAGTCGAGAAGATAAAACATGTTAAAAATCAATATAAAAAGAACATTTGTTCAGCAAATGTTGAGCTAAGGAAAACAATGGATCAGTCTTTTCACTCTTTGGAGGGCCGATAACCCCTGTAGATGTTTGGGAATAAGTGATTGGTTAGACACAAAAGCAGGTCGTTATTTCTTTGTTTTAGACTAAGTAACTCATTATACGCCATCTGCATAAATGTGTGTTTGGCAAAAAACGTCCTAATAGTCTCCTTAAAGGTGGCAAAGTAATATTACAAGGGCCATCTCACTCAAATAGGGATATTGACCAAGTTGTAGATTTGCCCCTAAATATGACAATATAAAGGATACTTGGATAAGTCATCAGGAATGCTACTTGTCGACAAAAGAATTATAAGTGACATTGGGTCATGAATACAGCAGACCTCGTACTACCACCTAAGATGCCCTAGGGAGGGCCCAAAGAGTGACCACTGTCTGATTCAAAGGCTGGGTTTATGCAGAGATTGAAGTAGCAAGACTGGGCTGAGAGTTGAGTGTCGAGAAGCAAGCTGGTACTTGTGACAAAGAGGCGAAAAACAGATTAGGGGTATGAGACAAGGCACACAAGAGACGTCATCGGGTTGTGGTCATATAGCTTGTCTATGTGACAAATGCAAAAAGAACAATTAGCTAGCTTGACTCCAGTGGCATGGAGAGCACGGAGCCAAGTCTGGGGATAACCTTCCCACTGGGAGTGATAAATGCAAAAGGAACAATTGATGGACAGAACGGTGAACAATGTCATACATTCACCCCAGTACAGAGATCTGTGCCTGAATCTGTTGTTGTTTTTACTCCCAATGCCATTCTAGTTTAGACCCAGCCATATGCAAATCAGTCTTGACCCTGTTCCCCATGGAAAAAGTCCAGCGCCAAATGCCAAAGTCGCACATCAGTTTTCAAACTAAGAGGACGGGGTATGCCCAGACGTGGGTCCCTTGCTCACTTTGCCACTGGATTCACACAAGCCTGGCTAATAAGGGGTAATACCCCAAAACCAGTCTCAGGATGCTTATTTCTGGACCTGGCTCGGCAGTTTGGGATGGACAGTTCCCACGAGGAACAGGGGCAAGACTGATTTGCATATGGATGGGTCCAAACTGGGGTGTCGCAATGAGCAGAAGAATGACAGATTTAACCCAGATCTCTTGACTGGGGTTGAATGTATGATTTATCCAGTATTCCGTCTATCATTTGTTTACGTATCACTTTTCGCCCTAAGTGGGATGGGTATGACCAGACGTTGGTCCTTTGCTCACTGTGCCACTGGATTCAATCTAGTCTGGCTGATATGGGGTAATACCCCGAAATCAGTCCCAGGATGCTTGTTTCTGGTCCAGGGAGGACCTGGCTTGGCAGTTCGTGCTGGACTTTTCCCATGAGGAACAGGGTTAAGACTGATTTGCATACGGCTGAGTCCAAACTGGAGTTACTAGGGGGCAGAAGAACGATGGATGTAACCAAGATCTCTTGACTAGGGGTTAATGTATGATTAATTCAGCATTCCATCCATCATTTGTTTGCGTATCACTTTTCACCCTAAGTGGGATGGGTACGCCCAGACATGGGACTCTTGCTCACTACTGGATGCAAGCTAGCCTGGGTGATGAGGGGTAGCATACCAAAACTGTTCCCAGGATGCTTGTTTCTCGGTCAAGGGAGGGCCTTGCTTAGTAGTTGGGGCTGGAATGTTACCATGAGGAACAGGGTCAAGACTGATTTGGATATGACTGGGCCCAAACTGGGGTCGTGTAGTGAGTGGAAGAACAATGGATTTAACCCAGATCTCTTGACTGGGGTGTGAATGTATGATTTATTCAGCATTAAGTCCATCATTTCTTTGCGTTATCACTTTTCACCCTAAATGGTATGGGTATCGTCAGTCGTGAGTCCCTTGCTCACTGTGCCACTGGATTCAAACTTGCCTGGCTGATGAGGGGTATTACCCCAAAACCAGTCCCAGGATGCTTGTTTCCGGTCCAGGGAGGACCTGGCTTGGCAGTTCGGGCTGGACTGTACCCATGCGGAACAGGGTCAAGACTGATTGCATATGGCTGAGACCAAAGTGGGGTGGCGTAGTGAGCAGAAGACCGATGAATTTAATCCAGATCTCTTGAGTCGAGGTAAATGTATGATTTATTCAGCATTCTGTCTATCATTTGTTTGCATATCACTTTTCGTCCTAACTGGGATGGTTATGCACAGACGTGGGTCCCTAGCTCACTGTGCTACTGAATTTAAGCTAGACTGGCTGATGAGGTGTAATACCTGAGACCGGTCCCAGGATGGTTGTTTCTGGTCCAGGGAGGATCTGGCTTGGCAGTTCAGCCTGGACTGTGCAGATGAAGAACATGGTCAAAAATGATTTGCATATGGCTGGGTCCAAACTGGGGTGACGTAGTGAGCAGAAGAATAATGGATTTAACCCAGATCTCTTGACTGGGGGTGAATGTATGATTTATTCAGCATTCCATCCATCACTTGTTTGCATATCACTTTTCACCCTCAGTGGGATGGGTATGCCCAGTCGTGGGTCCCTTGCTCACTTGCCCACTGAATTCAAGCTAGCCTGGCTGATGAGGGGTAATACCCCGAAACCAGTCCTAGGATGCTTGTTTCTGGTTCAGGGAGGACCTGGCTTGGCAGTTCAGGCTGGACTGTGCCCATGAGTAACAGGGTAAAGACTGATTGCATGTGGCTGGGTCCAAACTGGGGTGGCGTAGTGAGCAGCAGATCGATTAATTTAACTCAGATCTCTTGACTGGGGTGTGAATGTATGATTTATTCAGCATTCCGTCTATCATTTGTTTGCATATCACTTATCGCCCAAAGTGGAATGGTTATGCCCAGAAGTTGGTCCCTTGCTCACTGTACCACTGGATTCAAGCTAGCCAGGCTGATGAGCGGTAATACACCGAAACCATTCACTGGATGCTTGTTTCCGGTCCAGGGAAGACCTGGCTTGGCAGTTTGGGCTGGACTGTGCCCATGAGGAACAGGGTAAAGACTGATTGCATATGGCTTGGTCCAAACTGTGGTGGCGTAGTGAGCAGAAGGCCGATTAATTTAATCCAGATCTCTTGACTGGGGTGTGAAAGTATGATTTGTTCAGCATTCTGTCTATCATTTGTTTGCGTATCACTTATCACCCTAAGTGGAATAGTTATGCCCAGATGTTGGTTTCTTGCTCACTGTGCCACTGGATTCAAGCTAGTCTGCCTGATAAGGGGTAGTACCCCAAAACCGGCCCCAGGATGCTTTTTTCCAGTCCAGGGAGGACATGCATTGGCAGTTTGGACTGGACTGTTCCCATGAGGAACAGGGTCAAGACTGATTTGTATATGACTTGGTCCAAACTGGGGTGGCGTAGTGAGCAGAAGAACGATGGGCTTAAACCAGATCTCTTGTATGGGGGTGAATGTATGATTTATTCTTCATTCAATCCATCATTTGTTTGCGTATTACTTTTCACCCTCAGTGGGATGGGTATGCCCAGTCATGGGTCACTTGCTCACTGTGCCACTGGATTCAAGCTAGCCTAGCTGATGAGGAGTAATACCCTGAAACCAGTCCCAGGATGCTTGTTTCCGGTCCAGAGAGAACCTGGCTCGGCAGTTCGGGCTGGACTGTGCCCATGAGGAACAGGGTCAAGACTGATTGCATATGGCTGAGTTCAAACTGGGGTGGCGTAGTGAGTAGAAGACCGATGAATTTAACCACGATCTCTTGACTGGGGGTGAATGTATGATTTATTCAGCTTTCTGTCCATCGTTTGTGTATCATTTTTTGCCCTCAGTTGGATGGTTATGCACAGACGTGGGTCCCTTGCTCACTGTGCTTCAGAATTCAAGCTAGCCTGGCAGATGAGGAGCAATACCCCAAAACCGGTCCGAGGATGCTTGTTTCCGGTCCAGCGAGAACCTGGCTTGGCAGTTTGGCTGGACTCTGCCCATGAGGAACAGGGACTAGACTGATTGTATATGTCTGCGTCCAAACGGGGGTGGCATAGTGAGCATAAGACCGATGAATTTAATCCAGATCTCTGGATATGATTTTTTCAGCATTCCGTCCATCATTTGTTTGTGTATCACTTTTTACCCTAAGTGGCATGGGTATGCCCAGACTGGGTCCCATGCTCACTGTTCCACTGGATTCAAGCTAGTCTGGCTGATGAGGGGTAATAGCCCAAAAACTTTCCCAAGGTGCTTGTTTCCAGTCCAGGGAAGACCTGGCCTGGCTGTTTGGGATGGAATGTTCCTGTAAAGAACAGGGTCTAGACTGATTTCCATATGGATAGGTCCACACAGGGTTGGCGTAGTGAGCAGAAGAACAATGGGTTTAAACCAGATCTCTTGCTGGGGGTGAATGTATGATTTATTCAGGATTCCATCCATCATTTCTTTGCTTATCACTTTTTACCCTCAGTGGTATGGTTATGCCAGACTGTGGGTATCTTGCTCACTGTGCCACTGGAATCAAGCTAGCCTGGCTGATGACGGGTATTACCCCGAAACCGGTCACAGTATTCCAGTTTCTGGTCCAGGGAAGACCTAGTTTGGCAGTTCAGGATGGACTGTTCCCATGAGGAACAGGGTCTAGACTGATTTCCAGATGGCTGGGTCCAAACTGGGGTGGCGTAGTGAGCAGAAGAACGATGGATTTAAACCAGATCTCTTGACTGTGGGTGAATGTATGATTTATTTAGTATTCTGTCCATCATTTGTTTGTGCATCACTTTTTGCCCTAAATGGGATGGGTATGCCCATTCGTGGGTCCCGAGGGGTAATAACCGGAAAACAGTCCCAGGATGCTTGTTTCCTGTCCAGGGAGGACCTGGCTTTGCAGTTTGGGCTACACTTTGCCCATGAGGAACAGCGTCAAGACTGATTGGATATGACTGGGTCCAAACTGGGGCTGCGTATTGAGCAGAAGACCAATGAATTTAACTCAGATCTCTTGACTGGGGTGTGAATGTATGATTTATTCAGCATTCTGTCTATCAAATGTTTGTGTATCAGTTTTCACCCTAAGTGGGATGGTTATGCCCAGACATTGGTCCCTTGCTCACTGTGCCACTGGATTCAAGCTAGCCTGGCTAATGAGGGGAACACCCCAAAACCAGTCCCAGGACGATTGTTTCTGGTCCAGGGAGGACCTTGCTTGGCAGTTCGAACTGAACTGTGCCCATGAGGAACAGGGTAAAGACTTATTGCATATGGCTGGGTCCAAACTGGGGTCGCGTAGAGAGTAGAAGACCAATGTATTTAACCCAGATCTCTTGTCTCGGGTGTGAATTTATGATTTATTCAGAATTCTGTCAATTATTTGTTTGCGTATCACGTTTCGCCCTAAGTGGGATGGGTATGCCCAGTCCTGGGTCCCTTGCTCACTGTGCCACTGGATTCAAGCTAGCCTGGCTGATGAGGGGTTACACCATCCGAAACCAGTCCCAGGATGCTTGTTTCCGGTCCAGGGAGGAACTGCCTTGACAATTCGGGCTCGACTCTGCCCATGAGGTCCAGGGTCAAGACAGATTTGTTTATGGCTGGGTCCAAACTGGGGTGGCGTAGTAAGCAGAAGAACAATGGATTTAAACCAGATCCCTTGACTGGGGATGTGTTAGATTTGGGGGTCTCTAGTTGGCAATGGTATACACCTTTTGTCCAAATAGGGACTCTTGCGTCTAGTCAGGGTAAGGAGCTATACTCCTAAAATAACCCCTGCTCACCCCCTTGGTAGCTTGGCACAAGCAGGCAGGCTTATCTCAGAGGCAGTGTGTAAAGCATTAGTGAACACATACAGTAATAAAGTGAAAACACTACAAATGAACACCACACCAGTTTAGAAAAATAAGTAATCTTTACTAGACTTAACACAAGACCAACCACAAAAATCCACAATACTGTAATGCAAATGGTAGGAAATAGCTCAGTTCACTTTAGAATGTAAATGCAACACTTTACTCTCAAAGTACCTTGGATGCGTAACGCAAAACAAACAAAAGGGTCGCAGGGAAGGTGATGCGTAGGTTCCTTATATTCAGGGGAGTGGATGCGTCGGTTCCTTACTGCTGCGAAGGGGAGTTGATGCTCGCTTCCTTACTGTGTGGGGAGGTGATGCATCGGTTTCTTACTGCGATCCGATGCGATGACGCTCCAGTGCGATGCGACAAAATGGTGTTTTGGTTACGATGTGACAACGTAGATGTGATCCATGCACACCCAACGGCCGTGCAGCGATTCAGTGATCTTCGCCGCGCCAGGCCCTGAAACACACTTCTCCGATGATGCAACGGAGACCTCTGCGGCACGCTTCGCCAGTGATGCACCGCGCTTCGGCGATGCGATGGTGACAGCGGCAGCGGCGGCACGCTTACTCGGCGATGGCAACTGCTGCGGCGGCGACGCGCTTCTCGTCGTTGAGTTGCGTTTCCAGCTCCCAGCGACACGCAGTCTCTCAGAAGGCCCAGCACAACAGCAAGCACTTCAATTCCCAGCAAGGGAATTCAGGGGGGAGCTGGTGGTGAAGTCTTGTATCCCTGAGACTTCAGGCAGGAGGCAAGCTCAAAGTTCAAGCCCTTGGAGATCATCTACAAGATGATGAAAAGCACACTCAGTCCTCTTCTCCTTTCTTTGGCAATGAAGCAACCACTGCAGCCCAACCCCCAAACACACAGCACAGGGGTAGTCTCCTCCTTCAGCTTCCTGGTTCTTCTCCTCAGCAAAGGTTTGTCTTGATTCCCATGAGTGATCTAAAGTTCTGGGGTCTGGGTCCCCCTTTTTATATCCACAAAACCTTTGTGTCTGTACCTAGTCCAAACCAGTTCTGGGTGCATTCTGCCAGCTATACTACTAAAATAACCCCTGCTCACCCCCTTGGTAGCTTGGCACAAGCAGGCAGGCTTATCTCAGAGGCAGTGTGTAAAGCATTAGTGAACACATACAGTAATAAAGTGAAAACACTACAAATGAACACCACACCAGTTTAGAAAAATAAGTAATCTTTACTAGACTTAACACAAGACCAACCACAAAAATCCACAATACTGTAATGCAAATGGTAGGAAATAGCTCAGTTCACTTTAGAATGTAAATGCAACACTTTACTCTCAAAGTACCTTGGATGCGTAACGCAAAACAAACAAAAGGGTCGCAGGGAAGGTGATGCGTAGGTTCCTTATATTCAGGGGAGTGGATGCGTCGGTTCCTTACTGCTGCGAAGGGGAGTTGATGCTCGCTTCCTTACTGTGTGGGGAGGTGATGCATCGGTTTCTTACTGCGATCCGATGCGATGACGCTCCGGTGCGATGCGACAAAATGGTGTTTTGGTTACGATGTGACAACGTAGATGTGATCCATGCACACCCAACGGCCGTGCAGCGATTCAGTGATCTTCGCCGCGCCAGGCCCTGCAACACACTTCTCCGATGATGCAACGGAGACCTCTCCGGCACGCTTCGCCAGTGATGCACCGCGCTTCGGCGATGCGATGGTGACAGCGGCAGCGGCGGCACGCTTACTCGGCGATGGCAACTGCTGCGGCGGCAACGCGCTTCTCGTCGTTGAGTCGCGTTTCCAGCTCCCAGCGACACGCAGTCTCTCAGAAGGCCCAGCACAACAGCAAGCACTTCAATTCCCAGCAAGGGAATTCAGGGGGGAGCTGGTGGTGAAGTCATGTATCCCTGAGACTTTAGGCAGGAGGCAAGCTCAAAGTTCAAGCCCTTGGAGATCATCTACAAGATGATGAAAAGCACACTCAGTCCTCTTCTCCTTTCTTTGGCAATGAAGCAACCACTGCAGCCCAACCCCCAAACACACAGCACAGGGGTAGTCTCCTCCTTCAGCTTCCTGGTTCTTCTCCTCAGCAAAGGTTTGTCTTGATTCCCATGAGTGATCTAAAGTTCTGGGGTCTGGGTCCCCCTTTTTATATCCACAAAACCTTTGTGTCTGTACCTAGTCCAAACTAGTTCTGGGTGCATTCTGCCAGCTATACTCCTAAAATAACCCCTGCTCACCCCCTTGGTAGCTTGGCACAAGCAGGCAGGCTTATCTCAGAGGCAGTGTGTAAAGCATTAGTGAACACATACAGTAATAAAGTGAAAACACTACAAATGAACACCACACCAGTTTAGAAAAATAAGTAATCTTTACTAGACTTAACACAAGACCAACCACAAAAATCCACAATACTGTAATGCAAATGGTAGGAAATAGCTCAGTTCACTTTAGAATGTAAATGCGACACTTTACTCTCAAAGTACCTTGGATGCGTAACGCAAAACAAACAAAAGGGTCGCAGGGAAGGTGATGCGTAGGTTCCTTATATTCAGGGGAGTGGATGCGTCAGTTCCTTACTGCTGCGAAGGGGAGTTGATGCTCGCTTCCTTACTGTGTGGGGAGGTGATGCATCGGTTTCTTACTGCGATCCGATGCGATGACGCTCCGGTGCGATGCGACAAAATGGTGTTTTGGTTACGATGTGACAACGTAGATGTGATCCATGCACACCCAACGGCCGTGCAGCGATTCAGTGATCTTCGCCGCGCCAGGACCTGCAACACACTTCTCCGATGATGCAACGGAGACCTCTGCGGCACGCTTCGCCAGTGATGCACCGCGCTTCGGCGATACGATGGCGACAGCGGCAGCGGCGGCACGCTTACTCGGCGATGGCAACTGCTGCGGCGGCGACGCGCTTCTCGTTGTTGAGTCGCGTTTCCAGCTCCCAGCGACACGCAGTCTCTCAGAAGGCCCAGCACAACAGCAAGCACTTCAATTCCCAGCAAGGGAATTCAGGGGGGAGCTGGTGGTGAAGTCTTGTATCCCTGAGACTTCAGGCAGGAGGCAAGCTCAAAGTTCAAGCCCTTGGAGATCATCTACAAGATGATGAAAAGCACACTCAGTCCTCTTCTCCTTTCTTTGGCAATGAAGCAACCACTGCAGCCCAACCCCCAAACACACAGCACAGGGGTAGTCTCCTCCTTCAGCTTCCTGGTTCTTCTCCTCAGCAAAGGTTTGTCTTGATTCCCATGAGTGATCTAAAGTTCTGGGGTCTGGGTCCCCCTTTTTATATCCACAAATCCTTTGTGTCTGTACCTAGTCCAAACCAGTTCTGGGTGCATTCTGCCAGTGCACAACTTCTTCCTTTATCAGTGTGGGCCAGGGTCATCAGACGCACCACAGGAGGTGGAGCCACCATTGTGGAAGGCAGGCACAGCCCTATTCAGGCGCAGGTGCAACTCCTCCCACCACTCCTCATGCAGAGAGGTCTATTAAGCCCTGTGCTGACTCACCCTGTCTCCTGGAGCCACTCAGCCCCTGTCACTCAAAAACCAGACATGAAATACACAACCTAGCATAGGCAGGCTTGGATGGTTAGGCAAGAAAATACCTACTTTATAAAAGTGGTATTTTCAAACACAGAATGTTAAAACCAACTTCACTAAAAGATGTAGTTTATCATTCTGAGTTCAGGCATACTAAACTTGAATTTCTACCATGTTCCCTGGGTCAGTTAGGATTATAAGGTGCTATAATCAAACTGCCCATTCTGGCCTATGGGGACAGGTAGTCTTGCAATAGTGACAAACCAAAATGGCTGTAATTCACTATCAGGACATGCCACACACATTAGGGCATGTCCTACCTTTCACATACATAGCACCCGGCCCTTGGGCCCACCTTAGGGGTGGCTAACTTGTAGCAAAGGGAAGGTTTAGGGAATGGAAAGTGGGTGCACTTACCAAGTCAACATGGCAGCACTAGGCTGCACACGGGTTCTGCAATGGCAGGCCTGACCCACAGGTTACAAGCTGCTCCGGTGGGTGGCATAAACAGTGCTGCAAGCCCATCAGCAGCATTTGATTTACAAGCCCTGGGCACACACTGTGCACTGTAATAGGGTCTGACATGTAAACCAAATAAACCAATCATGGAGTCACTAATCCATTACATTACTTAAACATAGGGAGCACTTGCACTGTGCCACTGAATAGCAGTGGCACAGTGCCCAAAGGATCTAGACCAGCAAAACATATAGCAAAAACACAGGAGGCAACAGCAAAAAAATGGAAGGGAGACCCACGCCAATGGTGCCAGGTCTAACAGGGTGAATGTATGATTTATTCAGAATTCCTTGTACCATTTGTTTGTGTATCACTTTCAGTCCTCAGTGGGAGGGGTATGCCCAGACGTTGGTCCCTTGCTCACTGTGCCACTGGATTCAAGCTAGCCTGGCTAATGAGGGGTAATACCCCGAAACCGGTCCCAGGATGCTTGTTTCTGATCCAGGGAGTACCTGGCTTGGCAGTTCGCGCTGGACTGTTCCCATGAGGAACAGGGTCACGACTGATTTCCATATGGCTCGTTCCAAACTGGGATGACTAGGGGGCAGAAGAACAATAGATTTAACCAAGATCTCTTGGCTGGGGGGAATGTATGATATATTCAGCATTCTATCCATCATTTGTTTGCGTATCACTTTTCGCCCTAAGTGGGATAGGTATGCCCAGTCGTTGGTCCCTTGCTCACTGTGCCACTGGAATCAAACTAGCCTTTCTGATGAGGGCTAACACCCTGAAGCCAGTCCCATGATGCTTGTTTCCAGTCCACAGAGGACCTGGCTTGACAATTTGGGCTAGACTCTGCCCATGAGGAACAGTGTCAAGACTGATTGCATATGGCAGAGTCCAAACTTGGGTGGCGTAGTGAGCAGTTGACTGATGAATTTAACCCCAGATATCCCGACTAGGGGTGAATGTAGGATTTATTCAGCATTTTCTATCATTTGTTTGTGTATTACTTTTCGCCCTAAGTGGGATGCTTATGCCCAGATGTTGGTCCCTTGCTCACTATGCCACTGGATTCAAGCTAGCCTGGCTGATGAGGGGTAATACCCCGAAACCGGTCTCAGGATGCTTGTTTCCGGTCAATAGAGTACCTGGTTTGGCACGTCGGGCTGGACTCCGCCCATAAGGAACTGGGTCAAGACTGATTTGTTTATGGCTGGGTCCAAACTGGGTTGGCTTAGTGAGCAGAAGAATGATGGATTTAATCCAGATCTCCTGACGGGGGGTGAATGTATGGTTTGTTCAGCATTACTTCCATCATTTGTTTGGGTATCACTTTCAGCCCACAGTGCAAGGGGTATGCCCAGATGTTGGTCCCTTGCTCACTGTGCCACTGGATTCAAGCTAGCCTGGCCGAAACCGGTCCTAGGAGGCTTGTTTCTGGTCCAGGGAGTACCTTGCTTGGCAGTTCGGGCTGGACTGTTCCCATGAGGAACAGGGTCAAGACTGATTCCCATGTAGCTGGGTCCAAACTGGGGTGACTAGGGGGAAGAAGAACGATGGATTTAACCAAGATTTCTAGACTGAAGTGAATGTATGATATATTCAGCATTCTGTCCATCATTTGTTTGCGTATCACTTTTCCCCCTAAGTGGGATGGGTATCCCCAGTAGTAGGTTCCTTGCTCAGTGTTCCACTGGATTCAAGCTAGCCTGGCTGATGAGGGGCTCACCTCGAAACCAGTCTGTAAGGAGGACGGTATCGGCATCGAGGTAGACCAGAAGGGGACAGGGAACGAGCCTCCGGCACAACTGGAAACGAGCAGCGGTCTAGTGTCTGCCAGAGTATGCGGGGGGGGGGCGTTTGACGACAACGGAAGGGGAGGAAAATAAAGGCTAAGAGGTGGACAGGAGTGAGAGTGAGAGCAAGAGCGAAAGGAGGCAGACGGAAAAATCGGAGGAGAACAGTGAGAACGATGAGGACGAAGACAGAGCGGAGGAGACGGATACAGAGGAGTGTGTTGTGTACGGCGACCAAACCAGATGGGCTGCAGGAAGGAGAAGACTCCCCAGGTCCCTACACCACGGTCCTGAAGACGGACCGTGCTCAAGGCGAGTACCACTCAGGGGATCGTTTTGGTGGGGGTGGTGGGGAGGCACAGGGAGGTAGAACACTTGGGTGGAAGCTACCGAATATATCCCTCACGTCCCCTTCCCCCACTACGGTAGCATTGGTGATGGTAGCACTATCCGGATAATACCTACAAGCCCAGCATTGACCCCGGTTTGTTTTCTTTTCCTTCCCACCCCATCGAGAAAGAGAGAGAGAGAGAGAGAAATCTGAAAGACCCGGACCTAATCCAGCCCAGACGACCCGGAGCAAAAACCAGGGAGAGGAGCTATCCCCTGCACCATTTGTGTTGTTTTTTTTGTTTTTCACGTCCAGAACTTTGGATTTCCACGAGCTTACTGCCCATAAAGAAACACACAATAAAAATCACGTGTCTCGCATTACGACATCCTGTGGTCATTTTTGCTCTCCCAGCAACCCTCATCCTCACAAAGTGGTGTCAGAAGTGGGATTTCATTCCGAAGTGTCGAACCATGACACAGCCCGTGCCCATCGAGAGAATAATCAATCAGCTTGCGGAAGGGCAAAGGCACCTGCAACTGGTGTTCGAGCAACAGGTCCAAACCGCCCAAAAGGATAGAGAAACCCTACAGGATGCATTGAGGGAACAAGCCACCATACTTACAACAAACCAACAGGTACAGGACACCGCAATCCGAAGACTCACAGACGCCATAGTGAGCACCAAAGTGCGCCCAAACGTCCCGGGGTCCATTTTGCAAAGATTTCAAGAGGGAAAAGATCCTGACTACTTCTTCATAAACTTCGAAAGAGTAGCGACCACCGCTGCCTGTCCCCAGGAAAGGTGGAGTCAATATATCGCCCCTCTCCTGTCAGGAAGCTCCAAGCAGCCATTACGACGTCCTGTGGTTCCCTACGCCCTCCCAGCAACCCTCATCCCCACACAGTCCCAGGATGCTTGTTTGCAGTCCACAGAGGACTTGACTTGGCAGTTCGGGCTAGACTGTGCCTATGAGGAACAGGGTCAAGACTGATTGCATATGGCTGAGTCCAAAGTGGGGTGGCGTAGTGAGGAGAAGACCGATGAATTTAACCCAGATCTCTTAACTGGGAGTGAATGTATGATTTATTCAGCTTTCTGTCCATCATTTGTTTGTGTATCACTTATTGCCCTGAGTGGGATGTTTATGCACATACATGGGTCCCTTGCTCGCTGTCCATCTGGATTCAAGATAGCCTGGCTGATGAGGGGTAATACCCTGACACTGGTCCCAGTATGCTTGTTTATAGTCCAGGGAGTACCTGGCTTGGCAGTTTGGGCTGGACTGTTCCCATGGGGAACAGGGTCAAAACCGATTTCCATATGGCTGGGTCCTAACTGGGGTGACTAGGGGGCAGAAGAACGATGGATTTAACCAAGATCTCTAGACTGGAGTGAATGTATGATATATTCAGCATTCTGTCCATAATTTGTTTGTGTATCACCTTTCCCCCTAAGTGGGATGGGTATGCCCAGTCGTGGGTCCTTTGCTCACTCTGCCACTGGATTCAAGCTAGCCTGGCAGATGATGTGTAAAACCTCAAAACCAGTCCCGGGATGCTTTTTTGCAGTCCACAGAGGACCTGGTTTGGCAGTCCGGGCTGGACTCTGTCCATGAGGAACAAGGTCAAGACTGATTGCATATGGCTGCATCCAAACGGGGGTGGCATAGTAAGCATAAGACCGATTAATTAAATCCCGATCTCTTCACGGGGGTGCATGTATGATTTTTTCAGCATTCCTTCCATCATTTGTTTGTGTATCACTTTTTACCCTAAGTGGCATCGGTATGCCCAGATGTGGGTCCCGTGCTCACTGTGCCACTGGATTCAAGCTAGTCTGGCTGATGAGGGGTATTAGCCCAAAAATGTTCCCAAGATGCTTGTTTCCACTGGGGTGACAGTTCGGGCTGGGCTGTGCCCATCATGAGGAACAGGGTCAAGACTGATTGCATATGGCTGCGTCCAACCTGGGGTGGCTTAGTGAGCATAAGACCGATGAATTTAATACAGATCTCTTCACTGGCGGTGAATGTATCATTTATTCAGCATTACGTCCATCATTTGTTTGCGTATCACTTTTCACCATAAGTGGCATGCATATGCCTAGACATGGGTCCCTTCCTCACAGTGCCACTAGATTCAAGCTACTCTGGCTGATGAGGGGTAATACCCCAAAACTGTTCCCAGGATGCTTGTTTCCAGTCCAGGGAAGACCTGGCTTGGCAGTTCAGGATAGAATGTTCCTATAAAGAACAGGGTCAAGACTGATTTCCATATGGCTGGGTCCAAACTGGGGTGGCGTAGTGAGTAGAAGAACGATGGGTTTAAACCAGAACTCTTGACGGGGGGTGAAGGTATGATTTGTTCAGCATTTCATCCATCATTTGTTTGCGCATCACTTTTCGCCCTAAGTGGGATGGGCATGCCCAGTCGTGGGTCCCTTGCTAACTGTGCCACTGGATTCAAGCTAGCCTGGCTGATGAGGGGTAATAACCTGAAACCAGTCTCAGGATGCTTGTTTCCGGTCCAGGGAGTACCTGGCTTGGCAGTTCAGGCTGAACTGTGCCCATGAGGAACAAGGTAAAGAGTGATTACATAAGGCTGGGTCCAAACTGGGGTGGTGTAGTGAGTGGAAGAACGATGAATTTAACCCAGATCTCTTGACTGGGGTGAATGTATGATTTATTCATCTTTCTGTCCATTCTTTGTTTGCCTATCACTTTTTGAACTGATTGGGATGGTTATGTACAGCCGTGGGTGCCTTGTTTACTGTCCATCCGGATTCAAGCTAGTCTGGCTGATGAGGGGTAGTACCCCAAAACTGGTCCCAGGATGATTTTTTCCAGTTCAGGGTGGACCGGCTTGGCAGTTCCGGCTGGACTGTGCCCATGAGGAACAAGGTCAAGACTGATTGCATATGGCTGGGTCCAAACTGGGGTGGTGTAGTGAGTAGAAGAACGATGAATTTTACCCAGATCTCTTGACTGGGGGTGAATGTATGATTTATTCAGCTTTCTGTCCATCATTTGTTTGCGTATCACTTTTTGTGCTGACTGGGCTGGTTATGCACAGACGTGGGTCCCTTGCTCACTGTGCCTCTGGATTCAAGCTAGCATGGCTCATGTGGGGTAATACCCTGAAACCCGTCCGAGGATGCTAGTTTCCGGTCCAGGGAGAACCTGGCTTGGCAGTTCGGGCATGACCGTGCCCATGAGGAACTGGGTCAAGACTGATTGCATATGGCTGCGTCCAAACTGGGGTGGCTTAGTGAATAGAAGAACGAAGAATTTAACCCAGATCTCTTGACTGGGAGTGAATGTATGATTTATTCATCTTTCTGCCCATTCCTTGTTTGCGTATCACTTTTTGAACTGATTGGGATGGTTATGTACAGCCGTGGGTGCCTTGTTCACTGTCCATCTGGATTCAAGCTAGTCTGGCTGATGAGGGGTAGTACCCCAAAACTGGTCCCAGGATGATTTTTTCCAGTTCAGGGTGGACCTGGCATGGCAGTTCCGGCTGGACTGTGCCCATGAGGAACAAGGTCAAGACTGATTGCATATGGCTGGTTCCAAACTGGGGTGGTGTAGTGAGTAGAAGTACGATGAATTTTACCCAGATCTCTTGACTGGGGGTGAATGTATGATTTATTCAGCATTCTGTCCATCATTTGTTTGCGTATCGCTTCATGCCCTGACTGGGATGGTTATGCACAGATGTGGGTCCCTTGCTCACTGTGCCTCTGGATTCAAGCTAGCATGGCTCATGTGGGATAATACCCTGAAACCCGTCCGAGGATGCTAGTTTCCGGTCCAGGGAGAACCTGGGATGACAGTTCGGGCTGGGCAGTGCCCATGAGGAACAGGGTCAAGACTGATTGCATATGGCTGTTGTCGTAAATAAAATATTACGCTCTCTGAATTTCAGAATATCAATAGGATCATGCATAAAGCAAGAGGCTGAGTCTGTGGTATCAGGTTCAAAAAGGGCTTTATTCCAATAACTCGAGTCATAGGGAGAATATTACCATCACCACAAGGGATCTGGAAGGGTCTCAAAAGTATTCTCAAAACATTATTCACAGAGTACAGTATATATACATCTCCATAATGTACGTAAGCGAAAAGAGCAAAAGAGAATGAGATAAGAGCATGTGGGCGTGTAAGAAGGTGTGAAGGTGGGCGTCCTAATGGGCGTTTACTTGATGATAATGGGTATTTTGTCATAGGTGGGTGGATACCTGGAGGGGGTTACGTGATCTGCTGGAATTATACTGGAACTTCGCCTTACTTGTGCTCAACTCGAGCATGACGTGTAACTGACCTGTGACTGGGGGGAAGGCTGCTTGTGCAGTCAGGAAGTCTGGAAGAGAGGCCTTCAGCGAGGCCTTCAGTGTCAGGGCGACCAGCACATCTTGTATTATCTGATATCTAAAGTCTGGAGCAGGGACTGATTTGTGACATAGGTTGCCCATCACCAAGAGCCAATGCGGCATTTATTTCTTCGTTTACTGCTGAAGTCTTACATGGGGGCTATGGGCTTTTCACTGACGTGAGCTTTGTAATCGCACAGAAAAGAGACAGTAAGGCTAGGCTTTCTCCTTTGCTGATGGGTTATGTTGATCCCTCCTTCTCCAGGCAGGAATGCGGCTCTGTAGGAGTAAGCAGATAACCGTGCTCAATACTGTCTCGGCACCTCTGACAGGGCCCCTTTGGCTGAGGCCCAAGTGTGCAAGGCCAAGGATACGCAGCTACAGCTGAGGCCTGAAACCTCTTCTCGGGTCTGGCTGAGCCACAAAACACAGGTTTTTATGTGGTGCAGGAAAACATGATGAAAAACGTGTAGGCCTCGATACGGATTTGTCGTTTCTCTCATGGGAGACTGAATGATGGCAGGCCACGTTATAGTATAAGCATCATGATAGACAGGCCATGGAGAGGAAATGCAAGGTTACATGCATGTGCACATAAGCGTTGGGGGGGCACATGGGGACACACATGCCTCATAATTTTTATTTTCCTCATTCCCTCCTTGTTCCCTAGTGAACCCTTTATGTAACATCTATTTTCATGAGACAGTCGATCTGTTCTTGCAGCATTATTTTTCCATTTTCAATGCTCTGTAAATGGGGATGTGGAACACATGCAGTAGCACACAGGCCGCAAATGGCCGGGCCACACTGCAGACATAGGCAACAACTGAATATTAGTAAAAGTACCAACCCACAAACGGTCAACACTTTCCATCCCCATGCCGATATTAATCCCCAGAGCCAACTGGACCATGTCCACGTGCCTGGGTCTTGATGTATGCTTTGGGCAATCTTGTGGAGCCTCGTTATTGCTTTGTATACAGATGGTGCGTTATTAGGTATGAAAACGCAACAGCTAGAACCGATGACCCTACAAGCCCCGCCCCTATCCGCCAGGATGACGTCAAGAACAAGACGATTCTGAAGAACGACCAGTCTCATAGCATACTGTTCCTGGGTCAGATTCCCCAGGGCCGATGCAGTCACATTAGCAACTGTTTCTAGAATCCTTGTTAACCTTCGGATAAGTTTACTATTCTGGACGGGACCTATGAAGAAAAATAATCCTTTGTTGAAATCTGTATATTGCTCCCAAGCTGTCTCAGTTTGGTCAATGCCAGAGGCATCGAGCCCTCGTCTGTGTCTGACAAGTGTGAGCCGAAGATCTTGATGATAGCTCGATGGGGCCAGGAAAACGGGTGGTAGAAGAAATGATATGTAGCAAGTCCCACCCCAGTCTAAGGGCAGCTGCACATAGGCTGTCTGGCCACAAATAAAGTAGGTGTGTCGTGATGCTCTGAAATAGGACTTTCCTTTGTCTTTGAATACTATTATAGTATCACACTCACTGTGCCCCAAATGTACTGAGCCTTCTTTTCTGACACACAAGTTCCCTTTCACTGGCAGAACAGTAATTGAAAATGGACCTGACATGTGTAGGGGCCTTACGTTCAACACTATGAAATCGAGGGTCGCATTTCCTTGCAGATACTCTTCAGTTTCTAGATCTGTACCTTTCATTTGGGGAAGACCCTCTTTATCTGGGAAACATGCTTCGTTCATCACTTTATTCAAGTTACCCCATACCCACTCGCCCCTACAATCCTCCTCTTGACATTCTTTGGCATCACCGTTGATGGATGTCATTAAGGCAAACCATGCTCCGCAAGAACCATTATGGGAGAACGGAAAAGGGAACAGAGGCAGCACTCCCTTTACCTTCTGATACGGGGGAAGTCGGCCACAGACCCAGCAGTCTGTAGCATTACTAGTCTGATGTGCATGGTGCAGCATCTGAATAAAGGTATTGTTGCGCAGAGCAAGTCGATACGATAACTCATGGGATGGTAGATCACTAAATGTGTGTTTTGTGGTATCATTAGACGAGGAGTGTAAGAGTGAAGCAATAGGAGGAAAAATAGCATGTAGTATTAAGCTGATACATATTATCGTGAAACACAGAAGAGATAGAAAAATCAAAGTAACTATACATCTGCCACGTAATATTTTACAGTATTTGCTTTTCATCTTGCTCTTTCTCTCGTTCGCTTTGTTCGAGATCTTATGGAAGCCAGAATGCATGTTCAACCGCTTCACCACCTAGTGGACTTAATTGATCAAACGGGTTCTGACTTATGAGATCTAAGTTTAGCTTTATACGTCTGCTGCGGAGTCTCCTCTAGTAAAGGGGGCTCAAAGTCCGAGCAGTCAGTGTTCTTTTTGAAAGTACAGTTATTCCCGAAGTAACGTTTACAATGGTGAAGATGTATCCATCCTTTCCGTCCCTCGACTTTAACGGCGGTCCTTGTGGTTAGCAACACCAATTTCGGCGTCTTCCACCTCGGCTCAAGAGGGCTTGATCTATCAAAGTTCCGGATCAGCACATAGTCGCCAGGAGCGATCGAGTATTCTTTGACCTGGGTGTTGTCAGGGAAAGCAGCGTCAACCTGCGAACGACAAGAGAGTAGTGCAGACATCAAGGAAGCCAGGTAATCTGTCAGCATGTTGCTATCAACATAAGTGATTTTTTTAGGCATTGGAGTGCCCCACATTTTCGGTGGTCTACCGAAAACCACTTCATAGGGAGATAAGCCTGTTCTAGAATGGGCTACCATTCGCATGTAGAAGAGGGCAACCGGTAGGGCTACCATCCAATCTACACCTTTGTCTGCGCAAACCTTTGCTAGTTTTATTTTTAAGGTCTGATTATGTCTTTCTACAAGGCCTGCTGCTTCAGGATGTCGCACACAATGGAACTTCCAGGTATACCCTAACAGAAGGGACACTTGTTTCATGAGTTCAGAGGAGAAAGGCTGACCGTTGTCGGAATATACGACACGCGGTAATCCATAACGTGGGAAAAACTCTCGTACCAATTGTCTGGCGGTAGTTACAGCAGTATAATCAGGGACTGGATAGGCTTCGGTCCACCTTGATAATGAACATACTACTACCAGGACATATTTGTAACCTCTACATCTATTCATTTGGATATAATCCATTTGGAGGACCTCAAAAGGATGGTCAGGTGGATGGAATCCACCTTGTTCCATCGGAATGCCTTTACCTGGATTGAATTGGCAACAGATCATACATGTCCTGACCTTTTGTTTCGCTGCTGCACGCAGGTGCTTGTTGAACCATATATTCTGTAGGCTGTCTAGCATTGCTTTCTCTCCTAAGTGTGCAGGACTATGTGAGGTATTTATGATCACTTGTACCATCGAATCAGGAAGAAACCATGTGGATTTGCCCTTAGTCATCCAACCCTGATCAGTTAGTACCCCTCCTTGTTCCGACCATTTCTTTAGTTCGTCTAGAGTTGCATGTGTCTGTATGTCTTGTACATCCTTGGAAGGATCCCTAACTGTCATGGCTTTGGACACTGATGGTACCTGTGACTTTGTCATGTCTAGTGGGGTCTGAGCTGTCTGTTTAGCAGTTCGGTCTGCCAGATCATTGCCTTGAGAAATGGTATCTGTGGATCTAGTATGTGCTTTGCATTTTAGGATAGCTATGGCTGTTGGTAAATGTATCGCTTCCAGAAGGGCTTGAATAAGGGGGCCATGTTGTATCTTGGCCCCATGAGAGGTCAAGAACCCTCTTTCTCGCCAGAGCACCCCGAAATCATGAACTACCCCATATGCATATTGGGAGTCGGTGTAAATGTTTACTTTCAGGTGCTCAGCTCTTATGCATGCTTGTGTTAGGGCGATGAGCTCTGCTGCTTGTGCTGACAATATGTCTATTCTTCTGGTCTCTATTATTTCAGTATCAGTAGTCACTGCACATGCTGCCACTAATTCTCCCGCCCCTGTCCTCATGCATGAACCGTCAACATATAGTGTTAGGTCAGGGTCTGGAAGTGCAACGTCTGTCAAGTCTTGTCTCGGCTTAGTCACGGTATGTATTACTTCAACACAGTCGTGTGGGGAAAGGCTTTCTGTACTGGAGGGCAATAGAGTAGCGGGATTCAGTATGTTGCATCGTCTGATCTCTATGTGTGGTTGGAATAACGTCAGCTCATAGCCTGTCAGTCTAGCTACAGTCAGGTGTTGGGTTTGTGTCCGGTTCAAGAGAACCTCCACTGCGTGCGGGACTTGTACTGTCAGGGGGTGGCCCAGCACTATCGAGTCACTTTGTCTTATGGCTAAGGCCGTTGCTGCAACAGATTTTAGGCACGCAGGCAAAGCCTGTGCTACTGGGTCCAATGTACTAGAGAAATAAGCACAGGGCTTGTGTTTTCCTGCATGATCTTGTGTGAGGACAGATAGTGCTGTTCCATCCCGCTCTGTCACAAAAAGCATAAACGATTTGTTGTAATCAGGGATCGCTAAAACTGGTGCTTGACATAAAGCTCTCTTTAATTCTTCAAATGCCACAGTGTGTTCTTGTGTCCAAGGGAGGACTTTCGTAGAGGCTGCCTCCTGTGTCGTCAACTGTATTAGGGGCTTGGCTATGTAAGCATACTGGGGAATCCACTGCCTGCAATATGAAGTGAGGCCAATGAATGCACGTACCTCCTTTTGTGTCGTGGGCTGTGAAAGACCTGAAATTAATTGTATACGCTCAGGTGTCAGTCTCCTACCCTCCTTGGATAGCAAGTGCCCAAGGTACGCCACTTGCTGTTCACAGAATTGCAACTTCGAAGGGGACACTTTGTACCCCTTGTCAGCCAGGAAATGTAAAACCATCAGGGAAGCATCTTCACAATCATGGTCCGATCGTGCAGTGATGAGAATGTCATCGACATACTGTATCAGTGCTGTAGAGCTAGGCATATGAATACCGTCTAGTTGTCTTTTCAATGCCTGACTATAAATGCTAGGACTTTCCGTGAAGCCCTGTGGTGCTCTCGTGAATCTGAAGCTGCGACCTTTTAAACTGAAACCGAAAAGATATTGGCTGTCCGGATGTATTGGAATACTGAAAAATGCGTTCTTCAGATCTATCACTGTAAAGAGCGTAGCATTCGCATCAATGGCAGTCAATATCGAAGAGATGTCCGGGACCACAGGGTACTGTGGTACCACACATTTGTTTAACTCTCGCAGGTCCACAACTAATCTATATACAGGTGGTATATTGGGGTCAGTTCTTTTAAGAATAGGAAGGACCGGTGAATTACATATATTTGAATCAGTCTCAATCACCACCCCTTGTGCAATCAGGTCATCTATTATTTTTAGTAAACCCACTATAGCCTCGGGTGGTATTTTGTATTGTCTAATCCGTGGTAGCACTACACCTTCCTTTAGGGTGACCTGGTGTGGTGTAACGTTCATGTAACCTACGTCAGTTGGGCCTTGTGCCCATAGGTGCTGTGGTACGTCTCGGAGCCTGACGTCAATATCTTTCATTACAAAATGTCCCTTGAAATCACGTAAATACAGTCGCACTCCTTCTGGTGAGCAACAGATTACTGCTCCTAGTTCTTTTAATGTTTTTATACCGAGCAAGTTTTCCGGATATGATTTAGTAAGTAGTAAGTCTGTAGAATGTATCAGTGGACCAACTCCTAAGGAGACTGGTTCTGAAACCTCATTAACAATAGGTCTACCCGAAAATCCCAGGGATACACTCTTTGAGCCCGAGAGGGGTGCCCCGGGCACCTCGGAATGACTAATGGTAGTTCTACTAGCCCCAGTGTCAATCAAAAACTTTTTATTTTGTCCCAGTAACCGTGCATGTACATAGGGACCTGCTTGGTCCACAGGAACTGGAATGAGGGGCAGGTCGAATTCCCTCTCTGGGCAGCTTCATGAATATGCTTGGTATTCTGGATAGTTGTTTTGAGCGTGCTCATACATTTGTGTTGTAGCTCGGGCTGGTGCAGGTGCATGGACGGACGGTAGCGGCGGTGGAAACGTGTCTGATGTCTGATGTGTGTTACTGTCCTTGGGAGGATATTGACGAGGCTTTGTTTTACCTATCGCTATATTGTTTTTCAGCACTGCACACTCATTTACGAAGTGGCCTGGCTTCTTGCAATAATTACAAGTCCCACCATTTTGTTTTGTGCTATTCTTGTTCGTGCTTGCATTGGTGTTTGCCGGTGTCGATTGGGCCACCGGCATCTTCATCTTTGTGTCTTTCATGCGTCTCTTTTCTTGGTCATGTTCTTCTCTAATTCTGTTCTGGTGATACTGTAACATCTGTAACATTTGGGAAGGGCTGTTTGCTTGCCAAGTACTCTCAACCTTCAGTACTCTATACTTTACCTCAGGTATGGAATTTTCTACTAATTTGCTCACAAAAAGATGGGGATATGAATCACTACCGGGCTTAAGGCCACTGTTGATCGTAAAACATTTCTCAAACCTAGAATAAAAATCGCTAGTGTCCTCGTCTGGCTTCTGTTTACAAGCTGAAATAGCATCCCAGTCTTCTTTCTTGGTAATTAATAATCTTGGCAAAACTTGTACAAGGAGTTCAGGTAATTCTTTAGCTCGGGGACCCAGACCAACGCCCGGGCCTCTTGCATTTTCTTCTGTTTGCAACACATCCCAGCTAATCTTGCTCTCTCCCACCTCCCAGTCTTTTTCTTTAAGTTTCTCGTAAATACCAGCAGGCAATAGTACTTTTAATAACTTTAGAACGTCCGCATATGTATATTCCCCTAAGCGGAGAATGTCTTTTAATTCCCTGTGAAAACCCCCCGGGTCTTTGTCATGGGAGGGCAACATCTTTTTCATTTCCAGTATCTCTAATTTTGACAGAGGGGTGTAGACATACACCCGTTGTAGTTCATTGTTTGCATCCTTTACAGGATGTACCTCTCGTACAACCTGTGTCCAACCTGGGGTGGCTTAGTGAGCATAAGACCGATGAATTTAATACAGATCTCTTCACTGGCAGTGAATGTATGATTTATTCAGCATTCCGTCCATCATTTGTTTGCGTATCACTTTTCACCATAAGTGGCATGCGTATGCCTAGACATGGGTCCCTTCCTCACAGTGCCACTGGATTCAAGCTACTCTGGCTGATGAGGGGTAATACCCCCAAACTGTTCCCAGGATGCTTGTTTCCAGTCCAGGGAAGACCTGGCTTGGCAGTTCAGGATGGAATGATTGCATTTGGCTGCGTCCAAACGGGGGTGGCATAGTGAGCATAAGACTGATGAATTAATTCCCGATCTCTTCACTTGGGGTGAATGTATGATTTTTTCAGCATTCCGTCCATCATTTGGTTGTGTATCACTTTTTACCCTAAGTGGCATGGGTATGCCCAGATGTGGGTCCCGTGCTCACTGTGCCACTGGATTCAAGCTAGCCTGGCTGATGAGGGGTAATAACCTGAAACCAGTCTCAGGATGCTTGTTTCCGGTCCAGGGAGGACCTGGATTGGCAGTTCAGGCTGAACTGTGCCCATGAGGAACAAGGTAAAGAGTGATTACATAAGGCTGGGTCCAAACTGGGGTGGTGTAGTGAGTAGAAGAACGATGAATTTAACCCAGATCTCTTGACTGGGGTGAATGTATGATTTTTTCAGCATTCTGTCCATCATTTGTTTGTGTATCACTTTTTACCCTAAGTGGCATGGGTATGCCCAGATGTGGGTCCCGTGCTCACTGTGCCACTGGATTCAAGCTAGTCTGGCTGATGAGGGGTAATAGCCCAAAAACGTTCCCAAGATGCTTGTTTTCAGTCCAGGGAAGACCTGGCTTGGCAGTTCGCGGTGGAATGTTCCAGTAAAGAACAGGGTTGAAACTGATATGCATATGGATGGGTCCAAAATGGGTTGGTGTAGTGAGTAGAAGAAGATGGGTTTAAACCAGATCTCTTGACTGGGGGTGAATGTATGATTTATTCAACTTTCTGTCCATCATTTGTTTGCGTATCACTTTTTGCCCTGAGTGGGATGGTTATGCACATACGTGGGTCCCTTGCTCACTGTGCCTCTGGATTCAAGTTAGCCTAGCTCAAGATGGGTAATCCCCCGAAACCCATCCGAGGATGCTTGTTTCTGGTCCAGGGAGAACCTGGCTTGGCAGTTCGGGCATGACTGTGCCCATGAGGAACTGGGTCAAGACTGATTGCATATGGCTGCATCCAAACTGGCGTGGCTTAGTGAATAGAAGAACGAAGAATTTAACCCAGATCTCTTGACTGGGAGTGAATGTATGATTTATTCATCTTTCTGCCCATTCCTTGTTTGCGTATCACTTTTTGAACTGATTGGGATGGTTATGTACAGCCGTGGGTGCCTTGTTCACTGTCCATCTGGATTCAAGCTAGTCTGGCTGATGAGGGGTAGTACCCCAAAACTGGTCCCAGGATGATTTTTCCAGTTCAGGGTGGACCTGGCTTGGCAGTTCCGGCTGGACTGTGCCCATGAGGAACAAGGTCAAGACTGATTGCATATGGCTGGGTCTAAACTGGGGTGGTGTAGTGAGTAGAAGAATGATTAATTTTACCCAGATCTCTTGACTGGGGGTGAATGTATGATTTATTCAGCTTTCTGTCCATCATTTGTTTGCGTATCACTTTATGCCCTGACTGGAATGGTTATGCACAGACGTGGGTCCCTTGCTCACTGTGCCTCTGGATTCAAGCTGGCATGGCTCATGTGGGGTAATACCCTGAAACCCGTCCGAGGATGCTAGTTTCCGGTCCAGGGAGAACCTGGGATGACAGTTCGGGCTGGGCTGTGCCCATGAGGAACAGGGTCAAGACTGATTGCATATGGCTTCGTCCAACCTGGGGTGGCTTAGTGAGCATAAGACCAATGAATTTAATACAGATCTCTTCACTGGCAGTGAATGTATGATTTATTCAGCATTCCGTCCATCATTTGTTTGCGTATCACTTTTCACCATAAGTGGCATGCGTATGCCTAGACATGGGTCCCTTCCTCACAGTGCCACTGGATTCAAGCTACTCTGGCTGATGATGGGTAATACCCCAAAACTGTTCCCAGGATGCTTGTTTCCAGTCCAGGGAAGACCTAGTTTGGCAATTCAGGATGGAATGATCCTATAAAGAACAGGGTCAAGACTGATTTCCATATGGCTGGGTCCAAACTGGGGTGGCGTAGTGAGCAGAAGAACGATGGGTTTAAACCAGAACTCTTGACGGGGGGTGAATGTATGATTTATTCAGCATTTCATCCATCATTTGTTTGCGCATCACTTTTCGCCCTAAGTGGGATGGGTATGCCCAGTCGTGGGTCCCTTGCTAACTGTGCCACTGGATTCAAGCTAGCCTGGCTGATGAGGGGTAATAACCTGAAACCAGTCTCAGGATGCTTGTTTCCGGTCCAGGGAGGACCTGGCTTGGCAGTTCAGGCTGAACTGTGCCCATGAGGAACAAGGTAAAGAGTGATTACATAAGGCTGGGTCCAAACTGGGGTGGTGTAGTGAGTAGAAGAACGATGAATTTAACCCAGATCTCTTGACTGGGGTAAATGTATGATTTATTCAGCTTTCAGTCCGTCATTTGTTTGCGTATCACTTTTTGCCCTGAGTGGGATGGTTATGCACAGACGTGGGTCCCTTGCTCACTGTGCTTATGGATTCAAGCTAGCCTGGCTGATGATGTGTACCACCTCAAAGCCAGTCCCAGGATGCTTTTTCTCAGTCCACAGAGGACCTGGCTCGGCAGTTCGGTCTTGACTCGGCCCATGAGAAACAGGGTCAAGACTGATTGCATTTGGCTGCGTCCAAACGGGGGTGGCATAGTGAGCATAAGACCGATGAATTAATTCCTAATCTCTTCACTTGGGGTGAATGTATGATTTTTTCAGCATTCCGTCCATCATTTGTTTTTGTATCACTTTTTACCCTAAGTGGCATGAGTATGCCCAGATGTGGGTCCCGTGCTCACTGTGCCACTGGATTCAAGCTAGTCTGGCTGATGAGGGGTAATAGCCCAAAAACGTTCCCAAGATGCTTGTTTTCAGTCCAGGGAAGACCTGGCTTGGCAGTTCGCGGTGGAATGTTATTGTAAAGAACAGGGTTGAAACTGATATGCATATGGATGGGTCCAAAATGGGTTGGTGTAGTGAGCAGAAGAAAGATGGGTTTAAACCAGATCTCTTGACTGGGGGTGAATGTATGATTTATTCAACTTTCTGTCCATCATTTGTTTGCGTATCACTTTTTGCCCTGAGTGGGATGGTTATGCACATACGTGGGTCCCTTGCTCACTGTGCCTCTGGATTCAAGTTAGCCTAGCTCATGAGTGGTAATCCCCCGAAACCCATCTGAGGATGCTTGTTTCTGGTCCAGGGAGAACCTGGCCTGGCAGTTCGGGCATGACTGTGCCCCTGACAAACTGGGTCAAGACTGATTGCATATGGCTGCGTCCACACTGGGGTGGCTTAGTGAATAGAAGAATGAAGAATTTAACCCAGATCTCTTGACTGGGAGTGAATTTATGATTTATTCAGCTTTCCGTCCATCATTTGTTTGCATATCACTTTTCACCCTAAGTGGCATGGGTATGCCCAGACATGGGTCCCTTGCTCACAGAGCAACTGGATTCAAGCTAGTCTGGCTGATGAGGGGTGGTACCCCAAAACTGGTCCCAGGATGCCTTTTTCCAGTTCAGGGTGGACCTGGCTTGGCAGTTCCGGCTGGACTGTGCCCATGAGGAACAATATCAAGACTGATTGCATATGGCTGGGTCCAAACTGGGTTGGTGTAGTGAGTAGAAGAACAATGAATTTTACCCAGATCTCTTGACTGGGGGTGAATGTATGATTTATTCAGCTTTCTGTCGTTCATTTGTTTGCGTATCACTTTTTGCCCTGACTGGGATGGTTATGCATAGACGTGGGTCCCTTGCTCACTGTGCCTCTGGATTCAAGCTAGCATGGCTCACTTGGGGTAATACCCTGAAACCCATCTGAGGATGCTTGTTTCCGGTCCAGGGAGAACCTGGGGTGACAGTTCGGGCTGGGCTGTGCCCATCATGAGGAACAGGCTCAAGACTGATTGCATATGGCTGCGTCCAACCTGGGTTGGCTTAGTAAGCATAAGACCGATGAATTTAATACAGATCTCTTCACTGGCAGTGAATGTGTGATTTATTCAGCATTCCATCCATCATTTGTTTGCGTATCACTTTTCACCATAAGTGGCATGCGTATGCCTAGACATGGGTTCCTTCCTCACAGTGCCACTGGATTCAAGCTACTCTGGCTGATGAGGGGTAGTACCCCAAAACTGTTCCCAGGATGCTTGTTTCCAGTCCAGGGAAGACCTGGCTTGGCAGTTCAGGATGGAATTATCCTATAAAGAACAGGGTCAAGACTAATTTCCATATGGCTGGGTCCAAACTGGGGTGGCGTAGTGAGCAGAAGAACGATGGGCTTAAACCAGAACTCTTGACGGGGGTGAATGTATGATTTATTCAGCATTCCATCCATCATTTGTTTGCGCATCACTTTTTGCCCTAAGTGGAATGGGTATGCCCAGTCGTGGGTCCCTTGCTAACTGTGCCACTGGATTCAAGCTAGCCTGGCTGATGAGGGGTAATAACCTGAAACCAGTCTCAGGATGCTTGTTTCTGGCCCAGGGAGGACCTGACTTGGCAGTTCAGGCTGAACTGTGCCCATGAGGAACAAGGTAAAGAGTGATTACATAAGGCTGGGTCCAAACTGGGGTGGTGTAGTGAGTAGAAGAACAATGAATTTAACCCAGATCTCCTGACTGAGGTGAAAGTATGATTTATTCAGCTTTCAGTCCGTCATTTGTTTGCGTATCACTTTTTGCCCTGAGTGGGATGGTTATGCACAGACGTGGGTCCCCTGCTCACTGTGCTTATGGATTCAAGCTAGCCTGGCTGATGATGTGCACCACCTCAAAACCAGTCCCAGGAGGCTTTTTTTCAGTCCACAGAGGACCTGGCCCGGCAGTTCGGGCTGGACTCTGCCCATGAGAAACAGGGTCAAGACTGATTGCATTTGGCTGCGTCCAAACGGGGGAGGCATAGTGAGCATAAGACTGATGAATTAATTCCCGATCTCTTCACTTGGGGTGAATGTATGATTTTTTCAGCATTCTGTCCATCATTTGTTTGTTTATCACTTTTTACCCTAAGTGGCATGGGTATGCCCAGATGTGGGTCCCGTGCTCACTGTGCCACTGGATTCAAGCTAGTCTGGCTGATGAGGGGTAATAGCCCAAAAACTTTCCCAAGATGCTTGTTTTCAGTCCAGGGAAGACCTGGCTTGGCAGTTCGCGGTGGAATGTTCCTGTAAAGAACAGGGTTGAAACTGATATGCATATGGATGGGTCCAAAATGGGTTGGTGTAGTGAGCAGAAGAAAGATGGGTTTAAACCAGATCTCTTGACTGGGGGTGGATGTATGATTTATTCAACTTTCTGTCCATCATTTGTTTGCGTATCACTTTTTGCCCTGAGTGGGATGGTTATGCACATACGTGGGTCCCTTGCTCACTGTGTCTCTGGATTCAAGTTAGCCTAGCTCAAGAGGGGTAATCCCCCGAAACCCATCCGAGGATGCTTGTTTCTGGTCCAGGGAGAACCTGGCTTGGCAGTTCGGGCATGACTGTGCCCATGAGGAACTGGGTCAAGACTGATTGCATATGGCTGCATCCAAACTGGCGTGGCTTAGTGAATAGAAGAACGAAGAATTTAACCCAGATCTCTTGACTGGGAGTGAATGTATGATTTATTCATCTTTCTGCCCATTCCTTGTTTGCGTATCACTTTTTGAACTGATTGGGATGGTTATGTACAGCCGTGGGTGCCTTGTTCACTGTCCATCTGGATTCAAGCTAGTCTGGCTGATGAGGGGTAGTACCCCAAAACTGGTCCCAGGATGATTTTTCCAGTTCAGGGTGGACCTGGCTTGGCAGTTCCGGCTGGACTGTGCCCATGAGGAACAAGGTCAAGACTGATTGCATATGGCTGGGTCCAAACTGGGGTGGTGTAGTGAGTAAAAGAATGATTAATTTTACCCAGATCTCTTGACTGGGGGTGAATGTATGATTTATTCAGCTTTCTATCCATCATTTGTTTGCGTATCAATTTATGCCCTAACTGGGATGGTTATGCACAGACGTGGGTCCCGTGCTCACTGTGCCTCTGGATTCAAGCTAGCATGGCTCATGTGGGGTAATACCCTGAAACCCGTCCGAGGATGCTAGTTTCCGGTCCAGGGAGAACCTGGGGTGACAGTTCGGGCTGGGCTGTGCCCATGAGGAACAGGGTCAAGACTGATTGCATATGGCTGCGTCCAACCTGGGGTGACTTAGTAAGCACAAGACCGATGAATTTAATACAGATCTCTTCACTGGCAGTGAATGTGTGATTTATTCAGCATTCCATCCATCATTTGTTTGCATATCACTTTTCACCATAAGTGGCATGCGTATGCCTAGACATGGGTTCCTTCCTCACAGTGCCACTGGATTCAAGCTACTCTGGCTGATGAGGGGTAATACCCCAAAACTGTTCCCAGGATGCTTGTTTCCAGTCCAGGGAAGACCTGGCTTGGCAGTTCAGGATGGGATGATCCTATAAAGAACAGGGTCAAGACTAATTTCCATATGGCTGGGTCCAAACTGGGGTGGCGTAGTGAGCAGAAGAACGATGGGTTTAAACCAGAACTCTTGACGGGGTGAATGTATGATTTATTCAGCATTCCATCCATCATTTGTTTGCGCATCACTTTTCGCCCTAAGTGGAATGGGTATGCCCAGTCGTGGGTCCCTTGCTAACTGTGCCACTGGATTCAAGCTAGCCTGGCTGATGAGGGGTAATAACCTGAAAACAGTCTCAGGATGCTTGTTTCTGGCCCAGGGAGGACCTGACTTGGCAGTTCAGGCTGAACTGTGCCCATGAGGAACAAGGTAAAAAGTGATTACATAAGGCTGGGTCCAAACTGGGGTGGTGTAGTGAGTAGAAGAACAATGAATTTAACCCAGATCTCCTGACTGGGGTGAAAGTATGATTTATTCAGCTTTCAGTCCGTCATTTGTTTGCGTATCACTTTTTGCCCTGAGTGGGATGGTTATGTACAGACGTGGGTCCCTTGCTCACTGTGCCTATGGATTCACGCTAGCCTGGCTCATGAGGGGTAATACCCTGAAACCCATCCGAGGATGCTTGTTTCCGGTATAGGGAGAACCTGGCGTGGCAGTTCGGGCTGGACTGTGCCCATGAGGAACAGGGTCAAAACTGATTGCATATGGCTGCAACCAACCTGGGGAGGCTTAGTGACCATAAGACCGATGAATTTAATACAGATCTCTTCACTGGGGGTGAATTTATGATTTATTCATTTGTTTGCATATCACTTTTCACCCTAAGTGGCATGGGTATGCCCAGACATGGGTCCCTTGCTCACAGAGCAACTGGATTCAAGCTAGTCTGGCTGATGAGGGGTAATACCCCAAAACCGTTCCCAGGGTGCTTGTTTCCAGTCCAGGGAAGACCTGGCTTGGCAGTTCAGGATCAACTGTTTCCATGAGGAACAGGGTCAAGACTGATTTGCAAATGGCTTAGTCCAAACCGGGGTGGCGTATTGAGCAGAAGAACAATGCATTTAACCCAGAACTTGTGACTGGGGGTGAATGTATGATTTTTTCAGCATTCTGTTAATAATTAAACTAGAGAGGTGGCCCTACTGTCCATGGGAACAGAGCACTGTAAACCAGTAGAGAAATAACACTTCCCCTGGGTGAATAAGATAGCACCAACACGTGTACCTACTAGCATGCCAACCTTACTATACAAAGACCATTCACATGATCAGTGCATTCAAAACTTAATGTCAGCGCCTTGAGACCCTCTCGGGTGAGTAGTGCGCTTTATCAACCCCTGATTGATTGATAGAATGTCAAATATATACCCCAAATTGACATGTAGCGCTCAAAATAGTTTTTTTTATAACTCTGTGACCCAGAGTGTTAATTAAAATTTCAAAGCATATACAGAATATCAATAAAGTTCATACGTAGTGTACAATAAAACCATAATTCAGTGCACAATAATATTAAAATTCGGCAAAACCACTACAAAAAATTAAAACAGTAAACAATAAAAATGAAATACAGTAGGAAACCCTTTTAGCACAGTTATGCATCAGCTGTTGCGCACATTGATCCAACATCAGACTTTAGAAAGAACTGGTAGGATTCCTTGCCTAGAATTTCATATAGCTGGATTCAAAACAGACTAGCGTTGACGCGTTTCGGTGGTACATGAACCAATTAAAAACCACCTTCTTCAAGACTCAAAATCAGGGATTTTCCTCCTCAGAACAATGTGCAAAGTAATATATCCATACAGAAAAGAAAACATATAAACACAAGGGTTTTTTTAGTTTCTCATGACTCACAGCCAAGGCCTGCTTTCCCCACTTTTTTTAATACATCTTAATGTCCTACATTCCACCTTCATCAACATAATTCCTAATTCTGCATTCTAATCTAATTTTAGCTACATCTCTATTTACGGTAGAATGGTGGGACCCCAATTTTTTTATACTAAAAAAGGGAATTAGCCCCCTCACTCGCCTTCATACCACACTTTCTCTCCATTCCACTGTATACATACTCAGTGATTTATCTCAATTTCAAATAGGGCATTTCAATGGCCTCTATTCTCGTACTGCCATCACTTTTTTGGTTGGCATGAACATTATATTAAAAGCTTCTAGGGATAAAGAAAAGAAAAAAATTGTATTCTCATTTTAATTCCTGTTGCTCGTTTTATGTTTACACCTATGTGCAACGCACTTGTATAATTGAGGTGGGTAAATCTTCTTTTCCTTAAAACTGCTACTTTTTGTGTCTTTAGCACTGCCTACTCATGGACGTAGGTCAGAGCCGTGCTCCGCCCAGAAGATTACAATTTCTATAAATAAGAAGACAAGGTGGTACTTCTTCCACTCTTTAAAACTCACTTTAAATGTACGTCTTTAAAATGGGGTGAGGCGTCTTACCTACCGCTCAGGAGCACTTATACATTGCAAGTGGGTAAATCTTCTTCCCTTATGGCTGTTTGTTACTTTTCCTTCAGTGCTGCCTGCTCACAAAATCCAATCAATGTCTTTCTTGCCTTGCACCACCCTGTAGGTCAGGTGGCCAATTTTCCTAAAAATAAAACCAACATCCTATGTTTATGCCCCCTATATCAAATACAAACTAAGGTATGCTTGAAATGCTTTTTGTGGGAAATGGCTCTAAGTCTCCAACCCCCGTCCTTCCATCCATCTCGATTGATATTGAAAACGACACCGCGGTGTGGTAAAAAATACTCTTGGCGCTATGAAATTTGGTACCTTCCTATATTTATTGATTTATACTAAACAGAGGTTTCTCTTGTATGTCCAGAGACTCGAGACATATACGCAAATGGGTCCTAATTGTCAGAGTCCTAATGAATCTGCCAAGCAGTAACTTACTGAGGGCGCATTCTCTTCCTTGGTGATTATGGCTGACCTATGCTCCCACTGCCTCTGTCTAAATTCTCTCCCAGTTTCCCCTATATATCCCAATCCACATGGGCACACTATGATATATACAATATTTTTGCCCTTTCAGTTATTCAGTGTGGTGATCTTCTGTGTCACCCCATTAAGGTTTACTTCCTTTATTGTTACACATATATAACACACACTGCAACTACCGCATTTGTAGTTTCCCATCGCTTTACCACTTGTCAGGGTCCTTTGTGTCTAAATTGCGTCCTCTCTATACGTAAAAACTAAGGAATTTCGTAGGTTTTTATTTTTCCTAAAAGCATACAGGGGTTTAGGAAGACTGGAGATGAAAGGGACCAGCATGGGACCAACCTGTGCTCCTAGTCTGGCCTGTACCTATGTGGGAGCATTCAAAGAAAAACATATATACAATGAAGTTTCCCCTTTCTATGAAAATGTCCACAATTGCTATAGTTTCTTAGACAATATTTTTTTCAGTTGGTGTGGTCCCCATGAGCAACAGGAAGAGTTCCTAGCATGGCTCAATTTGGGTGATAACAATCTTAAATTTACTGCTCATATTAGCATTAGTAGGGTAAATTTTCTTGACATCACCATAAAACACGAAGAAGGGTATTTAGCCGTAAAGCTATTTACTTTTCACCCTAAGTGGGATGGTATGGCCAGACGCTTGTCCCTTTCTCACTGTGCCACTGGGTTGAAGCTAGCCTGGCTGAGGAGGGGTAATACCCCATAAAGGGTTCCCAGGATGCTTGTTTCCAGTTCAGGCAGAACCTGGTTTGGCAGCTCGGGATGGACTGTTCCCATGAGGAACAGGGTCAAGACTAATTTCCATAAGGTTGGGTCCAAACTGGGGTGGCATAGTGAGCAGAAGATCGATGGATTTAACACAGATCTCTTGACTGGGGGTGAATCTATGATTTATTTAGCATTCCATCCATCATTTGTTTGCGTGTCACCTATTGCACTAAGTGGGATGGATATACCCGGACATGGGTCCCTTGCTCACTGTGCCACTGAATTCAAACTAGCCTGGCTGATGAGGGGATTTACCCCGAAACAAATCCAAGGATGCTTGCTGCCGGTCCAGGGAGGGCCTAGCTTGGCAGTTCGGGCTGGACTGTTCCTATGACGAACAGGGTCTAGACTCATTTGCATATGGCTGGGTCCAAACTTAGGTGGCGCAGTGAGCAGAAGAACGATGGATTTAACACAGATCTCTTGACTGGGTGTAAATGTATGATTATTCAGCAGTCCGTCCATCATTTGTTTGCATATAACTTTTCTCCCTAATTGGTTTGGGTATGCCCAGATACTGGTCCCTTTCTCACTGTGCCACTGGGTTCAAGCTAGCCTGGCTGATGTGGGGTAATACCAAATAAACGGTTCCCAGGTTGCTTGTTTCCAGTTCAGGGAGTACCAAGTTTGGCAGCTCGGGATGGACTTTTCCCACGAGGAACAGGGTCAAGACTGGTTTTGATTTGGCTAGGTCCAAACTGGGGTAGCGTAGTGTGCAGAAAAACAATGGATTTAACCCAGATCTCTTGACTGGGGGTGACTGTATGGTTTATTCAGCATTCCATGCATCATTTGTTTGCGTATCGCTTTTCGCCCTAAGTGGCACGGGTATGCTCAGACATGGGTCCCTTGCTCACAGTGCAACTTGATTCAAGCTAGTTTGGCTGATATGGGATAATACCCGAAACTGGTCCCAGGATGCTTGTTTCTAGAGGGCTGGCCTGGCAGTTCGGGCTGGACTGTTCCCATGAGGAACAGGGTCAACACTGATTTGCAAATGGCTGGGTCCAAACTGGGGTGGGTAGTGAGCAGAAGAACAATTGATTTAACCCAGATCTCATGACTGGGGGTGAATGTATGATTTATTCAGCATTCCGTCCATCATTTGTTTGCGTATCACTTTTTGCCCTAAGTGGGATGGGCATACCCAGATGTGGGTCCCTTGCTCATTGTGCCACTGGATTCAAGCTAGCCTGGCTGATGAGTGGTAATACCCCGAAACTGGTCCCAGGATGCTTGTTTCTGGAGGACTGGCCTAGCAGTTCAGGATGGACTGTTCCCATGAGAAACAGGGTCAACACTGATTTGCATATGGCTGGATCCAAACTGGGGTGAAGTAGTGAGCAGAAGAACAATGGATTTAACCCAGATCTCTTGACTGGGTATGAATGTATAATTTATTCAGCATTCCGTCCATCGTTTGTTTGCGTATCACTTTTCACCCTAGGTGGCATGGGTATGCCGAGACGTGGGTCCCTTGCTCACTGTGCCACTGGATTCAAGCTGGACTGGCTAATGAGGTGTAGTACCCACAAACAGGTCCCAGGATGCTTTTTGCTAGTCCAGGGAGTACCTGACTTTGCAGTTCAGGCTGGACTGTTCCCAGGAGGAACAGCGTCAAGACTGAATTGCATATATCTCAGTCCAAAATGGGGTGGCTTAGTGAGCAGAAGAATGATGGATTTTACCAAGATCTCTTGACTGGGGTGATGGTATGATTAATACAGCAATCCGTCTATCATTTGTTTGTGTATCACTTTTTTGCCCTCAGTGGGATAGGTATGACCAGACATTGGTCCCTTGCTCGCTGGGCCACTGGATTCAAGCTAGCCTGGCTAATGAGGGGTATTACTCCAAAACTGGTCCCAGGATGCTTGTTTCCGGTCCAGGGAGGACCTGGCTTGGCAGTTTGGGCTGGACTGTTAACATGAGGAATATGGTCTAGACTGATTTCCATATGGCTGGGTCAAAACTGGGGTGGCGTAGTGAGCAGAAGAACGATGGATTTAACCCAGATCTCATGACTGGGGGTGAATGTATGATTTAGTCAGAATTCTGTCCATTATTTGTTGTGTACTTTTTGCCCTAAGTGTCATGAATATGCCCAGACCTGGGTCCCGTGCTCAGTGTGCCACTGGATTCAAGCTATTCAAGCTGATGAGGCTTAGTACCAACAAAACTGTCCCAGAATGGTTTTTTCCAGTGCAGGGAGGACCTGGCTTGGCAGTTCGGGCTGGACTGTTCCCATGAGGAACAGGGTCAAGACTGATTTGCACATGGCTGGGTCCAAACTGGGTTGGCATAGTGAGCAGAAGAACAATGGATTTAACCCAGATCTCTTGACTGGGGCTGAATGTATGATTTATTCAGCATTCCGTCCATCATTTGTTTGTGTATCACATTTTGCCATAAGTGGGATTGGCCTACCCAGACTTGGGTCCCTTGCTCACTGTGCCACTGGATTTAAGTTAGCCTGGCTGATGAGGGGTAATACCTCTATACTGGGATACTGGTCCCAGGATGCTTGTTTACGGTCCAGGGAGGACCTGGCTTTGCAGTTCGGGCTGGAATGTTCCCATGAGGAACAGGGTCAAGACTGATTTGCTGATGGCTGGGTCCAAACTGGGTTGGCATAGTGAGCAGAAGAACAATGTATTTAACCCAGATCTCTTGACTGGGGGTGAATGTACGATGTATTCAGCATTCCGTCCATCATTTGTTTGCGCATCACTTTGTGCCCTGAGTGGGATGGGCATTGCCAGACGTGGGTTGTTTGCTCACTGTGCCACTGGATTCAAGCTAGCCTGGCTGATGATGGGTAATATCTAGAAACTGGTCCCAGGATACTTGCTTAAGGTCCGGGGAGGACCTGGCTCGGCAGTTCAGGCTGGACTGCTCTCATGAGGAACAGGGTCAAGACTGATTTGCATATGGCTGGGTAGAAACTCGGGGTGGGTAGTGAGCAGAAGATGGATGGATTTAACCCAGATCTTGTGACTGGGGGTGAATGTATGATTTATTCAGAATTCTGTCCATCATTTGTTTGTGTATCACTGTTCACCCTAAGTGTCATGAATATGCCCGGATGTGGGTTCCTTGCTCACTGTGCCACTGGATTCAAGCTAGTCTGGCTGATGATTGGGAGTACCCCAAAACCGGTCCCAGGATGCTTAATTCCAGTCTAGGGAGTACCTGGCTTGGCAGTTCAAGCAGGCCTGTTCCCATGAGGAACAGGGTCAAGACTTATTTGCATATGGCTGGGTCCAAAATGGGATGGCGTAGTGAGCAGAAGACTAATGGATTTAGCCCAGATCTCTTGACTGGGGGTGAATGTATGATTTATATAGCATTCCATCTATCATTTGTTTGCGTATCACTATACGCCCTCAGTGGGATAGGTATGCCCAGACGTTGGTCTCTTGCTCACTGTGCCACTGGATTTAAGCTAGTCTAGCTGATTAGGGATAATACCACAAAACCGGTCCCAGGATGCTTGTGTCCGGTCCAGGGAGGACCTGGCTTGGCAGTTCGGGCTGGACTGTTCCTATGAGGAACATGGTCGAGGCTGATTTCCATATGGCTGGGTCCAAAATGGGGTGTTGTAGTGAGCAGATGAACGATGGATTTAACAGAGATCTTTTGACTAGGGGTGAATGTGTGATTATTCAGCATTCCGTCCATCATTTGTTTACGTATAACTTTTTCCCCTAAGTGGGATGGGTATGCTCAGACACTGGTCTCTTGCTCACTGTGCCACTGGGTTCAAGCTTGCCTGACTGATATGGGGTAATACCCCTTAAATGGTTCCCAGGATGCCTGTTTCCATTTCAGGGAGGACCTGATTTGGCAGACCGGGATGAACTGTTCCCATGAGGAACAGGGTCAAGACCGATTTCCATATGGCTGGGTCCAAACTGAGGTGGCTTAGTGAGCAGAAAAACAATGGATTTAACCCAAATCTCTTGACTGGGGTGAATGTATGATTTATTTAGCATTCTGTCCATCATTTGTTTGCGTATCACTTTTTGCACTAAGTTGCATGGGTATAAGACATGTGTCCCTTGCTCACTGTACCACTGGATTCAAGCTAGCCTGGCTGATGAGGGTTAATACCCAGAAACTGGTCCCAGGATGCTTGTTTCAGGTCCAGGGAGGACCTGGCTTGGCAGTTCGGGCTGGACTGTTCCCATGAGGAACAGGGTTAAGACTGATTTGCATACGGCTGAGTCCAAACTGGAGTTACTAGGGGACAGAAGAACGATGGATGTAACCAAGATCTCTTGACTAGGGGTATGATTTATTCAGCATTCCATCCATCATTTGTTTGCGTATCACTTTTCACCCAAAGGGTCATGAATATGCCCAGATGTGGGTCCCTTGCTCACTGCGCCACAGGATTCAAGCTAGCCTGGCTGATGAGGGGTAGTACCCCAAAACCAGTCCCAGGATGCCTTTTTCCAGTCCAGGGAGGACCTGGCATGGCAGTTCGGGCTGGACTGTTCCAACTGTTCCCATGAGGAACTGGGTCAAGACTGATTTCCTGATGGCTGGGTCCAAACTGGGTTGGCATAGTGAGCGGAAGACCAATGGATTTAACCCATATCTCATGACGGGGTGAATGTATGATTTATTCAGAATTCAGTCCATCATTTGTTTACGTATTACTTTTCACCCTAAGTGGCATGGGTGTGCCCAGACCTGGGTCTCTTGCTCACTGTGCCACTGGATTCAAGCTAGTCTGGCTGATGATGGGGAGTACCCCAAACCCGGTCCCAGGATGCATTTTTCCTGTCCAGGGAGTTCCTGGCATGGCAGTTCGGGCAGGACTGTTCCCATAAGGAACAGGGTCAAGACTCATTTGCATATGGCTGGGTCCAAAATGGGGTGGCGGTTGTGAGCAGAAGAATGAGGGATTTAACCCAGATATCTTGACTGGGGTGAATGTATGATTTATACAGCATTCTGTCTATCATTTGTTTGCGTATCACTTTTCGCCCTCAGTGGCATGGGTATGCCCAGACCTGGGTCCCTTGCTCACTGTGCCACTGGATTCAAGCTAGTCTGGCTGATGAGGGATAATACCCCAAAACCAGTCCCATGATGCTTTTTTCCACTTCCGGGAGGACCTGCCTTGCATGTTCAGGCTGGACTGTTCCCATGAGGAACAAGGTTGAGACTGATTTCCATATGGCTGGGTCCAAACTGGGGTGTCGTAGTGAGCAGAACAATGGATTTCAACCAGATCTCTTGACTGAGCGTGAATGTATGATTTATTCAGCATTCCGTCCATCATTTGTTTGTATATCACCTTTTGCCCTAAGTTAGGTGTGTATCCCCAGACGCGGGTCCCTTGCTCACTGTGCCACTGCATTCAAGTTAGCCTGGCTGATGAGGGATAATACCCCAAAACCACTCCCATGATGCTTTTTTCCACTCCAGGGACGACCTGCCTTGCATGTTCAGGCTGGACTGTTTCCATGAGGAACTGTTATGAGCACTTTTTCATAGAGCGAGCTAGTGCAAACGACAACCAGCGCATTCCTTTCTTCAGCGGTACAACGCCAGTGATGCCGGAAGAAGAGACGAAACCACAGTTCCCGTGAGGCTTTGAGGGGGCACGTACGACGCAGCGACAAATCGCCCTTTTAGGAAGTAGCGGTGTTCGCTGAGGCGTCGGAAATTCTCCGTCCTCATCAAGTTTGGAATCCTGGCTTTCCTGAGTTACAGCAGAGGTCTGGTAAGGGTGCTTCTGCACCGATGCTCTGTATTTCCCTGCCGCTTTGTCCCCTTTGGCTGGTGTCCTTCCTGTTCTCCGTTGGTGAGCTCATGCTCGTGCAGAGGAAGCCTCATTGTTCTTTCTGACCGGCTCCTGTTTGTATATCCCGCCCTTGGAGTTTCTCGGTCTTTGAAGAGGGCGGCGGTGACTTTTGCCCTGAACTTATTTCATTTGTCAGTGCAATGGTGAACATTGCCTGGGTTCAAACGGCAGGATCTAAACTTTAGGGATATTAGGTTATCCATCTTTGTGTTACTCCTTTCTGCTGTCAAATGGTGAATTAACCAGACTATGGATTGAGGCTGAGTGACTCCATTATTTGACTTGGAGATTTCTTATAAATATATTCACTGAAAAAACCATAGGTTTCAGGCCTGTTATAGTTAGGAATTAACATTTAAAAAACCTTAGAAATTCACTGAACAAACCATAGGTTTCAGGGATGTTATAGTTAGTTGGACATTTCACTCGTATAAAACCATAGAAATTCCCCCGTTATAGTTAGTTGAACTAACTATAACTCGTGCCCCTGCCATGCACTGCTGATGATGTCACATATTACATCTTTCATGACATGGTCAGTGACATCACTGATGACATCACTGATGACATCTCAAATGATATCAATGATGACATCATCCATTGACTGTGTGTTTGTGTACAGTTTAAATATGTATTATATATATGCCAAGGTATATTGAAGCATGAGTGGGTGTATAAGTGTCTGGATGAAGGATTTAGTAGGTATGTGACTTACTGTTTAAGTGAGTGATTACATGTGTCTTACTGAATGCATGGGTTAGTAACTGATACAGACATTCACACATTTTAGTTTGACAGTTGGTTTGTAAGCGGTTGTATAGGTTAGTGAGTAGCTAAATGAGGACATATATGGGTTGTTGATTGGTTGTGTGAGTATCTGTATGGGTGACTTGGTGTGTATGTGAGTGTGTGGGAGGTGTGTGACTCTGTACATAGATGTGTGAGTAGTTGATTCACTGTGTGTACAGGTTCAAGAGTGCATGTGGAAATAGTTGTATGAGTGTCAGTGTGTGTATGGTGTGTTGCTGAGAGAATGGATGTCTGAATGTTACATGTGCAAGTAACTACGTATATAAAAGGCTGTGTATGTGAAAGTCGAAGTATATAAATCCCTATACATGAGAGTGAGTGATTGTGAGACTGGCTCCATGGATGAATGTGTACTTGTATCAGTAATTGTTGAAAATAGTAACAATGGATTTGTTTCTGTTTAAATAACTGATGTGGTGTGTGTATAACTGTATAGGTCAGTAAATGGAAGTGTGATTAATTCTTTGCATGACTGGCTAATTGTGTGAGTAAAGTTTGTCTGAGTGATGGTGTTTGAGTGTCTGTATACTTGTATGAGTGCTTATGATAGTGTTGTATTGACGAGTGACTACATCTATGAATGATTCTATGGGTGAATGAGTGGATGTGTATAAAGACTTAGGAATTAGTGAGTGTGTATGTAGTAACTGTTACAGTGGGTGTATCAAAGTTTATATTACAGTGTGAGGCGGTGGATCAGATTTTCACGTGGATGATGTCATCAGTGATGTCACCAGTGATGTCATTTGAGATGTCATCAGTGATGTCATCAGTGATGTCATCAGTGATGTCAATGACCATGTCATGAATGATGTAATATGTGATCTCAGCAGCAGTGCATGGCGGGGCGCGGGTTATAGTTAGTTCAACTAACTATAACGGGGGAATTTCTATTGTTTTATACAAGTGAAATGTCCAACTAACTATAATGTCCCTGAAACCTATGGTTTTTTCAGTGAATTTCTAAGGTTTTTTAAATGCTAATTCCTAACTATAACGGCCTGAAACCTATGGTTTTTTCAGTGAATTTCAAAATGTTTTTTAAATGCTAATTCCTAACGATAACGTCTCTGAAACCTATGTTTTTTTCAGTGAATTTCAAAGGTTTTTTAAAAGTAAATTTCTAAGTCTAGTATACCTTAATCCTATCTTTTTTTATTTTGTATATATATATATACATATATATATATATTTCACAATTTTTTATATATATATATATATATTAAAAAAATTGTGAATAATTTTTAATTTGGAAAGCTAGATTCATTTTTTTATTTTTTATATTACACTACAGTCGCGCACCGTTTGCGCATCCTGCACGATGGCTACGTGCATTCCGGTAGTCATTTTGAAAAATTGCGCTGAGGTCGTGACTTTGCCGGAATTTGTTAATTATAAATAAAACTTTTTGTTTGAGTGTTTGTCTAAAATTAATTCTAAATTATTTTTAAAGTCTTATTTGTAATATAATTTTAACGAAAGTAAAGTTACGAAAGTCGCGGTGTAGACGCGTACTGAGCACAAATTCTCCACGCAAGTGTTTCCGGGGTCGCACCGCGATCGTGCCGATAATGCGCCAAATTCGCAAATTTGGCGTAAATGTAAAGTTGAAAAAATGAGTATCAAAAGTTAGAATATGATATTATAGTGAACAGTTTTGCTAATATACTTATGAAAGGTTTATTGAACTTTCCCTTTATAGTATGTATTGATATATATGTTTCGCGGGTCTGCGATTGGTGCGTGACGGGGGCGTGACGGGTGCGCGCACCATACGCGACTTCATGTCAGCAAGAGAAAAAAGGAATCTGATTGGTTTAAATCAATTTAATTATGAGAGAGGGAGGATCCATCCTTCTGATACTTCCCTTATTCTTTGAACTTTATAGAGAGAATACCTGTTTGTTTATTCTCTATATAATAATTGTTTTTTGTGTGTTTCTTTATTTTGAATGCACTATGGCTTCAAATTTTCTAGAAGTGGATGCACTTGCAGTGCAGGAGGAGGAACATAGACTGCAGGAGAAGAGGAAGAGAATAGAGAGTATTGTTTGGGTGTTTTTTAGTGTTCCGGAGGGTCAGAAGAAAGTAAATGCTACAAAAGTTACATGCATAATTTGCCAAAGAGTGCGGTCTAGAGGGTCTAAGTAGAAGTACTCTTGTGGAACAAGTAGCATGAAGAAACACATGGAAACCATCCATCCAGTGCACCTCGCAAGAGAGGAAATGAGGAGAAAGTTGAATGCTGATAGTCAACGGGACCCCGATACACCCTCAACTTCTGCGACTCCACCTGCAGCAAGGCCTGAGGATCCCAGTACACCTTCAACTTCTGCGACACCACCTGCAGCAAGGCCTCATATTATGCCAGAGTTTTTAAATGCATCTGTCAGCTGCATTAAGTGTGCCACTGAGCTCTGCTTTGGTGAGCAATGTATAGATGTGATCTCTGCTGCTCTGAAAGCGCAAAAAATTTAATTTTTTTTTATAACGCGCTTTTGTTTTTTTTCAAGAAACCATTTTGTTGTTGTTCGTTTTTCATAGTTGTTTTTAAAATAAAAAACACAAAAAAAGTTAAAAAGGTTAGAAAAATACAACAACAAAAAATTGTTCTAAAAAAAACGGTTCTTACGGAACCCCATCTACTGGTTAAAAAAAGAAAAATTATCAGAGTGATTGCATGAGAGTATGGACTGCATGGATAGTGCACATGTTATTGTAGCAGTGTATGTGTTAAGGCGTGAGGCATTCCATGAGTACATGGGTAGTGACTGGATGATTAGAGTACTGCAAGGAGAGTATATGGTGAATTTGCAAGTGCTTGGGTTTTGGCAGAGTGATTGGATAAGTATAGGGTACTGGCTGGGTGACTGGAGGTGTTTATGGGGAGTGACAGTGTGTTTGCTGGACTGCATGGGTAGTACCTAGGTCAATAAAGGTGTGAATGAGTAGCATGTAGATGGTTAGAGGACTGTATGGATAGTGCACATGTTATTGTAGCAGTGTATGTAATAGGACGTGAGGCATTGCATGAGTACATGGGTAGTGACTGGATGATTAGAGTACTGCAAGCAGAGTATACGGTGAATTTGCAAGTGCTTGGGTTTTGGCGGAGTGATTGGATAAGTATAGGGTACTGGCTTGGTGACTGGACCTGTGCATGGGAAGTGACAGGTTGTTTGCTGGACTGCATAGGTAGTACCTGGGTAAGTGAAGGTGTGAATGAGTAGCGTGTAGATGGTTAGAGGAGTGCATGGGTAGTGCACATGTTATTATAGCAGTGCATGTGTTAGAGCATGAGGCATTGCATGAGTACATGGGTAGTGACTGGATGAATAGAGTACTGCAAGGAGAATGTACAGTGAATTTTTCAAGTGCTTGGGTTTTGGCGGAGTGATGGATAAGTATAGGGTACTGGCTTGGTGACTGAAGGTGTGCATGGGGAGTGACAGTGTGTTTGCTGGACTGCATGGGTAGTACCTGTGTAAATGAAGGTGTGAATGAGTAGCGTGTAGATGGTTAGAGGACTGCATGGATAGTGCACATGTTATTGTAGCAGTGTATGTATTAGGGTGTGAGGCATTGCATGAGTACATGGGTAGTGACTGGATGATTAGAGTACTGCAAGGAGAGTGTAGCATGTCTTAATGCCTGAGTAGTTGACAGCAGGGAGAGTTTATAAGTGCTTGTGTTTTGACACAGAGATTAGATAAGGACATGGTTCTTTCAGGATGATTGCAGGAGTGGACAGAGTGTGAAAGTCTGATTGGGACACTGCATGAATACTACCTGGGTTATTGCTAGAGTGAATCAGTAGTCTGCAGGGGGTTACGGGCCTGCATAGATTATGCACATTTGACTGTAGCACTGCGTGTCTTAATGACTGAGTTATTGTACAAGTGCGTGGATAGTGACTGGATAGTTACAGTACTGGTAGTTGACAGCAGGGAGAGTTTATAAGTGCTTGTGTTTTGGCACAGAGATTAGATAAATTCATGGTTCTTTCAGGATGATTGCAGGAGTGGACAGAGAGTGACAGTCTGATTGGGTCACTGCATGAATGCTACCTGGGTTATTGCAAGAGTGAATCAGTAGTCTGCATGGGGTTATAGGCCTGCATAGATTGTGCACATTTGACTGTAGCACTGCGTGTCTGAATAAGTGAGTCCTACCTGGCTTATTGCAAGGGTGAATCAGTAGTCTGCTGGGGGTTAGAGGCCTGCATAGATTATGCAGATTTGACTGTAGCACTGCTTGTCTTAATGCCAGAGTTGTTCTACAAGTGCATGGATACTGAGTGGATAGTTAGAGTGGTGGTAGTTGACAGCAGGGAGACTTTATAAGTGTTTGTGTGTTGGCACACAGATTAGATAAGGACATGTTTCTGTCAGGATGATTGCAGGAGTGGACAGAGAGTGACAGTCTGATTGGAGCACTGCATAAATACTACCTGGCTTATTGGAAGAGTGAATCAGTAGTCTGCTGGGGGTTAGGGGCCTACATAGATTGTGCACATTTGAATGGAGCACTCCATGTCTTAATACCTGAGTTATTGTGCAAATGCATAGACATGGCTGGATAGTTAGAGGTGCTGGTAGTTGACAGCAGGGCGAGTTTATAAGTGCTTGTGTTTTGGTGTAGTGATTAGATGAGGACATAGTTCTGCTGAATGATTACAGTATTGCAAGGAGATCACCTGAGGAAATGCATAACTGCGTGTATATTGACAGAGGTATTGAATTAGTACATGCTAGTAGAAAATGACTTAAAAACTGCATTACCAGTAACATAGTGATTGGTGGATTGAATGGTTAATACCTAAGGTATTTTAAACATGAATAAGCAGTGAGTAGGTGTTTAAAGGTGTGTATGAATAGTGCCTGGATGAATGTAGTAGTGGACGGATAGTGTTTGGATTACTTAACCTTACCTTTACAGTAGTAGATATCAAAATATTGTAAAAAAACATTTGCAGTTGTTTGTTATATTGTAAAGTTAAAAAACTTTTGAACTTTAGAATTAGGATCTGTAAAAGTGAAGAAATAAAACAGTTATAATATATAATATTATAATTTTTACAACACAACATAATTTTACCATTATATAAATAATTTAGTTTGCCTTTTTGCTGCTCTCAGAATATATTGAATTTCACTATTATTAGTGATTTCAATGCCACTCATCACATAACAGCGGGCAAAAAAAAAACAATCAATAAGATTGTTTAAAAAAAAAACAAATCTGTGTCAAACATATTTTCAACACAGTCAACTATCTCTGCACATTGCATAAAAATAACATCCTCAATAACATAGCATATAATACAAGTATCGCATATATAAAATGCTTCTTTTTAAGAGAATTTTGTCAGTATAATATCAAAGAAGATAAACAATAATTCAATCAACAATTCTCTATAATTTCCATATACTCTAAATAATGTTCTTTAAAATATTTGCTGTCAGAATATTTCAGAAAACTGCTTAATTTCTATTAATATCTTTCTTGTAGGCCAAATAATATTCCTGAAATCCTTCTTACTGAAATTGTCCAAAGTATTGGTATTAATAAATATTAACATATTCCCAATAGGCCGAATTATGTTCTTAGAACTTTGGCTTTAAAAATATTAAGTATGAATTTGGTAATTCCTTAGGCAAACGATATTTAAAAACCAAATGAGCATCATTACAATATGTCCATCCTTTATTGCATTTTAAATAGATTGTGTAATGTCCAGATGTTGTAGAAGGTCCATTGTGGAAAATAATTGCTACTGCTACAAAAGTTCTTCCTGATATTGATAGTTGACTTGCTACAAAAATGTTAATTAAAGTTTCCAATTTTCTTCCATCAGCTGTACAACGTTGTATCATTAAAATTAATATTCTCCAAATCTTTCTATAAATAATGTTGATAACATTTCTGATTTGCATTGGCCACACTCCATGTTTTGATTTGCTGCTTTAACTAATTTGTTGAAAGACACTGTTTTACAGTCTGATATTGTCAAATATATGAATCTCTCAGTGTCTATGTTAGTGGTAGAAGTAAATCTACAATTTTCACATTCATTTTCCCAATAATAACAAAGTCCAAATAGATTTTCAATTTGTATTCCTTCATCTTCCAATACTGCAAGCATATACATTAGAAATTCCTGAACATCTTGTTGCACATTCTGTGTAAATTGCGTAGAACCACTACATATATCCAGAAGATTCTGAATATCAGAAACACTTTGGATTTTACTTTTATCAGTTTTCAATTTTACGAAAATAGAATGCAACAAAAAACAAAACCTTTTTTCTCGATGCTCCATAATTTGCTGTTGCAGATATTCTAGTAAAAATACAACATTTACCACTACATTAGCATAGCAGTTGATACCTGAACTATTTTCTAACTGATATCCAACAATCTTTTCAATACTCTCCTTGTTCTTTTTGCTTGGAATCTCAAAATGACATTGATTTTTTTTCTTCTCTTTAACTTCGCTACAGATATTCACATATCTACATTTTCGACCAACTACACGCTTTTCATAAACAGGATATTCACCTAAATTGGAAGCATTAGTCTTCTTAACCGATTATACTCTCTTACACAATTTGAATCTGCACTAATCTTCCTCTCATTAAAATCAATCAAATGCAATCCAGATAAAGTTCTGACTCGGGACAAAGCAACATATGCCATACCCTCTTTAAATACAGTACTTCCAATGTTTACACTTAAACCTTGAAATTTATTAATAGTCACTGCATATGTCAAAGAAAGAGGAAACTGTTTCCTACGAACATACAAATCTTTAACTAGCAAAAAACGAGCAGAACAACAAGCAATTTGCTTTACTTCTTCAATCTGATCAAGTTAGATTTTCAAAGATTCAATCCCATCTCTTATTTGATAATTGACAAATTCAACCACTTTTCCCATTGCTCCATTTACTAAACCTTTTTCCACATTCAAATTACACCGTAAAATGAACCGACAGTTTACACATACATATAATTTTTTTTCTAAACCAGCAGTTTTAGATATACATTTTTCCAAAGAATCCAATTTTGTTTGTAATTTTTCTGTTAAAATAATAGTAACTCCTTCGTGCTCTATTTTATCAATGGCTTCCATTTTTATTATTTGTTCATTTTCCAGCTTTAAAAGTTCTTCATTGAATGTACAACACTCTTGCAGTGTTGGCAGTAGGCAGATTACAGATTTATTATCTGCAATTTTCTTGTATATTTTTTCAGGAACTATATTTTCATTTGGAAACAAGGTTGTAAGTAGCCGACTTTGCAAAGCTTGCTTGCCATGTTCTCTCAATACTCCAATTCTTATATCTTGAAGAATGGTTCCATAATCTACATAATTTGCCTGTCGCATATTTTTAGTAAGTTCTTTGTATTCAAAATATTACCAAATATTAACGTTTTCCAACACTTCCCAAAGACTTTCTGGTGTCTTCATGCAGAAGTGTTTTAAATACTGGTTGTCCTTTTACAGGAGTAAGTTGCAGCAGATCACCAAAAACTATGACATGTTTTCCTCCAAATAACACATCGTATTCTGTTTTTAAAATTTGCTGCATTCTTAATTGCACAAAGGCAAGCATTAAGTTTGAGACCATGCTCACCTCATCAATAATCAGAAGTTTCATTTTCTTTCGCACTCTTGAAACTTCATAACAAGCTTCTCCAGATCGCTTGTGATATTCCAATTTATTTTCATGCTCTACAGGTAGCATTAGTAAACAATGTAATGTAATTTCTTTAATGTTGTGTGCTGCTAATGGAGAAGTTGCAACACAAGACAAATCTGAGTCTGTTATTTTCTGTAGATAACTAGTCAAAACTTTAATTAAGAAACTTTTTCCTGTACCAGCTTGACCACTGACATACATTCGGATAGGTTGAAATGATGTGCATGTGTATTCTTTCTTTTCATGAAGAAAACCATGGTCGATCTGTTGTTTCACTTGCTGATATATTTCTTTCTGTTCATTATTTAGTTGTTCTTCCTAGATTCCCAAGTCCATCATATCTTCTTAAGCTTGATGCATTGCTGTTTCCACTTCACTCATGGCGATGGCTGCTTCATTTTCAAGAATCGGTTGTCCTATTGGATTCTGAGTCAGTGGAGCAGAACTTTGACTAGCTGAGAAGTATCTCTAGCAATCTCAGCTGCAATAGTAGCTTCTTTTTTGATATCTCATTCAACATTTTCAGATAATTTGCAAAAACTGTGCCTTCAATGCTATCTTTACATGCATTGAAAGAATCTTCATAGCACTCAAAATCTCCAAGTAATTCTAGTTCTGTACGCCAAGGCTTGAAGAGTTGCAAAATTGCTAAATAGTAAAACTCTCTTTTATCAGGAGTATCACAACTCAGTTTCCTGTGATTAATCAGATTTCCTTTACTATGTTTCACCAAACATCCTTCTGAACCAATCACTGCATATTTTCCTTTATTTATGTTTTCTGTAGTATTTTTCTTAAAACTGTAAAATTGCAGCACTTCATAGAGACATATGTTCTCAAGATGACGACTTCTATTTGGATAGTATGTATCCAAGATGTTTGTTTTGAGAATATCTATACTTCCCGGTTCATTTATTGCTCAATATTCGATTTCTTGTATAGGTTTAAGAACTCAATTTCGCGTTGCAGCAAGATCTAGACTCACCCAAATGATGCTTCTTGACTTTGAATATTAACTTGCAGACGACAACCGATCTGAGCATTCGTACACTCCAATCTCTCGATGGGATAACATCTTCAAACTAAAACTATACAATTTCTTACTAAGACTCTTCTTGTGGGAAATTTCTTCCCACATTTCTTTCAACTCCGCCTTTTCTGATTTTGTTATGTATGATGTTACATACCGAGCCACAGCAATGGAATTATCCGCAACATACTGGATATCCATATTAGCATTCCACATTGACAGTATAACTGGATTATAATCATTAATATACTTTTATTCTTCACTTCTTTTCAAATTGTAAGTATTTTTGGGTGATTTTCTAGTGATGGTATGTCTCACTGCTGACATGAAACTGTTCACTCTTCCTTTGGATATTACTGGACGTGGAAATCCAAAACGACATTTGGTATAAAACTTTTCCTTTGACTTGTATTTCCTGTCAACAGTATTTCCTACATCGATGACTTTGGAATCGTAACACTTGTTGCCTTAAGGTGTTTTCTTATGTTCTTTTAGGTATAGCACATGTAACATAATCTTCAATAAAAGATAAAACAGTGTCATCCGAATCAGTTCCAAATTTGGGTGCACCCTTGATCCATAAAAGCATATGTATATGAGGATCATCTCTAGCTTGATACTCCTTTCTCCCAAAAAAATCAATAACTTCTCCAAGAGGAGGATTCTTTTTGTTGCAGATAAAAGACATCATAGCTTCAAACCTATGATTGAAATATCTGCATACATTTACAGGATCCAAAGAACACAATTCTCCAGGAGTCTTGAATTCAATGTTTTTAATATTTGAATTTGCTTCTCGAAGAAATTGAAGTAAATCATCCCATGCGTATTCAGCACAGCTTAAGGTAACAAACCACATTGGAGTTCTTAAATTCCTTAGCATGCATTTAAGTTCTCCATGACGACGATACCAATACTCATTAGTACCACGCTGACATGGCATCAAATTAATCCGTTGAGATTCTAAATGATCATCTCTCTGATGTACTTTTTCCATAAATTCCTTTGTTCTTCTTCCACATACACATTCTTGTAGTAATTATTGTTTTTTATAGGATACAATGTTGCCTTTTGCACTTTACTGACATCCACTAATTCCTGCCAGATTTTCTTACTCTTAGGGGTCGATTCCTATCCAGGTCGGACAGCTCTCCAAGAGCTGTTCGTAGCCTTACCTTGCGACCAACTCGTACCCGGAGCCCAGCCGTCCGGGCGATGAAGTACGATGCGCATAACTGACACAAATCCGACCGACACGTAGGCTGTGATTCAAGCTTCATTCTCCATCCGAGCCGTACCTCCGAACGCTGAACCGAGTCGCCTGGAAGAAGTATCCACAGCAGTTTCCGGCTGGACAAGTACGATGCGCAAATCATACGGGTCGCCACGTACAGCACGTCACAGCATCCGGAAAAGAAGCATATCAGGTACGATTCACGCCAGAACACAATCCACGGCTACGAGACGGACCAGCTAGCAACGGGTACGAGACGGAGCAACAAGCAGCGTGTACGAGACGAACACATCATGAATCCCTTCGTGCAGGTCATACCAGTACTATACATCTATGACCGGATCAGGAACAGACGCGGACGGCGCTGACGTTAAGTCAGACACCCACCCCACAAACAAATTACACGTACCCGCCAAATGTCACACACACCCAGAGGATCCATATCCTGGCCACTAGAAACAGGCCACCATAGGGGTTGCGTGGCCAGCACGACTACCACCACCACTCATAGGGGGTATGTTGCCCATCACAACTGCCACCCCCAACCATAGGGCTTATGTTGCCCATCAGTACTACCACCCCCACACATAGGGGACCTGTTGCCCATCACTACTGCCACTCCCACCCATAGGGCTTATGTTGCCCATCACTCCTGCCACCCCCACCCATAGGGCTTATGTTGCCCAGCACTCCTGCCACCCCCACACATACGGCTTATGTTGCCCAGCACTACTGCCACCCCCACACATAGGGACTATGTTGCCCATCACTCCTGCCACCCCCACCCATAGGGGACCTGTTGCCCATCACTACTGCCACCCCCACACATAGGGGACCTGTTGCCCATCACCCCTGCCACACCCACCCATAGGATGGGTGATGCGCCACACATCCATCATACACCAACATTAGGTATGTCAGCAAAATTCATCCGCCCTAACATCATGACAACAGTGTGTAGTCTGTGACAAATGCCCACAACAGTGATTATGACTTTGAACATACAATGTAACTACCATCACATGTGTGGCCTACACAAGGCAAGCATCGCTATAGCACTGTGTCAATGTAAAACTAACACCCCCTCACTGTGTAGAACAAAAGTTATTTGTGGGGTTCCAAACTGCAGCAAATGTTGAGCATTGTGGTGATGGGGTCTAAAACCCCCCTCATCACAGTGACCAAAAGGTATGTGTCATCAGAGTCAAAGCTGCAAATGCCAAACAGCATGTATGATTCCTGGTCCCAACACATGAAACACTTTTGTGGCAAAGTAGTGGTTGTGTCCCATACCCACAGAGATGTGGTGAGGCTAACAGTGCTGTGAAACACAAACATACTCTCGGCCATGTGCAGACAAGCACCACCCATGGGGGCTGACATTGCATACAGTGTACAATGACACAAAAGCAGAAGTGACCATCACAAAGCATACACACATCTCGAAAATAGACACACAAATCAATACATCCTCTGTAGACTGTAGGTGTCAGGTCACAAACTCCCATTCCATGGCAGCAATGGGACCTAACAACCAGGATGAATGTGCAGAATGATGTGATATGACTCACAAGGCCAGCAGGGAAAATCACAAAAACAACATCCAGACAATAGCCCACAACAGCAATACCAATGCACTGGTGCAGATGCACAAACACAAACAGGCAACCTCACATGGCACATCTGACACAACATGTGTGTCTCAGTATCCCCAGGCAACTACTCAACACATGAGGGGGGCTGAATCACAGTGAGACAGATGTGGACACAGTGCCATACAAAAGTATCCCATCATTGGGCCCCCCTTAGTGGGCAATCAGGTATTGTGAGACGAGAGGGAGCACATCAGACACATATGACACAAGCTGGAATGAACAGCAACTAACACAGCAAGAGACTGACACACAACAGCACTACCCCCAGGGACCAGACATTGGGGTGACACAAGCATGCATGATACGTCCACTGTGATGACAAAGGTAGATGTTGTACAAACTGTGAAACCCAGACATTTGTCCTGTGCCACAAACGTACATCACACCTACACAAACACAAATCACTCAGCATGGCCCGTCATCCATGGACAAACGGGAGCTAGGGGCCCATCCATGCAAACATTTACATCAGCCCACCCTCAACACCACACACCCTGAACTGCACCAATGTGCATCTGTGAAGCCCACATGGACAGGTGACATTGCACATGCACCCATGACAAACACAGTAATGTTGGGAGGAACTAAGGTGCACAGATTCATCACACAAGGACAGTCTACAACCTTGGTGAATGACAGACATACTGCATAGTATGCAGTACATGGCCAGGACGTCAAAGCTCCCGTAACCTTCGGAATACCTGCCACAGTCCCAAGACAATAAAGAAGCCAAAGAGAACCACAAGGTACACATACTGACACCTGCCAACATTGCATCCCTCAACCAGACGAGTGGGAGCAGTCACACACACATACACATGTCTCAATCACTGAAAGGTACCACCTTGGGACAACTACATGATATTGCGAACAAAGAAGTGCCTTGGGGACCCCTGACTGTGTCCCATCTGTGTCTAACCACATCATCACAACTGACAAATCCCAATGATGAAACACCAATTAACAGTAGTGTGTCATGCACCCACACATCTGGTAGCCCATGGCAAAGATGTGGGATGAACACAGTACAACTCAGCAAGCATCAACAACAGGAACATATTAATGGAACATTGCCTGTGTATGAAAAGGGATGTGGACACACACACACTTGCTCACACAACACACACCATGGGCCCAGGCAATGTCACGGAACAACACACTTACTTGAGAGGACTCAACTCCTGTGGAAGCTCAGCTGTGCCAAACATAGTCCCAGCAGGTCTCAGTCATGTCAGCAGAACACTTGGTCAGTCAGCCATCAGTTACCACACAATGAAGGCTCTGGTCACAACAGCCTGGGTAAGGGAGTGTTCCTTAAGTCATCTGCACATACTCAATACATATGTCCAGCAAGCTGCACAGAGGACCCAGTTGCTCCTACACCAATGATGCCCACACCTACATGTCCAGTAGAGATGCTCCCACAGTCAGGGAAATAGACAAATTGTACAATGGGAAGCACATCATACGTGCATGTGTGCAAGCCACAGATGTGACCATGCAAATGAAATGTTTACAGAGATGTTCACAAATTGTTATTCATGACACACCCAGTTAGCTGCAAAGGATGACATGGATACCGCCCATAATATGATACATATCTCATGGACCAAATGGAGTACCTCACATCAACACCTCAGTATTCAACATTTGAAATCCAGCATTACAACTGCAAGGTCATGGTAAAGATCATCAACATAATGTACAGCTAAATCAAATTCCCAAGGATAAAGAAAAATGCTTTATTCATCAATTTTGAAATGCAAAGTCCTTTCAAAACAAAGGGCAATGGCTAGTCCATATCTAAATGTCAACAATGGGATTTGAGTGACAACTGTCACACGTTGCTTGCCTGCACTGGTAAGGACAGGGGACATCCCCTCAGAGGGGCATACCTGGGGGCAGGCCAGGCACCGCAGGGACAGGATCAGGGCTCAGCAGAAGGAGGCAGGGAAGGGTTGGTGGATGCAGGGGAGTCACTGGCAACTGCAGTGGAGCTGACTGAAGTAGTGGGTGCAGTCACAACTGTGGGGCACAAGTCAGATGGGGTGTGTGCCGGCACAACTGCAGTGGGCAGGTCAGATGGAGTGGACTGGGTCCCCACTGCAGTGCCCAAGTCAGACGGGGTGGTCATAGACTCCACTGCAGTGCCTAACTCAATGGGAGCGGAATGGGGTTCAGGTGAGGTTGGCAGGAGAGAGGGGGGACACGGTCCCCACATCAGTGGCGCAAACTGTCTGACTGGGGGTGGTGGGGGTGGAAGAGCAAGTGGTAGGGGGGAGGACCTGAGCATTTTGGGGATGGTGTATCAGTGGATGGGGGAACCTGGGGCAGGGTGTGGCGGTGGAATCTGTGGAGTGGTGGCCTGAGGGATGGAGGACAGAGACTTTGTCGTGGAGCTGCGGGCGGGGTGGGGTCTTGCTCTTCCAGCTCTGGGGGACCTGCGGGTGGGGGCCTCAGTCTGACTGCACCTAGGGGTGGGTGTCCGGGTGTGAGGGGCACTCCCCTCTATGTGTGGGGACTTCCTCTTCCCCTTGTAACCTGGATCTGCTGGGTCGGTGGGGAAGAGGCCAAGGTCACAGAGGAAGAGCTTCTGGGGAGATTGGGTTGCAGGTGAGGCAAGGGAAGGGGGCTGGGAGGGAGAGATATTGCAGGACTGCGGAGTGGTTGTGGATGACTGTGTGTGTGTTTGCAAACCATCCCCTGTGAGTGTGGTATCAGTCCCCTGAGGTTGCTTGTGTGCACGTCTAACCCTTGGTTTGGGTGTTTGTGTGCTGCCTGTGTCTGTGGGTTTGGGTGAATGTGCTGGTGTGTGTGTGCTTGGGACAGGTAGGTTGCTAGGAATCGTGGGTGGGGCAGGTGTAGGAGGGGTGCGGGACTGTTGGAGGAGGGACACTGCTGCCATCAGGCAGGAGGCCACGGACTGATTGGTCCTCTGTAGGGTAGACATTCCCGATGAAATGCCCTCCATGAACGGCACCAGTTGTGTCAACAGACTGGTGTGTGCATGGAGGACACTCAGCATTGAAGTCTGCCCTACATGGATCTGTTGAAGCAAGTCCACAGCCTCCACACTCAGGGCAGCAGGGGACACAGGGGCAGGGGGTGCGGTGCCTGGCACAAATGAGACATGCTCCTGAACACGGGAGCCTCCACGGACCTCTGGGATGGGAGCCGATGGGAGGGTGGTGATGGTGGTGGGGGTGGTGGCGGCGGTGGCGGGGACAGCCTCACTAGCAGGGGTTTGGTGGCTGCTGACACCCGCCTCCATAAGGGAGTCATCCTCCGAGCTGCTGTGGCCCTCAGCTGTGGTGGATGGTGCTGAGGACTCCTCGGTGTGGCTCCACTCGCCCTCCGTGCCACTGGGTCCCTCCGACTCCTCGCCTTCTGTCCCAGTCAGGCTCTGTGGCTCCTCCTGGTCTGTGGATCTGTCCCCTCCTGTGGCTGTGGATGGATCTGGATAGAATTAGGAAACAAAGAACAACATCAGTCACCTGCACTGACCGCACACACCACAGTGAGTACAGCACATCACAGGGCAAGCCCTGGCATCATCAGCTGAACAATGCTCAAAGTGCTCACACTGTTTATAATAAGCCAATTGTCAGTCTCACCATCAACCATGGCACTCATATGCCTCCTGGACTTGCACCCATATGTCTGTTGCATGTTGGATGCTACTACCCCAATGTGCAGACATGCACCACCTACACATGTGTTGGACATGCAAGTGAACATGTAGGAGTATGTCACTATACACACATCACATCTCTTGCCACTGGCTCAGTACAGGTGTCAGGAAGAAGGGATGGCCAGAGTCTCATTTCACATGCTTGTGATGCATACCAGCAACACAAACTATGATGTTCCCATGTCCTGATAGTCAATGCCACAATGGGGTGCATGGAGCACATTTGACCCCAATGCAGGATCACTCATAGCAAGTTAAATGCCATGGCACTGGCATGCCTGGAACGTCAGTCATCACTGTCTCCTGTCACAGGGGCAGGGCATCCAGTATGCACTGTGTCACAATCATAGGTCATGGGTAAAGCAAACTCTGCAGCTGACAAGTGCACTTGTCCACCCCCTACAAACAACATATCCCGGACCCATATGACCCCACATCATACAAAACAGACATATGAGTCTCTGCTAACACAACTCCCTGTGCATGAGCACATCACAGTCTGCTGTGCATGAAACACAGCTGCCTAAAGTTCACAGTTGCATACACCATTGTGCACTGTCAAGTGATCACATACCTATATGTCACACAGGTCTTGTCTCTCATGGTCACATCTCAGATGTCCAGCTGACCCTCACACTCATGAACACCCCAGTTGTCCGGAAAAGGAAGCCACACCACAATGACTCAGAGGCAGACATCTGAAGGCACATGCCACTAAGCACAACCTGTAAGTTGATACACAGAAGTGGGATTACTGAGTGTTTCTAAATGCCCTTGAGTAGGCATGACTGCCCAGGTCTACGTGAAACAGTGTATAGCCCTGGACAGTAGTCAGGTGGCTAAGCAAGTGTGACACGCTTGATATGCATACTCCTGAGGTCCACAAATTGGAGTCCCCTGCTGCAAGGTTGTGTGTTTGAAATACCCCAGGCACATGTGGCGATTCAGACCAGCAATTGGAACAAATATCAAGGGCACACACAGATCACATGTCAGATCTCAGGCATTGTGTAAACAATTGACCCACCCATGAAACCCACAGCAGAGTCACGGTAACAGATTGTGTCCGGAACCTGAAGCATAGCTGACTGCAGGGACACAGTGCCCTAGTGACACAAGCCACAGACTGTAGGGTCCACACCTGTGGATCAGATAAGGAGGGTGCATCACACAATTGAGGGACATGAGTCCTGGACTACAAGACCGATGTAATGTGAAAGTGTGACCAGGCCAAAAGACTGCAAATAGCATGTCAGACATAGTACACAGATTAGGCATGGACTTACCCCCTCGTTGCTGCTGTCTGGCCTTCAGCTGCCCACCCAGGTCCGGGAAGACCACCGCCAGAATCCTGAGCATGTGGGGGGTCAGGGTCCGGTGTCTGCCCCTCCTGCAAGGAGGCGACAGCTTCAGCTGGACCCTTGCTATCCTCCGGGTCCCGCCCCGAAGGTCCTGCCACCTCTTCTGGCAATTGCAGATCCGGCGCTTGTAGACCCCCACCGATCAAACTGCCCGGGCGATGGTCAGCCATATCTCCTGCTTCTGGTGGGCATCAACTTGTGAGGATGACAAAGTTAAAAGGCCAGTAACACACATGCCCCCTATTTGTGCTGCGCACAGTTGGATATACATGTCGTCATCACAAAGGAAAATTAGTTACACAGGTAGTGCACCCATGGAAATGGACAAATGCCCTGCATGTCTGACATGTTAACAATGCCTGGGAAGTTTAAGCTTGCACAAATGCACTTTAGCTGCAGAATACCTGTTCATTACATGTACCTACACACTTTGGGGGATGAAAGTACTCAGTGAGTACGCTTGCCACTGGTGTACACACTGCTAGTACTGCTAGTCAGACAACATGCACAATTAGGAAGGCAGTGGACTGCACACTCACCTGCTCCCCTGGTTTCCCATACAGCTTGCTGTACTGTGGAAGGAGCCCATCTAGCAGGGCCTGGTTCTCCTCCTCAGTGAAGGCTGGGGCCCTCTCCAGAGTTCGTGCCATAGCAGTAGCCAGAGGATGCAGAGACAGCAGCAGTGGTATCAGAGATGTGATCCAGTAGCATGTAGTGCAGGCAAGTGAGCTCCCTGGGAGCCAGCCAGCCTTATATCTGTGCTGCAGAGACAGAATCTGTGCCATGTGTCCCAAGTGATAGGTCCAACACGGTTGCATTCTATGAATCTGGCCAATCCACGGAATTGTACGACTCGTACACGTCTTCCGCTTCGTTTAAATCTTCACCTTCATAAAACCCTAGTAATTGCAACATTGTTGTAGGCATCCAACTGAATTTCCAGTGCACGACTCGTACAAGTTTTGAATCCGCATCCGTCTCCATGACAGTCGAGAGCCAATGGGTGCGCACGGCTCGGTCAACTGACTGTACAACGCGTAGTTTGAAAATACACACGCACCCGTCTCCACACGATTCAATGGCCGAGGCGTACGCACGGCTCGGTCCATGCCTGCATGACGCGTATGCATGATAGTCACCTGCATCGGTTCTCATTGCAGTCAATGGCTAAGCGTACGCACGGCTCGGCCCATGCCTGCACGACGCGTATGCATGATAGTCACCCGCATCGGTTCTCATTGCAGTCAATGACTAAGCGTACGCACAGATCTGTCCATGCCTGCACGACGCATATGCATGATAGTCACCCGCATCGGTCCTCATTGAAGTCAATATCTAAGTGCACGCATGGCTCGGTCCTGAACTGTGCAATGCGTACGCATGATAGTCACCCGCATCGGTCCTCATTGAAGTCAATGTCTAAGCGTACGCACGGCTCGGTCCTGAACTGTGCAATGCGTCTCTGTAGAAGTCACCCACGTCGGTTGACATTGGTGTGACTTTTTGACGGCTTCCACACACAATTACTTGCCAGGGACTCAGGTGCACACCTACCACACTACAGCATGTGCCACACTGTGTCCCATGGCATGTAATGCTGCATTCCCTGTGTGTTTGGGGGGGCAACATTTGGTTTGTTGTGTGGCACTATTGTGCAGCCACTCCCAGGCTGTGCACATGTTCATGGCGACAACATCCTTTGTGTGTTGTGCACATTACCACTGTGATGTGCAACTGTACAGTTATGGGCTTGAGTCATGGACACAGTTTCAGGTTGGATATGTTTAGGACATGTCATGTACACCCTGAGTCCTGGGGGTGATGGTATGTACGTCACACTGAGACCTAAAGCCCCAATTCTGATGTACACCCACAGTCTGTGTGCACGTTGTGTCTCATATGTGGCCGATCAAATGTGCCCAATGGGAGACAGTCTACACATCCATGTGGTTTGTGCATCAACATTGATGTTGTGTGTGTGTCTACGAGACGTACATGTAGGGCCTGCAGAGACAACAGTGGCCACTACCTGTGGGACTCACAGTTGTCTTGTGGTGTGTACATGATATGTCATGTCATGCCAGTGTCCATGTGGCAATACAGGGACCCTGGATATCTGCATGTCAAAGATCTGTGATGCCTGGGAGACATCAGGCCCCACTTGTCACTGTGGTGTGTGTTTGTAACGTGACAGCAGTACATAGGTACTGTGACACAGCCCAATGATTGGCTATTGCACTATATGGGACTTATGTAGACATGTGGACTTGAGATGTGAGGTGATGGGCATGTAGGTGACATATGTGTCCATACCCAACAGCACACACCTCAGTACATTGTGTATTGTCATGATGTATCATGTGATATTTTGCTTGGTCATAGCCACATTGGTGGATGAATCGACAATCTTCCTTTGTTCATCTCTGTACTGCAGGGCACCAGCTGTCCATAGACCGTTCCCAGACCTTGAAACCATGCAGGAACGTGACTGCATCCGATGGTACCGCTTCACCAGGCCACTGATTGAGGAGTTTGCGGAGCAGTTGGTGCCACATCTGCTACCTGGCCGGACATACCCTGCAGCACTGACCCCAGTGGTGAAGGTGATGGCAGCCCTGCACTTCTTTGCTACTGGTACCTTCCAGTACACTGTGGCTACTATTTCTATTTATTTCTATTTAGGGGGTTTTGTAAAGCGCTTGGTGACGCCCAGCGGCGTGTCCCCGCGCTGAGGAGCAGATACTTACTGGAACCTACAGAAGTGGAATACCTTACTGTTCGAATAGTGCAGTTTTAAGCTTGGCTCTAAAGATTAGTTCTGATGGTTCTAGTCGCAATGCTATGGGTAGTGTGTTCCATCTAGAAGCTGCAAGGTACCTAAAGGATCTTCCGCCCATCCGTGCTCTAGACACCTTGGGGATAGCCAGGAGTCCTGAGCCGGAAGATCTCAGAGAGCGGGACGGCTCATAAGACGTCAGCAGTCCTTTCAAAGGGAGAGGAGACCTCCCATTGATGATCCGATGGCACGTGCATAGTGCTTTGAATTCTACCCTGCTTCTGATCGGGAGCCAATGCAAAGACCGGAGGGCCTCTGAAGATGCAGCTCTTCTGGGTAGTCTAAGCACTAGTCGGGCAGCGGCATTCTGTAAGACCTGTAGGCGGCTCAAATTCTTCTCCAAGGTCCCTAAATAGAGAAGATTGCCATAGTCCATCTTTGATGTGACTAGTGCATGCACCAGGGTTTGACGGGCTCTTACAGGTAAAAACTTCAATGCCTTCCTGAGACTTTTGAGGGTCCCGAAGCATGATCCGACCACCCGCTTGATCTGGGGGCCAAAGGTCAGGTCAGTATCGAACCAGATGCCCAAGTTCTTTGCTTTCTGGCACGGGATGGGTGTTGGACCTAGGCATGGTGGCCACCATGCCGACGTCCATGCCGATCGGCCTCCCCCCACGACCAGCACCTCGGTCTTGCCTCCATTAAGCTTGAGACAATTGGCGGACATCCAGGCAGCTAGATCTTGCATGCAAGCTCTGAAGATGTCCGCCGAAAGATCGGGTGCGCGCGACAGGGAGATGACCAACTGCGTGTCGTCTCCATAAGACACCATTCGGAGGCTGTGACTCTCTACTAAGGTGGCAATCGGGGCAACATAGAGATTGAAGAGTGTTGGGCTCAGGGACGAGCCCTGCGGCACCCCCTGGTCCAAAGCGATTCGCTCAGAGTAATGGTCACCTTGCCTCACTTGGAAGCCTCGGCCTGCAAGAAATGAATAAATCCATTTCAGCGCTGCCCCTCTCATCCCACCTTTGTTCAGACACTGTAGCAAGATGGAATGTGCTACAGTGTCGAACACCACGCTGAGGTCTAAGAGGATTAAAGCCATGGTTTGTCCCTCGTCAACACCTTGCCTGAGGGTAGCCCTGAGAAGGGCAGACTCCGTGGAATGACGGGGCCGAAACCCAAATTGGGTAGGGTGAAGAAGGTTGCTTTCCTCCACATATTTCATTAGCTGTTTGTTTACCACCTTCTCCGCTACCTTAGAGAAATAAGGCAGCAGAGAAATGGGGCGTAAATTGTCCAGCTTCTCAAAGCTAATGTTGGGCTTCTTGCGGAGGGGAAGCACCACAGCCTGTTTCCAATCCTCAGGTATAGAACTGGATCGGAAGGAGACATCTAGCAGGTGCCTGATGTAGGGTTCAAGTGTCTCCAGACTGTCACTCAACCTTTTTGGGGATGTGGGATCTCGAGGGGAGCCAGATTTGACAGATCTGCAAATTTTAACTAAATCCTCCGGTAAGGGGATAGTAAAATGGAGTAGCAGATTTTGATCGGCTTCATCTCCTGCTGAGTCTGCAGGCTCTTCCGCTACAGGTGGTATATCGGGAAAAGCAGAATAAATCTTAGACACTTTGTCTCCGAAGTAGTTAGCAATGCGATTGCATGCTGCTACTGAGTGATACTGCTGGTGGTATGTCGCAAACTATGTTCAGTTGTGTGCTACACGATGTCTTGGAGGGGATGTTGCATTTCCTTGACCTGTACATCAAGTTTCCTAGCCCAGGTCAACTCACTGACATAAAGGATGCTTTTTATACACTGGGGAGGATGCCAAACGTTATTGGATCTATTGATGGTACACATGTGGCCCTGGTACCACCACAGGCACATGAGCAGGCATACCGGAACAGGAAACATTTCCACTCCATCAATGCTCTGGTGCTATGTCTTGCAGATATGTGTATCACACATGTGTGTGCACGTTTCCCCGGTTCTGCGCACAATGCCTACAACATGAGGAGTAGTCGCATTGCAATGCTGATGTCACAGATGCCAGAACAGCGTGCCTGGCTTGTCGGTGTGTACTGACTGTTTACCATTGTGTGTGTTTGGCAATGTTGTATTCCACCCTCTTTCAAAACTCAACTAATTGTTCCATTGTTTGTATGTAGATGACTCCGGATACCCCAACATGCCGTGGTTGCTGACACCCCTCAGGAACCCTGTGACACCAGCCGAGATGCGTTACAATGAGGCACCTGGTCAGAGCAGGAGGGTGATTGAGCGGACATTTGGTCTCCTGAAAAGCCGCTTCCGCTGCCTGGACAAGACCGGAGGGGCCCTCCCATATGACCCTGCAAAGGTGTGCAAAATTATCCTTGTATGCTGCATGCTACACAACATGGCAGTGCGGAAGAAGTTGCCTCAAATCCAGGATGACGATGACCTACCTCCGCCACCTGTGGAGGATCCAGGTCTGGGCCACGATGCCAGTGATGATGATGATGAGGGTGACGTCCGCACACAGCTCATCAACAACTTCTTCACCTGAATGTGAGTTTACAGGGTTGTTATGTTAATGTATTGAGTTAGCCTGAAATGTGTTAGGGCTGCTCTGTTGCTGTTTGAGTGTGTCTGTGTGCCACTTGACTGGATGCGTGCAGTGATGTGTTCTTTCAGGTGGTCTGTACTCCACAATAGTGTCGAACTGCTAACTTTTTTCTGTGTAGGTTTCTTTTGACATGTTCTGTGCATGTGTATTGCATTTCTCTCATGTTCTGCTGTGCTTTTGACTGTGTCTTGTGTCTGTCCTTCCCAGGGTACTTTGCCTGTTGTTTGGTCAACACTGACCCCCAACACCCAGAATCCAACACCAGTGTGGAAGCTGTCAATTCCCATCAAGTGATGTGCCACACACCCCTGGATTTCAATTCTCCGACACTTTGTGACCGTGTGTCCACTATAACGTACAATTACCTTGCAACTATTGTGGAATAAACATGTTGATGATGTGTAATGAACCTGTGCTACGCTTTGTTAGGTGCGTTGTCTGTCTTCCCACATCTGACTGACATTTGCTAACCTCACCTGTGGGCTTGTTACCACTGACTGTGGATAGGTGTGGTGTCTGTGCATAACAATGTATTTCAGGTCAACATCATTGTGTGGGATGAGTTACATGGACATGGTGAGTATGTGTTGTGGTGCCATAGTGGTGTGTCTCCCTCACATGTGTCACATCACCATGACTCACATAACAGTGATCACATTGTTGTAGTATTTGGCATGCACTGTGTTGTTTAGCAGATCAACATCTCCATGACACATGACAAGTTGGAATCACAACAGAGGGAAGCATAGTGTACTGGTGAGTTTATTTACAAACATGTGTAAGGATAGTGCACAGGATGGTGGGTGCTGTACATTGCATTTTGAATCCAAAGTTCACAGTAGAGTTGGAAGTGTTGGTAGCTGAAATGTCCAGAGTAAGTTCCATAGTCATCTGCTACATTGGACGAACATGAACCCTCCATGTCATGTAGGCGAGTTGTGTTGGCTACGACAAGGTGAACGGTTTGCGCACAAAGAACATTGTCCAGAACAGGTTTAGAGGCCCTGGGGGATGTGCATGGACATCTGCGTCTCACTTGTCCTTCTTCGGATGACCCCTCTTTTTCTTCGGGGGGGGGGGATCCTCAGGTGCAGGCGTCTGCGGCGCAGAGGACTCTCCGCCAGAGTCATCCTCCCTCCCTGTGGCACTGGCAGATGGTGCGGCAACAGATGTTGTGGCCACACAGGGAGGTGTGGACATATTGGTGCTTATCTGGCGGAGGCATTGGAGTATGTCCCAATGCACCGCAGTAAGTGCATCCCACTTTGCCTCCATGCAGGCATGATGGGCAGCCTGCTCCTGTTGAATGTCCTTGAGGATCCCCACTACCTGGCTGATTCCTCCTGTGCTATCCCCCAACATCTACATATCCAGTGGTCCTTGTTGCATGTAGAGTCTCTACACTAGCCTCCTGCATAAAGAAACACTAGAGATTCTAGAAGAGGTCCTATTCGAGAACGAGTGGACCTACCACACCCCAAGACACGTAGTCCTAGAATGCTGCAGACTGGCATTAACTGAGAATTTCTTCAGTTTTGAAGAGAATCTGTACCGCCAACAACATGGTACCAGTATGGGGAGCACTTTTGCGCCGAGTGTGGCAGGTCTGTACGTGCACCATCTGGAAAGGCACAACATACTAAACAACAACAACCCCCACTTACATCATGTCCAATTGTGGAAAAGGTACATAGATGATGTACTATTGATCTGGGAGGGCACTGAGACAGAAGCCAATGACTTCATGGTATGGTTGAACCTACAGGACTCCTATTTGATATTTACCTACACCATGAGCAGATCACACCTAGTCTTCCTTGATCTCAACGTACTGGCACAACAAGGAGCTTTAGCTACCACTGCACATTTCAAGCCCACTGCCAGAAACTGCCTTCTTATTTACGACAGTTTCCATCCCCGGCATCTGAAAGAAAACCTCCCCTTCGGGCAATTTTTGCGCCTTAGGAGGAACTGCACCAGCAAACAGGACTATAATTCCCAGGCTAAAGATCTTAGCGAGAAACTGCTGAGGTGCAATTACCCTAAACACCTAGTGTCAAAAGCAAAAAAGAGGGCTTTTAACAACAATAGGGAAGCCCTGCTTGAGCCCAAAAGTAACAACACCACTGAAACTAAGAGACCTATCTGCATTAACACATTTAATGTTGCGTCTGACAAAGTGACTAAAATAGTCAAGAAACATTGGCGCACACTAAACATTGGGGGTCTGAACATACCTACACCCATGTTCAGTCACAGACGTGGCATGAACCTGAAGAACCACCTAGTACACACACGACCCAATACCGCTAATGAGGAAGAGGGCAGTGTTCGACGTTTGCACCCACTACCCACAGGACACTACCCTTGTAGTAACTGTAGAGTTTGCCACCTCACTTCAGCCACCAAGAAAGTGAATTTGAATAACAATACCACATGGGAACTGAGACAATTCATTAATTGCAACACAACAGGGGTAGTGTACCTCATTATGTGCACATGTAATCTCCGCTACGTAGGGATGACCACCAGGAAAGTGAGCACCCGTATAGTTGAACACCGGAGTAACATACGCTGCAAGCGTACTACCACGAGAATGACTACCCACTTCCTCGAAAAGCAACACACACCTAATGATTTGAGGTGGGTGGTACTAGAACACATCAAAAACAAAGACAACCTAGAAAAAAAGTTACATGAGAAAGAACAGTGATGGGTTTTCAAACTCCTTACTAACACCCAAGGCCTGAACGATGATATCCCCTGGGGCCAGTTTTGCTGAATAGTTCCCTTTTCCACGATCTACCTGATGTAAACCATGGAGGTCGTTTCTACTGAGGTCGGAGTCAGATACCTCATAGACCCATTATAACTGCAAACACACACTATCTTGATAAACTTAGCCCCTTTATTAAGGATAGATATTTTTGAATCCCACTACAACTGGGGATATACTTTCTAGCCATCCATTTGTCATAATCACATGTGTATAAAATACATGATATTCCCTGTTTCATCAACACGACTACGTACCTACATTTCCCAAACCGCATGAGGGTGACGAAATTCGCTCTATGCAGATAGCAAGTATACTAAAATGTTCCATGTCATGACACCGAGGGATACTCCTTGCAGACCACCAAAATATCGGTCAACACCTGTAACACTAGTATATATAGGCAGTTATAATGTGCCTTCTACACAAAGTCAGTGTGCTCACCTATACTTTGTAATTTGTAAATATCACCCACGTAATTTACTTACAAAACCACAACCTGTAAGGTCCATGTTGAGCAACAGCTTTGTCAGTTTCCTAGTTATATTATTGGAAACAACCCACTTTACACTCGTATTTCTGTAATTTTATACAGGGTATGACTTGAGGATAACGAGGAGCCCACTCGCGTATCCTACCAGCATGGCCGCCACCTTTGCCATCGGCAGCGGCCATTTTGTTCTACGTCTCTCGCGGTCTAGTCCTTTCATACCGAGACGCGGGAGAACACAGAAGTATTTATGCAGTCCGCCGCCGGTGACACGCTAAGATGCGGTCCGGCGGGGAGACGAATAGTTGTCCTGGTGCGGTTTTTCCCTAACTTGAAGTAAGTGTCTATTTGCATCCACAGGAACCTGATAACAGGACAGAAGCCCGACTACTCGAGGGTTTCTTTTGCACACGCTAATGATTTCCAACCCTCTTTTTCCTCAAACCTGACAGATAATTTCTCAGGGAAACACCGCCCCCGCGAGTCCATGAAGCATAGCTCTGCTTACAACAAAGTATGTGCTTACAATCGTTTTTAACGCATTTTTCCCTGTCTATGTATGTGTGTCGTGTGAATGTCACCTCATGTATGATGTGTGTTTTTAAAGGTACCTACAACCACGCAGCACGTTTGGAGGGCATGTTTATACCTTTCAAGCTGCAACCACGCTCTGAGCATGGACGTCTGCACGCCCCATTAATGAGCACACCAGCATGGAAGTATATTACATTGTGTACCCACCTACTCTACTAGAGAGAGGGGGCTGCCCTCTAACCATTTCTTTTTACTGTTACAGGTACACTACGTGACATAGTGATCGTATGTATAAACCACGCATGCTTTATTAGTTGCAGCGTTTTCTTGAATTAAAAATTCATTTCCATATTTAGGTTTAATAGGAGTGGCAAACACAGGGCTGGTCCCTGTGTGGTCCTGATGAAGAGCTAGGGGTAGGCTCGAAACATGTTGATCTTACACTGAATTCCTACCCATTATAGTTAGGTTTTCTCCGTGTAACACCCCCTTTTAGATATACCAACCTAGGAACGATAATAAAGTATTTAAGCCCACTAGCAAGGTATTTTTAGTCACTTTAACCCACTCCACCACACTGTGCACTACACATAGTCTTCCACTCAAAGTGCTCCTACGTATTCTCCGCAATTCGCAGCACGCCCCAGTTAATAGAGAACTGGGATGGCTCCAATAATGAAGCATGTCACTGTGGGGAAACCCTGGTGAGTGAGGGGACTCAAGAAATAAATGTTTCTTTCCTGAAGGCAATCTCTGATCATATTGATTGGGAGCCTCTTCCTTCGACTTGGTCCTTAAACCCGTGCTCTCGGGTTTTCATTTTGAGCTCTGTTTAAGCTCACTTTTTGGGGAGGCTGTAGTGGGTCCCCTTTTGGGAAATTTCATATTAACACCTTATCCTTTGTTCATTAAGGGAAAAAAGGGGGCCAGTGGAGCCATTGAGGAAGAAGAGAAAATGAGGGGTTATGTTGGGTGAAAAGACAGGGTAGGGACAGGGGGGGGTCCCAACCCCATCCGCCTTACAGGCCCGACTCCCCAATTCATCAGTGAAAATAGGATCAAAAGCTGGGAAGACGGGAGGTTCTGCAACAAACCTCAAAGAGGAAAATAGGAAAAGGAATCATAAAAGGACAAGACGATTCCCTAAACGAAAAGTGTCAAAATTGCATTTTCCAAAGATCCCAGATAGCCAGAGCGACGATCAGACTATAATAGAGAAGGATGGTCCCAAACAACCAATTGAGGAGGGTGCACCCAGGAACTCCATCACAGCGCATCTGTCTCCTGTTGGGAAGAGTGGGGGCTACTGAAACAGCAGCATCTCTATTAAGTCTTCCGCTGCAGTCTCCTCAAGTACCTCATTCTCTTCAGCTTAGTGAGGGGGGGGCTATCCTTTGGGAAGGGGAACACTATTGGGAGGTGGGGTTTCCATACATCAGACATGGTCCAGCGCTTTGGGGGCCAGACCAGATGGCAACATAGAGGTGGGGCGTCAAATGCTGGGCAAATACAGATGGGGTCAAATAGAACATTCATAGGGTCAATAGCATCGGATGATAGAAAGTCAGAAGTCCCAACCACCTCTAATATGTCGCATTGAAGATTAAGTCCAACAAGGAGGTACAGGCGGTCAATTGTGGTGATAGGGTGCCTCTATGGATCCCCCAAAGAGATGCTGTAAAGAAAGGCAATGTGGTGCAGAACACTTCCTTGCCCATTGTGGATCTCATTTGGTTATTTGAGAATGGATCCTATCCGATAAACAGAGGATTTATTCTCAAACTTTTTTTCGATATAGAGGCACTAAAGCTGATAGGAGGCAGGGATATTTTAAATGTGAATATTCAGCATGAGAATTTCTCCTACTCCATAGTTACCTTTTGCTCCTTGTTAGTGGCCAATTTGGCCCTACAGAATTGTGAGCACTTTTAAAAATGAGGGCTAGGTATAATACCTGTATCAGATTTTGAGGAATACTCTACCATGTGTCCTGCTATTCTGTGTCCAAAAGCTCTGAAGGCCGGTAATTCTGTGTTGTTAGATGCTATGGGCCCCGACTTCGAGTACCCCCTGGGTAACGCCAAAAATATTATGGTCTCATTAAACAAAAGGGGTCGCATAATAAATCTGGTGTCTGATTCTGTAGTTGCCCATCAGGCCCCTGACATAGAAGATGGTTTGGCCCATTGGAGATGGGGAGCAAAAGCCCTGAATACCAACTGTTCAGAGGTAGAAAGAAGCGCTCCTCTGAGGTAGCCAGGGGGGATACTTCTGTCTTGGAATATGGCTGGCTTGGGTCATAATAAGGAAAAATTTAATTTCTTAAAATCCCTACATCCGCTGATTATATGCTTACAAGAAACCTGGTTGTGCAAAGATTTTGATTGGGATGGTTTTTTAACTCTCTCCTGTTATGCTAAGCACTGGAAAAGGGGACATGCTAGCGGGGGGAGGGGGGGTTCCATTCTGCTTAAATATTCGATTAATTGGAATCAGAAAGTTTTTTACCTTCCATCAAATCTCTGTATTTGCCTGAAGCTGGCATGTTTGGGAGAGTCTGGCAGGCCTACCTTCTTCCTAGTAGCAAATCCTCATATCCCCCATGGAAAATCTTGACCATCTGCTGAGCTCACTCTTCTTCTATATTAATGAGATAGCTACCATGGAAGAATGCCACTTAGTAGTATTAGTGGGAGACCTAAATGTGAAAATCTCCAATTCTGCACTGGAGATTTATGCTAACCCAGATAAAGAAGAAATCTGGCATATTCCTGATTCCTCTCTACCGGATAAAATAAAAACGGATAAAAGGGGACTGCTCCTGCTGGATAGCATTAGAAGTGCAGATTGGGTCATTTTAAATGGGAGTTTGCCAGTCGATAAAATAGCACAATTTACTTTTTAATCCCACCATTCACAAAGCCTACTGGTCTATGTGGTTGTTTCCTACCAAATGTTTGGGGCCTGTGAAAACTTAGAGGTTTCTCCGTCAGTATGGAGTGATCACAGCGTAATAAGCTTGACATTGGCCTTTAATCTACCTGCACTGAATCAAGGGAACTTGGGCCAGGGCTCGGTGGTTTTTAATAAAGCTAATGGACGTTCATTTTGGACGCAAAAAAAATCTCACTGAGGTAGGTGCGATAGTGAAGAAAACTTTAGTAGAACAGCAGGGTCATGTTTTTGCTAATATTATACAGTTCTTTGAGGCCCAAATGAGGGAGATAAAAAATGTAAGCTCTGATTCCACTGGTCCACCTAGAGTAAACCAGGGCACACCTTCGCTGAAGGCACTAAATCAAGAAATTAACAATTTAGTCCGAAAACAACATCTATAATTTTCCACGGGTATACAACAGAAAATGAATCACCTTAAGCGAGTTAGAAGCCATTATAAACTCAGAGAAAAGAGAAATGAAATGGATGCTAAATGGATTGAGTTGAGGGAAGCTGCGAGAGCCAAAGATTCAAAAATGTATTGGCACTTGATTGCAGAATATTGTGATTCTAGACAGAGGGCTCTCCCCATTCCGATCCCAGAAAGAGAGTGGGTGGACTATATTTCACTATTATACAAATTCAACAGTTCAGTGATTTTTTAGATGCCTGTAACAGAGGAGTCTTGCTTTATCGAATATGGTCCCCCGTTAAGGGATGCAGTAGTAGATTATGTAAAGAATGCCAGAACCTCCGGCGCACAAGGACCGGATGGTATCCTGATTATGTTAATCAAAAAGGAACCAGCTGCATGGAGAGCCTTTTTGGCGCCACTGTTTAATTTCTGTTTTTGAACGATTAGTATTCCTTCCTCTTGGAAAGCGAGTATCATAGTTCCTTTTTTTAAAAAGGGCCCAAAAAGTTTACCTACTAGCTTCTGACAGATTGCGCTGCTGGACGCTTCGTGCAAAGTATCTGCAAAATGTATACTTCATCATCTGCTGCAATAGGCCCATGACCAGAAAATCTTACGGCCAGAACAGGCAGGTTTCAGAAAGAACCATGGAACGCTGGATAACATTGCGGCTGTCCAGACCATCGTAGAGGAATATGTCTTCTCACGAAACATGCCATTCTATACAGTATTCAATGATTTTGCCATGGCGTTTGATAAAGTGGATCGTCAGATGCTGTGGAGAAAGCTCTCCCATCTTGGTATAACACACCACCTCCTGGGCCTTATAATAGAATTACATACAGACACTTGGTGTCAAGTGATGATGGGAGGATCGCAGGGGTTATCCTATAACGGGCTTAAGCAAGGTTGCCTGTTGGCCCCTCTTTTGTTTTCCTTTTATATATATGACCTCCCCGGCAAATTAAACTCAGTGAGGGGGGATGCCCCTAGAATTGGTACAATGTCCATTGGTTCCCTACTATATGCAGATGACGTTGTAATGTTCGATTTAACCCCTATTGGCTTGCAACGTCGTCTGGATGCCCTGACCAAATATGCGGAGGACCATTTTCTGAAAATCAATATTGCTAAAAGCAAAATTTTTGTCTTCTGCAAGAAAGGTCTCAGAATAAAGAAAGGGTATAAGTGGTTGTTAAGGCATGAAGAACTTGAATTGGTCGACTTGTATCTGTATCTGGGGAAGGTTTTCTCAAAAAACGGCCGAGACTCAGAGCATATCAAACGGTGTGTTGGTAAGGCTGCCACCCAGGCTGGAGCTTTAAATAGATTTTACAAAACCTGTGGGAGACGCCATTTTAATCATGTTCTGTCAGTATTTAAGGTTAAAATTCCACCTTCATTAACATACGCTGCAGAAGTATTGGATAGGAATTATTGGCTCGCTTTTGATAAGGTTGAAGGACGGTTCTCTGCCAAATTTGTAATTTAAACTCTTTGGCTGCCCCACATGTTCCATGCTTGGAATTCCCTCTAGTCTCTTCATATACTTCATCCTTGGCAGCGCTCCTGAGGTGGGGGAACTCCCTCATTTGGGGGAATGAGGGTACCCTTAGGGCCGCTTTGAGAATGGAAATCTTTTTTAAACTAAAAGATAAATCCGCTTTCTTCAGATCACACTGCTGTTGAGATGGGATCCTATTGTACCAATGTCAGACCTAGAGTTCGGTGCGGCTGCAGAAGTCCCCCCACCTGTGAAAGCTGCATATAGAAGGAAAAGAAGACATGTATGAGAGAGAAGAAATAAGGAGCATCATTCACACCCCAAGTACCAGACTGCACAATATCCAGACACTCACAATACAATACAGCAATGACACCTTGGTAGTGTACCAAGAAACATTGATGCCTGTGAATGACCACACACTTTTCTCAGCGCGTGGAGGGAGACCAAAATCATGTAGAATTTGAAAACAAAACTAACTAAGGTCATAGGCATACACAAAGAGTCTCGCAAAAAAGAGGTTCCTAATTCAATTCAAAAGGAATACCCAGATTGCCATTTATTGCATCCTACCGCTGTTTACAAACAAAGCGTGAGTATACAGTAGTTTTCGCCACCCAGTAACTCGTGAGCTGGCACTGGGCAACCACAGGGGGCCATAGCACTCCTTCGCTGTTACAGACACAGCATGAGTCCTTTCCAATGCCTTTAGTAGTCAAGTGAGAAACGAAGTAAAACTTGCGTGTTATGGAGCAGCGTTCCGGTGCTTCACTCCCGTCAAATAACCTAAATACCTGGGGAAATCCTAGCGTAGAGAAACTGCTCGATTCACCGGCTACAACCCGGCTGAGGAAAAGGCGTCAGGAACCGGCGAGATCCTTAGTTGCTTGGTTGGCGGGAAACGGCGGGAAGAATCCTGCAAAACTGACTTGCGCATCGGGGAGGAAGTGACTGGAAGAACTTCGCTTCCAGCCGCAGCAACCAAACGATGACGACGGGAAACTCCAGTGGGGAATACCATCCGCTAAGCAGGAAACACAGGAAACTGGCAAGATTGTCAAGCCTCGACCCCTGGAAGAGGAGGGGCTTTATAGAGACGGATCGTACGGTGATGCCGGATCTGTTTTCCTGCCTAGCGTCCCAAAAGGTTCTGGGACCTGTAGTTTCTTGTGCGCCGTCTGCCCCCTGGTGGGGCCATACACCCAACAGCCACGGCCTCGCACACACAGGAAAAAGAGGCTACAGGTGCAGATGAAGTGTAAGCCCTACACCCCTGCTCCTGCTTAGTGATCGCGACAACCTCAAAGTGTCACACATATGGCATTAGCATTGAAATGTGACAAAAAAGAGTACAAAGTTCCTCAGGTCAAAGAAGAGAAGGTAATGGTTTCAGCAAGGATTGTCGTGTGTCACGGAAAGGGGGAGACCCTTTTGTTGGAACTAGGGCTCTCACACACCCAGCAAGCTAGGTGTCATGCTTCATCATTTGAGCCTGCCCCTCGTCAGGTCGGCGCTGCAATTTCTGACGGGCTCCCAATAATGGGGCTCTTTAGCGGGGATCTTCTGTTCCTGCCGAAGGGTGCTGTGGGGGTAAGAGGCCCTAGACTGTGTAGATGTGGTGTGAGGTTAAAATAGGTACTGTTAGTCCACGAAAAAATGTATTTAATAAAGTGGTAAACAGCCTAATTAAAAGAAATGAGAAAAATGAGGTGGGGATAGCTACTAGTGATTATGACGCTAGTTGTGTATGCCCTACACTCAAAGAGATCAACATGTTTCTTGCCTATAAAGCCTGTAAATGGTCACGGCAATTCGTCAGGATCAAAAAACATAAACTATCTACAACGAAGGTATGTGTGTTTTACATACCAGAAAGGTGCTCAGGAGTAACCTATGGAAAGATAGGAAACAGAAAAAACACATGACAAAATACTGCATGGTAAATGATACACACATAACATAACGAGCTGAAATCATCAAGAGTCTCCTGGGGAGTAGCTCACAGGGGAGTAATGAAAAGTCACACATAAACACACAGAAAATATGAAAATGTCTCACATAAGCAAACTAAAAACTTGCAGCTGCGTGCAATTCTTTATCGCGGAGGTTCTGGAGAGAGCTCTTCCCACACAGTGAAGTGTTCCTCCATCCCTCTCCCCGCCCCAGTAACATTATCGCAAATAGTAGTTTACAGTTACTCCCTCACCTGAAACCAGTCTGACCTTACTCCTAACATTATGTTATTCCATAACTGAATGAACGACCGTGATTTATAGATATTAACATAGCACAGTGGGGATATGGGGGAGGGTTATAAATATATATATATATAAGACTTTATTTGCCTGGTACAACGCGCCTTGCCCTGCATGACACCGTCACATGGATTGTAATTTTCCGATTCCTCCACGTACCACCCACCCGGGTATGTTGCATCCTGGGAGTTGCAATACCTACCGTGCTGCCGCTGGTGGATGATCACATGGATGGGGGAGGTGCCTGCTTTTAAACACGAGGGCACTGCAGGAACATTCAAAAGCGGAGGCGTGGTTGTGGCTATGGTGAGCAGCAGGCATCCGATGAAGGCTATTCAGCCGAAATGCATTATGCCCTAACTGCTGTCTATTAAAGCTTCTACCTGGATTCCTCGTGTGGTCGCTTCCTTCTGCGATGTGGAGGGGTTCTGGCATATTGTCACGTCTACCAGAGGCGTGTTAAGTGGCCCCGTTACACAAGCTGGCTGGTGGTAATTCTGGCATCTGCGGTTGCAGTTTCTTTTTCTCCATGGTTGTGGATCTACACCAGCCCACCTGAAAGCATCAGTCTGGCAATGGCCGCTGCCTTGGCAGATCGTGACTTCACGACAGATGTTGTTTCACTGTATTCAACTCTTGGCATGCAGGACTTTTTGTTTTGAAGGTTGTAACGTATGCGGGGACCCAGGGAAGCTTAAAGACTTTATTTGCCTGGTACAACGCGCCTTGCCCTGCATGACACCATCACATGGATTGTAATTTTCCGATTCCTCCACGTACCACCCACCCGGGTATGTTGCATCCTGGGAGTTGCACTATAACGGGGGAATTTCATTGGTTTTTTTCGAGTGAAATATCCACCTAACTATAACGTGTGTGAAACCTATGGTTTTTTCAGTGAATATATATATATATATATAAATATATATATATATATTCACTTAAAAAACCATAGGTTTCACACATGTTATAGTTAGGTGGATATTTCACTCGTAAAAAACCAATGAAATTCCCCCGTTATAGTTAGTTCAGATAACTATAACTCGCGCGCCCGCAATCCTGCTCATGACGTCACATATTACATCACTCATGACATGGTCAGTGGCACCACTCATGACATCACTGATGACATCATCCTTGTGATAGAGTGGCGGTCGCGCGAGTTATTGTTATCTGAACTAACTATAACGGGGGAATTTCATTGGTTTTTTACGAGTGAAATATCCACCTAACTATAACATGTGTGAAACCTATGGTTTTTTAAGTGAATTTGAAAGGTTTTTTAAATGCTAAATCCTAACTATAACGTGTGTGAAACCTATGGTTTTTTCAGTGAATTTGTACGGTTTTTTAAATGTTAAGTTATGTATGTATTATTATTTTTTTTATATGTTTATTTTACAATAAACTACGTATTAAATCTTTTTTTTATTTATTTTATGTTTTTTTTGGGTTTTTCACCGTGCGCGCACGGTGCGCGCACCCCCGCGATTTAAAAAAAATAATAATTTAAAAAACATTTCTGCCTTCGGGGTCCTTCAGGGGCCCCCTGACAAAGGCTAGGTGGTCAGGAACTCTCTACCCTTCCCCCTTTTCACGTTCGCAACCTTCCTTTTTCACTCTCGCACTGAAAACAAACAAAATGGCGGCTGACACTTCCTGATTTCGACCGATTCGAACGTTGACTAACATGTAACCACCAATCAGAATTACGCTCGCGCACGTTAGGGTGCTCGCACGGTGCGCGCACGGTGCGCGCTTATAGATATGTATATGCTTTTAAATGCTATTTTCTCAGGAACTACTGAACAGATTGACTCCATATATGCAAAAGGCACTTCCCTGACCTGAGGACTACCTCTCTGCCAAATTTCAAGTAATTCTGTTCAGCCGTTCGGGCTGTACCTTCGACTAAAGGTCCTATGGAAAAATGCATGGGGAAAACGCGTTTTGGGACCCCCCTTTTTTCTCAGCCCCCGCTTGACAAATCCCCCCGAGACTTTCAGGGTAGGAGCTGAGCGGAGCGCCCCATTAGTTTTGAAAATTTCGCGAAGATTCGTCAACCGGCGCCAAAGTTATTCAAAATATTTCAGATTTCCTATGGAAACACAGTCCTAACTATAACTATCTACTGGCGACCGCCAGTAGATAATATATATATATATATATATATATATATATATATATATATATATATATTCATGAGAAGCAAAAGCGTTTCCCCGTTACGGGAGCCCCAAGCCCTTCAGGGTGGCCTCGCTACGTGGGTATATATATATATCGACGCTACCAACAAAGTCCACCCTCTCGGACAAAGTGCAGCACTCAGGGAGTATTCCATAGATTTGTTTATTCAGCAACAAACAAACAAAGACAGACGCGTTTCAGGTTATCCTTCTTCAGTGTCTAGTTGCGCTAGCCGCGCGAGAACATTTTAAATTCAAAAGGCCATTGACGTCACTTCCCCCACCAGTACAGCTAATGTAATATTATCTATCACATGGCGGCCATCTTAACAGGGTGAAGTTAACGTACCAACTTATATGGATAAACACATTTCCTTGTTTAACGCTCGACATTCAAGAATTAAAACAACAACGTCAAGACTACACAATTGTTACTCATCATGAATGCAATCAAATGTGATTAACTAAACATATTGTAAATATCGCTTGACAATTGTGTGTCATGAACAGCTACAAATGTATATAAAATTGAGCCGTGGATCGGCGTGCATATTGTAGCAAAAAACCTCATATTGTTAAATTGATACATTGATGTATTACGTAATTTATTAAACACTCAAAGCCGTGTATCAGCCTAAGCATCTTATGGTTGCAAATATCCAATCAAATCTATAAGGCTATACCCTCACTACTGTTAGAAAGAGTCATAACATGCTCAGTGGAAATACCAATTGTTGCAAAATCATCCTATAACCTCAACTTTTTCAGATGGGTACTGGTGGTAACTGACTCTGACTAACCAGTCCTAGAGCCAGTGCTATGCTAAAAGACACTTAGAATACAGTTAAAACACCTACATACACTAGGGAACACTATGCGTTGGGGTACCACTGTCATTAGCATGACCTCCTCTGTAAGCCCCTAGTATATCATAGGGTAGGGGTATTAAAACTACCTCTTAAAACATGCCACAGGGCGCGTTTGCACACTGGTAAAGGGAGGGGGGCTGAGCTGACGTGTGCAAACATGCCCTATGGCCATTTTAATTTGGGGGATAAAGTCCCCTTGAATCCTGAGTGTCCCTTGGGTTCAACTAGCCCATCAGGTATCTCTAGTTAGCACCATAGAGCTGCGTTGCAGAGGAAATGGGCACAGCCTGGACCACCTCTCTGCAACGCAGCACAGTGGTGCTTACTGGAAGCACCTGGTGGACTAGTTGGCCCCCATGGGCCCTCAGGATTGAAGGGGAATTATTTCCCCAACTTAAAACGCACCATAGGGAGTGTTTGCACACGTCACCTCAGGCCCCGTCCCCTCCCTTTCCCAGTGTGTAAACACGCCCTGTGGCCGTTTTAAGTTGGGAGATTAACTCCCCTTGAATCCTGAGGGGCCTTAGGGGCAAATTAGCCCACTGGGTACCTCCAGTAAGCACCATTGCAGAGAGGTGTAAAAAGGGGCACAGCCTGCACCACCTCTCTGCAACGCAGCACAGTGGTACTTACTGGAAGCCCCCGGTGGGCTAGTTGGCCCCCAGGGTCCCTTAGGATTGAAGGGGAATTATTTCCCCAATTTAAAACGCACCACAGGGCGTGTTTGCACACGTCACCTCAGGCCCCATCCCCTCCCTTCACCACTGTGTAAACCTGCCCTGTGGCCGTTCTAAGTTGTGAGATTAAGCCCCCTTGAATCCTAAGGGTCCCTAGGGTCAAACTACCCCACTAGGTACCTCCAGTAAGTGCCACAGAGCTGGGTTCCATAGAGGTGTAAAAAGGGGCGTGGCCTCTGAACACCTGTCTGCAGCGCAGCTCCCTGGCGCATACTGGAGATACCTGTTGGGCTAGTTGGCCCTCAGGGACCCTCAGTAGTAAAAGAAAGTTAATCCCCCAACTTAAATCGCGCCACGGGGCGCGTTTGCACAGTGTTGAAGGAAGGAGGCATGGCCTGAAGTGACATGTCTGCAAACATACTGTTGCAGGGATTCTGCTGATACACAGAACTATGCGAAGAACCCCAGGACCTCAGTGAATTGTGGTGTACCAGAAACTCACCTCAGAACCCAGAACCCAGTATCCGGCTAGCATAAGTGTCCCATTCGTTATCCGAGATTTAGCTCGGCGGTCCCAATGAATAGACAACCCAGAACAAGCGACTCAGTACATACTCTCAGGAATGGTGGGAATCGGAAATACCTGTTCGTATATTATTCTCACATCAGTCCACAACAATAATCAACAGAGACACGTTGTAAATAAAAGGGGTTTATTTTTATAGACCACGTGTCCTAAGATGCAGTACTTTGGCTAATACAAGCAGACAAATGATTAATATCAAAACCAGCAACATAGTTACAATACCATAGAATATAAAAGGGGTGATCATATTATAATGACAGTGGATACTACCACCTTCCCTTTACTAAGAAGCTAATATTATTATTATGCTAATAGAAGGTCTCTTAGGCCTGAATAGGGGACCCCATACCTCAAAGATCAGCTTAGTGAAATCACATCACAGGAGCATCCGGAGTCTTCTCGCAGGAAGGCTCGTCTTCGGTCTGAATAATAAACATGATGTCTGTGATATTAAAAGCACCAACTTTCAGGTATGTGCAGCTGCGCGTGTGTTATGGCTAAATAGTGGGTCGATCAACCTAGAGTGGAAAACATGCATTGTGTAATAATCCAGACTGTTTGTCACACCATGTACAGACCAAGGTCGCTGCGCAGAGCTTGGGATGGTAACAACAGATTGCTCTTGTGTGAAGCAAGTCTCGAGTCAGCAGTTTATTTTAAGAAATAACATGTAAACGCAGTGTCGTGTGCAAAAGCAAAAAGATGGCTTTCTAACATCTAACGTGGTTATGCTAACTTAACAATGCCTGTACGTATTCAGAGAGAACTCACTACACGCCCCCTTGATCGAAGCACTATTTAGTAGGCAAGAAAAGAGAGAACGCAAAGTTCAATTTCGACAGAGCAGAACAAGGCGTAACCAATCCAAAGGTTCAGAATGAGTTAAAGTCTGAAACGAAAAAATTGAAAAGCAAAAGGGGAAAACAGTGGTGTCCGAAAAAAAAAATATAATTAATTAAAAAAAAAAACTCAAAACAACCATCAGGGAGAAAGCAAAAAAGAAAAAGGTAAATGCCACGGCAGGGTGCTGTCCAGGAGCGTCAGGCGCCAAGGACGACAGTGCAGTCAATCCATGAATGTATAGGCAGCATATGTGGCAACCGCCTCCAACAAAAAATCATTTGCAGGGCCAGCGAAAGTCTCAGCCATCCAATCCATCAACGAAAAGGAGCACACGTGTTCTTCAATCAGCGGAGCTTCCAGCACGATCAGAGGGCACCCGGAATGTTCCTCCAAATAGCTCATAGCCAAGAAGTTGTAGGCAGCTGTAGAGATGTCCCAATTACCCAGGATCCCATGTGCTGCTCCACAAGCCATTATCCGGACACCAGAACAGGTCAACTCGTGAGACACTAAGGGCCTCATTAGTCGATCGAAATCCGGCACCGGAGACACCAGGCCGGTCAAGCACAAATCCAAAGGCCATTCAAAGGGGCAATCCAGGCAGTGAAGCACAGGCTGCACGCAGGTGAAGTAGCAATACCGGAAGGATAATCCATATGCCAGGCTTAATGTCGCCAATGGCAGAGTTCCATAAAAGTCAAGCATCCTATCCCGAAGAAGATGCAGGCGGGACAGGTGCACGTGTGGCACAGAAGGAGCAGCCATTCCGTAGTATGAAAAGGAAAAGCAGCACACCCGCCACTAGTGCCAGAAGCAGCGGAACACCTCCAAAGATGCTCGAGAAAAGTGAATGAAAAAATCCCGGAACCACACCAAAAATAGTTTGGAAAGAGGTCACGAGACCCGAGCCCACAAGTTTAAAAAAATGAGCCAGGCCGGTCGTGGACGAGGCATTGAAAATAGCTTGGATCAAAGAGCCGAAATGTAGGGGGAGGTCAGTATTCAGAAGCGCCTGTACCTCAGTGCGCGTATTAGCCACGTGAAGGTCGAATGTTTCACGAGATGAAGTCAAAGACACCTCTTTTTGGGACAATAGGGCTCTTATTCTGCTCAACTTGTTGAACTCTGCTTTCAAGGTTGGAATCGAAGGCCAGATGGAAGCATCCAGCCGCCCATGCGGGGGTGGAAAGAGAACATTATTGCAGCAGACCACTTTCTGCGAGACAGTTACTATATACGGGATTCCCACTAACATCCCACAGCAAGCTTCACTATTCAAAATCAAATAACTACCGTTAGCAAGCAGTGTGAAAGAAGGCGTAATCACAGGCACTGGGACACCTCGTAGGATGCAGGCTAAGTTCGGTGCTTGTACATTGCATGCGCCGTGTAATTGAATGTGCCTACATACCAAGGAATGGTCTGGTGACGTGGTACATTCCTCGCCTTTCAAATAAACCTCAGTCCCGTCCCTAGTACATCGATACGTAAAGGGGAGGGACCAAACCTCATGTATGAAAGCGGTGCCCAGCGGTTCATATCTACCCAAAGCATAATGTTTCATACAAGACGTAAACTTAAAAAGCGCGAAAGGTAGTGTTATCAATCCGTGTGCTAGCCACGTAGCCGAATTGATCTCTGCTACTGAGAAGGGCAACGGTTCTAACTTTTCAATATGCAACAATGAATATGTAGCGTCCTTCATGGACATAAATCGCTGCTTGTCAGTAAGGTTAAAGGGAAGGAATAACGATGTAGTGTTCAGATAGTCCCAAGGGACCTTCCCTGCCTTCAACGTCTGCAACGTCCACGCAAACTGCATAACAGAACGCAACTGGTTTTGACCATGATATAACACAGACATATCATCATGCACAATATCAACAACCGATGAAACAATATTATCTAATGTATAAATCCTAGAAGAGAGAGTGCTAATGCTATTATCTATAACGGCTAAAACCTTTTCCATGTTGGCTTGGTCAATAGCCCTCAATCTGGAAGCCGCCTCAACCTGTGACAACTTCCAGACTTCGTTGTAAATAGCATACGCCCACCTCTTGGTTCTGCCACCCACAGGACCCTTAACAAAATCATTCAAATCTATTTTGTCATGTAATTGTGATAAATGAACTTTGACAGACGCCAAAGTGGAATGTCGCAGCCAAGATTGACACAACTTGCCCACAGAGTATGTAGTTACAGTATGTGAAGACTCAAACCGAGGGTCTACGCGTTCCTGAGTATACCCCGGTTTCAGTCCCAGAAAACGTCGTTGACAGATATCTGAACTGCTTTGCCAAATTAACCAACCCTCACTATTAACTTTCGAAATATTGAAAGATGTATTTGAAACTAAGGAGCGCAAAGCAGCAAGGGACAGATCTGTGTGGTTATCCCAATTGGGATAAGCGCCCAGATCCGGCACAGAAGGTGACTTTAATTGTTTAGAAGTAGCCAATCCAAAACAGGTGGTTTGGAAGATGGATGAATTTAAAAATAAAATATGATTTGGTATAAGACAGGCACGATGTAAAGCCTCTGTACCCTGTACCTGCCACGGCTTGGAACCCCAAACCGACTTTAGATCAATAGTAGCCTTCCATACATCATAACCTTTGATTGACAACTCGTCCATAAAGGACTTGGAATAAACTAGTTTTGTGTGTGTCAGTCTAACCTTTGCGGCAGACTCAGGCAGCACCTTAAAGTAAAACGCTGCCGGGTCGGAAACACTGAAATCAGTAAAATAAGAATACTTGTTAACTAGTGTTTGTGAACTTCCGAACTCGGGAGTAGGACAGTGTTCCCATTGGGTAAAATTTACAAAATTCCTAAATGTATTTGCTTTATGCAGGAAATGATTGCCATAATGTTGAAAACAATACTGTTCCGCATAATTAGCCGCATTGTCATATAAATCTTCAGCATCAAAAGCGGCATAATATTTCAAATCAGAAAACAGTGATTCAATGGCGTGTACATCCCAATCATCAGAACGTATGTTCTGCCTAACCACATCACCCATAGAAACACGAAATACATTAGGTACATTAATGACCTCTGTAGGCCCATGAATTTGGAATTTAACAGCATCCCATGCGATTCCATCCAAGACGGGCCAGGCAGTAATATTCACAAAAGTCTGGTCCCTCTTCATGACGTGGGACGAGGAGTGGGGGGCCAAAGTTCCATTGATAAGTCTAATTGTCGATCTCTCACTCAGATAGTGGCCATCCACAAGACGGAAAAAAACTATCACGAATCCAATGGACATAAACAAAAAAATACTGAAAAGCAACAGCCAAATGTATGTCCAAGGGGCAATCAAAAAATGTCTCTTAAACCAGCTGAAAAAAACAGCAATGTTCGATGGGGGGCTTAAGGGCAACGAGTTAGTGTCAAAGGAGAAACGGGACTGTCCAAGCGCCGTAGATTGTAAAACAGGCGAGGGACCACGTGTAGGATAAGCATACTCAGTCTCTTCGGGCAAACCACCAGCCGATGGTATCAACAAGGGATCAGTAACCGATTGCATCTCGATGGCAACATCAGGCAAGGTGTTAGAAGCAAGAGTCAACATTGAATTTCTCTGCATCGTCTGGCATGAAACTGCTGGAGTCATGCTAAGAAGTATCGGCCACTCGCTGATGTTTGACATTGTCAATAGAGATGTACCTGTTTTCTTTGCGACCAGGAAGTGGAGGTAAAATGACTGTTCTTGTACCCTGCACTCCAAGCACTGGAACTGGTGCACGATAAGAGGGGCCGAACTCCTTCTTGTTCTCCACCTTCTCACGGACCAGATCTCCAACTCGGGGTAGCCAGCCGACTACTGGAACCTGAACTTCAACTTCAGATGTGGAGGGCAAGTGTTCCTTCGATAGAGTGTCCCTGGCTTCTTGTAGAGTCTGTAAAACAGCACAGTGATCATCTACGTCAAAGGGTGCGGTCGACGCCGCCATGTCTAGACCATCAAGGTCTGGTACAAACATTCTGATTCCGAAGAGCATCATGTACGGGGTCCGCCCACCCAGAGACCTTCTAGGGAGATTATTAAGTGCACGTTGGACGTTATACAAATGGGCTAGCCAGTTCCGGCCTGTGCCTAAAACACGGGCTGTCAATGATTGCTTTAAGTCACGGTTCATTCGCTCCACCACACTATTACCCTCAGGTCGGTAGGGGGACGAAAATTTGACAAGGACCCCCAAATTTCTCATAGCCTCCTTGTAAGCCTTAGAGGCAAACGCAGGGCCCTGATCAGAATGGAAGGTACCACACGCAAAAGTTCCCACAAAGACACGCAAATCTCTGATGACAGTCCGCGAGTCAGCACTCCTTTGTGGCCATACCCACAGAAAACGTGTGCACGAATCCACTGCAACCAAGATGTACTTGTACGCAGTATCAGAAGAAAAAGGACCGCAGTGATCCAAATAAACACAACCAAATGGTTTATTGGATATGTACAACTGTAGAAGGTTTGATCTGTTGGCAAATGTCACAATCAAGAACATAAGCGCGCGCTTGTTTATATAAACCAAACCACCAGTAACGTTGTTGTAGCAGGGAGATTGTGGCTGACACTCCGGCGTGGGCAGACGCCAACCCCTCATGAGCAGCCAGAATCAGTGCGGGTCTGCAGTCCGCGTTGGGAATAATTCTGTCTCCAACGTCGTTAATCCTCACTAATGGGACATTATCAGGACTTAAATGGTAAATGTAACGAGAAGGAAAACCCTTCGGGTAATCTCCTCCCTTCTCTGTAGCAGCAATAGCTGCCAAGATGTCATCATCAATCTTACTCTTTGATCTGGTAACTGCTGCCACTAAGTATGTAGCCACTGCTGTTTTTGCTGCCTCGTCAGCCAAGCTGTTGCCGACAGCATGGACACCAAGTCGCTGGTGACCAAGAGTGTGAATTACATTCACGAGAGGGAGACGTTCTTTAAAGTCTGCCACTCGAACCCAAAGCGTTTTATGCTTAATTGTGCCACCTTTTGTGTCTCGATAGTCATTCTGAGACCAGAAGTGTAAATTGTCATTGTAGGACTGGACACAGTAGAAGGAATCACTCACTATAAGAGTAGTGACCCGGGGATCAGCAAACTCCAGTGCAAGCACCAGAGCCCGAAGCTCCGCCAATTGCGCGGTACAATCACCCAATGACTGCGTATGCACTGCATCAGATTGGAATTCACCATTTACGAATGTACCTACGACAATTGCGCAAGCCGCTGAATAAGCGTGCTTCGATCCAATCGCGGGCTGCGCAGACCCGTCAGTGTATATGACACAATGGTATTCTTCGAGCGGGCGCAAAGACAGAGGTGCCGGATGAACGAATTCATACTGCAAGAACTCTTGAGTCTGTAATGAGGCATCAAAGATGTAAGTGACGTCTGGCGACGTCAGTGTTGTGGCCCATTGTATCCACCGAGGATGCAAAGCTTTAGAATTTGGTACACTTGCCTTTGTCACTGCTTCTAAGGCAGGATAGGGTGTTACAACCAGAATCTGTTTCCCATGCGACAGTGCGCGTTCTTTAAGGATCGCCATCTGTACAGCAGTCAGAACTTTTTCGACCGCAGAAAAACGTAATTCAGCAGAGGTGTACAAGTGGGATTTGTACGCAATGGGGACTGTATCGCCCTCATTAAACGTCAAATACGTGAAACCCACGGCGCCTGGCACTATTCTTATCACCAGGTTAGTGCGGTTATCACGTGTCAGCAAATATTGTGAAGCAAGAAGATCAGCCTGTAAAGACTGTAAAATTTTAGAATGTTCTAGCTGCCAGCTAGACTTCGAAAATGTGGGTTGTACCAAGGCGTAAAGCGGCTTGATACGCTGGGCATAATCAGGAATGTACGTACGGCCGAAATTCAGAAAGCCCAGCAAAGATTGTAATTTCTTTAGTGTCGTAGGCGCACTCAAGCATGCGCACTTTTCCAGAAAGTGGGGAGCTAACCCCTTTCCTTCATTATTGAGCTCGTAGCCCAAAAACAACACCGTATATTCCGCGATGTGAGACTTCGCAAAATTGAATTTGTAGCCATAGTCAGCAAAACTCACTACAATATTGTCGACTCGAGACAGATGCGGCAACAGCTCGTCATCCGTGAGGTAGATATCGTCAACATAGGAGTATGCCTCGGGGTCTATTCTTTCTAAGAGAGAAACCACGCGAGCGGAAAAGACGCCAGGGCTATTTTTGTAGCCCATGGCTAATCTGGTAAACTGTTTTTGTTTTCCGCCCGAAGTAAACGCTGTCCACTGGCTACTCAGTGTGGACAGGTTATGGCTAAAAAAGCCATTGGAAATGTCAAGTGTCGTTTTAAATCGTTTACGCACGAGACTGTCGACTAGAGCCGAGCTATGTGTATTTTGTACCGCGCAGGTCCGGCAATGGGAGTTTAGGTGCCGGTAATCCAAAACTAAACGGTACGAGCCGTCAGGCTTCGTTACAGTGAATAAAGGGTTATTCATAGGGGACACACAAGTTTCAATTACACCCTGATATTCCAATTGTTCAAGGATCGCCGCGACGTGAGGTCTAGCTTCACGACGCATGGGATATTGGGGCTGAGGCTGGGGCATAGACCGCAGTGGAATCTCATGGCAGGGGGACAACCGGTCCCAACCCACTTGAGTACGATATACCGCTGGCGCAAGCGCCAGCGCCCATTCACCAGCGTACATTTCAGCTTGGTCCTTAGGCACAGTGTGTGCAAAGGACGGGAGGATTTTCTCCTCCCCTCTAGGAGCTTCCAAAATGAAGGCTGGGGGCCAATCTGCCTCCGCTAGGAGGATATCATAGGTGGTGGTCAGATTATCCCAAAAAATCCCTTTTATAGTACGTTGTATGTCACCCTCTATTAATAAGACTATTTCATAAAGTCTATCAGGGGGAGCCACTCTGGTGTCAGCTGTTTCAACAGTAACCAATACATCAGTTGCTGTCGCCGCCAGAAATGGACGCAGAGCTTGACGGACTATGGTAATTTCTGCCGCGCTGTCCAATAGCGTCAGCGCCCATGTCCGGTTCGGAAGCTGTGTCCGCACTATCTGAGGCATATTTTGCCGTCAGAGCCGCCACTTTCTTCTTCTGAAACGGGGGTCTTTGTCGAGCAAACTCGTCCTGCTTGCCTTTACCCTCAGTCTGTCGGGGTTGGTCACGCTGTTGTGGAGCACCCCGACCTTTGCCACCGCCTCCGCCACCAGACTGTGTAGCCGATGTTTCCTGTGAAGAACGAGGAGAGCGCGGTTCAGAAACCTGAAATCTATCAGGAGACTTAATAGTAGCACGATCTCGCAGATCATAAGTGCGTTCACTACTTGACTGTACGGGAGAGGCAGGCCGAGAGCCCTGTTTCTGCTGCTGCTTTCCCTGTTGCTTAGTCCGCCAAGGTTGTTTTGGAAAAATTGGCCGACCATCCTTACCAGAAGTTTCTGCCTTACCCTGCTGCTTAGAATCGGGATTTTTGATCACAGGCTTAACTCCTAAAGAGCTACGCCCCAAATCACGATATGCTTCTGAAATTATTTTAGCAAATTCCTGCGGCTTGTCCTCTTCAGCAACTTTCTTCAGTTCATTACGAACCTGAAAGTGCAACGCATCACCCTTAAGGTTTCCCATTATCATGGTAGCCACCAGGCCAAAATCTCCGAGGAGCCGCATCCCCAATTCTATCGCAGACTCCGCTCCATGGTCCTCTTGAACCTGTTTAATTATGGAGGGCAGCTGTAACATAGACGGAGTGCCAAAGCACTGCGCGTACGTCGCAGCAAAAATCTTACCCCAGGATACACAATCATCTATATGGGGAACTAAGTCTTTAGGCAAACTAATGGTGAGGATCCTGTGTTTTTCCACAGGAGTTGTATGCGGATAAACCGCCTCTATTTGGTCAAATTTTTCAGCAAGCCAAAAAGGATAATCATCCCTCGTGAGGGGGCGCTTGCCCATAACAGAATTGACCATAACAGGACTAATGACCACCGCGTGACGATCACTAGGTTGTCCCGCACTAACAGGCGCCCCCGCCTGTACAGTGCGCGACACATACTGCACCAACGCCCTATATACTGATATAAGGGCAGTGTGTAGTACACGCAATTCAGCCACCGTCACCGTGAGGTAACGGGATGAGGCGTAAATCCGGCTAATACCGGCCAAGTGGCCCCTGCAATTGATAAAGGGCCCATTCTCGGCGGTATAACCACATGGGGGAGGGCGCCATTAAACCAAATCTGATGTTGCCAAGCAGATATTGGTATCTCCTGTGTCCTATACGGCGCATAGTTAGCAGGCACGGCAGTAGCAGTGTAAGAATGAAAGGTATCGTCATCCCCACTGACTGCCGGAATCGTCACCCAGGAATAGAACAACTCAAACGGGTGAGCCGCATCGGCTCCCACTACAAAGATGACGTCCATGCCCGTGTCCGGCACCCCATACTGCGTCAAATGACGTTTCAGAGCTGCACGGCTGTGCGCCGCAATGTCTACTGCCATAAGGACAAGCTACACTTCAAGTATTTAGTAGCACAAGGGTTCAATAACCTTTTTAATGATCAAGCTTGAAGGAACCTATATCAATAGAACTAGGTAGGTTTAAATCCGTCAGACTTGTTATCCGGAAACAAGAATGAGGGTGTTGTGGACTAAAATGTAAGCACTACTAAGGCGTTTCAACTCATAGACCAAACGTTAGGTGCGCCATGTTGCAGGGATTCTGCTGATACACAGAACTATGCGAAGAACCCCAGGACCTCAGTGAATTGTGGTGTACCAGAAACTCACCTCAGAACCCAGAACCCAGTATCCGGCTAGCATAAGTGTCCCATTCGTTATCCGAGATTTAGCTCGGCGGTCCCAATGAATAGACAACCCAGAACAAGCGACTCAGTACATACTGTCAGGAATGGTGGGAATCGGAAATACCTGTTCGTATATTATTCTCACATCAGTCCACAACAATAATCAACAGAGACACGTTGTAAATAAAAGGGGTTTATTTTTATAGACCACGTGTCCTAAGATGCAGTACTTTGGCTAATACAAGCAGACAAATGATTAATATCAAAACCAGCAACATAGTTACAATACCATAGAATATAAAAGGGGTGATCATATTATAATGACAGTGGATACTACCACCTTCCCTTTACTAAGAAGCTAATATTATTATTATGCTAATAGAAGGTCTCTTAGGCCTGAATAGGGGACCCCATACCTCAAAGATCAGCTTAGTGAAATCACATCACAGGAGCATCCGGAGTCTTCTCGCAGGAAGGCTCGTCTTCGGTCTGAATAATAAACATGATGTCTGTGATATTAAAAGCACCAACTTTCAGGTATGTGCAGCTGCGCGTGTGTTATGGCTAAATAGTGGGTCGATCAACCTAGAGTGGAAAACATGCATTGTGTAATAATCCAGACTGTTTGTCACACCATGTACAGACCAAGGTCGCTGCGCAGAGCTTGGGATGGTAACAACAGATTGCTCTTGTGTGAAGCAAGTCTCGAGTCAGCAGTTTATTTTAAGAAATAACATGTAAACGCAGTGTCGTGTGCAAAAGCAAAAAGATGGCTTTCTAACATCTAACGTGGTTATGCTAACTTAACAATGCCTGTACGTATTCAGAGAGAACTCACTACAATACCCGGTGGCGCGGTTTAAGTTGGGGAATTAATTCCTCCTCAATCCTGAGGGTCCCTGTGGGCCAACTAGCCCACCAGGTACCTCTAGTATGCGCCAGAGAGCTGCCTTGCAGAGAGGTGTTTAGAGGCCACACCCCTTTTTACAACCCTCTGCAACGCAGCTCCGTGGCGCTTACTGGAGGTACCTGATGGGCTAGTTGGCCCACAGGGACACTCCGGATTGAAGAGGAATTAATTCCTGAATTAAAAAACGCGCCACAGGGCGTGTTTGCATACATATCACCTCAGGCCCCGCCCCCGCCCTTCACCACTGTGTAAACGCACCCCGTGGCGTGTTTTAAGTCGGGGGATGACCCCCCCTTGAATCCTGATCCAGCTACCTTCATTAAGCGCCACAGAGCTGCGTTGCAGAGAGGTGTAAAAAGGGGCGTGGCCTCAGAACACCTCTCTGCAACGCAGCCCCCCGGCGCATACTGGAGGTTCCTGGTGGGCTAGTTGGCCCCCAGGGACCCCCAGTATTCAAGAGGAATTCATTCCTCATTCGCAAACGTGCCAAGGGGCGCGTTTGCAGAGTGCTGAAACGAGGGGGCGTGGCCTCCGGCGCGATGCCGGTATTTTTTTTTTTTTTTTTAAGGGGGGGCTCTTATTTTTTGGCCCTGGGGACCCCATCCCCCAGGGCCTGCCCCCTAATTTATTAATTTTTTTATTAAAATTTGGGAAGGGGGCCGCGTTGCGGAAATTTGATTACGGCTCCATCTTGCGTATTGACACCATTGTGACGTTGCCCTCACTCAGGCACCGACGACCTTCGTAGCGTTTCTTCGTACTCTGAACTGTAACATGTTAAATGACCTTTTTCCTTTTCCTCTCAGCAAGGTTCATTCTGGGACCCGGCTCGAAGCAACTAATTTCCGTGATAACCATCTATTGACCCTTGGTGATCCTTCTCTGCCTTCCCTTTGTTTTACGAATCACCACCTGCATCACGCAAACACGTCCTGTTGTAAATTAATTAAACTTAGGAATGCTCATGCCACCTGGCCTTTAGGGTCAGGTAGAGAACACGACCCTAGGGAAGGAATTTCTATTACCTGTTATCCTGTATCTTCTAAAAGGAATGTTTGCTAGTGGATGACATGTTTTTTCTTTGCACATTGAGGGCGTTGTTGTTTTAGGGGATTTAAGCGCTATAAAAGACTGTGAGCCACGGATTGAAGTGGCAGTCTCCTGAGAACCTACCACTGATGTACTTCTAGGACAACTGTACCAGGCTGCAGCTACTAAATTGAAGTTCCTATGCCAACAGAGTGTTCCGTGTCTCTGTACAATTAAGCAGGCGAACTCAGAAGATTTCAGGCGTACCCTGCACCGCCAGGCCTAATTCAGCCTGGTTCTTCAAATGGTGCCCTCTGTGAGGCGGCTTCAGAGGTAGCGGTTTTTCCTGAAGGTCGTGAGGAACCCTGCAAGAAAATTCTGGAGGAATCGCGAACCACGTCAAGCAACCCCTGTATGTCAAAGTGGTCCGAAGGTGTTTTTCAGCGCGGTTTCCCCTTCCTGACGGCTGCTGACTGCTGCCCTGACTGCCGCCTTGCTTTGGCCCCCTTTTTGGTGATGTATGGTATCGCGAGACGTTAGACGGGCCTCTGTTGGCGTAAGAAGACACTTAGTTAAGTATTGGTGGGTAGCTCCCAAAATTTTCTTTGATTTGGGTCTTTGATTCGGCTATTGCAAAAGCCGAAGCCGAGGGGTGAGTACATTTGTGCTGTGTTATTTGATTTAACCCCTTGATGTTTGTGAACAGTCCAGTGAAATAACGATGCCTGGTCTGAGTAAGTTTAGAAAGTCTTGTTGTTTTGGTTGTGATAGGGATTCCCGGCTGGAGGACTCTTGTCCAATTCCTCCGGTTGGAACTATGTGAATTAAATTAGCCGGCTCCCTTGAGGGAATACCTAAATAGGTTTAGGTATAAAAACATATTTCTTCCTTGGTGATTCTGTATCCCCAGGGAATTAAAATATGGACATAATACATACAAGGATCCTTTGTTCTGCGCAATCTTATGAATGGAGTGTATTTTGGCTTCTTGGACATATAGCAGTCTGTAGGGCTAGGTTTTTTTTTTGCAGTCTTTTGGAACACTATTAAGAAGCGTTTCTTGTAAATATGACTTGCAACTAGTATTTACAAATGGTTTGGTTTAAGTACAGTCTGTGGGCTGTCCTTTGTTTCTGTCCTAAGTATTGATCTGTGGGTTAAATGTGTGTTTCTGTGGGTTAAATGTATGTGTCCTGAGTGTTTGACCCCTTTCTGTTTATGTCTGAAATGAGCTCAATGTGTGTTTGTGGTTTTTCTTGATGTTTTCAGTCTGTTAAGCAAAATGTCAGTTAAATAATATTAAGTAGAAATTAAATAAAAATCCAGAAATGAACCATGTGATATGCTAAATAGCTATATGTTGCTATATAATTTATAGAGTAAGCAACTATGCACATGTACAAACTGTTAAATGCTTAAAAAATTCACATTCAATAGGAATACAATGGCCTCAAAAACGAAATTGTGTGTTTTGTAGAAAAATAAACTTCTAGTACTTTTTTTACTTACATACATTGTATTAGATATTAACAGGCAAACACTGCCTCATGTTACAACACTGAGAGACAGGCTTTTATAGTCGCTAAGCAAGCAGCTCTAATAGACAGGAATGTTTACTCAGCCAGGACTTCGCCCTCAGTTGAACACGGGTGAATCTTTGCATTTCAAAATGTTGTTTTAAAAAGGTTCCAAAACTAAGGTTCATTATTTTGTATTACAGGAAGACATTTCAATTAAGGGTTTCCTCTCTTTAAGCATTTTTATAAGAATATTCTTGGTTTTAATTTAAGTTGTGTTGTACTGCATAATGAGGACATTTGTTTATGGAATTTCACTTGGCGCAGGCTTTAAAAAACTCATTTTTCTAAAGGATTTGCAAGAGATATGTCTAATATCCAATATCTGCAATCTGTAAGGAACATTCTGAGGATGATTAATATGTAGCACAATTATAGGATATTTATTTTTAAGTGCCCCAAATATCAAAGTCGAAATTGGGTAAAATAGACTATTTAAACAGCATTCTTGCCCTTTACAATAGCTTTAAAGTGCCTTAGGCTTCAGTAAATGCATATATTTAGGTATAATACAAATTTGCAGGTTGTTCCCATTTGGGGTTACTTTTAATGTCTCAGTGAGCCAATGTGCCCAGTGCAGAGGTGTGGGTTTAATATCAAGATTGAAGGTTATAACTCTAGCTAGACCTACTGAGACATTCATCCTTTTAAGGTTGATGAACTAAGTACCGTTGCATAGGGTAGTAACAAACATTTGTTCTAAAGCTAGTATGTTATGTTATTATGTTCTGTGAGTTATTCACAGTAACTGTTTTAATAATCTAAGAATAGCAACAAATTGTAGCCTCTAACAGAAGTAATATATATAACATGTGTTTTTAAATAGGGTTAATTATTGCAGGTTAAAAAGAGTTAGGAAGGCTTTTTGTCTTTGACAGCTTCAGGGTGAGGAAAGAGAGACACGCGAGGCAGATTTTGACCTCGAGGTCAGTAAGGTGGGAGTTAGGAGTGAGTGTAAACAGATCAAAAACCATTGCTTGGAAAAGCTTCTCTGACAAGAAGACATTAATGCTTGCACACTATAGGAACCTTGAAAAGTGGCGGGGACCAGGAATGCTGGCAAAGGCTGGATAGCAGCCCAGAAAGTTCTGCTGAGGTGTTATTCTTAGCTCTTGGAGGACTGTGCAAGGTCGAGAAGTGCATTCCTGCACGGCCTCGCTCGGAGCAGGGCCTCAAAGGAAGTGATACATTCATATTTCTGCTTTTGCAAAATAATGTCCACATAGTTGCCTTCATTTAACAAATGCGGCATTAGCCTCAGACAAAAAGTAAGATGAAGCTCTTTCTTAGAATTTTGTGGGCTACATGCCTAGGTAAAAACGATCAGCAAATTAAGATTAATTTTTCACAGGAGGAATTGTGGCGCAAGGGAACACAGAGTGTCTGTGAAAATGTTTTCCTTTTAGACAGTTAAAATTAAGGTGGCTTAACATGCTTACATGTTTTAGTCATTGCAAAGTTGACAAGATGGTTACAGTTAAGTACCACTAGGTTTGTATTTTTTATTTTTTGTGTTTTGTTAATGTGTGTTATGTTTTGTCTCCTGATTAAAAGTTATAGTTGATATTTTTGTGTGTTATGTGAAGTGTTTTTCTTTTGTGTGTTGTGTATTTTTTTTTTTTTTGCTTCTGTCCACAGATCATTCATGGAGTTGGTTTGACGAAGATGTCAGTTGTGAAGGAATAATGGTGAAATGAGCGCCCTGAATGGCTATAGGCAGGAAATCAGGGTGAGAGAAGACTAGAAAGGACTGAGAATGTTACAGTAGGTGAAGAGGAGTAGTGAAAAAGCATGGGTTAACAGCCAACGAAACAGCGATGGTCCATATCATGAGGTGGTGGAACGAGTGTTCCATATGTCCCTGTGGGACCTAATCAATGTGCAAATTGCAAAAAGGAGTTTGCTGTCAGCTGTGTGTTGAAACAGATGTGTTTTTGCATAACTTCTTTGGAAAGAAATGTTTGTGTTTATTGTTGTGCATTTTGTCTTTCTATGAATTATTCCTGCTGATCCTGTGTGTCAGAAGCGACACAGTCAGTTGTTTTGACAGCCGGTCACCACTTTGGTTACCTGCTGTCAAAAGAAAAGAGTAAGGAAATGGAATATTATTTTTGAGCCTGACAAATTAAGCAGGCCAGAATATTAGTTGTTGAGTTACAGGTTCATTGTGCATAAAGTGCATGACATAGTGTTGTGCGTCACCGTTCATTTACATATGATATTGAAATTTGTCTATGCTTTCTGTGCTTGGTATACAGCAAGTATACCTGATGGCTTGGCATGTGTGTTTTTATTTTATGCACGTTTTTTTGTTTTTGCGTTGTGTTTACGCTTTTGCTTTTAATACTGTTACAAGCTCCCCTGTGTTGTGAGGGGATGTTCATAACGATGCCCATCGCTACGCAACAGTTGGTTGGACTTGTTCTGGTTACTAAATTTCACAGATATGATATTTCATGCTGTGAATATGACAGACAACACTTCACCAGTGCATGTCTATTTGGCTATAATGGTATTGGAAAAAAATAAATAAACAAAAGAGATATACAGGGTTAAAAGTGTGTCACCTGCAGTTAGTCATGTTACTGCTCCTTCCTTTAAGGGACGAGCAGCCTGATTAGACCCTAAGGATGAACTATAAATCTGTGGCTCTTGCTAAAGGTGACCTAACTTTCCTTATGATATTGCATTTCTACATGTAGTCATAAGAGACACCAAGAGTTTCTTATTTGCTGTCCTGAGTAGCAGGATTGTGATTTTAAGTGGGTATAGTGCCCCCTCCGGACAGGTGACTAGGGAAAGGAAAAATTGTAGATCAGAGACCTGAGAATTATTAGACTAGGGTGACAGGTATTCTCAGTGATCATGAGGAGATATTGTTTAGCCTGTGTATTGCATGGTGCACTTGCTGCACAATTATTAAAGGGAGGTATCTGCATGCCCCTGATAATTTGTATCATGCGTTTCCCCTTTTGAGGTGTTCTAGATAAGGAATGTAGGAACACACAGATGTAGTAATTTAAGAGATGTTTATCTCATTAGAAAATCATGAAATGAATATTTGTAAATCCATAAGGGACTGGCCTATCTGTAAAACTGGTGCCACTATGAACCACGTCCAGTTTTACTAATGATACCTGAATGTTTAATTGATTGGTTATTGAATTTGCCTTTTGGATTCCCCTCCTTTATATCTGTCCTACCTCATGAGCACTTTCTTTTTTCACACTCCCCTTGGAACAACCTCCTTCTCTATTAGGAGCATTTAATATGGTGATCTGTTCTAAAAGTCTCTTAGTTTTCTCTGGTCTGTATCATACCCTGTTCTCCTCAGGTTTTGAGCTGATCATGCATGTAAACTGACACATTTTCACTCTGACTCCTGCAGTCCCGCATTTTGGTGGGTCAGCACTGATTACAGCTCAGGCTACTGCTGCCATACCTTTTTGATGGTGCACTGTTCACACACATGCTGTGATTGATAAAGGAGAGACTGCAACATGGTCAATCTCCTTGTGGCTTAATTATATTGAGATTGGATACAGACTGTCATGTAGCAGATCCTATAGGCTGGCACACTGTGTGTTTGAGTGTTGGTATGAGTTACTGTGATACATTTGGCTGGCTGTCACTCTTAGGGTCTTGAGATGATCCGTGCTGCATTCTTTAATAGGCACCGACTCTGAAATTGATTCTGGGAATAACTTCACCTCAGAGAGCTACTTTGAAGGTACTGGCGAGCTACCAGTGGCTCCCGAGCTACTCGTTGGAGACCCCTGGGCTAGAAGTACTGCCTTTGCCTTTGCATCTTATGAGAGTGACAGTGCATTCTAAACCAGAGTTGTCCCATGGCTTCTGGCCACTCCCTTGAAGATTGCAGGCCACCTGCCTGCAGTCCTATTGTTAAATACAATTAACTGTTTTTATACTAAACTGAAGGAAACTAACAACTTTGTCACATTTCCTACGTCACTAGATTCTGCGGGAATTAAGTCATAATAACCTGCAGAACATTGATTTAAGCCTAATTCCCATCAGTGACAGCTACAGATGAAAGGCGGACGTCTTGGCCCTACAGTCCCAGCACCCAGAAAGTAGCAAGGCTGGACAGCGATCGCCAGCGCGCCATCAATGGTATCTCCAAAGCATCGTACTTGCTCCATCAGACGGCGTTGGACATCACAAAACCAGAGTTTCAGTGTAAAAGAGCGAAAGAGAAGGATCCCTGTTGTTGATGGCAGGGCTGGTTTGAGGCTTCAGTTTTTTTACCTGTCATGTGCTGGTAACCTCTGACAGTGTGCAGTCCCTTGAGCCCCTTGGCCTGAGTTTTGGCCACCCCCCCTCTCTTTTCTTTGCTCCAACGGAAGGGCAGTGCACCGGAGCATCTAAGGCACTACATGATGAAAGGAAAATTAAATGAAAGAGCAGCCCAGTCATCCTCTGACACTGAATAGCTAGTGTTGGAGCCTGAAAGTGTTGCTGAGCGTGAAAGTCTGTTGCTCTTTCCGATTAATAGTACTTGGGTCTGCACGAGATGATCTGTGCCCATGACCAACGAAGAGCACAATATCTGTAGTGCCTGCCGCAGAGGAAATATATTAGGTGCACTGCCTTGAGACACTGAGACTTTCGAGTGAGCTGTGAGTGTTTGCCAGGAGGGCACTCCAACGGATACTGAGAAGCACTATTTTCATGGAAGGCCTGAATGAAGAGGCCCAATGCGGAAGAAAACAACAGAAGCAGATTTGATGGACGATAGAAGCCTACCAGAGAGGGTTAGAACGGACTTTGGCATAGTTATGGTTGCACAAGCGGTTCCCGTGCAATTGCATAGAATGGGTGTTAAGAGACTGATTCTTATTGTTTGGCTGGCATTTTTTTAGAGTAGTATTCTGTTTAGTAAAAGCAGAATGAAGTCTATCCTCTGTTGAAGAGTATCCCCATTTCACCTGAGAGCATTGATAAGGATTGCCACTGTTTCACCTGAGTATACAATAGTCACTGAAATGCATAAGAGCCCTAAAAAGGTTTGCTAAATAATTTTAGGATTTGCTTTTGCCTAGGGTTGTGAACAAATGATAATCCTGTTTGTAATAATGGTCATTACTTTCTTCTGCTATCTGAATGTTAATTATGACTCGATGCTTTGTTCTCTTTGTATCCCTGTTGATAGCTTACATATACCTGCTTAAATGAAATGTGTAGAATGGAAAATGCTCACCTAGCAATGAATTAGGATTTGCCTGAGTAATGGCAAAAGGAGGGTCTGAGGAAATTTGATTACGGCTCCATCTTGCATATTGACACCATTGTGATGTTGCCCTCACTCAGGCACCGACTACCTTCGTAGCGTTTCTTCGTACTCTGAACTGTAACATGTTAAATGATCTTTTTCCTTTTCCTCTGAGCAAGGTACATTCTGGGACCCGGCTTGAAGCAACTAATTTCCGTGATAACCAACTATTGACCCTTGGTGATCCTTCTCTGCCTTCCCTTTGTTTTACGAATCACCACCTGCATCACGCAAACACGTCCTGTTGTATATTAATTAAACACAACCCTAGGGAAGGAATTTCTATTACCTGTTATCCTGTATCTATTACCTGTTATCCTGTATCTGTAAGGAATGTTTGCTAGTGGAGGACATGTTTTTTCTTTGCACATTGAGGGCGTTGTTGCTTTAGGGGATTTAAGCGCTATAAAAGACTGTGAGCCATTGATTGAAGTGGCAGTCTCCTGAGAACCTACCACTGATGTACTTCTAGGACAACTGTACCAGGCTGCAGCTAATAAATTGAAGTTCCTATGCCAACAGAGTGTTCCGTGTCTCTGTACAATTAAGCAGGCGAACTCAGAAGATTTCAGGCATACCCTGCGCCGCAAGGCCTAATTCAGCCTGGTTCTTCAGCGTGGCCGCCCTCCCGAGGCCTTAATCAGCCCGGGGACCCCATCCCCGGGGCATGGCCTTTTTTAATTTTTTTTTTGGGATGGGGGCTGCATAGCCCCCCTCCTCAGGCCACTAAATCCCCCGGGCCGGCCTTTCTAATTTATTTATTTATATATATTTTGGGGGGGGGGGCGAAACCGGAGTCGGAGGCAAGATGGCGGCCCCGTAACGGAGGCCGACGCAGCAGGGTAGTGAGGGCTATGTTCTAGCCCCGAGGAGTTCAAACCTGTAGCGCAGCGGTGGTGGCGGCGGCCCGGCTTCATCAGTGCAGTACTCGCCGATTTCTGTAATGCCGACTGCGCTTACCGGTTGTCGGCTCTCTGGGCGAGGCCTTCGCTTTGCTCTGGCCGCATTCGCTGCTTTCTCCTCCGCCTGCGGGATCCACCGGCTCCGCAGTGTTGTGAGGGGGCGGAGCCGGCTGTCGAGGCTGCTGGGGCTCCGAGGAGAGACGGCGCGCAGCTTCTGGCCAGAGAGATCTCACGGCAGCTGTCAGGCGAGTCAGTGGCGGGACGCACACAGCAGGATCACGCCAGCGTGCAGCTTCTGGCCGGAGAGATCTTACGGCAGCTGTCAGGCGAGTCAGTGGTGGGACGCACACAGCAGGATCATGCCTAAAGCGGCTGGTGCTAAATCAGTGCCTCAAGGGAAAAAATCGCAAAGAGAGGAGCCAGAGGTGGTTGACGATTTACAAGGACCCCAAGTTTCTACCGGTCAGGGGAAAAAGAAACAACAAGTGGCAGGAAGGACCAGGCTTGCAGCAGCATCAATTGCAGATATTTTTCCTAAGGTGGGGAAGGAAAAGGAGAGGGGGTCTAAGGCAGCGGGGGCAGGTGTAAGCCCATTGGTTGACACTCTTCCTGGCCCCATCTCAGAGGAGCATTCTATCCCCACCACCTCTACTGGTCCACCGGAAGTAAACACTTTAAGCAAACCTCCTCTTGATATCGAAGTTACTCTCGAGGCTTCTGCGTCTCTGGAGGCCACCTCAGCCCCCCCCGGATTTAGGGGGAGAATGCACTGGTGTTATCCATAATCAACCAGGTTCAGGAATAACTGAGAGCACCGAGCCTCCGCCAACTGGTTCCTCCTCTGATAGGGAAAAAGTGCCAAGCGAATATTATTTCTCTGTCTCAGATGGGGCCGAGTGGTCCGAAGAAGAAGAACCCAGCTCTTATTTAGGCTCAGAATCAGAATCTGAACTCGAGGGTGGCATCCCGTCAACCAGTGTGCGGCCACCTTTGGCTAAGGGCCAGCCCTCGAAAATAGGTCACTCTTCTAGAGAACTGACCTGGGATCATACGCCTGACTTAGCCTTACAGGGAGGACCTGCCGGGAATAGCTCTGAACGCTCTCTCTTGGAAACTATCCACAAGGAGATTCTTGCCCACAGGGAGGAAACACGCCAGGATAACCGTAAGGCACAGGCTGCCATGAGGAAAATTCAGGGTGCAGTAAGGAAACTTTCAAAGACATGCACAAATACGGCGGACAGAGTTTCGAATCTGGAGGAGAGGGTGGTATCTACGGAGGCTGAGGCAGCTGAGGCAATGTGCAAAGTCAATGCCCAATGTTCTCAGGTAACGGATCTACAGTGGAAAGTCGAGGAGATGGAGAACAGGCTCCGTAGGAATAACCTGAGGGTCCTGGGGGTTCCTGAGGGTTTGGAAGGGTCGGATATAAAGACTTTTATCATCAAAGTCTTTGAACAAGCATTCCCAGAACTTTCAAGCTGGAATTGGGCTAACGAGATTCAAAGAGTTCATCGCACCCCTTTCAAGCCTCGGACCAATGCTAAAGAAGGCGACAAACCCAGAGCAGTATTAATTTTTTTCGGAAACTTTATATTGAGGCAATCTATTGCAGAAAAAGCCAGACCGGATGCTAGACGGAGTGGCAATGGATTCTCCTTCTTTGTTCGCCCGGATTATTGCCACTCGACTGTGGAAAGGCGGTGGCGCTTGAGGGAAATGATTAAACCATTTCAGGAGAAGAAGATTCAAGCCTATCTTATCAATCCTGCTCAGTTAAAGGTGATATCTGATGGGAGAACCTTCTTCTTCTCATCAGAAGTTAAAGCAAAGGAGTTTCTGCTTTCTTTGGATAAGAAAGTCGATTAGGTGCTGGACTGAGCTCGTCGGCGAAATACTTAGGCGGAGGCTTGGGTTTTAGTGTATCTTGATTTAACAAAATAGGAAGCTACTATCAAAGTAAGGACATATAAGGGGCTCATTGTCTTTGTTTCTTAGTGAACGTCCTCACATACCCATACTGCAGCACCATCACATGCTCAGACAATTCTGAGCGCTTCACTTAGGAGGGTTCGGGGGAGGGTCGGCAGAAGGGGCGGGATCCTCTTTGGAAGGGAGGGAGATTTGGGAGGGTTGAAGGGTGTTGGGGGTATGGTGGTTAATGAGGGGGAGAATAAGGGTTTAAAATGCAGTTTGTTTCATCGTGTTTATTTTTGTGGTCAGATTCTGGCATCAATGATACGGAAGCACAAGCAGTCCGAAAGGCAGGATAATTATGTTGTTCTAATATTGGGTCAAGATGGTTTGCGTTAGAGTTTGCTCTCTAAATATAGGTGGGCTGAATGACTGGAGGAAGCGTACAAGGCTGGCTCATTTTGTAAAGAGTAATAGAATCGATATCCTCTGTCTCCAGGAGACCCACCTTCCATGGTCAAGGAGGAATTTGCTGTTTCTCAGTGGATTCGAGTCAGCAGCCTGTTCTTCTCAAACTTCAAATAATAGGGGGGTCGCGATCTTAACCAAAAGACATTTGGGAGGGGTTAGAAGGACTAAGTCGGATGGCTGTGGTAGATGGGTTTTGGTCGAATTAGTATGTGGTCCAACCCTCTGTGTAGTCTATGGGTCAAATGAAGATGATCCGGATCTCTTTGACTCAATGGAATTAGAACTAGCCTCCTGGCCTACCCCCATAATCATGTGTGGTGATTTTAATATTTCAGCTGATTGGAGTGATTCGGGGCTGTACCAGGGTCGAAAACCAAAAGTTTATAGGGCAATAAAAGCCCTTATCAATTCTCATGGCTTGATAGATGTCTGGGATACAAAGGAACCTCTAAAACCGGGCTACACCTACTTTTCAAATCCTTATCAGAAGTACACCAAGCTAGACTATTTCTTCATTTCAGCTAGTGAAATTAGTAGGGTTGGAATAATAAAATTACCGAAAATATTGTCAGATCATAACCCGCTGATATTGTCATATGAAATGCACGGTTTTGAACGGGTCAGGACCAGATGGACCTTTGAGAGACAATTACTGGGAGACTCGAGATATACAGAGCACATTTTGAATTGGGCAGATGGGTTTTTCGCTGCCAATAGATTTAGCGCATCCAGGAATATTGTCTGGGAGTCATTTAAAGCGGCCCTAAGGGGGGAAACTATAAGTTTTGGAGCAAGGATAAGGAAGGAGGATAAGAAGGAAGAAGAAAGATTAGTGGGTATTTTGTTTGACACAGAAGAACAGCATATGAGAGAGATAGTTGGGGGAGGGGACAGTAGGAAGAGCCAGTGTGAACTGTCAAAAAATAGAGCAGAAATACACAAGCTGATCTCCCAGAAAGCCTTAGGAGAATACTTGACTACCAAGGCCAAGCGCTATGAGACAGGTGAGCTAGCTGGCAGAGTTCTAGCCTTACAAATAAGGCAGGGGAGGGCTAGGAATATCATCTCTTGGATTGAAGTAAATGGTCAGGAACTCACGCAAACGGAGGAGATCTTACAGGCTTTTAAAAACTTTTACCAACACCTGTATGACGAGGAAACACGGGATGGTAATCAGAGGGGTGAGGTTGTGGATATTGGCCCTCGTCTTAATTCCCTAGAAAAGGAGGAACTCGACAGAGATATCAGCGGGGGAGAGATTATAGAGGCTTTGCATGAGCTAGCCTCCGGTAAAGCCGCTGGCCCTGATGGGATCCCCCTGGAGGTTTATAAATGTCTGGAATCAGTGGTTACACCATTATTAGTTGATTTGTTCAATGGAATAATGTTTACTGGAGTGGTCCCAGCCTCATGGCAGGAAACCAATATAGTGGTTTTTCATAAGAAGGGGAAACCCCTGGAGAAACTTGGCTCCTATCGCCCAATCTCGCTTATCAACGCGGACGCCAAGCTTTATTCAAAGGTATGGGCTAAGAGGCTCGGCAGGATCATTGGTGGTCTCGTCTCCCCCTGGCAACATGGATTTATTCCGGGTCGTTGTACTACCGATCATATTAGAAGAGCTATAGCGCTATTTGACGCTCAGGTTGCAGGGGGAGGGGAGATGGCCATGATCCTGCTAGATGCGGAAAAAGCCTTTGATAGGGTTGATTGGAACTTCCTTTGGGGTCTATTGGAAGGTAGAGGATTTGGGGAGATAGTTATTAGAGCTCTCAAAGCAATGTATGTGAATCCGGTTGCAAGGGTGGTAGTTATGGGTGAGAGCTCGGAGAGGATAGATATCAGGAGAGGTACTCGGCAAGGCTGCCCCTGCTCCCCGATTCTCTTTGCCTTATACATTGACCCTCTAATCCAGAAAATTTTGGGGACTTCCAGGATCAGTCCAGTGGTTTGTAATGGCCATACCAGTAAAATCTTGGCCTATGCCGATGATCTGGCAATTATTACAGTTAATCCCCAGCAAGCACTCATGGTCCTGATCGAAATAGCAGAAGAGTTTGGTAAGCGGTCGGGCTATCTTTTAAATGAGTCCAAAACTCAAATAATCTGTACTAGGAATATAGTTAAAAGTGATTCGAGATATGTTGATTCCGCAATTTATCTGGGGATCAAGATCAACGCATCAGTTAAGGAAATAATAGTCGAAAATTACCCTCCCCTTATGAAATCTATAGTGAAAGAGTTAAAAAGGATAGATGTCCTGCATCTCTCCTTGACTGGGAGGGTAAACGTTTTAAAAATGTCTTTTTTTCCTCGAGTCCTTTACCTGTTTAGAGCTATACCATTATTCTTGTATGAATCTACAATTAGAGGATTGGAATCTATCTTTATAAAATTTATCTGGCAATATGGTAGGATTAGACGATCTACTAACCTTATGTCACTGCCTAGGGAAAGGGGAGGTTTGGCTCTCCCTAATTTGAGATTATATCATTGGTCATGTCTCATGACACAAATGTCTATTTTGTTTCAACAAGAGAGTGATTCTGGTGTCATCACTTCACCAGCTCAGGATTTACCGTCCATTTTTGAGGTGTTAATTGGGGAAAAGGCAAGGGGGTTGATGTGGCGGGAAGTGGACCGTAGGTATTATAAAAGGCCCCGCTTGAAGATTCTGGAAGGGGTCTGGGAGGTCTGGAAGGCTGCCTCCAAATTTTGCAAAATCCCAAAAGTCACCCGTTATCTCCACCTGTATAACTCAAGTTTACTCCCGTATGGAATTTATCGATCTGGAAGAATTATGGCATTAGGACCATCGGGGATATATGGGGTGTTTATGAACCATTGAGTTTTGAAGACATCCGACAAAGGTTTGGCATCCCGGTCACGCATTGGTTTTTGTATGGCCAAGTCGCTCGGTTCTTAAAGGCATTGAGACCAAAGCCTTTGTTAATGGAGGAGGCCCCATTATTCGAACTACTATTGGCCGGGTGTAAAAAAATTAAAGGGGTTTATAAGCAATTCGTATTGGAATTACAAGACGATCTAGAAAAAATGGAGGTAAGCTTAGCTCGGAAACTGGGAGATCCGGATGTTGATCTAGACCTAGCCATATCCCTGAATAAAGAAGTTTTTAGATCCACCAATTTGAGGGCCCAACATTATAAAACAGTATTCAATCTTTATTATTCCCCTGCAAAACTATTCGCATGGGGGTTAGGGGGGGACGACAGATGCCCCAGATGTAATGCGGGGCAAGCTGACCTTCTGCATATGTTTTTCTATTGCAGCTCATTGTCTCTAATACAGAGAGAAATCTGTAAGTTTTGGGAGGGGCTGCTAGGTCATAAGATCGATCTATCTCCTACCTTGATGTTATTGGGCTGTGATCACAAGCAGAAACTGGTTCAAAGTGAGGAAGCGCTGGTTTTTATTTCGGTGGCGGTCTTACGGATTTTAATTTCGTCAGGCTGGAAAGATACTCTGGCCCCCTCCTTCCAAATGTGGCTCGCTAGACTGCTGAGTATCCATAATATAGAGAGTCGTTTATATGAGCAGAAAGGCAAGAGAAAGAGAGATTTTGGTAGGAAATTGTGGGCCCCGATTACAACATGGAGGGAGATGACGGGTAGCTCTTCGAATTAGACTCATAAATCTTTAAAAAAAAATCTGCTTTTATAAGTCTTACTGGTTGGTATTTTATCCTTTTGTACTCTGTGCTGATTTCTTCATGTATTTTTTCATGTATATATGCTGATGCCTTGTCTATCGATGTATTCAAACTGCAAACAATAAAAATTATTTAAAAAAAAAATAAAAGGGGGGGGCAGGGTGGCCCCCCTCCCGGGCCACTAATAGCTCCAGGGACCCCATCCCCCGGGGCTGGCCCTCTCCGTTGGGGGCCGTGGGGGGGTCCCCAATCCCACCACGGTCCCGCCGGCTCCCAGCCTCCTGCGGGAGCCGGCATTGCTTTTCCACATGGGGAGCTGCTAACATGCAGCTCCCCGTGTGGAAAAGCAATTTGGTTTGAATTTTGAAAGAGAGAGCAGGTTTCCCTGCTCTCTCTTTCAAAATTCAAACCAAATTTGCTATGGCAGCGTGGGAGCCGCGAGGCTCCCGCCCTGCCATAGCAAGCAGCAGTGTCCCAGGAGGGGGGGGCACCCGAGACACTGCAGGAGCCGTCCCTGGGGGGTGGCGGTCCCCAGGGCCATCATTGGCTCCAGGGTGGGGGCCACGCAGCCCCCCTCCCACCAATTTAGAAAGCCCTGGGGGTGGTGGTCCCCGGGGCTGGGGGGTCCGTCATGGACCCCCCAATTTACATATTTCGAGCACCGAGGAAGTGGCGGTCCCCGGGGCATGTGGCGGGGCTTGTGTCTCCCCACATAGGGTATTTCTCCTTTTTTTTTTAAATACACAAGACCCGGGGGATGGCGGTCCACAGGGCTTGGGGGGGCCTTTGAGCCCCCCAGCCATTCATTTTTGAAGCCCCGGTGGGTGGTGGTCCCTGGGGCTGGGGGACCCTTTGGGCCCCCCAAACCAATACTTCCATAGCCCCCGGGATTTAGCCCCCCCGGGGGCAAATTAGCAATGAAGCGCAGGAGCCCACGCATCGTTTTTTTTTATCGGCAGGATCCGCGCACCCAGCGCGGATTTTGCCGATTTTTTAAAATAATTTTTTTTAAATTGGGCCCTGGGGGTCCTTGTGGGACCCCCTAATCAGGCCTAGGGGGTCAGGGTGTTTCTACCCTGCCCCCTTTTTGCGTTCTGCGCGTTTTTTCTTCTTTTTTCTTGTGCTTGGTTCTGCGGAGGCACAAGATGGCTGCCAACACTTCCTGGTTTGGAGTGTTGACACCCAATTAGCATACAGCTGGTGCTCGGCAGGGTGCGCGGATCCAGCACGGCCATAGATATATATGTGATTTTAATTTTCTCAGGAACTACTGAACAGATTTACACCATTTAAGCAAAAGGCACGACTCTGAACCAAGGTCTACCTTTCTGCCAAATTTGGTGTAATTCCGTTCAGCAGTTCGGGCTGTAGCTGCGACTAACGGTCCCCATGAAAATTGCATGGGGAAAACACGTTTTGGGACCCTCCTTTTTTCTCAGCCCCCGCTTGACAAATCACCCCGAGACTTTCAGGATAGGAACGGACCGGAGCGGGCCAGTAGTTTTGAAAATTTCGCGAAGATTCATCAACCGGCGCCAAAGTTATTCCAAATAGAATGTTGCGGATTTCCTATGGATAATAGGTCCTAACTATAACTACCTACTTGCGACCGCCAGTGGGTAATATAGATAGATATATATATATATATACATGTTAGACTTGGGGGTCTCTAGTTGGCACAGGTATTCACTTGTGACAAATAGGGGCCTCCTCCTCTAGTCAGGGTAAGGGGGTACACTCCTAAAATAACCCCTGCTCACCCCCTTGGTAGCTTGGCACAAGCAGACAGGCTTATCTCAGAGGCAGTGTGTAAAGCATTTGTGAACATATACAGTAACCAAGTGACAACACTACAGATGGACACCACACAGGTTTTATATAAAAAATAAGTATTCTTTATATAGATTTACCACAAGACCATTAAACGACAAAAACACACAATACTGTTACTTTAGATGGTAGAAGTTTGCTTAGTTCTCTTTAGTTCTTAAATGCGACACTTTAAGTCAATGTACCTTTTAGATGCGACACGCAGGGCAACGAAAGTGTTGCAACGATGTTGATGCGATGATGTTTTTGGTGCAAAGAAATAAAGACGTGAAGATCTTCCAGATGCGTTACGCTTCTCCGATGTTGCGAGAAGACTCGACTCGATGCTTCAGCTGCAGCGGCGACACACTTTACGCGAAGCAATGACAGCGGCCTTGGCAGCGACACTCTTCTCCAATGTTTGCGAGACGCTTCAGCTCAATGCGATGTTGCAGCTGCGACACCCCTTTACGCGATGCGACGACAGCAGCTCTGACGGCGGCACGCTTCTCCGTGGATGCAAGGCGCTTTTCTTGATGCGGTGCAATGCGACAACTACGATGGCGACACGCTTCTTCCTCGATGCGAGACTCTTCTCTTGATGCGGTGCAATGCGTCAGCTACGATGGCTGCGATGGCGACACGCTTCTTCGGCGTTGCGAGACACTTCCTGGACGATGCGAGACGCTTCCGCTCGATGCGATGCTGCAGCGGTGACACACTTTACGAGATGCGACGAAAACAGTTCCGACGGCAGCACGCTTCTTCTTTTTGAGTCGCGCTTCCAGCTCCTTGCGACACGCAGTCCCTCAGAAGGCCCAACAACAGCAGCAGGCACTTCCAAAGAACTCTGGGGAGCTGGGGGGTGAAGTCTGTTGTTCCTGAGACTTCAGCAGGAGGCAAGCTCTTTTGCAAGCCCTTGGAGATCCTTCACAAGTTGAGCAAAAGTACACACAAAGTTCCTTTCTCCTCTCTTTGGCAGTAAGGCAACCACTGCAGGCCAGTCCCCCAGGTTCAGGGATAGTTTCCTCCTCAGCTTCTTCTGGTTCCTCCCTCAGCAGAGGTTCTTCTTGTTTTCCCGAAGTGATCTAATTTCTTGGGATCAGGGTCCCAATATTTATACCCAGAAATCGTTTGTCCTCTGAAGGCAGAGGGGCCTTTGCCCAGTCCAAACCAGTTCCTGAGCACTCTGTTTACCAGACTTCTCCTTTCCTTTCACAGTGCAGGGCAGAAACATTAGACGCCCCACAGGATGTGGAGCCAGCATTGTGGAAGGCAAGTACAGCCCTGGAGCACTTTGTTGACAGGATTCCTTCTCTTCATTCACTGTGCAGGGCAGAGACATCAGCCGCTCCCCAGGAGGTGGAGCCAGCATTGTGGAAGGCAGGCACAGCCCTATTCAGGTCCCAGCTGCAACTCCTCCCACCCATCTAGAGGCAGATCTCTCTATTCACCACTGGGGCACCTCACCCTGTCTCCTGGAATTCCCCAGCCCTGTCACTCAAATTCCAGACAAAGGAATACACAGCCTAGCAGAGGCAGGTTTGAATGGTTAGACAAGAAAATGCCTACTTTCTAAAAGTGGCATTTTCAAACACAGAACGTTAAAACCAACTTCACTAAAAGATATATTTTATCATCCTGAGTTCAGGCATACTAAATTCGAATTTCTACCATGTGCTCTGAGTCAGTTAGGATTATAAGATGTAATAACCAAACTGCCCATTCTGGCCTATGGAGAACAGGTAGCCTTGCAATAGTGAAAATCGAAAATGGCTGTAATTCACTATTAGAACATGCTACACACACCAGGGCATGTCCTACCTTATACTTGCAATGCACCCTGCCCTTGGGCCTACCATAGGGGTGTCTGATATGAAGAAAAGGGAAGGTTTAGGGATTGGCAAGTGGGTGCACTTGCCCAGTCAGCATGACAGTAGCAGACTGCACGCGGGCTCTGTAATGGCAGACCTTAGACACACTTTTACAGGCTACTTCTGTGGATGGCACAACCAGTGCTGCAAGCCCACCAGCAGCATTTGGATTTACAAGCCCTGGGCACTCCTGGTTCACTGTACTAGGGTCTGACAGGTAAACCAAACCAACCAATCATGGAATCACTAATTCGTACAATAATTTACAATAGGGAGCACTTGCACTGTGGCACTGGACAGCAGTGGCACAGTGCCCTGAGCAACTAACACCAGCAAAAACATATGAGGTAACAGCGAAAAAATCGAAGGGAGACTCACGCCAATGTGCCAGGTCTAACAATACATATATATTACCTACTGACGGTCGCCAGTAGGTAGTTATGGTTAGGACCTATTTTCCATAGGAAATCCGCAACATTCTATTCCCAATAAGTCTGGCGACGGTTGACGAATCTTCGCGAAATTTTCCAAACTTGTGGCCAGCTCCGGTCCGCTCCTATCCTGAAACTTTCGTGGTGATTCGTCAAGCGGGGGCTGAGAAAATAGGGGGGTCCCAAAACGTGTTTTCCCCATGCAATTTCCCATTGACGCAGCAACAGCCCGAACTGCTGAACGGAATTACACCAAATTTGGCAAAGAGGTAGTCCTCAGTTCAGACTCGTGCCTTTTGCATAAATGGTGTAGATCCGTTCAGTAGTTCCTGAGAAAATTAGAGTAAAAAAGATAGATATATCTATGGCCTCGGAGGATCCGCGCTCCCTATGCGCACCCTAAGCGCACCCTCTGCGAACTGAGTGTGCACCCTCCCGATCACGCGCTGAATGCTAATTGGCTGTCGAGTGTCTGTCTACATTCGAAACCAGGAACTGTTGGCAGCCATTTTGTGCCTCGGTAGAAGCGAGGCTGATTAAGTAAGGGAAATAAGTGTGTGAAAGATGTAAAGGGGGCAGGGTAGAAATACTCTTACCCTCTAGTGTTGCTTAGGGGGTCCCAGAATGACCTCCTAGGGCTCCCTTTTTTTTTTTTTAACGGCGAAATGTGCGCAGGGTGCGCGGATCGGGCCGAAAAAAAAAACCCTGAAGCGCAGGCTTCCGCACTTCGTTAATAATTAGCCCCCGGGTGGGCCAAATCCCGGGGGCAAAATGTTTATAACTTAATAGGGGGAGGGGGGCTGCGTGGCCCCCTTCCTGGAGCCCTCGAGGGCCCTGGGGACCGCCACCCCCCAGGGCCGGCTCCTACAGTGTCCTGGGGTGCCCACCCCCAGGACACTGTTGTTTGCCATGAGAGGGCGGGAGTCTCCCGCCCTCCCATAGCAAACTTCGTTAGGATTTTTAAAGAGAGAGCAGGGAAACCTGCTCTCTCTTTCAAAATCCAAACGATATTGCTTTTCTACACGGGGAGCTGCATGTCAGCAGCTCACCATGTGGAAAAGCAATGCCGGCTCCCGAAGGACGCAGGGAGCCAGCTGGGACCGTGGGGGCTCCCCCCACGGTCTTCAACGTTTTTTTTATAAGCCCCGGGGGAAGGGGTCCCCGGGGATAATAAAAATTAGTGATAGGGGCTATTTTTTTTTTTTACGGTAAAATTAGGAGTCGCGCATCCTAACGCGTTGGGTGCATGGTTTCTGTCGCGTTGGGTGCGCGGATCCAAGAAAAAAAACCTGAAATTTTTGGGAGATAATCATCAAGCTTAAGTGTTTTGTTCTTGAGTGGCTCTAAAAAGAGCCGTTGTGTTCATTGAGAGTTTGTGGTACTTATAAGTAAGTACTTATACAGAGTCTAAAGTTGTTGAGGAAAACTCTGTTTCCTTCATCAGTAAAGTGTACTCCATCTCTCCTATACATCTCTTGCATATGAAAGCGCAGATTGTTATTGTAAATGGACCCCATTCTATAGTCTCGGAGAAAAGCAGAAACAGATTTATTCACGTTTCCTAGCTTTCTCAATTTGTAGACAAAAATGAACGGTGCGCATAGGGTGCGCGAATCCCCAAAAAAACGGGGGGGGGGGGGAAAAATAACGTTTTGAAAATATAGTTTAAAAAATATTTTAAAAAATATAAAAAAATATTGTAACTTTTTTTTACAATAAAAAAAATCATATTTTTTAATTTTTTAAAGAATTAATTGAAAAAATAAGTTAAAAGAATGGTGATAAAAAGTATTTTAAAAGAGGAGGAGCCTAGCGCGCAACCAAGATGGCCGCGTAGGTGCGAGGCTCCCGAGGACCTCCGCAACCTCCCACGACTATCCTGAATTTATCCTGTCTCGGATGAGGGGAATGTGTTGGTGAGCTTGAGCTGAGGTGGCACCCGTTTCCCGTTGTCAAATCGGACCTCGGACACCGGAGTGAGCACCGATTGAAGTCTGCGGCCTTCTCCTCGCCAGACCCCGGATTTGCGCTGAGGGGTGACCCAGTGACAAAGTGAACAACAGCGGCGGGCCGGGCCTGGCGAGTCGCGCACCCCGCGCTTTCGCTTTCGCACCCCCTTGCAATCACTGCAGGGTTGGGTCGCGGGGCTCTTTGTGTTGGTGTGGTCTCGCTGGGAGACTTGGCCTGCCCGCCGGCTGTGACCCACACCGCCGATCGGGGGTGGCCCCCCCGGAGCTTGTGGCCCTGATTGCCTGCCCTTCACGACGTGACTGGTGCGACCGGGAGACTAGTGGCCATGGCCACCAAACAAGATGGAGACCGGGCAAAGACCAAGCCGACCCGGCGTGGCACCACCCATCAGGCCAACAGTATGGACCGCTATACTCTCCAGAAGGGATCTCCCGGCGGACCGCACAAATCCCCTGAGGACCCTCCTGATGCCCCGGACCTGCCCACGGATCTGACTCTGCGGGATGTCATGGGCGCCATTGCCGAGATGAAGGCCTCGGTAGGCCAGCGGTTCGACACACTGGCACAGAAGATCGACTCGGTCCTCGTGGATGTTGGCCTGGTGAGGGCCGATCTTTCCAAGACCAACGACCGAGTTGATTCTTTGGCCCACACCGCATCGGGCCTTACTACTGATGTGGCGGCGCTACAAACAGAGGTGCGCCGGCTTAGTCAGGCGAGCGCGCTTATGGATCGGCGCCTGGAGGACTCCGAGAGTCGGGCCCGGAGAAACAACATTCGCATCATCGGAGTACCCGAGGGACGGGAGGAAGCGGCGGCGGACCTATTTGTGGAGGACCTGATCGCTACCCATCTCCAGCCACGGGGGCTGAGTAAATTCTTCGCGGTGGAGCGGGCCCACAGAGTTCCCGGGGGAAGGCCGAAGGTCGGAGCCCCTCCGCGGCCCCTCATTGCCCGGATTTTCAACTTTCGGGACAGAGACGCTATCCTGCAAGCCTCCAGACTGTTGGGGCCGGTTAAGCTTGACAACATGGAGGTGAACTTTTATCCGGATTTCACCCCAGCGGTCCAGAAGCAGAGACTGAGCTTCCAAGGCGTCAAGCGCCGTCTTCGGGACTTGAACCTTAAATACGCAATGCTCTTCCCAGCCAAGCTGCGAGTGGAGGTAGAGGGTCGCACGCACTTTTTTGATCGCCCCGAAGCGGCCGGAGACTGGCTGGACACTCTGTCTGGGGATCGTGACCTGGGGGGCGGGGGGGGGGGGGCGGCGGGGGGAGACGGCACACTGGATCGGGACTGAGGGGGTGATGTTGGGCTTCACTCTGGACAAAAATGTTGCCACTCTCGATTAAGCATCTGTCTGTATAATTTCCCCTCCTATGGAGGTTGTGTGGGGTCTCTTGGGGGTTCTCCCTCCTCCTCTAGGGGGCTTAGCTAGTTTTTATTATATATATGGGGCGACAGGCACACTGCACGTTGGGGGGGCTGTTCGGGCTCATGCAGGGGTGCAGGGAGGGGGGAGTTTTGTTGGGGTGGGTGGGTAGGGATGGGGGGGTGTTGTTCGTTTTCACCACAAGGCAAAAGTATCATTGTGCTAGCTCTATAGTGCTCTTCGGGGGGACGAATGGTGGCTCTTGTCTATGATGGGGGGTAGGTAACTAACTCTGTTGTCCTGGAACGTGAATGGACTGGGGGACAGGATTAAACGTGGGGTGGTCCTGCAGTTCTTGAAGCGAATCTCGCCCGATGTAGTTTTTCTGCAGGAGACACACCTCATTGGCAACTCCTTCTGCGCCATGAATCGGCGTGGCTATCGCCTAGTGGCCCATTCGGGCTTTACGTCTGGCTCAAGGGGTGTGGGCATCATGATTAAGAACTCGCTTCCGCTGGAGATTGATGAGGTGCTCCATGACGACAGGGGACGTTACGCGGTCTTGGTGGGAAGGATGGAGGGCAAAGTGGTGGTTTTTGTGTCAGTATACGTCCCACCGGGGCTGCAGTCGACTACCTTTGCGGACCTGGGGCGCCTCCTCCTTGGCCTTCCGGGGGGGATTCTGGTGGTGGGGGGGGATTTCAATGCGGTGGTTTCCGGGACTGTGGATCGTCACCCCCCTAGGGACCTCCCCCGGGCCCAAGCGTGGCTCTCTGGTCTATTGGACACTTTGGGATTGGTGGATTGCTGGCGTTTAAAACATCCCACGCAGTTACAGTATACCTTCCATTCGGGGGCCCATGGTAGTCTCTCACGACTAGATTATGTCCTGGTCCCGGCGGCCTATGTTGGGTGGGTGGGAGAGGTGCGCCATTTGGCACGGGGTATCTCGGACCATTCCCCGCTCCTGTTACACCTGGACCTTTTTCCGAGGGGTGAGGGTAGGGTGGTCCCGATCAATCCCTGGTACTTGCGCGACCCCACTATTCGCGCTGAATTGATTAAATCCCTCCAGCGCTACTTTGACGAGAATGTGGGGTCCGTGTCTTCGGCTGTCTCACTGTGGGAGGCATTCAAGACAGTACTACGAGGAGAGGCCCTGTCCCTCATTTCCCACACCCGGAGGCGCGAGCGGGAGGAAGTGACCCGGGTGGAAGCTGAGATAGCCGAGTTGGAGGGTAATCTAGAAAGTGGGGTGACGGATGCCGTATTGCATGTCCTCCAACTCAAGCAAGCGGCCTATAGGGCCCTCGTCACAGAGGCAGCCAGGGGCCTCAGTAGAGAGCAACAGGGGAGATTGTATGATGTGGGTGATAAGGCTGGTGAATTGATTGCGTGGCTGGACAAAAAGGAGAGAGCGAGTCGTGTAGTCCCGCTGATTGAGAAAACAGACGGTGTGTGTGTTACTGAACCGGAAGAAATTGTCTCCTGCTTCGCGGACTATTTCCGTGGGGTGTATTCCCCGGTGTTTTCCTGCTCTGAAGAGGATTCCCGTACCCTGCTCAGGGATATCGCGCTGCCTTCCCTTTCGGAGGAGGACAGAGTGTCGTTGGACGCCGCCCCAACCTCCGACGAAATCGCCCTCGCCATACGTTCGATCGCTTCCGGCAAGGCCATGGGTCCTAATGGTCTCCCCATCGAGTTGTACAAATTGAGACCGGATACGCTGGCACCACATCTCCGATCGATGTTCCTGGAGGCCCATTCGGTGGGCTCCCTCCCGCTGGACCAGCGTCTGGCTACAATCGTGGTTATCCACAAGGAGGGGAGACCTCGGGACCGGGTTACATCCTATCGGCCCATTTCGCTACTGAACGCGGAGCCTAAAATTCTCGCCAAGGTCCTGGCCAATCGGCTGGTCGGCGTGGTGGGCGAACTGGTTCACCAGGATCAGTCCGGCTTTATTCCCCATCGTAACACAGCTCTTAACTTGCGGCGTTTGCATGGGGTGCTTGCACGTGTTCAGTACATACGGGAGCCGGCCATTTTGGCATCCCTGGACGCCACCATGGCGTTTGATACGCTTGAATGGCCATACATCTGGGCGAAGTTTGGCTTTGGCGCAGGGTTCATCAGTTGGGTCAAATTGCTGTATTCGGGCCCATTGGCGCAGGTGGTGGTGAACGGTAGAGTATCGGCTCCGTTCGAGCTGGGCCGGGGCACGCGGCAGGGCTGCCCCTTATCGCCGCTCCTTTTTGCGCTTGCCTTGGAGCCCCTGGCAGAGTGGCTGTGGTGGGAGCCTTCCATCCGTGGTCTCCGTTGGACCCCCGAGCATGAGGACCGCGTATCCCTATACGCTGATGACATCCTCTTGTACCTAGCTTCCCCACGTAACTCACTTATAGTACTGGTTGATGTTTTGCATTCATTTGGTCGTAACTCCGGCCTTGTCATCAACTGGGCTAAATCGTGCGTGTATGTTCTCTCTGGGGAGGCGCCCATTCTCCCGCGGGGCTGTCCGATCCAGATCGCCCCGCAGGGATTTCGGTACCTGGGTGTCTTCATTACTCTGGACCCGGAGGCCCGGTATGATCGGAACTTGCTTCCCCCCCTCCAGCGCCTGAAGGAAGATGTCACGCGCTGGCGGCGCTTGCCGCTCTCGCCGCTCGGCCGGGCGGCATTGTTTAAGATGATGTCTCTGCCGCGCTTCCTCTACGCTTTGCAGAATACTATGGACCCCGTCCCAGCGCGCTACTTCCGTGAGGTGGAGAGTTTGCAGCGCCGCCTGTTCTGGGACGGGAGGCCGCGTATCGCCCTGGCGAAGCTGACGCTCCCATGGTATGATGGCGGGATAGCCCTCCCGGATATCAAACGATACTATGGACCCCGTCCCAGCGCGCTACTTCCGTGAGGTGGAGAGTTTGCAGCGCCGCCTGTTCTGGGACGGGAGGCCGCGTATCGCCCTGGCGAAGCTGACGCTCCCATGGTATGATGGCGGGATAGCCCTCCCGGATATCAAACGATACTATTGGGCCTCCCAGCTGGCTGCGATTAATCACGGCCTGTATGGGCCCGCTTTAAACCCGGCATTCGAAATGGATAAGATGCTACTCCCGGGTGGGGACTATAATCGAGCGCTCTACTCCAGCACGCCCGACGCTCGGCTGACCGGCCCCACGCGTGTCATGGTGCGAGTGTGGCACGCGGCTAATGTGGCGATGGGGTGGAAGGATCGTCTGACCCGGGCGTCACCACTATACGCGTCCGAGCAGTTGGGCTCCCTGTGGACCTCGAAGGGCTTCGAGAAGTGGGACATGATAGGCATTAGCAAGGTGGGGGATCTCTGGACGAGGGGAGGATTTAAAACGTTCGAGATGCTGCAGACGGAATTCCACTTGCATGGCAGGGAGTACTTTCGGTATTTGCAGATCCGTCATGCACTGGGCTCCGTCTTCCCGGACGTTGCATCCATCCCGGAGTGTTCCCCCCTTGAGGATAGAGTGCTGGATGGACACGTTCCGGACAGCACGATCTCACTGATCTACAAAAAACTGATCAATGACCGCACGGGATTGCTGACTGCCCTTCGTGAGGCTTGGGTTGCCGATGGACTGGAGCTGGACGACGAGGACTGGACCCTTGCGGTGGCCTCCCCGAAAGAGGTGGCCATACCGGCCCGCCTTCGCTTCGTCCAGCTCAAGATACTCCACAGAGTCTACATGACGGGGCCGAGGCTTCTGCGTATGGGCTATGCTGTGGACGGGTTGTGTAAGCGTGGGTGTGGCGCTTTGGGGATCTTTCTGCATATATTGTGGGAATGCCCGGAGGTGGAGCGATTCTGGCGTGGTGTGCATGAGGTCCTGCGTGTGGTTACGCATGTTGTGCTGCTACCCGAAGCGAGGAGATGCCTGTTGAATGTGTGGGAACCTACCGACTACTCGGCGCCACAGACGTGGTGGGTGACTCTGGGATATATGGTGGCCAAGCGTGATATTGCTCAACTGTGGGGATCTCAGAGGTCCCCGACTGTCTCGGCCTGGAAGGAACATATAGATTGGTGCATGTTTCGGGTAAAGGTGGTGTATGTTGCGAGAGGTAAGCCTGGGACATGGGTGAAAGTCTGGGGCCCCTGGAACGCCTACCGCGGGGGAATCTGTACTCCACCGTTATTGCCTGATCCGTCGCCTGCCCCATCCCCGTAGCCGACCCATCTTCCCTGTTCCGGGCATTGAGTTTTACCCAGCCCTAATCCTGATCTCTTCCCCTTCTTGATACTCCTATGGATTGGTAGGGCCCCCCTCTCAGGGGAGCACATGCTGCTATTTCTGATTGTAGATTGCCTTGTGGTTTTTGTTTTTTCTGGTTGTTATTTCAGTTTAAAATGAAACCGTACAGTGGGGTCCGGATGGTGTGGCTATCAACGCTGCTAACTCCTGTGCATCTTCCTTAGCCGCAACACGCGCTCTACAATGTGTATCATATGCTCCTTTTGTTTACTAGCGGCCGGCCGGAAGGTTGTAGGCCCATCTTTGTATATTTTTTGAGTTTTGTAATAAACGGTTTCAAAAAAAAAAAAAGTATTTTAAAAAAACATAATTAAAGGAATTGACACACTGAAATACAAAAATTTAGAAATCCAATGAAAATCATTAAACATCATAGCTTTAGAGATAAGTTATAGATAGGAATTAGCATTTAAAAAACCTTTGAAATTTACTGACAAACCATAGGTTTCATGCATGTTATAGTTAGGAATTGGCATTTAAAAAACCTTTGAAATTCACAGAAAAAACCATAGGTTTCATGCACGTTATAGTTAGGAATTGGCATTTAAAAAACCTTAGAAATTTACTAAAAAAAAACATAGGTTTCAGGGGCGTTATAGTTAGCTGGACATTTCCCTCGTACAAAACCCTAGAAATTCCCCCGTTATAGTTAGTTCAGCTAACTATAACTCGCGCCCCCGCAATGCACTGCTGATGACGTCACATATTACATCACTCATGACATGGTCAGTGACATCACTGATGACATCACTGATGACATCTCAAATGACATCACTGATGACATCACTGATGACGTCATCCATGTGATAAATTTGTGCATCTTCTCATACCCTAATATAACCTTTGATACACTGACTCAAAATTTCAGACGGCTATTTTGAAAACCATAGATACTCCAATACCAATAACTACATACACACTCATTGACTCTTAGGTCTACATACACCATCACTCACTGACCTGTACAGTCACTCATACTTACAGTCACTCAGTACAGGACGATCATATGCATTTATACACCTATATAGACACTCACACACCGCCAATCATCCATTGAGGTACTGACACACCTAGTCAGTCATGCAAATAATTAATCACAGTCCAATTTACTCACCTATCCAGTTATACACACACAACTTCAGTTACTCATAAAAATACTACCACATTCTTACGCTTTTATACAATTAATGATACAAGCACACACTCATACATACACTCACTCTCACAATCACACACTCTCACATATAGCCAGTTATATACTCTTACACACATATATACTGCCTTTCACATATGTAGTTACTGTCACATGTACCACTGAGATATACATTCAATCACTAACACAACCATACACACACTCACCCACCCATGCAGTCCATCACAGATGCACTCTTAAAACCATGCACCCATAGAATCACCCACTCACGCGTCTATGCACAGTCATACACACCCTACCCACACAAACACTCAGGCACCCATACAGATACTCAGACAACCAATCAATAACCCATATAGACACTCATATAGCTATTCACAAAACCATGCAGCCACTTATACAACAACAGATAGACAGATACAGATATTCACACAGTTTAGTCACTAGTCTGCAGTAAGATTCGTTTAATGACTCACTTATAGAGTCAGTCACACACCTACTAAATCATCCATTCACACACTTATACACCCACTCATTCTTCCATAGGCCTTTCCCCATATATATTAAACATATTTAAACTTTACAGAAACACAGACTCACTGGATGACGTCATCAGTGATGTCATCAGTGATGCCATTTGAGGTGTAATCAGTGATGTCATCAGTGATGTCACTGACTATGTCATGAGTGATGTAATATGTGACGTCATCAGCAGTGCATTGCGGGGGCGCGAGTTATAGTTAGCTGAACTAACTATAACGGGGAAATTTCTAGGGTTTTGTACGAGGGAAATGTCCAGCTAACTATAACGCCCCTGAATTTCTAAGGTTTTTTAAATGCCAATTCCTAACTATAACGTGCATGAAACCTATGGGTTTTTCAGTGAATATAGATATATATAGATATAGATATATTTTTTTTTCTTTTCTGCTGTAAACCAATCATATGAATTATGGTTAAATAGTAGTTTTTTGTATGAATTCACTGACATTGACGAAGGCCAGGAGGCTGAAACGCGTTTGTCAGTATGATTGTTTGCGTTTATTTAAAAATAAATCATCTTAAAAATTACGGCTGGAGTGCGAAGCGTTTCTGAACTGTGTGTGTGTATAACAAAACACTCCTGGATTACCACGATGCTCGGCAACTTGAACACAGGTACGGACCACAGCAGTGCAAATTGTATTATTTAAGCTTTATTTCGCCCAGTCAATCAATCAGCATGACGGGTTTCGGCCGCGTCGCCGCAGCCTTGATCACCTATGTATATATATATATCGGTTGACGTAATTTCGAGTGTGAGGATAAAGTATAGGAATGTAAGATATAGTAAGGGTTTTTCAGGGACTGCCAGTCGGGTTTTGAACAGTTTGTGAGCTCTTAGGTCTACCGCCGACTTTCTTACGCCGATCACAATGTACAAAACACGTGAACGGGGGATATACACATTTTAACTGTTCAGATGCTCCAAGTTATCAGTGCAGAGTGTGCTAATGACATCTATTGTTGGGTGAGGGGTTCGCTAGCCATTGTACACAAAGAGTATATATATATATACCGCAATAGAGCACAAGAGCAGCTGATACGCCAAACTCTGCTGAGGCTGAAAAGGAGGTGGGCGGTATTATAACTGTGCAACAATGAAACGTGTAAAGAAATCACACCTTAAAAACTAGACCGCATCTCTTCATAATCTGACGCTTCACGCTGTCAAGTTGACGGCCACGTTAAGTGTATGTTTACTGTACCTAACGGTCGGAAGGGCGGGGCTTAAGGGAAAAGGGCGAAGCCTGAGCCGCCGTTCAATTCTTCCATTGGACGTAGATAGTTTACCTACACCACAACATGGCCGCCTCCTAAGCCGCATGAGAGCCCGCCCATATAGCCCAGCATTTTATTTATATGCTGTCAATGGTCAGCTGCTCATGAAGACTGGAGGAGGGTGGCTGATGTAGGCTCTCGCCCGTGACGTCACCCCTCACGACAGGTGTCAATCACCAGACGTGCTCCTCCCGCCGCCGTATGTAAATGAGGGCTAGTGACGTCACACGCAGATGGAAAAGGGAAGAGGCAGAATGGCTGCCCAGTGCCGGAGCCCTCGGTGCTCGGCGGAGAGGAAGGGGTTCCGGCGGGAGCTCGACTCCTGGCGGCACAGACTTATCCACTGTGTAGGTAAGAGAGAGACGCCCATAGCTGCCTTCGCAGTTTCTCGTGCGATCCGAGAGGCAGCGTTGCTTTCCACGGAAGTGAGTATGTAGGGTGCCAAAGCAAGAGGTGGCCAACGGGAGTTAGGGGGGGGGGGTAGTTAGGTTAAGCCGTCGCCCCTGACCCACTCCATCACTAACTCTCCTTTTATCTGATGAAAATGACAGCTTTCGAAAAACCTATCTGGGCCGCCTGAAGGCATCTCCAGGCCGGCTTCTTTGCCCCTCTGCATCCGCCTGTCATGGGGTTTGGAGGCTGCAGTTGTTTACATGCCCCGTACCCGGAAGAGGGGTGGTAGAATAGATAAGGACATGGGAGTCTTTAACTGAAAAAGGCCTACCTGCATCCGTCTCGCGACCTTTGACGGTTGGACAACGTGAACTTTATTTTTCCATTAAAGTCCTGCCTCAAGGGAATGAAGGATGGGGGGTGTGATTGTCAAGGTGATAGTAGCTCCCCCTTTCGTCATAGGGGTTGACAGCGCATTTGCTCTCCGAGCTTTAGTTCTCTTCCAACTTTGTACTGTGACTAGCGCGAGCGCCGTCTCTCTCTAGGAATAGGACTACCGCAACCCTCAAACTGTTCTTGTGTATAAGCTGAACCTCCTAACCCCCCCCCCCCCCCCGGCTTGTGACACGCTCAGATTTGTTTATTTTTCTCTGGTGCACCACACGAGGACCTTCCGTTAATCTTATGTTCGAAACACACTCTAATAAAGAGCGATTTTGTTTTTTGCGTCCTTCAGCCCCCTCCTTTCGGTAATCGGCTACACACTGCCCAATGATAATGGCAAGGGAGGGCATGGAAGCAAACACACCCCTCTCCCGCCTTTGAACCCGGGCTCCGATCCTTCAAACTTCGCACTGAGCGTTCCCCCGCCCTCTGCTGCTTTCTAGGAAGCAGCAGCAGCTCATCGACGGCAGGAGGCGGAGTGCGCGCTGTTCTCTGGCCAAGTGAAGCCTCTCTTTTTTTTTTTTTTTTTTTCATCTGATCCACAATCTCCATTGTTTTTTTTTCTGTCTTTATTTATTTTTTATTTTTTTCCTTTTCCTATCAGTTAACCACACAAACTGTCCGCAAAATCCCTCCTCCCTTCTCTTATTTTGCTGCATGCACCTGATCTCATCCCCACCCCCTCCCCCAACTGGTGGTGATCTGCAGCGGTGCATTTTCATCATTTTATAGACACGAAAGCGGAGCGATATCTGCATCCTGTTGCCAGTAACCATCATGATTACAGCCGTTGCCACGGTGTTGTCAGAGGGCCAGGCCCATTAATTGCCACCCCCTCACAAAATAATTTTGGTTGTGAAGTGGTGGCACAATGTTGAATAAAAGCAAGTGTTCATGGTGTTGACTTTCATTTAACCGGGACGAAATTGTTCCTGTTTAAAACAGCAATCGGCACGAATAGGTTCGTCGTGTATTCTGGCAACTTGACAGTAAAGTCGAGTGAAAAACGATGTTTTGGGATTTCCGGAGACCTCTGCTGAAAACAAAGAGAAACTGGGTACTCTAGGTATGTCACTGTTTTATTTTAAAATTAAGTTAGACTCTTAAGCATAGTTTTTTTAAATGTGTAATCTTTTAATTTTTTTATTTTTCTGTCACAATAAGGGCCTTTTGGAGCACCCAAGACTTGTATGGTTTAGTAACACATGTTATGTGTATTTGTATACCGTAGAAATCATCCGGGAGGTTAGCCTGCCGTAGCCAGGATTCCCGATTTCCATCGAATCTATATTTCTGTTCTGTCAAAATGTTATCCACAAAATGTGGTATTTTTCCTGCATTGATAGTCTTGCTGCGTTTAGTAATGTAGAGTCAGAGTAACCATCTCTATCGTAGTCTTGGTGGTTGGTCAGCGTTGCTCGAAGCTCGTGATAGTTAAGTCTTAAAAGAGCACCAGTGTGTTGCCAACAATCTACAGACGTCATTTGTTTAGAGAACTTGAGTTTCGCCACGCTAATAAATGCGCGTTTGCAGTTGACATTTTGCATCTACAGAATATATATTCACCAGTTTCAGGGCAATGTTAATGTTCTATAATCTTTCGGTGTGCCACAACTGTTCCCTGGAGTTTATTGGAACTCGCTCATGGTAACTGTTCGTCAGAATAGGAGGGGCTGTCTGTATTATTGATATGACATGAATGTGTGGGTATTTTGGGTATGCTGTTAAGTAAGGTCCGTCCAAATTATTTTATATCCCATTTGTCAAACTGGATTCCCGACACGCGAATGTTTCTGAAACTTTTTCAAAAAGGCTTTGTAGTTACATTGTACTTGTTTTAACTTACTGTTTATATTGCACTTAACCAGGCCTTTTTCCATGCACGCCTCTTAATGATATAAAAGGAAATAACTTTCCTTTAAAAAAAAAAAAATACATGATCAGTGTTGAATGTCTCATGACTTTTACAATTGGAGTTCTTTCTAAACTTAGTATAGTTTTCTGCGTATTGTATGGGCAAGGCTCCAAGCAATGCTTTTACTGTCCTGTTGCAGTATGAAGAGGTCTTTGTTCTTCCAGTATCTTCAACTTTCTTTTTGGTCCTGAGTTATTGTGGGAGGTTTTCACCACTTTGTGTACAGCAATCCACAGTTAATGTTTGTCAGTTATTTATTTTCTATTTCTCTCTTTTATCAAACCAGCAGTCGATTTATATACCTGGAAGACTTTGGATTTCAGCAGGTTGAAGGTTCAGACGGACCTGTTTTTTTTTTTTTTTTTTTTTTTTTTTTTTATATATATATATTTAAAATTTGTGCATTAGTCACATTTTCATTGCACTTATAACTTAGTTTCTTCATGCATTTCTTAAATATGACGTTCATGGATTCTGCTCAATCCAATTGTTTCCCTTCCCCCCCCCCCCCCCAATTTAAAGATAAAAACCATTCCATTTACATAACAATAAAACAGAACTGTGAATCGGTGAACCGGTTCAACGGTAGACAGCCTTTTCATACATACTAGTAGCTCTGTTGCACAGAAGTGACTTTTAGCCATATCTAATTTTATAAATTGTACTAAAAACAACGAAATGGAAAATAAACTCCAATTGCTTTCATGTTATCATTTTACAAACTTCCCTTTGTCTTCCAAATAATGCAATGCCACATTTGCCTGTTAGGATTCACGCAACTGGCACTTGTACTGAACCTTGCATTTCCCATTTTGAACGGTTGCTTCCATTTGATAATAGTGAAGCGTCCCAGAAAGTGTTTCTTAACAACCTTTCTTTTCACCTGTAACAACATACTGTTCATCATTAGAGCATGTATCCATCTTTCTGGACACCAATTGGTCGTACCCAACGTTAACAGTTTGCAGGCAGCTGTTGGTCATCTTGTTGCCATTATCACATCAATAGGCTTCCGATTTCTTACTGTATCTTTTTTTTTTTTGTTGTTGAATAATTTACTTTATGATAGTGATGTATTTGGTTACACATCTGACTCTTTTAGTTGCATTATATCGAAAGAGTTACCAGTTCAGCCTCGCATACATACAACATTGCTCTTGATGTTTTGCCATGTCCAAGTAATGCTTAAACAGGTAACGTGCTCAAATAAGACACTAGCTTTTCTCCCTGTGCTTCTAGTTGGTGTTAAATAGGTTTAAAAAAAACAAAAACCTTCTTTGCTGGTTGTATTCTACTATATGTGCTACGCAATTAATCTTTTCAGCCAGTGCAGTTAAGTCTGATATCAACGAGTACTTCTGATTGCAGTCCGTATTTTAAATTCAAAAAATAAAGTGGAAATATATGCAACAACCAATGGAAAAGGCCACTGCACTAAACCAAAATATCTCACCTGGGCATATCACCTTCTTAAACATGTGTGGAAAGCAAATACTTGAACACATTTTTAATCGCATAGTAGCGTGGCAGTTAAAGTGAGTCACTCCAAATATCATTTGGCAAGTTTAAGACGAATTTGCGTTTACAGTGACCAAAGAACGCTTTCTCCCTGGCGTGACCCCATGATGTAGCAACATTAAGCTACGTTTAATTTTATTAAATGTTTTCCATACTTAATTTAAAAGCAACAAGCGGCGTTGCCAACATTCATGCCGTGTTTTGCATCTTTGTAATGGACACCTGTATTGATGGGGCATTAATCTCAAAATAGAAGTAAATTGTGAGTTTCGGACACACTGACCACCCATTTGTTAAAATCTTTTAGTTTCCTCAAGATTTGTGTCTGCATTTTTGTTAGTTCATTGTAATCTATCTCTATTCAGAGGGTTGCCGGTCACCATATTGTCTTATATTTTAACACCCTGATTGAAGTTTGGGTTGATTTCATTTTAAATACTTGTGATTGTCCCATTCTTGGCAGATTTTTCTCCCAGCTTACTTAGAATAAATCCTGTTGAGGTCAACTGTCAATAGAGATAGAAAAAAGGAAGTGAAACCACTTATTCACCCTTTGTGGACAAACGCCCAGTACGTTTGCAAAGATGTTTGTTCAGAAATTGTTGCTGCTGTGCTGTTTATTCGTGACATTTTTCGTACAAGTTTGTTTTTTCCTCATCCAGGGTTACCCTCTTACCTAGAATTGGTGGGGAATGCTTTGGTAAATAACGAAGCCCTGAGTTTAGGATGGGTACGTTTTGCTGCTGTGAAAAGTTTGTTATGGCCTGTTCCTGTTGTATTCGTAGGTGTGTTCATCTCTAGTGGTTGTGGCCCTTAGTGTATCTGTCAGATTGCAATTTCTAGTGAAAACCAGACTCTGTCGTACTATGCCATTTCATTGCATCCCTAATAGATCAGTCATCCCGTCAATCTAAACACCATCAGTATAACAACCATGTAGCTGTTCTCCATTACATAGTTCCTCGTAATTTTATATTTTAAACTTGCATCATCTATTGGGGGGGCGGAAGAGACGGTTAAACAGGAGGCACATTTGTGATTCTGGCTGAAACCATTTTACCTTCATTGCAAACCCCTTCTCAGCACTCCCTACAGTAGTGTGCCAAACGACACCAGAATGTGAGTTCTCTGCCCCGGTAACCCGTGCTTTTGGAAACACGCTTTTGGCCACATGCACTGATCTGTGCTCCTCAGCCAATTTTTTGGGGTGGACACCCTGCCTCATTTGCGAGCTAAACCCATTTAGGCAACCATTAGACTAAGGTAGCAGAAGGGTACTTTTATTTTATTGTCTGCATCTATGGAATGCGCCCTTACAATGTTAGCTGCATCACAACTGCCATTATTGCCAATAGTGTGTTCATAACCTCTGTTAAGACTGTGTATATAATTCCGCAGCTCCATAAGGTGTGTAGGAAGGCGATTTCCTTCCTTGGTCATTCCATGCAGTGACCAGTGATTGCTTGCCCCATGTTGTGCAACCTGCTAGTTATATTATCCTGGATAAGACTGGGACTTGCTTTTATAGCCACCTCTCTGGGGTGCCCCAAGTCTGCCTTCCATTCTACCAGTGAGCCCTACATTCTTCTCCCATTTACTTCCAAAGTCTCCCTGAAAATCAATAGTTGTGCATTAGCATCTTGAAAATGCTGGTCATCCATTCTCCCAGGACTCATCTTTCTATGTGAGTGGCATCAAGTAGCTATCCTCTGCTTCCATTCAGTTGTGCATGAAGAAAGAGCACGTTAAGGCTGTGTATGCTGATAATCTATGCAACTCATTTTTCTCACCGAGTATCCTGAACATCTTAATTCCCACCCCCCCCCCCCCCCAATATGTTCTAAGCCAACAAGTTTGCACTGTGGAAACCCCCTAGTTTCACTTTCTTTTTGCACTGTTTAACTTGCAGAGTTTCTTTTGTAAAGACACTTTTGGGGTTTTATAGTATATGTAGTGAGCGTTGATTGACCAGCGTCTTTCAGCTACCGGCTTGAAGCATTGTCACTCGTTTCTTGGCTCAGCACTGTGAGCTACTCCTCTGTTACCCAAGGCATATATTCTTACACCTCCACCTGAGTACTTAATTAGAACTGCATGAGAGACTCCGACTACTTAACTAAAGCCCTCTCTGTACACTTCTGTTGGCTTGCTATTATTTGTCTAGCTTTTTTGTGCTAAGTATTGCGTTACTACATCAAACTTGCTGGCTTTCCCATTGCTTGTTTTACCCTATTCTGTGCTGGCTATTTTCAATGTTTTAATCCGGGCCCACGATTGTGGCTGTCAGCAAGGCGGTCTCACCTCTTTCAAATATATTGCAAGAAGGACCTAACTCCAAGACCAGTCTAGCCTATTGCTCTGCATTCTGTGTTGGTGCATATTCGTCTAGTATCTAGTTGGGAGGTTCAATGATACAGCCACACATGTAGCCCCCCCCCCCCCCCCCCCCCCTCAGCAATTTTAAACTGGCCGACAGATCATGTTCAACGCAGTACATGGATCGCCTCTGACCCACTGCAAGTTCCTGCACTCCCCTTCCAGTAGCTTACATTGGGTGTCCCAGACTGCATAGCGGCTGTTTTCGGGATCTATATATTTTTGAGCTTGGCTGTAATTTTGGAAACACCTGCCTTACGCGATGGGGGCAGTTTTTTCCATAGACTTACCTCATCCTGAAAATCAGTCATGATTACATGTAAGTTAGGTTTAAGGTCTCTTGCCCTTGTGTGAACTCTGTTCCCCAAATATTTAGTGTTCACCCACCTTGTATGGTTGTCTCTACATCCGTTATTTCGTCTCCCAGTCCTTAAATATTAGTGCTGAGCACTTTTACCAATTTGGTCTTGTATCGTGAATAATCTCCAGTTTAGTGAGAGGCTTGCAGAATCGAGGGCATGAACTTCTTCGGGTCTACTGCATAAAGGAGGTTGTCATCTGAGTACAAAGCCTGTCCTTGGCCTCTGCTGCTGAAAAACCCTGGGTGCCACTGTTACCCAGTTAAGTCGCCTTTGTGAATAAGAGCAGTGAAAGAGTGCATCCCTTCCTTGTACCGGTATTCATCCCTGTTTGCATAGCACCCCATTATCCCTTCCTAATAATATTTTTGTGTAGATCAGCCAAACCCAGCAGCAGTGGATTGTGTATTTTTTTAAAATGCTCATCACTTATTCTCTTCTCTGTAGGGTTTAAATCCATTAAATTTTCTGATTTTTTTTTTTTTTTTTTTTGCGTGCAACTTGGATACTTGTTTGTAGTTTATGTTGTAGGGTACTCGTTGTTTTTGACCAGCCTAGTTCTCATGCACTACTTGCTGAGACAACGAATTCCATTATCAAACAACTTGAATGATTTCTTAAATTGAACCAGCAGTACCCGGAGTGCCTTTGCCAACCAAATTGGACCTTATGGTGGTTATATTCTTCGAGTATCACTTATCTATTACCTCATCCCTATTTCCCCATAGTCTTCTCCAGCATTTGTTATGGCTTCATTCCTTCTTGCCCTCAAACTTCTGAGGTTCCTGTGTTTCGCTTTTAACTTAGTGGTTGAAATAAATAAGAACAGTACTAGAAGAACCTGGTTGTTTTGAGTTCGTATCTTTGGCGATTTGGTCAGGAGAATGCAGTCTATTGGTTCGTTAACAAGGATGAACAAAACTGGTGCCAATAAAAAGTTTAACTTGGCCTCAAGCTACTTTTTGGTGCTTCTGGTATACTGACTGGGTATTGGAGTACCGTATGCATGACATTTTTGTACAGGTTTTTTTTCCCCCCTCCCCCTCTGGAATCTTGTACAGCAATTCTTTTTCAAAGTTGCTGTGCATTAAAATCTACCTCTTCACATGGTGAAAACGCATTAACTCTGGATGGTTGTGTTCCCACACTGGTAATCTTGCCTACCACACTTGTTTGTAAGACACTTCTAGAATGTTTTCCATCTGTGGGCAATATTTTGTGTATACTTTGAAACCTCACTTTTTGCACTTGTACATTGCTGGTTAACATCCACCTATGTACAAATAATTAAACTAAGTGGTAACTTCATGACTGCTTCCACTTGAATGTGATCTGTTAGAATACGTGCGGTTCAGAAAACTGTGCTCCTGCAGGGACAAGAACATTATTATGTTTTGGTTGGCATTCAAGATCAATGATTTGCTTCCTCTGCCCAAATACTGGAGAAGTGGACCTTTAAAAAGTGCTTAAGCTGTAAATAAGTGCCGATCAGATTTGTTTCCCTCTTATTGGAGGCTTAATGAGTGATGGAGGCATGCCTTTCCAACCCCCAAACTCCACAACCACTATACTCGTGCTCCTGACTACCTTTCATACGTCTGCTCTACAACGAGTCTGGCTGGACGTTGGCATGCACAGCATCTGGGAATATTTCCAACTGTCCTTTTTGTTTCCATTGTGATTTGTGGAAATAAGAGGCTGTCAATACACTGAATGGTGATCCTAACCCGTTTTTGTTTCCGTTTCCTTAATGTAACTAAAGAGGGACTAATCTTCTTTCTCCTGCAAGTCAATGGAGTAGCTGACAAGAAAAGGGAGGGAGATGGCAGAGCCCTGATCTCCTGAAATACGTGCTGGTGGTAGTTACCAATGTAAGCCACTGTACATAATGTAATTTTAAAAGCTGATAATGAAAAATGAGTTTAACTCAAATGTATTTTTAAGAATGCTGCATGCTGTTATTTTTTTGGTCCTGTTTTTTGGTCCGCTGCAGTGTAGCTCATTTGGGAAGCCTAAATTAAAAAAACAAACAAAAAAAACCTTTTCACTCTACCTGAATGCCGACCAGGTCTTCTTTGTATTTCAAACTATGCAATTGAAAACATTTGAGCATGCAGTTTTGGGGTGAATGCTTTAGTGACTCTGTTCACCTGTAGGAGAGCTAAGGTTAAAATAACTGACATTCCGATCGTTTTATTGGCAGGGGGGGGAGGCGGGGTATGGTAATGTGCCACATAAAATAATTATTGGAATAGTAGGTTGTCAGACTAGTCTTAGAGTTGCACCAGGATCCATTTGAGTACTGGGTTCTGTCTAATCCATTCTTGAGTGGAGGTGGACATATTTGGGGGTGAAGGAGGACTGAAATGTGTAGTAGACCTTTTTCCAGCTCTAGGTGGAATGAGTGTCATCTTGGGTTAAAGCACATTTCATTGTAGAAAAATGACAGTGATGTGAACAGAAGAACACTCAATTTTATGGTTTTACATAAGATGTATCTATCTTCAACTACTCCCACTATGTCCTAAAATACGTAAATCGAAAATAGCGATAACGCACATTTCACTGTCCTTATTAAACATTGCTTCTATACTAATTTAAGAAGGTATTTAGATTAACGGACAGCTCAACAAGTGCCTGTGATTATCTAGGTTGCTGCCACTGAAGCAGTTGGAAGCTTTGCCAGTTGGTCTGAAATATTTAACACATTTTGTCTAGTTACAAAATCTAGCTAATATTGTCTGGATGATGTTCAACAGTATGGGAAGGGTTCTAAAGCTATTTCGCACCATTATTCCAGTGATAAAGATTACTTACAGCGGGAACTCGAGATGATTGCAAATTTCCTGAGAAGTGGGTATTAAAAGAAATGCCCCCAAAATCAGAGTGTATGTTCATTCCCCAGTTCCAACCCCCCGCCCCGAAGCCTTATGTCCCATGCTACTTCAAGGGAGCTATGTGTATTTGTGAATTGGTAAAGACCAAACCAGTACGGTGCCTGTGGAAGGATAGCAAGGTGAAATAACACCCTTCTCCAAATAGAACATTGCTGCATTACTTAGGTTTGCAGAATGATACCGCAGTGAACCACAAGTGTTATTTAACAATACTTTTGACACAGTAGACTAACGTGGAGTTGTTTGACTATAATAAATGTTTAGTGAAAACGAATCTGTTTGCCACCAGACCATCAACCAACGACAGCACAGCTAAAAGTGAGTCTCGAGTAACCGAAAACACACCAGTAAATCTGAGTCTCATTGGCTTATAAGAAAATGAGTGTTTTTCTAATAGTCCTCGTTAGATATCGACCCTATTGAAATGCTTTGGCAGACTTAGAATTGTTTGTAAAGCGGTGTTTAGAATTCCTCCCAGGAAATGAGTGTTGCTCCGATATGAATTTACCTTGGAAAAAAGTACAAGGCAAGAGGCATTTTTCAAAACAGGAAGAAGTTTGTTTAATTAACCGCAGCTGCATGGAGCGCATAGACAGTCACGTTTGAATTCGCCATGTACAGAAGTTTTGGCTGATCATATACATACAGTTCGTGAGGTACAATGAACCAATTTCGCATTCTCTAAGCATGTCGGTCCATGAATCGTGATAAATCATGAATACGATTGCCTTATAAAGGAGACTCGTGGCTCTCTACCTTGGAGCCAGTGTGTATGCGAACAGATGTCCAACATGGGGAACGCGTGATCACTATGAGGTGTGCAGGCTGTCTTAAATGGCTGAGTGTTCTGACTACAAGTGGTAGCTAATGTTGTGGTATTTTAGGAACATGTGCCTTTGGCCAAATGTGTTTTTTATTAAGGCCAATTTCCTTTGGATCGGTTTGTAGTGTAACTGCTTTTTTGCGGGATCGATCAGGGTTTTCCCTGGCTGTTTGTTTTCAGGGTTAGTGTAACCCCACCTGTGACTTCCCAATCGGTACACCTGGGTTTGGGTCTCGGGGCTTGTCTGACCATGTTTCTCTGATTTGTGGTTGATGGGTAGGTACTCTGGGGTGAATTCGACAGCAGTGATTCGAGTTCGTTATGGCTAGCACATAACATGCCGGTCATTGGTATATTTGCAGACATTCTTATTATGGGTACACTTGGCATAGTGTATATTGACATTGCTTTTAATGGTATTGGTATGTGTGCATAGTATATGGCGTACATAGACATTGCATTTTTTGGTATTGCCACTGTTTTGCATGCGTATGTCATGATGTACATTGACATAGCATTCACATTTTTAACAAGAGGAATTGTTGACTTTATTATTGCTGCTAAAGGGCATTTCACGTGTTTGTGAATTACCAGTGAGTTCACTGATGCAGTGATTTGTGTTTCTCCGAGATTATTCTGCTATTAAGACTAGCTAAGTCAGTTATGTATTACTGTGTGAAGTCAAAGTCCTATTTTTTGTTTAAATATCTTTATTACAATTTTCCTAATACAGCCAAGCTGAACAGTGTTACATTTTTCCACTTTTTACTCCTGTTGTTTTTCCCCCTCTTTTCTTTATTCTGTAACAGAATCATTTTCGCTATGCCATTACTAATACTGTTCCGAGCATTTGCCATCTAACAACCATGGCACAGGTAGCGTCTGTGGTGTAAGAGTTAACATAAATGTACCGACTGGTGTGGAAGCCGTGAAGTCAAAGTCCTATGAGGGTGTTTTTTCGCATAACTTACTACTTCTGAAACATTTTGACATTCTACATATTGTACAGCACTCCCCCCTCCCCCACCACTATTTGTCTTTTTTCTGTTCCTTAGTGACGCCATGTCTTTTGTCACTTCTTCATATAAATGCTTAAAACAAATTTGCTGAGCATCAGGGGTAATATTAGAGTGTCTAACCTAGAAGGTTCTTTTCCCTATCCCAGTAAACTGTAAGGATGCAGTGTATTCATAGAAAGTCCCCCTCTATGCTTTTAGATGCACTTCACTTTTATTCACAATAGTTTAATGCTGTGAGTCATTGGCTATTACAAGGATAACATGTCTCAGAACTAGAGTGCTACCACATCTTTGGGTCTTCTAGCTTGATTACACCTCATAAGTGGTGCAGATTGATTCAAATAATAACTCTGGGACTAGTTATTAAAACCATGTTATTAATGAGCACTTCTAAATGTTCCACTGCAGTCCTACTGCAATCCTATGCAGTTTGTAATGCTAGAATCAGGCATTTTGCAATGTATAACTAATGCAATGTGTAACGCAACAAGCGGGTACTTTGTTATGCAGAAACAATGCAATGCGTAATACGGCAATCAGGTAGTTCGTTATGTAGAAACCATGCTATGTGTGATACAACAATAAGATAGTTTGTTATGCAGAAATAATGCAATGCATAATACTCCAGCACCGATCACGGTGCCCTAGACTGTCTTTCCGCCACTCGTGCTGACTCGTAGTCAGCCTCTGTCAACAGTTGCTCCCACACGAGTATGGTGTAAACAAAGTGCAGCTCTGGCCCCAGTACTGCCACTCCTTTGGCAAGTACGGGCCGCAATATGAGCCGAAGCAGAGGCTCGTGCTGCAGAAATGGGAGAGGATGAGAGCGTCTCCCTCCGAGCCTGCACCCTGCCCCAGGCGGGATCACTTCTGGGGTTCACCGGTATGGTCAAGTTCTCCTTCAAACAACAGGCAATCATCTCGTGGCAGGGCGGTCCTTCTGTAGTCTTCCACTGGTCCAGGAGTGTACAGAAGAGTTGCTCTGAGGGTCCAATATTTATACACATAGCCAACCTCTGAAGTGGGGGATTCCCTATTCTAACCCCACATCTGGTTCTGAAACATTCTTCACTTCCCCAGTCCTGACTCCACGATGTCTGAGGTGACACACGGCTTGTATCGGAGTCTAATGTGTTGGAAGCAATCCCTTTGAAGTGTCTGTAAGACAGGGAAACACACCACCCTAGCCATCCTCACATTAGTGTTGCTTTCTGGGGAAAAATACAGCCAGCTACCCCCGCAAAGCCATTCAGTCATGTGACTCAGGACATTGGTAGACACAAATGGTTAGTACAAGAAAATGCCAAATTTCTAAAAGTGGCCTTTTCAGAATTGTTACTTAAAATCTGACTAACATTAAAGAGGATTTTAAATTACAGTTCAGTCTAAACAGCCTTTCCTTATCTGCTCACAATTCCCCAGGTGGTACCACTTACTAAATGTAATAAGGTAACCCAGTGTCGGCCAGTGAGAGAGGCCTGACAGCAGTGAAAATACTCTTTAGGAGTTTTTTAATACCATGACATGTAAAACTCCAGTTCTTATGTCCTACTTTTTGGATGCCATCCACCCTGCCCAAGGAGCTGTTGGGGCCTAACGTTAGAGGTGACGTATAAGTATTTAAAAGCATGGTTTAGGCATGGGAAATTGCTTTTTGGCAGGTCGATATGGCAGTTGAAAACTGCACTTCAGGCTGTAATGGCAGGCCTGGGACATGTTTAACATGCTTCTTTAGTGGGTGTCACAATGAGTGCTGCAGGCCCACTAGTAGCATTAAATGTAGTACATTGTACTGGGGCCTTGCAAGTGAATTTACAATCAGGCACCAGTCAATTTTACCATGTTTCATGGAGAGGACTCAAGCACTTTAGCAGTGGTAAAGTGCAGAGTACTAAAGCCAGCAAGAGTCCAACCAAACAGGAGGGGTGCAGGTAAAATGTTTGGAATACCACACCAAGGTCTAACATATACTTACAGTATTTTCAATATAGGAGGAAAGCAAATCCAATTGGATAACCGAATCTGGATAAGCATTTCTACAATGGATAACGCCATGCGGCTGCCTGAGTGCAGTCCAACATAGATTGGCAGTCTGGCGCTTAAGCAGCAGTGCCCTGCTTGAGCTGTTGCTCAGTTATGAAGCAGGAATGGGCCTGCTTGGGCCAGTAAAGGTACTAGTACAATTGCAGCCTCAGCTGGGCTGATACACTAACAAAGGCAGTCACAATCCTAACTGGGCTGATGGCCAGAACAGCATAGGCTTTTTGCAGTTCTCACCAGGTACCTTCTGGGTGACTGGTGGACCCTCCGCAGCACGGTGGCTCCTTGCTTTGCTATTAGTCCTACATTTTGTGTGCGAGAGATTCTTCTTGACAGTCTCTCCTCCTGCAGACACAGGCAAACTACCCTCCCAACAGGCAGCCTTATTAGCATTTGGCATGCTCCTCCAGGAGAGGGATTCAACTTCCAGATGTGAAGGGATATTACCTTAGGTTTTCTATCGGGCAGACACCATCCATGTTCACTCAGCTGTCCTTAAAGTACTCTGTCGAACATTGTTACTTTCAGATTCTTCATTACCAAGCAAGGCAAAGCAGGGTTCTTTGGCTGCCGCTTTCATATACACTTCTGGGTTGGAGAACTCTTTAACAAGGGCGCAACAAAACAATGGGTTTTCTGCTCATTGGCGCTCTGAAGCAGTAATCTGGAATAGACAAAAGGAGGGTACCTCCCTTGGAAGTTCCTTGTCTTGAACAGAAACTGCCATCGACCAAACCTTACCAGCAACCACATGGCAGCGTTCAGGATGAACTGATCAGCAGCCACTTGCTAACAAAGGTACTCAATTTCTAAAAGTAGTCTTGCCTCTGTCCTCACTAGTGTCTACATTTCCATGTTCCATTCCCAGGACTGTAATCTGTACACTTCCAATGTCTGGGGTAGCTGTTCTCTACTGTCTTGTGCCATGCCATGGGCGTGTAAAATGGGTTTTACTGGCTTCAATACTCTTTCACATGGTCTTACCACTGCACATGTACTACGTACATTACACTACACTACTTGACATGCACACAGGATGTCAGCACAAGGATCTGGGCATTCATAGACTTACTTTACAGAAAAGGAGCCTGTAGGTCACATTCGGTGACTTGATAAAAAGGTCTGGTTATATGAATCTTAAACAACCATTGGTAAAGCTAAGGGGACTCTCCTATTTGAGAGATATTGTCTTTGACAATGTTTTTTAGATATGCTGTACTCCTGCGTGGCTGCTGTTCAGCATTGCTAAAAGTTAGGGTCCTGGTGTGGCATAGGGTGGAGTGGCTTTGAAAGGAATGGTGTAGAGCAGGGTTCTTCAGTCTGTCCTAGAGGGCCGGCACCAAGCCAGATTTTTAGCATATCCCCATTTAGAAAAATGTAGTTGTCTTAAAAATTTGGCATGAATCTGGCCCTCCAGGACTGACTTTGGAGAATCTTGGCATAGAGTAGTACAGTTGTGGGTTTAAGTAACTAAAGCATCAATGGAGGTGGTAGATACAGTGAAGGCAACATAAATAAGAAGCCATATACCTGTTTAAAGTAGAAAAGCATGTTGCACGTTGAGAAATACCGAAAAAGCTTGAATAATTTAAAAAATAAACATACTGTCAGGAAGAACAAAGGCAAGGAAGAGCACATGTCCATATTCCATGGAGGATTTAACACAAGAAAGACTTAAAGGGAAGCCTGCTGTAGCTAAGCAATCAAAAGATTGCTAATGAGTGACAATGCAAACAACTAATGGTATGCTGTGGGTTGGTTGGAAGCCTACGGAATTGTAAACCATACATCTTGCAGCACAGCACATACGCTGTGTAGGTGAGATATAAAAATGGTTATGCCACCACTGCTTTATGTACTGTAACCAGGACGGGGACCGCTATCTTTTATTCATTATTGGGGGAAAGACTTGGTTTGCCCTTCCAGGTCACATCACAGGACCATCATCTAGGATAGTCAGACAGGCCTGTGTCCCTTTAGTCTTGCTAGGGCCAAAAATAAGTAAAGTGAACAGATAGGTGAGGGAGGGGCTTTGCTGCCTGCCCGACTCGTTGGTGCCCACAACAAACACCATGTAAAGTTGCTGCCTGATTGCAACCCCATTATTATTTTAATAGTGCATGATGGCATCCAGTTTGGTGTAGAGCAAACATCTGTCATTTGTGTTTGCATAGCGGTCCATTGGTCACATGGTATTCCTTGAGATGGGTGCCCAAAGCGGAGAATCCATCTTCAGAAACAAGATCACTAATGTTGCCCACGTGCCAGAAATTTTCTTCTTGTGCATGGCTGTAATTTTAGGATTTTTCCTGTTTTCAGTAGCTGGGGGATATTACGTTGGAACAGTCATCCTGAATAAAATTGGTGTCCACTCCGAACCCATTGCCCCTGGTGGTGGGTCTGCTGAAAGGGAGTTTCCTTGCATTAAAAATTAGTGGGAGAACCATGTCAATGTAGGCTATTTGCGATCAAAAAATATATTTTTGCTTATTATTTTTTTTTTTTTATTTTTTTTTAAATTTAAAATTGACATGGGACAAGTAGTTCCCCCCAGTAGTAAAGTTCTGAAAACACCATGACAAAACGCGCACCTTTAAGAAGCTGGCAGCCAACAGGCTTATTGACTTTGCCAGTGCAGATTTCCTTCTCCCGCCTCTTCCTCATCTAAGGAGCAAAAAGGACCAGGTCCCTATCCTCTGTTGCTCTTTAGAAGAGGACTTTCAGATAATGCTACCTGTCGTCCATTTCTGCCCCTCTTATTTTTGACACGGTACTGTTGTGGCTGTTTATTCTGCAGGTTTGGTGACCAGTGTTTCAAACTTTAGTTCCCAGTGCATATCATGCTTTCCAACACTTTTCTCATGCTCTTGTAATTGTGTTGCTTTATTTCCATCTTTATTTGTATCTGGAAGATTTTTATTATTTTTGCCGCAAACTTCGAGTCTAATCACCTATAGTTACTTTGAGTAACTTGCTTGTCTATCCATAAACAAACCTCGATTTTGCTGTGTGCTTCAGGTTAGATGCATATGGGGTTGGTCTAGCTTTTTGCGATTTCAATGTTTTAACAGCTTTAAGCTAAGTGAACAAGTGATCTCCATCTGGTGCATGTTTCTTAGGCAACTAGATTATGCTGTATTTTACATAGAAGTTTTCCGGTAATTGATGTAAGTAAGCAATCTGATTTGTAGAGAATGGAATCAACAGGATTCTTCAATTAAAATGCAGTTTCTTCTCTTTACAGGTTTCGAAAGTATTTTAGAAGGGCTTTATGGACCAGGACTTCGTAGAGACCTCAGTTTATTTGACGGTATTTGAATTTTAATTGTAGAAGTATACCATACGGAGAGTTTGAGTTATTTTCTAATGTCTTACCCACAAACTTGTCATGCTTCTGCATTGCACATATTGCAATTTTTTTTAATTAACTATCAATGTATTCTTGCAGATTCCGACATGTCTCCTAGTTTCGTAAATCACAACTGGTGATTTAGTGGTGCAGTTTGGGAAATGGTCAGTGACACTCCAGCAGAGATTTTGTCAGTGGGCTAGATCGAATTAAACAATGGCGCAACGCAATCCTCTGGTGGGGGTTGGAGGGGGGGGAATTAAGTTGATATTTTCAACAAAATGGTGGTTTTACTTATAGGCATTGCTTCACTAAAAGCACTTTCACTATTGTCAACATTTAAGTGTAACCTAGAACTAAACTGAGGCCACAGGAGAGTGTTTCCTTTATGGCTTTTATTTTTAATGCTTGTCATTTAAGTAAAGGTGATTTTGGAGGGCAAGGATTACATTACTGCTTTCCAAGGTAAGTACAACTCCATCTACTTCAGTCCATATCCAATTAGTCATTACAAGTCCATTAAGTGTGCACATCTGTGGTCTGTTTATGCCTGATTTTGTATGGATTTTAGTAAACATTGCACCAGTTTTTGTGTTGGAGTCAAGGGGTGGTGTTTGGTGAAGGTGTGCTCAGGTTTCCAAAGCTTGTGTTAAAGGTTTATACCAGATCCTACCTAAGTAAACTTTGAATCCTCTTTAGTTATGAAGTGGACCGGAGAACTTGAGGCACCAGGGGCCTGAATTATGATACGGTTTTGTGGTCGCTAAACCTGTGATTAGCAAAACCACAGAAATCTTGACCTGAAGTTTTGCATTGAACTAAATGTATTTTGTGAGTCGGAAAAAAGAAGGCTCCGAAAATAAATTTTGCAGCTCATTACAAAGTGCAAAGAGAAGGGCAATAAATGAACTTCCCACTCTGAGTTCATAATGAAATATGTCACTAGTTTGTGACCCCTCAAACCATTGAACAGATATTGATGCACAACATGGTATGGTATCTGATTTGCAACGGGGAAGCTGGTCTGCACCTTGTGAATGATGACTGTTTGCTTGGGAGGACCACTGCATGCTCTGCTCCTTGCATACTCCCCAAAATGTCATTCAGTGGGTGCCAAATTTGAAGGAGTAGGGACTGCTAGTAATACATTAAATGCAGAAATGGAGGTCTCGTCTCTCACAGGCATACCTTGTAAAATGCCTTCTGTCATACACACTGAGGTAGATGTTTTTGCGATTTCATGCAAATATGCATTTTGCCATATGGCTGGCTAGTACATTATTCATATCACGCCCATTCAATAAAGAAATGTTTGGAGCAAGTCGGTGTTTATTGACTGTGTCAAACTTCTCATAGGAGCCATGGCTCTGCAACAAACTTTTTTTAATGCGTTATACAGTAAATATGGATTAATTCCGCTTTCAGAGGACTGTCTGGATTTGCACTAAACATTGTCTGACATCCATGTCTACGGTCGAACTCCTTTTCATATCTGTAATCCCCTTTAAAGCCATTGCACTTCATGCGGGTGAGGTGCCCTCTTTTGACATCATCTGTTTCATGCTCAGTCTTCCTTTGCCAGTAGCAAATAGGGTATAGAAGCAAGCCGACTGATATCGATCTGTCTGTCTACTGATTTGGGAGGACTAAGCTGCGGGGGGGGGGGTGGAGTTTCTCTTTCATCCTTTTTAGAGGCATAGTCTTAGTTGGAGGGTAATCCCGGGTGTTAGTAGACTCATGTAATCCAACTACAGAGTTTAAGAATAAGAGCTGCATTATGGCATTGTTGGTGGTCTTCTGCATCGCAACTGGCCACAATGGAGAAAAATCTGATCCATTTTACATTGGTCTGAGGGTTTCTCCTGTGTCTGTGCTACTTGCCCATGTCTCAGGGTGGCTCTTGATTCTGTTGATGAAGATCGTGTCTTCTAGTGACCCACCCTGTGGCTGTATTTGGTGTCTTAGTGTGACACCTTTGCTGTCACTTCTGCGAACTATCATACTTGGGTTGTGCCATGGCTACCCTGTAGACCGCAGCTGCCATTTTCATATTGAATCCCTGAAATTTTGTGATGGTCATGCACCTGATCTCTAGTTGTGGGAATCTCTAACACTCAGTTGAGGCAGTCTATTGTATGCTATTTGTATTGTCCTTGCACGCACCTGATGCCTTGATTGGAGCATATAGGTGTGCTCTTGTTTACAAGCGGTGGTGTATAACAAGATACACATGAGATGAATAGCATCAATGATCAAAGTGATGGCGGCCCTGTGAGACATACACTGCCGAGGCACACTGCAGCGCGGCAAGCAGTGAGACCTCCCCTGCCAGTGCCCACAGCCAGCACCCACATCCGCGCCTTTCAGGGCCTGAAGATCGACGAGCACTGATGTCCCCGCAATCAACATCCAAGAAAGAACCAGCCTGACTGCACCAGAGAGGGTTGCCCATGCGCTCCCGGGAGGCCGTGTGAAGCACAAGAGTACTGGCCTGAGCACCGCCCGCTACTGAGACTTACCGAGGCAGAATTGTCGGCAACTGGTGACACCGGCACTTGCAGTGGTGTACCGCAGCGAGTCCCGGGTGACAGAGGCTGTGCCAACACCCCTGACATCAGGAGGGGCTGAGTGCCAGATTGACTACCAGGTGAAGGGGCGCTGTGTCACTCCACTCTCAGGGCGGTGGCAGTTCATTGACAGGCGTCAAAAACAATCGGTTGCGCTGAGCTGGACCACACGTTGCTGCCTGACAGAGGTCCACCCCAGCTACCTGTTGAGCGCCCACTCTGGCTTCCTACTGAGTAACGCTCACCACTCAGCGCACCTGACGTCCACAGACCTACCCGAATCCTGTCTCCTTCCTGGAATATTTCCACTGACGAGAGGTACCAACTAGTTGTGGCGCCAGGAGATGCACCGCTAGTCAAGCCAGCACTTCGTCCAGGCACCAACGCCTGCTGCGTGATCCCAGCTGAAGGAATGGGCAAGCAAAGAGCAAGGGGCTACCTCAGATGCTACCAACAATCACTCCACGGGCCCCCCCAAGGACAATGCCACAACAACCGATGTCTCCCTCTTGGCCAAATTGGACAGGGTTCTAACGGCAATAGAGCAATCCAGGATATCTATGGAGCAGCAACTGGGCACCCTGACGACTGACATTAGCCTCCTCCGTGATGACCACCGGAAGTTATCCGACAAGGTCTCGGATAATGAAAAAGTAGTCACTTTCATTCAGCCCATGGTACAGACTCACCAAGACTCGATACAAACGTTGATAGGCTGCGTGTCCACCATGTAAGAACGAATCGACAACTTGGAAGGGCGCTCGAGGCGCTGCAATATACGTGTTCTTGGCTTGCCAGAAGGAATCCAAGGTGGATGCAGTGGAGTACATGGAGACCTGGACCAAGTCATTCACTCCAGATGCGGAGTACATGGAGACCTGGACCAAGTCATTCACTCCAGATGCAGAGCGGACAGCGTTCTTCTCCATCGAGCGGGTACACCGTGTCCCAGCGCGCCGCCCCCAGCCGGGGGCACCGCCGTGCCCAATGCTGGCAAAGTTGTTGCATTTCAGAGACCGTGATGCAGTGCTGAGGGCGGCCTGTCAGGCTGGGCCGCTTCGGGTGGAGAACAAAACCATCATTATCTTTCCGGACTACTCCCGAGTGGTCCTGCGCCAAAGGTCGTCCTTCCTGGAAGTGAAACAGCGTTTACGAGCAGAAAAGATGCAGTACTCCCTGCTATTCACCTCCTGCCTTAAAGTCATGCATGATGGCACCACTCACTTCTTCGCGACCCCAGAGGAGGAGCACGACTGGATGGACCAGCACGGTGCCGCGGGTCATTGTACAGAGCGCACCCACGAGCAACACTGGAACACCAGGGCCCAGAAGACAGCGCTCACGGCGTTGCAACCGGCGGGGCGCCTCCAACTCGCTCCCACGCACCCTGTGATCCCCAGACCTGGAACAAATGGTCCAAGAGACGAAAAGCCCTGACAGTGGTGGTGACCCTCCGCCCCACCTCTCCTGCAATGGACATTGAGCAGGCTCCCCACCTATTCACATCAGAGGAAGGAGACAGCGAAACAACGCAATCTGGAGTGGACTCAGTGGCCTTCACCTCGGTCACCCCGCGAACAGCTGATGGCCTGATATAAGTGGACATTTGCAACATGAAGAAAGCACGGGGAAGGTCGCATTGCACGCGTGCCCACATGCCACCTTCGGCCTAGTTAGCCCTTTATCCACTCAAGAAGACCAGCGAGCAGTCATTAACTTGCGCGCATAGCCCACAAGCTGAGCTACCTCGCAGACACAGGCTGCCACCCCCACAACATGTTGATGCTCTCACGCCAACAGAGCTAGTTTGGACGTATCGCCTTTGACGATGGGTCCCCCGCATTAGGGCTCTGTTTTGTTCCCCATACTGCACTGTGTCCCCACCAATATGCCAATGAATAGCTGTGCGGACAACGGAGGGACAGCTTAGAGCAAGAGACTTTTAGGTGTGTGAGTACCCCCACAACCCTACCTACCATACACATACATCGATGGCACAAACCATCACCATCCTTACACTGAATGTGCGGGGTATGCACACACGCGTAAACGATACTCAGTATATGCTTACATCAAGCACCATAACGCGCAAATTGCTTTCTTGTAAGAAACGCACCTCACGGCAGGGGAGTGGCGAAGCTGCGCAAGCGATGGAGAGGAATCATATGCGCCACTACGTATTCTGCCTTTGCTCGAGGCAACCTTATATTGGTACGACCCGACGTTCCATTCCAGGAACGGTCCCACACCATTGACCCCGACGGCCGATACGTTCTCTTACTGGGACGACTGGACGGCCAAGCAGTACTATTGGGGTATATATGGGCCCAACGTTGACCAAAGCAAATTCTGGGACACTTCACCCCATTGAGCACAACACACAAATCCCCTGGATCTTAGAAGGGGGACTACAACTGTGTATAAAACATAACACTGGATCGATCCAACCCCCATTGAAGCACAAGCAAAGCTATTCGCAACATGGGCGCATCATTGGTCCCTCACAGATACCTTGCGCACTCTGAACCCCACCACCAGTCTTTATTCGTTCCACTCAGTGCCACATGACCTCAGAGTGCGCTTAGACACTTTCCTTTGCCAATTCGCTGTACTCTAGGTACCCAATTATACTCCCAAGACTCAATCCTACACGCCTTTCAAGAGCATTACACATTACTATACACTAGCCCTGCTCAGATTCCTGTGGAGGCCCTATCCCATTTCCTGACTCGACACCAGCTGCCCCAGATAGACCTCGACACCTGCCGAAACCTTGACTACCCCATCCGAGCGACAGAAATCAGTCGCGCCATGAAGGCGTTAGCTACCCACAAGGCCCCAGTTTAGACTGCCTTCCACTAGAATTTTACCGCACATTCGCATCCCAATTGGTCCCTCAACTAGAGAGGCAATTCCGGGCGGCCCTTGATGAAGGCACTTTACCCCAATCCATGTGCGAATCAGTTATAGTGTCCCTTCTCAAACCAGACGGGGATCCCCACCATCTGGGCTCTTACCGGCCCATAGCCCTATTACCTGCGGACTATAAAATCTATGGAAAAATCCTGCGGATATATACGCCACTGTCCTTCTGCAACTGATCCATCTGGATCAAAATGGATTTGTGCCGGGCAGAAGCACTTGGTTCAATATCCTGCGACTGTTCCATGTACAGGACCAGATCCATGACCGTTTCCCCCGTGTGGCGTGTTTGGTCCCGGATCTGGAAAAAGCCTTTGATACCCTCTCATGGACATGCCTATTTCGGGTCTTGCAAAATATGGGAATAGGACCCCACCTCCAGGCATATACTAGGCTCATATACTCCACGGACACCTCCAGAGTGCAAATAGGCCCCCTCATCTCTGCCCCCTTTTCGGTCTGCCGCGGTACCTGACAGGGCTGCACGCTTCCCCCAACTCTTCGCCATGGCAATGGAGCCCTTGGCAGCCCACCTCCGTGTCGCGGGCGAGGAGTGGGGAATCCCTATTGCCAATTCCACCCATGCTGTGTCACTGTACGCCGATTATGTCCTCTTATATGTCCTCGATTGCAGCAGACCTCACCCCTATACTACGCATTTTGCAAGATTTTGAAGTGGCTTGACTCTGAGGCAACTGGTCCAAGTCCACTGTCTACCCCTTGGTACAGGCCATGCCCCAGTGCTTGCTGAGGTTGGGTAACGTTGACGTTTCATGGAGCCCCCAGGCAGTACGTTACCTGGGAGTTTGACTATACCATACGCCACAGGACTTCTACGAGGGTAACTACTGTAATCTGATGGCGGGCATCAGATCATCCATACACTTTTGGAAAGATCTCTCACTAGCAGTTACGGGCAAGATAGCGGTCACCAAAATGACCCGAGTCCCAAGACTCCTATATCTCTTCTCCAACCTCCCAGTTGTTTCCCCCCACCCTGCTCGTTTTTCAGCGAACTAGATGCCTTGCTAGAGACACTTATCTGGGGCTCTGGCCGTAGGTGTAGCGCCCTGGCAACATTGCAGTTACCTCTCGACCAAGGAGGGCTAGCTGCACCATCCTTTGAGGCTTACTTCCTGGCTGCCCAATTACAATGGGTGTCCCGCTGGATGGCAGGCCGGGCATAGAGAACTGATCACCACGGCTGGATGACTTCAAACTCCTGCCATCCATCGTATGCCGCTACCACGAGCTGCGCCGCCCCGACCAAGCCACTCAAACTGATGACCGCATCATGAATGCATCATGTGGCGCCTCTGTACTCCCCTCTCCTGCCGTTGGTAGGGCTTCCCAGAGGCCGCACGCACTATATGAAGGGAATGCTGCACCTATGGACTGAACATACCCTGACAGACGCTGGGGCGCTATATTTTAAGACAACTACAGACATTTGAGGCACTCGTGAATGGCTTTGAGCTCCCTAAGTGACAGTTCCTGCTGCATAGGCCGCTCTTAGATGACTGCCGAAACAATGGCAAACCATTGATGTAGAACCCCCTACACACCCAGTCCTCCACGCCATCCTACAGATGGGCCCAGGGCGACACCTAGTTACATGGATATACAAAGCCATACGATCCCTTAAGCAGCCCACACTTGCATCCCTCAGGGAACAATGGGAAACCGACTTTCGCAGGCCTTCAAATGATGGGCAATGGGTCAAAGCACTAGCATACACCAAGGTGTCCTGTAACTACCGCTTCAAAAACATACAATTGCATATCCTGCATCGGGCATACCTCACTCCTGAAACTCCAGAACTATTTCCCCGATAGTTCCTTCGCCTGCCCTAGGTGTCAGGAGCCCACTGCCTCCTTTTTCCACATGCTATGGGACTGTCCGTCCCTCCACAGCTACTGGCGTACCGTCCATACTACCCTTGGAACGATCACAGGACTACGAGACCTCTACACATGGGAAGCTAGCGCCCTTGGGATCTGTAAGCGCCACAAGCACATGAAAGTAGAAATGCGCTTTGCCTCCTTAGTGCTCCTCCTGGCCAAACGATGCATAACTATGCACTGGAAGGTACCAGAAGGCCCTACCCTAGCGGCCTGGGTGGGTGCAGTCAAGAAATGGGGCGCAGCAGAAGAGGGAATACTTCGAGGGGAGGAAGTCCAGGGAATTCGCAAGCATCCAATCTCCATGCCCTGGGCCATGCTACTTCACTCCTTTACACAAACGCTGACAGTGGCCGAAACGCGGAAGCTGTTCTCCCAGGGCCCTTCTATCCACATCCACAGCACGACGCGGCGATTGACCTGCGTGAAGGTTACCTGTATATGGACACAGACCCATGAGTCATTGCCAATTTATAGACTGAGCGAGAGGGCTCTACAACCTTCAAATTCTATGCTCTTATGTCAAAGTATGATGTCACTGTGCGGGATCACTTGTACGCCAATACCATCGGCAATGAAAGACGTGATGTATGTAATCTCAAATGCCAATACACATGTTTTACAAAAAAAATAAATCAATGCTCAAAGTGACTCTATACATTTGAAGTGTCTGCTGGCCTTGCGTTTGGCAAATTTGAACATGTGTTTTATATATACTTGGGATGCTTCTTTTTGACACTCTGAACTGGGATGTAAAATGTCTTATGATATTACTCTGGTGGTGTTTAGGAGTCTGGCAACATTCAACATGGCATACTCTTAGGTGGTTAACCAAGGATGAGGGAAAGGGAGGTTCAGATTAAACAGCTACCTCTGCGCTTCTTATAAAGGGAAGAAGCTGTGCTTATTTCTTAAAATAATGGGCAATGGTTATGAGTATCTGTTGTAATTCTTAATATTAACAAGGCTTCTGCCTTGGAAACGACTAAACCTATGGTTCATCCCCCTCCCCCAAGAGTCGTACAGATTATAAGACATATGCTGTGGTCTAGCCCCGACAACTCCATTATGAAGCAGTGGGTAATTTTGAAAAATAAACGAGTGATTGGAGGAGTGCTTTAGGTAATCTCTGTTACGGAATTACTTAGGGCTGTATTCCTGTGCAAATACAGATCGGGAGCAACTGCGTATATCAGTCTTTGTCCTTTTCAAGCAGTACAGATCCAACTTGAACTGCCATGCGAGCTCTCTAGACGGGTAGCACAACCCTAGTGTAGCCATACCGCGAGGTGCAGCTTTGAGCCTGTGATTGAGCAAGAGGATAATCAACAAAGTGGCCCATTCCAACTTTGAGAAGTTTACCAGTTATTGGGTATGAATAATCTAATGTTAATGAGTAATACTATTTCCCATTCTTTTGCAAAATACCTCCCTAAAATACATCAAGCCAGGACGGAAGCCGAACATAACTTATATATTAGAATGTCCCTGAACAAAATTGCAAACCAGTAATCTCTGAAAGGTTTGGGAAAAAACTGGAGCACAGGGTCCCTCAACACTGATGTGGGCTAATATTCCCTAGCACTGGTCCAAGGCCAGTAGATCAGATCAGATCTAAAGATAGTAAATAAAGAATCTGGTCTCAGTACACATGTCCTGGAAGGCATGGGTAGAAGAATCTATCTGGAAGCGAGGAGAAAGGACTACATTTTAAGCCTTCTAGAGATACCATAATATGACAGACCCAGGTCCATGAAGTGGAGCAGTTGTTCTTACAAATGAAAACAGTAGATTTACTTTGTTTGCATACATGGCAGAATTTATGCCCAGTAGTGGTATGTGAACACAAAATGTGTATATAAAAGTCTGAAAAGATACAAAACCAAATCTTGTTGACGCAATCATTTGTGTTTTAAAAGGGAAGAGAATGTACAGTAAGTCACCTGGACTACTTCTACAGCACCATCTAAAACAAGACTGTTGTGTGAGGAACCACATTCTTGATAGGTGTTTGCTTCATATCTGCTGAGAAGTGCCTGGCTGTGGCACATGGGTCGTATGTCACTGCCAAGCACTCGGATCAAAAAGACCTCTTACAATCCGGCAGCACTGATTTATTAATTGTCCAAGGAAAATTCAAAGGGACCTGAAACATTGCACATAAATAAGACCATCCTTCAGGTAGCTCAGTGTCACTCCAGTTTAAAACTGTTCTGTCTAGATTTAAACAGGACATTATCTAACGAGTCTCTCCAAACAAATTAAGTCTACCTGAGAGTGGTAGTACCCACTCGGGCAAGATCAGAATATGTTGAGAGGTGTGTACCGAACAAAACAGTAGTATGAGATACTTATAGCGACACACATTCGTGATGAGATTAGTCTAGTATTTTCAGAAATAGAGCGGTACAAGAGGTCACATAGATGGAACTGTACTTTAAGTCCAGTTACGTTGCATTTTCAGCTGAACAGTTGCTGTTAAAATATAAATGAAACTTTGGCACCTGAGATTCCCACTAAAAATAAACTGAATAGCTGGGGAATATTAGGGATCCAAGAATGCCTTTCAAGTTTTTTTTTTTTGTTTTTTTTTATGTCCTTACTTATCTGTCATATTTGAAGACATTGATGCAGCAGCCTCTCTATTTTTATTTTTTTATTTAATCAGCTCAGAATAACTTGGTCATCATATTTGCGGTATTTATACACCGCATCTCATTGTTATTGACCGCATACCTACTATCCCCACCCTCTTTTGAGTTCCTAGTAAATACCCGAAGTGTTCTAGTTTGGGGTAGACCTCCCCTCCCTATATGAAACCTAATACCCACTGTACTTCTTCCACGGTCCCCAGATTTTAACCCGCTTGTGTGGACAGGCTCTGGCTTTATAGATCACTTTCTCCGCCCTGGTGCACCAATCCATGTCAGACTTCCATTTACTCACTTCTGGTCTCTGTCTCTCCCCCCCCTATTTTTGGGACATTTCTTTTTGCCACCATAGCAGCTACTTTCAGCCAAATAGTTGTCTTTTGGCCATTTCTTCCCCTGTTAAGCGCACAAGCATCCAGCGCGGTTCAATTGGAATAGTTAACCCCATAACTTTGGACATAAGTTTCCCCACTCCTTTCCAGTATTCCTGTACAAATTTACTCTCCCATTAAATATGAAACTAGCATTTGCAATGCAATACATCTCGCTGTTACGAGAGTTTCAGCTTGTGGCATTGTAAATAACAATGACTTTTATTTATGTTAAAATAAAAGGCATTATTATTTGCAGTGTAAATTCGAGACCTATTGCGTTGCAAATGCTTAACAGACGGGGTCTGCTGTCTCTTCCTGGTTTGAAGGTAACCCCTTCTCCTACGATGTAGGACGGGTGTTGCACACACTACCCCATTTGCAAAGCCATTTGTGTAAGTCTAGTTGTCATGTGTAAATTAACTACAAAAAACTTTTACCCAAGACACTTGCAGTATTCTCCCACACTTGCGCCTGTCCTCAGACCGACCCGTGAGGAGTGCCGGTGCGGAGTGGGGGAGGAGGGGCGCTCTGATGGAATGAGTGATTCGAAGGCGAGGCCTGGGGTCCCCGGGATTCAGCTGCGTGCACCGTCTGAACAGTGGGAGGCGCGCCAAGCAGGCAGGCCGGGATAGGAATCCATATTTCATCCTGACAGGAATGCGTTCTGTTATCAGAGCAGAAGCCCTTGCGAGATGTCTGTGGTGAGAAATCTATGCTTTTTTTAGGTAAAAGGCGAACTTGCACTCCTTATCCCTGGACAGAGGGTTCAAAGACTAATAATAAGCGTGCACCGATGCCGGGCCTTGTATCGCGACAGTGTCTGTATTTACAGATGCCAGTTTTTAATGTCTGCAATGTTTTCTTGGCGTTAAATGTTTACAGCGCCATAATAAAACTCCACTCCCTCTCCCTCAGGCTTACAGAATATATAAACTAGGTAAGTGAAAGTGCACCATGCGTGTGTTGTGCTCAAACACCTCGAGCCGTATGCATGCACATCTCCTGTCCCCCTTCGGAAGGTAAATCGACAACGATAGATCTCGCCTAGCGACGCAGCGCATGCGCTGCGTCGCTAGGCGAGACCTAACCAGGTACCAATTTCTCCACATTCCCTAGTGCAGAACTTGGACAACTTGTATCCCAGTTTATGCATCAGTAGTCTGGAGGCATACGGTCTATTCAATATGCGCAATTGCACCAAGCGGAATTGAGCCCTAATTGCTACTTCCCTAGGGCTTTGTACTGCCTCTTCCCAGTCATCGTCAAGTAGCCCCGATTCTGTCTCCCTTGACGCCCGGAGAGGGTCTACCGGATCAGGGGAATAATACAACCGCTTTTTGTATGTCGGGGAGGTGGCCTTGGTCTCAATCAGGTCCATCAGCAATCTATCTTCCAGGGGCAGCCTCTCTATATTTAAGCGTTTTGTTAAACAGAAAAAAGGCAGTTGGAAAACATTAGTTTATTTTAAAAAAAAAAACTGGACTGTGCTTTCAGGGGCCCAGACTGACAATTGCTCTGTACAGTGTTCCTGTACACTAGGCCTTCTAATTGTGGCTTAAATTTAACTACCTTTTGGTAAGACTTCAGAAATAAAATTCGTTCCTTTTGGTGTTTGTTTGCACTCCCATTTGCTTTTGCGATGTATTTTATTTGTATGTGACAAGCTATCCATATGCCAATCGAAAGTCGTAATAAGCGACCATGTACATTTTATTCCTACCTAACAATGCAGATAGCAGTGTTCCATGTACGATGTCCAAGATGATATGAAGTGTCCACTAAAGATTTGTTTTGTTCTACGAGGTAAGCAACATGTGTACTTCATAAATCTGTACTGTGTATGGATCTAAGTCAAGGGTAAAACCTGTATTAACTCCTGTGTCCATTCGAGTGCTGTCGGATATCACCTTAAACTCTTATGGAAAGATCCAAAAAGGTCAAAGAATATTATCCAGTGTCAAAGTATTCAATGACCAAATCAGCCACTCTGATGTAGGCACAGACACATTTTGCATGGAGGAAACTGCCATCAAGGGACATAGCAGCAGTCTCCGATGCCTCAGGACATGCCTTTAAGTGTTCAGCTCGCCCTTTATTCCTAAGGTCACATACATAGTATGAGCCGTTTCTGCAGTGAAGGATGTTCATTGATAGTCATAAACTTTGAGTAATTCCGTGCACCCTCTGCGGAACCTGGAGCACCTTCAATGCATTAAAATAATCCAGGAAAGAACTGCGGGGGGGTATGAAGTGCCAAACTTTGTCATAGGCAAAGGGTCTGTGCCTGGAGATGTTGCATGCAAAGGAAAAGACAGCTTGATAGGCTAGCACTAGAAAGCACAAAATGTGATCTGTACCTTTAAAGTCCAGAGGCCACCTAACCCTCGATGCACTGCAGTGGCAGTTTGCCTGTGAGAATTCTTTTCTTGCTCCTTCTGACAGGATCTCAGAACACCTTTTTAGTTTTTTACAATTTGTTTCTGAAGGAAATTCTGTCAATGCCTGCACTGTTCAAAGTTTCCTTCTGTGGCAGAAAAAAACTTCCTCTGTGGACCACATGGTTTGTGTGGTGTTTATCACCTCAACGCCTCACAAAAGGATGTGGCCTGTGCAGTAAAATATCAAAACGACACTTGAAAACCAAGATTGCGTCAGACTTCGTGGATGGAAGATTTGAAGGTAAACAAAGGAAGATTGGAGAAGTCGCACTTGTTCTGTCAAATGACACAAAACGGATAGTCCCCCTTAAGAGTTCTGTCTGAAATCTCGTTCTCGGCACCATACTCATACAATGTCAAAGCCATAGTCTTACTACTTCCTTCCTGCTTACCTTCAATGGAAGGCTAAACGTCGGCGGGACTACTCAATCGTTGCCATTCAACGCCATGGACAACAAGACCTTCCTCAACGGCGAAGATGGGTCTGACACCGCCATCATGCTCTTTTTGCGCCAACCTCTCATCTGATGGAAAGACCATATCTATACATGTCAAGATCTCACCTTTCAGCTTCAAGTCATTCGTTGTCACATCATGGAAGGTCAAACACGACCGGTTTCAATGTTAACGCTCAATGTGAAAGACATGTCTCTCCACCAGGATCTCTGGTTTTGTTTAAGATTTTGTACAACGTCAAATACCCCTCTCTTGGCGTAGAATATCTTTCAGATGGAGATCTCTTCACATTGGTCTGGTTCATTCCCATGTATGGATCCTTCATCACCTGAACAAGATGAGTCTTCTGCCAATTTCGTACCATTATATCACCTTCTGATCCTCCTCGGGTTCCTTCACAGCCTTTAAATATTTATCCTGTGCAAAGGCACTCGAGCGACCTGTCACCAATTTTCAAATGAAAAGCTCAATCTATAAACTCCCACAAGCCCTCAGTGTCCCAGTTGTTCATTATTCACCAACACAAACCGAATCTCCACATTCCTCCTCCTACTATACGTCAACATCGCTCTGATCTCTGTCTAGGTCTTCACCAGTTTATGCTATCGTCACATTTCAAGACTGATCTACCACAACTCGGGCAACAAGATTTTATAGAGCTGATCAGAGAGCTTTCTCATCTTAAATCAATCCAATGCCGCATTTGACTCAGTTGAGCTTTCCTCTACTGCTTTTTGTTAAGGCTTTCATCTTTAAAACCAGACACCCAACTAAAGATTGCTAATGCCCTCCCTCTTCGGCCAACACATTGAAGAGGAAATGCTGCACATTAAAGGCTAGTAAACTCTTAAAACAGTGGGTTTAGAAGAACAGAATGGCTTTTCAAGCAGTTTAAATGTAGGGGAAAAAAGGTTTCCACTATTTGGTCCAAACCTCTAGGTGTCCGTACCAATATCAACATCAAAAGAGATCCTCAAAGGTCTTTTCAAAACTGATACCAAATAAGATCTTCTCCACACAAGCCCTTGCAGAACAAGGGGAAAGTTCTCAATCTGAGCAATGAGGATCACCACAGTTACCCACTCCGGTGGGGGGAGCGGTACAGTCTTATTTGGAAGGAGTAGACAAACATTACAACAAACAAATGGGTTCTAAATATTATTCAAAAGGGCTATGCTATTTGCTTCACCACCAGCCCCTCCAACAAATCATGAGGGCCTCCAGCAGGAAACCACCATCCTACTACACAAAGCCATACAAGTAGTCTCACATCAAAGGCAGAGGTGTTTATTCCAAATACTTCCTGGTCGAGAAGAATAGTCCCCTATACCAAATTCGTCCAATTCTGGATCTCTGGTTTCTCAACAAATTTATAAGACTAATTCGGAATGCTTTCACTGCACCAAATATTTCTGCACTTGAGGAAAAACTATTAGCTCTGTGCAGTAGATCTACAGGACATGTAGTTCCACATTCCCATACTAACGCGTCAATTATAACTTCTCAGGTTTGTTATGGGTTCACACCACTCAGTATGTGGTACTTCTCTTTGGTCTGAATTCAGCTCTACAAACCTTTGTCAAGTGTATGACAGTGGTTGCGGCTCAACAAAAAAAGGTATTTTCGTATATCCATACCTGGACAACTGGCTCATCAGTACAGAGTCTTTTAAAAAAAGTACAGGAGGATTATGCCACCAGAGCTTCTCTCCTGGCAAAACTAGGTATCCAGGTCAATGCACAGAAGTCAATTGAAATGCCGGTTCAGTACCTCCCTTTTCTAGGAGCTGCTCTAGACACAAAGCGCGTTTTTTTTTGTTTTTTTTTAATTCAAACAATGTTCCCAAATCCTACAGCAGACCAAGCCAATGGTTCGCAAGGTAGCGCATTGCCTAGGATCAATGGTGTCCTTCATTAGTATAGTACAGAAAGCATGCTGCTAGAGGACACCTGTACAAACATGTCTAGAAGATCAATGGTCTCATAGAACATGCCTTTGAGATGATTGGATTCTCCTGACAACCAATGCACATCAATCCCCCCTCATGGTGGGCCAACTCGCACAATCTGATGGGGGTTCTATTTCAGAAATAACCATCTGACTATCATCACAGATGCATCACTAAGAGGATGGGGTGCTCACATGAACTACCTAACCATCCAGTGTCTGGGGTCCTGAAAAAAATCACATCTGCTAGAACTGAAAGCAGTTCAACTGTCTCTCAAAGCTTTTCGTCCATCCCTACGATCAAGGGACCTGATGATTCAAACTGACAACTCCACCATGATGCTTTACATCAACCAACCTGGTGGAAGAAGGTCCAGATAGCTATCTTGCCAAGCTCTAACACTGTGGCATTGGTCTCTAGCAAGAGGGCTCTCCATCAGAGCATTTCAAATCCCAGGAGTGCTAAACGTGGAAGCAGATTTCCTCAGCCATTTCCACAAAAAACCGTGAGTGATCCTCAAGTAAGTTGTGGAATCAATCTTTCAAATATGGGGCACACCAACATTGGATCGGTTTGCTACCACCCAAAATGCTAATACTTCCTGTCCAGGGCTCTCAAACCAGAATCTCTGGGCAATGCCCTCTTGATAGATTGGTAAATTCTATTTGTGTACGCCTTTCCACCAATTCCAGGTGTGATCCAAAAGCTACTGAGATGACTCCTCACAATAATACTCATGGCTTTGCATTGGCGCAGACATTGGTGTTACACTAATCTTCTCCACTTGTCCATAACCCACCACAAGCGTCTCCGGCTCAGACCAGACCTTCTCTCTAAATATCCAGGCAGAATTCTTCACCCGTCAATCCGATCATTGAATTTGACCGCATAGCTCCTGAGGTCACCCAGTATGGACACCTAAATCTTCCAGAAGATTTCACGAATATTCAGAAAGAATCATCCTACAAGGGCTTGCTATGCTTTTAAGGTGCAACGCTTCTGCATCTGGTATTGTACACAGAACTATGATCCCATCACAGTACAGGAAGATATCATTCTACCTTATTTGCTACATGTAGCCAAATCAGGCATACAGCTGTCCTATAAGAGTTAACCGGACAGCTATCACTGAATATCGTAAATCTCCATCACAAGTTTTATTTTTTCTTCCAAGATTCCTGTTCAAGACTTTCTAGAGGGTGTCAAAGGCTTTTCCTCATGCAGAAATCCTTCCTCATTGAGTTTAGTATTGTGCTGTCTAAATTAATGTCTGCCCTTCGAACTGGTCCATAAAGCATTGCTACTACACTTTTATAATAAAAAAACTGCCATTTTACTTACAATTACTTCTGCTCGTTGAGTCAGTGAATTGCAGGTCTGTCTTCTGTGGAACACTAGTCTTCCACCACAATAGGGTAGTTTTACACCCACACCCCTCTGTTGCCCAAGGTAGTTTCAGAATTCCACCTCATTGTCACTCTTCCTACCTTTTTTTTTCCCGAATCCTACTCGTGACATTCTCTCAATCTTAAGAGTCCTTCTTTTCTACTAAGATTAAAATCTATTAAAGTCTTCCCAACTGATTCTAAATTATGGGGCTATGAGACTAAGTTTAGCAACCTGCAAACAATCCACAGATAGGTGCATGCAATACCCTATGTTACCAGGTTGCCAACAAGTCTTTACCAGGTAAACCTAGAGCTCACTCAAGAGGAACAGCTGCTACAACAGCTTGGGTGCTTCAAGTCCCTGTTAAGGTGCAGGGCAGCAACTTGGAACTCTCTGCACTCATTCGCAAAGCATTACTGTTTAGAATTGGATACTGTACAGACTCTAAATTTGGCAAGTGACTTAAGAAAATCTTCAAATGTTTTTCTTGTCCTTCTGCTCTACTTTAGTGATTGTTCATGACCGCTTCCCTTATACAGTCTTTACGGTCTCTCAGGAGATAGCTAGCTATCTATCTATCGTAGTTCTAGTTGGGATCAAAGTTTCCATAGGAAAAGTATTTTTTTTTTTTTTTTTTGACAACTCTATCCACAAATTGTTCACAAAGTTCCCCCTTTTTGTTCAGCTGCTGTGTTGAAAGCTTTGGGGTGATCCGTCAAGCGGGGGCTGAGAAAGCGGTCCCAAGATTTGTTTTCCCCATGTTAAGTCTATGGGATTCATTTAAAAATTAAAATCAAGACTACAGCCTGAACAACTGAATGGAATCACACAACTTGGCAGAAAGCTAGATGTTGGTCCAGAATGTGTTTTTTTGTAATTTGGTATAAATCAGTTTAGTAGTTTTTGAGCTATCTATATGTAAAAAATATAAATAGACTGGGGCTAATCTCAATAAGGGGTGCCTTGCATATCCCAAGGCTAATGTCCATAGTATGGGGGAACCCTGCCCCCCCATCCCTGGACCCCCACCTCACCAGGCCCTAGATGGCCCTGGGTGCCGCCACTTTCCAGGGCAGCTCTAGCAATGTCCCGAGGTGCCCACCCCCAGGATATTGTGGTTTACTATGGCATGGTGGGAGCACTGCTCCTGCCATGTTATAGCAAACCGTGTGCTCCACTTTGAGCAAGCAAGAGCGTTTTTCTCTCACTTTAAGTGAAGCACACTTAGCTTTTACACACCGGGAGATGCATGTCGACAGTTCCCTGTTTGTAAAAGCAATGCCGGCTCCCACAGGAGGTGGGGAGCCGGCAGGGACCATAGGTGCCTTCGGGCACCCCTTCGGTCCCCAACGAAGTGGCCTGGCCTTGGAAATGGGTTTCTTGGGCTGAAAATGACCCTGGAAGGGGCCACTCTGCCCCCTCTGTGGAAATCGTGGATAATCTCAGTCAGGAAAAAACCTCCTTGTCAACACACCATTCAAACTTATACTCCTTTCATACCAAGGGGATGAGGATGGACAGCAGCAGCATAAAACACCGATAAGAAGAAATAAGTCAGACAAATTTATTGGACACAATAAAAGCAATGTACACAATCAATAAAGTTACTGGTGCAACAAAAAAAACAATTTCTTTGTATCAGTATATGAATATTAAAAAACATGTAATGTACTCAAAATTAAAACACGACCTATACAATAATGAGAAATACAACATGAAAATTGGGAGCAGCATAGGAGGAATATATTTTACTTATAATCCTCTTCACATAAGGAAAACACCAAATCAAAAAGTTGCATTAGTTGTGACCCGAATCAGTGTCCTTTTCAATATGTCACACAGATCAGTATTACTGGATTTTGAGTGGTTTCCTTTATAAAAGCATCGACGCGTTTCGGTGGGCCAAGATTCACAGCCAGCACCTTCTTCAGGAATAATATAGTACAGTCCCAACAGTTAAAATCCTATAGAGATACAAAAAAGACATTATGTAGTCCCAGTTGTAGCAGCTCTATAGGGAGCATAACATTAAAACAATCATTGTTAACATATTATGTCTACACCAATAGTTATCAGTGTTATTTCTTCTTGAAAAAATGCTAGCTGTCCAAAAGCATCCTCCGTACTTTATCCATTCTCACCCTAACCAAACAACGATCAAACTCCATTCATATCACACCACGAGGTGGAGTATTAGTAAAATATCACTTGCACATGTACTGATGAAAATTAAATAATGTCATGTGTTAAAGCGACCAATACACGGGCTACATTATGAGTAGCAGTATTGAAAATACCTAGTTTGGGGTCGCATAGCTAAAATATATGCGTACCCATAATCACACAACTTAGTTCACCATATTATAGTGCTAATTCTAGTATAATACATGTCCCAGATATAATATGAAAAGGGGACTTACATGTATCCTTTCATGAATCCTTTAGTAGGCAATGTCCATAAGGATCCTGCCAACACTTCTGAACTTTAACTTATTTGTATTTTCTTTGACGATTCTTTAGTTGCAAACACCCTATTTGAAAAAATGGAAATACCGTGACAATCTGCTAGGATTTAGTCTGGGCAGTGATATCAGGTTTAAACAATCTCGGATCTAGATATAGCTGATATATACCTGGTATTTGATTACAGCCGGGTCTTAATGGACCAAAGGATAGCGCTTCTTGCCTGACTCACAGACATGCCACAGTGTCTATATATTTTGAGCATGGGTTCTCATAAGACCTAAAGAAAAAATATATATGTATTTGGTTTACATTCTATTGTCAGTAGCCCCATATTACCAAATTTTTTACAATTTTGTCTACGTTGAAGTCTTTTTTTAAAATATAAGACTATTCTTTTAACAATGGGCAAAAATTATGATTAGCACAGCTCAGTAAGCCTTATTAGAGCAAGCCTATCGCTATAGAAATGCACGCTAAAAGCGGCACCCGACCAGACGGGTGGAAAGAGCCAGCATATCATGAATTGCGAGCCCCAAAGAAAACTAGGCAGTGCCGAATAAGCCTAATATGCAACCTATAATGGTATCATTATATCTAACCATAATGACATCTATACGCCCACCAGAACTCACACGTGATCATAAGGCAATATGGAGATATAACCAAAGTATTCCTGACAGGGCATCTAGGTACACGGATGACACAGAATGAAAGTACCCCGGCACGACTGTATGTCGTAACAACCTGAAAATGGGCTGACACTGGCTATGACCGAGAAAGGCGGTCCGAAGGCAAATGGCGATAAACCGGCATATGTTAAGAGACCTAGCGTCAATCTGGGGCTTAGCTAGGACCCAGCGACACGGTCCAATCTTCTTTAAGTAAAGTGTCACCCGGTTACTCATAATGAGAAGGCAAATCACAAAACAACACAAATTGGCTAATATACCTTAAGTGCTGTCTCTGTGGTCGGTAACCGTGCCAACGTCTGATGTATAAAAAGGGATAAGTTGTATCCAGAGACGGTGCCGAAAGATCACTAAGGAAAGAGTAATCTAATCAAGCCACGTATACTGAAACTGGTCAAAAATACCAACAGCCCATCGCTGACTATGCTGCAGCCTTACCTCAGTCTCCACTTGCTCAGATGTACGTGGCACGGAAATCGTGGATAATGTCAGCATGAGCTGAAGCCATTTTGGTTGTGGCATCCATTTTTGTTAGCCATGTGATTCTCCCGCCTTCACTGTTGCTTGCCTTTCTATTCTGCTTGAGTCATCAACTGTAGTTAACTCCTTCACTACTGAGCCAGAGCACTGTGTAAGCTCAGAGGCATGTACCGGTCTTAGAGTGTAACTGTCGGGCTATTTCGACTGATGAAAGCAGTTCTGTCTCCCCTCCCACTTTGCTGACTATGTAATATTTGCCTGCCCATGTTAGTCAATAGCTATTCCTGTGTATGCCTGTACCTTCCATTTGAGTCTCCATGCTTACGTGGCTGTAAACTGGGTATATAAGCAGCATGGTTTCTGTATTCTATGGACTACCTCCTAGAGTGCCAGAGGGTGCTGTATTGATGTAGGCCCACTTATGAGAGATTAACTTGTTGTTTGATATTCCAGCTTCTGTGCCAATCTCTACTTTGTTGGTTTAAAGAACCAGTGGACAGATAAGGGTGAACTCCTGCACCGGTTGGCCCTAAAAAGGTTTATTTCCACAAAATTGGCACCCAGTGTAGGGCTCATCTGACGCGGCCGTCCGAAGGCGTGGTCTTGACTGAGGACAGGAATCTACTGAGGAGGTATCCTGCACGAGGAGACCCTTTGTCTTTGCCGCCCAACGTGTTTTTGCGGTTTTCATGATCTGACTATCCAGGTGTTGGCCCTTCCCGACTGATCTCCTTTGGCATAAGTGACCATTGGGTTCATCCAGAGCTTGGCAGGTGGAGGTTAGAGACTGGTTTGGTATGGTTGCTGAAGCGACACTCTTGTGTTGGATTTGCTTGGCCAAGATTCTGGTTTTGTTTGTTTATTGCCATAAAGCAAGGCAGGTAATGAGATGTTTTGTCTCTACTTTTGATATACTTGAGAGAAATACTATTTGATTATAATATTATATTTTTTTTTATTTTTTTGGGCATGCCTGCTCCAAGCACACTCCGTAGAATGTGTTGCTTTCTTGGAGGTACCAATATGAATCTAGAAAGTAGTCAGCCAGCTCCCCTAGAGGGGACACCTAATAGGCTTATGTATATTAAATATGGTATTTCTTCCATAATGTATAGGATACTGTGGAACAAATATACAAAAAAGGATCCTGAACTACTGTAATAGGCATGCCTTCTGGAATAATTATGATTTGATAAAGACAGCGTTTGCCAACACTCTGCCAGACCAACTGGTAATTCGGCGGATTTTGGAAATGGTCTGGGGCTAGAGCCTGTCTTCTTGAACATGGAACAGTCTCTGGGCTGTTTTACTGGTCTTGGTGCAATCTCTGGACTACTTTTGAGAGCTCTTGTTTGTAAATATGATTTACAATTGATTTGGTTTGAGTACAGTTTGTGGGCTGCCTCTTGTTTTTGTCCTGGTGTTGATTGTGTGTTTGTGTCTGAGTTTTAAGGACTGACACCGGTGGTAATGCTTGTGAAATACTTGTTTGAGTACCAACTGTGCTCTTTGTGTAACGATGGCTTGCTTCAGCAAGCTGTGTTGTGTTATGCGTGTGTGGCCCCTTCTTGAAAATGTTTGGAATGAGCTCAATTTGGTTTGTTGTAGTCATTGTGTTCTGCAGATGCCATTGTAAGAATTGCTCTTTAAATTTCAAAGAATGAATTATATAAAATGTTAAGTAGCTGCATGCTACTATGGAAAGTAAAGCAGTAACAAAGTATAGATGTGTGAACATTCAATTATATTGCCACAATGGTAAAAAAAATAATTTAGAAATAAAACTCGACTACCATTCCATATAAAAAGAGAATGGACTTTGCATACATTGTCCTGTGTTTCATAGAAGATATTGTTTGTTTCTGTACATAATTGAAGTATTAAGGATTGTTTGTTTTTATGTACCACTTGTAAATGTTATCTCGCAACAAATAAAGCGCTCTGACCTTTGGGTGAAGCTATATAATGTTAAATCTAACTTTACCTAGAAAAAGGCACTCCATAGGAAAAGAGGCCTCACAGAAACAAATTTGTGTTTTACACAACTGGGACTTAACAAAATTAAAAATAGATGCACAACATTTTGTTAGTACTGTCAGCTGTGCAAAATGTTACAGCACTATCCTTGGATACATCATATTAAAAGGAATTCACATTATATGAGTAATTGGTTGCTGCTAAAATAAACGTCCTCCTTTTACACACTGCAAACGTTAGATTTTCACTGGCTTGGAATGGCTGGTTTTTAATAGAATGAACTGAGCCTCATTCCCACCACCAGAAAAAACAGCTGCTCAAGCTGTCTGTCCGGAGGAAGCGGTCTGTCGGAGCAGAGGGAGGTTATGAGTGGTTTATCAACTTTTTGGGTTTCTGTGAGGACATTAGAATATAGCACATTGCTGTCATATTGAAAACAGATAGCATCACAGGGATGAGAAATTCCTATAGCCTGACGCCCGGGACATATTGTTTGGGGTCAAGGGCAACACATTTTTCATGTGTATTTTGTCCTTGGGACAAGTAGGCCCAACCCCTACAGCATTAACCCTCTGGCTGCCATTTTACAGTAACACATTATGAATTGGGGAAAGGCATTGCCTGCAGTTAAGGTGATATTTATATCCATGTGTTAGTGCTGTTCAAACTTGTATTTATGGTTCATTAATGCAAAGGCTGTAAGCTCAGACTGCACTACTGACAGTGGTTGCAGTATAAAAATGTGTACACACATTTTCAATTTTTAGCAAGATGGGGCTATGTATACTGCTCCCATAATGCTCTCTGGTTACATGCTAATATTTGCAGAAGCCTGAAAGCAAGATTGATGAATCTTTGCTTTCAAAATAAAGTTGAGGAAAAAAAAATGCAAAAGCATTTCCCTAAACTGCAGAAAATATTTAGGTACCAATTATTTGCAGCATCATTTAGTAAAATGTGTGTATGTATGCTAATATTTCCCAAAATTATTCAGAATGGAAAATCGGTGTAACCAGTTTCAATATATTATGGGAAAAATAAATACGCATTGGTAAAGCCAGTAGGTCTGAAATTGTTGGTCAGCCTTTTGGTTTTGTCAATGCGTCACTGGCATGGTTTTGTAAAACCTTATTGGTGTGGGAGCTGCCAAGCCCTCAACTATAACCATCACTGGCAAAAGCAAAAAATAGTTTTGGTCTCAAAAGTCACACATTGCACTGCAGTTCTTGGCATTGAACAAAGCAACTGTGTGGTGATATGCTCCTTGTGACAGAACAGAATGCTGTCACTCACAGTGAAGCTTGCTGATAGAGAGAGAGACAACATTTTAATAAACGCAAGGTCCTGGTTAACGCCAGAGCTAATTTGGGGCCTAGTTATTAAATAAAGTGCACCCATGTCATTGGATTAAGTGCAGATATACGACTTTCATGAATTCCCAAGACTTTACAGAAGTAGGCCAAGAAATAGTACTCCTAGAAAATATTTGTGAACTGCATTTTAGCATGAGCAAATATGCAGGTGTAGATTTGCACTTGGAAAATCTGAGTGTTTGCAAGTTTACTTTCCCTCAACCACTTTTTTCCCAACCCAGGAAGAGGTTTTATGTCTGCCATTGTCGGGAGTAAATATCCAACCTTTCTCAGTATGGGAAAAGATTAGAGCAGAGTTGGTGAACCCTTAAAACATTCAAGTTAGTATGTTTGCACAGACTCAAAGGGCATTCCAACCCTGGAACTGTTGCTTACCATTACCTTCAACCCCAGTATGTAGGTCTGTGGCAACATAAGTGAATTGCTAGTATTCGAACCCTACTATGGAAGGAGCCCTAGCATAATCGGAGGCTATTTCAGAGCTCCTATATAATAAGATTGCTGCCATAATGTTTAACCGCATTACATGGCACAAAAAGGGCAAGTAGATTTTATTACAGGACAAGTAGATTTATGAAGCAACCTGCCCCATGGACAAGTAGATATTTTATTAAATTCCACACCCCTGCATCATAAGGGGCCCTGTGCCATTAATTGTCAGACAGGATTTATCAGTCCTTGAACTCCATGCCTTTTCTCCTGAATAACAAAATGTAGAAGCTAACACCTGCCGGTCATAAAACACAGCTAAATAAATAAGACCGGTCTTACCCAGGCACAAGTTACAAATAAACACTGTGGCAACTAGGTTTTAAGGGCAGTGGTTCAAAGCCTACGAAGTAGCCATGTCCTCCCATTGGGTCCCTGAGAAGGATTGGGGAGCGGGGTTGTGGGGACGGTTCTTGAGTGAAGGGCGGGACACACTGCTAGATTTGCCCTCCAGAAGTGTATAACTCTTACCCCCATATGAAGGATGCTTTAATGGCTAGGTATGGGTTAACCCCTGAAATGTATAGACAGAGGTGCAGGGGTTGCACTAAGATTCCCAATAGTACGTATGTGGAGTATGTGACTTTTTTTTGCAGAGCACTGGATGGTTGGGTGAAGGGTAGCAAGGTTGATAATTTTCAAGGGCTTCTTGATTTAATGGCATGGGAGCACTTGTCCGGTAATTGTTTTCCTGAGCTACGCCAGCACCTGATTGATAGTAGGCTGACTAACCCTAGTAAGCTTGCTGAGGAGGCGGACCGCTGGGTCAGTACCGGGGTCCACAAGGGTCCCCTGGGAGACCCCGCCAAAGGTGGGCATGGTCCCCAGCAGAAGAGCGGGGGGAACAAGGGTAAACAGAGGGAGTTCCAGAGGAGGCCCCAAAGTAATCAACCAAGGGAAGGGTTCTCAGCCACCCCGTCTCTTCCCCCCCCCCCCCCCCCCCCCCCCCACACCACCCCAGAAACCGACTGGGGCCCGACAGGTACCCCTGTTCAAAGAGGGCCCCCAACCTGTTACAGATGTGGTGAGCTGGGTAATTTTACCAATGATCCGAAGTGTCGCCAGTTTGGTAAACCAAGCACCCCCTGGTGCAACCCCCCCGGCAGACGGCTAGTGTAGCCCTGGGTGGAGAGATGGGTGTCCAAGGTGGGTGGGGTTCAGTAGAAATGTTCCTGGTCTCATTAGGAGACCGTGAAGTGGTCCCCAAAACCAAGCTGCCTGAGAACACAAAAAAATACAGGCAGTGGGTGACCATAAATGGCATAGGGTGGAAGCTCTCAGACACAGCAGCCAGTGTGACGGCTGTCAAGCGCCACCTGGTGTCTCAGGAGCAGGTTGTCCCAGGAGCATTCTATCCGGTTGTTGCCGCTGACAACACCGAGAGTCCCTGCCTGGTGGCTCAGGTTCCCTTTGAGTGGGGCGGGGGGGGAGGGGGAGAGTCTCTGGTACTCTTCAGGTAGCTGTGAGGCCCGCCATGCCTGTAGACTGTCTGTTAGGGAACGATCTGGAGAGCTCACCTTGGGCTAAGGTGGAGCGGAGTGCTCACCTGGAGATGTTGGGTATGCCAGATTGGGCGTGTGTCACCACACGGTCCATGACAGCGAGTAGAGGTGCTCCAGAGGACCTGGAGCCTGAGAGGGAGGCTCAGGAACCGGCCTTGGGGAGAAGAGGCAGGGGGCGCGGGAAACCGGCCCCTGAAGTTCCCACGGTCCAGGAGGAAGCAGACCTTGAGGGGGATGCCCTGGAACCTACAGGGGAACAGATAGCTGAACTGGGGGACCTGCCTGAGCTGACCCATTGGCAGCAAGAAGGAGGACCCTCCAGGGAGGAATTCTGCAGGGAGCAGAAAGAATGCCCTTCTCTCGTGGGTATGCGGCAGCAGGCTGCAGACCAAGGCAGCGGTGGTCAGTCTGTAACACATTTCATTTACTGGGAGAACGACCTCCTGTATTCTGAGCCTAAGGTTGCTGAGCCTGGATCAGCCTGTGTGCGGGTGGTACCCCAGCGCTTCGGAGCCTTCCTACTGGGGCTGGCTCACGATGTGCCATTAGCAGGTCATTTGGGGCAGGACAAGACCTTTAACAGGCTGGTCACCCACTTCTTTTGGCTCCAAATGCACAGTAGTTCAGACACTCACTGCAGGACCTGCCAGACTTGCCAGGCAAGTGGGAAGAGTGGAAGGAAGCAGAAGGCTCCAATCCAGCCATTCCCTGTGTCGGTACCCCATTCCAGCGAGTGGGGTTTGATGTTGTAGGGCCACTGGACCCCAGGACAGCGATGGGCAATAGGTTCATCCTGGTCCTGGTGGACCATGCCACCCGGTACCCAGAAGCCATCCCTCTGAGGACCGTGACAGCCCCCGTGGTGGGACGTGCGCTGATGGGAATTTTCTCCCGAGTGGGATTCCCTCTAGAGGTACCAATTTCATATCTAAATATATGAAATCCCTTTGGCAAGAGAGTGGTGTAACCGTTCACCACACCTTACCACCCCCAAGGAAACTGGTTGGTTGAGAGATTCAACCGAACCCTAAAGGACATGATGATGGTTCTTGAGGAACCCATGAGGCGTAAGTGGGACGTCCTCTTACCATGCCTTCTCTTTGCTTACAGAGAGGTCCGACAGAAGTCTCTAGGGTTCAGCCCCTTTGAGCTTCTGTACGGACACCCAGTGAGGGGACCTCGAAGTCTGGTCAAGGAAGGCTGGGAGCAATCTCCCAGGAAACCTCCCCAGAATGTATATAGCTACATGCGGGCCTTCAGAAACCAGACTGAGTTTCAGGGAACTTGCTGAGGCAAACCTGGAAGCCAGCCAGGAGGAGATGAAGCGGTGGTATGACCAGAATGCCACTCTGGTAGAGCTTCAGCCTGGACAGAAGGTATGGGTCATGGCCCCAGTGGAGCCCTGTGCGCTCCAGGATAAGTGGACCGGTCCCTTTGAGGTTGTGGAGCGCAAGAGCCCTGTCACCTATTTGGTGAACTTGCGGTCTCCAAGGAACCCCTTGAGGGTCCTTCATGTCAACTGCCTCAAGCCCCACTTGGAGAGGTCCCAAGTGGGCATGCTCTTAGCGACAGATGCTGAGATGGAGGAGGAGACAGAGCCTCTTCCTGACCTCCTGTCTGCCAAGGAGCAAGATGGGTCAGTGGATGGTGTCATCCTCTCTTCCACCCTGACCCCTGAGCAACAGAACGATTGTCGCCAGTTACTGGGACAATTCTCTGACCTGTTTTCCATGATTCCCGGTGTCACTGATTGGTGTGTCCATGATGTGGACGCTGGGAATAGTACACCTGTGCGGCACAAGGCCTACAGGGTGACTGACAGGGTAAGGGCCTGCATCTAGAACGAGGTCTCCAAGATGTTTGCCCTTGGGGTAATTGAGTCCTCAAGCAGTCCTTGGGCCAGCCCAGTGGTCTTGGTCCCAAAGGCTGCAGCGCCGGGAGCCGCACCCGAACTCCGGTTCTGTGTGGACTACAGAGGACTCCATTCGGTCACCAGGACTGACGCACACCCCATCCCCAGAGCTTATGAGCTCATAGATCAGCTAGGGGCTGCCAACTACCTCAGCATGTTTGATTTAACGTCTGGGTATTGGCAGATCGCCTCGACCGATGGGGCCAAAGAGAGGTCAGCATTTTCCAACCAATTCCGGGTTATGCCCTTTGGGATGAAAAATGCCCCTGCCACCTTCCAGAGGTTGGTCAACCAGGTGTTGGTTGGGCTGGATTCGTTCAGTGCAGCCTACCTGGATGACATCGCAGTATTCAGCTCCACGTGGGAGGAACACCTGCGCCACCTCTGGGAAGTGTTGATGGCGCTGCGGAGGGCAGGCCTCACGATCAAGGCAAGTAAGTGCCAGATCGGGCAGGGTTCAGTGGTGTACTTGGGGCACCAAGTTGGGAGTGGCCAGGTGGCACCCCTTCAACCCAAGATAGAAACCATCCTGAATTGGAGTCGCCCAAAACCCTGACCGAGATGAGAGCCTTCCTAGGTCTCACCGGGTACTACAGGAGGTTTGTCAAGGGGTGTGGCAACATTGTTGCCCCCTTGACAGCGCTGACTTCAAGGAAGCAGCCCAGGAATGTGATTTGGACTGACACCTGTCAAATCTTTTTAGGCCCTGAAAGCTGCTATGTGCACGGCGCCCGTGCTTTTGGCTCCCAACGTCTCCAAAGAGTGTATCGTTCAGACAGACGCTTCAGAGCATGGTGTGGGGGCTGTTCTTTCACAGATTAATGCAGAGGGCCTAGATCAACCTGTATCCTTTATTAGGAGGAGGTTATTACCACGGGAACAGAGATGGAGTGCTATTGAGCGTGAGGCATTTGCTGTGGTCTGGGTGCTGAAGAAGCTAAAACCCTACCTGTTTGGGTCTCACTTCCGGGTTCAGAAAGACCACAGGCCCCTCAGATGGTTGATGCATATGAGGGGTGAGAATCCAAAGCTGTTGAGGTGGTCTATTTCCCTACAGGGTATGGATTTCACGGTGGACATCACCCTGGTACAGATCACGCCAATGCTGACGGTCTGTCCAGATTTTTCTGCCTTAGTGATGAGGAACTCCCTGGGGTAGGGTAGTTCTCCCCACTCTTCAGCTGGAGGGGAAACGTGTTAGACCTGGCACGTTGGCGTGAGTCTCCCTTCCACTTTTTGTCGCTGTGCCTCATGTGTTTTGCTGGTGTTAGCTGCTCAGAGCACTGTGCCACTGCCAACCAGTGCCACAGTGCAAGTGCTCCCTATTTAAAATGTATATGTTGGTTGGATTCCATGATTGGCTTATTTGGTTTACTGTCAGACCCCAGTAAAGTGCACCAGAAGTGCCCAGGGCTTGTAAATACAAATGCTGCTGGTGGGCTTGCAGCACTGGTTGTGCTACCCACAGAAGCGGCCTAGTAAAATGTGTCTAAGGTCTGCCATTGCAGAACCTGCGTGCAGTCTGGTACTGTCATGCTGACTGGGCAAGTGCACCCACTTCCCAGTCCCTAAAGCTTCCCTTAACTTCATATTAGTCACCCCTATGGTATGCACAAGGGCAGGGTGCATTGTAAGCATAAGGTAGGACAAGCCCTGATGTGTGTGGCATGTCCTAATAGTGAATTACAGACCTTTTCGTTTTTCACTATTGTAAGGCTACCTGTTTTCCAGAGGCCAGAATGAGCTGTTAGAATTGTTACATCCTATGATCCTAACAGACCCAGGGAACATGGTAGAAAATCGAGTTTAGTATGCCTGAACTCAGAATAATAAAATACATCTTTTAGTAAAGTTTATTTTAATATTCTGTGTTTTCAAATACCACTTTTAGAAAGTTGGTATTTGCTTACCTAACCATTGAGCCCGCCTCTGCTATGAGGTGTATCTGCCTGTCTTGTTTGTGTGAGTGACAGGGCTGGGGAAACCCAGAGGGGCAGGTTTAGGTAGCCTGGTGGTGAATGGAGAGATTGACATCCAGATGGGTGGGAGGAGTGCACCTGGACTCTGAATAGGGCTGTGCTCTGCCACCACAATGCTGGCTCCACCTCCTGTGGAGTGTCTGTCTCTGCCCTGCACCCTGAATAGAAAGGCAGAGTCATGTCAACAAAGTGCTCAGGAACTGGTTTGGACTGGGCAAAGGCCCCTCTACCCCAGAGGAACAAAGGAATTAGGGGTATAAGTATTGGGACCCAGCTCCCTAGAAATTAGATCCTGCTTGACAAGAAGAACCTCTGCCTGATGAGAAGGAACCGGGAACGCTGTAAGGAAGAGTACTGTCCCTGACCTGGGGGATTGGCCTGCAGTGGTTGCCTTGCTGCTGAAAGGAGAGGAGAGACTAAAAAGACTTTATTTCAACTTGTGCTTAAAAGATCTCCAAGGGCTTGTGCTGAGCTTGCCCCCTGAACAAAGTCCCAGGACCAGTGGACTTCACCCCCCAGCTCCCCAGAGTCTTTTGGAAGTGCCTGCTGCTGTTGGGCCTTCTGAGGGACTGCGTGTCGCAAGGAGCTGTAAGCGCGACTCGAGAAGAAGCGTGCCGCCGTCGGAGCTGTTGTCGTTGCATCTCGCAAAGGGTGTCGCCACTGCAGCATCGCATTGAGCAGAAGCGTCTCGCATCATTCCGGAAGTGTCTCGCAACGCCGAAGAAGCGTGTCTCCATCGCAGCTGTGTCTCCATCACAGCTGACTCATTGCACCGCATCAAGAAAAGCGCCTCGCATCCACTGGGAAGCGTGGCGCCGTCTGAGCTGCTGTCGTCGCTTCGCGTTAAGGGGTTACGCCGCTGTAGCTGACGCGTCGAGTCTTCTCGCAACATCGGAGAAGCGTAACGAATATGGAATATCTTCACGTCTTTATTTCTTTGCACCAAAAACTTCATCACATCCGCATCGTTGCAACACTTTCGTTGCCCTGCGTGTTGCATCTAAGGTACATTGACTTAAAGTGTCGCATTTAAGCACTTAAGAGAACTAAGCAAACTTCTACCATCTAAAGTAACAGTATTGTGTATTGTTGTCGTTTAATGGTCTTGTGGTAACTCTATATAAAGAATCCTTATTTTTAATATAAAAACCTGTGGTGTCCATCTGTAGTGTTGTCACTTGGTTACTGTATGTGTTCACAAATGCTTAACCTATAACGCTCTGAGATAAGCCTTGTCTGCTCGCGCCAAGCTACCTAGAGGGTGAGCAGGGGTTATTTTAGGAGTGTAACCCCTTACCCTGACTAGAGGAAAGGTTCTCTGCTTGTCACAAGTACCTACCTGTGCCAACCAGAGAACCCGGATTCTAACAATTTGTTATTTCTACTTTGTCAGGAATAAACATCGATTTGCAGCGGCTTCCAAGAAAATTGCCTGGGAACCAATTTGCAAGCAGCAACATACTAGAACACAGCTTTCAATGTTGTGAACACCTAAGGATGACCACAGATGTACCTTCTCGGACAGTTTCTGCCCCTTTATTTCACTCTTCTGGGTTCTTTTTTAGGTCGAGCCTAGTAGCGCGCATGCATTGCTCTGCGAGGCATGGTGCTTCTCTGGTCCCAGTGTTAATTCCGCATTCTTGGTCTGCTAGGCAGTGCTGCTGCTGTCTGTTCCCAACTGTATTTCCTCATTCTTAGTCCTGTTGATGGTGCTGCTTCCTGCTTCTCTCGTCTCGTTGGTAATTCCGCATTCTGAGTCCTCTGGGCAGTACTTTAACGGTCTCTCATCCCAGTGGCAATTCCTCATGCTTGGTCCTCTAGACTCAACTTGTAAAAAATAATGTAATTTACACTGCCGAGAGCTCTAACTTTCACAAATGCGAAAAGATCTGGTCTGTCACTACAAATCTATTTTGCACACCACTATACTCTATACAACCGCTCTCTATCCTAACGGTAATCTTTACTGCTATCTACACACTAAACTCCACTATATGGCGCGACCTTTTGGTATTGTCAGTGCTTGTTGTAAACTGGCTTTTGCATAACCAGAATATACTTCGGGAAAGCATATTCAAACACTTGCGGTGATATCAAAAAAGTAAGGAAGAGTAGAAAAATCCAAGAGGTAGAGGAGAGCAGGAAAAATATTTTTTGGGTTCTTCTCCGAGGGGTTCAGGAGAATTGAGGGTTGAAAGCCTTGCAGGACTTGTCATTCCACAGATCCTCTTTAGTCTTTCATTGAAGTTTGTTCTTGCCATGCATTGGGTATCCAATTTAGTTGAGGCTTGAAAGAGCCACAAAACAATCCTTATCTAACCATTTTTGTGTGATCGATTTGGGGGATTGTTTGACACAGCTGGAATTTAATCAGGTCCACCTCTTGTACCTCCATTTCCTTGCCGTACATTCATATTTTCATTTTAAGATGCCCACTGCTTTTGATACATTCACAAACCACTCTGATCGTAGAAAATATGTTGGGTCTTGTTTTTCCTATTCTGATCGCTATAAGAATTTTCCCATAAACTTTACTGTAGACCACAGGTGGATCGGGAGCTACTGGTATGTTGCCAGTACCCCGGAAGTAGCTCCTTGTAGTGCAGCAAAGTACGTAATTCAGAATGTCTAGAATATAGATTACCACAATATCATGATGGTAAGTACAGGTAAGTTACATTTTATTTATCACCTTAACTCCACATCTATTCATATTGCAGATCTTCAATGTACATGGATCTGGAGTTAATAACTGTAAACCTATACTTGCCTACATAGTACTTTCATGCGATTGTTTGAAAAGAGATTCTGGATACATTGTAGCATGACACTGTTTTGACACCTGATATTGTGGCATACATCTGGGTGATAACTGCTCGTAAATCATGAAAGGTGTGGTCTTTATTGTGATAATATTTGATGTGGTCACTACTGCAACATTTGTCAAAGCAATTAGTAATACTGGACTATTTTCATTGATGGGTCCTATTTTAGAAAATGTTGGATACCCCCTGTCCTAGATGCTTTAACAGTAGCAGATGTACAATTGATTTGACCAGTTGGTCACCTCACTGGCCGCAGGCTGTTTCTTTTTTCTTTCTTGCCTTACCCTAGTTGGTCTTTTTCTTCCTAGTTCGGAGTGCTTCACTGACACCGTGCTTCTGGGGCAACTAATGGAATTGAAGTAGGAAGCACTAGTGATCCCGCCACAGCTTCCCTTGTTCTGTATCTGTGCTTTATGGAATCACCTACTAAGGCACTATAGTTCTGTAACTCTCTAAGGCTTTTTATTTTTGCTGCACATTTTGATTGGTGGATGTCTTTCATCGAAGTGTGTTCTATTAGCATATCAGTTTGTGAATCATAGTATATCATTGTTAGAAATGGGATTCCTTGTTGGCTGAGGTATGCAGTGTGGACAAGACGCGCCCTATTTAAGTGTTAGCCCCTCCCAGTCATCCTGCCTAGGCAAGGCTATCCAAATGCAGATGTATGTAGATGGGTACTCGGACACACCTATCCTTGCTGTGTTGTGGCTTTCTAAAGAATGCACAAAGTGTAAATTTCACCAGGTCCAAATGTTTGTTGGCGACCGGCTTTCAGGCTCACAGAGCTGTAAGTGCAGAGATATGCTCCCTTTCTAAAAGTGGCATTTCTAAAACCATGTTGAACCCAACTTCACCAGTAAGGAATTTATCATTACCATTCCAAAGATCTAAAACATGAAAAACTGCTCCTCTGATCAGGAATTACAGCTTGGAAGTGTATTAAGGAATTCTCAGTGCTAGACTAAGAGGAGTAGGCCTCACAGTAGTGAAATCCAAATTTGTTTTTTTTGCACTACACTACCAGAACATGTAAAGATTAAACACACGTCCTGCCTTCTGCTTACTTGATACCCTACCCGTAGGGTTAATTGGGGCCTACCTTAGGGGTGACTTATATGTAATAAAAGGAGTTAAAGGCTCCACAAGTTTCAAATGCTGTGGCAGTCCACTGCAAATACAGGCACTGCAGTGGCAGGCCTGAGACTGGTTTGAAAGGCTACTTATGTGGGTGGCACAATTAGTGCTGCAGGCCCACTAACAGCATTTGAAGTACAGGCACTGGGTATTTGGTATACCACTTTACAAGGTATTTACCAGTACATCCAATATGCCAGTCAGGTACACAACAATGTCATGTTTAGGGAAGAAGCGCATGCAATTTAACACTGGTTAGCAGTGGTGAAGTGCTCATAGTCCTAAGGCCAACAAACAGTTCAGCAAAAGGTTTTGGGTGACCCTTCAGAGGGCCATTTTTTAATAATTGTTCACCATTTTCTCCACTTTGGTCTTGAAAGGTGTTTGGGCCCCTCACATTTGTCATATGTTGCGATTCCTAGAGATTGGGGTGTGTATGTGTTGGATTTCTTTTCCCGTAGTTCTTGCAGAATATCGCCATTTGATCTATTTACAGCTGCAAGGTTTTCCACGTCTTGCCAATACAAGTTATTCATGAGCATACAGTAGAACCTGAATTTGGATTCCTTCATTTTGGAAATGTACTAATTTGTCTCTCAATAGCTCCAGGAGGTTCTTGACACACATGTCTATTAGTACTGGTACTATCCAGCATTGTTGATTTGCTCTACTGTTTGTCTGAAATCTCCTGGAGAGTTATCTTGATTTGCCATATTGAATAGAAGTTGAGGTGTGGTACTGATTTGAAAGTAAATTGACAGTTCAGTATTCATGACCAAGTTTCTAAGCTCTTCCCAGAGAAATATCTTTTGGACAAAAATCGTAAGCTTGTGAAAAGTCCGAAAAGGCCGCATGAAGAGAATCCTTCTTACTGGTAGCATATTTGTCCGTGCTTGGGCAATCGTAAAGAGGCCTGCCCTAAATCCATCTTGTTCTGGGGAGAGCATGGTTACCTCCACTGATCATATCTTGACTTCCAGCGCGGTTATTGTGGCCATACGCGCTGACCGAGATCTGAAGGAAACTGATGTCAGTGCGCGGCGGTGGCGGCCTTCTAGTGGTCCTGAAGTTACATCCATAAGCGACTGACCTGATGCAGTGCCCTTTGCTGCCAGTGTGAATTGCTTTAAGCTACCCAGATCCAGTCCTGCACTTGCTGGAAATTTTCAAGGTGAGGAATCTGCAATTAGTCTACCAGAAAAGATTTTAACTATGGTAAGTAACTTGTTTTGATATAGCATCTTGTATATTGAATGTCGCCACCCATCAAAACGTCCATTTCCTTCTTAACACCATTTACTTTACAAAATTTTAGTTTTTACTCATGAGCTGTTTATATAGCTGCCCGTTTTTTTCGTTTTTAATTTTTTTTTTTTTTTTCTTTTTTTTTTTTTTTTCTTTTTTGCACAGCTGAGTTTGTAAGGACACTCTACTAGTGGCACATTCCCAAGCTAGGAGTTTGAGGGCTGTCCCTTCTTTCTTTGAGAGGTGGGAGCATCTTTGTATTTCTGCTGCCTGGATGTCCACTGTCTGCACTCTTGGACGAAATTAACATAGTACTCTGGAGAATGTCAGTTGCCTGTTTGTCAGGGATTAAAGGTGATCTTTTCTTTCATGCGGTCAATATTCTCTTTACATCATGGATTCCTCCTTGCCTTAGAATTGTTAGTTTACAACAAACCAATTTTTTTTTTGTGATCTATTCTGCCTGAAGGAATAAGGTGTCGCACAAGTTTCACTTCTCAATTATGTACTCTGCCTCATTTTTAGATTGATTGGCATGAGGTGTGATGAAATATCGGAGTTTACTAAAAAATTCTCAGTGTCTTCCTCAGAACCAGAGCAACAACTTGTCTGTTTTGGTTTTGCAGAATGTCATACTTCTACTTTATCATCTTTCCAGTCTGTCATTTTGTTACATCCTACTGTTTTTACAGAATGTAGAGGTTGTTGAAACTCTGTCCCACATATGAAATCAGAGATGGTCCTTTTTCATAATACTTGCAAGCAGGAAAACTATTTACAATATTGTGCCTTCACATCTCCAGTCTTCTCCCCATGCACTGTGCGACAATTTATAGGTTATGCTCTCATGATCTATTTAAGCGCTCCACTGAATGTATTTGCTATTTGTTAGGGGACCTTTTCATTCTGAGCTCTGCCTCACACATTTACTAATTTCATTGCATTGCAATGCTTATTTGTTACCTGTGAAACATGCTACTTCCATCCGTTGCTGGAAAGTACCTGAATGTCCTAACCTATCCTGAAAGCTTACAACTGATTTTTCTTTAACTCTAAATGTGCCCTTGGCATTCCTAAAGCCTAACTGTTCTTTCCAGCATCACCTCATAATCCCAGCTCAGTTAATCAACGACTTGGAAGATGGGTTATCAGTATTCGTCAGGAAAAATGACCAGAAGTAATAAGATGACTTACAATGGACAAAAAAGTGCCGATTTAAATATTTGTTTAACCAGACATGCCTAGATCTGGTATTCATATTCCCAGAATTGAGGTAGTTTTTGAGACCTGTTCCAGGTACCCTATCTAGCAATGTTGTGCAAATGTCTGCCGGTTGGAACTTAATAACCTTTTTTAATTTCTTTTAGACTGTGAACCAGACGAGTTGACTGACTGGTGTATGGATGACAGATGTTCATTTTGTTGCTTACAGAAGGAAACTGTCAGTGTAAGTATGCTTGAAGATGCGCCTTTTAAATTTTTTTTTTTTTAAGCATGTAATAGTTTTCAGAGAAGTAATTTGGAATATAAAAATAGATGACAGGAAGTGTGAGCTTCAATTGTACCGCCATAACTTATTAAACTCTATAATCTGCTTCTCGCCATTGGCTTTCAAAATATGATGGTTGAATTTGATGTGCTGTGGATTCTTCAATTAAAATCATCCTGCATGCTATGACATTCTTCAGCTTTAAGAGCAATTGAGCCGCTGCAATGGGTTTTTAGTGGCTGTAAAAATAAAAGGCATTATGCTGCTTGTTTTTGTAGGACCTGTATTTGTATAGTATGCATCTAGCAGCATTGTAAATCAGGGAACGGCTGACGAGCCTGCTATTGACGAAGAAACATCCTTCGTGTGCAGCAGCATCTGATAGCAAGCAGTCACCCAGAGCTCTGTAGCTCAGCTGTTGACTAATACCTCATCAGCACATTAACTTTCCTGTGGTGGATTTATAGTTGTTGACTGCTTATTCATCAATTATTTGGTGGATGAGAGATTACTTGCATCTCTCTAGCTCTTACCATGTCACTTTCTGCAGCAATTGTATGTAGTGTCCTCTGAAGACTAATAAAATTGCCAAAGCAGTTATGCCTCTACAGGAGGGAGGAAAAATTGCATGTGGTCTAGCATAAGTGCTAGGCACCAAAGCCTCTAGTAGGATTGCATTACTACCAGGACCAACACGCTGATTCACCTATAATGCCTGTGGTGCAGGTACCTCTAGAATTGCTGGCCATCTTGCAGGGCATGATGTAGGACATTGACTGAATATTGCCACTAGTGTCTCAACAGTAATTGTATAAGGAATTAGTGTCTGCTTTGCAGCCTATTCCTTAGACTCCTACGTCACAACAAATTCCACCTGTTCAACCCCCAAAGTTTGCACTACCCACTCCTCTGCAAATTTCACAGTAGAGCACTTCATCGGGGTATTGATGGCGATAATAATTAGTGTTCGAGGTATATGAGCTGCAGATTACACACTATGCATAGATCACCATCTGGTGTTGGGCCGCCCATATGTTTGCACCTGTTTTTGTCTTGGAAAGTCTTTGGAAGTCATGAGATATGCGACTCCTCCTTTGGATCATAGTGCGCATGGGCTTCGGCTCCATCCTCACATTGGTTTTTTTTTTCGCCATCGGGCTAGGATGTGTTCTTGCGTTCCAGTTTGGAACCGTTAACGGGTTTTCTCTTTCGACGCGCAATCCTTCCTTTCTCGACGGTATTATTTCGATCGTTTTCCAATCCACGTGACCCTTCAACTTCGAAGTCTTCGATTCCGGTTGTCGACGGCTTTCGGGCCTACCTGGGCCTCCTCTCCGGCTCATGGAAAGGACGCCATTCAAAAAGTGTCCTCTATGTGGGTCGAAGTTTCCCCACACTGACCTGCATGAGGTGTGTAACCTCTGCCTCTCACTGGAGCACAAGGCCATAGACTGTCCAGCTTGCGTCTCCTTCCGCTCCAAGAAGACTATCCGGGACCGACCTAGCTAGAAGAGCAATGGCTCGCTCGTCATCCCCCGACATCTTCCAAGAAGGTGTCTATGTTCCGGAGCTAGGTCTGGTCGAAGAAGCCATCCGCGCCTCCGAAGCAGATGACTCCGATGTCGAGGACATCACTCCAGCTCAGAGGGCCGTGAGTACAGACGTCGACCCCGACCCAAACCCCACTCGAAACTATGAAAAAAGGCTTCCGAACTACCTTTACCTTTGGGCCCAGGTGCACACTAAGACACTGCTTCCCATGCCCTGCCTTCGGGCCCGGTAAAGAAGCCTACTAAGCCTTTAGGTGACTCTGGCTCGAGTCAGCCTACACTCTGTGCGGAAAAACATACTCTGGCACTGAAAGGACGTCCTTCTCATCCACGCCGACCGCTGCTTCGACATCTAAGCACTCGCCAAAGGCAAGCACCGGTTCCTCGGCACCGACAACCCCCTCGGAGCCGACCAAAAAACAACCACCAAAGGGCCCCGACTCCCATTCTTCGAAGCCAAAGACCTCGGAACCCCAAACAGGTTCCCTCGGATAAAGACACTGCAAAACTGCACCGTTCCAAACCTAGAACCGCTACCGAGTCTGCGCCGAAAAAGCTTACGGCACCAAAGCCGTCGATTTCAGAATGATCTGCCTCCCACAGAAGAACTGTTTCGTCCAGATCCTACCCAAAAGACTTTTGAAGGATCCTAAGGCTGGTCACTTAATGCTTAGCATCAAGAAAAGACCCCTAGAAACGCCGGCACTACCACCGAAAAAGACTTTGCTACCTCTCCATTAAGGATCCCTTCTCCTCCTCTTCCTCCTCCCCACCACTCTCCTACACCATCTCCGAACCCAGTAGATGACAACACCTCAGACGATGCAGGGGGAGGTGCGGACGATCAACCCCCCCTTGGGGACCCTACCCCTACTGGCTCCTCAAACCCCTGGGGTGATTAGTGTCCCAGACGTCCCTTACACCCCACAAGATGTCATCTATCCCTCCAGGCCTCCCCCTCCAGAGGACAATATCGGCTTCAACTAGCTCCTTCACAGAGCTGCCCAGTACCACGGGGTTGCCCTTCATACAGACCCAGTAGAAGAAGATTTTCTCATGGACACTTTCAACACCACTCAAAGGTCCACCTCCATTTTACCCATGCTTAAAGGGGTCATTAAGCATGCACCAGAGATCTTTAAAGACCCAGTCAGGGCTCGAGTCATCCACCCGAGAATAGAAAAAGGTATAAGGCTGCTCCTACTGATCCAGTATACATTAAAGGCCCCGCACCACTAGACTCCTTGGTAGTCTCTAATGCAAGGAAGAGAGACCATTCCCAAACATCAGGTGACTCACCACCACTACCAGTTAAGGAATCTAAACTCCTGGACGCCTCTGGCAAATGCACAGCGTCCCAGGCAGCAAACATATGGCGCATTGCTAATACCCAAGCGCTGTTAGCCAGGTATGACAGGGCATATTATGATTAACTTGAGTCCATAATGCAGCACCTCCCTGACAGGTATAGGAACAGGGCCAATGAACTCATACAGGGAGGTAAAACCATCACTAATACCTCCAGCCGCTGTGCCTTAGATGTAGCAGATACCGCCTCAAGGGCAATAAAACCAGTGTCCTTTTGCGTAGGCATGCCTGGTTACGCATCTCAGGTTTTAAACCTGAAGTCCAGAGTTCCATACTCAATCAGCCATTCGTTGAGCAACACCTATTTGGCCCCAATGTGGACGTATCACTTGAGAAAATTAAAGGATACAGACGCAGCCAAATCTATGGGAGCCTTTCGTCGCTCATCCTTCAGAAGCACCCATAGAGGCTACTCCTCTGATAGCCCCTCCACTTCTTACAAGGCTCCCAACTTCTTACAAGGCTCCCAACCAATCCACCTTTACTAAAGGTTACCAAAGGGGTGGTTACAGGGGGAACAGCAAAGGCAGAGGCAAAAACAACTCCTGCTCTGCCTCCGCCCCCACCCCATGACTTCCCTCCACTTCCCCAGACCATTCCACTCCAGTCGGGGAAGACTCCACCAATACCTCCTTGCCCGGGCAAACCTCACTTCAGACAGGTGGGTGCAACAAATAATTCACAATAAACCACGCCAAGTCCTAGCTGCAACCGTCACGCGCAACAATACCTTGGTGCCACAATAGACACCTCGGGCGCTGGCCTATCCCAGTCCCGCCAGGATAGCAAGCATACAAGCTCTTCACAGATGGACTTCTTCGCCACCCAAGAAAACCCCAAATGCCCAAACTTCGCCGCCAGGTATCCTCACCCATTGTCCAAAGGCAATGCGATATGGATGAACTGGTCAGACAGATTTGCGTACGCTTTTCCGCTTCTCCCACTCATTCCACTAGTGGTGTGCAAACTACAGCAACACTCCTTATCTCTCATCTTACTTGCTCCAACTTGGGCCAGACAACCATGGTACACCACATTGCTGGAGCTCTCCGTAGTTATGCACCAAAAATTACACCTCTCTCCACGCCTCTTAACCCAGAACCATGGAGAGATCCAACACCCAGACCCAGCTCAACCTAGTGATCTGGCTGCTAAAGTCCTAGAACTGTTACCTTCACCTTCCTCCTGACTGTATGAACGTCATTAAAGAAGCTAGACAGCCTACCACTAGAGCATACTATGCAGCCAAGTGGAAACTATTTGTAATATACTGTCATAACACTGATCCCCTAGATGTGTCTAACCAACACACCATAGGCTACTTACTACACCTCCAAAGATGCAACTTGGCCTACACGTCTATCAGACTGCATCTTGCTGCCATAGCAGCAGATCTACAAAATAGACAACATCTATCACTTTTCAGAGTACCTGCCATAAACGCCTTTATGGAGGGACTCAAAAGAATAATTCCCCCCCAGGGTACCACCTTCACCTGTGTGGAATTTAAACATCGTTCTCACAAGACTAATGGGGCCTCCATTTGAACCTCTACATAAATGTGAGCTACAATTCTTAACATGGAAAACTGTTTTCCTAGTAGCCATTACTTCTCTACGAAGAGTTGGCGAACTACAAGCACTAACCATTTGGGAACCCTTTCTGCAGATGCATCATAAGGTTGTTCTCCAAACTAATCCTAAATTCCTCCCTAAACTAATTTCTCCCTTCCACCTCAATCTGTGGAGCTGCCCGTATTCTTCTCGCAGCCACAAACAGTCGCAGAAAGAGCTCTTCACTCCTTAGATGTCAACAGTGCACTGCTGTACTACATAGAGAGAACACAACCTTTTCGTAAGACCAAATAACTCTTTGTGTATTTCTCACCACCACACAGGGGCAACTCGTATATCAAAATCTGGGATAGCTAGGTGGATTGTCAAATGCATACAAATTTGTTACCACAAAGCAAAAACGTACATTATCTGTTCCTCCTAAAGCCCACTCCACAAAAGATAGGGGCTTCAATGGCATTTTTAGGGAACATTCTCTTAGACGATATCTGCAGAGCAGCTACATGGTCTACACCGCACACATTCACCAAACACTATTGTGTCTGTGCAAACTAAACAACAAGCTAGTGTGGGTCACTAAGTTCCAAGCAAATGAGCTGCAGATTACACACTGTGCATAGATCGCCGTCTGATGTTTGGCCCAGATGTTTTGCAGTTGTTGTTCTTCTTGGAAAGTCTTTGGAAGTCACGAGGTATGTGACTCCTCGTTTGGATCATACTGCGCATGGGCTTCGGCTCCATCCTCAGTTTTTTTCCGCCATCGGGCTCGGATGTGTTCTTCGCGCTACGGTTATGAACCGCTTCCGGTTACAGTTCTCCTAATCGGCGGGCAATCCTTCCCTTCCGCGGTATTGATCGCGATCTTCCCACTCGACGTGACTCATCGATAGACTTCGATTCCAGGCGTCGACGCAGGCCTTCGGGCCTACCTCGGCTCCAGTCCTGGCTGATGGAAAGGACTCCATTTAAGAACTGTCCTCTATGTGGGTCCAAATTTCCCCACACCGCTCTCCATGAGGTGTGCAACCTCTGCCTCTCCCCAGAACACGAGTCTCGAGACTGTCTGGTGTGCAAATCCTTCCGGTCCAAGAAGACCATTCGAGACGGAAGAGCAAGGAGAACCATGGTACACGCGTCCACTACAATCCCCGATGACCTCTTCGGAGAAGGCGTCTATGTTCCCGAGGACCAGCACACAGAAGAGGGCCTCGTCAGCGCCTCCGAAGCAGACTCAGATGTCGAGGACATCACTCCGGCACAGAGGGGGCGTGAGTACTAACATCGAACCCCCCCCCCCCCCCCCCCCCCCCCCACACCCTCGATGGCATCAAAAAAGGCTTTGGTCACGCCTTTGCCCTCTGGCCTAGGCACGACCAAAGACACCGCTTCACATACCTCGCTTACGGGCCCTGTTAAGAAGCTCATCAAGCCTTCTGGCAGCTCGAGCCAGCCTCGAAAAACACTCCGCACCGAAAAAGAAAATGGCTTCCTCCGCGCCAAGCTCCACACCGAAGCACTCTGTGCCGAAGACAACCACTAGCTCCTCGGTACCCACCCCATCTTCGGAACCAAGCAAAAAATCCAAAGCCATCGACACCCACACCTCGAAGCCGAAAGTCATCTCGGAACCGAGGAAACAACCAGACATTTCTAAACCAGACGGTTCAAAACAACGAACTGATTACTCCAAGACTAAAAAACATACGGCTCTGACACCTTCGGCGCCGACGGATCGGCCCCTTACAGACTAACTGTTTCGGCCCGATCCACTCCAAAAAATACTTATTAAAGAACCTAAAACTGGACATTTGATGCTCTGGAACAAAAAGAGACTGCTGGACAAGCCTCCTCCCAACCCCCCCCCCCCCCCAGCTCCACCTCCAAAGAGTAGAGACTTTGCTACCTCTCCTTTGAGACTACATCATCATCATGACTATGTCTACGAAGACGTCCCTAACGTCCCGCAGGACAACCTTTACCCTTCAAGACCGTCCCCCCAGAAGACACTATGGTGTTTAACCAACTGCTCCATAGGGCTGCATACTACCACGGAGTTGATCTCCATACAGACCCCGTGGAGGAGGACCTCCTCCTAGATACTTTTGATACCACCAACCGGGCCACTACCATTCTGCCCATGCTTCAGAGCCAGGGTCATCAACCCTCGCATCGAAAAGAAATATAAGGCCACCCCTACAGACCCCACCTACATCAGAGGGCCCGCACCACTAGACTCCCTCGTAGTCTCCACTTCAAGGAAACTTGCAAATTCCCAGGCATCATGCGAGGCACCACCACCTGATAAAGAGTCCAAACTCCTAGATGCCTCTGGCAAGCGAACTGCATCCCAGGCTGCCAACATATGGCGCATTGCAAACACACAAGCGCTTTTAGCACGATATGACAAGGGCACATTATGATGAGTTAGAAGCCATCATGCAACACCTCCCTGACAAGTACAAGAATGGGGCCAAAGAGCTAATCCAGGAGGGTAAAACCAACACCTCCATACGCTGCGCCCTCTATGTTGCCGACACCGCCTCTAGGGCAATTAACACCAGCGTCCTCCTCCGTAGGCATGCCTGGCTACGGACCTCCGGTTTTAAACGAGAGGTGCGGGCTTCCATCCTCAACCACCATTTTGACCAAGAACGTCTTTGGCCCAAACGTTGACGTTGCCCTTGAGAAAATGAAGGACGCCGATACGGCAAAGTCTATGGGAGCCTTACAGTCACACCCTCCTAGGCGCTCCTTTCGCCGTTCTTTCTTTCGAAGCGCCTCTAGAGGCTACTCCTCCGACAGCGCCTCTACTTCCTATAAAGCCCCTACACAATCCACCTTCACTAGGGGTTACCAGAGAGGTGGCTACAGGGGTAACGACAATAAAGGCAGAGGCAAAACGAATGCCTCCCGCTCTGCTTCCACCCCTACCCAATGACTTCACTTCACTTCCAAACCCGCCCCCCCTCCCCTGACCATCCCACTCCAGTCAGGGGCGGACTCCACAATTTCCGTCATGTCTGGACTACTATCACCTCGGACAAATGGGTAACACAAATAATTCGGTCAGGCTACTGCCTCAAACTAAAATCAATCCCCCAAACAACGCCCATTGTCACAGGAACATTCGTCACTTCTGAAGCAGGAGGTAATCTCCCTCCTACAAAAGAGTGCGATAGAGCCAGTTCCTACCCACTAACAAAATATGGGAGTTTACTCCCTATATTTTCTCATACCAAAAAGGGATGACCCTCTAAGGCCCATCCTGGACCTCAGGCCCCTAAATCACTATATACACTCAGACCATTTCCACATGGTCACACTCCAGCAGGTACTCCCCCCCCCCCCCCCCCCCCCCCCCCCCCCCGCTCTCCCAAAACGACTTCCCTGCCACCCTAGACCTCAAGGACGCACATTTCCACATTCCAGTTCACACAGCTCACAGTTGCTCAGGTTTGTAGTGGACGGTCAACACTATCAATTCAAAGTACTCCCATTCGGCGTCACCACAGCACCGCGAGTGTTTACCAAGTTCCTAGCAGTCGTGGCAGCACATCTGTGAAGACAACACATCTACGTCTTCCCATACCTGGACGACTGGCTAATAAAAGCCAGCTCATACAACCAGTGTGTACAACACACACACACGCCACTATACAGCTACTTCACTAACTGGGCTTCACAGTAAACTACACTAAGTCCCATCTGCAACCGTCCCACATAAAACAATACCTAGGTGCCACTATAGACACCTAAACAGCGCTAGCCTACCCCAGTCCTGCCAGGATAGCAAACATTCAGGCCCTACGTGCCAAATTTCAACCGGAACACTCTTCCAGCTCGAGTGTTCATGCAACTCATATGAATGATGGCCTCTTGCATATTCATAGTTCCTCATGCAAGACTCCAGATGCGGCCTCTCCAAGAGTGCTTAGCACGCCAATGGAACCAGGCCCAGGGTCAACTGACAGATCTGGTGTTGGTAGACGGTCGTGCCCATCGCTCTCTGCAGTGGTGGACCACCAAAAACCTTTCCAAAGGGCGACCGTTCCTGGAGCCTGTTCCTCAGATAGTACTGACAGCGGACACATTGCTCTCCGGCTGGGGAGCTCACCTACTACATCACACCATGCAGGGCAGGTGGACACCAACAAAAGTTGCTCCACATCAACTATCTGGAGCTACTAGCCATATTCTTAGCACTAAAGACATTTCAAACACACATCCGGCAAGGCCATCCTAGTCCGCACGGACAACATAACAGCCATGTACTATATACAGAAACAAGGAGGCACACACACACTCTGCAGCTAGCACAGAGCATATGGAGATGGGCCATACCCCCAAAAAAATCTTTCTCCTAGCCCAACATGTCCCAGGAGTCCTAAACACTATGGCCGATCTACTGAGCAGACGAACGCAACAGATCCACGAGTGGGAACTCCATCCACAAGTTCTTCACCCGTACTTTCAAATGTGGGGGCATCCACAGATAGACCTCTTAGCCACCCACAAACGCCAAATGCCCAAGCTTCGCCGCCAGGTATCCACACCCATTGTCCAAAGGCAATGCGATATGGATGAACTGGTCAGGCAAATCTGCGTACGCTTTTCCGCCTCCCACTCATTCCATTAGTGGTGTGCAAACTATCACTCCCTTACTCTCATCCTAGTAGCTCCAACTTGGGCCAGACAACCTTGGTACACCACACTGCTGGAACTATCTGTAGTACCACACCAAAAGTTACACCTCTCTCCACACCTCTTAACCCAGAACCATGGAGAGATCAGGCACCTGGACCCAGCTCAGCTCAACCTTGCGATCTGGCTCCTGAAATCCTAGAATTCGGTTATTTAAATCTTTCCCCAGACTGTATGAACGTCATTAGAGAAGCTAGACGACCTACCACTAGAGCTTGCAATGCAGCCAAGTGGAAACGTTTTGTGGTTTATTGTTACAACAATAACTTCAATCCCTTAGATGTGTCCATTCAACACATCATAGGCTATGTATTGCACCTACAAAGATGCAATCTAGCCTACATGTCTATTAGACTGCACCTTGCAGCCATAGCAGCTGATCTACAAAACAGGCAACATCTGTCACTCTTTAGAGTACCTGCCATAAAAGGCCTCAAACGAATAATTCCCTGAATACTGGTGGTCGCCGCTAGGAGCGAGTACTGCTATATAATCTATGCACAGTGTGTGATCTGCAGGTCATATGCCTCGAACGGCAAATGCTACTTACCAGTATGCATCTGTTCTTGGCATGTAGAGCTACACACTCCCACCCGCCTCCCCGGGCGGCCTTTATCTGTTACAGTTTTATCTTATTTAGATACAACACACATGGGCATCTTCACTACTTACTACTACGCTCCATTTCCCTGCTGGTGAAAAACGTCTGAGGATGGAGCCGAAGCCCATGCGCAGTATGATCCAAACAAGGAGTTACATACCTTGTGACTTCCAAAGGCTTTCCAAGAAGGAAAAACAACTGCAAATATCCGGGCCCAACGCCAGATGGCGATCTATGCAGTGTGTAGATCTGCAGTTCTACATGCCAAGAACAGATGCATACTGGTAAGTAGCATTTGCCTTCAAACTACTGCAACAGATACTGGTGGTGGCCGCTAGGAGGGGATACTGCTATTCAATCTATACATAGTGTGTAACCTGCAGCTCATATGCCTCGAACGGAATATGCTACTTACCAGTATGCATCTCTTCTTGGCATGTTGAGCTGCGGATCTACACACGCTCACCCGCCTCCCTGGCTACCTTTATCTGTTCCAGTATTATCTTACTTAGATACAGCATACATGGGCATCTTTCCTGTTTCTTACAAAGCTCCATCATTTCCCTGCTGGCGAAAAACAATTTGAGGATGGAGCCGATGCCCATTGCGCACTATCCACCAAAGGAGGAGTCTCATACCTCGTGACTTCCAAAGACTTTCCAAGACAAAAACAAGTGCAAACATCCGGGCCCAACACCAGATGGCGATCTATGCATAGTGTGTAGATCTGCAGCTCTACATGCCAAGAACAGATGCATACTGGTAAGTAGCGTATTCCTTTGTTCAAGTAGTAATTCAGCTGGATTACCAAGGTGATGATCGATCAGGAGATTGATAATGACCAAGCTCAAGATCCTGCTAGCGCAATTTCAGACCCTATTCCTAGTGATTTTCACCCTGACAACATTGGCAAATTCCATGCACTGATTGAGAAGGCATTGCAAAGATTCAGTCTCACTGCTTCCTCTGTGGAAAAGTCAAGTTGTCTTTTTGACTTCAAGGAAAAGTTCCATAGGGCTCCAAGAGCAGTGCCCTTTTTAGGTCTCGCCTGAGACAGCGCTTTAGCGCTGCTCTGGCGAGACTTGTAGTAAGCGCGTTTTGGAAGTGCAAACGAGTGCTTTCAGGCCTCCAACTACAGTGCATGTGCCCCGGGCGCGCGCACCATTTGGCAGCCTGAAAGCACTCGTTTTCTTTCACTTTCGGGGCCCCTTTGATGTCCCGCACCACTGTGCCCGCCCCCACTCCCCCTCCCACTCCCTCCTCGTCAACTTCAGTGCGCGCTTGTCTTTCCGCCCCCACTCCCCCTCCCACTCCCTCCTCGTCAACTTCAGTGCGCGCTTGTCTTTTCTTTTCGCCGACTCTGGGAGGGACAATTTACTGGCTTCTGCGAATTTCAAGTGCGTTCATATTTCGACGCGCTCTGTATTTTTCACATCGATATTTATCCGCTGCTGCCTTTCTCTTTGCTTGCGAGATAAAGCACTACCCTGATTGGACACCTCTCAGCAGGCGTTTTCTTCACAATGTTCGTAATAATAAAAAGCCTCGCTGCGCATTTATTCTTGATCCGTGGTCATGCAGCTGCTTTAGCTTGTGAAATAAAAGCACAGAAGGCAGCACGAATTCGTGCGTTTTATTTAGAACTAAACCTCAATCCCTTTCTCAGAGACGCCACGGGCGATGGCGACCCTGCCACACATTGCCTGTTTCTCTGGTTCCTACGCCCGCCTCACAGTACCTAGACAAGAGTGAGGTGGGCGAGGAAACAAATTAACAGGCAGATTGAAGCTAGCCGAAGTTTTAATTTGTATCTGTACAATATTTAGGTGAAGTGTGCTGTGTTAAATCGACAAGACTCCGGTTACCCAGCATGCTAATGTATCTTAAAATGCACACTGGGAAATATGTTCGAGATCTTTTCTAATAATAATCATCCCTTTGCTTTTGACAAGGCGCTGATTTCATGTCTATCGGGACAATATTTCCTAGAGGGATCTTGCGTCCAGTTTCTAGGTCTCATCTCCAAGTGGGTTAATGTACAGTGTTAAGGTGATAGAGATTTCCAGAAAGAAAGGGACGGGCGAGGGACACATGTTGTGGGGAGACAAACACGGAGGTGTGAAACTTCTGATGTTTGTACTGAGACGCACACAGCTGTGTGAAGTGCAGTCTAGGCCTTTGAAGGAGCATTGCAGCGCAGCGTGCAACCCAAAGCACACAGACAAGGAGGAGCCTGCTACATGGGGGCAAACATTTGTCACTAACGACACTACTCAAGTAGCAGTCAACAACTCGCCTCGCAACTTTCAGCCAAAAGTTCCAAGCATGCCAACTCTTACTTTTTTTTTATTTAACCAGCACGGCACGCCTGAGCACTAATAATGGTGGCCGCGCTTTTCTTTTATTCCTTGCGATTGCTGAACTCGGTCGCGTGCCTTTTTTCCTATCTATTAACTTTTTTTTTTACATTGGCGGCACCAGCGCTTTACGCGTAAACATCGTAAGCTAAAGCGGGTGCTTTACAAACCAGTTTTCATTAAAAAAAAACGTTTTTGCACTTGGGTTTCAATTTAGTTAGAACTCGGATCAGTAATTAAATAGAAAAACATTATTTGCGGCTCCCGCGCTTTACCTTTAAACATGTTAAGGCAGTTAAGCTAAAACGTAGTGTGATTGCTTCAAAAGTAAACAAATATAATTTTTTTTGTCTATTTCTTTACGTTTGCAGCAATCGCAGGACCAGCGCATTAGCTTTTAACATGTTTAAAGGGGCTTTTACAAAAGTAAACACATAGGAAAACAAGCATTTGCAATGCAATAGGTCTCGCAGTTATACGAGTTTGAGCTATTGGCATTGTAAATGACAGTGCCTTTTATTTATGTTTTTAAAAAAACAAACTCAAATAAAAAGCATTGTCATTTACAATGCCAATAGCTCAAACTCGTATAAATGCGAGACCTATTGCATTGCAAATGCTTGTTATTCTGTCTGGAGAGAAAGGCCTACCAAAGTTTGAGGAATCCACCTACTACAATGGTTAAAGTAGCACATATTGAGAAGCAATGCAAGCCTACTGACACTGCTTCCACTTAGACCTGTAAACCGGACAAGGCAGTTGATCTTGCTGCTGCCCAGTACAGATCACGGAATACAGCCACTCCCATGCACAGTCGTCCCCGCCCCACCCCCAGATAAGGAGTGTAAATAGGACTCCTTGGTGAGTAACAACTTTGACGGCAACCACTGCTAAAACATTGAGTGTGTGTGGTGGTAGCAGATATGACCTCCCGCTACAGAGTGACATATGCATCTTTATCTAAGTTTTCACAGGAAGACTGAATATTAGTGTATGTAATTCTGAATGAAGGTGGTGGCCTCGGCTAATTTAATAAATGCTGTAATGGATTCTTCAGTATGTAGCTTTCGCCAAATTGAGAATGCCACAGTTATGAGGCCTTATGTCTATCTCAGAAGAGCTTAAGTACCAAGTCTAAACCCAAGGTACGTTTGACAATTTTAGACATACTGTTTGATTGTCAGAATGCCTTTGACAAGAAGGAATACAAGACCCTGCAGGTAATCACATCTGAACGTAAGTCCACAAGATCACTTTGTTCACTGCGGAACCATAGATCCTTGTTGGAGGGAGGACCACCGGGGGTTGGGAGGACCACTCCGGGGCACCTTCCTACCGCAAAGTTTATAGCAGAGTGCCGCTGAGAAGCCTCCTAGGAGAGAGGTCCTTCTCCTATGATCGTACTAGGCCCAGTAACACCACCACACAGGACTCCGTATCAGTTGCTTATCTAGGTACTTTATCAATGGTAGCACATTCGAAATATTTACAGGGGGATCGAGAGATCCAGAGAGAGTCTCAATGTCTTTGTAGGGACAGGGTAGCGGGACAGTCTTAGTACCAGCCTGGTACGGGGGAGCTCTGCGCCAGACCTTGCGTTAGGCCGAAGGTGGCTCCGGGGACCGGAGCGGCAGGTGCTGGTCTCAAAGCAGCTCGGACGTGGAGAGCCGCGACTGTGTCTGCAGGGCTCGGGTGGTAGTTCCGCTTGGGTCGAGCCGTGACTAGGTCAGCTGGGCTCTGATGGCAAGTTCAACAAGGTCGGGCCGCGACAGCGTCAGCAGGGCCCCAAAGGTTCGTGAAGGTCTTTAAGCACGGTGGAGCCGCGACGTAGTCAGCAGGGCTCAGAGCGTGGTTCCAGTATGAGTCTTTCTCCGTAGGGTCAGCCGCGATCCGATCAGCAGGGCTCTTGACTCCGGGATACAACTGCCGTCTTGTTGCAGGGTCGCCCTAGATATAGGTCTGGAGCCCTTTGATGTCCGGACCCTTGCGCCCGGGGGGCGGAGAGGCCGGTTCGGGAGCGGCCAGACGCCCAGCAGGAGAGGCGCCAGGCCCCAGAGAGCTGTGGGGCGATCACACCTAGGTGTGGGAGGACGGTTGGGGGTCCCATCGATACTGCCCTCCGCCGGGAGTGGGGAAGTGTTCACGTGGTACCCCCCTGGCCAGGGGTTGGCGCCTTGATGTCGGGCCTCGCTGGGACCGAGGCCGGGGTCACGTAGGCTGGTGCGCAGAGTCACGTACAATCCAAAATGGAGGAGCCCCGAGGTGCAGGGGACCTCGTGCGGCTTAGCGAGGGAGGAACAGGACCACGCCACGAGGCCGGCCCCAACAATCCTACAAATGTAGTATGTGCCAAATACAAAGATCTTTCCACCAGGGGTACAGCTTTCACATGCAATATGGGCAGCACAGATCTCAATTTTCTTTCTCCCGCTAACCAAGATAACTATTCTTTGAGAAACAGAGGACAAAGAGCTGTATCACTTTCCCAAATGTTTCAGGAACTTTATAGTTGGGCTCAGATTTCACTGATACATTACCAGTGAAATTAGTCATTATAGTTTTACCTGGGCTAAGAATAACTTAGGCCCCTGTAATGCCCTTAGGACCTTGCATATTGCATCACTTATGACGTGGTCAGTGTTATCACTGACATCTGAAATGACATCCCTGACACCATCCAGTGAGTGTAAGTATTTTGTAAGAGTGTGATTGTTACACATGTACTGAGGTACTTTTAATGTTAAAGTACTGAGGGATACCACTTTTAAAATGTTGTTGACCGCATGACTGTGTATCCTTGTGGGTATGGGCGTGTGTTGCTATATGGGTGTATAAGTGGGTGTGAGTAGTTGTGTTGGTGACAGATGCTGTGAGTGGCGGTATTGGTGAGTGGGTGTCAGTGGCTGTGTGGATTAGTGGTTGTGTGAGTGGTTCTGTATGGGTAAGTGGGTGTGTAGTGACTATTGGTGAGTGGGTGTCTGCCTGGCTGTATGGGTGTCTGCCTGGCTGTTTTGAGTGGGTGTTTCATAAAGTGAGTGGGTGTGCGAGTGTTTTAATGCTGGTATGGGTGAGTACAGGGTTGTGCGAGTGCTTGTATAGACGTGTGAATGGGTATGTAAGCGGGTGTGTGAGGGCTTGTATTAGTGAGTGGGTGCCTTGAGAGGCAGATTGGGTGACAGGGTGTGTGTGACTGTAGGTAAATAAATGGGTGTGAGTAGCTGTATGGGTGAGTGTGGTTAAGTGACTGACAGTATGGGTAAATATCTGAAAGAAACATGGGTATAGACTCCTTACCTTAGAATTACCCCCAGGCGTCAGAATGGATCAGGAAAGTTTTTTTTCATCCGCAGTACCTCTGCGTTTCGGAAGGTGGCGTTGGTTGTTTCGGCGTTCGTCGTCTGCGTCGTGGTCACTGCAATGACGTTGCGGCAGCTACTTAGACGCCACCCTTGCGCGCTGACGTCAGTTCTTTCATTTTCCACGCCAGCCAGCGCAGATCCGGGAAGAGTGGTACCTCAGTCATTTTTTGACTAAGTTTTTCTCGACTTTTTTTTTTTTTTTTTTTTTGCAACCGTTTATTACAAAACTCAAAAAATATACAAAGATGGGCCTACAACCTTCCGGCCGGCCGCTAGCAGACAAAAGGAGCATATGATACACATTGTAGAGCGTGTGTTGCGGCTGAGGAAGATGCACAGGAGTTAGCAGCGTTGATAGCCACACCATCCGGACCCCACTGTACGGTTTCATTTTGAACTGAAAGAACAACCAGAAAAACAGACCCACAAGGCAATCCACAATCAGAAATAGTAGCATGTGCTCCCCTGAGAGGGGGACCCTACCAGTCCATAGGAGTTTCAAGAAGGGGAAGAGATCAGGACTAGGGCTGGGTAAACTCAATGCCCGGAACAAGGAAGATGGGTCGGCTAAGGGGATGGGGCAGGCGACGGATCGGGCTATAACGGCGGAGCACAGATTCCCCCGCGGTAGGCGTTCCAGGGGCCCCATACTTTCACCCATGTCCCAGGCTTACCTCTCGCCACATACACCACCTTTTCCCGAGACATGCACCAATCCATATGTTCCTTCCAGGCCGAGACAGTCTGGGACCTCTGGGATCCCCACAGTTGAGCAATATCACGCTTGGCCACCATATATCCCAGAGTCACCCACCACGTCTGTGGCGCCGAGTAGTCGGTAGGTTCCCACACATTCAACAGGCATCTCCTCGCTTCGGGTAGCAGCACCACATGCGTAACCACACGCAGGACCTCATGCACACCACGCCAGAATCGCTCCACCTCCGGGCATTCCCACAATATGTGCAGAAAGGTCCCCAAAGCGCCACACCCACGCTTACACAACCCGTCCACAGCAGTTTTTCTCGACTTTTGACGACGTCTTGTTTCGAGTCTCAGACTTCGAACAGGTGCACGAGGGATGCCTGGTTTTAAGGCCTGCGTTTCCTGTACCCGATGTCTGTGACTGATCCGCACCGTGTGTGCCTCTTTTGCCTGGAGCGCGACCATGACCCCAAGTCGTCCTCCGACTGTCAGTTGTTGACGTCGAAGGCTTTGCGGGAGCTTTCCTGAAAGCTGCTTGAACGACCGCGCTGTTTTGAGGTCCTGGTGGAGAGGGAAGTTGAGGGACGGGTTGCGGAGCCACCATCAGTCTGGCTCGGAGCGGTTCTGGACACTGCGCAGTTTCGGGTTTATCCTCCCGAACAGCGAGTCCAGGACATTCAGGCTATGATTCCGATCTTTCAGGCTTGTCCTGGGTTTAGGTCAGAATGACCCTGAGGCTGCTGGGCCTCATGGCCTCCTGCATCCTGCTGACCAATCATGCCAGGTGGCATATGTGTGCTCTGCAGTGGGACCTGAAGTTCCAGTGGGCGCAGCATCGGGGGAAATCTGTCAGACTATGTCCAGATCTTGGAGGGCACTGGTCAACAATTGCAGTGGTGGCTCACGAACCAGGATTGGGTCAGTAGCAGGTCCCTCTTCCTTCCCCAACCACACTGGTGACGGATGCCTCCCTTCTGGGATGGGGTGGCCACATGGGAGAGGTGGAGATCAAAGGCCTCTGGTCTCTGGCGGAGTCTGGGCTTCACATCCACCTCCTGGTGCTCTGTGCGATTCGTCTTGCACTGAAGGCATTCCTTCCCTCTGTCTGGAAAAGAGTGGTGCAGGTGTTCACGGACAAAACCACCGCCATGTGGTATTGCGACAAACAGGGTAGGATGGGGTTGTGGCCCTGGTGTCAGGAGGCCCTTCGCCTCTGGACATGGGTTGAACATCAAGGCATTTTCTTGGTGGTTCAACCCCTGGCAGGTTCTCTGAATGCCAGGGCGGACTAACTCGGCCGCAGGTGCATGATGGATCACAAATGGCGTCTTCACTCTGAGGTGGTGCAAGGTCTTTCAACAGTGGAGAGAGCCTTGGTTAGATCTATTCGCCACCGACGAGAACACCCAATGTCAGCAATTCTGCTTGTTGGAATTTCCAAAGCGGCAGTCGCTCGGCGTCGCTTGTCGTCACGAGTGGAGTTGCTGTCTGTTGTACGCCTTTCCGCCTATACCACTTCTGCCCAGAGTGCTGAAGATCAGGCGCGACTGGGCCCAAGTCATTCTTGGTGGCTCCGGATTGGACATGAAGAGTCTGGTATCCCGAGCTGCACAACATGGCTTTCGATCCTCAGATCAGACTACCTCTTCGGGAGAATCTTCTGTCGCAGCAGCAGGGGACGGTCCACCACCGAACATGTCCAGTCTCCACTTCCCTGCGTGGAGAGAGCGGCTGCAGTTGACGTCTTTCGACCTGCCTCCCGAAGTCTGTGACGTAATCTTGGCAGCCAGGCGTCCCTCCACGAAGACTGTATACGCCTGTAGGTGTAACAAATACATTTGTGGCATGGTGCACAGCAAAGGCTGTGGATCCTCTTTTTGCCCCTCTTTCTGAAGTACTCTTGTTTCTTCTCTTTAGCCCAGCAGGGCTCTGCTCTGGGCACTATCAAGGGCCTTTGTTCGGCTGCCAGATCAGCCTTCTCTTTTAAAGTCCCAGGTAGTTAACGGTTTCTTGAAAGGCTAAACGCATCTTTCCTCTAATTCCTTTCGTTATGTGGGACTTGAATCTTGTACTGACCTACTTTAATGTGTGCTCCTTTTGAGCTGCTTCATAAATGATCTTTACGTCTCTTAACTCTTAAAACTGCTTTCCTGGTAGCCATCACTTCTGCTAGAAGGGTGATTGAGCTCAGGCTCTTTCCTCAACCTCCAGTTCATCCGGACAAGGTGGTTCTCCGGACCCGTCCTTCCTTTTTTCCTAAGGTGGTCACTGCCTTCCACATCGGGAAGACCATTACTTTGCCCACCTTCTTTCCACCTCCGCATCCTTCAAAGGAAGAGGAGAGGCTCCACTGTCTGGACCCAAAACGTGCACTCCTATCTGGATCGCAAAAAACTGTTCCGGGTGGAGGATCAATTTTTTGTTGCCACGTGGGTGCAAAGAAGAGTCTGGCCGTACACAAATGCACCATTTCTCGATGGGTAGTGTTGTGTATGAAGGCTTGTTACACCCTAGCCAAAAAATGAGCCTCCAGTGGGGCTATGCGCTCACTCCACCAGTACGACAGCAGCAGCTACTGCCTTGGGAAGAGTGCATCTGAATGACCTGTCAGGGGGCCACGTGGGCATCGCTACACACGTTCACCAAACACTACTACCTGGGCAGCCAAGTCCGGAGAGACTGCTTCTTTGGCCGTTCTGTTTTCCAAGACTTTCTGGTGTGATCTTGGTTTGCAGACCAACCACCGGGTTTGATATTGCTGGGGTTATCTATTCTAAGGTAAGGAATCCTATAACTAATGTGTTTCTTTCAGATGCACAAGTTACTTACCTTCGGTAACGATACATCTGTAAAAGATTAGTTAGTTATAGATTCTTGCCCCACCCACCCCGTTCTGCGAACTGATTTCTAGGGTTAAGGACGTTCTTTCAGGGCCCTAGTTTTGTGCGCCAATGGTCAGTGTCTTGCATGGCTCTGTGTTTCTGGCATCCACGCGGGAGTCGTCCAAGTAGCTAGCGGAGTGAGTTGTCCTCCCGCCGACTAACACGGAGCTGACCAACGCCACCTTTTGACGCGCAGCTGTACTTCTGACAAACTTTCCGGATACAGTCTGACACTTTGGGGTAATTCTAAGGTAAGGAATCTATAACCAACTAATGTTTCTTACAGATCTTTTGTTACCGAAAGTAAGTAACTTATGCAACTGGTTGTATGAGTGACTGTATGGTTGAGTGGGTGTGCGAGTTGCATTCTGGAGCAGTGAGTGCGAGTACTGGTATAAGTCTGTGAATAGGTATGTCATTGGCTGAAGTTGTGAGTGGGCATATGAGAGGTTAATAGGGGTGAGGTTCTCTCGATGTCATCAGTGATGTCACTGACCATGTCATGAGTCATGTAATGTGAGGTCCTAAGCAGTGGTGGTCTCGTTTGCAGAGGGGTGGACAAAGGGAGATGGGCATCCAACCAGCCCTCAGGAATCTTGCTGTGTCTGACTTACTAGAGGTAACGGGAAGTTTTAGCCCCCCAAGGACACTCAGGAGCCAAGGGAACGTTTTCTCCACCCCAGACCCCAGGTGACCTCATCCCCCGGGGCCTGGCCTCAATACTGGGTGCCCTGGTCCCACCCAGGGCACTAATTTTTCACATCGAGGTCTTCGGGGGGAGCCTGAGGGCCCCCCCCCTCCCCATGGTCCCTGCCAACTCTCTGCATCCCGCAGAAGCCGGCATTGCTTTTGGACAGAGGGAGCTGCTGAATATACTGCTCCCTCTGTCCAAAAGCAATTCTGTTCCCTTTAGTGCAAATGAGAGCGTTTTTACATGCTCTCGCTTGTACAGAGCAGATTTGCTATGGCTTGGCTGCAAAGATACTCCTGCCGAACCATAGCAAACTGCAGTGTCGCGGAATTGGGCACCCCAGGACATTGCAGGAACCGACCCTGGGGAGTGGCGGTCAACAGCTATATTTGCTCCATTGTTTGATTTAGCCCCAGGGAGGTGATGGTCCCCAGGGCTGTAAGGAAGGCCTGTGCCGCCCGCTCCTTTTAGTTTTTTTAAACACAAGACCCTGGGGAGGTGGTGGCCCCCAGGGGCTGGTGAGAGGCCCAAGTCTCCCTTCCCATCTTTAAAAAAATAAAAATAAATCGGCTGTGGAGAGGTGGTGGTCCCTGGGCATAAGTGCCAGGAGTGGGAGACTGTGCTTCCCCTGCCTGTTTTTGCGTAATGCCACTGGTTGGGCCGATGATAAATGCAACGTGGGAGCCCACACTAACCCCTCACCCCCCCTTTTTCCCTTTTTTTGTTTTGTTTCCTGGTGGGATTTGCTGGTCCATCGCGACTCCCGATGAAATGTTTAAAAAAAAATAATAATAATAATCTTAGTGGTCCGTGGAGGGTACCCTTTAAGAGGTTGAGGGGAGTCAGTGTGTTGCTACCATGCGCCTTTTTACTTTTTTCTTTTCGTCCTGTGACTCTGTTCAACCCGGTCACAAGATGCCTACCAATACATCCTGGTTTAAAGTGTTGGCAGGCAATCAACTTTCAATAGGGTTTCATTAGGATTTTAGGCTCCAATTTTCTATATTTTTAAACTTGAATATCTCAAACTACTAAACGAACTTAAACCAAAGTATGCTTTCTGGACCAACTTCTAGATTTTGCCTTCACTTGGTGGGTGAGAAGATATCTCGCTTCCCTTTGACAGCCTGGCATACTAAAACTTGGAATGTTTTCATGCGGACTTACCTGGCAGTTGCAAATTGATGCTCAGAGCACTGTCCATAATTAAAACACGTGCCTTAAAATGGAGTATTGTGCAAAGTCAAACACGAGATTAAACCCACTAGAAATGTTTAAATTTCAGTTTTTATCATGTTTTCACAAACTCTCCTTGGTTACGTCTCTATTAATGTGCTCTCTAGATGATCAGATTTACCCAGCCCCCCAGATTTACCCAGCCCCCCACCTTCCCCAAAATTAAAGACTTCACGAAGGATTTGTTCAGATCGTTTAATCCAAAGGCTAGTCACTATTTTGGATGCTACATCCTGTCTCGGAACCTCTACTGAGACCACCTCTTTGAACAAATTCATAGGTCTACTCGTACATCACCCTTTTTGGAAGGCAGATTTATTGTTCACTAACTTCAGCCAGAAGAGTGGGTGGGCTCTTACTTAAAATTATTTGACAGCTTCTCTCTGGCTATAAATCCCAAGATAATTTCTAAGGGCCGAATTTTATTTGAATCAAAAAAGGATAATTTTTCCAAAGCTTATGAAAGCAGCTGGAAGAGCTTTTTACTTATGGGACATTGAAATATTTCTTAAATGTTACCTCCAGTATCTTGGTCTTCTGTTGAACTTACAAAAGCTTGTCTATTGGGGCCGTGCTTAAGAAGCTTCATTGGCTTCCGCTGAAGAAGAGATCCTCTTTTACAGCCATGTGCCAACAGGTCTGCTGTACCTTCAATCCTTCACCAAACAGGGGTGGCCATGGCCAAGCAAGATGGTAGACAGGAGGCGCCCCCCCCTCATGATCCTGTTTTTTGGGACAGCAGCGCTGTGCTGTTTAGGGTGCTGGTGGGAAACTGCTCATTGCTGACCCGGGGCTGGAGAGTGTGCCACCTGGCTGTGGATGGTGTCCACCAGTGGCGAGATAGGTGAGTAGTCCTGATGGGTGCAGTGCTATCCGGGGAGGCGGCCTTCCGGTCTGGGCCTGAGGCGGGCATGGCTGCTCAGTCTGCTGTACCTCCAGGAGACCAGTTGAGGGGTGCTGCATTTGCTGGCGTACCTTTGGACGCAGTGCTCCTACTGTGCCCCCCTGCCCTGCCAGCCTTCTATGGCTGCGAGTCCCCGGGCTAGAGTAGGCCCGGTTTTGCCACAGCCAAGGGGCCTCGTGTTCTGGGCCTCCAAAGATTCAGTGGGTCTGAAGTCCATTAGCAGCGGTGAGTGGCATCCTACCGGGCTAGGACCCTGGGGGAGTTTGCACAGGATAGAGGTGGCATGTGGATCCTTGGGACCTGCTAGAAGGGCAGTGACTTTGGGGACACAGGGATCGCACTGAAAACTGGCCTGAAAGGTCTGTTCGGGTCTCGTATGCCTGTGTCATGGGGGCGTTTGCAGGACTATTGTCGCTTAGAGGCCCGACTCCCCGTCTTCCCTGGGAGGGGATCCACCGGCGATGTTGGTAAACACCACCCCCTTACCCTTGATGTAGTTTAGGTGCTATAGCTGCGACTGGTCGGAGTGGCCGTTTAAACCCAGTGTGTGCGACTATCATCAGCTGGAACAAGCAGGACAATATTATTGAACAGTATGCAACCCCTGCTTCCACCTCATAGCACTCAACACACACTGCACCAATTAGGGGAGAAGATTCTGATCAACTAGTGGGGAAAACCCACGAGAGCCAAACTATTGGAAGCTATTCAGGAGTCTCGTGTGGCCCTGGAACATAAGATTGAAAGCCTGGCCCTCGAAGTTAATCTCTTACCCACTCACCCCTGCAAGGTTTATGACCAGGCTCAACTGGCAGAGGGCTCTATCGAGGAGCTGCATATTAATGTTGCCACCTTGAGGAGGCAGGTCACTGCATGTTACGTCCCGCTCTGGGGCCTTTGTTGTGAGTGGAAGATGCAGAGGTATGCTTCTGGTGCAATAATGTGCTCCTGCTGGGATTCCCAGAGCGGGCGGAAGGGGCCAGCCCTGAACGCTCTATAGAAACCTCGATCAGACACTTTAGGACCTGATGGGCTGTCCCATATGTTCAACATTCATAGGCCGCACCATACCCTGTGTCTGTGCTGTGGCCCAGAACTCCCCTGAGGGCTATCATTGCTCACATTCTGAACTATTACGATCAAGACAGTATTCTTAGGGTTGTCAGACACTGACACGATCAAGTATTAATATCATAAGATCTCATCTATCAGGATTACAAAACTAATGTCCAAAGTCCCCGAAAAACATTTTTAGAGGTTAAATCCAAGCTGTGCTCTGGGCCTACATTATATGGTGCTGTACCCAGCTCAGCTGCAGCTACTGTTGGAGAGGAGGAGGTCAGTTTTTTGATGCACCTTGAGATGTTTGCCACTGGTTGGCAATGTGGGACAGAGTGCCTAGAGAGTGCAATGGCTCTTAGATCTCTGAAACGTGGAGAAGTGGATCGTTACGAAACTGGGGCGGAGGGGATGTGATTTCCCCCACTCCCCTGAAATGACTCCTCTTACAAGAGTGGAGATGCAAACAGATGGCACCATGGCCTTGGCTCCCTCAGGGCAGTAGCTTGGGACAGGGGAAACTCCTTTAAAGCGAGAGGGGGGGGGGACTCGCTGCCTATGACCCCTGATAATGGTGCAGCAATGTCTTGAAGCCTAAGACCAGCACCCCTTATGTATAGAATACTTGATTTGCTTTTTATTTTTTTTACAGGGGTGATGAGCGTCGCCCAATTGCGTTCAACTGATGTTGTGATGGATGGGGTGAGGAGAGAGGTTTCCAAGACTATTTTCCATTGTTTCTGCAACTGCTGTTTGTGGAGGGCTTGCTTTGGATTGTATGGGCTGTTGTGACTCTTTATAGCGGGATTGTGTATTTTTTTTTTTTTGGGCCGGTGTCTTCCTCATCATTTGGGGTGTGGGGATTTGGGCTGTAGGTCCTGACGGAGACTCTTTTGAATATAGTGTGGTATCCTTTTGTTGCACTGAATGTCCGGGGGGGGGAGGTAGTCCTATGGATTCCCCCTTATGGGGGTCGACAGTTTCTTGAGGTTTAGTTGTGCAATTTAAAACGGTGCAAATAGCTGCTAACTTGATGGCCCTGGAGTCGAGCATCTTGGGGGATTCAGGATGGGAGGGGGCAGTTTTAAGACACCACCCTGCAGTGAATATAGATGACCGAGTGCGTATTGCTGTCGTGGAATGTCCAAGGGCTCCGAGATTACTCTAAGCGCTATAGGGTCCATTCCTTTCTTAGACACCATAAGATTCAAATTGCCTGCTTGCAGGAGACACCTTTGGGTTCTGGAAGTCAAGTATTTTCTGCCTCTTATTCTGCCTATGCTTTTTGATAGGTTGCAGGAGGTGCTGTCTGACAGTGCAGGGACCCCCATCCTGTGGACAGGTGACTTTAACAGTGTAGGGGGAGGCATCGCTTCCCTTCTTGGTATGGTACCAAACCCTTGACTGGAACCCTAGAGAGGGCAATGCAGAATCTAGGCCTTTTGAATGGGTGGCGCAGATCAAGAATACGTCCTTCTCGAACCCATAATACCTACAGTCAGTTGGACTGTTTTTGGTGGGTGGGCATAACCATGATCACACATGGCTAGGTTTTTGCATGTAGCGTATGGCCTCACATGCTGAGTAGTCTTACGGGCATCTATAGATACCTATACTACTCTCAATTGGGGTAGTATGGATACCAGTGCAGTTGAATGGTAGGCATTGGGGAGAGGATGCAGCCTTGCGTCCAGAGCGGTCGACCTCCAAGCTGGGGAACTGGGATCGAGTCTCAGTAACAACGCTAAACATCCTGTGATTCTGGGCGAATCACTTCATATCCCTGTGCCTAACAAAAATGAATGTGTCCCATTTGTAACAAATTGGTGCTCATGTAAAGGGCTCTGATACCTCATACCCTCTGGTCTAGTCCGCTCCATATAAAACTCCTAAATAAAAAAAAATGTAAAATAACGGTGGTCCGGGGAATGCATTAGTACTTTTTGGTATGTAGAAAGTAAATGGTGGATTTGAACACCCGGGAGGACTACCTAGCAGAGTTACAGAAATGGGAGGTATGCTCAGCAGGGGCATGTATATAAACCCTGGAGGTTCCTAAGGAGGTTTGCTACCATTTGGGATATGCTGGCTAAAACAGGCTTTAAAACCTACCAGCCGTTGTTAAACCGTGAGGGTGAGAAATCTGGTAAACTCCATGCATGGATTTTTTTAGGCGGGGAACCGAGATTGCCCCTATTGTGGAGATGCACAAGGGCATTTACAGAGTCGGCAACAGGATATTCTGACAACCTTACTGAACCATTTTAAATTAATATATACCTGGCTGGCCTGCTGGAAGCTAAGAGTAGAATAGATGGCTTCCTGGCTGGGGTGAGACTGCCAAGGTTGCGGAGGAAGGCTGTTACAATTGGTGGAAGAACTCACTGTGATTGACGTGTGCAAGGCCATTGATGCATTGAGCCGATCTAAAGCCCCTGCAGGAGACCGAATCACTTTGAGGATCAATCATGCTTATTTCTCGATCTTCAAAGAAACTTTTTTAAAGGTTTATCTGGAAGCCAGGAAGAAGAGCTTATTCTCACCCACAGAGGAGTGGTATGTCTCATGCTGAAGCCTGGAGGGAATCCGGTAGACCCATCTGCGCATAGGCTCCTAACAATGCTTAATACAGATCTTAAGGTCCTATGTAAACTATCGCTGACATGCTTTGGTGGAGTGCTCAAGGATTTGGTCCATGAGGACCAATGTGGTTTCATGCAGGCCCATAATGCCACTTATAATCTTCGTAAGCTGTCCTATATGTTGTATGATACCATGGGGGGGGGGGGGGAGAGAGGGCCCTGGTGTTCCTTTGACCTTGAAAAAGCCTTTGATACAGTGGAGTGAGGCTTTTTTTTAATGGCAGTGCTAAGGGGCATGGTGTTTGGACCTACTTTATGCTTATGGATACAGCTTCTGTACAGCGCAACATCTACATGCATTAAGGTGGGGGGGGGTGAGTTCTCTGAACTGTGGTTGGTGGAGCGAGGTACTCGTCGGGGCTGCCCCCTCTTGCCCTTCCTGTTTGCCTTAACAGTCAAGTCCCCTGCACGAGGGGATTGTAGAGGCTACTATGCGCTATCTTAAACACATTGGCGTTGTATGTGAGTTTGGCCTGGGGTAGGACAAGCTCATGGATCAACCTGTGTGGTTGATCTGATGCAAGAAGGGTATGTTCCTCCATGAGGCGCTCCACCGTGCAGGCCACTGCAGCTGTGCTGCCAAATAATGCTTGAAGTTTGGAGCACCCAACCCCCTTTCTCAACCGGCTGCTGCAGTTTGCTGCCTCCCTTGTTCGAAACTACTCAGTGCAGAGTGTACAGTGCGCAATGTAGATTTTGGTATATGGACCGGGAGGTTATAGAAATAATAAAGTAGCATTACCATGATTGATAAGGTGAACCTAACTTGGTGTATGTGGCAAGATGCTACAGAATGCATCTGGGAGCGCAATAAGACTATGACCCAAGTTAGATGGCCATCTATTAGGTCTTGGGTTGCGTGATAGTTAATCCCCAGATAATGAAAGGTGTGGGATTCCCAGGGCAAGAATTGTGATTCCGTTAGCAAATCTTGCCGCGCGCAGTCTGGGTGTAAAGGAAATAGCAGGACTTTGCCCAATTAACCCCCAACCCAGAGGCAGCTCTGAACTTCTGCAATATGGCATGAATGTTGGCAATCCCTTCCCAGATATCACGTATATAGATGAGGACGTCATCCGCGTACTGAGTCTACATGCATTTTTATCATGCATTGGAATGACCCAGGCATGGCCCCGGTTCCAAAGCCTCTGTGCCAGCAGCTCGTTTGCCAGGCCAAAAAGCAGAGGAAAAGGAAGAGATGCATTGGCCGATTTTTAAAGGTTGTGGGTTCGGTATGTAAGAGCCAGATTAGGCCATGTAGTCTACCTGGTATGCCAAAAGCAGTTTGTGTCAAACATATACCCCTCAGTCTACCGTGTTCAAAGCTTTCTCCAAGTTAAGCACTGTGCACTCCATCACTCTATGCAGCCGGTGAATGTTTAAGGTAGTGGATCTCTCGGGCACAAAACCATTCTGGTCCGCATGTACCATTCAGATAATGTTTATGTAGTCTGCACACTATTTTTACTCTGATTTTGTAATCTTATAATCCGATCCCTGCATCGTTAATGGTCGATAAGAGGTAAGCACTGAGTCCGTGTCTGGTTTTGGTAGAGATACGATCAAGGAGCTACTCGTCTGGTCGTATTGTTATAGTTCTAGCAGTTTAGGAGCAATGTGGTGTCCATCAATTGTGTCTTTTGCTTCCTCGCACTAAGTGTGCCGGGTATGCCCAGACGTGGGTCCCGGACTCACTGACACTGGATTCAAGCTATCCTGGCTGATGAGGGGTGAAACCCTGAAACCTGTCCTAGGATGCTTGTTGCCGGTCCAGGGAGGACCTGGCTTGGCAGTTTGGGCTGGACTGTCCCTAAGAGGCACCGGGTCAAGACTGATTTGCATATGGCCAGGTCTAAACTGGGGTGGCATGCTGAGCAAACAAATGATGGATTTAACTCTGGACTCTTCACTGGGGCTGAATGTTTTGATTTGTTCCGCATTCTGTCCAATTGCGTGTCTTTTGCTTGGTGGTTGTTCCCCTAATAGCTGCTTTAACCTCCTGCTAAGTAAGGGGAGAATTGAGCTTATCTGTCTAAGAGACAACTCTGAGGGTCAGTGAAAGGCGTGCATGGCATTGTGACAGTCCACAAGCAGAGGGTCATAGAGGACTTGATAATGCTCTGTTAATGCGTCCTGTATGCCAATATGGTCCTTGGCCAGAGTTCCCTTTGGAGTCCCTACCAAGGTGATCAGCAAAGTCTGATTAGCATTGCTCAATAGCCAGGCCAATAGGCGGCCAGATTTGTCACCGCGTGCGTCTTGGCCTGGTATGCACGGAAATAGAGATGGCGTAGTTAAGTAAGCTAGGCATTGTATTGTATAATCTTTTGTATAGTGCTATCTGCCACCCTACGGCATGTTCGTCCATCAGCAATTTCTACTGTGCGCGGTCTTCTCGAACATCCGCCTCTAACTTAGTAAGGGAGGACTCCATGCCCAAAAGCAAGTGGGGGTTTACAAATGTAACTTTCTGCAGTAGTGGGACCTCAGTAGTGGCAATTGTGTAGTGGATCCGCCAGGCCTCCGTTCTTATTCGCACAATTCAGTGGGGTGTACAAGCAGTCCCGCAGTGTTCAAAAGCGAGGGGAGACCTCTGCTGACATCCCGTGCCTACACAGTCCCTGTAGGCCTCGCCCCTGGAGACCCCCACTATGTATCTGCACATAATTTAGCCCACTACCGGGAAGGGGATGCCTCCTGGCTGTATGTCCATTAAGAAGGTCATGGTGTAGGACCTGCAACACCCCTGAATCCACCACATTGAAAAGGACAGTATATCCAAGTCTTTGCTGCAGACGCTGCTCCAGCCTCTGCATTTAGAGTCCTCCGTGGGTCTAGGCCGTGCAGGCCCGATGCAGGCACCCCTCTGTTGGTGGCGTCCCCAGACCTAGGAAGGCCATGAAAAATGGGGTTCATAAGTGCCGTGCCAGCCGCCACAGCCTGAGAGACTACTATATTCAGGCACCCTGATGTGGATGGTGGCAAGATGCGGGTCTCCCGCCGGCACTACCTTAAAACCCATCCACCAACTTGGCTGGCTACACTCCCATGAGACTCTTTGTAGTATTGCATTGTGATTTTTAAAGTCTGGCACAGCTCCTAGGTCCCAAAGACTTGTTGACTTTTTTGAATGATTGAAACCCAACTGCTTGTTTTTTTAAATCATTCCATAAGTTAAAATATAGGTATAGATGTATGGAGGCAACTCCTTTCTAGCGGACCAATATTGCTTGTTTATTTGCAAGTGCATGTTTATTTTGGAGAAATCCAAATATAACCAAATGGACCTTAAAATGACAATATGTAACTTGCCTATACAAATAGTGTTTTTTGAGTAGTGGAATACTATTGGTTTCATTGCCTCCATGTGGCTGTTTGCTTTTTCTAGGAATGTACTCCCACGGTTTATTCTTCACAGTCCACTCCTACTGAGGAACGGTTATCTCAGGTTCAGTACAATGCTGACAAGATTGAATGCCAAGCAGAGAATTACCTAAATGCACTCTTTCGAAAGAAAGGTAAGAAATGCCTAAATGCACAGCCCAACAATAATACTAATGTTTAAGTGTTCTAGATTTTATGTTGAATTAAAGATTTCCCATCCTGGATTTTCATTGCTAGTCAAACTTTACAATACCCTCGCCCGTGTACGGAATTCTGAAATACGTTTTGTGTATAAAACAGATTGTGCCGGCACTCCAAGCAGCACAGTATGCTGCCTTTTAGCAATGCCCCCTAGCATTGTGGTAGATGCAGTCATTGCATCCTCCAATCCCATTTTTAAAATCTTAATTTCTCCAATGTTGAATCCTTCATAGATGCCTATACTTAAATCCTCTCCACCATGGAACTGGGAGTCCCTCAGTAGACCTAGTGAGCTGTACAATGTTAAACGAACACAAACGCTTTTGTACATTATTCGTTTTTTGATTGCAAGTGGCATAGGAATATCGTTGCGTTACAACTGTTCAACAGAGGATCCTCAATTTAAGACCCACCTAATACTGCCCAATATAGTCCACTGCCCAGAGTTCGAAAACTGAGGAGGTTCATAAAGTAACACTCAACAGATAACAATGAAAGGACAGACATGCTGATTAATAAATTCCTTAAGTTACCTTTGAGGCGGGAGGCGTATAATGTTGGATGATCCAGATTGTTCACTATTTGGAATGGTCTGTGGTAGTAGGGGTGAAGGTGTGGGACGCGTATCGACATCTGGATGAATTTGACCAACTTGTATGTGCTAGGGGGTTGTCAGTACGGGACTCATACCTTCTATGACACTTTAGTGCATGCTAGGGTGGGCACACGTCCGCATTGGCCTCCACTGCCTTGAGGGATTCTTCTCACTCCACTCGGACCCCTGCAGTACCATGGATGTTTTTTGCAAGGTAATCCAATTCAGTGCACATTCCTCTCCAGATCTCTAAAGCAGTGGACAATCTGGTGGGCATTCTGGTAATTGCCAGGCCTTCACTTGGCACCTTTTGTCTAGTGCAAGGGTGAGGTACAGGAATTTGTGCATATTTTGTAGTTTTTTTGTGCAAGAGATGTTCACTGTGTGGCCTGTCCATCCTCCGCCTCCGAGACCCTGGTTGCCAATTCTGCCTGCATGTTGGTTGACCCTCTCCTTCATGAGGTCTAGTTTGGCAACAGACACATGCAGAGTATGTAAGCAAATTAATATTCTTGACCATTGCTAGTCTTTGTCCCAACCAGGCATTAGTCCGTGTTACTCGGATCTGCCTCCCATTGGGCTTTTAGGGCTGTTGGATGTTGCTATTCCTTCCTAAGGAGAGCACTGGATAGTCACACCACCGCGTGTCTGGCGTGACCATGCACCAACAAGGTCTAACACTGGACTTCGCCAGTTCATCCTGGGTTGTGCTCCAGCAAAGGGAAAGCAGATGTGTCCGAGCAGAATACAAGATAAAGCCCCCAGGTGAGAGCCCTTCCTATTAAGTCCTCATAGCCTGAGCAATCCATCTGTGAATAGATCATTCCCCTCTACCCCTGCACTATCATGCACACAACCCCACCCCAAGACAGTCCAATATAACACATTCCCCCATAAGTGCCCAGACTTCAGAGCCTGGACCCCCAGCCCTTCTATAAACCTACCCATGTTGAATTAGGACAAGTCCCTTTTAAAAAAAGAAGTGTGTATATTTGGCCCTGTGCTCATCATTCTGACTAAAGTTGTCTTACGGTACATAATGATTGTCGTCTTATTTTTAATTTTGCTGCACAGCCTTGTTGGCTACTTTCAGTACTTGTGTATTATGTTATGATTTGTCCAAAAGTGCTCTTTATTTTGTTATGCACTTCTTCCCCTTGCTCTTTCTATCTCTCTTCTCGCCTCCTTTATGATTCTGTTAATTTACGACATGTATGGTATCACTATCTGCTGTTCATCCAATCTTTTGCTTTGTTTCTTGTTTTAAATGCCAATAAAGACCGCTTAAAAGAAATATTAAACCCCTATAATAGCAAAAGGACGCTTGAAGATGGAAGGTTTTCTTACCTGCTGCCACTGTAAGAGGGGGGGAGAGTTGCTTTGGAATTGTATAACCAGTTATTGATATGCTTGCCTGTTTGGAACTACATTTTCTCTAGGTTTTGTGGGAATGTTTTCTTTTTTTAAATCTGTTTTTATTTCGTGGGTGAATACAGTAAAAGTTACAAGCACAGGTGATGAGTACTCCTTTGCAACACTAGTGTCTGATATAAAACAGATTGACCTACAATACATAGCATTTCCTTTACAATGCGATTTACATTCCAATGTCCATTCTAGTTGCACGAGGTATGGTGTGCGAGGACAGGAATATGTGGCTTGCTATGCTTGGATGTGTGCATCAGCAGTTGACAATGGTGGTAGAGGAAGTAATCCTGTGCATTAAATGTGGCGTATCTATTACGTCTGCTGCTGTAGGTAGTGGGGGGGGGGCAGTTGAGTAAGGCTTGGACAAATCCATAATAACTAGGTAACCTCAGCCCAACTGGGGTGTTGACTGACCTGGTGTGTGGATTGCAGTTGAGGCACGTGTTGCGACCTTAAGCATCAAAAGGCTTTAATGAACAGGGGCATGCTCTTTGCCCCTTCTGTGATGTGACTACCTCTGCTATGCAAAGGTGAATCAGGGTCTCGTGGCTTACGAATACACTGGTGAAGTGATGGTGGGAGTATGTATATCTTGTGATGGTTCGCGCTGAAGGTCGTGTAAAGTCGTGTCTCAATTTGCAGTGATGGGCATTTTGTGGATGCCTATGGTGTTTCCAATGTGCATTGCCACGCCTTCAGCCCTTGCCCACACAAATAGTGAGGGACTCCAGGCTATGGAGGTGGTGGGGGGAGGGGGCAGGGGTAGTCAGGCGATTTCCACCTTTTCGTAATCAGGCGTTAGGCTACTAGCAGGCCCAGATCAAAAAAGTGGGAGGTGACTTTCTGGCATTTGCCTCTGGGGTAGAGCTGTAATACACACCTCCCAAGTTTGATAGGCTGTAACCGGTGCAGGCAGTCAAGGAAGTGTCTGCCATGTTGGCCTGCTAGCCACACCCCCTCATGTGGATTTTGTTTCTTGTTGAATCAATATGGCTGCTGTGAAGATTGAAGGTGTAATCCTCACCACAAAGTCAAATTAATAGATGGTCAGAGTTTAGGTGAACCTACCACTGCATACCCCCACATACCACCCCACGGCAAGCAAGGTCCTGGATCAAGAACTGTTCTGTGTAATGTAAGTGGGGTTGGGAGGCTACCGACTTCACCAGATATTGCCTCTTAGGCAGTGACCTCTTGAAAGTTGAGATTTTTTAAGCAATGCTTGAAATGTAAAGACAGTCCATAAATCCATTAGGCTGGTCACTAAAATGCGAAGACTGGCTTAAGATGTCACACCTGACATTGGGCCATTTGACTATTTTTCCTTCACTGCAGCTCGAGCTCTGCTTTAGGCTGTAATTGCAGCAACGTCATTACAGCACTGGCAAAGAACGCACACCTAAAATGAGCCAGACTTGTTTGGTTTCTCAATTCTTGGTTGAAATATTTTGCAGAAGTCCAAAAAGAAAAGTCCTTTTCTAGTCTATTTTCCCAAACTCTTCCTGGGGACACTAATTTGAGATTGTGAATGGCTCCTCCTTCTTTTTTTTTTTTTTTTTTTTTTTTTGGTATTTACTGCCTTTCGTATTTTTTTTCTTTTTATACAGGTTTATGCAAGTGGCATTTAAGTTTGATGCATTCTTCAAGCAATTCATGGATGAAACTTGAATTAAGCAGCAGTACCATCTGTTTTGTATTCAGTATGAGTTCAAATACATTTTGCATTTCACATCCACTCATACCAGTTGTCACTTAATTTTCTTTTGCCATTCAACATGCTCTAGCTTTTGGTGACCAGCACTATATTTAAGTTTTTTTTTTTTTTTTTTTTTTTTTTTCTTCTTGGAACTGTTACTCCAGTATTGGAACCTTCATAGATTCACATGCTTTAATCCTTCCCCGTCGTCTAGATGGGAGTCCCCGGTATATTAAAAAAAGCAAAGCTTCGATAAATACAAAAGGGGAAAAAGGCCTAGGCCCATTTCCATTTTGTAGCCCATAAGTCATTCTGTAAATGAGACTAAACTTTTCCCTGCACCAATCCGGACCTTTCACCCTCTAGAACACTCCTGAGAAAACCTTAGCCCCTCAGATTTTCTACAACACGTTGTACTAGGGAGTCTCCTTTGAGCTCTGCTCAAACTTTCTCCTGCTACTTAAGAAGATTTGGAGTTTGCTACTTGTTCCAAGAAGAGGTTCTACACTGATCCTCATTCTGACTGCATCTACTGTCTTTACCCGGACCATCAAGCGAAAGACACCTTTTGGATTTGGCTTCAAAAGCTTAAGGCCAGAAAGAAGGGGATCACTAGTGATAGCGATGAGGCATCCTCTTCATCTAGGTCTCAAGAGTAAGAAATCACCTCATACCTCAGAAGAGTGTCCTGAGAAGGCTTCAAAGACCACTCATGGGTATTCTGGGCTCAGTACCTCAATTTCAACATAGAGAAAAGAGTAAGGGACATGCTTCGGGGGGTAAGGCTGTAAAAGACTGGTTCTGAGCCGTCTACATCACCCCCTCCGGTCAAACAATAGTTCAAGAAGCCTTCCTCAATGCCTCCTGAAGTAAAATCTACTATTTCTGCATCGTCGACAGGATCGTCTTCGAAGAAAATTTCGTTGACGACGAAGATTGAGGTAAAGTTGGTCCCAAAGAAGCCTTCATGACCTGTGACTGATGACTCTCCGTCGCCGATGTCCCTATCTATGACTGTTTCGACGACTGCCTCAATGAGAACTTTGACGACTGGTCCGACGGCCGGATCGTCTACGACGTATAAGGCACTGCTGTTGATGACGACTGCATTGACGATGGGAAAACAACACCAGAGAAATTGGAAGTGGCCATGAAGAGAATTGCACCAGAAATCGCCTCACCGAGTAAGATTACGCCTCTTGTACCATCACACCTGCTGGAGGAGCAGGGATCAGAGGAGGATGAAGGCCCTTTTGGCTATGCATGTAGCCCTTCACAATTGCATGTGAAGTGTCCGGACGATGACTTTGAGGAGGAATACGGGGAGTATCAACACCCTCCAACAATATCGTCAGGGTTACCAGGAAGAGATGGTTGGCATGCTGTCTTCCTTACAGATGGACCTGCAGTTTATGTTGGCGGACTACAGAAAGGTTTTCACAAACTCCAGAATCTCAGGAGGTACCATTAGCTGTTCTGCGCCCACGCTCCATTCCAGCTACTCCAGTTAGAAATAGGGAGTAAATGGGGAGTTACTGCCAGAGCCCTTGCCAAGATCACCTCATCAGGATCCAGTCACCGCGAATGATGACCAAGAGGAGGGAGAGAACTGACCCCAACAGGGAATGGGATGACTACCTTATTCCTTCGCTGCCTTCTCCCTCCAGTGCCGATTGACTTACCGCCGGAGGACCTTGGCAGATTCAATATTTTTATGACCAGGGCAGCGAAGAGATTTGAACTTCCAATGTCAACTACCCAGACGGAGTTTATCTTGTATGATTTCAAGGAGCCGTACCGGAAATCAGTTCGAGCTATCCCGATCATTAGCCAGGTTTGGGAGGCAGGCCTTAAGGTCATGAGGGCACCGGCGACTATCACACTGGTGCTCGCCAGACTGGAGAAGTATAAAGCTCCTATGGATGCTCCAGCTTGTTTAGTGGGCCATCCCAAACCAGACTGTCATATCCCAGGCTGCTAAGCAGAAGTCAAAAAATCTGTCTGCTCCCGTTATGCCTCCTGACAGAGGGTAGACGCTTGGAAAATGGTTTTCTTCCATGTCTGCTCTTTTGGTCAAAGCCGCGAATGCCCTTGCCAATCTGGGCAGATAAGATAGGCAGATGTGGTGTGACCTGACGCCTTACATAGACCTCATTCCTGAGGATAGTAGACAGGTCAGGAAAATCCTTCAGGAGGGAGAAAGGGCTTCAGCTGAAGTCCTTGATTGTGCGATGGACATCGCGACCATAGCTTTCAGATCGGTTGGAGGGGCGGTGGTGTTGCGCGGTCAAGGATGGCTGAGAGCAACAGCTTTTAGACCGGAGGTCCAGAATAAGATCTTGGATCTTCCCTTCGATGGGGAAGCTTTGTTTGGGAAACATGTTGATGATGTGCTACAAAGTATCAAGAAGGATATAGATACCACAAAGGCCCTGGGGACACTGCAGTACCGGACGGTGCCCTTTTGAGGAGCTAGAGAAGAGGCCAAACATCATATCGAGGGGGATACCAACAGAACAGATACTGCTCCTACTCTACATCTTCTCAGCCGTACCAACAACAGTACAGTCAACGACAGCCAGGGGGCTATACAAAATCTGACCCTAGAGGAAGAGGTTGTCAAGGAAAGGATAACTCGCGAAGACCATGACAACCTTCAGGATCCGGCTACATTTATCCCATTTCCTCCAGAAGTTCCCCTGGGGGGAAGAATTGCCTATCTTCTTCATCATTGGCGAAAAATAACTACGGACCAATGGGTCCTCAATCTAATGCAATTTGGACATACTTTAGAGTTCCTTCAAATCCCCCCCCCCCCCCCCCCCCCTTTCTTGTACTCCTCAAAGTCAAGAGGTCAAGCATCTGCATCCAATGCGCTTGGAGATTTAAATGCTCAAAGGGAGCAATAGAACCGGTGCCAATCTCCCAGAGTGAGGGGATTTTATTCCAGTTTTTTTCCTAGTCTATAAGAATGTTTGTCAATGGCGTCCTATTCTGGACCTGAGAACTCTTAAATACTTAGCTCAAAAAGCAATCTTTCTGGATGGTTTTCTTCCAAGACATTCTGATACTCTTAACCCTAGGGGTTCATATGACCACCTTAGACTTGCAGGATTCATATAATCCCCATTCATCCTTCCCACAGGCAGTATCTTCAGTTTGCTGTAGCCGGAGGCCAGTACCAGTTCAAGGTACTGTCGTTCGGCATCAAATCGGCCCCAAGAATTTTCACAAAATGTCTGGCTCCAGTGGCGGCTTTTCTAAGGGAACAGACACCAGGTGTTTCCTTACCTGGACGACTGGTTAATCAAAGCGACTTCACGAGCATCGGCTCAGTCATCAACGGTGGCATGTGTAGAATTGTTTGCCTAGCTGGGCCTGACTCTGAACACTGAAGTCATCCCTCCATCTTGCTAGGAACATCACGTTCTTGGGGGCGATTCTGGACACCACAGTAAACAAAGCATTTCCTTCCATGGAGAGACAACCGAGGCTTATCTCTCTATCCCAGGCATTTGCAAAAAGAAACTGTCTTTCAGTATGCCATTACAAGTCACTACTGGGAACAATGTCCTCTTGCATCCTCCTCGTTCATTTCTGCCGATTTTGAGAATGCGTCAGTTGCAGGAACAACGGGATCGACAATGGCGCCAAGCAGTGGTATCCTTCGACATTGTAAAAATCACACTTGGCCATGGTTCAAGCAGTAGCGTGGTGGACCCAACAACGGAATATCTCACACTGCCTTTCCTTCCTTACCGAACCAGCTCTGCTGGTTATTACCACCGATGCATCCCTAGAAGGTTGTGGGGGGCTTCTCTTCAAGAACTCGTGGTCAGTGGTTGTTGGTAGTTACAGGAACAGCAACTCCACATCAATTTACTGGAACTCTGGGCAATGGGATTAGCATTGCTCGCTTTCCTGCCGAGTACAAGGATCTGCTGTACTAATCAGGACAGACCACACAACAGCAATGCATTATCTCAACAAACAGGGTGGTAGAAGATCACTCTCCCTGTCTCTGGAAGCCCAGAAAATATGGGAATGGGCTGTTCAAAATGGAATCACGGAAAGCAGAACTTACTTACTAGTAACTGTAGTTCTCCAGTGTTGGTAACTTTCATAAATTCACGTTCGACCCATCCTCCTCCCCTGAGGCTCACCTTTTGTTTTTTTTTTTTTTTTTTTTTTTTTTGGGGGGGGGGGCACAAACATTATCTTTTGCACAAGTGCTCAAATCTGAGGGGCTAAGGTTTTCTCAGGAGTGCTCTAGAGGGTGAGGTCCTGATTACGCCAGGGAAAAGTTTATTCTCATTTCCTTGATGACTGTTATGGGCCTAGGCCTTTATAATATTTTGTATTTATCGAAGCATTGCTTTTTTTATATACCGGGGACTCCCATATCGACGACTGAGAATGATTAAAGTATGTGAATCTATGAAAGCTACCAATACTGGAGAACTACACTTACAGGTAAGTAACGTGTTCTTCTCCTTAATACATCTTACTAATACTGTGACCCTTTCCTCTAACAAGTGGAAAAGTCTTCAAAAGCACCCTCTGTCATTTAGTGACTTATACGGAGGTTTGAATAACTGTAAATTCAAAAATCAGTTTAAATGATCTTCATCTGCATGTTTTATGGCTAATTATGTAAACTAGCTGTTTTTAATGTTGATTTTATGTATTCCTTTAGATCTTCCTCAGAACTGTGATCCTAACATTCCCTTAGTTGCTCAGGAATTAATGAAAAAGATGATACGTCAGTTCGCAATTGAATATGTTTCAAAAAGCCGAAAAATCCATGAGAGCAAAAATGGATCTTTTATCTCCAATCATACATGTAATGGTGTCAAAGTGAACCAAACTCTTGTTCAGGAAGAACAGGACGGGCCCTTGGACCTTACTGTTGCACGAACGGGGGAACAGAATATGAAGCAAGGTAAGGTCTTAAGGGCTTTTTGTGTGCTTAAAAAAGTGGGCCATATCTGTTCTTGAGTACTGTTCAATTGGTTGTCTCTGTGAATTCTTCACCTCGGTACATATTTTCATGTCCGTAATTGTTTTTTACTACATTGGCAAATTGAGCTCAAAGTTGGCTTTTGGGATTATACCCGCCCAGTTGTATGTGAACAGTTGTAAGGCTTGTCTAACCCCTTCATATCCATAGAGAATTATAACCTGTTTACATGAATTGAATGTGCACTACCGGCTTTGTAAAATTATTTGTGTTGCAGGGCTTGTTATGCGTCTCTGCACACAAATTAATAAAAACAAATTCCCAATGAGCGGAAATAATTATGGCACAGAAGTTTGTTGTGATATGGTGTTTGGGTAGGACAGGAGTGATGGAGTGCTAAAAACATTTGCATATGGAATTTCCATTCTACATTACTGGATCCTGTCCAATCATCTCTTTTCATTGTAGAGTTACGCTGGCATCACTGGTAAAGTCTGCTCCAGTGAATGATTCTATTATGCTTCATAGCCCTAACCATAAACGAAAGGGGAGGATTGGGATGGGTATGTTGACTGGGTGAAGTGGCTACTGTAAGACCGCCACCTTCCCACTTCCAACTCTTATGCCTTGCTTTTATTGCTGCTAGCACATTTCTTTCTACTTTTCATCTCCATTTCTTACTACTCTTTCTTTGTACTATTGGGCTTTCCTCATTGCACAGGCTCAAGGCCACACCAAGCATGCTTGACTTGCTAATTCTGCCTTTTCCACCACTCTCCACTTAATGAAGTAAAATCTTAACTGGCAGCGAGTGATACAGCTCGTGAAGTCTGGACACATTCTGTAGTTTCTCCCAAAACATTATTCAGGGGCTTGGCTCAAATGGCAAGCCATAGTTTCCTTTTTTTTTTTGTTTTTTTTGTTTTTTGTTTTTTTGAGCCTCCTTTTTCTCAGGAGCCCCATCTGGTTATGGTATGGTATTCAGGTGATCATTAAGGGTGCTCTTTTCCAATCTTAAACAGATAAGCATCATAAGTTCTTAGGTTTCATATAGGTACCCTAATAATATAGGCCCAGGTAATATCGTACTTCACCTACATTACCTCCCTTCTACTACAGTAACGAGCCTTTAGGAGTGAACCTTTACCTAGTTCTAGTCCTGGGCGCAGAAGGATGGTTTTTCCCTGAATAGCATCCTATAACTTCATCAATAGACTCATTCAGTATGAATGAATATTCATAAGGGTTCTTGGAAACCAGGCAGAGGCTACACCACCTGCATAATATCTACGTACAAGGTTTATCCCATGTCATCCTCCAATCCAACAATGGCTAATACAAGAAACTGGGGACAAAAACCCTAGATACTTTCTGTATAAATACGGCACATCTAGCTAAGGTTGGAAGAAGAGACAGATTTCCAGGCCGACACACTGACAAGAGATGCTGAGGCTCCTGCATGCAGCACTCCAGCAGACAGTGGTCTAACACATCCCTCAGGGGGACTGGGTCACAAACTCACTTCAGGTAATGATGTTGGACTAAATCCTAGATGGATTCTTGGCTTCACACATACTAGGTACACTTGGGTACATCTAGATAGGCATGGTAGGAGTAAGCACTCTTTTATCATGCATTTTATATTTATGTATGTATTCATGATTATTGCAAGATGGTAGAACTGAACTATCCTTTTATTTTCACTGTGCTAATTATATAGATCTGCTACTGTAACGGTTGTTGCAGCACATCTACTTTACTGTAGAAGAACTGTGCAATAAATTCTTAATGTAACACGCCCTACTGTTTCTTCAGTGTAACACTCTGAGACCGAATAAGTGAGCATGAGTGACTGAGTGAAAAGTAGTACATTGTTTCCACGATCCTGGGGGCTTAGGGTTGTCATGTTCTGAGGTTGCCAGAAATTATTCTCTCCCCGATAAGAGGAGATTCTAGTGGCACTGTGAGCTAGCTAAAACCAAGGCTAACATTCTCGGTGGGGGTGCTCCGAGTCAGTATGCCACCAATCCCACAGTTTGTTATCCGAAAGCGTAGATCCTGTATGGGTAATATAGGAACTACACGACAGTTCATGACTTACAACAAGCACTCTTGGTCCTGTCTACGGATGCAAAATAAAGGTGAAGTCAGAAGCTCAGACCCTGAAAGCATTGGGTCAAAAAGAGATTTTGTTTAATAATATTGCAAAGCCCATGGGCAAAACACCTAATCCTTGGCTGCACACCCCATGGTTCAAAGCGATGTATCGCAATACCAGCAACTGCAGAAGAGATGGACAGGCCAGCCAATGCGAATTTTGCGAGGTAGGACTGTTTCAGCAAGTGCTCTCTACAGGGATGCAACAACTTCAGCAAGACAACAGCTTTTCCACTTCTCTGCAGTTCTCCAGTGTAGAGCAGTTTATTAGATCATCTCAGACTTGCAAAGAATAATCCAAGGCATATCCACTGGGCAATGCTGTAAATAGTATGCATTGCATTTTAATGTATCCCAAAGAAGTTGCCTCAAGATCTTCTGGTATAAAAGATAAACATTCTTGTGTCGTAGCACACCACAAAATCATTCCCTACCATGGAAAAGGCAATTCAGCATGTTAGCTGTGCACCAAATTTATACATCACTTGGAAAATTGGATACATGTCCTCTAACTTCAAGATGGGCATTTTCACATTATCCAAGTAATCGAGCATTGACAACCAGTAGGTCTGGCTTTTTATATAAAAGTACTTCAGTGATTGAGTTTGTGTTTGTATTGATGAGTGAGTATGCCAGTAAGGTTGATGAATGGTGTATAAATTACTGCATGTATGGATTGATGTGACAAGTGAGTGGACTGATATAGCTTTAACGCACAGTGTATCGGGCAGGGAAACTGGTTTGCTCTCGCTTGGCGGGAGCATTTTTCAATCTGCTGCCAAGCGGGAGCAAAAACAAAATTTGCTCCTAGCCAGCTGAAGTTTTGAAAATGCTCAAGCCGACTAGGGGCAGACTTTGATCTGTTTCTTTGCCTGCACTGATGCAGGCAAGGAAACAAATCAAAATATTACTACTGCCCAAAGGGAGCCGCATTGGTAGCGGCTCCGGCCGGGCAGGCGCAATGCAGGCTCCCGCTGCCTGCAGGGAGCCAGCTGGGGCCAGGGTGGGCCTTAAGGCCCCCGTGCAGCCCCTAACAAGTAAATGATGGGTGCCCTGGGTTGTACACCCACCTTTGACAGTGCTGGCTCCGAAGTATGGGGTACCCAAAGGCAGACAAGGCTTGGAGGGGGGGCGTTCTCATTTTGAAACCCCAATTTGATTAATCGCGGCCCTGGGGGTGGGCTTCTTGGGACCTTTCATTTTAAACAGCCCTGAAATTGGGGTCCCCAGGGCCTAAAAGGTGATCAAACATCCGTGATGCCAATTGTAATGTCATCCGTGATGCCAATTGGAATGTCATAGCATATGGCAGGGGCACAAATTATAGTTGGCTCTGCTAACTCGAACTTTTATTTCTGTGGTTTTAGTTCAAAATGTTAATGCTGTCACTGACACTTAACTATGTTTATTCGTTGTCACATCTGGATGCATGGCACCTGCTTTCCCAGTGATATCCAGGCTTCTTTAAAAGGATATGCAGTTAAATTGAACAGTCCTTTGGTAAAAAGGCAACCTCAGTTCTCTTCCAGGGGATCCTCATCAATAGTCATAAGCATTAGAATATTCCCGCCCATGTGCGGGATCCCGGAAACAGTATATTATATGTGCCCCACATATATATATCCATACATATATACCTATATGTATGCACAAGCAATTGCAGCCCATAAACCCTAGAGCTGAACCATGCTGTAAGGAATTTCCACTATACATAAGAAAATAGCATTATAAACACGAGAAACAACATTATAACTTGTTTGGAAACTGTTTTAGTGCTTAGAAAACAGCAGAAATTCTTAGAAAACACAAAGCATAGGAAGCTCCCAGGCTGCATTGCAAATACCCAGTCTAAAAAGACTGAAAAGCTAACTAATAGCTGCATAGCAAAAAACTGACACCGTGCCTTTAAGGCACACCTGACCCCCACCTTCCCATCATGCCTCAGGGGTGGCAGTTAGGCTTGCGGCTCCTTCTGAAAGGATCCTGGCAACAGAGCTCCACTTTTTTCTGAGTTTGTCAGAAAATATTGTCTGTTTTTCAACTGTTTTTTTCCCTTACTTCGACGTTTTACATCTCAGAAAGTAAGAGGCTGTCTTTTTTAGGCAGTTTTGGGCATTTTTTCCAACTTAAAATGCCATCTCTTTTCGATCCTTGGCCTGCTTGTGGCAAGAAGGCCAGGACTGACTCTCATAGGGTCTGTATCCTGTGTCTACCGGAGGATCATGACTCCAAGACATGTACTCACTGCCAGAGCCTGTCCAAGAGAACTTTGAAGGACAGAGAGCGAATTCGCGTTTATGGCCTGGCACAACCATCCAGAGGGCGATCTCCGGTGAGGAAGGGCTCAAAGAGGCCTAGAGATACATCTAGAAGCAAGTCCTCTCGTCCTTCCGCCTCAGCGTCGGGATCGGCGCTGAGGAAAGATGTTCCGGTAGGTCGTGTTTCCAAGAAGAGACTTTCGACAGCGGGCTCGCCGTCGAGAGCAGGTACGTCGTCTAAGTCCAGACCGCCATCGTCAACTCGGCGACGAGATCTAGAGCCTCTCCGCTGTCGTCAACCCGGCGACTATTGGCGTCGAGACACCACCCCTCCGCCGTCGTCAACCCGGCGTCGAGGAGCAGGGAGCCTCCGCTGTCGTCAACCAGGCGACGATCGGCGTCGAGGAGCAGAGAACTTCCGCCGTCGCCAACCCAGCGGCGATCGGCGTCGGAGCAGGGAACCTCCGCCGTCGTCTCGACGACGATCGGCGTCGGAGCATGGACCCTCCGCCGGCGTCAACCAGGCGACGACCGGCGTCGAGTAGTGTCACCCCCTCCGTCGTCGAGGGCACGATCCCCTCCGTCGTCGCGGCTCCATCAGCGTTCGACGTCTAGCAGAATCCTCCGCCATTGTCATCCAGACGGCGTTCGGCGTCGAGGTTGCCATCCGCGTCGACGTCGAGAGTGGCAGAATCTCCGCCGGCGTCCCCACGGCGTTCGGCGTCGGGAGAGAGGGCCTCCGTCGTCGGCTTCACATCACCGTTCGACGTCGAGGCGGCATTCTTCGCCCACTGCACATGGCCGCCGGTCCACATCTAGGCGTCGTTCGACGTCGAAGAGTCCAGGCGAGAAAGAAGGCGACGCCACGGATCGACGTCAAGACCACGCTCGACGTCGAGACAGGCCTCGGACTGGTCGGTGGTCCTGGTGACAGTCGGCTTCGCGCCATTCCTCCTCTCACTCAGGGGCATCTCCACGACCGGCAATTCCACTAGAACCTGCCAGCCAACCCCGTTGGTCTTCCCCCCTCAGACTCAAGGGACCATTTCTCTGTCGCCCAGATGGCTGCTGCCAGCACATCATTGGCAGGACTCAGGGGCTACAAGGAGACTACGGGAATATGTCAGTCAAGTGCATGACTCTCCGCTGCAACGGCTGGTGGAGGCTGTGGACAGAGCTAGTCCTCCCAGGCCAGCACGTCGGAAGTCGCTTGACAGCCGGCGACGCAGATCGCGCTCCCCCAGGCGGGAGGGGCATTAATCCGGATCACGGGCTCATGATCATCGCCGGGAGCGGAGGTCACCATCATCGTCCTCTTCCTCGTCCACCAGGTCCTCCATCGGGGACTATTCACCCACGCCATCGGGCAGCCCAGTGTCCAGGGTCTCGCCCATAGATGACATCAACACCTACCAGGAGGTGCTGCAGCGGGGAGCGTGGAAGTTGGGGATTGAAATGTCAGTCCCCCAAGTCACCACGTCGGTGATTTTTGAAACACTTCACCAGAAGTCTGCCTCTCGTCCACTGCTGCCTTTGGTCCCAGGAATCATGGAACCAGTCATGGACACCTTCCTCACCCCGGCGACCGTCAAAGCGCTTCCGGCTCGTATCCTCAAATACAAGCCAGCTACCTCTGATCCTGTCTTTGTGAAGATGGACCCGCCTGCGGACTCCGTAATAGTGGCGGCTGCAAGAAAGGGTCAGACGGCGTCTGCCTCCTCTTCCGTCCCTCCAGATAAGGAGAGCAGAACCCAGGACTCCTGGGGACGCAGGGCCTGCTCTTCGGCGGCTTCCCTCAATCTCCAGCCAGATGCGCTGCAACGGATTTTAAACCTCCCGTTCTCTGGCAACTCCCTCTTCGGCACTCACACGGATGAGATGGGGCGCATGAAAACTGAACTGGACACCCTCAAAGCTGTGGGCTTGGAGAAGAAAGGAATTCAAGCGCAGTTTTCGACCCACCCAACGCAAGGGGCCTCAACAGAGGGTTCAAACCCCTCAATGGTCTCAGAGTAAACCCCAAGGAAAATCGCAGTTTCGAGGCGGAAAATCCGGCAGGGGTAGAGGTGGACACCAGCAGCAGTCCTCCACTACCACAAGAGGAGGAAAGTCATGAGCTGTGGCTTCCTCTACGACCGTTGCCCACTCCAGTGGGAGGAAGTGCGTCACAACATCTAGCAGAGTGGGACAGCATCACAAACGATCGCTGGGTGCTGAATATACTGCGAAATGGATATGCGCTACGTTTTCGAGCGCATCCGAAATACATCCCGCCAAAAAGGTTCCGTCCTCACCACTTAAAACTGCTCCAAAAGGAGGTGAGGGCCCTTCTGCAAAAAACAGGCCATAGAAAAAGTTCCTCCTTCGCAAGTCGGAAAAGGAGTGTACTCCCGGTACTTCCTTGTGCCCAAAAAAGATCAAGAGCACAAGTTTCGGACGATTCTGGACCTTCGTCTCCTAAACAGTCCTCGTCAAGGAGAAGTTCCGTATGTTGGCGCTTCACCAAATATGTCCACATCTGCAAGTCGGGGATTGGATGTGTTCGGTGGACCTCCAAGATGCGTACTTTCACATTGCAATCGCGAAGCATCACCGCAGGTACTTGCGGTTTGTGGTTGGAAGCAAGCATTATCAGTACAAAGTCCTTCCATTCGGACTCAAGTCGGCTCCGCGAGTCTTCACCAAATGTATGGCAGTGGTGGCGGCCTGCCTACACAAGCAGGGTCTATTCGTCTACCCTTACTTAGACGACTGGTTGCTGAAGGCTCCATCCCAGCAGCAGGTGAAGAAAGACTTCCAGACCTGTCTGACAGTTGCACGCTCTCGGCCTTCACGTCAACATGGCAAAGTCCGTGCAGCAGCCCACTCAGTCCATCCACTACCTTGGCTCCGTTCTGGACACAAGCGTGGGAAAAGCGTATCCTTCGGGGGAGAGACTGTCTTCAATGAAGAGGAAATGCAGGCTTATGCAGCAGATGCAGAGGCCGTCAGCCCGGCAGGTAGCATCTCTGCTGGGATCCATGGCGTCCTGCATTTTTCTCATTCCCAACGCCAGACTGCGAATGAGACCTTTGCAGCAAGCTCTGGAGGATCAACGGGATCAGTCCACAGGCCGTTGGGGAGATCACATCTCTCTCTCCCAGGTGGCGAAATCTTCCCTTGCATGGTGGACTCGTCAGGACAATCTGATGGTGGGAGTCCCGTTTCACCACCCACTTCCGGTGCAATCGGTGGTGACAGATGCATCGCTGCAAGGTTGGGGGGCCCACATGGGGTGCCTCCAAATACAGGATCGGTAATCTACCAAAGAACAGGGCTACCACAGAACAGGGCTACCACATAAATATGCTAGAACTTCGGGCAGTCCACCTTGCTCTAAAGGCGTTCCTCCCAGCAATCGAGGCCGACTCAGTCCTGGTGCAGACCGACAACACCACGACCATGTTTTACCTGAACAAACCAGGCGGAACTCGGTCACGCCCCCTCTCCCTGGAGGCACAGGCGATCTGGCACTGGCTGCTCACCCGGAACCTCTCGGTAGTGGCAGTGCACCTTCCGGGGGAGTTGAATATCAAGGCAGACGCACTCAGCAGGCACTTCGAAGATCAGCCAGACTGGGTGCTGCACGACGAAGTGGTGGCAGACCTGTTCCATTGTTGGGGTCGTCCAGAAATCGATCTGTTTGCAGACGACAAATTCAAAATGCCATGCCTTCGCGTCCAGATTCCACCGTCCAGGGACCAGGGGGAATGCTCTTTTGATGGACTGGTCAGGGACATTTGCCTACGCCTTTCCGCCCCTGCCTCTGATTCCGAAGGTGGTGTCCAAGCTGCTCAGATCAGACATGAAGATGATCCTCATAGCTCCGGATTGGCCGCGCCAGTGGTGGTACCCGGACCTTCTCCATCTCTCAGTGCGGCCTCACAGGCGACTGCCTTGCAGGCCGGACCTGCTGTCCAAGATGGGCGGGAGGATTCTGCATCCCAACCTTCCCTCACTGAACTTAACAGCATGGCTCCTGAGGTCCTGCAATACGGACATTTAGGTCTACCACCTGACTGCATGCATATTCTAAAAGAAGCGAAGCGACCCTCCACGAGAGCGTCTTATGCGTTTAAGTGGAAGAGGTTCTTCATTTGGTGTAGGGAGAATCACCTTGATCCTACAAAGGGGCAGGAGGACGTCATCCTTCCTTACCTTCTGCACTTAGCTAGAACAGGCTTGAAGTATGCATCCATCAGGGTCCATTTGTCTGCCATTACAGCTTACAGGAGGTCTCCCACAACCTTCCTTTTTCCAGATGCAGGTGGTCAAGGACTTCTTGCAGGGGTTGAAGAAAGTTTACCCCCCTGTTCGAAACCCTTCTCCTCCGTGGGAGTTGAACTTAGTATTGTCCAAGTTGATGGGCCCACCCTTTGAGCCGATCCACAGAGCTTCCTTACAGCACCTATTGTGGAAGGCTGCTTTTCTGGTAGCCATTACATCGGCACGCAGAGTAAGCGAAATCCAGGCTCTCTGTACTAAAGAGCCGTACACAGTTTTTCACCAGCACAAAGTGGTCTTAAGGGCACATCCATCTTTTCTCCCTAAGGTAGTGTCTGATTTTCATATTTATCAGTCCATTTCTCTGCCATCCTTCTTCCCGAATCGAGCGACCCCGGCTGAGCGGTCGCTCCACTCCTTAGACCTCAAGAGGGTACTTAAATTCTACCTGGAAAGTACCAAAGGCATTCGGAAGACGGATCAACTGTTTGTCAACTATGGCGCCATGAGAACAGGCTTCCCAGCAGCTAAGCGATCCATTTACAGATGGATTGTTTCCTGCATTACCCTAGCCTACCAGCTGGCGAAAAGGCCCTTACCTTTGGCCCCTAAGGCTCATTCTACTAGAGGGAAAGCGGCCACAGTAGCTTTCTTGCATGACGTTCCAATGGCAGAGATCTGCAAGGCGGCCACTTGGAAATCGGTTCACACCTTTACCAGGCACTACTGCCTCGAATCCGATTCCAGGGCGGATGCCCAAGTAGGCCAAGCCTCCTTGAGGAACCTGTTTGGGTAGCTGGGTCTATCTAAGCATACTGTTCCTTCTCTGTTTTTTTCTTTCCTTTGCCCGCAGGGGGATGAGGTGAGGCTCGCTATTCTATTCTAATGCTTATGACTATTGATGAGGATCCCCCTGGAAGAGAAGGATTAGTTACTTACCTGTAATCCTAGTTCTCTTCCAGGGGTATCCTCATCAAAGTCATAAGCAACCCTCCCGCCTCCCCGGGCAAAGGTGTGATCGTTTTCAGAGGTTATTTCTTTGTGCCATAACTTTTCAGTCGCCGCAAAGAACTGACCTAACTGCCACCCCTGAGGCATGATGGGAAGGTGGGGGTCAGGTGTGCCTTAAAGGCACGGTGTCAGTTTTTTGCTATGCAGCTATTAGTTAGCTTTTCAGTCTTTTTAGACTGGGTATTTGCAATGCAGCCTGGGAGCTTCCTATGCTTTCAGTGTTTTCTAAGAATTTCTGCTGTTTTCTAAGCATTAAAACAGTTTCCAAACAAGTTATAATGTTGTTTCCCGTGTTTATAATGCTATTTTCTTATGTATAGTGGAAATGCCTTACAGCATGGTTCAGCTCTAGGGTTTATGGGCTGCAATTGCTTGTGTATACATATAGGTATATATGTATGGATATATATATGTGGGGCACATAAAATGTACTGTTTCCGGGATCCCGCACATGGGCGGGAATATTCTAATGCTTATGACTGATGAGGATACCCCTGGAAGAGAACTAGGATTACAGGTAAGTAACTAATCCATGTAGACCACTTTTAAGATTGCAGGGCTCTTGCATGCTCTTTGGGGCTGCTTTCCCCAGCACTTTGATTGCAGAAGTTCTGGGGCTATTTGAGAGATATTGCCTGTTGCCAACACCAGTCCTTGCGCCTTGTCTAGGCTTTGAGGGTCCAATGGAAGTTTCTGTAGTCTCTGCAGGTGAGGCAGAAGCAGTCCCACAACATTAGCTTGCCCTACAGTGATAGTTGTCTTGCAGGGGTGTGAATACTATTTTGCATGCCCAGTAGCATGCAGCTACTTCAGACCAGTGGGTCCTTCAGGCCATTCAGTTTGATTATGCCCTCTTTTGTCTCCGCCCTTCTCCTTTAGTTACTTGGACATCTGAATTCTATGTGACATCTTGGTCTAAGAAGACTCTGCTTGCCAGGGGTGCGATTGAAGTGGTGCTTGATGTATAGAGGGGCCTTGGAAGTTATTCCTGATACTTCTAGTTCCCAAGGAGGGGTGGGCTAAGACCAGTTGTGAGGGTGCCTCTTTTGACATGGTTAGCTCCCTAAAAACCTATCCACAATTGATATTTTTGCCCCCTGTAAGTTCCTAGTAAGTGTTAACCTGAGTGCCTGGGACCTGAAGTGGGTCCCCAGGCACCCCCTCACTACGACCATGCCACTGCGATCGCATGCCCCTGTGAGGTGAAACTGAAGGTGACTTGGCACCCTGCCTGGGTGCTATGCCATCCAGCACTGTCTGAAGGTGTAGGTAACTCACCAAGCTAGCAGGCATTATAGCCCTAAGGCAGTGTGCACTGTATCACAGGTGAGGGTGTATCTGCATGAGTATATATGCTCCTACAATACTAAAACCAATTCTTAAATATTGTAGGTGCCAGGGAAACCATAAGGAGTACATGGGCTGGCAACTCAACAACTCTAGTTCCCCAGCACCTCTCCAGCTAACTTGGTTTTCCTGCTGATTCTCCTGCCCAAAGTTGGAGTCAGAACCAGTGGGGGCCAGTTGCTGGGAGCAGCAAATTGCTGCGGTAGCTCACAAAGGTGGCAGGCCTTTGAAGCTTTCCCTTCGTGGACCCAGCCCGTCTCGGGGGAGGAGGCTTGGTACTTCGCCCCATGATGTGCTTTGTTTCAGGACCCCGAGATCAGCAGGTTCTTGACCGAGGGGGTCCAGAAATATGTCTAGTGGTGGTAGCTGGCGAGCACACTCAGCCAGGACACTAGAGTTAGGTCGTTTTTTAGGAGGCATCTCTAAAATGCCCTGAGTGCATTGTATAATAAATCCCACACTGGCATCAGTGTGGGTTTCTTATGCTGAGACGTTTGCTACCGAACTTCCCAGAATTCAGTAAAGCCATTATGGTGCTGTGAAGTTCGTAATGACTAACTGCCAGACCATATACTCTTTATTGCCTTATTGCACTTAAAATGTCTAAAAATGGACTTAAACACTGTAGAGGTGCAGGGCTCATGCACCTGTACCTTCACCCGTGGTATAGTGCACCAGCTAGATGGGTGGCTTACCTAGGCCATGGCAGTGGGTTGTAGGCATGGCATGCAGGGTGTGCCATGTTGACTTTACTCTGCACCAAAACAGTGTGTGTGTATACACACATAAATGCATACATGGCCTAGAAGAGTGGCACAATAAGTGCTGCAGCCTTTAGAGGCCTTCTCTGGTCACAATGCCCTTGGTACCTATGGTACCTTTTACAAGGGACTTGCATGTGGCCAGGGTTGATAATTGGGTTTTGCAACTGTATAGTTTAGGGAAAGAACATGGGTCTGGGGTTGGCAGGCACCCAGGGCACACTCCAAGTACATCAGTTTGGCAAAAAATGGGGGCAACCATGCAAAACGTGGCACTTTTCTACAGATATGACTGGGCCCACTGAAATGAAATGGAGGGACTTCTACAACACCTCCCAGAGGAGCACAGAAAAAGAGGTCAAGAGATTGTAAATGAAGGCAAACTTATCCCAAACCATTCCATTAAGTGTGCACTAGATGCAGCCAACACTGCTACTAGAAGTATCGGTACCAGTGTCCTAATAAGACATGCATGGTTATGGATATTTGGTTTCGAACCTGAAATACAACAAACCATATCAAATCTCTCATTTGAGTAACATCTGTTCAGCCCTCAAGTAGACAAAGCCCTTGAGAAAATGAAAAAGGACATTGAGGTCGGACAATCAATGGGAAGCTCTACAAACTAACCCAGTAGAGGTTCCTTTTGTAGGCCTAATTTCAGTCGAGGGTACAGACAGCTTCCACAGGTGCCTCTGGTTCAGAATATAATACTTTGGGACAGACTTCAACACAAACCTTCTACAGAGGTAACAATTTTAAAGGAAGAGGCAGAGGAAACGAAATCCCGTTCCCCAAATAGCAATACTAAATGACTCCTTTACCTTTCCCCCACAACACCAGACACCATTTGATAGTCTTCTTCAACAATTTCGCAAATTGGGATTCAGTTGCAACAGACCAATGGGTCTTAGACATTATCTAACATGGTTATTGTCTGGGGCTTATAACTCCTCCAAATATTCCACCTCACAAACTATCCATGCAACATCAAATCCTTCTGCAACAAGAAATAACAGCTGTTGCAAAAAGGAGCAATGGAACCAGTTCCACCACAATTTCATGGGACTGGTATATTCACTATACTATACTTCTTCCCAAAAAATCCCTCCGGCCCATTCTAAATATCAGACCACTAAATCATTACATAATATTGGAAATTTTCCACATGGTCTCTCCAAGAGATCATCCCTTTACTACAAAAAAGACGTCATGGCAACCTTGGATCTAAAGGACGCCTATTTCCATATGCCAATTCATCCTGCACCCAGAAAATACCTCCGATTTTTCTATTTCAGGGAAAACATTATCAGCCCATAGTACTTTCCTTTGGGATCACTACAGCACCAAGAATATTCGCAAAATGGTTAGCAGTTGTGGCAGCACATCTGTGCAGAGAACATTGTCTAGCAATATCCAGAATACTGGCTAATCCAAACAAAACATTGAAAAGGCCCTAGATTTACTACATCAAATAGGTAGGGTTCACCAACCTGCAAAAACATCTACAGCCAGCTGTACTACTCGAGTGCTTCTATGGGCCATGCCACAAATCTAGCGTTGACATCCCCAAGCAAAGACCGAATAAGCGACAAACCGACATTAATTCAACACTTTTTTAAACATGAACTCTCATTCCAGCCAAAACATTTCTCAGACTTCTGGGCATGATCGCATCTTGTATTTACATAGTCTCACATGCCGGATTAAATAGGAGACCTCCAACAATGTCTCTCCAATGGACTCAGTCATTGGGTCAACTTCATGATTTAGTTTTGGTAAACAGACGCACATATCACTCTGCAATGGTGGAATCCACAAAATCTATCAAAGGGGTGCCCGTTTCAAGACCCAGTTCCCAAAATAATTCTAACCGATTCTTCCCTAAAAGGATGGGGAACAACCATACTATTCAGGGACTAAAGGATTCCAAAAACAAGTATCTCCATGTCAATCGCCTAGAGCTGCAAGCTGTTCATCTAGCGATCAAAGCCTAGCTAACTCACCTACAGCACTAAACTGTTCTTATTCAAACAGACAGTATGACCACTATATATTTAATAAAAGTGTTGGGGGGGGGGGGAGGGGGGGGCACACACCACACACCAATTATCTCACTTAGCTCAGAAAATATTGGTTAGCAATACACCACAACATTACTTTGTTAGCAGGGACAAGCAATCAGCTTTGCGGACAAGTCCACGAATGGGAGATTCATCCGTGTTCTTCAGCCATACTTTCACAAGTAGGGTGTTTCCAGAGATGGACCTTTGCATAAAAAAAAAAACGAAATGCCCACACTTCGCAAGCAGATATCACCACCATCAGTCTAAAGGTAATGCTCTACGGATTAACTATTTTCACACACTTTTTCACCCCTCCCACTACTTCCATTAGTGGTCAGGAAACTCAAACATCTCACCATGGTACTAATAGCTCCCACATGGGCTCGACAACCATGGATTTCTACATTTATGGAAATCTCTGTAGTGACCCACGGGAAGCTTAACCTGGAACTTCTCATGCAGAACCATAAGACATTAAGACATCCCACTCCCAAAGAAATTAATCTTGCAATTTGGCGCCTGAAGTCTTAGTCTGGGTACTTAAATTTGCCTCACGATTGTATGAACATTCTTAAAGAGGCTCGTAAACCAATTGAAAGGCAATGGTATGTAGCAAAATTTAAACTTTATTCTATCACAAACAAAACTTTAACCCTCCTCAGGCAAAAGTACGAACACTTATACCTATTGCGTTTACAAACTGCAGGATTAGTATATACTTCTATAAGATTACACCTTGCAGCTATTGCAGCTCCAAAATAGACAAATATCTGTTTTAAATTTTGGTTATAAAAGCTTTTATGGAGGGACTTAAAAGAATAATTCCTAATAGACTTCACCTACCCCAGCATGGACATTAAACATTGCCCTAATGAGATAAATAGGTCCTTCTGTCAAACCATTACATTCTTGTCAATTGCAGTATCTTTCATGGAAATTTGCTGTTTAATCAGCATTACTTCTCTTAGTCAGTGAAATTCAGGAGTTAATTCTAGACGAGCCTTTCTTTGAACTACTTAGGGACTTGGATATAACCCAGAATTTCCATCAAAAGTAGTTTCCAATTTCCATATTAATCGATCCATTGACTTACCTTTTTTGTTCCCCACAACCAGATACAGTTGCAGAAAATGCATTACACACCTTATATGTAAAAAAGGCATTCATGCATTACATTGACCGGACTAAGGGCAAGATGTACGACTGTTTTTTGAAGTCACAAATGGGAAAATCGGCCTGTTTGCGACCTCAAAGGGTGGTGGTATGTACAAATGCTAATTTGCGAGTCTGTGATTTGCAAAATAGTGTTTGCAGTCGCTATTAGGACTGGGTGTGCCAAGGGCATCCCTTCCTAATAGTGAGTCAGAATACTATGTACCCTTGTCTTGCGACCCCCAATTTGCAGTTTACCACCTACTTTAAGTAGATAGTAAGGTACTCGCAGACTGGAAGGAAACCCTTTCCCCCTTTGTGAATGGATGCGAAAATATTTAAGAGCAGGCAGTGGTCCAATGGACTGCCTGGTCCAAAAAAATTAAATCCATCCCGTTTACCTTTTAAGAAAACGGGATACTTTTTTTTTAAACTGCTTTATTGAAAAAGCAGTCACGGGCATGGTGGTCTGCTGACCCGAGCAGGCCACCATCTTGGCGAGTTCTGGCTATTCCCAATGGGTTGCAAATTGTGACCTGCCTCACGGATATTGATGCAGGTCATTTACCACCCCATTTGGAATTGCGAAGTGTCTGACACTGTTGTACATTCCATTTTGCAAGTCGCTAATTGCAAGTCGCACAACGTTAATTTGTGTCTCGCAAAATGGAATGGTCGTACATTTTTCCCTAAATCATTTAGAGAAACTAATCAATTGTTTGTAGCCTTTTCACCTCCTTGTTTAGGAAAAGTTATTTTAAATTCAAGCATTCCAAGATGGTTAGTTAAATGCATCCAGACATGCTAAGCAGAGGCTAAACTTCTTTTACCTGTTCCAGCAAAAGCACCGGAGAGGTACTGCTTTAAAGTCAATGCAAAGCATGTGTATCTACAGCACACATACCTCGAACAGATTATGTTACTTATAACGTATTGGAATGTGCACCATAAAGAAGTCCATTTCCAATATGTATGCACAGTATATCCTTTATTTTATTTATTCAATGTAAAAAAGTTCAAATCCAGCCAACTAGCTTCGTTCCAATTGCTCTTGGTTCTTTATCTGGGCTGAAAACGCGCATAAAACAATAACATAAGACTAGAACACACACAAAAAATATATATACAAATAATACGAATACCTATTCAAATAATACAATGCTTATTCCAATAACTCATATGTATATAAATACATGACACACAACAATGATACTATGAGCAGGAGTCCTATCTTGGAGCCAATCTTCCCCCCCCCCCCCCCCCCCCCCTCCCTCCCTATTACATAAACTGGCACATGAATATTTAGCATAACAAAATTTGCCGCAATCAGAAAGACCTCATATAGAAAAATTTCATATCTAAAGAACTGTGTAATAATCTGTATATACACCAAAAAAATCATAGATTCAACACAGTTGAGCACCTCAAAACCTACAAATATCTGAACCACATAAATACCCATGACAAACTACAGGCAGGTGGGATCCACCAGTGTCCTGTGCTCAAGTTCACCTATTTTCAATTCCTAATTCATCTCTCCCCTCTGAATAAAGTCTGGTGAATATTTTCTTAAGTAATACAACTTGACTGTCCATCCAAACAATATGGCATGAAAGTCCTCCACATTAAGTCATTGGTGATTTGGTAACCTTCAGTTAGTACCGTGGATTTTCATAGATCACCATGTTTACCTGTATAGACAACATAGTAAAATCAATCTATTATATTAACCTTTCTTGTATAGATAAGTTCCCTACTGCTAAATGTGTGCTTCCCCCCCCTAGATATGGGTGTTGTCAAAATGTGTCCCCCAAGACTAACACATGCCATATCGAGGCATAGTCAAGACATAGCCGACAAGTAAATGCCACATAGTCTCTTGCACCCCTGCGCACCATCAGTCCCAAAGGTGAGAGACTGCAATAGTTATCACTGAAACGAGTGTTAATCTGTCTAACACAAATATTTCTTGAAACCCAATGTACCCTGTCAAAAGGGCGAGACTGCAATAATTGCCATTGACATGAGTCCTGTCCATGAATTAGCAAAACTGATTTATCTGTGGCTCCCCAGATTGAAAGAAGACCCTTCTATTGGTTACAAGCCTTCATGAACTAATGACCTATAGACCCCCCATTGCCAAAGTGGTACACTCCCCATGATGCGTATCCCATGCGCCCATAACTCTAATGCGGTCCGGTTTACAAAAGCCACGCCAGTCATGCTTTTTTATGTTGCCTTGGCTACTGTCTGAGGTTAAGTGAGATGATCCGGAAGTGTATTACAAAAATTCCTGATACAATAATAAAAAATGTGGTGGCCATCTTGAAATATAAATTACTTAAAATCCTGAACAGTTAACTCTACATATATAAAATGAAAAGACCCAAAAATAATCCATAAAAGAATAAACTCTTAACAATCAAAAGCAAAGTAAAAATAAAAAATAAAACAGGTAGATATTCTAAGGAAGGTTCGCAACACGATAATGGTAAGTGTGGCCGTATACCGCTCTAAATTCTGAGCAGTTAAAGGTATTTCAACATGTATATGGAATAGTAATACTTAAGGCAATCCATACATGTATAAAGAGCTCAAATTAAATCACCGGCTAGATGGAGTGGCCTAGGAAATGTAGTCAATAAGACCCTAAAATGGGGAAACCTCTATTGCTAGCCAAAAGTGGTGGCCATCTTGAAATGTACAGTGTTTCCAAAGGTGGTTATACAAGACACCATATACTTTGTGGTTCGCCTGTTACTATCCACATTCAAGTCAATACCCTTCGGGGATGTTCCCACATAACCACAGAGGTAAACCCCAGGAAAAACAGCTACTGTGTGATATAGTTGCTATGACCCTCTCTGGAATTGTAAGGAGTACTTCAAACCCATGCACTCCATTACCAAAGCTTCAGAACACCTCATCCTGACCACAACCCTAACCAGAATGGCCCCACCAACAAGATGTCGTAGACTCAAAGTACCGAATTGCAAAAGAACTCTAAACGGGTTCAAATAAAGAAGTCATGCCGGCCATATAGCTCAAAATGTATAGATTTCACATGGTGTGGAGGTGACCCACTAGGAGGTTTTGGCTTTTGTTTATCCATGTGTCCCTAACACCAATTTATATCCATCTATATTGTCAATCATGAAAAAGCTAATTGTACAAACATACTCCAGCTACAAGAAAATCCGAGACCACAGATTAAACCAAAAAAAATTCAAAACCCAGATTCCGTCTTCATCCATCTACATAAGAGTGGGGGTGGACACCATAGCCATTTTGATCAGTTTTGGACTCTTATATGGCGCTCTTTATAAAGTCCTAATCCAGCAAATCCATTTAGCCTCCGTTTGCCTCAAAAGTACGTCCCGATCCACTCCTCTGGTACCTGCAATAGTATGATCTGTTCCATGGAACCAGAAACTATGAGCATTGGGGTGGGCATCTTTGTAGTGTTCAGACATGGGATATCTTGTGTCCCCGTTTAGAGCTCCACGGTGTTCCTGTAGGCATAGCTTGAGGCAAAGGTATGTACTACCCACATAGATCATGCTGCATTTGCAACCTATCACATATACAACAAAGGTTGTGTTAGAGTTAATGAAGTGTCTAATGTTGTATTGCTGGGCAGTATTAAAACTAAAATGCTTGGTTCTGTTATTTCCATACGAGCAAACGTTGCAGGAATTGCATACAAAGAACCCCCTCCCTCCCCGGGTTTAGAAGGTAGCCAGGTACCTTTCTTTCCAGTGGTTTTAATATAACTGATAGAGGGTATCCATTAATGTAGAGCTCCTTCTATGTTATAGAAGGGCATTTGTCCAGGGAGTTCTGTAAACCAGGAATATCCATTAACGGGTGCCAGCTCATCTTTAAACTTTAGAGACCTTATCACTATACGTGGTGTACTTGGTGATAAACATCAATTTCCTATTTTGGGCTTCACTCTTTGCAATCACCAAAATGTTTACAATCCTGTATGGGAAGCCATAAACTCCATGTTTTTGTTTTTGTTACAGTTTTAAGAAAAAAGCACTTTAAGTAAAGCGCCGCTTAAAGTCTGTGTTTACAGTTGACCTGGTAACTAGGTGTGATTTCAGGCTACCTGCGATAGAGCGGAGGTTGGACACACCAAGTGGGTTGTGCTGGTCAGTTTTCACCTTTGGAATTAGTCTACTTTTTGAAAGTTGATATCCTCCATCTGGTCCATGTTGCAAGCTATATCCATGAAGTCCTATTTAAGTCGGATCACTGATGGTTTTAGTTGGGGAAAATTTGAATTTATCACCTGCGGAAGTCCTAGTCAGTTGGATACTTTTCATGTCTTTGCTTCGTCAGAATTTTGGTTTTGGGGCTTAATTCTCTTTTGGAGCTCAAACCTCTAGCAGAGCAAACCTGGAACCTGTAAGAAGTCCTTTTGAAATGTAATACCTTTGCTGCTAGGCCACTTTGTTGTAGCGATTGATCTTGAAGAAAGTTTTTAAAGACTCTTTTCAAAACTTTCCAGAGCAGCTCCTCTTAGTCACTTCTAGGGCACCCATGACCTACTCGGCAGAGGCCACCAGCAGGATGCAGTCTCAGTCCAGTTTCAGCTAGTCACGTCTGGAAAAGTCTGCCGCATTTGATATCCTTGAAGCCTCCCAAGCGTTCCGCCAACTAAACATTGGAGTTCACTTTGGTCCTGGGTAACAAGTGGGAGCAAGTTCAGCGCTTCCGTCTCCACACATGGCACAGGCAGCAGTTCCATGCCTTGTCTTTCATAGGCCCAGATGTGTTTTGATGAGCTGGGGGTAAGGTGCCACTCTTGTAGGAATCATTAGCCAGCCGGTGAGGCTGACTCCTGGGCAATTCCCAGCTATTGGCAACAAAATTCCAAGGGTCAGCCCCTCTCTTCTGCAACACATACTGTTAGTCTTTCTGCAACTTATCCCACAGTGGTTATTTTTAGTGAAATCCTACTGAGCAGAACCTTTCTGTCCTCTGAGAAGGCGAGCTGCCCAGCCATGGGTGTCTAGGGAAATCAGCAGTAGCAAACTCCTCAACTATATCATATTTGTTTCAACTGTGATGGACCATAGCTGGCTACGGGTGGCCCTGGATGAAAGACTTCTGCCCCAGGTCTCACTTAAAGGTTAATTATGAATGGGCAGGCTTCACTCTGGCCTCTTGTTATTGATGTTCCCAAGCCCTCCTCACTTGCCTTCACTGAGAGTTTGAGTGTCATACATCATACCTAGGCCTTCCTGCCAAAACAAAACTTTCTGACCCTAGGTGCAATTTTCACATCTCATCTAGGGGAAGCACTGACAGGACAGTGGTTTAATAGATTATGTAGTTTATTCCAAACCAAGGTTACCAAAAAACAGTTTTTAATTGTACTTTTGTTTTACTGATCAGAATAGCTACAGCCTTGCGCATTGCAAATAGCTTTTCATGGTTTAGTAACACAAAAAAACTCAGCCTAAGTATTGATGGTTTTATTAGGTCGCACCACTGTGAAGCATGTGTGAATATATTTATCTGGGATTTACAGGGGGGGTCAGCCTAGCAGGATAGCACTATGTTCTGCAGTGCACAGGTGGCATTTAAGCTTCAATGTCATTGGTGAGTAGCGTCTTTTACCATGTTTTAGGGGTTGGAGCATATACACCACAGACTCGGAAGTACCCCAGTGTACAGAGATTTTAAAAACAGTCAGTCAAAAACTGGGGGTTACCGCAAAGACGTTTTCTAGCAGAAACCAGTTCAAAATACCCAATTGTAGTACTTGTCCTGGATAGCTGTATCTAGTCTCTATTATTTAGGCGGGTATGATTAGTAAAATTGAACTTTACATTCCCTAGAATGCACTGGTTTGTTTAATTATATAAGAGTAGTCATTAGAACATACCCATCTTTTCTTCTTGAATTTGTTTAGGCTTTTCATCAGAACCAGAATATTTCTTAGCCTCTGTTAAAGATAATGTCCATCTGCTAAAACGACCTCACATAGCCAGATCCCAAGAGATGGTACAGCTTGTAGCTTGACAAAAATGATTTTGAAAATGTACTGTAAACTACAGTCTTATTAGGGCTGTTGTGTCTTCAAAACGGTGAATTCTCGGTGAGATCGATGTTCTCATGCACATCCTTGTATTGTTGTATTCCTGCAAGGTAAACAAGAAGGCTTGTTCTACATGTTTGAAAGGACCTCCTTCTGCTTTACTAAGAATCTTTCTGTTGCTGACACTTGCAAAGTGGTTAATTGAGTAACTGTTTATACATTTACCGAGTCTACTCCTTGGTCTTAGGCTCCAGAGCGAATACAAAGTATATATATTTTTTTTAATTACCATGTTTTATCTTATAGCTTTCCAGCTGAGGGGATGTTTTTGCTGTTTGCTGCATATCTTCACTACTTTCAATGATGATCCTTTATGGAGAAGGACATATGATTTTCTTGTAAAGAGTTAGCATTGAATGACTTATCATTGAAGTCCTAGACAACTTAAGCTTCTTCATGACCAATGTTTTTTTGTGATCAACACAAAACATTGGGATTACGTAGTCTTCGTCACAAAGTGGTGCAGCTTCCACTATAAGGCATTATTGGATTTGAAAGCTACTGGTATGCTTAAAGGAGCAATTTCAATACATTTTGCAGTTGCTGCTTATTTGGCTCACTTTTTCTAATTGTCTTCTGTTTTTCGTTCTGATTAAATCAGCAAAGTTAATGTTTCAGCTTTTCAGTTTACTGTTATCTTACATTTTAATCTGATATGGTTTTTAAAACCAATAAATTCAGACCTTTTTAGTCTCACTAATGCTCCTGCATCTATCTGCTTTTAAAAAATCAAAAGCCTGGTTTAAAAAAAAATATATATATATATATTTTGAATATTTATACTCCGACTTTCAAGATCCCGCACATGGGTGGTGGGGGTGACTGTTAATTTGTTCAGAACTTCAGTTGAGAGTCAGACGAAGGTGTAGGATTAAAAGTAAACATCTTTTCCATTCTCGCCTTAAGAATAATTCAGTTAATAATACTTTATGCCAGAATAATGCAATAATTGGGTATGAATTATTTTTTTTCCTGTAATAGGAGATGGTGTGCTTGATCTTTCTACTAAAAAAACAAGCTTGTATTCAGAAAAAGTAACTACATTGGATTCCTCATATGAATCTCCATTGTCGCGGTAAGAAGCGTTTTTTGTTTAATGCTGAAGTACTTTTGTGTACAGATGTTTTTAATGAAGCCCTTTTCTTGTCTCACATTGTAAAAACTGATGATTTGTGTTTCTTGAAGTGAAAAACTGATAGTTCCGAAATGATCTTGTACTATTTATCTTCTCATGCATTTCATGTGCTTCTTTTTCTGTTGAGTATTCTTCTTTTTCTTTGACTTTTTTTGCAATCAAACTCATTTGGACTGCTAAAAATTCAGAAAGATAAGTTTAGTCTTGAACAGGCAGCTAATACAGTATAGAAACAGAATTTGGGAAATTAATTTGGTCATAAAAAAATCACCCAAATTAAGACTCCAAGGCTGAGACACTGAAACACTTTAAGTTTCTGTTGCCTTGGAAGTGGGCTATATTTGCAATTAATTTTAGAATCTCTCAAAGTATTCTACAGCATAGGGAAAGGTTTGCTTATTAATGTAAAAGGCAATAAAGCATGGTGACTATGAAGTTATGGTTATCTATGTTTTGTAATTCAGTATAACGAGATGAATATAAAATGATGTGTTGTACGCATGCGTGTGCTTACATTTCTGTTGCACAAAATTTAAGGGGGTTGACTCTTTTATTACTTGTTTAGCGGTAACGTCACGTTTCTACTAACCAAAAAACTTTAGGATTTGGAAACTTAGTAATGGATTGCTAATTGCATCACCATATTTATAACGGTTTTGCTCTGCAAGCTACTGTCAGAGGAATAGAAAGCACACATGAATAATATGCATATACTGAGCTATGACTTTAAGATCTTGGAAGGGCTGCAGTAGACGCTTATGTTTGACTCACAGACCTAGCAGGATTGTAGCTTTTGCTATGATAACCAATAACTGCTACATCTCAAAGACATAATGACAGAAGCAGTGATGTTACCTAAGCAAGACGTTTAATAAAGGAGTGGACTGTCCCCTACAATAGCTCTTTACAAGTCTCTCATGCATCAGTTTACCATCGTTTCATTCCATCCATCCAGGAGACGACATAGAGACCGAGAGGACTATTTGGAAAGAAGTGCTGAGTTTGCAGATGGTTTACTTTCAAAAGCTATGAAAGACATTCAGTCAGGAGCACTGGACATGAATAAAGCAGCCATACTTTATGGCATACCTCAGAAAACTTTATTTATCCACTTCAAAGCCTTAACAGCAGGAAAACCTGCATATTTTAAAAACAAAACTCGAAGTTTTAATGATAGTTATTTGTATAAAAACAATAAAGAAACCTGTGAAGTGCTGCAAAAAGTAGCCTTGTGGGCAAAAGCTCAAGCAGAGCGCACAGAGAAAAATAAGCTTAACTTACTTGAAACCTCAGAATTGAAATTCCCCACAGCTTCCAGTTACCTCCACCAGTTAACTCTTCAGAGAATGGTTACTCAGTTCAAAGAAAAACATGAAGGACTAAATTGTGAAACGTCAAGTCCTATTGTACAGTTAAAAATTCCTCAGGTACGAGTTAGTTCTGTGCCCAAGCCACAACCTGACACGTCTGGTCTTCTTGACGTCATGTATCACGTTTCTAAAACTTCATCAGTTCTGGATGCATCGGCTCTTCAAAAACTGAAGAATATTTTACCTAAACAGAGCAAAAATGAATGTTCTATGCCTGTAACTCGTTCAAGTGTTGACCCCTACATTATTCATGGAGAACTCTCGCCTCTGTGTCTTCATGCAAAGAATGGAACAATTGATGCTTCTTCTGATCACGCAGATGATCTGTGCAAAGATAATAAACAGCCAAGGAAAAAACGTGGACGCTATCGACAATATGACCATGAAATAATGGAAGAAGCAATTTCTATGGTGATGAGTGGCAAAATGAGTGTTTCAAAAGCACAAGGGATTTATGGGGTACCTCACAGCACTTTAGAATACAAAGTTAAGGAAAGATCTGGAACACTGAAGACTCCACCGAAGAAGAAATTCCGTTTACCAGATACTGGTTTATTTAATGTGACCAGTTCAGGGACTGGCAGCTCTAAAAACAGCAGCAATCCTGTATAAAAATAAATGTTAACTTATTTTGTATATGTAATGTGCACATGTGTACATATACAACTGTGTATGAGAGACATTCCCACTCTGACAGGAAGTATGATATTATACAGTTCAGAAACCACATACCACATACATGCCTTTAAAATTGTTTATTCAGGGTTTTCACTGTGTTCAGAATTATATAGTTGCACACTTAATTTTGATAGTTTGTATTTAATAAATTGTTGTACAAATAGGTGAAAATATTCAGGTTTCTTTCATAGTCAAGCATAAGTTTGTCACGTGAAGCATTAACTTTAAATGGTGAAAATCTTTCTTCTCCCCAATCATTCTGTACTCCCATCGCTATACGGGATTTTAATACTGTGATTACTGGTTTGTAACTTTTATAATAACAAGCATCTCCTGTAAGTAGAATCATGAAGGTTTTATTTTTTAAAGAACACAAATCAAATTCCCTACCAGTGAAACCGGTTTGTGCAGTATTAATAATATACATTTCTAGCAGTCAACAGTAAAGTTCACCTTCCCCGCTAAATAAATTTCTATTTTAATTTGAAATTGTTTTGTAGGTGAAATATAAATGAATATTTTAGGCCGAATTCTTTTGGTGAGTAGAAAATAATTGGGGCACATGAATTACACTTTGTTGTAATGTATACATTTGTTTAACTGACAATTATAGTTACAGACCCAGTAGCTGTAGGATTTTTTTTTGAATGACCATTGCAAGATGTAACTATAATGGACGCCTTTGAGGATTATTTACTAAAAAAAAAATTCTTAGTGGGCGAGGAGAGAATTTAACATTGTTTAAAAAGTAAGTAGGGATGCAACTTGAAGCTTGTTCGTAATGCACCAAGCATACATCTACAGTTGCAGTTTAAATGTGCTGTTTAGGTGATGTTATGACTACTGAACATTTATTTTAGTTATTCACTGTCACTCTTGCTACTGATTGAGACACACTTGCTACTGAACCTCACTGTAACTAATTCAACTGCTGCTGTGACTTCAGAAATTATTTCTGTTGGACAAAGTATATATATATCAGGGTCTTATTTTGGTGGGCCAATACATGTATCATTTTGCTAATAACCAAATTTACAGTTTGTTCAGGGTCTTGATAGATTTACCTACATTTAAAAAGCTTTTGAACTTGCAGTTGCTTAGTGTGAAACTGAGCAGTTCATTTTAACTTAGTGTGAAAGATTTCATCTTAAGGTTGCATTTATATAAATATTTGAAATATTTATATTTGTTTGTATGAAATGCATATTTCTGGTGGTTTAATGTCAAAGTACTTGTGTGAATTTATAAATACTTTAGTCATTATCTTCTGTTAAATGGCTTGTTTGAGTTGTCCTCATTAACCACAGTAATTCATGCAAACTACTAAAATAACAATTTTGGGGGTTTCCTTACACATTTTGCACAGCCTGTGTTTTGTACCCAGTTCTGTATATGTATTTTTTTATTTATTGTATGTAATTTATTCAAGAATGGACTGATCTAAACTCCGGTTTTCTACTAGTGTCCTATATTATAATGTGGGCTTAAACAGCTTACATTTCCCTTTACTATTCTAGCACTCCACTAAGTTTAAAAATATCATCACTTGTTCAACCTAATTACAAGTCTGTTATAGGACATAAATATGTTAAAGTACTTATAGTTCATTAAAATGTTGGCACATAGCAGAAAATCCAGGCAGTGTTTGACTGTTTGCCAACATAAGCTGTTTGAGAAAGAAATCATAGTGGTAGGGTCATGACTTTTACTTTTAACAGCTAAGCCATATTTGATCCAAGACGTTTGGAAACGTATTGTCACTGGTTCAATGTCCCCCAGCCGATTTTCTCTATAGTCTGGAGCATAATGGGGTCAAGTTAGAAATGTATACTCAATTTGCTTAAAATGTTAGGAGAACTGATTGAACTTAATCGAACTTTTTAGCAGACATCAGAAATATAAACTGTTGAAGCATACATTGCAAGCAACCTTAGATTTTGTTTGATTTATTTGAAAGGTGACCTGACAAGGTAGCAGGAATCACAGAATCAGGGATATTTTACTACTAACAGAAGTCTTCAGTTGTAGTTTTTTAAAGTCTAATTTACAGATCTCTATTGCTTGTATTAATGTTATGGTCCTATTAAAATATTTTTAGATAAATTTGTGTTAATGTTTGCTGCTTTTAAAAAAAAAAAAAAAAAAAATCCATGCTCAGAATTATCTGGCTGCACGTACATGCCACAGGTAAACGGAGCAAGGGCTGTTTCCCTCCGCGCATTCGAATGCAAGTAGTTTAAATTTTAAATGTCAATATTTATACTGATTGGTACTCTGTTGAAGATTTCTGAAACTACAGGTGTCTGCAGACTTTTGAAAAGGTAAAAGCCAACCACATACATGCTTTTGTCTTATTTGAATGTTTTAGAACTATTTTATATTAAAATAAAAAACAGTGCCTCTGGTTTTTAAAGTAGTTGGTTAAACCATTGTAGTAAGTAAAAACAATTTTATTTAACGGTTATTTAATTTTAGTAAGATTTGTTCGCATTTTAGTTTGCGTTTCAGATTTTTTGTTTTCTAATAAGTTTCCATTGTCACAGTAATTTAGTTCACTGTGGCTACTTTGATTCTTAACAATTTTTAAAACTGATTTTAGGCAGTTATATTTATGCATAAATCAATTGCACTATAAGTCATGCATTATTTATTTGAATTTCTTCTAATGAATTCCGTGTTGTGTTGTCATTGTACTGTAAATGTTTATTATAAAATGATTGTATGCTTTTAATAGTTAATTTAACATGTTATAGGTTGTAATTTGTAGTGAAACATTTCAATGCTTTGCATATAAAATTTCAAACCACATTGTGTTGAATTGCTCATTTTGGTTAATTAGTGAATGGCTTGTTTAGTTTACTCTTAATCTGTGGAAGCCTTATCGGTGCTGTGAATGCAATATAGAGTGGCAGAGCTGATCTTTCTCGAATTTGATTAACAAATAACGTACTGTAAAAATACACGCATGATCTTTTTATTTAAATTGATTAGTTACCTCACCATTGACCTATTGAATTGGCAGATTACAGTTGCAATGCATATATCTTTATTAGAGCCTATCTGATAGCGAGGCCACTATAATAGACTTTATGGTTTCACAAGGTTGCGTTTTTATGTGCCTCCAGGGATTGTTTGGGCCTCCATGTTTAGTGTGAAGACAGGCTATTTATGATGCTGTTGACTCAACTGTTCTCCCTTTCTAATGGTACATTCACTAGGATAACTAAATCAATTAACTCAATTTAAAGATTGTTTTTCTTTCTCAAAATGAGCAGATGTTCTGATTAATCTTCTATTGCAGGGTATTTGTTTTTCATGCAGCCAGAGTTGGCTAGAAACGGCCTTAAGGCACTCAGACCAAAGTTTTTAACCAACAGTTTACATCAGTCTGGAAATCTACCAGAATTTGAGAGCCTTCCAGAAGGCTGGGTACTCATTTCAGCATTTTTAGCAGTGAAGTCCTGGCCTATGTTTTTATCCAACACTGAGAAAGCACCACCCCTGTGGCCAGCCTTTATTGTATTTTAGCACCACAATTTGGCAAAGATTGGCTGATCATGGGTTTCTTGTAGCTAGGAGAGGCTGAAGTATTTTTTCTAAGAGAGGAACTTGAAGGTGTCTTAACCACATCCTCAATCACATCAAAAATTTGGTCTGTGCCAATGCTGGTCTGCAGATTATTGATTAGAAATCTTTGGTGAACAAAGACGAAAGCTGTTAGCGGATATAAAAGGCCACCTACAAAGTTGTTCTCAAATTTCATTCTAATGTCACCAAGATGTGCAGTAATAACTGCTTTGCTTCTTGGTGCTCTCAGCTTGGTTGAGCCGAGTAGTGCTTTCATAAGACTGCAGCTGCTTAATTGGGTTTTCTGCCAGAATTCACTGGATACTGCAGTTTGGAAATTGTTTGTTGGGTGATTTTGCTAAAGGTTTCTCTAAACAAGACATAACCAAGATTTTCAGCAAAATTTAGGACCGTGGGCCATTTCAGCGAGAGGGAAGTAAAACCAGAGTGGCTGCCATCTCTTGAAGCAGTGCCAGTGCACGAAGGATATGAGCCAGCCTGGAAACCCCTGAATATTTGCTCTTGCGGATTACAATATTAAATTTATCTTTGATGTCTGGTAGTGATGAGTTATGGGATTACAATTTATCTGAGTGTCATAGTTTACCATTTCATCTCTTATTAGAAAGCTTACATTGAATATTAAGAATATTCTGTGTATATGTGTGTGTGTGTGTGTGTGTGTGTATATATATATATATATATATATATATATATATATATATATATATATATATATTCACGCTCCGTAGCCAGTCCCACCAGGTGAGCAGCACTCGAACACGCACTAAGGTGGCAAGCCTTTAATTCAGGGTACAAGCAGGTTCAGTTTGCAGTTTCAATCAAACAGCCAGAAAGCGATTCGCCTGACGCGTTTCGAAAGTCAATCTTTCTTCTTCAGAGGCAGTCGCTGTAATGAATGTGTGCTCCGGTCTCCATGCTTAAATGCCAAAATCACGCCCCCAGATGGGCCGGCCAAATGACCCTCGGCATTATGGGTGATGGAGTCCCGGTCAATCAGACCTCAGATGGTGCACTAATTTCTGTTAAAGTATTTTCAGCCCACAGATGAGCCACCGCAAACAGTGCCTGCCATCAATCCCAAGCGCATGCTCCCACTTTACGGCTTGACAGGCACTGTTTGCGGTGGCTCATCTGTGGGCTGAAAATACTTTGACAGAAATTGGTCATTTGGCTGGCCCATCTGGGGGTGTGATTTTGGCATTTAAGCATGGAGACCGGAGCACACATTCATTACAGCGACTGCCTCTGAAGAAGAAAGATTGACTTTCGAAACGCGTCAGGCGAATCGCTTTCTGGCTGTTTGATTGAAACTGCAAACTGAACCTGCTTGTACCCTGAATTCAAGGCTTGCCACCTTAGTGCGTGTTCGAGTGCTGCTCACCTGGTGGGACTGGCTACGGAGCGTGAATATATATATATATATATATATATATATATATATATATATGTGCTATATGTATTTTGAGTATGAATTTAGTTAGTGGTATATTTAGACTTGAAAGTTGCCACGTAGATCCATCATTAGGTCTGTAACGTAACTGACAGAAATGTAATTCTAAAGTGCATTTTTTTCTTCCCCAGTAGAAGTTTGTGGTATTGCTGAATCTCCAAAAGGTTGCTTGCTCCACTTGTTCATATGGTTTTCTTACAACCATTTGATTTGCTTTGCTTTTACTTATTCTTTGTGGAAATAAGAAATGGTTTATTACTGTGTAATTTGGTTGTCTAATGTCACTAAAATCTAGCTACTTATCTGGTTGTAGTTAGTTAATATGCTGTCCATTGAGAATATGATGCTATGCTATTCAAAAAGAGATCCGTCTAGATTATTCCATGGCCTAGTTTTTATATTTTATGGTGCATCGTTGGGAGATTGGCATGTCTGAATTTGTGTAGTTGAAGATTCGGCATTCTGAGTGCCTCTGTCCAATCACTGGTTGCTACATAATGCATCAAATCTAAGGTTGTCCAACATTTTTGAGCTACACATCCCCACCACCCCACTCCGATGTTGAAATCTCTTAGCACTAAGTGTTTTCTTCTGTGGAAAAAACCTACCTACTAGGCCTGCCAAAGACATTATTGAACTGGGTATAGAGGTAGTGCATGAGGTTTCTCCAGGACCGTGTATTTGCCAGTAGTACATTAAGCAGTATAATGTCAGAAAATCATGAAGTCCCCGTCAGTGAATTTCCTGACTGATTTTCAACACTGCATCTAAGCATTTGAAGGCTTGAGTGAAGGGCAGTGCACTTTTGATGAATTGATAAGGCTCAATTCTAGAAGCGTATTCACTGATTCCCTTGACCACAGCATTGCCCTTCAAGCTGACCTTAGGCTAGTAAGAATGATCCCAGTCGCCCGTGAGTGCTGTAATCAATGTTGATTAATAATTACCTTGTATAACGTGCAAGAACAGCAACGCATGGAATAAACATGGAGACAATGTATTTCTAACGGCATAGAGATCGACCATAACCTACAGTCCCTGACCTTGGAAGTCTTCCTCCAGAATTCCTACAGTATAGTAGTTTTAATATACCACACAAGCAAAAAAGCCTTTTAACACTACTTCATATAGGTGTGTTGAGTAGACCTATTGCAGGTATACTAGCAGTCAAAAATTTGTGAAGCATGGCAAATCACCCGTGGGGGTCTCAAGGCGCTGGAGTTGTTGCTTGCCTCGTGGTTTTCTGTTTATTCGAACAACCAGGTCTTGAGTCCTTTCCTAAATTGCTGGAGCAATGGAGTGGTCCTGAGGTGCAGCGGAAGGTCGTTCCAAGCCTGGGATGCCAGGCGTGAGAAGTAGTGTCCTCCACTGTTGCCTCTGCAGACCTGTGGAGTGTCTGCAAGGAAGAGGGAGGTGTATCATAGGTTTTTGGTTGGTTGAAGGTCAACCGTTTAATGTAGGCATGTCCGTTGTCGTTCAGGGCTTTGTATGCGTGGGTCAACAACTTGAACTGGCATGTCTTCTGGATAGGTAGCCAGTGTAGCTTGTTCGGGTGGGAGGTGAGATGTGGGTTCATCTGAGGTGGTCGCAGATGAGTCTGGCCCAGACCTGGGTTTTAAAATCTAATACTTTAGAATGTTGCAGAGATGCTTTCAAGGCTGATTTCAAGACCACTTTTTGTCTTAAAGAATTAGAGGTGATTGCAATGGCTACAGAGGTTCTTGCAATATAACGTCAGATTCAGGCAAGTTTATTTAGCAGACTATAAAGGTGCCAGTATCCCTGCATTCCTCTCCTTGCTTAACATGCAAAGGACACCCTGGTGGAAGGTAATGGCTAGTTCCGATCACTCCTAGGCTAGGTATTCCATTTGTATTCCAAAAGATTAGATTTGCAAGGCCTCTCTTGTCCCAATGTTCTGTTTTTTCAAGCTAACATTAGTTATTCTTGTCTGCATAAGACTATGGGGTTCGGTTGCAGCAAGTCTGAGATTAGGCTAAGTGCTGAGGTACCATGCATGGTGGCAATGGACATTAAAGCTAAGTAATGCATAGGTGCTAATGATGTGGTTCATTGTACCAGAAGCATGATATCCGAATTTGCAGTGATGTGCCTCATACTTGAGGTTGTTTTTCCCCCCATCACTACATGCTACAGAAAATATTGTCTAAAGAATATTCAGTTTCCATCATCACAACAGTTGTAGCATATGTTCTAAACCTAAATGGTTAGATATACCCATCAGCTTGGTAAATACAGTAGCAAAGTACCACGGTTTATTGCAGTTCACCAATAATCCTGTTTTAATTAACTGATGAAGCAAACTCGAAAACCTGTTGAGATGCTGCGAATAGCTCAAGCATCACATACTGTTGACACTCCAGCAGTCATTTTGGAGAAATCCAAAAGCCGCTTTGTGCACCAATCCAGCACATTGAGGCAATAAACCACTGCACCCAATTACCTCATGAGAAATGCTACAGACATGGATCTGACTTCCAGTTTCATGCTTCATGCTGTACTGTAGGACAGCAGAGCCACTATTGTAGGTCGAAAGACTATTTTCAAGTGTAACATGTAAAAAAGGGAGCTGTCAAATGTTCTACAGCAGCCTATGCTTGGCACAACCAAATCCATGCTGACAAGACATTGAACCAGGAAGCTGAAGGTGGCTCCTTTATTAGATCATAATCACTGATGCCCAGAAAACAGTCTAGCGGATAAGTAGTTTCAGTAAAAAGTAGCATATGAGATTCTAGTCCTCTCAGTGCTGGTGGTGGGCATTCAGATGACACTTATTAGATTCAAATCCTTGTTGATACAGCAGTAACATTCAAAATCGTACAGCGAGAACTTGCTGAATCTCACAACCTTGATTTAAAAATAAACATCAATGGAACTATTCTGTATTTGACAGTTAAAGTGGGAACTAACAATGAATGTCAGAGTTGCTGTTTTCCAATCTGTTTAAAGCCTATTTTCTCATGGATTAACTGTGTAGTACAGGCAAGGAGATTTTACTTTTGGCTTTGTAAGTGCTAGGTTCCGTGAACTCGATCGCGCACTGGATTATCGAATTCCACTTTGGCTTGTAGAATTTCGGAGCCAGTGTTGTATAGGGCTTTGTGTGCTTGGCAGAAAAGTTTGAAACTGACTTTTGTGCATTGGTAACCAGTGCAGGGGTGCCAGGCATTCTGACGCCGGCAACCTTGGCAATAGCGTTGTGAATCGCCTGGATTCAGGTGAGCACATAGTCTGCCATACCCACATAGAGGGCATTACCATAGTCTAATTTACTAGTTATTAGAGCTTGGCTATGTTTCGTTGCCAGGCAACAGTTATCCACTGGAACAGCCTTCTCAAGAGTTTGAGGTACCAAAGCATTTGCCACAAGTGGCATTGACTTGTTTCTATAATGGAAAAGTGATTAGTCTAGAACCCCCAAGATGATTTGCTTATTTCTTGGACTGCATAGCAGCTCCTAACGAGGCAGGCCACCAGGAGGTGTCCCAAATCTGGTGGGCCCTGGTGAAGAGTTAAAACAGTTTGATATTTCAGAGAGGCATTTTGTTAGTTTACCTCTGGTTTCGTCACGTCTTTCACCTACCGATATGACCAGCTGAGTCGTCCGCATATGAATAGATCTCAAAGTCCTATTTTGTGACAATTTTTGCTAGTGAGGAGATTAATATTAAAGAGTGTTGGGATCACGAAGGAGACCTGAGGGACTCCACATTTTAGGTATTGCATGTGTAACTCCAGTCCACTTTTTATTCATCTACCCTTGAACAGGTGTTTCCTCTGTCTCTAACTCCTTTACTGCTGGACCCTTTTTTGACTATTTGGATAAGTGTCTGCCACCCCCACCCCTAAGAATCGAATCAACAGTTTGTTAAAGAGTGGGAGCACTGCATCATGCTATGTGAACAAGTTACTGTATCTCTGCAATGCAGATACGGTTATACCTTCGGGGATATGAGTGCTAGCTGATCTCGGGAAGTGTCTGGTCTGAAGTAAGAATTGGGGCCTTCTCAATGCATCCAGCTTTGCAGATTCTCCCTGGAGCAGTGGCTGAGCAGTGTCTCTTGGGTGGCCTTGGGCATAAAGAGATCATTCGGGCTGGGATGTCTGCTATGGTAACCTGAGAGCCGCACTGCATTTGATGCAGGCCTCCAGGACATTCTGGCGCACACTGCAGCACCCCTTGATGCCAAGAATAGCCTTGACACAGATGGTTATGTCACCCAGAGACCCTGCTTGTGTGCGTACCTATGTCCTGTTTCAGATATGGCCTCATTAGAAGGAACTGATCTGGGATGGGGTACGACAGTTTCTTGCTTCAACTGCTACAACTGCTCAAGTAGGAAGGGGGGGCGTGGGTGTGCCAGATATAGAACTGTACTATGCTGCTGTGCAGCTACAGTGGGTGGTCTGGTGGCTGGATGGCAGCTGGTGAGAGGAGCTGTGCCCCGGGGGGGGGGGGGGCAGGGGGGGGGGGTGTTGAGTAATCTAGCCAGGGTGCACTTGTGGCGCACCTGCTGGGTGGGCATTTGACAAAGATGTCTCTAGCTGTTGAGGGTGGCATTATGTATGCAGAAAAGGATTGTCCGGAATACAGACCAGACCGCTCTATGCTCCTGCACTGCTGTTGGTGGCCCTGTCGATGCTGGTACGGGGAATTCTTCAAGGCTAGGCGAATGGAGTGCTGGGTGGGAGTGTGTCTGCACACATTGGGCAACTGCTATGCTGATTCACAGCTTTGACTCCCTGGTGGACAAGGATAACATACCGCGCTCTCAGTTCTTGACTTGGGGTGCGCTGATGGGGGCCATCAGGGAACTGGGTAGAGGTCTCTGCAGAAGCCACATTACCCTGCAGACACTGCTTACGTTTGCAGGGGGATTAATTAAAAAGCTTTACAAAATTCCTACCACCCAGACTTGACCCACTTGTGCTGATGAAAATGCTGCCCCACTTTCGTAGCTGGACCTAGTACCCGGATGTAGGAATTTTATAGATTCCTGTGGGTTCCGGAAGGATCCATCACAGAAATGGAAGGAAAATGTGTGATTTCAAGCAGAGTTTGAGATTTGCATAGCATGGTTTGTAAGAACCTTGTGCAATCCACGCAAGACTCCCCACCCTGGACTCTCCTGGTGGTCTAGTTTTCCAAAATGTCCGTGGTTCATAGGTTTGCATGGTTGTGCCACAGCATGGCCCCAAATACAGCAGCTACCCCTATTGCTTATCTCTCAACGTAGCCCTTTAGGGCCTTTTGTGTCATGGTCTCTTGGTCCACCCACACAAGTGGGGTACCGTTCGTATCAGGAGATGTGTAGGAACTTGGGGTGGTAGGAAATGTGTGGCTCCCTGCAGGTTCCAAAACTTTCAGTCACAGATATGTGAGGAAAATGTGTTTCTCTTACCAAAGTTCCCCTCTGCGAGGGATTCTCTGTAAAATTACCTGGTGAGAGCCACACAAGTCATGCACCCCTTGACTTCTCTGGCTGTCTTGGTTTTAAAAAATGTACAGGTTTGCCTAAGTGCTGACTGAGCTAGGGCCCAAAATCTACAGCTACATACATTGCAAAAAAAGGTGCATTTTCACTGCATAAATGTGATGTCTGTTGCATTTTTGGCATTTTTCAGTCTTGGGTGCTTGGCTCACCCACAAAGTTGATTCAATTTTTTTGTGGAAAAGTTGGTTGTCAATTTGTGGCTCTCAAAAAATGACTAATTTCCAACACAATGTAAATCAATGAGTGGTGCATGCACTTTCAAGTTTTGTACGGCATTATAGGAAAGTGAACAAAACCCATGCAAGTTGCATCACGCTGTACATGTCTGGGTGTTTAGATTGCAGAAAACGACTAGTTCTTCAGGCCAGATTTACATTTTGGCTGACGGAGAAAACTCCATTGCCCTGGCGGAGTGTTTGACATCTGCCATGCTGAGACTACTCTGCCCTTCAAATTTAGAAATGACTGTCAACCTAGCAGTCAATGAAACATTGTCATGAGCCACCATCATTGCGTTTCCTGTCAAAGCCTTTTTGTTTGGCTCACTGTTCCATTAACATGACAGAGCAGTCTATCCAATCTATTTATTATTTTAAAAAAGTAAAATCCTGAGGCCAAATTTTCTTTTTGCAAAAAAGAAATGCCCCTTACCACGGGAGTTCTCCCGTTGCTAGGGGTACATTAGACTGTTTTCACTGACGCTTACTACCATGACTTTCCAGGTGGTGATGGGCCGTGAAAACTTACCTGTTTGTCTGTACATCTAAATTAGCTGGGCAGGCAGAAGTCAGCCCCAGATGGCCCTTACTCAGTCGGAACGAGGGAGGGGTGCAACCATGCCAGAGATGCAGTAGTCTTCCCTGCAGGTACACCAATGATCCGTCTGCATATATCTCGGGCTGGCAGACCATTATCTACGCGGTAAGGATACTCTGTCGCCTTTGCGACTGAAAATCCTTACCACCACAGATATAAATCTGGTGTTCATTTTTAAAGTGAATCCACCACCTACACTGGTTGGTTTTAGTATCTCCTGAAATGATAGCTTCAAAGCAAAATACTTATCACAGTATTTGAATACTGAAAGTAAGACTACTGAAGGTGGGCCATAAAATCACGTCAAAGCACCAACTGCTTTATGGTCAATTCACACGACTTTTAAATTGCTGTCACTGGCCTGTCCAACAGATCACTGCACTTACATCAGCCTACCACTGCAATTCAAAGGCCAATCACATTCATACAGCACAGGATGGAATCTCCATTCAAGATGCTCTCTAAACCAGTCATCCAGCAAATTGCACAAACCCCACTAACAAACGTCTATAAACACAAATGTCCAGACATGTTGACGACTAGTGCAGCCGCAACCTTCACTAATGAATAAACAATTTGACTAGATGTTTATTTACCACCTGTCAAATACCAGCCTCCATTCTGAACATTACTGAACACCTGCTTGTGTATCTTTATTAATTGCTCCCATGACAGGCATATGAGGTTCAGAAAGACATGTCTTACATGCATCTTTAGCACACTCACTGTGTTAAAGCCACCTCCTTCCAGGTTGTGAATGCAAGTTGAGGGGTGTCCGAGAATGCCTTCCGAGGCCTACATTCTTTGAACTAATTGAGCAGATATACCTTTAAAACTAAGGCAAATATGCTGGGTAATACTGCCTTGGTCCCCTAAAGAGCACATCCTAATTAATGAAGAAACTAAGTTTTTGCACACAGGGTAGTCTGTGAAAACATAGCAAATGTCCTGTCCACCGTTATGTGCTGTGACTGTAATGTACTTTTACTGCAAACTGAACATCTACAAACCTTTTACCTATACATGTTGCTTTAGTCACGGTTCTCTGCAAAAAAAAATAATCTTAACATTACAAAACACACGATCACCCGGGAGAATACCCTGTCGCTGATGCAGGAGCAGTCTGGGCTCATCCATGGATTACCAAAGTTTAAGAGCTGAGTTTTCGGCTTTGTGTGGAATACAGTAATTTGAGACAAAGCATGTGTGTAGGGGCTTGTCATTCCGCCAGCCAATTAGAAGTCACTACTTGTTCTGGTGCTGTGTATGCATGGAATGTGTGTGAATAAGAGTCTGGCTGAGCAAAGGTGTCTGTAAGGTTTCTGAAATCTGAGCTAATATTGAGGCATGTTGGGCCAGTGGGGGGGGGGGGAGGGGGGGGAGAGGGTGTGTGTGTGTGTGTGTGTGTGTGTGTGTGTGTGTGTGTGTGTTTTGAAAAGAGCTGTGGATGGGGAGTCAGTGAAGCTGTTTGAGGTACTGGGTGTGTGCATGTTGGGATGTTGAGGGAGGAGGCTGCCTACTATGTTCTGTATGGTTTGGATTATTGCTTAGTTGAGTGAGGGAGTAATTCAGTATCTGGGCAAGTGCGGCACCAATGGGTTTCAGTCCGTAGGTGAAGTGATGGCATGTGTATCTGTACTACAATTACTATCTGCCTATGCTACATCCCTGTAAAAGCACACCTAGCCTAAGCTTTTCCTACTCGTTCATGTTCTTTCCTTATCAGTGTTAACTTACCCTGTAATTTTGCAAAGTGAATCTATACTAACATGTTCAGTCGCTAGCTACTTGAAGCCAAAGAACTTTTTTCATGCGCCCTCAGCACACTTACTGTGCTAAATCCAACTCCTTCCAGTTTGTGGATGCAAGTTAGGGATGTTTGAGAATGCTTTTGAGGCCTATATTTCTCAAACTGAGTGACCATACCTACTTATGAAACAAAAGCAAACATGCTGCGGACTACTGCTTACGTTTTCTAAAGTAATAAGCTAAACAAATGTCCTGTGGTACTTATTCACCGACACTGCTACTTTTGCTTTGGAAGTGTGAAAACTAACTTGTATGCCGCCACCATTGTCTGCAATCATGTTGGTGGCGTGACACATTGGAAAGTTGTGCTTTCCCCGGGTAATCCAGTTGCCTTTGCAGGACCATGTAAAGAGCCAAACTGTCCAGTTGACATTGTTGCTTTTGTCTAGGAGTAACCCCTATATGTGGTGGTGTCACCACTTTATCCACACAATACAAAGGTGTATTTCATCGGAATAATTAGTTTACCTCACCAGAACTGTCCGACTAACTGAGCAGCCTGGTTTACAATGTAGACTCTATCTTGAAGTATGCTTGCACGTATTGGGTACAGGATGCCTTATTAAAGTTCCCAAGAGTTCACGGTTTCTTGGGAACTTTATTCAGGCGACTCTTGTCCTGATAAGACCCTAATACTAACTATAGGTCAAATAGTCTCCGTTCCCTTCCCAAAGTTGCTTTAAAAACATGTTATGTTTTGCTAGGAGATGCCATGTATGATTAGTTGGGATCTAAGCATATGTTTGTTTGATATAAAATCATATACATCCTTTGAATCTGTTCACTTACTTGTTTTGTTGTGTACCTATTAATTCCCTATTGGAGCACTGAGTTGTCTGCACTAATTTTGATACATACTGAAATGTATATTGTCCTACTACTAAAAACTGATAGTCCTCACCCAAGAAATTGTATCCTGTATCCTTTTTTAATCACATTGTTTGTGATACAAGTCCCTAATTGAGTTGGCAAGTAGAAGTGTTGGTGAATGAGTCCCACAGGACATTTGTGTGACTTGTTACTTACTTGGATTTTTGTGGGCAATCCATTGTGCGTGTATCCATACGTTCTCTGAAAAGCATTTAAAAAAAACTAGTATACTAGTGGTATGTGGCTTATGTTTTGTCCACCATTATGTGCAGTTTGGGGACTATAATTATAATGCACTTGTTCTGACTGAAAGTTGTCGAGCAGGCCATAAGCAAGTCCAGGACTTCTTCAATTAGAGGAACAATAATTCTACAGAAGATTGCTTGGTAAAATAGTGGCCCATTTAAGGTAGGTATCCATGCACTGCCATTGACCGGTTTACCTTGCAGCAGCTCGACCCACAGTCAATTTCCCAGTACTTCACTTTTTGTATTGTACTACATAAAGCAAGTTATAAGAGACTAGGCAGGCTGAGATGGGCACTCTGGACCGTAAACACGACTCTCCTGCCACTTGCTTAGAGCAGACTGAGGACCTAGTCTAATCTTTTCAGCTGTTTCAGGAATACGATCAACAGTGTCGGTCCTGCAGCCTTGTCACTGCCTCCTGGGCATATAAAGTGGAGACATCTACTTCTGTAGCAGTAAGACTTTCAATGATGGTCAACTGAAGGTCATGGAAAGACCAGAGTTTTTTTTATGGTGGTCTGAAGATAAGCAACATATGCATTATATATTGCCATCTGATGGTCTGTTATTAGGCACCAGTGTGCAAGTAGCATCCTATCCTTTGAGCACTGCTTTAACCTACATTTAATCAAGAGTGGTGCTGCGTATTGACTTTCGATCATTCTGTTCATGTTGATCACCTGCTAATTTTTTATTTTTCTTATCAGCAAATTGTTTTTACTTAAGAGATCCAATTTTTTAAAAAAAAACATGCATTAGATCAGGAAATGCAATAATATATTGCCAGACAGTACATGATAATACTTCAAATACTCTAGTCCAAGTGTGTCCACCATCAACCCAGATCTTCTAGTGTTCATGGAAGCATCCTCTAGCAGCGTACACTAGTTCTTCAAGTTTAGTCCACAGTCGATTTCCTTACGTTATGCTAGTTTCTATGCGCTCTAGGCTTTGACAATGTCTTGTTTGGCAATAAGGGTTCCCAATCCCACCAGTGACCTTTACCCCCAGATTCCCACCAGCTATTTGAGCAGGCCCAAAAGCGCCACTCAAAGGGAGATGTCTATAGGCTGCTCCAGTATCTGTGACACTGTGCGATTACTGGCAGCACCAGACCATTTAAAAAAAAGAAAAAAATCTGCCCCTTCATTGCAGCTAGTGCATGTGAAGGATGGGCAAAGACTGGCTCTCCACAGCAACACCAGTGTTGGGTAGATGATTTGAAGATATTTTTATTTAATCTGGAGGGCATTGCCAGTTCCTGTGGAGCCATTAAAGCCAGACTCTACTCGCAGTCCTCAAGCTTTCTCACCCACTCTTTCCCTTCAGATTCTGTGAGAGGTAAAGGGGTCTGGTGAATTAATTACCAAAGATTAGTAGATGTGATAGTCCGCCCCCACAGCTGCCACACGTGTTTGTGCTTCCAAGGGGCTAAATTTGGGGTTTCCTCAAGGGAGTCATGTAGAACCCAAGGGCACGTCAGAGTTGCAGGAATATGTAAAACTGCAAATGGTTAAAATCAGTCTACCTGCATCTCTTGGAAGGATTTAATGTGGGAGCGTCTCCATACAGCCCCCAACTTCAATATACTGATTAAGTCCCATTTACTAAAGCCTTCAAAGCCAGCTACCTGTTGCAGCCAACGGCCCCTCCAAAGAGGTTGTCTCCTTAATTTCTCATCCAGCGTAGTGACAGCCATCACATTATGAAAAATAACTGTGACTGATCTGTGAGAGCAGCTAATTGGGGCCATGTACACTGTATCCATAATGTAGTCCCACACAATGGCCAGTGCTTCAGTTTGGACTGCTGGGTCTGCCCGGCCTCTGTGTATCCAGTAATTAATGACTACTTGTTGGGATGCCCAGCAGTACAGACTTGCATCAACTGCAGCCATAACCGCCATCATAGGTAGACTGAGTACATTTGCCAAAGGTTATGGACGGCACCTTACCTACCCAGAGGAAGAAGCTTACCATGCCTGAATGTCCGTGAACCATTTTTGTGGGCTCACATGTGGGAAGTTTTGACTGTATAGAAATTTAGACAAAACCATAATTATAAGGAGGGACGATGTCCCAGGAATGTTGATCGGTTAATGGGTCCACATGTGCTTGTCTTTTTTTAATAGTAACTACCAGGGGCATTAAGTTCGGAGACTAGGCTAGATCCGGAAACCGGGAGATGTATATTCCCAAATATTGAAAGCTTTAACCCGGTGTGTGTTCACCCGGGTTTTGCTAATCTCTCACCTCAACATCACAACAGCAGGGATTTTGACCAATTTACTAGAAGTCCTGACTCTTTTCCCTATAAGTTGATCATCTAGAGGAGCCTGGGTATGGTGACCTGGGGCCAAGACAAAAAGAACCGAACATAATCTGATATAAGGCAATGCAATGTTCTGGTCATTGAATTCCCTGTCTCTAACAGTATGCTGGCTTCTCCAAATTTAACACCATGTATGAGCGTCGACGCGTTTCGATGGTATTTTGACAATAAGAACCACCTTCTTCAGGACAATACTTTTTTCTCCTCAAGTTAAAAAGGCCAAATCTGATATTCACCTATGTCATAAAAAAACAAAAAATGAACAACATATTTGACACTGTCCATAAGGTAGTCGCACTTCATGTATCCAACAATTAACATATCCAATTGATGATCCTTTTAATAAAAAAAAAAATGTATTCCAAAAATACAGTACACAAGCTTTTTTTCGAACTATAAGTGCGACAATCATCCATCACAGCCATAATTTAAATAAAACCATTCATTCCCATTATTTTCCTTCACCATATACTATTTTTATGGGCCTATTAAGCCTCAACACTCACCAGTGCAACCACACTCAGTTGGAATTTGTTCATATAAATCTTGATATCATGCCCTCAAGACCACGATAATGTCGGTCATATCTGAAATGATAATGGGTGTCTAATAATTCTGTCTCCACTTCATTGTAGTGGTGAGACTTTTATGTGTAGCTCAGATTGGCATGTTTAGCCTTGCCAGTGTTACTGCCAAAAAAGAGCGGTTTTATCTCGAACCGATCACTCAACCGCAATGCATTATGTCAAAAATCAAGGCGGCAACATATCTCTCCTCTCTCAGGAGGCACAATGCATTTGGGAATGGGCTATCCAAAACTGAGTATCTTTAAGAGCGGAACACCTTGTGGGCGATCGTAGCTCAAGAGCAGACACACTAAGCAGGTTCAAGTTATCATGCCATGAATAGAAATTAAATCCGGGTATACTAGACAAAAGCTTTCTCCAGTGGGGGGAAACCGACCTTGGATCTGTTTGCCACTCTAGAGAACAAGAAATGCCACCACTTCGCAAGTTGGCATTACCATCAGGGATCTTGGAGGAATGCGTTTTTGACTGTATGGTCAGGCAACTTTGCCTATGCTTTTACGCAGATTCTTCTCCAGCCAAGGCTGCTGATGAAGATGATGGCAGAACCCTGCAGAATCATCCTCATCATGGCTGCACCAGCATTTTTACATGGATTTCCTCCTACTTTCGGAAAGACAGCCCAACCTCTTGGATCCCATTCCATCTCTTCGGACTATGTCTCAGGGACCAGTGCTACATCAGGATCTCAAATCGCTACGATTAGCAGCATGGCTCCTGAACACCTCCAGTTTGACCATCTGAACCTCCTATCTGAGTGTAAGGAGATTTTCTCTGATGCCTGGGCACAGAGCACTAAAAACATATAGAATGAAGTGTAAGCAGTGTGGTTTTTTTTTTTTTTTTTTTTTTCCTTTCCTTTGGTGTCAAGAATCGAACGCACATCCTTTCTCTCCCTCACCATATGAAATCCTTCCTTACATCGGCAAAATCTGGATTAGCTCATGCCTCCATTAAGATCCATCAAACTGCACTATCTAGGTGTAGAAGGGCCTCTTCAGGCCCCTCTTTATGGTCATCTAGGATCACTAAGCAATTCATGAAAGGGCTATTTAGGGTCTTTCGCCAGTCAGACCTCCACCACTCTGGCATCTTACTGAAGTCCTTTCGAGCCTATCCATAAAGCTCATCTCAAGATTGTTTCATGGAAGATTGCTCTGCTTCTAGCATTGGCATCTACTAAAGTCTGTCTGTAATTCAGGCTCTTACTATCCAGGCACCATTTCTTAAATTTAGGAATGACAGTTGCCCTGCGTACCAACCCTAGATTCATTCCCAGAGTTCCTTTGGACTTTCACTTGAACGAGCCTCTTATCCTCAAAACCTTCTGTTCGAGGCATATGAGCTGCAGATTGTACACTGTGCATTAGATCGCCATCTGGTGTTTGGCTCGGATGCTTGCACCTTGTTGTTGTCTTTGAAGAAGTCGTTTGTAGTGACGAGATAGGTGACTCCTCCCTTGGACGATAGTGCGCATGGGCATCGACTCCATCCTCAGATTGTTTTTGCGCTCCGGTTTGAGAACTCTGTTTTTCAAACATTTTGACACGCAATTGCGTGATCTTCGATGCACATCTCAACTACTCCATTCCGGTCGTCGACGCGGGCCGCTGGGCCAATCAACGCCATTCGGGCCTACAGCTCATGGAAAGGACTACATTAAAAAAATGCCCCCAGTGTGGAGTGAAATTCCCACACAGTGACCATCACAAGGTCTGTAACCTGTCTCTTGCCAGAAGACGACGAGAACGATTGCCAGGCCTGCGCCTCCTATTGATCGAAAAAGACCATCCGTGATCGCCGGGCTCGACGACACATCATGGCGCAAAGAAAAGCTCCGACACCAGCGGACATCTTCAAGGGCCCAAATGTCCCAGAGAAAGATTTAGAAGATCTGGAAATAGTGTCCGAAGCAGACGACTCCAACTCAGGCGACCACATCACTTCTGGTCAGCGAGAGTACAACTGCCCCCACTCCACCCGAAAAAAAAAAAAAAAAAGGCCCTGGTCAAGACTTCGCCTGCTGGCCCCAGTCGCGACCGAACACAGATTTCAGAAGCCGCGCCCTCCGGCTCGGCTCCAAAGATAAAGGACAAGCCTTCCGGTAGCTCGGGACTGAGCAAACTGAATATTCCTGTCCCCAAAGCGCCTTTGGCACCGAAACCGGGAGAGAAATCTACTCCCAAAAAGAAATCGGCTCTGACCACTTTGCGCCAAAACCAAACTCTTCGGATCCAAAACCAAACTCTTCGGAACCGAGAAAGATTTCAGTCTCCATAGCCAAGCCAAAGGACTCTAAAACACCGCCTTAGGCCTCGGAGCACAAATCTCGTCCCAGTCCAGACCCGAAAAAGTCAGCCCTGAAAGCTGTTATCGACGGGGAAGAACTTTCGACCAGATCCTTTCAATCCCAAACAGAAAAATGTCCAAATTGACCCCAAAACAGGACGTGTGGACGCTGTGCCACACAAGAAGAGGAAGCTGGACACAACAGACACTCCTCTAGTGCCTATGAAGAAAAGACTGTGCCACTTCACCTATAAGACCCTCTTATCCTGTTCTTCCAACTCCTAATCTTCCTCCTATACCTCTTACCTCCACAGCCTATAACACTTCCACCACATATACAACCACCCGATGATGACGATGGAGGGGGAGGCAACAATGACCCTTTCACTGACCCTGACAACGATACGGACACATCACAGGATGATTGGGACGATTATAATAGCCCAATAGATCCCACAGACCTCCCAGATCCCCAGCCACATCCAACAAAACAATCTCCCTCAGTTGACCATATTGGATTTGGGCAGCTTGTTAATAGAGCTACTACTTACCATGACGTTCACATGTATTCAGACCCTGCAGGTGAGGATTTCCTCCTAGACACTTTTGAACAGTCGCAGAAATCTGTCCAAATACTGCCAATGCTCAAAGGGGTCATTAAACCTGCCCCAGACATATTCAAAGACCCAGTGAGAGCTAGAATCCTCAATCCTAGGATTGATAAATGCAGACCTGCCCCGCTGATCCCACCTACATCAAAGGGCAGCTACTCTTAGACTCGCTAGTAGTGTCTAACACTAGAAAATGTGCCAATTCCCAAACCTCTGACGCACCACCTCTGGATAAGGAATCTAAGTTGCTATATGCCTCTAGCAAGAGGGTTGCTGCCCAAGCAGCCAATCACTGGCGCATAGCTAACACCCAAGCATTACTTGCTACGTATTATAGGGCTCATTATGACAGACTAGAAACCCTATTGCAACATTTACGTGATCAGTACAAGATGCAGGCAAATGACGACCTAATTCAGGAAGGCAAATTTCATATACAACGCCTCAATCAAGTGTGCCCTTGATGCAGCCGACACAGCCTCTAGCTACTCAAACGATATGCCTGGCTACGCATTTCAGGCTTTAAACAGGAGGTACAAACCACCATCCTCAACCAGCCGTTCAATCGGGAACAGCTTTTTTGGACCACTCTGGAGAAAATTAAAAAGGACACTGACCGCTAAATCCATGGGAGCCTTACAGTCTCCATCTACACGTGGTTCTTTTTGTCGCTTCTTTTATAGATGAGCATTCAAAAACACGGGAACAGACACTGCCTCCTCTTCTTTCAAAAACACAACACAAGCCTCCCCCAACTGAGGATATTTTAGAGGAGGATACAGGGGGAATAACAAAGGGAGAGGCTGAGGTTACAACACTCGTACCTCCCCCGCTAATAAACTGTGACTTCCCTCTCCCCAACCATTCCACTCCGGTCGGGGAAGGCTGTCACAGTTCCTGCCTGTCTGGAACTCCATCACAACAGAGAAGTGGGTAAGACAGATTATCCAGTATGGTTACTGCCTGGAACTTACAAAAACCCCACCCACCATACCACCGAAACAGCGTCCGATGTCCACAGAACATCTCGCTCTCTTAAAGCAGGAAGTTCTCTCATTGCTTCAAAAGCAGGCAATAGAACCAGTTCCCTTACAGCATCAAGGAACAGAGGTTTACTCGCTGTATTTCCTAATCCCCAAAAAGGACGGCACCCTCAGGCCAATACTCTACCTCAGACCTCCATCTTTACATACAGTCAGATCATTTCCACATGATCACTCTTCAACAGGTCCTTCCACTACTTCAACAAGGTGACTTCCTTGCCACACTAGATCTCAGACGCCTAGTTTCATATTCCCATTCAACCCGCTCACAGAAAATACCTAAGATTCATGGTGGATGGACAACACTACCACTTCACAGTCCTGCCATTCGGGGTGACCACCGCGCCCAGGGTGTTCACAAAGTGTCTGGTGGTAGTAGCAGCCCACTTGAAGACAACAAATCCATGTCTTCCCATACCTCATGACTGGCTGATAAAAGCCAAGTCTCAGTGTGTTCATCACACTCCTCAAACCATCCAGCTACTACACAACTTGGGATTCACAGTAAACTACACCAAGTCACAGCTTCAGCCCTCCCACAAACATCAGTATCAAGGGGCCACAATTGACACATCCAGGGCTCTGGCATATCCCACTCCAGCCAGGATAGCCAGTATGGAAGCCCTAATCACCAAATTTCAACAGCAGCACTCCCTCCCAACAAGGGTATTCAAGCAACTCATGGGAAGGATGGCTTCTTGCATCTTTATCGTACTTCATGCAATACTTCAAATGCGCCCCTTACAGGAATGCCTAGCACGTCAGTGGAACCAGGCCAAGGACAAATTACGGATCTGGTGTTGGTGGACAGCCGCACACATCGCTCTCTGCAGTGGTGGAACACACAAAACCTGTCCAGAGGGCAGCCGTTCCTAAAGCCGGTCCCTAAAACCTACATTTCAAGGCAAATGGACCACTCAACAAAAAGTGCTCCATATCAATCACCTGGAATTACTAGCAATATTCCTAGCACTAAAATCATTCCAAGTAAATCTACAGCACAAGACTGTCCTAGTCCGGACGGACAAGATGACAGCCATGTATTACAAACAAAAACAGGGGGGCACGCATTCTTTGCAGCTGTCCCAGCTCGCACAAAGAATTTGGAGATTGGGCATTCCACAAAACATATACCTGCTTTCAGAACACCTTCCAGGAGTTCACAATCAGATTGCGGATCTGCTAAGTCGGCAGACAGCAGATACACGAATGGGAACTCCATCCCCAAGTTCTTCAACCTTTTTTTCAAATGTGGGGCCAACCAGAAATAGATCTGTTCGCCACACGCAAATGCAAAATGCCCAACCTTTGTCGCCAGGTTTCCACACCCGTTGTCCAAAGGCAATGCGATATGGATGAATTGGTCAGGCAGATTTGCGTACGCTTTTCCGCCACTCCCACTAATTCCCCTAGTGGTACGCAAGCTCAGACAACCATCTCTCAAGGTGATCCTGGTAGCTCCCAGATGGGTGTGCTAACCGTGGTTCACAACACTACTGGAACTCTCAGTTCTACACCAAAAACTACGCCTCTCCTCAACATTGCTAACGCAAAACCATGGAGAGATACGACACCCGACCCAGGTCAGCTGAATCTAGCTCCTGATGTCCTAGAGTTCGGTTACCTTAACCTTCTGCCGGACTGTATGAATATAATTAAAGAAGCCAGATGTCCTACTACTAGAGCTTGCTATGTAGCAAAATGGAAAAGATTTGTCATCTACTGCTACAGTCATATTGATCCACTGGATGCTTCCATCCAGGACATCATTTGCTACTTGCTACACTTGCAAAAATGTAATTTGGCATACTCGTCCATAAGATTACATCTAGCAGCACTCGCTGCTTATTTACATAATAGACAACATGTGTCACTATTTAGAGTGCCTGCAATTAAAGCCTTAATGGAGGGCCTTAAAAGAATAAATCCTCCAAGACTACCACCCTCTCCGGTGTGGAATTTAAATATTGTTCTTACAAGGCTCATGGGTCAACCATTTGAACCTCTACATAAATGTGAACTTAAGTTCCTCTCATGGAAAGTAGCTTTCCTTGTTGCAATTACCTCTATCAGAAGAGTAAGTGAGATCCAGGCCTTAACCATATAAGAACCATTCTTACAAATACATCACAACAAAGTGGTTCTTAGAACAAATCTAAAATTCCTTCCCAAAGTCATCACCGCTTTTCATCTTAACCAATCACTTGAGTTCAGGGTGTTTTTCCAAAACCCTGACCCAGTAGCAGAGAGAGCCCTTTGCACACAATACGTTACAAGGGCCCTACTTTATTAAATCGACAGGACTAAACCCTTTCGAAAAAAACTTTGTGGCCTTCTCCTCTCCTCATAAGGGTAACCCCATCTCCAAAGCTGGGATTGCCGGGTGGATAGTAAAATGCATTCAAATCTGCCACCAAATGGCTAAACGCACATTAACAATTCCCCCTAGAGCTCATTCAACACGCAAACTAAGGGCTTCCATGGCATTCTTGGGGAACATCCCCTTAGATGACCTATGTAAAGTAGCAACATGATCTCCACCACACACCTTCACCAAAGACTATTGTGTTGACGTGCAGGCTAAGCAACAAGCTTCCGTAGGCCAAGCTGTTCTTAAAACACTCTTTCAAACTACTGCAGTGGCTACAGGTGACCACCGCTAGGGGAGACACTGCTGTACAGTCTATGCACAGTGTACGATCTGCAGCTCGTATGCCTCGAACGGAAAATGCTACTTACTAGTATGCATTTGTTCTTGGCATGTAGAGCTGCAGATCCGTACACGCCCACCCGTCTCCCTGGGACCTGTATCCATTCCAGTATTATCTTAATTAGATACATTCACATGGACATCTCTTCTACTGCTTACTGTCAATCATTTCCCATCATGGCGAAAAACCATCTGAGGAGGGAGTCTATGCACATGCGCACTATCGTCCAAGGGAGTAGTCCCCTATCTCATCACTACAAAATACTTCTTCCAAGACAACAAGGTGCAAGCATCTGAGCCCAACACCAGATGGCGATCTAATACACCGTGTACGGATCTGCAGCTCTACATGCCAAGAACAGATGCATACTGGTAAGTAGCCTTTTCCTTCGACAACCTACAACTCCTGCTGAAAGAGCTCTTTATGAACTTGATGTACAACACAGTCTTAAATTCTATCTTCAAAGAACTAAAGCCTTTCAGAAATCACCTCAACTCTTTGTGGCTTATAGTGCCCCTCGGAAAGGCTATCTATCCCAACAGAGTATTGCACATTGGATCTCAAGTGCAATTCAGTACTGCCATCTGCAGGAAAACCTCTCCTGGCGCCGGTGCGTACCCATTCTCCGAGAGCGGTCTCCGCCTCAACTGCACGATTTTGCTGAAGTACCCTCCAGGACATCTGCTGAGCTGCTACCTGGAAGAGTACCCACACCTTTACAAAGTACTACTTTTTGGACTCTACAGTTCAGTCACACAGCAGTGGGCCAAGCAGTGGGCCAAGCGGTGCTGAGAAATCTTTTTCAGTAACGATGAGCTTTCTTCTTCACCCTTCCTTCCTTCCTTCCTTCTATAAGACTATGGACATTTTTTTCTTGCGTAATGTACTCTTTTTCCTCCTGTTCCCTATTTGCTATTTTGAGTTGACCTGTTGTTTATGATTACTATTATGAGTTATACCTCTGCCATTTATTCCCAATTTAAAAGATCATAATTTAAAGCATGTCTTGTTTTTAATGTTCAGAAAATTGATACTTTAAACTAGTCTATTGACCAAAAATCTGCTGGTAACTGCAGCTAGCCACTCTGACTCCAGCATGTGAATCTATGTAAGTTTCAATACTGGAGTAAGAAAACACATTACTTGCCTGTAACTATAGTTCTCCAGTATAGGAATCTTTCATAAATTCACATTAGGTGAACCAGGATTCTTAGCTAATAGCTTGCACTGCCGGCTGACTATCGTAAGTAGTCTTTGCGTAAAAATTAAAGGCAACCTTTTTGGCAATGGCTGTCTGATAATTACATTTGAAACAGTATGTTCAGGTTCTGCATTTTTCAGCCTCCTCACCCTAACATAACAAATCTTCTACAACATGTGATTTTATATATATATATTTATATATATATATATATATATATATATATTCAGTGAAAAAACCATAGGATTCACACATGTTATAATTAGCTGGACATTTTACTGATAAAAAAACAATGAAATTCCCCCGTTATAGTTAGTGCAGGCAACTATAACTCACGCGACCGCAATCCTCTGCTGATGCTAATACTGTATTTAGACAATTATTTGCCCATGTCTTCTTCCATTAAATTTTAGCTATACATATATTACAAATATTTTTTTTTCATAAAGACACATATGTCATCAGCAGAGGATTGCGGTCGCGTGAGTTATAGTTGCCTGCACTAACTATAACGGGGGAATTTCATTGGTTTTTTTATCAGTAAAATGTCCAGCTAACTATAACATGTGTGAAACCTATAGTTTCTTTCACAGAATTTGCAAGGTTTTTTAAATGCTAATTCCTAACTATAACGTGTGTGAAACCTATGGTTTTTTCAGTGAATTTGTACGTTTTTTTAAATGCTAAGTTACTTTACGCCATTCGTGGCGTGCGCGCCCACTTAACGCAGTTCGTTCCGTGCGCGCACAGTGAGCACGCGGTGCGCTTCGCGCACCGCGCGCCCACTTTACGCAGTTAGTGCCGTGGATGGGCCATGTACGGACGATGCGCTTCGCGCACCGTGCGCACATGGAGGACATATTATGCGCTTCGTTGTGAAAGGTAAGCATTTAAATTTTCTTTATAAATGATATGCAATGCACAAATGGTGCCCTGCGGGCACAATTTGCACACGGGGTGTGGAGAGTGTGGATAATTTTTCTTCCTGGTTTCGAACGATTCGAATGTTTACTAAGATCTAACAGCCAATCAGAATCGCGCACGGCACCGTACGCGTACGGTAAGCTTACCGTAAGTGTACGGTAAGCGCACCGTAAGCTGGCTCCGATATATATATATATATATATATATATATATATATATATATATATATTGATTTAAATGCTATTTTCTCAGGAACTACTGAACAGATTTACACCAGACCTACAAAAGGCACTTCCTTGACCTGAGGACTACCTCTCTGCCAAATTTCAAGTAACTCTGTTCAGCCGTTCGGGCTGTAGCTGTGTCTAAAGGTCCTCTGGAAAAATGCATGGGAAAAACGCGTTTTGGGACCCCCCTTTTTTCTCAGCCCCCGCTTGACGAATCCCCCCGAGACTTTCAGGGTAGGAGCGGAGCGGAGCGCCCCACCTATTTTGAAAATTTCGCGAGGATTCGTCGGCCGGCGCCAAAGTTATTCCAAATAGAATGTTGCGGATTTCCTATGGTAAGAGGGTCCTAACTATAACTACCTACTGGCGACCGCCAGTAGGTAATATATTCTCCGGTGATAATCTTGGGCTGTCATGGACGGTCCGAGCCAGGATACCGTAACTCCTTCATATGCACTCCACAAGTCCCCGTATTACCAGGAAACACTCGGGACGCCCAGTTTGAATGCAGTCCATTTATTCGGCAAGTAAAAAAACGACGCGTTTCACCTTTACGGCTTGATTGCGCTCGTATAGAAAACAATCTACCATGTTTAAATACACCTCCTTGTCCATGTTAAAAAAACGGACTTATGAGTATTTATGAAGTTATTTTGTGATATATAAGCCCATTATCGATAATCCAGTGCTCAATGCGGTTAATAGTTCCGTACAAACCTTAGCGGTTCTAATATGCTATGAATTATACAATTGAGGAACATTGAATTTAGAATGTCCATTGAGTTATAGCATGATTTACACGTAATTATGTGTGTAATATGATGTCTGAGTTGCATGATATTCCAAAATGGCAATGACTGTTGCTATTTTCTTGCACTTGTATGGGGTAGTCCGTTTTTTAACATGAACAAGGAGGTGTATTTAAACATGGTGGATTGTTTTCTATAGGAGCGTGATCAAGCCGTAAAGGTGAAACTCGTTTTTTTTTTTTTCTTTTTACTTGCCGAATAAATTGACTGCATTCAAACTGGGCGTCCGAGTGTTTCCTGGTAATACGGGGACTTGTGGAGTGTGTGTGTGTGTGTGTGTGTATGTGTATATATATATATATATATATATATATATATATATATATATTACCTACTGGCGGTCGCCAGTAGGTAGTTCTAGTTAGGACCCTGTTTCCATAGGAAATCCGCAACATTCTATTTGGAATAACTTTGGCGCCGGTCGACGAATGCTCGCGAAATTTTCAAAACTAATGGGGCGCTACGCTCCGCTCCTACCCTGAAAGTCTCGGGGGGGATTCGTCAAGCGGGGTCCGAGAAAAAAGGGGGGTCCCAAAACGCGTTTTCCCCATGCATTTTTCCATAGGACCTTTAGACACAGCTACAGCCCGAACGGCTGAACAGAATTACTTGAAATTTGGCAGAGAGGTAGTCCTCAGGTCAAGGAAGTGCCTTTTGTAGGTCTGGTGTAAATCTGTTCAGTAGGTCCTGAGAAAATAGCATTTAAATCAATATATATATCTGTAAGCGCGCTCCGTGCGCTTACCGTACGTGTACGGTGCCGTGCGCGAGCTCAATTCTGATTGGTGGTTACATGACTGTAAACATTCGAATCGGTTGAAATCAGGAAGTGTCGGCCGCCATTTTATGTCTCTCGCACTGAGAAACAAAGGTGGGGAACGTGAAACGGGGGCAACGAAGAGAGTTGCAGACCCCCTAGTGTTTGTCAGGGGGTCCAAGAAGGACCCAAAAGTACGAAAAATAAATTTAAATTTTTTTAAAAAAAATCGCGGGGTACGCGTACGGTAAGCTTACCGTACGCGCACGGCAAAAAAAAATAAAAAATAAAGAAGTAACAATCACATTTATTAAATAAATTTAAGGACCCACAAGGGAGAAAAAAACAAATGTTACTGCGTAAAGAAATGCGATGCGCGCACGGCATGGACTGCGCAATGTGGGTGCGCGTAGCGCACCTAGCGCCCACAGCGCGCGCACGGTGCGCGCATAGTGAAACCAGAAAAAAAAATAAAAAATAAATACATAACTTAGCATTTAAAAAACCGTACAAATTCACTGAAAAAACCATAGGTTTCACACACGTTATAGTTAGCTGTACATTTCACTCGTAAAAAAACCAATGAAATTCCACGTTATAGTTAAATCAGGTAACTATAACTTGCGCAACCGCAATCCACAATGTGTAATTTCAGATGTCATCATTGATGTCATGAGTGATGTCACTGACCATGTCATGAGTGATGTACTATGTGACGTCATCAGCACTTTATTGTGGGCGCGCAAGTTATAGTTACCTGATCTAACTATAACGTGGAATTTCATTGGTTTTTTACGAGTGAAATGTACAGCTAACTATAACATGTGTGAAACCTATGGTTTTTTAAGTGAATTATATATATATATATAGATAGATAGATAGATAGATATATATATACACACACGTTCAGCACTTTGGGCTGAAGCCACAACAAGAGTTCCTATGGTAATTAACATGGAGAGAACTCATTTTGGGACCCCCCTTTATTCTCGGCCCCCGCTTGATGAATCTCCATGAAACTTTCAAGACAGGAGCTGACCGGAGCGGGCAATTAGTTTTGAAAGATTAGTCATATGGCGCCAAAGATATTGGAAAGTCAAAAATGCTTTTTTCTATGATAACTAGGTCCTAACTATTAACTACCTACTGGTGACTGCCAGTAGGTATTATAGATATAGAGATGGATATATTATGTTTATTTGTTTTATTTTGCCTACTGGTGGTCACCTGTAGGTAGGACCTAGTAAAAGCGTTGATTGTTTTGCCAATAACTTTGCTGCCATTCGAAGAATGTTGACCACATTTTCAAAAGTATTATGGCAGTATGTTCAGCTACTTTGTTGAAAGACTCGGGATTATTCGTCAAGCAAGGACTGAGAAAATGGGGCGGCCCAGAATGCATTTTCCCCATGCTAATTTCCATAGGTATTTTAAACAAGACTACAGCTGTAAATGCTGAACAGAATTGCACCAAATTGGGCAGAAATGTAACTCTCGGTCCAGAAAGTGACCTTTTTGTGAATTAGTGTAAATCCGTTTAGTAGCTTTTGAGATTTTAAGGGCAATCCAAATTTGTATGTATATGGACTCAGATTCTCCGAGGATCTGACAGTCCCCATGCTGAGTCCTGATTGGCTGCCAACACTTCAACCAGGAAGTGTTGGCAGCAATCCTGGGACTCTGCTTCAGCCGAATCTCAGAATTCTTTGAAACATACCCTGACCCCTAGCCTTGGTCTTGGCAGGGCAAAAAGCCCTTCAAAGAAACCCAGTGTGATATCTGGTACTTGTTTTAATGAAGCTCCTAGGTGAGCCAAGTCTCTGGGGCATACCAAGTTCTTAAATTTGATGGAGGGGTGCAAGTGACTCCCCTCTAAGTGCAGTGTTATTTCCCAGGGACCGTCACTTCCCAGCTGCAACATAGACCATTAAGGGGGCGGGGGGTTGCGTGGACCCCTTTCCCCGGGTACCACCACCTCCCCAGGGCTTTAATTAAAAAAAGGGGGCAACATGGATCCCCGGCTCCTGTTTTCTCCTGAGGATCCCACCCTCAAGAGATGGCTGTGTGCTTTCGCTTGGCGGGAGCTGTCAAACCGCTCACTCTTGCTGGAAGTGGAGTTTTTATCTCTCTCCCTGCCCGCAGACCATGCCGGCTCCTGCAGAAGGTGGGGAGACAGCTGGAACTGCATGGACTTTGAGGACCTCAACATGCACTCTGTGTGTGATCATGCCACTCGGGGAGCTTTGGCTAGACTCCAGGGGATGGGTTCCCCAAGGCTAAAAACATTCAATGGACTCCCTGTTTTAGTCAGTAGTATGAAAAGGTCTTTCCTGCCTCTTTTCACATTGATGGGCAACTTAACAAAAGGCCCACAAGCACGCGTTGCTAGACTATTTTGGTGACTTGTTATTGATGTAGAGGAATAAGAGGACATGTAGTCAAGAGGAAGTACCCCTGTCTGGTGGAAATTCACCTCTTTGTAGTCTTGTCATCTCTTGACAAGGATTCATGTTAGTTCAGATTTATGGATGAAGATGCTTGAGAAACAATTGCATTATCAAATGTACATGAACACAAGGTCACTGAAGAAATTACCCCGTGGTTCTTTACGCAGCTGTAGTGCTGAATATGCACAAGACATTTAGCCAATGAGGTAGCACTTACTAATTAACTAGAAGAAAGCACTTGAGTTGGGTAGATGTTTTCGGCAAAACTTGGGAAAATTTGAAAGCACTCAAGTTGGGTAGATGTTTTCGGCAAAACTTGCGAAAATTTGAAGTTCCAGTCTGCCCTTGGTGCTCATTTCACAGAGATTACACCTAAACGGGAAACACTTACAAATATAAATATAGAAGGTGCCCCCGTTTAAGCTCCACTGCAGTAAAGCACACACGTTGATAACTTCTTGGGCTTGGTCAAGGCAAATCAAATGTTTCCTCTCTAATTCCTCTTTGAAAAACAATCAAGTCCTTAATGGAGGTGAATGCGTTGTTGATCTAATGGAGCACAATTTGATCTGTAGTGACTGACTAGTGTTGTTTACCTGGTCGTCTGCTGGTGGGAGCAGAGTCCACGGTTCTCCCTTCCAAATACCCCAAGTATGCAAATGCCCAGAATCCATAGTTCCAATTACACACCCACTCTGACGCACACACCTGGCACTCACAGACCCGCACTCGTACACTTACTAACAGACCCATAGCATCTCTCACACAACCATAGTGGCGCTCATGGACCCATACAGCCATTCACACACACGCCCATACAGTCACTCACCCACTCGGACCCATACAGCCACTCACAGACCCATACAGCCACTCACGGGCCCATACAGCCACTCACGGGCCCATACAGCCACTCACGGGCCCATACAGCCACTCACGGGCCCATACAGCCACTCACGGGCCCATACAGCCACTCACGGGCCCATACAGCCACTCACAGGCCCATACAGCCACTCGCACACCCATACAGCCACTCGCACACCCACTCACAAGCCCATACAGCCACTCGCACACCCACTCACAGGCCCATACAGGCACTTGCACACCCATACAGCCACTAATTCACCAACCTATACAGCGACTCACACACCCATTCTCAAAGTTTACAGGTTACAGTTGGGAAGTAAAATTTTTAAAAAAGAATTGAAATTCACTCAATAAAACACTATTATAGTTAGACCATGCGATGATTGATGTAATATTTGAGGTCATAAGCAGTGCATGGTGGCGGGGGGTGCAAGTTATAGCTTGCTTAGGTAACTATAACTGAATTTCTTTGATTTTGTATGAGTGAAATATGAGCCCAGCTATAACCTCCCCCCATCCCGTGAAAATATATATACGAGAGAGAGAGCCTTTCCCCCAAAAACATGTACTCTAAAAATAAAATAGGTAATGGACAATGCACTGTGGTACTAGGTGCCTATAGGTAACGGGCAGTGCAATATGGTCCTACATTACCATTTCAGCGTTCTTGGGATATTTACTATTTACATGTACTTTGGCCTCTTTGTGTCTGCAGCACCCCAGATGAGATGGTAATGTTGGATCATATTACAGTTGGCCAACACATTTCCTGTTACACTGCCATACTGTCTCCCACAACAGATTAATTTCTGTCTTTCTAACCTGGCCAGGGGTAGTTTGTGTATTTTCAAGAAGGTTCTTAACACCAGTATAGGGAGAGAGAGGAGTATTGAGTTGGGGTAGCTCTGTAATGACTATCCAGGTAGGCACCTGGGCACCTGCCACTTACCAGTGGCCTCCAGTTTCTGCTTTTGCCAGCATGATCCAGATGCTGCTTTTCGACCAAGTGACCCTGCTACTACGCGGGCTTTCACGATCACTGTTCTTCCCACCAACAGAAGCCCCGTCCTCCCCAGAATCTACTTAATGCAGGCTGCATTGCAACCACTCAGTGGACGTGACAAGTGCATGTGAAAGGCAAGCCAGTCTGCGCCTGTCCAACCTGGATCGCGCCAGGAGCCCTGGCCTTATGACCATCTAACACAACACTATATGTAGACATCAGTGGGGATGATTGGACTGAGTTTGCCCACTGTATGATGAGTATACCTGATATGTGGATCTGGAAGATGCCAGTGGACTGGCTATCTCTCCCAGTACTGTGTTGGACCAGCGAATGAGGAGTGTGCATCCTTTTGCTCCAGTCATTAGAAGAGTTACTGAAATCCTTGACCATCACCTTCCCACAATGGAACCTTCTGACTTTCAATAATACCCTCACTGATGCACTTGAACTATGACCTGTTCTGGCACTGCAGCCAGTTGCACATTGCCATAGACCATGTTCAGGTGAACTTGATGTGTGTTTTTTTTTTTTTTTAAACTCTGCATCCAACATTTGGTTGTGCAGGCATCCATCAGCAAAGTGATCCTTGACGCCTTTCCAGCTACTCCTCCAGAGGAGAGACCAAATGTATGGAAACACTCAAGGGGTTCTTTTAATCGCCAGCTTTGCCTTGAGGCCTCTCAACACCATCTGCATCCTCTGACATCACTCCCCTGTACTCTGGGACAGTGTTAATGAGATGTTACCAGCAGTCCCAGAAGACTTAGACTTGCAGGCTTCCTTGACTGAAACCTTTCAGGATGGCTGCGATGCGGCTACGTTTATCTGGTCAGGCCTACACAACACTGATTGTCAATGGTAGGCTATTGGGAAAGGTGCGATGCTTCGGGGACACATGTGGCTGAGATCCACAGACTTCTCTGGGGACCTGCAGGCATCCCTTATTGACTTTGATGGATTCTACCTGAAGCATTTTATATATAGCAAAGTCACTGTGTGCTCCTTGGGTCTTTTGGCTGAAGTTTGGTGGCGCAGAGTTGCACTCTGAGGCAGGGTCCACCACTTCCTCCAGGGGTGGGGGAGCATCACATCCAACGGGTGTGTCAATCAAATCCTCCAGTGATGCTGTGCTCTCCCATTTCTTTTTGACCTGCCACAACTCCCACCTGCATCAGAATAGCTTTCAGAGGACCATCTGTTCGTTGTGCGTCAAGAGATTCATGCTTTTTTTTTGGCCAAATGAGCCATAGACCAAGTACTGGACTCATGTGGGGAGTGTTATTGCCACTTCCTCATGCCAAAGAAGTACTAAGATATCGGTCCTATTTTGGATCTGTGACCTCAATGCCAAGGGCAAATTCAACATGATCATGCTGGCCCAAGTTCTATCTGCCCTATATCCTGGAGATGTGATGGTAGCATTGGGCCTGCATGAAGCCTATTTTCATTTTCCTTGCTTGCAAACCCACAGACGATCTAGGGCTTAAGGTCGGCCCAAAACATTTTCAGTTTGGTGTGCGCCGTATCAACTTCACCTGTGCCCCTCGGATGTTCGCAGAGGGGATGGCTGTAGTTGCTTATCTTCGGAGGTCGGTGTGCCAGTCTTCGCCTAGCTCAGCGACTGGCTGCTATCTTCAGGCTTGCCAAAGTCAGTTGTTGACCTCTTCCAGATGACTGCGAACCTCCTGACATCATTGGGGCTCGCCATCAGCCTGCTGCAGTAACACCCAACTCATTCACAGAGGTTTCCTTTTATTGGAGCCATTCTAGATACAGTCCGCTATTGAACCCTCCCTCTCTATCAACTAGTCCAGGACATTTGTGCTAAGCTCCCTATGTTTCTGTTCTGGTCTCAGTGAGGTTGACTGAGGCTTCCTGGGCAACTGGCCTCCTGCATCTTACTCACAGGCTATGCCAGATGGCACATGCAATCCCTTTAGAGGAATCTGAAGGCTGAGTGGGCCAAGCACCAGAGGAATCTTTTGTCCTCCATCCAGGTTTTGGAGGAGACTACAAAAGATCTGCAAGGGTGACTGCTCAGCCGCAGTTGGACTTGCAGTAGACCCCTCTCCCTACCCCACCCAAAGTTGATGGTGGTGACTGCTGCATCACTGCTGGGATGGGGAGGTCATCTGGTAAAGATGGAGATCATGGTTTTATGGTCTCTGCCAGAGACCACCTCCACATTCGTTTGCTGGAACTGCGAGCAATCCTCTTGGTGCTGAAAGGCTTCCTGCCAACCATAAAATAGAGACTGGTACAGGTTCTCATGGACAATACAATCACCATGTGGTACTGCATCAAGCGGGGGGGTCAGTGGGGTCCTGTTCCAGGAGACTTTGTGCCTCTGAAACTGGGTGGGTTTTCTGGACATCTCCCTAGTTGTGAACCACATGCAAGGATATTTGAATTTGAGGACCGGCAAACTCACCCGGTGGCTCCTAGTTGATCAAGAATTGCAGCTACACCCAAAGCTGCATATGGCATTTTTTGACAGTGGGGAGAACCCTAACTAGCAGGGCTGGGTCTTGCACCTTGGACTGCACAGTCCTCACTTGCATGCATGGAGATAAAGTGGCAGTAATTGGCTTCTTTTGAGTTTCTCTTTTTTTTAAATATATTTTTTTTTCGCTTCTCAATTCAAGATGTTATCTTGGTAGCCACGTGCCACTCCACAAAAAAGATGCATGCTGGGCACTGGGATAAGTTTGTGGCTTAGGGCTACACCTGCCAGACACACATTGCAAGGCAAACTGTTGGATGTCTTGTTTGTATTAAATTTGGCCCAGCAAGGTCAGTTAAAACTTACTTGTGGACCCTTTTAGCCTTATTTACAATTGCCGGACAGCCTGCCTTGTTCAAAGCGCCTGTTGTGGTGAGATTTCCAAAAGGTTTACAATGCATATTTCTGCCAAAAACCTTTGTCACAGTGGGATTTAAATTTGGTTGTCTATTTCCTAGAGTGTATCTCTTTCGAGCCAATGCACAATAGTCTATTGAGCCTCTTGACCTTGAAAGCAACATCAGCGCTTAGCATGAGTGAGCTTCAGGCCCTATTGTTAAAGCTTTCTTATACCACCTTTTTTCCAGACAAACTGATGTTGAGAACTCTAGCTGCATACCTGCCAAAGATAATCTAGCCTTTTCATGTCAGACATTTCTTACTGCACTTCATCCCTCGAGTACGTAAAAGAGGATCCATCGTTTGAACCCCAAGTGAGGGCTGAGCTTTTACATTGATCTTATCAAGGACCACTGGGTGGACAATTGGCTCTTTGTGGGGTTCTCTGCCGCAAAGAAAAGAAAGGCGGCACAGATGGAGAACATATCATGATGGATAGTCCTCTATGCTGTGCTGAAAAGCAGCCTCCAGAATGACGGAGAGGTCAATCTACTACACCTAAGGCTGCTACCACTGCGTTGACACACGGAATGCCTGTCCTGAATATTTGGTAGGCTGCTACTTTGTTAGGCTGCTACACGTTCATGCAGCACTATAGCCTCAATAGTCATCTGTCAGGATGGGTATTTTGCCCATTGGGTCCTGCAGGACGTTTTGATCGAAGCAATTCCACTGCTCCACCAAATTGGAAGTTGTTGGTTTGATATCTAGTCACAAGGTGACTTATTTGTGGTTAGATGTATTCATGAGAGCAAGTTACTACTGTTGGTAATGCTCTTTCTGGTGGATGCTCGGTCTAACAGATTCCCCATCGCCCTGCCTACCTCCCCTTTTTGGAAGTCTCTTTCCATCTAAAAAGGTCCCATTTTAGGAATCTGCACAGCAGCTCTTCCAGTTTCAGATTAATATCATGGTTGAAGGTGTGGAAAGCATACGAAAAACTTGATGTCAGCGTGCATAAGTGGTGCTTATATGTGGTCTTGCTCAAGGTTTATAGAGTGTAATGAGGTAGATGCAGTGCCCAACGCCACCTACCTTCACAGGAGCACTGCTTTTTAAGTTTCTGCATCCAGTCTGACACCTAGCTATATTCGCATGGTAAGAAAACTGCAGTTCGAGTATCCACTGAATGACCATAATTTAAGATTAGTATCTTGTTCGTTGCTCTGGACACATGATGTTAATGTTATTGACCTCTCTAAAGTGCAAACTGCTACCTGAGTGTGTCCTGGCGCTGAACATGACGTCCTACAGAGGCCCAAAACGCGGGTTGAAGATGGGAAGTAGTTTGACAGAAAAACAGGCATGTCTTCAGGGCCTTCCTGAAGTCCAGATGGTTTGTCTTGCACCTGAGCTGCAGCGGGAGGTCATTCCATGCCTTGGCTGCACCAACCACAAAACTTCTGCCTCCCCAGTTGGACTTCTTTACAAAGGGCACTGATCCGAATTTTGCTTCTGAAGAGCGCAGAAGTCTTCTAGGTACATACCATTCGAACTGCTGTTTTAGGTGGAGGGGTCCATTTCCTTGAAGGGATTTGTGGACTACACACAGAGCTTTAAACAGAACACGTTTTTTGACAGGCAGCCAGTGGAGCTTTTTAATCGCAGCTGAGATTGAAGCATATTTTGATATGCCAGTGATAGTCTGGCAGCTGCATTCGGCAGGAGTTGAAGTTTTTTCTTAAGACCTTCCTGGATATTGAAATAAAGACTATTACAATAATCCAGTCTGGACATAGCTAAGGCAGTAATGACTGTTTGTTGGCTTTCTTTGGGTAGGAAAGGCATAATTTTCTTGCAGGATCTCAAAGTGTATGATGTAGCTGAGACCACTGCGTTCACTTGATCCTTAACTGAGTTTGTTGTCTATGTAGACTCCTAGATATTTCACCTTCATATTAGGAGTCGGAAGAGCACCCATTGTGTCCGGCCACCATGCCGGGGTCCAAAAGTTTGGATCATTGCGGAACAAAACCACCTCCATTTTACTGGAGTTTAGTTTAAGGCAGTGTTGGGCCATCCAGTTACCCACAGCTGTCATGCAATCATGGAAACGGGACGTCATTTCCTGTACCCCATCAGATAGCAGTGATACAACAATTTGAGTGTCATCTGCATATGAGGTCAAATTAAAACCAAAGGATTCAATTAGGGGAGCCAGCTGTGATACATAAATGTTAAGCGTCACTCATGGACGACCCTTGCGGGACTCCACAGGGCAGTGAAAGATTTTGCAGTGAAATCGCCGAGGGACACAGTCTGTACTCTATTAGATAGGAAGGATTTAAGTAACTTCCAGGCAGTGCCCTTGACTCCAATCTCTTGCAGCCGGTCCATCAATAAGACATGATGGACTGTTTCAAAGGCCGCCGAGAGGTCCAGCCTAATCATTGCAGCTTTTCCTCCCTGGCCCAGTATAGTCCTGATTTCTTCAGTGGATTTAAGAAGCGCGGACTCCGTGCTGTGCCCCCACCTCCGAAACCATACTGGGTGGGATCTAGCACTTGGTCTTTTTCCAAAAACAGACTAAGTTGTGCATTCATAATTTTTTCTGTAATTTTTGCAGTGAGTGGGAGTCTGGAAATGGGTCTAAAATTATTTGACGCTTTGGGATCCAGACTCTGTTTTTTCGGCAGGGGTAGTATGGATGCACTTTTCCATGTTTTGGGGAAATACCCTTCCTCAAACATAGCATTGATGATGGAAGACAGAGTTATTGTGACTGGCTCGGTGCTAGTTTTAGAATTGAGTGGGCATGGATCAGATCGGAGCCTGATTTTGCTGTCATAAGAAGCTTAAAAGTAGCTGTGACCGTAACTGGGGCAAATGTATCAAGCTGTGACGAGGAGCTTTGTAGCGGCTTAGGATCAATTGTGTCGGTCAAGGGTGTCTTAGTTGTTGAGCCTGTAAGAGTAGAAAAAATCACCAACTTTATCGGAAAAAAAAATTGCTATCTTGTCACACAGTTCTTGGCTAGCCGTAATAGATGGGGGGGGGGGGGGGGGGGGAGGGTGCAAAGGCGGTGACCGGTTTGAAAAGTTCCCTAGTAGAGTTTTTTTCAGAATTAATCTTATTTGCGAAAACTCTTGTTTTTGTTTTTTGAAGCAACTGCATATACTGAGCTAAGCTTAGTTTATATTTATGTTTATCTGTCTCATTGTACTTCCTCCTTCATGTCCTCCTTCATGTTCTTTCAATGTGTTTGCAGGCTAGGTTTTTTTTTTTATCTCTAAGCTCTTGGGTGTACCACGGCGCAGAAGGTCGTGCCCTATAGGGGCGGAGGGATTTTTAGGAGCTAGTTTATTGCCTGCTGCTCCCGCCAGTTAGTATAGGCGGAAGTGGCATCATCTAGATCACAGGGTAGGGCAAACGAAGTAGAGGTTAACAATTCCTGTAATTCATCGGCGTTTAGCTAATTCCAAGCTCTGCTGACCAATTGTTTAATTGCTGATTTCTTAATGCATCGGTCAGGCAGAAGCACCTCAAACACCGCCTTGTGGTCTGACCAAACCACTGGGAGAAGGTCAGTAAATGCCAGCTGCGTGTTAGAGAAAATGCCATCCAATGTGTGACCTGCCTTGTGAGTAGCGCCAGTGACCAGTTGCTGGTGGAATTTACCCTTAATATTAACACCCATAGTGACTCCTAAACCCGGGGAACCCTCACCTAACTTCAAGTGGTTCAGACCTGCACCTGTTGAGCTCCCCAAATATCTGTCCTTTGATGCTTGCAGTCAAAGAAGAAATAGTGTCTTCCTCTCTGATAACCATCTCATTGAGATGGTTAACATCTAAACTGATGGAAAATTAAGCATTTTGTTCCTCATTATTTAAAGTTTTTCTGGAAATCTCACTTGTACCAAGGCTCCCAATCGTTTCAGCTCATTCATACATTTTCCTTTTTATGGCCCTACATGTCTGACATTACAGAATATGAAAAATCCTGCACAGAGAACTCTGCCCTGCAATTCTACCTTCAAGATATAATGTCTTTGTACTTAACAGAATGAAATACTCACATTAATTACATGTAATGTCACTAAACAATATAATTGAGCTTATTTGACTACTTGTCTCATTAGGGGTTTCTCCTATTCAGTATCACTGGGTAACATTTCATACATTTTTGTAGATTACGCAAAAACATTGAATAGGTCTTTGGTACTCTGTTTAATCTCTACAGACGGCACATTCAGACCTGACATGTTTAGAATAACGCAAAGATTTAAAATTTCCACATTTGCTAATTTACATATATAACTTGCTTGAGTTCAAATTGGATTACCGAATTTCATAGTCTACCAGTTTCCCATCTGTTACTCTTTTGTCAAATTGTTAAGGAGGTCTATTCTCTTTAGTTTTAGACAGTTTTAGGAAAATTGTGAACCACACTGGCACTCTTGCCACCCCCACTTATTTTAGATTTATGCTTTTCTGGAATTGCAGTATTCTCCACATCACCAATTTGGTCAGTTCTTTACTTCATTAGGTTAAATGTGGATTGTTCAGTCAAAGTCCACTATGGGATATTTTGTGTAAGCAGCTCAGGATGAGGTTAGTATGGTACAAAATGTTGCATTGAATTAATTAAAGCCTAGCATTCCAGATATGTGGATACCTCTGACCATTCTTGCAGAGCTTGCTGCAGGCTCTAGAATGTAGTGTCACCGTCGCATAGCTGCCCCATTTTTGTGGTACCCACCCTTTTCCATATCATTGTCTTTAAATGTAGCTATTTATCGAAGCACATTGGATGGCGCAATCTGCGCCTGCATGCGTGAAGATTAAGGGGTAGCGATTGTCTTCGCCCCACCCCCCATGCCAAATTCAAGATCACATCTTTGCTGCTACACGCCCCTCCACAAAATGGATCTATATCGGCAACTGGGATAAGTTGGTTATGTGGTGCTACATCTGCCAGACAGACCAATTGCAAGTTTAAGTGTTGGATGTCTTGTATGTTTTATATTTTGGCCGGCAAGTACTGGTAAAGGTTATGTCTTCCCTTTCAGCCTTCTTTCCATTTTCCGGACGAGTCCTTGTTGTAGTAATCTGTTGTGATGAGATTTCTTAAACATTTAAAATGCATATTTCTGCCATATTTCACAGTGGTACTTCAATTTGGTTGTCATTTTCCTTGTGTCTCTATTTTGAGCTGATGCGCAATAGTCTAATGCGCCACTTGACTTGGTAAACACCATACTGGCATCCCTGGTGCATATGCCTTTTTCAAGTCTGTAAAAAAACAAGACTTCACTCCAGCATTGTCTAGCTGAATTTGGTGATTTAGAGAGGTTGTGGCCTTTGCCCTCCTTTGCAAACAGTTAGATTAAATGTAATTACCCCCTGCCATTGCCCTCATGAACAAAGTCTGAGAAACCCATGCAAACTACTTCACTGTCCACTACCACTGTGCAGTTAAATAGTACAGTTTGAAGTCTCGGTGTTCTCTCTGCCCCCTTTCATCAGTAATTGCAATTTACAGAGTGAAGCCCATATCCTTTGCATGTATCTAATGTAACATATGGATGCAGGCTGGTTTTTGTGGAATACTTCAAATAAGACCTACTGGAGAACAGCATTGGCGATCATGCAGAAAAAGCTATATTAACTATAATTGGCAATACCTCGACCTGGACCAATTAAGTAGCTTGAAGGCAAAGAATTTCAAGAATGTATCAATCATCCTTGGGATAGCTATAGCAACTTGTGTTAGGGTAAGACGTAGCACTGTATAGAGTAAGTTTTTGTTGTCTAGTAAATGTTTCAGTACTAGTTTTTTTTTTTTGTTGCCTCTGCTAGAGGTTACAGTGCCACTAGAAATAGAGAATTCGTTTCTGGTGGATATTTCGAAGCCCAGATTCCTCACCTGTCTCAGGTGTCAGTCTGGATCTGTAGGATTTTGTACCGGTTAGTTCTCCAGCCCGCCTCTTTGCTGACTTCATATTGCTTTGAAAGTGACAGTGCATATAAGTGACACACCTCTGTCCGTTCATTTTTTCCTCTCCTTCTGACTAGTATCTTGAGCTCCACTCCTAACTTTGTCAGACTTTCACAACTCCAAGAACTTTTCACTGTATGCTAGGTAATGATGTCCCCACGAAAACAACTGACTTCTGACTGTGCCACAAATGAAGGAAGCAGATAATGCACATCTGCTTTTGGTACCTTGGCTCCAGGCATAGCACAGTCGTGAATGCACCCAAAGGTGAAGTTGGATGTTGCAGAAAACAAGAAGTTGCTGTGGCCTTCATGTTGGTCTCACTCGAAACCCTCATGTAAGTCTAATTGAAAGCCTAGTGTAACCTAATCCCTCCCCATCACTCTGACTCCAAAGAGAAGGTGCACGAGAGTGGTCAAGATTTAAATCCTGGTCTATTGATATCTCCTCCTACAGAGCCAATCCCAGAAGATGGTCCCACCGTGCCCATAGTTTCCCAGGCATTTTGGCATCGGCAGCAGCTCAAGGCCTTACAGAAGCTATGCTACAAATTCTCTTTGCACTTCTGCCTCCCTAAACTGGAACCTCGAGGCCCTCCAAGTAAGTTGCCGCCATGGGATCCCCATCTTGGAACCTCTTAGTAAGTCTCCGCAGATTGCGGTACAGACTTTTACTCAGGCCCCCATATCCGCTCTGGATCCTTATGCAGGTACTGGTGACCATGCTACCCCCAAAAAATTATCCTGATGCTTTATGCCTTTGTTTACAAAATTCCAGTGGTCTTCATAGCTCCCCTGAGACAGCACTTGACTTACCACTTTACCCGCCCACAGAATAAAGTGGCAGTTTTGCTGCAGTGGTGGTTTGACAGTCCACCAAAGAACTTGGATTACAGCTGCCCTCTAGTTAGATTAAAACAAATGTTTTGACAGACATTTTGCTGGCTTAACTAGCAATATCTGAATCCTACCTCCCTTTTAGAGATGTTCTCATAGACACTTTAATGGCTGACTTGTCGAAAGCATGCTTTTGCCAACAGGTGGCCAGGTGACCTAGGCTGGCGCTTGATCTGTTTTTTCTCACCAGGCAATCTAAGCAGGAGAGTCTCATATTAGCAGCCTCAACAAGTAAGGTTAATCCCAATTAATTTCCACCTAACCTCCCCAAAAAAGATGAATGCCTTCGGTAAATGTTTTTTCTGCCAGCTTGGTACTTTGGTCTGTAAAAGCAGTATGTTGAGCCTCTATACCTTTGGGTATATATGACCTTTAGGACATGGCCAGGGAGATCTTGTGGGCAGTCTTAGCGGGCCATAGGGCCTCTTTTGCTCAGACTTTCCTTTATTGGCAAGACGCGACCAATTATGTCATCCACACAGCCGAAGATTCAATGTTGTCTTTCTCAGCCATGCCAGGATGCAGTTATCTGGATTCTCTGGCAAAGTCCAGGCATCACTAATGGATATGCCCTTTGATGGATGTCAACTTTTTAAGCAGGAAAAGGCAACCTCCACCTTGGCGTGCTTTAACAGCAGTGCTCTCTTTGAGGCAAAGCCATTCTTTCGCCAGTTCTGAAAATTCAGGGGCTATTCCAAGGGTGGCATATAGGCATTGGCCATCTTCCTAGCCAGTGATCAGGCAGACAGCCCAGTCCTTTTTGGGACCACAGACACAGAATTGGCAGGCAGCTTGCAGGACAGCAGGGACCCCAGTCCTCCAGCTCTTCTTTCCCTTCTACCACAGCCAACAAACCACTTTAGTTTGCTCTCAGTGGTGCATATCCAACATGTTGCAGGCATGAACCAGCACACTCTCCCGGGTTGGCGATCCACCGTGGGGTCTTGCAAATTGTTCAAAAAGGCTATACCATACCTCTTCCTCCTCTACGCCAGTATGAATTACGGAAGAGCATTTGTCCCTCTTGCTACAGAAGGCAAGTTTATTGCTCTCCAAAGGTGCCATAGTCTTACCTGCCTCGTAGAAAAGCTGGTGTTATTCCTGCTACTTTCTCATCCCAAAAGTGACCAGGGACTCTGGCCTATTTTGGACCTCTGACCCCCTTAGATGCCTTTCTGTGGAAGAACAAATTCAAAATGCCCACATTGGTTTAGATCCTTTCCGCCGTGGAACCTGGAGCCTGGATGGTGTCCTTGGACTTACGGTGTGCATATTTTCATAAATGTATGCTGCAGTCAAACATGCTCTTCCTGCTAGTCAAGATGGACCTGGTGCATATTTAGTTTGTGTGCTCCTCATCAGCCTTCCTTGCACCCCACCAGACGTCGGTGGATCCCCTAACATTACGGTTCACCATAGGCGAGCTGAAGTCCCACCTGATTCCATCAGAGAATTCCATTTTTGGGGCAATCCTGGACACAATGAAATTCAAGGCTTTTCCTTTGCCCCAACGAGTCAGACATTCAGTCTATGATGTGTATATTTTAGACTCTGTTCATGTAAGGGTGGCTCTGAGGCTTTTTTAGTCTCTTGCATCCTCCTTATCCAAATACACGAGGCAATCCTTGCAGTGGAACTTAGTCACAGTGGGGCAAGTATCATGGCTGTTTTTCCTATATCATCTAGTCCTCTGAGGAGACAGCCCACGATGTAAAATGATGGCTGACCGATCAAAATCTGTCCACTCTTCTTCCCCCACACAGAGCTGACAGTGGTGATTGATCCATCATTACTATGTTAGGGGGTGGTCACTTGAGTAAGATGGCGATCAGAGGCCTCTGGTCTCCAGTAGAGGACCGGTTGTGGTGCACCGGACAGTAACCCTTTACAGTCAAAGGAGTTGGACATCTTTTTGTTTGTTTTGCTTTTTAAGCTGGCAGGGCCTAGCAATGGGCATGGTGAAATGTTGTTTGTAGGCCCTTTCAGCCTTTCCACGTTTCCTGAATCTGCCAGCCTTGTACCAGTTGTAATGCGGTTTACTAAATGCTGGACACACATTTCCTCCCAAACAGTATATGATGCCACAGAGGAGCTTTAATTTGGTCTAGACATTCCTTGTTTGTACGCCTTGAGAGCCTATGCATAATTGCTCGCATTTGTCTCTTGGCTCTGAAGACTGTCTTCCTCATTGCGATTGTGTCAGCTCGTCTCAATGTCCTCCGTACTGAAAATACTCATTCCACATTCAGCGATCAATCGCTGTGCCATCATTTTCACCCTCTTACCCACCAAAAAGGAGGAGAGGATATTTGGGTTAGACCTCAAAACAGCTTTAAGATGTAACATTGATTGTACTAAGGACTATTAAGTGGGTGATCAAGTTTTTGGTGAGTTTTCCAGAGCAAAGAAAGGGAAGATGGTGCAAAAGAGAACCTTGTTGTGGTGGGTAGTCCTCTGCATTAAGCTATGCTATGAATTGGGCACCTGGAAGGTCTGAGCCCACCATGATCAAGTCCACTGCTACTGTGTGGGTGCAAGGGCAACCTGTCCTCGACATTTTTCAGGCTAGGATGTGAGGGATGGTGCATATGGTTACGAAGCACTACTGCCTTAAAAGTGTGGTCCGGTGGGAGAAACTATTTGTCTGCGATATGCTTATTTTGAGGTGAGGAATATGTAGTTAAAAGTTACTTTCCTTTGGTAAGGCTGTTTCTGGTCAATGCTCTTATCGAACTGTAGATTCCTCACTGTGCTCCCACTTCCCCATTATGTGTTGGGACCTTATTCGGATCATAAATAGAGCCCACAAGTTAATAACTTTAACACTGTTACCAATAATATTTCCACAAAAAAGCAGAGCAGACTTTCTTCAGCAAGCAGGGTTTATATGCAGCTCTGCTCAGTCTCTTCCGTGGTGGTTTTGAGTCCTCGTTGATCTGATTAACGCACTTGAGAACCCTGCTGCAAAATTCTCTGGATCCAGTCTGGCACCTTGGGAATATTCTAAGATGAGAAATCTGTAGTTAGATGGAGTATCCATCAGAAAAAATGTTACTCTATGTAACTTACTTGTATGTCTTGTGACTCAGTCGAGATGGGAGTCTTATAACAATCCACCACAGTTGTTTTTAAGCACAAGGGTCTGTGTAGAGTCAGCAGACATTTAGTTTACAGATTCAAAGATTAGTCCAACTCTCACTATGGTCTTAAACGGGTGAGAGTCCAGTTTTGTTGTACTAGTCATTATTTAGGTACCGTAGAAACTGCACCCGCAATCCCACATGTCTCCAGATCGGCCTTGCACTAAGCCTACTGTAGAAGTAAAGGAATCTGAAGTTTGAGACTATTATGCAGCGAGACCAGCATCTAGATCTGTGTGGAGAGATTGGTCATTAGCTAAAATACAAGTGGATCTTTACCTGCACTGCATCAGTCAATTCAACATATTTAAGCACCTTATACACTAGGCTTGACACTTTCGTTGATCCTGTATAATTTCACTAGGAATTCATCTTTGCCAGATGCTTTTCCAGATGACATTTCAATTCTAGCAGTTTTGATCTTGTGTTGAGTCTTTGGGCCTTCTAATTTGTCACTGATGTCCAGTGGCATTTTACAGTTACGATAGTTGTAAGTAATTATTCGTCTAGGTGTGAGGTTTTTTCGTCTTAGGTTGTAAAGCTTTTTAAAACTTTTTCTGGATTCTTTCATGTTTAGTGGGCTTGTAAGCACCACATCTTGTGTATCTGTATTGGATGGCATGTTCAAGGAGCACTTTCTGGCATTGTGGGCCATCAGAAGTATCCTGTCTTTCTCACCATGGCCCTAGAAACTGCGTTTGATACCTGGTAGTGCTTATTTTGCTTGGAGTGAAAAATATGCATTCAGGTCGAATTTGGCTTTCGAAGACTCTCTAATAAAACCCATAGATGGTGTTCCCTTACATTAAATAATAAGGTCTTGTATCTGGTTTTTGTTTTGTTTTTTAGTCTTTTTTTTTCTTCATTTTTGTGCTTATTCCCACTTGATGGTTCTCAATGCACAATTTTTACACAGGGGCTATAGGTCTATAGTAGTTGGTCTGAGGAGACTGACCCATGATTGTCCAGTAGAAAATCAGTGAAGTGGGATTGTAGATAAGTTTTCACATGAGGTAATCTTTATTTGTAAGTGTGAATGTACCACTGCTCCATGGGTGGTGCCACTGGTCATAGTTAATTTAAGGTCTGTCGGTGCATTGTCTAAGACACTTTGCCATTACATTGCATTGGATATATGAAAATCTGTGCATACATTTACCATGAATGTAAGAAACAAAGGTGTAGCTCCTGTCTTGTGAATGCCAGATATCATTGAGCCTGTGATCCGTTATGAGCTCAGTAATTTTGTCCTCCCCTCTTATCAAGTTCTCGAAACTCAGACAGTGCCCTAGATATATTTAGGAAGAACCCATATCTTGTAACACTAGGGTCATAAACGGAGTGCAATATTAATGTGCCGCCCTGTATAGTAATTATTGCGATAAAATAGCCTCCTTTGGAATTGCTCCATGTCTTGTGGACTTTTAACAGAAGTGATTACAGAACAATATGGTCACTCCTCACTTGTATGCCAAGGAGACTGAGTTGGTGTGATCAGCGTGGCTCACTAGGACCTTGCACACTCAGCCTCTTTTTAATTTGATTAATTCCACTCGGGAAATCGGTATTGCATCTTGGCATTTTGTGGCAAAATTAAAAAAAATCTTCTGATATAGTGAGTGAAAACCATTTGCATTGAGAGATACAGTAACGGGGTCTCTGTAGAGGAGGGACTCAACTATGGGTGTAGCCATCTAAGAGCCGGTAAACCGCATGGAGACCCGAGGTTTCGGAACAGATGTTCAATCTAATTGACATGGTTGGGGAAAAATATATATACTACGGGCGGATACTGTCTTCAGTTGTATCTGTTGAGGTATGCAAAGCTGAACAGAGTCAGACTGGGTGGGGTGTAGTAGGGAACTTAATGTTCTCTAGGAAAGTTCCTGCTGGAGTTGGGGGGGTGGAGGGGGGGGGGAGGGAGGAGATAAGGAAAGAAATGTGGGGCTAAAAGTGTTTGGTGTATCAACCAGTCAGTGGGTCAACAACAAACATTCAAAAGTGAGCAAGGTATAAAAACTGTCTGAAGGAACGTCTGGATGGGGCAAAGAGAAGGCCGTTTGTCTTCCATGATAGGTGGTGGGTCCACTATCTCAGGGCTTATAGGTCACGATTGATACTTGTCATGCTTAAAAGGGAGACCCAACAACTAAATGGCGTTTGAGATTTAGGTATGTGAAAAATTAGGACTTCATTGTCTTTCTACCAGTCACCCACTCGCTGTCATTCCTTGTCTGTCTGATATTTTGTTACTGATCACAAGCAGTCATTTCCAAGTCATCAGAATCAGTTTTTTCTTCTGCATGTTTTAGAAGGAGCTACAGCCTATATATCTTTTATCCATGGCCAAATGCTTGGAATGCACAAATTATTTTAGGGATGCCATGGGTTTTCCACGAGAATTGGATGGATGAAACTCCCTGCTCTTCTATCCATTGTAAGAATCATGGTAGGTAGTTTTAACAGAGTAGATGTCTTGTTTTGTGAGTAAGTTTCTCAGTTCCAGTTGCAGGAATTTCTGACGTTCATGCATTTTACTGTCCTATCTTGCGAAAAAGCAGTTGAGACCTATAACTTGTCTTTCTTGTATGTATGTGTATGTCTCTATGTATGTGCAGTTTGTTGCTAGCCTAACCAACAAGCATTTGCAATGCAATAGGTCTCGCATTTGCGAGAGTTTTAGCTATTGGCGGTGTAAATGACTATGCCTTTTTATTTATGTGGTTTGAAAACCTGCACGAGGTACGTAAACACGCACTTTGTACTTAGTCATTGCTTACGAGAAGCAAGGCTGGCAGTAACTGTGCCTCTTTTACTGCCACCCTTGCTTGTTGTAAGCAACAACTATAAGTAGTGCATGTTTATGCACCGCTTGCAGGCTTTCAAAACACATAAATAAAAGGCATTGCCATTTACAATGCCAATAGCTCAATCTCTTGCAAATGCGAGACCTATTGCATTGCAAATGCTTGTTCTGTACTGAGACCCGCATGCCAGCATCTGCCACTCTGAAGAAGTCATGGTGTGTTTTAAATCATATACCATCACTTCACTCAGAATGTGCTTTAATGTTTAAGTTTCTCCCATGTCTTGCAGTATCATAACAGAACTACAAGTAACATGGGTTTCTGTTGCCCACTCATTTTATCAACCAGGGACAGATAAACAAGGCAGATTGCTGCATCCAGACATCAGACACAGTTATTTACCTGTAGCAGGTTATTTTACCCAACCGCTCTCCTAGTATATTTACAGTGTTAAAAATCACGCTAAGCTGCTCTTTTTTAATTGTGTGTACTTTTTATAGATCACTTAATTGTGGTGATTTTATGCTGCTTTTCCTGCTGCAGTCTAAGAGGTCCACGCTGCTGTAAACAACGAGTGTTGCTTTTACATAATTAACGGGACTCACGTAATGGGATTAAGACACAAGGGCCAAGTGTATGTAGGTACTGGGAATCTAGGATCAAACTTGCAGGTTACACACAGACCTGGTTCTTAGAAGTTACACAAAGACCGCAAAAGAGGGTGCAATAACTCATCAATACACTTAGCTTATTTATTTTACGTTGATCAATGTTACTCATGATAGGGTTGCAAACAGGAACGAATATATGGCGTGCAGACCGGTAAGGTCAGAGTTAGACGCTTATGTCAAGTACACCTTACAGAAACATGAAAGAGCTCCAGACTGAAAGGGCTGTGCACAGTGCTGCTGCTTGAAGAAACTTCACTGGCTCCCAGTCAACAAGATGATCACCTTCAGACTCCTCACCCACGCACACAAAGCCCTGCACAACCTCGGACCAAAACTCATCAACCACCGCGTCTCCTTCTACACTCCTCCGCGCACCCTACGCTCGACCGGACAAGCCCTGGCAGCCGTACCCCGCATCCGCAAAGCCACCGCCGGAGGAAGATCTTTCTCTCTTCTGGCAGCGAAGACCTGGAACTCCCTAAACAAGCAGTGCGTAATCTTGGAATAACCAATGACAACAAATTGTCTATGACCAACCATGTCACTCTTGTATTAGGCACTTGCTATGGGATTCTGCGGAAACAGCGCAAAATCTTTGAATGGATCCCTATTGAATCCAGGAAACCTTTGGTGCAGGGTCTTATCGTAAGTCATCTGGATTATGGGAACGCCTTATTAGCTTCCCTAAATGAAGACCTATTTTCCAAACTTCAGATCCTGCAGAACACTGCTGCTAGACTTACTTTAAATCTTTCACCGAGAATTCCTTCAGCCCCTAGTCTGAGGACTCTCCACTGGCTTCCGGTAAGAAAGAGGCCGTTTTAAAACTCCTATGCCTCACCCACAAGATTATATACGGAACCGGACCCTGTTTAGCGAAAAAGCTCAATAGATCTCAGCCAGGAAGACTTGTAAGATCTAGCACAAAATCTCTCCTTACCCTGCTACGAATTCGCACTGTATGAAGCGGGGGATGATCTTTTTCCTTTCTTGCCCCGACCTCTGGAATAAGCTTCCGTCTCCTCTTCTTTCCATCTATGATCACAAGCTTTTTTAGAAGGAATTAAAAACGTGGCTATTTGTCAGAAATAACGCTGTTCAGATCTGACCGCCAGTCTTTACGGAGTTCTGCAAGCACCATGAGACCTTTCAGATGATTTGTGCGCTCAATAAGTTCCTTTAACTTGGGTGTGCCCAGATGGAGTACAATGTGATCACAGTAACGCCACTTCAAGAGTTTTATTTCCATCTCCTTGGTGGCTGGGACGTCCATTGCGTACTAGAAAAATGTAAATCAGTATTCCCACTACAAGTAGCAAGGTTAGCGGAAGTCCTCCGAAAATGCTTCCAAATACGGAGTGTATAAAAGCTGGAATTACTCTGAAGACGGTCTGATAGGTGCTTAACAGTACAGAACCTATGGTCTTAAATAGGTGTACTTTACCCTTCCTATCAGACATGTTAAAGATACGCTGTACCATTTCTCCGAAATGAAGAGGGCAGTTAGTTCATACCAGTGCCTGTATCTCAGCAGAGGACCTTGCAACCTAAAGAACAAAAGTCTCTCGGTCTGAGGTTAAGGACACATCTTTCTGTAAAAGCATGGCTTTCAATCAGCTTATAGTATCGAACCGTATAAAGGAAACATTCAACGAAGGCCATAATGGCGCCTCCCTGACTGTGTGGGTCTGTGGAAACAATACTTGCATACAGCAAGTAACCCTGGAACTTAGTGACAAAATAGACGATGCCTGGAAGCATCCCACAACAACCTTGATCACTCAGCATTAAGTAACTCCCATTCGAGAGCAGCCTGAACACTGGATTAATCACGGCAGCTGGGGACCCTTTCAAATGACAGGACCAGTTTGCAAGTGAACCATTACAGGCCCCGTGAAGCATAATATCCTGGCAAATGAGAAATCCTCTCAAAGAATTCTTAGTCTGTACCGCTGAAAAACACTTCAGTGTCCCCGTTCCTGCATCTAAATCTTTGGGGTAATTCCAGGATTCATGGATGAATTCCCTACCCATTGCTTTATACCTGCCTACCTGGTGGTGTTCTAGGCAACATGGAAACTGGAAAGTTATTGGCAATGTTTTATGGCCATGAATCAAACTTTCCGTTTTCGGTGACTCGGACATATTGAAAGGTAATTGGTCTAATTTTTCAGTGCGCAGCATTGTATATTTTGCATCCCTTTGTACCATTGTTGTCTGCTTTCATTCGGACAGAGACGTACTGTTGATATATCACCAGGGCACATAACCAGAGGGCTGTGATTGTAGCGTCCAGCTTAATGACACAAAAGAACATAAGTATGATTGTCTGTGTTGTAAGATGGACCGATCCTGTTCCATTATATCTATTGCAGAAGATACAATGTTGCCCAGTGAATACATTCTGGATGTCAGTGTGGCCATACCATTGTCAACCACAGCCAAAGCCTTTTCTAAGTTAATTGTCAATTTCATGTAATCTCTCCGCATCTTCTTGTTGAGAGATTTTCTAAATTTCATTATAAACAACTTCTAGGAAGAGTTTCTGACGTGGCTTTCGGGGACCTTATAAAAAATCCCTAAGATCCATGTTGTCCTGGAGTAAGGACAAGTGTTTCAGTTAACTGCCCAACACTGTATAATGTCACCACCCTCGGATGTTCTCGTTGTACATAGCATAAACTAAGCATCCCTTCCAGTTGGAGTCTGAGTTGTATGAAACGCCATGCATGATGTCATCTAGTGTATCATCACCTTTTTCTGGATAATTTTGACATCCCTCCAAGTGTCAAAGTAAGGGAATACAAGGTGTGTTCCAAGTCCTTAATCCTGGCTAACCCAAGACAGGAAGTCTGTTGCACAGTGTGGTTCAGGAAAATGATCTGCTGTGGTATGAGGCATGCTCTAAATAGTACCTCCTTTCCATGAATCTGCCAGTCCTTAGTACCCCAGACAGATTGTATGTCTATAGTGTTTTTTCCATAAGTCGAAACCCTGTTAACACAGTTGGGCAATAAAGGATTCAGAGTATCTGTTTCGTGTTAGTGAGCATGCTTTTCTTTGCTGATGTAGGTGCAAGCTTCTAAAAATATGAATGTGGATCTGATATATTAAACCCAGAAAAATAAGCAAACTTTTGTACACGTTTGTGACCTACCTTTAGGTGGTGTTGGGCAATGTTCCCATTGAAGGTATATGAAAAAATTACACGGTGCACTTATTTTATGCAGAGTGATGACCATAATGTTGGTAACAGCACATGCTCTCAAAATCAGACTCGTCATCAAACATTTCATTTTTCGTGAAATGCTGCAGACAGTTGTAATTCAGACACCATATTATTAACCGTTTCAAAATCCCAAGCGTCGGAGTATGTACTGGAGGCGATGATATCATTTGAAGAAATTTTGAATACATGTGGTATTTTCAAAAGTTCAGTGGGACCAAATACATCATATGACACACTATCCCAAACTATTCAGTCAGGACCTGGAAGTGATGTAACGTTCACATAGGACAGGTCTCTCAGTTCACGATGAGATGACGTTGGAGGTTTCAGTACCAATATCACATGTGATACTGCGGGGCGTTCTGGGAGATGGTGTCCATTCACGATCAAGGAAAAGACAGTCACTAACCCTATCCAGAAAAGTAGGAACAGTATTCCAGTTATTATCCAGAGCTGTAGACACGGTGAGAGTAGGTATGTCTTTTTCAAAATAATTTAAAAATCATGAAGTAGTTTTTGGTGGGAAACTGGAGCTGGCGGTGACTCGGGTTCACTTGGATCCAGAGAAAATGTGTCAATCGATGAAATAGCCAGATGCAGTTCGATCTATCTTTGGTAGCTCAGCAAGTTTTGTTGAACTTGCAGATATCTCTTGTAGAGGCATGTTGATGTAGATGGTAGGTCGAATTGATTTGGTTCATTTTTGTTGTGGTGATTAATTTCAATAGGAACGAGTTCCATTTCATTGTTGGTAACTCTATTACCACGTATAGTAGACTCTTAACATGTTATCAGTCTTTCTGTCTGAACCTCCTTTAGGGTAGCATGGGAAGACCGGCGGCTACCCAGGAGCCCACGCGGCCTTCTATTCAGAATCGACCAAATAGTGTGGTGTGATCAGATCAGTGGAGATGAATCTCTTTTCTTTCTTGCCGGTAAAAGGCGGAAGAAGTACTATTCTTGTTCCTTCGACAGCCGGGACAGGCGTTCTGTATGATGGATTGCATCTCCTTATTTTTGAGTTTGTGGGACGTGCGGGGTACTCCGTGATTCTTGCACTGACAGTGCCGTCTTTTCACTTTTTTTATTTTTTGGTTTCTTACCTTGAAGGAATCTCCTCCCCATCACTTTGTTTCTAATTTGAAAGTTACCAATGATGATAGTGTGGGCATACTGGTAATTATATGCCAGGAGCCCCCTTCTTGGTGTTGCGCACGTGAGGTACTTTCCAATCTTTTTATACATTTTCAGCATAACCCACCACACAGCTTTATTTATTTTTCTATTTAAAAGCTTGTTGTGAACTGTGGTACATGATGATGATCTGTGTAAATTATGAACAGTGGGACACACAGGCAAGTAATAGTGATACTGTCCTGTAAGGGGAGTATGTACCCCCGGTCCTTTGAATTACAATATACTGTTCTGAGTAAGTTTGGTCTCTTTTGAGATATAGTTCTGTATGATGGCCCAAATTCTTTCTTGTCCACTATCTTTTCTCTGACCAGATCCCTGACCTTTGGGATCCAGGCAGGTCTTGCCTTGACGGATTTTACTTCCCCCCCCCCCCCCCCCCCCCAGTGGCGATGCGTTTTACTTAGACGTTGCTTTGTAGTGTCCAGAATTCATTGAGTTCCTGTAAAACAACCAAACGTTTATTGATGTCAAATGGTTTTTCATCTGCCACTGTGTGGCCACAATCTAGGTCAGGGGCCCACATTCTCATCTCAAGTAGGACTTCGTATGGGGTGATACCTCCTAGGGAGCTTCTTGGCATGTTAAGTGCCCTCTGGTCCCCATAGGTGATTGACCCAGCTACCACCCAAACTGAATACCCTTGCTGTTAAAGATTGCTTTAAGTCACGGTTTTTCTGCAACACTACCGAATTTCCCTCCTGATGATATGGAGAAGAGTACCGCATTGCAACACCCAAACATCCCATGGCTTCCTTGTAAGCCCTAGAGCTAATCACTGGGCCACAGTCAGAATGTAATGTGCCAACTACATATGTCCCTATGAAGTCTTGCAAATCTTTTATAACAGTTCGAGTGTCAGCCGAGCTCTGAGGCCAAACCCACAGGAATCTAGAGCATGAATCTAAAGCCACCAAGATGTACTTGTAAGCCCCATCAGATTGTAAGGGGCCGTAGTGGTCCAAATGGACACAAGGGAGAGGTCTGTCTGATATTAGTAATGGTGTTTGTGCTGTACGTGCTACGGTGAAACCCTTCATCTGCTGACAAACGTCGCACTTAAGGACAAATGCTTTTGTCAGTTTTGTTAAACCTGGCCACCAATAGGTTTTTTTCAGTATAGAAACTGTTGCGTTAATCCCTGCATGTGCAGAACCCAGACCGTCGTGTGCAGCTAGAATGAAACCTAATCTGTGATCCATATTTGGTATAACTCTATCCTCCACTCATGGAATTTGAGCATACGGAATATGTTTTGCATCTAACTTGTAAGAGTACTTGAGTGGAAAGCCTTTTGGCAAGGCTGTGCTGTTTTTGCGTGAAGCAATGACAGCTATCATTGTGCTTCTGTCTATTCTCGTGCTAGAACAAGTGATTGCAGCTATGGCAGCAGTTCGCACTGTCACCTTGGTGGCTTCATTAGCTAATGAATTCCCTTCAACGTAAACGCCATTGCGTTGACGCAGCGTGTGCATCGTGTGAGCTCTTGGCAATTATTTTTTCAGCTCTGACGCTTGTTCCCAAAGCAATTTGTGCTTTATTGTGCAACCATTTGAGTCATTAAGCCCATTCTGACCCCAGTGGTGGTGATATTCATTGTAAGACTGGACACAGTAAAATGAATTGCACACTAAGTGTGGGGAATTCCCAATCCATTTGTATTAGTGCCAGTAATAGGGTTTTTAATTCTGCCAGCTGTGCCGTGCAGTCTCCTAGAGACTGCATCTTCGTACTGCTAGGATGGAACTTGCCTTCTTGCACACGTCCTTTTACAATCGCACAAGCGGCGCTGTATTGCTGTTTACTTCCTATGGCAAACTGAACAGAACCGTCAGTGTAAATAATGTATTTATACTGATCCAGAGGCTTTATTTAATTCGGGAGAGGATATTCTTGTTTGTACTGCAGAAATGCTTGAGTTTTTAGTGTTGAATCAAATTTGTAGTCTACATCTGTTGCAGTGAGAGAATTAGCCTATTGTATCCATCGTTAATATAGCTCTTTTGTTTTTGGAACGTTAGCTTTTGTAACGGCCTCTAAGGCTGGTACTGGAGTCACTATGATTGTTTCCCCTGTGCTACCGCAGTCTGTTCTGCTGACAGATTTTTTTTCTGTAGAAGCAAAGTGCATTTCAGCGTTTATGGACAAGTGTGATTTGTATGCTATAGGTACTGTTTAGCCTTCATTGGAGGTTAGGTAAATGTTTCCTGATTGACCCACGATTACACGGATCATCAGATTTGTGATATTTACACGTGTGTAGGTGTTTTGAAGCTCTCATGTCAGCTTGTAAGGAATGAAGGATGTGTGTTCCTGTGTCCAATGTCTAATTGAAAAATAAAGTTACTAAATCGTAGAAAGGTTTTACTTTTTCTGCGTATTTCAAAATGTATGTTCTGCCAAAATTTAGGAATCCCAATATGGAGTGTAAATGTTTTAGGGTTTTTTGAGGTTGGAGCAGTGCACACTTTTGTAAAACGTTAGCTGCTAGGCTTTTTCCTTCACTTCATAACTTGTATCCCAAAAATAGGACGTTGAGGTTGGCTATTTTCGTCTTTTTAAAGTTGAATTTGTAGCCCTCTGAGGCGAATCCCAAAATTTATGTTGGTCACCCTGGTCAAGTGATCCAATAAATCCTCATCCGTTAGATCAATCTCATCTACATAGGACAATGCCTCCTCATCAAAATTTTGAAGTAACTGTTACCCTAGCTAGCCTGGGGCTATTCTTATACCCTTGGGGCAGTCAACAGAATTGAATCCGAGAGCCTAGGGCTGAGAATACTGTCAAATATCTGCTTTCCGGTGCTATATTTTGGCAGAAAAATCCATTTGAGCTATCTAGTGTTTTGTATTTTTCGGCACTATGTTATTTATTAATGCGGCACAGTGTGCATTCTGTACTGCAATTGTCTTAGTGCATGTGTTTAGATGTTTGTAGTCTAAAACTAGACGGTATGTAGTGTTAAGCTTCATTACGGTAAACAAAGGATTATTCATAGAAGAGGTGCAATTCTCTGTTACACCTTGGTATTCAAGTTGATCTAAGTTTTTTCACTTTTTGTTTTATTGGGTACTTTCTCTGTGGAGTTGGAGTTGTTTTTAGTGGGATTACATGGTGAGGTGACACAGTATCCCACCCTACATGGTTGCGATATAATGCTGGAGCAAGCGCTACTGCCCACTCTTGCTCATATGAATATTTTAGTGCTACTGGAACAAGGTCGGAAAAAGAGGGTGAAATTGCTGTTTCACCCTTGGGGCACTCCATATCAAGCTCAGGCGGCCAATCTTTTTCAGCCAAAAGGCTGTCATGGCCATAAGTCAGGTTCTCACAAAAGAGCTGGAGACATCAGAAATTCCATCCGGTTCTGGCGAGCTAGTGTTACTTCTGCTGCACTGCCTACCATCGTCAGAGCCCATTCCCCGTTCAAAAGTTGTCTTAAGTATCCTTGGCATTTCTTACTTTAAGGCCAGCTACCTTCTTTTTAAATTAAGGTTTTGATTTTTGTTTATCTTCTTTCATGATATTCTTGTCCGAAGTACGGTGTGCATCTCTGGACTTTGTTCATTCTTCTGGTCTGTGTTCTGACCGTCCTTCCCTCTGAGTTTTTTGATGAACCCTGAAATAAACGAGAGGAACGTGTATCCGTATCCTGATACCGGTCAGGTTTTTTTAATGTTATCACGATTTCTAAGGTTGTACCTTCTTTCGAAGCGCTCCTGTTGTGGAGACCCACCCCTTGATTGTGATCTATTCTCTCTATTCTTTTGTTTCTTATTGTCCCATTTCTTTTTGGAGGAATCAGGTGCTGGCTTGGTGTTGTCCTTTTCAGGACCACCCATGAGTTTAGATTTTGTTGCTCTAGCTCCCAAATTATATCTAACTCGGCATATGTATCTTCGATAATTTTAGGTAAATCACGCTCCTGTTGTATAGGAGTGAAATCCTTCAAGCGTTGTATCGCTGCTGCTGCTGCCTCCCCTTTTATGGTAGCCAACATAATAGTGGACACCTGGCCAAAAATTCCTAACAATTTCATCCCTAAGTTCAGAGCAGGTTCTGCTCCATACTCATTCTGTATCAATACATCTGGTATTACTGCTATTGAAGGGATACCATGAGTTCTGGTATAGATGGCAGTGAACACTGTACCCTAAGAGGTACAATCATCTATCTGGAGATCTATCCCCATTGGCAAGTAGATTGTTGGCATTCAGTTTTTCTTGAGGGCTTGTGTGTGATAACACTGCCTCTAATTGTGTTATTTTCTGAGCTATCCAGAATGGCATTTGCTCACGTTTAGTGGGCATTTTACCCATAACTGTGTTTAGCGTTTTTGGAGTTATTTTAGTTGCAGACTCCTGAATTTGTCCTGCTGGTGTAGCCCTCGTTGTCTGAAGTGAATGTTCTCATTGCTAACCGTGTCAGATTTCTATAGAGTTTTATTATTTCTTTGTGTAGTGGACGTAGGTCTGCTACGGTCATTGTGTCAATGTCTGGACGCAGTGTGTAAGCAGATAGGACTGGCTAAGTGGCTCCGTCCCTGCCGAGCATACAGTCTCACTTTATCTGTTGTGTGTGGGAGGGTGCCTTTAAACCAGTTTATGTGCCACTGGTACGTGAGCGGAACTTCAGTGTCCTCATATGGACATTTTTCCTCTGGTATTTCATCTTCAGTGTATGAATGAAATGTATTTGTACGTGCATCTGTTGATGGTACTTTGACACATAAAGAGAATACCTCTGTCCTGTATGACTCGTGTGCCTCAATCACGAATGTTAAAAGTCCTACCTCTTGCTCTGACTCCATAGTCTGCTAATTTCAAATGTTCATATCACCTTACTGTTCTCTTTACCCTACTGCATTCTCACGTAGAAGTGCTGCAGGCATCTATTGGAGATTCGATGCAGGTCAGTGATCACCAGATTTCAGGTCAGGATCACCGGGAGACCTCTTTGTGGTGTTGGTCCACTTGAGGCGCGGGTGCAGAATGGTGCAGACTCGCAGATTTTGCCAAAGCCAGAGTCTGTGGGTGAACAAATCCGGTGTTCACTGGAGACAAACTCTTGGTTTGAGAAGGCAGGGCAGGTCCTCCGTGTTCTTTGGGGCTGCAGGACACACCGGGATTTCGCTGGAGCAGGTTCGAGGTGGGGACAGGCCGGTGGAGGTGGGGCCAAGTCAGTGGGAGTTCTCTTCCTCTTTGTTCAGTATGACTTCTTTGGCCCTTCTCCTCTTCTTCTGGTCGGTTCTTCTCTGAGGATGCAAGGTTCGGGGTTGCCCCTAAATACTAGATTTAGGTGTGTTACAGGTAAGTAAAGGTCATGACCAATGAATCTCTTCCTATTATGCCACCCGGGGGGGGCGGGGGGGCATATGCCTCTCTAGTTGGCTTGGTCCCCCCATCTGCAAGATGGTGGGGACAGTTGTTTCACCCAGTCTTCCCCACCTGAGGGGTGGCGTTGGCAAAGGTGGGCACACCTCACTTCCTCACTTGGTTTTCTGGCCCGTTCTCCCGCCCAAAATGGTGGTCAGAACCGGTGGGGGCCAGTTGCTGGAAGTATGGTGGGGTAGCTCACAAAGGCAATAAGCCTTTGAAGCTTCCCCTTCGTGGACCCTGCCCATCCAGGGGGAGGAGGCTTGGCACCTTGTCCCAGGATGGTGCATTGTTTCAGACCTCCGAGAGCAGCAGGCTCTCGACCCAATGGTCCAGAAACATGTCTGGTGGATGCAGCTGGCGGGCAGCCACTCAGCCAGGACACGAGCGTTAGGTCTTTTTCAGGGGCACCTCTAAGATGCCGTCTGAGTGCATTGTTCATTACATTTCACACTGGCATCAGTGTGGGTTTAATATGCGGAGACGTTTGATACCAAACCAGTTTTCAGTAAAGCTATTATGGTGCTGTGGTGTTCCTAATGACAACCTTCCAGCACCATATACTGTTAATGGCATTACTGAACTTACAATGTCTAAGAATTGGTTTAGATACTGTAGGGGTACAGGGCTCATTCACCTTTACCCTCACCACTGGTATAGTGCATCCACCTAAAGGGGTGGCTGACCTATGCCAGGGCAGTGGGTTGTAGGCATGGCACACAGGGATGTGCCATGTCAACTTTTCACTTTGTTCTGCACCAAAACACGTGGCCTGCAAGGGCAGTGTGTGTGTGTAAAGGTACAGAGTCTCTAAGGGTGGCACAATTAGTGCTGCAACCCTTATGGATCTTCCCTGGCCATTGGTACCTAGGGTACCATTTACAAGGGGCTGACATGTGGCCAAAGAGTGTCAATTGGGTTTGGTATCAATGCTGTTTTAGGGAAAGAACGTAGGCCCTGGGTACCTAGCTGGCAGGAACCCAGGGCACATTCAGCAAAGTACATCAACTGTTTGTCAAAAGGTGGGGGCAACCATGCAAAAAAAGGGCACTTTCTTACAACCTGTGCCTAAAAATTTGAAATGTTTTTGTGTAATCCATCTTGCTGTACATGATCTAGGTTGTGTCCAAATCCCCCATGTAATGCACAGCACTCCATTGCGTCATAGTTAGGTTTGTGCTCTGTAGATACCAAAGCATCTGTACACACATCTATTTCCAGAAGATTGAATCCTTCTTGGGTTGTTCTTCAAAAGACTGGCAATGTGAGTGTGACTGGGTAACTGAAAAAGTAGGAATACTGGCCTTACTCGATATTTATTTATTTTTTATTGAGGGTATTGGGGCTGGTCCGGTAATTCCATTGTTGTACACACAGCTCATAACCCACAAGTTGAGAACTATTGGGTTTTGCATATTCACCAAATATCCCTACAGGGGCATGTGATAATCCCAATTTTACGCCCTTTCCAGGCAAGATACTAGAGGGAAAATATCTCAAACTGGAATCAGGTGAAAGTGGGGGAAAGGGTAATACACAAGAGACACTGGTTAGGTATAGGTATATAGATCACATCCAGGCCATAACGGAACCATTGTTTAGTAATATTGGACAAAAAGACAACACAACCATATACTTAATTTGCGAAATGTACTGTTGTATAACTAGAAGACAGGTAGCTCACAGGCTTGTGATCTTACACTTCAGCATTGTACATATCGCTTGGCAGGCTGACACTGGGACATATCTGGACAATATAGAACTAGCCTGGTTAACTAACGCACACAGGGAGTTCCTGGCAATGGACTTGGAAGAGGACAAACTTAAAGATACAAAAATGCAGATGGGTAATGGAAAGGTGCCCGGCCTTGATGGCCTACTGGTCGAGTTCAGGATGTCTATGATCGGCTATAAATTTGACCAAGAACCAGTTTGGAAGCCCCTAAATTCAGGTGAGAAGTAGCCCGACTGAGCCAGACATTCTAAAGTAATGGTGGAAACATGGTAAAGTAGTTCAGCATGAAAGCCTGTCGGAGGCCAAGCAAGCCATAGTAGGGAGAGGAAAATTGTGTACCCAAGAAAGTGCATGGATGGGAGGCCAAGTAGTGAACTTAAAGAAATATATATATATATTTTAGTGAGCAGAGTTAAAACATAAAAGGAGTATTAAGAACGAATACTGATGCAGATAGCCAAATTCTTACCTGTACAATCATTACCATTAGAAAATACTCTCACAACAGACATTATTACATTATCAAAAACTATTTCTTAGATAGTAAAGTGCAAGTGCTAAAGTGCTGATTTTCCCAAACTTCCTCTCCACTAAATTGTTCATATATACTTTCCAATACATTTGTCTATGACATTGACTTATCTTCTATCCAGTACTTTTCCAAAGTGCAAATGTGCTTACATGGATTGCTATAGAGTCAACTGGGTGAGTTTACCCTCAGATCTTTTTTCCATCTGATCCAAATACTTCCATAGTGAAATCTTTTACTAGCTCCCACCCTTTTTGCGTACGTTTCTTCGTATTGGTTTACTCTGCTAATTTTTTTAAAACCATTCTATAAAGGTCAGTACTTTGGTTGTTTTCCAGTTCTGGAGGATCAGCGAACGTGCAACCAAGGAAGAAATTAATAAAAACATTCCCCCCCTCTAGTTAGTAAACTGGGTTTGATTCCGTTATAATAAACCAAAATGTGCTAACTCAGGCTAGGGTTCTACCCTACTCAAGAGAGCATGGCCAAGTTCAACACAACTTTTCTCCCAGAACTGGCTCAGCCTTGGGCATATAAAACAGACATGCAACCAGCAACCCTCTCCCATCTGTTGACACCGGAAACATTTATTCTCCACCTCGGGAAGCATCTTATGAAGTGCTTTAGGGGTGTAATAAGCCATCCAGCGAGATAAAAACGCCATTCTTTTAATGTTTGCCGCTCTCAATGCCTTACTACCATGTTGTGAAATGGTTTGCCACTCCCCATCTGAAAATTGGCAAAGTGTTTCTTGTTTTATCTTTTTAAGAAAATTGGTAACCAATAGGGGCTCCCCTTGATTTTGAAATAATCGATACCAATTCCCTATACCTCGTGATTTAGTTCTAAACACAGCGGCTAAAACCGAGGGGTACCTGCATTGGCTGGAAGTAGATATTTGTTTAATAGTAGTCTAATCTGGAGGTAGCTAAAAAAAAAAAGGAGCCTACTCTGATTTCCACATCTAGTTTGAGCCTCCAGCCAAGTAGTGAACTGATGGCAGTGGGAAGCCGAAGCATGCGACATAGCCAGGCCCCATGCTTTCCTCTGTGCCCTGTAAGTCCCACCCCATTTCCCCGAAGGGACTTGTCTATAACTCTTATCCTGTGAGTAGTGGCATACCGCCATAGTCCTGATTTCCATAGCTCGATTCCTGACTTCTCAGTACTCTGAAGGATGCCTTAAAGTCTGGTTGGTGGGGGAGCACCTTCCTTGTCTCATTCAGTGTTTTCTACCCCTTCATGTAACTCCTAACAAGAACTTTTATTTTTAGGAAAGTGGACATTAACAGCACAACCTCAAGTTTCGCCACCTCATTATACCAGACTGCAGGATAGGATCTTTTGTACAGAGAAGACCTTTGATGCCAGTACCCTCCTCTGATTGACAATGGTAATAGGTGTGGCTTATGAGTTGAAGTGCCTTTTGTGTCATTGATGGGTTTAGGCACTCAATAAGACTCCATTCACTCTGTCAATCATCTTAGCACTCATGCATTTATCTATCCATCCATGGACTCATTCTTGCATTCACCCTCTGACCCGTGCAATAAAACACACGTAAACTCAATAACATATGCAAGATAAATTAAAAGAATACAAGTAGAAAAAAGATATGCTGCCATCTAAACATTTCGGGCATATGTTTGCAATACCAGAATTAAACATAGCAGCAGTCAGTGATACTCTATGGACAACAGCATTCCATAGTGGTTTCTGGTTTAGAGGAAATGGCCACATGAGATTATAAGCGCTGTAGATTAAATGAGCAGCAAGTAACCCGTTAGCACTGCCTCAAGAGCTTTACTATCCTCTTCTGAAACATTACAATAAAAGGAAACAAAGGAATGAAATCGAAACTATAAAAGGAGAAAATTAGAAACTAAAGGACTGTCCAACACCAGCCCTGACACTGAAGCACACATTTTCAGGTGAATGTACACATATAATCAGAAAATTCTATCATTCACAGGGCCAGAGAGCCAATGCCAGATGTGGACTGAACCATTACCCAGTGCAATTCACTGTCCTGGATGGAAGCAGAGTATAAAAACACTGAGACAGACCAACAGCAGAACAGAGATGACGCAAAGGCTCTCTGTGGATCTATATGTATATATATTTACATGCATGGATGATGTTTGATTATTATTTTTTTATTACAAAATCCTGACAAATAGCAAAGGAGATTCTTGCAAGAATTATTACAGTGCAAATATTCTCCACCTAAAGTTTGTCAGAGTTAGTAGCCAACACCAAAATCATTTCATACAAAGATAATCTGTGACAATTCATGTAACTGATTTTAACAATCACTATGTCGGGCCTAATGCATTTATAATAACTTTCATAATAAACTGATCAGACCTGTGGCAAAATAACAGCTACAGGCCCAATTGGTTCTGTAGGATAGATAGTTATCATTGGCTTATCACAATACCACTCCTGTACTGGTCGTTAGCTTTCCCACAAGGCAACCATCAAGCATACAGTCATAAAATTACATAATATACAAAATTGAAGTTGGCAGACCAAAAGACTGTTGGAAGGATTCTGACCGAACAAATCTTTTATATTCCTGGTTTGCCAGAGGGAGTAACCGCCACCAAAACCCTTGCCTACTATGGTGATCTGTGAGATTCAATGTAACAAAATACCTATCTGTAGGCTTTAATACAGAATAGTAACAATCTACCCTTAAATGTCTATTGACCTAAACATAAGCTCTTCACTATCCATATTTCAGGCCTACTACCTTTAGAATGGCCTTTCATTATAAACAATCGGGCCTAAATCCTTTAGCATTGGCAGACCCCAACTCAGACCAAGTGCGTTGGTTCATAAGGCTTACTACAAGGCAACCATTTGGTATAGTGTAACAAAAGTACAAATATGTACAAAATAGATTTGTCAATAAATTATAAAATCTCTTCTAATAGAGACTTATAAGGATTACCATAATTCAATGGTTTATCCTCCTGGTTAGTTCGAGGGGGTCACCAAAACCCTTGCCTACTACAGTAACGTGATATTCCATGGATCAAAATGCCTGCCTACAAGCTTTATAATAGTATAGTAACAAACTGCCCTTGAAAGCCTATTGCCTTTACACATGCTTTTGCAATACGTATGGGCTATTTTCTTTGTCATAACTTTTCAGTATAAAGACATCACACCTAAGTAATCTGACATATCTTTTCCTAATGAACCGCTATGGCATCCAGTCTTTACCAATGCCTTGACTCTATATACAACCCATACCTGCTGAACTGTGCATAAGCTCGAAATCATCAGAAATACATTTATAAAATTACAAATATGTACAAAAGTACAGTTGGTGTAACAACATACAGTTCTTTTCAATAGGGCTTAATAAGAATCATCACAGTGAAATTCTGTGTCCAGTGGTTGACCAACCCCAACATCTTTACTGATTATGGTAATCTGTGTGATTAAATGAAATCAAATACCTTTCTACAGTTTAACATAATGTGATAATAATCCACTGTTGGCGGTCAATTGGCTTCATCATATGTTTTTCACACAAAAAATAAGCCGGGCCTACTGTCTTTGTAACAGCTTTTTATAATAAACAAGCCTGACCTATGGTATTGGGCATAACATTTCCATGCACACCAGTCAAGCCTATAGCTTTTATCATTTGGTTAATGCTGCCTCACAAGGCAACCATCTGGCATGCAGTCATAAAGTCTATTTTCCACACATACTATACAATAAGTAGGAGAGCCCTACTTGCTTTGTCATAACGTTTCATAATTAAAAGATCAGGGGCCATATGTAGGTAGCCTAATACCGGTCGGTAACGGCCGATTTTCGGTAAATATACCGTTACCGACCGGTATTTAGGCTTTTGCTATGTAGGGGGAACATTTCAGGATTCAGTAATTTACCGAATCTGTAAAATTACCGAATCGGTAAATACCGAATCCTGAAATGAGATGTAGGTGACACTCAAATGAGTGATGTGTAGGGAAAATAATTCGGTATTTAGCACCAAATATATGTTGGTGCTAAATACCGAATTCATTGCAAAAAGCAATATTTTGCTGGACTACCAGTGCCATGTGGCAGACATACATGCCCTTAGGGCATGTATGTGCGCCACATGTGCACACATGCAGGAATCAGGGGTGCAACAGGGTGTCAATGTGACACCCTGCCACCCTTGAATGTGCTCCCCCCATTACCGAATCGGTATTTACCGATTCGGTTATGAGGCATACCTTCCCATTGATTCAATCAATGGGAAGGTATGCCTCATTACCGAATCGGTAAATACCGATTCGGTAATTACCGAATTTCTCCGATTCGGTAATATTTACCGAATGATTACCTACATACGAGTTACCACTTCTTAAATACCGAATCGGTAAAGTTCGGTATTTAAGAAGTGGTAACTTGTATGCTACCTACATATGGCCCCAAACCTCTTAAATCTGGCATGAATTTTCCCAATGAAGCCTTTACCATTTAACATTGGATTTACAGTTCACCCGTAACTGACCTATTCACTTAAACCGGTCACCATTAGGCATGTAGTTAAAAGATTACACATATGTAGAAAAATATAGCTTACAAAATAGCATACAGCCCCTTTCAACAGGGCCCAACAAGAATCATCACAGTGAAAAGCACCAGGGTTTGCCAGAATGTTGTGGCCAAAATCCTCCTACTACAATAATTTGTGAGATTACATTTAATAAAGTACCGGTCTGTAGCACAATGTGATAACACCGAAAGGCTTACTGGATTTAACATGCTTTTCACAATTAATAATCTAGACCAACTGGCTTTGTCATAATGTTTCATAATAAGCAGACCAGACCTATGGCGTCGGACATAATGTTTCCAGTGCACCAAAACGCCATGTAGCTTGTCACTGTAACCAACTCAGCCGTACAGTTTTGAGCATAAGCTTTTCCACGCAAAAGTGCTTAGTGCCTTTATCATAACATTTCATATTAAACAGATCCGGTTTATAGCCATGCTTGTCGGCTTGTTACCATAACCTACTCAGTCCTGCTGTATTGAGCATAAACTTTGCCACAAGCTAAAAAATGCAACACAAGCAGCCTTTTTAGTGGAAGCACTCCAGTACGGCCTAGTCAGATCTCTACTCTGGGCGAACAAACGTGGGTGAAGCCTAATTCCCTCTCTCATTTTGACTTTGAAATCACTTTTTTGGTTTATTATATTGGGTATTTTAACAGTTGCACTGTCAAGCCAGACCTAAAAGTCCATGTAGATTAGTGTAGCCTTGGGCCTCAAACACAGAACTCCAGTCTAAAGTTCATGACTTCTTTTCTCCGATTTGTGCATCTGTCAGTGAAAAACGGCAAAATGTATCTAGGTATCTGAGACACTTTTAAAAACATTACAGCGTCATGTGTGCGCCACTGACCGTTCAAGCTAGTGGTTCAGGGAGCTGGATAAATAAGCAAAATAATCACAGTTCTGTGGAAGATAAGCACTTTTATGTGGAAGCACAACTTTTTGCCAATCAAAACTTGTACTCCTGGCTACCAATATGTGGCCTGTAGCCAAATCCGCTCTCCTGGTAATGCTTCCTAAAGTCCTCCTTTTTTATTTTAATTAAGTTTAATCACATAATGTCTGGTGCTAGGCCATGCCTAAAACCTCCCAGGAAGAAAAAAAGCCACCCAACAGAGCTAACAGCAATCTACAAATATAGGATCCCACCCTGCCATTGCAAACTGCTTTGCTTCATTGAAGCGAGAGCAGGGAAACCTGCTCTCGCTTCAATGAAGTAAAGCAGATTGTTTTTCCACATGGGGAGCAGCATGTTAGCTGCTCCCCATGTGGAAAAGCAATGCCGGCTCCCGCAGGAGGTGGGGAGCCGGCTGGGACCGTTTGGGAATTGGGGACCCCCCCACGGGCTCCAACGAAAGGCCAGGCCCCGGGGGATGGGGTCCCCGGGGCCAGAAGTGGCCTGGGAGGGGGGCCACGGCGGCCCCCTTTAAATAAAAAAAAAATATATATATATATATATATATATATAACAATGGCCGGCCCCGGGGCATTAAGTGGCCACAGGAGGGGGGCTACGCAGCCCCCCTCCATAAAATTTTCTTTTTTAAAACAATAGGGCCATGCCCCGGGGGATGGGGTCCCCGGGGCAAATTATGGCCTCGGGAGGGGGCCACGCGGCCCCCTTCCCGTTCAATAAAAAAAAAAAAAATTGGGGGCAGGCCCTGGGGGATGGGGTCCCTAGGGCCAAAGAAAAAGAAGGGGGCTACACAGCCCCCTTCTAAAACAAAGAAGAACAAAACAAAAACGGGATTGGGCCGGAGGCCACGCCCCTTCCTTACACCACTCTGCAAACACGCCCCCTGGCACGTTTGCAGAGAGGGAACTAATTCCCCTTGAATACTGGGGGTCCCCGGGGGCCAACTAGCCCACTAGGAACCTTCAGTATGTGCCAGGGGGCTGCGTTGCAGCGAGGTGTAATGAGGCCACGCCCTTTTCTACCCCTCTGCAACGCAGCTCCGTGACGCTTACTTGAGGTACCTGGTGGCCTAGTTGGCCGCCAGGGGACCTCAGGATTCAAGGGGACTTAATCCCCCAACTTACAACACGCCACGGGGCGCGTTTGCACAGTGGTGAAGGTAGGGGGCGGGGCCTGAGGTGATACTGTGCAAACACGCCCTGTGGCGCGTTTTAAGTTAGGGAATTCATTCCTCTTCAATCCAGAGGTCCCCTAGGGGCCAACTAGCCCACCAGGTACCTCCAGTAAGCGCCACGGAGCTGCGTTGCAGTGTTGTAAAAAGGGGCATGGCCTCTGAACACCTCTCTGCAACGCAGCTCCCTGACGCATACTGGAGGTACCTGGTGGGCTAGTTGGCCGCCAGGCGACCTCAGGATTCAAGGGGACTTAATTCCCCAACTTACAACACGCCACGGGGCGCGTTTGCACAGTGCTGAAGGTAGGGGGCGGGGCCTGAGGTGATACTGTGCAAACACGCCCTGTGGAGCGTTTTAAGATGGGGAATTGATTCATCTTCAATCCAGAGGTCCCCTAGGGGCCAACTAGCCCACCAGGTACCTCCAGTAAGCGCCACGGAGCTGCGTTGCAGAGTGTTGTAAAAAAGGGGCGTGGCCTCTGAACACCTCTCTGCAACGCAGCTTCCTGGAGGTACCTGGTGGGCTAGTTGGCCCCCAGGGGACCACAGGATTGAAGAGGAATTAATTCCCCAACTTAAAACGCGCCACAGGGCGTGTTTGCACACATCACCTCGGCCCCGCCCATTCCTTCACCATTGTACAAATATTCCTCTAAAATCAGCCGAACTATGAATTCCGATGTACTCACCTGTTATCAGGAGAGAACCCAGGGCTGCATCGTTTAGCCCAGCACTGACCCTGAAAAGTAATTCTAAGCGTACTTACCAGTAACTTGTAATTCCTTCCATTGGAATCCATTGTGTGGTTTTCATCAAAAGTTTCTAAGTGTCTATTTTCACAAACTAAAAATATTCCTAAAAAATCATCTGTATGACTTAAACACATTCTTTCAACTGTTTACAGGGGATTCACCTGTGTTGGATCCAGGATCCACCACTGAGTAAGAAAAAGTAACGATAACACTACTTACCTGCTAAGTGAATTTTCTGCCATAGGATAACATTGGTGATTCTATGTGAAAAGTTTTCTAAGTGTCAACTTTTAAAATACAATAATAATCCTTAATCACTACTGTAACCAAAACGCTTTTCCTCAACTGTTTACAGGAGATGTCCAAGGACTGAATCTAGGATCCAGTCCTGTGGTTAGAAAAGTAATCCATAAAGTAACTAATTGCTTTTGACCAGAAATTCACATTGAGCTCAATGTTGCTTTGTGTTTGAAATTGTGTTGCCCATTGCAACAACTGTAACTACTGTACTTAAAAGTCTATTGCCTATTTGCAAAGTATTTAAACTAAAGTAATTCATTCTGAGAAAGTATATTTTGTATTGTAATGTATAATGTAATTAAAAAAATAAAATATCTAAAAATAAACAGTTTAAAAAATGTAGTAAATCAGTATAAAAAAAAATCAGTATACCAATTAATACATTAAAACCTTTGAAATTCACTAAAAAAAACATAGGTTTCAGGCCTGATATAGTTAGGAATTAGCATTTAAAAAACTTTTGAAATTCACCGAAAAAACCATAGGTTTCAGGCCTGATATAGTTAGGAATTAGCATTTAAAAAACCTTAGAAATTCACTGAAAAAACAATAGGTTTTAGGGGTGTTATAGTTAGCTGGACATTTCACTCGAACAAACCATTGAAATTCCTCAGATATAGTTGTACTAACTACATCTCGCGCGCCCGCAATCCACTGCTGATGTCACATATTACATCATTCATGACATGGTCAGTGACATCACTGATGACATCTCAAATGACATCACTGAGGACATCATCCACGTGACAATCCGATACACCTCATCATACACTAGAATAACCTTTCATCACTCACTGTAAAATACAGAGTGCCAGATTTAAAACCATTGACACGCCAATACAAGCTTCTAAACACCCACTCAGTGATTCCTAGATCTATACACACATCGAATCACTTACCTATAGATTCACTCCTACATGCTGTCAGTGATCAATCGAACACTATCAAATATACTTATACACCTATTTCGACATTAAATACCAGCACACATCTTAATCACTTATGATCCATTGTTTGCATAAGTGAGTAGGTTGACTTCATACTTACTTTTACTTAGCTATACACTTATACAAACACCACTTCATCTATTCATATAGATAATAGCTCATACTTAGTGTGTTATAAAATCACTATTACAACTATCCATACAGTCACTCATACAATCACATAGTTGACATAGAGAAAATACTTCAATTGTGAACTTCAACGTGTCACTGATTTCACAATATCTTGCACTGATAGTAACATTAGTAATTGTGTAAATGCTTAGAGTTGGAAAGTGGCAAATACAATACATTATAACTGTATACATACATACATAAATACCTAAATATGTATAAAATTGCATGTTCCATAAAATTTAAAAAAAGACACTTGTGTGACTTGAGTGCCCAACTTATATGTGGAAGAGATGTTGGGACCCTGCTATATCAATATACATATTCTTCATCAATATGTAAACAGATAATTGTGCAAAATAAAGCCATCTGTGCAAAATTAAGCTATCTGTGCAAATTTCTGCAAATAAGGGTCAAAGATCTTCAATCAATCCACCTAGGAACCTGTTACAATTTCGATGTCTACTGAATAATGTTATAAACTGCATGAATGCAAAGCTGAAAATATATTGTTTTAGATCAGTTTGCCTTGATCTCCAACCTTAGTCCATAGACATATACCTCCACTCAGACTGTTCACCTGAAGTCTCTATGTGCAAAAAACGGTTAATATAAAAGTGCTGTAAGTGCTTTACAATACGACATATACAACACAGTGTTCTTAAATAGGTACAAAATATAAAACCCCTAAGCCTATACTTTTATAAAAAAACACCCCAAGCTATGCAAATAGTATTACAAAAACGGAAAACTGCCATAGTATGCTGTTACAAGTTGGTCATATACAGAACCGCATCAGAAAATTACAGAAAAATGTCTGAAGTCACAAAATCTACACTAATTTGTCCTAAATCGGTATGCTACCATTCCGTAATCCAAAAAGAGCCCAGTACTCTAAGACCACTGTAAATCACATAAATTTTGTATTGTGATGCGATTATATTAATTACACCAGAAAAACCGCAATGATGGCACATATTCATAGGAAATTATGCAAATCTTCAGTTGTATTCAACCCATTGGGATTCTTGCTGTCAAGTTCTAAAATGTAGCTTGTCTCCAATTTTCTAAAGTTTGTCTCTATTGACACCCCTTCTAAGGGGGGGCCACAGCATCAATCACAAAATAAGAAAGGCATCGCAGTTCGCCACCATGTACAGTTTTGAAATGCCTTGCGACCGGATATGCATTGTCATTATTCATGATCGCCCTGAGATGCTGCAAAATTCTGACGTGCACCTGTAGCCTAGTGCTACCAACATAACGCAAGCCACAGGTGCACGTCAGAACATACACAGCATACTCCGCTCTACAGCAAAAATTTCCCTTGATGGTTACGCTCTTGTCTGAAAATGGAGTGCTATAGTGGTTTGTATTGATGCCAAACTTACACGCTCGGCAAGATGTGCATTTGTAAAAACCTTCTTTTGACTTTATATAGAGATATATATATATATATCTACTGGCGGTCGCCAGTAGATAGTTATAGTTAGGACCGTGTTTCCATAGGAAATCCGCAACATTCTATCTGGAATAACTTTGGCGCCGATTGACGAATCCTCGCGAAATTTTCAAAATAGGTGGGGCGCTCCGCTCCGCTTATACCCTGAAAGTCTCGGGGGGGATTCGTCAAGCGGGAGCTGAGAAAAAAGGGGGGTCCCAAAACGCGTTTTTCCCATGCAATTTTCCATAGGGACCTTTAGTCCAAGGTACAGCCCAAGCGGCTGAACAGAATTACTTTAAATTTGGCAAAGAGGTAGTCCTCAGGTCTGGGATGTGCCTTTTGCATATCTGGTGTCAATCCGTTCAGTAGTTCCTGAGAAAATCAAAAGTAAAATCTTATATCTGGGCGGAGCCTAACCACACATCTCATCGTGAGATCTGATTGGCTGTCAGCACTTCATCCCAGAAGTGTTGGCAGCCATCTTGGGACCAATATACATGATAGCACCTCATTAAAAAGCCTTGCAGTTAATAGAAGATTTTAAGACTTTAGTTACATTATAAATCATTTGTTGATGGTACCATACTCATTTTAGGAATTGTGGTGTGTTCTAAGGTGATTTTACCATGTGAAAAAGCCTTCTGCTGTGATGTGATATGAATCATGTTTGAGAGAACTATTTTCTCATGCTTTTCCCACAGAGGTTTGGAAGGTGATCAATAAGCTAAACTGAGAGCATATTTTCTGTAAATTCACATTATCTTTCTCAGTCATGGGAGAATGAAGTCTGACATTCTCAGTAAAACATGTACATCCAACAAGGGCAGAGACTGTCAGTTGATTCCTTTGTGTTCTACTGCAGCTTCCCAGAGTGTTCTAAAGAACAACTAGAGCGCTAACAGTCCTACTTATGACAAAAGTATGGCACACCTGAAGCCATCTTGGTTGGAATAAAGTGGTAACTCTTAAAACATTTAATTTAAAAAGGAAGAAAATGAGGGGGTTCCTTTTGCCATAGAAAGTATGATTAGTGCTGCAGAAAGAAAAGTTAGGGCACATTTTGAGTGACTTCTCAAATCCTCTTCTATTTCATTAAAACATTCTGACATGCAGACTGAAACATGCACTTTCAATACCAGCAGCAGACTTCCCTGGTGAGCAGTAGCTTTACTACAGTGATCTAATAAGCAACTAGAGTGCTAACATTCTGAATTTATGGCAAATGTGTGACACATCTGAATGCCTTCTTGATGGAATCAAAGTAAAAAACTGAAAGTATTTCCTACTGAGGAGACTGTAGTAAATGAGGAAATTAGGAAACATCATAACAAATAAGTCTCCCAAAATGGCCACCAGAGACCAAAGAGCCCAAATGAAGCCCAAATATCACCGAGATGTAGCCCAAGTATAGCCCAATGACAGAATGTCCCAGAGTGTTCTAACGAACAACTAGAGCGCTAACAGTCTTACTTATGACAAAAGTACGGCACACCTAAAGCCATCTTGATTGGAATAAAGTGGTAACAGTTAAAACATTTAATTTACAAAGGAACAAACTGAGGGGGTTTATTTTGCCACAGCAATTATGATTAGTGGTGCAGAAAGAAAAATTAGGGCACATTTTGACTTCTCAAATCCTCTTCTAATTCATAAAAAAATTCTGACATGCAGATTGAAACATGCACTTTGAATACCAGCAGCAGACTTCCCTGGTGAGCAGTAGCTTTACTACAGTGATCTAATGAGCAACTAGAGTGCTAACATTCACAATTTATGGCAAATGTGAGACACATCTGAATGCCTTCTTGATGGAAACAAACTAAAAAACTGAAAGCATTTCCTACTCAGGAGACTGCAGTAAATGAGGAAATTAGGAAACTTCATAACAAATAAATCTCCGAAGATGGCCACCAGAGACAAAAGAGCCCAAATGCAGCACAAATATCACCCAGATGTAGCCCACATGTAGTCCAATGACAGAAGTGTGCAAAACACTTATTTTTTGTGTATTTGCAGTTTTATATAGTGCAGACTTGTCAGGTATTGGAGTGCTTTACATGAGCATTGGTTACATCACACAAGATCAAATTCATTTTGGTTGTAGACATGGGGAGATTAAGTGATTTGACCAGAATCACAGAATGTTGAGCTGAAGCAGAAACTCCAACCTGGTTCCCCAGTTGCAAAGCCTGCAGCTCTGGAAGTAACACCACGGGCCTCATGTAGGTAAATTACATTTACCACTTCATAAATACGGAATCATACCGATTCGGTATTTATGAAGTGGTAAATGCAATGTAGGTAAAAAGTCGGTAAATATTACCGATTCGGAAAAATTCGGTAATTACCGAATCGGTATTTACCGATTCGGTAATGAGGCATACCTTCCCATTGATGGGAAGGTATGCCTCATTACCGAATCGGTAAATACCGATTCGGTAATGGGGGAGCAGATGCAAGGGTGGCAGGGTGTCACATTGACACCCTGTTGCACCCCTGATTCGGCCATGTGTGCACATGTGGCACACATACATGCCCTGAGGGCATGTGTGTCTGCCACATTGCACACATCTACGGGCAAAATATTGCATTTACACACATATTCGTCATTTACCACCAACTATTAGTTGGTGGTAAATAACGAATCCCCACACACACCACACAGTCCCCCTACATCTCATTTCTGTATTCGGAATTTACCGAATCGGTAAAATTACCGATTCGGTAATTTTACCGAATCGGTAAATTCCGAATACAGAAATTCTCCCCTTACATCTCAAAAGCCAAAATACCGGTCGGTAACGGTATAATTACCGAAAATCGGCCGTTACCGACCGGTATTTGGCTACCTACATGAGGCCCCACATCCTCTCCCCTAGGTGCAACATTTAATCAAGTGGTCAACTGGATAAAAAAACATAAAGATTACAAATAATTTAAAAGTTCTTTGTCGCTATTTGAAAACTCAGAAAATATGTCCTCATTTTAGTTTTTTAGAGCACTAACCATAATTTTGATGCAAATAAGACCCTCTCATATATGTAATTTCTAAAGGAAATACTCTAGGTATTACAGTTTTGATTACATCAAGATGACGTCAGGCGTTCCACACTTTTGTAATAAATATAGAATGTTAGCAATCTAGTTGTTCATTGGAATACTGTTGAGAGGCAGAGGCCAGGGGCACGGACTCTGAAAATTGAAGGCAGGTAGGAGAGTGCAGAGGCAACAATTTGACCACACTGGGAAGGCAGGAAGGGCAGTGGCAGCACAACAGGACTATGGAGGGCAGTGGAAAGGGGGGCAGGGGCAACAAACCAACAATACAGGACTGGCAAGAGAGGCTGTGGCAATATAATAGACCATTGTGGGCAGAAGGAAGAGGCAGTGGTAGTACAACCATACATGCCAACAGACCCGTTTCAGCCAGGAAACGTCCAATGTTTTTAAGCTCAAATGGGCTTTACTTGATCTGTCTCCTGTCTACAATCTCCTCTTTTTTAATGCAACTCAAAGGGGAAAATCAATACCCCAGTTTTTTTTTCAAAATCTCCCTCTTACCAAGTTCAAAATGTTTGCAAGTATGGTACATTGGATCATGGTAGGCAGGAGGAATTGGGGTAGGGACATGGACTCGGATAACAGAGGACAGGAGGGACATGGAGAGGTGCACCAAACTGACCCTACAGGGCAGGCATCAGGGAGTGCAGCACAACAATCCATGGAAAGCAATAGGGAGGGAAAGGACCATGCACATGGACAACAGAGAACAGAGGGGAAAGAGGCAATGGTAGCTAGCTGACCATAATGGACAGACAGGAGAGAAAGCTGCAGCATAACAGACCATAAAGGGCAGGAGGGACGGATCAGGGGCATTACAATGGAATAGGCAAGCCAGGAGGGAGGGAATAGGGGTCTGCACATGGAAAAAGAGGGCTGGGGCAAGGGGGCAGGGCAGGAGCAGCAAGCTGACCATGGAGGTCAGGCAGTATGGGCACTAGAAACAAGACACACCATGGAGAGCAACAATGAGACTATGATGTCATACACACAGACCATGGAGGGAAGGTGGGAGGGGGCAGGGGCAGCTAGCTGACCACACAGGGAAGGTGGGAGGGGCCATGGCAGCACAGAACACCATGCATGGCAAGCAGGAGGGTTAGTGGCAGCACAATGGCTATGATGGGCAAGAAGGAGGGTGCAGGGGCATGCACAAAGGACCATGGAGGATAGAAGGGAGGGTCAGGACCTGGGCACAGACAAGACAGTTCAGGGGAAGGGGCCTCACAACAGACCGCACGGGGCAGGCAGGAGGAGCAGTTGCAGCACAACAGACCAGGGAGGGCAGAAGGGTGTGGCAGTAAAATGGACCATGGAGGACAGGAGGAAGGGGATAGGGGCATGGCATGTGGACAGGCAGGGTGGAGGTGGCAGGGACAGGTTACAGTCATCCGACAATGCTAGGCAGGTGGGAGGGAAGTGGCAGCTCAACAGAACACGCAGAGTAGATAGGAGTGGTAGGTCCATGGGATGGAGCAGGGGCATGCACAAAGACATCGGATGGCAGGGGGAAGGAGAATAGGGGCAGCAAGCTAAGCACAGGGGCTAAGCAGGAGGTCAATGATGGGCCATACAATTGGGCAATGGAGGGCAGGAGGAGTGGACTGGTACATCATGCTAAATGGAGGGCAGTGGCAGCACATCAGACCATGCATGGCAGGAGGGAGGAGGCTAGTCCATGGATTCAGACAGCAGAGGATAGGGAGGAGGTGGATGGGGCAGCAAGCTAACTGTTCAGAGAAGGTGGGTATTAAGAACTTTATTGTTTTTAAAATGTGTGTCTGTGCGAACTACTTAAAATATGAACAATTATGCAGCATAATCTCACTTTTATTCAGGAAGAAGAGAAGGTTTTGTGACTGTGACTCCGGGCTCATTTGACAGAAACACCCCCTGACCCTCCACCCCCCATCGCAAAATGTAATGCCCGTGAAAAGGGTAGGTGGACGCAGTGTTATATAGAACATAGTCCTGAGAGCACGATTGAAAATGAAAACTAGATATAGTATATGGTATAAACTATGCACCAAAAAGTGTGATATAAGATGAACCGGGGCGTGAAATATAATATGCAATACATTGTGCACAATGACAGATTCATTGGAGAGCGCGAGATAGCACAGGCACTAGCTCGTGCTGTGCGATATGCGCCTTGGAATGTAATATGCACAGGGCAGTGTTGTGTAACCTAACTAGTCTCTAAAGTTGTAATATAAAATATGTGCTGGGGAGTGTAACGTTGCATATGCACTGTGACAAAGATATGGATCCCAGATTGTAATATGTATGGCATAGCGCTGTGCGTTGTAACATGGGCATCGAGGAAGGCACGTTAGATGGGGCAATATAACCCGTGCGAAGGCAAGTGTGGCACGACATATTCACAGGGTGGTGTTACAGTGCACATGGGCTAGAGAGTGTCATAGCATACGCACTAGCTGGTGGAATACAACACAGAGGTGTGAGGCACTCGGCGGGCACTGGTGGGTGTAACACAGCATTGGGCTCAGCCAGGAACACACTGTGACTCTCAAGTGAGGTTTGTCTCCTATCCAGAGAGTAAAATAAAAAGTGTTACACATCCGGCGGTGGATGTGTGTTTTATTAACCGTGAGGGGGGTTTCTTGCATAGTTTGGTCGAATTTTTGTGGAATCCCCTTTGAATGGCTTGGTGTGCGTGTATATTAAATGTGCCCGTCAATAGCTACCCATGTTTGTATAAATAAACGACAAGGGTGTCTACTTGGAGAGTACCCACCGGCGGGGGTGCCGGGATTAGGCACGGTAGGGCGTCAGACACGTCAGAGCTTCACTAGCGGTGTAAATACATTCCATGTGGATTCATTCTATGCATAGTTGCCTTTTAATGATTATCACGCAAATCGTCATGGTGATAGGTACATACGGTTTGTCCAGAATGTCCTAAGTGTTTCTATAAATATATATTTTTTTAAAATAATAAAAAACAAAGGCCGGCCCTGGGGGATGGGGTCCCCGTGGCCATAAGTGGCCGGAGGAGGGGGGCAACGCAGCCCCCTCCGAAAGAATAAAAAAAAAAAAAAGGCCTTGACCCGGGGGTTGGGGTCCCCGGGGCCGATTAAGGCCTTGGGAGGGCCAAATGTTTTTTTTTAAACAAAAAAATTAGGATGCAGGCCCTGGGGGATGGGGTCCCCAGGGCCAGTAAATTAGAAAAAGAAGGGGGGCCACACAGCCCTCCTTCTTAAAAAAATAAATAAAAGACCGGCATCGCGCCGGAGGCCACGCCCCCTCCTAGCAGCACTCTGCAAATGCACCCCCTGGCCAGTTGTAAGTTGGGGAATTAATTCCCCTTCAATACTGAGGGTCCCTGAGGGCCAACTAGCCCAACAGGTATCTCCAGTATGCGCCAGGGAGCTGCGTGGCAGACAGGTGTTCTGAGGCCACGCCCCTTTTTACACCTCTATGCAACGCAGCTCTGTGGCGCTTACTGGAGGTACTTAGTGGGCTAGTTTGACCCTAGGGACCCTTAGGATTCAAGGGGACTTAATCTCTCAACTTAGAACGGCCACAGGGCGCGTTTACACAGTGGTGAAGGGAGGGTACGGGGCCTGAGGTGACCTGTGCAAACACGCCCTGTGGCACGTTTTAAGTTGGGGAAATAATTCCCTTTCAATCCTGATGGACCCTGGGGGCCAACTAGCCCACCAGGGGCTTCCAGTAAGCGCCACTGCTCTGCGTTGCAGAGAGGTGGTGCAGGCCGTGTCCCTTTTTACACCTCTCTGCAATGCAGCTCTGTGGCGCTTACTGAAGGTGCCTAGTTGGACCCTAGGGACGCTCAGGATTCAAATGAACTTAATCTCCCAACTAAAAACGGCCACAGGGCGTGTTTACACAGTGGTGAAGGGAGTGGACGGGGCCTGAGTTAACGTGTGCAAACACGCCCTGTAGCGCGTTTTAAGTTGGGGAAATAATTCCCCTTCAATCCTGAGTGCCCCTGGGGGCCAACTAGCCCACCAGGTGCTTCCAGTAAGCGCCACTGCGCTGCGTTACAGAGAGGTGGTCTAGGCCGTGCCCCTTTTTTACATCTCTCTGCAACGCAGCTCTGTGGTGCTTACTGGAGGTACCTAGTGGTCTAGTTGGACCCTAGGGACGCTCAGGATTCAAATGAACTTAATCTCCCAACTTAAAACGGCCACAGGGCGTGTTTACACAGTGGGGAAGTGAGGGGACGGGGCCTGAGATGACGTGTGCAAACACGCCCTGTGGCGCGTTTTAAGAGGTAGTTTTAATCACCTGCCCTATTATATACTAGGGGCTTACAGAGGAGGTCATGCTGATCACAGGGGGACCCCAACGCATAGTGTTACCTAGTGTATGTAGGTGTTTTCACTGTATTCTGAGTGTCTTTTAACATAGCACTGGCTCTAGGACTGGTTAGTCAGACTCAGTTAACACCAGTATCCGTCTGAAAAAGTTGAGGGTACAGGATGATTTTGCAACAAGGCTTCTTTCTGTTCTTCTGTTTGTTCTTTCTGCACGTTATCCTTCTTCCTGCACTTTTCTTCGTCTTTGAGGACTTCTGTTGCTTCTTTCTGCACTTCTTTTTTTTCTTTCTGCGCATTTTTTCTTCTTTCTTCACATGTCTTATCTCTGTAGCCATAGTTAGGAATTAGCATTTAAAAAACCTTTGAAATTCACTGAAAAAACCATAGGTTTCAGGGGCGTTATAGTTAGCTGGACTTTTCACTCGTACAAAACCATTGAAATTCCCCCGTTATAGTTAGTTCAGCTAACTATAACTCGCGCGCCCGCAATGCACTGCTGATGACGTCACATATTACATCACTCATGACATGGTCAGTGACATCACTGATGACATCACTGATGACATCACTGATGGCATCACTGATGGCATCATCCAGTGAATGTGTGTTTTTCTGAAAATTACATATGTTTTATATATGTATATCTCAAGGTCGATGGAAGAATAAATGGGTATATATTATATAAGTGTCTAAATGGATGATTTGTTTTTGAAAAATAGATTGTATAACTGGCTGATTAAGTGTATCTTAGTAAATACATGGCTTAGTGAGTAATGTTTAAATATATAAATATCTGTATCAGTCTCTCACTTTGTGTATAAGTGGCTGCATGGGTTGGTGAGTAGCTACATGAGTGTCTATATAGGTTATTAGTTGGTTTTTTGAGTATCAGAATGAGTGTCTGAGTGTCTGTATGGTTCGGTGGGGGTATTACGTAGTGCATAAGTGCATGAATGAGTGACTCACTGTTTGTATGTGTTGAAGACAGCATGTGTGCAGGACTGTATTGGTGGAGGAGTGTGTGCATGGGTGTGTTAGTGAGTGAATGACTGTCTCAATAGTGTCTTTATGAGTAACTACATATGTTTTAAACTAGTATATGTGACTATTGGTGTATATAAGTGAGTATATGTGAGAGTGAGAGATTGAAAGAGTTCCTGTATGAATAAGTATGTGTTTCTATAAGTGATTGTTTAAAAGACTAAGTATGTGTAAGTTTCTGTAGAAGTAAGTGTGGTGGTGTGTGTATAGCTGTATATGCAAGTAAATGGATGTTTGAATCTTTATTAGCATGAGTGACTGTGTGTGAGTAACTCTATGGATGAGTGGCATTGTGTAACAGGATGTATAGGTGTATGAGTACATATGAGTGAGTACATGTATGAGTGACTGTATAGGACTGTTGGTGAATGAGTGGATGTGTATGTGGATCTTAGAATTACTGAATAGGTTGTTGTAACTGATATTGGTATGTCCATTGTTTTGAAAATTTTAGTTTCTATTTTTGAATGTGTGTATCAAAGGTTATATTAGGGGGAGAGGAGGTCTGCCATTCTATCACAAAGATGATGTCATCAGTGATGTCATTTGAGATGTCATCAGTGATGTCATGAGTGATGTCACTGACCATGTCATGAGTGATGTAATATGTGACGTCATCAGCAGTGCATTGCGGGCGCGCGAGTCATAGTTAGCTGAACTAACTATAACGGGGGAATTTCAATGGTTTTGTACGAGTGAAATGTCCAGCTAACTATAACGCCCCTGAAACCTATGGTTTTTTCAGTGAATATATATATATATATATATATATATATACATATAGAGTCGCTAGAGTTCAAACGCTGTCTCCCACTTCCTTACGGCGAGGAAGAAAGCACACGGACACCAGCTCATGCTTCATAGGATTTTAATAAATGTCAGCACCCACACAGCATGCCATTATTCATTTATATATATATATATATATATATATATATATATATATATATATATATATACCAAATATCTTCTCCATAGGAGAAATCGGGGTCGCACTCCAGTTTAGTCAGTTTGTAGAGGTTTTATTTTAGTATACCATCAGCAATCGTGCCAGACACACAGGTCTCCAAACCAACGCGTTTCGGTATTCTCCCAATACCTTGTTCACGGTTAATTTTTTGCACATCACGTGATTGGTTTTAAATAAAGAAAAAAACTTTCAAAGGAAATGCTAATTACCTAATTTCCTGTTCCCATCAGGACTCACTCCATTGACTTATGGGAGTTGTGGTCCGATGATTTTTTATATGTAAACAATTAATTCAATGAAGTTAAAGAAACATTCAAACAGAGTAGAATCAAACTCTTTCAAACAGGACGGGATAGTGAAAACAAATCAACATTATCAGGTCGACTTTCACATATGTCCATTGGTTGTTTGGCATGAGCTGCATCAGTTCCTGCAACCTGCGACACAGTGGTCATTCACAACAAATGATTTTTTTCTCTTTCTGCATATTTTTTCCCAGTGTTGAGTTTTAAAATGTTTTGGATCAACCTGCTATCAGTCTTGTTGTGATCGACCTTTTTATCCCATTTGTGGAAAATCTGTGATACCCTTTTGATCTCCTCCAGTGGAGTGTCTCACTTAGTTTTCCGGGGTAAGCAGTGGGTATTCGTATTCATTTCAATTACTGTCTTTTAGTGGTTTGCTGATTAGATGGGTATGTAGAGTTCTTCCGACTGATTCAATCCATTGGGTGCCAAGGTCCTGAAGTTCAGGATGTGACGTGATTCCCGTTGGCGTAGCATTTTCTCTCTGTTGCCACCGCGTGTCAAAGTAGGGATGGATTCTATCCCATGGAATTTCAACAGTTTCCAATTACCATTGTGGTGCGTGTCCATGTGTTTAGCCACTGCGTTATTCTTGTCTCTGTTTTTTGTTGCGCGAACATGTTCTAAGATTCTCTTTTTTAGTTCGCATTTGGTGCTCCCCACATATTTTAGCTTGCATGGACATTCAATGATGTAGATGGTATATTGGCTTTTGCAAGATATTAAGTTTCGTATGTGCCAGACTTTCCCATTGGCCATTGAAATTTCTGAAATGGGTTGTGCGATTTGACACACCTTACAGTTGTGGCATTTGATAAATCCTTTAGTTTTGAGCCACGTCTCTTTTGGTTGTTTGATTTGTAAATGACTGTGTATGAGTCGGTCCTTCAAGTTGGTCGCTCTTCGAAATGTTATTGTTGCTTGAGATCCCATTGTTTCACCAATTGTACCATCCATTTGTAAAATTTTCCAATTTTTTTGTATAATCTTGGCTACTTCCCTTGATTCCAAAGAGAAATCCATGATTAGCCGGATGGGATCCGTATCGGATGGTTGTTCTGAATCTTTTTGTTTTAGGCACTCATTTCTGGAGGTTTCGTTAGCTTTAGACCAGCATCGATTAACAATTTTTGCATTGTATTTCCTGGCTTTAAATCTTTGGATTGACCCAGCGCTGTGTTTTTTCCACTCAGATTCTTCACTACAAATTCTTCTTAATCGTAAGAATTCACCATACGGTATGCTTGATATTAGGGCGGGTTGATGGAAGCTTGTTGCTTCCAAAGTCGCATTGGTGGCTGTTATCTTGCGCTGAAGTGTTGTTTCCAGATGATCATTTTTCACATAAATTTCAGTGTCCAGAAAGGTCACTCTTTCTTTGCTGATTACATAGGTGAATTTCAATCTACTTGTGCTGTTGTTGAGTATGGAGAAATAATCCTCAAATTCTTCAACCTTTCCGTTCCAAATGATGAATAGATCATCAATAAAACCCACACAGCATGCCATTATTTATATATATATATATATATATATATATATACACACACACACACAAATGCATTGCATAACCAATAAAGGCATAAAGAATTAGCAACAGATCAAGCATTTCTCACTATTAAAACATAAGCATGATTAAGACATATTTAAAACATTCATGCCAATCAGTAAAATCATCTTTTTGGTAGAAACAGGTGGACAACGGGGAGGCGGGTGGGACAGTGAGGAATCCACAGGCAGATACTGTATCCACCAGAAAATGTTAGGAATTACAGAGCTCCTCAGGGTCCGGGCGACGTAACAGGGGTCCACCTCCCGATATCCCTGGACTCCAACCAGAAGGTTACAGAGCCCAGAGGTGATCAGGTGAGGGAAAACAGGAAGGGGGGAAAGGGACAGCAGGGAATAGAACCTGAAAGACAAAACAAAGAATACCATTCATATATGAGCAATACTTAACATCTACTCTCATATAGTTCTCACTAGTGACAATAATTACCAGGTGTATCGGGAATCTTTCCCCGTGATCTATGAGATACCTCTCTCAAGACCACCAAATCATATTACGCCAGCATCCAGACATACTTCATGTCTTTCACTTCCACCACTCCATACTGGTCTAGCCACTCGATGGCCTTCGCCTTAGTCTTCCATCAGACTAAGGAAGTATATCCCAAACTTGGATAGGCAGTGTACTCCCTGAACCCAATGTTGGCTTCCACGGTGTATAACCGCCGCCTGAACGTTCCCCTTGGTAGCGCTCCTTCACCAAGTGAGGATCAACACGCTAAGAGTCGTGCATCCGAACGTACCCCACTACTCCTTGGTTTCCCTCACCAAGAGCACCGCCTGGTATGGGATTGTCTTCCCCCTGCCTATAAGGTTAAGGTGTAAGTACACCCTGTGTCTCTTTGCTCAGCCGAGCAAGACGTTCCGAGCCCGTGAATTCCCCTTCCTCTGTGGAAGGGAGGGTTGTCGTTAGGTGGGCTGCGCTCCTTGAAATCATGAAATGTGCACCTCCTATGGTGCTACGAAGATAGTCTGTACGCTCGTCCGCCACCGGGGATACGAGCGGGAGTTCAGGACAAAATAGAGCCAGGGAATTAGATTCCTACCTGCTCCGTGTAAATCGAGGCAGTCGCGTGTCACTGGAAATACGCCCCAACGCGGGCGTCTGACTGCCGGGTGCTCAGGAAAACTGGTTTTCTTCTTGAAAAGGCGCAGCAAAGCTCCTCGGCGACTTCCTTGGATCTTCCTCCTGTAAGGTGAATAACGCACACCTCCGGCCGGGTGTGGCGTTGTTTTATGGACGTTTACTTCCGGGCCCCCGAGGCTGCTGGGAAATGTAGTTTACACGCTAGGTAGGCGCGATTGCCTACGATTCCTGACAGAAGGTCCTCCCCCAAGCGCCTCCTAGCACCTGGCTTCCCGGGATACCTGTCATAGAATCTCCTCACAGCGATCGGCGCGTGCACCGCCTCCGCTGGTTCCCAGGAATCTTTCTCCGCCGTGTACCCCTTCCAAGCGATCAAGAACCATAACTTGCCCCTGCGGCACTTTGCGTCAAGGACGCTCCGGACTTCGTATTCCAACCCTTGTTCTCCGCAAACAGGTGGCGGGGCTCTCCTCCTGACTGTTACCGCCGGCTTTAACAGGCTGCAATGAAAGACTGGGTGGATCCTAAGAGAGCCTGGAAGCCGGAGTCGATACGCCACAGGATTGACTTGTCGCACCACGGTATACGGACCGAGGTATCTGGGGTGAAAAATGCTGCGAAGCTTGAACCTGATGTTCTTGGTGGACAGCCAGACTCTGTCTCCTATAGCATATTGGGGCCCCTCTATCCTTTTCTTGTCTTCCCACCTCTTATAGGATAGTTTGGCCGCCCTTAGCGCCTGTTGGGTCTTCCTATGCAGTCGACGTAGAGCACGGACATGCGCCTGCATGGAAGGATGATCGTTCACCTCGGTTGGTATCTCCACCGGGAGCGTTTTTGCGTCGAATCCGAAGTTGGCCTTAAACGGGGATACCCCTGTTGAACTGTGCAGTGCGTTGTTGTAAGACAGCTCTGCCAACCAAAGTCAGGATACCCAGGAGCCTTGTGCCTCTGTCACGTAGCACCTCAGAAACTGTTTTGAAGTCTGATTTAGGCGCTCCGTCTGTCCGTCGGTCTGCGGATGAAAGCTGGTTGAGGTGGCGGACTCTACTTGCAGCGCTTTACACCATGTCTTCCAGAAACTGGCTATAAATTGAGGGCCTCGTCCAAAACGATCACTGCCGGCAGGCCGTGGAATCTCACCACATGAGTTAACAGCAGCTGGGCTGTCTGACCTGCCGTAGGGAGGTTTTTACACGGAACAAAGTGACCCATCTTGGTCAAACTATCCACAACCACCAGGATAGCCGAGCACCCCTGATCCATAGGGAGACCGGTGATAAAATCTAGACTGATGTTCCTCCATGGTTGTTGGGGAGTGGGTAGAGGGAGCAGTTTCCCTTTCTTTCGGCATCTTTCTCCTTTAGTTCTGGCGCATACTTCGCAGTGCATCACCCACTGGTGGATGTCTTGGGACATGGTTTCCCACCAAAAACGCCGTGTCATGGCTTCCACTGTTTTCCTGATTCCGGGATGACCTGCCACGGGCGATACGTGACACCATTGGAATGCCTGGAGTCGCAGTTGGCGGGTTGGCAGGAACAGCCTATTTCTATGAAAGGGGAGTCCCTTTTTCAGGATTCGCTCTGTATCCGCTTGAACCCACTTCTTCCATTCCTCCACTGAACGGTTGATCCTCACTTCTTCCATGAAGCGGTCGGCCCTTAACACACAGAGCACTTTGGATGGATGAATGATAGCCACCGGTGCTGGGGTGAGATGGTCTTCCTCCATGGACTGTCTAGACAGAGCATCGGCCTTCCGATTCTCGGAACCTGGCCTGAAGGTGATTAGGAAGTCATATTCCTCAAAAAAGAGAGTCCACCGCATTTGCCGGGGTGTCAAATGCCTTGCCGTCTTCATGAACTGCAGGTTTCGGTGGTCCGAATATACAGTCACTGTATGTTGTGCCCCCCACAAGTAGTGACGCCACGCTTGAAAGGCCTTTTTTATTGACGACAGTTCTTTCTCTGCCACAGTATAGTTTAATTCGGCCTTGTCTAGCTTTTTTGAGAGAAAGGCTACCGGGTGCAACCTCCCAGTGATCTTGTCTCTTTGGGACAGAACGGCCCCTATGGCCTCTTCCGAAGCATCGGCTTCCACTATGAACGGAAGGTCCGTCTGCGGGTGCCTGAGGATGGGTGCCGAGGTGAACGACATCTTGAGGTGCTCGAAAGCCTGGGTGGCTTAATTTGTCCACTCAAAATGCACTCCTGTACGGAGCAGACGAGTAATGGGCACTGCGATCCGTGAGAACTCCTGTATGAATCTGCGATAATAGTTCGCGAATCCCAGAAAACTCTGAACGTCCCGAACCGTTCCTGGAATGGGCCATTCGCGGATCGCCTGCACCTTTCTTTCAGACATATTCAACCCATTCGGACTCAGAATCACTCCCAAAAACTCCACCGTATCCACCCCAAACTCGCACTTGCTGAGCTTACAGTACAATTTATTCTCCCTTAGTTTCTCCAATATCAGCCCTACGTGTTTGGTGTGTTCGTTTACTGTGGTGGAGTAGATCAAAATGTCATCAATGTAGACGACTACAAAGATGTCCATGTACTCTCTCATGACTTAGTTCAAGAAAAACTGGAATGCCGCCGGGGCATTGCAGAGCCCGAACGGCATCACCAGGTATTCGTAGAGCCCAAAACGAGTCTTGAACGCCGTCTTCCACTCATCCCCCTGTCTGACTCTTACCAAGTGGTAGGCCCCACGTAGGTCTAGCCTGGTGTATATCACTGCCTCACGCACTTGATCCAACGGGACGCTGATAAGTGGCAGCGGATACCTATTCCTGACAGTGTTCTTGTTTAGACTCCTGTAGTCTCAACAAGCCCTCAGCTCTCCGTTGGCCTTAGCTATGAAAAATAGGGGTGATGCTGCAGGGGATCGGGATGGCCTAATAAATCCCAGTGCTAGGTAGTGGTCTAGGTACTCCCTCAAATGATGTGTTTCCGGCTCTGATAGGGCATACACCCTACACGTGGGGATGACGGCTCCCTCCACCAGGTCAATCCGACAATCGTATGTCCTATGTGGGGGAAGACGTTCTGCCTGTTTTTTATTGAAAACGTCGGCATAACCGGCATACTCCTCTGGTAATTCCACCTCCTTTTCGGCCGCAGTAGCAACGCAAAAGGGATATGTCAAGGCTAGGGCTATCGCTTGATGTTCCTGCAGACACCGTTCCGCACACCCGGGTGAAAGAAACCGGACTGTCCGTTCCTTCCAATCTACCGTCGGGTTGTGGCTACAGAACCACGGCATTCCTAAGACCACTTCATATTGCGGAGCCTCTATGATGTTCAATTCAATTATTTCTATATGGTGGTTGGCCCCATCCCTTAAGGACATTTTAAGACTTTCGGTGTGTAGCGTAATGCGCCCAGATTTCAAACGTTTACCATCTACGGCCAGTACTTCTTCCGGTGATCCCCTTGGGACTACCCCTATGGACAATGTTCTAACCAACCCTTGATCTATAAAATTGCCAGTGGCACCCGAGTCCAGCATTACTAGGACCTGATGCACCTGCTGTCCTACTTCTAGTCCGGCTTGTAATACTATATGTGCTTCTGTGTCGGTGGAACGGGTCATGGTCAACGAAGGTATTCTCCACTCCGTGTCCCCCGAGTTTCCCACCTGGCCTCTCTCCTGGTTGCTTGTTTCCTTACTCAAAGCAGAAACCGCTGCCCTCTTTCCCCTGTATGACATAGTGGTGGCCTTGGGTTTCGCAGGACATTCTCGCACGAAATACCCTCGTTTCCCACAATACATACAAAGGCCCAGGGTGCGGCGACTCTCTCTTTCTGTTTTGGACAAAGGGGCTCTCACTGCCCCCCTCCTCCATAGGTTCGCTGTCGGTAGCCAAAGGAGTCTGTTCTCTCTTGGCCGATCTGTATGTGGACCCGACCCCTCTGTATCTATCTTCCCCCTCTTTCAGCCATGCGTCCGTCTAGGCGCAACACTAGATTCATCATGGCTGCGCAAGTGGTGGGCTGGGGGTCTATTTGGGCCACGATGTCTTTGAGATAGTCGCTCAATCCCTGATAGAACAGGGACATCCGCTTTTCTTCGGGCCATGCCGCCTCCGCCACCAACCTGTTAAAGGAGGTGAGATAGGTAACAAGGTCGCTCTTTCCTTGCCTCAAGGATAACAATTCTCTGTCTGTACTGAACGTGGTGGTTCTTCTATCGAACACCGCTTCAAAAGCTGCTCTGAACGCGTCCCAGTCGGACAGAACAACATCGTTGTTTCTGACCAACGGGACCGCCCAAGACGCAGCGTCCCCCACCAGATATGAAATTGCAAAAGCCACCCGCGAGTGATTTGTGGGAAAAGACGAAGGCTTACACGAGAAATGTAGCATAACCTGAGTCAAAAAGACTTGTATCTTTTGTGGGTCTCCGGAGTATCTTTCAGGGCTTGCTAAAGGAATGGGCGGTGGCACCGTCACCTGGATTTGTGGACCGCTAGTTGGGGACGCATCAAAGGGGTTACGTTTCAACCTGTCTACCCTGTCCCTCAAGGCTGCTGTCTCGGTCCGTGATGCCACTAGTTCCTGTTGGACTAAGGCTAGTGCCTGCACTACGTCTTCCAGGGTGGCCATGTCATACACCCCGGACCGGGAGGAGCACCTATCGTGGGTGCGTTATTCTGTTAGGAATTACAGAGCTCCTCAGGGTCCGGGCGACGTAACAGGGGTCCACCTCCCGATATCCCCGGACTCCAACCAGAAGGTTACAGAGCCCAGAGGTGATCAGGTGAGGGAAAACAGGAAGGGGGGAAAGGGACAGCAGGGAATAGAACCTGAAAGACAAAACAAAGAATACCATTCATATATGAGCAATACTTAACATCTACTCTCATATAGTTCTCACTAGTGACAATAATTACCAGGTGTATCGGGAATCTTTCCCCGTGATCTATGAGATACCTCTCTCAAGACCACCAAATCATATTACGCCAGCATCCAGACATACTCCATGTCTTTCACTTCCACCACTCCATACTGGTCTAGCCACTCGATGGCCTTCGCCTTAGTCTTCCGTCAGACTAAGGAAGTATATCCCAAACTTGGATAGGCAGTGTACTCCCCGAACCCAATGTTGGCTTCCACGGTGTATAACCGCCGCCTGAACGTTCCCCTTGGTAGCGCTCCTTCACCAAGTGAGGATCAACACGCTAAGAGTCGTGCATCCGAACGTACCCCAGTACTCCTTGGTTTCCCTCACCAAGAGCACCGCCTGGTATGGGATTGTCTTCCCCCTGCCTATAAGGTTAAGGTGTAAGTACACCCTGTGTCTCTTTGCTCAGCCGAGCAAGACGTTCCGAGCCCGTGAATTCCCCTTCCTCTGTGGAAGGGAGGGTTGTCGTTAGGTGGGCTGCGCTCCTTGAAATCATGAAATGTGCACCTCCTATGGTGCTACGAAGATAGTCTGTACGCTCGTCCGCCACCGGCGATACGAGCGGGAGTTCAGGACAAAATAGAGCCAGGGAATTAGATTCCTACCTGCTCCGTGTAAATCGAGGCAGTCGCGTGTCACTGGAAATACGCCCCAACGCGGGCGTCTGACTGCCGGGTGCTCAGGAAAAATGGTTTTCTTCTTGAAAAGGCGCAGCAAAGCTCCTCGGCGACTTCCTCGGATCTTCCTCCTGTAAGGTGAATAACGCACACCTCCGGCCGGGTGTGGCGTTGTTTAGTGGACGTTTACTTCCGGGCCCCCGAGGCTGCTGGGAAATGTAGTTTACACGCTAGGTAGGCGCGATTGCCTACGATTCCTGACAGAAAAAGCGTTACCTAAGGTAAGTAACTTGCTCTTCTGATGGATACTTCTGCCTGTGGATTCCTCACCTTTTGAATAGAATCCTCAAGCCGTACCTCACCCGGAGGAGGGTGTCCACCTGACTAGATCGAGCAAAATGGCCATCCCTCCTAACCTCCGAATCCAATAATCGAATAATTTTTAGTCGAAATTATATTGAAAATAATACTTTAAAAATACTTTTATTAATAAATTTAGACGAACACTTCAAGGAAAACTTTTATTTTATAATTAATTTAAAGATATTTCATACTTTACAAATTACGCCGACGTCGCGACACCAGCGCGACTTTTCAAAATGGCTACCGGAATGCGCGCAGCCATCGTGTAGGGTGCGAGAAGGGTGTGCGACTTCTGTATAATATAAAAAAATTAAGAATGAATATAGTTTTCCGAACTAAAAATTATTCACAATTTTTTTTTAATATATTTATAGGTGTGTGTGTGTGTATGTATGTATGTATGTATATATATATATATATATATATATATATATATATTACCTACTGGCGGTCGCCAGTAGGTAGTTATAGTTAGGACCCCTTTTCCATAGGAAATCCGCAACATTCTATTTTGAATAACTTTGGCGCCGGTCGATGAATCCTCGCGAATTTCTCAAAATAGGTGGGACGCTACGCTCCTACCCTGAAAGTCTCGGGGGGATTCGTCAAGCGGGGGCTGAGATAAAAGGGGGGGTCCCAAAACGCGTTTTTCCCATGCATTTTTCCATAGGACCTTTAGACAGGGCTACAGCCCGAACGGCTGAACAGAATTACTAGAAATTTGGTAGAGAGGTAGTCCCTAGGTCAAGGAAGTGCCTTTTGTAGGTTTGGTGTAGATCTGTTCAGTAGATTCTGAGAAAATAGCCTTTAAATCAATATATATATCTGAGCCAGCTTACGGTACGCGTACCGTAAGCTTACCGTACGCGTACGGTGGCGTGCGCGAGCGCGATTCTGATTGGCTGTTAGATCTTAGTAAACATTCGAATCGGCCGAAACCAGGAAGCGGCGGCCGCCATTTTGTGTGTTTCACTCAGAAAAAAAAAGAGTGAAAACAAGAAAAGGGGGCAAGGAGGAGAGTTACAGACCCCCTTACATTTGTGAGGGGGTCAAAGAAGGACTGTAAAGTTCAAAGAAAACATTTATTGATTTTTAAAAAAAATCACGGGGTACGCGTACGGTAAGCTTACGGTAAGCGTACGGAAGAAAAAATAAATAAAAAAAGAAATGATATGCAGATGTAAGAGTTTAGATATTAGGGGGCTCTAAAAAGAGCCGTTGTGTTTATGAAGTCATTTTTTTAGTGGTACCTACAAGTAAGTACCGATGCAGAGTCTAAGGTTCAAGAGGAAGACTCTGTTCCCTTCATCATTGAAGTGCACACCATCTCCTCTATAAATGTCTTGCATGTCATAACGCAAGTTGTTGTGGTAAATGGCACCCATACCATAGTCACGGAGGAAAGCAGAAACAGATTTGTTGACGTGCTTTCTTGCTTTGTCAATCTGCGGACAGAAATGATTGGACCACTTCCATTTTTGCCTTTGGCATATGTTGGAAAACACAAAGGCAGTTTTAGGGAAAAGTGAAAACAGTTGTGCAAAGGTGTCCTTCATAAGCATTTCCAGACCTACCCCAGTCAAAGTGCCTAGGTCATTGCCACCACAGTGCACTATTATGAGGTCAGGGTGTTGGATTTGCATGAAGGATTTCACCAATGGCATCAATTGGTGCCACTTTAACCCTCTCTGACCAATCCATTTAATGTCTACATTTGGCAAAGCAAGGTCTCTCACCATACCTGTTTTCTCTGCAAACTTTTCACTCCAGAAGACATAGCTGTGCCCTACAATCCACACTGTGAACATCTTCAAAGGAGAACTGGATGCACTCAAGAGGTGTCTTTCAGTAGAATGGCAATATGAAAAGAAAGACAGTTTGGAAATGGAGGCATACATATTTTTTTCAAAACAAAAAGAACTGATTGGCTGTTTCATACCATTCTAGAATAAAAACTAGGCTGTATGTGTAAATTAATAGAAGCATGTTTTGTATTGGTACAAAAAAATGTGTTACCAAAGAACAGTACTATGGATTTGCTGTTAGGTTTGAAAAGTCAAGCACTCTTGCTCTGTGGAATTGAAACATTGTGTGGCGAACTTCTGACCTAACTCCACACAGCAGTGTTCCATGAGCTGTTGCTATGGTAGCAGGCAGAAGTCAAGTTGGAGGAAGGGTACTAGGCAGAAGTCAAGTTGGGGGCAGGGTACTTTTGGAAAAGGGTTGGTTTTCAACCAATAGAAATGTGTGATTACATTTGAAAAAAAGGGGGAAGCACTGAGATTTGAAACTTACATGTATATGTGTGGAAAAATAGAGGGAAAGTTTGCCATTATCTGGTTCTGCTGAGAGGAGAGAGGTGTACAGCTCTGAGATCCTGGCTCTGCTAATCTGCTGTTTTAGTGCCACATTTCTTTCACAACTAACTAATTTTAAAGGTGAGGTTAGAGTTTGAGAGGAGATGTATATGGTAAATTAAGAAATGAATAATAGAAATGGAAATCCTTTTGTTGAAGTTGCGTTTATCATTTTCTGTTTTGGGAGAAATTTAAATGTGAGGAACATGTAAAATAATATGGACTATGTTTTCACGATAAATTAAGGTGTACTGGAAAAAAAAAGAATAGTTTAAGGGTTTGAGGTTGGACTCAGTAATGCAAATACATTCAGCATCACTAAGGCTGGTTGCCCTTGCTGGAATGTAGGCAGCCACCCAGGTTACACATGGTGGTGGTCTGAAAAAGCAGTTTGGACATGTGCATTTAAAAAAATCAAAAAAGTGGATTCATAATGTGTCAGTCTGTAAAAGTGATTTTCACTTGCCAAAAAAAAAGAGCAGTAAGTGTGCTTTCAAATTGGCAAAGAAATTTCGTTTTGGGACTAATGTGAAAACATGACTCTGTGTGGAAATAGGAATTACAGGCAGAGATTTATTGCGTTTTTCTCTGGTGATTTCACAGTTGCATTAGTAGGAAAAAGGGGGAGCGATTTTTTGGGGGAAGAAGCAGACTCTTAGCACACACCCAGCTGCTTGCCATGTATAATCATGCACAGTATTTACAAGCGAGTGGGGTTTTCAGGTTTCAGTCTGTAATGCAAATACATTCAGCATCACTAAGGCTGGTTGCCCTTGCTGGAATGTAGGCAGCCACCCAGGTTACACATGGTGGTGGTCTGAAAAAGCAGTTTGGACATGTGCATTTAAAAAAATCTGAAAAGTGGATTCATAATGTGTCAGTCTGTAAAAGTGATTTTCACTTGCCAAAAAAAAAGAGCAGTAAGTGTGCTTTCAAATTGGCAAAGGAATTTCGTTTTGGGACTAATGTGAAAACATGACTCTGTGTGGAAATAGGAATTACAGGCAGAGATTTATTGCGTATTGCTCTGGTGATTTCACAGTTGCATTAGTAGGAAAAAGGGGGAGCGATTTTTTTGGTGCCGAAGCAGACTCTTAGCACACACCCAGCTGCTTGCCATGTATAATCATGCACAGTATTTACAAGCGAGTGGGGTTTTCAGGTTTCAGTCTGTAATGCAAATACATTCAGCATCACTAAGGCTGGTTGCCCTTGCTGGAATGTAGGCAGCCACCCAGGTTACACATGGTGGTGGTCTGAAAAAGCAGTCTGGACATGGGCTTTTTAAAAAAACTGAAAAGTGGTTTCATAATGTGTCAGTCTGTAAAAGTGATTTTCACTTGCCAAAAAAAAAGAGTAGTAAGTGTGCATTCAAATTGGCAAAGAAATTTCGTTTTGGGACTAATGTGAAAACATGACTCTGTGTGCAAATAGGAATTACAGGCAGAGATTTATTGTGTTTTGCTCTGGTGATTTCACAGTTGCATTAGTAGGAAAAAGGGGGAGCGATTTTTTTGGTGCAGAAGCAGACTCTTAGCACACACCCAGCTGCTTGCCATGTATAATCATGCACAGTATTTACAAGCGAGTGGGGTTTTCAGGTTTCAGTCTGTAATGCAAATACATTCAGCATCACTAAGGCTGGTTGCCCTTGCTGGAATGTAGGCAGCCACCCAGGTTACACATGGTGGTGGTCTGAAAAAGCAGTTTGGACATGTGCATTTAAAAAAATCAAAAAAGTGGATTCATAATGTGTCAGTCTGTAAAAGTGATTTTCACTTGCCAAAAAAAAAGAGCAGTAAGTGTGCATTCAAATTGGCAAAGAAATATTGGTATTAGATGATATTTTTTTAGAATAGTATGCATTTCTATAATGTTAAGTTTAAGTAAAAAGAGATTCTGGGCTTTTTTAATACAATCTTTGAGATTGTTTTTTTTTTTGCCCGCTGTAAAATGATGAATGCAATTGCTTTCACAATTTATAGTGAAATGCAATATATTCTGAAAACAGCAAAAATAAGGCAAAAATATTTTTTGAAAAATATATAAATATGTGTACTGTATTATAAAATGTTTTAAAAATATTAATACTTTTTTCTTTTTTTTCAGATTGATATAGAAAAATTTCGAAAACTAGAACCATTTTTAAAGCAATTTTTTTTTAAAATGAATAAATATTTTTTTGAGTGGGTATGGTAAGTCAATAATAATAATTGTAGTCTCTCAAGGACCTTGTAATGAGATAATTGATTTTTAGTGTTTTAAAAAAAAAAAAAAAAAAAATTACGCGTACGGTAAAAAAAAAAAAAAAGATTTTAAAAAACATATGTAAAAAAAAGATGAAAGATAAGGTTGGCTCTTAAAAGAGCCGTTGTGTTCATGCAGGGACAGAGGAAAGAAAGACTGGGAAAATTAGTCAAAGCGACAAGTGTGCTTATCTATTTTGTTGTTCACTTGGGAAACACTGGTCTCCCTATGACAAATTAGATCATGACAAGAGGCGCATCGAATATCAACCCTCAGAAATCGAGGGTTAATTTCCAGAGGGCCAGCAAAAGGAGATGCTCCCCCCACAGATGAAGGGCTCACCTGACCTGCAGAAGAAGGAGTCAGCCCTGCAGATGATGGTCCAGGCTGAGCTGCTGTGGATGTGCTTGGTTGACTTTCTGAAGAGTTACCTCCAAAAATTCGAGCATGTGTCCTTCTGTGTACATCCTTGAGGTGTCTCTTCATGGTATGATTCCCAAAGGAATACTTCTTGTCAGGATTACCTCTTGAAAGTACACGCTTACACAGTTTACAAGTTACTAAAGGTGCATTTACCTTTTGCTGGCCTTCAGGAAAAGTAAAATAATCCCATACATAAGAGGGCTTTTGTTTCCTCGCTCTCTGCCTCAAGGTAGTGCTGCTAGTGCTAGCCTCACTCTCAGAAGAGCTCTGCTGTTCTGCCATCGTATCACAAAGACAACCCAGCTCCTTCTCCTAAGGGATCACAAGCAGAAATGAGAGGAATGGGTGTGGTGTAGGAGAGTTCTAGAACTGAAAGTAGTTTCAACCAATCAAAAGTTGTGTTTCATGATCACATGACCTACCGTACGCTTACGGTACGCTTACGGCAAAAGTGCGCATGCGCGTAAAAAAGACATGCGCTTGCGCGCATGCGCATAACAGTCACTACCCGACACTTCCGCGTAACGTGCGCGTGTAGCGTACGCGCGCACGCGTCCCATGCGGAGTACGCGCGGCTACGCAAATTGCGTAACTATACGCAAGCAGCGTAGAAAAATTACGGGCGTTGCGTAAACCGTACGCTTACCGTAAGCTTACGGTACGCGTACTAAAAAAAATAATAAAAAAAATAGAAAAAATGTACTGCAAATAAATTTTACGTTTATTTTAAAAAATATATTAAAAAAAACATATTAAAGAATTTTAAAAATTTAACCATAGTCTTTATAAAAGGTAAGAAAATTAAAAAAAAAATGTTTAAAAAAAATAGAAGAAAAAAAAAAAATAGCATTTAAAAAACCTTGCAAATTCACTGAAAAAACCATGGGTTTCACACACGTTATAGTTAGGAATTAGCATTTAAAAAACCTTAGAAATTCAGTGAAAAAACCATAGGTTTCACACACGTTATAGTTAGGAATTAGCATTTAAAAAACCTTAGAAATTCAGTGAAAAAACCATAGATTTCACACATGTTATAGTTAGCTGGACATTTTACTCGTAAAAAACCAATGAAATTCCCCCGTTATAGTTAGTTCAGCTAACTATAACTCGCGCGCCCGCAATGCACTGCTGATGACGTCACATATTACATCACTCATGACATGGTCAGTGACATCACTCATGACATCACTGATGACATCACTGATGACATCATCCTTGTGATAGAGTGGCAGACCTCCTCTTCCCCTAATATAACCTTTGATACACACATTCAAAAATAGAGACTAAAATTTTCAAAACAATGGACATACCAATAACAGTTACAACAACCTCTTCAGTAATTCTAAGATCCACATACACATCCACTCATTCACCAACAGTCCTATACAGTCACTCATACATGTACTCACTTATCATATGTACTCATACACCTATACATCCTGTTACACAATGCCACTCATCCATAGAGCTACTCACACACATAGTCACTCATGCTAATAAAGAATCAAACATACATTTACTTGCATATACAGTTATACACACACCACCACACTTACTTCTACGGAAACTTACACATACTTAGTCTTTTAAACAATCACTTATAGAAATACATACTTATTCATACAGGAACTCTTTCAATCTCTCACTCTCACTTATACTCACATATATAAACCAATAGTCACATATACTAGTTTTAAACATATGTAGTTACTCATAAAGACACTATTGAGACAGTCATTCACTCACTAACACACCCATACACACACTCATCCACCCATGCAGTCCTGCACACATGCTCTGTTCAACACATACAGTGAGTCACTCATTCATGCACCTATGCACTACGTCATACCCCCCACCGAACCATGCAGACACTCAGACTAATACTCAAAAAACCAACTAATAACCTATATAGACACCCATGTAGCTACTCACCAACCCATGCAGCCACTTATACACAAAGTGAAAAAATGATACAGATATTTACATATTTAAACATTACTCACTAAGCCATGTATTCACTATGATGCACTTAATCAGTCAGTTACACAATCAATTTTTCAAAAAGAAATCATCCATTTAGACAGTAATATACCCATTTATTCTTCCATCAACCTTGAGATATACATATATAAAACATATTTAATTTTCAGAAAAACACACATTCACTGGATGATGTCATCAGTGATGTCATTTGAGATGTCATCAGTGATGTCATGAGTGATGTCACTGACCATGTCATGAGTGATGTAATATGTGACGTCATCAGCAGTGCATTGCGGGCGCGCGAGTTATAGTTAACTGAACTAACTATAACGGGGGAATTTCATTGGTTTTTTACGAGTAAAATGTCCAGCTAACTATAACATGTGTGAAACCTATGGTTTTTTCACTGAATATATATATATATATATATATATATATATATATATATATATATATATATATATATATATTAAAAACATAGGATTGAGGTACATTAGACTTACAAATTTTCATTTTAAAAACCTTTGAAATTCACTAGAAGAACCATAGGTATCAGGAACGTTATATAGTCAGTTGGACATTTCACTCGTACAAAACCATAGAAATTCCGGCGTTATAGTTAGTTCAGCTAACTATAACTCGCGCCCCCGCAATGCACTGCTGATGACGTCACATATTACATCCTTCATGACCTGATCAAGGGGACAAGGCGAGTAAGTTAATCACATGGCTAGACAAACAAAAACTGGCAAATAGATTAGTACCGGAACTACTCGATAAAGACGCGCACGTAGTCCCAGACCCTCAGGACATCGCAAACACATTTGCCCACCACTTCCAGCAGGTCTATGCTTCCCAGAACCCCTACATGACACCGGAATCAATCGACCTTCTCAGTGACATAACGCTGCCCAAGCTTTCAGAGTCGGAATTTGCATATCTGGAGGGGGCCCTCACGCCAGATGAGGTGGCACTGGCAATCAGAGGACTCAATTCGGGGAAGGCATCGGGACCCAGCGGCCTACCGATAGAACTCTATAAACTAGGGACAGATATCCTTACCCCTCACCTGTGTAATATGTTCAAGGAGAGTCGGGAGATTGGGGAGCTACCTCAGGATCAAAGAATCGCAACCTTAGTGATGATTCACAAAGGAGGTAAAAGCCTAACAGAGTGCGCCTCATTTAGACCGATCTCCTTACTGAACGCCGAACCAAAAATTCTAGCCAATCTACTCGCTCATCGACTGGTCAAGGTCATTAATAAAATCGTACATCCGGATCAATCCGGCTTTATGCCTCAGCGGAACACAGCGCTAAAATGCACAGAATACACGGAGTGGTGGGGAGGGCGAACACAATACAGGAGGAGGCGGTCTTAGTATCCCTGGACGCCTCCATGGCGTTCAACAGGTTGGAATGGCAATACCTGTTTGCAGTTCTTGAGAAAATGGGTTTCGGGCCCCAATTTACCCGATGGGTGCGACTCCTCTACTCGAAGCCACTAGCTCAGATAGTGGTCAATAATAAAAAATCTGATGTGTTTGAGCTGGGTAGGGGGACGAGGCAGGGGTGCCCGCTCTCCCCCTTCCTATTCGCCTTGACCCTGGAACCTCTGGCATCTTGGATAAGGAAGAATCCAGTGATCCGTGGTCTTAGGTGGGCTGACTCCTGAGAGGACCGCATCTCATTGTATGCAGATGACATTTTGTTGTTTCTTGCCTCCCCGAAGGCCTCGCTAACAGCGGTGCTTGATATCTTTGCCATCTTTGATAGACACTCGGGTTACACCATAAATTGGCTCAAATCAGTGTTGTATGTCCTCAGGGGACCTCTTACAGGCCTCCCTGGGGGCTGCCCGATACAGATCACCACACAGGGCTTAAAATACCTCGGCATTTATATAACCACTAACTCTGCAGACAGATTCGCCCACAACCTGCTCCCTCCCCTGCAGAGACTGAAAAGAGACTCCGAGCGCTGGATGAAACTCCCGCTTTCACTGCTGGGCAGAGCCTTCCTGTTCAAGATTATGTCCCTACCCCGGTTCCTCTACGTCCTGCAAAATTCGCTGGACCTAGTCCCCCTAGCTACTTCAAAGAGATTGAGACCTTACAGCGCCGCCTTCTATAGAATGGGAAACCACGTATAGCATTGCCTAAACTGAACCTCTCCTGGTATGACGGGGGATCGCCCTCCCTGATTTTAAGAAATACTATTGGGCAACACATTTGGCACCTATAGACAAGCAGGTGACCCGGGATACGCGATGGATCGGTGGCTACTGCCTGGCAGGAACTACAACCGAGCGCTCTATTCGAATGCCGGGAGACGCCAACTAACCGGACCAACCAAACAATCAGTGCAGGTCTGGAGGGCGGCCGGCATGGGATGGGAACACAAGGTAACTCTGGCGATGCCACTATGGGCCTCGGAACAGCTCGGGAACCTCTGGTCCACAAAAGGTTTTGACAAATGGGACCTCATAGGCATCTCAAAAGTGGGCGACCTATGGGTAAAGGGGGAGGTCAAGTCATTTCCTACCCTGCAGCAAGAGTTCATGCTTGCCTCCACAGAACACTTCAGATATCTTCAAGTCCTCCACACCTTATACTCCTGTCTCCAAAAGGGGGAGACCCCCCCCACCCCCCCCCGGAAGCCACACCCCTCGAAGACAGACTCCTGGATGGCTATCTTCCAACGAAGGCCATCTCGCTCACATATAAAAAGTTAGTTAACCATTCCGGAGATCCCCTAATGTGAGTGCGAGAGAAGTGGCAAGGGGGATGGTATAATCCTAAACGAGGAGGATTGGGTGGCACTTCACCGCGGGAGGTAGACATTGCAGCAAAGTTAAGGCGAATACAACTCAAAATCTTACACCGGGTCTATATCACGGGACCTGGGATGGTACGAATGGGTAGAGCACCAGATGGCAAGTGTAGAAGGGGCTGCGGACACGAAGGCACCTTCTTGCACATATTATGGGAATGCCCCCTGGTCCAGAGGTACTGGAAGAAAATACATGAGGTTTTGGGCGAAGTGTTAAATCATGCTCTCCCATTGGAAGCTAAGAGATGCCTCCTGAATGTATGGGAGCCCACTAACTTAAAACAACACACGTATGACCTGGGTTACAGTGGGGCTGATGATAGCGAAACGTAACATAGCTCAGAAATGGGGGGGCATCGCAGGCTCCAACAGTATGTGCGTGGAAGAAAGACATGGACTGGTGCATGCTCCGGGAAAAATATGTTTACGTAGCCAGGGGATATCCTAAGAAGTGGTCACGCATCTGGAATGATTGGAATGAATATAGAGGGACTATATGCACCTCACCATTGTTACCAGCTCAAGATGAACCGTTCTAGTAATTGCACGATTCACCTGTAACCAACATATTATGTTTTGTACAAAATATGTGTACCATGTCCAATTAAGACACCTGACCGTATTGTATTCTTGCCTTGTAAACTTGATTCCTACAGTTAATAAAAAGAATTATAAAAAATAAAAAAAAAGAGTGAAGAGAAATGGAAACACAACTCCTCTAATGCACCCCAGGTGTGACTGTGTCAGGGCCGCCCATGGTAAACTGAAGACCAGAGCTGTAAATACCGGTGGGAACCGGGAGATTGTATAACAGAAGCACACCACAAACGTCGGCTTCTAATCCTGGTTACAGAATCAGAAATGGTGGAATGCTATGGTCGTAAAGTGCACTTACACACCCGGAAACTCTGTCTCCAAGGCAGAACGGCGGCATACACACATTCAAGGTCAGGGATGGGGTTCTAGGCGTTCTTCTGTGTGGCAGCCTGAAAAAGTATTTTACACCCACAAACTTACTCCTATCAAGGCAGGGAAAAGTTCATTTTCATGGTGTGGCAGCCTGATTTACACCCACAAACCTACTCCTGTCAAAGGCAGATACACCTTCATTACCAAGGTGACAGTTGGAAGGGGTCACCCAGATATTTAATAGAGTAATTGGCCCCTGGCCTCATATCTGTCATCACCAGATGCAAAGCACAGACCAGAATCAGCCGGCCGGCACTTTACTGACTGAGCCCTTCTTGCACAATGTGTCAGTCACTGACAGTAATGTATAGGCCCAAGTTGTCCTGATGAATTAGTGTGAAGTGTGTACCGTACAGACACTGGCTTGACCTCTTTGGTAGATGAAATTAACCTACCTACTACACTGTAACTGGTGGTACTGGCAGGGACAGCATGAGCATGTGAGGTGCAATAGGTGTGCGCTGGTATGACCGCAACTCCATGTCAGTGGAGGTGGGAGCCTGGCGGTGGGAGACAGCGTCAGTGGAGTTGGTATTTTTCGAATCTGAGAAGTTGTGGTGTCAGGGGGATCAAGGATGCTCCCTATGTACCAATGTCTGGATGCTGGAGGTCAGGCATGGGCCATCAGATGGCGTAAGAAATCATGGCGAGTGCTCTGAACACACAGCAGTGAAGCGACATGTGTCATTGGCGAAGGGTAGACTTCAGTTGAGCCACTAGTCATTGTGGGTTGTCTGAGAGGATGCAGTTTCCACCAGAAAGATGTGAAATGAGTCCCTAGGTATCAAATGGGGGGCTGAGGCCCAGCCGCACTGTGCATGCGGCCGGCGTAGGTGGGTTTTTCCTATTTCCAAAGCTGGTCACATGGGGGCTTTGGAAAGAGGAGTACTGACGCATTGCAGTGGGAACCTCTTACATCTTCTGCCCTACAAAGGAGATGGGGCCAGGTCTAGGATTTGTCGGGGCCCGCTATGTTACACAAATAAAAATGTACTGGGCTAAGCTTGAGTTAACCACCGATGTATGGTGAGATGCTACCGCAAGCGTGCCAGCAGCATGCCACTCTTGCCCTAACGGGAGACTCGGTTGGCTTTTTTGGGTTGTGAATATATTTTTTTTTGCAACCTCTGCAAAACATTTCGGGAAAAAATTAACTTTGCAAAGATTGTTGAGTTTCTGCCAAAGCAAGAGAATATTTCGACCAAAAATGTGTATAGCAATGATAGAAGTCCATAGGGAATGAATGTGTGGCTGGTTACATGATAGGTGAGCACATGTATGTTTCGTATATCCAAATTTAATACTAGTGAAATGGCTCTGAATTGGAAATACCCCAGAGAAAACAGAAGGACCTCGATTATCAGCCCTTCATTATTGCTGCGCTATTGATCACACCTGATACATATGACACCTTGAGGACTGGTATTTATCGGATGCAATAAATATCGTCAATTACGAGCTGTACAGTGAAAATGGGGCATACCATGGAATTTAGTGCTGATTGCATCAAATCTGCATATCCCAGAATTTACATTTTGACCTGCTGAAATATATCCAGAGAAAAAATTAGACTGTTGGATTTTATCCACGCAAATCTGACACCCATGCAAACCAAGGCTTGCACATGTGCCGAGATTGAATAAGGAACTCATTTTGTAAAATGCTTGCATATAGCTACCAATAACGGCCATGCTTTTCTGCTCATGCTAACTCAGCTCTCCACACCACATATACCAGTCTCCGAAGTAAGACATGAATGAAGCGCATTGGCACTGGAGGCGAGTATTTTTTAAAAATCAGGTTGCCCCGCCAGAACTGTGTACTATGTCCTTACTATCGAAAGCTGTATTGAGTTTTCGCTCTTGACCATATCTTTTCACCTGCTTGTATCTCAGAGAGAATTTAGTCATGTGATCAATACTAGAAACTTCATTAATAAAAAACATATGTGCATCCTAACATTAGAAAAATCCCGTCCATCTCTGCATTCAAAATCGAAGCTAAATCCTTTCATATGAGTAAATACCTCCCATAATCTCAGCAGGCTCGCCAGCATCATGGATCCTGCCTGATCAGTTACACGCTACCTTTCGTTGAACATTAACCTTTTTGAGGTTTGCATATATGTACATTAAGCTTAATGTTTTTGCTCTAAATAATTGTACAACAACCGATGACTTGGTAACATAATTGTTTGGGAAATGAAAATGTAAAGCGGTCTGACACCCTACTCAGGGTCATGTTCGTGCTATATAAAACACCAAATAAATAAATAAATCCTGTCTGAGAGCTGTCTCCATAGCAGGTATCAAGGGCATTCTCTTTTCAATTTCCCATGTGACGCACAATATGCTTTTTTTTTGCAATAAATGCTCTTTTAGACTCATCAAAAGCCTGAAGTCAGAGTTTTCCTCCACATGGATACAGTGTGGTGTGCTTGTACATTAGATCGCTTGGTACAATTGGTTTCAGCAGCCGGTACCCTCAGAAACTGGTTCATGAACTGTTTTGTAATATTCTTTGCTAGGAACAGTTTCTTCCCAGGTATGTGCTGTTTGCCCCAGGCGGCGTGTTGGTTTCACTGGTCCCTATGCCAACGACTGGACCTAAACATGAAAGTGGAGGAGCACAGAGCGGCCTTGGTCCCACTGTCCATAAAGTCTCTCTGAGACCTTGCTAGGAAAGCCCTGCGTCAATATTCAATCACAGATGAGCCGGTAGTATATCTGTACAGAGGCACCGACGGATTAGCATTTTTTTTTTATTAACTAATAAGTCAACTGTGCATTGTAAAAGTGTAATTGAACAGGGTTATGGATGCTCCTGAAAAAACACAAAAGAGAAAATTGTGGATTTATCGGTGCCTTGTTGTCAACACACATGCATGTCGGCAGGATTTAAGATTGGGCTCGCACTACATTGCCCGAAAAGAGAAACCTCCTTCAAGTCAAGAACAGCAGCGGCAACTAGACATTTGTTTCATGGCTCTTGGTTAATTTTAGGAAAAATAGTCGCTGCCGTGGAGTGGATCCTGTTTCTACGCTGGTCACCATGCTCAAGTCCATGGGTATTTGCAAACATTTTCCCAGGGGTCAAAATGTTTGGTCTCTGATGTGTCTGAGGGCCACATTGATGCCAGTAGGGTGGAGTTGAGGAGTGGGCCGTGAGGGGATGGGGATGTGGGTTTGGTGGTAAGGTGGATGTAGGGGAAGCAAAGCATATGCATATAATGGGTAAATTGTACTATGTGAAACCAGAAAACCTGCGATTAATCCCACATGCCTCACTTTACCAAATTGTATGGTCCTAGTCAATTGTTTTATTTCACTTGCCCTCCTTTTTTAGGTTGAGCATTCAAGACCTCTTGTATATACTTTAGTATATACTTAGATATGTATCTACTTTGTGGGCTCAGGAGATCAGCCCTAGGACTTGTCTGCTTCTACTTTTTTTCTGTTCAACTGTCTCTACTCAACTGTCTTGATAGAAAACCACCAGTAGAGGTCAGTAAAATACCAGATATGCTTTCTGATGAGGGACATTATTTTTTTTAATTTTTCTGGCAACTGCCTCTATTTAACTTTCTTGATAGAAAACGACCAGCAGAGGTCAGTAAAATACCAGAATTACTTTAGCATTCCCTAGATTCCAGTCCATAGAAAGGATCTTTCACAAGCACCTGTAGACAATAATATTTTAAATCTTGTATTTTCATTGATCTGACCACAGGAGGCCCTGATTTTATATTAAAAGCAGAGCTTCGGAATATACCATTTCCAGCTGAAAGGCAATACTTTGTTCCATGTGTTTCCATACCTGGCGTGTCATGCAGTTTGGTGCATACTTTCACTCTATTTTAAAGAACAATAGATGTTTCAGCACCCAGGCTAATGTGCTGCATCGCTAAATACATGTAAGGTCCCAAAAGCGAGACCGATTGTATTGCAAATGCTTGTTCTATTTTGAGGGGGAGTACCGGCACTTCTCAGTAGGGGTGAAATCCTTTTAGGCCTTCATTAGAAGTGACCAGGAAAATGAAATGGCTACTTGTTGATTGTTATCCTGAATCCAGTCATCCTTGTGCCAGTCCTCACACAACTGAGGAGTCCCACCTCTAAACAGGTATTTTTAAGATTTAAATAATAATAGGACACTGGTCCTCTTTCTATAGCTTTTATCATACCCAGTGGAATACTTCCCACTTCCCCTCCCACCCCCTGTTTATTATAAAACAATCAGTTCAGTTCAAATTTCTTTATTCGGTTTCATATTGCATAAAACCACAAAGTAAAAACCGGGATTAAAATAATATGATAAAATGTGTACAATCACGAGAGCAAGTTTGTGCAAATTCATAATTCTAGTTATATGCACAAATTGCAACTAATCCCAGACTCCAGTTATGTTAGGGTAAAACGGCTAAAAACAGTACATAAAAGCCAATAGCTAGATCTGCGAACTGTTAGCAATACAAATACACAGAAATGTTGGCGCTTTAACATTTTTACCAAATCTGAGGAAATTTTTTTGCAGAAGGCACCTCGCCCACAACGTTTTTCTTCAGTGGTGAAGAAATTTTTAACTTTTTCTAAGGGGCAACCAAAGACCAATGCCACCTTCTTCATTGGCAAGATTTGCCAAAGAGTTCTGTTACACAAATAATATTTAGCTAGCATAAAGTTGTGCTTCCTTGATGCCTCAACTCTTTTTTTTAAAATTGATTTACTGAGTGACTCTTTCAGATTATCTGAAAGAAACACGTTAGTTAGATTCCTCACTTTAGAATATCCCCAGGCGTCAGGCTGGATCCGGAAAGATTTTTGTAGCAATACCCATTGCGTGTCGCTAGGCGTCGTCTGCGGCTCCGCGTCCGTCGTTGGCGTCATGCGCCGGAATGATGTCGTCGGAGTACTTAGACGCCGCCCTCATGCGCTGATGTCAGTTCTTCTTTTTTCCGTGCCAGACAGCGCCGATCCGGGAAGAGCTTACCCCTTTTTTTGACTCTTTTTGGTCTTCTGTCGACTCGACTCTGGTGCCGGTAGGATGCCTGGGTTTAAACTGTGACTCCTGTCATCGACTGATGTCGGTGACGGACCACCATCGCCGGTGCCTTTACTGCCTGGGGGCCGACCACAACGTGGAGTCGTGCCCCGATTGTCAGGCCTTGACCTCGAAGGCTAGGTGGGAGCGGTCCCGTAAGCTTCTCGAGCTTTGGCACTCACCTCCGCGCCGCTCACGGTCCCGGTCCAGGAGGAGGTCCAAGCACCGGTCTCGGAGCCGCAGCCACCATCATCGCTCGTCGGGCTCGAAGTCTTCGGGTAAGTCGAAGCGTTCAAAGAAGTCCAAGAGGCGACACCGCTCTTCGGACTCCCCTCGCCGGTCGCACGACTCGGTCGAGGGTCAGGGTGGTCCCACCCCCGTGGGTCCGTCGCCGTCGGAGCTGCAGGAGCCACGTCCGTCCCCATACCCGCTGGTCCCTGGGACTGACGCGACTCTGGCAGAGGTCAGTGCTTTCCTCTCGGCCATGAGGGGCCTGGCTCCGCTGTCGACGCGCCTTCGGGCCCCGCGGGCTCGACTGGGCGGCCTCGCGTGCCGGCGGCTCCAGCCCCGGCGCCGTCGACGACTTCGGTCCGACACCGCAGGTCCCCGAGGGATCCAGGCGTGGATCTCTACCGGCGCCGGTCGACCTCACGACGCCTCCTCCGCCGACACCGGTTCCGCATCCGGCGCCATCTCCGGACGACGCCTTCCCCGGTTTAGCCCCTGTCCGAGCCCGGCGCCGGCACCACTCGACGCCGCTTCTGACGCCGATGGATGAGCGTTTCATCTACCGGCCGGCTCCGATCATTCCTCCTGTTTATCACGAATCGGATGACGGGGGTGATTGGGAGGGGTCTGAGGACCCTATGGCCAGACAGGGCCAACTTTCACAGGACTGGGCAGACGAACTGGGGGATGCCAGTGGTCTGTACACCTCCCCGGATGCTGGTTTCATCTCTCCTCCGACTGTGTCCTCGGAGGAAGGTGCAGCTTTCTCAGTGGTGCTGCGCATGGCGGCCGAAGCCCTGGGGCTCGAGTTGCCTGCTGTGGCCGTGAGGACTAACATCCTCACAGAGGTGCTTCAACCGTCGGCAAGCTCCACAGAGCCTCTGCTGCAGTTCAATGAGGCCCTCATAGACGTTCTGCAGGGAACTTGGTCCAAGCCCTCCACAGTTCCTCTTGTGATCGGATAGTGGCCCGGCGCCACCGCCCTGCTCCGGGCGACCCCAGTTTCCTGTCCCAACACCCCACCCCGAGAGTCTGGTTATCTAGGCCTCAACTTCCCAATCCTCCTTCCTGTCCGCTCCTCCGGATCGGGAATCCAAGAGGCTGGAACAGTTCGGAAAGAAGCTCTTCCCTGAGTTTGGGCCTGCGGTCTTTGAACACCGCTTGCCTCTTGGACCGTTTCTCCCACTCTGTGGGATACGGTGGAGGACGTGCTGCCCCTGTGTCCGGAGGAGGCCCGGACACGTCTCTCCCAGGCGCTTGCTGACGGGCGAGATGCAGCACGACATGCCATACGGTGTGGACTAGACACCACGGACTCGCTGGGTAGGGCGATTTCCACCACAGTGGCGCTCCGGTGCCACGCCTGGCTGCGGTCCACATCTTTCTCGGGGGATGTCCAGAGTACCCTCATGGATATGCCCTTTGATGGCACTCACCTTTTTGGTGAGAAGGCGGATAGTGCGCTGGCTCGTTTTAAGGACTCCTGGGCTACGGCCAAGTCCTTGGGTCTCTTGGCCCGCGGCTGCAAACTTCCGCCTTTCGTGGCCAATGAAGGGGCGCCTCCTCGCGTCCGCCTAGCCACCGGCCGCATAACCAACCTGCACGCGGTCGCGGACTCCGCCGTGGCGGTACAGGAGGACAATGTGCCGGTCAGTCCACATCCCCCTGGCAGCATCCGCCTCAAAGCCCTCCTAGTCCGAGCTTTCAGGCCCTTTCCACGCCAGTGGGCGACAGAGTTCGCCATCACCTGCTCCACTGGCGATCCATCACATCGGACAGGTGGGTGCTGCAAATCGTCCAAAGGGGCTACTCCCTCCCCTTCGAGACGACCCCTCCAGCCATGCCACCGCAGTGCCACCGTATGTCGGAGGATCACTTGAATCTGCTGCGGGAGGAAGTTACGGCCCTCTTGCCCAAAGGGGCTGTCGAGCACGTTCCTGGTCCAGAAGTAGGTCGTGGTTGCTATTCCCACTACTTTCTGGTTCCCAAGAAGGGCACAGGGGGCCTACGCCCTATCTTGGACCTCAGGAGCGTCAATGCCTTCCTCCGGAAGGAACTGTTCAAGATGCTCACTTTAGCTCAGGTTCTGGCTGCCCTCGACCCTGGAGACTGGATGGTAGCGTTGGACTTGCAGGACCCCTATTTTCACCGTGCTCCCCTTCGGCCTCACCAGTGCCCCTCGGGTGTTCACGAAAGTGATGGCGGTGGTCGCAGCTCATCTGCGCAGATCGGGGGTTCCAGTCTACCCCTATCTCGACGACTGGCTGTTGAAGGCGGGCTCGCCCCAGCAAGTCGTCTTCCACGTCCAGACTACGGCCGACCTCCTGCATTTGCTGGGGTCCTCTATCAATGTGCCGAAGTCACACCTGAGACCCTCCCAGAAGCTCCTCTTCATCGGAGCGGTTCTCGATTCGGCGCAGTTCCGGGCCTGTCCTCCGGAACAGCGGGTCCGGGATATTCAGGCTCTGATTCCCATCTTTCGGCCTCTATCCAGGGTTTCGGTCAGGTTGGTGCTGCGGCTTCTGGGGCTGATGGCCTCCTGCATCCTGTTGGTGCGTTACGCCAGGTAGCGAATGCGGGCTCTGCAGTGGGACCTGAAGTTTCAATGGGCCCAGCATCGAGACAACCTGTCCGACCATGTCTTGATCTCGGAGGGCACTGCGAAACAGTTGCAGTGGTGGCTCACGGACCGCGATTGGGGCAGGGGCAGATGCCTCTCCTTACCCCAACTGGAGCACGTAGTAGTGATGGATACGTCCCTCCTGGGATTGGGGGGGCCATATGGGAGAGGCGGAGATCAAAGGCCTCTGGTCTCTGGCGGAGTCTCAACTCCATATCAACTTGTTGGAGCTGAGAGCGATCCGGCTTGCACTGAAAGTCTTCCTTCCCTCTGTCCGGGGAAGTGTCATGCAGGTGTTCACGGACAACACCACCGCCATGTGGTATTGCAACAAACAGGGCGGGGTGGGGTCGTGGACCCTTTGTCAGGAGGCTCTGCGCCTCTGGACATGGCTGGAACACCAGGGCATCATCCTGGTGGTTCAACATCTGGCAGGGTCTCTGAACGCCAGAGCAGACGAACTGAGCCGCCGGTGCATGATGGATCATGAATGGCGTCTGCACTCGGACGTGGCGCAAGGTCTCTTTCTGCAGTGGGGAGAGCCTTGGTTAGATCTATTCGCCACCGAAGAGAACGCGCAATGTCAGCAGTTCTGCGTGTTGGAATTTCCAAGGCGGCACTCGCTCGGAGACGCTTTTCGTCGCGAGTGGAGTTGCGGTCTGTTGTTCGCCTTTCTGCCTATACCACTTCTGCCCAGAGTGCTGAAGAAGTTCCGGCGCGACCAGGTCAAAGTCATCTTAGTGGCTCTGGATTGGGCACGAAGGTACTGGTATCCCGAGCCACTCAGTATGTCAATCGATCCTCCGGTACGACTGCCTCTTCAGGAGGACCTTCTGTCGCAGCAGCAGGGGACAGTCCTCCACCCGAACCTGTCCAGTCTCCACCTCCATGCGTGGAGATCGAGCGGCGACAGTTGATGCCATTTGACTTGCCTCCTGAAGTCTGTGATGTCATTCTGGCAGCCAGGCGTCCCTCCACAAAATCGGTATACGCCTGCAGGTGGAACAAATTTGTGGCATGGTGCACAGCAAAGGCTGTGGATCCCCTTTCCGCCCCTCTTTCTGAGGTTCTACTCTTTCTTCTTTCTTTGACCCAGCGGGGCTCTGCTCTGGGCACCTTGAAAGGTTATCTTTCTGCAATCTCTGCTTTCTTACGGCTTCCTGATCAGCCTTCTCTTTTCAAGTCCCCTGTTTCGCGTTTTCTTAAAGGCATTACTCATATATTTCCTCCTGTCCCCTTCGTAATGCCTCAGTGGGATTTGAATCTTGTCTTGACCTTTCTGATGTGCGCTCCCTTTGAGCCTCTTCACAATTGTCCCCTTCGTCTTCTGACTCTTAAGACTGCTTTCCTGGTAGCTATCACCTCGGCTAGACGGGTGAGTGAGCTCTAGGCTCTGTCATCTAAGCCTCTCTTTCTTTCTGTTCATCCGGACAAGGTTGTCCTCCGGACTCGTCCTTCTTTTCTTCCGAAAGTGATGACCCCCTTTCACATCGGGCAATCTGTCACATTGCCCACCTTCTTTCCGCCTCCGCATCCTTCGAAAGAGGAAGAGAGGCTCCACCGTCTGGACCCCAAACGTGCGCTGTCCTTTTATTTGGACCGCACCCGACAGTTCCGGGTGGACGACCAACTTTTTGTTGGATACGTAGGTGCTAAGAAGGGGAGGGCTGTACACAAGCGGACCATCTCACGCCCACTTCTCCAGGCCACGCCCCCCTGATTATATAAAGCACCGACGCCCAGCCCTTCTTAGTATCTGTACTCCTGAGGCACAGCCGGGAGCTCTGCTAGAAATTGGATCTTTTAAATACTTATGTAAATTGTTTTTAAAACTTGCGTACTTCTCCCTTACCTGTTAGGCTGGTTGGGGCATCTATCCGGTACCTAATTACCCGCGCAGCCGATCTGAACGCTGCCACGGGGTTGGGAATTCGCAAGCACCGCCATCAGCGACCCAGCCTGTTCAAGGCCACGCCCACTTCTCCAGGCCACGCCCCCTGATTATATAAAGCACCGACGCCCAGCCCTTCTTAGTATCTGTACTCCTGAGGCACAGCCGGGAGCTCTGCTAGAAATTGGATCTTTTAAATACTTATGTAAATTGTTTTTAAAACTTGCGTACTTCTCCTTTACCTGTTAGGCTGGTTGGGGCATCTATCCGGTACCTAATTACCCGCGCAGCCGATCTGAACGCTGCCACGGGGTTGGGAATTCGCAAGCACCGCCATCAGCGACCCAGCCTGTTCACAGGCCACGCCCACTTCTCCAGGCCACACACCCCTACGTCCTCTTCCCGCATAAAACTATGCACAGTACTCGGACGCGCAGCGGACGGGCGCAGCGGGCGCGCCGTCAGCGCGCCGAAGGCACGCCAAAGGCAAGCCCGTCTGGGCCCGGCCGGACCCAGGCCCAGGAACTCTGCCGGATCTGTTGCAGGATCGCCTGGTGACATGCTTCGGGCCCTTCACCAGAAAAAATCTCAGGACTGCCACTACGTCCATGCCGAAGGTAAACCCTTTATCAATTGTGCACGTTGTAACTCAGCCGAATACGGCCCGGGAAAGCCGGGACTACAGATGGGCCTCCTTAACTGCCGCTCACTCCCTAAGCATGCGCACGAAATCAATTTGCTGATACAGGATCATGGCCTGGCCGCTCTGTTTCTCACAGAAACCTGGCTCTCCACCAGCACGGACTCGGACATTGTCAATGCCCTACCCCCAGGCTATCTCATTCAAACCTTACATAGACCTAAGGGGAGAGGAGGAGGGCTGGCAATCATCTACAGAGAACATCTTGCCTGTAGGATTAGCAATGCCAATATTGAAGATTGCGAAAGCTGCTACTTTGTCCTTCAAATTTCCCCGGCACACTCCCTTTCAGGACTGTTGCTCTACCGCCCTCCGGGGACACCAGGGAATTTCCTCAACGCCCTCACTGACACGGCGTCACAATCAGTTTCCTCCACCTCGAACTTTCTCGTCGTGGGCGATCTCAACCTTCATCTTAATGACCCCACAGATTCTTCAGCTTCGGATCCTCTTCAGGACCTTAGGTCTTTCAATATCCGATTGATTAACAACGAACCTACCCATGACAAGGGTCACCTTTTGGACCCCGTCCTGACCAACATCAGGGATATCACCTCGGGTCCCCCCATCCCTCTCCCTTGGTCAGATCACTTCCTTGTTCCCTTTTTCTGGCACCTTACCAATGCACTCCCCCAACCCCCCAAAATCCGAGTGACAGACCGTCGTTGGCACAAGCTTGAACCGGTGGAAAGGGCCAGTTTGCTTCTACACCTATCCTCTCCACGGACCCGGTCACGGCCGACGAACAGTTCAATTTTTGGCTCACGTCCTCACTGGACAAACTCCTCCCCAAAACTATCACCCTTAAACATACCAAAAGAGTGACTCCTGCCCCCTGGTATACTCCGGTACTCAAATCCCTTTGACAGGTATGTAAGAGAACAGAACGCTCCTGGAGAAAGGATAAATCTAATGAAAAGAAGGCTGCCTATCACACCGCCTTACAAAACTATAAAACCACCCTCCGCAATACCAAAACTCTATTCTTCCAAGAAAGAATAGAACAATCCGCTAGCTCCAGTAAGGAATCTTTCACCATCTTAAACGAACTCCTCAAAATCCCGGACCCGAGACCGAGAGACCCCCCAAACCCCAAAGGTGATGAGGATAAGTGCTACAAGTTAGCGAATTTCTTCAAGGAGAAAATCCAAAAAATCCGGGACTCTATTCCATCCATAAGTCCGAGCGAGGAAAAAGAAGCCTACAACTTTCCTACCCCCCCATTTACTGAGTGACTCTTTCAGATTATCTGAAAGAAACACGTTAGTTAGATTCCTCACTTTAGAATATCCCCAGGCGTCAGGCTGGATCCGGAAAGATTTTTGTAGCAATACCCATTGCGTGTCGCTAGGCGTCGTCTGCGGCTCCGCGTCCGTCGTTGGCGTCATGCGCCGGAATGATGTCGTCGGAGTACTTAGACGCCGCCCTCATGCGCTGATGTCAGTTCTTCTTTTTTCCGTGCCAGACAGCGCCGATCCGGGAAGAGCTTACCCCTTTTTTTGACTCTTTTTGGTCTTCTGTCGACTCGACTCTGGTGCCGGTAGGATGCCTGGGTTTAAACTGTGACTCCTGTCATCGACTGATGTCGGTGACGGACCACCATCGCCGGTGCCTTTACTGCCTGGGGGCCGACCACAACGTGGAGTCGTGCCCCGATTGTCAGGCCTTGACCTCGAAGGCTAGGTGGGAGCGGTCCCGTAAGCTTCTCGAGCTTTGGCACTCACCTCCGCGCCGCTCACGGTCCCGGTCCAGGAGGAGGTCCAAGCACCGGTCTCGGAGCCGCAGCCACCATCATCGCTCGTCGGGCTCGAAGTCTTCGGGTAAGTCGAAGCGTTCAAAGAAGTCCAAGAGGCGACACCGCTCTTCGGACTCCCCTCGCCGGTCGCACGACTCGGTCGAGGGTCAGGGTGGTCCCACCCCCGTGGGTCCGTCGCCGTCGGAGCTGCAGGAGCCACGTCCGTCCCCATACCCGCTGGTCCCTGGGACTGACGCGACTCTGGCAGAGGTCAGTGCTTTCCTCTCGGCCATGAGGGGCCTGGCTCCGCTGTCGACGCGCCTTCGGGCCCCGCGGGCTCGACTGGGCGGCCTCGCGTGCCGGCGGCTCCAGCCCCGGCGCCGTCGACGACTTCGGTCCGACACCGCAGGTCCCCGAGGGATCCAGGCGTGGATCTCTACCGGCGCCGGTCGACCTCACGACGCCTCCTCCGCCGACACCGGTTCCGCATCCGGCGCCATCTCCGGACGACGCCTTCCCCGGTTTAGCCCCTGTCCGAGCCCGGCGCCGGCACCACTCGACGCCGCTTCTGACGCCGATGGATGAGCGTTTCATCTACCGGCCGGCTCCGATCATTCCTCCTGTTTATCACGAATCGGATGACGGGGGTGATTGGGAGGGGTCTGAGGACCCTATGGCCAGACAGGGCCAACTTTCACAGGACTGGGCAGACGAACTGGGGGATGCCAGTGGTCTGTACACCTCCCCGGATGCTGGTTTCATCTCTCCTCCGACTGTGTCCTCGGAGGAAGGTGCAGCTTTCTCAGTGGTGCTGCGCATGGCGGCCGAAGCCCTGGGGCTCGAGTTGCCTGCTGTGGCCGTGAGGACTAACATCCTCACAGAGGTGCTTCAACCGTCGGCAAGCTCCACAGAGCCTCTGCTGCAGTTCAATGAGGCCCTCATAGACGTTCTGCAGGGAACTTGGTCCAAGCCCTCCACAGTTCCTCTTGTGATCGGATAGTGGCCCGGCGCCACCGCCCTGCTCCGGGCGACCCCAGTTTCCTGTCCCAACACCCCACCCCGAGAGTCTGGTTATCTAGGCCTCAACTTCCCAATCCTCCTTCCTGTCCGCTCCTCCGGATCGGGAATCCAAGAGGCTGGAACAGTTCGGAAAGAAGCTCTTCCCTGAGTTTGGGCCTGCGGTCTTTGAACACCGCTTGCCTCTTGGACCGTTTCTCCCACTCTGTGGGATACGGTGGAGGACGTGCTGCCCCTGTGTCCGGAGGAGGCCCGGACACGTCTCTCCCAGGCGCTTGCTGACGGGCGAGATGCAGCACGACATGCCATACGGTGTGGACTAGACACCACGGACTCGCTGGGTAGGGCGATTTCCACCACAGTGGCGCTCCGGTGCCACGCCTGGCTGCGGTCCACATCTTTCTCGGGGGATGTCCAGAGTACCCTCATGGATATGCCCTTTGATGGCACTCACCTTTTTGGTGAGAAGGCGGATAGTGCGCTGGCTCGTTTTAAGGACTCCTGGGCTACGGCCAAGTCCTTGGGTCTCTTGGCCCGCGGCTGCAAACTTCCGCCTTTCGTGGCCAATGAAGGGGCGCCTCCTCGCGTCCGCCTAGCCACCGGCCGCATAACCAACCTGCACGCGGTCGCGGACTCCGCCGTGGCGGTACAGGAGGACAATGTGCCGGTCAGTCCACATCCCCCTGGCAGCATCCGCCTCAAAGCCCTCCTAGTCCGAGCTTTCAGGCCCTTTCCACGCCAGTGGGCGACAGAGTTCGCCATCACCTGCTCCACTGGCGATCCATCACATCGGACAGGTGGGTGCTGCAAATCGTCCAAAGGGGCTACTCCCTCCCCTTCGAGACGACCCCTCCAGCCATGCCACCGCAGTGCCACCGTATGTCGGAGGATCACTTGAATCTGCTGCGGGAGGAAGTTACGGCCCTCTTGCCCAAAGGGGCTGTCGAGCACGTTCCTGGTCCAGAAGTAGGTCGTGGTTGCTATTCCCACTACTTTCTGGTTCCCAAGAAGGGCACAGGGGGCCTACGCCCTATCTTGGACCTCAGGAGCGTCAATGCCTTCCTCCGGAAGGAACTGTTCAAGATGCTCACTTTAGCTCAGGTTCTGGCTGCCCTCGACCCTGGAGACTGGATGGTAGCGTTGGACTTGCAGGACCCCTATTTTCACCGTGCTCCCCTTCGGCCTCACCAGTGCCCCTCGGGTGTTCACGAAAGTGATGGCGGTGGTCGCAGCTCATCTGCGCAGATCGGGGGTTCCAGTCTACCCCTATCTCGACGACTGGCTGTTGAAGGCGGGCTCGCCCCAGCAAGTCGTCTTCCACGTCCAGACTACGGCCGACCTCCTGCATTTGCTGGGGTCCTCTATCAATGTGCCGAAGTCACACCTGAGACCCTCCCAGAAGCTCCTCTTCATCGGAGCGGTTCTCGATTCGGCGCAGTTCCGGGCCTGTCCTCCGGAACAGCGGGTCCGGGATATTCAGGCTCTGATTCCCATCTTTCGGCCTCTATCCAGGGTTTCGGTCAGGTTGGTGCTGCGGCTTCTGGGGCTGATGGCCTCCTGCATCCTGTTGGTGCGTTACGCCAGGTAGCGAATGCGGGCTCTGCAGTGGGACCTGAAGTTTCAATGGGCCCAGCATCGAGACAACCTGTCCGACCATGTCTTGATCTCGGAGGGCACTGCGAAACAGTTGCAGTGGTGGCTCACGGACCGCGATTGGGGCAGGGGCAGATGCCTCTCCTTACCCCAACTGGAGCACGTAGTAGTGATGGATACGTCCCTCCTGGGATTGGGGGGGCCATATGGGAGAGGCGGAGATCAAAGGCCTCTGGTCTCTGGCGGAGTCTCAACTCCATATCAACTTGTTGGAGCTGAGAGCGATCCGGCTTGCACTGAAAGTCTTCCTTCCCTCTGTCCGGGGAAGTGTCATGCAGGTGTTCACGGACAACACCACCGCCATGTGGTATTGCAACAAACAGGGCGGGGTGGGGTCGTGGACCCTTTGTCAGGAGGCTCTGCGCCTCTGGACATGGCTGGAACACCAGGGCATCATCCTGGTGGTTCAACATCTGGCAGGGTCTCTGAACGCCAGAGCAGACGAACTCAGCCGCCGGTGCATGATGGATCATGAATGGCGTCTGCACTCGGACGTGGCGCAAGGTCTCTTTCTGCAGTGGGGAGAGCCTTGGTTAGATCTATTCGCCACCGAAGAGAACGCGCAATGTCAGCAGTTCTGCGTGTTGGAATTTCCAAGGCGGCACTCGCTCGGAGACGCTTTTCGTCGCGAGTGGAGTTGCGGTCTGTTGTTCGCCTTTCTGCCTATACCACTTCTGCCCAGAGTGCTGAAGAAGTTCCGGCGCGACCAGGTCAAAGTCATCTTAGTGGCTCTGGATTGGGCACGAAGGTACTGGTATCCCGAGCCACTCAGTATGTCAATCGATCCTCCGGTACGACTGCCTCTTCAGGAGGACCTTCTGTCGCAGCAGCAGGGGACAGTCCTCCACCCGAACCTGTCCAGTCTCCACCTCCATGCGTGGAGATCGAGCGGCGACAGTTGATGCCATTTGACTTGCCTCCTGAAGTCTGTGATGTCATTCTGGCAGCCAGGCGTCCCTCCACAAAATCGGTATACGCCTGCAGGTGGAACAAATTTGTGGCATGGTGCACAGCAAAGGCTGTGGATCCCCTTTCCGCCCCTCTTTCTGAGGTTCTACTCTTTCTTCTTTCTTTGACCCAGCGGGGCTCTGCTCTGGGCACCTTGAAAGGTTATCTTTCTGCAATCTCTGCTTTCTTACGGCTTCCTGATCAGCCTTCTCTTTTCAAGTCCCCTGTTTCGCGTTTTCTTAAAGGCATTACTCATATATTTCCTCCTGTCCCCTTCGTAATGCCTCAGTGGGATTTGAATCTTGTCTTGACCTTTCTGATGTGCGCTCCCTTTGAGCCTCTTCACAATTGTCCCCTTCGTCTTCTGACTCTTAAGACTGCTTTCCTGGTAGCTATCACCTCGGCTAGACGGGTGAGTGAGCTCTAGGCTCTGTCATCTAAGCCTCTCTTTCTTTCTGTTCATCCGGACAAGGTTGTCCTCCGGACTCGTCCTTCTTTTCTTCCGAAAGTGATGACCCCCTTTCACATCGGGCAATCTGTCACATTGCCCACCTTCTTTCCGCCTCCGCATCCTTCGAAAGAGGAAGAGAGGCTCCACCGTCTGGACCCCAAACGTGCGCTGTCCTTTTATTTGGACCGCACCCGACAGTTCCGGGTGGACGACCAACTTTTTGTTGGATACGTAGGTGCTAAGAAGGGGAGGGCTGTACACAAGCGGACCATCTCACGCCCACTTCTCCAGGCCACGCCCCCCTGATTATATAAAGCACCGACGCCCAGCCCTTCTTAGTATCTGTACTCCTGAGGCACAGCCGGGAGCTCTGCTAGAAATTGGATCTTTTAAATACTTATGTAAATTGTTTTTAAAACTTGCGTACTTCTCCCTTACCTGTTAGGCTGGTTGGGGCATCTATCCGGTACCTAATTACCCGCGCAGCCGATCTGAACGCTGCCACGGGGTTGGGAATTCGCAAGCACCGCCATCAGCGACCCAGCCTGTTCAAGGCCACGCCCACTTCTCCAGGCCACGCCCCCTGATTATATAAAGCACCGACGCCCAGCCCTTCTTAGTATCTGTACTCCTGAGGCACAGCCGGGAGCTCTGCTAGAAATTGGATCTTTTAAATACTTATGTAAATTGTTTTTAAAACTTGCGTACTTCTCCTTTACCTGTTAGGCTGGTTGGGGCATCTATCCGGTACCTAATTACCCGCGCAGCCGATCTGAACGCTGCCACGGGGTTGGGAATTCGCAAGCACCGCCATCAGCGACCCAGCCTGTTCACAGGCCACGCCCACTTCTCCAGGCCACACACCCCTACGTCCTCTTCCCGCATAAAACTATGCACAGTACTCGGACGCGCAGCGGACGGGCGCAGCGGGCGCGCCGTCAGCGCGCCGAAGGCACGCCAAAGGCAAGCCCGTCTGGGCCCGGCCGGACCCAGGCCCAGGAACTCTGCCGGATCTGTTGCAGGATCGCCTGGTGACATGCTTCGGGCCCTTCACCAGAAAAAATCTCAGGACTGCCACTACGTCCATGCCGAAGGTAAACCCTTTATCAATTGTGCACGTTGTAACTCAGCCGAATACGGCCCGGGAAAGCCGGGACTACAGATGGGCCTCCTTAACTGCCGCTCACTCCCTAAGCATGCGCACGAAATCAATTTGCTGATACAGGATCATGGCCTGGCCGCTCTGTTTCTCACAGAAACCTGGCTCTCCACCAGCACGGACTCGGACATTGTCAATGCCCTACCCCCAGGCTATCTCATTCAAACCTTACATAGACCTAAGGGGAGAGGAGGAGGGCTGGCAATCATCTACAGAGAACATCTTGCCTGTAGGATTAGCAATGCCAATATTGAAGATTGCGAAAGCTGCTACTTTGTCCTTCAAATTTCCCCGGCACACTCCCTTTCAGGACTGTTGCTCTACCGCCCTCCGGGGACACCAGGGAATTTCCTCAACGCCCTCACTGACACGGCGTCACAATCAGTTTCCTCCACCTCGAACTTTCTCGTCGTGGGCGATCTCAACCTTCATCTTAATGACCCCACAGATTCTTCAGCTTCGGATCCTCTTCAGGACCTTAGGTCTTTCAATATCCGATTGATTAACAACGAACCTACCCATGACAAGGGTCACCTTTTGGACCCCGTCCTGACCAACATCAGGGATATCACCTCGGGTCCCCCCATCCCTCTCCCTTGGTCAGATCACTTCCTTGTTCCCTTTTTCTGGCACCTTACCAATGCACTCCCCCAACCCCCCAAAATCCGAGTGACAGACCGTCGTTGGCACAAGCTTGAACCGGTGGAAAGGGCCAGTTTGCTTCTACACCTATCCTCTCCACGGACCCGGTCACGGCCGACGAACAGTTCAATTTTTGGCTCACGTCCTCACTGGACAAACTCCTCCCCAAAACTATCACCCTTAAACATACCAAAAGAGTGACTCCTGCCCCCTGGTATACTCCGGTACTCAAATCCCTTTGACAGGTATGTAAGAGAACAGAACGCTCCTGGAGAAAGGATAAATCTAATGAAAAGAAGGCTGCCTATCACACCGCCTTACAAAACTATAAAACCACCCTCCGCAATACCAAAACTCTATTCTTCCAAGAAAGAATAGAACAATCCGCTAGCTCCAGTAAGGAATCTTTCACCATCTTAAACGAACTCCTCAAAATCCCGGACCCGAGACCGAGAGACCCCCCAAACCCCAAAGGTGATGAGGATAAGTGCTACAAGTTAGCGAATTTCTTCAAGGAGAAAATCCAAAAAATCCGGGACTCTATTCCATCCATAAGTCCGAGCGAGGAAAAAGAAGCCTACAACTTTCCTACCCCCCCATTTACTGAGTGACTCTTTCAGATTATCTGAAAGAAACACGTTAGTTAGATTCCTCACTTTAGAATATCCCCAGGCGTCAGGCTGGATCCGGAAAGATTTTTGTAGCAATACCCATTGCGTGTCGCTAGGCGTCGTCTGCGGCTCCGCGTCCGTCGTTGGCGTCATGCGCCGGAATGATGTCGTCGGAGTACTTAGACGCCGCCCTCATGCGCTGATGTCAGTTCTTCTTTTTTCCGTGCCAGACAGCGCCGATCCGGGAAGAGCTTACCCCTTTTTTTGACTCTTTTTGGTCTTCTGTCGACTCGACTCTGGTGCCGGTAGGATGCCTGGGTTTAAACTGTGACTCCTGTCATCGACTGATGTCGGTGACGGACCACCATCGCCGGTGCCTTTACTGCCTGGGGGCCGACCACAACGTGGAGTCGTGCCCCGATTGTCAGGTCTTGACCTCGAAGGCTAGGTGGGAGCGGTCCCGTAAGCTTCTCGAGCTTTGGCACTCACCTCCGCGCCGCTCACGGTCCCGGTCCAGGAGGAGGTCCAAGCACCGGTCTCGGAGCCGCAGCCACCATCATCGCTCGTCGGGCTCGAAGTCTTCGGGTAAGTCGAAGCGTTCAAAGAAGTCCAAGAGGCGACACCGCTCTTCGGACTCCCCTCGCCGGTCGCACGACTCGGTCGAGGGTCAGGGTGGTCCCACCCCCGTGGGTCCGTCGCCGTCGGAGCTGCAGGAGCCACGTCCGTCCCCATACCCGCTGGTCCCTGGGACTGACGCGACTCTGGCAGAGGTCAGTGCTTTCCTCTCGGCCATGAGGGGCCTGGCTCCGCTGTCGACGCGCCTTCGGGCCCCGCGGGCTCGACTGGGCGGCCTCGCGTGCCGGCGGCTCCAGCCCCGGCGCCGTCGACGACTTCGGTCCGACACCGCAGGTCCCCGAGGGATCCAGGCGTGGATCTCTACCGGCGCCGGTCGACCTCACGACGCCTCCTCCGCCGACACCGGTTCCGCATCCGGCGCCATCTCCGGACGACGCCTTCCCCGGTTTAGCCCCTGTCCGAGCCCGGCGCCGGCACCACTCGACGCCGCTTCTGACGCCGATGGATGAGCGTTTCATCTACCGGCCGGCTCCGATCATTCCTCCTGTTTATCACGAATCGGATGACGGGGGTGATTGGGAGGGGTCTGAGGACCCTATGGCCAGACAGGGCCAACTTTCACAGGACTGGGCAGACGAACTGGGGGATGCCAGTGGTCTGTACACCTCCCCGGATGCTGGTTTCATCTCTCCTCCGACTGTGTCCTCGGAGGAAGGTGCAGCTTTCTCAGTGGTGCTGCGCATGGCGGCCGAAGCCCTGGGGCTCGAGTTGCCTGCTGTGGCCGTGAGGACTAACATCCTCACAGAGGTGCTTCAACCGTCGGCAAGCTCCACAGAGCCTCTGCTGCAGTTCAATGAGGCCCTCATAGACGTTCTGCAGGGAACTTGGTCCAAGCCCTCCACAGTTCCTCTTGTGATCGGATAGTGGCCCGGCGCCACCGCCCTGCTCCGGGCGACCCCAGTTTCCTGTCCCAACACCCCACCCCGAGAGTCTGATTATCTAGGCCTCAACTTCCCAATCCTCCTTCCTGTCCGCTCCTCCGGATCGGGAATCCAAGAGGCTGGAACAGTTCGGAAAGAAGCTCTTCCCTGAGTTTGGGCCTGCGGTCTTTGAACACCGCTTGCCTCTTGGACCGTTTCTCCCACTCTGTGGGATACGGTGGAGGACGTGCTGCCCCTGTGTCCGGAGGAGGCCCGGACACGTCTCTCCCAGGCGCTTGCTGACGGGCGAGATGCAGCACGACATGCCATACGGTGTGGACTAGACACCACGGACTCGCTGGGTAGGGCGATTTCCACCACAGTGGCGCTCCGGTGCCACGCCTGGCTGCGGTCCACATCTTTCTCGGGGGATGTCCAGAGTACCCTCATGGATATGCCCTTTGATGGCACTCACCTTTTTGGTGAGAAGGCGGATAGTGCGCTGGCTCGTTTTAAGGACTCCTGGGCTACGGCCAAGTCCTTGGGTCTCTTGGCCCGCGGCTGCAAACTTCCGCCTTTCGTGGCCAATGAAGGGGCGCCTCCTCGCGTCCGCCTAGCCACCGGCCGCATAACCAACCTGCACGCGGTCGCGGACTCCGCCGTGGCGGTACAGGAGGACAATGTGCCGGTCAGTCCACATCCCCCTGGCAGCATCCGCCTCAAAGCCCTCCTAGTCCGAGCTTTCAGGCCCTTTCCACGCCAGTGGGCGACAGAGTTCGCCATCACCTGCTCCACTGGCGATCCATCACATCGGACAGGTGGGTGCTGCAAATCGTCCAAAGGGGCTACTCCCTCCCCTTCGAGACGACCCCTCCAGCCATGCCACCGCAGTGCCACCGTATGTCGGAGGATCACTTGAATCTGCTGCGGGAGGAAGTTACGGCCCTCTTGCCCAAAGGGGCTGTCGAGCACGTTCCTGGTCCAGAAGTAGGTCGTGGTTGCTATTCCCACTACTTTCTGGTTCCCAAGAAGGGCACAGGGGGCCTACGCCCTATCTTGGACCTCAGGAGCGTCAATGCCTTCCTCCGGAAGGAACTGTTCAAGATGCTCACTTTAGCTCAGGTTCTGGCTGCCCTCGACCCTGGAGACTGGATGGTAGCGTTGGACTTGCAGGACCCCTATTTTCACCGTGCTCCCCTTCGGCCTCACCAGTGCCCCTCGGGTGTTCACGAAAGTGATGGCGGTGGTCGCAGCTCATCTGCGCAGATCGGGGGTTCCAGTCTACCCCTATCTCGACGACTGGCTGTTGAAGGCGGGCTCGCCCCAGCAAGTCGTCTTCCACGTCCAGACTACGGCCGACCTCCTGCATTTGCTGGGGTCCTCTATCAATGTGCCGAAGTCACACCTGAGACCCTCCCAGAAGCTCCTCTTCATCGGAGCGGTTCTCGATTCGGCGCAGTTCCGGGCCTGTCCTCCGGAACAGCGGGTCCGGGATATTCAGGCTCTGATTCCCATCTTTCGGCCTCTATCCAGGGTTTCGGTCAGGTTGGTGCTGCGGCTTCTGGGGCTGATGGCCTCCTGCATCCTGTTGGTGCGTTACGCCAGGTAGCGAATGCGGGCTCTGCAGTGGGACCTGAAGTTTCAATGGGCCCAGCATCGAGACAACCTGTCCGACCATGTCTTGATCTCGGAGGGCACTGCGAAACAGTTGCAGTGGTGGCTCACGGACCGCGATTGGGGCAGGGGCAGATGCCTCTCCTTACCCCAACTGGAGCACGTAGTAGTGATGGATACGTCCCTCCTGGGATTGGGGGGGCCATATGGGAGAGGCGGAGATCAAAGGCCTCTGGTCTCTGGCGGAGTCTCAACTCCATATCAACTTGTTGGAGCTGAGAGCGATCCGGCTTGCACTGAAAGTCTTCCTTCCCTCTGTCCGGGGAAGTGTCATGCAGGTGTTCACGGACAACACCACCGCCATGTGGTATTGCAACAAACAGGGCGGGGTGGGGTCGTGGACCCTTTGTCAGGAGGCTCTGCGCCTCTGGACATGGCTGGAACACCAGGGCATCATCCTGGTGGTTCAACATCTGGCAGGGTCTCTGAACGCCAGAGCAGACGAACTCAGCCGCCGGTGCATGATGGATCATGAATGGCGTCTGCACTCGGACGTGGCGCAAGGTCTCTTTCTGCAGTGGGGAGAGCCTTGGTTAGATCTATTCGCCACCGAAGAGAACGCGCAATGTCAGCAGTTCTGCGTGTTGGAATTTCCAAGGCGGCACTCGCTCGGAGACGCTTTTCGTCGCGAGTGGAGTTGCGGTCTGTTGTTCGCCTTTCTGCCTATACCACTTCTGCCCAGAGTGCTGAAGAAGTTCCGGCGCGACCAGGTCAAAGTCATCTTAGTGGCTCTGGATTGGGCACGAAGGTACTGGTATCCCGAGCCACTCAGTATGTCAATCGATCCTCCGGTACGACTGCCTCTTCAGGAGGACCTTCTGTCGCAGCAGCAGGGGACAGTCCTCCACCCGAACCTGTCCAGTCTCCACCTCCATGCGTGGAGATCGAGCGGCGACAGTTGATGCCATTTGACTTGCCTCCTGAAGTCTGTGATGTCATTCTGGCAGCCAGGCGTCCCTCCACAAAATCGGTATACGCCTGCAGGTGGAACAAATTTGTGGCATGGTGCACAGCAAAGGCTGTGGATCCCCTTTCCGCCCCTCTTTCTGAGGTTCTACTCTTTCTTCTTTCTTTGACCCAGCGGGGCTCTGCTCTGGGCACCTTGAAAGGTTATCTTTCTGCAATCTCTGCTTTCTTACGGCTTCCTGATCAGCCTTCTCTTTTCAAGTCCCCTGTTTCGCGTTTTCTTAAAGGCATTACTCATATATTTCCTCCTGTCCCCTTCGTAATGCCTCAGTGGGATTTGAATCTTGTCTTGACCTTTCTGATGTGCGCTCCCTTTGAGCCTCTTCACAATTGTCCCCTTCGTCTTCTGACTCTTAAGACTGCTTTCCTGGTAGCTATCACCTCGGCTAGACGGGTGAGTGAGCTCTAGGCTCTGTCATCTAAGCCTCTCTTTCTTTCTGTTCATCCGGACAAGGTTGTCCTCCGGACTCGTCCTTCTTTTCTTCCGAAAGTGATGACCCCCTTTCACATCGGGCAATCTGTCACATTGCCCACCTTCTTTCCGCCTCCGCATCCTTCGAAAGAGGAAGAGAGGCTCCACCGTCTGGACCCCAAACGTGCGCTGTCCTTTTATTTGGACCGCACCCGACAGTTCCGGGTGGACGACCAACTTTTTGTTGGATACGTAGGTGCTAAGAAGGGGAGGGCTGTACACAAGCGGACCATCTCACGCCCACTTCTCCAGGCCACGCCCCCCTGATTATATAAAGCACCGACGCCCAGCCCTTCTTAGTATCTGTACTCCTGAGGCACAGCCGGGAGCTCTGCTAGAAATTGGATCTTTTAAATACTTATGTAAATTGTTTTTAAAACTTGCGTACTTCTCCCTTACCTGTTAGGCTGGTTGGGGCATCTATCCGGTACCTAATTACCCGCGCAGCCGATCTGAACGCTGCCACGGGGTTGGGAATTCGCAAGCACCGCCATCAGCGACCCAGCCTGTTCAAGGCCACGCCCACTTCTCCAGGCCACGCCCCCTGATTATATAAAGCACCGACGCCCAGCCCTTCTTAGTATCTGTACTCCTGAGGCACAGCCGGGAGCTCTGCTAGAAATTGGATCTTTTAAATACTTATGTAAATTGTTTTTAAAACTTGCGTACTTCTCCTTTACCTGTTAGGCTGGTTGGGGCATCTATCCGGTACCTAATTACCCGCGCAGCCGATCTGAACGCTGCCACGGGGTTGGGAATTCGCAAGCACCGCCATCAGCGACCCAGCCTGTTCACAGGCCACGCCCACTTCTCCAGGCCACACACCCCTATGTCCTCTTCCCGCATAAAACTATGCACAGTACTCGGACGCGCAGCGGACGGGCGCAGCGGGCGCGCCGTCAGCGCGCCGAAGGCACGCCAAAGGCAAGCCCGTCTGGGCCCGGCCGGACCCAGGCCCAGGAACTCTGCCGGATCTGTTGCAGGATCGCCTGGTGACATGCTTCGGGCCCTTCACCAGAAAAAATCTCAGGACTGCCACTACGTCCATGCCGAAGGTAAACCCTTTATCAATTGTGCACGTTGTAACTCAGCCGAATACGGCCCGGGAAAGCCGGGACTACAGATGGGCCTCCTTAACTGCCGCTCACTCCCTAAGCATGCGCACGAAATCAATTTGCTGATACAGGATCATGGCCTGGCCGCTCTGTTTCTCACAGAAACCTGGCTCTCCACCAGCACGGACTCGGACATTGTCAATGCCCTACCCCCAGGCTATCTCATTCAAACCTTACATAGACCTAAGGGGAGAGGAGGAGGGCTGGCAATCATCTACAGAGAACATCTTGCCTGTAGGATTAGCAATGCCAATATTGAAGATTGCGAAAGCTGCTACTTTGTCCTTCAAATTTCCCCGGCACACTCCCTTTCAGGACTGTTGCTCTACCGCCCTCCGGGGACACCAGGGAATTTCCTCAACGCCCTCACTGACACGGCGTCACAATCAGTTTCCTCCACCTCGAACTTTCTCGTCGTGGGCGATCTCAACCTTCATCTTAATGACCCCACAGATTCTTCAGCTTCGGATCCTCTTCAGGACCTTAGGTCTTTCAATATCCGATTGATTAACAACGAACCTACCCATGACAAGGGTCACCTTTTGGACCCCGTCCTGACCAACATCAGGGATATCACCTCGGGTCCCCCCATCCCTCTCCCTTGGTCAGATCACTTCCTTGTTCCCTTTTTCTGGCACCTTACCAATGCACTCCCCCAACCCCCCAAAATCCGAGTGACAGACCGTCGTTGGCACAAGCTTGAACCGGTGGAAAGGGCCAGTTTGCTTCTACACCTATCCTCTCCACGGACCCGGTCACGGCCGACGAACAGTTCAATTTTTGGCTCACGTCCTCACTGGACAAACTCCTCCCCAAAACTATCACCCTTAAACATACCAAAAGAGTGACTCCTGCCCCCTGGTATACTCCGGTACTCAAATCCCTTTGACAGGTATGTAAGAGAACAGAACGCTCCTGGAGAAAGGATAAATCTAATGAAAAGAAGGCTGCCTATCACACCGCCTTACAAAACTATAAAACCACCCTCCGCAATACCAAAACTCTATTCTTCCAAGAAAGAATAGAACAATCCGCTAGCTCCAGTAAGGAATCTTTCACCATCTTAAACGAACTCCTCAAAATCCCGGACCCGAGACCGAGAGACCCCCCAAACCCCAAAGGTGATGAGGATAAGTGCTACAAGTTAGCGAATTTCTTCAAGGAGAAAATCCAAAAAATCCGGGACTCTATTCCATCCATAAGTCCGAGCGAGGAAAAAGAAGCCTACAACTTTCCTACCCCCCCATGTCTCACTTCCTGGGGACAAGTGACGGCAGATGAGGTTAAAGATACGCTGAACATCATTAAAAGCGGGTCTCCCAGGGATCCGGCCCCTTTACGTATTCTCAAAAAGGTAGCACCCACGATCGTTCCCCCCCTTACCCACCTTATTAACGCCTCCCCTCAACAAGGAGTCGTCCCTCCCAGCTGGAAGGCGGCAGTCGTCAAGGCACTTTTAAAAAAACCCTCCCTTGACCCTGCCGACCTAGCAAATTACAGACCAATCTCCCTCCTCCCGGGAACTAGTAAGATCGCGGAAAAGCTTGTGAACAGAAAACTTTCACAATTTCTGGAGAACAACAACCGTCTAAAAAGTTCGCAGACGGGATTCCGCCCCGGGCAGGGCACCGACATCGCCCTCCTCATGGCGGTGGAAGAGGCCAGAGCACTCCTAGACGAAGGAGGATCAGTGGCAGTGATCCTCCTCGACCTGAGTGCGGCCTTTGACACCGTCAATCACCAACTTCTTATCCAACGACTCATGAGTGTCGGTGTTGAAGGAACTGCCCTGTCCTGGCTATCGTCCTTTCTGAGTCAATGCTCCTTTCAAATCTGGGAGAATAACACCCGCTCCTCCGACACTCCCCTCCAATGTGGCGTGCCTCAGGGCTCCTCCCTTAGCCCCACATTATTTAACATCTACATGTCCCCATTGGAGGAGGTTGTTACTCCGTTCGGAGTGAGCATCGTTAGTTATGCTGACGACACACAGTTGTGGTGTCCCTTTCACATCCCAGACAACAACCTGCGGACCTGTACAACTGTCTGACACAGATACAAGGATGGATGAACAGATCGTCTCTGAAACTTAACGGTTCAAAGACTGACATTCTCCTCCTTGGTCAAAAGGGACCCTCTCCACTACAAAACATCTGGCCACCCAGCTTAGGCCCGCCCCCAGACCCGAAACCAGAGGTAAAAAGCCTGGGTGTTTGGCTAGATAAGGACCTCTCATTCGTAACACAAGCAAAAAAGGTAGCCGGGACGTGCTTTGGGCTGCTTAGGTCAATTCGAAAGATCTTGCCCCTGCTCCCTCACAAATCCCAGAAACTGTTGATTCAAGGCCTGATACTCTCCAGGCTCGACTTTAGTAATTCCATCTACTTAGGGGCCCCAGAGGCAACCATGAACAAACTACAAAGGGTCCAAAATGCAGCTGCCTGGATCCTCACTAACACCCCTGCCAGAGCTTCGGTCAAACCAGCTCTGAAGCGTCTCCACTGGCTCCCGGTGAGAGAACGTGTGATGTTCAAGGCCCTCTGCCTGGCACATAGACTGCTTCAAAACAATGGCCCCCCAAGCCTGGAAAAATGTATCAAACCCTACAAAGCTCCTAGATCCCTCCGTTCCGATCAGGAACATCTTATCGTCACTCCCAGAGTGAAGAAGGCACGAACAGGAGGAAGACGCTTCTCGGTTCACACCGCACGTCTCTGGAACGCCCTACCTCACCTCCTGAGAACTGAACCTAATTACCTACGGTTCAGGAAGCAATTGAAAACCCACCTTTTCCCTTAACCGACCTCCCTCCCTGCCTCCGCTGACTCCCCAGTTGTACTGATCTTAGCGCTGGGATACTTACGGGTGACTACGCGCTCTATAAAAATAAATAATAATAATAATAATAATATAAAGGTTTGTTACTCCTTGGCGAAAAAGGACCCTCCTTTTGGGCTGAGAGCCCATTCCACCCGGGCCACAGCGGCGACTACTGCCCTGGGACGGGGAGTTCCCTTGCAGGACATCTGTCAGGCGGCGACGTGGGCCTCACTGCACACGTTCGCCAAGCACTATTGCCTGGACAGCCAAGTCCGGAGAGATGGCTTCTTTGGCCGTTCTGTTCTCCAGGACTTTCTGGTGTGATCTTGGTTCGCAGACCCTCCACCGGGGTTGGTATTGCTGGGGTATCTATTCTAAGGTGAGGAATTTAACTAACGTGTTTCTTTCAGATGAACAAGTTACTTACCTTCGGTAACTATGTATCTGTAAGAAACATTAGTTAGTTAGATTCCTCACCGACTCACCCATCCTCCCCGCTCTGCGAACCGACATCTAAGGTTAAGGTTATCCTGTTCAGGGCCCTAGACTTTTTGGCACCAGTGTCGGTCTCTTGCATGGCTCTGCGTTCCTGGCGCGGAAAGCTATGTACAAGAACTGACGTCAGCGCGCGAGGGCGGCGTCTAAGTACTCCGACGTCATTCTGGTGCACGACGCCAACGACGGACGCGGAGCCGCAGACGATGCCGAGCGACGCGCAAGGGGTATTGCTACAAAAATCTTTCCGGATCCAGCTTGACGCCTGGGGATATTCTAAGGTGAAGAATCTAACTAACTAATGTTTCTTGCAGATACATCGTTACCGAAGGTAAGTAACTTGTTCTTTTGGTTGTTTTTTCAGTGACTATGTTACAAACTGGTATAGTATTGTATAGTTTTTAGGTTTCATTTGATACATTGCATGTTCTGTTGTTTGGAAGATCTTTTGTTAATTAGTTTAAACTTATAGGGGGCTGGTTTCACTTTCTTTTTCATGTTTGTCCCTTTTATGGAGCATGGTCCAGGTACTGATTAATTGCATGATTAGTGTTCTATCACGCCCTCTCTCTGGTTCAGGTACTTTGTTTTGCTGCTTACCTCTTCATCATTTCTTGCCCATTGTTGCCTGCACTCACCCCCTCCCGTTGTTGTTTGCACTCGCTCTCATTGTCAACTCCCCTCCTGTCGTTGCTTGTTACATAGGTCAGCTATTTTTTTGCGGTAAAGCACGTTCAAAATCCTAATAATATATTTGTGATAACCTGCCAGGGAACATACATTTGTCATTTACATATCAATTTCAAGAAACATAAATAATTTCATATATTTGCTTATCATTCAGAAACCCCTCACTTCAGGGTGCTCTCCTGGGATGCAGGAATGTGGCACACAACATTTAATTAATGTATGATAGGTTGACTCCAGATTAGTTATGCTGTCATAGTTTCCAAAGTATTATCATATTCAGGACTTATAATTTTGAAGTATTAAAACCACCCCATTTGGGGAAAAAGCATCGGGAAAGTATATCCTTTCCACTCTGGCACTATCTCATACGGGCTGCTTGCATTTGCCACTTGTGGAAGTGCATTATTGTACTGTAAATGCATAATCAAATGCTTTATTTTCAATGTGTGTTGTCTAGTTTTGCACAAATATGGATGTAAGGATCATATGGGTGGTCCTGGAATCCTAACATGATATGGTATTTTCTTCAGTTGTGTTCCCTGTTGAAGCTATATCAGTTGCCTTTCCCCACAATGGCTCGAAAGTACAGATCTAATCCCATTTTCAAATATCTATCTCTCTCTTTCTCTCTCGCTGTCTCTCTCTCTCTCTATATATATATATGTATACACACACACACACATACATATGTGTGTATTTTTTTCAGGTTCTTGGATCCCTTCATTAATTTATCCTATCCACCTTGGTAATTTCTTGGCTAACACTTTTTAAGCAATGAGAACATTTGGATGTCATGTCCATATATCTGGAGTACACCGTGACAGCAGCTAGGGCTCTTTAACCAGTGTTATCATCTGCACCTGTACATGGACCAGTGGCTGCTGAAATGCGTTAGGCTAAAATGTATTAGAACTCAGTAGCTGGCATTGTTATTTTGGCATCACCCACTATTAAAGTGTCTGCCTCTGGACTCCTCAATGTTTAAACCTATACTGAAGAATTATTTTATTGGAATGGGGGCAAAGAGTTTGCTGTCTTCGTGCTGCTCTACTTTTTCCTGGTGACTAAACACGGTTGGCCCTGGTATTTGTTTGCGTGGCAAGGTGAAACTCCATGATGACCTCACATTGAAGCAGTGTCATCTATACATCACTTTGACTGGCTCACCTTTGCAAAGTACAGTTTAACTGCACAGGTGAAATTCATGTCCTCATTGTTTCCAGGCTTGGTTCAGTATCTGGCGAGCTTGCCTATCATGTTGGGAAGTACAAGCTGGCAGGGCCCTATGAGCAGGTATCAGCCTAACCGCAGTGCTCAGACTGTGTACACTCTCCACTGCACTGACTGCCTGTCTATGCCTAAAACCAGATCAACGACGTGCTCTGGCCATCCCCGTCAGCCTAAGACGTTGTGACTAGGGGTCTACAGTACTCCCCAGTACACGTCTACTAGGGCATTTCTACCGGTTCTGGTAATTTGTTACTGAATTGAATACCAGATGGCAGTGCACTTTATCACCTTTCTTTGCTTTTTCGGTCCTGACAAAGTGCCAATTGACCCGTTGGGGGCAAACCAGGCACAAAACATGTTGACCATCCACACCTAGATTGCCCTTGAGGAACATTATTTCCACACAGGGGCACGCACACAGTTTTTAATTAGGCTAAAGCTGCCTAGTTTATTAAAATTTGATTTCATAGGACTGCTCCATACCTATTTTAATTATTTCACTCCCTTGTGCACTACCCAGCACCCGCACGCACCGTACGGCTTCTTCAAAAGATCCACGGAAAAGAGCCCCAGTTCCGGGAGCCCGTCGGGCATTGCAGCGCCAGCCTGACCAGGGGAAAACACTCGATGATGAAGCATGACACCTCTCTGGGTGTGTGAGGGCATCACGAAGAAAGACCTGTCTTTCCCCCACGTCCAGACAGGAACTGCACACCCCCTTTAGTTCTTAGCTAACCCAGGAGCCTGTGTGCAGGACCTACAAACTCTGCTCCCTGTCCCTCTTTTGAAAAAGACAAAATAGACTGCCCACTAAGTGAAGTAGGTTACGTGGGCCAGTGGGTGAGGGAAGATAAACCCAGATCTGGCTCAGGATAGAATTGAGTTGAAAAGAGTGGAGTCCAATGGTTCCAGTGTTGCAGGGATTCTGCACATACACAGAACTATGTGCAGTAAACCAGGACCTCGGTGTGTAGTGGTGTACCAAAAAACCTACCTCAGTGCTCAGAACCCCAATCCGACTAGCTATGGTATCTCATTCGTTCTCTGTACTACAGCGAAGCTACCAATGATTAGACATCCTAGAACATGTCACTTCAACCCTTTTCAGGAATCGCGGGAATAAGAACACTCTTTCGTTCATACACCCATACTTGTCCACAATGTGAGTAAACAGAGACACGGTATAGTTTAACATGTTTATTTTAACTAACGTGCTCTAAAATGCAGTACACAAGCCAATACTAGCAGCAAAATGCATAAGAACAATATAATCAGCATTGTTACAATTCCATAAAGCACAAAAGTGGAAACCATATTATAATTACAGTGGAAACAGGACTACAGTGCCTTCCCACCCTCCCCGTGCTATAGGCAAGTTTATTATAATAGAAGACCTCTAGGCTTTTTCAGGGAGAGGCCATACCTCCAAGGTAGATGCAAGGATTTTACATCTCCGGACAAGCACAGCTGTTCTTAGTTGGAATGTATTTCTCCAAGTGCCCTTTCATGCATGTAATGCCATATTAAAAGCACTCGAGTTTCAGTAGTGCAGCTGTGTTCCATGTTATGTCTATGGGCGTGGGACTGACCAAAGTGAATCAACAGCATACATTGTTTTTCGACCTTGAACACGCTGTGCAGACGAGGAGCTTAGTGTCAAGAATCAAGAGCATCTATATGAATGTGACCTCAAATCAAGGTAGAGAGTTAATTTTGAAATCTTGCAAAAATGTCTGGAAAAAAAAATATCTTGTAGTGGTAACAGATACAGAACAAAAACAAATAAAAAAATGAGTCAGATGGTGGGAATTCAGCCAAGTCAATCCATCAAAGTGTAAGAGCAGTAAGTTGCAACAGCTTCCAAGAGGAAGTCATTGTTATCGTCAGAAAAAAGAGACGCCATCCAGTCTAATAAAGAGAACGAACATACATGTTCCTCAACAATGGGAGCCTCCAGCATCATTATAGGACAACTTGCGTGATACTCGATGTATCTACCTTGGAGGAAGTCCTGTGTAGCCGCACAGATATACCACTTCGCCAAAACTCCAAGCGCAGCCGCGCAGGCCATAATCCCAACACTGGAACAGTCTTGCTCATGGGACACTAAGGGACTCATTAGCAGATCAAAATCCGGTGCAGGTGATATCGTATTGGAGAGGCAAAGATCCAATGCCCGTTTAAATGAACAGTTCAAGCAGGTGAAAACTGGTTGCACGCAAGTGTAGTATGCGAAACGAAAGGATAATCCATAAGCCACACTGAGTGTGGCCAAGGGCAGAGTACCATAGCATTCAAGCATACGGCTACGAAGCATCTGCAGCCGGTCTGGGCTGTGTAGGGCCACAGGAGGAGCAGCCATTTCGTAGTAGGCAAATCAACAGCAGAACTCCGGCAGCTAATGCAAGTAACACTGGCAAACCACGAAGAAGCTGGAAAAAGTAGAATGAATAAAGGCTGGTATCACACCAAATATAGTCTGGAAAGAAGACACAAGGACAGAGCCCACAATTAAAAAAAGAAAAAATGTGCCAAGCCTGTGGTATGCGAGGCATTGAAAATTGTATGAATTAAAGCACCTAAATGCAGTGGGAGGTCAGTATTAAGAAGGGCTTGCACCTCTGTCCAGGTGTTAGCTACATGAAGGACGAATGTCTCGCGGCAGATGCGAGCGAAGCTTCTTTTTGCGATAACAATGCTCTGATTCTGCTCAACCTATTGAAGTCTGCCTTCAAGGTCGGAATGGAAGGCCAGTTCGAGTTATCGAGCCTCCCGTGTGGGGGTGGTAAAAGGACATGTTTACAACAAACTACCGCAGCATTCCTCATTATTTAAAAGCAGATAACTACCGTTTGCCCTGCACCTGCCTGGGTTTAGAACCCCATACAGATTTAAGATCTATTGTGGATTTCCACAGCTCATAGCCACCCACCGACAGACTATCAAAGGATTTGGAATACAATAATTTTGTATGGGTGAGCATCACCTTGGGATTGGACAAAGTATTTAACCTAAAATAGAATGACTCCGGTTTTGACTTATCTGTTAAATACAAGAATTTTTTCAAGAGCGTTTTTGAGCTGCCTGCCAAAGGAGTCGGGCAATGTTCCCACTGTGTATAAATAAAAACATTTCTGAATGTATTAGCTTTATGCAGGTAGTGATGACCATAATGCTGGTAGCAAAACAAGTCCGCATAATTTGCAGTATTTAAATATAAATCTTCAACATCATATGCAGCATAATCCTTCAAATCAGAAAACAAAGATCGTATGGCTTATATGTCCCAATCATCAGACCGAATGTTGTGTTTCCCTACATCACCCATTGAAACACGCAGTACATTGGGTACATTAATTAACTCTGTAGGGCCATGAATTTGGAAATCCACAGCATCCCAAACTATGCCATCTGCAATTGGCCAGGCGGTGATGTTGACAAAATCTGGTCTCTTTTCATGATGTGAGAAGAGTGCGGAGCCAAAGTTCCATCAACCAGTTTGACAGCAGAGCGTTCAGGTAGGGAGTGACCATTGATTAGAAGGAAAATAAAATGTCTCAAATACAACCGACATGAACAAAAAAATGGCTATGAGCACCAACCAGATGTATGTCCAAGGCGGTACCAAATAAGTCTGTTTAAACCATGTGACAAAAATAGAGAATTTGGTAGGGGCCAATGATGATGTGGAATTCGAGTCAAAAGAAAAACGTGACTGGTTAAGGGTATCCGGTTGCAAACCAGGCAATGACTCTGTAGTGGGATAAGCATATTCAGTTTCTTCATTTTGACTGGGAGCAGGGGGGTTTAGCAAGGGATTAGAAACAGAGTCCATCTCTATGACAGTGTCACGCTGCGTGTTGTCAAAAGCACCCACCACTGCATTCCTGGATATTGATGGACAGGAAGCAGCTGGTGTTATACTATTCAGGATCGGCCAGACGTTGTAGCTTGACATTGTCCACCGAGATGTATCTGTTGTCTTTGCGAGCAGGAAGTGGCGGTATAAAATTACTGTGCGAGTACCCTTCACGCCAAGCACTGGGACAGGTGCTCGATAAGAGGGGCCAAACTCTTTTTTTAAAGCAGTCAATTGACCGTCTTTACCGCCGGGGGAAAACAAAATTTCGGTGTTTGGCCATGGGCTACAAAAACAGCCCTGGTGTACTCGCCGCCTGAGTCATCTTTGTTAGACGGCATAGACCCAGATGCGTACTCGTACGTTGATGATATTTATCTCACGGACGACGAATTATAGCAGCATCTTTGTTGCGTGGACCGCATCGTAGTTTTGTTTGCGGACTACGGCTATAAGTTTAACTTTGCAAAATCGCGCATTGCAGAGTACACCGTGTTGTTCTTGGGCTACGAGCTCAATAATGAAGGGAGAGGCTTGGTGCCTCACTTCTTGGAGAAGTGTGCACGTTTGCGTCCTGAAACCCTGAAAAAACTCCAATCTTTGCTGGGATTTTTACATTTCCGTCACACTTACATTCCTGAATGTGCCCAGCATATCAAGCCATTGTATGCTTTGATACGACCTACTTTTTCCAAAGCCTGCTGGCTTCTGGAACATTCAGCTGTCCTGCAATCTTTGCATTCTGATCTTCTTGAATCTAAATACATGTTGACACGTGATAACCACACAAACCTGGTGATACGAATCGTGCCAGGCGCAGTGGGTTTCACTTACTTTTCATTTAATGAAGGTGAGACAGTACCTATTGCTTACAAATCACATTTGTACACTTCGGCTGAACTGCGGTTTTCCACTGTTGAAAAAGTCTTGACAGCTGTGGAAATGGCGATCCTGAAGGAACGTGCACTAGCGCTGGGGAAATGTGTTTTGGTAGTGACACCAAATCCTGCTCTTGAAGCAGTGACGAAAGCAAGTGTGCCAATTCAAAGGCTTTACATCGCGTTGGATACAATGGGCTACTTCGTTGACATCTTCGGATGTCACATTTATCTTTGATTTCTCACTGCAAACACAGGAGTTTTTACAGTATGAATTGTTCATCCTGTTCCTTTGTCAATGCGTCCGTTAGAGGAGTACCATTGTATCATTTTCACTGAGGGTTCGGCGCAACAGGCGACCGGGTCAAAGCATTCTTATCCGCAGCATGCGCTATTGTAGTAGGTGCCATAGTGAACGGAGAGTTCAAGTCCAGTATTGTACACACACAGGCACTAGGTGACTGTACCGCCAAATTAGCGGAGCTGCGTGCTCTGGTACTTGCTCTGGAGTTTGCATATCCTAAAGTGACTACTTTAATTGTGAGTGACTCTTACTACTGTGTTCAGTCTGTCAATGACAGCGTATTCTTTTGGTCTCAGAATGACTATCGTTATATAATGCAGTACACGAGCCAATACTAGCAGCAAAATGCATAAGTACAATATAATCAGCATTGTTACAATTCTATATAGCACAAAAGGGGAAGCCATATTATAATGACAGTGGAAACAGGACTACAGCGCCTTCCCACCCTCCCCGTGCTATGAGCTAGTTTATTATAATAGAAGACCTCTAGGCTTTGTCAGGGGGACCCCATACCTCCAATGTAGATGCAAGGATTTTACATCTCCGGACAAGCACAGCTCTTCTTAGTTGGAATGTATTTCTCCAAGTGCCCTTTCATGCATGCAATGCCATATTAAAAGCACTCGAGTTTCAGTAGTGCAGCTGTGTTCCATGTTATGTCTATGGGCGTGGGACTGACCAAAGTGAATCAACAGTATACATTGTTTTTCGACCTTGAACACGCTGTGCAGACAAGGAGCACAGTGTACAGCTAGATGTGTGAAAGGCAGACCGTTCACATGTGAAAGAGCGCAAGCAGAGTATTTACGAGAACTGTGCCATGTAGGAACACGTGCAAAAGCGGCAAAATGTCAGCCATCACATAGTTATTTCTGGTGTCCTTCCCAATTTATGTTTCCAACTCAGCTATTTTCCTGGTGAGTGTGTGTGGTTGGGGGTGTAAGTTGGAGGTGAGATTTGGAGTCCTTAATTTAATTTTCTAACCAGTGCAGCCTGTCCACTGTGCACACCTCTAGCCCTGTTTCAATTCTTTTTGCTGGCTTTGTCTTTTTTATAATGAATGTTTTCACAAACATTTCTCTCCGAGTCTAGAATGCCTCGCTGTATTAGCCTCTATTTGTGTGCCTTTTCCTCATTTTTGTCCAGAATATGAAAGATCATCAACTTCAGAGTTCAGTTCTTGTGCGTTCTCTCTCACATGATCACTTTGTCTTGTTGTCTCTCGCTCAGTCTTCCTCCCTTCTTTCTTTCTATCTCTCTTGCTCTTTTCACTATTTTCTCTATTTCTATTGCCCTTTTTCTCTTTCTCGCTGTCCTACCTCCCACTCTGTAGTCTCTGTATCTTCTTTCTCTCTCTCTCTGTATCACTGTTTTTTGCTCCCGTTCAAACTCAAGCCCTCTATTTATCTTTTTCTCGCTTGCTCTCATGCTCTCATTTTCTTTGTACTTGTCACACTTTCTTTTTTCTGCATCTGCCTTGTCTACTTCTTACTTGCCTTCTCTCTCTGCTCTATCTCTGTATCTCTCTATCTCCCTAAGCTCCTAGTGCTTCTACCCCTGCCCACAGTGTTCAGGCTACGGCAGGCCTTGTAGGTGTCTTGTACCATAAAGTGCTTCTTGTTTGGAGGCAAAGGACACTAAAGCCCAGTACTTCTCCATGCCTGCAAAACAGTGAAAGGCGCAATGACCAAAATGGGATTGTAAAATTCCAAGTGTCATAGGTGGTAAATGAGATGTGGAGCAAGAAAATTATGACGAGTGTAAAGTATCCAGCTGGCCACTGAAATTGTATGGGCCCCTACATTGATTTTATTTGTCTAAAGTAAGCACTGGTTACACCAGAATGCTCCGGGGCTTCTGGAAGTAAGATTTAAAGACTTCCTACGTGAGGGGAGAGAAGCATATTTTATAGATAACTTTGGTACAGTCCAAGTCTACACTATGGGAAGCCTTCAAAGCAAACATTTGTGTAAGTGCTATGTCTGACTTAATGGGCATTGTCCCTTGAGAGACTGATATTGGAACTAGAAAGTAAACTGACTGGAGATTATGATGACTAAATCTACTGAAAACTTAAACTAGCTAGTTAAAGTCCAGAATACAGCAAAAGTGGCCTGGGATGTCTTGTCTATACAATATCTATGAGGCTGGAGATAAAGAAGGAAAACTGCTATACTGATTAGCCAAGACCTAGAGATTCCCTAGACATAGCAAACTACTTTGCATCCTGCTACAGATCAGTGTGCAGGAAATAACACTTATACATTCGAGAGGAAAAAAACATAAAACAAGCTACTTGTCAGCATCCTGCAAACAGTGGAGCGAGAAGCTATAAACACCACCCACTACACCTGAGGATATACAGGAACCATATAGTATATATATGCTTATATGGTGTTTCTATAGCGTTAACCTAGCCAAAAGACAGCAGAGCGCTGTATATAATCTATCATAAAGTCAACAAGTTATAGAAGAAGCTGGGTTGTGGACAGTTAATGCATTGTGATGTATTCCGTAAAGAGATATGTCTGCCACTGTTTCCAAAATTGGAGCAGCATTTGGGTATTCCTGATGGATATAGGGATGCTGTTCGATGTCCTAGAAACATAGATGGAAAGGCCTGTTGACATGTTTTCTTTCTTTTTTTTTTTTTTTTTTTTTACACTTCTTAGTCTGCAGTCTAATCGGGTCTTCGTGCCCATCAGTATAGGGGGGATGTGATTATATTTCTTTAGGCCCTGAATGAGACGTGCAGCAGCATTTAGGATGCCCTCCAAGCTCTGTCAATGAGGAGTCTGAGGCCATGGAGTAGGTCATTACTACCACTAAGATGCAAGAGTACTAGGGCTTGAAAAGTAGTTTAAGTTGTTTTCTGGAAGAAACGGTTTGACTTTCTTTAGGAGAGAGAGCTGGTACCAGGCCCAGTTTGTTTTTTTGCAATGTGTTCCTTGAGGTTGGTGTCGAAGGTGTATCAGAGAAACTTGGCATTTGGTGAAAGTTTAGGTTCAAAGCTGTCAAGGTTCATGTCATTAAGCAAAGTTTGTACTATATCTTGTTTTTTGTTCTTCGCACATAACAGAAATTCTATCTTGGTTGGGTTGAGCTTTATGTAGGCGCTGAACATCTGAATGATGTACAAGCAGTGTTTAAGGCATTGAATGTCTGAAGCAGAGCGTCCTTTTAAGAAGAGTTGTGTATCATATTGGTGATTCCTGATGCTGTTATCTTTAAGTAGAGTGACAAAAAACCTAATGTAAAGGTTGTAAATGACAGGAGACCGTCTGGAGCCCCGGGGAACTTCACAGATGATATGGATCTTTTGTGACCTAGAGGTGGAGCATGTGATCTAGTTGATGTTGGTTGATAAGGTAGGAGGAGAACCAGTGAAGGACGATGCCGGAGAATTCCATTTAAGACATTTCTGTGCGTATGCGGGTGGGAGGGTCGACTGTCAAGGCCAGCTGAGAGGTTCAGCAATATCAGGAGGTAGGGGTCCTCTTTATCTGTGGTCAAGAGGGCATCATCCACGAATCGTAAGGTGGCACTCTTCGTGCTGCAGCTTGATCTGCAGCCATACTGGCACAGGAGATGGTTAGAATTGAAGGTTCTGTTGGTGGCTTCATTGATGGTGTTAGTATAGTATTTTGCTTTCGCTGATGTGATGATCTGTCTGCGTATTTTGCGGAGGGACTTAAGCATCAAGAGGTCTTCTTTTTCTATGATTTTTCTTTCCTGTCTTCAGATGCATTTTTTGTCAGCACGGTCTTTGAGTACTAGGCTGTAGAAGGCTTTGGCTTGCTCCTGGTGTTGTAGCTGTAGTGTGAATGTTCACCTAGCTTTTTTTTTTAAATTGAATTTATTTAAAAGGGTGTTGGAGAGGGATGAGTTCAGGCATTAGGTTGACACTGAAAAGTCTTTGAAGGATCTAAAGGTTTGGTCTTCTCTTTTGGGATGACTGTGGTTTGTTGGTAGGACACCAAGGGTAGCGATAGGGGTGGCAAAGTTTTTGGTTGAGTCCAGGGATATGGGTGGTTTGCATTGCATTGTTGGTGATGTTGAAAAGACAAACTTGAGGATATAGCTTTTACAGTGTATTGGTTATGTGATGAGGTGGTGTCTCATGTGTTTTGTAGCTTGTGTAGTCTGTGGTGTTGGTATGTTGGATGGAAAGGGGTGATAGGAGTTCTCAAAATGTATCAATGTATTCCTTGGTCTGCCTGGGAGGTCTTTTTCGTGAGATGAAAGGTGGTGGGTGGTCGGAGTTGCAGAGAGTAGGACATTATATGTCAGTAGCTCCAGGGAGTTGTGTTGCTTGCTTACAGTGCAACTCCAGGAGGACTTATGGATGACAGCGAGACCGCCTCCTTTCTTACTTGTCTGGTCTATAAGATGGATGCTATAGCCTGTGGAAAGAAGAATGTCTAGAATATCTACTTTAACTATGCTTCTGCAATGAAGAGTGCATCCCTTGTGCTAGATAATGAGGTTTGTGATGCTTAGTGCATGGTGCATTACATAGCGAGCATGAGTAGAAATGTGTGTTCTTTAGGTTGAGGGTGTGTGGTAGTGGAATGTGTACGAGGTAGGGTCTATGTATTGTGTAAATGTTGCTTTAGTGTCTGGGTTTTGTACATATAGGTGTGATTGCAGGGACTGCTGGCAGTATGGGGATATGTTTCTGGCTCAAATGGTTCAAAAACCCTTGTTAAAAGTTCAATGGTCATCATTCAGTTACTTATTGCTGCTATATTTGGGTGTTCAGTTGGAACGAATATGGTGAAATCGTTTCACAAACAGTGTTACAATTGTAAAAATGACAAAATAATGAGGTAATACTATAACAGAATGTGCGCATTATGCCACAAAATTTGCCTTTTCCTGGCAAATCATTTAGTGAACCCTGTCACATAATTTGGTCCAACCCTGTCGCAGAATTCTAGTGGCCCAGTCAACAACATGTTTTATAATTCCACAGACCACTCTTCACAGACACAGCTTTGATTATGGCCCAAAGAGTAGCTCTCAAAAGACACACTATGCCGAGGGTATCCGTTTCGGTGTATCCAAAAAAAAGAAATTGTCTTGCCATTTGCTAGGGAGTTTTTTTTTCTTCCTATCCATGGCTTCTGTAAGAATGAGAGAAGTGTGATTAGAAAGATTTGCGGGTATGCCTGTCATCGTTTTGTTTTTCAGGCCCCCTGTATCAGATATTTGTCAACCTATAACATGGCTTTTCCCCAGTTTAAGCATGTTTCAATCCGAGTTTAAGCTTACCTCCTCTTCTCATCAGGGAACTCCCACATGATTAGCTTAGCAGTTTACAAGTAATGACTCCTTGATTACCAATCTGTGAAGGTTCGAACACCCCCTGTAGCCTGATGAGCAACTTAGTTTTGCATTAGTTACCAATTTAAGTCCATTGGTGGTAAAACAAATAATGCTTAAAATAACTTGTTAAGGAAGTCTTTAGGGGGCATAGATTGAGCATAGATTGAGCAAGGCGGGAGTCAGCTGAACTTTTCCTTGAGATTGGTGGGGCCATCCCCAAATGGATTAGCAGCTACTTCTAATATGGATGGTAGAGAGCATAGATTATAGAACATAACAATTAGCCCCCTTAAACATGCAACTCAGACTTTACAGCACACTCTTTCACTAAATGAGCTAACAGTAAGGCCTGAAGGCCAAAATAGAGAAAAGAAGGGACAGCAGAGATACAAACAGTAGCAACCAATCAATCAATCAATCAAAAGACCTTTATTCGAATTACTTGAATTCATAAAAGTACAGACATAAAAACAATTCATCATTACAATATACACAACACAATATCTCTAAAAATTATAAGGAACTAAAACAACAGTCTTTCAGGGATTTTCCATCATATTGCGTACACGGATTATTAATCTTAAAAAAGGTGCTAGTGCGAAAAATCAGTTCCTCAGAGTCCAGGGAGAGTAGCATTTGACAAGACTCCATAAGAGAGAGGGGTCTGTGTTTCCTAAAATAGGGTGTTAAAAACCAGTTAATGTATTTTAGATAAAATTTACAAAAAAATAAAAAGTGTAACTCATTCTGCTTACTGGTGCTATCACAGGGGCACGGGTTGCGGTCAATAGTAGAATTGTAACCCAAAGGGAAACCCAACATGAATTTTATGGAGCCTGCCCTTAATCGAAATAACAGAGACCTCTCCCAACTAGTCATAGGGAGAGTAAGATAAAGTGGGAGAGGTTGCCTGGGCAGGTCATTCTCAATATATCTGATAACCGTGGCTTTCAATGTTTCCCTTTCCAACCGTTCTGCCTCATAAAGTGCATATAGTGCTTGTTTGACCTCTACCTTATCTTGGCATCCAATACTGGAGGGATCTGCAAAGAGATCACCTTTATTCACGGCGCTTAATGATTTTGAAACTCCAGCTAACCATGGGATTAAAAGCCCGTGATCACATTTAAGACAGTCTTTGATTATGTCTTGTGTTAGAGAGGCTGCGTTATTCCTCCAAATTCTCAACCAGAATAAAACTGGTCTGCTTCTAATGAAATCACAGACGTAAGGGAGGTTTAGCTCTTTGTGGCAGATAAATTCAGAGGACGAAATTGGGGCACCCAAAACTTTTCTACAGAAGCGTGTCTCTTCTCGTTGGATGGCGGGATTTTTAGCAGTAGCCCAAACTTCGGCCCCATAGGTGGCAACAGGAACACACTGTAATTTAAAAAATTTTAAAATAGCACTGGTTGCACCTAATTTCTTAGGGCGTGGGAGACTCAGTATTGAGTTGATGGCCTTCGAGAACTTGCTCGTGGCGTGGGCAGAATGCCCACTCCACGAGTTGTTCGCAGCGAAGGCCACCCCTAGATATATAAAAGAATTTACAGAGTCAAGTTTGTCAGACCCGATATGGATGGTGTTAAGTTTCCGTTTACCAGGTCCGCATGACATAACAAAGGATTTTTTAAAGTTCACACGCAGGTCTAAGCCCTCCATATGATGTACAAAATTTTCCACAAGCACACGGAGGGCATTAGGGGTGCGGCCCATAAGGACCGCATCATCTGCGTATAGTAGGACTGGCAAGGGGTGCCCCTGGATAGTTGGGACATCTCTGGTTACTTGTTTTAAAGCCTTTGCTATGCCGTTGATATAAACGATGAACAACAGGGGTGCTAAAACGCACCCCTGTCTGACCCCCCTGCCAATTTTTATAGCACCAGAAACTTCTCCTCCTGACCCAATCCTGACTTGTGCCCTGAGATCGGTATGGAGATATGCCAAGAAGTGTACTAAGGGCTCGTCCAGTCCATAACTGAGAAGCATTGACCACAGTTTTGATCTGTTTACCAGATCAAATGCGGATGAGAGATCCATGAAAGCGAGGTATATAGGAGAGGATCGGGCAACGGTATACTTATCGATTATTAATTTTAAATTCAAGCATTGCTCGACCGTGCCCACCCCGCTCCTGAATCCCATCTGACATGGATCCAGTAGGTCAGAATCTTCAGCCCACTCTACCACCCTATTGTAAATAACTCGCCCAAGTATTTTTAGAGTAGCAACCATTTTTCTGATCATCCTTAAAACTGATGCCCAAATTTTCATGTTTCCACAGTCCCTGGTGTGAACAACCTTGCGGAGCTCCAGCCCTTCTTATCCTGCAGAGTTAAGCTAAACCTCTACAGACCTAGTCAACAAGTCCCTGGGATCAGCACCTTCAAACGTGCCCAGGCAGGCTCTGCCTTGGTGAACACTTTATTTCCCCAATAAGGCAACCTTGGTCTAATTCTTAAGGCCACATATACAGTTTGCCCTCTTGCCACCTCTACAGAACAAGTAATTCTCTTTTCTGCGTAAGGTAATAATGTGGAAAGAGATGAAGCTTCTTTTTAGTTCATCACCCTTCTTTCACAGATTGCCATCTGCAGAATCTTGCCCCTCTGCAGAGTTGAGTGCAGATCTACCATGACTGTCCCACCCACCGTGTCTAATGCCATAATTGTTTCTTTGGGCTCCCCATGAAAACTGCACAGCCAGATTCATTAACCAGTGTGTTCCAAATCTGCAGTGAGCTCATCCACAGGAATGGGTGGCGCTCGAAGAACACACAGTTGGCCCACTCTCCTCAAATTAAAGTCAATCTATTCCCATATCCAACATTATGATAGATCCCACCATACAGATTTTAAAAAGAGTCACTTCCGTTGTAGTAGAATGGATCCCATTCATGTGGTTTTCTGGAATGTGGATTCTGTGCCCTTTTAAGATCTTTCTCCAATGGTTCGCACCCCAACCCTTCAATTTTTGTTCAACGGCCTGCGCCACCATCTCAGTAATCGCAGTTTAGTTGGCCATGTTAGTATTGTTTTTATAGAATGTATCAGAAGTTCCTAGCCCTTGGTGAGTTACACCTCCTTAGTGACATCTGATACAGCATCCTTCAAATCTTTTTTGTGGGTTGCGCTATGCATGTTAAAATTTGCCCTTTATGATTTTTCTTTTTCTGCCAGGGTAGCTCCTGAGTCCGAGTTGCAGCACCATTCTGATGGAATCTTCTGACCACTTTAGAATCCAAGCACTAGATTTGATCAGGAAGCTTTTCTTTAGCATGCTCCTGCGTGCTGCTTGACACCGTGCAGCTCCATATCACCCTGGAAGTGACAGAGAGGAGCCACATAATAAGTGCCTCCACTGTGCCAGTTTCTTTCTTTTTATGTCTTCTGCCAAGGATCTGGAGCTCTGCTCCCAATTCTAAAATAGCTTCCAATGTGCTAGGGAATGATGTCTCGAGCCAAAACAACCGGTACCGAACCATGCCACAAATGCAGGAAACAGATGTCAGTTACAGAGCCATACGAGGTGTATCTCTGGTGTCTCAGCTCCTCCATGACTCGAAGTCATGCAGTAAATGTTACCTTATGCCATTGAAGGCGATCTTGGATCAAGAGATAATGCAGTATGTTGCTGAACACAAGGAGAATATGCAGCCTTCATGTAAGTCCTTCTTCTGGAAATGCACTAAGTCATGGGTGCAGACCTGGTACCTCTCCCAAAGCTGTTCCCATGAATAGTCAACTTTGTGCTTGAAATCCTCCAGTAAGTAAAAATTGAGGTCCAAGTGCAAGCATAAAAAAGCGTAGTAGGACTCAACCCCATCTCGCCACTCTGACTTTAAAGAGAAGACGAAAGGACATCACAATGTCATGTTCACCTTCGAGGTCTACGGAGACAATTCCTAAACTAATCCTGTTTCGCCCTGAGATTCTTGTACTATTGCGATGCCACAACAAATTGAAGCCTTAAAAAGGTAATAATGCAGATTTTTGGTGCATTTCTGGTTTCCTCTGGTGTGCCTTTGGGCCCCAAGGAACTGCAGGAGTCCCCCCGTTACTGCCAGCAAATCCATCCAAAGTGCCATGAGACTCCTTGGGACCTGTTACAGGCCCATTACCAACACAGGTATAGACTTCTGTTCTGGCTGCGAGACCTACAGTGCTCCATTTCATATCGACAGCAGTACTGTTGCCACTAGTGCCAGACGATTTGGTGTTGATACCGAAGTTGGACACCAAACCGGCTTCAGCTCAATCTCGACCAATGATGTGCTACAAAAACCCTGCAACTGGTCGTCATGCACCCTACTGTGTCTTTGACACAGTGCCTTTCTCATGATCTTTTTGGCTTTGACCCGGAGCTAGGTACACCCCAGTTGTGGTGATGGGGGTACAGGGATTGTTCTCTGCCTCCGGACTACACAGATGTTGTCTTCTCCATGGATTTGCAAGAGCCAGTGAGTTTGATACCTCTCCTGGGGTAGGTCTTGACTCACCATGTGCATAGCCAACCAAAGAAAGTGCCTTCTTTGTAGAAGTAGTCAGTAAGGGGAGCTGTGGTTCTGGAATAACAACTGTCTAAACTTGAGAACTAAAACATTATGATGGAATTTGTGCAACTAGGCTTTCTGTTTCTGATTATGTACCTCTTAATACCAAAGCCCTCTCCTTGATGGCCACTTGGTTGAACCCTTGTTCTTTCCCATGTATAAATGCAGGTAGCCAAGCATCACAGACCGCCTCCTGACAATTTTCATTTTCTTACCAAACATCCTACTCCAGAAAGCCTTGTGCTTCTGACTTTAAACAGTACAGTGAATCCCAAATCATTTGATTCCACTTCTCTGGATAAAAAATACAAGAGGATTTATGCTTTTGACAAGAGTATGTTTTCTGCTGCCACTCTGGTATTGCATTCGGTGAATGCTGTCTGCTTACTGGGTCACTATACACATTCTCCCCACATCAGAGTGAATTTCCGATGAGCATGTGTGCTTTCTATTGCAGGAGAAGTGAGCGTTACTTTTCAAGGGTGCTATTGAGAGGGTTGTTAATCTTGCTATTTCCTTGTCCTGAAGAAGGATGAGGGTCTCATACTATTTTGGACCTTTGGCCTCTGAATGCTGTCCTGCAGAAGTACAAATTCAAAATGCTCAGTCTGGCCCATATCCTGTCTGATGTGGACCTGGGCAACTGGATAGTGCCCTTGGACCTGCAGAACACATATTTTCGTATGCCTGTCCAGCAGTCCCACAGACGTTATCTGTAGTTCAAGGTAGGTCAGAAGCATTTTCAGTTTACTGTACTCCCTTTCCACCTTACCAGGGCCACTCAGTGCGCACAAAAGTGATGGTGGTGGTCGCTTTGGAGATAGGGACTACTAATCTTCCACTATCTCAATGACTGGTTGTTGGAGGTCTCACTTCAGTCAGACAAAGACCACCTCCATATGACGGCGAACCTCCTGACATTGAGCCGAAGTCTCACCTGACTCTGTTGCATAGACTTTTATTAATTGGAGCAGTTTGGATAAAGTGCAGTTCTTGGTTTTATCTTCACAATGAGTCCAGAACATTTGGACTAAGATCCTGATGTTTCAGCCTCCGTTCACTATAAGAACAACTCTGAAGCTTCTTGGCCATGTAGTCTTCTGGCTCCTCCTTGTAAGCTACACTAGGTGGCACATGCAAGCTCTGCAATGCAAATGGAAGTTTGTGGGTCCAGCATCAAGTAAATCTGACATAGGTCATCAAGTTCTAGGATGATGTATCTCTAATCTGCAGTGTACGTGGCTCGATCACAATTGGTCATACAGCAGGCTCCTGTCCTCTCCCTACCCAAAGCTGACGGTGGCTACGGATGCATCGCTCCAGCACCTGGGAGGTCATCTTGGGCCGATGGAGATATTGATACCAGGGTACTCTCGGCTTTGTCCAAAGCCTGGTTCCACATCAATCTGTTGGTGTTGTAAGCCATACATCTCTGTTTAAAAGACTTCCTGCCGTCCATCAGGTTCTCATGGACAACACCACTGGCATGCAGTATTGCGACAAGCAGGGCGGAGTGGGATCCTGTTCCTGTGCCCGGAGTCCTGCACCTTTGGGTTGGTTGGAGAGCCAGGCCATTTCTTTGAATGTGAACCACCTGGCAGGACCCCTTAATGGCTGAGCAGGTGGCAGCTGGCAGATTGCAAGTGGCGTCTTAAATCCTGAGGTGGCACAGGGCATCGTCCAACAGTCGTACACACCCTGGCTAAATCTTTTTTTCCACCATTGAGAACATGAAATGTCAAATGATTTGCAGTTGTTGTTTATGCAAGAACACTAGTTAAGAGTCGCTTTTTAGCTGGAAGGACGTTTGGGGCTTCTGTACACCTTCCCACCCAAGTCTCTCCTGCCCAGAGTGCTGAAAAAGGTCAGAAATTACCAGGCCCACATCATTCTAATGGCTCCAGATTGAGCCAGGAGAGTGTTGTATCCAGAATTTCTAGGCTTGAGCATCTGTTCTCCAATCAGGCTGCCACTCCACGAGAATCTTTTATTGTAGAAAAAGGGCAGTATCCTCCACCCGAATCTGTGCAAAATACACTTAGATGCTGGGAGATTGACCTATGACAGCTAACTGTTTTTGATCTGCTAGCTGAAGTGGTGGATATCATCCTTGTCTCCAGGCACCATTCCACAAAAAAAAATGTACGCCAGGCAATTGGAGAAATGTGTGGCCTTGTGTGGTGCTCGTAAGACTGATCCCTTACAATCAAAGCTGTCAGATGTCCTTGTTTGTTTGATCTTTGCAAAGCAATGCCTTTCAGTGGGCACTATTAAAATGTTTTTGTCTGCCCTTACTGCCTTACCGCGTTTGCCAGCCAATGCCCTTGTTTAAATTACCTGTTGTAATGAGATTTAATAAAGGTTTGACACATGTTCCTTCCCAAACCATTTGTGAATGCACAGTTGGATCTTAACTTGATCTTGACATTGCTCATGTTTATGCCCTTCGAACTGATGCATCAAAGATACACATGTCCATACTTTTATGAAATGTTCATTTCCTTTAGCTGTGCTGCTTATTTATAAACATGTTTTTATAAAATATTAATATGATGTGGGACCAATGTATGCCACAGTAGAATACATGTCATAGTTGTGCTCACTAGGAGATCATGCCCCTATTGATCAATGTTGTTCCACAGTTCATCAGTGCTTGCATTCCTGTTTTTTTAATGATGGCTGTAATTCTCTTTCTAGTAGTCCACAAGTTATCAGTGCTTTGTATTACCATGCGTGACCCAGCAGTTCTCCTAGCATTGCTTACAGTCGCTCATGTTTCTTCATAAGCACGAAACATGCACATAAATAGTTTCCCAGAAAAAAAGTCAAACTGGTGACCTATTTCTGAAATGGAAGAACTAGATTTTCCTAAACTGTTCTCCTCCGAAAAGCAATATATTGTGGGTTTGAGTTATTTGTGCTAATATCTAAAAGAATCTGGCCAATTGAATGGGAGTCATTGGCTAAGGGGGCAAGGAGAAATATTTGTTTTCTGGTGCTCAACAGGTGATGGGCAATGATCTAATTTAGGCTTCTTCCCAGAAACATCTTGCATGTTACCAATGTTGCGGATCGCAGAGTATAGGCAAGTGGAATAGATTAGTTGTTAACATTAGCGATAATACTGATGATTGCAGATGTGAATTATTGTGGAGAATGCGTTCTCCATGTTCCTTATTTCCACATTGAGACCTTAAAACTATTGTAATTTTTAGGTGTAAACGAATAGACACTCTGTATACAATGTCTCAATTAGACCAAGCAACAGCATCAGCATCAGCTGACTGTCATAAGAGTCCTCTGGTAGCCCTAGTCACTTTTTGCTTTTTTCAGAATATTGTCAGTACACCAATGCCAGGCATTTAAAGTTCTCAGTTTCAAAAATGAAATGTGTTTATTCCAGGCAATACAATTTTCCACAAGTCCGCAATATAGTAAACATAAATAATATTGTTCATATAATTCTCAGGCTACTTGTGTGGTGACAGAAAGAGTTCCATATGATTTCACCTCAACTGCTGTGACAGGTACCCAGATTGGTTTCTCACCATACTTCTGTATTTTTACATTTTTTTGGTCCTCATTCTCAGATGGGAGAGCATTCCAAATGTGTGGTTCTTGTACTGATTAGAGTATTTCCTAAAGTTGTTGCACTTACACCTAATGCCAGTGCAAATAGATTTGTCTACAGGTTTTTGTAATCCAGATGCAGATAATCTCTTCACTCACTCATTTCTTTGGGGCCTGTAGTCTTAAATCTTTGTGCTGAAGTACTGTTGGTTTGAATTCTATAAGGAGGCAGCTGAGAGCCAATACATTCTTTTGATCTGAAAATATATTGGATTTTGTTTCTGCAAAATGAAACCTTTACATATCCTATAACTCAGTCAGATAAAATTTCCCCAAAATCCTCCTTCCAACCTGTCTTCCCAGCCCCTAGGTTCAAGTAACAATGTGTAATAGGTTTCTCATGAATCTGTCATCAGATTAAGGGCTCTTAAACAAACCATTCAAGTCAGCTCCATATAGATTTTGGACAAATAATTCAGAAAGGTGCCCGTTTAAGGCTGAATTTCCTTAGTGTTCTTCACAGGGAATGCATTATTTGCTCTAATAGGAGTACAGTCTTTAATCTAGTAAACCAGAGCATATCCTATTGACTCTGGTCCTCAGCTTGAAAACTTACTAGTATCAATCTAGCCACTTACTACCAACAATCTAGCCAGTAATCTGCAAACAAGTACATACATTATTGTCGCCTCCCATCAGTGTTCCTCCTTCCTGAGCATGTCCACCCACTAAAATGACAAGTAAGTCATGAGGAATATTAGTTTAATGTGTCTCCTTCATCACCTTCCTGACTGCTGTCCAGTAGTGATTACATTTGGGACAACTCGGAGAGATATGTAAGAAATCCCCCTTTCAACACCATCTCTAGTATTCAATAGAGTATGGGTCTGCAAATCATTTCTTTCTAACAGATGTGTAATGCCACTGATGCATAACATAATTGTAAATTGAGTTCTCTGGTTTGATCAGAATTATTTGATTGGAAAATCCTGCTATGCACAACTCACATTCTTGATCAGTTATGTCTGATGTTCCAATCCTTCCTGTGGGTGTGTAGTGATTTAACGAGTTTGTAATTCTCCATAACCTTTAAATCAACCCTTTAACATCAATAGACGGCTACTGTAGGCATCAAAGTCTGTCTTTCTTTTATTGCACTCTGTCTATTTGCCTGCTGGTAAACTTGGTGTCAAAGCTGACAATACCGGAAACTTTTCAGTTTCACACAACTAGAAATCCCAATTACATATGTCAAATGATTTGGTAACACTCTCCTCAAACATGCTGGATGTTGTTCGACCACTCCCTGAAGCAGTCTGATGAAGGCTGAGCTGCCCAGTGTGGGTGTAAACTCTGGATTCATGTGAATATATAGACCTGAAGCGGGTGACTGGTCCTTACATCGATACCCATCATGCCATCTCGTACATCTAAAACCAATTTTATAATTAGGTTAATAAAAACTACAAGAGGATAACGTTATGTGAGCATCCAAACAATCCTGAAAAGTGTTGTCCCACAATTGCCCGGTCCTTGTGGGTAGTTTGAGATGGTTTGTTGGAAGATTTGCAGCACCTACGTCTCAAACTCCCATGCACCATATGTAACTAGTACAATAATGTGTGGTATCACCGTTTTGAGTTTTGATAATTCCTAATCCTCCCAACCATGAAAAATAAAGCCCCTTTGTCTGCAGTTCCATTGCAGTCTCCTGCATCAGTGTATGGTAGTTGGACTTATAAGGTATGGTTAATTGCCTCACCATGGTTTCCCCCAGATATTTCATCTTGTTTCCATGGTATGATCCACACACTTGCCACTTTCTCTTTCTCCACTGCGGTAATGTTAATGTGTTGCGTTTCAGATTTTGTGATACGTTTTCAACCCCAACATCTTTGGGAAAGTTTCTAATTTAGTAATCCGTGCCGTTACCAATCACTTGGGTTCCCTGAATGTATTTTTGTTTAGTTTAATTTAAAGCAGTTTTCTCATACACATGATGCAACAGTTATCATATAGTCACAGTAACACTGTTCTGCCCTCCGGAGAGAGAAATTATAATTTGTGTGTTGGCATAGGAGATTTTCGAATCTAAAAACATACAAGAGGCGCCAAGGGATGGATGTAAATGTTGAAGCGATGGGGCTAATTGCAGGGCTCTGGGGGATGCCCCAGTGTAACAGTAGTGTAGTGGGCTGGCCCCACGTGTTCAGAAGACATAATAGACGTAGCCGAGCTGAGTTTCAGGTAGTTTATTAAGTCCATAAGAAGAATAGATACAGAGCCCCACCATGAGCAGCCTGCTAGCTGCTCAGCCCATTTTCCAACTGACAACACTCACACCAGACACCCAAGCATTCCACTCATGTCAATCAATCCAACATTCTACACAGAACACTCACACTGGCTGTGTGTGGACGACATCCAAGGAAGTACTCTTTTTGTAAGGAGACAGTGGGGAAGAGAACCATGACCAAACGCGCCAACCCTCATGTGAGGGACACATGCTAAAAGCAGTGTAACAACTAGTGTAGTATGGGACTAAAACCCAAGAACAAGTGCAGCACGAGAAAACAACACCGGTGCAGCACAGTGTGGCAAACGCACACAATACGTCAACGTGAAGCACAGGTTGACTTACACACACATGACGACGTAAAAGCAGGATGAAGTGCATGGCGACTTACACACAACACGACAATGTGAGGCGCAGGGCGACTTACACACAACATGACTAAGTGAAGCACAGGGCGACTTACACACAACATGAAGCGCGAGGCGGCTTACACACGACTTGACAACATGAGGCACAGGGCGACTTACACAAAATGGCAAGGTGAGGCGTGTGGCAGCTTACACACAACATGATGCAAAACGAGGTGGTGGAACTAACACCCAAAAGCACACCAGAAAAGTAAAGATGTACGCAAATGGGGAAAAAAACACCCCATAACCCAAAAAGCGTAAGGGTTAACAGCAAAAATGTAGAGAGTCAAATGACATGGATATGTGGCTAAACCCATACCAAATGTATTTAGGGAATAAACCCCTTAAGCCAACACCTAGAGTCAAGGTACATCAGGAGGTTGACGGGCTTGTTGCAGCTGAAATGTACATGTGAAACTCAGCGTGCACAGCGTCCATACTATATCAGAGTTACGTTGTAGAACGACAAAAATGAAGTGGCTTACTTTATTTGAAGGCACCGTTCTTGTTAATGAGGTCATGTAAAACAGAGTAGAGCACGCTTGAGTGGGAGCTGTCCGATGTGATGGACACCTGTGGGGCTACGAGGCGTGCTTGCTCATAATCTTTTCCACAAGTTTTTGTTACTTTATACGAGAGCCTTACTTCTTAGATCCATCAGCTTTAACTTAATTCCTGTTAGAGGGCACGTTAAAAGAGGATAAGTCCCATCAAGATCATCGCCAAAATGTAGTGGGCTGGCCCCACGTGTTCAGAAGACATAGTAGACATAGCCGAGCTGAGTTTCAGGTAGTTTATTAAGTCCATAAGAAGAATAGATACAGAACCCCACCAGGAGCAGCCTGCTAGCTGCTCAGCCCATCTTCCAACTGAAAACACTCACACCAAACACCCAAACATTCTACTCATGTCAATCACACCAACATTCTACACAGAACACTCCCACTGGCTGAACAGCAAGAGACAAGGTGAAAGGGAACATTACAGCAGATCATGAGAATACTGCAAGTAGAATGTCTGATAAGAAAGGAGAGCGCAATACTGTCTGAAATCTATAAGAAAGGAAGGAGGTGATCCATTCCAGGGCTTGTCATATGCCGATTGTATAACAGTGAAGTATGAGAGACCGTGTGAAATGCTTCAGAGCAGTCTAAAAATATCAGGGTTGCAGAATGCCCATGGTGTCAGCTCATTCTCGGGGTGTCATAAACTGCTATCAGCGCAGATTACGTGCTGTGCCGAGCGCAGAATCTGTACTGGGACGAGTCTAAGAGTTCATCATGTTCAAGAAAGTCAGAGTTTGGAGTTGATGACTTGTTCCACAATTTTGAATGAGAACTGAAACAGCGATATAGGTAACGGTATTTCTCCTAAAAACGTGCCCTGCTCCCACCACATCTGTGGGCTTAGCCATAGAAAGTATTTGATACAAATGTCAAGGCAAATTTCTCATCTTCCTTCACTTTGTATGTGCTCTTCTGGTCCTTAATAGAAGCTATAGGGAGCTTCAAACATGTTGCTTTAATTTTGATATGTCCTTGAAAAAATTGCTTTACCTACTATAGAATTTTCTCTTCCCTTTTCATTTCAGCTGCAAGTATATGACACTCCCCCTTACACAGCCTTAAACATATTCTGCACGCACTGTTGATAACCTCAACAGTAAGCCCATCTAATGCCCCTAGTGACATTCCCAGAAACGAAGATGTAGCTAGTTTGTGTACATGACTTATGAATTTGAGAATAGAAAGAGTAGTTTATTTCTTTTGGATGTAATACCCTTCATAGGTCGTTCAGACACATGTTAGCCAGTTTCATCCTGACTTTTTCTTTTTTATCATCTCACTGTCTAGGTAACCTTATTGAATCTGTAGAGGTACCCCAGCATGAACCTGTTGATTTCCCATATCGATATTGTGCCTTCAACGGCTTTCCCCAGCGTCTCAAGAAAGCGTAGTATGAAGTCTGATTGTCCCTGTTTGGGCCATACACCAATGCTGTCATCAAGAGGGCACCCTCTACAATCCTTTGAATAGTGCCTCTGTGAGTACGCGTGCAGTAAAAGGAGAAGTGGCTTGTCTACGTGTCATACTGTACTTAGGTAGTCCTAGCTAGGCTGTGACTACTGTGACATTACTAATTCTGTGATCCCATGAGGATCAGGGACAAGACCGATTTGCATATGGCTGGGTCCAAACTGGGGTGACGTGGCGAGCAAAATAACAATGAATTAAACCCAGATCTGTGACTGGGGGTGAGTGTTTGAAAAGTTTCAACTCTCCGTACAGTTTATATTGTGATGTTGACATGGAAAACCTTCTAGTAGCGTGCGCAGTCAGTTGGCAGTTATTGCTGGCTGTGTGGAATGGGTTACTCTGTCTGACTGGAAATAAACAACATTTGAAAAAGTTGTAGAGGTGGCTTCTTTGTTATTACATTTTTGGCGATGATCGTATGCATCCAGACGTTCACGCGTTGGATGGCAGAGAACCCAAACAAGAACCCACGTCATGACATGCCTGAGGTGAAGCGCGTCTTCTACATTCCTGTAATGCCAGTGGAGGGATTCCAATGTGCAAGGTTAGGCGCATCTCTGGTTTCTTGGAATTGAGTGCTGCTAGGTAAACAGCAGTGCTTTGGGACTTCACCAGTGGTTACTTGCCGGAAAGTCAGAGCGGTTGTTGCGCTAAACCCACTTGTCAGGTAATGTGATGGGACTTTGTTTCAACCAGCAGGGGGCTCTGTATATAATTTCCACCATGAGTGCTGGGTTAGGCGTATGGTCTTTGGGGGCCTAGAGTGTCTCAAATGTTAATCAGTGCGCCCACATTATCTCACTAAGGCACGTGTGTGAGGTGCTTCCCTATGTTTTTTACGTCCTGACCAGGGACACGAGCGAGACCCATACTCTAGCCCTCGCCTGACAAGAGCATTGTGCGTGACTTGCACAGTGTATACAGGCAAGCAGTCTGCATGCATTAAAAAAGAAAAGTAGAGTGCAGCCTCTTCCTTTTATTGGGGAGCCAAAATTCTGTCATACCTTCAGTGGAAAACAGCTCAGAGAACAGATGTGCAGCTCTGCAGTATACAAAGATTTCTGTTCTACTCTATTCAGGCTGTACTCCCTAGAAGTAGACTTTTGGGCGTTTTTGGGCAATAAAAAAATCTTTTTTTGGCTCATTTGTCAGGAAGAGCATGCCTCATCCCAGCATAAAAGTGTGGCATACTGACACCTTCAGGCCACAGGGTGAACTATCCTACCCTGATGTACTAACCTTTCATTTGCCAGTGCAGTCGTTTTAAATTAATGTCCTCCTTGTTGGTTCTACTGGGCAATTACCTAGTGACAATATCATAACCATCAATCTGGGAAATGCCATAACCATCCCGCCACCTTTCCTTATGTCTGCGGGTGTTCATCCCATAAAGTGGGAGGACTAGAGAGATCGTTTTGAGAACTATTTGGTAGCCTTGGATGGTACCAGATTTCCAGTGATCAGAAAGAAAGCATTGTTGTTGGGAGCATTAGGCAAAGAGGGAAAGCATGCTTTCAAGTATCTTCCTCCGCCAACCGAGGAAGTGGATGATTTTTTTAAGGATGCTGTGTTTAGGTTGCGTATCAGGTTTTTCAAATAGGCGAACGGGGTTATGCAACATTACAAATGTTATACATGTGGTACAGAAACAGTGGGTGAATTTGTCTCTGTTCTAGGTTAAGAGTTGTCCGTAAAATGTTATTTTGGGCAAATTAGTGATAAAATGATAAGAGACCAACTAATTGTTGGAGTTTCTAGTAAAAAAGCTCAAGAAAAATGATGGGCTGCCAAAAATCCCACACTAAAGGGGGCCATAGATATTACGAAAGTCATGGAGTCAGTAAAATATCTGAAGTAGATGAAACACCTTGCTCAGAAAAAAGGGCCACATGTAACAGTAATGCAAAGTGATTTGGAGTCGGTAAATGCTGTAAAGAGCAAATGTCAAACTAAGGGGGGAATGACTTCAAAGAATAAAAATACAAAAGGTACCATGGTTTATAATGCTCAAGCTAGGAGTGGTTCACATGTATGTCACAGATGCAGCAGTACTTTTCATTTGGCCTATTCCAAAAGTTGCTTTGCGCTGAGTAAGGTGCATCATAGTGTGGGATAAAAGGACACTATGCACACCTGTGCAAGGCAAATATGAAAAGGGTAGGGTTCGTTGAGGAGGAAGAGATTGAATGCAGTGTGTTGATCGTCAAGATGGAGGAATCTGAGGAACAGATGGAAAGGAAGAGGAAGCTGACTTTGAAATAAATGGGAAAATGGTTCAGTTGATGGCTTACACTGGTACCCTGTACACCAGTAGCGGCAGGTGTAAGGGAAATGTGGTAGGGCAGCCAGGGGTTGGGTGAGGGCACCATGAGTGGGCTGAAACAAAAAAAAAACCTACCTGCTGGCACTCCAGGCTTCCCCTGTGGCCAGTCTGGAGGTTGTTCTTATCATGAGAGCAGTGTTTGATTGGGCAGAGCAGGCTTGTTTTGCACTCCATCGGGAGCTGGAAGCCTGTGCACCGGCTGATCTTTCCACCCAGCAGCAAAGTTGGGTTGGAGAGATGGTAGTGAGAACATGACGGTGTGGCCATCCTAAGATGGCCGGCCAAACTGTTGTGTGCACTGACAGGAGGGCCCACCACTCCTCCTACCCCTGCTGCAGTGCTGTGGCCCCGCCCCTAGACTCAGCCACAGTGCAGAAAATAAAATCATCATTAAGATCATTTAATTTTTTGTTTACCTCTGCGGGCAGTGCGGCGATGCTCCTCCACCGTAGCGGAGGAGCCGCCCCTGCTTTACACCATTATACCCAAGTGGATATTTGATACAACATGGCATGGGTGGGAACGTATTTCTTCGGATGGAGTATTGAAGAGCTATGAAGGGGGTGATATTGGAGTTTTGGGGTTTGCTTTAGCATCCATTAAATTTGCTGGGAGACAGACCGAATGTAAAGTATACATTGCCCCGGATGGGCAACCCATTTTGGGGTGAGCTCATTAGTACGATTTACACATTAAAGTGGATCCTAGAGCAGCTAACCAGGTCACAGAGGTTGATGAAAGCGACCTAACTTCTATTTTGAATCAAAACTCGAGAGTATTTGAGACTATGTTTGGGAAGTCAAAGGTTAATGCGGTTAATAATGTTGCAAGGAAAAATCCCATGGCAGCACGAGGGCAAGTAAGAGATCATACAACAAATGTTAATTGAGAAGGTGATTGAACCAGTAGAGGCTACTAAATGGTTGGCTCTGGTGGTGATAACTAAAAAGGCGGATGGGACACTTTGTTTTTGTGTTGACTTGTGCAGCTTGAATGAGAGTGTGGTAATGGACAATTTTCCTTTACCCAATATTAATGAAATATTAGAGATGCTATCTGAGGGGAAGTACTTTTCAAAAATAGATTTAAAGAGCACTTGCCACCAAGTGAAACTTCATCCACATTGTAGAAAATTTGCAACATTTATAACATCAGAAATGACATTCCAATTTAATATGCTCTTTTGGTTTTTATACAGTTGCCAGCATCCTTACAGGCCGTAGTGGGCACCAGACATTTTCCCAGTGGGCCGAAAGAGTGGGGGACGGTTTTGTTACAATGCTGCAATATTGGCACTTGCACCAACCTCCAGGGCTGGTTTCTGCTCCCAGTCTGGCCGTGATTTTAGCGTATTATTACTAGAATTCTCAGTGGTGTAGATAAAGTTGTGTTCTTTCCGGATGATACCCTTGTGTTTGGGGACAATGGAGAGGAACACAACCGAACCCTAAGTGAGGTATTGGGAAAAACAGGGCAGGCAAGTTGGACCCTGCGTAGAGAAGTGTGTTTCTGGAATGTAGGAAGATAATTACTTAGTCTACCACATCACCAGTGAGGGTATTGTGCCGAAGCAAATTTGGTGAGTGCTATTGTTGATGTGCAGGTACCGGGTGAAAGAGACCAACAAAGGTCTTTTATAGGCATAGTGCAGTGTTACTCCAAATTTGTGCAAGACTTTGCAAGCAAAACAGAGCCATTGAGAGAATTGTTGCACAGTGGAAGAAAGTTTGAGTGGAGTAAAGAACAACAGGAGTCATTCAAAATGGTCAAGGATGACATAGCCCACCCAGTTCTTGTACCATTCCAATCCGAATTTAAAACCTCTTTGATGGTAGATGCCAGTGCAATGGGCATTGGAGCAGTGTTGTCTCAGATGCATGGTAAGATGGGGAAAACTGTTGTGTTTACCTCGCGTTCCTTAACCGAAACTGAAAGGAAATACTTGGTCATAGAGCGTGAGCCATTGGCAGCAAGATGGGCAACTAAGTAACCCACGGGTGTTTTTTTGGGGTGGGGTTTTCACCTTAAGAACAGATCATACCAGGCTGCTCCATGCCAGGAAACTGTCCGAATGGACAGCCAATTTGGGTCTATGTGACGTATGGAGGGTATGGAACCCTCGCACCCCACATTACACACACACACACCTCATCGGCGCACCACTCCCACGTCCGAATCAACATGGTTTTTATGCCGGCCCTGGACTGCCAGTGAGTGACCAATACCTCCATGTTTTCCAGAGGAATCTCTGACCATTCAGCAATACTCATGTACCTAGGCCACACCCCCATTGGGCTTCTCCCCAAATAGCGTTAAAACACATGGTTCCTTCAAAACAAAGAATTTTGCAACGCCATGGGAGAGGAACTTAAACAATATTTTGTCACCAACCTGGGTTCGGTGACCTCGCCTAGCGTTCTTTGGGAAGCCGGTAAAGCTACCATCCGAGGAGCGGCCGAAGGCCACCTCTGGGCACAGCGAAGGGGCCTTCGATAGTCACCTCGCACTCTTTGAAGCACAGGTGCCCTGGCTAGAGACTGACCTGGCCGGATCCCCGAGCGAGCCCCAAGAAAGGCGGCTGGTAGCCGTGCGGGACGAGATTAAACAAACCGCATTGGAGTCGGCCAAACTGTTGTGGCATTCATCTGTCGCCCGTGTATATGGGTGGCTGGACAAAAACGGGAGGCTCATCCACAGGCTGGCCTCTTACCCTTTGGCATCCTGGCTAATCCCATAGATCCGAGACCCCTCAGGAGCCATCTGCCATACCTTCCCAGAGATTGCGAGTGCTTTCGCCGTTTTTTTCTCCCGCCTGTATTCGGCGCACCAGCTGCACGACAATCTTGCGTATTTCCTTCGACCCTTCCGGCTCCGCATTCCCTTCCTGTTGCACATGGAATCCGCTATCCTGGACTACCCCTTCTCCCCAGAGTACGGCGATCTCCTTACTGGTGTCCCCGAAAACTCCGGGCCTTGATGGGTTCCCTCATGAGTATTAGGCATCCTACCGCGACCAATTGGTCCCCCACCTCACAGCCTTGTTCCGTCATGTGGGGGAGGTCAGGGCTTTCCCTCCAGAGACTGACATAGCCACCATTGTGGTTATTCCTAATACTCAGCCACCCTCGTCGTCCTGCATGGTCTACCGACCTATCTCTCTGATCAATACCGAACTTAAAATCTATGCCACCATCTTAACACAGTGCCTATGCCCACTCCTCGCCACACTGGTCCAACCGGACCAATTTGGCTTCATGCCTGCTCATGCCACTAGACACTGCTTACGGCACCTCCTCTTGTCACTCGCCAACCATCAGGCGCTCACCCCCTACTTGGCGCTCCTTTTCATAGATTTCGAGGAGACCTTCAGTACGGTGGACTGGCGCTACCTCGATGACATACTCTCAATGATGGGCATGGGTCAACAGTTCCGCCGGTTTGTCCATGTCCTCTACTCAAATCCTCAAGCCAGGGTGTTGGTCAATGGCTCTCTCTATTTATTTATTTATTTATATATTTTAAGATTTTATAGAGCGCAAACCAGACCCGTGAGGGTATCGGAGCACTTTACCGGATTGAAGGGTGGTATACAAAGGACTTAGGAGGGGAGGATATCAGTGGGATACAAGGGTTATGTACATTGTGCCGGAAAAACAAGCAGTCTCAAATTCCGGATACATTTGGGATAAAAACAGGTAGAATCATATTCAAGAAAATAAGTAGTCTCAGCTCCCGGGTGGGATGCCCAGACAGGCTGGGAAGGTATCATCCGGAAAAAGTCAAGGATAATGCCGTAATGGTGGGTGGTATGAGGTCGTAGAGGAGATTGTAATGCGATCGTTAGGCAAGGAATTTGCCCATAAGGAAAATTTTGTCTCCTTTTTGAAGCGTTCAAAAGATGACAGTCTTCTGATGGTGGGCGGAAGAGAGTTCCATATTCTTGGAGCGGCCCCAGAGAAGGCCCGATTGTAGGGTTTTTTTTTTTCCCGGAAGTGAGCTGGTTGGAGCAAAAGGTCTCTGGCAGACCGGGAGTTTCTGGCCCCTCCAGATAGCACGAGTTTCTGGGCGAGGAATGCAGGGGAATACGAGTATAGTCCCTTGTGAGTAATGCTCTGTCTGAGTATTTCCAATCCGGAGAGGCACGAGGCAGGGCTGCCCACTCTCCCCACTACTTTCCGCGCTGGCGATGGAGCCCTTGGCGTTCCTAATCTGTGCCGGCGAGCTAATACAGTGCTGGTCGTGGGGTAGCCACCACGTGGATAAATTGCATTATACGCGGATGACGTGCTGCTCCTCCACGCTGACCTGGCCCACTCTGGTCCCAGATGCCTCCAATCCCTCCAGCGCTTTGAGAAAGTTTCAGGCCTGCGGCTGAATCCAGCCAAATCAACTCTTGTACCTCTCCATCCCTCCAGGGAGTGCTTCGACTGGCAGTCTAATATACCTATTAGATGGCAGTCGTTTAAATACCTCGGCATATGGGTGGCCCTACTCCCGGAATTGGAATGGGCACTGAACGTCACCCCACTGGTTAAGTGGACCAGGACAGACTTCAGTCGCTGGCAAGCTCTAACACTCAACCCACTTATACGGGTGGCATTATTTAAAATGCTGATCCTTTCTCGATTCTTGTATATCATCCAAAATGCACCCTTCCACTACCCCCCGTAGCTGGTTCCGAGAGATCGATTCTATGATCGTACGATTCTTATGGGGCGTGGGCAGATCGCGTATGTCCCTTGACAGATGCCTAAGGATAGTGATGATGTGAGCATCCCATAGCCACTTAAGGATGGTGAGGATTCACAGACCAATGATGGGGCCGAGTTGAGTGGTAGTGGTTGCTTCCCAGAAAACACGATAAAGAATGGACAAGAACCAACTGTCAATGCCCGTCAGTCACTTGGTATTGTGTATTCATGTTTTCATTGTTTGTGTGTTACAATTATCAAAAGCAAATAAAAATATTAAACAGAATGGACAAGAAAAGCTCCTGCCTATTTAGGGGATTACGTGTGTCAGTACATTTTAAAATAGGACATGATCAGAGTGTTCCTTGCATGGTTGTGCTGTACAGCACCCTCAGTCTTCTTAGGATTTTTTTGCCTTTATTATATCTCCTTGGAACAACATGATCTATTCTGCTCCTCAAGTAGGGAATGAGTTTGTTGGTCAAATGTACAGTTGTTCTGCTTTTTTTGTGTTCTGCATGTTATGTTGTCCTCTTTGTGTGGTTTTGTGGGGGGTGGAGTTGCGTGGCTGGGTACGTGTGTTTTCTTTGTCACTTGTTATCGGTTATTGGTTAAACTTTTATTTACTTACCAGATATGTTCTACAACATCCCAATGCAATGTATTCTGTATATTTGCTGTAAAGAGAGGTTTGTGTAATACTGTACTTGGGTAGTCTCAGCCAAGCTGAGACTACTGTGACATCATTGCATTCTGTGTATGACATGTAAAACATTCCAGTAGCGTGTGCGGTCAGTTGACAGTTATTATTGTTGGCTGCAACTGACTGCGTGGAGTAGGTTACTCTGTCTCTAACTAGAAATAAGCAGCAGTTGGAAAAGCTGTGGAGGTGGCGTCTTCATTATTACACTACTCCACCCTTCTTTTCAGTGCTTCAGAAAAAGTCTTTCAATTTCTTTAAGCGTAACCATGTGAGATGTCTTCTCAGGAGAGGAGTTTCTTGTATACAATTAATGTCACTCGCCAACCCCAGTAAAATGTTCAAGATCTCATACCCTTTTGTTTGCCATCCACACCATTGTTGCCATCAACACTGGAGAATCTCCCATGCCTATACCCTCACACAAGCATCACCTAAAAGCTTCAACCAGCATCAGTGCCCACTTTCCCATGAGAAACCAGTATCATACTCTACTGCTCCCACCCACTCCTCACAAACCTCCTCACAACTATGGAAACTGCATTCCAGGATCACCTGAACTCCCCTTGGGCTTGGAAGATTCCTTTACAGCCCCATCACAAGACAGGCTAAATATTTAGAATACCTTTGAATTAACATACACATTCCTAAACTGGTATTGTATGCAGTTATCCAACTATATACTTTGAATACTTCCAAGAGCGCTGCATGCAAATGCCCCTCACCAGAGGGCTAATGCTTTATGTTTGTAATGTCTGCGATTTAGTGCATTATTTCATAGCTTGCATCTGTTGTTGCTTCCGTGGCCATTGCACCATCACAATTCATCCATGACATTGTTCTTTTGAGGAGCATTGTTCTGAAGTGCTCACCTCTGTTGATCCAATTAAGTTTGGTTGTGTGCCAATTCAAAGCTGAAGCCAAAGGAGCATTTTCATCTGTAGTGAATTTTATCTTCAATGAATATGTCGGTAATCTCAATTATGACCTTCAGTTGATGTGTGATTTACAACTGGTCTTGCATTAGGATAATCCTTTGACCCAAATAATCAAGGTCCCTGAGAAGATATGTTCCAATAGTGGTACGACAAAAGTGGCATGGATCCTGATAAAAGCCAGGACAATGCCCCCCTTGTCTCTTAATAGTAATAAAACAACAAATGTCAGTGCAATGAGTCACCTCAGACTCATGGACAATGAAGCCACAGCACCTGCTTCACTATTAATAACTAAACCCATGTATAAGAGTACAGCTTTACCATGTCTCTTGGTTGTGTTGCTTTTCTGCCTCTTGCTGACTGTGTGTTATCCCAAATTTTATTTTTATGGTTGAATTATCATTCAGAATTGTCTTGAAGACGGCCTCTATATATCCCTTGGTTTCAAAATTTTCTTCTACCACTGCAACATTGCGAATGTGTATATTCTTTCGGCACAGTAGGTGTTTTTCAATCTTCATATTGGTTATCTAGTAATTGGATGCATTTGCCCCAAAACTGATATATAATCTAAGCTTGGTGAGCCTGGTCTGCTATAACTCTCTCAATAAAATGTCCTTTTACCACATATTCCTACCGGTGATGACACTATAAGCAAAATTGAAACAATGCTTTGAGCTTTAACTGCTGAACCTGTGAAGTTTCTTAAAGGATTTGCTGAGACAGAAAAAGAATGGGACTTTAAAGACGTAGCAAAGTACCTTGTGTGTGTTTAGAAAACGAGTTCTGACTGTTACACATTTGACTATCTTCGGCACAGTGAGTTTAAGAGATGAGTCCTGCTAATGTACCTTCCACGGACGTCATATTCTATCTGTGGACACATTAAAAGAGCATTCTACTTTATCAGAAGATTTGTAAATGTTTTCGATCATGCATATATGTAGAGAAAGATCCGTGTGAATTTGGTTGGGAAGATATTTTTGGGGTGCTAAAACCTACGAAATTTCTAAAGCCTCTGCCCACAAAACTTAAATGTAAATGTACTTGCAAAACCTATGCTACAAAAAGATGTCCCTGTTGATCTGCTCTTCTCAAATGTTCAACGTTCTTCAATTGTACCATGAGCGATTGCCAAAATTAATAATTAAGTGAACTATGAATATCTTTCTAAAACAGGAGTGAAATATATATTGTTTTTCATATTCAGATCATAAACATTGTTTGGTGTATACATAAAAGGATTAAAAACCTTTATTTCTTGTATTTCTATATAACTCTTCCTTCTCTATTATAGCCGCCATTTTGGAAAATGGTAGAAGGGTTGCTCTGAGAAGTTATTATCTGTCTTTATAAGACTGCTCAACCTCCAAAACCTATGTTTTGACACAAAAATGAAGTATATAGGTCTCATGGTTCCTGAAATATTACATCATCACTGCAACACATGTCATTTTTTTATATGTTGGTCAGTATAATACGGCCCAGATTAGCAATGTCTACCCAAGCTAAATTACTTCTCTAAAGATACAAAAACCCAAATCAAAATTGAAAATCTTGGGACAACATTTTATTTTTACAGAGTTATTTCAGGGGGCCAGATAACCATTTCACCTGCATAATTTTGCTTCTATTCCCTTGACCTGACAAAAGAGGTACGGGTGAAGCGTACCATAGAAAATAAATGTATTGTTGGGATTGGTGATCACCAACAAAAGTGTATAATTGATTACAGTGGGGAAGTGGGTTCACCAGTGGATCTCCTGTATGATTAAAAAAAAAAAAAAATGAAGTCTGTGGTGGAGATTTCAATGCAGGAAATTCCCTGATACAGTGCATGTAAAAGTGATATCCCATAGTAGAAATTTCTTGATAATCTCAATGTTATGCAAAATAACCAATTAACACCAACATATTAAGTCATGGGATATATAATGTGCAATCTTAAAATCCATTGAATCGGCTTACTTACAAAGGAGCATCAGCCAGCGGAACTTTCCTTTCCATCAGCGTCTTTTGGACACTTAAAGAGGACTGGAACACAGTTTGCTGAATATGTGTCCCACAATGATAGTTTTTCCCTTCCCCACAACTATTTGTCATGGTTCTGAACTTTATCTGCCCTAATCTTAGTGTCAAAATTAGAACACTAGTTTTCTGTCATATGTATTCCGCATGGCTCTGCTTATGAGAACGCACACGTCATTTTTCACGGAACGAATTTTCACTTCCGTGCATGACTCAGCCCTGGGAATTCCCACTGCATCCAGCGCAATAAACTGGAGCATTTATATTGGATATTTGCTACGCAACGATCTAAGCTTTTGTGTTGGTTAAGCACTGAAGTTCTCCTTGTGGGAACGAAACATGTTGGCTGAGCAGCATGTGCTATTAACTTAAGGAAAAGATCCAGCTGGTTAATGATGCTCTCTATAGTAACAGGCACGGGCTGTGTCATTGTCGACACCTTACTTTATCCCACTTCTGACACCAAACTGTGGTATTCGTGAGTCCCTAACGGGAAGGTCGACCCCAAGAATAAACACCCGCTGAGTTCAAAAGGTGCAGTTGTACTGAATCTTTATTCTAGCAAGCCCGGTAGGTATGTCAGGGGTATGTTCCGGTATGATTGGGCCGAATAAGTAGTTTTAACAAACAAAATGTACAGTCACTGTCCCTGGAATCTTCCTTGCGTGGGCCGTCCGACACTTGGAGGGGTCTTGGCTTTCTGTGTTCGGAATCCGCCACTCGAGACGCTCGATAGGTGAGGGAAGGGAGGAAAAGAAACAAAAAACAGGTCTGAGTTAGGGCTGCTAGTTATGCGGTGTATTTCGTGCTACCATCACCGAAGGCATGTGTGGGGAGGGAAGTGTGGGAGTCCGGGAGGGTCTTCACCCTTGTTCTAGTGCCCTACCTCCCTTCGCAACTTCCCCACCAACCCCACCCAAAAGGTCCCCGTAGAGTCACTTGCCTTGAGCCACGGCCCGTTCCCCGGCGCTGGGACCCGGGGCATCTTCTCCCTTCAGCCCACCGGGTTTGGTCGCCGTGAATATCACGTTCTCTCTCCTTGGTTCGCCGTCTCTCCTTCCTCCTCCTGCGCTCCTCCCCTTCGCCGCTCTCCTTCGTCCTTCGTTTCTCCTTCTCCGACGTACTCTTGCCTTCTCTCTCTCTTCTCTCCCGACTCGCGCGCTGCCAGCCCTGTTTCTCCTCTCTTTAGGCGTCTTGCGTCCCCTTCCGTCGGTGGCTCCTCCCCCTCGGCCGCGTCTAAGGCTAGACCGCTTCCTACTTCCGGAGCGGAGTTCAGCGGCACAGTCCCGATCCGCTTCTGGTCCGCTCCGTCATCCTCCTTACATGATGGTTGTACTACACTACACTACAGTTCAAGATTAACAGGTAAAGAAACCAGGCCTTGTATTTGCTTATGTTGTGACGTCTCATTTTAAATGTTAAAGAACCAAGAATTACACGCCCATGCTTTTCACCCCTCACATGATATAAACGTTTAATTGTGGTATGTACAATCGCTTGAAGGAAAACATCAAACACTAAAATATGCCCATAAACACACATCCTCAGCCGTGGCAACGGGTACCACCTACGTGTAAGATAAAAAATATAAATAAACACCCCTGTAGGTCCCGCCCTGTCTATTCTGACATGCCTCGCCCTCTACACAAGTTTCTTTACATAAATTTTACCTCGCTGGTGAGACAACCATTTCGCCCCCGATTTTACTCTTTATAGTGACTCAAATTAACCACTGAAAGTTGTGACATTGCAACAAGTAACTCATTCAACATAAATAAAGTATGTGTGATATAGCATAGTCATTTCAGGTGTGTACCGTTTACTACAGACAGTGAAAAAGGGAAGAAAGTGAAGCAATGATAGGTTTTGGCAAACTGTAGTGTGTCACGTGCTGAGATTACGGAAATTCGTTTCTTTTGCAGATTTCGTGGTATGTCGGGGTGAAAACGAACCCTTGTTTACTACATCGCTGCCGCGAATATGACATTACAACACAAACAAATATAACGCATGCTTTTACAACGCAACTTTTACAATGCAACTGACATTACATCGCAAGTTTCTACTACGCATACCATTACAACGCAAATATAGTATGATACATTGTATAATCCATTACAACGCATACTACCACAACGCACACTTTAACAACACATTTTCTTTTTTATTTGTATAATAAACCCCTGTAGCGGGATGCAGGGAAAATAGGGTTTTTAGGTGGGGAAGTGTATTAAAACGTAATTATTTAAAATTAATAACTAGGCATTACAATGAATACTAGAGTACTAAAATTAATACGTGCGTTTAATATTACTTATTTATAATTATTTATATGAATATTGTTTTTTATTGCTTCAATAAACACAATGTATTAACACTATTTACTAAAATTACCAAAATAAAAAAAATACTCGGGCAACAAAATTAATACTACAGTATTTGTATTAACTAAATTTACATTTATAGAAAAAATATAATTATACTAAACATTAACCAAATATTTAAACACATATTAAATAAATATAAAACTAAATTAATACAAAATAATATATAAAAATATTTGACCATTATACACATTTATCCAACAATAAAAAAATTACAGATTTAAATAATAAAACAAATACAGTAAAATCAATATAATTTATTTCACGATGTAAACTACCATAAAAAATAGCAAACCTTCCCATGCTAAAAACACAATAAAACACAACTGATATCAACATAGAAAAGGAAAATGCCGTTTTCCAATGCCGACAAACAAAAGTCCTACAACTCTTTCATTGAAATTACTTTAACCCGGAAACAGCCAAAACGGATGTTAAAACATACCAAAACAAAAAGTTACGAAACATAACTTAACAAAGTAATTATTTACATTCTTACGCACCATAAAAACCACAAAGAAAAAAATCATATGCAAAACATTTTGCTTTCAAATAATGTTCAACACAACAAAATGTTTAAAAGTAGCCGACCACCATTTTAAAAACTGTAGTTACCTGATTACCAGAGACCACACGCGGGATTACACACTCCGAAATATAATCGTCCAAGAAAGCCATCCAAAACTCGAAGTAAGTACAAATTATAGAAATGTTTAACTACTTAATAATTTGTAAAAACGCAAACATATTATCTTTTTTTTCAGTTTGTTACAAAACTTTACAAACTCCCAAAAAGTTTGCTAAATACTCTATTTGGGACAATATATATAAAGTAAGTGACAACATATTTTTTTCTCGTTTCTAAAGAAATATATAATAGTGGGTTTATACTAAATATTTCTAAAACAAATGATACTTCACCAACGAAAATAATAATTATTATTCCCTTTTTGCAAAATATATTCCAAGTTAAAATAGTGTTTCCGTCTAAAAATTTTTATAAAGTACGACTTTAAATGACTATATCAACGCAAAAACATGGTTTCCACAAGTAAGGTGCAGGATAGTGGTAGATTAAAATTACTATTCTTACACCTAAAAGTGTTTTCATCATTTAAAATACTGGATAATAGTTTTGTTTAAATTACTATTCCAACTCCAAAACCTGCTTGGTTTACAACAAATGCAGAATAGTGGTATGGTTAAACTATTACTAATAGATAGACTGCTTGCCTCAGAGAAAATGCAGGATAGTTTTAGAGTTTAAATTACTATTTTAACTCAAAGTTATTTTCCACAAAAATGAAATATAGTAATATTTTACAATTACTCTTCAAACTCCAAAAGGAGCTTACCTCAGAGAAAATGGTGAATAGTGTTAAGCTTAAAATTAGTATTCCAACTCCAAAAAGTGCTACCTTCATTAAACAATGCAAACTAGTACTATATCAACATTTCTAATTATACTCCAAACATTGCTTCACTAAGAGAAAATGCTAAATAGTGATGATGTTTAAATTACTATTCCAACTCCAAAAGTTACTTGCTTCAGAAAAAGTGCATTATATTAGTATGTTAAAATTACTATTCCTACTCCAAAGGGGACTTACCTCACAGAAAATGCTGGATAGTGTTTAGGTTAAAATAACTATTCCAACTCCAAAAGGTGCTTGATTCAGAAAAGGTGCAGAATACTAGTATATTAAAATTACTATTCCTACTCCAAAGGGGGCTTACCTCACAGAAAATGCTGGATAGTGTTTAGGTTAAAATAACTATTCCAACTCCAAAAGTTGCTTGATTCAGAAAAGGTGCAGAATACTAGTATGTTAAAATTACTATTCCTACTCCAAAGGGGGCTTGCCTCAGAGAAAATGCTGGATAGTGTTTAGGTTAAAATACCTATTCCAACTACAAAACGTGCTTGCCTGAGAGAAAATGCTGGATAGGTTTTAGGTTACATTTACTATTCCAACTCCAAAAGGTGCTTACCTCAGAGAAAATGCTGGATAGTGTTTAGGTTAAACTAACTATTCCAACTCCAAAAGGTGTTTAATTCTGAAAAGGTGCAGCATAGTAGTATGTTAAAATTACCATTCCTACTCCAAAGGGTGCTTGCCTCAGAGAAAATACTGGATAGTGTTTAGGTTAAAATAACTATTCCAACTCCAAAACGTGCTTGCCTCAGAGAATATGCTGGACAGTGTTTGTTAAATTTACTATTCCAACTCCAAAAGGTGCTTGCCTCACAGAAAATGCTGGATAGTGTTTATGTTAAATTTACTATTCCTACTTCAAAGGGGGCTTACCTCATAGAAAATGCTGGATAGTGATGTGGTTTAAATAACTATTCCAACTCCAAAATGTGCTTCTTTCCAAAAACATGCAGAATAGTTATATGTTAACACTACTATTGCTAAAAAAGTGCATACCTCTAAAATACTTCTAAATAGAGATAATATAAAGTTACCATTCCTAATATAAATGTGTAAAACTGTAAAAATGCTGTATGTTTATAAAAGGTAAATTCCTAAACCTTCTAAAACATAAACTAATCTTTGTTAAACATGCTATTGTATTTATAACTACCTGATAAATGTCATAACATACTAAAGATATCTCGTTTTGTTTTGTTTAAATATATCAACAGATTACTACTAAATCCAACATCAAACACAAACAACATTTGGACAACAAAATATATATATACACTTAACATCATAAAAAGCATATACCAAGATAATTCCCTTAAATATAACCAACCAAAAACAAGCTAATAAATGACAAAACATACAAACACAAAAGAAACAAAATAAAAAACATCAACACAAATTATAAATAATGTTCAAATGTTTTTTTTCAGCTTCCAAACCTTCGAACAATCAGAAAAAAGAAAAACATGACAAGGTAATTTCCACATCAATAAATTATTTCATTCTAAATTGTACTTAAATTATTATAAAGAAAATGAATTTTTTTACTCCCACAGAAAGACGTATAGCAGGTTAATAGATTGTTTATACTTGAATAAAAAATGTTGACAAACAAACACAAATGTATATCTTCTAATAAAAAAGAAATAATTGTATAGAATTATAAAACATTAATGTGTTACTTAACCAAAAGTATACTATTATATTTCAGAGAAATGATGTAAGATATTTTTAATATACTAACAATAATTTTCTTTAAACTTTTTCAGACGACAAAACAACTCAAAATCATAAATCAAAGGAAGAAATCACCTATACAATATTATAAAGGTAAGATTCCTAAAAGAAAAGTCAACAAAAATAAATAACTAAGTTTCTCTCCCTAGTAAACTTCACCATTAAACTATATATATATATATATATATATATATATATATATATATATATATATATCTAATAAAAAACAAAACATATTTTTATTTTCGAAAACACAGAGAACTATCAATTTTCCAAACCAAAAGAACATTGCAAAATCTAATTAAAAGGTAATAAAAACTGAAATATTTTGCTATACAACTAATTGAACTTTTTTACTCTCCCAAAAAACATTCTTTTTATGTTTAAAAACAACAGATAGAGATACATCAAAATAAAAGCATTAAACAGATTTTGAAAATGCATACATTGTAAACTGTGACAATAATTATATAAAACATACTCTCATTCCCCCTCTAAACGGGTATATTTCACTAAATTGTAAATAAATACAAAAAACTTTCTTTCTTCTCTTTTCAGAAAAAAATGGCTACCCCATCCAAAGAAGCCAAGTACATACAGAAGCCAAGTACATACTATCAAAAAGAGGTAACAGACTGCTAAAACCATAGTGGGTATGTTTATTGTAAGAAGAGACTATCTGAACCCAGGTGTCATTGGAGGCGTGTGCAATATTGCTCAACCCATTGCACAGGCAGAGCGGGTACTTTTGGTGACACTGTTTTAAGAACCATAGACCATAACCACTCTGCCTCTGCAATGGAGATTGAAGTTCGAGAAAGGATAAATGAAATCAAAGATATTGCAACCACCTCCAATGAACCCTGTGGTGCAGTTTTAAGGGAGGTATCACAACACATTCCCCCACATGTTGCAATTAGTATGCCCACAATACCCAATTTGAGAAGAATTATTCAACGTCAAAAACAGACCAGTAACCCACAAAGAGTAACACCCAAACATACTCGGACATAATTCCACCCGAACTCTGTTACTATTTCTAATTAACCTTTCCTATTGCATGACAACCAAAATACTCAAAAGAGAATCCTAATCTTTAGCACACCCCACAATCTAGTAAGGTTAGAAAACAATGCTATTTGAATGATGGATGGAACGTTTAAAAGCGTGCCCCATCCATTCACCCAAATATACACTATTCACACATACATTAACAAAACAGTGGTTCCCTTAGTATACAATTTACTCCCTGATAAACAATCCTCAACATACACTGAATTTTTATCCGTGCTAAAATCTAAAACAGCCAACAAAAGACCAAGAAAAGTAATAATTGACTTTGAATTAACTATGAATAATACATTACAAAAACCTATCCAGAGACCCACATTCAAGGATATTTCTTTCACTTTACTCAGGCGAAAACTTCAAAAAAACATCCTTAATTGAGGATTATATATCAGACAGTAAACTACAGTTTGAACTAAAAAAAATGAACTGCTCTTTGCTTTGTTCCTCCTAATAGTGTAGACGAGTACTACACTTCAATTACTAAATCAGAATATTTTACAGCAAATGAAGATAAATTGGCACCTATACTAAATTATTTTGAATACACATGGATTGACCATCTATGCAGGTTGAGGTCACAGAAGGAAACCACGTTTCCATGTGGACTGGTGGAACTGTTACTCGACCTGCTTAGAGGGTGGAGCAAAAACAAACAATGCCATAGAGGGATGGCACAACTCCTTCAACAAATCAATTGGCAAACCTCATCCTAATTTCTATCATTTTTGGGAAATTTTAAAGAAGGAGCAAAGTTTCCAAGAAATGAGAATGTCGCAATCATTAACAGGTAGTCTGAACCCACGTATTCTACTAGAACTAAGGAAATGTCAGAAAGACTATTGGGTGTAATTCAACAATTTTCGTTGACAGTGGCCTCAGACTACCTTGATAATCTTGCACACATCCTACACTTTTAAAACACTATTTTTTACTTGTCTGTTTTGCCCTAAAACAACTCCTACTAATTCAATTGACCATTTCCAAACATTTTTTAAATTAATAATAAAAGTCGGGTCTTCTTACTTTCAGATGTTTTCTTAATTCAACTCTTGGAGTTAGATTCCATCCATTACTTCACCAAGAGTCCTTTTTGTGTTAAATCCATAGTAAATACCAGAGAATCAATTAGAAAAATCCAGCAACCGATGAAAAAGCTACTAATATGCACACTAAAAACAATGCATATGTCAAAAAACGCACCCAATAAAAAAATCCCAAATTAAAATATTGTTCAGAAAATGCAACAAATTTCAACGTTGCTGCCTGGAACTGCACACTTTGGGCTTCTCCTCTATCCAGGGGATACTGTATGGCGACGTTGTTCCCCAGGCTTTCCCTGAGGTCACACGCGGAGTACTCCTGGCCTGGCGGGCCTCACTGCCTCATACCCGCTGGTCGGGTACGCTGACTTGATAGACACCCTTGTGGTGCGGTACCATGCTCCGAGAGGTTGCTTCCCTATCAGGGTTCCGGCCCTGGGACCTCATTGGGATCTCCCTGCTGGGCGATGTCTGGAGTGGTACCCATCTGCGCTCCTTTAAGGATTTACAGGCCAGACGCTCCGTCCACTCCTCAATTTTTCCGGTACTTGCAGCTGCACCATGCCCTCCGCCCCTATATTCCAAATGGCAATTCCTTGCGAGAATATAGTCCACCCCAAGCGCACGTCATGACTGGGGATTTGGGAAGAGGAGTTATTTCCTGCATCTATAGTTAACTCACCAACAACACCCCCCAACTGCCTCTCCCAACTCCGGGACAAGTGGGAGGGTTGGCTCGGAGCACTAGAGAACGCTGACTGGAGAGACGCCCTGATGGCCCCTAAAACAATTGCGATCTCAGTGAGGCTTTGGTTGGTTCAAATATACTTCCTACACAATGCCTATCTTACACTGCTGCGTCTCCATCGCGCGGGGCTTCAGGCTGATGCTCTCTGTCCCCGCTGCCCCCACTCTCCTGCAGATTTCTATCACATGGTATGGCTTTGTCCTGCGATACAGGGGTATTGGGAGGCCTTAACGGGGGAGCTCACTGAGGTTTTGGTCTGGGAGGTTCCTCTTGATCCTGTGCGTGTTCTCCTGGGCGTCACTGAGGGGTTGGATGGCAACAGGGCCGAGAAACTTTTCCTTAATACAGCATTGGTGGTAACCAAGAGAGACATTGCAGCTCTCTGGTTGGACACTATCGCTCCCACGTTGATGCGCTGGTGCAGGGGGTTGGATTTGTGTGCTGCGTAGGAACGGCATCTTTACGTGGCCAGGGGATGTCCTAAGAAATTTCGCCGAATGTGGGGCTAATGGGTTGGAGTGCTAGAAGACTAATGTGGATTGCTGCGATCTCTGGATTGGAAGTGGATATGCTGACACCGGACTTTTGCGTGTCTATCCTTTTATGCCCATGTGATGTGTTTTTGCCTTGGTCTAGCCTCTTAAGATGTCAATCTGACCGGTGCTGTTTCTCTTGTTACATTCAAACTCAATAAAATTTGATTATCTAAATAAAAATTCCAACGTTGCAATCCAATTCTGATTGAAATACAATCCCATTTCGATATCTGTAGAAATCCAAAACAAAGCGACCCTTTAAAAAAGTCCCGAAAATATTTGTTTTAGTTTCTCGAAAAAACGCAACAAATTCCAAAACTTCAATTCATCTGGCCCAAAAATCCTGTTGAAAAATAATGATGAACGCATCCAAAATATATTACTTTAAATCACATTGTAAATACATCTAACCGCGACGATCGTAAAAATATAATTTTGTATTGAAAAGCTTGTTGCTAATCAAAAAAGCACACCTTTCAAAACACTTTTGTTTCATGAAGTGTTTAATATATATACCATTAACCACTTTATGGAACAAAAATAGTTTATGAAAAAAAAGACCCGACGTGAGCCTACTACTGCAACATGTAATGGCGGAAATTAGTTGGTAAACACACATCAAAAATACGTAAAACACATTTCCTACATCTAACTACCTCCCTCATCTCCCCTTACAATAAACATTACCACTACACTATGTAATTTAATAATGTAAATTTGTCTTACCTTAACGCAGCTCTCCCTTGCTTCTGTTCTCTCCAGCGACGATCTCCGTAATGAGGAAATTTACGTTCACGCGTCAACGTAATTTCTTTCTGTAAATATAAAAATAGGACATTTTCTCTCATTGAAAACAATGGAAAAGCGTGAGAAACTTATTAACCACATCGATGCGAGTGACTGAGCGGTTCCCTCATGCGCGTCGGTTACGCTGTGCGTATGACGGAACCGCTCCGTCATGGTCCCGCCCGCGTAATAGAACCTTCAGCACAGAGCGGTAATCCGCGCCGCGCTGAAGGGGTTAAAAATATGTTTGTGTACTCTATTTTTGTATATATTTTTCTGAATTTATTAAGATTCTAAATATTTAAAATTTTCAATAAACATTTATTATAAATACATTACATATTTTCCGTTTGTTTATTAAAATGATAAAATGCGGAATAAATGTTATTTTACACATTTAAAAATATATATGTATTTTTTTACATTAATTAATAATAAATTACATATACTTTACATTTAAATCTATTTATTATTGTTCACCATTTATTCTTAACAATAATAATATTCAAACATCACATTCTCTCTTTTTATTAAACAATTTTTATGTATAAAATATTTAAATATATTTATTTATTATAATTTTTTCTATAACTCATTACATAACAAATACATTATTGTACATATTGTCAATACATGAGTATTAATTTACATAAAAATTAACCTAAACCTTAAAATCAACTAAATAATCAGTAGTAAGGGTTCTATTGGGTTGGCGGGCGGTGGCACCACCTCGGTGCCTGTGGTGGCGGAAAATGCCTTTTCCGCACGCCAGCAGCGGGGCTCACACCCGCCATATTAGTATGGCCAAACACAGCCCATTTCCCCTCCCGCTGCGGTGCGACGCGCAACGCCATCAAAGTGCACCCGCCACCGCGGCGGTGGGAGCCAATGGAGACTCACCGCCGTGCGGAATGACGTCCTGTCTGCTGTACAAATCAGGATGCCCCAAAAAGCCAGTCGCACCGCAGTGGAGAAACTGCCCAAGTAGAGACGGCGGAAGCTTGACAGCGGAGCGCAAAACCTGATTCCCGGTCCCGACCGCAATGGATCCAGCCCTTCACGTCTTTCCGGTGCTGTACCTTATACATCAACAGCAACTCCTGGACCGTTGCGGACGCCGCCGCAGGTACGCAACAACTCAATCCCGCACACAACCACAATACACAACTCATGGGCTGATACAGGGTCCCTGGCCACACCAGACACCCTGGTGGGGACAGGAACAGGAACACATCCACAAGTGTACCTACACTTGTCCTACCTGCCACCAAGTCACCCCTCCGCAGCCAGGTCACACATCACCGCGATCTCCAAGTAATGTCCCGGTCACGTCACCGCAGAGGTGAAGACAAGGGAAAACATGCGCACAATGCAGAAGGCAGGGCCAGCGCCAGGCATGGGCAGGGCATGATGTACACAGGGCCACACCTCCCGACTCCACATACTGCCCCCCACATGAATGGACATGCCATGTGCACCCCCATGCCCAACACCAAGCTAGGTGAATCCACACGATGCACCACACAACAAACAACCAGGGAGACAGCCACAGCAGGAGTGGCTGCATAGGAACACACAGCACAGAAGCACAGGCCCAGGGCAACCCACACACCACAGCACCACCACATTCATGGCAAGAAAGCTGAGTAAAAGCACAAAATGAACACACACACACATACAATGAACAAACATCCTACTGGACACACAGCCTGCCAGGTCACACAGACATACCCCACACAGTCACATACACAGACCACATGCCACCAGCAATGGAGCACAACATATAGGAAAGCCAAAGTGAGGTGCACACAAATGGAAGGCCAAGGAGACAACCAGCAAGCATGTGTACATCGCATGCAAGACAAGGAACACCCTCACCCCATCAAAGCACACATGGCTGGCACAGTGAGTGAAGTCAAACCACAGTCACCTCAGTGCAACAACTCAGGGAGACAGCAAGGCAACCCACGTATAGGCACAGGGATGAAAGGAAGGCCCTGAAGTCAAACTGAACAGCCACACATCTACACAACAACTTCACAGGAGTATGCTAGCAGCACAACACACAGGGCACATTGACACACTCTATGACTGTCAAACACAAGTAGGATTCCTCACACATACCCCCCTCACACCTGCAGCACACAACCCCAGTGTCAGACACACAAAAGTGTGTCAATAATGTCCAGTCAATACAAAGAACAAACAATCACACTCCCTGGGGGTATCCACAAACCTCACACACACACAGGGATGCCAGAACCAATGTCTGCACAAAAACAACAGCCAAACCCATAACTCAACAGAAACGCACACAGACCCACAACAAGACCACACATGTGTCTGTGCTAGCATTGCCTTACCACAGTTTTGCTGCGCATGTCAACAGGAGTGCACAACCTCATCAGTCAGGAACAATGCACAGACAACATACCACAACACAGACAAGAAGTGCACCATCACAGAACAACACAGCCACATTAAACACACAACAGATGCACATGACAATAAATCACATAGCAAACACAGCAGGACATTGGGCGATGCACACCAGGCAGGCCAGGACAAGGCAACATACACCCACAGCACTGCATGCACAACAAGCAGTGTGTGCACACAAAACATAACAGTCCCACACAGCTGTGAGTGACACACCATGAACACCCACAACAACAATCAAAACAGCACACTGACAACATCACACTCAGGAAGTCAAGTAGTACTACCGCAGCATACATACATACACCTAACACAACACCCACAGATGCACAAGTCTGGGACACAAAAGTGGAAACAACTTTTCCAGAGGACTGGGCTGCAGACAGTTGAACTGCACATGAGCAACCATGATTGCTGAACAGTACTAGAACCACACAGATAACTCATTGGGGAAATGTCATGCGTGGCACAGTGCTCCTGGACAAAGATTTGCACCACAAAGCACAGTGTCATAAATGAAGTGATGGGGAGGCACACACACAGGCAACACAAGGGGACAGCTGACATCAAAGTTAAGTGGTGTGCACTTCAGTAGTGTACCATACGCAAATAAAGGGAGTGCTGACTCACAATGTCAAGGCACCTGAAGCACAGATAGGGGATAGTATGACACCGCACACCACATACCACATTGGATGCAATAAAGCACCATGTGACAGCAATGCATGAGAACATCACACCCACAATGTCAGTGTGATTGAGCAGGTATGCACAGTGAGTAGGAAGAGGTGTGGCTCAGCAGCCAGGGTGACTGCTTCCGGAACCCGGGGGCTCACGGTTCGATCGCCGGCGGCAGATGAGCCCAGCACCATGTGACTGGGCAATAGCTTGCTTAATCTTCCCGACGGCCCCCAGCGCCTAGAGACCCTTACGGGTGATGGTTCGCGCTTTACAAATGTAGATTATTATATAGTACAAACAGTATCAAGACACACGGCTGTTCAACAAAACCCTGACTTGCCAGTCACACACTTTGCATACTCACAATTGGCAAAAGCAACAAGTAGGAGTCAGCCAGAACTGCAAGGACACACCAACACACTGCACAGTACACAACATAAACTCTCACAAGTGTACACAATCACAGGCCTGAACAATCACACAAACAGGCACTCTACTCCTGGGTGACACATGTGTAGTTTACAATGCATGGGCACACACACCTAAACACTCACAACAAACTCACCCCCTTCACACTGCTCACTTCTTGACCACCCAAGTGCACACATTGAAAGTAACCCATGTGACTAGGATGACTGGCCATTACAACATGACCATACACTTACACTGCTGGGCACACAGAAAATAACAGCACACATACATGATGACCCTGGCCAACCTGCCTGCAATCCTGTGGAAAGAATCCTACACTGTGCTGGCAGTGCCCCCAAACCTGACGTGTACAATATAGCCAACATGAACAAATAATAAAAATGACAACGGCGTACCATCTAAAAACATCATTGCACCCACAAGTATCACAATCGGGAGGAACTGAAGTCCCTGTCGCCCCAGTACAAAATTGAACAAGTCAGACAAGCCGTTGTCAATGTTGAAGTGGCACACAGGGCATGTGGCACAGTAAACCATATACACACAGGAAAAACTTTATTCAGTAAGGACACTGACAAAACAGACAACAGGAGCTACTGTATTTATTCACAAATTGCACAGATAGGCCCTATTAGAGAAGAGCAAGGCACAAAATGCAGAGCTTGTCCATGAGACGCTGCACAGGCAGGAGGCACACAACAGTGAATGACAAGGCCAGTGGGCAGGACAAAGTGCAGAGTGAGTCCATGAGAAGCTGCACAGGCAGGGGCACACGGCAAGGCCAGTGGCCAGTGCAATGTGCAGATGAGGTACATGAGAAGCTGCACAGGCAAGGGGTAAACAGCAAGGCCAGTGGCCAGTCCAAGGTGCAGATGAGGTACATGAGAAGCTGCACAGGCAAGGGGCAAACAGCAAAGCCAGTGGTCAGTCCAAGGTGTAGATGAGGTACAAGAAGCTGCACAGGGAATAGTTCAACACAGCAAGGAGCAACAAGGCCAGTGGTCAAAACAAAGTGCAGAGCTTGTCCATGAGAAACTGCACAGGCAGGGGGCACACAGCAGTGAATGACAAGGCCAGTGGGCAGGACTTAGTGCAGAGTGAGTCCATTAGAAGCTGCACAGGCCAATGGCACACAGCAGTGAACGACAAGGCCAATGGGCAGGACTAAGTGCATAGCTTGTCCATGAGAAGCTGCACAGGCAGGGGGCACACAGCAGTGAACGACCAGGCCAGTGGGCACGACTAGGTGCAGAGTGAGTCCATGAGAAGCTGCACAGGCATGGGGCACACAGCAGTGAATGACAAGGCCAGTGGGCAGGACTAAGTGCAGAGCTTGTCTATGAGAAGCTGCACAGGAGGGGGCACAATGCAGTGAACGACAAGGCCAGTGGGCAGGACTAAGTGCAGAGTGAGTCCATGAGAAGCTGCACAGGGAATGTGTGCAATTGTACCCTGCCATGGTCAGCAACACAGTCTGGGGTGTCACGATGGGCAGCACAGGCCCCGCTGTGGGAGAGACAGGTGTGTGAGGTTGACCAACATTCAGACTTGGCTGTCAGTTGGACTGGGAGCTGGCTGTGTGTCGGGCACAGTTGGAGCACTTGACTAGGGAGAGAGAGGCCCAGCTGAGGTAGAGCTATCATTGGCTTGGCAAACCAGAGGGCTGCTTGGACCAGGTGGTGGTGTGGCACGTGGAGGTGGAGTCATGCAGACATGAGACACAGTGTGGGTGGGAGATTGTGGAGGGGTGCCTTTCCACTTCTTGGGGATTCTAAATGGCTTGCCTGACTTTGGATCAATGGGAAGTGGTGTGAACACAAGAGGCACACACAACACCAAGGCTGCAGCAGGTGCAGACGCTGGCCCTCCCTCTGGGGACGTGCTGGATCCAGCGGTGCGCTTCGCATGGCCTTGCCTTTGCCCCTCCATCCCCTGTCTACCAGGTGTTCCCCCTACAGTGCCCTCCTTTCCCTGCTTCACTGGGATTGAAATGGGAGTGGAGGTAGTGGGTGAATCTGCCTTGGAGCCCTTCATATGTGTACCCTTGGCAGTCACCACCTTCTCAGTGGGCACGGAAATTGTCTGCTTGTCTTTGCGAGGCGCTTTTGGGACAGGAGAGTCCTTGGCTGGAGATGGCTCTGAGGCATGTGACCCTGAGGTCTGCTTCTTTGCTTTTTGGCCCCTGGTGTCGCCTGATGGGCTTTTGTCTTCGCGCTCTGGGGTGGCTTTGGTTTTCTGTGGGGATGGTGTCAGCGGCCTGGACCGCTTGGGCTGCTGCTGTATGCTACGTGTGCTGTATCGTGATCTTGAGGTCTGTGGAGCGTGGTCACTATCGTCAGATGTGGCCACTGGCATGGGGGTGGACAAAGGGACTGGAGCTGGACCCCGAGACTTTGCCAGTTGAAGGGCTGCCGCCACTGCAGAGGGCAAAGACTGGACAGTCCGGTGCAACCCACCCACGTCTGAATGTATGCCCTCCATGAAAGCAACCACCTGAGCCAATTTTTTGTCATGGTCTTTGAATGCATTGAGGAGAGCTGTTTGGCCCACACACAGCTGGCGCAAAAGGTCCACAGACTCAGCACTGATGGCAGCAGGGGGGCCAGGGGCTGCGGTGCCTGGGGTGAAGGACACCCTTCACCTCTTACTGGTGCAAACACGGGCAGCACCAGAGGAAGTGGCTGGGAGGGTGGGCACTATACGCTGTGTGGTGAAAGATGATACAGAGTCCCCGTTCCCTGTGCCCGCCAACATGGATGTGTCATCTCTGGCATTAGATGACGTTGAACTTTGCGTCTTGGGCTGTGATTCCTCCAGCAGACTCCTGTCCCCCCTCCGAGGCGCTGATCACATTTGTGACACTGGGCTCCTGTGCAGCTGCTGTGCTTGTTTCCCCACCACTGGTGTCCGTCCCCTGTTCCTCCGTGACCACGGGAGATGCTGCATGAGAGAGAGAGAGATGTAGGGTCAATTCAGTGATAGCAACAGAACAAACATACGCAAGCAAAGCAACCATGAAGATGACTAAATCTACATGTTGCACGCCACCCTGTGCAATAACCTTGTGCAAACACACTTTTGTTACTCAAACAGTGCGTGTAAACAAGAAAACCAGGCATAAGTGAGCCATGTGATGACCACACAGCACAACATCCTGCATGTGGATCCGTTCAAACAGTAACAAAAGGAGGGAGGAGCCAAGATGGCGACCGGGACGGCAGCGTAGATTCCCGGCTCCGTGAACCTCCGCATCCCGCACGGATATCCTGCATGAGATCCTTATTCTGCGCTACGAGATCGTGTTCGTAAACGACAGTGGCAACCGATCGTGTGACCCTGAGGTTTCTGACTGCAGTACCACCGGAGAAATCAGCGATTGAACTTTGCGGCCCGTGCGGTCCCGAAGCCGGGACCTCGAGTGGACGCCTTGGCCGGGCGGCAGTTTAACAACAGCGGCCTGTGGTGACTGGGTGGAGTCGGTCCGCCGGAGTGGTGCTCCCCTCGGCCTGCATTTTGCTGTGGCCGCTCCCCCCCTGCTGAGCGCTGCGGACCGAGGACATGCCCGGGTGTGCAATTCTCGGATTCTGTGGTGTTTGCCCCTGCCTTTGACGGTGAGCTGCCCGGACGCCGTCCCTGGTTCGGCCTGATCCTTGCGGGCGGCTCCCGGCTTTTTGCGGGAGCTGGTCCGTGGCGGAGACGACTATTGCCCGTGACCGCGCAACGGTTGAATCTGTTCCTCCCCCAGGATCCCTGTCTTCAGCGACGTGGACCTTGAGGCGTTGGTCCCGGGGTCCTGGCCCCAATACGAGTCGGGCCTTCCCAGCGGCCATTTTGTCACTATGCAGCCTACCATCCTGTCCGCTGGGACGCAGCGGGACTGGGGGTGTGTGACGGTCGGGAGTGGGGCAGAGCGATCGGAGAGAGCTGCTCTGGGGTACGGCGACCTCCTGGAGGCCCTTGGTGCCCTTCATTACTCCTTGGCTCATGGCGCCGGGGTCCTGGGGAGGAAGCTAGATGGTGTGGTATCAGCGTTGGGACAGTGGCGGCATGCTGGTCCACAAGTACACAGTGGCTTTCCACACTGCACACAGGAGGAAGATGTTGCGGCCCCCCCCGCGATTAGTGTACAGCCGGACACTCCGGACAGTATGCTACCGTGTGGTCGGCTAACTGTGGGCTTGATCTGCTCCGGAGGTATTGGACCTGAGCGGAAGATGGTGGCCTTGTCCCGTGCGCAATCTCCGGCGGCCCAGGGACGATTCCAGCAACGTGTGTCTCATTTGACTGCTTCAGCCTGTCTGGACCTTGTGTGCAGTGCAGATCCTGGGGCGGCACTGGAAAAGACGCCCCCCCATGAAGCGGTCCGTGCTGATGCTCAGAGACTTCCACCCCACCTGTGTGCGTCGCTTCCCGACTGTTTTTGGACGCTCCTGTACTTTAGGACATCGGACATGGTGCTGGGTCGAGGGGCAGGCATGGGCAGAATCGCAAAGAGCGGTCAAGGCTGAGGCTGATCCTTCGGGAGTGGTCACCTAGTAGACAGGCGGACTCATGGTTGCGTGCTCTCATGGTTAGTCGCATAGTTGGTGCATAATGCTCCCCACTCCCCCCCTTCCTCTTTTGATATGATCAACTTGGTGCTGCTAATTGTTTGCTGTGGGGAGTCTTCACCGTGCGGGAGGGAGAAGCCGGGGGTATGTTTTGAAGGCCCTCCTCCAGTTTATTACATTCCCTCCGCCCCCCCGTCTGGGGGGGCTCTTTCTTACTCCTTTTTTCTCTGTCTCTTCTATATTTCGGGTCTAGTTCCAGGGCGACAGGCACGCTGCTGGGGGGTGGGGCCATACTCATTCGCAGAGGTGCAGGGTGGGGGGATGGGGGAGGGGACTCTTTAGTCTTTATCTCTTTTTCCATGGCCTCCTTTTTCTTCTCTGTTTCTTTTTGCCTGTTTTTCTGGGATCAGCGCGGTACACCTCTCTTATTGTGAATCGCTTGCTCTTAATGTGTGCCACAGTTTCCGGGGGGTTCGCTGGGCTTTAGGTACGGGGACCTGTAGGCGCAACTATCTTTGATATTTCTCCCCATCCGTACTTTCCCGTGTCTGCGCCATTGATTCAATGTATTGCTGCTTGCTGCTTGCGTCTCTTATCCTTGCCCCTTATCGCTGTTGGGAAACTGTTTGGCACCTGATCCTACTGTTTTGTTTTATTATAAAATGAAAAACCCTTTCTCTCCTGGTGTCCTACCTGAGCGACTCATTGGCCGGACTATACTGTATTGTAGACTTTGCTCTCCGAGGTGCCGCCTGTGTTTACATGTGCTTTTATTGTTCTGATTGCTTAGCGGCCGGCCCCGGGGGGTTGTAGGCCCATACGTGTAAGTGATTGAAACGTCAATAAAGGTTTTTCAAAAAAAAAAAAAAAAAACAAACAGTAACAAAAATAGCTCAGACCTGAAGCCCACCACCCAGAATGCTATTGAAATGCCCAGTACTCGAATTCCCTTAGGAAGGACAGGTAGGACAAATGTATGACAGCTGCACCCAGCACAGAGGCCACTTACAAGCCACTGCATCACACTAACATCACATAGCCCAGCGCTGGCACAGGCTGTGTACACATGCAGCCACACACAGCCAAAGTCACCCTTCCCAGAATATTCACCCTGATTTGCTGATGCTCCTTCAATCGTGCATCCAGCTCAGGGTGTGTCACTGCCAATATGCGCCACATTAGTGGTGTCATGCTCTGCCGTGCCAACCTGCCAGTGCGAGAGAGCAGCCCCAGTGTGATCTCCGCAACGTTCTTTGCCAGCCGTGAGATGTCGTCCCACCTCTTGTGGCAGTGGGTGCGCTGTCGGTTTGAGAGACCCAGAGCCCGCACCTTGCTCGCAATGGCCCTACACACGGCCTTACGCTGGTGTACTTTGAGCTAGAAGGCATGGGAGACAAGAGGGACAAACATCAGTAACAGAGTGTCATGTAACGAGATCACTCAGGACAGTAGCATGAAACTGATTCATCCCAAATCCACAGATATGTCTTGCAGAGACAGGAATGCATCTCACATGGTACACATGCATGTGAGAAGCACACGTAAATGCATGCAGGTGTGAGGGGGGACACAGTACCTGCACATCTCGTATACAAGCAGGATGCAAGCACAGAAAACCATGTGTACTCTGCCCACATCTACTGTCCATTTCTAGGTAGAGCAAGACATACATGACATATCGACATGTGTTTGGGGGGAGACTCGCTGTGTCCAACACTGCGCAGGCCTCAACGACCTTGCCCTGTGAATAGCTCACTGTGTCATGTATGTCACATTGAGGGACATGATCTCACAAACCCACACCCTTCTCACAGGGCCAGTCGTGTACAATCAGTGATGAGTCCTTGTCAGAGTGGGCGGTGACTGTGCAGGCCAGGTGGGCTCACAATGAGCTGGACAACAGGGACCCACACAGCCATTCACACAAGCAATCACTGTCCTGACTCCTACATTACCAACTTGCTGCGTCACTGTATGGCTGACAAGACAACACATGTCCCTCCAATCTTGTTGTGCAGGCAGGGAAACGTGTGGAGTAGGGTACACCCCCCTTCACCCTAGGAAACAGCATGTTAGGCAGTGCATGACACAACCCCACACTCTCAGGCACATACTGGATCAGACCAACTACATGTGTCCCACCCCCCTGCACTCTCAACCCCACTGTTGAAGACTTACCACGACATTTGGGGCACCATATAGCCTTGGGTACTGTGTGAGCACCTCGTCCACCAGGACCTCCAGCTCCTCGCTTGTGAAGGGACTGGCACGGATCTTCTCAGTCCTTGCCATCACTGTGGACATGAGACCGCAGCGGTGGCAGTGGGTGGTGAGGGGTCTCAGGCAGCAGTCCCTGGAGGCAGCAGCAGGTGAGGGGTCTCAGGCAGCAGTCCCTGGAGGCAGCAGCAGGTGAGGGGTCTCAGGCAGCAGGCTCTGTGAGCAGTGGAAATGTGGGGCTCTCTCCCACACATATATAGCCCCCTGGTGTCATTTCAGTGGTTCTAAGCTGCTGCAATTGGTGTTCCAGGTCAGCCTTTTTCAAATGCATCCAATGACCAGCTCAGCGGTGACAAATCACGCCTACCGCGATGTTCAAAATTGCATCATGCTACCGTGATAGCGAATCCCATTGGCTGTAAGGGTATGGTCCATGGCGGTGACACCCAGGGGCCAGGCGGGCGCAACCTGGTGGTTCATCTTTCAATTGCATCCAATGTCCAGCTCCGCGGTGGCGGAGCTCGCCTACCATGATTTTCAAAATTGCATCAGGCCACCGCGATTGCGGATCCCATTGGCTGTACGGGCATGGTACATGGTGGTGTCACTCCGAAGGGTCCAGGCAGTAGCTACCGCGAGTTGGGTGCCATACAGTGACATGGGTGACCGGGATTTGGGTGGCGGTGCATGCCAACCGCCATTTCACCATGTGCATATGCCTATTACTACCGCGATTGTGTCCCGGGCCTTGGCGGTAACACACCGCAGGGGCCAGGCAGTAGCTACCGTGAGTTGGGTGCCATACAGTGACATGGGTGACCGGGATTTGGGTGGCGGAGCATGCCAACCGCCATTTCACCATGTGCATATGCCTATCACTACCGCGATTGTGTCCCGGGCATTGGCGGTAACACACCGCAGGGGCCAGGCAGTAGCTGCCGCGAGTTGGGTGCCATACAGTAACATGGGTGACCGGGATTTGGGTGGTAGAGCATGCCAACTGCCATTTCACCATGTGCATATGCCTATCACTACCGCAATTGTGTCCTGGGCATTGGGGGTAACACACCGGAGGGGCCAGGAGGTTGCTACCGTGAGTTGGGTGCCATACAGTGACATGGGTGACCGGGATTTGGATTGCGGAAGACTGTGACAGCACCAATGGACATATCATGCTGCGTCAATGGCCATCTGGCAGTAATGCACAGTGGCCACATGGTTGATGACACGTCATAGTGCACACAATGCCAATGTGCCATGTACCCCACTGCTGACTACACATGCCATGTTTGTGTATGTGATTTCTTAGATTGGCATGTACTCCCTCACAAGTCATTTGTGATATTTACGGGCCTGTACACCGGACAGTGTTGGTATGGACTTCCCAATGTGTACACATGTAAAAGTGCAGGGAAAATCACTGCGATGTTTTTCAAGATGAAGATTGTCCATCTGTGCCTGTTCGCTTATTTTTGACCATGCACACACTCGTCATGTACACTCAGCCTGTGGTCATTGTGTTGTTGATGTGTGCCAGGTTCGACTAACACCTGAAGGTGTGTTAGGTGCAGCAGCTAGGTGTGAGACAGTGGTGTTGCATTTTTACACTAATGCTGGATGATTTACTCCCCGGCGTGCCCATGGTGAACGTGGCCATATCCATATGTGCATTCTCATATGGCGAGTATGCTTTGGGGGTACTTGCTGTGTGTCAGTTGACAGGTGTACTATCAGTGTAGCTGAAGGAGTCCCTACATGTCAGCTGGTCTGTAACACAATTTTGGTGGCAGTCATTGTTGGCGTTGTTTCCGCCAAGACGTGAGATGCTGTGCCCATCTCATGATGTATTGCATTGACATGTGTCAACTTTCATCTCAACTTGGAGGAGATCAAATCTGCATCGTCCCTTCACAGTGGTGGCAGACATGGAGAATGAGGAGATCAGCCGGAAATTCCGTCTGGATAGAGCCACCCTACAGATCCTTCATGCTCAGTTGGAGCCCCACCTGCAGCCTCGCTGCACATATCCAACAGCTTTCACCCTGCATTTTTTTGCCACTGGATCATTCCAGCACATGGTGTCCAGAACAGGTGGGATGTCACAACTTATGTTCAGCGTGATGTTCTGTCAGCTATGATGATCTACAAGGACACATATATCCATTTCCCCAGGGGGCAGGAATTGGCTGCTGTGAAGGGAGATTTTTTATCCCCTTGGACACATCCCCATGTTGTTGGCGCCATTGATTGCACCCATGTTGGGCTTGTACCACCACAGGCACGTGAGCACATCTACAGGAATCGGAAACATTTCCACTCCATAAATGTGCAGGTGGTGTGCCAGGCTGATATGATCATCTTGCACGTGTGTGCCAATTTTTTAGGCTCGGCCCATGACTCCTACATCCTGCGGAACAGCATTATACCACAGCTGATGGCTACTCTGCTTCCCGAGCGTGCATGGATTGTGGGTGAGTATACCTAGTCAAATAGCGTGCTGTGTGTGTGACATGCTGTCCTCTGACCCAGCAACATTGCAATGTGTATCTGTGTTTGTTACACATAGGTGACTCTGCATATCCCAACTGTCCTTGGTTGCTGAGCCCACTGCGGAATCCCAGGACACCAGCTGATGTCTGCTACAATGATGCCCATGGGAGGACACGTCGTGTGGTGGAGCGTACCTTTGGTCTGCTGAAGTCACGTTTCCGCTGCCTGGACAAGACCGGAGGTGCACTGATGTACTCGCCCGGGAAGGTGTGTCAGATTGTCGTGGCATGCTGCATGCTCCACAACCTAGCCATTCGCAAGGAGATCCCCCCTGCTCATGGATGCTGATGAGCAGCAAAGGCCCCCGCATGCAAACCAACCCGTGTCCAGTGATGAGGACAGTGGAGAGGAGGAAGGTGTTGACCTGCGTCAACAGCTCATCACCCGCTACTTCACTTGAAGGTGAGTGACAATGTACAACGGATCCATTGTCCGATGATGTTGCTGTTGTTGTGAAGGTGTATGTGGGCTTTGTGACTGCAGCCGCTTGTTGACTCAGTGGTGGCTAACAATGTTTCTGGAACAGGGTAGTTTTGTACATCGACAGGATGTGTATGTTGGCACTTCTTGCCCATTGTGATGTGTGCATGTTGGATTATCTTGATGGTAGGTGTTCTGTGATGTCTGTGATGCCACACCCAGACTAGTGAATGTTGTTCTGTTGTGTTTTCCTAGGTCTCTTCAACCTCTCCTTGCCTACATACATCCCATACTCCTGGTACATTGTAATCATGTTCAAGACTGTACATCCTGGAATAAAGATGGAGCACACACATCAACGTGTGTAAGGATTTATTATTTACAATGGTGACATGTGAGGGGGTGAACATTTACATTGAGGTGATTAGTGGAGCAGTGAATTGACAGTTGTGGTAAATGAGATAATCGAGTAGTCACAACATTGATGTGGTGACCCAGTCCAACAGACAGATGCCATTCACAAGGCAGTGTGGGGAAGGACAGTCCAAAAAGTCAATACAGTGGTGAAGAGGGTGGCTGGCTCCGTGACTGGCGTTTGGTGGGTGCTTTGCCTCCAGTTACTCGCAGGGTTTTCTTCGGACGGCCCCTTCGTCGCTTGGCGGGGGGGCCTGCTGTAGGGCCAGTGGGGTCTGAGGACTCTCCCCTCTCTGTGGCCGCAGAGGAGGATGGTGAACTGTCATCCTGCAGCCCACCAGAGGGACGTGGAGGTGTTGGTTGTGGCGCAGGCCTGTCCCTCAGTACTGCCACTTGCTGGCCCAAGAGGTCCACAATTTGTCCCATGTAGGTGTCGATGGACCTCATCAGCAGGATGAGCTCGCGGAACACTTCTTCCGACTGGCCCGTTCGTTCCTGGGCACGTTCATATGCCCCAAGGACTATGTTAATGTGGTCGAGGCATTGGGTCCCAGCCTCTTGGTGTCTGTGAGTGACCCTGCCCCTCCCACCTTCCCTGCTGCCAGGGACCTGTTGCCTCAGTCGGTGGGGTGGTCATCCTCTGGGACAGGGGAAGTGTTGCAGGCAGCACTGGTGGTGGTGATGATGGTGATGGTGGAGGACGCACAGGCCGTGACAGTAGGGGTCTGCAGAGACGTTGGTATTGCAGCAGATGTGGTGGGGGGGGACGATGGGGTCCTGGGACCTGTTGCGCCCTGGCGCACCAGATGGGCCGGATTCGAGCTCATCGTCCAGAGAATCCCGGGAGTCAACATCCGAGAGTCCATGTACCGGGGGAGAAGAGTGGCTCTGCTGGTGTTGACCTCTGCAGTGTGTTCTTGGTCACCTCTGGGTCAGATGGGAGATGGTCATTGTAGTGCACCCCATAAGCTTTCTGTTAGCTGTATATTATTCACTGTCTGTACACCACATAGTTTACTAATCATCACATTTTTTTCTATGTGCACTTCTGTGCCTCCTGACATGATGCTGTGGTACATGCATTACTTGTCCATGGTGTGAGTTGTCAATACCTACCATGCGCAACGTGCATAATTTGTGAGTACAGGGACATGTTGCCATCTAGGGACTGGCGCAACTAAAAACTTCGATGAGGACTATTTTTGGCTTACTCTGCCCTGTCAGACATTACATCTGACCATGAACTGGCCATTGTGATCTCCTGCATACCTTGGTCTTGTCATGTGCATATCTGGATTTGAACCACCAACCATGCTTTCTTGTTTCTCATTTGGTCCTTGCTGCTCTGGCCCCATGGCACTTACACATGGAATTCAGTGCTGTGCATGATTGTGCCCAGACTTTCTTCTACATGTACATTGGTGTGTCACACTTTGGTTGCTGTGATAGTTTCATTTGCTTAGCTGTGTGCACACTGCGAGTGTCAAAAGGATCTGTGTGTATGTGTGTGCAATGAGAGGGCTGCTGTTGTCATGTGGCACTATGCTTTTTTAGGAGAATGGCTGTGTGCACATACTGGCTACTTACCTTTTATGTTTTCCCATTTGGCTTTGACTTGACACATCTGTGTGTGTGTGTGGTGGAGGCTTGCATCCTGCTCAGGGTTGTGACAAGCACACATGATATGTCTACCTTCCTGTTAGTTTGTTTGTAGTGATACAATGGCTGACACATGCATCTGGGTGGGAGGGGAGGCTCCATCGTGATGGTCTGGGGGACAAGTCGGCCTGGGGTGAGTTGTTTTTCAGGCATCCCACCCCCAAACAAATCTCCCAGGGAAGATGGCTGCCCAACTGTTTGTGTGTAGCAAGCCAATGGCTTGGAACTGCTTCTGGGTGTGGAGTGCTCCATCCTGCTTCTGTTGGGACTGGGCTGCCTGGGGGAGTTGTAGTGCAGCCCCCCCCCCCCGACCTCCCTGTGAAGATGGCTACCTACCTGTTAGATGACGGTCAACAATGCAATGGCTGCAACATGCTTTTGGGTGGGGTTGGTGCACCATCGTGCTCAGGTGTGGGACAGGGTGCATGGTGGGAGAAGTAGTGTGGGACTCCCACCCCCAAACAAAATTACCTTGGTAACTGGCTAGCTACCTGTTTGTTTGTGGTGAGACAATGGCTTCCAACTGCTTCTGGGTGTGGAGTGCTCCATCTTGCTGAGCTGTGGGAAAAGGGGGCCTGGTGGACGTTGTTGTGCTGGCTGGCTGTGCACATGCCCCCATGGCAATGTTGCTAGCTACGTTTGGGGTGGATGTGAGTGAGTGAATGTTGGATCTGTGAGACATGTGTGTGGTGTATATGAATGTACTTGGGCCTAGGAGGTGTAGCTTTGTAGTTGTGCAAGACAGTACATAGCAGTGTGGTGGTGGTGATTTGTTTGTACTTACCAGCCTCCACTCCCCCGGCTACTCCTGTGAGACTCTCTGGATGCAGTATGGCAAGTACCTTCTCCTCCCATGCATTGAATGGTTTTGGTGGGATGGGAGGGCCACCGCCAGTCCTGTCAGCCAGCTCACGGTTCTTGCTCCGCTTCTGTTTGCCACTGCTTCATGATTTCATTTTTTGAGCGCGGGGTGATCCCTACAGCATTGACCTTATCGACTATCCTTGCCCACATTTGTGCTCTTGTGGCTAATGGTGTCTGTTGGATCAGGCTACCAAACAGTTGTGGTTCCGCTCTGACTATCTCATCTACCCTGACTGTCAACTCACTCTCTGTGAATTTTGGCATTTTATGTGTTGCCATGGTGTGTGATGTGCAAAGAGGTTATGGGTGCAGGGGTAAGAGGGGTGGGGGTGATGTGTATGGTGTGTGAGGTGCAGGGGGTCAGAGGTGCAGGTGTGGAAGTGGTGGTGGTGCTGTGTGTGGTGTGAGTAGTGCTGATGTGTTGCTTTGCCTATCCTTTGTTGGGGTTAGTGGCCTTCAGTCTTGGAATGTTGCAAAGGATTGTGGTCAGGGAAGGGGCTTGTTTTATACTCCGCTATGTGGGTGTGTCCAAATGGGGTATTTCTGTCAGATGTGTTGTGTGGGTTGTCCTGGGATTTGAATTTTTGTTTTTGCCATGTGGTTGTGTCATTGGGGTGTGTTCTGTGTTTTTGGGGGCATGGCTAGTTTGCTGTGTGCACTTTGTGGCCTTGTTGTGTGTTTTTTCTTTTGTCCACCATATTTGTCACGGAGCGTCCGCAGCGGTGGCGGTTCTGCATCTCTTCCGCCGGCTCTCCCATTCATCACTGTTTGCGACCGCGGAAGTCGGAAACTGCGGAACGTACCGCGTGGGCATCGGGGTTATCCTAATTTGACGTGCGGTGTCTCCGCTGTCCTGGTGGCGGTTTGATTGTTTACCGCCACAAATGCGACCGCTGCGGATGGGTTTTAGCCATCTCCGCCCGCCGCGGACGGGTTTTGGCCATCTCCGCCGTTGCTGTGGGCGTTTTTTCTTGGGCTCGTTCCGCCGCGGTCAGTGTTGTTTGGCGGTTGTTCCTAATTTGGATGCCGGATTTTTCACGGTGCCGGCGGGAGGGTGATTTCCGGATCCATAGCAGTCGGGGTGGTTTTCCGCCCACCATCCTAATAGGCCCCAAAGTATTTAATAACAAAATTAATACGTGAGTATTATTATTTTTTCTTAAGATCAAAATAATATCATCTATAAATGTTTCCAAAATAATTAATGTACTCAAAATGTATAACTATTCCATAAAATATTTATTATTAGCATAAATATTAACTCTTTAATGACAATATTAATACCTAAAAATTATAAACTCAATATTACTTAAATTATTTAACATACATTAGAAAAAATGTAAACAAACACTTACCATACAATACTTACCACTGAGTTGTAAAAACATGTGTTGTACTTTACTTTATTATACAGTTAATTAAAACCGTAACATGCAAACATCATATTAATAAAATGTAAGGATTAAAATATAAGGGTTAATAAAAGATTGTATACACATTTGTAAATCTAGTAATACAAAAATAAATATCAAATCCAAAGAGCAGCATTTCAAGTTAATGGCAATATATCACAATTGGCCATTTGGTCAAAAAGAGAAGTGTATAGTATAAAAGACAATAGCAAAAGTGTCACAATGCTTATCACAGAAGGTTTAACTTTCATCGACATTCATATATGCAATAAGAATATAGCTTGTCAGTTTCTAAATGCTGGGCATTATGCAGTGCAGTTAAAATGTTGACAAACTTCCCAGCTCTTGCTAGAACTTGGGCTGAGTTATTACTGAAGCACAAATCAGATGCTTCCCTGCAGTGTCTCAGTAACTTTTCCCGATAAACTGGGACCAGTAGGCGTCGGCGATCATTGGCAAGATGAGGGCAACAACATAACAGATGTAACCAGGACTCATGTGGATAATTGCAGAGCCTACATGTTAGCTGACCATTCCTCCGAGCCCACAGCGGGTTAAAGTCATGAATTGAAAGGGCTAACAGCCTCATATAAATGATTTTATTGCGAGTCTGTGGTTGAAGAGAATAGTTAAAATATGGTTGAGATTTCCCCTTAATATACGAGTCATTCAAAGCTGCAAGGAGTGTTTATTTTGGGAAGCCGAGCAACATCTCTCTCGAATGACACTAGAGTAATTTGGCCTTTTATCATGTGTTGTACTTGTATATGCATTGTAATGGCATGTGTTATAAAATGATGTACCTGCGTTGTAATGGTTGCGTTGTAATGGTTGCGTTGTAAAGGCATTGTGTTGTAAAGGCTTTGCGTTGTAATGCCTGCGTTGTAAAGGATGTCTCCCCGCTGCTTCGTATCCAGAGGACACACATGATCAGGAGAGGGGCTGCCACTTAAGAAAAGGGGTGTAAAAGGTGAGCGGTATGGGCGTCGTCCTTTGAGCCAAGAGGGGCCGTCCTTACCTCTGTTTTGATGCGGCTCACAAAGGAAAGTCTACTTCGCCTGGGAATTAGGTTGATACGTGACTTTTAAAGTTGTTTTTTCACCTTTATTTGCACTCAGACCTGCAGGCAGTGACTCCATTGGCGTTGGAGCAATCCGCATCAGCGCGCAGAGGCCGGCACCACCAGCGGGGCCCTCTGACTGGGAGGAGCACGGCCCTTCCTGAAATGACAGAGAAATTACTCTTCCTTTGGCAAATATGTCAGGCAACATTACCCTCTGCTCTGTCATGTTGGCGCGCGGCGGCATGCTTTAGGGGGAGGACTTGTTAGCAAGACGAGTGGTCTTGGGGGTAATGGCGAAGGGAGAAAGCAAGGCTAAGGAGGTTTAGCGTAGCAAAGTCATCTGCAAGTTAATCAAGTAAACAATTGCGTCTCAGGCAGTCGCGGCTGGCAAAACAGGTGGGTGGGTTCGGGGGGGTGGAAGTGGGACGGTCACGGTAATCAATATAAAATAAAAAAATTAGCTTCCTCCGTGACTGGTTCACGTTCCACTGCCTCAGCTCCTGTTGCTCCTGGTGCGTTTTAGGCAGCTCCCCTCCTTCTGCTCCCCTAAGCCAATCACAACGCTGCTTTGGCAGCGTTGTGATTGGAGTGGCAGAGCGGAGAGCGCCCCAACCAAGTGCCAGTAGGGAGGCCATTTTCTCTATGTAGGCTGCATGCAGCCTACATATAGAAAATGGAGAGTGCGCATGACTGCTTTGGTCGGGGACGACCAAACAGTCAGGGCCCACAACATTGGGCAAGCCACTCCCCCCCCTGCCCTCGAGCAGGACCGCCCACCTCCCCACCCCCAACCAGGCACTTCTGCCTTCTCGCAGAGCGAGAAGCAGAAATATAAAAGGGTAGTTTTACCATTTTATGTTTCTGATTCTCACACTTCGAGAAAGCAGTGGGCGATGCCCCCACGCCCCAATCGAGGAGCCGCCACTGTCTAACTTCATGGAGCGGAAAACGCTGTCTATTTGTTTAGTATGTATCTGGCACGTTTTCAGGCCTACTTTACATATACTCATTTTTTGGCACTAAAGATAGGGTTGTAAATTTGCTTGTATTTCTATATATTGCTGATATGGTATTTTCCTGCCAAACACCTAAGGGCTTTCGATAATGTTTCAGTGCAGTAAGTACATACGCATGGATGAATGGTGGGGCAATAAAGGCTAAAAATCAAAGATCTTGATATTCAGAATGATAACATCAAAGTACACTTGGACCCTGATGGGAGGTGTCAGAGTTTAACTATCTAATTCTCTCCATAAGACGGTGGGTAGACTTTAAATGTACTGGTGCACTACTTTACTGTGTCAAAATTGCATTTTAAATATGGTAATGCCTCACTACTGCCCTTCTACCTACCAAAGGTGATACAAGTGGTGCTATATGAAGTGTAAGTATGGAGAGTGATGTTCTTAAGGAGTCAAAAGTGGATAAACTTAAAGAAAGATTTTGGCACCAGGCATTGAATTGATTGTATAATATTCATTGTGTGGCAGTGTGGTTCTAGATAGGACTAAGGAGCCGTAAAAACCTTTGCTGCAGTTAAGAGCATAATAAAATCATTGTTATCTAATTCTCACTCGAGTTTAGATATGGCAGTTCTTGAAGAACATGAGAAAAACATGGGAGCCTGCTGAATATTGTTTGCTTTGTGACACTGTGCTTGTGAAAAATCTGAATAGGCTTGCTGTTAATGAACAGGAGGGCCTGGATATTTCTAGTCAAGTTACTTACAAAATGTCTTTGGAAATAATCATTATAGAATGGAAGAGAGTGGCAATGAGAACGCTGAGTACAGTGGTTCATGCTCTACATGCCTATTACGATAGCTGATACTGGAGAACTGGATGATTACATTTACAGGTATAGAAACCCTTGCAAGCATAGATTTGCCCACATTTATTAGTAAATCCCAACTTGTAGACAGAATGTTTTCAGGACAGAATATTTAGCACAATACTTCTGAGTCTAGTAAAGGTAAGTATCTTGTTACATTGTAAAATATGTTGGCAACTGCAGGACAAGTATTATTTAGCGGTTTCCAACGTTAATTGAAAAAGGAAATTGGCTTAGGAAAATATTAACTCGTAATTACCTAGAGAACCATAGGCCAATAGATGGCTGAACACGAGACAATCTATATGCTTTCAAACATTGCTTAGGCGTTCATATTTATAGGTTGGTACCTAAGTTTGTTCTATTGCTCTCATTCAGGTAAGTTCCATTCAGCCATTCTTTTATGTTCATAACTGGTAGAAGTTTACCAGTAGGTAATCTCCATTCAGACATTCGTTAATGCTCATTACTGGTAGAAGTTTAAAAAAAGTGAATTTTATGGTCAGAAATTGTAAGTGACTGATATCTAACCTTTGTCACCTCCCCTTCAGCAGCAGTGCTAAAACTTCAGTGGAGACATTTGGAAGGTATTCAAAACATCATAATATTCTTACATCACAAGGATTGGTGACGCATCCTTACGGGTGAGTAAGCTGTTCCTTAATTGCTCTGTTTTTTAAGAACGGTGTAGGCAATCATCTTAAATACTTCCTCTTATATATCTCACAAACACACCTGTAAAATAAAGCGTTTTGTTGAAAGTTTTATGTGATGTATAGCTAGGATCCATAATAGAATTTCCTTCAGATTCGAGGTATTTTGAAGCCAAGGTCATATATTAAAAAAGGCACAACCTAAGACGGCACTCTTCCGGTCAGTCAAAAAAGAGGGTATTATGACATATACCCAAACAATTATTTTGTTGCTCCAGCCCAGGCTACACTTCTTCAGTGTAATATCCATTAGGAAGGTTTATGAATGCCCACAGAATTACACCCTTTCACCTCCTTGGATCAACTATGTTCCCACACCTTACGACTACAGAAAAACCACTGCTTCGGTGGATATTCTAAAGTCACCTGTGCCATCTGCAGGGGTAAATGCAGATCCTGATTCTGTGACTACAGATCTGTTTAGTCCCTCAGATTATACTGTTGGTACCATTAGATTCATGTTGGGTGCACAGAAAGCTTTCTGAATTTTACCCTTAGATGAGCATGGGTCTTAAAGGTACCGGTATATGGTTGTATGACTTCACAATGCATGCCATTACATCGCATGTGATTACAAACTGGTTATAACAACACAAGTGCTTTTACAACGCGTTACCATTACAATGCAGACTTAACCACGCATATACCTTCACAACGAATCTTGTTGTAAAAGCAAGTTTTGTAAAAGCATATGCGTGATTAAAGTTATGATTGAAAATATAAGTATTTTACAAGTAAATTTAAACACCATATATGTATACAATATAGGTTTATATTTCCCTGTTAAATACTTATAAATTCATAGTAATGACATGCATGGTAATGCATAAAAACATATGTAAAACTAATGTACTTATTTTTATATATGTTTTTATATATTCGACACACAATGTGTGTTGAAATATATAAAACCACGTATATAAATATGTATGTATACATTTTATATAAATGTGTATACATATATATGTATATATGCCGTGGTATTTCGTGGTGGTAGAGGTGAGAAAGGGAGTTGTGTGAGGGTACACCTCACTCGGACAGTTTTGGAGTATCATGTCATTTCGTAATTATTTACTGCCACTTTTGAAACATTTTTGTGCACCCAGACATTTCACTCCACGTGTGCTTTTAACAAACGCAATGATGGTTGAAAACGCTACTAAAGCATAACTTTCACATTGCCATAATTTGCATTGCTAATACTGATGCATTGTGGAACCTGTGGTGCCTGCTGATGTCACATGACTCAATTGGAGCACTTGCAATCAATAAATGTTTCCCACCTGTGAACAAGGCGTAAGAACGCCGAAACGCGCAAGGAGTCATGTGGCAGAAGGGAATTAAATGCCAGATTCACTCTCAATCCGGGCTCGGACAATTTTCTTTGTATGTTCAGGACGGGCCCCTCCATTCCCGTTGCCGCCGGAGCCGCCCTGCAGGGTTGGGGGCCCCCATCATGGAGTTGTGTTTTGCGATGTTGCCAGCATCTTTGGGGGCATGACCCGCTCACTCTACACCACGCCAAACAGGACTGCTGTGGTATTTCGTAGTGGTAGAGGTGAGAAAGGGAGTTGTGTGAGGGTACACCTCACTCAGACAGTTTTGGAGTATCATGTCATTTCGTAATTATTTACTGCCACGTTTGAAACATTTTTGTGCACCCAGACATTTCAGGGGACGCTCCTAACAGAAGTTGAACGCTGTGCCATATACCTACCTGCCGTGAGGGGAACGGCCTGCTGTGGGGTCGCTGGGCTGCATTTTGGCGGACCTTCATTGCCGTGAGGGGAACGGCTTAAGAAAACTACTAATCCCGGCATTCCCTGTACCGGCGCCTGCCGATGACGACGCTACCCAGCGCCGGACCTGCTTAAAATCGAACAGGCGCTCACGCAGCGCGGGACGCTCCTAACAGAAGTTGAACGCTGTGCCATATACCTACCTGCCGTGAGGGGAACGGCCTGCTGTGGGGTCGCTGGGCTGCATTTTGGCGGACCTTCATTGCCGTGAGGGGAACGGCTTAAGAAAACTACTAATCCCGGCATTCCCTGTACCGGCGCCTGCCGATGACGACGCTACCCAGCGCCGGACCTGCTTAAAATCGAACAGGCGCTCACGCAGCGCGGGACGCTCCTAACAGAAGTTGAACGCTGTGCCATATACCTACCTGCCGTGAGGGGAACGGCCTGCAGTGGGGTCGCTGGGCTGCATTTTGGCGGACCTTCATTGCCGTGAGGGGAACGGCTTAAGAAAACTACTAATCCCGGCATTCCCTGTACCGGCGCCTGCCGATGACGACGCTACCCAGCGCCGGACCTGCTTAAAATCGAACAGGCGCTCACGCAGCGCGGGACGCTCCTAACAGAAGTTGAACGCTGTGCCATATACCTACCTGCCGTGAGGGGAACGGCCTGCTGTGGGGTCGCTGGGCTGCATTTTGGCGGACCTTCATTGCCGTGAGGGGAACGGCTTAAGAAAACTACTAATCCCGGCATTCCCTGTACCGGCGCCTGCCGATGACGACGCTACCCAGCGCCGGACCTGCTTAAAATCGAACAGGCGCTCACGCAGCGCGGGACGCGCGCGGGCAGCGCCCGGGCGAAGCCCGGGCCAAGGGCGGGCCCGTCCTTGCCCGTCTCTGACCGATCCTGACTGGACTGGGCAACATCTCTAACGCCGCTGTGACACTATATCCAAGGTAGAAGGACGTACTTATCCTTGTTCGGTCTCGGAAGAGATTGTTGCATCCCCTTGCTTTGCTTCATAGTTGCCCATTCTGTACAGCTAGCATCTTGTTCTAGTGGAGTTGCATTTTACCTTCTGGTAATTGTCCTTTTTAGGCTAACGAGCGCATTGGCTCTAGTATTGTATGCTTAGTATAAATGGCGTCCAAAGGTAAACGTACATGCGGGGGTGGGTCTGTGACCGGTACACTCGACCATTTCATTACAAGAGCTGTATCATGTCTAGAGCACGAACTGGCTATTACTGAGCGTCGCTTGTCTGTAGAGTTAGCACAAGCTAGACGCTCTTCTTTGGGAATTTTGGCGGGGGCCAAATCTCCTTTGAAGATAGTGGGCCAGAACGGGGGCGAACTAGCTCTGCAGGAGAATGTTGGGACAAGTCCTTCCACATCGCAGCCCTGCAGTATCGTGTGTGATGCTCCTGGGGACTCTGGTGACTTTGCGATAACAACTCGCAGCCCCCCTATCTCTAATAAATTAGTTTTAACCCACCCACAGACTAGGGCTAGCAAAAGAATTGTAAATCCCCCTAATGCCAAGAGGAAACGAGTAGGGGGGTCCCAGGGAGGGAGGAAGGCCAAACACCCTAATGTTACGGAAAAATCTCCAATGGGGGCAACACAGGGAGATGTTCCACTATCTCCTGGTGGGAATATTACTTGTCATAGTGAGCAGCCCCAGTCGAGTAATATGGTTCTCGAAATAGAAAAAATGTTCCGTTCTCTGATTCTCCCCGTTTTGGAAAGGGTTAAGCTAGTTAGTGAGAAGGTAGATAGATTAGAACAAACTGTTCTGGATAATTTCTGCTCACTTAAAAATGTTATTAAATTAGCTACCAAGGCAAGGGACAATCCTGTAGGGGTGTCCTCTACCCTTCCTACTCCCCCGCTGGCATCCTCTGCTAATGAAGTAGTGCATGGGGTTTTACCCGAGGTCGCTCTCCCCAAGGTACAGGTTATTGATAATTCTAACTTTACTAACCAATGTATAGATAATTTGGGAGACAATCTTTCGAGTGTGCCCAGTATTAATGCTGGAAAAAAGTCTATGAACAAAATAAGGTCCTCGGAACCTGGGGCCAAAAGCAGTATATCGCCTAGGACTCATATTCATCTGCCCCCTGCCTGTACACCCTATGTTGCTGTTCTGACTGGAGTCCCTGAACTACAGGAAGGTGTTTCGGAATCGTACCAGCAACTAAAGAACAAAGTTACGTTTTGGTTAAATAGGAACAGACCGCTTCCTAACCACTTAGATGGAAAGATCCTCTTTACTAGAAGGGTTAGCTGGGTAGGTCCAAGACCCAAAGATGTCCCAGGGGACTCCATTATTGTCAACTTTGGAGATAGTCGTACAGTGCATTATATTTGTGGCTCCCGACTGGCTTGCGACCAGTCAAAAATTAGGGTACATGACCTTGGGTTTTTTTACAACTCTTGCCCTGTAGGACTTAGTCCACCTCTGGAAAGTTGGGAAGCAAATGATCTGTGCTCCCCAGTAGCTTTTGCCTGACCGACACCTGGGCCGCAGTTATTTACTACACCTCTCAATCCAAGTATCCCTGTTGGAGGGCCTAAGTTCAACGAACCTCTACGTTACTCCCCTGTTACCGGGGTGGATAAGATAGTAGATGTAGTTATAGCAACCCCTGATCTGCCTATGGGATCACAATCTGGACTCGTGCAGTTGTGTGCGAACTCTGCCCACGTCCAAGGCCAAGGAAGGGAGGGGGGGTCTATGGTCTCTTGGAATATTGCAGGCTTAAAATCAAAAATGGATTCACCGGATTGGCTAGGCTACATAGGCAACTTTGATGTCTGCCTTTTCCAGGAAACCTGGACCTGTGAGCCTCAGTTCCTACAGGGATTTTTGAACTTTTATGTCCCCGCAATCCAGGGTTTAAGGGGACGTCCAAAGGGAGGACTGACAATCTGGGTCCGACAGGCCATATTTTCAAAGGCTTCTGCAATACCTACTGGGTCCGAAGATATTCAATTAGTCAGGGTGTCATTTGGAACCCTTGGCGATTTAGACATCTACAATTTGTATTTGAGGGACCCGAATAGGACAGGCTCCCAGGTTTTGGCTCTCTTGGTCTCCATTATCGACCAGCACTCAGGTGGGAGGCGAATAGTGGTAGCTGGGGACTTTAATATCACCTTCGAACCGCTCCTAGACCCTGATTCTGGGTGGGGCAACGAAGCTGTGGAAGACCAATTGTGGGGGGTACCTGCGCTTGACCTCAGTCCAATCAAAAGGTGGACTGAGATTATTGTCCGGACCAATGCTCTCTGTTTTGAGTATGGTTTGAGGGCCCTGAATGGGAGGACGCCAGGTGATAAGCAAGGGGCGAAGACTTTTGACAATGGTCGACATTCTAGCAGGATTGATTATGTCCTATGTAGCTTGCAATTATGGCAACCAGTCTTAGATATGGTTGTTGAGGTCAGAGTCGAGAGCGACCATAACCCTATCTGTGTTGCGCATAGATGGTGGTTTAGTAATCGCTCAATAGCTGGTGGAATGGTTCCGTGCCTGCCTGAGGTAACTCTAACAAATAATATGCGTAGACTTAAGTGGGGGGAGCTCGAGCATAACACCCTGGCCATTGCCGATACAGACAACAAATTAGCTGATTCTATCGTTGAGCTTGAGGGTATGCTATTCCAAGATCCTGGCAATACTAAAGTCACTGCATGCCATGAGAAGTTGTTTGCTGAAATAGGTTCCTATTTTACGAAGCCCTTGAGGAACACGAATAAGGCTCCAACTAAGAAAAACAGATGGTATGACGGTGTTTGTAGGGAATCCAGGTCCAACCTGGTGAAAGCCCTGTCTAATGGTGGACAGGAGTGTATCCGTTCCGCCAGACTAGCATACAAAAAAGCTGTAAGGATGGCCAAAAAAAATTGGGACGAGCAACACTGGCTGGATTTAAAAAGCGCCTGCCATACCCGAGATTCCAGGCTATTTTGGAACATTCTTAAGCGGGGCTGTGGTGGGCGCTCTGATAGCCCCTCCAACTATGTTTCACAGGCAGAGTGGGTTCAATATTTCAAACCTCAATATGCTTGTAACATTTTGTTTAACTTCGCATGGGTGCCAAATTATGTTTTCTACTCCCAGGGTCCCTTTTGCATCCAAGATGCCAGTAGGGCTCTACGCTCGGTTACCAGTGGACGTGCCCCCGGCAAGGACAGGGTTCCTTTGGACGTTTTTCTCCACAATAAGGGTAACTGGAGCAAGTATATAACCCTATTGGCTAACGCTGTGGCTGTAGGCGCGCCAGTCCCAAAATCTTGGAGGGGGGCAGTTATTATACCTGTATTCAAGAAAGGCGACAGGTCGCTCCCGGGAAACTATAGGCCCATTAGCCTCATCGATTCCGTTCAGAAGGTGGTAGGGAGGATGGTTTTGAACCAAATACAAGAATGGATGGATGATAATAACATTTTGTCACCCTTCCAAGCTGGCTTTCGGAAACTAACCAGCACGGTGGACCAAGTCTTTTACTTTGTCCAGCTCCTTTGGAAGGTGGTGACATTGGGGAATGGCAGTCTTTATGTAGCTTTTGTTGACTTAAGGGCTGCCTTTGATCTTGTACCACGACACCGGCTGTGGGCAGTCCTAGAGAGGCTAGGTCTCCCCAAAGAAATTCTGACTATGGTGATGCGTCTGCACGAGTCTAACTATGCTAGGATTCAGTGGGGTGGAGCGGGAGAAGACACATCTGAGTTCCCAGTTGAGCGTGGTGTGAGACAGGGTTGCACTATGGCACCCACGCTCTTCTCACTTTATATTAATGGGATAGTTGAACTTATGCTTTCTGCTAATACCGACGCTCCAAGGTTGGCTGGTGTTTCCATCCCCATATTATTGTTTGCAGACGATACGCTTATCGTATCCAGAACATCTAATGGTCTGCAAAAAGCCCTTCGCCTGTTTGATGAGTTTTGCCTTGATCATGGTTTAGAGGTTAATCTGGCAAAAACGAAGTTTATGGCCTTTAACCCTCATAGCAGCTTCCAAGGGAAAAGAGTATTTATGAATGGGCAACCCTTAGAATTAGTGACCAGTTTTACGTATCTTGGGTTGCAAATCTCAAATAAAAATAATTGGCGCAGACATCTGGAAATGGCCTCCCTAAGATTTAAGCAGATTACTGGTGCTTTGACCAGAGAATTTAGTAGGTCATTCACGAAACCAATAAGCCCGGTTTTGCAAGTTTATGAAGCTAAGGCCCTAAACTCTGTCCTTTATGGGGCGGAACTTTGGGGCTTTGAACAACTAGCGACTTTGATAAATGTGGAGCACAAATTCCTGCGTAGAATTACTGGTCTTCCTCAGAGCACCCCTCTGATCCCACTTAGGTATGATCTGGGCAGGAGGTCCATTAAGGATATTGCAAGACTCCGTCCGGTTTTATACTGGCGGAGGCTTTGGACTACTCCTGAACTTTCCCACTATGCCAAGGGCCTGAACGACATTATAAAATCTGATGTTTTTCACAAAATTGAGTGGCTGAAGAACTTACATGCGTCTTTAAAAGACATGGGTATGGAAGGGTTGTGGACCGACCCAGCTCCTGCCCAGTTTCCATCAAAAAGTTCTCTTAAAATAGCATACTGGGAAAGAAAAGATTCCCAGGTACTGAATAAAGCAACAGGGATGTCTGGGAAATTTTTGGAGTTCAAAGAATCCCCCTGTCTGGAACAATACTGGGATGTGGTGACTAATGTGGGTGACAGGAAACTCTATTTCCAGTTTAGAGCTGGTTCTTTGCCCCTTAGATCTTTGACTGGAAGGTGGGCCGCGAACTCGGAAATGCAATGTCCTGCATGTGGGGCTGCGATGGAAACATCTCCCCACTTTCTGTTTGTCTGCCCGGCACTTGCTATTCCAAGGCGTGTTTGGCTTACACCAATGTGTAGATCTCTCGGCACAAGGAGCAGCACTGTAGCCTTACGCATTTTGCGCACTAGCTCTTTGATATTGGTCTCCATCGCATTGGCAAAGTACCTGGGCTGGGCATGGGCATTGCGGAGAAAATCAATTAAGCGCTCCCTTGATGGCCCCTAATGAATTCAGCGTTCGGGTTTTCCCCACTTTTAAGTTGCACCAGGGACAATTCTAACCCAAAAAATCTTTTTACTACTATATGTCAGTCTATTGAATTGTTTAATGTTTTTTTAACAAGGTACTTTTAATAAGGTATTTTAATGTATTTATTGAAATGTATGTTTGTAGGTACTATGTTTGTGTCTTTTATGATTGTATTTTTAAATCGAATAAAGACTGATTGATTGATTGTAATTATTTACTGCCACTTTTGAAACATTTTTGTGCACCCAGACATTTCACTCCACGTGTGCTTTTAACAAACGCAATGATGGTTGAAAACGCTACTAAAGCATAACTTTCACATTGCCATAATTTGCATTGCTAATACTGATGCATTGTGGAACCTGTGGTGCCTGCTGATGTCACATGACTCAATTGGAGCACTTGCAATCAATAAATGTTTCCCACCTGTGAACAAGGCGTAAGAACGCCGAAACGCGTAAGGAGTCATGTGGCAGAAGGGAATTAAATGCCAGATTCACTCTCAATCCGGGCTCGGACAATTTTCTTTGTATGTTCAGGACGGGCCCCTCCATTCCCGTTGCCGCCGGAGCCGCCCTGCAGGGTTGGGGGCCCCCATCATGGAGTTGTGTTTTGCGATGTTGCCAGCATCTTTGGGGGCATGACCCGCTCACTCTACACCACGCCAAACAGGACTGCTGTGGTATTTCGTAGTGGTAGAGGTGAGAAAGGGAGTTGTGTGAGGGTACACCTCACTCAGACAGTTTTGGAGTATCATGTCATTTCGTAATTATTTACTGCCACGTTTGAAACATTTTTGTGCACCCAGACATTTCACTCCACGTGTGCTTTTGAAGAACGCAATGATGGTTGAAAACGCTACTAAAGCATAACTTTCATATTGCCATAATTTGCACTGCTAATACTGATGCATTGTGGAACCTGTGGTGCCTGCTGATGTCACATGACGCAATTGGAGCACTTGCAATCAATAAATGTTTCCCACCTGTGAACAAGGCGTAAGAACGCCAAAACGCGTAAGGAGTCAAGTGGCAGAAGGGAATTAAATGCCAGATTCACTCTCAATCCGGGCTCGGCCAATTATATATATATATATATATATATATATATATATATATATATATATATATATATATTCACTTAAAAAACCATAGGTTTCACACATGTTATAGTTAGGTGGATATTTCACTTGTAAAAAACCAATGAAATTCCCCCGTTATAGTTAGTTCACATAACTATAACTCGCACGCCCGCAATCCTGCTCATGACGTCACATATCACATCACTCATGACATGGTCAGTGGCATCACTCATGGCATCACTCATGACATCACTGATGACATCATCCTTTGATAGAGTGCCGGTCGCGCGAGTTATAGTTATCTGAACTAACTATAAAGGGGGAATTTCATTGGTTTTTTACAAGTGAAATATCCACCTAACTATAACATGTGTGAAACCTATGGTTTTTTAAGTGAATTTGCAAGGTTTTTTAAATGCTAATTCTTAACTATAACATGTGTGAAACCTATGGTTTTTTCAGTGAATTTGTACGGTTTTTTAAATGCTAAGTTATGTATGTATTATTATTTTATGTATATAATTTTGGGGGGGTTTTCACCGTGCGCGCACGGTGCGTGCACCCCTGCGATTTAAAAAAAAAAAAAAAAAATTACAATGTTTTTTCTGCCTTCGGGTCCTTCAGGGACCCCCTGACAAAGGCTAGGGGGTCAGGAACTCTCTACCCTGCCCCCTTTTCACGTTCGCCACCTTCCTTTTTCACTCTCGCACTGAAAACAAACAAAATGGCGGCCGACACTTCCTGATTTCGACCGATTCGAACGTTGACTGACATGTAACCACGTATCAGAATTACGCTCGCGCACATTAGGGTGCGCGCACGGTGCGCAGCTATAGATATTTATGTGCTTTAACTGCAATTTTCTCAGGAACTACTGAACAGATTGACTCCATATATGCAAAAGGCACATCCCTGACCTGAGGACTACCTCTCTGCCAAATTTCAAGTAATTCTGTTCAGCCGTTCGGGCTGTACCTTCGACTAAAGGTCCTATGGGAAAATGCATGGGGAAAACGCGTTTTGGGACTCTCCTTTTTTCTCGGCCCCCGCTTGACGAATCCCCCTCGAGACTTTCAGGGTAGGAGCTGAGCGGAGCGCCCCATTAGTTTTGAAAATTTTGCGAAGATTCGTCAACCGGCGCCAAAGTTATTCAAAATAGAATTTTGAGATTTCCTATGGAAACACGGTCCTAACTATAACTATCTACTGGCGACCGCCAGTAGATAATATATAATATTTGCGTATTACCTACTGGCGGTCGCCAGTAGGTAGTTATAGCTAGGACCAAGTTTCCATAGGAAGAGCATTTTTTGTTTTGCTTATAACTTTGGCATAGTTTGATGAATCTTCATGAAATTTTCCAAACTAATTCTTTGTTCATATCAGCCCCTATGTTGAACATTTTGGGGTGATTTGTCAAGGGGGGGCCGAGAAAAAAGGGCGGGGTCCCAAAACGTGTTTTCTCCATGTTAATTTCCATAGGAAACTTTTGACAAGGCTACAGATCGAACAGGTGAACGGAATTACCCCAAATTTGGCAGGGAGAAGGGTCTTGGCCTAGAAAGCACGCCTTTGTTTATTTGGTGTAAATCTGTTCAGTAGTTTTTGAGAAATATCGAAATTTACAGATATCGATATTTGGGAATTCTGCCATCTGATTGGCTGAGGCGTTACGAGCACCAGCTTGCTGCTTAATCGTTGGGAGCGCTGCGAACGGTTGCAACTAGGAAGTGTTGGCCGGCATTTTGTGATTCTGTTGAAGCGATTAAGGGGAAAAAAGGGCGAAAAAAGTAGCAAAGAGGAGGGTAGGAGCACTGTAACTTTTGTGGGGTGTTTAGGGTCTGCTATCTGTTATATTTGCGTGGTCACATGGCCTGTGATGCATGTGTTGGATGGGTGTGGTGTGTGTGAATACCTGCCCTCAGGGAGTGGCCGTGAGATTTTGAGAACTAGACCACTGACCTGCACACCAACAGGGAGTATGCCTGCATCAGGTAGCTATGTGGGGGCCAACGTCGGAACGTAATCGGAGTGGCGTGGCGTATGACAGAACAGGGCAGGGATAGCTACAATGACGCTGACGGCTCGTAGTACTGCGTCTGTGAGTCGAGCGGACGGGCCGCAGCTGTCCCTCTGCGAGCCTGGGTGCGAACTGTTCATAACTCACACTACATAAGCATTGAAAAAGCATTTTGTGATTCACTCCGTCAGCTGGCATTTGTCCGAGGCATTTGTGAAAACATATCAGAGTTCTTTCTGTGATAGATACCCCTTTGACGCTGCCTCTCCCCACATCAGCAGGTAACGCACCCTCTTCCCACATTACCATCATACCCCCAACAACCTTCTTGGGCCTTTAAGTGTCCCTGAGCGGTTGGACAAAGAAGAATCTTAGTCATGTATAGATTTACATATAAAAAAAAATATTTAAAGAAAAGAACAACACATAAGACTGAAGGGAGTCTGGTGCTGTGGTCGCTGCCATTCAGGACTCAGGACACAGTTGCACATGTGGGATTGGCTTGTGTTAAAGAGGGTTAGTGGCACCAGAAGCATTGAGACTGTATGAGCCTGTGATGATGCTTGGTGTGGACGGGCCGCACTGGGAGCAATGTGTCTTGGCTACTGGACTGCGTCATGTGAAATCAGGACTCTATCTGAATTGTGAGGCCTGCTGACTGTAGTGTAGGCCAGAGGTAGCGGTGAGCAAGGGCCCACAGCCACGTGCATACATTGGCGTCCCCACCAGCCTGCGTAGTGCAGGTTCAGTGGCACCACGTGTTGCCGGCCTTCCATATACAAATACCCCTCACTAATCTAAGAGAGTATGCTGCTGTGGTCGTTGCCATGGACTTGGGGTCACTGGTATTCAGGACTCAGGACACAGTTACACATGTGGGATTGGCTTGTGTTAAAGAGGGTTAGTGGGACTACATGTCGCCGGCCTTGCGTATCGAAATATGCCTCACTGATCGAAGGGAGTCTGGTGCTGTGGTCGCTGCCATGGACTTGGGGTCACTGCCATTCAGGACTCAGGATACAGTTACACATGTGGGATCGGCTTGTGTTGGACAGTGTTAGTTGGCACCACGTGTCCAAAATTCAAATTGCGAGGTCTGCTGCCCGCAGTGTAGACTGCTGAGTGTTCGTTTGTACTTGAAAATGAATTTGGTGATTGTACTAAAGCTATAACTGATCTAAAAAATGTTCAAGAAGAAAGGATACTTAAAGGATATTATGTAGATTTGAGGCCTGTAATAGTTACTTGCCTAGTGGACTCTGTAGTTAATAAATACATAATTTTCATTGTGAGCCCTACTGAGTGAAGTGTAGGCGTATGATGAAAAGATGAAATAAGTATAGAATACACTGACGAAGTGTTGGATTTTCTGAGTACAATCTTGTTGTTAGAAATTAGTATTTAAAATTGGAATTGCGAGCTGTACTGCCTGCGGTGTAGACTGCTATTCCATGTTAGTTTTCATTTGAGAATTAATTTGGTCATTATAGTAAAGCTATAACTGATATAAAAAAAAGTTCTTGAAGCAAGGATACTAAAAGGATAATATGTAGGGTGTAGGACTGTGATAGCTACGTGCCTACTGGTGTCTGTAGTTGCATATGGAAATACCCCTCACTGATCAAAGGGAGTCTGGTGCTGTGGTCGTTGCCATTCAGGACTCAAGACACAGTTACACATGTGGGATCGGCTTGTGTTGAACAGGGTTAGTTGGCACCACGTGTCGCCGGTCTTCCACAGTGTAGGCCAGAGGCAGCGGTCAGCAAAGGCCCACAGGCAGGTGACGTTGACTTGAGCTGCACAGATTTGGAGCATTTGGTCTTCTTAAGCCATTATAGTCTCTTACACAATTTGCGTCGCTACTAATCTTGAATTGTGAACCGCGTAACCCCAGTGTAGGGCGGAGGCAGCGGTCAGGATGGGCGCACAGCCACGTGGCATTGAGTTAAGCTGCACAGTTAGTGGCACCTGGAGTACTCGGCGTGTGTGCACCCTGCGATGATACGTGGTTCCGGCGGGCCGCACTGGTAGCAATGTGTTTTGTCTAAGGAATTCTGGCTTGATGAGGCCACGTGGCAATGACTTATGGTGCAGTGAGTTAGTAGCACCTGAAGCACTCGGCGTGTGCGCACCCTGCGATGATGCGTGGTCTGGGCGGGCCGCACTGGGAGCAACATGTCTTGCGAACTGGACTGCGACATCTGCAATCGCCACTGCATCTGAATTGTGAGCGCTGCTGTCTGCAGTGTAGATGGAAGGCAGTAGTCGGTACAGACATAAGTCTGCGGTGCTGTGCTGCTGGGTTCGCAGGGGGCCTGTGTCGAGGAGGCCCGCGGTTATGGCGGCAGCAGGTGCCAGAGTGAGGGCTGCCGCTGTGACAGACTCGTTGGTCTTCCCACAAGTGAACCACGCCTAGGGCCTGGCATATTTATTCATACTCCTACGCTGGCATGGCGTACGTTGGAGCAGCCCACTCCGCTTCCGCTTCCAGGGGGGAACAACACAGCTACATGACCGAGATCTTCCCCACTGCCTGAGGTAACATGGTTGCATCCACTGTGCACTACACTACAAATATCAATAGTATATCTTCACATGGAGAGGTTTGTGCTTTGCATAGTGAGGTCTGTGCAGCACATCAGCGTTACACTTGGCATTGTGTGCTTTATTGTTGATGGGTGACTTGCCTCCTTCATATATAGTTGGTTGCCACATCTCCCAACATTCAGTGATTGTGTGGCTGAGGAGCATGGCGTTTTGGTAAGGTTCGTTGTCCTGTTTTGTGCTGCCTCGGTGGTAGTAGGGGGGGTGGTGGCACTGGGTGTTGTGGCCTTGTTGGGTGTTGGAGCTGCATGATCAGTAGGTCTATCACGTGTTTGTCTTTAGATGTGGCTGTGAGTTGGGTCCAATTCACAGAGTAGATAATCGATCTCCTTACACCAGTTAAAGGTTGATGTTAATTTGTTACTGCTAACTCGGCTTATCGCCTGCTTTTTGGATCACATTGCAGATTTGGCCGGTCGTTGAAAATATGGGGAAGTGGTGTTTGTGTTTTTTTTGCACAGGAAAGCCTACTTTGCATTTCATTAGCGTTGGTTGTGGCTCTCGTTTGTGGCGATTTTGTTGGCGTAAGGTATCGATGGAAGAGTGGTGAGATTTGCAGTTTTCACCAAGTTGAGAATGGGATGATAATTAAAAAACACAGAAAAAAAGATAGGTTTAATGAACATTATAATTAGAAATTAGCATTTAAAAAACTTTTGAAATTCACTGAAAAAACCATAGGTTTCAGGCACATAATAGTTAGAAATTAGCATTTAAAAAACCTTTGAAATTCACTAAAAAAAACATAGGTTTAAGGCACATTATGGTTAGAAATTAGCATTTAAAAAACCTTTGAAATTCACTGAAAAAATCATAGGTTTCAGGCACGTTCTAGTTAGAAATTAGCATTTAAAAAGCCTTTGAAATTCACTGAACAAATCATAGGTTTCAGGCACGTTATATTTAGAAATTAGCATTTAAAAAACCTTTGCAATTCACTAAAAAAAACATAGGTTTCAGGGATGTTATAGTTAGTTGGACATTTCACTCATAGAAAACCATAGAAATTCCCTTGTTATAGTTAGTTGTGCTAACTATAACTCGCGCCCCCGCAATGCGCTGCTGATGACGTCACATATTACATCATTCATGACCTGGTCAGTGACATCACTGATGACATCATCCAGGTCAAAATCTGATGCACCTCATTAGACTCTAATATAACACTTGATACACCCACTCTAAAATACAGACTATAATTTTCGAAACCATGAACACACCAATACCAGTTAGTACATATCCACTCACTAATTTGTAGGTCTACATACACATCCATTCATTCACCCATACATACTCACTCATACATACAGTCAGCCATCAATACAGCATTATCATATCCAGTCACATATCTATACAGACAGTCACACACCGCCTCTCATTCATAGTTATTCACACACCTAGTCAGTAATGGAAATAATCAATCACACTTTCATTTACTCACCTGTACAGTTATACACATACCACGTCACTTATTTAAACATATACTAACACATACTTACACTCTAATACAATAACTAAAACAAGCACACACTGGTCCATACAGGCACTCTCACAATCACTCACTCTCACATATAGTCATTTATACAGTCCAACACGCATATATACTGCCTTTCACATATGGAGTTACACACACATGTACCACTGAGGCATCCATTCACTCACCAAGACACTCCTACACACACTCACCCAGCCATGCAGACCTTCACAGATAAAGACTTGAACACATATACCCAGTGAATTATCCACTCACACATCTATGCACTGAGTCACACCCCCCACCCACCCAAACAGACACTCAGGCACCCATACAGGTACTCAGACAAGCAATCAATAGCTCATATAGATTCTCATTTAGTTGCTAACTAAACCATGGAACTGCTTACACACCAACTGACAACCTAAACTGTGTGAATGTCTGTATCAGTCACTAACACATGCATTAAACAAGACACAATTAATCACTCACTTATACAGTCAGTCACACACCTACTTAATCATCCATCCTGACTCTTATACACCCATTCATTCTTCAATACACCTTGATATATATATATATATATATATATATATATATATATATATATATATATATATATATATTCACTTGAAAAACCATAGGTTTCACACATGTTATAGTTAGGTGGACATTTCACTCGTAAAAAACCAATGAAATTCCCCCGTTATAGTTAGTTCAGATAACTATAACTCGCGTGCCCGCAATCCACTGCTCATGACGTCACATATTACATCACTCATGACATGGTCAGTGGCATCACTCATGACATCACTGATGACATCATCCTTTGATAGAGTGGCGGTCGCGCGAGTTATAGTTATCTGAACTAACTATAACGGGGGAATTTCATTGTTTTTTTACGAGTGAAATGTCCACCTAACTATAACATGTGTGAAACCTATGGTTTAAGTGAATTTGCAAGGTTTTTTAAATGCTAATTCCTAACTATAACGTGTGTGAAACCTATGGTTTTTTCAGTGAATTTGTACGTTTTTTTAAATGCTAAGTTATGTATTTATTATTATATTTTTTATATATTTATTTTACAATAAAGTACGTATTTTTTTTTTTAATGGTTTTTCACCGTGCGCCCCGCGATTTAAAAAAAAAAAAAAAATTAAAATGTTTTTTTCTGGCTTCGGGGTCCTTCAGTGACCCCCTGACAAAGGCTAGGGGGTCAGGAACTCTCTACCCTGCCCCCTTTTCTCGTCCGCCACCTTCCTTTTTCACTCTCGCACTCAAAACAAACAAAATGGCGGCCGACACTTCCTGATTTCGACCGATTCGAACGTTGACTGACATGTAACCACCAATCAGAATTACGCTCGCGCACGTCAGGGTGCGCGCACCGTGCGCGGCTATAGATATTGATGTACTTTAACTGCAATTTTCTCAGGAACTACTGAACAGATTGACTCCATATATGCCAAAGGCACATCCCTGAGCTGAGGACTACCTCTTTGCCAAATGTCAAGTAATTCTGTTCAGCCGTTCGGGCTGTACCTTCGACTAAAGGTCCTATGGGAAAATGCATGGGGAAAACGCGTTTTGGGACCCCCCTTTTTTCTCGGCCCCCGCTTGACGAATCCCCCCGAGACTTTCAGGGTAGGAGCTGAGCGGAGCGCCCCATTAGTTTTGAAAATTTCGCGAGGATTCATCAACCGGCGCCAAAGTTATTCAAAATAGAATTTTGAGATTTCCTATGGAAACACGGTCCTAACTATAACTATCTACTGGCGACCGCCAGTAGATAATATATATATATATATCATTCTACAGTTGCTCAAACGCTTGAGGCCGCAACCCGCTGCAAGCAAAGGAACATCCTTTATTTTGCTGAAAACAGGCAGTGGTTAATCCCGTATTTTTCACCCTGAGCCTGACGCGTTTCAGAGATTCTATCTCTTTCTTCAAAGGCTGTCGATGCATTAACGGTAAGTTTCAAGCACACTGCAACTCTTCCGGCGTGTTTTGAATTGTTCTCAATTGGCCCCTGGTGTGCCTCCATTCACGTCATTCTGCATTGCACGCTGGTGTTTGTAGTGAGATTAACGCTTGGTCACCCCCTCCAGTGGGTCCGTTCATGTCGATTGTTTAACAGGGCACTGTTCAAAACCCTCCATTGGGCCCCCGGATCAACTTGTACCTGCTTGATTTAAAGCCCTTGCAGCGCCATTCACAAGGAAAGGTTAATCCTGTGTGGTCCCTTCTTTCGGGCGGTGCGATCCCTCTGTGGCTGGAACCACACAGGGGAACCTTCGTCTGTGAGTGGCACTGCTAGCAACGATATTTAAGCAGGCTTAATTTAATTCTGGGGCCTAATGGAGGGCTTGAAATAGAACCCTGAAATTTCTGACATAAACGGGCCGACTGGAGGGCGTAACTCCGCTTGAATCACTACAAATACCAGCGTGCTTTGTGGAATAACTAACATTGAAAGGCACACCGGGGGACAATTAACATCACTTTAAAGCACGCAGAGTTATTTGTGGCATGCTGGAAGATTGACTGTTTGTGAAATGAAGGCCTCTGAGGAAAGGGAGTGAATCCTTGAAACGCGTCAGGCCAAGGGTATAATACGGAATTGAAGGCTGCCTGTTTGGTTTAAATAAAGGATGTTTCCTTCGCTTGCAGTGGGTTGCGGCCTCGAGCTTTCGGAGCAACTTGGGTGAACATATATATATATATATATATATATATATATATATATATATATATATATATATATATATAAAAAACATATTTACATTTTATAGAAACCTACATCCACTGGATGATGTCATCAGTGATGTCACTGACCATGTCATGAATGATGTAATATGTGATGTCATCAGCAGTGCATTGCGGGGGTGCGAGTTATAGTTAGCTCAACTAACTATAACAGGGGAATTTCTATGGTTTTCTATGAGTGAAATGTCCAACTAACTATAACAACCCTGAAACCTATGGTTTCTTCAGTGAATTTCAAAGGTTTTTTAAATGCTTATTTCTAACTATAACGTGCCTGAAACCTATGTTTTTTTCAGTGAATATATATATATATATATATATATATATAATCTACTGGCGGTCGCCAGTAGATAGTTATAGTTAGGACTGTGTTTCCATAGGAAATCCGCAACATTCTATTTGGAATAACTTTGGCGCCGGTTGACGAATCCTCGCGAAGTTTTCAAAATAGGTGGGGCGCTCCGCTCCGCTCCTACCCTGAAAGTCTCGGGGGGATTCGTCAAGCGGGGGCTGAGAAAAAAGGGGGGTCCCAAAATGCGTTTTCCCCATGCAATTTTCCATAGGGACCTTTAGTCCAAGGTACAGCCCGAACGGCTGAACAGAATTACTTGAAATTTGGCAAAGAGGTAGTCCTCAGGTCAGGCATGTTCCTTTTGCATATATGGTGTCAATCTGTTCAGTAGTTCCTGAGAAAATCAAAAGTAAAATCACATACATATCTGGGCGGAGCCTAACCACACATCTCATCGTGAGATCTGATTGGCTGTCAGTACTTCATCCAAGAAGTGTTGCCAGCCATCTTGGGACCAATATACATGATAGCACCTCATTAAAAAGCATTGAGGTTAATAGAAGGTTTTAAGACTTTAGTTACATTATAAATCATTTGTTGATGGTACCATACTCATTTTAGGAATTGTGGTGTGTTCTAAGGTGATTTTACCATGTGAAAAAGCCTTCTGCTGTGATATCACGAACCATGTTTGAGAGAACTATTTTCTCATACTTTTCCCACAGAGGTTTGGAAGGTGATCTATAAGCTAAACTGAGAGCATATTTTCTGTAAATTCACATTATCTTTCTCAGTCATGTGAGAATGAAGTCTGACATTCTCAGTAAAACATGTACATCCAACAAGGGCAGAGACTGTCAGTTGATTCCTTTGTGTTCTACTGCAGCTTCCCAGAGTGCTCTAAAGAACAACTAGAGCGCTAACAGTCTTACTTATGACAAAAGTATGGCACACCTGAAGCCATCTTGATTGGAATAAAGTGGTAACACTTAAAACATTTAATTTACAAAGCAACAAAATGAGGGGGTTCATTTTGCCATATAAATTATGATTAGTGCTGCAGAAAGAAAAACTAGGGCACATTTTGACTTCTGAAATCCTCTTTTATTTCATAAAAACATTCTGACATGCAGACTGAAACATGCACTTTGAATACCAGCAGCAGACTTGCCTGGTGAGCAGTAGCTTTACTACAGTGATCTAATGAGCAACTAGAGTGCTAACATTCAGAATTTATGGCAAATGTGTGACATATCTGAATACCTTCTTGATGGAATCAAAGTAAAAAACTGAAAGCATTTCCTACTGAGGAGACTGCAGTAAATGAGGAAATTAGGAAACTTCATAACAAATAAATCTCCTAAAATGGCCACCAGAGACAAAAGAGCCCAAATGTAGCCCAAATATCACCCAGATGTAGCCCAAATGTAGCCCAATGACAGAAGTTTGCAAAACACTTATTTTGTGTGTATTTGCAGTTTTATATAGTGCAGACTTGTCAGGTATTGGAGTGCTTTACATGAACATTGGTTACATCACACAAGATCAAATTCATTTTGGTTGTAGACATGGGGAGATTAAGTGATTTGACCAGAATCATGGAATGTTGAGCTGAAGCAGAAACTCCAACCTGGTTCCCCAGTTGCAAAGTCTGCAGCTCTGGAAGTAACACCACACCCTCTCCCCTTGGATGCAACATTTAATCAAGTGGTCAACTGGATAAAAAAACTAAGATTACAAATAATTTAAAAGTTCTTTGTCGCTATTTGAAAACTCAGAAAATATGTCCTCATTTTAGTTTTTTAGAGCACTAACCATAATTTTGATGCAAATAAGACCCTCTCATATATGTAATTTCTACAGGAAATGCTCTAGGCATTACAGTTTTGATTACATCAAGATGACGTCAGGCATTCCACACTTTTGTAATAAATATAGAATGTTAGCAATCTAGTTGTTCATTGGGATACTGTTGAGAGGCAGAGGCTAGGCGCACGGACTCTGAAAATTGAAGGCAGGTAGGAGAGTGCAGAGGCAACAATTTGACCACACTAGGCAGGCAGGAAGGGCAGTGGCAGCACAACAGACTATGGAGGGCAGTGGAAAGGGGGTCAGGGGCAACAAACCAACAATACAGGACTGGCAAGAGAGGCTGTGGCAATATAATAGACCATTGTGGGCAGAAGGAAGAGGCAGTGGTCATACAACCATACATGCCAACAGACCCGTTTCAGCCTGGAAACGTCCAATGTTTTTAAGCTCAAATGGGCTTTACTTGATCTGTTTCCTGTCTACAATCTTCTCTTTTTCAATGTAACTCAAAGGGGAAAATCAATACCCCAGTTTTATTTCAAAATCTCCCTCTTACCAAGTTCAAAATGTTCGCAAGTATGGTACATTGGATCATGGTAGTCAGGAGGAATTGGGGTAGGGACATGGACTCGGATAACAGGACAGGAGGGACATTGAGAGGTGCACCAAACTGACCCTACAGGGCAGGCATCAGGGTTTGCAGCAGCACAATACACCACACAGGGCATGCGGGACGGGAGTGCAGCACAACAATCCATAGAAAGCAATAGGGAGGGGACAGGACCATGCACATGGACAACAGACAACAGAGGGGAAAGAGGCAATGGTAGCTAGCTGACCATAATGGACAGACAGGAGAGAAAGCTGCAGCATAACAGACCATAAAGGGCAGGAGGGATGGATCAGGGGCATTACAATGGAACCGACAAGCCAGGAGGGAGGGAATAGGGGTCTGCACATGGAAACAGAGGGCTGGGGGCAAGGGGGCAGGGCAGGAGCAGCAAGATGACCATGGAGGTCAGGCAGGATGGGCACTAGAAACAAGACACACCATGGAGAGCAACAGTGAGACTATGATACACACAGACCATGGAGGGAAGGTGGGAGGGGGTCAGGAGCAGCTAGCTGACCACACAGGGAAGGTGGGAGGGGCCATGGCAGCACAGAAGACCATGCATGGCAAGCGGGAGGGTTAGTGGCAGCACAATGGCTATGATGGGCAAGAAGGAGGGTGCAGGGGCATGCACAAAGGACCATGGAGGATAGAAGGGAGAGGTCAGGACCTGGGCACAGACAAGAGAGTTCAGGGGAAGCGGCCTCACAACAGACCGCGCGGGGCAGGCAGGAGGAGCAGTTGCAGCACAACAGACCAGGGAGGGCAGAAGGGTGTGGCAGTAAAATGGACCATGGAGGACATGAGGAAGGGGATAGGGGCATGGCATGTGGACAGGCAGGGTGGAGGTGGCAGGGACAGGTTACAGTCATCTGACAATGCTAGGCAGGTGGGAGGGGAGTGGCAGCTCAACAGAACACTCAGAGTAGATAGGAGTGGCAGGTCCATGGAACATGGTGGTCAAAAAGGATGGAGCAGGGGCATGCACAAAGACATCGGAGGGCAGGGGGAAGGAGAATAGGGGTAGCAAGCAAAGCACAGAGGCTAAGCAGGAGGTCAATGATGGGCCATAGAATTGGGCAATGGAGGGCAGGATGAGTGGACTGGTACATCATGCTAAATGCAGGGCAGTGGCAGCACATCAGACCATGCATGGCAGGAGGGAGGAGGCTAGTCCATGGATTCAGACAACAGAGGATAGGGAGGAGGTGGATGGGGCAGCAAGCTAACTGTTCATAGAAGGTGGGTATTAGGAACTTTATTGTTTTTAAAATGTGTGTCTGTGCGAACTACTTAAAATATGAACAAGTATGCAGCATAATCTCACTTTTATTCAGGTCGTTTGGGACTGTGACTCCGGGCTCACTTGGCAGAAACATCCCCTGACCCTCCACCCCCCATCGCAAAATGTAATGCCCGTGAACAGGGTAGGTGGACGCAGTGTTATATGGAACATAGTCCTGAGAGCACGATTGAAAATGAAAACTAGATATAGTATATGGTATAAACTATGCACCAAAAAGTGTGATATAAGATGAACCGGGGCGTGAAATATAATATGCAATACATTGTGCGCAATGACAGATTCATTGGAGAGCGCGAGATAGCACAGGCACTAGCGCTTGCTATGTGATATGCGCCTTGGAGTGTAATATGCACAGGGCAGTGTTGTGTAACCTAAGTAGTCTCTAAAGTTGTAATATAAAATATGTGCTGGGTAGTGTAACATTGCATATGCACTGTGACAAAGATATGGATCCCAGATTGTAATATGTATGGCATAGCGCTGTGCTTTATAACATAGGCATCGAGGAAGGCATGTTAGATGGGGCAATATAACCTGTGCGAAGGCAAGTGTGGCATGACATATTCACAGGGTGGTGTTACAGTGCACATGGGCTAGAGAGTGTCATAGCATACGCACTAGCTGGTGGAATACAACACAGAGGTGTGTGGCACTCGGCGGGCACTGGTGGGTGTAACACAGCATTGGACTCAGCCAGGAGCACGCTGTGACTCTCAAGTGAGGTTTGTCTCCTTTCCAGAGAGTAAAATAAAAAGTATTACACATCCGGCGGTGGATGTGTGTTTTATTAACCGTGAGGGGGTTTCTTGCATAGTTTGGTCGAATTTTTGTCGAATCCCCTTTGAATGGCTTGGTGTGCATGTGTATTAAATGTGCCCGTCAATAGCTACCCATGTTTGTATAAATAAACGACATGGGTGTCTACTTGGAGAGTACCCACCAGCGGGGGCGTCGGGATTAGGCACGGTAGGGTGTCAGACATGTCAGAGCTTCACTAGCGGTGTGAATACATTCTACATGGATTCATTGTATGCATAGTCGCCTTTTAATGAATATCACGCAAATCGTCATGGTGGTAGGTACATACGGTTTGTCCAGCATGTCCTAGGTGTTTCTATAAATATATATATTTTTTTTAAAATAAAAAACAAAGGCCGACCCCGGGGGATGGGGTCCCCGGTGCCATAAGTGGCCTGAGGAGGTGGGCAACACAGCCCCCTCCTAAGGAATAAAAAAATGAAAAAAAGGCCATGACCTGGGGATTGGGGTCCCCGGGGCCGATTAAGGCCTTGGGAGGGCCAAATTAATTTTTTTCAACAAAAAAAATTAGGGTGCAGGCCCTGGGGGATGGGGTCTCCAGGGCTAATAAATTAGAAAAAGAAAGGGGGCCACACAGCCCTCCTTCTTAAAAAGAAATAAATAAAAGACCGGCATCGCGCCGGAAGCCACGCCCCCTCCTTGCAGCACTCTGCAAACGCGCCCCCTGGCCAGTTGTAAGTTGAGGAATTAATTCCCCTTCAGTACTGAGGGTCCCTGAGGGCCAACTAGCCCAACAGGTATCTCCAGTATGTGCCAGGGAGCTGCGTTGCAGACAGGTGTTCTGAGGCCACGCCCCTTTTTACACCTCCATGCAACGCAGCTCTGTGGCGCTTACTGGAGGTACCTAGTGGGCTAGTTTGACCCTAGGGACCCTTAGGATTCAAGGGGACTTAATCTCTCAACTCAGAACGCCCACAGGCCCTGGGGCACGTTTTTAAGTTGGGGAAATAATTCCCTTTCAATCCTGAGGGACCCTGGGGTCCAACTAACCCACCAGGTGCTTCCAGTAAGCACCACTGCTCTGCGTTGCAGAGAGGTGGTGCAGGCCGTGCCACTTTTTACACCTCTCTGCAACGCAGCTCTGTGGCACTTACTGGCGGTACCTAGTGGTCTATTTGGACCCTAGGGACCCTCAGGATTCAAGGGGACTTAATCTCCCAACTTAAAACGGCTACAGGGCGTGTTTACACAGTGGGGAAGGGAGGGGACGGGGCATGAGGTGACGTTTTCAAACACGCCCTGTGGTGCGTTTTAAGAGGTAGTTTTAATCCCCTGCCCTATTATATACTAGGGGCTTACAGAGGAGGTCATGCTAATCACAGGGGGACCCCAACACATAGTGTGCCCTAGTGTATGTAGGTGTTTTCACTGTATTCTGAGTGTCTTTTAACATAGCACTGGCTCTAGGACTGGTTAGTCAGACTCAGTTAACACCAGTATCCGTCTGAAAAAGTTGAGGGTACAGGATGATTTTGCAACAAGGCTTGTTTCTGCTCTTCTGTTTGTTCTTTCTGCACGTTATACTTCTTCCTGCACTTTTCTTCGTCTTTGAGGACTTCTGTTGCTTCTTTCTGCATTTCTTTTTTTTCTTTCTGTGCGTTTTTCCTTCTTTCTTCACATGTCCTATCTCTGTAGGCATAGCTAGAAATTAGCATTTAAAAAACCTTTGAAATTCACTGAAAAAAACATAGGTTTCAGGCACGTTATAGCTAGGAATTAGCATTTAAAAAACCTTAGAAATTCGCTGAAAAAACCATAGGTTTCAGGGGCGTTATAGTTAGCTGGACATTTCACTCGTACAAAACCATAGAAATTCCCCCGTTATAGTTAGTTCAGCTAACTATAACTCGCGCGCCCGCAATGCACTGCTGATGACGTCACATATTACATCACTCATGACATGGTCAGTGACATCACTCATGACATCACTGATGACATCATCCTTGTGATAGAGTGGCAGACCTCCTCTCCCCCTAATATAACCTTTGATACACACATTCAAAAATAGAAATTAAAATTTTCAAAACAATGGACATACCAATACCAATTACAACAACCTATTCAGTAATTGTAAGATCCACATCCACTCATTCACCAACCGTCCTATACAGTCACTCATACATGTACTCACTCATCATATGTACTCATACACCTATACATCCTGTTACACAACGCCACTCATCCATAAAGTTACTCACACACATAGTCACACATGCTAATAAAGAATCAAACATCTGTTTACCTGCATATACAGTTATACACACACCACCACACTTACTTCTACAGAAACTTACACATACTTAGTCTTTTTAACAATCACTTATAGAAACACATACTTATTCATACAGGAACTCTTTCAATCTCTCACTCTCACATATACTCACTTATATACACCAATAGTCACATATACTAGTTTAAAACATATGTAGTTACTCATAGAGACACTATTGAGACAGTCATTCACTCACTAACACACCCATGCACACACTCATCTACCCATACAGTCCTGCACACATGCTGTCTTCAACACATACAAACAGTGAGTCACTCATCCATGCACCTATGCACTACGTAATACCCCCCACCGAACCATACAGACATCAGACACTTATACTGATACTCAAAAAAACAACTAATAACCTATATAGACACTCATGTAGCTACTCACCAACCCATGCAGCCACTTATACACAAAGTGAGAGACTAATACAGATATTTACATATTTAAACATTACTCACTAAGCCATGTATTCATTAAGATACACTTAATCAGTCAGTTATACAATCAATTTTTCAAAAACAAATCATCCATTTAGACACTTATGTACCCATTTATTCTTCCATCGACCTTGAGATATACATATATAAAACATATGTAATTTTCAGAAAAACACACATTCACTGGATGATGTCATCAGTGATGTCATCAGTGATGTCATCAGTGATGTCATCAGTGATGTCACTGACCATGTCATGAGTGATGTAATATGTGACGTCATCAGCAGTGCATTGCGGGCGCGCAAGTTATAGTTAGCTGAACTAACTATAACGGGGGAATTTCTATGGTTTTGTACGAGTGAAAAGTCCAGCTAACTATAACGCCCCTGAAATCTATGGTTTTTTCAGCGAATTTCTAAGGTTTTTTAAATGCTAATTCCTAGCTATAACGTGCCTGAAACCTATGTTTTTTTTCAGTGAATATATATATATGAATACACATTTATATAAAATATATTTTATAAACGCATTTCCTAAAAATCAAACAACCACTCAACCCCTACCCATCTAAAATTAGCCTTGCCACCCCAAAACCCCTATTCACCCTGATCCCTAAAATTACCCTTGCCACCTCAAAACCCATACCAACCCTAAACACTAAAATGCCCTTGCCACCCCAAAACCCATACCCACCCTAAAATTACACATGCCACCCCAAAACCCTTACCCACCCTAAACTCTAAAATTACCCATGCCACCCTAAATCCTAAAAGTACCCCTGCCACCCAAACCCCTACCCATCCTAGACCCAAAAATTACCCATGCCACCCCTAAACCCATACCCACCCTAAAATTACCCATGCCACCCCGAAACCCATACCCACCCTAAACCCTAAGATTACCCATACCAACCCAAAACCCATGCCTACCTAATACTTACATTTGAAAAGCATATCCCTTTACCATTCATGCCTTTACAACGAAATTTGTTGTAAAGGCCTAGGCATTTTAATAAATTGTGATGTGTTGGTCATGCGTTGTTACAAGGCATGCGTTGTAACGATTGCTTTGTAATGGCAAGTGGGGTAACAGCCACGCTATAATGGCTGTTCCCCCTGGTATATGGCTCTGTATAATTGTTGTCTGTTTTGGATACAAAGACATGATGAGGCTACTCTTGCCAAAACTTTCACACAATTTCTTCTGATAAACCTTTTTCATACCTCTTGTCCAGACCCTAATTCTTGAAGGAAACCAACGTATATATTACTGTTACTGGTGTGTATGTATTCTTGTGCTTGCATTTAATAAATTATTATTTTATGTTGTAATGAATAATTTTCTAGCTATTGTAGGAAAGTTTGAAATCTGTTAAGGACTTAGAGGTGAAGATTATGCTCTTCTTTCTTCACTTTAATTTCAACAGCAGCCTTAGAACAATCACAAACTACTGTTCCCAAGAACCCAGGTAAAGCAGAAAGCAATAACATCCACCAGTCAATGAACAGTCCATACAAAATAGTTAATCTTTGCTGTTCATGCCCCCTCTTTCTTAATGTGTACACAACCGATCCAGTGAAAAAACCTGAAAACACCCCAATTAATCTTGCTTGGAGGTATCATTCCCGGAAAAACAAGCATTAGCATAGCCAATAGGTCTCGCTTTTGGGACCTTATAATATATTATTTAGTTATGCAGCACAATATCCTTGGTGCAACAACATTAACTGTTGCATGGTTAAACACTTATGAGGCCCCAAAGGCGAGACCTATTGGCTATGCCAATGCTTGTTTGCAGTTTCAAATGTGGCAAGTAGTGCAAGGGCAGCACCACAGTAAGAAACACTGGACTCGGCCTCAAATAATTGGTGGCATCTCAAATCTCAGTGCTCACTGCTGAGATGTGAATTTCATGTAGTCACATGTCTGTGGTCACACAGATGGTCAAGTATGTGCGGTGTGGAAATGCAGTCTGTCGCCAGTGACCTCTTCAGATGGCAGTGGGAAAGTCTGCGGCCCATCTGCAAAGCCTAAAAACCATCCCTGGCTCTGTGTGCCTGAAATGCTAGCAGCCCTTACATGGATGAGTAGGGAAAGCAACAGACCTACTGGTGTATTCGGGTCGAAGAGAGCACATGCACGTTTGGAGGGGGCGGCAATATGCAAAATGTGTAAGCAGATGCAGCGTCGCGCACATGGTGAAGCAGTGAAGTAGCGGGCCCGTGCACAGGAAGGGCTGCTGCGAACGAGATTGGCACCTGATCGACAAACGGAAACACAGCAGAAGGGATGCTGGTAACGGGACGAGAACCAGAGTAAAAGGGAGAGTGGTAGGTGAGCACTGAAGGCAGAGAGCTGCGCGAGGACGCGAGAGTGAGACAAAGGCCAAGCTGCAGAGTAGTCACAGCACGGCCCACGGGAGTGACGAGCAAGTAAAAAGCGGTGCTCACTGCAAGAACACGCCGGTGCTCACCGCAAGAACACGTCACCGCTGGTTGAAGCACAGGCAACTCTCCCACACCGGAGGTGGGGGAGGGGGAGAAGCGGGAGTTGTGTGTGCGTGCACTTGCTTGTTCAGAAAGGAATTTTTTTTAAAACACACATAAGGATTAGGGTGTTTTAGGGGACATGGATGAGTAGGGAAAGCAACAGACCTGCTGGTGGATTAGGGTCAAGGAGAGCACATGCACGTTTGGAGGGGGCGGCAATATGGAAAAAGTGAAAGCAGATGCAGCGTCACGCGCGCCAAAAGTGAAAGCAGAGGTGGACCGAGGCGCACGCGTGTGCCTGTAATCGCAAGCTGGTGGCCACTTGGTCGCTTTGGTAGCACTTCCAAAAGCCGCTCTTACTAAATGTCTCGCCAGCGCAGCGCATGCGCTGGCTCAGGCGAGACCTAAAAAGGAATCCTGTAAATTTTGGCCATAAGTAAGGAACACAGTAATAAAATAAACAGCACCCTGCAACACACTACACATATTTATCCCATGCATATGTAATACTGTAAATCACCAACAGTCGAAATGAGAATGAACATCTTAAATACCAACTGCAAACAAAGGTCATAAAGTAAATACTTCTATTTGAACAAGGCTCAGAGGTGCAAAAGTCTGAAGCAATGTTTAGCGTCACAATAGGGCGTGGGCACCAAAGACTTAATGCGGGGAATAATTCTCACCTCTGAGTCGTTAATACAACTGAAATTTTGTTACGATAGCTAGGAAATTTTTCATTCTGTGGTAGGACCGGAGGGTCGGATTATGCTTATTCAAATCTTCTCCACTACCAACTTAGCCATATGAGGTACTGGCTCAAAAGAGAACATCGTAAACTTGGAGTCCAATGACCAATCGGCTGTGTTCAAGATGTCTCTCAGACAAGCACCCAACGCAAAGGCCTTAGATGCCTTAACACCTCTGGCAGAATGCGCTCCAAAAACAGAAGTATCAATCCCTGCTTCCTGCAGAATTTCTAGTACCCACTACACTATAGTGGAAGATGAGACCACTTTAAACGGTTTGTGCAAAACAATTAGGAGTTGCCGCTCAGCTCCTGGATGAAACTCCTCTGTAACTGCTTCATAAGTCTTTAGATCGCGAACCACACACAATTTAGGTCTCTGCTTGAAAGTCGGATAGGAAACACTTTTGGAATTGCAATTGGTTCTCCTGGAAACACGAAAGGTAACACCATCCGGGGTAAAAATCCTCCCTGAAATGTCCAGAGCCCTTACATCAGATACTCGTCCACAAGAGATCAAACATAATGACATTGCCAATTTACCTGATTCTTGTTACCTATACAGGAACGTATTGTGGGGCCAAGATAGGAAATGGCCAATAACCTTCTCATCCCACTGCACAGTGTACCTGGGCTTGGGAGGCACGTACAATCTCACAACTCTCATTAGCTTTCTAATGAAGGAATGCTCCCCTACGGGAAAACCATTTATGGGCAAATGTCCTGCCAAAAAGGCAGAGCAAAAAGTGTCAACAGACCTGTAGACCAAACCCCTCGTGACCAAAAAAGACAAAGTTCAACACATGAACGATATCTGATTCCATGGCATTGGCGCCCCTTTGCAGACACCAACGCAACCAGCATCCCCAGGCAGGTATGTATCTTAAATGTGTGTTTTCTGCACAAGTCTTGACCAAGAGACCCTGAGCTGATTCCGAAAGTCCTCTGATTTTCCACCTGCTCCTGAAATCGTCCAAGCCATAAGGGAGAGTTGCCCCTCCAAATACATGCAGTTGGGATTCCCCAAGGGATCCTGAAGAATGTCCTGCCTCCGGGGTAGTCCGATTGGAGAATCCCAAGAAAGTTCCATCATCAATGGAAATTAGACGTGAGATGTCCAAAGGGGGGAGATCCGCACCACCGTCGCCTGTTGTCTACGCACCTGAGCCGCTCGCCTCATCAGCATTGCACCAGGGAAAACGCGTACCCCATCTCCACACTCCAGTCCTGAAGAAACGCATCTGTTGCTGCTGCTGGAGGATCTGGTCTCCTGTGATGACAGATGTGAACATGTCCACTGAAAAGGGACCCCACACTATTGGTACCATATGGAATACCTCCGGGTGCGATTGCCATGCACTGAGCTCCAGAAGGTGTCCGGAATGCCAATCGGTTGTCTCGTTGAACCTCCCTGGAAGATACTCTGCTGTCACTGTCTCTCTCTCCTGGCAATACTGCCAAACCCCTTTCTCTAAATTCATCAGAGACTTGGACCAAGGGCCTCCCAAGCGGTTGATGTATCTCACCGCCGAAATGTCCATTTTCAAAATGACTGAGTAGTTGACCCTGTCCTTTGTCCAACATTGAATCGCAAAGGAGCCCGCTAAGAGCTCCAGGCAGTTTATGTGCATAGACTGCTCATCCATAGACCATTTTCCTCTTGTAGAAACATCCACAACTCACCTCCCAACCAGTGATGCTGGCGTCGGACTCAATAACAATATCCGGGCTAGAACCAAAGATGACCCTCCCATTCCAGGCCTCCATATGGTTCAACCACCAACCCATTTCTTCCTTCACATTTTCTGTTAGGGAAAACTGATGCCACGTAGGACAAACCCTTGCGTAGGTGTTGCACCTTTAACCATTGTAGCGTCCTGTAGTGCAGGGGCACGGGAAAGATGGCCTGAATTAATTAAGCCAACAGGCTCACCAATCTGGCAAACTGCCTCAGGGACCGAACCATCATTTGCGCAGCTCGTGCTGGCATTTTACCATATTCTTGGAGGGAGGGCTCAGGGTGGATTCCTGTGAGTCGATTACAAACCCCCAGGAAGGTCGTCTTCTGGGACAAAACTAGCAACCACTTCTGTTCATTGATCACAAATCCCGACCGCTCCAACAGATCCCCTGTCATCTGGAGATGATCTACCAGCGCCTGAGGGAAGTGATCCATCAGAAGAATGTCATGTTATGTTAACTGGGATTTGTAGAGTTTATAATCACCGGTAGGTCTCTTAGCGCTTTGAAAGAGTGGCCAAACCCCACCAGGAGTCACAAATACAACACTTAGAGGGGTTATATGCTGTGTCAAGAACCTCCCTAAACAGTCATTTCCTGAAAGGGAGGAGTTCGGGTTCCTTGCGTAAATTCTCGGGCAGTTAATTCCATAGTTGAGGAATTAAGACAGAAGAGGCCCTGCCGCCTTTGGATGTAGTTTTAAACCGTGGACAGGCCAGAAGGCCTGCCTCAGACGACCAAAGTGTACATCCCGGCATTTAGTTCCGTAGGCGCTCCTTGATATAAACTGGGGCCTGGCCGTGAACAGCTTTATGGGCGATGCAGAGACCTTTGACCTTTGCTCTCTGTTTAATGGGGAGCCAGTGCAACTGCTGCAGCAGGGGGATAGCGTGAGCCCATCTGGGAAACCTGAAGATCAGCCTAGGTGCATCATTCATGGTCACCTGCAGCTTACGGACAAGTTTCTCTGGGAGATCAATATATAAGGCATTACCATAATCCAGTCTAGACACGATCATAGCCGACACAACCATCTGTAGTGTGGCAGATGAGAGGAGAGGGCCAAGTCTCCGCAGCTGTCTCAATAAGCCCACACAGGTTCCGACCACGGCAGAGATTTGATTTGCCATGGAGAGATTGGCATCGATCTTGATGCCTAAGCTTTTTACATCCAGAACTGGCGTAGGGGTGGTGCCAAGCTCTTGTGGCCAGAAAAAGTAATTCCAGGGATTGTTTTTAGAGGAAATGTCAAGGACCTCCATTTTATTGGGGTTGAGTTTTAGGGAATTAGCTGTCATCCAGTTGACCGTGTGTCAGAGTATGTTTTGCACACAGGCATGGGCTTGGGGGGAGTTATCAATCTGGAGGATTAATTGTGTGTCGTCCGCATAGTTAAATAGTTGGCAGTCCATGCGGACCAGTGCAGCCACTAGTGGCTGGAGGTATATGTTGAAAAGGAGAGGGGACAGTGCTGATCCCTGGGGGACACCACAGGTGAGTGCGCCAATGTTCGACACCTCCTTGCCCAGTTGGACCCTTTGGGACTGCCCTGACAGGAAAGACTCAAGCCATTGGTGTGTCAACCCACGAATGCCCAAATTGGAGATCCGGGCCAGAAGCTGTGCATGATTGACCATATCGAACGCCGCTGACAGATCTAATAGGACCAGTGCGCTCGGCTTTCCGTTGTCGGCCATGAGCCTAAGTTTGTCCAGCACTGACAACATCACCAGTTCTGTGCTGTGGTGGGCCCTAAAGCCAGCCTGCTGCACCTGGAGTAGCTGTTGTTCCTCAATAAACAGCAAGAGTGTTTTGAGAACATGTTGTTCCACTACTTTCGCCAGGAAGGGGAGCTGGGAGATGGGCCTATAGTTCTTAAAATTAGCTACATCTGCCCCAGTTTTTTTTCATCAGGGGGATGACCCTGGCTTCCTTCAGGCTGGCGGGCATATAGCCTGTCTCCAGAGAGCGATTGAGTAGATCAAGGATCTCCCTCTCTATCCCGGGAAGGGCCATTCGAAATACCCTCAGTGGCGGCTGGTGACATTTGAAAGTAGTGGGACGTAAAAGTTCTGAGTGCCCTGTGGTGAGTGAATATAGCGAGCGAGCCTGACCGCCTTAAGGGTGGTTCGGGGGCCTTCTACCCACAAGAACATTTTTAAACAAGAGTGGGCAAATGGTGCATTTTCAAACCAATTTGAGAAAGTGGGAAGGTTAAAAAAGCAATTGTGAAAATGTAGTTATGACATCAATAAAGAGATTTCATATGATAATGATGTAGGTAGCTGCTTATTCAGTATCCACAGAACTGCATAACAGACTTTGAGAGAACAATGAATCATGTGTGTGTAAATCAGTGTATAGAAAATATTACATGAGACAAAGGGGACTACTTGGTGTAGGATTCAAGTCATCCATACTGTTAGGCATTTTAAGAGGTCTTGCTGATAGGAAGAAACACAAACTCAGGATTGAGACGTAACACAGTGGTTAGTGTTAGCTGAGCTAATAAGAATTTATTTCTATCCAAACAAACCCTTTTTTAGTAACATCAAGATCATGAAAGACTTAGAAAAAAACATAACTTTCTAACCTGTACCATGTAGCGTGCATGCAGCTCTTTGATGGCAGTTCAGAGGTCACTGTGAGATACAATTGTAATTTATGAACTGCACAGTAACAGAAGGGCCTCTGTGACAAAAGCAGTAACCCACTAAGCTATGCACATAAAATTCTGTTCTGTAATCTGCATAGTACATCCAACCCACTGTGCTACCTTAAATGAGTCAAAACTGCCACGAGACAAAACTGTGATCTCTCTCCAGGAAGAACATTAATCATTAGAGTTATCTTGAAACTGCTGGATGTAGAGGGAACTCTGCAGTTCATGCTTTCAAAATTACTGTAACTGCTACAAAACGGGCCACCACTCAGTCCGGCCTGCACCCCATAAAGACATCTGTGCTGTACTTACTGCATAGAAATACACAAAACCCGCAGGGTGGAGATCTCAGCCCAATTAAGATAACCCTCTGGGTGATTGCACCTACTGCTGATGACAGCGGTTAACCTCCATACCACAAGAAATGCCCTATAGGATAACTGAGTGGGTACATGCACGAGGTGCAGAGTGCAGCAGTCGCCTACTAGCCAAAGGCTCAAATGATGTGAGATAGATGAATCGGTGCATTGTTTACATTTTATAAAATAATTACCAATGCTATAAATCAAGGCGGCTATGTCTCCGTACCGTAAGGCAAAATGCTTACTATTAATTTGCACATAAAAGTTTACCTAAAAATGCATCAAATAAGAAAACAAGCTTACACGCATTGATCAAATTATGTCACACATGAATTGATCTGTGGAAAAACGAATTGTTCTTGAAACCAAACCAATTTGTGAAAAATGAAACTAAGGCAAAACAACACAATTTTCACAGAAACAGATTGCTGCACTTCAGTTTTGTCTGTATTAGCTGAACCCAGATTTACGCTTTTGTGAAAATTATAATTTTTGCCCAGTACTAAACTCAACATCCCCGATATAAAAATTCCCCACCCCCACAACAGACCATGAGAATGTCTTTTCAATGTAGGGCTGTAAGGCGTTCTTATGCATAGTTTGCATTGTGAAATGTCTACCCGTCTTAAGGTTCTGATTAGCCATAAAGCGTACATTTTAAACCACTGCAGCAGGGAGCTTTTACGGTCACTTGCTGCATTTGTGCGTGCATTTTTGTAATTACGAGAGGAGGTGCCAGGTAAACAGCTGGCTGTCTGAAAGAAAATCCTTATTTCAGTACCATTGCCCCAAGTCCTTAAAAAGCGTAGTTGGAAATTTAAAAAAAGGTGGGCAGATGGGGCGAAGAATAAGACGAATACAGTTACTTTCCACTCCTCAGCCGTGTGCGAATGACTCCGACCCAGTTTTCCAAGGGTTTAAGGAGATGGGTAGGCGATAGCGCAGGGGAGGGAGCGGTGGCCGCAAGGAAGTCACACTTGTGTGCCAACGGGATTACCCGTCCCTGAGGGGTAAAACATGATGCTCGCTCCAGAGAGAGCGCGCTGAAATCTCATTATAACTCTTCTGCTGATAATTTCTTATGAGCTGGTTCGCCAGGGAGAAAATAATTCTGTGTTCTACCAGCCATAATGCTGCTAGTTAAGACAGCATGGTGAAGAGAAAGCCACCTCAGTAATACAATTACAGTATTGTGCAGTGTTTCCCCTCACAATCTGTTTCGTCATTACGTTTAACAAGGCATCCACTTTAAGTGAGGGGAAAGTCCTTTAGGAGCAGTCGCGGCTCGTGGGGGGGAGGGGAGTGTCGCGCGGGGGTGGGGGTTTTTAAATAACGTAAATTAATAAAATTATTTTATTAAAATCAATCCTACCTGAGCAGGTCCGCGCCGCCTCGGGTCCGTTCTGGAATCTGGATTCTGGCGCCTACACTGGAACAGCCCATCACTGCTGGCAATACCCCTCTCAGCCAATCCTGGCGCTGGAGCAGCTCCAGGATTGGCTTTGAGCAGGCTTACGCTCCGCCCGCCTGCCCATTAGGAGACCGAGGTTTGAGCCTTGGCTCAACCCTCGCTCTCCTAATGGGCATGCGCCAGCCTGTGGAAACACTAGTGTGCATGACTGGGCACGGTGCAAAAATTCGCCCTCCGTCCCCACTCATGCGCACTTGTGTGCTGCTGCCTGTTGCCCCAGACAATGCCTGTTAGTCAACATGATGCCAGACCGCCCACCCCCTTCAGACTCTGAAGGGGGTGGGCGGTCCGACGTCGTACTGACTGACATGATTGTCAGTTCTCCCTCGGCATCTCTGAACTTAAGTTTACTTAAGTTCAGAGACGCCGAGGGAGCTGCGGGTGCGGGCGGGGGGGCTACGCCCCAACGCCCCCAATGGACGCACCGCCACTGAATACCCTTGGAGGACAGCGGTCCGCTGGTGAGCCTGATTTAACATGGTTCATCAGGAGTGACGGAGGCTAGGTCTAAACTGGGGAGAGAGGTGAGTTGCTTGCTGGGGATGCGGGGGGCTAGATCGCGTTCCAGGATTCTGAAAGTTTATTTCTGTTTATTTGCGGTGTCTGTAATTCTTGCCTCATAGTATTCAGCCTTCCTGGTCGTGATCGCTTTTTTATATATGGCTAGCATGGATTTGTAGCTTGCGAGCGCAGCTGGGTCATATGATTTGCGTCATAGCCTCTCAGATTGGCGGAGGGTTTGCTTCTTCCCCTCAGGTCATCACTGAACCAGGGGGCCCCCTTGCCCTTGTTCCTAACTCTTTCCCTCCAGGCCGGTGCCACCTGATCTATAGCCTCTCTTAAGATGCCGGAAGGGCCTCGCTCTCCTGGTCGAGGTTACCTTTCCTGTCATTTTTAGATGGGATACTAAGCAAAGTACCCACTAGATTGCCTGCCTCGATTTTATTCTAGCCTCGCACCACTCTCCACTCTGGGGCTGGTTGCGTCAGTTGGCTGGCCAGCAGAGCCCAGCAACTGATTAGTGAATGGTCTGACCAGGAGCAGGGGCTGATGTCTATTAGGCTGGCCAGTGGCTGAGTGGTCCAAATTAGGTCAAGGATGTGTCCCTTGACGTGGGTTGGGGAGTCAACCAGCTGATGGAGCCCCATCGAGCTCATGGCTTCCTCAAATTGACCGGCAAGCAATTCTCTCGGTGCTTTGTCCCAGTGGTAATTAAAGTCCCCCCACTACCAGGAGTCTAATTCGAATTCCCCTTCCAAGAAGGCTTTCGACCACCAGCTCGAGGACCATGGTGAAGCACCAAGGGGCAGAGGACAGACCAAAGAGAAGAGCCCGGAATTCAAATGCATGAGCACCCCGCAGAAACTGTAGGCATCTGTAGTTTGGAGGGAACACAGGAATAGTGTGGTAGGCGTCTTTGAGGTCCAACCGAACCAGACATTCACCTGACCTCAAAAGACACACAATTGATGGACGGAATGCAGAACAAATCAAAACATTCACCCCCAGTCAAGAGATCTGGGTTAAATCCATCATTCTTTTGCTCACCATGCCACCCCAGTTTAGACCTGGCTATATGCAAATCAGTCTTGACCCTGTGCCTCATGGGAACAGTCCAGCCCGAACTGCCAAGCCAGGTCTTCCCTGGACCGGAAACAAGCATCCTAGGACCGGTTTCGGGGTTTCACCCCTCTTCAGCCGGGATAGATTGATTCCAGTGGCACAGTGAGCCCAGGACTTGCGTCTGAGCATACCTGGCGCACTTAGGGCGAGAAAGCAAAAGACACACAATTGATGGACGGAATGCAGAACAAATCAAAACACTCACCCCCAGTCAAGAGATCTGGGTTAAATCCATCATTCTTTTGCTCACCATCCGACCACAGTGGGACGGGTATGCTCAGACGTGAGTCCCGTGCTCTCCATGCCACTGGAATCAAGCTATCCTGGCTGAAGAGGGGTGAAACCCCGAAACCGGTCCTAGGATGCTTGTTTCCAGTCCAGGTAGGACCTGGACTGGCAGTTCGGGCTGGACTGTTCCCATGGGGCACAGGGTCAAGACTGATTTGCATATGGCTGGGTCCACACTGGAATGGTATGGTGAGCAAAAAAACGATGGGTTTAAGCCCATAACTCTGTACTGGGGTGAATGTATGACATTGTTCTGCATTCTGTCCATCAATAGTTTTGCATTAGTCACCAGACCTCAGCAGATCGTGCAGAAGATGGATTCCTTCCATTGTAAAGTGTCGATAGACCAGCCACTCGAAGTCCCGGAGATTGATCACCGGGTATTTTCCTCCATCTCTCTTCTCTATCACAAAAAGATTGCTTACAAAACTGTTGGGGTGTCTGGTTGACTGCACAATAGCTCCCTTCCTCTGAAGATCGGAACTATCCTGTTCTATCAAGAGGGCCTGAGCCCCTGAAAACACTAAAGGGCGTAGCCTGACCGTCTGGACTGGTGATCCCACAAACTCCAAATGGTAGCCCTGCACAGATTGAAGGACCCAGGAATTGTCCATCACCTCTCTCCAGTTGTCCTGAAATAACACTAATCGCCCTCCCACTTTTAGTCGGGAAGAAGGGAGAGTCCTTACCATGGGAATAACCGTTTGAAAGGCCATGCCCACCTTCTCTGCCTCCGTGGTTGCGGTGAAAGCAGTGGGAGGGATAGAACCCTCCAAACCGTGAGGAATCCTGCCATTGTGCTTGATGGGAGTCTTGGCATCCCTGAGAGGTGTATGCTTGGAAGCGGCCGGAATAGGGCCCTGTGCCACCTCCACCCCCCCCCTCCTTCCAAAAATGTTGGACGATTTGTTTTTAAACTGAGAACTGAGCCTTGTCCAGCAAATTAAAAGTCTGCCCAAACTTACCTAATTCTTTTATGAAGGGTTCCCCAAAGAGTCCCCCTTTCGCTAATTGCCCGCTTCTGAAGTGGCTAGCTTTCCCAACTTGGGGTCTACTTTTATAAAAAGGGACCGTCTGCTCTGCTGACGTAGCACAGTTGCCATTTCCCAACAGGATAATGGTCTCTGAGGCCAGTTAGAAAAAATCTCTGGAAATAGCAGGGACGTACTGCTTCACCTCTTTGGCCATATTGAGGATTTTGGTGAGAGGGCCCGACACATCTAACAATTTGTCTTGGCATGACCGCCAAGAGCAGTCAATGCCTTTCTTCGAGTTCCATATATATTTGGCTAGGAAGGTATTCATCCTCTCATCTATCTGTGGCGTGAGGGCAGCCTTGCCCTCACATGACAGCTGAGGACACTCCACCCGTAGACGGGCCTGAACATCCTTGTCCAGGGACTTCCTTAGACAACTGGCAACATAGGCTGCAACCTTATCATTTGGGGAAGGAGGGGCACATGGAAGACTTGGGATGCATCAAATCATCCAGATCCAACATATCCACCACCATGTCATCCTGTGGAATAGGCAGCGTGCAGGAGTTCCCTGAGTCACTTGTGGAAGGGCACCACAGCTTCGAGGGACCTGGGTCACTGTCGGACTCACACTGAGAGTTGCCACCCCCCCCTCCCCCGACCGGCATCGATTTGAGGCAACGGAGAAAGGCTTTCTTGAGATGCTCAAAAGCATCCTTATTGCTCCCCCTCTCTCTAAAGGGTGCTTGAGTTACTGACGTTGTGACCCTCGGTGATCTGGTGCTGAAATGGGAGCTTGCTGGTGGGCATGGTTCGACCTTTCGGTCTTCTTCTGTAAAGGAACCTGTGCCAAAGAGACAGCATGCTGGCTAGAGGCATCAACAGCCTCACAAAATTCGTCATCTAGAGGCATAAATGAGGCAGATTCCTCTTTAAAATAGACTGCCTCGGAGTCCTACATCGTAGGACCAATATGGCGCTAGGGGCCCTAGCAGGAATATAGAGAGCCAAAGACTCCGCGAGAGAGTCAACACCCTTTTTAGGTCTTGCCTAGCTATCGCGTAAGCGATCGCTATGCGAGACTATTGTAAGGGGCTCCCAATAGTGCTCCCAAAAGCGGATTGCATGGCGAGCACGCGCACAATCACGTGCATCGTGCCGCCATGCAATCCGTTTGGCATCCTACTTCAAAGGGTCCGCTCCCCTGCCTGGAATGCGCTCCCCCGCCCCCGCCAAGCACGTGCGCCACGCTCCGCCGGGCTTGTCTTGTTTACAAATAGCGCTTTTTTCTTTCCGGCTGCACATTCTCTCCTGTTCTCTGGTGAGCTCTGCTGGAAAGAGTTAACTACTTGGGAGGGACTATCGCGATCACTTTCACTTCGCTCTCTCACCCATTTGCTTTTTCTGCTCCTCCCATCCCATCCACGGATCCCATGTTGCTTTCGCCCATCTGCGGCCGCGTGTTGCTTCTGCTCCTCCCACACAGCCCAAGGTATTGTTTTCTCTTTCAGCTTCTGGCATATTTGTAATTAATTATTTATAGGCTGAGCTGTGACATCAAAGAGCATTTTTCTTTCCTGCAGCACATTCTCTCCTGTTCTCTGGTGATCTCCGCTGGGCTCATCTGCTGGAAGGAGAGTTAACTACTTGGGCGGGCCTGACTTTTAGTACCTAGAGGTCATTGGTAACATCACAGCGCTATCAAACAGTTCAGGGCCATTGGTGTCAAGGGATTTGATGATGCAGAACTTTAAAGGAATACTCAAGGAACTAAGCTCCCTTTGTTCTTACTTTAAAGTTACAATTGCTGATCTCGCTTTGTTCTGACTTCTGGAGGAGTCACTACGTTCCCTGGCCAATAATTTTCAGTTTTTTCGCAGATATGATGCACTCCACAAAGAATGTCATGGCCATTTATGCGAAACTCCCCAGTCAGGCGCCTGTAGCTCAAAGGCCATGCCTAGCCTTTTGCCAAGAGACATGGTGTTGCAAGACTGATAAACTTTAAGGAAGCACTAATACCCTGGTTCTTCCAAGTCTAACTGCCTCTATTTAACATCCATCTTGTTCTGTTTTCCTGCTGCCTTGTAGACACAAGCGGAACTCCGTCTCACTACGTTTAAACCTGTAATGTTAAGTGTGAAATAGATCTGTTTCACCTTAAACTATTTGCCCCCTCGCCCCCTCTCTTGCACTGTCTGTTGCGAAACCTGGAGGTGGAGACATTTTCCGTAACAAAAACAATTGAGTGCTTATTGAGGAATGGTGATACCTTTCTCAGAGTATGTTTTTATTTAGTTTCCCAGCTCCAACAGGATTCAAATTTGGTGATATGTTACCTTAGCTGTGCATCAGCTTTTCGGTTTAATAGTTATTTTCATCAGGTTTGTTTGCTTTGAGCGTATTTTACCTCCCTTTAAATAAACCGATTATGCGGTAGATACGGGCTTCGGGATGAATTTGTTTTTAGGGACAGTCTCTCTGTGGCTTGATCCAGTTTGCTGAATGCCCAGAATCACAGAATGTTGCGCCACCGAGAATCGAACCGGGATCCAAAGCTCTCAAGTCAGCAACTCTGGCCGCTGCGCCACATGCTCGCCACTCCTGTGCTAGTTCTTTTCTTTCTATTTTTTACCAGATGGCATGGTCCTCTGCTTATTTTATGTCCATTTATCATCACTGCAGCATGTTATAAAATATGTATCAAACTTTCGCAATAAAATAAAAGGTCGTTTTCCGTTGGCAGAATTTCAAATGTGAGTTGCTCACATATCGGTTGAAAAATAGAAAGTGTATCAGAATCTACCTTCAGACAGGCGGCTCACTCTTCTCATCGTTAGATATATTTCTGCTCATTTTGAGATGCGTCAGAAGGCTAAGAAAAAACTGTACAAGGCAGATCAAACTAGAAATGGGCCTATGGTATACCAGGGCATGTTTTCTTTTTGCACATTTCTTCATGTCGAAAGCAGAATTCGCTCAATTAGAGCTGTCATACATTATTTTCTTATCACATTCCACCTCACCGGTAATGCCAGTCTATATTGGCTTATTACTAAGGATGGACACTTTTCTGAGATATAAAGTACTATATTATGTATAGACGTGTGATTAGAAAACCAAACTGCTGTTATTGTCACCTTGCTTTGTATTGATTACTTCCTCAGCAATGTAAGCGCTAAATAAAGGGCATAGTATAATTTTAGGGGACATATTTAAAACTGCTGTGGAGTGTCAGCTTGCTTTCATAATATATTTCATTCATTATATTACCAAAAACCTCAATGCCGGGCAGCCAGAAACATTAATCCTCTAAGAGACTGTCGTTTGCATATCAAGTAGCTAATTTCTCAGTTTCTTTCTCCCTTTTCCTTATCCTCTTGTTCCTCCCTTCCTTATTGGCCTCCGTAACCCCCCTTACTTATTTCCTTACTTCCTTCCTTACCTTCCTTCGTTCCTAACCCTCCCTCCTATTCCCACTTTTCATTACTTCAACCATCTCTTCCAACTTCCTCGATTCCTCCTTCCCTCAAACCCTTCCTTCCTATTTACTTCCACAGTCCCTTCTGCCTAGAATTCTTTCTGCCTCTCTATCTTTCTTCATTACCTCCTTTCCTCCTTCTTCCCCATCTTAATCACTCTCTTCTCTCCTTAATCGTATACCTAACCTTATTTCCTCAACCCTTATTTCAACTTCACTTATTCCAGTCACTCATATCTTGCCCTTCCGCCTTTCACTAAGTCCTTTCTTTTTTTCTTCTTGCTTTCTCTCCTGTCCTTTTTTCCTCTCTCTCCCTCACTCCGTCCTCCCTTCCCTCCCTCAATTCCTCTCTCACATCCTCTCAGCTTTCCTCCCTCTTTCCCTTACTTCTCTTAATCCCTTCCTCCTTTCTTCCCTTCCTTCCCTTATTTCTCTATCACATTGCTCTTTCACTCAACGTCACACAGTTCCACACCACACAATTCAACTACACTCATTTACATTCCACACTACATAATTCAGCAATAAACTGCATAATTCAACTCAACACAATTTCATAACACCACATACATCCGATTCAAACCACATAATTCCACATCATGCTACAAAATTCAACAGTACACCACATAATTACACTCCACTACATTCTATTCCACACCCCAAAATACCATTCCACATAATAACATGCCATCACACCCACTCCACATAATTTCAATATGCTCAATACCACATAATTACTAACCATATTTTTCAACTGTATACCATGCCACATAATTCCACTACATAAATCCACTCCACACCACAAAATTCCACGCCACACAATTCCAAAACTAACAATTCCAATCCAACTCACATAATCCCACTACACACCCTCTACAGCACATGGGTAAAAGGCATTATCATTTACAATGCCATTAGCTCTAACTCAAGTAAATGCAAGAACAATTGTATTCTTTTATGGATCACAAAAGTAAAAAAAGGCGCCTGCGTCATTTCATGTGGTGTTGTATGCATGTGCCGACAAAATAATGTGGCCAGTCTTGTTCAATATAACTTTACAACATGCTGCACAGCCGCCACACTGCTCTCCAGCATAGCTTAAAAGAAAGGCCAAACCAAAACCTCTGGCTAACCACTTATACGGTCCCAAAAGCGAGACCTATTGGCTATGCCAATGCTTGTTGATCTTGAGGGTACACAGCCTGGGCTGGTCCCTGCGGTGCAAAATAACCAGGGGAAATTTGCATATATTCCTAAGGGCTATTAGGCTCCAGTATCGTGAGAGCAGGGAGGGAAGGGGCTGTAAGGCTCTTGAGGAAACAATGCGCAGCTCTTTGCAGCAAAGAACTGCTTAAAACTGAAGAACCGACCTAGGGAAATTGCAGTTCTTGCACCCTACTCTCAAAATACCCCAGACGTATAAGGGCCCCAAGGGTATGAATTTTACGTATGTGCCCCCTCAATGGACGTGGCAGTCATCGCACGTGAAGATTGCCTAGACAGGAAGAAGGCCCCGTCTGAATCTGACCTGATTACTGGAGCAGGCTTACAGGCTGTAATGGGTAAAGGACACAGCATAAGGCTCCGCGACACGTTGAACAGCTCCCTGCAAAGGGTGAACGGTGCACGCAATGGTCGCGGAGCCAGACTAGCGTATCGTTGGGTTGCGAGAGCACTCTAGTGTCCCACGGGAGAAATGGCGCTCATCAATAAACTGGAGGGATGCATGCCTCGTCAGGAGCTCTGAGAGACGCTCCCACGGCTTCCTACAAGAAATTGCATTAAGAACAGCACAATGCCGTGCGACTAACAATGCCCACAAATCACTGTAAAATCAGAATCAAAACGGAAAAACGTACTCCAGATCATTAAGGGAGAAAGGAGCAGTTAACTGTTGGCTGCTGGAGCCGCAAAGAAAGAATGAACATGAACAACAAAGATGGACTATGTTTAGGACTGTTCATTGATTAGTGAATGTTTCTGTCTTCTTTCCCTGAGGTCCTGAGAAAGGTAGTTTATTATTTTAAGGCTGCTATTGAAATTAAAATGAAGAAAGAAGAGCACAATCCGAGCCTCCGGTTCCGCCATAGAAGTCTCAAACGCCTCTTTGGAGTTTGGTTTTATTGATTGTATATGGTCAACATTTGTGCCAGGGGTTTGTGGATACTCATGAGGCGAACATAGAGACTGCGTGCTCATTTTATGTAAATCTCCGTCTTCCACTGGCCATAGACTGGGGTCCACTTCAGCCATCCCTCTTACTCAAAGCTTCTACAACATGGAATTTTCATGAATAGGAAAAAGAGTTCAGGAACAAGACCTAAATCAAATACTTTTTTCGGTCTCAAATCCTGAATTATGACACAGGCAAAAATACAAACATCTAGAGTAGGATGCCTGAATGGGCAATCTGCTGGCATAATGGCGGGGGCTGAGCACAGCCCCACTTACAACCGTATAGCCTGTGCTTTGCCTTCATACAAAGGGCGTATTGACCCCACATTGTTAACGCAACCAACTTGGAGCCAGGGCAGCAGATGCAGGAAATTCCATGCACTTCAAAGCCACCGTCTAGAAGCTTCTCCCACCCTCCAGAACCAGGGCACCAATCAATCAATCAGATTTGTAGAGCGCTTCTTGTCACCCATGAGGGTATCCAAGCTTTGGCAGGGTCTAGTTGATTAGCCAAATAGCCAGGTCTTCAGGGACTTTCAAAACTCTGAAAGAGATGGAGAGGTCCAAAGATGAAAGGGTAGCTCATTCCATGTCTTTGCTTCTAGGTAGGAGAAGGCGCAACCTTTGCATCTGCTACTTTGGAGTACGAAGATTAGAGAAAGGGACACGGAGCGGAGGCATCTGGTGGGCTGATGGAAGTTCAGGAGGTGTTTCAAATAGGTGGGTCTGCAGTTATGTAGGGCCTTGTATGCATGGGTCAGGAGCTTGAACTGGCATAATTTCTGTGCAGGGAGCCAGTGGATCTACCTGTGGTAGGAGGTGATGTTGGTTTATCTAAGGAGATCCAGGACGAGTCTGGCTGTGGTGTTCTGTATGGTCTGTAGTCTCAGCAGGAGTCGGTGCGCTGCGATCCATGCATAGAGAGCGTTGCCGTAATCCAGCCGGCTGGAGATGAGGGCCTGGGTGAGGGTACGTCTTGAGCTTTGGGGTACCCATTTGAATATCACCAGGGTATAAAAATAATACCTCAGACACAAACTCTTCAGTACATTTCAGGACCTGTGGATTCTCTGCCAGGAGGAAGGACTGCTGTGCTGCTGGAAGGACTGACACTCAGCTTGACTACCGCATGCTGCTGTTTTTCCTGGGTACAAGGACTAGATCTTCATTTGTCCCAGGACCTCCAGAGTGACTCACAAGGGCTAGTTTGCTATCCTCCTGTTTAGAGCCACAGGGACACAAAAGGCTTCCTTCATTTTGAATCATCACCTGAACCCAGCCTGAGTGAATCTTGAACCTCCATGTGGAGCCCCCCAGTCCTGGATCGTTAGGAGTAGTGCTAATGGTGCCCAGTTAGCCAAAACTAGGGAAAATGTTGTCTAACTGCTCTGAGAACCAGGATGAAACCCGGACCAACCTGCTCGCCTATCCACCCGAGGTGTATTGCAGGTCAAATTGACTTCACAGCTTCTCCCTCTATGTTCTTCCCTGCAGCAGAAAATGCTTTTCAGTGGTCCATCGCCAAAGGGGTATCCGACCTTGTGAAACTTTCTCCGGCTACAACCCTCTGCCTTGTCCCGCTCCAGATTTTCGACTTCTATTACAGAGACTAAGGGCCTGATTTAGATCTCGCTGGATGAGTTACACTGTCATAACAGTGACAAATATCCCGTCCTCAGAAATATAAATCCCATTATATCCTATGGGATTTATATTTCGGTGGACGGGATATCCGTCACCGTTGTGATTGGAGTAGTAACCCAACCGCCAAAATCTAAATCAGGTCCTAAGTCCGAACGTAGAAATCTCCACCGCAGCTTTGACCCAAGGCTATTTGATAACACACCTCCCGCAGCCTTGCCCCACTGAACTCTACCATCTCAGAAAACTTTTCTCAGGAATAAGTCCGAAGGTAAGCTCTGACTGGGCCTAATCCACTTTTTGTATCCACCCTGCGCTCCATTGCGGTCAGCCATATTTTTCGACTTTTACCCGGTCTTGTGCGCCTAGATGTCCATTGTTGGCGTGTTGATCTTTTAGGTTCTAGTTTTCACTAAAAACGTAAAAAATTTATTACTCCGGTTCTACTGATTGTATTTTGTCATTTTGGTATCAAAGTTAATTATATGAAATTATTTATTTTTCTAAATTGGTTTGGGATTTTTCTTGTGTTGTGTTTTCACTTTTTTACTGTTTATGTGCTACATCAATACTTAACACATTGCCTCAAAGGTACGCCTGACTGCTTTTTGTGCCAAGCTACCCAGGGTTAAGCACAGGTTAATTTAATGAATTTTGTGGTTCACCCTGCAAGGGTTTGTGATTGTTGCTTGACTATGGCTCACACCCAAGTCAATCAACTACCCAATTTCTAACACCCATGTATTGTAATTGGATATTGTTTCATGAAATAAACCTGAGGGGTATATAAATTCGTAAACCGACCTACCACATTTCAGGGAATCCAACAAATGTCTCATTCTGATTCCTCAGATTCCATATTGCTCATTAATTGTTGCAGACTATCAACAAACTTCCACTAGAGTATCAGTTTCAGAGAGAAAGGTATATCATTTTTTGTAATGTATCCTTATGTTAATGAGGTAAGCATGCAGGATAAAATAGCTTTTACAAATAACACATAATCTGTTCATTTAAGGCAACCAATACAATATTTAATATTATAAGAGACCATTTTATATTCGTCTCAAGGGTGGATTTGGAACAGATTACGAAAAATAAAAGACAGTTCATCCTAAAATAAATCCGCCTCTCTTCAGAAACAATGGTACACCATCCCAACTATTTAATGTTGCTTTCCCCTGTAGTGTTCTGAAGAGTTGTAATTCTCCAACTTAAATAATTTAGATACTAGTGAGCATCACATTTAAATTAAAATCTGGGATTATAAACCCACAGTTGTGGAGGCAATATGTTGCTGTGGGCACATTTCATTAATGTATTTACATTCAATCTTAATGGGCTGGATCCATTGTGTAATAGGTGTTTAGTATCAACAATTCAAAAAAGTTTGAGTTTTCTTGGTAATTTAAGTTTAACTGCTAATAACTCCCTGTTATCTTTGGGACTGACTGCTTTTTCCTTGTGCTTTTTTCAAACTACAAAAGAAGCCTTTGTTGTATTGCCAGTAATGTCACTTTCCAGATTTAAAAACTGACCTTATCTGTATGTAACTCTGATCACTAGTGGGTCCGCAGCATGTTTGATTAGTGCTTTTGTTTTGCAAAGATTGGATAAAGCTTCTTTGTTGGGTCCTCTGTTTTTTACAGGCTATCTTTATTGGTTGCATCAGACATTTTCTTGTTAAGTTTCCTTAGTCTTTTCAGATTCTTCTTTGATATGTGTGGAACATATTGTTTATAGTCTGTCGTAAGCAAATCCTGTTTTTTTACCTACTGGGTCCAGCTTCTAAGATCTTAATTGATTTTCTTGATTGATTTGCTTACAATTTGTTAAGGTATTCTCAAGCTTGGTAGGTCAAATCATTAATAATTATGGCTTTTCCACCTGACTTCCATGAATCTACAACATTTTCTAATTAGTGTATTTCTTTGGATGTTATAATTTAATTTGTTTAGATTGACTTGGATGTGAACTCCAAGCCTCTTGCAGTTTTGCTGCTCAGAAAATGATTGCCAAATGCTTGATATTTCAAGTCATCTACCATTTTTTGTAACGTTTTTTGTACATTGAATAGATTCAGTCCTCAGTCTTAACAGTTTGCTTTTCCTTCATTTGTGGCTCTGAGCATGTTGTAGATATTTGGGAGACAGTTTCATATTTTGTGTTAGATCTATTGTTGAGGTTCAATTTCAGCATGTCAAAAGTTGGGAAATGGGTTTACAGCGTGACTGTAAATATAGTTTTGGTCAAAACACAAAGCCAAAAGTTAGAAACCTGTAGTGATTGTACAAGCACCAAAGGAAACTCATTCTCTGATATTTGCTATCATGTGCTTTAGCTTGTACCACCTTTCTGTTGTGTTTTTTTCAGGTGCTGTTTAATAATTCTTTGATAGATTTTTCTTTTTTTGTTAGCGCATGCTTCTTTTGATAAACCATTTTGATTGACTTGTTGACAAATTTTGGTCCCCCTTGGGATCTATCATACTGCCTGGTAATATAAGTCTGGCTGCCAGTAAGACTCCAGGTTCCTCGACTGTACGTCTTTCCGGTTGTTCAATAAGAGGAGGAAGAGAAGTAAAGTGGATCAGCGACACCAGAGCATCATCTCAAGCCACTGAAATGTATTTATATACTCACTGTAAGAAATTGGGTTACTGGTTGACTGGGGTGTGAGCTCTGGTCAAGCAGCAATCCCAGTCCTTGCCAGGGTAAGGCACAAGGAAAACCCAAATTAAACTGTGCTCAGCCCCATGATAGCTTGGCACAGAGCAGTCAGGCTTAACTTAGAGGCAATGTGTAATGTATTTGTGTAACACTTCAAACAGTAAAACAGTGAAAACACCACACAAAGGTCCCACACCAGGTTAGAAAAATACAGCTTAATTAAATAAATAAAACAAGACCAAGATGACAAAAAATCTTATCAGTAGAACCAGTCATGATTTTTTTTAAAGAATAAACTGTAAAATAGCACCAAAAGGCAGAAAGTGCAGCTATCTGTTCACACTTGGCCGTGCAAAGTCAAAAGTTCAGGCCGACTACGATGGCGCATGGGTTGGCTACAGTCCGAGATTATTCCAGCTGAGGTTTTGTGCCAAGAGTACCGTTCGTGTTGGAGACGGTCGTGAGGATCAAGGAGAGTTTCACATGCTGTGGTTGGTGTGGCGCGAAGAGCAGGCCGGGTGTCGCAGATGGGTGGGCTTGCGCTTCGTGTTGGCAGTCCCGGCGAGTGGTCGATGCTGCTGTGTGAAGAGACAGGCTGGCGCTGGCTTACGCTGATTTCCGGTGCCAGCTGCACAGACTCTATGTGCGCTGGCCCGTTCGCTGTCACAAAGATCCCAAAAGCTTCATTTGAAGAGCCTGTCAGCCACATTAAGGGTCCAGCACCTGAGAGGCACCACTTGGGGGTCAGGAGCTCGCTGCAGCTGGGTCCAGGAGTTGTGGGGGAGCCTTTTAAACCCCGGAAGCTTACAATAGGAACCCAGCTGACTAGCCTTTGGAGTCACTCTGGGGTCTGAGGTGCGTGAAGAAGTTGCACCGGATCATCCGTTCTTTAATGAAAGCACCAGATCTTCTGCCCACTACCGATCCCTCAGGCTCCAGATGTAACCAATTAGCTGAGTTTTTCTTCTCCAAAATCACCAATATTTTAAAAACACTCCCCTCCCAGACCACCCTTCTAGACCCGTTACACCCTCCCACTCGCCCTGACGTCACTCACCTTGACGCTTTTTCTCCAGTATCCACAGAGACATTACTTACTACCCTAAACTCAGTAAAGAGCGCCCAGCCCCCATGAATAAACTAAAATTGGTTGCCCCCACGATATCTCCCCTACTCACCAAACTTATTAACGCCTCCCTTACCCAAGGTATTGTTCCTACTAACTGGAAAAGAGCCATAGTCCATGCCCTCTTGAAGAAACCCCACCTCGACCCCTCTGACCTGGCGAATTTTCGGCCAATCTCTCTCCTTCCAGGCATTAGCAAGGTGGCTGAAAAAATTGTTAACCAGCAACTCTCCACCTTCCTAGAGTCCAACAATCTCCTCCGTCACTCCCAGACAGGGTTCAGACCTGGGCAGGGCACCGACACCGCCCTTCTAGCCGTGATCGAAGAAGCAAGAACCATCTTGGATACAGGAGGATCAGTGGCAGTGATCCTCCTGGACTTAAGTGCTGCCTTCGATACGGTGGACCACACCATCCTTGTCCACCGTCTCTTCAGGGCAGGAGTCACCGGCACCGCACTGGCCTGGCTCAAATCCAGTATAAGAATTGGCTTGGTAGTTTGGTTTGCCCTGTTCCCATCATGCACTGGGACAGGTACAGACTAGTTTGCATGTAGCCAGGTTCTGAGCTGGGATGGTGCAGTGAGCTAAAAAACGGTGATGGATTAAAACCATGATCTCTTGACTTGGTAAGAGTATTCTGCATCATTCAGAAACTCTGTCCATCACCACACCCTTTTTTCCCAAATCGATTTTATCCACACTCAGTGTGGGAGGGTATGCTCAGACGTGAGTCCCTTGCTCATTGCACCATCAGGATTCAGGCAAGCCGGGCCGACGAAGGCTGTGATGCCAGAAACCGGTCCCCGGAAGCTTGTTTCCTTCCCAGTATAAGAATTGGCTTGGTAGTTTGGTTTGCCCTGTTCCCATCATGCACTGGGACAGGTACAGACTAGTTTGCATGTAGCCAGGTTCTGAGCTGGGATGGTGCAGTGAGCTAAAAAACGGTGATGGATTAAAACCATGATCTCTTGACTTGGTAAGAGTATTCTGCATCATTCAGAAACTCTGTCCATCACCACACCCTTTTTTCCCAAATCGATTTTATCCACACTCAGTGTGGGAGGGTATGCTCAGACGTGAGTCCCTTGCTCATTGCACCATCAGGATTCAGGCAAGCCGGGCCGACGAAGGCTGTGATGCCAGAAACCGGTCCCCGGAAGCTTGTTTCCTTCCCAGTATAAGAATTGGCTTGGTAGTTTGGTTTGCCCTGTTCCCATCATGCACTGGGACAGGTACAGACTAGTTTGCATGTAGCCAGGTTCTGAGCTGGGATGGTGCAGTGAGCTAAAAAACGGTGATGGATTAAAACCATGATCTCTTGACTTGGTAAGAGTATTCTGCATCATTCAGAAACTCTGTCCATCACCACACCCTTTTTTCCCAAATCAAATCCTTTTTGGTACACAGGACCTTCGAGGTGGCTGACGGACATGTACACTCCAGAGCACTCCCCCTCCAGTGTGGGGTCCCCCAGGGCTCCTCCCTGAGCCCCACACTTTTCAACGTGTATATGTCCCCCCTTGAAGTCATCGTGTCACCTTTTGGAATAAAGGTAGTCATGTACGCTGACGACACACAACTAGTCGTCGCCCTAAATCAGTCTGCCCACTGCATGGAGAACCTGGCCTCCTGCCTTCAGAACATATCCAAATGGATGTGTGACTCTCGCCTCAAATTAAACGGAGAGAAGTCTGAGATCTTACTACTTGGTGATCCACGCAAACTCCCCATTTCTCTCTCTTGGCCGCCCTGTATGGGGACCCCCCCCACCCCAAAAAAGGAAATCAAGAGCTTAGGCATTTGGCTGGACCAAGACCTTAACTTCAAAGTCCAAGCAAGGAAAACCGCCGGCACTTGTTTCGGCCTTATACGGACAGCGAGGAAAATCCTCCCCCTAATCCCCCCTCAGTCCAGAAAGCTCCTAATTCAAGGCCTGATCATCTCAAGACTGGACTATGGAAACGCCCTGTACCTAGGTGCCCCAACCTCAGTCATCAACAGATTGCAGCACGTCCAGAATGCAGCCGCCAGGCTCCTCACTGGGACAAAACCCAGATGCTCTGCGAAACCTGCCCTTAAATCACTACACTGGCTCCCAATCCAGGAAAGAATTGCCTTCTAAACCCTCTGTATTACGCACAAAATATTCCACGGTAGAGGCCCACCCATACTGAGACCTCTCATCAAACCCCATCAATCCACTAGGCAGTTGAGGTCAAATACCCTTTCTCTGGCCAGCGTCCCTAGAATAAGAAGAGCACGCTCAGGAGGCTGTCTCTTCGCATTCAACGCCCCTAAGCTATGGAACGCCCTTCCCCTCCCCATTCGAATGGAAACTGACCTGCTGTCCTTCCGTAGGCGATAGAAAACCTGGTTATTCCCTTAAACGACTTCTCTTCTGTATCTTGACATTCTGGCCATTCCCCTCCTCAACCCCCCTCCTGGATCTGGCAGGTCGAGTAATAGCGCTGGGACGCCCCCGGGTAGCTACGCGCTCTATAAATCAGATTCAAATTCAATTCAAATTCAAAATTCAGTTCCAATTCTTCTTCCCCAGGGAAGAGGTACGCAGGTCAGCACAGCAGGGCAACAGTTCCTTCAGAGCCGCAGTCCAAGAGTGGCGGTCCTTTTAGCAACACAGCAGCCCTTATTCCTGGCAGAGTATCCACAAGTCCAAAAGTGTACTGAAGAATTGTTGTCTAAGGTTTAGTATTTACACCAAGTTGTGCCTTTGAAGTTAGGAAAGCTTCTAGAGGTTTCCCTTTGAAGTCCCCAGCCATGCTGCCTTCCCTTCTGTGGCTCCAGACTAACAACAAGCGTGTCTGCAGCCCTTTGTGTGGAGGGAGGACACAGCCTATTCAGCTGTAAGCCCATCCAGGCATACCTAAGCTCCCTATTGCGTGTGGCTGTCAAGGAGAAATACACAAAGCTCAACTGTCATTTACATCCAGTCATGTGACAAGAGACAGGCAGCAGGCACTAAACGGCTAAGGTAGGAAAATGGCAACTTTCTTAAAGTTGCAAACAAGTGAAATATACTAGCTGACCATTTATTGAGTAGACTGAGACCAAAATCACAAATAAGATGGTCTACATTATTTAATTATTCTTTTTTGAAAATTATTATGTGTTTTATAAGTTCACAAGACAGATATGGACTACACTTCACAATTTACACAATGTCAAAACTGAACTGAAAAGGTAAGCGCATCAAAACAAATTACAACACAATCAATTGGTGATTTCACAAGACAGATATGGACTGCACTACACAATTACACAATATAAAAAAGTGAAAACATCAAAGCAATTACATGATCAGGTAACCACATTTTTCCATCAAAGACTGTTTAAATGGAACAGACTCTGGTTACCAACCAACGGGGATCTTTACATTTCATGCAAGTGAGGATATACATTTTAAAAGAATGATATCCCTCAGTTGCTATACATGATTTTATACAAACTGATCTCCTGTTGGTGATATATGCCAACGCATTTCGAAACCCAATTTATTTCAAGGGATTCTCTTCAGGGCAGTGACTGGAATCTGCAACGATTCCCCTCATTATACTGAAGACCAGTGTTTGCCAAAATCTATTGCAGAAGACTCAAGGTAGGTCTACAAAGAGCGCTCACTGCCCTTAACATATATAACATAAAAAACAATCTTCTGATGAACGAATCAAAAACCAAAGTCATGATCTTTGGGAAATACAAAAAAAAGAAAAATCTGTCTTGGCGAGCAGGCGGTTTACATATTGCAACCTGTACCAGTTACAATTACCTAGGAGTCTGGTTCAATGAAAAGGCTAATCAAGTATCCCATCTTAAACATCTTCGGCTCAAGGGAGCAGGCGTTATATACAGTCTGAGGCGCTTGAATCGGCACTTGCACAGCCCTACAGCCGAGCCAATTTTAAGGGTTCTACGCGCCAAACTGCTCCCGGCAGTGTCCTATGGCCACCTGGCTTTCCCTGGCAAAATGGATATATTTCTAGCAAAATATCAAATAAAGGCTTACAAGAAAATATTTTCGGTTCCCCAGCATGCTAGGAGTACGAGACTGAGAATCGAGCTGGGCCTGGAAAGCGCAGATCTTAACTGCCTGGGAGATTTAATTAAATTCGACATCATACTCTACGTGCACCTGCTCAATCCATGAAAGAACAATTGCAATCAGTATTCACGGACAAACTTTCTCCTTGGTACAGACAGCTGTACGTGGGCATCTCCACATTAAAGATTGAAATTACCAACTTTACTAATCCAATCATTTCCCTGCCAGTGTGGAAAAAAACCGATAAAAAACCAAGTCACCTTAGTGTCATTTGAGAGAGATGTTGCTCGGCTTCCAAAACAATCGCTCCTTGCAGCTTTGAACGACTCGTATATCAAGGGGAAACCTCAACCATATTTTAGCTGCTCTCTTCAATCACTGACTCGTAATAAAATTATTTATATGAGGCTGCTAGCACTCCCAATTCATGACTTCAACCCACTGTGGGCTCGGAAGAATGGCCAGCTAACATGTAGGCTCTGCAACTATTCATATGAGTCCAGGTTTCATCTGTTATGTTGTTGCCCTCACCTTGCCAATGACCGCCGACGCCTACTGGCCCCAGTTTACCGGGAAAAGTTACTGAAACATTGCAGGGAAGTATCGGATTTTACTTCAGTAATAACTCAGCCCAAGTCTTAGCAAGAGCTGCGAAGTTTGTTAATATTATCCTAATTGCATTGCATAATGCGCAGCATTAAGAAACTGTCAAACTCTATCCTTACTTGCACATATGAACGTCGATAAAAGTCAAACTCTTTATGATAAGCACTGTGACACTTAATTTAGATACAGCTGATTTATAAATGCATACAAAAATGTTCTTTTTTTTCTGCTTTTATTAACTCTTATATTTTAATCCTTGAATTTTATTAATACATTTGTATGTTATGGTTTTAACTGTAATAAACTTGATTGATTGATTGACTCAAGGTAGCCAATTCAAAACCTTTTTTTAGCCCTGCACCCACCATTACGCAGTGTTGCTGATTTGCAGGATCTGTTTACTGTGCCTCATTTCTGTCATGTGCTGCCTGTATAGTATATACCCCCAACTAGTCTGCATCAGTTTGCAAACTGATGTCCTTAAGTATCTATAGAACAACATTTGTGTGTGTGTTTTTGTATCTGTATTTATCAGTGCAATATGTTTGTACTCTTATCAGGCCATTTGTCTTTGACCAGAAACTAAAATTGGATAGATCTTGATCTTGCCCAAAAACTTAGTGACCTTTTCATTCTTCTGTTATTATTTTCTTAGGTAAAATCAGTAGCATATTTGAAAAAAAATAAAAGCAATGGGGCAGCCCTTTGTTCTGGCTCAAGAACCTACTAGCTTGAAAGGCAAATGAATAATTTAAGAGTAGATGAGTATGATCTGAACCTTAACGCAGAGTCAAATACTCGAGTGACCCAGGTATCTTGTTAAATAACTTCAACCACAAAACGTTCATTGATACCTGAAAATGTAATTCTATATGGCCTGAGAAGACAAACAGAGGATCAAATGCACTATTAAATGGTATATTCAAGAATTATCTCAAATAGAAGACATGCCAAAAGCTGGAGCCCACATAGATAATTACAGTTTCAAAAAACCGCTAAGTCAGTTGTAGGAGGCAGAGAAGGGAATGCTATAGAGCAAGAATGGTGGCAAAAGGCATCTCTTAAAACATATTATCTAGACCCCAAATCATACAAAGGAAATCTACAGCATATTCCAAGAACTGTCCAATCATGAAAGTTTGAACATTTTCCCCTGCCTTTCTCATTAATGTTGTCAATATAAGTTATTTAATCCCACAATCACAAACCTGAAGTTCTTTAAATGTAAATCCTAATTCTCAGTAACAAGTTACAAATGCCATACCAGGCTACTAAACCTGAACCACCTAAATCTCTTCTGACTACCTTCAAACCTGCACATCAGAGTTGCCCAGAAAACCAAGCTACGGGAGTGATATAGCTGTAGGTTGCGGCTCTCCTGCCCAGTCCAGGACAAAAATTTGGACTAGCCTAAAAGAGGATTGATGCGCTCAACCTGTATATGGAGAGGGGCCCATCTACAAGAGAAAGGAGATGGAGCCAAGCTCACCCTAGGAGTGGTCTTGTACCAGCCAAGCCCAGAGCCAGCTGTCTACTAAGAGCCATCTAGGCGAGCTGTGAAAATAGCTCTTCTCTAAAGCACACTGAATACCCAAGTAAGACGAGGAACATCACTCAGGGTGACATTGCTGTAAAGGGAAATCTGTATGCACCTTCATTTTTCCCCAGAGGTTTGGAGAATTATTTTGACATGGCCTGGGGAATCACCTTGATTCCGGATTGGTTAGAATTTTGATTTAACCAAGCGGTTTAAAAAAATCACCATTTGAACCCCCAGTCTCCATCTCAGTCCTTGCTCAGCATGTGCCCAGCAATGAATGCCGGCCTGTCAGAAAACCCAGGCTTCAATCAATACATAGTGACGTCTAGACATCTCACCTTTTCTGTGCCATCTTAGAGTATTAAGGTGTACTGGCACTAATGGCAGCTGGTGATCTTTTAAATTGGTAGAACGTAAAACCTTTTCCCGAATTTCCGCAATGAGTGAACCAAATGATTTGGGTTATTTAAAAGGAGGGTTGGAAAAATAGAATTAAATAGTGCATTTTGGAAAACATTTTCACATACATTTGCTACAAACCGTAGGCTAAAAGGGAACTCATGACACAATACAGTACTAAGCCCAGGAGCATTGCAGGTTCACCTGTTCTAATCTGATTTTTTTTAAATGGTGGCAAAATGGTGCATTTTCCAATACAGTTAATAAAAAAAAGTTTTAAAAGCTATTGGTGAAAATGACTGTTCAGTAAATGTTATTTTATGTGGCCTATCGTCTTAGTATCAAGCTAACATTATGCTCTCCATTTCCTTTCATTTTTCCAACCGTTATCGTCCAAGTACATTCCCATATCTTAAAACTGAAATTATTTGTGAAATATGGTAGGGTGAAAAAAATGCACACTTTCGTAATCTTGGGCAGTACAAAGCAGCTCAGTACTTTTTGCAGGCTCATACACAAGTGCTTGAACAGTGGTACAGATTACCATTATACTATCTGCTTTAGATAAATATTTCAAAATATCCTTTTCCCACAAAAATCAGTTTGTTGTTTTAGGCAAGTACGCACATTTTTCAGTCAAATGCATGTTTTCATCTAAGAATAATAAACTTAATTCACCGAAACAAAACCTTAACATTTTCATGAAAAGAACATTTAATCTTGAACTACTACCTTTTCATATTTAAAGTGTAGCTCTGTGCCCAAATATCAGTGTTACATTTCTATCAAAGAACTCACATTTACTACTACCACTCACGGCTAGACTCCAACTTACTTGACCATGCATCACAATTGAATGACATGGATGCCCCCAATATGCCACGAACTAACATCAGTATGCCAGGGCTAGCTTTGTGCCCATGGTGTGCACCATCTTGCCCTAAATGTCTAAAATTGCCACAAATATGATTTTGGTGGCCTCAAAATACTACAAATTACAGCCAATATACCAGCAATAGTGTTTCGTCCAGGGTGAGCACCATCCTTCCAAGACTGACTCCATGTTGCCTAGATTTGCAATACCTGTGCCCTGAATTGCCCTACAATGGTATGAATTACCACCAGAACGACTGGGCTAGTGTTGTACCCAGTGTGGGCAGCATCATGCCATGGATGGCCCCACAAATCCAGAAATTATCACCAAATATGTCACGTTTAGTGGCCGGCCACCACATTTCCTTGCACCTACTTTGTAGTTTTATATTGCCACACAGAAGGCCTCAAGAGGCATTAGGGCCACTCAAAGTATTTTATAATATACAGTAGAAAATATAAATATGATGTGAGTTACAAAGTTGTTTACCGACATTTGAGACAATAGCAATGTCACTGCATCACAGTTCAAGGATTATAACATGAAGCAAAAGATCAGAAGACCTAGCAAAAAGAGGATGCCTCCTTCTGATTTAGTACTTAATCATTATTAAAGGTTAGTACTCTGAATGTTTTTTAAACTTCATACTTCTACTTCATAACTGTCCCCATGTTATGTATAGACATTGACATTGAATGACTGTGGTGCTGAGAGTGCCTTTTAACATCCAACCTCCCCTCAGTAGAGCCAGCCTTAGTGTAAGTAAGTAAGTCCAAGTTAATCCTAACTGCGTTTTTAGCCAAGCACCTGAGGGTTACGCTCAGGTTAATTTAGTGACTTTTGTGGTTCACCTAGACTGGGATTATGGTTGTTGCTTGAGCAGGAATAACACCCCACTCGACCAACAACCCAATTACTCACATTGGTGATCAGAGGTGGGGTCCAGTACTACAGTGATTTGTGTAACACAACTCCCACATAAATAGTTTGACAAACAAGTGCTGGCCTCTTTTTAAATTCTTAGTTTTCCATTGGCTGTTCTCTTCTTTTTCTAACTGTAAGTGCCGTACATCCCTTTGTTGTACCATGGAGATGTATCTGGTCAACATTAACCCCTTCAGCAGGGCTGAGTTGCTGAAGCTTTGCAAAGAAAAGGGTCTGCAGGCAGTAAGGCTACAAAGCTGGTAGACCTCAGAGTCTATGAGGAAGGACAAAGGTTCAGTCACCTCAGAGGAGGGGGCAAACTTGAATGATGAGGAGATGGAGGACCCCGACCATGTCATGAGCTTCAAGGAGAGCACAACACTCCACCCAGAGGATGCTTAGGCTGGGGCAGGAATCGGTGTGTCTGCCCGGGGTCTGTCCCTAGATGAGCTGGAGGACTGGAAGGCTGTGACTGCTGCTGGGCAATATTAAGCTGAAGGCAGAGGAGAGGAAGGCTGAGGTAGAGAGCGCCTTGGCGAGGGAGAAAGCTGAGCCTGAGAGAGCCTTTGCAAGGGAGAAACTAGCCATTTAGGAAAAATGGATGGTCCTTAAAATCAGTCTCAAGGAGCTGGAGATCAGAGCCAAGTAGGCACAGTACAGCAGTATTGGTGGCAGCATTAGCCCATTGTCCGTTGGAGAAAAGAAGATCCACATGCCAAAAGATCTCGTACCTAACTATGTTGTGGGTGATGACATAGACAACTGTTTTGAGGCCTATGAGTTTGCTATAAAGGTGCATAGGGTCCCTGAAAAAGATTGGGGGCGGCAGCCTCCTGAGGTATATTCCCCATCCTGTCCCCTTTCCCTGTTAGCTCTAAGGAAATTGGACAGGATGAAGTACCCCCTTTTAAAGGAGGGCCTGACAAGGAAATATGGGCTTACCCCAGTGAGGTGTAGGCAGATGTTTAGGGACAGTCAGAAACTGCCCCAGCAGACCTGGGTGGATTGTGTGGATCATTGTTGCAAGGCACGATTTGATTGCTAGAGAGCACGTGTTCATTCTTTGTTTTACAGAGCTGTACCAACACCTTGTCGATTGTAAGCACACTGACCCCAGGGAGCTTGCTAAGGAAGTGGACCACTTCATCTGCACCAGGGTCCACAGGAAGGTATATGGGGATGGGCTTACAGAAGGGTGGTTATGGTTCCTAACAGAAGAAGGAGTGGGAGATATAAATAGGAAGGGGTTATCTCACAGCCCCTCAAAAAGTTTCTCAGGGAAAGGGGTCTCAGCCCCAATCTGACCATAAAAGGGTTTTGTTGATAAAAGCACTGGTACATTTGTCCCTAAGTGGTATGAATGTTACTAGTATGGGCACACCATGGGTAATGCTAAGTGTCCCAAAAGTAAATACAAACCCACCAATGCCAAAACTGACCACACCTTTACAAACTCATTTCATCCGTGGCCATCATACTCAATAAAAGCGGTCACCATTTATTTTTTATATATTTAAAAAAAAAAAAAAAATTGTCACACAAAAAGGGCAAATGTACAATGAATGATCAATTTTCTTTGCCCGCATATATAAATGTTGATACATAACAGTGGATGGAAGCAAACACATTTTTTTTACAAACACATACACAACTCAATACAAAAATACGATTACAAATATTAAATCACTTCTGGTTTTTTTCAAGGTCCACAACAAGAGCAGAACATCACTAAAGTATATACTTTACTATAACGCCGAAGCTCAAATTTATGGACAGTACCCCCTGACCTAGCAAAACTACGGTAACCAGAAGGAATATTTCATTATACAATTTTTAATTTCCTGATTTTTATTGTTCCTGCTTTTTGGTTGTTGGGCGCACAGATGTTTGTCAACACGTTTCAAACTCACTATAACACTTTAAGGGGTTTTCCTCAGGACACAGAACTGCAATCCACTCTCAGGAACTTGGAGCATTGGTGCTCACAAGGTGATCAAAAATCCTTTTTGTTCTACAAAGGGCCCGACGTCCCTCAATGACATTGCGGTTCTACGTTTCAATTCGACCACCAAACCCATAACACGATAGTGGAATTTGTATTTAGGAGCACGATCTGTGTGCATACAATTGCATCGTCTACTCCGTGCCGATAGACTGAAGTGTACCAAGAGGGCACAGCCCCCCAGTGGTGTGCAGACTCCTGTGTTGGCCACTGTAGCGCTTGGGGAGGGGATGGCCTATTTAGTCTGGGGGAGACAGCTGAGGTTACCCTAGTGTCCCGGGGTGACAGAGAGATGGTGCCCAAAGCCCACATACATTCTAATACTTCCAAGTACAAGCATCGAGTCACCATCAATGGGCAGAGAGGGTGGAGGCTCTGAGGGAAACGGGAGCCAGTATAACTACTGTCAGGTGTTGTCTGGTGTACTCGGAGCAAGTGATCACCAGTACATTCCACTAGGTTGTAGTAGCAGACAACCAGGAGAGCCACTGCCCTGTGGCATTGATTCATTTTGAATTGGGGGGAGGTTCTCAGGTTCTCTTTGGGTAGCTGTGAGCCCTGCCATGCCTGTGGCATGCTGGGAAATGATCTGGAACACATTGCCTAGAAGAAGGGGAGCTCAGGTCCCACATGGAAATGTAGGGGTTGCCTGAGTGAGTCTGTGTGCCCACCAGTCCTATTTCCCCTGCCCAGGAGGGGAGTCCAGGAGGTCAGACAGCTGGCAAGAAAGTAAAGGACAGAGGGCATGGAAACAAGCTAGTGGAGACCAACTAGAGGAGGACATTGCCGACCTTGGATATGATTAGCTACATGCTAACCCTCAGAAACCAAAGGGCCAAGTCCTGGTAGAAAGCTTCTGTGCGCGTGCTGGTGAGCCAGAAAGTCACGAAACAGTGGTATGACCAGAAGGCCCTTCTGGCTGAGTTTCAATCTGTCCAGAAAGTGTGGGTGGTGGAGCCAGGTTGGACTGGACCCTATGAGGTGATTGAGAGGAATAGGGAGACCACTGTGTGTAGGTCCCGGTGCCCAGTGCATGTGGACAAGTGTGATGTGACACCTAACCAGTAACTGTGCAAGCGTGGAGAGCCCAAAGCATATGAACCATGTCAGCATCCACCTGCCGACATCTAGGACAAGCAGCATCTGTTCTATTATAATAGCAGTTACTATTGTCAGGGTTAAAGTAAGCCCTATGCATGATAAAAACATTTAATGAGTTTAAAACAGGGAATATTGTGGTACATGCGCAAGGCATTCAGACAAGGAGGCCAATTCCTTATATATGTAGGGCTGTTGCAAGTTAGTCTCCCAGCACTGATGTAAGACTATGAGCGTTGGGGCAGTGTGAGTCTGTAGAGAATCGGCAAACCAGTGGACGAGGTGCCTGCTGAACCCCATCACGTGGAGATATTCGATCATAAGATGGGCCGGGTGTTCATGGGTCATGTCGCCCCACCAATGACCTAAGGATGCAATCACAGAGATATATAACAAAAATTGACCACGGTGTAAGCCATGATCTTCTATCAATCTCTCATATGGGACAAGGGTGCCCTCCTGATATAGATCCCCTAGGGTGTGTATAACAGTGGTGTGCCAAGCTGTCAGTTCTGCCACCAATGTGAATCTACCATGCCACTCCTGGGCGTTCCGAGTATCGCTAGTGCTGGTTCATAAGGGATCACAGGGCAAGTGACCAGGAGACACCGTCCGTAGCAGCAATATGCCACTCCCAGCAACAAGGAGTCAGGTGTTTTTGCCTGCGTACAGGGGTGGAACAGATGCAGGATGGAGGGCAAGACCCACGTGGGCAGGGTTGTTGCCGTATCTGCTAAGTGCAAGCCCACCAACCACTGGCAAATCCATTGGATTTGTGAGGCAAGATAATGCTCAAACTGTGAAACACCAAGCCTGCCCCGGGTTGTTGGTAAGTATAACTTCACCAATGCCGCCCTACATCTAGACTTATTCTAAAGAAATTCCCTCACATGACTAGTAAATGAAGGAACGAACGCTACAGGGATGTATAGGGGGAGATTAGTAAAATAATACAAAAGCTGTGGCAGGACCACCATGTTTAGTAGCGCCACTCGACCCATTACAGAAAAAGTCAGCGTGCACCAGAAGGACATCTGGGAACGCAGGGACGTTCTAGCACAGGAGATGTTTCAATCATAGAGGCCTTCCTGGTGGTGATAAACACGCAATCCAAGGTAACAAAACGTACTAGGCTTCCAATCCATCTGTATGCCATTCAAAAAAATGTGGGTTAGTTACATCCGGCATGAAAGGGAACAGACAGGAATTAGTCCAATTAACCCTCAACTCAGAAAGGGTGGCAAATGCGTTGAGTGTCAAGGCTATGGTGGCAGGGATAGTATACGTTCTCTAAGATGGAGTATTGTGTGGTCAGCATAGAGGGATATAATGTGAGTCCTATTCTATAAAGGTATGCCCATGTGCCTCCTTGATCTCAAAGGGCTACTGCCAAAGGCTCGATCACTAAAGAAAAAAGTAAGGGGGATAGTGAGCAGCCCTGTCTGGTGCCTCTTTATATGTTAATCGGGACCGATATAAGGGACCCGGTTTAACCCCGATGATCAGTTGGCTGTAAAGTAGGCTTATTTGGCGGAGAAATCTGAGTCTGATTCCATAGCGAGGCAATATGTTAAAAAGGTATGACCACTCCAGGGAGTCAAAAGCTTTTTCCAGTTCTAAAACCATGCACACGGCTAGTGCTGTTGAGAGTAAGTCATGACTGGGAAAAAGCAACTCAAATTAAAGGAAGTGTTTCAAGCTGGGCCAAACCTGTTCTGATCAGAGTGCACTAGGGTCGGGACCAACTGTGCCAACCGGTCTGCAAGGATCTTGGCTAAAATCTTGTAATCAGTGTTGAGTAGGGCTAGGGGTCTGTACGATTCCAGCAAAAGAGGATCCTTATTCAGGTTAGAGAGGGATATGAGGATTGCCTCTCTGGGAGGCAGGGAGGCTGTCAGCAGAGAGGGCTTCTTTGTACATCTTCAGTAGGTGTGTAACAAGTAAGGGTGCATAGGCTTTATAAAATTCAGCAGGCAGATGACAGGGTCCAGGATCTTCCCTGTTGCTAAGCTCTCATTGCATCCTGGACCTCAAACTGCATTATAGGTCCGTCTAATTCCATATGTTGATAAGGGGTAATGCAGAGCATCGATGTTGTAGAAAGAGTTAAAATCCTTGGGCATGCATCTGAAACTGATTGATATAAGAGCGTGTAGCGGTGTGTGTTTGTCATGTATGGCTTGTTGTATGTATGGGGTGTCTGGACTGATCTTGTCAGATAAGCTGGACCAGTAATTGGCCAATTCTGTCAGATGCGGCAAATCTGCGGGCAGAATGTGCGGCATAGTTGAGGCAGCGCAATCTCCCCTACAAACCAGCGTGTTCGTGACGGGTGTGTTCTCCAGTTGTTGATTAGTGATGGGGTTGTGTACTGCCTGCTGCTCATAATCTAAAAGTTATGCGGACGTACAGCTGATGTGGAAAGGAGAAAAAGAAGTATACCTTTGTGTCTGGATTATGAGAGCACCAAATATCATTAGGCGTCAATGCACTAGCCACTCATTCAACGCCTGGGCATTAAATGGTGCAGGTGTTCATGGGGGAAAGGAGCGGTCAAGGGCCATATTAAGGATGGAATTGAAAGCCGATACTATAAGCCATGGCAACCCCCTCCAGCAGGACAATGTCTCAGATAAGCTGTGTAGAAATGTAGGTTGTTCAGTATTGATGGTATATACAAAGCCCATGAGAATTTGATGGCCATCAACGTGACCCAACACAAACATGTATTGGCCCTCTGAGTCTGTAACAGTCATCAACTACAAAAGGGGTACCTGATTTGACCCACAATATCACACCCCTAGCATAGAAATTATTCGGGGTGAATACCTGTCCCTGCAAGCGCTTTTGCAGCCTAATAGCTCCTGTATTCATTAAATGTGTTTCCTGCAGTAGTGCAATGTATGTTAAGCAAAGCATCAGGTACGAATAAACTGAGCAGCATAGTGACTGGGTGTGCATTCCTCACCCGTTCCATGTAATTATATTAAAATGTGTTTTGTGACTATGAGAAAGGGCACAGCGGAGAACCGCTGCGTGCACTGCAATGTAGGTGGGCTTCTACAGTGTCAGGAGAGTAAAGCTACAAGATGTAGGGTTGGAACATGTATAGTCATAACAAAAAATAAAAAAAATCCATGAACATAGAACTGTAAATACCATAGGAGTTGAAGAACGACATGTTACCACCCAAACTACAAAACAACAAAGGTTGGTTGCATCCAAACAGGCTGATGGGCCAAAAAGAGGGGGGAGGGGGGGGGGGGATTGTCATGGCAGCCAATGAAGAGATGTCCTGCAAAGGGAAGGATGGGGTGTGCGTTAACCCCTGAAAGTATGGTAACCCAGAAACTTGTACAGTGGCTGCGCAGAGGGACGTCAACACATATTAGTACCTAATTGGGGGGGGGGGTGTTTACAATTGTTCCCACTAATATGGCTGTAAAGAAAAAGTGGTTAGTGTAAGTATAGGAACATATTGTACTAATCAATTGCAGCACAATGCATCGGGTACAATTAGTAGCACAGTACAGTGTCAGATAATATCTTCAGCTGTTTGTGGGGTCACCTCGTGTGGGGCAGCCAGGCCCACTCCGGATGGCCAGGTGGTCGAGCCATCATCAAGCTTTCACGTTTCGCGTAGTATAGTCTCTGTCGTGGTAGTGGAGTAATCTGACCAAGAATGGTTGAGGGTTGGATCTAGGTGGTGGATTCCGTGTTGGAATGCGGTGAGTGCGTTCCACAAAGCAAAACTGATAGGGTCCCTGAAGGCAGCAGTTCCTTCAGCCAGCGTTCCACATAAGCAATGGCATCAGCCCCCTCCACTTCTTCTGAAGGTCAACTATCTGGATATTATTCCGTCATGAGCAGCCCTCCACCGCCTCAGCACATCATTCGAGTATGCAAACTCGGTCCGCCAAGGAGTGCAGGGAGGACTCCTTCTTGCGCACCTTCGATTGTTCCAACCGAAGATGCGTAAGATCTGCCGTTGCAATGTATATTTTACTTTAAGGATGCACGTGTGCTCTTCAGAGAAGCTCCAATCCGCTCAACTGCTTTCAGATGTGTCTAACTTGTCCCCAAGTGATACAGGAGGAGAGGGAGGCTCTTGTGGATCGGAACTGCCGGCCATTTGGTCAGGGACCGTGAAAGGTCACGAGGATGTGCCCTCTCTACAGGTGTAGAGGCGAACCATATTGAGTGGTATCAGGAGTTTTTGCTAAGTTGGGGAGCAGTCAGTGCCGCGTTCAGGGCCCGCTAACGAGCACCTTACCACCACCCAATGGCACTGTAGCACAAGCAGCCCTGTGAGGTCAGCATGAAACCAGCAGGGTCCATACACCCTAGATGAGAGAGAGGCGCAGGGCAGCGGGCATCACAATGGAACCCTCGCAAGTGATGCAACAGAGACTCGGTGCCCCAGGTGTTGGTCCCAAGCAATTTCAATGGAGTAGGTGCCTGGCGAAAGATCAGCAGTCAGTACGTTAAGGGCCCGCTTGCTAGTGCCTCACAGCCTCTCCGTGTACAGCAGCACGAGCAGCCCTACATCTGCAGGCAGAAACAGACAGGACTAGGCCATAGAATAAGAGGCAGTCATAGGAGCACTTTGTTGCACAGCATAGGTCCACTCAATTGTTGCAGCGATATCCTCTACACTGAAGGGGACCACAGTCAAGGTGTAAAGGTACACTGGGGAGAGGGGTCCCAAGAGGCCAATGCGCAAGGTGAGTGTTTGTGATGCTGTAGTGACCACGCGTAGAGTGGTTTCCTTTTTAATCTTCTTTATTTGTAAGCACACCATTACATTTAGTAACCTCCAGCCCTCTCATCAACTTCTTTTTTCCAGAACTCTCATGGCTCCACTTTCCCTACTACATCATCAAGCACTCCCAAGATTCCAAATGCAGTACATCACATATCTCCCCCTTTCCATACAGAATACCAATCGACAATTACTCAAACCAACATAAGAAACAATAAATATATAATTTCAAAAAAATCATATGATTCAACAAACATACACAGTTTCAATAAATGTATACAATTCAATGATTGTAAGAGTCTGGAAACATAGTCTGGAAACATAGTTAATTGGCCGTATCAGGATTTTTCCCCTTACACAAATTTCAAACACTCCATTCTCTTCCATCTTCCAGTCTGACAACAGATCCCTTCATGTCAATCACTTGCTGCGGCTGGGAAAACTTGCTTTCCCTCTTCCTCAGATGACCCATTTTCTTCACAACCACCCAATCACCACAGTTCTCACGCCCTTCCTCATGTCATAATTCAGCTTATTTTGATTCTGAGATTCCATCACCCTCTTTGCCATGCAATCATGGTCCACCCAAATCTGATCTTTCTTCTGCTACCACATGGGAGATTCCTTTGTTGCTGGTCCTCTGCTTTTAAGAGCAACAAAAGGAGACACAACAGTTACAGAATGAGGCGTCACCCTTTGAGCCCCCATCATTCTGTTCAACTCCTCTTTCCACAGCAGGCCATTCACCAACGACAGCTGGATACTATCCATTATGATGCGAATGACCCTCTCCACTAATCCATTTGCCTGTGATCTGAACAGTGCTACCCTATCATGTCTAATACCAAAATCTACCAAAAATTCCTCCATGATACTTGAAATCAATTGCACTCCATTATCTGTAACCAACACCTTCGGAATTCCTTCCTCCAAAAACACCTCCTTCAAAAACTCAATGACCCTTGTGGTAGTAATATGCTCCATGGTCCTAACCACAAACCATTTACTATGGTAATCTACCAGAACCACCAGAAACCGATTCCTTGAACCTAATTTCTCTATAGGACCCAAGAAATCCATAGCCAACTTTTCCCATAGTCGAGCGGGCACCTTCATGCACCCAAGAGTTGGTTGCCTGACAACCCTGCTCTTATCACTGTTACTACAAGCAAAGCAATCACTTACAACAGTTTCCACCTTTGTCCATTCCCGGCGACCAAAAGAATTGTCTCAATCTCCTCCTCGTCATACTTCTACCTAAGTGTCCCTCATGGACAATCTTCACCAACCTCCCTCTCAATACTTTGGGTGGAACAGTTCGGCTGCACCTTAAAATCTGATGTGCTTAAATACTCAGTTCTCCCTTCACTCAATACACTAGTGCATTGCCAACCATTGATTATGACTTTTCTCAATTCTTTGAATTCCTCATCTCTGAGCAATGCATCCTTCCATTCTTCCTGTTTCAGAGCAAGTTCCCCCTCAACAGGAACCGCCACCAGTTCAGCCTTATCTAGAAATGCAACATCTTCTTCCTCCTCCACAGGCATACACAACAAACCATCCCCAACCACATTCTTTTTCCCTCTCACAAATTCAACCACAAAATTAAGGTCCATCACTGGCATCAACTAGCTTGGCATATGAGGCGTGCCACTACCATCAAGACCTTCCACCTTTATGCATTAATAGCTTGTGATCTGTCTTGAGCACAAAAGGTAATCCCCACCAGTAAAACTGAAAGTTTAGTTCGTTTCAGGTCAAACAAAAGTTTATTTGGACCAATTAGTCCTTAAACACCTAAAATCTCCATATACAATCTCATACAAAACATATCTTAATAAAATCTAGTATAATATTCATACATATGAAATTCATTAATAATAATAATATAATAATAATGGGTCTTGTAGAGCGCAATGGTGACGCACAACGGCGTGTCCCCGCGCTGAGAGTGTGAGCGTGTTCAGAGGGAGTCCTGCGGGGAGGGCCACTATCTGGTGTACAGATATGTTTTCAGCTTGGCTCTGAAGATAAGCTCTGATGGTTCCAGACGCAGTGCTACTGGAAGTTTATTCCAGCATGATGCGGCGAGGTACCTGAAGGACCTGCCACCCATCCTTGCTCTGGACACCTTTGGGATAGTTAGGCGCCCTGAACCAGAGGATCTCAGCGCGCGGGATGGCTCGTATTGTGTCAGGAGACCCTGAAGAGGAGGGGGTGCCCTGCCATTAATGATCCGGTGACAGGTGCAGAGGGCCTTGAATTCTACCCTGCTCCTGACCGGAAGCCAGTGCAAGGCTTGGAGCGCGGCTTTGGAGGCTGATCTTCTAGGAAGTTTGAGAACTAGCCGAGCAGCGGCATTTTGCAGGACCTGTAAGCGGCTCAGATTCTTCTCGGGGATACCTAGATAGAGAAGGTTGCCATAGTCCATCTTGGACGTGACTAAAGCATGCACTAATGTTCGGCGGGCTCTAACGGGAAGGAGCTCCAAAACCTTCCTGAGAGTCTTAAGGATCCCGAAACAGGTGCCGACCACCCGGTTGACCTGGGGGCCAAAGGTAAGATCGGAGTCGAACCAGACACCTAAATTCCTCGCCTCCAGGCAGGGGGTAGGTGTTGGTCCCAAGCAAGGAGGCCACCACGCCGACGTCCACGCCGCCCGGTCTCCCCCTACCACCAGCACCTCAGTCTTGTTGCCGTTAAGTTTAAGGCAGTTGGCAGACATCCAGGCAGCAAGATCTTGCATGCATGCTCTGAAGATGTCCGCCGCAAGGCCGGGAGTACGCGATAGGGAGATGACCAGCTGCGTGTCGTCGGCGTATGACACCATGCGCAGACCGTAGCTCTCCACTATGGAGGCGACCGGGGCCACATATAGATTAAAAAGCGTTGGGCTTAGGGACGAGCCCTGTGGAACCCCCTGATCCAGTGCCATTCGCCTGGAGTAGCAGTCACCCTGCCTGACTTGGAAACCACGGCCCGAGAGGAACGACTGAATCCATTTTAGCGCTGCGTCACCCATCCCTGCTTTGTTCAGACACTGTAGCAAGGTGGAATGTGCTACAGTGTCGAACGCAGCGCTGAGGTCCAGCAGGATCAGGGCCATAGTGTGGCCCTCGTCGGCCCCCTGTCTGATGGATTCGGAAGCCATAAGGAGTGCTGACTCAGTCGAGTGTCGAGGTCTGAATCCAAACTGGGTGGCGTGAAGGAGATTAGACTCTTCCACAAACTGCATTAACTGCTGGTTCACCAACTTCTCCGCCACTTTCGAGAAGTAGGGAAGGAGGGAGATGGGACGCAGATTCTCCAGTTTTTCGAAGCTGATATTAGGCTTCTTGCGGAGGGGGAGCACCACTGCTTGTTTCCATTCCCAAGGCACAGTGCTGGACCTGAAGGAGATATCCAACAGGTGCCTAATGTATGGCTCTAGTGTTGTCAGGCTGTCGGCCAGCCGTTTAGGAGATGCTGGGTCCCGTGGGGAACCTGATTTCACTGATCTACATATGTTGATCAGGTCTTCAGCTTGCGGGGTAGAGAAATTGAGCAGCAACTTGTGACCATCTTCCTCTCTAACTGACGCCTCGAACTTTCCATCTGCCGCTGGTTGGGCAGGGAAGGTGGTATAGATTTTGGACACTTTGTCACTGAAGTAATCAGCAATGCGGTTGCAGGCAGCCACAGAGCAGTCCTCTGATCCCGCTGAGGATTTAGGGACAGCAAGAGATTTGTATACACAGAACAATTCTTTCGCTGAGTTCTCTGCATCCAGAATTCTTTCGGCATAGTGGGCAGTTTTCGTTATCCTGATAAGATTATGATATGCTCGTCTGTGGATGAGGTATCTCTCTCTCTCCTGATTGTCATATGCTTCCCTCCACTGCCTTTCAGCACGCTTACACTCCCTCTTGGCTAATCATGCCATCTTTCCATTTAAAATACTATATATATCATATAAATATTTGTAAGAGAACAATTTTAGTTCTGGTGGCTTTCAAGGATTTTAAAAAACGTTTTGGATAAACTTCCCCGTGGCACATGCTATATCCAAATTATTAATTTCAGTTAGAAGATCTACCGCTTGTGACCGATTTTGTAATACCATACTTTTTCAAAATTGGAATCAATCATAGCTCTTTTTTACCCCGTCGTTAGCATAATAGGGGTTAATACCAATTCTTTTTTTTTTGTTTCATAATTTATTATTGAGAGTAAATTTAATATACATGAAAACCATAAATACATAACAGAAATGTCATAATATCATAGAATAACATGAATTCATATAAAGTAGTAATAAAAAAATAAAATAAAAAAAAAGGGAATGACTCAATATTAATGGGAAAGAAAAATAATAAAGGGGGAATAAAAGTTTAGTCCATGGAGAAGATGAATGATAAGAATTAAAGATTTAAAGAGGAAGGGGAATATGATAGAAAATTCCTAGATGAATAAACAAAAATTGAAGAATATGTATATGCATATAAATAAATAAAGATAAACGTGAAGGGGTATAAGGAGGGGAGAATAGAATGGAGTAGGAATATAGAAAGATGAGAAAAGAGGAGAGCAAAGATATAGGGTTAAAGGAATATGGGAAAATTGAAAGGAATTCAGGAATCGCAGAGAAAAGAAGCCCATACCTGCTAGAAGATTTCCTCTTGATCTTGTAATTTATATACAATACGTTGATGGGAAGCCATTTGAATCATTGCTACCATCCATTCTTCCTGTGAGGGAGACTAGACTATTTCCAATGCCTTCAAATGCAGATTTTAGCTGTGGAAAGTGCGGTGTGCAAAAGACGACGTTGCGGACGTGTAAGGGTGAGAAGACTTCTAAAATCATGTAATAAAATGATGGAAGGAGTTAGAGGAGTGCTAAGGGAAGAGATTAAACCATGCAGCGTGTCCCCTACATATGTCCAAAAACTCTGCATGGAGGGACATTCATAAAGTATATGTGGAAGGTCACAATTGACTCCAGGACATCTCCAACATTTAGAGTGTGGTAGCAGACCTGCTCTTTGCAGTTTTATAGGTGTCCATTGCCAATCATGCAAAGTTTTGAAAGACAGAATTTCAAACGAGCCTCTCTGGTACCTTTGTCAAGGGCTTCTAACAAATCCGACCAGTCGTCTTCTTCAATCATGATGTGCAAACGCTCTTTCTATTTCTCTCGAAGGGCTTTAAGAAGTGGTTGTGAATATATGTGATGTATTAGCACACCATATAGTCCTGACAACACCCCTTTATGGCGACCCCAAGTAAGAAGATAATCTAAAATTGGTGAAGAATTCAAAGTCCAGAGAGGAGAACCAAGAAATCTTTTCAGACAGAGCTGCAATTGCGAATGGCGTATGACCTGGTGTGGTGGAAGACCAATCTCTTCACTAAGTGAATCAAAGGATTTTAGCTCTGTTTAGGATAATTTGACCAAGTGTGTGAATGCCTCTTAATTTCCAACTAGACCATTGGAGCGTTTGACCATTTGTCGGATACTCTCATTGTCCCAAAGTGGAGCTTTAAACGCAAGCGGTGGGCGACTCGGAGAAGACGATATACTTTTTGCCACTTTTGGTAAGTAGCTTGCATCACTGGATGCAGGGGTGAAGAACGAGGAATTCGAGGTCCATAAAGGAAATTAAGGGCATTGCTTTGGTTGAGGAAGGAATGTTCCGTGTGACCCACTGTGGAGGATCAGACATACCCGGATATAAATAAACTAATTGCGAGAGATGTAAAGCTAAAGAACAGTGTTCTAAGGATGGGAATCCCAAGCCACCATAAGAGCGGCGAGCCAATAATTTAGAAGCAGCTAGACGCGGGCGTGAGGATCCCCAGATTAAAGATGGAATTTGGGCATCTATTCTATGAAGTGTAGATAAAGGAACAAGAATCGGAAGCACGCCAAGTATATAACTAAAGCGAGGTAAGGTAACCCTTCTAACGGCTTGCACCCTTCCCCACATGGAAAAGCCCAAGAGAGACCATTTTGTAAAATCAGTTTCCATTTGCATTATAAGGGGTGAGATATTGTCTGAAATCATATGTGACAAACCCCTATTAACCAGAACTCTCAAATATTTTAATTGGGATGTTTTCCGACAAAAGGGATACCCATCAATTGACGCTTTTGTGGTACCAGAAGAGATCGGAAGAGCCTCACTTTCATCCCAGTTCACTTTGTAACCTAGAGTGGGTCGAAAAACCATCAATGATCTTTAGTAAAGCTGGTAAAGAGTGAGGAAGGTCTTTTAACGTGAGGAGAATATCATCGGCGTACAAGTATATTTTAGAAGTACCACCTGCTATAGGTATACCTTGTATGTATGGAGAATGCTGAATGAGTGAGGCAAGAGGCTCTATCGCTAGTAAAAATAAAAGGGGTGAAAGAGGACAACCCTGTTGGGTACCTCGTTGGATTGAGCAAGGATCAGAAAGAAATCCACCACAATTGACTTGGGCTATTGGAGTGTCATATAAGAGACGAACTTTAGAGATAAACTGATCACCTAGGCCAAAGCATTTCATAGCTGCAAAAAGGTATTTCCAGTCAATACAGTCAAATGCTTTTTCTGCATCCAAGGGCTACAGCATCTTCCGTCATTTTATTTGCAGACCATAAAGTATGAGCTAGAGTTCGGAGGGGATTCCTGGAGGAACGACCTGGGACAAAACCAACTTGCGAGGCATGTATGAGAGAGGGGATAACTTTACGTAGATGTGTCGTTATGATACTTACAAAAATGTTGACGTCAATATTTATCAGTGAGATGGGCCGATAACTACTGCAAGCAAGCTGGTCTTTACCGGGTTTGGAGATAAATGCGATCAATGCTTTGTTAGAGATAGGGCCAAGTGAATGTGTTTGAACCACCTCATGGAAGGCAGAAAATAAAGTATCAACCGTTTCCGTCCCAGTGCATTTGTAAAACTCCGCAGGGAAGCAGTCTTCACCCGGAGATTTGTGAAAAGGCAGTTTAGTGATGGCTATAGCAATTTCTTCTTTGCTAATATCACCACCAAGCAGGGTTCTACCTTCATCCGTGAGGCAAGGGAGGTGAATATAAGCCAAATATGAGACTATTTGATCCTCAGTTACCGAAGTTTCAGGGGTATAGAGTTTTTTGTAAAAGAATGCAAAAGTGTCCACAATATCCTGTGGTCTTGTAAGGATCTCACCTTTTTCTTTACGTAATGCAGGACTGGCCATAGCTGCCTCACGGTGTCAATTGTGCTGCTAGTAGACGACCTGCTTTTTCTCCTTGTTCATAATGTCTGCCCTTTGGGCATTGAAGAGCATACTCACCCTTGGAAGTATATAAGTTATTTAGCGCTAATTTAGTTCTAGTTTTCGACGATTAGGTATTGTGGGATGAGATGTGTATAAATGTGTGAGGGAAGTAATTTGAGTCTCCAATTCAGTACGACGTAGGGAAGCAGACTTATTGGCCTCAGCAGCGTCTCATCAATTAATCACGAATAGTTGCTTTGGCATCTGCCCAAACAATTCTACTGGAAGTAACAGATGGCTTATTTATAGCTAAATAATTAGAAATATGGGAACAAAGTAAAATGTTACCTTTGGAAGGGCGGTACCTCTGTATATTCAAACGCCATGGTTTACGGCCTGGGGAAGTTAAACCTATTTGTAGAGTAATAAGGATAGGGGCATGGTCTGATATTGCAGCTTCTAAGATATGGGATTCAGTGGTAGCTGCAACCACTGAATGTGAAATAAGAAAATAATCTAACCTGGATTGTGTATCATGGGTAGAGGAGAGAAAGGTGTACTCCTGATCAGAAGGGTGATAAAGACGCCAATGGTCCACTAGTCCGTGATCTGATGTTATGTCTCCGAACAGGGCTCTGTCTCCCTCATTACACCTATCCAGGGGACCTGTTCTGTTAATTATAGCATCCCGGGCAGGTTCCAATCACCGCCAATGACATAACTGGATGCACCAATTTCTACCAGCAGACGGTTCAGACTACGAAAGAAAGTGCGTTTGGTTCCTATAGGAGCATAAACTGAGCCCACACATAGGACCTTATCTCCTATTTTGAGTTTTTCAAAAATGTATCTACCATCTGGATCAGTCCAGGTTTTGATAATGGTAACAGGCAAAGATTTGTGAATTAGAATAGCTACACCACACTTCTGTGGATGGTTCTCATTAGGAGGGATTTGTGTCGTCAGCCCACAGTGAATGACTTTTCCCACCCACTCCCGACGTAACTTAGAGGATTCTAGAGCATCCAAATGAGTTTCTTGTAGGAGAGCAATATCCGTTTTTTTCGCTTGTAGATAGGAGAGTACTTTCTTGCGTTTAATAAAGTGCGTGAGACCATGAACATTCCACAAAATAAAGCGTAGTGGATGAGAAGCAGAGGAAATGTCACAGCCATGTGTATGTTAGCACAGAAGAAATTAAATTAGGTGTATAGGAGTTAGGAACAAGAAAAGAATCTGGGTAGGGGATAAAAAGGGTAAAAGAAGTAAAGAAAAGGGTTCCGGGCAAGAGAGGAGAATGAGTATGAGTCACTTTGTTAATGTACAAGAGAATGAACAAAGAAACAAAAAGGACTAGTAAGAAAGAAAAGGAAAAAGCGGAAAAAGGATAGATATACTGCACAGGAAAAAAGTACAGTATAAGGGGAACAGAACTGTTCTCTGCGGTTCCTAGCTTTCGGATTATGCGCACCGGGGGAGCCCCACACAGCGCTAAGCATGGAAAGAGTACATAGGTGTGACAAATTATAAACCGTATTAAATGAACTTGATAATTATGGAAATGAGTAAATATGCAGATATTATGATATAGGATATAGTATAAGAAGAGAAAAGGGAGTAATGAAGGAAATAAGTATTAAATATAACCATTTTAAGACTAAATAAAAATTAAATAGCATAATAATTAAATATTAACACATTTAAATCTTATCAGAATAAATTAATTAATTTGAATACAGTGTATCAAAGTAATCCATTAGGCAAACGATTCTGAGCAATTTTACTTAAATAGAAATAGAAAAAAAGAAAAAGAATGAATGAAGAGGGTAGGAGGAATAGCGAAAGAAAAGAAAGGACAACATATTTAAGCTTCCAATTATTATGCTCTGAAAGAATCTGCAGGAAAGAAGTAAATCTGAAGTATTTGAAAATTGAAATTTAAAAAATAGCTTATATAAAGGACAGTTTAACAGCTCAGAAATAATATTAGCACCATTTTAAAGATCAATCTAGGTGAAGAGGTTAATATCTAAATATTGTAATAAGAAAACATTATAATAAGGAGATAATATTAGGAATACTTATTGGAAAGAGGGAGAAAAGAAAAAGTATAAGAGAAAAGTAAAAGGGAGTAGTATAAAGAATACAATACATAACCCTAAGGCAGTTATTTATATGTACAGGTCAATTTTTAATTTATAGCATTTCAAAGGATCGTAGAAATATTGGTAATAATGGGCTGAACAGAGAAGATAGCAGAGGAAACAAATATTAAATACAACCGTTGTGATGCTTAATGATAATTAAAAAGTATAATAATTCAGTAATTAAGTATTAACACAGTTACATCTTTTCAGAAGTAATTCATCTAAATACAATATGCCAAAATAATCTATTAGTTAAACAGTTTAAAGTAAGTTTACTTAAATAGAAATAGAAAAGAGGAAGAGAGAAGATGGACAGGATATAAAGAATAGTGAAAGAAGGATAATGCTTATCAACTTCAAACCTTGTGTTCTAGCGGGATTTGGAAAAGTAAAGAAGGAAATCTAAAGATTTAGATCAGTTGAAATTTGAAATGTAGCCTATGTAAAAGACAATAAACAGTACCTAGATAACATTAAGAGTCATATAAACATTGGTCTAACTAAATAGTAATAGAGAGAAAATCTAAGAGGAAGATCTAAGAAAAAAGTCCGAAAAATACTATGCATAACTGTAATATGTGTGAATACTAAAAAAGAAAACATAAAGAAAGGTCAAGAATAAATTCACATATTTTAAAGAGTATAGTACAAGCATTATACAGTGAGTAATGCATTATTGAGTAAAGAAATATGTAGATACTTATCAGGTCATGACTTCAATATGTAGTAGAATATAGCTCTCCTATCTGTTTTTCAAAATGTAAACAGTAAAGTAGTAAATTAAGTTCAAGGAACATGGTCGTCAATTGATGGTGGAGGCTTGAGTGTAGAGCGTGATTTGTCTCTATCTCTTTCCTGCATTAGAGCAGCCACTGCCTGTAGAACTTGTGTTCAATCGACCGTGTGTGCCTGTCTGTATCTCTTCCCCTATTTTGGGAACTACCTGGGAAACGCTGGATGTCGGGAATCTTTTTGGAGGTTGGTGAGGAAACTGAAGATTGGGTCTCTGGTAGGGACTCAGTATATTCCATATGTTGAGGAGAGATGTTGTCCAGGAAGCGTCGAAGGTCATCCAGATTAAAAGATTCTTTGATACTCCATCCTTAGTAATTCGCAGTTGTGCTGGTTCAAAAAGACCTATTTGATGGTTAATTGATGTAAGCGAGGTCGGAAAGAGAGAAAAGCTTTATAATGGTCATGTTTCTTTTGAAAAGTCTGCAGAAATTCGAATTTCATGACTGAAATAAATATGGACCATGTGTACGTGCCGCTTCGATAAGTTGTCGAGCTTGTTCTTGACGCAGGAAGCAAACAATAAGTGTACGTGGCTGTATATTCCTTCCTCCTTTAGGAGGACCAATACGGTGTGCTCTCTGCATTTCCAATGGCAGATCAAAAGTGAGACCTGTAATCTTCGGGAGAGCTGTTTGAAGAAAGGATTTAGCATCTGATCCTTCTATGCCTTATGAAAATCCAAAGAAGCGCACATTGTCCCTACGATTTCTAACTTCCAAATCTGTCACTTTGCTTCTTAAGAAGAGAAGTTCTTGGTCTTGGTCTGGTATATTATGGAGACAATTCTCAATTTTAGTTACACGGTCAGTGAGACCAAGTCTATTCTGGATTCCTGCAATGTCAGCACGTATGGATTTAGTCTCCATCGCAAGAGCAGATATAGACGTCTCCATACCTTCCAAGCGTCGTCCAACAGCAGTTATCACTTGTAGTATTCGTTCCATAGTAGGGTCTGGTGCAGACGCCATTAATAGGATTAGACGACTTTTGTGCTGTGGAAGTAGTTTTGCTGGTTTCTGAGTAAGAGCAACTCTGCCTTAATATTTCAGAGTAGGTAGGTTGTTTTGAAGATTTATTGGACACTTTTCCAGAAGGCATTCCAGATTGTCATCATGTAAAAGTCTTTGACGAATAAGTAGATTCTTTACAGCTGTATGAGTTTCTTTGGTAGGGCTTTTGGTTCTAGAGTAAGGATATCACAGCTGTGTCTATTATTTTATACCAATTCTTAACCTCAGTAGTTCTCTTCTTATCCAATGATAGGGTAGTATATCAATATAAGGAAAATGATTTTGCCATGAATTAGCCATAAAACGTACAGATGCCCACTTCAGCTCACTCTGCAGTATCTCATTCCTACACCACTGTGATATTTTGTGTTCTTCTCCACAGCCCAAGTGCTGCCAGAATCTTAATAACACTATACAACCAAGGCTTGGGTCCTGTCACTACCTGGCCTCAACCACTCAATTAGCAAAAACAAACAAGTAGCCAGATAGGAAATTGCAAGATAATCTTGAATCAACCTAGACCATCGGAGGAGGAGCCTAGCGCGCAACCAAGATGGCCGCGTAGGCTTACGGCTCTCGAGGGCCTCCGCAACCTCCCACGTCTATCCTGACTTAATCCTGGTTTACTTGACGGGCTTTTGCAGATGAACTTGCGCTGAGGTGCCACCCGTCTTCCAATTTCAGATCGGACGCCGGGACCCGGAATGGTTGCACTCCGAAGTTTGCGGCCTGCTCTTGCCTTGGTCCCGATCTCGAGCTGGTGAAGTGCCCGGGTACGAAGTGAACAGCAGCGGCTGGCTGGGCCTGACCTGCCACGGACCCCGCACTTTCACTTACGTTTTCCAGCTTGCTCTCTGCTATCGGCCAAGAGACTCTGGTATTTCAGAGGGGCGCGGACGGCGAAGTGTCTGGCCTGACTCTCGGATTATACATGGGCTGACTGTCGGCGACGGCTGTGCTCAATAGAATTAGCTACTTAGTCCCTTCTGGTGCGGACGGGTGCCGGCCTTGGTGGCCTCCGGATGATGGCGGCGAGACTAGACGGAGACAAGTCGAAACCCAAGTCAACCCGGAGGGGTGCCTATACCCAGGTCAATAACATGGATCGATATGCGCAGGCAAAGGGATCCCCTGGTGGCTCGCATAAATCTCCTGAGAGGTCTAAGGAGGTCTCCGGCCCATCGTCGGAATTGACCCTGCTGGACGTCATGGGCGCCATTGAGGAGATGAAGACCGCTGTGGGTCAGCAGTTTGATACCCTGGCTCATAAACTGGACGCGGTCCTGATCGATGTGAATTTGGTCAGGGCAGACCTGTCCAAAACTAACGAGCGGGTCGACTTCTTGAGTCAAGCGGCGTCGAGTCTAACTGTGGACGTGGCCGCCCTGCAGACGGAGGTCCATAGGTTGCGGCTAGCCAGTGATCTGACGGACCGTCGACTTGAGGACTCTGAAAGCAGGGCTAGACGGAACAATGTCCGTATCATTGGAGTGCCGGAAAGATCGGAGGAATCTGCTGCGGATCTATTTGTTGAGGATCTGGTGACCAATCATCTCGCGCCCAAGGGACTGAGCAAGTTCTTTGCGGTGGAGCGAGCCCACAGGATTCCGGGTGGTGCGCCCAAGGTGGGTGCTCCCCCGCGGCCTATAATCGCCCGACTCTTTAACTTTCGGGATAGGGACGCTATCCTTCAGGCGTCGAGGGTTGCCGGACCGCTGAAGTTTGAGAACTCCAATGTCAGCTTTTACCCGGACTTCACGCAAGCGGTCCAGAAACAACGGCTGGGATTTTTGGGTGTCAAACGGCGCTTGAGGGACATGGAGCTGAAATATGCGATGTTATTCCCGGCGAGGCTGCGGGTTGAGTTCCAGGGTCGTTCCCACTTTTTCGACCGGCCGGAGGCGGCTGGAGACTGGTTGGATGCCCTGCCTCGGGGACAAGATCGAGACGGTCGGACGGCGGAGAGCGGGCGGGATTTGGTGAAGCAGGACTAGAACTTGGTTCCTGGTGATGGACTGAACTGGTGACGTTTTGTACCTTGGCTCAACTGGACCTTAGATTGGCACAATATGCCCTTCCAATGCCCGGGGGTTGTGGGGAGCTTATTGGGGTCCTTTCCTCCTTCTGGGGTTCTTTTTGTGGTATATGTTAGGGCGACAGGCACACTGCGAGTTGGGGGGGCTGTTCGGGCTCAAGCAGGGGTGCAGGGAGGGGGGAGTTGTGGTTTGGGGATTGTGGGGGAGGGGGGTTGTTGGGGATTGTTTGTTTGTTTCGCAAGGCAATGTGACGTTCTCTGCTGACTTATCCGGGCTGTGCTTTCCGGGATGTGGGTGTCCTGCACGGGAGTGGGATGGGGGGTACGGGATTGAGAATCCTTTCGTGGAATGTGAATGGACTTGGGGACAGGATCAAGCGCGGGGTGGTGTTGCAGTTTTTGAAGCGGATTTCACCCGACATTGTTTTCCTGCAGGAGACACACGTGATTGGGAACTCCTTCCATGCCCTAAATAGGAGGGGCTATCGCCTTGCCGCTCACTCTGGTTTCACTTCTGGCTCTAGGGGAGTGGGCATTTTGGTTAGGGCTTCTCTCCCGTTGGAAGTTGATGAGGTGCTTCACGATGATAGGGGGCGCTATGTGGCACTGGTGGGGAGATGGGAGGGTAGGACTATCTCGCTCGTCGCTGTGTATGTGCCTCCGGGGTTACAGACGGCTACATTTGCTGATTTGGGGCGTTTGGTCCTGGGACTCCCTGGGGGGGTTCTGGTGTTGGGGGGTGACTTTAATGCCGTTGTCTCCGGGTTGGAGGACCGCCACCCCCCCAGGGATCTCCCTAGGGCTCAGGCCTGGTTGGGTGGCTTTTTGGACACCTTGGGACTTGTAGATTGCTGGAGATTGATGCACCCGGGTCAGGCTCAATATACCTTTCACTCGGGGGCCCATGGGAGTCTCTCGAGACTTGATTACATGCTTATGCCGGCGATCCAAGCTGGGATGATTGGGGAGGTGCGTCATTTAGCCTGAGGTATTTCTGATCATTCCCCTATATGGTTGCAACTGAAGGTTGTCCCTGGGGCAGAGGGGAGAGTGGCACCCATTAGCCCCTGGTATCTACGTAACCCTAAGATCCGCGCGGAACTGGTCAAGTCCACTGATCGCTACTTTAATGATAATGTGGGGTCGGCGCCGTCGGCCGTCTCCCTATGGGAGGCTTATAAGGTGGTGATCAGGGGGCAGGCCTTGTCCCTTATCTCCCATGCTGAGAGGTGCGAGAGGGCAGAGGTGGTTCGCCTGGAAACTGAAATAGCTGAAATGGAGGAGGACTTGGAGCGGGGAGTTACTGATGAGAAAGTGCATGTTCTCAGCCTCAAACAATCAGATTATAGAGCGCTAGTCACGGAAGCCGCTAAAGGGATGAGTAGAGAGCAGCAAGGACGACTGTATGATGTGGGGGATAAGGCCGGAAAGTTGATTGCTTGGTTGGATAAGAAGGAGAGGGCGAGTAGGGTGGTGCCCGTTGTGGAGAGAATGGATGGAGTGCGTGTGACTGACCCGGTGGAGATCGTTGACTGCTTCGCGGCTCATTTCCGCGGGGTCTATTCTCCGGTTTCTGTGCGTTCGGAGGAGGATTCTCATCTGTTGCTTAGAGACATTGCATTGCCAACCCTATCGGAGGCTGATGCAGTATTGATGGAGGCGAAGTTATCGTCAGATGAGATCGCTCTGGCCACTCGCTCGATCTCATCGGGTAAAGCTGTGGGTCCTAATGGTCTTCCCATCGAACTATATAAATTGCGTCCCGATAAGATAGCGCCGCGTCTTCGGGACATGTTTTTCGCGGCACGTGCGGCGGGCTTCCTCCCCCCTGACCAACGCCTCGCCAACATAGTTGTGATACACAAAGAGGGGAAGCCGCGGGATCGCTGCGCCTCCTATAGGCCCATTTCGCTGTTGAACGCGGAACCCAAAATTCTGGCCAAGGTATTGGCTAATCGACTGGTTCGGGTCGTGGGCGACTTGATTCATCAGGATCAGTCCGGTTTTATACCTCATCGGAATACCGCTCTAAATTTGAGGCGGTTGCACGGCGTGCTTGCTAGAGCGGAATTTATACGTGAGCCGGCCATCTTGGCATCTCTAGATGCTACTATGGCGTTCGACACTTTGGAGTGGCCATATATTTGGGCCGTGTTGGCGAAATTTGGGTTCGGCCCTGAGTTTATTGGTTGGGTAAAATTACTATATGCTGACCCTCTGGCTCAGGTGGTGGTGAATGGTAGGGTATCGGCTCCCTTCGCACTGGGGAGAGGTACGCGGCAGGGATGTCCGTTATCACCCCTTCTCTTTGCACTTTCTCTGGAGCCTCTCGCCGCCTGGTTGCGTTGGGAGCCGTCGTTGCGAGGTATTAGATGGACGCCGGAGTTTGAAGACCGTGTCTCCCTTTACGCGGATGACATCCTTCTGTATCTCAACTCTCCTCGACAGTCGCTAATTGTATTGGTGGACGTCCTGAATTCCTTTGGTCGCAACTCCGGCCTGGTCATCAACTGGGCCAAATCGTGTGTTTACGTCCTCTCGGGTGAGGCCCCCCTCCTGCCACGGGATTGCCCTATCCAGATTGCTAACCTGGGGTTCAAATATTTGGGAATCTTTATCTCACTGGATCCCGCGGTCCGCTATGAGCGAAACCTTCTCCCTCCCCTCCAGCGATTGCAGGCCGACGTCGCGAGGTGGCGACGACTTCCACTCTCGCCACTCGGACGGGCGGCATTGTTTAAAATGATGTCGCTACCTCGCTTCTTGTACGCTTTGCAAAATACTCTAGATGTCGTGCCGGCCGTTATTTACGGGAGGTGGAGTGTCTTCAGCGCCAACTGTTTTGGGACAGGCGGCCGCGGATTGCTCTCGCCAAGTTGACGCTCCCTTGGTACGATGGGGGGGTCGACCTCCCCGATATTAAACAATACTATTGGGCGTCTCAGTTGGCGGCGGTGAACCACGGGATATACGGTCCTGCCTTGAATCCGGCCTTCGAGATGGATACATTTCTGCTCCCGGGTGGGGACTATAATAGGGCACTGTACTCAGTGACCCCGGACACGCGGTTGACAGGACCCACACAGGTTGCGGTACGTGTGTGGCACGCGGCGAATGCTGCGATGGGGTGGAGGGATCGCTTGACTCGGGCGACGCCGTTTTATGCCTCTGGGCGGTTGGGCTGTTTGTGGAGATCGAAAGGCTTTGAGAAATGGGATATGATTGGTATATGTAAGGTGGGTGATCTTTGGGCGAAGGGGTCTTTCAAAACGTTTGAAACGCTTAAAACTGAATATAAATTAAACGATAGAGAGTACTTCCGGTATGCTCAAGTCTACCATGCGCTGTGTTCGGTTTTTCCAGACGTTGCTGCTATCCCCGAGTATTCCCCATTGGAGGATAGAGTGTTGGATGGCTACGTGCCCGACAGCACTATTTCTCTGATTTATAAGAAACTCATTAATGATCGCGCGGATTTGCTGCTCCGTCTGCGGGAGGCATGGACGGGCGATGGCTTGGAACTGGACGATGAGGACTGGGTATCGGCGGTGGCCTCCCCGAAAGAGGTGGCGATCCCGGCCCGCTTACGATTCGTACAGCTGAAGATCCTTCATAGAGTGTATGTCACGGGGCCTGGTTTGATGCGTATGGGTTACTCGATGGATGGATTGTGTAAGCGTGGATGTGGCCTGTCGGGTTCCTTTCTCCATATCTTATGGGAATGTCCGGAGGTTGTGCGATTTTGGAACGGTATCCACACCGTAATGGAGGAGGTCACGCGCGTTGCTCTGTTGCCAGAGGCTAGGAGGTGTTTGTTGAATGTCTGGGAACCGAATGATTGTAATGCGGCGCAGACGCAGTGGGTGGCCTTGGGGTACATGGTGGCTAAGCGTAACAATGCACAGCTGTGGGGCTCCCCGAGACCACCCACGATCGAGGTCTGGAAGGAGAATATGGACTGGTGTATGTTTAGGGAAAAGACGGTGTATGTAGCGAGAGGTAAGCCAGGGAAATGGATTAAGGTATGGGGTCCATGGAATTTATATCGAGGACATATCTGCACCCCGCCTCTGCCATTAGAGGTCGATATTGCTTTGTCCCCCTAGCCACGCATTCTGCGGGAAGGTGTGTTCCATGCTTTGCTCTCCCGTTGCCCCCCTCTACTGCTTCCAGACAAGAACTGCTTTGGATACTGTACGTTGTTCCCCGTCCTGGGAAGAGCATGCTGCTATTTCGGACTCTCATTGCCTTGAGTGTGTTTTATATTTAATAAAAAATGAAACTGTTTATTCCGATTGCTACTGGCCTATGGCCACGGCCTGTTACATGTGCCCACGAACTGCCGGGAGCTTTGCCTCTGGTTCATTTGAATGTGTGGCGTTGCACTGCGGGCCCTCGGGCTCTATAGCGGCCGGCCCTGGTGGTTGTAGGCCCTTGTCTGTATTTTACTGTGTACCAACGGTTTCTAATAAAAATCTTAACAAAAAAAAAAACCTAGACCATCAATTCTAAGTATACGTGATTTAATTCACATTCAATTCAATAATTCATCACATTTTTTTAAAGCAAATAATTCATCTGAAAGAAACACGTTAGTTAGATTCCTCACCTTAGAATATCCCCAGGCGTCAGACTGGATCCGGAAGATTTTTCGTCAGCAATACCCCTTGCGCGTCGCAAGGCGTCGTCTGCGGCTCCACGTCCGTCGTCGGCGTCGTGCGCCGGAATGACGTCGTCGGAGTACTTAGACGCCGCCCTCGCGCACTGACGTCAGTTCTTCTTTTTTCCGCGCCAGTAAGCGCAGATCCGGGAGAGCTACCCCTTTAGTCAATTTTTGACTGTAGCCGCTTGATGTCGGTTACGGACCATCACCGCCGGTGCCTTTACTGCTTGGGCCTCGATCACGACGCGGAGTCGTGCTCGGACTGCAAGGCCCTGACCTCGAAGGCTAGACGGGAGCGGTCCCGTAAGCTTCTCGAGATTCGCCACTCGGCTCCGCGCGCCTCTCGATCCCGGTCCAGGAGGAGGTCCAAGGATCGGTCGCGGAGCCGCAGCCGACGTCACCATCGGTCGTCGGGATCCAAGTCTTCGGGTAAGTCGAAGCATTCCAAGAAGTCCAAGAGGCGACACCGCTCTTCGTACTCCCCTCGCCGGTCGCGCGACTCGGCCGAGGGTCAGGGTGGTTCCACCCCCGCGGCTCCGGCAGAGCCGCAGGCGCCGCGCACGTCCCCATACCCTCCGGTCCCTGGGACTGACGCGACGCCGGCGGAAGTCAGTGCCTTCCTCTCGGCCATGAGGAATCTGGCTCCGCCGTCGGCGCCCGCTGGTGCGCCTTCGGGCCCCGCGGACCCGACTGGACTGCCTTGCCTGCCGGTGGCTCCGGCCTCGACGCCGCAAGCGCCCGTGGGACCCGTTCTCGAGTCCCCGTCGACGCCGGTCGACCTCGTCACGCCTCCTCCGCCGGCGTCGACACCGGTACCACCCCCGACGTCGACTCCGTTCGACGTCGGGCCCCGGTTCAGTCCCACTCCGGGCCCGGCGCCGGTACGGCGTCGATGGACGCCGCGATCGGCGCCGCTAGAGACACATTATGTCTACCGCCCGGCTCCGTTACTTTCTCCTCTACACCAGGAGTTGGATGATGGGGACAACTGGGAGGGATCCGAGGATCCTATGGCCGTTCAGGCTCAACTGTCCCAGGACTGGGCAGATGAACTGGGGGAGGCCAGTGGCCTGGATACCTCTCCAGACACTGGATTTGTCTCTCCTCCGACTGTGGCTTCGGAGGAGGGCGCTGCTTTCTCTGTGGTGCTGCGCAAGGCGGCCGCAGCCCTTGGGCTCGAGCTGCCAGCCGTGGCTGTGAGGACTAACGTCCTTACTGAGGTGCTTCAGTCTGCAGCAAGCTCCACTGAGCCTCTGCTGCAATTCAATGAGGCCCTCATTGACGTTCTGCAGGGCACCTGGTCCAAGCCCTCCACAGTTCCTCCTGTGGACAGGAACGTCGCCAGGCGCCACCGCCCTGCTCCGGGCGACCCCAGTTTTCTGTCCCAACACCCTACCCCTGAGAGCCTGGTTATCCAGGCCTCCACCTCCCAATCCTCTTTCCCGACCGCCCCGCCGGATCGGGACTCCAAGAGACTAGAACAGTTTGGCAAGAAGCTGTTCTCCTCCCTTAGTTTGGGCCTGCGGTCTTTGAACACCGCTTGTCTCTTGGACCGTTATTCCCACTCTCTCTGGGATGCGGTGGAGGACGCGCTGCCCCTGTGTCCGGAGGAGGTCCGGACACGACTTACCCAGGCTCTGGCCGATGGGAGGGATGCCACGCGACATGCTATACGATGTGGGCTTGACACCACGGACTCGCTGGGTAGGGCCATTTCTACCACAGTGGCGCTTAGACGTCACGCCTGGCTGCGGTCCACGTCATTTTCGGGCGATGTCCAGAGCACTCTCATGGACATGCCCTTTGATGGCACTCGCCTTTTTGGCGAGAAAGCGGACAGTGCGCTGAATCGCTTTAAGGACTCCCGGGCTACGGCCAAGTCCTTGGGCCTCTCGGCCCCGCGGTCGCAAACTTCCGCCTTTCGCCCCTTTCGTGGCCAAGGAAGGGGTGCCTCCTCACGTGCGCCTAGCCACCAGCCGCAGAACCAACCTGCGCGCGGTCGTGGACGTGGTTTCCGCCGAGGCGGTTCTGGAGGACGACGAGGTCAGCCCACATCCACCCCGGCAGCATCCGCCTCAAAGCCTTCCTAGTCCGAGCTTTCAGGCCCATTCCACGCCAGTGGGCGGCAGAGTTCGCCATCACCTGCTCCACTGGCGGTCCATCACATCGGACAGGTGGGTGCTGCAAATCGTCCGAAGGGGCTACTCCCTCCCTTTCGAGACGACCCCTCCAGCCATGCCACCGCAGCACCACCGTATCTCGGGGGATCATTTGAATCTTCTCCACGAGGAAGTTTCGGCCCTCTTGGCCAAGGGGGCCGTCGAGCGCGTTCCGAGCCCAGAAGTAGGTCGTGGTTGTTATTCCCACTACTTTCTGGTTCCCAAGAAGGGCAAAGGGGGCCTACGCCCTATCTTGGACCTCCGGAACGTCAATACCTTCCTCCGGAAGGAAAGGTTCAAGATGTTAACTTTGGCTCAGGTTCTAGCTGCCCTAGACCCCGGAGACTGGATGGTAGCGTTGGACTTGCAGGACGCATATTTCCACATCCCCGTCCTGCCGGCCCACCGGCGTTACCTGCAGTTCACGGTGGGCCCAGAGCACTTTCAGTTTACCGTGCTCCCCTTCGGCCTCACCAGTGCCCCTCGGGTGTTCACGAAAGTGATGGCGGTGGTCGCAGCTCATCTGCGCAGATCAGGGGTTCCAGTCTTCCCCTATCTCGACGACTGGTTGTTGAAGGCGGGCTCGCCCCAGGCAGTCGTCTCCCACCTCCAGACTACGGCGGATCTCCTGCATTTGCTGGGATTTTCCATCAACGTGCCGAAGTCACACCTGAGCCCCTCTCAGAAGCTCCTCTTCATCGGAGCGGTTCTCGATTCGGCGCAGTTCCGGGTCCATCCACCGGAACAGCGGGTCCAGGATATACAGGCCCTGATTCCCATCTTTCGGCCTCTATCCTGGGTTTCGGTCAGGCTAGTGTTGCGGCTTCTGGGGCTGATGGCCTCCTGCATCCTACTAGTGCATCACGCCAGGCGGCGCATGCGGGCTCTGCAGTGGGACCTGAAGTTTCAGTGGGCCCAGCATCACGGCAACCTGTCCGACCATGTCTTGATCTCGGAGGGCACTGCACGGCAGTTGCAGTGGTGGCTCACGGACCGCGATTGGGTCATGGGCAGAAGCCTCTCCCTTCCCCAACCGGAGCATGTCGTAGTGACGGATGCGTCCCTCCTGGAATGGGGTGGCCATATGGGAGAGGCGGAGATCAGAGGCCTCTGGTCTCCGGCGGAGTCTCGTCTCCACATCAGCCTGTTGGAGTTGAGAGCGATCCGGCTTGCACTGAAAGCCTTCCTTCCCTCTGTCAGGGGCAGTGTCGTGCAGGTGTTCACGGACAACACCACCGCCATGTGGTATTGCAACAAACAGGGCGGGGTGGGGTCGTGGACCCTTTGTCAGGAGGCTCTCTGAACGCCAGAGCAGACGAACTCAGCTGCCGGTGCATGATGGATCATGAATGGCGTCTGAACTCCGAAGTGGCGCAAGGTCTCTTTCAGCAGTGGGGAGAGCCTTGGTTAGATCTATTCGCCATCGAAGAGAACGCGCAATGTCAGCAGTTCTGCGCATTGGAATTTCCAAGGCGGCACTCGCTCGGCGACGCTTTTCGTCACGAGTGGAGTTGTGGTCTGTTGTACGCCTTTCCGCCTATACCACTTCTGCCCAGAGTGCTGCAGAAGATCAGGCACGACCGGGCCCAAGTCATCTTGGTGGCTCCGGATTGGGCACGAAGGTACTGGTATCCCGAGCTACTCAGTATGTTGACCGATCCTCCGATACGTCTGCCCCTTCGGGAGGATCTTCTGTCGCAGCAGCAGGGGACGGTCCTCCACCCGAACCTGTCCAGCCTCCACCTCCATGCGTGGAGATTGAGCGGCGGCAGTTGATGCCATTTGACTTGCCTCCTGAAGTCTGTGATATCATTCTGGCAGCCAGGCGTCCCTCCACAAAGACGGTATACGCCTGCCGGTGGAACAAATTTGTGGCATGGTGCACAGCAAAGGCTGTGGATCCCCTTTCCGCCCCTCTTTCTGAGGTTCTCCTCTTTCTTCTTTCTTTGGCCCGGCAGGGCTCTGCCCTGGGCACTCTGAAAGGTTATCTTGCTGCCATCTCTGCCTTCTTGCGGCTTCCTGATCAGCCTTCTCTTTTCAAGTCCCCTGTAGTTGCACGCTTTCTAAAAGGCATTACTCACACGTTCCCTCCTGTCCCTTTTGTAATGCCTCAGTGGGACTTGAATCTTGTCTTGACATTCCTGATGTGCGCTCCCTTTGAACCTCTTCACAATTGTCCTCTTCGTCTTCTGACTGCTTTTCTGGTAGCCATCACCTCGGCTAGACGGGTGAGTGAGCTCCAGGCTTTATCTTCAAAGCCTCCTTTTCTCTCTGTTCATCCGGACAAGGTTGTCCTTCGGCCTCGTCCCTCCTTTCTTCCGAAAGTGGTAACTCCATTTCATCTTGGGCAGTCTGTCACCTTGCCCACCTTCTTTCCGCCTCCGCATCCTTCCAAAGAGGAAGAGAGGCTCCACCGTCTGGACCCAAAACGTGCGCTCTATTTTTATTTGGACCGCACAAAGCAGTTCCGGGTGGACGACCAACTTTTCGTTGGATACGTGGGTGCTAAGAAGGGGAAAGCTGTGCACAAACGGACCATCTCTCGGTGGGTCGTTTTGTGCATCAAAATTTGTTACTCCTTGGCAAAAAAGGACCCTCCTGTTGGGCTGCGCGCCCATTCTACTCGGGCCACAGCGGCTACTACTGCTTTGGCACGGGGTGTCCCTTTGCAGGACATCTGTCAGGCGGCGACGTGGGCTTCGCTACACACGTTTGCCAGGCATTATTGCCTTGACAGCCAAGTCCGGAGGGATGGCTTCTTTGGCCGTTCTGTCCTCCAGGACTTTCTGGTGTGATCTTGGTTCGCAGACCCACCACCGGGGATGGTATTGCTTGGGTATCTATTCTAAGGTGAGGAATCTAACTAACGTGTTTCTTTCAGATGAACAAGTTACTTACCTTCGGTAACGATGTATCTGTAAGAAACATTAGTTAGTTAGATTCCTCACCGACCCACCCATCCTCCCCGTTCTGCGAACTGACATCTAGGGTTAAGGTTGTCCTTTTCAGGCCCCTAGATTTTATTTTTGGCACCAGTGTCCGCCTTTGCATGGCTCTGCGTTCCTGGCGCGGAAAGCTATGTACAAGAACTGACGTCAGCGCGCGAGGGCGGCGTCTAAGTACTCCGACGACGTCATTCCGGCGCACGACGCCGACGACGGACGCGGAGCCGCAGACGACGCCTAGCGACGCGCAAGGGGTATTGCTGACGAAAAATCTTCCGGATCCAGTCTGACGCCTGGGGATATTCTAAGGTGAGGAATCTAACTAACTAATGTTTCTTACAGATACATCGTTACCGAAGGTAAGTAACTTGTTCATCATGACAAAGAGAAACACATATCATCAAGACAAAAGGAGGTAAACCGAACAGTTGTTTGTAACCTCAATACATTCAGAATTGCATAAAATATAAACAAATCACAAGACCTGAACAGTGACAGCAACATGACATACAAATACAATAATATATACAATCAAAACACCATTTATATTCTCATTAGTCTCCTATACATTGAAGAGAACCAGTCCATGTGTGGAAAACAGAAGAATAAACAACAGGCGAACATCTACAGATTAACAAAATCCTGCCTGTGTAATAGGCTGAAGCTGACTAAATAATCTCAAGGGTCATATCACAACTAGGGGTTGATGACTTTTACTATTTCCCTTGCGATGCCCAAACGTCACTAGTAGCCTTCAGCCATCATGCCAACGCGTTTCAAACCCTACACAATTCTCGGGTTATCCTCAGGGCGTGGACTGGAGATGTCTTGTTAAAAAAATATAATAAATGAGAAAGGTGGTGTCATTGTCATTAAACAATACTCCCTACAAGTGATGCAAGTTTACAGCTGTATTAAAGCAGAATGAAATACCTGCTGATATAGGTGAATCCCAGACTTTAAATTACGGTGAAGAAACCAGCCAAAAACAATGTCAAACAAGCTGCAAAAACGAATACAGCTTGTGAGTGTCAATAAAGGTTGTCAATAAAGATTGCAATCAACAGTACTTGTGACTTACAAAGCCAGGACTAACAAATACCTTGAAAAGTGATGTGTTTGTACCCAATATGGAGTTTCACGGAGTCCTCGAAATAGAATAATGGAAGACTTCAGGGCGGGCAGAATCCTATTAAAAGAGACTTGTGTTACCTTAACGATATCAAAAGAAATGTGAACACACTTCAGCGATGTATTTAGACTCTATCGCGCAACCTGTGAGTTTAACCGTTCATCAATAACCCAACGTGCAACTACGCATGAAGTGAAACAGAGTGCACGCTTGAAAAAAAAATTGACAGTCCGCATTAAGCGCGTACTGTTCGGGTGCACTTCCCGATTTAAGATTAAGATGATACTTGCCTGGCATTTACTCTGAAGAATTCAATAGTTAGTTCTCATAACTGCTCCATAAGTCGGCGTTCCTTCCATCGAATGGCTGGACGGTCAACCGGGGGTCACATGACAGTAATACATAAAGATTACAAACTGTGGACTGGATTATTAGTTCAAGTGCATGCTGGGAACCGTAGTCCCCTTTACAGATTACCAATTCCAGAGAGATCATTAAGACCACGAATGGCAGAATCAAACTTCATGATCAGGAACGCTTCCCTTTGGGACAGCTGAAGGGATGGATCCCCACCCCTATTGGATGATTTTATTAATGCTAACACTGTCCATTTGAAATCATTTTGAGTATGATTCAATGCAGCAAAGTGATTCACCAGGGGAGCAGAAGAGATTCTATTCTTCACTCTCGATCGATGTTGGATTATCCGGTGCCGCACTTCTTGACTGGTTTTACCAACATATACCTTGTTACAAGGACAGATAATTCCATATACAACATTTTTGGATTTGCAATTGGTAAAGTCATTATGGCGCCAATATTTTTCGCCATCGCTGAAAAGTGTCCTTCAATGGTTGTTACATACTGAACATGTCCCACATTTGTGATGACCTTGAACAGGCTGGAGAGAAAAATGGGTACCTTATTGCTTTTTTCTTGTATTACAACCTGAAGCAGTGCTGGTAATCTGTTGGCCAATATTCCGGTTCTTTTTTAGCGCAAATAAGGGGGAGCCTATATCCGAAATTGCGTCCTCCACCAAATGCCAACTGTTGTGAATGATCTTTTTAATCGGCTGGGTATGTGGGCCAAACGTAGAGACGCACACCATGCGTTGTGTGGGTGATTTAGATTTTTTAGTCAACAAATGTTCCCTGGGCGTCCAACGGGCTCTTTTCAATGAATGTCTGAGCAGTTTGCGAGGAGAGCCTCTCTCCTTTAGTTTATTATATAGGGTTTCCGCATGTAAATCAAAATCCTCTATTCTGGAACAGTTTCTCATCACTCTGAGGAACTGACCGTATGGGAGATTATTTTTGAGACTCCTTGGATGGTAACTGCGGAAATGTAAAGCATTGTTCTTATCTGTGGGCTTGGTATGTAAGGTCAATATAAGGCCATCTGGAGTGGCTTTCACCTCAACATCCAAGAAAGACATGTTCTTGGAATCATATGTCAAACTGAATTTGATGTCGGGACTCCGATTATTCAGCCATTAATGGAACTCTTGGAGCAGTGGTACTGATCCTTCCCAGATGCACCACACGTCCTCGATATACCTAAGCCATTGCTTAATGTGGGTGGCATATGGGTTGTTCTGGTATACAAATCTTTCTTCATATTGGGCCATATACAACACAGCCATTTCCGGCGCAAAGGGACAGCCCATGGCTGTACCTTTCACTTGCATGAAGAATTCATCTTCAAACTTTAAAAAATTGCATCGGAGTGTCAATGACGCCAGCTTAAGGATCCAATCTGTGGGGACCCGGTGAGATCTGGGTCTTCCTTCTAAATAGACTTCCATTGCATCTAACCCATCCTGTTGAGGAATTTGGGTGTAAACTGATGAAACATCCATCGTAACCAACACCTGGATATCGGGATCAAACAGAAATCCTTCCACCTTGTTGATGAATTCCATGGTGTCACGAAGATAGGAACGTACTTGTGGTAAAAATGGTTTTAGGAAAACGTCCACATACTTGGACAGTGGTTCTAAGATTGAATCGCACCCTGACACTATCGTGCGGTCCAGTGGTGTAGAAGCATCCTTATGCACATTAGGTAAAAAATAGAGATGCGGTGTACGGGGATATTTCGTCACTAGATACTCTGCCTCTTTGGGGCCGAGAATTCCTTGTTCTCTAGCTTCTGAAACAATCAAGGTTACTTCTCGACTGATGGTATTTGAGGGATCCTGTGCAATTTGACGATACCAATGTTGGTTATATACATGGCTTCTGCCTTTTTAGCTAGATATGCTTCTTTGGACCACAGCACCACCGCCCCACCTTTGTCCGCCGGCCTGATGATAGCAGATTGTTGATTCCGTAGAGATTTAATGGCTTCCTTGTGGGAATGCGACACATTTTGTGTGATGAACGGTCGCTTCTTTTCCAATCTATTGAGTGATGATAACACTGTATGTTCAAACGAATCTTAATAGCGCCATACATGCTATTATATCCCTTGATATCATTCTGATTTCCAGTATTACTGCCTGAACCATTGAGGACATGGGCAATGATGAGACATTTTTTAAACATTTCCCCTCTTAGGCGTCTTACCTATTTCTACCACTCAAATATAACAATTCTGCTCCATATTGAAACTGTGGTGGTGCCATGGCTGTATAAGCTTTTAAAACCAGCCTATCAGACATATCACCATAGACTCTGTTACATTTTTTCAGACCACTGACAGAAGCGAGAGCCCATACTCTTAATGCTTCTAGGTAAGTATGCCAATTCAGATTTTTCTCAAACCACATCCCTAGGTAACTATATTCATTTACTTTTTCCAACTTCGTGGAACCCAAGAGCCAATTAAGCCTAATTATTTTACCAAAGCTCAGTACCTTTGTCTTATCCATATTTACTACAAGTTTTTTAAGACTACAATATTCATTAAACGTATTCAACTTTCTTGTTCAAATATTATGAGATCGTCTGCATACAGTAAACATGCAATATGTTTTCCATTTCGCTTTGGACTAGCACCCCTCGCAGTACCCAAAACTGAAGGTAAATCTGCTATGAATAAGGAGAAAAGTAGGGGGGCCAACACGCACCCCTGTCTTAACCCATTTCCATGTGGGATTTTCTGCGATAGGCTCCCCTCTATATCAAAAATTATCTGCACCTAATTACAAGTATGTAGCGCTTAAATTATCATCAACAGGTCTTTTGGGATGTTGTATCTAGTCAATGTCTCCCACAGCTTCTTACAGTCCACTAGGTCAAGCAGCAGAACAAACCGCCGATCTGCTCCATAGACTTCCCCGCAATAGACTGGAGCGCAAAACAGTGATCAGCTGTAGAATGGCCCTCCCTAAAACCTCCCTGTTCTGGGGGCACAATCTGATTTACTTCTACCCAGTTCTTGAGTCTTTCCAAAATTATTTTAGCAAATACCTTTTCTCCTACGTCCAGTTGGTTAATTAATCTATAGTTCTTAGGGGCTTTTACATCTCCTCGTTTGTGAATAGGTCTTATAATTGCTCTTTTCCAATTTTTGGGTGTATGGCCTGAGTTAAGTATACCAAGGAACATTTTTTAAAATAATTCTGCCCACCACTCTGGCCTGGTTTTTATAATCACTGCAGGGAGGTTGCCTGGGCCTGTGGCTCGAGTCAGGGTTAAATTATCTATAATTTTTTTTAACATTACTAGTTCTGAAGTGATCCTTAATATCCTCCTTCACACCGGGCCAGAATGTCGTTCCCAACCGCTCTGTTACAGCCCATTTTCCATATATTTCCCCCAAGTACCTAACCTAATCGTCTTCTGATACTGCACAATTCAAGGACCCCTGTATTTTTGCCAGAACTTTCTTGAACCAACTTCCAAAATCCTTTTATTTCTTTGGATTCTATTGCTGCCAATAATTATACCCAACAGCTCTCTTTATATGTTCTTTTTTTGTTTCTGATGGTCATTTTATATTTTTTCCTTACTTTCTGGAGGTTGAGGAGCGTCTCTACGTTATACTTTCTCCTAAGCCTTCTTTCCACTTTTATTATACTTGCTTTTAATTTACGACATTCTTTATCGAACCAGATCTTCTCTTTGTTTTGGTTTCTATTTTTCTTACCATCACCTGAACTACTTATTTTCATTTTGACCGTAGGCATTCCACCAGTCGGCTAACTATATTTTCAAACCATCCACTATCCTTAATATTAGGGATATTTCCTAGTGCTTGCTTCTGCTGTACGGCGACTAATTGTTCGATGTGCTCCTCTGACATACAAGTTGTGAGATGCCTTGGGTAATCAATATGGACTTGGAGAAAGATATCTTTGTTTTTTACTTACTCCAAATATTTCCATCTTCAATGGGAAGTGATCACTTCCCTCCACTCTTGCCACCTCAATACTCTTACATGGTTCAAAGTTCCAAACATGCAAAAACACATACTTTATCGGGCATAGTTGCTGGCCTGTTTTAAATGTGCGATTTGCTGGTCGATCTGTCTCCATTATGCAGATTAAGCCCATTGAGGCCAACATTTTCCCCAGAGCCACACCTTGTGCTGACATATCCTCCATTGTAAAGATGGTATCATATATCTTACATGAGGACGGCAACTCCTTTCACCATGGGTTGATCCTACGAGGGTCAAATTTATGATTGAAATCACCCAGCACAATAAGTACATCTCTCTGGAAATGATCGGTCAAGGACAATATGTCTTCTTTAAATTTTTACAGTTCTGGCTTATATTCCTTCTCTTTCCCCTTCTGTATATAACATTTACAATAACAATACCTTCATATCGTGGATCTGGGCCCAACAGGAGCACTCTACAAACTATTGCCCATTTGCATTTTACTTCCAGGAGGACTACCTTCCTGGCAATTTTTGTAGATATCAACGTTATTTGCCCACCTGAGGGTCTTCCAAATTGCTTCTTCTTTTCTGACTTATTCTGTTAGATAAACCCTTCAATCATTGGGGTTTCGTTGCACAGTCAAGTCTCCTGCAAACAAACTATCTCATTACTGTTAATAGCTCCTTTAAAACTTTCCAGATTCAATAATTCTGGTAAATCCATTTATGTTCCAGGACAACCCTATCTCCTAATCGATCTCACTTAGCCAACCTTCTTCCTCGTTTCCCAGGGATGCTAGAGCCCTATATCTATTTACAGCGAGTAAGCACTCCCTATATATATCTGTTTGATTACATCTTATGGTGATTTAGAGATCTTCCTTGACGTCCCAACCCTGATCGATCAACCTTAGCCCGTCTTAAACCCAGCCCTGCATGATTTACAAGGAGTGGCTTATCGCAGTTATTAGAATCTAGCATTTCTGTCCACTGTACTAGTGTGATACCTTACTTATGTAAGCCATGCTCAGCATTTACTAATGCTGACTTTACCAACCATGAATATAGAAGAATCTTGGTTACTACGTTCCCTTTCCTGTTTACAGTAAATCCCACTTCTCTGTGGTCTTCAGAGCCTATGTTCCATAAACTTGCACATTTAGATAGGGAAAATAGCAGTTGTGATTGGTTAAATGGATTTAATTTCCTCACCTTTTTACCGCCTTTCCCCTGACATTTCGGTTCAAAGAATAACCACAGATCTTGTCTGACTTTATTCTCCATTTCTGGTGGGCGCCCTTCGAATCCTCTTCCCCCCCCCCCCTCCTACCTAGGTGTTCTATTTCCTTCCCTCTTCCCATTAGGTCTTTATAAGTTCTTATTCCTCTTTGCCCACCCATCTCAACACTCATATCCTCGCATCCCTCTTCCTTACTCATAGAATATTTCCTAGAGCTTATTTTTCTGTCCTTAGGTTCCTCTGCCTCTTTCTTCCTCCTCTCCACTTTTTCTCAGTCCCTCCACCATAATTTGAAACTGTTCTTTTTTGAGTTTTTAGAATGTCATTATTCATTACCGATACATCCAACAGGCCTTGCAGTGTTTTTGTAGGATTAACATTATTTCCAGCATTGAGGCACTTGAAGTTCCTGTGACCTCAATGTTGACCATGGATGGATCCAAAGAGTCATTTACTCTATCATGAGACGTTTCCACTCTTTCCTCCCCTTCGAGATGTTCCTTTATATGGTTATTAAACTCCTTACTTTGAGAGTCACCATCTATGCCTCTCCCGCTCGATGGTCAGAAGGGGGAAAGAGTCGGGGTGATGAGAATAGCCTTGGGTCCAAGAATAGCTCAGATATATTGGGATAAGTTTGGTATGAAGAGTCCAAATCCAGGGATACCAAACTGACAGATGTTAACTGTTTTTCTCCACCCAACTGCTCTTCTACTAAGATTTTATTCCTTGTAAAAACAATTCCCCACAAAGTCTTTAATCGACTTTGTGACTAAGGGCCCTCCTTTTTACCCCACCTAACTCACTTTGCTGGGGGGGGGTCTAATTAAAAGATAATGTTTTCCTTTTTATAGCTTTTTTGTGTAGAGTTACTTCTCCTTGGGGGCAATTGACTTTTCCCTTCTCTTTCTGGTTTGTTTCCATTCCATCTGCCCCCACTTCATTGGCCTCAAACCTTTTATGGCTCTTTAATCCTTTACGCAATTTTGCTTTCCCAGGTGCCATCGCTTTTTTGGGGGGGATTCTTCATTTTAGAAATCCACCAAATGATTCCCTTATCCTTTTGTTCTTTAGACAATGCTCTTCTGGTACACTTCCTGCCCAATTTTTCTTGCTGTAACCTGGGGTGTCCGTCCTCCTGTACTTACCTCTGTTCCCCTGCTACTCTGCCCTTCTAGATCCCACCAGTATTCACGTCCGTCGAGGACCACCAATCAGGATTTTTAAAATCTTGCTCTGTTGCGCCCAGTTGCAGGTTCTCTTTTGTTTGCTACAGTTCCCTTACTACCATGTCATAAAGTACCAAGGGGTGCCCTGCCCCGTGTTGACCCCCCCCCCCCCTATCCACCAGGGCCACAGGGGCCAACACGGAGGCCGACTCAATCACACTCTGTAGCAACACTTCCACAACTTCCTACCAGTTTGTAATAGGTCCTTGGATCCAGGCTACAGTCTTCTCCAGACACACTGCTCAATGATTGCACCTTCTCTGCCTCTTCTTATCAATAGAACACTATGGGGCATACCCAAATGACCCTCCCATACCTGGGCATAGACACATCTAATATATATAAAGAAAATCGGAATAGAGGGATCAATCCCTTGTTTATTTAAGCACAAGAAACAGTAAATTATCTTGGCAATCTATTTTTTCTTTTATCAAAAATTCAATGATTATTTTTCAGACGCGGATATCTCTTGGTGAACATCAGAGTACTTTACACATAATATATCCAAAACAATCACAAGGAAATTCATTACACAACAACCCATATATACAACTTCATACAACATATATACATCTTATATATACAAAAATATATATCACATATAAATTCCCCTAACTATTAATGCTAGTATGTACACTTCTTATTCACAGTAATACATTCAGAGGTAGTCCTCTTGGCGTCTGAGGTATCAATCCTCTATCTTGATTTATTGTATGCGCCAGATAACTAATTTTTTAGTCAACCCAATCTGTGGACTCCTCATGGATCAGTATGTCGACGCGTACGCGTTTCAGCCTCCAATTATTTGGCTTCCTCAGGACGGGGATTACAATCTATCTGTAAATAATCCGAGCGGGTCCCTCTTCAAGAGCAGCTCTAAGTCAATTCTTCCATATCGGCACCTGAAATTATGGGACGCCTACTGTTCATCCTTTAACTCTCAGCAACGTCTTCCAATAATTGTAGTTGCGGTGTCCCGTCAATAACTCCGACGCTTCTTCCAAACGCTCAAATCCGCAAGGACTGCTGCACTACCCGCGAACGTATAAATGTTCGCGTGCGTCGAAGCGTAATACTCATAATGGAGGTAAAAAGAGGACTACTCTCTGCTCTGCAATCTGAGCGTTTGGAAGAAGCGAAGATAGATTGTAATCCCCGTCCTGAGGAAGCCAAATAATTGGAGGCTGAAACGCGAACGCGTCGACATACTGATCTATGAGGAGTCCACAGATTGGGTTGACTAAAAAATTAGTTATCTGGCTCATACAATAAATCAAGATAGAGGATACTGTGAATAAGGAGTGTACATACTAGCATTAATAGTTAGGGGAATTTATATGTGATATATATTGTTGTATATATAAGATGTATATATGTTGTATTAAGTTGTATATATGGGTTGTTGTGTAATGAATTTCTTTGTGATTGTTTTGTATACATTATGTGTAAAGTACTCTGATGTTCACCAAGAGATATCCGCGTCTGGAAAATAATCATTGAATTTTTGATAAAAGAAAAAATAGATTGCCAAGATAATTTACTGTTTCTTGTGCTTAAATAAACAAGAGATTGATCCCTCTGTTCAGATTTTCTTTATATATATTAGATCTGCCTCTTCTTATGGCAGTGACTAGACACCGATTTAGCTGCTTATTTTTCTGCAGCTTCTTCTTCTGGTCTAGTCCTGGCCCTACTGCACCCTTGTCTGCGTCCACTTCTGCACCGACGGGGCCAGTGAGGACGACGGGGGCCGAAGGTCCGGAAGCAGTCTGGGGGCTAGCCGATCAAACTGCTTGATCAGACAGGCAAGCCGTGTTGCGGCGTTACATGCGTCAGTGACAAAGTCGGCAGCGTACCGTAGCGCAATGCGTATCCCCTGGGGAACAGAGCTGTAGCCTCGGGGGAACAGTCGTTAAAGAGTCGTCTTGGGGAGAGAAAGTGATTCATTCTTCAACAACAAGCCAACACCTCCTTTTCAATGGCAGAGTACAATTGCTCCGCCCCTTGTAATCTTCGCGACGCAAATCCAATAATCTTTTCTTTGTCATCCACTCTTTGAGTCAACACCGCACCAAGTCTCACCCTACTCGCATCCGTTGTTACTATGGTTCTTTTATTGACATCAAAATTACCTAATGTTGGTGCATGTGCAAGTGACCGTTTGACATTATTAAATGCCGTTTCACATTCTGTACCCCACTCAAACAGCACACCTTTCTTTAACAATCTTCGCATTGGTTCTACCATATCAGCAAAATAGGACACAAACTTGAAGCAGTATTCTGCAAGCCCAAGGAACGATTTTAATTGTTCTTTATCACAAGGGTGTGGTGCATCCTCAACTGCCTTCACAATGCTCCTTTTAGGTCTTATACCTTTTGCAGAAATCTCATGTCCCAAATAATTTACCTACTCCCTTCTCAACTGACTTTTCTCTTTTTAATAGTAAAACCTTGATCTCTGGTTTTGTGCAACACTTCATCCAACACCTCTTCATGTTCCTTCATTGATTTGCCAGCTATCATGATGTCATCTTGGAAGCATAGTACTCTCTACATTCCCTGGAAGATGTTGTGCGTGATGCTCTGACAAACTGCAGAGGATAAGGCCAAACCAAATGGCATGCGGCAATATCAGTAAGGCACCCAAAGGTGTGACGAAAGATGTTAGATGGCGAGACTCTGGATGTAAATTCACTTGGTGATATGCTGCTGGCATATCTAAGACACTGAACACCATCCCTCGACCCATCACACTCAACATCTCTGCAATATTGGGCAATGGCGATCCACTCATATATTTTTGTTCAAATCTCTCAGTTCAATGCAAAGACTAATCTTGTTACCTTCCTTAGGGGCAACCACAATAGGACCAATCCCTCATCATAAACGGTATGTGCCTCACCTTACGGTCTACTGGAACGGCATGTTTCTTTAGAATTATGCAATGGGTGAATTTTTTTAACATACCCAACTCATCTGTTAACACTTGGAATTTTTTTGTACCAATCTCTTACACCACTCTGTGTCAACATCATGCACACCATGCATTGGCACCACACACTCTTCCATAGTTTCCATAACAGGATTATCTGCATTAGGATCCAAGACAATATTGAAATCTTTCTGATGCCGCCACCCCAAAAGGTTAGATCCTTCCACAATCACATACACTCTACCATGCACACTATTTTTTTTAAAGAAAATATCCATCCACCTCATCCCAATGATTTTAATCCTTTTGCCACCATATCCTACTGCCTTCACATCTGCCTGCTATAATTCGCTAATCTCCCTGCTAGGACCATTCTTATGAGTTTCTTGGGATACCAAAGTAAACTTCCAGAATCAACCAACATCTTAACCTGTGCAGTTCCCAGGATAATGCCACAAAGAGACTTTTCCAACCTATCCATACTCTCCGATTTCACCTCATTATTCTGATCCCCGTGATCTTCTTGCTCGGCTGAATCACCCACCTCATTTATGGTCAATATAATTTCCTATTGGTTCTCATCCAAACCTTCCACTAATTTCACATTGGAATCTTGTGTCCTTCCCTCAGATCTACAAACCTTTGCCAAATGCCCTTTCCTTCCACAAGATCTGCACACCACATTCCTAGCCCCACACTCAAAACTGGAGGCAATGTGCCCCGGACCCACACACCTGTACATGATAGCCTTCTCTCTTCAATTTCACTTGTACTAGTTTCTACACCTTTAAAAGGTTTCTTCACCTATACTACTTGAACTGTGATTGCAGGGATCTCTTTCTCAGAGTTCCACACGCTAAGTTTGCTCATATCAATCTCCTTCATCCACACAGCAGTATGTTCCATACTCCTCGCAATTTGTATAGCTTCTTCCAGTGTAGGGTAAATGGATAATAGTCTTTCCTTCACTTTCCTATTGTTAGTACACCTCCCAATTTGATCACAAATCAAGGATTCAGTTAATTCATGAAATTTGCAAGTCACTGCTAAACCCCTCAATACAGAAACATATGACATCATATCTTTATCATAAATTTGTGCTCGGCAAAAAAAGTTATCTTTCAAATACTACACTCACTTTAAGTGTAAAATATTTCTCCAACATTTGCAATGACATGTCAAAAACATTAATTGGCTGACCATTTTCAATTCCTAATGAAACTTCCGGAAGGTCATCATAAATCCTTCTCCCTTCAGTCCCCAAATGGTGTAGCAATATTGCTTGCCTTAATAGACCATATTTATCCCCAACTATAGCCAACATATATGTAAAAAACGTATTCTTCCACATTTTCCAGGGAATAATAGGTTCCCCAGGCACAGGTAAAAAACTGGGCGGTGCTGCCATACCTTGCTCTGCCATCCCTGCAAGAAAGTGAAATAATAAACACAATATGCTAAAATAACAAGCCACTATAACAAATTGAAATAATAAATAAAAAAAACAACTTTAAATAATAATTCAAAATAGTCAGTGGTAACTGATTTGAGCATTCAGTCTTTCTTTCAATTTATGTTGGACAACCTCCACCCTTTCTATGCAGTCACAAGCAGGAGTCCTTCCTTTGTTTGTGAACATTTTTCCTTTTTTTTTCTCAACCGGAAACACAATTGCAGCAACGTCCTTCAGGTAGCACAATAACTCCGTCAGAGTAAGTGGTCTAATCCCTTGTTGTCAGTTCCCTTAGGCATGCGGCACACGCGCATGGAGCTGCAGCTCGAAGAAGGGACCGCTCTGGCACTGCCGTAATTGTGTCTTGAGGTAATGTAGAATGCTCTTGAGGGCTTAAGAAGTCACACAATGGCAGCATTAGAGGACACACTCCAGTGTTCTCTAGCACTTAGGCAGTCGCATGAATGGAAGCGCGAGGGAAATGATACGCTCCAACACCCAAGTCTCAGTCTCATAAAATTCAAAATAAATATTTTTGAAGCTCCATTCGGAATATTCTCATTAAGTATCTCATTAAATGGGGCGTGGCTTGAAGCGTCAAGATGGCGGTCGCACTCTAAGAGTGCTCAGGACCCCTCCGTCATCCGCTTCACAATCCGCCACCAACGGCTGCCATCCATCTCCCTAATTCGCCACCAGCACTTCACCACAGCCTGTGCTGTCCATCGGGGGTGAGAAACACTGCATCCTTGGGCAAAATAACTGCCTTTCTGCCCGATTCTCTGGGACACGCAGATCCCGTCGGCCGGTCCCCGGGACTGTAACCTGCACCTGCCAGCGGAAATGTCTTCGCTGCGAACCCAGGCCCCTTCTATGTTGCGGTTCCCTAGCAGAGTGCCGGGCGACCTACCTGGCAGGGAGGAGAGGCGAAGTGGTGAGGCCTCAAGACAACCCTGATTCCACGCGGTCTGGTGAGAGGCATCCTGCAGTGTGGCCTGAGGTGAGACCTCCCTCTCCCCAGCCGAGCCGCCGGGGCTGCTGCAAGGGCCCGAACCGCGAGGACTAGTGCCTGGCTCACAGGCAGGAGTGGGTTGGAGGATCGGCTGCCATCTCGGGTAGCGAGAGACCCTTTGTTCGGGCCTCTTCCTCCGCTCAGACACTGAGATCTGCAGGTGTGGAGCGGCCCGGGCCGGACCTGACCCAGCGGGGCCTGGGCGAGGGCATGCCTCCTGCGATCGCCCACTGCACCAGTGAGAGCCGTCCCTGGGGATTCACTGGCGCATGAGAGGCACCCATCTATCGATCTGGCGGGAGAGAGGGATCGCGGCACACGGGGTGTGGAGGACGGCCCCTAGACTCCTTTCCGGCCTGGTTCCGGCCACGGACTCCAGGATCCACACCACAACGGATCGGTGAGGGGGTAGATTGGCTGCCTGAGTCGCGCAGCGGAGGTTTCGAGAGAGGCTCCCCCCTCTCCTCCATTCATGGCTGCAACTGCCCATCGCACCGGACTCCTGGGACGCGCCTGCCCAGTAACATCGCAGACCTTGGGTGCTGGACTGAGCCACGCTTGCGGGTCTCCTCCGCCCTCCTGCTTCTACCGGGGTGACGTCACCCTGCCTTGCTCCCTGGACCCTGGGCAACGAACCCTGTATTGAGACATCCAGCCAACCGGACCCCCAGGGTGACCAGGCAAGAACACATAGGTGTAGCCGCAAGAAAGAACATCAACGGTGGGACCCCTCTGCCCAGCCGGATCCAACAGGTGCGTGTGGCCCCAGAACCCTTGGAGAGGGTCCTGCATATACAGTGCGCGAGGAGCGCATTGAGCCCCGAGTGATCCCAGAAAGTAAGCCTCCTGCTGCCCCAACTGAGGCGGGGCTGTTATGCAAGAAGGTCCTCCCAGGCTGGGGTGAGACACCACCTGCCGCCACGACCTTGGTGAAGGCACGACATCTGGAGCTCCTTTCGGTGGGAGAATCGTCTGCGACGTTGTGCAGCGGTGGTCTCCTGGGGGGCTTCCCCCATCCTGCCTGATCGGGCCCAGTAGCCCCGCGGATGCATGGCCTCACAGGGAAGAGAGGAGCACTTGCCCCGCGGTGGGGTACTGTGCTAACTGTCTGAGACCAACACCTGGGCGACTGACAACGGCCGGGATCCTGGGGCTGCTCCTGAAGTACCAATACGCCTGCATCATCTCCTATAAGGGGTGTAGACTTTCCCATGCCTCCCTGCCTGAACTTCTGCATTGAGGCACACCGCCTCCTGCGTGGACGTGGCCCCCTCTCAACAGCTGTGATGGGGAGAGACTATCCCCTTAAGCCATCCACTACTCAGGCTAAAACTAAAATGGACCACAAGTGATCAGGGTCCGGCAGAGGGGGCAACTGGGAGCTCCTCCCTCCCAGGGACTGATCTAACAATAATCCTGCAGGTCAACAGCACATCTAGGACCTCAGTGGAGGGCAAGATCGGTAAGGTCCGGGTGGACATGGCCCTCATTCGCCAAGATTTGCGCAACACCACGGCATGTATTTCGGATGGCGAGTCCTGCATTTCACAGTCGAAGACCAGGTTAACCTACTGAAGAACCAGGTATCCCACTTGCAAACACATACTACGGAGTTGCACAGGAGGGCTGAGGATGCCTAAAATCGATCGCACCGCAACAACCTCCGTCGGGTGGGGTTCCCAGAAGGGATCGAGCAAGGCAAAACGGCAGCCTTTGTGGAAACCTGGCTAAACTCTTGGATGCCCAAAGAGACACTCTCGCCATGGTTTGCTGTTGAGCATACCCACTGCTCTCTTGCCCCTAAACCACCTCCCTGGGCCGCGCACCGTCCTATCATTGCCAGATTCTAAACTTTAAAGACGGAGACGTTGTTGTGAATGCTGCCCGGGCCCAGGGAAACTTGAAGTTCCAGAACCACCCCATAATGCTCTTTCCGGACTATACTAAGGAGGTCCAGGCTCAACGACGCTCCTACGTAGAGGTTAAGCAGAAACTCTGAAACCTGGGCCTCCAATACAGGTTCCTCTTCCCGGCCCATCTCCGGGTTGTTTTCCAAAACCAGATGCTCTTCTTTGAGTCCCCGCAATCCGCCTGGACCGGGCTAACTGAGGAGTGACCCCTTCGGGTCCGATCTGCATCCGTGACAGAGCCATCTAGATCACACAAGACCGCCCGCTCTCCCCTAAGCAGCAAAGGAGGAACATACAATCACGCAGGGGCCGAGGGATTCACAGGGGGGCATCTCAGTCACCTCGCTCAATGGCCCGTGGACCTAAAACCACCGTGGGCCCTCCGGCCACCTGGGACCGAAGTCGAGAAAGCTCTGCAGATAAACTACACCTTGACCCAGGCCCCTCCGGAGCCCCGGACCCGGCGGCCACAGACTCGGACCTGTCCTGAAGCCTTGCACTCTAGGGTACCAGCCAGATGTACAGAAGCACACATCTGAGAGATCCCGTTTGGGCGAGAGAAGAGAGATGTATCCTGCAGAAATACAAACTCAGAGGCACGCCAATGACAATACTGAACCATAGAGGGGACCACCTCGTAGTTCCCAGCTAAGTGTTTAAGTTTAGCCTGTTGTTGTTATTCTTCTTTCTTTTTCAGGGCAACAGAATCTTCAGTTCCGGAAGTATAGGGTGGTGGGAGGGAGGGCGGGAAGGGAGAGGACCGTTGTCCTCTATGTCGTTTTAGGCTTGAATTTGCTATGGTTCCCTTTCTTTACTACTTACAGCTTCTTGACACTTGCTCACCATGCTGACACCGCAATACCACACACCACAAGGCGCGAACCGCACCTACGTGCTTACATTGAGGTGCGCCTACCCCTTTGGGACCCAGCGACCTACGACCCAGTCATCCCATACACCAACCATGGTACTTGCGTCCACCAAGCGTAAGTCCCTCCACGTTCTATCCTGGAATGTGAATGGACTATTGGACCGCATCAAGTGAACGGCAGCCCTAAAATATGCCCAGCGCCAATGCCCCTCTCTCGCGAGGTATGGTTTTGACAGGGTATGGCATTCTAGTTTCAAAAGAGGCTCACTAGGGGTTGCAATCCTGATACGACGGGCCTCCCATTCATCCCCAACCACATCACTATAGACCCCCAAGGCCAGTTTGTGACCGTATCCAGGAAGCTAGAAGGGAACACCTTCAACTTAGAATCCATATACGTCCCACCTGCAACACTCACTTCCTCCCTGCGACACCTTACTGACACAATTTCCTCCCTACCCCTGGGGCACACGGTGATAGGGGTGACTTTAATGCAGTTACGCAACCGATGCTTGACAGGACTGGCACACCCTCACCTGCGAGGTTAGCACAGGCAAAGAAACTGGCCGATTGGGCGGCCGCCCTCGGCCTGTGTGATCTCTGGAGGGTCTGGGACCCCCGAGGCTGTCAATACACTCGCACCTCGGCAGCCCACCATATGCACTCCCAAATTGATCTGATCCTCTTGCCTGTCCCTGACTCAAAGAGTATCGAATGTCCCCAGCCCGGGAAATCTTGGATCACTCAGCCCTATCTTTACAATCGGGCGGAACCTCGGACATGCCCCGGACGGTGTGGAGATGGAACGCATGGTTATTGCAGGACAAAGAGGTCAAGAAGGCGATAGGGGAGGAATTACGCCACTACTTCCATATTATTAAGGGATCGGTTCCCTCCCCGAGCACCCTCTGGAAGGCTAGTAAAGCCACTATCCATGGAGTAGCCAGGGGCCGGTGTATGCGAAGAGATTGGTGCAGAGGGGCCGTCTGACCCTTCTTGAGGCACAAGCAGCACGGCCAGAAAGAGCCCTATCTATAACCCCAGATGTTCCAAGAGAGAGGCAACTCACGGCCATTCGCAAAGAGATGAAACGGGTCTCCCTAGAGTCGGCCAAGATGTTGTGGCGTTCCTCCATGGCCCGAGTGTACGGATGGGGCAATAAAAACGGAGGTTGCTTCACAGTCTGGGCTCCTAGCCCTGGCTAACAGAATAATTTCCAAAGTCGAAGACGCCACTGGGACCCCCCAACACACATCACCCGCAATTGCACAGGCGTTTGATGACTACTATGCCCAGCTGTACTCCGCCCGTGAGCTGGAGGCTACCTTCCCCGAAATGTTGAGCCATTCGAAGACCTGGCTCCCCCACCTCACCGGGGAAGAGGCGGCAGGCTTAGACCTCCCCTTTACCCTGGAGGAGATACACAGTGCGATCTCCCTGCTGAAGGCCAGGAACACGCCGGGGCCCGATGCCTTCCCGCCGTAGTACTACGCTGCTGGTCCCCCACCTCACACGCCTCTACCAACATGTTGCAGAGATTGGCTTCTTCCCCCCCCCCACGAGACTGATGTGGCGACCATTGTAGTTATCCCCAAGACCCAACCGCCCTTCTCATCGTGCGCACAATCCTAGCCCAGCAGCTCCGTCCCCTTCTACACAAATTGGTCTACCCGGACCAGTGCGGCTTCATGCCAGCACGCAGCACTAGACATTGCCTGAGGAGCCTTCATCTGACCCTTGCTCACTGCCAGCTCCTTACACCCTACCTAGCACTCCTCTGTGTAGATTTTGAAAAAGCTTTTGACACGGTGGACTGGTGCTACCTGGAGGACGGCTGGTAGACGATGGGCCTCGATCCACAATTCCGACGCTTTGTTCAAGTCCTCTGTTCTAACCCCAGTGCCAGAGGACTTACCAATGGAGCCCTTTCAGAGGCGTTCCTGATTCGGAGAGGCAAGAGATGGACAATGTGACCACGCGGTTTCTGTGGGGAGAGGCGAGACTGCACATCACCCTCGCCCGATGCAGGATCCCACCCTGTCACGGTGTATGGATATGACAGATCCTCACCTATACTACTTAGCCACCTGACTTCCTGTAATTCACAACTGGTTCACTGGGGGCTGGCCTGACCTGGCCTACAGGGTAGAGCTCAAGGATATGGATTTCCCTCAAATACAAGCATACCTATACGATAGCCCAATACCCAGGGCGATACCACCAATAACCAGAGCGGTCCTGATGGCTTGGCCTACGGCCCTAAGGCACACGCGTTGGGACAAACAACTAACCCAGCACATACCTCTTTGGCAAGGCATGTGGTTAAGAGAAGTGGGGGCACTTACGAGGTTCAAACAATGGGACTACATAGGCATATCACTGCTGGGCGACGTATGGGTGGGTGACCACATTAGGGCATTCCAGGACCTACGGGAGAGCTATACTCTCCACACCTCACAATTTTACAAGTACTTGCAGCTCCGCCATGCCCTTAGCACACACATCAACTGGTACGACGCTCCTCGAATTCAGCCCATTGGAGGCCCAAGTCATGATGGGGAACATGGGGAGGGGGCTGGTGTCCCGGATATATCGCACCCTTGTCAATAATGGCCCAACGACACTCGAGGACTAGCGTTATGCCCTTATGGCTCCCAAAACTATCACGACCTTAGCCGAACTTCGTTTAATTCAACTATACTACTTACACACCGCCTACCTCACCCCAGAACGTCTGCATAGGGCAGGGTTGCACCCATCCCCAAACTGCCTGTGTTGCGAGCAAGGACCGGCTGATTTCTACCACATGATCTGGACATGCCCTAACCTTGCCCCGTATTGTACATCAATAGAGTCCGAGCTCACACAGGTCCTGGGCTGGCACGTTCCCCACGATCCCTTACATCTCATTTTGGGGGTAATGGACGGTCTGGACAGTTCTCGGCCTGATAGGCTATTCCTGGTGACAGCCGTTGTGGTAGCCAAGTGCAATATTGCCACCACTTGGGTGCAATCTAAACCACCGAGCATAGTGAGATGGCGCCAGGGGCTGGACTGGTGCGCCGCACAACAAAAACCCTTATTTGAGGCCCAGGGCTGCCCAACTAAATACAACAAGTTTTGGGGCAAATGGATGAATCAAATGGACTAACCAAATCAAAGTTTTGCTTACATACATAAATGAAACATTTGTGCGCTGTACGTGTGAGCGAAACCATTCATCTGTATGCAATCTAAGCTGCCACATGTGATAATGCCTTGTACCAATGAATAAATGTCTTGAGCTGGTATTTGTTTCATTTAAAAAATCAATAAAGTTGATTGTTAAAAAAGAAATTTCTCATTAAATACGGCAGTCTCAGATTCCTCGAACAGTTTCACAGGAGTGTAACTGCCATCTCTTGTATTAAGTAATTCATCTTCACGCTGTCTCTTGAGGGATTAAAGTCATTAATCACCTCGCTCAATCCACAAGCGTACACAAAACTTACAGTTCAAGGCTGGTATGTTTCTTTAGCACTTTATCCTGTATGATAGCACTTTTCCTGGGGTGGAGATCACTTTCAATTTTCTGCCCCTGCGCAGAATCGCTCCACGCCAAAATCTGTTGTGACCACGCATAGAGTAATCTTCTTTATTCGTAAGCACACCATTACATTTAGTAACCTCCAGCTCCAGTCCTCTCATCAACTGCTTTTTTCCAGAAACCTCATAGTTCCCCATTCCCTATTACATCATCAAGCCCTACCAAGATTCCAAATGCAGTACATCTCCACAGATGCATTACGAAGGCTAAGGCCAGGTCTAGTGGAAACATTTTAGCCGTCCAAGTCCCCGGGAAAGCAGTATTACTATGGGTGTCTGGATGCCTGTTCATTCATGACAGTGCCCATAACTGTCAGCGGCTGAGGGGGTACAGTTAACACGGGTTTAAGGCGAGGTCCAAAATAGCGTAGTAAGGTCCTTCCGGAGGAATCTCTATCAGCAATCTGTCTGCCAAGTCATCGATGCGCTTGCTCCCACCATGAAACACCGGGCAGTAGTCCTTAGGGCTGCAAATGCCTCTCAGAAATTCACTGCCTCCCCACACTGCTCAATACATCGAAGCACGTACATCATTATTTGTGGTAACCCCCGAGCGAACAGATATGCAGCCAGACATCTGGGCCAACGCAGGGGGTTGGGTTTCTCAGCCTCCACAGAAGTTTCGACCCCACAGGAAACCACTCGGTGGGGCACACACGACTATCCAAGCCACTGCTTCCAGGTAGGACCGATCACGGAGAAAAGCCACCCACAGCAGGACAGATCATGCAGAAAAGCCAACCGCAGCACAGCCCATCCAAAATTCGATTCCGGGCAGGTAGCCGTGCTCATGGCCTGGGTCAGCCTCCCCAGCCTGTCAGTAGAGGAACAAGAGGTAATGCTACAACATGTGGACAATGGTTAGCGCTGCATGCGCACGGCAGCCCTTACCTGGGGACACTGCATACTCTGCATCACCGGAATGCCAGCAGCTTCCCTCCAGGGCAGGGCAAGCAAGCAGTGGTTGATCGCCGGCAAGACACAGGAGCAGGTGCAGGCCCTGCGGCCCCTCTGGGACCGCCTACACCGTGCAACACCACGCACACGTCAGGAAGCCACGGCAGTAGGCTGCCAGCGCACAATGTCCTGGTCGCTCCTAAGGGCAGGCGATCCCTGCAGTGACCGCAAGCAGCTGCAAGGGAGGAGGGAGGTCAGACGTGCAGTAGCGTTGGCAGGTTAACAGCAGGATAAAGGACAGATAGGCGGGATGGAGTAGAGCTCGATCAAGAAGCATCCACCATCTTGGCTGCACAAGACCCATCCCTACACCTATGTACCTGTGATATTGATGTTGGGGACAGCCTGCCAGTCAAAAACAAAATCTACAGACTGTCTGAAAAAGTAAGGACCAGCATCAAAGAGGATGTCTCCAAGCTGTGGAAATATGGATTTTTCCGATCAGTTATGTCCCCTATCTTGGACCCCAACGGTTCTATGTGCATGTCACAAGTACATGTATGTTCCCTCCAGTTCCAGTTATGAAGACGCAAATACATGTGCGTCCACCGTCAACATGCCCTCTGTCAGATCCGCCATGAATAGGCCGGATATTCCATTCCTAAATATGAAAGGCCACCGGCTTTATATGGTTCACTTATGCCATTTTACAGTCCAGGCAAGTAGGCCCAGATTCTGTCATCAAACTCCTCTTGCTTTCTGCCTCTGAAAACTCCAGTTCGAGCCTGCATCTGTGACCATGAACTTTGTCTCATTCTCTGCGCGGCTCACGAAGCCTGACATCAGCCTATTCTCTGCCAAGAACTGTATTTCGCCTTCGAGTTATCTGCTTCCCCCTCAGCCGATGCATTCCTGTCTAGTAGTTTAAGTAAACATTCTTCCAGCTACCGAGCAAAAGGCTCGACTTCTCTGTCCTCATGCAAGTAATTCATAGCCCTGTTACCATGGAATATTCCTACCCCCTCGCTTTCAGTGTAGACATTTAGACGCTTGTACACGCACGCACAGTCAGTATAGAATAGATTCTGTCCGAGAGTCCTTCTTTTGTGGATAACATAGTTCTTTAAACATAGGATGTTAGATATGATTTGGGATTAGGTTGACTTGACCCCCCAGACTTTTTGTCTCCACATGTAGAGCTAAATGTCAAGTCCCCTTCACCCCCTAGTTGCACGTCAATCACACGTCATACTGCTGCGCGCGCATCTATGCCAAGTATTATCTTATAGATCCACCTATATGTGACATCATAACCAATTATGTTCCTTTTTACTCCTTATTACACCCATTTTTTGGTTACGCAGATAAATCGTCATTTTCCTTATCAATTGTTACGCCTATTGCATTCGCTTCATTGTAATGTATGTACTATAAAGGTTACTTCTTGTCAATAAAGTATGTACTTCACTTCCTGAACCTCCGTGGTGATGGAACTTGGAGCAACCGATTATAATCGATCATTGGAATAAAGCCCATTCCGAACCTCTAATACCACGGATTCTGCCTCTCATTTTACTGAGCTATTTAATTATTTTTCTGTATCAAATTAAGTCCAGGTAAAGGAAAATTATTTACCACATGAATGGCGCCCGAACAGGGACACTTTCTCATCTCACGCGCCGGCGGTGAGTTGCAGGCCCGGTCTCCTGCCACAGCTGGACGGACAATAACGCGTACCAGCAGGATTTCCTGTATCTCCCTCCGGTCAAGCGGGGGCGACTGAGACTGCGATCAACACCCAGACGAGGCGGTGAGAAGTGCGAAGTATCCCGACCAGAGCCTAGCTGAGAGAGCAAGATCCGAGGTATACAGAGACCCACCAGTTCGAAGTCAAGCCCAGTGTCCGACGAGTCGAGTCGAGTCCAGTCCGGTTCAAGTTCAAGTTACCGAGGCCTTCCGTTTCCGAAGCTACCCGGTGAGTACCATTGCTGGGGAGGCATTTCTGACGTGCACATAGGTTGTGCCGGTCAAGACGGGTTTGGGTACACAAATCCGGTCTGCACTGTTTTAGCAGTGTATCTGTACTGTTTAGCAGTATATCAAGTATTCCGAAGTATCTAGTTATTGTCAAGAATTAAGCTTGGTGATTAGTTATGCAGACGATCATCATTGTTGGTTATTTTAAAGGTTAAAAATGTTTTAATGTTTAATGTTTAATGTGTTAAACGTCCTGCATATTGTGGTATGAATGGTTGTTCATTATTGTGCTTTTGTATTAAGTGTGTTCAAGATTAAGTATCGGATCAGTTGTCAATATGCCGCTCTTTTCGAAATTAAGACAGATCACTACTAGAAAAGGGGTTCTCGAAGAAGCCGTCCCTATTCCTCCTAGGGACACTCCAGGGCACTTCATGTATCACAAACATGGCTTAGACGCTATATTATTTCTTGATTTATGGGTAGACTACACCAAGGGATTACCAGAAAGTCAGAGGTGGCCCGCAGCGGGAACCTGGGATGCAGAGTGCATCATGAAAGTCGAGGAAGTGTTATGGAAAAGGAAAGTCAGACAGTCACAGAAAGACGCCGTTGAGTTATGGCGTAAAGAATCTCATAGACGCACAGAAAAAGCACGTAGACAGGAAGAAAAGAATAATGAAAGTTCAAATAAAGTTCGAGAAAATCTATTAATTGAGGAAGGTATCCGAGTGAAATCAGAACAAGTAGACAGACAAAGAAACGCCCTTATGAATGGTATGTATCCCCTTCTGGCCGAAGGATTACCTAAGGCTACTCCAGAAATACCGAAAGACTTGCCACCCCCATTGTTCCCAATAAAGGTACATCCTAAGGGGCATCCTAGAACCGCAGAAGATGTTTTTCTTTCCTCATATTTAGATGACGCAGCTCCCGAATATGCTAATTCCGCCCCGCATAGACCGCATACCAGGGAGGTCCAACGCCAAGATCCAGCACCCGTATCCCTACAGCAACAAATCGAGTCACAAGTTCTGGCAAGCACATCTGTTTCTGCATCCGCTCCTACAGCTACTTCTATAGCTGTGTCCACACCTGTAGTTGCTGTGTCACGTTCGACGAATCCTTTCACACCCGACACCCCAGATGGGGCCACGGGAGGTGCTACCAATATCTTTTCTACGCCACCCAGAATAAATAAACTTACTTTTCAAGAGTCAGCACATTCACGTACACCCAAACTCATAAGTGCCCGTACGCTGAAGGAACTTCTTATAGATTGCAGATATGACCCTGTGCCCGGTAAAGAGGACGAAATGACCCTGGCATCATTGCGTATCAGACGAGCCGCAGTGTATTTAGGAAAGTTACCAGGAATGACTGCGCATCTAGATAAAATATATCATTTTGTCCAAACAGGGCGAGATCCAGAATGTATTAACAGAGCTATGGAATACCAGAAAGTAGAGATACAGGGGGAACTGTTACGTTTCCTCATAAACTGTGTGATCAGAAATCAAGACCGACCGGGGGTAGACCCGGAAGCAATGCAAATTCTTACAAGATGGAGCCAGAATATATCAGAAGGGAGACATGATAAACAAAATTGTATAATAGCCATGTGCCGAAAGATCCGTAAAGAAATAGAACGCCTACACGAAGAGAGATTAGAGGTAGACGAGTTCGAACAAAGCGAGGAAGAAGGGTCAGGACTGCCCACAGGACAGTCAGACACCATAGCCTATGTAGGTAGAGGAAGATCTTGTAATAATAATAGACGTCTTACTGACTCGATACGTCCGATATGTCCAGATAATAACAGGAATTTCCAAATACCTATAATTAATATAAGGTCTAACGAGCATTCGTTCCAAACCGCCGACAAACTACTCCGAGAACGAAGGGGTTATCATTTTCTCGATTCTATGGATGAACAAGATTTAGCCAGGGCAGCTGTCCATTGGGTGGACAGTCCCGGAAAATATAGTGATGATACAGTAGTACGCACATTTTTGAATCTTACCCCAGATGAACAGAGGTTAGCTGGGATTTATATGATTCAACAACTCATTATACTATATCGAAGTCAGCATTCGGACCCTGGTCCCTTACCTGACATACTGACTGAATTGCTTATGAATAAATGGAGAGGTGCAGGTACTAAATTAATTAAAGAAATTCTAGAATCAAGAAAGCAGTATATTCTTTTTGTATGCGCAGAGCATGTCTCATTGCCCGTCAAGGAAAGAACCACGTATCACATGGATAGACAGAATCCCTTACGAGAAGTGCACCCAATAAAAGGCGAGGACAACGAGTTCAAGCGCGTATTTGTATATACGCCCATATCGAAAATAGAATTGTTACAAATGAAGAAAGTGGTACCCAGTCATGACAAAGATCCAGCGGGTTTTCACCGAGAAATTAAAGACATGTTACTCATGGGAGAGTATACCTATCCCGACATTATGACAATATTAAAGGTATTGATGCCTGCTGGTATTTATGAGAAACTCAAGGAAAAAGAGTGGGAGGTAGGAGACCAAAAGATAGAATGGTCAGTGTTAGAAGCGGAAGAAAAGGCCCGAACTGCAGGAGCAGGACTTGGGGATAAAACTAAAGCACTGCCAGGTTTATTAGTACAGGTACTGCCACGTTTATTAACTACGAAAAAGGAAGATTGGGGTACAATTTCAGCCTGTAAACAGAAGCAAGATGAAGACACTAGTGATTACTATGCCCGATTTGAAAAATGTTTTGGTATAAATAGTGGCATAAAAGCAAGTAGCGAATCATACCCACATCTGTTTGTAACAAAATTAGTAGAAAATGCCCTGCCACCAGTAAAGAATAGAGTATTAAAATTCGAGAGTACCTGGCAAGGTAACACTCCATCACAAATGTTACAAATGTTACAGTACCATCACAATAGAATTAGAGAGGAACAAGAACATGAACACAGACGCATGAAAGACACGAAAATGAAAATGTTAGTTTCCCAGACAGTTCCAGCTGAAGGACATAAAAAGGGTATGACACATTCCGATTCAGCAGGACCTGTAAAAGGGACATGCAATTATTGTAAAAAGCCAGGTCATTATGTACACGATTGTCCAGTTTTAAAACATAATATCGCCATAGGTAAAACACAAGAAAGACCACGGCCATTTAGACAAGAGCAGAATGAACAAGGAGCTCTGCAGCATGCCCAGGCCATGCCAGCCGCACAACAGCCAATACAGTTTGTGCCAGCTGCACCACCGTTGCCTGTTGCTGCCACACAGACAACAACACGACAAATGTATCAGACCGCACAGTATGAATATCCTGAGTATCAGCGTTACGCATGAACTAGCCTAGAGAGGGAAGTTGATTTACCCCTTATCGAGATTCCTGTAGATCAAGAAGGACCTTATGTACATAGTGAATTATTAGGCCAAGATAGGAAATTTTTACTCGATACAGGGGCAAGTCGAACAACTATAAAACGTAGTGAAGTTCCAGGGGCACCCCTCTCAGGCTCACAGAATATTTCCCTTGGTTTTTCAGGAAAACCTATTGTTAATGAAGTGTCACAACCTCTGCCACTTACGATAGGACCTCTGACCCGAACTACAGATTTATTGCTTACTAAATCATGTCCAGAAAACTTGCTAGGAATAAAAACATTGAAAGCTCTAGGAGCCATAATATGTTGTTCTCCGGAAGGAGTAAGGTTGTTTTTACGTGATTTTAAAGGTCACTATGTGTCTAGAGACATGGATCCCCGACTGCAGACTTTACCTACACGTCTATGGGCACAAGGCCCTACTGATGTTGGTTGCATGAATATTACACCATATAGAGTCACATTAAAGGCAGGAGTGGTGCTACCACGAATGCGACAATACAAGTTACCACCAGATGCTGTAGTGGCTTTACTACAAATCATTGACGAGCTCATTGCCCAAGGAGTAGTTGTAGAAACAGACTCCAATGTATGTAATTCACCGATAATTCCGATTCTTAAACGAACAGATCCTAAGGCCCCGCCAGTATATCGATTGGTTATTGATCTGCGCGAGTTAAACAAATGCATTGTGCCACAATTTCCTGTGGTCCCAGATATCTCGTCATTACTGACAGCTATTGATTCCGAAGCAACATTCTTTACTGTAATCGATCTCAAGAATGCCTTTTTCAGCGTCCCAATAGATCCGGAAAGCCAATATTTGTTCGGATTTAATTTAAATGGACGTAGCTTTAAATTCTCACGCGCACCTCAAGGATTTACAGAAAGCCCCAGCATCTATAGCCAAGCACTGAAACGAGAACTCGATAGTATCCACATGCCAGTTAACACTGCTCTGCTTCAATACGTCGATGATCTGCTGATCACCGCGAGAAGCGAACCGGAATGTGAAAAAGCATCACTGACAGTTTTACAATTTCTAGCCGAAAAGGGGCACAAGGTGTCCCCTCCTAAGCTGCAATTCTGTGTCCAGCGAGTTGTTTATCTTGGACACTCGCTGTCCAAGGAGGGAAGGCAGCTTACACCCGACCGCATTCAGTTAATAGCTAACATGCCAATACCCAAGACACAAAAGGAGGTACGGGCTTTCATAGGCCTCACTTCATATTGTAGGCAGTGGATCCCTCAGTATGCATTTCTAGCAAAACCACTCATTCAGTTGACAACACAGGAGGCAGCCACATCGACTGTTCTCCCTTGGACTCAAGAACATACACAAGCTTTTGAAAGCCTAAAGAAAGCTTTATGTCAAGCACCTGTTTTAGCAACACCATGTTACAGAAAACAGTTTACACTTTTTGTTACAGAACGCGAAGGTACTGCCTTGTCAGTACTCACACAGGAACAAGCAGGAGCACACAAACCATGTGCTTATTTTTCTAGTACATTAGATCCAGTAGCTCAGGCTTTGCCTGCATGCCTGAAATCAGTAGCAGCGACAGCTTTAGCAATCAGACAAAGCGATGCCATAGTGTTAGGACATCCATTGACAGTTCAAGTACCACACACAGTAGAGGTCCTTGTAAATAGAACGCAAACACAACACTTGACTATAGCGCGACTTACAGGGTATGAACTTACATTGTTTCAGCCACATATAGAAATCAGACGCTGTAACACATTGAATCCTGCCACACTTTTGCCAGTAACCGGAACAGACCCACTAGCTCATGACTGTATTGAAGTTATTACTATAACGACAAAACCCAGACAAGACTTGACAGATGTCCCATTGTCAGATCCAGACCTGACGTTGTATGTAGATGGTTCATGTATGAGAACAAGTACAGGAGAGTTAGTGGCTGCTTACGCAGTCACCACAGATACTGAAGTCATTGAAACTAATCGTATAAATACTTTGTCAGCTCAAGCCGCAGAGCTCATCGCTCTGACACAAGCCTGTATTCAAGCCACAAATAAAAAAGTCAACATATACACTGATTCACGTTATGCATTCGGAGTTGTACATGACTTCGGCGTGCTGTGGCGAGAGAGAGGTTATTTAACTTCCCACGGTGCCCACATTCAGCACGGACCCCTCATTCATGCCTTATTAGATGCAATACATCTACCCACTGCAATATCAATTATGAAATGTAAGGCTCATACGAAGGTTACTGATATCATTTCCCAAGGCAATGAGCTAGCCGACAGAACAGCTAAACAGACTGCTCAAACTCAAACCCCCGACATGACAAAGACAATAGTCCCGACACCGACACATTGTATGACAGTTAAAGATCCTACCCTTGACGTAATTGACATACAGACACATGCTACACCAGACGAAATAAAGAAATGGACTGAATTAGGAGGGATCCAAACGGACCAAGGATGGATGATGAAGGAAAAGTCTGTATGGTTCCTTCCTGATTCAATGGTCCAAGTTATAATTAACACTATACATAGTCCAGCGCATCTAGGAGAAAAAGCTATGCTAGACAGCATTCAACACATTTGGTTCAATAAACATTTACGAGCAGCAGCCAAACAAAAGGTCCGTACCTGTATGATCTGTTGCCAGTTCAACCCAGGAAAAAGCGTTCCCGTAGAACAGGGTGGATTTCATCCTCCTGACCACCCTTTTGAAGTCCTCCAGATGGATTATATCCAGATGGAACGATGTCGAGGATTCAAATATGTTCTCGTAGTTGTCTGCGCTCTGTCCCGTTGGACGGAGGCATACCCGGTTTCAGATTACACTGCCCCGACTACTGCCAAACAGTTGGTTCGAGAATTCTTCCCACGATACGGTTTACCACGTGTTGTCTACTCAGATAACGGCCAGCCGTTCTCATCCGAATTAATGAAACATGTTTCACTTCTGCTAGGATATCAGTGGAAATTCCACTGTGTTCGACACCCCGAGGCAGCAGGTCTCGTAGAAAGACATAATCAGATACTGAAAATCAGACTGTCCAAAATATGCAGAGAGAAAGGTGTCGACTGGATAGTAGCATTACCAGTTGCACTCTTTTACATGAGAATGGTAGCACACTCTCGAACAGGGCTATCCCCGTATGAGGTGATCTTCGGCAGACCACCAAATATGTGGGGGACGCCCATACCACGCAAAATAACTGATATTGACTGTAATATGCTGACAGATTACTTGGCTTCCTTGATGTCTGCACTACAATCTTGTCGTTCACAGGTTGCTGCAGCATTTCCCGACAACACTGAGGTGAAACCCCATGACGTAGTTCCGGGTGATTTCGTGTTTGTGAAAAATTTCGACCGAAAGACTCAGCTGGAGCCCAGGTGGAAGACACCCAAGTTGGTTCTGCTGACCACAAGAACAGCCGTGAAGATCGAGGGCCGCAAGGGCTGGATTCATTCAAGTCATATCAAGAAATTTCATGGACAATCCTCGGATATAGACATTGTGCCCTGCACTCCCTCACAGACTGATTCAAAACTTCCTTTGGTTGAAAAGACTGAAACCGAACTCTATAAAGTTAAATTGAGGCCTAGAACGTCAGACGATTTGATTGTTTAAGTCCTCTCCTAGGTGAAGCGGTTGAATCTGTCTCTGACATGTATCCTCTAGACCTGAATCATGGACAGTCGCGAAAAATGATGAAACGACAGGCGTATTGTAAATCACTGCGTAGCCATTGCATAGTGACATTAATAATCTTGTTTTTCTTGAGTCTTTTAATAATTACTGCAAGCATATTGTTGCACATATATTACCCTATTTCTAGACATGTTTATAATGTTACTGCTGAACATTCTTTTAGTGACTTACCTCCGCATGAATTGTCTTATAGACTTGCGCTGCGCAATAACACTTTCATTAGTATGTTACATCATTCCCATCAGACTAGTAATGCCACTAATTGTTGGGTGTGTGGCCGACTCCCTCCCTATCAGAATTATGAAGGAGTCCTGCCTTTCTTTCCACATCCGTTTACACATAATGGATCCTGTGGAGCATGGTTTAGTTTAATCAATTCCATAGACTCAGACACAGCAGTTTACCAAGATCATTGGGTATGGGGAAATCTGAACCTAGTTTTACTCAAGGTCTGCTACCCTGACAAGGAGGGTCGCCCCAAGAGAACAGGAACTGATCTAGAAAATGAAGTATATGGATTAGGTAATTTTACACCTAATCTCATGATTCTAAATGTCGTATCCGAAGTTGAACTAGTCTTGCCCACCATGTCAGTATTCCCAGCGAAGGGTGAATTATGTGTAAGAAAGGTTGGTTCCATACATATGGGCCATAGTAAATGCACTACTATAGTAGAATTCAGTGATCGAGGCAAATCTTCATTTAGAGCTTATCGCCACTCCTACTTTATATGTGGTCAGACTGCATATATGCGTCTACCTCTAGACTGGGATGGTACCTGCTACATTGCATTCCTTTTGCCACCTGTTTTCCTAGCTCCTCCTGATTATTACAGAAATATTCAGTTAGTACACAACAGAGAGCGGAGAGATCTCCCAATTGTCGATTACACTGAAACAGCATGGGAAAAATACACAGATTTCAATAAAGGCATCTTTCCTTATATAGGTACTGTTACTAATAGTAAACTGATACGTAGATTAACTAGAACCCTTGAAGCAGTAGTGAATGAGACTATTTCCGCCTTAGGCAATTTAACGGAAGAGCAGTCTGCTATGCGGATTGTTGTGCTTCAAAATCGTCTTGTTCTTGACGTCATCCTGGCTGATAGGGGCGGAGCTTGTAGGGTCATCGGATCAAGCTGCTGCGTATTCATACCAGAAAATTCGCCATCTGTATATAAAGCCATCACTCGCCTTCATAAGATTGTAAACCAGATACACCAGAACCCAGGCACTTGGACTTGGTCCAGTTGGTTTTGGAGTGTGATATCAGCCTGGGGATGGAGAGTTTTATCCTTCCTAGGTATTGGCCTTCTCATACTATTCAGTTGCTGTCTATGTCTGCAATGTGGACCAGCGATTTGTGGTCTGTGTACCACATCGTGTATTCCACCACCAAGATTTCGTTCGTCCCGGAAGAAGAAAGAAGAACAAATGATGTTATATGAACAGATCAATGGATTGATGAAGATTGATATCTCTTAACGGGCAAGTAGGGGACAAGGAGGGAATGTGGAAATAAGGATTTTTCCGATCAGTTATGTCCCCTATCTTGGACCCCAACGGTTCTATGTGCATGTCACAAGTACATGTATGTTCCCTCCAGTTCCAGTTATGAAGACGCAAATACATGTGCGTCCACCGTCAACATGCCCTCTGTCAGATCCGCCATGAATAGGCCGGATATTCCATTCCTAAATATGAAAGGCCACCGGCTTTATATGGTTCACTTATGCCATTTTACAGTCCAGGCAAGTAGGCCCAGATTCTGTCATCAAACTCCTCCTGCTTTCTGCCTCTGAAAACTCCAGTTCGAGCCTGCATCTGTGACCATGAACTTTGTCTCATTCTCTGCGCGGCTCACGAAGCCTGACATCAGCCTATTCTCTGCCAAGAACTGTATTTCGCCTTCGAGTTATCTGCTTCCCCCTCAGCCGATGCATTCCTGTCTAGTAGTTTAAGTAAACATTCTTCCAGCTACCGAGCAAAAGGCTCGACTTCTCTGTCCTCATGCAAGTAATTCATAGCCCTGTTACCATGGAATATTCCTACCCCCTCGCTTTCAGTGTAGACATTTAGACGCTTGTACACGCACGCACAGTCAGTATAGAATAGATTCTGTCCGAGAGTCCTTCTTTTGTGGATAACATAGTTCTTTAAACATAGGATGTTAGATATGATTTGGGATTAGGTTGACTTGACCCCCCAGACTTTTTGTCTCCACATGTAGAGCTAAATGTCAAGTCCCCTTCACCCCCTAGTTGCACGTCAATCACACGTCATACTGCTGCGCGCGCATCTATGCCAAGTATTATCTTATAGATCCACCTATATGTGACATCATAACCAATTATGTTCCTTTTTACTCCTTATTACACCCATTTTTTGGTTACGCAGATAAATCGTCGTTTTCCTTATCAATTGTTACGCCTATTGCATTCGCTTCATTGTAATGTATGTACTATAAAGGTTACTTCTTGTCAATAAAGTATGTACTTCACTTCCTGAACCTCCGTGGTGATGGAACTTGGAGCAACCGATTATAATCGATCATTGGAATAAAGCCCATTCCGAACCTCTAATACCACGGATTCTGCCTCTCATTTTACTGAGCTATTTAATTATTTTTCTGTATCAAATTAAGTCCAGGTAAAGGAAAATTATTTACCACAAAGCTGTAATTCCAAGATGGAATTGTGGGTGACTGAGCACTCCTGTAGTCCCTGGTCCAGCCCAGTAGTGCTCATACCCAAGGTTGCTACACCGGTCGCTGCCCCAGAGCTCAGGTTCTGTGTTGACTACAGGGGGCTCAACTCAGTCACAAAGACTGATGCTTACCCCATACAAAGAACTGATGAGCTAATAGATCAGTAAGGGCCTGCCAAGTTCCTGAGTACCTTTAATCGGACTTCTGGGTACTGGCAGATTGTCCTAACTGAGGGGGCAAAATAGAGGTCTGCATTCTTTATCCCAGAGAGCCACTTAAAATTTTGAGTGATGCTCTGTGGTTTGAAGAATGCCCCTGCCACCTTCCAGAGGCTGGTGAACCAGGTCTTGGTTTAAAGGAGGCCTTCAGTCCTGCTTATCTGGATGACATAGCAGTCTTCAGACCACCTTTTTCACCTGATGGAAATGCTGCAGGCCCTGCAACACGGAGGCCTGACTATCAAGGCCAGTAAGTGCCAAATAGGGCAATGTTTTGTGGTGTACTTGGGACACCTTTTGCGAAGGGATACGGTGCAGCCCCTCCAAGACAAAATAGAGACTATCCTGACCTGGGAGCCCCCAAAACTCGGACAGAAGTGAGGGCCTTCCTCAGCCTCACTGGTTATTACAGAAGGTTTGTAAAAAGATATTTCACCACTGCTGCGTCCTTAACTGAGCAGACTTCAAAGAAGCAGCCCAAGAAGGTAAACTGAACAGAGACCTGTCTGAAAACCTGAGGCACCATCAAACAGGCCGTGTGCACAGCCCCTGTGCCTAAGGCCCCTGACTTTCCTCAGGAATTCATTGTGCAGGCTGATGCCTCGGAGCATGGCATTGGAGCAGTATTATCACAACTAAATGAAGAGGGCCTAGACCAACCTGTACCTTTCATCTCTAGGAAACTACTTCCTAGGAAACAGAGGTGGAGTGCTTTTGAAACCTTTGCTGTGGTTTGGGCACTGAAGAAGCTGAGACTATACTTGTTTGAGACTTAACTTCCAGGTTCAGGCAGACCACAGGCCCATCAGATGGCTCATGCAGATGAGGGGTGAAAATCCAAAACTATTGGCTTCACCATGGAACACCGTCCTGTGTCGGACCACTCTAGTGCTGATAGTCTGTCCAGGTTCTTCTTTGTTAGTGAAGGAGGTTGGGTAGCTCGCGCCACTTTCCACTGGGCGCGGGACACATGTTAGACCTGTCAGCCTTAGGGTGGTCTTCCACAAAACGTTTTGCCTTTAACCTCTGCTTTTTGCTGAAATTCATTTTTGTTGGCTCTAGGAATACTAACCAGTGCTGAAGAGATTGTTGTCTCCTTAAAACATGGTCTTATTGGCTTACACCGGTTTGGCATATTTGTTTCACTTATAAGTCCCCTGTTGAGTGATGTACCATTTACCCAGGGCCTTTAAATTAAATGCTACTAGAGGTCCTGCAGACATTTTTGTGTTACCGACCTTAGTAGCTCTTTAAAACATGCCCCAGGTCTGCGATTGTAGTCTGAATGCAGGTTTTAAACTGCTAATTCAACTTGACAATATAACCCCCTTTCTAAGCCTTAAACTCCTGTTTTATTACGTATAAATCACCCCTAAGGTAGGCCTTAGGTAGCCCATAGAACAGGGTGCATTATTATTGAAAGGTTGGTTGTGTACTTGATTTACACGTCCTAGTAGTGACAAACTCCTAAATTCATGTATTACTACTGTGAGGCCTACCTCTCCCATAGAATAACATTGGGTTGCCTTTTTGCATTTAATATGTGGTACCTTTTGATTGGGAACAGATCCACCTTTTGTGTTTGTTATCTGAGAAATTGTAATTTAAAACACTCTTTAATGGTAAAGTTGTATTTTAAGTTAGTTTTGAAAATACCAATCCAGTTAAATCCAGTGGCCTGGTGAGCACAGGATCCACGTCTGGGCATACCCGCCCCACAAAGTCGCCCTAATTGGGAAGGGTATGCCCGGACGAGGGTCCCGTGATCACTGTGCCACTGGATTGAAACTAGCCTGGCTGATGAGGGGGTGATAACCCAAAACTGGTCACACGATGCTTGCTTCTGGTCCAGGGAGGATCTGGCCTAGCATTTCAGGCCGGACTGTTCCCATGGTCAAGACTGATTTATGTATTTCTGTTTCCAAACTGGGGTGGCTTGGTGAGCCTAATAACGATGGATTAAGGCTTTCGAAAAGTTGTAATTTTTCTGCCCTAACTATTTAGCTCCTGCAGCCTGTTGCTGGGTCACATGACTGTGTTTAGTTGGCAGTTGGACTTTGTTTATTCCTCCCAGACAGTCAGACAATAGAGGTGTTGGGTGTACCTGGATGGGCTATAAACTGGCAAGATGGGTGGGGTTGTATCAGGACACAGCCTCACTTGCAACTGAATAGGCCATGCTCTGCCTTCACACAAAGGACTTGTCACCCTTGCATTGTTCATACAGCCAGCTTGGAGTCAGACCAGGGGAAGCAAGAAACATCAAGCACTTCAGAGGGGATTCTCTAGAAACTTCTCCTACTTCAAAAAAGGCACCAGGTATAAAATTAGGACACTTCAGTTCACTTTCTGGAACTGCAGAAGTACTCTGAGGACTGCCTGCTGTGTACTCCATAAGACTGTTTTGATCTACCTGGAAGGACTGCTTTGCTGCCTGGAGCCTCTCTTGAACCCTCAGAGACTTGTCCTTCTGTTTAAGCCCTGTTTCTGCTGTAGAACCCAGGACTACCAGAGTGACTTCAATGGCTCATTGACTGGCCTCCTGGTCAGAGCATCAAGGACAGAAAAGGCTCCAACCATCCTGAACCTGCACCTATGCCCAGCCTGAGTGAGTCCTAAACCCGCAAGAGGTGCCCCTTCAGTCCTAGACCCTTGGTGGTGATACTAAATGTGCCTAGGTAGCCAAAATCCAAAACTTGAGACTTACAAGTCTTTTCCTGAAAAACTGCTCTGAGAACCAAGGGAAGACCGGGACCCAACCTGCTTGTCTATCCACCCAAGGTGCCTAGCTGACCGGCCTGACTTCATGGCAGCTCCCGCTGGGTTTTGCTCCGCAACAGCAAATTCTGTTCAGCAGTCCTTCAGCATAGAGGTATCCGGCCTACTGAAACTCTTGTCGGCTACAGCCTCCAGTGTTGTTCTGCTGGAGATTTTCCAAAATAGTGATTAAGTCTTCACCACAGATTAATCCAGCGGCCCCCTGACGACAACACTCACTCCTCGGACACCACCTGCAGCCTTGCCCCACTGAACTTTACCTTCTCAGAATATTCTTACAAAAATGTCTTCTAAGTTCAGAGGTAACCGCCGATAGGGCCCAATCAACTTTGCATCCCCTTCATCGCGGTCGGCCATATTTTTTTACATTGACCCTGTCTTGTGTGACTAAATATCGTTGGTTGGCGCTTTGATCTTTTAGGCACTAGTTTTTGCCTTGAGCTTTAAAAATCCATGTCAGGTTCTACTGATTGGATTTGTGTTATTTTGGTGTTAAATAATGTATTAAAATGTACTGTATTTTTCAAATTTGGTGTGTGATTTTTCTTGTGTTTTGTTTTTACTTTACTACTGTTTGTGTGCTGCATAAATACTTAACAGATTGCCTATAAGTTAAGCCTGACTGCTTTTGTGGCAAGCTGCCAGAGGGTTAGGCACAGGTTAATTTAGTGACTGTTGTGGTTCACCCTGACAGGGATTGTGACTGTTGCTTGAGTAGGTATAACACCCCATTGAACTAGCAACCCAATTTCTCACACTAACTACCCATAATGTTACATCACAATGCAACTACTGAAGAGTAGTGATTGATTCTGTCACTGTATATTCTTTTTCTGAGGGAACGTTATTATTTTATAGATTTATAAAGTGCGCAGTTGGAGTCAATTAGGTGATGGGTGACCTGGGTAGTACCATAAAGTGGGTGATGTACCTAAACAATTAATGGAGTGGAGGTTTATGGTTGGGGCACCCCAGATTTTATACATGCACATAGGAAAGGGTGGAGGAAACAAACACAGATAACCTCTGAAGAAAAGGGGGGATGTTATGTGTATTTCTAAAGCTCTCTATCCCCCGTGAGGGTATCTGTGTGCTGAGCAGGTCTGTGTGCGCCTAGCCCGGTCTAAGGGAAGGTTAGTTAATTGAAAAGTCAGCTGAATTCAAGAAGAGATGGGGATCCTCTGATATGGAGTGGGAGGTCATTCTACACTTTAGGAGCGATGAAAAAGAAAAATGCTTGTCCTCCATATCTGGTTCTTTATATGCGAGTAAGAGTCCTGCAGAGCAGAGGTGTCTAGGTGGTTGTTGGAAGGAGATGCAACTGTTCAGGTAGGTGGGGCCTAAGCTGTGTAGTGCCTTAAATGTCTGTGTGAGGAGTTTGAAATGAGCGTGTTTGTGTATCGGAAGCCAGTGTAGCTTCCTGAGGTGTGGTTTAATGTGAGTTCTGTTTGGGAGGTTGAGGATGAGTCTGGCTGCCAGGTTCTGGATGGTTGATAGTCTTCAAGTGAGTTACTTCGTGATCCAGGTGTAGAGGGTGGTCCCATAGTCCAACTTGTTGGTGACTAAGGCGTGAGTGTTGGTTTTTCTGGTGTTGGTTTGTAGCCATTTAAGGATCTTCCTCAGTACCTGTAGGGTGTGAAAGCCAGTTGCAATGACTTCATTGACTTGTGCGAATAATGTCCAGTTTGCTGTCTGATGATTCTGAGCTACCTGGCGTGGCTGTGGGTCTGAGGTCAGCCAGCCACCAGTGTGAGTACCCTGTGGTGTTTTTCAGAAAATCACTACTTCTATCTTGTCGATGTTGAGCTTGAGACAGTTCACTTTCGTCCAGATAGTGACTGTGGTCACTTGTTTCTTGTGTTGGGGGACTTGTCCGAGAGGGAGAGTATGAGTTGCATATTGATGGCTTAGAAGTGGATGTCGGGTGCGTGGATAATGTTGGCCAGAGGGATCATGTATGTGTTGAAGAGGGTAGGGGCTGAGCGATGAACCATGATGCAATCCACAGATGTGTTTGTGTGCTTTAGAGGAGTAAGGTGCCAAGCTGACAACTTGTGTTCTATTCGTTGAGAAGGAAGAGATCCTTGGGTGCCAATCTCGTGCAGGTACCTGATAAGGATGGGATGTGAAACAGAGTCCAATGCTGCAGAGAGGTCCATGAGAATGAGTACTGCTGTGTTTTCTCTGTCAAGAATCATGCAGATGTTGTCTGTGGCAGTAATGACTGCTTTTTTTGGACTGCTTGGGCCTGAATCCGGACTGTGTGGCATTAAGAAGCTGGTGGTTGCTTAGGCCACAGTTGATTAGTTTCTCTAAGACCTTGGACGGGTGTGGTAGGAGGATAATGGGTCTGTAGCTGGAGAGTGTTGCTGGGTCAATCAATGATTTCTTGAACAGGTACGTATTTCCAGGTCTCAAGGAATGTGGCTGAGTCAATGAAGGCATTGAAGATAGGTGTTAGTGCTTTACTGATCAGTAGGAGCCTTTGGTGGAGGTGTGGTGGGGGCAATGGTCAGATAGGTCACCCAAGTAGGTGGTCTTCATCATAATGGTGGTTTCGATGGTGGTGATGACGGGCCAAGAGGTCAGGGTTCATTTTCCAGCAGTGACGTTTCATCAACCTGACTACCTCTGTGTACCAGCTGGTCACTGCTCAGACTCTTATTGTTGGGTTTCGCTTGAGGGGAGTAAGTGTGTCAGCATATGCAGTAATCCACCTGTTGAGGTTCTTCATGGCTTTTGGCAAGTTGGTAGTGTGCTCGGGCTGGTGCCCGGAGAAAGCAGGAACCCAGTCCTCTTCTATGATACTTTTCTAGCTGCAGCCGGCAGGTTCAGTGGTGGTAGGTTTGTGGTGGTGCAGGATGGGTATGCTGGAACTGTTGGTTTTGCCCATGGAGGAGTTGGCTGTGATGTGTATCTTGAACTTGAGGTGTTCCATGTAGCTGGTGGAAATGTCCATGTAGGTGGTGCAGCTGATGGTGTCTTTGCATGTGATGGTAACTCTGCATCTGGGCTTGTGCTGATGGTCTTGCCTGGCAATCTTGTAGCCAACAGCGATGGGTGTAGCGAGGTCTGGTGAAGCAGTTGGGTTTAGTCCAATCCAATCCAAACAAATCTTTATCTGGCAAACAGCCATAAAAGACACAAAACACAAGAAACTAAAGCAATGTATTCCTTAAAATAATTAGAGTGCATAGTGCAAATCACAGGGAAACAGCGTAAAGACATAGGTCTCAGTGAATATCATACAGGTGGCAGTGCACGGGGATTAATAAATAAAACATCCCACACCTTAAAACATCTAAAAGCTATGAAATGAGGACAGAATCAGCATCCTAAAGAGATGAGTTCATACCTTTTTCTAATCCTTACGGCCTGTCTAATAAAATTTAACACAGTTAGGCAAGTTTCTAAAGTACCTAATTTCTGCAGAAACACCAGGCCTTTCTGATGGGTTCTCAAACGTGATTTTCATAAATCAAGAACCAGAAAATCAGGCCTAAGATCCTTATATAAGGGGTAGATCAATATAAACTGGGATGTACTTTGTTTAGCAAAATTATTACAATTGCATTAAGGTAAATCATTCGACCATACACGTGGTAGGGTAGAGGTGACCTTAAATGGTACTAAACTCAGTCTAAAATATGTTAAGTAACATTGGCGGATGGGGCTCAGAATCCAAGTCAGATAAGGTTCCATGCTGTTGTAGGTTGATACCAACACAAAGCTATCAAATTAAACCAGAGACTGGACCCTCTGCATTCTCAAATCTGTACGGTGGTTACAGAAACATTTCTTAACTACCTTTTTACTTCTAATAGATATCATATGAGGATTATTAAACTTTTCAGCTAATCCTATGACCCCAAATGTATTCTTAAGATATATTAACCATGGGATCCGCGTCACCCCATCCAGTGCTAAGTAGTTCAAAACACTAGATCTCACCAAAGCGGCCTCCAGATTTCCCCTCAGATATTCACCCACAGCAAAAGAGGGGCAGGCATCATCTCATCCCCTAGATAGGGGAGACCTATTTCCTTATGGCAAATCAGGGTGGCAATCCCTGAGGGACCCACAGGAAGCCCCGTATAAAGTGATTTTCAACCTTCTGGAGTATGGATACATTTGAAAACCACCACAGACATGCTCCATAAAGTACAGCAGTAACACATTTACTACTTTACACATGAGTCATCTCCCGAATAAGCTTCTGTCCCAGCGTATGTGGGTTTAGTTATGTTTCCGTAAGGAAGACCAGGTCCAGAGCAGGGTTGTGCAATAGGTCCCATATCTCAGTGGTGTGTTTAATGAGTGCCATCAAAACGAAAGTGCACAAAGGAACAATTCCTACTGCTAGCGAGAGCACTGTTACACAAGCAACTAATTTGCTGTCTTCCAATTTTATCTTGCATAAAAAAACGCTTAAGGCGAATAATCAATGATCTTCAATGGATTTATTTCCGATTTGGGTGCATTTAACTCCATGCAAAATTCATTCTTGACAATCTGGGAATATATCATCCAAAAATATAGTCAATATTTGCAAACCCAATGCATTTCGGGTCCAATCAAGACCCTTCATCAGGGGTCTTAGGTGCCATTACTGTAAGTGCAAAGAACAAAAGGCATTTCATCATACAGCCCTTGCAAAATTCTGATAACATACTACTATTTTAGAGCGTATTGTGTGAAAAACAGAAGCATGCAAAGAGATGCGGTGTGAATCAACCAGTGCTCAAGCTCAAAAAGGTAAGGAAGAAAGATCATGTCTAAATTTCTGAAAGCATGCTAATAACCAATTAATAGAGTGATATTGGCGAAGGAAAAGTGTTGGTGCTGTGGTGAAAGAATCGAGTTTAAATCTTTATAGTCAAACCGCATGCTAAAAGCAATGAATCTGGAAATTTTAACGGTGAAACTACAGATGTTAGTGATGATTTACTCAGCATTTTATAAGAGCCAAACAAAAAACGTGTGTCTCTAGTTTTAAAATAGGAAGATGAATGTACGGCGGGACAAATATTCTAATTTAGGTGAGACATAGTGCGAGAGGAAACTACACGAGTGCTCGCGGTTGCAGCATCGATCGATTAGAAAAGTTATTGCGGTCGAACAAAGCGTTCGTAGTGAGCTTACCGAGTTAGTTGTTCGTGGCTTCCTACAACATAAACACGTCGGTGACGCATAGGACGTACCAGATTGAACTTCCTATGCAGTTTTAAAGTGGTAGTAACTGACTGCAAGAAAGTGATGATGGTGAACGTGAAGAAAGTGAAGACGCTAAACATAGAAAGAGTCCGTGAAAAGCGGAATAGAAGCGTGGCTGTCTTAAACAGAATAAAGGCATGATTGAAACGGAAATTCAGACAAGCTAGCCATGCGTTGCATATTACCTAGTTGTTGAAATAATAACAACGATGTTGTTGGTACGATAAAACATATCAACATCAATAAACATCTTTGCATTATGAACGCTCTATTGTGTAGAGAAGAATGTAGAGTGCTAAGGCAATTGTTGGTGAGAGAAAATCAATAATAATGGGAAAAAACGATAATGGGAATCTACAATCCCATTTAGCCAGAGTCACAACATATTGTTATAAACCATCAAAATAGAATTGCAAATTACAGAAAGCAGTTGAATTCAATTCGATCATTCATCCCCAGTGGTTGTAGGGATTGTAATTTTTTAGTCCAATAAAATTCTGATCGCGCTAATGATTTTTGAGGATCAATGTCTTTAGTTGGTTTTTGTGCTTCCAAAATTGTGAAGCGTAGTTGTGCTATGTTATGTCTCGCTTCCATCCAATAGGTCCCATATCTCAGTGGTGTGTTTAGTGAGGAGCATGCATGCACGCGGGTTGCCAGGTTGCGTATGCGCTTGAGCAAACTGGGTGCTGTGTTTGGTTGGTGTGGGAGTGATGGGTCTAGCGTGTGGAAGAATGCATGAGAACTTGCAGGAGGCACATGTGAATGTTCTGTCCGTGTTGTGTAGTGCTGTATGGTAGCAGTCGGCAAGCATCAGCTGGGGTTGAGAGCTCGGAAGAGTAGAGTAACGGTGTACTGGGTGGAAGACCATGCTCTTGGTACTGGGCGTGGTCCAGTCACAGACTGGTGAAGACAGGCTTGCCTTCAGTGCTCTTTTTGCATTCCATTACCCACTGCGCCAGTCCTCGCTGCGACAGCCATTAAGTAGCTCCTGAGAGGAGGAGGCGGTGTGCAAGTGGATGATGGGGATTAAGCCCTCTTGCTTGGCTTCTTTTAAAGATGGTTTTGGCTGAATACAGGTGATGTTCACTTACTTTGCAGATGGATGATGGGATCGAGAGTGCACTCTACATCCTTGTATTTAATCACAGTTAGAGACCCCTCATTTCGAGAGTGAGGTGGAGTTTATGGGACGTTTCATATTGTAGAATGGACGGCACACTGTTAGCATTAGGGAGGGATGAGTAGTCCAAAGGATGCAGACCCGGCACTGAACTAGCCAACAACTAGTAGAAGTGGTTGATGGTTATTAGTTCACTACCTTTAATGAAAGAGAGTTAAAAAATTCCACTGAGTGGCTAGTGATCCTGCATGAACTCATTAAGGCAGTGAATGATGTTGCTCTCTGACAGGAGACACATTTGCTCACAGAAGACCAGAAGAAATTTGCCTTTCGACATTTCGCTGTAAAATACATGGTTTCAGGGCAACATGCAAACAGGGGGATTGGGCATCCTGATAGCCAAATGTTTTTCATACACGATTCCGAGCATTGTCAGGGACCCAGCATGGAGTGAAATATTGCTAAATAGGTGGCTTTGGAGGCTTCAGCTTCAATATACTTCCAAAACGTAGGTCAGGAGGAGTTTCTCTGTAACTCTCTGCAGAGGGTGGTAGCGAAGGCAAGAAAGCCCGCTCATAATGGGTGGAGGTAAAACCATTGTTATAAACACTGATAAGGACAGGAGTAACCAGAGGTTCAGATCAATGAGTGTCAAACAAGCAAAGGGGAGTAGCTGCTTGAGGATTGGGCCTAGTTGATCGCTACAAATACTCGCTAATGTAGAACTCCTCACATTATTCATGTACTCAAAAGTCCTGTGTGAGCATAGGTTACATTTTACTAGACAAATGCCTTCTATGAACTATTCTGGAAGCTGAGCAGGGATTACTTACACCCCACCATCAGACCATTGACCACAGGAACTTGGCAAGACTATTGGCAGTAGGGACACAGGCTGGAAGCTTAATGACAAACCTTCTCTAGGGCACTGCAATCACCCAGAGGATTAGGGAACACATGGCAGATTATTTGACACCAACCAATCCAGGAGAAGTGCCTGTGGCAGTAAGATGGGGTACATTGAAGGCAGCAATCTGGTGCAGTCTGATAATAGACTCAGCAAGGCTTAAAAGAGATAGGAATGCAGAAATGGACGCTTTGAGGCACCAATTGTTACTACTAGAGGAGCAACGCAAAACAAATCCAATCACAAGGCCACTGGCTGAAAGTAGTGGCATGACAATGACAGATTAGGCTCCTAGAATCAGAAAAAGTAGAATATGTCCTTACCCAACTGCATTACAGATACTGTGAGGGGGAGGGTAAAAAGGTAGAGACATTTCTAGGCAACAGACTCAGGGAGGCGAGAACTCACAATCCCATAACAGAGACCAAGAAGGGAGATGGGTAGCAATAAACATTTAGATTATTGTACTAACATCTATACAGTAAGGGGAAATTCAGTTGGCAGAAAGAAGAAACTAAATGAAATTTCTCTACCATGGTTGACCGCTGAGGCAGACAGACTGCAACATCTGAGAGCTATGGAGGAAATTCTAGGAGCCATTAAAAACATCAAAACTAGTAACGCTCTAGACCTGGGCAAATACTCAGACGGGTTCTAAAAAGAACAGGCCCGACCTGCTTGTGCCACTCTTGGTGTTATTTAAAACATTCTGAGGAATACATCAGGTAATACCCTATGTGGAAGATGCCACACTATGGTGCCTTGTATTGCTTTTTGACATAACTGCTAAATATTTATTGGATTCTCACAACTAGACTGGATAACGTAATCCCTAAACTCACCCACCCGTCCAAGAAGGCTTCACAAAAAAGGGGGACAGACAGGTGACCACACAAGAAAAGTTTTTTACCTGATGGACATCACTGAGGAACGGCAGAAGTGAATGGTGCTCTGCGTGTATTCCAAAAAAGCCTTTGATAGAGATGACTGGACATTCATGAGGGTGGTACTAATGAGCTTTCTAAAAGAACTGAAAGGTGATCCTATTGGGCAATGCGTCACTTAGTGAATGAGAGATTGTCAAAACCACTTCCCAGCTACAAGTGCACAAGGCAGTGGTTTAGAACTACCTCTTTGAACATAAGGAGGCTGCTTAGGCTCCTGGAGGAGACCCTTAGGGAGATTTAACAGAGGTCTACAGTCCTATTGATTGATCTTGAAAAGGCATTTGATACTGTGTGTTGGAAATTCCTATTACTGGTCATTAGACAGATGGGCCTGGGAGACAACTGGATAAATTGAATTCAGTTGTTCTAAAGGGTTTTATTTGGATTACCAATCAATATAGTTAATACGCAAGCCATATGCAGATTCATTAAATACATTAGGACAATAGGCAAAGTAAAATATCTCAGCTGGTTGAGGCGCAATAAAATGAGAAACAGAATTGTGATAGCCACAAGCGTATAATAGCTAATAAAAGTGAACAGGTGTTCATAAAGAAACTGCCCTTCTCTTCTCTAACGTGGGTCAAAAATAAAATCATCTATCAAGGGTTTCTAATTCAGGAGCAATAGAATAGGTAGGTGTCAGCATGAACATACTTCAGAAGAAGTCCAAAAGAAAAGGAAATATGTGTTTAGCATAAAGCTTCACACTTGCAAGAATAGGACAAGCGGAGAGGTCTGTACCTCTCAAAGTCTAAAAGGGATCTCTCCTAATGCCTAACTTCAACCACTCTAACACAAAATTATGAGAGCACCAAAATAAAAGAAATAGAAGATTCAAACGTGTTATCTTTGTTCTTCTCAACAGCTATCAATCAGAGCACTATTCAAGTATATATGCAACAGAGCTCTGAATTCCCAACGCTTCAGACTAAGGCTGCCGTTCTCAGCCTTGAACATCTTGACATTCTGGTACACAGTGAACAGAAAGCTTCTTTTGACCATTGTTCCTCCACGTTCCCTGCCAAGTCTCTCCTAGGCCTCTCTATAAGCCGTCTAATACAGACAATAAACCTTTCACCAGGTAACCTAAATCATGGGAATAAACATGCAAGGGAAAAAGGAAAAACATTCTGGCAAAGAAAAATACATATCAGCTGAGGCCTGCAGTCAGGCTAACTTAAATGATACATGCACAGATGTAACTTTAAATGAACTGCAAAAGAATACATGTTTAAATATGCAATATAATTTGAAGTGTAAAATGTAATAAAGAATACATGATTCATGTTTAAACTAAACACTAGTGCACACAAGTATAAAATTATTTAGTTTCAACCGTGAATACATCTCAGTAATGTGTTTAAATGCTTCAATCATGTTAATAAAATAAATTCACACAGTGAATATAATGTCAGGTGCACGTATATAATTGCATTTCTGTGACGTGTATGGGTTAAGTCTAAATTATGCTGCTCCAATCCCCCCTCTGATGGCGATGTTAGCCATCACAATCAACATATAAATCTCATCAGATGACCAATCAAAACCTTGAGGTTTCACCATTTTTCGTTTGGAATCTTCTGAGTATTTCATGTCATCATAGTTTCTACACTGGCTGTCCTCTAGTTCTACATCCTTTATCTTTTTCCTTATTCCCCTCCTCTCCTGCTATACTTCTCTTTTTGCTTTCATGCACTTGTACCCTTAAAGATTACAAATAGAGGTATTGCACAAAGGGCAATTATCACAAAGGGGCTCAAATCAAAATCAAATCAGGTGTTTGTTAAGCGCAACTACTCACCCGTAAGGGTCTCAAGGCGCTAGTGGGCGGGGGGGTGTGCAAGTTCCAGTCCATCAAGGAGGGGGTCTGTCCAAGAACCAGGTTTTGAGGTTTCTTGCGAAGATGGGGAGCAATGTTATCTGTCTGAGGTGGAGCGGAAGATCGTTCCAGGCTCTGGCCGCGCGGAAGGAGAAGGAGCGGCCTCCCGATCTGGTCTTTCTGGTGCAGGGGACCACCGCGTAGGAGAGCTGGGCTGATCGTAGGGTCCTCTGGGGTGCGTGGAATTTGAGTCGGCTATTCAGGTATGCTGATCCCGGTGTCGTGGAGGGCCTTGTGAGCGTGGGTTAGCATCTTGAAGGTGACTCTAGCTTTGATGGGGAGCCAGTGGAGTGTGCACAGGTGCTGGGAGATGTGGCAGTGTCTTGGCAGGTTAAGGACCAGTCTTGCGGCGGCGTTTTGGATGTTCCGTAGCTTGCGGGTGAGGTTTTTGTTTATTCCGGCATAGAGTGCGTTGCCGTAGTCGAGCCTGCTGGTGACCAGGGCGTGTGTGACGGTCTTTCTGTGTTCGAGGGGGATCCATTTGAAGGTCTTACGTAGGAGGCGGAGGGTGTGGAAGCAGGAGGACGAGACGGAGTTGATCTGGCGGTCCATTTTGAGCTCTGAGTCCAGGAAGATTCCCAGGTTGCGTGTGTGGTCCGTGGGGGTGGGCGGGCTTCCGAGGGCGGGGTGCCACCAGGTGTCGTTCCAGGCATCTGGGTTTGGGCCCATAATGAGTACTTCCGTTTTGTTGGTGTTTAGTTGTAGGCAGCTGTTTTTCATCCATTTGGCGATGGCTTCCATGCCTTCTCGAACGTTGTGTCTGGCGGTGTTGGGTTCGTTGGATAGGGAGAGGATGAGTTGGGTGTCGTCTGCGTATGACACAATGTTGAGTCCATAGGTTCTGATGATGGGGGTGAGCGGAACCATGTAGACGTTGAATAGCGTAGGGCTGATGGAGGACCCCTGGGCGACTCCACAGGTGGTAGGTGTAGGGTCCGAGAGGAAAGAGGGGAGTCTGACCCGCTGCGTTCTGCGGGAGAGGAAGGAGCGGATCCAGTCAGGGCCTTGTCTTAGATCCCTGCGTCATGGAGTCTGTGTATTAGAGTGCGGTGAGAGCCTATCAAATGCCGCTGAGAGGTCGAGGAGGATGAGGGCTGCTGTTTCTCCTTTTTCCAGTAAGTTATGGATGCTGTCTGTTGCGGCGAGGAGGGCGGTTTCCATACTGTTTTTTCTGAAGCCGGATTGGAAGGAGTCGAGGATGTTGTGCTCTTCGATGAATGTGGCGAGTTGGCTGTTGATGGCTTTCTCAATGACTTTCGCTGGGAACGGGAGCAGGGAGATGGGTCTGTAGTTTTTGAGGCCGGTGGGGTCCGCCGAGGGTTTCTTCAGGAGGGGGCTGATTTCAGCGTGTTTCAAGTCAGGGAATGAGGTAGTTGCCAGGGAGCGGTTGATGGTGTGGCAGAGCATGGGTGCGATGGTGTCGGCGGCTCTGTTGAAAATGTGGTGGAGGCAGGGGTTCGTGTGGGCCCCGGAGTGGATTGACTTCATCGTCTTCAGTGTGTCTTCAGTGGTGAGGTCTGTCCAGTTGTCGATCGCTGGCTTCAGGGTGTCGGGGGTGGTTGGTGAGGATTCAGTGTTTTGGTTGTCTTGGTCGAAGTTGCTGTAGATGCTCTTGATTTTGTGGTGGAGAAAGGTGCTGAGTATGTCGCAGAGGTCTTGTGAGGGAGGGATGTCGGTGGACTCGCTGGTGGGTTGGGCGAACTCCTTGATGATGTTGAAGAGTTCTTTGCTGTTGTGTGCATGAGTTGAGATTCTGTCTTCAATCGCTTTTTTCCTCGTTTTTCTGATGAGTTGGTGGTGGGCGTTGGTGGCTGCTCTGAAGTTGTTGTGGGCTTCTGTGGATTTGGTGTTCCTCCAGGCCTTTTCGATGCGGCAGCAAGTGCGTCTGGACTCTTGCAGTTCGGTGGTGAACCATCTAGCTTTCTTGGCGTGGGTGTTGTTGTTTTTCTTGAGGGGGGCTATGGTGTTAGTGCTGTCGGAGATCCATCTGTGCATGGTTCGGGCTGCAGTGTTGGCGTTGGCGTTTTCCGCGATGGTTGGGGGGGAGTTGCTGAGTGATGAGGTTAGCTGGTCATCGGTGATTCTGGTCCAGTTTCTTCGTGGGAGCAGGTGCTGGTGTCTGTGGATGGTGGGTGTTCTGAAGGTGAAGTGGACACATCGATGGTCAGTCCATAGGAGTTCGGTGGTGTGGCTGAAGGTGATGGAGTTTCCTGTTGTGAAGAGGGGGTCGAGGGTGTGTCCAGCTGAGTGTGTGGGTTCGGTCACGATCTGGCGGAGTCCAATGTTGTGGAGGTTGTCCGGGAGGGATGTTGTGCTGGGGTCCAGTTGGTTGTCGAGGTGGAAGTTGAGGTCTCCCATTAGGGTGTAGTTGGTGGACACGATGGTATGCGGGGAGATGATGTCTGTGATGGAGTTGGTGAAAAGTCAGCGGGGTCCAGGGGGTCAGTAGACGAGGGTTCCTCGGAGGGTGGAGGTAGGGCTGGCCAGTATCTTGAAGTGAAGGTGTTCCATCAGGTCTGTGGGCTTGTCGGGGAGTGTGCTCAGGCGGAGGGTGGATTTGTGGACGATGGCGATTCCTCCTCCTGGACGGGTGGGGGAGGTACTTCCTGGAGATCTTGTATCCTTGGGGAATGGCAATGGCGATGTCCGGTCCCGAGGTGGTGTTGGTCCAGGTATCGGTAAAGAATGCTACGTCCGGGGTAGTGCTGTCAAGGAGGTCCCAGATTTCAGTGGCGTGTTTGTGGAGGGATCAGACGTTGAGGAGGATGCATTGCAGGGTCTTCGGTTCGGTTGTGTTCTTGCGGGCGGATTGGCGCTGGGTCAGTGGTCTTGGCGGTGCTGCAGGTGTGCTGGCAGTGGTGATAGCTGACGGGTCCATGGGTGTCGGCTGGTGATGCTAGCTTGCAGTTGTTGGTGCAGCCTGGGTTGAGAGCGTGGAGTGCCGCTGGGTCGTAGCGTTGGCGGTGCAGAGATCCAGGGTTCCTGGTGCAGTGGCCGCCATTAAGTAGGGGTCGGGGAGGGCTGGGAGGCGGGAGCGGGGAGGGGAGCTGGATTGGGCCGGTCGCACTGGTCGTGCTGGGGGGAGGGGCCGCGGGGGCAGCAGCGGCGGGGAAAAACAGGCTGAAAAAGGCAAAAAGAGAAAAGTGCAAATAAGGCAGCAAAAGTGCAAGAAAGAGTGGAGGAAAGACACAGAGGACACAGGAGAGTGGAAGGGGGTGATTGAGATGAGGGTAAAAAACTAGTGAAAAACGGAGGAAAGACACAGAAGGAGAGTGAAGGGGGGAGCTTGAAATGAGGGGAAAACGACAGAAAATGGAGGAAAAACCCAGAAGGAGAGTGAAGGGGGGAGATAGAAGTGAGGGAAAAAACAACTGAAAAAGGAGAGAAAAAGCTGAGCAAGAGAATGGAGACAGAGGTCCACTGGACCACCAGGGATGAGGCGCAGGTGAAACCTGCGGGTGGAGGAGGGCCTTGAACACCAACACTCGAGAGTGCAGGGGCTTGGGGGAAGTCCTCACTTAATGGCGGAGCTGCGAGGTAGGGAGAGCAATTTCACTGACAATGAGTCAGTGGTCAAAATGGAACCGAATATTCCACTTCCATTGTTTCCAAACCATTGGCCTACTGCGGCAAATCCCTTCCCTATGGGTTCCCAAGCACCTGTAGCTTCCAACTTCTTTAAATCTCCCTTAAATCCATAATGTTCTTAATATAGTTCTTAAATTACTCACTATTATCAGGTATATATGTGCAGTATTGTGAACTTTTAACATCTTGCAGCCTCCGCCCTCCTTTGCTAGAAGGATGTCTAATGCAAGACGATTTTGCAATACCATAAACCTTACAGCTATCATTTCAGTGTCCACAGCTAACATTGGACTTGCAGTACTAGTAGATTACTTATCAACAATGGTGGACAGCTTTCTAATTTTGAAATCATTCAGAACTACTCCTACAGAAAAAAACAATGCACCAAATATGTCTTGAGCTATTTCAGTGCCACTACTACTTCGTTTGCTTCTAGTATATGAACTCCACACAGGATCATCTAGATTTTCTACATGATAAATCTTTGGGAAAATGACTCCCAAATAGCATGAACCATACCAGCTTCCGGGTAGAATGAAATAAGCATGTTCTCCACAAACATAATGATCTCCAGGAATAGCAGAATCTTGACCTCCCATGAAAAATGGCCACTTTCCCCGATATTTAAAAGTGTGATCAGTCACTTTTTCCATAAATTTAGTGTGAAATACGGATTTACCTCAAAGTACACATAATTTCCCTTTATTTCCAATCTAGATTCAGTACTGCCATAGTTCCTGATACTTGATGCTCTACTTGTTCTTTAGCCCACTTTTTTCTACATTGTGGATCCTTTCCTGATTTCAATCTAGCATCCAGTGCTCTTCTATCTTCCACTAGATCTAAGAATTTCTTCTCAACTTCTGTCAGGACACAAGTAAGTTTGTTCCTATGAGCATAAGCACTATCTTGTGTCATGTGGGTGTCTCCATCTCCTTGGCACTGGGGTGACGATGTAAAAGCTGAAACTTGGGAACTTCTGGAAGAACTAAATCATAAGTTTAAAAATAATACTGAAAATTACCATCTCCAAACAAAAGACTCAATAAAAGTCTGCAAGTAACATCATAAGAGAAATATGATGGTATGTGATGCCCTCTGCAGATGATGCACGTAAATGCATATAAATGTACCAATCCCTTGCATCCATGGTGTGAATGTATTCCTAAAGTAACTTAAAATAAGCATTCGCAGAAAAGTATCCTTTTGATGACTCTACATGCAATGCTTTAAGATCAAGTGAACACAAACTACTGTCAGTAGGAAGTGGGGCTCTAGGGGTGGATCTAGATCTAATCTCAACACAATTTAAAGATGTGGGTGAATACAATTCCACAAGCGAAACAATTAATACTGCAATTACTTCCATTAATACACCTGCTAATATGAACCTACGTCTATTATGGTTTTCCGTTTCCTTTACTTCACTAAAATCAGATTGTTAAGCAAGGTTTGCAGCAAGTGAATTTCTTCTGTGCGCTTCTACTTATGCAAATGACAAAGTCCGTAAATCATGCAATAATATTTTTTACAAAGTGCTCTACTATGTGTTTTTCTAAATTAACCCTTAGGCTCCGTCAGCAGACTCAGGCCTAGGTAATCTTAATTTTTCCCCGCAAAATCTATCTGATTGTCTCAAGTAAAAGCATAGATCAAAGTTCAGTTTAGAGATCATGCCAATGAATAATCGTGCCAGTCTATTTAATGGCAAGGCAAATACAAAATGTAGTTCGGCCACAAGTTTTAGTTCACCGACGTTCAACTGGAATTGCACTTTTATCCTCCAAATCCCAAATATCTCTCTCTTGGTCATCTGCGGCAAAGTTTGTTCATTCAGGGGATGAGTACCTCCGACAGGTACTCAAAGCACATATCTTACGTCTTCGCTGTCATCTGGACCAGAATCCTCAGCGTCCTCTGGGATAGTGTAGGGCACACATCCTACAGGCAGTCTCAGTCTTTCTCCTGCCTTCTTGGGCAACTGTCTCCAGCTCCCACTTGGCCTACTACAGCACTAGGCCCTCCATCAGAGTCTGAATCTGGCTTAGTCACCGACACAGGTAGAGAATCTCCTGTTGCACAATCAAATGTGGACTCATCAAGACCCCCCTCAGGCCGAGCATGTACTGTTTAAGGCTCTTTCCGATTTACTGTGACTCGCTCAACCTCATCCGGCTACTTTTCAGCTGCAGCTTGCACTTCTGGGAGAGGTACTGTCACATCATCAAGGGAACACTTCACTCTTCAAGTGTGGGCAGCGTGGATCCAGCTGGGGAAACTTCCAAACTTAACAGCAGTGTTCGTTACCAGTATCACCTGATAAGGTCCACGCCATCAAAGTTCCAGGAAAATGTTCCGGATGTGCTCTTTACCAGGACCCCGTCAACGGGACTGCGGTCAAGGCACTGCTCCTGATGTGGTGGGGTGGGAGCAGCTCCAACCTGGTGAAACGCAGAATGCACCACATCAGCCAGTCCTTTGCAGTAATCAAGGATCATGTCTTCTAAAATGTTCGCGAGCACCTTTATAGACACAGCTGTCAGTCTCATCGGCCCATGATTATTTCATGGGACGACAGTCCTATCCTCTGATCAGGAATACTGCAAAGACTCATCAACACAAGGAACAAAACATCAGACATTACCTACTGTGAGACACTCCTTTCTTCCCGAGAAGAGGGGATTGAACCAAGTCTGTCAAACCAATCTGACCATTGCATCTCTCCAAACATGTGCAGGACCATGAAAATGTCTACCCATTGGGGACGACAGGCTATCTGGCATTACGGGTCTTCCATCTGTTAAAACCCAAATGCCATCTCTTTTGACACAACCTGCTCCGACCCAACTTTGCTGTTCTCCCTCAGGTTCTTTCTCCTGTAATCACAACTTCCTGTCAAGTATCATCTGTCGTTAACAAAAGGTTGTAATTTGTCTCATCTTTAGATTCATTTACATATTCGTTATTGAAGGTGCAAGCCCCACTGTATCTCACAACCTCATCAGCATACCAGTTTCCAACTGTCACAGTCATCTTTGCTGCGGTGGCTGGAACATTTCACAACTGCAATTTTGGTAGGCAGTTGCAGTGCCTCTAACAATAACATTTACACTATTACGGATAGGGGATCCTGATGATGTTGTACATCTCCTCTGTGGCCATAAATGACTGAAGTGATGAACAACACCAACGCCATACCAACTATCAGTGAAAATCATCATTCTCAGCTGTTCAGAAACACAGCACACCCTAGTAAGAGCAATCAATTCTGCCACTTGTGCAGATGTTGCTCCTTGAAGCCAAGAAGCTTTGACTACTCCTGTAACTATACAAACTACATAGGGAGCTCTTAGGGTTCCTCTTATCATCTCGCAGACAGGACCCATCAACAAACAATATGAGATCAGACTAAGTGGCTCATCTTGTATATATGATCTTGGCTTGGTGAATAGTTCAGTAACATTGAGACAGTCATGAACTACTTCTGTCATCACCTTCAATTTGTGGTAGGGGCAAAAGGGTTGCTGGATTCAGAGTAGCGCACCTCTTGAGTGCCACATTCTCTGCTGTGAGAATAGTCTGTTCATACTTAGTTGACTACTCGTCAGATGTTGAGAGTGTGTACGTGTCAGCAATATCTCCACTAAATAGGACACACATACAGTAAGTGGATGTCCCAAAACAATACTTTCACAATTCTCCATGATGGCACCTACAGCTGCCACAGCTTTAAGGCATCCAGGGAACCCTGTGGCTACAGGGTCAAGAATGGCAGAGAAATAGGTCACTGATCTTAGTGTGTTTTCATGCATTTATGTATGCAGTGATAGAGCGCAGCACCCCCTTTCTCTGCAGAAAAGAGGAAAAGCTTTGTTGTAATCAGGCATTCCCAGTGCTGGGGCACGACAGAGACTATACCTCAGCTCTAGGAAGGCAATCAAGCAGTTGTTATCCCAGGGTACCGGATCAGACACATCTGGTGTACCCTCCGCCAGCCTCTTTAAAGGCTTTGCCACTAGGGAAAAGTTGGGTTTCCACTGACAGTAGTCCACCATTCCCAAAAACATCCTGACTTCTCTCTGGGTGGTTAGCAGATTCCTAATCAAAATTACCGAGAATCTTTCTTGCAACACCTTCCTCACTGCCTTCTCAATGTGATGTCCGAGATACATTACTTATTTTTGATAATACTGCAGCTTACTCGCAGACACTTTGTCTATTCTCAGCCAAATGGTTCCGCAGTGCAATGGTGCCTCGTTTACAAGCTTCCTGAGTATATGATGTGACCAGGAGGTCATCAATATACTGCACTAGGACTAAATTACCTGGTTAAAGACTCTAGAGTCTTTTTTAAGGATCTGATTAAATATTGAAGGGCTTTCTGTATAATCCTGTGGGACTCGGCACCATGCCAAAACATGGTTCTGGAACCGGAGGGCAAATAGGTTGTGACTGTCCTCATACAAGGGCAAAGAGAAAAATGCCCGACACAAATCAGTTGCAGTGAACCATTTAGCCTCATATGGAATCCGAAATTAAAGCACAGCAGGATTCAGTACCACAGGACAACAGGGACCAACAAGACCATTAATTTCTCTCAAATCGTGAACTATGAGGTCCTAAACCCTAGGTTTCTGCACGCCCATGAAGGGTAAGTTACATGGACTCCCCTTTATCTCTTCCAAAATGCCTTGTTGTCTCATTGAGTTTATCACTAGTGTAATCCCAGCAATCGTTTTGGGTGTCAAATTGTACTGAGGGGTTCTTGGGTTCTCAACATTAGGCTTGATAGCTATACGGACAGGCTCAACTCCTTTGAGACCTATGTCCTTTCCTGAGAAGTCCCAGACTTCACCGTATTTTTGAGATCTGATAGTAAATCATAATTTATCATCAAAGGGTACATTACAATGGTTGGCCCTCAACTTGCAAATTAAAGGCAATGTCTTTATCATGAGTTTGAAACTGCACTTTCTTTGGAGTACAATAAATAGTGCCATTTAACATGTAGAATAACTCATGTCTTAAAAGATTTACAGGACTAGAGTCACACACCACAAACTGTTGGTTCTCTTCAAAAGACCATTTTTTTACAGGCACTTCTTATTTGTTACTGGATTTTGCATTTGTTTATTTGAAACTCCTATAACTTGTATTCTGTTTCCCAAGAGGGGTTGGTCTGAAACGTCCGCCGTTCTAGCAGTGGAACAGATAGCACCGGTATCAATCAAAAATAATACGGGTGGTCATTCACCACACCTTCTACGAATGGAACACTCTGGTCTACCTCTAAAACTGCGCCGCACACGCATCTTCCTTCCCTCTCAGGCACCATCATAGTGACTGATCTGAACCCTAACCCTCAAGTGTGTCAAACGTGGCCAACTGCAGGAATGGGTTCTGGAAGGAATTCTGATTAAAATCCGGTACCTCGTTAGAATAAAATCTGGGGATATTTACATTTTGCTCTGGGATCAGGGCTTGAGGAACTTGCATCTTTGGGACTTGCGACATGTTAAGACTTTGCATTCTCGGCCTTGGCACATTTGGCTGTTGTACGGGGTTGTTAGCCTGTGTTTGTACAAACTCTGGATTCTGGACTTGATTCTCATTCATCACTCACTGTTGGAATTAAGACAACATTCCCTATTCCAATGGCCAACTTGTTACAATAATTACATGGATTTGTTTTCTTTAATGTGGCAACATCAATTCCAGTACTCTGATCAATCAGGACACCTTGTCCTGTATCCTGTTGTGTATAGCCATTTCCACCTGGCATCATGGGAGCTTCCTGTGGATATACACCTTGCATAGCACCAACATTCCCTATGTATGGTTGTTTCTGACTTCCTCTCTGTGCTGCTTTCATCTGGACCAACATCAACTTCTCCTTCATCCGTTTCTGTTTCATCTCCAATTCATCACTAAAATATTTTGCGTACCTCAGAATCTCATAGATTGATTTGTTTTGCCAACAAATTAGATGCTGTTGAATCATCAAGCTAACTTCAAGACTCAATTCTGTCACAAACCGGGACACAAAGCTCCCAATATCTTTGGATTCAAGGTCCTCCCTTCCACTGTGCTGTTCAAACACCTGCAATTATCTATCTTAAAAAAGAATACACATTCTCTTGAGGTTCTTGAGTTGTTCTGTTCTTAACGCAATCAATGTCCTTTGCCGGTATCATTTCCCTCAAAAAGGTAATCTCCTGTTGATACTTTTTCATCATCAAAGGTGACTGTGCATTTTAGATCAGATTTTTCTGTGGCTCCTTCTCTGGCCACAAATCACTTGGCACCCCAATGTCAAAAGGGTGTTTAAATCTATCCACAATACCTGTTAAATCTTCACAAATCAATCAGCTTGGGTATACCACTCCACTGGCTTATCTCTGTTTGGGGAAATCATTTGTGAATGATGCCAGATCACTCCTACTCCATGGTATATGAACATAACCTCCACAAGAAACTTCCCTCAATGGAAAAATGGAAGCACCTTTCAAATCTGTCAAAGCCAGAGGCGGCTCTCCCTTTGTTTTCTTTGTTTTCTTTGGGTCTTTCTTCTTTGCCCATCTGCCTTCCCACTTGTCTAATTCACTCAATTTCCAAATGCAACCAATTAATTCTCTAAATTCCAATTTCATTCGTTTTCATCAAAACATACACTGGAACTTCTCTGCTGTGATTTAATCCAAATAAATCTACATCATACGTCTGGGCTTATTCGGACAGCTTCTCACAAGCTTGTCCTGCACGTTTGATAACATCTTTGCCCGAGTATATAAGCTCATTCTTTTGATAGGTATCCAATCTGGTAAAATCTAGAGTTCCTGAAATCAACTCATCCAATTCTAATTTAAATTTGATCACATCTATCGCATTCTCCCTTTCCAGAGATTGGATATCTCTACTCAATCATGAACTCTCAGCTTCTCGTGGGGGTCCATTAAAAAACATAATTAGATCATCTAATTCCATGAATGAACACAATTTTTGACTCTAGGATCTTTAGGCGTAACCACTCCCTGAGGACTACTGCTTGTACTACACTGAGGTGAATTCCAAATGGACATGTGAGAATTTTGCGACCTCTGAGATAGTTCCCCTATGTTCTGTTTGATTTATTACTGATGGTACAGAAGCAACATATGGTGAATCCACCATATTGGGGACTAAAGAAGTTCTTCCTGTACCTCCCCATTCCTGGAATAACAGGAACAGTAGTTGACATATTTACTCTAGTAGGAACCGTCGACGCTTGTGTCATGGTTCCTGAAGACACAGGTTTGTACAAAGGTACTGCAGGACCAAAAGTAACTGCAGTTATTTCATCTGGGGTATTTGAAACATTAGAATTGACAGAAGCATGAATTCCCTAACTTTTTCATAAGGTTCTGACTCATTTTCGCAGGAGCAGTGCTCATTCTCAGTTTCCACTGGTATCAACACCATTCATTCCTGCAGGTTTGGTCTCATTGTAAGGTTGTGAACGGTTTTACTGCAACATATCCAAAAAGTCATCACTATAATAGCTATAATAGCTATCTTTGTCTGTTCCCTCTGAATCACTATACTTTATCTTCCTTTTTCTTTTTCAGAGGTTTCTTGCTTGTCAATGCAGGGTATAACCTAGCTCCTTCAATCAGGTCAGTTCTCCACCTACTTTTGCACAAGTACGTACTGCCTTTTTTATTCTATCCTGATATTTCTCTTATACTCTGACATGAGCTACATGCTCCCTGGCATTAAGTGCCATGAACTGTGCGGGTGTAGGAGATGGCTTCATCTCATAAAGATACACTTCTCAGATTTTCAAGAATTCTCAAATTAAATGTGCAATAGCGTGGAAACAAAAATGCACCCTCTTTTTCAGTGATCCTATGTCATTGACTCAACCAAATGCACGTATGGATACCCACGTTTATGGCCATATAATGACCTGCTGTGTCTTCTGGTGGTGCCTCTTCTTCTTTTCTGACAGGGGCTCTAACATCTCTTAAACAAATCTCGTATAACTATGTTGATATTCTTGCTGAAAAATGTAATTCTTCAACCACAAGTAAATTCTTCATCTTAAACCAGAAAATCATTTCTTTAACCACAGTTCTTGTTCAGTTTCAACAACCAATTGTAGCACAAAACTCAGTGACATGTCAAACAATAACACCGCAGCAAAACGCCAACCAACCAATCTCAGCGTGGCACACTATGACGTAGTTCTCACTCCTCGCAGCGGTTCACCTCCTCTACAATTTTCACAAATGCACTCTTCTCTCAGCACTGAGTATGCAAAACAAAAAGCAAAGGGATTTCAACTAACACTCTTTGTCTACTTTCCCCTTTTCAGTGACTATCTTCGCATGAGTACCATTCTTTAGGTTGAAGACCTAGTGGGGTCATGCTGAAAGTTTACTTACGAAAGTTTACCATTGGCTTTGTATTTTCTAACTCACATATGCTCACTTTCTATTCGCTGACTTTCTTTGTTTAAGCCCATCCAATATGTCTTTGTCCCTCCCAAGGAGCATAACCTGCATACCACCTCTTTGATTTGCCCCTTCTCTTCTTCCATGAGTGTTTGCTTTTCTGGAACTCTTTCCTTTTTTTCCTAAAGCACTCCACAAGAGTGTGCATATGTTTTCCAGCTGTGTTCCTGTGTGATTCTCCCAATGCTCCATTTTTTCTATTACTTGTGTGCTTCTCTTCACCTACCCAGAGTTTCAAGTTTACTCTTGCTATTTCCTTTTCCCTTACTCGGCGATCCACGTTGTCCTCTCGCCTGTGTCCTGCTCTCCCACACACTTATTGCTTCACTTTGTCCTCTCTTACCCGTACCCTTCTCCGCCCACCTGCCATTCATATTGTTTCATCTACTATCCTTTCCTGTCGCCAGTACCTTCCCCGTTCTTTTTTTAAGCGCTTTTGCCACTTCATTTCATTTCATTTCATAAGGCTTTATTCGAACAAAGAAAAACAAGTTCATAAAAGCACGACATTAAAAAGACAATAGTAAAACGGCAGTCAAAGCAGGAAATACATCAATTAAAACAGTTAAAAAAGCATACTTTTCCTTGCATTAATTGATTTAAGGAGAAAAGTTGCCGTGTAAAAACATACATCTGAGTGATGTAAATTAAAAAGCAAACTCATGCAGTCATGTATTGACCTAACTCCAAATTTAACAAACAGGGGTTTCAAATATGCAGTCCGAAAATGTTTATACAGCTGACATAGCAAGAGAAAGTGCACAGTGCTTTGAGAGGTAGTGTTGTCACATGGACACGGGCCAGCTGGATGTAGGTGCAAGGAGGGGAAGGCAACAAGGTTGTGGGCTACTCCCATTCTAAGTCTAGTCAACACAAACCGATGTGCCTTCCAGGTTACTTGTGACAAATAAGGTTGAAAACCCACAAATTCGTTTAAGTCGTAGTAAAAAACATAAGATGAAAGATCAGAGCTTTTTTGGTGCCTTCTGATGGAAAGCTGTTGTAAAAGGCATTGTCTAAGATCGAATTTGGACAGTTCGGTAGCCCCATAATGATCCACGGTGATGTTAATGTTGAAGAACTCCCGAAAATTAACCACAACATGCTTTAACCATGGAATCTTTAAATAGTGGTCCAAGGAAAGGCAGTCAGAAATAATAGCTCTGCACAAAGAGGTCTCTTCTTTCATCCAAATGGAGCGCCATAGGATCAATGGCCTGAGGAGGATCAAATCAGCCAGGTGATGAATACCCAATTCATAGTGCACTAGGGCATTAGAAACAGAGCTTTGCAGGCACAAAAGTCTCTTCAGGAATACATTCTCCTCAACCTGGAGAGACCCGGCCGGGGCATAGCCCCAAATGCCAGCTCCGTACAAAGCGAGTGAAACACACCGAGATTGAAAAATTTTCAACATGTCATTGACCCGCCTGTCTCCCAGCTTCGTAGCCATTGTAAAGATTCCATGAGCACTCCTTGCCATCTTAGCCCGAACATTCTTATGTTCATTGGCCCAAGTATTTTTGTTTGAAAAAGTAACCCCCAGGTACGAAAAGTTATCAACAGCCTGGACCTTTTATCCCTCTATGAAAAAAGAAGACTGTTTCTTTCCGTTCCTGCGCCCACATTCCATAACATAGGTTTTGGATTTATTTAACACTAACTTTCTGCTATTAATAAATTGCAGAAAGCCATCCATCAGCTGTTGAAGACCGTATGGGGTGCGTGAAATTAAAACCGCGTCATCCGCGTAAAGTAACACAGGGACATAATCGTTATTAATTTTGGGAGCATCCACTGCCAAGGATTTGAGAAAGGAGTCAATCTCGTTTAATGAAAAGTGTAAAAAGCAGTGGGGCCAATACACACCCCTGACGAATTCCATGCCCAATCTTAAACATAGATGTGCATTCTCCTCTAGGTCCATAATGGACACATGCTCGTAATTTAGTATAAAGACGTGCTAAAAAGAACACAATGCCCTCGGGGGCCCCCATTTCTATTAGCTTTGCCCAAAGAATACCGTGGTCCACCAGGTCAAAGGCACTACTCAGATCCGCAAAGCAGAGGTAAATAGTGCCAGACTTTGCCAAGGTGTATTTACCGATGAGTAGTTCTAAATTTAGACACTGCTCAATCATACCACGACCCTTCCTGAACCCAAACTGGCTCTCAGCGAGAATACCATTTTCCTCCACCCATTCTTCCAACGTCACTAAGAGCACTCGGCTCATTACTTTTACGGAAGAATCTAACAAGGAAATTGGGCGATAGTTCTTGACTTCCCCACGGTTTCCTTTCTTGAAAATTGGGATTAAAATGGATTCTTCCCAGGTCGGGGGCATCTCATAGCGGACAGCTGCATTAAAAATTGGAACCCCATCTGGGCCCTGCGCTTTTCCCCCTTTGCTGTCCCTTATGCTGTCTAAAACCTCTTGAACTGTAAAATTCAATGGGGTGTATGGCCACCTATCCCCTAAATCCCTGGATGCACAATCTGACTCAAAGATTTTAGAAAAATGAGAAAACCACTCTTCCTGCCTAACGTTGGAAGTTAATTCCGGAATTTTGTCATCTTTAAGAAATGTTGAATTAACAGTTTTCCAGAACAGGGAACAGTCGTTTAATTCAGCAGCCTTGGTCAAATTATCCCATGCCTCCTGCTGAAGTTCCGATTTCCTACGTTTAAGGGTTTCTTTATATCTGGCTCTTAGGTCTACAACTAAACCCTTATCTCTTGGTATTACAGATAGAGCTAATTTCAGTTCCTTTAAAGCCGAAGTGCAGGCAGAGTTGAACCATACCCGCGGTCGATCCTCCTTGTGCTTGCATGTACTTGTAAGCTTAGAGTCGATGACCGCATTAATACTAATAAAATGCTTAATAGAGCCAATGGTGCCTAGGTTATCTTCTAGAATCGCAGTAATACTTGCTAGGCAGCTGGTGATAATAGAGTCAGACGTAATATCGGCCTTATCCCCCTTCCATCTGAGTCTGGTACCATTAGGGCGCACTGCCTCAATGCTAGTGACAGTACGGCCTGGGATACGGGTCCCGTTATTTTCCCATAACATGGCCTCTACTACCAGGCAGTTATGGTCACTAAGTTGGATATCTATTACTTTGGGTACCGTAATCCAGGCCTCAAGACTCGAGGAGATACAAATAAAATCAATAACTGTATTTGCTCCCCGGCCAGTAAAGGTTCTGTAGATCTCCCCCTTTTTGTTTTTCTCATTGGCCATGATATACATATTATGTGAGGCAAGGAGACTATTTAGGGCATCTCCGTAATAATTATGTTGGAAATGAAGAATCCCATCCCCATGATGGTCCACCAACCCACATACATTAACATCTGAGAGAGGACAAGTGGTGGCGATAAAATCCCCTGCCATGAACAAATCAAAAATTTCATTAGATTCCTGAAGTAGGTCATCCAGTGCCCTTGATAGTGCTTTAACCGCCTGATTCCTAGAATCATTAAAAAGGTTATTATAAAAATGTATTAAAAGAATATTCCTGCCTCCTATTTTGTACAACCATAATATCTGGGAGTGAACCCCAACTTGTACATATTTTTTGACCGACAGAGGAGTTTGAACTGAAATCAAAACCAATAGGCCCCCTTTAGCTCTTCCCGATACTGAACCAGTAGCGGGTAACTGGTATGAAACGAAACCATTAAATCCTTTAAAATCCGTGCACCAAGTTTCCTGTAAGCAGATAATATCAAAGAGGGCTAAAAATTACGACCACCCCAGACTATCTGATTTTGATCTTATTCCCGCGATATTCCAACTGGCAATATGACAGCCAGAAAAACCATGGATACCTGACCCCGTATGGAGACAGTTACTACCCTGTGGAAAAGTAGCAGTATTGGGTGTCTCCATAACTAACTCTGGGCAACCTGCAGGATCTCCCTCCTTGCCCAAAAGCGTACAGTCTACGGTTAACCCAGGGATATTGACCATTGACCCAGGGATACACACACTTAGGCCCGTACCCAACGGAACTTGATTCTCCGAAATTTCCGAGGGTACCATACCCGACTCTATTCGTAATTCCAAACAGCCTATTGGGTCACCCTCCTTGCCCATAGGTAGACTGTCTACAGTTATCCTGGAGATGTTACCCGGCTCAAGTCAGTCGTTTTGATCCAACCCACTCAAGCATTGAAAACGGTTGACAGTATTAACCTGGGAATTGTTAACCGGGCTGTGCATCACTTCTCTCCTCATTCTCACCCCCCCGCAATTCCTTGAAAGGTGCTCGATATGTTGACTATAAAAAAAAAACCTAAAGGACGAAGTGAGATGCCCTGATCGTTACTAGAACGTGAAGTGGCTCGGATCAGAGCTGTCGTAGCAAGATGCGGGTTGCTAAAATTAATAATAACACAATCCCCAGGAATATTTTTTGGGGACGTTCCAATCCAGTTGGTTCTGGTGGTAGCCAAAATGTGGTCCGCCATAGCCACTGGAAAGCCACACTCCCGATTAAGCCATGCCACAGTTTTATTTTTGAGGGAGTCATGTGATTCTGTAGAACGATAAAGCCCATCCTCCCTAATAGGTGTAACGTTGGTCAAGACTGCTACATATGGTGCGCAGTCAGGTGGGAGGTTTGGTTGGGGGAGGCCACAGGGATTAGACTTCCCCCTTCGGAAAGTCTTTGGTGCATTCCCCAAGGTGCAAGTAATGGGATTTAGAGAGGTATCATTAGAGCAAGAAGGTATTGCTGAAATAATACTCAAAGCGTCCCCAGTAAGAGGAGAAGTTGGTTTACCAGCAACACCCTGCCGCTCAATAGCTGTTGTGGACCTACTAATTTGTTGTGAAGGGATACTTGAGCCTGCGCAGGTCAGGCCAGCACTGGATATGTCATGGGTAGATTGCACACGCTTACTAGTTCTGCCCCCAGCCACGTCGACCACCACCAGAGGTTGTGGACTATTGATTAAATGGAAGCCAGATTGCATCAACTCACCTAATCTGGTCACTTCCCTAGATACAGCCTCGAGTTTGTCCAAGAGTGGAAGGACTAATTTATCCAACTTGGTGTCAATCATACCGATAAGCAACTCAAGCTGATCCGGGGCCAGTTTCATATAAGTGGGATTAACGTCATTATTTACACAAGTAGGCTCAATAGTGCCCCCATTTAAGACAGGGACAAAATTCTTTTTACTTTTACGACCCCCTTTTTTGGACATGACAGGTCTGTTTAAATGTGTTCCTGACCTTAACACTCTGTGCGGTTTAGGGGCCACTGGGCCCAAAACGTCAGGATCGTTAAGGGATTTGTTATCAGATGCTTTAGAGGGGGCCTCGTCCAAAAGAAGGGTCTGTGTTGGCTCAAGTTCATAGGTACCCTCCCTCCCTGGGGAGTCTGAAGAAACCGCTACATAGCTATCATCAATAGTAGGAGTCACGACAGAGACTAGTTGACTCGTAGAGTCGGGGACACTGCCACTACCCAGACCCAAGGATAGTCTTCTTTCCTTGTTAATCTTGTCTACTACTTTAACTAAATAGTTATCTAGTGTAGAGACAATAGGGCGGGAAATCCCGGCTGATTTAGACATGTTTTCTTAAACAGAAATAAAATAACAAGCACGAGGAACTGCCAGATAAAAAAGCACTTACTATGAAATGACTCTAACAACAATACAGAACACAATATAAAATGTACACAATACAACACCCAACACCCGATGTCCAACCCCTATCCAACCCCTATGTTAACAGCTGATTTATAGGGGTGCTATTATAGCATTCCAAGATTGAGTCAGTGTATATGCGCCCTAATATACACTTAATTTACAAAATGAGTGACAAATAAGGGGCGCTGGCCAAATCAACGCAATCACAGTCACAATACAGTGAGAAACAGATGAATGGTTTACTTAGGTCCCGGCAATAGAATCACAGTACCTTGCAATATCGTCCACTGGGATATGAGAAGCTAGCCCGATTTACAGGTGTACAGGGTATAGCCCAGCCCGGCCTCCTCTGGCCCCGGACGGCCACAGACGGGCCGCCCTCTGCCCGGGCTCAGCCCGGCGCCGCCCACGCGCGTCCCGCGACGCGGAGGGAGCCGCTCGTTAATGTAGCGCCTCCGGGCGCGCTGGTGACCGGAATAGAGGAGGAAGCCAGGAGCAGAGGATGACGGGAGCTGTAGTCTCCCCCAACTGCGGCCAACGGAGGTGAGTGGCGGTGGGGGAGACGCACAGCGTGGGTGCCCCGTGTAAGATCCGCTGTGTTTTGCCAGGTGAGTCCGCAAGATTTGAGCCCAAATGAATGAAATGTTCCCCGCTCCACCGAGGGAGCTGCTCCTTTATGTAGCGCCTCCGGGCGCGCTGGTGGCCGGAATAGAGGCGGAAGCCAGGAGCAGAGGATGACGGGAGCTGTAGTCTCCCCCAACTGCGGCCAACGGAGGTGAGTGGCGGCGGGGGAGACACACAGCGTGGGTGCCCCGTGTAAGATCCGCTGTGTTTTGCCTGGTGAGTCCGCAAGATTTGAGCCCAAATGAATGAAATGTTCCGCCACTTATTTTTATTTACCATGCCGTCTTGGATTGGTAATTTTTAAAAAAGGCTCACTTCATTTTGTAGGCACATGCCTACAAAATGACGTAGCAGCTGAGTCAAAGCCCTTTTTAGGTCTAGCCTAGAGCACTTGCTCGACTTTTAGTAAAGGGGTAAAAAAAAAAGTGCTACCAGATGCTGCCATGGCCGGCCTAGAGCTTGAGTGCATGTGTGTGGGCGCGCGTTTGTCGAAGTCTGTAGCTCAGACCATGGCATCACATCCTCGGCTGCTGTGCTTCCTTTATTTTTAGAATTTTTGGCATTCGTTTACCCGCATCCACGTCATGCCCGTCTGCATTTTCGCTGTGACCGCCGCATTTAAATCGCTTCAAAGACGCTGTCTGACGGGGAGCAGAGGTGAACACTCTCACTCTCTTTCATTGTTTTGGGCTTAGTATCCGCTGCAAATTATAAAATCATGTTCCCTAATGCCGAAGTCTGTAGCTCAGGCCATGGCACCACATCCTCGGCTGATGTGCTGCCTTTATTTTTAGAATTTCGGGCATTTATTTGTATTCAGTGTGCCCACTTCATGGGCTGCCGCGCTATAACTTAAAGTTCCTGAGATGAAAGGGCAGCCGACCTGCAGTACTGCCATGTTGGGAGCTGGGGTTGTATTAGTTGGTGCTGCAGGCTTGGGGGTCAGTGTGGAGTGACTTGCAGTTCCAGCAAGACACCAGAGCAAGTTGTGTGGCTGACAGAAACTCCGGACAGTAAGTATTTTATCGACCCCCCCCCCCCATGCAGTTTTTCTTTTTTCATAAAATTTTTTGGGCTTACTGTTCTCAACAAAAATAAAACCATGTTCCAATGCTGAATTCTGCAGCTCAGGCCGTGGCACCACATCCTCTGCCGCTATGCTGCCTTTATTTTAGACGTTTATTCTATAATCTGTGCCCACTTCATGGGCTGCCCCGCTGCCGCGCTTTAACTCGCAGTTCCTGCGAGGAAAGGCCAGCCGACCTGCAGCGCTGCCATATTGGGAGCTGGGTTTGTATTATTAGGTGGCGCTGTAGGCCGGGAGTCAGTGTGGAGTGACCTGCAGTTCCTGTGAGGAAAGGGCAGCGCTGCAGGCCGGGAGTCAGTGTGGAGTGACCTGCAGTTCTTGCGAGGAAAGGGCAGCGCTGCAGGCCGGGAGTCAGTGTGGAGTGACCTGCAGTTCTTGCGAGGAAAGGGCAGCGCTGCAGGCCGGGAGTCAGTGTGGAGTGACCTGCAGTTTTTGCGAGGAAAGGGCAGCGCTGCAGGCCGGGAGTCAGTGTGGAGTGACCTGCAGTTCTTGCGAGAAAAGGGCAGCGCTGCAGGCCGTGAGTCAGTGTGATGTGTACAATATACCGAACACTACCTAACTGCTGGACGGCGCACTACTTCTTGAATGCTGCTCCTGGGCCTCCGATTCGGCTGCCTGGCTCAGGGTGCAGTTATATGTGTTGGAGAAGCTTGCACTCTTATTGTCACTACTCTTCCTGGTGTCCGTAAAAGTAGTGTGTACACACAAACTACACAACACACAAACTGAACACCATTGTACTCAACAATGTTTGGTGTTGTACCTGGCCCATATGTGAAGAAAATGTAAGGGGGTGAGTGTGCGCATGTCCATCAGTGAGTTTGTTAATTATGCAGAAATGGAAGATCAGATTTTTATGAATATTTTCTGCATCATACTGTAATTATTCGAAAGGGTAGGCGTACAAATGATAAGGGAAACAAGCATTGGCATAGCCAATAGGTCTCGCCTTTGGGACCTTATAAGTGTTTAGTTATCCATCACAATATCCTTGGTGCAACAACATCAAGTGTTGCATGGCTAAACACTTATAAGGTCCCAAAGGCGAGACCTATTGGCTATGCCAATGCTTGTTTAAACTGTTAACCAATACATCTCGGATTGGTAAATAAAAATAAAAAAATGCTCACCTAATTTTGTAGGCACGCACCAACAAAAGGATGCAGCAGCTGCAACATAGCACTTTTTTTTTTTTACAAAAAAAAATATATTAGCCATGCTGCTGCAGGGCTAAATATAATTGACAATGCCAATAAGACTAATTTACCAATGCATGTTTTCTGTCTGAAATCTGTTCTTTTTCCTATTTGCCTGTATCGCTCTATTTTTCTCTTGGCTCCCCTCCCATTTGCAATGTATGTAATTTCTATTTTTTACCTTTTTGAAATACGCTGTCCTACTGCTTGCATAACGCATTAAATGAACAGACAGATAAGTACCTAGACACAGACATTTCATTCCGTGAGCCTCAAGTTAAGATGTATAATTTACCCTTGTTTTTTCATTAGCAATATATCAATTATGATTGATAAACATAGATGTAACCAAATGTGCTGGCAATATATTAAACAGTAGCTAATTACAAATATCCATTCTTTACAATGTATTACTACACTCTTCAATTTTTTAAGTACGACATTCATTTAGGGTCCTTTAAGTCCTTCATGACCGTTTATTGCATTCTAAGTATAAAACTCATTAAGCATGTTCCAGCATATGTATGTTAACATGGTTTTGCAATATTTCTGTTTTATAGGCTACGTTCGCGCCTTGATCCCAAGGAAGTCTTGGAACTGAAAAAAGGAACTGTGTTGAAGGATGTTTTGAATTCATTATGCAGATATCATCAGCAACAGATTTTGAAAATGTTGAAATTTTTACTTCATGGAAATAATGTCTGCTCCTTAATATGCAATTGCACCAAATCACACGTTAATACACAAAATCGAAGCTCGGTCAGCCAAGGGGAAGGCCTCATGTGTAGTTCGATTGAGCATAGGCATACAAGACGGTGTCGTTTTAAAAATATAAAACCAGCTTTGAAACCACTCTCTATTTGTATAAAAAATTTACGTTTGTCTTGCAAAACTGTAAACTTAGGAAGCTTTAAGACATTTGTGAACCATGGTTTATGTGATAGTTCTAATCTTCTGAATTGTTGTGAACGATCCAGGAAAAAATGTTCACTTGCAAGAAAGGCTTTACCTTCAGTAGCTTGTGATGTATCGGAAAACATTAAAATATGGAATAGACGTCCAAGTCCCTCACCACCACCATTATCTCCTTCAGAGATTGATCCTTCTGACAATGTGAAACAAGTTGTGGAAGAGCCTTCAGCTTGTGGAACCAACAGACTTGAATTGAGCATCAGTCGACCTCCACCTCTCCTGCCAGCAGATGGCTACAGCGCAGGTAACTTGTACAATAGTTATGAATTTCCACACACAGATGTTCAAGGCAACAGACAATCTTTAAATAAGGAGACATTTGATAAAAGTGACAATGTTATTTTTCAGGATTTACTGGACCAATTTAACGAAAAACTTAACTCAATAGAAACACACCACTTGGAAATCCCAACAGACATTTTAAAATTCTCAAATTTTCAGAAGCCTGAACATCAGGGAAAACATGGAGACTACATTAAATGTTTTGTTCAGAATTCTAAAGCAAGTGATTATAATTTCATGGAATTACTGAGCCAACAAGGGAAAAACATAGAAAGTGCATCTATCGGGACCAGATTTCGTAAACGTCAAAGAGCTCTCCTTTCAAAACCAAACTCTCCTTATTCATGTTTTTCTAAACGTCATTCTTTGCAAACTAAGAGAGAGTTTGCTCATTATGGGGAAACCTTTGTGAGAAAAATATCAGTGCTTGAGGAAACGGCTAAGGCACCAAAAATGGCAGTCAAACGCACTAGAGGACAAAGATTTGAAGACGTTTACTGGGGACTTGAAAACACTGGTCTGCCGAATCCCATGAATAATCTAAACTTACCTCCGAAGTCAAAATCTGTATGCTTGCAAAAGTGTGACACACAGATGTCCAAACTCTCTTGTCCTGGTTTTGAAAGCAGATCTAAAAGTATACAGAATTTGGAAAACTCTTCTGGGGTAACTAGTAGCATTGCACAAAAAGAAAAATCAAAAGCACAAAAATACTTGGAACACGCTGCAATGGAAAAGGTAAATGCTTTTAAGGACAAAGGCGGCAAGGTTTTTGGAAGAACTAGAAGTAGTATGTTGCCTCCCATGGGGCACACTGAATATGTGCCTAACAATGCGCCTGTAAAGCAGCAAAAATATGTGCACTTGAAAAACACCACAATTGGAAACAGTCTTGAAGATAAAAGATATATGGATATGGATTTAAACAAACTAGCTAAGATTACACATGTTCAAGTAGTTGTTGAGCGTTTAAAAGACACAGTGCACTTAGGCAAAAAGAGGTTTGCTGCACCTTCTTCTCCTGGAAAGTGTAAAATGTCAACTAAAGATACTCTTGAGAGTAACAAAAAATCATGCAAAAGGCAATTTAATAATGGCACATGTGAAAGAGTAAATTTGATACAACAGTATCCTTCAAGTGATGATGCAAGCACCATTAAAACTGTTTCAGGTAATACGATAGCTACTAATCATGTGTTAATGGAAGACTCGCTACACTGTGGCTCTGGGGTATTGACTACTAATTGCGAGGGACGAAAGATGAGATCTAAAACTTGGGATCATCCAGCTTATACCAGTCCTATAAAGCTTATGTTTGTATCACAAGTTGGTAGCAAAGAAGGTGTGAAATATGTTCTAAGTTCTTTTGATTTCTCATCGACAAAAAATGTTAGCTTTTATCTTTTCAAAAGGTCTACAGAATTCAAAGCAATGAAAACACTAGGGAAGACGGCAAAAGAGAGAATAAAGTCTGTGTGTACACAGGGTAGTACTGGTATGTTTAATGAACCCTTTACACAAGAATCAACCATGTGTTATCGTGAAATGCCAATCACGGCTAAAACAGAAAACAAGGATTGCAATGAAAGCGAAGAAACAATGGATGCATCTAGCAGCTTGGAAAAGACTGTTTTCAAAAGAAAACCTGGAAGACCTAAAAAAATAGGTCCACAAAATGTCAAGCATATTAAGAGACCAATTGGAAGGCCACCAAAACCTAAAATGGAGTTAACTGGAAGTGTTGATAGAAAAAATGAACCTCACAGTACTGACAACAATGGCAGATGTGGTGTTACTGCTACTGAACATATTAACAATGCAAATATTATAGTAACTGTAGTTTTTGGAAGATCAAGGAGAACCAGGAGACATGTTTTAGAAGATAGAAACAATTCAACAAGTACAGCAACATTACATCATGTTAGTTTTAGCAGTCAAGAAAAACATCTACCACACATTTCAGCAAAAGGAAACACTTTACATGAAATATATGCAGCCCCAAGTCCAGCTGCTGAAAATATATCAGAAAATGCCAATAATCATTTTGGTCCAATCAAAGAAAGACCAGGTTTGCATTGCCCGATCAAAAATATAAAACACCCAAATGAAATGTCTGCCACTGTGATTAGAAAGCCCGGACGACCACAAAAAGTCAAAATCTCTGGCATCTCAGTAACTGTAAATAGACTTTCCTCTCAGAAAAGAACAGTGTTTTTAAACAGCCCCATGTCTTCCCAGGATCAAAAGAATGTTGTAGAACATACTTTGTATAAGGAAAAGCCCCAAGTCGGCAAAACAGCAAACATAAAGGATTGTACCAAACGTTGCTCTCCCAGATTTGGATCACATGATGCAAATAATTTAATAAGCACAAAAGAAGGAATTAAGCTAAGACAATCTTTTAGAACAAAAATACCTTCAGCCATTTTTTTACATGCTGTAGCATCTTCTAGTGCTTTTTCTCCCAAACGTGCATTGCTACATAGATCATGCAAACATCAATTAAGTGAAAAAAAGACCTGCAATAGTAAGAGTAATAAATCAAATGTGAATCAAGAATTCAAGCATACTTCAGAAATAATTCAGTCAACCAGTATACAAACTGGGGGTGCATTTGACAAATTTGGTTCTGTATTTGAAGTGTCAGCTGATTCTATTTTTCAGTCTCACAATGCTCTTAAGTGGTGGACTGCTTCAGCTTCAAAAGATTCTTTGCTAGAAGAGCTAAATAATAGATTTGAACAGATGGCAGAAACTTGGTTAGAGGTAGATGAAAACAAATCTAAACAAAAGAATGCATTGAAGGTATTAGGGTCTATGAGAAATCGTCTCTCAGAGACTAAACTATCGCCTGTGAAAATGCTTTTTCAAAAAAAATGTGACATGAATGCAGTCTGTTCTTGGTTTATGCAAACAACAGAAACAAAGTCTATCATAATGGGAAGGAAAGAAAATACACATAGTGATCTGATTAGTAATCGGAAGAGTAAAAAAGGTACCCAGAAACCTGACTCCAGTTCCAAATCTTTTGTGCTACCTTTAAAAACGTCAGGGAAATCGCAATTGCTACCTAAAGAGGCCAGATACAAAGATGGGTGTAAAGGGAACAATAAAAGTGCACTAGTCCAAATGAGAACAACATTTTTTAATAGTTCAAGAAAAAAGCGATGGAAAAGCACGAGTAAAACACACATTCAGCAATCTCTTGCTTGGAACTCTAAAATAAAAAACCCAACATATGTTTGCCAAAGTAAGAAAGAGGTGGCTGATAACAAAACCGATACATGGCTTCAGGGAAAAAACACACTAGAAGTTCAGGAGCCGGATTTGAATAATATAACTGAATGCAGTCTTGCATTGCTACCTCAAAAGATGCAGTTACAGGACTTGAATAATCTGGTTAACATATCAGATTTTTGTAAACCTGATAAAGATTGTCAAGTGAACAAACATGTTGACACTGCTGGTAAAGCATGCAAAGCAAATGAAGCCAGTCAAAACATGTATCATCTTGAAAGTGTTCAAGATTGTAGGGTATTTTTGAAGAAAATCAGATCTTCTAAAGAGAGGGTATGCTATAAAACAAATCAAGTGTTTTCTTTGCCTAAACCTGTTAAATGTCTGAGCAATCAAAGGCGGCATAAAGGTGAGATAAAACGTTGGACATTACGATCTCATTTAAATCAGCACAATATGGAAAACAAATCTCCGAGATTAGAGAATTTAATTTCAAACTCATTAGGTAATCTTACCAAAATGTTCCATGAAAAAGTGTCTGCTGTGCCTAGAAGTTCCAGAAACAGACTTGTGAATGACTCTGACATGCCTAGAAGAAATACCAAAGGAAAAAGATGTAGACAATCATCAGACATTGAGGATCTGAAATTGGCAAAGAGACAGAAGAAGCAGTCCTGCAAAAGCACATGTCATAATTCAGATATCCAGCTGGGTGAGTTTTCCTATTAAATCTATTGTTCCTTTAATTGTGAGTGAATATGGAAAGATGTACAATGGATGAAAGTTATTTTGACATTTTTTTAGCATATGATTGTGAATGAACTCGTGTTAAGTAGTAAAGTAAGAATGTGTTATAAAAAGATAATGACATTTGTTTAGTCACTGGTAGCTGCTTGTGACATCATTTTGTTTTGAAAATTAAAATCCAGCTATATCAGGAGTTTAAACTGTAACACTAGTTTAATAGAATAGCCCCTAGTCAGGAAGTTTGTATGGTATTCTAACACAGCAGCCCATGGAGGCTTATCATTATTTGTTTTCACAAATCCCTATCCTCTCACAGCACTTTCACTGTAAAAGATTGAAGTATAAGTAAAATGATATTTCATGTAGGGAACAATGATCTGGTTCAGATGCACATTAGGTCAACAAGCAGAAAGCCAAACACAAACTCCCTATCAGTACCATACAGTCAGAAAACATGTAAGAGATTGATATGAGGTACCTTATTCTTGGAGTATTATCACCTCAGGATTGACAAAACTTAGATGGTGTGCAATTAATATAAAAAATATTTTGGCATATTCCAATTTCAAATTAAATGAAACACGAGTTGTATGAATCAATATATATGAAAGTTAAATCTGTTCACTAGAAATATTTTACCCAGCATTTCTGACCACTTTTGAGTCTTCTTCCCCATATCATCCTACATGTATTCTTCAAGATAATAAAGTACTGCGTCCTCACTGTGCCTTGCCCTCCTATCTCACACTTCAGAGAAAAGTGCAATGCCGTCAGCTTCTTCAGTGAAAAAAATACAGCACATCCTGTAAAAATACAATACCAAGCCTGATTCTCCACTTCCGCCTGCCTCTTGTCATTGTATCCCACAAGGGTCATCCTTTAAAGCCCTGTTTCTCGCAGATATTGCTGACATACTCAACTCCCTCAAAGCCAGTTCCTGTGAGAATGATGTCTATATCTTGTCTATCATGAAAACTATCTCCGGGGAGTCTCTCACAGCCCTATTGTCAGTGCCTCCCTCACTCCAGGCATCTTCCCAGAAGCTCTCAATCTAGGCCAGATCCTCCAACTCCTAAAGAAACCTTTACTAGATCCTGTTGACCTAATCAACTACCGAGCCATCACCCATGTACACTTCATTGATAAGATCATGGGAAAGGCAGTCTCCGCTCAACTTCAAGATCACATCAGTGCTAGCCATCTCCTGCATGACTACCAATCTGGCTTCAGATTACACTACAGCATGGAGACTACTACCTTTTTTAATAGATAATGCAGCCGTGACCATAGATGAAGTTGATCCCTGCATCCTGATGTTGCTGGCCCTCTAATCTGACTTCTGTAGTCTACCATTCCAGCATCACCCAGACCTTGGAGTCTTGAAAGATTCACTGGTAATGAGATTCACTGGTTCTCCTACTACATTTCCAATTGACACAGTGGCAGTGCACTTCTGTTCTAAGTTTCCAGCTACGTCTCCTGTAACTCATTAACTGTATGTTAGACCTGTCACCTTTAAGGTGTTGTTCCCCCAAACCTTTTTCCTTCCTCTTTCATTTTTGCTGATCTCGTTTTTACTGGTCTTAGGACTCAGCTAACTAGTGCTAAAATGCATGTACTCACTTCATACAACACGTTAAAATTGGGTTATCCACAATTGGCATATTTAATTTAATTGTAAGTCCCTAATAAAGTGGTACCACATGTGCCCAGGGCCTGTAAATTATATGCTACTGGTGGGCCTGCGGCACTGATTGTGCAACCCCCTTAAGTAGCCCTTTAAACATGTCTCAGGCCTGCCATTGCAGCGTATGTGTATGGTTTTAAACTGTCATTTTGACCTGGCAAGATCAACCTTTTGCCTGTCCCAAAACTTTTTTTTCAATACATATAAGTAAGTTACCCCTACTGTAGGCATCTAACAGCCTACTGGGAAAGGTGCAATGTATTTAAAAAGTAGGACGTGTAATTTTAAGTTTTATATGTCCTGGTAGTGAAAAACTCTTGCATTCATCTTTCACTACTTCAGGGCCTACCTCTCCCATCGGATAACATTAGAATTACCTTGTTACAGTTAGTGAGCTATAATTTTCAAATGGAAGCAGGTAACCAGTTCGTGTTTGGTGTATTTGGAACTGTAATGGAAAATCCTCTCTCACAGTAAAGTCCGATTTTAAATTTTGAAAATACCACTTTTAGAAAGTTGCCATTTTCCCGACTTAGCCATTTAGGGCCTGTAGCCTGTCCCTGGGTCACATGACTTGGGTGTAGCTGAAAGTTGGGCTTTGTGTATTCCTCCTAGAAAGCCACACATAATAGAAAGCTTAGGTGTGCCTGAATGAGCCATCACTGGCAGGATGGGAGAGTGGAGCTGAGCACAGCCCTAGTTACTCCTGAATAGGCCACATCTTGCCTCCAAAAAAGGGCTGCGTACTCCCTATAATTAGTCTGAAACCAGGACAGGGAAGGCAGCTTTCCTGGGGATTAAAGAGCAACCTCTAGAAGCTTCTCCTACTTCCAGAGGAAGGGCACCAGGTATAAATATTGGACCTCAACATCACCTCTTCAGTACTCTTCTGGACATGTGGATACTCTGCCAGGAAGGACTGCTGTGCTGATGAAAGGACTGCCACTGCTGTTATGAATGAACTGATACGCTGCTGTGCTGACCTGCTGCCCTCTTGCCTGGGTGAGAAGGACTGGACCTGCATCTGTTGAACTCAGGACTCCAAAGGGACTCCAAGCCGGCTGGCCTCCTGACTAGAGACTCAGGGAAAGAAAGCTTCAACAACCTTGAACCCAGCACCTGGACTCTGCCAACGGTGAGTCCTATCCTGCAGAGTGGTGCCACCCTAGTCCTGGACCTGAGGAAGTGATCCTGAAGGTGCTCTGCCAGCCCAACTGCGGATCTAGCAGAACTCCTCTGCTGCTCTGCGCAATCCCGAGCAGAACCAACGCATCACCTCTGCTGCGAGGGTACTCCCAACACGAATGACTCTGTATCGACCTTTCAGCCTGCAACAGAATTGCCGTCTGTGCAAAGCTTTTCCTACGTAGGCCTTCGCATCTCTCATTGACGGCAACTTCGATCATAGCCTCAGTTCCTCGGAACCATCACTTCGCCAAGCCCTTATCAATGGGATCCTTTATGGCGACATAGGACCTCGGAAATGACGCAACGCCTCTGCAGTGCGATGCTTCCTCAATGTGGAACCTCACAAAACTCCACTACCAGGACCTAAAGTACTTTGTTCAGCAGGCCTAACTAGGTCCCTGTAGCTGGCCCATGCTCCATCGCTGTCTGCCCAAGCTTGTGACTTTGTCTCAGTCTGGTGCGACCAGATATCTATAGCTGGCGTTTTGTGCTTTTTGGCGCTATTTTCACTGACATTTTTAAACTTGCATATTTCCGGTTCTACTGATTGGATTTTTGTCATTCTATTTTTGTTTTATTTATTAAATAGTACTGTATTTTTCCAAAAAGGGATCCTTCTGAGGTGTTTTCACTGTGTCACTAAAGTGTTGCACATTCACTTTACGCATACTCTGAGTTAAGCCTTTACTGCTCTGTGCCAAGCTACCCAAGGGTTGATCACAGGTTAATTTAGGGTCGCTTGTAAATTCACCCTGACAAGGATGGTGATTCCTGCTTGTATAGGGTTTCACCTCTTCCCCGCCCCCCTCAACCAGCAACTCAATGTTTTACACTGTATGGTTACATTGGACCCTGAACATGGCTCAGCTGCCTTTTCCCTATGTTCTTGGTATACGAATACCACATACATAAATACACAGAGCTAAGGAAAACGTTTCTTTCCATGACACATAGTTTTGGCATACCAGTGTAGACCATGGTAACCACCTTTCTAGGACTGACAAATCCAGTTCTCCCACTTTTTGTGTTCGCTATAGCAGCCAGAGTACCTTTTTCTTTTCCTGTTGTGTTAACCTTGCCAGGGTACTAACAATCTAGTAGTCATTTTAAGGACTGAGCTCGTTCTAGGAACCATAATAAAAAAGTATCCCATAGCAATATTGTTCTCTAATCACAGTTTCATATAACTTCAGGCAAATTATATTCTTTTCTGTGTCCATCTTAAATAGAATTCTAAGGAAATCTACATTGCAGTGCAGGACCCAGAACAAAGTATTATACATTTTCAATCCTTACCTCTAAAGAAACCACATCCCCAATAGGATTTAAATTGTTTACTTATTGACTCTCCTAGTCATTCTCCTGACTGAAGAATGACCACAAAAGTCTACTGTCAAAAGAAATGTACATTCAGAATAATGGCATTGTGCGGCATCTCTTAAAAGAATCACTGCTTAACATCTATCTACAGCGGTTGATTACAGCACTAGCACAGTTGGACTGGCAACTGTTCAACTATGCGGATGATACTCAGCTGGTCTTGCGGATTGAGAGCTCTTTGCAGTCGTGATTGAATGTGCAGAGCATATTGCGGTTCAGAGTACCTGGTTGACAGTTAACTCTTTGAAGATCAATCCAGACAAGACTGCAGTCCTGGCAATCACCAGGAAGGGGTATCCCTGGACTGATGATGTCTGGCCATTGGAACTTGGTTCCCCTACCTGCACTGTTCCCTTAGTTAACCTCTTCAGTGCCCATGACGAGAGAGTCTCGTCATGGAGCACGCTTGCGCTGTGCCCATGACAAGACTATCTCGTCATGAACCCCACCCACTAGTGCAACGCCCAGCACAGGAGGGGGAAAGGGCGTGGCACTGAAGGGGTTAAAAGCCTTGGCATTAAGCTGGACAGTAGCCTGTCAATGCCCAAGCAAGTGGCAGCGGTATGCGGGAGCTGCACAGGTCTCTTGAGACAGCTCCGGAAAAAGTGGTTCCAATTCTTTCCATTTCAACTATATGGCAGTGGTTTCAGCAATGATATTGTCCTGGTTAAACTGTGGACATGCCCTGTACATCGGTCTTCCCAAGCACTTGCTGTGCAAGCTCCAGTTGACAATGAATGATGCAGCTAGGTTGTTACTTAATCTACTGAGATGGGCGCCAGCCTCTCCTCTGCTGCAATATCTTCATTGGTTGCCAGTTAAACAGAGGGCCTGTTTAAGGGCTTATGTATTGCGACATGGCACACCTACTGACCTGCCTATGCTTTAGTAAAGCAACCATGGACGGCAGGGCATTTTTAGTCTTGATATCTCAGGTCTGGAATCAATTGCCAGAAGGTTTGAAGAAAGTGACTGCCCTCCTTCTCTTCCATAAAAGTTTGAAAACTTTCCTATTCAAACAAGCTTGGGAGTAACGAGTTTCATAGCCTTCCGGTAAGTACCAAGAGATCAGTGGTATTTGTGTCGTATATTAGTGCCATTAACATAACACTGCTGACATTCTTTGTCATTCATTCTGATTTTCCTAGGATACATATTTTTTTCTGTGACCATTCAATTAAAAATCAGCTAGTGGTTGTGTCATTATTTGATGACGTTGACATATTTTGTAGTCAGTTGTGTTCCTCTTTTTCATTCTTCCTAATTGAAGACTTGACCTTCAATCTAAAACACACACACAAAATATACTCTACTGCAAAATATATTCTACTTCCAATTTCTTTCAGAGCACTTTCTTGCCAACACCTCATACAGATCTCCAATTTACTTCTACTCTGTTAACCAACATTTGATCCAGCTTCCTCAGTTGATCTCACCCTAACCGTCTCTCATCTCACTCTCCCACCCATCTTCAAACAAAAAATCCCATATCATTCTATAGATGCCTAATATAATCAAGGGTACATTGACATTGCCGTATCACACAGTTCTGATTCTTTCAAAGTCCTTAAACACACCCTATGCACTGTTTTGGAATATCCCTTTTCCCTTCATCTCACTGAAGCCCCACTTAGAGGTATTTATAGTTTTATATGCCTGATCCCTTACGACTTGTGACTAAGCTGCCCGCCCAGCTGGGAACCCAATGATGAAGCATGCCACCAACTAGGTTGGTGGGTGAGGGTTCTTTTAAAAAACCAAAGGGTTTTTCAACATTCCTGTGAATCACAGTGAGTCATTCTTTCTACTTTGGATCTCTCATTGGGTTTCGTCCATGTTATTGTTGTACTACCCCTTCTGAAAAATCCCACTCTACCTCCTGCTACAGACCTGTCTGTTAACAGCATTTTTCATAATAGTGCAGTGTTCATTCTCCAACAGGCTCACTCACTCACTACCTTTCTACTCGCAATCTACTTGGCGCCATCCAAGCCTAATCTGGTCATGCACAGATTCGCAATAAACATTTGTTCTCTTATTTTTTCACTGTGGTAAACTGTTGATGGTGTATTATACACTAGGATTTTACTCATAATAAAAAGTTGATACCAAAACATATCTTAGCTACTAAATACCAACTAAACTTTCAAGATACCTTTCTAAATTCTTCTCCACATCAAGTAAAATAATTGTCATGCTTTATTCCTAATGGACCTGATCCCCATGGAGTCAGGAAATATTTTCGACACTTATGGTAGACACTGCTTTACAGAAGATCTGGTATCTTCACTGGGCTGCTACCTGCTGTGCAACAGTCTTAAATGCAGTTGCTGGTCCCAGATGGTTGTGAGCTAGCACGCGGTCTCTCCTTCATCAGTATGCGCGAGGCTAAAATGCACTAATGTGCATGGTGACCGGCAGAAACTAGAAAGCTCCTGTGTTGAAGGGACGTTCTGTAGCCACCACTTTTCACTTACAACCCTAATATTGTACATTTCGAACATGAATAATTAATGTAGCTACCTAGATAATACAACCAATGCAGTGGTGCAGGTATTTCCTATGGATGTCTCACTTCTTAACAGAACAAAATGTGTAGCCAAATTGATAAATCAGAGTACAATCAGTACTGCTATAGTTATTGGGGCATTGATTCTTCCCTCAAATGTATCAGGGATAAAGCTGAACAACCTCTCACCAATGAGGTTTTGATGGCATGTTTGGATGAATACAAGGAAGTGTGGAGAATTGATTTCATGTCAGCATGGAGGTAGTGAGAAATATTTTATCTGGAGAGACTGAGGCATTGAATACCAATAGAAGATACAATACAAAATACATAACAGAATCAACTAAAATATATGATCTCAGGTGAGAAACGCACTCTAAAAAAAAAAAGATAACAACATCAGAGTTTGGAACTGTGTAAGAAATTGGGTTGTTGGTTGAGAGGTGTGGAACCCCCATTCCAGTAATGACCACAATCCTTGTCAGGGTTAACAACAAAAGTAACTACATTAACGTGATCTTAACCCCCTGGTAGCTTGGCAAAAAGCAGTCAGGCTTTACTTTGAGGCACTGTGTAAAATATGTATGCAGCACACAAACCGTAACAAAGTGAAAACACTACCCAAGGAAAATCCCAGACCAATTTAGAAAAATAGGCTAAATAATTAAAATTACACCAAAGCAACAACAATCCAATCAGTAGAACCCAAGATATTGAATTTCAACTGTTTAGGTAAATGTAGTGCTAAAAGCACAAAGCACCACTTGCAGTCATCTGGTCGTGCAAGAACGGGGGGAGGGTGGGAGTCACAAGTTCAGATCGACCGCGATGGAGTGCACGCAGGGTACAACGACCTGGTTAGTCTAGCTGAAAAAGTTACTTTCTCAAAGTAAAACATGAAGAGTCCAGTTCCTGGTGGAGGGAGCTACGAGGAGCAGTGAGAGTGTCAAGGATAGTCTTTGTTGTAGCACAAAGATATGGTCGGGCGTCGCAGATGGTCGCTGCTGGAGTTTCATATTTTGACAGTCACCGCGGGCTGTCAGTGCTGTAGTGCGAAGTGCAGATCTTGCTTTGCCGGGTGGTACTGTAGCGCAAATAGTCGGGTTTACTGGAGGTTCACATTGATGATCACCGCTGGTGACCGAGTCTCGGTTCAAGCAAAACCGTTCGCAATTGTGATGATCACAAAACTTCAGGATTTCACCTTTCTTTACAGAGGAGTGTTCTCTGATGCCAGCCAAGGGACCAGGACTTGGGTAGGCAGCTCCTGGGGATAAGAGACTCACTCCAGGACAAGTCTCTGGGGCTTATTTCCCTGTAACCCACTCAGAAGGCCAACCAGCTAGCCCTCAGAGTCATTCTAGTGATTCTTGATTTAAGCTTTCTTCCTCAGGCTGCAGGACATTCCTTCGAGCAGCTGCAGTCCTTCTGAGTCCTCCACAGGTCCAGTAGTGATCTGAAGAGGTGGTTCAGGAGGGCCAATATTTATATCTTTGAAGTGGGAGGGATTACCTATACTACTCCCACGTCTGCTTCTAAACAATTCTTCACTTCACCTGTCAAGGCTCCAAGTAGTCTGGGGTGACAGACTGGTGTCAGGTTCCTTTGTGTGTGTGCTGGAGACAGCCCTTTGAAACAGTGGTGTAGGGAATCCCCCACTTTAGCAGCTAAAGCCTGGGGTGCCACTGAAGGTAATAAACTGGTGAACCGGGGCCTTTTGAACATTAATTAGTTGTTTATTGGCCTCTTATGTGTGCAGGTTTGCAGACAAAATACTATAAATGACACTGCTAGGAAATACCATTACAGAGTCTGGGCTTTCAGCTGACATCCACATAGGAAAAAGAAAAAAAAACTAAATCAGTGAAAAGGCAGAGAGAGCAACACAGGAAAATAAGCATAAGAGAGAAAGGTATTAAAGGAAAAGTAAGAATTAGATAAAAAAGATGGGTAGATAGAAAGGGAAAAAAGAATCGGAGGAAAACAGAACGGTTAGGTTATGTTACTTCAGCTTGTATAGCGCGAATACACCAAATGGTCTCTTGGCGCTAGGTAACTGTCCCAGCACGGCTCAGTAAACTTAAAGAGCCAAGTCTTTAACATCTGTCTGAACTTACTATAATTCTTTAATTCTTTATTTGAGGGGCATGGATTTCTAGACACGAGGAGCGGTGACAGAAAACCTGACTCCACCTATCCTAAACCTCTTAAATTGGTGGATCACTAACAGGTGCAAATGGGTGGATCAGAGATCTCTGGTGGGGGAGTACTTGTGGATCTGAGATTTAATAAATGCCGGACTTTTCATGTGTAGGGCTTTGAAAATAGTGTCACATGTTTTGAATGTAGATCTCTGTGCAACTGAGAGCCAGTGAAGGTATTTTGTAACTTTAGAAATAAGGCAATGGTCAGGAAGCTGATAGATCAGCCGAGCAGCCTGGTTTTGGACCAACTGAAGCTTCTGCATAAGATGTTTAGGGAGACCCAAGTAAAGAGAGCTGGAATAGTAGTCCATTCTTGACATGACCTAAGCTAATATGACCTGCACCAAGGCATCAGTATTGAAGAATTTCTTGATCTTCTTAATTCTGCAAAGTTGGAAAAAGCAGGGGGATATCACTGAGCCAAGGGTTACAGGAAGGAAGGAAATGTTAGAGGAAAGATCAAGGAAAGGTGAAATGAAGGATGAAAGGGTGAAATAATGACTGGAGAAAGTGTGAATTGATGGAATGATGGAAAAATGAACAGCTAGATAATAGTGAGTGGACGGATAGTTAGAAGACATATGGACACATGAACATATTGATGGGTGGATGGGTAAAAGATGAATGTATGTATGGGGCAATGGGTGGGTAGATGGAAAGGTGAAGGGATGGACAGATGGATGGATGAATACATGGAAGGATAAATGTATGGATAAATGGAAGTAGGGAGAAAGCAACTCTTCTAAGGGGGGTCGTATTTGTTTGCTTCACACACTCTGTTTGATTAAAGAAATGTTTAAAGTGAGGGGTTTTTAGGGCTCGTGCCTAGTGTTGCAGTGCGCAGCGCGAGACCTCTTGTACGGGGTTTGGAAAGCTACCCACACGCTCGTGCGTGTGGTTTTGCTTTCCCCGTCTGGCATTGGCTTGCGCGTGCTTTTTTTTTTTTTTAAACGGCACGCGACTGGGCAAAGGCAGGACAATGTCCCGCCTTTGAAACGCCCATTTCCGACGGTGGCTAGCACGCGCAGCAGCGCATGTTCGCCTCGCTGCCGCGCTCCCTCCCACCGCTCCTCTGTGGTGCGCGGGCACCACTGGTTTTGAGTCCCGCATCAGTTCCTCTGTGGTGCGCGCGTACCACTGGTTTTTCTAGCCTTTGGATGACTGGTTTCCTGGTGTTGTTTAGAGGGTGTGTGCACTTTTAGAGACTTTATACAGGGTGTCGGCGCTCCCTCTAATAGAACGTTTTAATTAAGTCTTCATTGATCGAAGTTGCAGATTTTGTGAGACAAACATACTGCGGGCTTCTTCCAAGTCACTGTATCTATTCTGTGAACTTACAACAGTTGAGCAATGCATGCGTGCCTTTGTTGATATGTGCATGCCTGTCGTGTGCTCAGAATGACAGTAACCCAGTGTGCATCTGCGATGCGGATTGTCTGCAGGCACGCGCCCACCTCTCCTGCACACTTGCATCTCACTTTTTAGCCTAACCAGACCTGTGCCACCCCACCCGCATTTTATTTTGGGAAAAGCTCAGATCCCTTGCTGCAGGTCTCTCAACTTTCCGGCGGACCCCGCCCCTCCCCTTCTCCCTCTGCAATCTCATAACTAACCATGTGCTTCCCTCTCTTACATTTCCTGGTCAGTTCTCCTCAGTTGGCACTTGCATCCATTTTGCGCCGACCCCTTGTGTATTAAAAATGCAGAACTAGCCCTTCATCATCATGACTGGGGCTATGAGGACAGCTGGTTTGGGGGGGATAGCTGGCCTCGCAGGCCGATCAATCGGACGGATAGATCGCAGCCAGTGCAGGCGGAAGTGTGCAGTTATGAATGAAATTTTACATCTGGTTAGAGGCAAAGGGTTGCTCAGAAGACCCTGGGGAGTGATTGGCAGGGATACAGTTGGCAACTTGATGACATTTTTTGCAGCTTTCCCACTAATTTGCCCTGGTCATTCCTCCTGATGTTCTACAGCAGCACTGGAAGCAGTCATCTGTGGAAATGTTCCTCTTGAAACCAGACTGAAGCTTCATTCTTCCATGTGCGAGTTAATTTGACGCGTTTCCCACCGCTTGGGTCACTTCATCCATCTCCGAGTCACGGAAGGGTCAATAGATGATCGGCAGATTTAATATTGCTATCTGGCGGGTGACTTTATTTAGCTCAAATGATTGCTGAACTTAGGTTTCTGCAGATATCCTACATACTGGCAAGGTATCAGTGGATTGGTGTATATTTTGTGATCTCCTATCACGTACTATGCGACCAATGGAACTGCAGAGTTGTTGAGGACTTAAAGGTGTCATTGTAAAATGTGACGATTAAATGTGACGATTAATGCTTTGGGGATACGAAAGTCAATACGCGCACATTTCCATCCTGCTGGCACCTCTGCTTGATAGGTTGCAAGCTGCCATGGACCTTGAAGGCATCTAAACATCTCGTCTTTGTTGTCAGCTCAAAGGGAACAATGTCAGAAGGCTGCGTACAGTAAAATGTCAATGCAGCCCTTCAGCACAACCAGCTCATGGAGGCTGTCTTATCTATTCAGGCAAATAACAAAAGTTATTAAGATCTGGTGTGGGGGGTGCCCTTGTTGCCTGAGGCAAAGGGATGCCTTCTGAATGTGTGGGAGCCCACAGATTTAACCATACACGGGAGGTTGTGGGTCACACTTGGGCAGACAGTGGCCAAGCGAAATATAGCGCAACTGTGGGGGGCCGCTGCACCACCTACGTTAAAGAAATGGAAGGACGATATGGACTGGTGTATGGTCTGCGAGAAAACTGTATATGTTGCGCGGGGATGCCCCAAAAATGGTTAACTATTTGGACAAAGTGGAATGTGTACGGGGGGGGGATATGTGAACCGCCGGTTGTCTCATCCCCAGAAGACCACTGTACAGTGTGAACTACAATGTATATAATGTGACTCTGCCTACTACGTTGAACAGTATGTACTGCCGCATGTATAAACTGATGCAAGTATACCATGTGAGGAACGGAACTGTATAACATGACCAAGGTTTCTTTATGTTAAATAAACAGAATTAAAAAAAAAAAAAGTTATTAAGATCCCGCTAATGGGGCTTAATCTGAAGAAACCATTCACACCGTACTCCCAGTAGGGTGTATGTTTGTGTGCGCATATTTAATCTATTAAAAATACCTGCATGTATGGTATGACACACACCCATTTCTCGATCTCACTATGTGAGCAATGTATGTAATGAATACAATATGTAGCTATATAACACATTTCCTCAAATTTACAGGGCTATGTTTTGCTGTGGCCGTTGTATTTGACATCATTGGGACTACGAGATACAGCTATCTTCAAAAACAAAATAGACAGATTAGTACCTATGCCTACACCTTTCACTCTACTTACATTATTTTTGTTAGGGTGCAAACCTAGTTGTCAGATAAGCAAGGGACGTGTATGCCAAGATGTTTGTGAATTTATATTCAAAATATGAGACTAGCACCCTTCACGCGAGTTTGAGCTATTGACATTGCAAATAACAATGCCTTTTATTTTTTGTTTTTGTTTTAAAAACATAAATACAAGGCATTGTCATTTACAATGCCAATAGCTTAAACTAGCGTAAATGCGAGACCTATAGCATTGCAAATGCTTGTTGAATGTTCTGGCTACTCCTTTGAAAATGGCTACTAGATTGTTAGTACCCTGACAAGGTTAACACAACAGGAAAAGAAAAAGGTGCTCTGGCTGCTAAATCGAACACAAAAAGAGGGAGAACTGGATTTGTGTTCGTGGGTGTGAGCAGGCTGATGCTTTCTACGGCAAGGAGCTAGGGTTTACGTTTTCGTGTATGACTGAGATCTTGTAATGGAAGAAGTCCGCCAGGGTGTCTACAGTTCTTGGGAGGGGCTGATGTCGTTCTTGGTTCAATTGGGTTGGAGAACTCCTCACGATGGCAAAGAACTCCTTGCTGCAGTTTGTGCTGGCTTCTATGCAGTCTGCTAGGTTATTCTTTTCAGTGGTACCAGTTGAGTGCTGTCTGAAGGTGGTGTGGTCTCCCATTTCTTTGCTGGTTCACCACTTCCTTCAGTGGCATAGCTGGGGGTGGGGGGGGCGGTGGGGGCGGTCCGCTCCAGGCGGCACTATTTTGGGGGCGGACAAAGGCATTCAGATAAGGCTCGGCTTGCTTTCGTGGACGTTCAGGGACGGGCAGAGAAGGAATAGGACTCGGGCAATGTCCTCTTCTTTTTTTGTGCTGGCAGCTGTCCCCCCCATCCTTCCTATTATTCCCTCTCTTTCTGTCTTGCTCCTCAGTTACTGAAAACCGTAACTTGAAGAAACGGTTCACAACCTCTTTCCTTCTTTCATTTAGTTGCTTCCCTGTGAATTGGATCTAAAAAAGAAAAACACTCTTGCGGGAAATGCCCTTTTTCTGACATTTTTCTATTCCAAAGTGCAGCGGGATGGAGAGAAATAGAAGGTTTTAAATATGAAAAATAAATACTTAACTAAATAAAGCAAGACAGAGTGGTTGCAAAGTGGCCAGATTGGTTTTATTCACATCCAAACACATCAGCCTCACTTTACAGACTTTGCAGTGAAGCGCTACTTTTGTTTTCTCGTCTTTCTTTGAACAGCATTGTTGTCCCCAGGTGGGGAAGTGCACCATTCCAGGAGGTACTGCAATACCTGGTTGATGGATGGATTGGAAAACAAAATGTGTACCATGGCTCTGTTTATGGATGTGGTCTTTTAAACCATACTGCTTACGTTTATTAAGGATATAAGCAATGGACATTCAGACGGTTCCCTTCAGGGCCCTGTAGTCATGTCCTTAACTTTTCAGGTAAAACCACTCGCTGATCTCTGAATAGTGAGTGAGGGATTGTTTAGGTAACCATGTTGTGTCTGCTTACATTTCACATGCTTTACTTAATCTTGCATTCCCTATGAGTGTTTGCTTTTACTTTTTTTTTTTAGGCAGCATATTACTCTTATCAAGTGCATAATTTGAATTGACCCACATCCAAGTGTTTATAGTGGGCACAATTAGGTTGTAGCTGAAGGCAGTGCGAGTTTCTCTCAGTGGGGCAGTATGGTGTTCAGTGGAGGAGAGGATGTGGCACTATGGCCAGAGCTGTCGAATTTGGAACTGGGGAACTGGGTTCAGCCTTCATGACCAGTCCACCAGACCACTCTACTGAGGGAGCATATTCCCATGCTAGACCTTACAAGGCCCCACTAGACCTTAGAAGGCTTGATGTCTTAGCACAAGCAGGTGTACCCTAGTGGTGTCAATTGTGAGTTAACCTTGAAGGCCTGTCCACCACAATCCATACTGAAGTTCATCTCCAGTCTTGCGGGCAGGCCTACGAAGCAGCACACCCTAGAGCAACAGTGATCCAGTCACTGTGACTCTGTCACTGAGGTCACATGAACCTTGAGCAGGTTAGGGCGGTGCAAACGGTGTGACCGCACTGGGTACCTATTTCGGGTGGGTGCGTAGTGTTTGCAAGTATATTATGGTTTAAAAAAAACTTGCTGCCACCTTCCTAGCCTCCAGCAATTTTCATAAACAATAAAAATGTCATGATAACTTCGGTGATTAATGTTCTTCCTAGAGAGAGATCCGAGTTTTGTCTAGTGGAAGGGTTGACTCCTGCACTTGGGCCCCTGACACAGCTCCTTCAGAGCCAGGCTTGTGAGGTGACTACACTCTCTTCCTGCCTCTGAGGGATGCAGCAGAGGGTCTGATAATCTCATATTGCAATAATCAGAACTTGTTTTTCACTTAGCACATTGTAGTAGTAGTGAAATTAGGCTTAAAGTCAATGAAGCTGGGCTTCAGGGGGTCTCTCGGAAAAAAGCGCTAGTTGCTCGGCCTTTCGTATCTCACAACGATTTTTACTGATTGAAAGTAGCTCTCACTGCAGAAAATTTTGGAGCCCCCAGTTCATAATACATTCCAATCAACTGTATCAAAAGCAAAGTTAAAATCCACAAAGCAGACAGCAAAACTATCTGCCGAAGTTTCTTTGTGCATGATATAATTCAAAGCAAAAATGTTCTGCAGAGTGATTTAGTTAGCTTGAGCAAATACTAACTTGCTCTAGTGGAGTTTTCTATAAGTGACCCTGGAAGGTGTTCACCAGTGTGTTTAGTATTACCCTAGCAAATGTTTTGGAGGAAGACAAGCAAGAAAATTAAGTGATATGGTGCTTGAAAATTTGAATTCCCTTTTCTGGTGTCACCTACAGATAGCTTTTACCTGCCTCTTTGCAAAAGACCTCTTGTGGATTATACCAAAACTTACAGTGGGCTTAGAGCCAGGCCATTTTTTACCACTGGCTTTCTTGTCACTCTCATTTCCTTGCTTCTTATATGATTGCTTTCTTTCCTCTTCTTTTGCTTCTTTACCATCCTTTTCATTGGATGGCTTGTATCCTTCCACTGCTCCCAATTAGAAACGAAGTTTTTCTTTAATTTCTGCACTCCATTAGATGCATGCGTTTTCTTGCTCTCTCCCTTGTTTGCTGCTTCTCCACTCAATATCCTGTCACCATCCTACTTGTGTGCTCTGTGTTGCTGCCTTCTGCCCCCAACCCCAGCTCATCTATTGCTTCCCTCAACGCAGCTTTTTTGTTTTTCATTTTGTTCCTCCACCATCTGCTTCAAGCTCCTGCGTTGACTACTGCCCTTTCTGCTCCCCTGGACACCCATTTAATGAGCTACTCCTCTATTCGTTCCCTATCTGTCTCGTTAAACTGGTATTAAAAAAAGAAAAATGCTTTCTCTTTTTTAGAGGGACTTGCAGTTGTCATTTGCTCTCGGGTCCACTCAATTTTTAGAAAGGGATTTTGTGAATTGAATGTTTAAATACATTTTCTTAATTTACCATGCAAGGTGCTGTCCACCATCTTGGAACAGAAAAAAAACGCAGTTGAAATATGCCATATATGTGCACCTGCAAGGTGCCAATGCTTGTTTTAACATTTGACGAATTAAAGCGCCCTTCCAACTCTTGGGGCTCCCTCCTAAGTCTGTAACAAAATGAAATAGATGGCAAATAAATGTTTGGAATTTCACTAGTTCCAAGTGCCAGTTAGACCGGAAATGTTTTAGAATTTCCTCAATCTGAGTAACAGATTCTCTGACATCCATTAAGGCCATGTTCTCTATGCAGAGAGTAAGTCTTATAGTTGAACACTTCGTATTGCTTATCCAGATTACCATCTGCCATGAAATTCCAAAATCCTTTAACATATTTTTTGAAAATAATAAATTCCATGCACTACCAAGCCTTCTTTTTAAAATCGATCTTCTTTCTTCTCGCTAATGACAAACTTTTTTGCAGGCTTTTATATTGCCCTAATGCATTCTCAAACTGTTGTAAGGCTCTTCTTACCAACCTTCCTTCACATTTATATGTGGTATCAAATCTAAACTTGGAGTAAAGCCTCCAGTATTTAGTGCCACTTTAATTAATTCAACAATTTCGTTAATATTTCTTTCCTAGTCCACCAGTGCTCCAAAGTCACATGCATTTAAACTCATTACATAGGTTATAAGGGCTACCTTGACAAATGGTTACATATTGTACCTCCACAATACCTAAGTTCCGTGGTTTCTGTATGAAATCCTTCTCTCAGCCCTGTACTATTCCCAATAAGTTGACAGACAGTAAGGTTACTATGGCTCTAATTGCAGAATGATCACTACCATCCCGGACCAGAATCTCAAAACTTTTGATGTACTTGCAGAGCACCCGTCTTTCACTATACATGTACATGTAATAATATACTTTATTGATGGTTGATCCTCTAGAACATGGTTGTTTCGAACATAAGAAAGGACAACTACAAAGAATTTTACCTCAGTTGGAGGAGCAATGATATTCATGCTCAGAGTTGGACATTACATTATCATTATGAATAATGTTATCTAGAGCATCAGAGATGGTAACATTCTCTACTACTTTTGCATTTAGGTCCCCACCCCAAAAAAATACAATGTTCGAGTAGGATGCACAATGTTTTTACATGTAATATTCTAGTTATGCCATCAATACCAAGGGAAAAACAACAAAGTGATGGAAGGAATGCTTGAATTAATCTCAGCCAGTGGCGATCTCTCTGAGTTCCATTCCAGACCATTGTTTTTCACCCACTGTGCCACTCTAGACGGACACCCACCTTGTGCAAATCCGCCTTATTCCTGCTCCAATAGGAACAGTGCAGCCCGAACTGCCAGGCAAGGTCCTCTCCAGATAGGAATTCAAGTAACCCAAGACCAGTTTCGACCTGCTTAGGTCTCATCAGTGAGGTAAAGCTTGAGTCCTATGGCCCAGTGTACACTGGACCCACTTCTGGACATACTTGTTGCACTCCTGGTCAGAGTCACTGCTCTCCCCCCACGCAGCGTTACCGTTAAGGCTCTGCCCCCAGCACCAGCTTGAGCCCATCAGGTAGATGTTCGAGGCCCTCCACCCACTGGCTCCTGCCTGCGCCTCATCCCTGGTGGTCTAGTGGAAGAGTACCCTGCTCTTCTGCTATTTGTTCTGTTCTGTGTCACTCTTTTCATGTTTGCCTTTTCTCTTGTTTTTGTCGCTTTCTCTCTAACTTTTTTCTCTCTATTCTGCTTCTGTTTCTTTGCTTTTTCCTCCCGTTTTTGACTCTTTCTCTATGTTTTATTTCTCCATTGTGCCTCTGTTTCTCTTCCTTTTTCCTCTTGTTTTTGGCTCTTTCTCTGTGCCTTCTCTCCTCTATTGTTCCTCTGCTGTTTTGGCCTGTTCGCTTTGTCTCTTTTCTGTCTATTTTCCTCTTGCGCTACCTCTTACCGTGCTTCACGTTGCTGCTGCCCCAGCGAACCCCCACCAGCATGTCGTTCTCGCCTCCCAGCTGACCGCCCTCCCCCCAACTCAATGGCGGCCGCTGCGCTGGTGCGTCAAATCCAAGCCCGACCGCGACCAGCACCAGGGACCCTGATCCCTCGACGCCCCGCCATTACGACCCTAGCACTTTCCATGCACTCAACCCCGGATGCAACAACTGCCAGCTCTCTATGACGAGCAACACTCCCGGCCTGATCTCCTGCCGATACTGCTGCCGCACCTTCACCCTCCTCCGGACCCCAGCATTAGCCTTCAGCCCACCTGATGCCAGTGCACACAAACCACTGGATTGCATCCTCCTCGATGTACGCTCTCTGCACAGACACTCTGTAGAAATCTAGGACCTCCTCAACACCCACACGCCCGATGTCACCTTCCTCACAGAGACCTGGACCAATGGCAGCTCCGCAACCGACATCCCAACCACCATCTCTGACGAACACAAGATCCTGAGACAAGACCGCCCCAACCAGCCAGGAGGAGGCCTCGCCATCGTTCGCAAAAGCTCCATCTGATTGACAACCACCAATTCGGACGACCCCCCCCCCCCCCCCCACTTCCAGATCCAGCCCAACCCCAGAATGACGCTCTGCGGAACACTCTCCTACAGACCGCCTGAATCCGGCACCCACTTCACCAACGTCATCGGTGACCACATCACACCCCATTCTTTTTGTAAAATGTTTGATTATCATCATATATCAATCAAAAGCAATTCAAACATGAGCTTCCGCTCGCATATACCTTCCCTAATACACATGTCTCCCTATACGGTCTCTCCGTTAATCCACGGATACAATTGGTAGTGCTCAATACCATACTGGAAGACAGTTCGGTGGTCCACTAACAAGGCCCACCATCACATTTCTATAGCAAGGCACAATGTGATAAAGGGCAATAAAAGGTATTATATTCGGAAGCTCTGGAGCATAGTAAAGAAAATGAGCACGAAATCATAAACCCTATAGCATGCAACAATCCCTCCTCCCTCCCACCAACCCCATCCCACAACTCCCCCGGCATGACGTGATAGCTTGAGACATAACAGGGCATTCAGCTCAGTGTCCACAACACAATAATCCTGCAACTGAAAGGTACACATCAAACTTTCATAACATAGGACAGTTGGTAGGCTAATAGAGGTATCATCCATTCTCCAACACCGTTCTAAACAAGTAGTGAGGAGGGCAGGTCGTGCGAGTCACTAAGCACAGAGTCCACATCAGTATCGGAGTCTGTGGGTTTTAGCAGCTCCGTTAAGGCTCCCCAGGCACAGGCAGTCCATTGCTTTGTCGCTATGAGCTCAAGCAGCTGCTTGCAGTCGGATAACCGCCTCACACTCTGCCCACCGAATAAATTCAGCCTTCCACCTCTGCAATCTCGGCCCCCGCTGAGCCTTCCAATGAGCAGTAATTTCCCTTTTGGCCAGGAACAGCCCCAGGTCTATAAATTTACTAGTTATTTTTGTCTTAGAAGTATGGGGGAATCAATGTAATAAACATGGACCTATACCAAATTCAGTATCCCTCTTCCTAACATCACAAAGTATTGTCCACACTTCCCGCCAATAAAGCCCAATCTGGGGGCAGTCCCACATCATATGGCAGAAATCTGCTCCCTCTCCGTTGCAGCGGGGGCAGGGTGCTGCAAGTGTTTTAAAATATTGTTTAATTTTGACTGGGGTGAGATAAGCTCTGTGCAAAATAAAAAATTGAATCTGTTGAAATCGGGCGTTCATGGAGCATTTCCATGGGCGCTCAAGCAATTCAGCCCAGACTTTGTCAGGAATTTCCCCTTCCATGTCCTCCTCCCATTGTTGCTTCAACCTCAGAAGGGAGGGCAACTTTTCATAAGTCATCCGGCTATATAAACAAGTAACAGCTTTAATGGTACCAGTCGCCAGCACCACGTACTGGCAAGCCATTGATGTCTTCGGTTCAGACAGCCCCCCTTTCCATTGCCGCTGAAAAGCCTACACCATGGCCGCATGCAGCAGATAATCTCCGCGAGGGAGATCAAAGCGCTCACGAATGGCCTCAAAAGGCATCAGAACGTTATCTTCATACAAATCTCCCACTGTCAATCCCGAAGCACACCACCCCGTTAGCGCCGACCAGTTGCCCCCATGAGGCAATTGCTGGCACATCAACAACGGGATCTCTGGAGCGTACGGGTAGGCGATCCCCGCCCGTTGGTGGCTCCTATTCCAGCACAACCGAAAAGTCTGCACGTCCCCAGGGAGATCCCCCAAGGCGAAGCGGCTGTTATAAAATAATCCCAGATAGCAAGGAGGCAGGAATCCGCCCCCGCAGCATCTCCCACTCTCCGGAACTCCCGAGCCACCGCTTGAGTAAGCCATTGCAGCTGGGCCGCCAAGTAATAAGACTGAAGTCCGGAACTGCTAGACCTCCCTCCCCCGTGGACGTAGCAGAGTGTGCAATGCTACACGTCGCCTGCCGGAGAGCCAGAGAAACCCAGTTACCATTTGTTGAAGCCACTTAAAAGTCGATGCAGGGAGCCAAACAGGAAGCGTCCGAAAATAATATCAGTGCCACCATCTTGAGGAGCGCCACCCGCCCTATTAGGGACAGCGGCAATGTCTGCCAAAAGTCCATACTGCCATGGAGACCCCGTATAGCCCTGCCAATATTACCCTCCACCAGATCTTTCTGCTTATGGTAGACACGTGTCCCCAGATACGTTATACAGGTATACTCCCAGTTTACAGCCTCCGTAGATCTAAGACCCTCAACTGTCTTGGAGGTGGGGGAACAGGCACGATTTTGTCCAGTTCACTCCCAGACCTACCATTTCTTCAATATGTTGAAGCAGGCGCTTAGCTCCCAGTAAAGCCTCCTGGGTGTCGGCTAGGAAGAGGAAGAGGTCGTACGCGTAAAGGGCAATATAATGGGTATCGTCATGCACCTGGAGCCCCCTGAACCACTTCCGTGTTCGGGCCTGGGCCGCCAGTGGCTCTATGGCCAGTGCAAATAATAGCGGGGATGGAGGACACCCTTGACGAGTCCCTCTACGCACCGCACAGGGAGCCGATATCAGACCGCCAGACTTAGTTCTAGCCGTGGAGTCCCTATATAGCAAAGCCGTCCAGGTCACAAACCTCTCCCCCAATCCAAAGGCACGCAGTACCTGAAATAAATAAGGCCACTCCAGGCTGTCAAAGGCTTTTTCGATATCAACCGAGAATATGGCAGCAGTATGTGACAAGTCTGTATCGGCCTCTAAAACACGGAGCAGGCGACGAACGTTGCCCGCTGTATTCCGTTTGGTTATAAACCCCACCTGATCCACATGTACTAGGCAGGTCATATACAGCAAGAGACGAGTGGCTAGTATCCGACTTAAGATCTTATAGTCGGTGGTAAGCATGGAGAGGGGACGGTAGGTGGTCCTGTCCGAGGGGGGGCCTCCCAGGCTTCAATAGAGGTATGATAAGCGCCTCACGCATCGTGGCAGGAAGCCGGCCCACCCTCCGTGAACCATTATAGAGGGCCACTAACCTAGGGGCCAACAGATCAACATAAGATGCATAAAATTCGATCGGCAAACCATCCACCCCTGGAGTCTTCTTCTGCGCCATATACTTCCCACAATGTGATGTCTTGACCCAACAGATCTGCTTCCGCTTTGGCAAGGGCCGGTAAATCCGCCTCTGCTAAAAACCCCTCTAGACAATCCTCGTCCAAGGAGACTTTACTGCAATTAAGTTCCTCATAATAGTCCGAGAAAAGGCGATTAATGCCCTGCTGAGTGTAGCATACATTCCCCACTGGATCGCAGAGTGCCAAAATAGGGACCACCTGCCTCACGGGGTTCGCTAGCCACGCCAGCAACGCGCCAGATTTGTCGCGCTCTGCGTGGGTGCGTACCATATACCTCTTATAATCATAATATCGCAGCTTCTCAACCCCCACTGCCACCGCCTCCCGGGCCGCTAACAGCTCCTCCTGCCTAGCTGGATGTTCTGGGCGATCACGCTCCAAGTCTCGCAAGCGCTGGTCTGCGGTGTCCATCTCCTGGAGGAGAACTTTTCGTACCCCAATCATATTAGCAATACGAGTCCCCTCACCACCACTTTAAAAGCGTCCCACTCCACTGCCAGTGAGGACGCTGTACCTGCATTCTCCTGAAAATACTGGATCATCCCAGTTCCTATCGCATCCTGGAAGACCGGGTCCTCCAGTAGCTCCGGATTTAATCGCCATGTCGGGATCGCCTGGTGTGGTGGGGCCCAATGAAGTCTCAGCAACAGGGGATTATGATCCGAGAGTGTTCTGGTCAGGTATTCACTGTGCTGGACCGCCGTGTGTATGTCAGGGGAACAAAGTATCGCATCTAATCTAACGTGCAACTCATGGTGCGCGGAGAAGTCTCGCTCATGTGGGTGGTGCTCCCTCCAGGTATCCAACAACCCCCAATTCGATTGCCATGTACTTCGAGCCCTAGCGATCTTATTCATTGGTGCTACAGGAAGAGGTGGGTGAAACCTGTCAAGGGCGACATCCGTAATGGAATTAAAGTCACCTCCCAGCATCACTGTACCAGACAAGTAGGACGCCAGCGTCCCCAACAATAAAGTAAAAAAGGCCTGGTGCTCAGTATTAGGAGCATAGATACTGCCCAGCGTAATGTCCCTCCCATCAAGTCTACCCTGTACCAGTACATTACGCCCTTCTGGATCTCCAATGTGCTGCACAGGTTGAAAGGGGACCCCAGCTCTGACCCACACCAAGACTCCTCGTGCAAAGGCAGAATACGAGGTATGAAAAACCTGACCTCTCCATCTGCGCTGCAGTGCAAGACCTTCTGAGCCCGTAATATGTGTTTCCTGGAGGAAAGCTACCTGAACCCCCCTCCACACCAGATATGTATGGTTCTTATGCCGACGGCTCATAGTGTGCAAGCCCCTAACGTTCCACGATATGCACTTTAAATCATTCAGTGACCCCATGGTATATGGTATGTCCAGTGTCCCACCAATAAAGTACAAGCGTCATGCCAGAGCACCTGATGAACATTCCCAAACTCCCAAACCAGCCTCCCAAGGACAGTTACCTTAAAACTAGTTCCCATCCAAACAATAAAAAGTAGCAACTAAGCAAAGTCCTCTGACTACTTCAGAGGCAAGGGTGGACGCAGCTGCCCCAGGACGAGCTCTGCAAACAAACAGAAGGCACCAACCGCATATAAACATAAAACCTTCTGAAGGACTGCGCACCCAGCGCACAAGCAATTCCTTTCAGAGAGTCACAAGAATTTCCCAACCTCCCCACAGTAGAGTCATATTATATCATCCACACTCTGGGACGTTACCACTGGGAGCCTTGCACTACTAGTAGTAGAAGTGTCCGAGTCATTATCTGCAGAGTCCCTGGTAGAGCCTGCCTCATCTTCCGGCGGGGGCGGACTGGCGGAACCCAACACCGATTCCACTGGCCGTAGAGCGGCGGCCCGCTCTAGTTCAGTCTGCGTCGTGGAGGGTTTCATCCGGGCTCTCCGCCGCAGCCGCCGAGACCCACGCACTCCAGTCAAACCGCCTCTGGGCGCAGATCCCCCATGCCTGGCCGTGGCTGTCAGACCACCTTTATACTCCTCCAACCAGTCCCAGGCCTCCACCGAGGAGTTAAAAAAGTGGGAGGTATTGTCAACAACAATTTGTAACCGTGCCGGAAACAAGAGGGAGTACTGCAAGCCCTCCTCCCTCAACGCTTTTTTGACCTCCAGGTAAAAAGCTCGCTTTTGCTGGACCTCCAGGGAGTAATCCGGGAACAGTGTGACTCTGCCGTTATCCACAGTGAAGGGGCCCGCCGTTCTCGCCCTTTGAAGAAATAGATCCCGGTCACGATAATGTAGCAGGCGAGCAATCACTGGCTTCGGTGGTCTGCCCGGCCCGAGTGGCTTAGCCGGGACCCTATGAGCTTGCTCCAAAGTGTAAAAGACAGATGGGCCCTCCGGGGCCACCACAGTCTTAAGCCAGGTCTCTAAGTACGCCACCATGTCGGTCCCCTCCACTCCTTCCTGCAGCCCAACCACACGGACGTTGTTCCTCCAGTGTGTGCCTTCCGCATCTTCGGCTCTGCGTTCCAGGGAGTTCACTCTATCCGTAAGAGCATGCAGCTGTTGGGCCGTGTCCTTATGGGCTGGGAGCAATTCCGCTATGCTGGTTTCAGTGTCCTTGACACTCCCCGCTAGCTTCTTGTGTTCATCTCGGAGGAGCCCTAGCCCAACCGCCACCGTATTAATGTCCTGGTGGAAGGTGGCTTTAGTATCTGTTATGGCTGCTAGGATTTCTTTGAGCTGCCGTTGGATAGGGTCCCCAGGGGCCATCTGCGACCGTTCAGGTGCTCCATCCTCAGGGTCCTGCCCCATACCAGCGGCCTTGGCTTTGGGCTTACCCATGACAGCAAACCAGTCCCCAACCAAAGGCGCCCCTGGTCTTCAGGCCGATAGTCCCTGGACTGGAAAGGCCCTGCTACTCCCCGCGCCGCTCACCGCCAGCTAGGAGGTCCCAGAGATAGCCCCACAGGCTCCCTCAGGGCACCGCAACTAGTATAACGGACCCTCTGATCTCGGAGGAGGCAGATTCGCACTGTCCTCAGTCCACAGCCAGGCCTCACAGGACTCCGTTCCGCACCCAGTCCCAGATAAGTGTAGAAGCACAGGAAGTGCTCAATCAGGGCGATCTTGGCTCCAGCACCCCCATATCACCAGGAGCCACAGCTAGGGAGAAACGCAAACCACCCTGCGGAGGCTTCACTGCCAACTCCGGGCACCAGCGGCAACCATCCAGAGCCCAGCAAGATCCAAAATGGCAGTAGATCCACGTGGGCCCCAGGAGCCTCAGTCTTCAGTCCAACCTCGGTAGGACCGGCTGGCACTCACCACCGGGGCACCGACTGGACTCCAGCCAGCTAACCCGCAATATGGGCCATCCGGGTCACCAGGTGCGTCACGCCGCCCCTTCGGCAATAACCTCACGGGGCCGATGGTCCCAGCGCTCCGCTGTAATTCACCCACCTTCACTGGGCAAGCGTTAGTTGTCTGCAGGGTTTCAGCGTGGTCGCGGGGAAGATCTGCCGCCCTTCCATTGCTCATACCGCCCCAGCATCTCGGCCGCAGCACCTCGAGCCCATAAGTCAGCCCGCGACCGGGGAATCGCGTAGTTGCGCAGCCGTCCACGCACGCCACAGGATATCGCTGCCAGAGCCCTTCGCGCCCGGGGAACCAGGGACAGCCGCCGCCTTGCCCACACCGCAGCGTCCGCAGCGAGGATCGCTTGAGCGCTGCCGGTGACCACCGTCCAACGTTAGCGGGCAGCCAGGTGTGGCACCACAGCCTCGGTCAGCGTTTATTGCAGAATTTATGTGCGGCTGGTGCGGAGCTCCTCGCTCACGCATCTGCCATGGGTCCCAGGCAAGCCACGCCCCTCAACCACATCACACCCCATGCCCTCTTCTCTACGGACTACATACTACTCATATACCTGAACTTCCACCTGGACAACCACAGCGATACCAACACCACTGTCCTCCTGGAGAACCTCACCGACAAAGGACTATTACAACTGGTCTCCACCCCACTCACACAGCAGGACACACACTCGACCCCATCTTCGCCGGAGGAAACAACATTTGCTTCAATCATACCACAGAACTGCTCTGGACCGACCACCACTACATCCCTTTCTCCTTTATGAAACCCATCACACCCAAGCCCACGCGCCGCCTCCCACGCAGAACCTGGAACAAAGTCTCAGAAGAACTCCTCACCTCCGCCCTCACCTGCACTCCACCCCCTACTACGACAGACGCCAACACAGCGGCAAAGAACCTCCACCAATGGATCTCCAACTGCACCAACACTCTCGCCCCCCTTCAGAACACCACAAGATGACACAACAAGAAAGCCAACTGGTTCACCACGGAACTCCGAGAATTCAAGCGCTCCTTCCGATGACTGGAGAAGACGTGGAGAAACAGCAGAACCCTGGAAGCATGCGCCGCCTACAAAACAGCCATCACAGCACACCACCAACTCATCACATCAACAAAGAAAAAAATTATTCAATACAGAATCTTCACCAACGCCCACAACTCCAAGGAACTCTTTGCCTTCATTCAGAATTTCGCCAAACCCAACAGCGAAACAACCAACGTGCCTCCCTCCCAAGACCTCTGCAACAAACTCAGCTCCTTCTTCCACCTCAAGATCAAGACGCTCTACGACAACTTCGACGATCAAGACCATGGCACCGCCTCAACTCCCACCCCCAGCGATGCCACCCAACAGACCCCTCTCACCTGGACCCCTCTCACCACAGAAGACACCTTAAAGACAATGAAGAGCATTCACTCCGGAGCACCTTCTGACCCCTACCCACAGCACATCCTCCACAGGGCCGCCACTACCAGTGCACCCGAGCTATCCCACACTATCAACTGCTCCCTTGACACAGCCACCTTCCCCAACAACTGGAAGTGCAGCGAAGTCAACCCCCTCTTAAAGAAGCCCCCCGCAGACCCGACAGACCTCAAGAATTTCAGGCTCATCTCACTGCTTCCTTTTGCCGCCAAAGTCATCGAAAAGGCTGTCAACACCCAGCTAGCGCACTTCATAGAAACCCACAGCATCCTAGACACCTCTCAGTCTGGGTTCCGCAGCAACTACAGCACTGAGACCGCCCTCCTCACCGCCACCGACGACATCTGCACCCTCCTTGACCAAGGCCACACAGCAGCTCTGATCCTCCTGGACCTTTCAGCAGCTTTCGACACCGTCTCCCACTGCACACTAGCAACCAGACTCCACAACGCAGGCGTCGAGCGAAAAGCCTTAGACTAGATAAGCTCCTTCCTATCAGGCAGACCACAAGACTCCCGCCCTTTGTCTCGGAACTGACCACGATCAGATGCGGAGTACCCAAGGATCCTCCCTCAACCCCACACTCTTGAAAGTCTACATGGCCCACCTCGCAACCATCATCAGAAGCCACGTCTCAACATAGTCTCCTACGCAAGTGACACTCATCTCATCCTCTCCCTCACGAAGGAACCCGACATCACCAGGCACAACTTCCAAGTAGGGATGAAAGCTGTCGCGACCTGGATAAGCAACAGCTCCCTGAAGCTCAACTGAGAAAACAAAAGTCCTCATCCTTGGCTTCACCCCCTCCGCATGGGACAACACATGGTGCCCCCCCGCCCTCGGAAACCCTCTCACCCCAACCTACCACGCACGTAACCTCAGCATCCTACTCGACTCTTCACTCACCATGAACCACCAGATCAACGCCGTATCCTCCACATGCTTCAACAACCTCCTCATGCTCACGTTCAAGTGGATCCCCCCGACTCCAGGAAAACCGTCACCCACGCACTCATCACCAGCAGACTGGACTACGGCAATGCCCTCTATGTCGGAATCAACAAGGACCACCTCCGCAAACTCCAGACCATCCAGAATGCCACAGCCAGACTTATCCTTGATATCCCATGACACAAACACATCACCCACCACCTCCACTATCTCCACTGGCTCACCGTCGTAAAAAGAATAACCTTCAAGCTGCTCACACACGCCTACAACGCCTTTCACAACACCAGACTCCCAATACCTCAACAACAGAATCGCCTTCCACGCCCCCAAGAGAAACCTCTGTTCAGCCGACCCCACCCGAGCCACTGTTGCTCACTTCTACAGGACCAGAGCTGGTGGAAGATCCTTCTTCTACCTCGCAGCAGAGGCCCCCTTCACCTCTGACGGAGCCCTACACTGCACATATTCAGAAGGGACCTCAAGACCTGGCTCTGCGATTGACCATACGGAGCTGTCCCCCTCCTCACCAGCACCTTGAGACTCTAGCGGATAAATAGTGCGCGCTACAAAACTCCTGACTGATCGATTGACTTCTGCAAAAACAACAAGGTGATGGAGGAAATGCTCAACTTAATCTCTGCCATTGCTGTTTTCTCTGGGTCACATTCCAAACAATTATTTTCCTCCCCCTTTGCTATTCTAGACAGAGGACCCCCCTTATGCAAATTCATCTTGGTCCTGCTCCAGTAGGAACAGTCCAGCCTGAACTACCATGCCAGGGATCACTTGTGGATCACTGCAAAGATTTATTTTGTCATTTTTTTGTCTAGGTAAAGCCCCTGATTGCATTAGTATAATTAAATCGTTATTCGAATTAGAAGCTGTCTTAATAGATCTGCATTTTAAATCCTAACTGATAAAATGTCAAAAGGCTACCAACAGCTCCTCCTTTAGCTCTTTGTATGGTACAATCCGAAACAAAGCCAGTCAGCTGACAGGAAGATACCCGCCAGTCTCCTGGAACATTATTATGGCACAGCCTTTTATTACGTATCTCTTTCTTGCTCCTAAGAACATATATGAAATCTAGAGAACTTTCAAGATACAAAGGACAGAGTGTTCTTCTCTTTACAGTTTCAGGTCAGGTTAAAATGTACTTCCTGTCTTGTGCCAGTCAATGTCAATTCATGTCTCTTAAGTTTGCTGTTGTTATCGCTACGTTGCATCTGTTTGGTAAGCATAGATATTCAATACGGTCAGTCATCCTCATCAAGAGTGATCATCTGTGATATCTGCATTAATTTCAGTGCTTCAAAATGAGGGGCTGACCTTTAATGATTGCTTGTAAAGTAGGCCCCAAAAAAGAGAACAACAAAATGCCTTGTCTGCAGTTTATTTCCAGCTCAATTTACCACAGTATAGATTAAAGGTGAGCAGAAGTACTTGCATGTTTTCCCAAGAGACATTGTCCCTCTTACTGTATCGATTTAAAGCTATTCATGGTTGTATCCTCCTGGCCTTCGGTGCCTCCAAACGAATTGAGCAATACACAACAGATTAAATCACACTTAGCAAATGCCCCACCTTCCAGTGAACACAGCCCATATTGCACACTGATTGACCCAGCCACTATTGTCCCAAGGTGGAAGACATGGTTGAGCTCCTTAACAACTACTTCTGGGTCATGAGAGGAACAGATGCCATCTTAAAGAAGTCATTACTGCTGCATTTTGTGAGAGAATAATTATTTAAGCGGTTCCATAACCTCCCGGGGACAGAAGTTGATCATGACTATTACGCAGCAGTTGCAACCCCAAATGCACATTTTGACCCACAACTCAATCCAAACTAAGAACACTTCAAGCTGTGGCAAACGAGCTAAACAGAAGAAACAATTGGTGGCTTCTATGACCGACTAACAGAGTGAGCATATGTGCACAAACAATGGCCAAGCAAAGAAAGTCCGAGCATAAATCATACTGACCAGTCGTCAGTGCTGAGACGCTTGATTGTGCAGCAACCTGCAATCAAACTAGAAGCCATCTTGATACTAACAAGGTCTCATGAGCCGACAAACAGTCGGGCAGAAGACATGGAAGTAGCCCTTGGGAGAGGGTCTACAACGCTGGCCAACTTTCGACCGATGTCAAAAAAGGAGGCAGTAGGCATTACCAGAGGGAGAGCCAAGCTGAAATGAACAATCGCAACACCCCGAGATGCAATCGCCTAATGCCAAAATTATGGACTAGAGGCCCACGTCCACCCCTCAGACAAGCGCATCACTCAAGAAAAAGTGCACTCAAAACGTAGATGGCCCCAGTGCCAGCACACCCAACAGAGGATTAAGAAGTCTTCTTAGTCTTCCACATCACACAGGGAATATGCATACAATGACGTCCCTGGCCATTGTGCAGGATAAGTCACACCAGTGAAGGCGCAGATCGATACAGGGGCATCCGTAAATGTAATGATCATCCATCAGTACCAAATCATGCAGCCCGATCCCCTCTATCACTGAAATGTGCGAAAATCTACGCTTATGGGGGACGATGACCCCTTTTGCTGGCAGGCATCATTAACATAACAGCAAGGGAGAAACTGAGACTGAGGCCCGGTTTTATGTCACCACAGATGTCAAAGTATATTTGGTAGGCTACCACACGGCAGAGTACCTGCGGCTAGAGCTCTTCACAAGGAAAGTACACAACCAGCAGGTGGATGACATTTTAAGTCTTCCCAAACCTATTCCAAGGACTGGGGTGTCAGAAAAGCACCCCAGTCAAACTACATGTGGACAGAACATTCTGGCCTACAGCCCTCCGGCACAGAAGAGTGGTTTCCATCTCAATCGACTGGTGGAAAAAAAACTAGAAAAGCTTGAGCAAATGGACATCAACGGGAAAATGTCAGCCCCTACCCAGTGAGTATTCCCCATGGTTATCATGAAAAAACAAAGCAACTGGGAGCCATCCAACTCTGTATTGGCATGTGTTTACCCAACAAAGCAATAAAGCACAATGCCCACAATGGTCAACATCAATGCGGACTTTAATGGGGTGCAGTAGTTCTCAAAACCAGATCTCAATGATGGATACATTTAGTAGTTTTGCTTGACCCAGCCAGAAGGTACATAACCATGTTTTCACCCCACCTGAGGCTGAGGAGGTACAAGAATCTCGACTTTGGGATCTCTTTAACAACCGAAGTAGTATAGAATCCAATCAACAAAACATTGTCAGGTCTGGATTGCATGCTACTTCTCTTCCAGTGGCTAACTGACTAAGGACTAACATTGCATAAAGACAAAAGCTCCTTGTTTTGAAACACATATCAAGATTTTTGGTTATGTATTTTCCAAAGAAAGATTGAAGGTTTGACCCCACTCAGACGCTATACTAAAAGCCCAAGCCCCACAAAATGCCACAGAGATGAAGAGTTTTCTCGGAATGGCCGGGTCTGGTGGCTCAGTGGACTAATTAATCCACTGCAGGGGCCTGTGTTCGACCTCATGGTCACAGGTTCAAATCCCGGCGGGTTCACCCAGCCTTTCATCCATCTGAGGTCGATAAAATGAGTACCATTGAGTTGGGTAACAATAAACATGTTATGTTATGTTACAAATACACATGTTACATGTTATGTACTGTAGTAGGTTCATTCCCAACCGTGCCACCCTGTCGAAACCGTTGAGGGCACTCATGAAAGCAAATGCCCATTAGGAATGGAATGCTCAGGAAGAGGCAGCCTTCACACACAATAACCCTTTCGCTGCTAGGCCTCCCCCCTACCCCTGTTAAGCCTTTTCTTTGGCTATTTGGGGTAGTTCGCGCTTTGGCCCCTGTAACATTTGGTCCACATAAGGTATCCACGTAAAATTTGCGTCCTTTTCTTCAAACATCATGAGGATTCAAAAGGCATCCACGGTTTGTGAATCCCCCTGGAGGAGACCGAGAAAAGAGCCAAAATACAGCTAAATGTTGTGGTTTCTTTTTTTAATGGGGGAAAAAGTACTGCTGAAGAAAGCATCTGGTCTTTTGCCTGCAAATTGTATCAACAAAGGGTTTGTGGTGCTAGAATCCCCATCTTCCCAGCTTTCAGGAATAGGCAGACTTTCGTCAGAAAACCAACATCTTCTACACAGTTTTGCCATTTTACTGGGACATAGCCTATTTTTCAATTTTTTGTGCTGTCATCCTCCTTCCAGTTAGTGGTAGAAATGGGTGTGAAATCAATAATGGATCCCGGAAAGCTATACATTTCTGAGAAGATTTTTTAAAGCAATATACCTTTATGTCTGCTGGACCCTTCTGGTTGTGGTGATATACAGGATTGTAGGTTCACCAAAAACCCGGGGTACCCAGAGCCAATAACTGAGCTGCGCCTTGCAATGGTTTTTCATTGTGTACTGGCTATATAGCAATTCATTTGGTAAAATAAAAAGAATGAAAAATAGGTATCAGAGACACCTATGTATATCCAAAATGGAAATTAAATATAGAGTTTGGAAGCAGTAGTTATTTGCACATCTCCAAAATTGTGGGTATCCATACTAGCATTTGAATTAGAGGACATTTTTCAAAATGACCTCTTTTTACACATTGTCTTTTGGAAGGCAGAAATGTATGGAGAGTCAATAGGTAATAACACTTGCCCAAAATACAATGTGGACACATCACAGAAAACGGACCCTTTTTTTTGCGATGTACTTAGCTATGGGTTTGGGTCCCTAGCTCAGCCGGCACCTAGGGAAACCTAGCAAACCTGTACAATTTTGAAATTAAGACACCCAGGGGAATCCAGGATGGCATGACTTTTGTGCCTCCCACCAGGTTCTGCTACCAAGAATCCCTTGCATACCTCAAACTTTATTATTAAACAACCACATTGTCCTCACATTTCTGTGATGGGAAGTTCTGGAATCTGGGGGAGCCACAAACTTCAACCCAGCATTCCCCCAAGTCTCCCGATACAAATGGTACCTCACTTGTGTGGGTAGCCTAGCTCCCGTGACATGGCCCAAAACGCAACATGGACACCACAGTTTTCCAGTGAAAATTGACCCATTTTTGGAATGTGCCTAGCTGTGGATTTTGGGCACTAGCTCAGTCGGCACCTAGGAAACCCTAGCAAACCTGGACATTTTTAAAAACTAGACACCCTGGGTAATCCAGAATGAGGTGATGTGTGGCTCTCACCAGGTTCTGGTACCCAGAATCCCTAGCAAACCTAACTTTGTAAAACAAAATAATTACACATTTCCCTCACATTTCTGTTATGGAATCTGCGTGGAGCCACAAACTTCCACCCACCCAGCGTTCCCCCAAGTCTCTGATAAAAATGGTACCTCACTTGTGTGGGTTGGCCTAGTGCCCATGACAGAAAACGGCCCGAAACCTACTGTGGAGACTTCAAAATTGATTACAAAAAGACCTTGTTTTGTGAGGGAGTCCCCTGCGTTTTTGATCCCAGGCTCGGCGGCCATCTAAGGAAACCTACCAAACCCAGACATTTCTGAAAAGTAGACATTCGCTGGAGTCTAGGGAGGTGTGACTTGTGTGGATCCCCCAAAGTTTTCCTACCCAGAATCCCCTGCAAACATCTAATTTAAATGAAAATCAACTTTTTCTCACATTTCTGTGTGGGAAAGTTGTGGGATCACCAGGCTGATACAAATTTCCTACCACCCAGCATTCCCCCATGTCTCCCGATTAAAATGGTACCTCACTTGTGTGGGTGGGCCAATTACCCGCGACATGCCAGGGCCCAAAACATATTGGGGGAAACATCAAAATTATCTATTACACAATGACCTGGTTTTGCAAGGGGGGGGGGGGGGGGAGTACCTGCGTTTTTGGTCCCAGGCTCGGCGGCCATCTAGGGAAACCTACCAAACCCAGACATTTCTGAAAAGTAGATACCCGGAGGAGTCCAGGGAGGTGTGGCTTGCATGGATCCCCCAACGTTTTCCTATACAGAATCACCTGCAAACCTCAAATTTAGCTTTAAAAAATTCACATATTCCTTACATTTCTGCGTAGTATCAGCATGCTGGCAAAGATGTACTAGCACCAAACAGGCTCTACATCTCTTACAGGTATTGTTTTTTGGGTCATGGGAGGAATTAAATCAGGGAAGTGGCGATCTTTTAATCTATGAAGAGTCAGGTGCAGCTATTTTTAAGGATTTTTTCTTACAATGGCCCCTGAAGAAGGGATTCATGGTAATCCCGAAATGCATTGGGCGTGATTTGTAATTCCAACAATACTTGATTTCAGCTGCAGTGTTCATATATGTTTTTTTGATGTATACAAAAATGTTTTTCACAATTTTTGCTTTCTGTGTATATATGTTCAATTTGCGTTTAATGACAACATAATTTTCGAATGCTTGAACAAATCATTGAATAGATAAATATTGTCAATTCAAACTGTTTTTTGATGATTTTGGTTTCTTTGGTTTACGTATGTACATGACCAATATATTATTCAACGCTGTGCATCTAGTACACGGGTGGCACCTGACTCTTCATTTGTTACATGTAGGTTGGCACCTTTATTCTGGATTGCACGCTATCCTATGTATCAGTAAATTAAGAATTATCAATTTTTCATTTGATCGTTTAATCTAGCCACGTTCTCCATCACTCCAACTCTAGGAACACTTGCCTGTTCCACTGCAACAAGGCTGCCTATCACAGACTCCTGAAACTGAACAAAAGTCATCCTTGATGCTGGAGAACACTCCTTGAAAACAACAAAAGCATTAAAATGTGCTAAGTTAAAGAGATGGATGGGCAACTTCTTACACCAAATGTAAGCCTTATGAACAGCAGTGTAAGGTTCCAATCTCTGATCTACTCTATCTACACCACCCATGTAGTTTACAATGTACACAGGTTTGCGCACTTCAGCAACCTGACCACAAACAGTCACAGATGAAGTACTTTCATCATAGATGGTAGTCCGCATGTAGACATTTCTCCTGTCCACAAATTCCACAGCTAGCAGTTCATCACTTCGCAAGGCAAAGCACTGTTCCCTCTCAAGCTTTTTGCAAACAAGCTTTGGTTAGAGTGGACTGTGCCACAAACAATAGTGTCCACTTTGAACAATTCCTTAAACAATCGCACAGCACTGTATAAGTTATCCAGGTACAAATGGTGACCTTTGTTAAAAAGTCCTCTACTGAGTTCCCACACAATTTTCTCACTAACTCCCAAAGTGGACGGACAACCAGGGGGGTCAATAGTGAAATCCCTACCAGTGTACACCCAGAAATTATAGACATATCCTGTCCTACTCTTAAACAACATATACATCTTAATTCCATAACATGCTCTCTTGCTAGGAACGTACTGCCTAAAAACCAAACGGCCCTTGAACAGGACCAAAGACTCATAAACCACTATTTCTTTCCCTGGACATGGATCTCTGAAAATCGATCTACAGAGTGATCAAGGACAGGCCGAATCTTACTAAGACGGTCACAATCAGGCTGATCTTGTAGCAACGCTGAAGTACTATCAACAAAATGCAGCATTCGAAGCAAAAGTAAATAAAGATCATGATTCATAATTGCAGGAAATATGGCCATTGCTATCAAGGGACTGGTAAACCAGTATAAAGCCAGGGACGGCTTCCTTATCAAGCCTTATCAAAAAAGTTAAACCCAAAAACGCCTTCATCCCATCCAGATTTGTGGGATTCCAACGGGTAGCTCTAGAGCCTAAGTCTGGCACTGTTGTCACTCAAATACTGTTCAGCAAACAAATTAGTCTGCTCACCAATCTCAGCCAAAAATACATCGTCCATAAACAACTGAAAAAACTGTATAGGTAAAAAATGTTCACAATTTACTCTACACCCTGCATCACCACTAAAGGTAGGCAACACAGGCTGCACCATGTTTCCATCAACCCAGAGTCCATCAACCCAGAGTCCATCACTTCCAATGGGAAGCCTTGCAGCCCCAGGCTGCATTCCAAATGCCTCTTGCTGCACCGACACATCAGTGTCCTCCTCTAAATCAGGCACTTCATCCACACTGAGAGTGGCTTCATCCGCGCTGAGAGTAGTTTCATCATCAGATGATTCCTCGTGGACAGAAAACTCACTCCCAGAATCTTGCACTTCCTCCTCTGCCTCAGATGCACTGTCAGTCTCCTACTCATGGTCAGAGGAAGTTTCAAAAAGCATACCAACTACCTGCTGAGCAGTAATCCTGCGGCTGGTTATAATCCTTACTAATAACGGTAACTTGACAAACAAGTCAACAACAACAAACACTTTGTAAAATAAGTAATAAATAAAATGTGGCTTTATTACAAAGACCTTTATACTCCAAAACGAAACCACTCACTTGCCAGAAACAGCTGGACTCACCACCACCTGCATAGACACAGCAAGGACCAACAATATCCGACTAAAAAATAAAAAGGAAAAAAGAAAATTACACATGACAACACAATACACATTGTGCACAAATACAAAAATAATTTCACACTCAAAACATAGGCTAAATATGCTGCTATTATGAGACCACTTACAAAAACGTATTCATGCGTGACAATAAAAATCATTTGGAGTAAACACAACAAAAAAGTTTTTCTTACCAAGCACACACAACTACGCAAACTGCAGATCAACCACTTTTGAAACCGCAAACAGGAATCACATCAACGGAAACAAAAGCTTTGTACTAGAATAAAAAGAGAAATAAAATATTACAATCACATATGCAAATAATGCACCCGTGCACACACAATCCACCAGTCATGCTGGGGGCAGATGGGCCTAAAAATATAGCCAAAACATTCACTCACAAATGGGGAGCGACCCTTACCCAAGGAGCGTCTCCCCAAAAATCACAACTTAGTGAAACCAACATCCCTGGTGTCAAGTAGCTTCTGCCCTCCTTGGGGGCAGGTGAGCCTAAAAGCATAAGGCCAATCTGGCCCCATGGGGGGCATAAACAGCCAAAATAATCACTCCCTAAAAGGGGAGCGACACTTGCCCAAGGGGCTACTCCCCAAAAACATCTTCAAACTAACATCCCCGATGTCTAGTGGCTTCTGCCCCCCTTGGGGGGCAGATGGGCCTAAAAGAATAAGACCAATTTTCCCCCGGGAGGGGGGTGGGGTCAGAAACGGCTAAAATAACCACCCGTTAAAAGGGGAGCGACCCTTGTCCAAGGTGCCACTCCCCAACAACGACATTCAGCCATCCCTGGTGTCTAAGGGCTTCCCCAGTGGGTGGGTGCTAGGACTGCTGGGAGCCATCCGACACACCCACCCACTGTGGCATCGGACAGCTCCCGGCCGTCCGACGCACACAAGGGGTTAAGAAAACTCTACTACATGACACAGCTATGGCGTATTTCGACACTCTGAAGAACACAGGACTCGTTTTTGATGCCAGACATGGTGAGAGTGGATGCAGTCCTCACAGAAAGAACATGAACTGAAAATGAGGGCATCACTCATATTTCTCTTCAACGAATGGGGAGCTCCTCATTTCCACTGTTAGACCTGGCATCTTTTGGCGTGATTTCCCCTGTCTTTTTGCTTCTGACCTGTGTTTTTTTTGGCTGTGCTGCATTTTTGCTGGTGTTAGGACTCTGGGCACTTTACCACTGCTGACCAGTGCAAAAGTGCACGTGCTCCCTGTGTAAATTGTACTGGTGACTGGTTTATCCATGATTGGCATATTTGATTCACTAATAAATTCCTAGTAAAGTGAACCAGGTGTGTCCAGGGCCAGTAAATCAAATGCTACTAGTGGACCTGCTGCACTGTTTTTGCCACCCACAAGTAGCCCTGCAGTGTCTGTTTATGCAGTTTTAAAATGCCATTTCGACCTGCCAAGTGCACCCACTTGCCAGGCCCAAACCTTCCCTTTTACTACATTTGTCACCCCTAAGGTAGACCCAATGCAGCCTCATGGGCAGGGTACAGTGTATTATTTAAAAGGTAGGACATGTACTGGTGTGTTTTACATGTGCTAATAGTGGAATACTGCTAATTTCTTTCATCACTATTGCAAGGACTATCTCTCTCATAGGATAACATTGGGATTGTTTTGAAATATCTTTTAAGTGTAATATCACATTGGGAGCAGATCGAGATTTAGGGTATGGGGTCTCTGAACTCACAATTTAAAAAAACATCTTTTGGTGAAGTTGGTTTTTAAATTGCGAGTTTGAAAATGCCACTTTTAGAAAGTGGGTGTTTTCTTGCTTAACCATTCTGTGCCTCTGCCTATCTGTATAATATAAATCTGGGTTGACTGACAGTTGTACTCTTGTGCATTCACTCTAGACAGTTAAACAAATGGAGCTGAGGTGTGCCTTGCATATCCTGATAGGCCATCACCAGGCTGATGGACCTTCCTGAGCTAGAGTGGTGCGTTGAGTTGTCACTGACACTTGAATAGCGCTGTGTCCTCACACAAAGCTGTCTCGACCTCTCCATAGTGTGTCTGGAGCCAGGTCTGGGAAAGGCAGGGTCTTGTGCACTACAAAGACTTTCCTTTGAAGTTTGCCTACTTCAAAGGCAGAAAGGGGTTTAAGTATTGGACGTCTGACACCCCAAAACCAGAACATTTCTGGACTCAGGACATTCTGCCCAGAAGAAGAGCTGGATGATGTTGGAGGGACTGCCACTCTGCCTGTTGCTTTGTTGTGCTAGCCTGCTGCTTCTGACCTGGGAGTTAAAGGACAACTTTGCTTTCTGGATCCTGCTTCCAAGGTTCTCCAAGGGCTTGTGTGTGCTTACCTCCTCTTAAGAAGTCTCAAGGCCATCAAATACTTCACCTACGAGTGCCTGGGCTCTTCTGCCGAGAGTCCTGACTTGCCAAGTGGTACAAAATCCAGTTCCTGGGCCCTTGGAAGTGTAACCTGGTGATCTAAAGAGAAACTCCACATATTGACTGTCAGCACCAGTTTTCTTGACTCATCGCCCCTACCTGCTCCAAATCGTAGTTCCGATCGGCACATCGACCATGGCTGTCCCGCAGGCCCCACTTCGCCATCGCAGTGCATTTTAAAAATCGCCACAGTGTGATTCCTGAGCACTGTAGCATCGACGTCCGTGAAACCCGCTCTGACGTAGCATCTGGTTGGCGGCTGTGAAATCGACGCAGCGCCTACTTTGCGGCTGGAAAATTGATGCAGCGCCTGCTTTGTCGCTGTCGCATCGATGCAGCATGTCTGGATCTTCGACGCATCATCCCTCGGCGCTAATACTTCATCAACACCGCACCGCAGTAAGGAACTGAGGCTCCGTGTCCGGAAATCAATGCATCACCTCTCCTGACACTAAGGAACCGACGCATCACCTCCCCTAACAGTAAGAAACTGACGCATCACCTTGCCTTGCCTAGCAGTAAGGAACCGTCACATAACCTCCCCTGGCAGTAAGGAACTGATGCATCACCCCCCCGTGTAGAAAGGCACACATTGCTGTGCTTTTCCGGCACCTCACCTCCGCTGCTTCGTCTTTGATTTTTGACGCATCGAAGGTACTTTGTGCTAAAAGAGACACATCCATTGAATTCTATGGGCTAAACTTGCTTAATCTTTTAAAAGTAATATTTTGATTTGTCTATGATGGATTTTTGTCGTTTTGGTCTGGTCTTATTCAGAACTTATTCTAAACTGATGATGATTCCTTTTGTAGTGTTTTCACTGTGTTACTGTGTGTATGTACAAATGCTTTACACATTGTTTCTGAGATAAGCCTGACTGCTCCTGCCAAGCTACCAAGGGCGTGAGCAGGAGCAGGGCCGGACTGGCAATGCCGGGCACCGGGCAATCCCCCGGTAGGCTGCCAGGGGTGGGGGCCGTTTTTTTGGCCAGGGGCCAGTTTTCTGACTGGGGGCCGATTTTTGGTCCGGCGTCACGTTAGAATTAAAAATCAGAGAAGTGGAGGAGCCTAGCGCGCAACCAAGATGGCCGCGTAGGTGCGAGGCTCCCGAGGACCTCCATGACCTCCTACACATATCCTGAAAATATCCTGTCCTAGATGAGGGGACTGTTTTGGTGAGCCCGAGCTGAGGTGGCACCCGTTTTCCGCTTCCAAATTGGACCTCGGACTCCGGCGGGAACATCGATCGAGGTTTGCGGCCTTCTCCACGCCGGACCCCGGATTAGATCTGTGGGGCTATCCGGAGACAAAGTGAACAACAGCGGCGGGCAGGGCTCGGCGACTCGCGTACCCCGCACTTTCACTTTCGCTTTTGCACCCTCCTTGCTGTCTTGGCGAGGTTGGGTCGCGGGGCACTGTGAGGTGGTGTGGCCTCGTTGGGGTACCCTGCCGGCCCGCCGGCTGTGATCCACCCCGCGGATCTGGGGTGGCCCCCCCCCGGAGCCCGTGAACCGGCTTGCCTGCCCTTTACGACGTGATTGGCACGATCGGGGGATTGGAACCATGTCCACAAAGCAAGATGGTGACCGGGCAAAGGTGAAATCGACCCGACGTGGCGCAGCCCAGCAGTCTAACAGCATGGACCGCTACACCCTCCAGAAGGGATCTCCCGAGGTGCCGCGTAGGTCCCCTGAGGGCCCGACTGATGCTCCTGCTCTGCCCGCGGATCTGACCCTGCGGGATGTCATGGGTGCTATCGCCGAGATGAAGGCCTCGGTGAGCCAGCGTTTTGATACACTGGCGCAGAAGATAGACTCGGTCCTCGTGGATGTTGGCTTGGTGAGGGCCGATCTATCCAAGACCAATGATCGGGTCGATTCTTTGGCCCACACCACATCGGGCCTCACGACAGATGTGGCGACCCTCCAAAAGGAGGTGCGCCGGCTTGGCCAGGCGAGTGCGCTGATGGACCGCCGCTTGGAGGATTCCGAGGGTCGGGCCCGGAGGAACAATGTCCGCATTATCGGGGTGCCTGAGGGACGTGAGGAGGCGGCGGCGGACCTATTCGTGGAGGACTTGATTCTCACCCATCTCCAGCCCCGGGGGCTGAGTAAATTCTTCGCGGTGGAACGGGCCCACAGGGTTCCCGGGGGAAGGCCTAAGACCGGAGCCCCTCCGAGGCCTCTCATTGCCCGGATTTTCAACTTTCGGGACAGAGATGCTATTCTGCAATCCTCCAGACTACAGGGACCGATCAGACTCGACAATATGGACATCAATTTTTATCCTGATTTCACTCCAGCGGTCCAAAAGCAGAGACTGAGCTTTCTCGGAGTCAAACGTCGTCTACGGGACCTAAACCTCAAGTATGCGATGCTTTTCCCAGCTAAGTTGCGGGTGGAGGTGGATGGCCGCACGCACTTTTTTGATCGTCCCGAAGCGGCTGGGGACTGGCTGGATACTTTGTCTGGGGATCGGGCTCGGGGGGGTGGAGGGGGAGCGGTTGGGGGAGAGGGTTCGCCGGATCAGGACTGAGGGACTAATATTAGGCCTCGCTCTGGACAAAATTGATGTCACTTTGGACTGTTCGTCTGTTCGAGTAAGTTCCCCTCCTATGGAGGTCGTGTGGGGTCTCTTGGGGGTTCTCCCTCCTCCTCTGCGGGCTTAGTTAGTTTAACCATCTATGGGGCGACAGGCACACTGCACTTTGGGGGGGCTGTTCGGGCTCATGCAGGGGTGCAGGGAGGGGGGAGTTCTGTTGGGGTGGGTGGGTTGGGGTGGGGTGTTGTTCGTTTTTACCACAAGGCAAACCCTTTTTTGTATTGGTCTTAAGGTGCTCTCGGGGGGACGAATGATGGCTTTTGTGTGTGATGGGGGGTAGGGACTTGACTTTGTTGTCTTGGAACGTTAATGGACTGGGGGATAGGATCAAACGAGGTGTGGTCCTGCAGTATTTGAAACGAATCTCACCCGATGTAGTCTTTCTGCAGGAGACACACCTTATTGGTAATTCTTTTTGTGCCATGAATCGGCGTGGTTACCGTTTAGTGGCCCACTCGGGCTTCACGTCGGGCTCACGGGGTGTGGGCATCATGGTGAAGAACTCGCTCCCGTTGGAAATTGATGAGGTGCTCCATGATGATAGGGGACGCTACACTGTCTTGGTGGGGAGAATGGAGGGCAAAGTAGTTGTCTTTGTATCAGTATACGTCCCACCGGGGCTACAGTCGACCACTTTTGCAGACCTGGGGCGCCTCCTCCTTGGCCTTCCGGGGGGGCTTCTGGTGGTTGGGGGGGACTTCAATGCGGTGGTTTCTGGGACTGTGGATCGTCACCCCCCTAGGGACCTCCCCCGGGCACAGGCGTGGCTGTCCGGCCTCTTGGATACACTGGGATTGGTGGACTGCTGGCGCTTAAAACATCCCGCGCAGCTGCAGTACACTTTCCACTCGGGGGCCCATGGTAGCCTCTCACGGCTTGATTATGTCCTTGTCCCGGCGGCCTATGTTGGGAGGGTAGGAGAGGTGCGACATTTGGCGCGGGGTATCTCAGATCACTCCCCGCTCCTGTTACACATTGATGTCTGCCCGAGGGGTGAGGGCAGGGTAGTTCCAATCAATGCCTGGTACCTGCACGACCCCATCATTCGCGTTGACTTGATTAAATCCTTACAGCGATACTTTGACGAGAATGTGGGGTCCGTCCCTTCGGCTATCTCCCTGTGGGAAGCCTTCAAGACAGTTCTCAGAGGGGAGGCCCTATCCCTTATTTCCCATGCCCGGAGGCGCGAGCGGGAGGAGGTGACCCGGGTGGAGGCCGAAATTGTCGAATTGGAGGGTGATCTAGAGGGTGGGGTGACAGATGCTGCGCTACATGTCCTACAGCATAAGCAGGCGGCCTACAGGGCCCTCGTCACGGAGGCGGCCAGGGGCCTCAGTAGGGAGCAACAGGGGCGACTGTATGATGTGGGTGATAAGGCTGGTAAACTGCTCGCGTGGTTGGATAAAAAGGAGAGAGCGAATCGTGTGGTCCCGCTGATTGAGAGGATGGATGGTGTGAGTGTAACCGAGCCAGAAGAAATTGTCTCCTGTTTCGCGGATTATTTCCGTGAAGTGTATTCCCCGGTTTCTCCCTGCTCGGAGGAGGATTCCCATGCCCTGCTTAGGGATATCGCGCTCCCTTCCCTTTCGGAGGAGGACAGGGTGTCGTTGGATGCCGCTCCCACCTCCGACGAAATTGCCCTCGCCATACGCTCGGTCGCCTCTGGCAAGGCCATGGGCCCGAATGGCATCCCTATCGAGTTGTATAAGTTGCGACCGGATGCATTGGCACCCCACCTTCGCGCGATGTTCCTGGCGGCCCACTCGCTGGGCTCCCTCCCGCTGGACCAGCGTCTGGCTACAATCGTGGTGATCCACAAGGAAGGGAGACCTCGGGACCGGGTTACATCCTATCGGCCTATCTCGCTCTTAAATGCGGAGCCCAAAATTCTTGCCAAGGTGCTGGCCAATCGCTGGTCGGCGTGGTGGGCGATCTGGTCCATCAAGACCAGTCCGGCTTTATTCCCCATCGCAACACGGCCCTTAATCTGCGGCGCTTGCACGGGGTGCTCGCACGTGTTCCATTCGTGCGGGAGCCGGCCATACTGGCGTCCTTAGACGCCACCATGGCGTTTGACACGCTTGAGTGGCCATACATTTGGGCGATGCTGGCGAAGTTTGGATTTGGCCCGGGTTTCATCAGTTGGGTCAAATTGTTGTATTCGGGCCCATTGGCGCAGGTGGTGGTAAACGGAAGAGTATCGGCCCCATTCGAGCTGGGCCGGGGCACGCGGCAGGGCTGCCCCTTGTCGCCGCTCCTGTTTGCGCTGGCCTTGGAGCCCCTGGCGGAGTGGCTGCGGTGGCATCCTTCCATCCGTGGTCTCCGTTGGACCCCCGAGTACGAGGACCGCGTGTCCCTATACGCTGACGACATCCTTTTGTACCTAGCCTCCCCACGTAAATCACTAATAGTCCTGGTTGATGTTTTACGTTCATTTGGCCGCAACTCAGGCCTTGTCATCAACTGGGCTAAATCATGTGTGTATGTGCTCTCCGGGGAGGCTCCCGTCCTCCCGCGGGGCTGTCCGATCCAGATTGCCGCTCAGGGGTTTAGGTACCTGGGTGTCTACATTACTCTGGACCCGGAGGCCCGCTACGGGCGGAACTTGCTTCCCCCCCTCCAGCGCTTGAAGGAGGACGTCGCGCGCTGGCGGCGCCTGCCGCTTTCGCCGCTCGGCCGGGCGGCGCTGTTTAAGATGATGTCGTTGCCACGCTTCCTGTACGCTCTCCAGAACACTATGGACTTAGTCCCGGCGCGCTACTTCCGTGAGGTGGAGAGTCTACAGCGCCGCCTGTTCTGGGACGGGAGGCCGCGTATTGCCCTGGCGAAGTTGACGCTTCTGCGTATGGGCTATGCTGAGGATGGGCTGTGTAAGCGTGGGTGTGGTGCTTTGGCGACCTTTCTGCATATTTTGTGGGAATGTCCGAAGGTGGAGCGATTTTGGCGTGGTGTGCACGAGGTCCTGCGAGTGGTTACGCGTGTCGCGCTGCTGCCTGAAGCGAGGAGGTGCCTGTTGAATGTGTGGGAACCAACTGACTACTCGGCTCCGCAGATGTGGTGGGTGACTCTGGGATATATGGTAGCTAAGCGTGATATTGCTCAACTGTGGGGATCCCAGAAGCCCCCGGCGGTGTCGGCCTGGAAAGAACACATGGACTGGTGCATGTTTCGAGAAAAGGTGGTGTATGTGGCGAGGGGTAAGCCTGGGACATGGGTGAAAGTATGGGGCCCCTGGAACGCCTATCGCGGGGGTATCTGCGCGCCACCACTGCTGCCTGCTGCCTCACCAGCCCCGTCCCCTTAGCTGACTCCTTCCCCCAGCCCCGGGCACAGGGTTCCCCCAGTCCTTGCTCTGTTCCCCTTCCCCTCTTTAGACTCCTGTGGATACTTGGGGTCCCCCATTCGGGGAGCACGTGCTGCTACTGTCGATTGCGGGTTGCCTTGTGGGTGTGGTTTTTTCTTGTTGTTTGTATAAAATGAAACCGTATTGTGGGGTCTGACTGATATGGCCTACGGCATTGATACCTCCTGATTATGCTCCTCTGCAACACCAAGTGTTTTATGAACGTATGTCATATGCGCCTGTCATCCTAGCGGCCGGCCGGAAGGTTGTAGGCCCATACCTGTATATTCTTGAGATTTGTAATAAACGGTTTCAAAAAAAAAAAAAAAAAAAAAAAATCAAAGAAGTTCACTAACAGTAGTTACTCACTACCCTGCGTCTTTCCTCGCTCCGTGCGGGGGTAAAAAAAGCACTATCATCATCAATCCCTGGAGTGGATTCTCTCCAGCAAAAATCCATAAATAATGCTTTGGAGAACTGTGCACCATTCAATAGGGGGTGGGTCGCGCGCGCAGCGTGCAGATGTCTCTGCTGCCGCGTCTGCGTGGTCTCTTCAGTTCACCCACCTTAGGGTGGGACGGCTGGTGGTGACATGCACATAGTGGCACTGGCTTGCGCAATAAAACGTGCGGGATCCGTGAGCACAGGTCAAGAGGAGCATTCCAGAACTAAGCCAAAGACTGTCTGAGACAAGTCACCGAGAGGCAGCCCATAATTCAATTACTTCTAGCCCCTGCCTGACAGTCCCTGCTGCCGCCCGCCGCCCGCAGGTGAGTCACTGAAGTCGTTTGCATTTGCAATCAGATTCATCATGGCACTGTGAGCAGGGCTGAGCCGGGATTAAACAAAAGGTATAGGCCCCCCCGCAGCGCTGTCCCGATGATTCAGACAAGGCCCTCTAAATGAGCTAAAATATGCTTCTTGTGCCTGTGCAAAGTTGGCCAGTGCATCGGAGCTACACGTGAAAGTGCTGCATATTAACGGAACCAACATTCTGTGCTGTGTGGTATTTTTGGGCATCCCATGAAGCTGATAAGCAGGAGCAGCAGAGGCACAGAGATGAAATAGCAAACGAGGCCGCTGCATCTGGTGTACTTTGACTTTCTAATAAGGTATGACAACGTCAAATACATTTGTTATTACAGTGATGAGGATGATTTGAGGAAACAGCCCTAGGGTTAACAGGCACAGCATGTCAGTAAGAAAAGACAGGGATAGGGCGTTATCTATTTTAACATCAAGTACATGTTTTAAAAAGAGTGATTTAACTACATAAGAACAAAATACTAATTCCTGGCCCAGGGCCTTGGCCTATCCCTTTTTGTTTAATCCCCGGCCCAGTTCTGCGCATGCAGCACAGTGGTCGACGTGGGCGGGATCGGAAGGGCACGACGTGCCCCTACTTCTTTTATTAAAACTATTCAGTTCCCCTACTTTTTCTTTTCAAAACTGTGTCCCAGGACGGCAGAACTAGCAAAGGCATTCAGATAAGGCTCAGCGTTCTTTCGTGGACGTTCGGGGTCGGGCAGAGAAGGAAAAGTACTCTGGGGCTTAATTACAAGCACATTGCGCCACTGGTACGTCACTTTTTCCTAAAAGTGACGCATCGTGGCGCAAGGGGCTTGTAAATAAGCCCCTCTGTCTCTTCCTTACTGCCCAGCGAAGACACGGACAATGTCCTCTTCTTTTCTGTGCTGGCAGCTGCCCCCATCTCTCTTCCTATTATTCCATCTCTTTCGGTCTTGCTCCTCACTTACTGAAAACCGTGACTTGAAGAAACGGTTCACAACCTCTTTCCTTCTTTCATTTAGTTGCTTTTCTGTGAAATGGATCCAAAAAAGAAAAACACTCTTGCGGGAAATGCCCTTTTTCTGACATTTTTCTATTCCAAAGTGCATCCTCGGGATGTAGAGAAATAAAAGGTTTTAAATAAGAAAAATAAACACATAACTAAATAAAGCAAGACAGAGTGGTTGCAAAGTGACCAGATTGGTTTTATTCACATCCAAACGCATCAGCCTCACTTTACAGACTTTGCAGTACTTTTGTTTTCTCGTCTTTCTTTGAACAGCATTGTTGTCCCCAGGTGGGGTAGTACACCATTCCTGGATGTATTGCAATACCTGGTTGATGGGTGGACTGGAAAACAAAATGTGTACCATGGCTCTGTGCTTTTGGATGTGCTCTTTTTAAACCACACTGCTTACATTTTGTAAGGATATAAGCAATGGACATTGAAACGGTTCCCTTCAGGGCTCTGTAGTCATGTCCTTAACTTTTCAGGTAAAACCACTCGCAGATTTCTGAATAGTGAGTGAGAGATTGTTAAGGTAACTATGTTGTTTTCTGCTTACATTTCACATGCTTTGCTTAATCTTGCATCCCCTATGAGAGTTTGCTTTCACTTTTTTTTTTAGGCAGCATATTACTCTTATCAAGTGCATAATTTGAATTGAGCCACATCCAAGTGTTTATAGCGGGCACAATTAAGTTGTAGCTGAAGGCAGTGCGAGTTTCTCCCAGTGGGACAGTATGGTGTTCAGTGGGGGAGAGGATGTGGCACTATGGCCAGAGCTGTCGAATTTGGAACTAGGGAACTGGGTTCAGCCTTCATGACCAGTCCACCAGACCACTCTCCTGAGGGAGCATAGTCTCATGCTAGACCTTAGAAGGCCCCACTAGACCTTAGAAGGCCTGATGTCTTAGCACAAACTGGTACCCTAGTGGTGTAAATTGTGGGTTAACCTTGCAGGCCTGTCCACCAAAATCCATACTGAAGTTCATCTCCAGTCTTGCGGGCAAGCCTACGAAGCAGCTCACCCTAGAGCAACAGTGATCCAGTCACTGTGACGTTGTCACTGAGGTCACATGAACCTTGAGCAGGTTAGGGTGGTGCGAATGCACTGGGTACCTATTTCGGGTGGGTGCGTAGAGTTGCAAGTATATTAGTGCTTTAAAAAAACTTGCAGCCTTCTTCCTGAATTTCAGCAACAATAAAAATGTCATGATAACTTCGGTGATTAATGTTCTTCCTGGAGAGAGATCGGAGTTTTGTCTAGTGGAAGGATTGACTCCTGGAAAGGTAGCACAGAGGGTTAATGTGCCTGCTGCAAATAACAAGTACCATGCAGATCACAAGTGCACATAATGTTAACTAGGTTAGTAGGTTACTGCTTTTGTCAGAGAGATCCTTTTGTTACTTGCAGTTTATAAGTTAATATCCTAACATAAAACAGTGAGGTATTAAACTATACTGCCTGCTAGTATGGTTGTCATGTGGCTTCTACACCTTGTAGTCCTTTGTCTTATGTAAAATGTCCTATACAGTGATTTACACACGTATAAGTGATTGTCTCTGTGTAGTGTGTGTGATGTAAAGTGCTCTGACACTGTACACTGCTATGAGTGGCGCTGTTAATCAAATTAAATGCATCTGAGAAAGAGTGTGGTTATGGAGATTTGAGGGGGTCTGTTAAAGGGTGATAGTGAGGGAGTCCGAGGCGTAGGTGATCATTGGGGGCACCAGCAAACATTGTTGCACAGGGCGCCACGAGCACTAAAGCCGGCCTTGCCATTGAGGCCAGTCCACCTCACCCATTGATACCTCCATTGGTCTTGTTTCAGCAGTAGTAGCTGCAACTCACCAAGGATCGGCAATGCAGGATTTGCACGCACACCAAACTAAGTTTGCAAACTTCACAGTCTCTCTGCTTCATGCACCAGCACTTTTAACATGTGCTGCCCGCTCTGGAGCTACAAATGATGATGCAGTGTTGATTTAATTATACAAAAAAAAAAGGCTGCAGCGTAATGCAATATATTTTCTTATACTTTATTATTTAGACATTTTTACACATGTTAAGTCTCTGCAAAGATTCTGCCTCATTAGTATCAGTATAACATACAAATGCTGCAGTGAGAAAGGTGATCAGTCAACCTTTGCAGAGGGCCATCCACTTTGCAGCAACTCAAGTCACGTTTCTTAGTAACTTTTTATCCGTTTGAGCTACAAAAATGATTAGTTAAAACTGTAAGTTTATGCAGTGAATAATGTATTCTGTGGCAAGTATGGCAGAGCCATAATTATATAGAAAACATTTGCATGATATTTTGCCATTCACGTTTGAACTGCTCTTGTGGGAGAAGAAGTGCTAATGAGAGAAACTGCATGGCTTGGAGACAAATGGCTTATGATTCCACTTTTAAGCGTATTTGGGACATTGTGTGATTTGGAAATATATCCCACTTTGTGAATGTATTTAAATGCCAATAACTACTATTAAACCTTAAATAATCAAGTGAATCCATTAGTTGAATTAAATTACACAATAAGCTGTAACTGGTCGGTGAAATACCAAACAAATACTAAAAATTGGGATGTTTGGCACATTCTGGCCACACCTGACTCCGCCCACGGATTGAATCCTTGGGTTAGCTCTGCCCTCAGAGTCTCTGCCCACAGTTTCCCTACTTTTTTTCCCCCACTTCGACCCCCGAGCACAGCACACTTCTAGCGTCCTGGCCCCCTGAGTGTGGATCAGGGCCGGACTGTTAATGGCACTGGCAGCCCTTTGGTTCCTCCTGCCACGGCCCACGGCCCGCCAATCCAGCAGTGCAGCACTGACCTCAAACATGATCTCAGGTCAGATTCTGTATAAATGGGTTTTCTTTTCATCAGGTGTTGTTCGTGTGTGTGTCCGTCTCCGAGCAGGGCCAGGCCAGCTGCAATGTTCCGAGCCATCAGACAGGATACGTGTGCTGCTCCCTTTGGTGGTGCTGTGCTGCTTGACTCTTGGGGGCTGTATCTGGGGCGAAGGTTGGGGCCAGCAAGTCTGCTTATAATTTATATTTTTCAGCACAAGCCCCAAGTTGGGGCTTGTGCTGAAAAATATATTTTAAGCAGACAACAGGGCTTTCTAGTGGTTTTTTTTTTTTTTTTTTTTTTTTTACACCAGTGAGTCCTTTTGTTTTGTCTGCCACTGGTGGTGTTGCCACTTAGGCTAACGTGTAAATTTCTAGGAGCCCTTGACACTGGCTCAGTTGGTTTGTGACATCTATATATATTTTTTTTATTTGTCCGGATTTCAGTCCGGATTTCACAAGAAAGGAGCACTGTTAAAATGCACACACTTGTATGTTCAGCGGATGGTTCACTTCTAAAAGATGCAATCGGGCCACAGTGAAGGTATGGTAGCTGCAGTTCCCAGTGTGCAATCCGACAGAAGTTTTCGAAAGAAACTTTCTGTTTCATAATACCCAATTCTTGTGTGTTCTATGATGTTTCGTTTTTAATGTCTAAGGAACAGATTATCCAGCTGAACAGTACTCGTGTTTTATGGCCTCAGAAAGCTCAAAAGGCTGGGTCTGCCTTGCATCGATTCCAATCTGTTACAAATTAGCTGCACAGAGTTCTCCACAGACGGTGCAGTGTTAGGCAAATGACATCACCAATCCTCTGATGACATCACAGAGTTGATCTCTGATCCCAGCCCAAGCCCTTCAACAGCCTCCTAGTCCTACTTGCTTGCTCCTAAGGGCCCAGGGGCAGCAAGGGCAAGATGTGGAAGCTAGAAATGCTACCTCACATGGTGTGAGCGTGTGTCACACTATTGGCTCCCTTCACATGGTCACCCGGGGAAGAGCTGTTATCATAGTGCTAGACAAGGTGATCTGGAAACCCTTACACAGAGCAGCCTTCCAGCTTGTGTTTGGAGGCTTTGCATTGCTGACGTCCATAAAGGGGGTTGCAAGCAACCTCCCTAGGAAATTAGTGGTAGCCTCTGAAGCTTCTGCTAGAGTTTTAGGGGAGAGAGAGGTGTGGCGCTTGTTGCAGGGATTCTGCTCATGCACAGAACTATGCGCAGGAAACCAGCACCTCAGTGAATTGCGGTGTACCAAAAACTCACCTCAGTACCCAGAACCCCTATCCGACCAGCATCAGTGTCTCATTCGCTCTTCATACCATATAGAAGCTACCAATGATTAGACAACCCAGAACATGCGACTTTAGAGTACTCTCAGGAATGGTGGGAATCAGAAATACCTGTTCGTTATTATTCTCATATCAGTCCACAACCAGAGTATTAAGACACACAGTAAAGTTTAAAATGTTTATTTTATAAACTACGTGTCCGAAGATGCAGTACTTTGGCTAACATAAGCAGACAAATGATTAAAATTAAAACCATCAGCATTGTTACAATACCATAGAAAATGAAGGGAGAAATCATATTACAAATGACAGTGGAATACAACCACCCTCCCTTTGCTAGTAAGCTAGAATTATTATACTAATAGAAGGTCTCTAGGTTTGAATGGGGAGCCCCATACCGTAAAGATCAGCTTAGGTGAATCACATCACAGGATCAGCTTTGCTCTGCGCCTGGAAAAGTTCTTCTCCAGAATGTGTGTCTAGTGCATGCAAACTGCAATATTAAAGGCGCTCGACTTTCAGATATTTGCAGCTGTGTGCGTGTTATAGCTAGAGCGTGGGCCGATCAACCTGAACTTAAAAACATACATTGTTTGGTGGCTCAGACTGTTTCTGCACACAATGTTCAGACCAAGGTCGCAGTGCACGTCTAGGGATGTGAACAACAGACAGTTCTCATGTAAAAAAAAAGCAAGCAGTTTTCAAATAATAACATCTATCTGCAGTGTCGTGTGCGAAAGCAGCAAAAGTGGCAAGATGGCGTTTCTAACACCTAAGACGCTTATACTAACATAGCAATGTATGTCATCTAAAACTCCGCCTCCACTACACCCTCCCTTGATCGGACCACGAACTAATGGGGATACAATTAAGGAACGCAGAGTTCAAGTTCAACAGAGCGGAACCAAGTGCATGTATTGGAAAACCATATAAAGGGGAGTGAATGTTTGAAGAAAAAATTTAAAAACCGCGTAAAAATGAGGGAAAGGAGGGAAAAAGAAAATGTGTAGTTCATATATAATGAAAGTTGGATGACATCCAAGTTAATCCATCAACGTGTAAGCACAGTAAGTAGCGACAGCTTCCAAGAGGAAGTCATTAGAACGTTTTGCAAAAGTTTCCGCCATCCAGTCTAATAAGGTAAACGAACATACATGTTCCTCGACAACTGGAGCCTCTAGCACAATCAGAGGACAACTGGCGTGTTCTTCCAAGAAGTCATACGCGGCCGTACCGATGTCCCAATTCCCCAGGACTCCATGTGCCGCTCCACAGGCCATACTCCTGACACCAGAACAGTCCAACTCATGAGCCACTAAGGGACTCATTAGTCGATCATAATCCGGGGTAGGACACACCGAGTTTGACAAGCACAAATCCAGAGCCCACTCGAAAGGACAATCTAGGCACTGAAAAACGGGTTGTACGCAAGTAAAGTATGAAAACCGAAAGGACAATCCATAGGCTATGCTTAAGGTGGCCAATGGGAATGTTTCATAATATTCAAGCATCTGGTTACGAAGATGGAGCAGCCAGGACAGGCTGTCGTGTGACACAAATTGTGCAGCCATTGCGCAGTAAGCAGACCAACAGCAGCACACCAGCCGTGAGGGCGAGAATCAACGGGAGCCCGCCAAAGACGCTGGAAAAAATAGAATGAAAAAATACCGGTATCACACCAAAGATAGTTTGGAAGGAGGTCACGAAGCCAGAGCCCAAAACTTTGAAAAAATTTACCAAGCCAGTTGTTGACGAGGCATTGAATATAGTGTGAATCAGAGCACTGAAGGTCAGTATTTAAAAGCGCATGCACCTCGGTGCGGGTGTTTGCTACGTGAAGGACAAATGTTTCACGGGATGAAGTCAGAGTGACTTCTTTTTGAGACAATAGAGCCCTTATTCTGCTCATCTTGTTGAACTCTGCCTTCAAGGTTGGAATGGAAGGCCAGATGCATCCAGCCGCCCATGCGGGGGCTGGAAAAGGACATTTTTACAGCAGACTACTCTTTGTGATACAGTCACAATGTAGGGAATTCCCACTAACATCCCACAGCAAGCCTCATTATTTAAAAGCAAATAACTACCGTTAGCTAACAACCTGAAAGAGGGTGTAATAGCTGGCACTGGAACCCCTGTCAGGACACAAGCTAAATTCGGTGCCTGAATATTACATGCACCATGCAATTGGATGTGCCTACAGACTACTGAGTGATCAGGTGTGGAAGTGCATTCCTCACCCTTCAAATAAACTTCTTTCCCTTCTCTCATGCATCTGTATGTAAATGGGAGTGACCAAACCTCATGTAGGAAAGCAGTACCCAACGGTTCATATCTGCCTAGGGCATAATGTTTCATGCACGAACTGAACTTAAACAAAGGAAATGGTAACGTGATTAACCCGTGGATAAGCCACACAGCAGAGTTCAATTCGGCCACAGAGAAAGGCAAAGGTTCTAACTTATAGCATGTATGCAGTAATGAGTATGTTGCATCTTTCATCGACATAAATTGCTGTTTCGCAGTCAGATAAAACGGAAGGAATAAAGACGATGTATTCATGTAGTCCCACGGAACTTTCCCAGCCTTCAATGTTTGCAAAGTCCATGCAAACTGCATTATAGAACGCAATTGATTTTGACCATGATATAAAACAGACATATCATCCTGCACAATATCAACAACAGATGAAACAATATTTTCTAATGTGTAAATTCTAGAAGAAAGGGTGTTAATGCTATTATCGATAACAGCTAATACTTTTTCCAAATTGGCTTGATCAATGGCCCTCAATCTGGAAGCTGCTTCAATTTGCGATAATTTCCAAACTTCGTTATAAACCGCATACACCTATCTTTTGGACCTGCCACCCACAGGACCCTTAACAAAATCATTCAAATCTATTTTGTCATTCAAATTTGATAAATGAAGTTTGCAGCCAGTTCTGACATAACTTCCCTACAGAGTAGGTAGTAACTGAATGGGAAGATTCAAAGCGGGGGTCCACTCGATCCTGGGTATATCCAGGATGTAGACCTAGAAAACTATGTTGACAGGAATCGGAGCTCCTCTGCCACAGTAACCATCCTTCATGATCAAAATCAGAAATGTTGAAGGATGTATTAGTAGTGTACGATTGCAATTCTGCAAGGGACAGATCTGTATGATTTTCCGATTTAGGATAAGCACCCAGATCAGGAATGGAGGGTGAATTCAACTTTTTAGAAGTAGCCAATCCAAAGCAGGTGGTTTGAAAAGTAGAACCATTCAAAAACAGCATGTGGTTTGGGATGAGGAAGGCACGATGCAAAGCTTCCGTTCCCTGTACCTGCCACGCCTTAGAACCCCAAACAGATTTAAGATCAACAGTAGCTTTCCACAAGTCATAACCCCCGATAGCCAATTCATCCATAAAGGATTTGGAATACAACAATTTAGTGTGTGTCAGCCTAACCTTCGAGGCAGACTCAGCTGCCAATTTAAAATAAAAGGCGGCAGGGTTTGAGACACTAAAATCAGTACAATATGCAAATGTGTTCACCAATGTGTTGGAGCTGCCTTGCAGGGGCGTTGGACAATGTTCCCATTGTGTATAATTTACAAAATTCCGAAATGTATTGGCTTTATGTAGGAAATGATTGCCATAATGTTGATAGCAAAACAGTTCCCCATAATTAGCAGTGTCTAAATACAAATCTTCAGCATCAAAGGTAGCATAATATTTCAAATCAGAAACCAGTGTCTCTATGGCCTGAACGTCCCAATCATCAGAACGGATGTTTTGTTTCACAACATCACCCATAGAAACACGAAGAACATTCGGAACATTAATAACCTCAGTGGGTCCATGAATTTGAAATTTAACAGCATCCCACACAATCCCATCAAACACAGGCCAGGCAGTAATATTCACAAAAGTCTGGTCCCTCTTCATGATGTGTGATGAGGAGTGGGGGGCCAAAGTTCCATCAATTAGTCTAATCGTAGATCTTTCCTTCAGGTAGTGTCCATTTACAAGACGAAAAAATACTACCACAAAGCCAATGGACATAAACAAAAAAAGACATATGAGCACCAGCCAAATGTAAGTCCAAGGGGGAATTAAAAAATGTCTTTTAAACCAGACAGCAAAAATAGAAATCCTCAATGGAGCCCTTGAAGTCATAGAGTTCGAGGCATGTGGGCTGCTGAATTCATATCTGTGCATAGATCGCCGCCTAGTGTTGGGTCCGGATGTTTGCACGTTGTTGTCCTGGAAGAGTCTTCGAAGTATCCTGGGATAGGTGACTCCTCCCCTGGACTACAGTGCGCATGGGCATCCTCTCCATCCTCAGATTGTTTTTTTCCGCCATTGGGTTCGGATGTGCTTATCTTGACTCAAGTTAGGAAAAACTTTTTCCAGGCCAAAAGGCCTTTAGTTCGCGTCGGTACTGTTCCCGATCGGTATCGATAGTATCTTTGTTAGTTTACTAACTTCCAGAACCAACTTTTTCGCATCTTACCCGACCATCGACCCGTCATCGACGATGGAATCGAGGACACCATTCAAGCGGTGTCCTGTATGCAATACGAAATATCCCCATGTCGACGTCCACCCGGTGTGCAACAAATGCCTTTCACCGGATCACGACGAGTCTACATGTATGGCCTGTGCCCGATTCCGATCCAAAAAGACTCTCCGGAATCGACGAGCTGCGAGACTCGAAGCGCAGCAAGCGGCACCGGCCCCGACCAACATCTTCAGCGCCGAGGACGAAGATGTCGAAGACGTGGAGAACCTACCCTCCAGCCCCGCTTCCGAACACGACTCCAGATCGGAGGACGTCGAAGAACGACTCTTTCACAGAGATGAAGCCGACACCGAGGTAGGAGACTACAATGAGGCCTTAGGGGCCAAAGAGAGTAGCTCCGGTGACGAGCAAGGCCTACCCGTACAGACTGAGGATATCCCAGTGCGCCAGTCTATGGCTCCGGTCGAGGGATCGCCTTCGGGCCTTACCCAAGACCTATCCCGCAGTTCTTCGGCCCCGCCCTCTGGCCCGGCCTCGGACATTCAGCGGCAGCCATTACTACCCAAAACGGCTGGTTTCCCTTCTTCGAAACCGAAACCGAAAGCTGTATTGGTTCACCAGAAACCGAAACCAAAAGTGACGCTGGTCGGATCGAGGCCCACCACACCTTCGACGCCAGCAAAACCCGTCGGCACCGACCGCACCAAACGAGACTTCGGTGCCGAGCTTGCAGCAGCCGACGTCGGCGCTGACACACGGAAAAAGACCTTCGGTGCCCCCAAACCTACTCGGCTCCCGGCACCGAAACAATCGGCTCCGACCCCAAAGGTCAAACTGCCTGCTGCGTCTCACACCGCTTCGACAGCACCACCAAAGGCACACTCATCAACGACGTCGACGGCCACTACCGCTCCTCGACTCGATGACCCACTGGCGCCGAAGAAGTCCACGCCCGCCTCTACAGAAACGGTCGGCGCAAAAGAATCGATGGCGCTCCAGGTGCGGCCCGTTGCTGCGCAACGCATCAAACACAAAGCAGTCCTCCAGGACACGTCAGGCTCCGAGCCGATAAAAGCTCCAACAGCCTCTTCGGCACCGGCCAACATCACTTTTGGCCTGCCGCCATCCACGGCCCCAAAACTGTTCCAAATCAGAACACGGGTCACCCACACCACGATCACCCCTGCTGAACGCTCTCCTGCGGAGACGTCTCAATCACACATCATCGACGCCGACACCGGCAGGATGATGCTCCACAAGAGGAGAATAACTTCCGAGCCAGCTTTGGACTCCTACCGGATCCCTCTTAAGAAAAAGCTGCCAGTGGCTTCGGAACCAGTTCTTTACGAACCCCTCCATTCCTCTTACCAAGATCCACAGTCCTTCTCTCCCACACACTCCGAAACAGACGTTTTGGAGGACTACTTGGGTGACCACGTCCCCTACCCCGGAGAAATGGACCCTGAAGGCCAACAGGACCCTGACCAAGCTTGGGATGACCCTGTAGACTCGGGTGCACCTATGGATACACAGGACCCGCAACTCTATGGAGCAAAAACGTCTCCCACAGAGGACACTGCCGCATTCAACGCCCTCATTGAACGTGCTGCGGCCAATCATGGTGTGCAACTCCACTCTGACACCGTCGAGGACGACTTTCTCATGGATACTTTCGCATCCTCAGAAAGGAATATAAAAACTCTACCCATGTTGAAGGGTGTCCTCAAACCAGCAAAGGACATCTTCAAGGAACCCACCAGGGCAAGAGTAATAAACCCCAGGATCGACAAGAAATACAGATCGGCGCCTGGGGACCCTACCTACATTAGAGGCCAGTTACCTCTGGATTCCATAGTAGTTGCGAATGCTCGCAAACGGGCACACTCGCAAACAACAGGTGATGCTCCTCCCCCGGACAAAGAGTCCAAGGTGCTAGAGACCTCCGGCAAACGGGTTGCGGCCCAGGCAGCTAACATATGGCTCATTGCCAATACTCAGGCGCTCCTCGCTCGCTACGATCGAGCACACTACGACACATTAGAACAATTACTCCAACATCTCCCTGACCAATTCAAAGAGGGAGCAGAGATCCTCATCAGGGAGGGACAACTCCTCACAAACGCATCCATTAAGTGTGCACTGGATGCCGCGGATACAGCTGCCAGAGCCATAAACACTAGCGTCATGTTGCGACGACACGCCTGGTTACGAATCTCCGGATTCAAACCTGAGGTACAAAATAACATCCTCAACCAGCCTGTCAACCCCGACTACTTATTCGGGCCAGAGGTTGACACCACCCTAGAGAAAATAAAAAAGGACACAGACACTGCAAAGTCCATGGGGGCTCTCCAAACACAATCCTTTCGGAGCGGCTCCTTTCGTCGCCCCGGAAATAGAGGAGCAGGTAGAGGACAGGGGTCACAGCAAACCTACAACAAGGGAAACACACAAAGCTCCTACGATAAAAACACCCGGGGTGGTTATCGTGGCTCAAGCACAAAAGGCAGAGGACGCGGATACGGCAACACCAGGTCCTCCCCCAAGAACAAACAGTGACGCCCTCTCCCTTCCTCCCGACCACATAACACCTGTCGGGGGAAGGCTACAAAGGTTCCTGTCCACGTGGAACTCCATCACCACGGACAGGTGGGTCAAAGATATTGTCAAACACGGTTACTGCCTAGAATTAACCTCGACTCCACCCACAATACCTCCAAAACACCGTCCTATGTCCTCAGAGCACTTAACGCTCTTACAGCAGGAAGTGCTAAGTATGCTACTAAAAGGCGCAATAGAGGTCGTACCCGTCCACGAGCAAGGTACGGGGGTGTACTCCCTGTACTTTCTTTTTAAAACCGAAAAAGGACGGGTCACTCAGACCTATACTAGACCTGAGACCCCTCAACCGCTACATTCTCTCCGAGCATTTTCACATGCTCACTTTACAGCAAGTCCTCCCGCTGCTCAAGCAGGGAGACTTCCTGGCCACACTGGACCTCAAAGATGCGTATTTCCACATACCCATTCACCCCTCACACAAAAAATACCTCAGGTTCACTGTTCAGGGGCAGCACTACCAATTCAAAGTCCTTCCCTTCGGCGTGACAACAGCACCCAGAGTTTTCACAAAGTGCCTAGCTACTGTGGCTGCACATTTACGGAGGCAGCACATACACGTCTACCCTTACCTGGACGACTGGCTTGTTCAAGCAAAGTCAGCCCAGCAATGTGCCAGCCACATGTCCCGCACCATTCACCTCCTTCACAGTCTGGGGTTCTCACTAAATTACCCAAAATCCCATCTCCAACCCCCACACGTACAACAGTACCTAGGTGCGACTATAGACACTCTGACGGCCACAGCTCAGCCAAATTTAGTGAGAATCAACAGCATGCAAATGCTGATTTCCAAGTTCAAACCACAACACTCCCTTCCCGCGCGAGTGTTCATGCAGTTGATAGGCATGATGGCCTCCTGCATTTTCATAGTCCCACACGCGAGACTACATATGCGCCCGCTTCAGGAGTGCTTAGCACGTCAGTGGAATCAGGCTCAAGGACAGTTGAAAGACCTAGTGTTGGTGAGCGGTCGGGCATACAACTCTCTGCATTGGTGGAATCCACAAAACCTTTGCAAGGGCCGACCGTTCCAAGAGCCTGTTCCACAAATAATACTGACAGCGGACGCGTCTCTCCAGGGATGGGGAGCTCATGTACTCAACTACACAGTGCAGGGACTATGGACAACACAACAAAAGAAGATGCACATCAACCTTCTGGAACTGATGGCAATCTTCCTGGCAATGAAAGCATTTAAAGTACACTTGTGCAACAAAGTCGTGTTGATCCGGACGGACAACATGACCGCCATGTACTACATACAGAAGCAGGGAGGAACACACTCTCCACAGTTGTCTCATCTGGCTCAGAGCATGTGGAAGTGGGCCATTCAGAGGAACATGTTCCTCATGGCGGAACACCTCCCCGGCAAGGACAACCAGATGGCGGATCTGCTCAGCAGACACAGCCACCAGATGCACGAGTGGGAGTTACACCCATCGGTACTCCAACCGTACTTCCAGCAATGGGGTCATCCAGAGATAGACCTATTCGCCACAAGCGAAAACACAAAATGCCAAAGCTTTGCCGCCAGGTTCCCACATCCACAATCGCAGGGCAATGCGATATGGATGAACTGGTCCGGCAGATTTGCGTACGCTTTTCCCCCAGCGCCGTTGATACCGCTGGTGGCTCGCAAACTCAGACAACACTCCCTGACACTCGTCCTGGTTGCTCCAACGTGGGCACGCCAGCCATGGTACACCACTTTTCTCGAACTTTCCGTGGTGCCGCATCAAAGGCTGCGGATAAAACCCGCGCATTTGACGCAGAACCATGGAGAGATTCAGCACCCAGATCCGCAACAGCTGAACCTGGCGATCTGCCTCCTGAAGTCCTAGAGTTTGGCTACCTAAACCTGCCACCTGACTGTATGGACATCATTAAGGAAGCTAGAAGACCCACTACCAGAGCTTGCTATGCAGCCAAATGGAAAAGGTTCGTCATTTATTGCACTAATAATGACATTAACCCGCTAGACGCATCCATCCAAAACATAATTTGTTACCTCTTACACCTATACCGATGCAATCTGGCGTACACCTCTATACGTGTCCATTTGACCGCAATATCAGCCTATCTCCAGAACAGGCAGCACCTCTCTCTATTCAAAGTGCCTGCCATAAAAGCATTCTTGGAAGGACTCAAACGAGTAATTCCTCCAAGCCACCCACCGGCTCCAATGTGGAACCTCAACTTGGTCCTCACACGCCTGATGGGTCCACCCTTTAAACCTCTACACTCATGCGAGATTCAGTTCCTTACCTGGAAAGTAGCTTTCCTAGTAGCGATCACTTCTTTAAGAAGAGTTAGTGAACTCCAGGCACTAACCGTTCAAGAGCCATTTATACAGGTTCACGCCAACAGGGTCGTACTACGTACCAACCCCAAATTCATGCCCAAGGTGATATCGCAGTTCCACATGAATCAAACTATTGAACTGCCTGTTTTCTTTCAAAACCCACAAACTGTCGCAGAAAGAGCACTCCATACACTAGATGTGAAGAGAGCCCTCATGTACTATATCGACAGAACTAAGATCTTTAGGAAGACAAAACAACTTTTCGTTGCCTTTGCCCCACACCACAAAGGTAACGCTATCTCCAAAGCAGGTATAGCCAGATGGATCGTTAAATGTATTCAAATTTGCTATCAAAAGGCTAAACGCACATTAACTATTCCACCACGAGCCCACTCAACACGTAAGTTAGGGGCCTCCATGGCTTTCCTAGGAAACATCCCTTTGCATGATATATGTAGAGCAGCCACCTGGTCCACTACACACACATTTACCAAACACTATTGTGTAGATGTGCAATCAAAACAGCAGGCAGCTGTAGGACAGGCTGTTCTCAAAACTCTTTTTCAGACCGCTGCAGCTGGCACTGGTAGCCGCCGCTAATAGGAGGTACTGCAATGTATTCTATGCACAGATATGAATTCAGCAGCCCACATGCCTCGAACTGAATATGCTACTTACCAGTATGCATCTGTTCTTGGCATGTAGGGCTGCTGACATTCATATCGCCCTCCCTCCTCCCCGGCGCCTGTAACAGCTGCAGCTCTCAGAATTACTGTCAGCATGGTCATCACTTTCTGTATCTACTCCATCACTGCCACAATGGCGAAAAACAATCTGAGGATGGAGAGGATGCCCATGCGCACTGTAGTCCAGGGGAGGAGTCACCTATCCCAGGATACTTCGAAGACTCTTCCAGGACAACAACGTGCAAACATCCGGACCCAACACTAGGCGGCGATCTATGCACAGATATGAATGTCAGCAGCCCTACATGCCAAGAACAGATGCATACTGGTAAGTAGCATATTCAATCAGTGTCAAAGGAGTAACGTGACTGGGTAACTGCCGTTGATTGTAAAACAGGCAATGACACATCTGTTAGATAAGCGTACTCAGTATTTTCAAGCGGACCACCAGCCGGTGGTGTCAACAAAGGATCAGCAACCGTATGCATCTCGATGGCAATATCAGGCATGGTGGTAGAAGCCGGAGCCAAAACAGAATTTCTCAGCATCACAGGGCAAGGGACCACTGGAGTCATACTAAGAAGAATCGGCCACTCGCTGTAGTTTGACCTTGTCAATGGAGATGTACCTGTTATCCTTGCGACCAGGAAGTGGGGGTAAAATGACTGTTCTTGTACCCTGCACGCCAAGCACTGGAACCGGTGCACGATAAGAGGGGCCGAACTCCTTCTTGTTCTCCACCTTTTTACGGACCAGGTCACCAATTCGAGGTAGCCAGCCGACTACCGGAATCTGAAGCGCAGCATCAGATGTGGAGGGCAAGTGTTCTTTTGCGAGACTGTCTCTGGTCTCTTGTAGATTCTGTAATACAGCACAGTGATCATCTACGTCAAAAGGGTGAGGCTGACGCCGCCATGTCTAGACCATCAGGGTCCGGGACAAACATTTTTATGCCAAAGAGCATCATGTATGGGGTCCGCCCACCCAGAGACCTTCTAGGGAGATTATTAAGTGCACGTTGGTCGTTATACAGATGGGCAAACCAGTTTCGGCCAGTGCCTAAAACCCTAGCTGTCAGGGACTGCTTTAAGTCACGGTTCATTCGCTCCACAACACTATTACCCTCAGGCCGGTATGGAGACGGAAATTTGACTTGGACCCCCAAAGATCTCATGGCTTCTTTGTACGCCTTAGAGGCGAACGCAGGGCCCTGGTCAGAATGAAAGGTACCACATGCAAAAATTCCCACAAAGACACGCAAATCCCTTATGACAGTTCGAGCATCAGCACTCCTTTGTGGCCATACCCAAAGAAAACGTGTGCACGAATCCACTGCAACTAAGATATACTTGTACGCAGTATCAGAGGAGAAAGGACCGCAGTGATCTAAATAAACACACCCAAGTGGTTTATTAGATATGTACAACTGAGTTTGTGGTGGGCGCGCAGCAGTTGAAGGTTTAATCGGCTGGCAAATGTTACAATCAAGAACATAAGTGCGAGTCTGTTTATACAACCCGTGCCACCAGTAACGCTGTTGTAACAGAGTAACAGTAGCTGAAATGCCGGCGTGGGCAGAGGCCATACCTTCGTGAGCTGCTGTTATCAAAGAAGGTCTGAAGTCAGCGTTGGGAATCAATCTGTCACCAACGTTGTTAATTCTCACATGGGTGACTTTATCAGGACTTAAATGATAAGAGTACCGAGAAGGGAAACGTCTCGGGTAATTACTTCCATTCTCTGTTGCAGCAATAGCTGCCAAGATGTCATCATCGATCTTACTTTTGGATCTTGTAACTGCTGCCACTAGATATGTCGCCACTGCTGTTTTCGCTGCTTCGTCAGCTGAGCTGTTGCCGACGTCGTGGACACCAAATCGTTGGTGACCAAGAGTGTGAATTACATTCATGAGAGGCAGATTCTGTTTAAGTTCTGCCACACGAACCCAAAGCATTTTATGCTTAATTGTGCTACCTTTGGAATCGCGATATTCATTCTGAGACCAAAAGAATAGATTGTCGTTAAAAGACTGAACACAGTAAAAGGAGTCACTCACTACAAGCGTAGTAACCCTAGGATCAGCAAACTCTAGTCCAAGCACCAGAGCACGAAGCTCTGCCAATTGTGGTGTACAATCACCCAATGACTGCGTATGCACGACATCGGACTTGAATTCTCCATTCACGAAAGTACCCGCTACAATTGCGCAGGCCGCTGAATAGGCATGCTTCGATTCCGTTACCGGTTGCGTCGAACTGTCAGTGTAAAAGACACATTGGTAATCTCAAAGCGGGCGCAAAGACAGAGGAGCTGGATGAACGAATTCATACTGCAAGTACTCCAGAGTCTGCAATGACGCATCAAAGATATAAGTGACATCTGGCGATGTCAAAGAAGTGGCCCATTGTATCCAACGAGGATGCGAAGCTTTAGAATTAGGTACACTGGATTTCGCCACTGCCTCTAGAGCAGGATATGGTGTAACCACCAACATGCGTTTTCCTTGCGACAGCGCTCGTTCTTTAAGAATCTCCATCTGCACCGCAGTCAAAACTTTTTCAACCGTGGAAAAACGCACTTCAGCCGAAGTGTACAGGTGTGATTTGTAGGCAATGGGGACCGTATCGCCCTCATTTAACGTTAAGTACGTGAAACCCACTGCGCCCGGCACAATTCTTATGACGAGGTTAGTGTGGTTATCACGTGTCAGTAAGTATTTCGAAGCAAGAAGATCAGCCTGCAAAGTTTGCAAGATAGCTGAATGCTCTGGCAGCCAGCTCGATTTGGAAAAAGTAGGTTGTACCAAGGCGTATAGCGGCTTGATACGCTGGGCATAATCGGGAATGTAAGTACGCCCAAAATTCAGAAAACCCAGCAAAGATTGTAATTTTTTCAGTGTTGTTGGAGCGCGCAAACATGCGCACTTCTCCAGGAAGTGAGGAGCTAATCCTCGACCTTCATTGTTGAGCTCGTAGCCCAAAAACAACACTGTATACTCTGCAATGTGGGACTTCGCAAAACTGAATTTGTAACCGAAGTCCGCAAACATAACAATGATGCGATCAACGCGACACAGATGCGGCCATAATTCGTCGCCTGTGAGATAGATATCATCAACACACGAGTACGCATCAGGGTCTATGCTCTCCAAGAGAGAGACAAGACGTGCGGCAAAGATGCCAGGGCTATTTTTATAGCCTATGGCTAATCTCTTAAACTGTTTTTGTTTGCCGCCAGAAGTAAATGCTGTCCACTGACTACTAATAGAGGACAACCCTTAATTTCCGGAGCTGCATGGAGGCAGTTTCCCGTTGGATGGTGGACAATTTCAGAAAGTTTAACGGGGAGAAGACTGAGGTCTTGATCTTTGGTAGGGATCAGGGAATCTGGTCCACTGATTGGTGGCCGACCTCGTTGGGGTCTGTCCCTGTCCGGTTTCCCATGGGAAAAACCTAAGGGTGATCATGGACAATGTGCTTGACCTGAAGCTCCAGGTAAATAGGACGGTCTCTACCTGCTTTGGCATTATCAGAATCCTTTGAAAGATTTCTCTCTTGAATCACGCAAGCAGGCTGTAGTGGCCTTGGTAACGTCGAGACTGGACTATTGTAATGCCCTTTATTTGGGCATTAATAAGGGCCTCATCCTTCGGTTGCAGATGGTGCAGAATCCTGCGGCTAGATTTGTCTTGAATCTTTCTAGATTTAATTCAGCCGTAGCCTCAATTAAATCCCTGCACTGGCTCCCACTGAACGATAGGATTATTTTTAAGATCCTTTGTTTGACCCATGAAGCCTTTTATGATGCCGGTCCTGAGGGTATAAAGGCAATGGTCTGGCATTATGCCTCTTCTAGGTCTCTTCGTTCCGCGGACAAGAACATTCTTGCTGTGCCTAGGTTTAGGAGGGCCAAATGGGGAGGTAGAGCTTTCTCCTCCGTGGCACTCAGATTGTGGAACTCTCTTCCTTTGAACATCTCTGGAGAGCCTTCCCGACTTTTGTTCGGTAGGGCCTTGAAGACCTGGCTTTTTGTCAATTCCTCAGTATGAGCTTGCTCCTTCTCTCTTGTCCTCTGATGGTTTGCATCAAGCGCCTTTACGCCCTTGGGCATAGTTCGCGCTTTTATAAATTTAATTTCATTAATTCATTCAGGTTATAGCTGTAAAACCCATTGGATATGACAAGTGTGGTTTTAAACCTTTTTCTCACGAGACTATCAACGGGGGCAGAACTGTGGGTTTAACTGCCGGTAATCCAAAACTAGGTGGTACGACCCATCAGGTTTCGTTACAGTGAATAAAGGATTATTCATTGGTGACACACATGTTTCAATAACACCCTGATATTCCAATTGGTCAAGGATTTCCACGACATGTAATCCAGCTTCGCGGCGCATGGGATATTGGGGCTGCGGCTGGGGCATACACCGTAAAGGAATCTCATGGCTCGGAGACAATTTATCCCACCCAACCTGAGTACGGTACAACGCCGGAGCAAGCACCTGAGCCCACTCTTTGGCAAACCTTTCAGCGTGGTCCTTTGGCACTGTGTGCGCAAAGGACAGGAGGATTACCTCCTCCCCTCTAGGAGCATCCAAAATGAAAGCCGGGGGCCAGTCCGCCTCCGCTAAGAGAATATCATCGCAAGAGGACAGATTATCCCAAAAAATCCTTGTATTGTACGTTGTATGTCACCTTCAATTAAGAGGACTATATCATATAGTCTGTCAGGGGGAGCCACTCTAGTATCAGCAGTTTCTACAGTTATGAACGTGTCAGTTGCTGTAGCCTCCAGATATGGACGCAGTGATTGGCGCACTACTGTAACCTCCGCTGCGCTGTCGAGCAGCGTTAGTGCCCATGTCAGGTTCCGAATCTGCGTTCTCACTATCTGTGGCATACCTCGCTGTTAGCGCAGCAACTTTCTTCTTCTGAAACGGGGGACATTGACGTGCAAACTCGTCCTGCTTGCCTTTACCGTCAGACTGACGGGGTTGCTCACGTCCTTGCTGGGCACCCCGACCTTTGCCACGTTCACCGCCACCGGACTGTGAGGCCGATGTTTCCTGTGAAGAACGAGGAGAACGTTGTTCAGTAACCTGAAATCTATCAGGTGACCTAATACTAGTGCGATCGCGCAAATCATATGTGCGTTCACCAGTCGCCTGTACCGGTGACGCAGGACGAGACCCCTGTTTCTGTTGCTGCTTTCCCTGTTTCTTTGTTCTCCAATTTTGTTTAGGAAAACTTGGGCGATCGTCTTTGACAGACGAACCCACCTTAGTTTGCTGTTGTATGTCTGGAATGACAATAGTAGGCTTAATCCCTAAACTACTGCGGCCAATAGTTCTATAAGCCTCCGCAATAATTTTAGGCAACTCTTGGGGCTTATCGAGTTCGTCGACGAGGGCTAAACCATTCGCCACTTGAAAGTGTACCACATCTCCCTTGAGATTACCAAGGATGAGAGAGGCCACTACGTCGAACACACCGACAAGCCGCATCCCCAACTCGACCGCCGCCTCCGGTCCGTGTTGATCTTGAACACGCTTGATGACGGAGGGAAGTACTGCCATAGGACTAAGTCCTTCTGCAAACTAATGGTGAGGATCCTGTGTTTTTCCACAGGAGTAGAGTGCGGAAATACTGCTTCCAGCTGGTCAAATTTCTCAGCAAGCCAATAAGGTAAATCATCCTTATTCTGGGGGCGCTTGCCCATTACTGAAATAACCATGACGAGACTAATGACAATCTCGGCCGGGCCAGCTGGCTGTCCCGCAACAACAGGTACCCCCACCTGCACGTTGCGTGAGACTTACTGCATTCAAGCCCGATATACAGTAATCAGGGCTGTATGGAGGACACGCAACTCATCCACCGAAACAGTCAAATAACGAGGATGAGGCGTAAAACTGGCTAATACCGGCCAAGTGGCCCCTGGAATTGATAAAGGGCCCATTCGAACTGGTGTAACCACATGGGGAAGGGCGCCATTAAACCAAATGCGATGCTGCCAAGCCGAAATAGGAATCTCTTGCGTCCTATATGGCGTATAATTTGCTGGGAGCCACGTGGGAGTATAGGTGTGAAACGTATTATCATCCGCCTTCACCGCCGGCATAGTCACCCAAGAGTAAAACAACTCGTAGGGGTATGATGCATCGGCACTCACCACATAAATAACAGCCATCCCATCATCCGGCACCCCAATCTGCGTCAAATGACGTCGCAGAGGCGCCCGGCTATGTGCTGCAATATCGACCGCCATATGAACACAGAGGAACAACAATTTGTAGTAGCACAAGGTTAAAAAAAATATAAAACCTTTTTAATTAACCAGCTTGATTGAACCTATCAGACCAATAGGTAGGTTAAAACCGTCACCCCCGCTATCCGGAAACAAGAGTGAGGGTGTCGTGGACTAATATAAGCACTTCTAAGGCGTCTCAAATCAGAAGACCAAACGTTAGGTGCGCCTTGTTGCAGGGATTCTGCTCATGCACAGAACTATGCGCAGGAAACCAGGACCTCAGTGATTTGTGGTGTACCAAAAACTCACCTCAGTACCCAGAACCCCTATCCGACCAGCATCAGTGTCTCATTCGCTCTTCATACCATATAGAAGCTACCAATGATTAGACAACCCAGAACATGCGACTTTAGAGTACTCTCAGGAATGGTGGGAATCAGAAATACCTGTTTGTTATTATTCTCATATCAGTCCACAACAAGAGTATTCAGAGACATAGTAAAGTTTAAAATGTTTATTTTATAAACTACGTGTCCGAAGATGCAGTACTTTGGCTAACATAAGCAGACAAATTGTTGAAATTAAAACCATCAGCATTGTTACAATACCATAGAAAATGAAGGGAGAAATCATATTACAAATGACAGTGGAATACAACCACCCTCCCTTCGCTAGTAAGCTAGTATTATTATACTAATAGAAGGTCTCTAGGTTTGAATGGGGAACTCCATACCATAAAGATCAGCTTAGGTGAATCACATCACAGGATCAGCTTTGCACTGCGCCTGGAAAAGTTCTTCTCCAGAATGTGTGTCTAGTGCATGCAAACTGCAATATTAAAGGCGCTCGACTTTCAGATATTTGCAGCTGTGTGCGTGTTATGGCTAGAGCGTGGGCCGATCAACCTGAACTCAAAAACATACATTGTTTGGTGGCTCAGACTGTTTCTGCACACAATGTTCAGACCAAGGTCGCAGTGCACGTCTAGGGATGTGAACAACAGACAGTTCTCATGTAAAGAAAAAGCAAGCAAGCAGTTTTCAAATAATAACTATCTGCAGTGTCATGTGCAAAAGCAGCAAAAGTGGCAAGATGGCGTTTCTAACACCTAAGACGCTTATGCTAACATAGCAATGTATGTCATCTAAAACTCCGCCTCAACTACACTCTCAGGCTACTCGCTAGCCATACCTCTCCTTGTTTATGCCCTCTCCTCCTCCTCCTCTCTCTTATAGTAAAAAGTTTTAAAAGTCGTGAGGTATGAGGTACTTCACACACTAATAGGCCCTTTAAAACCCTCCTTAGTTTCTATTTCTGCTCCTGCCTTCTTCATTACACCTGGTGCAGAGGTAGAAACCAACAAGAGCAGTGCTACACCATGAGTACCCAAGGGCAAGCAAGGGGTGGGAGCTGCTACTCTTGGCCAGTGGCCACCCCTAACTGAGTATCATTATTACCAGCCAGAGTCTCTGAGATAAGGTACTTATATTAATTCACCTAAAAACGTATGGTGGAGATCAGCATGTGCTGTATAACAAGCAATGACACCATTCAAAACATTGTGTTTTCTGCTAAAATACCAAGCTCACAACAGCAGATCTCCCAGTGGCTGCCATGCAGCAAATGAACTTGAGTTCTGAATAGTGTTTAATTACCACCACTAAATTTAAGATTTAATAATACTATGCTTTCAAAGTTAATTGGCATAAATCTTAATTAAGTGACTTGAGCCTTAAGCATATATTCTGCATGTGAATTTCATAAAGTTACTTGGTTGACTCATTTGACAAAAATGCAATTGAAAGATGTGAAAGGAGATGTATTATAAACAACAGTTACGGCTCTATGTTAAAATACAGGCAGGAAGGCGTGGAATTGCAAGTGAACATTGTCAGAGCCTTTCTCGCACAGCCTTTGGGTACTAAGTCATTGTAGCACACAGAGCATAGAAGAAAAACAATTGGGAGCCAGACGAGGAACAAATTGTGCTGCAGTGACAAGTCACCGTGACTTAAGAATGATGGGTGGTTCTGGAGGACAAAGGCACATGGATATGATTTTTAAAACATGGCATATGGTTTAATAGACTTAATATTCAAACTGAGAATGTTGCCAATTTTGTACATATTCTTTCCAGCTGCCAATTTAAGTTGTATGGAGAAGGAAGCTTTACATTAACCATCAAAAATACTACATCTATTATTACAAAGGGGAGTAGGTCAGGTTTCAGTATGGTTCAGGTAAGAGGGTAGAACTGATTATATGCTCAAGGCCTGTTGGGTGCTTTGTTTCTACCCTGACTACTGTATTAACGATGTATAATGACCTAACAAGGATGGCATGAGTAATTTGCATTAGATTTAACCCATAGATCCAGAAATAGCGGCTTTAGAAGGGCGCCTGAGTAGTTCTTCTGTGCACCACAATATATGTTGGACTCGGGCTGCCACTTTCTGGTAAAACAAAAACATAAATTAAGACACACTGTCCTATTTTCTTCGTGGACTGAAAATGTAAGTAATTAATCCCATGATAGAACTTGGAAAGGGCACTAACTGATGATAAATGCCTGCATTCTATACTGCATCCTTTTCTTCAGGTACCCAAGGAGATATAGAAGGAAGCTAACTCAGAAAAAGTCCCAGCGCTATTATCACATGTAAAATGTTTTTTAGATACATATTGTTCATACTGACTGCTGAGACATGGTTAGATAAGTCCTTGTTGGCCTCAGATTCCTCCAAATTAAAATCCGGTTTGATCTGCTTTATTGCATCAAAAAAGGACATTTTTGTTGGCTCATAGGGCTCAGTGCACTTCACCACCACTAACCAGTTCTAAAGTGCTTGCGCTCTTTCCTTTCAAACATGGTAAAATTGGCTTACACCGAATTGGTAAGTTCAACCCCCCAAACTCCCCCTAGTAGTGGTTGCTCACTGTGCTTGCTCGCTACACACCATGTGGGGGCTGGTCTCACTTCTACTTTGTTCTTCTGATTCACTACTTGTATCTATTTTTGGTGCTCTCCGAAAGAATGTCTATGGGTACATATGACGGGGTGGGTAACCTGATGTTCTTTAAGGTCATCATCTACTATTTACTGTGCTTTGAAAGTTGATTATAATTTGAATATGTAATGAAAAATGTGCTGTAAAATTCACTATTTTGGTCTGTCGTTTTCCAAACTTTTCAAGGAGGGAGAACACCCCCAAACCCCTCTAGTAGCGTTCGGACTCGCTCGCTGCACCCGCTCGCTGTGCGCCGGACGGGGGCTGGTCTGGCAAAATTTGCCAGGGCTGCTTTCAGTTCCCAGTCCGGCCCTGAGCAGGAGTTATCTTAGCTGTGTAACTCCCTTATCCTGACTAGAGGGAGGGTCCCTACGTGGAAAGGGTGCAAACCTCTACCAGTTAAAGACCCCCATTTCTAACATCCATCTATACTTATGCAGGCGTGAATTAAGGGTTATCACAATCCATAAGCCGCCAGTCGGTCAATTTGGTGGTAAGTCTCAACACCCTCCACCAAGAAATGAAAGGTGGGTTGATTCCGCTCCAACAATATGCATTTATTGTACTTTATAGGTCGGGGGTTAGCAACCTGGCCGACTATCTGTCAAGGCCTCCACACCCAACCCACGGGGGAAGTGACATTATGTGATGAGACAGAGTAGTATATGCATCTCGTCGCCCAGAGTACATGCACGAAGGCAATGGTCCTAGAGGAAATTGAGCTAGCTTCCGAGAGGATAACATACAAAAACTTGTGGGAGCGATGCAACAACAGAACTGGAAGATCTTCCTGTGAGACCCTATCGATGGGGGCCGTCTCACAAGATGACACTCCCTCGGCTATGGAAATGAGGGACAAACAGAACATGACTGGGAAAGGACTCCTGTTGAAAAGATACAAGATCCTGATACCCCGGGCATTCAAAGAAGGATGGTGGAACTAGCACACTAGGGGCACCAAGGGGTTGTCAAAACAAAGCACACCTGCGGGACAAGGTATGATTTCTTGGACTTGATGAGGCAGTAGACAGCATAGTGGACTGTCCGGCTTGTCAACTGATGGGGGAAGGGACGCTGTCCTCACCTGTCATAACGGAGGAGCGTGTGAGACCCCATGGACCAATATCAGCATGGATTTTGCCAGTTTTACAGGCGACAGGGACTGCTAATGGTTAAGGGGCAGTCAAAGTATCCAGTAGTGAAGCTGACATCAACCACATTTAACAAACTCTGGCCCCTCATGGAGAAGGAGTTGCTGCTGCCTTCTGGTTGCCCACCAAAAACCAGGACATACAGTGGCCGTTCCCGGTTCCAGTGGGTCGAGTTTGCGGAATAACTAGAATGCTTGGAGATTAAGCACCAACAAATCATGCTTCAGTGGCCACAAGCATTCCTGCTGTCCCTGAGTGGCAGACAGCCGCCTTTATATATTTGGGGAGCAGTGAGCACAAGAAAGGAGGAAGAGGACAAGTGTTTGAGCAAGCCGCACTCTGAAAGGTCCGGACAGAGACCGACATCCCGACTGGAAATGTTGGATTCCGTTTGAAAGCAGGTCATGGACGTTTGGAGAAAGTTAAAGGCCCCATGATTGTAGCAAGCCGAGGGGGTGAAATGGTGAGTCGAAACGTTGCGGGGTTCAAACGATTCGCGCCTTAGGACAGCAGAGCCTGCCTGACGGAAGAGACCGCGCCCGATAACATGGGTGTGAGCCGAATGGAGAAGGAACTACAGTGGAGGCATCCCCGCGCGCCGCAACACAATAGCCGGGAGTTTGCCGACTCTGTCTCGGCTGAAGGTGGTGCGTGTTGTATGCCGCTTCCAAGATAGTGCTGGGAGAGGGGAACTTGACGTTTCTCCAGTTTCTCCATTTTCACTTCAATACGCATTGAATATGGATGGAGGTTTTATCTACTTGGAGGAGTAATAAGGTGAAACATTTCTCCCGTAGTTGTCACTTTTCGCACATAAACCATATTTTTCGGATGGTTAATTAAATCAGTTGGTAAATCTGACACTTTATCTTTACATAATATTAACCCAAATCATGCTGCCCGTCTTTTTCAAAATATATTTCGATCGAGTTACCTGACTGGAGGTGTCCTGGAACTGCATGCTTTAATGCAAATGCAACAGGAATAAAAGCACACAGCTCGTCTCTTCACAGGTGCTTAATGGAGGCACACTTCTGACTGTTCAGTCCCTGAAGATATGTATGCATTGTAAGAATGTCAGATGTGTTTGTCTGCCCCAGTATTTACACAAATTACAATTTAAATAGCACTATTTTATTAATTTTCTAACATGATGTGCTTTGTAGGAGACACCTTATCTTTTACTACTTTGATTCGAATACAGGCTACACCAAACACAGATCTCTCTAACAAATGCATTACAGTTATCTCACCATTATTATTATTCCCTGAGATTTACTTGGCACCTTTGCAGCAGATGCTTTAACCCCATAAAATATTTTAAAGTCCAAACTTTGCAACCAATTAAGCAGAACAGATCAAACAGCTATGCTTCTCCTTGTTGCCAATTTCGCAACTTTTTTGGCACAACCCCAACGCCAAATCTCATTTGTTAAATTTCCTAATGCCCTTACTCATGATATACCTGACAAACATATGTGTGAGGTCTTAATATCTGATGTCCCTTCTTGTGGTGTCACATGTAATGTCTCGCATCGTGACTTCACGAACGGTGATGGCACGCGTCATGATGCCACTTGCATACTGTCTAACTTGGTCAGTCCCCTCACTTCTTTTTATTGAATTGTGCCCTGGTCATTAGCATGACATTGCAGCACCAGGCAGACACTTTAGCATTTCAGAAAGGTTTAATTGGGAATGCTCTCTAGAATGTTAGTTGTTTTAGTTAACTGATAGGATAACGCGTATTGCAAAAGGCTTGAGCCCATTGCCCAAAAGATGTCTTGAGAAGGATGGCCATGTGATGGCCATGTGATGGCGACTCGCTTGCTGCGCTTCCTTAGTAATTAGGTGACTGATGTCTTTAAAAAAATATATTATGAAACTGGACAGCAGGAGCCTATGTGAAGTCGAATGTCCCCGTTGGTCTGAGCTGCGATTGTCTTGGAAGAAAAAGCTTCATGGGTGGTGAGGTCAATGTTTTCTTATTGAGGTGTTTGTTTAGTCCTTTACTGGTTTGCACTGGCGAGTGCCTCTTAATAGGAACTTAGCATGGTACATGAAGCAAGGCCTTCGAACGGCGATAGAGTCAACACACCTGCGACGATTAAGGTTTTCCTGAAAGAGGCACACCGTGAGAGCAGCGGCATTGACGGGGGCGAGGCTGCTGGAATCGGCACAAACGTGTTTACTGAAGTATACAACAGAGTGGTCAGAAAATCTGTCCGAAGCAAGGACCGTGCGATGATTTTATTGAGAAAATAACAATAATATTGAATTTACCTCAACGTTTTTACAAAGTACTGTGCAAAACAAAAAAATAGTGTAGCTTGTAAACCAAAAGAGTAAATGTTTTACTGTTTTTTTTTTTTGTTAATCAAAAACTCCGTGCTGGATTCATGATGACACAAAATCTATGCCACAGACGTGGTCCATCCAGATCAAGGTTCCCGACTCACAGACTGTAATAAAACACTTCCCTCGATGCAGGAGGTGAGGTGCAAGGGGCATAAGAATTCAGGGCAGAGGATTCTGCAGGCATGATGAGACAGATGCAGCAATGCTACCTTGTTTTGAAAGGTCTTAAATCATGAAGCGATTGTAAATAAGAGATAGAACACAATGATGGTGGGACTGGGAGCGCGTCTAGGTCCAGCATACAAGCTCTCTAAATGTACGTGCATACGCCGTTTTAGTCAAAACCTGGATTTGCCATCGAGAAAGAAGTAGGGCTAACACATCGGACTCCTGTGTGCATGAACCTAACAGAATCAGGTTGCACTAAGCACATCTCTAGCGTCTTGAAATGTAACATATATTGCAAATTTCCCTTCATTAATTGCAGTAGCTGATAAGAAATTAAACGTTATGGGGGCGTTGCTTGGACGGCAGCGGGAATGGCTGCCTAGACCCGTCGCTCGGCAGAACGGAGGAGCATTGTAGGCGATAATCAGGAGATAAATGAATACAGCAACGCAGCACGGACCTGGCTTCTTCTCGTGATAGCATGAGGAACATTATGTGATCGACTTCTACAGTGCTAACCGCTCGGAAGGCAGTAATTCAAGATCAGGTACGTTACTCAGCCAGACTTCGCAAAATGGCGGCGATCTCCAGAGCTTCTGAGGCGAAGTAGTTCAACTTCAGTTCTGCATCCTCACAGCATCCAACAAGACCTACTTATCAGTCATGAAGGTGGGTGATTAATGCTAAAGTATCGGCAGCCGACAACCCACTCATTACCGCGCTTAGCCAACGCGATTTGCCTTACCCTGACATGGCTGATGGGGCTTCCCTCAGCACCAGTTTTTTCATTCCTGTTTCAATGCTGCAGCGCTAACTCTTGCTCCATTTGAAGCGCAATTTCTAGGGCTCCAGTTTGGGCGCAACTCTGTTTATGCCAGGGCATGTGCCCACACCTGCCACCTGCTAAAAACATGCGCCCGTCTCCAGTGCCTGCCGTAATAGCAGTCCAAGCGACCTGGTCCTAAGATGGCGGCTTAGCTCGCAGCTCTCTGTACAAAGATCACACTTGCCCAACCAAGGGCTCAACTCTGAACTTTCCAATACCGGTGCCTGTCCCAGTACCTACACTAGTTGCCTGTCAAAGCCCAGCGCCCACTACTAGCGGTGGTGTCTGCTGTAATTGCATCGTTGTGCGACTTGGCTCTACGATGGCGGTATAGCTTTGCATTTCAACGGTATAGTGCCTGCAGTACGGCGCCAATGCTTCCTCAACCAGGGGTTCAACTCAAATATGCCAATACCATGCCTATGTCAATGTCCACATTAGTCACCTGCTAGAACCCTGCGGCGCTGCAACAATTGGTATTTGAAGCGACTTGCTCCCATGTAGGCGGCATAAACCAAGATACCTGAAGTGAGAGGGGAACGTGAGGTTTTGTGACAAGTAGCGGGGCCATCACTGAGGTCACTCTTTATCACGATCAACAGGGACCATCTAAGATAGCGGAGTGCCTGCAGTGACCCTGTAATGATTTTCTCTGGCAAATTATGCAATGTATCCCTGTGAGCATCCCGCGGTGACCCTCTGAAGGCTCTCTGGCAATGTATGCATGGTGTGCATGTTTGCCAGTTAATAACCAGCACCTTTTACCGACTGCAAGCCTGCATCTTTTGAACGTCCTGCTTTTAAGATGGCGGCGCCAGATCTGAAGGCTTAAGACCAGAGGTAATAACCTCGTGCAGTGACTCTCTAGGCCCGTAGATACATCCGGAGCACAAACCCTGTCTCAACAAACAGTAACGACATTTCGTGACACCTGTGCCACCCTCAGATAGCGCCAAAAGGGACTCTGAGATAGCGAAGCTCCTAGGTTTTAACGAAGCTGGCAATATTCACTCTTGTGCTCATTGGTGCTTCAGTTGCTTCAAGTGCTCACTTACGTTAATTGATACTTCAGTTGTGAGTCTCACCAGTTGCGGGCAGGTCAAGCAGTGAAGGCTAGTAGCAAGGCATTAAAACTTCGGCAATCCTCCAGACGTGTTGCCAAATTCCTCCTAGTTGCCTCAAATTTACTCCAGCTCCACAATACCTAATAAAAGTGGGAACTTAAAACGATAATCAACAGTAACCATTGCAGTAACCATTGCAGCAGCTATACACTAACAGTGTCAACAGCGTGTACTGCCCACTAGCCGCTATAAAGAAGAGACACCGATACCAACCGTCTATGGTCTTAACGGAGAAGATGCCAGACAAAGAAAGCAGAACTTCTTTCAAGAAAGTAAAACCAGAACCATCCACCTCAGACTCTGCAATCAAAGCCAAACCGGACCTTAGCAGCACAATGGATATGATACTAAAAAAACTAGCAGAGGTCCATGACTTGGCGAAGTCTACGAAACAGAATACGGACTCCATGCAACTGGAACTCACAGCAATTCGGGCAGATATGAATACTATGAATACGAAAATTTCTGACGCGGAGCAAAGAATAAGCGACGTCGAAGATGTGACCACCAAGGCTAGTAAAGAAATCAAACGCCTTCATAAAGTCACTAGTGAGCTTAAGAAACAAAACGCAGAATTAGAGGACTGAAACAGAAGAGGAAATGTACGCATTTTTGGAATTCCGGAGGGCTCAGAGGCGGATGCGGGGTCATGTGTGTTCTTCCTGAAGTCTTGGATACCCATGATAACTGGGATAAAGTTCCACCACGGCTTAGAGCTAGATAGAGCTCACAGAATACTATTGTTTAAACCTTCAAATAGGAAAAGTACCCACCCCATGATATGCAAACCACTCCGATACCAGCACACGGAAGCAATCCTAAGTTTCGCCAGGAAAAAACACCAAGTAACCTGGGAAGGCCAGCGGATAACCTTTACACATGACTACTCTAAGGACGCTGTCGAGACCAGGAAAGGCTTCCTTCAATTGCGCGACAGGCTGAGGGAGAAAAACATTCAATTCTCATTTACAGGTCCCTCGAATTTTAGAATTGTGGAAAACGGCAAATCATATATTTTTACAGACCCCCAGGAGCTGACCCGACATCTGGAAGAAACTCCTACCCAAGAGATGGATCTCTCCGTGGGGTCCTCCAACAAACAAAATACTTAGTATCCTTTGAACTGTGTCTTATGGCTCTTTTCTTAGTCAACCAGAGAATTACACTACCATAAATGTCTAACTTTAGAAGTTTGCATCTGGCGAGACTACGCTTCTGTACGAACTCAGATGCTATTATGTGAGCGATCCTATCACATTCTTGGCAATTTCTTTGTTTCCTTCCGCGATTGCTCTCAGCTATGATATTTCCTTCATTTTAGATAAGCACCCTACGTAAGGCTCTATGTTAGTATGTTAGTATCTACCCTCTATGTTAACATCCTAAAAAGTTCCCCAAGCTCTCAAGTTCTCAACTGGTACAACAACAGTATCAGTTACCTGATTGTTATAAGGTGCTGCGCTAAGCTGACTTAAAAAAGGCTAGCAGGCTGCCCATAGCCAAAATTTACCATGTATTACTTAATGATTCACGTACATAACTGAGAAGCCGCAAGTTTCTTGTATACTAATATAATTGCATAGTTAAGTCGCATATGTTTCTCCTGAGGAGAAACTGTTCAATTATGTCACTCCTGGCTGCCAACAGACGGACCTGCCGTCGCAGCTCCTGCATTAGATTTTTTCAGGGAAGGGGGAAGGGGAGGGAGGGGAATGGGTGGAGGTGGGGGAACAGGGGTAAATTCTCTTACGGTTGTTTCCTTTCTGTTTTTATTCTATGTTCGTCCATTTTGTCATTTACACGATGTTGTAGCATTACGTATTCTCCATGCTGAACATTTGCTCAGGGACAGATCGAACTCGGACACAAATGCGAAAAATGCTCTCCAAAAGTCGTCAACCTTGACCTTAGTTACACAACACAGTCACCATACACATGCTCGGTGCTCCAGCTCCCACGAAAACATCCACCTCAAGGTCAACCAATCACATAGCGTCCTCTAGTCTCTAAAATGGCTCAAAATAAAGCTCTAGCAGAGAAACTTAACGTTGTTTCTCTGAATGTTAAAGGACTCAATCCCCGGTGAAATGCAGGAAAGTCTTTGAGTATTTGGCCAAAACTAGGAGAGACATTATTCTTCTCCAAGAAACGAAACTATCAGAAGAAGATGTAGGCCTTATCAAACACAACTGGATCTCTCATATCTCTTGCTCACCGGCAGACCGTAAGAAAAAAGGTGTTATTACCCTAATTGCCAAAAAATCCAATATCACCTCTATCTCGCACACACACGACGAAGATGGGAGCCTATTAGTCACACATCTACAGAGAGGGGACGACCCCATCCATGTAGTTAACATCTATGGCCCTAACTCCGATGAGCCCAGTTTCTGGGAAAAGGTCTCAAATTCAATCGAAAGCTTCCCTCAAGATGATCTCATCATAGTAGGCGGTGACTTTAATTTGCCGTTAGATCCCCTTATAGACCGCCAATCGAAATGCAAATATCAACCCACCCACTCACACGAGGTGCTTCACAGAATTTGTTCCAAGTTTAACTTAAAAGACTCATGGCGCCTCCAACATCCAGATACAAGAGACTGCACGTTCTACTCAGCCCCACACAACTCCTACTCTAGAATCGACTCCATCCTAATCTCAAGTATCGTTACACATCTCATAGACCAAACCGACATAGCCCCTAAATTAATCTCAGATCACTCCTGCATCAGCATCAAGCTAGCAGGTGCCCATCCAATCTCACCACCAAAAAGATGGCACTTCAACGAGGAGGTACTTTCTGATCCAGTAAACAAAATAAAAATCGAAACCGCAATTAAGGAGTACATTGCAACAAACAACCTCCCAAATATAAGTACTTCCACCCTGTGGGACGCACTTAAAGCAACTGTCAGAGGGGTCATTATTGGCATTAAAGCGCAGATCAATAAGAAACTAAATCTTGAACTCGAAACACTCGAGAGAGAAATCAAATCATTTGAATTAAAGCATACCAAGGAGATAAACAACAAGGAAGCCCTTGATCGGTTAATCAAGAAGAAATACGAATATAATAAAATTGTGAGCAAACGTGCTGGAGTGTGGGTTAATAAATTCAAGGCACTCAAGCTTTGTGAAGGAAATAAGGCAGGCAAATTACTGGCCTCTTATCTCAAGCACAAACAAAGACAGTTTAATATCTCCTCGATCAAAGATACCAACAATGTTATCCAGACCAAACAAAACAAAATATTAAAGGCCTTCTATTCTTTTTATGAGGATCTATACAAAAAGAAACAAACCTTAGATTCAGACGCCTGCGTAAAATATTTAGATTCACTAAATCTCCCAAAATTATCAGAGGCTGACAGCTCTGCGCTGGGGAACCCTATTTCTGAAAAAGAACTTGCGATCGCTATCAAGTCACTTAAGAGCAACAAAGCTCTGGGCCCGGACGGCTTCTCAGCCTCCTTCTACAAGGAATTTGACAGGTCGCTTCAACCCATCTTACTAAAACTTTTGTAACTCCATAACTAAAGATGGCTGCATTTCTAATTCAATGAAGGAAGACACTATCATTGTCATACTGAAAGAAGGAAAAGATCCCCTTTTAACAAAAAACTACAGACCAATCTCGTTGATCAACGTGGATTGTAAGATTTATGCAAAAATCCTAGCCAATAGACTAAATGTGATCCTTCCAAAGTTAATCAGTAACTCGCAGGTAGGGTTCCTCAAATATCGTATGTCTAATGACAACACTAGATTATTATGTCACATACTGGAGAAAGCTAAAATCACCCCACCCCCCTCTATCGCCATTACCCTTGATGCAGAAAAAGCGTTTGACAGAGTTTCATGGTCATTCCTGAAACACTGCATGATATTCTTCAATTTGGGTGATCCATATATTAACATGGTTATGGCATTATATTCAGACCCTACTGCCCGTATAGCAATTAATGGAACCCACCTAGAACAAGGCACTAGACAGGGCTGCCCCCTTTCCCCTGCTCTGTTTCTTCTAGCCCTAGAACCTCTAATTCAGGATATTAAACACAACAATGAAATAAGTGGGGTAAACTTTGGAGATATGTGTGTGAAATTAGCCGCATACGCAGATGATATCCTCATTGTTACAGAGAATCCGGGAGAATCCTTCAAAGCCCTAATGTCCACCATAGAATTATACTCTAAGCATTCCGGGTATAAATTAAATCGCGATAAGTCCGAGGTCAAGCCCCTAAATATTCACTGCACACGAGAAATATTAGGTGACTCTGGTCTTACATGGCAACCAGGGCACATCAAATATCAGGGGATCGAATTCGGCAGCACTACACTAGAGACACTCCAACACAATGAAAATAGAACCCTAGATAAAAGCAAAAATCTGCTTGATGCATGGTCCCCAAGATTCATAACATGCTGGGGTAGGATCGAGACCATCAAGATGTTGATCTCTCCTCTAGTGAACTATCTAATAACCATGCTTCCTCTTACTCTATCAGAGGACTTCCATCATAGATTGGACACCCTACTCTTGAAATTCTTATGGAAAGGGAAAAAAGCTAGAATCAGTATGAAAAAACTCAGACTAGACAAATCCTTGGGAGGGGTCAATCTAGCTGATTTTAAACTATACCAGACGGCTTTCATAGCAAAACAAGGCTCATACTGGTTTGCCCCACCAGAAGGAACACACCCAAGTATGGCTAGAAATTGAAAATTCGCTACTCAAGAATCTTACCACAAATCTCAACAAGGTCACCTGTTCAAAGCCCATTTTCAAAAACACTAGATCTGCCCTGCTGAAAATAGACAAAATTTTAGACATCAGCATCAAACAGTCGAATCTTGAGTCCCTGTGGGATAACCGTACAATCCTATATAAAGGGAATACCCTACATAACGCATCATGGATTAACAAGGGTATCTATTTTCCCCAGCACTTCTATAACGGAGCCCATCCACTAACTTTTAAGGAAATACAGGCTAAATACAACCTAGATCCAATCGAATTCTACAACTTCCTAAAAACAAAGGCTGCTTTAACTAAAGCGAAACTATCAACTCTACCCCCTTCCCTCCCACAATATCTGTCACAGCTTCACAGTTTAGGCCACCAGGTCTCCAGGATCTATAAATTAATATGTCCACAGCGATCTACTCTAAATAAGAAGCTCACATCCTGCTGGGAGTTACACTCCTCCTACCCAATCTTGGAGACAGACTGGTCCAAAACTTGGAACTCAGTCATGAGGAACAAAATCAGCCCTACACTATCCCAGACGAAGTTCTGGTTACTGCATAAGGTCTACTGGACACCAGTCCGTTTACACTCACACAATATTCGTGACGATCCCATCTGCTGGAATTGTAACAATAAAATAAATGATCTGGAACACTTGATAATTCTGTGCGAGTGTGTTGTACCCTTTTGGGATAAGGTCTTCGAACTCATATCTAAACTCTTCTCTTCCCTAAAAGAGATCTATCGACACTGGTATTCGGTCACCTCCAAGCCGAGTCATTGAGTGAAGAAGATAGGGCACTGCTGGACCTACTTCTAACAGCAGCTGTTAAGATCATACTTAACAATTGGAAAGATACACGCAAAGCATCTGTAAAACTGCTGGTTAAACTGGGTCACCAACCTAAGAGGGGCTGACAACATAGCGCTCCAGAACTCTCCATGGAAAGCCTCTATTAGACACATGTGGGACACTCTTGATCTTTATTTTAACTCACACAAGCCACCATGAATCACAACAGACCAGATAACCTAAGCTCCCCACATCATTCTCGCTCTAGAGTTTGTTTAACGGACTGTGGGCACTGCCCCGTCGATCATTGTTTCACACCAATATCCGAGTCGTTCTAGTCCCTGAGCTAAGACACTTCCTGCTGATTATGTAGTCACATTAGGCGAAATTGTTATTCTACTTAGTATCTGGTTAACACTAGCCATGCATACCTGTGTAAAAAGATGTTATTCAGACACACCTACCTGATTACTTAATGCTTTTGTGTTTTGATTTATTACTTTGCTTTGCTTATTTTTTCGCTTGTCTAGTCCTTATGTCCTCTCATCTGATGTACTGTACATATTGCTTTATTCGGAAACAACCAATAAAATACTTTGAAATCGAGAAATTAAACGTAATCTTTGGCACTAAATTGCGACAATAACTATTTAAAAATGGCCTCTGCTATTTGTTTTTCCTGGTTGAGGCGTAGTCTTTCTTTTGTGTTTGTTTTTAATTCCCAGTGCAGTATAATGTGGCTGGAGAGCTCTTTAAAGTAGGAAAAAATCTATGTGTTTATTCTTATGGAGTCATGTACTCAAGTACAACAGCGTATATGCCATAACACAGACGGCTTATTACAAGCTCATCTTTAGCTCGAATTTGGCAGAACAGTTTAATTTTTTTAATTCTTTGTTTTTATGGCCTGCCTCAATTAAAGTGCTGCATATGCAGAGTACCACTACATCGGGGATCGCATATTCACATGTATACAAGTAGAGTATGCCGTTCCTAAAAGAATCAGAAAAGGTAACTGAAAAAGTAGTATAAAAAAAAAACATTATAGAGATCCCAAACGGATGTACGATACCTGTACGTCAGGATGTCTGCGGGACTATCTAGCGTCAATGTAGGAAAATCAGTGAATGTGATCAGATTGGTGACTGGCCTATCTTTCTTATAACTAGAGTTGAGAGTTTCGATAGGCTGTTGAAAATTTTGATAGATATTTTGGATTTTTTTCTGCAAAAATCTTGCAAGGTTGTTACACGAGAGGGTGAAGATTCGAAGGTGGGGAGGCAAGTAGATGAGGGCTGTAGTAAAGTTTTCACAATCCGAAACATTTCACAGGAGGAGTTAGAATTGCAGTAGACTTTTTCCTCAAAATATGCTGCTTTTCTTTTTTAATTTCAGCATGGTAAACTCCAATGTCAGTCAGTCAGTCAAGTTTATTGTTTGATTACTTAAAATCATTACAAAACAAACAAACCCCCCCCCCCTAAATAAATATTACAATGAACTAAAACCTTATTGTCCAGAGTAAAATCCACATCACTTGTCAGTAAGATTAGAGTTTAAAAACGATTACATTGGTAACTTTTGCTTGGAACGACATGGGAGTAAGAGCCCAAAGGGGATACTGGTGATCTCATTAGACTTGTGTTAATTAAGCTCTCCCTCAGATTGCCGTAAAAGTCTACTGACTAGATTCATGTATTTAGTTCCACGGCATGCTAGTATCGACGATGTACCCTCTAGCCAGCAAATCACCGCTTGCCTGCTAGAACGAATGTTCAGCTCGTTAAAAATAGATTTCAAGTACTTTTTCCTTTGGTCTAAAACGGCTGTACATGCACATGTTAGGTGGATTAATGTTTCCTTTTTAGAGCCACATAGTCTACAGGAGTCCGAATTGAATGGAGTTTTCCACTGGGGGTATAAATCCTTTGCCTCGTGCACACCCATTCTGTAATTTAAAAAACTCGTTTTTAACTGTGAGCTGAAATGGGCGGATAGATATGGTTGTGGCCTCAAAAATCTATAGGAATTAATGACAGTCCACCCGTGCCGTCGCTTGGAGAGCTCTTGTCTGTCAGCCCAGAAGGATTTCTTTTTGGCTGCGCTGTTTACTATTTTGCCAAAGCTTCCTCTATCCAACCTTTTGGCCCATGCTGTTTGTAGGGCCATCTCAGCCAGGGACTCTCTCAGAAAACTTCCCCAGGAGTTAGATGTTACTTGATCCCCCTGGAGCTTAATTTCTTCCCAGCATAAGCTATTTAAAGTGTTCGGGTCAGAAGTAAACTCCAATGCTATATTGATATTTTTGTTTTACATACACAGGGGGAGTGATTCTATTTAGGACCAAAGAGGCTGGAATCAGATAAGTATTACAATGAAAGGGTGCCTCTTGGACCATGAATTGCTTATATTATTAGTTACGGTGGTCTATGCTCTTTACCTTCGTATCTGTTGAGCATATGAACTAGAATTATTTCAATAATAACTTAAACAAGGAGTCGGCATGCAAACGTTTCTCAACAAATGCAAAGAGATTCATGCAAAATATATCTTGTATTTCATCAATACGTTATTTACTTCATGTTTTTGTTTTTCTTCTTTTTTGAATTCACACGGACATATTGTCATATTGATGGAACATTGTGGAAGTAAGGAATACGCGACCCACATGCCGACAGAGCCGGACGTTTGCAGCAAAGCACGGTTTCCCTGCAGTAATACTAGTACGGAAAAATTAGCTATGGTACCAGCCAAGTTAGCAATTACTTCGAGCAGGGACTGGAGGCTGATGCAACAAAGCTCCTGAGAAGGGAGTTGTAGGGGGAAAAGAAATGGCATAAGTCAGGCTTTCACAATCTGGAAGATGTATAAGTTCAATAAGGCAACTACATTTTTCTTCAAGGATAATGGCAATCGCTCTGCCCTTCTTATTCTCCCTATCTTTATGGCAGAAATAGTATCAGGGGGCAGGGCTTTAACAAGATCTGTCCCAGATTCAGAGTGGAGCCACGTTTCCGTCAAAAATACAGCATCTGGTGTTTTCTCCTCTAAAACGGAAAAGAGTTCTAACTTGTGATCTACAATTAATCGGGAACAAGTGTCATGTAGCTTCCGTATTAGTATAGGACTTGGGGTCACTCACCCAAGGGAGGGGCAGGGGGCTGTGTCTACATGTAGTTTCACCTTTAAAAGGGTCAATAGAGTGGAGAAAGCTTTAATTAGGGGTCCCCCGTAGAGCTAAAAATTGCAGGGGAGAGTATGTTATCATCTCACTTACTTAAAATGCACCAGCAGCCCCAGATACTATATCTTGGGGGTCCCAGAAAGTACATTCATTACTGACCTCAAACAGCAATGACCATCCGTGTTTCAAGGCTGTAAGGAAAGTCAGGGGACCCAGTTTGTAATAAGAGCCGAATGTGCACATCACTGGCCCCAGACATATTTGTGCTTCAGTGTCTCTAAGCAGTAATATGCACCAGTGACCCTGAAGAACAAGTTACTTGTCTTCCGTAACACTTTATCTGGTGGATACTAGGGCTGGGTGATAGATTCCGCTTGGCCGGCGGAGTTTGGCCCACATCACGTTCTGGCAAAACTCCGCCAACCACAGTGTGGTGGTGTTTTTTCTCACGCGCAGCTCGCCAGTGTTACGTTGGCAAATGCAAGAGAGAATTTGTGCCCCCTAGCGCAATGTTTGGGTGCTAGAATGTCTACCGGAGAGATTTCTCAATTAGGGAGGTTGCGCCAAGTAGTGAATGTTCGCGTTGAGAAAGCTGCTGCTCAAGTAGAAAATCTACTGGAGTGGGAGAAAGAAGCAGGGCCTTTCGTGCTGATTTTACAGTTTGGAACACGCTCCTGGCATTAAAAATCAGTGCAAGCAGCGCAACATGCCGAATCCACCCACTCGTGGAATTCAGCAGAATCTGGCCTAGTGGATACTATATTTAACTGTAGAATCCTCACCTTAGAATGCACCCCAAGATCCTGACTGCATATGAAAAACTTGTATATAGGAGTGCTCCAGTGCGCGTTTCCACACTGCCCCAAAAGTGATGGAGTGCAGTTGCATATAATTGCCACCCATGTGAGCTGATGTCAATGTTTTGTCTTTTCCCTTTCTGCACCCTAAGACATGAAATGTGGAGTATTGTTGGTAACAGTGTGCTGTATACTAAGTTGGGACTTTTTAAACGATAAGAGGCCATTCCACCCAACATAGCGATGGTAGGACAGTAAGGAATCTGAAGTTAGAGTACCCACCAGAAAGTGTAAGTAGCTTCTTATCAATACCTCTAACCACAAATTCCTTACCTAAGAATAGATATCAAAGCAGTGCCTTCTAAGGTGGAGGGTCTTTGGAGTGGATTCCGACCAAACATTCTTGCAGGACCAAGCATGGGAAATGTCCTCCCACTGGACTTAAATTTCTATGCAGTAGTGCTTTGTGAACATATGCTCAGACAGCCACGTTCTAGCCTGGCAGATGTCATGGACAGGCACTCTGAACACGAACGCAGTAGTAGCACCAGTTAGCCCTAGTGGAATAGTCTCTCATACCTTTCACAGGCTGATTCTTGGCCAGTGCATAGCAGATGATAACACAGAGGGCTACCCTTCTTGGCAAGGTCAACTTATTCAATGTCACCCCTTTATTCACTCCAGAGAATTGCACAGAAAGCTGATTGTATCTTCAACGACCCATGGTATTGTTAATCTAGAAGCTCTAAGCCCCTTTTAGGGCCTAACCAATGGCGCCTCTCCTCTTTCTAGGGCCGTGGGGAGCAAAGACTGCTAGTAATGTGATGGAATGCCCAATGTGGAAGGGAGTTCAACTTTCTATCCTCAGTACCAACTTGGACGGGCAAAATGATGGTGTAGGGTGGCTGTACCGAAAGTGCCTGAAAGTCATTCACACAAGACCTGCAATTACGCTCAGGAGACGCAGCGATCAGTTATACATCAGCTCAAAGGGCGTACACTTAAGAAATGTCAAGACCAAGTTAAGGTACCTGTGTGGCATCCAAATGATTTCTGAGGGAACATGTGTGTCAAACATTTAATTAATTTCATCACAGCAGGTGATTTAAACAAGGATGATTGGTTCTGAAAGTGTAGAAAGGCTAAAAGGACTGATAAATAGCCTCTAATAATGCCCACTGCAGGGCCTTGCCGGGCCTAAGACAAAACAAAAATCCAACAGCTTTGCCTGTAAGCAGCCAGTCTTGGGAACGCCACACAATGCCACAAATTTATCCCAGTGCCTAGCATAGGTGTTTTTTTGTGGCAGGCCGGTCAAGTTCATGCATGTAGGTGTAGATTTCTTAGATTGGGGTGGAAAACCCTTCCCTTTTGCTCAAGCAAGAGGTTTTTGCAAAGTGCCGGTTTGATCATAGAATAGAAATACATTCCCAGAAGCTCTGGTACCACACATACCTTGCTCAATTCAAAGCAACTAGGATGATTTGTGCCCAGTCGTACCTGACCTTTTTCAGAACTTAGGGTAGAAGAGACAGGGGCACGAAGGGGTATAGGAGTCGCTTGTTCCATTCCATCAGAATGCATTTCCTAACGAGCTCCTCTGCAAAATTTCCAACATGCAAAAATGTCAACACTGCCCATCCTTGGCGGTGGTGAACCCTTCTAAGCAGGGTTCCACCCACTATTGGCAGACGTCCTGCACCACCTTGGGATGTAGATGCCACTTGTAATCCTCCAAATACTGCCTGCTGAGTTCATCCACCCTGGCAACAGGGACCAATTAGGTGGTTCCTGATCAGCACAATTACTTGATTTTCCAGCCACCGCCCGAAATGTAGAGCCTCCTAATACAGGACCCAGAACCCCACTTCTCTGTCCTTGTTGCAGTACCACATGGCAGTGATATTGTTTATGAGAACCTGCACCAGCCTCACCTTGATGGACAAAACAAGGCTTTCAGAGCCAAATGAATGGCCCACAACTCCAGCAGATTGATCTGGAACCAGCCTTCTGCTAGAGACCAGAGTCCACAGATCTCCACCTCCCCCAGATGACCTTTCCAGTCCAGTAAGGATGTGTCCGTCACCACTATCGGCTCTGGGTGTTAAAGGGAATGGGTCCGGCGCAGGGCCAATTGCGTTTGAAAAGCCACCGCTGTAAATCTCGAGCTGTTTTCTCTGTGAGCTGGATGGCATTGATCAGACTGTCTTGATGCTGGGCCCGTGGAACTTCAAATTCCATTGGAGAGCCCATATGGCATAGGTGTCAATGAAGATATAGCAGGCTAATAGGCCAAGAAGCCCTGAAGCTGCTCTCACCGTGATCCAGGATCGAGCATGAAAAATCGGGATCATAGCCCGGATGTCCAGGTCTTGTTATGGTGGAGGGAAAGCCCTTCATTCTACTGTGTCCATAATTGCCCCAATAAATGGAAGCCTCTGCAAAGGAGTCAAGTGGAACTTTGTCTTGTTTATAGTGAACTCCAATGAAGTCAAGAAGTTCTCTGTCATCCGGAGGTGGTCCACAACCGAATGTGGTGAGCCTGCTTTGAACAGCCAGTAATCGAGGTACAAGAATACGGTTATCCCCGACCTTTAAAGATGGGCAGTGATCACTGACTTCACATTCGTGATCACCTGTGAATGGGGTCTTGTGAGGCAGAAGGGGAGCACAGCAAACTTGAAATGCTACTGGCCTTCCTTGAACCTCAGATAACGTCTGTGGGACTGCAGGACAGGTATATGAAAATACACAACCTATAAGTGCAAGGAAACCATCCAGTAGCCCAGGTCCTGAGCAGATAATCTGGGCCAGTGTGAATATTTAGTATTTGTCATTCCGCAGGAAGGCATTCAGATGCCAAATGTCTAGAATAGGCCTGAGACCCACGTCTTCCTTTCGAATAAGGAAATCGTGAGAGCAACAATCGCCTCCTCCTTTCAAGTCCAACAGAGGATGACACTAGTTCCGACTGCCCTCCCCTTGCAATCCATAGTATCCAGACCTGCTCAGATAGCATATTTGGCCGTGTTGTTTCCCTCATGGTTGTCTGAGCCAAAAAGCCTCTATTGTCTTCTAGTACCACCAGCAAGGTCTCACTGGCCATGTCCCAAATGGCGTGTGCGTAAAGCCCATCAAACGGAATTTACGAAGCACAGTGCTAAACTGGCAGAAGAAAAAATTTGCTTGCTAAAAACATCACTCCTCTTAGATTCAATATCCTGAGGAGTGGTTGAAATATGGCAGGGTTCACCTTAGTGGTTGAGACCTGTGCTATAAGACAGTCTGGAAAAATTGGTGTCACCAGCCACCTGTCTGTGTTGCCTAGCCTCCTGTCCATTTAAAAGCAGGAAAGGACAAGACTTCAACCAAGTGACCATCAAAGTATCAGTGAGGGCATTGTTACAAGTAAGCAATAACTAAGACGTTGCTGGTCTAGGTCTCAAAATCTCCATTAGACTGTATGTTAAGCTCTCAACTGAGGGTAACTGCAGTTTTATTGCCTTAGCTGCCCTCTGGACCACCACTGCAAATGAGGCACTCACTTCCGTTGGTGGCCCAAGTGGCTAGTCAAGGTCTGTCTCAGGTGAGGTGTCAAGACAACTGGCATTTTGTAAACCAATTTATAAGGCATCATCAGTATAGTGAGGGGGGAGCAAACCATCATCAAATCTTAGTGTCCCCTGCTCTGGTATGGGATCAGAGTCAGAACCAAAGAAATAATGGAGCTTTTGCTGGTAAGTACGATGTGGCAGAGGCACTGGGTTAGGGTCAGGTTGAATGATGACTGTACCACTTTCTGTATGGACTGCTAAGGGGTCCTATTGGGAAAGACTATGCTGGGGATAGATCCGCCACTGGTAACCCAACTGGAGGTCCCTGCAGTACCATGGGTCCTGAAGGTATGCCAGAGGGAGCCTTAAGCACTTTAAAAAATTGCAGTAAGGCCTGCCTGAAGGCCTCGATTTGCTGCAGGTTCCAATAGAGTCCACAGATCTTGCTGGAGTGCAACTGACATTGATACCCTAGTGCATTCTCTTTGGAGTCAGAGTGGTGGGGTGGGGTTGAGTCCCACTTTGCTTTCTTATGCTTGTGCTTGGACTTTGACTTCAACTAACTGAATGCTTCAAGCTTAAAGTTAAGTGATCACTGGAACGGCCTCTGGACCAGGACCGAATCCATCACTTGGAACGTGTGCTGGAGCTAATCAAAAGCTGCAACATCTTGTGTTTGTCGACTTACAGATTCTCCTTCCAGTCTCAGATTGCCTGCAGGTGCATGAGGGCACATGACATAGTTGTGTCTCAAGCCAAGGCACCAGAGTCCTACCTTGTGTGGGTCCATGACACAAAGCTGTTGTTAAGATATGGACATTGTTCCTAAACACACTGATGACATTTACAAGTCATTGGAGAACCGACAAAGTTTAGAGTGGAGCTCTTCATCTGTGCTAAAAGGCACTGAGAAAAAGGAACTGACAGCATGCAGGGGTGGCACTTATGTATAGCTCCACTCCATTGCTTCTGTGGTGATGTGGCGTCAGCACAGACCCACACTGCGCCACCTAACAGTGCGCGGATGCACTGCTATGGAAAAGTTTTCCAGATCCAGTCTGGTGTCTCTGGAGTATTCAAAGTGAGGACTCTCTGATTAGAAATGTCCATTAGAAAGAAACTAGTATCTGGGCCCCACAGTCAATAACTAGCATCAGCGACCTGATGCAATAACTAGCATCAGTGGCCTCAGGAAATATTGACCATCAGTTACATTGGCAGTGTTAGAAATGGGGGTCTCTAGTTGGCAAGGGTTTGCACCTTTTTCTAATTAGAGACACTTCCTTCTAGTCAGGATAAGGGAGTTTACACTCCTAAATAACCCCTGCTCACCCCCTTGGTAGCTTGGCTCGAGCAGTCAGGCTTATCTTAGAGGCAGTGTGTAAAGCATTTGCACATAACCAACAGTAACACAGTGTAAGCACTACAAAAGGACACCACACCAATTAAGAAAAACATCCAATATTTTTAAATACTTAAGACAAGAACAAAAACGATAAAAATCCACAATACAGGACTTGGAAATCTTCAGTTGTCAAAATAAACTTGAAATAAAGTTCCCTTTAGTCGATAGCTCCGTCTGGGGCTATCACGGCATCGTGAACAACAAATTCCAAACAGTTCTTGCTGACCGTGGCGTCGCGGGTCAACTACGGTGTTGGGAAGACCCGCAAAACAGTACCTTTAGAAATGCAGGGCGTCGGTGACCTCTCGTTGAACTCCGAAAGCACAGCGTCCGCTGGCGTCGGTTCCAGAGGTTGGTGCAGGAGTCGTCGGGCCCTTGAAGTCACACGTGTTGCAGATTGAACTCCTCATGGATGGCGTCGGGTGCTGCGGTGAGAAGTGCAGTGGTGCTCGTCGCTGTGCTAGCAGGTCACAGTGCAAGAAGCAGTGTCGTCGTTGCTGAAGCGCTGACAAACTGGAGTCGATGGCGCCGGCGTCGGTAGGCCAAGGCTGCAGTGCAGGATGAGGATTGTGCTTCGTGTAACTTAAAAGCGGTGCCCTCGAACCACGGTGCAAGCAGCGGCGTCCATGTCGGCGTGAAGTGGCATCATCAGGGATACCAAGGCGACGATGTAAAGCGAGGTGGTGCGGAGTGCAGTGCCCACAGGTCGTGGTGCAAGCAGCGGCTCAGTGTCCGCGTCAGCAGGCATCGTCGGTAAGACCAGGGTTGCTGTGCTGCGCTGCGGTAGCGCCCTCTGTGGTGCTTTCAGGACACGGAGTCGGCAGCGGCGTCGTATATGGCGTTGGGTAGCTTTATCTTCTGTCACAGCACAAAACACACAGTCCCCAGTGCTGAGGGAAGAAGAACCTGAAGTCTATGCTGTTCCTGAGACTTCTTGAACAGAGGGTAAGCTCTACCTCAAGCCCTTGGAGAAACTCACAAAAAGAGATTGCAGAAAGTTCAAGTCCAGTCCTTTCACTGCCCAAGACGGAAGCAGCCACTGCAGGCCAACACAGCAAAGCACACGGCAAAGAGGTAGCTCCTCCTCACAGCTTGTCCAGCTCTTCTTCTTGGCAGTCTTCTTAGTCCAAAAGAGTTCTAAAGTTCTGGGGTCTGGCCACAATATTTATACTACCAAATCCTATGTTCTCTGAAGGCAGAGAGTGTCTGTACCCAGCCCAAACCAGTTCAGTCCTCACTGGTGCAGCTTCCTGGCAGGGGTGGAGACGACATTGTGCAAGGCAGACAGGCTCATTCAGGTGCAAGGAAATCTGCTCCCACTACTCTAAATGCAGCCCAAGTCTATTCAGCACAGCCCTGACCCATCAGGTTCTCTGGAGCCAATGGCCCTCTCCAGCCCCTGTCATCCCAAAGCCAGACAGTAAATCCACAACCCCAGCAGAGGCACACAGGGTGGCTAAACAAGAAAATACCTACTTTCTAAAAGTATTATTTTCAAACATAGAATGTAAAAATCATCTTCACTAAAAGATGCATTATAACATTCTGATTCCAGACATACTACTTTGTTCCCAGGGGTAGTTAAGTTTATAAGATGGTATAAACAAACTCCCCATTCTTCGCTATGGGAACTGGAAGCCTTCCAATGGTGAAAAACGAAATACACTATAATTCACCACCAGGACATGTCACACACATCAGTACATGTCCTACCTCTAACATGCACTGCACCCTGCCCACAGGGGTACCTTAGGGGTGACTGACATGTAGAAAAAGGGAAGGTTGGTGCCTGGCAAGTGGGTGCAGTTGCCAGGTCGACATGCAGTTACAAACTGCTCACAGACTCTGCAGTGGCAGGTCTGAGTTACCTTTTCAGGGCTACTTCTGTGGGTGGCACAACCAGTTCTGCAAGCCCACTAGTAGCATTTGATTTACCAGCCCTGGCACTCGCAGTGCACTTTACTAGGGCCTCACCAATAAATCAAATATGCCAATCATGGAAACACCAATCCATAACATAATTTACAACAGGAGCACTTGTACTTTAACACTGAACCAGCAAAAACAGAGTCAAACCCTGGAGGTCAGAAAGCTAAAAGACAGGGGAAACTCGCCAAAAGATGCCCAGTCTAACAGGCAGTAAGGCTGTAATGAGCTTCAATGGCTCCAGGCAGTCATCACCTCCTAGTCACATGTAGTACATACATCAGTGCTTACAAGAAGTACAATTTTCCTTTGCCCATTCCAATACATGCATCCGTGATCACAAGCAGTCCATGTATCCATGTTCACAAACAAAACAATGCAACTGCTTCCAGGACTCATTTGTAGATGGTTTGGATGAGTCTTTGGAAGGGTGGTAGCTCCAGCGGCTATGTTGGTAGTGAATGGAAACCCTGTGGCATGGACTACAGACAGAGCTGAGTCAGGTGGAGAAGAGCTTAGCAAAAGATGTCTCTTGGGATCCTGCCAGCACCTTTGCGGTGCTGGTGCTTAGTACAGTCCTGCCTCTGCAGAGGCATGGAAGGGATGCTAGCTCTGGCACTGCAAAGAACTGGCAGGATCCTGACCCAGAAGCGATTCTCAACCCGTGTTGCTTGAAAGAAAAGAGTGCATCACTCATACCTCTCCAGAGGCATAATGTTGATATTGACAGCAATATGTGCAACTCCATTCATACCTTTGTTAAGGCAGGAGCTTCAAGGTGAAAATACTTTAACTATGAAATAGCCAGTTCATTGCCAATGCTCCATAGATCGCAAATGACAATTAAAACACCCAATGACTGTTATTAGCACATTTGTAGAATAAATGTGATAAAAAATGTATACAACACTTATAGTACACAGTGGCTAATGGAGGTTGACCCACTGGCCCCTTTCAATACATTTTGTATTAATGGTGGTCCTTCCACCCAGACACCTCTACTCCACATGACTCCTACTTGCATATATCCTATGCATACCAGCAAGGGAATCGTCTCTGGTAAACCGCCGGGCTTTCATTTGCTCTGGCGGCTTACCAGAGACGATTCACTCGCTCCCGACTCGAGAATCCCATATGGATCTCGGAGAGATTGATCAATGCATTATTGCCTATTAAGAGCTGAATTGTGAGCTCCAAAACTTTATGCCCTTGATTGAATTTCTCCCGGGCTCTTAACGCCAGAATAATAAGGGCCATATTTTTACCTCCCGATACCACATTAATTACCGGATTTAGACACCTGCATTTTAGGTCACATCTCACCATAATCACAGGCTATTTTCTGTGCTCAGTCCTGATGAAGACCCACGGTGATGTTTTTGAATTAAACACATAAAGGGTTGAAACGTCGACGATAATTATTGGTGCTCCCTATTCCTGTGAAGTCATTTTCATTTCCAAGTTAAAAAGGACATTTGCCTATACAGCCATCTGTTTCCTTGGAACACCTTAATGATTCATTTATGTAACCTTTGTATCTTTGTATGTGTTTATACTGTCTTGGTCCTCATTTTTGTTCATTTTTGTATTTTCCATTATTGTATATGTTCAATAACAGTCCTGTGTTTTCAGTGACGTTATTACTTTTTGCGTCACTTCACGATATATGATTGCTAATATACCATGTTTACAAAGTCTCTCTTTGGTGTCTTATAGTATTATTTTGTTCCCATTGGGGTGCAATTGATTTGCCACATCACTAGGAATGTTTTGTAGAAGAAATATATCCTCCCCCACAGAAACAATTGTTGCATACTTCTAGAATTCCCAGGTTCTGAGGGATACTGGGTCACCCAATTACTCTTAATAGTGTAAACATATCTGGCACAAAGGTTCAAACTCACATAATGTTACCTAACAAAGTACCTTTGCAAAACCGTGACAAATATTTGCAATGTTGGGTTCTAAAGGCCTTTAGTATGGAAATAACTATACTGGAAAACTGGAATCTAACCAGGAAAATGCATGGAGAGGTGAACCGGTGGAGACTTATCTGGTGTGCTACATTGGTAAGATTATTTAAAACATGTAAACTGGGGTTCTTAGTAAGTATTAAACTTCAGGAATATGTGCAAAACCCAACAAATATGATTCTTCTATAGTCAGCCACCAGGATCAATCTGTTTTTTAATATGTAATATTGGAATAGTTTTAATAATCACTAAAATGGTGGATTAAATGACTTTTTCAAATCCTTATCAATGGAATACTAGACAATAGTTTCCTAACTGAGATTGCGTAATTTAGATTTTCTACAGTGAGTTAAGAATGCAGTCTTGAATTTGCAAGTTGAAATATTAAAATGTTGTATTTGTTCCTAAGGGCCTGTTATACCCGTGGGATTGCCTATGCTCAGAGGATTAAAAAGCAGGAACATTGAATACTCCATGACCCCGTTTCGGATGCCATTTCATGGAAGCCCTCAGGTTGAGCTTTAAATATTCCATACTTCACATGCAGGTGTAGCTGATGTTTGACATATGCACAATGAAACGAATACTCTGCTGAAGATAGGAAACAGTACAGCATTACAAGTATAGCTTGAGAAACTGTTTTTCTGACCTTATTGTTGTATGTATTTTGGTTATCATTTTCAGATTTGATCAGTCAGGCCATGTGATTATACTGCTGCCCAATCAAATTGGACAATTAGCTGGGGAGAGGTGAGAACCCACACCAGAGAATAACACTTCTTGTTAGGGTGAATCATAAAAGTCACTAAATAAACCTGTGCCTAACCCTCTGGTAGCTTGGAACAAAAGCAGTCAGGCTTAACTCTTTGCCTCATCGGGGCAAGGGAGCAGGCGGTAGCCAGAAAGGGCTCCGCGTCGCTCGCTAGCTGCTGGAAAGAGGTCTCGGTGAACTTTTTGTCTTTTGATGGGAAAGCTACAAGCAGGAGAAATTTAAATACCACAGCCTGTGAAGGTTTATTGCCAGCCAGATACTTTTCATGCCTTTGCAACGGCGACGGGGTATACATACCGCTAACATGAAGGTCTGTCCGTCCAATTTGAATGTAGGCGGACCTTCGGGTTGACTGCAGCCGTGACTACACCATCACTGCCATAGCCACAAATCTCTCCAGCAGTCCGACGGAGTTAGGGCCATTGTAGAAATGGCTTCATGTTTGCCCACCCAATCGACATGTAGCCATTTCATTTTACTGTCTCTCATCTCTAGGGACAGTAAAAAGCAAATAGTGGTCTCCCTGCCATGGGGAATAGCAACCAGGGAGAGAGGAGCATTACTTTTTTTAATTTCCAAAAAGAAAATCCTGTTTCTGGATTATGTTTTATGAAAATAATAAAACTATTTGGTGCAGGGTTGTGTCATGCTGACGCAGCCCTACACCAAACAGCGATATACATTGACAAGAACGGTGACGATGGTTCCTGCCAGTTCACTGTAAGTGACTACCTGCTTAGCGGTCATTTCTAAATTTGACAGGTGGTCCCTCGCCATGGGGATGGAGTAATTTATACCATCCCCATGACAGAATAGCTGGCTATCCATCAAAAATTAAAACGGGCCCTTAGTCTCTTTTTTGAAGCTCAGATCCTTCCAGGGGGACAAGGCTGCAAGCTGTAGCTGAAGAGGCTGCCACGAGACCGGACATCTTCTCAGTGAAGTCCAACTGAATTCGATTTGCTGCTGCAGAGAAGAATGTAGCGGGACGAACCTGAATCTTTGGCCCACTGGTGATACACTGTTGTTGGACCATCTTGGCAGGTTGATCACAGTTCCCCATCGATTCTCCGAGCAAAAAGTTGGCAAAAAGTTTTTAAGTCCCAGGTTTCAGGAAACTTTGATAGGAGCATACTAAAGACCAGGGTTCCAGGACCTGGGCGACAGCACTTGGGTGTCAACACTCACACCAGCAGCAGAGCTCAGGACCGGTTCAGTGGGAACTGGTCAGCTGGTCAGTTGCAGGAACAGTCATCTGAAAGCTTGTTGTGTCCCTATAGCTCAAACATTGAAGTAACTTCTGTGGTCCTCAGTTCAAGGAGAGCAGGTCCAGTCTTCCTTCAGAATCTTTAGACAGCAGGTCTGTCCTTCGTCTGGTCTTCACAGGCCCATAAGGGTTATGAGGAGGCTACAAGGGATGCCTCATTCATGCCCAGTGCCAGCCCGTAGGTCAGCAAAACTCCTGGCCACTCACTAACCAACGGGATAAAAGATCTAAGGGGTGACACTACTCAGGTTTGCAGCACATCTTGTGTGTTTTCCTGTAAACTATCCCACAGTGTCCCCCTCTACCTAAATCCAACATGGCAAAACCCTTCTTTCCCTATTCACAGTTCCCTGTGCCCACCCAGAGGTATTTCTATAGAAATGGGTAGGTCCCCCTATGTAGTCACTCCAAACCAGTTCTGGGGCATGACTTGGAAGACAAGGGAGGAAGGCCTAGGCATTAGCTATGTCTGCCAGTAACAAACCGGGTCAGCACCCTTTAAAGCTCCAAAAGGGGCTGGGCACAGCCGACAGGTCTTTCTGCTCAAGGAGGGATAACACCTCTTCACACCCAACCCGTTTGTCCACTGTCTGGGAGCAATCCACATCTCACAACAGTGGAGCCATTCAGCAGTCATGTGGCTCAGTACACTGGAATAAAGGCACATATGACGTGGGAAGGAAAACTTTCTAAAAGTGTAATTTTCAAAATAGTAATATAAAATGCAATTTTACTATTAAGTTGAATTTTAAATTACTATTAAAATGAGTCCTTGAATCATTATGGTCTAGCTTGACGAAGCAGCAGTTGCCAAAAAGATGTGTGAGAATCATCAGACGAGATTTGGCTCCGCCCACATGTTGAGAGCCAAGAGTACATGCTTTGATTGGACAGAAGTTGTGTGCTTTGAAAAAAGGGCCTGCCCTCCACACAACTGTGATAATTTTATTTGTCCACCTTCCTGAGCTTGAACTTTCAGGTGCACACACATGTAATTGTAATGCTGATAAAGTGTCTTAGATAACTAGATAATCTGTAGTGTTTTTCTTTGGCAGCAGAACAGAAGCAAGGAGGGCAGTCATTACCCTATATGGATTTTAAGGTCTAGCTTGGCAGTTTGTCAACAGACCTGTTAACCTACACCAACATTTTTCTACAGTACTTTTTTTCCACACAAATAAATAACCATTCCAATGTTATCTACTTGTAATGCTTCATATTACCATACAACATTCCTTCAAAGCCAGACATTTTGGCGTTGCCAATGCTTGTTTTTGTAGCTACTCCCAAACTGAACTTAGGCATTATACATTATTATAATGTAACCTAGTATTTTACTATGGGAGTGGCAGCCTTCCTACAGTGAAAAACAACTTCTGGAGGTGTTGTCTGCCAGGATGTGTAAAACATTCAAACCATTATTTGGCCTGGTCAAAATGCAGTATAAAACTACATACTCAGGCTGCAGGGTCAGGCATGTGCTACGCTAGTGGTTCGCACAATGAGTGCAGCAGCCCACTTGTTGCATTTAATTTACAGGCCTTGGGTATATGTATTACCATATAATAAGGGCAGATTTATAAGTAAATTAAATGTGCCGATTCGGAACATGCAAAGTTTACCATGTTTAAAAGGGAGAGCACAAGCACTTTATAACTGATCGCAGGAGTAAAATGTGAAAAGTCCTAGAGCCAACAAAAATGGGTTCAGTTGGAGAAGGCAAAAAAACCTGGGGAATACCGCACAAAAGATGGTAATTTTCAACATGTCTCCCCACCCTCCCCCCAACTGAAAGCAGTGTGAACTACCCACCCTCATGGCAGTTCTCACCGGTACCTCAGCATTAGTGTGGGCAGTCCCAGGATGACGTTCCACCATTAAGTCCAGACTCTCTCCTGTAGGGAAATGAAGAACGTAGCAGTTTTGGATTCTCATCCCGCGTTTGTATCAGCCATCTGAGGAGTCTTTGATCTGTCTAAACCCAAAAGTGAGTCCCAAACAGGTATGGTCTCAACTTCGTCAGTGCCTAGGCCACTTTAAATGGTTTCTTCTCAATTGCACTCCACCTCTGTTCCCTGGGAAGGAGCCTCCTACTGATGAAGGTTACAGTTTGGTCCAAGCCTTCATCATTCAGCTGTTACAAGACATTCCCAATGCCATTCTCTGAAGCATCTGTCTGCTCTAGAAATGCCTTGGAGAATTTGGGAGCCTTGAGCACTAGTGCTGTGCACATGGCCTCCTTCAGGGTATCAAACGCTTTCTGGCACACCTTGGTCCAGATCACCTTTTTGGGCTGCTTTTTAAAGGTTAGTTCAGTTAAGGGGTTACAAATTGTGCCATATCCCTTAACAAATCTTCTATTGTATCCACTGGGGTCTAATAAGTCTCTCACCTCGGGCTGGGTCTGGCGAGGCTCCCAAGGCATAATGGTCTGTATCTTGTTTTGGAGAAGCTGAAACTTGCCTCCACTGATTTGGTGGTTCAAGTACACCACTGATTTCTGTCCTATCTGTCATTTACTGGCCTTGAAAGTCAGGCCTGTGTTTATTCAGTGCCTAAATCACCTTCCGGAGGTGGTGCAGGTGGTCATCCCAGCAGGAGCTGAAAACATTGTTATCTAAGTAGGCTGCACTGATGTTTTGTAGCCCACCCAGAACCCGATTAACCAACCTCTGGAATTTGGGAGGGGCTTTCTTTAGTCCAAAAGGCATTACTTTGAACTGAAAGAGGTCCTCTGGGATGGAGAATGCTGACCACCTTGACCCCCACAGTCTGGGAAATCTGCCTATACTCTGACCTCAAGTCACAGGTACTTAGGAATTCAGCAGCCTTCAAGTGATCAATGAGCGCATCAGCCCTGGGGAGAGGGTGTGCATCATACTTGGTGACTGAAATGAGGCCCCTGTATTCCAGACAGAACCTACGTTCCGGGCTGGTTCCTGTTACCTAGAGCATGGTCACTTCAGAACTCTCAAAGTAGGACTTGAGGTGATTCACATGTAGGACCCTTAAAGAGTTCCTGGATGTCTTGAGCTCCACCACATAAGTGACTTCCTCTTTCTGTTCCTTCACCTCATAGGACCCGGTCCATTGGTCCTTCAGGCCTGGGCCTCCTCAGGCTCCATCAGCCACACCTTCTGGCCAGGCTGATACTCCACCAGAGTGGACTTCTGGTCATACCAGTGTTTCATGACTTCCTGGCTGGCCTCTGAGTGCTCAGTGACCTCCTTTCAGAAGCAGTTCATCTCATACGAGAGGGCCAACATGTAGCTCACTACATCTTGATGGGGCTTCTTAAGAGCTTGCTCCCACCCCTCCTTCACAAGATTGAGAGGTAGCCAAACAGAAGCTCAAAGGGACTGTACCCTACTCCCTTCTGAGGTACCTCCCTGTAAGCAAATAGTAGGCATGGCAAGAGGACATCCCACTGCGCATCAATGGCTCTGATAGGCCAATAGTCATGCCTGTTAGGATATTGTTGAATCTTTCAACAAGCCCATTGCCCTGGGGGTGGTCTGAAGTGGAAAACTTGTAGGTTACCCCACTCTCCTCCCACACTGAGTTCATGTAAGCAAACATGAAGTTGGTGCCCCTGTCAGACGGAACCGCCTTTGGGAAACACACACGGATAAATATCCCAATCATTACCCTGGCCACCATAGATGCAGTCACGGACCTCAGGGGGAATGGCCTCAGGTACCTTCTGCATGGTCGACCAAGACCAGAAAAAACCTGTTGCCCAAGACAGTCTTGTGGTCCAGTATCCCAAGGATATCAATACCCACCCTTTCAAAAGGGGGTTCCCACCACAGGGAATGGTCACAGGGGAACCTTCTGCTTTACCCGTTACTTCCAACTGGCCTAGCAGGTTGCGCTGGATCGGCAGAATGCATCTAACTGCATCCGCTGCTGGTGTCAATAAAAGTGGGTGACCAGTCTGCCTAAAGGTTTAGGACTGCTCCAGATATCCTGACTGGGGAATATCATGAGCCAGCTCCCGTAGGAAGTCCTGGTAGCACTAGGGGATCACCAACATATGGGTTACTCCAGGCTGAGGGACCTTAGGTTCACTGTACAGGAAACCCTTCTCCCAGTAAATGAGGTGCTCATCAGAGGTGTTGACAGGTGCCTAGGCCTCAGCATGCTGCCATAGGCCGTCAAGAGTAGAATACTCCCTCTGCACTTTGCAGAACTATTCCTGGGACATTCCACTTTCAGTTTGCCACCTGGCTATCTCTAGTAAATTTCCAAGGACAGCAATATCTTCCCCTGTAGGTTTCGGGGCATCACCCTCAGGTTCACCCCCACCGACTGTGGGAATTTCTGACTCCTATGACAGGCTGCCATAGACCTTGTGCTCAGGCAATCCCAACATCTACAGGTGAGACCTGAACTCCAGCTCTTTCCAGATGGTGTGTTTAAGATATTTTTTAACAAACAGTCAGGAGGCAGGGCTGGACTCACAACTACCTTTAAGGAACCTGAGACCCCCCCCCCATTTTCAAAGGAAACTAGATCCACTGGATAGTGGCTCACTTGGTTGTCTGCTCTCACAATCTGGTGGACTGCATCAGGGACTACCTTCTCCACGGACACCTGATGACACACAACAATAGTCATATTGACTCCTGTGTCTCTCAGAGCTTCCACCCTCTGCCCATTAATGGTGGCCCACTGCCTACACATTTTGGTATTGTCAGGCATGTGAGCCATTGGCACCATCTCCTTGTCACTCAGTGATACTAGGGTAACCGCTGCCGTTCCCCAAAACTAACTAGCTGCATCATTCAGCTTATTGTTGTTTTTAATCCTGTCATAGGGTAGCTAAATAAAGTTTCACCGGCTAACTCTATAGGCAGTTTTATCTCACTTTCACCAGCACTGCACTTTACACCCATTCACACACCACGCTCACATAGGGTTTTTAGTACAACCCATGAGCTCAATTTGAAAAACATCCCTGAGCTCCTCCCTCGTAGAAAGGGGGTTGTAGCCTGCATTAGGACTAGGTTCCTAACGTGAGAAGGCACCCCTATGATGAATCATGACACCTTTGGTGTGTGAGGGGAGTCGTTCTTAAAAGGTATATCTTCCCCTGATTGGTTGATCTCCTTTCTGGTGCCAATCTATTTGTGTGTTTCATCCGAATACTTTCCCATAATCCGGATCCTTGGGCTCCTGTGTGAGTTGATAGTCGAATCAAGGCCTTTTCCCCCCAAATGAGCAGCCTGGATCCACTGCCTCAAGCAAAAGGCTTCCCAACACACACAGGACCCATGGACCTACTCTGCCGGTTCACATAATAGACGTTGGTAGTGTTTTCCAAATGAATCTGCACGACATGGCCAAAGATGTAGAGGAGAAATACCCTTGAGCCATGCAAAGGACCCTCAACCACAACACATTGATGTACATCATTTTTTATGATGAGGCCAAAAGGCCTTCCATCATTATTTACCGAGATGAGTGCCCAAGCCCAATTAGGAGCTGTTCTTTACAATTATGACCTGAGACTATGGAGGAGTGAAGGAATGACCCACAGTGAGGTCGGAAGGGTGCATCCACCAATCAAGGTATGAAAAAAGAGACCATAAGCCTTTCAAGTGAGCTGCAAGACTATCAACATGCGTGTGGTATCAATAGGATACACAAGGCCATTAAGATTGATAGGTAAAGGACCTGCAGAAGCAGGATCCAGGTTCCAGGTTCCAGGTTTAATGTCTTTATTTCGATAATAAAATCATAAAAGACAGCAAAATTAACGCATACAGTTTGAACCATGCTTTTCAATCACCATATACTGTCCAGTTTACAAATATTTTTTACACACAGTAAAAGCTATACATTTAAAAAACCCTTGTTAAGCATCCCATTTGTATTTAGACAATCCATCTATATAAAATTTTTAAAAGCATAAAATCAGTCGATAAAAACCATCTTAAAATACTATACAATGTCCATCTTTGGAATGAAAGTTTTAAATACAATTCGGATGAGCAATCATTTCTATCTGTTTGTTAGCTCTAATAATCCAAACCCAGCCAAGGAATTTCGCTGTGCTCACCACAAACAACTCTGAGGTATTGGTCTTCAATGCCCGAATGGCCTCCACAGACCTACTGCAAGTAGGGCGTTGGAACAGAGGTTTTATCCATTTTCTACGTGGGACTTTATACATGGGACAGGCAAATAAAAGGTGGCCCTCAGTCTCCTTATGGCCGGGACACCATTTGCAAAATTCGGTTGCTCCAGGACCCCAATTTTTAGTAAATGAATTCAAGGGCAGAGATCCCACCCGAAACTGATGGTAGAGTTTCTTGTCAAGGGGTCTGGTAATGATATCCCAGTAGTTCTCACGGGAAGGATCCAACTTATTAGCCAGGAACCTTCCTGTTAAACTTGTAGAACTAGAAGCGGACACTAGGGTTTGCCGAACTGAGGCCCAGTACAATGCTTTAAATTCTTGTTTGGTGGGAAACACATTGGTTCCTGGAGACACCCACAGCTGTTCCAATCCCATTTCCGCCAGAATGGTTTTTACCATGCGTAGCCATGGAATTCTCCCGGAGCCCTCAATGGACCTAACTTCTACAAGTTCATTAGCAAATATGGCTAAGTCGGGAGAAGATCAAATCCGTCTCCAAAGGGCTACCAATCTAAACCTCGCCATCTCATTTATTGGATTACATCCTAAGTCCAAACAAAGGGGTATAGATGGAGTTGATTGCGGTAGCCCCACTAAACTCCGCAAGAACTTGCACTGTGCTTTGAGCAGACTAGAAAGGTCCATATACGCCCAGAGATCTGCTCCATATAAAATGGCAGCGTTAATCCTTGCGTCGTAAATTTTTAGCGTTGGGAGCACACGTTTAGTGATGGATCTCCTTTGTTCCCTAAGGAGACAGCCAGTTAGGCGGGCCAGTTTAAGCTGCTGTTCGACAACCTGCTCCTTCCATCGCAGGCGAAAGTCTAGGGTAACCCCTAGGTAGGTCATATGATCTACTTGTTCCAAGTTAGCCCCACCCATCCTTACCGAGCTCCGAACCGAAATGTTCTTAGTGAAAACCATGAACTTAGTTTTGCCCACGCTTACCTTCAAATCATTGATGGCACAGAACTCCTCAAAGCGGTTCAGAGCCCGCTGTAAACCGCTTCTAGTCTTAGAGAGGAGCAGAGTGTCATCAGCGAAGATAAGCATGGGGAACTTCTTCCCAGCCAGGGAGGGAGCATCAGTGGGGAAGGCCTTGAAAAAATGTACTACCTGGTCAATAAATAACAAAAAGAGTGTGGGTGCCAGGACACACCCCTGACGAACCCCACGTGTTACTGGGAAACTGTTCGTCACTTGTCCTTGACCTCCCCACCGGACCCTTGCGAAATTGTCCTCATGCAGTTTAACAATTAAATCCAATAGTTCCAAGGGCAAACCCAAGTCTCTCAAGACACGCCACAGTTTAGCCCTCGGGACCATGTCAAAAGCCACCTTCAGATCAATAAAAGTGGCGAAAAGCTTTCCCCCGCCCAACAGCACCACCTTCCAGTAAATCAGACAAAGTCTAAACACCTGGTCGATGGTGCTGATACCAGATCTGAAGCCTGCTTGCATGGGAGACAAAATGCCCTCAGAGACCATCCAGCCCTGAACTCTACCTAAGACCATTGGTGCAATGACCTTTTGAAGAGAATCAATAAGGCTGATCGGGCGATAGTTGCCCGGATTAGACCGATCTCCTTTTTTGTGGATTGGAAGGATCTCAGCCCCCTTCCAGCTCTTTGGGATTCTAGCTCCTTTAGCAATTGCGTTGGCTAACCTGGTAATGTACTCCACCCAAAGTTCTTGGTTGGCTTTAAACAAGTCAGTGGGGATTAGGTCCATCCCCGGTGCTTTCCCCCGCTGAGTCAAACCCAGGGCCAATTCAGTTTCTTGTTCTGAGAAGATCAGGACCCCACCGTGATCAAACAGTGTATACTCATTACTCAACATGGTGGAGGATTCCGAGATCTCCGACCTAAATTGGGCAGCATAAAAATCCACCCAAGTTCCGGGGGAGACATGATTTGTAGGCGTTTTCGAATCTGGGTCTCTGCCCCACTTTACAAGTTCCCAGAATTTAGTCTGGTTATTGGATGTAGATGCATCCAGGAGATCAGACCAGTGCCTATCTTCCCACTCTCTTTTAGCATCCCACTGGTTTTTTTTATACTGTACCCTAGCTAACTTGACATCACTCATAACCCGAGACTTAACCGCTTTAACTAGTTGGCTATAGGCCTCCCTGCATTTCCCGTTGTACCATTTCTGACGGGAACCAAGTTTTTTAGGCGGGCATTCTAAGCATGGACAGGATAAAAGAGATTTGAGCTGCTCAAAACAGCATTCATGAGTCTCGGTAACATAATCTATGCCAACCCCCTCAAACACATTGGGCATGAGTTCATTCACCGTGTTGGTGACCAAATTATTAATACTTTCAAGGAGGGAGGCATCACCCCCCAACCTAGACCATTTCAGCCTTCTTCTGTCATTGGACAAGGTGACATCTCCAATCCTGGAAGTATCTGGATTCCTCAATCTATTTGAGCCCGGGAACCTTAAACTAAGCGACAAAGGATTGTGGTCGCTTTCTGGGCGGGATACCACTTCCATGTCGATCATATATTGCCAGAATTCCAACTTTAGCAAAATATAATCTATACGGCTTTTCCTTAAACCATTATCATAGGTATCGCAGGCACATTGGTCTGATAAGGAGCGGCCATTAGCTGCCCTTAAGCCCCTATTCAAGCATAAAGCCATCCAGTTCAAAGCAGCCTCAGTCCCTTTGGCAATTTTATCAATAGATAAGTCCGGAATATTCCAGACTGCAGCCTCAGTGGACCCCCAACTGTCCCCAGCTGCCTGAAGCGGCTCAAAGGTGCAGTTCAAATCACCCGCTAGGACAAAAAAATTGTCACTTCCTAACCCATCGAGATACCTGTCCACTACATCAACAATACCAGGGCAGCGGCCTCCAGGTAGGCCTCGTGCATAGATGTTAATGATAATCAAATCCCGATGGGCAGCTTTACTCATTTTAATACCCAGGAGGTCCTGATGTCCTACAAATATTTCAGACAGGTGGACTCCCAAAGCCTGCTTCACCCAGATCAATAGGCCCCCTGAAGCGCGCCCTTTACTACCACTGATTGCGGGTTTGGAGAAATAAATAAACCCAACCCTGTGGATTGGGACCGTTGCCCCAGTTTCCTGAAGTAATATAATATCAAAAGTATCTATAAATTCCAACCACTCCTCTGAGAGTAGCCGACCCTTAATCCCAGCCACATTCCAGGAGGCTACCTTTAATATATCGTGTGAAGTTGTTACATTACTTTTAGATAATTGAGCCATTGGCACAGTGGAGGCTTGGTTCTCCACTGCCTTCACAGGTTCTGCCCATATCTCGAAACTGGAAGTCATACATACACTATCCACCCCCACAATTTCCTCTAAAATATCCTCAGCAGTCGCTTCGACCGTCCCCCCCATAAGATTTGGCATTGGGCCCCCCTCTTCGACGAACCCCATAGAAGATTCCACCCTTTCGGGCCTGGTTACTACATCCCTACAACACTCAACAGTGCTGTTCACCTTACTTGGTGGGTGTAGTCAATCGACAGCCTCAAGGTCGGAAAGGGGGCCGTAACGATTGAAAAGTAGAGGGTATTGGGGGCGGTAAGGTAATCTAACAATTGAACGCCTCCTGTCTAGTAATCTCGTAGGTGGGGGGCCGGGTGGGAGTTTAGAATGTCTTTCGGGGTAAAAATAAGCAAGGTCCAGTGTTTGAACATCCCCCATTCTTGCAAACCTTGCTTCCCTTCGAATGGACTCTACCACCCAGGGATCCTTAAACGATACCAAAATGCAATCACCCTCTAAGTCTTTAGTCCCAAAACCCACCCAATCTACTCTCCTTACTAATAGGATTTCAGTTGAAGTTGGTGGCGGGAGGGGGCGATTTTTATTGAGCCAGAATTCTACTTTATTACGTAAATCCCTGTCTGTCTCATTAACACCCTCCTTAACGGGTGCTGCCCCGGTTAACACAATAGTATATTGATTTGCTTCTGGGGGTAAGTCAGTACGGAGGTAAGCGCACTTAGCATTGTTTCCCCCAGTATGGGTAGTGGGATTACGATTAGTAGCTGGCTTTCCTAGAGAAGGCTGGGATAGGGTGCTATGTGCAACATTTTCCCTGTCGTCCGTCCTGCCTGTTTGTGCTCGTTGCGCTGTTATCATGGAGGTGACTTTACTAGATTCCTGCGCCAAGGTGCCAACACCAACAGTGCTAACATTGTCCCTGGAACCCACCGGTGCTGGAGACTTGGTTACTACAGCCCCCGTTGCTTTACCAAGGCTAACATTGTCTGTACACTTAATTGGATTTGCCTGAGAAGTAGAAGCCCCCATAACTATGGAGGGGACGGATAGCTTCTGAAGTAGGTTCATGTTCATATTCGCGGCAGACTCCAAAGCATCAATTTTGATGGTCATCAGCCTGGTTTGCTCCAGGACGGGGAGCAGGAGGGTTTTAATCATGGCCTCCATTTTTGCCAACAGGATTTCGTCACTATTAAGACAAGTAGGGCAAGGATCTGATGAACCAATAGAGGTTGAAGTGGGGCAAAATACATTTGGAAGTACCGGGGGAGGTTGCATAGCAGTGGGCAGCAACAAACCAGCTTCACAAGTACTATTAGAAACATTTAATTTAAGCAGCTTCTGTGCTCTTCCCCCATGATTGCTCAGAATATTTTTCCTTTTACAGTCTTTTTTTCTAAAAGAATCAATCGCTTCCGGTGGATTCAACACTAAATTAATGATTGTGTCCACTCTATCTGTGCCTCTATCTTGAGCCCCACTATGCTGGATATCATCTAAACTCAAATCAGTATTGTCTGGAGAATGTAGGGAACCCACCCCTTCTCCCTCAGCATGCATTAGTGCCTCCGTCGTTATTGAATGTAAAGAATTAGACGGGACTTGAGCCACAGGGCTAGAAATAGTAGCAAGGGAACCTAAGGAGGAACGCTTACCACTAACTAAGTTTGGGAAAGCCTTTTCTCGGTCAATGCTATTTCTTTTTCTAAAATCCCAGTTGCTCGAATTATAAAAGCATCAAGCGGACCAGAAACTATTCCCTTAGAAGTTTGCAGTTGAACTGTGCGATCTTTACCGGACCTTAGAGGCATATTAAGTTATAATGAGACAAGCAGTGCCTATAACAAACCCCAATCTATATTAATAGGTTGATGCCCTCTGCGATAAAAAACACAATGAAATGGGATGAAAACCCAATAATTGTGGACAAGCCCAACCTCGTCCAAACGCGGACGGCCACAAACTAGTCCCAGACCAATCCCGTGTGGTCAACGTTGACCTTGTTAACAAGATAGAAAATGATCATTGGCTGTTCTGCCTTTACGATCATTAAATAGCATATCAAGAGTCAGTAAAAGCAATTTATCCTAGAAGGGCCGACTGCCACCGTGCCCAACAGATAATCCACAGGGGAAACTGGGTTAGCAACCAGGAGTAGTACAAACAATTCGTTAGGAAGCAAAGTCCACAGTACCTTGGGGTAACCACTGATGGTGTAGCACAACTTAGAAGGGTTGCCCCGCCCCGTCCAGCTCCGGTCAGTGACGGGCAAGGACGGACCCCCCCCTGGCCCGGGCGCCGCCCGCGTGCGTCCTGCGCTGCGGTGACACCTGGCGGCCTTTGAAGTGCTCCGGCACTGCCAGGTGTCGTCACTGCAGTGCCGCTCTCCAGGGATGCCGGGAGATTGAGTTCCGGTGGGCCGTTCCCCTCACGGCGGTGGTGGTGGTGGCGGAAACGTCCGCAAACAAAGCGAGGGAGAAACCAAGTGTCCCCGCTGGATTCGCTAACGAAGCCGTTCCCCTCACGGCAGGTAAGTGGACAGGGCAGCAGCTGATCGCAAGCAAACGGAGGCAACCCTCAAACGTGAAGGCTCAGAGTCGTCGTAATGGAGGAGTGTTTGTTTGATAAAGTTTTTGTTGAAAAGTCTCTATTTCACATTAAATGTTAGCAAGGAAGCAGTTCCAGATAAGGGCTGTTACTCCGTCTCTCCTGGTGGTTCCAATGGGCGAAAGTAAGGTCTGTTACATCACGGAGTATAAACAATTCAGCGGTAGCAGGCGTGGCTTCCGAAAATAACAAAGGAGTTTAGCGCGATCAGCGCTGAGATGGCAGCGGGTTGAGGGGGGTTTAGTTTTCGTTGTCTGCCAAGAAGGGGAAACGCTGAATAGTGGTATTCGACAAAATCATGTTCCAGAGAGAAAGGGGGGCAAAAGAACAAGTCTCTGTCCGAGAGGCACTGGAAGCGCACTCACGCGTGTGGAGCGTCCTCGCGTGTGTGGCGCTGTACCGGACCCGGTGGGTCGTTCGGCCGGGCCCCGGGGATTACCTTGAGGGAAGTGGTTGGTTTGTCAGAAACACGACAGAAACAGTTAGAGGGTTGGTGAAAGAAGGGCTGCTTCTTTTGTTTTATTTCGTTGCCTTGCTCAGGTGCTGGGTAATCGAACACAGGAGGTTTGAAAAATGGGGAAAAGGGTAGAACACCAGGAGGTAATCGTCCCGTGTGGGGCCAGAATCTTCTTCCCTTGCGAAGTCCGTCGGCTGTTTGCTGTCTCGCTCCTCTGGAAGGATTCCGGACCTCAGCGACATGCAAAATAATAAAGGTACGGGGTTACTGTTTTGCTCCTACGCTAGGAACTTTGTGTGCAACCATCACCAGGGGTTTGGGGGGGTTTTCGTGCGTTTTTATCGTGACTATCAAGGAGAACTGGTCGGGGTGAGACAGGGTGCTGTTCGGTCGGGAAAAGGTCAGTGGCGACACAGGCTTCACCTCCAACCCTCTTGTGCCCCTTTTTACAGCCCCATGCAACTCTGCCCAGCCCACCACCACAGTGAACCCCGAGCGGTCACTTGCCTTGAGCCACGACCCAGGGACTGGGCCGCGGCGCTGGGACCTTGAGCGTTCTTGGTAGTCTCTGCACTCCGGGACCCTCCGGTCTTCGGATCTGCCGCCTTCCGCTCTCTTGGGTCGCTGCTGGGCTCCTCACCGCTGGGCTCCTCACCGCTGGGCTCCTCACCGCTGGGCTCCTCACCGCTGGGCTCCTCACCGCTGGGCTCCTCTCCGCTGGGCTCCGTTCTGCTGGGCTGCTCTCCGCTGGGCTCCTCACCGCTGGGCTCCTCACCGCTGGGCTCCTTCCCGCTGGGCTCGTCCGCTTCTCTACTCTCGCCTTTCTCCGTCTCGCTGACTGTCTCTTCCGGTCGGCAGACAACTCTCTCTTCGTTCCCCACCCCTTTTCTTTCCTGGACTTCCCTTTTCTCCGCCTTCTTTTGGTCGTGGCACCAATCCCCTGTCAGCGATGTTGGTGACGCCGGGAGGTGTGTCCGGAGTGTTTGGGCCACTAGACCGCTCCGTGCTTCCGGAGGCGAGTCGCCATCCCCCTCGCCTGAGCTCCGTGTTCCGTCGCCATCACACATCCCCTCCCTTAGGAATGGACGTAGGGGCCATTCGGATGATGGGTGGCGGGAGAGGTAGTCCGGACCGATGTTCTGTGACCCAGGCACATGGATCGTCTGAAAAGAAAAAGGTTGTAATGCCAAAAACCATCGAAGGATGCGTGCATTGGTGTTCTTGTTGCGGGACAACCAGGTGAGAGGTGCATGGTCGGTTAAAATGGTGAACTGTCTTCCCAACAAGTAATATTGAAGTGCCTCCACAGCCCACTTGATAGCAAGACATTCGATCTCGATGGTTGAATACCGGGTCTCTCTGGGAAACAGCTTACGGCTTATATACAGGAGTGGCCGTAAGTCTCCTTTGGGGTCAGGCTGGCATAACACGGCCCCGAGGCCGAGTCCCGAAGCGTCTGTTTGCAGGACAAAAGGCATCGTGAAGTCCGGGCAGCTAAGAACAGGGGCTGTACAGATGGCGTTTTTGAGGGCTTGGAAGCTGTGCTCTTGTTCTTGAGTCCAGTCCTGTATACGGGTAGGGTGTGTTTTTGTTAGAAGAGCAGTCACGGGACTGGCTAAGGATGAAAATGAAGGAATGAACCTACGGTAATACCCGATAAACCCCAGGAAGGAGCGGACATCCTTCTTTGTGGATGGTTTGGGGATGTTTTTGACAGCTTCTATTTTGTTTATCTGGGGTTTTATACACCCGTTTGTGATGGTATACCCTAAATACTGGATCTCATTGGTACCTAACAAGGATTTCTTAGGGTTAATCGTGAGGCCCGCGGCCTGAATAGCCGTAAACACCTCCCCTAGATGACATAGGTGATCCTCCCAGGTCTGACTGTAAATGACGATGTCGTCTAGGTAGGCTGCGGCATATGTAGTGTGGGGTTTTAGGATGGTGTCTATCAGTCTTTGGAAAGTGGCCGGTGCCCCATGCAGGCCAAAGGGTAGGACCTTAAATTGATACAGACCGGAGGGGGTAGCAAAGGCGGTTTTTTCTCTTGACTGAGGGGACAAAGGTATTTGCCAATAACCTTTTGTAAGGTCTAATGTGGACATGTAACGGGCCTTTCCGAGTCGCTCTATTAACTCATCGATCCGGGGCATGGGATAGGTGTCGAACTTAGTTAGGGCATTCACCTGTCAGAAGTCTATACAGAAACGGAGACTTCCGTCTGGTTTCGGTACGATGACAATCGGTGAACACCAGTCACTCAGGGAGGGTTCGATGATTCCTGCGCTTAACATGTCCACTACCTCTTTTTCTACCGCTTCTCTACGGGCTGCCGGGATTCGATATGGTTTCTGTCTCACTATTTGTTTCTCCAAGGACACTATCTCGTGTTGGACGATAGAGGTTAAACCAGGTTTTGAGGAGAATAGGCCAGGATAGCTGTTGGTTAGACTCTCTAACTGGTTCCTTTGAGGATCTGACAGGATCTCTCCCTTTGGCACAGGGTTGGGTGCCTGGTCTGGTTGGGTGGGGAGAGCTATTTCTACCGGCTTGTCCGAGCAGACCAGGTAGGCTGGTTGAGTGGGTGTTCCTTCTTCCCACTTCTTTAGCAGATTGATGTGATATATCTGCCTACCACTGGCGCGGTGTGGCAGTTTTACGCTGTATGTCACAGGAGACACTTTGTGGTCTATCTCATAAGGACCCTGCCATTTCATCAGGAGCTCATCCTCAGTAGAGGGAAGCAGCAATAGCACCCTGTCCCCGGGTTTAAACTCTCGTAGCCGGCTTTGCCTGTCATAATGTTTCTTTTGTGTTTCCTGTGCCTGCTTCAGATTATCGTGTACGACACCCCATATGTGAAACAGGGAAGCCCTAAGGTCGGAGGCATACTTTAACAACGGCTTCCCCTCCTCATCCTCCTCCTCCCACTGCTCGGCTGCCATGTCAAGGAGGGTCCTGGGTTTCCGCCCGAATAGTATCTCAAAGGGTGAATACCCTGTGGATGCTTGTTCGTGGGATCGTAAGGCCGAGAGAACGAGAGGTAGCTGGCGGTCCCAATCCCTCCCGGTTTCAGAGATGACCTTGCGAAGGAGGTGTTTGATAGTTTTGTTATACCTCTCCACAAGGCCATCAGTTTGGGGGTGGTATACCGACGTGCGTAGTCTCTTTATCCCCAGAATATGACAGATTTGGGACATCAAACGGGACATGAACGGGGTGCCCTGGTCGGTGAGGATCTCGGAAGGGAACCCCACCCGGGAAAACAACGCAATCATGGCTTGGGCAACCGCCTGGGTGGTCATGGTGGATAAGGGAAACGCCTCAGGATACCTGCTGGCGTAGTCTACTATCACCAGGATATATCGGTGTCCCCGTGCTGATGGAGTTAAGGGGCCTACTAGGTCCATGCCCACTCTCTTAAAAGGGACATCTATGATTGGTAAAGGATGTAATGGGGCTTTCGCAGGGGCTTCGGGGCACGTATATTGACATCGAACACATGCAGCGCAATGTCTAGCTACATCCCTGTACACCCCAGGCCAGAAAAAGCGTTCCAGTAGGTATTTCAAGGTTTTCTCTCTACCACAGTGACCCCCTCCCATTTTGTTGTGTGCGAGTAGAAGGACATGCTCACGGTAACTGACTGGGACGAGTAATTGCGTTTTTGTCAGGGATCCCTCCTTCACCCCTCGATACAATAGTCCGCGCTTTACGAAAAAGTAAGGTCCTACCTGTCCGGGTGTGGTGTCTTGTGCTTGGGCCCAAGCGTACTTGAGCGCGCTATCTTCTCTTTGGGCCCTTCTGTAACTGCACGGCTGTGCTGGGCTGGCATCTGTGAGGGAGAGAGGGAAGGCGTGATGTGATAACGAAGCCCGTGTGTACTCCCTCTTCCCCTCCCTTTTTTCCCTTTTGCTTTTCTTGTCCCTCTGTGGTGGAGTCTCCAACTCTTCCTCTCTGTACGGGGCTTCCTGTAACCAGGCCTGTGTCTGCGTCTTTAGGCCCTCCATATATTGGTGAAACTTAGGATGGTCCGTCCCTATGATAACCGCCTCGGGTAAGGAGGGAATGATACCGACATTCCGTATATGAGGGTCGTTGTCAATGTCTAGAAGGACCTTTGCTACTGGATAGGTTTTAGTGTCCCCATGGACGCATGTCACCCTGACTTGTTCGGTTGTTTGTATTTGGGGTTTACAAACCAGTGAGCTATCTACCACTGTCACATGACACCCTGTGTCAAGTAATGCTTGCTTTTTTTTTCCGTTGATGAAAATATCCTTTTTATATTTGATGGGGTCGGGGTTGGCGACAAACACCCTACCGCGGCTATAACCCACCTCCATGGGTTCGGGTACAGGGGTACGGTGGGGACATTGTCGGGCGATATGCCCCCATTCCGCACAGTTATAACACTGTGGACCTTGACTACCGGGTCCGACTGTATGGGGTGGTCGGGGAACAAACATGGGGCTTGTAGGAGGCCTGCTATCGGAGCGACTGGTACCCTTCTGGGGCGTAGGCAACTGTGGGCGGAGGGAAATGGAAGGGCTCTGGTAGCGGGCTGTGCTAGATTTAAAGTCAGGGGCCCTATGGAAGGCACATGCAAGATCCACCGCTGCAGTAGATGTGAGCATCGGGTGTTGCTTGATCCAGGACCTGGTGCTTGGTGGTAACGCATCTAAGAATTGTTCCAGGTAGATTTTCTCTACCACCTCTTCCGGGGTTGACGTGTGTGGAGTTAACCACCTATGTCCCAAGTCCCTTATCCGAAAATACAAAGCACGGGGGTTTTCTCCAACGGACCATTTCTCCCTCCGGAATTTATTTCGATAATGTTCCTGATCACAACCCATCCGTTCAAGGATAGTTTTCTTCACATCCGCATAGGGGGTTGTACCATTCGGATTGGCAGATTGGTATGCGGCCTGTAATTCCCCGGAGAGAAGGGGGGCTATGTACTGGCCCCATCTTTCCTGAGGCCAGGCCGCTGTCGTAGCCACCCTCTCAAAATTCAAAAAGAAATAATCAGGATCTTCTCCTGTTTGATATTTTTGTAGCACCGTCCCTGGGACATGCGGACGGACCTGGGTGTTAACGATCGCGTCAGTTAGCCGTAAAATGGCGGTATCCTGGACCTGTTGGTTTGTGGTGATGAGGGTGGCCTGGTCCTTCAGAGCACCTTGCAGGGCTTCCCTCTCCACTCGGGCGGCTTGAATCTGTTGTTCCAACACCAGTTGCAGGTGTCTTTGGCCCTCGGCCAACTGGGACACGACATTCTCCATGGGCACGGGTTGTGTCATGAGGCGACACGGAGTGTTTCCCACTTGTAAAAGAAAAAAAAGGGGAAAATCCCACTTCTGACACCACTTGTACCGGACCCGGTGGGTCGTTCGGCCGGGCCCCGGGGATTACCTTGAGGGAAGTGGTTAGTTTGTCAGAAACACGACAGAAACAGTTAGAGGGTTGGTGAAAGAAGGGCTGCTTCTTTTGTTTTATTTCGTTGCCTTGCTCAGGTGCTGGGTAATAGAACACAGGAGGTTTGAAAAATGGGGAAAAGGGTAGAACACCAGGAGGTAATCGTCCCGTGTGGGGCCAGAATCTTCTTCCCTTGCGAAGTCCGTCGGCTGTTTGCTGTCTCGCTCCTCTGGAAGGATTCCGGACCTCAGCGACATGCAAAATAATAAAGGTACGGGGTTACTGTTTTGCTCCTACGCTAGGAACTTTGTGTGCAACCATCACCAGGGGTTTGGGGGGGGTTTTCGTGCGTTTTTATCGTGACTATCAAGGGGAACTGGTCGGGGTGAGACAGGGTGCTGTTCGGTCGGGAAAAGGTCAGTGGCGACACAGGCTTCACCTCCAACCCTCTTGTGCCCCTTTTTACAGCCCCATGCAACTCTGCCCAGCCCACCACCACAGTGAACTCCGAGCGGTCACTTGCCTTGAGCCACGACCCAGGGACTGGGCCGCGGCGCTGGGACCTTGAGTGAGCGTTCTTGGTAGTCTCTGCACTCCGGGACCCTCCGGTCTTCGGATCTGCCGCCTTCCGCTCTCTTGGGTCGCTGCTGGGCTCCTCACCGCTGGGCTCCTCACCGCTGGGCTCCTCACCGCTGGGCTCCTCACCGCTGGGCTCCACTCCGCTGGGCTCCGTTCTGCTGGGCTCGTCCGCTTCTCTACTCTCGCCTTTCTCCGTCTCGCTGACTGTCTCTTCCGGTCGGCAGACAACTCTCTCTTCGTTCCCCACCCCTTTTCTTTCCTGGACTTCCCTTTTCTCCGCCTTCTTTTGGTCGTGGCACCAATCCCCTGTCAGCGATGTTGGTGACGCCGGGAGGTGTGTCCGGAGTGTTTGGGCCACTAGACCGCTCCGTGCTTCCGGAGGCGAGTCGCCATCCCCCTCGCCTGAGCTCCGTGTTCCGTCGCCATCACAGGCGCGTCCTCTCGCGTATTGAGTTCTCGAGTCCCGGGGAGGCAAGATGAATGGAAAAGTGTTTAGCAAAAGAGGCGCCCCACTGTTCCTGGCCCCAGACTCTGCAACAAGTCCTGCCAGTAGGAATGCAGCACCTCCGAAAAGGAGTTCACACGGGCTAGGTACAAATGAAGGGTTCGAGGTCCGAATCAGGAAACTCCGTACAAGCAGAACGGCGCGGTCCACTAAAGGTCAGTAAGCCAAGCCTCAGTTTCCACCTTGTTTTCTGGCTAGTCGTCTGCACTGCAAGAGCCGCATCTCACTAACCGCCGGTTCACTGCTGACTGCTCGCCTCGTAATGGGAATGAAGCAGGATCAGATTCTGAATCTAAAACTTTGAGATCATACCTCAAAGAGTCAATATCTACTAAAGTTAAGTAAAAAGCTTTCCTGCAGGTTGCAACCGTGACTACTTCAATCCTTGAGTTGGGAATTCTGCTAGTTGATTGGGAATCCCAACAATGAAGTAGGGTCAGGACGTTCTACAGATGGTCCAACACCAGTACGAAGAGGTATTAGAGGTAGTCCTGTGAATTGGTAGTGCCGGGTCCCACTGTGAAGCGCAGGTACCTGCTGGGAGGATTAGCAGATGGAAATAGGATCTGTGGAGATCCAAAGACATAAACAAATCCTGTGCTTTTAGGGCCAGGAAGGTCTGAATCCCACTTTGCTTCGTGTGCCAGCTAGGCCACAACCCCCAGGATCCCTTGCGGCCGGCGTGCTGCAGCTGACGTTGCCTGTTTGCGCCTGGAGGCGCTCTTAACACACAGGGGGGTTCCCGCAGTGCGGGAGCCCGCTTTGCTTTGTGTGCCAGCTAGGGAGAGACCACAACCCCCATGATCCCTCGGGGCCAGCGTGCCGCAGCTGATGTTGCCTGTTTGCGCCCAGAGGCGCTCTTAACCCACAGGGGGTTCCTGCAGTGCGGGAGCCCGCTTTGCTTCGTGTGCCAGCTAGGAAGTGACCACACCCTCAGGATCCCTTGGGGCCAGCATGCCGCAGCTGACGTTGCCTGTTTGCGACCGGAGGCGCTCTTAACCCACAGGGGCATTCCCTCAGCGCGGGAGCCCGCTTTGCTTCGTGTGCCAGCTAGGGGGAGACCACAACCCCCAGGATCCCTCACAGCCGGTGTGCTGCAGCTGACGTTGCCTGTTTGCGCACAGAGGTGGAATATGTGTTATTACTTCGCAAACCATTAGTGCGCATACTGTTAATACGCAATTTTTAGTTTGCATATGTCGTTAGTACGCATTTTTATAATTCGCATGCTTTTACTTCGCATCTGCTTCTACTTCTAAATTAAAAAAAAAAATTCTTAGAAATGATTATGTTCCCATTACTCCAAAACGATAAATATTTTTCTTGATTATTAATTTTTTTTCAAAAATGTACCATTCCCCTGGAGCGGGATGCAAGCAAATAAGGGGTTTTGGGTGGGGAAGTAAACTAAAACAATAATAAACTACACTACCCTACACTATTGAAACACCACTACACTACCCTAAACCCTAAATCACTACACCCTTTACTAACATACACTTTCCCCTACTCCGCTACTTACACTCCTTCACTACCCATCACAACCCCCGACACTACACAAAACACTTAAACAGTAAACTATACTACACTAACACTAAAACACTACCCTAAAACCTAATACTCTACCCCCAGCACGACCCTGCCCCTAGCCCCAGTCCTCTCACTACTCCCAAACACTACCCCACACAACCCCCAACACTACCCTTAACCCTAAAACACTACCCCAGCACGACCCTGCCTCTATCCCTACACTAACACAAGTACACAACACACAACTCTACACAACACTAACACAAGTACGACCGTACACATCCCCACTTACCTCTTTCCATGCGTGGTTCCCTTCTTCTCTCCCTTCCGGCTTCCTCCGTCGTTGCCACTCTGGATATAAACCTGTTTGTGCAAATGGCCGCCGTGACGAGCTCCAAGAGCGGCGCCTGCCCCCTACGCATGCGGCGTTAGTACGCATGTGATGTAACAGCACGCGTACTAAAGGCAGTGCGTTGCTACATCGCATGCGTAGTAACGCTTGCGAAGTAATGGCATGCGTAGAAACAGCCGCGCACTAATGGCTGTTTACCACAGAGGTGCTCTTAACCCACAGGGGGGATTTTTCAGCGTGGGACGCGTGCGGGTGTGCCCAGGCCACGGGCGGGCTTGTCAACACCTGTCGGAGTCCGGAAGAGGCTGGGCTGGGCCCCCCCTCTAACAGCAGGATTTTTGGGAGGCCTTTCCCCTAGACTTACTGGAAAGTGGAGCCTTCGGTGCAGTCGCATCCGTCATTGCCCATGGAACTCGGAAGGCCGAAGCTCAGGCTCAGTCTCCGGCTCAGGGGTGAGTCTCTTACCTATCGCTTTCGTCGTTTTTAATTGAGTACTATGTCCCCCGGGCAAGCCAAGCCTAGCTGAGATTTATACCCTGGTCTCTGTTCCTTTAGCCAAATAACAGCCACAGGCCCAGGCTCATAATAGGAAAGCGTAAAGCCCCGGGCCCCAAAGAGCCAAGTATTACATTTACGTACAGTACTACTCTGGACTCCTTTTTGGCCAGAGCAGTGGGGGTCATCACCACAGAAATGGACTCGGTGGAACACAGACTATCGCTGGACGGGGGTGGGGGGGGTCAGGTCCATCTCACGGGGGACTGGTTAGACAGGCCCTGCAGCCTGCATTCGAAGATAATTTGGTTCCCCAGCGCAATAAAAGCCTTTCTCCCTCATCTCCTGTGGCGCAACCTCCTGCACACACCGTCATGGTGTCTCTGTTCTCCCCAACCTAAAAGGAAGAGGCAAACCAAACAACCACTTAAAGCAAGGGGCACAAGAGGATCCACAAACGTATCCACTCATCAGCCTATTATTGAGCCTGGCACTAATTGTTCAGCCTCAATTAGCCTCCCTGTCACGGATTGGGCTGATCTGTTTAGCAAGCTCAAAGACACAATCCAGCTTAGCATTGCCCCTCTAATTGAAAGAATATCTGCATTGGAGACAACCCCCACAAAATTGGTTGCTGGATTTGATCCACTTAAGGACGCCATGAATTCAATCTGCTCCTTGGGAGGGAGGTTTTTGGGGGTTGAATCGCTCACTACACATGGGGTGGACACCTTGCAAGCCTCTTTGGCTAGGGGTCAAGTCACAGATGAGGCAGTAATTCCTACTTCCAACCCACCTCAGCTGCTCCTCCAGAATCCGGCTCCTCCAGTTACACAAACTGCAAGAAATACTGGAGCAGAGGAAGGCCACAAGAGAATTTGTGTGTAACAATGGGCTCCTGGGGACTTGGGGCGTAGACTTAATACATTAGGTGTACAGCTCCCCTGCTTAAACTTGCCACCGGATTGTTGTCCCTATACAGCCAACCTGGCAGGGGTTCTGAGCTTAAATCCTAATTCTTGATAAACAAGGTCTGCTATTGGCTGGCGAAAAATGTTGACTTTAACTAAAAGGACTAAAATGATATTTTGTTTGTCAGGAGGGTTGGGTGGGTTGGGCCTATGCCTTAAGAACCTAGACGGGGATTGCATCGTAATTAATTGTAAGTCACCCGACCTGGCCAAAAGATTACTCTACAGTTCTGCTGCATCGACCAGTAGGGAAGCCTCCATTAACATTCTCCCGCTTCGCTTCTTCTATCGATCCTTGCAGTACACCATGGTCAGAAAGACTTGTCGTCCTTCTAGGCTGCCAACTATTCCCCCACAAATAGCTGTTTCTGTGAGTAACAGATTTGACCCCCTAAGTACCCTGGACCAAAATGATTGACTTCAGGATCGATCTTTATGTACCTCTGGTACCAATTTACTAAGTCCAGTAAACGGTCTCCCAAATGTATTAGCTGCAGAGCCAACATCCCCTAGTGTTTTGGGACGTCCATTAAAAATTTTAAGTTGGTTGTAGCTCTGAATGTAATTGCTGTTATTGCTGGATTGGCAGTGCGAGGGGGGTTGGGGGTGTGTGCTATGTTGGGTTGTTTAGAGGGATCGCATTTTTTTTTTATGCATGTCCCTTATGTAATCCTCTTTTGGTATTTCATGCCGAAAATGTCAAAGCCAAGATATTGTTCATTGATGCTAGGGAAGCCTCTGGATCGCAGAGCTCCGCTAATTGCGTATTTGACCAATAAAATTTGTTTACAAAAAAAAAAATTGAAGTTGGAACATAGTAGGAATCAGAGATAAGTTAGCAGACCCTAATTGGCTTAACTTTACTTCTGAGTTTGATAATATTTTGTTACAGGCGACCTGGGCACTTGATCCGATTGGACGACAGGGTTATGAAAGCTGCTGTGTAGCAGCAATCTCTTCCCCTGGCAAACAGCCTTGTGGGGGCCTAATCACCGTAGTAAGATTTGCTGCCAACCTTTGAGTATTTTCTATCCCAGTCAAGCATTGTGGCATTCAGATCCTTTGGGTTTTTAGTTCTCAAGAGTTTAATTTTTTTCTTATGACTTTTTATAATTCTGTTGGGGATCCTGGGTGCCAGATTGAGGCGCTCTTTGAAGCTGTCTCCTGCCTTGAGCGCAGACTTTTCACTTATCTTAAGTCCTTTAGGAGAATTCTAGGTGGGGACTTTAAAGCTAAGTTGGGTCACTATCACTATGAGGGTAATCCCTTTGATCGCTTGACCAAAGGTAGACTCGATTGGCAGGCGCGCTGGGGACTGATAGACGCTTGGCGTGCGCAGCACCCGGGAGACAGAGACTACTCCTATTTTTCTGGCATGCATAACCTACATGTACGATTGGATGCGATACTATGCTCCCCGACGGTAATGCCAGCTATAGTGCGCACTGAATATCTGACCAAAACAATCTCTGATCATAATCCCCTCCTAATCAGTATGGATTGGATGGCTGGGGTCTCGTGTGTTCCTACTTGGAAACTGAGACCTGAAGCGTTGGATGACCCACTGTTCCATGCAGCTTTGGAAGAGGGCATAACACAGTATTTTGCGGAAAACGCGGGCACGGCTGCGACACGGGCGACAGAGTGGGATGCCTTTAAAGTTGTCATCCGAGGGCTCTGCATAGCGAAACATGTGGGAATACGGAAAACGCTTCTGGACGATCTGACCAAAGCGGACTCCAACCTGCGGGAGGCGGAAAAGGAGAGGCCCGGCCATCCTGAGTTACAGGAAAGGATTACTGCAGCTAAAGAAGCGGTGGCGGTTGAAGTGGAACGTTTGCGCAGTTTTGACCATAGACGATATCTGATGAGGGCCCATGATGAGGGAGATAAAGCGGGGACGTTATTGGCTTGGTTAGCCAACCCCACAAGGAGGAGTACCCCTGTCCTGGCTTTAGAGAAGGAGGAGGGAGGGATGGTATACACCCAAACCGAAATCATGCAGTGCTTTAAGCGCTATTATGAGACGCTCTATAAAAGTAGATTAGAGGATGGGGACCCTGCCATTGACACTTTCTTGGATGAAGTGACGTTGCCTGGACTGGACCGGTAACAGGCGTCCGACTTGGGTAAAGACGTGGAACCGGGTGAAATTCGAGCGGCCATCAAGCGCATGGCCCGCAACAAAACACCGGAGCTGGACGGATTGCCCATAGAATTCTATGGGAAATACATTGACTTGCTGCTACCGAGGCTCCAAGAGGTTTATAGAGAAGCTAGAGAACTAGGACAGCTACTCCAATCGATGCGTGAAGCGCTGGTGATCCCGTTATTGAAGCCGGGTAGGGAAAGTGAGAACGTGGCCTCTTATCGACCACTGTCAATGTTGACCACTGATTATAAAATATTAAGTAGCATACTGGCGGCCCGATTGCTGCAATATATGCCCACCCTGGTTCATAAGGACCAAACTGGGTTCATACCACAGCGCAACACGACTGCGAACATCAGGAGATTGGTGCGACGATGATCATCCAGAAGCCCCGCAGCCTATGGTACTCTCGGTAGATATCGAGAAAGCTTTTGATAGCTTGGAATGGGGATATTTGTATAAAGTATTGCGACGGTTGGGACTAGGAGAGGGTTACCTCCAATGGACGAAAGTATTATATACTTCAGCAGTGGCTAGAGTGCGAACGGGCTCATTGGTCTCACCGAGGTATCTAGTTGAGCGCGGGACGAGGCAGGGTTGCCCACTCTCCCCGTTACTGTTCGCCTTGGCGGTGGAGCCCCTCGCGGCTAAGATTCGTACGGGCCGCTATTACGGGGGTCTGGACCTTTTGCTGTTCCTCGAAGACGCCGACAGGGCGATGGCGGGAGCGGAGAACTTACTATCGGGTTTTGGGGACATCTCGGGTCTAAGAGTTAATTGGGCTAAGACGTGCCTGTTCCCGGTGAGACAGGGGGAGACTAGACCGGACATGACTCGAGCGGTCCGCTGGGAGCCTACTTGTCTGAACTACCTAGGTGTACATATCTATCACACGATGGCAGATGTTCTGGAGGGGAATGTGGGCCGCTGTGTAAGAGCCCTGAAGGGGAATATGGCCTTTTGGGCCACCCTCCCCTTGTCGGTGACAGGCCGCATCTCCCTTTTGAAAATGGTGGCACTCCCTCGTTTATTATACAATTTTAGGACACTTCCGGTGTGGATACCCAACTCCACGTTCCGGTTGCTGAAATCGATAGTGGTGTCTTTTTTGTGGGGTACGGGCAGGCGTAGAGTAGTGCAGGCAACGCTTATAAGGCCCAAGTGTGAAGGAGGACTGGCGGTCCCAGACTTTGAATTATATTACTTAGCGGCTCAGTTGCAGATCGTCACCCAAAATGTGGCACGAGTGTTCCGAGGCCCGGAGGCCGGGAGGAGTGGGGGAACGCCACGCCATGTCCTTTCCTATATCGCCCTGCAGCAGAGACTGGAGACCAGGGACCTCCTCACAGAGGAGATAACTTTCAGACTCTGCTGGAATCGATCCCAGCGACGAGCGGGAGTGTTACATCCGTATGCGCCGGAGATACCGCTGGGGATGCTGACTGCATTTCCACACGGCGGCGACTGGTCGCAATTACAGCTTTGGGAAGAAGCGGGACTGCAGGTGGTGGGGGACCTATACAAAAATGGGATTCTGCTGACCTACCAGACTCTCCAAGAGAGGTTTGATTTGCCAAGGGGAGGTTTCCTGCTGCACGCAGCGCTTAGCAGAGCGATGCAGGAGCATTGGAAGGAGGGGCTGATGGAGCCTCAGACGTCGATGGCTTGCCAGTACACTATGATGGCGGCAGGAACTGTCAAGGCGATTACGTGCCTGTATTCTAGAATGCTCCTGGAAAACCTAACCGAACTGAAGGGGAAGTGGCAGAATGATCTAGGTAGAGCTATCCCTGAGACAGCCTGGGCGCAGATAGTGAGACGGGCTTGGAAGAGCACGAGAAACGCAAGGTTTCAACTAGTGCACTTCTATATACTCCACAGAGCATACTTGACGCCTGGGAAAATCCAGAAATATTTTAAAGTTGAGGAGACGGCATGTCCCAGATGTCTGAGAACTGGGGTGGAATTGGACCATATGCTGTGGTCTTGTCCAGCAGTGGGTCTCTACTGGAAAGAGGTGGGAGATACCCTGAATGAGGTGACAGAGAGGCGGCTGGAGTTCGATATGGCCGTTAGTATACTGCACTGGTTCCCACACACGTCCAAAACTAAAATCACGAGCAAATTCGTAGACATGGGACTGATATTAGCAAAACGAGAAATCACGAAGCGGTGGAAGGCAACCGTGGGTCCCACTAGTACACGATGGAAAGGGGAATTTCTCAAATGGGCCACCAGCGAGGGTGCGCTGCGGTATCAATGGGCGCGCTGCGGTATCAATGGGCGCGTAGGCGCAACGATGATAAGGCGCTAGAGGCGGCAGCTGCGTGGGAGGCGTTAGTACAGGCACTGCGAGACTATGAGCCAGGTGCTGAAGGCGAAGACCGAGCCGGGGATGAGGGGATGACCCCGGAGCAGGCTGGGCACATCACATAACTCAACACATCGGTATTCCTTGCACTGGTCGACACCTGAGGGCAGAGACGAACGCCTGCATGGTTGGTGGGGATTGAGGGAGGGAGAGGGACTCTATAATTTTCATAGTGTTTAAGGGTAGAGGTTTTTGTTATGCAGATTATTGGTTTGTGGGATGCTTAGATCTGGAAGGATTTCCATGGCCCTGCGATAGGTATTGTATGATTGGAGGGGGGCTTGTGATTAGGTTACAAGGTGTATAGTGAAACCAATTTTGTAAGGATTTATAAGTGGTTGTGCAAAAAATCAATAAACTACGTTTTTAAAAAATAAAAAAAAATTAGGGTAATCCCTTTGCCCTAGAAGACCATAAGACATGCGACTCTGAGTCAGACCAGAGGGGCCCCAAGCTCTTGGAAGCCCAAGCCCAGGCTGAACTGAGAAATGTAATGCCCGGGGGCTCCAGTCTCTCCAGGGAACTGCGTACCTTTGTGGGTTGGGGAAAAGGGACCATTATAGACTATATCTTTATCTCAAGATCCCTCAATAGTTTGGTCAGCCCAGTAGTGGTCCATGAAACCACTTTTAGCAACCATAATCCCATAGAGATTGGGCTAAGAATTGATGTAGGTCCGGGTGTAACTCCTGACCCTGGCCTGACTTGTTTAACCACAAAGGGCAGGGGTCCGAGGGTTAAGTGGTGTAAGCTCTCAATGGCAAAAGTGAACAAGCAAGTGGTTTCACAGAACCACAGAATATCGCTATTATCATGGAGCCTTTGTTAACCCTGGATATATCTCCCCCCTTAACGGTTGAAGCCTTTGACCAGTTAAACGATTCTATTGCCAACACCATAAGGGACATGGCGAGTAAACCAACGGGCACCAATCCGGGCTGGTTCAACAAGTCATGCCGGTCGGCAGGCAACTATATGCGAGAAGTGCTAAAAACCTTACCTCACAACCAAGACAATATTAAAGAGGCTAGGAGGGCATACAAATCCCCCCTAGCAAAGAGGAAGGTGGAGCTTAGAGAATCTGCATGGGATCAGTTAGGTTCAACCTGTGCCTCTAGAGACTCTATGGGTTTTTGGGCAGTGGTTAATGGTAGGCAGCTCAATGTGGCTGTGCAAGATGATATAGGTTCCTCCATCCCTCCTGCCACCTGGGTTACACACTATCAAAAGGTCTATGCGTTGGATAAAGACCTTCTTTTTAATCAGTGCAATGTGGATAATTTATACCCTTTGGAGATCAGGTTTGAGTTTGACTAGGTTTACAAGACTATGATGGGCAGTCCGTCCAATAAAGCACCTGGGCCAGACGGAATCCCCATGCACCTTTACAAGAATAAACCTCATCTAAGGGTATCAGTGTTGGTTAATGTTCTCAACGCTGCAACACAACTTGGTCTTCCGCCTACTTGGAAAACAGCTACTATAGTCCCTGTATTTAAGAAGGGGTATCGGTCGGACCCCACCTACTACAGACCAATTTCCCTATTATGCTCAGTGGTAAAGGCGGTAGGGCGTATTGTTCTCTAGCGTGTGGAAGTTTAGGCTCGGGCTAAAGACATAATTTGCCCTGTCCAAGATGGATTAAGGAAAGGGATGGGCACTATAGAACAATGCATGAACCTCAACCTTATTATAGGGAAGTATGTTGTAGCAAAGCAGGGATCTCTTTTCCTTGCATTTATGGATCTTAGCGCCTTCGATCAGGTGACTAGGTCCAAGCTCTGGTACATCCTTGGGGCGCTGGGGCTGCCTGTTGACCTGGTTAATTTTATCAGAACCCTGCACACGGACGTAAATGCTCGTGTTAGATACGACATTGAGGGGGAAACAACTGAACCATTAGGCCTACCATGAGGGGTCAGGCAGAGATGCGTGCTGGTCCCACTACTGTTCTTATCATATATTAACAGCCTAGATGCATGTCTGAGCACAAATGGAGTAGATCTGCCAAGGGTAAAGACAAGTAGGGTCCCGACCTCATTATACGCCGATGATGCAGTACTGATTGCCCGAATGGCTAACGGGTTAAAACTCCTGGTGGATCTGTTTGTGAAGTTCATGGACGACCTGGAGCTAGACACTAACATTTCTAAGACGCACTATATGGTTTGTGGGAGGAGGACAGCTAAGACCAGGCCCATCGTCATCAAAGGGGAGAGGAGTTGGCCTAATGGCTAGGGCAGTCGATCTCGAATCTGAAAAACTGGGTTCGAGACTCGACAATGGTGCTGAACATCCTGTGATTATGGGCAAATCACTTAATCTCCCCGTGCCTAACAAAAATGAATGTGTCCTCATGTAACACAACCGGTGCTATGTCAAGTTCAAGTTTGCGCTATATAAAACTCCGTAAAATAAAAATAAAGGGCAACACATTACTAGGGTTTCCACATTCCCCTATCTCTTTTGACTATCAGAACAACTGGCTCCCATGTATATCTAGCCGCTGTTCTAAATTCACCCAAGCCTGCTGTGCCTTATTTAGATTTTCAATGTCAGTAGGCATCAAGCCTGTACAAATTTTCAAAAGGTCTCCCAGTCCTGACTTATGGAGCTGCAATTTGGGGGTACCATAAGTTTAAAGGAATCCAGCTGGAAGAGGACTGATTTTGTAGGAAGCTCCTGGGGGTGGGCCCAAAGAGCTCCTCATTTGTCACTCATGAGGAATTGGGCCTAAACTACGTGGAGGACCAGGTTAAACTGGCTCCACTGTTATTATGGATCTCTGTTTGGGCAAATGAGAGCCTGTGGCTCAACATGAGTGTGATTGAGGACTGCATAGATTGCACCTACTGGCTAAAGATACCGTGGATTAATTATATAAAATCGGTCGCCACTCCCTCGATCGCATGGACATCTTCGGTAAGCCACATCTCATCAAAAAGGGTGATCGCAGAGCTTCAATGGAAACATTTCATAATAAAGCCAATGAGGAAAGGGAAGCTGGGGTGCTGATGAAAAACTCTACTAGATCTTTCCTGTTGTTGAAAACTGTTAGTGGCCCTGAAAATTATCTCATGACAGTTAAGGACCCCACGGATAGATCCTTACTTACCAAATTTCGCTTGGGTACTATCCGTGCAATGATGTGCTTACCGCCGGGCCAGTTTGATCCTCACACTTTTAATTTGCCTTTGCGACGACCGTTCCTCCCTAGACCCCAATACATCTGGTCCTATTTTGTGAATACTATGAGTTTCTCCGTAGAAGATATTTATTACCACTTTTAAAATTGAGGTGCTTCGGGGGCGTGGTCTCGCTGCGGATGGAGTGAGACACACCATCGGAGCTTCAGGCTACTGCCGGTTTCACCAGCAATTATTACCGGCACAGCGGCCCTGGGGACACTTTGTTTGGAGATGCCCTGAGAGCAGAATTACCTGGGCAGCTACTAGGAGGTCCTCTGGAGAACAAGGGACAGAGGCGACTGCTGCGACGGAGACGGGGCCCTGATCCAAGAGGGCACGTCCGCCATTTTGTGTGCCCGGAGCCGGCGTGCTCCGGTGCGGAGTCCCGCTTTCCTGGTCCGGGGGCAGCGGAGAAAGCTACGTGGGGCACTGGGGAGCTGCGAAGTGGTGCGGTGCCCCTACTGCCCTACCGAGACCACCTGAGTGTCGGTGGAGCCCCGGGCTGCGGAGGCGGGGAAGACCACGACCGCCATCTTGCCGTCTTCTGCCCGGGGTGCTCAGGGTGAAATTTGGCCTTGTTTAGCGGACCCAGACTGCGGCCCTTCAACGCTGGGGCGGCGCCCTGCACCACCCGAGCCACAGTTTGACTCCTGAAGGTACCGGACTGGGGGTGCACAGACGCTGCTGCTGGGGGAGCGCCGTGCCAGGCGGCGCTTTTTCCCGCCGCTGCTGTTTGGGGCTCCTACTCTGGCGGACTGCGGCCTGGTCCTGAGTGGTGGCGCCCCATGGATCCCGGGTCCTCCTACCTGATGTCCTGCGGCAGCTGGGCACTCGGGTGGAAGTTCCTCGCTGCTAGAGGTGTGGTGTGGTGCCCCTACTGCCCTATTGAGACTAGCTGGGTGTCGGTGAAGCCACAGGCCGCAGAGGCGGGGAGGACCGCGGCCGCCATCTTGCCTTCTTTTGTCGGAGGTGCCCAGGGCGAACTTTGGCCTTGTTCAGCGAGCCCTGACTGTGGCCTTTCAGTGCTGGAGCGGCGTCCTGAACTACCCGACCCACAGTTTGACCCCTGAAGGTATCGGGCTGGGGGTGCGTAAACGCTGCTACTGGGGGAAGCGCCGTGCCAGGGGGTGCTTTTTCCCGCCGCTGCTGTCGGGGACTTGGACTCTGGCGGACTGCAGCCTGGCTCTGAGTGGTGGTGCCCCATAGCTCCCGTGTCCCCCTATCTGAGGTCCCGCAGCAGCTAGACGATTGGGTAGAGGTTCTTCGCTGCCAGGTGTCATTCTGCTGTGGAGCTCAGGCACACACATGAATCTGACTTCTCGGAGCCTTTGATCCCCAGGGGGCATTGCGGTGGGTGTGACTGGACCTCCAACTTCCCTGGCACGCACCTCAGCTCGGGTGTGAAACTTGCCATCTGTGCCCCAACTGCGCTGCTCTGATCGGCGAGGAAACAATGGACCTCAAGCTGCGGAGGCGGGGAAGGTAGTGGCTGCCATTTTGTGCTTTTTTCTGCTTGAGGCGCCTGGGGGGTGGGTGGGTGGGGGCACTCCTGACCCGTATTCAGCGGCCCCTGCCAGAAGACTGCAGGGGCCGGGGTGGCGACCCAAATTGCGAGGGTACTGAGACTGGGATGTGCCTGCTTCATTGGAGTGTAACCGCTGGATAGGTTTTGGAGCTAGTGTGATGCATATGGTCGCCTGACAGTTCCTTTGAAGCAGTTCCTGTCACCTACCAGTGCCGCTCTCCTCCTGGAGTAGGGCTTTATTCTGAGGATGTTACAGGATGTTGGTGACATTGGGTTCTCTTGGTGCCCCAACTGGCCATTAAGCCACGTCTTCCTACCAGCCCAGGCGCACCTTTGGGGAGATTTGGGGGTTGTTACTACGCCACATAACCTGAGTTGGATTACGCCCCGGTGGCACCCTGTCTGGGAAGCGGGATCTACTCACTTCAGCTGGACTTTGCAGTGCTCTTGTCAGTGTGGCAGCTGTGGAACAGGCCCGTTAGCCTGGGGCCATGACCCCCTCACGGACCGGGAAAGAACCCTCTGCAGCTCCAAAAGATAACCCGGTTATGGCTCTGTGGAATAAGCCGGGTACCACGACAGCAGCAGATATGGCAATGGTGGCTGGGTCAACCTCCGACCCTGGTACACAATCTTTTATGGCCACTTTTATGCACAAACTCAAATCTGAAATCGGATCCCTTAGAACAGAGGTCCAGTCCTGTGTCAAGGAGCTCCGGAGGGACGTCGTGGAACTTGGGGGGGTGAGTGGATGATCTTAAAAAGACACTTGACGCCCGTTCGGAGGATCAAGAAAATCTCTGGCAGCGCCTGGCCATCTTAGAGGAGCAACATATTGAGCTGCAGGTCAAACAGGAGGACTTGGGAAAATAAGGGACGTCGCAACAACCTGCGCTTGCGAGGGATCCCTATTGGTGCAGAAGGTGCAGACATCATGACCTTTGTGGCCGAACTGCTCCAGGATATTAGGGGGGACGAGGATGCTTCGCCGCCAGCACTAGACCGAGCGCACCGAGTGTCGGGCCCTTCTGGAAAATCCGGCCTCATACCAGACATTGTGACACGGGTCCACTTTTAAACGGAAAAGGAAGCTATCCTCAAAGCAGCCCGTAATAAGCCAAATCTCTCCTTTAAGGGCACTCCCATCCAGCTGTTTCAGGATCTTGCGCCCGCGACGCTCCTTCGCCGCAGAGCCTTCCGGCCTATAACGGATAAGTTACCAGAACTGGGTATCCGCTACCAATGGGGCCACCCGTTTGCACTTATTTTTCAGTGGGAAGCCCAGCGCCGGGTACTGCGGTCCTTTCGCGAAGCTGCTCAACTGCTCCAGATCCCAGACTCTCCACCGTCGAGCCCCTCGCGCTCGGCCCCCAAAGCCCGTGAACCGATAAATCCCCTGTGGTCTACAGTGTCTCGCTCCAGGCGCCCCCCGCAACGCGGCGTCTACACATCATCGCAAGAGAAACAAGACATCATACAGCACATTCGCTCCTTAGAGGATGGATATTCGCCTACAAGCTCTCAGTCGCCTCCTAAATGATTATACAATGCACTCTCAGTGATACAGATGGTCTGCTTCTATTTCTTCGAATTAGTTTTCTGCAGAATTAGGATTAGCGTCTTCTCCCCCGGAGATGCCCTCTGGATGTGACCTTTTCTGTGCCGGCGCCACGCCCCGACGGCAAAGCCGGGTTCTGCTCCCGATGGTGATGAAGTCTCAGTATGACCTACCACCACTTCTATTCCTTGGAGAGTGACATCTCCGGGATGGCCCGTGCCATGTGCCTGGCCACTCCCCGGTCTGGAATAGACTTAGTTAGCCATGTTGGCCGTGGTTACGTTTCTGCTTTTTTACACCTTTCTTTTCTCCTCTTACCCTCTTTCCTATCTTATCCCTTCCCTAGGCAGGGGGGCAGACCCAATGCCTCTTGGGACTCCCGATGGGCGGGGCATTCTGCACTCTTCCAACGCTTTGCGGCGATTGCTCACGCTTTGATATTCTCCACCGCACCACCGGGGGGAAGCCAGATCGCCTGGTATCCAACCCTCACCCCACAGCTTGTGCTAGCGTTCACCCCTGACATGCTGACATCATAACCTCAGTACCTTGCTCGAAGCTTCTCTCCCTTAATGTAAAGGGGCTTAACGCCCCCAATAAGCGCCGCCAAATTTGGCACTATCTCCTATTGCAAAACCCAGACATTATCTTCCTGCAAGAAACTCACCTTTTGCGCGAAGACGCCTCCCGTATGACCCACCCCCCATACCCTCTTCAATTCTGGGCCTCGGCCTCAACCAAGACGGCAGGAGTGGTAATCCTCTGTTGGGCTGGTATCCACCAGGGAGACTCCACAACAATTTGTAGTAAAGATGGTAGATTCCTCAAAGCGACGGTCAAGATCGGACACCGTGTCCTTACGTTATGCAACACTTATGCACCAAACCAGGACCAAGACCCATTTCTGCGGGGGCTGTTGCGAGAACACATAACACATGACGACCCCAATCTTATCTTAGGGGGTGACTTTAACCTAGTATGGGAAGCGAAGCTGGACCGTAGTGAGGGCGCTTTTCATGGGGCGGGGGCCATGTCAGCTGCCTTAAAGAAACAACTAACTGCACTAGGCCTGGTAGATATCTGGCGATATCACTCGCCGGACACACGCGATTACTCTTACTATTCTCATGTCCACCGCTCCTACTCGTGTATTGATCACCTTTTTTGTCTCACACTCCCTAGTTAAGGACACGCTATCAGCGTCTGTCTGATATCTCAATTTCTGATCACGCGCATGTGGAACTTCTTATCCATGATAGCTTCTCCCTTCCCAAACGCCCTTCACGTTGGCGGTTTCCCCCTCATGTTCTCAGAGACCCCGTAGACGCGAAATTCGGGACGCCATCAGATCTTATTTTGAGATTAACGACCTCTCAGAGACCCCTCTCCCAGTGGTCTTGGACGCGTTCAAGGCCACGATTCGTGGCACTCTTACCTCTATAGCTCGGGCAAGGGAGACGCGCCTGTTCGAGGACAAACTCTCCCACCACATTAAGAAGCTGGAGAGACTGGACCAAGAACGTCCCTTGGCGATGCACAAGAGGCGCTTAGCCATGCTCCGCGGCCAGCTCCGGGCACACAGAACTAACAAGGCCGAGTACGCTCTCTTAAGTTTGAAGCAGCGGTTTGATGTGGGGGGAGACAAGGTGGGCACAGTGCTGGCGTGCCGTCTTCGAACGCAAGCAGCTAAGGCCCACATTGCCAAAATTAATCTGGACGATGGCACCTGGGCCACCACTGAGGCGGCTAAACTTCAGGCGTTCAGGAACTACTATTCGTCCCTGTATGTCAGGGAGTCGTCTGACCCGGACCAGATCCTGGCCTCCCTGGAGGCCAGCCAGTGAATGGGCCCCGATTAGCGTGTACCATTCACAATTAATGGAGGAACCTATCGCCCTGGAGGAACTTACTGGAGCTTTAAAAGATCTTCCTCTGGGCAAAACTCCGTGCCCAGACAGCCTCCCGGTCTCGTTTTACCGTGCCTTTCTACCGCAATTACAGTCTTACATTCTCCGCCTTTTCAACTCTTTCTCGGATCAGTTGGGTCCTTCCACAGATATGACAATGGCAGAACTTGCCCTAATTCCCAAGCCCGGGAAAGATCCTGAGCTCTGCTCTTCATTCCGCCCCATTGCGCTTTTAAGTACAGATCTTAAGCTGTACACTAAAATTCTAGCTAAACGCCTCTGCATTCACCTTCCAGGCCTCATAGAACCAGATCAGGTGGGCTTTATCCACCAACGCCAAGGGGCGGATAATGTTCGCCATATCGCGCATCTAGTAGGGAAGGCCCACCATTGGAACATACCAGCCTGTTTACTATCGCTCGATGCTGAGAAAGCATTTGACCGAGTTGACTGGTCACTTCGAGCTGGTTTGCAGAAAATAGGACTGGGTCCACAAATGATCGCCAGAATCATGGCTCCATACATCTCCCCGCTTGCTAGGGTCCGAGTCAATGGTCAGCTCACACAGCCCATTTCCATCTACTGGGGAACCAGGCAAGGGTGTCCCCTATCCCCTCTTCGCTGCTGCACTGGGGCCACAGGGGACTTTCTTCATGTTTGGTGGACCTGTCCGCTCTTGACCGTCTTCTGGAAGGAAGTTCTCAGTCATATCACAGGTATTAGGCTACCCACTTCCAGAAGACCCACTTACAACAGTCCTGGGCCTCCGGACGGTGAACATGCAAGCCACGACCCGACGTGACCGGCACCTCAGCCTTCATATGCTGGGGGCTGCCAAGCAAACTATTGCTCTTTACTGGAAAAAAGTGGCGGAGCCTGTGGAACACGGTGGCGATGGAGCTCCTTACAGCGCGACTACAAAATCAAGATGCCAAGTTTGCCAAATTGTGGAGTCCGCTGGTGAATCACTTAGGACGACTGGAATATGCTAGACTCAAACCCCGGAGGTTGAGGGCCCTCTGCCTCTTTGACGATGCAATCTCCCCCACAAATGCAGGCCCTTAACCCATGCCTTGCTGTGACTGCCGCTGTCTCTGATCTTCATGCTCTCAGCGCTGGCTGGTGACCCTCAACATTATAGCGTTCGTGCTTTTGCAGTCAATAGCATTGGTGATGCCAACCGGTCTCCCGCCCATCCCCCCCAGCCCTCTCTCCCTCCTTCTCTCCTTTGCTCTCACCTTATTCTATCTTTTCTCCCTCACTTGACTCTTTGGGGACTTTCTCTCCCCCCCCCTCTCCTTTCCTAGTTCCCTTTCTCTTTGTTTCCCTATTTCTATTGGAGTTGATTTGCTTTTCAGTGTTTCTTTAATACAGTAGTCTCTGCACGCGGCCGGCCCAGTTTGGGTTATAGGCGACTTGCTGTGTAACCCAACATAAGTGTGATGTCAAATATTGCCTTTATCACATATATTGAATGTTTACAAATTCATGTAGCCGGCCCATCATTTGGTTGTAGGCGCCTAGCTGTTTACTATGCTGCAGCTCCTTCTGTTCCTTAATCAAAAGAGTTAAAACAAAAAAAAGTGAGGTGCTTCATCCAACATCGCCCTGCTTTTTGATTTTTACAACTTTTACAGGACCAGATGGTGATGACGGCAGTCATGGCTATTTAAAAGGTGCCCTATTTTCGAATAAAATACTGTGTACTTAGTAATAATGCGCATGCTAGGCCGGGGTCTTGATTTTAATAGGATTTTATGAGTCTATGTATATTTTAAATTGGATGAATCGAATTGGTATGTGCCAAAAAAAGGTTTTAAATGTCTTTTGTGCTTTTTTATAAGTATCATTGTGTTTCTTCTTCTTTTTATTTTAACACATGATTTTTATCTTTTATGATTACTGTGTATAATCTAAATAAAGATTATTTACTACTACAAGGTCTGAATCATGTACCCCTCGCCTGCATACGCTCCACTTCTATGGACATTTTACAGCAAGGCAAGATCTCCTGCATCCAAGATTGAGGTGTTGCTGGGGTGCTCATGGCGGTGGATGATCTGGGTGATTGGATTGGATAGGAAAGGGAGTATATAAACCTTGGTTAGTACATGGAGCACCCTGCATTCCCTTGTGATGGATTCCCAGATGAATAGAGAATGAGACCTACCCCTCGACTCGAAGTTGATAGAGGAGGCATGGTAAATCCAAATGGCTTTACATAGCAGAATTAGTAAAAGAACAGGGTGGAGGGACTGCAGCTGTTATATCTGGCCTCCCTCACATCACCTCTCAGGTGAAGTGAACATAAGTGTTGCAGGGTCTGAACTGGCTGGATGGTTTCATACTGCTGGACCCCTGAAAAATCTACAAAGGCACCATTGTGACTGATGGAACTGTTTGGAGGGCTCACACAGCAAATTAGCATCTGTTTTTAAAACGCTTAAAAGAATTTTCCACCTCATCATAAACCATATCCATGTGGGTAGTGTGAACAATCCCAGAATATCCAGTAGAAAACATCTAATCATTCCAGCGTAGAGTAATAGCCATAGCAATAAAGAGGGCCAACTTGTGAGCCAAATCCAGACTGCAATTCAGAATTTGGTTTGATGCATGTAGGCTGTTATTTTCTAGCTCAGAGAATGGGCTTTTCATATGTTCTGGGAGGCTCCTCACAACCAGCTATGCCATTTTCCAACATCCTAGGAGGCTGTTGGCAATAGCAAGTAGAGCCATGGTGCTAAAAGCAAACACTTTTTGCCCAATTAAGCCTTGTCATTTGGACGCACGGTCTGATGGTGCCCTAGGAAAAGCATTAGGGTTTCATTTTGCCAAGTATACTTGAACCACCAAACTCTCTGGAGAAGGATGGACTGACAAGAAATTTGGATTAGATGGCTTGGGCCTTTGGCAACAATCAATCTGCTTGTGGTCTTCTCCAAGGTAGCCTGCAGCAGTTGTGGAATAGCTTTTTTTTTAAGTAGAAGAGGCTATGGAGCCATCAAAGAAGGTTGCAGAGTATCTCTAAGGATTTGGGATTTTAGCTCCGAATGTAGACTGAGCAACAGCAGTGCCTCTGCTGCCTTACACACAACAGCTGTGAATATAAAGACTTCCTCAGAAGGAGTACCCAAAGGATAAGGAATATCCCCTTCATGGGACTTCTCTAGGCTTGTGGCATTTTTAAGATCTAAGTAGAACCCAGCATCTGTAGGTTAAGGAGTGCACAATTAATCAGCCTTCAAATTCTCCTCCTCTGTGCACTAAAAAAAATCCAGATTTGGCATGTCCTGCGCCTCTGAATCTGAGCAGTAAAATTCTATCATGCATTTGGGCTCTTGAAAGATCAGCAGTAGGCAGTCATCGAAATAAGCTTTAACCTTCTGAGACCACCCGAAGGATTTCATCCAACTTTGAGACCTGAGACAGCACTGAACGCTGCTCTGAGAGTAGCATAAGCCAGAACTGGTTTCCTCAGAATTGGGGCCAAAGCATTTGGAGGTATGGAGTTAAGGTGGAAGCCACTGGAATCATCAAGCACCAAGGGTCTGGCTCACTGTTGGGATCCAGACAAGGCCACTGGGAGCACAGGCAGCCCTGAAGATTTCTATTGTTGGCTGATAGGCCTCAACTTGAGTTCAATTGGCAGATGGTGTGTGAAACGCTGGTTTAATCTTTTGAAGAACCGGGATCCGCTCCAAGGCAGAGGAAGAAGAATACAGCATAGAGGGGTGACCCCCTCAATGGTTCTGGTAACAGATGTAGTGGGGTTCTGAACTGGACCATCTTCTTGCAACAGTGCTAATAGGGGCTTAACCCCATGACCGTAGGAGGTAACATTTGACCTAATCCACCGAAGAAGTAGCAGTAATACTTTGAAGAATTCAGAAAACATTGGAGTAGAGCTCCGGACTTGCATTTGTAAGGCTTGGAACAGGAACTGATGCCAATAAGCCAGTGGTTGCAATGTATAGGCAGGTGTACTCACTCCCAGGAAAGGCTGAGCAGCAAAAGGAGTCATGTAGCACCACCCGGTGATCTAGATAGCTATGGCTTGAGGACATTTTTCTTGGTCCAACCTGGCATATAGGGCTACTTTTAAGGTGAGGCTTCTGCATGAAACATTACCTATTAGAAATGCCATGGGTTCTCTTACTCTCTTCAGCAGCTGTACTTTATCCTATCTGCTTCATTATCCAGATAAAATATTAATGAAATACGGGAAAAGAACTTGCATTTTCTCAGACCATGTACATTACCACTCTCAATTCATTGCTTCACAGATAGTCCTATCCTACCAACCCTCACTGGATGCAGCCAGCAATTTCAAGCATAACCCCATTTCTTGGCTGCTAAGTCCACATATGCCCTTCCACCAACCAGCAATAAGTATTCTGTCTAATGTTAACTCCTCACCTACTACTGTTAACCGTTAAAAGCCATCATGATACCTCCTTGCTAGTATAGGCAGCAGCATCTTTCAGTTTGTCTAAAGACTTTGGCCCTCATTTAAGGGAGTTTGACTTAGGGCAATGCAGCGAGGCACCTTGCTGAACAGCCCTACGCCAAAGTGAAAGGGCAGGAATGCACTGTATTTATGCAATACAGGGCATTCCTGTCCGTTCTTCCTGCCCTGGCGCAGTTTTGGCAGCCTAGCACCAACGTAGGAACCCTTGCAGCATGGTGCAAGGGTACCTCCATTGCATGCAGGTTCGTTTTTGTGCAGGAAGGAAGACCTTCCTGCACAAAAACAATGCTAAGAGTTGTTTTCCTCTTTCTATGTGCAGCACACATAGAATAAGAAAACATGAGGAGAAATACACATAGAAATAAAAGAGAGTAATGGTGGGGGACAGGGCGTGTGAGCCCTCTCTTTACTCAAGCAAGTGAAATTCAAGCATGCTAGACTGTGTGCATCTTCCATCTTAGAAACACCATGTAATGCTGAAGATGTCAGATTCTAACGTATTTGTAGAAATGAAGATCATTTCTAGAAATCATATTGATAGTTTTCTTTCAGCTTCATTAAATAGTGTTGCTCTTTTCTAAGTGACCGAACATGACTCAAGTACGAATTTGCCAAGATGTATTTCTTACAAAATGTTCATTTGGGGGTTTTGGAATCAATACTTTAACCCGTGTGTATTATCTTTTTTTTCAGCAAGCAAGAAAGGATTCTTAGATATGCATAGCATCATCTATCAAAAAGCAAGGACAGAACAAGACGTCAAAGGCTTAAATAAAGCAGAGTGCCTTAAGTTGCATCCAAAGCCTAAACTGATAAGAATTTATACTTTTCAGTTGCTCTTGCACTATTAATTAGTACATTTAATTTTACAGACTATTATGCACTTGTTACATCAATCAAGATATTTTATTTGGTCACTAGAATTGCCTATTTTTATTGACTGTGTATTTGTACGTGTAACTATGCACCTGTGCTGAGATTATGCATTGACATTGTAGCACTTCCTGTTGTTAGTATTTGTGACATTTGATTGTGTGCTGCGAATTATAGTTAAAACAAATGACTGGACAGGCCATTATAATATGTGGATCCTAAAGATTAATTTAATTTTGTAGCATTTGGGGAGATACTACCTCACAACAACATTGTAGAATACTGAGCGGTTCCCATATGTCCAGAAAAAGACAGCAATGTAACTCATATAAAGCATAACCTTTGCTGTTCAGTAGATGCTCCAGGAATGTATTTTCTTTTTGTAATCATGATTTATTTACTGTACGAATACATAAAAATTGACCCTCAGACTCTGGAAACCATTTGTAAGTTTTCTTTTCTTAACATATCAATTTCAGTGCAGTACATGTACTACAAATAAAAAGATGGTTTCAATGTTTTTCCCATTTATTCACGTTCTTTCACATTTCAGTGTTTATTAACATAATCCTTCTGGATAATAGGTAAATAGTTATGTTATCTATGTAGAATTTATAAGGCATCACTGACTATGTCAACTCAACGCATGTATCTAACAAGTCACGCTTTTTTCTGACTCATTCGGAGTTCTCTTGTAATCTCAGTTCTGGAGGGAACTAGAGAAAATCTGGTGAAATCTGAACGAGGAAAGACGCCAAGTATGCAGAAATCGGTGTACCAAGTGATCATTCCATATGTTATGCCCTTATAATAATTAGAAAAACGTGAAATAATGTAGTAAAAATCCTATGTTGTCAGTAATTCCAGGCATACATGTTACCCTGGACCAATTCACTACAAGAAATACCCTCCATAAAGAAGACAGATCAGACCCAGGACGTTCTCTATTTTAACTTTCTCCTTGAGCACCATGACTTGTAATCCAGGCTTTAGTTCTCACTCTAGTGTTCTTCAGGGCTGCAGGAGTAGCCAACGCGGGAAGGGTGGATGTGGGATGAAATGAGTACTTATGTGAAAAAAACCTTGGGCTTTTCGAAAAAGAAAAGAGGTAAACCGTGGAGCTGGGCAAGATCAATCTGAGACACTAGGACACACTCGGTGTTTCATTTGTACTCCTATTTCGTCAGTAACATGGGTAGTATTTAAAGACCACGAAAAATGTTCCCTTCTAAAGATTTTCTCTGTAATGGCAATGGTTCACTTACCATCTAAGTATGATGGGAAATCTGCAAGGGGGTGGATGTTCCTTTTGATTTTTCTGAAATGTATTTGGAAATGATGTATTTGTAAGCACATTGTTCCGACTGATGGGTGCACAAAGCCATCCAGAATTTAAAATTCAGCAGGGCCCTAAAAACTCGTCTCTTCCAGCGGGCATATGATATATACCTAGCTCTCTTCTAAGGCTTCGTCACTGTTACTTTAGCATTCGTGACTGAGGTTTTCGACGGCTGACCCCACTCCTTCATTCAGCCGATGGTCTGTTTCTTTCACCTCCAGGGTTCCTGTGCATTTTCTCTATCACATACCTTATATCAAGACGCTCTAGGGTACTGCTGGGGGTTAAGCTTTACTTTACAAAACCACAAATAAAGTATTAGCTATTCATCTGTTTAGGAGACCTTAAAGAAATTAATCCTGCGTTGACCTTAGGGGTTAATCCAAGCAGCTGCAGCACACATTATTCCAGTGGTGGCTGAATTGGATTTTGGATAATAATTCCTGTATAGCAGATGTCACGGATGTTAAGACACATGAAATGTTCTCACCCAAAAGACCTCACTCGCACAAGCAGAAAACAATGACAATGATTCTTTATTTGTGTGATTAATAAAAACCAATATAAAAGGACGATCAATATAAAAGAGATAGTTAAAATAGAATAATGTATATACAATTCTTAAAAACCACCATTTGGTATTTTTGTTTGATAAAATGCAATTATTAGTAATCCTTTTGATGCTCCAAAGCAAACTTTCAGTGGGGGCCAGACTGCGTGGGTCTCTCATCCAGATAATTCCCACGCGGTGCCAAGGTTGACCTGTCCATAAGAGCTTGGCGAGCGTGATAGATGAACTTAGCAAAATTGGCCATATGCTTCACTGTGTCCAGCAAATATAACTGTTGAACAGCCTCATTTGCCGTCCGCGTGCCATGTTGGAAGACAATGGGCCTTAGATAGGTTTGGCGGACTGGCAACAGGGCAGGACGGCATAGCAAGATGTGAGCCAGCGATTCACGCTTGTAATAGCAGAGGCGGCACTCCATAATGGCTGGTCTTACTTTCACTGAAGGATACAGCTATTTTAGGGGGAGCGAATGTAGTCTGGCTGCGAGAATCCTATGTAGGGCTTGCCTCCCCACCGGCTGTGTGAGATGTGGTTTAAGGCCATATGATGTATAAGGGGAGCTTTGGGTCTCGTGAAAGCCTCTAGCTGTCAGAGCTTCGATGTCCAATATACGAGAGCATGATCTTACTTGCTTTTTTATTGATGTTTTAATGGTGGTATACTTACTTATATTGGGGTCCCAATTCTCTATGGCTAGTTTCAACTGTTCTTTGGCTGAGGCAAGGCCAGTTAACCATGGGTTGCCAGGTTGTTGGAAAATTTTGTTTATAACAGTCTTCATTTAATTCTCTGAAGCCACAGTTGTTAGATAAAAGTATTTTGCCAAACTCGCCAGTTCTTCCAAGGATTGTCGATCAAGGTTGAATTCCATGCGAATTAAAGTATTCCTAGTGCATGCTGGAAGACAAAATAACTTTTTGTAAGCTGCACAGTGGATCTTTTCAAGGCCCTGCGCAAATTTGCCTGGATACGCCTGTATCGCATAATTGAGGGAAGGTAATAATTTTGCCCTCAAGACTCGTTGAATGGCCGTAGTTGTTGGACTTTTTATAACGGCATGAAGTTTACATATGGCATAGGTAACCATTTTTCCTTTCTGCTGGAGCTTGTGGCGGTGGGCCTGTGAACGCCCAGTTTCACTGAACCAGATTCCGAGATAGTTGTACGTTTGTGTACTGTGCAATATTAGTGCGCCCAAACTCCATTTCATCAATTTCTTTTTCGGATGGCGTCCAAAGATCATTATCTTGGACTTTGTTGGGTTTGCAACCAGCTTATTTTTAGCGTTATACTGTGAGAGTGCTGTTAAAGCTTTTTGGAGGCCGACTTTGGTGTGGTCCAAAAGGACCACGTCATCTGCATATTGTATCAGCTGGATCTTGATTCTCCCAATCTTAGGAGTCGCTAAAGTGGCTCCATGCAGAGCGCTACCCAAGGCTGCTGTATATAAATTGAAGAGCAACGGGGCAAGGACACAGCCCTGCTTTAACCCGTGGTCTGTGATGATTTTTGCAGTAGCAGATTCACACAAGAGTTTAACTCTTACCCAAGTTTGCGAATACAACGATCTGATGGCCTGTAACAGTTTCGGGCAGATGTTCCAACAGGCAAATTTCTTCCATAGGATGTTGCGATCTACCCCAATCGAATGCTACTGTGTAGTTGATGAAACAAGCAAAAAGCGCCTGATTGCCGTGAGCCATCGTTTGGTGTACTAAGTATGATAGGGCAATGATGTTATCTAAGGTGGAAGCTCCTGATCGGAACCTGGCTGGTAGAAAGGGAGCAGATCTTCCTTGCTGACCCATTCTACTAGTTCCGTCAGGAGAGTACTTGCATAAGCCTTACCCTTAATGTCCAATAAGGTGATCATAGGATAGTTTCTAGGATCAGTGCTTGGCCCTTTTTTGTAAATTGGATGTAGTAGTGATCCTCTCCAGGAGTCTGGGACATCCTCCAAAAGCCTACACTCTGCATACAACTGTGCCAAATTCTCAGCCCAAAAGTTGATGTCCTCCCTGAAGAGGGAGCCGGGCAGGCCGTTAGGTCCAGGAGCTCCATTATGGCGTATGTTTTTTAAACTAATTCGTATTGCCTGTTTTTCTGAGGGGGTATAAACGGCCAGAAGATCCATGGATTCAGTTGTTACTTTGCTTGGTTGTTCCCCAAGAGTTGTTGTTATTTTTGTCTTCGAGTCGTCGGTGTAGAGGGTTTTTACATGGGCTGTCCAAGTGCTTGCATCAAGTGGGTTCACTCTGTTAGAGGTCCCATGGATTACCTTATTTAAATATTGCCAGAATTCTTGAGATTTGCTGGGTGCAAGCAGCTCGAATATCTTCTGCCATTTTGCCTCTGTAAGTTTGCGTTTTACCTGCCAGACCAGTGTTGAGTGGCTCTTGGCCACTAGTTTTAGTTCCTTTTTAGCAGACTTGGATCTAGTTGCTCGATAGGCCCTGCGTTTGAAATTCAGTTGTCTAGAGCATTTCTTAATTGCTGGTTGATGTCCCAATTTATATGCGGCGTTAACATAGGTTCTATGGATGTTGCTCCCCCGAAGCGGAGATGCTAAATTGTAGGCGAGTGAGCCCCTTTCCCCTATACGACCCTTGTCATTAAGGCCTGTCTGCCAGACTTTCCATGTTAGTTTCCATGAGGCAAATTTAGGACTCGGGAGCGGCCCCCATTTGATTCTTCTAAGGAGTCTATATAACTTTTCTCCCTTTGTAGCTCCAATGCAGCGAAGAGTGTAACGTATTTTCCCAGTAATGGACAACTGTAAGGTTAGAGCGGCATGGTCACTTTCGTTCTGGGGTTGGACTGCATAATTTAACATATGTTTTGGTAGATTCTCACTTAGTAGAATATAATCTATTGTAGTCTGGTTGTTATAAGTGGGTGCTATCAATGCTGTTGAGTTGACTTTTGTAGTTAAAGAGTGTGTCTTGGGGCAAGATGGCGGCCGCTTGAGACCGTAGTGCAGTGAGCTCCGGCCGGTGCTCGTAGCTAAGCTTTATAGCCTGTTATGTGAAGATTTAAATACAGGCTTCAATTACGCTAAGGATCAGAGGAATGCTGCTCGAGGAATCAGCCGACAGGATTGAAATATTGAGTAAGAGCCGGGTCTCGATTTTGGCCTCAGTAATCGGCCTATCTATAGTCCGGTATTTATGCAGCATCAGTAAAAACTTTAAAAGCCATCGCCAATCTTACCTGAGTGACACGGAAATCCAGCAGTGTAGCAGCATGGCTCCGAAAAATGCCTCAAAGAACACAGTCACTGCGACCACGAAGCAGAAAGAGACGAGAGTGACCAGATTGGCCACCCGAGACACAGTGGAGGCGCCAGCTGCAGGAGCATCAGAGAGGATTCCATCTAAGGGCTTGAATGTGAGCGGCTCAACCCGGAAGAGTGGACAGACTGTCTCCTCAGTGATTGAGCTCCTACGCGGGATCCCGGCTCGTTCTCTTCCGGGTCGAGGTGAGCAGTGCAAGCCTCACACTCGAGGCGCGCTGGATGCTGCTGCAGCGAGCGCTACTCACACGGAAACTGACAACAGCACCAATGGAGTCTCTTCTGCCGAAATTAGACGGAGCCACATACATAAACAGACGGTGAGAGGGGGGGGAGATCACAGGGGTCCTTTGGGGGGGACAATGGCGAGATACAAGCTTCTAGTAAGACTGTAATGAATGGGAAAACTGACGACAGTCCTCACTCAGTACTTACTTCTGAGACTGGAAGCGATGCTTGTCTAGTACCCCCCCTCACTCAAACAAGTGGCCCGGGAAGCCGGCAATTGAATCAGGCTCTAGTGTCCTTATCGAGAGATCGGCAATCTGTGCAACTCGGATCTGAAAATCCAAGTGAAAATCCGAGTGAGGCTGACACAGATAAAGATAGAGATAAGGATAATGAACCCAGTGATTTTTATTCCTTCTCTGATGAGTTTGTGGTAAATATTTAAATTACCTGTACTATTTTTTATGCGGTAAAGTCTAGTAAGAATAACTCAGTCAAAATAAGAGGCAGAATCCGTGGTATTAGAGGTTCTGAAAAGGGCTTTATTCCTTACAAAGGAATTATAGTTCGAACTAGGCAATCTTATTCCATCACCACGAAGGTTCAGGAAGGGATAGGCAATACATTATTGACAAGTAACAATATATATATGAAAAGCATTGCATTAAGACAGATGCAGGAGGCGTAACAGCTGATAATACAGATAAGAATACACATACGTAATGAAAATAGGCGTAAATACAGGCGTATACTAGAAATGTCATTTAAAATGATGTCACAAGTGGGTGGATCCATAAGAGAATCCTGCAGTGTCAGCAGAAATATTTGGCAGAGATGCGCGCGCAGCCGCATGACGTGTGATTGACGTGTGATTGACGTGCAACTAGAGGGTGAAGGGGAATTGACTTTTAGCTCTACATATGGAGACAGAAGTCTGGGGGGTCAGGTCAACCTAATCCCAAATCGTATCTAATATCTTTGTTTAAGGAACTGTTTTATCCAAAAGGAAAGGTCTCTCGGACGGAATCTATTCTATACTGACTGTTAGTGCATGTACAAGCGTCTATGTGTCTACATGAGATGCGAGGGGGCAGGAATCTTCCATGGTAACAGGGGCTATGAATTATTTGCATAAAGACAGCGAGGCCGAGCCCTTTGCTCGGTAGCTGGAAGGATGTTTACCTAAACTATTAGACAGGAATGCATTGGATGAGGAGCGGAGCAGATAACTTGAAGGCTGAATACAGTTTTTGGCAGGCAACAGGCCGCGTCAGGCACCGTTAGCCGCGCAGGGAGTAGGACAAAGTTCATGGACACGGATGCAGGTCCAGGCTGGAGCATTTCAGAGGCAGAAGCAGGAAAAGGCTTGATGACAGAATTCAGGGCCTACTCGCCTGAACTGTAAAACGTGAAAAGTGAACCATATAAAGTCGGTGGCCAATCATACTTAGGAATGGACTATTTGACCCATTCATGGCGGATCTGAAAGAGGACATGTTGGCGTTGGACGCACATGTATTTGCGTCTTCATAGCTGGAACTGGAGGGAACATACATGTACTTGTAGCATGTACATGGAGTCGTTGGGGTCTAAGATAGGGGACATAACTGATCATAAAATTCATATTTCCTCATTCCCTCCTTGTCCCCTACGGACCCTTATGAAATATCCATTTTCATCAATCCATCAATCTGTTCATATAGCATCATTTGTTCTTCTTTCTTCTTCCGGGATCTTGAATGAAAATTTGAAGGCGGGATACACGATGTGGCACACAGACCACAAATCGCTGGCCCACATTGTAGACACAAGCAGCAACTGAATAGTATGAGAAAGCCAATACCTAGGAAGGATAGGATCCTCCATCCCCAGGCTGACAACACGGTCCAGAACCAACCGGACCAAGTCCAGGTGCCTGGATTCTGGTGTATCTGGCTTACGATTTTATGAAGTCGAGTTATGGCTTTATATACTGACGGCGCGTTTTCTGGTATGAAAACACAGCAACTTGATCCGATGACCCTACAATCTCCGCCCCTATCGGCCAGAATGACGTCAAGGACAAGACGATTTTGAAGAACAACAATCCGCATCGCAGACTGCTCCTCTGTTAAGTTGCCTAAGGCGGAAGTAGTTTCATTCACTACTGCTTCAAGGGTTCTAGTTAATCTACGTATCAGCTTACTATTAGTGACTGTACCTATGTAGGGAAAGAAACCTTTATTGAAATCTGTATATTGCTCCCATGCTGTTTCAGTGTAGTCGACAATCGGAAGATCTCTCTGCTGTCTATTGTGTACTAAATGGGTATTCCTATGGTAATCAGGCGGGGCTAGGAAAACAGGTGGCAGAAGGAATGCAATGTAACAGGTACCATCCCAATCTAGGGGTAGGCGTATGTATGCGGTGTGACCACAGATGAAGTAGGAGTGACGAGAAGCTCTAAATGTAGATTTGCCTTTATCACTGAATTCTATTACAGTGGTACATTTACTATGGCCCATGTGTATTGAACCATTCTTTCTTACACATAATTCACCTCTAACTGGAAATACTGACATAGCGGGCAAGATTGGTGTAGCTTCGGATTCAACATTCAGGATCATGAGATTAAGTGTAAAGTTACCTAATCCATATACTTCATTTTCTAGATCAGTTCCTGTTCTTTTGGGAAATCCCTCCTTGTTAGGGTAGCAGACTTTAAGTAAAACTAGGTTCAGGTTTCCCCAAACCCAGTTGTCTTGATAAACTACTGAATTTGAATCTAGGGAATTAATCAAACTAAACCATGCTCCACAGGAGCCATTGTGTGTGAACGGATACGGAAAGAGGGGCAGAACTCCCTTGTATTTCTGATAGGGAGGGAGTCGGCCACATATCCAACAATTTGTAGCATTGCTGGTCTGATGAGAATGATGTAACATACTAATGAATGTGTTGTTGCGCAGCGCAAATCTATAGGATAACTCATGCGGGGGTAATTCGCTAAAAGAATGTTCGGCAGTAGCATTGAAAGCACGCTTGGAGATAGGGTAATACATGTGTAATAATATACTGGAAATAATAATCAGAAGACTTAGAAAAAACATAATTAACAATGTCACTATGCAGTGACTACGAAGTGATTTACAGTACGCACGTTTCTTGAGCTGTTTCGGTCTATTTCTCTCTCTATTTCGGTCTAGAGGATACATGTCAGAGACGAATTCAACCGATTCACCTTGGAGAGGACTTAAACAATCAAATTGTCTGACTTGCTAGACCTTAGTTTCAGTTTATAGTTTTCTTTTTCAGTTTTGTCAACCAGGGGGAGTTTTGAGTCAGTCTGTGAGGGAATGCAGGGCTGAAAATTCAAGTCGGATGATAGTCCATGAAACTTTTTGATATGGCTCGAGTGCAACCACCCTTTACGTCCCTCAATCTTCACAGCTGTCCTTGTGGTCAATAAGACGAGTTTAGGCGACTGCCAGCGAGGCTCCAGCGGGTTCCTTCTGTCGAAGTTCCTTACAAGTACGATATCTCCCGGAACCACGTCATGGGGCTTCACCTCAGTGTTATCGGTAAAAGCTGCAGCTACCTGTGAACGACAAGATTGTAGTGCAGACATCAAGGAAGCCAGGTAATCTGTCAGCATATTACAATCAACATCAGTTATTTTACGAGGTATAGGCGTCCCCCACATATTTGGTGGTCTACCGAAGATCACCTCATACGGGGATAGCCCTGTTCGAGAGTGTGCTACCATTCTCATGTAAAAGAGCGCAACCGGTGAAGCTACTATCCAGTCGACACCTTTTTCTCTACATACTTTGGACAGTCTAATTTTCAGAGTTTGATTATGTCGCTCCACGAGACCTGCTGCCTCGGGATGTCGGACACAGTGGAATTTCCATTGGTAGCCTAACAGAAGTGAAACATGTTTCATTAGCTCGGATGAGAACGGTTGGCCATTATCTGAGTACACGACACGGGGCAAACCATATCGTGGGAAGAATTCTCGAACTAACTGTTTGGCAGTAGTCGGGGCAGTGTAATCTGAGACGGGATACGCCTCTGTCCACCGGGAAAGAGCGCATACAACTACGAGGACATATTTGAATCCTCGACATCGTTCCATCTGGATATAATCCATCTGGAGGACTTCAAAAGGGTGATCGGGGGGTTGAAATCCACCCTGTTCTACAGGTACGCCTTTTCCTGGATTGAACTGACAACAAATCATGCAGGTACGTACTTTCTGTTTAGCTGCTGCTCGCAAGTGTTTATTGAACCAAATGTGTTGAATGCTGTCTAGCATAGCTTTCTCTCCTAGGTGCGCTGGACTATGTATAGTGTTAATGATGACCTGAACCATTGAGTCGGGGAGAAACCATATAGATTTTCCCTTCGTCATCCATCCTTGATCCGTTTGGATCCCTCCTAATTCAGTCCATCTCTTTATTTCTTCTGGTGTAGCATGTGTCTGTATGTCAATTACATCAAGGGCGGGATCCTTAACTGTCATGCAGTGTGTTGGTGTCGGAACTATTGTCTTTGTCGTGTCAGTTGGATGAGTCTGATTCTGACCAGTCTGTTTAGCTGTTCTGTCAGCTAGGTCGTTACCCTGGGAAATAATGTCAGTCACTTTTGTATGGGCTTTACACTTCATAATCGATATTGCAGTCGGCAGATGTATTGCATCTAACAGAGCTTGAATAAGGGGACCGTGCTGGATGTGGGCACCGTGAGAAGTTAAATAACCTCTCTCTCGCCAAAGCACGCCGAAGTCATGGACGACTCCGAATGCATAACGTGAATCTGTGTATATGTTGACTTTCTTATTTTTGGCTTGAATACAGGCTTGTGTCAGAGCGATGAGCTCTGCTGCTTGAGCTGACAAGGTATTGATACAATTCGTTTCAATAATTTCAGTATCTGTTGTGACTGCATAAGCGGCCACTAACTCTCCTGTATTTGTTCTCATGCATGAACCATCTACATACAATGTCAGGTCTGGATCTGATAATGGAATATCTGTCAAGTCTTGTCTGGGTTTCGTCGTAATAGTAATAACTTCAATACAATCATGTGCCAATGGGTCTGTTCCACTTAATGGCAAAAGTGTGGCAGGGTTTAATGTACTACAACGCCGGATTTCTATGTGTGGCTGGAACAATGTCAATTCATAACCCGTCAGTCTTGCTATAGTCAAGTGTTGTGTTTGGGTCCGGTTCAAGAGAACCTCTACTGCGTGTGGTACTTGTACTGTCAATTGATGTCCCAACACTATGGCATCGCTTTGTCTGATTGCTAAAGCTGTTGCTGCGACTGATTTCAGGCACGCAGGAAGAGCCTGAGCTACGGGGTCTAATGTACTAGAAAAATAAGCACATGGCTTGTGTGATCCTGCTTGTTCCTGCGTGAGTACTGACAAAGCAGTACCTTCACGTTCTGTAACAAAAAGTGTAAAACGTTTGCTGTAACATGGCGTTGCTAAAACAGGTGCTTGGCATAAAGCTTTCTTTAAGCTTTCAAAAGCTTGTGTATGTTCCTGAGTCCAAGGGAGGACAGTCGATGTCGCTGCCTCCTGTGTTGTCAACTGAATGAGTGGTTTCGCTAGAAGTGCATATTGAGGGATCCACTGCCTACAGTACGAAGTGAGGCCTATGAATGCCCGTACCTCCTTTTGTGTCTTGGGTGGCGGCATGTTAACAATTAACTGGATACGGTCGGGTGTAAGCTGTCTTCCCCCCTTGGACAGCAAGTGCCCAAGGTACACAACTTGCTGGACACAGAATTGCAGCTTTGAAGGGGACACTTTGTGCCCTTTGTCGGCTAAGAAATGTAAAACCGTCAGTGATGCTTTTTCACATTCAGGTTCGCTTCGGGCGGTGATCAGCAGATCATCGACGTATTGAAGCAGGGCAGTATTAGCTGGCATGTGGATACTGTCAAGTTCTCTTTTCAGTGCTTGGCTATAGATGCTGGGACTTTCTGTGAATCCTTGAGGTGCGCGTGCGAATTTAAAACTTCGTCCATTTAAACTGAATCCGAACAAATATTGGCTTTCCGGATCGATTGGGACGCTAAAGAAAGCGTTCTTGAGGTCAATTACAGTAAAGAACGTTGCTTCTGAATCTATGGCTGTTAGCAATGAAGAGATATCTGGGACCACGGGGTATTGTGGTACAATGCATTTATTTAATTCTCGCAGATCAATAACTAATCGATATACTGGTGGTGCCTTTGGACCAGTTCGTTTAAGAATCGGAATTATCGGGGAATTACATACATTGGAGTCTGTTTCCACAACCACTCCTTGTGCAATGAGCTCGTCAATGATTTGCAGCAAAGCCACAACAGCATCTGGGGGTAACTTGTATTGTCGTATTCGTGGTAGTACCACTCCTGTTTTGAGTGTGACTCGATATGGTGTAATGTGCATACAACCTACATCAGTGGGGCCTTGCGCCCATAAATGTGTAGGTAGATTCTGTAACCGGTGATCCATGTCTCTAGACACGTAGTGACCTTTAAAGTCACGCAAAAATAGTCGTACTCCTTCCGGAGAACAACATATTACAGCTCCTAGAGCCTTCAATGTTTTTATACCTAACAAGTTTTCTGGACATGATTTAGTAAGCAATAGATCTGTAGTCCGTGTTAATGGACCGACTGTGAATGCAAGTGGTTGTGATACTTCGTTAATAGTGGGTTTTCCTGAAAAACCAAGGGAAATATTCTGTGAGCCTGAGAGGGGTGCCCCTGGGACTTCGCTGTGACGGATAGTGGTTCTGCTTGCCCCTGTATCGAGTAAAAACTTTCTGTCTTTCCCTAATACTTGACTCTGTACGTAAGGACCTTCTTGATCTACGGGAACCTCAATAAGGGGTCGGCCAACTTCCCTCTCTAGGCTATTTCATGTGTAGCGCTGATACTCTGGATAGTCATTTTGTGCATACTGGTACATCTGTTGTGTCGTGTTTTGTGTTGCAGCAATAGGCTGTGGCTGTTGTTGTGGTTGCTGTTGTTGTTGTAGTGCGGTCTGCTGTACAGCTGGCATAGGCTGTATATTCTGAGGTACTTGTGGTTGGATCTGATCTTGTCTAGGCGGACGTGGTCTCTCTTTCGTTATACCCGTAGAGATATTATGTTTTAGAACTGCGCAATCGTGTATATAATGGCCTGGCTGTTTACAATAGTTGCATGTCCCTCTAACAGGACCTACTGAATCATTGGACTGTGTCGTACCCTTTTTATGACCGTCAGCTGGAACTGACTGAGCAACAAGCATTTTCATTTTCGTGTCTTTCATACGTCTTTGTTCATGTTCTTGTTCTTCTCTAATTCTATTGTGATGATATTGTAACATTTGTAACATCTGTGACGGTGTGTTACCTTGCCAAGTACTCTCGAATTTTAATACTCTACTCTTAACTTGGGGCAGGGAATTTTCAACTAATTTTGTCACAAACAGATGTGGGTATGACTCACTACTTGCTTTTATGCCACTATTAATACCAAAACATTTTTCAAATCGGGAATAGAAATCACTAGTGTCTTCATCTTGTTTTTGTTTACAGGCTGAGATTGCACCCCAGTCTTCCTTTTTCGTAGTTAATAAACGTGGTAGTACCTGCACTAATAATCCTGGTAATGCTGTAGTCCTTTCCCCAAGCCCTGAACCTGCAGCTCGGGCCTTTTCTTCGTTTTCTAATGCTGTCCAATCTATCTTTTGGTCTCCCACCTCCCATTCCTTTTCTTTGAGTTTCTCGTAAATACCGGCAGGCAATAAAACTTTCAATATTTTCATAATGTCGGGATAAGTATACTCTCCCATGAGTAACATGTCTTTTATCTCACGGTGGAAACCTGCTGGGTCTTTGTCATGGCTAGGTACTACTTTCTTCATCTCTAATAATTCAATTTTAGTTATGGGCGCGTACACAAACACGCGTTTAAAATTATTGTCTTCACCTCTTATTGGGTGTACTTCGCGTAAGGGATTCTGTCTGTCTATGTGGTACGTTTTTCTTTCCAACTTGGGGGGAACTGAAACATGTTCTGGGCATACGAAGACAATGTACTGGTGTCGATATTCTAGAATTTCCTTAATTAAATCAGTACCTGAACCTCTCCATTTATTCGTGAGTAATTCTATCAGTATATCAGGTAGGGGACCAGGATCAGAGTGTTGGCTTCTATATAATATAACGAGGTGTTGTATCATGTATATACCAGCTAAACGCTGTTCGTCTGGGGTAAGATTCAAAAACGTGTGTGCCAACGCATCATCACTGTATTTTTCAGAACTGTCAGCCCATTGTACTGCTGACCTGGCTAATTCTTGTTCATCCATAGAATCGAGCATATGATACCCCCTTCGGTCTCGGAGTAATTTATCAGCAGCCTGGAATAAGTGTTCAGGGGACTTCGTGTTTAACATAGGGACTTGAAAATGTCTGTTACATTCTGGACGTATCGGACGTATCGGGTCATTAAAGTATCTGGTATTGTTACAAGGTCTTCCCCTACCTACATAGGCTATCGTTTCTAATTGTCCTGTGGGCATTTCTGATTCTTCCTCCTCCTCTCCCTCTGATTCAGTTTTGTCTGCCTCCAATCTGGCTTTATGTATTCGTTCTACTTCTTTGCGGATCTTTCGGCACATAGCTACTATACATGTCTGTTTATCATGTTTTCCCTCTGATATATTCTGACCCCATCGGGTAAGTACTTGCATTTCATCCTGGTCTACCTCGGACCTATCTCTGTCTCTGATCAAGCAGTTTATGAAGAAACGTAACAGTTGTCTCTGTATATCCGCTTTCTGGTATTCCATGGCTTCGTCAATACTTTCAGGGCCTTGCCCTGTTTGGACAAAGCGATATATATTGTCTAAATGTTTAATCATTCCTGGTAGCGTCGTTAAATATATTGAAGCTCGTCGTATACGTAGTGATGATAGCAGCATTCTGTCATTGTTACCGGGCACTGGATCATATCTACAATCTACAAGATGTTCTTTAAACATGTCGGACGTTGCTATTTGGGGTGTACGTTGGTTTGCTAAATCTCTAAGAGACGATTTACTTCGTGATGGTGGCGTGGCAAAAATTGCTGTCGCACCTTCTGAGGTGCTAGGCACGAAAGGATTCGTGGGATGTAAGGTAGAGACTGTGGATGCAGGAAAAGCGGCGGAAACAGATGGACCTATTGGAATATGCGGAGGAGTTTGTGGTTGCGGAGTTGGGGGCGTTTGTTCTCGGCGTTGAGCACCATCGACAGGTGGCGTGTGTGGTGGAACATTAACATATTCCGGAGCTACATCGTCTAAATAGGAGGAAAGGAAAATATCCTTTGCGGTCTTGGGATGTGCTTTAATCGGGAGTAATGGGGGTGGCAAATCTTTCGGTATTTCCGGGGTGGCCTTAGGTAAACCTTCGGCTAAAAGAGGATACATACCATTCATAAGAGCATTTCGTTGTCTGTCTACTTGTTCTGTTTTTACTCGGATACCTTCCTCAACTAATACGTTTTCTCGGGCTCTATTTGAGTTCTCCCTACTTTTCTCTTCCAGTCTGAGCGCTTTCTCTGTGCGCCTATGCGATTCTTTACGCCATAACTCAATGGCATCTTTCTGTGACTGTCTGGCTTTCTTTTTCCATAATTCTTCTTCTACTCTCATGATGCAATCTGCATCCCATGTCCCAGCTGCGGGCCACCTCTGACTTTCTGCTAGATCCTTGGTGTAGTCCACCCATAAGTCAAGATATAATACGGCATCTAGGCCATGTTTATGATACATAAAATACCCTGGAGTGTCCCTAGGTGGAATGGGAACAGCTTCTTCGAGTACTCCTTTTCTAGTTTTGATCTGTCTTAATTTTGAAAAGAACGGCATCTTTAAACCTTCCTACTTGATTCTTACTTGAACCGAACTTGAACACAATTAATACAATAAACACAATAATGAACACTCATTCATACCACAATTTTTGAACACAGTAAAACATTTAACATTTAATATTTAACGAACAATGATAATTAGAAGAAAACTAGTTACTGACATAATACTAATACTAGATAATATTGAATTATATACATGAACATACTGGATATACTGCTAAACAGTACAGATACACTGCTAAAACAGTGCAGACCGGATCTGTGTACCCAAACCCGTCAGGACCGGCACAAATTAATGTGCACGTCTAACTGCCTCCCCAGCAACGGTACTCACCGGGTAGCACGGAACGGAAGGCCTCGGAACTGAACTGAACTAGACCGGACTGGACTCGACTCGACTCGGAACTTCGGAACCTGGTGGGCCTCTGTATACCTCGGATCTTGCTCTCTCAGCTAGGCTCTGGTCGGGATACTTCGCACTTCTCACCGCCTCGTCTGGGTGTTGATCGCAGCCTCAGTCACCCCCGCTTGGCCGGAGGGAGATACAGGAAATCCTGCGGGTACGCGTTGTTGTCCGTCCGGCTGTGGCAGGAGACCGGGCCTGCAACGCACCTCCGGCGCGTGAGATGAGAAAGTGTCCCTATTCGGGCGCCAATTTATGTGGTAAATATTTAAATTACCTGTACTATTTTTTATGCGGTAAAGTCTAGTAAGAATAACTCAGTCAAAATAAGAGGCAGAATCCGTGGTATTAGAGGTTCTGAAAAGGGCTTTATTCCTTACAAAGGAATTATAGTTCGAACTAGGCAATCTTATTCCATCACCACGAAGGTTCAGGAAGGGATAGGCAATACATTATTGACAAGTAACAATATATATATGAAAAGCATTGCATTAAGACAGATGCAGGAGGCGTAACAGCTGATAATACAGATAAGAATACACATACGTAATGAAAATAGGCGTAAATACAGGCGTATACTAGAAATGTCATTTAAAATGATGTCACAAGTGGGTGGATCCATAAGAGAATCCTGCAGTGTCAGCAGAAATATTTGGCAGAGATGCGCGCGCAGCCGCATGACGTGTGATTGACGTGCAACTAGAGGGTGAAGGGGAATTTACTTTTAGCTCTACATATGGAGACAGAAGTCTGGGGGGTCAGGTCAACCTAATCCCAAATCGTATCTAATATCTTTGTTTAAGGAACTGTTTTATCCAAAAGGAAAGGTCTCTCGGACGGAATCTATTCTATACTGACTGTTAGTGCATGTACAAGCGTCTATGTGTCTACATGAGATGCGAGGGGGCAGGAATCTTCCATGGTAACAGGGGCTATGAATTATTTGCATAAAGACAGGGAGGCCGAGCCCTTTGCTCGGTAGCTGGAAGGATGTTTACCTAAACTATTAGACAGGAATGCATTGGATGAGGAGCGGAGCAGATAACTTGAAGGCTGAATACAGTTTTTGGCAGGCAACAGGCCGCGTCAGGCACCGTTAGCCGCGCAGGGAGTAGGACAAAGTTCATGGACACGGATGCAGGTCCAGGCTGGAGCATTTCAGAGGCAGAAGCAGGAAAAGGCTTGATGACAGAATTCAGGGCCTACTCGCCTGAACTGTAAAACGTGAAAAGTGAACCATATAAAGTCGGTGGCCAATCATACTTAGGAATGGACTATTTGACCCATTCATGGCGGATCTGAAAGAGGACATGTTGGCGTTGGACGCACATGTATTTGCGTCTTCATAGCTGGAACTGGAGGGAACATACATGTACTTGTAGCATGTACATGGAGTCGTTGGGGTCTAAGATAGGGGACATAACTGATCATAAAATTCATATTTCCTCAAGTTGGGATGGTCAACCGATACTGCTTCTAATTTATCTGAGTCCAGCGATGAAGAGACTAACAGTAAGGTTAGAACTGCTCAGAAACTGGGACCTAAACACAGGAAAAGCCGTCACGACTCAATAGACTTGGCTTGGGATTATACTCCTATTAGTGATCTCCCCCCCCCAGGGACAACCTTGATACAATCACAGCGACCTATCTCTGGTTCTAATCAAGAGCAAGGTACCACTCAAGACACGATTGCGCCAACGTTAGAAACGATTTTGTTAGCTATAGCTGCGCATAGGGAAGAGACTTCTCATGATGGTCGTAGGGCCCAAGCAGAGCTACGTACGGTGCAGGGCGTGGTCCGTAAGCTTTCGAAGAAAATTGATTCCTTCAACGATCGTATGAATGAGATGGAGTCAAGATTATTGCTCAATGAAACGGAAACTGCGCTAAATCACGAGAAGACTGAGGCGCACGATAAAGAACTCTCAGACATGATATGGAAACTCGAGGACATGGAAAATCGCCAACGGCGAAGTAACCTACGAGTCCTGGGAATTCCCGAGGGAGTTGAAGGGGGGGACATCCGCTCTTTCATGGTTAAACTGTTTCAGGATTCCCTCCCAGAGTTGTCAACGTGGAACTGGGATATTGAGATACAGCGTGCCCATCGGGTACCCCTTAACATGAGAAGCACCCCCAAACCTGGGGCGTATCCAAGAGCAGTATTGGTATACTTTGGCAATTTTCTGTTGAGACAGGCGATATGGGAAAAAGCTAGACCTGAGGCAAAAAAACTAGTGGCAACATAACTTATTTTGTACGCCCCGATTTCTGTCACGTAACGGTTGAGCGGAGGTGGCGTCTCCGCCAACTTATTAGACCATTTCAAGAAAAAAAACTTCAGGCATTCCTGAATAACCCGGCCTGTTTGAAAGTTATTAATGGTAATCAGACCAAGTTCTTCACCTCTGAGATAAAAGCTAAGGAATATCTGGACACTCTCTCGGGCTGAAATTTAGTTTCCTCGCTCTTGGTTAATTAATGCTATCCCTCTGATATTTTTTTCTCGGTGGCTCCAAGCTCTGGAATATGACGGGGGGGATACGTTTGTCTAAAATATTTTATTAAGGAGGGGTATAGATCTAATAGAGAGCACTGGCCTTTCACTGCACGTCCATCATTACAGACTCTTTTGGAGTCTATTTGCCCTAGCAACGGGGGAGTGGGGGGAGTTGGGGGGACTAGGGAGGGCAAGGGGTTAGGGAATGGTTTGGGATTCAGGGGGGTGAAAATATATAAAAAATGCAACTGCAGGTATGGAAATAAAAATGGAAGCAGAGATAGAAATCGATTTTATGAAATTATTATTGCCAAATCTGGTCATACAGTAAAATCTGATTGGTTAATAGATATAATGAAGTATGGCTAGCTTAAAATTATGCTCATGGAACATAGCGGGCCTCAATGATAAGGGGAAAAGGGATCGAATGTGGGGAGTGATCTCCCAAAATACGTTCGATATAATTTGTCTTCAAGAGACGCACATCCCCTGGGCAGAAAGAAATATATTGAGGGTCCCGGGGTTTGACTTAATGGCAAGCACAACCCATACTACTAGAACAAGAGGAGTAGCTATCTTGGCAAAATCTTTTTTAGGACCGCCTACACGTAAGACAGCTGACCCTCTGGGCCGGTGGGTGATTGTCGAGCTTAAAGTAGGTATCACTATATGCTCTATTTATGCACCTAACCAGGATGATCCATCTTTTTTTTTTCAATCTAGAATTGGAATTAGCATCCTGGCCTTCCACATTAATTTTTTGTGGAGATTTCAACATCTCTCTGATTCACCGGGACCTGATATGTAATCATGAGCAATTTAAATATGTGGGATACAAACCGAAGGTATACAGAGCCATATTACAATTAAAGGAAAGTCTAGGCTTAGTCGATGTGTGGGACATGAAACAACATCAAGATCTGGGATATACTTATTTTTCATATCCACATAATAAATATGTCCGCATTGATTATATCTGGATGACAAGTAGTTGGCTTAATGAGGTACAAATAAATAAACTTCCAAAAATCATCTCGGATCACAATCCCTTAGTGCTCATATTAAGGACTAATAATATTCTAAGACCTCGGTCAAGCTGGTCCTTCGATAGAAAATTATTAGTTGATAATGACTATATAGAATATATTAAAGTATGGGCACAAAGATTTATAGACGCTAATCGTTATAGTGCCACACGGGATGTGGTCTGGGATTGTTTTAAAGCCTCAATTCGTGGTGAAACAATAAGCTATGTGGCCAGAAAGAGGAAGGAGCTGGCTAGAGCCAACGAGTTATCTCTCCTAGAACTAGCTGGGAAGGAGGAGAAACACACCGCTATAATAATGCAAGGTGGTGATGGAGGGCAGATTCTAAATGAAATGATGATTCTTAAAATGGAAATTAATAGTAGGCTAACCAAGAAAGCAGCAGAGATCTATCAATCTCATCGCAACGAGATATATGAGGCGGGTGAGATGGTCGGTAAGCAATTAGCTCTCCGTACTAGACAAAAACAATCCCTAAACCTAATTACCAGTATTAAGGCAGACGGTCAAGACCACACAACATCTGAAGCCATTCTAGAAGATTTTAAAAAATACTATCAGAAACTTTACCAAAATGAGGATACGCTGGACCCTTTAATAATCAAGGATGAATTGGCTAGGTGGGCAACTGAGCAGGCGGGTAACCCAGGACTAGAGGATGCTACCAGACAAGATCTAGAAAGAGACATAATTTCTTTTGTCGTTTTTTGTTTTGTTTAACTTTTTCAGTTTTTTCTTGTTTTTCCTGGATAAAGGTTGGAGTTCTAAAGATGATGTTAGGTCATCTGATTTTCCAGTGCCAGTATCGGTAGTGAGGCAAGATTCTGGTTTGGACTGTGAGTTTGGTTTCAAAGCTGAGGTATTGACGCTCGGTGGACATTTGAGGTTGTTACTATCGTTCCTGAAGGTTTCCTGTGTTTTTTCTAACCTATCTTGATTACCCTGTGGCCATTGCTGTGGGTTCAGTGTGGACTGCGGGTCTCTTGTTCCTATTTTGTTTGTTTGATCTCCCATGAGCCCTGATGGGACGTACATGGCTTTTATCGTATTTTTTTCTTTATGAGTAGTCTTCATACTTGGACTCTGAGTTGGGTTATGGTGGGGGAGGCGTGATGTATTGCTTGTCCACCTGTTGAACTCACTCTTGAGGTCCGTAACTAGAGTGCTCATTTTTCTGGGAGTTTTTCCAAGGTCTGCAGTATTGGGGAGCACCCGCAGTCATTTGGTTTTACCTTTGCATCTGTGTTTGCCTGGGCTCTGCGTATCAGGGAGTTTAAATGTTACAGTTTCAAATCCACTCCAGAGATCAGACTGGCAACTAATTGTAGAATGTTTATTTGAGTGTCTAATTTATCTGCGTGCATTATGGCTGCATTTGCCATTGAAATCAAAGCTTCATTAATCAGTGCAAGGTGGTTTTCTATTTTTTGTGGCACCGAACCAGTTTCCATTTCCGTTTTGGGCAAGTCGGACGGCCATGGTTCATTTGCGCTTAATAGGCTTTCGTCTAGGTCTAGGTCTGGGTCTGGGTCAGACCTCTCTTTTAATAGAAAGTCCTCTTCCCCAGGCTCAATGGGCATAAAAGGAAAAGCCAGGGGGTCCAACTGGGATTTCAGAGATATATAATTATCCGTAATGTCCGTGGTGTATCGTGTTAGGGAAGGAAGTTCCTTGCCTGTCTCACTTTCCTCTGGGTCAGGGGTGGGAGGGAACTTCTGTGGGACCACTGTCTAGATTTATGGATGCCGATGTGCTGATTCCTGAGTTGTTGGGGCGAAACAAGCTGTGATCGATTGCATTTTCTTTTGCTTGTGCGCTATTGCCCTTAACTATGAGAATTTCTGGTGAAAGTGGTGCAGTCAATAAAGAGCTTTGATTCAAAGTGTCATATTTTCCAGCACATGTTGATGTGTTAGCCATGATTTTGTTGATTTTGGTGCTAGTTGCATATCTGGATATGTCATCTGTTTTTCCACGGTTGCTAAAGTTGCCTGATTTAGGCAATTGTTGGAAATAATTTCTAATGTCGTTGTTGCCTTTAGGACTGTTGCTGATACTGATACTGTTGTCAATTACGGCGTACTTACTTTGGGTTATGTTTGTATTTGTGTTCCTAGTGTTTATCCTTAATGATGAAGGAAAGTTTGATTGCTCCTCTCCCAATTGTTGCCCATCCTGTGAGGTCAGACCATTTCTTACACTGACTTTGCTAGGGGATACAACATCTTAGCTTTTTGGCATCTCGCAGATTTGTGAGGGCGGTAATTGACCAGGGACTGAGTCAAACCCACATTCCTTGTCCGCATGGTTGATCCTCGGTCCTTGATCAATGGCGCGGTTCCTCCTAGTAGGCGCAAAAGGGCGCAGAAGTAGGAGGCAGGTGGCGGATGACAGAGGGACAGGAGGGGCAGGAGTCAGAAAGCGGGAAAGAAGTGGCGGTGGAGCGGGGGTAGAGGGAACGGCCCAGTGCCCCAACACCAGTACCTCTCACCTCTCAGCACCTTCTAACCCCTCTAATCACCACTTACCCCGCACCTCACAGTCTCACTCTGCTCCACTCCTTGCTATAGTGTCCACCCCTAGGGTCTCCTTGCCCTCGGGGGGCTGCCCTGGTGCCTCTGTGTTTGCCTCTGCGGGGGAGAGTGAGCGCTGCCTGGAGTGCTTGGGGAGCCCCACTCAACTCAACCGCTGCACTAATCACCACTACACTCGTCGCCCAAATGGCAGGCAGACGGCAAGATGAAGATGGGAGCCAGAGGCCGGGAGAACAAAGAGCAAAGAGAGCAGGGAGCGGGGGAGCGGAGGAGCAATGAGGAGCGATGAATGGGACGCAGTGGTAACGGCGGGCAGGGCGCGAGGGCAAAAACGGCAGCACCACGCTGCACCGCACGCCAGCGCAGCTCAGCTTAACTCACCCCCGAGCTCCAGGCTCAACCCGGCTCAGACTCAGGCTCCAGGCTATGGCAAACTCCGGTACCGGGTCCTGGTAAAAGTTCGCGGCTCCAGTTAGCCTGGTTGAAAACGGACTGGACAGAGGAGAGCAGCGGCGAGCAGAGAGCAGCGGCAAACTCGGCAAGGTAGGCTCCTCCTCCTCCTCCTCTTCCTCCTCCTCGTTCTCGGCTCGTTCTCGAAGCAGAAAACACACGACGGTACAGAGTACACAAATGTGCGAGGGCAGAAAATAATTGCTTCTTACTGTAATTACAACTTTCCCTCCTTTCAATGGCATCAGAAAAAAAAGCATTGGCATAGCCAATAGGTCTTTGGGACCTTATAAGTGTTTAGCCATGCAACAATTGAGGTTGTTGCACCAAGGATATTGTGCTGCATAACTAAATACTTATAAGGTCCCAAAAGCAAGACCTATTGGCTGTGCCAATGCTTGTTCTTTTTTCGGTGCTGGCATCGAGCTGTTCAATAATTCAATTTACTAAAGCAATAAACTGTAGCCAACACATATTTGAAGATTCTAACAATCTTAAGATATATTGGCTTCAGTTCACTTCAAGTGATGCAACTCTAAGCAATCATCTCACATCCTCTTTTCAGGACTTCCCTGAAAATCCATCTTCTAAAGGAGAGCCAAAGGGGAGAACGATCACGCTTCTTGCACAGACCTAGCACCCTCTACATGAAACTGTACACAAATCAAAGCTGTGCCACTTGTATTACACTTATATGTACTTACGCTTTAATACACTGGGTGGGAAATGTGACATGGCCACGAGGACAGCAAGAGGAAGTACTAATATGAGGGGAGCAAGAGCTACTGGGGAAAGGCTCAGTGAACAAAAACCTGGGAAGCTGCACTCCCTCAGTACACAGGGTTGTGATGCCACACACAGAGCAATGGCATGCCTTTAACTACGGAAGCTCTACCTGTGGTTCTGTGCCACTGATGAGACCCAAATCACTATCCTCCCACAAAACAAGGCTGGGGTCAAAGGAGCTCAGTGAGACCACTGTGGGCACGAGGGACAGCCTGCAGCCTCTGGGAGAACATGCATGATGTGGGCCAAGCAGGCCGAGGTGGAGCAACGCGCCATCTGCATCTCCATACACCAGAACTACAAGTACCAGCATGCACATCGAAATCCTGGCTTGACGAGTGTCAGGAGAAAGTCTTGGTCATAACAGCTTACCTTAGATGGGGGTATGTACGTGTACACCAGGGTCTGACAGCGTGATGTCACGTGGGCCTCCCATACGGGCCATGGCCTCTCTGGGGCTCCATGTGTATGCCAGCTTCCGGGCAAGGGACACCTCTCTTGAGGGTTGGTCCGAACCAGGTTAGACTGGCATACCCCCATACCAAAGAGAGATGGCAGCAAGACATGGAAGTAGGATTATAGGCAAGCAGGCTAGGGCAAAGTCTGGATTTAAAACAGAGGGGGTAATTGCGTAGGAAAGAAGACATGTCTGACAACCTTAATTTCTCCTCCAAGGTCTAGATCAACTATCAGGCTTTGCCCCAATATGGGGCGGGAGTTGACCAGGAGAGAGTGCCCTGATGTCCTATACGTTCCAGGTGGTACTACATACTATGTGTGCAAGAGGCGTCAAAAACCCCAGTATTCGCAGCCGGTGGCACTGAAAACACACCATTCAAGCACTCCAAAGCCCCCATCCCAATTTTCAAGCGCGCCTGAAACTCACTTTGCTGTCCAGCAGATTCCATCCTGGTTCCTTGTTCACCAATTCTGATGCAACATCAACAAAACGTGTCCGGAAGTAGACCTTGTAGTTTCCAGGTCACGGACGGTATCCAAGCAACCATGGGATGCGCATGAAAATAGAGGTAGGTTCGCTCCTCCGTGTTCAAGCTCTGCTCTGTGCTCTCGTGCCTGTCAGCAGAGAGTACCACTGCTCCGGGAGTGGTAAAACATGGCAGTTGCCAGAACAGCTTCGGGGTGTGGACACTCAGAAGTGCGAGAAGGCACTCTGCAATATAAAGCTACCGCGGCCAAACGCCATTGGGAGCTGACAACGGTACATGGCAATATTTTGCAACTAGAAAGAGGGAGATTTGCACACGAAAAAAACAAGAAGCGTGAGCAAAAAGGAGACCGAGAGGGCGGAGCGAGTGAGTGGCCGGGACGTGTGGGCGAGGAGAGAGGCTCGCACAAGCGCGCTTGAGAGAGCAGTCTGCTCATTTTCAAGCACTGCACTCGTGCTTGTGGCGCGCACATGCTCGCTCCCGCAAGGTGGATGCCGCCATAAGCACGAGTGTGTGCTCGAAAATGAGCAGAGCGACGGCTAAAAGTAACCATGCAGTCAGATCCTACCTTTCTACAGAGTGTGCTTCAGAAAATACAATCTCTCCTTTGTACCTCAACACACCACTGTAGTAAGCTTCAAAATATAAAAACACTGCCCTGTACCACAACACACCACTGGAGTGTGCTTTAGAAAATATTTCACTGCTCTGTACCTCAAAACACCACTGTAGTGTGCTTCAGAATATAAAACCACTGCTCTGTACCTCAACACACCACCGTAGTGTGCTTCAGAATATAAAATCACTGCCCTGTACCTCACCAAACCACTGTAGTAACTTCAGAACATAAAACCACTGCCCTGTACCTCAACAAACCGCTGTAGTGTGCTTCAGAATACAAAATCACTGCCTTGTATCTCAACACACCATTGTAGTAAGCTTCAGAACATAAAACCACTTCCCTGTACCTCAACACGCCACTGTATTGTGCTTCAGAACATAAAATCACTGCCATGTACCTCAACACACCACTGTAATAAGCTTCAGAATATAACACCACTGCCCTGCACCTCAACACACCACTGTAGTAAGTTTCAGAAAATAAAATGTCTGCCCTGTACCTCAACACATCACTGTAGTCTGCTTCAGAATATAAAACCACTGGTCTGTACCTCAACACACCACTGTAGTGTGCTTCAGAAAATAAAATCACTGCCCTGTACCTCAACACACCACTGTAGAGTGCTTTAGAAAATAAAACCACTGCTCTGTACCTCAACACGCCACTGTTGTGTGCTTCAGAATACAAAACCACTGCCCTGTACCTCAACACACCACTGTAGTAAGCTTCAGAACATGAAATCGCTACTCTGTACCTCAACACACCACTGTAGTGAGGTTCAGAACATGAAATCTCTGCTCTTTACCACTGGCGTGTTCTTTGCAGAGCACCCGGGCATACAATATCACCCTAGTCTGCTTTAGTGCTTCGATGTGTTGGGCATGGGGTAAAGTGGGGGGATGGATGCATGGGAGACCGCTTCCTGCATATGTTGCCCGTCCCTTCACCTTCTGCCCTGCACAGACTGTGCCTTCAAAGGCGGGTTCGCTCCACAGCAGGTCTGTGAAGTGTTTTCTATGTCTTTTTTTGCAACCTAAAAAGCATTCTCGAGGAGTGCTCCCTTTCAGTATTCGTGCTGCAAGGCTTCCCATGGTTGTTTATATGCAGACATTATTCTAACTTTACCCAATCTCTTCCCGGCATTCTGTACCATCAGCCAATGTCCTTCAGATCTTGCGCTCTGACTCCTCCTTCCCCATGGAGGCTCATCCAGTGCTCAAGGGCATGCCTCTTAGCATGTCCTTGGCTACACCTACTTCTAAGAAAACCTGTTGTCCATACTGGGCGGTGGGGATGGAGTTTTTTGTGCAACGTTGTAGCACATACCATTAATGAGATAAGCAAGGGGTGCTCTTTGATTCTGTAAGGTTGTAAAATGCACCCGGGTCTGATGGCTATGCAGGGGTAAGGGTGGTTCTTTGATTCTGGACTAACCCCCCTTACCCCCTGCACTGACTCTTTTTCTGAAAAACGGGTGCGTCCCGCGCACCTTAAAGGGCCCGCGCCATTAGTCAAGCTGCGCCATGAACTCTCTGCACTTTGTCTTCTTCAACTCTTTGAGTATTTGTATCTATTTATATTTTATCATGAAAACAATCTGGTCTTAGATGCAGGTCATTAAGAGTTAATACCCATATTGTTCGATTGTGCCGCTATTTCATTTAAGAATTTTAATGTCGACAGATCTCTTATACGATTTTAAAATCCTCGTTTTTGTACCCAGAAAATACTGTGTTAGTTGTTTCATGTAATGATTAAAAGTAATTGATTATGAATACATTAATGTATTCTTTCATTCGTGCATTTCGGATGAATTAGTCCTGTTCTGGGAAATGCACTTTATATCAAAAACAGTTGCTGTAATTAAAGCAAAAAGGTCTGTATTAAACAATGTGCAAGCACATAGCTCACAATTCATTAGAAAATCACTTCATTATGACACTTAAGAGTACTGTTACGGATATGAGTGAGAATTCTTGCGTATAATGACGTCAGTATGATTCAAATACCACCCATCTTAGTGTATATACACACTGTATAATGTGTCTAGAACACCATATCGCGTGAGGCCCTTAGGTAACCTGTCATACCTCAGTTTTAAAATGTACCCAGTTTGGTGCGTGAAATAATGTTGCGTGATCTTCGTGTAGAAGCGTCATGAGTGTTCTCACGTCATGCCTGTTCTCACCTCCGACTTGAAAGTGATGAATTAATTCACTTGATAAACACATTGACGTGGAACAGCGGTGTTCGTTCATAGACGGGTTGGGCTCTCGAGTCAGTAGAATACTTACTGAAGGTTTACAAATATTGGACGATGGGTTTGGGGGGCAATTGTCTTGTGGGAACCAAGAGATATAGGCTTTCGCAGATAGTGCCTTTTTAGGTCTCGCCTGACCCAGCGCATGCGCTGGTCTGGCGAGCCTTATTGAGAGGGCTCCAAAAAGTGCTACCAGGCCAGCCTAGAGCTACAGTGCATGTGCGCGGGTGCGCTCGTCACTTTTACCGCGATTACCTTCATTTTCGCGGCCACATGGCCGCTAGGCATAGCCAATAGGTCACGCTTTTGGGACCTTATACGTATTTAGTTATGCAACTGTTGCATGGCTAAACATTATTATACTTTACTTTATTTGGATATAAAAAATATCCTTAAAAGAACACCTCAAAATTACAGCAACAATACACATTATAAAAAGAACCATAAAATAAGAGCACTAATTCTTAAAAACTTCAAATTACATTAAAAAACTACACTGGTGAATTAATGATAAAAGAGCAGAATATGCAAATAACAATGACAATGACAATTAAAATACATTCGATTTCAGGTATTAACAATCAGCCATAACTGCAATCCAATGTTTCGTAGAGTAGCAGCAGAATATACAGGGGAGCAGTCAAATAAGATCAATTTTAGCAGCATTAAAAAGTTTGCATTATGGTAAGGGATAGCGCCTAAAAGAGGGCATGATGACAAACCCTTCCCGTTACAGCCTGAGGGTGCGGTATGCATGTCGTATAAAGATTGTAAAAGCAATATTTAGAGCTGTATTTTCTGGCATTAATGCTGCAATAATTGCTTGTTTCTTCTTCTGCCTGGGCGCCGTTTTGCGGCCTACATCGGGTACTCTCGGGCCCAAATCATCATTCCCACCTGCCTCCCATCCCAGATCTAGGTATCCCTCTCTTGAGGCAGGCCTGCATCTCTACGGGGCTCTAATTATGTCCCCTCTCACTCGGAGTGGGCTCCGGCCCGACATTTATTACTGCTCATGGCTCCTGGGGTCATTGGTGGCCTGGGCTGGGGAGGGTCAGTGGTTGGCCGCCATCCCGGCGACGCGACTGCTTGTGGCTTGGGGAGTTTGCGGTCGGGCCTCCAGGATCAGTGTTGGAGGCCCCGGGGCAACTTTCAGCGCGGTAGTGAAGGTGCGTGGGAGCCCATAGGCTGCCCGGTGCGGGCGAAGCTCCCATCGCCCTAGCATGCATGCCGCATTCCGCCCTGGGCAGCACGCCGAGGGATGGATGCCATGCGAATGTGCCATCTGGAACTCGCGGTCTGTATTGCCGTACATGGGGTCCGAGCTTGTCCGGAGTCGTGCAGTATTTAGGGCCAGTTGTATTCCCCAAACTGCCTACACTGCCCTACCCCCTCGCAGGCCACACACACGGCTGTCGCACGAAGCTTGGGGTAGGGGCACTGGAGGTATGGCGCCCTCTGTCAGACTCGTGACCCCCTCCTGCCCTCGGTCCGGGCTCTCCCAGTGCGGGTGTGTGCATGTGCGCTCCCCCGGTGCCTCGGCGGGCACCGGGTGCAGGTTACACTCATTCCGGAGCCTGGTGGCCTTCCGAGGTCCAGGTCAGGCATGGTTTCCCCTTGGGCCTGGGATAGGGGCACCAATGGTTGGTAGCCTTGACTCTGGGCTCAGGACTCCTTCCGCTCTTGGCCTGCCGCGCCCCTCAATGTGGGGGTGGCCTACCACGGTCCCGCGCTGGCCGGTCATCGCCCCTGGGTGATAATCAGTACTGTTAACTGACCTGTAACCTGTGAATTTGTTGTAACTTGTCTCATGCGAAAGTAGTAATGACTTTGTAACGTTTAAAATATCACTTCTATATGAGCATTTACAATATAGGTATATTTGTGTTGACCTGATCATTTAAAACGTCAGTATCTTTGTGATCTCCCGGGGTAAATGAAAAGTGCGGGGCTCGTGTTTATTTATTTATTTGAAGAGTTTTATATGTGAACATGCATCAATGTACTCCTTTATCCAGCCTATCCACGTGATCTTGTTGCTACGTTTGTTTTGATTGGCTGGTTTAAATTCTATATCGGTGTCACATGGAGTCAGTTGCTAAAGGGTGCTGAGGAAACTATCCGAAACATACCCATAAGATACATATATTGTAATGTCGCTCTGTTTCTATTCCCTTTTTCGTGTGAACAGTTTTCTGTTCTTGGCCTCGTGAGTAACACTTTCTCTCACCGGAACTTGCGATGGGAACTGCTCGTTTCCCGCAGCGTGCTTTGCACGTCTCTTCCCTTTCCCACTTTTTTCCTGATAAACTGGTTTCCCGCTCGTTAGCATCGTTGCGGTTTGGGAAGAAAGTTTTAAATGATGCAGCTCTTTTAACTCGTGTGTACACACATCTCACATGAAAAACGTGAGGCTGCTGATCGCCCTTTCCTTTGGACCGATCCCAGGTACTGCAGAGCTGGCATTTTACCAGGGTACACTAGGCAAGTGTAAGTGGATGCCCCCTTTGACTGCACCTTTTCTTGGGCTTGTTCAGCGTGTAGCTGTCCCACAGGATTTTCTGCATGTGAGGTGATGGCATGGGGGAGCGTCTCGAGCTTGGAGGGCAGGTTGGAGCCTCCCGTCGGCCTCGGTGTCCTGTGCTTTAGGTGGACTCTCTCCTAGGTTCAGCTGTAAAAGGGCTGAAAGGCCTGTTTGTTTCTGTAGCATCGGAGGCAGTGAAGGAGCCGATATTGGTTTTCCACCTTGGCTTCACTGGGGAAGCCCTGAGAGAGAAGAGTCCTTCTGCGGCCATGTCCTTTTGTAAGTGTCACGTTGAGAGGTTGTTTTGCTGGGACGGTAGATTAGGCTTGCCCGGTGTTTTCTCGGTAGTGCCGGTACTCGGCAGTGCTCTTCCACGGTGGTGTTGGGACTAAGACAGGATTTTCCGCTTACATACCTGTGCCCCAGTCCTCCAATCTTGGTTGACCTTTGGGTGGATTGTCTAAGGCCTGCGGTGTTGATGGTGTCCATGGTACTATCTGGGGTCGGCTCTTTCGAGGGGGTGGCTCACGGCACCGACGGGTGCACGGGCTCCCGCAAGTGCCTGGGTGCACAATTAAAAAAAAAAATAATCTGCCTTTGAGGGAACTTGAAAGAGACTAGTTTTATATGTTCAGTCTCATCGTTACAGAACTGAAGCATTTGCAATATTATATACAAGCCATAGTTGTTGCCCATTTACCTTATGCAACCATTGCTATGCCAATGGATATGCTAAAGGTATTGCATTTCTCTTGAGAAGTGCCGGTACTCTCTTCCTCAAATTAAAATGAAGTGCCGGTACTCCGTACCGGACAGTACCAGCCCATTTAAAGCACTGCTTGTTGTAGGTGTAATGTTAGGTGTTTATATATATATCAAGGCAATGGCAGAAGCAGCATAGTGTCGGGTGGCAAACTATGCTAGGCACAGAATTTTAGCATACATGTTTTAAGCAGTTTATCTTAACCTTAATTGCATTGTCTGCGATTGTATGCAACCGGAGATCGGAAACGAAAACACATTTACAGCGTTTTCAGTTGGGAATTTTTCAAGCCTATTTTGAGTGAGAGTAGGGGATGTGTTAGCCAGCGTTTTGTGCGTGCTCATGGGCCTCCCAGTTTGTTGTTAGGGACGGCTGTTTTGTGCTTTTGGAATACGCAGGGCGGCACGTCTACACCTCCGTAGGTCCACCCGCTGGGCCTGTCTAGAGTAATTAGCAGGTCTGTCCATTGGTCGCGTCTCACCTGGGTGACTGGAGGTCATCGCCCTCTCTGGTACTCGCAGGGGGTTGGGCCCCCCACCACAAATGTTCACTCTGCTGTTTTCAGTGAATGTCTCGGAGGTGCGTGAAAGACTGTGGCTGGTCTATCATTCCAATGTCCGTCAGTGGTTCCGGTTAGGAAGATGGGATGCTAGGGTGCGCAGTAAAGACAGGAGCGGCAGGAGTAAGTTAAGGTCATAGAGTAGCATACAAGTGGGAGAGAGAGAACGAGTATATGTTGCAAATTAGTACAACCCCGTGTTCATAGCCCCCTTCACGAGAGTTGATCAGGTACGGGTTTTGGGACACTTATGGGAGTACAGCCATGTTGTGGCCACTGGGTGGCATTGGCCCTCAGTAACTTACTCACTGGGCTTGTGACTTATATCGTACTATGGATTACTTTCAGAGTTCGATTGTATGTATGTACTAGTGGCTGATGCATATTTACAAATTGCAAATTTCACTCAAGCATACGATACTACCATGCTAGGTGTAGCTATCCACCCTGTAAGGGCATATTGGGAGTGTAAACATCACTATGTTTAGCTAGTAGAGTGCTTTAATCACCTATTCTTTAATACCCTTCACCGACTGTGCGAGAATATATCCAGGGCACATCAAATCTGGTGATTCATGGGCAACACCGCAGAATTATCCACAGCAGCAACCCTCGTGCTGCCATGGGTTCCGAATTGTGATCCTTTATGCTCTCTTCTGAGGCCACAATTTCTGAACTCTGAGGGTTCAGCCTTCACTCATCAGAGTAGGATAGTCTCCATCGGTGAACAGGCTATGGGCATGCTTTGCCAGGTCATTACCGGATCTGTCACCATGCAGGTGCTCGCCAGGGTAGAGCATGCATAGGGCTGTGCAAAGGTCTGGTCCAACTCAGCAGAGCAGTTACACACTGGTTCCCGGAGCCATGCTACAGGGCTTCTGTTATATCTTTTTTCCCTGCCCGGCAGCTTTTGTGTGTGGTTTCGTACAACATCCAAAACAGTATCCAGGACAACACAGGACCTCAAGAATGAGAATTCGAGGGGGATCTTATATTATTTGCAGTAATATTAGTAAGTGGCTGCTGAGTTCCTGTGGTGGGATTGTTGAAAGTAGGTTACTCTCCCATGAGTGAGGTTGGATTTAACATCTTAGTTAACGCTACCAGAGGTACGTTAATAAACGGTATTAATGACTAATCATGAATTGGCGTACTAGGGAGGTTTAGGTTCAGAGAAAGATTGGCCAGGGATCATCAGAAAGGGCAGGGTATTCAGGACCGGTTTCAACTGGACACAAATAGAGTACTGGCAGGACTACCTTGTCTGGGGTATCTGCAAGAGGGAACTGCTAAAACAGCTTGGGCCTCAAATGTTATACGATGCATGTGCCTGTGCGCACCCAGCAGTTCCCAGCTGTAGGACGCACCACACCTTTCCTGGTTATAGGAGCAGTTAGGACCGGGGCAACTAAGTTCAAGTTAAATAAGGGGTTTTAACTCTGTAGTAACTTGCCACACTTGTTGCGCTTCGAAGACAGAGGTTGAATGTCTCCTGACAAGTTCTGCTTGCATTTGAGTCGTTTGACAATGGGATGGGTGCTTACAATCTCCTTTCTTTTTGCAGTCAGAGAGAGAAATGGTAAAGAAAGAGCAGTGCACGAACTGGGCACACTTAGCAGTAACGTGAAGTACTGGGTATTTTAAGCCCAACGGTGCAGGGGCACACACCCTATGACTTCTGGGTTCTCCCTGTTCCAGACCTACAGAAACACAGAGTCTTCTGGGTGAAGTCAAAGATTCATTTATTGGCTGCAGACCAATTACAGATATCCTAGAAGTACAACAGCGTGTATGTTCTCAGGAGACTGCTAAAAATCATAGAAACTGACTTCTCCTTAAGTACAGTTTTTCCTGCCTCAGGCATACATTCCTAGGTTTATGATACGGCCATATACACGTGTACATTACAAACGAAACGGCAGTCATGATGACCATCCCACATTCCAGCTAAGCCAGCCCACAATTATTTACACAGCAAGGTTCAGATCCCACATCAGATATCGATAGGCCCCAATAAACCACGGGCAGCTCCTGTTGATAGAAACAAGTCATAAAGCAGGAACAGTCAGGTGTGAAAGAGATTAGCCAGAGGCTTGTGTGGGATGAAAGGACTTTATGGCGTGTCAAGCCCGGATGCTAATCACAGGTGGCCGGAGGAAGGGGAGCTCGTGAAACCAGTTTGACCTGGGGCAGCAGAGCCAAGCTGCCCAGGTCACAGAAGCGTCATGGAAAGGCAAATGTGCTGTGAGGCCCGTATTTGCTTCATTATAGCCTATGTGAGGGCAATCACAAGATGGCCACTGCTTCCAAAATGGAACCCGCGTAGTGATGCAGAATAACGTGTACACAGTGCATTCATAGCTAGAATGGTATACAAAGCACTTGTACATACCGCATTAACCATTTGCGGTTCGCTAATACCAGGATAGACAGGGGTGGAGCCCTGTCCCCTACGCGGTCACAGAGATTAAAGTACGACAGACCCTCCTTTTGCCCTTACATAGGCAATCACTATACTCATCTTAATCCGAGTCTAGGTCAATGTTCACAAAGTCATGGAGATGTTGCTGTAGCATCATCCTATTACTTAGCTCGTCCCTTGATACAGGTTTCCTTACACATAATGTAGCACAGAGGCCACATATCGCAGGAGCACACTGTATGCACAGACAGAACAGGAAAAGAATGGCTAAGATCATTCCAATGACCATCAGAACTTTCCAACCCCAGGCAGATATCAGTTCCCAGAACCACCCCACCAGTGACCAATCTCCTTTATCCACGTGTATGGACTCAGATATTTTATGGAGTCTGGAGATGGCTTGATAGACTGTTGGAGCGTTATCTGGTATGAAAATGCAACAACTGGATTGGATAACCTTACATACCCCACCGCGGTCTGCAAGAATAACGTCTAGAACCATGCGGTTCTGCAAAGTCATGAGGCGAACCGCTTGGAGCTCAGCTGTCAAATTACCGAGGGCACCAGCCGTTACATTGACAGTGGATTCAACCACACGAGTCAGTTGTCTCAGGTTCCTACTATTTACCATAGGACCCCAAAACGGCAGGAAACCCAAGAAGAAGTCTCCCGCTTCCTGACCGGCAGTATCCTCCTTACTAATTACGCCCCTCACAACTCTAGTCTTGTGATAGTCGGAGGCAGCAGTAAATGTTGGCGGTAGCAAGTTCGCAATATAACATGTGCCCGAGAAATCAGGGGGCAACCATGTATATGCTCGGTCATTGCAGATGAAATATGTGCCCTTGGCAGCCAAAAACGCAGGAGAAAACTGTGATGGGAAAGTGTACGTTTCAGTACAGTCACTTCTCCCTAGTTGAGCTCTAGGATTCTGACCATTACCCTGTAAGCAGAACCGACCTATGTGGGGTACGACCCAGATTGGGGATGAGATTTTTCGCTGTCTTTCACCCAGACTAATACTATACCCCGTTGCGTTCCATCCTACATAAGGTCTCAATTCTTCCTTGGGTATGGACGAGTATGCATCGATATCTCTGCTCATATCGGCAACTCCTTTCATCAAAGCCTTATTATTGGTGACAGGTCTGATGGAACGCGGTTGTCGAGGGGAGTACGTATCTAGAGCATAGAGAAACATGGTCTGGAATGCCCACGACGATCCATTGTAACTGTACGGCAACACTAGATAGGGAATACCCTTATTGATGGTATGTGGCATTAACCCACACACCCAGCAATTGGTTGTATTCATTACTAGTTGGTGTTGGTGCAAGAGCTGAATAAACGAGTTATTTACAAACTCTGATCGTCTGGTTTGTTCATGTTCAGGAAGAGGGTGAAAAGAGTGTGAGGAGGTAGTAGAAAGAGGTATAGGCTGTACAGTGGGTGCAATGGGCTTTTGAGAGGAGAAAAACACAAATCCAACGATGAACATTATTATACTACATAGTATAAATAGGCACAAAAATACAAAACATTTACTCTTTAATTTTACACATCCTTGCTTTAAAGTTCATTTCCTCAACGGGTCTCTCCATCTTAAAAAACTCCATCCTCTAATCGGGCCGCTCGCGGCGGATGAGTTTCTTCTGCTAAGGAGTACGCCTGTCAGTCCAGGGAAACGCCCTAGACCAACCAGAACCGTTGACCTAATGTCTTCGGCCTGTACCCCAAAGTCTTGGCACCGCGACCCTGCGGCTGAACCCAGATGGTGGTTCGAAAAACAAAAATCAAGAAAGTCCTTCAGATGGGAGCTTATAATGTCAAAAAGAAAAAGATAGTGAGGAAATCTTTATTTGTCCATAGGCCTTGGTCTCAAATTATAGCGGAGACGGCCAGGTGCTGTTTGATCCTGGAACAAAAGTTCAGGCTCTGTGGTGTCCAATCGACTTGATGGTGGCACAGCTTCTTGTAAAATATCGTTACTCTCTTGGTCTGAAACTGTGCCTTTTATGCGCGCATCACTGAATGGTACAAAACGAGGTACAGTGTCTGTTTCAGAGTCAGCGATACCCTCCTGGACCCACTGGTCATAAGGCAGGGGCAAGGGGACTACCTTGCAGTGGGTGCCATGGACCCAATTCTTTCTCCCTTTCACCCGGACCGCTGATCTCGTTGACAGGAGCACGAGGTGGGGGCCGATCCAACGAGGCTCGTCGTTGCTCTTGCGCTGGAAGTTTCTAATCAGCACCCATGTGCCAGGGTCGATAGGGTGTCCAGGAGTTTCAGAAGCTTGGGGAAGAGTATCATGCACCTGTTGATGTAAAACACGTAGTTTAGCAGTCAAATCATACAAGTAATCGAGTAGTACTGGATGCTCGATCTCACTGAATTTCGTAGGCCTTGGTACACCCCATACGTTGGCCGGGCGGCCAAAAACCACTTCATAAGGACTAAGTCCCACTCGTGAGTGTACGGTCATTCTGGTGGACAGGAGTGCTAAAGGCAGAGCATCAGGCCATTTAAGACCGGTGCTCGCCTGGATTTTGGCCAGTTTAAGTTTTAGAGCGCCGTTGTAGCGCTCTAATAATCCAGCTGATTGGGGGTGATTTGCAGCGTGGAACTTCTGCCTAATACCTAGCCCCTCACATACATTCTTCATCACTTTACCCACAAACTCACTTCCGTTATCACACCACATCATTCTTGGCATTCCAAACCTAGGGAAGAACTCTTTCACAAGGGCTTTGGCTGTGGATAGGGCAGTGTTATCCTTTAGAGGATAGGCCTCTACCCATTTTGAAAAAGCGCAGACAACCACCAATACATATTTCAGGTTGTTGCACCTTTTCATGTGGATAAAGTCCAGCTGCAAAACTTCAAATGGGTATGATGGGGGTGCAAAATGACCAGCTGGAGTTGGGGTTCCCCTACCAGGGTTATACTTCAGACATACCATACAATTCTTGACCACATTCTCTGCACACTTGGGAATCCCAGCATTCTGCCATACTGGAGCCAACAACTTACAAATTCCTTTCGTACTGATATGTGCCATTCCATGTGCCATTGTAACTACTGGAAGCACATATGCATCAGGCAACAACCATCGCCTATGTTCCGTCAGATCAATCCAACAACCATTCTCATCCAACTTACCCACACTTTCTCTCCACTTGCTTAATTCTTTCTCTGTAGCTTCAGCTTGAAGCGACTTCACACTCTCTATCGTGTTTTCACACATCCCAACATCATCAACCCATCTTGCGGGGCCTGCAACATACATTCTAGTCTTTACATTCTGTGCTGTTTCTTTCGCGATCTCATCAGCAAACGCATTCCCACGTCCAACATCATCTTTGATTTTCCTGTGCGCACTGCATTTCATAATCGCAACTTGCAACGGTAGGGTCAGTGACTCAAGGAGATCATTCACCAACTTGCCATTCTGAATTTTAGCTCCATGCGACGTCAGGAACCCACGTTCTTTCCACAATCGCCCAAAACTATGAGCCACGCCAAAGGCGTACTGGCTATCGGTGTATATATTCACTCTCATTCCTTCAGACAACACGCATGCTCTTGTGAGGGCGATTAATTCTGCTGCTTGGGCCGAATTATGTGGCACTCGTGCAGTTTCCACAACCGTGTGTAAAGTCGTGATAGCATATGCAGCAGTCGTGTCACCATTAGGGAGCTTGAAACACGAACCATCCACCCATAAAGTACCATCACACTCAGTCAGGGGAGTATCTTTTAGATCTACTCTCCCTTTCGTCTCTTCTTCTGTTCTGAACAGACAGTCATGTTGCTCATTCTCATCTAGGTCTGCTGGATTTGTCAATAACGTAGCTGGGTTCAGCGTGTTGCATCTCTTTATGTGTATGTGGTTTGCTAACAGTGTGAGCTCATAGCCTGATAATCGCGCACTAGTCAAGTGTTGTGTCTTGGTTCTGTTCAATAATGTGTCTACAGCATGTGGAACCATAACGATCAATGTGTTGTCCATTACCAAACCAGCAGATTGTCGGATAGACATAGCTGCAGCAGCTGTCGCTCTCAGACAGCTTGGCAATGCCCTCGCTACAGGGTCCAAGGTTGATGAAAAATATGCGCATGGGCGCGGTCTGTCACCAAAAGGCTGTGTTAACACTGATAATGCACAACCATCTTTCTCGTGAACATACAATGTAAAAGGCTTGCTGTAGTCAGGGGTACCCAACACAGGAGCTGAACACAATGCATTACGCAATTCCCAAAAACTTTTCTGACACTCTTCAGACCATGGGATAGGATTCGGTGTGTCTTTGCATGTTAATGCTAACAAAGGTTTTGCCAACAGGGAAAAATTTGGGATCCAGTGCCTACAGTATGAGGTAATGCCCAAGAAAGCACGCACTTCTCTCTGTGTTCTTGGCACACTCAATTGTGCAATGGCTTGAATTCTTTCTGGGGTCAGTTTCCTTCCCTCCTTCGATAAGAGATGACCTAAGTAGGTCACTTCTTGTCGACAATATTGCAGCTTTGAGAGAGAGACTTTGTGATGGAAAGCAGATAAATGACGTAACAATAATAATGTGGCTTCCTTGCAGATCTTCTCAGTATCTGCGGCAATTAGTAAATCGTCAACGTACTGAATCAGGATAGCGCCACTAGGTAAAACAAGTGCATCAAGCTGCGCTTTCAAAGCTTGGCTGTATATTGATGGACTTTCACAGTAGCCCTGGGGAGCACGTTTGAAGCGAAAGCTTCGGCCTCCCAGACTGAAGCCAAAAATGTCTCTGCTCTCCTCTGCAATTGGGATGCTAAAGAAAGCATTCTTTAAATCGATCACTGAAAACCATGCAGCAGAGGCTGGAATCATCGTTAACAAGGCAGTTACATCAGGGACAACTGGAAACTGTGGCACAACAATCTTATTAACCTCTCTAAGATCAATCACAAATCTGTAAACAGGTGGCTGTGAAGGATCCGTTTGTTTTAAGACAGGTAAAATCGGACTATTGCAAACGTTGCCTCTTGTCTCTTCAATTACACCCTTATTAATCAAGTCGCTGACAATGTCTAACAATGCTTTCTGGCCTTCATTAGAGATCTTGTACTGGGGAATGCGTGGCAGTCTGACATTAGCCTTTAAAGTTACCACGTATGGCGGTATCTCCAAGAGGCCCACATCATTGGGACCAGTAGCCCAAAGGACATCCGGAAGGGATGACAATTCAGGCGGCATTGTAAATTTAGACAAGTACATCGGGGAAATTACTTTCCTGCCTAATGTAAGTTGTACTCCTGACGGTGAACAATACAGTGTAGCATGCAATCTTTTTAACAAATCTAACCCTAGCAAATTTTCATTACAACCTGTTGTTAGGATGAGAGGTGCTTTTAGCTCGCAAGGTCCAACAGAAAGAGGCATAGGACTAGAAATCGGGTTCCTAACTGGGGCGCCAGAAAAACCTACTGAAACATTTATATCGCCAGACAAAGGTGCGCCAGGGAGTTTTGAATGCATGATTGAACTCTTTGCAGCACCAGTGTCTAGCAGAAAGGGCTCCGTTACATTTGCTGTAGTCACCTCAACATACGGTCCGCTCTGATCCACTGGCACTGAAACAACTCCCTCTCTCTGTCTACGGCTGTCCTAGTAATCATTATTTTCTGCATCGCCGTCCTCTGCATAATAATCATTATTGTAGTACTGAGCTGTATTACTAGTTGCGTTGGCTTGCTGATCAAAGCTATTGATGGTATTTTGAGGCGGAAAAGGACGCGCGTTCTGGGGATCATTCCCACGCCCTCTGCCTCTAGGAGCTTGCTGACCACCCCTCCCTCTTGCGCCATACATATTGCCGTTACGCTGCATCAATTTAGGGCAACTATATTTAAAATGACCTTCCTCTTTGCAGTATGAACATTGGTTGGGACCTACAGGGACACGTGGTTGATAATACCCATTCATTTGCTGATTGTTCTGAAATAGTTGGGGTTGGTGATAGACACCTTGGGGTTGCCTACAATTATTCTGACCTCCACGTGGCGGATAGGCCTGTTGTAAAAGGACCTTTGTTTTTAGCTCTTTCGTTTTCTTTTCTGTTCTATCTTTCTCGTCTTTATCTCTGTTTTCATAATACTGTGCAGTAGCCAGTATTTGCGCTGAAGAAGAAACAGCCCAAGAACTTTCTGAATCTTTTAACTTTTTACACAGGTCAGGAAGTAAATTCTGCACAAATTTATCCACAAATAACCGTTGGCCACCCTCAGTACTCATATCTTGCCCACTGTGGTCAATAAACGTTTCTTCAAACCTGGTAAAGAAGTCTGACACTGTCTCATCTTTCTTCTGCTTGCATGCAGATAGCTTGTCCCAATTTACGCGCATCGCGGGCATTATTGTCTTCATATACGTGATGATTCTACCAGGGAGTTCTGCTATTAAAGGCTCTGGTTTCGCGCCACCAATCTGTCTAGCGTCAGCAGCGATGATGTTAGCCCATGTGTCCCCTAGTTCTGCAGCATGATCCATATTACGAATGGATCCCTACAAAGGCTGTGGAACCACATTCCCAAACAGCATATCTATATCAGCCAGATTCATTACACAGGATTCTGCAGTTTGTGACAACTCCTTATAATAACCGGTAGGGTTTTTACGGGGATCAGGCAATGTCTGCTTTAGTGCTAGCACCTCAGATCTTTTCCATGGAACATGTACCCAAATACGCTGAAAATGTGCTAAGACAGGTGGAACAGCATTTGGTTCAGCAGGTCTCCAAACTGGAGGAACCTCACGCATCGGATATTGGCGTGCTTTTACCCTTTTTCCCACAGGGACATCAGGTTCAAACAACGACTGTTGACAATCATCATTCCTGAAGGATAATACAACCGCAACTGCTTTATCTACATCGCGATCCACAATGGTACCAGTTCCAAAATCAAATCTCACTCGACAACTCCTGCGGGCTAGGGTCTTTACCACTATCATCCAATTCCTCACAGAGAATTTCGCACATTTTCTCAAAGACATACCTCTGTTTTGGGGCATCCCATTGATGGAAAATGTTGACAACTGATTCCACATCATATAGTGAAGGGAAAACAATCCATCTACGCGCCATGCGATCTATTACCTTTTTCTCATCGGGGTTAGGCAATTGACTGCGCAATTGCTTACGCTGTAAGCCAGGAGTCGCACCGGATGACTCAAAGAGAGGTGACATTAACGTAGTAACCACATTAGCTAAACGCTGTCGCGCTGAAGGAGAAGTTGAGGCGAAAACAGGGGGATAAACAGAGGGGAGAAAAGAGGATGCAGAAACAGGTACTGGAGTGGTGCAAGGAAGAGTGTCAGGGGAGGCAGCTGCTGAATTAGACAAATTCGCAGGAAGCGCGGGGGCAGTTGGAAACACAACTGGCGGCCCTTGAGAGGGCTGCGCTATAGGGATAGGAGCCGGCTGCGAAGCAGCTGGCGGTTGCGGCAAAGCTTGCAGTATATTAACTGGAGGTGGCATATTCACAAGCTGGGGAGGCGCCGTGGCATTTTGAGCATACGGGGGTGGCGAACTCAACAAATGCGACATCAGGGGATCTTTCTCCTTTTCTTCGGACTCATTCTGCTTAGAGTGCGGCAAAGCTGGGTAACATTTGTCTATCCCTAACTTACGCTGTCTGTGCAATTGCTCATTCATCTGCTCCTCCTCATTGTCTTTGAATTGTACAGCTGCTTGCATTACTGTCATACCTTTTTCTCTCCTATTCTTTTTCGCTAGCTTAATTTCCTTCTGTTTGGCTTCCTTCCGCCATAAGCGGAAAGAATCAAACATCGCCGGCCGGGCTTTCTTTTTAAACAATTTAATTTCCAAATTATCTAAAATATCGGTATCGAAACTACCATTCTGGGGCCATTTTAAAACACCGTCTTTTCTGGTGTAGTGGATCCATACTTCGTTATATGCAATGGGGCCTACGCCATGTTTTACATAGAGCTCATAAGTTGGAGTTCCAACCGGAGGAACCGGACATGATTCCTCCAGCTGGAAATCTCTTCCACAACCTAAACAAAATATTCTACCAAATATTCTAGAACCAGGCATCTTCGCTCACTAGTCTAGACCTGAAACGTCAAAGGATTATCGATTACGATAGTCTCGTGAATACACAAGTCCTCTGGCTTTGGCGTTTGCAAACTCCAAATTCCCAAATCAAAACGATCCCGAGGGATACCAAACAAATGGGAGACGCTCCACTTATACTTAACTGAATATTGATGATCAATGGCGTCACCAGAAGACTCTCTCGATTGTTTCGCTCTATCAAAACTCGTCAAGGGTCCAAAACAGGTCGATTAATCAGGGCAGCAGTCCTTCGTAGCCGTCGGGACGCGGAGAACCTCGCAGAAAAGACTTTCGGACCACGTCGACATGCAGGGGTCGATGAAGTGGCGGCCTTCCTCCGGAATTTCCACACGAAGCTCCTCACGAACCTCTGGCTTGGACTGGTACCGCTGAAATCGCCCCACGTTGGGCGCCAAACTGGGTACTGGGTATTTTAAGCCCAGCGGTGCAGGGGCACACACCCTATGACTTCTGGGTTCTCCCTATTCCAGACCTACAGAAACACAGAGTCTTGCACCTGTCAAGAGTGAACAGGGACCTTGTACCTGGGAGAGGCCTGGGAATCAGCAGGATGTAGGTAAAGATGCCTACCTTGGTGGGGGGCCCTGGGGTGACGGTGGCCACACCCAGTGTTGTGGCGGAGTTACAGGGCGATCCAGAGGCTGTAAGGTACAGAAGTGTACCCTCTGCAGGAGCAGAGTAAGGGTGCTAAAGCCAAATATCCCCAGGGAGGTCCTCGCGTTGGACCCTGGAGGAGTGACTGCGCCCCGTTAGTCCAAGGGGCTTGTGGACCTGAGCAACCGGGGGTTGCCTGCAATGCTCCGCCCCCCTTAGCTGGGGGGGCGTGAGTAAGGGGGTGGACTGGTTTTCCACTGGTGGGAGGGGCTATCCCCTCCCCCAAATCTAACAAACACCGGTTGGCTAGGGCCACGGTGTATTTTGGCTCATCAGGTGGGCAGGCGGCGAGGGGCTGCCTGCCCTGGGATCGCCCGTAAGATAACCCACCATGTTGGCATATGCAAATAAACCTGCAGCAATTTTCTCCACTAAAAATGTGTCTTGTCTGATTATTTCTCTAAGTTATTGCTGTGGGAGGGATGGGGAGTGTTGCCGATATTGGTACTAAGTGCCATGCATGACAGACTCCTACAACAGCTAAAAGCCGTCTCGTCGTTGAGACAAAAAATTGTGCTGATGTAAAACCGTGGAGTCCTTGGAGTCAAGTGCAAAACGTGTAGAGCAGAAAAAACAAGCCACTGCTTTACGCCTATGCAGGACTCTGCAGCGTCTCTGGGAAGGGCAGGAGTACAGCTGGTGGTGTTACATGTCAGAGGGCGTAGCGGTGCACTTCAGTTAAAAGGTAGCAGAGGGTCTGCTCTCCTCCATGTGACACCCAAGGCCACAGTCGTAGGTCCTGGGGCGGTTGGTGCCACCACACTCCTTAAGAAGTGGAGCTGCAGTACTCCGGGGTGCAGTTGGTCCACATGTGTTGTGGCACATTTGCTGTCGGCCAGAATACCCTCATCATGTCTGGGAGTCAAGAGCGAAGGGAGGAGAGGGGGAAGCAATGAGGAGGACGCGGTGGAATTGTAGAGGACAGGGGGTATGGTGAAACAACAGGAGAGTGTGGGGGAAGCAACACAGGTGGGGGGACGCAATCTAACGGATAGAGAGAGTAACATGGAAGTTGAGGGAGAGAAACTGGAGCAGGCAGGGGAGAAGCACAGTTGGAAAACACATGCACTTGTGGAGTGCGTAAACAAAAAGAAAATAGCAGCGCATGAAAAATGTGCAGTGGAAGGACACTAGTATTGTCTCCATGCTGCAGTGTAACGGGAAGGAAAGCCCACACAAGTTATAAAATAAGAAGCAAGCTAATGAGTGACAATGACGCCAGCCAGTGGTAAACAACGGGCGGAGTCTAAACCCAGTTTAAGCTAACAATACATCTTGCAATGGATGGTGCAAATGCTGCCTAGCAGGTCAGAGCTAAAAATTAAGATGTGTTTTAGCACGAAAGTACACACAAGAATGGAGGCGCTAATGGGTGAGGGGACAGCAGTGCACAAGGGAGACAGCAACACTTGGGGGCAGGGGAAGAAGCACACAAGAGGCTATGGAGATGCACAAACAAAAGCAAGTAAGAGCAACACTGGGGTAGGGGGAGAAGCACACAAGGGAGAAGGCAGTGCGGAGGGGTGAGGGAGAAGGAAATGAGGGAAAGAGAAGCATACCTCCAGTGAGACAGCAACGGGGAGCGTTGGTGGATGGGCACACAAGGCAGCTGGAAAACACGTGCACTCTTATGGAGTAGTAAACCAAACAAGAATATACATTCCTAAGAAGTTAGCAGTGCAAGGATACAAGTCGGACAATAAAAGATTAACTTAGCTTAAGGGAAGGCACACAAGATAGACAAGCTTGGACTAGCAATGCGATTGGATAATAAGCAAGCACATTGGTGAGCCTTCAAGGCCCAACAGTGGTAAGCAGTTTGCAGTGGTAAGTCCCAGTAAGTTCTTGGTAAGCCCCCTATAGTTCTTCACAACCAGACGTCTTGTGTCTGGTAGGCGAGACCTGAAAAGGCTTCATTGGATACTTCGAGGTATAATCGGGGAAGGCGTGGGAGTATTCAAGACGTGATTGTATTTCTGGGAGTGATTCAAGGGACAAGAAGCGCATCCCAACAGATGTATTACTTTACAAAGGATCATAAAACAAGTATATTGGGATGTGAGGCGGAGTTGTGACTTCAAGATGGTCTCCTCGATAAAGGTGGTAAATGCAGGGGTTAATGGTAAATGTGAGGTAAAATAATTCAGTGAGACAAGGGTACGATGTGTGCAAGAGCAAAGACAGGCATAGAATCTATGTTCAGCTACGAGTGCAAGAAAGAAATGACTAGAGCAGAGTGCGCCTCTCCTCTCTCAGTGGTGTAAATAGCCATGTTGTCTGCAGTACAGCGCCCAGAAACAATATCACTGTGTTAAGGCGCTATATAGATAAACTTTAACTGTATACCTTTGTTACAATTCGTTTACTGGCACGGGCGGGGTTGTTTGCCGTGCCCTTTAAAAAAGGATCAGTGCTGCTTTTTGGGCATCCGTCTGGGTGCCCCTGCCAGTCCTCGGCTTGACCTCCCTGTGAAAGAAAAGAGTCCACAGCACACGGGGGCCCCTGTGACCTGCCGCCGATCTCCAGTCCGTTGAGGGGTCCCGGCTACAGCTAGAACAAGCATTAAAAAATGCAATAGGTCTCGCCTTTCATTAAGTTAAAGCCATTTGCTTTGCTATACAATACCATTAGCAAAGCAAATGGCTTTAACTTAATCTAAGGCGAGACCTATTGCATTTTCAATGCTTGTTCTATCTCTTGATCTGGGTCAAAGGCTGATGTGCAAAAATAAGTGCCAGTCCCCAAAATGAGTGCGGGTGGCCCCCTCCGGCTCAAATTAAGCACTGCTGGGCTCTGTAGGTATTTCAAAGCTCAGAAATGACAGCGACGATGTCTTCAAAAAAGGTGGCGGGGGGGCCTGACTGTAATTGTTTGGCTTGGCACAGAGTAAACCCTCTTAGCAATGAGCATTTGAAGAGCTTCAACACAATCTGATAATGTTTGCTGAGAAGTTATCCATGTTGCAAAGAATGACATTCTTTATCGAGAGAAGTGATCTGCTCGATCTACAAGTCAGACACGGGGGGCTTCTGGAGCTCGTGAAAAGAGTCTATTAAACATAAGACGGCGCTTCACAGCCCACGGGGCACCACCGGACACAGGACTTTTATGTTGAATTTGAATAAGGGGCGAGAGAGAGAGAGAGAGATGTATGAGGGTGAGGAGTTAGAAGGAAGAAAAAGACAAAGGAGAGAAACGAAAGAATACAGAGAAAAAAGGGAGGACGGGAGATGAGAGAGACAGTGAGAATGGAGACAGCGGAGGCTGGAGGAGAGAGTCCGAAGAAGACAAGGCGCAGAGGCAGAGAAACCAGAGAAAGAGGAGGAGAAAAGGGAGGTAAGGAAGGAGGGAGATGGGTGGAAACAGAAGAGAGGCAAAAACTGGAGGAGGGGGTGTGACCTAAGGAAAGCGAGATAAAAGGAGACTGAGATGGAAGAGAAGAGACAACAAGTAAGGAAAGCGAGATAAAAGGAGACTGAGATGGAAGAGAAGAGACAACAAGCGCAGCCCGTCATGGAACGGACAGAAGATGTGCACGCGGGGACTGCTTATACTGGCGGGGAAAAACAAAGTCCCCAGTGTTTCACGCCGCCAGTAAAGCATCCAATCCCCCCATGCACATCTTCTGTCTCGTTTGTCTCCCCACGTGCACGCTGGAATTGTATCGATTCCAAACTACCTCTGCATGGCAGAGCAACGCATGTGCTGCTTTCGCCAGGCCAAGACCTAACAAACTGGTTATAGTGCCCTGTTTGTTGATGTCTCGCACCGCACGTCTAGAAGCTGCTGCTGGGTGCCCGGCCGCTTGCTGTGCCAGTGGGTGCCAGTCGGTGGTCTGGGGGGGCTGTAAGCGGACACCCCCTCTGTCTGTGAGGCGCCTTGGCAGACGGGCCTCTTTGTGGACGGTGGCTCTTGCTTTAGTAACCTCTGACCCCTGGGCCAGGCCCGGCCCTTGAGCTCTTCCCCCAGCTGAGAGTCCTGCATCTTTGCAGCCCATCCCTCTCCGCAGGAGGGGCGCTGGGGTCGAAAGCCGATACAAGCCAGGCCGCAGAGCCCCCTAGGCGGCCGCCTTGGTAATGTGCCCATCATCCGAGGGGGAGAGGCCTTTGTGAGTGTTTGTTTTCATGGAGGGTCAAAGGCCATGTGGAGTGTGCCCTCTGAGGATGTATGACCACTGCCACACGGGACGTCAGACCAGGCACGGATCTATGTAGGGTCCTGGGCCTTGAGGGGCGCGTGGGTCTGACGTAAGGGGAGGACCGTGAGGATAAAATAAGCAACTGATACCCACGTTTCTCTCTGAAGATGAGAGGGGCAGCCCTTCTGTAGGGGTGTGGATAACATGAGGTTGGGAGAGGACCGGAAGTAGAGATGAGAGCCGCCATCTTGGAGGCCGTCATCATAAGAGCCCAGACCCTCCAGCCAGTGCCTGAATGTGCCAGAGAAGCTGGTGAAAGAGCGGAGGTGCCCGTCGCACTGACAGTCCACCTACATACTGTATTTATTGTACTGCACCCGGGATTACTATTATAATCTCTGCAGTGTTCTGCATCACACCTAAAATTCATTTAGTCAGTAACCACAAATAATGTTTTCTTCCCAAAATTGACGATGACAGTCCGTTTCAGGCTTATCCTCAGACTCTGAGCACCAGAGACCACTCAATCTGCAATGCTGTCAGCTGTATCCACCCAGTTGGCCTCAGCGTTGGGACCGGCCCGGCTGGCAGGGGGTTAATCTACACAGCTGAATGGGTTGGCATGAAGCACTGGTAGGTGCGGGCTCGGGGCAGCTCCAGAGGGCTTTTGTACAGCCATGTGGTGTCTTCTTGCCGCCGTAAGCACATGGTTCGTACCTGTTCTCATTACAAGCGCTGGCAAAGTCCATAGGTTCCTTGTTGGGTGCTGACCTTTGGGCTTTGCCAATGTTTGTTTGTTTGTGAATGCTTTTAATAAAAATGTTTATTGCAAAAAGCCTTCAGATAGCTGCCCTTGCATGCACAATCATTTGTACACATGCACAGGTCGTGATGGTGAATGTTTTTTGTACTCCAAATTTCCAAAAAGGACTTAAAGAATACTGAAGAACGTGTTGCCCAGAAATCTAGGTTCGTGATGGGACAGGCAGCAGGGGGAGGGGAGAGAGGAGGGGGCCTGCGCCTGTTTCCCTTGCAGGAGCGAGCAGGAACCATCTGTTAATTACAAACAGATGGTTTCAAAGCTCGCTCCCGCAAGGGAATCGCCAAACATGCACGCGTTGCCTTTGAGAGCAATGCAATGCGTGCACGTTTATGGCTCAAAAAGTGAATCGATTACTAAAGGGCTCCTCCTATGCAGCGCATGCGTGCTGCGTAGGCGAGACCTAAAAACTGGGAGCCGGTTCCAGTAATGGGAATGCAAGCAGTTTACAAGATCAAAGCAGAGAGGCGACACACAGGCTGAAGAGTAATGGAAAGATTGAGGTGCATGGAAGTATCTAGTAATTTTTGAAGTAGGTGGTTAGGAGACGCTCTATTTACGCGGTAAAGATAAACTTGCATAGTATGTATATTTGTTTTTTTTGTTGGCAGCCATTCTACTTTGATGGCTGTAGTAACTGATTGGAGTGCGTCGTGAATTGATATTGCCATTGCAGCAGTTAAGTCATTTTTCTAACGGAGCAGAGGTGTTGACCAACTAGTAAACTGTGCAGTAATCTAGTTTTGTAAAGACACACTATGCAGTGTTTTGGATGTGTGGAAGGGGATGCAAGGATGGATTTTTTATATGTTAAGTAGTTGCAAGCTTGGGGTCTTGGTATGGTGGTTATAAAGACTGCCATGTGTAGGGCTGTGTCAAAGATGGAAGATTGATTTCACTAACCATTCGGCCAGATAAGGGTATAAGAGGATCCACTGTCTCCTCAAGTATGCTGCTACTACCACTAATCACTTTGCAAAAACCCTCGATGCAGACTTTATCCCAATGGGAAACACAGTGAGCTGATAATTCACCTTGTCTATGACACACCTCAGGAACGTCTTGTGTCTGGCGTTCATCGGCACATGCAGATCAGTGGCTTTGAGGTCCATTGTGACCATGTATGTGACTTTGAAGCGTGGCTAGGTTTAAACCTTGTGCAAAACCAATAATTTAGTCAGAGTACAAACAAATGTCTAGAAAAGTGCTCCAGGGAACAGAAAGGAAACAGCCACCTACCTCCCAATAATCCTCCATTACTAAGGGTACACAGAGGATAAACACAAAACAGAATATCGTTCCCGAGCAAAAAGCAAATAAGCAATCAACCATATATCATTGAAGCAGTCCAATAAGATGTCAGTCCAGTGCATTATGAAAGGATATTCTTTATTTTCTCAAATATTCTCATCTTGATCATAACCGTAGGTGTATTACACATCGATTCATGATAACAGAATGGCGTAGATGTTATAACCAAGTTGTAGCCTGTAGCCAACACGTGCTTCGTCTTGGGTCAATCGCCCAGCGACTTTCTCAGGGCAGATGCAATTTCTGAAAAACCGATTCGCCACACCTCGGGTAAAACCTGTATGTGGTCCCATACAATATGGGTCTAAATATAACTGGTATCCTTCAAGGATCAAACCTACGTTTTTTGAAAATATCTCGGTAAGACTAAAATTCCAGTCAGGGCGTTTGTAGAAAAAATATCAAGTTTCGGAGAGTACTCCCGTCGCCATCGTAATTTCGTTTGTAAATAGAGACCATGTAGTTCCCTTTCTGCAGCAGCAGGATGACCGGCAGTGTGGTAATGTACAATTTTTGTGTTTTCATTAACTTGTTGAAGGGTTGTAGTCTAGGATTAGCCTAAGTGTTTTGTTTTAGCACCAGGAAATAGACTGAATACACTCCCTGATGTATTTCTGTCCTTGAAACCCTCTCCATTTCCTGCTTGTTTAGCAGGTCCTTGACTTTTTTTGTCAGCATAGTTGTTCCCCCATGTTGCAAGGTCTTGTCTTTGGACGGACGTTTAGAGGTCTTAGTATTAGCTCTATGCAATATCCATGTTTTAATATGCTTAAGGTCTGTCTGTTGGAGGTAACCGCCATCCATTCCTGAAGGAATCCTCCTATCCTGCCTCCTACTAGTGTGTGTAAGGGCATATTTTTTGACAAGTCACTTGCTCAAAGGTTCCACCCCTTGCGCAGTGGTACCTGTTCTTTGGCTTGTCCTCAAAAGGGAAGCACCTTGCTTTTGCTCGGTATTACCATTGTGCCTGTGCTCCTTGAGTGCTTGTTTGTGGTGTAAAGGGGACGTGCGGGCTAAATGGCTGCAATCTTCATCTTCTCTGCATTCTTTCTTTTTGGAGTGAGGCATCCTCCCAAATTTGTCTTCTCGTCTCCATAGCGCCCATTGCTTTTGCAGTGTCATCTCTTTTTTTTAAATTGTTTGCAGGGATTCATCTACTGCAGTTATGAAGAGCCTCTCACCATTGAAAAGAATATTGCCCACTGCCTCCTGTACTTCCGGGTTGAACCCCTCAGCCAGGCATGTCTCCTTAAGGTGGCTCCTGAGCTAAGCGGTCTACTTGCTGTGTCCACTTGCTGTGTCCACTGCATCTAATGCAGACTTCAAGCAAGTAATGGCAATGGGTTTACCCTTTTAGATCATGTTCTTTGCTCTTTTCTCGTACAGACGGGAAAGCTTTGTAAAATGTCAAGAACACTGGATAGCATTGATAGGACCTGGGGGCATATCAGCAAGGGGCCGCGATAGAATTATCGCCGCTTTAGCGTCCATTTTCGGGCGAAAAGCGGCGATATTTCTATCGCACTATCAGCAAAGACACGCTAGCGCGTGTTCTCATGCCTCAGCGCCCTTTCCCTTAATGCCCAGCTTTAAAGTGGGCGTTCCTCACCAGAATAACGTGGGAAATGTCGCTAACCGACATTTCTCCTATTATTAATCTGCACGCTAACCTGCACAGCGATAAGAAGAGTAGCGCTAACCGCGCTTATCTCTACTTTCCTTATGCCTGGTTTCAATCTGACTTAGCCATTATATCCAAAGGAAGGTGGATATTATGGCTAAGTCTGCCCTGCCCTATCATCAAGCTATCGCCTTTCGCTGTGCAATTATCGCTGGATTTCCAGCGATAATCGCACCTTTAGCAGCTATCGCTTGGATTTTTATCGCTTTGGAGAGAAGCGTCGCTGATAGCGCGGTATCTCAGTGATAAAATCCAGCGATAGCCGGCGATAATTATCCTCGCGCTAAGCGCGCTCAGAGATAATTATCGCCGGCTGTTGCTGATATGCCCCCAAGTTCCTCCTTTATAAGAGTAAGGAGCATGACTGAGTCTGCTCTTCCTCCAGGTGTATTCTATAGGCGTCCCCTGCTGTTTTGATTAGGGCGTCTTACACTGATTCCTTCAGGGGAATCAGTGTCTAGGTCCTACCATCTTTAATTTACCGTTTCGAGATATGACCTTCTCCTTCTACTCACCATTTAGTAGAAGAACGCTTCTTCCTCTTGGGACGCAGGCTTCAAAGGTGAGGACCAGTTCTGTGGATTTCTCTTCTTGAGATGGTTCTCTCCCCATGAGTCTTAGGAATTAAGGGGCAGATTTACGATTCCTGGTGCATCCCTGCTGATTGATGCATGACGCAAGTTTACCCTTGCTCCACCACAGATGTGCCGCATTTGCGGCGCATCATGGCGCAAGGATAAACAGATGCGTGTCGCATCTGCCGGCGTAAGGTTTGCGCAGTGCCCCCCCTGTGCCTGATGCAGGTTTCATGTGGCGCAGGGCTTTACAACGTGACACATCTCCCTAGATGCGTCACGTTGTAAATAGGGCTCAACGTGGCGCCTGGTTTACGCCGCCACTGCGTCACAGAAGTGACGCAACGGCGGCACAAATGTGGCGCACGGGGCTCGTAAATCTGCCCCACAGAGTTCCTTCAAGAAGTCGAATTCATTTTTCCGCATTATTATAGCCTCCATTTTTACCTTGAGTCAACGTCTTTTGCTTTAGACATTGAGGGCTTTTTATTCTACTTCAGCTTTCATCTTCGGCCTCTTCTTGTCAGCCCTTGTCTCAATAGTGCTCTATCGCCTTTTGGACTCAAAGCTGGTTCCAATGGTTTACCACCAGTGGTGTATTTTGACTTCTACTCATGGGGTTCCTTATGCTTCCCCTCGACCGGCAGTGAATTTGGCATCTGGGTACACTTCAAGGACCTCAAGTCTAAAGGTTTTAGCTCATACTTTCTGCACCAGTGAGGTGCTATTTGCCACTTTCTTGGCTTTCTGTATGTTCTCTGGTTCCACCTAATCATCGTAGCATTGCTCCACGCTAACTCAGTATGATTGTGGGTTTTCTTTGTCACTGGCCAACCACAGGCCCTTCAAGAATGAGGGATTGTACATTTGCATAAATGTGTGAACCTTGGCTTTTTTTTGTTTAGTTTTTAGGGTTGTCAGCTAAAACTCTGCGGACTCTTCTGCGCGTGTTGTACCTTTGCAGGCAAAGATTGCACACCACCCACTTGATTGACTTGGAAAAGTCAAGTAAAGTTTCTCCCCTCCCCGATGTGTCATTGAAAAACATTTGTCATCTGCTTTAATGACTCTGGAGCGCTCTGTTATACTTCCAGACCCAGTGGTAGAAAATTGAAACTGAATTTGTCGAGCACGTGCTGGGGCTTCCGGACCACATGTCTGTAACTGGAAGATGGGAATAGCACCTAATGGTGGTCTAAAGCACTTACCCCCAAAAAAAACATTCTGGGCCAACCACTAGTAATGCTCAGTATGTGAATCCTGAAATGATTCAAGCTGGGGGCTCTTGGCTTGAAAGCAGATAAGTGATAACATGCATTGAAAGCCAATCAATCGAAAGTGTGTTAAAATAGGATGAGCTCCAGATCATTGTGTAGTTGATAAAGGAATGTGGATAGGCTTCTAGCTTATTTCCTTTCCATTATATGAGGTGGTATTTACAGGCATGTAGGGGGTGGTGAATGGGATGAGGAAAATATCACAATCCGGGGGAGATTAATGGATAGCAAGTGAAAGATTTGGAAATGAAATCTAGGGCAAATAATTTCACGTTGATATAGAACTGGCAGTTTATAGTGACAAATTGTACTCATGTGGCTCCTGTGTATGCAGAGTTTATTATTTTTTTATGCTCGATTTGAAAATATAACATTTGGTTAGTTTTAATTCAGAAATGCGAATATAACATTTTTCTTTATTTGTGCATGGGGCGAGATGGCACTAATCTGCTTTAAACATACATTGCTAACTTTAACTCCTGATAAGAACTGCTATTTCACTTTTTGAAAATTACCGCTTTAGTGGCATAAGGAGAAGGTAGTGATGCCTTTATCCCCTTACCATTCATTTTTGTGTTCTCTTCCTCACTTAACCTACCACCAACTCCTTGACTAGTATCTATGTGTTCAATTCAAAAAGCCATTTAATTACAGCTGTAATCCTATTTTTAATAGACAAAACTGCCTTTATTAATGCCTGCCCCAATTGTGTACAATTAAGTAGTATTAGACCCCACACAGGATGTGGCAAGTAGGAGGATTAATGTGTGGGTTGCTTTGAGAGTTTGCAGTGGCGGCTGGTGACATTTGAAAATGGTAGGGCGTAAAAGTTTTGTATTAGTGCCCGGAGGCGAGGGAGTGTAGCGAGCAAGTCCAGCCACCATATGGTGGGGTTTGGGGAGATACGGGGGAAAAAAGAGCAGACAAATGGTGCATTTAAGCAAATTTAAGGAAGCAAGAGAGTTGATAAAGAAATTGTGAAAGTGTAGTTATGAAATAAAGAGATTTCATATGATAATGGTGTAGGTAACTTAAAAAAAAGCACGCACCTTTAATTCCAGCCACCTTCACATCATGTTTTTCCACTTAAACAAGCCTGTTTTACTTTCAAGATGCCCGCGTGTTCCCTTGTGTGCAAGGAATGGGTGCTTCTTTCTCGCACATAGAATATAGATGGCATCACTCTAGTAGAGAGTGGTGGGTGAGAGGAGAGAGAATGTAGATCCAGGAAAGGGGAGCTGGGTGGACAGAGACTTAGCACCAGTGTTTCTTCGGGTCTCAGAGAGATTGCACAGGGGAGGGGGCAATATGAGGGGGTGAATGTTATGTGATTTATGTGCCACGTAAATCCCCCCCCTAGATTATTTCATAAAGCCCTCTTCTTCCTGCCTCCAGCTCTGCTCCGTCGGAGCGGCCCATTTCCCTTACCATAAAGGTATGGAGAGCCACCGGCTTCAATCTTTTTGTCTGGGGGTGGGGGGAGATCTGAAATAAAAATGTCTGAACTCCTCTGTTGTAAACAGTTGCGTAACAATAACCCACGCAGCCCCCCTCAAGTTTCGTTACGCCATAGGTTGTATAGGGTACAGTGCCGTGCCACATTCACAGTATAGTAGAATCACACACACACGCACAAACCACAATGCATCTGTGTTGAGGACGCTAAAGAAAATTCCATAATGGCGGATGCTTACTATGGAAAACCTCTGTGAAGCCCTTATCTCCTATCTGGATATTATAAAACATGTTACCATAGAGTAAATGAAAGTAGAGCGGCAACACGCCCTCCCTTCCCAAACATTGGTCACGTTCGCGCTTAGTTTGTATAAATACATTTAAAGCACAAAGCCAGCATATTCAGAAACCCCCTTGGTTTTATGAAAGCGAGTCCATTTGGTGCAGTGTTAATAAATTAGGACTTTTCTCCAATAACAATCCCAACAATGTATTCTTTGTGAGCCCGCATCTGAATGTGTACAATGCAACCGCTGAAGAGCCGGGGGGGGAGGGGGGATCTGAAGGGTCTTTCATTAGTGACAGCGATTAGCACAGCGGCGGCCGGCATGCTCGAGGGAGGGGGGGGGGAATAAACTAACGAATTGAAATCTAACATTAAACCTACCTGAGTGAGTACCGCACAGCCTCCGCTCCAGGCCGGTCACTGGTGAGTCCTCGTGTTCCTGCTGCAGGAAGCAGGCAGCTTCCTGCTTCCCTATCCCTCCCCTACGCAACGCACTACGCACACATCTAAGCGCTGGTAGGCGCAGCAAGCGAGCGCCCCGGCCGGGACATTTTCTCTGCATAGAGAAACACAGAGTGGGCGGTCCTGCTCGAGGGCAGGGGGGGGGGGAGTGGCTTACCCACTATTGTGGGTATTGACTGTTTAGTCGGCTCAGGGCCGACGGCCAAACAGTCAATACCCACAGCAGTGGGTAAGCCACTCCCCCCCTGCCCTCGAGCAGGACCGCCCACCCTCCCGCCCCCAACCAAGCACAGAGGCACTGCACTTCTGCTTTCTCGCAATGCGAGAAGGCAGAAACATAAATGGTCGTTTTTATTACCATTTATGTTTCTGCCTTCTCGCACCGCGAGAAAGCAGTGGGGCAACGCCCTAATGGGGGAGCCGCCACTGAGAGTTTGTGAACGCCCACAACCATCTCAGACCTTTTAAAACAGTGGAAGTGGTAGAAGATTCTCCATTCAAGTACTAGAGTTACTCACCAACCATGATGGGATACAAATGGTCCCCAAACTTAATGAGTTTGTAGAAGAATGGGTTCCTCCATTATAAAACAATTTCCTTGTGAAAAAAATAGCATTTGCACAGCATGCTGCATTTCCCCAATACAAAGTTGTACCATCTGTACATCTTTTGATTGGGGTTCAATAGTAGGTGAAACATGCCATTCACAGTAGGCACAACCTTCCAGGAATACCATTGTAAATGTTTGCGCATTCTAAACTTGTATATTTATATCTGTGTTTAGCAGCGTGTGTGTAAATGTACATTTTTTAAAATGTGAAATGGATCCTGTGTCTAAAGGGATTTTGAACATCATTTTACTCCAGGAGTGGTCTTTAATGAGCGCATCACCCAGCAAAATAATTGTGAGGTGATTCTCATCATGCAAGAATCTTGGAACTTGAAGCGATTTGCATATATGAACAAGTTACTTACCTTCAGTAACGCCTTATCTGCTAGAGATTAAATAGCAACAGATTACTTCTTAGAATATTCCCCAAGTGTCAGACTGGATCTGGAAACTTTTGATGAGCATTACACCTGCACACCTGTAGGTGGCATCGTTCGGCTCTGCATGGCGTCATCCACACCCAAAGTGAAATGCGCTGTGCTTATAGGAGCACTCCAGCATGCAGATGTCGGTTTCTTTTCCTGACTTTCCACACCAAAAGTGCAGAGCCACGAGGATCACTGACCGTTGGTGTGTGGAAGCTAGGGCCCTTAGAAGGGGTGAGACCGTTACACTATAATCCGTTTGCAGAGCAGGGAGGATCAGTAAAGAATCTCTAGATAGTCTCTACCAGATAAGACGTTAAAAAAGTAAGTAATTCATCCATCTGATAGACTTCTGGCTGCAGATTCCTTACCTTAGAAAAGACACCCAAGCAATACCCCCTTGGAGGTGGTCGTGCTGCGATGCGGATTAAGTCCTGTAGAACCAAACGGGCAAAGTGACCATCATGCCGGACCTATCTGTCCAGGCACTAGTGTCTCCTAAAAGTATTCAAAGAATCCCACGTTGTTGCCTCACAGATATCCAGGACAGGAACTCAGCGAGCTAATGCAGTGGTTGCAGCCTTGGCTCTGGTAGTGAGCACACAAACCCTCAGGAGATTGCTTTGTGGCCAATGCGTAGGACATTTTTATGCAGCGCATTATCCATTGCAAGATGGTCTGTTTCTGCAGCGTCTTCCCCTTTTTGGTCTGTTTCTGCAGCGTCTTCCCCTTTTTTGGCTTCAACATACTCCACAAAGTTGATCATCCATGCGGAACTCTTTTGTGTGATCAAGGTAAAGCAACCACGCTCTTTTTGGGTCTAACCTGTGGGGGTCTCTCCTCTTCTTTAGAGGGATGAGGCAGAGCGTAGAAGATAGGCAGAGTGATAGAATGACCTATGTGGAAAGGAGTTACTACTTATGGTGAAAAGGATGCTAGAGTTCGAAGATCAGCTTGTCTGAATAGATCATAAGGTACGGGAGTATCTGCAGAAAGTACCTGTAGTTCAATGACCCTCCGGGCAGATGTTATCGCCACTAGAAAGGCTGTTTTGATAATTAAAAATCTGAGTGGGCAGTAGTGGAGCGGCTCAAAGGGAGCGCACGTATGGAATGTAAGAACCAAATTCAAGTCCCGTCTGGGCGTAATAAGAGACACTAATTGGAGACCTTTCAAGAACCTATGTACAATAGGGGATATAAAAAGGGATGGCTGGTCAGGCAACCACAGAAATGTTGAGATGGCAGAAAGATAGCCTTTCAACATACCCAAGCAGAGCACTGCTGGGCTAAGGAAAGAATAACAAGTAGAAATTTGGGAAGGGGGTGCAGACAGAGGATTAACATGTTAGTCTGCACACCATGCCACAAACTTGCGCCAACGGCAGGCATATACGGTCTTATATTAGGGGTGCCTGGCTGCCAAAATAACATCTAAGACTACAGGTGGAAGTTTGAAAGTGGTCAACTGTAGCTGCTAAATCACCAAGCATGAAGGCAAAGCATTTGCCCTGCTACTCCAACAGAAGATCATCCAGAAGAGGCAGCCTGATCAAGGACCGATTGCCATGCTCAACAGCGAGGGATACCAGACTCTCCATGCCCAATCTGGAGCCACAAGAATGACTTGGGCCCGGTCGTTCCTGATCTTCCTGAGAACTCTGGGCTAGAGTGGCATTAGGAGAAAGGCATAAAGAAGGCTGGAGCTCCAGACAAGAAAAAAAGCGTCTCTGAGCAAGAGCTGCCTTGAAAACTCCTGTGCACAAAACTGCTGATATTTCGCATTCTCAGCGGTTGTGAACAAATCTAACCAAGGCTCTCCCCGCTCTTGAATGGATGGAGATGCCATTCGTGATTCGCTAGGCATCAACTGCTGAGTTTGTCCACCCTGATGGTCAGAGGACCCACCAGGTGTTGAACCACTGGGGATATGACCTGGTGTTCCAGCCACATCTAGAGTCATAGTGCCTGTTGACAGAGTCCATCCTGCCCTGGTTGTTGCAATACCAGGGAGGGATCAGCCCCTTTAGACAAACTGCAAAGTCCAACATTCTGATGTTACTGACCTCTAGTGGTGCAGGTGATTGCGTACCCTGCCCCCCACTGAATGCCTCTGATGGACAGACAAACTTAAAGGGTTTGAAGGCTGAGGTTGCCGGAAGGCAGGGAAGTGGCATGGCTCGACTTCTGGCTACCTGTCCCACATGTTCTGTGGGAACCTCTGCCACGAAAAAATTGGGAAACTTGCCAGCTGGGAGGGTAGGCGCAGTTGAAAGCTCCTTCCGTGGCCACAAAAGGGATAGAAGACAAACTGGGGTTGGTGAGGGGCCATGGAAAGGCTCAAAGACCTGGCTGTAGCCCTGCTGTCCTTAAGGAACTCCAGAACAGAGTCTGCCTTCTCTCCAAACAGACGGGAGCCATTAAAGGGCATGTCCACAAGTGAGGTCTGGTCATCCCCCAAAAAGTCAGTGGTTCTCAACCAGGCATGTCGTCTAAGGGCCACTGACAAAGAAATCGCGCTGTCCAGCCCACGTCCTATGACAAACTTGGCTGCATCTCTCCTGTTGTCAGTTGCTTGCGAGAGCAGGGCTCAGGCTTCCTCTGAAACCATAGACCGCACTTACACAACAGTCTCAGATCCTATGGGAGCATTTGCCCAAGATGCACGCAGTGTTCACTGACCACGGTGCTAAACTGGCAGAATAGAACATCCTCTTCCCAAAGATATCCAGCCTCCTCGATTCCCTATCTGGCGGAGTGGTAGGGAACAGACAGGGGTTGAATTTGGAGGTGGAAGCCTGGACATCCAAGCTCTCTGGGGTGGGGTCGGGTTGATGGGCAATTGCCCTGTGCACAGGAGCTGCTGTCCAGGGCTTGGACCAGGCCCCAACCAGAATGTCAATGAGGATTTAAATGAATGGTAGAAGTGGTTCAGATGGGGGAACTGACGGTAGAAGCATCTCTGTCAACACATTAATCTCGACTGCCACTGAGGGAAATTGAAGGTCCAAGGGCTCAGCTGGCCTCTTCATCATCATCATCAGCAAACGAGGTACCCTCCTCTGTAGCCACATTAGGGGAGAAGAGACCAGGCCAGTGTCTGGTTAGGTGTCCAGTCCACTGGCATCTGCTAGATTCCCATACCAGGTGTCCTAAGGATCTTCCAAGGGCTGGTAACCATAGGGTTCCAAAGACTTCTCCCAATCACCACCAAATCCAGGCCTATTGTAGGAATAAGGCACTGGCTCCGACAGGGGGAGTCTGCCCACAGTCAGCGCTACAACTGGCATCAGATGATGCCCATTCCAGCTCTGTGCGGGAGTTAGGAATGATGATGGGTCGGCGCCACCGCTAGGTGCCATGGAGGGGCAGCAGGGAAGGCCGCGGTCACTTGAGCTGTGCTGCTCTAACCATTCACTGGATCTCTGGGGCTCGGCATGGCACAGAGGGCAAGCTTTCCGGTGGAAAACCAGTAGGAACCCCTCCTGGGCCGGAGGGTGGTCCAGTGCAGTCGTGCTGCCCAAAGATGAGGTGCATGACCCTTAAACTTCTTTTAGCTGGGCGGGGGTCGCTCCTGCTCCCATAAATGAAGGGAGACGCAGAAATGGTCCAGGCTCCACCACAAAGCTAGGCCTTCGAGTGCCGACAGCCACACAAGTCTTCGTAAGGGCCATGGGGCTAAGTCGAAGACCTCTTTGACTTGTTTTTCTTGTGGGACTTACTTGATTTTCCCAATGACTTGGAGTGGGACAACGATCGCTGGGTGTGGTTCTGCTAATGATCGCGAAACCTTCCTCACAGTAGAAATCTGAAACGTCGTGGGGTCCGTCGGCGAGGAGCTGGAGGGGCCGCTCCCTCAGCATCATTGGATGCATGGCATGGCAATGTTTACACGTCTTGGCGTCATGCCTGCACTACAAACACCAAAGGCAAATCACAGGCAGGTCTGTCACAGACATCTGGTGGTGACCAGCACTGCGTGGTTTAAAACCTGCCATTTTGGTGGACATCCTCATACCAGTCTTGAAAAAATATCCACCAAAAGGTCGAAAAAAAGTCAGGCTGGTGCAGGCTCTCAGACTATACCACTGCACTGTGGTACTGCAACGAGTGGGGATGGGGTCCTTTGCCAGGAGGCTGTACACCTCAAGAGTAAGCTGGAGGGTTGGGGTATATCCCTGAATCGTCTGTGGATTTCCCTGGTGGTACAACACCTGGTGGGCTCTTTAAACGCTAGTGTAGGCAACCTCAGTCAGCAGTGCCTGGTGGATCACAAATGGCAATTACACCCAGAGGCGGGACAAGGCATCTTCAGGCAATGGTGAGAACCCTGCCTCGATCTTTTCTCCACTGTCAAGAATACACAATTGTCAGCACTTTAACACGCTGTCGTTTCCAAGAAGGCTCTCTTTAAGAAGACATATTTTGCCTAGAGGGGATCAAAAGACTCCTGTATGCCTTCCCACCGCTACCTTTTCTGCCCCGAGTTTTAAAGAGGTTCAGGAACAGTGAAGTCCAAATCATTCTAGTGGCTCCGGATTGGGCAAGAGTGTGTGGACTTCTGTGTTTGAGCATTCATCCTCGGATCAGTCAGAACGACCTTCAGTTGTCTACTGCGCCTATTCACTTTCAAAAACAGTCTTCCTGGTTGCAATAATGTTGGACCCGGCCTCGTGGCGTGGTCCCGAGCCATCCTACCCGACCCGACGGGGGCAGCCCCAACCCTTCGGGGTCCCCCCGGATTGTACCCCGCTACCCGCACCAGCCTTCGCGACGCGGCCTGCCCCGGCCTCCGTCCCAGCGAAGCCCCGACATCAAGGCGCCAAGATCCGACCAAGGGGGGTCGAGTGGCCACTCCACAGATCCCAGAGGAGGAGAGTGTCGATGGGGCCTCCAGCCGTCCCCCGACGCCTGGCTCCGATCGCCCTCCGGCCTCCCTAGACGCTGGCTCCCCCCCCCCCGCTGGGTGTCTGGACTCTCTCCTCCCGGCACCTCCGAACCCCCCAGGCGCGAGGGTCCAGACATCAAAGGGCTCCAGCCCTATATCTGGGGCAGCCCAAAACCAGGACGGCAGTTGTATCCTGGAGTCGAGAGCCCTGCTGATCGGATCGCGGCTGACACTACAGAGAGAGACTCATTGCCTGGAACTTGGAACTCGAGCCCTGCTGACTACGTCGCGGCTCCCCCTTTCTGAGAAGAAGACCTTCACGAAACATCGGAGCCCTGCTGACCCCGTCGCGGCTCGACCTCGCGGATCTAACCACCGGAGCCCTGCTGACCTCGTCGTGGCTCGACCTCGCAGAAGTAACCATCGGAGCCCTGCCGACCTCGTCGCGGCTCGACCTCACCGAGGCAACCCTCCGAGCCCTACGGACGACTTCCCGGCTCCCGGAAACCCCCCCAGCTCGAGGATTGAGAGCTGGGCGCAGGGTGTTCCCGTACCAGGCTGGTACTGAGACTGTCCCGCTACCCCGTCCCTGAAAGACCCTGAGACTCTTTGGGATCCCTCGATCCACCTGTAAATATTGCCACCGAAACCTGCCTTTTAATACCGATAAAGACTTGTGAGAATTGATACCCTTGTTGTGTCCCTCTGTAGGGGTGGGGTTGCTTGGCTGGTACGATCATAGGAGAAGGACCTCGCCCAGGAGGCTGCTCAGCGGCGCTCGGCTACTTTCCTACGGAACGGTAGCTCTCGCTCGGGGCGGTCAGTCCGACACCATCTGACTCCCCGGAGAGCGCCCTTCTAAGAAATAACATCTGCATGCCAGTTGAGTGAATTTCAGGCCCTTTTAATACAGCTCCTCCCATATCACCTTTCCCACCCAATAAGCTGGTGTTAAAGACTTGAGCAGTGTTCCTCCCGAAGGTGGTGACGCCTTTTCTTCTCGGACAAGCCATCACGCTTCTGATCTTTGCTCCACCTGATCCCTTGAAAGAGTGAGAGACTCCATCATCTGGACTCCTAGAGAATACTCTGCTTTCCCACTGATCGCACCAAGGAACAAAGAGTGTTCAATCAGCTCTTTGTGGGGAGATTCTAGGAGGAAGGACATTGCAGTGTTGAAACAGACCACCACTCGTTGAATTGTCCCCTGCATTAAAATCTGCTATGCTGTGGCTAAGAAGGAGCCTCCAGAAGGTGTAATGGCCCTCTGCTCCAGAGCCATGGCTGCTACTACTGAGTTGGACCATGGAGTGCCTGTCCTGAATATCTGTCAGGCAGCTACATGGTCATCTGTATACACGTCTACAAAGCACTACTCCTTGGACAGCCAAGACCTTCAAAACTGGCATTTAGCCTGTTTGGTCCTGCAGGACTCTTTTTTGGGTCTGACTCATTTCACAGACCCACTACCTTGGGAAGGAACTGCTTTAGTATCTATTCACTAGGTGAGGAATCTGGGTTAGAAGTATCCTTCTGAAGAACAAATTACTTACCTTTTGATAATGCTCTGTCTGGTGGATACTCTTCTGTAACTGCAGATTCCTCATCCCCTTTTGCATCGCCCCTTTTCTGTGGAATAGTCCAATTTGCCATCTAATACAGTTGCAGTTTAAGAGTTCGCACCAAATTTGCGATGGGTTCGGTGTCAAGGCTCATATAACTTCCTGGAAGAAACTGATGTCAACGAGCATGCGTGGCACTTGTATGCAGCTGCACTCTTCAATTCCAGTACAGAATGGAATTAACACACAGTGCCATTGGAGGAAAGTGGATTATTATGCAGTGAGGCTGGTTAGGCTTCACTACGCAGTAATATGACACAAATAGGTCCTTTGGATTCACACTAATAATTCCCAAGCTCAGTCCTGGTAGTGTGGCACAGAGCAGTCAGACTTTACTAGAGGAACATGTGTTAAGCATTTCAGAGTACCAACATGGACGATAAAAAATTGACAAGACTAAAAAAAAAAAAAATCCTACACCAATTTATAGAAATAAAGTAGATTTTTATATAAATTTAGACACCAAAACAAAGACAACGGATGAGTGCAACCGACCGTAGTTATGGATTTTTAAAGGGAACATAAATCAGTGCATTTCAATTTTGCAAAACTATAACATTGCATGAATAGGAAAATACACTTGTGACAATCGGTCACTTGCAGGTCGTTTTCAGTGGAAACCACTGAGGGGGTAAGGTGAGGCGGGTTACAGGATCAGGCTTTGACAGTCAGTTGATTGTTACCTGGCTCATAAGGCCCGGGTGTAGAGTAGTTCTAGATGTCCCTAGTGCTGAATAACAGGCCCACGTTTGCTGGTTTTACAGCTTAGACATGCTGGTGAGGAAGGGGGTGCAAACTTTCCACAACCGGGACACAGAAACATCGGGTTGAAGATGCTGCAGGGTTCCCTCGAGACTCAGCGTCAAACAGAGGCAGTGGTAGCCGGACTGGCCACCAACAAACCTTGGCAGCTACAAGCTCAGCCTTCGGTCACTTCGACTTCCTGGAGTCTGGAGGAACACAGTACCTGCCGGAGGTCAGGACTAAGTTTGCCACATTTGTTTGTGGGCGATTCCCTCGGTACATTTGTTTGTGGGCGATTCCCTCGGTAGGCCTAATGGCCCATGATTCTTTGGTTTCAATTTTGCCTGCAGGCAACTAGTACCTCTAGCCCAAGTGAGTTCTGGATTTGCCTTTGGACAGTGGAGGGGTTCCGCTTTCCTTTGTAACACGTCTCTGCTCCTGGAACAGGCGTGCAGTTGCAGAGTGGTTATCACAGGTGCAGTCTTTGACACCTTTTGTTTGTGCAGGTCCTGAAGTTGCAAACTCTGATTTCCTCTTTGTTTTTTGGTTGCAAGTCGATCAGATATGAGGTTCTGGTGCCAGGGGAGTCCCTTAACTCCTTGATTTATGCATTTTAGAGTTGTGGGAGCTAGTAACCAATGGGCTATAGGCCCCAGGGCTAATCTGCCCCCGTGATGGCCACATCCGGTGGTCTGTCACATTCTTACCTAGAAGCTCTTTTTAAAAATGGCAGAACCCTTCTTCAGGTATACAGAAAGGGTAACCCATCCTAGGGGTCCGGATAGCCCTCTGGGGGTGTACGCTTCCTGACCACCTCATTTTTCCACCTGCCTGGGTTGAAAATGTGCCTGGCTTTTTCCTCCTCTGGGACGAAACCTGGTTGCATATAAGAGGCAGTGGGCACTTCGAAGCTCATCGCCTTGATGTGCCACTTCACTAGCTATTCTGTCAGGGAGGGGGACACCTCCTGCCCAGGCAGGTCTTTCTTTGTGACTTCTGGGAGTGTTCACATCTCCTTGCAGGGGATCAGATTCCTGTCTTGGCAGGCGTTCTGGTAGGACACAGGAAAGCCTGGGGCAGGCAGGTGGGCAACCTCTAAGATAGGAACCTGGGTGCATGTTACATTAATTCTGGCTTTTGGGGGAAAAGTTGGGTTTGATGAAAGCTTATATTTATATGTCCACACCGTTAATATAATGCATCCTGTCACCTGGGCTCAGGAGGCCTACTTTAGGTGTGACGGACATAGAAAATAGTACTGTGACCTTGACACTCATGGTGAAGGCAAAGTGGAGTGTGAGCAGTTGGCACTGCTCCTGTTGTCTGCAATGACATGCCTGCTGTCATCTGTTTACTTGGGTCACTCAGGGTGGCACAATCGGTTCTGCAGGCCCTGGTGACCCCTTTAACTCCAATGCCCTGGGTACCAGTGGTATCTATTACCTGGGACTTATAAAGGGGTTAAAGACTTTGCCAACTGGGGTTACCAATTCATGTGAATCATATTTTAGGGAAAGAGCACAGGCACAAGGGCCCGGTTAGCAGGTTCCATTCCACATTCAGTCAAAACCATCAGCATTGGAGAAAAATGTGTAGGGGTGACAATCCAGGAAAGGGAACATTCCTAAAGTCATCTACCAGCACAGCATTCAGAACCACTGCTTTCGAGTTTACTAGATCTAGTTTGTTGCCTGGGGAAATTCACAAGGTGAGCAATATGTTCCTCAGTTCCTTCAGTATGAGAGAGTCCGTCCATAATAAAGTGTGTTACTGAAGGAAAGTAATGTGTTCTTTGAAACTTTGTCTCTATCTGCAATTTAATAAATGAATGCTGTTGCTTTTATTGTCTCGTTTAAGCCAACTGTGTCATTAAAGAATGACGCATGGTGCCATTGGGTTGCAATTAAACCAGGGCACATGGGAATAATTGATGTATATTTTCTCACTGAGCGTGTATTATTGATAAGACTTGTATACATATTGTACATCTCATATATAGCATTGTATGAGTATGAACACATACCAAATTCAGTACGATTAGTTCTGAGATTAGGGATTCTCAAGAGGAATGCACCCAACCTTTAATATAATGAAACAGTAACCACCTCTTGGTAAGAAGCAGAGGCACAGCAACCCAACTACTGCTTCCCTGGCACCTTTAAGAAAAGCTAAACTCACAGAATGCAGTGACATATACTCTTAAACCTCCCCAAGACAGATTCAGCTTTCTTGTCAAAGAGCAAGGCTCTGTCAAAGAAGCCTGTACAGGTCTAGAAATCTGGTGGAGCACAGTCAGGTCTCAGTTTAATGACACTGGTTCACAGTTCCCATAGCATACACCAACAAGTCTATGGAAACCAGGCCAGAGCACAAGATCTACTTGGCTGCATCCTGATCTGTCTGCAAAAAGGTACTCCAGTTGGATCTCACATGCCTTTTCAAAGGATTTTGGCAAAAGCAAGCCAGAAGACTAGAAACATTTAAAGAGTACAACACTAACCTGCTCAAGGAAAAGACTGTCTTGCCATTGTACCAATGCATTTTGAATCGCTGTTGAGAGGTGTGGAAAGGAATAGTTTTGTGCAGGCCCCCCACTTGTAAAGTTATGACATAGGGGGGTTTGTCTGACCTTTGGATTCCCCAGGTGTTTAGACTATAGTTTCTAGCTTACTGCCAGGGCGGAAAAGGGCATAGACCAGGCTGCCAAAATTAAGTCAAGCTAAAGCTCTTTGAACGGTAAAAAGGGCTCAGAAGTAGAGGTACCAGGCTGAAAGATTTTCAAAAGCAAACTTGCTTTTGTTTCCTCAGTCAGAAAAGTTGTTTCAACACTTCTACAGCTCTCCTAATGAACACAGCAAACATAACATTCTCCTCAGTAGAAGGGCCTTGTGTCGAATGAATGCAGAATCAGGAGATGTGCCAAGGCCACTGGCTTTCTGCAAGTGTAGATCGAGGCCAGTGTCAGTATAACATGAAGGCAGCAAATTGTTTCAATTTCATGGTGCGGAACCACACCAAGCATTTGAATGGCATTAAAATCAGTCAAAAATAGCTTTGTCCTCTGAAAACGTTGGTGTTCTAGACGTATAGCCACAGGAGAGTCATCTTTGACACGGGACGGCACTACTGATTGTATAGCGCAACAATGGACTAACTCTTGCTTGATGAAGGCTATGGATCCAGTAAAGGCATCGCTGGAGCTGTTGCAGATAGAGCTATAGCCTGCCATGGAGTTCAATCACAGAGCTGCATCAATCAGACCTTTAGCGGGGTCAGTCAGCATCAGGATGCCATTGGAGGTCCTGAATGCTCCCGGGCGGCAAGAGATCTTCCAGTAGAACTACAGCATAGTTGACGATCTGTAGCATGGCCTCCCCAAAGGCCACTACTTGACTCGGCGTAGAAGACACCCAAAAACACAGGTGCATCAGCTGTAGCATTTCAATGGGCTCTGAAGAGCCTAACACAACCTCCCCAAGGATTGGAGCATCTGAAATCTGCCAATATCTGTCTCCCAAAGAGGGTGACCAGAATCTACCTGTTTGGCCACATACATTTGACATCCCACTTCTGTCTGCGGGGGCAACAAGGCGCATTTGTCATAAGATTTCTAGTCTTGGGCCCCAGGACTAAATCAACGCACATTTTGCACCCTGTAGTCTTTGGTGGCAACCTGCCTGCTACACTGTCAGATTAATTCAGTACAAATTTAGAGAAATATAAGGGTGGGGCGGTGTCACAAAATGAAAAATCCCCGAGTAGAATTATCCATTAAAAACTAAAGGCCTCTGCATTGGTGTAGGGGGCATAAAGAAAAGCGTTATGTCCGTGCCTTGCTCCATGAGACTGGATGTAGAGTGGAAGATGCAAAAGTATCACAGAAAAAATATAGAATAGATAAATTAAAAAAGCAACTGAGGTCAAAAGATCTAAAGAACAAGTTACTTACCTTCGGTAACGATGTATCTGTAAGAAACATACGTTAGTTAGATTCCTCACCTTAGAATATCCCCAGGCGTCAGACTGGATCCGGAAGATTTTTCGTCAGCAATACCCCTTGCGCGTCGCTAGGAGTCGTCTGCGGCTCCGTGTCCATCGCCGGAATGACGTCGGAGTACTTAGACGCCGCCCTCGCGCACTGACGTCAGTTCTTGTACAAAGCCTTCCGCGCCAGGAACGCAGAGCCATGCAAGATACAGACACTGGTGCCAAAAAATTCTAGGGCCCTGAAAGGGATAGCCTTAACCCTAGATGTCAGTTCGCAGAACGGGGAGGATGGGTGGGTCGGTGAGGAATCCAACTAATGTTTCTTACAGATACATCGTTACCGAAGGTAAGTAACTTGTTCATCTGAAAGAAACACGTTAGATTCCTCACCTTAGAATAGATACCCAAGCAATACCATCCCCGGTGGTGGGTCTGCGAACCAAGATCACACCAGAAAGTCCTGGAGGACAGAACGGCCAAAGAAGCCATCCCTCCGGACTTGGCTGTCAAGGCAATAATGCCTGGCAAACGTGTGTAGCGAAGCCCAAGTTGCCGCCTGACAGATGTCCTGCAAAGGGACACCCCGTCCCAAAGCAGTAGTAGCTGCCGTGGCCCGAGTAGAATGGGCGCGCAGCCCAACAGGAGGGTCCTTTTTTGCCAAGGAATAACAAATTTTGATGCACAAAACGACCCACCGAGAGATGGTCCGTTTGTGCACAGCTTTCCCCTTCTTAGCACCCACGTATCCAACGAAAAGTTGGTCGTCCACCCGGAACTGTTTTGTGCGGTCCAGATAAAAGGAGAGCGCACGTTTTGGGTCCAGACGGTGGAGCCTCTCTTCCTCTTTGGAAAGATGCGGAGGCGGAAAGAAGGTGGGCAAGGTGACAGACTGCCCAAGATGAAAGGGGGTCACCACTTTCGGAAGAAAGGAGGGACGAGGCCGAAGGACAACCTTGTCCGGATGAACAGAGAGAAAAGGAGGCTTTGATGATAAAGCCTGGAGCTCACTCACCCGTCTAGCCGAGGTGATGGCTACCAGAAAAGCAGTCTTAAGCGTCAGCAGACAAAGAGGACAATTATGAAGAGGCTCAAAGGGTGCGCACATTAGAAATGTGAGAACAAGATTCAAGTCCCACTGAGGCATTACAAAAGGGACAGGAGGGAACGTGTGAGTAATGCCTTTTAGAAAGCGTGTAACTACAGGGGACTTGAAAAGAGAAGGCTGATCAGGAAGCCGCAAGAAGGCAGAGATGGCAGCAAGATAACCTTTCAAGGTGCCCAGGGCAGAGCCCTGCTGGGCCAAAGAAAGAAGAAAGAGGAGAACCTCAGAAAGAGGGGCGGAAAGGGGATCCACAGCCTTAGCTGTGCACCATGCCACAAATTTGTTCCACCGGCAGGCGTATACCGTCTTTGTGGAGGGACGCCTGGCTGCCAGAACGATATCACAGACTTCAGGAGGCAAGTCAAATGGCATCAACTGCCGCCGCTCAATCTCCACGCATGGAGGTGGAGGCTGGACAGGTTCGGGTGGAGGACCGTCCCCTGCTGCTGCGACAGAAGATCCTCCCGAAGGGGCAGACGTATCGGAGGATCGGTCAACATACTGAGTAGCTCGGGATACCAGTACCTTCGTACCCAATCCGGAGCCACCAAGATGACTCGGGCCCGGTCGTGCCTGATCTTCTTCAGCACTCTGGGCAGAAGTGATATAGGCGGAAAGGCGTACAACAGACCGCAACTCCACTCGTGACGAAAAGCGTCGCCGAGCGAGTACCGCCTGACATTGCGCGTTCTCTTCGGTGGCGAATAGATCTAACCAAGGCTCTCCCCCCTGCTGAAAGAGACCTTGCGCCACTTCGGAGTTCAGACGCCATTCGTGATCCATCATGCACCGGCGGCTGAGTTAGTCTGCTCTGGCGTTCAGAGAGCCCACCAGATGTTGAACCACTAGGGTGACGCCCTGGTGTTCCAGCCACGTCCAGAGGCGCAGAGCCTCCTGACAAAGGGTCCACGACCCCACCCCGCCCTGTTTGTTGCAATACCACATGGCGGTGGTGTTGTCCGTGAACACCTGCACGACACTTCCCCTAACAGAGGGAAGAAAGGCTTTCAATGCAAGTCGGATCGCTCTCAACTCCAACAGGTTGATGTGGAGGCGAGACTCCGCCGGAGACCAGTGGCCTCTGATCTCCGCCTCCCCCATATGGCCACCCTATCCTAGGAGGGACGCATCCGTCACTACGACATGCTCCGGTTGGGGAAGGGAGAGGCTCTTGACCGTGACCCAATCGCGGTCCGTGAGCCACCACTGCAACTGCTGTGCAGTGCCCTCCGAGATCAAGACATGGTCGGACAGGTTGCCGTGATGCTGGGCCCACTGAAACTTCAGGTCCCACTGCAGAGCCCGCATGCGCCGCCTGGCGTGATGCACTAGTAGGATGCAGGAGGCCATCAGCCCCAGAAGTAGCAACACTAGCCTGACCGAAACCCAGGATAGAGGCCGAAAGATGGGAATCAGGGCCTGAATATCCCGGATCCGCTGTTCCGTCGGATAGACCCGGAACTGCGCCGAATCGAGAACCGCTCCGATGAAGAGGAGCTTCTGAGAGGGACTCAGGTGTGACTTCGGCACGTTGATGGAAAACCCCAGCAAATGCAGGAGATCCGCCGTAGTCTGGAGGTGGGAGACGACTGCCTGGGGCGAGCCCGCCTTCAACAACCAGTCGTCGAGATAGGGGAAGACTGAAACCCCTGATCTGCGTAGATGAGCTGCGACCACCGCCATCACTTTCGTGAACACCCGAGGGGCACTGGTAAGGCCGAAGGGGAGCACGGTAAACTGAAAGTGCTCTTGACCCACCATGAACCGCAGGTAACGCCGGTGGGCCGGCAGGACGGGGATGTGGAAATATGCGTCCTGCAAGTCCAACGCTACCATCCAGTCTCCAGGGTCTAGGGCAGCTAGAACCTGAGCCAAAGTTAACATTTTGAACCTTTCCTTCCGGAGGAAGGTATTGACGTTCCGGAGGTCCAAGATATGGCGTAGGCCCCCTTTGCCCTTCTTGGGAACCAGAAAGTAGTGGGAATAACAACCACGATCTACTTCTGGGCTCGGAACGCGCTCGACGGCCCCCTTGGCCAAGAGGGCCGAAACTTCCTCGTGGAGAAGATTCAAATGATCCCCCGAGATACGGTGGTGCTGCGGTGGCATGGCTGGAGGGGTCGTCTCGAAGGGGAGGGAGTAGCCCCTTCGGACGATTTGCAGCACCCACCTGTCTGATGTGATGGACCGCCAGTGGAGCAGGTGATGGCGAACTCTGCCGCCCACTGGCGTGGAATGGGCCTGAAAGCTCGGACTAGGAAGGCTTTGAGGCGGATGCTGCCGGGGTGGATGTGGGCTGACCGCGTCGTCCTCCAGAACCGCCTCGGCGGAAACCACGTCCGCGCGCAGGTTGGTTCTGCGGCTGGTGGCTAGGCTGACGTGAGGAGGCACCCCTTCCTTGGCCACTAAAGGGGCGAAAGGCGGAAGTTTGCGACCGCGGAGTCCTTAAAGCGATTCAGCGCACTGTCCGCTTTCTCACCAAAAAGGCGAGTGCCATCAAAGGGCATGTCCATGAGAGTGCTCTGGACATCCCCCGAAAAGGACGTGGACCGCAGCCAGGCGTGACGTCTAAGCACCACCGTGGTAGAAATCGCCCTACCCAGCGAGTCCGTAGTGTCAAGCCCACATCGGATTGCATGTCGTGCTGCATCCCTCCCATCGGCCAGAGCCTGGGTAAGTCGTGTCTGGGCCTCCTCCGGGCACAGGGGCAGCACGTCCTCCACCGTATCCCACAGAGAGTGGGAATAACGGTCCAAAAGACAGGCGGTGTTCAAGGACCGCACACCCAAACTAAGGGAGGAGAACAGGTTTTTGCCAAACTGTTCCAGTCTCTTGGAATCCCGGTCTGGCGGAGCGGTCGGGAAGGAGGATTGGGAGGTAGAAGCCTGGATAACCAGGCTCTCGGGGGTGGGGTGTTGGGACCGAAAACTGGGGTCGCCCGGAGCAGGGCGGTGGCGCCTGGCGACGTTCCTGTCCACAGGAGGGACTGTGGAGGGCTTGGACCAGGTGCCCTGCAGAACGTCAATGAGGGCCTCATTGACTTGCAGCAGAGGCTCAGTGGAGCTTGCTGCAGACTGAAGCACCTCAGTGAGGACATTAGTCCTCACAGCCACGGCAGGCAGCTCGAGCCCAAGGGCTGCGGCCGCCTTGCGCAGCACCACAGAGAAAGCAGCACCCTCCTCCGAAGCCACAGTCGGAGGAGAGATGAATCCAGTGTCTGGTGAGGTATCCAGACCACTGGCCTCCCCCAGTTCATCTGCCCAGTCCTGTGACAGCTGAGCCTGAACGGCCATAGGGTCATCAGACCCCTCCCATTCGCCCCCGTCATCCGATTCCTGGTAAACAGGAGGAAGGATCGGAGCCGGACGATAGACATAATGTGTCTCTAACGGCGCCGTACGCGGCGTCCATCACAGCCGTAACGGCGCCGGATCCGGAGCGGGGCGGGGCTGAACTGGGGCTCGACGCCGAGCGGAGCCGGCGTCTGAGGTGGAACCGGTGTCGACGCCGGCGGAGGAGGCATGACGAGGTCGACCGGCGTCTGCGGGGGACTCTGGGACGGGTCCCTCGGGAACCTGCGGCGTCGGGGCCGAAGCCGGCGACGATGCCGGGGCCGGAGCCGCCGGCATGCAAGGTTGCCCAGTCGGGTCCGCGGGGCCCGAAGGCGCGCCAGCGGGCGTCGACGGCGGAGCCAGGCTCCTCATGGCCGAGAGGAAGGCACTGACTTCCGCCGGCGTCGCGTCAGTCCCAGGGACCGGCGGGTATGGGGACTTGCGCGGCGCCTGCGGCTCCGCTGGAGCCGCGGGGGTGGATCCACCCTGACCCTCGGCCGAGTCGCGCGACCGGCGAGGGGAGTCCGAAGAGCGGTGTCGCCTCTTGGACTTCTTGAAGTGCTTCGACTTATCCGAAGACTTGGAGCCAGACGAGCGATGATGACGTCGGCTGCGGCTCCGCGACCGATCCTTGGACCTCCGCCTGGACCGGGATCGAGAGGGGCACGGAGCCGAGTGGCGAATCTCGAGGAGCTTACGGGACCCGTCTAGCCTTCGAGGTCAGTGCCTTGCAGTCCGAACACGACTCCGCATCGTGGTCGAGGCCCAAACAGTAAAGGCACCGGCGGTGATGATCCGTAACCGACATCAAGTGGTTGCAGTCAGCACAGGCTTTGAAACCAGGCATCCTACCGGCACCGGAGTCAAGACAAGATCAAAAAGGATCAAAAAATTTAGTCAAAAACGACTAAAAGGGGTAGCTCTCCCGGATCTGCGCTTACTGGCGCAGAAAAAAGAAGAACTGACGTCAGCGCGCGAGGGCGGCGTCTAAGTACTCAGACGACGTCATTCCGGCGCACGACGCAGACGACGGACGCGGAGCCGCAGACGACGCCTAGCGACGCGCAAGGGGTATTGCTGACGAAAAATCTTCCGGATCCAGTCTGACGCCTGGGGATATTCTAAGGTGAGGAATCTAACTAACGTGTTTCTTTCAGATTTATATTTTAAGGAAATCAGCTTAGAACGAAGCCTGGAAATTGCACCTTTGGAAGTTTTAACTGCATCTGTTCAGGTGAGTGAAGGGAACTCTTAAGGATCCTTTTGTTCAGGTCGTAAACTTTTTTTGTTAGTGATCGATCGAGTTTAGGGGGAGTGCAGATTTTGGGTTGCATTAAGCCCTGCACAAAAATATTACATGCCATTCCTGCAAATACAATTACAACCTAGTGAAAGGGCGGGTACGATATTTCCCCATTCAATCATCATTGCCTGTTAGTTATTGAGGTCTATTATTTTGCTTCTGTACTTTTAATACGTTTCGTAGTCGGAGCACTGAGGTGTGGTTGTTCTAAGTTTCTGGGACACAAAGACCCCATTGCCCACGTTGAGCTTGTGTTTCTGCAGATGATCGGTCCAAGGGCACCTTTCAATGTGGCATCGATTTAATTAGATATTTAAGCCCTCAAGGTAAAGATGCCGCAATGTAAGGATACGTACATAGGATGAGATACAGGTGTTTGAGCACCTTATTAAGCATGCTAATAAATATGCTTTTGCAGTCAAGACACAACCCAACCACAGCCCACTCTGAACAGACACCAAACAGCACACCATGCAATTAACAATAACAGTATCACTGGCAACAATGGCCACGCTTTGTGCCTGGTTGCAAGGCCAAGAAGGCCAAGTTGTTGGCTTGCACGCGATATACCATGAGGTTATTTTTAGCAATGCCCATTTGCGTACTTTTGAAACCCTCCCCACCCTATCTCAGTGCTTCCCTTGTTTTTTTCCGTTTCTCCTCTGAAATTTGGAGAGGCGTTAAAGTGATGCCAAATATTCTAAAACAAGATAATTCATTTTTACTTTAGTACTTTTAATAGAGTGTCTTTCCATAGTAATTTGAAGAAGAGAAGGTAAAAATACAGACATGCCCAATTTGGTGCGAAATTCGTGTAATTTGCCTCGAGTAATCAATCAAAATGTGGGTAAAATTACACATAATGCAAATCTGTTATTTGCATGAACCTTTCCAGCGAAATGTGACACAAGGATGCATTTCGCACTATACAAATTGTGCAAAAAACACAACTGTCGCAAACAGCAGCCACTTTGCATTCTGGTTTTTGAGTTGTTCCCGCGCTATAATTTTGACGCAAACGGTAGTGCACTTAGGCAATGTGATTGCAGGCATTTTGAATAATAATTTTAAAGTGAAATAAAAAAATAATGCGATTTAAACTGTGTAAATTACATTTCGCCAGGGCCAAATGTCAGTTTGCATGCGTGTAAAGTGCATGCTCAGCAGATACTGTTGGGCGTTGATAGATGCTGGTGTTGAGTCAACCGACAACACTGATATTACCACACAGGGCCTTTGTCTATATTTGGACCCAGATGGGAAATAGGTTTTCAATTCCTCCATTCTAACTATTGGCTTTACAGGAGCCGAATTTAATGTACTCAATAACATGAATTGGACTTCAACGGGAAATTCTGACCTATTGCTTAGGTTATATCTGCTAGGGAGCGAGGAATAAAATGTCTTCTGAAACACTTCTCCTAAAGCACAAGTTACTTACCTTCGATAATGATATATCTGTAAGAAACATTAGTAGTGATAGATTCCTTACCTTAGAATTACCCCCAGGCGTCAGGCTGGATCCAGAAAGTTTTCATCAGCAGTACCCCTTCGCGTCGGTAGGTGTCGGCGCGCTGCCCCGCGTGCGTCGGCGCCGGGATGACGTCGCTGGAGCTACTGATAGATACCCCAGGGTCTGCGAACCAAGATCACACCAGAAAGTCCTGGAGAACAGAACGGCCAAAGAAGCCGTCTCTCCGGACTTGGCTGTCCAGGCAGAAGTGCTTGGTAAACGTGTGCAGCGAGGCCCACTTAGCTGCCTGACAGATGTCATACAAGGAAACTCCATGTCCCAAAGCAGTAGTGGCTGCCGTCGCACTGGTAGAATGGGCGCACAGCCCCACCGGAGGTTCTTTTTTAGCCAAAGAAGAACAAGCTTTTATGCACAGGACGACCCACCGAGAGATGGTCCGCTGGTGCACGGCCCGACCTTTCTTGGCACCCACATAGCCAACAAAGAGCTGGTCATCCACCCAGAACTGTTGTGCGCGGTTTAGGTAGAATTAGAGTGCACGTTTTGGGTCCAGACGGTGGAGCCTCTTTTGAGGGATGCGGAGGCGGAAAGAAGGTGGGCAAAGTGATGGTCTGCCCGATGTGAAAGGCAGTGACAACCTTCGGCAGAAAAGATGGACAAGTCCTTAGAACCACTTTGTCCAGATGGACAGAGAGAAAAGGAGGGTTAGAAGAGGAGGCTTAGAAGAAAGAGCCTGGAGCTCACTCACTCTTCTGGCAGAGGTGATGGCCACCAGGAAAGCTGTCTTTAAAGTGAGGAGACGAAGAGGACAGTTGTGAAGTGGCTCAAAGGGAGCACACATCAGATATGACAGAACCAGGTTCAAGTCCCACTGAGGCATTATGAAAGGAACAGGAGGGAAAAAAATGTGTAACGTCTTTTAATAATCCATTTACAACGGGGGACTTGAAAAGGGAAGGCTGATCTGGAAGCCGTAAAAAGGCTGAATTGGCTGAGAGATAGCCCTTGATAGTGTCCAGAGCAGAGCCCTGCTGGGCCAAAGAAAGAAGGAATAGAAGGACCCCTGAAAGAGGGGCAGAAAGATGATCCACAGCCTTTTCAGTGCACCATGCCACAAAACGTATTCCACCTGCAGGCGTATACCGTCTTAGTGAAGGGACACCTGGCTGCCAAGATTACATAGCAAACTTCGGGAAGCAGGTCAAAAGACGTCAACTGCCGCCGCTCAATCTCCACGCAAGGAGGTGAAGGCTGGACAGGTTTGGGTGGAAGACCGTCCCCTGTTGCTGCGACAGAAGATCCTCCTGAAGAGGCAGTCGGATCGGGGGATCGATAGCCATGCTGAGTAGCTCTGGATACCAAACTCTTTGAGCCCAGTCCAGAGCCACAAGAATTACTTTGGCCCGGTCGCACTTGATCTTCTTCAGCACTCTTGGTGGGAGTGCGTATAGTAGACCGCAACTCCACTCGCGACGAAAAGCATCGCCTAGCGACTGCCGCCTAGGAAATTCCAACGCACAGAACTGATGACATTGCGCGTTTTTGGTGGCGAATAGATCTAACCAAGGCTCTCCCCACTGCTGAAAGAGACCTTGTGCCAAGTCCGAGTGCAGACGCCATTCGTGGTCCATCATGCACCGGCGGCTGAGTTCGTCCGCCCTGGCGTTCAGAGAACCTGCCAGGTGTTGAACCACCAGTAAAATGCCCTGATGTTCCAGCCATGTCCACAACCTCACCCCGCCCTGTTTGTTGCAGTACCACATGGCGGTGATGTCCATGAACACCTGCACTACTCTCCCCTTGACAGAAGGAAGGAATGCAAGTCAGATCACCCGAAGCTCCAGAAGGTTGATATGGAGCCGGGACTCCGCTGGAGACCAGAGTTCTCTGATCTCCGCCTCTCCCACGTGGCCGCCCCATCCCAGGAGGGACGCGTCCGTCACCATTGTGTGTTCCGGTTGTGGAAGGGAGAGGGATCTGCCATTGACCCAATCGCGATTCGTGAGCTACCACTGCAATTGTTGTGCAGTGCCCTCCGAGATCTGTACGTGATGGAACAGGTTGCCCTGATGCTGTGCCCATTGGAACTTCAGGTCCCACTGCAGAGCCTGCATATGCCATCTGGCATGATCCACCAACAGGATGCAGGGGGGCATTAAGCCCAGTAGCCGGAGGGTCATCCTGACTGAAACCCAGGATAAGGGCTGAAAAGTTCGGAATCATAGCCTGAATATCCCGGACTCGCTGCTCGGGAGGATATACCCAAAACTGCGCCGAATCCAGAACCGCTCTGATTAAGAGGAGCTTCTGAGAGGGACTTAGGTGCGACTTCGGCACGTTGGAGAACCCCAGCAAATGCAGGAGGTCGGCCGTAGTCTGGAGTTGGAAGACTACTGCCTGGGGCGAGCCCGCCTTCGACAACCAGTCGTTGAGATATGGAAAGACTGGGACCTCTGATATATGCAGATGAGCTGCGACCACCGCCATCACTTTCGTGAACACCAGAGGGGCGCTGGTAAGGCCAAAAGGGAGCACAGTGAACTGAAAGTGCTTGTGGCCTACCGTGAACCGCAGGTAACGCCGGTGGGCCGGCAGGACGGGAATATGAAAGTAAGCGTCCTGCAAATCCAACGCTACCATCCAATATTGCGGGTCTAGGGCAGACCAGACCTGAGCAAGTGTGAGCATCTTGAACTTCTCCTTCCGGAGGAAGCGATTAACGTTCCGAAGGTCTAAGATAGGATGCAGACCCTTGTCCTTCTTGGGGACTAGAAAGTAGTGGTAATAACAACCACAACCTACTTCAGGCCCAGGAACGCGCTCGATGGCCCCCTTGGCCAAGAGGGCCGTGACTTCCTGCTGAAGAAGCGCAATATGGTCCCCCGATATACGGTGGTATTGAGGTGGCATGGCTGGAGGGGAAGTCTCGAAAGGGAGGGAGTAGCCCCTTCGGACAATTTTCAGCACCCACTTGTCCGAAGTGATGTTGCGCCAGTGAGGGAGATGATGGCGAATTCTGCCGCCCACTGGCGTTTGATGTACCTGAAAGGTCGGACTAGGAAGACCTTGCAGTGTATGTTGCGGGGGTGGAGGTGGACTGACCGGCCTGCTGGCCCCCAGAACCGCCTCGACGGTTCCCAGGTCCACGGCCAAGCTGAGAATGTTGCTGCGCAGGCCTGTGGCTCTGGAACAAACATGTTGGGGCACCCCCTCCGTGGCCATGAAAGGAGCAAAAAGCAGAAGGCGGAGGAAGGCGAGTGGCTGACAGGCCCAAGGAGTTGGCCGTAGCCCGTGAGTCCTTAAACCGCTCCAACGCACTATCCGCCTTATTGCCAAAAAGGCAAATGCCATCAAAGGGCATGTCCATCAAGGTGTTCTGGACATCCCCCTGAGAAGCCAGTTGTTCTCAGCCAGGCGTGGCGCCAAAGCGCCACCGTCGTGGAATTCGCCCTGCCCAGCGAGTTGGCGGTATCAAGCCCACAACGAATGGTGAACTTTGCTACGTCTCTGCCAGCTGCTATAGCCTGAGTGAGTACTCTCCGTGCCTCCTCCGGACAGTTGGGAAGCACCTGCGCAACCGTATCCCACAGAGTGGGAATAACAGCCCAAGAGGCATGCGGTGTTCACCGACCGCAGCCCTAAGCTGGCAGATGAAAACAGCATCTTGCCAAGCCGTTTCAGCATCCTGGATACTCTATCCGGAGGTGCGGAAGGGAACGTTCTCTGGGAAGCAGAGGTTTGGACAACCAAGCTCTTGAGAGTGGGGTGTTGGGAGAGAAAGAGGGGGCCGGCCACTTTTCTGACTGAGGCCACGTTCCTTTTCACAGAAGCCCCTGTGTTGGGCCTGGACCAAGTGCCCAAAAGGGCGTCAGAAAGTGCGTCATTAAAAGGCAGCAAGGGCTCCGAAGAGGTTGCCGCTGGCTGAAGCACTTCTGTCAGGAGGTTAGTCCTGACGGCCACCGTAGGGAGGTCGAGGTGGAGGGTCTCAGCTGCCCTACGTACTACCACTGCGTAACTGGCTCCCTCCTCAGTAGCCACGGTAGGAGGAGACAGCATGGCATGGTCAGGTGAGGTGTCAAGACCACTGGCCTCCCCCAAATCCTCTGCCCAGTCCGGATCATAATCACACTTGTGTGAGAGGGTCCTCAGACCCCTCTCAGTCCTCCCCTTCCTCCAAAGTCTGTAAAACAGGCTGAAAATAAGGAGGACGGACATAGAGGAAAAAATGGCCCAATCGGCGTCGGGATCTGTGCCGCACGGCGTATTACGGCACAGTGTCCGAGCTGAAACGGAGGACGACGTCATCCCGACGAGCGGGCGACGTTGGAGGTGGTGTCAGTGGGGTCGACTGCGCTGGAGGTGTTACGAGGTCAACCAGGAAGGCCCTGTGGTGCCGGAGCCGCCGGGGCCCCCAGTGATGGGCAGACAGCGGGACCTCCAGTCGGGGCCGTAAGTGCACCGGCGGGGTCCAGACAGCCCAAAGAGTCAGGCAATGGTAGCAAGAAACTCTTGCAACTTAGCAGGCATCGCCGATGGACCCGGAAAGGGTGGGTAGGCTGGCGGCAACGTTGCAGGCTCCGCCGGAGCCTGGCACCACCCACACCATCAGCCTCGACAGGCGAGGGGAAGTCGAGGAGCGACGACGCTTCTTAGACTTCTTTTTGGAATGCTTTGACTTACCTGACCCCGATGCGAAGACTTAGATCCAGAATAACGATGGTGACGGCTCAGCGACCGGTCCCTCAACCTCCCTCTGGACCGGGACCTTGAGCAGCGCGGAGCAGACTGCCGGACTTCCAGCAACTTTCGGGACCGCTCCCACAAAGTTTTCGGCGCCATGGCCCAGCAGTTGGGGCATGACTTGGAGTCGTGGTCGCGCCCCAGGCAGTAGAGACACACGCGGTGTGGGTCCGTCACCGACATCATGTGGTGACAGTCCCCACAGTTCTTGAAGCCGGGCATCCCTACGACATCAGGAGTTGATCGACTCAAAGAAATTGAGACAAAACACCTCGAAAAAAACTCAGTCAAAATATGACTGGGGGTACTTGCTCTTCCCGGATCTGCGCTTGCTGGCGCGGAAAAAGAAACTGACGTCAGCGTGCGTGGGCGCGTCGAAGTAGCTCCAGCGACATCATCAACGCGCAGGGGTACTGCTGACGAAAACTTTCCGGATCCAGTCTGACGCCTGGGGGTAATTCTAAGGTAAGGAATCTATCACTACGTGTTTCTTTCAGATACTAAAGCTCATATGCAAAACGCTTTCAATTTTTAGGACTTCCAAGCGTTTGAAATACCAGAAAATTCCAGTATTTTTGAAAATTCCTGAGGAATTTGCACATAATAAACTGATTAATAGAATGACCGGAAAAAAAGCAAGAGATAGCCCTAATCGAACATCATATAATGTATCTATATTATAACAAAGGAACATTTGGAATGTAAGGGTGTCGATTCACTTTTATTATACAAATATAAAACATACAATGTACTTTTATTTAGCATCTGTACACACGATACGAAAAATAAAAAAACACAAGGTGTTAAAAATAAGAAGACATTGGACAAGTAGATTCAATGGTTCACCGTTTACAAAAGGCCATTTGTAACACAAAGTTGGTTTTATTCACTATCTACTTCTTTATTCAAAAGAGGATTCAAATTCATTTTCGTTTTAGCAAGTGCTGCTGTTTTAGCTCTTCTTGAAGGTCTGGCATTCACGACTGGAGCAGGTTTCACATCTTCTTGATCATCACTATGAAAAAAAAGGAACTATCCTTAGTTACACAATTAAATTGAAAAGCAAAGCAAAGATAAGAAGCACGTACATGTATACAAACTAAGAATGTTGATTACTGGATTTCATACTACTACTTACTTTGCCTATGAGACTTTCTTCCCCGCCGTCGAGGTGGGAGTCGAAAAGTAATTATAATTAGTAGTAAAAAAAAAAAAAAGCACTAGATAATAAAGCCAAACCCCATGAGATTGTATACCAATCCACAGAATTCAAAATGCTAAACGTGCAAATGAAGAATTCTATAAAATACTCAATGAATTTCTTAAACCAAATTGCCTAGAAGGAACTCATCACGTTACTCAAGATTTCACAGACAAACTGGCAAATCATTACACGCACAAAGCAGACAAGCTGCACTCGTACTTAAAAAACGAGGCAAAGCACCAGCACTAAACCTTTTACAAAACAACAATCCAAGAATACTCTAACTCAGCCTCTCCGTTCCTTCCAACATATTTCACACGGTAAATTTATGGACCTGGTCAAAGCAAGCAGGCCTGCCGGCAGCCCTTCAGACCCGTGTCCACCGCAAACTTTCAAGACAATTCTTCTAACAACTTCTGCTGCCACTCCAGTAAGAAGAATCATCAACGATTCCTTAACTACTGGAATATTTCCAGAAGAACTCAAAAAGTCATACATATGCCTTTTACTGAAGAAAACAAACTTGGATCCGCTGAACCCTGACCACTACAGACCCATTACAAATGGACCTCTCCTGGGCAAACCGATAGAAAGAGCAGTGTTCACCCAGATGTCACAATTCATTGAAGACCATGCCATACTTTCAAGACTTCCAAACAGGATTACGTCTGGGAAGAGGCACAGAATCTGCCCTCCTTGCCATCTGGGATGACCTGAAGAACACAGTTGACCGCAACGGGGTTGCTGCGCTACCTCTTGGCTGCCTTTGACACGGTTGACCATGACACTCTGATACAAAGACTCTACGAAGCAGGCATAGAGGGGACTGCTTTAGACTGGATCACATCCTACCTCCGAAACAGAACTAATGTCATCCGTACCCCACCTTTCTTGTCAAAACCATACTCCACAAAAGCTGGGGTCCCTCAAGGCTCTATCATCTCGACCATGCTTTTCAACATCTACATGAAGTCATTACCGGTACTGATCAATCAATTTCAACTCACGAGCTATAACTAGGCAGATGACACGAAAATACTCCTTTAACTGGAATGCCCCAAAGACATTGGAAACTCGCCAATTTTCAGTAGTCTCAGAGCCGTGGATCAAAGGATGACTTGGAGCCATCTCAAATTGAATGCTTCCAAAGCAGAAATACTCATGTGTGGCGATTGGAAACATTATGACCCGCTTGCCGCCTGGCCTGATTAACTGGGATCCCCACCTAATGTATGGAAGGAAGTAAGAAACCTCAGAATAACCATGGACTCCAAGCTATCGATTAATGCCCAAGTGGACAAACTAGCAAGATCAAGGTTTGGTACTACAAAAACTCTGCAACAAATCTCCCCCCATTTGGGATTTCCACATAAGGTCCAAGCTACCATCTCCCTTGTTCTGTCCAAATTCTATTACGCCAATAGCCTCTACCACGGATCACCTTTAACGACTATGAAAAGACTAAAACGGATTCAGAACTCGGCTGCCAGACTACTCTTGCATATCAAACCGCGAGACCACATCTCCCCTGTAGGAGAGTAGGATCTGCTTCTTTTAGTTACCCCCACCTTTGCTGATGTATCACTGTTTTCGACTTAGACTGACTGGGATCCTGCTATTCAGGACCCCAGTCTATCTGCTTTCTCCTCTAAATTGATTGCATGTACTTCAGGTACACCCCAGATTGGATACTGGGGTACCCTTATCAGTTCCTAGCATATGGTACACCAAGTACCCAGGGCATAGGTACCCCAGAGGCCTCCCAGGGGCTGAAGCATGTATTGTGCTACCCCTGAGAGGCCATTCAAAATGACACCACATGTCTCCTACTGCAGCCTGTGTAAGGTGGTGCATGCACCCCTTACTTACATATAGGTTACCTATATCTATTCTAAATCACTGCACATATAAACCTATCAGTCGCCCCTATGGCAGGCCTTATCAATCCTGAAGGAAGGGTGCTGGGTTTTATGTGAGAGGGTGCCCCTACATGAGCAGAGCCCCTCTGCAGCCTTCGGAACCTATTTTACGGGGTTGTCTGTGATGCAGCCAACCATGTATATTTAAGTGCATTATACCCTCACGGTAAATGCTAACTTTAAAATGTCTGCTTAGAAACATGTCGTGTTTGGGTTAAACATTTTGGAATCATACCTACCCACCAGTAGCTGGCGGGTAGGTATGATTCCACCCTTCTAGAGGGACATATGTGAAACACTGGTACACCCTGTACCAGATTTCTCGACCTGGGCATCACAAAATGGATGCTGCCATCCACAGACACGAGTCTGCCCTCCTGCTGCTGAGCCAAGCTTGTGCACAGGAAGGCATGACGTACAAGTTACTTACCTTCGGTAACGATATATCTGGAAGAGAGGATTCTAGCCGCAGATTCCTTAACGTAGAATTATCGCCAGGCGTGAGACTGGATCCGGAAAGTCTTTGCCACAGATTCTCTGCGCGCCGGGGGCGGTACCACGTGACCCCACCCTGACATCATCCACGGGCGTGACGTCTGCGAGGTCACATAAGTCCCAACCCGGCACGCTGATGTCAGTTTTCTTCGGAGAACTTTTCCGCGCCACAACGCAGAGCCATCACAAACAAAACAGAGTATGGGAACAGTGTGCGGAGAAATCAGTGAAACAAAAAAGGGAGAAGTGAATGGTGAGGAACAGCACCATTAGTGACAGTGCCAAGCACTGCGTTACTGAAAGGCATGGAAAGAAAGGAACAGAGCACCACTCTGAGAAGCAACCCCGCAAAGCGAAGGCGATATTTTCCCTGGAGACAGAAAAACATGTGAAAAATGTCAGGGCAGACGACCGAAAGTTTGCAACCACAATCTATAACAGTGCAGGGCAACAAGTCCAGAACAGATGAGGAACAACCAATCACCCCAAGACAACACCAGCAAGGAGGGTTGTATCCCCTATAACAAGCTAAGGGCTGAGGCACAGCCAAGAGACCCCAGCCCAGAGGAGGCAGAACCCCCAAGTAACAAAACAAAAGGGAGAAGATAGGAGTAGGCCCCACACTGGAAGAACCAGGGTGCGGGGATGCAACAGTACATACTAACCTACTGAACAATTACCAGAAAGGAAGGAGTGGAATAAAGAAACAGAACGAGGCATCCCGCCAGGGAGGAAGAGAAAGAACACCCGCAGAAGACAAAAGCCACCCGGAGGGAGGCGAGTGCAGAAGACCAAGCTGAAGGGTCCTCGCAGAACGGGGAGGAAGGGCGGGCAGTGAAGGAATCTGCGGCTAGAATGGTCTCTACCAGATACATCGTTACCAAAGGTAAGTAACTTGTACATCTGATAGAGACTACTAGCCGCAGATTCCTTACCGTAGAATAGATACCCTAGCCATACCCTGAGGGGAGGAGGGTCTGCGAGAGAACCTCACCAGCTTGGAAGAACACAGGGCCCCAACAGGGGATGCGTCATAGGGACAGGAAGGACGGCCCAGCCCCCTCCAAGCAGAAGTAAGCAAGAACAAGAAGGGAAGGCCAGGATACCACAAGCCTACCCGAGAAGCAAGGGGCGACTGCCAGAAAACCCAGAGGGAAAGACAGCGCCCAGCGAGTACCAAAGGAAGAAAAGAACCACCCTCAAATCCAAGGAGAAGAGGAGGGACGGAGGCAGAACCCACCCCAGGAGAACACACACACAGCGAAGGGAACAGCTGAACGGGTGACCGTCCTGAGGTAGGGAACAAGGCAGGAACGGTTCCACAGCCGATAGGCGCAGACGTGAGAAGGAAGACACAGACGCGTAAAGCTCCAGCAAGCAAGGGACAGGAGCACACGCTGACACGCTGAGGCCCTCAGAGGTGGACTACCAGGTGTGCAAAGCAGACAGCTGGCAAATACAATGAAGCAGCGTGCCCAGAACAAGCTGAGCGCAAGATAAAGACAGAGGCAAGGGAATCCTAGAACAAGCCCTAGGGAAGGTTTGTCCCAGTAGCACCACCCAGCCCACGAAGAGAAGTGGGACCGGCCAGAAGATCAAGAGACACATGTAGTACAGACCGAAAGCCGGCAACCAGAACACAGGAGAGCACCAGGAATAACCTAGCCCCCCTGGAACACACAGGGTGGAAACACCAAGACACGACGCTGTAAACAGCATGACAAAAGTCAGTCCGGCGTTCCAGAGGCTAAAGAGGGAAGGCAAAACGCCCAGGAGCAGATATCCTGCAGGAACAAGAGGCAAAATGGACGACAGGCAAACCCTGTAGAAGAAGGATAGAAACACCATCAGCTACTGAGCGCGACAGAACCTGGAGCAGCGCAAGCCGCACTACAGCAGAAGAAAAAGAGACCGCACCAAGCGGTATACAGTGACGCCAAGAAAACGCGAGGAACCCGAGAAGGTATCCACACCCGCCCAGCTTAAGACAAAGCTATACAATAGCCAACAATTACCCCACCTAGGGTATGACTCATCCCAAAACCAAACAGGGAAACACCTCTTAGGGAAAACCCGCAGCAGAGGTCAAGAACATAAAAGACCTGTGGAAAACACGACAGATTCAATCAGCCAAAAAATACACGGAAGACCTATACAGCTTCACAAACTCACTCACCACAAAGCTAAAGGGCTGAACCAGAAGCCAAACGAACAGAGGGAAGCAACTCTTCGTGGGCGAAGGCGGCAAGCTAAGTCGCCCGTCCCCGTGCCCTGCTGGAGGAAGAAAAGGCCAGCCCCTGTAAGATGGAAGACCCATGGACGAGTGAGAGATCTGAGGGGTCTCCGTAGAAGGCGGAGAAGCCTGCGGGGCAGACAACTGCAGGGAGTGGGTCTGGGGGCTGTGGACGTGGAGATGGCGTAGAACCCGCCCTGGAAGCCACCGGGGAAAAAGCAACGATGCGGCGCCCAGTCACCGGTGAAGAGGAGACAAGTAGATGACAATCCTCCAGAGAGGAAGGGACATCCGGAGAAGAGTCGACGATCCGACCCGGGACGGCGCCAGGGAGTCCACCACAGGCACCGGTGAGGCCTCGATAGGCGCCGAAGTGTCCACCAGGGGTGCAGAGTCAACCTCCACCACCACGTGACTCATCGGAGAAGGGGGCGGGGGCGGAGCCAACGCGGCTCTAATGAACGGCACCGAAAAGGCGCCGGCTCAACCACCGACGAGGCAGCCGCCTGCGCCGAGGACAGAGGGGCCTGTGGAGGCGCCCCGGGTCCTGGCCTCCACCTGCGGCGGCGGCGCCAGTGCCGGGGGAGGAAAGCCGGCGATGCCAGACAGGCGTCGGCTCGACCTCCGGTAAGACAGCCATCTGCCCAGAGGACCGAGGGGGACTTGGGGATGAGCCCTGAGTCCCAGTGACCTCCTGCGACACCACAGGGAACCCTGTGGGGCTTTGCGGCGAGGCAGGGACGCCGTGAGTCAAAGAGGGGAACCCCTTAGGGCCGCACCTCGACGAAACCACACCTCCAAAACCTGAAGTCGAACTCGTCGGCGCCAGGAGCGAAGTCGCCGGCGAGTCCGCAGAAGTCCCCGTGCATGGCGAGGGATCCACGGACGTCACAGGAAGAGGAGGGGGGACCAAAGAAGCCTGCAGAGCCACAGCATAGGCCTTCATCTGGGCCCTTGTCGCCCCAATGCCTGGAAACGGCAGATAGGGTGGCGACAGGCGAAGGCGCACGTCCCGAGAGGAACCTGCGCCCTCTGCAGAAGGAGGTAAGCTGCAGGACTTACCAGCGGGCAAACGACGCCCGTGGGGCCTCGGTGAAGGACTATGCCGCAGCCTGAAACTGCGGCTTCTGGACCCATCCGAGGTAGGAGACAGATGCTGCGACGAGACCGATCTGGACAAGCGGGCCGAAAGCAACTTCATTTGGCGCACCCGCCGGGACTTTGGCTTGAGATGCTGACAAGCTTCGCAGTCTGTGGAATCATGGTGCTCGCACAAACACCACATACAAATAGGGTGAGGGTCCGTCGCCGACATCTGACATGCACAAGTACACGTCTTGAAACCCGAAGGCATTGCACACTGTTACCAACTCCAAGGTGTTAAGAGACCTGAAAACAGGTCAAGGCAACACACTCCGGATCCTGACGTCAGCGCGCCGGGGTGGGACTTATGTGACCTCGCTGATGTCACATCCACGGACGTCAGGGCGGGGTCGCGTGGTACCGTCCCCGGCACGCAGAGATGCTGTGGCAAAGATTTTCCGGATCCAGTCTCACGCCTGGGGATAATTCTACGTTAAGGAATCTGCGGCTAGTAGTCTCTATCAGATAATAGGTTTCCTGTCATAGGGAGGTATGACCACCTCCCAGACAGGCTTTAGTGTATTGGGGCTGGGTGGGTGCACTCAGAGTGCCAGAAAGTCTGCACTTGGGGCACATTTGGTGTCCCTGTGCATAGTCCAGCTCAAACTGGTTGCAGGAGCCATTTGCTCCTGCTCTGGCGTGAAACTGGACAAAGGACATGGGTGTAGCCACCCCTCTGTCCTGACCCTCCCCTAGGTGGGTCCCAGAGTTAGTCCAACCCCTTCCCTGGGTATGAAGTAGGAAACCGGAATACAGGACTTTAGATTTTACCTGGACTAAACTCTGCAAGCAGAAACCAAGTACTTTGACGGTCTACACTTCACTGGACGACAGAAGAATCTCCCTTGGAGTAAAGGAGTTACTCCCCTGCAGCAGCAGGCACCTTAACGCATCTGACCAATTTGCATCCCCCAAGCTCCTGAGGACTCCTAAGATTTATGCAACACAGGAGGTGGGTTCCCGAGCGTCTGTGAGGTCGATCTGCTCTCTCAGCAATTGAGACCAGTATCCCCTGTGGGGACCATGCAACCCGAACCCCTGTGCACTTATGCAGCTTCATATGCTTTTTGGCGATCCCTGAGGCTGTGCATTGGGCTACGTGTAGTCCTGACCCCGAGCAGTATTTCCACTGAAGATTTCCGGCCTCCACTCCACGAGTGCTCCGTGGGCTGGTACTTTGCGATTCAGCTCTAGGTCCCATCGCGATCCCTGGTCTGTTGGCCTGTGGGTCCCTGCGGGGGTAACTTTGATTTCCCGTGGGCTTTCCTGGTTGCTCCAGACGTGCCATGAATCCCCATAGCTTGGAGAGTCTCCTGGACCTTGCTGGTCCTCACCGTAACTGGTTTCCTCTGCTCGCGTGGGTTGCATTTGCCAAGGCTTGTTGGTGTTCAATCCAGACACTGACCACTCGACAGCCTTTGTGGGACAGCTCACCTCCGGACTTTGGTCGTCGTCGACGTCTCATGGTCCCCGTGGCTGCAGAGTCAAGCATCGTATCTTCACACCTGAAGCACCCAACAATCGGTGGGCATTAGTCTACCAAGCCCCTGGTCCCCCTGAAGTGACCCAGACTCTGTCCCCTCTGCTTTCAGGTTCTTCTCACCTCGGATCCAGGCTTGGATTCCACCGGACACTTTTCATCTTACTGGCAGCACTTCTTCGAATCACGCCATTGAAAACGACTAGGGTTTCCGACACCACTTAACCCCTATGCACCGGCTCCTCTGGGATAGGTAACAAGGGTACCTCGGTACTCACAAGGGTGCTGGCCTTCGAACATTCTATGTTCTAAAGGGTTTGCTTGAAGTCCTCTCAGAAGTATCCTTAAACTGTAATTTTCCAACCGCGACTTTCCCAGAGAGTTGTATGGAGCTCGCGTTTGTGTTCCAACACTGCAACTGTCCTCTGTGGGTTCCCGGTGTCACTCCTTTTGGTGGTTCTTTGGGGTTCCAGCAATTCTACGTGCTCTAGGCACGGTGTCTAGTGAAGTCGTTGTTATACCATTTTGTTAGTATATGGTTCGATCTCCCCTTGGAGCCAGCTGTGTATTGTGCTATTTACTGTCGTTCTATTTATTAAGTATTGTGTGCCTTGTGCTCTAATCTCATAAAGAGGTTAGTAGAGAGTGTTTAAGTAATAAATACATATATTTTATATAACACTTGTGTGGTTCTCCTTTCATTTGATTATTCAGGAGGTTCTGATCTGGTAAAACATGCAGCTTTACATTCCTTCAAGACTTAGCTTGAAGGCTGCTCTCCATAGCTACCACTAGGATAGCTTTCATAAAGGTTATCTTTAACCTAATCACCATAAGGGTAGTTTGGGCTCGTACAGGGTGCCCACTTTAGTGGACAGCATATACCAGGCCAACTTCTCACATCCCCTGCCTTGAAAGCCCTGCATTGGTTACCGGTTGACAGAAGATCCACATTCAAGCTGCTTTGTATCACCCACAAAGCCATACCTGGAACAGGACCGCTCTTCATTAGGAATAAAATCAACAAACACAATAAACATAAGAACCTCTTCTCTAGACTGCCACCTCGCCTCAAAATCCAGAGATATAAGAAAAAAAAAAACATGGGTGGCAAATGCTTCTCTGTTCAAGCAGCCAAAATATGGAACCCTTTACCCCCCCAACATAAGATCCACCGAAAACCACCTTATCTTCAGAAAACTACTCAAGAATTGGCTCTTCACCACATAAGCACCATACGCAAACAGAAATAAACAGCATATCCCTCTGTATATAAACATTTATTTGTACTAGAGCTATTTACCTATATATGTGTATTGCTTTGTATAAACATGTAGAATAGTTATGTTTTTTATTAAAAGAATAATAAATACATTTTTAAGTGCAACACTTTAAAACCAGTTTATCGAATGCATCTTTAATCTACTTATACTTACTTCCTTTACGCATCGATTTAACTTCCATGTACTTGAATCTATATATTACTTTGCCCCCCCCCCAAAAAAGCATATTCAATGCACTACCCTATTTCTCACCCGATACCTTTATCGATATCTTTAATCTACATATACTTACTTCCTTAAGGCATTTATAAACTTTTCATGAACTTCTGGATCTATATATTTATTACTTCCTTCTAATTCAGCATATCCAATGCACTACCCTAGTTTTCACCCTAAACATCTCTCAATATATCTTCTACTTCAACTCAGACTCATCTCAAACCTCTTTCTTCTTCTCTTTCCAACTCGCTACCCTATTTCTCACCCTATACCTCTATCAATATATCCTCTTCCCTACTCTACCCCTCCTTGCACCATCTGACACCTCTTTTACTATACTGATCCCGCAAAACAAGCCTTTCTAAACTCTTCCCCTCCACATCCATTTTTACTCATCCCAAGCCTCCCACTACTGCTATGACCTCCCCCCCCCCCAAAAAAAAAAGTCTAAATCCTTTACTCTTCTATCCCTCCACTTTCCTTTTCGATCAAAATAACAGACTAACATATCCACTTCTCAAATTTCGTATTTCACTATACTAATTCATCACTAATCCTTTGTGGGATCCGGAGTAGCGTGCTACTTGTCAAAAAAGCACTTCAACACCCCCATCAGGGTTACGAGTGCTAAATAAATGCAAACCCTTTACCCTCTTCTATCCTTCTCAATACAAATAACTGATCGATATCCAACACACAAATTACTTTCGTATTTCACTATACGAATTCACCACTAATCCTTTATGGGTTCTGGAGCCGTGTGCTACTCGCCAAGAAAGTGCTTCAACACCCCATTAGGGGTAACAAGCGCTATATAAATTCAAACCTTTGTACTCTCTTCTATCCCTCTGCTATCCTTCTTAATCCAAATAACGGACTGATATCCACCACTCAAATTACTTTCATATTTCACTATTATAGTTCAACACTAATCCTTTATGGGTTCCGGAGTAGCGTGCTACTTGCTGAAAAAAGCGCTTTGACGCCTCGTCAGCACTATATAAATGCAATTACAATACAATACATCATTTAAGTAGGACCAAACTTCAAAATCAGAGAGAAGCCTCTGCCTCATTCCTCTCCTACAAGCCACCACACCTCTGATTTCATAGCAGGAATGCATTAAATACAGAATACTAGTATGTCCATCAATCAATGTGGTGTGTGCCTGTAGGTGAGAGGGCTGCATGTGAATCTATGAAAGATATCAATACTGGAGAACCAGTGTACAGGTAAGTAACTTGTCTTTTCTCCAGTATTGAATCTTTTATAGATTCACATGCTTGAATCTGTATAGCAAGCAGTAACTATTTGATCTAATATACATAAGAAAATGCCAAAGGCGTGTGTGTGTGTATAATATATATATATATATATATATATATATATATATATATATATATATATATATATATATATCAATACTCCGTCTCGTAAACTGAAGATCTCTCCTCAAGAAACAGAAGCAAACCCAAGGTGCGGTGAAAATTATTTATTTAAATATAGTAGACACCACCGTGTATGTGTATATATATATATATATATATAGTTTGTCCCTGCTAGCGGTCACCAGTAGTTAGTCAGTTATACTTAGGATGTAGTTTCCATAGGAAGAGTGTTTTTTCGCTTGACAAATCCTCATAAAATTTTCATAACTAGTATAACGCTCACTCCAGTTGCTGTCTTGTAGGTGTTGTGCTGATCTGTCAAGCAGGGGCGGAGACAAAGGGGGGTCCCAAAAGCAAATTATCCCATGTTAATTCCCATAGGAACTTTAGACAGTGCTACAGCCCAAACTGCTGAACAGAATTACACCAAATTTAGTAGAAAGGTAGATGTTGCCCCAGTGAAGTGCCTTTTTGTAATTTGTTGTATATCAGTTAAGTAGTTTGCGGAGTCATTAACCGAAATCCAGATTTGTATACATAGGGATGCGTATCCTCCAAAGATCTGACAGTCCCCTTACTCAAATCTGATTGGCTGCCAACACTTCAAACCAGGAAGTGTTGGCAGCCATCTTGGGTGTCTGCTCGAGTCCTAGATAAAAACATTAAAAAAAATAAGGGGGCAGAGAATTACTACCCGGATCCCCTAGGCCGCTTGGGTGGGGGTGAGTGTTCCTTAGAGACCCCACCAGGGCAAGAAAATGTATTATAAAAAAAATTCGGCAGGAGTTGCGTTGGAGCCGCGGCTCCTGCGGGTTGGGGGGCGGGGAGGGGGGGTTCTATGTGTCAAAGAGCAGCATGGGCTCCCATGCCTCAAGTGTTTAGCTCCCGGGTGGGCCAGGTACTGCGGCTTGCACCATTGGTACATAAAAGTATGGAGGGAAAATCATTTTCTGTCCTGGGGGCCGCCCCCACCCAGGTCTGGCTCCTACTATGTCCCAGGGTGCCCATCCCTGGGACATCGCGGTTTGCTGTGGATTCGCGGGAGCTTTACCGCTCGCGCCAAGTCACAGCAAATGCTCCGCTTCCAGCAAGCGACAGCAATGATAATTGCTCTACCTTGCTGGAAATGGAGCAGAATTGCTTTCAGGCAGCGAGAGCTGCATGTTCAGCAGTTTCCTATGTCTGAAATCGATGCCAGGTCCCACAGGAGGCGTGGAGCACGCAGGGACTTCAGGGCCCCCCCCCGCAGTCCCCAAGGAAAGTCACTGGGTGCTCTGGGTGGGATCAGGGCTCTCAGAATAAAGGCTGGACCACAGGGGATGGGATCCCACAGACCAAATTCGGCCCAGGATGGGGAGCCTCGCAGCCCCCTCCTCCATCCCCAAATAGCTGGGCCACAGGGATGGGGTCCCCGGGGCCAAAATCTGCCTAGGGAAGGGAGAGCCATGCACCCCCTTCCCTAAATAAAAAATGAATAAACACCTGCTGAAGGCCCTGCCCCCTTTGTCCACCACTCTGCAAACACAACTACTGGCTAAAAAAAAATAGGAATCCACTTACAAAAAAGAAGGGTTACAGGGACGTTATAGTTAGGCTCAGATTTCACTCGTACAAAACCATAGAAATTCAGCAGTTATAGTTACCCAATTATAACTTACTTGATGTCACTGACCCAGTCATGAGTGATGTGTGAGGTCATAAGTAGTACATTGCAGAGGCGTAAGTTACAGTTAGCTTCTGTAACTAGAACTGCTGAATTTCAATGGTCTTGCACGAGTGAAATCTGAGCCTAACTATAATGTCCTGTAACCATTGTTTTTTCAGTGAATATATACATACATTGCAGTCAATAACAATAACCATGTAACAACTTATACCACTAGCTCATCTCACTGAAATAAGTTACGAAGAACTGCTTGAAATACACCGGCAAAAAGAGCTGTAGAGGCCACTATGCTTCTTTGTTGAATGAAAACGTACTTTAGATGCAAGTGGTCTTCCTGCTTTTTCATGGCAGAAGGTTATGGCTGCTGACATCCATTTCGCTATACTACTTCGTAACACAGCTTGACCTTTTTGTGCTCCCGAGCCCCGGGGACCACCACCTCCCAGAAGCTGATCAGAATGTTTGTAAGTTTTAGTTCTTTCAATTAAAATGTCAAGCACCTCTTGATATCCAATGAGTAAAGTGTCCTTTCTGCTCCATTTGAAGGATTCTGAAAGTATTACTTTAAGACAATAGGTACATTAAGGTGAAAATCTGTTGGAACTTTGGATATGAAATGAGGATTAGTACATAAAATAACTCTGCCCAATTAAAATTGCAAGTATGGTCTTTGCACTGTGAAAGCCTATATTTCGCTGATTCTTCTAATTCACTAAGGGCTATGGGAAGAGCTGTCTTCCATGAAATATACTTGATATCGTCTTATGTAAAGGTACAAAAGGCCCACGCATTAATTTACCCAAGACTGTTCAGCTCCCAAGGAAATGGAGGCTTTTTTTTTTTTATTGAAGGATAGGTTCTAAATAGTCCTTTTAGAAATTTGTTTATTAGCCTGTCTGACTCTAAATACTTTGGGTTCCTAGATCTCCTGAACCTCAATACTGCTGGAAGATTAACTCTGAGCTATGAGATAATCCAAAGCGAGCTAAGCTATGTAGTTAAGGAAATACCTGCCCAGATGCCGAGAAAAAAGAATGACAATTATTTTAAGAGCACAAATTGCAAAATCTTAGCCATTTTGCCAAATTTGATTTGTGTAATCGGCTCTGGCTCTTGCCAGTATATGTCTGCATTGTTGAGAGAGCTTCAACTGATGGAACTTGTGTTCAGGAGCCAGGCCACTAAATTGAGTGATTCCGGATTTGGATGTATTACTTGGCCATTGTTCTTGGAGAGCAATCCAAGGACTGGTTTGAGTGGAATATGTTGCTTTTCGGACATTAGCATGAGTTCTGTGCACCAAAATTGTCTGGCCACGCTGGGGCCATTAGGATAATTGAACCAGTTTTTCTTTTCAGTTTGTTTATTATCCGGGGGATAAGAGGCAGAAAGGTGAACGCCAAAATACCTGCCCAGGAGATGAGGAATACATTCCCCTGGCGCCCCATGTAAGAATCGGTTTGCATAATGTTGGCATTTCCGATTTAGTGGGGCAGCGAACAGGTCCAGGGTCGGTTTCCCCTATTTGCTGAACATTCTGGAGAGCTGGGTTTGTGACATTTCCCATTCGTGGCATTCTTTTAAAGATCTGCTTAGATCTTCTGCTCACTGGTTTTCTTTGCCCATTTATGTGCTCCTCTCTCATAGAAATCTTGTGGAGCAAATACAAATCCCAAATGTCCTGTGCTTCCTTGGACAATAGATGTGATCTCATTCCTCCATGCTTGTTTAAATAAAACGTTGTCCGTTTGGGGCAATACCTTTGATCCTTTCATTCTTGGCAAAAAAACATGAAGCCCTAGAGCCATGGCTCTCAGTACTAGAAAATGTTTGTGCTCTTTTTCCTCTTTGGTTGACCATACTTCCAAATATTGGAGATGTGCTTTCCGACCCTTTATGGATGCATCTATTGTCATGACGTAACTTGGTGGTTTGCTGAGAAAAGTTAGACCCATGGAAATAGTGTCCTTGGTCATCCACCATTTCATAGCCTTTACCATTTTCGCCAGTATATGGAGAAGGTAGTCGAATTAACCCATCTCCAGTGTCCACCGTTTGTCCGCTTTCTCCTGTAGTGATCTCATGAACAGGCAACAGCTGGGGAACAGAAGATTGCAGGATGAAAACATTCCCAGGAACTATTTGTACTGCCTGACTGATGTGGACTTTTTTCTTGAGAGGGTAGACGCTAGTCTCATTATCTTGGCAACTCTCTCTTTTGTAGGAAAAGCCTTGCAGAGTGTTGTGTCTAGGATTGCCCCAAGGAATGTGATTCTTGTGTTTGGAATCAGGCAATATGTCTCCCTGTTCAGTCTGAGACTTCAATTCTTGAAAATTTTAAGGCATGCTTTTGTGGAAATTACCGCAGCCTGGTATGAAGTTGCTTTTATTAGCCAGTCGTTCAGGCATGGGACTATCTGATGTTCATTTCTCCTTAGGCAGTATGCTACAGGTGGCATCCACCTGGTGAATATAATATTGCATGCTATTGCTCCTATACAGAAAGATGACTCGCCTGAATATTGTTTCTTGGGGTTGGGGCCTAAGGGAAAAAAGTCTGGGCCGGTGCGCAAATTTATGAATCTGGCTCATTTTTGGCAAAACGGAATATCACAAGACGATGGAAGACTGTTAAACCACCTAAAATTGTAGAATGGCATGCAGAAATGGTTCGATGGGGTAGGGTGGAGGGTGTTGAAATACGGCGCGAAGAACGGAGAGGGCTGCGTAAAAAACTGTTTTCCCTATATTGGAATGCGTTGATGGAAGAGTTTGCCGCTATAGATGTGCTTGCACAATGATCCTCTAAATTGCAATCATGGCAATTAAGCCATGCTTGGTTGATGTAATAGGGGCCCGTGCTTATCGTGATTTTTATTTTCATATTATTGAGTCATTGAAACATTTCTTACTGGATGAGATGATACATGAGGGCGGATGGGAATACATACTAATGATACTACATAGTGCGGGCATAGTGGAGTCGGTGGGAGGTTTGGGAAGGGGATTCTTTGTTCTTTTTAGAAATTATTGTTATTGAACGATCAATATGATGGGTTGACCTATTGGTGGCATTGGTTTGAAGTCGGGCTTTGGTTCCTTGAGTATATGCGAGAAATGAACAAGCTTGTGCGCAGATGCACGGACACTTGATGGGAAACAGTATAATGCACGGTATGCTTATGTAACTAAAGGGGTTGATGATGAATACTACACTACCGCTACAATGTTATGCGTAATGTACTGTATGATTATGCCTCAAATGTAGGGTTATTGTATGGATGTACTATGTCCTAAAATGCAATAAAATCTGTTCTAAAAAAAAAATCCACCTGGTGAATATTCTTGGGCCATGCTTTAATCCAAGAGGTAGGACTTTGAATTGATAGTGACAACCAGCCACTTCGAATCTGAGATACCTTTTGTGTTTGAAATGGATGGGAATATGGAATTAGGGGCGGAACTTTGGGGTCACCATCCCTCTGGTGGATTGACCAAATAGAGAAAACATTTATGAGACAGCTCTTTGGCCTACCGCCAAGCACTCCCCTCATCCCACTACACCTGGATTTAGGAATTAGACCTATTGCGGAGGAGATTGGACTCAGACCGTTGACCTTTTGGCGTAGACTGTTGGCAACCTCTGAATTAGCAGACTACCAGTCTGAATTTAAGGGGATTATGGTACTCCCGGGTGTGACAAAATTACCATGGTTTGTATATATAAAAGATGTATGCCTTAGACTAGGCATTCCTAACCTATGGAGTAACCCTGAGGAAGTGTCCCCGACAATTCCACGACTAGAACTAGTAAGAGCCTATAGATCGCTCAGACTAGCCGATATCCAGGGGAACACTAAACTTGGGTACCCAACTGCTGTATTCCTTAATATTAAAGCTCAGTACCTCTTTGAGCCATTTCTGGATGATATACAACCTTCCATGGCAAGGAAGCTATATATCCAGTTTAGAATAGGGACCTTGCCGGTTCATGCATTCACGAACAAATGGTCAAAATCTCCTTCCCTTGGGTGTCCTGATTGCAATAACCAACACTAGTTCGACATTCATGTTCTTTTTTTTTTTTGCCCTGGCTATAAAATAGCCAGACGCCGTTGGCTCCTTCCACTCTGTAGAAATCTGGGGTGTAGGCACTGTTCGGAGGTATATAAAATACTGAGATCCGATACTCCCCTCCCCACAGTTTTTGCCGTGTCCCAATTCCTCAATTCTATGTGGCATAGGGTGTTAAATTCACCACAGCAACCTTAAATATTTCTCTTTGTACTTTGTCTCATTTTAACCTTATTAACTTCTTAACATTCTTTTTTTACCCTGCTTTTAATTATTTTTACTCTCTGAACTATTGCTGTAATGATACTTGACTAACTTTAAATGCATTGTGGCTATCTTTTATAATCTGTCTCTGATGAATTTTTAATATTGCTCAAATTTAGCTATGTATGTATTTGTACCATCTTTTTATGGTCTATATTGACCGAAATAAAGTTTGTTGAATGGAATGGAAATAGGCATCCTATAGAACTATGATGCCATATGATCCCCTGGGTTTATCAGCTGAATGATATACTTCAGCATAACAATTCTGAATGATTGCTTTTTGAGGTACTTGTTGAGCAGTCGCAGATCCAACACGGGTCTCCATTTCCCTTCCCCAGTAGGAAGGAGTTGGAGTAGAAACCGGTGTTCCTGCAAGCTTGTGCGACATCTTCTATTGCTCCCTTCAGTATAAGGTACTTTATTTCCTCTCTTAGCAAAGTTATTGATGCGGCCTACTGCAAGGTTGTTTCTGGCGAAATTCAAGTGTGTGTCCATGCTGGATGATATCCACCACCCAACTGTCTGAAGAGATGGTTTTACAGTTTTCGTAAAAGTTGCCGAGTGTCTCTTACATGCAAGGAAGTTAACCGAAGAGAGTCGACCGGTGTCATGATTTTGTCACTGCCTCCTAGAGGACTCCTGCCCCAGCCGATATTCTCTTATTTGGTTGCCTAGAAAAGGCTGTTGTTGGTAGAGGTCGATATTGCTGAGAGAATTGCTGGAGATATTCCTGTTGATGAATATATGTTTGATATTTTTTAGACTGATAGCCTCCTCTGAAGGAGAATTGGCTTCTACCTGTAGCACCACAAAATGACAAACCTTTGTTGTTGAGGCACTCCAAATGATCTTGCCGTCTCCGTATCGGCATTTATTGATTGCAGAGCAACATGAATATACTTCCCAAAAACAGCCTCTTAATTATATGGCATATTTAACATTTTTTTTATGTACTTCAGGTCTGAACAATGTCACTTTTAGACTTACCTTCTTAAAACTGCTGCTCTGGCCATTTGTCTAAATCCAGTCAAAGCCAAATCCATCAGACTATAATCTTCGAGGATGCCTTTTTCTCACTCTTGACGAATCGATTTTGCCTCCTGTTTTTATGCTTTCTGACATACTTTATCAGGTTTGTTTAGATTAAATTTGACCACATTTGACGGTCATACCTGCCCAGTATGGCTAATGCATTGGATGCCCTTACAGTCATCACTGCCATAGCAAAAAACTACTTTCCAATAGTAGCCAACCTCCTACTTTCCTTATCAGGAGGAGCTGAACACAGTGTTGTTGGGTTTTTTGACTGACGTTATGCTGCCAGCATAACCACCTTATTTGGTTTCGGTTGACCTATCAGACAAGCTGTAAATTTGTATTTCTTATTGAGTCTGGGTATTTACTGCTGCCCCTATAGCAGGGTTTTCATGACTACGGCCCTCGGCCCAAATATACTCACAGATTTTCTTGTTGTTTCTTTGAAGTCATACAGGAAACAGTCGGTTTGCTGAACAGATACTGGCAAATCAAACTTTTTGGCAACTCTAAGAAAGCATGGAAGCCCCTATTATCATTTGGTGGTGAACTATGCGCTGGAGCAGTAAGAGGGGCATATATTAGTGCAACAATGTACTATGTACTTACTGTATTTGTGGCCTGATCATGGGGTATTTCCCCTTCTTCAGGTTCATCATCATCGTCCTGATACACAATCATAGTGATAAGTATTTGGGTCTGTTGGCAGACGGTAAACTTTGTTTGATGAGGTTTGTTCTGCTCTTAATAATGATTCAGCAAAGGTCTTTACCAGAGCCGTCTACGAGGATAAAACCCTGATGGTGAGGTCAAAGATGTATCCATCGATGCTGGTGCAGACGGTTCGTCCATCAACTGTCAATGGAGCAGCTGTCCTCAGTGTTGATGACGATGCAGTTGTGGAGTGTCAAGTCAACAGCGAATACATCTTCAATATTAGTCTTTATGTTGATGACGCTGTTGAAACCTTAGAAGTTGCAGACAACTTAGCTGTTGACGTTTTTTTCATCGACTTGTTTGATCTGAGAGAAGGCTCTGAGGTAGTTTTTTTTTCTTTTTCAATATCTGCAGAGGCTAATGTAACCTCAAAAGGAGTGGAAGATTCAGACCCTGATTTATTTTGTTGAGATGAGTCTTGAGTTGTTGTATGACTCAACTTCTCCTGGTCTGGCCTATTTTTTTCTTTAGTAATTTCTTAGGAGGTTCTCCACTCAACTCCTTACTATATTTTTCTCTCTTTAAGGTCTTTGTCTCAGAAGTTAGGTTTCACTTGTTTTCTTCTTTTGAAGCCATAATAGAAGCCTTGCTTCTGTCTTTCAGTGTCTTAGCAGAAAAGGTTCTATAGTTTTTGCAGTCTTTAGCCTTATGATCAGAATACAGACACTTCCGAAAATAGTCTCATCTTACCACAGGTCTTACAAGGCCTAAATAACCCCTTTTTGGTTCCCTCATACATGATGGGATTCTGTCAGGATTAGGCGCAGGCAGGATAAAATTCAACTGAAAGTCACAGATGTGACTATCAATTTTCTTCAAAAACTGAGCAGGGTCAGGGAGACTCCCTTTTCACATGATGTTTGGTTAGAAATCTGAGTTGTGGTGGTTCTGGAAGAGAGGAATGAGACTGCTCTCTGATTGGTTGAAGTTGGCTTTCCTTAAAATGATGTGGATTGGTATACAGTCCCATGGGGTTTGACTTTCCTGTCTAGTGCTTTTGAATTTTTACTGCCAATTAGAATTACTGTGGGACTCACGTCGATGATAGGGAAGATTCAAGCATGTTAATCTATGAAAGATTCAGTACTGGAGAACTCCATTCTTGTATGTTCTCGATGTTGCACTCCAAATATGAATTGACAGAGTCAATAGGTATTGCTTTCATAGAGTGTCGAGCTATTGCCTTTGCCTATGCTTTTATGTTAAATATTGTTTAAAAACAGAAAAAAGTGGCGGAAAATCAAACATCTTAATACATCTCGAAACTATAAACTGAATTCAATATTTTCAGCCATTTTAAATGTCCTGCTCTATTTTTCACTCTGAAAACCGAACATGATTTGAAAAGAATAAGGAAGTTTGAATAAAAAGACACCTACATCACTCAGCTCCTGGAAAAACCCAAATACAGACCCAGGGGTCATGTCCAACCTCAGATCAATCCACAGGCTTCCATGCATTGCCACGGCTCCAACATTAGTGGTCACATCATTACTTTTCACCCATCTAAAACCAGATTCTTACAGAGTGACTTCCAGTCTGTTTTTCCCTTCCCAATATGGTAAGGAACCTACCATCAAAAACATCATATAAGAAGTTCTCGCAGGAAAGGATAAAGGAGAAGCGTGAGAATGGATACTCCTGCACCTTCAGATGCATTTGATCCAGTCAATCATAAAAACATCCTTGACTGGTTCATGACGTGCAAAAGGGGGGGACCAGAGTCCTCACTTTCTCCAGTATGTTCAATTCTACATCCCTTCAACAGAACTCCTACTGCATGATCACAATGTTGGCTCTTGTATTTATTGAAATAATACCCAGTTTTATTTCAAACTGGAACAAAGCAGAGGGTCCCACCCTCCGACTGTCTGACTGAAGTATATAAAAAAAAAAGCGAAGGGTGGAATGCTTGAATTAATCTCATCCACTAGTAATTAATCGCACTGCATCCTAGTCGATCCTTATTTTGCAATCCATGCCACATCAATGTGAATCCAGCCATATGCAAATGAGTCTCGTCCCTGTTCCCATATAAAGAGTCCAGCCCACTCTCACTACCATGCCAGGTCCTCTCTGAACTAGAACACAAGCAACCGAAGACCAGTTTCACCCTCATTACGGCTCACCAGGGAGGTACAGTTTGGTTCCAGTGGCACATTGTGCACAGAACGCATGTTTGGGCAGGTCCGTCCCACTTAGGGCGTGTGAGAAAGTGCCCTCTTTCTGCATGAAAACTACAAAAAACACATCCTCAATGAAAAGGCCTCCTTCTTCCACACACAGCTTGAGAGGGCCAAAAATAGACCTAGAGAACTCTTCAGCATCGTCAAAAACCAAACATCCTCTGCTCCCCTTAAGCTGATAGCCACAAACGAGAAATGCGAAGAAATTGCAAATTTCTTCACTGATAAAATCACCAAAATTGATCAATCCTTCCTCTTAAATTCCCCCTCCCCCAACCCACTACTTTCTTATGACATTTCTCCTGAATCTCCATCCTCTTCTAATCCTCCCCAGGTCCCTGCCCGTCTCTCATCCGTTACCTTCCCACCTGAATCTAACCCTTTTCTCCCCCAGCAACAAAAAAACAATGCCTCCTGGCATAATTTTTACCCTGTCACGGAACTTGAAGTTTATAACATCATCTCTAAGCTTAAACCATCCTCTCACACCAAAGACCCTATGCCCTCTAACCCTTTCCAAGACCGTAAACATATCATTGCCCCACTCTGGACCACCATTATAAACTCATCCCAGACCACCGGGTGTGTTCCCGCCTCCCTCCAACTGGGTCAAATCACACCCATCCCCAAAAACCCCAACGCTGATCCCAACGACCCAAATAAACTCCGACCTATCTCTAACCTCCCTCTTCTCTCCAAAGCCCTTGAAAAATGCGCCCTGCTCCAACTGGATAATCACATCAACACGTTCGACCTCTTTGACTCCCTGCAATCCAGCTTCAGAAAAGGATGCAGCACAGAATCTGCCATGCTCAATATAGTGGACAACATTCATCACTCGACAATGGTGAGTCTTGCCTACTCATTCTCCTCGACCTTTCCGCTGTATTCGATACTGTTAACCACACTGTCTTAACACTCTTAAAGTCCGCTGTGGCCACAATGGCCATCTCCTCAACTGGTTCACCTCCTTTCTCCAACACAGAACGAAACAAATCAAAATCGAGAACTGTCTTTCCAACCCCACTCCAATCTCCCTCGGTGTCCCCCAGGGATCCATTCTCTCTCCCGCGCTCTTCAGCCTCTTCATGAAACCACTCACCCTCATTCTCAAACAAGCAGGAATCAATTACCACCTCTATGCGGACGACACAACTTTACAATAAGATTAATTCCCACTCTGATGTCCTACACCTCAATGACACCCTGACCAAGATCCAATCATACTTCCGCCACAATCGTCTCAACCACAACCATAAAAGAACGAAATCATTCTCTTCTCCCCTAAAAACAACTCTCTCCCTATACAAGACTGTATATTCGACCTTAATGCCCTCAACTGCTCTCTCACCACTCTAATTCAGTTAAATCCCTAGGCATTACCATTGATAATAACCTTGCTCTTACCTCCCACATAAAAACCACAGCCAAAGGAGCACTCTTCACTCTCCGCCATCTCAAGAAAATCAAACCCTTCATCCCGGGCGATGACTTCAAAACTGTTGTCCAATTGCTGGTCCTGTCTATAATAGGCTATGGTAACGCTATCCTCGCTGTAACACCTAAAGTCCATCTTGCACCTCTCAAATCTGTGCTCAACCTAGCTGCGAGACTCATCTTTGACTACAAATGGTTCGACCACATCTCTTCCGCACTTAAAACAGTCAAATGGCTTCCCATCTAAGGCAGATCCACCTATAAGATTGCATGTATCACGCACAAAGCCCTTCACCAAAACTCCCCACGTTACCTCTCAAACAACACAAGGTGCCCATCCCTGGGACATCGCGGTTTGCTGTGGATTCGCGGGAGCTTTACCGCTCGCGCCAAGTCACAGCAAATGCTCCGCTTCCAGCAAGCGACAGCAATGATAATTGCTCTACCTTGCTGGAAATGGAGCAGAATTGCTTTCAGGCAGCGAGAGCTGCATGTTCAGCAGTTTCCTATGTCTGAAATCGATGCCAGGTCCCACAGGAGGCGTGGAGCACGCAGGGACTTCAGGGCCCCCCCCGCAGTCCCCAAGGAAAGTCACTGGGTGCTCTGGGTGGGATCAGGGCTCTCAGAATAAAGGCTGGACCACAGGGGATGGGATCCCACAGACCAAATTCGGCCCAGGATGGGGAGCCTCGCAGCCCCCTCCTCCATCCCCAAATAGCTGGGCCACAGGGATGGGGTCCCCGGGGCCAAAATCTGCCTAGGGAAGGGAGAGCCATGCACCCCCTTCCCTAAATAAAAAATGAATAAACACCTGCTGAAGGCCCTGCCCCCTTTGTCCACCACTCTGCAAACACAACTACTGGCTAAAAAAAAATAGGAATCCACTTACAAAAAAGAAGGGTTACAGGGACGTTATAGTTAGGCTCAGATTTCACTCGTACAAAACCATAGAAATTCAGCAGTTATAGTTACCCAATTATAACTTACTTGATGTCACTGACCCAGTCATGAGTGATGTGTGAGGTCATAAGTAGTACATTGCAGAGGCGTAAGTTACAGTTAGCTTCTGTAACTAGAACTGCTGAATTTCAATGGTCTTGCACGAGTGAAATCTGAGCCTAACTATAATGTCCTGTAACCATTGTTTTTTCAGTGAATATATACATACATTGCAGTCAATAACAATAACCATGTAACAACTTATACCACTAGCTCATCTCACTGAAATAAGTTACGAAGAACTGCTTGAAATACACCGGCAAAAAGAGCTGTAGAGGCCACTATGCTTCTTTGTTGAATGAAAACGTACTTTAGATGCAAGTGGTCTTCCTGCTTTTTCATGGCAGAAGGTTATGGCTGCTGACATCCATTTCGCTATACTACTTCGTAACACAGCTTGACCTTTTTGTGCTCCCGAGCCCCGGGGACCACCACCTCCCAGAAGCTGATCAGAATGTTTGTAAGTTTTAGTTCTTTCAATTAAAATGTCAAGCACCTCTTGATATCCAATGAGTAAAGTGTCCTTTCTGCTCCATTTGAAGGATTCTGAAAGTATTACTTTAAGACAATAGGTACATTAAGGTGAAAATCTGTTGGAACTTTGGATATGAAATGAGGATTAGTACATAAAATAACTCTGCCCAATTAAAATTGCAAGTATGGTCTTTGCACTGTGAAAGCCTATATTTCGCTGATTCTTCTAGTCACTAAGGGCTATGGGAAGAGCTGTCTTCCATGAAATATACTTGATATCGTCTTATGTAAAGGTACAAAAGGCCCACGCATTAATTTACCCAAGACTGTTCAGCTCCCAAGGAAATGGAGGCTTTTTTTTTTTTATTGAAGGATAGGTTCTAAATAGTCCTTTTAGAAATTTGTTTATTAGCCTGTCTGACTCTAAATACTTTGGGTTCCTAGATCTCCTGAACCTCAATACTGCTGGAAGATTAACTCTGAGCTATGAGATAATCCAAAGCGAGCTAAGCTATGTAGTTAAGGAAATACCTGCCCAGATGCCGAGAAAAAAGAATGACAATTATTTTAAGAGCACAAATTGCAAAATCTTAGCCATTTTGCCAAATTTGATTTGTGTAATCGGCTCTGGCTCTTGCCAGTATATGTCTGCATTGTTGAGAGAGCTTCAACTGATGGAACTTGTGTTCAGGAGCCAGGCCACTAAATTGAGTGATTCCGGATTTGGATGTATTACTTGGCCATTGTTCTTGGAGAGCAATCCAAGGACTGGTTTGAGTGGAATATGTTGCTTTTCGGACATTAGCATGAGTTCTGTGCACCAAAATTGTCTGGCCACGCTGGGGCCATTAGGATAATTGAACCAGTTTTTCTTTTCAGTTTGTTTATTATCCGGGGGATAAGAGGCAGAAAGGTGAACGCCAAAATACCTGCCCAGGAGATGAGGAATACATTCCCCTGGCGCCCCATGTAAGAATCGGTTTGCATAATGTTGGCATTTCCGATTTAGTGGGGCAGCGAACAGGTCCAGGGTCGGTTTCCCCTATTTGCTGAACATTCTGGAGAGCTGGGTTTGTGACATTTCCCATTCGTGGCATTCTTTTAAAGATCTGCTTAGATCTTCTGCTCACTGGTTTTCTTTGCCCATTTATGTGCTCCTCTCTCATAGAAATCTTGTGGAGCAAATACAAATCCCAAATGTCCTGTGCTTCCTTGGACAATAGATGTGATCTCATTCCTCCATGCTTGTTTAAATAAAACGTTGTCCGTTTGGGGCAATACCTTTGATCCTTTCATTCTTGGCAAAAAAACATGAAGCCCTAGAGCCATGGCTCTCAGTACTAGAAAATGTTTGTGCTCTTTTTCCTCTTTGGTTGACCATACTTCCAAATATTGGAGATGTGCTTTCCGACCCTTTATGGATGCATCTATTGTCATGACGTAACTTGGTGGTTTGCTGAGAAAAGTTAGACCCATGGAAATAGTGTCCTTGGTCATCCACCATTTCATAGCCTTTACCATTTTCGCCAGTATATGGAGAAGGTAGTCGAATTAACCCATCTCCAGTGTCCACCGTTTGTCCGCTTTCTCCTGTAGTGATCTCATGAACAGGCAACAGCTGGGGAACAGAAGATTGCAGGATGAAAACATTCCCAGGAACTATTTGTACTGCCTGACTGATGTGGACTTTTTTCTTGAGAGGGTAGACGCTAGTCTCATTATCTTGGCAACTCTCTCTTTTGTAGGAAAAGCCTTGCAGAGTGTTGTGTCTAGGATTGCCCCAAGGAATGTGATTCTTGTGTTTGGAATCAGGCAATATGTCTCCCTGTTCAGTCTGAGACTTCAATTCTTGAAAATTTTAAGGCATGCTTTTGTGGAAATTACCGCAGCCTGGTATGAAGTTGCTTTTATTAGCCAGTCGTTCAGGCATGGGACTATCTGATGTTCATTTCTCCTTAGGCAGTATGCTACAGGTGGCATCCACCTGGTGAATATAATATTGCATGCTATTGCTCCTATACAGAAAGATGACTCGCCTGAATATTGTTTCTTGGGGTTGGGGCCTAAGGGAAAAAAGTCTGGGCCGGTGCGCAAATTTATGAATCTGGCTCATTTTTGGCAAAACGGAATATCACAAGACGATGGAAGACTGTTAAACCACCTAAAATTGTAGAATGGCATGCAGAAATGGTTCGATGGGGTAGGGTGGAGGGTGTTGAAATACGGCGCGAAGAACGGAGAGGGCTGCGTAAAAAACTGTTTTCCCTATATTGGAATGCGTTGATGGAAGAGTTTGCCGCTATAGATGTGCTTGCACAATGATCCTCTAAATTGCAATCATGGCAATTAAGCCATGCTTGGTTGATGTAATAGGGGCCCGTGCTTATCGTGATTTTTATTTTCATATTATTGAGTCATTGAAACATTTCTTACTGGATGAGATGATACATGAGGGCGGATGGGAATACATACTAATGATACTACATAGTGCGGGCATAGTGGAGTCGGTGGGAGGTTTGGGAAGGGGATTCTTTGTTCTTTTTAGAAATTATTGTTATTGAACGATCAATATGATGGGTTGACCTATTGGTGGCATTGGTTTGAAGTCGGGCTTTGGTTCCTTGAGTATATGCGAGAAATGAACAAGCTTGTGCGCAGATGCACGGACACTTGATGGGAAACAGTATAATGCACGGTATGCTTATGTAACTAAAGGGGTTGATGATGAATACTACACTACCGCTACAATGTTATGCGTAATGTACTGTATGATTATGCCTCAAATGTAGGGTTATTGTATGGATGTACTATGTCCTAAAATGCAATAAAATCTGTTCTAAAAAAAAAAATCCACCTGGTGAATATTCTTGGGCCATGCTTTAATCCAAGAGGTAGGACTTTGAATTGATAGTGACAACCAGCCACTTCGAATCTGAGATACCTTTTGTGTTTGAAATGGATGGGAATATGGAATTAGGGGCGGAACTTTGGGGTCACCATCCCTCTGGTGGATTGACCAAATAGAGAAAACATTTATGAGACAGCTCTTTGGCGTAGACTGTTGGCAACCTCTGAATTAGCAGACTACCAGTCTGAACTTAAGGGGATTATGGTACTCCCGGGTGGGACAAAATTACCATGGTTTGTATATATAAAAGATGTATGCCTTAGACTAGGCATTCCTAACCTATGGAGTAACCCTGAGGAAGTGTCCCCGACAATTCCACGACTAGAACTAGTAAGAGCCTATAGATCGCTCAGACTAGCCGATATCCAGGGGAACACTAAACTTGGGTACCCAACTGCTGTATTCCTTAATATTACTAGTTCGACATTCATGTTCTTTTTTTTTTTTTGCCCTGGCTATAAAATAGCCAGACGCCGTTGGCTCCTTCCACTCTGTAGAAATCTGGGGTGTAGGCACTGTTCGGAGGTATATAAAATACTGAGATCCGATACTCCCCTCCCCACAGTTTTTGCCGTGTCCCAATTCCTCAATTCTATGTGGCATAGGGTGTTAAATTCACCACAGCAACCTTAAATATTTCTCTTTGTACTTTGTCTCATTTTAACCTTATTAACTTCTTAACATTCTTTTTTTACCCTGCTTTTAATTATTTTTACTCTCTGAACTATTGCTGTAATGATACTTGACTAACTTTAAATGCATTGTGGCTATCTTTTATAATCTGTCTCTGATGAATTTTTAATATTGCTCAAATTTAGCTATGTATGTATTTGTACCATCTTTTTATGGTCTATATTGACCGAAATAAAGTTTGTTGAATGGAATGGAAATAGGCATCCTATAGAACTATGATGCCATATGATCCCCTGGGTTTATCAGCTGAATGATATACTTCAGCATAACAATTCTGAATGATTGCTTTTTGAGGTACTTGTTGAGCAGTCGCAGATCCAACACGGGTCTCCATTTCCCTTCCCCAGTAGGAAGGAGTTGGAGTAGAAACCGGTGTTCCTGCAAGCTTGTGCGACATCTTCTATTGCTCCCTTCAGTATAAGGTACTTTATTTCCTCTCTTAGCAAAGTTATTGATGCGGCCTACTGCAAGGTTGTTTCTGGCGAAATTCAAGTGTGTGTCCATGCTGGATGATATCCACCACCCAACTGTCTGAAGAGATGGTTTTACAGTTTTCGTAAAAGTTGCCGAGTGTCTCTTACATGCAAGGAAGTTAACCGAAGAGAGTCGACCGGTGTCATGATTTTGTCACTGCCTCCTAGAGGACTCCTGCCCCAGCCGATATTCTCTTATTTGGTTGCCTAGAAAAGGCTGTTGTTGGTAGAGGTCGATATTGCTGAGAGAATTGCTGGAGATATTCCTGTTGATGAATATATGTTTGATATTTTTTAGACTGATAGCCTCCTCTGAAGGAGAATTGGCTTCTACCTGTAGCACCACAAAATGACAAACCTTTGTTGTTGAGGCACTCCAAATGATCTTGCCGTCTCCGTATCGGCATTTATTGATTGCAGAGCAACATGAATATACTTCCCAAAAACAGCCTCTTAATTATATGGCATATTTAACATTTTTTTTATGTACTTCAGGTCTGAACAATGTCACTTTTAGACTTACCTTCTTAAAACTGCTGCTCTGGCCATTTGTCTAAATCCAGTCAAAGCCAAATCCATCAGACTATAATCTTCGAGGATGCCTTTTTCTCACTCTTGACGAATCGATTTTGCCTCCTGTTTTTATGCTTTCTGACATACTTTATCAGGTTTGTTTAGATTAAATTTGACCACATTTGACGGTCATACCTGCCCAGTATGGCTAATGCATTGGATGCCCTTACAGTCATCACTGCCATAGCAAAAAACTACTTTCCAATAGTAGCCAACCTCCTACTTTCCTTATCAGGAGGAGCTGAACACAGTGTTGTTGGGTTTTTTGACTGACGTTATGCTGCCAGCATAACCACCTTATTTGGTTTCGGTTGACCTATCAGACAAGCTGTAAATTTGTATTTCTTATTGAGTCTGGGTATTTACTGCTGCCCCTATAGCAGGGTTTTCATGACTACGGCCCTCGGCCCAAATATACTCACAGATTTTCTTGTTGTTTCTTTGAAGTCATACAGGAAACAGTCGGTTTGCTGAACAGATACTGGCAAATCAAACTTTTTGGCAACTCTAAGAAAGCATGGAAGCCCCTATTATCATTTGGTGGTGAACTATGCGCTGGAGCAGTAAGAGGGGCATATATTAGTGCAACAATGTACTATGTACTTACTGTATTTGTGGCCTGATCATGGGGTATTTCCCCTTCTTCAGGTTCATCATCATCGTCCTGATACACAATCATAGTGATAAGTATTTGGGTCTGTTGGCAGACGGTAAACTTTGTTTGATGAGGTTTGTTCTGCTCTTAATAATGATTCAGCAAAGGTCTTTACCAGAGCCGTCTACGAGGATAAAACCCTGATGGTGAGGTCAAAGACGTATCCATCGATGCTGGTGCAGACGGTTCGTCCATCAACTGTCAATGGAGCAGCTGTCCTCAGTGTTGATGACGATGCAGTTGTGGAGTGTCAAGTCAACAGCGAATACATCTTCAATATTAGTCTTTATGTTGATGACGCTGTTGAAACCTTAGAAGTTGCAGACAACTTAGCTGTTGACGTTTTTTTCATCGACTTGTTTGATCTGAGAGAAGGCTCTGAGGTAGTTTTTTTTTCTTTTTCAATATCTGCAGAGGCTAATGTAACCTCAAAAGGAGTGGAAGATTCAGACCCTGATTTATTTTGTTGAGATGAGTCTTGAGTTGTTGTATGACTCAACTTCTCCTGGTCTGGCCTATTTTTTTCTTTAGTAATTTCTTAGGAGGTTCTCCACTCAACTCCTTACTATATTTTTCTCTCTTTAAGGTCTTTGTCTCAGAAGTTAGGTTTCACTTGTTTTCTTCTTTTGAAGCCATAATAGAAGCCTTGCTTCTGTCTTTCAGTGTCTTAGCAGAAAAGGTTCTATAGTTTTTGCAGTCTTTAGCCTTATGATCAGAATACAGACACTTCCGAAAATAGTCTCATCTTACCACAGGTCTTACAAGGCCTAAATAACCCCTTTTTGGTTCCCTCATACATGATGGGATTCTGTCAGGATTAGGCGCAGGCAGGATAAAATTCAACTGAAAGTCACAGATGTGACTATCAATTTTCTTCAAAAACTGAACAGGGTCAGGGAGACTCCCTTTTCACATGATGTTTGGTTAGAAATCTGAGTTGTGGTGGTTCTGGAAGAGAGGAATGAGACTGCTCTCTGATTGGTTGAAGTTGGTTTTCCTTAAAATGATGTGGATTGGTATACAGTCCCATGGGGTTTGACTTTCCTGTCTAGTGCTTTTGAATTTTTACTGCTAATTATAATTACTGTGGAACTCACGTCGATGATAGGGAAGATTCAAGCATGTTAATCTATGAAAGATTCAGTACTGGAGAACTCCATTCTTGTATGTTCTCGATGTTGCACTCCAAATATGAATTGACAGAGTCAATAGGTATTGCTTTCATAGAGTGTCGAGCTATTGCCTTTGCCTATGCTTTTATGTTAAATATTGTTTAAAAACAGAAAAAAGTGGCGGAAAATCAAACATCTTAATACATCTCGAAACTATAAACTGAATTCAATATTTTCAGCCATTTTAAATGTCCTGCTCTATTTTTCACTCTGAAAACCGAACATGATTTGAAAAGAATAAGGAAGTTTGAATAAAAAGACACCTACATCACTCAGCTCCTGGAAAAACCCAAATACAGACCCAGGGGTCATGTCCAACCTCAGATCAATCCACAGGCTTCCATGCATTGCCACGGCTCCAACATTAGTGGTCACATCATTACTTTTCACCCATCTAAAACCAGATTCTTACAGAGTGACTTCCAGTCTGTTTTTCCCTTCCCAATATGGTAAGGAACCTACCATCAAAAACATCATATAAGAAGTTCTCGCAGGAAAGGATAAAGGAGAAGCGTGAGAATGGATACTCCTGCACCTTCAGATGCATTTGATCCAGTCAATCATAAAAACATCCTTGACTGGTTCATGACGTGCAAAAGGGGGGGACCAGAGTCCTCACTTTCTCCAGTATGTTCAATTCTACATCCCTTCAACAGAACTCCTACTGCATGATCACAATGTTGGCTCTTGTATTTATTGAAATAATACCCAGTTTTATTTCAAACTGGAACAAAGCAGAGGGTCCCACCCTCCGACTGTCTGACTGAAGTATATAAAAAAAAAAGCGAAGGGTGGAATGCTTGAATTAATCTCATCCACTAGTAATTAATCGCACTGCATCCTAGTCGATCCTTATTTTGCAATCCATGCCACATCAATGTGAATCCAGCCATATGCAAATGAGTCTCGTCCCTGTTCCCATATAAAGAGTCCAGCCCACTCTCACTACCATGCCAGGTCCTCTCTGAACTAGAACACAAGCAACCGAAGACCAGTTTCACCCTCATTACGGCTCACCAGGGAGGTACAGTTTGGTTCCAGTGGCACATTGTGCACAGAACGCATGTTTGGGCAGGTCCGTCCCACTTAGGGCGTGTGAGAAAGTGCCCTCTTTCTGCATGAAAACTACAAAAAACACATCCTCAATGAAAAGGCCTCCTTCTTCCACACACAGCTTGAGAGGGCCAAAAATAGACCTAGAGAACTCTTCAGCATCGTCAAAAACCAAACATCCTCTGCTCCCCTTAAGCTGATAGCCACAAACGAGAAATGCGAAGAAATTGCAAATTTCTTCACTGATAAAATCACCAAAATTGATCAATCCTTCCTCTTAAATTCCCCCTCCCCCAACCCACTACTTTCTTATGACATTTCTCCTGAATCTCCATCCTCTTCTAATCCTCCCCAGGTCCCTGCCCGTCTCTCATCCGTTACCTTCCCACCTGAATCTAACCCTTTTCTCCCCCAGCAACAAAAAAACAATGCCTCCTGGCATAATTTTTACCCTGTCACGGAACTTGAAGTTTATAACATCATCTCTAAGCTTAAACCATCCTCTCACACCAAAGACCCTATGCCCTCTAACCCTTTCCAAGACCGTAAACATATCATTGCCCCACTCTGGACCACCATTATAAACTCATCCCAGACCACCGGGTGTGTTCCCGCCTCCCTCCAACTGGGTCAAATCACACCCATCCCCAAAAACCCCAACGCTGATCCCAACGACCCAAATAAACTCCGACCTATCTCTAACCTCCCTCTTCTCTCCAAAGCCCTTGAAAAATGCGCCCTGCTCCAACTGGATAATCACATCAACACGTTCGACCTCTTTGACTCCCTGCAATCCAGCTTCAGAAAAGGATGCAGCACAGAATCTGCCATGCTCAATATAGTGGACAACATTCATCACTCGACAATGGTGAGTCTTGCCTACTCATTCTCCTCGACCTTTCCGCTGTATTCGATACTGTTAACCACACTGTCTTAACACTCTTAAAGTCCGCTGTGGCCACAATGGCCATCTCCTCAACTGGTTCACCTCCTTTCTCCAACACAGAACGAAACAAATCAAAATCGAGAACTGTCTTTCCAACCCCACTCCAATCTCCCTCGGTGTCCCCCAGGGATCCATTCTCTCTCCCGCGCTCTTCAGCCTCTTCATGAAACCACTCACCCTCATTCTCAAACAAGCAGGAATCAATTACCACCTCTATGCGGACGACACAACTTTACAATAAGATTAATTCCCACTCTGATGTCCTACACCTCAATGACACCCTGACCAAGATCCAATCATACTTCCGCCACAATCGTCTCAACCACAACCATAAAAGAACGAAATCATTCTCTTCTCCCCTAAAAACAACTCTCTCCCTATACAAGACTGTATATTCGACCTTAATGCCCTCAACTGCTCTCTCACCACTCTAATTCAGTTAAATCCCTAGGCATTACCATTGATAATAACCTTGCTCTTACCTCCCACATAAAAACCACAGCCAAAGGAGCACTCTTCACTCTCCGCCATCTCAAGAAAATCAAACCCTTCATCCCGGGCGATGACTTCAAAACTGTTGTCCAATTGCTGGTCCTGTCTATAATAGGCTATGGTAACGCTATCCTCGCTGTAACACCTAAAGTCCATCTTGCACCTCTCAAATCTGTGCTCAACCTAGCTGCGAGACTCATCTTTGACTACAAATGGTTCGACCACATCTCTTCCGCACTTAAAACAGTCAAATGGCTTCCCATCTAAGGCAGATCCACCTATAAGATTGCATGTATCACGCACAAAGCCCTTCACCAAAACTCCCCACGTTACCTCTCAAACAACACAAAGCGGGCTGCACCCGACCGACAAGGAGTACCAATGCCCTCATACTTATCCCCCTCTGTTAAAAAAGAAAAGCATGCAGGCTCGATCCTTCTCTGGAAACGCTCCTTCCACCTGGAACTCCCTGCCTAAAGACCTACGCTGTAACCCTTCCTACATCAACTTTAAAAGAGACCTTGTGAGAAAGTGCCATCTTTCTTGCATGGTATGCCCCCACTTTTTGTTGAATTGCTGAATGTACTTTGACTGAGTGTGCCCTGGACTCCTGCCAATCAGGTGCCCAGGGCCTATGTTCCTTTCCTAAAAACCTCAAACCCAAATTGGCAAACCCTGGCCACATGTCAGCCCCTGGTAAATGGTACCCTAGGTACCCAGGGCCTTGTGACCAGGGAAGGCCTCTAAGGGCTGTAGCACTCATTGTGCCACCCTTAGAGTCCCTGTACCCCAACACACACACACTGCCCTTGCAGGCTGAGTGTCTGGGTACAAGACAAAACAAAGTCGACATGGCACACATCCCTGTGTGCCATGCCCACCACCTACACTGCCCTGGCATACATCAGCCACCCCTCTAGCTGGGTGCCCTATGCCAGTGGTGTGGGCACAGGAGCATAAGTCCTGTGCCCCTACAGTACCCAGGTCCATTCCTGGGCACTGCAAGTGCAGTGCTGCCATTTAAGAGTACATGGTGCTGAGAGCTCGTCAAACACAAACTCCACAGCACCATAATGGCAACACTGAAGACTGAGAACTTTGGTCTCAAACTTCTCAGCACATTAAACCCGCACTGATGCCAGTGTGGGATTTAATGTACCAAGCACCCCAGAGGGCATCTTAGAGATGCCCCCTGAAACCTAACCTACAATCCACGTCTGGTCGGCTGCCTAGGCTGCCACCCAGCAGACATGTTGCTGGACCCCTGGGTAGGCGAGCCCCCGCTCTCCTGGGCCTGCAACAATGCACATCCTGTGCGAGGTGCTAGGTCTCCTCCCCCAGGATGGACAGGGGGGAAGCTTCAAAGGCATGCCGCGTCTGTGAGCTTCCCCAGGTCACTTGCTGCCGCCACTCTGGCGGGAAGCCTGGCCAGAAACCCCAAATAAGGACAGGGGATGTGCCAGCCTGCCAACCCTACCCCTCAGGTGGGGGAGGCGAGGTTAAGCACATCTCCGGGCGCTCGCCATCTTGAAGATGGGACGCCCTACCCAATCAGGACTAGGATACTGCCCCCCTCCCACAGGAGAGTGGCAGGATAGGGGGTTTACCCACCCCAGGGTAGGGACCCATTGGTCCCTGCCCTTTACCTACCTGTAACGCCCCATAATCTAGTATTAAAGGAACCCAGAACCTTCCTTCCTTAGATTCCAGATCCCGAAAAACAAAGAAGAGCAAGAAGAAAGAAGACCTGCCGTGCAGCTGCTAAGAGGAGGAAGACACCAACTGCTTTGGCCCCAGCCCTACCGGCCTATCGACCCTTGAACCTGCTACATCCCGGCACCTCTTGTGACCAGCAACCTCACAAAACCCGGAGGACCTGGCTACCTTTTGGCTCTAAGCACCTGGGACTCCCATGAGCAGAGGCTATGCTCAAAAGCAGCTTCTAATCCCTGGCATCAGCCCAGAACCGCGAACCCTGCACACTCTGTTCACTCCGGCACAGCCCAGGCTTGGTGGGTGCAAAGACCCCGAGGACGTCCCCCCGGCGACTGTGACCCCGAATCCGGCACCCAAGGACTCATCTCGACGCTCCTGACGATGCCTGCAGCCTGAGAACCAGGTACCTCCCCCAACGGCGATCAACAGAGGGTAAGATTTCCCGACACCAAAAGGCACCCCTGCACCCGGCACCCTGCGGCCCCCTGAGCCCAACTCTTGGGTACCTACCTATTCTCCAACTAACCTCTCGAAGTGGTGATGGCACCTTTAGAATCTTCGTCCCTGAGCTTGCAGCCTTTGTTCAACCAGGAGCTTTCCCGTTGAAATCCATTGAGCGCCCGAAGGCTCAAAAGCACCCAGCCGCCCGAGTGGCCCTGGCAGTGTAACCTCTAAACCTATCTACTTCCCCATTTGCCCTGAGCAAGTGACCAGGAGCCCAGCTCCCACAGCCGCGTGGCCTGCTAGTCAGCAGCCACCAACCAAGGCCCCCCTGCCTCCCATAGGATAACATTGGGCCTAACTCACTCTGCACCCGGCTGCCCCTGTGGCGCTGAGGGTGTAACAACTGTACCTACCTGACCCTGGGAGACCCCCGAGTCTGTGCCCAGAACTATAACTCTGCCAGTCGAGTACTTACCCAAAAGCTGATAACCCAATTTTCCTCCATAGGGTAACATGGACTGGTTTCTTCTGAAATGTCTTCTAAGTGTGGAGTTTCTAAAACTTAAAATATTCACCAAAAATCAACCGAGTGACGAAAACGAAAATACTCACCGGCTATTAGGAGAGATCCCAGTCCTGGATCTTGGTGCCCAGCACTGACCCTGAAAAATATTCACAACCGTACTTACCAGTAACCCAATTTTCTTCCATAGGAAATCATTGACTGTTTTTCTGTGAAATTTCTTCTTAGTGTCGATTTTTGCAAACTTCAAATATTCTTTAAAAATCGTACAAACTGTGAAAACGTAATTACTTACCCCTTTAGATAGAGGTCCCAGTACTGAGCCTAGGAGCCCAGTACTGGATTACAAAAGTAACGAGAACCTACTTTACCTGCAACTTGAATTTTCTCCCATAGGGAATCATTGACTGCTTTCTATGAAATTTCTTCTAAGTGTCAACTTTTAAAATAGCAAAATATTGCCTAAAAATCACAACAGTAACTAAGTCGACTTTTAGCACTTGTTTCTAAGAACTGTCCCAGGGCTGAATCTAGGATCCAGTCCTGGAGTTAGAAAAGCAATCCTGAAAGTAATCTATTGCAAATAACTTAAAACCTCCATTGAGCTCGATGCATTATTGTGTTTAAAATTGTGTTGCCTATTGCAACAACCTGTAACCAGTATTTACAAAAGACAATTGCATATTGCAAAAGTATTTACCTAAAGCATCTCATTCTGAGAAAGTATATTTTAATACATATTGTTGGTTTTAAAATAAAACAACCATATCTTTTTTATATAAACCACTGGCCTAGAGTTCAGTTATTGATTGTGTGAGACCATTTGCTGAGTGTGTACAACAAATGCTTTACACTGTCCTCTGATACTGCCTTACTGCTCAACCAAGCAACCACTTTGCCGAGTAAGGTTATATCTAACTTTAGCCTCTGCCAAACCTCCGGGGACTGTGGACTCTGTACACACTGTACCTATTTGGGAACAGTATATACAGAGCCACTTTCTCACAGACCTCAAATTGTACCTCCTCAACAAATATTGGTGTCAATAATACCTACCTCAGACACAGTCTCCCACTCTTCGCCCCATCAGGCTCCCCCCTTTTGCCCTCCAACTCTCTCTCCTCCCCTTTCTCCCTCTTATCTCACCTCCCTCATGCTACTACTTTCCCTCCCCCTCACCCCCCTCCCTGTCCCTACCTTTAATTATGACATCTAGCCTCAAGCATGACCTTCCACAGATCTCCCATTCCCCTATTCCTCTAACTCCCACTCTCTGTATCCCCCTCCTTTATCTTCTCTTTTCACCTCCTCACACTCACCCTAATCTAATTACCCTCTACCCACGTGAGCTTATCATTGTACTCTTGTAAATGGCACTCATATTTATCTGCTTTCCCCGTTTATATTGGTTCGTCTGGCAATGCTTTGACTAAATGTATCAATTACTGTACCTCCTCGCACTCCTGTAAAGCGCTCCGATACCCCTGGGTCTAGCAAGCGCTATATAAAACCTTTAAAAATAAATAAATAAATGGTTGGACCCACGTTTTGCTGAATTGCTGATGTACTTTGAATGAGTGTGCCCTGGGCTCCTGCTAATCAGGTACCCAGGGCCTACGTTCTTTCCCTAAAACTGCATTGAAGCCTAAACCCATTGTCATCTCTGGCCACAGGTCAGCCCCTGGTAAATGGTACCACAGGTATCCAGGGCACTGTGACCAGAGAAGGCCTTTAAGGGCTGCAGCACTTATTGTGCCACCCTTAGAGGTCCTGTACCACTACACTCACACACTCCCTTTGCAGGCTGCGTGTTTTGGTGCAGAACAAAGTGAAGAGTCGACATGGCACGCATGTGCCATGCCTACAACCCTCTGCCCTGGCATAGGTCAGTCACCCCTCTAGCTGGGTACACGACCAGTGGGGAGGGTACAGGTGCATGAGCCCTGTACCCCTACAGTGTCTAAGTCTATTCTTAGACATTGTAAGTGCAGTGCTGCCATTAAAAGTATATGGTGCTGGGTGTTTGTTATAGCAAACTCCACTGTTACAAAAAACAAGGAAACCCTATTGGGCTGACGGAACCAAGGGTGAACGTATGCTTTAAAGAACAAGGGTCCCATGCAGTGTAAATAAACCAGTATCACAATCTAAGAAATCAAAAATTGGACTTAAAAAGTAATAGTCATTTAATGATAGGGTATTTAATAAGCAAGAATTAAGGAACATACAATTAATAAACAAAAGGTGAGTGAGCGAAACCGTGACAGGGTAGAGGGAAATCAGCAGATTTCCTTACCACGATTTCCTTACCACAGGCAAGTGACTTAAAAAGTGACTTGGTAATGTACGTGAATAAAGGTGAACAGAAAGTCACAAAAAATTACATCTTATACTCCACAATATACAGTCAGTATAGAGTTAAAGATGTGTGTGTCGACGATGTTTCAATCCCAGTATGAATATTGGGATCTCATCAGGACTAAAAGATTAAAACAAGTGCCTGGGAAGTTGCCGCAAAGGAATGATGCAACGCGTCACCTGGAAGCCTCCAGGATGGAACGCATGTATGGCCACAGCTAAGAGGTCTGTGCTCGGAAAGGAGCAAGATCGACGGCGATCTGAGCACCTAGCCCAACACTGCATTGTCAGGTCCGAGGCCACGAACTTCCTAGCAGTCACTGACCTTCAGGTCTGTCCCTTAATCAACTTCCCATATATAATCCGGCGCTCCTGCCTGCACCCTTGGTTTCATGGACGATAAGCAGGTGGATTGCCGACCCCATCCCGGTTGCTATTCTTAATTCGATCTCGCTCCTGTCCTTAGAGATTCCCCCTGAAAACTAACCTACCAATAGTGTCCAGGCTGAGTGGCTGCTTTTAGCTGCCACCACCAGACCTGTTTCTTGACCGCTGGGTCAAGAGCCTGCTAATCTCTGGGGCCTGAAACAATGCAGATCCTGGGACGAGGTGCCAAGCCTCCTCCCCCAGGATGGGCAGGGTTCACGATGGGGTAGCTTCAAAGGCTTGCCACCTTTGTGAGCTTCCCCAGGCCACTTGCTGCTTTCAGCAACGGGTCCCCACTGGTTCTGACCCCCCACTTTGGGCGGGAGAACCGGCGGGAAAAACAAGTGAAGAAGAAAGGTGAGCCCACCTCTGCTAACGCCACCCCTCAGGTGAGGGAGGCGATGTGAAGCACAACTCTCAGTCCATGCCATCTTGAAGATGGGGTACTCAGCCAACCAGGGATAAGCAAATGCCTCCCTCCCACCAGAGGGTGGCAAAATAGGGGGTGTACCCACGCCAGGGAAGGGACACATTGGTCCCTGCCTTTTACCTACCTGTAACACCCCTAAATCTGGTATTTAGGGGCACACCTGAACCGTGCTTCCTCAGACAAGAAACTGCAAGAAGAAGGACCGCGCAGCAGCTAACAAGAGGAAGACGCCCACCGACTTGGCCACAGCCCTACCTGCCTGTCTCCCCCTCGAACCTACTCCTGTGAAATCCCGGTGTGTCCTGCAGCCAGCAACCTCAAAAACCCCAGAGCACCTGCATGCCTTCAATTACAAAGACTTTGTCTCCCGTGAACACCGGATCTGTTCACCTGCAACCTCTGGCTCCGGCCGGACACCGCGAATCCGCCCCACTCTGCACCCGACGTCCACGGCCTGAGCTCGAGTGGGCAAACACCACGAGGAGGTCACCCCGGCGCTCCTGACAAGATCCGGTGACCCCTGACCTGCCTCCAGCCGGCGTCTGCAACCTAAGTCCAGAAAGCCCCCTAACCGCGACCAGGAGCTGGTAAGAAGATCTGACCCCAAAAGACACCCCTGCACCCGACGCCCCCATGGCTTTGTGTGCCCAAACCGACGGTGCCTAACCAACCCCTAACTTCTCAACTTACCTCTCGAAGTGGTGGTCGCACCCAGAAGACCTTCGTCCCCAAACCTGCAGAGTCTTTCCAAACCGGAGGTTCTCCATTGAAAACAGGGCGTCCGTCGTTGAAACAGCACTCTGCACCCGGCCGCCCTAGTGCCGCTGAGGGTGCACATTTGGTGCTACTTTGTTTCCTCATTTGCCCTGAGCTAAAGTCCAGGAGCTTTGCTCCCACAACCAAGTGGCCTGCTTGCCAGCAGCCACCGACCGGAGGCCCCCTATCGGATAACATTGGGTATCAGCACTCTGCACCCAGCAGCTCTAGTGTCGCTGAGGGAGCAAACTAGAGTGCATCCCTGACTCTGGAGGACCCCTGAATCTACCTCCAGAACCGCAACTCCCACTACAAAATACTTACCTCAAAACCAATAACACAATTTTCCCCCGTAGGATAACATTGACTGTTTTTCTGTGAAAAGTTTCTAAGTGTGGAGTTTGAGAAAGTAAAGAAATTCTTTAAAACTGCATAATCTAACAAAAACGATTTTACTTACCTGTTTTCAGGAAATGTCCCAGAGTAGTATCTAGGTATACTACTCTGTCAAAGCCTAGTAATCTCAAAGGTTACTTACCGGCTATTTTACTAAAAAGCCTATTCAATTCTATGTACTGCATTTACTAAGTATTGCATTTCTCTGCATCGATACTGTAAATCAAACCAAAGTGCATATACAATTATCATTCAAACTGTATTTCAAATGCATTACTACTGTAAAGATTGGATAAACTACTTACCTGTAATCCTAGTTCTGTTCCAGGGGTATCCTCATCAAAATCATAAGCACATGAATATTCCCTCCCATGCGCGGGGACCCCGGAAAACATACACATATGTGAAAACATATGTGAAGCTAAATATAAATATATCTATATCTATAGTGAAATAAACATTTAACGGAAGAGCACTTGAAGGGTTTTCTGTCCTGAGACTGCGCGGATGCATGGACTTTGAATTGATATATATCCATATCTATCTATCTATATATCTATATATCTATATATATAGATCTATATATCTATATCTATACATCTATATCTATATATATATATATGAAAAATAACAAAAAAACAATGCAGCCTTCCACAAACTAATGGCTGAGTAATGCTATAAGAATTTCCTTTGCCCATATATACAAATAAAAAAAGCAGGGAAAAACAAAGTAACTTTGAAACTGCTTTAACGCACAGTAGAAACCATAATCCTGCAAAGAAGAATGAAAGAAATGCCAGCTCACAGGCTGCATTGTAGAAACCTTAGTGTAGAAAGCTGAAAAGCTAACCCATAGGAACACACAGAAAACTTGCACCGTGCCTTTAAGGCAGCCATGACCCTAGCTTCCCATTATGCCTCATCAGTGACAGTTAGGTCAGTTGTTCTTTGCGGAGACCCGAAGGCCAGGGCACAAAGAGATAACATTTACCTTGATCATTTGCCCGGGGAGGGTTGCTTATGACTTTGATGAGGATACCCCTGGAAGAGAACTAGGATTACAGGTAAGTAACTTATCCTTCTCTTCCAGGGGATCCTCATCAATAGTCATAGGCACATGAATCGAGTAGCAACCGCATCCCCTCTTCCTGCGGGCAAACGATAAACGAAATCAAGCAGAAAAATACATTGAAAAAACACAATAACTCCAATCAAGCTTGCATCGGAACAAATTTCTCAAGGAGGCTTGGCCTACTTGGGTATCTGCTCTGGAGTCGGAATCAAGACAATAGGGTCTCGTAAACGCGTGTATCGATTTCCAAATTGCTGCCTTGCAAATCTCGGCCATCGGTACATTATGTAAGAAAGCTATTGTAGCCGCTTTTCCCCTAGTGAAATGGATCGTTTGGAGGCTGGAAAACCTGTCCTTATGGCACCATAGTTTAGAAACAATTGGTCAGGCTTTCTAATGGACTTTGTTCTTTCCAAATAGAATTTAAGAACCCTCTTAAGGTCTAGTGAGTGAAAAGACCTTTATGCTGGCGTAGCAGGATTGGGAAAAAAAGAGGGACGAGAAATTGTTCGGTTGCTATGGAAGTCAGACACCACTTTTGGTAGGAAAGAAGTTCTCAAAACCACCCTGTTGTGATGAAAAACCGTGTACGGTTCCTTAGAGCAGAGTGCCTGGATTTAATTTACTCTGCGTGCTGACGTAATAGCCACTAGAAAATCAACTTTCCATGTTAGGTGCTGTAATATGGTCTTATGTATGGGTTCGAACGGAGGACCCATTAATTTGGACAGAACTAGATTCATCTCCCAAGGAAGGGAAGGAGGTTGGACAGGGGGAAAAACTTTCTTCAACACCTGAAGGAAATCCTTGACCACTTGAAGCTGAAAGAAAGAAGGTTGGTTAGGTGACTTTCTGTAGGCTGTAACGGCCGCCAAATAAACTTTTACAGAGGTGTACCTCAAACCTGATTTGGACAAATAAAAGAGATAAGACAAGACTACCTGTTCGTGCCCGCTAGTAGGATTAAAGCCATTACGCATACACCACAAGTAAAATCTCTTCCATTTAAAAGAGTAAGAACTCCTTGTGGATGGTCTCTGACTCCCTCAAAATGTTCATACAGTCCTAAGGGAGATTCAGGTGGCCGTATTGTAGGACCTCAGGAGCCATGCTGCCAAGCTCAGTGAGGGAAGGTTGGGATGCAGCATCTTCACGCCCATTTTGATCAGTAGGTCTGGTCTGCACTGAAGCTTCCTGTGTGGACACATTGAGAGCTGCAACAGGTACGGATACCACCATTGGCAAGGCCAGTCCGGATCATCTTTATCCTGGATTGGATGAGCTCGGTCACCACTTTCGGGATGAGAGGAAGGGGCGGAAAAGCTTACGCAAATTTTCCAGACCAGTCTATCAAAAGAGCATTCCCTTTCGTTCCTGGCCAGTAAAATCTGGACGCGAAGGCGTGGCATTTTTTGTTTAGATCGTCTGCAAAGAGGTCGACGGATGGATGACCCCATTGATGAAAGATGTTTGCCACCACCTCGTCAATGAGCACCGGTCTTCTTGTTCTTCGAAGTGCAGACTGAGAGTCTGCCTGCACGTTCTGTTCTCCTGGCAGATGCACCGCTGTGATTGACAGATTCCTGGGCAGGAGCCAGTGCCAAATCGCCTGCGATTCCAGGGACAGTGGGCAAGAGTGTGTCCCACCTGGTTTGTTTAAGTAATACATGGTGGTTGTGTTGTCCGTCTGTATTAGTATCGACTCGGACTGAATCGAGGAATGGAATGCTTTGAGGGCTAGATGAACTGCTCTCAGTTCTAACATGTTTATATGATAGGTTTGCTCTTTGCTCGACCCCCTGCCCTGAGTCTGTAGGCAACCCATGTGCGCCCCCATCCTTGGAGAGGCATACCTGATCAGGGATTGTTTTCGGAGAGGTTGATGGAAAGGGACTCCCCGAGGAGATTTTTTCTGCTGAGTCCACCACACAATGGACATTTTCACTGAGTGAAAAAGGAGAATGCGATTTTCCCAATGTCCTGAGAATTGGTCCCATTTGTCCTCCAGATCCGGCTGTAGCGGTCTCATTCTCAATCTGGAGTTGGGGATGAGAAAAATGCAAGAGGCCATCGACCCCCAGTAGTGATGCCACTTGTTGTACTGATGGTTGATGCGCTCGAAGGAGGGTATTGCACTTCTGAATCATTGATAACAGTCTCTCCTCTGAAGGAAACACTTTTCCTATGCTGGAGTCTAGGGTGGCGCCCAGATAATGGAGAGTTTGAGTAGGCAGATGGTCCGATTTTTCCATGTTCACATGAAGGCCCAAGGGGTGTAGCAGATCCGATAGTGGTTCCTCACAATTTGGGGGGACGAACCCTTCAACAGCCAATCGGCCAGATATGGATACACGAACAGGCCTTGGCGATGTAAAGTTGCAGCCACCACTGCCATGCATTTTGTGAATACTCGCGGCGCAGATTTGAGGCTGAACTGGCAATGTTTGGCGCCTACCATGTATCGCAGGAACATGCGATGACGTGGAGCAATCGGGATGTGGAAGTACGCATCTTGGAGGTCTATCGAACACATGCAATTTCCTTTCTGCAGGTGCAGATATATTTGATGCAGCGCCAACATACGAAACTTCTCCTTCTGGATGACCTTGTTCAGAGATCGAAGATCCAGGATAGGTCTGAATTTGTGTGTTTGGTCTTTTTTTGGCACAGGGAAATACCTGGAGTAGACTCCTTAACCTCGAGCAGGAGGAACCTCCTCTATTGCCAACTTTTGTAGAAGGATCAAAACCTCCCGACGTAGCAATTTTAGTTGGTGAGGGTGTGATCTTACTGGAGGAATGTTCTTTGGGGGTGCGTGGAAACGTAGCGCATATCCATTGCTCAGTATATTTAGCACTTACTGATCTTTGGTTATGTTGCGCCACTCTGCTACATTAATTGAGATACTTCCTCCCACTGGAGTGGGCAACGGCGTTAGAGGAAGCAGAAAATCATTGTTTGCCTGAGGTTTTGGCTGCGGTGGAGGATTGCTGTTGCTGTCCTCCTCTGCCTCTGGAGGATCTACGGCCTTGAAAATGTGACTTAGAATGTTGGAATTGCCACTGCGACCATTGAGGGGTTTGAACTCTGATGGTAGTTCTTGCGGTTGTAAGGCCTGTATCGGCGCTTGAATTCCCTTTTCTTTTCCAAGCAGACGGCCTTCATCCTGGCCATCTCTTCGTAGGTGTGGGTGCCAAAACGAGAGCTGCCAGAAAAAGGTAGATTTAGGATGCGTTGCTGGGCTTCAGGTTTCAAAGCTGTTAAACGTAACCAAGAAGACTTCCTTGCGCATATTGCATGCACATATGAATGCGCAGCCAGAGAAGCCCCATCTGCTGCTGCACTGATTACTTGATTGACTACCAGTGCCCCTTCCTGGAGAATCTCTGCAAAATCCTGTCGATCCTCTTTCGGTAGTTTTTCTTTAAAGTGCTCCAGGGAATCCCATGAAGATCTGTCAAAGGCCCAACAGGGCTGCAGCACTAGACACTTTTAAAGAGGCCGCAGCTGAACCACATGCTTTTCTCCCCCAAGAATCTTGAACTCTACTCTCCTTGTCTGGAGGAACGGAGAAAGAAGAGGAGACCACATGCATTTTCCTCGCTGCTGCGATGATCACGGAGTCCGGTGTAGGATCTGATTTTAGAAATGGGGGATCCTGATCAGCAGGTTTGTATTTCTTCTGGATTCTCGCAGGAGGAGATTTGATCGAAAATGGGGTGAGGAAAATGTCCATCACTGGCTGAAGGAGACCAGGAACCAGTGGGAGCAAAGGTCTAGACACAGACCATTGGTGTAGAGATTCAAATATAACTGAAGCCAAAGTTTGAGGTGCAGACATCTCTATATTCAGTTTCTGCGCTCCTCTGGAAAGCACATCGTGGAAGGTATTGATGTAATCAATAGGTGATACTCTTGAGGGCGGACTGTCCGAGAGGGTAGGCGAATAATCCCTCTTAGAGGATCTAGTCGAGGATGACCAAGAAGGGGATCTTCGTCTTTTACGGTGAGTATGAGAAGATCTATGCAACGGAGAAGTGTTGTGGCGATCTCTGGGCAGAGTGGCAGGTGACCTGTCTACAGCTTGACCCAACCGTGCTAGTGCCGATCTATGTAGCGGACTGGAATAGTCCTCAGGCCGTCGCGTTGCTCCTGCAGGTCCTTTCTGCCAATGGTGGAAGCCATCTTGGAGAAAGATGAACAGAAGGCGATTTATGCCCTTATGTTGGTGAAGTTCTGATTTGCGGATATTTCCGTGCTTGCCGTTCTGGAGACGGAGAAGATGAGCTTCTCGACGTCGAGATCACGTGAGTAGAGCCCCTAGGTGATAATGAAGGCTCTGCATGGTCTTTGGAAGTGGAACGGTGCCTTGAGGAACGATACAACGTCGATGGCGAGTGCCTCAACGTCGAACGGCTATGTGTCACCAGTACTGATGAGCCTTTCGAGAGAGATCTTCGCTTCGGCGTTGACCTCGTTTTCCTCGACGTCGAATGATGCTCTGGCGACAGAGAAACTCCTCTCGTCGTCGAACCCTTCGACCTCACTGATCCCGCTCTCGACGTTTAGTGCCTAGGAGACCTCAACGGAGGGGTGTGTATCGACTGAGAAAACCTTCTCGACGTCGGGTCCTTTGACCTCTCGGATTTCGTTCTTGATGTTGAGCGTCTAGCAGAACTCAACGGAGAGGTGCTTGACGGCAGAGGTCTTAGACGTCGAAGGAGATCGCTGCTTCGACGTCAAACGCTGCCTCAATTATTTCACCTTGGGCGTGGACGACGAGTCCTTCGCCGCCTATGCAGATCTGGACCTCGACGCTGCATGGACGATGTCAACGGAGATGCCCGCTGCGACTTTCTATTGCCGCACCTCTGGCGACGACAGAGCATGTCTCGACGTCGAACGCCGTACCGACGGCGATGACAGATATTTCTCAACATTGTGCGATCCCGCAGCAAGGGAGCACGACTCCTCGACGCCGGGTTGACGATGGCGGAGGGTCTGACATACCTTTCTTCTTGGACGATGATCGGTGTACTCTTGACTGCGAGCCCACTGTCGAAGGTCTTCCCGTCAACGTTTTCAGTGCGGTGGAGGCATTTTTGGCGCCCAGCCCGACGCCGATGGAGAGCAGATCGGAATGTTGCTTCTGGAAGAAGAAATGGCTCTCTCTTTCCTCTGCCTCATCGGAAACCTGCCTTGGAAGAGTGAGAAAGCAAAAGACACACAATTGATGGACGGAAGGCAGAACAAATCAAAACATTCACCCCCAGCCTAGCGATCTGGGTTAAATTCATCATTCTTTTGCTCATCATGCCACCCCAGTTTAGACCTGCCCATATGCAAATCAGTCTTGACCCTGTGTCTGATGGGAACAGTCCAGCCCGAACTGCCAAGCCAGGTCCTCCCTGGACCGGAAACAAGTATCCTAGGACCGGTTTCGGGGTTTCACCCCTCTTCAGTCAGGATAGCTTGATTCCAGTGGTACAGTGATGATGGATTAAACCCAGATTAGTTGACTGGGGGTGAATGTTTGATTTGCTCAAACGCTCCGTCCATCATCCCCTTTGTTATCGCCTTGTTCGCCCTAACTTGGCAGGGTATGCCCAGACATGGGTCCCTTGCTCACTTTGCCACTGGATTCAAGATAGCCTGGCTGATGAGTTATGAACCCGAAACCAGTCCCAGGATGCTAGTTTCCGGTCCAGGGAAGACATGGCTTGGCAGTTCGGGCTGGACTGTTCCCATGAGGCATAGGGTCACACTGATTTGCATATGGCCATGTCTGAACTGGGGTGGTGGAGTGAGCTAAAGAATGATGATGGATTAAACCCAGATCAGTTGACTGGGCGCGAGTGTTTGATTTGCTCAAACGCTCCGTCCATCATCCCCCCTTTGGTATGGCTCAACTCTCAAAAATGGCAAAATACCACTCCAACAGCTAAAAGACGAAGTAAAAAGATTTAGTAAAAAAACAATTAGGAGATAATTTCTGACAAAAAAGCCAGAAAAAAAGAGATTTGATTAACCAGGGTCCTGACTGAAGGAGCCGGAAAAAACAACTGACCTGTCACCCCTGAGGCATGATGGGAAGCTAGGGTCATGGATGCCTTAAAGGCACAGTGCCAGTTTTCTATGTGTTAGCTTTTCAGCTTTCTACGCTAAGGTTCCTACAATGCAGCCTGTGAGCTGGCAATGCTATCATTCCTCTTTGCAGGATTATTGTCTCTACTGTGCATTAAAGCAGTTTCAAATGTACTTTGTTTTTCCCTGCATTTTTTGTTTGTATATATGTGCAAAGGAAATTCTTATAGCATTACTCAGCCCTTAGTTTATGGAAGTGTCTCTCTGCTCTCTTTCCCCTCTCTTTCCTCTCTTTCTCTCGATATATCTATCTATCTATCTATATATATATATATATATATATCTATCTATCCTACTGGCGGTCGCCAGTAGGTAGTTATAGTTAGGACCTATCATCCATAGGAAATCCGCAACATTCTATTTGGAATAACATTGGCGCCGGTTGACGAATCTTCGCAAAATTTTCAAAACTCGTGGCCCGCTCCGGGCCGCTCCTATCCTGAAAGTCTCGGTGTGATTCGTCAAGTGGGGGCCGAGAAAAAAGGGGGGTCCCAAAACATGTTTTCCCCATGCAATTTTCCATACAGCCGAACTGTTGAACGGAATTACACCAAATGTGGCCGAAAGGTAGACCTTGGTTCAGAGTCGTGCCTTTTGGTTAAATGGTGTAAATCCGTTCAGTAGTTCCTGAGAAAATCAAAAGTAAAATCACATACCTGGCCGGAGCCTAACCACACATCTCATCGTGAGATCTGATTGGCTGTCGGCACTTCATCCAAGAAGTGTTGGCAGCCATCTTGGGACCAATATACATGATAGCACCTCATTAAAAAGCATTGCAGTTAATAGAAGGTTTTAAGACTTTAATTACATTATAAATCATTTGTTGATAGTACATACTCATTTTAGGAATTGTGGTGTGTTCTAAGGTGATTTTACTATGTAAAAAAGCCTTCTACTGGGATATAATGAATCTTGTAAGAGAAAACTATTTTTATAGGTTCCGAAGGTGATCTACAAGCTAAACTGAGAGCATATTTTCTGTAAATTCACATTATCTTTCTCAGTCATGTGAGAATGAAGTCTGACATTCTCAGTAAAACATGTACATCCAACAAGGGCAGAGACGGTCAGTTGATTCCTTTGTGTTCTACTGCAGCTTCCCAAAGTGTTCTAAAGAACAACTGGAGCGCTAACAGTCCTACTTATGACAAACGTATGGCACACCTGAAGCCATCTTGATTGGAATAAAGTCGTATCTCTTAAAACATTTAATTTAAAAAGCAACACAATGAGGGGGTTCATTTTGCCATAGAAAGTATGATTAGTGCTGCAGAAAGAAAAATTAGGGCACATTTTGAGTGACTTCTCAAATCCTCTTCTATTTGATAAAAAAATTCTGTCATGCAGACTGAAACATGCACTTTCAATACCAGCAGCAGACTTCGCTGGTAAGCAGTAGCTTTACTATAGTGATCTAATGAGCAACTAGAGTGCTAACATTCTGAATTTATGGCAAATGTGTGACACCTGAATGCCTTCTTGATGGAATCAAAGTAAAAACTGAAAGTATTCCTACTGAGGAGACTGTAGTAAATGAGGAAATTAGGAAACTTCATAACAAATAAGTCTCCCAAGATGTCCACCAGAGACAAAAGAGCCCAAATGTAGCACAAATATCACCCAGATGTAGCCCAAGTATAGCCCAATGACAAAATGTCCAAGAGTGTTCTAAAGAACAACTAGAGCGCTAACAGTCTTACTTATGACAAAAGTATGGCACACCTGAAGCCATCTTGATTGGAATAAAGTGGTAACACTTAAAACATTTAATTTGCAAAGGAACAAAATGTGGAGGTTCATTTTGCCATATAAATTATGATTAGTGCTGCAGAAAGAAAAATTGGGGCACATTTTGACTTCTCAAATCCTCTTCTATTTTATTAAACAATTCTGACATGCAGACTGAAACTTGCACTTTAAATACCACCAGCAGACTTCTCTGGTGAGCAGTAGCTTTACTACAGTGATCTAATGAGCAACTAGAGTGCTACCATTCAGAATTTATGGCAAATGTGTGACATCTGAATGCCTTCTTGATGGAACCAAAGTAAACAAGCATTGAAAATGCAATAGGTCTCGCCCTCGATTAAGTTAAAGCAATTCTGTTTGTAATTAGGTGGCTTTTTAGCTTTGCTTTTATAAGTGTTTTTCAAACTTTCATGTACATAACATACATTTGTATGCATATATGTATATGTATGCATGCATTTATATTTATATAGATATGCAGATTATATATACGTATGTATATATATATACGTATATATATATATATAAATGCATATGCATATATATGCATATATATGTGCGTGTAGAGAGAGGTAGAGGTGTAGAGGTAGAGGTGTAGAGGTAGAGAGTAGTAGAGAGAGGGAGAGAGGTAGAGTAATAGAGAGTAGTGAGTAGTAGCTGAGAGTAGCAGAGTGAGTAGCCGAGAGTGAGTAGCCGAGAGTGAGTAGCCGAGAGTGAGTAGCCGAGAGTGAGTAGCCGAGAGTGAGTAGCCGAGAGTGAGTAGCCGAGAGTGAGTAGCCGAGAGTGAGTAGCCGAGAGTGAGTAGCCGAGAGTGAGTAGCCGAGAGTGAGTAGCCGAGTGAGTAGCCGAGAGTGAGTAGCCGAGAGTGAGTAGCCGAGAGTGAGTAGCCGAGAGTGAGTAGCCGAGAGTGAGTAGCCGAGAGTGAGTAGCCGAGAGTGAGTAGCCGAGAGTGAGTAGCCGAGAGTGAGTAGTAGAGTGAGTAGCCGAGAGTGAGTAGTAGAGTGAGTAGCCGAGAGTGAGTAGTAGAGTGAGTAGCCGAGAGTGAGTAGCCGAGAGTGAGTAGTAGAGTGAGTAGCCGAGAGTGAGTAGTAGAGTGAGTAGCCGAGAGTGAGTAGTAGAGTGAGTAGCCGAGAGTGAGTAGTAGAGTGAGTAGCCAAGAGTGAGTAGCCGAGAGTGAGTAGCCAAGAGTGAGTAGCCGAGAGTGAGTAGCCGAGAGTGAGTAGCCGAGAGTGAGTAGCCGAGAGTGAGTAGCCGAGAGTGAGTAGCCGAGAGTGAGTAGCCGAGAGTGAGTAGCCGAGAGTGAGTAGCCGAGAGTGAGTAGCCGAGAGTGAGTAGCCGAGAGTGAGTAGCCGAGAGTGAGTAGCCGAGAGTGAGTAGCCGAGAGTGAGTAGCCGAGAGTGAGTAGCCGAGAGTGAGTAGCCGAGAGTGAGTAGCCGAGAGTGAGTAGCCGAGAGTGAGTAGCCGAGAGTGAGTAGCCGAGAGTGAGTAGCCGAGAGTGAGTAGCCGAGAGTGAGTAGCCGAGAGTGAGTAGCCGAGAGTGAGTAGCCGAGAGTGAGTAGCCGAGAGTGAGTAGCCGAGATGAGTAGAGTAGCCGAGAGTAGTAGAGTGAGTAGCCGAGAGTGAGTAGCCGAGAGTAGTAGAGTGAGTAGCCGAGTGAGTAGCCGAGAGTGAGTAGCCGAGAGTGAGTAGCCGAGAGTGAGTAGCCGAGAGTGAGTAGTAGAGAGTGAGTAGTAGAGAGTGAGTAGTAGAGAGTGAGTAGTAGAGAGTGAGTAGTAGAGAGTGAGTAGTAGAGAGTGAGTAGTAGAGAGTGAGTAGTAGAGAGTGAGTAGTGGAGAGTGAGTAGTGGAGAGTAGTAGAGTGGGTAGTAGAGTGAGTAGTAGAGTGAGTAGCAGAGTGAGTAGCAGAGTGAGTAGCAGAGTGAGTAGCAGAGTGAGTAGCAGAGAGTGAGTAGCAGAGAGTGAGTAGCAGAGAGTGAGTAGCAGAGAGTGAGTAGCAGAGAGTGAGTAGCAGAGAGTGTAGTAGAGTGAGTAGTGTAGAGTGAGTAGCAGAGAGTGTAGTAGAGTGAGTAGTGTAGAGTGAGTAGTGTAGAGTGAGTAGTGTAGAGTGAGTAGTGTAGAGTGAGTAGTGTAGAGTGAGTAGTAGAGAGTGAGTAGTAGAGAGTGAGTAGTAGAGAGTGAGTAGTAGAGAGTGAGTAGTAGAGAGTGAGTAGTAGAGAGTGAGTAGTGGAGCGTGAGTAGTGGAGCGTGAGTAGTGGAGAGTGAGTAGTGGAGAGTGAGTAGTGGAGAGTGAGTAGTGGAGAGTGAGTAGTGGAGAGTGAGTAGTGGAGAGTGAGTAGTGGAGAGTGAGTAGTGGAGAGTGAGTAGTGGAGAGTGAGTAGTGGAGAGTGAGTAGTAGAGAGAGTAGTAGAGAGAGTAGTAGAGAGAGTAGTAGAGAGAGTAGTAGAGAGTGAGTAGCAGAGTGAGAAGTAGAGAGTAGTAGAGTGAGCAATAGAGTGAGCAGTAGTAGAGTGAGTAGTAGAGAGGGAGTAGTAGAGAGTAATAGATTGAGAAGTAGAGAGTAATAGAGAGTAGTAGAGTGTGAGTAGTAGAGAGCAGTAGAGTGAACAGTAGAGAGAGAGTAGCTGAGAGAGTAGTAGAGAGTGAGTGGTAGAGAGTAGTAGAGAGTGAGTGGTAGAGAGTAGTAGAGAGTGAGTGGTAGAGAGTAGTAGAGAGTGAGTGGTAGAGAGTAGTAGAGAGTGAGTGGTAGAGAGTAGTAGTGAGTGAGTAGTAGAGAGTGAGTAGTAGAGAGTGAGTAGTAGAGAGTGAGTAGTAGAGAGTGAGTAGTAGAGAGTGAGTAGTAGAGAGTGAGTAGTAGAGAGTGAGTAGTAGAGAGTGAGTAGTAGAGAGTGTAGCAGAGAGTGTAGCAGAGAGTGTAGCAGAGAGTGTAGCAGAGAGTGTAGCAGAGAGTGTAGCAGAGAGTGTAGCAGAGAGTGTAGCAGAGAGTGGCAGAGAGTGGCAGAGAGTGTAGCAGAGAGTGTAGCAGAGAGTGTAGTGGAGAGTGTAGTGGAGAGAAAGAGTGAGTAGTAGAGTGAGTAGTAGAGAGTGAGTAGTAGAGAGTGAGTAGTAGAGAGCGAGTAGTAGAGAGTGAGTAGTAGAGAAAGAGTGAGTAGTAGAGTGAGTAGTAGAGAGTGAGTAGTAGAGAGTGAGTAGTAGAGAGCGAGTAGTAGTGAGTGAGTAGTAGAGAGTGAGTAGTAGAGAGTGTAGCAGAGAGTGTAGCAGAGAGTGTAGCAGAGAGTGTAGCAGAGAGTGTAGCAGAGAGTGTAGCAGAGAGTGTAGCAGAGAGTGTAGCAGAGTGTAGTGGAGAGTGTAGTGGAGAGAAAGAGTGAGTAGTAGAGTGAGTAGTAGAGAGCGAGTAGTAGAGAGCGAGTAGTAGAGAGCGAGTAGTAGAGAGCGAGTAGTAGAGAGCGAGTAGTAGAGAGCGAGTAGTAGAAAGCGAGTAGTAGAAAGCGAGTAGTAGAGTAATAGAGAGTGAGAAGTAGAGAGAGTAATAGAGAGTAGTAGAGAGTAGTTGAGAGCGAGAATTAGAGAGTGAGTAGTGGAGAGTGAGCAGTGGAGAGTGAGCAGTGGAGAGTGAGCAGTGGAGAGTGAGCAGTGGAGAGTGAGTAGTAGAGAGCGTGTAGTATAGTAGAGAGTGAGTGGTAGAGAGCAGTGGAGTGAGTAGGAGTGAGTAGTAGAGAGTGAGTAGTAGAGAGTGAGTAGTAGAGAGTGGGTAGTAGAGAGTGGGTAGTAGAGAGTGGGTAGTAGAGAGTGGGTAGTAGAGAGTGGGTAGTAGAGAGTGGGTAGTAGAGAGTAGTAGAGAGTGAATAGTAGAGAGTAGTAGAGAGTGAGTGGTAGAGAGTAGTAGAGTGAGTGGTAGAGAGTGAGTAGTAGAGAGTAGTAGAGTGAAAAGTAGAGAGTAGTAGTGAGTAGTAGAGAGAAGTAGAGTAGTAGAGAGTGAGTAGTAGAGAGTGAGTGGTAGAGAGTAGTAAAGTGAGTGGTAGAGAGTGAGTAGTAGAGAGTGAATAGTAGAGAGAGTAGTAGAGAGTAGTAGAGAGTGAGTAGTAGAGAGTGGGAAGTAGTCAGTCAGTGTCAGTGAGTCAGTGTCAGTGAGTCAGTCAGTGTCAGCTAGGCTCTAAAGCAGCTCTGCTGACCTGGTTTCTCTGGCTCTACAGCAGGTCTGCTGACCTGGTTTCCTGGCTCTAGAGCAGCTCTGCTGACCTGGTTTTCTGGCTCTAGAGCAGCTCTGCGGACCTGATTCTCAGGCTCTAGAGCAGCTCTGCGGACCTGGTTCTCAGGCTCTAGAGCAGCTCTGCTGACCTGGTTCTCTGCCTCTAGAGCAGCTCTGCTGACCTTGGTTCTCTGCCTCTAGAGCAGCTCTGCTGACCTTGGTTCTCTGCCTCTAGAGCAGCTCTGCTGACCTTTGTTCTCTCCCTCTAGAGCAGCTCTGCTGACCTGGTTCTCTGCCTCTGAGGCAGCTCTGCTGACCTGGTTCTCTGCCTCTGAGGCAGCTCTGCTGACCTGGTTCTCTGCCTCTAGAGCAGCTCTGCTGACCTGGTTCTCTGCCTCTAGAGCAGCTCTGCTGACCTGGTTCTCTGCCTCTAGAGCAGCTCTGTTGACCTGGTTTCTCTGGCTCTAAAGCAGATCTGCTGACCTGGTTTCTCTGGCTCTAAAGCAGCTCTGCTGACCTGGGTCTCTGGCTCTAAAGCAGCTCTGCTGACCTGGTTTCTCTGGCTCTACAGCAGCTCTGCTGACCTGGTTCTCGGCCTCTAGAGCAGCTCTGCTGACCTGGATCTCTGGCTCTAGAACAGCTCTGCTGACCTGGGTCTCTGGCTCTAGAACAGCTCTGCTGACCTGGGTCTCTGGCTCTAGAACAGCTCTGCTGACCTGGGTCTCTGGCTCTAGAACAGCTCTGCTGACCTGGGTCTCTGGTTCTAGAGCAACTCTGCTGATCTGGTCCTCTGGCTCTACAACGGCTCTGCTGACCTGGTTACTCTGGCTCTACAGCAGCTCTGCTGACCTGGTTCTCTGCACTCACGATACACGCACCCGACTTCGCAAAAATATATTTAAAAATAATTTGTTTATTATAAGTACAAATATATTATTTTTATGACTATCTTAGATAATCTCTTGCCCTAATATGTATATTAAAGACACATACATATAACTTTAAAACATACTTTTTTTGCGGGAGTCGCGCACCCAGCGCGCCCCAGCACATATGACGCTACGCGGGACCCGCCACCACGCAAGCATCTTGTACCGTAATGCGCATGTGCGTGAATGCGCGGGAGCAGGAGTCGCGGCTGGTCACATACCAATCGCGCATATCACGTAATAATAAATGTATATGATGTAACTGAAAAACACGCACCCGTCGCACACCGTACGCGGATCCTTCACGACTTTTCTAAAATGGCGGCTAGAATCCACACACCCACCGTGATGTGTATGCTTTGAGTGCGCGACTTCGGAAAAAAAAAAAAAAAATCCGAAAATTTGTTCTTTTAAAAGAAAATATAAATATATTAATTAAGAAAAAAAAAGAATACATTTTTTTCAATATTTCAGTTTGATTTTTTGTTGTTGCAATTTTCAGAAAAATATATGTTATTTAATGAATAAAATATTTATAAATAAACAGTTACAAAACTGTGGAAAATCAGTACAATAAAATAGGTATAACTGTCACACTTAAAAATTAGCATTTAAAAAACCTTTGAAATTCACTATAAAAAACCATAGGTTTCAGAGACGTTATAGTTAGAAATTAGCATTTAAAAAAGCTTTGAAATTGACAGAAAAAAAAACATAGGTTTCAGGGGTGTTCTAGTTAGCTGGCCATTTCACTCGTACAAAACAATAGAAATTCCGCAGTTATAGTTAGTTCTGCTAACGATAACTCGCGCGCCCGCAATGCACTGCTGATGATGTCACATTTGCATCATTCATGACATGGTCAGTGACATCACTGATGACATCATCCACATGACAATCTGATACACCTCATCATACACTAGTATAACCTTTCATCACTCACTGTAAAATACAGAGTACCATATTTGAAACCATTGACACACCAATACCAGTTACTACATACCCACTCACTGATTCCCAAGTCTACACACACAACTACCCATTCAACAACAGAATAATTTATACATGCAGTCACTAATTAATAGAACACTATCAAATGCACTTATACACATATATAGACATTGACACATCAGCAGTCATCTTAGTCGGTTATGCAGTCATCCTAATCACTCATGAAAAAAATTAATCACACTTCTATTTATTCACTTACACAATTATCCAACACCTCATTTATTCAGACACATAGTAACTCATAGTTAATATGTTAAAAAAAATCACCATTACAATTATACACTCATTCATATAGTTTCTCTCACAATCACTGACTCTTACACATACTTATTTAGATACACCAACTCACATACAATGCCTTTTATTTTTTTACTTTTTTGAAGATGTACAACTAAAACATATTCGCTCACCAACACACAAATAAATACACTCAGTCACCCAAACAACTGTTTCCACATGCACCCTTACATACACCTAGTCAATCAACCATTCACATATCTATGCATAGAGTTACACACACCCCATCCAACCACACACACACTCAGTGGCCCATACAAATACTCACCCAACTAATCAATAACTAATATACACACTCATGTAGTTAGTGACGAACTGATGCAGCATGTTATACAACAGAGACAGTGATGCACACATTCACATAGTTTAGTTACTAATCCATGTATTAAGTGAGACACTTAATTACTCACGTAAACAGTCAGACAGCTACTAAATCCTCCATCCAGACAGTTATATATCCACTCAATCTTCAATACAGATTGGTATATATATATATTGGTATATATATATATATTGGTATATATATATATATATATATATATATATATATATATATATATATAATCATGTGTACCCCCTACAAGCCAGGATGGAACTGTGCAAACCACCACAAGAACATCCATCAACACAGACGACTCAGATACCGATGTATCCTTGAAATCTACAAGCACTTCTTCAGAAGTAGAAATCATTACCAAACGTGCAACTTTTTTGGACGAGTTCCGGGTGCTGAAGAGGGGACGGCAGTCGGGACGAGTATCCCCCCCACCAGCACCACCACAGAGAGGGAGAGGAAGCAGAGGAAGAGGAAGAGGCCGAGGAAGAGGGAGGGCCGGAGCAAACAGAGGAGACAGAGACGCAAACAAAGAAGCAAGAAAAGAACGAGAAACAGAGCCAATGGGAACCAGACGTGGGGGCTACCGAAATCAACCATAATGGATAATACAGAAATGGTAAATAAAACAATTGTCAACCTGTCTAGCAGACAACTGTCTTTTCTCGAAAAAAGAACACTCTGTCTAGGATTATCATTCTGTCCCACAGGAGCCTTTAATTACTCAGACACACGCATCGATATGTTTAAATATATCAGAAAACTTAAACTTAAAAAGTGGCATATCCTGAAAAATAGTAGTAAGAGGAATGATATCCAAATGGATATAACCCACCCAGAACCCGCCCTCACTGTAGGGGATGCCAACATACTAAGAACCATGCAGGATCTAGCTATGAATATAGGAACCCCTGAGAATGAGGATAATTACGATTCGCCTGAATGTTGGGATATTACCACAGATAAAGCAGCAAACACTAAGTTCAGACCCAAATCTGTATTCTATCCTCTCCTACCACATGACAATCTGGATACTTTCCAGGACGTAGTGACGAATTCTCTCTTAGAACATAAACATCAACAATCCAAGAGTAGATTTAAACAATCCAACCTAACTGTGAAACAAAAAAACATAATTGCATCCCTCGCGGATGATAAAAACATTATAATCCGCCCAGCAGACAAAGGAGGGAACATTGTAATACAGGACAAGGAACTATACATTAAAGAGGCACTAAGACAACTCAATAATGAAGCTTTTTATTGCAAAAGTAACACGAAGACATACAATGAAAGCATAACAACAACTTGGAGTTACCTATCTGAGTGGCAAGAACAAGGGATAATATCGTGGTATGAATATCTCTTTCTGAAGAAAGACTATCCAAAGCTTCCCATAATATATTTTCTCCCAAAGGTGCATAAAAACCCCCTGTCCCCCCCAGGTAGACCTCTTGTCTCATCCATTGGTAGTACCTTTGAGAATATATCTCGATATGTGGATTTTTTCCTGCAGGAATATGTGTCTGAACTTCCGTCCCATGTACGTGATACCAAAGATTTCTTGTGTAAAATTGATAACTTGCAATGGGAAGAAGGGTACCATTTTCTCACTATGGATGTGTGTTCACTGTACACGATCATAAAACACGATCAAGGGATAAGAGCATGTAATCACTACCTTAAGAAAAGAGATATCAGGTATCTAGAACATACGAAAATGCTTACGGAAATGATGACTATATGTCTCCAGAATAATATATTTATGTTTAATGGGGACCTGTACAAACAGACCACGGGTACATCGATGGGTACGAGCTTCGCACCGAGCTTTGCGAATCTCTTCCTGGGGATCTGGGAGGAGGAAATACACAGTAATGTCTTGTACAACGCCCACTTTGAAAAGGTTATCACATGGCTCAGGTACATAGATGACCTCTTTGTAATATGGAAGGGTAACGAACAAGAGGCAGAAGACTTTGTAAACCTACTTAACGAAAACACATATAACATCGTGTTAACACACAAGATAAGTAAGGATGAAATAGAATTTCTAGATGTAAAAGTTATGGCTACTGCCAATACTCTGCAGACCAAACTCTTTAGAAAAGAGACCGCGGGCAACAGTCTCCTTCATGCCCACAGCAGCCACCCTGACACTCTCAAATGGAGTATTCCTTATGGCGAGCTGCTGCGGGCAAGAAGAAACTGCAGTGACACCACCCACTACCAAAAGGAAAAAGGACTCATGTTACAAAGATTCAGGGAAAGAGGGTACCCGGAGTGGGTTCTAAACAGAGCAGTGAGCAAAATGGAAAACACAACAAGAGAAAACATCATGGAGGATAAACCTAAAGAGAATCAGGATGATGAATCGGGTAGTAGAGTCATTCTCACATACAATGGAGACTCCCAGAAAGTATACAAGATACTTAATGAGAACTGGAACATCCTACAAAGTGACCCTATAATAGGCAAACAAATTGGGGAACGACCCAGAGTCACGTACCGAAAGAGTAGAAGCCTTAGGGATATACTCATGAAGGGAGACATAACAGATCAGACAAGGAAGAGCCAACATGATCTTAGAGGGTTCTATCCATGTGGCCACTGCAAGGCCTGCAGGAATAGTGGTATGGTACAGGAATTTAGCATACCATACAGAACAACCAAATTTAAAATTATGCAGTTCCTCACATGCACCACAACATATGCCATTTACATACTTGAGTGTCCCTGTAACAAAAGATATGTCGGGAGCACTACGCTGACGGCAAAGAAGAGGGTCCTGGAACACCTCAGAGCCATCACTAATAAGGACCCCCAATACCCAGTGGCACGCCACTTTGCGGAATTTCATCTATCTAACAGCAGATTGCTCAAATATTTTGTCATTGAACAGATACCTGCCAGACAAAGAGGGGGTAACAGGGAGCTTGCCCTTAGGAGGAAGGAATCAAAATGGATCTTAGAGCTCGAAACTAGGCAGCCTAAGGGACATAATCAGGATGAGGAGATGGCGACTCACCTGATGGAAGAATAAATGTAGATTGGCTTTGATTGCTTGTGTTATAATTCATGATGAGTAAATGTACCTACGTATGCAATTATGCTTTGCTTTTATAACTGAGAACACTTGTGTTCTATTGTATTTTAATTGATTTTTTCTCTTTCTATGCAGGAAGAAAGGAAGGGGCCCATCACAGCAGCACGAGCACATTCACGGGCCACCTACCCTTTTCTTCAATACTCCAGGGAGAGCACCGAAGAAGAAACTAGATAAGGACTTTCACATTTATTTCGTCACTATAATTTTTCACTGTTCGATTGCTTCTCACTTATTAGTACCATGCCCCTTTTATTTAGCCACTAGAGCGCCAGCAATTATTATTATGCCTTAAACAGGACGTCCAACAATTACTAGTACGAGCAAGGATATTAGTGCGCGCCACACAATTCAATCATTGCACGCTACACGGCGCTAAACACCTAGCCATTAGAGCGATAACAATAGCATAAGCCGCCATAATAGGACATTAGAAATAATCCACTATGATTAACGCGGTTACTGCGCACTATTCACCTTACTACACGCCACTTGGCGTAGTTGCAATTAAAGAATGACAATTTCCTGCCATGACGCGCATTAAGAAACAATTATATGCGTACTAGAAGGTGCACGAACCAAATTCTATGTTGTTGCAGTGAATTTGAACTGTACTAACTGAAAAGAAAAGAAACACCACTTGGCATTATATGTGTATGTACCATTTGATGTGACAATAATATCTGTTGGTATTAACGGAACTGAATAGTTGTATGTATGAAATATGACATGTTCAAAGATGGCGACCATGTGTACCTTGAAACAGTACCTCACTACAAGTCTGTTTTCTATGTTGAGCTTTCGAACTCTATGTAATGCACAGGGTCACTGGCATTCGACGTGTGAGCAAGAGAGTTTACTCTCGAAACGCGTAACGTTTAAATAAAAGATCGCTATTATACCCTAAACTGAGAGCGCGCTTTACTTTGGAATATTGGATTTACACTTGTGCCGGCTGTGGCTCTACCGGCCCCGTGCGCCACCAGACTATGGGCGGATTTCCCAGGAGGAGCTGAATGAAGTTTGAAAATATATATATATATATATATATATAAAATACATATTTAAATTTCAAACTAAACCACATTCACTGGATGATGTCATCAGTGATGTCACTGACTGTCATGAATGATGCAATATGTGACATCAGCAGTGCATTGCGGGCGAGTTATAGTTAGCAGAACTAACGGAGGAATTTCTATGGTTTTGTACGAGTGAAATGGCTAGCTAACTATAACACCCCTTAAACCTATGTTTTTTTTTTCTGTGAATACACACATATATATACACACACACACATACATACATACACACACACATACATCTACACACACATATATACACATATATCTACACACACATATATATACATACATCTACACACATATATACATACATCTACACACATATACACACACACATCTACATATATATATACATACATCTACACACACACACATATATATATATACATACATCTACACACACACATACATACATTTCCTCCTTTGCTTGTGTTGCAACCACCACACGCCAGACCAGAGGGCGCGTCGCTCCGAACCACAGAAGCTCAATCCGGTAATTATGCTGCCAATACCTCAGTATCACCAAGGACGGACGACGCCATGTTGTGACAAAATTAGGCTTTGTCAGTTGCTTGTACGCGTTTCGCCTGAACCTGCAGGCTTGTTCACCAATAATTTATTGGTGAACAAGCCTGCAGGTTCAGGCGAAACGCATACAAGCAACTGACAAAGCCTAATTTTGTCACAACATGGCGTCGTCCGTCCTTGGTGATACTGAGGTATTGGCAGCATATATACATATACATACACACACACACACATACATACATACACACATACACATACATATACACACATACACACATACACATACATATACACACACATACATATAAACACACACATGCATATAAACACATACACATGCATATACGCACATGCATATACACACACACACATACATAAAAACATATATACATACACACACACATTGAATATGCTACTTACCAGTATGCATCTGTTCTTGGCATGTAGGGCTGCTGACATTCATATCTGTGCATAGATCGCCGCCTAGTGTTGGGTCCGGATGTTTGCACGTTGTTGTCCTGGAAGAGTCTTCGAAGTATCCTGAGATAGGTGACTCCTCCCCTGGACTACAGTGCGCATGGGCATCCTCTCCATCCTCAGATTGTTTTTCGCCATTGTGGCAGTGATGGAGTAGATACAGAAAGTGAGGACCATGCTATACAGTAATTCTGAGAGCTGCAGCTGCTACAGGCGCCGGGGAGGAGGGTGGGCGATATGAATGTCAGCAGCCCTACATGCCAAGAACAGATGCATACTGGTAAGTAACTGCATATTCAGTTCGAGGCATGTGGGCTGCTGAATTCATATCTGTGCATAGAATACATAGCAGTACCTCCTATTAGCGGCGGCTACCAGTGCCAGCTGCAGCGGTCTGAAAAAGAGTTTTGAGAACAGCCTGTCCTACAGCTGCCTGATGTTTTGAGTGTACATCTACACAGTAGTGTTTGGTAAATGTATGTATAGTGGACCATGTGGCTGCTCTACATATTTCCTGTAAAGGAATGTTTCCCAGGAAAGCCATGGACGCCCCTAACTCACGTGGGCTCGTGGGGGAATCGTTAATGTGCGTTTAGCCTTTTGATAGCAAATTTGAATACATTTAACGATCCATCTGGCTATACCTGCTTTGGAAATGGCGTTGCCCTTGTGCTGTGGCGAAAAGGCAACGAAAAGTTGTTTTGTCTTCCTGAAGACCTTAGTTCTGTCTATATAGTACATGAGGGCTCTCTTTACGTCTAGTGTATGGAGCATTCTCTCAGCTACATTCTGTGGGTTTTGAAAGAAGACAGGCAGTTCAATAGTTTGATTCATGTGGAACTGCGATATTACTTTAGGCATGAATTTGGGGTTGGTACGTAGTACGACCCTGTTTGCGTGAACCTGTATGAATGGCTCTTGAATGGTTAGTGCCTGGAGTTCACTAACTCTTCTTAACGAAGTGATTGCCACTAGAAAAGCTACTTTCCAGGTGAGGAATTGAATCTCACATGAGTGGAGAGGTTCGAAGGGTGGACCCATCAGTCGGGTGAGGACCAAGTTGAGGTTCCACACCGGTGCTGGTGGGTGTCTTGGGAGAATTACTCGTTTAAGTCCCTCCAAGAAAGCTTTGATGGCAGGCACTCTGAATAAAGAGAGGTGTTGCCTGTTCTGGAGATAGGCTGCTATTGCGGTCAAATGGATACGTATTGAGGTGTATGCCAGATTGCATCGGTATAGGTGTAAGAGGTAACAGATTATATTTTGAATGGATGCGTCTAGCGGGTTAATGTCATTGCAATAAATGACAAACCTCTTCCATTTAGCTGCATAGCAAGCTCTGGTAGTGGGTCTCCTGGCCTCCTTAATGATCTCCATACAGTCAGGTGGCAGGTTTAGGTAGCCAAACTCTAGGACTTCAGGAGCCAGATTGCCAGGTTCAGCTGTTGCGGGTCTGGGTGCTGAATTTCTCCATGGTTCTGCGTCAAAAGCGCGGGTTTGATCTGCAGCCTTTGGTGCGGCACCACGGAAAGTTCCAGAAAGGTTGTGTACCATGGCTGGCGTGCCCATGTTGGAGCAACCAGGATGAGTGTCATTGAGTGCTGTCGCAGTTTGCGTGCCACCAGCGGTATCAATGGCGCTGGGGGAAAAGCGTACGCAAATCTGCCGGACCAGTTCATCCATATCGCATTGCCCTGCGACTGTGGATGTGGGAACCTGGCGGCAAAGCTTTGGCATTTTGCGTTTTCGCTTGTCGCGAATAGGTCTATCTCTGGATGACCCCACTGCTGGAAGTATGGTTGGAGTACTGATGGGTGTAACTCCCACTCGTGCATCTGGTGGCTATGTCTGCTGAGCAGATCCGCTATCTGGTTGTCTTTGCCCGGGAGGTGTTCCGCCATGAGGAATATGTTCCTCTGAATGGCCCACTTCCACATGCTCTGAGCCAGATGAGACAACTGTGGAGAGTGTGTTCCTCCCTGTTTCTGTATGTAGTACATGGCAGTCATGTTGTCCGTCCGGATCAACACGACTTTGTTGCACAAGTGTACTTTGAATGCCTTTATGGCTAGGAAGATTGCCATCAGTTCCAGCGGGTTGATGTGCATCTTCTTTTGTTGTGTCGTCCATAGTCCCTGCACTGTGTAATGGAGTACATGAGCTCCCCATCCCTGGAGAGAGGCGTCCGCTGTTAGTATTATTTGTGGAACAGGCTCGTGGAACGGTCGGCCCTTGCAAAGGTTTTGTGGATTCCACCAATGCAGAGAGTTGTATGCCCGACCGCTCACCAACACTAGGTCTTTTAATTGCCCGTGAGCCTGATTCCATTGACGTGCTAAGCACTCCTGAAGCGGGCGCATATGTAGTCTCGCGTGTGGGACTATGAAAATGCAGGAGGCCATCATGCCTATCAACTGCATGAACACTCGCGCGGGAAGGGAGTGTTGGGGTTTGAACTTGGAAATCAGCATTTGCATGCTGTTGATCCTCACTAAATTTGGCTGAGCTGTGGCTGCCAGAGTGTCTATGGTCGCACCGAGGTACTGTTGTACGTGTGCGGGTTGGAGATGTGATTTTGGGTAATTTAGTGAGAATCCCAGACTGTGAAGAAGGTGAATGGTGCGGGACATGTGGCTGGCACATTGCGGGGCTGACTTTGCCTGAACAAGCCAGTCGTCCAGGTAAGGGTAGACGTGAACGTGTTGCCTCCGTAGATGTGCAGCCACGGTAGCTAGGCACTTTGTGAAAACCCTGGGTGCTGTTGTCACGCCGAAGGGGAGGACTTTGAATTGATAGTGCTGACCCTGAATGGTGAACCGGAGATATTTTCTGTGTGATGGATGTATGGGTATGTGGAAATACGCATCTTTGAGGTCTAGCGTGGCTAGGAAATCTCCCTGTCGGAGGAGCGGGAGAACCTGCTGCAGGGTGAGCATGTTAAAATGTTCCGAGAGAATGTATTGGTTGAGGGGTCTCAGGTCTAGGATAGGTCTGAGTGACCCGTCCTTTTTTGGTATCAAGAAGTACAGAGAGTACACCCCTGTTCCCTGCTGGTGTACGGGCACGACCTCTATTGCGCCTTTTTGCAGCATACTTAGCACTTTCTGCTGTAATAACGCTAAGTGCTCTGAGGATATAGGACGGTGCCTTGGCGGTATGGTGGGTGGAGTGGAGGTTAGCTCGAGACAGTAACCGTGTTGGATAACATCTTTCACCCACCTGTCTGTGGTGATGGAATTCCACGTGGACAGGAACCGCTGGAGTCTCCCCCCGACAGGTGTTATGTGGTCGGGGGGGAAGGGAGAGGGCGTCACTGTTTGTTCTTAGGGGAGGACCTGGTATTGCCGTAACCACGTCCTCTGCCCTTGGTGCTGGAGCCACGATATCCCCCTCGGGTGTTTTTATCGTAGGAACTCTGTGTGCCCCCTTTATTGTAGGTTTGCTGTGCCCCCTGTCCTCTACCTGCACCTCTGTTTCCGGGGCGACGAAAGGAGCCACTACGAAATGTCTGCGTTTGCAGAGCCCCCATTGATTTCGCAGTGTCTGTGTCTTTCTTTATCTTCTCTAAGGTGGCGTCAACCTCCGGTCCAAATAAGTAGTCGGGGTTGACCGGTTGATTGAGGATGTTATTTTGGACCTCAGGTTTGAATCCGGAGATTCGTAACCAGGCGTGTCGTCGTAGCAGGACGCTGGTGTTTAGTGCCCGAGCAGCAGTGTCTGCAGCATCTAGTGCACACTTGATGGATGCGTTTGTGAGCAGTTGTCCCTCCCTGATGAGGAGCTCCGCTGCCTCTTTGTACTCGTCTGGCAGGTGTTGGAGTAGGGTCTCTAACGTGTCATAGTGTGAGCGGTCGTAGCGAGCTAGGAGGGCCTTGTATTGGCGATGCGCCATATGTTTGCTGCCTGGGCTGCAATTCGTTTGCCGGCGGTCTCTAGAACCTTGGACTCTTTGTCCGGGGGAGGAGCATCACCAGTTGACTGCGAGTGTGCCCGTTTGCGAGCATTGGCAACCACAATGGAGTCCAGAGGCAATTGGCTCCTAATGTACGTGGGGTCCCCAGGTGCGGGTTTGTATTTTTTCTCGATCCTGGGGTTTATTACTCGTGCCCTTGTGGTCTCTTTGAAAATGTCCTTTGCTGGCTTGAGGACACCTTTTAACATGGGAAGAGTTTTTACAGTCCTCTCGGAGGATGCGAAGGTGTCCACCAAGAAATCATCCTCGATAGTGTCTGAGTGGAGTTGCACTCCATGATTGGCTGCGGCCCGTTCGATGAGGGCATTGAATGCAGCAGTGTCCTCTGTGGGGGACGTTTTTGCGCCATAAAGTTGTGTGTCCTGTGTATCCAGAGCGGCACCTGGCTCCACTGGGTCATCCCAGACCTGATCAGGGTCTTGCTGGCCCTCAGGGTCCATGTCTTCGGGGTAGGTGGTGTCGTCACCCATGTAGTCCTCCACCGCATCCGGATCGGAGTGCGTTGGAGAGAATGATGGATCTGTGTAAGAGGTGTGGATGCGTTCATAAAGAACTGGCTCCGATTCCGCCGGCATTTTTTGTTTTAGTGGGATCCTATAAGAGTCCAAAGCATGCCCCGAAGTGATCTTTCGCTTTCGGAGCATAAGCCTGCCGGTGTCGGCGTCGATGAAGTGGGACGGCGATGTCCCAGTAGTAGAGTGTTCGGTACATGGGGACCTTGTCTGGGTAACGCGGGTTCTGATTTCGAACATCTTTGGCGCCGTGGGCGGCGGCAAGCCAAAGGTGATGGTGGCCGGTGCCGATGGTGCCTTCTGTGCCCGTTTCGGGTCGGAGCCTGACGAGGTCTGGAGGGCTGCCTTGTCCCTGATGCGTTGCAAGGACGCTGCCACTTGTTGCACCTGGAACGCCGACGGTTCTTTTGCGCCGAGCGGTTCCGTCGAGACAGGAGTGGACTTCTTCGAGGTCTCCGGGTCATCGAGCCGAGGAGGGGTAGTAGTCGTCGACGGCGTCGATGAATGTACCTTAGTAGGTGCCTTCGAGGTGGATAGCGATGCCGTGGCCATTTTCACCTTGATGGCTGGTGCCGATTGCTTCGGTGCCGGGGGCCTTGGCGCTTTGACGGCACCGATGGATTTTCTTTTCGGGTCGGCGCCGACATCTGCTGCAGCGAGTGCGGCACCGAAGTCCCTTTTGGTGCGGTCGGAGCCGACGGGTTTGGCTGGCGAAGGTGTGGAGGTCCTCGAGCCGACCAGTGTCCGTTTCACTTTCGGTTTCTGTTGAACCGGAGCGATGATTGGTTTCGGTTTCGTGGTAGGGAAACCAGTCTTTTTAGGTAACAATGGCTCTCGCTGAACGTCCGTGGCCGGGCCAGAGGGCGGGGCCGAGGAACTGCGGGATTGGTCTTGGGTAAGGCCCGAAGGCGATCCCTCGACCGGAGCCGTTGACGGACTCACTGGGATATCCTCCATTTGGACGGGTAGGCCTTGCTCCTCGCCGGAGCTACCTTCTTCGGCCCCTAAGGCCTCGTCGTAGTCTCCTACCTCATCGTCGGCTTCTTCCCTGTGAAAAAGCTCTTCATCGACATCTTCCGATCGGGAACCGTGTTCGGATGTAGGGCTGGAGGGTATATTTTCCACGCTTTCGACATCTTCGTCTTCGGTGCTGAAGATGTTGGTTGGGGCCGGTGCCGCTTGCTGCGCTTCAAGTCTCGCGGCTCGTCGATTCCGTAGAGTCTACTTGGATCGGAATCGGGCACAGGCCATGCATTTCGATTCGTCATGATCCGGTGAGAGGCATTTGTTACACACCGGGTGGACGTCGATATGGGGGTATTTGGCGTGGCAAACAGGACACCGCTTGAATGGGGTCCTCGATTCCATCGTCGAAGTTCGGTCGATGGTCGGATTTAATGGATCCGGAAAGTTGTTTAAATTTGTAAACTAGCCTGTAAACTGTCGATACCGATCGGGAACAGTACCGTCGAAAACTAAAGGCCTTTTGGCCTGAAACTAGATTTTCCTAACTTGAGTAAAGATAAGCACATCCGAACCCAATGGCGGAAAAAAACTATCTGAGGATGGAGAGGATGCCCATGCGCACTGTAGTCCAGGGGAGGAGTCACCTATCTCAGGATACTTCGAAGACACTTCCAGGACAACAACGTGCAAACATCCGGACCCAACACTAGGCGGCGATCTATGCACAGATATGAATTCAGCAGCCCACATGCCTCGAACACATACATATACACACATACATGCATATACACACATATACATACATATACACATAGAGCTTCATAGATGTTTTCACATACATGTGTGTGTGTTTTCCGGGGTCCCCGTGCGTGGGCGGGAATATTCATGTGCTTAGGACTTTGATGAGGATCCCCTGGAAAAGTATTGCTTACCTCTGCCAGGCTTACTTGGTTCCAGAAAATAAAATAGAATAAAGAATATATTAATACAAAAACAATTGGTCTAAAGTTCAGTCTTTGAGTAGGTGAATTAATTTGCTTAGTGTGTACAACAAATGCTTATCACTGTCCTCTGCTACTGCCTTACTGCTCGACCACACTACCACAAATAGAGAGTAAGGTTATATCTAACTGTAGCTCTGCCTACCTTTGAGGTTCCACTGGACTCTGTACACACTATACCTCACTTTGGTATAGTATATACAGAGCTAGCTTACTACAGGGCGTCAAACTGAAGTATACAAAAAAGTTATGGATGGAATGCTTACATTAATTTTAGTCACAATCAAGCCTTCTATTACATCGCTCCTAAAACGTGGGACGACCTGCTGCTACACACAAGACTCCTCCTCACTTCTTTAACTCCGCAAGAAAGTGAAGACCAGGCCTATCGAATAGTCCTGAGTGACCGGATAACATTCTGGGCGACAGTGGACTCTACAAATATGAATTTGAACCAGAAAGTAGCAGGAATAGCAACCACAATATTCTTCTGATGCCAGCACCCTCTCACTGGCTCTTTGGCGAGAGGAGCTAGCACTTTCGGTCGGAAGATCAAAAGGAGGTGCTCCATCAACCGATCGGGGAATGGTGGCAAAAGTAGGAAAGGTAGGGCGTAACACTGCTGGATTATCTGAAGCACCCATTTGTCTGGGGTTATCTTGGATTTTTGCATCTTGATGAATTTTTTCAGCACCTGTAGGTCAGGTTTAGGATGGGTCTGGGTTGCTTGTCCAGTTTTAGAACTAGGAAGCAAACTGAATAAACCCTGTGATTCTTCCCCCCGGTTAGTACCTTTTCTATAGCATCTTTCTTCAGTAAGTCTCTGACTTCTTCTTGAAGATGGATGATTTCCTGCTTCTTGCACGTCTCTGCCTCTGGACTGATCATTGGGAGTTTTTCTAACGATTCTATAGTCATGTTGGAAAAGTTACTTACCTTTGGTAACGCCTTATCTGGTAGGGACATGATCTAGCTGCAGATTCCTTACCTTTGAACTTCCAGGCGTCAGGCTGGATCCGTAAGATTTTTCTTAGCAGTACCCCTGCGCGCCAGTAGGTGGGGTCGGTCGACTACGCTTAACTTTGGCGGCATTGTGACATCTGTATCGTCAATATAACCTCAACTCCGGCTCGCTGACATCAGTACTATCACGACTTTCCATGCCTGAAGCGCAGAGCCACGAAGGGACTGACCATGGTGTGTTAAAAAGAAGCTAGGGCCCTGAAGGGGATCAGCCCTGACACTAAAAACAATTCTGCAGTGTGGGAGGATGGGTGGGTCGGTAAGGAATCTGCGGCTAGATCATGTCTCTACCAGATAAGGCGTTACCGAAGGTAAGTAACTTGTCAATCTGATAGAGACATCTAGCACGAGATTACTTACCTTTGAACAGATACCCAGGCAATACCTTCCCTGGAGGAGAGACTGCAGAAAGGTTTTAAAACAGAAAATCCTGCAAGACAGAGCGGCCAAACAGGCCTTCTCTGCGAACCTGAGAATCCAGGCAGTAGTGTCTGGTAAACATGTGCAGAGACACCCACTTGGCAGCTTGACAGATATCAGCGATCTGAACTCCACGCTGGAGTGCTGTGGTAGCCGCATTTGCCCTGGTGGAATGAGCCCTAAGGCCCTCAGGAGGCTGCTTCTTCAAGGCATAACCGATTTTTATACAGAGAATGAACCAATGGGAGATGGTCCTCTTTAGAACCGTACGCCCCTTCTTTGCTCCCACGTCTCCTACAAAGAGTTGGTCATCCACCTAGTGTTCTATTTCAGATCGGTACCCTAATATAGGTTTAGAGAACATTGTACTCTTTTCCTATATCATCTCCCCTTCATTTCATATGAACGAGCCTTATAAGGACATCACTCCAAATAAGGACAGAATGCCTTATAGGGACTGAACACCTTAAAAGGACTGACTCCTTTTAAGGACTAAACCCTTCGCCTAGTTCCATGACGAGGGTGGGTTCTGCTCGATCGATATTGCCAAGACGTCATCCTTAGCACATATGAATAATTTATGAGAACACCGTCCAGGGGGCATACTTCACCTCTTCTATCTACGCACAAAGGTTTAATCCCCAACGTCATTCTCATACTGAACAATGGCTAACACATGCACATAGACTGTATACATACAGCACCTCTTGCTATCAGTAGTCAGGAGGGAACCAAGACTTCGAAGCCGACACACTGACCAGCGGCGCAGCGGCTCCGGCATGCCATCGCTCCAGCTAACAGTGGTCTGACTATCCCTTGCAGGGTGTCCAACTCAAGTCCAGGACGAAGTCCCACACTCTCACTATTCAGGTAATGGGTTTCGACTAAATACTAGTGGGATTCTTGGCTATGGGATATTAGACTATTAGGCTTATTAGCTCTTTCGCACCTACTCACATGCTAGGTACACTCAGGTACATCTAGACAGGCATCTTAGAATTACGCACTTTATTTTATAAATGCATTTTATATTCATGTATAGGTTCATGACTATTGAAAAATGGTAGAGCTGTACTATTCCTTTTTATTCACTGTACTGCTGATTCTATATCTCTGCTGCTGTATAACAGTTGTAGCAGCACATTTATTTTACATGAGAAGAACAACGGTACAATAAATTCTTGTTGTAAACACACCCACCTGTTTCTTCTGTGTATCTCTCTGAGAGAAAACAAGCAAGCATGAGTGACTGGGTGAAAAGTAGTATATTGTTTCCACGAGTCTGAGAAATCAGGGTTTGTTGTGCTCTGAGGTTGCCAAAAACTAATCTCTCTGCTAGAAGGAGATTCTAGTGGCACTGCGAGCTAGCTAATGCGAAAACAGGCTAACATACGCGGAAGGGTTGTATAGAGTCAGTTTGCCACCAGACCCACAGTTTATGTTATCCACGAATGCGCAGGTCCTGCATGAATGGTACAATAGGAACTACACTACACCAGAGCTCTTTAGTGCTATCGAGATAGAATGATAGCACCCTTTTTGGGTCCATGCGGTGGAGACGCTCCTCTTCCTTGGAAGGATGCGGAGGTGCATAGAAAGTGGGCAGGGTTACTGACTGTCGCAGATGAAAGGGAATTACAACCTTGGGCAGAAAGGATGCCCTAGTTAATACCACTTTTCCGGAAAATCTGTCAGGTAAGGAGGCTGTGATGACAGTGCCTGCAGTTCGTTCACCCTCCTAGCAGAGGTTATCGCCACCAACAATGCTGTTTTGATAGTGAGCAACCGTAAAGGGCAGTTGTGCATCGGCTCAAATGGTGCGCACATCAAGAAGGTGAGGACCTCATTAAGGTCCCATTGTGGCATAAGAAAAGGAGAAGGGGGACACAAGTAAACCCCTTCAATAACCTCTGCACCAGTGGGGACTTGAAAAATGAAGGCTGATCTGGTAGCCGAAGAAAAGCTGTAAGGGCCGAAAGATAGCCCTTCAGCGTGCCCAAGGCAGAACCCTGCTAGACCAAGGAAAGGATTAACAAAAGCATATCTGCCAGAGAGGAAGACAAGGGGTCAATGGATCTTTCTGTACAATATTTACAAAAATTGTTTCATCCGCAAGCGTATACCAATTTCATGAAGGGACGCCTGGATGCAGGAAGAACAAGTTACTTTTTCCATTGCTTTGAGCTAGGCTGTCTCGGACCTTGGGCTGCTGTCTAAATTTACAGGGGTTTGAGGCGGGCACGCTGTCGGAGGGGGTAGAGAGGGTGGTAGGGGGGGGGGGGGGGGGGGTGTTAGGGTAGTAAATGTTGACGATTTGGTTTCTCCTGATATGTGCATTGATGACTGGGTCTTATATAGGATGCTATTGTATGCAACATTGGCTTATAGGTACGTTGGTTGGAAAACCTCAATAAAATATTTTAACAAAAAAAAAAAGTTACTTGCCTTCGGTAACAATGTATCTGCAAGAGACATACGTTAGTTATGGATTCCTTACCTTCGAATTATCCCCCGGCGTCAGACTGGATCCGGATAATTTTTGTGTAGCAGTACCTCTGCGCGTCGGTCGACTCCACGTCCGTCATCTGCGCCTGGTCGCCGGGATGACATTGCAGTGTCTACTAAGACGCCGCCCCTGCGCACGGATGTCAGTTCTGACACAACTTTGCACACCAGAAGCGCAGAGTCATGCAAGTCAAGGAAAACTGGTGCACAAAACTAGGGCCCTGGAAGGGAGTCCCTATCTCTAGAAGTCAGTTCGCATAACGGGTGGGGAGGTAAGGAATCCATAACTAATGTATGTCTCTTACAGATACATCGTTACCGAAGGTAAGTAACTTGTTCATCTGAAAGAGACCATTAGTTATAGATTTCTTACCTTAGAATAGATAACCCAGCAATGCCGACCCCGGAGGTGGGTCTACGAACTAAGTTCACACCAGAAAGTCCTGGAGATCAGAACTGCCAAAAAGCGGTCTCTCTGGACTTGGCTATTCAGATAGTAACGTTTTATGAACATGTGCAGGGAGGCACAATGTGGTTGCCTGGCAGATATCAACGAGCGAAACTCCACATCCCAAAGCAGTAGAGGCTGCCGTCGCCCTGGTTAAGTGGGCGTGCAATCCTACTGGAGGTTCCTTTTTCGCCAGAGAATAGCAAATTTGTATGCATAGGACAATCCATCGAGAGATGGTAAGTTTGTGCACGGCCGACCTTTCTTGGCGCCCACATAACCCACGAAGAGTTGATCGTTCACTCTGAAATCTTTAGTGCCATCAAGGTAGAAGGACAACGCATGTTTTGGGTCCAGATGGTGGAGTCTCTCCTCCTCTTTGGAAGGGTGCGGAGGCGGGAAAAAGGTGGGCATGTGATGGTCTCACCTATGTGGAAAGAAGTAACCACTTTGGGCAGAAAAAAGGGCCTAGTGCGAAGGACAACTTAGTCCGGATGTACTGCAAGAAAAGGAGGCTTAGAGGAATGAGCATGAAGCTCACTCACCCTAGGAGCAGATGTGATGGCAAGCAGGAAAGCGGTCTTCAAGGTAAGAAGACCAAGAGGACAATTATGTAGTGGCTCGAAGGGAGCACGCATAAGGGAAGTTAGAACAAGATTCAAGTCCCACTGGAGCATTACGAAAGGAGGAGGAAAGATGAGTAATACCCTTTAGAAATCTATTTACAATCGGAGACCTGAAACGAGAAGGCTGATCAGGAAGGCGCAAAAAGGCCGAGATGGCCGAAAGGTAGCCTATTAGAGTGCCCAAAGCAGAGCCCTGCTGAGCCAAAGATAGAATGAAGTGGAGAACCTCTGAAAGAGGGGCAGAAAGGGGATCCACAGCCTATGCTGTGCACCATGCCACAAATGTGTTCCATCTACTGTTTAGGTAGATGGAAGCCTGGCTGCCAAGATGACATTACAGACTTCGGGATGAAGTTCGAAAGCAGTCAACTGTTGCCGCTCAATTTCCACACAAGGAGGTGCAGACTGGACCGGTACGGGTGGAGGACCGTCCCCTGCTGCTGTGACAGAAGATCTTCCCGAAGAGGCAGTCTGATCGGAGGATCGATGACCATGCTCAAGAGCTCGGGGTGCCAGACTCTTCGGGCCCAGTTCGGAGCCACAAGAATAACTTGAGCTCAGTTGCGCTTGATCTTCTTCATTACTCTGGGCAGAAGTGGTACAGGCGGAAAAGCGTACATGAGGCCGCAATTCCACTCGCAACGAAAAGCGTCGCCGAGCAAGTACCGCCTTGGAAACTCCAACATGCAGAACTGCTGACATTGTGTGTTCTCTTTAGTGGCGAACAGATCTAACAGAGGCTCTCCCCACTGCTGAAAGAGACCTTGCACCACCTCCGAGTGAAGACGCTGTTCGTGATCCATCTTGCACCGGCGGCTGAGTCCGTCTGCCCGAGCGTTCAGGGAACCTGCCAGGTGTTAAACCACCAGTGATATGCCCTGATGTTCCTGGCATGTCCAAAGGCAAAGAGCCTCTTGACATAGGGTCCACGACCTCACCCCACCCAGTTTGTTGCATTAGCACATGGTAGTAGTGTTGTCCATGAACACTTGTATCAGCCTTCCCTTTACTGACAGTTAATAGGCTTTCAGTGCCAGTCGGATCGCCCGAAGCTCTAACAGATTGATATGTAGCATGGCTTCCGCCAGAGACCAGAGTCCTCTGATCTCCGCTTCCCCCAGATGGCCACCGCATCCCATTAGAGACGCATTCTTCACAACTGTAAGGTCTGGGTGGGGAAGGGAGAGGGGTCTGCCCTTGATCCAATCGCGGTCTGTTAGCCACCATTGCAGGTCTTTCGAAGTGCCCTCCAAAATCTGAACCAGGTCAGTGAGATTCTCCTGATGCTGTGCCCATTGGAACTTTCGGTCCCACTGCAGAACTCATATGTGCCACCTTGCATTGTTCACAAGCAGGATGCAGGAGGCCATGAGGCCCAACAGCCTCAGAGTCATTCTCACTGAAATCCAGGATAGAAGCTGAAACATGGGCATCACAGCCTGAATATTCGGGACTTGCCATTGGGGAGGATGTCCAGAACTGCTCCAAAGAAAGGGAGGGACCGAGAGGGGGTCAGGTGTGACTTAGCACGTTGATAGTGAACCCAAGCGAATGCAGGTGGTTCGCCGTAGTCTGGAGGTGGGAGTCAACAGTTTGGGGGCTATTCGCCTTCAACAACCAGTCGTCTAGATAGGGGAAGACTGGAATCCCTGCTCTCCGCAGATGGGCTGCAACCACCGCCATCATCTTTGTGAACACCCAAGGGGCGCAGGTGATGCCGGAGGGGGATCACTGCAAATTGAAAGTGCTCATGGTCCACCGCAAACCGAAGGCAGCGATAATGGGCAGGCAGGACGGGAATATGAAAATAGGCGTCCTGCAAGTCCAACGCTACCAATCAGTCTCTTAGGTCCAAGGCATGAAAGAACCGGAGCTAGAATGAACATCTTGAACTTTTTGAGAAAGTAGTTGAAGGCTCTGAGGTCTAAGATAGGACGAAGGCCTCCGTCCTTCTTTGGGGCCAGAAAATAGCGGTAATAACAACCGCAGCCTACGAATGGCCCGGTAAGCCTCTCTATAGCTCCCTTGGCCAAGAGAGTCTTGACTTTCTCATGGAGCAGGGCAAGGTGATCCTCCATCAGCCGATTGTATACCGGAGGCATGGATGGAGGCATAGTCTCGATGGGAAGGGAGTAAGCCCTCTTTGGACTATTTGCAACTCCCACCTGTTGTAATGAATCTCTGAGCTTTCTGCAGGAGCGTCAGGAACTCGTAGAGTATGCCTCAATCTTCCCCTGCGGTCCTCCGACTATCAGACACTAGAGCCTCGGATGACACACCAGGGGAAAACAGGGAAACAAAACAAGGGAAGTGGGGGGCCCCGTCTATGGTTGGCTGAAGAGGACTTCAGGATGAGACAATACTCCGCTGCAATATAAAGAATGGGTTACTTTCAGTAATCACAACTTCCCTCTATGTTTAAATATAGCTTATTCTGAGGTCTCGCATACCAAAGTTCTGCTAACTCCACAATTGAAACAGGAATGAATTGATGGTGTCCCTCTGGAGCATCCTATACCACAAACAACAGAGGATTAGAAACAACTCTTCCTGAATTATTCCCAACTCCCCCCTCCCAATTTTGGTAGACTCACAGGACTCGAGGAAGGGTTCTCCAATTAGGGCTCACTATGTGATTTGTTTAGTGTTGCGCTTCGATGGTGAACACGAAAAAACTATAAAAGGAAACACAAATTACTACCCCTTTCAACCTTTACATACAAGAAAATAAAGCAGCGCACAGCGCGGTTACCGTGTTTCTGTCGAATTGTAGATAACGGCACAGTGGTTCACGCTAGAGGCCCCTTCGGCCTATGGGGAGAATGGTCCACGCTATAGGCAGGATTCAAGGAGACAGGCACCGTGGATAAGTGGAGCCTAGAACATACAGAAGTACTGCCCCGAACTACTGGAAACCCGCTTCAGCAGTGTGACGAACCACTGTGATGACGGGACTCTCAACTACAGGAAAGGGGGAGGACATAAACGAAAACACTAACAAAAACCTAGGCTGGGTCTGGTATGAGCACTACAGAGGAACGGGGGAGACAGGAGGACTTACAATGAATACTGACGAGGTATAGGCACTGGTCTATGTGGCCAAGAACAAAGGGAACAGGTAACACTCACACGGATGCTGGGGAAGTGAGCGTAACCGCTGGAACGAGGAGACTAGAAGCGCCGTGCCATGAACGGCGAACGAACTACTGGAATCAGGGGAAACCAAGAGCCGTGCAAAGAACGTCGTCCGCTGACTAAGCGGCTTCTCAAACACCAACAAACCCGCCGCTAGGACACTCCCGGGAATCTCAAAACACCATACCCGGACTTCGGAGCACCTGGGACAGGAAACAGGAAACTACAAAGCGGAAGTCAGGCAACGAGTGCAAGGGACGGAAACAGGGCTCGAAGCTAGAACGCTAAGCGCGTTCGTTAGCGTTGCGGGTCCTTATATACTGGACCTTCGTGCGTGTTCGACATCGGTGCATGACACCTGTCCGATGTGATGTCCTGCGAGTGGTGGAGATGATGGCATATTCGGCAACCAAGTGGCTGTAAATGATCCTTGAGGATCGGACCAGGAAGGTTTTGCAGTGGAGTTGGGAATCGTGGCTTGGCTCGACTTCTGGATCCCCTCCCGACCGTCGGGGTGAACCACATCCAAGGCTCTGCAGAGGCTGCTTAGCATGCCCTCTGGCCGTAATAGGGTTGGCGCGATTGATAGCCGCTTCCGTAGCCACAAAAGGAGCAAAAAGCAGATTCTGGTTGGGAAGCTGCAGTGAGGCCAAAGGACTTAGCGGTGGCCAGTGAGTCCTTGAAACGATCATGGGAGGAATCTGCCTCGTCTCCGAAGAGTCTGGAGCCATCGAAGGGCGTGTCCATGAGGTTAGCTTATTCAATAGTGTAGGTGAATTGTGCACACAAAATTTTTGGAACAGGTTATTGACGTTTATTACTGCAGTTTAACCGATCAGTGTGCTACGCTAGTAGTATGCCTGTCTGGCATATGAACTGAACTAATGTGAAGTAGCCAAGTCCCGAAGGTAACTTGGGCTCTGGTGTGCACAACTGTGTGTGATACATACATTTTAACCATATAATCCAAATTTCAAATCATATTTTACTTTGACTCTTTACACATGTTTAAACATACATGCCTTTATCATTCTTTTAGACATATACAAAATGTTAGAAATGGGATTTCTGGCTGGCTAAGGCGTGCGCCAAAGCCAGGCAGAAACCACCACTCTAGTCAGGGCAAGGAAGTTACACGCCAAAGATAACCCCTGCTCACCCCCTTGGTAGCTTGGCACGAGCAGTCAGGCTTATCCCGGAGGCAATGTGTAAAGCATTTGCGCACGCACACTGCAACAACATCCCAGGCCCACCACAAAAGAAACTCCACAAAAGGTTATATATATAAAAATAGTCTTTGTATTATCATAACACATTAGAATAGTAAGCACATATTATACACTGTGCCAACTGGCACTGGGCAATATTTACAAGGGATTATTTACACCTGACAGGGCCAACTGGACCACTGTCAGTACCATCACAAAGTGAACTTAGTAAATGTAGAACCTATCATAAACAGAGAACACAACCAGTAACTACTGGTAACCACTGTACTTCGCATCAGCCTGTAACATAAACCACATTATGTACAGTATCACATTAGGCGCCAAATGCATTGTACGCCAACCTCATCAGCATAAACACATTATGCAATTCTCTCACAAGTCTAAACACATTAGACCCTAACCTCGTAAGCATAACTACATTAGGGAATAACTCTCACTAGCATAAACCATCATATGCGAACCAACCTCATAATCATAAAACACATTTAGAGGTATCAACACAGGTGCGAAAATCATTCTACAGGAATCACATTTCCTAGCACCCACAATCACAGTAGGGCCTGGCGCCCTATAAACCTAACAATCCCAACAGCCCCCCTGGCCAACTGGCCATCTTAAAAAGGGCTCAAATGCCCGGTGTCCCAAAGAGTCAGGGCTGCTGCCAATACAGCAAAAGTCAAGGGTGCGCACTTTACGCAGGCCTAAACGTAGCAGCTGGCACTAAGTGCTGCGCAGCTGTGAAAGGATGGGGCAAAGGAGTGCATCTCACTCCTAACTACCAACATGCCCCTGAAGTAAAGAAGGACCTAAACGTTGCAGCTGACCACTACTTGCTGGGCAGCTGGGAAAGTTAATTATGAGGCATGGGCTCTTGAAACAAACATGTCCCCCTGGAGCGCACTGGCTCCTGAAATCATCGTGCCAAGAAGAAAGAGAACTTGCCCCAACGTTGGAGCCATGTGGCTCTAGGAAGAAGCATGTCCCCAGCACTGGGGAAAGAACGCTGGCCCCCTTTTGAGCGCACTGGCTCCGTAAATAATTAGCACGGCGTGGGAGCCGTCGGGCTAGGGAAACAACTGTGGGAATACGGACCCCCGAGGCCCCCACTGGTGCTCTCTACTCAAATGTGGCCATGCTGGAGCCATCGAGGCTCTGGAATAAAGATGCTCATCGTTGGAGCGGCCCCCTGCACACACGGCGCCGCTCTGACTCGGTGCCTCGTACGGGCGCCTAAAACGAAACCTGCTCCCTCGAGGAGCGGGAGCGAAATGCGGCTATGTCCCCTGCCCAGCCCTAACTCACCGGGCTCCGGCGCAGGGGATTCCTCTCTTCGGGCGGCCGCGGGACTCTGTTCTCCGGAGGCAGCGCCACGCTTCACCCGGTCCCCCTTCTCGGGGCCGGGACTTAAGGGAGGGAGCACTCGCGGCTCTGGCAAAAACTCCTTTTCCGGGGCTCCCTCCAGCTAATGGGATCCCCGCAACGCTCGCGCTGCTCCTGCTTCCGTCGGCCCAGCCGCCGGTCCTGCCCATGTCGCAGGCAGCCTTGCCTGACCTCCGGGCGGCCGCGGCTGGGCGGCAGCAATCTCGGGCGGCAAATGAGGGGTAGGCTTCCTCGGTAAAGAAATAAAGGTAGAAGCGGGGTGGGCACCCGTGTTGGAGATCAGATAAGCGGGGTGGGCACCCGCATTTAGGAAGGAAGATATAAGCGGGGTGGGCTCACGCTACAGGCAGGACGGGGGAACCCCTATGCTGGGGATTCCCTCTGGGGACAAAGACGGCAGCTCAGCGCTGCCAAGAACCCCCGCATTCCCCCTTTTCATGGGGGAAATAAAAATAAAGCGCTCACAGGGCGCTGGAGGCAGAAAGAGGTCCTGGAAAACAGAAGAAGTCCCAGGGCGCCAAAGTGTAGGCACAGCAAAAGGGTCCCAGGAAGAAGTCCTCCAGGCATCCAGGGGATGGGCAGGGCCCAGGGAGGCAAGCCTTCCCCTGGGCCCCAGCAACAGCATGCCCCTGGTAGTTTCAAGTAAAAAACAAGAACATCTTCATGGGGTCACAGCCCCTCTATTTATATCAGCAAATCCTTTGTTTTACAACTGTAGGGCAAGGGGAGAACCAGATACAACTGGTTCAGGAGCACTTTGTTTTGCTCAGCTCCCCTCTCTATTCACAGGACAGGCCTGGGACATCAGACGCACCACGGGAGGTGGAGCCAGTATTGTGAAGGGAAGGCCCATCCCCATTCAGGTCCCAGGTGCAACTCCTCCCTTCCATCTACATGCAGATCTCTCCATTCACCACCGGGCAGACTCACCCTGGCTCCTGGAATTCCCCAGCCCTCTCGGCTCCTGTCAATCACAAACCAGACAGGCAATTCACATCACACAGAACACAGACATGCCAACTTCTAGAAGTGGCACTTCTCCACCAGTCACAATAAATCTGTGCATACCACTGCGCAGCATTTATTCTCACGAGTTCGCACATACCAAACTCGCTCCTGCACTCCTCTCACATCAGGAACTACCATGGACACACATATCCCCCATGCATTCCTATGGGAGGACAGGCCAGTCTCACTAAATGTAACACAGAGCGCACGCACTTTACACTGGGACACAGTGCTAAAATGCCTATAAGCCTAAAACTACTAACACTACGTAGGGAAAAAGGCCAGGATAAATGCAAAAAGTTTAGGGGTGAACCTGCCAAAAGGGCCAAGTCCAACACGACCCCCTTCTAGCCAAAACGCATGGTAGACCAATCATCCCCTTGATGGGCTTCCCTGCTTCAGGCGAGAAAACATGGACGTGGGCCCGCACTGCACGGACACCCTCCGGTTCTATGCCACTCTGAATTCACGTTGTTTCCTCTAATTAATAAAACACAACAACATTCGGGCCCAACTAGGCTACCCCACTGGTACTCCCTAGTTGTCCACGGCCAGGACCAGGCAGTAGGCCACCCAGATACCACTGGTACTTGCCAAACCACAGAGTGGGGGGCAGTAACCCCTGGTATACAATAACCATTCTCCACTCTCCCTCTCAGTGTAGTTTCAAACTACCACTGATCCTCCAACCTGGGGTCCGCACCCTCAGGCTGACCAGAGGTCACGGGCAAGAATGCTCCACCCTACCTCTACTTCTGGGGTTCCGCAGCCTCCCTGGGAAGCACCCACCAGAACACAACTCTCCCACCAGTCCAGGACCTCTCTCCATCAACTGGTCTACCACCTGGGATCCACATCCACCGGATGCACCGGGGTCAGAGGCGAGGACTCCCTCCCTCTGCACTCCCTGCCACTGTAGAGCAGGGTCACTTCACTTAAGATGAGCCCCACCTGCCCTCAGGACTACAGCTGCCCTCACATCCAGATCCGGAAACACCGGCTACTGGCTCCCCAACCGAGGGACGTACCCTTTGGTCAGATGCCCGGCGAACCAGGACTTCACGAGCTTGATGCATAACTAACATCCAGGACACTGACTACAGTCGCCCTTGCGTCCAGATCCGGAAACACCGGCTACTGGCTCCCCAACCGAGGGACGTACCCTTTGGTCAGATGCCTGAGAACCACGACTTCCTGAGGGTGACACAGCCCTAGCGTGTCGTGTGACAGTCTGCCTGGCGCAGAGGTCACAACCTCCTGTCCCTCTGACAATGCGTGAAGATGCGCCAGGACAGAAGTGGTGGCATCACCGTGGTCACTCATTGGTGGCTCAGCCCTTGTGGCCGGCCCCTGACCCACTGGGGAACTCCCCTCTCAGCCCTCAAAACCGAAGCTCCGCACCCTCCACCTAGGAGTGGCACTGCTAGACACCAAAACTGATGGAGGCCTGACTACAGACACTCCCTAAAATAAGCTCCAAAGACTCAAAAAGAATTTACACACTCCAGGTGTTGGTACGACTTCGGAAAACAATTACTGGGAGATTCTCTCTGACACAACAGACTGAAGAACCTTTTAACACCATTTAACACTCAATCGTCCAGTGCAACACAACATTCACCCACACTCCCCCCAATACTGGTGAGACAGCATCTTACTGCCCCTGAAACACAACCTGTACCTCACTCAACTGGCAACCAGGTACCATACTCTGGGGAATGGGACTACTTGCACTGGTCTACCAATCGCTGCTACCACTGGATCCCACCCTCCTGGGGATACCAGAAAACTAAAAAACCAAAATAAATGCACTTATGGTATAATCTACCCTCCCTAGCTAGTTACTCCATGCCAGTTAGGTTACCACTATAGGCCAACCCCATAAATACCAATCTGCACAAGGGCAGTACAATACTCCTTCAGATTCTCTGGTTTCTGTCCTTGGCAGGACACCCAACTCATAGTGCACAAGAACCATCTCCAAAGAAATTACATTTAAAACAAACTTAGACACAATAATCCCTTTCCATGTGACTATTTAAAATGTAGAGCTTTGCAGTGCAGCCGGTTGTCGCTGTGGTACTGCGCAAATGCAAGTCCTAATCCCACCGTTGATCACCAATGTAAGAAATGGTATTTCTGGCTGGCTAAGGCGTGCGCCAAAGCCAGGCAGAAATCACCACCCCCTTGGTAGCTTGGCACGAGCAGTCAGGCTTATCCCGGAGGCAATGTGTAAAGCATTTGCGCACGCACACAACAACATCCCAGGCCCACCACAAAAGAAACTCCACACAAGGTTATATACACAAATAGCCATTGTATTATCATAACACATTAGAATAGTAAGCACATATTATACACTGTGCCAACTGGCACTGGGCAATATTTACAAGGGATTATTTACACATGACAGGACCAACTGGACCACTGTCAGTACCATCACAAAGTGAACTTAGTAAATGTAGAACCTATCATAAACAGAGAACACAACCAGTAACTACTGGTAACCACTGTACTTCGCATCAGCCTGTAACATAAACCACATTATGTACAGTATCACATTAGGCGCCAAATGCATTGTACGCCAACCTCATCAGCATAAACACATTATGCAATTCTCTCACAAGTCTAAACACATTACACCCTAACCTCCTAAGCATAACTACATTAGGGAATAACTCACTAGCATAAACCATCATATGCGAACCAACCTCATAACCATAAAACACATTTAGAAGTATCAACACAGGTGCGTAAATCATTCTACAGGAATCACATTTCCTAGCACCCACAATCACAGTAGGGCCTGGCGCCCTATAAACCTAACAATCCCAACAGCCCCCCTGGCCATCTCAAAAAGGGCTCAAATGCGCGGTGTCCCAAAATGTCAGGGCTGCTGCCAATACAGCTAAAGTCAAGGGTGCGCACTTTGAGCAGGCCTAAACGTAGCAGCTGGCACTAAGTGCTGAGCAGCTGTGAAAGGATGGGGCAAAGGAGTGCATCTCACTCCTAACTACCAACATGCCCCTGAAGAAAAGAAGGATCTAAACGTTGCAGCTGCCCACTACTTGCTGGGCAGCTGGTAAAGTTAATTATGAGGCATGGGCTCTTGAAACAAACATGTCCCCCTGGAGCGCACTGGCTCCTGAAATCATCGTGCCAAAAAGAAAGAACTTGCCCCAACGTTGGAGCCATGTGGCTCTAGGAAGCAGCATGTCCCCCAGCACTGGGGAAAGAACCCTGGCCCCCTTTTGAGCGCACTGGCTCCGTAAATAATTAGCACGGCGTGGGAGCAGTCGGGCTAGGGAAACAACTGTGGGAATACGGACACCCGAGGCCCCCACTGGGGCCCTCTACTCAAATGTGGCCAAATGTAACCAATCTTCAAAAACTGATACATACAAACTCCTAAATAATGAAAACTTGTAGAAATAAACTCCTGCATATTCTGCTGTGTCTTTAACCCCTTGCATGCGCATGACAAGCTGGACTCGTCATGGCACACAGTGCTCGTGTGCTCATGACGGGACCAGCTCGTCATGAAACATGCAATGGCAATCTCTCCGGTGCGGGCACCAGAGGGATTGCCTTTCTTGCTGTAAGAGCCTCAGGAGTTGGGGAAGAGCTTCACTTTCTACGTGCTCAGGGGGCTATCTCAGCCCCCGGAGCACGTAGAAAGACGGGAGAGGTATAGTTGGAAAGGGGAGAATCTCCACTTTCCAGTGGATCCCTGCTTAGGGATCGCCACAGGAGGGCGATCCCCAAGCAGGGATCCACCCACGAGACACCAGGGAGGGGAGGGCCTTTGCTCCCCCCAAATAATGTTGGCATCATTTAGTCATTTTGCCTCCCCTGGGGGGCAAAAAGCCCACTAGACACCAGGGAATTTTTTGTAAATAAAAATACAGGTGGGGGCTGCCCAAAACGGGCATGCCCATGCCCCCACCCCTCCCACAATAACAAGTCCTTCTGCCCCCCCCCCCCCCCTGGGGGGCAGATGGGGCATTAGCCCCTAATCTGCCAATTCGGGGGGCAGAAAGCTCAGTAGACACCAGGGAAATTTTTTTGAAAAAAGAAAAAAAATAGCGGGGGCTGCCCAAAACGGGCATGCCCATGACCCCACCCCACCTGCCACCATTACAGCCTTTCTGCCCCCCCCACAGGGGGCAGATGGGGCATTGGCCCCTAATCTGCCCCTTCAGGGGGGCGGAAAGCCCACTTGACGCCAGGGATTTTTTTCATGCAATTTTATTTATGGTGTGGCTGCCAGAAATGGGTACGCCAATGCCCCCAACCCCACCACCATTACAGCCTTTCTGCCCCCCGGGGGGCAGATGTGTGAGGCACCGTTTTTATCGTGAGACCCGGGGGAACATTAGGTAGTAGGAAATTTGTGTCAGCCCGATGATGCCACAATTTTCCCACACAAAAATGTGTGGAAAAAGTGATTTTTTCTGCTAAAATTGAGGTTTGCAGGGGATTCTGGGTAAGGAAACGTTGGGGGATCCACGCAAGCCATACCTCCCTAGAATCCCCTGGGTGTCTAGTTTTTGTGGATCCACGCAGATTCCAGAACTTTCCACCACAGAAATGTGGGGAAAATGTGGGGGTTTTTTAAACAATTTTTTAGGTTTTTAAGGGATTGTGGTTAACATTAACTGGTGGGAGGCAGTCAAGTCACCCCATCCTGGATTCCCCTGAGCATCTAGTTTTCAAAAATGTATAGGTTTGCTAGGTTTCCCTAGGTGCCGGCAGAGCTATGGTTCAAAAACTACAGCTAGGCACTGTGCCAAAAAAGGGTCATTTTTCACTGCGAAATTAGAGGTGTGACCACGCTGCGTTTTGCGCCGTTTCCTGTCGCGGACACTAGGCCGACCCACTCAAGTGTGGTACCATTTTTATCGGGAGACTTGGGGTAATTCACATTTGTAAAGCAACTGTTATTATCTATTGACTTTCCATGCATTTCTGCCTTCCAAATGAAAGACAGTGTAAAAAATAAGTCATTTTGAAAAACGACCGATAATTCTCATACTAGTACGAGTATTCCCAATTTCGAAAATGTGCAAATATCTTCCGTTTCTAAACTCTATAATTTGTTCCCATTTCAGAAATACATAGGTGTCTTTCATACCGATTTTTCCATGTATACATTTTCCCACAATAATTGATATATACCTGGTACATAATAAAAAGCCATTGCAAATTGCTGCTCAGTTTTTGACTCTGGGTCTGTCGGGTTCTCTGTGAACCCACAAGTCCTATATATCCCTACAACCAGAAAGGTCCAGCGGATGTAACGGTATATTGCTTTCAAATAGCTGTCATAATTAGAAGAAGTTACAAGTGAAAACGTTGACACAAAAGGCTGTTTCTTTCAACTAATTTTGAATTTTTCCTATTTTTAACTTAGTTTCTATAAAGAAACCTTGATGGATCTACACAAATGACCCCTTGCTGAATTCAGAATTTGGTCTAATTTTCTACAATGTTAAGCTTACCAGGATCCATTATTGCCTTCATACCCATTTCTCCCATTAACTGGAAGGAGGTTGAAAGCACAAAAAATAGCAAAAATAGGCTATGTCCCAGAAAAATGCCAAAACTGTGTAAAAAATGTTGGTTTTCTGACGAAAGTCTGTCATTCCCTAAAAGCTGGGAAAATTGTGATTTCAGCCCCACAAACCCTTTTTTGATACCATTTGCAGGTAAAAACGAGACGCTTTCATTTGCAGCCCTTTTTCCAATTTTTCCCCCCAAAAACAATTTTTTGCTGTATTTTGGCTAATTTCTGGGACCTCTCCAGGGGAATCCACAAACCCTGGGTACCGTTACAATCCCCATGATGTTGGAAGAAAAGGACGCAAATTTGGCGTGGATACCTTATGTGGTCAAAAAGTTACAGGGGCCTAAGTGCGCACTACCCCAAATAGCCAAAAAAAGGCTTCGCACAGGGGGGAATAGGCCTAGCAGCAAAGGGGTTAATATGCAGGATTTTGTTTATACAAGTTTTCATTATTTAGGAATTTGTATGTATCAGTTTTTGAAGATTGGGTAAAACGCATGGGACAAGTACTATACATAGCAGGACAATACGTGTCCCATGGACCACATGTGAAACCCCTAGAGCAAAATGCACTGGGCATAATAGCAGAGATTCTGTTGAACAAACACTCTAAGATGGCCGATAAGCATTAGCTCTACTAACAGCCCTAGAAGTTAGTTTCGAGTAACGACCGTTCCCGGTTCAATATTCATCTTGATCACCTGGTTCACCAGGTTGACCTGAAAAACCACTATTTCAGAATCGCTACAGCACACAGCGCGTGTTTCGGACAGGTATATCCTAAAGTTAATTAAAATTAGTTTGAACAGTAAGCATAAAGTTATACTGTTCAAACATGGCACGCATTTTCTTTTGGTGGAAATTTTGAGGTATTTGGTTGATGACACTTCATTAACATCGGTGAGGTCCGGAACAGTTTTAGTTGTCGGCAGCAGTTCTTAATTGGATTGCCCGTTAGCGCTAAGCGTGGCCGTTATCGAGTTTGATGGTCTACATTATTATAAAGAGTTGGCATGGAGTGTAATGCAAACCGTATATTCATTTTTTTCAGTACGTCGTTAAAGCCAGCTTCCGACTTTGCTGCACAACAGCGTAGTATACTCCCTACGGGAACTGAGGACGTGTATGGTGATCACCTTTTTACAGCTAACATACTACTGTCAATTGTAATCGATTGGCGAGTGATTCTAACGCAGCGTTTTATGAATATCCACAGATTCATGGTGCTTTTGATATCATTACTATGATTGGACTCCTACTGTGATGTAGGTATGTGTTAAAGTACGGGTGATTGAGAATGGTTATGTCGGAGTTTTAGAACGCGATACGGTCAGTGTCTGTATTGTACTTTGGTCATCAGGTTTCGCCGTTGGATTTCTCTTATCACATAAAACGCTTAGGCAAAGAAAAAGGGACTTCAGTATCAGGATCTTCTGTGTAAGATATGCGGCCTTTCGATTCATTCGAGAGGAATGATTTCCATATTCCAGTCCAAATAATACTAACATTCACTTGCGCGTTCTTATTGTCAGGTCACCTTGTAAAGCATCCAGAAAACCTAAAGCCTGCGATTAAGCAATGAGTAAGTGTTTTCTTTTGAGGCATTTTACACACAAGGTGTTCACCAGGGTGTTCCAGGATTCTTAGGCCATCATAGGGTGCAGGGTTCATGATTTAAATTACGTTGAAAAACATGTTTCATGAATAATGTCTGACATCAATTGATTTGTTTTCCTTTACACGTACAGGTTTTTGCCCCTGATGAAGGGACCTGCCGTCCCGAAATGCATTGGGTGTCGCATTGTTTAAATAGCATTGTGTAATGATTGATTGCATCTTTTATGTGCAACATGACTTGTTTTGTATATCTCTAAAGGCATGTATGTTTAAACATGCGTAAAGAATCAAAGTAAAATATGATTTAAAATTTGAATTATATGGTTGAAATGTATCTATATCACACATAGTTGTGCACGCTAGAGCCCAAGTTACCTTCGGGGCTTGGCTACTTGAGGTTAGCTTGGACATCCCATGAAAATCCAGACGTCTCAGCCAGGCGTGGCGATCGACGACCGCCGTCGTGGAAATGGCTCTGCCCAGCAGGTCTGTCGTGTCCAAGCCACATCTGAAGGTGAACTTTGCTGCGTCTCTCTCCCGTCTAAAATTGCCTGGGAGAGTAGAGCCCGGTCCTCCTCAGAGACCGCGAAACCGTATTCAATATAGAATGGGCCCAAAAGGCATGCGGTGGTTCAACAAGCGCAATACAAGACTGGCTGAAGAAAATAAATTATTTCCAAAATTCTCCAGTCTCTTGGATTCTCTGTACAGGGGTGCAGAAGGAAACACCACCGGAAGTGGAAGCTTGAACCACCAAGCTTTGTGTTGTAGGGTGGGTGGTGAGTAAAAGTGGGTCGGTCCGAGCAGGGCGATGACGGCAGGCAATCGTCCTATTCACAGGAGCCTCTGTGCTGGGTTTGGACCAGGTGCCCAGAAGGAAGTCCGTTAAGGCCTCATTAAAAGGCAGCAAGGGTTCCGAGCTGGAGACCCCAGGCTGCAGGACCTCTGTCAAAGCATTAGTCTTGACTGCTACCGTAGGGAGCTGCAGGTCCAGGACCTCCGCAGCCCTACTCACCAACATAGAAAATAATGCCCCCCTCCTCCGTAGCCTGGGTAGGTGGAAACAGCATGTCAGAGTCTGGGAAGTTGTCCAAACCATTGTTATCACCCAGTTCCTCATACCAGTCCATCTCTTGTGGGGGCTGGATTTCGAAGGGATCCTGCTCCCCCTCCCAATCCTCCTCATCCATCCCTAAACCTTCAGAGTAGGGCAGGTTAAACGACATGACACCGTACGGCTCCATCGGCGCTGGTCTCGGCATCTGAGAATGCCCGACCGGCTTTGTGTCGTCGGGTAAGAGGATTGGGGAAGTGCTGCCAGTGGGTGCCTGCGAGGCCAAGGACCTAGGTGCTAGATGCGGCGCAAGGGAAGGTTGCTGTGGAGGTACGACGGTCCAATCGGAGGCTTTGGCGCCGGGGCCAGAGCCGCAGGCGCGGAACCCATGGGGACATTATCTGAGCCTGTGGGGCCCGAAGGCACGCCGTCTGGGTCAGACTGCCCAAATATGGCGCACATGGTGTCCTAAAAGTCTTTAAGCTGGACAGGGTCACTACCGAACCCAGAAAGGCAGGGAAGCATGGAGCCGAAAAAGACACCTGCTCTGCAGAGCGAGGATTCAAATGCTGAAGTTCCTCCGCCGTGTCGTGAGACGGGCGGGGTGAAGTTGAAGCACCCTTCGACTTCTTGTATTTTCTGTGGTGCCTCTTACCTGACTTTGACGAAGAGGACTTCGATTCACCGGAGCAGTGCTCGGACCTTCCTCTTGACCAAGACCTGGACTGGGATCAAGACCAATGAGGTGACCTCCGCAATACTGCTGCAGTAAGGGCAGCTTTAGGAACTGCTACCTCAAAGCCTTCGGCTCCATGGCTTCGTGCTCCAGGGACACACTAAGTGGGGGTCTGTGACAGATATTGCGCTGTGACAGGCGCCACACGGCTTGAACCCCAAAGTCTTCTTACTTGACATGACTCCTTACACATCCAAAGAAGTCAACGACAGTAAAAAAAAAAAAAAAACTAAAAAAATGACAGGGGGCTGCTTTCTTCAACGGATCGGCACTGGCTGGCGCAGAAAGAAAAGAACGGACATCAGCGCACCGGTTATATTGATGACGCAGATGTCACCACGACGATCACAGCGCAGATGGCGACGTCACAGAGTCGACTGACGCCACCTACGGGCGCGTAGGGGTACTGCTAAGAAAGATCTTCTGGATCCCGCCTGATACCTAGAAGTTCAAAGGGAAGGAATATGCGGCTAGATGTCACTATCAGATGAATTATGTTTAAGATCAATTAGTCAGAGATTATCACTCTCCACCCCTGGAAAACTCACCGTATGGTCCCTGCTCCAACATAATCTTTCTCAAATTTGAATAGCTCTTCCTTCTATTTTTTTTTATGCTCTGGTGTTAGCGGGTACTCAAGTTCTTCTTGTACCTAGTCAACGGTTTAAGAGGAGTTTGATAGAAATTCTTCTCCTGAGAGCCTTCATTTTGACGTGGATACATAGTTTTGAAATCTGGGGCATTATGATTGGCATCAAAGCCATCCTTCCACACTAAGGCCACCCCCCCTACCCCCCCCCCCGCCAAAGACTTGTTCTCCCTTCTGCTCTTTTGATCTCCTCTCAGCAGTGAGATGGGTTCTGCTGGTTTACCACTGCATCTTTCGACTTCAATCTGTAGGGTTACTTGGGTTTCAGCTTGCCCTTGATCTCTAGTGGTCTTGGCATCAGGGTAACCGTCTAGGAATTTGAGTCTGAGGGTCATGGTTAAGTGCCACTGTACACCCCTGGGATGTTATCTGGTGTAGGAAGCTGGCTCTGTATACACTATACCAAAATGAAGTATAATGTGCACAGAGTCCAGTGGAACCCCAATGGTAGGCAGAGGTAAAAGTAGATTGCACCTTACTCTCTATTTGTGGCAGTGTGGGCGAGCAGTAAGGCTTTATCAGAGGGTAGCTTTAAGCATTTGTTGTACACACTCAGGCAAGAATTGATGTCACAGAGTCAAACACTAAACTCAGACCAATTTGTATAAAAAACATTATCATTTTATTTCTATAACCAAACCAAACTTGGTGCAGGTAAGTGAAATAATACTTTGCAAAATCTTATGCAGTGATGTACAGTTGAATGCAGGTTCAAATGCAGTTGGTTGAATTACAGGTAAGTCAACAGTTCAAAATTACTTTTCAGTTACTTTACAGATTACTGTGCATGTTACTTTCGAAATTACTTTTCAAGTGACTTTTGCTAATCAGTGTGATATGCCGAGACATTTCCTAGACAAAAGGTAAGTAATTCACTTTTAGTACATTTGCAGTTTTTCAATGTTTCATACAAACCAACTCCACACTTAGAAGAACTTTCAAGGAAGAACACTCAATGCAATCCTTTGAAAGGAAAGGAAGTTAACGGTTTGAACCCAAAGTACACCCACAGCGGCACAGGGCGGCTGGGTGCCGGGTGCTGTTTTGGTATCGGGTGCCCTGTTGATTTCAATAGGGACTCTCCGGTTGCAACAAACACTGCAGACTCAGGCACAAAGATCTTCAGGATGCTGGGACACAGTTGGGGGTGCTCCTCCAGAAAGGGGCTGCAGGTGTCGATTGGAGATTCGAGGAAGATCAGAGATCAACAGTTCTTAGGTTAGGATTGCCGGGGCCATTTGAACTTGGGGTGTGGGCGTCGGGTGCAGACTTGTGGATTTGGCCGGAGCCAGAGTCTGTGGGTGAGCAAATCCGATGCTCATGGGAGACAAAGTCTTGGTTGTGGAAGGCAGGGCAGGTCCTTCGGGTTCTTGACAGCTGCTGACTGCAGGACACCCTCTTAAGCCACCCTCCAGTGGGAGGGGGGCATATGCCTCTCTCTGGTTGGTTGTGTCCCCCCATCTGCAAGATGGCAGACTGAGTTGCACTTCACCTCGTCTTCCCCACCTGAGGGGTGGGGGGTTGGCAAAGATGGGTACACCTCCCTTCCTGTTAGACCTGACATCCTTGGCGTGGGTTTTTCCCCTATCTTTTGCCTCTGCTACCCGGATTTTTGATGCTGTGCTGAATTTCGTTTTTGCTGGTTTAGATGCTTTGGACACTCTGCCACTGCTAATCAGTGCCAGAGTGTAAGTGCTCCCTGTGTAAAATATCATATTGATGGGATATACCTGATTGGCATATTTTTATCACCATGAAGTCCCTAGTAAAGTGCACTGTGTGTGCCAGGGCTGGTGATGACAGATGCTACTAGTGGGCCTGCAGCGCTGATTGCGCCACCCACACGAGTAGCCCTAAAATGGTGTCTCAGGCCTGCCACCGCAGGCCTGCCTGCAGTCCCTGGACTTCCATGTCCTCCTGCCAGTGTCCACACTGGCCGGGCCTAACCCTTCCCTTTTTGTACACGTCAGTCATCCCTATGGAAGGCCAAAGGTACACCCCTGGGCAGGGTGCAGTGTATGTAAAAGGTAGAGCATGTACTAGTGCAGGTAACATGCTCTGGTAGTGAACAACGGCCATTTTGCGTGTTCACTGCTGCAAGGTTATCTTGCTCCATAGGCTAACATGGGGGAGGCTGGTGCCAATGGCCATCAACCTATCTTCCCATAGGAACAAGATAAGACATGAGTGTTTGATATCACTGAGCTCAGCATTTAATAACATATCTTTTAGGAGAGGTTGTTTTTAAATCCTGAGTTGGAGAGCAGTACTTTTTAGAGAGTATCTGTTCTCTTGTCTGACCCTTCTGTGTGCCTGGGCATGCTTGTGGATTGACTGTCTGGTTTGAGAGTGACAGGGGCTGGGGAGCCCCCAGGAGGTTGGATGAGTCAGCCCTTTGCTGAATGACTGCATTTGCAAGTAGAGTGGAGGGAGGAGATAGCACCTGGGAGCGAATAGGGCTGTGCCTGCCTGCCACACTGCTGGCTCCACCTCCTGCTAGGCGGCTGACGACTCTGCCCCTCACCCTGAAAGGAAAGCAGAAGCCAGGAAAACAAAGTGCTCCAGCAACACCCAGAACTGGATCAGACCGGGCTCAGGACCCACTTGCACAAAGACTTCAAAGACTTTTAGGTGTATAAGTACAGGACCCCTGACAACAGATTTTTAGATTCTACAATCAAGAGGAACCTCTGCTGAAAGACGGACCGCTGAAGGACTGAAGGAAGATTGCCTTGCTGTGTGCTCTAAGGGCTGACCTGTCCTGCTGTACAACTGAAGCTGAGGAGGAGAAGGGACTTTGCTGTGTGCTGTGACCCTGCCTGCTTGACCTAAACAAGACTTTGCTGTGTGCTGTGTCTTCAACTCTGAATCTCCAAGGGCCTGAGAAGAACTGGCCTCCTGTTTGGCAACCCAGGGACATAAAGGTTGCCGAGACTACAAGACTCTGTTCTGCCCAGTGAAGTGCGCTGACTGCTCTCCGCTTTGCTTCAGAGCGCCGCACCGATTCCTGCCTGAAACCGGCTGCCGTGGAGAAGAGATGGACGTGCTCATTGGCACGTGCATTTCTGCAAGCCTAAAGATCATGGGCGCCCTCTGAGCCGCTGTGAAGCCCGGCGGCGTCTCGATCGACCTGCTGACTCAGGACACCCCGAAAACATCCTGCCCGCAATTCACCGCCACGGCCCGGGGGCCCGAGATAGATTAGAGGCTGTTCTCCCCGCTCCGCAAAGCTGCGGAGAAAGAAGCGAGAAGGCCGCGACCTGATTGGTGGTTGGTGGAGGGTTGGCCGGAGGAGCCGCGCTGCGATTGGTTGACGCCCGGTGACATCTATCAGCGTCACTGGGGGCTCGTCGAGGGAGCCGCGACCGGATTGGCCCAGCGCTCGCGAGTTGCAGGAGCCCTGCACCAGAGAAACCTTCCGACGCGCCGAGTCCTCGCGCCCCGGCCCGCATCCTGGTGAGTCTGTGCAGGGAGAGGGAACCCTGTTAACTGTAGTAGTATCCTTCTCAAGTCCCGCATAGCGTGTGGGGGCTCGGGGACTGCCGCGCAAGGTATAATTGCCTGGTTACCAACGAAGGAACAGCCGAAGAGGAGCGCTGCAGTTGCAAGCGCAGGGGCACAACTGAAAAACGTGTCTTAAGAACTGAGAGCCTACGAACATATTCTTTTTGGAATTCATTCAAAAGACTAGAGACTATCTTCTTACGATCCTGACAACTCAAGAAAGCGATTATTGTGCAACCCTTTGATAATTGATTTCCACTGCTGAAACTAGATAAAGTTATATTTTTTTAAATACTCACCTGTGTGGTCTACGTTTGTGGTGTACTAGGGGGGGTCATTGTAGTTGTTACGTGCAAATACTTTACACATTGCCTTGGGGATAAGCCTGTCTGCTCGAGCCAAGCTACCTAGAGGGTGAGCAGGGGTTATCTACCGTGTGTGTCCCTTTTACGTTTTAGAACATTCTAGTTTCCATCCCGGAAGTCTCATCAGGAATCTCCCATACTCCCAATTCATCAGAATCAAACGTATCTGTTCCAATCCAGGTATGTTCTGAAAAAATAGCAGAACATATAAAGAAATATGAACAGAGAGGGTATCCTGAGAAAACATTACAAGATTGTTTACAAAGAGCATCCAACAAAGACCGTCAGGATCTTTTTACCAGTAATCCAAAGACCAAAACTAACAGCATTGTATTTGTATCCAAATACACAACAAGCTCTCCAGCCATCAAAAGAATAATTAACAAGAGATGGGAACTATTAGCTGACGAGCCAGATTTCAACGGTATATTCCAAGCACCATCGTTACATGCTTACACAAGAGGGAAAAACTTGCGAGAATGTCTCAAACGAACAATCGAGATATACCTACATCACCTAAAGGAACTCGTATATGTTCCAACTGTTCTCACTGTAATAATGTAATAGTGGGGCATGAGCTAATTCATCCATCTACAGGCAAAACTATACCATTAAGGCATGCGAGTGATTGCAACACTGATAATGTGATATATGGTATAAAATGCCCATGTGGCAAACTCTAGGTTGGAAAAACAGAGCGCAAAATTAAAATTCGATTAGCAGAGCATAAGAGTCGAATAAGAACCAAAAATCTTAATTCCGCACTGGCAGCACATTGGGTTGAAGCAAATCATTCAATTTCCCAACTTCGATTTCAGATTATAGAGCACGTTAAAAAACAACCAGGAGTAGATAACATTAAATTACTTCAACGAGAAGTATACTGGATCAAATTCTTGGATACCATGACTCCAAAAGGGATGAATGATAGATTAGACATGTCATGCTTCATATAAAACCTGACCCAAGTAGGGGACAGCACAAATATACCAGTAAGAGTGTTTTACCAATTAGTTACACAGTGATAGCTTTAGGAATAAGCTGCATACTGTGATTATTGAATGTATTTTGCCATTGTTAAATGAATATGGTTTGCATGTATGAAGATCCACTGCACATTAGACTTGGCAGATAGTAGGACGGTCTGGATTCTACAAAAGAATCTAGTTTCTGCACATTTACTCAGCTTACTTCACTGGTCATTATACCAGTTTACATACCACGCACACGTTAACATTTCGTGAGAACCTAACCACCTTAGGGTTCATCTGCGATATCGTTTTCGAATTCCATCTTTAATTATCATCTTGATTAGAGATCTTCACACAGTACTACATGCTCTTAAACCCACAAGTGTATACGCAGTACGTCTTTTAAGTTGGAATCATCATTACACATGCTTGGTAGTATTACGTGCACCGTTTCAAACCTCGTTATAGATCCACCACATGGTGAATATCAATTTAGTATCAGATCGTCATTGCACATACGTTCACTATCCTTATTCCGTATGAATAATTGATCATGATTACCTCAGTTTTTGTTTACCGAAGATATTTTTGAATTACACCACGTACTACCCAGTGATAATTCCTATAGCCACAGATCTATATTAACATGGCGCCCTAGTAATGCGCCTTTAGACTTAGCACTTGTAGATCCAGTCCTTCGTTTATGTTCATGTCTAACACCACATCCGTTTGGTCTAAAACGGTAGCGTTCACGGTCGTTTTTACTACACGATTTCTCGAAGCAAACGGAAAAGAGTAACATTCAGGTACGAATCTCATACGCGCAGCATGTTGTTTTAGCGATATATTTTACATCTAGTGGCTGACTTACCGACACTGTCTTTCGTATTTTTCATAGTTTACGGATACCTTCAGCGCCCTAAAGGTAAGCACGCTTTGTACTATTTAATAAACATTGCGAGACAGATTTTAGCCCACACCACATACTCTACAGCTGTGTTTGTAGCACAGACTAATGCAGCTATATTTATGTTTTCTTTGTAGAACGCGTGTTTTCGCTAAGGAGGTAAGCTTCAGTAACGCATATTACTGCTATTTACAAACCTTTGGTCTGTTTGTAAAAATTTCCACTACTCGCTTTTCCGTTAAGATCATCGGCTGATATGCCCTGCTCTTTAATCAATAGGTTGGTTAGGTATCAATCACCATCACGTCCATTGAAGGTATGATTTTTCCACATACATATTTCAATTATTTTACGATGACGTTAATACATTTAGTATAAACAGGACATAACATTCATCATAGTATACAGTGATTTTTGAGCCTCCATTTAAAACAAATATACATGACAATATATTGTTTCATTCATGTTTTTCAGAATTTCCCCTGAGGAAGGAACAGTATGGTTCCGAAATGCATTGGGCTTATCATACAGTGGCATATTTAATTGTATATGTGAAATATTTGTTTGGAAATTAGCATCTACAAGTAATAGATGCCTGTTGTAAAAAGTGTGTTTGTGTTAACAAAAATGTTTCAAAGAAAAAAATGTGTTGTATAAAAATCACACAGCAAAAAAAGATTCACATGGATTAAAGTAGTTATTTTGAGAATACATTCAAATTAGTATTTGAATTCATGTTTATAAAAATTTTGGGTGTTTACACACCAGGTGAACAGTGCGCAGCTTATACAAGTTCCTTGACTTGTCAGTAACCGAAGTATTTACAGCATTAGTGGACAACTCATGCCTGCTGCAGCACCAAAAAGAGCTTGATTAATTTGGAGTCATCCAGGAGCACCCCCTTTTTTTCATATCTTTTACACAGGGATGTGTGCCATGTCGACTCTTTACTTTGTTCTACACACAAACACACAGCCTGAAATAGCAGTGTGTGATGGTACAGTGCCTCAAAGGGTGGCACAATAAGTGCTGCAGCCCTTAGAGACCATCCCTGGCCACAGTGCCCTTGGTACCTATGGTACCATTTACAAGGGACTGACATGTGGCCAAAGAGTGCCAATTGGGTTTTGTTTCAATTCAGTTTACAGAAAGAACATAGGTCCTGGGTACCTGGTTGGCAAGAAACCAGGGCACACTCAGTCAAAGTACATCAACAGTTTGGCAAAAATGGGGGCAACCATGCAAATAGAGGGGACTTTCTTACACCTGGCACTTTTTGAAGCCAGTGTCATTTGACAACTACTTCCTTGGTATTTTCATTCTCTCCACCTTGATGGTATACTCAGCATCTGCGCCTTCCTCCGTGCTAGCTGTTTTCTCTGTGTTTTCTTCATTGCCTGAGGTCTTTAAACAAGGCATGTTTCTGTGCTTGTGCCATGGTGGAGTGTGCCCTTCTTTGTTTCTCTCTGATCTTCAGTATCCTTGGCTGAAACTCTGCATACAAGTCGCAACTCTATGAGCTGTGGTCCTTCGCCAAACAGAGGTTGCAGACTTCGTGACTGTCTTTCTGGAGGAACTTGTATTGGCACTTCATACATGACCTAAAGATGGTAGGCTCCATACCAGTTTTTGCATTCTCTGATTCACGTGATTGATGCTTTTTCAGTAAGAAAACCTCCATCTTCGGTGTTCTTTGGTAGATCTGTTTTTTCAATGAAATCTGTGGCTATGCTATCATCTCCCATTATCTGTTGAGTTTTGGGTGTTTTCGTTGGGAAAAAAGTCTTTTTTGCTCTGGAACTCTTGGCTGTGCTTCCAGACCCAATGGTAGAAAAAGAATCTGAAAATGGTGCCCAAGCGAAGGGGCTTCTAGAGCATACATCTAATGTCATCTGAGGAGAGATACAGTACTAAATAGTCGACAACGGGCTCCAGGGGAAAAAAAGGACTGAGACCATTCCAGACACAACCAGTAGAGGTGGAATAATGCACACCATATCAATCTAGAAAATATTCCCATTGCAAAATCAAGTAAGACAGACTTACATCTGTCTAGGGAAGAAAATTGAAATCCAAACAGGTGGAAAGAAAAGACATCTTTCAAAGATACGTTTAAGCAATGGGCAACACCTATAGAGCCGACTGCCCAAAGATCAGATCTTTGCCTATTATAGAAGAGCGCATCACAAGGCGCCAAGCAAGGCAACAGTATACATTTAATTTAAAAAAAAAAAAAAAGTATTTCAGTTTGAAAGCAATGGGCCATTCTTCAACAAAATGCAATATTTCTGCTAACAGACTGCTTCATCAGATTGGGTAGTGACAGGGTTAGGAAAAACTCACAGCAGCCGGTGGCACTTTCGATCTAATAAGTATTGACGTCTTGACAAAGATCCTTCACGGATTTAAAGTGGAACCTTTTGTTTTATTCCATTCTCTGGCTTTTTAAGGTGTTGTAATACCACATGAGAAGTAGCACTACGGATAATTAGAATAGCATACAAAAAGTGGTAACTTGAACTACAAGCCTTTGAGCTGTGATCAGCCCTAATACCACAAGCACCAAGGTTTAGTCCCTTCAGCGCCATGTGTTCTGTACACTCCCAGTAAAGCTCAAAGCCATCAGGGGAAACACTGATTTTAGCCATAAGTCAGTAAGAAAGTAACAAAGCTTGAAAATAAAGATTGTGGCACGCAGCAGAACACACAGAACAATAAAGGGGCACAAATAGCTCTTGTGTGGATGTCCCTTTTATACTTTGGAAGACTCTCCTCTACCCCATGCCCCCCATCCCCCCAAAATAGTACAATAAATAGACATACCTTTCCGAATCAGAGTCGACTGGCTTGTATGTTTTTCTTTTATTTGCAGATCTAAGAGCGGCAGGTGTTTTCTTTTGCCCTAAAACATAAAACCATCAGAACGACAGTAACAAGTTCAAAGGTAACTAAAACATTAAGCATGCTCTGCAATATAGGGTCAAATCTGTTATCCAGGTCAGGATAGCCCTAGCTAAGAAATATGGATGCTAGGAGGAACTGATTAGGCCAGGTAAGAATTTCTATTATGCTGGAGTGATTTTGGCAAGTCCGCTTTACACTTTGGTGTGAAATTACAGATAATTACGTGATTACTCCTGCTTCCGTAATTAAGAGTAATTTGGAGGGAAAAATCCTACCACATGAGCATATTTAGTGAGAGCCATCTTGCTATTCGTGTTCTGCTGCATTTAGTGCGGTTTCTTAGCACAAAATGCATGGGAGCCTTTTGTGCTAGGAAAATACTGCTGGTAGCAAATTGGGAGAAAATCCAACTCCGAGAGCACATTTAGGGAACTTGAGCAGCTGCTCGTGCTCGCTATTTATGGTCTGTTTCATTTAGTGCTTTTTCTTAGCGCAAATGCATCCTAGTCTATTTTAGATGCAAAGGGGCTTTTTTGCAATTAGAAATAGTGCTAAACGTAGAACTACTCTTCTTGTATAATCTCGCAGAGTTCTTAGGTAAGTCAATGTGATTAAACTACACAGAATTACACGAGTTACGCCCACCTTTAAAACTGATGTGAATTGGAGGGCAAAGTAGGTTTAGCAAATTACTGAAAACAAGATGCCTGTTTAAACATTTACATTAAAACAGGGAATGGCTACCACTTTGACAAATCTGCCATTTTCACATTTCCTAGTGAGCAAAGTTCCTATAAAGAATATAACTAAGGTCCTAAACTGTTGAATAAACTACACAATCCTATGTCTTGGTAGCAAGAACCAGGTGCATCAGCATATAGGTATTACCACAATTTTCTTTATGTGCATATTTTCGAGAAGTAGTGTAGACATGGACTGCGTTTAAATCATTGCTGCAAGAAGAAGCCACAAAAGTGGAGCATACCTGCACTTGACTTGGTTTTCGCAGATTTGTTTTTTGCTGTTTCATTGTTTTGTTCTTCAGAAACATCAACTGAAGGATCGGCTTCAATATTTTTGTCTAGTAGATAAAAACAAACCCATTTAGACAAAGATATCCTTACAAATAAGAAAGGCAGTTTTAGTAATGTAGCACAGAACACTCCTGGAGAGTTAAAGGGTGTACAATGGGGAGTTAATTTTAATTAAGCCTCCTTGATAATGGTTTTACATGATTTACTTTTGTGAACTCCTCGATTCATACCCAGATCAGGTCAATGCATCATTACATGTAGCACCCATATCTGTAGGAAGCTGGCTTTCTCTGTAGTGCACCAAAATGAGGTAAACTATGCAGTTTTTAGGGCTTAAATTAATAATATCCAAAACTCTTTTGTGGTAGTATGACAAGCAGTTTAGGCTTATCAGAGGGTAGTGCTAAGCATTTGCTCAAAAATGAGACAAGAAGAAACTCAAGACGAATTTAGAAAAATAACAGATTTTAATATATTTTTAGACACCAAGAACTTCGGGGTCAGGTAAGTATTTATACATTGAAGATTTTTACAGGCAAACAGTAGAAAATCACAGCTGTCAGATTTGAGGCATAAGCCTCAAACGTGGTAATGTTATCCTAAGGGAGAAACATTCACTGCATAGGGTCACTTACAATTGACCTTCAGGACTGTTCTTTTGGACATGAGGTAAATAGGGGCCAAGAACCTTATAACCGCCAACAGTTTCTGCCTACCTGTTCTGGTGTGTCCAGGTGCAGAGCTGCTGGTTGCAAGGGTAGTCCCGAATGCTATCCCTGAAGACAATGGACAAAAAGTACCCGTAAGAAATGGTTGCAAGCGGGGACTGGGGTACCAGTCCAGGAGAAGCCAATGGGGGCTCGGTTCTTAAGGGTCTTTGGGCCACCCTTGGTTTTCCGTGGACTCGGGCTGTGTGGGTGCATAGGAGTTTCGTCTGGCATCGTTCCGTTGTCCGAGACTATCACTTCTTGGGTCCGACTTGGTGAGGGTGCCTCGGCTACTGGTGAAGTACAAGCAGCCTGGCAGGGTTTGGTGCTAATCTTTGGAGCAGGTCCTCGGTTTTCCTTCCTCGGTTCCAAAAAGTCGAATCTTGACTTGATCTGTTTTCGGGGGTCACCTAAATACTCAATTTAGGGGCGTTAAGGGGAGTGTATGGTAGTAGCCGCTGGGCTACTAACCCATATAATCCCTAGATTACCACTTACTGTGAGGAGTGGGCATCACCCTGTCCCAGAGTTCCTAATTTCACCACAACCAAGATGGTGAAATCCTTTCTGTTGAAACTCACTTGATATGTTTGGGTGACCCTTACTAGGGGGTCACAAGTAATTGAACAATGGCATCTATTATATCTTTCATCTGTCAATGTAGATTTATTAATTACTGCATAGTATATAGTAGTCTGAGTAATAAGTGTACATTTTCTAAAGAAAGAGTACTGACTGGACAATCATTGATTGAGTGGTATTATTGCATGCCAGTGATTTGTGATTACTAGCCCATACCACCTCCCTTGAGTAGGTCTTGGACTGCTCTGCTTCGCTACCCTGTGAGAGTCAATCGCTACAATGGGTTGTTTGGTTCCCACTGAGGACAATTGGGGATTTGTTACTTACGATAGCCACACAAATAGCCCAATTTACAACAAAGTCTCTATCAGACTCTTATGTTATTACACTCAGAAGTTAAAATGCTTACTTTTTTCCTGGAGAAACACCTTGCTCTGCGGGTCTGTCATCGTGTTGGTGAGAGCAGAGGCTGCTACTTCCAGTGTCCTTCGTAACCCTCAGGTGTGGCCTGCATGTTCACTGAAGGGACCTCCTGCTGGCCACTTTACGATAGACTACCTGCCTGGGAAGTTTCAGATAGCCAGTCCCAAATCTAAAGTGTAAAATCTTAAAGTGATTTTTTAAACAACTACTGCAATATACAGTGGAGGGGATCTGAAGTGGGACTTGAAAATATAAAACTTTAATTTGGGAAATATTAGACAAGTGCATATTCATGGCCACCCATGTTCGAGACTCCTGGCAGTCGTTTGCCACTCCACTGGATGCTATCTCACCCATTGGTAATGCTCTTACGGATGGACTCTGACCTCACAGCAAAATGGATATCTTGTTGGCAAACGTGGAGTAACTGTCCTTTCTGCCAGCATGTAGTGTTCTGGTATGTTTTGAGTATGACCGCCATTCAAGTTGAAGAGGAACATATCTGTAAAAAGCACTGGCAAATAAGCTCCAGAGTAACCTTTCAAAAGAAAGATGCCCCCAAAGGGCTACAAGTGGCTGGATATGGTACCCGTATACATCAGCCTTCTGGCCTCCAGGAGTAGGCGCATAACCTTACCAGGAATATCAGCTCTTCTGCATCATAGAGCTCATTTGGCTGGTGGCAGTACTTGTCTAAAAGCTTTTTAAGTTAAGCACTGACTGTGTAGGAGCGCTCAATGGCAATACATAAGCCAATGTTTAGCGAGACTGACTGAATGGTGGATGGATGTTAAGCAAGGGTCCAAACTTAAAACAAGATAACTGTGTTTATGATACCTTTGTGTCCCTGTAAGTGGTTCTGACAAAGCCAAATAAAAGGGAGTGGAAAAAGTCCACAGTCCCTCTTTATATTCTAACTCTCTCTGGATGGGATGGATATAGCCCTAAGAAGCTGCAGGTGGACTTCAAGTTGAACATAAGGAACATACAGGTGTCCACTGTGCCACCATATAGCTTAAGGATCCATTTGGAAGAACTAGTTGATTCAGCTCGAGTTGTACCGAGTGTCAGTGGTGTGGGACAATGACTGACATTCAATTTTTACTTTGACTACAGGGCCACAATTATCACATTTTTAAGGAACAATTGTATGAAGCTCGCAATTTTTATAATATACCAAAACGAGGTATATTGTGTAGAGTGCAGGTATCACTTGCTTTAACAATCCCAAGGTGTTCTTTCTGTGGTAGTGTGGTCGAGCAGCCTTAGGCTTATCAAAGAGTGTTAGACATTTCTTGCATACACAGTCAAAACACAATGCACATTGAATACGGAGAGCCACACCAACTTAGCAAAACAGCACATATTTTTATATCATTTTTGACCTCAACATCGTTTTTGGGTAAGCACTTTTAAAAACAGCAGTTTCGAAGAAAACAGGTAAATATACTTGTACTGTCTCTAATGCGGTAATGTTATCCTATGAGGAAAAACACATACTGCATACAGGTACTTCGCAGTGACTCACAGGACCAATCTTGTGGAGTTATGGTAAGTAGGGGGCAAGGTCCAAGGCAGCACTAACAGGTCACCTCAGTAGGCACCGGTATGTCCAGGTGCAGAGGTTCTTTTTGGCATAGGATGCCCCACTAGTTTCAATGTACACGGTCCTGGGGAAAAGAGGCTGCAAGCTGGGACTGGGGGGCCAGTCCGGTTGAACCCACAGGGGGACTCTGTTCTTAAGATGCTCCGGCACGTACAGGCACCGTTGTTCCACTTCTCTGGCTGTGGGGCTTGTGTGCAGTGGTACTTTTAAGCATCAGGTCCATGCTGCAGGAGACACTCGTGGTTGAAGGTGCCTGCACAAAGAGGCTCCAGGCAGCTACTGGGAGTCTAGTCCAGGCAAACCTAAGGTGAGGTTCGGCTCTGGAGTGTCTCAGGACCTCGTTGGCCCACTTTGACTCGGGCTAGGATGGGTGCAGTGAGGCTTTCCGGTGTGGGATTTTCGCAGTCCAGTCTCATCACAGTTCTTTTTGGGTGCCTGCAGGGAAGTTCTCCCAGGCTTTAGGAGGCAGAGCAGCCGCCGGACGAGTCGTTTTTGGTTTATCTGTCGGAGACAGCAGGCCGACCAGCAGGGTTACTGCTCATCAGTTCTTGCTCTTCGCGGCTCTTCAGGGTCCTCCTTCTTCGTAGGTCAACAGAATTTGCTTTCCTGGTGCGAGGGGCTCTCCAAAATACTAGATTTAGGGTTGTTAAGGGGAGTGAAAAGTGGTAGCCAATGGGCTACTTACCCTTGGGGTCACTACATCCCCTATATGCCCACTTCCTGTGGGAAGTGGGCATAACCCTGTCCCAGAGTTCCTAATTCTGCCATCACCAAGATGGTGACATTTTCATAAGTAGGTGAGGCGGGGGAGGGGGTTGGGATGGGTATCGGCAGGGGGAGGGGGTTATCAGGCAGCTCACCTTAGGGGTGTGACTGGCTTGATTGTGCACTACACCTCCCTGCATATAGAATTTCCCACCTGTCCTGGTGCCAAATGGGCCCAGGGGAGGGAGTTTGGACTTCCCAAGTCTGGGGAAGCTGTGGTCACATATCAAAGGTGGCAGAAGCCTTTGAAGCCTCCTGCTTTGATATGCGGATAACTTAGCCATCCTGCTTGGAGGAGGGGAGAAAACCTCCGGCCAGAGCAGACACTGTTTTTGCCCTGTGAGAGCATAGGCTCCCACCTGCAGGAGGTCAGAAACCAGTCAGTCTGTGGTGGCAGGCTGGTCGACACCAGTCAGCCAGCACTCGAGGCTGGTAGGTTTTCAGGGAGCACATCTAAGGTGCCCTCTTAGTACATGTATTAAAAGATCCACCACTGGAATCAGTGTGAGTTTATTAATACCAGCTGTTTGATACCAAATACTATAGATTTCACTGAAGCGATCATGTAGCTGGGGAACTCATTTTTACCAGTGTCAAGCACATGTCCTTAAAATGGCTTCCCTCCACACTTGTGATATCTAAGAATTAACTCCCATCACAGGGGCATATTTGTTCATGCAGATATGCACTCACATGTAGTATAGTGCACCCTGTAGTGGTGGCTTACCTATGCTGCATTCAATGTCTGCAGACATGGCACACACGGGTGTGTGCCATGTCGTGTTTTCACTTATCTGCATCAAGACACAGCCTGCAACAGAAGTCTGCATGACTTAGGTGAGGTGTCCCTTAGGGTAACACAAGGCATGTTACAGCCCTTAGAGGCCCTTTTTAGCCTCCTTGCCATAGGTACCAGGGGTACCAATTATTAGGAACTTACAGGGGGTGCTAAAGGTATTGCCAATTGTACAGTTTAGGGAATGATCTTCACTGGGGACCAGGTTAGTAGAAACCCAGAGCACTTCTGTCAAAATTGTATCAGATACCAAGCAAAATGTGGGGTTGACCATGTAAAAAAGAGGCACATTCCCACAACAATATATAATTAATCCAAGTCAAAAGTGAAAATGTCAGTCACTTAGCAACCTCAGCATGTGTTAATAAAGGAAATGATGCTGAAAGTGCATATAGCACCTCAAAGATAGAATTCAGAGCCCTTTGGTGAAATTCCAAGCCTTGCTACTCGAGATGAAGATGGAAAAGCTGCAAAATATGACAAATATACTGATTTTGTATCATATACAAATTGTTGGGATTGGTACCTGGTGTGATCTCAAGGCTAGTCTGTTACTAATTTGAAGGGGTCATCATTCTCTTTTATGCCAGTGTTGGCATGGGAATGACCTATACATTGTAATGGATGTGCACCCCTGTCCTGAGTGCCACAACTTTACTGATGTCTGGATCTGAACTGGTGAGACATCTAGATGATCATGATCTTCTGGATGCTTCACAGTTTAGCTTTAGGGGCAATCACTGTACAGAATCTGCATTTGTTGCAGCGACAGAGGACATTAGAACGATAGTGGACGGAGGTGGAAGGGCAGCCATGGTTATGTTGGATCTTTCAGCAGTGTTTGACACCGCAAATTTCTCGGTCCCCCAATAGAGGTAAGGATAAGGGATAAGGCCTTACAACTTCTTATATCCATCTTATTGGACAGGTCTCAAACGGTTGGTATGAACAACTTTACTACAAAATCTTTCAATCCCTGGTCCCACTCTGTTCAGTCTTTACGTTTCCCTCTTTACTCATCTTTCATCTTTGTCGATATTTTGGATTCTCCGTCGTATCCCTCATCGATGACAACCAAATTATAGTTTCCATTTCCAGTAATTAGCAGAAGGTTGCTACCAACTTTCAGAATTGTATACATGAATTAGGACTTTAGATGACAAAAAACTGCCTCAAACTAATTGTGAAAAAAAAGTAATCCTCTTTGGCAAGATGATATCTTTTTGGACGCCCAGATGGTGGCCAAGTGTATTAGGAGTTCTGCTACCCGCCACCAAAGCAGCAAGAATCCCCGGGGTGATATTTAATGACAAACTGACATTCTCCGCACACATCAACAAGACTACCTAAGCAGGTTTCCATATAATTCAAACACTTAGAAAGTGTTTCCCCTCTATTCCGATCTCAAATCAGTAACAGGTGTTACTAGCACGGAGTTCCTCTCACATTGATTATTGCAACGCACTTTACCTTATCAAGCAGCAGAAGTATAAATAAGGTTCAGACGGTTCAGACTGCAGCAGCACACCTTATTCTTAATTAACCGAAATTTAAAATGGTGTCGCAGGAACTACTGAAGTTACACTGGCTCCCCTTTAGGAAGCAAATTATTTTAACAATGCTGTACATCACTTACAAGGCCTTGCATACCTGTGGACTAGCCCATTTGAAAGCAAAATTCCATTGCTATCTACCTAAGCAAAACTTGTGCTCCTCAGAGAACAAAAATGTTATTCCAAGGGTAAAGAACCACAGATGGGCAGAAAAAATGTCTCTTGGATTGCCCGAAATGGTGGAATGCTCCATTACTAAGTATAACATTTTAATCTTAATATATAACATTTAGGAAGACGTTGAAAGCCTTCTTAATGCGGTTTTCTTTGTGCACTGTTCTTACTTATCCTCAGTCTACTGCAAAGACTCCTTTGGGTATTAGTATTCTTTCTAAATGAGTTCATTCATCTCAAATGCGGATTTGTGTTGTCCTAAGCAAACACGGATCTTGCGTGTGCCCTATTACATAGGCCTGTGTCACAGACTTCGATCTTCTTGGACCAAGAGGCGTTCATAGTAGTGAAAGACAACTGCTTTTACGAGGAATTAAGGAGCACATGCGCAGTGGTGGCAGCATACAGTGAGTGATCAGTAGGAGCGAAGAGGTCCACTTTCACTTGTGTCACTGGAGTGAGGCCTACAGGCTCACTCATTCAAAGTTCCGCTGCTTTGTGCTTAACTGACCCCTTGGCCTACATCGGTTTAAAGTGGAGTGCTGTGCAGCGTATGAGTGGTGCATCTGCGCTGGGTGTGAGTCTGGGAAGGGTACAATACAGGGATAATGCACTAGTGCACAGTGCATGCTGGTTAAATGAACATACTGACAGATGTGTATTGCTGCATTTCCGTGAGCTAGGTAGGACACACTGGAGAAGGGAGAGCCAGGCTTCCCCCATACACTTCAAAAGGGTGCTTTTTGATTCAGACAGAGGTTCACAAGGAAGTGGCCTGGGCACATCTCTGGAAGGAGATGGGGCTGATAAGAGAATCAAAAGCAGGACTGGGGCCCAAGGCTTACCTTTTCATAAACATCACTGTGGCAGACATCCACGTATGAATTCCAGTTACTCCTATGACCTGTATTGGGCTGTCAGCTGTGGAGTCACTCCTGTTGTGACAGACTGCTTTCAAGAGGAAGAAAGTGCAGAGGAGTGGGCCCTGCAAAAGGAAGCGGACCACTAGTATAAACTTCAACAACTCAGACTCTAAATCGCATTTGGTATCTGGAAATGGAATATAAGGGGAGCTTGAAAACCCCAAAGCTGCCAAGAACCCAGTTGGGCTGTGCAAGGAGGAGAAGTTCTGCAAAACCTCTGCCTCTGACCAGGAGTGGGGACCAGGGCCTGCTAGTTTCCCTGCTGTGCGAGGGGATATCAACCAGGGAATCTAAGACCTCCTGCCCTGGAGCACCAGCACCTGCCTGATTGCCAAGACTAGTGAGCCCTGTGAGCAAGAGAAGAGCATTGGTGGGAGAGAGGCCAGTGGGGAATTCTGTTGAGTGGGTTCCCTGAGCGAGGTGCGAGGAAACTGCTGTTGCACCAATCGGGTTGTTGCCCATGTGCATGACAAAGTCAGTTATCTCCGTATCGTAGAGGAGGTCTGCCGTGGATATCGCTGTGCCAATCTGGCTGGAGCTTGTATGCAGTAAGGGATCAGCGACCCCGATTGCCAGGAGGGATCACCGTGCAGGCATCTGCCGAGTCGATTGGGTCAGTGCCAGTGTACAGTGGAGGTACGGTGACCCCTTGTGCCAGAGAGAGAGGCCACTGGGACTAGCAAGCAGTGTGATCCGACCAATAGCATCACAGACGGAGTGAGGCACTGTAGAAAACCCCACACACCTACACTTGAACAAGAGATCAGTATCAAGAACTTCGTAACATCCCCCACCCCCTTGACCCGCATTTTGGGACAGACCAAAGACTCACCTTGCTAGGAGGAGCGGCAGGGAACCTCTGGTCGCTCCTAGAGCATGCGCTGAGAACTCTGGAATCATTGAGTATAACCCATCTGTGTGTAGTGAACTCAACTGAACCAGCCACTATCACCACAGCACCCGAAGAGGGGATGCATTTGAGAAACCCGGATGCTCCAATCCTGAATGTAAGTCTGAATTTGGGCCAGTCAGCCCCAGGGTTAGGAAGTTGCTTGCTCAATAGCGCTGTGGTGCTGAAACACTTTTGACAATGATATAGAGTCAGAGTGGACTCTTGAGAAGCAGTCTTCTAGTGGGGGTTGCCATGGATGTTGCCTAAAGTGAATAAGGAATAACCACACAGCACTAGAACGAGGAGGGAGTGGGACAGAGAATGGCCTATGAAACACAAGAGCTCTGATATCAGGGGGCTGTGTAGCTGTTTGTGAATGCGTTTCTCTTTATGTTGTTGGCACGAAAATAAAATACGCTCACCATAAAAATGAATATTTGGCTGGACAATAGTTTATTGATGCTACACCACGTATTTGGAGTTGTAGGCCTGAGGTCACCCCCCTGTATCCACCTCCCCTTGAAGGAGCATTGGACTGCTAACACTACGCTATTCCCGAGAGTCAAGTGCTGAGGGAATACTTGGCTCAGTCGCTCAGGACCCATAGTGGGTCAAGCTCCGGGGCATCAGAAGTAAAAGACCTTAACCCCCCACGGTGGGGTGCAGTAGCTCCTGATTGCCCCCTGGCCCTATGAACAGGGTTCTGATAGCCACGTTATGTTTATTTGCTTCCAATGAAGTGGATCAACATTCTACTTTCTTGGTGGCTTGTTGGTAGGATGTTCTTACAAAGTAGCATGAACAGTTTGCATAAGGAGGTTTACTTGGAAAGGTTCTTGCTTACCCATCGATCCTCTATGAACAAAATGACACTTGAGGTTTTGAACATAACTCTCAAAGAATGGTCTTTAGGCAGGGTCATTTTGATTTTTGCACCGAGTCAGTGGTCTCCTCCGGGATATATTTTGCACTTGCAGCATGTCACACCAACAACTATGTTGCTATGACATCAGAATGGCATTGAAACCCCTCCTCCCTTTCAATTCTTAGCCTCACAGAGGAATTATGCTCATTACTCCAGGTGGCAGACACAACAATGGTTAATAGGAGCAGTTTTCTGCACACAAAATAGTAAAGGAAAGAAGTCCTATGATCCCTGAGGGAGAGTACCTCATCCTTTGACAAACTGCTGAAGGAAGCATTTTGGACGGCTGCATTTAGTAAACATTTTATTTTATACAGTGTATCGCCTATCAAAGACACATTGCAATATATTGAATGCAAGCAAGAGGTCCAGTGCTTGTTATTTGAATCAAGGATATGAGCGAGTGGTCGAGAGCCAACAAGATACCAATAATTGCTGTTCAAACTGATCCAAAGTTAAGGGATGAATTGGGAAACTGGAGGCAAGTATAAGAATTGATGTGCCCCGGCCGTTACGGATGGTTCAACCTGATGGAACAGCCTACCAACTATCGTTGAGGATGGCACACTTTCTTTGATGTTCTCTGCCCACTCTACTAGCAAATATGAAATAAACAATTTCACAATGATTGTTACCAACTCAGACTATGTTTTATTTGTACTGTCCTAAATAAAAATATTTAAAAAAACATGTTTAATGGGTCAAGTCTTAAACATGTGCATATTTCATAAGGTAAAATAAGCAGCAGGAAAAAGTATGTCTAAAAATGTTTTTTCTCTTTGTTAAAGGCATTTTAAATCAGTATACTAAAAATATTTTTAGCAATGTTACCTTCTCCATTTTGTTCAACTTGCTCAGATGTTGTGGTCTCCATCTCTGCGGTTTCAATCTGGTTTTTATTTAGGCAGTTACCTTTGCTGAGCTGTACCTTAATTTTCTCAATGGCCCGTTGACAAGTTTTATCTTTAACCTCCTGCACAAAAGAATAAAGTAAACAGAGCTTGAGCATTACTGTCTTATAGATTGTATAGCTGGATCCTTAAAGCTTCTTGAGATCGCAAGCATGTCGCACCTAATGCCATTAGATCTGGCTTATAACAAGGAGCCTCTTCAGTCACTGGTGAGTTTAGGCACTTGATGAACAAGTTACTTACCTTTGGTGTGAGAAGTTGGCCTGATGTATGATGTCACTAGTTCTAGTGTACACCTTATATCAGTCCAAATACCCTTATGGTGATTGGTTGTAAAGTCAACCTTATAGACCAGCTATCCTAGTGGTAGCATGGACAAGAGCAGTCTTAGGCTAAACTCTGAATGGCATGTGAAGCCAGCTGTGATACCATATATAATCCCTTGAATACCAAATGAAAGGACACCACAACAGATATATATATAAAATAAAGTGTATTTATTCTAGTCAAACCCTCAGCACTCTTTATGAGATTAGAGGTAAGTACAACACAGTCTTATTTAAGCATACATTAAGTCACACAGGTAAGTAATACAGTTAGGCCCTAGGGGCCACGCAAACCATATACTAAGTAAGTGGTATAAGAACCACTGTCACGGAAACAGAATAGGCCTAGGGAATCGCTGGGGCTACACTACACTAGCGTTAGTTAGGAAGTGGGGGGCCCACGGGATTCGTGTGCAGAGTGGAAACACTCACGCGTAATGCGTAAAAGTCAATAGCAATAGTACAGTTTAGAAAACGGTAGATTTAGGACACTTCCGGAGTAGCTAGGAAGTTGAGACTTGAAAACTAGACACTAGGATAGTCACTATCCTGATGAGCACCGGAGTACCCAAGTTACCTAGCCCACAGGCTGCGGGTGCATAGGGGTGAAGATGCGTCGTTTTCGTCGTCGACTCCTATGGATGCCTGAAGAAAGATGCTGACAGGCAGTCAGTGAAGAGTGTCCGGTGGATCCCAAGGCTGGGATCAAGAAGAGAAGAAACCTGCAAGCAGAAGGGACAGAGTCAAGGTCACTAGCCAGTGACCACGTGGAACCAGGAAGGAACCAGGCGATGTCGTGAAGATTGCAGGTGAAGGTGAAGCTTGTCGCTGCAGCCAGGAGGACCAGGAAGCGTCGAGGACGACCAGGACCAGGAGGCGAGCTGTCCCACGAAGGCTCTTGCTGTCAGCGGCGTCGAAGTTGGACTAGGACTCACCAAGCCTTGGCAAGCGGAACCCACGGAGAACGAAGGACTTGCTTCTGGTGCAGACCAGGAAGGTCTGGGGTGCTTCTTCTTTGCAGAGAAGCGGGAGCCAGTCTGGAGGAGCCAAACCAGCGCAGGAGATTTCAGGGTGCGTCGTCACAAAGGCCACTAGCCAGCGGGCAAGCAACCGGACAGACGCGGCAAGCAGGAAAATGCTGAAGGGCCCCACGCAGGACTCGTGGAGTGTGGGGGGCTGATCTTCGGTGCAGATGGTGCTTGGGGTTGGGGCTTCTCAATCCCCGGTGCACAACTTCGAGGGTACCTCAGAAGCTGCGCTTTAAGTTACTAGCCACTTTTTCCAGGTAGCCGGTCCCACGTCGCTCGTCGCCTCCACGGATCTCAGCTTTGCTGTCGATGTGGATCAGGGTCGGAGAAGTCTGGAAGTCAAGGCTCTGGTCAGGCTCTGCAGTCGGTTCCTCGTAGAACGTGGGCAAAGCAAAGGGTAGTCTCTTGATGGTGCCTGTTTGCACAGGGTAGCCACTCCTTGGCTACAAGGGAGATTCTTCAGTCTTCTTCTTTCGTCGAATGTCGAAGGTCCAGAGTTTCTGTTCAGTTTTGCAGGTTCAGGATAATCTAAAGTCTTGAGGCCCAACTCCCACTCTTATACTAATCTGGGGGGCTGGGATACCTGCTAGGTCACGCCTTATGGGTGGGACCTGGGAGGGGGTGGTTACACCCACTTCCCTTTGTCCAGTTTCGCGCCAGAGCTGGGGCTGGAGTGCCCCAGCGCCGGTTTGAACTGGACAATGCAAGGAACACCTTGTGTGCCCCAGGCATGTCTCATTCCTTTCAGCCCACCCTGCCCCAATACACTAAAGGCTGTCTGGGGAGGTGCTAGCACCTCCCCAAGCAGGAAACCTATTGTCCAAGCCTCCCTTGCCAGGATCACTCCCAGCAGCAGGGGGTCAGACTCGTGTCTGTGGCAGCAGCATCCATTTTGTGATGCTGAGGCTTTGGTTAGAGTTAAACAGCAAAGTAGGATTTTAACATGTCTCTCCCTCTAGAAGGGAGGAATAATATCCTCATCACCAGAAATGGTATGGGGGTATTATTCCAAAGTGTTAGACACCTTACACGACATGTTTTGATAAAGCCAAACCATAGTTACCATAACCGTTTAAGATTATAAGGCACTTTAAGAGTATATGGTAGGCTATATCATAGAACAGCTATAAGGACATGGTTCCGAAAGCTGCAGACAGGCTCAGCTCATGCTAGAGCACCATCTCACATGTTACCAAGCACTCTGCCTCCAGGATTGTTAAGGCCTGCCATAGGAGTGACTGATAGGTACACATGTGTCTATATATAAGGGCAGATATAGGCATACTATATCTAACCAAGGGGTGTTTACACGACCTTGCCCCAGCTGAGTGATCAGCCAGTTGTGTCCGATTGGAAGGCCAGACCAGGGGTGGCATAATACATGCTGCAGCCCCTGGGAGGCCTAGGGTACACCTATGCCCTGATTCCGCCTTATCACCAAAGAGACAGAAGCCATCAAAGGGCATGTCAATAAATAATGCTTGGACATCCCCTGAAAATCCAGTTCTCAGGCAGGCGTGTCACAGTAGACCCACCATCGAGGAAACCGATCTGCCCAGCGAGTCGGTGGTATCCAGTCCACATCGGATTGTGAAATTTGCTTTATCTCTTCAGTCAGCAACAGCTTGGGAAAGTGTGGCCCGGGCCTCCTCTGGAATCATGGGCAGCATCAACGCAACCGTATAGCATAATGCTTGGAGTAACAGCCCAAGAGACACATGCTCTTCACGGACCACAGTGCCAGGCTGGTGGAAGAAACCATTTTTTACTACGGTGACCAGCCTCTTGGATTTTCTGTCCGGTAGGGCACTGGGGAACGCGCCAGGATTTACACAAGAAGTGGAGGCTTGGACAACCGAGCTCTCTGGGATAGGGTGTTATGTGAGGAAACTGGAGTCCACTGGGGAGGGCGGTGGTGGCAGGCAATTAACATGTTCACAGGAGGCCCTGTGCTGGGCTTGGACCAACTCACAAGCAGGATGTCTGAAAAGGTTTCATTAAATGGGAGAAGCGGTTCTGAGGGGGTCGCTCCCAGGTGAAGCACCTCTGTCAAGACGTTCTTCTTGACTGCCACTTAGGATAGGCTAAGGTCTAGGACCTCGGCCACTCTTTCACCACCATTGCAAACGATGCTCCCACCTCTGAAGCCACAGTAGGAGAAAGTATGCCAGTATCTGGAGAATTGTCCTCACACCCGTCTATGTTGGTACAAGGGCTGCTACTCTTCAGGGTCCGGCAATCCCTCACAGTTCTTTCGGAGTCCTAGCCTATAGAAATAGAGCTCAGGTTTCAGCCTGGAAGGCATGGCTCTAGTCGGTACCAGAGTCTGGGATCAGAATGTGGATGGCGCCGTGAGCGGCGCCAGGGAAGGTAGATGTGGTACGACCAGTACAGATCCTTCTGTAGATCCAAGGGGCCCGAATGGAGCCAGAGCCGCCAGCGTGGAACCGGTAGGGGCCCCTCCCGAACTAATGGGTCCCAGAGGACCACCAGTAGGAACTTGTCATTTAAATATTAAGTGCATCGCCTCAGAAAACTCCTTAAGTTAAGCGATGGTCGCTCCGGCTCTCCGAAACTCGAGAAGGTGCAGAGTCTGCCTAGGCTTAAATGGGGAGCCTGCCAACGAATGCAGACACTGCCTTGTCTAGTCTGAAGACAGTGACAGACTAGGTGAAGTTGAAGACCTCTTCCTTTTGTGGGGCTTACCCGAGTGGCCCAATGACTTCGAATGTAACAAGAATCTTGGACTCTGCGATCAAGACAGTTGCACGTAGGGCTGTGGGGAGCTTGAAGGACTACTCCCTCAAGGCCTTGGGGTGCATGGTGCGACAATCAACGCAGATCCTGTTGGTCGCGTTTCATGAACCAAAGACATACAAGATGTGGGTATGCCACCGAAATCTGTCGATGACAGGTGCCGCAAGGCTTGAAGCCGGCCTTCCTGGTAGGCATCCCTTTCACACCAAGAGAAGAACTCTCAAAAAACCATCACCAAAACCTTGAAAAAGCACAGACAAAAAGACTGACTAGGTAGCTCTCTCCGGATCTGTGGTGACTGGCGCAGAAAGGAAAGAACTAACCTCAGCCCGCTGGGGTAGCGCCTAAACAGGCACCGTGCCTGTTACTTCCGGCAAGGACGACGACAGGCGGAGCTGAAATACGCCAACTACTGACACACAGGGCTACTGCTTAAAAAACATTTGCAGATCCAATCTGATGCCCGGGGATAATTTTACGGTAAGAAATCTGCGGCTAAACGTCTATCAGATGTCATTATAAATGCACTGTGTCACTCATGCATCCATTCATCCACAGTGTCTCATTCTTGCATTCACCCACTTAATATTCACAATAAAACACACACACACTTAACAAGCACATACGAACTGAAAGCAAAAAGATGAAAACATGCCTCTGCCTAAACACAGCCAGCATATGTTTACAAAAAAATCTAAATCAAATCAAACATGTTAGCGGTCAGTCATCTTGCAATGATATTGTAGCTAGTGTAGTGTTATTTTAAAGTTTCAACAAGGTTGCTATGATTAAAAGCAAAGTGTTGGCTATCTTGGAGCAGTAAAATTATGGTTCACTATGCACAACACAACTAAAAGTGGCAGATCAGTAAACGTCACACTAGGTGGCCATCTTGCAATGGTATTGTGCATAGCATATTGTTGTGGTGATCCATGATGGCCAAAACAAGGCTTCTAAATGTGGGGGAGATCTTGCAATGATACACAGACAATACCATTCCATGATAGCCACCCAGCTTTGAAGCAGTGACCACATGAGATGTGGTGCACTGGAAACTAAAGTGGCAAGTGATCAGGCCAGGAGAAGGAAAGTAATTAAAGGTGACCTGTAAAAAGCAAAAAAGGGAAACTAATGGACTAACCCACCTTTCCTGCCACTGAAGCAAACTTGATTTCAGGCTTCACATCACTCACAGGGCATTCGGGCCAACGGATGAAGTGGCATGATCCACTGCTCCATGCTGTCATGGGTGGCATCACAGTGTAAATGACACTCAAATCGACCAAGGCAGACCCATATCCCCTCTAGACGGGTGTGCATATGCATGGCTAGGAATGTATGTCCTTTATATACATTTTCTTTTTTTTATTACAAGAGCTTGGCAGACAATTAAACATGCCAGGCCCTCCTAAGTTCTAGCAAGGTTAATCACAGTGCAAACCTTCATTCCATGTAACAATTTACCCATCTACACTGTAATACCCATCCACAAATAAAGACCTATTTGTCTTAATAAATGGTTTGCACAACAGATAAGCCAGGCATACTACCTCAGTCATAACGTTTCATAATAAACAAGTCAGTCCTTTGGGATCTGACATAACCTATCCCAATTAATCAATTAAGCCTATAGCTCTATTATTGATTGTTGCAGCAGATGAGAGATGGAGCTTACGTGAATTTGTTTCAGAGCAGAGGAAGAGTCTCTGCGGTAAAAAACAGATCTTCAGAGCGCAGAATCGGAAGTATGCGGACCAGGAAGAGGAGCAAGCAGGAAAGCAGTGGCTTGGTGGCAGTGTCCATGACCGGGCATGGCCACAAAGTTAGTTGAGCTTGGCTGGCCTGTTATTCGTCCCGAGGTACCGGGGATCAGAGCGGCGAAGCACAACAGAGCAGAACGTGGAGTACGACGTCACCACAGCTGCCAGTTAGCGTGCCGCACTGTGCCTGCCTGGAGCCTCCCGCCACCTGTCTGATGCTAATTAGCCCTCCGGCAGCCCGTACTCCCTTGGCTAGACTGGAGGAGTGGGGGAGACTGGTTGCGACCCCCTGAGGGATAAGGACAGGTCCGCAGTTCGTGTACAGCCAGTGGGAGGGGGCAGCAGGGCTGAGCTGAGCTAGGAGAGAAACTGAGGAGAGAGAAGAGCAAGGAGCAGAGGCGGAGGTTACTACAGTTAGAACATCACCAGAACATGACAACCTGAGCATGGTTTATACTCTAAAAAAGAATATTCAGAATCCAAAGATAATGGCTATACGAAAGCCGGAAGCGGAGAGGAAGTCGAACCCAGAGCAGTTCGGTGTGAAACGGCCGAGGAGGAAGGCGTCTAACGTCAAGGACCCAAGGCCTAGGGACCTGGTAGGGAACGGAGCGCAGCGGCGTACTCGCCGTCGCAGAGCGCGAGACCGGATCTTCCGCAGAAGCGCCCCGGCCAGGCTGGGTGGGGCTTGCGGCGATCCAGAGTGTTCCTGCTCGGGGGCCCCCCCTCCGCACCTCCCTCAACTACGAGAAGCACCTTCTCCTCCCACCCAATTAATTTTTCAAAAGCCCACCGACACTTCAGCTGGACACTCCAGCTTCAGCTGAAAAAACACAGTTGTGAGAGACACCTTGGAACCGTATGAGTTCTCAGTCAGCCAAGCAGATATTTGCAGAGACTGGAGCAGGCAAATAGGTTTCTCGCTGATATAGCACAGATTTTTAGCCCCCCTTGGGGCCTTTGACTGCCGCTTCCCCACAACTGTGAGCCCGATTCTTTGCTCAGAAGTGACGCGGATGCTTGACTGCGTAATTGAAGGCAAACTGACCCCGGGGCGTCAAACCTCATAACTTTACTAACCACAATTAAACATTAGGCCCGGAGCCCGCAGCCACCATTTCTAGCCCTACCAGCAGTCTACCCGCGGGAGGTCGCAGATGAGGTCAGGGAAAACCAGAGCGGCCATTCCCCCAAGGCCAGGGGCGAAGAAAGGGAAAAGACAAAAAAACATGCCTTCCTGCTCAGCCCAGCGCCGGTTCTGTACTAATTGCAACAGACCCTGTACCAAAAGACAGGGCCCGTCAAGTGGTCTAATCAACGCAACCCAACCGAAAATCTACACAAAATGTAGCTTTCTCACTGATGCAGGCTCTGCAATCTACTCAAGCAATGCCACCCTTAAAGGTCTGCAGTCCCCTCTGCTTCCCCTAATAATCGAGCCAACCCAATCAACTGCACAGTCTCAAAAGAAGGCTTGCTCAAGTGCTGAGGAGCTGGCCAGCCTACAACCAATTAACAACCTAATGACAAGTATGCTCATCTCTTCAATGGGCCCAATGGCATCAGAGACTTGTAGCAATCACAGCCCTCCTCACTCTTCTTGCCCCAGTCAGATGGAGACTCCAAATGCTAGCATAGCGAATAAAAATCAGCTCCCTTCAAGTCTTGTAAAGCTTCAAGGAACCCGGAGCCCGATCAATTTACAAGTACTAGTACACCAAGGTTCAAAAGAAGCCCTGGGCGTTCAACTGCTCAGGATCGGAATCAAAATCATCACTTAACAGGCTAAATCTCTGGCCCTAGAAATGGGAGGGGGGGGAGGGCCGGGGAAATCACTTCACACGCGCCTAGCCCCAAAGGCAGTTTGCCCACCGGGATTCACAGAAGAGGAACTCTGCCATAAAAGGAACACGCAGTCTAACCAACTAGAATGTGCTTCAGAATGTAATTCAGAATGTGCCCCAGAGGTCAGCCCTATCCAGTAACAAAAGGAGAACAGCGCCATAGGTACGACATGTATTGAGAGGGGCTGGCACGTAGAACAAGGTCTTGAAAGCGGTCTCAATCAACTATTGACATGCAGGAACACTACTCATGCAGCACAGCTTCGGCCTGCAGGCACAATCAACCCTAGCGTCACCACCTGCACAACCTTGGTCACCATTTCTCCCACTTAGACCATCCGAAGAAAGAGGATGGTCTGCTGACCTGATCCATCAAGAGGGGGAAAAGGGAACCCTCTCCTACTTGAACACACAAGAATGGGAGGAAATGCTTGCTGCCTATTCACCTGATCAGCAACAGAGCTCTACCCTGGCAAAGGATCCTCAACTGCACTCCCAAATCCCCAGCCAAATGGCTAGGGAGGCGAACAAAAACTCAAGAGGGGGTGAACCCTAAAGAGCAAGCCAGCAGCACCTGGGCCTCCCTCTTAAACACCATACAACTGGCCGTTGAAGCGCTCCAATATCAGTCGGAAAAGATAGATATCCAGCTCTCACTTTTAAACACCTTGGTACTGTTCACCGCAGGCATTGATGAGAATTGGGGTCCTTAACGGCTTAATAAAGAGAGCGCAATCAGAGGCTCAACTCAATTGTGGTTGCAGCTATATAGTTGACACACTTTCTACTCTTCCCTCAATGCTAAAAAACTTGCTAAAGGAGTTGAGAACTGCAACAACCGGACCTGTAAACAAGCCCCCTAGCGGCAGTCTTACAGCATCAGGGTAGGTCAATGGGCATCAGACAAATTCGAACAGTGGGAAGCTGCAACACCATAATCAGCAGATAGGACCCAACACCAAGGAATCTGCTTGGTTGCCAGGAAGGCACAAAGATTCGACGACAGTGCCCCAAGATGGAACATATGCCTCGAATCTTAACACCAAACAGCTACGCCAACAGAGAAGGAAAGGGCGCAATCAGAAAACCACAGAGAATCCAACAACCTTTTATCCAATCTTCTCCCGCCAACACACACAACCGGCCTCTAAGCCTGGCTCAGCCAATACTCACACCAAAGACCCTCTGCCGGATAATGACAAGGAGGACCTTCCTCCCTCCCCCACCCACCCACCCCCAAATCCGGTAGAGGAGCACAGGATAAATAAAAGACAACGGAAATGGGAATACAGCTACATCTCAAATTAAGAAGGCTCCTGTGAGAAGTAGCCAACCGAAGCTCAAACGCTCAGATCTAAACGGAGGGCCTCCTACTTCTTTCATAATCTCAGAGCTACCCAGACAGCCCACAGCAATGGAAGGGTTTAGATCAGTGTTGCTGGAAGCAGCCCCAAAAAGCCCAAAGTCACAAAAGGATATAAGCTAGGAGATCTGCACTGAATTCCCAAACAGCAAAATTGGGGCGACCTGGGCGCATAACACGGGGAACCTGGTCTAACCGCTCGGCTCCACTTTCGGAAGGCATCAGGCAGACCAGAAAGAGCACCACGCAGTTCAGTCTGAACAGAACATACTGCATTCCCCTAAACAGGCAGGCTCCGGGCCAACAATACTCGAGACAGAGCCAAGGAACACAACGTTTGCAGAGCAGGAGTAGGAAAACCCAGTCAAAGGCAGTGACCCAAAGCAGTTGCCAATCAGGAACTCTAGCGCCCACCAATGATCATTAACAGAAAATACTTCTGAAGAGAGATATGCAGGAGGCCACGCACACCACCCTCCTTTACCCCATGTGTACATCAAAAGGACATATCACAGAAAGGAGGTAGTTCCTCTGTCTGGCAGATACACTAGTAGGTGCTATCTGGCCGGAGTATGTGTCGCAGGGAGATCTGAATCTCAGATTGTGATGCCCTCACACACCTGTTAGGGTGTCATGCTTCATCATAGGGCCCTCCTCGTCAGATCGGCGCTGCAATGTCTGATGGGCCTGGTGGCTACTTTAGCGGAGTTCTTCAGATCTGAGGACGCCGTATGTGGTGGGTGCATGTGGGCAATATGAGTAGAATCTTGAGATTCAGATGTGATGGAGCAAAATAAGGTGAGACGGTAATGACCGATCAACACACCAAGTGTCCCCTACAGTGATTGGGACTCTCCAATCCCCCTATGAAGTATTAGACTCCATCCTTTGAGGTGGAGACTCCACACTGGTTCCGCACTAGGGACCAGCAGCATAGGTCATCCTCGAATAGCGGGGAGAACACCAGCCCCACTAGGGGGCACCACATTTTACCACGGTCCTGAAGCAGTACTGCCCGACGGTTGAGCCTGAATGGCACGAAACATGTTGACCATGCATTTATAATGCTATCCTGGTACCTTGGCCACAAGATAGCACCACTGTTTTTACCTAGTCCTGGACCCATATTTAATTAAATGTATTTCTTACGGGTTCCGGTGCCTATTTTAACTCACTTTCTACACACCACTATCCACTACTCATATTGCCCACGTGCACCGACTACATAAGTCATCCTCAGCTCTAAAGAACTCCGCTAAAGTAGCCACCAGGCCTGTCAGACATTGCAGCGCCAGTCTGACGAGGAGAGCCCCATGATGAAGCATGACACCCTAACAGGTGTGTGAGGGCATCCCGATCTGAAATTCAGATCTCCCAGATAGCACCTACTAGTGCATTTGCCCGAGAGATGAACTACCTCCTTTGTGTGATATATCTGATGCTTGTGGAGGAGCTCAGGAGCAGGACCTCCCTAAATAACTTGCTTTTCCGTCCCCCTCTTTGATTTAAGATGCATCAAAAGGACACCAGGACACCCTGAATAGAGGGAACATTCTAAGGCTGCTGCAAGCAATTTCAACTCTCACTGATCTGAGCTCAACTGACCTACTCTCAATAGAATTCATTCGTCCCACAAACCCCTCGATGCCAGAGGCCACCAAGGCCACATGGAAGTCAATACCAGTTGCCCAGAAAGTTCTAGCTGAACAGTGCACCTTCAAAGCTTGGGGGGGATAGACATCGTACCGTATCTTATTCCAGCGTACCCTTCACCTTTTCTCGCCCCCATTTTGAGGCCAGTACTTAGAAAACCACATGGGTGTCCAAACTGAGTGCTCGGAGGGGCTCTTGGTCAATCACCTCAGTGGTTTCCAACTTGATGACGGATAGACAAAACAGATCTTGGGCAGCACCTGCCCCACGGAGCAGATCTCCTGACTTTAGGTCAATCACTCAGACAATAACCACCTCTGCTGGAAGGCAATGACGACCAACACAAAACAAATCTAGAATTGGAGCAGACGTCAACCCACTCCACCTATACTCGTGGATTATCAACGGCCTGTCAACAAAAATTATGGATCAGGAATTCCTGAAATACCTCAAACATTTCAACATAATTATGTTGCAGGAAGCATGGCTCACTATACCGCAGCACATCCAAGGTTACATGTATTTTTTAACATCGACCACAAAGAGTGTTAGATTTGGACACCACTCGGGAAGGTTGGCAACCTACGTTTCCACAACAAAAGTTACCTCAGCGGTCCTTGTCGGCTCTCCTGCACTGGCCACCTCTGCAGTGAAGATCACCGTCTCTCTCCGTGGAGGGCAAGATGAGGTGGTTTTAGTCAAAACTCAGGTCCACTCAAAACGGAAAACCAAAGATTCAGAAAAGCTAATAGCTAACGTATATCTAGCTACATAGCGGAGATGGAAACCCCATATTTCATCTTGACTGGGGACTTAAGCAAACACCTCTTTGGCACATCGTGGTTGAAGAGACCTGCATTCTCGCTTCGCTCTGCAACATTCCGCCACAATGTGCTCCACGAATTGAAAGTAAGACCTGCAAGAAAAAACGTCTTTTGGAAGACCTAGAACATCTAAGGGCTCTCAATGGCAGATTCCCCAAGGACTCTTCCCCCCCATTCCTTGACGCTACTCTATTTGTTTTTGGGATCATTTTATTAACATTTTCAAAACCTAGGACATATGAAGACATCCAAGGAGTGTTCAATATAGCAAAGACCATCATCATCAGACAACAGGAGGCGTGAGCCAAGGAGACCGTCCATAAACACAATGTTTCCTGCAGGGGGGAAAAGCAGCCATGGAAAAGAAAAACAGACAAAATTCAAAACAACAAATTTAACCATTTGCCCCATATCTTCTCAAACTTTTTGGGGCACCCTCTGGCCTCAAAAGGGGCTCTTCCTGGGCCGCGCATTAGTCCACCCCTCTGCGCCATTTACGAACAGTATAAGGCTTGGCTTTGGACCAGGCAGCGGCAATGTCCCGCTTGGCAACCGCCACTGCCGTACCCAAGAAACGCTTGTCAGCCCGAGAGGCGTCCAAGCCATCGAAGACTCAGAGGAGGAGGCGCAGGGGGTTGTCGGGGACCTGCCAACCCAAAGTGTGTGTAAGTTCAGACTCTACATCCGTCCAGAAGAAGGTAAGACCGGGACATTGCCAGACCATGTGATAAAAATCGTCCGGGACATGGCCACAACGGGTACAGTCAGGTAAGGGGCGCAGGCCCGCATTGTGTAGGCGCTCCGGAGTCAGGTATGCTGTGTGAAGGTAGTAGAGTTGAATAAGGCGTAATTTAGAGGCGGTAGTTAGAGTTTTGGGAGCCATTAGGGGGTCTCGTCAATCTGCTTCTTCTAGGGGACCCACTCATCCCTCCCAACGAGCTTGCAGCGAATCTAAAGTGGCAGGGCCGTTGTTCAACAGTGAACGATAGATCCGCAACACTCCCCCTTTCCCCAAGTCGCCCATCATGACCTGCGCCTCGAGCAGGTTGAATTCAGGGAGTGAGGTATTGGGAGGGACATGCGCAAGGAGGGCGTGGCGGAGTTGCAAATATTTGTAAAACTGTGTCGGGTAAAGGGAGTGACGCTGTTGCAGATCCGAGAAGGCCTGGATGTGACCACCAATCCAGACATCCCCGAGAAGTGTAATCCCAATCCGGTCCCATTGTTGAAAACCTCGGAGAGCCGATACCTCACGTAGCCAAGTGCTGTGCTACAGAGGTGTGTGTTGGGTGAGTATCTTGTCCCATTGTGTGTAGCGCAGGGCCGTGTGCCAGGCTGTTAGGACCGCTCGGGAGATGGGTGGGATAGCCTGTGGGATAGGGGATCTGTACAGGTAGGCCTGAAGCTGAGGAGGTCCATAGTCCCGAGCTCGGTCCGGTAAGCCGGATCAGACCAGCCCCCAGCAAACCAGCCCTGGATGACAATAAGCCAGGTGGCCAGGTAGTAGAGATGGCGGTTGGTCATTCCCATACCCCCATCAAAGTAAGGTATCCGACAGCGGGCTAGGGCCATATGTGGTCTGCCGCTCCCCCACAGAAACTTGGCAATTACCCCATCAAACTCACAAAACCAACTACCTGGGAGATAAAAGTAATGTTCTGTAGAATGTATAAAAAAAAGCAGGGAAGGATCATCATTTTAAAAACTGCCTCTGCCAAGGGGGTTAAGAGGGAGGAACTGCCTGTAGGAGAGTAGGGTCTGCAATCCTATGATCACCCAGATTTTTTGCTTTTGCTTCATTGGTTTACGACTTTCTCCGGCTGTGGGCCTGCCAATCAGACCCACAGCCTAGCTGTTCTCTCTCGAAATTAACACACATGTACGTTAGGTGCATCCACCAATTGGAACTGGGCCGCCTTGTCAGTCCCTGTCTCAGCATACCACAGGTATCCAGGGCATCGGTGTACCCAGGGCCTACCAGGGGCTGAAGCATGTATTATGCCACCCCTGGAATGGCCGCCCAAATCTGACACAACTGGCTGCACGACAGCTGGGGCCACGTGGTGTAATCACCCGTTGCTGTAGGTGTAGTATTCCTACACCTAAACCCTAACATGGACACATGGGTTCCTATCAGTCACTCCTATGGCAGGCCTTATCAATCCTGAAGGCAGAGTGCAGGGGATCATGTGGGACGGTGCTCTGGCGCGAGCTGAGCCCGTCGACGGCTTGTGGAACCAAGTCCTAATAGCCGTTCCATGGTGACGCGGGCCAACTACTTTTAATGCCTTATAATCCTAGCGGTTATTTGCTAACTTTGGCCTCGCATCACCTACACATGTCGAGTAAGGTGTCATACGAATGGGAATACGAACCCCTCGCCAGTCCGGGTGACGGGGTTGGCATTCCCCCCCTTTTAGAGGGACACGACATGGAAGTAACCTTGAACCCGGTTAAAGTTGACTCAAGCCTCAGCATCACAAAATGGATGCTGCCACCAGACACAAGTCTGACCTCCCGCTGCTGGGGGACCTTCCAGCAAAGGGAGCTTGGACAAAGGGTTTCCCGTCGAGGGCGGTGTTAGCACCGTCCCAGACAGGGTTTGTGTATCCCAGGTGAGCAGGGCTGAAAGGAAGGTGACTGCAAGTGGCACCCCGGTGCTCACTGTGCATAGCCCGGCTCAAACCAGCCCCTGAGCTGGCGCGAAGCCGGACAAAGGATAGGGGTGTAACCACCCCCCTCCTGGCTCCACCCATAGGTAGAACCTAGTCACGGGCCAGCCCCTTTTCTTAGAATAAAGGTAGGGGCGAGTCCCCTTCCCAAATTGGATAATCAGATAATCGGATACCTCCGAATCACGAACCACTTTCCACGAAAGGAACTCTTGACTATTTCTGAAGACTCTCCCTTGTGGCTAAGGAGTAGCCACCCTGCACCAGCAGGCACCACCTAAGCGCTTGCGGTTTGCTGTAAGTCTCTCCTACGGATCAAGACTGCCCAGCTCGACGAGACCCGAGTCCCCTGCCATCTCTGACCTTTTACCTCCCTCATCAGCTCAGCTGAGAGTCGTAGGTGTGACGAGACCTGCGGGACCGGCTATCTTCAGGACCTGCACGACGCTTATCTAGCACGCCCACCGAGGGACCCTCGAGTGAGTGCACCTAGGGTTTGAGAAACCCTAAACCCTGAGCAGCTCCAGCATCGAAGTCTGTCTCCCCAGCATCCACGAGATCTGCGTGGGGGGCCCTTCCGCTCCTTGCTGTTCACCGCGTTGTCCGACCACTTGCCGACCGGCTTGTGGCCCGCTCCACGACGCACCACGTTTTGTTTCATCACTAGTCTGGTTGCTCCAGACTGGCTCTTGCTCCCCTTCAACAGAGGAGTACCCCGGACCCTCCTGGTCCACTCCCGACGCCATCTTGACTCCCCCGCTTGGGTGGCCACTGCCAAGATCCGCTGCCCCTTCCTGGGCCCAGCATCATCGACAGCAGACACCTTCGTGGGACAGCTCGCCCTCCATCCTGGTCGCCGCCGCGCCTCCTGGTCCGAGGAACAGCCGAGTCCGACGTCACCCACTCACCTGGTCGAGGTGACTTCCGCCGGTACCCTCCTGGTACCCACACGATCGCTGGCTAGCGGTTGAGAACTGAGTCCCCTCTGCTTTCAGGTTTTCCTTCACCACCGATCCAGGCTTGGATCGCTCTGAACATCGTCACTGGTCGCCTGCCAGCAACTTCTTCTTTCAGGCTCCTGAGACTACACGAGGACTCCCGACATCTTGACGAACTTCACGCAGCCGCAGCCTCCGGGCTAGGTAACTCGAGCATCTCGGTGCTCCATCGCAGGTTCGCTCTACAAGTGTCCAGTTCCTTTTTCGTTTAGTCCCACTGATCGGATCACTCCGGGATCAGTATCTCCAGACTCTAACCATTCGCATTTCACTGTTAGTGTAGGTGGTTTCTCGTGCCCCTCGGGCATTTGTGTAAATTGTGCAACTGAAGTATTTTCCTAAGAGTTTTGTAGTGTGCTTAGCTCCCTGACTCATAAAGAGCCAGGGTAGTCCTGTTATAAATAAATATCCTTTTATTTTCATAACAACTTGTGTGGTGTCCTTTCACTTGGTGTTCAAGGGGTATATGTGATGGTAAACAGCTGGCTTAACACGCCCTCTAGAGTTTAGCCTAAGACTGCTCGTATCCACGCTACTAGGATAGCTGGCCTAAAAGGTTGACTTACAACCAATCATCAATAAGGGTCGTTTGGAATGATACACAGTGATCACTAGAATAGTGAGCACTACATATCAGGCCAACTTCTCACACTGCCAATGTTTGAGGTTTGATTTGGCTTTCATGACCAAGGGGCTAAGGTTAAGAGCGAATTCCAGTACAGGGAGCAGGGTTATCCAAATCCCCAGATATTTAAATGATTGTCTCGGCGGGGGGATTGTAGACTGCCAGTCAAAGCAGGATCGCGAGGGGTGAAGGGGGACCAAAGGATCACGTTTTAACCACGTTTTGGAAGAGGTCAGCGATGTGAGGAACCAACAAGTCCTGATATGCCGCATAGTATTCCTACGGAAATCCATCTTCCCGGAGTGTAATAAGGAAATAGCGCCCTGGATCTATTCTGGACTAAAGGGAAGGTCAAGGTCTGTCGAGTCGGATTGGGAGAGGCAGGGGAGTCAGACTTGCGCTCGTTCCAGTATGCCAGCCAAAGATGTCGTGGGGGGGGGGGGGGTCGAGCCGACTAGAGCTGGGCATAGTACCCCGCAATGGCTGAAGAGGTACAATGGCGGGCACCGAGGGTGGGCTGTAGAACCGCGTTAAAGTCCCCACCAATTATGGTGTGGACTTAGGGCAGGGCGGAGATCACCTCAGTAAGGCAGTGGAGGGTAGAGGGGAGAACGAAAGGGAGAATATATATTTAGAGGAAGTTAAAGACCTTTCATTCGAGCCTAACGGAGAGGGACACGTAGCGCGCCCCTGTGTGTAAGTCGAGACATGGAGAGGTGTGAAGGGGAGCCCACGCCGGATCGGTATAGCCACCCCTCAGGAGCCACGCGCGAAACTCAGGTGCCAGACCCTGTCAAACCCATATCGGGCAAGGAAGAAGCATTGGGTTCCCAGGAGGTGTGTCTCTTGCAGGAGGAGGACATCGGGGGACTGATGCTCCTAAGGACAGCAGTGCGTTTAATGCGGTCTAACAATCCATTGACGTTCCATGACTGTATCTGGAGGGCACGCTACTCTGCTTTATCATGCTCAATACTAGACTACACCTTTGTAAGTCTCTCACAGTTTCCCTTCATTCATGGGTTCAGAATGGGGACAAGAGGGACAGTGACCAACGACCACAAGAAATTCTACTGCTAGCCTCTGCAACCTTCTCCATCCATCAAGTATTAGCCTTGGTGCCCATTTTCACCTCAAACTTGAGGATCAAATGTGCAGCGTCATCTACGGGTCTGAATGGAATCCCACCAGCATTACTCAAAGACAAACCGGCCGATTGGGCAAATATTTGGCAACTCCTATTTTCGGAAGTCAGGTCACAATGCAGAATACACGGATCATGGAAAGGCTCGACGATCGTGCTGATTTATAAGAGCGGCAACAAGGCTCGCCTTAGTAATTATCGCCTAGTGGCCCTGACTGATAATGAGGCAAAGTCTGTTGCCGGCACCATCTTAGAGGTTCTCACAGCCTGGGCAGACGCCAATAATATAATACCGCTAAACCAGACGGTCTTCGGCTAAACGCCCGGCACGACAACAAACCTCCTTGCACTCTCTCTTCTTATTGATGCGGCCAAAACAGCCAACCTGCAAATACATATATGCTTCATTGACTTTAGTGCCGCATTCGATAACGTTGAGAGGGGGAAACTCGGGGGGGGGTGGGGGGGGGGCTTGGGTTGCAGAGCTGGCACGCTAGAGAATCCCTCAGGACATCCTGAATATCTTGTCCCTCCTGCATACCGATACCTGGGTCCAGGTGAAACTGGGAGGGGGAACCCACCTCTCTAGAAAAGTCCCTACAAACAAAGGCCTGAAGCAGGGTTGTGTGCTGGCACCTACCCTGTTTAATCTTTATATGGCCAACCTCCCTCAAGCTCTCAACATCAGTAATGTAAATGCACAGGCTACGTGGCAAATCACTGACCAACCTGCTGCATGCTGATGATGTGGTGCTGCTTAGCCACACATATGTTGGTCTTCAACATCTACTCAATGAAATGCAGAAATATGCCATAGAGAATACCTAAAAAATCAACTTTAAGTAAACAAGGACTATGACGGTGAATAACAGAACACGACGGTAGAAGAGGCGGCACCAAATTGAACCCATTACGGATTAAAAATATCTAGGTGCAATCATTGACAAAGAAGGGTCCTTCGCTCGCCAGAAAGAAGAAATGAGAAGGAGAGGCTTGGTCATAGCAATAACGCTGAAAAAACCGGATATCAAAATTGATGGGGACTTTGCTATGCCCTCTCCTGCAGGTAGCACAGGTTACGTTTCTCCCCACGATAACCTATGGCAGCGAAGCATTGCAGGGGAAGAGACGCTAAACAACTGGACAGCACCCTGCTTATGGCATATAGAACCATGTTCAGCCTCCTGAACTACACATCAACAGCTCAAATAAGGCTGGAGTTCGGCTTATTGAAACAATCTTTGGCTAGGCATGGAGCTTATATCATCTGCTGGAATAAGATCAGATCCTCTGCCTCAAACACTCTAAACCAGCTTCTATTGCAAGAACTCCAGCACAGGGAAACTTCTCCTGGCAGATGCTACCTACAAGAATCTCTCGACATCACCAAGCTTACCAATCTCTGGAACACAGCTGCAACACACAACCTCAAATTGGTCTGGAAGTCTGTAAAACAAATCTCACTGCTAGAGGACAAAGCTCTGATTTCAGCTAGATCCCAAGCCTGGATGACCCTGAATTCTTACAAAACACCTGCACCTCAAAAATATTTTAATCAGGGTTACCCTAAATCTCTCAAAATAAAACTTCTAAAGCACTGTCTGGGCAGTCTTCCGTGCGCCAAGAACATTCCACCATGGCAAATGGCATTATCACAAAGCACTTGTAGTCTGTGTGATACAGGCCCAGTAAACAGTTTGCATCTAATTTGTACATGCACTGTGCTGCAACAAGAGAGAATACAGCTGCTAAAGCCCCCCTCAAGAAGATAGGAACCCGCACTAGGAGGCAAGCGGTGCTTGTATGCTTTTATCCGGGGGCCATGCAAACGAATTGCAGAGTGGTCAAATTCCTCTCACTGGCGGAACAAAAAATGAATAATACCACAAGAGTGAACCAGCAACTTTAGCAATAGGTGGATAAAGAAGAACTCTACTCGCCAAACAGATGCTGTCTTTTTAAAGAACAAGTTACTTCGGTAACGATATATCTGTAAGAGACATACATTAGTTATGGATTCCTTACCTTAGAATTACCATCAGGCGTCAGACTGGATCCGGAAATTTTTTTTCTCAGCAGTATCCCTGCGCGTCGGTAGGTGGTGTCGGTCGACTCAGCGTTCGTCGATGGCGTCGCTGTCGTGACGTTGCGGTATCTACTTAGACGCCACCCCCACACGCTGACGTTAGTTCCTTACACGACATTCCACGCCAGAAGTGCAGAGCCATGCAAGACACTGAGCACTCGTGCACAAAAACTAGGGCCCTGAAAGGGGAGTCTCTAACTCTAGAATTCAGTTTGCAGTATGGAGAGGATGGGTGGAGCAGTAAGGAATCCATAACTAATATATGTCTCTTACAGATACATCGCTACCGAAGGTAAGTAACTGGTTAGAATAGATACCCCAGCAATACCAACCCCGGAGGTGAGTCTGCGAACCAAGTTCACATCAGAAAGTCCTGAAGAACAGAACTGCCAAAGAAGCCGTGTCTTTGAACTTGGCTGTCCAGGCAGTAGTGCTTAGTGAACTTGTGCAATTAAGCCCACGTGCCTGCCTAGCAGATATCATGAAGGGGGACTCCTCGTCCAAAGCAGTAGTGGCCGCAGTCGCCCTGGTGGAATGGGCACGCAACCCTACTGGAGGTTCCTATTTCGCTAAGGAATATCAAATTTTTATGCAAAGACCAACCCGGCTGGAGATGGTTTGCTTTTCCACAGCCCGAACTTTCCTGGCGCCCACATATCCAACAGATATCCAGCTGATCATCCACCCGGAATTGTCTTGTGCAATCCAAGTAAAATGAAAGCGCACGTTTTCTTTAGAAGGATGCGGAGGCGCAAAGAAGGTGGGCAAAGTGATGGTCTGTCCTATGTGGAAAGAGGTAACCACTTTGGGAAGAAAATAAGGTTGAGTTCTAAAGGACAACCTTGTCCGAATGAACAGCAAGGAAAGGAGGCTTAGAAGAAAAAGCCTGAAGCTCACTCACCCTGTGAGCAGAGTTGATGGCAACCAGAAAGGCAGTCTTCAGAGTCAAGAGTCTGAGAGGGCGTGCACATCAAATAAGTTAGAACAAGGTTCGAGCCCCACTGGGGCATTACGAAAGGAATAGGAGGAAATAGGGGAGTAATGCCCTTAAGGAAGCGATTTACAATAGGGGACTTGAAAAGAGTAGGTTGGTCAGGAAGGCCGAAATGGCCAAAAGATAGCCTTTGAGAGTGCCCAGGGCAGAGCCTCTGAAAGAGGGGCAGAAAGGGGATCCACAGCCTTTGCTGAGCACCATGCTACAAATCTGTTACATCTACAGGCATATACCATTTTGGCGGAGGGACGCCTGGCTTTGGGAGGAAGGTCGAAAGCTGTCAACTGGACAGGTTCGGGTGGAGGACCGTCCCCTGCTGCTGTGACAGAAGATCCTCCCGAAGGGGCAGTCTGATCGGAGGATCGATGGCCATGTTCAAGAGCTCGGGATACCAGACTCTTCGTGCCCAGTTCAGAGCCACAAGAATGACTTGGGCCCGATCGCACTTGATGATCTTCAGCACTAGGGGCAGAAGTGGTATAGGCAGAAAGGAGTATAGAAGACAGACTCCACTCGTGACGAGAAGCTTCAGCTAGCGAGTGCCGCTTTGGAAACTCCAACGCGCAGAACTGCTGACATTGTGCGTTCTCTTCGGTGGCGAACAGATCTAACCAAGGCTCTCCCCACCGCTGAAAGAGACCTTGCACCACCTCTGAGTGAAGACACATTTCGTGAGCCATTAGGCACTGGCGGTGAGTTCGTCCGCCCTGGCGTTCAGAGAACCTGCCAAGTGTTGAACCACCAGGGACATGCCCTGAGGTTCCCACCACTTCCAGAGCCGAAGGGCCTCTGACAGAGGGTCAACGACCCCACTCCGCCCTGTTTGTTGCAATACCACATGGTGGAAGTGTTGTCTGTCAACACCTGCACTACTCTTCCCTTCAGTGCCAGACGAATCGCCCAGAGCTCCAGAAGGATAATGTGGAGCCCGGACTCCGCCAAAGACCAGAGACCTCTGATCTCCGTCTCTCCCATGTGGCCGCCCCATCCCAGAAGTGACGCATCGGTCACCACTGTAAACTCTGGTTGGGGAAGGGAGAGGGATAGCCCTGGACCCAATCCTGGTTTGTAAGCCGCCACTGCAACTGATGTGCAGTCCCTGTCGAGGTCTGGACGACATCGGACAGATTCCCATGATGCTGTGCTTACTGGAACTTCAGGTCCCACTGCACAGCCCGCATATGCCACCTGGCATGATCCACCAGCAGGATGCAGGAGGCCATGAGGCCCAGTACCCTCAGGGTCATCCGTACCGAAATCCGAATAGAGGCTTTAACATCTGTACCTTAGCCCGAATATCCCGGACTCGCTGTTCGGGAGGATAGGCCCGAAAATGCGCTGTGTCCAGACCCGCTCAGATGAACAGGAGCTTCTGGGAGGGGGTCAGGTGCGACTTCTGCACGTTGACTGTCAACCCCAGCGAATGTAAGAGGTCGCCGTAGTCTGAAGGTGGGAGATGACAGCCTGGGGCGAGCCCGCCTTCAACAACCAGTCGTAGATATAGGGGAGGACTGGAACCCCTGATCTGCGCAGATGAGCTGCGACCACCGCAATCACTTTCGTGAACACCAGGGGGATGCTGGTAAGGCCAAAGGGGAGCACGATAAACTGAAAATGCTCATGGTCTACCATGAACCGTAGGTAACGCCAGTGGGCAGGCAGGACAGGGATGTAAAAATAAGCGTCCTGCAAGTCTTACTATCCAGTCTCCAGGGTCGAGGGCAGACAGGACCTGAGCCAACGTCAACATCTTGAACTTCTCCCTCCGGAGGAAGCAGTTGACGTCCCAGAGGTCTAAGATATGACGCAGGCCTTTGTCTTTCTGGGGAACCAGAAACTAGTGGGAGTAGCAACCACGACCTACTTCTGGGACAATGACGCGCTCGATAGCTCCCTTGGCCAAGAGAGTCGTAACTTCCTGACAGAGAAGGGCCAAGTGATCCTTCCACATGTGATGGGATGCAGGTGGCATGGATGATGGGGTAGTCTTGTAGGGGAGGGAGTAACCCCTTCGGACTATCTGCAAAACCCACCTATCCAACGTGATGTTATGCCAGTGGGGAGGTGATGGAGGATCCTGCCACCCACTGGCAACTGGTGGCCCTGAAAATTTGTACAAAGAAGGTTTGGAGGCTGCAGCAGAGGGGGCACTGGTGGACTGGCCTGCCCGCTGGCCCCCAGACCCACGTCACTGGGTCCTAAGTCCCCGGCCGCGCAGGGGCTAGGTAGCTTGTGCCGGCCTCTGGTTCTGGGCAGAACATGGTGGGGCACCACTTCCGTAGCCACGAAAGGCAGACTGCATGGGACAAGAGGTGGTAGTGAGACCCAAGGATCTGGGAGTAGCCCTAAAGTCCTTAAAGCGCTTTAGCGCGTTGTCTGCCTTGTCGCTAAACAGGCAACAGCCATCAAAGGGCATGTCCAAAAGAGTTGATTAGACATCCCCAGAAAAGCCAGTGGATCTCAGCCAGGCGTAGCGTCTTAAGGCTACTGACGTAGAAATCGTTCTACCCAGCGAGTCTGTGGTGTCCAGCCCACATCGGATGGTGAACTTTGTTACATCTCTCCCCTCCGCGACCGCACAGGAGTGTGTGTCCCGGGCCTACTCCAGGCACTGTGGCAGCACCTGCACAACTGTGTCCCACACAGAGGGGGTGTAATGGCCCAAGAGACATGCGGTGTTCACGGACCGCAGTCATAAGCAGGCGGAAGAAAACATCTTCCCAAGATGGTTAAGCTTCCTGGATTCCCTCTTTGGATGTTGAGACTTGGACCACCAAGCTCTTGGGGGTAGGGTGTCCGGAGAGGAAAATTGGGTAACCAGGGGCCAGCGGTGGCGTCAGGCAATCATACTATCCACATGAGCCCCTGTGCTGGGACCAAGTGCCCAGAAGGATGTCTGTGAGGGCCTCATTGAACAGAGGAAGGGACTCTGAAGAGACCAATGCCAGCTGAAGCACCTCACTCAGGAGATTAGTCTTGAATGCCACCGTAGGAAGCTCAATGCCAAAGACCTCAGCTGCCCTATGCAACACCACAGCGTAGGAGGCTCTCTCCTCCGTGGCCACGGTAGGGAGGGGAAACATGCCAAGGTCAGGGAAGATATACAGACCACTGGCCTCGCCCAACTCCTCTCTCCAGTCTGGCTCTTCAAGCTAGTCCTCCTCCCCCTCCTCTGGCTGCCACTAAGAGCGATAGGGAACTCCAGGGTAGAAGAGTGGTACTGGTTCTGTGTCCAAACCGAGGGGGAGGCCAGAGTCGAAGCCGGCCAGGGACACACCCGGCGGAGGCGTCGTCAGAGGTATCGTGCCGGACGAGGCGTCGTGAGGTCGACTGGCATCGATCCAGATCCAGGCCGGGATCCCGGGGGGCCCTGCAGTGCAGAGGCCGGAACCGCCAGCATCGAAGACCTAGAGACTAGAGGCCCCAACCGAATCCGCAGGGCCCGAAAGCTTGCCGGCGGAGTCGGACTGCCCAAAGATGGAGAGGAGACCTTCGTAAAATGCACAAAGCTGGGCAGGGGGCACTCCGGCTCCCGGAAAGGGAGGGAAGCTCAGAGCTGTCCCAGCAGGCTACGAGGGTTGAGCCGAAGGACAACTACCTTCAGCATCCCGCAGCACGTTGGCAGACGGACTGAGGGGGAGAAGGCGAAGTGCAACGGTGCTTCTCCGCCTTCTTCTTGTGCTTTGAATTACCCGAAGACTTCGATGAGGAGTGATGGTGGCGACTCCTCGACCTGTCCTGCGGCCTACCTCTCGACCGGGACCTCGAGCGGCGCAGAGCTGACTGCTGGGCCCCCAGAAGCTTTCGGGACTGCTCCTGCAAAGACTTTGGGTTCATGGCCCGACAGTCGGAGCACAACTTTGGGTTGTGGTCGCGCTCCAGGCACCACAGGCACACGATGTGGGGGTCTCAACATAACCTTGTGACAGGAGTCACAAGGTTTGAAACCGATGCACGAGGAGTCTAACGACTCGAAAAAGAGGTCAACAAAAGTAAAAAAAAATGTTAGTCAAAAATTTACTAAGGGTACCGCTGTGATCTGCTCTGGCTGACGGGGAAAAAGAAAGAACTGACGTCAGCGTGCAGGGGCAACGTCTAAGTAGATGCCGCAACGTCATTACCGCGATCAAGACGAACGCGGAGTCGACCGACATCACCTATTGACGCGCAGGATTACCGCTGAAGAAAAAAATCTCCAGATCCAGTCTGACGCCTGGGGGTAATTCTAAGGTAAGCAATCTATAACTAATAGTCTCTTTCACATCTAACCGACAATGCCTGTCTGTGTCATGAGGCATCCTGTCACACTCCCCTGTTCCACATATGTGGCTCCAGCCTCTCTTTCTCTGATTTCAGGGGATGTAAATGACCTGGGGCTTACGTGTTGTGTAAAACCTTCTGAAAGATCCTGCCTCACAACAATATTTTCCCTCCAATGGAAAGTAAAATATTATTTTAGCTTTCCCCACACCTAAGTCCTCGGCTATTCCAATGCAAGTGAATGAGGGAGAGGGTGTGGCTTAGTGGCTAGTGCGGCCGACTTTGAAGCTGGGGAACTAGGTAGGAGTCTGGCGGGAGGCTCCAACATCCTGTGATTCTGGGCAAATCACTTCACCTCCCCGAGTCCAGCCCCCAGAACAGCATGCCATGAAGTGAGTGTCAGTTGAGTGTCTGCATTTTTCCCATTACTTCTGACACCGCACCGGGAAGGAGGGTGACGTGATCATCGTAGGAATGTCCCTTCTACAGCAGTGTACCCTTACACTGCTCTGTTCTTGTGGAGACACACAGTTGCTTCTCACTCTAAGTGCATGCCAAGTGTTTCTGCACTTTTAGATGATAGCAGAGTCAGGTGGGAGAAGAACCTAGTACCCGCATGGATGTAAAATGTTCTGTATGCCTCTGGCTACAGCCTTCTCTGCACTTAAATGGCACCAAACTGCTTTTCATGGCTGTGAGCCACCCAGACAGTAAATGCATCTCATTCTGCTTGTCAACACCAGTGCATGTCTTAGCTGACTGAATAGACTGTGCATCTAAACATTGCAGGCCATTACAGAAGTAGCTTTATTAGTGGCCATCTGCTTCATATTACATTACACTCCTGCCTGTCATATATAACTTTGAACCGCAAAGTGCTGGATTTTTGGAAACTCAGACAGCAAGTCGTGTGCCGCTGCAAGTGGTACATCCTGTTCTGGGCGATCTGTGTTGTGAGATTTATTGGTGTGCATGAGTTGACTTGTTTTCCTACTCGCTCTCACCACTGTATAAAGGACTTCAGTTGACGAACTGCAGGCTGCTCGAGTTCCATTCGGTACTGGGCCATTCCTCATGGAAAGGAGTGCTTCATGGGCATCTTCTAACTTCAAGGTAGTGTCACGAGAGGGTGTGTGATAAGATTGCAAACTGCTGCAAAGACGGTTCCAGCTGATTGTAATTTTACACTTCATACCCATCTCAAGGTATCAAGGCACTTAACCATCAAAACCAAAGCTACACATTTACTCATTATCGTCGCCTCCACTCACATACTGTAATTTTCCTTACGGTCTCTGCAGTCCTGTTAGTTAAGCTCGACCCGCACAAGCAAGGCCATAAACTCAGTCAGCTATAGATGTAATGGATTAATTAAATGTACGTGATATCCACTGCTCATACGCGGTGAGCCCAGGCTAATGCAATAATTAAATATATGCCAATTTTCAGCAGATATGCTGTGGCCCAGGCTAATGAAGTAAGCTCCAAGCAATCACTATTCCAGCTGCACGAAACTTGCTTAAATCAAGTACCGATGCCAACTTGTCTTAGCACGTTCGGTGCTGCCTGTAATAACCTGAAAATGCTGCTTTTCCGTCTAACGTGCTGTCCTCCTGCTTACTGCGACTTCACTCATCCTGCAGTTCTACTTGATCAGCCCTATTGCAAACCACACTGCAGGTGATTAGACATTTAGGGATAAGACCACAAGGAAATTGACCACAGCAATATCAAAGTTCTTTGCTGGGAAGGGTCGATGGCGTTTCAGCCCGATTGATTCCAGGCCATCATGAGGACAATGGTCACAATTTTTAAAGGAGTGCTGAGCGTGGTATTAGAGTAGCTTCAAGAGATCCAATCAAACTTGAAAACAAGGGTTTATAAAGGGGAGGAAGCGCGATGTCTAATCAGCGTGTGGTATTAACCCTAAGACAAGTGAAACGAATCTGCACTCGGACCCTCTTAAATTACTGCTGATTCCCGAACTGGATTACCGATCCCTACATGCAGATTCGTTTCACTTGACCATTGTCCTGATGATGGCCTGGAATCAATCAGGCTGAAACGCCGTCGACCCTTCCCAGCAAAGAACTTTGATATTGCTGTGGTCAATTTATTTGTTGTTGAGAAACTACACTGTATATAATGTTTTGTCTCCTTTGACCACTTTACCTTGTTTTCGCCGTTCACGCTGGTTTTCACCCTTGTGTCACTGCGCCGTTCGCTATCACTAGCACGCCCAGTGCTCACTTGAGTGTTGGTCACTTGTACCTTTATTTGTACTGTAATAACTTACAATATAATTATTCTCCCTATTTCCTTGTGGTCTCCCCCCCTTTTCTCCGCCTTCCCTATGTGATTTATATCACCAAATCAACTCAAGCAGCTCTTTCCTCTCTAAAACATCTCAGACCTATCCTCGATAAATAAATCTAACTTCTGTTCCTTTATAGAAGTCATTATCATCTTAAAAACAGACTACAGGAATGCTCATTGGTACCTCCTTCATTCAAATTGCGCTATCTGGTAGGCGAGACCCCAAAATGATGAGTACTTAGTAAACACGGATAACTGATGTAGGTAGCAAGAAACATCTTCTGTAATCATGTCTGAAGTGCAATGTCAGTACATTCTGCGGGCACACACAAAGTGGAGCTACTATCCTACATTTTGCATTACATCTTGCAACGTTATAAATGGCATTTAGTTGACACCCTTTTTATTCTCAGATTTCTAATTTGGTATACTGTATTTACAGCAACTAATAGGGAAATGTATATGCACTTCGAATATATTGGTACTGACATTACTTACCTCAAGAATTTCATCCAAGAGAGGTAGAATATCCTTTGCTTGATCTTTACTCATTTCTAAGGTGCTCAATGTCTTTGCATAAAGGCGAACATCTGGAGCACTTGGGTCCCGCAGGATTTCACTGCAGATTTTTAATGCCATGGTATCATGAACTGTAAAACTCTGAAAAAATAACATTTTCAAAAACAGTATGTTAAAATATCAAGCTATTTATACTTACCTTCAGGATAAACTGGACACAAAACATATAATGCAAAACCTCTATTTTCTGCCTATCACTTCTTTGCATTCATAAAAAATAATTAACCTAATGTATTAGTTCTCCATGAACAGTGTCAATATACACTGGATGTAATCTGATAAATTGGGAGTTTTATCTTTGCTTTTGATTTTATACGGCAACCACCCCAAAAACCATCTTTTAAGGATTAAAGTGAATGTCCTAGTGTTACTTGCACAGTAATAGGAGGCAGCTTCAAGTACTGCAGTACCGAGGCTATTGCTAGAGGAGGCAGCAGGGGTAGATTTTCCCATGGGAACAATACAATGAAAAGCTCCGGGAGGAGAGAATGGCTGACATGGATAACATTAGACAACTAATCATGTGTACAAAACCCTGACTGAGGTGACGGATATAATTTGGCCTAAGGTGAAACTAATTTAATAAACACCAATTTGTGTGGTAACTTCGTAGATAATATCTTTGAAAAAGTCGTTTTTTAAAAAAAATTTATGCCATAGCATTTTCTTATCTTAATCTCATTTTAGTGAAAGAATACGTCAATGGACCAAGTCACGATAAAACTCCTTCATACTGAAAACATAACCGATGAAAAATATAACAGAACATTTTTCAGCCCTCTACCTCACCCCGACATCAATCGTGATAAAATATATCAATGTATAATCTTTTGGAAAACATAGCAGTGAAACAATTTGAGACCCCTCCAAGCAGGCTTGGTGGGGAAGTAAAAGATCCAAAGATACCTATAAAGTAATCATGTGTTTGATATAGTCCCCTAATGTCAAGAAGAGGTTTGGGTGACCTTACAAACTACAAAGTTTCAGACAGATGAAATATGACTGGAACCCAGAGATTGAATGATTAGACATACTGCCGATCATTTCGATAACCCTGTGTAAAATACATAATGCCAAGTGCATCATAGCTTGACATGAAAACTAGTCATCCTCACAGACTTCTTAAGCTCAGGAAACCTCTCAGTCCTGGACCCCTTATGATAAAGGAACACCACCACTGTTTCCTGGTAAAGGGTGCCTTTAACTAGAGGTAATGGAACCCACTTAACTGACTAGCTTTGTAGGACCGTCTCATAAGCTAATAATCTAACTATGGCATTTCTCCCTTTACTCTACTAAAAAACGTCCTCGCGAGAAGGCTTGACTTGAGAGCAAAAATGAAAAACATATTTAGAAGACCTTGTTTTCTCATTAGCAGATGAACTGATGGCTTAAATCAGTTCGCTTAAAAGCCCAGGACCCAAAAACAATAGCAAGATGTTTTCCATAAAACAATCCACAGTGTAAAATGAAACAATGCACTTTATTCACATCAAACTTACTTGGTAGTCCATTGATTTTCCTTCCTGGTTTATCAAACCACTTGGTCTTGTAAGATCCACAAATAACTCCGCAACATTTGCAATATCAACATCAGCCAAAGGAGATGAAGCAGGGGCGTTGAATAAAGTGTGCAAAGTTGGTAAGAACGCTTCTTCAAAAATTTCCTGATTATTTCTATTTAATACAAAAAAATATGCAAACAAAATTAAACTGGTACTGCAGTGCATTTTTTTAACAAAAAAGAGCGACCTCAAATATTAGCCAAGCGCTATTTTCAATGCTGCTCAAACATGACAACTGGACAACTTCCAACCCTTCTCCCTGCTTCACAGTACCCAGCCTTCAACACTGTCTCCCACATCACCCTCATTAGAAGACGCCACAGGACTGGCATAGAAGGATCTGTTCTCAAGACTCCACAGGACTGGCATAGAAGGATCTGTTCTCAAATGGATCTGTTTCTTCCTCACTGGAAGAACCCAAAGGGTCCGGCTGCTTCCCTTCACATCAGAGACCAAGAAACTGATATGCGGAGTCTCACAGGGATCGTCCCTCAGCATCACCCTTTTCAACATCTACGTGACACCGCACGTCAACATCATCCGATCACAAGACATCATCATCATCTCCTACACCAATGACACCCAACTCATCCTCTCTCTGAAGGATAAGACAACCACCACCAATACCAACTTCACCAACTGCATGACCATGGTACCACACTGGATGCACACCAACTGCCTGAAGCTCCACTCCAACAAGACGGAATTACTAGTATTCTGCAACAAGACCTCCCCATGGAATTCTACCTGGTGGCAGTCTGAGCTACGATTAACACCCACAGACCACGGAAGAAATCTAGGGATCATCCTAGACAAGCTCAAAATGACACCAAGTCAATGAGGTGTGCACCTCCTGCTTCCACATCCCATGCATGCTTTGAAAGATTTTCAAATGGTTGCCCCAGAACACCAGATAAACCGTTATGCAAACACTTATCCCCAGCAGGCTGAACACTCTCTACGGCCGATATTTCCCAACGACTCCTACACAGACTCTAGACTATCCAGAACACCGCTGCATGACTCATCCTCCACCTTCCACGCTACACCCACAGGAAGGTTAACTGGCTCCCCATTCGCAAGCCCAGCCAAAACTCGGGCTGAGTCTTGCGTGGAGGTGTTGTGCAGAGGGAACAGAGTAACCCCTTCAAAACTTTGAACACACACATACAAAGCCCTACACAACACAGGACCAAAATACAGCCTCATACACTTTTACCAACCCACCAAACACTTAAGCTCTTGCCTCACTTGCACATAATCAACATCAGCAAAGGCAAAACTAGAGGGTGCTCATTCTTCTACATCGCACCCTAGACATGGAACAACCTCCCTCAATATATCAGAGCCTCCTCCTTACTTCCTAAGTTTTGCAAGAAGTTGAAGACCTGGCTCTTCATATGAGCACTTTGGGGACCACACTACTACACACCAGCCCAAGCGCATGGATACACTCTCAGGTGATTAGTGCGCCAATACTTTTAGAAAGCATTGTTCATGTAATGAATTCACAACACTATTATCCTCCTCAGGGAGTAACCCCAACCAATCAATGACGGTGGCAACTCAGATACCAACTGAAAAACACTATAGAAAAAGGGAAGGTAGGAGGGTGTCTAGGTATAATAGACAACTTAAAACAGAAAATTACCCAGGTCACATACTTGCAGAACGTATAGTGAAAACAAATTAGCAACATGAATTTAATTTGTTTGAAGGGGATGTACAATGTGAGGAGGTGGGCTGGTAGCATGATTTCGGTTTTAATCGTTTGGAGAGCTACTAAGGGGCCTGGGAGGGAGCACAGGACAAGTCGGGGTTATGTGGGCAAAACTGTGGGAACTGGGGTATTTTGCGTTTGGTCCTAATTCAGAGCAAGTACATCACTAGCCTATTGAGTGTCAGGGTAGCGAGGGTAAGCAACTCAAGGGGTCTGACAGGTAAACATGGGTATTAGAGAGTCAAGAAATCAAACACTTTAATCACCCCACAGCTCAATACTATACATAAGCCATATGCATCACTACCTGGGAGGGTATTCTAAGGATGCAATTTGGTTACTACACAAGTGAGTAGACGGTTCTCTTAAGCACTATACAATAATCTTAAAGCCCCATTAAATTTCTATTAGTCAAGTTTTCATTCAAAGTTCAGTGCAGGTGTAAGCTTTACTTGAGATGAAGAGGATTTGGGAAACTCCAAGCATAGGTGTGCTGTCTTCAACCATATGGGGCAAGCAATCACACTTGAGGTGGCAGGCGTTCGCTCAAGCATTCCCACCATTTTGTCTACGCATTGGGCAGAAGAAAACAGTAGCAGCACAGATGAAGGCAAATCGATTGGGCAGGAGGGGCACTCAAAACTGAGGGATTCTTTCCTCCAGTGCATGGTGCCGTGTCACAGTAATTAGGGTGCAGCAGAGTGAGCACCGAAACTGATCCATTGGAGAGTGGGACCATCTAATCAGGTTTTTTTAGACGTTGGATGAAAATGGGGTGAGAGACAGAAACAAACACAGCTAAGAGGTGGAGCAGGATGTCATTGGTGACAGTGATGAGGATGGTCTAGGTACTGTGATTAGGCCAGATTCCAGATTTAGAGGGGTCCATGAGTGGTTGTCGTTAAGGTGGTCGGCCAGTCATTTGTTGATGAATTTTTCCAGGACGTTAGCTGGGTAGGGGAGGAAGGAGAGCAGTCTGTAGTTTGTCAGAATGTTTGGGTCTGCTGAGGGACTCTACAGAAATGGTATGACAGCATGTTTCAAGGTGTTAGGAAAGGTGGCATAAGTGAGGGAGTCATTGAGTATCTGGCTGAGATTGGTGCAGATTGTGTCGAGTCCTTTGGTGAAGATGAACTATGGGCATAGATCCAATGGGGCTCCTGAGTGGATGGAGTGCATGGTGGTGGCAGTTTCTTTCGCAGTGCTGGTGCGTCACCAGGTCATATCAGTTTCCAGGGTGTTTGTCTCGTCATGTTGGAGGGAGACGAGGGTGTATAGGTCAAGTTGGAGAGCAAAGCTGTTGTATATGGTGCAGATAGTTGGAGAGCTGGGTGAAGAGAACCTATGATGGGGTGGTAGTCGGGGAGCTGGCAGTGGGGGAGGTGAAGTTCTTTACTATGGAGAAATATTATTTGGCTTTGTTGGAGCAGTTCTCAATTTATTTGTTCAGAGCTGAACATTTGGTGTATTAGAGTTTCTGATGGTAGAACCAGAGGGCTGATCTGTAGGTGCCTCTGTCATTTTCGTTGTGGATCTGCCTCCACAGGGATTCTAGCTACTTGCAGTTTGGAGAATGGCTTATCTTCGGAGTACTTGCTATGTTGATGTCTGGTCTTCGAAGTGGTGATGGTTAGTGAGTCTGCAAGGGAGGTGACCCAGGTGAGAAGTTGTGATTGATGTGGAGATGTTATCTTGGTGTGGTGGGCAGATGGCTTGGAGCTCTATGGCCAAGGTTTCCTCAGGGATCATGCTCAAGCTGCTAAGGGTGGCTTTGGCGGGTGGTGTTACCCACTGATGTGGAAGGTGGAGGTCAAAGCAGGAGACGGAGTGGTTGGTGAAATCTGGGTCTAGGAGATGTCCTGTGCTGTGTGTAGGGTCCTTTACTCGTTAGGTGAGATAAAGTGTGTTCAGGTCTTCCAGGAGGTTGTTGGTGTTCAAGTTTGTGAGGTCGTCCAGATGGAAGTTGAAGCTAGAGAAGAGAATAAAGGAGGTAAGCACCAGGGAAGCGGTGAGGTCCTTGATGATCATTACAAAGTTGGATCTTGGTCCGGGGATAGAGTAATGCTTCTCCCAGGGTGGTGCTGCAGGAGATGTTGAGTTTGAAGTCCTAGTGTTCTATTAAGTCGAAGGAGTTGGCAGCAGTGATGGAGCAGTGGATGCTTTCTTTGTAGAAGATGACAATTTGTCCTCTGGGTTGGGGGGTTCTATCTTGTCTTGTAATCTTGAACCCGAGGGGGATGGGGCCAAAGTTGGGTGAACCAGGTTTCTGTCACGAAAAGAAAGCCTGGGGAGAGGTCACACAGGAGGTCCCATATTTCGATGGCATGTATGATGAGGGAGTGAGTTGCGGAGAAGGTAAGTTAGGAAGGGGTGTGTGTGTTGTGCATAGTGTGGTTGCATGCTCTGGCTGAGTCTTGCGTGGGGGTGTTGTGCAGAGGGAACAGAGTAACCCCTTCTTAAGCAATCAAAGTAATGAGCATAGTAAGTGTGAAGCTCCGCACCTGCCTGAAATTTGCCTTCCTGGATAAGACACTCAAGAGGAGGACAACTGGACCAGGCTCTGGTCAGACACTGCTCTCCCTATAACAGCTCAATCTGCTGTTTGGCCCATATTCTCCCACCATCAACCAAACGGCAGTGCTAAGGAAGCACTAATCGGCAATCTCCTGATAAAAAGGTTACCGCATATTTTCTAAAGGCAGCCTCATTGCCATGCCTTCACACGTCAGTGTTCAGAGCTACACAACCCAACTCAGAAATGCCGGTAGTTCACTTCTACTGTCTGAGGAGACTTGTCTGTGCCATGTCAAACCAGGGACAGTCCAAAGAGCATCCCACTGGCTTCAGCATCCACACACTCAAACAACATGGAGCCCAAATACCATTCACTATACATACACCTGCATTCGACATACACAGATGGATGTCAGTGCAGGGACTGGGTACGACATGTAGGCAGACCTTTACATCTAATAGATTATAGGCTTCAAGTTCTCACTTTGAATCAGGTAAAAAGGCCTGTCCAGTACTTTGGATTAAAAAATACGATGCGGCTACCACACCTCACAGCCCATGTTCCAAATGACACATCATGTCGGCTACAGAGTATATGTTTAGTGCCCCTCCAGACCTCAGAGGCATGGTTATGGGTCTCAAGGTCAATTTTAGGTCCAAGCGTCCATGTTGGATTGTGCATGTGCAGGCCCAAAAGTTTTTTTTAAATTAAGGACTCCGTTTCACTTAGGGCAGGTGTGCACATCGGTTTACCATGCAGGGGCTAGTCCTGTGTTAACAATAACCAAAGTAAATAGGCATTGCACTGATGTGTCTATTTCAATTGAACAGAGGCTTCCTAACTTCTGCATTGTCCCAGATATTCATTGGGTCTATATCTTGTCTCCAAGTGATAGAAGCATGATAAGTACATAAGTTGTGTGTATCCTCTGGGATCACATGCTAGGAAGGTTTACACCGTATGTATTAAGCAATGGCAGTTTTACCAGCTCAACATTAAGGTGGGCTTCAATGGCATATGTATTAATATAGCATCTAATAAATTGGAGTTGGTGTGGTTGTCCCTAATGGTTTTTAGTAAGGTTTGTTTGAGAATAAACCCATGATTATATTTCAAGACCTGATGAAGTCTTTAGATATAACTTCAAAAATGAACACCATATGGAATACAAACCTTCTGACCTGTGCACCTGTCTATATAGGTTATCTATTCCAATCCACCTATAGATTTTTAGGCCTGGCTATAGACAGATTTGGCTGTTTTCATAAGCTTTTACAAACAAAACTACAACTAATACATGGGAGGAAAAAAAATAATAATAAAGAACTTAGAAAGGGGCCTTGGGTCAGTCCCCTCAGCCACATGATTTTCTGAAATGTCAATCGCAATTTGAAATAACCCTCAAAACAGCCATCGAACAGTGAAAGTGTCAGTCAATTATGTTATATCGTTTTTCCTATGGAAGCTAGGACTGGGCAGCCACTGAATGAGTTTGCCTGGAGTTGATCTACAGGTAAACTTTCTTCTGTGTGTTCTGCATTAGGGTGATAATGTTGTGTCCTTTGTCTCTGTCATATCCAGTCTTCTCTTGATCACCCTTATTTCTCTTTTGTCGGTCACTCTAAAGAACACCTCCTACTATTTCCCTCTGTGGTGTCTTTATACCTTGTTTCCTTTCCACGTTTTTCTCCCCTATCTTTGCAGATCTTCAATCTACATGGAGCTTCCCTCCCTTTCTCTTGTCCCCCGTTAATATCTTCAACCCTATCTTCCATGCCTCGTTCTTTTCCCCCATGAAAGTCTCTCTATCCATATCTCTCACTCTACCCTCGTCCCCCTCAAACTCTGTTCCATTCCCCATTCCACTTCTCATAGTTCTCCCAGTAGGTCTCCTATGCTCTCCATGGTTACGTCCGCATGTGAATCCAGAAAAGCTTCAAGCTGCAAAACTATTACAGCTATATGTAACTTTTTCCTTTCTGCACAAATATTTTCTGGAGTCATGTGCTGTGTCAGGAACATGTAGCAGTTTTAATGGTTTGTGGGAGAATGGAATGATGTGTGGTTGCAAAAAGGTGGCTAAAAACCTTCTGAACCACTTGTTCCTAACAGTGTGCATAGATAGCACTACAATAATGTTTTGTGAAAGTGTGGATTGATGATCATGCGGTAGCCATGCATGTGCCATTGGAGAAATTTGCTAGAAAGGCAAGTATTGCATCTTTTCAAAAGGTGGAATGTGTACTAGGTTTGTTGTAAAGTGTTTTACCCACCAGGGAGTAACACGTTTAAACAATCTACACTAACCATCTTCCAAAGATTTTCTTTGACACTGAGCAAACCCTAACTGCAAGTACATGTGCTATAACAATAATAAAAAAAACTTTTCCCTAGTAGATTTGCCTCTAGTAATTAATGCATGACCAATCTCCCCATGTTTAGCTTATGTAGTTCTCGGCTTGTGTTTTTGTATACTTGAAAAAGATAGGTGACGGAATTGATTGGTTCACATGAAAATGTTATATAACCTTTGGAATTAAGTGCAGGATAGATCTCATGACCACTCTACTCCTGTGTACCTGTAGTTGACCGCTCAGCCCTCCACAGGGCTTGGTCGCCCCACTCACTGCTGCCGCTCCTGCCTGCCTTTGCCGCCTCCTGCCTGCAGATTCCTTCGCTCGCTGCCCGCTGCTCCTGGGAATTTCCCGCTGCTCCTGGGAATTTCCTGCTGCCCGCTGCTTCTTGGAATTTCCCGCCGCTGCCTCCCTGCGGCCCCGCCCCCCTGTGATTCCATTCGCCGCCCCGCTCCCGCCACCCAGCTGCTCCTCCCTCCCGGCTCCTTACTTATGACGCCCCCAGAGCGACTGCGCAGCGGACGCGCGCAGCGGGAGCGCCGAAGGTGCACCAAAGGTAAGCCCGTCTGTGCCCGTCCGCGCCTGGACCGCGCCCAGCGCCAGACCCCCTGGTCCTCGCCCTCGCCAGCACACCCTGCACATCTACGACACCAAAACCCTCCACGCACTCAACGCCGGCCGAAACACCGCCTGCTATCGGGCCACCCCGAGACGCACCAACGGACCCTTCACCTGCCTGACCTGCCGCTTCACCGGCCTCCGACCCAACACCGCACCTGCTAAACCGAGCCCCAGCAACAAACACCTGATGTGCATCCTGCTCAACACCCGCTCCGTTCACAGGCATGCCGTCGAACTCTGGAACCTCCTCGACTCGACAGCACCAGACATCGCCTTCCTGACGGAAACCTGGATGAACGCCTCCTCAGCGCCCGACGTCGCCATCGCCGTCCCGGAAGGCTACAAAATCACCAGGAAGGACCGCGTCAACCAGACAGGAGGAGGCATCGCCATCATCCACAAGAACACCATCCGCATCACGACCAACTCCGATGACACCTTCACCTCCGCCGAACACCTCCACTTCCAGATACACACCGACCCCAAGACCACGCTCAGAGGCACCCTCGTCTACAGACCACCGGGACCACGCACACAGTTCAGCGAAGACATCACAGACTTCGTCAGCCCGCACGCCATCAATTCCACCGACTACATCCTCCTGGGGGACCTCAACTTCCACCTGGAGGACAACAAGGACCGCAACACCACTGCTCTGCTGGACAACCTCGGACTCAAGCAACTGGTAACCACCCCCACCCACTACGCCGGCCACACGCTTGACCCAGTCTTCTCATCCAGCAAATACGTCACCTTCAGCCACTCCACCAATCTCCAGTGGACTGACCACAGCTGCGTCCACTTCAGCTTCAGTAAAACGACGACCCACCACCACCCTCAACAAGCCCCCCGCAGGAGCTGGAACAAGATCACCGGTGACCAGTTCACCACCTTCCTCAGCCAGAACCCCCCCCACCAGCTCAACGGACCCCAACGAAGCCGCCAACAACCTTACACAGTGGATCACCAACTGCGCAGATGCCCTCGCACCACTGAAGAAGAACCCCCCCAGTAGACGCAGCAGCAAGAAAGCCTCCTGGTTCACCGACGAGCTCATCACCTCCAAGAAGAACTGCCGCTCCCTGGAGAACACCTGGCGCACCAACCAGACCACAGACAACATGACGGCCCTCAAACACGCCACCCGCAAACACCACCAACTGATCCGCGCCACAAAGAAGACAGTCTTCAAGGAACGACTGGACAACAACACCCACAACAGCAAGGAACTCTTCAGCATCGTCAAAGAGCTCTCCAACCCCAACGCCGGAAACAATGACATCACTCCCTCGCAAGACCTCTGCGACTCCCTCGCAGCCTTCTTCCACGACAAGATCGCCAACATTCACAACAGCTTAGGCCCACCAACCACGAACCCCACCACCGAACCGATGCCCCCCACCGCCACCCTCCGCACCTGGACCCCAGTCAGCACTGAAGACACAACCCGCACAATGAACACCATCCACTCCGGATCCCCTACGGACCCCTGCCCACACCACATCTTCAACACGGCCGACCACATCATCGCACCCCACCTCCGCGACATCATCAACGCCTCCTTCAACACCGCCACCTTCCCGGAGTGCTGGAAACACGCCGAGATCAGTGCCCTGCTGAAGAAACCAACTGCAGACCCCTCTGACCTCAAGAACTACCGCCCCATCTCGCTCCTCCCGTTTCCTGCCAAAGTCATCGAGAAGACCATCAACAGACAGCTAGCCGCCTTCCTCGAGACCAACGGATCCCTCGACCACTCGCAATCCGGCTTCCGAGCCAACCACAGCACAGAGACCGCCCTCATCGCAGCCACAGACGACATCAGATCCCTAATGGACAACGGGGAAACTGCGGCCCTCATCCTCCTGGACCTCTCCGCAGCGTTCGACACTGTCTGCCACCGCACCCTGGTACAGCGCCTGAACAACACCGGCATCCAGGAGAAGGCCCTGGAGTGGATCACCTCATTCCTCGCCGGAAGAACCCAGAGAGTCCGCCTCCCCCCGTTCCGGTCAACGGCCACCGAAGTAATCTGCGGCATTCCACAAGGGTCATCGCTCAGCCCCACCCTCTTCGACGTCTACATGAGCCCCCTCGCAACCATCGCACGTCAACACAACCTCAAGATCATCACCTACGCCGACGACACCCAGCTGATCCTCTCCCTCACCAGCGACCCGGACGCCGCCAGAGCCAGCCTACACGAAGGGATGAAAGATGTCGCCGAATGGATGAAGAACAGCTGCCTGAAACTGAACTCAGACAAGACAGAGGTCCTCATCCTAGGATCATCACCCTCCGCCTGGGACGACTCCTGGTGGCCCCCCGCCCTGGGAGCCACCCCCAAGCCAACGGACCACGCACGCAACCTAGGCTTCATCCTGGACTCCTCCCTCTCGATGACCAGACAAGTCAACGCCGTCTCGTCTTCATGCTTCAACACCCTGCGAATGCTTCGAAAGATCTTCCGGTGGATCCCCACCGAGACCAGGAAGACGGTCACCCAGGCCCTTGTCACCAGTCGGCTGGACTACGGGAACGCCCTCTACGCCGGCACCGCCGCCAAACTCCAGAAGAAACTCCAACGGATCCAGAATGCCTCAGCACGACTCATCCTGGACATCCCCCGACACAGCCACATCTCCGGACACCTGAGAGACCTGCACTGGCTCCCCGTCAACGCAAGGATCACGTTCCGACTCCTCACCCACGCACACAAGGCCCTCCACGACCTGGGCCCCAAGTTCCTCAACAGCCGCCTGACCTTCCACAAGCCTACCCGCCAGCTCCGCTCCGCCAGCCTCGCTCTCGCCACCGTCCCCGCATCGCCACCGCCGGAGGAAGATCCTTCTCCTACCTGGCAGCCAAGACATGGAACTCCCTCCCCATCCACCTCGGGACAACGCAAGACCATCTCGCCTTCAGGAAGCAACTCAAGACCTGGCTGTTCGAGCAGCAGCGTTCCGCCCCCCCCCGCGCCTTGAGACCCTCCGGGTGAGCAGTGCGCTATACAAATGCCTATGATTGATTGATTGATAGTTAGGCTTCATAAATAGTGGAGGTCTGCAATCCACTTACTGCCTGCTCGAAGGACACTCCAGCGCTGCACGGCCACCAGCTGTGCCGGTGCCCTCTCCCCTCGCTGCTGCTCGCAGCCTCGCTCAGCCCTCTGCCCCGCAGGCCCGCCTTCCTCTGCGGCCTGATCTGCTGCTAGGCAACGCTCGCACACTGAGCGCTCTCCCCCCCTGTCTCGGCTCCGCCGGACCAGGTAGCACTCTGTTGCCCGGTTTCGTATTTTGCACTGTTGTTTTGTTTTGTGACTGCTGTACTTTACTGTTGTAGTTTATTGTTTTTCTCGTGCTTGTACCCCCTGTGCCCTCCCCGCCCCGCTCCCCGCCGCCGTTCTCGCGGCCACGCCCTCTTCTTTTCTGTGCCCTCCCTGCTCCCGCCTCCCAGCTGCCCCTCCCTCGCTCCGCCCCCCCCCTCCACTTATGGCAGAGTGGATAACGCGCAGCAGCCACGCGCAGCGGGCGCGCCAAAGGTAAGCCCGTCTGCGCCTGGACCGCGCCCAGTGCCAGGACCCCTGGCCCCCGCAGACACCAGCCCCCCCGCCGGACCTACGACGCCACTGAACTCAACCCCGGCCGATTCCCGGGCTGCTACCAAGCCACCCCGAGACGCACCCACGGACCCTTCTGCTGCCACACCTGCAAGTTCACCTGCATCCGGACCTGCACTACTCCAGCACCGACCAAGACCAAGACGAGCAACAGCAGCAGCCACCTGAAATGCATCCTGCTCAACACCCGCTCCATCCACAGACACGCCGTCGAGCTCTGGAACCTGCTCGACACCACAGCCCCAGACGTCGCCTTCCTCACGGAAACCTGGATGAACGCCTCCTCAGCGCCCGACATCGCCATCGCCATCCCAGACGGCTACAAGATCATCCGGCGGGACCGCATCAACCAGACTGGAGGAGGCATCGCCATCATCCACAAGAACACCATCCGCATCATGACCAACACCGACGACACCCTCGCACCCGCCGAGCACCTGCACTTCCAGGTCCACATCAACCCCAAGACCACCCTCAGAGGCACCCTCATCTACAGACCCCCGGGACCACGCACACAATTCAGCGAGGACATTGCCGACTTAGCCAGCCCGCACGCCCTCCCCTCCGCTGACTACATCCTCCTCGGGGACCTCAACTTCCACCTGGAGAACAACAACGACCGCAACACCACCACCCTGCTGGACATCCTCGACAACCTCGGACTCAAGCAGCTGGTGACCACCCCCACCCACTATGCCGGACACACACTAGACCCAGTCTTCTCATCCAGCAAAGACATCACCTTCAGCCACGCCACCGGACTCCACTGGACTGACTACAGCTGCGTCCACTTCAGCTTCAGAAGGACCACGATCCACCACCACCAGCAACAGGCTGCACGCAGAAGCTGGAACAAGATCACAGCCGACCAGCTCGCGACTTCCCTGAGCAAGAACCCACCCACCAGCACAACGAACCCCAGCCAAGCAGCCACCAACCTCACGAAGTGGATCAGCGACTGCGCAGACGACCTCGCCCCCTTGAGGACCCCGCCTAGCAGACCCGGCAGCAAGAAAGCCCCATGGTTCACCGACAAACTCAAGAGCTCCAAGAAGAACTGCCGAGCCCTCGAGAGAGCCTGGTGCAGAGGCCCAACACCGGACAACATGACTGCCCTCAAGCTCGCCACCCGAAAACACCACCAACGGATCCACGCCACCAAGAAAACTGCATTCAAGGAACGACTGGACAACAACGCACACAACAGCAAGGAACTCTTCAACATCGTTAAAGAGCTCTCCAACCCCAACGCCGGAAACAACGACATCACCCCTTCGCAAGACCTCTGCAACTCCCTCGCCTCCTACTTCCACAACAAGATCGCGGACATACACAACAGCTTCAGCACTCAACCGACGCACGCCACGACCGAACCACCGCCCCCCACCACCACCCTCCGCGCCTGGACCCCGATCGGCACCGAAGACACCGTACGCACGATGAACTCCATCCACTCCGGATCTCCGACCGACCCCTGCCCTCACCACGTCTTCAACAAGGCCGACGCTGTCATCGCACCCCACCTGCGGGACATCATCAACGCCTCCTTCGACACCGCTACCTTCCCGGAGAGCTGGAAGCACGCCGAACTCAGCGCTCTACTAAAGAAGCCATCAGCCGACCCCACCGACCTCCAGAACTACCGCCCCATCTCGCTGCTCCCGTTCCCTGCCAAAGTCATCGAGAAGACCGTCAACAAGCAGCTGGCCGCCTCCCTCGAGACGAACGGATCCCTCGACCTCTCGCAGTCTGGCTTCCGGGCCAACCACAGCACCGAGACCGCCCTGATCGCAGCCACCGATGACATCCGAGCCCTGCTTGACAACGGAGAAACAGCAGCCCTCATCCTCCTAGACCTCTCCGCGGCCTTTGACACTGTCTGCCACCGTACACTAGTGCAGCGCCTCAGCAACGTCGGAATCCAGGAGAAGGCACTGGAGTGGATCGTCTCCTTCCTCGCCGGAAGGACACAGAGTCCGTCTCCCCCCGTTCAGATCAGAAGCCACCGAAGTCATCTGCGGCGTCCCTCAAGGCTCCTCGCTTAGTCCAACCCTCTTTAACGTCTACATGAGCCCCCGCGCAGACATCGCACGCCAGCACAACCTCAACATCATCTCCTACGCCGACGACACCCAGCTGATCCTCTCCCTCACCAACGACCCCGCCACCGCCAGAGCCAACCTTCACGAAGGGATGAAAGAGGTAGCCGAATGGATGAAGAAAAGCCGCCTGAAACTGAACTCGGACAAGACGGAAGTCCTCATCCTGGGATCTTCACCCTCCGCCTGGGACGACTCCTGGTGGCCCCCCGCCCTAGGCAGCGCACCTAAACCAACAGACCACGCACGCAACCTGGGCTTCATCCTGGACTCCTCCCTCTCCATGACCAGACAAGTCAACGCCGTCTCCTCGTCGTGCTTCAACATCCTGCGCATGCTACGTAAGATCTTCCGGTGGATCCCCACCGAGACCGGGAAGACGGTCACCCAGGCCCTCGTCACCCGCCGTCTGGACTACGGCAACTCTCTCTACGCCGGAACCACCGCCAAACTCCAGAAGAGACTCCAGCGGATCCAGAACGCCTCAGCACGACTCATCCTGGACATCCCCCGTCGCAGCCACATCTCCGGACACCTGAGAGACCTGCACTGGCTCCCGGTCAACAAGAGAATCACCTTCCGTCTCCTCACCCACGCACACAAAGCCCAAAACAACCAAGGCCCAGGATACCTCAACATCCGCCTCAACTTCTACGCTCCCAAACGCCAGCTTCGATCGACCGGCCACGCCCTCGCCGCCGTGCCCGCATCCGAAGAGCCACCACAGGGGGACGGTCCTTCTCCTACCTCGCCGCCAAGACTTGGAACTCCCTCCCGACCCACCTCCGCCTGACCGAGGACCACCTCGCCTTCAGGAAGCAACTCAAGACCTGGCTGTTCGAGCAGTAGCGGATGCCCCCCCCTAGAGCCTTGAGACCCTCTGGGTGAGTAGTGCGCTATATAAATGCTTTGATTGATTGATTGTTCATAAGAATGTGATTAAGAAGGCTATTTTAAGGGATCGATGATTCCAGGTGTGATCAACAAATGAAAGAAGGCACACATGACTGATTTGGATAGCCCTACATGGTCTGTGGCTATAGCTGAGAGATTAACTCTTATAGAAACATAGGAGTTTCTATTCATGTAAATGCATCAAGTATTTGATAACTATTGTGTCCCCTGTTACGTTATCTAATGGATTTTCTTTCATACACCCAAGTATAAAGCTTGTCCCGTTAGCTCTATAGCATCTCCATGTGGTAGTTCGCCTTCCCTCATTCAATTCTATGCACTTATTGGATAGGCCAAGGTGCCAAAACACTTGTTTTGAGGAGTGAGGTACTATGTGAAGGCTGGCGGGCTTCAAATCACACACCTTTTCCTTTTGAAGAGTTAAGAGATTTGGAAAAACTATAATTTTGTTGTCTGACATTGCCTTCAGGTCTGAGTGCCATGCTTGGCGTACCAAGTGTGGGTCTATTAGAATCAAAGTCATGTGTGCCTGCTTGGATTTGATGATCGCTTACCAATTGAAGGACAAATCTTCCTTACCAGTCTACAACACTGCATTCTCATTTTTGAGGGATAGGTGGTGGGGGTACCAGGATGTAAAGTCTTACCATTTTGCATTTACATTTGTGGTGAACAGGTCTAATTGTGGTGTTCCCCATGTTTGGAAGATTATATCTACCTCCCCTTGGTCTAGCCTCTACACATGTGAGATTCCTCCTTGCCTGCTTGATCTGTCTGCCTCCATGTTTAACTGTCCCAACAGATATATCGCTACTATGAGAATCCTTCTGTAGACTGCCCATCACCATATGGCCTGTGCCAGCTTGGACAGGGTGTGTGATTTTGTGCACCTAGATTGCTTTTATAGAATTGTGGTGGTAGCTTTCTGGATCTGTCCTAATTTTACTTCGATCACTACATGGAAAGCTGTTAGTGCTCAAAAAGATTTCTTCACTTAACACACACTTATGTTTTCTACTTCCTCTTGTGCCCATTGGCTCCTGATTTTAGATTCCCCATGTGTGCATCCTCTGTGAAAAGCATTTGTGGTGTTGGCCACATAGCGTAGAAATTTTCTGGGCCCATGGGTGTCTCATACCTCGGCCCCTTTTCTGCAGTTTTGACGGTATTCTGTATGAGTCATTGAACTCTGACTTTTGCAGCAGTTCTCCCATTTCTGCCTCAAGCTGCATTTTTTCCTCTTGAACTTAAGCGCCTTTCATTTGAAGTCAATCACAGTCTCACTCTCTCTTTATACAGGTAACGCGCACTTTTCGGTGTGTTGCTCTTTTTATTTCCACCAATCCTGATACCATTGCGGAGTAGAGACACAATGCAAAGGTTTGTCCCCACTGGTGTGTTTGGATTTCGAACCATTGGGCTTTTTGGTGCTGAATAAACTGCTGAGTGCCTCGATATGGAAGGCTGTTTGTGTTTTACAGTCCGATATTTTCAGTGTGGACACAACACAGCATTGTGGGTGTACACTTTTTCGGTGTTGACAGGTTCTTTCACTGCATTTTCCAACTTTCAAGGATATGGACACCAAATCTTTCAAAGAGGATTCTTAATCTCCCTGGATCTCTTCTGCATCATTTAAGATGTGCTTGTCTGACAGACCCAGGTCTTTCAGAGAAATTTGATTTGCTTGGGACATTGTAAAGTACACGCTGGGTTATTTTTCTTTGACCTTTCATGTTCTTGGAAAGAAGTCCTTGCACACCTTGCAACCTTCGGACTTATGGCCATTATGAAGGCACAGATTACAGATGTTATGAGCATTCTGTGCTAATTCATGAGTGCACTTCAGACAAAACTTAAGGGCAGTCTCTTCCATCACTTGCAACTGTATTCAGAAGAGATACAGAAGTAGTCAACATCCCCTCCAGCTATGCATTCTCCAACCCTATATGCTCGAAGCCAACATCAAAATCTGTCTACTTTAGTTTTTCAGATGGTTCTGCTTTCCTCAATATCTGCTCAATTTGTTATTGATAATTTGTCTCCATCACCCACTCTGAATCTCAGTGGCTCCTCCAACTCTTTTTCTTGACAACCGTAGACCTAAATCTCTGATCACGGCTTCTGAACTTCACAGGAGAAAAAAGAATGGCTACAACATTCTGGGGCTTTGTGGGTTTACAATCAACATCATAGAGGCTGGTACACTTCTGGGCGATGCATCTACACACCCCAAAAAACAAGCATTATCAAATTCAATAGGTCTTGCGTTTATAATGCGAGTGCCAAGCTGTTTGCAAAATACTGATTCAAAAACGTAAAAGGAAAAAAACATGTCAAAATACTGGCGGAAAAACAAACATCTTACATCAGAAACTGTACATGGAATTCAATGGTTTCACTCTTTATAAATCACATGGTCCATTTTCAAATACTTTTCTCAAATCTCACCACCTTGACCATTCGACAAACCCACACCACCCACTTGACCGTCTTCAACTTCCCAGACAATCCAATCACGAGAAGTACCCTCTCCAACCTCATCAACACACTCAACGTAGTACAGTATGGCACACAACCAACACATTCCAAAGGCAACATCCTAGACGTTATCTTAACATCACCAAACATCCACTGCAAGCCATTAATTTCCCTGGACTGACCACTTTGCCACCCCTATCTCCCTGCTGAGCGTTCTACCAATAAACCAAGGTCAATAAAAAAGAGAAAACTAAACATTCCGATGCTTCAGACTTCATCATAGACAAACTAATGCTTGAACTCATCTCTCACCCCAATCAACTCCATGTCTGACTCCAACAACCTCTAAACAACTTCAAACACTATGTGAACATCCATGCTCCAAAGAGAACATGCAAGTGCAAGCAGAAGTCTTCAACACCCTGGTACTCTAAAGACCTTGCTGACAAACGATCCATCCACAGGCAGAAAAGGAAATGGAAGAAAAAACAAACTTCTGATAATCTCATGATACAAAGTATCATTGCTTTTGCTGATATGAAGAGCTAGCTGGGTGCTGCACAAAGTTGTATACTAACACCATCAATTCAGCCATCAACAGATGCAGAACACTTCAAGACAATAAAGCATTGCATCACCCTCCTGCCAGACTTACTTACTATTCACTCCATAGAAGAGGGCAATGCCATCAATCTCTTCATCTGTATTTTTTCACTGATCTGACAGCGCAGATAGCACCAAGCCAGCTTTATCTCTTACACCCACCCCATTCCCTTAGAATACCGCAATTTTCAGCCTTTAAAGGCCTATCTCTCACAGATCTCACTGAGATATTCAACTCCCTCAAAGCCATTTATTATGAAGATGTCTTACCCTTGTTGGTTATCAAATCTCTATCTCTGGGTATGCCCGCTCACCCCTACTCAACACTGTCAAAGCCTTCCTCACTCAGGGCATCTTTCCCGCAGTCCCATCGCTCACCTACCGTTCATCAGCAAGATCATTCAAACAGAAGTATATGTAAGATAACATCAATGATAACCATCTGTTGCACGACTACTAGGCCAGCTTCAGATCACATGGATACCACCACCCTACATACTGTAGACTATAGCCTCCTGACCACATTGTAAGAGGACACCTACCTTCTGATATTGCTACACCTCTCAGTAGCCTTCAACACAGTCACCCATTTGCACACGAATACGCATCCTGGTGTCTCAAATGGGATTCACCAGCAATGTCCTTCACTGGGTCTCCTCCCACCCTTCAAACCAACACCAGTTTGTTCACATGGGTATCTCCAAGTCCCAAAAGATCACTAACACCTGCAGAGTCCCCCAGTGTTCAACATCAAGCCACTTGGTGTTCTTTTGACAGACGACTGAATCAAGAGTCACCAATATACAGAGGATAGACAACTCTATTTAAAGCACAAGTTACTTACTTGTGTAACAATATATCTGTAAGAGACATTAGTTAGTGATAGATTCCTTACCTTAGGATATCCCCAGGCATCAGACTGGATCCGGAAAGATTTCGGCAGCAGTACCCCAGCGCGTCGCACAGCTCCCCGTACGTTGCTGGCATCGTAGTCGCCGTGATGACATCGCTGGTGCTACTTAGACGCGCCCAGTTCTGTACACAACTTTCCGCGCTAGGAACGCAGAGCCATGCCAGAGACCGACTACTGGTGCATTTGAAACTAGGGCCCTGAAGGGATGATCTTATCCCCAGGAATCAGTTTGTAGAAAGGGGAGGATGGGCGGGAAGGAAGGAACCTATCACTAACTAATGTCTCTTACAGATATATCGTTACACAAGTAACTTGTGCATCTGAAAGTGACACGTTCGTGATAGATTACTTACCTTAGAATAGATACCCAAGCAATATCAACCCCGGTGGTGGGTCTGCGAACAATGATTACACTGGAAAGGCACGGACAACCGAACGGCCAAAGAAGCCGTCTCTCCAGACTTGACTGTCAAGGGAATAGTGCTCAGTAAAAGTGTGCAGCGAGGCCCATGTGGCCGCCTGACGGATGTCTTGAAGTGGGACACCGCGCCCCAAAGCTGTAGAAGCCGCTGTCGCCGTGGTCGAATGGGCGCGCAACCCTACCGGAGGTTTCTTTTTAGCCAAAGAGTAACAGGCTTGAATACACAAGACAACCCAGCAGGAGATAGTTCTCTTGTGTACAGCCCGGCCTTTCTTTGGGCCCACGTAGCCAACAAAGAGCTGGGAATCCACTCGGAACTGTTGTGTGCGGTTGAGGTAGAATGAAAGTGCACATTTTGGGTCCAGACGGTGGAACCTCTCTTCCTCTCTGGAAGGGTGCGGAGGCGGAAAGAAAGTGGGCAGAGTGACAGTTTGCCCAAGATGAAAGGCAGTGACTACTTTCGGTTGAAAGGAGGGACATGGTCGAAGCACAACCTTGTACGGATTAACTGACAGGAAAGGAGGTTTACAGGAAAGAGCCTGGAGCTCACTCACACGCCTAGCTGAGGTGATGGCCACCAGGAAGACAGTATTCAAAGTCAATAACCGCAACGGACAGTTATAAAGAGGTTCAAAGGGAGCGCACATAAAGTATGTGAGAACCAGGTTCCAGGCCCACTGAGGCATCAGGAGACTTGAAAAGAGAGGGCTGATCAGGCAGCCTGAGAAAGGCTGAAATAACAGAAAATTAACCCTTAATAGTGCCCAGACCAGAGCCCTGCTGGGCCAAAGAAAGAAGGAACAAGAGGACCTCAGAAAGAGGGGCAGAAAGGGGATCTACAGCTTTCGCTGTGCACCATGCCACAAATGTGTTCCACCGGCAGGCGTATACAGTTTTAGTTGCGGGACGCATGGCTGCCAGAATCAACATAAAGACTTCAGGAGGCAAGTCGAATGGAATCAACTGTCGCCGCTCAATCTCCACGCAAGGAGGTGGAGGCTGGATAGGTTCGGGTGGAGAACCATCCCTTGCTGCTGCCACAGAAGATCCTCCTGAAGAGGCAGTCGGATCGGGGGATCCACGCTCATACAGAGTAGCTCGGGATACCAAACTCTTCGTGCCCAGTCCGGCGCCACAAGAATGACTTGGGCCCGGTCGCGTCTGATCTTCAGCACTCTGGGTAGAAGTGGTATACGCGGAAAGGCGTACAACAGACCGCAACTCCACTCGTGACGTAAAGCGTCTTTGAGCGAGTGCCACCTTGGAAACTCCAACACGCAGATCTGCCGACATTTTGCGGCCTCTTCGGTGGCGAATACATCTAACCAAGGTTCTCCTCACTGCTGAAAGAGACCTTGTGCCACCTCCGAGTGAAGACACAATTCGTGATCCATCATGCACCGGCTGCTGAGTTCGTCCGCCCTGGCATTCAAAGAACCTGCCAAGTGTTGAACCACCAGGATAATGCCCTGGCGTTCCAGCCACGTCCAGAGGTGTAGAGCCTCCTGACATAGGGTCCAAGAACCCACCGCCTTGTTTGTTGCAGTATCACATGGCGGTGGTGTTGTCTGAACACCTGCACTACTCTCCCCTTGACAGAAGGAAGGAATGCTTTCAGTGCAAGTAGGATCGCCCTGAGCTCCAAAAGATAGATATGGAGCTTGGACTCCGCCGGAGACCAGAGACCTCTGATCTCCGCCTCTCCCATGTGGCGCCCCATCCAAGGAGGGACGCATCTGTCACCACTGTGTGCTCCAGTTGGGGAAGGGAGAGGGATCTGCCGCGGACCCAACGTTGGTCCATGAGCCACCACTGTAAGTCTTGTGCAGTGCCCTCCGACATCTGGACGCAGTCGGACAGGTTTCCCTGATGCTGCGTCCACTGGAACTTCAGGTCCCACTGCAGAGCCCGCATATGCCATCTGGCATGATTGATCAGCAGGATGCAGGAGACTATGAAGCCCAGCAGCCTCAGAGTCTTCCTGACCGAAAACCCAGGACAAGGGCTGAAAGATCAGAGTCATAGCCCGAATGTCCCGGACTCGCTGTTCGTGAGGATAAAAACGAAATTGTGCCGTGTCCAGAACCGTGACGATGAAGAGGAGCTTCCGAGAGGGAATCAGATGCGACTTCGGTACGTTGATGGAGAAGCCCAGCAAATGCAGGAGGTCGGCCGTAGTCTGGAGGGGCGAGAAGACTTCCTGGGGCAAGGCCGCCTTCAACAGCCAGTCGTCGGGATAGGGGAAGACTGAAACCCCTGATCTGCGCAGATGAGCTGCGACCACCGCCATCACTTTCGTGAACACCCGAGGGGCGCTGGTAAGGCCAAAAGGGAGCACGGTGAACTGAAAGTGCTCATGGCCTACCGTGAACCGTAGGTAACGCCGGTGGGCCGGCAGGATGGGGATATGAAAATAAGCATCCTGCAAGTTTAACGCTACCATCAAGTCTTGCGGGTCTAGGGCAGACAAGACCTGAGCAAGTGTGAGCATTTTGAACTTCTCCTTCCGGAGGAAGCGATTGACGTTCCAGAGATCTAAGATAAGCCGCAGGCCCTTGTCCTTCTTTGGAATTAAGAAGTAGTGGGAATAACAGCCACGACCTACTTCTGGTGGCAGAACGCGCTCGATGGCCCCTTTGGCCAAGAGGGCCACAACTTCCTGCTGGAGAAGTGCTAAGTGGTCCCCCGACATGCAGTGGTACTGAGGTGGCATGGCTGGAGGGGTAGTCTAGAAGGGGAGGGAGAAGTCCCTTTGGACTATCTGTAAAACCAACGGAAGTGATGGTGCGCCAGTGGGGGAGGTGATGGCGAATCCTGCCGCCCACTGGCGTTTGGTGGGCCTGAAACGGAGGACTAGGAAGGTTTTGAGGCAGGGGTGGAATGACCCGCCCGCTGGCCCCGTGACCCACCTTGGCTGTTCCCACGTCCTCAGCTGTGCTAAAACTGCTGCTGCGCAGGTTTGCGGCTTTGAAATTAACGCGTTTGGGCGCCCCGTCTTGGACCACGAAAGGAGCGAAAAGCAGGTCCCAAAGGAGTGCACAAGGTGGAAAGGCCCAAGGACTTGGCTGTTGCCCGTGAGTCCGTAAAGCGTTCTAACGTGCCATCTGCTTCGTCACCAAAGAGGCGTGTGCCATTCAAGGGAATGTCCAACAAAGTGTTCTGGACATCCCCCCGAGAAGACAGTCGTTCTGAGCCAGGCGTACAGCGGAGCGCCACTGTTGTGGAAATTGCCCTGCCGAGCGAGTCGGCGATGTCAAGGCCACAACGGATAGTGAATTTCGCAGCGTCTCTCCCTTCGGAAATAGCCTGGGAGAGCACCGCCCAGGCCTCCACTGGACACTGAGGCAGTACTTGCTCCGCTGTGTCCCACACAGAGTGTGAATAACGGCCCAAAAGGCAGCCCTGAACTGGCAGACGAGAAAATCTTTTACCCAAACTGCTCCAGCTTCTTTGATTCCCTATCCTGAGGCGCGGAAGGGAATGCGCTTGGAGACGCCGAGGCCTGGACAACCAGGCTCTCAGGCGTCGGTGAGGAAACTGGTGTCGCCCGGGGCACGGCGATGGCGTCGTGCCACACTTCTATCCTCAGGAGTCCCTGTGTTGGGCTCCATGTGCCCAAAAGAACATCAGAAAGTGCATCATTAAAGGGCAGCAGCGGTTCCGCCAAGGAGGCCGCCGGCTGAAGCACTTCAGTTAGGAGATTAGTCCTCATGGGCACCGTAGGGAAATCGAGGTTAAGAGCCTCAGCTGCCCTATGCAATACCACTGAAAATGTACCAACCTCCTCCGTAGTCACAGAAGGGGACAGTGTTCCAGGGTGTGGACACCCATCCAAATCAACAGGATCCTGGACATTGTCATCCCAGTCCGGGTCATCCTCACACTGAGCTGCGAGAGGGTCCTTAGACCCCTGCCAGTACTCCCTTTTGTCCATTGGGTGTTCCTAAGGGCGATAAGGACGAGGGGCCCGGGGGATGGGATAAAAATCTCCTCCCTCTCCCTCCCCCTCCCGGGATAAGAATCGGAGGATAATAGGTCAATCCAGGTTCGACGTAGTCTGGTCCTGCAGCCAACGGCACCGGACGGGGCTCCGAGGCCGGAGCCGCTGGGAATCTTGCAGGCGTAGCCGGGGCCAAAGGCAGCGGCACGGGTCAGATCCCCCCTCCACCCCCGTGGGTCAAGAAGGCGCTCCGGAGGGACCCAATGGGGCAAACAAACGGCCCATGGCCGACAGGAATACCTGTATTTCTTCTGGAGTCGCGTATGGACCTGGAAAAGGTGGTTATGCCACAGGCAACAACAGAGGCCACAGAGGAGCCGTGGGGGAGTGACCACCCGCTCCCTCCACCACATCCCGCAACCAGTGAGGGGTAGACGAAGAGCGACGCTGCTTCTTTGACTTTTTATGGCGCTTGGACTTATCTGTCCCCGATTCCGACGAACGATGGGGTCGGCTCCGCGACCGGCCTTCGACCTCCCGCAGGCGCGGGATCTTGAGTGGCGCGGAACCTAGCACCAGGCCTCCAACAACTTTCGGGAATGCTCCCGCAAAGCCTCCGGCATCATGGCCCGACAATCGGGGCACGTCTCAGGGCGTGCCCCAAGCACAAGAGCTACACGACGCGCAGGTCTGCCACCGACATGTTAAGATGGCAGTCCCCACAGGACTTAAACTTGGGCATCCCTACTGCACCAGAAGTCGATACTCGACAAACAAAGAGACCAAAGTCTCTGAAACACTGTCAAATTTCTTGACTGGAGGTACCGCTCTCTCCGGATCTGTGCTTGCTGGCGAGGAAAAAGAAAGAACTAACGTCAGCGCGCGTGGGCGCGTCCAAGTAGCTCCAGCGACGTCATCTCGGTGACTACGATGCCAGTGACGTACGCGGAGCCGTGCGACAACGCCTACCGACACGCAGGGGTACTGCTGCCGAAAACTTTCTGGATCCAGTATGACGCCTGGGGATATTCTAAGGTAAGGAATAGATCACTAATGTGTCTCTTTCAGATATCCCCTCTGCTTCAGATATCCAACACCACAAACACTTCCTGCACATCATCCAGACCTGGATGTCGAGTGAAGCTCAACCCCACAAAGAAAGAATTACTGTTATTTGCAAAGAACCAGCAAGAAACAGTACAAACTTGGCTCAATTGCACAAACCTTCACTGTTTCAAACCCCAATTTTCACCAAATGCCAAGTCACTTGGATTTGCCATGGAGTCCTGCCTGACCTGGAAGGAGCACATTACCAAAAAACAGAGATGGCCTTGTACTCCTTTAAAAATGAATCAGTTTCTTCCAGAAAGCGTGCATACTCTCGCCAGTGGATGATAACGCCATTCTTCATGGCCTTGCAGGCTCTACACTGGCACCAATTTGAGGCAACCTACACGTTGCATCACTTCTTATCCGATCCCTGAAGAAATAGAATCACATCACTCCCGTCCTGATAGAACTCCACTGACTCCCTTTGCCAGCCGGAACCATCTTCAAAACGAGCTGCATAATTCACAAAGCCATCACGACCAACACTATGCTTATCTTTGGAAAAAGTTCACCATCTCTGCTGGTGCTCAGCACACCCGTAACCAGGCCACCATCAGACTGCAGACTAAGAAGTGTAAAAAACAAACAGAACAAGTCAGAAGGGTCTCCTCTCCTCCTCCACCCCCCCCCCCCCCCACATATCCATCAGGAATGCCCAAAATGCTACTCTACTTTAGGAAAGCGTTGACTTCTCAATTCTTTAAAGAACATTACATCATAATGCAATAACTGTCCATAACCCAGCTATCGCTCCAATTACTCAAAGCCTTTATACTGGTCATAGTACTACACTCCGCTGTCTTTTTTCTAGATCTGTACTTTAGAAATGCAAGACACATTTATACTTTTATACCGGAAACTCTGAACAGAATTTAGATGGAATACGGAAGAGTAAGAATTTCAAATGAAATAGTTCAAGGCCTAATTTACTTACCATATGAATCAGTTATTTGGTCCTCTACAGTAGTCCAGGGAGCATATTTATGGGCCTCAGGCCTTTGTGTGCCAAAGTGTGTGCATTCATGCAATATGTGGAACGCACCAGTTAATCAGCTCTTAAAACCAGCACTTCAGCCACACCCCAGAAAAAGATCTCTGCCCAGCTTTTCTAGTCAGTGGTGAGAAACAACACAAAGTGGGCACACGAGGGAGCGAGTTAGAACGCATGCATTCAGCCAGTAGACACAGAATAAACTGGACAGTGGCTATTTGAGAAGCAATGGGGTGCCCCAGCTTGCACTTAAATTTAAGAACTGTTTACAAGTATGTGTGGTTTTGATTGCTATGTTTAATACCTATGTTTCCCAATTATCTTTTTCCTCAGCCAGACATGCACTTTATTAGTTAGCTGAACACATGCTATACTGTAATCATGATTCATATAAATCGGTCAGTAATACTTTATAAAATTAGGTAAAAAAAGTATTGCCAATACTCTTATATACTTTCTAGGTTTTCACCTCAACTGAAAACAATTTAAACATTAGGAAAATCTTAAATATTTACTATATATGCTTTTAATAAACTCATTACCACACTTTTAGGAGTGTGTGAAACATATTAGAAAATATATTGGCAAAATAAAGAAAATCATTACCTATTTGCATAAGCGTAAATGGGGAAAAATACTCCTAAACAATGCCTGAGCCGAGTGTCATCTTCTGTCACAGGATTATACCACAGTAATACAAGGCGCTGTAGCAGTTTGGCACTTATAAGCCTTCCTGAGAACATCAATTTTGCCAGCCCTTCTGCAGCTTCTGTCCTGAGTTCAGAAACCTTAAGAGACAGTCGAAACAGAGCAAAATAGAACTTTTATTAACATTCACTTTAACACAAGCGTATCAATGTACCAAAAAAGAAATATATCGGCATCAAGTATTGATAAGTGACTCTTGATTTCGCCACGAGCTCTTGTGAAGTATGTGCGTCAATGAGAAAAATGGATAATGAACAATGAGAGGAGTGGAAAGTACCTCATTTTCTTCCAGTTTGCCTTACAGCTTACCCAGGTAGGCTATGATGAAGTCTAGAGGACAGAGAGGAAGCATTTACCCTCTACTCCCACCAGTTTCTTTTTTATTTATTCATATATAAGCCACATAATTAACTATAAAGAAATTACAAAATCGGGAGGAATGGCTTGGCGCGCTTCTAGATGGCGGCTCGTTTCTAAGGACCGGCGAGCTTCCAGCGTGCACTCTGGCCCTAAACAGCCTGCTACACCCAATTTAAGACTGTCACAGGGTAAAGGTGTCTGAAACTGGCGGGAGTAATCTCCAGAACTCCAAGCTCCAAGAAAGCCTTCTGTCCTGGCGTGCTCGCGCCTGAACAGGTAGGGAATGCAGTCAAGATGGCAGCTTGCACTCAAATCTTCGGCATACCCTTTGATGCTCCTGCAACACAAGACCATACAGCAGGGGTGTTTGAGGCCGGCGGGAGCCACCTTTTACACGGCTGATCCCTGAACAGTCTTTCTCCTGCAGTGCCCAAGTAGTGAAACAAGCCAGCCGATTGTGGGAGTGCAGGACAAAATAGCACCCTGAGCGAAAGTACGATGCTCTGATATACAACGACTGACAAACCCTAACCACTCCTGGGTGGCAGTTTTACTACAGTGAGTGCAAGGTCGCTTAGGAAGGCTAAGTAACGGCCGTACAAGTCATATGGGAAATAAACAGTCATATGGGGAAGAAGCAGGTGTTCTTAACTGCTGTTCACTCAGCTACCTTCAAGCAAGTGATATGATGAATAAAGCCCAGATGCTGTGCGAATTAGAACCACCCACTGCAGCCCTCGTACTACACCACCTCTCAGCAGCCTTCAACATCGTCTCCCACCACACATTAGCCGCCAGACTCCACGACCCCGGTATGCAGGGGACTGCCTTTAACTGGATTCGATCTTTTCTCTCAGGCAGAACACAAAGAATAAGACTCCCGCCCTTCTTCTTCAAGCTCACAGAGATTAGATGTGGAGCACCCCAAGGATCCGCCCTCAGCCCCGCTTCAACATCTTCATGGCTCCCCTCACCACCATCGTCGGAAAACACGGACTCAACATAGTATCTTATGCCGATGACACCCAGCTCATCCTCTCTCTCACCAAGGAACCCGACATCACCATGCATAGTTTCCAAGAAGGAATGGAGGACGTTGCATCATGGATGAGCAGGAGCTGCCTGATGCTCAACTCGGAGTAAACGGATGTCCTCATTTTCGGGTACACCCCCTTCGCATGGAACACAACCATGTGGCCCCCCGCCCTTGGAAACCCACCCACCCCTACGGACCACGCCTGCAACCTCTGCATCCTACTCGACTCCTCACTCACCATGAACCGCCAGATCAACGCTGTGTCCACATGCTTCAAAACCCTCTGTATACTCCGCAAGACCTTCAAATGGATCCCCACCCCGACTCCAGGAAGAGTTACCCACGCACTCATCACCAGCAGACAGGACTATGGAAATGCAATCTATATTGAATAAACAAAACACTCCTTCACAAACTCCCAACCGTCCAGAACGCCGCAGTCAGACTCGCCCTCAACAACACACGACAGGACCCCACCTCCCAGCACCTCTGCTACTCCACTGGCTCCCTGTCAACAAAAAAAAAATAACCTTCGAACTGCTCGCACACCTAAAAAGCCCTCCATGACACTGGACCTCAATACCTCAATAAAAGAATCTCCTTACACACCCCAAAGAGAAACCTTTGCTCCGCCGACCTAGCCCTAGTCACGGTCGCCCGCATCCTCCGGGAGAGAACGGGTGGCAGATCCTTCTCCTACATCGCGGCCAAGACCTGGAACAAACTCCCCCTCAGCATCAGACAAAGCCAGACACTGCACCTATTCAGAAAGGACCTCAAGACCTGGCTCTTCCGATGACCACGGAGCTACCCGCACAACCCCCCACGTCTTGAGACCCTCATAGGTGAGTAGTGAGCTTTACAAACCAGATTGATCGAGATATCGGTTGCATAAAACGCGACACCCTCCTTCCGCCCCCTGCAGTTTGCTCACCAAAACTAACACCGCCTACATCAGTGGGAACAATACACGATTAATCTTTCACAGTGTACTTAGCCGCAAAGCCAGCTTTACGGCCAGTTATATACTGCAATCTGGAGCTCACCCTGTGCACATGGTCACTCCACCGAAAGCAGTGGATTGAGTAATTGAAGGCTCCATACTAACAAAAACGGGATTCTGCACATCCCATAGACACTGATATCGGCTCAAGCGTTGTTCCGTTATGTCCTGGATCTGTATCCCAAAACCACGTCTACAAACACCACACTGCCGAATAAACAGTAGCACGCGACCAATACATCCCTCCTACGGACATCTGCAATGGCCAACTCAAGGAAGTAAACATGAGAAATAAACCAAAGCGAACCTTAAACAATCTCCCCCCATTCCAGAGTCCCCAGTGAAAGAAATGGGACACTTCGTCCACACTAAACATCATCTTAAAAAAAAAGTTAACATGATGTAGCCCAAAGCAATAAGACAAACACTGATCTTCTACAGATTGAAGTTGCTGGAATACGCAATGACTTTAAAGACTTAACATGAAAATCAGATGCTGAATCAAGAATTAGGTCAGTGGAAGACTATAACAGGCAATCCAAACGCATACAAGGACTAGAACCTTCAATGTCATATCTTAAACGTGAAATAACTGAACTTGAAGACCACAATGGGAGGAGCAGCTTTCATATTTTTGGACTACCAGAAGAATTGAGAATTTACCTAAAACAATGTCAGACTTCTTAATCTGGTGGATTACCGAAGCTCTTCAAATTTCTTTCACCAAAGATTTTGATATCAAAAGGGTTCGCATAGTCCCAGCTTATAAACCTAAAACATGTCTTCCCCACGACCTATGATCTTTAAGCCGCTGCAGCACCAACACACTTCACAGATTTTAGCTCGCATGAGGAGAATTAGAGCGACAAACTGACAAGATCACAAAATATTAATATCTCATGACTAGGCAAAGAAATGGTCATCCGTCTAATAGGATTCCTAGCCCTAGGGAAAACAGAGACATGGATATCCCATACTAATTGACTGGCCCATTGAAATTTAGAAACCCCTCTAAAGGTCCAACGAGAATCTTCACAGATATGCTGTGAAGCGCTTCGTAAAAAGCTCAAAGCTGGGCAGGGGAACGCTCCGTCCCTGGGAAATGGAAGTGCGGAGCGGTTCCTGGAGCGGGCTCCAAAGACAGAGCTGGAGAGTGACAACGCTCTGGGTCCTGCATCTCGTTGGCTGACGGACGGGGAGAAGGCAAAGAGCGATGATGCTTCTTCGCCTTCTTTTTGTGCTTCGACTTACCCGATGAGTGCGAAGACTTCAAAGAAGAGTGGTGGTGGCTCCCCGACCGGTCCAGAGACCTTCCTCTCGACCAGGACCTTGAACGACGCGGAGCGGACTGCCGGACCTCCAAGAGCCTTCGGGACCGCTCCCGCAAAGACTACGGATTTACAGCCCGGCAGCAGGAGCATGACTTTGGGGTGTGGTCACGCTCCAGGCACCAGAGGCACACAAGGTGTGGATCAGTGACTGACATCAGCTTGTGACAGGAGTCAAAAGGCTTGAAGCCGGTCCGATGATGGGACATCCCTCGTGTACCAGGAGTCAAAGACTTAAAAAAAGATGTCGACGAAAGTCTAAAAAGTGTAGCCAAAAAATGACTAAGGGATCTCTCTCCGGATCTGTACTGGCTGGCGCGGAAAAAGAAAGAACGTATAGTTTCTTACCCGTCGGTGTAGTTTTGCAGCTTGAAGACTTTTCCGGATTCACTATGCTGTGCATTATTCCGCCATCTAGTGGTTGGGTCCGGAATAGTAGTATTTCTTCTATCTTTTTTTTTTTCGTGGCCTGGTGGGAGTCAACATACCACAATTTGGTGTCCTTCTGTGACAGCGACGTGCTTCCTCTGGAAGCTCCCACCTTCGGATTCTTTTTTTCTTTATGTTGCTTATTCCTTCTGTGTCATCTTCTTGGCGGAGGTGGGTGGGTTCGCTAGTGAATCCAGAAAAGTCTTCAAGCTGCAAAACTGCACCAACAGGTAAGAAACTACACGTTTTGCAGCATGAATCTTTTCTGGATTCACTATGCTGTGCATAGACTTTGTAGCGGTTTGCTAGTCCAGTGGTGGCTGAGTGGAAGATGAACGCTGGTTTGTGAACATATGCTGTAAGACCTTCTGTCCTACTTGTGCTTCCTGGTTCATCTGAATGTCCACACAGTAGTACTTTGTGAACGTGTGCACTGAAGACCATGTTGCTGCTTGGCAAATGTCCTGATTTGGTGTGTTTGCTAGAAAAGCCACTGTTGCTCCTTTTTTCCTGGTTGAGTGAGCATGCGCTGCTCCTTGCAAGGTTTTACCGGACTGTTTCTGGCACAACTGTATGGCTTTTGTGATCCATCTTGCAATGGTATTCTTTGTGACTGGTCGTCCCAGAAAACTGTCTGCAAATGAAACAAAGAATTGCTTTGTTGTTCTGCATTCCTTTGTTCTCTCAATGTAGTACATAACCACCCTTCTGGCGTCTAGGGTGTGCATTGCTCTTGCTGCTTGTGTCTTTGGGTTTTGGAAAAAGCTTGGAATTTGTATCGTTTGGTTAATATGGAACTTTTTTAACCACCTTTGGCATAAAGTGTGGATCTGTTCTCATGACGATTATGTCATTATGCATTTGGAAGTAGGGCTCTTGTAGTGTTAGAGCCTGCAATTCACTAACTCTACGTAGTGATGTTATTGCCACTGAAAACGCGGTCTTTAGCGTGAGCATGTGTAAAGTTGCCTTGTGTACTGGTTCGAATGGCTCCATCAGTTGAGCGAGTACCACGTTGAGGTTCCATGTGTATGCCGCCACCCTCTTTGGAGGTGCTAAACCTCTTTGCTCCTTCAAGGAATCTCCTGACCACTTGTGATGTGAAGAAACTTTTCCCTGTTTCTCCTCTTGTGTACGCTACGATTGCTGCCAAGTGTACCCTTAAAGATGCGTAGCTTAGTTTCACCTGTAGCAAATATGTCAAATATTTTATTACTGTTGACTACCTTGTGATCTTCCTTGAAAGTTTTTCCCTATGGCACCAAATTGAAAAGAGTTTCCATTTTGCTGTGTAACACTTTCTTTTTGTAGGCCTTCTTGCCTCTCGGAGTACTGCCATTGTGTTCTCTGGTAGTTTGAGGTGAGTAAATTCTAAGTCCTCAGGAGCCATGCCGCCAGGCTTAGGCTTTCTGGTTCTGGGTGTAGCACCTTTGTCTTGCAGAGTTAGAAGGTCCTTCCTGTTGGGGAGCTTGTGCGTTGTGCCTTGCGACATTTCCATTATCAGTGAGAACCAGGTTTGCCTGACCCACTGTGGTGCTATGAGGATTATTGTCATGTGGCTGGTCCTGCACTTGTTGAGTACCAGTGGTATCAGGGAGGAAAAGCATAAGCAAATGTCCCTGACCAGTCTATCCATAACGCATTCCCGAGGTACTGTGCACATGGTTGTCTGGATACGAAGTGTTGGCATTTTGGGGTGTTGCAAATAGGTCGATTTGCGGAGTCCCCCCTTTCTTTAAGATTTTTAGAATTTCTGATTGATTCGTCTCCCATTCATGGGATGCATATGTCTGTCTGCCCAGTCTGTCTGTCTCTACATTGTCCTTCCCTGGAAGATGGATTGCTAATAGGTCTATGTTTCTTGGGATAGCCCATCTCCATAGCTCCTGGGCTAGGGTTGACAGTGTTACTGATTGTGTTCCTCCAGGTTTGTTGATGTAAAACATTGTCGTTGTATTGTCTGTTTTAATCAGCACCCTTTTTCCGTAAAGCTCCTTCTGAAAGGCCTTTAAGGTTAGGAACACAGTTTTTAACTCTAGGAAGTTGATGTGTTTTATCGCATCCTGCTGTGTCCATAGACCCCTCACCTTGAGGTTGTTCATGTGGGCTCCCCATCCCAGTTGGGAAGCGTCTGTTGTAATGGTCACTGTTGGAGTTGGTGTGAAAGGTCTCCCTTGTGTTGTGTTCTTCCTGTTCCACCATGTCATCTCCTGAATAACTGTGTTTGTGTGACAACCTCTAGATCCTCCCAAATCCCTGTTGCCTGTGACCATTGTTGCTGAATCCATTCCTGGAATGTGCAGTTGAATGTTTGGGTCTAGATGAATGCATGAAGCCATCATCCATAGTAGTTTCCCCACTGTCCGAGCTTGCCCCTTGTGGTAAAGCTGTGTCTCCTTCAGAATTACTACTGTCCTCTTTGAGCTAGGGAACACCTTCCCTACTCTTGTGTTGATTTCTACCCCTAAGAAAATCTTCACTTGCTCTGGTGTTATTGATTTCTCCCAATGTATTGAGAAACCTAGTTCAAACAAGTTCCTTATTAACCTTTTGTATGTGCTGTTTGCAAAGGTGGTATGTGCTTGCCCTTACTAACCAGTCATCTAGGTATGGGTAAACGTGTATTCCCTGTCTTCTTAGGTGGGCTGCTACTGCTGCTAGACATTTTGTGAACACTCTTGGTGCTGAGTTGAGTCCGAACGGTAGCACCATGAATTGATAGTGCACCTTGTAGATTACAAATCCGAGTAGGTTTTTGTGTCTGTTGTTCATGGGGATGTGCAAGTAAGCGTCCTTTAGTCTATAGTTGCCATATAGTCTCCTACCTGTATCTGAGGTATTACCTTTCGTAAGGATGTCATTTTGAATTTTTGAGTTTTTACGAACTTGTTTAGGAACCTTAAGTCTAGTATAGGTCTTAATGTTCTGTCTACCTTTTGATTGAGAAAGTATGTTGAGTACATCCCCTTGTTCCTTTCCTTGTAAGGCACCCTCTCTATGGCACCCTTGTGTAGGAGTTCTTGTGCTTTTTCGAGCAAATGAGACAGTTCTCTCTTTGAATGAACTTTGTTCTTTGGTTTTTTGCATGGTGGTTGTTTTGCCAGTTCTATGCAGTATCCGTATTGAACTACATTTAATATACATTTATCAGATGTAATCCTCTCCCACTCCTGGAATAAGTTTCCTATTCTGCCTCCCACTGGTGTTGCATGTTGGAGGTGTTCCTTGTTGTTTGTGTATTGATTTTTTTGAATGTTTATTGGTTGTTGACCCTGTTGCTGACCCTAGTTGCCTCCTTGGTAACCTTGTTGAAAGGTCTTGGGTGAGGTTACTGGCTGGAGGTTGCGCCTGCCTGTTGGTCTCCATAATGGTGTGCCCCTACGCATACCTCTGAATTGTAGAGCCCCCATGGACCTTGCGGTTTCGTTTTCTTTCTGTAGCTGAGTTAGCTTGTCGCCCACAACTGTTCCGAACAGTTGTTCTCCATTGAACAGAGTGTTCAAGATGTTACTTTGAATCTCTGGTTTGAACCCGGAGATTCGTAGCCAAGCGCGTCTTCTTTCCGTAACTCCGATCATCATTTCCCTGCTTGCTATCTCCACAGCATCTAGGGCTGATTTTAAACATGTATTGGCCATGTTTTTCCGCTCTTCCACCAAGTGGCTTGCCCTTCTCTGGAACTGTTCTGGCAGGTTTTTAAGCAGTTCGCCTACCTCCTCCCAAGGCGTTAGATTTGGCTATCCGCCACTGAATCGTAGCACTTCATTCCATTCTCCTATCTGTGAGATCCATTCTCTTGCTCTCCTTGTCTGGTGGTAGGCCCACATTAGTGGGTACATTAGCCCTCTTTCTGGCTGAGGAAGCTTTTATTGAGTCAGCAGGTACTGAACCCCTGACGTACATTGGGTCCTTGGAGGAGTGCTTGTATTTTTACTCTCCTCTTGGTGTTACTGCCGTGCATGTGGCAGGTTCCTTGAAAGCTTCTTTTCCTTGGTCCAGCACACTTGGGAGCATGGGCAGGAATTGGCTTCTTGTTTCTGTGGGCAACAGCATGACTGTGGCTTCTCCTCCTCTAGCTGTACTCCATAGGTGTCAGCAGCCTTCTTTATTACCTGGTTGTACATCCCAATGTCGTTGGGGGGTGAGGGCCTTCAAGGGGATGTGTCTACCCCTTCTTCTGGCGAGTCGGCATCGAGATCTTGCCACTGGGTGTGTTGTGTCTCCAAGGTCACCGAAACACGATTGGTTTGGTCCTCATCCTCTCCCTCGGCTTCGAAGTAGTACTCCTCCTCTTTGTCAGCCGGTTCTGGGGTTGTAGGAACCTGTAGTTTCTCGAGGTCTCTTTCAGGAAGTGTCGAGATTTTCTGCGGGACCTTGAATTGTTTCATTGTGTCGTCGAAATCTTTCTTGCGTTGCAATAGGTTTGCCATTTCGGCTTCGAGCCTTCTTCTCGAGCTCCGACGCTTGTGCTTCGGCAGCGAGATCTTCTGGCTTTCTCTTTGCACTTGACGTTGAAGTCGAAGCTTGCTTCACCCTCTCTTTCTTCGACGTCGAGTCTCTCGCCACTGCTCTTCGACGACTTCGTCTTATCAAGGGTTTTCGCCGTCCGGGAGGAACCGACGGATTGTTTTTCCTTGGACAAGCTCGCGGTCGTCGAAATTTTAAACGCCGGTGCTATTTTTGAGGACTTCGAGTCACTCCTTCGGGGCTCATTTGACTGTCTTGGGGTCGCTGCCTCTCACCTCCTTCGGAGCTCTTTTTTCGACATCGACGGGCTGGACGTGCGTGTCCTCGTGGCCCTCAGGCCCTTCGGTGACGTGGTCCTCTTCCTCGCTGGAGAGGCCCCGGTCTCGAAGCGATGGTGGTGGTATTTGACCGTGCATGCTGCAATTCGCCCTTCTTTGCCTTTTTCTCGCTCAAGGTCTTCGGGGTGAAAGCCGAGCATGTGTTGCAGTCTTCTGAGCGGTGGTCGAGCAGCAGGCAAATGTTACAGATCGGGTGCTGGTCCTTCTGCACGTACTTGTGGTAGCAATTGTCGCAGATCTTGAAAGGTGTTTTGTCCATTACAGCGTCCAGGGAGCCCCCTGTGTGCGCATTATCTGTTGGACGTCGAAGTTTTGATGTTTTATCCTCTTCTCTGCGTCCCGGTTCGAAGGCCGGTATGTCGAAAGTCGTTTTCCTGTTCTTCTAGTCAATTTTTGTTGATTCTCCTCTTCAAAGTTCCGGACCTCCTCCAGTCTCGATCCAGACCCAACGGCGGAAAAAAAGAATCTGAAGATGGCGACCAAAGGTGGGAGCTTCCGGAGGAAGCACGTCGACGTCACAGAATGACCCCAAAAGGTGGTATGGCGGTGCACACCAGGCCACGAAAGAAAAGAAATATGAGAAGAAATTCTACAATTACAGACCCAACAACTAGATGGCGGAATAATGCACAGCATAGTGAATCCAGAAAAGATTCACGCTGCAAAACTAACATCAGCGCACAGGGGCAGTGTTTAAATAGACACCGTGATGTCATTACAGCTACCACGACGCGACGACTGACACGGAGCCAACATACGCCACCTACCGATATGCAGGGGTACTGCTACGAAAACATTCTCTGAATCCAGTAATTCTAAATGTAGGGAATCTACAACTACATAGGTCTGTTTCAGATCTCAGATATAAGGAAACTTATATCTGTGACGCGTGGTGCTAGCACCGACTCACATAGGCTGCAATGGCAGGCATGTAGTCACAGTTTGAGTGGTCTCTCATGGCTGGCATAATACATGCTCCAGCCCATGGGAGACCCCTAGTGTACTTATGTACTGGGTAGCCTGGTACCATATACTAGGGACTTGGAAGGATACACCACCATCTAATTAGGAAGGTACCAAAGTACTTACCATAGTCAAATTTAGGGAGAAAGCACAGAGATTGGGGTCCTGATTAGCAGGATCCATCAGACTAGTCCAAAACACACTGATACCAGGCAAAAGTGGGGGTAACCATGCCAGAAGGATCCTACCTTCCTATGGCACCCCTGCATCTGAAGCCCCTGGGCCTTGGTGAGCTGAACAGATGGTGCCCCTACACCTCTGCTGTGGTTGGTCTCCCTTCTGCAACCTCTGATGCGACGCCTGCAGCCTGTTATTCAAAAGAAGAAACTCCATTGAAAAGCATTAAGGGCCCGACGTTTATTATGCACCCTGAATCCGGCCGCCCCAGTGCCGCTGGTGGGTTATGTGTGGTGCTGCTCTGTTTCCCCATGCTGGTCCTAAACCCCAAAGCTTGGGCCCTGCAACTGATCTACTTTCCCGTGTGGCTCCGGGCACCCCGTCTCCATTGAAATTCATTGGGCCGTACTCCGAATTTGACCTCTGCACCCGGCTGCAACTGTTGGTGCAGTTCTGGTACTCATCTGACCCTTTGCTCCTGCTCACCTTTGGTCCCGAAGACTGGAACTTTAAGTTTGATACTTACCTGTTTAACAGCGATATTGTGTTCCCCATAGGATAACATTGAACTGTTCTGAAAATATTTTGTGTCAACTTTTGAAAGTGAGAAGTATTTTTATTTAAAAACACATACTTTATTGCAAATATCTTGGTCTTAAAATGAAATACAAAGTATATTTTCCTAAAATTGGTGTGGATCTCCTTTTTGAGTTGTGTGTCCATTATTGATCAATGTTGTGCAATACATTTCTTACACTCCTCTGTGTTAGGCCTAAGGATGCGCACCCACACTACCACTAGTAGAGCACTTTGGATTTTACATTGAGCCCTGTACATTTTCAGGGAGGCCCTGGACTCTGTGCACGGTATTACCACCTAGTGACAATTTCATATACAGAGCCAGCTCCTTACAGTCGGCATCCTCAGATACAGAGCCAATCAAAAACCACAGGTAGTGTGCAGATCTCTAATTTGGGACCTTTATAAACAGAAAAAGAGACCATTTCACAGAATGAGAAGGCGGGAGGGTGGGGAGGAATTTGAGGTTAGAATATCCAACACAAAGAGGCTTACAGAAAGTTAGTAACTTGTTATTATAAGGGGTACTTCTAACTACAGATTCCCCAACTTTGGAATAGATACCAAAGCAGTACCACTTCAAGGTGGTGGGTCCGTGGAATGGCTCATACCAAAACGTTTTGCTGAAACGAACGGCCAAACGCTGTTCGTCTTCCTTTTCAAACTGGCTGTCAAGGCAGTAGTGCTTTGTGAAAGTGTGTACCGACTACTACATCACTGACTGACACAGGTCAAGGACAGCCACTCCAAATGCCAGCACTGTGTTAGCAGCCTTTGCCCTGGCGGAATGGGCCTTCACCTCCTCCAGAGTCTGCTTCTTGGACATTACATAGCAGATCTTAAAGTAGAGGACTATCCACCTTGAACACGTCCTTTTCTACACTGCCTTGCCTTTCTTTGCCTCAAAGAACCTCACAAACAGCTGATCATTCACCCAATGGTCTTTGGTACGATCAATGTTAAAGCCTTTTGGGATGTTGGACTTGGCCATCCCAACAGGGTAACCTCTAAAACCTTTGCTTTCACCTCCACACCCTCGTTTTCTGAACTTGTTTTTGGCGACCTCAGGACTCTGTGCACTTTACTTCTAACTAGTGCTAGTGCTCGCTCCATAAAACATGGTAAAATTGGATTACACCGGATTGGTCTATTTAGTTTACATATAAGTCTCTGCTAAAGTGGTATACCATATACCAAGGGCAAGTACATTAGATGCTACTAGTGGGTCTCGGCACTTATTGTGCCACCCATCGTAAAATAGGTCTCAGACCTGCCATTGCAGCCTGTGAGCAGTTTTAAACAGCCAATTTGGCTTGCCAAAATAAACCTTTAGTCAAGACTAAATCTCCATTTACATATAAGACACCCCTATGGTCGGCCCTAAATAACCCTTAGGGCAGGGTGCATTATATTTAAAAAGTTGGACATCTAATTTTAACTTTTACATGTCCTGGTGAAAAACTAACGAATTTGTTTTTGACAAATGTGAGGCCTAATTCTTCCATAAGAAACACTGGGGTACCTTATTACATTTAATAAGTGATGACGTTTGTTTGGGAGCAGGTAGAAAAGTCACATTGGGTGTCTAGGGAATTGGTATTTAAAATCCTCTTTAATGGTAAAATCAGATTTTATGTCACAATTCTGAAAATGTCACTGTTCGAAAATTGGCACTCCCATGCCCTAGCCATTTGGTGTCTGCAGAGTTTTCCTTGATTCACATAACTTTTGCTCAGTTGGAATTTGTGTATTCCTCCCAGACACCCACTCAATAAAGAGCCTGGGTGTTTGTAGGATGGACCATCCAAGGCAGGATTAGGGGCTGGGGTTGGGGGGCGTACTAACCCACTTAGATTTCAAAGTCACTGCTTCAGCTCACACTCAAAGATCTTCACACTTGCCTATCGTGCCTTGCGACAGACTGGGACCAGGGACGGGAGGCAGGTAATTCTAGACACTACTGTAGGGAGCAAACTCTAGACGTTTTTTCCACTTCGAAGGGGTCACCAGGTATAAACATGGGACTCACATATCGATCTTTAAGTTTACTCATAGACCTGCGGAAGGACACCCAGAGGACTGCCCTGCTGATTGCTGTGTACTTCAGGGGATTGCTCTTGTGCTTGAGACCAGCTTTCCTACAGAACCCAAGACTTCCAGAATGAATCCAAGGGCTAGTTGGCTGGCATCCTGATCAGAGCCTTGGAGACCGAAAAGGCTCCAAACATCCTGAACCCGTACTTGGACCCAACTTGATTAAATTCTGGCACTCCAAGTGGTGCTCTTCCAGCCCTGTACTCTCGGAAGTAGTGGTAAAGGTGCCCAGATAGCCCAAATACAAAACTTGGGACTTGGAACATTTTCTGCTCGCCATTCTGCCCAAGATGCACTGGAAATCGACCTGACTTTGTGGCAGCAACCGTTACGTTATCCTCCATAGCAGCAAATTCTGTTTAGTGGCTCCTCGCAGAAAGGCTATGCAGGCTCGTGGAACACTCAACGTTACAGCTTGCTATTTCCTCCCACTGGAGACATTGGACTTCCAACAAAAGAGACTAAGCCCAAATTAACAAATCTTCAACACAACTTTGTCCAGCATCTCCCCGAAGAGAACGCCCCCTCCTCAAACACCACCAGTTGCTTTGTCTTACAGAACTTTACCTACTCCAACATGTTTCTTGAAACATTCTTCGAAGTCCAAAGGTAAGTAGAGACCAGGCCTAATTCACTTTGTGTATCCGACCCAGGGTCCATCGCGGTCTGCCATCATTTTTGACTTTGCCCCGGGTTCTGCACAAATATATGTCCACATTTGGCAGTTTGATCTTTTAGGCGCCATTTTTCACTTTAAACTTTGAACATTCATAACTCTGGTGCCACCGATTGGGTTTTTGTTTTTTTGTTGTCAAATAATTTGGTAAAATGTACTCTAATTTTCTAAATTAGTGCAGGATTTTTCTAGTGTTGTGGTGTCACTTTATTACTGTTTGTGCTGCATAAATATTTTAGACATTGACTCTAAGCTAATCCGGACTTCTTGTGTGCCAGGCTACCAGAGGGTTAAGCACAGGTTAATTCAGTGACTTTTTGAAGTTCGCACTGACTAGGATTGCGGGTGTTGCTTGATTAGGGTTTCACCCCCCTCAACCAACAACCGAATTTCTCACATGGGGTCTAGCCAATGGTGGTCTCTCCCCCACTTTCAAGAGGCAAGGGAGAGCAAAGAACGTTGGGAGAGCGCCAGGACCAAAGAGTTTAGGGGAGCATCCCAGGATTAACGTCAGTCAGAACAAGCGAGTCTGTACGAGCAACCGAAATAGGTTCTCAACAACTGACGAGTACCCTGAAGGATGGTTTCTTCACTATAATAGAGGAACAGATACTACAGGTCTGATTCCTGAAAACAAGGGCGGCGAGTACAAAACACCCACCCCACACAATTTTAGGTGAGCCAAAGATGCTCCCCTAAACTCTTTGGTCCTGACGAAAGCCTCTAGACTCTACACGAGGCTGAAACATGTAGACCACACCAGACCATTACCAGTGCATTAAACCAATAACGAGGTTTTCACATGCACGATAACCATTTTAAATTTCCCCGTGTCATGCATCTAAGGAATAAAGGACACGAGTTTTGACATTGGGAATTTTATTTAAAATATCACAATTCCTTGAGCACGAGCACACCCTCTTTTTTATCTCTGGCCACTACTGTAGAACCAGTTGGTCTTCCTCCATGGGGAGGTTAGCATATGGACAAAAAAAAGCCCAATGATCATGCTATTACGGTACACGAAGGCGGAGAATCAACATATACCGCCCAACGCTTGTGTACGTATATGAGGGTTTTTTAACGATGACTTCCCACGTTAACTAAGACCCTGGTACACAGGACAAGTGGTTCATTCTCCCCCTCTTTTTGATATTTGTACTAACCATTGGAAGCTGAATGGATCACTGCTTCTTTCCCCCCCCCCTCACTGATTTTTTGAGGATGCAACACATTGTGCCACAACTAAAGTGACAATGCATGCCTCCAAGGCAGATTTTATGACTATTTTGAAACAGACATAAAAAGTTGCAGTTCTCCTGCATAAGCCAAATGTGCTTTCTGCCAGTACTCAGTGTCATGTGACTGATGGCTCCCCTGCAATGAGATATGTATTGTAAAGCAATTCTATGAATTTCATCCAGAGCAATACTGAGCTTTGTGGGTAAAATATGCAATTGAGTAGGAATTATAAGTATTGAGAGAGTTTTTTTCTGCTCTGTTTCCACTTACTTTTAGACAACTTATTAGACAGAATATCTCTCATACCAACCGTCTTACATAACTAGCAACTAAATTATTGCAAACCAAAGGGATATAAGGATTTAATATCAGGATACAAGGTAAACAACCTACAAGGTTTTTCTGTTCAAGCAACTCTAACAACCCGTTTTGGACACCACCCTGTGCACTCCAAGACGCCCAACACCAGAAGCATTAAGTAATATAAAGTGAAGGAACATTAAAATATACTTATAATAAAATAATCAATAGGGGAATATTCCATTTACATATAATACCTCACTGTCTAGAAAGCCAGACAGAAGCTGCAATATGTTATTTGCAGTAGCGGTCTCTTCTTCAGCTTCTTTACTTTGATCCTCTTTCTCTTCAGAGTCTTCATTTGTGTTCTCAGTCGCTTCACTTTGAGTGTCATCAGAACCCACTTTTTTAGCTTTGAACGTTTCCATTCCAAACAGCATCAACTGGTCAAAGACTGCTTTGAGTGCACTGATCTTTACCTTGACTTCATCAATTTGAGATATCTAAATTGAAAGGAAACAGACATGCACACTAGGCTGAGCAATCAAAGTGGATGACTTTGAGGAAGTAAGAAACATAGCATAAAACATCCTTTCTTTAAATATTTTTCAATCTAAACATGGCATTAACATTTGCAGAGTTTTATATAGCGCTGGCTAGACCCGAGGGTATCAGAGCGCTTTACATAGAAGTTACAATAGTTACATATGCGTAGAAAAAATAATATATAAAGGACAGTAGTAATGCAGTGGTAAAATAAAAGCATGAAAACGATGAACACAGGGGTGGAGGGGGAAGGGGAAAGAGGCTGAAGAAGGTATTAATTCAAAAAGAGACTTGCAAACCTAATATTAAAAGGAGAATAACAGGGTCCCAAACATGTCATGTGGGTAGAGGCTTGATCAGGTCGGGATCACGGCAGTGCAGCAACAAGGGCCGACAACCCTCACCGAGTACGAGAGACCAGGCAGCAGAGAGGGACAGTGGATGGAGACAAAATGGCTGTCACGAACCAAACCATCCACACCGACAAGATGTCTACAGTGCTCAACACGGGAGAGTCCACCACAAGGCACAAAACGATGTTGCCGGGCGAGTCCGAAGCCTGGTTACAAGCAGTGATCTATAGAATGCTCGCCATCGCCGAGATGGAGGACGTCCAGAGGTGGGTCGACGTGAAGTGAGACGGGCTGGTGACCGCAGGACATAAACCGCCACGAGCGGTGATCCCTGCTGCTGGTCGGCACCACCAGGACGGAGGACCCCGGGCTCGGTCCCACAAACTCTCCAGCACAGCAAGCAGGAAAACTGCAGCTCTACCAGCATCCATGGGGTCAGGAGGGCAGTAAACCAGAAAAAGTCACCCCTCATGCTCCGATCGTCAAGGGAGACACCCAGGCCAAAGGGCAGCAGCGTCCCAGAAGGCAACATACGGCCAAGTCAGGGGAAGACGAACAAGTAACTTACCTCTTTCTAGTAGAGACCATCTACCTGCAAATTCCTAACCTTTTCAATATTCCCCAGGTATCAGATTGGATCCAGAAAATCAAGCAGTACTCCTGAGCACCGACAGGCGTCGCCATGGGGCTCCATGCTAAGGTTGCTCTGCTCCGAAGTGACACGTGGGGCCCTATTGAAGCGCTACCTATGAATGTGAACATCAGTTGGCTTCTCAACTGTCCACACCCTTAGACCCAGAATCCATTCTCCAAACTGGGAGTGACCAGTCTGCAGATCTGTAATGGGGACCTTTTTAAATGAAAAGAATACAATTCACAGAATGGGGAGGATGGGAGTACCTTGTTCTTCTGAAACGTCTAATCGGATTCCTTACATTTTGAAAGAATAGCAAAGTAGTACCTGCCAGGTGATGGGTCTGTGAACTGACCCAAACCAAAAGGTCCTAAAAGACTGAGTGGGTGAGCTTCCGCTCTTGACAGGCCTGGCTGCACAGACAGTAGTGCTTCATGAACATGTGGAGGGACACCCATGTAGCCGCCTGGCAAATGGCCAGAACAGGTACCCCGGGGTTCTGATTTTTTTCAGAACTTGGGGCAGGAACGGTATCAGCAGAAAGGCAAGCAGGAGTTCTGAGTTAGATTCTATGCAGAACACATCTCTGAGCAAGACGCCTTAGAAACTCCATTGTGCAAAAGAGCAGACATTGTGGATTCTTGGTGGTGGTGGTGGAGGAAAAATCAAGCCAAGATTCACCTTATTTGCTGAAAAGTCCTGTAGCACCTCCAGATGTTAATGCCATTTGTGATGTGCAAGGCATCGATTGCTAAGTTGGTCTGTCCTGGTGTTCAGAGATCCCACAAGATTGTAGACCATCAGGCAAATGTCCTGGTGTTGCAGCCATGTCCAGAGGCAGAGAGCCTCTTGGCACAGGGCCCATGACCCAACCCGACCTGTTGCAGTACCACATGGCAGTGGTGTTGTCCAAAAGCACCTGCATCTCCTTCTCTTTACTGGAAGGAAGAAAGCACCAAGCAGATGGCTCTGAGCTACAACAGACCGATATGAAGTCAAGCATCCACTGGAGACCGGAGACCTCGGATCTCTGCTTCCCCTATGTGACCACCCCAACCAAGATTGATGCATCTGTCACCACTGGCAGTTCTGGATGGGGCAGACAGAGGGGCCTGCCACTGACCCAATTGTGCTTCCGCAGCCACCACTGTTGGTCTTTTGCAGTCTTCTCCAAAATCTGAACCTGATCAAAGAAAACCTCTGTGTGCTCTGCCCACTGGGACTTTTGATCCCACTGTAGAGACCGCATATGCCATCTGGCATGCTTGACAGGCAGGATGCAAGAGGTCATCACCCTTGCAGCCTCAGTAATCTTCATTGAAATCCAAAACGGAGAATGAAATATTGGGCTCATTATCCGAATGTCCTAACTCTCTGCTCTGGGGGATAGGCACGAAACTGTACAGTGTCTAGAATGGCTATGAAAAAGGAAGGCATCTGCACAGGAGTCAGGTGTGACATAGGCATGTCAATAGTGAACCTCAACAATGTCAGGAGGTTTACCGTAGCCTGGAGGTGGGTGAAGACTGCCTGGGGAGAGACTACCATCAGCAGCCAGCTGTCGAGGTAGGGGAAGACTAGGATCCGGACCTCCAAAGATGTGCTGCAAACACCACCATCACTTTTGTGAACAACCGAGGGACACTGATGAAGCCGAAAGGGAGCAAAGTGAACGAAAAATGCTTGTGGCTTACTTTAAATTGCAGGCAATGCTGGTGAGCCTGCAGGACATGGATGTGGAAATAAACAGCATGCAGGTCCAATGCTAGCAGTCAGTCTCCAGGGTAGGGTCAGACAAGACAAAGGGGTCAGAGTGAGCGTCTTGAATTTAACTTTCAGTGCCTTCATGTGGAGAGGGCGCGCATCTAAGGTGGGATAGAGACCTCCATCTTTCTTTTTTGGGCACCAAGTAGCAGCTGGAGCAACAACTGCAAACGACTTATGGCACCTGCACAGTCTCTATGTCTTCTTTGGACAAAAAAATCCTGCACTACCTACTTCATTATGGGGGATATGATCCTCAGTGAGCCATTCTGAGGATGGTGGAAGGTGTCAAGAGGTTGCAAAGAATGGTAAGGAGTAATCCCGCTCAACAATTTGCAGAACCCACTTGTCGCCTACCACCCTGGCAGAAAATGTTCCATCCTGCTGAGAGGGTGGCTGTATGCCATCAAGGGCACACTAAAGGGGCTTGGGGCTGCAGCAGCTGGAGGGGCAGAAATTCAGGCTGCACGCTGCCCCTGTTTTTTTTGGAGTACTGCTGGGCCAAAAGGGCTGGTGGGATTGCTGGCTGTTTGGTAAACCCTTACCATAGGTCATGGAGGGGGCACAACTGGTGATGTGGGGCGTGATGGACCAGACGAGCCAAGCGGGTAAGCTGTGACCCTGCTAGCTTTAAAGCGCTCTATGCCAAGTCTGCTTAATCCCTGAAAAGAAGAGGACCATGGAAGGGCAATATCCACGAGGCTGATCTGGACATCGCCCGCAAAACCAGTGTACCACTTCCAGGCATGCCTGCGAAGTGCCACATTGGGGTCTATGGCTCTACCACGAAGGTCCGTGATATCTAGTCCACAACGAATTCTGAATATGGTTGGATCACGACCATCCTGTATGGCTGAGAGAGGATTGTACTCATTTCCTCATGTACTACAGGGAACATCTGGGCTACCGAGTGCTGTGAAGTGTGAGAATAGCGGTGAAAAAGACAGTTTGCACTCACAGAGCAAAGGGTCAGAACTTGCAAAAGAGAACATCCAAAACAGCCAGAACCCAAAAAGGGGAGGCGTGAGTATGTATGTACGTATAGAAACGAATTTGGCTTTAACTTCCAGAGCAGGGAGTGGAGGGTCAAGGTCCACAGCTGCCATCCACACACAACCATCGCAAGGGAGGCACTTTCCTCTATTGCAAAGCTCAGATGCAAGTACAACCCAATGCCTGGGAAAATATCTAAACCGCTGGTATGCTGGAGGGTCTTCATACTAGTTGCCCTCACAGTACAGAAAGGCAAAGTCATCTTTAGCTTCATTGACACAGTTATTTAAATCTGTGCCTAACAAATCATGCAAGACAGGAGCTCTTCAAAGGGCACCGTATTGGAAACAGAAAAATGGCCAGTAGGTTGCAGCTCCATTAGCGCAGCGTGTGGCCTCTGTTGATGTGGCGCATTGTTGGCATCAGACAGCACTATGGGTTGATGGTGCCAGTGGATCGCACACTAGCATGGGTTGTAGCACCGGAGAGTTAGCTGATACTGAAGTAGGTCTGGAACCCAAGGCGAAACCCGAGGACTTGACTGACACCGATGGCAGACCTGCTGGCAGAATCCCATTTCGGAGGCATCTTTGATCACTGGGCCCCGAAGGCACGTAAGAGGGAGCCGAAAATGTGGCAAAGAGACCCAACATGGCTTCACGTAATGCTTCAATTTGCTGCAGCATCACCAATGACCCCGTAAGTTCGGGTTGCTGCAGTGCAAGCATCGGAATCAACTCCAAAAGGGAGCCGCTTCGGGAGAGAGACCCAGGGGCACAGTGATGCCCTTGTGCCTTCTCAAGAGATCGAGAGTGGCGGAAAGGGGCTAAGTCCTGCTTGGACTTCTATTTTTTTCTTTGACTTATTCAAAGATTTCGACTTTGGCAACCATCTGTTGTGGGAGCAACCTCGGAAGCAGGACCCAAACCTTCCCATGGACCTCACCCGGTCACGATGTGGAGTCTTTCAGTGCTTCGCAGCAAAAAGCTTCACTTCCCGATCCCAGATGGTCTTGAGGCACTTCAACTGCAGGCCTTGGAGTAGTGGTCCAACCCCAGGTAAACTAGGTGAAGCTATGGATATGTGTTAGTAACATTCCCCATAATGCTTAAACCCTGTAAATTTTGGAAGTGACATTCTTTTTTATACATTTTTTTAAATATAGGGGGGAATCGAAAATGTAAGTCTCGAGTGAGACCAGGGGTAGCTGCAGATAAGCAACTGTTGGTGCGGAAAGAAAGGAGCTTAAGCCGCAACACACGGGCTGTGTCTATAAAGGGCCTTGTGCATCACTTCTGCTGTGGAGCGACGTCAGCGCGGAGCTGCACGGCGCCAACTATGGGAAACAGAGGTACTGCTTAAGATTTTCCTAATCCAGTCCGACGCCTGCAGGACTATTCAAAAGGTGAAGAATCTGCAGTTAAAGTCTCTATCAGAATGTAAAATTAAATATCAGGATTATGTACTACAAACCGGGTAGCATAATTTTCCAATGAGTACGATTTTCTTTGGTTTTCCCAAAATATCTATATGCACGTTATCGAATTTCTTGCTATTTCAAATAAAAATATATTGAATTGTGTTGTGTTAGTATTCACACATCTTTTTACAGTGGTGTTGTATTGTTTGAGTACTTAAACGCTAATAGTAGTGTTGTCATCTATGCTGGTACTGGCTGATATTTCTTTCATGTAATATGCACTCTGTTATGCTCTGAAGATTCCAGATTCTGCCTGTTAAGCCTGGACCTGTATCCGGCACAACTAGGTCTCTGTAATAAACAAAGACTTCTCTAATTTGGTGTACCATTATTGCATTACAACAAGATTAGCCAAGTGTGGGTCTACTATGGACAAACACTACTATTTACTTTCAGGCAATGTGCGGTTTGCCTTAAGCCATTACTTAACCTAGTTAAGTTGTCTTGTGTGCTGATTGATTGATATATTATAGGGGCTCCAGGCTCATTTGAAATGTTACCCTTGAGAAGCAGATTTCGGTTTATTGGTAATCCTAGCACACTGTAGGTGCAAGTGCGGTAGTACCCTTCCTTCTTCATTACAAGGAGAGGACAGCCTGTCTGTCATCACTCCCTGCTCGCGCCACCCCAGTGAAATACGACCAATCTAGGGCTTGTAGATTGGTCAGTGATGCTACAGCATGCTTAGATCAGCAGACACCACAATCTGCTTGAACTCCGTTTTCCTCAACTCCGCGCTTACAGCCTCTGGTCTGACTGGCAAGGTTAGTACAGCACGGGCCATACAAGTATCCTCGGGCACAACGGATGTGTGCGCTCTCGGGGTACATTGGTATAAAAGAAAAGGCCCCTTCTGTAATGCTGAAATGACAGATGCGCATGTATCTCCAGTGCTATCCTCAGGTGACGTTTCCTCCTTTGCATTAGAAATGCAAATGAGGTAATACTTTGCCTCTGAGCTAGCACCATATTGCAGACGTGGATGCAGAGGCAGACATGCCCTTAGGAGGCACACTAACAGTGCGCCACAAATAGGTGACAGTGTTTCATTGGCAGATATGGATCAAACCCAAACCTGCCTCATCTTTTGTCTTTATAGCCAACCTGTCTTCAAACCCTGTGGGAGAGGAAGCTACCCCAGAACTGGTTTAGTGTGACCACAAGGGAGGGTTAGCCCATTATCATACCACACTTCTCGGTGGGCATAGGGAGCACTGCACAGGGGCAGAAATGTTCTGCCATCTTGGTTTTAGGTAGAGAAGGGCACTGTGGGATAGTTCACAGAAAATGCTGCAAACGTGGGTAGGTGCACCCCTGGAAACCTTGATCCCATTGGTTAAGAAATGTACAGGGGTTTCCCTCACCCACAGGCTGGACCTGGGCATAACTGTGGAACGCCTAGCACCCTTTTCAGACACCAGTGATGTATGGAAGACAAAAGATGGACTGCACTTACTGTTGTGACCTGTGATGAGCCCACGTGGTCCGGACCTGCTCCCACGTGTACCCAGGACTGAGAAGTAGACTCCAAGGTTCAGATGGCTGATGACCCGTTAAGCTACAGGGACACCAAAACTGCAAGAATTCCACTTTCCTAAAGGCCCCAGCTGACCAGTTCTAACTGGACCTGCCATGGACCCTGCTTTGATCTCTAAAACGGGCCCTAAGCTCTTTAGATCCTTAGAGAAACGTCAGAGTTCTCCTCCTGCCTAACCCTAACAGCTGGCACTTAGAAACGTTTCTAATGATTTCTGCCTAGAGAACTGGAAGAGTACATGCCAGCTATTGAGAAGCATAAAACACATTGAGGTGACATGTCAAGTCTTCGCTACCTCCTAATGCCACAACCTCAGCTTTTGAAGGCACTAGGATTGATCTTCTGTAGGTACTTGTGGTCTTAAATTAGATTACTTCAAATGCAAAACTATAAAAGAAAGTTTACATTGTGAAGGGCATAAATGGTTTTAGTATGGTGGCACTAGGCAGATTTGTACTTATTAGACCTGGGAATAAGATTTCTGTATCACTAGTTGAACAATGTTCTAAGTAAGAATGGATGCCAAAAGGTTAGGAACAATTTAGAAACTTTGCGCACAGTATGAAGTTTAAGACCTATTGGGTATCTGTCAAAACAAACCTATGAAGGTTCTACAGATTGCACAAGGAGAGCTGTTGAAGACTGTACAGCAAGGGGTGATGACACCGGGGGATGCTACCTTATGGTTTTACTCAAGAATTCTGGTCAAAAAGAAATTTGGTGAATTAAGTCTTTGTATAGATTTAAGGGGCTTAAACAATGCCTTGTTAAGATCCTATCATGGTCAGCCAAGCCAAATAATTTACAACATTAGACCTTTGTGCAGTGTACTATCAGTTGGAACTTGATTCAGAGTTTCACCATCTTTCGGTTTTCGTAAGACCTGATGGTACATTTCGATTTTGCCACACACCATTTGGATAGGCCTCGATCTTCTTTGTCTACTATGTTCAAGAGTCTACACTATGCAGTTGCTTTTCAGCTTCGCATTTCCATGTTCACAAAAAAAGAGACTGAGCGCAACACTGCTGTGTAAAAGGTCTTGTTCATCCTTAAAGACAGAGGAATACACTTAGGAAAGGACAAATGTATCTTCAAGATATGGAAATTGATCAGCTGTGGCCTGTTATCTAGGGAATTTGTCAAATTCAAGTTTTGGTTAGTTGATGACTTTATCATAGCTTCACTGCCCAAGGACAGAGACCAATTGCATCAATTTTAGGATTATGCAAGTTTTAATGTAAACTTCTGCGAGACTTCACAGATTTGACCGAACGTTATGCAAGCTTGTTCTGAAAGAATAATGACTATCTGGTCCAAGCAATATCACATTTAAACTTCTCAAAAGAATCCTAGATTAAACGTTCACTCTGCAGACCTTTGTGCAGGGTTATGTAACCTATGTCAAATAACCCTGGTTCCTATGGTTTAAGCGCAGCTCTTTCCCAACTTGATGTAATTAACGAGGTTATGACTTTTTTCAATAAGAAATCTAAAGGATGTAGAGAAAAATTACTGGTTTCTTAATACGAACTTTGAAGGATGTAGAGAGAAACTAGTCAGTCAAGAAAATCTTTATTTGGTTATCACAACCATAAAGCATAGTACTACAATGATTAAAAGTCAGTTATAAAGATGTAAAACAGAATTTCATATGGAAATCATTAAAAAAAAATGTTGTTATTCATGCATGGTTACCAACTCATTTATAGCCTAATTAATTTAGTATTATCCACAGTTTGTAAGAGTTTGTCAATCAAATTAACAAACTTAGTCCCTCGACAGATTAAAATGGTGGATGTTCCCCCCCAGCCGGCAAGTTACAGTTGGTCTAAAGGTGCGAATGTTAATTTCTTTTAAAATTGGTTTTAAAAGTCTCCTTCTCGCTTCCTTCACTATAGGGCAGACGCACATAAGGTGGCATAAAGATTAGTTTTGATATCCACATAAACGGCAGTTTGCATTTGGGAATTTTCCTTTCCAGGTTTGTCGCAAGTCCTTGCTTTCGTATTCTCCAAAACAACACAGCATGAAACTCTTTTTTTAAAACCAGTCGAAAATGTGCCACTAAATAAGATTGCGGCTTTGGTTTAATCTAAGAATTTATGACTGATCAAGAATGTTTGCGTTTTACCAGTAATGTTTTATCTCTGAGAAAGGACATTTTTTTTGCAGCGCTGTTACACACTCTATTAAATGCTGCCCTTTCCATCTTACTATCCCATGCCTCTTGTAAGTCTAGTGCTGCCAATGTTGATTGTAAGTATTCGCCCCAGGAGTACGATTTTTTCAAGTCAAACTGAGCCTTTACTTCGGTTCAGCATAGGTTGTTCAGAGAACCAGGTTCTGAGGAACGGAGTTTCCAGCACAGTTTCACAAAAATAGATTGACGCTGGAATTCCTGATTTTGTAGACCGAACTCCAGATGGAGCTGCGCTGGAGATGCACTTTTCGGAAGGTTAAAAACAGCTTTGTACACCTTTGTCTGAAGTTCGTTTAAAACTTTAAATTTCTGGCCATGCCATATTTCCAAACCATATGCGAGTGCAGGAAGGAATTGAGAGGCCATTACATTCATGTTTGCCTTGCAGTTGTTTAAGCCCACTTATAGCATACATTTTTTTTTCTACACTTGTGTGCTCGTTATCATTTATATAAATTAACAGTCTCACTGTATAACAAGGTTTTCTTATAAGTTGTTAGTGTATCAATAGCTCATATGTCATATATATGCAATAGCATATTAGGAGATAAAAAGACAGCAGCTTCAGAAGAATATGCAAGCGATTTCACATGTTTAAATTCATACTTTAAATCACAGATCAGGGGAGTCATTTTTTCTTATGATTACGCTGAGGAATATTACCTAAAGTGGTTCGAGACTCTCTGGGAGAGAGAAGCTTAAGACATTTTAGGAGGAGCATCCATTACAGTCAGTATCAAGGCTGCTTACTGGTAGTAAATATAGAGTTCCCTTCAGAATACTGACAAGCCCCCGAGCAGGCTACATACTAAACAAAACAAAAAAAACTATGAGCAGGTTTTGAGTGTATACAAGTAAGATTTTGGTGCTAAATGTAAACCTAAGTGTTTTAACTAGAGAAGGAAATTGATTTTATCAAAGAATGTCATCCACCATGTTGACAATTTTTAGATTAATTTCATGTATTGGCACCTTTATTTTTCTTTCCATAACAGAATTACAATAAAAAATCAAGAGCTGATGTTTTTTGCATGTGTGTACATCCTTTGGGGATGTGTAAATGCATGTATGGTACACGGTAACGCATAACCAAGGTCTGCATAATAAATTTGGAGTCCAGTGACAGCTCTGCGCAACATGCCACAGTACTCCATACTCCAAAAGTTTAAAAATATCCCATGACTATGGGCAATTAATTTAATTATAACATTATTTAGGTAGTGTTAAGCAAATAACATGGATAGCAAAGGATTTAACAACATAGTTCAAGGACAATAGCAGTTTTAGAAAAGTTACCTCATTAAGTGTATGTACAGTTTAATCCATAGGTTACCAATACAGTACTGTAACTATTTATACGCAATCATTCATGAACTGAAGTACACTAGTTTGCATTTGAAAATATTTTTCCCCCATCAATGAACATCGTAGTTAGTTCCATTTATAACTAAACATTACTTTACAAATAAATGAATACTAACCTGTAACAACAATGCTAGATGCTGTCTTGCAAAGTCCTTGTTTTGTAAGGCACTGCAACCCAAACATAAAACAGCCATGTTTCTCACTGACGGCTGGATATTTGCAATCCCTGGCAAAATCTAAAGGAACAAAATTAACACCATCAATTTGATTAAATGCATTTACTAGAGATCATAATCTGAAGATCATTCGAGCACTAGATGCTGCTAGTGTAACAGTGAAAAACTTTCAAACCGCATTCGGTATATTGGCTCGCTACTTCTACTACTAAAATGTCTTCAACTCTTTTGGTCTAGATAATGCCCCCTTTCAATTCCTTATAATAAAGTTGCCACTATCAAATCCACTGCTGGAGCACAGTCAAGGTTGAAATATCTGTGTTTGTAAAATAAGGGAACAAGATCTTACATGCAAAGTCATGATTGCAGACAAAAATATTTCTCCCATCTCACCCAGAGTTGTATAAGACTGTTGAGCACAGGACAAGTACAGATGCATTTCCATCTGGAGGGTATAGGGTCAGCTCAACTGTGTCAGATGCTGTTGTTCACTATCCTATGCCTACTTAATTGTATAATCTGCAGGAGAAACTGGGAAAATGCCTAAGGCTTACATCAATGGCTAGAGCATGCGCTGCACAAATGGCACCCCAAAATGAACGCACTGCTCTTAGTCAGCCAAAGGCAGGACTGACTTCCCAGTTTGTCATTTCACCAACCATTGGTATCATAGAGCATTAATTGATTAACCGAATATCATGCTAAACACAAAGTGCAATGGCGGCCACCGCATAACGTTATTTTTTATTAAGTGCATATCTTCTAATAGCAGACCATTTAATCAACAAATAAGGGTTCACCTTTCAAGTGGTTCATACTCCTTTGAAAGAAGAAATGAATGAAAGAAGAAATGAATGAAAGAAGAAATGAATGAATGTGGATTTTAAGGACTGGAAAGTAGTTGAAATAAGTTTAATTTACTTTTCAATTTCTAGTTTCTAGTTGCTGTTAAGTTTCAAGTTCATGTTTGAACTTTTAATATGTCTTGATCTAAATTTGCTAAGGTGGAGTTTGTTGCAAAGGTATCTGGCTAAAAAGCCTCCCTTCTAGAAACTCATCGGATTTACAACCCAGACTGCTAAAACTATGCTTCACAGGCCATCTAAATGAGGCACCGATGTACATCTAGACTTATCAAGCATGCAACATGTCATACTAATGTACAATTGTGTTTTTAATTTTTTTATTCAGGGCAAATATTCACTCGAAAAGCATCTTGCCACTAAACAAAACAAAGAGAGTCATCAAAATTCATACAAGCCGGACAAGCCAACACCACTGGGAAATGGCCACACACTAGTTGAGCTCCCAGGAAGCCGAGCCCTTTCCCCCCAAAACCCGCTAGATAAATCAGTCGAAGTGGAACCAAACTGCTGCCTGCGAGGTCCGTTTCCCGACAGACGTCTCCGGTGGCACTGGTGGAATCGTGTAGACTACGGAGAGGCAAAGACCCGACTGAGGCCAGTGCAGCTGCCGGGAACTGCAGCAATTGTGAGTATCGAGACCATCGCAAGTGAGAAGGGCAGATTGTGAAAGGGGAGGAGCCCCCCTCCCCGCCAAGACGTACTGAGTGCTGCCGAGCTGCTTTGCTTGCTGTCTGCCCCCGGGCCCTTGGTACTATTATATCAACCGCAGAGCTAGGTGCGAAGCGCGAAAGGCGAGGCTCCCCGGAGGTGAGCAGGGCGGATCGAGCTGAAGGCTGGGTGGGGGCAGAGGGGTTGGAGGGGAAGTGGCACCTGTGAGGCTCCCTTGATGGAGGTGTGTTAAGTACTGCGACAAGGTTTTGTTGAAACGCAGTTTTTTTTTTAAAGTTTGAGTTTATTGAAGAAATAAAGAAGGGAAGGAGAAGGGAGGGGAACGGGGTATAATCATCATGATAAACATATACAAAAAATAAGCAATTCAATAGAAACTCTCATTAAAAGCAATTATAACAAGCATGAAGCTTACATGAACAGAGCCTACGTATAGGAATGAAAAATACCATATAGTATAGTAGAACGTGATATCATAACAAAAAAGGCATTAAAGAAAGAAGAAAATCATGGTGGCTTACGCACCTCAACTGTGTTAGGATCTGGAGAGGCGTGCACTGGAGCAAAGGAGGAGAGATAGGATACCAAAGGGAGCCAAATCAGGTTGCGTTTAATTGCCAGGGAAATGGGAGATACGTAATTAGTATCTAGGCGATGATGGAAGCAAACTGCATTCAACCAAGATTGGTAGGAGACATTTGCAGCCTGTTTCCAATTAGAAGTAATGGTATGGAAAGCCACAGCAACTAGAAGGTCAAGTAGTAGATAATGGGAAGGAGATTGTGGGAGTGTCGGTGATAGGGAACCTAGAAAAACTTGTGAAGGGGAAAAGGGAATTTGAAGTTGAAATATCTTTTGTATTTGCGTCCATACTAGGTGCCAGAACTTGGAGATAGGAGGGCATTCAAACAACATGTGTTTGAGATCTGCGACGGGACAGGAACAGGACCAACAAATAGGGGATGTGTCAGGTGAAAAACGGGATAAAGCTTGTGGAGTACATAAAGTTCTGTTATAAATGAAATATAAGGTTTGGGTAGTATTAGCAGCTCTAGAGGCTTTATGAAGCTTAGCCCATATTTTGTCCCAAAAAGGTATTGGCCAACCCTGAGAAAGATCCAGTTCCCATGCATTCTCGATTTTAGATTTTAGTCTGTCAGTGGAGTACCGGAAAGAGTTATAAATAGCAGAGGCTGAGGGAGACGTCTCCAATAATAAAGAAGTAGCTTTGCGGTCCAAAGGAATATCGGTAGATGGCGCCAAAGAGCGAAGATATAAGATCAGGACTGGGAGAAGGGCATTGTATTGCGAACGAGCAGAAGAGGGCAGTGAGAAAGAGGATTGAAGTTCCTGGAATGAGAGAGGGGTATCTTGGGAAATTAATTGAGAGATCCAACACAATCCTCGAGAATGCTATGTCTTCCAAAAGATGGTGCGATTACGAATTTTGAAAAGAGAGTTGTGCCATATCGGTTGTTCGTGAATGGAAAGGAGGGAGGGATAAGATGATATTATGTAAGGGAGAAGGAGAGTGCGGCAATGAGAAATAACAGGCGTACGAAAGCGAACTAAAGAAGACGTGAAGGATAAGAACTCGCGAAAGGTAAAGGGGGATAGAAAGGAAGATTCCATACTTAACCAGACGGGCGGATAGTGCGGAAGATCAGAAGAGAACCAACGGGTCGATTGTTTCAAAGAGAAAGCTCGATGATATTCTCTGAAATTCGGAAAGCGCACACCAGACTGAGCCTTATCCTTGCGCAATGAAGCCAAAGCTATCCGAGACCGCTTGCCATTCCATAAGAATTTCAGCAACAAGGAATCAATCCGTTTAAAGAAGGAAACTGGAAGAAACGCAGTTCTAAAATACCTGCACAGCGAGATAAGGCGTGCCGGCCCGACTCTGGGTCCCCAGAGGCATCGTAGGGACCGTGAGAGGGGCTCGCATCTGAGGGGGCCATAAGTTGACTGCATTGATGGTCCAGAATAAAAAGTGCCCACGGACTCTGCAACCTGCAGGGTGTAACAGTGGAACAGAAGTCATCCTTGAGGAGCTGGGCAGCTGTAATTGGGGACTGAGACAGAAAGATATCGAGGCACCCACAAATAAGACCTGGTGACACAGTGAGTACACCAAACAAAATAATTGAGGAGAAAAGAACTTTCTCTCAAACGGCAGCAAAGTAGGTAACAGAGCAGATTAATAGTAAGGACTGCCTCTTCGCCCCCGTGTTAGCTGCGCAGGGCTGTGTGGTGAGCACTAGAGCAATGTAACATATCAAACCTGTGCCACTCTCCTGCTTCTGGCCTAGAGCAATACAAACAGTCGAGCTAATACACGCAGAGCAACACCCACGCAAAAAGCAATAATCAAGACGGCGCACAGATAAAACTAGGCCTTCCCTCCACAGGGAAAACCAACAAGCCGTGGCGAACATTCGCAAAGCGGGCTATAGGGAGTACCCAGGTAGGCGAGCCTTTGGACAAACGTCTCAAATTCCGCCTGTCTACACCAAGCATGTCGGACAACAAAGGAGGGCGTGGGACACATCAAACTAAGCTAGACAACTATGCCCTATATAAGAGTATAGAAGATGTGCATAACCAATCCAACCGCCCCATAGAAAAGGAGGAACCAACATTAAATGACGTCATGGCGGTGATCAATAAAGTACAAACTTCATTGGAAGGAAATAAAGATTCGGTGTCCACTGAGGTCTCGTTAATAAGAGCAGATCTGCGCAACTTGGGAGACCAGGTACAAGAAGTCTAAGTCGTGACAAACTCATTGAAAGTGGACTCCAAGACTCTCCAACAAGTTCAACGATTGCAAACCACAACCAAAACACTGGAAACTAAGTTGGATGATTACGAACGCCGCTCCAGAAGGAACAACGTAAGAATTATTGGGATGCCGGCATGAGCGGATGGGCTAGCAGCAGATCTCTGTAGAAGAATACATACAAAAATACCTGCAACCCCAAAGACTATCAAATTACTTTTCCGTCGAAAGGACACAGAGTTCCAGGAGGTAAGCCCAGTCCAGGAGCCCCGCCAAGACCGATCCCAGCCCGAATATTTATTTTCCACGACGGTGACGTCATAATGCAAACAGCCCGTACAACTCCACAAGTACGATACGAAAGTGCATCAATAGCATTCTTCCCAGACTTCACAATGTGCAACGGCAAAGGTGCAACTTGCTTGAAGTGAAAAAGGCGCTCTGAGACAACAAACTAAAGTACACAATGCTGTTCCCCGCCAAACTGAGGGTGGAGGCACGAGGTAAAACTTGGTTCAACTCCACTCCTGATGACACTTGGGACTGGCTAGAAAGATGGCGCGCAGTGGGCAAGCCTAAGCCCTCGGCCGACAGGTCAGGGAAGAGTGCGAACCGGATGACGACAACGGATGCAATGCGAGAAAGCACCAGGAAATCAAATGAAGGATCGGACAAAGATGAGTGAGCAGCTAACCTTAAGATGACATTCTTTAGTGCTAATACTAAAACAATATGTGGTAGCCACAGAGGCGAATCGGACATAGTCCTATGGGGTCCGAAGCAAAAGGTCCTGTACTAATTCCATAGTAATTAACACATAAATCTGAATCGCTAACTCCTCTGCGCTGTTTCATGGAACAAGAAAAAAGTAGAAAAAGTATACAGAACTGTGACATTGGCACCATGCAGTTTTCATCATTGGGAAGAGTATGGGTGGGGACATCGGCTCCTGGGGGGTCCTAGATTCCCCCCCAGAGTTTAATGGGGACGGACGACAGGCACTCTGCAATGTTGTGGAGGTGGGCAGTTCCAGAACCGTCATGCAGGGAGGGGGATAAAACATTTCCTTTAGACAACAGTCGGTATTATTGTTTTAATAAAGCAAGTGGGGTAGCTGTAGCGTAACAGTTGGATTAGCAGATGTAGCACACTCCACACGGTTTCGAAACACATTTACACTCAAGATCAGCTTAGCACAGGAAGCAACATACATACACTGCAAACATCCAGCCACATCTTCTGACAATAGGGGAGTAAAGTCCAGAAGTACCTACTACCATAACAAGCAAGACTTTGAGTAAGACATTCCACCCTCAGGTTACTCTCCTGGAAGGTCAATGGGCTGGGGGACAAACTGAAAAGAGGAATAGCCCTAAAATATTTCAGACGTCATACACCTGAATAAGTACTACTGCAGGAAACCCACTTGGTGGGCAATACATGTAAAGCATTGAACAGAGGGATGTACAAGTTAATTGTACACTGGTTTCATGACAGGCTCTAGAGGGACAGGAATACTTTTAAATAAGAGATGCTCATATACGATACAGTACATGGACGGACCCACTAGAGAGATTCACTGCCACCGCTGGGAGATGGGATGGCAAACCCCTAAATATATTAACAGTCTATATTCCTCCGACACTACAAAAAATAACTCAACCTGACTTAAGTGCAGTACTCCACTAATTACCAGAGGGAGACTTGATACTTGGGGGAAATCTAAACTTGGCGCTCTACGGACAAAAAGAACGAAACCCCCTAGAAGTACACACAGTAAAAACACTACCCTATCAAACTACTTAGGCGCAATAGATTTAGTAGATGTTTGGAGAGCGAACAATCCCCAGACCTTGCAATTCACCTTTCACTCAGGGGCTCACAATAGCCAGTCGTGTATCAATTACATACTGACATTGGCTCATCAGTTGCCCTACATTACAGAAATCAGACACTTAGCGAGAGGAATAGCCGATCATTCACCTATCTGGCTCATCAACTCCAGGGAACGAAACTAACTCGAACCATTCTCTCTTAACACCGGGTACTTAAAACTCCCATATATACAAGAGGACTTAGTTCAAATCACTGAAATCTATTTTAAAGAAAATACAGACTGTTTCCTCCTCCCAGACACTTTGGGAAGCATTCAAAACTGTAATTAAAGGGAAGGCTACCTCCCTGATGATCAGACATTAAAAAGATTTTTTGAGTTAGAAACGGAGATTCCAGAGAAGGAAACGCATGCTGACCAAACGGACAGCGCCGAGGTTGTTCATGTGCTGGATATCAAAAGACAAAAATATAAAAATAGGTTAACTGAGGAAGCCAAGAGTAAAAGACTGAATGTACTCCCCAAAATATACTAAACCAGCAATAAAGCGGGTAAATTATTGGCTTAGTTTGATAGACACAAACAAGCAAACGGATGGATAGCATGCCTGATATCCGAGAATGGAGCAATGATAAATGACTAACGGGTATAGTGGAGGCATTTGCAACACATTTTAAACAGATATACACATCCACCGCCACAACAACTTCGGAAGACTCTAGAGACTTACTTGCAGAAATGCGACTTCCTTCCCTAGCAGCAGACGACATCACTATTAGATAGTGGCATTTCGGACGAAGAAATCACGGAGGCTATTAATAGACTACAATCCGCGAAAGCAATGGGACCTAATAGGCTCTCTACTGAACTATACAAATTGATCGCCACAAAAATTGTACCCCACCTAAAAGAAATGTATGAAGAAAGCATACAACGGGGTTACTTACCCAGAGAATAGTTTCCATTTTAGTGATACATAAACAGGCTAAGCCAACTGAACTTTGTGACTCATACCGACCCATTCATCTTCTCAACGCAGAAGCCAAAATATTGGCAAAACTGCTGGCCAATAGGCTAATGCCAGTGATCATGAAACGTATACATCCCGATCAATCCGGCTTTATGCCTGGGTGGAACACAGCACTAAATTTTAGAAGGCTACACAGTGTGCTGGGAAGAAAGGACACCATTAAGGAAGCGGCAGCAATTCCATCTCTTGAAGTCAGAATGCAGTCGTCACTGTCGATTGGCCTTAACCGTCGATTGGCCGCACTTATTTGAAGTGCTAGAGAGACTGTGTTTCGGCCCCAAATGCATAACCTGGAACAAGCTATTATATACGCAGCCCCTGGCTCACGTTGTTGTGAATGGACAAATATCGAATCCCTTCCCCCTCAAACGTGGAACGCGAAAGGGGTGCCCCCTTTTCCCCCTGATTTTTGCCTTGATGCTGGAGCCCCTAGCGGCTTGGTTTAGGGGTGACCCTGTAATCAGAGGCCTGCGCTGGACAGAGTGATGGGAGGACAGAATCTCCCTATATGCAGACGATATCCTCCTGTACATAGCGTCACCCCACTCCTCAATAAGGAGAATTATACAAATTTTCACTTACTTTCGTAAATATTCTGGGTACACCATCAATCGGTCCAAATTAATATTATTTATCCTTCAGGGTCCTACACAAAGTTACCGTCAGACTGCGTAGTGACGGTGACAGAGGAAGGATTCCGCTATTTGGGGATCTGTTACAAGAGATCCCTCACTCTTCTACACACGCAATCTTATCGGTCCCTTAAAACGACTACAGGGCGATACACGATATTGAAGAATACTGCCGCTGTCCCCCATGGGCCATACGGCCCTTTGTAAAATGTTGGCACTACCAAGGTTTTTGTATGTTCTGCAAAACACACCATTCTCCATAGCAGACACATTTTTCCCAAATTGAGAATTAAGTCATAACATTGCTATGGGTGGGTAAACCCCTGAGGACAGCCACAAGTAAACTAGTGAAGGGCTAGTACGAGGTCGTTATAGCCCTCCTAGATATCCGGTTGTATTATTGGGCAACACAACAAGCAGTAATCAATCACTGGATATATGAACCACACTCGGACACTGCATACCAAATGGACAAATTCCTAATGGGTCCCAGAGGTTACAGACGGGCACTATACACTAGTCCCAAACGACAGGTGTTAACGGGGCTGACACTACAAATTGTCCATCTCTAGCATGAGGTGACAAAATAGCTAGGATGGGAAAATAAAATAACTCAGACGACACTGTTGTGGGACTCTGAGGTACTCTCAGAACTGAACAGACAGCCAGGATTGGATAAATGGGATTTGATCGGTATTTCAACTTGTGGGCAAAAGGCGAAATTAAGCCTTTTAGGACGTTGAGAGAAGAATTTGAGATGGCGACATCCGAGACTTACTGGTACTTATAAATTAGACATGCAATAATGTCTGTTCATACGTCAAGCTGAGCTCTCCCAGAATTAACCCAGTTAGAGAATAGACTATTATTTGACCAAATTGATGGTAAAGCCATAGAAAAAAATCTACCAAATGTTACTGAATGCCATCAGAGACCCCCTTACAAAACTGGGGGAACAATGGCAGTGTAAATTACGTGAATTAGAAGAAGAGGACTGGCAGGACGCGCTTACTTCACCCAAAGAAGTTGACATAAGCTTCAGACTGAAACTCATACAACTCAAAGTTCTACACAGAGCATATTACTCCTGTAACATGACGACAAAAATGAAACAAAAAGAGGACGCTATATGCAGACGATAATGTGGGGAGGAGGGTACGTTCTTCCACATCATGTGGAGTTGCACTCCCATTCAGAGATACTGGAGCGCAATAGAGACACCGCTACAGACGGTGCTAGGCAAACAACTACAACAAACACCACAACTATGTCTGCTCAATATAAGGGGATCGACAGACCTCACTAGTAAGGACCGTCTTTTCACTCAGTTGTGCAATAGGCTAACTAAACATCGCTAGGAAATGAATAGTGGAGACACCGCCCACCATGGCGGAATGGGAGAGAGATATGGTCTGAGCGATGGTGGCAGAAAAGTCCATCTATGAAAAAAAGGGGGGCCCCTAGAAATGGGAAGAAATCTGGAACAAGTGGAACATTTACGGAGGACAAATATGTACCCAGCTGTCCTCTGGAAGGGGAGATTCTATGATAGAGATCTACCAGGAGGGTGTAATTAACTGTAAGCTAATAATGTACTTTTGCTTGTCAACTGAAAGGATGACCCAATGGCGTTGATGTGATGTGGTTTACAATAACTGTTGTAATCAACTGTGTGCAACTTTTACAATAAAGCGAGTAAAAAATTTTTTTAAAAAGCGGGCCAATAAGAAATAACAGTATAGCAAGGACTTCAGATGTTTTAGAAGGGTAGGTGTTCTTTAAAACTTCGGCAGAATTGTTATGTTATTTTGCTTTTGTAAGGCGCATAGCTACCAAGGGTTTCCCGGCGCCGCCTGAATGTACCCAAGAAGGATAAATAAGACCTATTGATTGAATAACCAGGTTTTAAAGTTCTGCAAAAATGAGCAAGACTGGTCTTATTCCTCAGTAATAGAGGAAGAGAATTCCACAAGGTGGGGCCCAAGTATGAAAAAGAGCGACCACCCATCCTATGCCTCGGGACCGAAAATTTTGCTTGATTTGCTGACTGGAGAGAACGAGAAGGGACATAAAGATTGGCAATAGAATTCAAATATTGAGGGGCCTTGCCTGTTTTGATCTTAAACATACGTTCGAGTTTTGAATTTAATGCGATTTTCCACTTTCAACCAGTGAAGTTCACGCAGGGAACTGGAGACCGGGGTTGTTTTAGGGATCCGGCAAAGCATACGAGCAGCAGCGTTTTGCACAACCTGCAGTTTGCGAATAACATCCTTATTTGCTCCTAAAAAAAGGATGTTTCCGTAATCCAGGCGGGAGGTGACCACGGCTTGGATTACAATTCTTTTTGTGGAATCCGGCAACATCCACAAGATTTTCCTAAGTCATTTAAGGATGATAAACAGGTTGCAGCCACCTTTGTTGCTTTGGGTCTCATCGAGATATGGTCATCGATGATAAAACCCAAGTTGTGCGCTTAATTGGTAGGCTGGGGGAGGGCACCCAGTTCAGGGGGCCAATGTTGGGGGCCCCAAAGCTCTTTGTTCTTCCCTATGATTAATACCTCAGTCTTCTCCCCGTTGAGCTTAAGTGAATTTACTTGCATCGACTGTGCAATTTTGCAAAGCCCAACATGGAGAGACGAGGACTTAGAAGTTTCTTTGGCAGAGAGGGAGAATACTATTTGGGTGTCATCAGCGTAGGAAAAGATCGACAGTCCTACCTGCTCAGCAATGTCGGCCAGGGGTTTAACATAAATATTAAATAATAAAGGGCTAAGAATAAAACCCTGTGGAACTCCATAGGGAGAGGCATGGGTCTTGGACACTGCCTCTGCGGAGAACACCTGAAATGTACGATACAGCAAAAAGTTAGCCAACCATTTCAAGGCCTGTCCAGTAACGCGGACAGATTGTAAAGTCTGCAGAAGCACAGAATGGGATACCGTATCAAATGCGGCGCTCGGATCCAACAATATGAGCGCCACGGTGTCACCAGCATCCAAACGGCAGCGGATCATTTCACAGAAGTGTAGTTTCTGTGGAATATCCTCCCCTGAAACCGAATTGTGACATATGAAAAAAATTGCTAGTTTCCACGTAATGGGTCAATTGTGAATTTACGTGTTATTACAAAATTTTGGAAAAAGCGGGTAGCAAGGAAATTGGGCGGAAGTTGGACATCTGGTCCGGATCGGCATTAGCCTTCTCTAGCAATGGACGAACCATCGCATGTTTCCACTCAGGTAGAATCACGGCTCCTCGAAGGGAAGCATTAAGAAACTCCCAGATCAGCTGTAAGGTAGATGGCTCCATTTTTTGCAGTATGGTAATAGGGAGCAGGTCGCGAGGAGAACCTGATTCTATGCCTTTTAAAATGTGACAGAAGGAAGTGGTCTCAAATGGTAACCATTGTTCGAGTACATTTGAGCTGAGCCCTTCTAGGACCTCTATCTGAGATCCATTATTAGATAAGCCGGGGGTCGCCATACTTTGCTGCAAAGTGGGGGTCTTGGCAGCATTTAATGTGAAATAAATCTGCTCTACTTTATTAAGAAAGAACATTGCGATATCTTCGCATTGTGGTTCAGTAAGAATTGGAGGTGGAACTTGATTAACTGCACCGGAGAGTTCCTTGATCACTTTAAATAGGACTTTTGTGCGGTTTTGGGCATTGCAAATAGTAGAGCTTACATAGTCAGCCCGAGCAGTATTACAAAGAGAGTGATGTATTCTAATTGATTGTTTATAAAAAGTTTTAAGTTCAGGAGCATAGTTCTTTCTCCAGCGTCTTTCAAACGCTTTGCATTTGCTCTTCTCTTTTTTTAAGCTAGATGAAAACCAGGGAGCAGGGGGACTATGTTCCTTCACTTTCTGCATAGAGGAAGGAAGGCAGGTGTCAACCGAGTTAGAGTTACATTTCATAATAGTATTTAGATCTGTCATGGAAACCAGATTAATAGCAGGCATAGTATCAGTTAAAAATGTGTTGAAAATTTCCATATCCAGTTTACCCCAGTTTCTTGAATTGATCCTGCTGCCTAGGTTGGGTACAGTTAAGTTAGTCAACTCTATTTTGACCCTGAAATCAACAAGAAAGTGATCAGACCAGGTCACAGGAAGAGCCAAAGAGCAGCATATGCTGGGGATATTAGAAAAGATTGGATCTAATAGATGTCCAGCGTCATGGGTAGGACCTATATTAGAAAGCACAATGTTCATGGTCACCAAATCAGAGATTAAGGTAGTGCTGATTGGACAGGTAGAGTCGCCAAAATGAAGATTCAAATCGCCTAAAATAGTGAAATTAGCTGCGCTAAGCAAGTAGGTAGCAACCAGGTCAGTAAATACAGAAGCCCACATGCCAGCAGGGTCGGGGGGCGATAGATTAGTATTCCTGAAAAGGTAAACTGAGGGGTTAAGGCGAGTTGAAATAACATAGCCTCACTGCCATTCAAGGTTAGTTTGTTGGATTTACACCTATACTGATTATCAAAAATAATGGCCAACCCGCCACCTATTGTTCCTTCACGATCTAGCCTTACTATCGAGTACCCAGCTGGGAGTGCCGCCGCTACATCAGGGCCTGAACTGTCATGGAGCCAAGTTTCTGTTAGGAAAATTGCATTCGGGCGTTCATTGATTAGGAGATCAAATATATCCGCTCTATGTTTTGTGAGTGAGCGACAATTTATGCTAAAGAATCTAAATTCTCTATTCTTGTGGGACAAACTCCATGCGGAACTTTTTACCTCTGCCCCATAGACATGCGTGGGGCTACTAAAATCTGTGCGTCTCCTTTGGGACTGCGGGGCGAACATATAGCCACATCTATCACAGCTCCTAGACATAATTTCAATGGAAGAGGGGTGCATCTGTATGCAGTCTATGTAAGGATTAGTGCGAAGTTCTAGCAATTGTTTAGAGGAGTATTTACAAGGGGCTGATAGTAAAGATCAGGGGATTCTAGGCCCTGGCCCCTACGGGCGACGACAGGCTTTCCTTTGGCGCGCCTTCGGCATGCCATCGGCGCGCCCGCTGCGCGTCCTTCCCGTGTCCATTAAATAGCTTAATGGGTGGGCGGTGTGCAAGAAAATAGATCGTTTAACAACTGGAGCGCTAACCGCCCGAAGCGCGTGGCTGGCTGCCCGCAGAGGCAGTCACGTAAGCTGGAGGTTTTTTTTTTTTTAAAAGGAGTATAACACACTCCGTAACAACTAAAGAGTCAATTCTCCCAATTTTTATCATCAAATGTGGTGCAGCATCAGATGTTTTAGAATTAGCAGTATTAAAAAGTGATAGCTACTAACACAGTATTTAAAAAACACTTCAATATCCAACAGACCTCCTCTTAGACTTTCTGAACCTATTCAGTTTCTATAGCATTCCTACAAGCAGCACTTTTTACCTTTTGTATGCAAAGGTCTAAACGACAGATTGAGAAATAAAGTAAAGCTATCTCACACAACAGGTAGTCTGTTTAAGATTTTATACCCTAAACATCTGACAGAACAATCTCCTAAGCAGATTAGTCATTCACGATACCAATTCGTAAAATATTCACTATTCCCATCAATGTGTAAGGATAAGACAAAAAGAAGACATGGGTTATATTCGGAAACACTGGCATTTCTTTCATGCCAATTGAGTTTCCAATTTTGAAAATGGATTAGTAATCGGACATACGGATTAATAGCATTAGTGTACCACCCCTCGTCAATAACATGCAAAAGCGTCACTGTACTAAAGGAATGAACACCCTTTTAGAAATACTTACTAGAGTTTCAATAATTCCATTCATTGTTGCACCGATCCCCTTAGAAAGGGACATCTGCTTTAAAAGTTCATAACACATTGTCAGACATTTCAGCAGTGTGTCAGGGTCATTCTACAAAAGAGACAACATTTATTAAGCAATTTAGTTATTGATCAACACAATTTTTCCCCATCAGTTATGAAACACGCATTTGCAATGCAATAGGTCTCGCATTAGGAAAGTTTGAGCTTTTTGTATTGTAAATTGACTAATTTTTTATTTATGTGTTGGTATTGAAAATATTGAAATTACTAGCTTTCTCATGTACAATGTCAATAGTTTTAACTGTTGCAAATGTGACACCTATAGCATTTGTAATGCAATATGTCTTGTATTTACGTGACTTAGATGTATTGATATTACAAATAACAATGGCTTTTAATTTTTGCAAATAATTAATACTTAAATAAAAGTTAATGTAAATTATAACGGCAATCGTTTAACCCCTTCGACGCCCATGACGGAACGGTTCCGTCATGCACGTCGGTTGGGCTGTGCTTATGACGGAACCGTTCCGTCATGGCCCCGCCCGCGCTCAGAACCTTCAGCGTGGCGCGGAAATCCGCGCTGAAGGGGTTAAACTTTTGTTAATAACTCGTGAAGATTATGTTTAGTGTATTTAGTTGCGCCTAAAATCCAAGAACAGAAGTTAAATATCATTTTTTTGTGCCATTTGTAATAAAGCCTAAATATTGAGAGAACATATTAGAGCCAGTTGTTGTTGAATGGTTGTACAGATTGATACTGTGGTGGTGTCGAGTGATGTTGTGGTGGTGTCGAGTGATGCTGTTGCGCTAATTGATGCTGTGGTAGCGCATAGTGATGTTGTGGTGGTGTCCTTGAGTGATGCTGTAGCGCTAATTGATGCTGTGGTAGCGCATAGTGATGTAGTGGTGCCCTTGAGAGATGCTGTGGCGCTAATTGATGCTGTGGTAGTGCATAGTGATGTAGTGGTGCCCTTGAGTGATGCTGTGGCGCTAATTGATGCTGTGGTAGCGCATAGTGATGTTGTGGTGGTGCCCTTGAGTGATGCTGTGGCGCTAATTGATGCTGTGGTAGCGCATAGTGATGTTGTGGTGGTGTCCTTGAGTGATGCTGTGGCGCTAATTGATGCTGTGGTAGCGCATAGTGATGTGGTGGTGTCCTTGAGTGATGTGGTGGTGCCAAGTGATGCTGTGGTAGCGCATAGTGATGTAGTGGTGCCCTTGAGTGATGCTGTGGTGCTAATTGATGCTGTGGTAGCGCATAGTGATGTTGTGGTGGTGTCCTTGAGTGATGTGGTGGTGCCAAGTGATGCTGTGGTGATGCGATAGATAGATTAGAATAGTCCGAAAGAAAAGACAAGACAAGGATAGATAGATAAGGATATAGATAGATAGATAAGGATAGAGATAGATAGATAGATAGAGTATAATTATGTTGAATATAATTATGTGGCACTGAGTGGTTTTGTGTGGAGTGTATGTTGATTTTAGTGGCGTGTAATTATGTGGCATTGAGTGTTATTTTTCGTGTATCTTGCATTGTAATTAATTGGCACTGAGTGTTATTTGTAGTGCATGTGGCATTGAGTGCAGTGTAATTATGTGGTGTGTAATTATGTGGCACTGATTGGTTTTTGGAGTGTCTGTTGTATTGAGTGCATTGTAGTTATGTGGCATGTAATTATGTGGCTCTGAGTGGCATTCGGAGTGTATGTTGCCTTGCCTTGTATTTCTATGGTTCATTAAACCCTTAGAGGCAATTATTTTATTTTAACTAAAAGGATGGTAGTTAAATGGTGTTTACGGCAGGATGGTCGTTAAATGGTGGCTAAGGAGAAGCTGTGTGCTGAAAGGCAAAGAACACGGGCATGAAAGTGAAAGCGAGGATGAAAATGGAATGAGTGTGGCAGGATGTTAGTTAAATTGTGGTTACGGGGAAGCGGAGTGCTGAAAGGCAAAGAGAACACGGGCCAAAGCTGGAAGAAAACACGAGATGCGAGAGGCATGTGTGTGTGGCAAACACTGGTGGAGCTCAGAGCGTTCTGTTGCTGCCTGTGTGTGTGAGCAGTGGGGCTGTGTGTGTGTGTGTGTGTGTGTGTGTGTGTGTGTGTGTGTGTGTGTGTGTGTGTGTGTGTGTGTGTGTGTGTGTGTGTGTGTGTGTGTGTGTGTGTGTGTGTGTGTGTGTGTGTGTGTGTGTGTGTGTGTGTGTGTGTGTGTGTGTGTGTGTGTGTGTGTGTGTGTGTGTGTGTGTGTGTGTGTGTGTGTGTGTGTGTGTGTGAAGTGCCTAAAGTTGCAAGAAAACATATGGTTATTTAAATCCTTAGACACAGAATTAATGGAGCTAATGTTATCTACCTTAGAAGGATGAAAAGGGGATGAGCGCGGCATATGTTAACTTTGTAAGCGCAGAAAGCGTGCAGGGCAACCTTATTATTTTGGTTGTTTGAGACTCAGATCTGGGCAAAGCTGCAAGAAAACACGGAGGGGGAGGGCGGGCTGTGTGCTGAAAGGCAAAGAGAACACGGGCATGAAAGTGAAATCGATGGATGGCCATGCGTCCGTGAGACTAGCCCTGTGGTGGGGGAGGCACAGTTGTGAGAGGCGCCATGAGGAAACAATCTCACGGCATGCTGTGGCGGGGGAGCGCATTCCAGGCGGGGGAGCGGACCCTTTGAAGTATGATGCCGAGGCTGTGGCTACACGTGCACGTGCCAGTGGGCTGAAGCGCTTCCCCAAACGGATTGCATGGCGGCACGATGCACGCGATTGTGCGCATGCTTGGCATGCAAACCACTTTTGGGAGCACTATGAAATGCCCGTCTTACTAGAGTCTCGCATAGCGATTACGTAAACGCAATAGCTAGGCGAGACCTAAAAACACAAAATGGCACCAATTAGCATGCATCCACTGTTCTGATAATTCACCACAAAATGTGTACTGTGGCACATTTAATAGTCCCGCATATTGATGTAGAAATAAACTTCACAAGGCTCAGAACCTCGCTAGAGCTTAGACTGCCCCTTTTAAAGGCGAGTAATAAAACAGACCTGTACCTTCCATACCGACTTAAGGACAACCCATACTGCAGCACACTTCTGCATTTCCAGGTATATTTGAGTTTCAGGACAATGACTACGTTTTCAAATGATTTTCATAAACACCGCTAGAAGTGCATGTGACGTAACTAAAATAAATTAGAAAGGTTAACCTGCTTCTTTTGCACTCTCAATACAGATGTGCGATCGTCAAGACGGGGGTTAGTCTTAAAACTTCTACGTAACAAATCCTTGGGTAAACTGACAGGGAAGTCTAAAAAGCTACTTGAATAAGTAAACAAAAGTCTATGGTAATTATAAAGCTAAATGACAAACCTCTTCTATAACAGGCAAGATCCTGAGGGGTCACATCAACATTTCATTTTAAGTGATTGCAATGAGGCGAGTAGTGAATGCACACAAACCTTTTCTACGCGTACTTCTTTAATTTCGGGCTCTTCTTCTTCTTTCAAAAGTTGTACTTTTGTCTTTTCGAGATCTGCTACTTTTTCCTTTAATTCAGACGCACGGCCAAATTCCTGCGAAGCAATGCATTCCTCCAACTCCTGTTTTGCTTCATTAAGCTTAACTTTAACTTCTGCGATCTAAATATGAAACAGAGCAACACGACTAAATGAAACATTTGTAAATTCACAGTATAATTCAGCCAGTGTAAACGATATCAGAGAATCACAGGTTGAGATGGCTTAAAACATGGAAGACTAGGCTTCTAACCAAACTGTGAAGGAGTAAAGGACACAACAAGGCATGTGATGAACCAAACTTTACGCGCTATAAAACCAGAGAACCTTGTAGTTCAGTCTCAAAATCTGGAGAAAGAACTCACTGATTACTTAATCTTTTGACCTTCTGAACGGGACTTTCCGTAGCGGCACTCCATAGCCCACACTAATCAAAGTCGAGTAGAGTAAACAAAGCCCACTTATACATTTTATATCACTCTATTAAAATGGCCAACTGGTGTATTGCCACTATAGACAGTAAACTTAATATAATGACCCATCAAAAACAGCGCACCAGCAATGCCAATTGGTCTCACTTTGCCAGTCCTTATTAGTTGGCAGCAGCATTGGCTTTGCTAAAGTAACTTAAGTATTGGTAAAGCAAATATCAGCAGTCAGCCGTCTTGGAATAGTATTTTATGTACTTTCAAAATGGCTGACAAGTTGCATGTCGATTGCCATCTTCCAAGTATTAAAATCAACCTTTAGCCATCTAGGAACATCATTTTCTCTAGTTCCAAGTAGGTCACTACAAGCAACATGGGGGCCATCTTGAACTATAGAAAATAACTTTTGTAATGGTTACTATTTTGCATGTAGGTATATTTTGATATCCATTTTGTAAGCTGAGAAAACAACGTTCCAAGGTGGGCAAATGTTATTTTTGTATTTCCAAGACAGCCACCGCATTGCATCTATATGCAACGTGGCATCCTTCGCAGAAGTAAAGAAAATATAATTAGAAAATGGACAGCCACTGCTATTAGCGGTGGGGGGTTGGGGGGGAGAAAGAGAGAGACCAAGGAGCAGCAATGCTTAGTGGGGGCGGTAGGGGGGGGGGTGATTTGGGGTGCTAGAGCTTGGGAGGGGGCGGGGTAAGAATGTGCAGCTAGCAAAGTAGACACCAGGGGAAAAAATAATTAAGAAGGGTGGAGACATCTGATCCCACCATGACTTGACTGAACAGTCTTCCTGTGCCTAAATCCTAAGGGTGGATTTGTTTTGTGGGGTGGAGGGTATGATTTGGGTTTTAACAAAAGTCAAAGGCCCAACAAGTGGAAATGTTCCCTGGGTCACCTTGAGCCCGAGCGAAGAAAGTTGGCCACATCTAAAATGTAGCTCATAAGGGTTATATCATCGTTTGAGACAGTATTTTGGCACATGGAAGACAGTGGAAAAAAAGCAAGAGAAGGAACCAAATATACAGGGTTACAATGATCTTAACTTCAAAGAGAGAGAGAGAGCTGGGAGAGCTCCTTCCCCTTCTACAACTCACACTACAGGAAAGAGAAAGCCTAATTTCCCCTGATGGTACAGCATGAGCTCAAAAAGAAAGGCTTTGTGTGAGAATATGAGCAAGAACTAAGAGTGGCTGATTGTTATGTTACATTTTGTTCATATTGTGTGCATTAAAAGAAAAATTAAAGCAAGGGAAAGTTTACAAAGGTTACGACTAGAGACGTTTCCATTCGTAGAGCCTAAACATTGTACAGCCAAAATAATATAGTGCTCTGTATAGGTATAGAGGTCAACTGTTTTAGCTTATTTAAGGAAAAAATGCAACTGAGATTTGGCTTGGAAACTGGTTAATTCCACCAGATAGAGGGCGACTTAAGCAATGGTCTAAAACCTACACATTTCAATTCATTGGGCGGGGGGAGAGGGAAGACTGATCTAAAAACCAACCAACCAGACTACAAAGCTAATTTTTTTTTTCTTTTTTTTTTGTTTTTTTTTTATTGTGCAGCGACAAATAAATACATAACAGCAATATATATTATACAAAAAAAAAAAAAGAGATAGCAGCTCAGATAATAGCATTTTACAAAAAAGAGTGAATATTATTCCAAGTTACATTATAAATAGAATACAATATTAAAACACATTATCACAAGTATATTCCAACTTATGAGTCCCCCTTCACTCTGTCCATCCAATCTGCAATGGGTTGCCAGATTTTTTGACCACGTGATCTATGGTGTCTACCCCTAGCTGTATATATAGCTGTTTCTTGATTAAATATGGCCAAAAGTCTGGCAAGCCACATTTGAAAAGACGGTGGAATCTGTTCCTTCCAATTAGTTGTAAGTAAAATTCGAAATACCGCCGATCCAATAAACAGGCATAATTCTGCAGATTTGTTCAACCCCAAAGAGCTATCGCAACCTAAGATGAGCAATGAAGAGGAAATACATAAAGGATATCCAAGTACCTCTTCCCAATATTTACATATTCTAGCTTTTAGCTCGGATAATTAATCACAGTCATAAAGCATGTGACTAAGATCCGCGGGTCCCAGTCCACATCTAGGACAATGATCATCGAGTCTCTTTCCCCATGTAAACAACTTAGCAGGAGTAAAGTATAGATTAAAAATAGTTTTATAAGCTTGGGCTTTAAGGCTCGATGACATTAATATTTTATCTATCAAATACAAACTCTTATCAATGTCCACGTTGGGGTTAACAAGTCTTCGAGCCCAGGAGGACTCAGTATGCTCTAAGTCATCGGTTAGGGTATTTAAAAGCAAGTCATAGACTTTCCCAATTTTAACGGATTTTATGCAAAGAATATCAAAAAGTGGTATTTTTTCAAATAGAATCTTAGGGTTTTTTGATTTCAGAGCTATTTTAACCTGCATAAACTTAAAGCTATGTGCTTCAGGAATTCCAAATTTATTCTGAATCCTAGAGAAGTTGCAATCTAATTCTTTGCCACAGAAATCCCCAACTGTTCTTATACCTGCCCTTTCCCATTTTTTTGCCATATCATCATTTGCTAATAAGGGCAATAGCGAGGAGCCCCATAAAGGGGTGTATCTGTTGTACTTTGGGATTTTGAGAAGCCTTGAGATCTTACACCAGACATTCCACGTATTTTTAATAATGTTAAATTTACTTTTTTTTAAATAACTAGGCTCTAATTGGATTAAGAGACAGTCTTGGTACTTTTTTCCCATCAATAATTCATAGATGGAGGGGATTCTTGATGAAATATTCTCTGTAGCTGGCGTTAAAATAGTAAATAAGGGAAGCATCTGTTGGAGGAAGGCCGCCCAGTGATAGAATACCATATTAGGGAGTGCTAAGCCTCCTCGATGTTGTGGCAGCGTTAAATATTTAAGTGACCTTCTTATTTTCCCATATTGCCACATATAAGAAGATAGCATCGAGTCGATAGTTTTTAATGTAGTGTCTTCAATTGTAAGAGGTATCGTGCGAAATAGGTAAAGAAGCTTCGGTAATACATTCATTTTTAAAAAATTTCCCTTCCCAATAATAGATAAATGTAGGCTGTTAACTCTTTTCAGATCACTCTCAATATTCTTAATTAGCGGGTCATAATTCAACTTATTGATCAGTTCAACCTTTGATGTTAGACATATACCAAGATATGTAGATTGCTCAGCTCTCCGTGGGTCGCTATATATTGTATTATCAGTACATATGATAATTGTTTTCCCTTTATTAAGTAAATATCCAGAAAAAAGGCCAAATTAGTGAGTAATTATATCGATTTCTGTAATTGCCTCAGCGGGATTTGGTGTTAATATAGCCACATCATCGGCATATGCTAGAACCTTTGTTTCATAATTGCCAATTCTTATGGGTTCAATTTTTCTTTCTTGCAGTAGTCTTAAAATTAATGGATTAATATAGAGGGCGAAGAGAATCGGGGAACAGGGGCAACCTTGTCTTGTTCCCCTAGATATATTGATGAACTTTGATTCTTTGCCCATTATCTGCACTTTTTCATTTTGGGTGTTGATACATAGCTTTAATCGAGTTTATAAAATTAGTCCCAAAGTTGTTTAAGGAAAGGACCCTCCATAAGAACTCCCAGGAAACTCGATCAAACGCCTTTTCGGCATCGAGTAGGATCATCGACATACGACCCCCCACACCGGACATATAATCAAAGAGCGCAATGGCTCTGCGAATATGATCCGCTGTGCCCTTTCCCGGAATGAACCTGTGTTGCCAGGGGGAGACCAAGTGTTCGATGACCCTCCCGAGGCGATTGGCTAGAATCTTCGCGTAAAGTTTAGAATCTGAATTAATTAGGGAGATAGGACGATATGATGCTGGATTCTCGGGAGGTTTATTCTTTTTTGCAAAAATTATTAAGTCTGTTTCCTTCCAGGAATCTGGAGAATTACCGGTTCTTTGTATACCAGTGAATAAATCATGGAGGAGAGGAGCGATGAATGGGCCTAGAATCTTATATATTTCTAGAGGAATTTTATCCGAGCCTGCTGCCTTCCCTGGGGCTAGCCCATCAAGGGCTTGTTGTATCTCCGCGATACTAAACTCTTTCTCCAGATCCTCCTTAGTTACCTCATCTAATATCCCCATTTGTGTGGTATTTTCGATGAAATTGGTCAGAGCGTTCGTAACTTCGTTGGCATTCTGAAAAGTATCGTCCATATACAATCCCTGATAGTACTGGCGAAATCCTTCAATTATTTCAACGGGATCTGTACAGTTACTGCCATTTATATTAATAGATGCTATCGAATTATACGAGGCCTTCTGGCGAGTACGTAGCGCTAGTTGTTTTCCCACTTTCTCACCATTTTCATATACATTTCTATGATGTGTCTTAAATATCTCGGCCGAGCGTTTTGTTAGCCAACTGTTCAACTCAGTTTTAAGGATTAGTATTTGATAGAGAATATGAGCTCCATCCTTACCTTGGAAAATTACTGTAATATGCTCTTCTTCGGCTTTTACTAGATCTTTAATTAATTGTAGCTTCTGCACCTCACGCTGTTTCTTTACCCTAGCCACATAGCTAATCGTTTCCCCTCTTAAAGCTGCCTTAAAACAATCCCATACTACCCCCCTGGAAGCACTGTATCGATTCATATCAAAGAATTCCTCTGCCCATTTTCTGATAACCATTATATACTCTTAGTCAACAAGAAGTTTTCTTTCAAATGTCCATTTAAAGAGTGACCTGGTATAATTGGTTACCTCGATTGTCAGAAGTAGAGGGTTGTGGTCTGAGATGAGTTTGGGGAGTTTCTTTATTTCTGCTTTAGTGATTAAATCGCGTGATGTAAAAACATAATCTATCCTAACATATCTGTTGTGAGGATATGAATAGTAGGTAAAGCCAGGATCATGATGTTTCTTTATACTCCAAATATCTACTAAGTCATGGCTAGAGCAAAGATGGCTAATAGCGTTAAAGACTTTAGGCTTTCGGCCTGCATACTGATTTTGTATATTATTGCCAGAAGAGGGGCCTAAAGAAATATTGAAATCACCACAAAGGATTATTGATTTTGGCCACAAGGCAAGTTCAATCTCCAGATTTTCAAACAATTGTGGCTCATCTTTATTTGACCCATAAACTGAGCAAATGGTGACGCCAGATGTCAGTGTTACGATAGCCCATCTACCCTGGGTGTCGGTTAGCTTACGATTAGGCCTCCCCAAAGCAGTTTTAGCCATAATTGCTACTCCCCGGATGTTCGAAGTTTGAGTTGTGGAGGCCAGCAGATTATAGCCAGCAATTTTTAAAAGCTCTTTTTTCTCCCAAGAAATGTGGGTTTCTTGTAAGCAAACGATGTCGTAGGAGCCTTGCCTTATTAATTCACAGAAACACGCCCTCTCAGACTACAAAGCTAATTTGTGATGACAACATAAATATTTAATCAATTTAGACTAACGTGAATCACAATGTAATGCCTGTTGATTGACAGGATTCTATGTATTGATAATTTATTCAAGACATAACTCTTTAAAGAGCACTACATCGTAATGTATTAACAATCCACAAACTATCTACCTCTCTCCTGTCACGTGCTGAATTTTAGCTCGTCTTTGACCCTCTACAGTGCTCAACTGCCTTTTAGATAGATTTGCGCTATAGAAATACATACCATCTACACACATACAAGGTCGGCAACTTACTCCGAGCCGCTGGAATTATGTGATTCTGTGGCGTAGAGTTTTACATACAATTATGAATTTGCACACTAGCCACATAATCCATCAACATATGCACAATTTACAGAGGCTAACAAAAATAGTTGCTAACTCAAATGGATCAAAGGTTTCTAAAATCGCTACCACATGTTGCCATGCAGGGGCTGGACTTTTGTTGCGCGGTGGAATGTCACTTTTCAGTTGCGGATAGCTATAAATAGGTATTCAACTTTTATCAAAGAGGTGAAACCTTTGCCTATATAGTGTTCATTTGTAAAAATGGCAAAATAGTAAATACTACTTTAAAATGTACTGCATTACAACCCACAATTCGCCTTTTCAAAGCTTATAATTTAGTCTATCCTGCCGCATAATTCAAGTGGGCGTAGACTTTCTTTAAATCGGATGCAGGTCACTCGTGTTTTAATGCCAGTCCTCAATTGTATGTTTTGATCTGGTTGACATTTAGTGGAATCTATTTAGCCATCTAGTTTTCTGCAAATGCACCCAACGTCCATCAGTAAACTGAACTGGCAACTGCAGGAGATAATGATTCTTGGTACCCACAGAGTGCAGGGAGTTAGTAAACATAAGTTTGTGCACATGCAATTACAAAAGCAGAAACACGGTCTCCATCAAGACCGTTTAGAGACTGGTACAAAGGGAGGTATATTATGTTCCTCTGGTTCATTGGCATGTGCAGGTAAGCGTCCTTTTAAGTCCATGGTGGACATGTAGTCTCCTTTCCCCAGGAGTGGGATCACGCCTTGCAGAGTTGTCATTCTGAAGTACTGTGCTTATATGAATTTGTAAAGATATCGGAGATCCAATATTGGCCTTGGATCCTGATTTGGTACTAGGAAGTAGTACGCTAAGTAAATGCCTTCTCTGGTCTACCACTGCAGGACTGTTTCTATGGCTCGTTTATTGATGAGCTTCCCGACTCTCTGCCACAGTTGTATGCGTTCTTGTACCATCAATGGTCTTCTCTTTGGGGGAACAGGAGGCAGTTTCTTGAGGAGGTCAATGCAGTAACTTTTATGGTCTCGCTGAGCCAGCGCATGCGCTGTCTGCGAGACATTTAGTATCAGGGTTTTCAAAGTGCTGCCACAGGCTTTTGGTGGCCTAGCGCTTGCATTCACGCGAGCGTGCACGCGCGCAGCTGCCATCAGCCTCCCTTCTAGCGCGATCACTTTCACTTTTTCGTGCTGCTGCGTGCACACATCACTAGCGTGTTTTTTTTTTCTTTACATTACTACAAGCTTCCCACGTCGTGCGGCCACTGCTGGTTATATTTTCCATTAGTTTATTTACTTTGGTCCTTCCTTGGTTTCCATAGCCTATTCTTTTGTGGCAGCCGTGGTTATCATTTTGCCAGCTGGTTCGCAGTGGCCCTACACTTGTTTCCATGGCACCTATCTCCACCAGGTGGCCCTAGTATTACACTTGTTTCCATGGCACCTATCTCCACCAGGTGGCCCTAGTATTTTGATCTGTGGGGTTCGTCGGAGGCGGCCGACCCGGTCGGGCTTTGTAAGGGTCCGTCCGGCAAGATGGGGGCCGCCATGCTCTCCGGCTGCACTTTCATTGCCTTCGGACCCGCCTTCTCCCTGTTCCTGCTGACAGTAGCGAGGGACCCTCTCAGGGTCATCATTCTGGGGGCAGGGTGAGTGCCGTGGAGAGGCGGTGTGTTTTCTTTCTTATGTTGGTAACACACACAGCGTGGGTTGTCGGCTTAGGAAGGGCAGACCATGAGGGTGTAGACGTACCACTACAACTAGCTATTTCGTGTTGCAGATATGGAATGATTGTGCTAACATTATGAGGTTTTATAGAACCGTGTGTTGTGATAATGTGCTAAATTATTCTTTATATAGTGTCATACGGTGGAATGATTTAGCCAAAGAAAAGTGAAGTGGACGTGGAGTTTAGCTGTGTGTGTTGTGATCTGGATGTCACGATGTGCTACTTTTCAATGAGATATGGCGTGGCATGTTTTTGTAACACTGAAGTGATGCTGTGCAGTGATTGGTTGTGTTGAGGAATTCAGATAGTGTGTGTGTGTATTGTTGTGTCATCTGACCTGGTGTATGGTGTGATATAAGTTGCAGGGGGTGGCTGCAGATCAGGCAAAGTGCCAGGGTGTCTGCTTTAAACATAGGACGTAGCTTAAGGTGATTAAATTAATGTGCTCGTTAATTACTGCAGACAACACACCACCTTGTGATGCGGCTAGTTTCAAACAACAATTGTTATTTGAACATGAGATTGAGGGCAGATGCATGTCCAGCACTTTCGAGGAAGTTCGGGGTAATGCTGAAACCTTATTTTATTGCTCCGCACCCATCGGCCAGTATACATACTGTTGTAAATTGGCAGCGATTGGATTAGCATTAACGGAATCCATCTTGTATTTAGAGGCTACCTTGTCCATTTTGTGGAATCCATTTTGTATTTCTGGCAGCCATTTTGTTTGCCATGTGCTGCCACGTGCTCTGTCCTCCCTCAGTGTTGACTGCTTTTGTAATCTGCCTAGAAACGAACTATATTTAGCATCTTCCACCTTCGCACATGCCCAGTTGAGTTTTCAGCTGTCTTTGCAGCTGTTAGTAGTATGTAACTGTCAGGATGTGTTTACTAGCATTGGCAAACTGTTAACTCCTCCTACTTGTCGACTATGCATTTCTATATGACCTTATATGTGCATAAAACCTTCTTCTGTACTTGTACCGCCTTCTTTTTGAGCCCCTGTGTGGATATAAAAGGACCATGCTCCTTCTGTTCGGTGTGCTACTTCATTCAATACCGAAGGGTGCTGTGTGAATGTAGTTCCACCTCATGAGGTTTATTAAACTTTGTATTTTCTATTCCAGTTTCTGTGCCAACTTCTTCCTATTGGTCTGAGGACTCTGTGCAGAGAAGGGCGAACCCCTTGCACTGGTAGGCCTAGCTGAGGTCCACTTCTACAAATTGGCGCCCGACACGTGGGGCTCATCGGCGACTCGGATGCCCGAAGGATTGGTTGCGACGAAGGATTGGAATCTCGCTCCGGACGTGATCGCTGCCCGATGAGACCCGAGTCTTGGCAACCGCTGCGTTTTTCCTTTCTTTCTGATCTGACCATCCAGGTGGTGCCGGTCCTCGACGGAGATATCTTCTGTTGATTCGCCGTGCAGTGACCATTTGGTCAATTTTAGAACTTGGCAGTTGGAACCTGGACACCAAGTGATTGGTAAGAGTCGTTCTGCGGCGCTTGCTGTTGGTTTTTATGCCTGGGATTGGTAAGGTAGTTTAGTAACACTTATTGCGGCTTTTGTATTTTGGAATTTGTGTTGGCCAACTTGGATTTCTATGAGATTCATATATAAATTGTAATTTATATAGGCAGGTAATGAGGAGAATTTTCTCCATCTGAATTAATTTGAATGGCAAATCGTACTAAAGGTACCTTAAGTGCTACTTTGATTATAATACTGCATATTCTGCACTATTTTTGGCATGCCTGTTTTTAGCACACTTCGTAGGATGTGTTGCTTTTGTAGTGGTACCAGTTTGAGACTCGAAGCACAACCGGCCCCCCCGCAGGGGACGCCTAATAGGGATATGTATATTAAGTATGGTCTTTCTTCTATAATGTACAGCACATTATGGAATAAATACACTCGTAAGGATTCTGAGTTGCGTTGGCCTATGCATGGGTCATTTGATTTACGAAAGATTGAGTATGTGGAACAATGTCTGTGTAAGCGAAAGACTAGGCAAGATATGTTTGACTGTGTACGAATGTGGGAGAAAGAAGTGCGTAAACGAATGAAGCGTGAGCAAGCCTTGATTGAAAAAGAACAGCGAAAGAACATTTATGCGAAAGCATTAGAGTTGAAAAACAAAGAAATAAAAGTTAAAAGAGAGAAGATAGGGAGCGCAATTTACAGGTAACTGGCCAATACGCTGTTCGGCGACCCCTTTATCCTCTACTTAATAAACCACAAGATGATTTCTTATTATTAGATCGTCCTCCACCTCCGTTTACTGTTCCTTCTGCCCCTCATGAGTCAGATGAGGACTCTGGTTCGGAGGAACACAAGGCACAAGAAACTCGTTCTATGTTGACTGCTGAGCGTGCGTCCCAGCTTAGATCTGCTGCTCATAAAGCAGTTCGAAGCACTGCCCCGCCGCTGAACTTCTAGATAGTATGAAAGGGTGGCAGGAAAGGGAGCAGCTGTATTTTACTGAGGTGTTTGCCACAGAGGTCCTTGAGCGGTTTAGGACATATTCTGAGGAGTTAGAGCCCGACGATGTAGCAGATAATTGTAAGCAAATGCGTGATGGACTTTTTGTTTTCTCCCAGGTGACTGATACAATCAGGCGTTTGGTTAAACTGCGTGTTGATGCAGTCCGTTTGCGAGAGGAGAAAAAGGCTGCAGACGTAGCTGCACAGACATCTCAGACCGGCATGGCACAAGCTTCTATTTTCGGAACAGATAAGACTATGATAGTTCATGCGAAACCTATGCGGGAGACCGCGCCTTTGTATGTTCCTCCTAAAGGAACGGGTACAAGTGATAAGGCTTCTATCGATGCAAAGGGTAATTTTATTTATAATTGGGTTTACACTCCTTGCAATAGAACGGATGTCATGGCACTTAAAACTGCATTGCCTGATCCGCAGAAAAATCCAGCCGCTTTTTATGAGGAAGTTGAGGGTGCTATTAGCTCTTGTACTATGACTTTGCCTGATATTGATTTATTTTTTGGATTGATATTACCGCCTGATATGTGGAGAACTGTTCGTAAAATTGATGATCGTGCAGCTTTTGGGGCGTTATGGAAAGACTTAGAACAAATGGATGTAGAAAGGGAACCCGCACAGAAGCCATATCAGTTAATTTTAGATTTTCCCGCAGCTATATTAGTTAAGTTAAAAACGATTATTCCCCCTAAAAAGATAGATTGGACTGTTTTAGCGTCTTGTAAGCAAAAGGCAGATGAATCGGTCTCGGATTTCTTTACACGCTTTGAAGAAGCATGCCACGATTTTAGTGGCCAGTCATTGACAGATGACACGGGCAGACATCCGTTTGTCGATAAATATGTCGCAAACCTGTTGCCAGGAATAGCTAGTTGCCTAAAAGACAGTGAGAGGTCATGGACTACCTCTTCTCCGGTTTCTCTCTTGACTATGGCTCAGTATTATGAACGCCAGGAATTAGAAGCAACGGGTAATGAGGATAAGAAGACTAAAGAATTAAAAATGAACGTTATGTTGGCTCAGGCTTATGGTCCGCCTTTTAGAGGTAGTGATAGAGGTGGACGTAGATCTTATGGTTCGTCTTTCCCTTCTTATACTCGTTCGATTTTGTCTGTTGACCAGTGCGCGTACTGTAAGAAATTTGGGCATTGGGCTTCCGATTGTCCAGCACTGCGTGCTCAGCAGTGTCCACGTGGTCGGGGACAAATGAGAAATCGTTCAGGATATTCAGGGCCTAGAGGCAGCACAGGTGATCGTGCTAGGTTTGATGCTAATATATGTGGGCAGGATGGGTTTAACACTTTTGATAGAAGGAACCAGTATCAAATGTCCGACTATGTGCCGTCTGATTTACAAGATTCTGCTTATGCATAAGTTTGCCTAGGATGGGGTAAGGAATCAGTTGAAGTTCCAGTAGATCAGAGGGGTCCCTATGTTACAGCACATGTTTTGGGTTCTACTGATCAGTTTCTGGTTGATACAGGAGCTACTCGTAGCGCCTTGTCTAAACAATTGGTTCCAAGGGCTCCCCTGTCTGGCTTAACCATTACATCGATAGGTTTCGATGGAACCCCTTCCCTTAGCCCACTGTCGCAACCACTTGCATTCCATGTGGATACATTTACTGCTCCATGTCCATTTTTGCTTTCCCCGAATACACCAGACAATTTTGTGGGTCTTGATATGCTCAAGTAGTTCAGGGCTACCATACGATGTTCTCCAGAAGGTGTACGTGTTATCTTGAATGACAACCATCCTGTGACGGAGAGAGCTTGTCTTGTTAAAGAGGATATTGCATTAGCTTCACTCCCTAGTATTTTGTGGGCTACTTCAGACACTGATGTAGGGCAAATGGTTATTTCCACCAGTACATATTAGTGTCAAGGAGGGCGCTGTGCTGCCACGTTTGCCTCAATACAAAATTTCACAGGAAGGCGAAGAAGCACTCATACGTATTGTCCATGATCTCATTGAAGTGGGGGTTGTTGAGGAAGTTCCTTACAATGTTTGTAACAGTCCGATTCTTCCTATTCTGAAAAAAGATACTGACACTAGGATTTACCGATTCATTATTGATTTGCGAGAAGTTAACAAGATTGTAGTACCACAATACCCCGTGGTTTCTGACATAACGACACTTCTTACTTTGGTTCCACCGACAGCAACTACATTCTCTGTGATAAACTTGAAAAATGCTTTCTTTTCGATCCCTATTCATCCTGATAGCCGATATTTGTTCGGTTTCACTTTGAATAATCGATCGCATAGATTTTGTAGAATTCCTCAAGGCTATACTGAGAGTCCTAGTATTTACAGTCAAGCATTAAAAAGACAACTGGATTCTTTCATTTTGCCTGAAGGTGTGGCTCTCATACAATATGTCGATGACATCTTGTTGGCAGCCGATACCCCTGAACAGTGTGAAAAATGTACTTTGTCCTTGCTTTCTTTTCTTGCTTCCCATCATCACAAAGTGTCACGAAAGATTGCAATATTGTAGACCGAAGGTAACCTACTTAGGTCACCTTCTGTCTAAGGAGGGACGTGCACTTACACCAGATCGCATTCAAGCTATTTTAGACACACCAGTGCCCCGTACTCAGAAAGATGTCCGTGCATTCATTGGTCTTACTTCTTTTTGTAGGCAATGGATATTAGGGTTTTCACACATTCTTAAACCCTTGCTAGCACTTTTGCCTAAAGATACTCCATTGCCCCTCCCATGGACAGATGAATGTGAGACTGCTTTCCCACAGTTACGACAAGCTCTTTGTTCAGCACCAGTGTTGGGTACTCCAGATTATACAAAGCCTTTTACACTATGTACATTAGAAAGATGGATGCGCATTGTCAGTTTTAGTGCAGACACACGGTGACAAACAGCGTCCCTGTGCATATTTTTCAGCAGTACTTGATCCTGTTGCTCGTGCGTTACCTGGATGCTTCCGTTCAGTTGCAGCAACAGCTGTGTCAATACGTCAGAGTGAAGGGATAGTTTTGTCACATAAGCTGTTAGTGCTAGTACCCCATGCGGTTGATGCCCTTTTAAATCAGACGAAGACGCAGCATTTAACTAGTGCTCGTCTGACAGGATACGAATGGACATTGTTGGCCCCTCACATTACACTGAAGAGATGTGCGACACTAAACCCAGCCACTTTGTTGCCATACCCGGTGACTCAGTCTCAGGAGTCTCATGATTGTATATTCCCTACTGAGGAATAGACAAAGGGTTCTGTCGATTTGCAAGACACGCCCCTTTCAAGCGTTGATGGGGAACTATGGGTTGATGAGTCCTGTTTGAAGTTACCAGATGGTACAACGTCAGCTGCATATGCAATTACAACACTTCAGACGGTAGTAAAGACAGCTCGTATTTCACAGAAGTCAGCTCAGGCAGCTGAGCTAATAGCTTTGACACGAGTGTGTGAACTTAGTACTGACTTACCTGTGAACATTTATACAGATAGCCGCTATGCTTTCGGAGTAGCTCATGATTTTGGGCTACTCTGGAAGGAGAGGGGCTTTCTTACATCCAACGGGATGCAAATAATGCATGGAGAATTAGTACATAATCTCTTGACTGCTTTAACATACTCGAAGAGAATAGCAACTGTTAAATGTAGCGCACATAAGAAAGTAATTGATAAGATAGGACAAGGCAATGCTTTTGCAGACCAAACAGCCCGTGAAACTGCCATGTAGCGAAGCACCACGTCTATGTAAGTAGTGAAGTCACAGGCTGAACGCTGGCATGATACCAGACAGGCAGTGCTAGATATGCAGAGATCTGCTTCTGCAGAAGAAATTGAGCAATGGTCTAAGGAGGGAACATTGGACAATGAGGGCTGTTGGAGGAATAAAGAGATGAGCAAGTGGAGATTGCCTATAGCCTATTTACAACCTATGATTCATATGGCACATGGGCCGGCACATGTTGGAGCCTCCTCGATAACTAAATTGCTCACGCAAGTTTGGGAGCATCCAGAAATTGCCAGCAAAGCTAAAAAGATGGTGCAGTCTTGTCTGATTTGTCTTCAGCATAATCCTGGTAAAGGGACACAAACGCCTACAGGAGGATTTGCTACGCCAACCGCACCTTTTGAAGTTTTGCAAATGGATTACATCCAGCTTGAGTGCTGCAACAACTTAAAGTATGTTTTGGTAGTGGTATGTGCCTTCAGTAAATGGATAGAGGCATACCCTACGAAGGACAATACAGCAAAGGTACTTTTGAAGGAATTCTTCCCTAGATTTGGTGCTTGTAAACTTTTATGGAGTGATAACGGACCCCATTTTATTGGGCAAGTTGTCGAATATGTCCTGAAGGGATTAGGGATAAAGCAGAAATTTCATGCTGCTTTCCATCCACAATCAGCAAGGCTAGTGGAAAGGTATAACACCACACTTAAATTGAAACTGGCGAAAATACTGGCTTCCACATCCTTGAATTGGCCAGACGCATTACCTTTGGCACTGTTGTCCATTAGATCAGTGCCACATTCGCGATCTGGTCTTACACCATATAAGGTGGTGTTTGGAAGGCCTATGAACATTTGGGGAATTCCTAAACCACGTCCCATACAGGATGTACCATTTGTATTGATGAGTGACTACCTATCACAATTGACTGACAGTTTGATTTCTATTCATCAACAGGTTCTAGAAGCTCTTCCTGATAGGTCTGCAGGTGAAGGCCATGGACTTCGACCTGGAGACCAGGTGATGATCCGATCATTCCAGAGGTCGAGCAGCATGGAACCGAGGTGGCGCGGCCCGGAGCAGGTGCTCCTGTCAACGAGAACTGCGGTCCGAGTGACGAACAGGAGGAACTGGGTGCACTCCACCCACTGCAAGAAAGTGCCGTCTACCTTGGTGGATCCTGCTGCCATGATCGACCATCGGGACACCCTGGATACAGAGAACGGCCAAGCCATATCACCTGGCGATCCTGAGGAGGTCTTCCCGGACCACACGATTCCTGGAGTATCCAGATACCAACTGAGACAACGGAAAGAGCCTGCATCGTCGAAATAGACTGGTTGAGCAACCGCCCTGGGTTAGTGAAACTGAATGCCGATATGGCAAGGAGGGGGGGGGGGGTAGGGGTGGGAATCAGTCCTGTATAGTGTAGCGACACCCGTCTTGACCCTCGGTGAAGAAACCAATGGCTGCCCAGGGATAAGTGCTCCAACAATCGTTTTCAACGACAAGCTGATCATGTCCACAATGAGATCAACTGTTGCTAAGAGAAACATCATTTGTGCTATAGGGTTTGTTGTTGCTATGGTGGCTGTAGCAGTAATAACCTGGTTCGTTGAGAAAGTGGCTCCTGCTCGAGAGCTTTTGATCACCACTACTCCAGTATCAGTTGAACACCACTACTTTACGCTTGCCTACCATGAGCAGAAGCATCGACAATCCTACTTAAATAATACCTTTATCCAGATGTTGCATCATACTCATAATGCCACAAATACTACCAACTGTTGGGTGTGTGGGATGATACCTGCACATCAAAAGAAAGGAGGAACACCTTTTATTCCTCTTCCCTTTCCTCATATTGGTTCTTGTCAAGCTTGGTATGCGCTTTTGTTTGCATCTGGAAGACATACAGTAGGCGGGCTTCTTTTTCGCCTTAATAAAGTAAGCTACCAAGATAAAGATGGTTATCCTCAAGCCAAAGGGAACAAATGGGAATGGGAAGAGTATCAACCGGACAATATTTCAACACCATATGTCTTCACAAATATGAGAACTTTTACCAATAATGAACAATTTGTGATTTCGGTTACTAGAGCTAAAGCAGATCTATGTATAAGCAGTATTGGGAGAATTCCAGTGGGGAAAAGCGAATGTACTTCATACGCTGATGACACTCAACTGGTCCTAGCCGTCAAAAACGACGGCCTTCAGAAAGCCAACATGTTCAACCAGGGCATGTCGGCTATCGGGAACTGGATGTCACACAATTGTCTGAAGCTAAACTCCGATAAATCGGAGGTTGTAATCTTCGGCAATCTCTCTCCGGAGTGGTCCCCCCGTTGGTGGCCGTCATCCATGGGCCAGCCCCCAGTCCCGGTTGATAAAGTGAGGAACCTGGGAGTCATGTTTGACAATCGTCTGAACTTCCTACCACACGCCAATCAGATATCCTCTTCAGCCTTTCATAAACTTAGGCTCATCAAAAAATTTTTGCCCTTTTTACCTGAAAACATGGCGAAAACGCTGGTAAGCTCCCTGGTGCTCTCCACCCTAGACTATTGTAACGCTTTGTTTCTAGGGGCCCAGGAGAGAGTGTTAACAAAAATGCAGTCCATACAGAACGCGGCCGCCAGGCTCCTAGGGCGAATCCCCAAATTCCATCCGGTTTTACCCACCATGAAACAACTTCATTGGCTTCCGGTGAGGAAGAGGATTATGTTCAAAACCTTGTGCCTGGTATACAAGGCTTTACACAACGCTGTCCCAGCGTTCTTCACTCAGAACCTTACCCCCTACTGTCCATCCAGAGCACTGCGCTCTTCCAGCTCCCTGGACCTGGTGATCCCCCGAACTAAATCTGTCAACTGGGGTGACAGAAGATTTCTTGTGGCTGCTCCAAAATTATGGAACACACAGCCTCATCCCATCAAGACCAGCACGTCCCTCTGGTCTTTCCGAAAAAACCTCAAAACCTGGCTTTTTAATCTTCGATCTCCCAGTCCCCTTGTTGGCTAAACATTGCAGATACTTAGCGCCGAGATGCCCACGTTTCACGCTTTACAAATGTCAAAATAAATAAATAAATGTACTGTAATTCTGACTATTGAACGTGTAACAGTAGTTTTATAGCCTCACATAATACCTAATTTATCTGTGGTAGCCAAGGATATTATCAACTACCTGCTGGGTGGTCAGGTGTGTGCTATGTGTCCTTTCTATTGCCCCCTGTGTTTCTGGCACCTGCATCATACCACCGGGACCTTAAATTATTCGACGATATCTCTAGAAATAGATACAAAAGGACAATAAGTGCTGACGAAGTAGACCAAACTGATACCACTCCGCAACAATATGTCGATTTTAATTTAAGTTTGTTCTTCTTTGTGGGTGCTGCATTAAACAGTAGGAAAATAAGACGATTGACTAGAGTTGTGGAAGCTGTTACCAATCAGACAGCTATGGCACTTGGAAACATTACGGAAGAGCTGCAAATTGCAAGGATTGTAGCTCTCCAGAACCGAATGGTTCTAGATGTGGTTCTGGCTGATCGAGGTGGTGCATGTCGCATCACCTGTAGCAGCTGTTGCGTATTCATACCGGATCAATCACCTTCAGTATATGATGCAATATCAAAACTACCTAAAATTGCTGCAGAAATTCATGGTGACTGGTACTTGGACTTTTGCTGGATGGTTTTGGACTCTTGTTTCTGCTTGGGGCTGGAAGCTACTGACTATCCTGTGTGTAATGATTACGATACTTTTTACATGCTGTGTATGTATCCAATGTGGTCCAATGCTTTGCTCCATTTGCATCTCTGTCTGTATACCTGTAAAAAGGAATGTTGCAGAAACAAAGGCCCAACAAATGTTGAATAAAGAGGTGGCCGAAATAATGCTAATAGATGTACGGGATGCATATTTAGATTACCCCAGAGGAACGAATGTCTTCAGCCAATGCTAAAAGTGTCATCTGTTGTAAATTGGCAGCGATTGGATTATCATTAGCGGAATCCATCTCGTATTTAGAGGCTATCTTGTCCATTTTGTGGAATCCATTTTGTATTTCTGGCAGCCATTTTGTTTGCCATGTGCTGCCACGTGCTCACCATGTGCTCTGCCCTCCCTCAGTGTTGACTGCTCTTGTAATCTGCCTAGAAACGAACTATATTTAGCATCTTCCACCTTCGCACATGCCCAATTGAGTTTTCAGCTGTCCTTGCAGCTGTTAGTAGTATGCAACTGTCAGGATGTGTTTACTAGCATTGGCAAACTGTTAACTCCTCTTACTTGTCGACTGTGCATTTCTATATGACCTTATATGTGCATAAAACCTTCTTCTGTACTTGTACCGCCTTCTTTTTGAGCCCCTGTGTGGGTATAAAAGGACTATGCTCCTTCTGTTCGGTGTGCTACTTCATTCAATACCGAAGGGTGCTGTGTGAATGTCGTTCCACCTCATGAGGTTTATTAAACTTTGTATTTTCTATTCCAGTTTCTGTGGCAACTTCTTCCTATTGGTCTGAGCGAACCCCTTGCACTGGTAGGCCTAGCTGAGGTCCACTTCTACAATACTCTGTATTGACTGTCAAAGTGATGTAGTTTTTTACGCTTCTACCCAAGATCAGAATCGGAACAGGTTTTGGAAAAATGTCCCAGCCGTTGTTTAGTTTCATGCAACGCTTTTTTGGCTATATCTTTGGCGGTTTCCTGATCTGTTCTGTAAGACCGGTGTGGCACCCCCTGCAAATGGAATGCATTTTTTCATCTCATTCCTTTGTAGAATGGTGATAACAAAATGCTGTACAAACGACCATGTTTTCAGTGCACGGCTCAAAACCTATTGCCGGATAACATAAATAAGATAGGTTTACTAATAGTTCAGGGGTTAAAATGAATGGTTGGTATAAGCCTTCTGCTCCATTATTCCAGGGTTTGTTTTTCCATTTCTCCCATTTTAATTTAGAATATTCTATCTTCAGTGGGTGGACTGTTCTATTAGTCCATCTGCCTCGAGGTATGGTTGTTAAAGGCCCTCTCCTAAAGCTTGGCCCTATAACTGAAGTTTAGGGCTTTTGACAAACAGCAGAGTCCTCGTCAGCAACCTATAAGGCTATAATATGTCAAATTTTTAATATGTGTAGAAACATGGACACGCAGGCAAAGTGGAATGAAAGAACTTGAATTCTGATAAAGTATTAGTAAACCCTCCTTTTTTTGATACAGTATATATTTTTTCAGTTCTGTTCTTGATTCTTTATTTCGGTTTGTGTACCATAAAAGAACATACACAGATATATACTGACTGTACAAAACAGAAAAATGCTCAAAATCATGATAAAAGCAATTATGAGTTCAAAAGACTGTTTGGTTTAAAACAGTGAGAAAAATCAATCACTAAAAGGGGTCAGCGTTTCTACTTTAAGAAATTTCATCCGTGCCTACCACATAGAACTTAAACAAGCATTGGCATAGCCAATAGGTCTCGCCTTTGGGACCCTATAAGTGTTTAGCCATGCAACACGATGTTGTTGCACCAAGGATATTGTGCTGGATAACTAAACACTTATAAGGTCCCAAATGCGAGACCTATTGGCTATGCCAATGCTTGTTTTTATTATATTTAGTATCCAATTTTCTGAGGTGATCCTCCTACTCGTTCCTCCCACTGGTGTTCTGTGGTGGAGATATGGGGATGGAAAGTCAGTTGCTTGACTGACATCCCCCAAACCCCTTAAGAGTTGGGCTCTTTCTCTTGGCTTCCCAAGAAAGGGTTGTCTTGCCAAGTGCTGACATTGCTGGGGGGTGGGCCTGGTGGAGAAACAGCCATTACAACGAAAAGTTTACAATGCATGCCAACACAACGCAACTACCATTACGCAAGGCAGGGGGACAACATATTGCCGGTGACCTGGGATGACATTGATGCTCCCGCAGGTGCCGACGAAACGGGAATTGCGGCGATGCTGACGGTCTCCTGAGCAACGGCACTACGTGAGGGGGAGTGCGGAGGCGACGGGGCCCGCCGGAGTGGGCGCCATCTACGGAAGGAGCTGTGATCTGCGGACCGTGGCGCTATTGCAGGAAGAGAGGTCTGCGGCGGCCGCAGCGAGGAGAGGCGGGACGCCCCGACTGGGCTTGGATCCGCCCCGGTGAGGCCTCGTCGACTGCCGGACAGTGTAGCCCAGGTGAGACGTGTGGGGCCAGCACCCAGCGAGAAGATAAATTACAAGGCTGGGGCAGGGAGGCCTGGGACAAGGAGCGAGCCTCCCGTACGCAGCGCCGAGGGGACGAGTCAGGTGGGCCCCACAGGGTGCAATCGGAAGGCGGTGGACCGTCCCGGCCCCGCGGAAAATACAACTAAATCTTAGGCTCTAAGTGTGCGGTGATACGGGGCCTAACAGCTGGACACTACCCTTGAACTGGGCGGTCGTGGAGGAGTGGGGAGCTCCGGGCGCTTCAAGGTGGGGAGGACGCCCGGAACCACCGAAAGAGGGGTCCCCTCTCTCCCAGAGATCTGACCATCTGTGGAGGAGCCCTGACCTCTTCCGCCCGGCGCACGCAGGAAGCAACTAATAGCCCACGAGTCAACCGGCGGGGGCTGGCAGCAACTGCATGAAGGGAGCTCTGCGCTGGGGAGCGACCCTGAATGAGGGCGAGAGGCCGGCAGATAGCAGCACAACTGCGACCGGAGGGCTGCTGGACATAGACCAACAGCACTGCTGAGTGGGTGAGGCTGCGCAGGCTGGCGTCCCCTGAGTGATATGTACTGGCGGCCGAGGAGGTGCATCGTCGGACCCAGCTGACGGACGGTGAGCGCAACGGGGCTGGGGAGAGGCACCTGGAGGGAGACATTGCTGCACGGTGAGTCCAGCACGGGGAGATCTCGGAGGCCTCGGGAGCCAGGGGGCACTGGTCAGAGGATATCGGCCTCGTAAGGATAACGAAGACAGCTGGGGGTGCCCTGCGGCCCCCTCTCCCCTCTACGGCGCGGGTTGAGATAGTGGGAAGTTAGCTTTCTGACACCATGGCGTAGGGGTGCCGAGTCTGAATCTGCATGACACGCACCCGGGGAGAACGCGAATGCCGTCAGCGCAACAGTTGGCCATGGGGCAATTGCGGAACAAGCAACACGAGGGCCGGCCAAGGATCGGGGGCCGCGGACCGTCGCTGGGACACTCTGATGGAGGCACGGAGCCGCCGGCGTCGACTTTGGAAACCATGATGGACGCCATACTGGCGGCAGTGGACCGACTAAGTAACACCCTGGAGCAGACTAGAACCTCCCTGGAATCCCGCATCGACAAAGTAACGATGGATTGCTGAGGATGCGGAAGGCCACTCTCGGCGCCAGAACATCCACGTGGTGGGCCTGCCGGAGGGCGAGGAGGGGCGGCATATTGAACAGTTTGTTGAAGGGTGGCTAAAGGACATTCTCCCTGCAGGGGTGCTCTCTTCTCAGTTCGTCGTGGAACGGGCGCACAGAGTTCCGGCGCGGAGACCTATCCCGGGGCCCGGTCACGTCCCTTTCTATTCAGACTCCTCAACTATCGCGACAGGGATGTGATACTCCGTGAAACAAGGAAGCTGGGCACCCGTGCGGTAGGGGGCGGCCAGGTGATGCTGTTCCCAGATTATACGGCGACGATCCAGAAATGGAGGAGCAACTATCTAGCGGTGAAGCGTCGGCTACAAGAATTACAGATCCCATACTCCCTGCTGTTCCCGTCGCGCCTCCGAGTAGTAGCGAAAGAGGAAACACGGTTCTTTGATGCCCCGTCTGATGTCTGGGACTGGCTGGAGGAAGCGGGGCTGCACAGCGGTCAGAAGCCCGCTGACTCTAGCACTGGCAGACAGCAAGAGGGACGACCGCGGCGGTGACGGCGGGGGTGACCCGTAGGGAAATGAGGTCGGGCCCTGCAGTGGCACCCAGCCTGGAGAAGATGCGCCTGGAGCGCCAGGAAGCCCTTGAGGCGGTGGCAACCTTGGGATCTGTGAGCAGTCAGGGAGACACGGCAGCCCGCGACTATAGCGACCCAGAGACTAGCAGATCTTCCTCTCCGGCTGCCGTGCTTTCAGATGACCAAATGCTACCAGTGGTGACACCTCAAACAGCTGACATTATTGTGTGATCATTGACATACTGGGGCAACGCAGTATACGGGTGGTGGGGATGGAGCGAATGAAGCCTGGTGTGGGGGGAGGGGCTGCGAACCCTGCTATCCCCTGTTTGATGTGGTGTGGCTCATCGTGCTGATGTGTGCGGACACGTCGGGGTGCCTTTGACGGGTGGGGCTGGGGTTGACGGGTATTTCCCTTCCCGGGGTGGGGAAGGATGGGAGCATGCATGCTATGTCCAATAGGTGGCGGGCGGCGGAGGCAGGCAAAATAGAACTGCTCGCGCATGCTTGGCACCGCTAGCAGCGCAGACGGCACAGGAGGCGAAGGCGGGGGTAGCGTAGGGTCCTAGTAACTCGCGACCAGCACAATCACCTTTAGCGCCCACTAGCTACCATCTGGCGTAGTTTTCCATAGCCACTTGTGTTGTAAGTTTGGACGAATGCCCGTCTTGGGGTTTGCCCTGGCAGTTATACAGTTTTTGATTTTAGTTAGGTGTGCCCAGCAGCACACCACAGTTTTCTTATTCGTTATGTTGCTGCAGCAGGCCGACATGACATCCGCAACTGGAGTCTCTTCCCCCCGGCCAACCCGACCCTGGCCTTGAATCCTACACATTCCCTATCTGTCCTTGATGGCTGACACTGCGGTGGTTACGTGGAATATAGGGGTATGCACTTGCCGGCCCGTCGTTACTCTGTTTTCGCATACTTGCAGCGACATAAGGCAACCATTGCCCTTATTCAGGAGACCCATATGACGCAGCCAGAACTAGATAAGCTGCGAATTCGCTGGAGGGGACAGCTCTTTGGGACCGCCTACTCTGCGCACGCCCGTCGCTCATTGATTTGGGTAAGGGCGGGCACGCCATTTACATGTATAGACACTGTGGTTGATCCTGCTGGGCGGTACACCTTGGTCCGTGGGAAGCTTAATAGACAGCATATGTTATTGGGCTCCCTTTATGCTTCAAATGTCGATCAACCGTCGTTCTTGGACCAGCTGTCTGTGGCATTAGCACCATATGCGGGCCTTCCCTGGCTGATAGGTGGGGATTTTAATGCAGTTCTCGACACACACCTAGACAGGTCCTACCCGCCCCTCCGTAGCACACAGGCCATTTCGAATGCGAAAAGCCTCACTGACTGGTTGTCGCGTTGGGCCTTACGAGATATGTGGTGCAACTTGCATCCCAGCGACCGCATTTATTCGTATTACTCTGCGGTACACGACCTTCATGTCCGACTCGACCGGGTGGTGGGCTCTCACTCCTTTACTCCCCCGATAGGACAGGCAGAATACTTGGGCCGAACCCACTCGGATCATAACCCTCTTAGGCTGAGCCTGTGTTGGGGCCCCGGAAGACCTCCCGTTCCAACATGGCGGCTGCAGACGGCAGCCCTGGAGGACGCTGAATTCCGTGCCTCTCTAGGCACGGCAGTAGAGCAGTTCTTTGACCTGAATGAGGGAACGACAGGCAGTGAGCTGACGGAATGGGACGCGCACAAATCCACCATACGGGGACACTGTCTAGGGATAACGTGGAATATTCGCAGGCAACTAACACTGTCGCTCACTGCTCTGGAGTCCCGACTTCTGTCGTGCGAACGCCACGGCGAAGGAGGAGGACTGGACTCGTTACGGCTGGCGCAGCTTCGGACACGTCATGCTGAGCTACTTGAGCGATTAAGGTGCCACAACTACGCGGCTCACTCGGCCCGGGTACACGCCAAATCAGATAGGACAGGGCGGTTACTGGCCTGGTTGCTCAGGCAGGAGACGGTGCATGCCCCGATAGAATCAATTTGGGGGCCGGACGGGACGCTGGTACACACACAGTGGGAGATCCACCAAATCCTGAACACACATTATGCGGCCCTAAACACTTCATCAGGGCGCCGACAGGCGCTGGATGTGGATCAGTTTCTGGAAGCTGCACAATTGCCCTCAGTTCAGGATGAACACCAGGAGTCACTAGAGGCCCCCCTCACAGTTGACGAGATAGGAGATGCGGTGGCCTCGTTGGCCTCTGGAAAGGCACCTGGACCGGATGGACTCCCGGCGGAATATTACAAGGCTTATCAGGAATCACTGGTGCCCAAGCTACATGCGTTGTACCATGCGGCCCTCGAGGAGGCCACTCTGCCACCATCCATGAAGGAGGCCTATTTGATCTCCCTGCCCAAGCCTGGGCGCGATCCCACCAACCTGGGGTCCTATCGCCCCCTTGCCCTTCTTAACGCGGACTACAAAATTCTGGCTAAGGTATTAGCGGAGCGCCTGGCCCCCACGGTATCGGCGTTGGTTCATCGGGATCAAAACGGCTTTGTGCCGAAGCGCAGCACCTCTCAACTTGCGACGGCTCTTTCGGGTGGCCGCTGATGGCGCACAACAATGGCCCAGGGCTGGTTGCTTGGTCTTAGACCTTGAAAAGGCCTTTGACTGCCTTGAGTGGGGGTATCTGGTGGCGACGCTATCACATTATGGACTGGGCTTAGGGTTCCTCCAGATGGCGGCGCTTCTCTACAAGAACCCTGTGGTAAGGGTTAGAACTGGTCCATACATCTCGGACGCAATTCCGATCGGCCGCGGCACCAGACAGGGATGCCCTCTTTCGCCCCTCCTTTTCGCGCTTGCAATAGAGTCTCTGGCTGCTACGCTGCGCAGAGTACTGACAGACGGCATCCCCCTGGGTGATGCGACCCACCAGGTCTCACTATACGCGGACGACCTCCTGGTGTTCATCAGGGATGTGGCGCACATTCCAGGGGATCTGGAGCGAGTCCGGTCTGATTTTACCGCGCTATCTGGGCTACGGGTGAATACCGCTAAGTCGTGTCTCTATGCGTTACGAGCAGAGACTAGGGACCCGCAATACCATCTTGGGGGAGTGCGGGTCAATTGGCAGCCGGACACCTTCCGTTATCTGGGTATCCAAGTATATCGGCAACCGGCTGATTTGGTGGAGGGCAACCTGGGTAAAGCGGTAGCAGTGATCAGAGCTCAGATACGGTTTTGGGGTACCCTCCCTCTCACGGTCACGGGGCGAATTGCCTTAACCAAAATGGTGATTCTACCCAGGCTCCTATACTATTTTGCCAATCTGCCCATCTACATCCCAACATCGTTCTTTGCAAACTTGAAGCGATCGCTCCGCGACTTTGTGTGGGGTAACGCATAGAGTCGCGTTACCCAAGCTATATTTCCCCGCGGGACAGGGGGGGCTTGCGATGCTGTGCTTTGCACATTATTACCTAGCGGCGCAGCTGCAGTGGGTGGCCAGATGGCTGGCGGACAGAGAGCGAGACGACACGGCAACCGTGGAGCCCCCCATCTCCCTGGCTGATATCACCGCGCTGTTCCACCCGACCGCAAAGGTGTTCAAACCGGTGCCCCTTCTAGTCAAAGTGGCTTACAAATGTTACCGCCGCGCTCTTTATTTAACTCTGAATTGTATTCCATACGCTCCGGCCATACCGATAGAGGGCTCTTCTAGTGGGCGGAGAGTGCTGCGTTCAACTGGGCTTGTGGACTGGCATACGGCAGATATCTACACGCTGGGGGACCTCTATCGTGACGGTGTTCTTCTCTCATTCGCCTCGCTGGCGGAGGAGACAGGGTTGCCGCCTGGCCAATTTCTTTGTCATCGCTCGCTGATAGCGACACTGACGAGTCGGTGGGGTGATATTAGAGAGGAGCCCGAGCAGCACCTCACTATGCAATACCTCCATGCCATGGGGCGAGGGCAGCACATGATCAGATGGTTCGCGGCTTCTCTTCGTACGCACGCGGAGGCCACTCTGACCCCGCGGCGCCGTAAATGGGAGGCGGACTTGGCCCGACCCATGGCTGACAAGGAATGGGACAGAGTGCTGCAGGGTCCAACGAGGATCCCAAGGAACATGCGATTCGGCCAAATCCAATGCTTTATACTGCATAGGGCATATCTCACACCCGACTCTATCAACCGGTATTTCCGTCGCACAGACGTGGGCTGTCCTCGTTGCGGGGAACTGGACGCCGGGCTGGTCCATATGTTGTGGAGCTGCCCCGCACTGGATTCATACTGGCGGGCAGTTCATGGAGCGCTGAGTACATGTACGAGTCGTCAGGTCCCATTTGAGTGGCCAGTCTGCTTGTTGCACCTTTTTCACAGAACTCCATTCATGAATGTCACATCGAGGTTTCTCGATCTGGGACTGGTGGTGGCGAAACGATTACTCACTAATCGCTGGAAGGCGGCAGACCCCCCCCCCCCCATGCGCGAGCGTGGCGGAGTTCGCTGCTGGTGTGGGCGAGGGCAGAGAGCACGGCCCTCTTGAGGGAGAAAACGCTAGGCCTCAGACGAACGCCAATAGCGACCCAATGGGACGCACTCTTACGGGTCCTGACGCGACTAGACGAGGACACCTTGGGGCACTGCGGGGAACGGGACGGGGGTGCCCTTACAGAGGGGAGGGGCGGTAGCTAGCCGGAGGACTGGACACAAAGGAGTGGTGCTCAGGGCTTAGTTGACTAGGCGAGGTTTAGGGTACTGGAGATGATGTTGAATAAGCGGTCTGAACGAAGGGGTGCGGGGATGGCGGAGGGGGTCGGAACAGAGGACAGTATGAGGGGATGCCAAGGTAAAGGCCGGAATTGCTGCTGTTTTTTGTTTTTGCTGGGGCACTTGTGTTTCTGCCTCGTTTCCTTCTTGTTAATGAACTGGCTGTGGGCACATGGCGGGGATGCACGGGTGAAATGCTAGCGGTTCACTTGAGTGAAGCCCCCAATGACGAGATAGTGAAGGTGATGTTATGATAATGGTCTCGGCCGAGAGGACCGTAATATTATTCCCTTCTAGACAGTGGGCGTAGGACCCGATCCCATTCAATACTGTGCCCATGACAAGCGTTGTATCATTGGATTTACTACAATTGTTAGTCAACAAGATCCTAAATTGTACCATGTAACTTGTTTACAACTAAAATGCCAATAAACAGATTTCATAATAATAGAAAACAGTCAATGATTCCCTATGGCAGAAAATTCAAGTTGCAGGGAGAAAATATTTCATAGAAAACAGTCAATGATTCCCTACGGCAGAAAATTCAAGTTGCAGGTATAGTATGTTCTCGTGACTTTTGTAATCCAGTACTGGGTGCCTAGACTCAGTACTGGGACCTTTATCCAAAACAGGTAAGTAATTACGTTTTCAGATATTATACGATTTTTAAAGAATATTTAAAGATTGCATAAATTGACACTTAGAAGAAATTTCACAGAAAAACAGTCAATGATTTCATATGGAAGAAAATTGGGTTACTGGTAGGTACAGTTGTAAGTATTTTTCAGAGTCAGTGCTGGGCACCAAGATCCAGCACTGGGAGATCACCTAAGAGCAGGTGAGTATTTTCGTTTTCGTTACTCGGCTGATTTTTGGTGAATATTTTAAGTTTTGAAAAGTCCACACTTAGAAGAAATTTCAGGAAAAGCCAGTCAATGTTACCCTATGGAGAACTTTGAGTTATCGGTTTGAAGACAAGTACTCGACTGGCAGAGTTAAGGTTCTGGGCATAGACTCGGGGGTCTCCCAGGGTCAGGTAGGTACAGTTGGTTCACCCTCAGCGGCACAAGGGCGGCCGGGTGCAGAGAGAGTTAGGCCCAATGTTATCCTATGAGACATAGGGGGACCTTGGTTGGGGGCTGCTGACTAGCAGGCCACGCGGCTGTGGGAGTTGGGCTCCTGTTCACTTACTCAGGGCAAGTGGGGAAGTAGATAGGTGTAGAGGTTGCACTGCCAAGGCCACTCGGGCGGCTGGGGCAGGGTGCTTTTGAGCCTTCGGGCGGTCAATTGGTTTCAATGGGAAATCTCCAGTTTAGAAAAAGACTGCAAGCTCGGGGACAAGGATTCTTCATGTGCCACCACCACTGCGAGAGGTAAGTTGGCTAGTTGGAGGATAGGTAGGTACCCCGGGATTGGGCACAGGGGGCCGCAGGGGGTGCCTTTTGGTGTCGGGAAATCTTACCCTCTGTTGATCGCGGTTGGGGGGGGCACCTTGTTCTGAGGCTGCAGGCTTCTTCAGGAGTGTCGAGGGAGGTCCTTGGGTGCCTGGATTCGGGGTCACAGTCACCGTGGGGTCGTCCTCGTGGTCTTTGTTCACTCCGGCACAGGCCAGGCTTGGCTGGTGCAGAGTGCGCTGGGTTCGCGTTTCCGGGCTGCTGCCAGGGATTAGAAGTAGATTTTGAGTAGAGCCTCTACTCATGGGAGTACCAGGGGTTTAGAGTCAAAAGGTAGCCAGGTCCTCTGGGGTTTGTGAGGTTGCTGGCCACAAGAGATGCCAGGTTGGAACAGGAGCAGGTTCGAGGGTCGACAGGCCGGTAGGGCTGGGGCCAAAGCAGTTGGTGTCTTCCTCTTCTTAGCAGCTGCAGGGCAGGTCTTCTTTCTTCTAGCTCTTCTTCGGGTTTTGGAATCTGGGGAAGGAAGGTTCAGGGTGCACCTAAATACTAGATTTAGGGGCGTTACAGGTAGGTGAAGGGCAGGGACCAATGGGTCCCTGTCCTGGGGTGGGTACACCCCCTATCCTGCCTCTCTCCTGTAGGAGGGGGCAGTAGCCTAGTCCTGATAGGGTAGGGCTTCCCATCTTCAAGATGGCGAGAGCCCGGAGATGTGCTTCACCTCGCCTCCCCCACCTGAGGGGTGGGGATGGCAGGCTGGCACATCCCCTGTCCTTATTTGGGGTTTCCGGCCAAGCTTCCAGCCAGAGTGGGGGGTTGCAGTGGCCTGGGGAAGCTCACAGAGGCGGCATGCCTTTGAAGCTTCCCCCTGCCCATCCTGGGGGAGGAGATTTAGCACCTTGCCCAGGATATGCATTGTTGCAGGCCCAGGAGAGCAGGGGCTCTCCTACCCAGGGGTCCAGCAACAGGTCTGCTGTGTGGCAGCCTAGGCGGCCTCAGAACAGACGTGGATTGTAGGTTAGGGTTTTAGGGGGCATCTCTAAGATGCCCTCTGGGGTGCTTGGTACATTAAATCCCACACTGGCATCAGTGTGGGTTTAATGTGCTGAGAAGTTTGATACCAAACTTCAGTCTTCAGTGTTGCCATTATGGTGCTGTTGAGTTTGTGTTTGACGAGCTCTCAGCACCATGTACTCTTAAATGGCAGCACTGCACTTACAGTGCCCAGGAATGGACCTGGGTACTGTAGGAGCACAGGGCTCCTGCGCCCACACCATTGGCATAGGGCACCCAGCTAGAGGGGTGGCTGATGTATGCCATGGCAGTGTAGGTGATGGGCATGGCACACAGGGATGTGTGCCATGTCGACTCTTGTTTTGTCTTGCACCCAGACACCCAGCTTGCAAGGGCAGTGTGTGTGTGTGTGTGTGTAAGGGTACAGGGCCTCTAAGGGTGGCACAATGAGTGCTGCAGCCCTTAGAGGCCTTCCCTGGTCACAAGGCCATGGGTACCTAGGGTACTATTTACCAGGGGCTGACATGTCCCCAGGGTTTGCCAATTTGGGTTTTGTGTTTTTAGGGAAGGAACATAGGCCCTGGGCACCTGATTGGCAGGAGTCCAGGGCACACTCAGTCAAAGTACATTCAGAAAAAAGTGGGGGGAAGAAAGATGGCACTTTCTCACAAAGCCGCAGTCACATTTCCCTTTATGCCTTGAGGGTCTTGCGAGGAGTGCTTATATTTCTTACAAACTAGGAAGGGAAGTTACAGCACTTGTGGCTGGGTCCCAAAATGCCTAGTTACCCTGTTCCACGATGCTGGGCAGGTACAAATTTGCCTTCTATAACGGCATGAGTGTTTTTAGGAGGAATCATGAGTCCTCCTTCAATTCTTCTAGTCGGACACCATACGTGTCTGCTGCCCTTTTGATGAGTCTGTTGTACATAGATAGATAGATAGATCATCCGGTGAAGGTGTTGAGGGGTAGTTTTCAACACCCTCTTCAGGGGATTCGGCAGTGCGATCCTGCCACATTATAGAGTTTGGCCCTGGCCCACGAGTGCAGTCTATTTATCTTCATCATATTCGAAGAAATCCTCCTGCTCCTCTTCATGTGGCTCCAGCGTCCGTGTGGCTTAATTTTTTGTTGCTCGGACTCCACCTCTCAGTTCAGAGGGTTTTGCAGGCATGCGAAAACCCTATATGGAGTCATAGAACTCCTTTCTTTGTAGGAGAGCCACCATTTCAGCTTTGAGACTACGTTTCTACAGCTCAATGCAGAGCGTTAATTGCAAAGATGGCGTTCTTTGTGTGGGCAGCGGGTCTTTTGCCTTCGCCCCCTTCTCATATGCTGACAAATCTTTTTGTTTATGCTGAACTTCAGTCATCGAGTGTTCAAACAATGACTCCACTGTAGCCTTTGAAGGCCTACAGTCCGCACCTTTCGGTGGCTTATTTACATTCTGCTGCTTCTTTTCACCATCTCTTGCCACCCTTTTCACAGCATACACACTTTCGACATTAATGATGTTCTCCTCCCTGTGCCAGTAAGCCTTTTCTGCGTCTTCTCCCTCACTAGAGGGGCCCGGATCCTTCAGGGACTCTAGTGTTCTCTGGGTGTCAGCCATTGTGTGGTGTGCTAGACGCTGCTCAAGTCTTGCTTTCAGCCTTTTCAGGACAAGTTTGGTGCAGGCTCTGCAGTCTTCGGCACTGTGGGCACACACATTGCAAACCTCATGGGGAGCTTTCTCCACAAACTTCTGGTGGCAGTTGGGGCATTATTTATAAGGTGTTCTACATGTCCCTTCGCTGCCTCCCACTTATGCATTCTTTGGCCACGCCGTGCTCACAGACAGGGTCCTCTTTCAGTGCTGATAAGGCTCCCCTACCTGGTATTCGGTTTCCATGTGATCTTTTGTGTTTTCGTGCGGGGAAAAATTATTTTCAAGGATTCTTTAGAGCTCCTCTGTCATGCTTCCAGACCCAAAGGCAGAAACATATATCTGAATATCATGACCACAAAAGAAACTTCAAGGACACATGTCTGAAAAAAAAAGTTATAGAAACACGATTCTGGACCCAACCACTAAATGGCGTAATAAATACACATGTGAATCCAGGAAAGGATTCATGCTGCAAAACGAAATTCGCCTGAATGGAAAGCAATCAAATGTCAAATCTGATGTTTAATTGGAACAAATGAGAAGAAATAAAAACTGCTATGGCCCAGATTGTCACTTCTGATGAAAAATATGATCCCAATGCAAATAGGAGCTTGTTTGCGCAGGGACTAGAAAATTGGGGTTTGTGGTAAAAACAGTACCCATGTAATTTTACCCTTACAAAATTTGCAGAAATGTTGGAAAACATGCGAGAGAACTCCGATATAATCCAGACTACCAGTTAGTAAACACCAATTCCATACAGAATTCTTCAATTTTCAGTGTGAAATCACACACCCAGTAAATACAATACCCTGAGACTCTGGTACCCAGCGGCTGCGAGAATTAACAGCCTTTACTTGGACACTCTGAATTAGGGCCTTTGTATCCTGCTTTAAATTTTCTTACACAAATAGTGCAACAAGAGAAGCGTAAGCAATGTGAAAAAACGATGAGAACATCTTGTGTTAACAAATGGTCCAAGTTTCCCAGAAATAATTCACTTAAACCTCCTTCCCCAACACCTGATAACAAAGAGGATTACAAAGTTCATGGTATAATAACTCACCTTTATTTGTCGTTTCCTTGACTCAGCAGCATCTACAGGGACATCAACAGAAACGATTGGCTCACGAAGTTCAGAGATTATCTCTGCAACCTAGTAAGAATACAGGAAAATTTGGTAAAATGTTGCACATTTTTCTATCAGCAACAATGTGCACCCAAAACAAATGTAACAACGTTAACATTTTCAGATCCATCCATACAGATTTGTTTATGTTTATTACAAAACCATGTTCTTGGAACAAGTTGGTTATCGCATTTAGCCTAAAACTGAAATCTTCATGGGCATTTCTTATCAGGTCACTACTGGAGTCTTTTAAGCATTACTTTACTAATGCAGAATATTCTTCTACCAGGCAGGGAGAACATAGCAGCCACCTTTTAAATAAAAAAAACTTGTGTATTAGGAAAAAGAACCACTGGTGCCATCAAGCTTTTTTTTTTTTTAAAGCGAGAAACTGGTGTGTAGTGATCAACGCTACGAAAAATTAGGCTCGGCTATTCCATTACTTGCGCAAAATACATCATTCTCGAGTCTTGTAAACTTAACTTGCTTGAGATCAACACAATTACGACATTTGTGTACAACATGAAAACAATAAAACAAAACTTTATTAATGAATTCTCAATGGAAGTAAGCATTAGTTAAAAAAAATCTCCGACGCATAACTGCCATCTCTTAACTAAGCAACTGGGACCAACGAGGACAGAGCCCCACTAAGGCAGTTCATAAGACAGATTAGTGATTGCCCCCCAACATTATATATGAACTATTTGGGGAAGTCCTGCGACTACAGGTGTGTGGGGGACAACGTCAAATAGAGAAGCTTCAATATTTGGTAGAGTTGGGGGCTGATCAATATAACTATTTAGTCCAGGTGGTTAGGGGTGACAAATGGGGACACTTCAATATTAGTTAGAAAGATGAAATGCAGCTGTTGGGACGGCAATATCCTCTGCATAGTAATGGATGTGTACCCCTGCACTGATCGCCCAACTGTACTGTAGTCTGAAATCCAGAATGCTGTTTTTTGTTGTCATAGGCCAACACAGATCACGCGTGTGCACCATAACATAGGCTTTTTTTTCGTGGACTGCATTTTTGTTGGCCCAGTAGGCGCGCCTTAAGCGCTACCTTGATAGTGGTGAAAAGCTACCACCTTTACAAAGAGTTCAGCAGCGCGAGCGTGGCGTTGGCAGCATACCATGTAGTGATCAGGAGTGAACAGGTCCTTTTAAATATGTGTCACTCGAAAGAGGCCTAGAGGATCGGTCACCTTTTTAAAGTTAATTTGCTGTGTGCTTAATTCTCCCTTGGCCTAAATCCGTTTTAATGTAAAGTGCTGCACAGAGCAGGAGTGGTGACTCTGCGCTGGATGTATATGTGCCTGTGAAGGGTACAGTACAGGGATAGAGCAGTGCGATTGCTTGTACTAGGTGTATGTATAACAGAGAGGAATACAATACATAAAAGATATACTACTGTGCAGTGCGTGCACAGTTTAAGTATGTGTTAGTTGTATGTGTGCTCCAGAGAAGTACAATACATTAAGGGTGCAGTGTGGCGCAGTGTGTGCATGGAGAATGTGTGCTAGCAGTGTGTGTGTGTTTGCAAGTAGCACACCATGGGGCAATACATAAAGGCTACAGTACTGAGCAGTGTACATAGAGAAAAGGTGTGTGCTGAATGTTCACCTGGTGTGGCCCAATACATTGAGCTAACAGTATTGGAAAGTGTGCATGCTGTGTATGTACTCCGAATGCAATTGTGCCTGCAACGGTACATTATGTGGAGGACACAATTGCATTTTGGAAAACACAGGTCTTTAGGATGAAGCACCGGAGCACATCCAATCGCTGCTGGAGCCGGCAGCTTAAACTCACTGTGAGCCTGCGCAGGCCAGGTGTTGTCGCGACTCCCGCATGCAGATCGAGCAGGATTGTAGCATTGCAAGTGTCTGTGGTCGGAGCACCCGCTGAGACGGTGACCGATTATTCGCTGCTGGAGTGACTAGGAGTTGTTACAGGCCTACCAGGCTACAGCAACTTTAACAGTCGTTGCTAAAGTTGCTGTAGCGCCGAAGACACTTTTGACTACTTTCTAAGAATCTTGGAAAAGGCAAACTAGTAAGTAATGCCTGGATATGACCACCAGTGCAAGGGGAATGAAACCGACCAATTTACGACGGCAGGAACAGGGATTTGCCAGTGAAACACAATAGCCCCGACCTTAAGATTGTGTTATGCTTATGAATCTCATAATACTTCATTCAATGCATAGAGTTAGAAATAAAAGACTTTAATATAAAAATAATTATTTGACTGGACATTGATTTATGCAGCCCTGGTTGTGGAACTCTGGAGGTGCCAAAAGTAAAACGAGTCACCCAGTCTGCCACTACAGACTGGCAGAGCAGTTGTAAACTGCTTGCCCGACTTTGCCATGAACAGCAATAGCAAAGCCTCTATTTCCCCAGTATATCTGTGTAAGTGACTCCTCAAACGTGCAACCAAATTGGGCACTCCAAGGTATCAAACAACTCGTTGCAGCTTAAGCCCGACTTGTATCTCAAGTCGAAATTAATGCAACTTGTTGCAGTGTGCAGCTTTTACAAAGCTGCCACTTTGTTGCCTTTAAAACTCCAGTGCCTTTCAGAGCACACATGGAGCCTGTTCTACAAGTCCGCTTTCTGTACCCCTGCAGAGATGTGCCAACGACTCTACAGAAGGAGAACAATGAGGGATTGCAGGCCAAGGAGGTGCTACCTCCCTCCTTCAGGAAGTCATTTAAGTGTTAGCCCCAAAAGGCAAGCTTCAAAGGAGAAGCTGTCTTTAAAGGGCAGATGTATCGCACTAGGGAGGAGGACTGCCTCAATGTTTAGGCAGGCAGACAGGCTGGCTCAGGGAGTGGAGAGAAGAAACCCAGCTGCCAAGCCAGCTTTCCCACCAGGGGCATGTAGTCCCGAGGTAGCTACACCACAGGAGTGGGCTAGGGAGGTCTGAACACAGAGAGGAGTCACCCCATCTTGGAAATGGGCATAATGGTGCAGCCTGGGAAAGCCAGATGCACTCCACAAGTACTGGTCGCCAGGTGGGAGGGAACCTTATAGCCCATTGGCTACCAACTGCATCCAGCCCTGAGGGCATTTTTCGAGCATAAGAGGGGCACTGCTGACACCCAGAGCTCAGATCTGAATTGGAAGGAGGACCGAAGTAGGACTGTCCTGCTGTAGCGAAGACTGCACCTGGTGGCTAGTGAAGAAATAAACTGTCTGCGCTGTGTCCTGCTCAAGGAGAAGCAGTCTCCAGAACAAAGTTAAGCCAAGATACTCCAAAGGACACAACAGCTGAAGAAGCCTGCTGCGGCAGGTTGGTAGTCCAAAGTCTTCAAGTTGCTACCACCATCACGTGCAGCACCGACCTGAGACAGAGTTGCACCACAGTTTGTTGAGCCCGGGGGAGCTGTTTGAAAGTAGCTGGGACCCTCACAAGGTGCTGGGTCGTTTCAGAGGTTGATCGCAGGTGCTGTGGAGTGCCCTCTTGGTGGAATTAAGACTGAAGGGGTCGGTGGCCAGACTAGCTACCAACAACAACAATGGCTGCGGCAAATAGAGTTTAAAAGGACCTCTCAGACTGGCAGTCTCTGGAAGTGAAGCAGGGGCTTAGACTATCAGTGAGAGCCAGCTACCACACTTGGAGTGCTTGTGCCACTTCGCTGTGGGTCACCACCTCGAAGGACTCAGTGCCAAGCACTTTCATGCTGCTTCAGGCATGGCCTGCGACATGCAGGGGAATGGTTTCACCAGCCTAAGGGAGCTCCTGATTCTTTGTCAAAGACAGGCAGGCAGGCTTCCCGGGTTTCTGGAGTACAGCTGCAGGACAAGCCGACTGATACAGGAGTCACAGACAACAGGCAGGACGGCAGGGTTGGCGCCAGGTCAGTCACACGTCCTCTTCTGCTTGCTCTTTGCAGCTCTATGTGTCCTTCAGTCAACAGGATCTGCTTTTCTGGTGCCAGGGGGTCCCCTAAATACTGAATTTAGGGGTGTGTAGGGTAGTAGCCAATGGGCTACCGACCCTTGGGGTCATTACTCCCCTTTTATGACCACTTACTATGGGAAGTTGGAATAACCCTGGCCCAGAATTCCTAGCTATGCCATCACAAAGATGGCTACCTCTGAAAATTTGTTTCCACCTTGCATATACCCCACCTTAGGAATGGTCCTAGCCTGAGCACGCCTACCTGACTATCTAATTTCCCTGCCTGCCCAAGTGGGCTCTGGACAGGAGGAGTGGCTTCCTCTCCTGTGAGGAGAGTCAGATTCGCATTTCAAAGGCAGCGGCTTCCTTTGAACCTCGACAGCCCAAAGAGGCTAATCAGCAGGTCATCCTGTGGGTGGGGGTTTTACACCCTCATCCCAGACGTGCTTTTGTTCCTCACCTTAGGAGGTTAGAAGCGTCTCTCTGGTGGCAGCCTGGCAGAATCCAGTCAACAAACACACCAGAGGCTGGTAGGTTTTCAGAGGGCACCTCCAAGGTCCCCTCTGAGGGCATAGTTTGATAAATCCACCACTGGCATCAGTGTGGGTTTATCAAGACAAGTTGTTTGGTACCAAAAATCCCTAAGTGTGGCTCAATGATTAGAGCGGCAGACCCTGATGCAGAGGTCTAGCCCGGGACCAGGGTTCAATTCCCCGCCTCGGCTGGTCTTGGGCTCAAAAATTCCACGGACCTGATAATTCTCGCCTCGGTGCCTATTCCAATCATTGAGTCCCACTCTGCAACTCTGGGCAATAGCTTGCTTAATCTCCACAACGGCCCCCACAACGCTAAGGATGCCTGGCCTCCACCTTGGGGGTGCCCAGGAGTGGACGCCTCACAGGGAAAGCCAGGATGGGTTCCACAGCGGTATTCGTACAAGCGCCTTGAGACCCTTGCGGGTGAGTAGTGCGCTATACAAGTATCAATTTACAATTTACATTTAATTTCAGTGAAACCATCATGTAGCTGGGTAACTCGTTTTTAACCTGTGTCCAGTACATGGTTTAAAATGGCATCCATGGTCCCTTGCACTGGCAGAAAAAGAGCTGACCAGCACAGGGGTATATCTGCTCATGCAGATCTGTCCTCGCATATATAATTATGCACCCTGCCTTAGGACTGTGGGGGTGAATTTCAATTATAATGTGCAGTGGGCACACAGGGACGTGTGGCATGATGTGTTTTAACTTTTGTCTGCACCAGGACGCGCAGTCTGCAATCAGGGACCGGGGGGGGGGGTGTAGCTGGAGCCACACCGCGTGCAGGTAAGTAGATTGATTGCAGGGACCAAGCTTTGGGGTTTAGGTGAAGCACGGGGGCTGACAATGTAGCACTGAACATACACAAACAGTGGCAGAGGGGCGGCCGAGTGCAGGGCGCAACAATTTTTGCGACCTGCCGCCCAATGCTTTCCAATGGAGATTCTTCTTTTGGAAAACAGGCTGCAGGCGTGGCACGGGAGGTTACAGGAGGAAGTCCAACGACAGCAGAGGTAAGTAGAGATGTAGAGGGGTCATGGGGCACTGTCTGTTCAGCTCACCAAGGCCCAGGGGAGTGCCTTTCTATGTCAGATTCTTCTTACCGGCGCCAGTTGCGGTCTGGGTGAGCCTCTGGATTCACACTGCATGCGCCGTCGTGGAGTTCAGGAGAGGTAAGCCAAGGCTGGACACAAGGTCAGGATCACTGGGGAGACTTCACTTCACAGGTGAGCCACTCAAACGCGAGCCGTGGGCGTCAAGTGCAGAGTGAGCAGGAGACCTGGATCTATCCATGTAGGAAGCTGGCTCTGTATATAATATACCGAAGTGAGGTATAGTGTGCACAGAGTCCAGTGGAACCCCAAAGGTAGGCAGTGGTAAAATTATATAGCACCTCACTCTCTATTTGTGGTAGTGTGGTCGAGCAGTAAGGCTTTATCAGAGGACAGTGTTAAGCATTTGTTGTACACACTCAATCAACAAATGAATTCACACACTCAAAAAACTGAACTTCAGACCAATTGTGTGGTATAAAAATATTCTTTTAGTTATTTTATTTCCTAGAACCAAGTAAGTCTGGCAAGTGATAAGTACTTTGCAGTAAATATACAGTTTGTAACAGTTTGGACTGCAATTGTAAATGCACTTTGTTTTGACTTACAGTATTGTTTCTGAGAAATGCAATGGTTTGTAAATAGAGTACATATACTTTGTATAGGGTTTTCAGTACGATTACAGGTAAGTTACTTTTGAGATTACTTTTCTTACACAGAGTAGTATACCTGGATACTACTCTGGGACATTTCCTGTATACAGGTAAGTAAAATCGTTTTTGTTAGATAGTACAATTTTAAATAATTTCTTTAGATTTTCAAACTCAACTCTTAAAAACTTTTCCAAGGCAAACAGTCAATGTTATCCTATGGAGGAAAGGAATATGCTACTTACCAGTATGCATCTGTTCTTGGCATGTAGAGCTGCAGAGTCACACACTGAGGATAAGATCGCCATCTGGTGTTGGGCTCGGATGATTGCAGGTTGTTGTGTTGTCTTCGGAAGAAGCCTTTGGTCACGAGGTTGGTGACTCCTCCCCTGGACAACAGTGCGCATGGGCATCCACTCCATCGTCAGATTGTTTTTCGCCATGATGGGAAAAGATGGTGTATAGAAATGAAAGAAAGGATGTCCATGTGTAATGTCTAAGTAAGACGGATGCTGGAACAGATACAGGTCCCGGGGAGGCGGGCGGGCGTGTGTGACTCTGCAGCTCTACATGCCAAGAACAGATGCATACTGGTAAGTAGCATATTCCGTTCGAGGCATATGAGCTGCAGATCACACACTGAGGATAGATTATACAGCAGTGCTTCCCCTTAGCGGTGGTCGCCTGTATCCGTTGCAGCAGCTTGAAATAAAGTTTTTAGGACAGCCTGGCCTACGGAGGCCTGTTTGGCCTGCACATCAACACAATAGTGTTTAGTGAAGGTATGCGTGGTAGACCACGTGGCTGCCTTGCAAATGTCTTCTAAGGGAATGTTACCTAAGAAGGCCATAGAAGCCCCTATTTTACGCGTGGAGTGCGCCCTAGGGGGAACTGTAAGTGTACGTTTAGCCTTGAGGTAGCATATTTGGATGCATTTAACTATCCACCGGGCTATACCTGATTTGGAGATTGGGTTGCCTTTATGTGGTGGTGCGAAAGCAACAAAGAGTTGTTTTGTCTTTCGAAAGGGTTTTGTCCTGTCGATGTAATAAAGCAAGGCTCTTTTGACATCTAAGGTATGTAGGGCCCTTTCAGCTACGGAGTCTGGGTTTGGGAAAAAGACCGGTAGCTCTACTGATTGGTTAGGGTGGAAAGGGGAAATCACTTTTGGAAGAAATTTAGGGTTTGTCCTAAGAACCACTTTGTTACGGTGTAGTTGTAAGAAAGGTTCCTCTAGTGTAAGGGCTTGTATTTCACTTACTCTGCGTAGGGAAGTGATTGCGATAAGGAAAGCTACCTTCCATGTTAGGAATTGTAATTCACATTTGTGCATAGGTTCAAATGGGGGACCCATGAGTCTTGTTAGAACCACATTGAGATTCCACACTGGTGCAGGTGGCAATCTTGGGGGAAGGATTCTTTTGAGACCTTCCATAAAAGCTTTGATGGCTGGTACCTTAAAAAGGGACAGGTGTTGCCTATTTTGCAAGTAGGCTGCCAAGGCTGCTAGGTGTAAACGTATAGAGGAATACGCTAGATTGCATCTTTGCAAGTGTAGTAGATAGCAAATGATGTTTTGGATGGAAGCGTCCAATGGATGTATGTCATTATTAGCGCAGTAGATGGCAAATCGTTTCCATTTAGCGGCATAACACGCTCTAGTAGTAGGGCGTCTGGCTTCCTTTATGATATTCATACAGTCTGGAGGGAGATTGAGGTAACCGAACTCTAAGACCTCAGGAGCCAGATCGCTAGGTTCAGTGTTTGAGGATCTGGGTGTCTGATTTCTCCATGGTTCTGGGTTAATAGATCCGGGGAGAGGCGTAGCCTTTGATGTGGAACTAAGGATAGTTCTAGAAGCGTGGTGAACCACGGTTGACGTGCCCAAGTGGGAGCCACTAGTATTAGTGTTAGTGACTGTTGTTTCAGTTTGCGTACCACAAATGGAACTAGTGGGAGAGGCGGAAAGGCGTACGCAAATCTGCCTGACCAGTTCATCCATAGGGCATTGCCCTTGGACTGTGGGTGTGGAAACCTGGCGGCGAAGGTTGGGCATTTTGTGTTTTCGGGAGTGGCGAACAGGTCTATGTCTGGTTGTCCCCACTTTTGGAAGAAGGGGAGTAGAACCTTGGGGTGTAGTTCCCATTCGTGGATCTGCTGTGTGTGGCGACTTAGGAGGTCGGCCACTTGATTGTGGATCCCTGGGAGATGTTCTGCTAACAGATAGATGTTTTGGGGAATTGCCCATCTCCAGATTTGCTGTGCCAGTTGGGACAGTTGGGGAGAGTGTGTCCCTCCCTGTTTCTGTATATAATACATTGTCGTCATGTTGTCTGTGCGTATGAGGACAGTTTTGTTCTTCAGGTGAACTTGAAAGGATTTTAGTGCTAGGAACACTGCTAAGAGTTCCAGGTGGTTGATGTGGAGCAGTTTTTGTTGACTGGTCCATCTGCCCTGAGTGGTATGGTGAAGGAGGTGGGCTCCCCACCCCGTGAGAGATGCGTCGGTAGTTAGCACAACTTGTGGAAGAGGCTCTAAGAACGGTCGCCCTTTGGACAGGTTGATGGTGTTCCACCATTTCAGTGAGCGAAGTGAGCGACTGTCCACCAACACCAGATCGGTAAGTTGTCCGTGAGCTTGGTTCCACTGTTGTGCTAAACATTCCTGTAAGGGACGCATTTGAAGTCGTGCGTGTGGGACTATGGAGATGCATGACGCCATCATGCCTAGGAGCTGCATGAACACTCTTGCTGGAAGAGATGGATGAGTTTGAAATTGAGAGATGAGATTTTGTATACTGGCTATCCTGGCAGTGCTGGGATAAGCAATGGCCTTGGATGTATCTATGGTTGCTCCTAGATACTGATGTAAGTGGGAAGGTTGTAGGTGGGATTTGGGGTAGTTGATAGTGAATCCCAAATCGTGGAGAGTTTGAATCGTGCGATGAGTGTGGAGAACGCATTTTTGGTATGTATTGGCTTTTATGAGCCAATCGTCCAGATAGGGGAAGACATGGATCTGTTGTCTTCTGAGGTGCGCTGCCACGACTGCTAAGCACTTGGTGAACACTCTGGGTGCTGTTGTTACTCCGAATGGGAGAACTGTAAATTGATAGTGTTGCCCATCTACCACAAATCATAGATATTTTCTGTGAGCGGGATGCATAGGGATGTGAAAGTATGCGTCCTTGAGGTCTAATGTGGCAAGGAAGTCTCCCTGTTGTAAAAGTGGGAGGACTTGTTGGAGAGTGGTCATATGAAAATGATCCGAATGTATATACTGGTTTAGTAGTCTGAGATCCAGTATGGGCCTTAGTGTTTTGTCCTTTTTGGGAATGAGGAAGTATAGAGAATATACCCCTTTTCCCTGATGTTGAAGGGGGACTGGTTCTATCGCATGTTTTTGTAACAGGGATTGAACTTCTTGTTTGAGGAGAGAGAGATGATGTGAGGACATTGGGCGTTGTTTGGGCGGTATGTTTGGGGGGGATTGTATGAGTTCGAGGCAGTAGCCAGACTGGATAATTTGTCTTACCCATCTGTCTGTGGTGATGGAAGTCCAGACAGGTAGGAATTGTTGGAGTCGCCCCCCGACCGGAGTGGAATGGTCTGGGGGGAGTGGTGGCAAGTCACTGTTTGGTGGCTGGGGAGGTGCGGGTGTTGTTGTTGTTGCCCCGCCCTCGGCCTTTGTTATTGTTTCCCCTATAACCTCCCCGGAAATAACCTCTTTTAGGGGATGTTTGTCCAGAATTTTTAAAGGTGGACATGGTCTCAGTTGATGTGTTTTTGGAGCCTCCTCTATAAAAGGAGCGACGAAAGGAACCCCGGTTTTGAGGAGACTGCAGTGCTCCCATAGACTTGGCAGTTTCATTATCCTTCTTCATTTTTTCTAATGCAGTATCCACTGCAGGGCCAAATAACTGCTCTTGGTTGAAAGGTTGAGCCAGAATTGCGGTTTGAACCTCCGGTTTAAAACCGGAAATACGGAGCCAGGCATGTCGTCTGAGTAAGACGCTAGTATTGACCGCCCTAGAAGCAGTGTCTGCCGCATCTAAGGCGCATTTAATGGAGGCATTAGATATTAATTTGCCTTCTTGAATGAGGTCAGTGGCCTGGGACTTAAAGGGTTCAGGCAGATGTTGCATAAGGTCCTCAAGTTGGTCATAATGTGCCCTGTCATACCGAGCTAACAGGGCCTGGGTATTGGCAATACGCCAGTGGTTCGCCGCCTGTGCGGCGACTCGTTTGCCTGAGGCCTCTAAAAGCTTAGACTCCTTGTCTGGGGGGGGCGTTTCTCCAGTTGTCTGTGAGTTAACGCGCTTCCTGGCATTTGATACGACCAAGGAGTCTAAAGGGAGCTGGGCTTTAATGTATGCAGGGTCCTGCGGGGCTGGTCGGTACTTTTTTTTTGATGCGGGGGTTGAGAACCCTCGCTCGAACAGGGTCTTTAAAGACGTCAGTGGCATGCTTTATAACCCCTTTAATCATGGGAAGTATATGAACAGTTTTTTGTGACTGCTCAAAGGTATCGAGGAGAAAATCCTCCTCAAGGGGGTCCGTGTGCATAGTGACACCATGGAACGTTGCTGCCCTATTTATTAGTTGGCCAAACCCTAGGTGGTCATCAGGAGGGGAGGGCTTGGAGGGGTAGGTAGTGGGGTCAGGCATGTCAGGCATTGGATAAGACCAGTCATCTACCGGTGCTGTGTCTGGAAAAGTAAACGGGTCGGTTGGATCAACAGGATCATTAAATAAATCAGGGTCCGCCCCTCCCCCTAAGTCATCATTATCATCCTGTGGAGGAGGTGAATGATAGGGAGGTGGTAAAGGTAAAGGAGAAACAGGAGGAGGAGGGGGGGACGGGTTAGAAGGTAAAACAGGAGAGGAAGGACGAAGTGGTGAAGTGGCACAGTCCTTTTTCCGTATGGGAGCTGGGGGAGGTGTAGTGTCCAGCTTCCGTTTTTTATATGGGATGGCAGTCACATGTCCAGTGTTAGGATTGATGTAGATCCGCTTTTGAGTAGGATCTGGTCGAAAAAGTTCATCTGGCTCCGAAGGTGGTGGCGGCGACGCCCGCTTCGGGTCTTTATGAGCTGTTTTCGGTGTGGACGTAGTTTTTCGGTGCCGATGATGTTTTCGGTGCCGAAGGATGTTTCAGGTCCGATGGATTTTTCGGAGCCGATGGAGTTTTCGGTGCCGATATATGTTTCGGTGCCGATGTATGTTTCGGTGCCGAGGGACTTTTAGGCATCGATGTCGAAGAACGTTTCGGCGCCGGTGGAGACTTCGGTGCCAAGGAACGTTTCGGTGCCGATGGAGATTTCGGTCTTGAAGCCTGTTTCGGTGCCGATAGTGGTTTTTTCGGTGCTGAGGGTGTTAAAGGCACAATCAGATGAGGTTTGCTCGAGCCCGAGCCACCTACAGGCTTAGATGTCTTCGGAGCCGGGCCCGAGGGCGGGGCTTCTGAAGAGGATTTCCGGTCGTGACTGGGCCCAGCTGGCGGAGTCTTGACCAATGCTTTTTTGGATGGGGCAGGGGCAGGGGGGGTGGTACTCACACGCTGCCCTGGAGTGATGAGGTCATCGGAATCGTCGGCCTCGGACACGATCTCGAGATCTTCGGTGTCGTCTTCGGGAACATCTTGAGCAAAGATGTCCTCCGGTTCTGGAGCTGGTTAGGCCATAATATGGCGTCGAGCTCTTCGGTCCCGGAGGGTCTTCTTCGAACGGAAAGCGGCACAAGCTGGACAGGTGGACTCGTTGTGTTCCGGCGACAGGCAGAGGTTACAAACCTCGTGGTGGTTACTGTGGGGGAACTTCGCTCCACACTGGGGGCATTTTTTGAAGGGTGTCCTGTCCATCAGCCGCTTCCGGAACCGGTCCGAGTTGATTTCGAAGTCGATGAAATGAAGATTAAGGAGTTAAATTGATTGCTAGAAGTTTTCTGCTGGAGCGGAAAAAAGTTCATCCGAACCCAATGGCGGAAAAAAACAATCTGACGATGGAGTGGATGCCCATGCGCACTGTTGTCCAGGGGAGGAGTCACCAACCTCGTGACCAAAGGCTTCTTCCGAAGACAACAACAACCTGCAATCATCCGAGCCCAACACCAGATGGCGATCTTATCCTCAGTGTGTGATCTGCAGCTCATATGCCTCGAACATAGTGTTATCGGTTTTGGGGCAAGTATTCGGTAGTGGGAGTTACGGTTCTGGGGGTAAACTCAGGGGGTCCCCCAGGGTCAGGGATGCACTCTTGTTACACCCTCAGCGGCACTAGGGTGGCCGGGTGCTGAGGCCCAATGTTATCCAATGGGAGATAGGGTCCTCCTGTTGGTGTCTGCTGACGATCAGGCCACTTGCTTGTGGAAGCAAAGCTCCTGGACTTTAGCTCAGGGCAAATGGGGAAACAAAGTAGCACCAAAGGTACACCCTCAGCGGCACTAGGGCGGCCGGGTGCAGGGTGCTGCTTCGACATCGGGCGCCCTGTTTGCAATGGGGAACCTCCTGCTTGCAAAGGCACTGCAGGCTCAGGGGCGAAGGTCTTTTGGGTGCGACCACCACTTCGAGAGGTAAGTTGGGGGTTGGTTAGGCACAGTCGGTTGGGCCACCCAAGGCAGCGGGGCGTCGGGTGCAGGGGTGCCTATTAGGGTCGGATCTTCTTAGCAGTTCTTGGTCGCGGTTGGGGGGGAACCTTCCGGCTTTAGACTGCAGGTATCGGCTGGAGGTTTGAGGCAGATCAGGGGTCCCGGGATCTCAGTGAAGGATCGCCGGGGAGACCTCCTCGTGGTGTTTGACCACTCGTGCTCGGGCCGTGGACGGCGGGTGCAGAGTGGTCCGGATTTGCGGAGTCCGGCCGGAGCCAGAGGTTGGAGATTAACAAATTCGGTGTTCACGGGCGACACAGTCTCTGTGGTTGAAGGCAGGCAGGTCCTCCGGGGTTTTCAAGGTTGCTGGCTGCAGGACACACCGGGATTTCGCAGGAGCAGGTTCGAGGTGGAGACAGGCCGGTAGGGTGGGGGCCAAGTCAGTAGGTGTCTTCCTCTTATTAGCTTCGGCACAGCTGCTCTGTCCTTCCTTTCTTTCTTGTAGTTTCTTCTGGTCTGAGGAAACAAGGTTCAGGGTTGCCCCTAAATTTTAGATTTAGGGACGTTACAGGTAGGTAAAAAGGATGGGACCAATGGGTCTTTTACCTGGGAAGGGTACACCCCCTATTATGCCACCCTCCAGTGGGAGGGGGGCATAAGCCTTTCCCGGGTTGGCTGAGTCCCCCCATCTGCACGATGGCGGGGACTGAGTTGTGCTTCACCTCGCCTCCCACCCTGAGGGGTGGAGTTGGCAGAGGTGGGCACACCTCTCTTTCTCACTTGTTTTCCCGCCGGTTCTCCCGCCCAAAGTGGGGGTCAGAACCATTGGGGACCAGTTGCTGAAAGCAGCAAGTGGCCTGGGGAAGCTCACAAAGGCCCTGTGCATCCTGGAGGAGGAGGCTTGGCACCTCGTCCCAGGATGTGCATTGTTTCAGGCCCCCAAGAGCAGCAGGCTCTGACCCAGAGGTCCAGAAACATGTCTGGTGGTGGCAGCTGAAAGCAGCCACTCAGCCTGGACACTAGTGGTAGGTCAGTTTTCAGGCGGCATCTCTAAGGTGCCCGCTGTGTGCATTTTTCATTAAATACCACACTGGCATCAGTGTGGGATTAATGTGCTGAGAAGTTTGATACCAAACTTCTCAGTTTTCAGTGTAGCCATTATGGTGCTGTGGAATTTGTAATGACAAACTCCCAGCACTATATACTCTTAATGGCAGCACTGCACTTACAATGCCTAAGAACGTACTTAGACATTGTAGGGGTACAGGGCTCATGCACCTGTACCCTCACCACTGGTATAGTGCACCCAGCTAGAGGGGTAACTGATCTATGCCAGGGCAGTGAGTTGTTAGCATGGTACACAGGGATGTGTGCCATGTTGACTTCACTTTGTTCTGCACCAAAACATGCAGCCTGCAAAAACAGTGTGAGAAGGTACAGGACCTCTAAGGGTGGCACAATAAGTGGCCAGAGATGCAAATTGGGTTTAGGCTTCAATGCAGTTTTTAGGGAAAGAACATAGGCCCTGGGTACCTGGTTAGCAGGAGCCCAGGGCACACTCATTCAAAGCACATCAGCAATTCAGCAAAAAGTGGGGGCAACCACGCAGAAAGAGGGCACTTTCTCGCAGCCTGGACCTGGGGGTCCTTGGAGTTTGTTTCTTCTTGTCCACGGGAGATTGAAGTCTTTTTCGAAGGCAGCAGTCCTCCTAGGGGTTTTCAGAGGTCGCTGGCTGCAAGACTGGTTGCAGGTTCGCAGGCACTGGAGACAGGCCGGTAGTGCTGGGGCTAAGGCAGTCCTGATCTTTCTCTTATGTCATCACAAATCTAGTTTCTAAGTCTGGGGGAGCCACCAAAATATTAGATTTATGGGCGCTTTAGGAGAGTAGCAGGTAGGGCCAATGGGCACCTTACGCAAGATAACTACACCACTTACACCACCCTCCTGTGAGAGAGGGCATAGACCTAGCCCTGATTTGAGGAGTCCCCCAATCTTCAAGGTGGCGGGGACTGCTTCACCTCGCCTCCCTCACCTTAGGGGTGGAGTTGGCAGAGGTGGGCACACCACCTATTTTCCTGAGTTTCCCTGCTGATTTTCCCACCCAAAGTGGGGGTGAAAACCAGGGGCAGCAGCAGATGCTGGGGGTCGCACTACAAAGGCAGCGGGCCTTTGAAGCGTCTCCCTTCAGGCACTGGCCCATCCTAGGGGAGGATGTGTAACACCTCTGGCCAGGATGTGCATGGTTTCTGGTCCCAGAGAGCAGGGGCTCTCTACCCAGGGATCTACAAACAAGTCTGTTGGTGGCTGGCTGCCTACAGCCGATCAGAGACCATACAAGGGTTGGTAGGTTTTCAGGGGGCACCTCTGAGGTGCCCTCTGGGTACATGGCACAATAAATCACACACAGGCATCGGTGTCAATTTGAGAGGAGTAATTTGGTACCAAACACTCCTGTGTTCAGTGGATCCATCATGGTGCTGGGAACTTGAGTTGTCGAGTTTCCAGCCCATGTACTCTCATATGGCTTCACTGGCACTTACAATATTAAGGAATGGACACCGATAATGTAGAGGCACATCTGTTCATGCAGATATGCCCACACCTGTGGTATAGTGCACCCTGCCGTAGGGCTGGGAGGCCTGCTAGAGGGGTGACTTACCTATACCTCCAGGCAGTGCTGGCTGGCATGGCACCCAGGCAGGTTGCCATGTCGACGTTGTCGTTTTCTCCTTCAGTGGCATGCAAGCTGCAAGGGCAGTGGCACAGTCCCAGTAAAGGGTGGCCCCAGTGAATCCTCTTCAGCTCCCAGGCCCTCCAGGGTACCACATACTAGGGAGTTACGGGGGGTAGAAGTACCAATTGGGGATATGTTTTTAGGGAAGGAGCACTAGCAGAGGGGACCGGGATGCTGCCAACCTTGGGCACTACAATTGAAACTGCATCAAAACCAGGCAAAAAGTGGGGGCTAACTAAGCAAAAAGAGGCACTTTCTCACAACTCCCATTATTCAGGTCTTGTGACTGAAGGTCCAACAGATGCTGCATCGCCTAACTATATGGCCATATAGCGATGAATACATAGCGTGTATTTCTTGTAGAGGTCGTCTTGGTAAATCTTCCTGTTGCACAGGACTGGCGGGTTTTAAATAAAGCTCTGCTCTGGTCTTGGAAAGTGTAAGCAATTGGAACAATGTTCCAAGGGTTTGCTATACGAAATCTGCCTTTTATGCTTGATCACCCCACATTTTCCACCTTTTGCTGGACCCTATATTTTTGCTGGCTTTAGAAATCTGTTAACTTTAACCTTGCTAACCAATCTTAAAGTGCCTGTGCTCCCCCTTAGACGATGTCGAATTTGCATACTCCTAATTTTGGTGTATTTAACTTACCTATAAATCCCTAGTATATGGTACAAGGTGTACCAAGTGCATGGCAATTAAATGCCACTAGTGGAATGAAGCACCTATTGTGTCATCCACTACAGTGGCAGTGCAAACATGAATTAGGTTTACCCATGAAGCTAACTGTGACAGTTTAAACACTGCAATTCGACCTGTCAAAATAAATTCTTTTGACATACCGAAGTCTTACTTTTACTCAAGAAGTCACCCTTGTCTAGGACTTGACGCCAGCAATCAGGGCCCATGGTATTTAAAAGTATGACATGCAGAAACCTAATCTTAACATGTCCTTTTAGGGACTAACACCCAAAAGTAATTTTTCACTGTGGCAGGTCTAGCTGTTCTACACAAAAATATAGTACATATTAAATTCCTAATACTTTATCTCAGGAAAGGGAGTTGCTAGAAAAATAAGTTAAACAACTATATTTAAATAGTCATTAAAAATCAAATTTAAAGGTGAAGTTGGCTCTTTAATAAATGTTAACTAAAAGTAATTTTTAGAAAGTTACCGTTCCATGCCTGAAGTTACTGAAGGCTACATTTGTCATCCCACTTGTACCAGCCAGTAATTAGCATTTGAATCTGTACGAAAAAGGTGTGAAGTGCTTCACAGGATGAAACAATTGAGTTATCTGAAAGGGCAGGGATACCTTCTGTGACATACTCTGAACCAAATAGCATCAAATTGTGCCAATGTTCTGAGCTAACTGCTGACTATCACTGGCACTTTATGCTTCTTGACGCTAACCCCAAAATAAAAAATTCATATCTGGTCCCCCTGGTTGGATATTTGTCATTTTGGTGTAGCTAGTTTATTCTATTTTTCGTTTTTTTTTTTTTATTGAATTGCATTTTGACTTTATTACTATTTTAGTACTGCATCAACACTTTACAAATTGCCCTCAGTCAAGAACACCTGCTCTGTACCATAGCTATCAGGGTTTGAGCTCAGGTTAATTTAATGACTTTGGGCCATATGTAGGTACGTGTTTTGCGATTCTCTAATTGCAATTTTTAGTGAATCGCAATTAGAGAATTGCAAAACGGAATGTAGGTAGGATTAGCAAAATATTTTGCGATTCCTACCTATTCCTTATTTGCGAATCCCAAATTGAAATTCGCAAATAAGGAATACCTTGCCATTCATTCCTATGGGCTAGAAGGCCCATAGGAATGAATAGGAAGATATTCTCAATTTGCGATTCTCAATTAGAGAATCGCAAATTGAGAATGCAATTTCAAGGTTGCAAGGGTGTCAATAGGACACCCTTTTGCACCCCTGAAATAAACGTGTGCGCACATGTGGCGCACATACATGCGCTAAGGGCATGTATGTGCGCCACGTTACACTTTGAAAAATGCAAAAAAGTGCATTTTTCAAGGACATCGCAAATTACCACCAACCTGAGGTTGGTGGTAATATGCAATTCCTTAAGCCAAAATTGCACAACTTGGGTGCTTCCTACATTGCATTTAAGGAATAGCAATTTGGGATTCCTTAAATGCATTAGCAAAATAAGGAATCGCAAAATTTGTGATTCCTTATTTTGCATGTGGGTTTTTGTGTGCTACATAGCACACTGCCCAAATTGCGATCGCAAACGCCGAAATTCGGCGAATTTCAGCATTTGCGATCGCAATTTGCCTTCCTACATATGGCCCTTTGATGCTTCACCTAGACAAGGGTTATTATTCCTAGAGTCGGTAGTCATCCACCCCAAATATTAATCACTCAGCCAACCAAAAACAAAAAAGGCGAGGAAATACTGTTTACCTATCAGCGAATGGTGGTAAGACATAGCCTAAGGGACAAAGATAAAACACCAATTGGAAATGAAAGGTGTAGATCCGAAGAGATTAGCAGCCAACACACCATCACTCCGTTCCATTGGTTGCAGAATAATCAGGCATGAAAACTTACACACACCAATTACTCTTCTACAAAACACATAGAAGGAAACCTTCCTATACTTTTCAAAGAACGGTTTGTGTGATTTGTATGGAGAATAAAAAGATAACGAACAACTACTTACAATCTGTATCCGTCTATCATCATCTTTGGTAATGCTGATTAGAATCTCAACAAGAGAAGCTATAAGGGACGTTGAAGTGCTGGGCAAAACTAAAATTTCCTGTAGAACCGCAATCAAACGTTTCCTGTAACAATAAATACAGTTATTTAAATTTGGTGCAGGAGTATGTTCAATATGCAAATAAATAAATAAATAAATCAGTACCAATGTTCATAGTCCCTTCTTTGACAAAAGAAAAAAAAATAGACAAACCAAAAAAAATGAAAAAAGCTAATAAGATAGATGTGTTCTTGTGCCTGATACACATAGCACACAACATAAATTAAGATATCTCCAATTTGCCATATTCTATATAATGAGCTGGCATATTCACTTTGTGGGCTAACATTCCAAAAACATTTTCTGAGGCTGAGACAGAAGGAAAGGTTTTCCATCAAAGGGAATTTATTAATATTCACAAACAATGAACCGTCCTGCCCATGTGCTGGATCCCAGAATTCCTTTAAAAACAGAGAGAAAACACACTGCAATTAAAGCAAAACCTATGTCACGCCAATACACTGACACAAACTTGCTATATAGTTCACGGACACAAACTTTATGTATGGCCTCTGCCCTTGTCTAAATAGCCAGAGTGGCACCAATCCCAAAGGAAGAAAAACCTATCCAAGAAGGATTAGTTACTTACCTGTAATCCTAGTTCTCATCCAGGGGTATACTCATCAAAGTCATAATCTATTAATAATCCCCGCCCACGTGCGGGATCTCGGAGCGTATAGAAAACACATATATATATTCATATATATGCATATGTGTAAACATATACATGCAGCCTAAAATGTTTCAAACATGGAAAAAATGCTGAAATTACATAGGTTTGCATTGTAGTACCCCTAACCCATGAGGAAAAAAGGAAGCACTAAACCAATTGTCACACAACAATGCTTTATTGCCAATACGCAAACTTGTAATTGCAGGCATTTGCCTGTAGGCTGCAGTAGAGTATCAAGAAAACAAAGAAAACTGACACCTTGCCTTTAAGGCATTAGAGTAGGGAGACCGTGCCTTTAAGACCTGTAGGAGCCCCCTTGCTCCCATGATGCACCACAGGTGACAGTTAGGTCAGTTCTTTTTGACGGTGCACACGCACCTGAGAAGATCTGCAATCAATAACTTGAAGAGAATGCTCGTCCGGGGAGGTGGGTGGGTCGCTTATGACTGACGAGTATACCCCTGGATGAGAACTAGGATTACAGGTAAATAACTAATCCTTCTCATCCAGGGGATACTCATCAATAGTCATAATCTATGAATACAGTAGCAAGCCTATACCAAACATCTCGCGGACGAGCAATAAAGCATCTAGAACAGGGGTACTCATAGTGCGGGCCGCCAGCGGCCCGGCAAGCCTTTCTTGGCGGCCCGTGGACCTTGCAGACATCGTACCGGTGTTTTTTTTTTCTTTCAACAGTGTCAGCAAACACAGACTCTGCTCTGTGGGGGCCCGGGGATTCAAGCGATAGTCCGAGTGGAGCTGCTGGGGCGCTAAGAGGTGAAATACAACAAAGCCTCGTTATCATGCAAATGGTCTCCTAAAGACCTGTGAAGTACTCGGGTGGGGCTGGTTGTGTGCCCTGGAAGGGAGGAGAGGAAGAGAAAGAGAGAGAGAGGAAGAGAAAGAGAGAGAGAGGAAGAGAAAGAGAGAGAGAGGAAGAGAAAGAGAGAGAGAGGAAGAGAAAGAGAGAGAGAGGAAGAGAGAGAGAGAGAGGAAGAGAAAGAGAGAGAGAGGAAGAGAAAGAGAGAGAGAGGAAGAGAAAGAGAGAGAGAGGAAGAGAAAGAGAGAGAGAGGAAGAGAAAGAAGAGAGAGGAAGAGAAAGAGAGAGAGAGGAAGAAAGAGAGAGAGAGGAAGAAAGAGAGAGAGAGGAAGAAAGAGA